>NC_064643.1:730849421-740849421 GCF_023864345.2 Schistocerca serialis cubense | reverse complement strand
CCACATCCCTCTAGGTGAATACCGGGCTGGTCCCCACGTCCCGCCTCAGTTTCACGACTCACACACATTTGAAACACATCCGCGCTTTTCCATGATTTACACTAGACGCAGACAGATGGGATACTCTGATTCTGTCCTGGGGCGTACGGGGTGGCGGCAGGAAGGGTACCCGGCCTACAAATTAACATGCCAAATCCGATTTAACCACGCCAAACCCGCGCTAAATGCGGGACAAAGGCGCAAGCGATAGATAGACTCTCACGAAAAAATCGAAACATCGAAGAATAATTCATGGAGATTAATTAAATTTCGGGAACATAATTGTCTAGGTGACTTATTAAGTGACTAACATTGCAAGAGCACAGGTTAACGTAAGCGCGAGTTAAGCCACTACTAATGTGATATGCTGGTACAGTAACAACCAGTGTAACCGCCAGAAAGTCGATAGCAAGCATGCAAACGTGTATGCATTATGTTGTCCAGGTGCTGAATGTCAGTTTGTGCGATGGAGTTGCACGCCTGTTGCATGTGGTCCATCAATACAGAGACGGTTAATGTTTACTGTGCTTGACAGTGGTGTTGTTGTCAGATGATGTCCCATATGTGCTCGACAGCAGACAGATATGATGATCGAGCAGGCCAATGCATCATGTCGGCACCCTGCTGGGCATGCTGGGTTACAACAGCGGTTTGTTCGCGAGGCTTATCCTCTTGGGAAATATCCTCTGGAATGTTTTTCATGAATGGCAATATTACACGTAGAAACATCAGAGTTAGGGCCTGTGAAATAACCACGCAAGTATTCCTGCTGTCACACAACGAACAAACACGAGTGACAGAAGAAAACAAAGGTACACTCACCAAGCTTCAGAGATTCGTCTTGTTGCATGCGTGCACGCTTAATGGCGGCAGAGCAGAGGGAGCCATGGAGTAGTTTTCATGTGTTAGAACATGCGAAGTGTTTGTCGGTTACGATCGTTCAGCGTACCTTCGTACGCTTACAGGGAAAGGCTACATCTGGTCACCAGAGCATTTTGAGTTGGCTTCGACAGTTTCGAGTACTCGTTGTCTGTGTAAATAGAAAAGAACGCATCGACCGCGTGTCTTAAAAGGACATCGAGGTGCGCAGCCCGCAAAATCAAACATTTTTGGTAGCCATGAACTGAGTATTTCGTAGATAACAGCATGGAATGTCTTGCGTCGAGTTGCATTCCGAACCCTATCTTCTGCAAATGTTAGAACACCTGACTCCAGGCGATTATGCCTGCCAATCGGAGTTTTGTACCCGAATGCGGTAGGCTATTAAAGATGATGATGGCTGTAGGGCGACATTGACATTCAGCGACTAGGTGACTTTCCATTCGTCGGGAAACGAGAATACTGACAATGTGAGAGTATGCGGTACTGAAACGACGGATATGTGTAACTCCAAAGTGAATGTATTTTGTGCCATATCCAAGACAATGATTTATGACCCATTTTTCTTCATCGAGCAAACTATTATGACTGCATACTCATAGACTTTAATCTTTCAACAGGACGGGGATCCATCTCACTAGAGGACAACTGTCCGTCTCATAGAGCTGCCACATTCCTGGATAGGGCGCGCTGGTGTGGTGATTTACCTATGTTGCCATTGTTCCCCATGTCGCAAGATCTCACGTCATTTTGTTTCTTCCTGTGGGTTTATGTTAAGAACACATTTAATGTACACACACTGCCAACAACGCTACGACACCTGCAGCAACCCATCACTGCAGCTATGACGGGCACTGATCGAAACAATGTAGGGAACACATGGACGGAACTGGATTGCCATTTTGATGTACACTGCGAGACCAAGAACGCAAACATCGAACATTTGTAGAATGTACTAGAAACTTGGCGAGTGGACCTACATTTTCGTGGACGCCCTACGACTGTGAATTGAAACCGCTGTAGAACGAATATGGTACGTTTCCGGACATGAAACCCTCTACAAGTCCTAGAAGTTTGTGACGGGAATTTCTGAAGACCCTATATATATTCCCGAGCACACGCTATTTTTCCGATTCGAATTTTCACTACACACATTCTTTTATGAACTAAAATACCTAAAGATTTTCTATTAGGAGGGAGGTCAGTAGAATTTGGTGGCCACGGTACAATATGACTCTCCCCGGTTTGAGTAAAACATTATCTAAATCGTGCCTGACATTGACGAAAGATGTGGTGATGCCTTCTATCAGCTAATTCTTGTTAGGATGGATGAAGCGTTTGCTGTACAGTACGTCGAGGGACACTACAAAAGAGTTGGTTGTCTGTCTGGCTGAAGTTGCAGTCGTTATGCGTGAAACACTCGACTGTTTTAGCGTGTTAGACATTCATTAGCATGCATGTGCTAGATGTATGTTAACGTAAATAGATTATATTTTCTTCAACATAGCTGAAACAACATTCATCACATGGCAGTTTGAACAACGTCTCTGAGCACCACTACCATGACAACCTAGGGAACAAATGGGGCACCTGTGACTTTTTTGTCACATGAAAAGTGCTTTTCTTTATCACCTCTAAACGTTTTTGTATACATTAGGTAAAACGACGATGTGTGGTATATACACTCCTGGAAATTGAAATAAGAACACCGTGAGTTCATTGTCCCAGGAAGGGGAAACCTTATTGACACATTCCTGGGGTCAGATACATCACATGATCACACTGACAGAACCACAGGCACATAGACACAGGCAACAGAGCATGCACAATGTCGGCACTAGTACAGTGTATATCCACCTTTCGCAGCAATGCAGGCTGCTATTCTCCCATGGAGACGATCGTAGAGATGCTGGATGTAGTCCTGTGGAACGGCTTGCCATGCCATTTCCACCTGGCGCCTCAGTTGGACCAGCGTTCGTGCTGGACGTGCAGACCGCGTGAGACGACGCTTCATCCAGTCCCAAACATGCTCAATGGGGGACAGATCCGGAGATCTTGCTGGCCAGGGTAGCACGTTGGGTGGCATGGGATACATGCGGACGTGCATTGTCCTGTTGGAACAACAAGTTCCCTTGCCGGTCTAGGAATGGTAGAACGATGGGTTCGATGACGGTTTGGATGTACCGTGCACTATTCAGTGTCCCCTCGACGATCAACAGTGGTGTACGGCCAGTGTAGGAGATCGCTCCCCACACCATGATGCCGGGTGTTGGCCCTGTGTGCCTCGGTCGTATGCAGTCCTGATTGTGGCGCTCACCTGCACGGCGCCAAACACGCATACGACCATCATTGGCACCAAGGCAGAAGCGACTCTCATCGCTGAAGACGACACGTCTCCATTCGTCCCTCCATTGACGCCTGTCGCGACACCACTGGAGGCGGGCTGCACGATGTTGGGGCGTGAGCGGAAGACGGCCTAACGGTGTGCGGGACCGTAGCCCAGCTTCATGGAGACGGTTGCGAATGGTCCTCGCCGATACCCCAGGAGCAACAGTGTCCCTAATTTGCTGGGAAGTGGCGGTGCGGTCCCCTACGGCACTGCGTAGGATCCTACGGTATTGGCGTGCATCCGTGCGTCGCTGCGGTCCGGTCCCAGGTCGACGGGCACGTGCACCTTCCGCCGACCACTGGCGACAACATCGATGTACTGTGGAGACCTCACGCCCCACGTGTTGAGCAATTCGGCGGTACGTCCACCCGGCCTCCCGCATGCCCACTATACGCCCTCGCTCAAAGTCCGTCAACTGCACATACGGTTGACGTCCACGCTGCCGCGGCATGCTACCAGTGTTAAAGACTGCGATGGAGCTCCGTATGCCACGGCAAACTGGCTGACACTGACGGCGGCGGTGCACAAATGCTGCGCAGCTAGCGCCATTCGACGGCCAACACCGCGGTTCCTGGTGTGTCCGCTGTGCCGTGCGTGTGATCATTGCTTGTACAGCCCTCTCGCAGTGTCCGGAGCAAGTATGGTGGATCTGACACACCGGTGTCAATGTGTTCTTTTTTCCATTTCCAGGAGTGTATTTTGAAAACACTGCCTAAATACCGTAAATGCGCATATATATTATTATAAGTGCTTGCCATCTGTGTACATTTTAGGTCTCTGAGAATAAATTGGTTTTGTAAATAGATCAACAAAATTGGAATTTTAAAGAGTATCTAAAAAGGCTGTATTTTGCCAACTCTGCACCTAGGATAAGTAAGATGACGCACCCCGGGTAGGAGAGATGCCTCGTGATTCTATTTTGGTAAGTCTAGCCTATAGGTTTACATCTGGCTTAAGAAGCTTCTATTACCGTTTCAATTACGGAAGCAAAATAACACTTGACTATTATAAAAACATTTTGTAATTGGTACCAACGTAAGAAGTGAATGAAATCGTTCAGAGATACGCTATGTGATCAAAAGTATCCTGACATACGTTTTTTATATTAGGTGCACTGTGCTGCCACCTACTGCCAGGTACTCCATATCAGCGACCTCAGTAGTCATTAGACATCGTGAGAGAGCAGAATGGGGCGCTGCGCGGAAGTAACTAGGACGTTGTCAGGTGACTCGGTGTTGCTTGTGACAAACGTCTGTACGTGAGATTTCCACACTGTTAAACATTCCTATGTTCACAGTTTCCGATGTGATATCGAAACGGATACGTGAATGGGCACGTACAGCACAAAAGCGTACAGGCCAAACTCGTCTGTTGACTGATAGAGACCGCCGACATTTGTAGAGGGTCGTATGGTGTAATAGGTAGACACATCTATCCGGACCCTCACACAGGAATTCCAAACTGCACCAGGATCCACTGCAAGTACAATGACAGTTAGGCGGGAGGTGAGAAAACTTGGATTTCATAGTTGAGCGGCTGCTCATAAGCCACACCTCATGCCGGTAAATGCCAAACGACGCCTCGCTTGGTGTAAGGAGCGTAAACATTGAACGACTGAACAGTGTAAAAACGTTGTGTGGAGTGGCGAATCACGGTACACAATGTGGCGATCAGATGACAGCGTGTGGGTATGGCGAATGCCAGGTGAACGTCTTCTGCCAGCGGGTATAGTGCCAACTGTGAAATTCAGAGCCAGTGGTGCTATGGTGTGGTCGAGTTTTTCATGGAGGGGGTTTGCACCCCTTGTTGTTTTGTGTGGCACTATCACAGCACAGGCCTACATTGATGTTTTAAGCACCTTCTTGCTTCCCAGTGTTGAAGAGCAATTCGGGGATGGCGACTGCATCTTTCAAAACGATCGAGCACCTGTTCATAATGCACGCCCTGTGGCGGAGTGGTTACACCACAGTAACATCCCTGGACTGACTTGCACAGAGTCCTGACGTGAATCGTACAGAACATCTTTGGGATGTTTTGGAGCGTCGATTTCTTGCCACACCTCAACGACCGACATCGATACTTCTCCTCAGTGCAGCACTCCGTGAGGAATGGGCTGCCATTCCCCAAGAAATATTTCAGCACCTAATTGAACGTATACTTGCGAGAGTGGAAGATGTCATCAAGGCTAAGGGCGGGCAAACAAAGTACTGAATTCCAGTATCACCGATAGAGGGAGCCACGAACTTGTACGTCATTTTCAGCCAGGTGTCAAGATACTTTTCATCACATACCGTATGTAAGGAAACACACAAAGAAATTAATATATATTACGGTATATTGATAATTTTTACTTGTGGACCGTCTGACAGCAACTGAATAAAACACAATTTTAGTGCCATACGCGTTTCGCCTTTTTTTCTGCAAGGCATCATCAGTGGCCTCGAATATGTACATATGTTAGCTATTTAATTTACATTTTTGTCACTGTGCGAATATGAAGTATTATTGTACTTTTGAACAACTGTATTTTTTCTAGCCTTTCTTTCCATTTCTTCCTCAAGGGGCACACATGTTTTTGTGAACTGAACAACCTTCGTGCAACCACCGCTTTCACACTACACGTTGTAATCGTTCAACTTAAAATCGGGTTTCGGAGTAAAGTTCCAGAAGTTCTGCACACTCATCTTTATTGAATTCCTTTCAGTCATTTCAGAGCTGGTCGGATTTCCAAAATCATATTCATTCCAAGAAGCTCAATCCGTTATCCAATTATAGATGTTCAGTCTGACGTATAATG
Organism: Schistocerca serialis cubense; assembly: GCF_023864345.2. Taxonomy (NCBI): domain Eukaryota; kingdom Metazoa; phylum Arthropoda; class Insecta; order Orthoptera; family Acrididae; genus Schistocerca; species Schistocerca serialis. The sequence goes on along the minus strand of NC_064643.1, from coordinate 740,843,317 downwards.
CGCAGTCAGAACACAGATGATTTAGATAAACTATAGTACACCGTAAGCGCGAAATTTCCGCAGAATAAATTGATCCTCTTTTCATGTTTTCGTCTCGTCTCCTACTGCTTTCATGCCTCAATTGTCCTACGGCTGTTGCAAGGCAGACGCACCGCTGCACAAATGTTCATTAGCATTAAACACTTTGCATGCAATTATCACTAACGTATTCTTCGCTTGAATCATTAGTTTTTTTTTATATTTTCTCTGCATGTCTATTATACAAAAGTACGAACTTACAAACCCAGCATACCTCGGGTATTCATTTTGTCAATGATCTATTAGGCACGAAAATAAAACAAAAAACTGTGTTTGCAGTGTAGTTCCGGAAAACATTCATTTGCATGTTATCGTCGAAATATCTTCGAAATTATGAAACAGTCTTATAAATAAACATGCATAATGTACAGATATATAAATGCAGTATCTAAAGACACAAGATCCCGTACAGTTTGTGTACGCTGTGCGCAGCTGCTTCGCTTGTCTTCAACTACTTCACTATGGAAACGCCTCTTCATGTCTCTATGTACGGCTACTGTTTTCGTCTACAGCCGTTTGAGCCTCGCACGTAAAAGCTATCAAAAGCTTTGCCTCGTGTAAGGGACTTCCTTAACGTGACTGGAGTGTGTGAGTGTCTTAGTACTAAAGAATAAATGTACTAAAACTTCATGCATGATGCGGGAGCTCCTCACGCACCTCATTGTTTACGACATATCACCTGAACTATGCGTGGTACCATTTCATTCTTTCGTCTGTGTATTAAGCGGCAGTTTTTCATGCATCTCACTGCTTATGACGCCACATCCCGTGAACTGTCTTAGATAGGTGACAGTAAGTGACAGAAAGGAAACAAAAGAAAAGTTCGGAGACGGTATTAAAATCCATGGAGAAGAAATAAAAACGTTGAGGTTCGCCGATGACATTTAATTCTCTCACAGGCAGCAAAGCACTTGGAAGAGCAGTTGAACGGAACGGACAGTGTCTTGAAAGGAGGGTATGAGATGAACACCAACAACAGTAAAACGAAGATAATGGAATGTAGTCAAATTAAGTCGGGTGATGCTGAGGGAATTAGAGTAGAAAATGAGATACTTGAAGTAGTAAAGGAGTTTTGCTATTTTGGGGAGCAATATAACCGATGATGGTCGAAGTAGAGACGATATAAAATGTCGACTGGCAATGGCAAGGAAAGCGTTTCTGAAGAAGAAAAGCTTGTGAACATCAAGTATAGGTTTACATGTCAGGAAGTCCATTTTGAAAGTATTTGTATGGAGTGTAGTCATGTATGGAAGATGGAATGTGGACGCTAAATATTTTAGACAAGAAGAGAATAGAAGCTTTCGAAATGTGGCGCTACAGAAGAATGCTGAAGATTAGATGGGTAGATCACATAACTAATGAGGAGGTATTAAGCAGAATTGGGGAGAAGAGGAGTTTGTGGCACAACTTGACTATAAGAAGGGATCGGTTGGTAGGGCATGTTCTGAGGCATCAAGGGATCACAAATTTAGCATTGGGGGGCAGCGTGGAGGATAAAAATCGTAGAGGTAGACCAAGAGATGAATACACTAAGCAGATTCAGAAGGATATAAGTTGCAATAGGTACTGGGAGATGAAGAAGCTTGCACAGGATAGAGTAGCATGGAGAGCTGCATCAAACCAGTCTCAGGACTGAAGACCACAACAACAACATCAAGTGTCAGTAGGTGAATGTGGCCTGACAATGGAGGATACGTGTACCAAGTTTCATTGAAATCGTGTCAGTATTTTAGAAGGGGTGTGGAACACACACACACACACACACACACACACACACACACACACACACACACACACACAGAAGCGTCAAACGAAAAACTACAAAGAACGAAACTTGCCTAGCTTGAAGGGGGAAACCAGATGGTGCTATGGTTGGCCCTCTAGAAGCGCTGCCATAGGTCAAACAGATATCAACTGCGTTTTTTAAATAGGAACCCCCATTTTTTATTACATATTTGTGCAGTACGTAAAGAAGTATGAATGTTTTAGTTCGACCACTTTTTTCGCTTGGTGATAGATGGCGCTCCAATAGTCACAAACATATGTCTCACAATTTTTGACGAACAGTTGGCAACAGGTATGTTTTTTAAATTAAAATACGGAACGTAGGTACGTTTGAACATTTTATTTCGGTTGTTCAAATGTGATACATGTACCTTTGTGAAGTTATCATTTCTGAGAACGCATACTGTTACAGCGTAATTACCTGTAAATACCACATTAATGCAATAAATGCTCAGAATGATGTCCGAGAAGCTCAATGCATTTGTCAATACGTAAAACGACATTCCTCTCAACTGCGAGTAGTTCACCTTCCGTTTTGTTCGCACATGCATGGACAATGCGCTGACGAATGTGGTCGGGCGTTGTCGGTGGATCACGATAGAAAATATCCTTCAACTTTCCCCACAGAAAGAAATCCGGGACGTGAGATCCGGTGAACGTGCGGGCCATGGTATGGTGCTTCGATGACCAATACTACTGTCATGAAATATGCTATTCAATACCGCTTCAACCGCACGCGAGCTATGTGCCGGACGTCCATCACGTTGGAAGCACATCGCAATTCCGTCAGGCAGCGACACAATTTGTAGTAACATCGGTAGAACATTACGTAGGAAATCAGCACACTTTGCACAGTTTATATTGCCATTGGTAAAATGGGAGCCAATTATCCTTCCTCCCATAATGCCGCACCGTACATTAACCCGCCAAGGTGGCTGATGTTCCACTTGTCGCAGCCATCGTGGATTTTCCGTTGCTCAATAGTGCATACTATGCCGTTTTGCGTTACCGCTGTTGGTGAATGACGCTTCGTCGCTAAATAGAACGCGCGCAAAAAATCTGTCATCGTCCCGTAATTGCTCTTGTGCCCAGTGACAGAACTGTACACGACGTTCAGTCGTCGCCATGCAATTCCTGGTGCATAGAAATATGGTACGGGTGCAGTCGATGTTGATGTAGCACTATCGACGCTGACGTTTTTGAGATACCCGATTCTCGCGCAATTTGTCTGTTACTGACGTGCGGATTAGCCGCGACGGCAGCTGAAACACCAACTTGGGCATCATTATTTGTTACAGGTCGTGGCTGACGTTTCACAGGTGGCTGAACACTTCCTGTTTCCTTAAATAACGTAACCATCCGTCGAACGGTCCGGGCACTTGGATGATGTCGTCCAGGATACCGAACAGCATACATAGCACGCGCACGTTTGGCATTTTATCTCAATAGCCATACGTCAACACGATATCGAGCTTTTCCGCAATTGGTAAACGGACCATTTTAGCACGCGTAATGTGTCTTTCTTCTAAGATAAGTCTTAAGGTTAGTATTGCCTCACGTGTTCCAACATTTCTACGGAATCCAAACTGATCTTCCCCGAGGTCCGCTTCTACCAGTTTTTCCATTCGTCTATAAAGAATTCGCGTTAGTATTTTGCAGCTGTGACTTATTAAACTGATAGTTCGGTAATTTTCACATCTCTCAACACCTGCTTTCTTTGGGATTGGAACTATTATATTCCTCTTGAAGTCTGAGGGTATTTCACCTGTCTCATACACCGTGATCACCAGATGGTAGAGTTTTGTCATGACTGGCTCTCCCGAGGCCATCAGTAGTTCTAATGGAATGTTGTCTACTCCCGGGGCCTTGTTTCGACTCAGGTCTTTCAGTGGTCTGTCGAACTCTTCACGCAGTATCTTATCTCCCATTTCGTCTTCATCTACATCCTCTTCCATTTCCATAATATTGTCCTCAAGCCATCTAGCGGGCCAGCCATAGCGCCAACTGGTTCCCCCCTCCAAGCTAGACGAGTTATGTTCTTTGTAGTTTTTCGTTTGATGATTATTTCATGATATATTTGGCCCGGCCACTATCAATGGAGCACATCTCGGCCAGTAGATGATGAAATTCCCTCCTAAAAATCGCGTATATGGTGAAAGTTTCTACAGAACTGTCCGCCCCCGTTGCCCAGTGGTAGCGTTACTGACCAACACGCGTGGTGCCCGGGTACGATTCCTGGCTGGAGACTGGGTGTTGTGTGTTCTTCATCATCATTTTGATTACCATTGACACGCAAGTCGTCGAAGTGGTGTCAACTAAAACGACTTGCAAATTGGCGGTCGGAACCCCAAGGGGATATCCCTGCCTATAGTTGCCACACGGTCGTTTCATTTCATTTCTACAGAACTGGCAGCACCCCAGTCCACTACAACTGATAGCTGCGCGCTTTCGGATACTCTGATTGTACATCTTATTCTACGTCAAATCAGTAATTTGTTAATATTACGAGACATCGTACGAGGGTACGACCTAAATAATGTCTACCTCATGAATTGCCAAAACCAACTGTAGTATGACATTTCCTGGGATTTTCTGAATCCATAGAAAAATTTTGATAGCCAATAGATTGAAAACAAAAAAGGACTAATAGGTGTCTACTAACAGACTAATGCTGCCACGAATACTGAAAGTGCACCTTGTAATGGTAGTTGAATTGGGTAACCATTGCGGCACCTCACCTCAACCTCGCGATACCAGCAATATTCTACTGTGTTTCTGTAAAGTAGTTAACATATTTCTGAGACAACATTCAGATTTGATTTCATCAATGTAGAAGTACTTTGATACATCGATATGTTTATGTTGCAATGATATTATTGTTATGTGTGTCCTTTCTTTTGTCACAATGATCTTTGTCGTACTTGTAACTCTGACTTTTGGGCGCATAAGCGGTTATTCTTCCCCCATGAACCATGGACCTTGCCGTTGGTGGGGAGGCTTGCGTGCCTCAGCGATACAGATGGCCGTACCGTAGGTGCAACCACAACGGAGGGGTATCTGTTGAGAGGCCAGACAAACATCTGGTTCCTGAAGAGGGGCAGCAGCCTTTTCAGTAGTTGCAAGGGCAACAGTCTGGATGATTGACTGATCTGGCCTTGTAACATTAACCAAAACGGCCTTGCTGTGCTGGTACTGCGAACGGCTGAAAGCAAGGGGAAACTACAGCCGTAATTTTTCCCGAGGACATGCAGCTTTACTGTATGATTAAATGATGATGGCGTCCTCTTGGGTGAAATATTCCGGAGGTAAAATAGTCCCCCATTCGGATCTCCGGGCGGGGACTACTCAGGAGGACGTCGTTATCAGGAGAAAGAAAACTGGCGTTCTACGGATCGGAGCGTGGAATGACAGATCCCTTAATCGGGCAGGTAGGTTAGAAAATTTAAAAAGGGAAATGGATAGGTTAAAGTTAGATATAGTGGGAATTAGTGAAGTTCGGTGGCAGGAGGAACAGGACTTCTGGTCAGGTGATTACCGGGTTATAAATACAAAATCAAATAGGGGTAATGCAGGAGTAGGTTTAATAATGAATAAAAAAATAGGAGTGCGGGTTAGCTACTACAAACAGCATAGTGAACGCATTATTGTGGCCAAGATAGACACAACGCCCACGCCTACTACAGTAGTACAAGTTTATATGCCAACTAGCTCTGCAGATGATGAAGAAATTGATGAAATATATGACGAGATAAAAGAAATTATTCAGGTAGTGAAGGGAGACGAAAATTTAATAGTCATGGGTGACTGGAATTCGTCAGTAGGAGAAGGGAGAGAAGGAAACATAGTAGGTGAATATGGATTGGGGGGAAGAAATGAAAGAGGAAGCCGCCTTGTAGAATTTTGCGCAGAGCATAACTTAATCATAGCTAACATTTGGTTCAAGAATCATAAAGGAAGGTTGTATACCTGGAAGAATCCTGGAAATACTAAAAGGAATCAGATAGATTATATAATGGTAGGACAGAGATTTAGGAACCAGGTTTTAAATTGTAAGACATTTCCTGGGGGAGATGTGGATTCTGACCACAATCTATTGGTTATGAACTGCAGATTAAAACTGAAGAAACTGCAAAAAGGTGGGAATTTAAGGAGATGGGACCTGGATAAACTGAAAGAACCAGAGGTTGTAGAGAGTTTCAGGGAGAGCATAAGGGAACAATTGACAGCAATGGGGGAAAGAAATACAGTAGAAGAAGAATGGGTAGCTCTGAGGGATGACGTAGTGAAGGCAGCAGACGATCAAGTAGGTAAAAAGACGAGGGCTAATAGAAATCTTTGGGTAACAGAAGAAATATTGAATTTAATTGATGAAAGGAGAAAATATAAAAATGCAGGAAATGAAGCAGGCAAAAAGGAATACAAACGTCTCAAAAATGACATCGACAGGAAGTGCAAAATGGCTAAGCAGGGATGGCTAGAGGAGAAATGTAAGGATGTAGAGGCTTGTCTCACTAGGGGCAAGATAGATACTGCCTACAGGAAAATTAAAGAGACCTTTGGAGAGAAGAGAACCACTTTTATGAATTTCAAGAGCTCAGATGGCAACCCAGTTCTAAGCAATGAAGGGAAGGCAGAAAGGTGGAAGGAGTATATAGGGGGTTTATACAAGGGCGATGTACTTGAGGACAATATTATGGAAATGGAAGAGGATGTAGATGAAGTTGAAATGGGAGATAAGATACTGCGTGAAGAGTTTGACAGAGCACTGAAAGACCTGAGTCGAAACAAGGCCCCGGGAGTAGACAACATTCCATTAGAACTACTAATGGCCTTGGGAGAGCCAGTCATGACAAAACTCTACCATCTGGTGAGCAAGATGTATGAGACAGGCGAAATACCCACAGACTTCAAGAAGAATATAATAATTCCAATACCAAAGAAAGCAGGTGTTGAGAGATGTGAAAATTACCGAACTATCAGTTTAATAAGTCACAGCTGCAAAATACTAACGCGAATTCTTTATAGGCGAATGGAAAAACTGGTAGAAGCGGACCTCGGGGAAGATCAGTTTGGATTCCGTAGAAATGTTGGAACACGTGAGGCAATACTAACCTTAAGACTTATCTTAGAAGAAAGATTAAGAAAAGGCAAACCTACGTTTCTAACATTTGTAGACTTAGAGAAAGCTTTTGACAACGTTAACTGGAATACTCTCTTTCAAATTCTGAAGGTGGCAGGGGTAAAATACAGGGAGCGAAAGGCTATTTACAATTTGTACAGAAACCAGATGGCAGTTATAAGAGTCGAGGGGCATGAAAGGGAAGCAGTGGTTGGGAAAGGAGTGAGACAGGGTTGTAGCCTCTCCCCGATGTTATTCAATCTGTATATTGAGCAAGCAGTAAAGGAAACAAAAGAAAAATTCGGAGTAGGTGTTAAAATTCATGGAGAAGAAGTAAAAACTTTGAGGTTCGCCGATGACATTGTAATTCTGTCAGAGACAGCAAAGGACTTGGAAGAGCAGTTGAACGGAATGGACAGTGTCCTGAAAGGAGGATATAAGATGAACATCAACAAAAGCAAAACGAGGATAATGGAATGTAGTCAAATTAAATCGGGTGATGCTGAGTGGATTAGATTAGGAAATGAGACACTTAAAGTAGTAAAGGAGTTTTGCTATTTAGGGAGTAAAATAACTGAAGATGGTCGAAGTAGAGAGGATATAAAATGTAGACTGGCAATGGCAAGGAAATCGTTTCAGAAGAAGAGAAATTTGTTAACATCGAGTATAGATTTAAGTGTCAGGAAGTCGTTTCTGAAAGTATTTGTATGGAGTGTAGCCATGTATGGAAGTGAAACATGGACGATAACCAGTTTGGACAAGAAGAGAATAGAAGCTTTCGAAATGTGGTGCTACAGATGAATGCTGAAGATAAAGTGGGTAGATCACGTAACTAATGAGGAGGTATTGAATAGGATTGGGGAGAAGAGAAGTTTGTGGCACAACTTGACTAGAAGAAGGGATCGGTTGGTAGGACATGTTTTGAGGCATCAAGGGATCACAAATTTAGCATTGGAGGGCAGGGTGGAGGGTAAAAATCGTAGAGGGAGACCAAGAGATCAATACACTAAGCAGATTCAGAAGGATGTAGGTTGCAGTAGGTACTGGGAGATGAAGAAGCTTGCACAGGATAGAGTAGCATGGAGAGCTGCATCAAACCAGTCTCAGGTCTGAAGACCACAACAACAACAAGCGGTTATTAGAGAGTCAAGTCTTGGTCGTCATGTTGAAAAGACGCAAATTGTAGTCAGTTTATAAAATGTGAACTTTAACAGTGAGGAAGATATTTTCAAGTATGTTTTATATTATGAAGTGATGTGGCAAAAAAACAATAAAAAAAGTGTAACTTAAATTCGGAGTGCTGATTACTTTTTTACTTCACCACTCTCTTAGCTTGCAAAAGTTTAATCTTCAAGAATGGTTTGTGAAGCGCATCTACAAAACTTTTGACTATCGCAGAATAACACCTAGGCCTCTTTGCACCCGTGCTTGGAATCATCGCTACTTACATTTTCGACTATTGAGCCTCGAGTTCACAACGGGACCAGCGTGGGATACACGAAAATATGAGTGCCTAGTTTATCCATTATTTCATGACATAACTTTATTAACTGTGCTCTAATGACACCTGCCACGTAATGTGATTTTGTTGTTGCTCGAAAATCCAATATTTAGCAGCGTGAGCAACACTTCAATCGTAATAAATTTTTGACCTTTGTTGTGGTGGGGTTGTTAGAACCTTCTGTCCCACCGGCATGCACTCCGTTAGCTTTATCCCACACATACAACCGAGATTTCGCTATATATACTCTTAAAGCTCGGGAGTCTGAAACCTGGCGGATGTTGGCGTTTCCAATAGTAATGGCTGTAATCTCCTTTCAACGCTAATTACGGAAGGCTTCATTAAGAGTGAAAGCGATTATCTGGCAGTGCGCAGGATCTCCGGCAGTAAGGCGATAACCTCCCGGAACGGCGCAGACGCGGGCTTGAGCAGGCCGAGTGGAGGACTCGGCAGTAATAGCCAGAAGGCGAGAGCCGCCCGGGGCGCAATTGACTTTCAATTTGTGCGGCCGATAGAAATGCTAATCCCGGAGCTGGCCACCGCCGCACACCCACCGCAGGACTGAGACTCTCTCGGTGGGAGGCAGGGAGGCTGGGAGCGGCTCAGAGGGGAATATTCATGCAGCCGCAAAAGGCGGCGTCCTCCGCCTGATAGGCCACCCACCTGAGCCCCGAGGACTCTCACCGAGCCACGAGGGCACTCGGTCGGCCTACCAGCGACGGACGTCGGTTCCAGACGCGGGCGGGCTGCGCGGCTACTTACCTTCCAGCGTGGAGACGATGTCAAGCGTGCCGATGAACAAGGGCACAAGAGCGGAACTCCAAGTACCACGTTCCGCTTCATCGGTGGCTTTTCCCGGGCCGTACAAGTTGACAGCGACACATGAAACACTAATACGTTCAATCACTGACATTAAAATTGACTTATTTTTACATTTGTAGCATTACACGGCTCTGTTGCTGACGTATCATGCCTCATTTACATGGCGACGGTTTCTTCATTCCTAAACCGTTATTTTAAATCGATACAGGGATTTTCTTTTGCCGTAGTGTATAAAAGGGATAAAACATCACAACCTATTTTTCCGAAACCTCAGACACTTAAAACTAGTACAACATGCAGAATGAGATTTTCACTCTGCAGCGGAATGTGCGCTGATATGAAACTTCCTGGCAGATTAAAACTGTATGCCGGACCAATAATCGAACTCGGGACCTTTGCTTCTCGCGGGCAAGTGCTCTACCAACTGAGCTACCCAAGCACGACTCACGCCCCGTCGTCACAGCTTTACTTCTGCCAGTATCTCGTTTCCTACCTTCCAAACCTGCCCACGAAACGCAAAGGTCCCGAGTTCGAGTTTCGGTCCGGCACACAGTTTTAATCTGCCAGGAAGTTTCATATCAGCGGACACTCCGCTGCAGAGTGAAAATCTCATTCTGGAAACATCATCCCAGGCTGTGGCTAAACTATGTCTCCGCAATATCCTTTCTTTCAGGAGTGCTAGTTCTGCAAGGTTCGCAGTAGAGCTTCTGTAAAGTTTGGAAGGTAGGAGACGAGGTGCTGGCAGAAGTACAGCTGTGAGGACGGGCCGTGAGTCGTGCTTTGGTAGCTCAGTTGGTAGAGCACTTGCCCGCGAAAGCCAAAGGTCCTGAGCTCGAGTCTCGGTGCGGCACACAGTTTTAATCTGCCAGGGTGTTTTAGTAAAAAATAGTTATTTAAGTAACCACCAGAAAAATACTCCTTTTTTTTTTTGTCATCAGTCTACTGACTGGTTTGATGAGGCCCGCCACGAAATCATTTCCTGTGCTAGCCTCAGAGTAGCACTTGCAACCTACGTCCTCAATTATTTGCTTGACGTATTCCAATCTCTGCCTACCTCTACAGTTTTTGCCCTCTACAGCTCCCTCTATTACCATGGAAGTCATTCCCTCATGTCTTAGCAGATGTCCTATTATCCCGTCCCTTCTCCTTACCAGTGTTTTCCACATATTCCTATACTCTCCGATTCTGCATAGAACCTCCTCATTTCTTACCTTATCAGTCCACCTAATTTTCAACGTTCGTCTATAGCACCACATCTCAAATGCTTCGATTCTCTTCTGTTCCGGTTTTCCCACAGTCCATGTTTCACTACCATACAATGCTGTACTCCAGACATACATCCTCAGAAATTTCTTCCTCAAATTAAGGACGATATTTGATATTAGTAGACTTCTCTTGGCCATAACGAGTCTGCTTTTGATGTCCTCCTTGCTCCGTCTGTCATTGGTTATTTTACTGCCTAGGTATCAGTATTCCTTAACTTCACTGACTTCGTGACCATCAATCCTGATGTTAAGTTTCTCGCTGTTCTCATTTCTACTACTTCTCATTACCTTCGTCTTTCTCCAATTTCCTCTCAAACCATACAGTGTACTCATTAGACTGTTCATTCCGTTCAGCAGATCATTTAATTCTTCTTCACTTTCACTCAGGATAGCAGTGTCATCAGCGAATCGTATCATTGATACCCTTTCACCTTGTATTTTAATTCCATTCCTGAACCTTTCTTTTATTTCCATAATTGCTTCCTCGATGTACAGATTGAAGAGTAGGGGCGAAAGGCTACAGCCTTGTCTTACACCCTTCTTAATACGAGCACTTCGTTCTTGATCGTCCTCTCTTATAATTTCCTCTCGGTTGTTGTACATATTGTATATGACCCGTCTCTCCCTATAGCTTACCCCTATTTTTTTCAGAATCTCGAACAGCTTGCACCATTTTATACTGTCGAACGCTTTTTCCAAGTCGACAAATACTATCAAAGTGTCTTGATTTTTCTTTAGCCTTGCTTCCATTATTAGCCCTAACGTCAGAATTGCCTCTCTCGTCACTTTACTTTTCCTAAAGCCAAACTGATCGTCACCTAGCTCATTCTCAATTTTCTTTTCCATGCTTCTGTATAATATTCTTGTAAGCAACTTCGATGCATGAGCTGTTAAGCTGATTGTGCGATAATTCTCGCACTTGTCAGCTCTTGCCGTCTTCGGAATTGTGTGGATGATGCTTTTCCGAAAGTCGGATGGTACGTCGCCAGACTCATATATTCCACACACCTACGTGAATAGTCGTTTTGTTGCCACTTCCCCCAATGATTTTAGAAATTCTGATGGAATGTTATCTATCCCTTCTGCCTTATTTGACCGTAAGTCCCCCAAAGCTCTTTTAAATTCCGATTCTAATACTGGATCCCCTATCTCTTCTAAATCGACACCTGTTTCTTCTTCTATCACATCAGACAAATCTTCAACCTCATAGAGGGTCTTGCTGAACTCGATGCCACTTTTGGGTGACTTGCGTGCCGTTGATTAGGATGAACGATATATCTCCACCCCGGCCGGGAGTCGAACCCGGGCCTGCATGCGCGGAAGGCATGTGAGATGTGCACGGCTCGTGATCATGTCATCTCCTATTACGGTACTGCCGCCTCGTTTTCTTATTCCACTAACTTCCACTAACTTCCTGCCTTACTTGCTCGTGAGCGGCAGCAGCAGCACTGTTGTACCATCTCTGGAGCGACCGATAGTGTTTCTGGGTCGTCGTGTGTCTGGCAGTCAGATGGAGACGGACCAGGAGGACGGTCGGGACGCAGCTGCAGTGCAGTCGGGGACGAACCCCCAGTGAGGTCGGCACAGCCAGTACCAGTTGGGACGAGCGTTGGTTGGTCATTCGGTCGGTCGTCTGGTCGACGACGTTTTTTTGGGTAGGTTCCTTCCTGTGCAGAGATGTCGAATGTGTTCCCTGTGAATGATTGGATCCGAGCCAGTGTCTGCGGGGCGTCGTCCGTCCGAAGGAAGTCAGTTCAGTTGGAGACGGACCTGGGGGGCAGTCGGGCACGGAGCAGTGAGTCGGCAGAGTCAGTCGGAAGGCACACAGTGCAAGTACGCGCCGAGACCGTGGTCGACGCAGACGGAAGGCCGTTAGTCGGTCGATCGGCCGGTCGTCGCATGGCGACATGTGGTCTGCTGACCACTGACGACGGTATCAGTCGTGGAAGAATTGGCAGCCAGGAACAGTCGGGTCCGTATGGTGTCAGTATTCGCCGGGACCGCTGTCGGTGAAGGTGCGCTGTCGTTGGTCGTTTGCTCTGCCGCTCGTCTCAGTCGCCGACGTTTCGGATCCTCTGGACGAACACCATTTTCGGAGTTGGGATGGGGCCGGACCTTGTTGGTTCGTTGGAACTGAGCAGCCACGCAGTCTCCACAGCGTCAAGTTAGGCCAGTGAGTTTGGCGGCGGGCACGCGCTGTTCCATCTGGAGGCGCTAGCTGTGCGAGCGACTTTTCGCTTTCCTCCGAAACAGGATCCTCAGTTTGAGTAATTACTTATCTGTTCTTGAATCTAGACTGCTACGATTTGTTCGTTATTAGTAGGTTGTTGTTTTCTAGGCCCATGACGAGTATGATAACAAGTCGTGTGTTTTCTTGCCTAGACTGAGCAGCCTCCGATAGTGACTTTACAGTTGTGACTTGTGTTTTAGGATTCTTTTACACTCGTCTTGAGTGATGTTTGGTGTCTTGGTCTTGGTGAGGTCCAGTTTGAAGTTTTTGGTATCTCGGTTTACTCTTCATCGACCGATATTTCCCATTATCTGTGGAGTTGAATCTGACTGTTGGAAGTCGGTCAGATTGTCGGTCGGTCGGTCGTGAACCGTCCATTGGTTCTGTTGCCTTCCCATTAAGAGCTTGTCGGTCGGGCTGCCTGTCTCACCAAAACCTTGTGAGCGCCGCTCCTTGTGTTTTACATAGTGATTTCCTTTTAGTCTTATGTACTCTGTGTGGCCTTCAGCTGAGTTTTACCTTTTTAAAATTGTAAGCTTTTTTCTCTTTAGGCCTTAAGCCGTGAAACTGTTTTGTCTATGATGTGTAGCCTTTAGCCGAGGTTGCGAGAAATGTTTTAAGCTAAGGCCCCCTGAACCGTAAATTTAAAACTTTCAAAATCTTTTCTTCAGGAATTTACTTTATTACTAGCGACTCATCAAGAACATTAACACACTATGTGAGCGTGGAAGTAGTTGCCAAGGGGTAACTGATGGAAACAAATTAAATCTCAACCAATGGAAATTTTATTAATGAAAGCCTTTTCAGAAACAGATTTAAAATTTGTAAGCAGAAAAGCACCCTCGAAATATCTAGTTACAATTATACGGCCGTAGTCACTTTCGCTCACAACGACCTCAAAAAACTACACTGGTGCAAATCTACAACACACCATATTACTTTAAACAAAAAATTTTAGCAACTCACGCAAACACATCAATTATCACCCCTTAAGAGGGATGGAAATGGTACAAACACTCACACTAAGAAGTTATTTTCCACCAAAAGTGCAATTTCTTTTTAAAGGTCGTGGGTTGACTCCTGTTGCTCTCGTGTTGGCCGCGAAGCCACTGAGCCTCGATATACGAAGCGGCCACTGGACTCACGTGGCGACCTAACATGCGCCGACGCTCCAGGCGGACAATTCATCTTATGTGCCGGCCAGTGTGGCCACGCGGTTAAAGGCGCTTCAGTCTGGAACCGCGCGACCGCTACGGTCGCAGGTTCGAATCCTGCCTCGGGCATGGATGTGTGTGATGTCCTTAGGTTAGTTAGGTTTAAGTAGTTCTAAGTTCTAGGGTACTGATGACCTCAGATGCTAAGTCCCATAGTGCTCAGAGCCATTTGAACCATCTTATGTCCCTGTGCGCGACCGACCAACCGATCGATCCAACCGCCAATGCCCATTGCCTGAGCAAACTCGAGCAGACTGGCGGCCTAACACATACTAGCACTCCGGACGACCGACAGACACTGACTGCCTCACCAATTCGGATGAGAGACAGACCTAGACTAACTTGGATGAGCAACTGATCAGACTCGCCCAGACTGACAGACTGCCCCGGATGACCAACTGCCTCCGACTGACTGACATTTCCTGGTTTTAAAGTTTGATCCAAACGACAGCCATACTCGCACTCCGACGTACCGAGCGAGGTGGCGCAGTGGTTAGCACACTGGACTCGCATTCGGGAGAACGACGGTTCAATCCCGTCTCCGGCCATCTTGATTTAGGTTTTCCGTGATTTCCCTAAATCGTTTCAGGCAAATGCCTGGATGGTTCCTTTGAAAGAGCACGGCCGATTTCCTTCCCAATCCTTCCCTAACCCGAGCTTGCGCTCCGTCTCTAATGACCCCGTTGTCGACGGGACGTTAAACACTAACTACCACCACCACCGTACTCCGACAACAGACAGACACAGACTGCCCCACACTAAGCCAGCTGACCAACAGACTAGACTTGCCTCGACCGAGAGACTGCCCCTTCTTGCCGAGCTCATAGCGCCCCTTAAATGCACGTGATCAGTCTACCTTTCTCCTTAACACACCAGAGGGAGACACCAAAGCTGCGATTACCACAGCGGCACCACCGCCAGAAACGTAGAGCGACTGCTTCACACAATGCGCTGCGGTGCGCTTTTAAAAACAGCAATTTTTACTACGACTCACCCCCAGCCCTTTTAAACTGAAAATTCTTCTTCCTAGGGCTTATGTCGTAAAATTTTTTTGACATGGTGCGTGGCCTTTAGCCGAGTTTAATCTCATAAATTAAATATTCAAATTTTGTGTTGCCCCTAAGTAGGAAAAGATAGTTATTCTTTAGTATGTGGCCTTCAGCCAAGTTTTAATCTGTCTTAAGCTAAAAATTTAAAATATTGGTCTTGCCTTAAGTCATAACATTGTTATTTTTTAGTATCAGGCCTTTAGCCTAGTTTACATGAAATGTTTTAAGCTAAGGCCCTCAGGCTGTTAAATTGAAAACCCTCCTTCCTAGGCTTTACGCCATTAAATTTTTTGGTTGATATGCGACCTTCAACTGGGATTTAAAATCTTTGTTTTGGCCTTAAGCTGTAACACTGTTCTCGCTTAATGTGTGGCCTTCAGCCTACTTTATTGAAGCAACGAATTTTTTTTAAAGAAGTGAAACTTCCAGAAGAACTCCTATATCTCAATTCTTTGCTTATGTCTTGGGCCCTGGATTTTCGTATATGGCTTGCAGACGGTTTAAATCAAATCAAAGGAGCACTTTCGTTAAAACCTTGAGAGTTTTTAATTCCAATTAACTAACAGTCACATCAACAGCAAAATCATCTACTATAAAAGGTATGTAGATGATTCAATTATTCTTTTTGATGATACTAATGAAGAAATTGACACATTAGCAACGAAGCTGAGTAGCATGCACAGTAACATCAAATTCACTGTTGAACATGAATCCAATAACAGCATCAATTTCTTAGATTTAAAAATTTCCAGCAGAAACCAGAAACATCATTTTGAAATTTACAGAAAATAAACAGCCACAGATGTGTGCGTCAACAGCTCATCTTGCCATCCAAACCAACATAAGATGGCATCCTTCAGGTCCATGGTTAATCGCCTGCATTAAATTCCACTGGAACCAGTTGAACAACATAAAGAAACCTATATCATCAAAGCCATACTTCTAAACAATGGATATAACTCACATATGATTGATAAATCCAAAGTACAGCAAACAGTTCCACAGCAGACACCTATGCAGTGAACACAAAAATCTACAGAAAGCAGCAGAAAATATGTCTCACTTCCTTTTCTAGGAGCATATCCCATAAAATAAGTAACCTCTTCAAAAACACAAACATAAATATAAGGTTCCACATAAACCATAAACTTCAGCAGCTAACCATTCATAACATAAAGAATAGCAAACCCCCTTACAAAAGATCAGGTATATATAAACTCAGATGCCAAAATTGCCCTTCCTTCTATATAGGACAGACTGGGAGAAACTTTGAGATTCTATTAAAGAACATTTAGATGCCATACGTCTGAACAATCCTTCAAAGTCTGCATTCGCAATGCACACAACTCTCAGTAAACATAGAGTAAAAAACATTGAAGACCACATTCAAGTACTGCATTGTGTTCAGAAAGGTAGCCTCATGAATATGCTTGAAGAGATAGAAATATATACACATAAAAGCAAATCACCACATTATATTCTTAATGAACCGACAGAACTAGCCAATGCAACCATTCCACAAAACTTCACCACCTATCACCCAGTCTAAAACATAAGTAAACACTACTCCTTTTAACAACAACATGCAATCAATAATCCAAATAAAGTATTACATCATAATATAGCTGCCTGCTCAATCTCACATTGCTGCAATTCTAAAATTGATGTAAAAATGAAAGTGGTGTGCGATTGTACATTTATATTATTATACTGTCACATTATTCATGTAGCTCATGTAAATGTTGTCACCTGTTAATTGCACTGTATTTACACAATACCATATAAGTAACATTCGTACAACTGGCCATCACATTTTCCCAATTTATTTGTAATTAATGATCACTGAATATGGAATTCTTTGTAAAATGAATACTTGTTATGTACTTGTACTGCTACCTTGTTCCTTGAAATAAAAGACTGCTACTATACTTGATTCAAAATTTCAGTGCACCATAGATAGATGTTAATACAATTATTACTGTCATATTATTCATTTTATCTCACCTCTATGTTGCTCCTTGTATATAGCACAGTATTTACAAATTACCATATATGTAGCATTCACACAAGCTGGTTACTATATCTGTCAACTTCATTTGTAATATTATATGCTCACAGTATAAGGTTTATCTTTGTGTTTTAATTTTCATTAATTTATGTTATTCTTTAAAAACAGTCATTCTGTGAAATCAAAGCAACCTGTAACTTGTGATGTCTCTGAGAGAGAACGTCTCTCACACTGTTGTGTTTGTAAATCTGCCATGTCTGTGATAACTTCACATGTGGCTAATTCTTTTTGGTGTGTGTGTGTGTGTGTGTGTGTGTGTGTGTGTGTGTGTGTGTGTGTGTGTGTGTGTGTGTGGTGTTTTGCACAATATAGTGATATACAAGTTACGTAAGTGCTGGATGTATTTAGGAATATGCGAAAAATACAATCCTGCAACTTCGCAACAAAACCGCGAGGAATTTTCGACGTAAGTACCATAACCACTTAGCCTCACATATTTATTTACGCTGTATTTAATCGTTTGGAGGTTAGTTATTTTCACATAGGGCGCTTCTAACACTGCATTTCTGCTATCGGGCAACACCACACCAAAAATACTTCGCCACAGTGGAATAATAAAAATCGGAAACGGACGAAAATCTAAAGTGTATCTTGAAAATCACGTGAACAGCAGTCTGATGATGAACTTGCCAGTTCGAAACCGGTAATGCCGCTATTTACCTACATAAATAGCAGTGTTAATAGTGGCTGGTTGCTGTTTTCTTCTTTGTAAGAATTAACCTACGTTAATAAAATTTGTATGTTGAGGGTAACTGACAGCAATTTGTTTTGGCCCCTTTCCACAAATATAACCTCATCCGCTCTGTCCCGCTAGTCCAGGTATATCAGTATGCACGATACCACTCAGCTAACCAGGCGGACACATGTTGTCTGGTAATTCAACTTGATAAAGGTCCCCCGTAGATGATTAGCGCTTAAGAATCGGTCGAACAAATATTTTGTAAACCGTTTCTTTAGTACTTAATCTAAAGTGTTTCACAGAAGATACCGTTTCCAGTTTATTTCATCAATAATGTAATCGCACGGCAGTGGATTTCTTCGCCCATTTCTGCGTGGTATGTTACATTTTGTTACAACTTCGTCGCCGCCAGCCGATATGGCGACTGTCACTTTGATATCTTGTCAACAGCCCACTACGATTCGCTGATATATCTGTGCAAACAGGCAGTAACATAAAAACTCCGTTTTCATGTGGCGTTGCCGGCCGGGGTGGCCGAGCGGTTCTAGGCGCTACAGTCTGGAACCGCGTGACCGCTACGGTTCGAATCCTGCCTCGGGCGTGGATGTGTGTGATGTTCTTTGGTTAGTTAGGTTTAAGTAGTTGTAAGTTCTAGGGGACTGATGACCTCAGAAGTTAAGTCCCATAGTTCTCAGAGCCATCTGAACCATGTGGCGTTGCGCAAAAAGTTCTAACCGGTGCCCCTGTCAATTCAGACATTAATTCCAAAATGATGACTGCGAGTATCATCTTCCTGGCACAGGCACAGTTCTGTGGCGATGCCAATCGTAGGTGCTGGGGTGCTGATATCCAGTTCGACTAGTCGTCGGGGTAAATCGTGGATTACTGGGTGCACAAGTCAACGCTTCTCGGCAGGCGAGCTGCGGTGGAACTGCTGAGCTTGACAGAGCTGGAACTGCACATTCAGCTGCCAAACGCAGCCCATAGCTGGTTTCCACAGTGATATGAAACTGGCGACCTCTGTTGTAGGCAACTCGAATTGCTAAGAGGCTCGCTCCACCTTCAGAGTAGGGTGCCCCGAGCAGTTGGCGTTGTAACAGAGAAGGCTAGCTTGCACTGGAGTACGGATTCCGTGACTCGCCGCCACAACACATTCATTTATATCCAGGGTGAACGGCCAGTCCTGCACTGTTCATCAGTCCCATTCACGTCTTCTTCAAGTTCGCTGCAGTCTTACAGCCGTTGCTACATTCTTACAGACAACCGCATGATCTCCAAAAAGCCTCTCGGAGCGCCTGACGTTATCCACTAGACCACTTACATATATTGTAGATGGTAACCGTCCTGTCACATTTACTTGAAGTGCTCCTGAAATTACGTTTATATCTATCGATTTGTAATGTTAAAAGCGACGTGATGAGTTCCCTCTGCAAGGATGTCTAGAATCCATTCACAGCTAAACTAAACTGCGGAACCGCGTCACATACCTTCTTGAAGACAAGGAACACGGCACCGACTTGGGCGCCAAAGTCTACAGCGCTATGATCTCATGGAAGAACATAGTGCTGAGTTACTGAATGTTTACGGAACCCACATCAATTTTTATTGCTGAGACTTGTTTTCCAAAGTAACGTCATAATACGTGAGCGTAAAATATGTTGCATAATTCAATAATCAATATTAGAAATAAGAATAATGACTTTTTCATTAAGTTGTTTAATTCACAAACGTGAGTTACCGCTGAATGACTGTTATAAAGCATTTTTCGTTTAATGTCATTTAAAGTCACTAACTCTTGTCCAAAAGGTGTGCATTATCCAGGAACACTCATTTTCAATAACTTGCCAGCAGCCATACAAAGCTTAACAACCAACGAAATTTAGTTTAAGAGAAGGTTTTATTGGTGGCCATTTCCTTCTACTCCATTGATGAATTTCTGAGTAGAACCAACTGATTTGTGTCTGTGTGTGTCTGCGTGTGTGTGTGTGTGTGTGTGTGTGTGTGTGTGTGTGTGTGTGTGTGTGTGTGTATAATCTAACTTCTGCACCATTTAAGAGCAATAATGTGTTCAGTGTAAGTGTGTGTGTGTGTGTGTGTGTGTGTGTGTATGTAACTACAATCTAACTTTTGCACCATTTCTGTGCAGTAATTTGTTCATTGTAAATAAGTATTGTAGTACTTCTATTCTATGTTTATTACCTTATAAATAAATAAAATTTCTTTTATTTTAAATTTAGTGCATTAATGCGATCTTAGTAAGTGAGAGTTTGTGAAATGATTCTTTCATATAGTACTCCTTAAAAAAATTGCGGTCATTCCGCTTGGGACCTGTGGAAGGTACATTAGCTTATTTGTTTCAGTTGCAAGTATTTGTCATGTATCACTGTTTTTCTGACATGTTGTACATCCTAGAGGACCCCCTCACTATGGATTAATTGGAATGAAAGTAAATCTAATCTAAAACAGATTTAGATCTGCGACATAGCCTATAACTAAGTGGACTTATCCTAGGCCCTAATGGATGGGAATCAAATTTTTCGCATAATTTCTGTAGGACCTTGGGGGTGTCTCCACTGGTTTTGATGCCTTTCAGCAGTATATACGCCTTCTTTCTGTTCTCTTCCGTTTCCATGCCAGTATGGTCACTGAATAACTGGACTGATGAATGAGAGTCATGACTGATATAATTTGTATAGTCTCCTGCAGCCACCGTTTACATTGCAGTCTTACCTATATCTTATCGCCTTCTATTTAATAACGTGTCCCAAATGTGTCAGTGGGGCACAAAAATTATTCGTTTCCCAAGACAATCGTGTGGCGGAAGTGAACAGGTTTGGGCGGTTGTCGGTAGTCCCACTGTCGGACAAAACTTCGCAAAACATGCTCTGGAAGAAAAGCTAAGAAATATGTCAGGTATCGTGGCTCTTCGTTCCCTTGACCTTCTCAGTTGCATTGGAAAATAAAATTTCGTTACTTAATAAATCATGGACTGGTTCATCTTTGCCGCTTACAGTTCTTGTGTTCCCTTGATTAACAATCAAAATTTATGATGTTCTGCATAGTTTAACGGTCTACTGGGAAGTTAAGCACGCGCCCAGTTCGATAAAAAAATATGGAAGTTAGACAGTGGAGCAATGTGAATAATATATGAAGGTCCCTGTCGTCGATTGCTTTACAATTATAGATATATCAAAGGTATTTTGCATGACTGTCATCACATTTAACTCATTATGAAGAACAGCTAATTTATCGTGATCGAAATATTGCAACGCTCTAGTTAACTTTGCACAGGGATGACCCAATAGGCCTATTTAGGTTGTGTTGTGTTCGTGTTTTCTGGCAGTCTACGAAATCCACTGAGAGTAATTCAGTTTCCATTTATGAGCTGCATTTATCTCGAACGAAAAGACAGGGAAATAAATATCTTCTTTGGCTAAGAACGGCTTACATATGCAAACCTTATACAAATCTAATAAGGCAGGTAGGCGAGAGGTTCGAGGATAATGACTATTTCACCAGAGAAATCATCGGATGATATGTAACATACCTTGGAGGTGAGCTTTTCTTCGTAATTAAGCAAAAATTTCCGTTTCTTGGGTCACAAGCATCCATATTCATACGGAGTGTTAATCAATGAAACATTATACTGGTCGGCAAATATTTAGCAGAAATGAGAGCAACAACGAGACTACCAACGATATCAGTATACAAAGGCGATGGACTGAGTAGGATCAACAGCATTGCTAGATTATTCGCTCAGGATGCTGCTGCCTGCAGAAAGTACCATCACTGGGCATTTGTAACAAATGCAAAAGAATTTCCTTAAATTTTCATTTTGTGCAATGAATTGCGGATCTCTCTAAGTGTCGTTAAGTGCAAGATAATGCCCACAAAAGAGGAAACAATTAGGTAGCACCCAACTACAAGATTATTCGTGATCATCTGGAGTAGTTACAACGATTAAGTAATGTGGTTAAATGCTTAATACCGATAGCTTGACGCCAACTATAAGGTGATGGATTTGGTCAAGGTTAAATTTATTAAAATGTAATATAATAGCACCTGAGGGTATCGTTTGCAGATTGATAGAAATAAGCGTATTGAAAAATAAGAAATACGAGAACAACTAGAATGGAACAGCGTCAAAGAATCAGATATAACAGAATGAAACTTATAATAAAATTGCAGGCCAGCACAAATAGGAAAATAGGAATGAGATATACGGAAGTACAGAAAAGACCACCTTAGGGCAAATCATGGAGTACTATAACTATATAACAACTATAAGATGATGGATTCGGTCAAGGTTAAATTTATTTAAATCTAATATAATAGCACCTGAGGATGTCGTTTGCAAATTGATAGAAATAAGCGTATTGAGAAATAAGAAACAACTAGAATGAAACAGCGTCAAAGAATCAGATATAACAGAATGAAACTTATAATAAAATTCCAGGTCAGCAAAAATAGGAAAATAGGAATGAGATATACAGAAGTAAAGAAAAGACTACCTTAGGGCAAATCATGGAGTACTGGAAAAAATTAAAAACTACAAAGCAGGACCAGCAATGGAAGTAACACTTGGTTAATACGAAACTAAAGATAATTTGAAAAGCAATTAATGACTCATCCACACAAATATAATCCAAGTAGCAAACAATAATTTATTTTACAAAAAAATATAGTTTTTTTTCGATCACAAGCTTTTGGTTGCAGTAAGTACATTGAAAACATTATCATAAAATTGTCAATATCTTCCCAGAAATGCTACCAACATAAGAAAACAGTAAAATACTCATTATTTTAATAAAATCCTCTCAGAGCCATTACCAGCGTTTTGGTATGTATTATATGGAAATGAATGGAGTCCTTGCATGCAAAGTAAGGTCGGAGTAGACAAGTGTGAGGAATTTAATAGCTGCTGCATAGCGGAGAGTTGACATGGCCCCTTGTAACCTAAGAGCGTTGTATTTTGTTACTTTATTACTAAGTTGACTCACATTAGTTGAATGCTAGGCAAGGCATATGCAAAGCAGCCTTTGCATATTTGGTGTTCTGCAATTAACTTTAGAATGTGAAGTGAAGCCAAGCTGTTGAGCGAACTTTCTTAGTGTCTGCATTCAGATTTCACTGTGCTTAATAAGACGTGTTGAAATATATTCGCTTACATCATTTTGGAAAGAAAAACTGCTCCAGCTTTTTATTACAGTAATCTTAAGAAAAATGTGGCTTCCCCACACTAGGCAAATTGATTAGAAAACCATAGCAGTCCAGAAAATTCTATGCGTTTCCTAAGTTTTAAAGCTAATGTGTAGTTTGAATCATATTTAAAGATTTGCAGCTTGTGTCATGTTATGGAGTTATTACAGTGCATTGTACTGCGGATTTAATAACATTTCCATTAAGTAGTTTAATTCAAAAGCGTGAGTTACCACTGATGGCTATTATAAAACATTTTCATCTAATGGTGGTTAACTAAATCAGTTCAAATTTTTATGCACAGTTGGCCATTGCCATCCTGAATTTCTTATAGTTATTAAACAGGAAACAGTTATTTATTGTGAAGTTAACCTCTATAGTTATATGTAATACGTTTATTAGTACCAGTGCCATTTAAACTAGAGGGCTTCTCGAAGCATATTGGTGTTTCCTTAAACAGACTGAATTAAAAACTGTTAAATACATATATTATTTGTGGTTTACACCCAATCAAGCTCAGTATCAAAATTTTTTATGAAATTCACATGAATTTAATGTTGTGCCACGGTTTAAATTCTAAAGCGTCATAAATTTCTGATTCAAAGCAATATTTTGTTGTTTATAATTGAAATGTAATCATTGTTCTTAGTCTGTTGTAGCAATTTAATTGAAACTGCCCTTCTGCGCATGTCTGTGGGTGCTGTTGGGTCACCCTGTTGTGGTGACTGGGCCCATCAAGTATTTCATTGTCAAAAATAGCGCCCATTTAGAGATTCTTGTTCTAAACGTGATTTTTTGGAAAACCTTTACACTCAAGTTCTAAATAACTTTGTTATAAGCAAATGTTTATGGAACTTTAATATTAAATTGTGAAAGGTGTTTGACATATTATTTCCGATTGCTTGCTGTGGCTTCCCTCTCCTAACCCAACAGCTGCTTATATTGACGCCAAAGTAGCGCACCATTCATATGCCTTGTCTATGAAACCAGGGATTAAGGTTTAATACTTATGTAATATGTGCATAATAATTTGCTTTATCGAAGCACTTTTGTACGACAAATTGTTTACCCTATTAATACTTACTAATTTCTCTGTAAATAGCTGATCTCCTTCTCAGAGAGTGGTACTCAAGGTCTCTGATTTTAGTCCTTAACCTCAAAAATATAGATGAAATGAAATTCTATGTTGCAATTCTACAACACTAAGCTTGGCAGCTTTTCCTTGCCTTAGCGGAATATGAAAAGCGGCTTGAAATCAGTCATAGCCAGATAAAAAGATGTAATTTATTGCAGTAAATGTTATTGTACAATGTTCGTGTTAAAAGTTAATTTGGTATATTTGCAGTAATTATCCATCTCACTTATGTAATCCCTTCAGATATGAGAATTTCTTGAGGCTAAATAAATTCAGAAATTTTTCGCACCACCATTTGAGCAACAATTGTGGTCAGGAAAGACACTATGGCGAATAGTAACTATACGATTTATGTCAGATGTGACGATAATGCAATGTGTTAATTTTCACTGCTGAAATTCGTGTTCTTCAGTAAAATGAAAGAACGCTTTTTACTCGATTGGGACTGTCAAAGGATTATTATTTGTATCATTGAAAGCTGTTGTTATTTGCTTATCAACAATACACTAGCTTCATCAATAATAATATTTCGAAAACTGATTGTTTCCTTCCTCATCTATCATTTTCTAAAACTAAATTATTAATTGGATGGTAATTATGTCCAATTCAAGTGTTCATGCACTAACATTAATATTATATGACAGAAGTATTAATGCAATGCCTTCAGCATGCATTGAAAGTAGTTATCTCGTTTGTTTTTTGATACTGAACAGTAACTGAAAAAGTCGCAGTTAGATGAGTAAAAATATTACTTACTTATTTGAATGGTCGTTTTGCTAAGGCTCATAGTTAATTGATACTAAAGTGTTTTTCAAAATTATTCCAAAAACAGTTAAATTCAGTATCACTCACATATCTCTTCGAATAATGTTGGTAATGCTAGTTACAAAACTGATATAAGTTGTGCTTGTTCGACTTTTATTTCATCCAGTAGCCAAACTCTGTTAATGAAGATACTAACAAAATTCTCCATTCTGTCCTATCAGGCCTCATTGAATTCTTTAGCAGCATTGACAACAAGCACTGTGATCTAGTAGACGTTTGGGAGTCCTTTGAATAAGGACTTATGGATTGCATTGTGTGTGCTAAATCGAAGAACGACCCAAACTAGCATCTACTAAGTACTTCAGAAGAATACAGTCGCCTTTACAGCACCTCAATCAGGTCTAAATCATGGTTAGCCTTTTGTAAATAAAAACCGTTAAGAGCTTCATTAAAATAATGCTTTTGTAATATCAGGACGTTGTTATGTTAATTTATTCTTATGTAAAGCTGAGGCCTTTGTAGCACTATATGAGTGCAATGACGTGTCGTGAGACTCGGCAGCTAAAATTTCAGTAAACGATTAGTACAGTTAAGGGGAGAAAGAATGCTCTATATCGACAAAGTTAAACTGTTAATTCATTTCTCTGTATTTCAGAAATTACTTAATCAGTAGATATGAAAGTTCTCATCGGTGCTACACTTTATGTTCTTAATACACCACAGTAAAATCATTGTATTTCACTCTCTAGTTTTGGGAATAATATTTCTTAATTATACAGTGAATATTATGTGCATATTTCTACTTTCTTCAAATAATTTTGATTATACACAGATAAGCTTCCTGCTTGCTACAGTGGACTCAGTATGCCTATGCTGCAACTCCAAAAACATTGGAGCACTCCACTCCAAATGGTTTCTTAAATTCAGAGAAAATTCAGTTTAAATTGTAAATTTTCAGAGCAGCTAATAAAATGTGAAATGACTAAAAATTATTTACTTACTTACACACACACACACACACTCACACACACACACACACACACACACACACACACACAGAGAGAGAGAGAGAGAGAGAGAGAGAGAGAGAGAGAGAGAGAGAGAAATATATGTATATATGCCTTACTCAGAAGCACCCTGCACCATATTGTGTATCATCCAATTAATCATTTTCCAAGAATATCTCTCTTCTCTCTCTTTTGGACTTCTTAGTGATCATTTCAGCTGTATACAGTGCTTTACCAACACTAAGTTCTGCAGGTTACTCAGGATTAATTCCCACACATTGTGGCACGTTCACCATATCAATTTTCCATCATTAAAAGCAATAACATTGTGACCGACCTCTCGTTTTACACTCCTGGAAATGGAAAAAAGAACACATTGACACCGGTGTGTCAGACCCACCATACTTGCTCCGGACACTGCGAGAGGGCTGTACAAGCAATGATCACACGCACGGCACAGCGGACACACCAGGAACCGCGGTGTTGGCCGTCGAATGGCGCTAGCTGCGCAGCATTTGTGCACCGCCGCCGTCAGTGTCAGTCAGTTTGCCGTGGCATACGGAGCTCCATCGCAGTCTTTAACACCGGTAGCATGCCGCGACAGCGTGGACGTGAACCGTATGTGCAGTTGACGGACTTTGAGCGATGGCGTATACTGGGCATGCGGGAGGCCGGGTGGACGTACCGCCGAATTGCTCAACACGTGGGGCGTGAGGTCTCCACAGTACATCGATGTTGTCGCCAGTGGTCGGCGGAAGGTGCACGTGCCCGTCGACCTGGGACCGGACCGCAGCGACGCACGGATGCACGCCAAGACCGTAGGATCCTGCGCAGTGCCGTAGGGGACCGCACCGCCACTTCCCAGCAAATTAGGGACACTGTTGCTCCTGGGGTATCGGCGAGGACCATTCGCAACCGTCTCCATGAAGCTGGGCTACGGTCCCGCACACCGTTAGGCCGTCTTCCGCTCACGCCCCAACATCGTGCAGCCCGCCTCCAGTGGTGTCGCGTCAGGCGTGAATGGAGGGACGAATGGAGACGTGTCGTCTTCAGCGATGAGAGTCGCTTCCGCCTTGGTGCCAATGATGGTCGTATGCGTGTTTGGCGCCGTGCAGGTGAGCGCCACAATCAGGAGTGCATACGACCGAGGCACACAGGGCCAACAGCCGGCATCATGGTGTGGGGAGCGATCTCCTACACTGGCCGTACACCACTGGTGATCGTCGAGGGGACACTGAATAGTGCACGGTACATCCAAACCGTCATCGAACCCATCGTTCTACCATTCCTAGACCGGCAAGGGAACTTGCTGTTCCAACAGGACAATGCACGTCCGCATGTATCCCGTGGCACCCAACGTGCTCTAGAAGGTGTAAGTCAACTACCCTGGCCAGCAAGATCTCCGGATCTGTCCCCCATTGAGCATGTTTGGGACTGGATGAAGCGTCGTCTCACGCGGTCTGCACGTCCAGCACGAACGCTGGTCCAACTGAGGCGCCAGGTGGAAATGGCTTGGCAAGCCGTTCCACAGGACTACATCCAGCATCTCTACGATCGTCTCCATGGGAGAATAGCAGCCTACATTGCTGCGAAAGGTGGATATACACTGTACTAGTGCCGACATTGTGCATGCTCTGTTGCCTGTGTCTATGTGCCTGTGGTTCTGTCAGTGTGATCATGTGATGTATCTGACCCCAGGAATGTGTCAATAAAGTTTCCCCTTCCTGGGACAATGAATTCACGGTGTTCTTATTTCAATTTCCAGGAGTGTAGTTTCCTCTACACAACTAAAATACTTTTTGGTATGCAATTTCATATGGGATTTTTTAAAGACTCATGTGGATTCTGTGTCTGCCCATTTAAGCACGTCCTCAACGTGACAAGTGTATCAGGTCTCTGTAAATCGACTCTAGTATATCCAAGATCACTTCTGGGATCGTATGCTTAGGGCAGCGTGAAGTGTTTGAGTACTGAGCCTCACGATACTTGCACTGTGAATCTGGTATGTAAGTGCAAATTTTATGTCTTGATTTGTCATTTATTGGCAGTTTGTGGAAAGAGATAGCTCATGCTTCCTGACTAACTCCGAACAATTCATCACTGTCATTCTTAAGGATTATTTCAAAGTATTGTTGCACTTCATCATTAAATTTGTCTATGATACCACCCCCTATTATTTTATGACCACAAAATTTCTTATTTCTTGAATTCACTTTCAAATTCCTCAGCCTTTTTTCTACCCTCTTCGGCAAGCGACCCACACATTCCAATTTCGTTATAAAGTTACACTATGCTACACTGTTGTAAAACTATGAGTCCCCATCACCGAAGCATAACAGATAAACGTAAATTTCGATATCTTTAGTGGCCTCGATTCCACCACATGCCTCTCAGTAGTTCATATGAAAGATATATTCTGCGAGCTTTAATGATTTCCATTTATAACAGTGTTCTGTTAGAGAATTCAATGTTTCCCGAAAATTGTTTAGCACTCGTATATACAACATTTGTTTATCTTATGAAAAACTTCGGTGTTATTTTAGACAGTGCTAGTAACAGAAATAACATTATTTTCGTTTGCAATTCTCCAATCCACAGCCTTCTACATAAAAATCTACTGACAGTAATTGAATGTGGGGTACTGAAAGTAAAATTTTTAAAATTTTAAACATGTGGCAGTGTTTCCAGTTTTATAACTGAAAGACAGTCATCTTTTCCCACCTAAGAGACGTTATGTTAGCGGGAGCTATTTAATTTTTAAGTGTTGTGTGGCTATCTAAATGTTACAAAGAAGTGTGTCTCTTTCTGTCAGTTATACGTAAAACGCACGAGTTCCTGTCACAGTGATCCAGTGATGATGATCGACGGACACACAGCACGAGGCAGTGCAGGCAACAGTGTGAGGTGAACCAAAAGCCAGTACATGGTAGACACATTGGAACAGAGTGTTACCAATTTCCTTGAAATATTTTTTTAGGATGAAATTAGATGAAGGAATAAGAACTTTGTAACGCTTTTCTATAGTATGTATCCAAATGCACGTTAAAAGTGTATGAACCTCGTATCTAGTCTTCTTACATTTGAGTCATTACAACACATACACATACAGATGAGTTTTGAACAGCGACACCAAATGTATACAAAATTAAAAATCTATATCATGCCACATTATCTCAAAAAAGTCAGTGTATGGAAGGGATATAATTGCTTTATAAGACTAAATTCAAGCCGTGTTCAGAAATATTTAAGAGCATATTATGAAAAATGTCAATTATTATCATCTTTGGAAGGTAACTCAAAATGCACTTCGAAAATTTAGTTGCAGAGTAAGGTTGTCGTCTTGCTGTGAGAAGTTAACTGTTTAATTGAGTCTGTTGTAAAAGAGCATCAACCATTACTTGCATTAATAGTGAAGCAAGAGATAATTACAGAATCCACTGCTAAAGACAATCCTTGTAACTTATCGATACACAATATGATTTGTAATTTTCTTATTATTACGACAAAATTTGGCTAAACAGATTTTTAAAGTTGAAGAATTGTTGTGTTCTTTCATCTAAACTGGATAAATGAGTTTACTACCGGGTTAGAATTTATTAGAGGATTAATATTTAAATACTAACAAATTACAATATTGTAAGGAACTAAGAAAACTCCAATGAATGCTGGTTTGCGACGGCGGCCATCCACATAGCGTAAACTACTTGAATACAGTTTTTTCCTTCATATCTGAACATCACAGTGTGTAAAAAAATAATTTAAAAAAAGCAAATAAGGTACTTTCAATGCGAGCTTGTATATAATTTATGAACGTTTTTAAAGAAAATTGCCATTTCATAATGGGATAAACATCATAAAATGTTAAGTAATGTTTTGTTTGTATCTGCCTTTAAAAAGTATAAAGTTAAAACTAAATTCATATGAAGTAAACCTTGAGTGGGTCTCATCAAAACTTGTAGCAGCGGCCGTCCATATGTAACGTTCTCCTGCAGCTCTTCAGGTTTGGTGAGTGGTGCGAGTCTTTCGAGAATAAGCAGAAGTTGACGTAAGCAGGTGTGTTGTATGAATTCAGGGCCATTCTGCTGCTCACAGTGCGATGTGTCGATCACACAGCATGCTACACACTAGGAGCACACAGCATATGTTCAGAGAAACTGTTAATCGTCAGTGCCATCTATCGTGGCACACTCACATTTCCATAGACATGCTCATAGGACCTTTTCTCCTCCACTTTATGTTAGGAATCCAGCCCTGCAGTTTGTCAGTTCTATTAAGGTTCACCATATATCTGTGTGTGTGCGCGTGTTTCAAGTTGAAAGCCAGTCAGAATGGAAGGAACATGACTATAAAGAACAGGAAAGTGCAGTTTATAGATGAGAACTGTAACTCACTTCACAAAATAATTATATGGAATTTTGCGTATCATACGGCACATGCTATGCTATGGAAGCAGGTTACATGATCGTTGCTTGTCCCATTGGCATATATAAAAATGTCTAAAATTATGCTTCCAATACTGACAACAAATGCGAACGAAAATGTACACTTACCATGAAATAATTTCCTCGTCACCTTCTTTTCATATAAAACTTCGTACCAGTACATGTAGAAATGCAAAAGCTTGTTCGAATCTGTCAGTGAACCAACTGGAGCATGTTTGCTCAATCCATTTGGGAAGGAGGAGGATGAGGAGAACCAGGAGGATAGGTGGTGAACAAGTTGCGACTGACTGTTCGAGGGGGAGAAGCGTGCTCAGACCTCCTGGTGGAGACTGACTGAATAAAACTATATTCCTTTGTAAATCATCTTTTTCGCCACCCAAGTTAATGGTAATTATACATTACTTGAAGCATATACAACACTATTTTTTTTCTCCACCTAGCATCTGTTCCAACCACCTCAGAGATGATGTTCATAGTTTGATGTTCCATTGTGAAATGGTTTTGATATGACGCAGCACTTGTTGGTTTATACTTCTCGTTTCACAGTTTCTATGAGAAGTGAATAATTTATCACAAACCCATGGAGGGATAATGCGTATGCAGCATTTCCTGTGAGGAAATTTTCTGATGGTTCAATTTCTATATAAACTTGACCTTGATTTTACTGTTGTTTTTCTGCTTTGAGCAGTCTATCATTACACCGGCGACTGATTCCTTAACTTTCTGTGGGTTGATCATGCACCTCAATTCATCGCCCTTATAGTAAGAAGCATGAAGCTACCATACAAATAAAACAGTGGGGTGTAGACGTTATTACACCAGGCCAGCTGTAATTTACCTGATCAATGAAACTCTGAACTAAGGTAAACTTCTGAACTGGTTCGTTTACAATATTGTCAAATATGGTTTAGTTCTTTTGTAGGTTCCCCATACATGTCGGTTCGCAACACCAGTATAGTGAAGCGAGGTGTCTGGAATACAAAAGCTGTTTTATTTGGGCATGTCTTCCTTGGTGTAGTCAGTAGTATACAAAATTCAGACGGATCCGTGAACAGAACTTAACAGCAGCTGAACAGGTTTCTGCCAGATATTCAACATTTTTATAAGTTTCTAGTCAATTAGAGGAATATGAGGCATTTTTTGATTACAGTTTCTCAGGCACAATAATATTCTCTTCTAGAATACTCTGCCCTTCGCCATTATTACTAGTTGCACTCTGCACAATGACTAGTTCTTGCCTTACATTCATAGTGCGATGTTTCATGTCTTCTTTGTTGCCTATAGCATCCTCAGTAGCTCACAACCGCTAAAGAGTTAGTAGACACTTATCGACCCATTTACGCCATAATGTGTGTTACTTCTTTTAAGGCTTGATGTGATTACAAAATTTCAAGTACAGTAAATGTAAACCCCATGAAGTTTTCATCACGCTTCTTGAAACAGGAAAGTGAAAATAATACTGTAGCTCGTGATATAACTGATGATCTTCCAGCATTTTTCACTAATTTTACTTCCAAATGTGAGAATAAGTTGCCTGGAATTATTAATATGCCTTGTTGTTGAATGAGAATCCTAATGACATCATTATTATTAAACGTTGTGATGCCTTAGGTTTCTAAGACCTATATTCCCAGTATAAATATGCTCATCTTAGTGAACTACTTGTTTCTTTGGGTACATGAATTGCTGCAAATCAAGTCGCTGAACATAACCATTTCCACTCAGTGATCGTTCCAGTTGGATCAAAGGACCCAGCGTATTCTATGTAAACACAGTCCACATCATTATAAAGCCGCCACCATCTTGCACAGTGCCATGTTGACATCTTGAGTCCATGATTTCTTGGGGTCTGTGCCACCCTCGAAGCCTACAATCAGTTCTTACCAGTAGCAATCTGGACTCATCTGACAAGGCCACAGTCTTCGTGTCATTCAGGCTGCAACAGATAAGATCATGGGCCCAGGAGAGGCGCTACAGGGGATGTCGTGCTGTTACCAAAGATACTCGGATCGGTCATTTGCTGCCATAGCCCATTAACGCCAGATTTCACCACACTATTCTAAAGGAAACATTCATCGTATGTCCCATATTGATTTCCGCGGTTATTTCACACAGTGCTTCTTGTCTGTTAGCACTGACCACTTAATGCAAACGCTGCTGCTGTCGGCCATTAAGTGAAGTACGCCATTCACTGTGTTATTCACGGTGAGAGGAAATGCCTGACATTTGGTACTCTCGGCACATTCTTGACACTGTGGACCTCAGAATACTGAATTCGCTAATGAGTTCCGAAATGAAATGTCTCATGTGTCTATCTTTTACTGCCGTTTCATGTGCAAAGTTTGTTCATTCCTAATGTGCGGTCCTAATCATGTCGGAAACCTTTTCTCATCAATCACCTGTGTACCAGTGACTGCTCCCCCAACGCACTGCCGTTTTACACCTTGTGAAAGCGACACTGCCGCCATCTGTACATGTACTGTACATGCCGCTCTTCCATGACTCCTGTCATTTCAGCATACACTGGCACATAGGAGTACATTTTGACTCTTCTTGCCCAAGACATACTGTATGATAATCCAGTAACACCAAAGTTAAATATTACAGTTATCCATGGTAAATTGTAATATGATTCATACGATTGATTGCCTGAAAGCACTACTTTCATGACAAGTGAAGGTTTTGAAACATTTCGATTGAGTGGAAATAACGATCCAATGACCTTCCTACAACCACACATTTTACTGCCAGTCGAATTTAACTTGTATTTTGCTGAGAATGACATTACTTTCACAGATGAGCTATACCATAGTAGGTAAACGACGAGCAGTGCCGACGGTGGTGATAATAGAATCTGAGAGTCTGGGAGGAGTAGCATGGCCCAGTTTGATGTAGCAGGTATGCCGTCATAGTGCTGCTGCTATGGTGCAGATGCCACAAGCTCTAATGGTTGCGTGACCTTATCTCACATTCAGGGTGTTACAAAAAGGTACGGCCAAACTTTCAGGAAACATTCCTCACACACAAAGAAAGAAAATATGTTATGTGGACATGTGTCCGGAAACGCTTACTTTCCATGTTAGAGTTCATTTTATTACTTCTCTTCAAATCACATTAATCATGGAATGGAAACACACAGCAACAGATCGTACGAGCGTGACTTCAAATACTTTGTTATAGGAAATGTTCAAAATGTCCTCCGTTAGCGAGGATACATGCATCCACTCTCCGTCGCATGGAATCCCTGATGCGCTGAAGCAGCCCTGGAGAATGGCGTATTGTATCACAGCCGTCCACAATACGAGCACGAAGAGTCTCTACATTTGGTATCGGGGTTGCGTAGACAAGAGCTTTCAAATGCCCCCATAAATGAAAGTCAAGAGGGTTGAGGTCAGGAGAGCGTGGAGGCCATGGAATTGGTCCCGCCTCTACCAATCCATCGGTCACCGAATCTGTTGTTGAGAAGCGTACGAACACTTCGACTGAAATGTGCAGGAGCTCCATCGTGCATGAACCACATGTTGTGTCGTACTTGTAAAGGCACATGTTCTAGCAGCGCGGGTAGAGTATCCCGTATGAAATAATGATAACGTGCTCCATTGAGCGTAGGTGGAAGAACATGGGGCCCAATCAAGACATCACCAACAGTGCCAGCCCAAACGTCTACAGAAAATCTGTGATGATGACGTGATTGCACAGTTGCGTGCGGATTCTCGTCAGCCCACACATGTTGATTGTGAAAATTTACAATTTGACCACGTTGGAATGAAGCCTCATCCGAAAAGAGAACATTTGCACTGAAATGAGGATTAACTCATTGTTGGATGAACCATTCGGAGAAGTGTACCCGGGGAGGCCAATTAGCTACTGATAGTGCCTGCACACGCTGTACATGGTACGGAAACAACTGGTTCTCCCGTAGCACTCTCCATACAGTGACGTGGTCAACGTTACCTTGTACAGCAGCAACTTCTCTGACGCTGACTTTAGGGTTATCGTCAACTGCACGAAGAATTGCCTCGTCCATTGCAGGTGTCCTCGTCGTTCTAGGTCTTCCCCAGTCGCGAGTCATAGGCTAGAATGTTCCGTGCTCCCTAAGACGCCTATGAAGTGCTTTGAACGTCTTCCTGTCGGGACACCTTCGTTCTGGAAATCTGTCTTGATAAAAACGTACCGTGCCACGGCTGTTGCCCCGTGCTAATCCATACATCAAATGGGCATCTGCCAACTCCGCATATGTAAACATTGCACTGACTGCAAAACCACGTTCGTGATGAGCACTAACCTGTTGATGCCACGTACTGATGTGCTTGATGCTAGTACTGTAGAGCAATGAGTCGCATGCCAACACAAGCACCGAAGTCAACATTACCTTCCTTCAATTGGGCCAACTGGCGGTGAATCGAGGAAGTACAGTACATACTGACGAAACTAAAATGAGCTCTAACATGGAAATTAAGCGTTTCCGGACCCATATCCACATTACATCTTTTCTTTATTTGTGTGTGAAGAATGTTTCCTGAAAGTTTGGGCGTACCTTTTTGTAACGCCCTGTATAAGGTACTCCGACAGCGTGATACTGCAGTTGAAACTCAAACAAGTGGTGAGTGTCCTTCTCCACTGCATCATATGAGACGCAATGCACTGAGGGAGAAATAACACGAGGAAACGTGCATATACACACAGCGAATAGTAACAGTAATGACAGGAAAATGTTAATACCACTCGCATACGGGTGAGGCAGTCAGTTTTAATTTTCTACAGCCCAATTGCTACGGAGACAGCCAGGGGGAGGAGGGGGCGAATGGTTCAAATTCCTCTGAGCACTATGGGACTCATCAGCTACTGTCATTAGTCCCCTAGAACTTTTTTTTTTGTCATCAGTCTACTGACTGGTTTGATGCGGGCCGCCACGAATTCCTTTCCTGTGCTAACCTCTTCATCTCGGAGTAGCACTTGCAACCTACGTCCTCAATTGTTTGCTTGACGTATTCCAGTCTCTGGCTTCCTCTACAGTTTTTGCCCTCTACAGCTCCCTCTAGTACCATGGAAGTCATTCCCTCATGTCTTAGCAGATGTCCTATCATCCTGTCACTTCTCCTTATCAGTGTTTTCCACATATTCCTTTCCTCTCCGATTCTGCATAGAACCTTCTCTTTCCTTACCTTATCAGTCCACCAAATTTTCAACATTTGTCTATAGCACCACATCTCAAATGCTTCGATTCTCTTCTGTTTCGGTTTTCCCACAGTCCATGTTTCGCTACCATACAATGCTGTACGCCAGACGTACATCCTCAGAAATTTCTTCCTCAAATTAAGGCCGGTATTTGATATAAGTAGACTTCTCTTGGCCAGAAATGCCTCTTTTGCCATAGCGAGTCTGCTTTTGATGTCCTCCTTGCTCCGTCCGTCATTGGTTATTTTACTGCCTAGGTAGCAGAATTCCTTAACTTCACTGACTTCGTGACCATCAATCCTGGTGTTAAGTTTCTCGCTGTTCTCATTTCTACTACTTCTCATTACCTTCGACTTTCTCCGATTTACTCACAAACCATACTATGTACTCATTAGACTGTTCATTCCGTTCAGCAGATCATTTAATTCTTCTTCACTTTCACTCAGGATAGCAATGTCATCAGCGAATCGTATCATTGATATCCTTTCACCTTGTATTTTAATTCCACTCCTGAACCTTTCTTTTATTTCCATCATTGCTTTCTCGATGTACAGATTGAAGAGTAGGGGTGAACGGCAACAGCCTTGTCTTACACACTTCTTAATACGAGCACTTCGTTCTTGATCGTCCACTCTTATTATTCCCTCTTAGTTGTTGTACATATTGTATATGACCCGTCTCTCCCTATAGCTTACCCCTACTTTTTCCAGAATCTCGAACAGCTTGCACCATTTTATATTGTCGAACGCTTTTTCCAGGTCGACAAATCCTATGAAAGTGTCTTGATTCTTCTTTAGCCTTGCTTCCATTATTAGCCGTAACGTCAGAATTGCCTCTCTCGTTCCTTTAGTTTTCCTAAAGCCAAACTGATCGTCACCTAACGCATTCTCAATTTTCTTTTCCATTCTTCTGTATATTATTCTTGTAAGCAGCTTCGATGCATGAGCTGTTAAGGTGATTGTGCGATAATTCTTGCACTTGTCAGCTCTTGCCGTCTTCGGAATTGTGTGGATGATGCTTTTCCGAAAGTCAGATGGTATGTCACCAGACTCATATAATCGACACACCAACGTGAATAGTCGTTTTGTTGCTACTTCCCCCAATGATTTTAGAAATTCTGATGGAATGTTATCCATCCCTTCTGCCTTAATTGACCGCAAGTCCTCCAAAGCTCTTTTAAATTCCGATTCTAATACTGGATCCCCTATCTCTTCTAAATCGACTCCTGTTTCTTCTTCTATCACATCAGACAAATCTTCACCCTCATAGAGGCTTTCAATGTATTCTTTCCACTTATCTGCTCTCTCCTCTGCATTTAACAGTGGAAATCCCGTTCCACACTTAATGTTACCACCGTTGCTTTTAATGTCACCAAAGGTTGTTTTGACTTTCCTGTATGCTGAGTCTGTCCTTCCGACAATCATGTCTTTTTCGATGTCTTTACATTTTTCCTGCAGCCATTTCGTCTTAACTTCCCTGCACTTCCTATTTATTTCATTCCTCAGCGACTTGTATTTCTGTATTCCTGATTTTCCCGGAACTTGTTTGTACTTCCTCCTTTCATCAATCAACTGAAGTATATCTTCTGTTACCCTTGGTTTCTTCGCAACTACCTTCTTAGCACCTATGTTTTCCTTCCCAACTTCTGTGATGGCCCTTTTTAGAAATGTCCATTCCTCTTCAACTGTACTGCCTACTGCGCTATTCCTTATTGCTGTATCTATAGCGTTAGAGAACTTCAAACGTATCTCGTCATTCCTTAGTACTTCCGTATAACTCTTCTTTGCGTATTGATTCTTCCTGACTAATGTCTTGAACTTCAGCCTACTCTTCATCACTACTATATTGTGATCTGAGTCCATATCTGCTCCTGGGTACGCCTTACAGTCCAGTATCTGATTTCGGAATCTCTGTCTGACCATGATGTAATCTAATAGAAATCTTCCCGTATCTCCCGGCCTTTTCCAGGTATACCTCCTCCTCTTGTGATTCTTGAACAGGGTATACGCTATTACTAGCTGAAACTTGTTACAGAACTCAATTAGTCTTTCTCCTCTTTCATTCCTTGTCCCAACCCCATATTCTCCTGTAACCTTTTCTTCCACTCCTTCCCCTACAACTGCATTCCAGTCGCCCATAGCTATTAGATTTTCGTCCCCCTTTACATACTGCATTGCCCTTTCAATATCCGCATACACTCTCTCTACCAGCTCATCTTCAGCTTGCGACGCCGGCATGTATACCTGAACTATGGTTGTCGGTGTTGGTCTGCTGTCGATTCTGATTAGAACAACCTTGTCACTGAACTGTTCCCAGCAACACACCCTCTGCCCTAGCTTCCTATTCATAACGAATCCTACACCTGTTATACCATTTTCTGCTGTTGTTGATATTACCCGATACTCATGTGACCAGAAATCCTTGTCTTCCTTCCACTTCACTTCACTGACCCCTACTATATATAGATTGAGCCTTTGCATTTCTCTTTTTAGATCTTCTAGTTTCCCTACCACGTTCGGCCGGCCGAAGTGGCCGTGCGGTTAAAGGCGCTGCAGTCTGGAACCGCAAGACCGCTACGGTCGCAGGTTCGAATCCTGCCTCGGGCATGGATGTTTGTGATGTCCTTAGGTTAGTTAGGTTTAACTAGTTCTAAGTTCTAGTGGACTAATGACCTCAGCAGTTGAGTCCCATAGTGCTCAGAGCCATTTGAACCATTTGAACCCTACCACGTTCAAACTTCTGACATTCCACGCCCCGACTCGTAGAACGTTATCCATTCGTTGATTATTCAATCTTTTTCTCATGGTAACCTCCCCCTTGGCAGTCCCCTCCCGGAGATCCGAATGGGGGACTATTCCGGAATCTTTTGCCAATGGAGAGACCATCATGACACTTCTTCAATTACAGGCCACATTTCCTGTGGATACACGTTACGTGTCTTTCATGCAGTGGTTTCCATTGCTTTCTGCATCCTCATGTCGTTGATAATTGCTGATTCTTCCGCCTTTAGGGGCAATTTCCCACCCCTAGGACAAGAGAGTGCCCTGAACCTCTATCCGCTCCTCCGCCCTCTTTGACAAGACCGTTGGCAAAATGAGGCTGACTTCTTATGCTGGAAGTCTTCGGCCGCCAATGCTAATTATTTATTAAAATTTAGGCAGTGGCGGGGATCGAACCCGGGACCGAAGACGTTTTAGATTATGAATCAAAGACACTACCCTTTTTTTTTAAATCTCATTTTGTTCGTTAGTGTTCGTTGCAATTGTTCGTGGCGGACGTCCCCAGACGCCAGTTGAAGTTCATTATTGATCCATTAACTCAGTTTTTTTTATTACAGAGGGTAGCTAACCCTCTGACCGAAGACGCTGAGTTACCGGGCCGGCTGCCCTAGACCACGCGTACACCTAGAACTTAGAACTACTTAAACCTTACTAACCAACTGACATCACACACTTCCATACCCGAGGCAGGATTCTAACCTGCTACCGTAGCGGTCGTGCGGTTCCAGACTGAAGCTCCTAGAACCGCTCGGCCACATCGGTCGGGGCAAGGAGGGGGGAGAGAGTGGTCTTGAAAGTGAATGGGGAGGGGAAAAGTGACCATTTTCGGTCGTAAGTAGTAGTAATGAAGGTAAAGTTTGTTGTAAATGATAAATGATAAATTTGATTTAAATACATACTGGCTAAGAAGATAAGTGGTCGGTTTGTTTACATAAGGTTCGTAAATTAGCAGATGTGACTCGTACGTATACACAACGAGAACAACTGGCCCATTTTCGCAGACTCTGCCACACTGCTAATGCGACGCCAACTTCCAATATACAATCGCCATCTAACTCTCGTAATATTCTAGAATTCTGCGACTGACTTCTTTCTTTCATGAACAGATTCCACATCTACTAGAGGCGGTAGGTAAGAGCCTGTATACTTTGGGTGCCAACAGCAGCGTAAGCTACATAGTCACAATAGGGAAAACATATTTCACGGTGGAGGGGGGGGGGGCGGGGTGAGGGAGGGGGGTGACTCACTACCAACGTTATGGAAAAGCGACTCGAGCCAGAGACGTCTCAATCTCCTGTTATATATTTCCCACCATTTCTCGATACTGCCGCGACTTAACACTATCGAACTCCAGCTTTAGTAGTGTCAGTTTCCGTACACCCTTCTGCAAATAATTTTTCTGGCTGCTATCGGTATTTTATTTCGGCCACGGAATATATGTTGGTTTCCTCTCAGCATTATTTCCCCCAAGCTTACGACAGCCTGCTGAGACTTGCTGTCTGAGTGCATTCGCATTTCGCAGCAGCTATAAAAATGTATTGGACAGAGAGCAGAAACCGCATCGCAGTGACGTCTGTGCAGTGGTGATGTTTTTCTATACTTTTATCAGAGTGCGAAGCCTTGTGTTCGAGACTGTAGAAGAGCTGCATCGGAGATTAAAGAACCATTTCTTAGGGGAAGCTATTTTTCTGGATAGGCCTTTTTTTATTTTGAAATTATAACTTTACTTCACTACGTAGCTACTAACTAATTTCGCTTCCTTGGTCATTTTCAAGCTACCAACGTTATTTGCTAAAACTATAAAATATTGTAAGTATGTAGAATCTTACATTCCATGCACCTTTGCAGAGCAAGCAACGTCTATTACAGGAAATTAAAAGGAGACTCCCACTTTATCACCTAAAAGAAGAAGGAAACGGGAGATTAACCTGCTTCATCAGGATATTACAGGAACAATTAAATAAATTTGTCTTTACTTTTTTAGGCGATCTCAATAGGTGGAAAGAAATTGGTTATTTCTAAGTCCGAGCACCATATTACACCTGAGCTAGAAGATCACGTAGCCGGTGGCACAAATTAGCTGCATATTCTCGTACATCCACATGATTACAGGAGGAGTCGTGATCTCCACAATAAACTAATATAAATCCAAAAACATAGAAATAAATAAATTCTGGATATACCATGATACATCAGCATGTTCTAATGAGCTAAAATTGATGGACATAAGATTTGTTATTGTTACGTTATGCACATGCGCACTGGGAACTTTGTAAGTTTTCTTAAAAAATTATGATGCCTTATTGTGAAGACTTAAATGATTATTAGCGTAAAATTCATCAAAGAAATCTGACAGGAAAAGTGATCTATAATTATTATTATTCTCGTACGGCTTAGTGCTAGTCGTAAATATCCCTACTCACGTAACTGAAGATAACCATTGGTATATAATGCATTCATACAGTAATTAGAAGTTAAACAGACCACATACATATCCTGTGGGAAATAATAACAATTTAATTACATGTACAGACTGAACAGCCAACAATAATAATGATGGCAGTTACTGACGAAACTGAGAAAGTTTAAAACTGAGATTAAAAGTGGTCGATTGAGGTGAAGTTTACAATAGGACTAATGCTATCCTACATTCAACATACCTCTTAAGATGCTTACAACAATCTTTAAGAGCAGTGGTTCAAAGAAAGTCATTGATTGAACACTAGAAAGTATTCAAAAGAACTTTAGATCACTACAGATATTGCAGTATCTTCAGAACCAAATAGCGAGATCTACAAAATAGCCCGTGTGGTGTCACCGCCAGACACCACACTTGCTAGGTAGTTGCCTTTAAATCGGCCGCGGTCCGTTAGTATACGTCGGATCCGCGTATCGCCGCTATCAGTGATTGCAGACCGAGCGCCGCCACACGGCAGGTCTAGTCTAGAGAGACTCTCTAGCACTCGCCCCAGTTGTACAGCCGACTTTGCTAGCGATGGTTCACTGACTACAGACGCTCTCATTTGCAGAGACGACAGATTAGCATAGCCTTCAGCTACGTCATTAGCTACGACCTAGCAAGGCGCCATATTCAGTTACTAGAGTGTATTCTGAACAGATAAGATTGTGACTCATGTACCGTCAAGAGCGACGTTCATCATTAATGGATTAAAGTTAAGTATCAAAGTAATTACGTCTGCTTTCTGAATTCTAATTCCTTGTCATGTTCTAGACCTCACGTCAGTATAGTTCTTCCCTCTCCACGCCATCCTGCGTGAGCTAAAACGCGTGCATTTCGGCCTCCACTCGTAACACGGTGTTGGCTCTTCTGCCAACACAACAGCCTGAACAAGTAAGGATCCTGCAGTACATTCATATTATACGTAGCATTGTCATGTTTTAAATCAATTCATGAGTACAGCAATCATGTCAAAATTTGGAAAAGAAGACAGTAAAATCAAATCTGCATGAAATTTTTTTTTAAAAGGGACGGGAGTGATATTAAAAGCTGTATGTGTGATACATAAATTAACCAGACAATAGGAGGTTAACGCGACAAATATCTGTCACGCACGTAAGTTGCGGTGGAGTTTGTGACACTTTTACGGAGAGGGAAAGTGTTGACATTTGTACGGAGCCCAAGACACAGTGGGTAGTGCGTCCCAGAAGTAGCTAACACCATCGACGTATTTTGGGGAGGGCCAAAGTCTATTTCCTGCCCAAAGTTCCCTGTCACCGCACCAGTTCTTAATGTGCGTGTCTTTCTCCCAGAGTTCAGTACTGCGGTAGGCCACTGACTGGCAAATAGTATTCTGTGTTTTAGTGTCGAGGTAATAGAGTTCACAGAAACCGCTAAAGGGAAGCCTTTACTGTTGTGTAAAGACCATAAGTATACAGTGAACTTTGCAAACAAGAAGAAGTCCATTATTGGCGTTTTGTAAACTTCAGAAAGAATAAATGCGAAGGAAGACTAATTACAAAATATAATAAAGTTTTAGGGGAAGGTAGCCATTTTTCCAATTCAGTTGAAGAAGCAAATGAAGTGAGAAAACATTTGTCAGCGGAAAAAATCTGACAAAAGAAGCCGACACTACAGTTTCATAAGTTTACATTGAAAAAGATGGGCAATCACCATCGCGGCTGCGAGTTGGTAACACGGTTACCACCACACATAAGTGCGAAACTATCGTATTAGGCGAAAATATAGGAACTATAGAATGTCCCACCGATTCTGAAGGAACATTCTTCAAGGAAAGTATTTACTGATGAAAAATAGCAACAATTTTTTACATGTAGATGACAGAGGACCGAATTAAAGAATGCCAGCGAAAAGGAAAAAAAAAGTTTATCAAACAGTGAATCATTCTTTGTGGTTGAAACATTCAAAAGATGGAGAAAACAGTTTTTACAGTTGTTTGTACGACAAGCTGATCTTAATAGTTCTTGGGAGGAAACAAACACCATTCCTGTTCCTGGAACAGAGATTACTGGTGGCAATTACCACTTTAATCAATGTTTCTGGAAAGAAGTTCAGTGTTGCGGCCTCGTTCCAGCCTATAAGGAAAACGAGGAAATACGCTCTCACATAAGAATATGTTCTGCTCCAGCACATCTTTTCCTGGAACTGTTGTATGGTGGTTGGCTGTGTATTTAGGAGCGGACGCCTTAAAGCCGAAAGCTTGAGGACTGCTTTGTGGGCCACGGGCTCGATAACGAACATATGCCAAGAGAATTGTGGAAGGCCCCATCGCACTAATCACGTATCAGAACGATGGACTCGAGGAATAAATACGTTGATATCCAAAATTCATCCGAATGTTTATTCATTAGTGAAAAATCTTCGAGAGGATTCAGAGCACCATGGCCACCACTTTGACCGACTAGTTTTAAACTCTGACGGCAAAAAAAGTCAGCAATGAAGACTGACGAAGACTCTGATGGCAAAAGATGATGAAGTCAACAATGACGAAACGATTGCAAAGGCATTAAATAAGCTCCAAACTGATGCAAACTTAAAATCGTTATGTCGCACAGAAGATACAATGCCGAAGAGAACGTTGGAATCATACAACAGTCTGTGTATTCTGGAAAGTAGTTTAATGTAATCATTGGCTATCCTGTAAATATTATAAATAAATATAATGGGGGACGAAAAGAGACTACCTCCTCGTCACTTTGCCTGCAAGCGACACAAAGTCGGCTAAATGTCTCTTGAAATTTGTAAGATGTTCCTTTTGTGAAGACTGACAAGACTACGTCAAAGGCCAAGTTTTTTCTAGGGAATAGTCGCAGCATTCGCCTTGAGAGGTTCTTAGAATTAAATTCTGTATGGGCGACCGCCGGATAGAGAATCTTTGCTGCGGAGACGTAGACAAATGACATGCAAAAATCCATACATTCTCCTTCCGTTAGAAGATGAGCAAACCAGTAAATACGAAATAAATTATCATGAAAAAGTGACTGATCGTAGCTTTGCAGTCATTCAGCAGATGTTAAAACTAATACCTGGTAATGCATATCGTAGACTACATCATGACTATTGAAGATGCGGCTATGCGAGCAAGGGCGCTCACAGTCTCTCGTCGTTTAGGTTGTCAGCCCTCGCGGTAAAATGTTATGAAGCGCAGCATGGCCGACTGGGAGCGTAGGATCATCTTGTTTATCAAGTTCTTTGTTCCAGTCTGCTTTCATTTTTCTGTACAGACTGCATTAGTGTATCATACATTTCTACATTGTCAAAACGATTCATATCTGTCACTGTTCCTCGTGATTCACTGGGTACGTTCAAATTTTAACTTCAGTTTT
The DNA here is from genome assembly GCF_023864345.2 of Schistocerca serialis cubense. Taxonomy (NCBI): domain Eukaryota; kingdom Metazoa; phylum Arthropoda; class Insecta; order Orthoptera; family Acrididae; genus Schistocerca; species Schistocerca serialis. The sequence goes on along the minus strand of NC_064643.1, from coordinate 740,799,196 downwards.
CGTTTACCTCTACGATTGGAACTGTGTAACATCCCGATCTTTTACTGAGATCCACTGTCCTGATTAACATCGTCCTCTCCTTTAATTACACTACCATTATCGGCGTGACTCGCCATTGTTGTTCAAATAAATAGACTGCACACGCAAATGACTATCGTTCACTGTCTGTCTCTTTTTTCCTTGTGTAACGTAATTTGAAAAACTGAGGCGCCGCTGGAAATTTCTAGTGCATTCACCAAACGTTAACACTGGCTTTCGGACACTGTATCCGAGGATTGGTGCAGGATGTGACATGTTTCTCACCGGTTCCCACACAAATGGTGATCCGAACTCCACCGACAAACTTTCAGAGGCAGGTCAGATATACCTTTTGAGTATTTTACTACAAGTAACTCATGTCACTGGTGGCTCGTTACAAAATAGTAATGTAATCATGATTCGTTCGCTTTGTTACCGTAATCACGCCTGTTTCTATGCATATATATCTTCATAGCAGTGATAAAAATTATGATACGCAATTATTAAAACGTGCAACATACAACAAAGAGTAATGCATCAACACTAAGAGAACTGTTGTAATCTTGTTGCCGTCGGTGCTGGAACAGCTCGACATAGCAGTGTTGAGCCACTCTTCCATTGCATTCAGTGGCCCATACTTGACGTGCATATTGAACAACTCTTCTTCAGTTAACCTCTTCATCGTACTGGTGTGCATCAGTGTTGACACAAAAAAATACTGTTACGGAACAAAACTATAAACAGAACCGAGCAGAACTGAATGCCAACCTGAGTGTAACGAGGTTAAGAGGGCAATTCTATTGTCACTACCGTGCGGGATTAGCCGAGCGGTCTTGCCGCTGCTGTCATGGACTGTGCGGCTGGTCCCGGCGGAGGTTCGAGTCCTCCCGCGGGCATGGGTGTAAGTGTGTTTGTCCTTAGGATAATTTAGGTTAAGTAGTGTGTAATCTTAGGGACTGATGCCCTTTGCAGTTAAGTCCCATAAGATTTCACACACATTTGAACATTTCTGTTGTCAACAGCAAGTGTCCTGAACGAATGAAAACAACACACACAGCGCATATCGTCGACAATTGTACTGTTGTGAAGTAATTTCAATGTAAAGCAGATACAAAGTTAACTGAGGCAAGGGACTAAAAGAAAAGTAATACCTCTCGACCGAGACACCGTATATAGTGGCTCCCTGATGCCAGAATACTCAGAAGGTACCACTGAGTAACTTCTGAAAATATCTGGTTGGTGTTCTGGTACAACCTGTACAACACAGTCTGCCAATGTGCTGTATGTGTCAAACAATTCTGATGCCTTTCTCCATTCCAAGGTGCTAATAATATATTCTCTTGCACTGGTCATTTGAGGTAGCGGATAATTATGTGCTTACTGGCGAGACGGTGACTGTATGGTATTATCGAAATAATTAGTCACTTCGACAGTCCAAAAACACCAAGTTTTGTAACATACTGCATGCGAGTTTGTGATGCTAATCGTTTCACACTGAATCCTTAAGACCGTAGAACGCGGCGTGGGTAATTAGCTCAAAATAAAACTAGGGAGCACGTCCGAACCAAAACCACAGCTGGTTCACACACACTGCATGTACTGCATTGCTAGTCCCACACGCTACTACTGTTGTGTCGTACCAAACTCAAGCACAAAGCAACAACAACTAGAACAGAATGCGTTGTCAGTGGAAAACGATTACTCTCAACAAATACACTCGGCCAAACAAGCAGCAGCTGCACTTGCGTGATATTTAATGTACGATGAAGCTATCGATGTCACAAAGAATAACGAATGTATGGACAGGAGAGGTCATGGGAGTCTCACATTGCATATATGTTTAGGTTGCGATAAATGGAGTGTAGGTTCTCAGATCATTGGCTGATCATTTAGTCAGTAGCCACCCATGTTTAAATAGTTGCTCATACGGAAGGCAGATTTGGCCACAAGGACACACAACCTCTTTCCAGTTTCGAAGAATCTTTCCCTGGGCAAAGCCCGACCTTTATAGAGGGGTCTCTGTTATTAGATATTCGAACGAAGAAAATGTTCGCACTCAGTGCTTGCATAAGACTCTAGAGCATGGCTGTTTACGACTGGGGGGCTACTACCGTGGTACCAGTAAGTCTAAGTGAGGTAATTGCTACTCTGAATACCTGACCAAACATTTAATAGTCGATTTGTCCATCGTGCAATCACTAAAGTAGAAGGAACAATGATATTGACCACATAATTCGTGGGCTGGAGCGAGTTTGCGCTTATTGCTTTAATTAACAAATAGCTGGGGATACTGCAAAGCCTGAAGAAATTGAGATTTATTTGGAAATGTCTTAATTTATAGGGCACAAGCGGTGGTGGCTACTACCTATTTTTTTCCCTTCCATTTATGCCAAATTTATGATTCGCGATAAGCACTACGGAACTCGAGTGCAGCAAGGAAGGAAATAAATTGTTACGTACCTTGCAGCAGTAAACCTAAAATTTGACTTTGCCATTCCAGATAGTTCTACCAGAATCAGTGCGGTTGAAGAAGAAAAATATATACCTATAAATGGGTAAAGTAATTTCCTCTCGAAAAGAACAACTATTTATATGTGAACTTCAAAGTGCTCAAGATGGGAACTATATGTATGGAGATCACATATATCACTAGCTTGTATCTAACTCTGATATTTAGAGGAAAGAAAAAGCATCCAAATGCATACTGGTTATTCAGTGTAGAGGCAAAGAAAGATAATCACTTAAAGTGTACATTTAGGAATTAAAGAACTTGTGGTAATGTCATTTCTGATTATAGAGTTAATGTATCTCTTGATTTGTTTATAGATAGTTGGCAGAGGATTTTTGTACTTGTACAATATTTGTGTATTAAGACTGATGAAAAATTTGATACTGTTGTTGTTGTCGTCTTAAGTTCATAGACTGGTTTGATGCAGCTCTCCATGCAACGCTATCCTGAGCAAGCTTCTTCATCTCGAAGTGCCTACTGCAACTTACATCCACCTGAATCTGTTTAGTGTATTTATCTCTTTGTCTCCCTCCACGATTTTTAGCCTCCACGCTGCCCTCCAGTACTAAACTGGTATTCCCTTGACGCCTCAGTATATGTCCTACCAACCGATCCCTTCTAGTCGAGTTGTGCCACAAATTTTTCTTCTCCCCAATTCTGTTCAACACCTCCTCATTAGTTATGTGATCTACCCATCTAATCTTCAGCATTCGTCTGTAGCACTTCATTTCGAAGGCTTCTATCCTCATCTTCTCTAAAACTATTTATCGTCCACGTTTCACTTAAAAAAAACGGCTACACTCCATAAAAATACTTTCGGAAACGACTTCCTAACACGTAGATTTACACTCTATGTTAACAAATTTCTCTTCTTCAGAAACGCTTTCCTTGTCATTGCGAGTCTACATTTCATAACCTTCCTACTTCGAACATCATCAGTTATTTTGCTCCCAAAATACAAAAACTCCCTTAAATCTAATTCCTTCAGCATCACCAGATTTAATTTGACTACATTCTATTATCCTCGTTTTGCTTTTGTTGATGTTCATCTTACATCCTCCTTTCAACACACTGTCCGTTCCGTTCAGCTGGTCTTCCAGGTCCTGTGCTGATCCTGACAGAATTACAATGTCATCGGCGATCCTCAAAGTTTTTATCTCTTCTTCATGGATTTTAATTCCTATTCCGAACTTTTCTTTTGTTTCCTTTACTGCTTGCCAAATATACAGATTGAATAACATCGGGGATAGGTTACAACCCTGTCTCACTCCCTTCCCAGCCACTGCTTCCGTTTCATGCCCCAAGACTCTTACAACTGCCATCTGGTTTTTGTACACATTGTAAATAGCCTTTCGCTCCCTGCATTTTACCCCTGCCACTTTCAGAGTTTGAAAGAGAGTATTTCAGTCAACGTTGTCAAAAGTTTTATCTAAGTCTACATATGCTAGAAACATAGGATTGCCTTTCCTTAATCTATTTTCTAAGATAAGTCGTAGGGTCAGTATTGCCTCATGTGTTCCAACATTTCTGCAGAATCCAAACTGATCTTCCCCGAGGTCGGCTTCTACCAGTTTTTTCATTCGCCAGTAAAGAATTCGTATTAGTATTCACTCTTCAGGCATTATCACCTCTCCTATTTCATCTTCATCTACACTCTCTTCCAGTTCTATAATATGGTCCTCAAGAACATCGCTTTGTGTAGACCCTCTAAATACTCCTTCCATCTTTCTACTTTCCCTTCTTTGCTTAGAACTGGGTTTCCATCTGAGCTCTTGATATTCATGCAAGTGGGTCTCTTTCCTCCGAAGGTCTCTTTAATTTTCCTGTAGGCATTATCTATCTCACCCATAGTGATATGCGCCTCTACATTCTTACATTTGTCCTCTAGCCATCCCTGTTTAACCATTTTGCACCCCCTGTCGATCTCATTTTTGAGACGTTTGTATTCCTTTTTGCTTTCTTCATTTACTGCATTTTTGTATTTTCTCCTTTCATCAATTAAATTCAATATCTCTTCTGTTACCCAATGATTTCTATTATTCCACGTCCTTTTATCTACTTAATCCTCTGCTACCTTCACTGTTTCATCTCTCGAAGCTACTCATTGTTCTTCTACTGTATTTCTTTCCCCCATTCTTGTTAATCGTTCCCTAAAGATCTTCCTGAAGCTCTCTGCAACCTCGGGTTCTTTCAGTTTATCTAGGCCCCATCTTATCAAATTTGAGAAAAGAGCGATAATATAGCGGTAAACGGTAAATCTTCCATTCTCTAATTTGTAAGAGAAACCTTTATTGCTCTTCTCTTTGCTTGTACCTAAAATCAGAGATAATAACTACACTACAGTAATTAATACCGAAAGTATTTCATTCTTATCACACACTGTAGACTTTAATTTTCTTATGCTGAATTTTTCCATACAAGCAAAGTATACTAAGGTACTAGCATTTATCTAATATCGGATCAATATACAGGCTGAGTCACTAACTACTACCAACTAGGATAACTCCGAAAGGATGATAGTAGCTGAAAAGTTTGTGGGACAAAAGTTGCATGGGACAACGTGGGCAGTAATATGACTTTGGTTTTTAGTGGCTAGGTGTGGTCGCTTCAGAGTTATGAAGGTCAACTTTGTTTCCTCATATGGGAGGCTATTGTTTGGTACTTATTTTCAGAAAGCAGCTATCGAGACGAATCCAATGATGTGTCACAGCAAGGCCTTTGAAGGTCAACGAAGGTAAAAAATGTGGCATGAACGTCCATTTACAGAAGGTGTGGGAAGTGATGACCATTGGTATTAATTCAGTGCTCCAATCTTCCTATCACTTCGGCATTTATCGAATTCACTCTCGAATTCACTCTCGTACATCGTGCAAATAGTAAATATTCGCCGAATACGGCGTATTCATCTAACGTGCCATTGACATGTAAACACCATTCGACGGTTTCGCAATAAAACACTAATAGGAACGGTAAGGCTAGTATCGTCGAATCAAGCGAATGTGAATGATATATTCCTTCGAAGAACAAGTTGATATGCTTCTCATTTACGGAGAATGACAAATAAATTCAGTGAGAGCTAGAGACTTATACGCATAAAGATTTCCTCAAGGTACTCACCCTACAAGTCGAACATTTTAATATGAATATGATAAATTGAGAACCACTGCATCTTTAATGCATCGGAAACATATCCGGCAAAGGAAACGGAAATTGGTACCCTAGCCACTGTGGTTCGAAATCCTTGTGTTAGTTCGCGTCAAATCGCAATTGTTCGTGTTCTGCATCGTCATAATATCATCCTTCCTATAACAGTCTCCACCGAGAATTAAGTGGAATGGATTGTATTCGTCGCACTCAATCATGCCGATGGGCTCAACTTCAGATTCAGAGGGATGACACATTTATTAATTTGATTTTATTTGCTGACGAGGCTACATTCACGAACGATGGAAACGTTAATTTGCTTAACATGCATTACTGGGCAACAAAAAATCCAAGTTGGCTGCAGCAAGTTGCACATCAAAAACAGTGGTCAGTGACTGTATAGTGTGGGATTCTGGAGGACAGAATTATAGGCCCCTACTTCATTGAAGGAAATCTTAATGGTAGGAAGTACCACATTCCTACAAAAACTCTAGGTCTGTTACTGGAAGAAATACCTTTAGGAGCAGGAACTGAATGTGGTATCAACACGATAGGTGTCCGGCCCATTTTTCTCTCGTGGCTAGAAATGAGCTGCAGAGACAATTCCCAAGTAGTTGGATTGGACGACGAGGAGATGTGTCGTGGCCGGAACGTTCGTCGGACTGGACGCCTCTGGATTTTTTCAGTGGAGATTCCTAAAAGGCATTGTTTATAAAGACGTTCGAAATACACCTGAAGATCCGGGAGAGAGAATTGTCAGAGCATGTGCCTCGATATGTACCGATGTGATAAGGAATTACTCTCTATCTATGATAAGTAGATTGCAGCACTGTATTGATCCCAATGGCCATCACTTCGAACACCTTTTGTAAATAGGCGTTCATGCCACCTTTTTCACCTTCGTTGACTTTTAAAGACCTTACTGTTACACATCATTGGATTCGTATCGATAGCCACTATCAGAAAATAATCACCAAACTATAGCATCCCATTTAAAAAAGAAAGTAGACCTTCATATCTCTGAAGCGATCCCACCTATCAACAAATAACCAACGTCATGTTACGGCCCCCGTTGTCCGATGCAACTTTTGTCCCACAAACTCTTCAGCTCCTATCATACTTTCGGTGTTATTCATGGTGGCAATAGTTAGTGCTGACTCTGTATATTAAAAGCAAAACTATATGCGTTCCTAACTTATATCCACATCTTTAATACAGGGTTTTATTTTCCATTGACTACATGTAGACCGCGTATAAAATTTATATGGCGCTTCCTAAGATTAAAAAAAATAGACTTTCGGGCATTACAAAAATCTCGTATCATTTTCTGCTCGGATTAGCTGTATAAGAAATGATAGCAGGAGGATACTTTGCGATATTTCATAAATTAGATGCCCTTCCCTGTCAGTATTTAATGTATCCTATAAGGACTGGTAGCAACAATTTGTTTAAAGTGGATGAGAGTTTTTAATAGAATATTAAGTTCGTGCCCAGGATAGTGTTAAACAGAGTTAGTGGATGTGGACAACCCTCAACAGAGCTGTTAATTCCGTCACAACAGAAATAAATTCAGAAGCTTTTGAGTCTTTGAGGTGTCGCAACAGACATTCATCTCCAAGACTAGGCATTACGTGTGTAGTCGTCATGTCGAGTGGCGATTAGAGACAACTGATATTAGAGAAACTTCACTTTACTATATCATAGATGTAGTGAAAGGTATGTCTGATGAGACAGTATAGTCTCGCCTGACGGCAGTGTTTGAAATAATGGTTGGCTATAGACTAACAGTAGTAAATGTAGTTAGTGGTTGGAGATTCTGTAGTAACAGAAACCTGGATAGGTGTGCTGAATAGATGGTAAAAGCCAAAATATTTAATTAATAAGTGTGGTGTTTTGTGTTAATTGTATCAAAAAAGGAGGAAGAATTGACACAATTTTTAAGACAGCTTATCGTTGGGCAACAGAATTTAGAGAAAATTAATAATGTTTTAAAGAAGATCTTGGAAGAGGCTAAACTAGAAATTAGAACAAAGGTAAGTAGAAATTATGGGTACTTAGTGATAAGGTTGTAAAACATCTGTAAATTCGCACTGTTAAACGTACTTTTGTAGTAAACCAAAGTGGAAAGAAATGGGTTGGTAATGAAAGTTGAGTGAATTGTGTTAATCAAGCAACGACAATAAGAACATGTTAGCGACCGAAGCACGATTAACTACAGAGCTGTCCCGTTGTTATTCTATGGAAGATAATGAAGAAGCAACAGCAATTAATCGAGTTCGCTAAAAAACTGAAAACCATACATCAAAGGAGCTATGTGGACATAGACTGCTAAATGGTTGTGGAATTGGAAGAAAAGAAGGAATCATGAGGCTATATTAGTGCGCACATTGAAATGTAAATCAGGTAAATGGTCAGTACCTAGGAAGCAAAGATTAAAAAACCAAAATTATGTTTCAAGAGTGAAGTGAAAGACGAGCAAAGGTGTCTTAAGTAGAGTTGAGGAGGCTACTTGCCTATCTCAAGTATTAAGTTTGATAGTTGTGCAGTCGTAGGTTACACGAACCGAAGAGTAAGCAATCCCACAGAGAGCACAGATTGTGATCCTAACAGTTGCCCAAACTGATCAGTTCGCCATTGGAGTACTTTTGGTGTGAATGTTAGCAGAAACTTTTTTCACAACATGTTCGAAGAAATTCCGTACTTACTAAGTGAAACAGGTAACAATTAATTATGAGCTTTCTTGATATAATTCTAGAACTATTCTCTATAAGGTATTCACAGGATACACGACCAATAGCCTTTAATTCTTGTTTACATTATGAAAGGCTGGCTTTCAGTGTACCACATAGCACCTACATGTTGTGCAAATGTAACGTCTATTGTCATTTGTTGACTGTGCTGGGAATCATTATCAACGTACGAAAGACTACGCATGTTCTCTTCAGGGTAAATACGTACCACCTTGCGTCTGAAGTATAAGTTTTTGTTTCAAAATGATTTTAAATTATGCACGAAATTAGACAGGAAGTACATTCTTTCTGAATAGCTGCTCGTAGATGTCAGACAACGAATCAAAAATGGTGAAAGCAAACGAAACGTGGCCACTTCTATTGGGGCGAAGGAGACTACTTTAACGAAAACACCGATATGTACGAGTAAAGAATGTATCTTTGGCGTCTTCTTGTTAAACTTTTAATAAAGAAATAGATATGCTATGATCAAAATATGCTACTATAGGCTGCGTTTTGTCGTAGGGCACTATACCGACTTCACAAAGACCTTCCCAGTTGAGCTGCAACAGAAAATAGCAAACCATGTCAGGTATCTTGATACTTGGTTGCAAGGCACCAGGAAATAGCAGGTCATGCACTGCATATGAGAACGCAAAGGTTAATAAATATAATCACCGCTTCAATAAGAACACAAGCACAGCTTGACAGCATCAGGTGCAAAATTTCTCTAAAAGATACCATCTTACAATTTGGTCCCCAGTGAAATGCAGTGTGGGCAGGAGTATTGGGTTCATTAAACCCTAAACAGATATGGTTTAAAGATGTGAAGAAAGTGGCAGAAGACAAAAAAATTCATTTTCATCGCATCTGTACCGTGGGTGGGACAGGAATGTTTTCTATTCCAAACAAGATCCCTAAGGTCAAATGTCCAAAGGGAAAACATTAGGAGGGAAGGTTGTGTCAGCAGAAAAAGGGCCAGTCACAGCTGTCTCTTCAATGAATTCTGTTTCTTTATAGCACTAGCCATAATCTTTACATGGAAGACGATCAAGCCAGAGCTCTGCAAAGACGTCTACCCATGATCTCAAACAGCAGCTGCCTAATCTATCATCTCTTCATCGACTAGCTAAATCACTTGAAGGGCTATGAAAAACCAACTAAAGATAACCCAGTTCACATCGACATTTGACAGTCACATGCTCCATTGAAGTCTTCAAGCTATCCTATATTGTCGAGACTATTACAGAACTTTGTTATCCGTACAATCAAACACCAGGCATAAGTTTCAGCATCTAGAAGATGGATTCTTTGGATCACTGAAACTTCCAGACGTAGCTGAAGCTGACAGATGGGTGCCCAACAACCGAGCTATTGTGTTTATGCGGAGTGACATCCACCTTGTTCCTCATAAAACTTATTAACGAGTTTCCACTTTGCAATAGGTGAAACAATACTTCTGTACAACGGGCATACAACCATTCAACAACGATGTGTTTCTCAGAGGAGAAGTTTTCTTCCAAATAATGTAACCGATAAACTGCTGGAAGATCTAACCCAAAATTCTGAAGAAATAGAGCTTCTACCCGCAAGTGGAAGAATTGAGCAGCAACTCTAACAGTGGCCCCACTAGAAAATCTCCATTTGTGGGAATTGAGAACACAGCAGAAACAGCAGTGTTTGCTGCTGAAAACTGGGCTTTACTGATAGCTAAACAAACTATAAAGACGAGGCGAGAAGTCAGATGATCAGAGATCATGACATCCTCTCCCTATAAAACTGTATTTTCGAGAGATACCAACAAAAAACAAATACCTACTAGGACTAAGATAAAATTGTGCTATACACCTAATACTGGAGAGGCATCCTGTACCACAAAGCACAGTGCTTCTTAGGAATCATCCTGTTCCGAAAGGAACATATAACACTACTGCCTGCCACTGTAATACCATAACCTCAAATCTGGAGGTAGTTCGTATAAATGAATCATTTTTATTAAATCAATTGCAGTATAAAGGAGCAGAGCAGTGTTACCTTCTGAAAGGAATTTTGTTGTGTTGACCACGATGTACCTAACGGAGGTGGCTTATCGGAAGTGAAAGTTAGAATTACGTAAATATTTAAATAGTAACAAACAATAATTTACCTATTCACAGCGTCCAAATGATATTAACAACGGTCGCCAGCCTAACTAGGCATAAGAATGAGTAACATTCTTGTTCAAGAAACCGAAAATAAGTAACTTCAGTGGGTAAACACAGACTATACTTTGTCACACGGGAGTGCAATGAACTCCGGCACCTGCATACAGTATGTTCAAGTTATGGCTGGAGCTAACAGATCAGAACAAACTATTTGCATAAATATAACAGATAACAAAACACACTATTACCTTGAGGACTTAGTCAAACTGAATGGTCTCAATAACGTTACTATTAATATTCACTGTAGAATCGTAAATTGGACAAAGTTTTAATATTACTTTTAAAACAAATTCCTGTCTGACATGAAATATGGATATGGTTCACAGCAAAATTAGTTACTGTGCGTAGATTAAGTCTCTCACTACTAAACACCTTTCTACTTAAAATGAAAATGAAATGGAGTTCACTAACAAATTACTTCTCACTGTCTTCTGAATAAAGAGATTACTACTTTCATAGATAGTCGCCTTTCTATTAATCGTAATCTAGCATGAGCACAATAGACAAACTGTTGATCCTGTTACACCATTAATATGTACTTTTAATACACAACAGGAACCCAATGTTGTACAGAATTTCACTTGAATAGCAAGAGTAACTGAAACTTTCTATAATTAAGTAACTTTGTGCATTTTAACTGCTTTCTATGGAGGGGGGAGGGGGGACTTAATCTTGATCACTGTAGCAGAGCAAACTAAACATACTTTCAATACATTAAAGAAAGAAGCCCCCAACAAGCATGAACATGTAACTTTCAACGGTATTAGTTCTCAACTTTTACTGCAGTAGAACACAACTTGATGTCGTTATAAGACAATAGCTCAGCTTTAGGTAATTTTCAACACACTGCACTGTGATCATTTAATTTCCAAAAGTCTATAAGCCAGTTCTGAGAACATTCACTTTAGAAGTTGGCAACAAAATATTAATAAGCAGTTTCAATAGAAAAATTATTTTCAGCAAGCATCATATACTATATTACTCAGTTTTACTACATTAACTTTAACTTAGTTTCTTCTTACGATCTTCAAGTGGCATTAATTAGCAAAACACTGAGCTTTAATGTTATTTCAATAATGACACTAGGTAATCACTTTAGCATGGGAAGGATCCTAAGTGGAAATGTGAGAGAGGATAAATGAAGGTAAGTATTCATAAATAGTCTTTTTGTTTACCTTATTACTGAAAACAAATAAATCATCCACATAAGCTGATCCTTCACTGTACATTTCGACAATTCCTTGGTTCCTTTTTAGTGACTGCGCAACATGATGGCGAGTGCATGCCTGTGGGTGGATTTGCAGGCGGAATTGCTGGACTCTGTCATTTCTTGGAGGCGATGATAGATACCAACTCCAGAATAGTTCCAGGTATTTATCTATCCATCCATCCATCCCACTCATTGGAAAGTGGCACGAAAAGCCCCTCTCGGCACCAGCACAATTCTCAACTTTTACCTGAGCAGTGGTACGCGTGGTCAAGTGGTAGCGTCTTTGATTCATAATCAAAACGTCTTCGGTCCCGGGTTCGATACCCGCCACTGCCTAAATTTTGATAAATAATCAACATTGGCGAACGAAGACTTCCGGCATAAGAAGTCAGCCTCATTCTGCCAACGGCCTTATCACAGAGGGCGGAGGATCGGATGGAGGTTCAAGGCACTCTCTTGTCCTAGGGGTGGGAAATTGCCCCTAAAGGCGGAAGAATCAGCAATGATCAACGACATGAGGATGCAGAAGGCAATGGAAACCACTGCATTAAAGACACGTAACGTGTATCCACAGGACATGCGGCCTGTAATTGAAGAAGTGTCATGATGAACTCTCCATTGACAAAAGATTCCGTAATAGTCCCCCATTCGGACCTCCGGGAGGGAACTGCCAAAGGGGAGGTTACCATGAGAAAAAGATTGAATAATCTACGAAAGGATAACGTTCTACGAGTCGGGGCGTGGAATGTCAGAAGCTTGAACGTGGTAGGGAAACTAGAAAATCTGAAAAGGGAAATGCAAAGGCTCAATCTAGGTATAGTAGGGGTCAGTGAAGTGAAGTGGAAGGAAGACAAGGATTTCTGGTCAGATGAGTATCGGGTAATATCAACAGTAGCAGAAAATGGTATAACAGGTGTAGGATTCGTTATGAATAGGAAGGTAGGGCAGAGGGTGTGTTACTGTGAACATTTCAGTGACTGGGTTGTTCTAATCAGAATCGACAGCAGACCAACACCGACAACGATAGTTCAGGTATACATGCCGACGTCGCAAGCTGAACAGATAGAGAAGGTGTAAGAGGATATTGAAAGGGTAATGCAGTATGTAAAGGGGGACGAAAATCCAATAGTCATGGGCGACTGGAATGCAGTTGTAGGGGAAGGAGTAGAAGAAAAATTTACAGGAGAATATGGGCTAGGGACAAGGAACGAAAGAGGAGAAAGACTTATTGAGTTCTGTAACAAGTTTCAGCTAGCAATAGGGAATACCCTGTTCAAGAATCAATCACAAGAGGAGGAGGTATACTTGGAAAAGGACGGGAGATACGGGAAGATTTCAATTAGATTACATCATGGTCAGACAGAGATTCCGAAATCAGATACTGGATTGTAAGGCGTAGCCAGGAGCAGATATAGACTCAGATCACAATATAGTAGTGATGAAGAGTAGGCTGAAGTTCAAGACATTAGTCGGGAAGAATCAATACGCAAAGAAGTGGGATACGGAAGTACTAAGGAATGACGAGATACGTTTGAAGTTCTCTAACGCTATAGATACAGCAATAAGGAATAGCGCAGTAGGCAGTTCAATTGAAGAGGAATGGACATCTCTAAAAAGGGCCATCACAGATGTTGGGAAGGAAAACATAGATACAAAGAAGGTGGCTGCGTAGGAACCATGGGTAACAGAAGAAATACTTCAGTTGATTGATGAAAGGAGGAAGTACAAACATGTTCTGGGAAAATCAGGAATACAGAAATACAAGTCGCTGAGGAATGAAATCAATAGGAAGTGCAGGGAAGCTAAGACGAAATGGCTGCAGGAAAAATGTAAAGACATCGAAAAAGATTTGATTGTCGGAAGGACAGACTCAGCATACAGGAAAGTCAAAACAACCTTTGGTGACATTAAAAGCAACGGTGGTAACATTAAGTGTGGAACGGGATTTCCACTGTTAAATGCAGAGGAGAGAGCAGATAAGTGGAAAGAATACATTGAAAGCCTCTATGAGGGTGAAGATTTGTCTGATGTGATAGAAGAAGAGACAGGAGTCGATTTAGAAGAGATAGGGGATCCAGTATTACAATCGGAATTTAAAAGAGCTTTGGAGGACTTACGGTCAAATAAGGCAGAAGGGATATATAACATTCCATCAGAATTTCTAAAATCATTAGGGGACGTGGCAACAAAACGACTATTCACGTTGGTGTGCAGAATATATGAGTCTGGCGATATACCATCTGGCTTTCGGAAAAGCATCATCCACACAATTCCGGATACGGCAAGAGCTGACAAGTGCGAGAATTATCGCACAATCAGCTTAACAGCTCATGCATCGAAGCTGCTTACAAGAGTAATATACAGAAGAATGGAAAAGAAAATTGAGAATACGCTAGGTGACGATCAGTTTGGCTTTAGGAAAAGTAAAGGGACGAGAGAGGCAATTCTGACATTACGGCTAATAATGGAAGCAAGGATAAAGAAAAATCAAAACACTTTCATAGGATTTGTCGACCCGGAAAAAGCGTTCGACAATATAAAATGGTGCAAGCTGTTCGAGATTCTGAAAAAAGTAGGGGTAAGCTATAGGGAGAGACAGGTCATGTACAATATGTACAACGACCAAGAGGGAATAATAAGAGTGGACGATCAAGATCGAAGCGCTCGTATTAAGAAGAGTGTAAGACAAGGCTGTAGCCTTTCGCCCCTACTCTTCAATCTGTACATCGCAATGATGGAAACAAAAGGAAGGTTCAGGAGTGGAATTACAATAGAAGGTGAAAGGATATCAATGATACGATTCGCTGATGACATTGCTATCCTGAGTGAAAGTGAAGAAGAATTAAATGATCTGCTGAACGGAATGAACAGTCTAATGAGTACACAGTATGGTTTGAGAGTAAATCGGAGACAGTCGAAGGTAATGAGAAGTAGTAGAAATGAGAACAGCGAGAAACTTAACGTCAGGATTGATGGTCACGAGGTCAATGAAGTTAAGGAATTCTGCTACCTAGACAGTAAAATAACTAATGGCGGACGGATCAAGGAGGACATCAAAAGCAGACTCGCTATGGCAAAAAAGGCATTTCTGGCCAAGAGAAGTCTACTAATATCAAATACTGGCCTTAATTTGAGGGAGAAATTTCTGAGGATGTACGTCTGGAGTACAGCATTGTATGGTAGTGAAACATGGACTGTGGGAAAACCGGAACAGAAGAGAATCGAAGCATTTGAGATGTGGTGCTATAGACGAATGTTGAAAATTAGGTGGACTGATAAGGTAAGGAATGAGGAGGTTCTACGCAGAATCGGAGAGGAAAGGAATATGTGGAAAACACTGATAAGGAGAAGGGACAGGATGATAGGACATCTGCTAAGACATGAGGGAATGACTTCCATGGTACTAGAGGGAGCTGTAGAGGGCAAAAACTGTAGAGGAAGACAGAGATTGGAATACGTCAAGCAAATAATTGAGGACGTAGGTTGCAAATGCTACTCTGAGATGAAGAGGAATTTGTGGCGGGCCGCATCAAACCAGTCAGTAGACTGATGACAAAAAAAAAAAAAAAGCATGAGCAGTTGACAGTTTGGTAGCTCGTCCCCGGCTGACTCTTAATTCACCTATCTATCCATGCCAACCACATTTTGGGCTCTCTGCATGCAAAAATAATTAAGAACCCTAAATGGAGGTCACCAGTTTACATAACAGCAACCAAACACTTTAAATAAAACAGAACATTTGCAATGTTAACATTTCTACAAAAAATTATTTAAACAAAATTACAATTATATACATTAAGTTCTGTTCCCTACAAATGAGACAAAGAATTTAAATGATAGATACACTACTACTATAACATCAAACTTTTTACAAAGGAAAAAAGCAAACACTTTTGTGCTATCAATACAATGAAAACATTTACAGAAACTTAATGTTATAACATTAAACATCAAAGAAAAGGCAAAATAAATCAGTAAAACATTATATCTATGGTGTTACAAAGAACTCTACTCCACCTGAAGACACAGCAAACAGATTGGCTATTTTCTGTTCTAGATGTGACGAACAATACGGGGAGCCAGCTTATAGGACTTGGTCCAATGCATTAAGTGTGAGAGGCGGCACGAACATTGATCGTTATTTGAGGGTGATATTGCGTCCATTGCTAGATGCTGACTCTTTGGGTAAGTTTTGCGTACTCGTAAGCGCAGGTGAAGGGAAGGGCGAGCATTTCCCATTTTTTTATTTTTATTTTTTTGTAGATATTGTGTTCATAAATATTATTTTATTGTGTTGATAATAACCCAGTTATTTAAGGTTATTACTTAAAAGCGCACTCTGAGGTATGTTCTCTATCTGCAGGGTATTTGTAGATACTTTTATCGTATATGCGGAACATTGTGGTAAAATAATGTGGGCACAGTATTTACCCATTCGAAGAATACATTTATGGAGTTGCCGGAATTTTTTAAAATTTTCTTTACCAGTAGGTATACGCAGGTGTTCTGCGAGGGCAAGGAGAATACTTTCATATGAGTACAACCACTGACATTTGCTTCCCAGCAGCGATCTTCTTCTTTCCTTCAATTAAGAATAATAAGAGTCATTTGGAACGGTGTACCTGGAACTTAAACAACAGAACTTGCAGATAGCTTACCGGAAGCTGTTCCAGGATATCACACAGGAAGCTGTTCCAGGATATCACAGATCTGTCATGGGCACTGTTTTCACTTTATTTTAAATTCCGCTTAGGTCATTCCCATACGAACATGCATGAAGTATTGGCTCCGTTTAGTGTTAAAACGCTGATATTCTTGCAAGTTTTCTTATTTTAGATCTTTTAAGTATCGTAACTGCATTTTGGCATATTCGTACGAGACAGAAGAGGAGAGAATCAAGAAGATAATGATATCGAAGATGGAGAATCCGCTGTTGGAGAAATCCAGGTCTCAGAACGGAAAAATGATTCCCTCAGCGAACAAGAGTCATCAGGTGATGATACAGGAGACTATGGTGCTGATAGTAACGTGTTTCTCGGTGAAGACGCAACGACCTCCACCAAAATCTTCCAGCACACGTTCTCTAAACAACATGTCATTTACCGGGTGTGAAAAGTGCTCATTAATCCTCTGCAGTACTGATTTGAAGAGCAAATTATCCATACATCCGTATACTGCGAACACTTTAGATACATACCAAGAATTCAGGGGAACGTATCTAGGGAGAGTGATGTCCAAGGAACTACTAAACGTGAAATGAAGGCTTTGTATGGATTATCGTAGTACGCTGGTGTAATGTGCCCATCACTTAAGTCTACAAGATTTGTGCCCCGCAGAGCGTACATGAGTTGAAATATTTCGTCTGACCATAGGAATATATAGATTTCGTTTTCATTTTAAGCATCATAAAACTAAAATGTTCATGAGATACGTACAAAATTCCACAAATAACAAAAACAGAATATTCTGTCAACTGCTGGCGTGCCAAGTATAACGACTGCCTTATATCGTAAGTCATCAGTGTCTGAAAGCCATTTCTAGACACACAGAAGCCAGACTTGTCTATTTCTGCTGACACATAATCCCCAGAATATTTTTAAAATAACAACCAAAACGTGGTAGCCAAATGTAATGATCGTCATGAGATGTATCAACCAGTATTGGGAAAATTTAAGGACGTTGTCTAGTACGGAATGGGATTCTCAAGTGCAAAATTTCAAGATGTGTGTGTTTCAATTCTAGTTAATTTCTATTATGCGATGAATTAATTTTACCTGAGAGAGGAGTTGCCTGAGACTGTTATCCCACAGGACATTAGAGAAGGAAAACATTCGTTATTGATATCTAACGTTTTAATGGTTTACTATAAGGGTTCCGCAGTTTCCGTTTTCAACAAAAAGCACAACAAAAACCTTAGAAAATTTTACTGTGCTGATAATTTTCAATTGTGAACCACAATAATAATAGGTAGGCTGATTTTATCAATATGAAATTAGATGAGCTGTACTATTAAAGTTTAAAATTACTCCATTTCTACAAAAAAAGTTGATAACTTTGACAAAAAAATAACATACTATTGTCTCTGAGTGCATTTGTTTGATCAGCTTGACAATAATACTTGTATGTTTTTGGGAAAGGAATTATTTTATCTCCTGATGCAAATAAAACAGTAAATATTCAGCCAAAGAACAAGAACAGTAATGGGGTCATTATCGAATGCTTCAGAAGGTCAGTTGTGCCTTCTCCCCCCTGACATTGATAAAACACTCCCGTTTGTATTACTAAAACATCATAATTAAACTTTCTGCGTCCTCTGTCTTTAACAACAACTAGTTGGTAAAGTAAAATACCTTTGACAACTCACAGACGACCCTAACTGTTGATACTGCAGCAAATAAAGTTTTTATTACGTGCTCAATGAAGATATTGAAAACGATATTTGTAGAGGAGTCATTTTGAAATTCAAGCAGTTGTTTGGTAAGTATACAATTAATATACATTTGTGTATTGACACTAAGGTTCATTACTTTCACAAATATTTTGGATCCTGGTGTACAGAGTGAGACTAGGTGATAAATACTGACGTCAATGGAATTCTTTTTCTTACAGAGGCGTATTAATGGTATATTTTAATCGGCTTGAAAAAGAACAATAACTAATTAATTATTAGACAGGGAACTGAGAATCTTGAAAACGGTAATGTTTATTGCCAAGAAGGATGCTCGAACATTAACTGCTTTGTATTATCTTTAGGAGCACTACATTAATTGTATGCGCAGCATAGACATAATCAATAGTGAATTACAACTTTTTATTAAGACTACTTAATTTTATGTTGGTTCACCTATTCCTTTTCTTTTAATATATACTGACCTAATGCTAGATTAAAACATTTATAACCATTGTATGCTTTCTTTGCACAAAACACAGCTTTCCAGGAAAGTTAAAGCCTATAGCATGCAGTAAGGATGGATTACTAATGGTAGCAATTACTGAAATTTAGGATTAATCTCTGTCTCTGTTTTCTTGGACTGAGATAGGTAACAAAGATTTTAGCTTCCTCTTTCGTGAGGCACTTACTTACCGTTGTGTTTCTCCCATTTTATCCAACTTTCTTTCGATTTCATCACATTAACATAACACTATCAATTGCATAACAAAAGTTATTTTTGGTAACAATGTATCAACAATTCCAGACATACACTAACTCTATAGTCAGGGATCAAATTATTACATGTCTTTTAATCTGTGTTCTTTTATATCAATTTGTTATCTTCCGTTTTCTCTACCTTGAAATCATTTTAGTTTGTATCTATGTTTCGATTATTTCCCTGTATGCTGAATATAAGTTCGTGACTTACCTAATGTCTAGACATAAAGTCTCCCATTTTCTTTGTAGTATCCTTGTCTATAACTCTTACACATTTACACACACACACACACTCACACACACACACACACACACACACACACACACACACACACACACACACAAACACACCCACACCCACACACACACACACACACACACACACACACACACACACACACATATATATATATATATATATATATATATATATATATATATATATATATATATATAGGTAGGCAAACATTGCTTGTGACTTTAACACAAAATAGGAACAGCATGCCTACATAACAGATCCTATTAATAAACGAAACTAATAAAATAAAGTTAGTACTTGACAACACTACATCAGGAGGTACAAAATATGGGTTGTGTATCACTCTCCATGTTTTATGCCTCCTGATGGAGCATTGTCAAGTAGTAATTTTATTTTATTTTATTCGTTTTGTTTATTAATAGAAACTGTTTGTGCTAAAGTTTTTCCTGTCTACTCCATTGTTATTTATTTGCTGCTCAATATTTTACTTTTTCACTGCATTACCACCACACTGTCTAAGATGCTACTTACTGTATGCTTCTGCTTCAGTCTAGATGTGTTACTTCTCTTCCATTGTTGTTTGTAAACATTGTAACTTCTTTGGTGACAATACTCAGTAATTGTCTGAAGATGGCCTTGTAATTCAAAATCCGAGTTAACACAATAAAAGTATTATTGTAGAACAGAAGCAAACTGGTGCTTTTCATTTATTCGTGTTATCTGTTTGACACTATTCTAATTACTCTGTAACAATATTAATCCATTCCACTAATACTTCTGGCGTTCTCATTCCTTGCCTATTACAGGTTCCACTACAACTTCCTTCCTAGAGGATGACAGCACAGTCACCCGCAGCTTGAAGCTCGACGACAGTACACAGAGTTTGCCTTATGAGCCCTTACAGTTTCTATAACTTTTAATTTGAATTTTTATATGCATTACTGAGCAAAGTGTTAGTAAATGAAATAGCATCATTACCGTTCCCTTTATTGTAACTATTTGAAACAAAAAATATATTTTGGCCAAAAGCATTTACGCAAAATAGAGTCATTAAAATGAGCTGCTGTCAAAGTAATTTTCATATTCAGTTTCCCAGTGATATGCGGTGTATTGTATTTACTATTTTATGTACCTTTGTACTACCTTAACGCATTGTTTGGTCGCTGACTGCTTTCAAACATGACATCAACTAAGCCTGTTACGCCAGCAGTATATGTAACGTGCCTATGATATGTGCCATCAAGAGCCCTAAAGTCTTTAGATGAATGTGAATCTGTGACAACGAATTACTAGCTGCTGCAGTTACCATGTGATTGTCAGAAAATTGTGCACTAATGTTTTTTCTTAATGTGAGATGTGTATAGTGTTACAGTGTTATTTATACATCACGATGTAGGTAGACAATCCAGTGCTTTTGCAGGTTGGTTTTACAGGTGCTTGACAGTGACAAGTACTGAAATTGACCTAATGTCACGATAAAATAAAATTCGCATTACAGCCTACTTTGGACCATGTTTATATTTATTAATCATAAATCTTGCGTACATCTGTGTGAAAACCTGTGAACATAAAAACTTTGAATATTGACCACAGCACTGTAGTACATTTAATTGCTCATAAATTTGGTTGTCAACAATTCAGTTTAGATTCAGAGTAATAGAGAGATATGGAAGTACAATACTAGGAGGAACATGAATATCACTGCCCTGTAATGGATCTTACTATAGCACAGAAAGTAGTGCTATACTGAGCTGTAAAACGTTATGATTATCATCACAATCAAGTAAAATGTACGAAGGACAGTACAAATGGTTGAAATGGCAACTGAAGTTATTTCTCCTCAACGAACTCTCATATTCAATAGAACAGGTATTCAGTCAGAATAATTACTCAAACAGCAACCTGTAAATGGACGGAATATACATTTTTCTAAATGTCTCTGAAACCCTTTGTTCAAAGACATGTTGCTCATCGTAACATATTTTATCATCAACTTAATCTACGGAAAATGGAAATACTTAATTGATTATCTAATGAGAAAACAGTTTTCTGGCACATCTCAAAATCTCTCGTCTTGGGTGTATGACTTATTTATCTTAATTATTTCAATGGGAACCTTGAAAATGTACGACAATAACTTACAAGTTTTTGTCAAGCACCTACATGATGTGAGATTACAATGTAGCCCAATCTAGAATAGTCTGTCCAGGGTCTCATTCGGTTGTGATGCTGTGCGAGTCACATTGGCCACTAAGATTATAAACACGTCAGGTAACAGGCACCTGGCCTCTCGGATCTTCACGCGGTGTGTGTCTACCGGAAAAAGACCATCAAGGATGAAGATGCATCTTGAACTTGTAACCTCCCCACCGAAATTTAAAAGGATATTATTTATGAATGCTAATGCACATTGAGCTAAGTGTAACCTCGCCACAGAAATTTTAAAAAGATGACAACATTTAATAGAAATGGGAGCCAAACGTAACCTCCCTGCAATGAAATGTACTGACAAAGGCAATAAAAATGTGAAATTCGCAATCTGACTCTGGTGTAAGCTCCCACAAAAAATATAATAAAAGACAATTCAGTGCTAATGAAACTTCAGTGACAATGATAACTCAATTAAACCGAAATATCGGTCTTTGGCCCTGTGCAAAAATCAGAATTAATTTCTTACCTCAGTATAACTGCATGTCAGGTTTCTGCTCTTATTTTTGGCCACAGCTTGGAGGAAATGCGTTGCAAATAATATATATTTTTTTTAAATTTAACTGAAACTTTTCTTTAAAGGAAATGGAAGGAGATCGTTGGTTCAATTAAAAGGTTCTTTTATAAAAATTGCTTTGAAATCAAAATTATTATTGGGACAATTATTGCATAAATTAGTTACAATTAATTTACATTATTAGCTGAGCGCATTTAAAAATAATATACCTCATCCTGAATCTTGACCAGAATGCCGTGTCGACGCCCGCCGACTCCTCACACACAACTGCACTCGACTGCTACTACCGACATACTGCACTGCTCACAGACTGCCCAATGACAGACTGCTCGCAACTGTACTGCACGACTACTACTGACCGACTACCGGACACAACTGAACTGAGCTACTGCTACCAACAGAGTGCTGCTCGCAACACTCGCGCGGTCAAGCGCAGACTAACCACGATAAAAGGCTCTCTGGTCAAAGATTTTATCATGCCTCACCATCGCTGCTACGTTACATACGCGTTTCATAACCCTCCACTGGGGGGGCAAAAATTTGGCAGCGATGGTGAGTCATTTGGACTTGCCATCGCAAGAAATTTTTACAATTTACAGAATATTCAAATGAAGTACATAAATTAAATGTGGTGCACACGCACCGAGTACAAAACACTTCAGACAAAGACAAGATATGAGTACAAAACATAGTAGCAAATCAGAAAACTGTATATACAAATTATCTGACAGATAACAAAGTGCACACGCACTGAAAAAATTCTTTAGCATTTTCAGAACAAATAAGCAGAATGGCAGAAAATCATGTTGACACGTGACATGAGTGTACTTAATGAACATATCAGGAAATCATAAAAGGTATACAGAATGAGTACAAATCATATTGAAAAATGAGAAAAGTGCACAGGCACTGTAGTTCAGTAGAAAACATATTAACACATAACATAAGTGCACATGCACTGTAGTTCAGAACATATCATCAAAATAAAAATGTATATACAATATAAAAGACAAGAGTCCACATATACTGTACCTCAGAACAAATCGAAAAAAAGGTCCTTAGAATTTTCACAACAAATAAACATAATGGCAAAAAATCATGTCGACAAGTGACATAAGTGTACTCGCACCGGAGTTCAGCGAATCGAAAAAAAATGTATAACCCATGAACATAAATGATGTTAGCAAAGAATGATTTTCACTGTTAGGATAGGAAAGGGAAGGATTGCATCATGGTTGTAGCACTTTAGATTGCACACAGCTGTTCTGAAAGTCCATATCTTTCCACAGAAGTACAACACCAAGTGACACAATTTGAACCTCTTTTCCCATCAGAATTTATCAGCGTAGCCAAGTCACTGAACTGTCGTAGCAATGTTCCATGTTTTCATTTTGGCAGTACACTAGGTACACCAAACAGTGCGACCATAATAACGTCTTCATCGCTCACGGTGGTGGACATTATGTCGTGTCAACACCACGCCCTTATTAGGCACACCAACGTAGAATTAGTGCAAAAACCAAATATAGTGCTCCATGATCATGAGGATGGACAGGACAAATCGACATTCCAGTAATTCAGGGTAGTTAGCTCATAAGGTGAAGGACATTAAGTCACATAATATTGAGAATTACAGTAGTAGTTTGCGGCATTCATAGCCTAGTTATTGAACATTTCTGTACCATGTCTTTAGTATTACAGAATAATGTTGATAAAATTAAATTATTGGCATCATGGGTAATCGTATTACAATAAACACTGGCAGTCCTTGGCCAGTTACAAAGCATATTTAGTATGACAGAATAATGTTCATCAGACGTCTTAATTGAAAAGAAGAGTCAATTATTGGCCTAGCATTAACATAATACATTGAGTGATACAAATTATTGGCACTCATTGGCCATTTACCAAAACATGAAAAGTCAACATTGAAAACAAGAGCTAATTAATGGCATAACTAATAACATAATTCATTTAGTGACATTAATTATTGGCACTCAGTGGCCAGTAATAGAACATGAAAAATCATCATTGAAAACAGGAGCTAATTAATGGCATAATTAATAATGTAATTCATTTAGGGACATTAATTATTGGCACTCAGTGGCCAGCAAGTATTGAATAGAATAAAACATTGTTCATCATTCAGTATTATTCAGATCATTAAGAAGTCATTATTAAAAATCAGTTAATTACAGTCATAGCATTAATAATCATGGGCATTATAAGTAGTCTCATTACAATAAACAGTGACAGTTATTAGCCAGTTACAAAGCATTATTATATATATATATATATATATATATATATATTTATTTATTTATTTATTTATTTATTTATTTATTTATTTTGGTCTCATTAAGAAGTCATTACTCAAGTGACATACTATTCAGAGCTAATCAGTATTATTCAGAATTATCATAAACTAGTGACATTATGTGGGACTGGTAATACATTTTTTTGTTAGCAATGCATTGCGTTGAGATCGATAATTATTTGCTGAGGCATAACAATATTTGCTTTTGACCTATTGCTGCAAATGAGGATAGGTAACGTCATTTGTCATGAGTCAGCTGTAGCAAGGTTATGTAACAAGGCTGTATATGTGATCACATTTATAAATGATAGAGACAAATGGGTAAAAAAATAAAATGCATGTACTAGAACAGGTATAATAAGTAACAGATTTAGTAAGTATCATGAAAAGCTTCTCCTGGAAAAAATACAAAATGGATTATTGACCTGAAAGAAGAAACACATACTATGCTGAAAAGTAGTGAACTTCGCATTAACAGGTAGTGAAATGTGTATAAAAATGTGTTCCATAGCTGTCCTTTCCAAAACTTTCCGTCATCCTACTATGCAATATAACACTTGCTGTCAAAGCAAACTGCAACAAATACTTAAATAACTACATAGCATAAATACATAACTTCAACATTATCCTCATCTGTAAAGAAAAAACTTCATTATCAATCACTTCATTATCCATATTATCATAACTTCATTATTATCATCACCTATAAAGAAAAACTTCATTATTCATAACAGCATATCCTTCATCATTATTCATCAGCATTCATTATCATCTGCAAAAAAAATCACTTCATTACTCATTACACAACTATTCCTTATCTCTAGCATATTTCATCACTAAAACTAAGATGTGTAGTTCTGTCTGACAGCCTGCATCAATCGCCTTGTATTCTGAAAGAAAAATTAGTTAAGACTGCTATTCTACGATGAGTATAGTATATTCTTGTTAATGCTTGTTAATTCTGATGCATTTACTCTTCCTCATAAAGTTATTGCATCTTCTTTCGTTTATTCCGTAGGTGAAATTCCCATTTCTGTTGAATTTATTTCTTACACGCATCATTTCTTTCTGAAATTGATGAACAAAGATTAATGTCTTACATTTAAATCATATACTCACTAAATAATGAGTGGTTTATGGCGACATAATTAACCATACAGCATAACATGACAGAAAACGTAATATGTCAAAGACATTGACAGTGTTCAGAGGCAAAAATGTACAGAGAATATCACAATGCAGCAGCAAAAAAAAAAAAAAAAAAAAAATGTAAAACAGTCACGATGTTGAGATATCATAGGGCAACAAAAATGTCAAAGTCAACTGGTGTATGTTATATCTTAACTATTTCACAGTGCATACAAACAACACTAGAATACAATCATATATAAAAAGACAAAATGTGACGTTCGTTGTGTTCAACTTGTATGTAGTGTAGTTAATAGAGGTGAGAATTAAAGACTTTAATGGAGAGAGAATTTGATTGATACGTCATTACATAGAATTGCATAATTATTCATAAAATACGTAAGTTCATCTGGAAAAATATGCACGGTCTGATGTGTAACGACAAGAAAAGCGACCTGCTAACCTTACCTTGCCGGGCACTTGCCAAGAAAAATACGATAATCATCAGTAATTAGTCATGTGAACATAATTGCATAAGTGGTCATAAAAAAATTAGTAAATGGCATCATAGTGTGTCGAATCATAAAGTGTCTTCATTCAATAAAGGGTTTAATATTTGACCAATGGTGGTTGCCTTTCGATTTTCTGGTTCTCAAAGTTTCGACGTGTACAACATTGGGGTGAGGGATGCTGCGAATCCGATATGGACCTGCGTATAGAAGTTCAAATTTACTGCACTTACCTTTTAATTTGCTGGATAAATAGTGTGTACGCACTAATATCTTCTGTCCAACGTGAAAGTCGCGGCGTGTACAAACCTGTTTTTGCTGTCTTCTCCGGCGCTCTGCGGCACGTTTGATGTTGTTCAGCGCAATGTCAATTATTTCGTGGGGTCTTAGTCGACGACATTTAGGGAAGTTTACTAATTCTTTAATTTTGTTTGGTGGTGCAACGTTTTTCAGTATAACAGACGGAGATAGCATAGTGGATTCATTTGGAATGGAATTAATTACATCTTGGAATGAGAGTATGTGTGTATCCCAATCAATATGTGTTTTGTGGCAGTATATTCGACACAGCTTAGCAATTTCTTTCATTAACCGTTCATAAGGGTTCGAAGAAGCATGGTACTTGGATATATAAATCGGAGAAATGTTTCCAGCTCGTAACATGCGTGTCCATATGCCAGAACGAAATTGAGATCCATTGTCAGAAATTACTTTCATCACATGCCCTACATGAAATAGAAAATGTTTTACAAATGCTTTCGAAACAGTTTTAGCAGTAGCTTTGCGTAACGGAGTGAAAGTAACAAATTTTGAAGTGAGCTCAACAGCGACAAAGATGTAGCAAAAACCTCTGTTAGTTCTCGGAATCGGACCAAAAATGTCTACTGCGGCCATATGTCTTAATTTAACAGGTACAATGGGATATAAAGGAGGAATATGTGAAGTGGTGTCTGATTTAGCTTTCTGGCCAATTTTACAAGACGCTAAAACTCGTCGTATACGTTTCTCCATGTTGGTAAAATAACAGTTCTGTCTCAGTATAAGAAAACATTTTCTTGCTCCGTAATGTACGTAACTTAAATGAGTGTACCAGATTAATTTGTTAACCAGTTCGTCAGGAATGCATAATAACCAATTGTTGATGTCAGGATGAGAGCGGCGAAACAGAATGTCATTGCGTACAGTGTAATGGTTTCTAATCGTAACATTATTCTTATCTTGCCAAAGGTGTTTAATTTCTTTCCACACGTTGTCTTTATTTTGCTCCTTTGCTATGTCCTGTAATGACGATGAAATAAAGTTTTCAAATGCAACTTGCTGAATGTACATGACACTGAAATTTGCTTTGCAGAAGTTGGTTGCTACGTCTTGCTGATTGTTGCTCAGAGAACGCGATAGTGCGTCTGCTATAACATTTTGTGTGCCGGGAATGTGAACTATTGTAAAATTAAATTCTTGTAAATAAAGTTTTCATCTGCTTAATCTGTCGTGAGTGAATTTAGCCGAAAGTAAAAATTGTATCGCTCTGTGGTCTGTGTAAACGGTGGTATGTCTGCCATAAAGAAAGTGCCGAAATCTCGTAAAAGCCCATACAACACATAGTGTTTCCAATTCTGTAACGGAATAATTTCGCTCAGCAGGTGACAGAATGCGGCTTGCAAATGCGATGTTTTTAATTACTGTTGAGCCATCTTCTTCAATTTCCTGGAAAATGTGTACGCCTAAAGCGGTGTTGGAACAGTCGATGGCAATGGAAAATTTTCTAGTAAGATCTGGGTGCGATAAAAGTGGTGCATTCAACAGAGCATGTTTCAGGTTCATGAATTCAGAATGTGCTTGCTTATCCCAAGACCAAATACTGTTTTTACCTGTTAATTGGCATAATCTGGGTGTGTCTAAAGCAGAGTGATGAATAAATTTACGAAAAAAGTTAATTAAGCCCAAAAAACTGCGTAATTGCTTCTTCGTCGTAGGAACAGTAATGTCACGTAGAGCTTGAAGTTTTTCCGGATCAGGTGTAATGCCTTCTGCTGAAATTACGTGTCCAAGAAATTTTATAGAAGTTTTGCCAAAGTGCGATTTACTACGATTAACTGTAAGTCCTTGTGCACGAAAAGTTTGTAACAGTTGTTCAAGAATCATATTGTTCAGACTAGTTAGTTTCTGCGATAAGAATGTCGTCTACGTACGTCGTAATTCTGTCTTTAATGCAAACGTGTGTCGGATGGCGTCAAAATTAATAACATTTTCGTGAACAAGATTCTGCGTGTCTAAATTATTGCTTACGTTACTGGGATATGCAATCTGTACTGTACGTGGTCAAAATGTATCGTACGTGCTGTTATTTATTTCACGGGAGGATGCTGTGGCATATCCACTATTCGAACTGCTCCGTTAACTCTTCCTGACGTATTACGCTATGGATGACACCTATTGTCTGGATCATTCATGATAATGTGTTGTTGCTGATGTTCTTGCTGCTGAAAAGATCGACTGTTATTAAATGTACGCTGAAAATTGTGCTCATTATTTTTACGTTGGTCATGAAAGTCACTTCTATACGGTGCATTGCGATAGGAATTCAAATACTGTGTTATCTATACGTAGTTATTTCCTTGCTGCTGTGCGTTACTATTTGTTCGATCTGGGACTATACATGCACGCGGCGGAACATTAAAGCCTGGTTGACCTTGTGCATTCCATTGTTGGTTAGCTATGCTAAGCGGCTGACTTTCATGCTGTTGTGGTTGAAAACGTCTATTGTTACTAAAATACATTCGCTGTTGCTGCTAATATTACACATACTGATGATTAAAGTTTTATCTGTTATTATAATTACGCTGGTAGTTCTGGAGTGCCTAAAGAAAATTGTCACTTTCAGTAAAGGATTTGTCATATCGGGTTTTCATTACTTATTCTTAATACTAGATAGAGCAATAGTTGAAGAGCAGTTTTGATAGATATAAAGGATAGTAGAAGATAAGGCAGCAGTGCAGAAAACTAAAGATGAAACAGCACTACTACAGCTCGGGGCCCTATGCTCGCTACGGCACATATTCATTAAAGCGTAATGAATCCCCTGAGGTCTTTTACGCACTGCAAATAAATTTTAGCTTTTGCGTTACAGGCAATAGCGGTATAAATTCAAAAGCAAATAGTTGTATCCATGTTAATTCCAATTCCTGCATTATAGGCAATGCTGTTGTAAATACAAAAATAAATTGTCGCATCTGGTTCAAAGCTAGCTTCTGCATTACAGGTAATAGCGGTGAAAGTACAAAAATAAATTGTCTTATACAGTGCAAATCGTGCATCTGTGCTCTGTCATTATTAAATTCCTTAGATTTCATTATGGATAAAAACTGCCCGTAATCAACGTTCTCGTCACTAAATTTGAGAACACGTTCAGGTTTGTGTGAGGATCTGTTCGTCTGTGTCATTTCGGATTTCAAGTTGCGTAGCTTTTCAGATTTTAAGTCGTGTAGTCTCTGTAAATTGCTCATATTAAACGCGTTGCGCGAGTCTGACAGATGTTCGCAAAGTGGCGTCTGCTGTGATGTGTTATTAACTGAAATATTTTTCATCTCTGTTACCTCTTGCTGTAAGCTTGACAATTTTCTACGTAACGTGTTATTAGACGAATCGATCTCATTGACTGTCTGTTGTAAATTTTGAAATTCAGGTGTTTGGTTAAATGAAATCGGTGGAATATCGTCTGATTTATTATCATTATTACTTTCAATAGCATCAATACGACTGGCTTATTCATCATATTTTTCAGTCAGTATTTTTGCCTGATCATCGGTTTTAGAATCGGACGCATTAATCTGTTTTTGCAACTTACGTGTAGTTTCGCTCAGTTTTCTAACGTCAGTTTTGACGACATCTGAATCCTGTGTTAGTTCTAATTGTCCGAGTCTGTCGGTCACTGTTTGAATATTTACTGTGTATGTATCTGTTTTTGATTTAAGATCAGAAATTTCATCACGTAATTCCGCGTTCAACTGCTCGATGGTATTAATTTTGTCCGACACTGTAGTAATATTATTGTCTACATACGTCTTCGCTTTCGCGAACATTTTACGTTTGTCTTCTTGTCGTTGTGCAGTGATTGTTTCCATGACTTGACGTTTGACTTTATTTTGATCCTGAATAAATTTGCGGAAACGCGTATCACTGTTTTGTATGTGGAGATTAAAACGTTCGTCAATCTGAGTGTTCTGTTGTTCGAATCTCGCGTCTATCTTTTCATCCATTGTGCGCGAAAGTTCTGCTGTCATCGCTTTAAACTCGTCGCGTAATTGTGTAGCTTTTTCAGAGCATTGTTTAGCGACTGTACTAATTTCCGCTCTAAGTGTTTCTGTTGTAGCTGTTTGCATTTCCCTTAATTCCTGAGCAACAGACCTAATTTCTTCGCTACTTTTTTTTTAACAAGCCTCAATTTCCACGCGCAACTGTTCCTTAGTGTCATGGCACTGCGCGGCAACGGCTCTAATTTGTTCACTAAGCTGTCTGGAATTGTTATCTAATTTTTCATTCTGTTGTCTGACCTGTTCACTAAGTTGTTTGAGATTTTCGTCATTATTGTCAAGTTTTTAATTTAAGTGTTTGAACTGTTCACAAAGTTTGTCTTGTTTTTCATTCTGTTGTTTGGAATTTACACTAAATTCGTTCTTAAACTGTAGCATTATTGCCATAAATTGTTCCAAAGTAACATTACCTACTCCATTATCTGTGCTGTTTGATTGTGTACCTGCAATTGTCGCGTTAAATGAATCCGTCGAATTTTCAGTACACTGACCAATTTCATTCGAAAAATTTGTCGGTACGTTACTTGAATTTTCCAAACCGGGTGCGTTAAGCTGGGCAGCGCTCATTACAATAGAGGGCCCCGCGTCATCAATTGTCGTCACATTAACAGAGGAGACAATTGAGTTCGTTTGTTCATCATTAAGATCTACATCATTATTGGTCGTTGGAATGCACTGATTGTTAATGAACGCAGGATTGTCATCATTGCACAGCGTGTCACAAGTCCTATCGGTGAAGTTATTTAAGTCGGTAATTTCGTTCGTAATACCTCGCGATACACTATTCACAGTCTTTCGCGGCATTTTCCCAATAGTCACAATTATTCACAAAACAAATAAGCACAAATGCAAAAAGGCAACAAGCACAAATACACCAGAGCAACGAATTGCCGTTGACCTGTAGAAAGAAAGTCACAAGATTAGTAAAAGCGTTGCGCCAAATCCTAATTATATCTAAGCAAATAAGAGCAGATAACTGACTGTTTTTCAAAAGACTCTCAACGAAATTCGATCCTGGACTGGGTGTCGCCAAGTGTAACCTCCCCACCGAAATTTAAAAGGATATTATTTATGAATGCTAATGCACATTGAGCTAAGTGTAACCTCGCCACAGAAATTTTAAAAAGATGACAACATTTAATAGAAATGGGAGCCAAACGTAACCTCCCTGCAATGAAATGTACTGACAAATGCAATAAAAATGTGAAATTCGCAATCTGACTCTGGTGTAAGCTCCCACAAAAAATATAATAAAAGACAATTCAGTGCTAATGAAACTTCAGTGACAATGATAACTCAATTAAACCGAAATATCAGTCTTTGGCCCTGTGCAAAAATCAGAATTAATTTCTTACCTCAGTATAATTGCGTGTCAGGTTTCTGCTCTTATTGTTGGCCACGGCTTGGAGGAAATGCATTGCAAATAATATATATATATTTTTTTTTAATTTTAACTGAAACTTTTCTTTAAAGGAAATGGAAGGAGATCGTTGGTTCAATTAAAAGGTTCTTTTATAAAAATTGCTTTGAAATCAAAATTATTATTGAGGCGATTATTGCACAAATTAGTTACAGTTAATTTACATTATTAGCTGAGCGCATTTAAAAATAATATACCTCATCCTGAATCTTGACCAGAATGCCGTGTCGACACCCGCCGACTCCTCACACACAACTGCACTCGACTACTACTACCGACATACTGCACTGCTCACAGACTGCTCGCAACTGTACTGCACGACTACTACTGACCGACTACCGGACGCAACTGAACTGAGCTACTGCTACCAACAGAGTGCTGCTCGCAACACTCGCGCGGTCAAGCGCAGACTAACCACGATAAAAGGCTCTCTGGTCAAAGATTTTATCATGCCTCACCATCGCTGCTACGTTACATACGTGTTTCAGACTATTGCTACAAAATTTTGCATGCATGCGTCTTTCGGTCACCCCTCATCTGCAACTACAGGCACACCACTTTTGTGTCATTGGTTGCAAGTGATATGTTGTTCGGCTAAAACTGGAACTCACTAACCGCTCAAGTTAGGCACATATTATGCTCTTATGTTAATTCTGTTTCTGCTAACGATGTACTATGGTACACACTCTTTTGGCTTCCATGAGTGAAATATTAGGATTGGCTTATGACATACAATGTCGACGTTAATTCAGGGCACACATTACACTGGGATTCTCCAGTAAAGATAGATTTATCCAGAATGACTGGTGGCACAGGTTATATACATATATATTGGAAAGAAATAGTGACTTGGTACGTCGAAGGGGAAATAACACACGGAGAACAGATGCAGCCTACCGAATCTATATCAGAATCGAAACACAGCATCAGGAAGGAAACACAAGAGGAGGAGATTAACAAGTCCTGTATGAAGTCGGGTATCGACGAACAGTCTCACGACGTCCCTCACCTACCTTTAATTTTTTTTAATTAATGCTGATGTGTGCTGAATTCTCGTAGTGACTCTGTACTGTCATTGGACTCGTCCACTTATTCAGCACGAGTGGAGCTGGCAGGAACTGCAAACAGAAAACAAAATCTTGTCGATGAATAGGAGACTGATAGAAAACTGCTAATGTCAAAGCATTTAAGACAAAACTGCAGTGTACACTCAGATACAGAGTGGGAGTGATTGATATTACTTTCTGAAGCTGCGTCACACAAAAAATTATTTGTGAGCTGTTGACGCCTATTTTGTGGAGATGACTGAGATATTTCCATGATGTTTGCCCTGAATAGTAGCGTATATTTCCAAAGAAGTAAACGTTACTTTGACCATACAAAGTACCACTAGGAGTGCTCTGAACGAAAAGCCATGGAATTAATCGAGCCTTTGACTTTCACTTTGACATGTTTTATGCGTAATATTGGCCTCTTTATTAAGTGCAATGCGTATCTAGTATAAGTACCGATTAGTGATGGCTGACTGTATTGTTGATTTACTATTTTAGTTACACTTCCTGAGTAACCGTTAGGTGACAATGCCCAGTAACATTCTACAAATTATACAAAAGGCGTGGCGGATGACTTTAATTCGAGTTATAAAGTGATCTTCAGACAACAACAGGCGATCGTGTTTCATACTCTAATACGAAATACATTTTGTAAGTAGGCTGTTTAGGTTTTTATATTGGTAGCGCCACGTAGCGCTCTGATGAAAATCACTGGCTGTGCTGTGTGCAGTCTGTGGCTGGTTTGCATTGTTGTTGGCTATTGCAGTGTTGGGCAGCGGCAGCTGGATGTGAACAGCGCGTAGCGTTGCGCGTTTGGAGGTGAGCCACCAGCAGTGGTGGATATGGGGAGAGAGATAGCGAAGTTTTGAAATTTGTAAGACTGGATGTCATGAACTGCTATGTATAATATGATTTTTCCACACTATTAAGGTAAATACACTGTTTGTTCTCTATTAAAATCTTTCATTTGCGAACTATGCCTATCAGTAGTTAGTGCCTTCCGTAGTTTGAATCTTTTATTTAGCTGGCAGTAGTGGCGTTCGCTGTATTGCAGTAGTTCGAGTAACGAAGATTTTTGTGAGGTAAGTGATTTGTGAAAGGTATAGGTTAATGTTAGTCAGGGCCATTCTTTTGTAGGGATTATTGAAAGTCGGATTGCGTTGCGCTAAAAAGAAGTATTGTGTGTCAGTTTCAGCACAGTCATGTATAATTGTTCAAAGGGGACGTTTCATATGTCGACCCTTAGCCGAGGATACCTCACTGGAATCTTCTGATTTTTTCTTGTAGTTTGTGTAATTAGTGTAGCTTTTGTTTATTGCTAGCGTCTAATTATAGAGAGAATTTCCTTTGTAGTTGTAGTTTTTCATTGTCGTACACAGTTGTGGCATGCGTGTAGATTTGCACCAAGTATTTCGCAACTGCGCTTGCAATTAACTAGATATTATTTTCAATGCAATGTTAATGTGTTTTGCTATTTTGCTCTTCAAATTGTGGTTTTCTGTGTTGTCGTGTGAAATATTGTGACAATAATGGCGTGTGAAAAACATAACACTAGGCTTCAAAGTAAACTGAGAAATGACAGTGAAGACGAAAGCAGTGTGTTAGCGCCGCAGAGTAATGAGTTAACTAATGTTCAAAGTAGTAATTTGGTAATTGTGCATAGGGAAATGGAGTGGGCTGCAAACAATGGTGTAGGCAGTGAAACAAGTAGTGAACAGGGAAGCATTATCGATCGATCGGTCGGCAACAGCTCGCCTCAGGAATCCGAAATGACAGAACACAATATTGCAAATACTGTAGACTCAGGTTTTTGGTCCTCAACGTTTTCTCAAATCAGTCAAGACACATTTTCGGCTTGTCCAAAAGTGAATGTTGTCGGTGAAAATGTACTACCAAAAAGCATAGAGAAACACATTCCAGACACTAATACACTACTATTGCAATTAATGAAACAAATGGAACAACATCAGAGACAAACACAGCAAATGCTTCAAAAGTTAGACACAATGGAACAACACCAGAGACAAACACAGCAACAGTTAGACACAATGAAAAAAAATCTTCAAAAGTTAGACACAATGGAACAAAAACTTCGGAAGTTAGACACCACACTTGAACAAACACGTGAAGATTTAACTACTGAGTTACATAACATTGAATCGAAATGCCTAAAAGTCTGTAATGACGTAAAAACACAAATTTGTGAGCATTTCCAACCTATTTTTTCACGTCATGAAATTGCATTACAGAATCACGAAGCAGCCATAAAAGAACTGCAAATGATTGTTCATGAAAATCATGAGACCTTTCAAGCCAAAATTGACTCAGGTGCATCTACCGATTCGGTTACGCAACTTGCAAAAACTCAGGAAACCTTAAAGGACACAGTAGATACGATTTCAACACAAATGGACACTCTGAAACTTGGTTCAGAAAAACACACAGAGGAAATAATTTCACTATCGGATAAAGTAGCCGAACTTCCAGATCAGTTCACTAACTTATCTACAAAGGTAGATGATGATCTGAATGACACAAGACCTGTAGCTTTCACTGACACTGAAGAGTATGAACAAATCAAAAAATTCAAACAAAATCAAAATCAAATCAAAGACAGTACAAAAGAGAAATCCGCGAAATACAAGATCAGTTGGCACAAGTAATACAAGAATTACATATTTCAGAGGACACTCGCGCTCCAGTATGGGAAGAGGGACATAGAAATACGGAACAAACACAAAATAATAACACAGGAAACTTCGGAAATTATGAAAGAAATTGGCAAGGCACACCGAATTTTGAGATGGAACCACCGAAAACGTAACAATGACCAACATGCGACTTGCCGACATGATGATTTTGACTATAAGTTGTTCATTACTACACATAAATTCAAAACATTTAAGAATTCTGGCAACGACGTTCATCCACAAGCATGCCTCCATAAATTCTCCCACTGTTTTCCTCCCAACTGGTCGTTAAAACACAGATTAGAATTTGTGTGTGGCTACTTAGAGAATGAACCAGCTGTAAGAATGCGATCGGTCATTCACGATTGTCACAGTGAAGGAGAATTTTATCATGCCTTCCTCTCAGCATATTGGTCTCAAGCTACACAAAACCGAGTAAAACATAGCATCATAATGATGAAACATTTCGAACAATCTGAATTTTCCAGCCTTGTGAAATATTTTGAAGACATGTTGCACATGAATCAGTACCTGTCAAACCCATATAGCCCCTCAGAACTCATCCGCATTTGCTTAATCAAATTACCTGAACATTTACGACATATTACTTTGGCAGGACGTTGCAAAGACGACACTGAAGCTTTTCAGGGACTCTTACAAGAATTAGAAATTGACACTGACAATCGCAGAAAGCGAAAACAGGAGCACAACAATTACAGGTCACATCTGCCACAATTCCTTGACGACAGAAACAATAACTGGACACAACAAGTCTATTCTTACAACGCAAATCGTGACCAAAATAGACACCACCCATACGACAACCACTGACAGAATAATAATAGTTACAGAGAAAGTTCGCATTTCCGTAGTAATCTATATAACAGAGATTACCATAGAAACAGACAATATGGGAATAGAAACAATTATTATCAAGGGAGACAGAATAACTTTAGACGCAACGGTCCAGCGCGCAGTTACGATTCACAGAGAAATTCTCCACCATGTGACTGACAAGAAAGAAACTATGGAATTTACCGAAATGACGACAAACGATATAATCGTAACGACAGACTTGAATTGCGTCAGAACTGGCGGGATTCAAACAGAGCAGGGCACTCTCACCAAGGTGACTTTGTAGAAGTTAGATCTCCTAATCCCATTAACGATGCGCGCCAACAAAGAGACAGACAATAACTCGCACCGCAGGCAGCCACGTGCACCGGCTGGCTGAGAGGAAAATAACGTAGAGGCTAACCTTGAGAAATTTTCCAGTATTCGCTACTGACGTATACTGCATGATAATTGCGTTCAAGCTGAAACTCTGAGTACTATGAAGAGTAAAAGATTGTACCACATTTCAAATGTAAAACCGTTTATTGAAAGATAATCTGCTTTTTCACTTTGTCTTTGCCATATAACTTTTCACTTTACATTGGTAGTATGCTTTGTCAGACTTAGAATCTGTTAACATGCAACAATGTTTGAAGTTACATATCCAGTCAAGAACCAAGAGAACTTATTTAAACAGAAATTACGAATGAATTGTTATAGTGAACAGACATCACAGTGTTATTGTGTGTGTACATTCTTGCTTGTTAGTTGCTTGATTACATAACGACTATAAGGCTTACATACTTAGAACATATACTGGTACTGTTAATGAGATTTTAATGCAACATTTTGGCTTACTTGAAAATACATTCTGGATTTAAAGTACTTTCTGTGAGATACCAGACGACACAGTGGTAAGTTTATGTGACAACTACACGGTTATATCATGACACTACTAATGAGTGACAATTTACAATGTTGCTTTTGCGGTGTTTCTGTTTTATATCTGTACAGTTTTTCTGCATTATTCTGGAAAGTAAAACATGTTTTAGTAGTAACTTTTGTGGTATAGCAACAATGAGACATCCTTTTTCGTAGCACAACAATACGTTACATTATAGTACTTTCTTCATCACGGCAATAAGTATAATAACTATATATCTATACGCAAAGCATCTCACTTTTGTTTATGATGAGTTGAGTACATTGACTTCAGCAGAACTTCGCTTACAGAGGACGATAACTACGACACTTCAACAAAATTATCTTACAGCAAGACGCACATTTAGCGCTACAGGACACGCAATTCAGTGATTAATTTTGTACTTAAAATTGAATTACAAAGAAAGTTTTCCGTGATACATTTCATTCCATTGCTGTAATCTGTAACACCTGGGGGTATAATTACATTAATCCTCAGGGGGGGTACACGCTTACTTTGTGTACCATGTGTTTGGCAAGCACAAGGAGCTCTAGCTAATATGGTATTTGCTTATACAACTTTACACATCGGTACCATATTTCTCTAACATACAAATTACACAGATATCTGATCATTTAACTGAGAGATAAACATTTTTTTACTACATCAGTGACACATGTTTACGCAATTACACAGTTGGGTAACTTCACACTTATGAAATGGTATTTTGTCTGTACTTTGTGAATGGTTCAAATTTTTTCGGAACCATTGCGATATTATGAGAGCTTTGAATGATATATTTGGTATGGGATCACGATTTTTAAAGTACGATTGAGGTAGATGACACTATTGAAATGAGCAGAGAATTTTTTTAGGTTTTGACATTATAGCTGAAAGCTACGACGTTTTCGAGATTTGGCTGAGTTTTTATGATGTTATTATTACGATGACAATGTGTATTATGCTGTTGAGGTATGTTTATGATCAACAGATGATGCTACAGTAAATGAGGAATTTGATAATGCTACATATTTATTTTGATGAAATATTGAAGAAGTGTTGACAAATACGTATATGAATAATGAGTAGTGGTTAGCGACTCTGATTTGTGGTAAAGGATGTTGGAAACCAGGAATCGTACTTTAAGAGCTATGAAATGTGTGTTAAGGCACGAATGTATCACAATGCCGACAAAAACATTTTGAACACTGTTATATTCATAGGATTTTGTTTCTACACATTTACAACACAAATTCTCGACCGGTGAAATTTTTTTTATGAGACTGTCACTGTAATGCAAACTGGTGTCATAAATATTTCAGTAAGAAAGTTAAGTGACCAACTTCACGTAATGAGTCATGGGCACCCTGCTGCACGACAGTCACCTGGAAAAAAGCCATTAGTGTGTGCCTTTCAGAGGCACAGGTGAAAAAGAAAAAAAAAAAGAAAAAGGGGCCATTATCCTCGCTATTGACATTCCTTTGTAGAAAGCATAGCAAATACGACACGCTCAAACTTGAAAACATATGCTAACACTGTGGAGCTCTTAATTTATGATATTTACTGAAATGCCTAATGAAATGACGAGAAATATTTTTATGTCTATACACCAGATTATGACTACTGTCTTTCTAGTTGACAGATTTTTCTACAAACTTACGAAATGCCTCATGACGACTGAATGATGTTCTTATGCTTTACTTTGTACATAGTTGCTTATTTCATTTTATATCTGGTTTCCAGCTGTCTTGCAGCATTAGTTTCATAGAATTAAATTAAATGCATTTGCTAATGTGAACACTTTCTGTCAACAGATCTATTAAATAATTATTTTATGATCCACATTCTTCAAAAAAGGAGCTCTTGGAATGCAAAGAACAATAAGTAGGGACTAATAACAGTAACTGCATACGGAATTTTATTTTCAAGTACTTGGTAATTTCTATTGTAGAATAAGTTGTGGTGCACCACTTTAATGACATAGACATTATGATGTGATTATACATTTCCCATATCTGGATTGTTGTCTTTAGTGTACTATTTTTCCTGCTTGAGCTATGTCATGTTTAGATACAAGTTATTGCATTTGCTGCTGCTCTTTGCCAGGCATAATGTTACTGAATTTTACTTTGTATTATGCTGTTAAGCCAGTTTTACTATGGATTTATTTTTCTTGTTTGCTGCGCATTGCCTTATATTAGTTGTAATATTGCATTTGCTTTGCTAATTTATGCTGCTAATTGCCATTTGTATTTTTTATCATTGCTGTTTGTGTTAATTGTTTTGTGCTGCTGCATTGCCTCGTCCCTTAGTTTAGCATCTGACCTCAGTAGATTTAAGTTAGCTTAAGTTGGGGTAGGCTATATGAGCGAACGAGTTGTGATGAATTGGAAGAAATGCATTGAGAAACTATAAGAAAATGGTTTGGCAAAGAAAGTATTTTGAAAGAGGATATGAGCAAAAAAGTAGGGTTTAGGGACAACAGGTTTAGGTAGGATTTTCTTGGAAATAAATGATGAGGTAAGATAATGGAAAATAAATAATGACGTAAGAAATATGTGAACATATATATACAGAAAGCATGCTTGGATAGGATTTTTTTGGTGGAAACAAATGTTGAAATAAGATGAAAGATCTATGGAATGAAGTTTTAGGTTGGACTGCAGTACCAAAGGTTACACTGAAAACAAACCCTGCCCTTTCCTCTTGTGTTATTCTGCTATGTGTTTGTGTACTCTTGTGTATTTGTGTTTTTGCTGTCTTTATGTGTTTAGCTGACATGAGTTACGTTGTAGAATTTTTCTAATACTATGTTATTTACTTTGTAAAGATGTTTAGTCATTATTTACCTGTTCCGTTTCGTTGCTCATATGTGAAGTTGATGTTTCATAAGTTATTCTGATCTTTATGTATGTACTTATGTCATAATTCTTGTAACACTGATGTGCATGTTTATTTCTATTCTTTTGTAAAACCTGTTTTACTACAAATGTTATTTGTACTATTATGTTCTTTAATGATGTATTTTGTACCTTTGTAATTGTATTCTTATGTTATAAAATAGTAATTGACACCAGTTCATCAAATTAAGTAACTTGTAAGTTCCATTTCACTGCACACGTTTCTGTTGGTCATATAAATGGACAATATGTGAGAAGTAGGGACTGTTAGTGTTTGCACGTGTGTTAAAAATTCAGCAATGGACTGGATAAGAGCATTGCTGGTTCTAAGGACAATTCCAAAAACTTTGTGAGTGCACAAGTGGTGGTTATGGACTTGCTATATTGTCTGCAAGAGTCTTCGATGGTGATTGTGCACCTGCACAGTCGCAGCAGATGGCTGCTGGCCATCTCTACGAGGACTACAGTGGGTCTGCATCTTTGATGATCCACCAATACCATTATATCTACAAGGACTGCATTGGGTCTGCACCTCTGGTGGCCCACCAATACCACAATCTCTACCAGGACTACAGTGGGTCTGCTCTGTGATGACCTACCTACCAATACTCTTCAAAATTTCGACTGACTCTGCTGTGGGTTTGCTCTGTTGTGGCCCATTACCTGTCTGCATGCCAAGAGTAAGCACTGTCTTTCCATTGGAAGGACAACACTACTTCTTCAAGACTGCATGGAAACCGACTACTTCCGTGTGCATTGTCTTTTACTGCCCAGACTTTGAGAAAGGAAACGGCAGTTTTACTGTGATGAATGATCATGACTGCCTTTATGGACTGTGAGAAAATTTTAGCTTTTGACCAACATTGTATTAATAAGTGTGTGCATTTGATATCTTTGTTATTGTAATTATGAAAAATTTTATCAAATCGTTATTGGCCACTGCCCAAAACAATTTGTAGATATTTTTGTGGGGAGCATGGGGGCTATGTAAGTAGGCTGTTTAGGTTTTTATATTGGTAACGCCACGTAGCGCTCTAATGAAAATCACTGGCTGTGCTGTGTGCAGTCTGTGGCTGGTTTTCATTGTTGTTGGCTATTGTAGTGTTGGGCAGTGGCAGCTGGATGTGAACAGCGCATAGCGTTGCGCAGTTGGAGAAGAGCCGCCAGCAGTGGTGGATGTGGGGGGAGAGATGGCGGAGTTTCGAAATTTGTAATACTGGATGTCATAAACTGCTATATATATTATGACTATTAAGGTAAATACATTGTTTGTTCTCTATTAAAATCTTTCATTTGCTATCTATGCCTATCAGTAGTTAGTGCCTTCCGTAGTTTGAATCTTTTATTTAGCTGGCAGTAGTGGCGGTCGCTGTATTGCAGTAGTTCGAGTAACGAAGATTTTTGTGAGGTAAGTGATTTGTGAGAGGTATAGGTTAATGTTAGTCAGGGCCATTCTTTTGTAGGGATTACTGAAAGTCGGATTGCGTTGCGCTAAAAAAATATTGTGTGTCAGTTTTAGCACAGTCATGTATAATTGTTCAAAGAGGACGCTTCAATTTTACAATAATTATTATTATGATAATTACTCTAGTCAGTTGTTTATGGGGTTTGCCCGAAGGGCAGACCTAGTGTTGGATAGAGTTAAACATTTCCAACCATACTTTTCTTTACTAATCAGTTTTATTGTAGCTATATTTCTTTGTACTTCTGTATCTATCATTATTTTACTAACTATGTGGTTCTATAGCTACCTTTATGCGCCAACGACCTTTCCGCAGTGTTAACACCGGTTACCCGTCAGATTACCGAAGTTAAGCGCTGTTGGGTTTAGCTAGCACTTGAATGGGTGATCAGCCACTCTGCCAAGCGCTGTTGGCAAGCGGGTTGCACTCTGCCCTTGTGACGCCAGTGTAAGGAGCTACTTCACTGGGAGGTAGCGGTTCCGGTCATGAAAACTGATTATGGCTGGGAGAGCGTTGTGCTGACCACATGCACCTCTATACCAGCGTGCAGTGGCACCTATGGGCCGAGGACGAAACGGTTGTCGGTGGGTGCCGTTGTGCCTTCAAGGGGTGTTCCGATGGAATTCAGCTTTCTGCAGCTACGGTTGTGTTGTGTGTTACCTTGTCTATGTGCGTCTGCTTCATCTTCTGTTTTTCTATTATCATGTCAAGTTTCATTCTGTTTATCGTAACTGCTGTCAGTGTTATGGGTAGTACAGTATGGGAGCGTGCCTGTACGTCCTTTCTTGTGAGTTCTGCTTGTAATAACCACAAAATAATTTCTGCTGTTTGTTCTAGGTCTGCCGATCGGTCTGGAATCCTAAAGGAGTTGCACATGTCGTGTGTCAGGATTTGTCGTCTGGTCTGTGTGTGCGAGGTACAGCGTAGCATAAGATGTTCGTGGAGTTTACTTTCCCCTTACTGCATTATTGGCGTGGGTGAAGTAAGTGTGTCGGATAAAGACCATTCATATAAAGACCATCTGGTTAGGAATTGTATCATTCCACGCCATGGGGTAGCGTGTTTTATTTTTAATCTTTTCCTTATATTCTGGATGAAACCACAGACCCTCCTGTTTGTACTGTATGTGTCCCACTCCC
This sequence comes from Schistocerca serialis cubense, assembly GCF_023864345.2. NCBI lineage: Eukaryota > Metazoa > Arthropoda > Insecta > Orthoptera > Acrididae > Schistocerca > Schistocerca serialis. The sequence goes on along the minus strand of NC_064643.1, from coordinate 740,756,564 downwards.
TTTTGCTGCGTATCTGTGGACAATTTTTTTAAGGTGGCGTTTATCAGTGTTGTCCTCTTCTGTTATTCCTCTTGTTTGGTCCCTAAGACACTCTTCAGCCAGTATGTTAGCGGCGGCGCGGTTCTTTCCGTTCCTTTACGACGAACCTGAACCTACCTGTGAACATTGTCTAAGCAGATCATCAGTAGGAAAGCCGAGTGAAACCTACTGTACTTTGACGTGAACCAGGCTGCAATTTAAGTCACTAATCTATGTTTCGGGAGAAAGTTTTCACACAAATGAAAGGTTGGAAATTTTGTCCTCAATGTATTCTGAAACGTAGGTGAACAAGTATGACCGCCAAGCCCGTGGTAGTCTTAAAACAGTCACTCATAATCCCTTTCACTCACGTTAGCAAGTTTATGGTGTTGCATTTCCCGGAAACGTAATAGCTACAAAAAGACTGAATGTCTTTGATTGATAATGCTCGCCAAATATTAAGTCTATCGGTACCAAATGCAGTCACAGTTTTTAGGCACCGACCTGCTCAATACACCACGCGGAATATGTCATATTTCGTCACAAAATTCACTTAACATTTCCGAAATTTCTACACGCCCATCGGAATAATTATGCCGTCACTTTACCACACTTTTGATGTATGAAACACTGCTAGATCCGGCAACTTATCGTTTCCATCGGAACTACTACTACACACGCCCGAACTGTTACTTGGCTAGGCTCCCACTCTTCTCTAGAATTCAGTCTTCTCTACCAGCAGAGAAACGCGCGAAGAATATTGCTTTACCATAGGTCAGTTCACTCAAGAGCCAATAGCAAAACAACATTCTCCCGCGTCATTCCGCGCTTTTCATCAATAACCAATCGCAAAGTAGTAAACCTAACGACTGAACTTTTTACCGACGTAATTATCTAATATGCTGAATTTTTTCTTATGCATAAATTTAATTACTATTGTTATTTATACAAGAATTAACTTCCTCTTTACCATAAACTTACTTTACAAATCTATTCTACAAAAATCCCCTTTGACCATATCCATACTTCTTCGAAACGTTCCCCCACTAAATCCCACTACATAATTCGTTAAACAATTACCTTCATATTAACCTTAAACCACACTCATGCATCATTCATACTGCTAAAACACATGTACACCGTTTTAAATACACAAAAAGACATAATAACAGTTTATGAAAATACTAGAACAGCGTATGAGATACATTCTATTACTTTAGTGCACTCTAGTGGGCACAATCGAAACTAAAATCACAGTCCCCCTATCCAATTTTGTCCTCTATCGGCTGATACATAAACTACGTGCACGTCCAGTCTCGCGTCACCATCTCCCACTTAACCGCCTCCAAGGCAGGATCGGTATACGGCGCTACGCCTCATGTTGCAGCACGGTACGTGTTGGTACCACTAAGTTACGCTACACTAACGTACCGCTCGTGAAAGGATTTTACCGAGGAGGTATCATAATTTCAAGGGATTTCTCCGCAGCGGCTGAGGCTGCGTCGTCTAATTACCTCCGCCATCACTCGCTTCCGCAGAATGCAGCAGCGCGTCGCTGCGCAGATATCCCAGCCGGCGTGCAGCGCTTCGTCTTATCGGGCGCGGTTAACACGGGAATTAGCAGTCAGCCGCATGCGGCGCGCTAGCAAGCAAGGCAGCAGCTGCGGTCTAATTTCATAATCCGCGCCTTTGTCTGGCTGGTGCCCGGCGGACCGCGCTAGGCATGCGGGCGGAGGCGGGATCCCGCATTTGCATTTCTTTTCCGTCATTAACGGCCGCCGGCCCCAGCCGAAACGAAGACGCCCATTAAACGCGATTTGTTTCTCCCAACACTGTCCTCTTGTTATTACAGGTAGCCCTTCTTCCTTTTGGACACCAAGTTCGTACGTGTTCAAAACAAGCCACTTGCTGTTTATTTCGAAAGTGGAAATACTTCAGCTACGTATAAACGAAAACAGTTTAATTCTGTAGCGACTTGTATCATTTGCAGTTTCCGTTTTTTTTTTCTTCTTTTCCTTTTATCTATAACGAACGTGGCACTTTCCTGAATTGTTCGCAGAGACGTAAACGTTTCCGTTGTGAATTCTACGGGAAAAAAGAGAGGCCTAGGATATTACAATTACAAAAACATTCCCCAGCACATCATGACAAATAAAAATACCGATTATTATGTAACTACGCGACGGGCCAGAGATACGTTCATAACGGCAAACCAGACCAAAATATATAGATAAATGAAACTAATGATTACTGTCAGAAGATGTCAAGTCCGTATTCACGTAATTATCAGATTGCTGCCTATTAATTTTAAGCCACTGAAGCGACTGCCGACTTCACAGTTCGAAGAGAAGTGACCGATCAACCTAAAATGATTCCTACAGAAAAATATACATAAGGAATGAAAAAAATTGATCGGCCACTGGATTTCAGGATGGTTCTGCTTAGCGATACCGAATACATAACGAGAAAATATTAATAATCATATGAAGCTACTGTTATAATAATGGTATATGATGAGGTCTCATAATGCAATTTCACTTACTAATTTACAAAAAAATACATTTTGTATAAAGTTATGATTTATAGAAATATGTGTACTTAGTCTGCAACAAACAGACAAAAAAAAAGTACTCGACAGAATGACTAGAACAAGGTAAAAGCCACATCGTTTAGCGATACTGAATAGATAACGAGAAAACACTAATAATCATATAAAGCTATGGTTATAATAATGGTATATGATGAGGTCTTATACTGCAATTAAATTTCACTTACTAATTTACAAAAAAATATATTTTATCTGAAGTTATGATTTAAAGAAGTATGTGTACTTAGTCTGCAAGAAACAGACAAAAAATAAAAAAAAGGACTCGGCAGAATGACTAGAATATATTAAAAGCCACTTCGTTTAGCGATACCGAATAGATAACGAGAAAACACTAACAATCATATAAAGCTGTGGTTATAATAATGGTATATGATGAGGCCACACACTGCAATTACATTTCACTTACTAATTTACAAAAAAATATATTTTATCTTCAGTTATGATTTAAAGTAATATGTCTACTTAGTCTGCAACAAACAGACAAACAAAAAGGGCGCGACAGAATGACGAGAATAAAGTAAAAACCTCGTCGTTTCTTTTATAGTACGGCAGAAGATATAGAGAGTTCGCTTTCGTTTGGCCTCTAGCAGAACTCTCTCACCATACGTTCATAATACCATTTTAATTAGAAAACGTATTTTACACAGAAAAATAATAACACAGATTCACCACATATCACAATATCAATATGTTTCTATTGGTATTTTCTCATCTCACACTTTAGATGTAACGAAGTTGCATGGGTGCAATGCATATACACTCCTGGAAATGGAAAAAAGAACACATTGACACCGGTGTGTCAGACCCACCATACTTGCTCCGGACACTGCGAGAGGGCTGTACAAGCAATGGTCACACGCACGGCACAGCGGACACACCAGGAACCGCGGTGTTGGCCGTCGAATGGCGCTAGCTGCGCAGCGTTTGTGCACCGCCGCCGTCAGTGTCAGCCAGTTTGCCGTGGCATACGGAGCTCCATCGCAGTCTTTAACACTGGTAGCATGCCGCGACAGGGTGGACGTGAACCGTATGTGCAGTTGACGGACTTTGAGCGAGGGCGTATAGTGGGCATGCGGGAGGCCGGGTGGACGTACCGCCGAATTGCTCAACACGTGGGGCGTGAGGTCTCCACAGTACATCGATGTTGTCGCCAGTGGTCGGCGGAAGGTGCACGTGCCCGTCGACCTGGGATCGGACCGCAGCGACGCACGGATGCACGCCAAGACCGTAGGATCCTACGCAGTGCCGTAGGGGACCGCACTGCCACTTCCCAGCAAATTAGGGGCACTGTTGCTCCTGGGGTATCGGCGAGGACCATTCGCAACCGTCTCCATGAAGCTGGGCTACGGTCCCGCACACCATTAGGCCGTCTTCCGCTCACGCCCCAACATCGTGCAGCCCGCCTCCAGTGGTGTCGCGACAGGCGTGAATGGAGGGACGAATGGAGACGTGTCGTCTTCAGCGATGAGAGTCGCTTCTGCCTTGGTGCCAATGATGGTCGTATGCTTGTTTGGCGCCGTGCAGGTGAGCGCCACAATCAGGACTGCATACGACCGAGGCACACAGGGCCAACACCCGGCATCATGGTGTGGGGAGCGATCACCTACACTGGCCATACACCACTGGTGATCGTCGAGGGGACACTAAATAGTGCACGGTACATCCAAACCGTCATCGAACCCATCGTTCTACCATTCCTAGACCGGCAAGGGAACTTGCTGTTCCAACAGGACAATGCACGTCCGCATGTATCCCGTGCCACCCAACGTACTCTAGAAGGTGTAAGTCAACTACCCTGGCCAGCAAGATCTCCGGATCTGTCCCCCATTGAGCATGTTTGGGACTGGATGAAGCGTCGTCTCACGCGGTCTGCACGTCCAGCACGAACGCTGGTCCAACTGAGGCGCCAGGTGGAAATGGCATGGCAAGCCGTTCCACAGGACTACATCCAGCATCTCTACGATCGTCTCCATGGGAGAATAGCAGCCTGCATTGCTGCGAAAGGTGGGTGGATATACACTGTACTAGTGCCGACATTGTGCATGCTCTGTTGCCTGTGTGTATGTGCCTGTGGTTCTGTCAGTGTGATCATGTGATGTATCTGACCCCAGGAATGTGTCAATAAAGTTTCCCCTTCCTGGGACAATGAATTCACGGTGTTCTTATTTCAATTTCCAGGAGTGTATGTATTTCATGGCTAACATATATAACGCTATAATGACGATTTCCCTTAGTACCATAAAAACCAAGCGCATTTCATCTCAGTTAATGTATTTGTTAACATTAAGAAAAGATTTGAAAGTGGCGCAAATAATTACGCAGATTTTTCAACGCTGCATACACTTTGAGCGGCGAGGCTTTTGGGTGGCATTTCTTTAGTATAGGTCACAATTCATATTAACAAGAGATGTATGTGTACAGAAGATATACACAATTTGTAGCAAAATAACATGAATGAATCCAGAATCAAATGTTAGAGATAGAGGATGTCAGCCATTGTGAGTGATGAACAAGGAATACAGTATTTGAAGCTTCCGTTGAACATAGGCAAATTAAAATCAATCCTCTCATCCAAAGATTCTCATAGTGAGTCAAAGATTCCAATGAGCCCGTTGCTGAAACTGCATTCGATATCATCCCTTACAGTGATGGCGCTGTTGGACTTTCTTGTGGAGAAACATATGCAGAGGACTGTAGTAGCGAATCGTACGTGAAAAGAACGTATTTTGAAGTGCGAGTGCACTAGTTGTGGGAGGGAAACTTACATGTGTGATTTTTCAAAATAAAGCAAATAGTGTGCATTGAAAGTATTAGTGCTATATAGACCTGCGTACGTGATACATATGATGTTTAAGTACATTTAAATATTGGGATGGTCATCATGGAGCTTTGTAGATTGTATGACCTTAAATTTTATTTAATAAAGTTTTTTTGTTTAAGTTTTTATGTAAATTTGTCGACCTTAACTAATGGAAACCGTATTATCAGCTCTACTACTTTTTTTGACATTGTGCTCAGTTTCATTTAAAAAAATATTTTCCCCTCCCACATTACTCTATAATATGTTTCTAGGAGCAGATGTGAACTTCGATCATAATTTACGGGTTATGAACTGCTAATTAGTTAATCCACGTATCTTTTGAAAGACACCTTAATCGAAACTATGTGGATCGATGAAAATTACGGGATGCATGACACGATTGGCATTAACATTAATGAATACACTACGTTTTAGTCCTACATTGCCACTACAGTTCATTATTATTTACGAGGGCAGTGCAATAAGTAATGCAACACATTTTTTTTCTGAAACGGGGGTTGCTTTATTCAGCATTGAAATACACCAGGTTATTCCCCAATCTTTTAGCTACACAACATTATTTTTCAACGGAATCTCCATTCAATGCTACGGCCTTACGCCACCTTGAAATTAGGGCCTGTATGCCTGCACGATACCATTCCTCTGGTCGATGTCGGAGCCAACGTCGTACTGCATCAATAACTTCTTCATCATCCGCGTAGTGCCTCCCACGGATTGCGTCCTTCATTGGGCCAAACATATTGAAATCCGACGGTGCGAGATCGGGGCTGTAGGGTGCATGAGGGAGAACAGTCCACTGAAGTTTTGTGAGCTCCTCTCGGGTGCGAAGACTTGTGTGAGGTCTTGCGTTGTCATGAAGAAGGAGAAGTTCGTTCAGATTTTTGTGCCTACAAACACGCTGAAGTCGTTTCTTCAATTTCTGAAGAGTAGCACAATACACTTCAGAGTTGATCGTTTGACCATGGGGAAGGACTCGAACAGAATAACCCCTTCAGCGTCCCAGAAGACTGTAACCATGACTTTACCGGCTGAGGGTATGGCTTTAAACTTTTTCTTGGTAGGGGAGCGGGTGTGGCGCCACTCCATTGATTGCCGTTTTGTTTCAGGTTCGAAGTGATGAACCCATGTTTCATCGCCTGTAACAATCTTTGACAAGAAATTGTCACCCTCAGCCACATGACGAGCAAGCAATTCCGCACAGATGGTTGTCCTTTGCTCTTTATGGTGTTCGGTTAGACAACGAGGGACCCAGCAGGAACAAACCTTTGAATATCCCAACTGGTGAACAATTGTGACAGCACTACCAACAGAGATGTGAAGTTGAGCACTGAGTTGTTTGATGGTGATCCGTCGATCATCTCGAACGAGTGTGTTCGCACGCTCCGCCATTGCAGGAGTCACAGCTGTGCACGGCCGGCCCGCACGCGGGAGACCAGACAGTCTTGCTTGACCTTTCGGCGATGATGACACACAATTTGCCCAACGACTCACCGTGCTTTTGTCCACTGCCAGATCACCGTAGACATTCTGCAAGCGCCTATGAATATCTGAGATGCCCTGGTTTTCCGCCAAAAGAAACTCGATCACTGCCCGTTGTTTGCAACGCACATCCGTTACAGACGCCATTTTAACAGCTCCATACAGCGCTGCCACCTGTAGGAAGTCAATGAAACTATACGAGACGAAGCGGGAATGTTTGAAAATATTCCACAAGAAATTTCCGGTTTTTTCAACCAAAATTGAACGAGAAAAAAAATGTGTTGCATTACTTATTGAACTGCCCTCGTATTTCTTAACAATGTACATTTAATTGGAAAATGGAAATTCTTTTATCGCCACATACTGGACTCCTTTCTGAGCCATGGCAGTTTCAATAATGGGTAATAAAGGTCAACTTTCCTACTATTGTTGAAGATATTAATGTTCTTCTCAAATTGTGATACTGGTCAAAACTGAAAAAATTGCAGGAAGATAGGAAACTGGAGAGACGAGACTTAGATAAGTTAAAAGACACACAGGTTGTACAGCATTTCACTGGGAGCAGTTCACAGCAGCTGACGGAAACAGGGGCAGGACTACAACAGCAGATAGAAAGAGGAGCTTTGAGAGGTATAGTCCTAGAGACAGCGGGAGCTCAGATGGAAGAGAAGGTAAAGCACTGCAGATATCCTTGGGTAATATACTAGATTCGGGAATCAAATCAAATCATATTAAATCGAATCAAAGGAAAACTGCACTTGCATGCGTGACTTGGAGTAAATAAATGCACCTCCATGTATAAAAAGAGCTCAGCTGGCAGTTTAATAGTGATCAAAGAAGGGAAATCAGTAAGGTGGAAGGAACAGAAGAGCTCTACCAGGGAAATAAACTTGAAGACAATGTTATAGAAACGGGAGAGCAAGCAGATGGTGAGATGGGAGATGCGATAGTGCCAGAGGAATCTGACTCAGCACTGAAAGACCTAAGTCGAATAGACGACAATGCCCCAGATTTACTGAGCTCCTCGAAGGAAGCAACTACAACAAAAGTCGTGCTTCTGGTATAACGTTTCATACCGTGTACTAGATACTACTATACTCATTTAGGCTGTGTACAATATTCCACATTACTGTATCTCATGTACTGTTTGTCGGGTATTTCAATAACAGTTCTTACACCAAAATATTTGCATCACTACCTACCCGTAAGTTTGAGCTCATTTGAAAGCTTAGAGCATTGACTACACACAATGCATTTTAAATCATATCGAAACAGTTGTTCTGAGTTAATTTCTAGCATAAAATACGTAAATTATATCTTACATAGAAATTTAAGAAAACATTAAAATGGCAGCAATGCAGACACTAGCATCTTATTTAGATTTTTGTAACACTGGAACTATTTGTAATATCGACATTAAAGTTCTTTGGTTATACTTAACATCTGGAAAATTTGTTTCGGAGAACAGTAAATGTCACAGTGTAATGTTGTCCTTATGAGTATCGAAGCAACTGCCGGCACCGAGTTGCTTGACTGTTGAAAACAGGAGCGCTGATTTATTTTTTATGTTTATGAATCTTTAAGAAGAAGAGCATACACTATATCAAAACTACTACCATCTGTTTTTTTACACAAAACATAAATCCCAACAATTACTCATGACCATCATAATGAGATAAACATGTAGCGTTTGTATTGATAGCCGAGCCATTGCTCCACGGTTTTCCCAGACAGCTGTAAGGAGGGCATATAATGTGAGAAGGAATAAAACGACCAGAAACGAAGAAATGTCTAACCAAAGTTAACGAAATGTAAACTCATTAAGTTGTGCATTCAAAATCAAAATACAGCATTCGCAGGTAATACAGAAAACATCTACAGAAGGTTTTACATACATTTGCCACGAGAGTGATGGATTTGCCAAATTCAGTTATCTAGCCATCTTATGGTATGAAAATCGATGAAATTTATCATATTTTGGCTTATGGGACGTCAGACACTGAAAGAGTTTCAATCATCCGAAAATTGTCAACTTCAAGTAAATTTCCAAAATTGATAGAGATGCGGAAAAAAAGGAGGTATATAAAATCAAGTATGGGGTGAATTCTCGCTCTGCAAGCAGAATATCACCGATGTATTGCGGTCCCAGCAGAGTCTGTGGCAGGCACCATCACAGCAAACAGTCTCTCTCTAGTCAGACAGGACACAGAGTAAACACGCTAGCCACGGGCCGGACAGCGCCCAAGTAGACAGTCTGTACCTTGGCCGTCAACACACCGAATGTCCAACACCGAATGCCGCAAGCTAACCACGGGACCGGCAAGACAAACCGCCACAGAGATTATCATAGAACTGTCACATCAACTTGAGAGGTAATATTACCCTCTGGTTGAACCCTTTCAAAGTCAGGAACGGGACACGATGATGTCATGTGCTAGCAGACAGGCTTGTTTTGCAAATGCTGTTTGTGCATTTGTATTGCGCAATTTTAGCGCTTGTGTTGAAACATTCGTATCTGTGATAAATACGTGAGGCTAGAAGCTCGAATAAACGATAAAGATTATTGAAACTAACAGTGGTCTTCTTCTTTACGGTGATTAAATCCATTGTGCTCGCTCACGTAACGCTAACGTTGTCAGCCTGAAGCTATTAATTACCGAGTTCGAGTTCGTCGAGAACAAGGAGAACTAATATAACTATTGTACAGGGTGTTTCAAAAATGACCGGTATATTTGAAACGGCAATAAAAACTAAACGAGCAGCGATAGAAATACACCGTTTGTTGCAATATGCTTGGGACAACAGTACATTTTCAGGCGGACAAACTTTCGAAATTACAGTAGTTACAATTTTCAACAACAGATGGCGCTGCAAGTGATGTGAAAGATATAGAAGACAATGCAGTCTGTGGGTGCGCCATTGTGTACGTCATCTTTCTGCTGTAAGCGTGTGCTGTTCACAACGTGCAGGTGTGCTGTAGACAACATGGTTTGTTCCTTAGAACAGAGGATTTTTCTGGTGTTAGAATTCCACCGCCTAGAACACAATGTTGTTGCAACAAGACGAAGTTTTCAACGGAGGTTTAATGTAACCAAAGGACCGAAAAGCGATACAATAAAGGATCTGTTTGAAAAATTTCAACGGACTGGGATCGTGACGGATGAACATGCTGGAAAGGTAGGGCGACCGCGTACGGCAACCACAGAGGACAACGCGCAGCTAGTGCAGCAGGTGATCCAACAGCGGCCTCGGGTGTCCGTTCGCCGTGTTGCAGCTGCAGTCCAAATGACGCCAACGTCCACGTATCGTCTCATGCGCCAGAGTTTACACTTCTATCCATACAAAATTCAAACACGGCAACCCCTCAGCGCCGCTACCATTGCTGCACAAGAGACATTCGCTAACGATATAGTGCACAGGATTGATGACGGCGATATGCATGTGGGCAGCATTTGGTTTACTGACGAAGCTTATGTTTACCTGGACGGCTTCGTCAATAAACAGAACTGGCGCATATGGGGAACCGAAAAGCCCCATGTTGCAGTTCCACCGTCTCTGCATCCTCAAAAAGTACTGGTCTGGGCCGCCATTTCTTCCAAAAGAATCATTGGCCCATTTCTCAGATCCGAAACGATTACTACATCTTGCTATCTGGACATTCTTCGTGAATTTGTGGCGGTACAAACTGCCTTAGACGACACTGCGAACACCTGGTGGTTTATGCAAGATGGTGCCCGGCCACATCGCACGGCCGACGTCTTTAATTTCCTGAATGAATATTTCGATGATCGTGTGATTGCTTTGGGCTATCCGAAACATACAGGAGGCGGCGTGGATTGGCCTCCCTATTCGCCAGACATGAACCCCTGTGACTTCTTTCTGTGGGGACACTTGAAAGACCAGGTGTACCGCCAGAATCCAGAAACAATTGAGCAGCTGAAGCAGTACATCTCATCTGCATGTGAAGCCATTCCGCCAGACACGTCGTCAAAGGTTTCGGGTAATTTCATTCACAGACTATGCCATATTATTGTTATGCATGGTGGATATGTGGAAAATATCGTACTATAGAGTTTCCCAGACCGCAGCGCCATCTGTTGTTGAAAATTGTAACTACTGTAATTTCGAAAGTTTGTCTGCCTGAAAATGTACTGTTGTCCCAAGCATATTGCAACAAACGGTGTATTTCTATCGCTGCTCGTTTAGTTTTTATTGCCGTTTCAAATATTCCGGTCATTTTTGTAACACCCTGTACTTGCCCTTTTACGTGCAAAGTAGAGGACCGTGGTAGGCGTGACGGTAGATGTTAATTCCAGCAGAGAATTCGAGTAAGTGGCTACATTGGTAATCGAGATGTGTGAAATAGACTAAATATCCCGACTTCAATGAGAGTTTAGTAACGTCAGTTGACGAAGGACAGTTACTGGCATGTTTGAATATAAGCAAACCATAAGTTTAATAAGTTATAGTGGGAAAATGTTGTCTCCAGTTATTGACTGATGAATTGATAATCTGGAAGAAGCCGATCGCGGGGAAGCTCACTTTAGTTCCCAGAAAAGTATAGGAACAGGCGAGGCAATACTGATCCTACGACTAAGAAAGTCAAGACGAGATCTATTGAATTTAGAGAAAACGTCTGACAATGTTGAATAACATACGATCATTTAAATTCTGAAGGTAGCAAGCACTAAATAGAGGGAGCGAAAGAAAGTCAACAGATCGTGCAGAAACCAGACTGCAGGCTTAAGAATTAAGGTACATGAAACGGTAGCCATAGATGGAAAGGGAGTTTGACAGATTTGCAGGCTATTGTCAATGATAATCAGAGCTTACGATGATCGCGCAGTAAATAAAACCAAAGAGAAATTTGGAAAGAGTTGTAAAGTTCAGGTGAAAGAAATACAAACATTAAGGTTTGAATTGTAAATCTGTCAGAGTGCGAAATATCGGGACGAATAGTGCCTTCTGAAGCATTTACAAGATGACGGTCGCGAGTAAAAACGACCCGAGAGTAAAACTAGGACAATGGAATGTAAGTTGAATTAATTTGAACATTACTGAAGGAGCTACGATTTGAAAATAAGACACTAAGTGTAGTAGACGAGGTTCGCTATTTGGGCAGAAGGAAAGAGTGAAAATGTCCGAAGTAGAGCCGCTATAGAATTCCGACATACAATAGCAAGAAATACATTTCTGCAGGACCAACATTTGTGAGGGTGGAAAATAAATTTAAGTTTGACAAAGGCTTTTCTGGTGGTATTTCTCACGAGCGCAGACTGCCACAGATGTACAACATTGACAATAGACTGTTCAGACAAGAGGAGGATAGAAGCCTTTGAAATGTGGTGTTACAAATAAAGCTATAACTTAGGCGGGTAAATGGGATACAAATGTGGAGGTAATGTATCAGAGTGAGGAAAACATTATCACACAACCTCACTAAAAGAAGTTACCATTTGACTGGACACATCCTCAACATCTAAGACAATTTCATTTTTCTACTGGAGGGAATTGTGGACGGCTACAATTGTTATGAAGGAGCAAGACTCGAATACATTAATAATTATAGACTGTAGTATTGATACATAGATTGAAAGCATTCTACAGGGTAGAGAAGCATGTAGAGCTGTATTAGAGCAGTCTTCAGACTGGGGAGAAAAATAACAAAAAATTAATTACGAACTTTTATTGTTCGAGACTACAATTAAAGCTTTACTTCTATTTCTCGTCAAACCTCCATATGATGTCGCATTAAATTTTTATATTTACTAAAACTAAGATACGAAGCAATGTACTTCCAATTTGTCTCACGCTAGTTCACAGGAATACTAATAGCACAAGGCAAGCGAAAAGATCAGCTTACGCTTCTGTATCAACTTAAATTCTTCGCTATTACTAGCTGAAATTTATTACAGTTGTCAATTAGACTTTCTTCTCTCTCTTTCCTTGCCCCAAGCCCGTATTCTTCTGTAACCTTTTCTCCTAAACCTTTTCTTGTATTCCTTCCCTACAACTGCGTCCCAGTACCCAATGACTATTAGATTTTCAGCTCCCTTTACGTACTATATTACTCTTTCGATATCCTCTTGCACTTTCTCCACGTCTTCATCTTCAGCTTGCGACCATCTAATTACTAGCACAATTGTCCACAGTCTCTTGATACATATCCGCAGGTATGTGACACCACATATCTACGTACAGGACACACTGTTTCGTAAATTTCGTGCCGGTGGTTAGTGGGTGCGATGGTGACACCCGACAGCATCTGGAGGTACCCTCCAATCTATTACCACGATGAAACATTTAAAATTATCGAATCAGAATTGGTGTCTAATGAACTGCACGTTTCAAACTATAGCTTCGCTAGTATAGTGCAACTAATACAGTTTTCGGAAGGAAGATCGTACAATGATAAATGATATATGGCTAATCTATTTCTTGCGGCTCCTCGTCAAAAACATGAATAACTGAAAAACAAGGCTCGCTGGAAACAATAAACAGTATCTGCGAAGTATGATCACGATTCTGTTGTTTCAATGAAAACACGGCGTCGTTGAATTATATCCAATTGTCGATTCATTCAGATCATTTCTGTTAACTTGCAAATATAAAACCTTCAATTTACAGAACAGATTAGAACGGATTCTTCAACAGAAGAGACCGGATTAGAGTTTCTACTGTTACCAAATCGAGCCAAAACTTGTTAGGCCAAGTAGACCAAAGTTCACAGCCCAGACATCTTACAAAATATTCCAGTGGGATTAATTATTTCTTTATAAATTATTACTGAGAATAAATTGTAGGAATAGCAATAGCAATAGCGACAGTTACAATAATTTAAATAATTTCCCAGCATATATTTAAAATATAATTACTGTGAGTAGGAAAAGGTCTACGTATCGAGTGTTCTGCTTCTCATAGAATATCGGGTACTCACAGTATTGGAAGGAAAATCAGCATTGGCCGAATTTTTTTGTTTTATTGTCAGCAAAATTAGTGACCATCCTCAGTGCTGTCATATACAATTAAAATTGGTAGGCACTGGTGTGAAGCTATAACCACAAGCTTAGAGCGATCACATGAACTTAAAAACTGATGTGTTTGAAGATTTAGGAAAAGACATTTGATACTCTGTGAATGCTTGCATATTTTAATATTTAATTGTACATGGAATCCTGTCCATTCTCCTTATCAGCGTTTTTTTACAAATTCCTTTCCTCTCCGATTCTGCGCATTACCTCCTCATTCCTTACCATATCAGTCCACCTAATTTTCAACAGTCTGTGTTACACTATCACACAACGCTGTATTCTATACATACATTCGCTCTAGTTTCTCCCTCAAATTAAGGCGTCTTGGCCAGGAATGCCCTTTTTGCCAGGACTAGTCTGCTTTTAATGTCGTTCTTGCTCCGTTCGTCATCGGTTATTTTGCTGCCCAGGTAGCAGAATACCTTAATTTCATCTCCTTCGTAACCATGAATCCTGATGTTAAGCTTCTCACTGTTCTCATTTCTATATATAGGTTGCCTCTTACATATAAGATTACGGCAACCAGCCCCTTTTTATAATGCTATTTATTTGTTTAAACTGCGCCGTTACCGGTTTCGAACCGACAGGTTCATCTTCAGACGTCTAGTTCACGTTCTACATTAGATTTTCCCTTTTGTTTCTCCTCATGACGAGATTTTCCTTGGGGTGGTGGTGCCGATGAAACATCTGGGCCGTTATGTTCCAGTGCAGGCTACTTATCATCTTGAAGCAGCGAAAACTATATAATGCTTTCCTTACGTACAAATATGCACATATATATGTATATATATACACAAATATATGTACATATATACATATACATATATACATATATATGTATATATGTACAAATATGCACATATGTCGGAAGTCCCATGCGGCTTTTCGCGGATGATGCTGTAGTATACAGAGAAGTTGCAGCATTAGAAAATTGTAGCGAAATGCAGGAAGATCTGCAGCGGATAGGCACTTGGTGCAGGGAGTGGCAACTACCCTTAACATAGACAAATGTAATGTATTGCGAATACATAGAAAGAAGGATCCTTTATTGTATGATTATATGATAGCGGAACAAACACTGGTAGCAGTTACTTCCGTAAAATATCTGGGAGTATGCGTGCGGAACGATTTGAAGTGGAACGATCATATAAAATTAATTGTTGGTAAGGCGGGTGCCAGATTGAGATTCATTGGGAGAGTCCTTAGAAAATGTAGTCCATCAACACAGGAGGTGGCTTACAAAACACTCGTTCGACCTATACTTGAGTATTGCTCATCAGTGTGGGATCCGTACCAGATCGGTTTGACGGAGGAGATAGAGAAGATCCAAAGAAGAGCGGCGAGTTTCGTCACAGGGTTATTTGGTAACCGTGATAGCGTTACGGAGATGTTTAACAAACTCAAGTGGCAGACTCTGCAAGAGAGGCGCTCTGCATCGCGGCGTAGATTGCTCGCCAGGTTTCGAGAGGGTGCGTTTCTGGATGAGGTATCGAATATATTGCTTCCCCCTACTTATACCTTCCGAGGAGATCACGAATGTAAAATTAGAGAGATTAGAGCGCGCACGGAGGCTTTCAGACAGTCGTTCTTCCCGCGAACCATACGCGACTGGAACAGGAAAGGGAGGTAATGACAGTGGCACGTAAAGTGCCCTTCGCCACACACCGTTGGGTAGCTTGTTGAGTATAAATGTAGATGTAGATGTAGAATAGCGTTCTCATTTCCGTTACTTCTCATTGCTGTATTCTTTCTGCGATTAACCCTCAATCCATATTCTGTACTCATTAGATTGTTCATCAAAATTCGGTATACCATGTAAATATTCTTCATTTTCAGTCAGCATAGCAAATGTCATCAGTGAATCTTATCATAGATATCCTTTCACCTTGAATTTTAATTCTGCTCCAGAAGTTTTCTTTTATTTCCATCAATGCATGTGCAGATTGAACTGTGGAATGAAAGACTACATTCCTGTCTTACACCCTTTTCAGTCCGAGCACTACGTTCTTGGTCGTCCACTCTAATTATTCCTTCTTGGCTCTCGTAGATATAGCGTGTTACCCGTCTCTTCCTACAGCTTACCGCTACTTTTCTCAGCATTTCGAACATCTTGCACTATTCTAAATTGTCGAACACCTTTTCCAGGTCGACAATCCTATGAACGAATCTTGATTTTTCTTTAGTCTCGCTTCCATTATCGATCACAACGGCATAATTGCCTCTTTTAAATTTTGTTTCTAATACTTGATCCCCTATCTTTTCTAAATCGACTCCTGTTTCTTCTTCCATCACGAGACAAATCTCCCCATCATAGAGAGCTTGGGATATAACAATAGAAATTTCAGCAAATTCTTTAAAGGAAAGCAACTCTTGCCGTCTGGGAGTTATTTTGTTGGACGACGCGATTTCTGGGCCACTCTGGAAAATCCAAGTTTTTTATGCACTGATTTTAATTATCACTTGTAATGATGTTTACCGCTCCGATGCCTCGTGAAATACTGAATTGTTGTAACCTCAGTGTTCTACCAGTCTAGAAATGACGATTCTAGTACGAACGTTAAGCTGCTATGGATAGGTTATTAGGCTGTTTTTCTAGTGCATATACATTTTTAACTTACCACCAAATTCGATTTTCTTCTTCTTCCTTGCTGAGAAACTTAGCCATAACTAGAAACCATCACAACAGCACACAGCACAAAAACAATAAACAGCAGCAATGCATGTAATAGTTGAATTAATTAACAAAACAACAGTTGAGCTGAAATATGCCCAACATTATACAATAGTTGGCTATAAGAGGGACTGGTGGCAGCTTTTAATACTATCGATATACCAATGGTTTATATCTATCGATGACCTTGGTGATTATCAGCAGTGTATATTCTCTTCTTCCATGCTGAAAAACTTATAACTAGAAACTATCACAACAGCACACAACACAAAAACAATAAACAGCAGTAATGCAAGTAATAGTTGAATTAATTAACAAAACAACAGCTGAGCTGAAATATGCCCAACATTGTACAATAGTCGGCTAAAAGAAGGACTGGCAGCAGCTTTTAGTACTATCGATATACCATTGGTTTGTATCTATCGATGGACTTGGTGATTATAAGCAGTGTATAATCTTTTGTTGTTGTGTGATAAAAGATCAATGCAAAGCCCTCTCAGTGGCCTAATAATGGGAAATATTTATGAACCCTACCTAGAATAAAGTATTGACACCGAGCGAGGTGGCGCAGTGGTTAGCACACTGGACTCGCATTCGGGAGGACGACGGTTCAATCCCGTCTCCGGCCATCCTGATTTAGGTTTTCCGTGATTTCCCTAAATCGCTTCAGGCAAATGCCGGGATGGTTCCTTTGAAAGGGCACGGCCGATTTTCTTCCCCATCCTTTCCTCTCCCGAGCTTGCGCTCCGTCTCTAATGACCTCGTTGTCGACAGGACGTTAAACACTAATCTCCTCCTCCTCCTAAGAGGTAGCATAACAAGTTAAGTCCGCAGCTCGTGGTCGTGCGGTAGCGTTCTCGCTTCCCATGCCCGGGTTGTCGGGTTCGATTCCCGACGGGGTCAGGGATTTTCTTTGCCTCTTGATGACTGGGTGTTGTGTGCTGTCCTTTGGTTAGTTAGGTTTAAGTAGTTCTAAGTTCTAGGGGACTGATGACCGTAGATGTTAAGTCCCATAGTGCTCAGAGCCATTTGAACCATTCGCCCCTTTAAGTGGATGACACCCTCATTCTATTTTGATTGTGTGGATGATAATATAACAGACCTAATTAATAAATTATCCAAAGTATACTTGAACGTGTAGAAAGCGACAGGGTACCCTTTCTTGACAGAAAAATATCAAAACAGAACCAGAGGATATCTTGCAGTGTTTGCAAAAATACGCCACTCTATCAAACTCCTCTCCACATCCCACCTCCCACAAAAATAGCTGCACACAGAGTAGTGCACAGCGCACAAACGTCCTATTCAGCCTACGGATCTCCAGCAAGAAATAGAAATCTTACAATATACTGCAGTACACAATGATTATGATCCATCACTCATTAATACATTGTCACAAGAGATAAAAATAAACTTAATAAACAAAATCAAACTACACTCACACGTGACAGTAGCCCAGAAGTTAAATGTGTAATAATGCCTCATCTTGGTATGTCTGCCACATTTGCTAGGCTATTCTATAACACTGATTTAAAAATTACCTTTAGAAACCACAACATCTTAATTATGATACTTACTCACGGAGTAACACCACCGGATACAGATCTTGATGCATCTGGCATTTCCAAATTATCTGTAAGCAACCCACCAAATACTGTATGAGCCAAACAGGCAGAAATTGCACAACTTAATTTAAAGAACGTATAGACTCTTACAGACTGGGTGAATGTAACAGATGAACAGTAACAGTACACATCAGAGACACAGGCCACCCTTTGAAAATCGAGGATATTCATGAAATTTTGCTCAAAATCTGAAATTGAAGGAATGCGTGACATGTCTGAAATGGAAATTGTCATTCACAAAACAAAATACAAAATTCTTAATAAGATAAATGAACTCAAAAACTCAGCATTCTTCAGTAGTGTTCGGCTAATTCCAGTTCAATAGATTTAAGATGTGTAAATATGGAACAAACAGCATCGTGAATATCGCTCTAAAATGCGATAAGAGATACTCACCCACACGCAGCAATGTCTTCAATCATTATTAAGTGTACAGTATTCACATGAATGTGCAAAATTTTACTGCAATGAATTACGTCAAAACCAGTGATAAAATAAAAAGTACAGTGTTCTAATGTTACACAACAGCTTTGTCAGTGTACCAGGGATGAGGACTGAAGCTTTAAGACGTCACAGTCGTAGGGAATGAATTGGCGTGTAAAAAGAGTATCACACGATTTTCGCAACGTAGTAACTGATGGAAAAGTCTCTGCACGCCACACAGGCTGTGATGTCAGTCTTAATAAACTACGAGACACAGCTACATGCCAGCAGGAACCTTCCCTGAACATAAAATTTCTGGCCAAATATTGTCCCAACCCTTTCCTTCAAATATCCCAAAAGCCACTCTAACAGCAAACAGTAAGCGAAGAATGCTTTGCTAATTTAGTATAGGACAATTTATTTTTAAGTACAAATTTTGTCTATGCATAGACGTTTGAAGACAGGCTGAACATTCTCGAAACGCAATGAAATTTGTAAAATTAAACATAAAAAAGGACCAGTAGCAGTAAATAAAAATAAGTAATAACTAGGAGTAGGATTGAATATCATTTACGTGATAGGAGATGGGGGATCCAGACACCCTGGACACCCGCCCCCCTTTTGGCTACGTCCTAGCTTTCTTTGATTGACAGGGAGTGTGCATGAGAGAAAAAAAAAAGAACAGAAACTGCTCTCCTCACGGCTACATGACAAGACACACTTCGCAAAATCGCTTACTTTACTCCAAGGTGGGAGGACTTGGAATAATGTACTATGTTGCTACGTTACAACACTCTCGCTTCACAAGCACCGCACTTTACTGACAGATCTGCCGAATATCACCGCTTCCTACTTTACAGAACGGGCAAGTCACCATACTCCACATTCATTGGTATTCCAAGCACGTCAAGTACCTATTATCCAGCTTGTGGTTTCACTGCGCTTCAGCCAGTTTCCATAGAGATCACGAAAGTAGCATAAGATGCTCGTTCAACAGATGCGAGACCATAAATATCATCCCTTTCTCAAAGTGGCTATCGGCATCAGATTTGCCCATTTGCGGCCCGTATCTTCACTGGAATGGTCCTCCATTCGTCTCTGTCACTCTTATATCCTTTCTTAGAGCTTCACGTGCTCGCAAGGGCACCAGCCGTCACTGAATCTCGCGGCGGGCAGCGATCTTAAAATTTTGTCTCATAGATAAACCGGAAGTTTCAAAGAAGTGTGTATATAATTTTGTCGGTATTGTCGTTGTTGGATGTCTTAGGACATGAATGTAATATTTGTGTCGTTTAGTTATGCGTACCGAGAGAGCGGTGTGCTGACCACATACCACTCCTACCTGCATCCTCAGCTGAGGATGACACGGCGGTCGGATGGTCCCGATGGGCCTCTTGTGGCCTGGAGACGGAGTGCTTAGTTACGCGTGCGCAGCCTCGTGAGAGATGCTCCGCTTCCCTTATACTAGTTAGGTCACCTTTGTTCTGCGAAGATGCACGGCTGATAAGTGTTGATCGAGGAGGAGACATACGGGGCTGTAGCTGGGGTGTCATGGTCGTGAAGTCCCATGGGAACGAAACAGAACATGATGCTCTTGGGGATTATTTTATTAGTCTGATGGATGAAGTTGCTATTACGTAAGGAATATTATCATTTGGCACTGAATGAGATGGATTTACTAAGATACATAGTATTCCGAGAAGATTAAGATTTATGGTAGCATATGAACATATTTTACTTTATTGTGGCAGCATTTAGTTAGGCATTCTTGATTCAACACGACCATCCAAATCAGGAATTTCTTGTTATTTGTACAGTTTTGTCACAGTGGATGTTAATGGATTTGTAAAGATGGAAGGAATTGAATCATTGGTATGAGAACTTTTGAGTCAGATTCAATTTTGATGTTGAGTTACAGTATTACATTTCCACATTGTTGGTGTTACGTATCTGTTATTTGTTAGGAAATATTTTATTATTGCTTGCTACGCCTTCAAAGCGACATTTTGTAAATGAAGTAGGGTTAAGAACGTTTTATATGATGTTATTTAATACAGTTCCTTGAGAAAAAATTTTTAGAAGAGTGTGCTTCAGATTATCGTACGTAATTAGCTGGCTTGCTTTATTAGATGAACATCCTTTTTAGCGACAGATACATTTTATGATAGGAGTTTGCATTGCATGTATAAAGAGACTGCACTGCATTACCACGATTCTATGTAGTTAGTAGCAGCTCGGAAACTGAGACGCACCTTTTCTTGTTTTTCTACGAGAGCAGCTACTCGGCATTTTCCATTGTGACACACGTAAGCCAAATACAGGAGATACGTGTTTTCAATTTCACAGGGTCGGTTAACAGTGTTAGTTTGATTACTCTCATTAAAGTATAGATTTTTTTGTGTTACAGACTGTTGGTTCAGACGTGACCTATTTTACTGACATTCTAGCAGTCCGACTTATTTCTCATTCTCGCTTACAGATTTAGTTCGCAAATGTATAACATGAGGTTACCTTATACACTTAATTAGTTTCTATCAATGGAATCGATTTGATGTGCCACAGCTTACATTCAAAAAGAGACTTTGTATTCAGCAATAGACAGTTCAGAAGAAAGGAAAACAGGTGCACGTTCACATGAACTCTTTATACCTTTTTTACACATGTTCGTCTGCTAGAATGATGCAGCTCCCGTACGTGATGCACGTTATCTTCGGTTAGGTTGGTTGCTGGGCCACGGACACTAGAGTCTTCTTGAAGGAGTGTGTCATCAGGACACTACCTCCACCCACCAATCTGCGAAATCTGCACGCTCAGGTATCAGAGGACTACAATCGAGACCTGTGCAACTCCATACCGTGACGTCTGGACGCTTGGATTCACAAGTATGGTGGCCCGACATCATACTAAGACGTGCATTTTGTGGCACTGTAGGGCAATAAATTTTTTCCCCTTGTCATCTACCTGTCTGCCAATAGTGATCGCAGTCCGCCTTGTCCTTCTGGTTGCAGCCATTTTTATTACAATGAGTGAAAAAACAGGCATTAATGAGGGATGAATGATTATAAAAGAAATATACAACGCTATAAAATTAAATGTCGCCTGGGACGGCGCATTACACCATTCACACGTTGCACACAAGTATACATTTAACCCTTCGTATCAGGTCAGAGATTGGCAATTCTCCTCCACTATGATATTTTCCTTGACATAATGATGCTGGGGTCCATTCATCAGCCGATAGCAAATATTTCACTAAGGCATTGAGAAAGGGCGCATCAAAAATCTCTACGGAGTAGTACAAGACAGGAACGTGAGAAAGTAGTCAAACTGTCAAGACACGTACCAAACCGTGTTGCCTGACGGCAAGCCACTATACGTTCCACATACGTCCTGCAACTATTGACACAGTGTGTCGTCGACTGCTGTTTCACGCGGTGGCTAACTCAGAGAGTGAGGGTCTGATGTGTTCTGTGTAGCTGCGAGGAAATTTATCGCTGGCCATTTGGAAGGCCTTCGGCGATATCGAGGGAGATAACTTGGAGCTTGGCGGCGAAGTTTGCCGCCACCGTCGCCGAGGGCGGAACCTTCGACGCGGCGGAAAGGGCAACGTGCCCTGTAAGCCAAAGGTCTCGCGTAGGCCGGACGCTGGGGCGATACATTACGGAAAATTACAAGGGACCGTCGCGCAAGGATCCAATTATGCAAATCACTGCTTGGGCATACCATGGAAACAAGCGTCGTAACCAAAGAATGTAGTCAAACTTTATTCGCCACTTCCGATACGTAGTCGGTAAGCTAGTTATGGGCTTTATTACATACCCCAATGACCTGCAATGTCATCACAGTCCTGGACTTAAATGTGGAAAACTTTTAGCGATTTTCACAATGAAACCACATCCCGAAATCTAGCACAAAAGTCGTAAGCCGTAAGTAAACTATTTACATAAAGAAATACTCAATACCTTCACTACCTGACATGAATGGTAGTATTACAGACTATAACTTCATTAGAGCATAGCTATTCAGTGCAGCTCCAACGAAGTTCACTCAGCTTCCGTCATATGCAATAAACACAGGGTGACAATTATTGAACTATATGAAATAAAATAGCCATAGCTTCTGAGCGATTTGCGTTAGGACATTCAAACTTGCAGGGTTGGCAGCAGAGCGTGCAGGGAATTAGAATGCATAATGGTTTAGCGAGGCCCACTTTCATTTGGATGAGTTCATCAATAAGCAAAATTGGAGCATTTGGGGGACTGGGAACCCCCACATCTAGATCGAGAAGTTTCTTCTCCCTCAATGTGTGACTCTGTACAATGTCCAATCCCGTAATAATCGGAGCGATATTCCTTGATGACTACCGAATGGTACGTGAAAGCTTGGGAAGATGATTTCATCCCCACAACCTAAAGAGACTCTGATGTCGACAAGATGTGGTTAATGCAAGACCGAGCTTCACCTCATCGAAGCGGGTGAGTGTTTGATGTCCTTGGAGGAGCACTTAGTGGTACCCAGAGGCCACTGGCATGGGCCTCGATTGGCCGCCATATTTTTCGGATCTGAATACATGCGTCTTCTTTTTGTGTGGCTATATTAATATATTTTCACAACAGATAAAAATTAACTGAATAAACAAAATCAAGCTACACTCACACACGACAGTACCCCAGAAGTTAATTTGAGAGGCACCCACTTGCCTTTCTCATACTGTGGCATCAAGCAGTCAGGCCTGCAAGATGTGTGGTTTGCCAAGCGAGTGGAATCTTCCTTAATTTATCGAGCAACATGAATTCTCGTATCTTACCATTTAGTTACAAATTATCCTCCTGTATGAATAATACGCAACGGAAACACGCATCTGACTATCAGTGATTTATAGAACTCTGACTGTACACTACGCACTGGCAATACCACATTTACCTTTTGTCTTTGATTTAACGGCTTTTATATAAATTCGGGACATTACGACAACATACAATTTAATGAAAAAGGCCACCAATCTCTTTCTTTTCACTATTTGATTTATTCCTAAACACACAAATTCTACCACCTACAACAAAATCACATGAGAAATTCCGCCCAGTGGGCATGGCTTTACGTTAGTGAATCTCTATACTATGGTCTCGTAATCTATTTACCGCAACAGTGCACTCCCTGGATCGGATGGTGGATCTTTTATTATACCTCACACTTCGCCTCTCACGATAATCCTCACGAAACTTTCCTCCAGATCGAGCGATACAGAAGGAACAGGCATACCCACAAATCTTTCGAAACTACCTTGCTACTCCCATGCAAAACACACATACCCAAATTACAAGACATACACAACACAACAATATGAAATATTACACAAAGAACGGTTACAACTTCATCACTTTCCGCTTTCCCACTTCAATCAATATTTATCCCAGTTTCACACGACACTGCCCCACTTTGTAATTTCTACTTTCCTAATGTGAACTCTGGAGATAAACGCACGTCTTCCTGTGCAGTGCAAGCCATGTGGCGTTGCTGGAAAAACGGCCGACTCACCTTGATTCTCTCTCAGAGTTTAAATTCAGCGTCACACGGAATGATATTTCTTAAATACTTCAACTTATGATACACACGCTATTTCTTAAATATTTCAGCTTATTGTACACACGCTATTAATTCTTAAATATTTCAGCTTATTGTACACACGCTATTAATTCTTAAATATTTCAGCTTAAGCTCACGGAAGTATCTCAACTTATATCTACACGTGGGCTCTTTGTGACCGTTGGTTTACTACAATCCCCTTAAAATTACCTGCCTCACTTTGTAATTTTCCCCACAAAAGGTCCTGTGAAAGAGAAATTATTAATTCTAACTACTCTTAAATATTCCACATCCATACCATGCCTCCACTCTTTCATTCCGGAGCACAACAAAAAAACAGGTCTTTACAGCAGAAGGTTCAGCGGCAGAGTGCTGAAACATGGCCGTATTCTGATTCTCTCGCACCTCTCTCGAAGTGGGAGAAGCACCTTGCTACCTTATTGGTCAGCCACATTTCAGACGCTCAAAGCTCTGGTAACTTCCATCTCTTTGGTCTCACCAAAGGTAGCCAAAGGATCGACTCAAAGATGATCATATATTCCGATTCACTATCTGTGGTTAGCAGACGACCATACATTCATTCCTTTCACAGATCTCACCAAACTGGATGTAGGGATTTATTTTGAGGGAGTGCACATGTGATCAATTAAATAAATAAATTGTCATTCTTTCCCACACTGGTATCCGGCTTCGCTGTATTAATTGAAATTGAGTTACTTTTACACAAAAAATGTGTTGTTCTGACAAGAATTTCGTACCTATTTTCAATGTTGGGCGGTACTGTACCCTTTCACCACCGGCTACCCATGCAGAAAAAAATGGCACGGTACTATCCTTGCAATGCGAGGGTAGTTCCGAACATTTTTTTAAGAAAACTGTATTAGAACAAACGTAGCAAATCATCAAAGTAACCAGGAGGAGACCTTAGCCCCTGGTGACCTCAAATAGACGACCAAATGTTGTTACTTTACGCCATTGGCAGTTGTTGCATTATTGTACTCTCCACAATCCGGAGTAACGTACACATACAAATTTACAACAATCTACATGACAAATAAAACATCACATCATAGAAATGAAAAAATAATCTTGAGATAAAATTTTGCTTTAGTTACTGGGATCTTCGTTATTTTTATGAGTAATCCAAATTTCAATAATTCTAAAACAAATAAAAAATACTTTCTCTGTTGTCACACATATAGACGACAAGAACTTGCATTTCGACTAGCCTTCGTTACACTTTAATGTGAAATGTCACCACTGTGATAATAAAAATAAGTGGCTTCAGTCAAAACACCAACAAGATTATTACTATGGACGACATCAAAATACATCAGTTAATTCCGATATTTGTTGTGCAATGCAAACTCTTGTCCCCTGTGACAATCTTACTGATCAATGCTACATGAACCGCTACGTTAGTATTACGCCACTTGCTTATAATTAGAGCATCATTGTACGAAATATTCTAATAAACATGCTACGTGAACTTGATAACCCAGAACAGACAAAAAACAAACACTAACTATTCTAAACACAAATGTTGATGAAATACAATTACACTTGCTGTCCCTTCAGGAATGAAACACATAAAAAAAACATTTACACAATTACAAATACATTATTTCCTATCTTGCGAGTCACACGGAAACCTTTCATTCTGTGATTTTCTTGCGGTCAAAAAGTTGCTGATAGTTTTCCTAGAACCACTGTCTCGGTGTCAAAGCTCTCCCATGGTTAACCGGACGAAAGTCTTTGAGTCACTCAAATCGGCATTTTGAACACGCACTGAACAGTAAACTGTATCTCACATTAAACACAAATGTCATCGTCACTGTCAGAGTACCATCCACACGAATCTGTTCGTCCAAAAAAAATGGCCCTACAACTACTATTACCCACGGTTCTGTCCTTTCAGTTCATGGTGTAATTAAAAGTCGTAAGTTTCAACAAACAGCACTTATTCCCGCACCAGTTCAAGAAATGTCTCCTACTACAGACGCAAATGTCAATGTCCCACTCTAGTTTCTTGCCTTCATACAATAATTGTTCACCAAACGACAACTGTCCTCTAAGTATACCAAGTGTCCCACATGCAATTCACAAAGCACACTTAACAAGTCACTGCCAAAAGTTTATGGATCCCACCATTCAGTGGTCAAGACAAAACAAAACGATCGTCCTGTCTGCTAAAGACAAAATCTTTTCCACCACTCACAACGTGGAAACACCAGTCCTTCACTTTCCACATTATGGAAAGTCGCAGTCATCTTGTTTCACGGCTCCACAGTCCAGTACTAGTTATTAGCTGCTGGTAAAAAAAAATGCTCGCCGGGCTCTGCCGCGCCTCGTCCATTCTGCTGTTGCGCCGCTGCGCGCGCCGTTGAGCAGAAGAAACCACCCGCTGTTGCCTCCGCGGGATACCTTCCCCAGTCGTAAGGGTGGCGGAACTCATGAATGGCCAGTGGTACGTGCGTGTCGCCCCAGGCCGTTGACCTGCTGTAGCGGGCGCGTGGAGTGTACCCCGTCCGACAGTGGAGTGGGGAGTGCCGCGGCTCTGTCGCCTGTCGCCATGGCATCGTCAGCTCGGCCCGCTAGCGGTATGGGCGTTACGACACCCAATCATTTAGCCTTCCGTGCATCTCGCAACATTACAGACAAAAGGAAATTCTTACATTAAAATTATACACCCTAGTTTTCTACACATACAACATCAACATTTATCTCTTTTCTATAGACAGCCCACACTCGTGCTATTCATTGTACCTGTCGTCCCTCATACAAAACATGAAAGTGTAAAAAAAAAAAAACAAAAGGAATAATAAACAATCTATACAGCTCATAATTACAATATCAAATAGTAGGCTACTCTAACATCCTATCACAGTGAAAGTATTAGAAACTTTATCCTAAAACTACAATATACAATGAACTTTTGTGCTTGTGACACACTGAAATTAATACCACTTGAAAGTGTTCTAACAAAAAAATAAGAAATAATCTACACAGCTCACAATTACCTACCACAGGTTATTAAATATTAAACTACTTTAACATCCTAACACAATAAACATTTTAGAAACTGATGACTCTAAATCTACAACATACAATGCACCTTTGTGCTTGTGACACACTGAAATTAGTATCTCTTTATATATTTTACATTTTATTATATATAACAACATTTCTAGGACATGTATGAACCATCCACATGATGTCAAATCCTGACCTGCCATCGAGGTTCATCCAAATCAAACAATACACAATCATGTTTTAGTTACAGATCGGTAGGATCCCCTTTACAGGAGTGTGCGCATTGATCACACTTCTCTACGACTCTCACTCACCAGACATCACATTTTCCCTCTCATTCAATCCATAGATACATAACAGAATAGGTCTAGAAGTCGGCTAACCTTAACACCACCACACTCACGACAACATACCATACCTTAGCTCCCTTATACTCAACCACATAACACATGCAGCTGTTTCAGAGATAGCATTCCCGTCTCCGAATTCGTCCTTTCACTCTGGCACCTCTCTCCATCGGCTTACCTCCGCATTCGCTTTACCCATTAATCATTCTGCTAAACATAACTTAGAATTGCGACATTTCATCTAAGAACAAAAATACACAAATTATTCAACCTGCAAAATAACTGTACACATTCTTGGTACCATTTTGATTAGTTATCCTGGTACCAGGCTTCAACAACAACAACAATAAATATTATTTTTGCCAAATCGCAAATGTTATGCTAAGAATTAGATCTTACACTTATATTACATCTTACGTCAGTGTTCCACAACGTTCACCATCTGGATCTCATACTCCCTTTATGTCCTTTCACATTGTGCAGTTGTCCTCATCTCTTCATTCGTATTTCGGCTCTCCGTCCGTCCATTACTCCATCATTTCCTGGTCTTCCTTCGCCATTCGCATCAATCTCTATTGCAGCATACACAGGTCTCTCTGTAACATACATCTAAGACATCTCCACATTATTCAATTCTACTCACCTTTATTTACCACTGTTTCATCACGTCGAATCTCTATTTATTAATCACACTGCTTCACGTCGCTTCTTCCCTTACCTATCACCTTTATCCACTACTATTTATCACGTCGCTTCTCTATCTACCATCTTTATTCCCTCATAAATCATCACGTCGTTTCTGCTTGATCCTTATTCATATGACAAAAAATACGTACATACACCACTCTGTCGACTCCTGTTCATGACTCATTTGACCAGTCTATTCCGTCATACTTCCTGACATCCCGCCTGAAAATTCTTATGTTCGATTTGACCCTGCACAACGTTACACACCACAAATAAATACACTGACTATCTACCATAAATTGCCTACTTTAGATCTATCCTTAACTTTTCCATAATTTGATGTTAGAAATGTGATGAAGCCCACGAGACTGTTTTCCCTTGATCGTCTCAATCAGTACAGCATTTTCATGGACAATCCGCCTCACTCTGAATGGTCCACTATACACAGTAAAGAATTTGCTAGTTAGGAATCTGTGCTTCTTTGATAATCGATGAGTTTTAATTAGAACCTTGTCTCCTACTGCCAATTCGATCTTACGGATCTTTCCTTTCTGCTTCTCCTGCCTATCCTTAGCTGCTTTCTTAATACGCTCTATCGCAACCTTGACAATTTCTGTGTGCCTCTGCTTTCCTGATCGCGGAAAATCTACCAGCTCCCTGACTCGATCTGGTGGTGGTTCATTCTTTAGTACCGTAATTGGTGATAATCTAGTTGCTCCATGTGGTAGCTCATTGAGGATGTCCTGAAAATCTTTGAGAAAAATACTCCAACTTCTGTGTTGCCTATGGCAATAGATCTTACACAATTTTCCCAGTTCTTTTACCACTCTTTCACTGGGGTTACTTGCAGCATGGTATCGGGATATGAACACCGGTTTTATCCTTCTTCTCTTCAGTGTGGTTAGCCATTGTCTGGATCTATATTGCGGTCCATTGTCAGCTATGAACTTTTCTACAGTTCCTACTTCTCGCACAAAGTTTTTAACGATCGCTGCTGCCACTGTCCTTCCCGTCGCACGTTTCAAGGCGGTAAAAGTCACATACTTTGACACCAATTCCACTGCTACTAAAACATATCTATATCCCTGCACTGACTTAGGTAGCGGGCCAAACAAATCTGTTGCTCCGAATTCCCTCAATCTACCTGGCACTATCGGAAAAAGCGGTGCTTTGCATGAGATAGTTAACGATTTTGCCTTCTGGCACAATTTGCAACTACCAAGCACGTTCTTGATCCTCCTCTCCATACTAATGAAATAAACTGATTCCCTTAACTTCTTACAGCATTTCCTTGCCCCGTAATGCCCGTAACTTAGGTGAGTGTACCAGATCAGCTTGTTGACTATTTCATTTGGTATACACAACACCCAGTCCTGTGTGTTCGGATTTCTACGGTAGAAAAGGACCCCGTTCTGAATTGTATAAAAACGTGCTATATTGGCATCTAAGTTCGCTGTAACTCTGTCCTTCACCATTCTCCATGACGCGTCTTTATCCTGCTCTTTCGCGATATTTGTGAGTACCGTCCCTATGTATTTCTCGAACGGCACGCCCTGCATATACAATATATCATATCTGTTCTCGTTTACCTCCTCATCAAAGCATTGACCGTGACCTACTGGATTCCTTGACAACGCATCTGCCACTATATTCTGTGGCCCAGGAATATACATGACCGAAAACTGAAACTCCTGTAAATAGAGTGCCCACCTAGCGAGTCGTCTATGGTTAAGTTTGGCCGACATCAGAAACTGTAGTGACTTGTGGTCAGTATAGATTTTAGTATGCCTTCCATACAAATAGTATCTAAACTTACTAAAACCCCACACTATTGCCAAAGCTTCAAGCTCAGTTACCGTGTAATTTCTCTCAGCTTTGCTAAGCACTCGGCTCGCAAATGCAATAGGTTGTTGTATTACTTCTCCTCCTTGCTCTTGCTCTTGGAACAATGTTACCCCAAGTCCACTACGTGAACTGTCCGTGGCCATACAAAACTCTTTCCCTAGGTCTGGATGCCCGAGAAGAGGTGCCGATAGCAGTGCCTTCTTTAACGCCTCATACTCTTCCTGCGCAACAGGGTCCCAATTCCATACCGTTTTCTTTCCAGTCAGCTGACATAGTCTGGGTGTCGCTGCACCCCCAATCTTAATGAACCTCCTGTAAAAATTGATTAATCCTAAATAACCCCGTAGCTGACGTTTTGTTCTTGGCACCGGAAAATCTCTGATTGCTTCGAGTTTGTCTGGATTTGGTCTTATTCCCTCTGGTGTCACAATGTGACCTAGAAACTCGATTTCTTTTCGTCCAAATTCTGACTTTCCCAAATTCACGGTCACCCCATGTCTCTCCAGTGCACCGAGCAATATGCCTAACGTTCTATTGTGGTCTTCCCAGTTTCTTTCGGCTATCAGGACATCATCCACGTACTGTGTTATCTTATCTTTTATTTCATTAGGAATGACAGTATTTAGCGCTCTGATAAATGCCGCGGATGATACATTTAACCCAAATGGTAGTTTCCGGAACTGATACGATTTCCCGTAGCACAAGAAAGCAGTGTATTTTCTACACCCCCTGTCTAACTCCACCTGCCAGAAACTCATTCTCAAATCAACTGAGCTGAGAACTCTGATCCCGTGGAACTTTTGTAGCAATTCGTGAAGTGTCAGCGGCCGATCTGTCTCTGGCTCTATTATCTTATTAATCCTTCTTGCGTCCAAAACTAATCTAATTGACCCATCCTTTTTTTCAACACAAACTAAAGGACTGTTGTACGGACTGGATGCTGGTTCGATAATCCCTTGTTGTAGCATGCTTTCGATCTCAGCTTCCACTCTTTCTTTGTACACAACAGGTATCGGGTACACTTGGGCCCTAAACTGTTTATGTGGCTTGACCTTGAATCTATACACAAAATTTCTTATTGTACCCGCAGCATGTTTAAATACCTTTCTATTCTCGTATAAAATTTTCTGCAATTCCCCGTAGACCGTGGTCCCTCGTAAATGCCAGATTTTCTCCCTGATCTCCTCCTCCAAACATTTATGAATTTCCTTCTTCTCTTGTTCGAACCCCGTATTCTGTGCCTGTTTACCGGACTTTACCGCCAGACATAATGCTAAGTGTGCGTTATCTTTACCATGTAAGCAATCGTCGAATCTTAACATAATTTCCTCCGAATCTCGTTTCAACTCCATCGAACCATTTCTCATGTTAACGACTGCTTTATATTGGTTCAAAAAATTAACCCCTAATATCCCTTCAACAGTTAGAGATGACACAATCATGAACACTGTACTAAACCTCTTCGCCTGGCACACGAAGTCTACCTGCGCTTGTAACTTCACCTCAATTCCCTTTCCTGTAATTGCCCCTCTCACTGTTGTCCTTTGCAATGGCAACGTTGGCCATGGTTTCGTAAGGCTACAACACTTGAACACATCTTCCCTCAAAACACTCATTACACTGCCTGTGTCGATGACACAAGGTACGATTATATTATTTATTTCTACGCTAATTATTGGGTGGACTTCACTCCCCACATCTCCTACCTCCTCTAACAGATTCTCCCTTAGTTTTCCGTAATCGATATACCTAATATTTACATCATTAATAGTCCTGGTTTGTACCCGTCTATCAAGTAGTCACCTTCTTGTCCCTCCGTCATTGTGACAATGATTGTCCTGTCGTGAACCCAATAATTGCCTATCCTCTCTTCGCCCATCATTTTCATTTTCCCTTCTTCCATCTCTGTCCCATCTTCTATCTTCCCGGTTTGCTGGTCGATATCCCCATGAATTCTGCCCCCTATTTCCTCGCCATCTTCCATTTCCGTCATTCCTCTGATTCCATGCTCTCCTGTCATTCTGATAGTTTCTACCGTTCCTATCCTCAACTCTGTCTGACCTAAGAGTCATGTCGCCGTTCACAATGTTGCTCTCGTTACCCAGTTCCTGTAATAAGTGCTGAAATGACGCAGAATCGTTCAAGCCTCTGCCTGCTATCACTATATCTCTGCGCAATCTCACTGGCAACTTCGTTATACAGATCCTAATGAGCTCCCCAGTTTCGTATGGCACATCCAAATACCTGTTTCGTCTCAGCATTTCCTGATAACACGACACTGGATCTCTTATACCACCTTCGTTACAATTTGGCATCATCAATATGCTTTGCTTAACCTGGTCCTGCTTACTTTTCGACCAGAATTCATTTAAAAATTTGTCACAAAACATCTTGTAGCTACTACAGTCTTTAATAACTTCCTGCATTTTCGCTCTAGCCTCGTCCCTCAAATGGTTACACACAAACTTCATTTTTAGGAGCGGTCCCCACGATGAAGGTAATGAATCTTGAAATTGAGACAGCCACAGGCATGGATGTTGGTAATTATCAGGATCCGGAAAACAAGTGTACGTTTGTACCGACACGAAGTGTCTCCTACATTCTTCTTCCGCATTTATGTTTTCCGACCTTGGGCTATACCCAGTTGGGTTTGCCACCTGTTTTATCCGACACAACCGTTCTTCTAACTCTCTGAGTTCGTCATCCTCTTTCTGCCTATGTTCGATTTTTGAATTTATCTCACTCTCCCTCCGCAGTCTACCTGGTGGTGTTTCACCTTCGCTTCTGCACGCTAATTGCAACTGTGCTAGTTCTTCCCTATGTTTCCTATTTGTTTCTAATTGTGCCTCTTTAAACTGTAATAGTGATTGTATCTCCTCCTGGTCGGCATAAACCTCTCGCTGCGTACTGTCAGAGCCTGTTTCGCCTCTTATACTGATCTTTTCTACATCTGCGCTAATCGTATTCATTCTGACCACTACCTCCGCAACTTCATCCCTGTGTTTATTTAGCGCCATTTCCTGCCGTGTGACTTGAGCTTCCACGCTGTCTAATGCCCCTTGTTTATCTGCAAGTAAGTCCTCCACTATCTCTTTGATTCGCTCATCCGGCCACACGCCCCTATGTTCTGTAATATCGCTTTCTATTGCACTTATTCGTACCTCCAAATTATTGGCCTTTTCTTTCACAGCATCACATTCTTGCTGCACCGCATCCAGATTCTTCTCCCCCTCATCTAACCGATTATTAACTGCGGACAGACGCTCATCGATAACTGTGTGTAGCTTCCTCATTGCCTCTTTATTTCCCTTATCAATTGCCTCCAATCTTTCCTTATTTGCTTCCAATCTCTCCTTAGTCTCCCTATCTCTCTCCTTAGCCTCCCTATCTCTCTCCTTATTATCTCTATTGATTGCTTCTAATCTTTCGTTAGTCTCCCTACTCATCGCTTGTAAAAACTGCAGTATCACATCGTTATTTCCTACTTTCGACGCGCTCACCTCGTTCGCCTGAGAAACCGTAGCTTCGCTAAGGGTAGCTGCACTTTCACCGCACACCTGGCCTAGTCTCGGCTCGCCCGCGTCGTCGGGAAAAGCCCGCGTTTGTGGACAAACCCCGCCGCATAAAGGATCCCCTTGCAGCGGTCCACTGAACAATACAGCCCCTTCGGAGTGTTTGTCTTTCTCGCTCATTAACCCATGGTCAACAGTTACTTCCTGCTGCACTGCTACGTCCACCCCAGAATCGCTATTCTCCATGGTGGCTACACTTTTTGACTGCGACCTAGTTACTACGGACATTACGCAAAAAAAAAAATTATGAAACGATCTTCCAGCCTTGTGCGATATAGCAATTAATTACATAAAATAAAATAAAAGATCCTCACCAATCCAGAAAGAATTTCCAAACAGAAAAAATTTTACTTCTTAGCGCTATCACAATACATTCCATAAAAAAAATCTTAACAGCAAACCCTAACAACAAAATATCCTAACAAAAACGATCCTGGCAAAGGAATCCTGGCAACAAATTAAATATCCTGGTAACAAAATTATCGTGGCAAAAAACGGAATCCTGGCAACAAATTAAATATCCTGGTAACAAAATTATCGTGGCAAAAAATGGAATCCTGGCAACAAATTAAATATCCAGGTAACAAAATTATCGTGGCAAAAAAACGGAATCCTGGCAGGGTCGAAATTATGAGAGGCACCCACTTGCCTTTCTCATACTGTGGCATCAAGCAGTCAGGCCTGCAAGATGTGTGGTTTGCCAAGCGAGTGGAATCTTCCTTAATTTATCGAGCAACATGAATTCTCGTATCTTACCATTTAGTTACAAATTATCCTCCTGTATGAATAATACGCAACGGAAACACGCATCTGACTATCAGTGATTTATAGAACTCTGACTGTACACTACGCACTGGCAATACCACATTTACCTTTTGTCTTTGATTTAACGGCTTTTATATAAATTCGGGACATTACGACAACATACAATTTAATGAAAAAGGCCACCAATCTCTTTCTTTTCACTATTTGATTTATTCCTAAACACACAAATTCTACCACCTACAACAAAATCACATGAGAAATTCCGCCCAGTGGGCATGGCTTTACGTTAGTGAATCTCTATACTATGGTCTCGTAATCTATTTACCGCAACAGTGCACTCCCTGGATCGGATGGTGGATCTTTTATTATACCTCACACTTCGCCTCTCACGATAATCCTCACGAAACTTTCCTCCAGATCGAGCGATACAGAAGGAACAGGCATACCCACAAATCTTTCGAAACTACCTTGCTACTCCCATGCAAAACACACATACCCAAATTACAAGACATACACAACACAACAATATGAAATATTACACAAAGAACGGTTACAACTTCATCACTTTCCGCTTTCCCACTTCAATCAATATTTATCCCAGTTTCACACGACACTGCCCCACTTTGTAATTTCTACTTTCCTAATGTGAACTCTGGAGATAAACGCACGTCTTCCTGTGCAGTGCAAGCCATGTGGCGTTGCTGGAAAAACGGCCGACTCACCTTGATTCTCTCTCAGAGTTTAAATTCAGCGTCACACGGAATGATATTTCTTAAATACTTCAACTTATGATACACACGCTATTTCTTAAATATTTCAGCTTATTGTACACACGCTATTAATTCTTAAATATTTCAGCTTATTGTACACACGCTATTAATTCTTAAATATTTCAGCTTAAGCTCACGGAAGTACCTCAACTTATATCTACACGTGGGCTCTTTGTGACCGTTGGTTTACTACAATCCCCTTAAAATTACCTGCCTCACTTTGTAATTTTCCCCACAAAAGGTCCTGTGAAAGAGAAATTATTAATTCTAACTACTCTTAAATATTCCACATCCATACCATGCCTCCACTCTTTCATTCCGGAGCACAACAAAAAAACAGGTCTTTACAGCAGAAGGTTCAGCGGCAGAGTGCTGAAACATGGCCGTATTCTGATTCTCTCGCACCTCTCTCGAAGTGGGAGAAGCACCTTGCTACCTTATTGGTCAGCCACATTTCAGACGCTCAAAGCTCTGGTAACTTCCATCTCTTTGGTCTCACCAAAGGTAGCCAAAGGATCGACTCAAAGATGATCATATATTCCGATTCACTATCTGTGGTTAGCAGACGACCATACAATCATTCCTTTCACAGATCTCACCAAACTGGATGTAGGGATTTATTTTGAGGGAGTGCACATGTGATCAATTAAATAAATAAATTGTCATTCTTTCCCACACTGGTATCCGGCTTCGCTGTATTAATTGAAATTGAGTTACTTTTACACAAAAAATGTGTTGTTCTGACAAGAATTTCGTACCTATTTTCAATGTTGGGCGGTACTGTACCCTTTCAAATTGTGTAAACATGACGTATCTTGGTATAATGTCTGCCAGATTATGTAGGCTATTCAAGAACACAGATATAAAAATTAGCTTCAGAACCAACAATTATGACACCTACTCATGGTATAACACCACAAGACACAGATCTTGATACATCTGGCATTTCCAAATCGAACAAATATTGCATGGGCCAAACAGGTGGAAATTGCAGAACTTAATTGAAAGAACCTATAGACTGCTACAGACTGGGTACTCACGAAATTTTGCACAAAATAACCCCTAAGCCATTACAGAGCTGAAAACAGCATTCAAGTCATCTGTAGCATCAATATTCTGACAGTTTAGCGGGTCACGCAGAATTTCGTCTGCGCCACATGAGCGAAAATGATGGCAGGCATATCGAACATGTCATCACATAATTCCGAATACCTGTAGTGACGTTTACATGTTGGATAAATTGTATGCACGGTGTAGTTTAACTAACTTTTTTCATATAGTTCCATAATTATCGCCCTGTATGTATCAATGTGAATGATGGTCAACAGCAAACACGAATAGTTTAAAGTTACGTACCGTTGGGGAGGTCCACAAATGACGTCTCTTGTCGTCCTACGGAATGTGCTCACGAAATAGAATTGGTAGGAATAATGTATAGGCACTCGTTCGACAAGATGTCCTCGATTGAAGTGGCACAAGTAACGCAAGTGCCGGCCGATGTGGCCGAGCGGTTATGGGCGCTACAGTCTGGAACCGTGGGACTGCTTCGAATCCTGCCTCGGGCATGGTTGTGTACGATGTCCTTAGGTTAGTTAGGTTTCAGTAGTTCTCAGATGTTAAGTCCCATAGTGCTCAGAGCCATTTGCAACACAACTGCTTAAAAACAGAGGCAGAAGCACCTCTTTAATTTCACATTATTAGCAGTTTGAAGTAGGAGACCATATTACATTAGAAAATTATGAGACACCTCTGAGCAGCGGTAAAAATTGCTGTTTTGAAGAGCGCGCCGCAACGCGTAGTGTGAAGTAGTCGCCCTCCGCTTCTGGCGGTGGCGCCGCTGTGGCAGTCGCAGCTTTGGTGTTTCCCTCTGGTGGGAAAGGGGAAATATTGCCTGTTCACGTGCATATAAGGGGCGCTATGAGCTCGCCAGTCAGTCACTCTGGGTCAGTTTCTCGTCCGCATTTGTTTGGCAGTTAGTATCTGTCTGTCGTTCGGAGTGCTAGTATGTCTGTCGTTCGGATCGACCTTTAAAGCCGCCAGTAAGAGAACCCGATCGGGGCTTAGTTCCTGCATCTGAGTCTGCGCGTTAGGCCGCCAGTTTGCTCAGGCAATGGTCATTGGCGGTTGGATCGATCGGTCGGTGAGTCGCGCACTGAGACACAAGATGACTTGTCCGTCTTGAGCTGCGCCTTCCGAGTCATTTGAAGCGGCTGCCAGCGGACGGTTGAGGAGAGCGATTAGGGGGTGCCGCGCCAGGTCTTCTCGAGAAATCGCAGTTTATTTGAAGTTAGGTGATTGGTCATATGTTGTTTGATTTACTCTTGTTAAATTCTACTTGTCATCTTCGCTTCTATTAATTAAGGTATGCACGCTGTGACATGCATAACATTTTATGACCTCAAACGGTACGGATTAGAAAAAAGAGATTGTGTTATATGGGGTGCTTTAAATTACAATTAAATTCATAAATCAAAATGCAAATTTATTAGGCAAGAATATGACCTCGCATCAACATACCGTCAAAGGACGTCTCTGTACATATAAATCTACATTTACAAGAAAAAGCAGGGTTCACAATTCAACATCTGAATCTTAGAAAGAATTCTGTAAGCCGTCCATCAATACACATTCAGGAAGGAAGAATCAGCATACTCACATTATCAAGAAATAGAGGGGAGAATATCACAGATACCACAAACGAGTTGTGACTACAATCAATCACTAAAATGGAGGTTTTTTCACTAAGGCGTAATCTTTTCACGAAAATTCTATGAAAATTCTATTTACTCGGAATGTCGCAGATTTTGATACCCTCTTAATGACTTTGGAATATATATGTACGAATTCCGCTCAGTTTCAAGAAATGAGAGGCTATCTGGAATGAGAAGTGAAGAATATTCAATTCACTTGCATACAGATGCGTACAGGAATCCAACAAATTTTAATCGAAAATTTGCTATCTTTCACGTAATAAGAGAGTAACGAAGAATGTGTGAGGCAGTGTCAAACCGGGAGAAACTAATCCTCAACCGTCACATAAAAAGGGAACAAAAATTAAGAAACCAGAAACTAAGAGGAAATTCCAGTGCCAGTAGATACCCATTATCCTCACGATTCTGTATCACATAATGTGACATAAGCTATGTACTCTTAGTGACCGGATTCATGGCACATAAAGCACTCAAGACGAAGCATTACGTTATCAGTGCAAATTTGCAAAACTGGAAAACACTTACAGAGCCTGCACGCATCTTGGTATTGGTTGGATTCGTTGCTTGAGATCTATAAATTGAAGAACTACATTTAACTTTAGCCGTAAAGTGTGGAGCACATGGTGCAGTGATGGCCAAAATTTGCGCTAACAAGAAAAACAAAAATCGGAAAACTAAAAGAATTTCACACACATATGGCTGCTCTTTGGATCAGTTGCTTTGTGATTTACAATTTGAACAACACCATTTAACTGTAGCAGCAGTGTATTAGTCATGTGGTGGGCTGAAGGCCAGAGTTTATATCCATCATCATCATCTTCGTTTCACCTCTATCCAACATCTGGTTGGGTTGGGGTATCAATGGTACTTCGCCAATTTACTCGGTCTTTCCACCATTCTTCTTTCACAATTTAGTTTCATAGCAGGTTTCTCATCCTTAAACTCATCCTTATTGTATCAATCCATCTTGCTCTCGGCCTCTTGGCCTCTTGCCCTAAATCGTGAACTCCATCATACTTTTTGGTACTATTCCCCCTCCCAACCTCTTCACAGGCCCAAACCATTTTAACCCATTCTTTTCTATTTTCTCAGTCAACTTCTTCACTCCAATTTCCTTCCTAACATCTTCATTTTTCGCTCTGTCTCTCCTCGTCTTCCATAGCATACTTCTCATAAACTCCATTTCACTGGATTGTATCCCACTCTCCTCTCTTCTAGCCATAGTCCAAGTCTCTGAACTGTAAATTAGTATGGGTGTGAAGTAAGTCTTGTATAGCACCAGCTTGCACATCAATGGAACTTCAATTCCCCACACCAAGCCCCCACACACTGGTAAAATGTACAACTCTGTTGTAATCTTTTGCTAATTTCTCTCTCCTAACGAGCATTCCTCATTAATACACTTCCCAAATATTTAAAGTTGTCCACTATTTCAATATCTTGTCCCCACTCTAGTTACCGCCATGGTCTTGCTTTTCTCCACACTCAATTTCATTCCATACTTCTCGACATTATCTACAAGAAATTAAAAACTCGGATAAGGATAGAAATTATGCACACATATGGATACTCAGTATATTCGTTGCTTCGTATTCTAAAATTTGGAGACAGTCATTTAAGAGTAGCAAACATCTCTAGAGTATGTAGTCTGCTAATGGTTTGTAAAACCATGATTCGCATCTCAGCACACAGACTATCAAACAATAAGAACAACACCACCATTAAAATCACTCAGGAGACTTTATCGTTTTGCGTAAAACTTGACAGCTTTCCTATTGCCACAAAGCATATAATTCGAAGTTACATACAAGAACACGAAATCACACGGAACTGCAAATGGAAGGAGCCAATGAAACATTTGTCTATCCATAGCAAGTGAAATTAGTGAAATTAAACACCGTAGTTAGACTAGTACATTTTTCTTTAACACCAGAGGATCGCTTATACAAACATTCATCACTTACAGAGACTAATGGAAGGGTCACCGGAAGCGCTCTTGTACGAAACACCCAACCCGTTTTCAGCCGTGGAGGATGTTAGTGTTAGAGCAGAGGCAGCGCTCTTGTGCCGCACTAGACTGTCTTGTACGCCTGTCACAGGCCGAATCTCTCTGGTCCCTTTGCTTCCCATCCACAAAGTTACGTCGGTAATGCTATCTAACAGCCGTGGGAACTCAGGACATATTGGAGGCAAATTCAAAATACTCTTTCTCGGGTCTACTTACTGACACATTTGTGGGGTAAAGTGGGATTCGTATGGCCTGTGCGGGGGTGAATAAACAAAGGAACTCGCTCCTCGCTTTTCCAGAGGCTAGTTGTAGCTGTTGCAGAATGAAATGTCATGTGGACTGATGGCAGACAGTATGTTTTTTTTTTAAATCTCATTTTGTTTGTTACAGTTGCAATTATTCGTGGCGTACGTTCCCAGACGCCCGTTGAAGTTCCTTATTGATCCATTCACCCAGTTTTTTTATATTACAGAGGGCAGCTAACCCTCTGACCGAACACGCTGAGCTACCGTGCCGGCGTATGCTAGGCTGACAAGTATGCCTAACTTGCGGCTTCAGCTACCCCGTTTCAGTATATATGAGTGTGAAAGGGTGAGAGGGAAACAGAGAGAGAGGGAGAGAGAGAGAGAGAGAGAGAGGGGACATTGTATCAAGCGAAGCGCAAATGCATGTCTATTATTTTTCATACAGTTTTCTGTTATGTTACGCTGTGTTATTGGCCTTAATTTCATTTGCTCTAGAAAAGTAAGGATGTGGGTAAATGTGTAGTAATTGTCATAGAGTTTTCGGTGATGCTAACAAGGGAACCCCCCCATCGCACCCCCCTCAGATTTAGTTATAAGTTGGCACAGTGGATAGGCCTTGAAAAACTGAACACACATCAATCGAGAAAACAGGAAGAAGTTGTGTGGAACTATGAAAAAAATAAGCAAAATATACAAACTGAGTAGTCTATGGGTAAGATGGGCAACATTAGGGACAGAGTAGGCTCAGGAGCGCCGTGGTCCTGTGGTTAGCGTGAGCAGCTGTGGAACGAGAGGTCCTTGGTTCAAGGCTTCCCTCGAGTGAAAATTTTACTTTCTTTAT
This sequence comes from Schistocerca serialis cubense, assembly GCF_023864345.2. Classification (NCBI taxonomy): domain Eukaryota; kingdom Metazoa; phylum Arthropoda; class Insecta; order Orthoptera; family Acrididae; genus Schistocerca; species Schistocerca serialis. Next base: position 740,715,478 of record NC_064643.1, on the reverse strand, counting down.
TTTCGAAAAGTTATGATCTGTCCGTTCGTTCATTGACGTCTCTGTTCACTGTAATAATTTAGTGTCTGTGTTTTGTGACCGCACCGCAAAACCGTACGATTAGTAGACGAAAGGACGCGCCTCTCCAATGGGAACCGAAAACATTTGATCGCTAGGTCATAGGTCAACCGATTCCTCCATATGATATATTCTATACGACACTGGTGACGGCATGTGCGTCACATGACAGGAATATGTTGTCGACCCACCTAACTTGTACACTTGGCGAATGGGTAAAAAGATTCTTCTACCTTGCCCGATTTAGGTTTTCTTGTGGATGTGATAATCACTCCCAAAAAACTGATGGAAACATATGAGTTTGACACAAACTGAAAATAAAAAATTAAAATATTCACTCGAGGGAAGCCTCGAACCAAGGACCTCCCGTTCCACAGCTCCTCACACTAACCACGGGACCACAGCGCTCCTGCGCTCGGAATATCCTCCATGTTGCCTATATTGCGCATAGACTACTCAGTTTGTATATTTTGCTTATTTTTTCATAGTTCCACACAACTTCTTCCTGTTTTCTCGATTGATGTGTGTTCAGTTTTTCAAGGTCTATCCACTGTGCCAACTTATAACTAAATCTGAGGGGGGTGCGATGGGGAGGTTCCCTTGTAAGTTGTGTTGATGGACTTACTTACTTCTGCTCTAAAAATTAGTAGAAGTTGGTGTAGTAGTGAAATAAGAACTAAGTCTATGATTAGCTGCCAAAGTTCAGGCGATATCGACCTGCAACTCTGTCATCTTCTGCCCTGTAACGTCATTTGGATACGATGTGGAGACACATGGGCTCAGCACACCATATCTGCCGGTCTCAGTCATTGTCAGTTTCCCAAACATTGCAGCCGCTGATTCTCAGTAAAACAGCTCGTCAGTTGTCATACCGAGTGCATCTCTTTCAGTCCTCCGACCAAGGGAATGTTCCTGGCAGTGCAGAGACTTGAAGCTGGCTCCTTTTCTTGAGAGTCAGGCACAGTGACAGCTTGACTACAGGGGCGCGCAGCAGCAATAGTGATAACAGCAAGGAGTGGTATAAATTAAGAAAACGACAGAAGTGTAGGGAAAACAGCACAAATAAAAGTATTTTCTTTTCAGTCCTAAATATTCACCGCTTAGAAAGTAAAGGAATGTGAGATAACACGTACAGTATCATTTACAAATCAGGAACTGTGTCAAAATACGAGAATGCAAAAGACAGACATCAAATTGAACAAATTTATGTGCTACAAGGTTCCACGTCTTTGTAGAAACAGTTTTCGTAGACCTGATAAATACAATACCAGCTTGCACGTAATCGCACAGGGTAAAAATTAATTATCCTCGAGTGACATCAAGTATCACCGCATAACACCGTTTCTAGCCTCATTTCGGCTAGGTAAAGAGTGTACAAGCTTCGTCAGTTACGCCATATCCAACTGACGGCACTTACTAATGATGACGTCTGATAATACATTTTTTATAGGATTAAGATCTGGTGATTTTGCAGCCCAGCTGAGAGATACGACAGGTTGCCTGAGTGTTCATCGAACATTCGGAGGCATCATTTTGCATCTTGGCCGTTGTCGTCTTAGAAGATACATAGAAAAAAAGGCAATTCTAGTTCACCGACAGTGCTGAGATTACTCTGCGGGATGATTTAAACGGTAACCTGAGTACGTGGGTCCAAGTCATGGTATGAAAATTGCCCAAAGACATCTCAGAACCATTTTCGACTTGTACTGCAGTCTCCACACACAGTGGTTTAAGAGTCCCATTGGGCTGTCGGCGCAGTCGATGCCTGACGGAGTTTGAAAAGAGGCGAAATCGTGACAAGGCGGTTCACACCACACGTCTCCAGTGTTCCGATCCAATTGTTGTGTTGTTTCGCAGCTTGATGTCATGCAGTTTTATGCGCCCTTCAAATAATGGCCTATTGCAAGATACCCAACCACAAATATCCGTTGTCTGCTGTCACTTTTGTAATGTTCGCTCGTAAACTGAGACTGACCTGTATTCACTGACAGCAACAATTCCTGTCGGTGTTGAAAACGATTGTCATTGACATTGCGTGACACCAGTATTCACGTCTCGTCGGTTAGTTTCTTACGCGTTGCTATATGACTGAAAGACATAGCGGAACTCCACCCTCATCCACCAAAAATCTGTCACCTTTGTTCACGATATTGTTATGGAAATGTGCAGACACAACAGCTTCTCTGTAATATTCTACACATCCCTGCATCAACCCACCTCACTCCTCTGATTCCATACAAGCGACTGGCACATACGTACCACCCAAGTTTACTACGCAGCGTCACGCGCCCTCCTCATATCAGTACAGCATAATGTACAGTGCTTCAGAACGATCACTGGTTAAAGGAGAGAGTAACTTTTTTTATGGTGAGCTTTCTGTCATCCTGTATTTACATGCGTCTAGTACACTTACGTGAATACCAATTATCACGAGGTAATAAATCGAAACATACATCAGCGGACCGAGATGGACAAAAAATTTAATTTTTCTCTAGCTGAAATAATCGGAAAATATAAAATAAATAAATAAATAAATGTGGCGAACCACTTACATGTTCTCTTCTACGTCTGAAAGAAACCGCTGAGGAAAATGTATCAGTAGCCATAAACCTATTTAACAGTGAGTAATCATAATTAACTACCTTGCCGCATACAGCAGGAAAGTATGTACGACATTGCCTGTTGTTTCTCCTATTGATATATTGGTAGTATTGTGTATATTTATGAACGTAATGTTCTCAGTGTTATTACTGCGCATTTACAATCACGTGAGTAAGTCATAAACGTATTACGCTTGGTGCTCAGTCTGCGAGGATTTCTCTGGGGTAATTCAAAGCGCCGTCGCCAAGGGTCCTCAGGCAGGGCTGAGGGGAATCACGTAGGCGGCAGCGATCCGTATCGGAAACCGGCAAAGTCCAACCACTTCGCTCTAATGGGTCGTCGGTCGGGGCAGTATAAGATTACACTTAGTGTTTGCCGATGCGGGGATCCTACCCTACAAACTGCGAGAGGCTGCAGGTGCAGAGATGTGTACCAGAGAACTAGACAGCGATGCCATGATAAGAACCTAAGGATTCCGCGTATACTGAGTACGATAAAGACCTATCGTTTGCCTTTACTAAGTTGCACTTCCCTTTACTTGTCGTATAATAGCAAGTATCTTTTTAATGGACAGTTAATGAATTCCATTTTAGAGGCTGATAACTGGCCTACTCCTACATCAAGGAACTTCTTCGGCTTACAACTAAAATTCATATAACATCTCAGTAAAATGAAGACAGTTCACAAAAAAATTTGACAACAACATTGATTTGCACGTATTTGATTATTTGCTATGATACTCACTAAAGAAATTTCCACTACCTGACGAAAACTATCCTGACACTTTTTAGTGGCGCCGCTGTATACATTCTGCGCGAACGTGCCCAGGCCTGTTACAGGCGGCACAGGTTCGCGGTTGTTCGTCATAAATTACAAATCCTCTATATCCGCAGACATTGATGTACGACGGGATGTGCTTTTGTAACTCTACTCGAAGCTGCCGTACTCCATTTAGTACTGGGAATTTATGCGCGCTTGACCATTTCTCGGCAAAGTTGCTGAGCACTTTCCCGAAGGGTGAAATCACGGCATTAATTTGGTCTGTTGTTATCTCAGAAGGAAACTCGAAGATTCGAACTGTGCGAATGCCAAAACCAGCATATGAAACGGTGACTTCACCAACGTTTCCATCAGAGCGCTTAAATTTCATGACGCCTCCGGACGACTTAACTATTTTCTCGCACAACTCGGAGCTACGCATTTTAACAAACACGACACAAGCTACAATCAACAGGTGGATCCCGATTATATCATTAAAGGAGAGCTTTACATCTTCTTCTAACCAATTCTCTACTTCAAACGACTTAGGTCTGGCATATCGAGAATCAAAGGTACGTATCAAAGTATCTTTTCGACTTGGTTGAGCCATCACTGCATACTACTAATTACTTCTCGTTCGATAAACAGAGCTTTAAGCTACAGCAAGCGAGAGACTTACCACGCAGAAGCACAGACGGCGCAGCGCACACCACACTACGTTCTACCTCCACGCCGTACGCCGGCGAACTATCCACCACACAGCTGGCAAAAGAGGCACATGTCTTAGCTTCTTCTTACGAGGCCAACAGTGGCTAGAACTCGTAAACCGCTATTTAAAGGATGAGATTAGTTGCGATTTACACGTGCAACGACTTTACTGTGCTGAAAACCGTAAATTTACACTCTTTTGTGACACCTCAAGCGATAATAACTCAGGTTATTCAATGGAAATGACAGGTAAAATCAAGTGAACTTTTAGGCTTAATTCCGTGCACACCAGGAAGTAACTCGTCGAGAACAGAGTTGCCAAACATACCTTGCCCTGTTGCCAAATCTCAGTTACAGAACCAGCAGAAAGAAGACCAACCGATGTGATCCTACAGCGGGCTGCGAAGTGACCATAACTGGTGTCTCCAAGTCCCACCTGCTACGGCCTGGAATACGTAATGCGTCTGATTCGCATTTCTGTAACTACGTTTAGGGACTGGAACGTAGTGACTAATAATACTCAGAACTGACTGCAAACCAAGCATCATAAATCAGTAACTCACAGAGTTGTTTTTATGTTCCTTTGTAAGTGTACTCAAAACTAAGAAACTCATTCACATACGTTTTCGTGCGTCGACGATAGTCGGGCACAACAAACAAATTAAAATAATAAAAAAATGTCTGTGTGTGTGTGTGTGTGTGTGTGTGTGTGTGTGTGTGTGTGTGACAGAGAGAGAGAGAAATTAAAGAGAATAAGGGAGAGAAAGTAAAAAATTGTTGTAAAGAAATTGAATCATGGGTATGTAAAGAAATCTTTCATTAAAATGACACGTTCCACATCATTACGAAATGTTGTATTCATGATCTATGGAACAAGAATTAATCTAATGTAATCTAATCTAATCTACTCATATCATATTGGTGACTAGCCATGAAGAGTCATGAATTACCGAAACTTTTGCCAATACCGGTAACAAAATCTAAACTTGAAAATAAAAGAGGACAATATTTGTAATAAACCGTGAATCCTATCAAGACCCTTTCGTCCCTGTTAAATAACCACAAAGGATGTCTGCTATACCTCCATTGTGAAGTAAGAAAGTGTGCATGCATTTAAAGATGAAGTGCATGATGTGAAGTTCTGTGACGGAGATACGAACCCAACACGTAATCGGATTGTTAAATGAGTAAAATCAAATGTTACGAATCGGTTTTTCTCACCAGCTGCTCGGTGTCTGAATCTAAAATAAGGATACAAACTTTTGTGCCTAAGCGACGATCGAACTGATCACCTACCGTGCTTCAACGAATATAGCTTAAGTATCAGTTGCTTACTCACCAACAGTAAGATGTGTGCGTGTTTGACCAGAAATAACGACACCTCTTGCGATTGTTGGCAACACATGAACGGACATTAAAAGTGCACGTTAATTTTCACTAGCACGCCGGTTTGCACCTGATAGGGCTTCAAATGAAATTATGAATATTTTTGAACAGGATCGGGATTCGGAATCACATACTTACCTTTGGAGGAGACGAAGAGAAGACGGCTGTTTTGGGAAAAGGAACGAAATGATTGAACCACACTGTTCCGAGAGATTCAGATCCTCGAAATTGGAGATGCGAATTCGAATCACGGTCCAGCACCAAATTTTTCAACGTCTCTAGTTCAATGAAGGACAAGTAAAATAAGAGCCCTGTTCTTTTAAATGGCTATCGGTTCATCAAATAAAATAAAATTTTCTGATGTAAGTAAGTTTACTGGCGAGTGTATTACTGTTTACCATCATTTCCGCTATGTCATTTCCCAACGTAAACCGGCTCTGCCCAGTTGGTAATGAAGGAACGTGATGTTTAATGAGGATTCTGGATTATAACGTCTTTCTCTTGAGGTTTAGCAGAGGTAAAGTAAATCTGTTTTTGCCTCTCAAAAGTAAGTGCCTGATCCCACGCATGGCACCTGTGATAGTTCGTTACACCAGTCCATTGTGGCCACATTTCCCAGCCCTAGGAGTGTGCTGTAACGAACGATGTGCTTAGCTTACAAAATTAGTCACGGTGAAAAAAATGCGAGTTTATTAAATGGTTAAGTAGAAGCAAGCTTCTATCGCGGAGATTATGCTATTCTCATGTCAGCAGGATGTAAAGACTTTTCCAGGCATCTTAGGCTCGATGTGGAGGCATTTTAAAATTTTCACAAATTCAACAAGTTTCTTAGTTCGAGAAAATCCACTGTGAAGTGTAAAGTTACCGGATAATTCGATTATTACCGTCATTATTACTATCTTTATCTTCATACCGCTGCTGGAAGACATGTGCTTGAAGATCATTTAATGCCTTTTGGTCATTATAGAAGTAGTTGCCGAAGAACAGGTTCTTTCCCTGTCTACGGAATCCTTTTCATGTTAATATCAAACATCAGCAATTACTCGTAGATTACATTAAAACTAAAGTAATTGATGAAGATGTTACTTGATAACAATAACGCGCTGGCTTTCTTCGGTTACTTGCGCCTAGAAATGGCTGTCGAGTACTGATAAACCAAAAGGGAAGAGATCTTACTGCCTTCCGATATACATCGCTGTCAGTTCTTCCATATGATTTGGCCGACATGACCGTTTCAAGTTGTGTATGACAGATAATGTTTTAGAAAATCAATTGTTTTCCTTTGCACTAAACAGAAAGATTATCATTCTAAGCTATCCAAGTACAAAATTTTCGCATTATTAGTTCAAATTTAATATTCGCTTCTATAATGTAGGAAAGTATTTCATAGTTACAAAACTCGCATCCGACTCATAGACCTTACACTTCGCTTTACCTGATTTTGTAACCATTTAAATAATACAACATGACCTTTTGAATTCCAACCAGCGAAATGGGCAGAGTACGGCCGGGAAACGATTCATAAACCACGATTTAGTGCCGTTAAGACGAATTCTTTAAACATTGTCGCAACTGAAGGAATTTAGTTTCTTCTTAAATTGTCTTAAGCAGTAACGTTCACAGATATAGGAAAAATCTCATTATCAATGTACGAAGGCTGTTAAATAAACTTCCCACAGTTTGTGGCAGGTTGATCTTTTCGTCTGGCAGCACTGTGTAAGTATTTTGTCTAAGAGGTATCACAAGTAGTGTTCCTATAGCTGTGGGAATCATTGGTTGAAAACGAGTCCAACACCAATGGGTACAGTACTGCTAAATATTCAAAATGATTATGAACCTAGGTCTGAGTTCATCCACAAACAGAGGCGTATTTATAATACGAGGTGCATTCAAGTTCTAAGGCCTCCGATTTTTTTTCTCCAGACTGGAAAGAGATAGAAACACGCGCATTGTTTTAAAATGAGGCCGCGTTCATTGTCAATACGTCCTAGAGATGGCAGCACCGTACGGTAGATGGAATTTTACCGCCAGCGGCGAGAATGAGAACTGTTTTAAATACATAAAATGGCGACGTTTTCCTTACTTGAACAGCGTGCAATCATTCGTTTTCTGAATTTGCATGGTGTGAAACCAATTGAAATTCATCGACAGTTGAAGGAGACATGTGGTGATGGAGTTATGGATGTGTCGAAAGTGCGTTCGTGGGTGCGACAGTTTAATGAAGGCAGAACATCGTGTGACAACAAACCGAAAAAACCTCGGGCTCGCACAAGCCTGTCTGACGACATGATCGAGATAGTGGAGAGAATAGTTTTGGGGGATCGCCGAATGACTGTTGAACTGCTCACCTCCAGAGTTGGCATTTCCGTGGGTTCTATGCACACAACCCCGCATGACGACCTGAAAATGCGAAAAGTGTCATCCAGGTGGGTGCCACGAATGCTGACGGACGACCACATGGCTGCCAGTGTGGCATGTTGCCACGCAATGTTGACGCGCAACGACAGCATGAATGGGACTTTCTTTTCGTCGGTTGTGACAATGGGTGAGACGTGAATGCCATTTTTCAATCCAGAAACAAAGCGCCAGTCAGCTCAATGGAAGCACACAGATTCACCACCACCAAAAAAATTTCGGGTAACCGCCAGTGCTGAAAAAGTGATGGTGTCCATGTTCTGGAACAGCGAGGGCGTAATCCTTACCCATTGCGTTCCAAAGGGCACTACGGTAACAGGTGCATCCTACGAAAATGTTTTGAAGAACAAATTCCTTCCTGCACTGCAACAAAAACGTCCGGGAAGGGCTGCGTGTGTGCTGTTTCACCAAGACAACGCACCCGCACATCGAGCTAACGTTACGCAACAGTTTTTTCGTGATAACAACTTTGAAGTGATTCCCCATGCTCCCTACTCGCCTGACCTGGCTCCTAGTGACTTTTGGCTATTTCCAACAATGAAAGACACTCTCCGTGGCCGCACATTCACCAGCCGTCCTGCTATTGCCTCAGCGATTTTCCAGTGGTCAAAACAGACTCCTAAAGAAGCCTTCGCCGATGCCATGGAATCAAGGCGTCAGCGTTGTGAAAAATGTGTACGTCTGCAGGGCGATTACGTCGAGAAGTAACGCCAGTTTCATCGATTTCGGGTGAGTAGTTAATTAGAAAAAAAATCGGAGGCCTTAGAACTTGAATGCACCTCGTATTTAAGCTAGACTGTGTATCTTTGTCTTCGTTGAGTGGTCATTGGAAGACGTTTACACACACATATACAATACTATGAATACTTCGAACGCTATAGTTAACGTTTCTCTCATAAATTACTTTTGTTTTTTTAGTTCTTCGGGTCTTCAGCATTCAATATGTGCTGTAAATACGGTCTTAGACCAAAAAATTTACCGCCGAGTCGTTCATGTGAGGTGGAGAATACAGTCGTGCTTCTCTCAGAATCCTATGTCCGGCAATATTCTCGATCTGGCAACATTGTAGACTGCGGCACTTCCCAGAGGAAGTCTTGTCTGCAGTCTTAGCACATCATTCTTAACTACGGCAGTAGTCTTGAGGTAAAACGCGAGACTAGCTTATATGAATTCTGCCGACCGAAAGCACACGTTGACAAAATTTTCATCGCCCCCTTTCCTCTCGGTGCTGAAGCCATGAGTGTAATTCAAGCGAATCTACAGTATATTTCGCTTTTTGTCGTATTGGTAATAACAGTTTGTTTCAACAATGTTTCAGCGAGAGATTTCTTGACCGACCATCTGGCCGGTATGCAAGGAGAATCCCGTGCTTGTGTCATAGGAAGATGTGGAGAGAAGGCGCGGGGTTTGGTTAGTTTGCAGCGTTTTCTCCTACCAGTTGTGTCAAACATTCAGGTGTATAATCTTCCATCACAATTACAGTTTCTCACAAAATATATACGAGTAAAACACTTACCTTGGTAGTTTGTGACAAAAAATTATTTCAGTACAACAAAATGTCCTATGCCCACCTGTCACGAAAAGTAAGATGACAAACACTTTGCACGTCGAAATCGATTGCATCTATGTGCAGTCTAGTGATCATGCAAGTAGAATTTCATGAATTGCTCTATAATGTAGAAAAATGTTAGTGCGAATGGAAGCTATAAGAAACACAGTTAAGTAATTATTCCGTGCCACGTAATAATCAATTCGTTTGAAAATTCAGAAGAGAAGAAACTAAAAATTGTGCCCATTAAGGAAGAAACTAAAGTGTAGATGCGGGCATTGGGCAGATCTGCGCTTTTTCATCTTCAGATCTATAGAAATAACTTACCAGCGTATTCATTGCTTTCGTAATGTTTCCCTCTTGTTTAGCCTTGTAATGATGTACTAGATCCCCAACCATGAGTCTGATTGTTTCTTCGTATCCTCCCATCTACTATCTTTTTGTGTTATTCCTCGGTGTTCAAAAAGCAAAATATTATGCCTGCTCCCACGAGGTATTAGAACGAGGTAGCAAGAAGGCTAACGAATTATGATCAAAATACACAGAGACGCCAATTTGTCTGTCGTCATGGTGTTAAGTCGACAGAAGTAAACATCTTCATCTTGTTATGCAAATATTTGCGCTGTATTTTACATTAAAATTTTACTATCAAAATTAAAATAGGAGAAATTTTTTCTTTTTTCACAGCACCTTAATCGCTGAAGTGAAGTTACGCTGAAATTAACCAATATCTGCTTTAAACAATGTCTTCCTCCTGTTAACACAGTAGACAGCACAGCGTTCAGTTCCCATTCTCTTCTACAACTTCATTTAATCGCCTGGGAACAGAGGTAACAAGCTATCTGAAGAATCTGTCACTCTGTGACATCTATCCCCACGCAGCGTGAACTCCTTCCGACAACGCTGCTTTGGATGTTGGTGCAGGTCTTTTGCTCTTAACAGTTTTTTCTAGGCGCAAGCAAATGAAGAAAGGCAGCGCGTTTTTTTATCAAGTGACGTCTTCATCAATTACTTTAGTTTTAATGTAATCTACGAGTAATTGCTGATGTTTGATATTAACATGAAAAGGATTCCGTATACAGGGAAAGAACCTGTTCTTCGGCAACTACTTCTATAATGAGCAAAAAGCATTAAATGATCTTCAAGTACATGTCTTCCAGCAGCGGTATGGAGAAAATGATAGTAATAATGACGGTAATAATGGAATTATCCAGTAACTTACACTTCACAGCGGATTTTCTCGAACTAAGAAATTTGTTGAATTTGTGAAATTTTCAAAATGGCTTCACATCGAGCCTATGTTGCTTAGAAAAGTCATTACATCCTGCTGACATGAGAATAGCATAATCTCCGCGTCAGAAGCTTGCTCTACTGAACCATTTAATAAACTCGCATTTTTTTCACCGGTACTAATTTTGTAATCTAAGCACATCATTCGTTACAGCACACTCCTGGGGCAGGGAAATGTAGCCACAATGGTCTGGTGCAACGAACTATCACAGGTGCAATGCGTAGGATCAGGCACTTACATTTAAGAGGCAAAAACAGATTTACTTTACCTCTGGTGACCTCAAGAGAAAGACGTTATAATCCAGAATCCGCATTAAACATCACGTTTCTTCATTACCAGCTGGGCAGAGCCGGTTTACGTTGGGAAATGACATAGCGGAAATGATGATAAACAGAAATACACTCGCCAGTAAACTTACTTACATTAGAAAATTATATTTTATTTAATGAACCGATAGCCATTTGAAGGAACAGGGCTCTTATTTTACTTGTACTTGATTGAACTAGAGACGTTGAAAAATTTGATGATGCACCGTGATTCGAATTCGCATCTCCTATTTCGAGGATCTGAATCTCTCGGAACAGTATGGTTCAATCATCTCGTTCCTTTTTCCAAAACTGCAGTCTTCTCTACATCTCCTCCAAAGGTAAGTATGTGTGTCCGAATCCCGATCCAGTTAAAAAATATTCATAATTTCATTTGAAGCCCTATTAGGTGCAAACCGGCGTGCTAGTGAAAATTAACGTGCACTTTTTATGTCCGTTCATGTGTTGCCAACAATCGCAAGAGGTGTTGTTATTTCTGGTCCAACACGCACACATCTTACTGTTGGTGAGTAAGCAACTGATACTTAAGCTATATTCGTTGAAGCACGGTAGGTGTTCAGTTCGATCGTCGCTTAGGCACAAAAGTTTGTATCCTTATTTTAGATTCAGACACCTAGCAGCTGGTAAAAAAAACCGATTCGTAACATTTGATTTTACTCATTTAACAATCCGGTTACGTGTTGGGTTCGTATCTCCGCCACAGAACTTCACGTCATGCACTTCATCTTTAAATGCATGTACACTTTCTTACTTCAGAATGGAGGTATAGCAGACATCTTTTGTGGCTATTTAACAGGGACGAAAGGGTCTTGATAAGAGTCACGGTTTGTTACAAATATTGTCCTCTTTTATTTTCAAGGTTAGGTTTTGTTACCGGTATTGGCAAAAGTTTCGGTAATTCATGACTCTTCATGGCTAGTCACCAATATGATATGAGTAGATTAGATTAGATTACATTAGATTAATTCTTGTTCCATAGATCATGAATACAACATTTCGTAATGATGTGGAACGTGTCATTTTAATGAAAGATTTCTTTACATACCCATGATTCAATTTCTTTACAACAATTTTTTACTTTCTCCCCCTTATTCTCTTTTATTTCTCTCTCTCTCTCTGTCGCGCGCACACACACACACACACACACACACACACACACACACACACACACAGACGTTTTTTTATTATTTTAATTTGTTTGTTGTGCCCGACTATCGTCGACGCACGAAAACGTATGTGAATGAGTTTCTTAGTTTTGAGTACACTTACAAAGGAATATAAAAACTGCTCTGAGAGTTACTGATTTATGATGCTTGGTTTGCAGTCAGTTCTGAGTATTATTAGTAACTACGTTCCAGTCCCTAAACGTAGTTACAGAAATGCGAATCAGACGCATTACGTATTCCAGGCCGTAGCAGGTGGGACTTGGAGACACCAGCTATGGTCACTTCCCAGCCCGCTGTAGGATCACATCGGTTGGTCTTCTTCCTGCTGGTTCTGTAACTGAGATTTGGCAACAGGGCAAGGTATGTTTGGCAACTCTGTTCACGACGAGTTACTTCCTGGTGTGCACGGAATTTAGCCTAAAAGTTCACTTGATTTTACCTGTCATTTCCATTGAATAATCTGAGTTATTATCGCTTGAGGTGTCACAAAAGAGTGTAAATTTACGGTTTTCAGCCCAGTAAAGTCGTTGCACGTGTAAATCGCAACTAATTTAATCCTTTAAATGCCGGCCGAAGTGGCCGTGGGGTTAAAGGCGCTGCAGTCTGGAACCGCAAGACCGCTACGGTCGCAGGTTCGAATCCTGCCTCGGGCATGGATGTTTGTGATGTCCTTAGGTTAGTTAGGTTTAACTAGTTCTAAGTTGTAGGGGACTAATGACCTCAGCAGTTGAGTCCCCTAGTGCTCAGAGCCATTTGAACAATTTTTTTTCATCCTTTAAATAGCGGTTTATGAGTTCTAGCCACTGTTGGCCTCGTAAGAGGAAACTAAGACATGTGCCTCTTTGCCAGCTCTGCGGTAACGCGCTGAGCTGTAAAAAAGCTTCTGTTGTAGGTTGTAGTTCCAGTCTCACTGATTGTAACATTTATCCCATCTGGGAAAGAGCTACTAGCAGTCAGATCAAACATCGATAAGGAAATTGCAAGAAAATACTTTTAGCTCATAGTGCAACGGTGAAAAACTTACAATGCTGCACCGCAGTGAACACCTCTTTCCGTTGCTGACAAGCAAATTTTGGGTTTCTAGGAATACATAACTTTATTTATGAAATGTTACAAAAATGGTTAATATGGCTCTGGGCACTATGGGACTTAACATCTGAGGTCATCAGCCCCCTAGAACTTATAACTACTTAAACCTAACTAACCTAAGGACATCACACACATCCATGCCCGAGGCAGGATTCGAACTTGCGACCGTAGCGGTCACGCGGTTCCAGAATGAAGCTCGTAGAACCACACGGCCACATCTACCGGCGAAATGTCACATTTATATACCCCTTGAGTATGACACAGCATACCAATTACACACAGACCCAATGAAAATGTAAGTGAGTTGTATATTACTAATTTGTGTCGATAGAGGCACGCTTGTGTACAGATACGCAGTTGTAATAAAGCAGACTTTCGTCGTAAGGTTGTCGTGGGTAGTTTTATTTTATTTCTTATAATACAGTGCACAATTTTCATGAGATATCCTTTAGTGTTGTTAAAACAATAGTAAACATGAGAGTGAAATTAATCATCAACGCTATATGTGAGTTCCCTGATGTTATCTCTAACAGTCTGACAATGCACATGCAGTTTATTGATTTCATGGGCGTAGAAAACTTGTTCTGAATTAAATCTGTCAATCAAAGTTTTAAGAAGGACAAAATGCCACTATCACACGACACCTAATGTAGAAAGTACTGTTCTGATGTATTTTGGCACGATGCGCTCTCCCCATACATAATACAAAAGTTTCGAGAGGCATCTGCTGCCTGGCTGTCTATTAAACCTGAGAAGTACAAAATGTCGCGGAAGTTACCCCTTTTTCCACATGTGACTATTTTGGGATGAGAAGTGAAGGGAATTATGTTCAAAGTTCCACTACACTGATAACTTTAGCAGACATCAGAATTGCGTTTTAAAAAAATTTGCAATGAATGTACTCGAACTCCTTACATCTTTTCTACAGCACACGATACTTACCATTCCATTACTAGCTCACATGTAGCTGCCCAGAACTCAACAACTACCCCTACAGAACTTCTGCATTCCACAGTGCTGTGAGATAATGCATATGGCTGCGTCTAGACTTCTGAGAGACAAACAGTTACAGCCTTTCTTTTGCACTGCACGACGTTTTCAACAAACAGATAGCGCAATAGATTAGCTCCTGTTTAAATTTCTGCATTCTACACCGTTGGCAGTTCTGTGTAGGTGTCAGTTCTGTGTAAGTGGCAGTTACGTGATTTTATTTCGGTGATTACGAAGTAGAGTCGAATGTATACACCGGGTAGCATAGGCAGCTAGTTCATTGTGATTCGGTCAACCAAGTAAATGAATTTACTGAACATGCTACAAATTACTACAGGGAGCGTGTGTGTCGGAATTCTCATCCAGTGTGGCTCAACAACGTTATGACAGCAAAAATTAATAACAGAGAAGAGGATTTCGTGGTCTGTTGGATTGATGATAGGTTCATATACCTGTGGTTTGGGTTCGATTCCGACTTCTGTCAATGATTTTAGATAGGGAGAGACAGATTCCTTTCTCTTCTGGCTACAGCAAGTGAAGAAGATATAATGGCATTGTGGTCTGAAATTCACATTATAGATGATATTCCTTCTTCACCAAGTAGACGTTAGATTGAACCACAATAAATTTTGGAGTGGCGACTTGTAGAAACTATCACCAGTAACCTTTCTTATACTAGTTATTTATATCTAGAGAAGAAACAACCGCTATGTAGGATCACAGGACATTAATTCCATTTTTTATTTGAGCTTCTGTATGTCAATAAAATTGGTTTTGAACTGCGAATGCAACTCAGATCACCCTTTACGCGGAATTTGATCCCTTCGTGACAATACAGCCTGGCTACAAATTGTTGTTTGTTCAAAACTGCAGATTCCTCAACATATGCACATATTGCACGTGAATGGGTTTCGAATCCTGGCCCGCCACTAATGGTGGAGAAAAATTCGGTAGCTGACATCTCTTTCTGTGTAGTCATCAACGATATGTGTGGAGCTCTATTCCCATTCAGCACTGAACTTTTCGTCATATGATTTCTAGTTCAAACAAGCTCACATATCGCTGCTGGTGCAACAAACCCATATTTAACGATCGTTTTCTCTAGAATATGACAGCGGTAGATGCCGGGTTGGAGTCCTGGGAAGGAAAAAATTAATGTTTCGTCACTTCATTTCAGTTACAACATCTAACTACTGCCGAGTAAATGCGATATGTCACAGTAGATTGTGCTTCGATATCAATCCGATTAGGTTCTGGGTTCGAATCCCTGTCCATCGCAAAACTTTACCTCACGGCATCTCAAGTACGTTACTTGTGAAGAAGCAATATTTCACGTCTCTCGTAGTTCCATAACAGGGACAATAGATGCTGGGTACGAATTCGCGTCCGAAAACGTTTGCGTTATGTAATTTAAAGTTGATATTTGCTAATTTATACTGTCTAAAATCGAGGTGTATCTCTCTCTGTGTGCCTAATCAGGAATGACTGTTAGTTTCCGTCAGTCACGAAATCTTTGTTTAATCTACATGATCTGAGTTTGAATCCATATGCAGAGCGAGACGGTTCTTCGTGTCATTTCAAGTTCATACATATTCTCAATTAGCTGCTCGTGAATAACTTAAATTGTTAATGTCATTTTGTGTTAAATAATAAGTACGGTATGTAACTTTGAAGAGGAAATCGTGAATACGAGGAACTTACTACGTTCATTGCCTGTCTGACGTAATAATGAGAGTGGTAACATTTCAGGTATGTCATTTATTGTAATAAATGTGAGCTCACAAGCCTTAAGGACAGTCTTATCTGTGATAAGGTGTTCCCTGATATTTGTAGTATCGTGGTATTGCTTTACATCTTGAGTTATTGCGATACAGAACAGGGTTTTCTAGTGGTGACTTGTTGGAACCATTTTCAATAGTCAAACGACTGTACCGAGGAGTGATTAGAGTTCCTGCTAGACAGCTGAGTTATGCGGGTTGCATGCGAATCAGGCGAAATGCAATTCCGGTCGTTCGGATACTTTTGAGCAAGACTGTGCAGCTAAGATTTATGTATTCCATGAATGAAGTGCTCAATCAGTATTTAATCTTTATAATCTGTGTAAACATACTTTAGCACAAACCATTTCAGATGAGAATAGCTCGAGGTTGCACCGAAACAGGTAGAAATAGGTATTTGTCAATCAACATGCTACGTAGACTATATTACACATACAAATACAGCATATCACTTCCCTCTACATACTAAAATTATTTTCACCACACTCAATGTATTACATTTTATTTTTAAAATTTTTCTTTGACATTTGCATTATGTAAATTATATTCTCATCAACTAGTTAGTAACAAATTATATGGAATCATTTTAACAATTGTTAAGCATTCAATTCGCCGTAACCCCAGAGAAATCTTTATATATTACGTTCTTTATATTATTTAAAAAAAGCATTAAGAACTGTATAGCAATAAGTTTGTAACAATGAGAGGTCTTTGCTGTGAGATTCAGAAGCATCGGACCCACCTTACAGTTCAAGGCGGTGGGTTACTATGCACTGTTAATGAAATAAATAAATAAATGAAATAAATAAATGCAACACAACCCCCGTCTGTACTACCCTGTTGGCACGACAATAATGGCAGCTAAAGTTTTCCAGGAATTCGCCACACAGAAACCTGTCCATCGGACAGACACAGGGCGTAGTGACATTCAAGAAATACATTTGCTGTCATCCACTGTCCACTTATGTCGCTCTTTACACCAACTCAAATGCCGCTTAGCAGTGACTAAAGATATGTACTCAGGCACGGCAATCCACTGTCTGTCGCTGGATTCGAACGAGGGTTCTGTGCTGGGCGCGAGAAAGAGGATGATGGGAGTGTGTACACGGATGACTCTTGATGACAGAATAACAACATTTATTGATCAGCTACAATGCATTGGCTGTTGATCGACTGGGCGAGGCTGCTTCCGCTCGTAATATTGTCGGCAGTGATAAAAGTTGGCAGTCGGACGCTCACACGTGCGCCTGCTGCTGTGCCTATAGCTGCGCTGGCGTAAATTAAATCTGCTTTCTCGACAGCGGCGCTTCAGCCTTGCTACGTCATACCACGGCAGCTGGAACCACGCGCCGCAGGCCTCTGCTGTGATTGCGGCTGGGGGGGTGTGGTGGCGGCGGCGGTGGGACAAGTAATTACCCTGTCTCAGCGACCATCCCAGGCGGCTGTTGTCTGACGTCGGCGGGCCGCAGTCCCCGGCTTCAGTCTCTGTCACTTTGATTTTGGGGGGCTGTCCCAGGGCGCTGGTGACAACGCGTAACCACAACGCACCGTAGGCGGTGACTCCTGTCACATGCGGCTGGCTGCTGACGGCGTCTCGTGATAGTGACAGAGCTGGCTACAGTGCCGGCGTTGCTCTGGCGCCTACTAGGCGGCAACCTGCAGTACGACTTTTACCACGGCTGCGATTACACTGACGTCTCCGAACTTGTGGAGGCGCTGAGTCGCTCCAACATCTCATGACTAGGAGCTGGCTGTCGGTCCTTTAATACGAATTTCCGCCGCTGCTGTTTAGGGTTCTTCCTCCCCAGTGGGTGGGTGGAATATTCTAGTGTTGCTAGACTGGCGTAAATGACCCGATTTGGTAATCGGCGTGTGGCAAGCTGCTTCTTGTCGTGTTCTCTGCTGTTCTCTTTTGTGTTGCTTAACTCGGTGCTGTGCCAACTCACTTGTATCACGGTACCATACCACCGAGCTGAGCAACGGAATGTAACAGACACATGACTAATGGTTCCCAGTATTTCTTCATATTCTAACTAATTTAATAAATGTAAAACTCCTACCTTTAAATAATTTAATCGCTCTAATTATTCGACCCTCTACAATCCCCCCTTCTACGGAAAGAATGCATCCCCTCATCTGTTTGCACTTGACTCTATTTACGTGGTTTTGAACCCTCTACAAATACTGCATGTGTAGAATATTTACACGGTTACTTCCTTTAGTCGGACGTACTTCCGCAGACTCCGACGCTACTGGGTATGCGCATATGTGAATCTCGTAGAAGAGTGGTTCATGCAACTCCGCAGTTTCAACACGAGCATCCGTCAAACCGTCAGCAAGACTCCGTAGCTATGCGACAGTCACTAACTGCGCATGAATATCGTTCAAGCGACAGCTTGGGTTGTAGGGTGTTCTGACAGAGTCTCGAGTCGTACCTGATGAAGGTAACGAGTTACGCTACCGAAATATCATGCAAGTACGACGCTGATATCCTGCAGAACACCCGACAATCCAAGGTGTCATTAGATCGCGCGGAAAGCCTGAAGAATCTCACTGTTCAAGCGATCAACAGTTACACGCAAGTCCTGACTGGTGGTTTCGGCAGATGGCCTAATGTGCGAAATTAGAGCAGCGGCCAAATCACGGAGCTGCCGAGCGTTATTCAGCACATTCCTTTCCAAATTGGCGAACTGTATTTCGTGCAAGTTCACTGCCTCCACGTTGCTTTCTGTCTCCTTCCGCACTTCCTGTAATGCCTTCTTGGCGTTAGCTATGTCATCCGCTTCGGTTGTACCAAATACTGTCTTTAGGACCCTTAATCTGTCGGAGCTGCACCTGTAGCTTTGCAAACTCTAATCGCAAGAGACGATACTTCCCTTGTGTGCCGTTATACCCTGACTGATGATGCGATATTCCGTGCAATTTCCCTAACCTTTCTTCCAGTCTCCGAATATGGTTCACGAGTGCCAAATTGTTGCAATTTACGCTTAATGTCCACTGGCCATCCGACATAATCATCTCCCGACAGAGGACGTACCTTTATTGGTTCAAATGGCTCTGAGCACTATGGGACTTAACATCTATGGTCATCAGTCCCCTAGAACTTAGAACTACTTAAACCTAACTAACCTATGGACAGCACACAACACCCAGCCATCACGAGGCAGAGAAAATCCCTGACCCCGCCGGGAATCGAATCCGGGAACCCGGGCGTGGGAAGCGAGAACGCTACCGCACGACCACGAGATGCGGGCGTACCTTTATTTCCTCGGCCACACACCCGTAGTACAATTGTCCTAACACATAAGAAAGACTCCATGGTCCATCTCTCCTCCATAGGCTGAATGTGCTCCCAGATGCTGCTTCCATCTGCTCTCGTCCCGGAGTAGGAACGTGCGTCCTGGGAGGAAAGAAAATCCTAGTGTCAGTCCGTGTCCCTGCTCTAGGTCTTAGGATATATTGGTGACCCGTCATATTATCCTATTTCATATACCGTCGTGGCATGCTGGTTCGGTAAAACTACCATGGGAACGTAACGAGAAACATGGTGAATAATGCGTAATACTTGAGGATTCCTTGATGTTCTTTGTCCTATGGGTCGTAGAATTTCCAACCCTACGGTAAAGAGCCGTACTTTAATTTTCTGCTGTTAAGTTCTGCTCTTTGAGTATACGGAGCAAATTTTTTCACGTAATGGTCCACATCCTGCATATGCGTCATCCCGCAATAGTTCTGCGCTACCCTTCTCTCCCTTGCTCTTTGTCCCACTAAAATGGAATCATTGGCTTGCCTCAATGCTTCGTCACGTGGGCTCTAGAGCACCACTAACCATGGCCCGTTTCACCGACAGTTCGAGTTAGCACTCAGTGCTGTCCTCCATTCACTTACGTCAATGCCTGCGTGTTCCATAGCCATACCATACGACTGAATCAATTCGCGTTAGCATGCCACGTTCCCATCCTGTGTACTGCCTTGTTATCGAAATCGCTTAAATGCACGGCCTATCTCGACAACCTACTCATTGGTCTGTAAGTCCTAAAACCCACTTAAGCTCTGTGTGATCAGTCGTCACTTTAAATCGCCTACCATACAGGTAACAACGAAAGTACCCAGGTCCAAAAATCACTGTGAGCATTTCCTTCTCTGTACTGGAATAATTTCGTTCAGGATTATTGAGCTGCCGTGAAGCGAACGCAGTAGGGTGCTCCTGTACATCTATATACAAAATAACTACTGGCGCAAAATCGCTCTAATTACAAGAGAGATTGAACGGTTTTCAAACATCCAGATAGACCAAAACGAGATAGTATGTCAAAAGATCTTATAACTTCTGGAGCGCCGCACCACGCTCAGCTGTCCTATGAAACTTCACTGCTTTCCGTAGTAGCTGCGTGAGGGAGATTGTAATTTTTACTAGTTTCGGAATATACCTAATGTAAAAATTCGTGATACCCAAATAAAATTTAAATTCCATTACCCTGGTAAATGTTGAAACATTTTAAACAGCCTTAACTAGCTGTGGATCGGTAATAATTCCATTCTGCCCTACAATGTGACCCAAAAAACGAACTTCTTGCAAATACAAAATGACATTTCTCTAAAGTCAACGTTAACTGGGCTGCGTGCAGACTTCGCGCAACTCCTCCTAATTTTCTGGAATAACTTCTGAATACAAGGTTGCCAAGTCCAAAAGGTATGCGACGAAACGTAAAGCGTCCAGCCGGCGCTGAGAATGCCGTTTTCGGTCGGTCAACCTGTGTCACCTTCAGTTGGTGGTAGCCACCACACAAATCCAATGTTGTGAAGTACTGGCACTGACCCATCCTGTCCAATGTCTCTGTTACACAGTGTATGGCGTAGGATGTGAAGGAGTAGGATTCGTTATGAATAGGAAGGTAGGGCAGAGTGTCTCTTCCTGTGAACGATTCAGTGATAGGTTTCGTCTTATCAGAATCAGCAAAAACCAACACCAATAACGATAGTTTAGGTATAAATACCGAAGTCGCAAGCTGAAGAAGAAGAAGAGATAGAGAAAGTATCTGAGGATATTGAAAAGGTAATGCAGTAAGTAAGTCATGGGGGCCTGGAATTGCAGTTGTACAGGAAGGAGTAGAAGAAAGGTTTACAGGAGAATTTGGGCTTGGGACAATAAATGAGGGAAGAGAAGGAGTTCTGTAACAAATTTGAATTCGTAATAGCGAATAATCTGTTCAAAAATCACAAGAGCAGTAGGTATACTTGGAAAAGGCCGGGTGATACGAGAACATTACAGTTAGGTCACATGATGGTCAGAGAGAGATTGCAAAATCAGATACTGGATTTTATGGCGTACCAAGGAGCAGATATAGATTCAGCTCACAATATAGTAGTGATGAAGAGTAGACTGAAGTTTAAGACATTAGTCAGAAAGAACAACACGCAAAGAAGAGGGATACGGAAGTATTAAGGAATGACGAGGTAAATTTGAAGTTATTTAAGGTTACAGATACAGCAATAAGGAATAGCTCAGTAGGTAGAAGAGTTGTAGAGGAATGGACGTCTCTAAAATGAGTAATCACAGAAGATGGAAGGAGAAACATCGGTACATAGAAGGTAACTGCGAATACCCAAAGGTAAGGGAAGAAATACTTCAGTTAATCGGTGAAAGAAGAAAGTGAGAAAATGTTCAGGGAAATTCGGCAATACAGAAATAAAATTCTCTTAGAAATGGAATAAATAGGAAGTACAGGGAAGCTAAGACCAAATGGCTGCATGAAAAATGTGACAAATTTGAAAAAGAAATGATTGCCGGAAGGACTCACTCAGCATATAGAAAAGTCAATACATCCTTCAGTGAAATTAAAAGCAAGGGTGGCAACATTGAGAGTGCAACGGGAAATTCACTGTTAAATGCAGAGGAGAGATCGGATAGGTGGAAGGAGTACAATGAATGCCTCTATGAGGGGGAAGATGAAGAATCTGCGCTTGCAGAATAGAAACGTGGAAAACACAAGTCTGAAAATAGTTTATTGCACTTACCAAAACGAAACAATAATACAATATGCAAAAGAACTTGAGGCCAACCGCGGACCTTCACAAATACAAAATATCAAATAACAATAAAAGACCCGTTTCTTCATGGGATGCGAACACAAACAGTTCTACAACGCCAAGAGGTTCGTCGTCTACACCAAGAGAACGACCAGCTAGAAGAGGCGTCTGGCCGTGACTTCAGGGGCGGCAGCTCTGTGTCCTTCCGAGCGGTGAGTCGAAATGCCTTTTGCCGGTAGGCTGTAGATATAGCATTAAGGAATAGCTCAGTAGGTAGTACAGTTGAAGAGAAATGGACGTCTCTATGAAGCCCATTGGCGGATGTATCTGCCGGAACTATTTGCGATCACGTTCCTGGTTTAGCAAAGTGGTTCCTAGGCTAGCTGCGACCTCTGGTGAAGTTGTTCTGCAGGCTCCGCTAACTCGTAGCGGTCCCTGGTGGCTGTTGGTGGAGACCTGGTGCTGTGTTGTGTTGTGCCCTCCGGTAAGTCTTTGTTTAGACAGCACAGACGACATAGGCTTTCTTGGCGATGCAGGCATCCGGTGATGGTTCGACGTAAAGTGGGTTGCCGATGCAGTAGGCGCTACGGCGTCCGAAGTGTGCGGCCACAGCAAAGGGTCTGATGTGATAGAAGAAGAGACAGGAGTCGATTTAGAAGAGAGAGGGGATCCAGTACTAGTATCTCAATTTAAGAGAGCTTTGAATGACTTAAGATCAAATAAGACAGAAGGGATAGATAACATGCCATCAGAATTCATAAAGTCATTGGGGGAAGACACAACACAACTGCTATTCCCGTTGGAGTGTAGAATGTATCAGTCTGGCGACATACCATTTGACTTTCAGAAAAATATCATCCACACAATTCCAAAGACTTCAAAAACTGACAAGAATGAGAATTATCGTACAACCATATTAACAGCTCATGCATCCAACTTGCTGACGGGAATAATATACAGAAGAATGGAAAAGAAAATTGAGGATGCGCTGGATGATAATCAGTTAGGATTTAGGAAAGGTAAAGGAAACAAAGAGGTAATTCTAACCTTGCACATTGATAATGGAAGCAACACTAAAGAACAATCAAGACACGTTCATTGGATTTGTCGACGTGGAAAAAGCGTTCGACAATGTAAAATGGTGCAAGATTTTCGTAATTCTGAGAAAATTGGGATACGTTATAGGGAGAGAGGGGTAATATATACTATGTACAATAGTCATGAGGAAATATGGACGACCATGAACGAAGTGCTCGGATTAAAGAGGGTGTAAGACCTGGATGCTGTTTTTTGCCATTGTAGTTCAATCTGTACATCGAAGAAGCAATGATGAAAATAAAATAAAAGTTCAAGAGTGATATTAAAATTCAAAGTGAAAGGATATCAATAATACGATCCGCTGATAACAGTACTATCCTGAGTGAAAGTGAAGAATTACAGAATCTCCTGAATGGAATGAACAATGAGTACTGAGTATGGACTGAAAGGAAATTGAAGAAAGACGAAAGTAATGAGAAGTAGCAAAAATGAGAACAGAGACAAACGTAACATCAGGGTTTATGATCACGAAGTAGATGAAGTTAAGGAATTCTGCTACCTAGGCAGCAAAATAACCAATGACGGACAGAACAACCAGGGCATCAGAAGGAGATGCACTGGCACAAAGGGCATTCCAGGCAAGGAGAAGTCTACTAGTATTAAAATAACATAGGCCTTAATTTGAGGAGGAAATCTCTGAGAATGTAGGTCTGGTAGTAAAACGTGGACTGTGGGAAAACAGGAACAGGAGGGAATCGGAGCATCTGAGATGTGATGCTACAGACGAATGCTGAAAATTAGGTGGATTGGTAAGGTAAGGAATGAGGAGGTTCTGCGCAGAAACGGAGAGGAAAGGAATACGTGAAAAACATTGACAAGGAGAACGGTCAGGATGATAGGACATGTGTTAAGACATCAGGGAATGATTTTCATGGTAACAGAGGGAGCTGTAGAGGGCAGAAATTGTACAGGAAGACAGAAAGTGTAATACATCTAGCAAATAATTGAGGGCGTATGTAGCAAGTGCTACTCTGAGATGAAGACGTTATCACATGAGAGAAATTCGTGGCAGGCAGCATCAAACAAGTCAGAGAAGACTGATGACTCAAAAAAAAAATTGTAGGATGTGCATCGGACATTGTTTTCTGGTTGAGGAACCAGTAGTAACAACAGAAAGGATGTGCCTTACCGCCATCTTGTGAGTTTTTACTTACAGTTACGCCGGCCGGGGTGGCTGAGCGGTTCTAGGCGCTTGAGTCTGGAACCGCGCGACTGCTACGGTCGCAGGTTCGAATCCTGCCTCGGGCATGGATGTGTGTGATGTCCTTAGGTTAGTTATGTTTAAGTAGTTCTAAGTTCTAGGGCACTGATGACCTCAGATGTTAAGTCCCATAGTGGTCAGAACCATTTGAACCATATTTTAACTTAGTGTACACGGGAGCAGTCCATGGAGGGTAACAAGGTTGTATGGTGCCATTTGCAAGATACTGATCTGTAAACTCTTTCAAAATTGGCTGTAAGTGCGTTGGAATTCAATACTGTGGTGTGTACACGGGTGTTTTATTTCGAGTAGAAATTTGGTACTGAACAAGGGGTGTTGTGGGTAACTGACCCTATGAAGAATTAAACAGTTTGTCCGGTAATGATCTGTCCTGTTATTCAAGATGTGCTACCTTACTTCTTAGCGCTAGCCAGCTACAGACCCTCCTGGCATTGTGCAATTTGCTGTAAAATCAGTGTAGTTCATCCACACCTAACACTTCTCAATTCGGGACCAGGGTACCCCGCGACAACCGTACTTTTTCGGGGACAAATTATCAATACTGACAGCTACTGCCATTGTGCCGTCTACCTCCCGAATGTGGGGCATGCTGTGTCGTTTAAAACAACTCACAGCATCTCGTACTTCGTTACCTGTCAAAGGATCATCGATACACAACGAGTTCAATGGAGGTCGGTACCAACATCAATCGAGGCTACATTTCCTATACTTCTCGGTACACGACTCCACGAATTGACGTTAAGGTACCTTTAACGTGGTTTAACTGATTGTCCCTGGGCGTGGTGCGGACTTTGCGATGGTGAAGGTATTCCGACTGCTAAGCCTAGCTGAAACGACGTTCCTTCCATTTCTACCTTATGAAGTTCCAGGTCAACTACGGCGCTATGTGGAACCAGAAAACTGAGTCTGACAATAACGTCCTAACCACGGGAATAAGATCTGCATCTAATGACCACGAGAACATCATCTGCATCCATTAGGAAGTTGATCTTCGCCACTCAGAACTTGAACACTCCAGCAGCGAGCGAATTTACAAACCCTCCACCTAAGCCACTTAACTTCCAGCGTGATGCACCTGAGGGCTATTGGCACTAATTGCTTACTTGCAAACGATGCCTGAGAACCGGTAATCAACACGTTTTACATAATTTATCCCCACATAGCCGGTCAGAAGAAAAGTCTCCCACTGCTTTCTTACATGCGGTAACTCTTACTGTGAGCGTGACACAGTTGACACCATACCCCATGCGCGGTTTAACTGCTGCCCGTAAGACTTACCCTGCATCTGAACATTCCATTGCTGTTGATTTTTGTTAAGGCATTGCCGATCCAAGTGACCAAATTTCTTACAATACCTACAATGTTGATGTCTGCCATCTCTTTGTACACTGACCGATTCGTAAGACCGAAAACAATTTATATCCGTTCTAAACAATGTCAATGTCCGATGTTCACGTGACCTAGCCAATGACTCACAATCCTCTAATGACGATGTAGTGCTCGTTTACTCACTCAATACAATTCCAGACGAACCTTTCTTGACATATCCAGTTGTAGCCTCTTCGGGAATTCGTCTACAGATGTGTGTGTCATATGAGGAGCTGCTCGATCACTGTACACCCTTCTTCTTAGCCCCCTGTGTACAGTTAATGTGCTGGATGTACTGCTGGTACTAGTTTTGAACTATCGGGTGATGTCCACAGCTTATTTCATGGAATTTTTATACAACCGCCCTCCGTAATGGTTGACAGTTCCTGGTCGCCAGTATATGAGGTCAGTCTGGTCTTGGTTTAGCCATGGTTGTTACTTCGTCTTTCTATTTCACAATCGTATCACCAACGGTCGACTTGGGCAGCATTAGAAGGGTCCCCATGCAAGTGACGGAATTTTTGTATGAGTTTACTTACCACATTCGAACTAACTAAGTTCTCCTGGACAATCC
Source organism: Schistocerca serialis cubense (assembly GCF_023864345.2). Lineage (NCBI taxonomy): Eukaryota > Metazoa > Arthropoda > Insecta > Orthoptera > Acrididae > Schistocerca > Schistocerca serialis. The sequence goes on along the minus strand of NC_064643.1, from coordinate 740,689,071 downwards.
TTTATGCGATTACCTCATTTCTACTGTTAACATTCCCAGTCTTCTTTTATACCGGTAGGTCCGCAGCTCGTGCTAAGAAATGGTCAGCTGCGCATTGCATAGGTGTATAGAGATACTTTTTACCTTACTTTGTACTTGCAAGCAAATCTGAATGGGAAGGGGTCTTGTTCACTGTTTAATTTGTATGTCACATTATGCTAACATGTTTTAGGGGACTAGAGCACACAAAACAAATACTAAACTTATGGGTCTCATAGGCGTCTACTTCAATTCACTGAGGCTTCGTATGTAACATGAATATGTCGCAACGCATCGCTTGCTTCACACATCAGAAGGACTTTGCTGCTGTAGACAAAGCATGGTCTAAAACCAAGGTAGGTAGCTCCCGCAAATACAAGTAAAACACTACAATTTAAAGCGAATAATAAATGTAGCCAAATTAAATCAACAATGAAACTTCTATGCAGTAGTGATGCGTGAATTCTAAAGGCAGAAAGCGGAAATAGACTCAAGAGCTGTTATGAAAAAAGTGTTTACTTTACTGGTCACCTAATACATATGCAGTCAGATCCCAAGCGCAGTTCAGAGAGTCATCTTCCATAGCCCTGTCGATTATAATGTAGACACTAATAGAGAGAGGCTGTGTACTCGCATGAGTTGTTCACGGTCCAGAAGGTGCTCATGGTGGATTGTGGTGGCATCCTACACACTACTAGAATGACGCTGTCTGTGACAACGGGTGCGGGGCAAAGTCAGGACATGCGGAGACCAAGCAGCAATCGGTGTTGTAACTGTAAACTGTCGAAGCTGCGTTGGTAAAGTACCGGAACTTCAAGCGCTGATAGAAAGCACCGAAGCTGAAATATTTATAGGTACAGAAAGCTGGCTGAAGCCAGAGATAAATTCTGCCGAAATTTTTACAAGGGTACAGACGGTGTTTAGAAAGGATAGATTGCATGCAACCGGTGGTGGAGTGTTCGTCGCTGTTAGTAGTAGTTTATCCTGTAGTGAAGTAGAAGTGGATAGTTCCTGTGAATTATTATGGGTGGAGGTTACACTCAACAACCGAGCTAGGTTAATAATTGGCTCCTTTTACCGACCTCCCTACTCAGCAGCATTAGTGGCAGAACAACTGAGAGAAAGTTTGGAATACACTTCACATAAATTTTCTCAGCATGTTATAGTCTTAGGTGGAGATTTCAATTTACCAGATATAGACTGGGACACTCAGATGTTTAGGACGGGTGGTAGGGACAGAGCATCGAGTGACATTATACTGAGTGCACTATCCGAAAATTACCTCGAGCAATTAAACAGAGAAACGACTCGTGGAGATAACATCTTGGACCTACTGATAACAAACAGACCCGAACTTTTCGACTCTGTATGTACAGAACAGGGAATCAGTGATCATAAGGCCGTTGCAGCATCCCTGAATATGGAAGTTAATAGGAATATAAAAAAAGGGAGGAAGGTTTATCTGTTTAGCAAGAATAATAGAAGGCAGATTTCAGACTACCTAACAGATCAAAACGAAAATTTCTTTTCCGACACTGACAATGTTGAGTGTTTATGGAAAAAGTTCAAGGCAATCGTAAAATGCGTTTTAGACAGGTACGTGCCGAGTAAAACTGTGAGGGACTGGAAAAACCAACCGTGGTACAACAACAAAGTTAGGAAACTACTGCGAAAGCAAAGAGAGCTTCACTCCAAGTTTCAACGCAGCCAAAACCTCTCAGACAAACAGAACCTAAACGATGTCAAAGTTAGCGTAAGGAGGGCTATGCGTGAAGCGTTCAGTGAATTCGAAAGTAAAATTATATGTACCGACTTGACAGAAAATCCTAGGAAGTTCTGGTCTTACGTGTTGTAATTGTAAACTGTCGAAGCTGCGTTGGTAAAGTACCGGAACTTCAAGCGCTGTGGCTCGAAACAGCATATCCAGACACTCCGGGATGATGATGGCATTGAAACAGAGGATGACACGCGTAAAGCTGAAATACTAAACACCTTTTTCCAAAGCTGTTTCACAGAGGAAGACCGCACTGCAGTTCCTTCTCTAAATCCTCGCACAAACGAAAAAATGGCTGATATCGAAATAAGTGTCCAAGGAATAGAAAAGCAACTGGAATCACTCAACAGAGGAAAGTCCACTGGACCTGACGGGATACCAATTCGATTCTACACAGAGTACGCGAAAGAACTTGCCCCCCTTCTAACAGCCGTGTACCGCAAGTCTCTAGAGGAACGGAAGGTTCGAAATGATTGGAAAAGAGCACAGGTAGTCCCAGTCTTCAAGAAGGGTCGTCGAGCGGATGCGCAAAAGTATAGACCTATATCTCTGACGTCGATCTGTTGTAGAATTTTGGAACACGCTTTTTGCTCGAGTATCATGTCGTTTTTGGAAACCCAGAATCTACTATGTAGGAATCAACATGGATTCCGGAAACAGCGATCGTGTGAGACCCAACTCGCTTTATTTGTTCATGAGACCAAAAAAATATTAGATACAGGCTCCCAGGTAGATGCTATTTTTCTTGACTTCCGGAAGGCGTTCGATACAGTTCCGCACTGTCGCCTGATAAACAAAGTAAGAGCCTACGGAATATCAGACCAGCTGTGTTGCTGGATTGAAGAGTTTTTAGCAAACAGAACATAGCATGTTGTTATCAATGGAGAGACGTCTACAGACGTTAAAGTAACCTCTGGCGTGCCACAGGGGAGTGTTATGGGACCATTGCTTTTCACAATATATATAAATGACCTAGTAGATAGTGTCGGAAGTTCCATGCGGCTTTTCGCGGATGATGCTGTAGTATACAGAGAAGTTGCAACATTAGAAAATTGTAGCGACATGCAGGAAGATCTGCAGCTGATAGGCACTTGGTGTAGGGAGTGGCAACTGACCCTTAACATAGACAAATGTAATATATTGCGAATACATAGAAAGAAGGATCCTTTATTGTATGATTATATGATAGCGGAACAAACACTGGTAGCAGTTACTTCTGTAAAATATCTGAGAGTATGCGTACGGAACGATTTGAAGTGGAATGATCATATACAATTAATTGTTGGTAAGGCGGGTACCAGTTTGAGATTCATTGGGAGAATCCTTAGAAAATGTAGTCCATCAACAAAGGAGGTGGCTTACAAAACACTCGTTCGACCTATACTTGAGTATTGCTCGTCAGTGTGGGATCCGTACCAGATCGGGTTGACGGAGGAGATAGAGAAGATCCAAAGAAGAGCGGCGCGTTTCGTCACAGGGTTATTTGGTAACCGTGATAGCGTTACGGAGATGTTTAACAAACTCAAGTGGCAGACTCTGCAAGAGAGGCGCTCTGCATCGCGGTGTAGCTTGCTCGCCAGGTTTCGAGAGGGTGCGTTTCTGGATGAGGTATCGAATATATTGCTTCCCCCTACTTATACCTCCCGAGGAGATCACGAATGTAAAGTTAGAGAGATTCGAGCGCGCACGGAGTCTTTCCGGCAGTCGTTCTTCCCGCGAACGATACGCAACTGGGACAGGGAAGGGAGGTAATGACAGTGGAACGTAAAGTGCCCTCCGCCACACACCGTTGGGTGGCTTGCGGAGTATAAATGTAGATGTAGACAGCCAAGGAGATTGAGTCAGTATAACTGCCAACGGTTGGCGGTCGCCGGTTACTATGTGGTTGCCTCTAGCTTCAGTATTGGATGTTTCTGGTGTCAACCAAGAAACTATGTAGTGATACGCCTGGCGTGGTGCGCACAGCGAATGTAACCAATTTCTTCTGTCGAAGCCACCTTACCGTTGATGTGTACGGGCGTCACTTTTAAAGTGGCGGAGGGGGAGGTGGCGGTTGTATGGACCCAGGTATTACTGAGGAAGCAGTTCCTGCCCACACACAAATTATCGCGTAGTGAATGACTGGAAACATTACCTGAGAAACAGGACATAGAGTGCACATCTGCGCTCAGGGACGGAGCACTTTCTGGCGCTGATGACTAAGCAAAGGTGACTAGTGACCTATGGAGGCCCGCAGAGAGGATCAGATCTCCGTTGCCGGGAGCTGCTGACTACGTAATATCGGTGGCCACACCATGACGACGCCCATGGGCTCCCCATCCAGCCCCTGCCGCGTGGGACCTGAGGAAGGTGAACGCGGCTGTGGCTGCAAGTGCCATAGATCTTCATCTGTGACAGGAGCACGCGGTCATCAGGAGCGCAACTGATTTTCATTCCACCTGTGTGGCCGGCACGAACCCTGTACAAGAGAGCAGTCCAAGACCCGAATGACGATGTCCTGTATCCAGCGTTTGTTTCTGCCAAAGACTCTGAAAAGAGCTAAGGAACCGCGCGACGGCTACGGTCGCAGGTTCGAATCCTGCCTCGGGCATGGATGTGTGTGATGTTCTTAGGTTAGTTAGGTTCAAATAGTTGTATGTTCTAGGCTACTGATGACCTCAGATGTTAAGTCCCATAGTGCTCAGAGCCATTTGAACTATTTGAAAATTATCACTGACATTAAATTAAGTGCTCTACACTATGGTGGGCGCTGCAGTGCTCTGTGTCTGGGTCCCTGCAACAATTTGTCAGGCGACTTGCTGTTGCGTTTTTGTGAACATTATGAACAGGAAGATCACAAGAGCTTGCTCCTGTGTAGGAAAGGAACCGCATTTGTCCATTTGCTACTTAAATGTTCCCATTAGTTTCCGGTGGAACTGTGCCTTTGTCACAAGTTATATATCACTGGTTTCACAAAATTCCGTCACGTCTGCCGACTTAAACTGCGGACCTTTAAATCAGAAAACTGGTGTGAGAATTTTATGATAATCCATATAAACCACTAATGGTAATTTGCTATATGCGTGAACCGCACCTACTCAATGGCTGTTCCAAAATGAACCTGCAAAATCGTTCTGTAGTCTCAGTTAAGGACCGCTTGGCTTAGGCCAAGAACCTTTGAGGTGGAGTACTCAGGTGCTGCGTACATGCTACACAATAAGAGGTCAGCCCTCCAAACTGTTAGTCCATTCCGATCCATGTGCGATGGTGTCCGGCGAACTACTTTTTACGCACTATGCCACAATGGTCTCGATGTTCCTTCTGTAGAGATTGTGGTACTAACATACGTGACCAATCGCATCCTGATGGAAGCAGAATGGCAGGGAACCCTTTTACGTAAACAAGCCATGCTGAACCGCTATGTGTCGGCCAACCACTGGATTACAAACTGCATTGACAATACGTGGCCATATGGTGTGGCTGTAATGCGGCAAAGCTTGTAGACTGGTGTCCACAAGACAATATGATAATAAGAGCCTTCAAATGAGTCAAACGTCATGTCGTTGCAAACTGGTAGAGGGGAGATGTTGTCTGCGTTGGAATGAGATTAAAAGTACAGCGTCTACGATGCGCATGGGGACACTAGCCTGGAAGGACTGAAAGTTGGTATCAGTGGCTTGTGATCTTTCACTAAGTAAAACATCCTTCCACGAAGATACTGGTGCAATGTTTTCACACAATACGGCAAGTGCCTCCTTCAGCAATGGAGAATAACTGCACTGAGCCTAGGTCAAGAGCTTGCTTGCAATATTAATCGCTCTCCATTGGTCCAACTCCGAGCGAAAGCTCTGCACCAACCCTGTGCAAAGAAACCGCAATTTTCTCTGCATTCAAATTGACATGTACGTAGTAGGTGAATTTTCCTTTTGAGTCATTAGTTTTCTGACTGCTTTGAGGTCACCACGAATTTTCTCTAACGTGCCAACCTTTTGATCTGAAAGTAGCACCTGAAAAACTTGCCTCACGGCAGGAGTACGCCCGCCACTTTTGTGACGTTAACCACCGAGCTGACAGTTGAACACCCCAGCCACGATTTATGACATCTGCCTAGCTCGTTGTTGTTACCTACGGCTCGTGAACTGGGAGCGTGACGTTTACTATCAACCCAGTATGTGCTAGGGAAATGTGACGAGAGTCAATGTTCACCGCAGTAACGTTATAAGACTTCTGAGACTTCATTAAGTTTAGCATTTGATTCAAAGTTGGCTTCAGTCACACTATTATAAGCTTATATGACGAGCGTCAGACTTTTTGGCTTTTGCTGCGTGTTGTAGGCTTGCCTGCGTAAGGTAGAAACAAGTAAGAAGTTGACAGCCCACCTTGAAATTAAGGATTTCTCATTAAGGGGCTCCGGAACGCACAATACTTGCAATGTTAAAATAACGCTTATAAATTGCATCTTTCCTCACAAAGTATTTGAGGTAGGAAGTTGAACTTTTTACAGATTATTTATTGGAATACGGGCTACAACTTAAAACAGGGATTTTACAAAATTTTAGTACAGTTATTAAAGATGATTTTTTTCAATTGTAATGAAAACTCACAACATTTTTTTGCAATTTTTTATTTATATATTCAAAAATATACAGTTTTTTGGAAAAAAGGCTGTGTTAAATTATGCAGAAGGTACTGTGTAACATTTACTGAAAGTTTGAAACAAATATGTTTGGAAGATCTTCAGAAAACATGTAATTACTATGAGAAAATAAAAGTTTTGGGAATCGAGCGACAAAGATTGGATTATCTTTTTAGTGCATTCCAGGTCCATATGATGGATTATCTTCATCATCTGCAAACTCCTCCTCCAGCTTCCTCTTGTTCCTCCTCCTGTTTACTCTTGCGTGTATTTCTAGACTCTTTACAGCCCTGTCTGCAGCCCGAAGGCGTTCCTTGTCTAAAGCAAGCATCGCTCGTTGTTGTGTTCGTAGATTTTGCTACCATTTTCTTCAGTTGCAGTTACTGCAACACTGTTCCAAAAGGTGGTCATGTATTAACACTTATCACATTTCAGTTGTATTTCACTAGCAAGTCCTACGTGCTTTATTATGGAGAGTTCCAGACCAACTTCACTACAATGAATACATTGTACACAGTTTGAAAAAATTCCTTTGAGAACCGACATATCAAATATTTCATTCACATCCGATTCGCCCATAAAACATTCATAGTTTTCACTCATTGAACCAAGCTTCTTCGGTGAAGTATTTTCTTTCCCACTTTGACTGCTATGGGCAGGTGTACTTGAGAGTTTAGGTTCACTCACTTGGTTATCGTCTTTATTGTTTACAGTAATAACACATACCTTTGGCTTTCCAACATTTCTCCTTTTCTTAAAAGCCTTCAGAGGATTTCTAATAACTTTACTTTTACTCATTATTATACTTCAACAAAACAGAGACTCAAGAAACAGAATTAATTACGAATATTTTCGAGATAACGACAGAGTAAATAAACATGAAACAATCGACAATTACACCAGCGATATATATTGAAACATCACAGGATAGCCACAACACATACTTTATCTCACATCACTAAAATGTACCTGATGAACACGGACGTTAATAATAACACCATTTGACAGCAGTTTAACAGCGCCACAGTGGGTCACGCCTATGTAGAACACATTTTTTAAAAAATTTAAAAATACTTGTAGTCTTCGGAATTGAATAAATTATATATCTATTAAAAGGTAATAGTCTGCAGATTCAGAAAACGCTAAATAAGTAAAAATTGAACTTTTAATGATTTTGAGCCTTTCCGGAGCCCCTTAAACAAATAAGTATATCTGAAGTGGTTAGCCTATCAGTCTTCACTCATGAGTTACGTATCTTGCATGTTCCTAACGTACCGCAGTAGCTGTACCGGGGGAAGCAGACCCGCTGTTGAACGTCTGATCAGAACCACGTGTCGTTCCTGGCCTATCTTCGTATCACTGAAGATTAGCTTACAGGGAAACCGAAACATTCTGTGGACCGACCGGGTCAGATCCTGCGACCTTTCGTTTCCAGGCACACGGTATACCACAAGACCATAAGACACAACTACTACTGTAATTATGTATATTCACTAGAGATATAAGTGTTAGTAAATAGTAAAAGTACTGCAAAATCCACAGAATAAAATTTGGATGACAAAAACCATTGAATGAATGCGTTCGTTAGAGAATTTTACCTCGAAAGTACATTTACATGAAGATTAGTGCAGTGAGTTGTTGGCGTACCAATAACATTTAATGTTTGACAGAAACTTATGCCGATGATCGAGTCATGATTCCAGATTTCTATGAATTTATAGTTGTTCCGGGTCCTAAGGTAAAGATATTTCAACACATTAATATAGAAATATTTATAGTGCTTACACCTCATTTCTCTTCTAGTTTTCTCACTGTCCACATTTGCCTTCATACACTGTCATTTTTGACGTTTAAAAGTTTCTTGTATTACCAAGGGTGGTATATCGAAGGCTGTAATAAGCCATTCTGTGCAAGTAGTGGTTCGTATTCGTTACTTAATTGATACAGGTTTCTGCTCATGGAATAACAGTTATCCAATCCCCCTTTCACAGTCTGTTTCAGCACTTAAAATTTATTCTTCATATTATTTCCGCGTGCTCTTAATTCCACATGGTATAGATTCCATCGCGAGCAGTTAAATGGGGTATCACAGAAGCAGAAGAATCTGTCGAAAGTTTAGTGGATAGGATACAGAAAATTAATATTAATACCTATCAATTAATGGTCAGTAACGACACAAATAGGGTCCTGCAGGAAGCAGAACAGACGGCACAGACGTAGTTACGGGGTTCCCCATCCAATGTACAGAGAGAAGTGTACATAGGATTTTCCTGTGGAATTGGATGCAGCAGTGGATGTAGGAACGGTTTTGGGAGAAACAGACGCAGGAACAACTGGGCGCTAAGGGAGAAATGTCTGTTTCACTTACTTCAATTGCTACAATTGTATTATTTAGATCGCATACGAAGAGACTGTCTTCAGCTGAAATGTAAGAGACATAACAGGGTTGAACACTGAGAATAAGAGTGTAGAAGCAAATGCATATCAAAGTGGCACATACAGGGTGTCCAGAAAAGGACTCCCTGATTTCAAAATTAAATATCTTGAAAAAAAAAAAAGATCGATAGAGGAATGCAGCCAACGGTATGTTAATTGTGAAAGCTGTAAGAAGTTTGTACAGTAGTTTGACATAATAGTTACAAAAGCTGCTAACAGATGGCGCTGTACGCTGTACAGCTCATATCAGCATACATAAGTGAAATAATCGAATGAAAACAATCTTTGCAAACAATCACATCACAATGCTTTCAAAATGTTCACCACTGGCACTACAGAGGAGGTGCAAACGAAGAATGAAATTCGCCATCACATTTCGTAGTGTCTCAACCGAAATGGATTCACATGCCACAGAGATCGCCGATTCAAGCTCGTCCAGCGTGGCGGGATGCTTCGGGTAGACCATGTCTTTCACTATGCCCCACAAAAAAAGTCACAGGGAGTCAAATCCGGCGGATATGGAGGCCAATCCATGCCTGCATAAGTAAATTTGGGATATTCCAAAGCAATGACTCGATTCCCGAAGTATTCCTCAAGAAAGCGAAACACTTGTTCGGTCCGATCTGGTCGGGCTCCATCTTGCATAAACCATTCAGTACCTGGTCGATCCTCTAACGCTTGCTGTGTGGCGACAAATTGTTCCAAAATTGCAACGTAACGTGCACCAGTGACCGTTTCTCGCATGTAAAAAGGGCCAATAGTGCCTCTGCTGCATACTGCAGCCCACACAGCAACTGTAGGAGAATACAGGGGTTTCGCTTCATTTCCCTCGGATTTCATTCCATCACAGGTCAAGTCGCCGGCACATAGAAACAAGGCACCAAGACTCTGAGACGATTTAACCTCACGTGGCACAAGCGGAACCCCAAATTCGCCAGTTCTGCTTATTCACGTATCCATTCAGGTGGAAGTGTGCTTCATGCAGCCAACATCAAATCCTTCCTTATCAGTCATTGTGAGCATCTGATTAGCAAAGGCAACACTTTGTTGCACAGCTCGTACGGGTATGGCCCGGTGCGTTTGAATGGAAACATGTGTAGGCTCTTTCTCAGTATTTTATGCGTGCTGGAACGCTTCAAACCAGTCTCAGATGCAATTCTACGACTGATGACATTGGATTTCGCTGAATAATTCCAAAAACTGTGGCGATATTTTCAGGCGTAACTGCGGTTTGCTTGCGGCCAACATGCCCCACTAGATCATCAATTACGCTGCCAACTCGAATGGTTCAAATGGCTCGGAGCACTATGGGACTCAACTGCTGTGGTCATCAGTCCCCTAGAACTTAGAACTACTTAAACCTAACTAACCTAAGGACATCACACACATCCATGCCCGAGGCAGGATTCGAACCTGCGACCGTAGCAGTCGCACGGTTCCCGACTGCGCGCCTAGAACCGCGAGACCACCGCGGCCGGCGCTGCCAACTCGTTGAAATTTTGCGAAGAGCGTACGAATGGTTTTCGCATCGGGTCCTTTTGGAACATTAAATCGTGTTTGAAAACTTCGGCTTGTTGCCGTAAGACTCTCTTCTAACCTAGAAAAACGCGTTGTTCAATGAAGTACATGGTTTTAATCTCTTCCTTCGGAACGCTAACCTCCCTTCACGTTTCAATAGTGGAACTGATCGCTCTGGGCTTCGGATCACTATTTATACTAGGCATTACGTATGGCGATTACAGCGCCATCTGTTAGCAGCTTTTGTAACTATTATTTCAAACTGCTGTATAAACTTCTTACATCTTTCACAATAAACGTACCGTTTACTGCATTCGATCTTTGTTTTCGAGATATTTAATTTTGAAATCAGGGAGTCCTTTTCTGGACACCCTGTATTTGTCACCGTTTTGCCGATAGCTTCTCATATTCGGAAGTTTGAAAACGCACAATTTCGAGCAGGTGACGCAGCGGCGCACTCTCTCTGAGGCTGGCGTCACTTTGCACCTGGTGCCGCGAACTGCGCCCCACGGTACCGAGCGGGCTGCTTGCTACAGCGGCGTTCAGCAGTACGGAGCTCGCCGGAAATTTTGGTTGCGGTCGGTAGGTGGGCGATAGTTTGGTTCTGCCTGGTGTCGGTGATACGTGAGGGCACCTACATAGGTATTGTTGTCGCAGCCTTTCGATAGTCTGTTGCTTGGAGCAGAATGATGGGGTTCACAATTCAGTGCTTTCCAAATGGGTGGGTTTGCATGGTGTGTTTTGGCTCAGAGTTTGATGGTGATTATTGAGGCATGGTTTCCTGTGATATGGAATTGAGGACCAACGTTGTGGAGTTTTGCATAGGTTATGGCTCTGTGCGCGCTCCTGAGCAGTTGAAATTACTGGTTTGGAGATCGGGATAACGAGTTTGGAAATCGGGTTTTCTCTTTCATTCTGTCAGCAGTATTTTTAGAGCTTACAAGGGGAGGCCGCCAATTGCGAAATTCAGATTCGATTTATACTGCGCATAATAATAGCTCATGGCCAGAGGTGTAATGTGACAAAGCACCAAGATGCACTTCTCAGCCGATGTCGAGAAAATCGACAGTTAAAAGAAACCGTTGCGGTGAAATACTCTCTGCTATTAGCAGATTTCCACAGCGTCGTGGCGCAGCGGTAAGCGCTCGGATTTATAATCCGAAGGTTGCTGGATCGAATCTCGCTCCATGCAACTTTTTTTTTTAGTATTAATTTTTTGTAATTCAAATATATATATATATATATATATATATATATATATATATATATATATATATCCCGGAAATCAGTTGCAACAATTATGCATATAATAAGTTGTTGAAAGTCGTTTGTCGTGGAAAAACTGGCGACTTCGAACATCATTATGTTTTCCGCAAACAAAGTTATATTTCACAAATGTTATTAATTGTCTTCATAATGTTAACCACGTATAGTTAACGGAAGACGTAGAAACGATGTTCCGAAACGAATACGTACAGCGTAAGTCAAACGTTCGAATTAGAATAGAGACCCCACGAACAGAAATTCGCTGTGGCAGGTATGCAATATAAACTCCGTTACTCGCTCGTTACACTTGAAGGACAGATGTTGAATGGGGCCGGTCGAAGTGGCCGTGCGGTTCTAGGCGCTACAGTCTGGAACCGAGCGACCGCTACGGTCGCAGGTTCGAATCCTGCCTCGGGCATGGATGTGTGTGATGTCCTTAGGTTAGTTAGGTTTAAGTAGTTCTATGTTCTAGGGGACTGATGACCTCAGCTGTTAAATCACATAGTGCTCAGAGCCATTTTTTGTTGAATGGGCCGAAACGAGCAGCCGCATAACAGCTTAGTTGCCTGCTAACTTTGAAAGAAGGTAGATGCGGTCCCTAGCGCAACTTATAACATCGTCGAAAATCAGTGCGGACGGGAGAGCTTTGTTACACCCTGTTAAAAAACGGAAAAATGGAGGTGGTACAATTGGAGAGCGATCCGCCTTCACCAACATGCATAAGCAATTCATTAACTATATATACATATACATATATATATATATATATATATATATATATATATATATATATATATATGAATTACAAAAAGCTAATAATAAAAAAATTGCATGGTGCGAGATTCGATACGGCGACTTTCGGATTACGAACCCGAGCACTTACCGCTGCGCCACGACGCTGTAGAAAACTATTAATTGTAGAGAGTATTTCACCGCAACGGTTTCTTTTAACTGTCGATTTTCTCGACAACGGCTGAGAAGTGCATCTTGGTGCTTTGCCACATTACACCTCTGGCCATGAGCTTTTATTATGCGCAGTATGAATCGAATCTGAATTTCGCAATTGGCGACCTCCCCTTGTTAGTGTCGTGGCATTGAGTCAGAACTCATATTGACCTCTTTATAGGAGGAGTTACCTATTCGTGCACACAGTCGAGTGAAGGCAGTGTGGCATCTAGAGGACATCATTCGTAAGTTTTCTGTTTTTTTTTTTTTTTTTAAGTGTTGCTACATTACTGTCTGTTAAACTCGGACGGGACGTTAAACACTAATCTCCTCCTCCTCTTTTTTTGTTAAACTCGGTGGTGCCACGTAAGGTTAAATCGTCTCAGAGTCTAGGTGTCTTGTTTCTATGTGCCGGCGACTTGACCTGTGATGGAATGGAATCCGAGGGAAATTTGAATTGCAGTTTTATCTGCTGCTATAGGCTGTTCGGCCTTGTTCATCTTTAATGAATGCACTCGTTTTTGTCTACACTATTAAGTTGCTTGATTGGTCTGCGCAGCGGTAGCTCTGTGGTTTCATTATGAATGATTAAGGAAAACTTGTTGTAGTAGCGTTAGCTACATTTAGTACTCAACAATTACCGCGGGTGATCTAATGCAGTTTGAGTGTTGTTGTAGTGTATACTGATGTTGCGTGGAGAACACTATTAGGTGCTAAACCACGTTTTGGAGGGGTAGGTGTCCCCATTACGATATTCATCGCCTTTGCCATCATGTTTTAGTAACCGTTAATTAAGATCTCATAGTGTATAATACCCTAGTTCAAGTGACGTTATAATCATTAAGACTAGACAGGCTTAAAGATTGCTGTGTGTGGACAACAGTTTGGGTGCAGTTGAAGGAGTGGCCACTAGCCAGTCAGTTGAAGAAATTGTTGCTGCTTTATTTTTGTTTGGTGGCTCGTGTTGCTTGTGTGGTGCCCTTAAGGTTGGTACCTAGTGTTCACATATTTAAGAGTTGAGTCACTAGGGAGTATACCTTTTCGGAAGCTGAGTACAGTAAACACTCCTATAGTGCTGATTGTGTGTACAATGTGGGCGAGACTGAAAGGTAAACGTCAAGTAGGTGCCTTCACATCAGCAGAGCGAGGATCCATGGTGACTGTCATATGCTGTATGAGTACTGGCGGTACTTTTATACCACTAGTGATGATCTTCCTATGGAAGAACTGGGCTGATACTCTACTGAAAGGAACTCCACCTGGAACAATTGGTAAATGCCATCTTTCAGGTTGGTATCAAACTGAGCTCTTCTCCGATTGGTTTGACCACTTCATTTCTAAGGCACATCCTTCAAAAGAATCTCCTGTTAATTCTTGATGGGCATAACACTCATGCCAGAAACATTCATGTTATAGAACGTGCTAGGGAGAACCATGTTACAATCGTGAGAAACCCGCCTCACACCTCTTCTAAAACTCGGGCACTTGATAAGACATTTATGGGAACTTTAAAAACCTATGGTTGCGGCACAGCAGCCGGCCCTTAGGACCATATGACACATCTGAGTTGTTTGGGAAAGCCTACCTAAAGTACCAGACTGGCTCTATTGCTGCAAAATGGTTTTTGGAGACTGGAATTTTCCCATGTGACAGGACCGTTTTTGCAGAAATCGACTTTATAGCTGCCACGTCGGCTTTAGATGAGGCCAGAAGTCTGAGAGCATCTCCATTTGGAAGTAATGACCTGAGACAAGAAGACACTCAGAAAGCATTCAGACCTGTGACAACACACAGCCCAAGTTGTCAAGTACCTCATCAAACACGTGTGTGTCTCCACAAGATATCATGCCAATCACTCCTCTAAAGAGGAAGGTTTCCAACAGAGGTCGTAAGCCAAGTTCACCAGCTGTTTTGACATCTTCGCCTTATAAAACACGCATTGAAGACTCCTTACGGAAGGGTAAACAGAAGCTTCCTAAGGCACCTGCCAAAATCAAGAAAAAACGTGATGCTCCTTCTAGAAAACCATGCAAAACGGCATAAGTTATCTGAGGATTCTGATGAAGAGCCCAATGCACCTACTGTCTTTTCAGGCAAGTCAGATTTGGATCTCCCAGTTGGGGAAGAAAAACCTACTGAAGAAGTTGCCATTCGCATTTTTTGTGAAGGAGCGTTTTCCAAAGACGTTCGGGGAGAATTGTGGAGTAAGTTTGTAGAGTGTGAGGAGTACAAACACTCTTTGTGTGCCGGAAATGAAGGAGATACTTACATACCCGATTTTTGCAAGTGAACTTCGCTTATGAAGCATTTTTCTATTACAGTTGCGTTTAAAAATATTATTGTTTAATTTAAATTTAATATGAAATAACATAGTTTCTAACATTTTTAATAGTTTTCGTTTGAAGTAATCAGTTTCCTACAATTTTAAGGCGTTTACACATTACCCACACTTCTTGAAAAATTAATGAGTTGTTGTGCAAGCAGAATTTTTTTTTTAATTTTTAACATATTTAGTTTCTATGTTTCATAATATTACATTAGTCGCTAAAACATTATGAATTAGCTGTGGCTAATTTTTGAAGCTGAAAGAGAAGTAAACATTTCTTTTGTACAGCAAAAACAAACTGAGTCTCCACATTAAACCCCTACCTCTACTAGTATGTAGTTTAGGGAGCTTACGAAGCTGCTTAATTTATTATATTATTGACAGAAGCCCGCAGCTCGTGGTCGTGCGGTAGCGTTCTCGCATCCCACGCCCGGGTTCCAGGGTTCAATTCCCGGCGGGGTCAGGGATTTTCTCTGCCTCGTGATGGCTGGGTGTTGTGTGATGTCCTTAGGTTAGTTAGGTTTAAGTAGGTCTAAGTTCTAGGGGACTGATGACCATAGATGTTAAGTCCCATAGTGCTCAGATCCACTTGAACCATTTTTTTTTTTATTGACAGAATTTTTCGGAGCCCATTCTGGTAGCTAGTTACACTGATAATAGCAGACAATCTTTGTAACCTAGCATATAAGTTATCCAAGTCTCTGGTACAGAACAAGATTGTTTCCTGTTTCAGAAGCGTTTTGACAGGCGCCATATTCCCGCCACCGACGACGCGTACCATCGGCACCGAGCTATGGGGCCAGGTATCCGGTCTCCTCCCAAGCACGTTGCGATTCCAGATTTAACAGCTGGAATTGTGAAGATACAAAACTAAGGAATGAAGGGAATCAATACAGAAATTTTGAATCAACACAGCCCACTCACTACAGAAAAGCCCAAGCGCTCCACTCTCAAATCACGTTATACTGGGTCACTGGACACCAGACAGCATCCGCAGTTCTTATTAATACTAAATTGTCTTATTCTTCAGTCGGCAGACCACTACTGGTTATTTCAAATATACCAGTATCGACCAAGATCGCATGCAGCTATTGAGACCTGTTAGACAATGAAATAAATTACAACTGGATTCTAATCCTATGTTTACAAACCGTAAGATTAATTTTGATACTTGTGACAGTACATAAATTATGTAGCAAACCATGTGTTGTAGTTACGGACTGACCTGACGCAAATAAACTGTCAGTTCAGTGTCATACACTAAAAACACAACCGCATGCTTTCGCTTTACATTAATAATTTGTAAGAAATTTAATTGGTGCAAACATCTGCAGCGTTGAAGAATGCCCTGTGTATGTACGAAGCGAATTCTAGCAATACTGATACACCCGATTTATAAAGATATGTTTCTGCACATTATGCTGTATATGTATAGAACACTGAAGAGGATTTAGCTTCGTAAAAATATTAAAATTAAAACAGCTTTCATATTAAAAATGGTTTAAAAATTTTGATTTTTGCATAACGCCTACAGCGTTATCGTGTGTTCTCTATACGGATTAAAATACAATACTGAAATAACAAAGCATAAAGCATCCGAAATCATAACACCCAAGATGTTAATGAGAATTTCCTATCTTTATGACCACACTTTTGTGATAAGGGAAAACATAAATGACTTTAAAGGAAGTTTAAAAAACGTGTCCTCTCTTCACTGAACGATCATAGAAGGAGCCCGGTATGCACCAGGCCGAAAAGAGATCCACGCTGAAGTTTCCTCCGCCGTGTCAAACTGCAGTTGGCCTCGCGTACGATCGTCGTGCAAGTCTGAAGCATGCGTCCTTTTAGGGACCCACCACCTTCATTGCCGTCCATACTTCTGGGACTCCCAAAGACGGAGGGAGGAGAGTGGAAGAAAGGTGAAGGAGAAACGAGCCGCACGTGCGGAAAATACGTGCACGGCACCACTTACGGTGAGGTCACGAACGCAGTACTATTTTCAGGTGGTGTTTTAAAGGTATATTCAGTGCGTCAGGCACCACCGAAACGAAATTGTGTGAATATTGTACAAACTATAAAGGAAACTGCTGTGATATTTTGACTGATAGTGTGTGACTATTTACGTAGCGGTGGTTATTTTGGTGAATCGTATATGTTCTTCACTTGGATTAATTTGCCATGCTATCACTGGAATGCTAGTGTTTAGTGCGTTTACAAGTAAACGAAAGATGAAGGAAATGAAGCTTTTCTTTGGTTTGGGGACTGAAATTGTATTACGCTTAGATGAAATGCTGTGGAGGGACCGAGTGCAGTCCTTATGAAGGGATTTGTTAACTTATGTCGGTTTTTTTTTTCTTGTATTAATATATTAATCTTGAGGCTCCATATCGTATTTCATGTGTTCATTTTTTGTGATTAATTTTTGGAGTGTTATTTATTTTTAGTTACTTTGTAGACACATTGGTGATCATAATGATTTTATTCTTATCCGCACACTGATGGGTACTTAGGCGATTTATGGTTTAGTGCCTTTAAAGCAATTTTTTGCGATACTTAGTAAGAGATTTACATGATTTTCCGCACATTTGGAATCTCTGAGTTGCAACTGGAGAGGCCAGTGTCTGTATTCTTAAAAGATAGATGATTATCGAAGTAACTGGTGACTGATGGAGTGTTTAATCAGTATTTTGCCAGAGGTGCATTTTGTTTTCCGAATATATTGCCAGAAATATTGTTTATTTCTCTTGTTAGTATAATTAATTAGGTTTTTGATTTGTTTTGTTAAGGGGCTCCGGAACGCACTATACTTGCAATGTTAAAATAACGCATATAAATTACATCTTTCCTCACAAAGTATTTGAGGTAGGAAGTTGAACTTTTTGCAGATTATTTATCGGAATATGGGCTACAACTTAACACAGGGATTTTACAAAATTTTAGTTCAGTTATTAAAGATGATTTTGTTTCAATTTTAATGAAAATCCACAACATTTTTTTGCAATTTTTTATTTATATATTCAAAAATATACAGTTTTTAGGAAAAAAGCTGTGTTAAATTATTCAGAGGGTACTGTGTAACATTTACTGAAAGTTTGAAACAAATATGTTTGGAAGATCCTTAGAAAACATGCAATTAGTATGAGAAAACAATAGTTTTGGGAATAGAGTGACAAAGATTGGATTAACTTTTTAGTGCATTCCAGGTCCATAGGATGGATTATCTTCATCCTCTGCAAATTCCTCCTCCAGCTTCCTCTTGTTCCTCCTCCTGTTTACTCTTGCTTGTATTTCTAGACTCTTTACAGCCCTGTCTGCAGCCCGAAGGCGTTTCTTGTCTAAAGCAAGCATCGCTCGTTGTTGTGTTCGTAGATTTTGCTACCATTTTCTTCAGTTGCAGTTACTGAAACACTGTTCCAAACGGTGGTCATGTATGAACACTTATCACATTTCAGTTGTATTTCACTAGCAAGTCCTACGTGCTTTATTATGGAGAGTTCCAGACCAACTTCACTACAATGAATACATCTTACACAGTTTGAAAAAATTCCTTTGAGAACCGACATATCAAATATTTCATTCACATCCGATTCGCCCATAAAACATTCATAGTTTTCACTCATTGAACCAAGCTTCTTCTGTGAAGTATTTTCTTTCCCACTTTGACTGCTATGGGCAGGTGTACTTGAGAGGTTAGGTTCACTCACTTGGTTATCGTCTTTATTGTTTACAGTAATAACACATACCTTTGGCTTTCCAACATTTCTCCTTTTCTTAAAAGCCTTCAGAGGATTTCTAACAACTTTACTTTTACTCATTATTATACTTCAACAAAACAGAGACTCAAGAAACAGAATTAATTACGAATATTTTCGAGATAACGACAGAGTAAATAAACATGAAACAATCGACAATCACACCAGCGATATATATTGAACCATCACAGGTTAGCCACAACACATACTTTATCTCACATCACTAAAATGTACCTGATGAACACGGACGTTAATAATAACACCATTTGACAGCAGTTTAACAGCGCCACAGTGGGTCACGCCCATGTAGAACACATTTCAAAAAAAATTTAAAAATAGTTGTAGTCTTCGGAATTGAATAAATTATATATCTATTAAAAGGAAATAGTCTGTAGATTCAGAAAACGCAAAAAAGTAAAAATTGAACTTTTCATGGTTTTGAGCCTTTCCGGAGCCCCTTAATGGAGCAGCTGAGAAGATACTTGTTTCCTAGTAAATAATACTGCGCAGGTTAGGATTGACTTATCGTAATCTACTACCTGTGAAGTCAAAATACTGCAGATGAATAGTGACGTGTAACGTCGTCGAAGGTGATCCAGACCTCCACATAAACAAGTGGGGTGGAAAAATTATTACTCGTTAGAAGAACAGGAGTGGAAGGCAGCCTGCGAAACATCGTAGTATCATAGCCATATTTCGAGAAAGTGAATCCGCAATGGGTATATTCTGTGTACATTTCACTGGTGGTTATCACGAATTGTTGCCAGTACCGGTGACCTAGCGGTACAAAATAGTTGGAGTTCTAAGGTAACGATGTACTAATCAACGGTAGAACTTTTGATATATCGAAACCAACTTTTCATTTCTCAGCAACCATATCACAGGATACAATTCCACACATACCACATCCGCTACTTCACTGGCCTGAGAACCTTTAGATATACTACGTGCCCAAACTTGACCCATCTGAACAGTACCTTTGAACCCAATCTCTTTAGACGAAATGACTGCAGCGGCGAAAGGCTGTACTAGTGCGGACTAACTACTAGAGACTATGCAACAATAATGCAGAAATTATCACCACAAAGTAACGGTAGCAGGTGTTTGAACTTGGAGTACGATCTTGATTTTGCTTCGCGACCGTGCACCCTACAGCTATTTATGGCAAAAAGACTACACACTGTTCTGAACTCCTCGTCAACAATTTAACTGTCAAATGCGCTACGATCTGCGAATAAACAGCTGTTACATCATTGTACATTGTAAACTAGAGTGGGCTAGCGTAACAGTAACTAGAAGTAGTGCACACAAATCGAAAAATAGAGAGTAACTTTCCAGAAGTAATACCATTCCTCTAAAAAGGGGAGCAATGTTGTTCCATTACCTCTCCAAACCAGAGTTTGTAGCTTGCGGCTAGGCGAGGCAATATGCTGCTACAACATTTTGCTGCCAAAAGTTGAGAAGGTGCTGAGCTGATATGACGGGCACTGAAGTGAGCCGTTTATCATGCGTCTAACCCTGCTGCTGCTGGGGTCAACATGATCAACGTCTTGCCCTGTTACACTGTTGACATGTAATCCTTTCTAGAATCTAGAACCATAATTCTATAGTCTAATCTTTCTGATTGAAAAAATGTCTCGTTTCTCTACAATAAATTCTTAATATGCGAAACATTTCAATTAGAATACTTAACGATCCCAAAAATTGTTGAGGAGCTTTTGTAGGTACAAGGGTGAGGACGTCGTTACCAGGAGAAACAAAACTGACGTTCTACGGATCGGAGCGAGGAATGTCAGATCCCTTAATCGGGCAGGTAGGTTAGAAAATTTAAAAAGGGAAATGGATAGGTTTAAGCTAGATAGAGTGAGAATTAGTGAAGTTCGGAGGCAGGACGAACAAAACTTTGGGTCAGGTGAATACAGGATTATAAATACAAAATCAAATAGGGGTAATGTAGAGTAGGTTTAATAATGAATAATAAAAATAGGAGTGCAGGTAAGCTACTACCAACAGGATAGTAAACGCATTATTGTGGCCAAGATAGGCACGAAGCCCATGCCTACTACAGTAGTACAAGTTTATATGCCAACTAGCTCTGCATATGATGAAGAAATTGATGAAATGTATGATGAGATAAAAGAAATTATTCAGGTAGTGAAGGGAGACGAAAATTTAATAGTCATGGGTGACTGGAATTCGAGAGAAGAAAAGGGAGAGAAGGAAACATAGTGGGTGAATATGGATTGGGGAAGAGAAATGGAAGAGGAAGCCGTCTGGTAGAATTTTTCACAGAGCATAACTTAATCATAGCTAACACTTGGTTCAAGAAACGTAAAAGAAGGTTGTATACATGGATGAATCCTGGCGATACTAGAAGGTATCAGATTGATTATATAATGGTAAGACAGAGATTTAGGAACCAGGTTTTAAATTGTAAGACATTTCCAGGGGCAGATGTAGACTCTGACCACAATCTATTCGTTATGAACTGTAGATTAAAACTGAAGAAACTGCAAAAAGGTGGGAATTTAAGGAGATGGGACCTGGATAAACTGACTAAACCAGAGGTTGTACAGAGTTTCAGGGAGAGCATAAGGGAACAATTGACGGGATTGGGGGAAAGAAATACAGTAGAAGAAGAAAGGGTAGCTCTGAGGGATGAAGTAGTGAAGGCAGCAGAGGATCAAGTGGGTAAAAATACGAGGGCCAGTAGAAATCCTTGGGGAACAGATGAAATATTGAATTTAATTGATGAAAGGAGAAAATATAAAAACGCAGTAAATGAAGCAGGCAAAAGGGAATACAAACGTCTCAAAAATGAGATCGACAGGAAGTACAAAATGGCTAAGAAGGGATGGCTGGGAGACAAATGTAAGGATGGAAAGGCTTATCTCACAAGGGGTAAGACAGATACTGCTCTACAGGAAAATTAAAGAGACCTTTGGAGAAAATAGAGCCACTTGTATGAATATCAAGGGCTCAGATGGAAACCCAGTTCTAAGCAAAGAAGGGAAGCAGCAAGGTGGAAGGAGTATATAGAGGGTCTATACAAGGGCGATGTACTTGAGGACAATATTATGGATATGGAAAAGGATGTAGTTGAAGATGAAATGGGAGATACTGCGTGAAGAGTTTGACAGAGCACTGAAAGACCTGAGTCGAAACAAGGCCCTGGGAGTAGACAACATTCCCTTGGAACTACTGACGGCCTTGGGAGAGCCATTCCTGACCAAACTCTACCATCTGGTGAGCAATATGTGTGAGACAGGCAAAATACCCTCAGACTTCAAGAAGAATATAATAATTCCAATCCCAAGGAAAGCAGGTGTTGACAGATGTGACAATTAC
Organism: Schistocerca serialis cubense; assembly: GCF_023864345.2. Taxonomy (NCBI): domain Eukaryota; kingdom Metazoa; phylum Arthropoda; class Insecta; order Orthoptera; family Acrididae; genus Schistocerca; species Schistocerca serialis. The sequence goes on along the minus strand of NC_064643.1, from coordinate 740,667,073 downwards.
CGAAGTATCAGTTTAATAAGTCACAGCTGCAAAATACTAACGCAAATTCATTACAGACGAGTGGAAAAATTGGTAGAAACCGACCTCGGCGAATGACAGTTTGGATTCCGAAGAATTTTTGGAACACGTGAGGCAATACTGACCCTACGACTTATCTTAGAAAATACATTAAGGAAAGGCAAACCTACATTTCTAGCATTTGTAGACTTAGACAAAGCTTTTGACAATGTTGACTGGAATACTCTCTTTCAAATTCTAAAGGTGGCAGGGGTAAAATACATGGAGCGAAAGGCTATTTACAATTTGTACAGAAACCAGATATCAGTTATAAGAGTCGAGGGGCATGAAAGGGAAGTAGCGGTTGGGAAGTGAGTGAGACAGGGTTGTAGCTTGTCCCCGATGTTATTCAATCTGTATATTGAGCAAGCAGTAAAGGAAACAAAAGAAAAATTCGGAGTAGGTATTAAAGTCCATGGAGAAAAAATAAAAACGTTGAGGTTCGCCGATGACATTGTAATTCTGTCAGAGACAGCGATGGACTTGGAAGAGCTGTTGATCGGAATGGACCGTGTCTTGAAAGGAGGATATAAGATGAACATCAACAAAAGCAAAACGGGGATAATGGAGTGTAGTCGAATTAAGTCGGGTGATGCTGAGGGAATTAGATTAGGAAATGAGACTCTTAAAATAGTAAAGGAGTTTTGCTATTTGGGGAGCAAAATAACTAATGATGGTCGAAGTAGAGAGGGTATAAAATGTAGACTGGCAATGGCAAGGAAAGCGTTTCTGAAGAAGAAAAATTTGTTTACATCGAGTATAGATTTAAGTGTCAGCAAGTCGTTTCTGAAAGTATTTGTATGGATTGTAGCCGTGTATGGACACGTAACATGGACGATAAATAGTTTGGGCAAGAAGAGAAAAGAAGCTTTCGATATGTGGTGATACAGCGGAATGCTTAAGATTAGATGGGTAGATCACATAACTAATGAGGAGGTATTGAATAGGATTGGGGAGAAGGGAAGTTTGTGGCACAACTTGACAAGAAGAAGGGACCGGTTGGTAGGACATGTTCTGAGGCATCAAGGGATCACACATTTAGCATTGGAGGGCAGCGTGGAGGGTAAAAATCGTAGAGGGAGACCAAGAGATGAATACACTAAGCAGATTCCGAAGTATAGAGGTTGCAGTAAGTACTGGGAGATGACGAAGGTTGCACAGGTAGATTAGCATGGAGAGCTGCATCAAATCAGTCTCAGGACTAAAGACAACAAGAACAACAGGAACAGGGTGCGTTTCTGAAGTTCCACATCTGTGTAGCTTCATTCGCTAATGTAATCACAAACAATGCACGTTGTCAGCCTAACTGAAAATTTAATCTCCTATATTTCTACATCTACATCTACATCTATACTCCGCGAGCCACCTTACGGTGTGTGGCGGAGGGTACTTATTGTACCACTATCTGATCCCCCCTTCCCTGTTCCATTCACGAATTGTGCGTGGGAAGAACGACTGCTTGTAAGTCTCCGTATTTGCTCTAATTTCTCGGATCTTTTCGTTGTGATCATTACGCGAGATATATGTGGGCGGTAGTAATATGTTGCCCATCTCTTCCCGGAATGTGCTCTCTCGTAATTTCGATAATAAACCTCTCCGTATTGCGTAACGCCTTTCTTGAAGTGTCCGCCACTGGAGCTTGTTCAGCATCTCCGTAACGCTCTCGCGCTGACTAAATGTCCCCATGACGAATCGCGCTGCTTTTCGCTGGATCATGTCTATCTCTTCTATTAATCCAACCTGGTAGGGGTCCCATACTGATGAGCAATACTCAAGAATCGGACGAACAAGCGTTTTGTAAGCTACTTCTTTCGTCGATGAGTCACATTTTCTTAGAATTCTTCCTATGAATCTCAACCTGGCGCCTGCTTTTCCCACTATTTGTTTTATGTGATCATTCCACTTCAGATCGCTCCGGATAGTAACTCCTAAGTATTTTACGGTCGTTACCGCTTCCAATGATTTACCACCTATGGCATAATCGTACTGGAATGGACTTCTGCCCCTATGTATGCGCATTATATTACATTTATCTACGTTTAGGGAAAGCTGCCAGCTGTCGCACCATGCATTAATCCTCTGCAGGTCCTCCTGGAGTACGTACGAGTCTTCTGATGTTGCTACTTTCTTGTAGACAACCGTGTCATCTGCAAATAGCCTCACGGAGCTACCGATGTTGTCAACTAAGTCATTTATGTATATTGTAAACAATAAAGGTCCTATCACGCTTCCCTGCGGTACTCTCGAAATTACCTCTACATCTGCAGATTTTGAACCGTTAAGAATGACATGTTGTGTTCTTTCTTCTAGGAAATCCTGAATCCAATCACAAACCTGGTCCGATATTCCGTAAGCTCGTATTTTTTTCACTAAACGTAAGTGCGGAACCGTATCAAATGCCTTCCTGAAGTCTAGGAATACGGCATCAATCTGCTCGCCAGTATCTCTAAAATATCTAATGTTATCTTAAATTGCACCGCAGTGCAATTCGCATGTGAAGTTCAGAATATCTTCCGGTAGTTGCTTTGTCACTACTTTGTGCGTAAAGTGGAACCACGTGTTGATCAGTAACTCTAACTAAGATCATCAATCTTAAATGCGAATGATTGTGTGATTATAACGTCTCGTCTTGACAATATTTTTCAATATAGCAACTTTTCTTTATGTTCAACCCACGTGGGGTGTACTTTGTGAGAGCAGTACCACGTGCTTATACAATTGTTTGACCCATCAGGTTAATAGTAAGACGATAGTAACCAGTTCAAGGTTTTTCTTTAGTAAATTGCGTTTCGATGTAATTTATTTTAATCATCAAAATTATTGTGGAGTTACACTCTTTGTGTAAACCAAGTTGACCACGTGAAGCATTTGGTGAAAGCATCAACATAGCCCTCAGCTATTCTTTTCGGGAAGATTTCACAGAGAGTCAGTATGAATTTAGTATATCAGTGTGTGGTAATTACATGACGGACAGGATTGCGCTACGAACGTAACTTCTTTGGGTGAAAATTTAATCGGTTGGTTGTGGTTAATTTCCTCTTGCATATGTTTCAACGTTCTTTGTGTGTTATTTTATGAATGCAGTGTTCTATGTAGTCTCCCAATCTTGGCTCCCTATTTGATGTGTTCCGTAAGATTACAAACTCACATTTTCACAGTCCTAAATGAGGCACCAGCTTAGTTATGACTCACGTTTAATATGCTGAAATTTCAATGATCAATGTTAAAGTAAATTTCCAAATATAAACTGATTTATTTCTATTTATTTAAATTCTCTTTTATATATATATATATATATATATATATATATATATATATATATATATATATATATATATATATATATATATATATCACAGGTTGTCGTATGACTATTAAAAGATTATAATTAATGTTAGTCTGGTTGGGAATTCGGTAAGCTAGACTGGATGCCTGGTGAAACAGTTGCTCAGTAATGCAAGGTTAACTTCCTCAGACAGCTCACAGCTTTTAACCCGCTTTTATTGTCTATTAGCACCGATTTCACACCAAATTAAGGTAACAACTTTACAGCCTTAACGTTTGTTTCAAATACTGACTTGTGTATGGAATAACAATCTAATGCAGCCTGAGTAGAAGTAGAGAGTAAGTTCAGGAATGTGTCTGTGTGTTTGAACCCTATGCGCCCTCAGCGGTGAGATTATCAGCAGCCTTTCAGTAAATACATACCAATTTGTAGGATTTTCCTAAACCCAGTAATTATTACTGGGCTCGAATTTTGAATGGTTCATGGTTTTAGTTGCTCGTAAATTTGAACTATTTCGTTAAATAAAATTATCCACCACGAGCCGTTTATTCTGTTATAATGGGCGGTCTGTAAGCTATAGACTCAATAATACAACTTTGAAACTTTCAGCTAAATAAAAGTTAGGATATTTCATGTATTCAAAATACCTGTTTTATGTGCAGAATAGAAAACAGGACTGAAAACCATAGTTATACTATCGGTGGTAATTTAGGAAGTGGATGTATTCCGTCTTCCTACGTTTGGCGGACAATAATTACATGTCCTCGATGGATTCGGAACATGTGAGGGTTTCCAGAATGAGGCAAAGGTCCCGAGTTCGAGTCTCGGTCGGGCACACAGTTTTAATCTGCCAGGAAGTTTCATGTGAGGGTTTGATTGTATAGTTACTATCAACATTTTGCTATCGACCAGTCATGAATAATGAGATGCCCTCAGTGGTATCTTAAAAGGTTAATTGCATAATAAAAGGATTACGTAACGTTTTGTGTTCGTTCTCGTATTACCATCTCATAGACATACATTCCATCTGATAGATGTTTAAATGCGAAGTTACATAACTGTTAATCAGGTGCACTGTAATTCAGCATGTTCTTACTATGGGGGTATCTCTGTGGCAACACTAATGTGTATTCTACTATTCCCAGATTTTACAGAGTCAGGTTTCCGATTCTCGGTATCCTTGCCATTCGCAGCATGATAACAAGAACAGGTATATCGCTCCTAAGGGAAGGCATAGCACGCACGTGTTAAACATACAAATACCCTCTAAGCGATCTCAAGGTCATGATGTCACCCTGGTGTGACTTTCATTGTAGAGTAATGGTGTTGAGGATTATTTTTGTTTATCGAATGGATAGCTCATAATATCATACACAGTAATTTAGTCTACACCAGGGAGTCTCTTTGTCTCACGTACGTATCCAAGCCAGTACATACAAAAGCTCAGTTAGTGTTCTCTTATTTGAGTTGTGAACGAACAAGCATGCATATTTCCGCTGGTCGTTATTGTGTATGGCAAAGCATCAGTAAAGTTTGGAACCCACAAACGACAGCTTAAATCTAAGCCGATATTTATGCTCCGGAATTCAAAACTGCGACACATGTTCACTGGTGCACATTAAAACCGATTATTTCCCCACGTGTTCTTTTCGGGGGTCGCGTTTAATTCAGCGAATCTACTTCATATGGAAGAGGTCAGAGAAAAGCTGGCTATTGCGTGTTCTGAAAATAAATGGATGGACCAGCTGATTAATGGCAGTTACTCTGCAGAACTAGAGTTGAATGGTGGCTGTTTTTACTGCATATTTCTGGATAAAAGGAGCGCTATTGTAATTTCAGGTGGTATCGGTCGGGACGTGGGAAAATTCTTCACAACATACGGCTGCCATGCATAATATGCGTAATTTCCTGAATCTCTCTCTTGTTATGGACTGAATGGTTTATCAACTATCGTTGGTACAATTGGAACTGAGGAATCAGAAACATAAATAGTGTTTAGTAGTGTAAGCCGCAAATGAGTCGCTTTCATTGATTTGTATTATCTTCTTTTCGATGTTTTCACAGCAGATCAGTTTGCTTCTATTATAACTGACTTTTCTAGTCTACATTATATCTGTATCAAGTATTTCTATCCAATATTAAAGTTCATCAGCACTAGAGGCACAATGTACAATATAACCCCGCAAAATACAATTAATTCAGATATGATAACGTGTATTCTTTCTTCGATTTTAACGTCCAGAAATTATTCACCAGGACTGCTAGAATTAGTCTTACATATATGGAGTCTCCTTGTCTCATTCTTCTACCCATCCTAAGTTCCTCACTATCATGATAATGTGTAGCAGAAGCAGTAGAATGGCAGTATAAATTCTTCACTATAGTAACGTAGGTCAAAACATTGGTGTGTTTCCAAGGATTCCAAGTTTTGTTGACAATGAATGACAAACTTACTCAAAATCTGTGAATAACTACAGAGACGTTATTCATACACATTGTTTAGTTCTGAAATTTCGGTCACTATTTGCTAGATGTCGATTATGTCATATCGATTTGTGAAGGCAGCTTCTACATTTGGAGGAGTCATACCTGTGTGCGTAGTTTTATTCAGTTTTAAATGCTTATTTCCAAATGATTTTTGCTTTTAATGTCAAAATCTGTGAAGCTTCACGGTAAATGATAACAGCCAAACAGTTGCAGAATAAAGATTTATTGAAATCCTTGACCACATTTTCGGTATGTCTAAATGTACCTTCGTCAGAAGCAAAATTACACCTGAACAGGGAGACACCTACATTAGCAAAAACGTAGCACCATAACTGAGATAGAAGAAAATAAAAACAAACACTTACAGATTTAAGTAACCGTAAAAATTACCAAAGTATTACAAGCACAAAAACTTTTAGTCACTTACTAAAATCACATCATGCAGTGGAGATACATAAGACAATAGTGCCAAAGGCGTCGTCAGTAGTTAAAATTAAAATATCACAATCTGTACAGCATAATTATGAAGAGAAGGTCGATGAGACCACGAAATATTATCAGTACTTAGCCTGTGAACTAGCGTGAAGAGGGTGTGGATGCCCTAGGGCAGACAGTTTCACCGAGAAGGGGCACTTGTGGTACGCGCGAGACAGTCGCGCACATTAAAACCGATGGGTACAGACTCATGCGCATCAAAACCCGAAGCGTGGTCAAGGATTTCAATAAATCTTTATTCTGCAACCGTTTGGCTGTTATAATTCATCGTGAAGATTTCCAACAGTTGCTGCTTCAGCCATGTTTAAGATTTTGAAAGTCTGTGATCTTCTTGGCTATAAATTTCAAAGCAAAGCAAAAATTCTCACAGGGGCCCAGAAGGGTCAAACGGGAACGACCGACTCCCGTGTCACCTTCTGCCAATCGCATCGTTTGGATGTATTATGGAGGGGGATGTGGTTAGCACTCCACTCCCCCGGTCGTTGTCGGCTTTCTTGACCCTGGAGCCATTACTTCTCAGTCGAGTGCCTCCTCAGCTAGCCACTCTCAAGCCTGAGTGTGTTCAGTGCCAGCCCTCCCACCAAGAAATAGTCCCTGGCAGCAGCAGGGATCGAATCCGAGTCCTTCGCGAAACAGAGGTCACACTGACTATTCAGTTACGGAGGCAGACTAATATATTTTAGGTTGATAAACATATTTTGCCTCTCAGTATCCGACCTCTAACACTACTTGCAGAAGGCACCATAAAGTGAGTGGCGGAGAGGATGGTGTATACGAGAACCAGTTTCCTCCTCTGCCTGCTCATTTAGCAGATGGTACGTGGGAAGAATGGTTATCGATAGTCCAGTGTAGGACTGTATAGTGGGACATGGGTATTTTCTTCAGTCTGGAGAACAACAGCGCTACGGCATTCCATCGTCTTTCAGGTGTGCTTGTGGGAAAGCAATAACGCTACCGTTACTGTAACACTTGAGGCATGCAGTAGACGACGTCCTATTTTAGAGTAATTTCCTTGTTGAGAGCAGCCTAAAGGGCGCCGTTTACTACTTGTTCTTCATTCCAATTACATAAGTTATTCTGTAACGTTCATAAATACGAATTTGTTTACTACATTTCAGTACGAAACTGTGTCCAAATGTCAAGAGAAACAACATCAGCCGGTACTGTGTCAAAATGTCTGTCTCTAGAGGAACGGAAGGTTCCAAATGATTGTAAAAGAGCACAGGTAGTCCCAGTCTTCAAGAAGGGTCGTCGAGCGGATGCGCAAAACTATAGACCTATATCTCTGACATCGATCTGTTGTAAAATTTTAGAACATGTTTCTTGCTCTAGTATCATGTCGTTTTTGGAAACCCACAATCCACTCTGTAGGAATCAACATGGATTTCGGAAACAGCGATCGTGTGAAACCCAACTCGCTTTATTTGTTCATGAGATCCAGAAAAAATTAGATACAGGCTCCCAGGCAGATGCTATTTTCCTTGACTTCCGCAAGGCGTTCGATACAGTTCCGCATTGTCGCCTGATAAACAGAGTAAGAGCCTACGGAATATCAGACCAGCTGTGTGGCTGGATTGAAGAGCTTTTAGCAAACAGAACACAGCATGTTGTTATCAATGGAGAGACGTCTCCAGACGTTAAAGTAACCTCTGGCGTGCCACAGGGGAGTGTTATGGGACCATTGCTTTTCACAATATATATAAATGACCTAGTAGATAGTGTTGGAAGTTCCATGCGGCTTTTCGCGGATGATGCTGTAGTATAGAGATAAGTTGCAGCATTAGAAAATTGTTGTGAAATGCAGGAAGATCTGCAGCGGATAGCCACTTGTTGCAGGGAGTGGCAACTGACCCTTAACATAGACAAATGTAATGTATTGCGAATACATAGAAAGAAGGATCCTCCATTGTACGATTATATGATAGCGGAATAAACACTGGTAGCAGTTACTTCTGTAAAATATCTGGGAGTATGCGTACGGAACGGTTTGAAGTGGAATGATCATATAAAATTAACTGTTGGTAAGGCGGGTACCAGGTTGAGATTCATTGGGAGAATCCTTAGAAAATGCAGTCCATCAACAAAGGAGGTGGCTTACAAAACACTCGTTCGACCTATACTTGAGTATTGCTCATCAGTGTGGGATGCGTACCAGATCGGGTTGACGGAGGAGATAGAGAAGATCCAAAGAAGAGCGGCGCGTTTCGTCACAGGGCTATTTGGTAGCCGTGATAGCGTTACGGAGATGTTTAACAAACTCAAGTGGCAGACTCTGCAAGAGAGGCGCTCTGCATCGCGGTGTAGCTTGCTCGCCAGGTTTCGAGAGGGTGCTTTTCTGGATGAGGTATCGAATCTATTGCTTCCCCCTACTTATACCTCCCGAGGAGATCACGAATGTAAAATTAGAGAGATTCAAGCGCGCACGGAGGCTTTCAGACAGTCGTTCTTCCCGCGAACCATACGCTACTGGAACAGGAAAGGGAGGTAATGACAGTGGAATGAAAGTGCCCTCCGCCATACACCGTTGGGTGGCTTGCGGAGTATAAATGTACATGTAGATGTAGAAGTGTTTTTGTCTACCTGTCGCCTCCTCATGTTTGCAAGGTTACGTAAATAATCGCAAATTACGAAAGAAATCAATTCAAAATTGTATGCGGATAATTGTTCATCCGTTTGCACTGCATCTGCTATAGAAGTCCAGTCAAGGGCGGCTGCTCTAAAAAAACGAGGCAGCAAGGCAGATAGCGTGTGAGACGGCCATTGCGGAAACCAGAGACCATCTGCTGACGCTGCGATCTGGCCGCTGCAAGACTGAATGACAGCCGTCCAGTACGCTGAAGTGATTATTGTAAAACTGCAATATCGACACAAGTTAGCCTGAAAGTCTGGTTCCTGACGTAGTGAACATTAACAGATACTTAGTTCCTTTTCGACCATTAAGCACTGCAGATCGTCCTGTGAAGAGGACTTGGGTCATTACCTTTAAGTTAAGAAGCGATACGTCTAGCTAAGTGTTTGTTGGTTGCGATTAGCACGCTGGGGACGAATTTGTCTATTGTAAATTTCCTCTGACTCCAAAAGAACAGGTTCTTTTTATTCATAAACGGGAGTGTTCGTGCGTGATAGCTGAAGCCATAGCTAGAAGATCTTTTTAAGCGCTTATGCGAATACTAGATTAATACAAAAAAATTTAGCTTCTGATCTTCTTATTAATTTTCGATATTTTTGGAAGTCTGACTCTTAGTCTGTATTTAGTCGGACGGAGGATCTGAGTTCTTTCCTGTAAAGTAAAGCTTGTGGTACTTCTTTTTTATTTTTTTAGGTGATTGATGGTGGTCTGGGATTAGTCGAGCAAGGTGACTTGTGGATTTAAAGACATTGAGAGACGACAGTAATCAGAGTATGTAGGCAATCTGCCACTCTTAGGCAGATAGACAATGAGGCATACTGTACAATCAAAGCTGGATGAAACCTTATTTCAATTTTCTGGTTTCATTTCATCTTCTTCCCTGTCTGAGTAAGTGATTATGTGGGTTCAAGTTTATAAATAATTAATTAGTAAGAGGTTTCCTACTTTAAGTATTAATATCGGTTTTGACCAGAAGAAGGGATCGGTTGGTAGGACATGTTCTGAGACATCAAGGGATCACCAATTTAGTATTCGAGGGTAGCGTGGAGGGTAAAAATCGTAGAGGGAGGCCAAGAGATGAATACACTAAGCAGATTCAGAAGGATGTAGGTTGCGGTAGGTACTGGGAGATGAAGAAGCTTGCACAGGATAGAATACTTTGGAGAGCTGCATCAAACCAGTCTCAGGACTGAAGACTACAACAACAACAACGGTTTTGACATAACATTATTGTGAAACAGTACACACGTGAGGTGATGTTGCCTTAAAGAATTCTGTTGAAATGCTGAAGTTTCAGACGAGAGCAGAAGGATATAATTATGTTGGAAAAAGATACTGACTTTAAACAGAAAAATTCCTTTTTCTTGTCATCTATAACCATTATTTAAGTGAAGAAGAAAAGGAAAATAGATTTAGTACTTATTTTGTCCTCCATTAGTATGGTATGAGAACAGAAGCTGGGGCTTTGTTTTCTCTCAGAAGCATCGTGTAAATACAGACTGCGAACTCTGAGATGAGAACAGCGAGAAAGGACGCCAACCAAAGTGACTACTCCCCTTTTTCCTGCTTAATCACGGAGTGACGATAAGAATGCTCACCATAGTAACTCCCTCCATCTACCCGAACGGATTAGTGGGTGATCGTACATACTCACCCAGGGACCCATTTCGGTGATGTGTGTACCCAGTATACAAGTGTGTAGTGTTTGTTTTCTTTCTTCTCAGATACATTGAATTACAAAGTAAAATAGTTTTTCAACCAAGCTGTAGAAATATCGAAAACGTTCTCACGAGTTTATATACTTGGTTTTTGTATGGCTTCTATTAATTAAGAAAATAGCCAGTAACAACTTTTTATAGAAGTGAGAGGTTGCAGTAGGTTCTCACTTACAATATATAATTTTGTTCCAAACTAACATTTTCACAAAATAAAATAAGGAAAAGTTAGAGAAACAAGCCCAGACTATTAGGGCAGGCAAGGTATTGATTTTTGTCCCCGTCGCTCGGTCAAGGTTAGTAAAACAACGCCAGGGCATATGCTGTGACCCACTAACAAAGAGACTGAAACATGTACTTACTTTAAACTTAAATGTGTGAACGTCGTTTCAAAACTTGGTCAGATTATGTAAGACTATGAAAATGTTGATTGTGAATCTCAACATGACTCACTAATTTGTTATTTCAAATATCTAGTTTTTTCAATTTTATTTACGAGTGTTGGAAGTTAAATAGTGGCAACTATTTATTCAAAACCGATACGAAAGAGTTATATGTAGCACCTGTTACTACCCTACAAAGTAGTCACCAGCGTTGTGTAGAATCCGTTGCCAGCGATGTTGAAGGCGTAGTATACCGTTAGGTGAGCCTCTTCAGTTGATGGTGAGAATGGAGCGGTCTACTGCCTGTCGAATCTCTGGAACAGTTCTGAAGCGAATGCCACGAGGTGGTTCCCTCATCTTCAAAAATGTTCAGATGTGTGTGATATCTTATGGGGTTTAACTGCTAAGGTCGTCAGTTCAAAAATGGCTCTGAAAACTATGAGACTTAACATCTGAGGTCATCAGTCCCCTAGAACTTAGAAGTACATAAACCTAACTAACCTAAGGACATCACACACACCCATGCCCGAGGCAGGATTCGAACCTGCGACCGTAGCAGTCGCACGGTAAGGTCATCAGTCCCTAAGCTTACACACTACTTAACCTGAATTATCCTAAGGACAAACACACACACCCATGCCCGAGGGAGGACTCGAACCTCCTCCGGGACCAGCCTCACAGTCCATGACGGCAGCGCCTTAGACCCCTCTGCTAATCCCGCGCGGCCCTTCATCTTCGGAATCAAATGAAAGTCACAAGGACTTAAGTCCGGGGAGTGTGGTGGATGGTATAGTACTTCCTAGTTCCATCGATCGAACAGAGTAGCCACAGCTTGCGCTGTATGTGCCCTCGCATTGCCGAGCAAAATGATGGGTAGGTTTCGCAGAAAGTGTCGCCGCTTCTTTCGCGAAGCTGGTCGCAGGTGATGCTCCAAGACCTAACAGTAATACTGTGCGTTGACGGTCTGCCGTGGAGGAACGTAATACATTAGGATAACACCATCACAGTCGTACACGAGAATCACCCTAACTTTAAACCGCTCCAGAAGCACCATCAACAGAACAGGCTCTGCTCACGGTATACTACGCCTTCCACATCACTGGCAACGGGTTCTACACAACGCTGGTGACTACTTTGAAGGACAGTAACAGGTGCAGACATGCACTCTTTTGCAGTGGTTGTAAATAAATACTTGCCACTATTTAAGTTGCAACCCTCGTATTTATTATTAAAACGGGAACTTCTACATTTGGAATGAGATGCAATTTATCATGGGAACAGATGGTATAAGTTTACAGTAGACTACTTCCTTTACTTCTTGAATTATTCCACGTTTTTAAGAACCCAGAAGCGTATGATATTAAAGTTATAGAGTTCAACTCCTGGAATTAGGTTATCACAAAAATACACTGTAGAAACTTCCAGGAAGATGCTTCCTCAACTTTTTAGGTTATTAAGAGGAAACCAAATTATGTAGTCAAATTCTGAAAACTTGCTAGATTAAGTAACCTTTGTTATTAAGACACGAAGCCACGATGAAAGCATTATATTACTGATATGTAATACTGAAGGTGTGCCAAGTTTCAAGATAATAGTGTTAAGCTTCAAGGAACAGGGAATAAAAACAGAGATAGTTCATAGGCCACTATCTACCGTCGGTTCCATTTGGAAAGTTCTGGCGTTCAAAATTTACGATCTATCAGGATAAAAATTTTACAGAACATAAATAAAGTACAGAGATACTTACAGAAAAGTTGAGATCGTTGTTAGTCTTCAACTGCCAACACTAGAAGCAGTTTCAAAGTAAGCGGTACGTACCGAACATACATTGACAACGAGGTTTCCGCACATGAAAGGGTATTCGATCGGCGTCAGTCTTACGGGAATGTGCTACGCTTCGCTGTGAACTTTTTCGCGTTCGCTTCGGCGTCGAGTGGCGTTAATAGTGACTTACATTGTTCCTTAATCTGGAACGCCGGAAATGCATATCCTCCTATTTCCATCTATTGTACTATAAATTTTTTTCCTTATTTTGTTACCTGAAGATATCACACTTCTGTGTCTCTATATATTGTAATTGTTTTACTCTTTATATATATATGTCTAATAGGTTTGTTTTGTAAATATTACTTGTATTTTTAGGCTGGGTCTGGCCTATGGAAAACTATGCTATCATACGATTACATCTATAGGTCGTGTGGAGAACGAAACTGTTTAGGACCTTTGGGAGTGTTAACTCTGCCGCATGGAGCGTGGACAGAGAGAGTCTGGCTGGAGTAGGGCGGTGGAGCGGGTGTGTTGTGTGACGCTCCCGCGAGTTGCTGCGCTTCTGGGGTTTGGCAGCATGTAATTGCGCTCGAATCGCTATGACAGTTTCTAGCACGGTGCCGCGGTCGGGAAGCATTAGCTGGCGCACATCAAGAGCCCGTTTCGCCTGGTGACCGTGTCGAGAAGAAGGTGAGCCAACATCCAGCTTCTGCAACAACGACAATGAGTGACTTTCGCCACCTCCCCGATCGACGGCTGCAAACTTTCAATCAACCAACAAGGAGACTAAAAGCACGTAAGGTTTTAGAACTGTATGGCAGACCTCAGCTTTTCAAACTGTTGCATAACAAAAATACAGCAACTTAGCATGAACCTTTGTTGCTCATTGTCCCAATTGCATTGCCATGCAGGGTCCCTTCCTTTTCTGGAATGAACCCGAGTGTCGTTGAAATTCAAACGCCAACATTAAAGTAATATCATTCCATTTCACTGCTTTAATTTCAAAGTTCAGTTAAAGTATTCATAGCTGGCTACAATATTTAGATTACACACGCACAAATTAAGAGTGCGAGTTTTGTTACCATATCTTAGCTTACCTGTGACTGCAGCTCAGTTTGGTACGTACTAAATTTTACTATTGTTAATTGTTCAGAATCATTTAATTCAAGTTCAAAGTTAAATCTCTTATTTCTAAATTCCGTAGATTCAAGTAGCTTTTGAAATGACTGTTGAGGTAGCCCAAGGCTAACCTTATTTTACTGAATTTCGCAGTGCTTCAGAAACAAAGCTCACTATTAATTTCAGTCACTAAATTAACTTTCAATTTTCCGGTTTTATTAATTCTTTTGCTAAATTAAATCAGAGTGTAGCGAAATTTATTACTTCTGACAAACATTCAGTTGCCACGCTTTTAGTGCTAATTATATCTGCATTAATCTTTCATTTTCAGTTATTACAGTAGTTGTCCATGGGACTGGCGACCGTATTTTCCCCCAAATCTCAAATATCCAATTAACGCCAATTAATTGTTGACGTAACGACCGCACATTTACGTTTTCATTAATTTACCCTTCTATCAAAATTAATTTCTACCAATTTCATTTGCATTTTCCTTTTTATTTAGATGTAACCCTTTCCTCCCTCTTTACCGACAAATTAACCTCGGTGACGACTGCTTTCCCAAATTTCCATTAGGAACACGCGGTTTAATTTTTCAGTGTCATAAGTTCGATAAGTGAGGGGGAGGTTACAAATCGAATGTAATAGCGCATGAAAGTGGTGAAACTGTGTGAAAGGGAAGTTGCTTTCCATTAAGGACCTTCTGTGGAAGCCCGCGTTTCGCATCCGTATTGTGTTCTGTGTGCCTCCCGCTACGTTACAGAAAACGGCGTGACAAGCATCTGAAACCGTTCTTCACTTTTAAGAGCAGCAGCTAACTTTTCATGAATGAGAACAAACGGTTGAAATTTTTTGCGAAGTGTTTTAGAGTACTGAGTATGAGAGGACAAACTTTAATGATTTTTATACTTACCCTTGCGCATGTGACCACTGATCATAACGTACCGCTTCGTTAAACGACAGTAGACCTTTATTTATCGCCTTGGTTCCTGACTCCTGTGCATTTTGTTAGAGAGTTACAACATTTTACTTCTGTTTAGGCGAGATGAGAAGTGAACCTATGGAGTGGAGACTGTGGGCAGTACGTTCTCCGTCGCCTCCTGGCTGTCCGCGCAAATAGTTATCACGCCCTTGTAAATGCTGCGGTTGCTAAAAATCGCACAAAGCTATCAAATATGTTACCTTTTAATTAGAAAATTAATATCTAAAGTTGAAACCACCACAACTGCATCCTCATGATGTTGATCTCTACTCACTCTTCAGCCGTTTTGGAGCAGTTTCCAACCCCAAGGGCAAGAGAGTGCACTGAACCTCTGTATGCCATGAAATGTGATGTCAGAAGTCTTTGGCTCCATTGCTGTTGGTTTTAACTCATTGTTTACGGAGGGGTGAAATTCGAACCCGGGACCATGATCGTTTTGATTTTCATTCAAATACGCTGTCCTTAGACCAGGTGAGATACATGTTGACGGCGATGTTGGGTTCAAGGCTTGTACTGTGCTCGCAGGACCTGATACTCAGCGAAATTTAAAAGTTCGATAGTAGTGGTGAACTACTTAGAAATTCAACTTCCTTTTAATACGATTCATTGTTGAACCGCAGTTTGATGTCAATCACGGTATTATCGAACAATAATTACACTCCACTCAACTCTAATAACACGCAGTACATAAACCAGGAACAAATAAAACTTTAATAAATAATGTGCGCAAGAGCACCTCTTACACTTCACAGATTCCAGTAGGCAGTGGAACAATTTATAATTTCTGATATGGATTTAACCAAGGATTCTCAATCTATTGTTTCCCATTTTTCTTTTGATTAGAATTGCAATTCAGAATCTGTTACGATTATTAATATTGGACAGATCTGTCACTACAGAATCAAACGCACTGCTAGATGAATGGTTTCAATTTCTCAAAAACGACGTCTACTCGACAAAGATTAATCCAATTAAAAACCATGGTAACTTCTAGCACTTATTATTAATTCATTGCAAAATCAACAAAAGTTTTTGGCACTTTAAAATTCACCTAAAATCCTTAAAATAACTCTTATTAATCCTCAATCAGAGAACCTCAACGAGTTTGAATTACTACTTCTTAAATTATTAATCTCTGTTGAATGTAACAGTGCAATGGGATTCAATGTGGAAGAGATCGGATAGCTGGAAAAGTACACTAGAGGCCTCTGTGAAAGGGGCGACGTGTCTGACGACATGATAAAAGAAGAAACAGAAATCGACAGGGAAGAGATGGGGGATTCAGTATTAGAATCAGGATTTAAAAGAACTTCGAAAGACTTAAGATGAAGCGAACCACAAGAGACAGATAACATTCCATCGGAATATCTAAAATCATTCGGGGAAACGGCAACAAAACCACTATTTATGTTGATATTTAGAATGGATGAGACCAGAGACAGACCACCAGACTTGGGAAATAACATCATCCATTACATCTTACACCAGCCAGAGCCGACAGGTGTGAGAGTTATTGCACAATCTGCTTAACAGCACATGCATCGAAGTTACTGACAAGAATAATACACAGGAGAATGGGAAAGTAAATAGAGGTTGTGTTAGTTGATCATAACTTTGGTTTTAATAGAGGTAAAGGCACCACAGAGGCAGATCTGGCGTTGCCGTTGATAATGGAAGCAAGACCGACGAAAGATCAAGACACATTCATAGGATTTGTCGGCCTGGAAAAGCGTTCGACATTGTAAAATAAAGAAAGATATTCGAAATTCAGAAAAAAAATTGGCGTAAGCATTAGGGGAAGATGGGTAATATACAATATGTACATATGAAGTAGCAGAAATAGAAATAGCGAGAAACTTAATCTGTGAATTTGAGGATCACGAAGGAGACGAATTTGAGGGATTCTGCTAAGTAGGCAGCAAAGTAACACATGATCGAGTGAGGAAGGAGGACATAAAAAGCAGAGTTGCGGCGGCAAAAAGGACATTCCTTGCCTAGAGATGTCTACTAATATCAGATATATGCCTTACTTTGAAGAAGAAATTTCTGGGAAAGTACATCTATACCACATAATTGTATGGTAGTGAAATATGGACTGCAGAAAAAACGGAACAGAGTAGAATATTAGCAACTGAGATGCGATGCTCCAGAAGAATATTTAAAATTAGGTCTAGTGATAACGTAAGAAATGCGGAGGTAGTCCGTTGAAATCTCATGGAAAGAAATCTACAGAACACATAGACAAGAAGAAGGGGCAGGATGGTGGGACAGAAGAGAATAATTTCCATTGTCCTAGGGTAGCTGTAGAAAGAAAAAACAGTAGAGGAAGATGAAAGGTGGCTTTCATTTGTGACATTCATTTCGCAGATTATTCTGGGCATTTGAGATAAATAAACTCATATAATGGTTAATTAGTCTTATTTGGTGGATTAGAAAGAGAGATACATGATGATTAAACACGTCTGAAATAATACGGGCTTTGGTAATGATAATATTTAGCTGCATGCTGTAGGTGTAAGCAAAGTGGATTTGCCAGTGGAGGCGAGGAGTGGTCGGGCACAGCCGGGCAGGCGAAGGGCGGCGAGCGCCGGAAGAGCATTGTGTAGGGGCCGAGGGTCCTAGGGGATGGGGCCGCTGACTGGCAAGCATCAAAAAGGAACGGGTGCCAGGTGAGAGAGAGAGGGGAAATGTCGAGCAGACAGAGAGCGTCCAACGTACGCGCTGGCGCCGCCCGGTCGCGCGCTGTTTTAGCGGCAAATGGGCTGAGCTCTGATTGGGCAGTTCATAAGAAAGTGCGGGAAACGCTGGGGGTCAACGCCCGCTGTTTGAACAGAGAAATTTTTGGTGGAGAAATTGTATCACTCCGCGAGGGAGATATGGGAGCCCTTTGCAGCGTCGGGATCGGCTGATTAGAGTTTGGTGGCAAGATTGTCGCAAGGGTATCGTGCAGAGAGCGACAGGTTGAGAGCGTCTTGTGCCGTGAAATGGGACAGTCAGAAAGTCCGGTAGCTCTGAATTAGGGACATAGATTCTGAATACTGTGCTGTGTATGATCTAGAGTGTGCAGCTACAGTAGGATATCAGCGCCCACAATAGGCATTGCATTGACTACTAGTATAATTGCAGCTGATTCCGCCTTATAGGCTGGCAGTCACCATTGAACGTAGTCGACCAGTGCACAGAGCTATCATACTGGTATCGCACGTTAGTACTAGACACACTAGGCTGGACCCGAAAGGTTGTTGAGCCAGTCTTGAAAGCGTTGTATAACTTTTAGAGGAAATATTGGGCTTGTGGTATTAGCCGTTTCTTAGTAGTTTATTCTGCTCAAAGATATTTGAGAGACTTATCCTAATTCAGCGAATTCGCAGCTGCAGTCGTCGCCCCAGCAGTATCGACGGAGCCAGCACGCTGGTAGACGGTATTGTAAAACTTGCAGCAGCGGCAGTAAAGTTCAGAAAAGTTGTTGGATCGTGTTCTTGCCATCCACTGAGCATCCGTGCAGTTTTTCTTACGATTCGTTATTGGTTTTTTGTCTTTTTGCATGTTGTTTGGTTTGTTTCTTGGTGGTGGTGTCCGAAGTGCGTATTATTTCAGACACAAATGAGATTATAGGAACACAGTCAGATCATATGTACCATTTGCTTATCCAGGGCCATAATTAAATCTAACTTCGCATCAACTTAACATTGAGATTATAGGAACAAAGTCAGATCGCATTTACCATTTGCTTATCCAGGGGCACAATCAAATCTAACTTCGCATCAACTTAGCATTAAGAGCTGAGTGCCAATCTTACCAGAGTAGCATATCTAAGAACAGTGTACAATTTGTTTAATTTGTTTTCACTCATGATTTGTTCAATATGATCTAATTTCTATCGTGAGATAATTTACAATAAATACAAGCTATTTACAATATCGCTTTTGATTCAGTAGTAGCTGGTAGTTGGCGGTAACTGTCACAGTAAAATATCTTATTCATGTTTAATTTCGTCTACTACCCCACAAGGAGATCCCCTACAAAGACATAGATTGGAATACAGCCAACAGATAACTGAGAACATAGGTTGAAACTGCTAGTCTGAGATGAAACTGTTGGCATAGTAGAGAAATTCGTGGCGGGCCGCATTAAACCAGTTTGACTGATGACTCAAAAAGGGAGAGGAAATAAATTGGATAAATAACTCGTAATTCAGCGAGAAATTATAGTGGGATAACTGAAAATGTTTACTACTTGATACAAATTAATGGGGGCGGTCTGCAAACCTGCGGCTGGCAGGGAACTTTTTATGAGAATACATGGTGGAAAAATACGTAATTTTAATTCAAAATACACAATTTAGAGGGCGTTTTTCATTTATCTTTCATAGCTGTCCAGGTAGGCTAGTGGTAAAGTGTCTACCCGAAAATACAAAGGGCTTTAAGACATTGCAGTGTAATATATCCGATAAATGTCAGTCAGAAACTAAGATTAACCTCTTGTAGATAGAAATCACAGTCATGAAAATTTTGTGCATGATGTCAAGGTCACCTTTTGACAAAAATAAATTATTCATTTATAAAACCCACTATTGCAGGATCAATTGTATGCCCATAATCAAGCGGAAAGAACTGCGTCTTAGCAGACGTTAGAAACCTAGAATCGTCTGACAAGATACAGAAGCTGGTTTCATCATATCGTGTTCCTCATTATCACTTTCCGCGTGTAAATGTCTATTTGAATTGCGCTGAGGAAATTTTGCTCGCTTTCAACTTTGTTGTTCGGTGCCTTCGTAATACTGAGTGGATTGAATGACTGCATATATGTTTCTGTTTCATATGAAACGTAAGTTGTTTTTGTCGCATGGTATTCTGTGCACATTCGTTGCTGCCTATTAATCCGTCGGTGAACAACTCGATTTAAATGCATATATTCTACTTTACTCAGTATGGATCATGTTCTCCTACTTTCTTACTTTTAACGGAGAACTGCAAGTTAGCAACATTTTACAGAATTAGTATAATATTCAACTCTGTTATATCTTGTGACGAAATGAGTATGCTTCTTCGAATAGTGTTGCTTCTTGATGCTCTCTTTCAAATACTAAAAATGAAACAGCAGTTAACCCGGGTTGTACACGTGTTGTGAACGGGTAATACAAACGTAGTATAGTCATCCTCCCACTTCCAAAGAAAATTTAAAAGCTAATAATTTACTCTCTCATGCTTCCCTCAATGAACTACTAATTAGTTCTGTATAGCTGGGGGATACGAAATTCCGTAGCAGTACTAGAGTACAGATACAAATACGCATTTTGATGTACTGTTTTTGCTGCAAAATATTACTTGGCACACTAACTATGTACCTTGTCACTAAGACTACAAAGCATACTCAGTGGCAATAAGTGACACAATTCAAAGCAGAAATACGTACTCATTCCGTGACAAGATGTAATGTAGTTGAATATACATTGTATAAAAAGCTACTAACATGGAGTTTTCCGTTAAATGCGGAAAATTAAGGAAAATGAATGTGAAATAAAATAGAGTACGAACAGTAGACCTACAACACATTTAAACTGAGCAGTTCGTAAACGGTTTCGTAGGCAGCAGCAAACGTACCCAGAACACTATGCGTTTCTTTTATATGAAAAACAAAAAAACAAGCAAACAAACATGTAATGATTTACCCCACTCAATATCACGTATGCCTATAAAAATCAAGCAGAATGCAAGTAACACATCTACAATGCCTATTCAGAGAGTGAAATACACACAAGATCGCTATCAGGAACACAATTCTATAAAAATAGCTCCTGTTTACTACGAAACAGAAACCAACATGGTAGATCTGAAATCACCTAATAAGGGAACAAAACGATGAAATGATAAGCTTCCAGCTCTCCAAGTTGCCTGGCAGTGTACTAAGGACGTGTTACCAGAAGTACGCATGTGAGTTTCACACATGGGGCTGCGGCAGAAGTCATGCTACAGAGGCTTTCTCCGTAGTGATGAATGACATGTAACCAAAGAGTACTGCAGTGCGACGCTCATTAGGAGTAATATTCTGTGAATTACTCATCAATGTGTCCTCGTTTTTAAACATCATACGTACAAAAGCATTATGTTCCAGTACCGTCACAGATGGGAAACTGTTATACCGTCAGAGATTCCTTTATTTGTTCAAAAAGTCTTTCTGTTGAAGACACTGACATAAACAAGAGTAGATAATTAGACAAATGAGGAGAGTGCTTATTCCACAATGCTACCGATTTTTCCTGAAGAGACTGGGAAGGGGAATGCTATAGATGAGTAACATCCTCCTGTTGGCAAATCCGGAAAAAAGTAGAATTATGCTGGTGTGCTACCATTTTTAATAATGCATATCTCAAGACCATTTAAACGAAATTTTCAAGGCCATATGGTGAAATAATTAGAGATTCATATCAGAGGAAAAATACTTCGAACGGGGTGAGTTTTGTACGATCTCTTGGCTTGCATGGATACAGCTCACATCAAAGACAATAAGGAAATTTGTTACATTTAGGCATGCTCGTCAGCCAATTTTCACTTCTTTGTCTTTGGGAATAATAAATTTAGCCTATTATTGATATATATAACTAAATGAAATAAGATATTTTTGTTGCAGATCTGTCTTCAATAATTGACCCTCCTTGTCGGAAGTGAAGATCGACAGCATTGCTTCAAAAATGGTGACTAATTCCAGAGACGAGATAACAGCTTCTACACCACTTAATCTGGAAGAGCCTGAGAAGTCTATGGTGAACATACGATATCCGTGCGCATAAACGAGGCTCCTGATCCCAGTACTCAGTGCCAGCCAGAGTGGCCGAGCGGTTCTAGGCGCTACAGTCTGGAACATCGCGACCGCTATGGCCGCAGGCTCCAATCCTGCCTCGGGCGTAGACGTGTGTGATGTCCTTAGGTTAGTTAGGTTTAAGTAGTTCTAAGTTCTAAGGGACTGATGACCTCAGAAGTTAAGTCCCATAGTGCTCAGAGCCATTCGAACCAGTACTCAGAGGAAGATACACATTTTGCACGAGAAAAGAAAATGACGAACTGAGAGCATCCGCACAATTCGAAGAACAACCCCAGGAGGGAACTTCGAAAGAAGGTGCTGTGTATTTATTTCAACTGAGCGTGGGCATGGCTATGAAGATATCCTAATTGGAAAATGAGAAGTTTAAGACTACGTTTCAACATATCGACATAATCTGAGAATGGTGTTTTTAAGGGCATGATATATTTTATTTTAATGTAGGGTGTCCCTGGAGGAATGGTCTGTATTCAGGAATGTGACAGGAAAGATGATTCGCAGCAAAATAGTCAAGTGAATATGATCTGTAAAATGTATACCTTAAGAGCTATTAGCACTTCCTCATGTTCCACACTATGAAACAAGTTTCTTCTACCGCAAGCTCTTTGCTTTCCATATGTTAGGAGGAGGTAGAACATATCAAAACGAAAGAAAATTGTCTAGTAAACATGGACTGTAGAATGTGTACTTAAGGAGATATGAGCACTTGTTCAGCTGAAAAAAAATTTAAAATGTGTCAAATCTTATGGGATTTAACTGCTGAGGTCATCAGTCCCTAAGCTTACACACTACTTAACCTAAATTATCCTAAGGACAAACACTCACACCCATGCCCGAGGGAAGACTCGAACCTCCGCCGGGACCAGCCGCACAATCCATGACTGCAGCGCCTTAGGCCGCTCGGACTTGTTCAGTAGAAGAGATGTGTTCCACAGTA
This sequence comes from Schistocerca serialis cubense, assembly GCF_023864345.2. Lineage (NCBI taxonomy): Eukaryota > Metazoa > Arthropoda > Insecta > Orthoptera > Acrididae > Schistocerca > Schistocerca serialis. The sequence goes on along the minus strand of NC_064643.1, from coordinate 740,644,397 downwards.
GGGAAAATGAAAAAAATGCTCACAGCTCTTAAGATATGCACTTTAGAGCTCAGGTTTCCAAGCTTTTTTTTCTTGTTCAGATCCACACACGACCTCACAAAATATGGAAACAAAGAGCAAGCAGGAGAAGAGATTTTTTTTTCACAGTATCACAGATGAAGAAGTGCTCATACATCCTAGAATTTGCATTTTAGAGTCCGGGTGCGCTAGACTTTTCTTGGTCCAACTGAATATTGCTGTCACAAATATTAAAAACAACAGTCCTAGATGCAACCTAGCTTTTACCACAATCTAAGGTTCAAGAAGAACAATTGATTGGAATAAATTTCTGTCGTGTCCCTGCATGCTGACAATTTATGCTGGGACACCGAGTATAAAATTAAAGCGGTTTTTTACATATCTTCTAAGTTTGTTAAAGGCAGCTTGACGTTTTAAAGAGCATTATTTAATTAAATTATTTCCTTCTTTGTTGCTGTAAATCTGTCGATCGTGGGAAAGTAAATAAGATCTTTCATCACAGCGGTTTAGCACCATGCAGAAATAGTTTTCTAAATAATATGCAAGAGTGACAAAAAATCGCTACCTTCCAAACGTTTCACTGTCTTTCCTTTAATGGGGAAAAAAGGCAACATGTAATAGGAAAGGATTAAATTAATATATGAAAATCATTGCTTTCAATAAATAATTACTTACCGTTCCGTGATGTATGAAAACGTTGTCTACCGCTACGAAGAGAAAAAATGTATTTTAAATAATTGCACCCAAAAAATTTGTGGAGCTGAGAATAAAACAATGTCGTCACTGCGATTTCTTCAGGAACGATGATTGGTTTGTTGGTCTGCTTGCACTATTTTTAGCTTTTCACTTTCGTATGCTGTAAAACTTGAACAGAATGAATGCTATTTAATCTGAAATAGTCTATATTTTGTGTCATCGCTTAGACGGTGCCTGTTAATCATAATGTTATAACAGCTGTCACCGTCATCTGGTCCCAAATTGCTATTAACCTTCTTTCCGATCTTACTGTCGAGGAACCATCATAACACAAGCAAGACATGCTCTTCTTCTTGCACTAAGATACGTAAGCAGTCCACCAGCTGGACTGGCCGAGCGGTTCTAGGTGCAACAGGGTGGAACCACGTGACCGCTACGGTCGCAGGCTCGAATCTTGCCTCTGGCATGGACGTGTGTGATGTCCTTAGGTTAGTCAGGTTTAAGTAGTTCTAAGTTCTAGGGGACTGATGACCTCAGACGTTAAGTCCCATAGTGCTTAGAGCCATTTTAACCATTTTTGAACGTAAGCAGTCCAGTTGCAAGTCCAATGCGACAACGCTTCTCCCCACACCAGTGCCGGCGGTCCGTTGGCGACTGACCGCAGTGCCTGCAGCTGCAGCTTAGGGACGGCGCTTATCGCTGAAACCACCAGTTTTCAGTTATATAGATTTCTGTCAGCGTCACTTTAACCAGCCTGGTAAATGCGCTCAAAATTGCCTGTTTCTGAAGTAACCGATTTTCGGTTTATGTTTCTAGTATTTCCTGTAGTAAACGTTGAAACCGAACGAAGATGTTGACTCTGTCAGTTTCAAGATACATAGAATCAAAACATTAGAATAAACAGCTAAATAGAAGAAAACTTAACCCCCCCCCCCCCCCCCACCGTTAGTTGCCGTGTTTGACTACTGCAAAAAATCTCCAGTATTCCCGTATAGATTCCAATTTTTTGAAGAACTGCTCAAAAATTATGTTTTTATCGGGGTAGTACCACTGTTTCGACATTACGAATACTCTGTGCAAAAGATGAAAACTGAGGTTTAATATTTCTATTTTTCCTACTAATTTCTCCATTTTCAAGGGATACAAGAAGATAAAGGCATGTTATATAGACAGAGCCAGCAGATCAGCCGCATTTTTATTGTAACTGTAAGTAAAACTTCACTCATACCGCTCATTGTAAAATACTTCTGGTCGCGGTTTGGTGCCAATATGTAATACAAGTGTAACGGGACCGCTCCAGTATTCTATGTAGGTAAATGATCTGGAGGACAATGAGGTGTCGTCGTCGACTAACTGTAGGAGACTACTAGATGACTTAGACAGAATTTCTAATTGCGTCGTGAATGGTAACGATCTCTAAATGTAGAAAATGTTCAAATGTGTTTAAGTTCCTATGTGACCAAACTGCTAAGGTCTTACACACTACTTAAACTAAAATATCATAAGAACAACACACACACACCCATGCCCGAGGGAGGACTCGAACCTCCGGTGGGATGGCAACGAAATCAGTGACATGGCGCCTCTAACCTCGCGGCCCCTCCGCGCGGCTAAACACAGAAAAATGCAAGTTAATGCATATGACTAGGAAAAACAAACCCGTAATATATGATACAGGATTAGCAGTGTGCTGCTTGACGCATATCGACTAAATATCTGGGCGTAAAGTTGGAAAGCGATATGAAATGGAACGATGATATAAGGATTGTAGCAGGTAAAGTGAATGGCCATCTTCGTTTAACTGGGAGAATTTCGGAAAAGTGTGGTTCATCTGTGAAAGAGACTTCATGTAGCACACTTGTGCGATTCATTCTTGAGTGCTACTCCAGCGTTTTGCATTCGCACCAGGTCGGATTAATGGAAGACGTCGACGCAATTCAGAGGCGGGATTTGTTACCGGTGAATTCGAACAACTGGCAAGTATCACGGAGAACTCAAATAAGAATCCGTGGAGGGAAGGCGACGCTTTTGAGAAAATTTATAGAAACGTCATTTGAAGCTGACTACAGTTCTATTTCCGCCAGCGTACATATCGCGTAAGGACCACGGAAATAACATAACAGAAATCAGGGACCGTACGGGGACATACAGACGGTTGTTTCTCCCTCGCTCTATTTGCGAATGGGACAGGAAAGGAAATGACTTTGGCAGCCGGCCGACAATACAAGGCAAGTGGCGTCGAATGCTCCATTGCCGCGCTGGTCGGAGCTGACTTGGCTCCCTGGTAGTCTATTCCTGCAGGCTTGCTGTGAGCAGTTGATTGGCCAGAGCTTGGATCCGGGGCCATGGAGGAGGCTGCCCGGGAGCACGGTTACGAGCCGTTTTGTGCTGTCTTGTTCCTGCAGCATGCTGAGTGCAGTAGCACGGCCTAGAATGCAAATATATGTCTGCGAAGCAGAGAGGTCGTCAGAGGCTGTCAGTACCGAGAGTGCACCACTTGGCACATGAAGAACGGCCCGGACATTGCTTATCTGGTTCACGGGAAGACTGTGCCTGGAGTGGGAAGACGCGACTGCGACTATAGTGCGCGTCATTTACGACGGCGGCCGAGTTTAGGTTAGTTCTGCGCATCTTACGTCTCAAAACACAGTCAGCCAACGAACGACGTTGCCAGAGCTCGACTGCAATGCACAGCACGGACAAGTGTCTTCAGTTTTAGAAACGTTCAGTCCAAAATAAGTAATTGAACAAAAGCAATGTCTTGATAGCACTCCTTCTTTTATAGAAACTTTGGAAAAGCAATCTCTAGAGCAATTGCTTCATATTCTATTAATTCATTAAATCAAAGAAGCAATAAGCCTCCTAATCCAGGTTATAGCAAGGAAAGGTGTTTGTACCATTCTCACGAACCGCTTTTTCGCAATAAAGAACAGCGGTAATTGTTTATTTCCTATTGTACTTCGACTAAACGTGAATAATAATTCATAGTCATACCAACAGTGTTTGTCAGTATTTTGCTTGATAGTTTAGAGTCCTCCAGGATTTCTATTGAACGACAAGTTGCTTTAGTGTAACGGTTAATATGATTGACTGCGCCGGCATGGTAACTCAGTGTGTTTGGTCAGAGAGCTAGCTGCCCTCTGTAATAATAAAACTGAGTTAATGGATCAACAACGAACTAAAATGGGTGTCTTTCGACGTCCGCCCCAAGCAGATAAAACGATCGAAATCGAACAAATGAGATTTTTTTTTTTTAAAAAAAAGAAAGACTGCTAAGTGAAAGGTTCTGAGTTCAAACCTTGTTCGGTGCTTAATATTTTCTTTATTTAAAAACAATATCGAAGTGTCTTACTTCATGAATGTTATGCGTTTGAATGTAATTTTTTGAGATTTCTAGTGCTTTGTCTCTTCATTAAATCATAATAAGTTTTCGGTTTTTCTTATTTTTGTTCTCCAATATTACGCTATGGACTTTTACCTCTGCAAACTCTTGAAAATTTCCTGCAATGGTTTACTACACTTAATGCTCAATAATAACTGCGTTGAACATCGAAACAAAATTAAGTCATCTATGGGGGGAATGTATTAGTCAAGAAGATGTGTAAAAATCAAATTTTTGGGCCAAATAGTTTTTGTGAGATCGAATGATAAGTTTGTCAAAGCAGTCGGAAAACCATGTGTCTGCACAGGCGAGCAGTGAAGTGATGATAAAATCGCGCACAGCGCTGAATGCGGGGAGCACGTCTCTGTAGCAGCGAAAGGGTTAATGCGGCCGTGATGGCTTTACTTCATAAACTGCGCGCTCCCCCCTAAACGTAAGTTTGCGAACTATACTATACTATGGCGCTGCTTCTCTTGGCGCGTGCAACTGGCAATCCAGCAATCTCCCGCGTCTGGGAGGGCATGCGCGAACCGCCAAGATAAAAGAATAGAACTGTAGTGCTATGTGAATGTACACACAACTTCTTCTAGTAGTGTGTAATTAACAGATCTTAATACATTTTATGGATTCTTTGTCACACCGCGGTGGCTTGACTTGGTCTTGTGCTGCTTGCATTTTCAAACTAGTTGTATTTTGAAGCATTTCTGTGTGATAATTACATATCCTCCAGCCACTACCACTCCACTGACATCGTTACTGCTAAATTCCATTGCAACTCTAACCTGGAAATGCATAGCACTCAGGTTTCATTTAAAACAATATATAAATATTTATTCATTGAAATTTTACACTCTTAGGCTAGCGTAGTGAGTATTTTTCTCACAATACCTCCTCGCATGTCCATCACCATATTCCTGCAAAGCCATCAAAACAAATAGGCTCTAGTTTTAGGTGGCACTTTAGCACCGACCATACGAGAAGAATTAATCTCTGCCACCTCAGGCACGGTTTGACTGAACTAAGCCTTCCCAATATTTTTAATCACAGGTTGAGCAGAAAGTAAGCGCCACTGTTCGCGTGTGATTCAGTAAATCGACAACATGATTCTGCTGCCAACAAGCAGAAAGGCAGACACTAACAAGGGGACCGTACCAACTTCCTCCCACCGATTTTATTCTTACAGACAGTGTGTGTAAGGTCATGACTAGTACTTCAACACGGCGCCCGGGTTCCCGGGTTCGATTCCCGGCGGGGTCAGGGATTTTCTCTGCCTCGTGATGACTGTGTGTTGTGTGACGTCCTTAGGTTGGTTAGGTTTAAGTAGTTCTAAGTTCTAGGGGACTGATGACCATAGATGTTAAGTCCCATAGTGCTCAGAGCCATCTGAACCATTTGAAGTACTTCAACATACCTAAATTAGAAGACGCAACTCTCAACAGTTTTCGAGAAAATCGTGTTTGAATATTTCAGGCGTGCTTATATACTTTGTAGCCAATAGCCTTGCCGCAGTGGTAACACCGGTACCCGTCAGATCACCGAAGTTAAGCGCTGGCGGGCTGGGCTAGTACTTGGTTGGGTGACCATCCGGAATGCCGAGCGCTGTTGGCAAGCGGGGTGCACTCAGCCCTTGTGAGGCAAACTGAGGAGCTACTTGAGTGAGACGTAGCGGCTCCGGTCTCTGAAACTGACATAGGGCCGGGAGAGCGGTGTGCTAACCACATGCTCCGTCCGCCCCGATAGCTAAATGGTCAGTGTGACGGATTGCCGTCCTACGGGCCTGGGTTCGATTCCCGGCTGGGTCGGGGATTCTGTCCGCTCAGGGACTGAGTGTTGTGTTGTCTTCATCATCATTTCATACCCATCCGGCGCAGGTCACCCAATGTGGCGTCGAATGTAATAAGACCAGCACCAAGGCGGCCGGACCTGCCCCGTATGGGGCCTCCCGGCTAATAACACCAAACGCTCATTGCCATTATGACCACATGACGCTCCATATTCGCATCCATTTACGCCTGCGGGTTGAGGATGACACGGCGGTCGATCGGTACCGTTGGACCTTCCAAGGACGCCGACACGGTAGCTCAGCGTGCTCGGCCAGAGGGTTAGCCACCCTCTGTAATAAAAAAAAAACTGAGTGAACGGATCAACAAAGAACCTGAACAGCTGTCCGCCACGAACAAATTCATCGACCAATATAGAGCAAAATGAGATTTAAGAAAAAGAAAAAAAGACCTGCTTGGACGGAGTTTAGTTTTTTAGTTTATATACATTACATTGTTGATAGAATTCATGGTGTCCGCGACCGGGCGAGCAGGCGTCTAGTTCCATAAGCGCTATGTCTCTGTACCAAATCTAGTTATCGGTAATGTTTTTGTTTTTCGTTCCCACGTAAGTTTTTGAAGATGGAAATGAATGCCAACTTGCAGTACCAAAGTAATTTCCCCAAAATATACTCCAATAATGCAGGAACGCGACGTTTATTTTTACAGGTTGGTGAAGAACCTTGCCAAACGACTGCTGATTATCGTGGCATGACATTAGCAGACACGGCATATAAGCTTTGGGCCAAGATAATAAATCAACGTCTACAAATTATAGTCGAAAATAGGTTATCTGAAGAACAAAATGATTTCAGAAAAGTAAGATCCTATACTGATTATGTTTTACGCTTAAACAAAACATTGAGAAACATAGTAGTTCACTAGGGAAACACACATATCATTTATAGACTTAGAAAAAAATTTGACCATCTAGAGGGAAAAAATATTAGGGAATATGTAACACAGGAATTGATATCCTCAGCAAGTAATAAAGACGACAGGAATCCTATATAAAGGTACAAAATAAGTACAAAGCCTAAAAATGCAGTCTAGGAGACTGATGACCTCAGAAGTTAAGTCCCATAGCGCTCAGAGCCATTTGATTTGAACACTCTCTATTATACACATTAACGATATGACAAACGTCGAAACAACAAATTGATTTGGGCTTGGGATTATCAAAGAAGACATTTTTTTCATACAATGCTTTTCGCAGACGACCTTGTAATTATACAGGATGGGGAGACTTCGCTACAATGATCCATATGCAGACTGAACCAGAGTTATAAAGAATATAGTATAAAAATATATATTCCGAATACAAAAGAGTTGGCTTTCTAAGAGACAAAATCGCTGAGTACTTATATCACAATAGGAAACAATCCACTAAACAAGTTATGGGCTCCATCTATGTGGGAAATATTATAAGCCACCAGAGGGAACTCGACAATGACTACAAACTGCGGAAATATCGAATGATCTGCAGAACACTCAATAGGACATTGAGAAATAAAGGGAGAAAAGACAGAAAAAATCAAGTTTTATAAGCTAATGGCCACTCCCACATTGTTATTTGGAAACGAAGTCTGGACAACTGCTAAAAAGTGAGAAAGTAGAATCGAAGCGGCAGAAATGAAATTTCTAAGAGCATTTAAAAATGGTTGAACAAGATTAGGTAGACTAAAAAGTGAAGACATAAGAGAAGAACTAGAATATCTACAAGGAATGCCAGATTCAACACTACCAAAACAAGCTTTAAATTTTTAAACCTTTAGCTACAAGATCCGTAGACATACAAAGAAATAGACGGTTGGATGCTTATAAGACGAAAGAGGGCGGTAGCCTAGGCCATAATGAAAGGAGTACGAAATAATTCAGTATATCAATTTGTTCTTACTGTCACCTTTACATGTGGAATTATGACCCCTTTTAAATGCACACAAAATATTATGGATGCTAAACTATTTGCGTTTTGTGCTATTATGCCAAATGAAGTCTGGATCTTGAGACTGCAAGGTGGGAGTGGAGCAGCAGTGGCGCCTGCGAGACTCGCCGCCGCCTCCCTGCGCGCCAGCAGAGGCAGCGCCTGCGGCTGCCGCTGCCCGCGCGGCCGCGGGCTTCCCGTAATGGCGGAAATCCCAGCGCAGCCCCTACCCTTAATGCGGCACGCCAAATTTTCTGCCCGGCTCGGTGCTGAGTGCTGGCTGTAGTCGCTTCCGCCGGCCGCAGCGGACCTCGCACCGGCCGAGCTTGTCCCTCGGGCAAACACACGGAACCAGGTGGCTCACATGGGGCACAGCTGCTAGCGCCTGATGTTTAGTCTACCTGTAAGCAGAAGAGCGAGCACCAGGATCATCAGCGTACTTACTTGGCGACGTCACGAGGAGCACATACGGTCTGTTGCCCTATGCTGTACCGGTCCTTTGCACTGCTTCTCGAATTCAATGGCGCCTCAGTGCGCAGACACGTCGAGATGAGTTTTCTTTTCTCTGTGTAAACATTCTACGAAACTCGTACAGAAGGATATAACTGTCTTCCAAATTACAACGTTATGGTGTAAAATACACACTTACAGACGAATCAAAATTATAAAACCATATGAATTTAAAAATAAGATTTTTGAGACCCAAACATACGTAGCTTTATTGATGCCGAACCATACGAAAAATACGTGTCAGATACAAAGAACATTTTTGCAAAAGTGAGATCAATAGGTCCATATTCTCACTGCATTTGAAAAGTGCTTGAAATAGAGAGGACTTTTTACAATTGTTACTCAAAACTGACAATGACCGGCGTATCGATATAGTACAATTACAAATTTATTCACGTTTGCGGAAAGAGACTTGTACTGTTTTAAATGAAAAAGCCGATAGGAAAAATATGAAGACCCAACGCAACGAGACTCCATAGGTCACCCCGGAGAAAAGCGTATCAATGTCTCCAGGCAGCCTGGACAAACTTCTAACGCAGGAGCATTTCCAGACCTTCATAATGGTGGGTAAATTGTGTGCAAAGAGTAAGAAAATGTTTTGAAATGTGAGAGAACGTATGTAGTTTTCGACGTGGTGCAGTAGGTCATTAGAGCATGCACAAATACCTACTCTTGGCATTTATAACTGTTTGCTGGAGACACCTTCAATGAAGGGTTTGAATGTCTGTGGAGGAGTGACAGCAGATGTTTCCTGAAGAATCGAAACCACATGGTTTAATCAGTACCACGACGTCTTGCGTAAAGGAACACACTCTTGCTACAATGAGTAACTGACCAAAGGTTAGCTCGTATCGTGTATGAAACAGTGTTCGTTTTCAGTAAAGACAATGGAATATCGCTATCTCGAAATTTACGCATGGGATCAAAAGAAGTTATACTGGAATTTGTTTGTCTTAGAGGGGAACATCCATCGCGACCACACTCGACCCCCCCCCCCCCCCCACCCCACCCCGTGTTTGTGAGGCAGGGTGCTACTTCGAAGTCTTCATTAGGAAACCAATATTTTTATTGCAAGTTAATGTTCTACAGCATATTCTACATACGTTTTGTCTGAGGCATTTTTTTGGTTTCGGCACAGGAACAGAAAGGGATGCACTATCGCAATTTATGACGTGCTACTCAGTGGCCCTTGCACATTCAATGGCACATGGGACCCCACTTCTATGCTGCGAGGGTAGGAGAGGCCAGTATTTATAACTTCAAATCGGAAATCCATTTGCCTTGTTGTGTTCCTTCGAGGTATCGAACAGGGGATTACTCGACGAGCCTCTGTGGACGTGGCTCGAGGCGTAGGCTACCCTACTTTCGCAGTGACAGTACGTTGCAAGGTAGCTTCACCAACTTCGATATTCACATTGCGAATGGGGATTCAAATTAGAGGTTATGACATGTTGGCCTGTATTTCCCTCGAAGCATATAGATGGGGTCCCACCTGCCAATGGATATTCAAGAGCCGGTGAGCAGCACGTTGTAAATTACAATTGTTTACCCGTTTCTATTCCCCCGATTACAGCGCCATCTGTGCCGAAACAAAGAAAATGCCTGAGACGAAACGTATGTGGAGTTTGCCGTAGAAACGTAATACACATTTTTTGATACGATGTATAGTTCTCCAATTATTTCAATGTCTTGAGTTAATATTTTTCTGAATCTGCGTATAGCTTTAGTTAGTTGCGTGTAAGCTACACCGCGCAACACAATGAAATGGTAACTTTTTCGAAACCCGTTAATTGTGTACATACCTAATGCAGAAGTTCGATATTTGCATCAAATGTGCTTACAACCTTTCTCTGCAACGGTACAAAAGTGTGACATACGCGTCGTCATCTTCGGGCTAGGTGACGGCTCAAACAGGGGGTGCCGACCCATGTAGAAAAAAAGGGCCGGAGCTCAGATATTCATTTTAGGAGGAAGGCGGCACACTGATGTTACATTACCACCAAATATCAGCACTATCTTACCCAATCCACGGTGGACGTGTCACGTGATGGGAAGGCAGTAACACTGGCTTTTATCCAAAGTTCACTCCTCTTGAATCGTCGGCGATGGAGAACAGAACAGCTACATCTAGCTTTGAAATCCCGGAGTTTTCTTAGGGGTGGGAGGAAAACATTTCTGAAACACCACGGAAACGCCTCAAGGGGTGGCGTAAAAGGCATCAATGAAACCACGCCTTCCCTTGGGACGTTGATCACTACACATCAAGTGGCTGAAAATGACAGATCACTGTGCCATGAGCAACAGGACGACGTTCTGGACAACATTTGACACTGGTGACGGTCCCGTGGACGTTTCAGCTCTTCCCTAGGGACACGTTGGGCTGCAACCCAACTGACCGTGGTGTGACCCCTTTCAAGTGTAGTGCTAGTGCAATTCTTGCTGTGGTGTTCAGGGTTGAAAACACTACGAGGATTTTTAATTCGTTCAACGATGTCTGAACGTGATCAGAAGCAACAAAGTACGTTCACGCTTTTTCAGCCCTCTTGTTCTGCGCCCTCCTTTGGGGTGAACACAGGAAACTGCGATACTGACATACGCGAGAATAAAAGGGCAAAGGGTCAGGTAATCGCCCCCCTCCCCCACTCTGTTCTACAGCACCGTCGGTGCCATTCCAAAAATGTTTCTGTACAGAGATAGCCATTCACTGAGCCCAAAACGCCAGTGTGATAGGCATCCCTTAGATTTAGCATGCAGCAAAACGTAAGTTCAGCAACGTAGTGCCACTCAGCTGAGCTGTGTAGAAATGGTGTTCTGCTACATCAGAACCAACGAGTAGAAATGCACAGAAGCATATTTAAAGTGCATGACGTATATAAGTTTTTGGCACCAAGTGTGTGGCCTAACTGGGTGCCCTAAGGGCACTCTTTTCCATTTTATTTATGCAGATATCAATGACACAACCACCCCCATTTCCTCCCACCGCCTCCTGTGGCCACCCCGCTGCAGGAGGGCGCGAAGCACGATGGCTGAGAAAGTATAACGACTCTTTGCTGCTTCGGGTCGATCACATTCAGGTTCCATCGTGTAGTTTTGAATGGTCCGTAGTGTTTCTACCCTGTAAATCACAGCAAAAATTGTGGCCGTGCTACACTCCGAAGGGGTCAGATCACGTTAATTGTGGTTGCAGTCCTACGACGCCCTTACAGAGGAACTAAAATTTCCCGCCGCGCGTCAGCAGTGTCAAAGGCTGCCCAGAAGATCGCACGGCGAACTGCCGTTCTCTACCACGAAATATGTGGGAATCAATGCCTCCTTTACAGCACCCTTTGAGGCCTTACTGTGTCGCTTCTGAGTGTGTTTGAAATATGTTCCTCGGCCATCCGTAGGTAAACTGCGTGATTTCAACGCTTCGCTTCGCGATTCTGACCTCTATCGCAAAGATGTGAAGAGGAGGAGTCAGACGTGAGTAAGAGATGATGTGACGACCATAATGTGACACGTCGACGCTGGTTCTGGGAAGCATTGTGGTGCAATTAGGTGCCAATGTGACATCACTGAGACACTTTACACCTCATATAACTGGGCTCTGGCCTCTTCCCACGTGTGTCGTCACCTTTCAGTCTGAAGCGTCGCGGTGCCCCAGGGCGACGTCGATAAATTTTCGCACTATTGCAGAAGAGAATAATTGGTACTTTGAGAAATTTCAAACTTGCGCGTAGCAGTGGGAGACATTTACAAGTTTCCGAAAACGTGTTTCTTTAAACGTGTAGCACATTGTGTATTGATGGATAAATTCGTCATGTCGTCCCACAGATGAGACTCGTAACATAAAGTGGCAGAGCCACCTGAATTCTACCTCCGTATTATTTAGTCTTAAAGTGGTTAACACTGTGAAGTAGCGCTTTGGTCCCTATCTACTACACTCACTTATGTATTCCATCCACTCTCAATCACTTCAGCGTGTGTAAGTACATCTGAAAAACAGTGTCCAGAGACAGTGACATATTTCCTATCTGTGTATACTTTACTTCTGGGACAGTGTACTAATAATTTATTCAAAAGCGAGTCAGTAAAATGTGCACTACACTTTAGCTGTCAGGGGTCAAGGAGCTCAGGAACAATTTCTTGAGGTACTCAGATGTTTGACTGAGTTGATGCCAGTTTTAATACGAGCAGTTATGTCGTTGTTTCACAGTACTTAGTGTCCGTTAATCCAGTGTTCCAAATGACCAGTTAGTTGATGGTGATGGGCACTATGCTACCAACGCACGTACCGCGTAAATACGACGAAGATAAGAGTAACTGGGGTTCGTACGTGGGTATATAGACGGTCTATTTCTCCAGCTGTATTTTCGAATGTTGTTGTTGTTGTTGTTGTTGTTGTCTTCAGTCCTGAGACTGGTTTGATGCAGCTCGCCATGCTACTCTATCCTGTGCAAGCTGCTTCATCTCCCAGTACGTACTGCAGCCTACATCCTTCTGAATCTGCTTAGCGTATTCATCTCTTGGTCTCCCTCTACGATTTTTACCCTCCCCGCGCTGCCCTCCAATACCAAATTGGTGATCTCTTGATGCCTCAGAACATTTCCTACCAACGGATCCCTTCTTCTAGTCGTGCCAGAAACTCCTCTTCTCCCCAATTCTGTTCAACACCTCCTCATTAGTTACCTGATCTACCCATCATATCTTCAGCATTCCTCTGTAGTACCACATTTCGAAAGCTTCTATTCTCTTCTTGTCCAAACTACACTCCTGGAAATTGAAATAAGAACACCGTGAATTCATTGTCCCAGGAAGGGGAAACTTTATTGACACATTCCTGGGGTCAGATACATCACATGATCACACTGTCAGAACCACAGGCACATAGACACAGGCAACAGAGCATGCACAATGTCGGCACTAGTACAGTGTATATCCACCTTTCGCAGCAATGCAGGCTGCTATTCTCCCGTGGAGACGATCGTAGAGATGCTGGATGTAGTCCTGTGGAACGGCTTGCCATGCCATTTCCACCTGGCGCCTCAGTTGGACCAGCGATCGTGCTGGACGTGCAGACCGCGTGAGACGACGCTTCATCCAGTCCCAAACATGCTCAATGGGGGACAGATCCGGAGATCTTGCTGGCCAGGGTAGTTGACTTACACCTTCTAGAGCACGTTGGGTGGCACGGGATACGTGCAGACGTGCATTGTCCTGTTGGAATAACAAGTTCCCTTGCCGGTCTAGGAATGGTAGAAAGATGGGTTCGATGACGGTTTGGATGTACCGTGCACTATTCAATGTCCCCTCGACGATCACCAGTGGTGTACGGCGATTGTAGGAGATCGCTCCCCACACCATGATGCCTAGTGTTGACCCTGTGTGCCTCGGTCGTATGCAGTCCTGATTGTGGCGCTCACCTGCACGGCGCCAAACACGCATACGACCATCATTGGCACCAAGGCAGAAGCGATTCTCATCGCTGAAGACGACACGTCTCCATTCGTCCCTCCATTCATGCCTGTCGCGACACCACTGGAGGCGGGCTGCACGATGTTGGGGCGTGAGCGGAAGACGGCCTAACGGTGTGCGGGGCCGTAGCCCAGCTTCATGGAGACGGTTGCGAATGGTCCTCGCCGATACCCCAGGAGCAACAGTGTCCCTAACTTGCTGGGAAGTGGCGGTGCGGTCCCCTACGGCACTGCGTAGGATCCTACGGTCTTGGCGTGCATCCGTGCGTCGCTGCGGTCCGGTCCCAGGTCGACGGGCACGTGCACCTTCCGCCGACCACTGGCGACAACATCGATGTACTGTGGAGACCTCACGCCCCACGTGTTGAGCAATTCGGCGGTACGTCCACCCGGCCTCCTGCACACCCACTATACGCCCTCGCTCAAAGTCCGTCAACTGCACATACGGTTCACGTCCACGCTGTCGCGGCATGCTACCAGTGTTAAAGACTGCGATGGAGCTCCGTATGCCACGGCAAACTGGCTGACACTGACGGCGGCGGTGCACAAATGCTGCGCAGCTAGCGCCATTCGACGGCCAACACCGCGGTTCCTGGTGTGTCCGCTGTGCCGTGCGTGTAATCATTGCTTGTACAGCCCTCTCGCAGTGTCCGGAGCGAGTATGGTGGGTCTGACACACCTGTGTCAATGTGTTCTTTTTTCCATTTCCAGGAGTGTATTTACAGTCCACGTTTCACTTCGACACATGGCTACACTCCATACAAATACTTTCAGAAACGACTTCCTGACACTTTTCGAATAAGGAAAGGAGATGGTTCAAATGCCTCTAAGCATTATGGGACTTATCATCTGAGGTCATCAATTCCCTAGACTTAGAATTTCTTATTCCTAACTAACGTAAGCACATCACACACATGCATGCCCGAGGCAGGATTCGAACCTGCGACCGCAGCAGCAGCAGCACCAGCGCAGTTCCGCACTGAAGCGCCTACAACCGATCGGCCACAGCGGCCGGCGCAAAGGAAGTGACTAGTAGTAGCACACTGTACTCTCCAAGCGGTACCTTGCTGAAAATTTATATAGATGAAGCTGCTGGCACCTCTACATCAGCGTCTACAAACCGCAAGCTACGTTGCGGATTATTTTCGATTTACGAATGCTAGGCATGAAGAACAACAATTCTTAAGGTTCCGTACGTGCTAGGGTCGTAATAATAATACCTTGATGGCCGTTTCACGAGATATGTGTAGACTCATCTTAAAACTTAACCTCCTGAACTTTAACACGGAAATCTACACCTTGATACGCATTGTCTCTTCTGTCACGTCTGTCGGTAGAACCCGATCCGCTTCTCGGTGAAAATTTTGCCCCTAGTAACTGAAATCGTGTGAAAAGCGCTGCTTGTCTTTGGATCTTCTCTACTTCTGTCAGTTGTACGGGGCAGGGCAAATAAAAGTGGTCCGGGAATCAGAATCTCAGGTGAGTCGTGGATGGCTCGTGTTCCCGCCAATTATGTATTTTACACCCTGTTTTTAACGTACTTCCAGCTCACTACGTTAATTTAAATTACTACTGTCACAGAGTTGCTGCTTTGTCTGACCGTGATCGGCGCTAGCAGCGCGTATCGATACATCCCCTCTCGTAGTGTCTTTGCTTGACTGTTATTTCTTCCCGGTGGTTGTCTGTCGTTAGGAGTCAGTTGGTCGCAGTTCGGAAAGAGAGTTCGGATCGCCAGTTCGGCTTCGGAGTAGGAGGCAGTTCGGGTTGCGAGTTCGGGCTTGCAGTCATTTGGGACGCGTCTGGAGCGCAGTCCGGACCTGAAAGTCGGGAAGTTGCAATGCGGCACTAGTGCAGTCGGGTTGGAGCAGTAGTGAGATCTGTGTCGACATGGCTCGCCCTACCATTGCCTCCACGCATCACTTGGAGCCGGGCTACGGTCTTGGTGGATCGCTCATGAGTCGGCTGTGTGCGTGTGTGCATCGACTCCCGACTTGTCTTCGTGTGTGCTTAGTTACAGTTGGGTATCGTTCAGGTTTTCTTGCAAGTTTTTGTCAGGTTGTGTGTGCAGTTTGTGTGAATTTGATCTAATGTTGTCCGTGTATTGGCTCCGAGAGGTCGGTCGCCTTATGGGGCGACGTGTAACTGGTTTTCTGAGCGCTTCTGGGCCCCTTCAATTACCACCTTGTGGATCTTGGGCCGGTCCTTTCCTGGTGCAGGGATGTCGTTTATCCAATGAGCGTATTCCCTCTGCGTAGTAGGGCCCAAGTCAGTACTTCCGCCTTCGTATGTCTGGGTGTGAGTGGGTGACGCACCAGCAGTGCAGTCGCGACTGAGCAGCAGTCACGACGGACCAGCAGGAGTCGGTCGGTTGTTGCGGGTGTCGGTCGGTCCGTGGCTGTCCCCTGGTTAGGTTCCGACGGATCACGTATAGTTGGGCTCAGCACCTGTCTCACCTAAGTGAACGAGGGCAGACCGACCTCCCTGGAGGCCTTCTGAGTGCCAACAGTGTTTAATTAACTGCTCTCAGCTATTTTAAATTTTACGCTTATGGTTATTGTTTCTTAAAATTTTGCAAAATTTATTTTTAAATTTGCCTTTCAAGCTTAAACACTACGGTACCCTGCCTTTAAGGATTATGGTAATACATTTTGAAATTTTGAAGTTTGATTTTGACCCTCAGCCATTGGTCTTGCACCTTGCATTTGATATTTCTTTAAATTATTTTATTGCTATCTTAATTGGATTATTATCTTATTGATTTTTAAGATTTCGTGTTGTTAAACATGTTGGCCTTTGCCTTTAAAGGTCTATGGTAATGTATTCTAAAATTTTGAAAAGTAATTGTGGCCCTCAGCCATTTGTATAGCACTTTGCGTATATTTTGTTGTGTTGGCAGAAGAACCAACACCGTGTTACGAGTGGAGGCCGAAATGTACGCGTTTTATCTCACGCAGGCTGGCGTGAGGAGGGAAGAACCATACTGACGTGAGGTCTGGAACATGACAAGGAATGAGAATTCAGAAAGCGGACGTAATTAGTTTGATATTTAACTTTAATCCATTAATGATGAGCGTCGCTCTTGACGGTACATGATTCACAATATTATTTGTTCAGAATTGTAGGAACTGAATATGGCGCCTTGCTAGGGCGTGGCAAATGGCGTAGCTGAAGGCTATGCTAAACTGTCGTCTCTGCAAATGAGAGCGTATTTAGACAGTGAACCATCGCTAGCAAAGTCGGGGCGAGTGCTAGGGAGTCTCTCTAGACTAGACCTGCCGTGTGGCGGCGCTCGGTCTGCAATCACTGATAGTGGCGACACGCGGGTCCAACGTATACTAACGGATCGCGGACGATTTAAAGGCTACCACCTAGCAAGTGTGGTGTCTGGCGGTGACACCAAATATTGTTTTCCGAATTATTTTATTGCTATCATAATCGGGTTTTTATCTTGTTAAGATCTATTGTTGGAGGCCTCCAGCCGTGAAAGGGCTGCTAAATTACAGTAAATGACAATTAGATGCAGAAACTGGCCTCAACCCTCGGCCCTTTCCTTAATCCTATTAGCTGTTCTGCCCAGCTTGTTTATCTGGCGTGTCACCAGGGTAGAAAGAAACACAGCAGAGGGACGGAAACACAGTGCTAACCTGATTACAGGAGATATTGAATGTTACCACCATTCACCTTTCTGCAATTTTGTGTCCTGGTCAGCAATTTCCTGAAGGCGGATGGAAGCTGTACTGCAGGAATTGCTGCAGTATCATCCTAAATGTTCTGCTGCAGTTCTTGAACACTACGAGGATTGTGGCGATACACGTTAGACTTGAGGGCTCCCCGCATAAAGCAATTGCACACTGACAGTTCAGGTGATCTGGGTGGCCAGCTAGGGCCGCGACTAGATTGATTCTGCTAACAGCTCTATCAAGCGTGAAGACTGTGCAAATATGCTCCATTTGCTCCACAGTGTTGGAAGTAACTGTAGGTCTTTTCCTCCTCCGTTAAGGCTGCCACAAATTGTATCCACTGGTCCGGGCCACTTTTATCTGCTCCACTGTGTATTAGGCAACGATGACAGACTTGGGAGCAATAATCAAGTACTGCACCCGCGTTTGTTTTCTGTGCTACTTACTTCCTTTGTGGACGACACTTGCCGTTTATGCTTATTTGCTCTCCAGCATCCCGTGCACTGCACAAAGCTTGAGGTTCGCAGATTGCTTGTGCACTCGGTCGACGCTGGTAGAGCCTCACTGAGTCACAGCGGCTCGCCGGCTGCTGGTGTTAGATGTGGCAGAGGCTTCCACGCAGCCCTGTATTATCCCCTGCACCAGCCGGGGCTTAATGTGGCGGACTCCCTCCCAGCACCCCGCTCTAATTTAGCGACTCAATTAGCTCACCTCTCGCGCTGCCGTTTGTTGTGCATTCTTTGTGACGCTCCAGCGTTAATTAATCCCCGTGTGTGTGTTTGTTTGGGGTGGGGGGGGGGGGGGGGCGGTGAACCCAAGTGCTTAGGTTTCACGTGTTTGTTTACCGTGAAGAGTGCTGCCTTCGCTAGACTCCACAAGAGCTTGCAACATGTCTCTATTACATCATCGACTGACTGTTACTTATTTGGACTTCATTGAGTTCCGTCATAACTTAGTTGGCTCAAATGGCTCTGAGCACTATGCGACTTAACTTCTGAGGTCATCAGTCGCCTAGAACTTAGAACTAATTAAACCTAACTAACCTCAGGACATCACACACATCCATGCCCGAGGCAGGATTCGAACCTGCGACCGTAGCGGTCACGCGGTTCCAGACTGAAGCGCCTTTAACCGCACGGCCACACCGGCCGGCTCATAACTTAGTGAATGCATCAGCAAGTAGTATTGGCTTCAGTGTTTTTATTTTCCGTCCTAGGTGCGTTGGCGTTGAAATCCATTGACGACTGCCAACGAATACATCCTCCACTTTCAAATCATTATTTATGGTCAAAAGTACATCACTAAAAAGTAATAGTTAAAATATAGAATGAGAACCATTAAAAAAAAAAAAGTATCAAAGTAAGGACAGTGAAGTAATTATCTGTGGTTACGGTATAGATTCCTTTAACTCAGTATATCTCTCTTGCAACAGGGTATTTCACACACTTAGGTGCAAATTCTTACGGTGAGAGCAGTTAAGTAAATGTAAAAAAATATACATTATTGCTAACGTGATCAGCTACGTCTAATAGCAACGTACGAAGTACTTGACAATTTTTTACAGTGACGACCATGAGTCTCATTGCATTTACACTGACTGATAAAAAAATGAATCACCCAGGTGACATGACTGATCGGTACACTAACTTCTCAAACGTACAAATCACCAGTTTCATACGATCAAACCTGCAATTCTCTGTGAAGGGTAGAACAGCCACTGGATTACACCAGTGTTCTCGATGATGCGTAGGGTGACATCTGTAGAGGAAGACAGAGACTGGAATACATCCAGCGCAAAATTGAGGATGAAGGTTGCAAGTGCTACTCTGAACTGAGAACAGTTCGTGACAGGCTGCTTCAAACCAGTCATTATAGCGATGGGAAAAACAAATTGTTACCTACTTCTTAGGTATATTTCGCTCGTATTCAGTTCCTGAAGATTCGTATTGTGGGTGAGATATTTTAACAATTCTATTAGTATAGTATAAGAAGAGTTGTACTATGGTTTACGAATATTTGTAAATGCATGGGTACTTATCAGAAACCTCCGAAACCTCGGTTGCTAATGTTTACTTGTGCGACAGTGTTCGACTCTGAGCTAATGTGTTCGAATCATGACCATGGACATAATTTTCGTCTCTTGAGGTGGTGGAATATTCTCGATTATAGGGGCAGATGCCAACGTTCTGAACTAAATTCTATATCTCTCCGTAATATATGGAGGAGTGATGGTGTATAACTGGTGGTCTGTCATTCGAGTGAGGACCTTAAGCACAGCGTGCTCTTCGGAGTTATTCGAGAGAAGGACTACGTCCCACCGGTTTTCGCTCTGTCCAGTCTTTCAGCATCATACGACTCACACATGACACTATACAGTACAAACGCCCGTTACAGTATCTTGCAGTCAGTAGATACTCGTAAGGCATTCTTCGTATTTTACGAAGAAATGTTGTTAATGTACTTCTCTGCCTCGTAATGACTGGGTGTTGTGTGATGTCCTTAGGTTAGTTAGGTTTAAGTAGTTCTAAGTTCTAGGGGACTGATGACCATAGATGTTAAATCCCATAGTACTCAGAGCCATTTGAACCATTTTTTTGTTAACGTACGTGAAGAGACGAAACTGTCCAATAAAGTGACTGACTTACCACTCTGTTTCTTCAAGCCTATATGTCAAATTTTATAATTTTCTTTACACTGCTGAATAACTAATTACAGCAAAAAACTGTACTTCTCTCCTGTGCTTCCTAATTTTTCTATAGTGGATTCAACCATGAATGGCTGCTTCCATGTTGCACAATGTCTTATCAGTTAAATTACTTTCACACGCGGGGATATAAAAAAAAACAAATCTCATTCTTGTAGAGGAATTCGAGGCATTGCACTAAGTTAAAGGACTAGTTTATAAATAACTTAAGCATTTAGAAAAACAGAGACAACGTGAGACAAACTTCATTCATGACTGTATCTTCTATGTTCTTCATTATGGATTTGATTAACTGAAAAATGAACTTATGAAATCCCTTAGAAATTAATATGCTGTCGTATGAACCTGATGATAGTAAGAAGTGACAATATTCGTTGATATTGAACGATTTTATGAGGAAGAAATCCTGTGAAGTCACTGAACTTGTACATCGTCTTCAATGCCATTTCATTAACATTTGAATGTGTTTGGTCAGGGACCAGGAATTTTTGTGATGAAATATAATTCAAATAAACATGATGGTAAAGACACATTTATAATTATCTGCGTTCACGATGACTGTGGTAAATGGGAGCTCTCATGTGCTCATATATTCGGTAATAATCAGAAATACCAACAACTTCTCTGTACAGTTCATTATGCATTCAAAGATATAAATACAAAATATACACAACTGGCCATTAAAATTGCTACACCACGAAGATGACGTGCTACAGATGCGAAATTTAACCGACTATAAGAAGATGCTATGATATGCAATTGGTTAGCTTTTCAGAGCATTCAAACAAGGTTGGCGCCGTTGGCGACTCCTACAACGTGCTGACATGAGGAAAGTTTCCAACCAATTTCTCATACACATACAGCAGTTGACCGGCGTTGCCTGGTGAAACGTTGTTGTGATGCCTCGTGTAAGGAGGAGATATGCGTACCATCACGTTTCCGACTTTGATAAAAGTCGGATTGTAGCCTATCGCGATTGCGGTTTATCGCATCGCGACATTGCTGCTCGCGTTGGTCGAGATCCAATGACTGTTAGCAGAATATGGAATCGGTGGGTTAAGGAAGGTAATACGGAACGCCGTGCTGGATCCGAATGGCCTCGTATCACTAGTAGTCGAGATGACAGGCATCTGATCTGCATAGCTGTAACGGATCGTGCAGCCACGTCTCGATCCCTGAGTCAACAGATAGGGACGTTTGCAAGACAACAACCATCTGCACGAACAGTTCGACAACGTTTACAGCAGCATGGACTATCAGCTCGGAGACCATGGCTGCTGTTACCCTTCATGCTGCATCACAGACAGATAGTGTACTCAACGACGAACCTGTGTGAACGATTGGCAAAACGTCGTTTTTTAGGATGAATCCAGGTTCTTCTTACAGGATCATGATGGTTGCATCCGTGTTTGGCGACATCGCGGTGAACGCAGATTGGAAGTATGCATTCGTCATCACGATACGGCGTATCACCCGGCGTGATGGTATGGGGTACCATTAGTTACACGTCTCGGTCACCTCTTGTTGGCATTGATGGCAATTTGAACAGTGGACGTTACATATCAGATGTGTTACGACCCGTGGCACTATCCTTCATCCGATCCCTGCAAAACCCTACATTTCAGCAGGATAATGCACGACCGCATTTTGCAGGTCCTGTATGAGCCTTTCTGGATACAGAAAATGTTCGACTGCTGCCCAGGCCGGCACATCCTCCAGATCTCCCACCAATTGGAAACGTCTGGTCAACGGTGGCCGCGCAACTGGCTCATCACAATACGCCAGTCACTACTCGAACTGTGGTATCGTGTTGAAACTGCATGGACTGCTCTGTTTGACTCAATGCCCAGTCGAATCAAGGCCGTTATTGCGGCCAGAGGTGGTTGTTCTGGGTACTGATTTCTCAGGATCTATGCGCCCAAATTGCAAGAAAATGTTAATCACATGTCAGTTCTAGTATGATATATTTGTTCAATGAGTACCCGTTTATCATGTGCATTTCTTCTTGGTGTAGCAATTTTAATGGCCAGTAGTGTAACATGGTTTAAGAAAAAAGCCATGAGCAATTAGTTTTGTAAGGCCCCTTTCCCCTTACAAAAACTGTTCATCAATTTTTAGAGATCAGTAATTTTATTCCCCCGAAGAAAAAGAGTTAAGTATGTGATACTGTGTACCTTTCACATTAGTTTCACTACTGTAAAATAAATATATATAAATCGGTCAAAAATTGAGAATGCATTGTGGCAATATTTAGCAATATGCATCAGCACTGAAACAATTGCATTTGTGATGCGGGAAACTATTGGTGTCGAGAATGGTTGGGGTACGAACAGTAATCAGTCAAATCCAAACTAAGTGGAACCTAATTTATTATTCAACATAAACAACCCAGAATGCATACAGAATAACAATCAGCCAAAGAACTTAGTGGAGTAAAGGAAAGAATATCATTTATGAGCTGATACATGATAATACATCTCTCGTAACTCACCCCCTGGAGTGAATCAACATTACTATACAGAAGGCACAGAGTAACACAGCAAAATATTAGTGTCCCGACACCTAGTACAACGTGAAAGAGAAGCGGTAAATTGGTCCCTCTGAATTCACTCAGCCTACAATAAAATTGGCGACAACTGATACATGCATATAACAACACTAAGAAAAAGAAGAATAACAGAATAACCAATAAAAGAGCATATTATATAATACAGGCAATTCCAGAGGTACAATATTACCACTAGAATCGACAAAGTGTACACTCTGCTGCACATACAAGATACGAACAATAAATCAATGAAATACAAAAATAATGGCAAGTAAAATCTCACTAGACACAGTACTACGACGAAATCCAACAATAATGGTAAGTACAATCTCACGAGACACTCTTCTACCAAGTAGAAATTCCTCCACTCAAGACGCTACTCTCAGCTGCGACCTCGTTGTGTTTTACAAACGTAATTAATAGGTGACTCTTTCATATGCACAACAATCTAGCAGTGGTTACACCAAACACACTGTCCTCTGTCATATACAAAAACGCGCCACAGCAACCAACTCTTCACCCCCGGTCGCAAAGCCAAGCACGGTCCGCAGCTCCGGCCTCAACGATGGCCTGTGTTGACAGCAAGTCACCAGCAGTCTCGACCGTCTGTCCAACAGGCTGCCTCGCTGCTCTGCACAACGCCTCTTGCTTCTCTACAGGCAACTGTTTTCGCACTCGAAGTTGCTAGTAGTGTTCTCCTTCGCTGGTGGTGTCGAACTTCTTTCCTCTCCACCGCAGCCGCCACTGTGATGCCATAAACTGGAGTCCCGTCATAAGGGGGCAGTACTCTGGGTCAGCCACGCCAAAACGCAATACAATATCTTCTGGGGCGTCATGAATGGCCCTGGAGTTGCACCGACGGCTTGCCCGCCGCTATACACGGCCCCCATATGCGCCTCCAAGATGTCGTTCACACTACAGTTCTGGTCACCAGGCTGTCCTCTGCTGTCATACTTGGCGACATTTCACTTAGGCTTGTAGGTCCATCCAACAAACTGATAAACATGGCCCTAGTAGTCACCAGCGGTGGCATGAAGATCTGCGCTGGCGGCACCACTAGGGTTGGACGGAAATCCAACTGTGTGGTGTCACCGCCAGACACCACACTTGCTAGGTGGTAGCTTTAAATCGGCGGCGGTCCATTAGTACATGTCGGACCCGCGTGTCGCCACTGTGTGATCGCAGACCGAGTGCCACCACAAGGCAGGCCTCGAGATACGGACTAGCACTCGCCCCAGTACGGACGACGTAGCTAGCGACTACACGGACGAAGCCTCGCTCCTTGGCCGAGCAGATAGTTAGAATAGCCTTCAGCTAAGTCAATGGCTACGACCTAGCAAGGCCCATTAGTAACATTGCATGTATCTAAAGGGTCTCACTTGTATCGCCACAATCTCCAAATGTACCAAAAGGATGGATTAAAGTTAAGTATTCCAGAAGCTACGTACTTTTATTTATAGCATTCATTACGTATCCTGTTTCAGACAGCACGCCATCCTGGTTTAGCTAAACGCGTGCCTTTCGGCTTCCTCTCATTGTGTCTAGGCTGCCTTGCCTAGACACAACAAACTGTAATGTGAATTGATGGGAAAAATCCACCCAGCAAGTAAGGTACCCACTGACACTGCAAAAGAGGGAGAGCAAACTACAGAAAGTAAGTACAGTTAAAGTGTAATTTGCGCAAAACAAACACAATTCCATTAGATACGCACCCCTTCACTAAGGGAAAAGTAATAGAAGCAACTCAGTGATAAAAGCGGCTTAAATCGGGTCATGTTCTGGCATTCTTTTGTTGTCACAAATCCAAAAATACTGTGGAAGGAACATTAACATGACCACCCCTTCTTAGCCTGCCGACCATTTCCTCCTCTACGTCATTCAGCTTTATCCTCTTCTATTCCCCGCCATCAAGTCGTCATTTAGGTTGGCTAATTCGTCTAGATTTCAGGACGTTGAGGAAACATGATGTGCGAACAGTCTACTATGACATGTTCTAGACACAATGCGAAGGCAGTTGTTCTCACCCTATCCATATTTTGTCCAAACGCTTCCTTCAAATCCTGTTGGAGCCCACAATGTGTATTATTGATTGCCTCTTAGCCCTACCTGGAATAACCAGCCGACACAGCTTTTCATGGAGACTCCGGATTGACTCTTTTGATACAACCACTTCCTTAGCGTGCGGCTATAACAGCTGTAAAGTCTCTAGGTCTCCCAATCGGATCACCTCCTTCTGTTCGTTCAATGACGCCAGATAGTACAGGAACAGCACTATTTACGGAACCGAATCCATGAGGAAATCTTTCTTTCATCGTTCCTGTCAAAGGATGAGTTAACATAGCGAAATGTTTACTCCACTGTCACAAATCAGTATCCAGGTCTGCTAATTCCCTCAAATGGTTCACTTTGTTCAATGTACCTAGATTTAACCTACTACCTTGCAGTGATGAAACTGACACTTTACCACTTAGTAAGACATGTCCCTGTGCAGCCCTGACTTGCGACCTTCCTAACAATTTTCTGTTTGCCCAATCCTTAAACAGGAGCTTCAAATCAGCAGCCAGTTTTGTAATAAGTCATCCTAGCCGGAGCGCTGCTCTTTAACTGCGATTGGGAGGATGCTAAACGCCAATTACTAATTTAGCTTCAGTCAAGGCTGGCTGAATTGTAACAAGTTGGCCAGTCACGTCCGGCTGCTCCACTGACGTTAACAGCACCGACTCTTACACACCACCTGAAGAAGCTGTTAGGTCAACGTGGACACCACAAGTGCTAACTGCCATTCCTCCAACACAACATCCAAAAAGGACAATGACACAAAATCAAAATATTTCCGCCTTCCTTCTACCAACTAACACCACGCCAGCACAACAAACAACCTCGCGGTGCTAGAAATTATGACACAGGAAGACATAGCAGTGGACAGTTCAGGCGTTGTGTTTCTATAAACAATTAATCAAATGAAATCCAATCTATTAACTAGAATAAACAACCCAGAGCACATACAAAATGAGAAACAAACAAAAACCTAGCGAACAGATAAACAAAGTATCACTTAAATCATGGTGCAACTTTAAATAGCTTGCCCCACTTGAATCAATCAACTTTAAAATAATAAAGTCGTAGATTAAAATACGAAAATAACAACACTATAATACCTAAAACAATAGAACAGAGCCTCAGACCTCTGTCTCCCCACCCATACCAAGAAAGTGAGGGGGGGAAGGTAGGGGATGCGGTATTTAATGACTACATTGAAAATATTGTATTGTAGACAGTTACCTAAAATTTTAAAATTTTGAAAAAAAATATTTGTTTGTTAATTATTCTAACAGATTCCATTTAACCCAAAAGTTTAAATTACATTGGTAAATGTCACCTTCCACAATAAACGACGTATTGAACATTTTCAGGTTCAGAACCTAAGTTACACATCACATCGGCATCTCCTTAAAAATTATCTTGTGACCAAAACTAAAAAACAATTAACGAAACATGAAATTTTACTTTTCTGTGTTGGTCATTCAGTACCCCATCTTGGCAGTACAAATTATCTTGTGACCAAAACTAAAAAACAATTAACGAAACATGAAATTTTACTTTTCTGTGTTGGTCATTCAGTACCCCATCTTGGCAGTACACATGACTGAAAACGCGTCGATATTGTTAATAGCGCGCTAAAAGGTAGATTCTGAACCCTAAGTACACTTCAGTACCTCTTTAAGAAGTGTGTTGTTAATATGTATCATCAACAATTACAGGATTCTGGTGTTTGTAACATTTTGTGAGGGAAGAAAGTACCTCTCCCTGCTCTTGGTAATGCCGGTTACGGAAAATGGGTTGGTATTGAAAGGGTTAACTAATCCGTTCCTCTGCATTCATTCGTCCTAAAATAAAAGGCGTATGAATTCATATACACAAAGAACAATAAAAAAGTAAAAAGACAATATGAGAACACGCGGTCAAAGATTTTTATCCTAGAACCAAGTTGTAAAATGTACTCAACAAAAGTCAGCACCTTACTTAATACTAGACGGGCAACAGGAAAGAGACAAAATCCTTTGTAAAACAACTATATGAACAATCTGCTGCACATACAAAATAAGAACAATAATACAATAAAATCCGAATGAAACAGTAAATAAATTCTCATTAAATACAAATGAGCAAATTAGAACTTTTTCCACTGAGTTCACTAGGCACAATAGTGCCCTCGTTGTGTTTTAGAAAAGTAGTTAATGCCTGACACAAGAATGTCAGATCTAACTCAGTCTTATGCAATACAAGCTAGCACTGTACACATAAAACACTCTCCTCTAACTGTCGTACATTAAAACATGGCACAGCAAATAATTCATCACTCCTGACAGCTGTGTGTTCCCTGGATCGGCAAAATCGAGCACCATCAGCTGCTCCAGCCCCAGAGATTCTCCGTGGTAACAAAAAGCCACCACCACCCTGGCCCGTTCGTCCACCAGGCTGACTCCCTGCTCTGCCTCACACTTCTTGCTTCTTCTCGCCAGGCAGCTGATCCCTAATCACAAGTTGCTAGTCGTGGTCACCTATGCTGGCCTTTGTAAAGTGAATTACGCCCCACTGAGGCTGCCAGTCCGACGGACGACAGTGACCGCCCTGTCCTCCATCTACATGGAGCCTCTCGGAGATCATCAACTCCTTGCGATAGCCACGCTCATTTACAAATAATGTCGGCGAACATACCATGCATGGCCTTAGAAATGCATTGACCACTGGTCCTCTGCTGTCCACAGTCCCCATACTCCGGCTCCAATATTTGGTTGCCGCTACGGTTCCGCTTACCACACCGCCCACAGCATGGCGCCTTGTCCTCAACACTGGACGAGACGCACGCCCCAAAGAAGTGACACGAACATTAAAGCTGCGCTGACAATCTCACAAAGCGGGGAGGGAAATCTACCGCGCAGCGTATAGCTAATTCCTGGTACAATTAAGTTAGAATTTCTTCTTAACTGAAAGCTGATGACAGCTTCAACTTCTATTTGCAATTATAAGACAAGAATGTAACGCTGCTTCTCGAAGATCAGTGACTCAGAAAACGTAGAAAGAGACAAAAGCACGCGTAACATTGTTGCTGCTAGCAGCAAAGACGGTATTCAATGGAGGAGTGATTTTTTAATTGCATATGACTTAAATTTCACAGGAGATGTTGATATTAATATAGAATGGAAATAAAGTCCCATGCTTCTTGACACAGCGTAGGGGAATGATGCGGGAGGCCCGCACCAACCTACTCGGTAAGGTCCTAACGGAGGTGGTTTTCCGTTGCCTTCCTCTGACCGTAATGGGGATGAATGATGACGATGAAGACTACACAACAACACCCAGTCATCTCGGGGCCAGTGAAAATCCCTGACCCCGCCGGGAATCGAACTCGGGACCCCGTGCTCTGGAAGCGAGAATGCTACCACGAGACCATTTTCAAATCTTAATTACAAAATTCTTAATTTTAGATAATGACAAGTTAATATGAATAATGATCGTAAGAAACAGGAGAATACTCTAGGACACCAAAATTGACAGGGTATATATTGGTGAGTTCTTAAGTGGTAAACACTAAAACTCAGCTCTGTGGACGAAGATGTGGAGGACAAACACATAAAACAAAGCGTTTTATTTGTTAGACACCCGCCTCTGGGGCGGAGGTCACCAACGTACGCTATTGCGGTGGTGCTCGACCTGGGGGTAAGCCGGTTCTAATCCTGGTGGTGGACGAACATCTTCACTGCTGGTATTTCTCCTGATCACCAGATATTGTGCAAATATCCTGGTTTAAATACCAAAATTCTCCGCATTGTCTCATGAAGTGAGAGCATGTGATAGTGTTGACAGTGATCCCGTCCGTCGGATGGGGACGTAACGGTTGGCGTCCCCCTTTATGCTATCCACGAGGAGCAGGTCATGTGCTGGAACCAAGTTTAGTGCTCTCCCATCTATCATCATTATCACACAACACAAACATTTCACACACACAGAAGACATACATGTAGCGTTACATATAGTGTGTAATGGAGCATGTTGTAAATTAACAAACAAACAAACAATATCCGTTTGACATGTGTGTGTCTAACAATCTTACGTGAGATGCAGAAGACCCACCGTGGTCTTATAGCCGTGTAAGAAAGCTACTGCGAAAGCAAGAAGAGCTTAATCTCCGATGTAAGTGACGCCGAAGCCCAGTGGGCAAAAAAAGGAGAATGAAGACAAAAGGTGCATGATGAGAGTAATGACGGAATAATTCAATAAATTTAGAAGTCAAATGTGCTGGAACCAAGTTTAGTGCTCTCCCATCTGTCATCATTATCACACAACACAAACATTTCACACACTCACACAGAAGACATACATGTAGCGTTACATATAGTGTGTAATGGAGCATGTTGTAAATTAACAAACAAACAAACAATATCCGTTTGACATGTGTGTGTCTAACAATCTTACGTGAGATGCAGAAGACCCACCGTGGTCTTATAGCCGTGTAAGAAAGCTACTGCGAAAGCAAGAAGAGCTTAATCTCCGATGTAAATGACGCCGAAGCCCAGTAGGAAAAAAAAGGAGAATGAAGACAAAAGGTGCATGATGAGAGTACTGACGGAAGAATTCAATAAATTTAGAAGTCAAATGTGCTGGAACCAAGTTTAGTGCTCTCCCATCTGTCATCATTATCACACAACACAAACATTTCATACACTCACGCAGAAGACATACATGTAGCATTACATATAGTGTGTAATGGAGCATGTTGTAAATTAACAAACAAACAAACAATATCCGTTTGACATGTGTGTGTCTAACAATCTTACGTGAGATGCAGAAGACCAACCGTGGTCTTATAGCCGTGTAAGAAAGCTACTGCGGAAGCAAGAAGAGCTTAATCTCCGATGTAAGTGACGCCTGAGCCTACTAGGCAAAAAAAGGAGAATGAAGACAAAATGTGCGTGATGAGAGTAATGAGGGAGGAGTTCAATAAATTTAGAAGTCAAATTTCGCCGAAGGATGTGACTAACAAAATCCAAAGAGGTTTCGACCTTGCGTAAAGTCTTAATTGAATGAAAATCATCTATCCATCGCACTGTCACCATCATGACATCGAAACAGAAGCTGACAGAGGGAATGGCGTGTTCACGGAAGGTCTTCGGGCAGATGCTCATTATTATAGCCCTAAATCGATGACGTCAGTCGATTATTGAACCATGGAATATGATCTATGCTCCCACATTTGTGGAAAAAGAGGTCACCTCTGCGAAAAATGTTGTTCCGCAAACAGATTTTTCGAGAAGCTCAGCTCGCTCTGTAGCATTACATCCACGGTATACAGAGCGACATAGACAAAGGTACACAGGTGGATGCTGTGTTCTTTGACTTTCGGAATGTATTTGGTATTGTTCAGCACTGTTGTTTAGTCAACGAAGCTGTCCGCTGCTCGTGGTCTTGCGGTAGCGTTCTCGCTTCCCGCGCACGGGGTCCCGGGTTCGGTTCCCGGCGGGGTCAGGGATATTCTCTGCCTCGAGATGACCGGGTGTTGTGTGTCTTTCATCTTCATTCACTCGCAAGTCGCCGTAGTGGCGCTAAAGAACTTGTGGAGCGGCGGCCGAACCGCCTCGCGAGGGGTCTCCCTCATTATTATTATAATTAACAAAATACGAGCATATCGAGAATCGCGTTAGGTATGTGACTGGAATCATAATTTCTGTCCACATAGAATTCGGAACCAGACAGTTGTAAAAGTAACTTCAGAAATACCACAATGGTGTATTATGGGACCGTTTCTGCTTACGAAGCATATTAATAATCTAATGGATAGCTTTGAAGTCTCCATAAGGATATTCGCGGACTATGCTATTACAACGTCAAAATAATAGTGAAATGCAGACAGGCATGTAGGGAATGGAGATTTGCTAGAGGGACTGGCAGGGGACCCAAAACGTGGTGCGCATAAATAGACGAAGAGACCAAGTATTGACGACAAAACAGTGGATAAGTATCTTCTGTAAAATAGCTTGGTGCAACAATCCAGAGCGACCTAAAGACGATTGATGTGTCAGACTAATAGCAGAAAAACCTGTTGCCTGGATAAGATTCAGTGGGAGAATCTTTAGTGAATGTAATTCATCCACGAAATTGGTCGCTTACAAAACCCTCGTCCGACCGATTCTTGAGTATCATTCATTAGTCTGGGACCCTCAATAACTAGGAATTACAGAAAACAAAGAGAATATCCAAACAAGGGTGGTCCATCTCATCTCGGAATCAATCACTCGGTGACTGTGTGTTACGGGAAACCTTAACAAACTACAGTGGTAGGCACTGCTAGAGAGGCGTTGTCCAGCACGGAGAGGTTTATTATCAAAGTCCCGGGAGTGTACGTTCCCGAAAGAGTAGGACAACATACTGTATTTTCCTATGTACACAATGCGAAATGACCACAACGAGGAAATTTGTGAAATCTCAATTCATGCCAAAGTTGTTACCCCTCACCATTCTAAAATGGATCAGAAAATGTGGAAAAAAGGTAATGGGACCGGAAGTACGTTCCACAAACATCGGGCGCGTCTTGCGGAGTACATTTGTTGACGCAGATGTAGATGAAATCCTGCAACTAACTCGTCTTCATACATTCTCATCTGGTAACCTCGGAATGTTCATTTATACCTCTAGGAAGAGAGCCTTCAGAAGCAGCATCCGTCGCACTTCACAATTTTTTCATGATTCAAAGAGTTATATGCTGCAGAGTGGACATTAAAAACTTGGTTTCAGAG
Source organism: Schistocerca serialis cubense (assembly GCF_023864345.2). NCBI lineage: Eukaryota > Metazoa > Arthropoda > Insecta > Orthoptera > Acrididae > Schistocerca > Schistocerca serialis. Next base: position 740,612,867 of record NC_064643.1, on the reverse strand, counting down.
AAAGCACAGTTTAAACAGAGTTTGAAAGAATTTTTTGTTGGCAACTCTTTCTGCTCTGTAGATGAATATCTTAACAAGGATTTTAAGACCAGCTTAAGTGAAAACGTCTACTAGATTTCAGTTTTGACATCACTTGGTCTCAACATTCAATATGAGGTATATCGTACATGGTGAATGTATTAAAAGTACATAAATTTCCATACGACAGACTATTAATTCTGTAAATACTAGCAGTTCCTGTTTAATGTACGTACATATCTTGACAATCTCCTGACAAGTGACCAGGGAAGTGAAAGTTACATTCAGATGTTCTATGTTATTTATTTTATACTTTCTGATATGCTCCACTCCCACGAAAATCATCTAATTTTCGGATCTATGGAACGAAATCTAAATCTAATCTAATTTAATCTAATCTACCATCCCCTGAAACACAGATATATCCGACTTCACGTTTTAATGACCTACTAGAAAATCAAGTTCATTACAAAATCATCAGTGTTTCCGTTCCTGCGGATGTCCTGTAAATAGAGAGGACAATGAAGAATTGTTTGTATCTGAGTAGACGTTTTTAAGACTCAATTTCTAGTACGAACAAATAATGAAGGAGTACTGCTATGTGAGCGTTGCACGGTAGTAATGGTTTGCTGGTACAGATATGATTGACTCCTGGAAGTCTGTCTGGGTGCGAGAGTCGGATGCAGCTGTTAACCAGAGCCCTGCAAAACCGAGTACTCGAGCACAAATTGGTAGAGAGGGCAAGTAATCCTACTGTGTCGGTGGCTGCCAGCACTAATTTTGTTGGCCGAGTATAGAAGTCATGATCGAATCCTAGGCAATGTCTGACTCCATAGACATTAAACGTGCCTTTGTACATGCGCTATTATGGGGGAAGATCGGAAAGTAACACACAACAATATTATTATTTAATAGGTAACGAAACAAAAATAAAAATCACAAAACAAATTATGTCTTGTAACTACTACATAGTCACCAGCGCTCTTAACACATTTCTCTCATAATGGTATCAGTCTGAATATGTCCTGTTTATAAAAGTCCATTAGGTCAGAGTACAGCCATCTGCGGATTGCAGATTTCACTTCCATATCTGTCATAAAGCGCTGGCCGGCCAGGAATATTTTCATGCGACCAGACGCTAAACACATGAAAGTCTGATGGCGCAAGTTCCAGACGGAATGGTGGGGCACATGTCAACCAAATATGGCGATTTTCACGAATAAGAGCAGCAACATGATGGTGAGCAATGCCATGAAGAAGTCTTCCATCGTCATCTTAATACTGTGGCGTTTGTCTCGAAGGGCACGATGCTACTTAACCAGAGTGTTAACGTAGGATTGTTAGGTGTCTGGATTTTACGGACCTTACATGACCTTGATTCATAATGACAGTACAATATCGTATGACATACGTAGAAAATAATAATAATATTATATCAACAAAAAGCAATTGCAGTAATCTCACGCACCGAAAACTAGAAAAACTATATCTACCAATATAAGGACAGGGGCATGCATAAGTAAGTTAAAGTGAAATGCATTTTGTAGACAAACCGAAGACGTGGTTAATGGCATTTGGAAACCGCACTTAACAAGAGAACGGCGAGCTTCTGCACAGAAGGGGATAAGGCCAGAATAATACTTCATTCCTTTTAACGTAAATACAGCCAGGAGTGACGGTAAGTGGTGGCACTACATTAACATGGCTAGGTGGTGACATGAGAAGAAAAATAAAATTCACCTCTAACGAGCCGGGCATTGCTGAAGCCATACTGCATGATAAATGTGGAGATTCCCACTATATAAAAGAATTTTGAGAACTAAAATTTCTAGCAATCTCTCTCATCTCGAAAGGGACCGCGCAAGTGTGTCGAAATTAGCGAGGGCGTTGGGAGTTTTGCTTCTGCAAAGTGTGGACAATATGCTTCACGTGTCGTGGTTACAGACAGCAAAGAGGTAGTTCATTGTTCCAGCAGGAAATTTTGCGATCAAAGAAATTGTGGCTCTCACTCCAACCCTTAGCGAGTGTGCAAACAGCCATTATTTTGATTATGGAAAAATTATTGTTCTACAGAACGCAGGAAACTTGAGACTGAGTAAATTCAGTCAAGGCCAGAGTAGGGAATTAGCTTTTCAGATCCAGTATGGAGACAACGCAATTGCCGATCCCGCTTGGTAAACTGCCATTGTGCATTTGACCACTTTGACCATTGAATATCAAAATCTAGGATGCTGACCTACCCTCACATTGAATACATGGGAGTTTTTCATTGGTTTAAAAAGTAAAATTATTCTCCATCAACTCAGCGCATTGACTAGCTATGCTATCGTAGACGTAAGTTAGCTGATAAAGATTTTAATCATTCTTGCCTGTGATAAAAACTTTCATAAGTAGAGATAAAGAATTTAATAATCACCAATTCAATATGTACAAAAGTTAAATATATTTTTATTGAGTGTTGGAAGTAACTGAACATGATTGTTGTGTATCACTTGACCCCTGAAAGGACAGTGACAAATTATATGTAGATTGGAAAAGGGAATAGCTGTTTTGTCCTTCTAGACCCCAACCTTTCACTTTTCTTAACTTGTGCATTCTAGTTACGTGACAGCAGCATTTCTAATTGCACCTAATATTTATTTCATTACAGGGACAAGCTCATATTTATCTAGAATGTCTTTTTAACACCCTGGGCTTGAGAAGACAGTTCAGATATTTTGTCCATTTGCGTGCATCACAGGTTGCAGTATTCACTGTGGCGCCATGTTCAGCAAAGGCCCCAATAACATACCATACACGTCTCTGATCACTGTCACCAACACTTTCATAGCAGAATAAGTAAAAGTTTGGGTACTTTTCGTATTGGGGAACCAGCATGTTTTCACTCTATAGAGGCTCGGTTGGTTGCGAGCGTATAGGTCTACACAAGCAGACAACAGTAAAATGCGCGAATTGTTTGTATCGCGAATCAGGCTTCTACCTCTAGAGTTGCACATGAAAACAAAGTATCCTTTGTAGCGCAAATTTCAATGTACATCTTCGTCATATTTCAACTTTCCGCCTGCAATACCAGGGGAGAAAAAATCATTGTGCTTTAGTTTTCGATCCTCCCTCGTAGTTACAACTCAGGTTTCTTATTCGCAGTACGTGTCTCTGGAAGGTTCCAAAGAAGAGCAGCACGTTCCGCTACAGGTTCATTGAATAAGGTCAAAAACGTCACTTCCACACTCAGCCAATTCCAGCAGCAGATGCTGCAAGAGAAGCATTCTAAATCACGTGACTGTTTTCTGTTAAATTTCCGAGAGCGTATGTTCCCAGAAGACTCCATCAATATACAGGGTGGTCCATCGATCGTGACCGGGCCATTGTCGGATAATGTTACGCGCTGGTTGGGCCAGGATGCGTGTGACCTCCTTGTCCGTAGCAAGTGTGAACGCTGGGTCTGTGGGATCCAGGTTCGGTGTGAATGACGCTGCGAGTGTGAGCGCCATCAGTTCCGCTTTTTCTTCCGCAGAATATGCTGGTCCGTCGGGCCCTTGTAGCGTGGGGGTGTACAGTTTCTCCCTGGCGAAGTGTCGGGCCAGCTGCCACACGCCAGGTCGCGTAGTGTCCTGCCCTTCGAGTTTCTGGTCCCACAGTTGTGTCTTAAGTACAAACGACAAGTGCGAAGCCGTTCTGTTCACTAGAAGACCGAAGCAACTGCACAAATATTAGCACTGCAACCCAATAACACTACACAAGCGCCCAATACTTTTCTGCGAGAAGTTCAAACACCTCGGTGTCTGGGTGGACAGGAAACTACTCTCGGGGGGGGACCACATTCAACATGTGACCGACAAAGCAAACGCGAGGCTCAAACAACTCTACCCTATGCTTAACATGTGCAGCACACTGAATAGGAGGGTGTCTAGGTCCATGTACTTGACACTTATTCGACGCCTGATGACGTACGCAGCCCCTGTCTAGCGATACGCTGCGCTCACCCGGCTGCGCCGTCTGCAGCTCATACAGAACGAATTACTCAAAATCATAAGCAACGCTACGCGCTACACACGCATCACGGAGCTTCACCGGGAATACCGGCTAGATACCATCTTGCATGTATTTCAAAAACTCTCCACACGACTGTACAATAAAACGAGGCACTCCCGCAACCCGTTTATCCTTTCTCTGGGTAACTACGGCCACAACCATAGGTGGAAGCATAACAGACCAAAGACATTACTGGCTAGGAACTAAACATCTATGGTCCATAGCACGCTAACACGACAGTACTGGCGAGCCCCTGCAACACAGCTGCTACTGGTAACCCCAGATGTTCGACCAGCCGAAAAACAGGCAACCGCAGGGAAACCGTAACGTACACAGCAAGCAAACCAACCACACACACACACCCAACACTGTCTCTGAGCCGATCTATGACCGATCGCCCACTAATGTACAACGACCTTGAACTGTTGCAGGGACGCAGCAACTGCAGCAAGCCCCACAACGAGCTCCAGCAACTACAAAGGTAACGATGCACGATACCTCGCACCAACATATCCTCACCCTTGCATGCACTGTCGCTACTGCCCTTACTACCCGTCCTACTGTCGCAGAGGTTTTTTTCCCTTGGCTCTTGCCTTGGCACTTTTTTTTCCTCTGCCCTTACAACCGCTAACCTTCGATCTCTTTCGTCCACTTTCTATCTCCTGATGGACCATGTTAATGAGTAATCTTACCTAGACGCATGGATAACATCACAGTGCGCATCCTGTGACTCCTGATTCAAAAACTAACATGTTGTACGGAGGTGACAGTAGAACTTTTGGTTTGGTCACCACGTTGGTGTGGGCGTGGAGGGGCCCCATTCTTTGATGAAAAAACGTGACCGGCCGAAATATCTCACGAAATAAGCGTGAAACGAAAAAACCTACAACGAACGAAACTTGTCTAGCTTGAAGGGGGAAACCAAATGGCGCTATGGTTGGCCCGCTAGGTGGCGCTGCCATAGGTCAAACGGATATCAACAGCGTTTTTTTATATAGGAACCCCCATTTCTATTACATATTCGTATACTACGTAAAGAAATACGAATGTTTTACACTCCTGGAAATGGAAAAAAGAACACATTGACACCGGTGTGTCAGACCCACCATACTTGCTCCGGACACTGCGAGAGGGCTGTACAAGCAATGATCACACGCACGGCACAGCGGACACACCAGGAACAGCGGTGTTGGCCGTCGAATGGCGCTAGCTGCGCAGCATTTGTGCACCGCCGCCGTCAGTGTCAGCCAGTTTGCCGTGGCATACGGAGCTCCATCGCAGTCTTTAACACTGGTAGCATGCCGCGACAGCGTGTACGTGAACCGTATGTGCAGTTGACGGACTTTGAGCGAGGGAGTATAGTGGGCATGCGGGAGGCCGGGTGGACCTACCGCCGAATTGCTCAACACGTGGGGCGTGAGGTCTCCACAGTACAGCGATGTTGTCGCCAGTGCTCGGCGGAAGGTGCACGTGCCCGTCGACCTGGGACCGGACCGCAGCGACGCACGGATGCACGCCAAGACCGTAGGATCCTACGCAGTGCCGTAGGGGACCGCACCGCCACTTCCCAGCAAATTAGGGACACTGTTGCTCCTGGGGTATCGGCGAGGACCATTCGCAACCGTCTCCATGAAGCTGGGCTACTGTCCCGCACACCGTTAGGCCGTCTTCCGCTCACGCCCCAACATCGTGCAGCCCGCCTCCAGTGGTGTCGCGACAGGCGTGAATGAAGGGACGAATGGAGACGTGTTGTCTTCAGCGATGAGAGTCGCTTCTGCCTTGGTGCCAATGATGGTCGTATGCGTGTTTGGCGCCGTGCAGGTGAGCGCCACAATCAGGACTGCATACGACCGCGGCACACAGGGCCAACACCCGGCATCATGGTGTGGGGAGCGATCTCCTACACTGGCCGTACACCACTGGTGATCGTCGAGGGGACACTGAATAGTGCACGGTACATCCAAACCGTCATCGAACCCATCGTTCTACCATTCCTAGACCGGCAAGGGAACTTGCTGTTCCAACAGGACAATGCACGTCCGCATGTATCCCGTGCCACCCAACGTGCTCTAGAAGGTGTAAGTCAACTACCCTGGCCAGCAAGATCTCCGGATCTGTCCCCCATTGAGCATGTTTGGGACTGGATGAAGCGTCGTCTCACGCGGTCTGCACGTCCAGCACGAACGCTGGTCCAACTGAGGCGCCAGGTGGAAATGGCATGGCAAGCCGTTCCACAGGACTACATCCAGCATCTCTACGATCGTCTCCATGGGAGAATAGCAGCCTGCATTGCTGCGAAAGGTGGATATACACTGTACTAGTGCCGACATTGTGCATGCTGTGTTGCCTGTGTCTATGTGCCTGTGGTTCTGTCAGTGTGATCATGTGATGTATCTGACCCCAGGAATGTGTCAATAAAGTTTCCCCTTCCTGGGACAATGAATTCACGGTGTTCTTCTTTCAATTTCCAGTAGTGTAGTTGGACCACATTTTTCGCTCTGTGATAGATGGCACTGTAATAGTCACAAGCATATGTCTCACAATTTTAGACGAACAGTTGGTAACAGGTAGGTTTTTTAAATTAAAATACAGAACGTACGTACGTTATAACATTTTATTTCGGTTGTTCCAATGTAATACATGTACCTTTGTAAACTTATCATTTCAGAGAACGCATGCTGTTACAGCGTGATTACCTGTAAATACCACATTAATGCAATAAATCCTCAAAATGATGTCCGTCAGCCTCAATGTATTTGGCAATACGTGTAACGACATTCCTCTCAACAGCGAGTAGTTCGCATTCCATAACGTTCGCACATGGATTGACAGTGCTCTGACGCATGTTGTCAGGCGTTGTCGGTGGATCACGATAGCAAATATCCTTCAATTTTCCCCACAGAAAGAAATCCGGGGACGTCAGCTCCGGTGAACGTCATCTACAGTGCCTAAGAAGACCTTGTGGGTTTTATTGTTCTGAAGAAGGTGTAGTCATCTACGCCAAAATCTAGGTTAACACTAGGTGCTTTTTTCTAGTTTTTCAATATATTAACAAACGATTGCTGACCCACTGCGATGTTGAAGGTTCTTATATTGTAGTAACGTCGGTAGAACATTACATCGGCACACATTGCACTATTTACATTGCCATCGATAAAATGGGGGTCAATTATCCTTCCTCCCACAATGCCACACCATACATTAACCCGCCAAGGTCGCTGATGTTCCACTTGTCGCAGCCATCGCGGATTTTCCGTTGTCCAATGGTGCATATTATGCCGGTTTACGTTACCGCTGTTAGTGAATGACGTTTCGTCGCTGAATAGATCGTGTGCAAAAAATCTTTCATCGTCCCGTAATTTCTCTTGTGCCCAGTGGCAGAACTGTAGAAGACGTTCAAAGCCGTCGCCATGCGATTCCTGGTGCCTGTAAGTATGGAACGCGTGTAATCGATGTTGCTGCAGCATTCTCAACACCGACGTTTTTGAGATTCCCGATTCTCGCGCAATTTGTCAGCTACTGATGTGCCGATTAGCCGCGACAGTATCTAAAACATCTACATCATTTGTTGCAGGTCGTGGTTCACGTTTCACATGTGGCTGAACACTTCCTGTTTACTTAAATAATGTAACTATCCGGCGAACGGTCCGGACACTTAGATGATGTCGTCCAGGATACCGAGCAGCATACATAGCACACGCCCGTTTGGCATTTTGATCGCAATAGCTATACATAACTCGATATTGATCTTTTCCGCAGTTGGTAAACGGTCCATTTTAACATGGGTATGTATCACGAAGCAAATACCGTCGGCACTGGCGGAATGTTACGTGATACCACGTACTTATAGGTTTGTGGCTATTACAGCGCTTTCTATCACAAAGCGACAAAAGTGCTTCCATGAAAACTCCCATTTTTTTACGTAGCACACAAATATGGAATAAAAAGTGGGGGGCTCCTATTACAAAAAAAAAAAAAAAAACGCAGTTGATATCCGTTTGACCTATGGCAGCGCCATCTAGCGGGCCAACCATAGCGCCATCTGGTTTCCCCCCTTCAAGCTAGACGAGTTTCGTTCTTTGTAGTTTTTTCTTTTGTTGCTTATTTCGTGAGATATTTGTCCCGGTCACTATCAATGGACCACCCTGTATTGTTTTCTCTAACGTATATCTCGCGAAAAGACCGTGAAGACAATGTTAGAGAGATACGAGCCCACACGAAGGCTCACCAACAATCGTTCTTACGGCGAACCATACCAACACCGACTCAAAGGAAGGCCTCGGCGCTTGTTCGTGACGTCACGTCAGCTAGGCACGGCGAACGCCAGGTCTGTTGCAGGCATACTCATAATGGTGATATCTCTCTCTCTGACACAGGAAAATGTGAAACTATTGGCGGTAGTTGACCAACACACGTTGTTCTGAGAGATTTCTGCAATCGATTAATTGTGGAATTCATTACACTTATTAACAAATAGTGTACTCCTGAACTGAAATTTCCACCTGTTTTAAGGATTGACATGCAAAAACAACTTCATGGTCCAGCAACAACAGAATTCGTGCTTCTTTACCTTATTTGTAAATCTGACGAAGTTACGTTTGTACTGGGTTGCTTTTACAAGAAACTGAACATATTGGTGCTCTTCTTTAGGTATCTTGGTTGACTGTGGGGTGAGGAGCACTGAATGTTAATGAAATATCTTGCGATTGTACACGTTGGGGGAGGGGGTAGGGGACAGAAGAAGAGGCAAAAGAGAGATACTTGTTTTATCAAATAATTTTTTTTTATATATCTTATAAAGTTTCTCCTTTCAGTTGCAAGAGGGGAATATTTATCTTTTCTAATCTGCATGTTTAAAAAGGTTTAAGCTCAGCAGTATTTTCGATGTATGAAGCTATTATGTTTCCTGTTTAGAATTCCTTTCGTTGAAAACGACTGTAATCTAATGACTGGCAACAGTTGGACATTTATACAAGTAAATTAGTTCACATTTCCAATGACGATGCGAAACGAAAATAAATAAATAAATAAAACGAGTTAATTGTAAGGGGGTTGGGGTAAGTTTCGATAACAAAATGGATCAAGTAAATATAGTTACTTGAATGTAAAATTTCCGAAGCTTGCAATGGGGCAAAGCATCTTGTCATATTGATCTACGTTTGTTTCGACAGGATTCAGTAATACAGAACTATGATCTTCATTTGTAGCTTTACGATATTAAGAAAATCTTTCATTTAAATAAAACTGCAGAATCCAAAGCAATACCAAACATTTTGTCCAAAAGTAAGAGATTTATAGTGATAAGCACGCCCAGGCGTTTCTGCCTGCAACAGACCTGGCGTTCGCCGTGCCTAGCTGACGTGACGTCACGAACAAGCGCCGAGGCCTTCCTTTGAGTCGGTGTTGACCATACGCGACTGGAACAGGAGGAGGAGGAAGCGACACTGGAACACGAACTTCCCTCCGCCATACACCGCAAAGTGGGATACGCAGTTTTCGACGTAGATGCAGCGTGAAGATACCACTTCTGCACAACAGATGAGACTCCAACTGGATGGTCTAAAAAGCGAAATGTAGTAGATTTCATTTCGTTGTAGAAGAAAAGGACGAGTCCACTGTATGGCCTTTAAAGATTCACTGATGCAAGAAATCCCACCCACACAGCACTTTCAGGGATAACGACAGTAACAAAAATTAATAGAAGAGCAGAGATGTTCCAATGACTTCAAAAGATAAGAACCTTCCATGCTGCTTCTGGCGAGAGTTTCAGAGAATTAGGGAGAGAATTAAGATCTAGGCGTAGAGGTGCACATTGTGGAGAAGTCGGCGTTTCTGACACATGCAATGTCCCTCTAGTGAAAGAAGACCTATCAAAAGTAAGTGTCGGCAAGGATGGACGAGCGGTTCTAGGCGCTACAGTCTAGAACCGCGCGACCGCTACGGTCCCAGGTTCGAATCCTGCCTCCGGCATGGCTGTGTGTGATGTCCTTCGGTTAAGTTAGGTTTATGTAGTTCTAAGTTCTAGGGGACTGATGACCTCAGAAGTTACGTCCCATAGTGCTCAGAGCCATTTGAACCAAAAATAAGCTGACTGAATTGGAAAGAACATAATACTGTCCGTGAATGCCTAAGTAAGTAATTAGTCACGTGTAGCGACAGTTGATACATGGACTGACAATGAGTTGCATTATTTGACGCCTACAGCACATTAAATAAATAGATATTGGTCCGTCATGAATAAAATAATGGCTCTGAGCACTAGGCGACTTAACTTCTGAGGTCATCAGTCGCCTAGAACTTAGAACTAAACCTAACTAACCTAAGGACAACACACACATCCATGCCCGAGGCAGGATTCGAACCTGCGACCGTAGCGGTAGCTCGGTTCCAGACTGTAGCGCCCAGAACCGCACGGCCACTCCGGCCGGCTCATGAATAAAAATTCCTGGACATTAAGAGGACAAGAGTAAATATTATGAAAGAAATAGAAGAGAGAGTGCAGAGTGGAATATGCCGCCGGACGCGTTTCGTAATTCTTTTTCTGTCTGTGGCCTGAATGTCAATATAAGAAGAGCTTGAGGAAATGGTGAACGGCTTCCTTCTGCCACCCCCTTCTATGTATATAGAGCACATAGTTATCCTTTCGACGAAGATAGCTTCATGATATATCACAACGCCGCAGCAACAATGAATACAGCAAAATGCAGTGTATGTTACTTGAAGAAAAGTGTTCTGTACACTTCTTCGAAACAAAGAGGTCAGCACACGTTGGAACGCGTTGTGCAGTACGCTGGACTCCTCATACACTGAGTGTGGTGAAATTGCTCCCTTACTGATAGAAAAGAACCCGCTTGCAAATTGCAGTGATATGGTAATAAGTTTGCAGACAGAATTGAGGATTTCCTAAAATTATGTAACGAGAGCAAACGTGAATTAGAAGACAGAAGCCTATAATCCAGTTGGTTCTTCTTGGGTTTTACAAAGTTAAGTTTCGGCAGTCTGAATAACAATGATCGCTAGATAAATGTGATTACTGCAATTAGAAGTACTGTTGCATTATGATGTGGGGAAACTAACTAGCATAATTAAAGTGTACTAACAGATATGAAATTTACAAGGGTTTAAAAAACGAGCTCTAGCTCGGTGAGATGGTTGTCATTACTGCGAAACATAAAACTGCTTTCTGGTTAAGCGTTCATGCATTCCACACTAGTCTTGGGTTAGGTATCCCACTTTTGTTTACTAACTTAAAACCTCCAAAAGCAGTGTCATCGATATACAGGAAGAAACATCGTTTCAAGCACTAACAAAATGACAAAGATTAGGCATCAGATTATGTACATGGCTGCATTTAATGCACTCCGGCTGTGACGACATCTTAACGTGGTGGAGCGAGACTTAACAAGCGTCTACCAGCGCTGGTTGCAATTAGGAGATGTGTCTTACGTATCTTAGCAACAAGCGTCCTTAGTGAATAGTGCTTTACTAAACGCAGTATGTTATTAACAAATCACCGCGGCCAATTAAATACAGAACACGCGAGTTAACTATTTCTGACCAACAGTTACTATATATTTTCATGTTTTGCAGCCCTTAGCAAAGGACTTGGAAGAGCAGTTGAACGGAAAGGACAGTATCTTGAAAGGAGGATATAAGATGAACATCAACAAAAGCTAAACGAGGATAATGGAATGTTGTCGAATTAAGTCAGGTGATGCTGAGGGAATTAGATTAGGAAATGACACACTTTAAGTAGTAAAGGAGTTTTGCTATTTGGAGAGCAAAAGAATTGATAATGGTCGAAGTAGAGAGGATATAAAATGTAGACTGGCAATGGAAAGGAAAGCGTTACTGAAGAAGAGAAATTTGTTAATATCGACTATGGACTTAAGTATCAGGAAGTCGTTTCTGAAAGTATTTCTATGGACTGTAGCCATGTATGGAAGTGAAACGTGGACGATAAATGCTGGGTGATCAATAAGTCAGTACAAATCTGAAAACTTAATAAACCACGGAATAATGTAGGTAGAGAGATAAAAATTGACACACATGGTTGGAATGACATGGGGTTTTATTAGAATTAAAAAAAGAAAAAAACAACGTTCACAAAATGTCCAACAGATGGCGCTGGACAGCTACCGTGACGGGTGAGCGGTACGCCGATATGTTACAGAATCGCATCACCCCCAGCCTGGCTTATAAACACCTGCTGGAACGTACAATGTTTATGCAGGATGGCGCTCCACCCCATATTGCTAGACGCGTTAAAGATCTCTTGCGTGCGTCGATTGGTGATGATCGTGTGCTCAGCCGCCACTACCGTCACGCTTGGCCTCTCAGGTCCCCAGACCTCAGTCCGTACGATTATTGGCTTTGGAGTTACCTGAAGTCGCAAGTGTATCGTGATCGACCGACATCTCTAGGGATGCTGAAAGACAACATCCGACGCCAAAGCCTCACCATAACTCCAGACATGCTTTACAGTGCTGTTCACAACATTATTTCTCGACTACAGCTATTGTTGAGGAATGATGGTGGACATACTGAGCATTTCCTGTAAAGAACACCATCTTTGATTTGTCTTACTTTGTTATTCTAATTGTTGCTATCTGATCAGATGAAGCGCCATCTGTCGGACATTTTTTGAAGTCTTGCATTTTTTTGGCTCTAATAAAACCCCATGTCATTCAAAGCATGTGTGTGAAATTTATACTGACTTTTTGATCACCCGGTACCTTAGACAAGAAGAGATTAGAAGCTTTCGAAATGTGGTACTACAAAATAATGTTGAAGATTAGACAGGTAGATCACATAACTAATGAAGAAGTATTAAATAGAAGAGGAGTTTGTGGCAAAACTTGACCATATGAAGGGATCGGTTGGTAGGACATGTTCTAAAGCAACAAGGGATCTTCAATTTAGTACTGGAGGGCAGCGTGGAGGCTAAAAGTCGTAGAGGGAGACCAAGAGATGAATACACTAAGCAGATTCAGAAGGATGTAGGCTGCAGTACGTACTGGGAAATGAAGCAGCTTGCACAGAATAGAGTAGCATGGAGAGCTGCATCAAACCAGTGTCAGGCCCGAAGACCACTCCCAGTAGGAGATATTCGTCGCTCGGGGGCTGGGTTTTGTGTTGTCCTGATCACTTAAGCTCGTATTATGGATGTGGAAGTCCCCAAAGTGGCGTTAAACCAAAAAATTATGCACCAGGCAGCCGAAATCCTCTAGGCAGGGTTTGTCGGACAATTATGCAATATGACCATTCACTCAGTCCATTCACCCCTTGGAAACCAAGAAAGACAGTGAAAAGCTTCAGCTGTAAATACTGTGTGATCAAAAAGTCTGTATAAATTTGGAAACTTAATAAACCACGGAATAATGTAGATAAAGAGGTAAAAATTGACACACTTGCTTGGAATGACATGGGGTTTCATTAGAACAAAAGAAAAATATTATTCCTAGACGGGTGAAAGATCTCTTGCGTGCGTCGTTTGGTGATGATCGTGTGCTCAACCGCCACTTTCGTCATGCTTGGCCTCCCAGGTCACCAGACCACAGCCCGTGCGATTATTGGCTTTGTGGTTACCTGAAGTCGCAAGTGTATCATTATCGACCGACATCTGTAGGGATGCTGAAAGACAACATCCGACGCCAATGCCTCACCATTACTCCGGATATGCTTTACAGTGCTGTTCACAACATTATTCCTCGACTACAGCTATTGTTGAGGAATGATGGTGGACATATTGAACATTTCCTGTAAAGAACATTATCTTTGATTTGTCTTACTTTGTTATGCTAATTATTGCTATTCTGATCAGATGAAGCACCATCTGTCGGAAATTTTTTGAACTTTGGTATTTTCTTTGGTTCTCATAATACCCCATGTCATTGCAAGCATTTGTGTCAATTTGCATCTCTCTATCTACATTATTCCGTGATCTATTCAGTTTTCAAATTTATACTGACTTTTTGATCACCCGGTATATAATGTCTTTCAAAGAGACAGTTATATGCTGTACATAAGGTATTCAACTGATACTTATGTACGTTCATATTACTGTCAGGCAGACTAAAGAGTCTGTATGGAAGTGAGTCACCTTTTTTCATGTGATTGGAAGAAATAACAAATTATTTTCTATGTGCTGTATGAAATTGCGTTCTTGCTGAGGTTGCATTTGTGCTAAGAAAGAGGCAGACACATAGAGCATGGGGGATGGGGAACGAAGAGAGAGCGATGGGGCAGGGAGGGGGGCGTTGGATTCGTGCAGCCGCAGTGCGGCGAGGCGAGGTGAGACGTTAGCGAGGGCGATTCATGTCCGGCTGTTCGCTTGCCAGGAGCCAGAATGGCAGATACGAAGCGAGTACTCGGCTGAGCGGTCATGTGGGCCGGCCACTAATGGGTCGTTCCTCTCTTCAGCGGGCGAGTTGTAATCGGTCGAACACAGAGCGTTGCAGCACTCCATTGCGAACGGCAGTCTCTTGAATAGTCCCAAGGCAGAACAGGCAGCACTAAGCTGGCCTAATAACCGCTGGACTGTGGATCGCTGTGAACAGCATCAGATGTTAACACGGACGAGAGGTACAGCGTCGCGTCCTTTACGGACAATAATCAGTAAGGGGTATGGACCACGGTACTTACCACGCCCGTCCTCATTCTTCCTGACGTCATCGGCGCGGCCTCATAGCGTGTATCAGGGCAGATTCCATTGCTCCTCCATCCTGTCACTCTCTGAATTCAATGAAGCAGCACTTGTCGCTCTGAAATTAGGTCTAACGTTGTCAAACGACATGGATTAATCTCCTGGTTAAACACAGAAAGAAGTAGAGGATCCCTCATCCAGCCGGTATGATACAGCATCGGGAACATTCAGTCATTCACTTTCTCTTCTCATGTTCTCATGTGGCATGGTGAAATTTCTGTGTCCACTGATGCCTTTGGGTGCGTTACTGCAGCGTATCACTCTCTGTTGCCTTGTCAGTGGAAGCTGCAATCATAGTCGCCGTTCTGATAATAGGTGGTCTTTTCCTTTTGGGCCTCTTTTTAAATTATTCCACATGAACAGTAACAAAAAATGGCTAGCTTACAATGAAATGACATAAATAAGGTGACAGGTAATTGCAGTCATAAACTACAGCATTCAAAGAATGAGGAATGATATGCAGTCTTCGATGCACTGTCAGGCGTGGATATTCGTGTTGATATAAACAAATCCATTTCATGACTCAAGGTATGTCACAATATGATTCCGCAAGGCTGATCATACAGTGAAAGTTCCGCATGATGCTATGTGTGGCCCTCTTAAACCCGTGGACTACGTATTTGTGTGATAGTCTGTTAATTCTGACAACACCAGCAGCAATAAAAAAGACACACCAACTCTAGTCTCAATACAACACGATTCCGAGTGTCCGAAAACGTAGGGGTGTGGAGACTTGCTGACAGGGGAGATTTGCTGACATAACCAGTTCTCAGGTTCATCTTGACCCGATGGATTGGTACCCTGTTCACTTCATTGCCACCGGGCCGCTCGACAACAACATGTGTTACTGATGGGGAGGTTTCTGAAACTGCACTCTTGTCTGCTTGCTAGATACAGAGGCGGCTGTTTAGAGGTTGTAGGTGAAGTGACACGTCGCCAATATTTTCATCATGTCACACTTCATCTGTCTTACCACCTATGGTAGATTTTACACGAAACTCATATCCCTGTTTAGTACCGTGCAGAACTGCCCTGTAGCAATAAGCACTCTTTCTAACCAAGCGAATAGTAGTAGGCTTACGCTTTCTTGTAGATTAGCAACAGGGCGAGCTTAACAGTATGATTGCTATAACAACTGTGACGTCACGTGCCAGAGGTTTTCTGCGTGAGGTAGATGGAAATTTTATGCCTGTCACACCGGCTACGACGACAGTTTAACGTGGTGGAGTAAGACCTGGGTGCAGTTGGAAGATGTACCTTATTTATCTTAGCAACCACTGCACTTAGTGAATAGTGCTTTACTAAAGGTGGTATGTTATTAACATATCACCGCAGACAATTAAACGCAGAACATGTGAGTGAACTATCGCCTACCAAAAGGAACTGTGTATTTTCTTGTTTCATAGCCTTTAACTAGTGGTGCAGTGGACAGACGTAAATTCATTGTTGTTGTGTGTGGAGCATGCTTCCATGAGTAATACGTTTAGTGCTCTACGGATCAAATACAAATATGGATGCTGCTTATGATACGTGCGTATTTTATTAGAAGCACCCTTGTACTAAAACATCTGGGACCACGCTTTAATGGAAGTGGAAGACAGATTTCATGACGTGAAAAATTTCAGTCTTTTTGCCTTGCCGATACCGCAAAATTTGAAGAATTTGTAAAATTTCTTTGGGCGTGTATTCTCCAAGAAACGATCTCTTTATTTTCCATACCGATGAGAAGTAGAGAAACTTTTCTCCCGGAAATATGTTAGATATGTTTTCACGGATATATATACAACCTGCGTGAATAGGCCATAGAAATTAAGGGAAGAGTTTCAACTTCATTACGACTGTTAATACTTTAATCTGCAGTTTAATATTTTGCGCTGATAAATATGATTATAAATGCTATCATTTGTGCCATTTAAAATTTCTGTGACACATTCATCAATTAAATTTCAATGACTGGCTATGTATTAGATTAATTTCAGCAGCTTTTACACATTGACTGCTTTGATAAGATTTATTAATTACGAAATATACCTACTTCGTTGTTTTAGGCAAACAATAAAATCATGTATATGCATAAATAAAATTACGATCTACATTCCACTTTTATCCTTGCACATACGAAGAAACAATATTAGACAATGGTTTATGTTACGACATCTGAAAGTATTCGCTACGTGGAATCGTATTCTGTGTATCAGGCCATAGCAGAGAACGACGCGAAAATCCTTTATAAGTCACATAAAATGTAATTGTCACTCTGTAACATTATTCCTCGTCGCTTCTATCCCGTAAGTGCTCCGTATTGACCCCTGGATGTCAGGATAGCTGATACTGGTATAGCGCCCCACTCTGTGGACGTATAAAATGCAGTAACAACTGTAGGTCTCTGACTATTTCTACAGATAACAGTATAGATGTCGCGTTGAAGGGTTGCTACTCGTGACTCACCGAATGATTGCATCTTATTGTCAGAATTAATGTCTTGAACGCCTCTTACGGACTGACGGAAAATTTAGGTTACGTCCCAGGTGAATTACGCCTGTGTGGCAACCACTTTACTTTTAGCCCAGGAAACGAATGTTCAAAATGTTCAGTTTTATATTAACTTGATGTCATCGAAGACGTCCACTGATATTGAGAATTTAGTTCTGCTCCAGATCGACCATTTACACCACTGTATTCCTATGAACTAATCTGATCAAATGAGCACGGCCACTAGTTGTATCAGTTTTTGCAGTTTTATTCTTTTTCGTTTTCCCGATAACTGCGTGATGGAGTCGGTCTCTATGTGGGTGTGACCAGGTCGAAGTAAGTTATAGCAAATAAACGTCCCACATAATACACCAGTATTTTTCACCGCGGAGTACATTTATGAGTATGACTGAAAAATTACTACTCTTGTTCTGGCCACTGCAGGAGTGACTAAATATATTGATGTCAGGCATTTCATCAGTTAATTATAGCGTGTAACCGCAAATAATAGAAGTTATACAATTTCCTCAACGGCCAGCAACACTTTCATCCCATATATGACTCTGAGCGGATTTCTGCTGTTTGATCACAGAGTATATGGTTAAAATTAGGTCCATAGCAACTGTTTGCAGAAAGTTATCCCTCTTTTCAGTAGGTGTGTCGGTAAACACTTTCGAAAATCAAAGCGTAAGAAATATATGCTTTGATTTTCCCTACTCTTCATCGGTTTTCTACTTCTGCTAACTAGATTACGCTAAGTTTCAATTAACTTCCTGTTCTTCTGCTATTTTAGTGTCCTTTTCTAAATTGTGAGCTGTTTCCAGCTGAAGTTTATATACATCAAATTTGCCACGTGCAATGTTCGTGGGCCGGAGAAACTACTACAGCCGGCCGGTGTGGCCGAGCGGTTCTAGGCGCTTCAGTCCGGAACCGCGTGACCGCTACGGTCGCAGGTTCGAATCCTGCCTCGGGCATGGATGTGTGAGTGTTGTCCTTAGGTTAGTTAGGTTTAAGTAGTTCTAAGTTCTAGGGGACTGATGACCTCAGATGTTAAGTTCCATAGTGCTCAGAGCAATCTGAACTAGCCAAACTACTACAAATTTTCCACAAATAGGTTACAAAGAATAGTGTGGTACCAAGGAGAGTGCGGCAACATCAAACGGTCCGACAGTATTCGCGAAAGATTTGCGGTGTCATATTACAGGTTACGCAGTTGTGACTGTGATACTGAAGGTCACTTCGAGGAAGGAGAGGGAGGAGGAGGGGGAGGGGTTGGCCGAGACGTAGGAGGAGTGGGAAGCTAGGGCAGGTTGGCCAATCGTTTTGATAACGTCACTGTGCTATCAGTCAGTCGCTTTGGAGCCTTGGGACAATGATATCTCAGCCAGTGGCATCTTTTGACCGATTTTAATTTTCATAATTCGATCGCATGAGGCCACCGTTTGCTTTCAGCGCGTCATGTTGTTGAGAGGATGAAGGGACTCCCCGGCTTCCGGGCAGTACACTCTCCATTCCAGCTCACTGCCCTGTACTGAGAGGATGAGGGCGCGGTTATTTGTTGTAACAAATTATTCCAGTTACGTGAGTTTTGTCATTCGTTCTAGTGAGAAAAAGAGTTAGAAAATGGTGAGTAAGATACCTTAACAGTACAAAGTATTGACGTAACACAGTGAGCAAAACAGTGAAAAGTTTAGTCTAGAACATCCTGACCTCAGGTAAGTGGCGCAGAATTACTTATCAAAATAAATTGTAACCTCCCCCTCACTTACCGACCTTGATGACAGTAAAAATTAAACCGCGTGTACCTAATGGAAATTTGGGAAAAGCAATCGTCACCGAAGTTAATCTGTCGGTAAAGAGGGAGGAAAGGGTTACATTTAAAGGAAAGGAAAAATGCAAATCAACCTAGTGCAAATTAATTTGGAAAAGGGGTAAGGTTAATAACTAAAGTAAATGTGCGGTCGTTACGTTAACAATTAACTGGCGTTAATTAGATGTTTGAGATTTGGGGAAATTACGGTCGTCAGTCCTATGGACAACTACTATAATAACTGAAAAAGAAAGGTTATAGCAATTATAATTCGCACTAAAAGCATGGCTACTGA
Source organism: Schistocerca serialis cubense (assembly GCF_023864345.2). Taxonomy (NCBI): domain Eukaryota; kingdom Metazoa; phylum Arthropoda; class Insecta; order Orthoptera; family Acrididae; genus Schistocerca; species Schistocerca serialis. The sequence goes on along the minus strand of NC_064643.1, from coordinate 740,593,535 downwards.
AGGTTGACACGTGTTGTGTGAAAACTGAATGTTTGTCAGAAGTAATAAATTTCGCTACACTCTGACTTAATTTAGCAAAAGAATTAATAAAACCAGAAAACTGAAAGTTAATTTAGTGACTGAAATTAATAGTGTGGTTTGCTTCTGAAGCGCTGCGAAATTCAGTAAAATAAGGTTAGTCTTGGGCTACCTCAACAATCATTTCAAAAGCAACCTGAATCCACGCAATTTAGGAATAAGAGATTTAACTTTGAACTTGAATTAAATGATTCTGAACAATTAACGATAGTAAAATTTGGTACGTACCAAGCTGAGCTGCAGTCACAGGTAAGCTAAAATATGGTAACAAAACTCGCACTCTTAATTTGTGCTTGTGTAATCTAAATATTGTAGCCAGCTATGAATACCTTAACTGAACTTTTAAATCGAAGCAGTGAAATGGAATGATATTACTTTAATGCTGGCGTTTGAATTTCAACGACGCTCGGGTTCATTTCGGAAATGCTTGGTAATGCAATTGAGACAATGAGCAACAAAGGTTCTTGCTAAGTAACTGTAATTTTGTGAGGCAAATGGAACAATTTCAAAAGCTAAGGTCTGCCAGACCCAGCATAAAAATGCAAATAATATTTACAAAACAAACCAACTATACATCGACATAAATGCATATATATATATATATATATATATATATATATATATGTGTGTGTGTGTGTGTGTGTGTGTGTGTGTGTGTTTATATATATATATATATATATATATATATATATATATATATATATATATATATATATATATATATATATATATTACAATACATAAACACACAGAAATGTCATATCTTCAGGTAAGACAGGTAACAAAATAAGGGAAAACTTAATAGCACAATAGATGGAAATAGGAGGATATGCATTTCCGGCGTTACAAAATGACTTGTTATCAGACAATTGAGGTGATGCTCACCACATTATATGTGTATGCTTACCTCATTAACGGAAATAGGTAACATATCTAAAGCCGCGCGGGATAGTCGTTCGGTCTAAGGCGTCTTACCACGGCCCGTGCGGCTTCGCCCATCGGAGGTTCGAGTCCTCCCTCGGGCATGGGTGTGTGTGTTGTCCTTAGCGTAAGTTAGTTCAAGTTAGATTAAGTAGTGTGTAAGCCTAGGGACCGACGACCTCAACAGTTTGGTCCCACAGAACTTATCAGAAGAAAAACGATATCTAAAATATTTGCCCAACACAGTGCTACTTTGCATCACTGCAGGGTCCAAAATGGCGTATGACATATGTAAATACGCTGACATTGGCGTATAACATATGGCAATATGTTACCTAGATCAATGCCAGAATACTAGCAGGAAACCGATCTTACCACAGCCTAGCACAACTGCTTCGGTCCAAATCTCTCTCCAGACAGTTCAAGATTCGACTGTACAAAACCCTGATCCAGCCTGTTGTTGTATATGGCTGTGAGACATGGAGTATCCGGAAACAGGACTTCCATAAGCTCCTTGTCTTTGAGAGAAAAGTGCTTCGGAAGATCTTCGGTCCGGTTCTGGATGCAGATACAGGGGAATGGAGGATCAGATACAACCAAGAGCTTGAGGAACTATACCAGCAGCCCAACATAGCAGGAGCTGTCAAAGCCAAACGGATGCAGTGGGCTGGCCATGTGGCCCTGATGGAGGATCACAGATGGCCTCGGAAGCTCCTGGATTTCACACCTACAGGAAAGAGACCGCCAGGGAGACCCAAGAAGCGTTGGAGGGATGGACCCCATGAAGATTTAAAACAAATGTCAATAGATGTGGACGAATGGCGGATAGCAGCAATGGACGGAATACAGTGGAGGAGGAAACTTGTAGATGCGTGCGGTCCACTGGGCCTGATCACGTAGTAGTAGTAGTAGTAGTAGTAGTAGTTACCTAAAAAGCGTACGGTGTGGCATGTGTAAATACGCCGACGATTGGCGTATAACATATGGCAATATGTTACCTAGAAAGCGTAGGGTGTGGCCGTTGCCGGCATGGTAGCTCAGCGTGCTCGGTCAAAGGATTAGCTACCCTCTGTAATAAAAAACTGAGTGAATGGATCAACAAAGAACCTGAACGAGTGTCATCCGACGTCCGCCCCGAACAAACTGAACAAACAATATAGAACAAAATGAGATCTAAAAAAAAAAAAAAAAAAAAAAAAAACCCTCGGTTTTAGGCGCTTTAGTCTGGAACCACGCGACCGCTGCGGTCGCAGGTTCGAATCTTGCCTCGGGCATGGATGTATGTGATGTCGTTAGGTTAGTTAGGTTTAAGTAGTTCTAAGTTCTAGGGGACTGATGACCTCAGATGTTAAGTCCCATAGTGCTCAGAGCCATCTGAACCATTTGAAAAAGCGTAACGAATGACGTTTTGTCAAATACCTCCACAGCTGAGATGTATAACAACTGCCTGAAATATATGCACATCAGGCTTCAACGAATGTTGTGTGACAGTGAGTAAATACATCACCATAAATGCGTAAACGTAGAGAATGCCGAGTGTAAATACGACAACAAAAGGTGTATGACGTATGCGAATACGTCAACGAATGACGTAAACATGTGTAATTACGCCAGCTAAATCGTGTAACTAGTGGCAAATATTCAAACACCTTCACATACAATTGGATAAAAAGTCTTCCGCTCAAGCTACTAAAGGTTGGTTGGTTGGTTGGTTGTTTGGGGAAGGAGACCAGACAGCGTGGTCATCGGTCCCATCGGATTAGGGAAGGATGGGGAAGGAAGTCGGCCGTGCCCTTTCAGAGGAACCATCCCGGCATTTGCCTGGAGTGATTTAGGGAAATCACGGAAAACCTAAATCAGGATGGCCGGACGCGGGATTGAACCGTCGTCCTCCCGAATGCGAGTCCAGTGTCTAACCACAGCTGTTAAAGACATTTGCTGAAAGGTAAGGATTAGTTGCAGGCTCTTAAAAAAGCATTTCAGGTGATCTGTACGTTGGAAGAAAAATATATTCACTCTGTGGAATAACCAGTTTTTAACAATGAGTGATCATAATAACATTAAGCCCACTAACAATTGTATACTTACGAGTACATCATTATTAAATAATTTTAGAACACAGGGAAAACAGATATAGCCAGTTCCCACCGGTCATTGCCAAACTATTAAAAATAAGTAATTCGCTGTAACGTGAAGACAATTGGGCCCGAAAAAATGTCTGTTAAATGACGGCATATCTCGGTTACTATAAAAAACGGATTCAGTAACTACAAGAAACGGAAGTAATCGGAAACTGTAAGTTCCGTAAGAACATCCGAACAAACAAAGTCAAATGAGTGTATCCTGACCTGGTGGGAACCAGATAATAAAGAATTAATGCTGAACAAGTTTTGCATCAGTAGAGTGCTCACGCGTGTGACACCGCATCAAACTCAGTTGCAATGGAAGAACGCCGTTGTGAGACCACGTGGAAATGACGCATGCGCAAAGTTACAAAATGGCCGAATCAAATGTACCGATGCGAAAGATGGAAAGTTGCTCGCCAGTGTTAGAAATCTAATCCTTCAACACAAAAGCGGATGAATATATCGACATCTAAAGGCAATACGTAACGAATATGCATCCAGGGACGAATAAACATTTAAACAGTCAAAATTAACCGAAACATTTCTATGGTGTAAATCGTGTGAGCATTTAGTGTTTTATCCGGACATTTCTTCAGTGAGTGATAAACTTACTACTGTTCCAAAATATTAAGTGAATTGCCCTTGCTTTCTCAATACAGTATCTGAAGGTTAAAGCGTATCTCTAAATTCTGTATGTTCGACTGATAAACCTTGAACTACGACCACTGCATATAACGCGATATAGGGCCTACTCCAAAAGATTTATTACCTTTAAATCTTACTTTACCCTGTACCTTAAAATCTGATCATTATTTCTACGAATTAATTAGGTCGGATTTATCTTTCTGGAAATATTCTCATAGTATTCTATGAAAAACCTTGCAATTGCGGGACTTAATGCGCATGTGGAAAAGTGTAACGGAATCATTAAGCGATCCATAGCAATACTTGGATACGTGCTTTTCGCAGCCCTAGAACGAGTGGACGCGTTAAAACCTTGCAATTGCAGGACTTAATGCGCATGTGGAAAAGTGTAACGGAATCATTAAGCGATCCATAGCAATACTTGGGTACGTGCTTTTCACAGCCCTAGAAGGAGTGAACGTGTTAGGAGGTGTGGCTAAGAAAGCTTTCTGAAACTATCCTCTTAGTTAGATATTTTGTACTTACCTGGGTGCTTAAGACTTTTTGTCAGCTAACTGGCTGACAACATCTCAGTGCGGTATCCTGGACCACCCTTTGCGTTTATAATTGGACGTATGTACATACTGTCCTTACGCATATTTCCGCTCCTCGAAGACTAGGAGCTGACGGATTCATGGGTGCCACTGTTCTCTTGGTATATAAGGTAGGAAATATATTTGTGGTCCTGTTAATTTTGTCAATATCTGCCAAATATTTCGGTGTTAACTCGAATCAGTTTCTCTCAATATTTTTCTCACCCGGAAACGACGAACCCTATATAAACACTGTTCCTCTAATATAACAATAGCTGGTACAGATTCACCGGCTTGCATTATGAGGGAACCGTTATCCGAAAGCTTCTTGTTGATATTGTTAATTGTACTACTTTCCGAGCCTATGACTACGTCCTTTCGGTATACGAAAGTCATTTATCGAAGAGTTTCACTTCATTATGATAAAACTTGATACCCTTTAATCAACGTGCAAGAAGTCCCGTGACAACAAGGTTTATCATAGGCTACTACGGTAACGTTTGCAGAAGAAATGGCAAATATTTGAGTTCCAAAAACATAGTCCCTGCCTTACTCAGTTATAGAATTAATGAACAAAGGTTCACACACTGGCAAATGTCGCGGGTTGAAGGTTTTAATGTCCTGGAATATACTGCATTCAATTCGATGGGTTTATTCCCAGGTATATCGGTCAAACTGGTAGAAATTTTCAGATACTGTTTAAGGAGCATAGTAACAATCCAGCCTCCAAATAAGCCTTAGGCATCCACTTGCGGGATATTGGACATTCAATTACGGGTCTCTCCTCCAGTCTTCAGTTACTGTGTAGAGAAATCTTGGGCAACACACTTAATATTTTTGGAGAGTTGGAGATACAACGTTCATTGAAAAAAGTTTCTGTGGAACGCATAATTCAGACACGGATTTACGCCGCAGAAGGCTTTTGATTATTTTGATTGTTTCAATAAGCAGCCTATTATTTCCGAGAAGCATATGTTTGCACATTGCCGTAGATGTCAGTATATTCACCCCTTGTTTGGTTTAGTAACATCGCACAGTCACTTTCTATCCTCCTCATCGGTACACACGGGTCGGCCCTTCTGTAACTTTGAGCACGCGCCATTTTCCACGCGGCCTCATAAGAGTTGTGCTCATTGTGATGCCGTGTTACTTCTCTCAGTAGTGTTCAGCCTTATTTCTTTATTTTCCGGTTCCTACTAGACGTCAAGCTGTATTAGTTTGACTTTGTCCATTAGGATTTTCTTACGGCACCTACGATTTCCGATTTCATCCCTATTTCATGGCTACTAAGATATTGTCCATATTTTATATGTGGGTTTTAGGGTTCAGTTGCTTACTGTGAGTTACTTATTTTATTACTTTGACATTGAACGATGGAACTTGCATGTAATGGTTTTTCCTATATACTACAGTGCTTGAAAAGGTAATGTAGGTATACGATTATTAGCGAGATTAATACGATTATGACAACATATTTTTAAAGATTGCTTATATGAAGCGTAAACGTAGGATATTCGTAAATTTCTGTTACAAGCTTCTAGTACTTGTAGAGGGGAGTAAGTAGATAATATTTTGAACTGGAAACCATGTCACAACCATTTGAAACCATGTTGGTAGCGCGACGATTTTTACGAGATACTGCTTAGACATGAGCAAGTACATCACTTGTCTTACAGTTCCACTCATTAATAGCCAAAGAAACTGTTCGTGTATTCGTTGTCGGGTTCTTTTTGGCATGATGCAGTACGACGTCTTCCAGTTCGAATGTGCGGTGTCTCCTAGAAGCACCAAAATCACGCGTGCTTACGGTGAACGTACCCTTTCTCGAACCCGTCGCCTAATTTTGGTGCGAGGTTTATCTGATGGATGCTGTGGAGAACGAACTTGATCAGGGAGACGAGCAGCTCTTTCAATACAGGAGCTTCGGCATACCGAAGGATTAAGTTGGTTTATTCTGGAAATTTTTACTCAACCATGTAGCACTAACACTCACAGATGCTGAATGAAGCTCGAACGAGGTCACAGAGGTAAGACTGACGTCAGATCACAAATGTCAACTCGATGTAACCATCTACATCCTTACGCGTCTAGCAAACGTGTTTTCAAACGGCTGTAGCACGGAAACGGTTGGTTTCCGTACATGGGTTCCTATTCAAAATACTCCCTTCTATGAGACCTAGGAACCAGTATGGGGAATTTCTGAACACCCTATATGTTATTCCTCCAATGTACAGTTCGCCAGAGTATACATTTTAAGAATGCGAAATCAATCGTGAACGTTCATTAAAGAACTTTAACAGCCTCAGCGGAAAGATTGTTATTTATCGTGCAGAATTTCGGCTGCGGTAGTCCTCATTTTGAAGTTTCGTGTAAGATACACTCCTGGAAATTGAAATAAGAACACCGTGAATTCATTGTCCCAGGAAGGGGAAACTTTATTGACACATTCCTGGGGTCAGATACATCACATGATCACACTGACAGATCCACAGGCACATAGACACAGGCAACAGAGCATGCTCAATGTCGGGACTAGTACAGTGTATATCCACCTTTCACAGCAATGCAGGCTGCTATTCTCCTATGGAGACGATCGTAGAGATGCTGGGTGTAGTCCTGTGGAACGGCTTGCCATGCCATTTCCACCTGGCAACTCAGTTGGACCAGCATTAGTGCTGGACGTGCAGACCGCGTGAGACGACGCTTCATCCAGTCCCAAACATGCTCAATGGGGGACAGATCCGGAGATCTTGCTGGCCAGGGTAGTTGGCTTACACCTTCTAGAGCACGTTGGGTGGCACGGGATACATGCGGACGTGCATTGTCCTGTTGGAACAGCAAGTTCCCTTGCCGGTCTAGGAATGGTAGAACGATGGGTTCGATGACGGTTTGGATGTACCGTGCACTATTCAGTGTCCCCTCGACGATCACCAGTGGTGTACGGCCAGTGTAGGAGATCGCTCCCCACACCATGATGCCGGGTGTTGGCCCTGTGTGCCTCGGTCGTATGCAGTCCTGATTGTGGCGCTCACCTGCATGGTGCCAAACACGCATACGACCATCATTGGCACCAAGGCAGAAGCGACTCTCATCGCTGAAGACGACACGTCTCCATTCGTCCCTCCATTCACGCCTGTCGCGACACCGCTGGAGGCGGGCTGCACGATGTTGGGGCGTGAGCGGAAGACGGCCGAACGGTGTGCGGGACCGTAGCCCAGCTTCATGGAGACGGTTGCGAATGGTCCTCGCCGATACCACAGGAGCAACAGTGTCCCTAATTTGCTGGGAAGTGGCGGTGCGGTCCCCTACGGCACTGCGTAGGATCCTACGGTCTTGGCGTGCATCCGTGCATCGCTGCGGTCCGGTCCCAGGTCGACGGGCACGTGCACCTTCCGCCGACCACTGGCGACAACATCGATGTACTGTGGAGACCTCACGCCCCACGTGTTGAGCAATTCGGCGGTACGTCCACCCGGCCTCCCGCATGCCCACTATACGCCCTCGCTCAAAGTCCGTCAACTGCACATACGGTTCACGTCCACGCTGTCGCGGCATGCTACCAGTGTTAAAGACTGCGATGGAGATCCGTATGCCACGGCAAACTGGCTGACACTGACGGCGGCGGTGCACAAATGCTGCGCAGCTAGCGCCATTCGACGGCCAACACCGCGGTTCCTGGTGTGTCCGCTGTGCCGTGCGTGTGATCATTGCTTGTACAGCCCTCTCGCAGTGTCCGGAGCAAGTATGGTGGGTCTGACACACCGGTGTCAATGTGTTCTTTTTTCCATTTCCAGGAGTGTATAATTACTTGCATGTCTGTATACCCTTCTGTGCTGGCTACTACAAGTCGAGGCGATGCTTAGATACACAGATTGTTATTCAAATCTGTGCCTAAAATCTGTGCCTAAAAATTAGTTAGTAATCTTAACTAATTTTTAGCCTTCCAAGAGAATGAATAACAATATCTGTCAGGAAGTATTCCCCTATCTATAAATGATACTATGGGTGCATACCACACACAAATTTTCACATCACAGCAGCAACAACAGTCAGTAAGTGCGTATCCACAGTCCTATACATCAAAACAGGAGAGTTTATTTGGCTTTACAAGAAATATCGTCCAGCAGAACAGCTTCCAACTCCATATATACGAGTAATGGATGTGAACACTCACAATCAATTTACCTCGAACCTCAAGGAATTGAACTTACGACGATGCAATGTAATAACTATGTAACGTAAATGGACATAAAATTGCGATTTAGTTTTTGTTGCAGTCGACTACACATGATAAAGAGATAAAGATATGAATCAGACTGATTTGATACCCAACTGCTATATGCGTCGTGCCTTGAAGTAATAGCTTGCTGCATTTTTGAAAGCATCCAAGCATTCTGACTATCAGTTTGGTATAGCTGTATCACGCAAATATAAGAGATGTCCACCGTCATACACTGACTAAATAATAATGTCGCGTGACTAGGTCCTCCCGTCGGGTAGACCGTTCGTCGCGTGCAAGTCTTTCGATTTGACGCCACTTCGGCGACTTCCGCGTCGATGGGGGTGAAATGATGATGATTAGGGCAACACAACACCCAGTCCCTGAGCGGAAAAAAATCTCCGACCCAGCTGGGAATCGAACTCGGGCCCTTAGGGTTGACATTCTGTCGCGCTGACCACTTAGCTACCGGGGTCGAGCAGACGCTGACTCAGGGCAATCAGTTTTTCACGTGGTTTCTAACTTTGTGACGACTCAGCGAAATAACAGTCAATATTAAACTTAATACAAAAAAGAGGAGAATGCTGCAGCGTCATGTGATGTGCGTTCATCTCGTTCACCAGCAGATCTCTGACAGACGAAACAATGCTTGTTGAAGCGGTGCCTCTCGATACATCCAATGAGCGTGTCACCATATGTCCCTCTTTCCCCCAGAGTCAATGCTGTATGTCAGAGTGTCGGACACTTCTTGGTCCATTCACCTTTGTTTTGCTCGCTCCACTTGCCGGGTTTGGTCTTCCCTCGCATCTTCTCTCATTTTATGGATGGTGCGTGTTTCATACAACAATTTTGAACAGACAGATAGGAGAAATCTATAATACACCTTCATGGAGATATAATCACAGTTTAAGGCTCACCTTTTTATCACCTGAAGATGTGGCTTCATGTTTACGGAAGAAGTCATGATTGAGTGATTCACAAATTATTTTCTGACAGCTGCTCTGGTATTTTTTGTTGAATTGATATACTACGAGGGCTACCCGGAAAGTAAGTTCCGATCGGTCGCACAATGGAAACCATTGCGAAAATCGGATGAAGCTTTGCAAAGGTGTGTTGGGCAGTGTCTCTGGTACGCCTGTCGATAGCGTCATGTCGCTCTTTTAAGGTGTGAGCGCACTATGAGCGCGTAAATATGCCTAGAAAATAGTGTCTCCCGCCAAGTACGAGGCCCAGGTGAGAAATGTACCCCGAAGCTACGCAGTCCTCATAACATAACGGTCATGTGTATCCCCTTTCAAAACAATTCTCAGCCGCATTCTGCAGGGGCAATGAAGATGCTCCTGCAGCGTTTTCGATAGGAAATATTTGATCACCTACAATACAGCTCGTAATTGGCTCCCTCTGAGTTTCATCTCTCCTCACATGAATCAGTGGCAGTGAATACATTTTGACACGGACGACGAGCTGTACGCCAGCGTAGAGAATTCGCTACAAGCACTGGCGGCTGCCTTTTATGACTAGAATATTGGAAAGTCGCTACAAAGCTATTACGAATGTTTAAGGCGGAGCGGCAACTATGCAGATTACTTTGTAGAAGGTGTAGCTAACTGTTGCAAATAAAACATGTTTGATTTTCACGTTGATTTCCATTTGGCGGCCAATCGGAACCCACTTTCGGAACATCTCTTGTATATCTGTGAATGCCGCACATGCAAAGAGATGTGTATTTCTATTCTGCATGAGATCTTCAATAACGATCACAGCATGCAGTTAACATGGTTATATGATTGATAGTTCATTGTGTTGCTTCTTTTTGGTATGATTTCGTTTTCCACGCCTTCCTTTGCTGTCTTACTAAAAACACCACGTTTCAATTCAACAAACACTGGAACCTTCATTAAGATCAAAGCTACAGTGTTTATTTACATTGTCTGCCAATCGTGGATTGCGGCCATGCTAGATTTTCACGCGAGCTTTGATTTCTTGAAAAGTGGCGCCCGCTGGTACTTGCTGTACTCCTGCACCCAGCATGCTATTTGTTGATTTTTCGCATTGCTCCGTACCTTATAAAATTTCCCACAATTATTTTCCCGCTCTGTCCAATAAATTTCTGAGTCAATTTCTTTGACATATATACGGCTGCTTCAGTCGCTTGCTCTGCCGTTGTACTCCTATAGTCGACTGGCTTGAATCCTTGCTGTTTTTCGCATATTATGAGTCCATTTTACAGTATCAGATGTTCGCTTTCTTCTACACATCTTTCTTCGAAAATTATGCCCTTTTGTTCCTTCATAAATGCGTTAGCTTCAGTCCCATGTGGTTTTTCTCGTACTTTGTTTATTGTTTCATGCTGAAGTCGCAAAATCGCAACAACCGAAGTTCCTGTCGGTATGTATTAACACGTAATATTGGTCGGTTAGTTGATTTGTGGGAGCGGACCAAACGCAGCGAGGTTATCGGTCCCATCGGTTTAGGGAAGGTTGGGGAAGGAGGTTGGCCATGCTCTGTCAAATGAACAGTCCCGATATTAGCCTGAAGCGAATTAAGGAAAACACGGAAAACCTAAATCATGATGGCTAGACGTGGGTTTGAACCGTCGTCCTTTTGAATGTGAGTCGAGTGTGGTAACCATTGCACCATCTAGCTCGGTGCAATTTTACAGCAATCAATTCATTGTACTGGACGCCCGTCGGTCAGTCTTGTAGCGACCAGGCCTCGGCGTCAGTAGATGGTCTCTGGACTTAGCATTTGCCGTCTCACAAGCTCTCTGCTTTGTTACGTCGGTTTTTCAGAAACAGCTACTCTAGTACTCGATTCCTGTAACAGATTTCAGAACAGATGTATAAACAACTATCGGTGTACAAATATGAAAACGTAATATCCGTAAACAATGAAACAAGAGAACCTTCATTTTCAGGTCCAGTTATTCATATGTTTTCCTTTTGACAGAGGTTTATTTTATCTTTTAGAATGAAATTGTCGCTCTGCAGCGGTGTAAGTACCAATATGAAACATCCAGAAAGATTAAAACTGTGTGTCGGACCGAGATTCGAACTCAGGACCTTTCACGGGCAGGTACTATGTTCACTGAGTTACCCACGCACGACTCACACCCCTTCCCCACATTTCTACTTCTGCCAGTAACTCGTCTCCTACCTTTCAGTCTTCAGAGAAGCTCTCCTGCGAACTTTGGAAGAGTAGCACTCCTGGAAGAAAGCGTATTGCGGAGACATTGCTTAGCCACAGACTGGGGTTGTTTCCAGAGACGAGGCACTGGCAAAAGGAATAGAGCTTACGTACCTCAATTGATAGAGCACTTACCCTTGAAAGAGAAAGGTCCCGAGTTCGAGGCACTCTGAGCACACTGTTTTGTTCGTGTTAGAACAGTTGCACATCTTTTAAACATAACAGGTGTAGCTCAGCACTAGATTCACCTATGGAGTGTTCATAGAAACCATCGCCAGAAAAATCAACACTTTTACCTGAAACAACTATTTATTTACAAACCAGATGTCCCAAATCCAGTAAAACTGAAACGAAATAGCTCATAGCTTAATAGTTTATGTTAATCTAACTCATAACACACATAAAATTCCTTGTAAAAATTTAAAATTTCACGTTTACCTTGTTGTTTGCTTGAAGAAAGTATGCTAGTCTCCGCAATACGTCATCGTGCATGAACATATACAGTTATCGGTAATATCGCGTACACAAGGTACAAAAGGGCAGTGGACTGGCGAAGCTGTTATTTGTACACAGGTGACACATGTAAAAATGTTTCCGACGTGATCATCGCTGTACGACGGGAATTAAAACACTTTCAAAGAGGAATGTTACTTGGAGCTAGACGCAATGGATATTCCATTTCGGAAAACGTTAAGTAATTCAGTATTCCGAGATCCACAGTATCAAGAGTGTGCCGAGGCTTTACCTCTCGCAACGGATAAATCAGTGGCCGACATCCTCCTCTTAACGATCGAGGGCAGAGGCGTTTGAGTAGAGTTGTCAGTGCTACAAGACAGGCAACAGTATGCGAAATAACCTCAGAAATCAATGTGGGACGTAAGACAGAAGTATCTATTAGGATAAGAGGGCGAAATTTCGCGTTAATGGGCTGTCGCAGGAGACGACAGACGCTAGTGCCTTTGCTAACAGCACGACTTCACCTGCGGTGCCTCTCCTGGGCCTGCCTCTCCTGGACTCATGACCATATTGTTTTGTCCCTAGACGACTGGAATACCATTGCCTTGTCAGATGAGTCACGATTTCAGATGGTAAGAGCTGATAGCAGTTTTCGAATATGGCATTCGTGCATGTGTCATGTTTCCAAACAACGATGAACTTTCTATGGATGACAGTGCTCCAAGACACCCGGCCACAACTGCTTGCGTTTGATTTGAGGAACATCCTAGACAATTCGAGTGAATGATTTGGCCACCCAGATGAAACGGCTTGATTCCCATCGAAAATTTACGAGCAAATAATCGAGAGACCAGTTCCTACACAAAAACCTACACAGACAACACTTTCGCATTTATGTACTGCTATAGAAGCAGCATGGCTCTTCATTTCTGCAGGGGACTCCCAACAACTTCGAGTTGCTGCACGTGTTTTGGTGTCATCAGTCTTCCGACTAGTTTGATGCGTCCAATAACGAATTCCTCTCCTGTGCCAACCCCTTCATCTCAGAACAGTACTTGCAATCTACGTCCACAAATATTTGCTGGATATATTCCAATCTCTATCTTCCTCTACAGTTTTTTTTGGCCCTCTACATCTACCTCTAGTACCATGGAAGTCATTATCTCGTGCCTTAACAGATATCCTATCATCCTGTCCCTCCTCCTTTCCATGTACTCCTCTCCTCTCCGATTCTGGGCAGGACCTCCTCGTTCCTTATCAGTCCACCTAATTTTCAACATTCGTGTGCAGCATAACATCTGAATTGCATCTATTCTCTTCTGTTCCGGTTTTCCCACAGTCCATGTTTCACTACCATAGGCTGCTGTATTCCAGACGTACTTTCTCAGAAACTTCTTACTTGAATTAAGGCTTACGTCTGATAGTAATAGACTTCTCTTGGTCAGGAATACTCTTAGTGTCAGGATTAGTTTGCTTTTGATGTCCTCCTTGCTCCGACTGTTATTGATTACCTTTTCTTCTACTCCTTCGCCTACGACTGCTTTCCAGTCTCCTATTACTATTAGATTTTCGTCTCAGTTTACATACTGTATTACCCTATCAATATCCTCATATACTTTCTCTATCTCTTCATCTTCAGCTTGTGACGTTGGCATGTATGTATGAACTATCGTTGTCTGTGTTGGTTTGCTGTCGATTCTGATGAGAACAGCCCTAATACTGAACTGTTCACAGTAACACACTCTCCGCCCTAGCTTCCTATTCATAACGAATCCTACTTCCATTATACCTTTTTCTGCTGCTGTTGATATTACCCTATACTCATATGACCAAAAATCATTATCTTCTTTTCATTTGACTTTACTGGCCCCTACTATATCTAGACTAAGCCACTGCATTTCCCTTTTCAGATTTCCCTACCACGTTCAAACTTCTGACATTCCACGCCCCGCCTCGTAGTGCTCTATCCTTTCGTTGATTATTCTTTCTTTTTCTCATGGTCAGTCCCTTCAGCGACTTTTGGGAGCCCACTGCCGGAGATCCTAATGGGGGCTATTTTGAAATCTTTTGCCAATGGAGACATCATCATGACCCTATTTCACTTACTGGCCACATGTCCTGTGGATACAAGTTACGTGTCTTCAATGCAGTGGTTTCCATTGGCTTCTGCATCCTCATGCCGTTGCCGTTGATTGTTGCTGATACTTCCGCCTTTAGGGGCTTTTTCCCACCCCTTGCTCTAGAGAATGCCATGAACCTCTGTCCGCTCCTCCACCCTCTTGACAAGGCCGTTGGCAGAATGAGGGTGACTTTTTATGCCGAAAATCTTCAGCCACCAATGCTGCCCTACGACCGGTAAAAGGAGATCCGACAACATATTAGGAGGTATCAGATGACGTTTGTCATCTCAGTATAATGTCAGCCGGAGTTTGAACTATGACAGCCTGAACAAACAATAAACAATGGTAAATGGAAAACATTCAACTCAGTTTATTCTGGTGTTCCATTATTAAAAGTTGGCGACGTCTATTCTAGCAGTGAAAAACACGTAAAATCTTTCAAAAATGTACGAGTATACATTGGTTGTTGCTGCATAAGGGTTTATGATATAAATTTGGCTTTCCCGAACTCTTGTTCTGTCGTTCCCGTTAGTCAGGCTTCGGTTAGTGTTGCACATAAAATGTGGTAACTTGCTTAACGTATCTGAAATTCACGAAAAATTGACTGATTTTTCTTACATTTAAGCACGTAGATATATTAACACTTCCGAAACACTGTATTCATTTAAAAAAATGCTAAGGCACAGTTTTAGGTTGTCGAATTAAATCACAACCGTATTTCACATCGCAGCTGCGGAAGACTGCTTCCATTTCCAACGCACATCGCATTTACAAATTAACTGGTAGTCCGATATGCACATAAGTCTCACGAAATTATCACAAATTTTTGATGCAATGGACATCTAACTGTGGCAATACTTAGTTTCGTGTTGAGCAAAATTTGAATCTTCACATAATGAAGCCTCTTGTTCCTTTTTCTTTACATTTGCATACGATACTACACTATCACTGATCTTCAACTCAAAAGAAATAGGTGTCCCTAAAAGAAAAAGAAATGTTTCTTTATTTTTCTTTACTTAACTGAAAGCGTTATTGCGTGAACGATATAGCTTCTCTACTCGTTTTCATGACAATTGAATGGCTGGAATATCTCAGACATTACTATTCTCAACATAAGCCAGAAGACATTCCCGCCATCAGAAATAATAGTACAATAAATTTTTCAACTGCAATTTCATCTGAGTTGAGAATGTTTCCTTTATCTACTGTTTCCCATCACATAATTAATAATTTCTTATAAGCTGCAAGAGAGATCGAATTGCAGTGAACAAATAAAAATGAGGCGTGTTTTTTTTATTGTGTTGTTCTTTTTGTAACCATTCAGATATCCATCTTTAGTCATGTTAGTTTAACCGTTTTTGTAAAAGTTGACTTTTTCAAATCACATTGCCCAATCATAATACTGACGTAAATGTTGATGGTGTGATGGTGGCTTCAATATTATTTAGGGACTAATAACATTGGATTGTTAACCAGTGTTGAACGTGTAGAGCTCCCATATGTGATGGCGGCGCCGGTTTCAGACACGAAGGCTTGAAAGCGGAGCTTCCCGGATACCGCCAGCTCGAGGAAGGCCTTCACTCGTCCGGTCAGTCACAAACTGCCTGGTAATGGTTGTGACAACAGATCTCTGGGTAACCTTGCTGCCCAAATATCTCCGTGTTCGCATTCCTCTGGCACTTCGAACTTGCCGAAGACGAATTTTGATATGTAATGGTAGAAACTTCTCCTTCTCTTTCGAGGCAAAACACAGTCTTCTCAGTACCAAAACACATTCAAACGCAGTTTCAGAGTGTTAAATCTCCTAGCTAATACTTTTATTTACATAGAATAATGTAGCAGTAGTAATTGAGCAATTCCGAAGCTTACTCTATTTTCAGACCGACGACTGGCTATCTCGACGACGCCAAGAGCATCGGAGGTGGTCAAAAGCACATTTTTCAACAGCCAGCCCATAATAAAAAAGTACGTAATAATTAGTTTGCTTCCCTCCGAATGCCAATATCATATGCTCGCCCATTAGGCAGTTTACTGTTTACATTTTATCAACTGCTGCGTGTCCTATGCGAGTTAAATAACGAAGCGATAAAATACGCCACTATTGGTTATAACTGCAGAGAATAAACCACTTGGGCATGTGATGGCGTCTGCGCAAGTATGTGAATCATAACTCTTTGACCAGTGCATCGTGCTCCACGTGACATGAATCCGTGTCATCGTTTCTCGAAACCACTTAAGTCTACAATATTCAGCTACAGCAGTAATTGGCAACATATTATGAAATAGGGCTCATTCACAGTCGCTCCGTAGTGGTATCGAATGTGTCATGTACCCTAAGAATAAAATAAAACACTTTATCCATATGACACCTTCAAATGTTCGTGGTATATCGACTTTTTTGTCACAAGAACACAATTTAGCAATGAAACTACCTATCAACGGGTCTGAGTGTTGTAACACAGATTTCTGAATAATGTTCCATCCAACATTATCTGCATACACTGCAGAGAATTAGTTTTGGTGTAAGCTGTTGCCAGCACACTAGTCAGCAAAGGTGAAGATCGAAGATAAATAAGTAGATGCAGGATAAAGCGCACCTATCACGAGAGAGGTCAGAAATACACCGACATGCAACAGGCCGCCAACATCCTCTCAACAGCATGTATTTACGCTGCCTCACTGACTGACTCACTGATTCCAATTTGGTGTCTGTCACTACAATAGCAGAGAGGGCTCAGTTCCTACCACAGTCTATGACAGTTCAAAGTGACCAATTAGCGACTATAGTGAGACTAAAATTTGTAATAGCAATGTCGTACATCCAACCTTTCTATCTACACAATGAGTGTACTAGTGTGTGCAAACTTAGCATACCACTTAGCGCTCAAATGGGCAAAACCTCTGACTGTCTTCTCAAGCCCAGGGTGTCAAACAGACATTCTAAATAAATACTACCTTGGCCTTGTAAGGCAGCTAATATCACGTGCAGATCTTAAAAAAATCATTGTAAATGCTGCTGTCAAGTACCTAGAATGCATAAGTTAATAAAAGTGAAAGTTTGTGGTCTATTCTAGAAAGACAAAACAGCTATTTCCTTTTTTTATTCTACATATAATTTATCAACTGTTGCTTTCAGGAGTCAAGTGATAAACAATCATCATGTTCAGCTACTTTTGATAATCAGTAACAAAATATTTAATTCTTGGACATATTGAAATAATGATTATTAAAATCATTACCTCTACACATGAAATTTTTTTATCAGATGAATGAATGAATATTAAAAATCTTCATCAGCTCATTTAAGTGTATGCTGTAGCTGGTCAATGCACTGAGTTGATGGAGAATAAATTTTCTTTTTGAACCAATGAGAAACTCTCATGTACTCAATGTGAGGGTAGGTTAGTATCCTAGCTTTTGATATTCAAAAGCGTACAGAAGTTGGAGTGAACAAAATCTAGACTCAACGTTTACTGTGGCCTAATGTGCAATGGTACTTTACCAAGTGTCATTTGCAACGGCGTTGTATATGTGCTGGAACTGAAATGCTAATTCCCTACTCTGGTCTTAACTGAATTCACTCACTCGCAACTTTCCTGCGTTCTGTAGGATGTTAATCCATCCCTAGCCGATATACTGGCTATTGCACACTTGCTGTGGGTTCTAGCGACGTGCACAATTTCTTTGCCCGCAAAAGTTCCCGCAGGAATATGTAACTACCGCTTTGCTATCTGTCGCCATTGCAATTCCCTGTCTGCAACTCGTGGTCGTGCGGTAGCGTTCTCGCTTCCCGCGCCCGGGTTCCCGGGTTCGATTCCCGGCGGGTTCAGGGTTTTCTCTGCCTCGTGATGACTGGGTGTTGTGTGATGTCCTTAGGTTAGTTAGGTTTAAGTAGTTCTAAGTTCTAGGGGACTGATGACCATAGCTGTTAAGTCCCATAGTGCTCAGAGCCATTTGCAATTCCCTCTTGTTGATATAATGTGATTATTATTTTCTGAGGGTCTCATACTGTACCAGGTGTACCGGTATGAAATGAGCGTTAAGATATAAATGTGTCGATAGGCAACCTTTGTTGTGAACGAACCTTAAATATTTTTATTTCGTTGGTATGACATCTGTCAAAGATATTTAGTACACATCAAGTCATGGAACAAACAATATCATATGTTTTCATCGTGTCAACAATGTCGAACTTTGTACCAGAAAGTGATGATTTGTGGAAAGCATTAATTTTTTGTTTTCATTCGAAAAAAAGTGCTGCAGAGTTGAATCGAATGCTTGTCAAGGCATATGGTGATCATGCTCTGTCAGAAGCAACATGCAAAATATGGTTTCAACGGTTAAGAAAGAATGATTTTGATGTAAGAAATGAAGAACGTGGAAGACCACCAAAAAAGTTTGAAGACGCCGAATTGCAAGCAATATTGGATGAAGATGATACTTTGAGTCAGAAGCAAATGGCAACAATGCTAAATGTTGGACAACAAACAATTTCTGATCGTTTGAAAGCTATGGGAAAGATCCAAAAGTGCGGAAAATGGGTGCTACATGAACTGAGTGAAAGACAGATGGAAAACCGAAAAACCATTTGTCAACTTTTGCTTTAAAGACATGAAAGAAAATCAGTTTTGCATTGAATCGCTACTGGCGATGAAAAACGGATTTATTTTAAGAATCCTAAACGGGAAAAATCATGGGTTAATCCGCGACAACCATCAACATCGACTGCAAAACCAGATCGATTCAGCAAGAAGACAATGCTCTGTGTTTGGTGGGATCAGAAAGGTGTCGTGTATCATGAGCTTCTAAGACCCGGTGAAACTGTGAATACTAATCGCTACAGACAACAAATGATCAATTTGAACTATGCATTGATCGAAAAAAGACCAGAATCGGCCAGAAGACATGGCAAAGTAATTTTTGTACGCGACAATGCGCCTGCACACAAAGGAAAACTGGTTCTGGATATAATCAAAACAATTGGCTGGGAGCTGCTACCCCACCCGCCGTATTCACCAGACTTGGCCCCTTCCGACTCTCATATGTTTTCATCAATGGGACAAGCATTGGCTTTGAAACACTTCGAAGAAGTCAAAAATTGGGTGTCTGATTGGTTTGCTTCAAAAGACGAACACTTCTATTGGCGTGGTATCCACGAATTGCCAGGAAGGTGGCCAAAATGTGTAGAAAGCAATGGTCAGTGCTTTGAATAAAATGTTTTTACTTTTCAATTCAAAATTAGTGTTTCATTTTCACAAAAAAACGCTCATTTAATACCGGTACACCTGGTACCATACTGTCGTTACGGATAGAGCTCATGTAAGGCCCGTTAAACTCCGGATGCCTTACAGCAAAATTACCGATATTGTCTGCAAGAGGAATTTTACTGATGAGCTTGTACACAGAATGTGGACACTATTCCAGATCAGTAGAAGTTATTGTAAATAGTCCAAGTGTGAATTTGTGTTGTAAAAGGAGGATACAGGTCACCCATAACAACATCCTCTCCCTTGCTTCCTTGCTGTACAAACCCTACAGATTTAGCACTAGTGAAGTTCATCACCACTTCTACCATAAGGGATCGCAACGAGGTAGATTGTTTACATACTGATTTCCGTCCTTGCCCAGAAGGGCACACCATTCGTAATGAAACGTCAACGATCGCGTCTGCGTGTATACCGTGACGCTGATGTGTTGTATTGTTAGGCGCTATGTATACCGTTTGTATATGTATACGTGTATGTCGTCGTTGTCGTCTCTTATTTCCCTCTTCGACATCAGAGCAAGATAAATGTTTATGTTTGTATTTACCTATTTGTTGTTGACAATACACACCTACACCGCCATTGTATCACCTGATTCCAGAGAAGGTAGCTTACCATAGTGTAGAGGTAGCGGGTTTTGATGCAGCACTATTTAAGTATTATTTTATTCTTCACTTAATCTTTGACACTCTAAGAACCAGCTACTCTTAATCAAGCTCAAAACTCGGCTTGTAACGAGAGTACTTACGATCAGTCTGTCACAATATTAATAATACATAAGGCTCTACACCACCATAAGAAATATCACTGTTCATGAAATAACAAAATGTACGAATAAACTTTTTAATATCTTTCCTTTTATTCAATCAAATGCTTTCAAATGTTTATTTCGCACCAAAAAAAATCATTCACATCTCGATGTAGAGTGCAAATGTCTGCATGAAAAATAGTACACTGTTTCTGCTGATAATCACGTATGATATTTTGGGTTGCTACGCTACTTCGACTGGATTTATATTCGATTTTGAAACTGATCTTTCTGTCCAAACTTCGTCCTCCACAAAGGCCCATCAACAGTGGAATAACTATCAAATATTCTACCCTTTCGCGATAATTAAGAATTCACGTAAATTGCATGTTCGCGAATGGCTGGCTCTGAGCACTATGGGACCCAACTGCTGAGGTCATTAGTCCCCTAGAACTTAGAACTAGTTAAACCTAACTAACCTAAGGACATCACAAACATCCATGCCCGAGGCAGGATTCGAACCTGCGACCGTAGCGGTCTTGCGGTTCCAGACTACAGCGCCTTTAACCGCACGGCCACTTTGGCCGGCGCATGTTCGCGAGTTTCATGCAAACCATAGGCGGCGCGAGAGCAATCTTGATACAGAGTCACACTCGCGACGCTTACTAGACTATCACGACATTGACTGCATACATCTACAATGAATTCCAAGTTCATAATTCGCCCTACACGATTGTGTGCAATTGAACTTCGTCAAATCAATTATCTCTCGAATCGTAAAGACTGATCCCGACACTGACAGTTAATAAACGCACACGTAACACTATTATTCTTGTAAGAAAAAAAGAATAACGTCACGTCCTGTACGTAGTTATTAAAATATTAATGAAAATGCCCTCCAATACTTATCGTCATTATACAGGGTGATTCAAAAAGAATACCACAACTTTAGGAATTTAAAACTCTGCAACGACAAAAGGCAGAGCTAAGCACTATCTGTCGGCAAATTAAGGGAGCAATAAAGTTTCATTTAGTTGTACATTTGTTCGCTTGAGGCGCTGTTGACCAGGCGTCAGCGTCAGTTGATGCTAAGATGGCGACCGCTCAACAGAAATCTTTTTGTGTTATTGAGTACGGCAGAAGTGAATCGACGACAGTTGTTCAGCGTGCTTTTCGAACGAAGTATGGTGTTAAACCTATTGATAGGTGGTGTATTAAACGTTGGTATAAACAGTTTACAGAGAATGGGTGTTTGTGCAAAGGGAAAAGTTCTGGACGGCCGAGAACGAGCCTCCAAGAAGCCCTGATCTTACCCCCTGCGATTTTTTCTTATGGGGGTATGTTAAGGATATGGTGTTTCGGCCACCTCTCCCAGCCACCATTGATGATTTGAAACGAGAAACAACAGCAGCTATCCAAACTGTTACGCCTGATATGCTACAGAGAGTGTCGAACGAGTTGGAGTATCGGGTTGATATTGCTCGAGTCTCTGGAGGGGGCCATATTGAACATCTCTGAACTTGTTTTTGAGTGAAAAATAACCTTTTTAAATACTCTTTGTAATGATGCATAACAGAAGGTTGTATTATGTTTCTTTCATTAAATACACATTTTTAAAGTTGTGGTATTCTTTTTGAATCACCCTGTATTTTAGTGGTAAAAAATTTGATTGATTATCGGAAAATAAAACATAATAGTTCGCAAATCGCACTTAACTAAACGACAGCTTTGCATAACGTCGGGATTAACCACGCAAAACTATACAAAGAAAAGCCCCAAATCTTAATTACTCCCTACCACCTGATAGATACAAATAAGATATTCAAGACTTCATAGATCAATCCCGACATTTATTGTTATACGTGGATACAACAGTTACCATCACGCCGCCGAAGTAAGAGTGTGGACAGTCTTCCGTTTGCCTTTGTCTGCAGCTCGTGGTCGTGCGGTAGCTTTCTCGCTTCCCGCGCCCAGGTTCCCGGGTTCGATTCCCGGCGGGGTCAGGGATTTTCTCTGCCTCGTGATGACTGGGTGTTGAGTGATGTCCTTAGGTTAGTTACGTTTAAGTAGTTCTAAGTTCTAGGGGACTGATGACCATAGATGTTAAGTCCCATACTGCTCAGAGCCGTTTTTGAACCGTTTGCCTTTACGGCAGACGGGACAGGTTGGGTAATGCGAAAAGTGCCTGATCACCAGTCTTTGCGCAAATGTCCTGGATTCTGTTCCAGACCGCTACACAGTCTCGCGAAGTGAGGACATGTGACGCTGGTGATGGTGATCAGTCTGTTGGATGGGGGTGACGAGCCTTGGAGCACCTCTTGGGGGTCTTCTAGAGCATGCTGATGTATTAGCTCCATACTTAACAATCATATACAGCCGTTCGCTCGACGCAAGATCCGTAGCCCAAGACTGGAAAGTTGCACAGGTCACACCAATATTCAAGAAAGGTAGTAGGAATAATCCACTAAATTACAGGCCCATATCGTTAACGTCGATATGCAGAAAGATTTTAGAACATATATTGTGTTCGAACAGTATGAATTACCTCGAAGGAAACGGTCTATTGGCACACAGTCAACATGGGTTTAGAAAACATCGTTCCTGTGAAACACAACTAGCTCTTTACTCACATGATGTGCTGAGTGCTATTGACAAGGGATTTCAGATCGATTCCGTATTCCTTGGTTTCCGGAAGGCTTTTGACACTGTAGCACACAAGCAGCTCGTAATGAAATTGCGTGCTTATGGAATATCGTCTCAGTTATGTGACTGGATTCGCGATTTCCTGTCAGAGAAGGCACAGTTCGTAGTAATTGACGGAAAGTCATAGAGTAAAACAGAAGTGATTTCTGGCGTTCCGAAAGGTAGTGTTATAGGCCCTTTGCTATTCCTTATCTATATAAAAGATCTGGGAGACAATGTGAGCAGCAGCCTTAGGTTGTTTGCGGATGACGCTGTCGTTTATCGACTGATAAAGTCATCAGAAGATCAAAACAAACTGAAAAACGATTTATAAAAAATAACTGAATGTTGCGAAAAGCGGCAGTTGACCCTAAATAACGAAAAGTGTGAGGTCATCCACATGAGTGCTAAAAGGAACTCGATAAACCTTGGTTACACGATACAACTAAATACGTAGGTATTACCATTACGAACAACTTAAACTGGAAAGCACACATAGAAAATGTTGTGTTAAAGGCTAACCAAAGGCTGCGTTTTATTGGCAGGACACTTATAAAATGTAGCAGACCTACTAAGGAGACTGCCTACACTACTCTTATCCGTCCTCTTTTGGAATGCCGCTGCGCAGTGTGGGATCCTTTTCAGATAGGACTGACGGAGTACATAGAAAAAGTTCAAAGAAAGGCAGCACGTTTTGTATTATCGCGAAATATGGGAGAGAGTCTCACAGAAAGGATACAGGATTTTGGATGGAAATCATTAAAAGAAAGGCGTATTTTGTTGCGACAGAAACTTCTCACGAAATTCCAATCGCCAACTTTATCCCCCGATTGCGAAAATATTATGTCGACACCGACCTACATAGGGAGGAAAGGTCACCACGATAAAATAAGGGAAATCAGACCTCGTACGGAAAGATATAGGTGTTCGTTATTTCCGCGCGCTCTACGAGATTGGAATAACAGAGAATTGTGAAGGTGGTTCTATGTACCCTCTGCCTGGCACTTTAATGTGATTTGCAGAGGATCCATGTAGATGTAGATGTAGTAGCCTATGTGGCTTCGCCCTCTCCTTCCTCCTACCATCTCCAACACACTTGACACTCCACCACACACACACACACACACACACGCACACACACACACACCACACCGCTGCAGTCATCTGCAAATAATAGGTACACTTTCACACCCAGCTGTTGTACTTCTTGATGGAAAAGTGCTTGCTGGTGCTGAGGATAGGAAAAAAATCCAATTAAGTGGATACACCAGCCCTTCAGGGTCTCCCGGAAATTGATGGCATACGCATTTAGTTTTGCGGAGATTTTATCGACAGAGCATTCACGCTGGTATTTTCCGGATTATTGCATTTTGCCAAATACCTTTCCTAAACAAATCTGCCACACATAGGTCCTCGCAGGTTTCAGTTACGACGGAGCTTCTCAAGCAATAGCTGCAGCAATAATGTAATCAAGACGTACTGATACTAGGCTACACTTGCTTGTTCGCAGAGCGTAATTACTCGTAGAAAAAAACTAAGAGGTTAATACTTCTTCATTTTAACTAAATTCCTATTTCACTCTATGTCCCTTGTTTTTGATTTTGTTCGTTTCCCCTTTTGCATTGTCCTTTCGGTATTGTTTCCCCCACACGTTTCGGGTAGGTAACGCCGTCATTATTAACGGAGGGCTTGTGCACATTTGGCACTGACGACGGTCGTACGGTTCACCGCGATGCGTGTTACTGTGTAAGTAGGCTGTTTATGTTTTCTCTATGTAAGTAGGCTGTTTAGGTTTTTTTATTGGTAACGCCACCTCTGTATGAAAATCACTGGCTGTGCTGTGGGCAGTCTGTGTCTGCTTTGCATTGTTGTAATACTCGCCATTGTAGTGTTAGGCAGCTGGCTGTGAACAGCGCGTAGCGTTGCGCAGTTGGAGGTGAGCCGCCAGCAGTGGTGGATGTGGGGAGAGAGATGGCGGAGGTTTGTAATTTGTCATGAACTGCTATATTTATATATGATGATATCAAGGTAAATACATTGTTCGTTCTCTATTAATATCTTTCATTTGCTAACTATCCCTATCAGTAGTTAGTGCCTTCAGTAGTTTGAATCTTTCATTTAGCTGGCAGTAGTGGCGCTCCTGTATTGCAGTAGCTTGAGCAGCGAAGATTTTTGTGAGGTAAGTGATTTGTGAAAGGTTTAGTTTAATGTTAGTCAGGGCCATTCTTTTGTAGGGATTTTTGAAAGTCAGATTGCGTTGCGCTAACAAAATATTGTGTATCAGTTTAAGCACAGTCGTGTATAATTGTTCTAAGGGGAAGTCTCGTGTATAATTGTTATAAGGGGACATTTCATATGGCGACCCTGCCAGGATTCGAACCTGGAATCTTATTTTGAACGAAATATGAATAGAATACAGAAAGCAGGTATAGATAGGACTTTTTGGGAATAATGATGAATGAAGGGAGATCTCCAAGGAGCAAAGAAAGTTTTGTTTGCAAAATACTGCAATGAAACAAACCCTGTCCTTTCCTTTTGTGTTATCCCACTATATGTTTGTGTACCCTTGTGTATTTGTTTTCTTCCTGTCTCTGTGTAGTTTCATAGAATTTTTTTTCTTTTAATATTAAGCTACATTCACTATGATGAGGAATACTGTTATCCTCAAATATAATTTGCATTAATAATATGTTATTTACCTTGTAAATATGCTTAGACATTATTTATTCTGGTTTGTTGCTCACATGTGAAGGTGATATTTCAAAAGTTATTGTGATCTTTTATGTATGTACTCATGTCATAATTCCACTGATGTATATGTTAGTTCGATTCTTTTGTAAAGCCTGTACTACAAATGTTATCTGTATTGTTATGTTTTTAATGATGTATTTTGTACCTTTGTTATTGTATTCTTATGTTATAAAATTGTAATTGTCACCAGTTCATGATATTATTAACTTGTTAGTTCCATTTCACTGCACACGTTTCTGTTGGTCGTAGTATATGGACAATATGTAAGAAGTAGGGACTGTTAGTGTTTGCACGTGTGTTGATAATTCAGCAAGGGACTGGATAACAGCATTGCTCGTTCTAAGGACAATTTCAAAAAACTTTGTGAGTGCACAAGTGGTGGTTATGGACTTGCTATATTAACTGCAAGACTCTGCACTGGTGATTGTGCACCTGCACAATCACAACAGATGGCTGCTGGTCATCTCTACCAGGACTACAGTGGGCCTGTCCACACTTTCTACAAGGACTGCAGTGGGTCTGCACCTCTGGTGCCCCACCAATACCATACCCTCTACCAGGACTACGGTGGGTCTGCTCTGTGATGACCTACCTACCAATCTTCTTCAAACCGTCGAATGACTCTGCTGTGGGTTTGCTCTGTTGTGGCCCATTACCTGTCAGCATGTCAAGAGTCAAGACTGCATGGAAATCCACTACTACTGTGTGCATTTTCTTCTATTGCTCAGACTTTGAGAAAAACACTACTATTTTACCGTGATGAATGATCAGGACTGTCTTTATGGACTGTGAGAAAATTTTAGCTTTTGACCAACATTGTATCAATAAGTGTGTGCATTTGATACGTTTGTTATTGTAATTATGAAAAATTTTATCAAATCATTATTGACCACTGCCCAAAAATATTTTGTAAAATTTTTTGTGGGGAGCATGGGGGCTATGTAAGTAGGCTGTTTATGTTTTCTCTATGTAAGTAGGCTGTTTAGGTTTTTTTATTGGTAACGCCACCTCTGTATGAAAATCACTGGCTGTGCTGTGGGCAGTCTGTGTCTGCTTTGCATTGTTGTAATACTCGCCATTGTAGTGTTAGGCAGCTGGCTGTGAACAGCGCGTAGCGTTGCGCAGTTGGAGGTGAGCCGCCAGCAGTGGTGGATGTGGGGAGAGAGATGGCGGAGGTTTGTAATTTGTCATGAACTGCTATATTTATATATGATGATATCAAGGTAAATACATTGTTCGTTCTCTATTAATATCTTTCATTTGCTAACTATCCCTATCAGTAGTTAGTGCCTTCAGTAGTTTGAATCTTTCATTTAGCTGGCAGTAGTGGCGCTCCTGTATTGCAGTAGCTTGAGCAGCGAAGATTTTTGTGAGGTAAGTGATTTGTGAAAGGTATAGTTTAATGTTAGTCAGGGCCATTCTTTTGTAGGGATTTTTGAAAGTCAGATTGCGTTGCGCTAACAAAATATTGTGTATCAGTTTAAGCACAGTCGTGTATAATTGTTCTAAAGGGAAGTCTCGTGTATAATTGTTATAAGGGGAAGTTTCAACTGTTAAAGGAAACTTTACTCACTCCAACACGTTCCGTGTCAGGACAGGTCTCGCGGGCTTGCCTTGCCCTCGTGCGCTCGACGTGTGAATCGCGCCACTTGGTTTGTAACAGTTCTGCCGACTGCCTGCGCATAATGACGTCACCGTGAAGTCGCGTACATGTGGCGCTTTGTTCGGCGGAATGGAACGCGAGATGCGGCCGAGTGATTCGCGCCGCTGAATTCGATGCAATGCAGTGTCTGCAGCAGTGTCTGTACGTCGGGGACAGGGACGTCTTTGCTACGGTGCTGTCCTACTGGGCGAGTGCGGTGCGACTGAGTACGCTTGTTCACATAGGTAACGCCACTTCAGGTATCACGACACATTTGAAGAAAGGAAGATTAGGGTAAAACGCTCCGTCGAAGGTGAAGTCGAGACAAAGTAGGCACTAAGTCGGACGAGGGAACTGTAAGGAAAAATCCTTGTGTCCTTTCCAGTCCCTTGTTTGTTTTAAGCAATTTAACGAAATATTGGATACTCTGAATGTGATTGGTCGGAAACTGACTTGAAATGCTCTCTTATAGAATAAGAATCCGTTGTCTTACCATTGTACCATCTTACTCAGTGATACATTCTAGCAGTCGTACTCATAGTACGGATATTCGAACTACATGAGAGGTAACTACTAGTCAGTTGCCACAAATAGCCGGCCGGGGTGGCCGAGCGGTTTAGCCGGCACGGTAGCTCAGCGTGTTCGGTCAGAGGGTTAGCTGTCCTTTGTAAAAAAAAAAAAAAAATTAAAAAAAAAAAAATGAGTTAATCGATCAACAACGAACATAAAAGGATGTCTTACGCCGTCCGCCTCGAGCAGATGCAACGAGCAAAAGCGAACAAAATGAAAAGAAAAAAAAAGCGGTTCTAGGCGCATGGATGCGTCGGGCATGGATGTGTGTGATGTCGTTAGGTTAGTTAGGTTTAAGTAGTTCTAAGTCTAGAGGACTGATGACCTCACATGTTATGTCCCATAGTGCTTAGAGCCATTTGAACTATTTTTTTGCCATAAATAAATAAAAAAATTTCAGTGAGGCACCCTGAACGCAACGTAAAGACACTGAAAATCTGCCAGTTGTTTAGTTTAAATCAATGGCAATAGCGGCGAACGTTCCTAGGAAGGGTCATAATCATGTTCCAGGTAATTAGAAAACACAGCCTGCAACCATCACGTTCGTTAGGCACATTCATCGTTCAAGTCTCCGTATAGTTTGAAACATTCATTTCCAACCTTTATTACTTCACTTTAGAATCCTCTACCAGCTGTGTAAACGCCTAGGATATGGACACCTTGTATGCTGGAATTAACAAACCATCATGTATCCACGTGTTCTCATGTCTTCTGTATATGTAACAAATTACAATAATTTACAACCATTCTCTCTGCACGTCAGTTAACTTTCGAAAGTTTTAGAAAGCCACAGAAGATAAAAAAAAATTTTTTCTCATTCTACCTTTCTTTCACATCGTAGCTACTATTTTTTTGTCATACCAAACAGCACATAAGAACAGAGTGCAATAAACAACTCTGTTTGTAACATCTTATTTCCTGGACACACATGTGTTGCCTTCACGTGCGTTATCTATGGCAGGCATTGTTTGTGGGGGCAGGAGTTTTCTTCATTTTGTAATACACCGGCCCGTGATTCCCTAATCCGCCTAAATAGGTTGCGGCCAGATCCGACTAGGCTGATTTCAAGGGCAGATAATTCCCCTGACGACCTGCGCTTTCCGAAATCATTTGTAAAAAGTTTCTAAAAGTGAAAGATTGGACTAGGATTAGTTAACACCAATAAATTTCATTTGTTTCCGTGCAGTTTGAGTGTATACCGGATGGATAGAATTAAAGTGCAATTACTCACGGAGTTCCTGTGTGTCCTGTAATTATCGAATGGCAGCGAAACTTGGTAGATGAGCTAACATGTTAATGTGGAACCGGCTTAAGGCGGAAAAACTTATTTGTAATTTTTGACCACCAGGAGCCCATCTGGTGGTTACTTGAACATCTCGTCAATGTCTCCAGCGCTTATATTCATGAAATTGTGAGAGCGGCTGTTAATAAATCAACATTATATCTGTCTCACTTGTTTGACCTTTTCTGTCCACGACCCGTTCCTAATCCATTACATATTCAATCAATTTTTTCCATGCGCAGCGACAGATTACCGTCTGGCGGATAGAATTAGAACCAATAATTTTTTTCCCGTCGTGAATCGGTTCTGCGTTAAAGCATATCTAACTGGTTTCACTGCCATACGTTAACTACAGCCCACAGTGGACCTCTATGAGCAGCCACATTTAAATTATAGCCACTTGGTACACCTGTTTAACTTCTCCCTATTGCCTTCAGACTGCGCTCCTGTTTTAATCGTTGTGGTGATTATCGCGTAAAATTGTTACAAGCGAATAGGAGGTGGTATATTGATCTGTTAGCGATATACACATTCCTCTTCAGTGGCCAGATCTTGGAATCTTCGCGGAAATTAATTAGATAGTTACAGGAGTTAAGAGTAGATTAACCCTGTCTCGCGGGTCAAGGTGAAATTAGGGGCCCTTACTTAAACTGGTCTGATAGTGTATCTGAGCAGAGAATTAACCCGGGTCCGCCAATAAACGTTTCCGACTAAATCCGCTGAGCAGTACCCCGCTTAATTTCTCTCGTGCGCCGCACACAACCAAGGCCGCTGCCTAGAGAGGAACTCGACGCGTTGCCGCGGAGACTCCATTATACGGTTGGAAAGAACGTTTCAGGTTTGCAGTCACTAGTAAGAGTACGTATGTAATACTCAAAATTAAGGTTCACTGAGAAAAACAAATTTAGTTTGCCAAGTAACACTATCGTAGAAAAGTAATTTGTGCTTTTACCAGATATTAAAGAACATTATTTTCGTCATTACCAGAAATCGACAGACCGAAGTAAATAACAGAGGCTTAGAAAACGCTTATTTTCCCGTCTCACAATTTTCTCTAATTTTTACACAAGTCTTAATCTTGTTTTTCACAATTTATCTATTTCTTAATAAACAAAGTAAAAGATTAAAATATCAGTTTAACGTTCCATCAATGACGATGTCATTACTGATGAAGTGCGTATAGAAGAGGAATAGGAAAGGAAATTTATCATGTCCTCTTCAATGGACCTATCTCAGCATTCGTCTTAAGCGATTCGTGAGTAAACTCCGCTAAAGGTGAATCAGGATGCCCATACGGGCACGTGAAACGCGTTACTGCTAAACGCGTTTTCATTGTGCTGAGCATTAGTCACCTCGGTTGGTAATACGGAACAGAAATTCCTAAATTGTAGCATGACACACATAGTCAGCCAAATACCGGTAGCGAAATATTTTCATCTCAGTTCTGGAAACAACATTAAACATTTGTATACTTTCTTCAACATCGACAGTGTCTTCGGAAAGAGACTATCAGCGATAACATCCTCAGATCACAAATTAATATTAGTATTAACATATTTTCCTTATTAGTTACTACTTTAGAATATTTATAATTAAAAGTATTAGATAATTAGCAACCGAATAATGACACAAATGCCAACTCCTTCCGTTGTTCATAGTCTTCTCAGAATAGTCCTGTAATTTCATTTCAGCCACATTCTGTAACTATGCATTCGTATATTCTGCAACGATTATATACATTTTACCAACGATGAAAATTTCGTTACAAGCGCAACACCATTTCCTTCCTCTGATGTCTCAGGCAATGCCAGCAACAAATTAACCAAACTCCTCGCCGCTCTCCTAAGTAGCTCGTTCAGCGTCTGCTTTCTACCGCAATCACTAGCAGTGACGCACGACAACTCTACTTCTTCTCCCTCCACCTCAATAAGAGGACAACGCTTAAGGCAATATTAAGCAAGCGCAGCGTGTTGATGTGTATCACCAGAGGTGAAACGCTCCTATTGAAGCACAAAAATAGCGAATATGCTCCAGTTTAAAAGACTCTGACTGAAAAGTGGGGTACCAGCTGCCTCATTCTACCTCCCTCAACCTCTTTAAAAATTTTCCCGAAAGTTTTCGCATGCGAACATATTCGCACTCATTTTGACATGCAACGCACCTCTCATTTCCACAATTTTTCATAGCTGTAACTCGCTCACACAAGCTAGTCCATTGCTGTAAGTCGCTCATACTAGAAAAGTCGTGTGGCTAGGGCCTCCCGTCGGGTAGACCTGTCACCTGGTGCAAGTCTTTTCAGTTGACGCCACTTCGGCGACTTGCGTGTCGATGGTGATGAGATTATGATGATAGACACAACACAACGCCCAGTTCAAGAGCGGAGAAAATCAATGACAAAGCCGGGAATCAAACCCTGGTCCTTGACATGACAGTTCATTGCGCTGACCACTCAGATATCGAGGAGTGCTGTCGCCCATAATCATCCACCACCAGTTCCCCATTTCTACTTACTCATTCAGCTCAACTCTTTGTCGTTACCTGTCTTGAGTCTCTCTTCACTGTCTCCCATCTCACAGCCACAGCCTCCTTCGTTCTGTCTCACTACTTCTTTCTCTTCAGAATGTCAGAGTCTTTCTTTTGCTCCCTGTTACTATTATCTCATTCATTCCTTTCCACTGCTCCTGTTTCTTCTCATTGCAACCCCTGTCTCCTCCTCGTTGTTGCTGTCATACATTCTATATCTCATTACCGTTGTCTCTCACCCGCTTCCAATTTCTCCTTCTCTTTATTCATCTCCGCTGGTACTGTCTCCTTCACACTTTTCCTAGTACTGTTCTGTCACTGTGAACTATGTTCCACTCCCATACCTCTGTTTCGCGCACACTGGCTTAGTCTCCTTCGCTCTTTCTATACAACAATCACTGTCTACTATCTTCCAGTATTTATTACTTTTGCGTCTCTTTTACACTGCCACAGACTCCTTCTCTTCCATTATGAAAAACGCAAATATTTTCTCATGATAAAATTTTTGGAAAAATTGAAAGGTGATGAAGAATGCAACTGGCGCCCTAATTTTGAGTCAAAGTCTTTTAAACAGGAGCTTGTTCATGGTTTCCTTGCTCTAATAGCAGCATTTCTCCGCTGGTTCTCTTATTTTCCATGCTACAGCATCTCGTCACTCATATGGAAAGAACTGCCTAGGTCAGGAAAGATTAGTTTACTTACGTGAAATAACGCAAAACTAATTTTATACCTGATGTAGGAGATTCCGTGCACAAATATTTTGCATGTGCTTCGATTCTACAACATGGGGTTCCCAGAAGCTTTTTGATGATAACGGATACACTTTGCATAATTCTAATTTGTGCTGTCTGGCTGGCTCTGAGGACTATGGGACTCAACGTCTAAGGTCATCAGTCGCCTAGAACTTTGAACTAGAAACGCTAGGCCACTCTGGCCGGCATTTGTGCTATCTCACTATATAAACTACTTTTCCGTCTCGCACTGGATTTTATGTGTATAAGTAAGGTAATTACTGCTTTTTGGAAACGGATAAAGATATCAGAGATCTGTGCATAGCTGTCTTAGAATTTGAAGCACGGTTTTGGTACCCAAAAACCCTAGTTCTGGGACTTTTCTCGGTAGCGAATAAAAAACTGGAAACTTCTAGATGAATGCCTAGCGAATATAATGTTAAAAACTGAATAATCTGCTGAATTATTTATTATTCAGATTCTAACTCACAGTGGCATTTACGTGTATACACACACAAAAAAGTGTTGCAATACCCCTGTTCCCAGAAATCCTGAAGATAGACGTTGACTGTGGATATTGTATCACAGACACAGTCCCTTTGACTCTTCAGAGAGGCCACTAAACCAACCTAAACATCTAAAAAAAATGCATGAGCAGCACCTATTAGATGGAGGGGGTCTGACAGCCGATCAGTTCGAGTCATTCCACCAGGAAGGAGGTACACAGGTCGTGTTGTCTGTAGTTCAACCATTCCTAGACGGTCAATACCGCGGTTCAATCGCGTGAGCATTGTTTCTTTGTGGCAGGAAGTGCTCTCAAAAAGGGAAGTGTCCAGATGTCTCCGAGTGAACCAAAGCGAAGTTGTTCGGACATGGAGGAGACACAGAGAGACAGGAACTTCAATGACATGCCTTGCTCTGGCCGCCAAAGGGGTACTACTGCAGTGGATGACCGCTACCTACAGATAATGGCTCGGAGGAACCCTGGCAGCAACGCCACAGTGTTGAACAATGCTTTTCGTGCCGTCACAGGCCGTCGTGTTACTACTCAAACTGTGCGCAATAGGCTGCATGATGTGCAACTCCACTCCTGATGTCCATAGCGGGGTCCATCTTTCCAACCATGACACCATTCTGCGCGGTACAGATGGGACCAACAACGTGCCGAATGGAGCGCTCAAAATTGGCATCACGTTCTCTTCACCGATGGGTGTCGCATATGCCTTTAACCAGACAATCGTCGAATATGTGTTTGGAGGTAGCCCGCTCAGGCTGAACGCCTTAGATACACTGTCCAGCTAGTGCTTCAAGATGGAGATTCCATGCTGTTTTGTGGTGGCATTATGTGGGTCCGACCTACGCCGCTGGTGGTCGTGGAACACTCCGTAACGGCTGTACGATACGTGAATGCCATCCTCCAACCGATAGTGCAAACATATTTGCAGCATATTGGCGAGGGTTTAGTCTTCACGGACGACAATTCGCGCCCCCATCGTGCACATGTTGTAAACGACATCCTTCAGGATAACGACATCGCTCGACTAGGGTGGCCAGCAATTTCTCCAGACATGAACCCTATCTAAAATGCGTGGGAAAAATTGAAAGCGGCTGTTTATTGACGATGTGACCCACGAACCACTCTGGGAGATCTACTCCGAATAGCCGTTGAGGAGTGGGACAATGTGGACCAACAATGCTTTGATGAACTCGTGGATAGTATGCCACGACGAATACAGGCATGCATCAATGCGTCGATATGAGAGGTACCGCTGTGTACAGCAATCTGGACCACCACTTCTGAAGGTCTCGCTGTGTGGTGGTACAACATGTAAGGTGCAATTTTATTCAGCAATAAAAAAGGCAGAAATGATGTTTATGTTGATGCCTATTCCAATTATCTGTACAGGTTCGGCAACTCTCGGGAACGATGTGATGCAAAACTTTGTTTGATGTGTGTATTTTACGTGTACATATAAGGTAGTTTTGAACTTCTGTATCTCGGAAAGGGATAAAGATGTCAAAATAATTTGCAAAGTTGTTCGATATCGGTAACTTAGGAATACATCACAAAAATTTCTGCTCGACTTGGTTGGGCACGAAGAAATAGTAAACAACTCCTTCTTGGTTTATTTTTAAACAATCCACCATGAACTAATGGCTTTTCCATAAGCTCCTTAATATCCACTCTAGACCACATCACATGCAACAGGGACCAACCGATTTGCTTCATTTGCCTAAGCAGAAGGAACTATTTAGTATTCATACATTGATCCTGTACTTTAGGAAACTGACAAATGATCCTTCTGTTGGGTATACGAATGATCCTAACCGAAGAGGTCCGGAAACACTTGACCCTATGTTTTTGCTGCCAACAAAACCCGAGGTATGAGTCAAGAAATAATCCCTTTTTCATTCGCAACGTTTTGGAACATATTACAGAAAGGTAGAGCATGCTATCGCATGCGTACCAGTACTGATCATACAGCAACACAGAGTCGTGGAACTAAACAAAATTAGAAAAGAAAGCACATCATCCTATTTAAACAGGCATTTGCCAGTCTGTACTGTGACAGCCTCTGTCGGTTGAGACGACAGATGATACACATGGTGAAATATAGTTTCCCCTCAACTGCTGAGAGAACAGGATGAGCACCGCGCGCCTGAACAGGGCGGGTTCTCACATCTGGCGCCCACCTCATTCCAAGGACACCCGGTGTTCCAGTTGGCGTCGGACCTGAATTTGAGGAATTAAATAAAGAATGAAAAAGTAAATGGTCGTCAGTCCATTCACTCTCAGTCTCTAGGACACAGCGTTCCACTCCCCAATCAGGTTCGGGCCGTTTCAGGCGACCTCTCTATTCTCCGTATTTTACGGTGTCTGATAACACACATTGTCAAACTGAGAATCGCACTAATGTGGAAGCCTTCTATCGGCTGGCAGTAAACGCATTAAAAGTTTCAAATTATCCTCATTTTGTTTGAAACAAATGCTCCAAATCCGTAAACGTGTGGCCAGCTGTCTGACTGTCATGCGGAGGACAGGGGTTCGATTCCCGATACTGTTGGTTTTTTTTTTTTTTTTTTCCTTGGTAGGATGACTAGAACAGCGTCCACTGAGCCTTGCGATGTCAACTGAGGAACTACCTGAATGAGAAGTAGCGGCTTGCATGTCTGAAAAGCCTGCTACGATTGAGACAGTGGTGTCCCGAACCCATACACTTCTCCGACGCACCCGCGTGTGGTTGTTCAGTAGAGAACATTACGACGGTCGATCGGTATCACGTGCTGCTTTGTGCCCGATCGCAGAGGTACGTCACGTTGTAACAAGAAAGATACATTTTGTTTTTCGATGCAGGCAGACCACACTAAGGCGTGAGATGACCGGTACTTATTTGCACATATTACTGATACACACTGCAGGTACCTTGCAAAACACCAGAGAGAAGGAATCTCTTAAAAAAGACTTCCGGTTTTCTATACAGGATCCATATTGGTTTTGAGAGAGTTAGCGGCAGCTGCAGTGGTGGCCTTGGTGCTTGTTATTCAGTGTGAAAGAAACCGACATTGACATGCGAGCAGACATTCTCGCGGCATACCTACATCAACATGGATAGTCTGCACTTTTAAGTGCCTGGGAGGGGGTTCACCGAACCGCCTTCACAATTCTCTATTGTTCCAATCTCATAAGGCGCGCGGAAAGAATTAATACCTTTATCTTTCCGTACGAGATCTGATTTCCCTTATTTTACCGAGGCGATCATTTCTCCCTAAGTAGGTCGGTGTCAACAAAATATTTTCGCATTCGGAGGAGAAAGTTGGTGATTGGAATTTCGTGAGAAGATTCCTTCGCAATGAAAAACGCCTTTCTTTTAATGATGTCCAGCCCAAATCCAGTATAATTTGAGTAACACTCTCCATATATCACGATAATACAAAACGTGCTGCCCTTCTTTGAACTTTTTCGATGTAATCCATCAGTCCTATCTGGTACGGATCCCACACCGCGCAGCAGTATTCTTAAAGAGGACGGACAAGCATAGTGTAGGCAGTCTCCTTAGTAGATCTGCTAAATTTTCTAAGTGCCCTACCAATGAAACGCAGTCTTTGGTAAGCCTTCCCCACAACATTTTATATGTATTACGTCCCATTTAAGTTGTTCGTAATTGTAATTTCTAGGTATTTTATTGAATTTACGGCCTTTAGATTTGACTGATTTATCGTGTAACGGAAGTTTAACGTATTCCGTTTAGCACTCATGTGGATGACCTCACACTTTTCGATTTTTAGAATCAACTGCCAATTTTCGCGCCATACAGGTATCTTTTCTAAATCATTTTGCAGTTTGTTTTGAACATCTGATGGATTTATTAGTCATCTGCAAACAACCTAAGTCGGCTGCTCAGATTGCCTCCCAAATCGTTATATAGATAAGGAACAAAATGTTCAAACATGTGTGAAATCTTATGGGACTTAACTGCTAAGGTCATAAGTCCCGAAGCTTACACACTACTTAACCTAAATTATCCTAAGGACAAAAACACACACACACACACACACACACACACACACACACACCCATTGCCGAGGGAGGACTCAAACCTCCGCCGGTATCAGCCGCACAGTCCATGACTGCAGCGCCTCAGACCGCCGAGCTAATCCTGAGTCGCAGATAAGGAACAGCAAAGGGCCTTGGGGAACGCCAGAAATCACTTCTGTTTTACTCGATGACTTCAGTTACAACGAACTGTGACCTCTCTGACAGGAAATCACAAATCCGGTCACATAACTGAGACGATATGCCAGAAGCACCCAATTCCACTATAAACCGCTTGGGTGGTACAGTGTCAAAATCTTTCTGGAAGTCCATAAATACTGAATGGATCTGATATCCCTTGCCAATAGCACTTAACACCTCATGCAAATAAAAAGATAGTTTTGTTTCACAAGAACGGCGTCTTCTAAACCCATGTTGACTGTGACTTAGAGGTAATTTATAATGTTCGATCACAATATATATTCCAGAATCCTGCCGCATATTGACGTTAATGATATGGAACTGTAATTAAGTGGATTACTCTTACTACCTTTCTTGAATATTGATGTGATCTGTACAACTTTCCAGTCTTTGGGTACGGATCTTTCGTCGATGGAACGGCTGTATATCATTGTCAAGTATGCGGCTAATGGATCAGCATACTCTACAAGGAACCTAATTGGTATATAATCTGGACCAGAACGCTTGCTTCTATTAAGTGATTTAAGTTGTTTCAGCACTCCAAGCATATAAATTGCTTCACTACACCGAGGATATAACTACACAGCTCAGTGCTACAGAGGCTGAACCACTTTAAACTTTACATTGGGTTTCAGATCCTGATATTGCTAGTGACCTAGTTACCATGTATATGAAATATGTTTGTATGGCGTGTTATTAAATACCACAGAAAAAATTTAAAAATAGAAGCTTCGTAGTCGCAGCCAATTTTCGTCCTTATCAACCACTCTATTTTTACACTGACAACTGAATGGTTATTTGGATGGAAATTTTGCAGGTCACTCTATTGTCGAGGATGTTGTGTTCACTGACGTTCTGATGATCATCTGAGACAAATACAGCGAATTACCATCTTTTACATGTGAGATGAAGTGGAGAGGAAGAAAACGGATTTGGTTTGATCATATCAACAATTTTCTTAATTTATTAGGTACATAATAAGATTGCATGGTTACATGTACTTAAAGTGTGAGTTGCATGTCTACCACACACAGCTGATTTAGTTAATAGTATTTCACTGCATGTGATACGCACGTTTATCACCCCATTAAACATCTAACGAAAAATTGTGTTATTGCATAAACTATCACCAGAAGTTAATAGTTTAGCAACCTCACCGTCACTTGATGCGATACTAAATAATATAAAAAAAGAGATGCTTGTCACATGTACAGGCGGTATCAGAGATATAAGTCCACACTATAGAAAGGACAATAATATGGGCTGCGTAACTCCTAGGCAGTCACACAATACCTTTCCACCTAGAAATGTGATACCTATGATAATAATGAACAGAACGTATTACTAATGCAACCATGCTTTGACGCTTTATGCACACGGCACCTTAACATGTAGTGCCACATATAAGTAATTTCCTAGTGTGAACTGTAGTTTTAACCATGTTTACTGTGGCGACGTGTGTTGTAGAAGTATCGCAGCATGTTAAATTTTGTTGCCTTATCTGAAGCCGTATCAGATGCGTCACACAGTAACACTTTCCATGTCTTTATGATTAGGGTCATATAGCTCCCTCAGAAATACTTCGATTAACCAAAAAATCGTGACCACCTGTTTATTAATATATTGGTCCAGGTTTGGAACGCCGTACTCTAACTCAACACCACCATACAGGGAGGTCAAGATTCAGGGATGTGAGAAAAACGACCACTCGAATAAATATGTCAAGTAAATGTATGCTTCAACTGAATATCTTAAGAACCATGACCACTTCTTCATGTTCGATACTGTGCAACAAATGGTTATAATGGCTCTGAGCATTAGGGGACTTAACTTCTGAGGTCATGAGTCCCCTAGAACTTAGAACTACTTTAACCTAACTAACCTGAGGACATCACACAAATCCATGCCCGAGGCAGGATTCGAACCTGCGGCCGTAGCAGTCGCGTGGTTCCTGACTGTAGCACCTAGAGCCGCTCGGCCACTCTGGCCGGCGTGCAACAAATCTCTTCTACTGAAAGTTCTTTGCCTTTCATATTTTGCGATGAGATAGTATGCACCAAACTAAGAAATAAACTACTGGATAACATGGACTCTAAAATATATGCCTTAACAGCTATGAGCACTTGTTCAGTGCAAGAGGTATGTTTCACAATAGCGGAGAGGAACTAGTGCTAATAGCTCTTGAGGACCTGTAGAGGTAGCGCGCATCAGAGAGCTTGCAGAATATGGATAGCAACTTCAATTATCCTGGCGTTGTATCAGGAAGTAGCTTCGATTTGCCAGTCTTAGATGTCAGCGACAGGGATTTTTGTGACATAATTCTGCATGTCTTGTCCGAAAACTACTTAGAACAGATAATTATAGAACAAACTCGATTAGGTAATGTCTTAGACCTCCTAGCAGCAAACAACGCAGAGGATTATATCGGTGATCATAAGGCATTGATAGCAATTAGGACTACTAGTGTAGCAAGGAATGTTAAGAAACGTGGCAAAATATTTTTGTCTAGAAAGAGTTACAGGATGCGAACTGCAGAATACTTGCGTAGTCAACAACGAATATTCAGTGATGAGGACGAAGATGTGGAGCACAAAGCGTAGTTGAAGATGCCTTACACAAGTATATTCCGAGCAAGATCTTAATCGATGGGAAAGACAGTCGTGGCTCAGTAGCCGCGTTAGAACACAGCTCCATAAACAAAGCGAGGTTTATCACAGATTCAGAAGTCCAAACCTAGCGAACAAACAAAAGCTGAACGAAATGGAAATGACCGTAAGGAGACCAATAACATAAATACCGAATGACTTGGATATTAAAATTGTGTTAACCAGTGTGATTAAAAACCCTGAGAGCTTTTGGGCTCACGTAAAATAAACGACTCGAAAACATCTGTTCAGTAATCAACAGACACGGACACAAAAAATAACGGCAAGAAGGCGAAATACTGAATTCGGTCTTCCGAAATTGTTTCGCAGCGGAAGATTGTAATACAGTCCCACCTTTAAATCATCGTACGAACGTCGAAATGGCAGATATGGAGATAACCGATCGTCGAACAGAAAAGCAACTACAATCGCTTAGTAGTGGAAAGGCATCAGGACCAGAGGAGATACTTTATCTACTAGAAGGAATAAAGACTGTGGCAAAGATCTTGGTCCCCTTCTTGCAGCAGTTTATCGTAGTTCGCTGTAGCTGCGATAGGTACCTAACGATCGGAAAAAAGCGCAGGTCATTCCCGTTTCCAGGGTTCGTAGGACAGGTGTGCCTCATTATAGACCTACATCGTTGACGTCAATCTGTTGTTGAATTGTGCAACATGTTTTATGCTCAAGAATTATGACATTTTTTTGGAACAAAAATATTCTCTAAAAACATTAACATGAACAGACATTTTGCGAAATGTTTTGGTCTGTTACTTGACATGAGTGGGACATTTGACATCACCCCGCATTGCCGTCTAGTGAAAAAAAAAAGAGTTCGCCGAGTGACGGGCCAGACTTAGGACTGGATTCCTGACTTCCTTACAGACAAAACTCCACAAGTCGCTGTTAATGTAACAAAATCGACAGATGTAAGTTAATTTCCGGAGTACCCAAAGGAAGTGTGATAGGACCTTCACTGTTTACAATTATATGTAAATGGTTTAGTAGAAAGCGTCGGAAGATCTTTGAGATAGTTCACAGATGATGTATTTGTCTATATGAAAGTAGCAACACCAGAAGCCAGTATCGATCTGCAAAATACCCCCACATGATGTATTAATGCTGCAGGTTCTGGAAGTTGATCATGAACGTAAATAAATGTAACATAATGTGTATATACGGAAAGAGAATCGCTTCTGTAGAACTACACTATTGATGACAGATTGCTGGAAACAGTATCTACCGTGAAATATCTAGCAGTAACTTTTCAGTGCGACCTTGAGTGCCGCGCGGAAGGGGCCGCGCTGTTAGAAACGCCATATCACGGGCAGGGGGTGTGTGTGTGTGCGTGTGTGTGTGTGTGTGTGTGTGTGTGTGTGTTTGTGTGTGCGTGTGTTGTTCTTAGCATAAGTTAGGTTAAGTAGTATGTAACTTTATGGACCGATGACCTCAGCAGGTCGGTCCCTTAGGAATTCACACACATCTGAACATTTTTTGGACCCTGAGTGGAATAACAAAATAAAACAAATACAGTAATAGGAAAAAAAGATTCCAGACTGTGATTCAGAGAAAGAAGTTTAAGGAAATGTAATTCGTTCACGAAAGACGTACCCTTACAAGACGCTTTTTCGACTGATTCTCGAGTATCGTTCAGGAGTCTGGGACCCTTACCAGGTAGGAATAACAGAATAGAACTAAAAGCGGCGCGTTTCGTCACGGGGTCGTGTGGCTGGCGTGAGAACGTTATGTGCACTGGAAGACGCTAAAAGAGATGTATTGTGCGTCTCGGAGCGGTTTACTATTGAAATTATGAGAGAACACTTTCCGGGAAGAGTCGGACAATATAGTACTACGTTCCACATGAATCTCGCTTAATGACGACGACGAAAAACTCGAGACATTAGAGCCAGCACAGTGGCCTACCAAAGAGTCATTCTTCCCACACGCCGTTAGCGAGTGGAACAGGGAAAGAGGTATCAGTTAGTAGTTACAAAAGTGCGCTCCGCCTACACCGTCAGATGGTGTGCGATCTGTTGATGTAGATTTAGCTGCACTTTAGAGCCCACGTTTATTAGACCTAAGAGCCTGCAGTAGAAGAGATTTGTATTGCAGAATCCAAGATGAATAAGTAGTCGTACCTCGTAAGGTATGCATTTTAGAGCTCATTTTTAACAGATTTTTTCCCTTCTAATCATCGTTCCTGTCACATCCATGAATACTGACCATTCCTCCTGGAACACCCTGCACAGGTTTTCATGTAATGCGTGTTCATGTAAAAAGATATTTTATTGCGACGATTAATGTCTTAGGTCATTGTAACTACCACTGTGATAGTGCTGTAGAAGTACTGGCGTGTTCATTGCATTCTCATGCGTGAAATAACCGGATCTGAGTCTAGAAAGTGTTAGACAAAAAGTCCATTTGTCATAGGCTCAAAGATACAAACATGTTGAAATTATTAAGTCAGGACTGTACTGTGATTGTCGTAGGACCGTTCATACAAATGTGTCAGTGAGTTGGTTCAAATGGCTCTGAGCACTATGGGACTTAACATCCATGGTCATCAGTCCCCCAGAACTTAGAACTACTTAAACCTAACTAACGTAAGGACATCACACAACACCCAGCCATCACGAGGCAGAGAAAATCCGTGACCCCGCCGGGAATCGAACCCGGGAACCCGGGCGTGGGAAGCGAGAACGCTACCGCACGACCACGAGATGCGGGCTGTGTCAGTGAGTGCCATGGTCTTCGAAATTAAATTGCTGAGTCACAATTTCTTGATTTCGGCTGTATTATGTACAGATTTTCTACCCACTAGCGACCTGTGATTATTTGTACCTGACCGGGAGTCGAACGTGCATTTTCCGCTAGTCGCGTACGGTCGCCTTGACCACTTAGCGACCGCAACTCGTGGTCTAGTGGCTAGCGTTGCTGCCTCTGGATCACGGGGTCTACGTTTCGATTCCCGGCCGGGTTGGCGATTTTCTCTGCCTACGGACTGGGTGTTTGTGTTGTCCTCATCATTTCATCAACATCATCATTCGTGGCAGTGGCTAGATTGGATTGTGTAGAAATAGGACTGTGTAAAAAGGAGGGCTTCGTAAGGGGGGATGATGACCGCGCAGTTGAGCGCTCCAAAGACCAAGCATCGTTAAATATTTAGGCTACCCGTGCACGTTCCCAAGACCGACCCAAATCTCCATGTGTCACACGGTCTACATTCTTATGTTGTAGTCCCCTAAATTCATCAGCAAATGCTGCCAACATTACCTATATTCTCGCAACAGGGACTGGAAACGATATATGGTAGTGGACAGTGTGACACACGGAAGATTACCGTGTAGTGCATGGACCAGAACAAGTGACAGAACCGTACGTATCCTTTCTTGGTGAAGACGTGACCGGCCCCGATGGCGTGTTGGAAGGATCCGCGGACAACCGGTCGCTAGCAGCCATGGGTGTAACGTCTAATTTTGGTTCCGCCGGAAGGGCGCCCTTTACGTTGTGATTATGAGCATGGTTTGATTTTGTTTTTGCTATTCAGATACTTTCTTTGTCACTTGGAAGGCACAATGGATTGTACAAATAAGGAATGTTTGTTTAACTTGTCTTCACGTTAAAAAATTTTAAAAATTTATTTGGAGGGGGCGGTTCACGGACGGTCGGAGGGCGGCATCGTGGCGAGTCCTCGGGTTTCGACACCTGCCAACCCTGTCTCCATCAGCCTGAAGCTGAAGGAGACCTTAAGGGACTAAACAAAAAAAATGTTTACGTAAATCAAACTATTACAAAACTAATGGTTAAGGGAACCGTTCAAGAGAAGTGAAGAAACCAGGTTCTAGAAAAGAAGTAGTTAAAGCGAACGCTCGTAACAAGCGGGAAATCTGCTTTGGAATCTCGGTTGGGCACAGATTTGCGTATGTTACCATTTGATGTACCGGGTGATCAAAACGACAGTATAAATTGGAAAACTTAATACATCATGGAATAAAGTACATAGAGAGGTAAAAATTGACACACATGCTTGGAATGACATGGGGTTTGATTAGAACCGAAACATACTGAAGTTCAAAACATTTCTGACAGACGGCGCATCATCTGATCAGAATAGCAATAATTAGCATAACAAAGTAAGACAAAGCAAAGATGATGTTCTTTGCAGAAAATGCTCAAAATGTCCACCATCATTCCTCAACAATAATTGTAGTCGAGGAAAAATGTTGTGAACACCACTGTAAAGCATGTCCGGAGTTATGGTGAGACATTGGCGTCGGATGTTGTCTTTCAGCATCCCTAGATATGTCGGTCGATCACAATACACTTGCTACTTGAGGGAACCCCAAAGCCAATAATCGCACGGACTGAGGTCTGGGGACCTGGGAGGCCAAGCATGACGAAAGTGGCGGCTGAGCACACGATCATCACCAAAGACGCGTGCAAGAGATCTTTCACGCGTCTAGCAATATGGGGTGGAGCGCCATCCTGCATTAACCCTTTGTTGCCTGACGGTAGTTAA
Organism: Schistocerca serialis cubense; assembly: GCF_023864345.2. Classification (NCBI taxonomy): domain Eukaryota; kingdom Metazoa; phylum Arthropoda; class Insecta; order Orthoptera; family Acrididae; genus Schistocerca; species Schistocerca serialis. Next base: position 740,549,123 of record NC_064643.1, on the reverse strand, counting down.
AAGTAGCAGTAAGTTTTGACTCTCATTATTTTCTCGTGGTGCAGTTTCGTGATCTGAGAGCCTGTCGGTACGTAACAGTAACTCTGCTCTACTGTTTCATAGATGTTATTCTGCAATACATAGACCTCTCTGGCGGTCAGAGATTGAAATTGTTTTTCGCGCGCTGCTGTGTAAACAGAAGATTGTATGTGCTTGTTTCCATAGTGTTGCCTGAATTTGTGCGCAATTTATAGAAACTTCCGTTGAGTTTTCCATTGCACGTACTTACCTTCTTTGTTTTTTTATAATAGTTTGAAGCATTACGTTACAAGTGAATGAGATAAAGGGGAAAATATAGGCGGACTTATTAGTACCGTCAGTTTGTGCGAACACTTTATTGTAGCAACAATGCGTTACCTCTCACTAGTTGTTCTGTCCACTTTTTCTCACACAGCAATCGGTAAATACATTTGCCTGTAGAACAATTAGAACAAACAGGAAAGGTTTGCCAGGGAATTTACCTAAAGAAAAATGTCTAAATCACATCACAGAGAGTCATCTTCAGACCCAACAGTATTTCAATGGAAGGAAAATAAAGTAGTGTATTTTGCGTCAAACTTCCATGGCACTGAACAGAGTGTAGTGACAAGAAAACAGAAAGATGGAACTAGTATGACTATACCATGTCCAATTATTGTATGTGATTACAATAAAAACATGGGTGGTGTGGATCATACAGACATTTTACGTTCAACTTATGGTCTTGACAAACGATCAAAGAAATGGTGGCACCGTCTCTTCTGGGGAGCAATAGAAATTGCTTTTGTCAATGCTTACGTCATTTTCAGTGATCTACGTTGGGCACTGCCACTGCTGGAATTCAGGCGTGCTGTAGCACTAGGGCTAATGAATGAACAGCAAGTGCCAAATCTCAAAAAGAGAAACTGTGGTAAAGATGAAATAACTCTCCCAAAGAGAAGGAAGGATAGCTTTTCTGTTCCGAAGGATGTACGTCTTGGCAACCGAGGGAACCATTTCGTAGTGTTCAGTTGTAAAAGAGGACGATGCGAAATGTGTGCGAAAAATAAAATTCAGTCGAGACCACATTTTCAGTGTAGTACATGTAAAGTGTATTTGTGCTGCAATGAGAAAAATAACTGTTTCCTACAATTTCATGAGGTATCACTAAATATGTGATATGTATAAAATGTCAAAAATGTATAGCTAAGTTACTATGTATTGTGAAGTTGCTCTAGAATATATTTATGCGAAATTTTTTAAAAAAATCAGAAATATCATATTTCTGTTAATTAATTTTCTAATGTAAAAATATTTAATATTTATGTGGCATAAAGTACAAGTTACAAAAATTGGAGCATTTTTCTGCACATGTTGTGATTCTGTCCATGGAGTCTGACGGTACTTCTGAGTACCAGGAGAGAAAAAAAGTTGTGAAAAATAAAATAAAATTTTACAAAAAATCCTACCATCATTTGAGGCCACAATAGCATAAATTCTGCAAAGAAAATGTTAAAAGGTAAATTTTATCTTATGTCAGGAAACAAAGGGTTAAACATCGTACGTTCCGGCAGATGTTTATCAGCCAGGCTGGGGATGATGCGGTTCTGTAACATATCGGCGTACCTCTCACCCGTCACGGCAGCAGTTACAAAACCAGATTCACAAATTTCCTCAAAAAAAAAATGTCCGCTAACGGTAGATGTGGTAAATCCAACCCATACCGTGACTTTCTCGTCGTGCAATGGAGTTTCCACGACAGTTCTAGGATTTTCGGTAGCCCAAATTCTGCAATTGTGGGCGTTGACAGACCCTCGGAGCGTGAAATGAGCTTCATCGGTCCACAACACGTTACTCAACCAATCGTCATCTTCCGCCATCTTTTGAAACTCCAACATCGCAAAAGCCCTCCGCTTCACTAAATCACCAGGTAACAGTTCATGATGCCGATGGATTTTGTACGGATAGCATCGGAGGGTGCACCTAAGTGCCAACCAAATAGTAGTGTATGGGATGCCGGTGCGATGTGCGCTTGCACGAGCGCTGACTTCCTCGTGCATATACAAACCCGCTACAGTCTCCATTTCTTCCTGAACAGTCTCAGCAGCATTACGCCTTGCGCTCGGTCGGCCACTACGGAGTCTATAGTCTAAACAACCCGTGGCTTCGAACTTCGAAATCATTCTCGCCACAGCAGCATTTGTCAACGGACCTTTACGCGTTCGAATCCCCTTCCTATGACGATAGGATCGTAACGCTGAACTAGCACATTCCCCATGCTGATAATACAGCGTCACTAAAAGCGCCTTTTCAGGTAACGTCAACATGCTGCGACTGCTGGCGCATCTGATTCTCTCTCTCATTACAGCTCCTTTTATACACGATTGTTATGCGCAGTCACTGACATTTTGCTGTCCAGCGCCATCTGTCGGACATTTTGTGAACTTTGTTTTCTTTTTGGTTCTAATAAAACCCCATGTCATTCCAAGCATGTGTGTCAATTTTTACCTCTCTATATACGCTATTCAGTGGTTTATTAAGATCGGAGCGTGGAATGTCAGATCCCTTAATCGGGCAGGTAGGTTAGAAAATTTAAAAAGGGAAATGGATAGGTTGAAGTTAGATATAGTGGGAATTAGTGAAGTACGGTGGCAGGAGGAACAAGACTTCTGGTCAGGTGACTACAGGGTTATAAACACAAAATCAAATAGGGGGAATGCAGGAGTAGGTTTAATAATGAATAGGAAAATAGGAATGCGGGTAAGCTACTACAAACAGCATAGTGAACGCATTATTGTGGCCAAGGTAGATACGAAGCCCACACCTACTACAGTAGTACAAGTTTATATGCCAACTAGCTCTGCAGATGACGAAGAAATTGAAGAAATGTATGATGAAATAAAAGAAATTATTCAGATTGTGAAGGGAGACGAAAATTTAATAGTCATGGGTGACTGGAATTCGAGTGTAGGAAAAGGGAGAGAAGGAAACATAGTAGGTGAATATGGATTGGGGGACAGAAATGAAAGAGGAAGCCGCCTGGTAGAATTTTGCACAGAGCACAACATAATCATAACTAACACTTGGTTTAAGAATCATGAAAGAAGGTTGTATACATGGAAGAACCCTGGAGATACTAAAAGGTATCAGATAGATTATATAATGGTAAGACAGAGATTTAGGAACCAGGTTTTAAATTGTAAGGCATTTCCAGGGGCAGATGTGGACTCTGACCACAATCTATTGGTTATGACCTGTAGATTAAAACTGAAGAAACTGCAAAAAGGTGGGAATTTAAGGAGATGGGACCTGGATAAACTAAAAGAACCAGAGGTTGTACAGAGATTCAGGGAGAGCATAATGGAGCAATTGACAGGAATGGGGGAAATAAATACAGTAGAAAAAGAATGGGTAGCTTTGAGGGATGAAGTAGTGAAGGCAGCAGAGGATCAAGTAGGTAAAAAGACGAGGGCTAGTAGAAATCCTTGGGTAACAGAAGAAATATTGAATTTAATTGATGAAAGGAGAAAATATAAAAATGCAGTAAGTGAAACAGGCAAAAAGGAATACAAACGTCTCAAAAATGAGATCGACAGGAAGTGCAAAATGGCTAAGCAGGGATGGCTAGAGGACAAATGTAAGGATGTAGAGGCCTATCTCACTAGGGGTAAGATAGATACCGCCTACAGGAAAATTAAAGAGACCTTTGGAGATAAGAGAACGACTTGTATGAATATCAAGAGCTCAGATGGAAACCCAGTTCTAAGCAAAGAAGGGAAAGCAGAAAGGTGGAAGGAGTATATAGAGGGTCTATACAAGGGCGATGTACTTGAGGACAATATTATGGAAATGGAAGAGGATGTAGATGAAGATGAAATGGGAGATACGATACTGCGTGAAGAGTTTGACAGAGCACTGAAAGACTTGAGTCGAAACAAGGCCCCCGGAGTAGACAATATTCCATTGGAACTACTGACGGCCGTGGGAGAGCCAGTCCTGACAAAACTCTACCATCTGGTGAGCAAGATGTATGAAACAGGCGAAATACCCTCAGACTTCAAGAAGAATATAATAATTCCAATCCCAAAGAAAGCAGGTGTTGACAGATGTGAAAATTACCGAACTATCAGCTTAATAAGTCACAGCTGCAAAATACTAACACGAATTCTTTACAGACGAATGGAAAAACTAGTAGAAGCCAACCTCGGGGAAGATCAGTTTGGATTCCGTAGAAACACTGGAACACGTGAGGCAATACTGACCTTACGACTTATCTTAGAAGAAAGATTAAGGAAAGGCAAACCTACGTTTCTAGCATTTGTAGACTTAGAGAAAGCTTTTGACAATGTTGACTGGAATACTCTCTTTCAAATTCTAAAGGTGGCAGGGGTAAAATACAGGGAGCGAAAGGCTATTTACAATTTGTACAGAAACCAGATGGCAGTTATAAGAGTCGAGGGACATGAAAGGGAAGCAGTGGTTGGGAAGGGAGTAAGACAGGGTTGTAGCATCTCCCCGATGTTGTTCAATCTGTATATTGAGCAAGCAGTAAAGGAAACAAAAGAAAAATTCGGAGTAGGTATTAAAATTCATGGAGAAGAAATAAAAACTTTGAGGTTCGCCGATGACATCGTAATTCTGTCAGAGACAGCAAAGGACTTGGAAGAGCAGTTGAATGGAATGGACAGTGTCTTGAAAGGAGGATATAAGATGAACATCAACAAAAGCAAAACAAGGATAATGGAATGTAGTCTAATTAAGTCGGGTAATGCTGAGGGAATTAGATTAGGAAATGAGGCACTTAAAGTAGTAAAGGAGTTTTGCTATTTGGGGAGCAAAATAACTGATGATGGTCGAAGTAGAGAGGATATAAAATGTAGGCTGGCAATGGCAAGGAAAGCGTTTCTGAAGAAGAGAAATTTGTTAACATCCAGTATTGATTTAAGTGTCAGGAAGTCATTTCTGAAAGTATTCGTATGGAGTGTAGCCATGTATGGAAGTGAAACATGGACGATAAATAGTTTGGACAAGAAGAGAATAGAAGCTTTCGAAATGTGGTGCTACAGAAGAATGCTGAAGATAAGGTGGATAGATCACATAACTAATGAGGAAGTATTGAATAGGATTGGGGAGAAGAGAAGTTTGTGGCACAACTTGACCAGAAGAAGGGATCGGTTGGTAGGACATGTTCTGAGGCATCAAGGGATCACCAATTTAATATTGGAGGGCAGCGTGGAGGGTAAAAATCGTAGAGGGAGACCAAGAGAGGAATACACTAAGCAGATTCAGAAGGATGTAGGTTGCAGTAGGTACTGGGAGATGAAAAAGCTTGCACAGGATAGAGTAGCATGGAGAGCTGCATCAAACCAGTCTCAGGACTGAAGACCACAACAACAACAACATTAAGTTTTCAAATTTATACTGAGTTTTTAATCACCCAGTAGTTGTACATAATGCAGCTCAAGTCAAGAAACTCCCTGTCAGCGAATTAGTTTCGAATTCTTCGGTACAGCTGTGGATCGTCAACAGTGTTCTTCAGCCACGCATTTTTGGTGACGATGGTGTTATAAATTGGTCCAGCAAGTTCCGACAGATTGACTGCTTCTTCCTTGGTTTCGTTTTTCTATTTTTTGTCTCGTGTGTACATTTGCAAGTTCCATCACGTACAAACTTCGCATTAGTTAATGCACATGAAAATTCATTGGCTGTAATCCACTGATAACCACAGATGATTCCAACACAACTAGTTCCTTATAAGGGACGGCAGATGATGAGGGTTGAATGGGACATAGTTTGTGTACATCTATTTCACCACCACCGAATCGCAGTACACACCACCTCACTTTACTTATGTCCACTGCGTTCTCGCCATACTCCCTTAACATGTTTCTATAGGTTTCAAAGGGTGTCACGTCTGCCACAGACGGCCCCTGCCAGGCAGATTACACTCAAGACATCCCTGTGTACCAAATAACATACACAAGCACTTGCAGGCGCAACCAAGAGGAAACCATTTCTTCAAAACAGACAGAACTTACTAGAGACTAATGCGAACCTTTTTCTGAAGAGGTCGCTTCACAGACACAGGGAAAGTTGGAGTACTCCGCCGACCTCCGCCGGCTTTATAAGGCCAGCGCAGCAGCAGTACAGCCAGTTCCTCGCCAAGCTAGGACCAGCTCCGACGGACCTAACCGATGCTCTTGATGAACAGTCGTCTACATTTTATTTGTTTTCTTTGTCTGTATATAGTGGTTGTTCGAGAAGTGTAGTTCAGTTTCAATAAACGACATTATACTGAGTGTTCTACAATATTGAGTATTCTTCTGAGCAGTATACGAGACCACAATGACCTCTCTCTGCTTTATACGCACCTCGAAGTCATACATTATTTGGAACGCTTCTCTGCTGCTGCAGCGTAAACTATTGATGACGACGATACCAACAGAGAATTATAGGGAGGAATCAAGAAATGTTACTATATCATGCCTATTAGTCGGGCACTCAAATTGTACACACACACAAAAAAATCAAGCATTAGTTTCAGAATCACTCTCGTAGCTGCAGTTCCCTACTCATCGACCAGCTAGGCTATGAACAGTTGAGTATGGCCTACAGTCGCCAATGCCTAGTGGGCTCTCATGAGCCCAAAGTGATGCAGGAGGAAACTACGCGTTGGTAGGCCCGGTATATATGCAGCCATGTGTTCCTGGGAGTGTGACAGTGGATTAATTTCCGGCTGGCGCGGCGCCCTTAGGGAGCGCGAGTGACGGACCCAGATACGCCGGCGCGGTGCCGCATTTTGCGGCGATGAATACTTCATGCTCCGCCCTCATGACTATTCCACAGCACGTGCCCGGCTGGCAGCTGTGCGACTCAGCCAGCCCTGCTCGTGAACACGGGCGTACAGTGCGAGCGCCGTCTGTTGTGCGTGCTCGCCGTGTCACCAAGCTGTAGGAACCCTACAGCGATACAGAGTAGTACTGCCTGCTTCCACAACTGAGAAACGTTGTACAGAAAGTGTCAAATATACAAGAGACAAACTGATAATAAATAAACCTGTGTAAGTAGGCTGTTTAGGTTCTTATATTGGTAACGCCACCGCCACCTAGCGCTCTGTATGAAAATCACTGTCTGTGCTGTGTGCAGTCTTAGAACAATTATACATGACTGTGCTTAAACTGACACACAATATTTTTAGCGCAACGCAATCTGACTTTCAATAATCCCTACAAAAAAATGGCCCTGACTACCATTAACCTATACCTTTCATGAATCACTTACCTCACAAAAATCTTCGTTACTCGAACTACTGCAATACAGCGAGCGCCACTACTGCCAGCTAAATAAAAGATTCAAACTACGGAAGGCACTAACTACTGATAGGAATAGTTAGCAAATGAAAGATTTTAATAGAGAACAAACAATGTATTTACCTTAATAGTGTTGAAAAATCATAATATATATAGCAGTTTTCATGACATCCAGTCTTACAAGTTTCAAAACTCCGCCATTTCTCTCCCCACATCCACCACTGCTGGCAGCTCACCTCCAACTGCGCAACGCTACGCGCTGTTAACAGCCAACTGCCCAACGCTGCAACAGCAAATTCCAACAATGCCACCCAGCCACAGACTGCACACAGCACAGCCAGTGATTTTCATACAGAGCGCTACGTGGCGTTACCAATATAAGAACCTAAACAGCCTACTTACACCTGTACATAGATGGAAGTGGGTGTGAATATAGGGTGAAAAGTATTTAAACCGACAAACCGTGGGAGTTTTTAGGGGACCTAAAAAAAATTTTCCTAATGTCATTTTTCCGTTGAAGATTATTTAAAACGGTGGATGCCGTATTACGCTCTTCGGTTGTTAGATGCCGTATTACGCTCTTCAGTTGTAGGCAACTGCTGTCCACCAGTATAGAAGTGCATTGTCTCTGTTTACTAATGGAGTGGTACACCTGGAGCGAGTACACTGATATGGTTGGTGCGTACTACGTAGCGCACCACAACCGACGAGGTGCACAGCGGGTTTATCAACAACAATATCCTAATCGCCGTATCCCGCATCATACGACCTTTGCTGCTGTGTACCAACGTCTGCGTGAGACCGGGTCATTTAGCAGATTACCTGGACAGGGACGCCGTCGCACCGTAAGAACGCTGCAATCTGAGGTAGCTGTCTTGCAGCACGCGGAGCGGGATCCTTCAATCAGTACTCGTGCAATTGCACGTAACATGGGGACGAATCAGACGAATGTAAGAAGAGTCCTTCGAGAGCAATTATTACGACCATTTCACTTATAGCGTGGCCACAAACTGGAACCAGTTGATTATCCACCCAGAGCACAGTTTTCGCAGTGGTACCTGGAACAGTGTGAAATGCGTCCTACATTTCCATCCTCTGTGTTGTTTACCGATGAAGCAACGTTCGGGCGTGATGGAATCTTCAACCTGCACAGTTCGCATGTTTGGAGTGAGGGCAACCCACATGACGCAGTTACTAGCGCTCATCAAGTGCGATTCTTCGTTAATGTGTTGGTCGGTGTTGTTGAGGACTGTTTAATTGGGCCGTATCTGCTATCTAGGCCATTAAATGGCAGGCACTATTACAATTTTCTCGCCAGAGCATTGTCAGAATTGCTGGAAGACGTCCCGGTCCCTACAAGACAACGCATGTGGTTCAAACATGACGGGGCGCCGGCACATTTCAGTCATCGTGTGCGTCGATTACTGGACCGACGGTTCCCAGACACGTGGATCGGCAGAGGTGGTCCTGTACTTTGGCCTGCTCGATCCCCAGATATGTCCCCTCTGGACTTTTTTGTATGGGGAGAGATGCACAGCCCAGTTTACGCAACTCCTGTTGCATCAGAAGACGATCTGGTTGACCGGATAGTAGCAGCAGCAGGAACAATTTAGGATACTCCTGAGGGTTTTGCCCGTGTCAGACAGAGCTTGATCTGACAGTGTAACTTTCGTTCAGATGTCACTAGAGGCATTTTTGAAAATCTACTATAATGGAAATTGGGTTGTGTTAATGTGTGGTCTCTTGGCCATACAAAAATGGAAAAGTGTTTGTTGGTTTAATTAATTTGCCGCCACAGAAATCTTCCTCTACCGGTTTAAATACTCCTCATAGGCAAAGATGACACTGGGGAAAAATATTTGTTTTGATGTCCTCTACAACCTCCCAGAGTTTGTCGGTATTCCAGCGTTTCTCTGTACCGCCTGGACATATTTCCGCGATGCTAGCCACATGTTTGACAAAGAAACAGAAGACAATTTGCATGGACTATGTAAATGTTAAATTCAGAGTTTGTGGGGCCCGTAGGAGTGAGGAAGTGGTAACAGTAAGTGATACGTGAAATACGAGGGTAATCCCAAAAGGTCTCCAATTTTTTTATAAGTAGGTAGACCTGTTTATTTCTACAATGGTTTACATCAGTTTACAGCTTGAACATTTAGCTATTTTCCAACATAATCACCATTTCTGTCGATGCATTTTTGTAGATGCTGCTGCAGTTTTAGAATGCCCGTGTCATACCAGCTCGCCGCCATGCTGTGCAGGAAGTTATGAACCTCTTCTTTCACCTCGTCGTCGGAGCTGAATTGCTTTCCGGCCAAATGTTCTTTTAACCTAGGGAACAGGTGATAGTCACTGGGTGCCAAGTCAGGACTGTAGGGTGGGTGGGTGATTATGTTCCACTGAAACTGTTGCAGGAGACCAACGGTTTGCCGAGCGATGTGTGGGCGGGCGTTGTCATGGAGAACGTGTACGCCCTTGATCAATATTCCTCTTCTCTGGTTCCGAGTTGCCCGTTTGAGTCTCACAGTACCTGTCAGCGTTAATTGTGGCCCCAGTGGGCGTAAAGTAGACCAACAACACCCCTTTCAGATACCAAAAAACGGTTGTCATGACCAGCTGCCAACTCTCTACACCACTTACGAACATTTTTGACGTCCATGCTCGATTCGCCATACACTTCCGTCAATTGGCGATGGATTTCAATCGGCGCAGTGCTCTCTGCGTTCAAAAACTTAATAACTGCGCGCAATTCGCACTTGGCGGTAACATCCAATGGGAGCTCCATTCTCAACGGCTGCCAAGCCAAGACTGAGCGCCTCGGCGCGGCGTAAGCATGCTTACACACAGCTCGTGAAGCACTCTTCATAGCTGTGTGACCAACTGCCACAAAAACAGAGTTCTGTACTTATAAAAAAAATAGGAGACCTTACTTTTGCGATTACTCTCGTATGTCAGAAAGCTTTCCAGCAGTTTGAGTCAAACATGATACTCGTGTGACACTCCTACGAGAACATGGCCGCATATACGCCAGGTACAACGGCCAGTTTATCGGCCAGTGTCGTACCGTGCTCGCTTACTGGAGTCTATTGTTGGTTCGTTCTCTGCAGGCAGCGTGTTTTCCCGCGCCAAGTCTGTCGAGTCTCCCAAGACCAGTTCTCGTTGGGGAACCTTTCGCTTTCGAGTTTTCAGAAGGGTACGCGTCATGTTCAACCAGGGTCTTTAGAAACTAGTGTCTATAGGTATGCTGCATTAGATGTCAAAGCACAGGTAATGTAATTTGCGTACATAACGGGCCATTGATTAGCGTAAGCGGTGATGGCGCCCGATAGTTACCCACATCGTTCTAAAGGATTTACGGCGAATTTGGTAACCGAGTTCACTATAAGGCTCCTCAGACCACTGTAGCACGGTTCTAGCTCTGACATACGGATATTGTTGAAAGATGACATCGCAGCCAGGGAAGACTTCAGGCGTGAATCGATGAAGGTGGTTCGCAGCTGCCAGAGTGTCTTCTGTTTCTGCCGCAAGTCCCCTGCAAGCGCAGTACGATATCACCCATAGCATAATACTGCTTCCTCCATCCTGCGTCCGTGCACGATTCGAGCCGCCGTTCACCTGGATGACGGAGATCGTGGAGACTGCGCTCTATCTCAAGTAGCAAAAATGAGATTCACCCGAAATGCTGACACGTTTACATTGATCGACGGTCGAATCACGCGTTCTCATGCCCACTGCAATCGTAATTGACGACGTCGTTGGGTCAGCATTTGAACACGTGCGGGTGATTTGCTGCGGAGGTTTATGTTCAACAATGTACGATGAACGGTGTCTCCGAAACACTTGTGTGTGCACCAGCGTTGTGCTCGTTCGTTAGAGATGCCTCGGATCACCATCTACCCCGCCTGGCAGAAAACCAAAAGAAATTTTGGTCTTATGTCAAAATGGTAGGTGGATCAAAACAAAATGTCCTGACACTCTATGACCAAAATGGTACTGAAACAGAGGATGAAAGTCCGAAATACTAAATGTCTTTCTCCAAAGCTGTTTCACAGAGGAAGACTGCTCTGTAGTTCCTTCTCTAGTGTGTCGCACAAATGACACAATGGTATATATCTAAATAGATGACAGAGGGATAGAAAAACAGTTAAAATCGCTCAAAAGAGTAAAGGCCGCTGGACCTGATGGAATACCAGTTCGTTTTTACTCAGAGTAGGCGAAGGAACTTGCCCCCCCCCCCTTTCAGCGGTGTACCGTGCGTCTCTAGAAGAGCGTATCGTTACAAAGCATTGGAAAAGGGAACAGGTCATCCCCGTTTCCAAGAAGGGACGTCGAACAGATGTGCAGAACTACAGGCCTATATCTCTTACGTCGATCAGTTGTAGAATTTTGGATCACGTATTATCTTCGAGTACAATGACTTTTCTGGAGACTAGAAATCTACTCTGTGGGAATCAGCATGGGTTTCGAAAAATACGCTCGTGTGAAACCCAGCTCGCGCTATTCGTCCATGAGATTCAGAGGGCCATAGACACTGGTTCCCAAGTAGATGCCGTGTTTCTTGACTTCCCCAAGGCGTTCGTTACAGTTCCCCCTCAGTCGTTTGATGAACATAGTAAGAGCATACGGACTATCAGATGAATGATGTGACTGGATTGAGAGTTCCTAGATAACAGAACGCAGCATGTCATTCTCAATGGAGAGAAATCTTCCGAAATAAGAGTAATTTCAGGTGCGTCGCAGGGGAGTGTCGTAGGGCCATTGCTATTGACAATATACATAAATAAACTTGTGGATAACATCGGAAGTTCACTGAGGCTTTTTGCGGATGATGCTCTTGTATATCGAGAGGTTGTAACAATAGAAAATTGTACTGAAATGCAGGAGGATCTGCAAAGAATTGACGCATGGTGCAGGGAATGGCAATTGAATGTCAATGTAGACAAGTGTATTGCGCTGCGATTACATAGAAAGAAAGATCCTTTATCATTTAGCTACAATATAGCAGATCAGCAACTGGAAGCAGTTAATTCAATAAATTATCTGGGAGTAGACATTAGGAGTGGTTTAAAATGGAATGATGATATGAAGTTGATCGTCAGTGTAGCAGATGCCTGATTGAGGTTCATTGGAAGAATCCTATGGAAATGCAATCCGAAAACAAAGATAGTAGGCTACAGTACACGTGTTCGCCCACTGCTTGAATATTGCTCACCAGTGTGGGTTCCGTACGAGATAGGGTTGATAGAAGATCCAACGGAAAGAAGCGCTCTTCGTTAGAGGATCATTTAGTTGTCGCGAAAGCGTTACGGAGATGATAGGTAAACTCCAGTGGAAGACGCTCAGTAGCCCGGTACGGGTTTTTGTTGAAGATTCGAGGACATACCTTCACCGAGGAGTCAAGCAGTATATTGCTCCCTCCTACGTATATCTGGCGAAGAGACCATGAGGATAAAATCAGGGAGATTGGAGCCCACACAGAAGCATACCACCAATCTTTCTTTCCACGAACAATACGAGACGGGAATTGAAGGGAGAGCCGATAGAGGTACACAAAGTACCCTCCGCCGCACACCGTCAGGTGAATGCAGATGTAGGTAGATGTAAATACCCTACTTTACAGAGCAGACATGCCTCCGAACCCCACGTTCTGTAAAGAGCATGGACGTTGAAGGACTTAGCACCTAGTGGCAATTCCACTGCCCTTCTGCCTCATTCTTTAGTTGCTCACTACAATAGCACGTGAGCATTCAACCAGTTTCGCCGTGTTAGAGGTACTCATTCATGGACGCTGCGTGATATTACTCTCTGCTTTGGCAAAGTCGCTCATCTCAAAGGATTTCCCCATTTGAGGCCCATATCTTCGCTAGGGTGATACCCCGACCGTGTCTCCTCTGTCTACGTGCTTTTGTTACCGCGTCACGTGCCCTCAACGACTCCAGGCGGCATCCAACGTCGCGATGGGCAGAGGTCGTAATGTTTAGTTGATCAGTATACGCTACTGGCCATTAAAATTGCTACACCACGAAGATGACCTGCTACAGACGTGAAATTTAACCGACAGGAAGAAGATGCTGTGATGTGCAAACGATTAGCTTTCCAGAGCATTCACACAATGCTGGCGCCGGTGGCGACACCTACAACGTGCTGACATGAGGAAAGTTTCCAACCGATTTCTCATACACAAACAGCAGTTGACCGGCGTTGCCTGGTGAAACGTTGTTGTGATGTCTCGTGTAAGGAGGAGAAGTACGTACCATCACGTTTCCGACATAGATAAAAGTCGGATTGTACCCTATCGCGATTTCGGTTTACCTTATCGCGACATTGCTACTCCCGTTGGTCAAGATCCAATGACTGTTATCAGAATATGGAATCGATGGGTTCAGGAGGGTAATACGGAACGCCTTGCTGGATCCCACTTGCAGTCGAGATGACAAGCATCTTATCCGCATGGCTGTAACGGATCGTGCAGCCACGTCTCGATCCCTGAGTCAACAGATAGGGACGTTTGCAAGACAACAACCATCTGCACGAACAGTTCGACGACGTTTGCAGCAGCATGGACTATCAGCTCGGAGACCATGGCTGCGGTTACCCTTGACGCTCCATCACAGACAAGAGCACCTGCGATGGTGTACTCAACGACGAACCTGGGTGCACGAATGGCAAAACGTCATTTTTTTGGATGAATCCAGTTTCTGTTTACAGCATCATGATCGACGCATCCGAGTTTGGCGGCATCGTGGTGAACGCACAGTGGAAGCGTGTATTCGTCATCGCCATACTGGCGTACAACTCGGCGTGATGGTATGGGGTGCCATTGATTCCACGTCTCGGTCACCTCTTGTTCGCATTCACGGCACTTTGAACAGTGGAAGTTGCATTTAAGATGTGTTACGACCCGAGGCTCTGCCCTTTATTCGAGCCCTGCGAACATTTCAGAAGGATAATGCACCACCGCATGTTGCAGGTCCTGTACGGGACTTTCTGGATACAGATGTTCGGTTCCTGCCCTGGCCAGCACATTCTCCAGATCTCTCACCAATTGAAAACGTCTGGTCAATGGTGGCCGAGCAACTGGCTCGTCACAGTACGCCAGTCACCATCCTTTATGAACTGTGGTATCGTGTTGAAGCTGCATGGGCAGCTGTAACTGTACACGCCATCTAAGCTCTGTTTGACTCAAAGCCCAGGCGTGTCAAGGACGTTATTACGGCCAGAGGTGGTTGTTCTGGGTACTGATTTCTCAGGATCTATGCACCTAAATTGCGTGAAAATGTAATCACATGTCAGTTCTAGTGTAATATATTTGTCCAATGAATACCCGTTTATCATATGCATTTCTTCTTGGTGTAGCAACTTTATTAGCCTGTAGTGTATATACTTATCGCAGGAACTGCTGTACCGATTTTTATCCGGTTTTCACTAATAGAAACGTTGATTCACGAGGAAGGTTTTTATGTTTAATTTATAGGGGTCCCGTAAAAATTGTTCCGATTACGAGGAATTAAATTTTAGTTGTGACCTACCGAACAGCTGCCATAGCTCGCGACTGCCCAGTGCCTTCAGTTAGTAGAAAGCTTGAACGAATTCGTATTTGGTTTGATTACCTAGTGTTGTTGGCACGGTAGCGCAGAGTGTGATCTCAGTTCCAACTTGAGGGTTGAGTGAGCATGTTGTCCTTAATTCCGCCTGTACCGCGGCGCTGCGTGTGTCGAACTTGAGATTACTTAAAGTGACTGGGAGACATTACCCCCAAGCCCACCGACTCAAGGCACGTTCAGAGGTGGCCCCTGCTGCCATTAGGGCACATTCGCCGGTAGCACAATTTAGACGCCTGTGGACTCAAGGCGGTGTAGATTTTGAAAACACCCATCCCCAATCTAGCCTTCCCCAGAAGGCATTTCCTTGTTGATGCTTTGAATACTAACGTTAATTGCGGCCGTATTACACCAAGATGGCGTAGTTGGTTCTGTTGATGTAGAAATGACTGTTCCATCTAGGTATTCTCCTCCACCCGTAGAAACGTCTGTTCATGTGTGGTCCGATCTCCTGTTCTGCCTTTACAACATTCTAGGGTAATGCCATCTCTTCCTCTGTGATACAGTGGTTGGCTGGTCCCTTTCACATTATGGTTCAAATGGCTCTGAGCACTATGGGATTTACCTTATGAGGTCATCAGTCCCCTAGAACGTAGAACTACTTAAACCTAATTAATCTAAGGACACCCAGTCATCACGAGGCAGAGAAAACCCCTGACCCCACCTGGAATCGAAGCTGGGAACCCGGGCCCGGTAAGCGAGACGCTACCGCACGACCAGAAACCAACAAGACCTTTGGCCATTGATCCATTGGTGTAGACCATTTCCGAACCCTCGAACTCGAGAAGAGGAGAGAAAAGTTGATGGCAGAGAATATCAGATGGAACAAAGCCCTCTGGACCTTGCGATAGGTCCAAACGAAGCTGTCACCAAGCCATGGACCATGGAGGTGTATGTAAGTGGACCTGCAGGAAAGGTGGTAGAGAGAAAGCATCGAGTTTGGCAAGAAGCGACCAGACATGGATGGCAAGGGGATTCACAGTTTCTGGCCGCCATTGACGGAGGTGGATCGCTTTGTTAGTGAAAAGGAGATGGTAATTTGGATGGTGAGGCGAACTATGAATGTGGACAGTATAATTTGCAAGAAGTAGATTCCGCTACAATCACAATGGAGGTACGCCAGCTTCTCCAAAGAGGCTGTTCACTGGGCTCGTTCTCAGAGCGAGCCAAACTCCACAGTGTTGGATACGATCCAGCAGACACAGCACACATGGCTATGCTGAATCACACACCAGGCTCCTGTAGTCCATATGGGACTGTATGAGGGCTTAGTGCAGCTGCAGCATTATAGGACGATCAACACCCCAGTTGGTGTAGCTCAGGCATCGAATAATGTTAAAATTTTGCACCCAACGAAGATAGGAAGCAAAGTAAGTGGGGGTTGAAGACCAATCCCAAAAAATGGTAAATGTCCCCTATATCTAGTATTTGGTCACTGGTAGTGGACAATATGATGACGACAGAAGAGGAAGATGCAATTATCGGCAGTCGAAAACTGTAAGCCATGAATGAGGGCCCACAAGTGTGCCTCCCATATGGCTTCATGCAGCTGGCATTCAGCCACATTAATAGAAGAAGAACAGGAGGAAATACAAAAATCGTCGTCATACAGGAAGAGAGATATTGAGAACCCTACTACCACTGAGAGACGATTGACAGAAATTAAAAAGAGTGGCACACTCAGGGTAAAGCCCTGCTGGAGCCCATTCTCTTGTATATGGGGAGCACTGTGGCAAGCACCAATGCGAACTTTGAAAGTGCCGAGCGACAAAAAGTTCCGTATAAAAATTCAGAGCAAAACCCAGAGACCCCACTCATGCAGAGTAGCGAGGATGTATTGCCGCCAAGTGGTACTGTACACCTTCATCACGTCAAAAATGATGGCAATAAGGTCAATCGAATTGCAGGCTCCGTGTGGACCAAGTTGTCGATTGGGGAGAGGGAGGGGGGGGGGGGCGCCCTCGGCAACAGTAGACATTAAGTGACCATCATTTGGACCTCAAGACATGGGGCAATGAACTTGAAGACAGTCTTCTCATACTGCCTAATGGTAAACCAACTCTGGAGATCAGCCTGCCGAAGACTGATCTCCGACCAGTCTTACGCTGTTAAGTTTTGGTGATGTCAGGTACTAAATTGTGCACCCTTAGTACTCCAAATTAACTCTGTATTACCAAGGAGACAACGACTGTTTGGCGATCATTAGGCAAGCCACTCACTGGCACTCTGTTGTCCTTTGCCAGCTCGGCATCAGCCATACTTGGCTACACATGCTCAACTCCTCCGTCGCGTAGACACACCTCAGTGTTGCTTTGGCTCCCAAATGACTGTCGTCCACACGTTGTTGGACTGCTCAATTTTATCCGCTCTACGCGGATGTTTTAACCTTTCCAGCACTCTAACTACGGCATTGGGCGACAGTGCCTCAATGGCTGATGTAGTTTTTATTTGTAATGGTGGTTTTACCATACAATCTAGGGTGGGCATCTGGTCTTCTCTCCCAGGCCTCGACCCTCCGTCCATTTTACCTGTTCGCCATTCTTTGTTAGTATTTTGTCTGCTTTGGTGTTGGTCTTTTCGCTGTGAGCGTTCGTCTCGCCTTGTCTCTTAGGGTGGAGATTTTAGTGTGTTGCAAACAGGTTAGCTCGTCCTTTTTTATTCTTGTGATCAGCCAGTCCAGGCCATCTACTATATGATTTTAATACCTTCCTCTACTTTTCCCTTTAGTGTACGTTTTCCCCTTTTGGTTCGCTTCTTTCGTTTCCTCTCTTGGTGTGTTCCCCGTTAGTCTTACGCTGTTTCACTTTCTCCAACTCCTTTTCGGGAATTATTTTACCTTGAGGCTTGTTTGCATGATGGGTCAAATGGTTCAAATGGCTCTAGACACTATGGGACATCTGAGGCAATCTTTGGAATCCGAACCGATCTTCCCCAGGGTCTTCTTCTACCAGATTTTCCGTTCTTCGGTAAAGAATTCGTGTTAGTATCTTGCCTGACTGGCAGAAACTGTTTTCTTGGAATCGGAATCACCATATTCTTCTTGAAGTCTAGTGTTGAGAATTATAATCTGAAATAATCAAATATTTTATAAAATAATCAAGTATTTTTAACCAACAGTTTCCCTGTAATCGTTTGAGAACAGCGGTGTAACGAAAAAACATGCGAATCGGAAATATGTGGTGTTTCATTTTTATCTTGAAGTAAAATGTTTTCCGAAGAAGAACTTTAGCAACATTACATCGTTTACATACAGTACGTTCCTGAAGCTTTGCATAATTCAACTTTCAGCTTTCTGCTTTCTTTAAATCATAAATACATATGGACAAAATTCTTTGCTTCATACGGCGACGAAGTCTGTCATAAAGACTTCGGGACAAAGAACTGCCCAACGTGTCTCGATTATGCACCACAGTACTTACTAAGCTTCACGAGAGGATTGCTGGAACAAGAGCTTATCTTGTAGATCAGGAGTTCTTTTTCCTATTTTTCCTTGAAACAATGACATAAACATAGACTCCTCACTGTAAAAATATTACATACATGACGATGTGCTTCCATAATTAACATAAGCTGTCACTCCAAACCCCAGTTCAATATTGGAGACATAACAATCATGTCTCCACTCAACTTTCCTGGCGTACACTGCTTAGATGGCCTAATGTTATTCATTTACTCAAAATTGTTGTCTGAATTTTATTCACGGACCCCAAAGCACAACACGTTACGCCAGTCAGGTCGTCTAGCTGTAGATACTTAAGGCTACCCACAGAAACACACAACAAAATTATAATCCTAGGAGGAATAGGCATGCTCTGCCTAGTCAGTTAACAAATCTGTAGTGCTCTTTAGCTCAATAAGTAATAAGTAATTAGAGTTTAGGCAGTGCGGTCAGCAATAACACCGTCTCAGTGAAAGCAGCAGACTTTGATATACGGACCTGTTATATTCGTTGTTAGTGGATCACTTAACCATGGAAAACTCAAGGATAATTGCAGTGTATTCAAATTTAAATCATTTCTGCTTGTAACAGACATCTATTTGCGCTGATGCCCACATCTCTTGGTCGTGCGGTAGCGTTCTTGCTTCCCACGCCCGGGTTCCCGGGTTCGATTCCCGCGGGGTCAGGGATTTTCTCTGCCTCGTGATGGCTGGGTGTTGTGTGCTGTCCTTAGGTTAGTTAGGTTTAAGTAGTTCTAAGTTCTAGGGGACTGATGACCATAGC
This sequence comes from Schistocerca serialis cubense, assembly GCF_023864345.2. Taxonomy (NCBI): domain Eukaryota; kingdom Metazoa; phylum Arthropoda; class Insecta; order Orthoptera; family Acrididae; genus Schistocerca; species Schistocerca serialis. The sequence continues at coordinate 740,529,993 of NC_064643.1, read as the reverse complement.
TGTTAAGTCCCATAGTGCTCAGAGACATTTGAATCAGCTCTGATGAACGAAATTCACAAGAAGTGACCGAGAACGAAGTTCTTTAAAATCTCGACTGAATTTTCATAAAATGACGCTAACACTGTGCAGAGGTACCAAATTTCATCTACACCTGCATAATTACACCGCAATTCACAATTAAATGCCTGATAGATAGTTCATGGAATCACCTTCATGTTATTTCTCTGTCGTTACACTCACGAACAGTGCGTGGGAGGAAACGAACACCTGCCTCTTCATGAGAGCTCTAATTTCTCTCCATTTATTATGACGATAATTACTCGCTATGCAGGTGGGCGCCGACAATAAGTAGGTGACTGAAATTTCTTTTGGAGGACTCATGAGGATGGCTTCATACATTTAACTAATTAACGTCAATTTGCTACTTTTCGCACCATACACATATCTTGTCTAAATCATTTTGCAGTTGGTATTGATCATCTGATGACTATACAAGACGGTAAATGAAAGCATCATCTGCAAACAGTATAAGCCAGATGCTCAAATTGACTCCTAAATAGTTTATACACATCAGTAATAGCAAAGTACCTATAATACTTCTTTGGGGAGCGCCAGATGTTACTTTTGTTTTATTCGACTACTTTCCGTCAGTTACTACGAACTGTGGCCTTTCTGGTAGGATGTCACGATTCCAGTTGCGCAACTGAGATGATACTCCGTAGGCACGCAATTTCATTAGAAGTTGTTTGTGAGAAACGGTGTCAAAAGCGTTGGAAATCTACAAAAGTGGAGGTAGTTTGACGTCTCATGTCGATAGTACTCATTACTTCGTGAGAACACAGAGCTAGTTGTGCTTGACAAGAACAATATTTTCTGATACTTTATGGGCTATTTGTCAATAAACCTCTTTCTTAGAGGTAATTCGTAATGTTCGAACACAGTACATGTTCCCAAATCCTGCTGCAAACTGATGTTACTTAAATGGGTCTCCAATTGAGCGGATTACTCCTATTTCCTTTCTTTAGTATTGATATTACCTTTGAAACTTTCCACTCTGTGAGTAAAGATATTTTGACTACCGAGCTGTTGTACAAGATTGCTAAGTATGGTGTTATTGTATGAGCTTACAGTGAAAGGAACGTAGCCGGTATACAATCTGCAGTGGAGTCCTTGCATTTATTGAGTGATTTAAGCTGTTTGATGCACTGAGGCTATCTACGTCTCACTTAATAATGTTGACAGTTATTCTCGTTTCGAATTCTGGAATATTTACTTGGTCTTCTTTGGCGAAGGAATTTTGGACAATCGTTTTTAGTAACTGTGCTTTAGTGATGCTAACACCACTGACATTATAACTGCTGCCACACAGTGAAACGTCTTGCAACTGGTGTACTTTACATACGAGGAAAATCTCTTCAGCTTTTATGTCGGATATAGAGGCAAAGACTCGTTGTGGATGTTCACGCTAAATTAGACTGCTTGGAGAAATTCCAATGAAGTATACTTATCTGGGCAGCTCGCGAGTTCAAAGTTAGTGAGTTAAAATAACAAATTAAAAGTCAAAATTGCCACCTCCCGTTGTGTAACGCAACAAGTTAATAGAGAATTGCTCACAGCATCGATTCCGCTCCCACAGGCTGCGACACTTACATTTCCCGATAATTACAGAAGTGTGGGCCAGGAGATGAATAGCCATTCTTCCATCGATACCCTCTACCTTCCAAAAAGCTGTAAATGGAGAGGAGGTTTCAACGCTGTTTCCAATGTGACAGACAATGCTGTAACTTACATGAAGGAAAAATTGAGACTGCAGGACAAACATCAAACTGTTGGCACGCGAAATGCACACGAACCACCACAAGGGTCTTACAACCTGGAGCAGTGTCTGCTTTATTGGCCACCTCCTTCACACAACCACTGCGGTGAGAGCGACACTTTCGATTGCATACACGGTAATTTTGGAAGTGAAAGCAAACCAAGTTCTCACCCTGGCCAGGAGGCACCGCGGCATCTTGTCCTTAGATTTTCCTACAGAAAAGCAAAAATTTCGTGCTAGATTGTTCTCCATGGAGGAGCAGTGGTGGCAGAGCATCCACTGCCTTTAGCAAGGATATGCTGTCCCTGCCCCCTGAAGCATGGAGCAAATTGCAGCCCCATTACCACGAAGACCGTGTCTTCGTGGGGAGGTTCCCCTCTCCTCGTGACATCCACTGACTGCATTCTGCCGACGAAGACGGGCTTGAGACCTCACTGGGAGACTACCGTCCCAGCAAGAAAAACGGAAAGCTTTTCTCCCCAGTAAATCTGTCCAGGATTCATGATAAAATAATCACGGAATACTGGTATAAAAATGAAACAATATCGCTTAGCAATACGTGACAGTAGTTTCACACGAGCTTTAGGGAAAGAAGAAGTTATATGTAACCAAAACTGAGAAAATAATGGAGAAATTTCTACGTAACTGCGGCGTGATTTTCCAGATCACCAGACTTTTGGTCAGTATCCTGAATTTATTCCAAAGTCCCTACGTAGTGTCTTAGGCTAACGGCCATGTTGTCACGCTGTTATTTGTGATCCATCGAAAGTGAGGCTCATAGCCACCGCGACACTATTCTGGATAAGTTCGCTACGTGCTGGCACTTGTTCAGACCCTTTCCCTTCTTTCATCATCATACAAAATACAATGCCTCATATTATATGTGTACACATATCCATTTGCAGTCACCAACACTTAACAAAAATGTGTGTGAAATCTTATGGGACTTAACTGCTAAGGTCATCAGTCCCTAAGCTTACACACTACTTAACTTAAATTATCCTAAGGACAAACACACACACCCATGTCCGAGGGAGGACTCGAACCTCCGCCGGGATAACACTTAACAGGTTGCATCCACGTAAGATGGCTGCAAGAGTAAGGAGACTGATTTATCATAGGTCTATATTCAAGCAACAGAGAACGACGCACAGTGGAGTATGTCATTTAAAGAATCAGTTCTGTGTCGAGGAAATTAAAGCTATTACCGTTGGTGTCGACTGTTCGATACAAAAAAATTAAGTAATGTAAATTACAGACAAGTCAAAGATATAGTACGCAAGTTGGCCGAAGAAAGAAAATTGAGGGACAGCAACAGTGGGATAAAAGTGCCCTGAAGCACTTTTAGAAAACTGAAAGCATAGATGTTTTTAAACAGATCTACTAATTCGGCTGAAACGGTATGTTTCCAATCAGCGACTGATACCATTTTTATTGTACAGCTCTGAGAATTATGATGCCGATGAATGCATTCTCTCACGATGATGATTTTAGTTCGTTTTTGTACAAAGATAAAAAGCTGGTCTGCTTAATAGCGCTCAAAATGTAAAATATCAGATGGCACTGTGCAATACTTTTGCGTTGATTTAGGGGCCCCTTGTGGGTATAGCTTTTGACGTATTTGCGTTTGCGACAAGAAAGTATCATTTTGATATCAATTTGCTGCGTTGAACTAGAAGTATTATCCCCCTACATCATCTGACAGTTATCTCTGTTTAAGCTTGAGATTTCTTTCTACACACATTTATTCTTCACAGATCGGTAGATTATATCGTGCTCTCTTTTTGCCAGGCAGGGTGGAAACTTTCTCTTTTCCACAGTCCTCTTACCCAACTTTGAGGAAACTCTGTTCTTCTGTCTTCAGGAGTGGATCTGGTGTAATAGGAACTGCCGCTTTTCACAGTAGCGCCCTGGTTCGATTTCCGCAGGAGATTATTTAGAAACTGAATCTGATCTGATCTCTAACTTTGGACAGATAGCTTCCGTAGCAAATTGAGATATCGTACCAATGCAAAATACATGAACGCAGAGAACTTGTATGTATGAAAACGCCGCAACACCGTTTGGTCAGCTTCATTTTCTCTCCTTAAAGTGTAGAGTAGTCACACTCATGAGAACGAAAATGCAAGAATCAGGAACTTGATCATTTATTTACGGTTCACACAATAACGATCTTTTAATTTAGTGTATGTTATTTAATTAGCCACATAATTTTTATATTTCGTCTGTATATCAGTCACGGAGAATTTATTAAATGACAAAGAAACTTATAGTTCTATGTTTTTCCTTCCCACTACAACTATTCCAATCGGTTAATTTCTAGTCCAGGTATCGTGGTTTAGAGAAGCTTCCAAATGTTGTTATTATAGCAAGTGAACTTCTGCTTCTTCTTCTATTCCTTCGTGTTAATATTACTGCGTTTCTTCGTCCTAAAATTATTTGAGTGTTACTGATGAACAGTGTAACGGTTGTTACGATATTACTACCACGTTGCAGTATCCTCTTTCTTCTTTCGCATTTATTGTCAACTTGTCCCTTAATTTTTCTCCAGTCTTACATTAGTGCGCCTTCGAGAAACTCTTTATTTACCTGAAACACGCGTTTGGTAAAATATCCAATGTAAAGCATTTTCTTCTGTGTTGCCATATTATTAGATGGTTATACTGCGAAGAAACTATGTTGCTGAACTACATAACATATATTATCAGTTCAATAAATCTTGAACCACCGAAAAAAGTTCCGCGTGGGAAATAACGTTGCTCAATGCAATCTGGTCAAAATATTCTGTACCATACTTACAAGGGGAGATGTGTGATAGCAGCCACTTGAAAACAGAAGGTATATTTGCGTCACACTGAATTTGGTGAATCTGAGAATACACGTCAGTGGTTAATGAGAATGCAGAGCCACTTTCAAGCTCAGATCTTTGTCAACAGTATCGGGTTTTCATCCCAGTTAAGGAAACTTGCCGTCATTGAAGAGTATTGTATGTACAGCTCCTTTTTGGCGGTGCAAGAAGTTACGGCTGCAGTACAACGGCTGCAAAAATGTAAGTTGTATGTATTTTAAGAAATCTCGTGTCAGTGAAGACAAAGTTTGGAAAAACTATTGATATAGCAATATCTCAGTCCGGAGGCTGACAACGAATGGGGAGATTCAAATTGAGAAGGTACTTTTATGTCAGACGTCTCGAAATGTGGGCGTACAATATTGGATAGTTAAAATTCAGCACCAGGAAGGATAGCAAGATAGGAAATTTCACTTACTGTGCATACATTCCATAGAAGAAGGAATACATTATTACATACGTATCTGATCAGGTGGTTTGGTACACAGAACGCTCATGTTAGCTGTTACATTTGACAGGAACAATGGCTTTGGCCTAGGCTGAGCTGAGCTGAGATACAGGTACGGCATTCCGTGCTGCTCCATTGAGTTTATTAGTCGTAAACGCTGGCGACTGGTGGTGTACCAGTCTTTCAGAAAATTATTAAGGAATATGTTCAGTGTATGAGATAGGCCACGACTGCATGGACAACATGCCGTCTTACGGTGTCTTGTTGTAAGATAACGCAACGGAGATTTCAACGACTTTGCACAGCCACCGGCCATAAAGCTTCAAACTGCTACGTGGAACAGAGATGATAGCTTTATGAACACAATAGCAGGTCATACCATCACGCCATCTGCTCGACCACCGAGCAAGGTGGCGCTGTGGTTAGCACACTGGATTGGCATTCGGGAGGACGACGGTTCAATCCCGCGTCTGGCCATTCTGATTTAAGCTTTCCGTGACTTCCCTAAATCGCTTCAGGCAAATGCCAAGATGGTTCCTTTGAAAGGGCACGGCCGACTTCCTTCCCCATCCTTCCCTAATCCAATGAGACCGATGACCTCGCTGTTTGCCGCGCGGGATTAGCCGAGCGGTCTAGGGCGTTGGGCGTTGCAGTCATGGACTGTGTGGCTGATCCCGGCGGAGGCTTGAGTCCTCCCTCGGGCATGGATGAGTGCGTTTGTCCTTAGGATAATTTAGGTTAAATAGTGTGTAAGCTTAATGACTGATGACCCTAGCAGTAAGTCCCGTAAGATTTCACACACAATTGAACATTTTTGAACCTCGCTGTTTGGTCTCTTCTACCAAATCAACCCAACCCCAACTTGCTCTACTAATAAGACTACGTCTGAAGTATTCTGTGAATGTTCAATGTTCTCGCAGCCTCCACGCATGGATACGAACTGTCGCAATACTGCAAGCAGAACCAGGACTCGCCTGAACAGATGATGTTGTGGCACAAACTTTTACAGTATTACTGTCGGGTGCAGCCTGTCAGAACGCCTCCCTGTGCAGCTGACGCAAGGGAGGCCTCAGCCATAGCTGCCGTGCTGACAGTCCGTATTGCTGCAGACATCACAGTATACATGCTGATACTTGTCTAGCTCGAAACACGTACATTTCCTGACGGAAGAGACATGACATGGCTGTGAGGTCCTGCACGACAGGGCAAGCAGTATGATTGTTCCCAGAATGAGATTTTCACTCTGCAGCGGAGATTACACTGATATGAAACTTCCTGGCAGATTAAAACTGTGTGCCAGGCCGGGACTCGAATTCGGGACCTTTGCCTTTCGCGGGCAAGTGCTCTACCAACTGAGCTACCCAAGCACGACTCACGTCCCGTCCTCACAGCTTTACTTCTGCCAGTACCTCGTCTCCTACCTTCCATACTTTACAGAAGCTCTCCAGCGAATCTTGCAGAACTAGCACTCCTGATTGTTCTCTTGGGCACTAGTCTCGTGGGGTCATTGAGATGGTACATGATCTTAAATACTGTGCTCCTGAACCATTGACTCCATATGCACGCATTCACGTATTCGCATGTTCACCTGACATCCATATCACCACCATAACGAAGAACCAAACTGATTATCAGCCTTGATCCTGCTTCTGTCCAACTCCGGCAAGTGCTGATGGACGTTTCTTCTTCGTATACGAGGGGTAATTCTTCCCCGGATTGGCAGTCAGTATTCAAATGCGACTTCAGAATGAATAATCTTCTGTGTCAGCTTTTATTATGTGCTAAATATAGATGCCGTCAAGTGGTGGAGTCCCAGTTTGGTTACACATGCAAGACTGTGCAGCTTTGGTCCCATTACTTCGCTCGCACTTATCGCTAATCTCGCCCATGTCAAAGCACGGGTTACTCCTGTATGTATGAAAATAAAGAATGGACCCGCATAATTACAGACCAGTATTCTTAACACCGATTTGTTGCAGAATCATTGAACACATTCTGATTTCCAGTAAGATAAATTTCCTTGAGACAGAAAATCTTCTGTCCAGAACCCAGCATGGATTTAAAGAGCGTCGCTCGGGCTAAATTCAGTTCGTCCTTTTCTCGCATACCATGGATAAAGGTAAACAAACAGATTACTTATTCCTAGACATCCGGAAAGCAAGTGAGACTGTGCCACGTCTCGCGCTTTTGACGAACGTCCGAACATACGGAATATGAGTGGCACCAAGACCTTTTAAGTAATAGAACACAGTACCCTGTCCTCGACGACAAGTGTTCTTCATACACAAGTGAATCGCTAGGAGTGCCGCAGGCAAGTGTGAATAACCGTTCTTATTCTCTATATACGTAAATGGTCTGGAGGACAGGCTGAACAGTAACTTGCGACTTGTTACTGATGACACTATGGTGTACAGGAAGGTGCTGTCCTTTGACTGTAGGTGGATACATGATTAAGTCATCATCAGAATTTATAGTTGGTATGATGCTTGCTCTAAACGTTGAAGAATGTAAGTTGTTGGGGATGTGTGGGAATAACAATCCTCTAAGGTTCCAATAGTGCCTTATAAACGTGCTGGTTGGCATAGTCACATCGATTAAATATCTAGGCGTCACGTGGAAAGGCGATATGACGTGGATTAAGCACGTATGGTTGATAGACGAGAACACGAATGCTCGACTTAGTTCTGTGGGGACAACTTTGGGGAACTGAAGCCCATCTACAAAAAAGACGTCATTTAGAACCCTAGTGAAACCATTCTTCAGTACTATTCTAGTGTCTGGGATTCCCATCAGTCCAGATTAAAGGAAGTTATCGAAGCAATTTAGAGTTTATCTGCTAGAGTTGTTACCAGAAGGTTCGATCTGCTTCGGAAACTCAAATGGGAATCCCTGGATGGAACGTGACGGTCTTTGCGAGAGACCCTCTTGCGGAACTATAGAGACCCGGCACTCGAGGCCGACTGCAGATTGATTCTACTGTCCCCAAAGTACATTTCGCTTAAGGACCGCGAAGAAAGGAACGGAGGCTTATAGGCAGTCGTTTATTCCTCGCTACGTTTGCAAGTGGAACGGGAGAGGAAATGGCTAATGGTGGTATGTGGTACCCTCCACAATGCACTGTATGACAGCTTGCATGTCGTTGTAAATCCTTCTTTCCTACTGTGGTTGTGCTGAGGCGCGGATCATTAGCAAATCCGAGCGCGGTGTACAGATGATGCCATAATGACATCTGTTGGACGGCGCCTTAATGGTGCTGCAGTTTCATAGCAATCAGCGTCGATGTACTTCCGAATTCAGTAACCTAACAAGCAACTGAACAAAACTGACGCATTATTCCACCATTTTTTGAGCGCGTATCCAGGATATTACTAAATCTTTTTCCTATATTTAGGCTGAAAACCTTACAGCCGTTCTTAAGCTGGGTCGCTTGCTATATTCTTAAATCACTTGTCAAACAGTGATGGGAAATCTCGCCCGAAAGAATATTCGAACCAACGAGAGAACGGCAGAAAACACGTTGTTAGCAAATACCATTCGCTATATTGGTTTAACATAGCTTTAATGTAAGGCTATAACTGTCAAACATGAAGAAAATGAATTTCCGGAAGAGAAATAAGCCTGATGACCGGTTCCCATTGAAAATACTGCGACTTAACTTTTCGACAGTTTAGTTTACTTTTTGTAAAATTCAGAAGAAATATGCATTTCTGGGTCAGTCTATGAAAGTGATGAATGTCTGAATTTTCTCTCTACGTTGCCAGTTTCTCTGAAGACGATCACAGCAAATGCATTATGAACGTAAGATCATGCAGGTAACACCGATAAATGTATCTTACAAATTCAGAAAAACCTTGGAATAACGCTGGCGTATATACACTACTATGTTTTTTTGTCGTAATTGCTTGAAAGTTTGATATTAACAATACATACATCATATACCTACGGATGACGCTGTGAAAGGAAATCCAATAATATATTGATCAACACCCGTATGTTGTACCGAGAGGTAATTTTTTATTTACTTGTTGACAAAAATCTACGTTGTGGTGATATAACTAACATGTGTTTACAGTGAGAGGACCTTTTTCTTTCTCAGATGATGTAGTAAAACAAATTTTCATTGACTTGAAGTATAATAGCACTAAAGATAAAATTTAATTATTTATTAACCAACTTTTATGTGGGACTAAATTCTTAGATAACTAAAATTGGAAGAGTACTGGAAAATTAGGTGAGATTATTTATTAAACTAACCTTTAAAAGTAACTTTGTATTTTACACAGTGACTTACATAATCTTGTACGTTAACGTGTCGTAGTAAATAAACACATGTGGAAAGATACTTCCTATTTCTATTTACCTGCATTTCTTTAATTTTTAATTTATTAATTCCATAAAGAACTTTTGCAGAATAATTCTTTGTGTACTCTTTGAGACGTTGTAGAACCTTGACTGCTTGACTGGTGACATAAAAACAGACTGGGACGAGTCCCATCCTTGGCCTGTGGAAACATTAAAAGTTGAGTAACATTGTAACGCAACACCTACAGTTTAGTTGCCAGTGGCTGAGGGTCCTAAATAACGAGATGTGGCAGTCAGTGGACGTTTAGGATTTAGGTATGTACGAGTGATCCAGTTACGAATATGGACAATACGGACGTTGAAGAAATTTCGTTCAATGACTTAGAGCTTTTGAAAAAATTCCAGATACCTGGAAGTACTGTGGACAACGGGTTGAAAGACTATGTAGATACCAACACTTATACAAATCAATATAAAAATTAATAACACGCACATCAACATGCTCATAACTACAACGAGATGTTAGAGAACAGATAAAGGCCTCACTAAACACTGATCATTTCGTACCACTTTCTGAAGTACAATCAATGTTGCAGTCAGTGTTCCATCTGATTACACAAATACTCCACAACGCCAAATCCTTCACATGTGCACTTAATATAAAGCAGTAATGTGCCACACTCACCTATAAATTCTTTGTCGGTATATCATATGTAATTATTTGTTAGTAGTTAACTGAACAAATATTCTTTGGGTACTTAATAAAACGTACGTCATTAACGCATGGTGTGTCATAGGAAAATTTCAAGAGCACGATTGAGAAGAGTGCATGAAGTCTCCCAATACAGAATTAGATGACTTACTGATGTTTCATTTATAAGCACTGATAAGGATGACTGGGCGAAGTCGTTCTTTTATTCTTTAATTATGAATCATAATGAGTAGGGGATTTGAAAGCGAGGCGCTCCTCTCAATACGCCAGCTTTATAGTAAATAAATGCAAATTTATATGATGATCCATTTTCGTACATTTCGACCGTGTGACGCTGCTTGTCTCTCAGCGACGTCGTGTCGGTGTCTGAATAACACTCAGCTGATAGTTTAAGGGTGACGAGTTGGTCGCATCAGTGTCACAGTTTTAAATTTTACGACTGATAGTTTCAAGGCGAGACTTAAAGTAACTTATACACAATGTTGCAGTGCCTGTGTTACTCTCAATTACGAAGCAAATTTCCTTCGCACATGTATGCATTAAATGCATTCGCAGTTACGAATACGGACAACCGTCAACTGCACAATGGAATGACCGCAATGAACATTTGTGCGGGACAGGGAATCGAACCCGAATATCCCGATTACCGGCGACGGTCGCGTCTCCATTTGGCTATCCGAGAATGACTCACAGCCAGTCCCAAACTTCCGTATGTCGTCAACTACGTGTCTATAATCTGTACTCATACATCCATTATCTATAACAGCGTACAGGGGGGACATTTTACTTGAACGTCGATATTGCTGTTCCTGTGTTACTCTAAATTACGATGCAATGTTTCTTCGGACATACGTGAATGTCCGAAGGAACATTGCACAGTGCTTCGGAATAACACACGCACTGCAATATCTCAGTTGCCCGCCGGCACTGGCCAAGTGACTTTCAAGAGAAATGTCTCGCTTGTACTGGAGTATACGTAACGGAGTAAGGGGTCCAGGTTGTATACACATGGTGACGACATATGAAAGTTTGTGTCTGGCCGTAAGTGGTGCTCGGAAACCGAAATGGCATAGCGAGCTCTCGCGGAAAACGAGAAATCCGGCTTCGAGCCCCGGCCCGGCACATATTTTCATTGTCATCATTCCATTATACAGCTAATGGTTGTCCATATTCGCAACTGCAATTACATTTAATGTATTATAGTAACTTGCTTTTCTTTTTTGGGGTTGAACTGATATGTGCATATTATTCAAGTTTTATTTCTCAACAGGAGTTTTACCTTTGAGGTAGACTCTTGAGAGACACACTTCAACATTTTAGGTGCCGAATCTAAGATGGTATACAAGATATTAATTCATTTTGTGGAGAAACTGCTGGGTGTTGATGCACTTCTGGGCTTTGTATGCACGAGCACGTTTAATAAATAACTGTGTTACAGAATTTGGGGCTAAATTTTTTTATAGTTTGCTTAGTACTCCATTTATATCTCTTATCTGTTCCACTGTGATGGCATCATTCATACGTGTTACTGCAGTGGGTGGAATATCAACATATGTTTTAATTTATCCGCTAATTTTTAGTGTTGGGTATCATTGCTAATCTTCCTGTATTCAAATATTTCTACTATTAATCATATTCGTAAAGCTTCCTGACTTGGATGGATTGAGCCACTTTATTACTTGCGAAAAGTACTGTGTTATCTGCTAGATCAGCTTCAGTGCAAGGATGTAAGACTTAGGTTAAACGTAACAGTCGAGATGGCAATAATATTTGTTCATTAACTGGTTTCGGCTCATGTTAAAGCCATCTTCAGAATTTTTTGCCCCCTATGTCTGGTGCTGGCAGCTCCTCGGTTTTCTGTAATGGTGGTATTACGAGAAAACCTGTCATTCCCGTTCTGTTCCACTCACAGATAGAAGTAGGAAAAGACAGCTGTCTCTATGCCTCTGCACAAGCCCTAATCTCTCTATCTTATATTCATGGCTTGAAGCGGTGCCTTGCCATGGCTCACATGGCTCCCCCATCAGAGGTTCGAGTTGTCCCTTGGGCAAGGGTGTGTGTGTGCCATCCTTAGCATAAGTTAGTTTAATTTATATTAAGTAGTGTGTAAGACTAGGGACCAATGACATCAGCAGTTTGGTTCCATAGGAACTTACCACCACCATATGAGTCGATGTAAGAATGGCAAGATCGAACAGAATGTATTTTAGGGAATGAGCTTCAAGGTGTAGCGATAATAGTATAGTAGTGTACATTGAAGTCTGCACAATTGCATCTAATTATGTAATGGTTACTTTACACACCTGCCACTAGCAGCCAATTATGGAATAATATGCTTTCCTGGGCCACATTGGGCACCAATTTATGTAGAGACCATTGTGTCCCTTCAGCAATTTTATTGACTGCACACGTTGGCACGTTGGGGCAGTAGACCCTTACCTCCAAACCCCCCCCCCCCCCACACACACACACAAATTAACATTATATCATCGTGTACTTTAGTATTTCATCCATTCTCAGCAGCTGTAGTCGTATACAACGAAATAATCAGCTGAGATACCTGCGTACATAATCGCCAACTGGTGACGCTAATCATTGGGCTGCGACGACGAACGCCTGGAGGCCTATAGTGTAGAATGATGCCTCATAATGTTACTAGCTGTATCGCCAGACAGGAACACTCTCTCACAAGAGTATGAAGAATGAACATACAGTGGATAGAAAACCACACAAATAAAGTACGTGTCGAAATAATCAGCAACCACTATACTCAAATCTCGTCCAAAATAACAGTTCGTTGGTTCCCAGGAATCATAAACTTTCTCAGACAGTGAACGTAGCATACATCTGGAATCGTTTGTAGCAAGACTGCACCTGTGGTATGTAGACGATGAAATGGCCCTGTCTGGTTGGGTGGTATATACCCAGAGTTACAGAGGGTTGAATTACAGTGCTTATCTCCTGAAGGTAGTGGGTTTTGGCTGGTATAGACTAGCAAATATTGGGCGAAAATAATTTAATTTTTTGTTGGGACTACTAGCAACTTTGTTAAAGGCATGCATCACACAAATTCCTTCACGAACTGTTAAAACGCTTACTACTTACTTTAGTCATCCTAACGTCCTATATGTTTGTCTGCTGCATATCATGGATTTGATAGCAATGAATGACCTCTTTTTAACGGAAACATAAATCCGAAGAAACATAAATCCGAACCTTGCATCAGATATGTTACCAGCGAATTAGTCCCTGCACCCAAACTGAATTTGCTTCTGAAGAGTACAAAAGGGGTTTCCGCTGAGGTGATGGACAGACAGTGACGTTCAAAATAAACACAGAATTTGGAAAAAGTGCTGATGTGAGGCCGTGTAGAATTCATTATCTTCCATGAGCATTGTATGCCATCCATGGGTTCTAGTTTGTTAAACAAATGTTGTAAACATACAATTCTCTGGCTGTAATTTGATACTTCCTATGTATGGGGATTTATGTATTGCACATACACCAACATTTTCTGATTTGTGTATGAACACCCTTTACTAGAAACATCAAAATGCATTCTTTTATGGAAAAAGGTGAACCAGTGACCACTTGGTAGCAGAAGCTTACAATAACGTTCAGTTACATTCGACTGAGCAATGTAAATAAAGTGTAGTATAAAATATATTCAACTGAGCAGTGTAAATAAAGTGTAATATCAAATAACATGATTTGTGTTAGTAAATACTATACATATGAAATAAGAGGCAGACATAAGAAAACTGTTCACTGAAATAAATGCTGTCATATATTTTTTGAGTATCGACACTCTTTAATTCTACTTTTCTGCACAAATATGGAAATTACGCTTCTCTCCACTGCTTGTCTATAGAGGGCAAGCCTCTTGAACTTTTGATAACTACTGTGTTATGTAGCAGTACAACCCCACCGGCGGACCACAGCGAGGAATGATATAGCAAGCTCCCGTTAGATGCCGATAGTTATAGGTTGTGGTGGATCCAATGATGCACGCCTTCGAGGCCACACTCCAGCTGCTGTGCTATAGGAGCGCCGTCTGCCCTCACAATATACGATGGGGTACTAAAAAAAGAGAAAGAAAAAAAAACACGGAATAACAGTGCCGTGGGCGGAGCTTGTGCAGTACGCATTTCTGCCGCTTGGCGTGTGTAGCGCAACTCATTGCCAGTTCAGTGCCGATTACGTTGCCCACCTGACTTGTTCTGTTCATCTGCAGTGATTGCTTTTGCTAGCGCTGTTTTGTTCTCGTTTCGTTTTTTATCATGGCAGGTTCAAGAAAACAACGAGCAATCGTGAAATATTTTTTCTTCCCAGTAAAAATTCTTTTGAAACTGTTTTAATGTCGAAAACATGTTACCAATATGATGCTATGGAAAAAACTCAAGGGCACGGCTGCTTTTCCCGATTTAAAAATGGCGAAGTTGGAAGTTTTAAGAAGATTGCGCAACAGTGTTCGTCAAAACAGACCCGATTTGCGGAAGACTGAAGACTGGTTATTCCACCACAACGCATCTCCACACATAGCTATCTCTGTAAGACAGTTTTTGGCAAAGACTGGCATGGTTCCTCTGCCCCATGCAACTTACTTGCATGACGTGGTTCCGTGCAACTTTCTCTTATATCCATGCATGAAAAGAGACATGAAAGGACACCGATTTGACAACATTCAAGAACTCAACAATGAAGCGAGGGAGGAGCTGTTAGTTGTTTCTAAAGATGACTACAAAAAGAGTTCTGAGTTCTGACATCAGTGATATAAGTGTACTACTTGCAATTGAGAATATTTGGAAGGGACAAGGTTCTTTCGTAAACAATTTGAAAATATACAGCTTTTAAAAAATAATTCCAGTTGTTTTTTTTTTACAGTACCCCCTCTCAGGATGGTTGGTGGCAGCGACTCAGCCCATTCTCGCCTGGAACCTCCTTGCCAAGGGACTGTATGCTGACAGTACCTAATAACCTCATCCATGTTCACAATGATAACTGGACTGTATTTCGTGGTGCAATATTTGTAATGAGTCTTGGTACGTCTGGAGAGACAAAAGTTAAATAAATATCCTGTTTACAGTGTTAACTTGCTTACTAACCATTCCTTCTTCTATTCAGCTTCCTTACGATGACAGTTTGCACACCATTCTGTAGCCCACCTCTCCTTACTGTTGTGTACCAAGTTGTACACAGCAGGTACTGTAACCAACATCTATCCGAAGCTGCTTACAGTATTCAGGTCATGGTCTCGCATTAGAATTTTTAACACCACTCTCCCCCACTGCCCCCACTCCTTTCCATACTGTACCAAATTGTCGATTTCTTGATGCCTGATAAACTCTCCTATTAAACAATCCCTTCTTTTAATCGAGTTGTGCCATATATTTCTTTTTCTATAATTCGTTTCAGTACCTCGTCATCAGTTATTCGATCTACCCACATATTTCCCAATTTTTTTTCTGTAGCACTATACTTCATCTACATCTAGATGACTACTCTGCAATTCACATTTAAGTGCTTGGCAGAGGGTTCATCGAACCACAATCATACTATCTCTCTACCATTCCACTCCCGAACAGCGCGCGGGAAAAAGGAACGCCTAAACCTTTCTCTTCGAGCTCTGATTTCTCTAATTTTATTTTGATGATCATTCCTACCTATGTAGGTTGGGCTCAACAAATTATTTTCGCATTCGGAAGAGAAATTTGGTGACTGAAATTTCGTAAATAGATCTCGCCGCGACGAAAAACATCTTCGCTTTAATGACTTCCATCCCAATTCGCGTATCATATCTGCCACACTCTCTCCCCTATTACGTGATAATACAAAACGAGCTACCCTTTTTTGCACCCTTTCGATGTCCTCCGTCAATCCCACCTGGTAAGGATCCCACACCGCGCAGCAATATTCTGAGGACGAACGAGTGTAGTGTAAGCTGTCTCTTTAGTGGACTTGTTGCTTACTTAAAAAAACTTCTCGTCTGAACTGCTTATTGTTAGTGTTTCGCGTCCGTTCAAGTCTGCACTCCGTACAAATGTCTTTGGGAAATGACTTACTGACGATTAAATTTATACTCGACGCTAACAAATTTCATATGTTATTAAGTACTGTTCTAGCTACTACCAGTCTGCGTTATATATCCTCTATAATTCGGACATCATTAATTGGTTGGCTGCCAAAATACCGTAACTCATATACTGCTTTTAGTGTCTTATTCTGTAATATATTTCTATCACTATCCTCTGATATCATTCAATTGCAGTCAATTACAAGGTTGTCATACTTTTATTGATATTCATCTTACAACCTGTCTTCAAGGAACTATTTATTCTGCTGAACTGCTGTTGGAGATCATCTGCCATCGCTGCGAGACCAAAGAATTTTAATTTCTTCTCTCTACACATTAATTACTTTCGTAAATTTCTCTTTACTTTCATTTACTGCCTGCTCCTTGTACAGGACATGTAGCATTCGGGAAACTCTACACGCCTCCCTCACTCCCATCTAGGTTACTACTTCCCTTTCATCTCCTTCGAATTTTGTTACGTCAACCACCGAATTTTATCGGGAATCACGGCGACGCTGTTGCGTTTAATAAAACGAACCCCTTCTCATTGAGATATTTAGTATATTGACTAGTAATCAAATGTGATGACGGTCTCTGACTGATATTAACAGTCTGATTAATGACTGATTAGTAAGCTACTTCTTTTATGTGTGAATTACGTTTCCTTATTGTTCCTCCAACGATCGCAGTCCCGCATATTCGCTACAACAATGTTAATGTATTCCCATTCATTTCTAATCGCTCCGGACGCATGCGTATAGGAAATGTACTGATGTTATACCCTGTCGACGTTTTCAATGACTGATAGTTCAGTCGAACTACTTACAAGTTGGTGTTAACGTGTGTTCACAGCTATGTATGTCATACTGTATTTTCCAGACTGTAAGACACACTTTTTACTTAGAAAGATTTTCTCCAAAATTTAGTTGCATTTCTGTCAGTCTTAAAACGAGCCATATATTCGGTACAGTGGAAAACCTGTATCCATCTGGCAACATTGGATTCAACTGGCAAAAGCAGTGCACCTGTGCGACGAACATGAGTTTCAGTGATTCACTAGCCTACTAACGCTGTCTGCTTCTCGACCCAGAACACATCTGGCCTATGATCTGTCATTTCATTCTACGCTGCCAGTGAACTTGAACTGAAAGTGATTTGTGTTACCGGTGACAGTGCAATATTATTGTTAGTAGGCAGTTTTTTTGATGAAAAAAAAAGAAGTTATTGACATGAAGCGGGTTGTAAATTGAAAGTAATGGCATATGCAGAAGAACATAGAATCAGAGCAACTGAGCAGCATTTCGGACCTCAGAAGAAACAATTGTCCGTGACTGGCGGGCCATAATGAAGAACTGAAAAATATGGTGTATAATTGTGAAGGTAGAGGACTGAATGCAATATGGCCAAAACGAGAATATCACGTATTGAAAAGGATTCAAAGACCCAGTCAAAATGGCAGAGGAATTAATACAAAAATTATTCAAATAAAGGCTCGTAAGCTAGCGCTACACTGGAACTTAACAGACCTTAAGGATGGAGTTTTGGTGCTACGGGTTGATGAAGCATCAAGGACATAGCATGCGAACCAAAACCAAAATATCTAAAAAATTCCTCAACAATACGGAGAGAAAATATTATCTTTCCATTGTTTTATTATTCGAAATCGAACGAAACTAAACCAAATTGGGAATAAGGACGAAATTCCTCTGACAGTGCCGAGTAACATAACTGCCGAGTAACATAACCATTGGTATAAATGGTGCTACAACTGTAACTACATAAATAAGTTGACAAGAAAAAGTAGGCGGTACTGTTGTCCTTCCGTGTTGTGCCGACGGTACTATATTTAATCCAATGATCGTTTTCAAGCGCAAGACAATGCCAAAGCTTTCTGAAGTACAGCCAGGTGTTGTTGTTCACGCACATGACAAGGGTTGGATGGACGAGGCTGGTATGAAATTATGGATTAACAGAGTTTGGGACAGAAGAAAAAGTGCTTTATTGAAGAGAAGTTCTCTTCTTGTGCTAAACCAGTTTAGTAGTCATATGAAAAGTTCTGTGAATGAGAAAAATTGGGACAGAAAAAAAAAGAGCTTGGTGTTCTTCCGGGAGCACATACTTCACAATTGCAATCTCTTGATGTCTGGATAAATAAATCAGTTAATGTGTGTATGAGGGAGGAATGGAAGAAATGTATGATGGGAGAAACCCAACAAGAATGCACGCCGTAGGGAGCTTTAAAATGACCTACGACCAAACAAGTTTGTTATTGGATAAAACAGTGGTGGCCTAGAGTGAGAGAAGGCATTGTTGTTAGATCTTTCAGGAAGTGCGGCATAAGTAATGCTCACAATGTGAGTGAAGACCATCTTATGTATGAAGAGAACAAAGATGACCATGGAGAGGAAGAAGAAGAATGAACAGATGACAATTTTTACGGATCTTAAAGGTCGGTTTGGTTCTATAAACCAGTCCCTCCCACAAGCACTTATCCTCTGCTGGCCATCCTGTTCTGTAAATTCAAAATAATGCAACGAACATGGCACAAATAGATGTGAAACATAGTGACTCTCAGAATAGCAATGTATTTTCAGTCAACATGTAATAATTGCCAATTTTTTGACTTTTATTAACAACAGGTATTTCAAAGAGCTAATGACGTGTAAGCAGGTTCAAGAACTTGAAAACACCTTTTAGTACGCTTTTAGGAATGCCGACGCACTATTAATACATACTACCGAGGCGATTGTTCTTTGTGACCACAAAAATAAATGTACAAATTTCGTTAATGATTGTTGACATCCAC
Source organism: Schistocerca serialis cubense (assembly GCF_023864345.2). NCBI lineage: Eukaryota > Metazoa > Arthropoda > Insecta > Orthoptera > Acrididae > Schistocerca > Schistocerca serialis. The sequence continues at coordinate 740,510,988 of NC_064643.1, read as the reverse complement.
CCACAACATACTATTTAAAAAGCTTCTGGTAGGTAATTTGTGTCCTGAACCTGGAAGTATAAGATATGATATTCAGTGTGAAAAGTCACAATGGTACGTAATGAGACTTAAATTTATGGGCCAAGTTTAACAGAAAAATTTAAACATGTATAGAAATTTTTCCAAATTTTAAAACATGAAGTATGAAGTAACAGACTACATTATAATAATTTCAAAAGCTGGCCATAAAACCCGCCCACGTCCCCCCCCCCCCTCTTCTTTGTACTGCGAGGGTTAAGATACATTAACGTCTTGTTCCATTACGCCAGCAGCCACTGAAACCGTTAAGAGCCATATGATGCCTACACGAATTCATGCAGAGGAAGTCGATTTGCGAAGGATATACAAACATTGCTGTAGGGAATTATACATTCTGGGCAGATTCATTACAAGAATTGTAATGAAACATAATTAAGTAATTCACCCATAAACCAGGTAGGATACTAAACAGCCGGTTAGCGGATACTTATTTGATATCCGGCTGAAACCCTCACCGTATGACATTAGTAGTGAATACAGCAAAGTTCCCAGCGAGATCGGTTGTCTGTCGACAAACGTAAAAACGTCACCGAGATCAGCACCAAACTTTGTTGGCAGACCCTACAAAGGAGGCGTTGTGCATCATAGATAGATTTACAGCGCGTACGTTTGAAGAAAATTCAGGCAACGTATTGCATCGTTCATCTCGCGAATAGAACACCAGAGAATTTCCAGCTAGTATAGCGGAGTAACGGAAGTCGCACATTCCGAGCACTGCTGGAATATTGAAATGAAAAGGTGAAGTACACTACACATCACGAGACGGCTTGCGGATGATAAGTTTAGACTTAGATATCTGTACATAAACAGGCTTTACGTGATAAACAACTATACCGGCAGCATATTCGCCAGACAGCTATAGTGTTTGTAGCGACAGATCGTGAGTGTTTTGCACGATCTCGATATCCTTCAGTATACAACCGCAAAGCAGCTCTAATAGTTTGTCGGCATTCGACACAAATAATATTCACTGTTTCGCGTCTCGTAAGCGTTTTGAATATCTCAGTAGTTTTACGAGCAAGTTACCTTACTGCTGCAACAGTAACACAGACTGATGTGCTTCAAGCCCACAGGTGAACACAGTAACCATACCTGAGTTCCTTGTTTACTTGTAATGATATAATAGGACAGACATTTATGGAAACTCTTCTCCAGGGCACACGTTGGTGGAACCTCTTTTCCTGACGGTGGGCTAGGTGTATGCCGTGTTGTTATCTTGATATTATTTGACCAAGCCTCATACATGCTATGTTGTCGAAGTTCTCTTATAAGCTTCTTTCAAATGTCACAGAAAAAGTATGAGTGTACATTACAGGAAAAAAATCGGGGCCTAATTCGGCGACTAAAAATTTCCTGTGAACTTCAATAATCGCGTCATGTTGTCCGCTATAACTGGCTGAAGACGGACCTCGGTATATTTATTAATTGAGCACCTTTTTGGTGGCCTTTCTTAACTGTATAATCCAATATAACTGGGTGGATAAGTCAGTCCAAAGGTCAGACGATTTCGAGGGAGTAATATAGGCGGCGATCAAAAAGTTTCCCTTCGAGAGCGATGCTGCAGCGTGTATTCAACGTAGCGGCACTCGGATGGGGTATATAAGCACCGACATATAAGCAAGTTATTACTGTGGCATTCGTGTGTTTTCAACGTCCGCGCGGGCAATGCGGAAACGTGAATGAACTGTTGCGACTATATTAGCAGATGCGTCCAAACAGTACCGATGTGCCGTTATTCTGAGGAAGAAGGAACACCGGCTGACGTCCATATTAGAATGAAGATAGGGTATGGGTTACTGGAGCAGAATATCTGTCAAACACCACCTTTGCCGAGTGGTTAACGACAAGAAGCGTTGCTGCTTCATGATAACACACGTTCCCATCTTGTACATGTCGTAACGCTGAAGCTATTCCAACTGAAGTGGGAGACACTCGAGCACCCACCATACAGTTCTGATTCTTCCCCACAAGATTATCACGGGTTCGATCCTCTACAATGGCCCGTAAAAGTTGGATGAGGACGTGGAGAAAGCAGTTACCGGTTTCTTGATGCAGCAGGACATCGTGTTTTACCAAACAAGTATCTCCAACCTGGTGCGTGGTTGGGATGATACCGCTCACGGGGATGTTGCTTGATATTTAAAACATGATGAAAATTAATAAAACCGACAAACTGCTACAAAGGATTCATTACTGGAAGTGGAAGAAAGAAATCTCCTATGGACACGTGTTGCAATGGGACGCCCTCCTCTAACATTACCTTTTTTTATAGAAATAATCGATACCATTTATACTTCTGATTCTTGTATAGGTGAATATTATCTCAGTTGTCTAACTAAAAGAATTTCGTATGATTTTGTATACGATGTCTTATATTTCAGATTAAAATGTATAAAAAGAATTAAATTTGTTACACTCTGTATGTACAGTTAAAATTATTCTTCTTTTAGAAATATTTGAAATTTCAAAATTTCTCGTATACTTAAAATTCTTATTACTCTATTAATTGCACAATACCACCCGAATTATTCTGGATTAATTTACAAAATAATGACATAACTTCAAGATTCTTCTTTTGTTAAGAAAGTTTATAAACTCTTTTGTTTTGTAAACTTTTGGGAATATTGTGAGTACCGCAGAATATTGTAGCAGTAGTCGGCATTCCTCTGATGGAGACAGACGTATTTATATGATCGACACTAACAATGTAATTTGGAATATTAATTGCAAGTTATAAAGACGGTGTGATATTTAATAATGTGACACAGGATAAAATTTACGAAATATACAGGCAAATCATCAGTTTTTCAGTCATCAGGCACCCACAACGTTAAATCAACATTTCAGCAGCAAGAATTTACCCCTAGACGCAAGGCCTGGAGCCTACAACAAGAGAAAATGATGACAAGTAAAAACCTTTCTTTTGTATGCCTGACGCCTCCAGAAGATTTCAGAATTTTTGGAGAGACAGATAATTGAAGTTGTGATGTTTGGGAGGGTAAGATTACAGTGTCTCGATATGCATAGTTGCCACGGTAAATGAAGCTGACGGATGACTGTTCCACTGGACACGTGTCGTGTGTTCCTTGTGTGTTTGATACTGTGCGATTGACGTAGCGTCTGTATGCAAGAGAATGGTCCATTAGTCATGTCGCGAGAGAGCAGAGATGATGGTCGTGTGCGAACAAGTGGATAGAAACTTTCGGTAAGCAACACGGATACACCAAAACAGATGCCCCCACAGACACCAACCACATCAGACAACATTTCAAGCCCTGTTTGGGCGTTTGTGTGATTATGGGCCCTTTCAGACTGACGAACGTGCTGGGAGGCGGCGGACAGGGCGTACACCAGATCTGAGGAATGTGTTTTACAGGATATTGAGACGAACCCAAGTACAACCTTCAGACAAGTGGTTGCAAACGTGGTGTAAGACAAACTACTATTATGTGTATCCTCTGTGACACTGAATGCCATGGGAGACACTTAAAACATCTGTTGTGACGAGGATGTGTTGCAGCTCTGTCTTGCGTTCCGGGATGATTTGTTGCCGTTGCGCCGGCCGGAGTGGCAGAGCATTTCTAAGCGCTACAGTCAGGAGCTGCGCGACCACTACGGTCGCAGGTTTGAATCCTGCCTCGGGCTTGGATGTGTGTGATGCCTTAGGTTAGTTAGGTTTAAGTAGTTCTAAGTTCTAGGGGACTGATGGCCTCAGAAGTTATGTCCCATCGTACTCAGAGCCATTTGAACCATTTTGTTCAAGTTGCACGCACCCCGTCCATTTCGGGACACATCTTCAGAGGACCTTTCTTCCTCCACTTCCAGTCAGCAGCCGGTCCCTGCTGTTTGTTTGTTTTATTAATGTTTACCCAGTATAAGCTGTTTACAAGCCATCAAGTTATGATGAACGGAGACACGCCTGTAGAAGACGATGTTTCAGCAAATATAGCTCAGGAAGGAGAAAATGAAAACAAAGGGAACGTCTAAAATTATTTATTGATTATGTGGGAAGAAAGACCGGTCTTTAAACCTGAACTGCATATCTAAAGCAAGAAGACAGCCATGAACAATGAACCTGTCACCTTCCTTTCCGTGTTTCGCACAACACTCAAAATGGTTCAAATGGATCTGAGCACTATAGGACTTAAATTCTGAGGTCGTCACTCCCATAGAACTTAGAACTACTTAAACCTAACGAACCTAAGGACAGCACACACAGCCATGCCCGAGGCAGGATTCGAGCCTGCGACCGTAGTGGTCGCGCGGTTCCAGACTGTAGCGGCTAGAACCGCTCGGTCACCCCAGCCGGCTGCACAACACACGCCGAAGATATCAACAGTAATATATGAAAAATTGTTGGAATTTGATTACCCGACAGAAAGAGTTGTTTAAATCATACAGCGCAGTGTACTTCTGTAAGTAGCGAAGAAAGCTATGGAATGGAGCAATGAACATGAATTCCCAGCATATCTGGTGTCCATGGAAATAGAGGAGGCTGTTGAATCAGTTTCGCACATGTCTGCCCTGACTACATTGAGTAACAGGACAGTGTTCCATTTTACGTTAGTGTACAGAACAATACATACGTTAGTACTGCAGCTCTCATCAGACTTCGTAAGGACAGTGAGAAAGTCATAACTGAAAGCGAGGCTAGGCAAGAAGTTTGCATACTATCCAAAGTGTGCTGAAAAGTCCTAGTGTGATTTTCCAGATACACAAACTGAGGAAATGAAGAAGGAGTACGAGTAAATGCAGATTATTTAATTCATGTTCCGTTTCTTGGTGATACTGCATTGTTTGTTTCTAGAGCAGGCCAACGTCCTATTCTCGTTGCAGTAAAGCAAATCTGGAACAGGACCTCCAAAAATATTACAGTAAAACTGTAATAAAGTTGAATGGGCTCATCGAAAAGGAAATAATTCACATTAGCAGTGAAGTCATAGGATAGCTTGTACTTAGGTCACATGAAGATACGATGATTGAAGAGAAAAAGAAGTAAACACAAGAAAGAATAGAGTAGTCTGATGTTGCCAAACTAAATAATGGCCTCAGAACTACATTTCGTACGTGACTGAAATGGAAACAAAGAGTGTGTACTATTAGTTCTGTTTTGAGCCTGTGATACAAGTCCTTTCCTTGCATAAAATTATGCAAAACTTGTGGATTCTTGGGCGAGCTGTACGGATTAGATTGAGAATTGTTAGACGAGACAAGAAATCAAATAAATCCACGAATAGACTTGAGTGAATCACCCACTTACGACCATAATTAAATGTAAGTGAAGGTTGTCAGTGCCAGTTGAAGAGATTGTGTTCAACCAAGAATATCCTTTATTTCGTTCCAGAACGCAATCATGAGAGCAATATGACGTTGCAGCATTGGGTAAGTTGATTAAAAAAGACGCAGGAATAACATTTTTGCAGGTGGATGAAAACCGTAATTCAAGAACACGAATGCTGACGCAATTATGAGCAAGTGGTCCTAAATGTATACTGAAGGCAGCCAGAGAGAGCTAACCTTTTGCTACCAGAAAACAAATGAAGTTTACATACGGTAAACTGTCGGAAACGCCTACGCCAGACTCCCTTTCGCTGAAGCGGTGCAGAATATTATTCGGAAACAGCCGTTGTTTTCCTGCTTTTACTTCCACAACATTTCCAGCCGAAATGGGCGAGGGATATCCGTTGTACTAATATCGCCAAGCAGCCGCTGTATGCTTGTGGACCGAATGGCGAATGGCTGCTGATTCACGGTGTATTAGCTGTTCCCGCGAACTGAATGCAGCCAATTTTCAGAAACATCACATCTGTTGCGTACACAGAGACAAACTTTGCAGCAGCGCGGGCCTTTTGCGTCACAGTATTGCAGATTTGTCAGCAGAACTGGAGCACAATATTCGCCCACAGCGAGCACTTGAATAGAAAGAACGCATTCCGCTGTTCGTTGCAACGGTGTGTAGCAGAAAAAATTGTTTTAAAAATAACTTCCGGCAAAACAGTTGCTGAGCGGCGGAGCTCGTAACTGACTGCTACACTATGAGCTGTGGAAATGATCAGTAAAAAGTAATTGTTGTGTTATAGTCTACTAAGACTGCGTTAAAACTGTACACGTTTTCAGTTCAATTGTCACTGAATAGTTTAACGTTATAAACAATTATTGTAAGAAGTAGGTTCCCAGCATCTCATATTGTACTTCAGTGCAAAGTCACAAGCAGATGACAGGTTTTCATTGTCTTCTCTAACGAACTGTACGGGATTCCTGCACCGACACACAGATACAACACATTAACAATAAAAAAAGATATAACGTCCCGTTACACATGGGAGCCAACGATTACAGAATCTATCTTAAAACTTGCATATGACATCGTTAACTTGCCAAGTTATTGTTTCTGGGTCATAATCCATTATTATGCCTGTTACCTTCTGATACAGTACTGCAATTTTAACTTGACCCTCGCCTCAATGATGGTTAGGACGGGTTCCGGGCGAATAAATGGAAATCCGTGTCGATGGGGATGAAATGATGATGATAGGGACACCATAACACCCAGTCCTTGAGCGGATCAAATTTCTGACCTAGCTGGGAGTCGAACCCTGTCGCGCTGACCACTCAGCTACCAGGAGCGGATGGCGAATAAGTGGAATCATCACATCTGTCCTGGCCATTCTATCAGGTTCCTCACTGACAATGATTCCTTAGTGAGTAGGGAACCACAGCAGATTTACCCTGCTGCTTCCCTCTAATTTCAAAAGAGCTTAATAGCATTTTGAAACGGTATTTGATAGCTTTTCAGGGGCAGATATAGAGATTTCAGAGGTTCTTGGCTGTCTAAATAAAACGTAGATCCTACGGAGCTTGCAGCGCCTGCCCAAATCCTCGTTCGCGCACACGCTGATAGTGGATATATCCTCCTGGAACACCTCGGCCAGTTCCCCTAAAGAAAGTGTGCTCTGTAGCCCAGGCTGTAGCCCATAAACCCTCAACCCATGCACCTTGGTCTATTTCCGAGCCGTCAGTAAACCAGACTACATCTACTGAACGGGATCGTGGTTCGTTCCTCCACCGCTCCCAACTTCCAGTTGTCACATGGAAAGATTTATGGAAGCAGCTGGAAGTTACTGTATAGTCCGACGGCATATCCTTGACCATTCCTGTATTTACCACATTTCATATATTGATATGGAATTCAGGATACTCTATCAGTATCCGTCTACATCCAATTCTTAGCCTGGTTGCCCCTCCCGCAGCCTTCATTGTAACCCAAATGTGTAAAGGGGCCATGTCCAGCATGGTGTCGTTCCCAACTATTATGGCTAAGCAGGCACTTTGCCAAGCTCTTTAGGAGCCACCTTCAGTTATACTTCATTCCGTCAAACTGTATGCCTATACATCATCAGAGTGGTGTACGTCCAGTGCGTATTATCAGAGTTTGTATCCCAGTTTTTGCCACAGACTCTTCTAGTGCTGTCTACACCAGTATCTTCGCCTCCTCTCAAGAAGATATATCGGGTACCATCCCCTTAACACTCTCCAGTGTTTCCATCCCCTCAGAGACAATAATAACAACAGATGTCTCCTGAATTTGGGCGCTTGACTTGCACCCTTCCCAAACTTCTGAAACAGACCGTCTGAAGAAACTCTGATTGCAGTGAGGTAATGTTGATGACTGTCATCCTCCAAACGGAGACTGCAGTACTGTTTCTCACTTCTTGCCTCAACTTTACTGTGATCACTTCATCCTGAGAAGGGAGTGTATTAAACTCCTCCCTTTTCCTCATATTCTCTGCCTCTGAGATAGAAACGATCTCGTTTTGTCCCTTCATTCTGAGACAGTCTTTTTAAGACTGTATTCTTTGTGTTCAGTTTGTAGGAAAATGACAAAGAGAAGGTAGCAACAGTGCCCGTAATTTACCTGTTTCTATTTCTGTGTAAGTACAACTTAAGAACCTTTCTCCTGAAAGGAGCTTTAAAAACTTCGTTGACCAACATTAGTGTAATGTAATGATTTGAAGTGATTTGATGCAATTTTTTATGCAATCTTCATCTGGTTGCTAATTAAATAGTTGTTTGTGTTAATCTATGGCAACAGGAAGACATTATGGAAAGTTAAGCACAGAGTGTACATACTCATGACAGTAGCACGTGAATATTCGACCAGCTTCGCCGTTTTCAAGGTACTTGTTGAGAGAATCCATGTGATAATAATCTCCCTTTTTCAAAGTCACTTATCTCAATGGATTTCCCCACTTGTAACACCGTATCTTCCCCAGAGTGATCCTCCGTGCGGTACTGCTGCACTTACATACATTTCTTACGGTATCACGTGCCTGCAAGGCCGTCAGGCGACACAAAGCCGCACGTACGGAGACAGAGCTCTCGTGAAAGATAAGTAATTTCAGTTGTAATTATTTGTAGTTGAACACGTTTAACTAATGAAATACGTTCGTTAGTGTACTCTTTAAGCTCACCATTAAAAGTTTTTCTTTTATTTGCGTAGTGTTCCAGTAATCGCGAAAAGTTCATTTGTTTACTTAATGCTGCTTAGGCCTAATTTTTCGAGAGTGCATATTTAGCATTATACCGCAATTGTAAGTGCATTTGCCATAGTTTAACTGATTAAATATGTTTATTAGGGTGCTTTCCAAGCTCACTATTAAAGGTCTTTCCTTTATTTGCGTATTGTTCCAGTAATCGTGAAAAGTTCGTTTTGTTTACTTTTCGCGGCTTTGCCTTACTTTCCGAGTGTGCATTCTTAGCATTATACCGCAATCTTAAGTGCATTTGCTATAGATTAACTGATGAAATACGTTCATTAGTGTGCTCTTCAAGCTTGCCATTAAAGAATTTTTCTTTTATTTGCGTATTCTTCCAGTAATCGCAAAAAGTTCGTTTTGGTTACATTCGGCTGTTTGGGCCTAATTTTTGGACGACAATATTTAGCGTTATACCACAAATTTAAGTGCGTTTGCTGACAGTTTACTTACATATTAGTTTCCAAAATATACTTAGTTTTCTCAAGAGATAGGATCAATGCTGAACAGGAGGAGAAAATTAGAGCCCTTCAGGACGATTTGGACAGAGCGAGGGAGGAGGGAAGTGATAGCTGGGAACAGGGGTACAGAAAGTGGACAGTGTCTGACAGTTGCCTAATTGGCACAACCAATAGATTTGCCTTGCTACCACAGTTAAGTAAGGAAGAGGCTCCAGTAGAAGTAGATGTAGTTAAGATGCAACAGAATCTCACTAGGAAATCTAATGTTTCGAAAAAAGTAGAAAGTAAGAGGAAAGTTCTGTTGCTAGGTAACACCCATGGAAGAGATGTGGACCAGATTTTGCAGGAAAAATTAGGTGACAGGTACCAGGTCTCAAACTTTTTCAAGCCAAGTGCATGTCTTAGCCAGGTGGTAGAGGATATAGGTCCCTTGTGCAAGGGTTTCTCAAAGCAGGATCATGTGATGATAGTGGGTGGAGTGGGAAACAGTATTGATAGGGATCAGGGCTACAGTATTGAGTGTGACCTGGTGGAAATAGCCTCTGCAACGTCCCATACCAATGTTGAGCTGGTGCATGCTTTCGTGCGGCATGATCAGCCCCAGTTCAACCGCTCTGCCAGGAGGGTAAATATGGAGTTGGATCAGTTGGGTAGGGCGGCCACTCTGTCAGACACTGGATTGGTTCCTGTCGAGGCTATTGATAGGGGGGATTTCACAAGGGATGGCCAATACGTCAATAGGAAAGGGAAGGGTAAACTGGCAGGATTGTTAGCGAAATCCATAAGGGGGGACACTAGTACTAAAGGAAGTACCTCTTTTTTAGACTAATATCAGTGTCCAATGAGAAGTTCATGCAGGCAGATGCTAAAGAAATCCAAAACTCACAAGATTCTCACAACAGTAAAGTAAATAATAATGTTACCATATTTAACCAAAACATTGGTGGATTAAAGAAAAAAGTAGACTGTAACAAAAGTAAAGCAAAAAATAATGTTACCATTTTTACCATAATATTCCGTGATTGAAGAATAAAGTAGATGAGCTCCTGGTTTGTTTAGATGACATTGAATCTGACAATGTAACAGATATACTATGCCTGTCTGAGCATCAAATTGTGTTTAATATGGAAAAGGTAAATATCAGCGGTTATAAACTAGTTGCACATATGAGTAGAGAGGATAAGGTGAGAGAAGGAGATGCCATATATGTCAAAAGTTATCACTGTGTAAAAATCTTGGATACAAAAAAGTTTTCTCAAGAGCAACATATAGAAGGATGCGCCTGTCAATTTAAGCTGAAGGAGGGCTCTTTTGTAGTTGTAACAGTATATAGGTGCCCTTCAGGAAACATTCGTTTATTCCTGGAAAACCTGGATGCCTTGTTGAACTATCTGTCAGATAGGGGAAGGCAAATTATTGTTTGTGGGGACTTCAATGTTGATTCACTGAAAGAGTGTAATAAGAAGAATGACCTGGAAAGCTTGCTCGGTTCTTTCAATTTCACATCTATCATTAATTTTCCTACTCAGGTAGTAAGGGACAGTAGTACTTTCAGAGATAATGCTTCTATAGACCAAGATAACTTTAAAAACATAGATTCTTGTCCTGTTTAGAATGGCCTTTCTGATCATGGTGCTCAGCTAGTTACAGTATATGGCATAGCTCCATTCAGAAATTCAAAACTATCCTCCAAAGTTGTGTGTTCAATTAATGACTCAATAATTAGAAATTTCAGGGAAAATCTTCAGCAGTTAGACTGGGATGAGGTGTCCAAGAAACCAGATGCTAATTTAAAATATAACTTATTTCATGATACAACTGTAAGAGAATTTGAAAACTGTTTCCCCAAGGAAGTAGTTAAGTCTAATTATAAGAGACCATGCAAAAAACCTTGACTGACTAAAGAAATAAAAATATCTTGTAACGACAAAAGTGAACTGCATCTAACAAGAAGAAAGGGTAATGACACAGAAACAGCCAAATATAAAAACTACTGTGCTACATTAAGAAAGATTATTAAAAAGTCCAGAAACTTGTGCGTTATGTCTGAAATTAATAACTCTGATAACAAAATCAAAACAGTTTGGAATATTATTGCAAGGGAAACAGGGCAACCAAGAGTACAGGATTACAGCATTACCATCAAAGCGAATGGAAATTTGACAAACAACAAGCCAGAAGTCGAAAGCATTTTGAGTAATCTTTTTTAAATATTGTAGAGAAAATAGGATCCAAATGTTTATTAAAAGAAGCAAGGCAGTTAATGGAAGAGGTCTTACCTACGCAATTATATACATTGAAATTCCACTGACCTCTCCTTCTGAAATTAGGAAGATAATAAACTCTCTCAATAATAAAAGCTCACATGGAATTGATGGCATTTCCAGCAGGATAATAAAAGCTTGTTCCCAAGTGGGATTCTTAGACACATACGTAATAGCTCTCTGAAGCAGGGTATTTTCCCAGATAGACTGAAGTATGCCATTGTTAAACCACTGCATAAAAAAGGGGATATGTCTGATGTCAACAATTACCACCCACTCTCTCTTCTGACTGCTGTACCCAAAATTCTTGAAAAAGTAATATATTGTACAGTAGCTTCAGACCTTTGTAAAAATAAAGTTTCAAAAAAAAATCAGTTTGATTTCTAGAAAGATTTTCCAACTGAAAATGCTATACATACTTTCACTAATGAAATATTAAATGCTCTGAGTAACTGGAAGTCACCTGTTGGGTTTTTTGTGATCTCTCAAAGGCTTTTGATTTTGTAAATCATGGAATCCTTCTAGATAAGCTCAAGTACTGTGGTATGAATGTTACAGCGCTCAAATGGTTTAAATCATACTTAACTATAAAAGTGTAGAAAGTTGAAATAAGCAGTTTACATAATATGCAAAAAAACTGGTGACTTCTCAAACTGCGGAACAATCAAGAATGGGGAGCCACAAGGTTCAGGCTTAATATACATTAATGACTTGCCATTCTATATTCACGAAGATGCAAAGCTGGTACTTTTTGCCGATTTTACAAGTATAGCTGTCACACCCAACAGACAAGAATTAACTGATGAAAATGTAAACGATGTTTTTCAGAAAATCATTAAGTTGTTCTCTGCAAATGGGCTCACATTAAACTTTGACAAAATACAGTATATACCGTTCCACACACTAAATGGGATGACACCATTAATAATTATAGACTTTGATCAGAAATCTGTAGCTGAGATAGAATATTCAAAATTTCTAGGTCTATGCATTCAAGAGGGGTTGAACTGGAAAAACACAGTGAAGATGTGCCGAAACGTTTGCGTTCAGATAATTATGTTATTAGGGTCACTGCAAATTTTGGCGATATACATCTCAGTAAACTACCTTACCACGCCTGTTTTCATTCTCTAATTTCGTATGGCATCATATTCTGGGGTAACTCGACATTGATTGAAAGAGTGTTCATTTCACAAAAGCGTGTAATCAGAATAACTGCTGGAGCTCATCCTAGATCATCCTGCAGACACTTATTTAAAGAGCTGGAGGTCTTCACTGTAGCCTCATAATACATGTATTCACTTATGACATTTGTTATTAACAATCCAAACGAATTCAAAAGTAACAGCAGTGTACATGGCTTCAACACTAGGAGAAAGGGTGATCTTCACTACTCTAGGATAAATCTAACTTTGGCTCAGAAGGTGGTAAATTGTGCTGCCACAAGTGTCTTTGGTCACTTACCTAATAGCATCAAGTGTGTGACAAATAGCAACATAGTATTTAAAAGGAAATTAAAAGATTTTCTGAATGGCAACTTCTTCTACTCATTAGATGAATATTTGGATATAGTAAGAGGGTAATTTCCCCACCCACCACCCAAAAAGAAAATTAAGTGCCATGTAGTATTTTGTGTAATGTAATATCTTTATGGACACCTTTTATTAACCTGACACGTTCCAAATCATTACGAAGGAGGTATTGATGATCTATGGAACATGTACTAATCTAATCTAATGTACCAGCACAGTGGGCAGTAGTCATAATGTTCGGGCTGTTCAGTGTACATCTAAGAAAGGTTATTTGTGGAATTGATCGTAATGTCATTCTTCGCCAATGACCAGTGCAGTCAACGAAAGCTTGATTGGTGAATCACGCAGCTGCAGACAGTGACATCATGTTATGAGATATCCATGCCTACAATAATGTGCTGGGAACCACTATGCTACTGTTAGGTCCCATGTGGTCTGTGAATGAGCCATTCAGTAATTAGATACAAATTAAGTGAGATATACATTTCCTTAAAATTATGTTCAGATGTGGGTTTCTGTAAATGCAGAATGTTTAATCTTGAACCAATAATTGTCCTTCCGATAAGCATTTCAGACATCAACAAATATTGTTCCAGTAATGAAGCTATTAATGTGATTATCAACAAGCTGTTTATGTAGTTACTGGTCTCATCTCAAATACAAAAGATGAGATGGATTGCACTTAACAATAATTAAAGCTAATTGCAATGCTAACTGGTCACTATACTGCACTTACATAAATGGCATTACAGCAATATTCTATTTCAAATGTACTATCAGTGCAGGCATTTGAATGATTTGTTTTCATGCTGACATGGCTGTGGGACTGAACATGTTTCCCTCTTTTCATTGATTACTACATCTGACGTGCTAAGTGACACTTGCTTTGTAATGAAATCTTTAATTTAACTGGACTACAAGGTAAGAGCAAAGTGTTTCATAATATTCCCCCAAATTGATTTACCCATTCCTGTGTGTGTGTGTGTGTGTGTGTGTGTGTGTGTGTGTGTGGGTGGGTGGGTGGGTGTGTGTGCAATTTTTGGATGATGTTTAGTTTTGTTTGTGCTTGCTAAATAGTGGAACTTGAGGTCATAAACCGTTCACACCATAACCTCACATGATCGACCTTTTGGATGGGCACAGAAGAAAATTTGTGCCATTGTTCTGTAATTATGGTAATTTTCGACACAGTGCTATACACCATGGGTTCCAGATAATGGCCATCACTATGATTGTGGTAATGATGACCTTTATTGCCCCATTAGGTTCCAGCATATCAGGCCATTTGTTGCAATTTCATATAGCAACAGTGATTTGTGGGTTAATTTGATAGAATTTTTGCTATTGCTTATCGCTTTATTGGCAAATTTCTCACACATCTGCAGTAAAACGGCGATATAAGAGGCAATGTCTTGCTAATATGCTATAACATCATGGTGTATTAGAAGTTGGTAACCAGCGTGGGATAGTTTGTTACAATTACATATCTTATTGAGCTGTATGTGGCAATTACTTACAGTTATATAATATTATATATAGGGAAATTGCCTTCATTTTAGCAGTACCACAGTGAAGTATTAGAGGAGTGGGGGAGAGAGTTCTAAGTATCTCCAAACAACCACTGTATGATAGTATAAATTTCCATTATCTGCAGACAATGACAAGTGTTTTATACTGTAAGATAAAGTTAATATTCTAACAAGGAACCACTGTAACAACTGGATGACTTTGAAAAGTATCAGAAAGTGTTTGTTTCTAAGCAATAAGAATGTGTATTACTGCTCTTCAGTATGCTATTTCACCAAAGCCAATGTGTGAAAGCAAATGTTACATTTATCAGCAAAATTACCATCCCTCCTGACTCACCTTGTATATAAAAAAATGGAGTCTGCAGATGAACGATTACTTAATACGTGAATAAGAAAAAACTAGACAAATACTGTGAGAATCTGGGAAAGCAAAAATCTGTAACCACGTCCAGGTCTGTTTGGTAAGTAACCCGGTCTCCTGTCCCCGACCCTTCCACAAACGTACAGAAGAACTTAAAAATTATTTCACCCAAACGACAGCAATGGGAAGGTACTTAATCCCGCACGTTTATTCAGTCTACAATAGAACATTTCAGACAGCTGAAAAAGATATTTTTGCGAATAATTAGAACGTATACTAAAAAGCTAAAGTAATGCTGCGCTAGAGTACAACCACACCCTTAATAAATGATGCAACGATTACCACAACAAGCGAAGTTCGTTAAGCCAGATCCTTGTTAGGGCTATTCGTACAGAGACGCTATCCCGATGTTTACACAAATAACAGTGGTCAACTAATTTTTGTAACTCACAGTTGCATGAACATCTTTCAGCAATGCTTCTTGTTTTTGACCTGCTGATTATAAATGTGGAATTAGTTTTGCCCCGCACGTTCTAGTTTACCTGTAGTTTGAACTTTCCCATCATAGTAATTGCGGTTAGATTAATTACTTACAAGGGTGAAGGGAAAATCGTATGATGTCAGTTTGTTGCTAAAGTATTAAACGAAATTTCTCTGAAATACCCGAAGAACGGAAGAGATTTAAATGGATTTGGATCTCTCAGCAAACTTGAAACTGAAATATTAGCCACTAGATTGCAGGAGAGATGTGTACCTAGTGATACTGTATAAATGTCAAATTACTGTAGACGGGAAAAAGGTCTTCCTTTCATATTTTACGGAAGAAAATAGGTTAGTTTATTTCCATAACGTCTCAAGTCTTCACCAGGAATTAGAGATTGTAGAGATTACATAGTACAGTCCAAAAGATCGGCGTTCATTTGTAGTCAGATGATAACGTTGTCTGAGATGTATCCTATTACACAATGGAAATGTTTGTTACTCTGTGTATTTACAGGAGAAGCATAATGAAACGAGGACTTTTATTACTCCACCAAAATACCAAGAGCACAGCTAGACAATATGCGTGGACGAAATAGTTAATTTGCTACTAGACCAACAGAGGAAATTTACAAATTGTCCCTGCCTTATTTGTACGTGAGAGACGGAATAGACACTGGAACCAGGAGTGGCCGATACATGATACTTTGCGAGGCATTATGTCAAATGTGGCCAATGATCCAACTTCCAGTCGAGAAAAACATATTTTTCCCCCCTTGTCCAACTAGGTTTCAGTAAACAGTTTGTTAAAACATTGAACAGAGACGGTGAATGGGTAAAACACGTATTCGGTGCTCTTCCTGTTTTCTCCCTTGAGGAGATCAAGGCAAAATGGTTTAATAGACCCCAGTTTCAGGCACTAATAAGCCGTAAGGAATTTATTACAAAGGAGAACATCAAGGAAAGGGTTGTATGGATGTCATTCGTTGCTGCGTAATGAGAAACTTCCTCCACAATAAGAAAACTGCTGGCTATGAAAGTCTCATAGTTGATACGTTGCTAGCATTTCATGTCCTGGGCTGTAATATGCGTGTAAAATTCCATTTCCTATACAGTCATCTTGATAAAATCCGTGACGTTAGTGACGAGAAAGGCGAACGGTTCCTTTAGAACCTGAAGACAATCGAAGATCGCTATCTAGAACTGTGGGATAGTTATATAATGGCAGACCATGACCGCAGTATCAAACGGCATTTATCTGAAGTGTTCCACAAATGGAAGAGCTTTTAACGAAAATCTCTTAGTGGAATGTATTGGTTGTAAGCCACTTTTATTGTCTGCAACCTCCTTCATAACGTCACTTGTCGCAATTTGTACCACTGAATGGATTTACGTTGTGTTACCATTTTGTTTGTACTACCCAGCTGTAGCGTCATAGCCGAACTTTACAATCATTTCACCTTAATTTTATTAATGTGTATTCGTGGAATTAGACACTGTGAAGTGTGTAAACGAAAATTATAGAACCGTAGGGATATATTAACAGTAAAGAAATACACCAGACCTGTAATCATAAGTGTAATCTCTAATTGATTACATAAACCACGTACAATGGTCCTCGATCTCACTTCTTTTTGCTTATTTTGCTCACTCGCTTTGTTAGATCACTCGATTATGAACTGCACTAACTTTTATCCTATGTCAATTTAGCTGGGTGTTCAATGTTAATTCTTATCTGGATAATAAATGCCGAATCAGACTCCAGGAATAATCAAATGCGTAGGAATCATGTAAAAGCGTTATGTTCACAGACAACATTCTTCCTTTTTTCGGTCATGACTATCGGTTAGCTGCTGTGACAATCAAATATAAGATGTGTGTCAGTTACTTTAAGTATATTGTTAAATTCATTTTATGTAATTTAAGGTAACACTCCTTGTCTTACAAAATTAGTAATTGTGGAGCAAGTAAATACGAAAACTTTTCTTCCAGTACGCGTAATTTTAAACCTATCTTTTAACTTTAAATTCCGATACCACCTGCTATCATATTTAGATTAAATTTCACGGTTGGTTTATACATTGCCCAAAGATCTACCTTCTAAGCTAAATGTGGACTGTAGCTATTTTACTGCTACTGATATTTCTTAATAATTACGAAGAACATTAACAATAAAATCAAAGTCTTCTTTAACGTTCCCTTAATTGCTAATTGTTTCAGGTCTAGATTTACAGAAAGTAAATTTTCTCTTTCTCCGTTACTTTACGTAACTTCAATTCATTTAAAGAGAGGCGATGACGTTTAATTGACGACCTCACACGAAAACGGCGAATAAGAAGGTGGAATATAATTGTATAGTTTGAAAAATTTATGCTTTGTAATTGTATTGTGTGTCCTGTGTTTCATGCATACGAAGTTCCTTAAGACAACAAAAACCAGTAAAGCATAGAAAGACAAAGGAAGAGAGAAAGACGGGCAGGAAGAATTTAAGAAATAACGCGATAACTGATTGTAAACTACAGGTAAGGAAACCTTTGTTAAGAGCGAAATATCTTCGACCTCCCAATAAAGGATTGCCAAAGCAGATTTGAGTGGATTCTTTCCATTTTTAGTAATTTTCATAGAAAAGTGCTTAAAGTTCTACTTAGTATAAATGTTAATTGGAAGGTATGCGGTACAAAATGGCAGTGCTTCGTTGATACGAAGATATAATAGCAAGGCGCTGGTAGATGGTTTTTGAGGAAAAGTTCCGCTGTGAGTAAAGCAGATTTCCCAGCGGAATCCGGAGACAACATTGAGTTACCATGTCGTGCATGGAAAGGACTAGGCACAAAAATTAAGAAAATAATTATGCATCTTCGTAAGCATCAAACAGTACAAGGTAGTACCTATATTCGAAATCAGATGACTGAAAATTTTAAACAGTTTGCTAATCATTGTTGTGCCAATTAGTACACATATCGAGTAGGAAGTGACTGAAGATATTAACGTTTACCTGAAGGGAAATGCACTTGACTTACTAGACTTAATGCTAATCTAGAAATAGTCATGAATGAGTAAGCAAATTTCGAACCTGCTTGTAAAGGATTACTAGAATAAGTAATAAAATTGAAATCAGATATGAAAAAAACTGAAAGATACACAGAGTTACGGAATGTTGTACATCACATACCTTCCCAAAGTAGCAAGCTGAAAGATGAATTTTTTGGACGGGTTTCAGAACAAAGGTAAACGAGACACCAAGAGTGTAACTGAACAAAGCGATAGAATTAACACGGAATTTGTTACGTGATTGCATGTAAAAGATGCCCAAGTTAATGAAACATTGGAAAACGAATTACGTACAGCAGTACAAAACTCAAGTGCACTTATTCTGACCAATCGGAAAGAACTCAACGATGAAGTCTAAACAGAACTTGTTCAGATTAAAACCATGTTAAGACGTGAAAATCCAAGATGGTAACAAGGTGTGGAAGCTCACGTAAATAAGTAGCAGCCAGAGCTATCCGCTGCAGGCAGTAATGCAGACGAGAACCCATCAGGGGTCGCCAGCAACCACAGTAAATGCTTTGCTTCACTGCAACCTGAAATGCTGTATCGGGAACCAAATCATGATACAAACCCTGTGTACAACATACTACAGATCGAGACGGAGGCGCCAAATACTTCATCCACAATACTGATGAGTGAATGTCTTCTAAATCTTCGTCAAATTCAAGTGTATGTACCTGATAAGAAAGGAGTAGCCAATCCAGTAATTTTAGTAAAAAGTTTTATATCGGTGTTTCCCAAATGATGGACAGACACTCAGAAGATACAATTTGTGGTTTCACACATTCAGTGTGATAGCGACCTCTGAGCATCGAAAAAAATGCATATGAATCTTTCGAGCAATTTTAAAGAACTTCTCTCGTCAAATATTGGTCTCCATGAACTCACGAGAGATTACGTTAAGACATTTATTCCCTAGAAGATTAAAATAGTAAGTAGGAAATTTTATGTAAATATTTTGAAAAGTACTTAAAGAAAACAAAGTATTGGGATGATCCATTATCAACGAAAGAGGCAATCCGAATTGTAAGGCAAAACTGCATCTGATCCTGAAAGAAAAGTTTTGAATGCATCTCCAACTGACGTAGAAAATTTCACGTCAGTAGTTGACTAAGATGACTTGCTGTACTAGAACACGAAAACGTGGACTCACTGCAGTGTTCACAATAAAGGTTAACAGAGTCAACAGCAATATAATAATAATAACGGTGGATACCACAACAAAATCGGAGAAATAACTACGCTAATGGTAGTACAAACAGGCAAAATAGAAGGTACGATAATAGGTGTAATCCTGGGTACCGAAATAATAATTACAATAATAATAATAACCATAATAATAACAATACGGTTTCATATGCTTGGCAAGGTAATGTTCAAAGAATCCTATGCCACAAGGCAGTGTTTTTCAGAATTCATATCAGAATTCACAATAATAGCAGCAATAGTCAGAACTGAAGAACGAAAAACCAACCGGTGACACTTGCTGAAGTTGTCGAAAGTAATCAACCAACTGACAGTGTATTAACAAATTAATTTCGGCCAGATCGTGACCTCGTATACTGGTCGGGAAATGTGTAGTGGGCAGATCTACAGAACAGATTATTTTGATCAGATATAACGAAGGTAAAAATATAAATGACGAACTATTTTCAGATGAGAACTACTTTGAGGAAGAAAATAGTACTCTGGTCCAAGCTGCGTTTGCAGCTGTAATGGGTAAGTTACTTCCCATAGTGATTTTAGGCACAAGTGCGTCAGAAAATGTACTTTCTCTCAATCTAGTCAAGCAAATATGTGAGAGGGTTGTACTTCCTAAATTGCCGGTTCAGCACTGCAGAATAATATGTGCCACTGGCGCTAGATCTAAGAATGTTAGCTCGCAAATGCAGGTGGAAATTGTTACTGGAGACGGAGCATTTAAAGGCGCATTGCCGGTGGTAGAGAATTTGTCGGTCAGCAGTGTACGAGGAACAGGATTTCTACAAGGCGGGGACGAGAAAGATCGAACTTTCTTTAGGAAAATGCTGTTTTAAAGTGAATACGGTTTCTTGTCCAGCCGAAAGCTAAAGACGGCTAATTTTGCCAGAGGTTAAAGATTAAGTTTGTGGGAATTGAAACTCCATTGAAAGTTAATCTTTCGATTACTCAAACTGAGGACACAAAGTGCGCCAAAAACGTTAATGATGTGCAATGTGTAACGCCGGAAGTGCAAATCCTCCTATATCCATCTATTGTACTATAATTTTTTTTCCTTGTTTTGTTACCTCAAGATATGACATTTCTGTGTCTTTATCTATTGTAATTGTTTACTATTTGTATATATATATTTATTCATTTATGCCGATTTATTATTGGTTTGTTTTGTAAATATTATTTGTATTTTTACGCTGGGTCTGGCCTAGGGAAAACTACGCTATCGAACGATTACAGCGATAGGTCGTGTGGAGAACCAAAGTGTTTAGGATCTTTGGTAGGGTTAACTCTGCCGCGTGGAGCGCGGGCAGAGGGAGTCTGGCTGCAGGAGGGCAGTGGAGCAGGTGTCTTGTCTGACGCTCCCGCGAGTTGACGCGCTTTCGGGGTTTGGCAGCAAGTAATTGCGCTCGACTTGCTATGTTAGTTTCTGACATGGTGTCGCGGACGGGAAGCGTTAACTGGCACACATCAAGAGCCCGTTTCGGCTGGAGACCGTGTCGAGAAGAAGGCGCGCCAACATCCAGCTTCTGCAACAGCGACGGCCGACAATGAGCGACTGTCGCCACCTCCTCGATCGACGACTTCAAACCTTCAATCAACCAACAAGGAAGACTGGTAGCACGTAAAGTTTTAGAACGGTATGGTAGACCTCAGCTTTACAAACTGTTAAATTTTTCTCACTAAATTAGAGCAACGTAGCATGAACCTTTCTTGCTCATTGTCCCAATTGCATTACCAAGCAGGGTCCCTTCCTTTTCCGGAATAAATCCGAGTGTCGTTGAAATTCAGACGCCAGCATTAAAGTAATATCATTCGATTTCACTGCTTTAATTTCAAGGTTTAGTTAAGGTATTCATAGCTGGCTACAATATTTAGATTACATAAGAACAAATTAAGAGTGCGAGTTTTGTTACCGTTTTTTAGCCTACCTGTGACTGCAGCTCAGCTTGGTGCATACTAAATTTTACTGTTGTTAATTGTTGAGAATCATTTAATTCAGGTTCAAAGTTAAAACTCTTATTTCTAAATTGCGTAGATTCAAGTAGCTTTTGAAATGATTGTTGAGGTACCCCAAGACTAACCGTATTTTACTTAATTTCGATGTGCTTCAAAAACAAAGCTCACTATTAATTTCAGTCACTAAGTTAACTTTCAGTTTTCCGGTTTTCGTAATTCTTTTGCTAAATTAAGTCAGAGCGTAGCGAAATTTATTACTTCTGGCAAACATTCAGTTTTCACACAACACGTGTCAACCTTCAGTTGCCACGCTTTTAGTGCTAATTATATGTGCATTAATCTTTCATTTTCAGTTATTATAGTAATTGTCCATAGGACTGGCGACCGTAATTTTCCCCAAATCTCAAATATCTATCTAACGCCAATTAATTGTTAACGTAACGACGACACATTTACTTTCTTTATTAATATTACCCTGTTCTCAAAATTAATTTCCACCAATTTCATTTGCATTTTTCCTTTCATTTAGATGTAACTCTTTCCTCCCTCTTTACCGACAAATTAACTTCGGTGACGATTGCTTTTCCCAGATTTCCATTAGGTGTACGCGGTTTAATTTTTCACTGTCATTAAGGTCGATAAGTGAGGAGGAGGTTACAAATGTTTCATTGTAGCACTACAGGACAAGAAACTGGATATTTAACTGAACGACAAAGAAAAGACCTCGGTCTCCTTTACAAATACTTACAGGTATTCACTGAAACAAACGGGCGTTGTGAAAAGTTACAACGTAACAGGAACATATTGTCGTGCCATCTATCCAATTCGCAGAACCAAACAGAGGCAATAAATAAAGAGGAAGTAAAACTAAGTGTTTCCTCATTAGCACACCAGGTGCAGTTAACTAAGAACAAATTTGACAGAAATCTAGCTAACTTACAAAAGTACCAGACAGGTGTTGAAGTTTTGTTGAAAGCTCATCCAAACCACTACTTGTCACAGAAGGAAGACAAGAAGCTGCAACCAAAATACACTGGTCCTTACAGAATGTTCAGTATACCTCATGACGGAAGTTATTTACTGGAACATTCAGAATGAAATAGAGTAAGAGGATTGTATCCTCACAAAGATGTACAATGATCATGAAACTATCGTGACCTGTTTGTGTACGATAGTAGAACATACGTAGCGTTAATACCTTACGGATATTAGTAGTAGTGTTGTTAAATCTTTAGTACAGCAGAGAAATTATTCAGAGTTCAATGGTGTTGCCAATGAAAGAAAGAGAAAATAGCAGGTTGATGATAGGTAAAGAACTTTTATTATACACAATCTGAGCGGAAAATATTCTTCAAAGACAATCTAAATAGCGTTACAGAACACAGCAACTGATAAATGTACATACTAATCTAATTTTAAAGAATATTCAGTAGTAAAAGTTTTGTAGATATTCCACCTAGCTTTGGTATTATTTACATTTGTATTTTTTTATATAGTTACCTTTTAGTATGTAAGTGTGTGCTGTACATTACTAAACCATGATATGAACTACAGAATTTAAGGACTTAATGAAATGGAACTGGAAGTGTCAGTGTAATTACTTTTTGCTGAAGTTGTCAGAACAAGTACTTAAGTACGCAGAAAGTATACAGCAATTCTTTTCAGTAATATTAAATGAAGGATGTTTGCGTAAGTGCCTTAGTTCAAAGGCAAGGGGCTCAGGTCATTTAATTTAATAATTTTACGGTTAAATTGTGTGTATCTACTTTTTGGCAGTATCTGATATTTTTGGATATAAGTTTCTTTTCAGTAGCGAGTTAATTTTCGTGATTTTCTTTCGGTTTAAAGTAAAAATATTTGAAAAAATTCCTCAACAGAGGTTTCCTTCCATTGATGAACTAAATCGGGTGCGAAATTATCACTGAACACACATATTTGTAAAGCGAGGCCAAATTGTACAAAGAAACGAGGCAGTGCACTGTCCTGTCCGCATCGAGACTTGTAGATCCATATAAGCAACGTCGCTGATAGCCGGGACTGTGCCTGGGGCAGAGTGTGAGATTTGGTCCAACTGAAAATGTAGTAATCCAATATTATTGTAAATTTAAAGAAAGTTTTACTTGATTTAAACTGAACACAATTCGAAGAATATTGGAGATACACAAAAATACTCATTGGCATGAAATGAAAAATAAATGAAATTCTCCTCAAAACACAAGCACACATTCAATGTTTAGAGTGGCACTATACATTGCGCGAGATATTGCTGGCGGAATTCAAGTGAGCTAACAGTTGTCCATGGCGCATTAGGTTGTTGAATCAGAGAGCGCGGTAGTATACGCAACTTTATCACATGGAGCCGCCACTAACAGCACTAAGTTCGATTCCATTTTGCGTACGATATTACCCTCTATTACAGAGCATCTGCACATTCGAGGGACGTCTACTGAGTGTGACATGTCGTTGCATTGTTTTTAGAAAGCAGATAGTCCCGGACAAATAGCCCGAAATGCTCCGGCGCAGAGCAGAAAATTTATCACACTAGTGTGTCGGAGTAACTCTTCCTAATTTCGCAATGTCGGACAGGACATGACCATGCACATTACTTAACAGTAATGTACTACCTGCAAACGCTTCATTTACTGTAGAAAAACCAGTACTCACCAGTTAGACTTTACGTACTTTGTTTCAGCTGTTTTTCTTACCAAGGAAACAATGAACTACTGAAGGTAGTTTATTGTAGGGCACAGAATATTTTCTTCTAAGTTTGTTTACTTACTTTAGGATATTAAAATTCATAACTTTGTTTTTCTACGGAAGTCCTGAAAGAGAGGCTTCCGAACTACAGAACTGACACTGAAATTTAAATTTCCTGCCTCCACTACATAAATTTTTGCGATCACATTTTCTGCTTTTCCATTTCCAATTTACGCACACATTTTCAAACATAAATAAAACAGACTGCCGTAGCTACAAATTTAAGTAACACCTATTATTATATCTACAGTTTTCATCACATGTAATGATAATAAATTTGTGGAAAGAAAACAAGTTGTAGCAGACTTCCATGACGTGAAGGTCTTAAGATTATGCTCTAAATTTCGTACTCACTTTGCAATGAAGCACTTTTTTAATACAAGCGCGAAGAGTCTCTCCATTTGGTACCGGGCTTGCGTAGACAAGAGCTTTCAAATGCCCCCATAAATGAAAGTCAAGAGGTTTGAGGTCAGGAGAGCGTGGAGGCCATGGAATTGGTCCGCCTCCACCAATCCATCGGTCACCGAATCTGTTGTTGAGAAGCGTACGAACACTTCGACTGAAATGTGCAGGAGCTCCATCGTGCATGAACCACATGTGGTGTCGTTCTTGAAAAGGCATATGTTCTAGCAGCACCGGTAGAATATCCCCAGTCGCGAGTCATAGGCTGGAATGTTCCGTGGTCCCTAAGACGCCGATCGATTGCTTCGAGCGTCTCCCTGTCGGGACACCTTCGTTCTGGAAATCTGTTTCGATACAAACCTACCGCGCCACGGCTATTGCCCCGTGATAATCCATACATCAAATGGGCATCTGCCAACTCCGCATTTGTAAACGTTGCACTGACTGCAAAGCCACGTTCGTGATGAACACTAACCTGTTGATGCTGCGTACTGATGTGCTTGATGCTACTAGTGCTGTAGAGCAGTGGGTTGGGTTGGGTTGGGTTGTTTGGGGAAGGAGACCAGACAGCGAGGTCATCGGTCTCATCGGATCAGGGAAAGATGGGGAAGGAAGTCGGCCGTGCTCTTTCAGAGGAACCATCCCGGCATTTGCCTGGAGTGATTTAGGGAAATCACGGAAAACCTAAATCAGGATGGCCGGACGCGGGACTGAACCGTCGTCCTCTCGAATGCGAGTTCAGTGTCGAACCACTGCGCTGTAGAGCAATGAGTCGCATGTCAACACAAGCACCGAAGTCAACACTACCTTCCTGCAATTGGGCCAACTGGCGGTGAATCGAGGAAGTACAGTACGTACTGCGAAAATAAAATGGTCTCTAACATGGAAATTAAGCGTTTCCGGACACAAGTCCACATAACATCTTATCTTTATTTGTGTGTGAGGAATGTTTCCTGAAAGTTTGGCCGTACCTTTTTGTAACACCCTGTATATAATTTCCTTCTTACCCTTGAATGCAAAATTTTTTCTCTTTATTTCATGTAAAACCACCTTTTTATGGAATTAGAGACGCCTTTTCTTTGAACGGTGTGGACAATCCTCCCAAATTATAAGCACGGTTCTCAACTGATGGTGTGAACATTTGTTGCGGGAATGTATTGGTAGGTTTGTCAAAAACATTTAACGAAAGCGCACTTTAGATTCAATCAGGATGTTGTTCAAGTGCATGATGTCGAAAGGAATCATTGTGCATTTCGCATTGAACGCCAACTAGAAGTGCATGCAACTGTCTTGCAAGAATTATATAAATGAAGAACTGAAGCTGAATGCAAGAGCTAGATTGGCTATGCTGGTGCTGAGGTAACATTCTTTTATTTATTAGATGAAACGAAATTTATTTTACAAAGGCAGTCTGAAATGTGCCAGCTGAGCATTCAGATGGATCCGAAATCTTCAGAGACTTTCGCCCACCCACCCCACATGGGGTTTGGACACCGGGGATTTGGCTGAGCCCCCATTCCCTCCCACTGTTCGGACCTGCTTAAAAGCAAGAATTGTAATTACGTACTAAAGCCTTCACATTATTTGTAAATGAAGTTGTTCGATGAAATATCCGGGTTGAAAGACCACACATGCATCGAAACGAAGGCTATCCTGAACTTTATACAAAGTGAATAGTTTCAACATCACTGTGATGTAATAAAAAAACTTTATCTAATGCAAACAGAACAACCGATTGCTAAGGTCACTGCTGTTATAGACTTTCATAGAGTGACACGGTACATGGACTTTGACGCCACAATAACGGGAAACAGTGCGGCTATACTTGTGTGTTGTGAACGACAACCGAGGTAGTTCTGAAAAGGAAAAATAAATTGCACTTACGTTAATGGATATGTCAAATTGTGTGAGCGAAAGCAGCATTATGTGTAAAAAGTTCTATATGAATCACAAGTAGATGCTCTGACGTATTCAAAACGCTAAGACGTGGGTGGACACAGTATGTACCACAAACTGTCGTTTCCGCGTGGTCAAATCGTTGTGCGACAATAACGCTATGCACAGTACTGTCGCCGTGGAATGTCAGTCACATGATCGTACAGTACTGACTGTAACAGAAAGTATAACCGACATATGTGCTCTACTATAGACACGCCTTAAGTACGAACAGTGGGAGCATAATGTAAAGACAAGTTAACTGTTAACCACATCAAAAGTAGCATTGATTATGGTGCAGTATAAATATTCGTTTCAACGTGGACAGCATTATCTGAACTGAAAACAGTTGAAACGAAGACGCAGACAAATACTTGAAAGGATCGCACCAGAATAAGCAACTGTCACCACTAACAAGAAAAGGGAATCAAGCAACCTTGTGAAGATGTGTGTGTGTTTATGAACATCTTTCCAGTCGGCACACCCCATTCTATACCAGTATGTGCTAATACCAAACAATTATTTTCCACGTGCCTATCCCCTGCGAGAGAACACAACCTGGACATCCTGCGTCCGGCTAGTAACACCTACAATATCCTGTTCGCTTCCGAGGGACCTGGCGTCGTCCTACATCCTACCTGACGAGTCGTCTTCTTCAGTCCATCGCGACGAGTCTGCAGCTTTTCAAAAGACAACTATTTTGCTTTTAGTATTTTAAAAATTGTTTCGTAATGGAAAAAGAACAAACGAGAATGTGTAATTACCTATGAACACTCGCACCCTTGAAATGAATAATGTTTACTAGCGGAGAAGAGCCGGCCTCTGTGGCAGAGCGGTTCTAGGCGCTTCAGTCCGGAATCGCACTGCTGCTATGGTCGCAGGTTCGAATCCTGCCTCGGGCATGGAAGTGTGTGATGTCCGCAGGTTAGTTAGGTTTAAGTAGTTCTAAGTTCTAGGGGACAGATGACCTCAGATGCTAAGTCCCATAATGCTCAGTGCCATTTGAACCATTTGAACCAGAGAAGCACAATCAACAATATTTAATGTGAGGTAGAAACTTTTAACAAAAGTCTCACAAAGAACTGAACAAATTTCTGTCTAACTAAAATATCTAAAATTTCGTGCAAAGAATACTAATCAAATTCTAAAAACAAATTTTTAAGTAATATCTTGTGATACTACGTATTTTTTTATGTTTCATATTCTCATTTTTAAATGTCTTGTAATATTTTATGTTGCAATGTCAATGTTAACTACATTTATGAATGTAAGAAAGAGGCTGAGAACTGCCTGGTTTCCTACTCGTTTTCCGTGGGACCGCGCCTGAATACAATGACGAACAAATTTTAATCAAGGCAAAGTTGTATCACAAAATGGTTCAAATGGCTCTAAGCACTACGGGACTTAACATCTGAGGTTATGAGACCCCTACACTTAGAATTACTTAAACCTAACTAACCTAAGGATATCACACACATCCTTGCCTGAGGGAGGATTAGAACTTGAGACCGTAGCAGCAGCGCGGTTCCGGACTGAAGTGCCTAGAACCTATTGGCCACAGTGGCCGGCAAAGTTGGAACACAGGCCGCCGTCAAGCGGCAAAGGCAAACGTTAAGAATGAAAATGTAAATAACAATATGTATAAGAAAATTAGGAATGGCTGTCGTTACATAATATCATTGTAACAATGAAGGTCTCCTGTAATCAAAAATTCAGGCTTATAACCACGAATTTTGTCAGTGGCAAGTGAAGTGAGCAGTATTTTAATGTTGGTCTTAAACAGATGCGTATAATGCGAGCTCTATATCCTAGAGGGTTTTTGTGGTGTCACAACCGAACTTAAACAATTTTTCCCATGAATTTTATTACTGTAAATACATGGAAAGTGACACTCTAAGTTGCACAAACGAAAAGTATAAAACTTTAGGGGTATATTAACAGCAACAGAGATACGAGAGCTGTAACCATAAATGTAATTTCTAAATGTACAAAGATCTTCTACATAAGTGATTATATAAGCCATTCCAGAAGGGTGCTCGATCTCACTTCTTGATCTCATTTTTTGTTTATTTTACTCGCTCGCTTTGCTAGCTCTCTTGATTATAAATTGCACTAGCTTTGGACTATTGTTAATTTAGTTGGGTGCTCAGTCGTAATTTTATCTGGAGAATAAACGTCTAATCAGATTCCAGGAATAATTAAATGCATAGGAATCATATAAAAGTATTATCTTCACAGACATGATTTTTATTTTTCCTTCAAAACTATTGATTTAGTCGTCGTGATAGCTGAATATTACTTGTATGTGTCGTTTACATTGATACACTGACAAATTAACTTTTTATTTCATTTCAAACACCTCTCTTTGCCTTACAAGAGCAGAAGATGTGGAATAAGTAAATACGGCAGCTATTCTGTTGGTCTGCGTAACTTTCAAGCGCCAATTAAGGCGCAGCTATCTTTTGTCTTTAAAATGCGATAGAGCCGGCACTCATTTTTTCATTAGGAAGTCAGATTATCAATTAACATATTTTTATCCTAAAGGAAACAGCATTAAATTTCACCGTCAGTTTATTTATTACCAGAAGAACTGTCTTCCAAGCTAACTGTGGGGCGTAGCTGAAGTTGCCACTGAAATTGAAAATTTACGTAAAAGAATTAACATTGGACCAAATTTTTCCTTAAAATTGCCATGTTTGCTAAGTATTTCAAGTCAGAATTCATAGAAAGTTAATATTTTATTTCTCAATTATTTTACGTAACTTCATTTAAAGAGAGGCGGTGACGTAAATCAGCTAAGTTCGAAAGACTTAAATCAAATATTTGTCCTCCTACAATGTGATTTAAACACAGAAAAAACGGAATGACGGTTGGTGACAGCAAAAAAATGGAGCTTTCGGAGAAAACTCCCTCCTCATATCGGAAATTAGCACTCTTAAATTATGTTAGAGCAAATGCTGATAACATTACAATGGACCAGTGTAATTATCCAGCAGTTAACGACGAGGAAAGATATCTGTGAAGTTTCTTCTCGTGACTCGTGGTCTTATCCTATCACATAGCAAAAACGTTCGAACAGTTGCCCGAAGCCAGGCTGAAAACGCAATTAGAACTCTAAAGTCATCTTCCGTCATCAGAGTTTCTGATCGACAGAGACAGAAGTATAGTAGATAATCTTCATATTTTCTCTGCGAAGTTGAATAATCACATTCAATGCGAGTCTTCCTGAGGAGTGTTTTCCTAGCTATTATTGGTACATACAATAATGTTTCCTTACCAGTTTCACAAACTGAAGGCCATAGGTCAGTAGATCATTGCATATGTAGCATAAAAATCAGGCTACATCAGCGGATTGTCTGCTTTCGATAACCAAAATTACGCGTCAGTGGCCTAACAGTGCTACGAATGATACTGGTAGCAGTTCTTTGCAAACAGCACTTAATATATCACCTGAAATGTCATCATTAAGAAAATCACAAATCGAATAACGTACGATCCTTCAGCCACCCATGTGAGCAATTATCTACTCCGAATGAATTCAGCTGTTCGCCATCTTGGGGTTTATCCCAATAGGATGGAGGTGGTGGTAAGTTCCTATGGGACCAAACTGCTGAGGTCATCGGTCCTAGGATTACACACTATTTGATCTAACTTAAACTAACTAACGCTAAGGACAACACACAACCCATACCAGGGGGAGGACTCGAACCTCTGACTGGGGGAGCCGTTCCAATAGGAGACTTACTTGTAAATCTCATATAGAATTACTTGTACAAATGAAAGATAATGAATCTGTTGAGATACACGTCATGAAACTGGTACTGAACTGAGCTTGCGGTTTTTTTTTAACTCTGCACCTAGGCTAAATTACATTCAGTAATTGATTGCGAAAGTAACTTATTTGGTAATGTACCTCATATACTTTACTGGTAGTGGACAAAATGGAATTTAAATCAATTATGTTGTGCCTTTGTACATTCTTTAATGCACCAGTAGAATTATTCGTTAGCAGGTACCAAAAGCTTCTTTTCCTACACCAATAAACATACAGTAGTGAAAAAACGATTCTTGGAAAAGCATTCTAGAATAATACACAGTTTGGCCATATCTGCCACATTCTACAAACCCGCTACATCGTTGAACAGCAAAACCTCTAAGCTTCCGCGAGAGGAGCCTCCATGGGTAATTATTGTTGTAGACCGTCAGCCAAACGAGTGACGATTCATCCCACAACCGCAGTATTTTTACGATTTTCGCCTGCAGTGTCACTGTCTTGCGAGATTCTCCAGTCTTTATATCTCCCTATGTGTCAACCCCTACAGACGCCAATAAATAATATTCTTGACTTCTTAGTGATGTGGCATTGATTGTTCTTGTTGCCGCTGGTTTGAAATCTTGCAAACACACTTATATAACAGTGCTCAATAATGATAATAGCTAGTCATATCATAATTTTCACAAGGATTGGATTAGAGCATTTGACAGACATAAAAAGACAACGCAACAAGTCACTAAATTTTAACTATATTTATTTACAACGAATCTCAGAGGCGATGGTCTTTGTTAGGAGGCAGTGCTGATGTTTAGCTCATATACATTACTCCTCATACACCACGATGTAATATTTAGAACCTTTTAAGTATGACTGTGTAATGCCTTTGGTGGATTAATAAAAAGAGCTATATCTTTGGAATTGATGTTACATACCTGCAGCCAAAACGTGTTTTCGATGTATAATAATACGCAAACAATACAACAGACGTTACGAGTAATTAACATCATCTGACCTACATATATTTTGAGGGGGACTTTGGGACTTGGGGGCAGCAGATAATATAGGTAAATCTGTGCTAAAAGTAGGCTGTTTAAGAAGTCAACCATAATTTTGTGTAATCTAAATTCCCATTCTCAGTTTAGCCACCCTCTGCCTTTTTAGTTGGTGTTAAACTGTGAAGAGGATCTAATTTTGTCGTTGTTGTTGTAGTTTTTCTTGTCGTGGACTTCAGTTGTAAGACTGAAGCTCTCCATGCTACTCTACCTTGTGGAAGCCTCTTAATCTCCGAATAACTAATGCAGCCATCATACACTTTAACGTGGTAATTCTATTCATCTCTCGACCTTCCTTAACAATTTTTACACCCACACTTCCTTGCAGTACTATAGTCTACGGTCCTTGATATCTCGAAATGTGCCCATTCAACTTATCCCTTCGTTTAGTCATGCCGCCCCACAAATACATTTACTCCGCAGTTCTGTTCAGTACCTCCATATTACTACGCGATCTTCACCATTCTACTCGAGCACTACAGTTCAAAATTTTCTATTCTCTTCTTGTCTGTGCAGCTTATCGCCCACGTTTCACTTCCACACAAGGCTACACTCCAGACAAATGTCTTCAGTAAAGACTTCCTAACACTTAAATTTATGTACGATTTTAACAAATTTCTCTTCTTCAGAAATACTTTACTTCCCATTCCTAGGCTACGCTACGGTCGCGGGTTTGAATCCTGCCTCGGGCATGGATGTGTGTGATGTCTTTAGGTTAGTTAGGTTTAAGTCGTTCTAAGTTCTAGGGGACTTATGACCTCAGCAGTTGAGTCCCATAGTGCTCAGAGCCATTTGAACCATTTGAACCTAGGCTACTCTTTGCTTTGGTCGTCATCAGTATTTTACTACGGTAATAGGAATGCTCATCTATAACATTTCTGTCTAATTTCCTAATCTAATTCTCTTTGCACCGCCTGATTCAATCCGACAACATTCCATTACATTAGTTTTGTTCTGGCTGATGTTTGCGCTATATGCTACATTCAAGGCATTACCCATCCTCTTAAGGTGCTCTTTCATGTCCTTTGCTGTACCTGACAGAATTACAGTGTCATCAATAAACGTCAAAGTTATTATTTCTTCTGCTTGAACTCTAATTGCTTCTCCAGATTTTCTTTTGTTTCCTTTACTGCTTTGCTCACTATAGAAATTGAGTAACTTTGGTATAAGCTGCAACCCTGTCTCAATTCCATCTCGACAGATGTTTCCCTTCCTTTCCCTTTGGGTTTTAAGACTTCCATCTCGTTTTTATACATGTTGCAAATAGTCTTACTCTACCTGTATTTTACCAATCTTCTACTTTCAGATTTCAAAGAGGGCATTTAAGTCAGTCAAAACGGTTCTCTAAAGCTACAGATGTTGTAGACGAAGATTAGCTCTCCCTAAACCTATCTTCTATGAGATTTCGTAAGGTCAATAATATTGCCTCGCGTGTTCCTACATTTCTCTGGAACCCGGAAAGATCATCCACGAAGATGCCTCTACCACTTTTTACGTTCTTCTATAAATAACACGTGTCAGTATTTCGCAACCGTGAGTTGTTAAATTTGTAATCTGGTAACATTCAGAGCTGTCATCACGAAATTTCTTTAGAAATGGAATTATTATATCTTTCTCGATTTCGCCCATCTCAAACATCTTTAACATCAGGTGGAATAGTTTTGTCATGGAGGGCTTTCCGAAGGATACCAGTAGTGCGGGGGAATTTCATCTACTACAAGGGCCTTGCTTCGACTTAGGTCTTCCAATGCTCTGCAACATATTTCTGGCAGTGTCATATCAGCCATCTCGTTTTTATCTATATCCTCTCCCTTTCTGCAATATTGCCTTCAAATTTATTTCCCACGCATAGCCTCTTTACGTTGTTCTTCCACTTTTTAGCTTTCACTTCTTTCGTTAGAACTGGTTTCCTATTTGAGCTCTTTATTTTACACAGCTGCGTATCTTTTCTGCAAAGGCCTCTTTCATTTTATCGTAGGTGATATCGTCCTTTCCTCTAGTTGTACATCATTTTATAGCCCTATATTTGCGACGCAACCATTCCTGCTTAGCCATTTTGACCTTTCAGTGAATCTGATTTATTAAACATCTGTATTCATTTGCTGTATTTGTCTATTTTCTCCTTTCATCAGTTAAATTCAGTATTTTCTGTGTTATCTAACGATGTCTTTTAACTTAATTGACCCTCTGGTTCCTTCTGTACTTCGTCTTTCAGACATACCCGTTCGTATTATGCGGTATTCTTTAAAAAGGACCCTCTAAAACCTCTGGTTCCTTCAACTAATCCAGGTCCCCCTCCTTAATTTATTACATTTTTGTAATTTCTTCATTTCTAATATACATTTCTTAACCAATACATTGAGGCCAGAGACAACATCTGTCCCTCAAAAAGTTTAGACAGTTTAAAATCCGTTTCCTAAAGCTCTTTCGTACCATTATATAGTCAGTCTGAAACCATTCATTGTCTCCTGGTCTCCTACAGCATACACCCTTCTCCTCGTCTCCTACAGTATACATCCTTCTTTCACGCTTTTTAAACCAATTATGCTCTGTCCAAAATCCTATTAGGTGGCTTCTTCTTTCGTTTCGTCACCCAGTATATATTCTTCCACTATTTCTTCCTTTCTTTCTTTCCTTTCTATCGGATACCAGTTCCTCATTACAACTAAATTTTCTTCTCCATTAACTAACTGAATAAATTATGGAATCTCATCAACAATTCTTTGAATCCCTTCATCATCTGAGGTGGTAGATTGCATACCAACTTGCACCAGTGTGGTGAGTGTATTCTTCGGATTTATCTTGACTGCGATGCGGTCACTATGTTGTTCATAATAGCTTTCCCACATTCCTATTTACTTCTTCATAACCAGACCTACTTCTTCATTACCCTAATTTGATTGTGCATTTATAACGCTGTACTGACCATCTGGAAGTACTTTCCTTCTACCACCCAACTTTACTAACCCCTCTTACATCAGACTACAAACTACCCACTTCCGTTTTTAGTTTTTTTAACCCACCTACCAGATTAAGTGATTTAACATTCAACGATCCAAGTTGTAGAATGTTTCACATGATGACAAGGTCTTCCCGAGTAGTCCTCGATAGAAGATCCAAATGGGGGACTGTTTTAGCTTAGGAGTGTTTTACCCGAGAGGATTCCATCATCGTTTAACCCTACTGTAGAGCTGGATAAACTAGGGTAAACTAACGGCTATTGTTTCCCCCTGCTTTCAGTAATAATGAGAACAATTTGAAATTTGCCTAATAACACCTATTTTGTACCTACCATAAGATATGATGTGTATTAACTTGTGCTGTACTTTATTATTCACGTTTTTCAGTTTAGTTATGTTACCTTACAGCTTTAAGCCTTAATGTTATTCAGATCGTTTAATGAAACTAAAAATGATAACTGAATATTCATTTGCTCATTGTAATAATAAATACTTATCCTATGCTGAGGAAGAAGTATCTGAAAACGTAGGTCTGGAGGACAGCATTGCATGGTACTAAAACATGGACTGTGGGAAATGGGGAAGAAAAGAGAATCGAAGTGTTTGAGATGCGGTGCTACAGAACAGCGTTGAAAATTATGTGGACTGATACGATAAGGAATGAGGAGGTTCCCTGCAGAATAGACGATGAAAGAAGTATTTGGAAAATACTGACAAGAAAAACGGATAGGATAATAGGACATGTGTTGAGAAATCATGGAATAACTTCCCTGACAATGGAGCTGTAGACGGTAGGAACTGTAGAGGAAGACAGGTATTGAAACACCGCTAGCAAATACTTGAGAACGTAGGTTACAATTGCTACTCTGGGATGAAAATGTTGGCACAACAGAGGGATTCATCATACCACTCACAACACTGATCACTCGAAAAAAAAAAAGGGAAACAAAATCGAAAACAATACTGAGATAGAAAAGATTGTATCCATAAACCAGCTTGCCCTTTTCTCGATCGATATTCGGCGAATCACGGATGTAGGGCAAGGGCTGCTTTCATACTCCTACATTTCCGAAAAGATTTTGATACAGTGCCCCCACTGCAGACTGTTAACGGAGGTCCGACTTACGGAATGGGTCTCATATTTCATTGGTTCCAAGACATCTTAAGTAATAGAATCAAGTACGTGGATCTGGACGGTGAGTCTTCATCAGAAACAAGGGTATAGTAAGAAGTGGTCTAGAGAAGAATGATAGGGCGCTGTTATTCTCTGTATACTTCAACAACTGAACAGACTGATTGAGCAGCAATATCAGATTTTTTTGCTGGTGGGACTGTACGAGGCAGCCGAATAGGAAAAATGTACTTCTAACGTTCGAATGGAGTTTCAGTGGAGTGTCGCTTGACACAGTCACGTCGACTGAGTATCTCGGCGTAACACTGAAAAGCGGAATGTGGTGGGACGATAATATAAGGACGGTAGGAGAATGACAGACTTTGAATTATTGGGAGAAATTTAGGAAAGGACACCTCATCTACAAAGGAGATCGCGCATAGAACGCTGGTGTGACAGATTCCTGAGTTTCGCTCGAGTGTTTGGGATTACCAACAGATGGTATTAAAGGAAGATATCGAAGCAACTCAGAGGCGTTCTGTTAGACTTTTTACCAGTAGTTTCTATCGACACGCGAGGTTTTCGGAGATGTTTCGGCAACTGAAATGGAAATCCCTGGCGGGTAGGTGACGTTCTTTTCCGAGAAAGGTTTCTGAGAAATGGAAGGAGCCTTACTGGCAGGTAAACGCAGAAAATTTTTACTACCGCTCACACACGTTTCATGTAATGAGTGTGAAGGTAAGGTAAAAGAAATGAGAACTGGTACGAAGAAGTGTATACCTTGGTTTCTCCTAAGCTCCACTTGCGATTGGAACAGGAAAGAGACTGGCTTGTAGTGATACAAGGTATCCTCCGCTATTCACAGTATTGTGACTTGTGGATTATGTATGTACATTTAGATATACATGTAGATTGTAGTTTAAATTATTAATCGTTTGTTAGTTATTAGGTAACAGATAAGTACGACACTTCTTATGTACATTTCAGCAGATGTGAAAACGTAATTACGTAATGAAACACTTGGTGAAGAATGTTGTATCTATAACTTCATTCCTGTCTTTGCTGTTGGTCGATGAGTCGTAAATTAGGTTAGTGACGCTATAAATTCTTAGTTTAACCATAATTACACTGCTGAATTATCCAGCTCTGACTAATGTGTACACTTTTTCCGGTGAAGATAAAAAGTTCAATTTACAGTTAATTTCCTATACTGTGATTAAAAAATTCCTCTATCCCTAATTTATGACTTCATTCAAGTCAGAGACAATTTCGCGCACTGCCGGCATCATGTGGAGTGTGTGAATAGCAAGCGAGTCACCTATGATATGTTGTTTGTTGTCGTCTTCAGTCCTGAGACTGGTTTCATGCAGCTCTCCATGCTACTCTATCCTGTGCACGCTTCATCATCTCCCAGTACCTACTGCGACCTACATCCTTCTGAATCTGCTTAGTGTATTCATCTCTTGGCCTCCCTCTACGATTTTTATCCTCCACACTGCCCTCCAATGCTAAATTTGTGATCCCTTGATGCCTCAAAACATGTCCTACCAACCGATCCCTTCTTCTAGTCAAGTTGTGCCACAAATTTCTCTTCTCCCCAATCCTATTCAATACCTCCTCATTAGTTACGTGATCTACCCACCTTATCTTCAGCATTATTCTGTAGCACCACATTTCGAAAGCTTCTATGCTCTTCTTGTCCAAACTAGATATCGTCCATGATTCACTTCCATACATGGCTACACTCCATACAAATACTTTCAGAAACGACTTCCTGACACTTAAATCTATACTCGATGTTAACAAATTTCTCTTCTTCAGAAACGATTTTCTTGCCATTGCCAGTCTGCATTTTATATCCTCTCTACTTCCACCATCATCAGTTATTTTACTCCCTAAATAGCAAAACTCCTTTACTACTTGAAGGGTCTCATTTCCTAATCTGATTCCCTCAGCATCACCCGATTTAATTTGACTACATTCCATTATCCTCGTTTTGCTTTTGTTGATGTTCATCTTATATCTACCTTTCAAGACACTGTCCATTCCCTTCAACTGCTCTTCCAAGTCCTTTGCTGTCTCTGACAGAATTACAATGTCATCGGCGAACCTCAAAGTTTTTACTTCTTCTCCATGAATTTTAATACCTACTCTAAATTTTTCTTTTGTTTCCTTTACTGCTTGCTCAATATACAGATTGAATATCATCGGGGAGATGCTACAACCCTGTCTCACACCTTTCCCAACCACTGCTTCCCATTCATGCCCCTCGACTCTTATAACTTCCATCTGGTTTCTGTACAAATTGTAAATAGCCTTTCGCTCCCTGTACTTTACCCCTGCCACCTTCAGAATGTGAAAGACAGTATTCCAGTTAACATTGTCAAAAGCTTTCTCTAAGTCTACAAATGCTAGAAACGCAGGTTTGCCTTTTCTTAATCTTTCTTCTAAGATAAGTCGTAAGGTTAGTATTGCCTCATGTGTTCCAACATATCTACGGAATCCAAACTGATCTTCCCCGAGGTCCGCTTCTACAAGTTTTTCATTCGTCTGTAAAGAATTCGCGTTAGTATTTTGCAGCTGTGACCCATTAAAGTGATAGTTCGGTAATTTTCACATCTGTCAACACCTGCTTTCTTTGGGATTGGAATTATTATATTCTTCTTGAAGTCTGAGGGTATTTCGCCTGTCTCATACATCTTGCTCACCAGATAGTAGAGTTGTGTCATGACTGGCTCTCCCAAGGGAATCAGTAGTTCTAATGGAATGTTGTCTACTCCCGGCGCCTTGTTTCGACTCAGGTCTTTCAGTGCTCTGTCAAACTCTTCACGCAGTATCTTATCTCCCATTTCGTCTTCATCTACATCCTCTTCCATTTCCATAATATTGTCCTCAAGTACATCGCCCTTGTATAAACCCTCTATATACTCCTTCCAACTTTCTGCCTTACCTTCTTTGCTTAGAACTGGGTTGCCATCTGAGCTCTTGATATTCATACAAGTGGTTATCTTCTCTCCAAAGGTCTCTTTAATTTTCCTGTAGGCTGTATCAATCTTACCACTAGTGAGACAAGCCTCTACATCCTTACATTTGTCCTCTAGCCAACCATGCTTAGCCATTTTGCACTTCCTGTCGAACTCATTTTTGAGACATTTGTATTCCTTTGTGCCTGCTTCATTTACTGCATTTTTATATTTTCTTTCATCAATTAAATTCAAAATTTCTTCTGTTACCAGAGGATTTCTATTAGCCCTCGTCTTTTTACCCACTTGATCGTCTGCTGCCTTCACTACTTCATCCCTCAGAGCTACCCATTCTTCTTCTACTGTATTTCTTTCCCCCATTCCTGTCAATTGTTCCCTTATGCTCTCCCTGAAACTCTCTACAACCTCTGGTTCTTTCAGTTTATACAGGTCCCATCTACCTTAAATTCCCACCTTTTTGCAGTTTCTTCAGTTTCAATCTGCAGTTCATAACCAATAGATTGTGGTCAGAATCCACATCTGCCCCTGGAAATGTCTTACAATTTAAAACCTGGTTCCTAAATCTGTGTCTTACCATTATACAGTCTATCTGATACGTTTTAGTATCTCCAGGATCCTTCCAGGTATACAACCTTCTTTTATGATTCTTGAACCAAGTGTTAGCTATGATTAAGTTATGCTCTGTGCAAAATTCTACAAGGCGGTTTCCTCTTTCATTTCTTCCCCCCAATCCATATTCACCTACTATGTTTCCTTCTCTCCCTTTACCTACTGACGAGTTCCAGTCACCCATGACTATTAAATTTTAGTCTCCCTTCACCACCTGAATAATTTCTTTTATCTCGTCATGCATTTCATCTATTTCTTCATCATCTGCAGAGCTAGTTGGCATATAAACTTGTATTACTGTAGTAGGCATGGGCTTTGTGTATATCTTGGCCACAATAATGCGTTCACTATGCTGTTTGTAGTAGCTAACCCGCACTCCTATTTTTTTATTCATTATTGAACCTATGACATAATAGCATTAAATACCAAAAAGTTCGATACAGAGAGCGGAATTCCGCTACAAACAGAACGTTGAAGGTAGAGGTGCTGGATAAACAAATATGTATGCCTGAACATAAATGCAGATGCTAGTGAAGGTTACATGGTTGCGCCTGTGGAATGTCCTCTGTAAAAAAATGGCTCTGAGCACTATGGGACTTAACATCATAGGTCATTAGTCCCCTAGAACTTAACTACTTAAACCTAACAAACCTAAGGACATCACACACATCCATGCCCGAGGCAGGATTCGAACCTGCGACCGTAGCAGTCCCGCGGTTCCGGACTGCAGCGCCTAGAACCGCACGGCCACCATGGCCGGCTTGTCCTCTGTACCTTGAAAGTGTGATTAGTGCTCAGAACAGTCCCCTATGTAGTTGTGAATGCATTATCTCGGGGCTCAACGAATCCGAATGTGAGCAGATCGTTTTTTTCTCGTGTGGTGGGTACTTCAGTAATCGAGGGAACCGAAGTGTTTGGTTACCCAGAGGCACCGTATCCAAGATTAATCTACATCTACATATACGTGATGACTCTGTTATTCACAATAAAGTGCCTGGCAGAGGGTTCAGTGAACTACCTTCAACCTGTCTCTCCCCCGTTCCACTCTCGAAAGGCACGCGGGATAAACGAGCACATAAATTTTTGTGTGCGAGCCCTGATTTTTCTTATTTTACCGTGATGATCATTTCTCCCTATGTAGGTGGGTATCAACAGAATGTGTTCGCAATCGGAGGAGAAAACTGGTTATTGAAATTTCATGAGATGATCCCGTCGCAACGAAAAACGCCTTTGTATTAATGATTGCCACTCCAATTCACGTATCATGTCTGTGGCACTACCTACCCTATTTCGTGATAACATAAAACGAGCTGCCCTTCTTTGAACTTTTTCGAAGTCATTTGTGAGTCCCACCTGACGCGGATCCCACACCGCACAGCAGTACTCCAAAATAGGGCGGACAAGCGTGCTGTAAGCAGTCTCTTCAGTAGACCTGTGACATCTCTTAACTGTTCCACCATTGAATCGCAGTCTTTGGTTTGCTCTACCCAAAACTGTAATCCATAAGTATTTCGTCAAATTTACAGCTTTCAGTTTTGTGTAACGTATCGCAGAATCGAAAGTTAGCGGACTTCCTTTAGTATTCATGTGAATAACTTCACACTTTTCTTTATGCAGGGTCAACTGCCACTTTTTGCACAATACAGATATCATATCTAAATTATTTTGCAATTCATTTTGGTCATCTGATAATTTTAAAACACGGTAAATGGCAGCATCATCTGCAAACAATCTAAAAGGTCTACGCAGATTGTCTCGTATGTCGTTAATATAGATCACGAACAATAGAGGGTCTATAACACGGTCTTTCGGGAGCACCGGATATTACTTCTGTTTTTCTCAATGACGTTCCGTCTATTACTACTAACAGTGACCTTTCTGACAGGAAATCATGAATCCAGTCGCACAATTGAGGCGATATTCCATCGTTTGGTTAGAAGACGCTTGTGAGGAATGGGGTCAAAAGCCTTCAGGAAATCTAACAATATCGAATCAATTTGACATCCCCTGTCGATAGCGCTCATTAGCTCATGAGTATAAAGAGCTCGTTGTGTTTCACAGGAACGATATTATATGAATCAATGCTCACTATGTGTCAATAAATCGTTTTCTTCGAGATAATTCGTAATGTTCAGACTCAACATATGTTTCAAAATCCTGCTGCAAATCGACGTTAATGATTCAGCAGATTACTCCTATTTTCCATTTTAGGTATTGGTGTGAAGTGAGTAATTTTCCAGTTTTTAGGTACTTATCTTTCTGTGAGCGAGTAGTTGTATACAACTGCTAAATATGGAGCTATTTTATCAGCATACTCTGAAAGGAAACTGACTGGTACACATTCTGGACCAGAGGCCTTGCCTTTATTAAGTGATTTAAGCTCCTTTGCTACACCGAGGATATCTACCTCTACGTTTCTCTTCTTCGCAGTTGTTCTTGATTGGAATTCTGGAATATTTACTTCGTCTTCTTTCGTGAAGGAGTTTTGGGAAACCGTCTTTGATAACTCTGCTTTAGTGGCACTGTCATCAGTGACTACATGGTTGTTATCGCGGAGTGAAGATATTGATTGCGTCTTACCACTGATGTGCTTTACGTATGACCTGAATCTCTATGGGTTTTCTGACAGATTCCGAAACAGTGTTTTGTTCTGAAAATTATTATAAGCATCTCGTATCGATGTACGCTCTATCTCTTGAACTTCAGCAAAATTTTGTCAATCTTGAGGATTTTGCGTTCTTTTAAATTTTCCCTGCTTTTCTCGCTGCTGCTGGAATAGTGATCTGACCAGTTTTATGTACTATTGGGGATCGGTTCCCTCACTTAGTAATTTATGTGGTATATATCTCTCAACTGGCGTCGATAATATCTCTCTGAAACTATTCTCCATTTTTTCTACGCTTACATGATCAGAACGGAAGGGGTCGAGACCGTCTCTTAACAAGGCATTAAGATAAATTTTGTCAGCTTTTTTAAACAGATGTATTTTGCGTTTCATTTAGGGGGGGGGGGCGTGTTACGATATTCAGGCTAGCAGCAACTGCCTTGTGGTCGTTAATCCCTCTAACTGTCATAACACTCACCATTTGTCCAGGATTATTGGCTACTAAGAGGTCAAGTTTGCTTCCGCAACCATTTACGCTTCGATTGGGCTCATGTTCTAATTGTTCAAAATAATTTTCTATGAAAGCATTCAGTACAATCTCGGATGACGTTTCGTGCCTGCCGCAGGCTTTAAACGTATAGTTATTCCAGCATATCGAGGGTAGATTGAAGTCGCAACAGACTATAATTGTATGAGTGGGGTACCTTTTTTGAAATGAGACTCAAGTTTTCTTTGAACTGTTCATCAACAATATCTTCTGAGTCGAGGAGTTGGTAAAATGATCCAACTAATAGTTTAGTCCGATTGTCAAGTACAGCCCTACCCATACTATTTTGCTGGATCTATCTACTTATAATTCAATTTCGCTACAACTACTTCTGGCAGCAATAAATACTCCTCCACAAATTGTATTTAATCTATCCTTTCTGAACACACTTAGGTCGTTGGAAAAAATTTCGTCTGAATTTATTTCTGTATTCCGTGCTTTCTATTACGGCTTGGAAGTCTGGTTCTTTCCCGACACAGCTACAACAATTCACAACTAGAATACCGATTGTTTCTACAGCTACCTTACTCAGTCTTGCCTGCCCCCTTTTGAGACGGACACCCTTTCTGTGGTTTCCTGAGACACTCTAATCAAAAACAAACGCCCAGTCCCTTCCACACAGCCCCCGCTACCCACGTATCCGCTTCCTGTTTGTAAGGGACTCCTGACCTATTAAGTGGAACCCGGAAACCCACCAATGCAATTGCTCCTTATAAACAAACGAAGTGTGTGGTTTCAAATATAGCGGAAATTTTATGCAAATTTTGTCGTCAATTTTTATCCTCCCACTCGTCAGTTCAACTTGTTGATCATTCTAAAAGGAATTTAAATTGCAGGACTGTTCCATAGCTTCCCAGATGTCATGGGCTACTGGTATACCGCAGATTCAACGGTTCAACACTCTATCGGTGAAACCTTTTCCGTGTGAAACACATCCAACACTCTTCAGGTTCTACATAAGCATTTGTTCTATCGTCATGTCAGTCTATACTCCACACCAATACATATCAGAACGTCGAACCCTGAAGAAGTTGTCCTTGGTGAATTTATCGAAAGCCGCTGGTTTAATGGTCTCTTTCAGTTTTTACATGTCCTGAATGTACATATAACACGCTTTAGCACAAGGAAAGTGTCAAGTTGCATGGAATATAGGGAACATAGCTCTTACATATTCTATATGGAGCTCACAGTTGCCCATACGCTCTGCCTGTATGAAATGCAGTGCCAAGATGACAAGCCGAATGTACTGTATCCCCAACTGGGAAGTTTTCCCTCTTTGCTTAATATCATCCATTGTGTTGACAAATTTATTTTTCAGCTTTTTGTCAGCCGCTGTGACCGAGCTGTTCCAGCCGCTTCAGTCCTGAACCACGCGGCTGCTACGGTCGCAGGTTCGAATCCTGCCTCGGGCATGGATGTGTGTGATGTCCTTTGGTTAGTTAGGTTTAAGCAGTTCTAAGTATAGGGGACTGATGACCTCAGATGTTAAGTCCAATAGTGCTTAGAGCCACTTTAACCATCAGCTTTTCCTTCATTTGATATTTTTCCAAATCGCTGAATGATGCACCGTTTCCACTGAAATCAGAATGACAGTCTTTATATGCACATGGGGAATAGAAGCTGCAGCATATAATATACAGTCTCCAAGACCTGAGAGAGTTCACTGTCTCTCATTAAGAATCCTATTGCTCGTAGAAAAGACATTATGAAGTGAAAGCCTCCTAATCGAATTACATTAGTGAATAGTTCATTCCCTCCATTAGCGACCACTGCAACTGTATCTTTAGCTTTCATGTAGTGTAGTTAATCAGACGTCACGATACATGTTTGCTGTGTGGTCTTTTTATGGTCGTGATGGCATAAGCTAAAGCAGTTAAAACAGTACTGTAATCTGTAGGCGGGTTGTTGATGAATGTAAGTGCTAACACATTTGATTGCGTATAAGGTTCTCAAGTTCCGATTTTCTCCATAACTTCCTGCCATGCAGGAATAGAAATCTGTAAAACCTTTTCCATCATCCAAGTATAATCGTGAGTTACTTTTGCCTATCATTGTTGTAATACTGAAGTCAGCATTATCGAAAACGAACTGTGATAAAGAATCATTTGAATTATTAGGTTTCCAAAACTGAACGTCAGAAGCCTCTAATCAAGCCACAGTGCTACATGAAGAGCAGAAACCCACAAACGAGACAATTTCAAACAATGTTTTTTGATCCCACTTTACGAAACAAGTTCACCCGAAGACTAAATTGAACGATGCCTGCTGGCAGACAGAATCACATTGAATATTGCTGTACATTTGTTTTTTTTTTACACTTCTTTTTGACGTAACGACGCCCTTCAAAAATCCGTGCAAAATCTCAAGGACTATAACTTCAGCATTCTCTGTCAAGCCATT
Organism: Schistocerca serialis cubense; assembly: GCF_023864345.2. Taxonomy (NCBI): domain Eukaryota; kingdom Metazoa; phylum Arthropoda; class Insecta; order Orthoptera; family Acrididae; genus Schistocerca; species Schistocerca serialis. The sequence goes on along the minus strand of NC_064643.1, from coordinate 740,466,408 downwards.
GACATCTGGATAATCGGCAATACTGTAAGGAGTGATTCTTATAACTTATATAAATTCTTACTCAAATACCTAATAGTTTGTCCAGCAGTAATACCACTAATGGGTAGCTGAAACGAGTAAAACCATCAGCCGCACAAACCTATAGCGCTGCCACATTGCGTCCGTGGAAGAGGACCGACACAATCAATAAAGAGACCAGTGTGGACCAGTGGATAGAAGGAACCCCTGCCCCCTTCGGCATTCGACATAGACGTCTTACATTCCCCACAGTGAGTAATCATTTTTCTAACATCACGATACACGATGGGCTACGTTAGTGACTCACGGATCATCTGAAAGGTCTTATATACCGCTGCCAGTTAACCCCCACAGAAGAATTACGATAATATTGAAGACAGGCCAGACTCTGAGATTACTTTATGATTAACTACACGATGGTCCAAAACGGGTCTGAAACCGTCTCACCCCCCTTCCCCCACCCACATTATTCCTAGGTATGAATAATATCGGTGGAGCATGCCGGCGAGGTCGACGGCCTCACAAGCCCTTCATCGAACAACAAGCGTGGCGGGCAGGCAGATTTTAATTTCTTCATCTCGGCTCCTGCGGCGGCAGAGAACGTCCGTTCGCAATTCATCTCAGGAGACTTTCTGGCCGGCTCTGAACTGCTCTGTAATGCAGCACTACTTGGTGTACTGCTCTTGTTATTGTGCAAGGTCAGCAAAGAATGCCGAAACATCTATAAACACTGAATTAACAAAACATTTTACCATTTTGGCGCCGTGGAGAGAGAACAAACCTCCTCCTACTCTTCGAATATTCTGCACCCCCTAATGTGGCTCACGTAGAAGAGGAAGGCGGAAATTCGCAGTACGCTCAGTTCTACGCGGGAGGGTCAGAACCTAACTAAGGGCCTGGTTTTTCGCCTTCAGTATGAATTCCTGGTGTTGTAGGTAGTATTTGAATTTATCTAGGGTGAAGAGGACAGACATCTAGAGGCGCAGGCTAAGGACCTCTGCTCTCCATATTGGTCCTGAAGCAACAGGGCGGCAACCCTCGAGTTACAGGCGTCGGTTTGGACCACAGAGGGTCAGGAATGGCCGGAACATTGGCATTACTCAAAGAGATCTTAAGCGCATCAAACAGAGCCTGCTGGCTGTCGGTTCAGACAAACGGCTCGCCCTTCTTTTGCAACAGGCTTCAAGGATCTGACCAAACTTTGGAAAGAATTTTCGGAAAATTTTGCAATTCCAACGAAATGGGCTATCCCTTTCACAGTCTTCGTAGAAAGGAAACAATAAATAGCTCGGGTCCTAGGCTGGTCACTCCTGTCCCTGCATCCAAGATTAGATGCCTGAGAAAACAGATCTCACTACGAGCTAAGGTAGCTTTAGACGTTTTGACAGTTAGTCCCGCTTGCCTAAGACGCTCTAAGAGCATTCAGAAATACTCAAAGTGCTCGAAAAAGACGACACTGTAGATGACAACATCTTCCAAGTACGCTCCTGGAAATGGAAAAAAGAACACATTGACACCGGTGTGTCAGACCCACCATACTTACTCCGGACACTGCGAAAGGGCTGTACAAGCAATGATCACACGCACGGCACAGCGGACACACCAGGAACCGCGGTGTTGGCCGTAGAATGGCGCTAGCTGCGCAGCATTTGTGCACCGACGCCGTCAGCCAGTTTGCCGTGGCATACGGAGCTCCATCGCAGTCTTTAACACTGGTAGCATGCCGCGACAGTGTGGACGTGAACCGTATGTGCAGTTGACGGACTTTGAGCGAGGGCGTATAGTGGGCATGCGGGAGGCCGGGTGGACGTACCGCCGAATTGCTCAACACGTGGGGCGTGAGGTCTCCACAGTACATCAATGTTGTCGCCAGTGGTCGGCGGAAGGTGCACGTGCCCGTCGACCTGGGACCGGACCGCAGCGACGCACGGATGCACGCCAAGACCGTAGGATCCTACGCAGTGCCGTAGGGGACCGCACCGCCACTTCCCAGCAAATTAGGGACACTGTTGCTCCTGGGGTATCGGCGAGGACCATTCGCAACCGTCTCCATGAAGCTGGGCTACGGTCCCGCACACCGTTAGGCCGTCTTCCGCTCACGCCCCAACATCGTGCAGCCCGCCTCCAGTGGTGTCGCGACAGGCGTGAATGGAGGGACGAATGGAGACGTGTCGTCTTCAGCGATGAGAGTCGCTTCTGCTTTGGTGCCAGTGATGGTCGTATGCGTGTTTGGCGCCGTGCAGGTGAGCGCCACAATCAGGACTGCATACGACCGAGGCACACAGGGCCAACACCCGGCATCATGGTGTGGGGAGCGATCTCCTACACTGGCCGTACACCATTGGTGATCGTCGAGGGGACACTGAATAGTGCACGGTACATCCAAACCGTCATCGAACCCATCGTTCTACCATTCCTAGACCGGCAAGGGAACTTGCTGTTCCAACAGGACAATGCACGTCCGCATGTATCCCGTGCCACCCAACGTGCTCTAGAAGGTGTAAGTCAACTACCCTGGCCAGCAAGATCTCCGGATCTGTCCCCCATTGAGCATGTTTGGGACTGGATGAAGCGTCGTCTCACGCGGTCTGCACGTCCAGCACGAACGCTGGTCCAACTGAGGCGCCAGGTGGAAATGGAATGGCAAGCCGTTCCACAGGACTACATCCAGCATCTCTACGATCGTCTCCATGGGAGAATAGCAGCCTGCATTGCTGCGAAAGGTGGATATACACTGTACTAGTGCCGACATTGTGCATGCTCTGTTGCCTTTGTCTATGTGCCTGTGGTTCTGTCAGTGTGATCATGTGATGTATCTGACCCCAGGAATGTGCCAATAAAGTTTCCCCTTCCTGGGACAATGAATTCACGGTGTTCTTATTTCAATTTCCAGGAGTGTATTTATACACACACTTGCACTTTAACTCTTCGAAAACGAAACCCAGTAACCTAGAAAGAACTGCCACACCGCAGAATGGCCAAAAGACATCCGGTTGAATTCACATAAGTTCTAGGCGGTGCAAGAGACAGTGGCCCCCCAGGATTCTGTGGCAAGGGAATCAGGTAATACGCCTGGTTAAGATGGAAAACAGAAAAACAGTGCGCCCCAGAAAATCATGAGAAACACCCGTTTAGATCAGGATGAAGGGCAGACACCAAGATTACTTTATGATCAACTACACGATAGTCCACAACGGGTCTGAAACCATCTCACCCCCTCCCCCCACCCTCATTATTTCTAGGCATCAAAAATATTGGTGAAGCGTACCGGCGAGATGGACGGCCTCATAGCCGGCTGTGGTGACCGAGCGGTTCTAGGCGCTTCAGTCGGAAACCGCGTGACTGGTACGGTCGCAGGTTCGAATCCTGCCTCGGCCATGGATGCGTGTGGTGTCCTTAGGTTAGTTAGGTTTAAGTAATTCTGAGTTCTATGGGACTGATGACCTCAGATGTTAAGTCCCATAGTGCTCAGAGCCATTTGAACGGCTTCATAAGCTTTTCAGCGAGAGTTATGTTCACGAACTTACGCAGTACCTGAGCAGTAGTTGCTTTAATTTTGATGGGTATGACATTCCACTGGCTCCACTAACTACTTGTAGAGCCGATATCGATCCTGTTCAAATGACAGAAGTAGTCTTCGGTCGAGGAGTGTGATGTTGGGTTTGGCGAGCTGGTTTCTGCGACACTCCTGCTGCCCAGGAGTGAAGATCGTGAAACCGTGAATTGTTAAATTGGTCTCAGATAAGGTTTTCCTGCTGGATTAAGTGCTGATAGCGGCGAGTTTCAGAGAGGGCAGCTGACGCCGGTTGCAACCTGGTAAGCAAGTACCTGGACAATTGTGGAGGCTTAAACGTTACACGACCTGTAGCTCATCTTGGAATCCTGGAACTCATGAATCCTTCTCCCCTGAGTGGAGTTACAGGATGTCAAATTAAACACCTTTCAGCTGTCTAATTTCCAAACTTGTTTTATTTGGCTATCAGCTTCTGCGTTCTAATAAGCCATCTTCAGGCCTCTGACCGACGTTTAGGAAGATTTCACTTCGGTTCTGATCACCAAAAGGGCCAGCAGTACTGGTATAAGCAGAATTTTGCCTTAGCGATCACTTCAACTATCATCCGCCGACTGTTGTCCAACAGTTGTCAGATGATGGTTGAAGTGATTACTGTAGCAAAAACGAACCAACGAACTCAAAGTAGCTCTTTGGGAATCCAAAGCCATTGTGCGGTGACAAACAGGACGACGACCAACCGCCCACCTCCAGAGTTGGGGGGCCAAAGGAATGATGTATTCACTCCTATTTCCAGTGCACGTCCCACGTGTCTGGAAGCTGCTCAGGCAGACAAAATTGTATGTCACATGGGTGGCAGAACAAACAGCCCCGCCGGTTGCCCCGCAGACTTGCTGTGTCCGGGCTGCTTCATTCACTGTTCCTCCCAGCGAAACGGCCTCAATGGCATTCGCGCCAACGTGCCGCTCCGCCCACCTCACTTCACGCTAAAGATCTTGTTCCAGGAGACGCAGCTCGAGCCATCGATTGTGCAACAGATCACTCACATTATACCTGGACACAATCTACATCCAGCCAAACCATCCCATCCCTTACGATTTCCTACCCACGCTGATCATACATATCTCATACATAACTGCACCTGCATATGCCAGGAAACAGGATTGGCATCAGTTTCTCAGCGTCCTCTATGGTCACTAAATCGACACCCCCGCCATCACTTGGACAGACACAGATACAGCTCCTGACGCCATTTTTGCTTCCCGTAACCTCTTGAGATGCATGACATCAGAAGTTCTAGATCCAACTAGGAGTGATCAACCACCTGTGGTCCATCAGATCTCTCATCGGATGCCAAACGAAACCCGCCATACTGCCAATCATCCATGCCTAAAATTGTGTCTACGGAGAATTACTTTGTGCTCGTTACTGAGACACTTTCACATGCTGGAGCTCAAGTTATATGTTCGCATTTACTTACAAGCTAAACGACGTCTGAGCTGGCGCTTGACATCCACTAGAGTAAACGAAACTTCTATAAACACTGCAGAGTATTTGGAAGCGTTCCATAGCACCTTTATGAAACAAATCATTTCCACGTATTCCATCCTCCATGAGAGCAATCATTTCCATAGAACCTCAATAGAGCCAACAACTGCACATCCTACCTAGAATATACATTTGCAATGCCAAATGATCCCAAATTTAGTTAGTCGGCAGATCCCTAAGTGTGTGAATGTACAAACTGTACGGGATGAGCGGACGGGAATGCAGTGGGCGTAATTAAGTCATCAGGATAATATTTAGACAATGGCCATTCACTGGCGAAAGCATATTAAAAAGGGGTCACACAGCCAGGATTTAGGGAGGCGAGGGTGAGCCAGAGCGTAGAGTTTGGCGAAATATAGTTCTCAAAGCCAACAAATTTTGGTGTCTGCCAATTGGGTCGAGACTTGGCGAAAGCATATTAAAAAGGGGTCACATAGCCAGGACTTAGGGAGGCGAGGGTGAGCCAGAGCGTAGAGTTTGGCGAAATATAGTTCTCAAAGCCAACAAAATTTGGTGTCTGCCAATTGGGTCGAGGCTTGGCGAAAGCATATTAAGAAGGGGTCACATAGCCAGGACTTAGGGAGGTGAGGGTGAGCCAGAGCGTAGAGTTTGGCGAAATATAGTTCTCAAAGCCAACAAAATTTGGTGTCTGCCAATTGGGTCGAGGCTTGGCGAAAGCATATTAAAAAGGGGTCACATAGCCAGGACTTAGGGAGGCAAGGTGAGCCAGAGCGTAGAGTTTGGTGATATATAGTTCTCAAAGCCAACAAAATTTGGTGTCTGCCAATTGGGTCGAGGCTTGGCCGTAACAAGAAAAAAGAAGTTACTGTTTAAAAGCTCACATAATAAAGTAAAATCATCTACTGTCTGGCTCATCCTTCCAAAACGTAGCTATGCTACCACCTGAACCAAGCTTCCAATAAGTACATACAATTTCATGAACGGGACTAATGATGACAATAACAACTGAAAGCATTACACAAACACTCGCTAAAGAGCGAAGCACTGCACCTGGTCGCTATAAAGTCATTTACCTCCACCCCAGTGGATATCTCATAGCCTTTCCATTCTTCACAAACGCATCCTCTATACAATTTATTACCCAGAGTAGTTGTTAACGTCCTGAAAGCCGATAAATCAGACTCGCAGATCCTATCCTGTCGACTTGTCAGCCTCCTGTCCGTTTTCAGAAGAACCCTTGAAACCATCACCACCCACAGAATTCATCAGCATTTGGCAATCCTACTACCCATCCCCAACTCACTGCATGGCTTTCGTCGCAACTCTGACACCAACGACCATCTTAGTTAGCATATTCACATTATCTCGCATCAGTTAAATAAGCGGAAGACCGTAATATCCGTTGACATCCAAAATGTATTGGTACGGCATTCTCGACTGCTCTTCAGGTTACATACTCATGTACTTCCATTCCAGTTGGCTATGCTCGCCTTGTAGCATCCTTCCTTCATCATGGTCCTACCTATCTAAGTGAACAACACCTGTTCACATATATTTCATCCCACTTCAAAGGGCCTCAAGGCTTTTTCTTGCCCCCCCCTCCCCCGCCCCCCCCCCCCATTTACATCCAGTACTGCAGACATTCTCAAACCACCACCACCCGTCTACATTCTTCAATATGTTGTTGATTATGCTCACCACATCCTTCAACTATCCCATGCCTCCCTGAGGGTCATTTGAATCTCCTAATAGCGTAACATGCAGAAACACTCAGTAAATCCATAGAAATGCGAAGTCATCAACTTTGGTCGCTGCGTTCGACGTTTCCTTCGTCCATATTCACATCTATCTATTTAAAAACCAACATATCCCTATCAATAGCACCTCGACAGAAAAGTAGCATAGAATGCTCATTCCCTTACCATGTCACGCAACGTGCGAAATCGAATAAAACCACTAAAAGCACTAACATGTCACAAATCGGTCCCATGACCGTCCACCATTGTTCTCGCGTATAAATCCCTCATCCGCCCCATCCGCTCATATGTTAGGTTAATATGGATCTCTCGCTCCCGAAAATTCTACAAGTCGCTTTACATCTTGGAAAGACATGCACTCGTAATCGAATTCTGCGTCCACATGCTTTCTACAATTTGCATCCAATACCAGTTCATTGCGAAATTCCCTCAGACTTCAAGAAGAATATAATAATTCCAATCCCAAAGAAAGCAGGTGTTGACAGATGTGAAAATTACCGAACTATCAGTTTAATAAGTCACAGCTGCAAAATACTAACGCGAATTCTTTACAGACGAATGGAAAAACTGGTAGAAGCGGACCTCGGGGAAGATCAGTTTGGATTCCGTAGAAATGTTGGAACACGTGAGGCAATACTAACCTTACGACTTATCTTAGAAGAAAGATTAAGAAAAGGCAAACCTAAGTTTCTAGCATTTGTAGACTTAGAGAAAGCCTTTGACAATGTTAACTGGAATACTCTCTATGAAATTCTGAAGGTGGCAGGGGTAAAATACAGGGAGCGAAAGGCCATTTACAATTTGTACAGAAACCAGATGGCAGTTATAAGAGTCGAGGGGCATGAAAGGGAAACAGTAGTTGGGAAAGGAGTGAGACAGGGTTGTAGCCTCTCCCCGATGTTATTCCATCTGTATATTGAGCAAGTAGTAAAGGAAACAAAAGAAAAATTCGGAGTAGGTATTAAAATTTATGGAGAAGAAGTAAAAACTTTGAGGTTCGCCGATGACATTGTAATTCTGTCAGAGACAGCAAAGGACTTGGAAGAGCAGTTGAACGGAATGAACAGTGTCTTGAAAGGAGGATATAAGAAGAACATCAACAAAAGCAAAACAAGGATAATGGAATGTATTCAAATTAAATCGGGTGATGCTGAGGTAATTAGATTAGGAAATGAGACACTTAAAGTAGTAAAGGAGTTTTGATATTTAGGGAGTAAAATAACTGATGATGGTCGAAGTAGAGAGGATATAAAATGTAGACTGGCAATGGCAAGGAAAGCGTTTCTGAAGAAGAGAAATTTGTTAACATCGAGTGTAGATTTAAGTGTCAGGAAGTCGTTTCTGAAAGTATTTGTATGGAGTGTAGCGATGTATGGAAGTGAAACATGGACGATAACTAGTTTGGACAAGAAGAGAATAGAAGCTTTCGAAATGTGGTGCTACAGAAGAATGCTGAAGATAAGTTGGGTAGATCACGTAACTAATGAGGAGGTATTGAATAGGATTGGGGAGAAGAGAAGTTTGTGGCACAACTTGACTAGAAGAAGGGATCGGTTGGTAGGACATGTTTTAAGGCATCAAGGGATTACAAATTTAGCATTGGAGGGCAGTGTGGAGGGTAAAAATCGTAGAGGGAGCCCAAGAGATGAATACACTAAGCAGATTCAGAAGGATGTAGGTCGCAGTAGGTACTGGGAGATGAAGAAGCTTGCACAGGATAGAGTAGCATGGAGAGCTGCATCAAACCAGTCTCAGGACTAAAGACCACAACAACAACAACCAGTTCATTCATTTCTCAAACCATTTTCTCTTCCTAGATGGCTTTTAGATCCAATACTCTGCACTAAATATGCCACTCACTAATCGCCAATGTAGGTACCTTGCTGCCCCTCTACACCAATATTCAACATTCCATGCAATTTCATGCCTTACACAACTCTCCCGGCGGAATTTGAACCAACTCACACTCCGCAGCAATGAAATCCGTCCCGAGATATACCTGTGTTCCATCTCAAGTCACAAAGTTCCACCTCACAGCATTACACCATTTTACTTCCTCCTGCTTTCCACCTTGTTGAAATTTGCACGCTACCAGCTGTTATGCAGGCTCTAATAGTCGTTCATTCCGTCTCCATCATGACCATGATTATATTAATGTATGATCAACATAACCGTTACCACACATCATTCACATAATCATCAGTGACTATATTTTAACTGTAATACAAAATAATTATAAGTTTAGTACAAACATAAATATCGCCAAGGATTATATTAAAAAAGAAAACATATTCATTTATTGTCATTCGTTTCTGTGCACAGATTGCAAATATTAATGATACCATTGACATACGTAAATGTGGAGCTTTAGTCAGTGAAACATTGTCGTAAGTACATGCATTGACCGACTGGAAATGAGCATAACAACGTAACTAAATCCTTAGAACTAATGACTGACTCACGTAAATAAATATTGAGCTGTTGCTGAGAGAGCGATACTGTCCTAGGGCGTATCAGGTAATGTCGTGTTGTTGTTGTGATGAATCTCTTAGCGACTGCATAACTATCATAAATATAGGGATCAACATCCACTTGAAACTTCGTACAGTAACCGAGGCTTTATGACGCTCTAGAAACCTCCCCACACCCCTCACCGCTAGTGTACCTGCCTTAATTACGAAAATGACAGTTTATTGCTGTCTCATAACGTTTCCTATCGACCTAGCTTTATTCAGTATGTGCCATAAATTTCTTTTCTCCTCATTTAGATTCTGCACGTCCTCATCGGTTATCCGACCCACCGAACTTATCGTCAGCCTTCTCCTGCGGCATCACATTTAAAAAGCTTGCAGCCTCTTCATTGCAGTACATGAGTACACTCCAGAAAAATACTTTCAGAAACAATTTCCTAGCATTTGAACCTATATTCAATTTTAACATTTTTCTCATTTTGGAAAATGATTTTCTTCATACTGATCGCCAACAACTTATATCCCCTTTATTAGGCCACAGTAACAAAGCTAATGTAATGACTTTTGTCCCCATTTCCTGATGTAGATGCCTACAATGGCCTGATGTATCTTGACACATACCATTACCCACGTTTTACTAATGTCGATGTGCATATTTTCACCTTTTTTCAAGACGCTATCCACAACTTTCAGCTGCTCTTCCAAATCCTATCCCATGTCTGACAGAATGACATTGTCGACACATATCCTAAAAGATTTTCTTCGTTCTTCTTCAACTTTCTTTTTTCCAACTGCAGTTAGCTTTCTTCCATAGCTTGCTCAATGTAGAAACTGAACTACAATTGGAATAGACTGCGATATTGCCCCAGTCTCTTTTCGTTTATTGTTTCCCCAGTTGCCACAGCAATTGTGGATAACGTTTCGTTCTATTTTATCTCTGCTAACTTCTGAATTTCAGCAATATACTACTTCGATGTTTTATTTTATAATCTCATGTCCTCAGTATCGGGTGATGAAATTGGACAACATTCTATTATTCTTGTTGTAGTTTGAATATCCAGTCAGAATGGTCAAAGCTTCCTCTAAATCTACAAGTATGTATATAATCATAGGGATAGCACTGCCTCCACTTTTCCATTCTTTCGAAAATTATTCGTGCATTATTTTGGGATAACATTTTATGTGGTATTACAAGTTTTTATGCACAGAAGAACGAATTATAAGCAACATAGAGTATTACCATTGCTTATCTGGCAGAGCAGGTGTGGGTCAGATCGGAGGTGGCTGGATTACTGGCAGTAAGGAGGTGTTACCAAGGCTCCAATGGAACAAAACTGTGACATATTATCCTTCTCCTCCCTCTTCTTTGTCCTATTGTTACCTCTCCAAACCACAGCTCGTGGTGTTACAAACACATGGCTAGGACAGAGCGCCTCTTGTTCATCCACAAAACGAATTTGCTTAGAAACAAGAAGCACACGGAATTTCTAACTCCACCACGTGTTTATGGCAGCGGTAAATACCTCAGTTGGATGATACTATATCCCTTCGACTACCCGATTCATAGGAGGGCTGGGGGGAATCTTTGTTATGGTGGTTACTGTCTACCAAAATAGTCCTCCTGGTACCGACGCCTTCCGTGTCAAAATGGTTCAAATGGCTCTAAGCACTATGGCTCTAAGCACTAGACTTAGAACTAATTAAACCTAGCTAACCTAAGTACTTCACACGCATCCACACCCCACGCAGGAATCGAAACTGCGACCGGAGCAGCCGCGCGATTCCGAACTGAAGCGCCTAGAAACGCTCCGCCACAGCGGCCGGCCCTTCCATGGGCCAATGTATGGTTTAGAGAAGTATGAAAAGCCATATGGTGAGAAGCAGTTTATGGGAGACTTGGGTTAACAACATTTGTTGTCGTAGCTGCGTGTTTTGCTTTCTACATCTACATCTACATTTATACTCCGCAAGCCACCCAACGGTGTGAGGCAGAGGGCACTTTACGTGCCACTGTCATTACCTCCCTTTTCTGTTCCAGTCGCGTATGGTTCGCGGGAAGAACGACTGTCTGAAAGACTCCGTGCGCGCTCGAATCTCTCTAATTTTACTTTCGTGATCTCCTCGGGAGGTATAAGTTGGGGGAAGCAATATATTCGATACCTCATCCAGAAACGCACCCTCTCGAAACCTGGCGAGCAAGCTACACCGCGATGCAGAGCGCCTCTCTTGCAGTCTGCCAACTGAGTTTGCTAAACATCTCCGTAACGCTATCACGGTTACCAAATAACCCTGTGACGAAACGCGCCGCTCTTCTTTGGATCTTCTCTATCTCTTCCGTCAACCCGATCTGGTACGGATCCCACACTGATGAGCAATACTCAAGTATAGGTCGAACGAGTGTTTTGTAAGCCACCTCCTTTGTTGATGGACTACGTTTTCTAAGGACTCTCCCAATGAATCTCAACAATTAATTTTATATTATCATTCCACTTCAAATCGTTCCGCACGCATACTCCCAGATATTTTACAGAAGTAACTGCTACCAGTGTTTGTTCCGCTATCATGTAATCATACAATAAAGGATTCTTCTTTCTATGTATTCGCAATACATTACATTTGTCTATGTTAAGGGTCAGTTGCCACTCCCTGCACCAAGTGCCTATCCGCTGCAGATCTTCCTGCATTTCGCTACAATTTTCTAATGCTGCAACTTCTCTGTATACTACAGCATCATCCGCGAAAAGCCGCATGGAACTTCCGACACTATCTACTAGGTCATTTATATATATTGTGAAAAATAATGGTCCCATAACACTCCCCTGTGGCACGCCAGAGGTTACTTTAACGTCTGTAGACGTCTCTCCATTGATAACAACATGCTGTGTTCTGTTTGCTAAAAACTCTTCAATCCAGCCACACAGCTGGTCTGATATTCCGTAGGCTCTTACTTTGTTTATCAGGCGACAGTGCGGAACTGTATCGAACGCCTTCCGGAAGTCAAGCAAAATAGCATCTACCTGGGAGCCTGTATCTAATATTTTCTGGGTCTCATGAACAAATAAAGCGAGTTGGGTCTCACACGATCGCTGTTTCCGGAATCCATGTTGATTCCTACAGAGTAGATTCTGGGTTTCCAAAAACGACATGATAGTCGAGCAAAAAACATTTTCTAAAATTCTACAACAGATCGATGTCAGAGATATAGGTCTATAGTTTTGCGCATCTGCTCGACGACCCTTCTTGAAGACTGGGGCTACCTGTGCTCTTTGCCAATCATTTGGAACCTTCCGTTCCTCTAGAGACTTGCGGTACACGGCTGTTAGAAGGGGGGCAAGTTCTTTCGCGTACTCTGTGTAGAATCGAATTGGTATCCCGTCAGGTCCAGTGGACTTTCCTCTGTTGAGTGATTCCAGTTGCTTTTCTATTCCTTGGACACTTATTTCGATGTCAGCCATTTTTTCGTTTGTGCGAGGATTTAGAGAAGGAACTGCAGTGCGGTCTTCCTCTGTGAAACAGCTTTGGAAAAAGGTGTTTAGTATTTCAGCTTTACGCGTATCATCCTCTGTTTCAATGCCATCATCATCCCGTAGTGTCTGGATATGCTGTTTCGAGCCACTTACTGATTTAACGTAAGACCAGAACTTCGTAGGATTTTCTGTCAAGTCGGTATATAGAATTTTACTTTCGAATTCACTGCACGCTTCACGTATAGCCCTCCTTAAGCTAACTTTGACATCGTTTAGCTTCTGTTTGCCACACTACCTCCAGTTGAAGGTTCAACTATGCACGGTTTCTGCACCAACAGTTGGTATCAATTCACATGAGTAGAGAATCATTTGCAAATAAATCACTTTATTCCCATGTTAACCACCTGACATACTCGCTGCCGGCGCACGAGGATCGAATTGCTAGAATATGTACTCCATAAGACACCCTGCGGTTTATGCCTCGGGAAATGTAGTGAAGCAGTGTTATTTTCCTCCATTCATAATCCATTTATGGATGGTACATAAAAAGAATGCCAATATTCATCACTCTGTACAATACCGAATTAATTTAATATTGGCGACGCGGTAGTTATTCTCTCCGGTAAATTAACGAGATGAAGCGCATTTTCCAGTGACTGATAGTTTTCATTTCTTCGAGTGGTGCCAAAAAGCTCAACAAATTACTTACGCCAGTAGTAAACACCAAAAAAAGTAAAGGAACTAATGCGAATAACAAAAGCACGCAATTTATAACTAACAGTGTTCAAACTTCTGTTATAACCGATTTGTGAGATTTTACTTCGTTTACCTTGTTCTTGCGTCTCATATTAGCACCTCATATTTTCACTGCGTTTCTTAACTTACCCCTGGAGAAACTGAGCTGTGGAATATATTACGAGTATTTCAACAGTTGCTAACGATCTGATCCCAAAGACGCGTCTTCTGCATAAGTTTAAAACATGTTTAATGTATGTATATCTATTAACCTTTATTTCAACGTGATGAATTCGCATTTGGGAAGACGACTGTGCAATTACGCGTACAGCCATCCTGATTTAGGTTTCCCGTGATTGCCCTAAATCGTCCCAGGGAAACTGCTTTGGTGGTTCCTTTGAAAGGGAACTGCCGATTTCCTTCCCTATCCTTGAATCAATCCGAGCATCTACGCCGTTTTTAATGACCTCGATGCTGGCACGACAGAAAACTATAAACCCCCTTCCTTCCCTCTTTGTTTCCACGTAACCCATACCTACATTTTATTATGCGGCTTCTATCACATCTAAATCTGTTTCTGTCTTACCCCTTCTCCCCCCCCCCCTCCCACCCGCCTTCCCCACCGCCCCAAAACCTCTTGCTTGAGAGAGTGAGGGAATGCGTGGTTCTGTTTTGTATATCCAAGATGATTAGTAGTGCACCGTTTTTCGTCTGCTGTTCGGACTGTGTCACCAAAGTTGATTAGCTTCACCGATGCAAATCATTCGACTGTTGTTACATTGGTGATGGAAGCCACCAACCTGGACACTTTCGTTTACCTGAGTGGTTCTGTGGTCAGCAAGCTTTCGCGGGCATTCTGCTGCAGGGATTAGGTGAATGAACATTATCGTTTAAGAATGAGCTTGGTAATTTAGAATCGAGTTGTTGTGAAAGTCTTTAGCTTACCTGAAGTGTTTAACCATTTTCTTTTGCGCTTTATTTTTGGAATGTTGTTTTACTACTTACGAGGGCGAGCTGAAAGCTAATGTCTCCGAATTTTCGTATGCAAACTCTTGCAGATTTTTAAATAAAATATTTTTATTAACACTCTACACTTCATTCTCCACTGTACAAATGTGTTCCTCGACACAGCCACACTGACAACTAACACATTTCTCCCAATCACAGACCGGTTTGTAGATACGATCATGATGGAATAACACTGTTCATCGAATCACAAACTCACTTCTGGTTGTACCGCTACAGCTACATATTTAATTACAAGTGTACTCCGCAAGCCACCATGTAGTGCGTGGTAGATTGTACCCTGTACCACTACCAGTCATTACACATTCTGTTCCAATCGCCAATAGAGCAAGGGAAAACCGATTACCTACATGCCTCCATACGGGCTTTACTCTCTCTAATCTTCATGAAACCCACGCGAAATGTACGTTGGCAGTAGTAGAAGCGTCCTATAGTGTGCCTCAAATGGCCATTCTCTAAATTTTCTCAATAGTATTCCTCGTAAAGAATGTCGCCTTTTCTCCAGTGATTCACATTTGAATTCTCGAATCATCTCTGTAACACTTGCACATTGTTCGAACCGACTGGTAACAAACCTAGCAGCCCGCTGCTGTACATCGACCTGATACGGATCGTCAGACAATAGAACAGCACTCAAAGGGGCTCGCATTAGCGTGCTACTTGCGGCCTGCTTACTGATGAAGCACACTTTTCTAATGCTCTCCCAATAAATTGAAGTAGTCCATTCACATTCAGTACCACTGTCCCTGACATCCTCATTTCACTTCACACTGCTTTGCAACGCTACGCCCAGATATTTAATCAACGTGACCGTGTCAAGCACCTCACTGCAAATACTGTTTTCGAACGTTATGCTTTTCTTTCCCTACTCCTCTACATTAATTTACATTTCCTACTTTTAGAGCTGTATACCATGGATCACACCAACTAGAAATTGTGTCTGCCATCTTGACACTCCTACAGTTACTCAACGACAACGTCTTCCCATACCCTAGTGTATTATCAGAAAACAGACACACACTGCTGCTTATCTCGTGCGCTACATATTTGTGTAGCCTATATAGAAAATAACAGCGGTCCTATCACACTTCCCTGTCACCCACATTTTCAGCGCTATCAAAATGAAGTCCTCGAAAGTGTTCTCTACATTCTGGAAACTGCTGAAAATCGTATGGGTCGAGGTCAGGAGTGGATGGAGGACAACCGATGACAGTGAACCCACGGCGTCGGATAGCTGCAGATGTTGCAGCGAGCGGTGTGGTCTGCCTTTGTCATGCTAAAGGAGAGGAGCTACACGTGTGGACGAAGTTTCCTGCGATCAGAAACTCGATTACTGTGCGCTGTTTCTCCAGGGCGGACAAGTCCAGATACACTCTGCATGTTGTACATTAAAATTCGGTGCCCCCTTGCAGTGGAGGGTTGCACCTTGCGTCAGGAAACTGGAAAAGTTGAGGGAATAGTATGCATGATATGCAATTACCTCAGCCGATGTATGAGAACAGAATCAATGATTTGGAGGGATTATTTTTCAGCACGCCGTCGTGTCTAAAGTAGGAAATGGTAGCATTTTCATAATTTACTGGTTGAATGTGGGATTTGCTTTATCCCATTGAGACTTGATATGTGACAGTGTGAAATCTTCGAGTTACTTAGTTTACATTAGAATATTTCCTTCTCTGTTGTGTATGCGAAGGTGTAGTTGTGCACCTGTCAGAGTGTAATTCTTTTTGCTGTCGTAGTTAAGCAGTTATCCTAGCTATACTTCTATTCTCTATGGACGTGCTTTGTCCTACTGGTTTCATGTGTGCATATTTCGTACAGTGAGACTTTCGCTCACCTTTTTCTATTTCCTACCGTAATCTTTCGTTATGTTGAATACTTTTTGTTTAAACCTCTTTTCTGTGTTCAATTAACTTTGACTTTTCCGTGTGCCTGAAAAACTTCCTTTGTTCGTGTCAACCTCATGTTACTACGAACAAGTCGAGTTCTCTGCTTATTTCATCGGAACGGCTCTACCTCATTTCTATCAATCGTTTCTGACGGAGTGGTGCTTATTTACTCAGTTCTTTATAGTTTGCCATAATTCGGATGCTTGTTATCTTTGTTAAATTACTCAACCACGTGGCATCTTTCTTTGGTTTTGAATGTGGATACTTTCGCATCACTTATTACATCCCGTATTAATGCTGGTCTTATTTACCTCGCACATGAGGTCAGTCATTACGACTTTCCTTGCTGTTATTGCGAATGGTCTAATTTCTTCCTATCCTTAATCCGTTCTGTGTGAATCCTGGTATTTGTGTATTAATCCATTGTTTCCCTCCTTTGAATTTCATGTGTGATTCAACAAACAAAAGTCATCTCGGTATCTATAATGATTTTAGTTCAATGTTATTTCATCAGTAAATCCTGCACCAGGAACCGATAACGCTAGGATTTTCTTTATTTTCATGTAACTGCAAGTTTTCATGGAAATAAATGTTACAATGTAAAATTTTACTGCTTGTCTCACCACGCAGTTTTTCCAGGTTCTCACCTGTGCTTCCTACAGGCCACAATAAGTGCTACTAAAGCCAAATCATGATAGGGCAAATGAAGGAAGCAAGGGAATCAGTGACAATTACCACTGTCTAAAAGACAGCAGTAAATTAGGACTATATATCCCGAGACCGACCAACAATATACTATGAGAAGTGGGTTGTAATATCAAGGTTTACCTTCTCATGGCCTTTTCAGTGAGACAGTCATATGGCTGCACTGAATTTTATACAGTCGTTTAATTTGTGCAAGTTGATACTAAAATCACATAAGGTAGTGTACTGAGGTTGGCGTCAGAACTCATCAAACGGTAATATTCAATTTAGTTATCGCCACAGCCAGCCGCTCACATCACTGTCTACCACATTTCAATTACAAACTATATAACTGACCACATATAGTGTCCCAGAACAACAGCATTTATGGAAATCGAACGTCCTTTTTCTGTGGGTATATCTTATTACTGTAGCAGTTAATACGAATCTTTAAGAATCAAGTTTATTTTATCCAGTTGTTTGCCAACGTTTAATCTGCGTGGGGGGCGGGGGGAGAGGGCGATGAAGAAAATTTGTTCAGTCACCCTAAAATTATGACAATAACTCAATTTTAAGACACAAAAACCTCCGAAATTAATATTCTATGTTACAGTATGAAATCAATATAAGACATTAATTCTTCAGATGTCAGTAATAAAAATTTTAGAAATATACAGATAGATAGAAAAATAGTACTCTGCTTAATTAATTTATTTCACACAGACACAAAAGACAGTAGCTGTAGGTGACTGCAATTCGGTTGCCTAGGGGCCAGCATACAGTCACCAGTTTTTAAATAAAGGTATTTTGGTGCAGAAACTCACAATGCGAGCATGGTGTAGCTTCTCACTAAGTAATATTGCTTCATGATGCAACCCTATTTTAAAGTACTCGCCGATTACAGCTTTTTTCAACTCGTGACTGTGATTACCGAGGAAAGAAACAGTTTAAACAGATTCATCCAAATGAAGGAAAACATGATTCCTTACGTCCCTCAAAGCTGACATAACTTCTTTCTTCAAATGGTTTTTCTCGTCAAAATTCGATGTTTGTCTTAATACCTTCTGGCCAATTTGCACAGATAAGCAGCATCATTGGATGCAACAGACAATGAATCTCTGTTTTTTTTTCTTTTTTTACCTGATCAAGACACCTCCACTTGAAACAGTGCGACGAAATGACATTTGGAAAAGCTTACACTCACCTTGTTTTGTTCGGTTTTCTAGATACATACAGAGTGAGAGAAACCAAATGAGGTACGATAAGTAATGACAGTCATGATTTATTAATGTGGCCTCTGGGACAAAGGGCAACTCATTTCAGTAATTTTTGATTACTTGATGCTGCACGAGGAACTGTGGTAGAGTCAATGGCAGAGCAATTAGTACAAGCAGGTGTACCAGTCCGAATGTGTTCCAAAAGTCTCTTGGAAACAGCTCCAAATTGAGGGGCGGTAGGATTGTTATACTGTTTTTCCCCTCCCTCCCCACTGCCCCCCCCCCTCACCCCAACTCTCACAACAGTGGGTCCAAGATAACTCGACTGAGTTTATATGTCAGTAAAAAAGTTATTCTTGTCGCAGATCAGTTGGCAAAGCGTCAATACACAGCTAAATATAAATACAGACTATCAGTTTTACCTACAAAACCAGTTCTTGTAGTTGAATGTACCGATAACGTTCCTCCAGCATATCCTTTTAGTATAAATATCCAGCTTTTCGCTTGCTTTTCATATCGGCATGCATCACTGTATGTGGCGGCAATCATAAAATATAAATACCTATTTTATGTAAAAACCGGTCATTTCTTATAAAACCATAATAAAACAGTTCACATGTATTATTGGGGAGTCGTTAGCAGACGAATGCTGCCTGCGAAACCGAGATTTTGTCATCTATTCTTGTGGAAGACGAAAAGACTCAGAGTTCAACAAAATCAGACGTTCCCTGAAGAAGTGTAATTGTTTTGCTCATAAAAAGAACAAGCAATTCGTTTCACCTTGCCACATGTAAGACCACAGCCTTAAGATTAACATTAGGAATTTCTGAGAAATTACGTTAATTGTACTATTACATTAGCAACAGTAATAAAACAGTCCGTCCAATTACCAAAATCAATCTTTGTATGAGCTAAAAATGTGAAAAACAAATTTCACTTCCACTTCACATAGCATACAGTAGCAGAAACGCAGCTTGCTGCTGTACGTCACGTGATTTGGTTTCAGTACAGTGGCTCCAAGCACCGTCTGTATGTTTTGTTTTTTTTGTGTGTGAAATATTACCGAAGCGTATCATTGTCACCCTTATGGAGACGTGGTGCAATGTTGCCTGCAAGAGTGTTAGTCGAGTTATTCGACTGCTATTTAATCAGAGCTTGAGAGAATCATGCTGCACGTAAATCGTGTATCAGCGTCAGAACGGACATAAGATCTAGCAGTTTCAATTGTACCGCGTGCTGCAAGGTGCAGCGTGCTTTACTGTGAACCGTAGTGTGGCACAAGAAGACAAATGAACAGATAAATTAACGGTCCTGATCCTGAAAATCTGTATTTTAAACTGACGGGAAAAACGCAATACAAACAAAATAATTAATGAAGTGTAATGAAATTTCTCGCATACGTTTGTCTAGGTAATACACTCCTGGAAATGGAAAAAAGAACACATTGACACCGGTGTGTCAGACCCACCATACTTGCTCCGGACACTGCGAGAGGGCTGTACAAGCAATGATCACACGCACGGCACAGCGGACACACCAGGAACCGCGGTGTTGGCCGTCGAATGGCGCTAGCTGCGCAGCATTTGTGCACCGCCGCCGTCAGTGTCAGCCAGTTTGCCGTGGCATACGGAGCTCCATCGCAGTCTTTAACACTGGTAGCATGCCGCGACAGCGTGGACGTGAACCGTATGTGCAGTTGACGGACTTTGAGCGAGGGCGTATAGTGGGCATGCGGGAGGCCGGGTGGACGTACCGCCGAATTGCTCAACACGTGGGGCGTGAGGTCTCCACAGTACATCGATGTTGTCGCCAGTGGTCGGCGGAAGGTGCACGTGCCCGTCGACCTGGGACCGGACCGCAGCGACGCACGGATGCACGCCAAGACCGTAGGATCCTACGCAGTGCCGTAGGGGACCGCACCGCCACTTCCCAGCAAATTAGGGACACTGTTGCTCCTGGGGCATCGGCGAGGACCATTCGCAACCGTCTCCATGAAGCTGGGCTACGGTCCCGCACACCGTTAGGCCGTCTTCCGCTCACGCCCCAACATCGTGCAGCCCGCCTCCAGTGGTGTCGCGACAGGCGTGAATGGAGGGACGAATGGAGACGTGTCGTCTTCAGCGATGAGAGTCGCTTCTGCCTTGGTGCCAATGATGGTCGTATGCGTGTTTGGCGCCGTGCAGGTGAGCGCCACAATCAGGACTGCATACGACCGAGGCACACAGGGCCAACACCCGGCATCATGGTGTGGGGAGCGATCTCCTACACTGGCCGTACACTACTGGTGATCGTCGAGGGGGCGCTGAATAGTGCACGGTACATCCAAACCGTCATCGAACCCATCGTTCTACCATTTCTAGACCGGCAAGGGAACTTGCTGTTCCAACAGGACAATGCACGTCCGCATGTATCCCGTGCCACCCAACGTGCTCTAGAAGGTGCAAGTCAACTACCCTGGCCAGCAAGATCTCCGGATCTGTCCCCCATTGAGCATGTTTGGGACTGGATGAAGCGTCGTCTCACGCGGTCTGCACGTCCAGCACGAACGCTGGTCCAACTGAGGCGCCAGGTGGAAATGGCATGGCAAGCCGTTCCACAGGACTACATCCAGCATCTCTACGATCGTCTCCATGGGAGAATAGCAGCCTGCATTGCTGCGAAAGGTGGATATACACTGTACTAGTGCCGACATTGTGCATGCTCTGTTGCCTGTGTCTATGTGCCTGTGGTTCTGTCAGTGTGATCATGTGATGTATCTGACCCCAGGAATGTGTCAATAAAGTTTCCCCTTCCTGGGACAATGAATTCACGGAGTTCTTATTTCAATTTCCAGGAGTGTATATTTGAGTGATGGACATTGCAAGATGACAGGTTAATGTAAGCGCTAGATAATCCATTGTAAATGTGAACTGCTGGTACACTTATAACCGATGTAACCCCCAGAAAAGAGCATTTCTGAAGTTCGAGGGAGAACTGGTTATCTGACATCTCATTGTGGTAGGACATGATAGTATCGTTAACCATTTAGTGGGAGACAAGGTATGTGAGACATTTTTGTCTCCTATATGATGCGGTGTCTGTCATAGTAATCACAGAAAGTACCTCAGACCGTTTCTGCATGTGTAAAAACTCTTACCAGAACTACTCTGATAATCAGATCAAGCGTTTGAATTACTGAAAACGTTGCAGTATTGTTCCTTTCATAACTGATTTCCTATGCCGATTTCTCCTATCTCTTTGTTCCAGTTACATAGCTTGCACATCCATGCAGAATTCGCAACTGTACAAGTTATGGATGCGGAATTTAAATCCTGACTTTCAGTCCACTATCTTTCGTTTCCAGTGCGAGCACCAAACGACGGAAAGAATGATTTAGGAGCCGTAAAGGATTTTATGTATGATCGTGAATTCTCGCCCGACAGATAGCGACCTTCGACCTCACTGCAGGCTCCACGGCTTGCATTTCTCACTTCCACTCTCCTTCTACGTTTCACGTCAGCTCTTGCGGGGTCTGCAGCTTAAGTTTTTCACGTTTATATCTTTCACATTTTCCTACAAAACGTTAACTTCTTCGTAAAAGTTCTTTACAGTTTTTCGTTAAGTACGTTCCTACGTGTAATATGCTTGCTGAAACGGTTAGAATTGTTGACAGGATATAAACTGGAAGGGTGAAAAACGAAATTGCTAAAAGATTCCTGTCTTGTAGCAATGTATGATGAAGAAATTGTATCGGGTCCCAGCTGCATTTTTATATTATGTCATGGAGACGTAGAAGCTGCTCTTATCACTATGGGCTACTGTACTTACGTGTTCCTCAGGTCAGATATCTAACTTCGAGTAGCATTCTCCACCACAGTCTTAATATATTACAAAAGTTCCTGCTCAAGTTGTTAGGAAGCGAAATTACAGTATGTAATGCCTTAGTAATGTTGCGTAACGCAGTAACATTTTTCAAAATGATGGCTCCGATCTTACACTCTGTAGTGACCGATTCGATAAGCCTTGCGATGGGAAACGATCAACGTATTACTACATTTTTTTTGGACGTCCAGCTCCAAAATGGGATTTTAATTACGAGGGCATGTTGTAAAGGAATGCCTCCGAAATTTTCATCTGAAATCTATTAATGTTTTTGAATAAAACACACTTCATTAACGTTCTATATCCATATTCTTCATGTCTTCGTAATTATTTCTTAACGTATGACCCTGGTGATGAACACATCCCTCCCAACGAGGGACCGGTTTGTTGACACCGTTACTGCAGTATGTCTGATTTTGTAGATGGGGCCAAAATTCGACCTCTGCCTGCAATGCTTCATCACTATCAAAGTGAAGCCTTCGAATGTGTTTTGTAAGTTTTGGATACAGCAGAAAATCGAATGTGACCAAGTCGGAACTGTGCGGAGGATTGCTGCAGATGCAGCAGCGCTTGTGTGTGGCCTGGCTTTGCCGAATGTGTGGACAAACTCTTCGAAGTCTTGCTTTCATTTTCTTATCCACCGACATAATTTCATTACACACCGCCTTGTCATACGCTACATTTCGGATCGCTCTACCAGCAGACGGTTACAGCTTGTATTAATGAAATAAGAAAGTCGACCGAATGATAAGAATGGCATGCAATACCTGAGCCGATACTGAGAACAGAATAAAAAATTTGGAGGCATTACTTTTCAGTACGCCCTCATATACGCTTGTCAACTATGCAGTTTCCTATGCAAGCGCAAGTTATTAAAATGAAACTGTATTTGACAGTACACGAGAAAAGGTGTGAACTTGCGTGTAGCAGATGCAAATAAGTATGGCGTAGAATCATAGGAAAGACAAAACAAGACAGAAGAAGAGATAAAGCGAAGCAGCTGCATTTTTGAGAAGGGACAGTACATTTTTAAGGCGAGAGAGGACTTCAGATCATGAAATCAGAAAGGGAATGGAAACTCCTAAATGTGTCACCTAAGACGTGGAAAACCGATGTTTAATATGGTATGGACATGTGATGAGATTAGGCAATCTATGAAGGCGGATAAAAGCACTATGGTAGCAGCCTTCATACAACGGAAGAAGAGGGGGGTTGTGTATCGAACGAAAAAAGAAGTGGAGAACATCAAACCTGATGCCTAGTTTCTCACTGTTCACATTTCTGCTACTTCTCACTACTTTCGCCTTTCTTCGATTTACTCTCAGACCATATTCGGCTGTTCATTCTGTTCAGCACTTAGGATACCAATGTCATTAGCGAATCGTATCATTGATATGCTTTCATCTTGAATATTAATTGCGCTCCCAAACCTTTCTTTCACTTCCATCACTGCTTCTTATATATACAGACTGAACAGTAGGGGTCAAAGATTACATTCTTATCTTACACCCTTTATAATCTGAGAACTTCGTTCTTGGTCATCTACTCTTATTATTCCCTCTTTCCTCTTGTACATATTGTATATTACCCGTCTCTCCCTCTAGCGTACCGCTACTTTTCTCAGGATTTCGAACATCCTGCTCCATTTTAAACAGTGCAACGTTTTTCTAGGCCGACAAATCTTATGAACGTGCCTTGATCTACGAGGCGTATTCGGAAAGTAAGGTCCGATTTAGCTAGAAATGGAAATCACAGTGAAAATTCAATGGAACGTTCCACAGATGTGTTAGGCAGTGTCTTTACTGTGCCTGTCGAACGCCTCAAGTCACTCTTTTCAGTTCCGAGAGCAACGTGACCATGTAGAAATGCCTAAAACAAAAATGTCTCCCACCAAGTTGGTGGATCTGGTGAGAGATTTCGCCCGAAGCTATGCAGCCCACATAACATAAGTGCCATGCGTTTCTTTCTTCAAGACAACTCTCAGCCAAATTCTGCAGAGGCAATGAAGACGGCGCTACAGCGTTTTCGATGTGAAGTGATTGTTCAATAACAATACAGCCCTTAATTTGCTCCCTCCGACATTCATCTCTGCTCACGTGAACCGTTGGCTACGAAGACAACACTTGGCACAAACAACGGAGGGCAGACCAGCATAGAGAATTGGCAGGAAGTGCAGGCGGGTGGTTTCTGTGACGAGGGTACTGGAATGTTTGAACAACGCCACGACAAATGTCTAAGTCAGAGCGGCGACTATTTAGAGACATAACTGGAAGGTGTGGCAAACTACTGCGAATAAAATACTTTTGATTTTCACTGTGGTTCCCATTTCGCGATCGATCGGACTTACTTTCCAAACAGGCCCCATATCATTAGTGTTGCTTTCATTATCAACTGCATAGTCAGATATGCCTCTCTCGTTCCTTTCCCTTTAATAAAGCCAAACTGATCGTCATCTGACACATCCTCAATGTTCTTTTCCATTCTTCTGCATCTTATTCTTGTTAGAAACTTGGATGCATGGGCTGTTAAGCTGATTGTCCGATAATTCTCACACTTGTCAGTTCTTGCTGTTTTACTTTCCAAACAGGCCCCATATCATTAGTGTTGCTTTCATTATCAACTGCATAGTCAGATATGCCTCTCTCGTTCCTTTCCCTTTAATAAAGCCAAACTGATCGTCATCTGACACATCCTCAATGTTCTTTTCCATTCTTCTGCATCTTATTCTTGTTAGAAACTTGGATGCATGGGCTGTTAAGCTGATTGTCCGATAATTCTCACACTTGTCAGTTCTTGCTGTTTTCGGAATAGTGTGGGTGATATTGTTCCGAAAGTCAGATGGTATATCACCACTCATACATTCTACACACCAACGTGAACAGTCGGTTTGTTGCCACTTCCCCCAGATATTTTAGAAATTCGGATGATATGCTTTTGCCTTATTTGATCCTCCAAAGCCCTCCTAAGTTCAAATTCTAATACTGGATCCCCTATTTCTTCTAACTTGACTTCTGTTCCTGCTTCTATCGCATCAGACCAATCTGCCCCCACATAGAGGCCTTCAGTGTAGTCCTTCCATCTATGCGCTCTCTCCTCGGCATTTAACAGGGGAATTCGCGTTGCACTCTTAATGTTACCACCCTTGCTTTTAATGTCTTACCTTATGCTGAGTCAGTCCTTCCGACAGTCATTTCTTTTTCGATTTCTTCACATTTTTCATGTAGCCAATTCCTCTGATCTTGCTATCTATGTCATTCCTCAGCGACTTGTATTGCTGTATTCCTGAATTTTCCTGAACATTTTTGTACTTCCTTCCTTCAGCGATCGACTGAAGTATTTCTTGGGGGACCCATATACCCATGGTTTCTTCCCAGTTACCGTCTTTGCACCTATGGTTTTCTTTCCAACACCTGTGATTGTCCTTTTTAGAGATGTTCATTCCTCTTCAGCTGTACTGCCTACTAAGGTATTCCTTATCCTGTATCTATAGCCTTAGAGAATTTCAAGCGTATCTCATCATTGCTTAGTACTTCCGTATCCCACTTTTTTGCGTACTGATTATTCCTGATTAATGTCCTAAGATTCAGCCTCCTCTCATCACTACTACTTTGTGATCTGAGTCTATATCTGCTTCCCGTTTTACCTGGCCTTTTCCAAGTATACCTCCTCCTTATGTGACTCTTGGACAGAGTATTTGCTATTAGTAGCTGAAATTTATCACACAACTCAATTAGTGTTTCTCCTTTCTGATTCCTTGCCCAAAGACCATATTCTGCTGTAATATTTTCTTCCACTCCTTCCCCTACAACTGCACACCAGATTTTCATCTCAATTTACCTACTGTATTGCCCTTTCAATATCCTCAAATAATTTTTGTATCTCTTTATCTTCAGCTTGCGACGTCAACGTTGACTGTGCTGCTTTGCTGTCGATTCTGATAACAACAAACGTATCACTGAATTGTTCATAGTAACGCACTCTTTGCCCTACCTTCCTACTCATAACTAATCCTACGCCCATTATGCCGTTTTCTGCTTCTTTCCACATTACCGTATACTCATCTGACAAGAAATCCTTGGCCTCTTTCCATTTCACTTCACTGACCCCTACTATGTCTAGACTGAGCGTTAGCATTTCTCGTTTCACATTTTCTAGCTTCCCTTCCACGTTCAAGCTTCTCACATTACGCGTCCCGACTCGTACAACGTTATCCTTTCGATGGTTATTCAATCTTTTTCTCATGGTCACCTCTGCCTTGTCAGCGCCCTCCCGGAGGTCCAATGAGGGAACTATTCCGGAATCTTTTGGCCATGGAGAGATGATCATGACACTTTTTTCTCAATTACATGCCGCATATCCTGTGGATACCCGTTATGTGTGGTTTCCATCGCCTTGTGCATCCTAATGCCGTTGATAATTGCTGATTCTTCCGCCTGCAGAAGCAGTTTCCCACCCAAAGGACCAGAGAGTACCTTGAACACCTGTCCACTCCTCCGCCCTCTTTGGCAAGACCGTAGGCAGAATGACAGTGACTTCTCATGCTGGAAGTCTTCGGCCGCCAATGCTGATTATTAAACAAAATTTAGGCGGTGGTGTGCTTTTAAATCTGATATCGAGGACGTTTTGGTTACTAATTAAAGACGCTACCCCTAGATCACGGTTGCATCCTTCCTTCGAAAGAAAACTCAGTATTTGAGTGCATGAAGTTACGGTGATTCGGCTAACTGCAATTTTCCCGAGTTTCATAACAGTACCTAGGGTCCGCCCACGGTAGCTGAGTGGTCAGTGCGACAGAATATCAATCCTAACGTCCCGGGTTCGATTCCGGCTGGGTCGGAGATTTTCTCCGCTCAGAGACTAGATATTGTGTTGTCCTAATCATCACCATCATTTCATCTCCACCGACTCGCAAGTCGCCGAAGTGGCGTCAAATCGAAAGACCTGCACACGGCGAACGGTGTACCCGACTGGAGGCCCTAGTCACACGATATTTTATTAGAAATTCCTGGGCAGCTATTAGTTTTACAGAGAGAGTCCCAACTGAGAATATCTAGGAGGTTCAGTTGAAGGAGTTCTAATAACAAAGGAAATATTGGAAGACGACAATGATTTTTAATTTAATTTCGCCACAAAATATTCGAACGAGAAAAATGAAATACATCATCATCATCATCATTTATTATGCCTTTCAGCGTTCAGTCTGGAGCATAGCCCCCCTTATACAGTTCCTCCATGATCCCCTATTCAGTGCTAACATTGGTGCCTCTTCTGATGTTAAACCTATTACTTCAAAATCATTCTTAACCTAATCCAGGTACCTTCTCCTCGGTCTGCCCCGACTCCTCCTACCCTCTACTGCTGAATCCATGAGTCTCTTGGGTAACCTTGCTTCTCCCATGCGTGTAACATGACCCCACCATCTAAGCCTGTTTGCCCTGACTGCTACATCTATACAGTTCATTCCCAGTTTTTCTTTGATTTCCTCATTGTGGACACCCTCCTGCCATTGTTCCCACCGACTAGTACCTGCAATCATCCTAGCTACTTTCATATCCGTAACCTCAACCTTGTTGGTAAGGTAACCTGAATCCACCCAGCTTTCGCTCCCATACAACAAAGTTGGTCGAAAGATTGAACGGTGCACAGATAACTTAGTCTTGGTACTGACATCCTTCTTGCAGAAGAGAGTAGATCGTAGCTGGGCGCTCACTGCATTAGCTCTGCTACACCTCGCTTCCAGTTCTTTCACTGTGTTGCCATCCTGTGAGGATATGCATCCTAAGTACTTGAAACTGTCCACCTGTTCTAACTTTGCTCCTCCTATTTGGCACTCAATCCGTTTATATTTCTTTCCCACTGACATTACTTTCGTTTTGGAGATGCTAATCTTCATACCATAGTCCTTACAATTCTGATCTAGCTCTGAAATATTACTTTGCAAACTTTCAATCGAATCTGCCATCACAACTAAGTCATCCGCATATGCAAGACTGCTTATTTTGTGTTCACATATCTTAATCTCACCCAGCCAGCCTATTGTTTTCAACATATGATCCATAAATAATATGAACAACAGTGGAGACAGGTTACAGCCTTGTCTTACCCCTGAAACTACTCTGAACCATGAACTCAATTTACCGTCAACTCTAACTGCTGCCTGACTATCTATGTAAAGACCTTTAATTGCTTGCTAAAGTTTGCCTCCTATTCCATAAATCCATAAATCCATGAAATACATCATTGCTTGAAAATTCATACAGTGAACAATTTTTTAAAATACAGTTCTTAAAACTATTGAAAAGAAACTGAGTGGAACATTCAGTAGTTTTCTGTAGCTATGAGCTACAGTGGATCATTGGTCATTTAAGTCAGTCTCATTGTAATCGTTTTAACGTCTATATTTTACAAAATTGTTCACTGTATGAGTTATCAAGCAATCATGTATAACTATTTAAGCTGTGGTTTCCCCAGTTTCAAAACTATCTGTAGAACAATGGACGCCTAATAATTCAAAAAATGTATTTGCCAATATGAATGCCGAATATAGTACAATAGCTACTGAACGTTTTCAATGGACTTTGTTTGCATACCGGTCAGGTTAGTAACTGGTTAGTCCTCACACACGGTGGCCAGAAAAGGTTAAAAGAGCTTTTAAGGGAGTTTCAGTGGAGAGTGGGTTGAGAAATAAATTCTAGGAAAAAAATTCGTCAAGTTGCGCCGTTTCCTATTTAATTGCCATTGAAGTACGGCAATCACCTCGTTGCACGCGGAAATTCAAGCCGCCTCTCAGAGAAATTGTCACCAAATGTTTTCTTCATTCGGATAGCTCAAGTCGAAGATACGTAGACTTTACTCATGTAACTCAAATTCATCACTTCCGAAAAAATGGCACATTTTACTGGCAATGAGAATCTGAAGAAGTGGTAAACGACCGTCGCCCATGAGTCTATGCGTTGCCGCTTTTTATCGCGTGCAGGCACTTGAATTTGCTGGCGCAACGACCTGACTGGCTGAAGTCAATGCAAATTAAATCTGAGACGACACCAGGTACGGAATTTTTTCTTAACAGTTATTTACTAGCACAAACTACCCTGCAGCACCCTACAAGCTTTTCACTCTCTTTCTGAGCATCTTGTGTAGTCGTGGTACCAGCTACGAGAACCAGTATCTCACCATACAATGCGACTGCCAAAAAGGCTGTGACTTGCACTGGAACCCATTGCAGAACGCTCGTGTGTGTTTTGTGTGTGTGTGTGTGTGTGTGTGTGTGTGTGTGTGTGTGTGTGTAACCTCCTCTTCACTTATCGACCTTAATGACAGTGAAAAATTTAACCGCGTGTACCTAATGGAAATTTGGGAAAAGCAATCGTCACCGAAGTTAATCTGTCGGTAAAGAGGGAGGAAAGGGTTACATCTAAATGACAGGAAAAATGCAAATGAAACTGGTGGAAATTAATTTTGAAAAGGGGTGAAGTTAATAAAGAAAGTAAATGTGCGGCCGTTACGTCAACAATTAACTAGCGGTAATTAGATATTTGAGATTTGGGAAAAATTACGGTCGCCAGTCCTAAGGACAATTACTATATTAACAGAAAAAAAAGGTTATTACACATATAATTAGCACTAGAAGCGTGGCAACTCAAGGTTGACACGTGTAGTGTGAAAACTGAACGTTTGTCAGAAGTAATAAATTTCGCTACACTCTGACTTAATTTAGCAAAAGAATTAATAAAACCGGAAAATCGAAAGTTAATTTAGTGACTGAAGTTAATAGTGAGCTTTCTTTCTGAAGCACATCGAAATTCAGTAAAATACGATTAGTCCTGCACCACCTCAACAATCATTTCAAAAGCTACTTGAATCTACGCAATTTAGAAATAAGAGATTTAACTTTGAACTTGAATTAAATGATTCTGAACACTTAACAATAGTAAAATTTAGTACGTACCAAGCTGAGCTGCAGTCACAGGTAAGCTAAAATACAGTAACAAAACTCGCACTCTTAATTTGTGCTTGTGTAATCTAAATATTGTAGCCAGCTATGAATACCTTACCTGAACGTTGAAATTAAAGCAGTGAAGTCGAATGATGCTGGCGTTTGAATTTCAACGACACTCGGGTTCATTCTGGAAAAGGGAGGGACCCTGCTTGGTAATGCAATTGGGACAATGAGCAACAAAGGTTCATGCTAAGTAGCTGTAATTTTGTGAAGCAACAATTTTAAAAGTTTGAAAAACTGAGGTTTGCCATACAGTTCTAAAACATTGCGTGCTTCCAGTCTTCCTTGTTGGTCGATTGAAGGTTTGAAGCCGTTGATCGAGGAGGTGGCGACAGTCACTCATTGTCGGCCGTCGCTGTTGCAGAAGCTGGATGTTGGCGCGCCTTCTTCTCAACACGGTCACCAGACGAAACGGGCTCTTGATGTGCGCCAGCTAATGCTTCCCGTCTGCGACACCATGTCAGAAACTATCATCGGAAGTCGAGCGCAATTACATTCTGCCAAACCCCGAAAACGCGGCAACTCGCGGGAGCGTCACACAACACACCTGCTCCACTGCACTATTCCAGTCAGACTCCCCCTCTGCCCGCGCTCCACGCGACAGAGTTAACACTACCAAAGATCCTAAAGACTTTGGTTCTCCACACGACCTATCGATGTATTCGTTCGATAGCATAGTTTTCCCTAGGCAAGACCCAGCGTAAAAATACAAATAATATTCACAAAACAACCAATTATACATCGACACACACACACACACACACACACACACGCACACATATATATATATATATATATATATATATATATATATATATATATATATATATATATATATATGCAAACAGTAAAACAATTACTGTATATAAAGAGACAGAAATGTCATATCTTGAGGTAACATAACAAGGAAAAAAAATTATAGTACAATAGTTGGAAATATGAGGATATGCATTTCCGGCGTTACATGTGTCTCTGTGTGTGTGTACTTGGCGGTGAAACAGACTGGCAGAGTTGGACGATAACGTGGCGCTACACCTCAATGAAACGCTCCAGTCCGTGAGAAGCTATTCAAGCTCTGCTGGATCGTGGCACGGCCAGTATGAAGAGCTCCTTTGTATCCAGTGACAAACAGTGCGTCCTTATGTTCCAAGAGAGCTGCAAACAGTTGCAGTCAAATAGACGCTGAACAGTGTACAGACTCCCCGCGCGGAGTTTGCAGCGTTTGCATACTCGTGTATGCATGAAGAATATTCTTCAGAAAGCGAGAGAGGTTTACCTGATAAGTTATGTATCGGTCGACTACACCGCTCTATGTGCTCCTATATGCCATCAGGAGTGAGGATTTCTGATCGTGTGCATCTGTATGCTTATTGGTACAGTATTCAGTCTGGTCGCCGTATTCGGTCTCGGTCTGGTAGGACCTATTGGACAGAAGAATAAGCGACAGTGCAGATGACCGTCAGCAGCGGTCGCCCGAAGCACAGACCTCCATCGTAACCTGAATCACATCGCCACCCTCCGCAGCTGAAATTGCAGTCTCTTATCAAACAATGCTTCGACCACGATAAATTTGCACAGTTATTACAAATATTGAAACAGTCAGCCTCATTTAACAAGCAACATAGAATCAAACAATCAGTGAAGTTTTCCTTGTCTTATAGCGCGCATGATGTGCCGCTTAAGGTCCGCTGTTCCACTCTCGTAGACGGTATGGCATGCAGAAATTTTATTGTTTTGTTTTTATTTAATAGTCTTATGATGTTGTTTTAAAACTGCACCACACTCTATGCATTGGACGCTAATTATGGCCATATAAACATGATCTTTTCCGAATGTATTTCTGACCAAAAAGAGTTTCTGGTAACTTGATTCGAAAGATTTTTGTTTATTATTTGAATGCACAGTGTCCGTTCCTTCCAAAGAAAAGACACCACGCACAGCCAGCAGCTGTAGACCACTGTACGTAAACCGAAGGGGGATCACTGCTATCAGCTGCAGTGGAGATCTCAGGTTCGAATCCCTGTACGGTACACATTTTGGCTCGTCGCCGCTGATTACGCTTTAGGTCCCGCTGCAGATGACAGCGGTCATATCACTTCAATTTACATATAGTGTTCCACAGCTGCTGTATCTGCGTAGTGTCTGTTCTTTCGATGGAACAGAAACTGTGCGTTCAAATATCTGCTAAGCCTGTCTGGGTGATGGGTCCACTTTCCTCAGCGCTAATGCACAAATACGTCCGACCTCCTGTAGGAATCTGTAAGTAGCGAACAGGAGTATAATGTCCAGGGACTGCGGATAGTATGTGCTCGATGGGAGTGTCGATCGACCGTGAGGCGTACCGAGTTCGTCTGTGCAGTTGCGATAACGCCCTTTCCCGGATGGCGCAGTGGTTACCCCAGCTACCAAGACAGTCGGAGATCCCGGGCTCGAATCCCAGTTCGGCACACATTTTCGTTCGTTGCCGCGGATTCTGTTTAACGTACCGCTGCAGCTAGAGCAGTGATCCTCCGTCAATTTACGTATATCCTAAGATTTTTAATGATGCCTTTTGTATTCTTGAGAAGATATTTCCATAGCAATTATCATCCCCTAACAAACATTTCCTTATAACTAAACCGTTTATCATAGACATAGTCTTAAAAATCCTTTAGTAGTACTTAAGTAATTATTTTCAAAAGATCTTTCACCCAATTAGTGGTTTATTTTGCAAAAACTGCTGAAGCACACATTTTATATGTTCTGGCTGCGAAATGAAGTATCAGTTACTGTAGATCTAGCTTCAAAACTCCCTTAATAGCGACCTACTTTCAAAAAGTCTTTCATCCTCTATTTCACCAGCTTAGGAGTGTAATTTCGGGCAATCAAAATAATAGGTCTGAGCACTACGGTACTCAACTTCTGAGGTCATTAGTCCCCTAGAACTTAGAACTAGTTAAACCTAACTAACCTAAAGACATGACACACATCCATGCCCGAGGCAGGTTTTGAACCTGCGACCGTAGCGGTCTCGCGGTTCCAGACTGCAGCGCCTAGAACCGCACGGCCACTTCGTCTGGCTTCGGGCAATCCCTTTTTGCACGATCTCTACAGTACAAGATTCACTCCCTCTCCAAGCTTTTCTATCCTTAGCGGTTTGGGCTGGGCTATTATGAGTCGGTGAATGAGTCTGCGCTTATTTCACCCCATTAGGGATAGAATTTACAAAACCAGGGGAACACGTATTTTTTTCATTTCTAACCGAGAAGCCCAACATTTATAGATTTAGCTTTAAAAATGCTTTCGCAGTGAAAAATTTTCATAAAACGTTTCACCCCCGTATCTCACCCCATCAGGGGTCAAATTTCCAGACACAGTGACGTGCGTTTGTCTTATGTGTAATAGGGAAGTGAAATACAAATTTTCATAGATTTAATTTCAGACATCCTTGCACAATAAAATATTTCCATTAAACCGTTCATCCGTCGTTTCACCGCCATAGGAGTTGAATTTTCGACACAGTGAAATATGTGTTTCTTTTTTATTTGTTACTGAAACGTCAATTTGAGTTGTAATAGATCGAGTTTTAAAAATGTTTTCATGATAAAATGATTTCATAAGGGATCTGATGGCTTTTTTCTTCCTTTAGGGGATAAATTTCCAAAAACACTGAACGACGTATTTTTCTTTTTTTTTTTTTTTTGTAACCGAGAAGTCAAATACCAATGCTCATAGATGTAGCTTTCAAAAATACTATAGTAGCTTTTTATTTTCAAAATAAGCATTGGCCTATTGCCTCACCCCCTTACTATTGAAACTTCGAAAATACCGCTCTCTTATCGTCGCCTACATCATCTACATCAACATCTTCTACATCTACAACTACATGGATACCCTGCAAATCACATTCAAGTGCCTGGCAGAGGGTTCATCGAACCACCATTACAATTCTCCATTATTCCATTCTCGTACAGCGCGCGGAAAGAATGAACACCTATATATTTTCGTACGAGCTCTGATTTCCCTTATTTAATCGTGGTGATCGTTTCTCCCTATGTAGATCGGTGTCAACAGAATATTTTCGCATTCGGAGGAGAAAATTGGTGATCGGAATTTCGTGAAAAGATTCCGTCGCAACGAAGAACGCCTTTCTTTCAATGATTCCCAGCCCAAATCCTATATCATTTCTGTGACACTTTCTCTCATATTTCACGATAATACAAAACGTGCTGCCTTTCTTTGAACTTTTTCGATGTACTCTGTCAGTCCTATCTGGCATCGATCCCCCACCGCGCAGCAATACTCTAAAAAAGGACGGATAAGCGTAGTGTAGGCAGTCTCCTTAGTAGGTCTGTAACATTTTCTAAGTGTCCTGCCAATGAAACCCCTCCAGTATAAGATCCACACTATTCAAAATTTCTAGTTGCTGTCCTTAGCTATATGGGCTGGGCGACATAAGTGAGTCATTCGGTAAGGGGATTTCATTTTGTATATAGAGATTGCGAATCGAATCATTTTAAAAATTTATTTTCTTCTAGTAATACGCGTTCTGCTGCGGAAGTTTTATGTCAGATGGCAGATAGGTTAGTATGACGACAGGAACGGAACAATGGAACTTCGTTGGAGTGTGCGAAACTAAGACAAAAGTAACTTTCGCTGGATGTGTTACTGCTAAGTAACACAGCTCGATTAAATTTGGACCATACGTAGAAAGAGCTGCTGTAGTGTAACACAGAAAGGTTTAAAAGAAATATTCAATGAGACGAACACAAGCGGCATATTTATTCAAAAATAATATCTGCGCAGAAGTCAACGTAACGCGCAATGGTCCCTTTTGTGCATTATGCCTCATCCCCCCTCCCTCCCCCACCACCACCACACCAGAACTCCTGTAGCACAAAAACGAACATGCTCGACGAGAAAACTCTTATCGATAGATATATTCATCAGAAAAGTGTATGAAAGAGGACACTGACACCAGAGATTATCGTATTATTGAAACATCAATGTATGGCATCTTCGTTTGTTTCACAATGTCACAAATTTTTCCCTCGAACGTAAGTATGCAATCTACGTTCCAATTAAACCTGCGGCCGCGCGGGATTAGCAGAGCGGTCTTAGGCGCTGCAGTCATGCACTGTGCGGCTGATCCCGGCGGAGGTTCGAGTCCTCCCTCGGGCATGGGTGTGTGTGTTTGTCCTTAGGATAATTTAGGTTAAGTAGTGTGTCAGCTTAGAAATTGATGACCTTAGCAGTCAAGTCCCATAAGATTTCACGCACATTTGAACATTTTTTGAATTAAATTTGCGTCTACTCTGTTGTGGGTTGGCAAGAGAGCCTACCTGGTGTGAGAGGTAGCCGAAAGGCACGCGTTTTAGCTCACACAGGCTGGCGTGAGGTCTGGAACAGGTCAAGGAAATTAGACTAGCAAAAAAGGACGTAGCTGTGGAATACTTAACTTTAATCCATAAATGGTGAACATCGCTCTTGACGGTACATGTTTTACAGCATCAACAGTAACTGGTAATGGCGCCTTGCTAGGTCATAACAAATGACGTAGCTGAAGGCTATGCTAACTATCGTTGAGTACGGACTGTAACTAAGATAAACTATGTGTAATGACATTCGTAACGTTTGGCTTACATGTGGTTGGCTCAGTCCAATTCTCATATTTCTGTTTCATAGATTTCCATCTAATGAAGAAATAACAACCTTAACCTATATTATCTCAATATTAATCTAATTTCTTTGTGTCGTTTCCGATCATTTGTAATTACTATCCAGAACTAATTGCATTAGCTAGCTGCTGCCATTGTTGCCATTACTTACAGCACAGGACTTCATAAGTACAGCCACCTGTTATGCATTTCGTACTACTGGTCTTAACTTTTAACACCCTACGTTTCATACGACTGAATCAGAGCTGTAGTCATTCGTGCTAGCTGAGAATATTCTTGCACCCAAACCAAAGGATCGCCTGAAAACTAAAGCGAGTACTCTGAATCACCATTTATAGGTATTTTCAGGATTTCGTTTTTCTTTTGCTTCTAATTCTGAAGATTTTTCAGCTCATATGTTATATAGTGTGAGCAAATTGTGACATCCTTGGCGTAAACTCTTTCTGACGTGAAATCCAGGTGATTTTCATCTTTTCTTGTTATTGCTGTAAGGGTTTTGAATAACGTTCGAATTGTGTTTCTTATTCTTGAGTTTATTCCGGTTGGTACGAGTATTAAGTTTTTCCAACGACTCTTTGAAGATACAAGATCATAGAGATTTTCTACATCTGTGGACAGAAAACGAACAGATTGTTTTCCCATTACAATGCTCAACAAAAGCTTAGAATGCTATCGTAAAGTGTAGTTTACGATACGAGAGGTCACATTGACCTAGGCACTTCATACATTATCCAGTTAGAGCACATATGCTGAACGGTGCTTACTGCTGACAGGCTTGCTGGCCGTTTCTGAGACATGTAAACATGCCGCTGTCACAGCGACACACCGCGAGCTGTCCAGTACAAACAGCAGCTTCATTCAGTTTGTGTTCAGTGTTGCGGTTACACGCCGCGCCAGTGGCTTTACTTTCAGCAGGTCATACCAAGAAAGATGTTGCCGATCGCTTGTCACTCGAAGTGACGTGTCGAAGGTGTAGAGAAAGTACAGAGAGAAAGGGAATGTGAAAGATAAACGTAGCAGTGGTCCTCCTCGTATGACAACAGCATTGCAGGACCGTTTCCTCCAAATATCGGCTCACAGGCACTCACTGCCAACTGCCAGAAGGGTTGCAAATGACTTCTCCCAGAAAACAGGGATTCGTGTCTCAGACGAGACAGGGAGTGCACGGTGTAACCGAGCGGTCACGGGTCGTCTTGCCACGGTTCGCATGGCTCCCCCCGTCGGAGGTTCGAGTTCTCCCTCGGGAATGGGTGTCTGTATTGTCCTTGGCGTAGATCAGTTTAAGTTACAGTAAGTAGTGTGTAAAGCTAGGGACCAATGACCTCAGCAGTCTGGTCCCGTAGAAGTTACCACAAATTTCCAATTAACCAGACAGGACGCAGAAGACTACGTTAGGGAGGTCCTCATTCGGTAAGATCATTGAGAAGTTTTCCACTGAGAGAATGGAGTAACGTCATGTTTGCTCACGCTAACAGGTTCGGTTTGCGACAGGGCACTAGAATGTTAGGGTTTGGATACGCGCTAGGCGACACCGAAACGCCGATACGTTCAGGAATTCCATCCATTTGCAGCAAGAAGTGTAATGTTCTGCGTGGTAATAATGATGGGATGGTGGATCCCTCTAATTCCCACCTAGGTCAATTTTATTTGTCCCCCAATACCTCCAACAGGTTCTACAGACGATTATAAGGCCCTACAGACTTGATGTTGGTGACAACTGCTTCCTAGCTGATGACAATGCAAGTCCGCGACGTACTCTAGCAGTACCTAGGTATCTTCAATAGGCAACATCAACCGAGTACATTGGCCAGCACAGTCCCTAGACGTGAATGCAATTGACCATGCATGGGAACTGTTGTAGGTGGCCATTGCACAGCGTCCGAATCCACTTGACAGTCTTCAAGACCTCATAAAGCTGCCATGAGGCGTGGAATCTCATACCCTAAGACAAATTTGATGGTCTCATTCCAGAGCATGACTCGCAGAGTGGAAGAAATTCTACGTATGCGGGCAGGTCATACTCACTACTACAGACTGCTAATCATCAACATGAGATAAAGATTTTCACTGTCTTTGTTTCCAAGATGTACACTTAGGAGCGCGACGGCTTTGTTTTGTAAAAATTATTTGTAACTAACCGAAGTCGTTCTTGTTTTCAAGGTTCAAAATGGTTCAAATGGCTCTGAGCACTATGAGACGTAACTTCTGAGGTCATCAGTCCCCTAGAACTTAGAACTACTTAAACCTAACTAACCTAAGGACATCACAAACACCCATGTCCAAGGCAGGATTCGAACCTGCGACCGCAGCTGTCCCGCGGTTCCTGACTGTAGCGCCTAGAACCGCTCGGCCACTCCGGCCGGCTTTTCAGAAGGGATTACGTTTATTTTGTTAACAGGGTAATGCAAAAGCCTCAGTGGGTGTACTATAAGAAGTCATTGTAGTAAACTGAATGATGTTCCAAATCTTTGTTGAGGTGTGTATTTTCATCTCAATTATTGTTGTAGGCGAAAAAAAGAAAGTGGTCTAGTGTTGATATACCTGATTTATAACGTGTTTTCGCCAGCCACAGTGGCCGAGCGGTTCTAGGCGCTTCAGTCGCAGGTTCGAATCCTGCCTCGGTCATGGATATGTGTGATGTCCTTAGGTTAGTTAGGTTTAAGTAGTGCCCAGTTCCAGGGGACTGATGACCTCAGATGTTAAGTCCCACAGTGCTAAGAGCCTTTTGTATCATTATAACGTCATTTCTTTAATTGAAAGACAGGTTAGTCCGGCACACGGTTGTAATATGCCAGAAAGTTCAAAACCTCTTCAGAATTAACGAACTGCTGTGGCTAAGCTATTTCTCTACAGAAGTGAAAGTTCTAGTGTAGCATGAGAGTTCTAGTCTAGCAAACTACGTGGGTGAGCCTACGAGAAGTTTGCTAAGCTAAATAGTACCTGGAATAACGTTTAGGGGTGTGTCGTGCAATCTACACGCATTACATTCCATTAACAGTGCTAAAATTCGCCGGTTTTTGAAAACGTTAAAGCGAGCTACTGGTTCCCAAGACAGAGCGTGATGTGTCGTCGTAAGTGTAGGAGTAGCTAAAGGAGGGCTCCACCATCAGCTGTCTCTTGGAAATTTGCTGGCTGTGGTTTTTCCGTTTCACGTCGCACTACAGACACTTTTGAGTAATGCTACGAAATAAATACACAAATGACAAAAGAAAGGAAAAGTCGAGTCTCACATCGCTTCATGGAATTTCCTCTGCATTCCCTGTTGACGAGTTCTGTTATAGTTTCCTCGCTGACGGGATGCAGTCAAGAATCGGACTACTTCCAATCATTTCCCACGGGTGAATTTAAATTTTTGTCGGTTGTGATTTACTCTACTCATATCACGGCAATATGCTGCAGTTATAATGTTACGTGTTTTCGACTACTTACTCTTACTTTCTGCACGTTGAGGCCCAGATGCTGTTATCCCTGCAGTGCTTATTTGCGTATATATCTAAATGCTCGGTAAGTCACTTTAATTTTTCCACATGTCCTTATCTCGACTTGCTAATCATATCGTACGTGAGTCAACACGAGTTTTCGTGAGGTAAACATAACTGTATAAAGACAGACGCAAATCATCAGAGGTTAACTCAAAAAGTTAAAATTGGGTCTGGAAAGAATCGTCGTTATCCGCAGAAGAGTCAAGCTACGGTAAGTATGTCATCGGTCGGTTTAACGAAGCTCGAGATTCGCTGCTATTGTAAAACTCAATTATAGGTAATTACCCACTAATAAAACTTGGCCTGTAATTGAGTAAGTTTTTTCTGTAAGTTCATTGGTGTCCATTATTGTGCATTCCCTTTTTTGAAAAATCAAAATGCTCACCAAACAAATCGTTTGGCAACTACAATACAAAATCATGTTATGCATACTCCATAGAATGTCGCCAGATTTTTAAGTTAGCAGTAATTGTCCTTATAACAAACGTAAGAACATACAAGACCTTTGGAAGACACTCGTAAAGGTTCTATTCGGGCAGAACACAGAGTGAGAAGGCTAACATTACTTCATTTCGTGTACAGATTGCATAGATGTGTTGGAAAATATGTCATCTTCAGTACCCATCTAGCCACTGTTAAAACATCTAGAAAATCTCGGGAATGAATGTTGCTGTTTAGCATTTTAAGAAAGTCTTTGGCCGTAAGCCACACTAATTATTTTTTTAAATTCTCCATGACGAGAATGGCTTTCTTATTTTTAAGGAATTGCCTTACAGGATGTTGAATAGTTACTTGCATTGTCTGATTACCTTATAAAATAACATTCAAAAAATTTGTGTGTCAATGTTAAGCTCAATCACCACTATTGTACGGATCATCACACAAGATCGGCAGCACCACGTATGAACATTTTACGGTGACGTTGTTGAAGTAGCATTGGGTTCTCTAGTTGGAAAGTAAGAGGTAAACCAGTCAAATTAATTTTGGAAACAGTGGAAGTCGATGTCCTGGGGGTCCTCGGTAGCAATGTGTTGTCGCATCCCCACCTGCAGGTCGTTACGTCTCAGCGTGGACAGGGAACGAAGCGAGGTAGCATTGTATACTTTCCCTGCTGGTGGCACGGCTGTAGCTGGTGATGGATGCAATGGTGTCTGGGGACTGAAGTCTGGGCACAGACACCTGGCTTGCAGAGACAATAGACAAAAAGTGGGTCGGTGGCTGGAAGGATGATAGTTCGACACGTGGCCCATCGGAGTTAATACTGACACGTACGACGGCTGGTCTTCCAGGATGACGGATAATGGCTGCACCAGTGGTCGGTGGTAGCGTGACGACGCTTCTCTGTGCCAACTGGCGGTAGCATGCTCCACAGCACTCAGCAGTTCTAAACCCCTTGCAACCTGGACGGCCAGCATATATATATGAAACAGAGGAGTGGGAAGGACAGGGAAAGTTGGATGAGAAGCTAATGACTTTCCAGCCACATAGGGCATTGTGGAAATGCAACTGCGGAAGTTGGAAATTTGTGCCGGATCGGGACTCGAAACAAGATTTACCGCTTCTCAAGAACGTGCCTTAAACGCTTCGGTCAACCGGACACGCTCGCTGAGCGACCAGATTTCCAACTTATCGCACGTGGCAGTGCAGCGTCACTCGTCTATTAACCTCCTGCTCGAGAAATATTGATTCCTATAGGAAAATGAAGGCATGATACTGGTTTTCGGGAGTCACCTCCTAGGGGAGCCCAGTCGTCGATTTCCAATTCCTTGCAGTAGGCGCCACATTGGGGGACTTGCGTGTCGATGATGATGAGAAAAACACAACATACAGTCCCCGAGCGGAAAAAATCTCCCACCCGGCCGGGAATCGAACCCGGGCCTGTGATGCCTGACAGACATATTGTGATACCTTCGTTCGTGTCTAATACGTGATCTAAGAATTTCCATAAACATCTTCACACATAATCCGCAAGCCACAATAGACGGTGTCTCAAGCCGGCCGCTGTGGCCGAGCGGTTCTAGGCGCTTCAGTCCAGAACCGCGCTGCTTCTACGGTCGCAAGTTGGAATCCTGCCATGGGCATGGATGTGTGTGATGTCCATAGGTTAGTTAGGTTAAAGTAGCTCTATGTCTAGGGGACTGATGACCCCAGATAAGTCCCATAGTGCTTAGAGCCATTTGAACCATTTGAACAAGGTGTCTCACCTAACGCTGCCACCTCAAATATCTCTGGAACAACAAATGTTCAAAAACGGTTTTGACCAGCATGAGCTTACGGCAGGGGCTTAGGAAACCAAACACTAAGCGAAATTTTAAAACGTAAACAAATACTATTTTTAACACTAACTTGTATATTTTTAAACGGACATCCCCTATTATTTTGTATGAAATCAATAGCATGAAAAATCACAAAAATAATGGCATCGGTTGTATCGCAATACGTCAATTACATCACGAGAAACTGCGAAGCGAAGTTGACGCTTGAAATAAATGAAACGCATTTCTACCGCACGTCCTGAGGCTGAAGCGTGCACCTCACGCAGCCTGTGTCAGATGCTCACGCAATGGGAAGGTATGCACAACCCGCAGAAATAAACAAGTAACACGTCCTACGCAAAGTAACTTTTTCACATTGTAAATGTATGTTTATTCTAGCGAAATGACAACTAGAGCTACAATTAGAGATAACACACTTGAATTCACTTTGATAAACACATTTACTAGTGCCCTGTTGCCCACTGAAACTGTATTGTTGTGCATTACATCCAGAATAGAAAAAACACCCACATCTGGAGCAATGAAACTGGGTCCCGTCGACATCTGTTCGAAGTACCTACCGTTTGCATCAATACAAGTTTGCAGAGGGGTAACGAGAGAGTGTTGCACATACCGTAGAGTTTCTGCAGCCGCAGTTTTACGATGTTGCATATCCTCTACTGCCGTTGGGGGATACACTGTGTCTCTCACTGCGCCCCAGAGAAAGAATTCTAATGGCCATCGCCCAGTACCTCCCCACCCGATCCACCTATTTGTAAATGTCGCATCTAGAACGTCTCTGGCAACTTTTGCATTATGTGTGGGACATCCATCATGTCCGAACCACATTGACAGACAAGTTACCAATCCTAGGTCCCTCCATGAGGAGCGCCCGTGTGTGTTGAAGAACTGATGCATAGCGCCGTCCATTCATTGTTGAACGGTGAAAGTAGGGACCTACAATACAGTTAGCGATGATACCGCACCAAATATTGACACTCCGCTGTCGTTGAAGAGCAACTTGTCGAATCCAGTGGGGATTTTGCACGGACTAGTAGTGCATGTTCCGCAGATTCACATTACCATGGCTTGTAAATGAAGCCTCGTCCGTAAACAACATATTGCTTAGAAATACTGGATTATCTTGCAACTTCTCAAGCGCAAAAAAAAAAAAAAATAATAGAATGCGATGCAGGATTGAAAGTCACTCCGGTACAGTTCTTGATGCAGTGTGATATGGCAAGGAGGAAACCGATCCCGATGCAACTGTGGCTTATTCCTATACCTCGTGCTATTTCTCCTACACCCACCAGAAGATTGTGCGCTACTGGAGCCAGAACAGCAATTTAGTTTCCATTGCCAGTCGCTGCCGTTGTACGTCGACGTTTCGTGGGAGCAGAGCTTCCTGATTCCGTAAGTGTCTTGCAGATGTTGCCAAAGGTTCGACGTGACGGACACCGCCGATCTCGGTAGCGTTTAGCATACAGTGTCACAACTGCGGTTGCATTTCTGTAACATTCATCATAAATTAAAATAATATCTAGTTTTTCTTCATTACTGAAGGCCGGCATATGGACTAGATGACGGCAAATGTAGCAGACCACAAGAAAACAGGTGTTAATGTGGCAACTTATGTGAATTACCTTACAGTAGGAGAGCAGGTTAGCAGACCAGATTAGGAGACACTTTTACACTGAAGGCAGAGCGTGTCGTGATGATATTGGTATGTTTACGGCAGGGTACAGGCTCCAGTGCGGGCAACCCCTGCTCTGAACACAGTACTACATGCAACGCATTACGTCAGAAACTGTGTCGCCGTTACTACCCTTTACAAGCCACATATTTCAGAACAGAGGTTTAGTGACGTGAAACGATGTGTGTTACCACTAATTGTACCTCTAATTGTCGTTTCGCAACAATAAACATTATGCGCAGGACATCCATTATTCTGATACCGCGTTATTTGACACATTATAACAGGTGGACCGGTTCCAGTAAGGTATAGCTAAGGAAGGGGCTAAACTATCCCCTTTTAGGAGTGCCATCAATTAAATATGGGCGAATGATGTATTGTCATACAATACCACACCATACATTAACACTCCACTGACGTAGTACGTCAATCACATCACGATTACCGGCAGCGTGATATAAACGCTTGAGTCTCAGGACGTGCGCTAGCCGTGCGCTTCATTTATTTCAACCGTCATCGTCGCTTCACAGTTTTTTTCGGGATATAATTGACGTATTGTGATGCACCAAAGTCATTATTTATGTGATTTTTCGTGCTAAAGCGATTATTTAAGTGATTTTTCATGCTATTGATTGCATACGAAATAACATGAGGTGTCATTTAAAAATAGACAAGATTGTGTTGAAAAAAGTATTTGTTTACGTTTTAAAATTTCTTATAGTT
This sequence comes from Schistocerca serialis cubense, assembly GCF_023864345.2. NCBI lineage: Eukaryota > Metazoa > Arthropoda > Insecta > Orthoptera > Acrididae > Schistocerca > Schistocerca serialis. The sequence continues at coordinate 740,422,454 of NC_064643.1, read as the reverse complement.
GGTGCTTTCGTAAGGTCCTGCCGTACGTTCATTCTGGTGAATTTATTGTTGTTCCAGAGATATTTGAGGAGGCAGTGTTAGGTGAGACACTCTGTATAGTGCATGGTTGAGGGTATATTCAAGCAATGCTAGTTACCTCCTTTCCTGATCCATTCGGAAATCTATCACGGGAAACGATAAAATTTTCATTTACAGAGGGCGCAGGCGTGTTAGTGGACACCGGATTCTCCTTTCCAAAGGCATTGGTTCATATACTCGTGACGACATCTAAATTCAGATTTCTCTAAATCACTTACGGCAAATGTTAGACGCTTCCTCTGGGAAATACTAGATAGATTACCTTTCTCTAATTTGAACTTATGCTCCGCCTCTACTGACATCGTTGTCGGCAGGTCGTTAAACAAAAATATTACTTTTTTAATCTCTGTTATTTTTTTCCTTAGGTTTCTAATGTGAGGTGAGTGTTAGGCTGGTTCCCTTAACTTCCTCACCAGTGTTTCACAAATACGTCGTCTCTCTCCCTCCAAGGATGCCCTGCTAAGTCCACGTCGCATGACCGTAATATTCGTGTTCTGATCAGACCGCTGATAAAAACTTTGGCATGACTCCAAAACCTGCTTCAATATCTTCTTAAATCCCGCAGACACTGCAGACCTCTCAGACACTGCACAGAAGAATTTCTGTAAACGGTTCCCTTAGGCTAGATATACTTTCTCAGAACTTTACCAAAAATGGTCGTCAGCTGTTCTTTCTCCCCACATTTAGCCCTATCTCCTTGTAACGTTCCGTCTGGATATTTAAGTGACATATATATCATTGGCAACATAGCACTGATACTGTACTAGAATACAGCACGAGTGTTTCACCAACCGAAACGCATTAAAACACATTTATTCGTATTTAAAATCAGCTGCTAATCATTGCATCAATCAAAAATTCCGTTCAGTTCATCCTTAAGCGTACAGTGACTCGACGGCAACCGTTTTGTGGACACAGTATTGTCAATAACAATCTGTCTCAGATTGTTACCAACTCTGTATGACACATCGCTATTAAAGGTTAACAGAGGTAGTCACAAATTTGAGAAAAAAATCCGTGTTTTCAGATCTTTGTTCGCAGGCTGTAAAAAGGTACTCTGCTGTATGGTTTTCGTAAATATAGGAATACAGAATCTTCCTGTTGGGTTGCTCATGAAACACGAGGAACCAAGTCTAAGAAAGGAACCAGAATTAATGGAAGAGTTGGAATCAAATCAGGCACCGTGCGATGGTATCAGCTTGTTGACAAACGGGACGGTAATCTACTGATTGAGAGACATTTCTCTTCTTGATGATGTCCCAAACAGCATAGTCCAGCGGAAATGTTGCATTCAACCCATAACGGTCACAGTAAGGTTAGGATGGCTTTGATGGTATGAGAAGTTCATATAAAGGCACCAACTACTGTGGTTAAACCGTTTTACAGTCTCGTGGCCAATGACAGGCACTAACGTAGACGACGTGAGCAGTGATGACAGGAGATTACGTTGATATTTATGAAATTTGCATGCATCCAGAATACTTAAAGGGTAAAGGAAAGTGGCATTCCGCAAGTCGAAGGAGCGGCCCCTGCATAAGTAGAATCACGATAGCATGAAGAACAGGATGATAAGATGTAGTACAACGTGTCATTGACAGTTACGCCTGTGGTGTGCCAAAGGAAACCATTTGGCGAAATACATGTAACACACACTACTGCTCTTTTGTTAATCTACATGAGAACAATGCTCCAAGTAACGAACGAGTTACACAGTTACGTTTAGTATCGAGAGTATATAATTAATATTGTTATTACTTATTTGTAAAATACCTACCAACTAATAGGGCCGTATGTAACTCCATAAATTGAAGAATCTCTGAGCAAAAGACATCACATTTGCTGTTCACCACATTTTCGAAGGACCCCGATGGGGTACCAAGTTAAAGTTAATACCAATTAGTGGGAAGCAATATTATGTACTGGAATTGGTCATCCACATAACCGCTGACCTTATTAATATCAAGAAGAAAAACTGGCACTGTTAGATTAGCTATGAAGCCTAATTTTCAGTCACCGCCGTCCCACTGTCCCTCTAAACAAATAAATCTGTGTGATCTTCCTGTTCATTTGTGTCACAAATCCTTCATTTGATACGTCATCTGCTGCTAGTCACATTGCCCCTAGCTTCCAGCTGTATTTGAACTACATAGCTACACAAGCATTGTTTACAGCGGTACGTTCGCATTTGTGGCTATAACCCACCATTATTTGTAGCATTTCCTCGGGTTTCATTATTACATGTGGAATACTTTTTGGCCTTGGCACTTACTACCAGTCACTGACAACCATAATAGAGCCTGATGGGCAAATCAGGTTCCTGCAGTCCGAGAGGTCGTCGTAACGAACCCTGCTCGCCCCATAGAAATTTTCAATCGGCGTTTGATCGTGCGCTAAACTCTCAACGGCATGAGGAGCAACGAGGAACGACCCGTGGTTCTGATTCCACGCAGGATTCTCGAACATATTCTCAGTTCGAATATAGTGAATTTCCTTGAGACAGAGAAGTTGCTGTCCATGCATCATCACGGCTTTAGAAAGCATCGCTCCTGCGAACTGACCCTTTTTTCACATGATATCTTGCGAACCATGGATGAAGGGTATCAGACGGATCCCATATTCCTTGACTACCAGAAAGCGTTTGACTCGGTGACCCACTGCAGACTCCTAACTAAGGTACGAGCATATGGGATTGGTTCCCAAGTAGGTGAGTGGCTCGAAGACTTCTTAAGTAATAGAACCCAGTGCGTTGTCCTCGATGGTGAGTGTTCATCGGAGGTGAGGGTATCATCTGCCCCAGGGAAGTGTGGTAGGTCCGCTGTTGTTTTCTATCTACATAAATGATCTTTTGGATAGGGTGGATAGCTATGTGCGGCTGTTTGCTGACGATGCTGTGGTGTGCGGGAAGGTGTCGTCGTTGAGTGACTGTAGGAGGATACAAGATGACTTGGACAGGATTTGTGATTGGTGTAAAGAATGGCAGCTAACTCTAAATATAGATAAATGTAAATTAATGCAGATGAATAGGAAAAAGAATCCTGTAATGTTCGAATACTCCATTAGTAGTGTAGCGCTTGACACAGTCACGTCTATTAAATATTTCGGCGTAACATTGCAGAGCGATATAAAGTGGGACAAGCATGTAATGGCAGTTGTGGGGAAGGCGGATAGTCGTCTTCGGTTCATTGGTAGAATTTTGGGAAGATGTGGTTCATCTGTAAAGGAGACCGCTTATGAAACACTAATACGACCTATTCTTGAGTACTGCTCGAGCGTTTGGGATCACTGTCAGGTCGGATTGAGGGAGGACATAGAAGAAATTAAGAGGCGGGCTGCTAGATTTGTTACTGGTAGGTTTGGTCATCACGCGAGTGTTACGGAAATGCTTCAGGAACTCGGGTGGGAGTCTCTAGAAGAAAGGAGGCGTTCTTTTCGTGAAACGCTAGTGAGGAAATTTAGAGAACCAGCATTTGAGGCTGACTGCAGTACAATTTTACTGCCGCCAACTTACATTTCGCGGAGAGACCACAAAGATAAGATAAGAGAGGTTAGGGCTCGTACACAGGCATATAGGCAGTCATTTTTCCCTCGTTTTGTTTGGGAGGGAACAGGGAGATAAGATGCTAGTTGTCGTACGAGGTACCCTCCGCCACGCACCGTATGGTGGATTGCGTAGTATGTATGTAGATGTAGATGTAGAAAATGTAGGTCCCCTTCCCCGGCTGCATAAAATGAGTCGGTCGATTAGCAATACGCATTGGCCGAAGTGGAGTCCAACGGAAAGTTTTGTTCCTGGCCATTAAGCTACACTAAGTTATTGTTACTAACAACCACTGAACGCAATGCGATTAACTAGTAGATTTCATTTGAAACTCATTCGTTTTTTACTGTGATAACACTTTTTCATATACTTCACGATGTATGTTGTTAAATAGGATTAAAGTTCATAAAAGCACGTTTTCCATTAATATCAACTGTTTTCGATCCCAGAATACAGCTTTCTCTGTGTAATAGTAACATGCTTGAATAACAATAAACACAAAAGTTTAATTTTATTACAAGTGTCCTAATGACTACAAAGCACAATGAAACGTCGAACAGTGTATCCTTCCTTGCTACACATGGTAGTATATGAATGGTTCAAATGGCTCTGAGCACTATGGGACTTAACTTCTGAGGTATCAGTCCCCTAGAACTTAGAACTACTTAAACCTAACTAACCTAAGGACATCACATACGTCCATGCCCGATGCAGGATTCGAATCTGCGACCGTAGCGGTCGTGCGGTTCCAGACTGTAGCGCTAGAACCGCTCGACCACCCCGGCCGGCGGTAGTATATGACCGAGCTTCTTACAAGTGCAATATTATATTTTATCGTATACGTTTAAATTGACTTAAATTTTATTCTATTTCGCAATTAATTCTTCAGTGTACAAGTAGGAGCTTTTGTTATATGATTCGTGGGTTTTAGCTCTTTTTGCCGTTATTAACGATCGTTTGTTTTGATGGTTGATTAACGTCTGTGTAGTTAAAATGTAACAACCATTTCGCAAATTACATAGGAAAATGTCTAAATGGTGTTACCCGTACCTCATAAATTGAACGTAAAAGACGGCTTTGTTTCCTGCTACCTGGACTGCTTCTATGGCTTAGGTTCTTAAGTAGTAACAACTTCTAAAATAGTTCATTGAATTGGGAGACATAATTCAATCATTGCGTCACGTTCAGTGGCGCTACACTTCTTCATGAAGTATTTTCTGGTCACAGGATCAGACTAAGGAAGTAATAAACACTACGACCAGGGACGAGAGTGGAATGGCGAAAGTATTCCCAGTGTTTCACAAGAAGAATCAATTTTTATTGTTTCGCGCAATATTGTTCAGGAAAAAAGAATAGAATCGACAGTGGCATTCGTTGTCGTTGATCGGAGAACAGACTTAGTGCCCGACATGGGAGGCTATGACGCCGCCGGAAACACAAAGGAGTGCTGTCTTGCCTCAGAGATTGCGGTTTCTGACGGCGTAGGCGCCGCTTCAGCTGGTACTGGCAGAATACGGATAAGCCAGGGTTTTGTGACAAAGTAGTGGCTGTCGCTACGAGATCCACCATCTGTGGAGGTACACATTATACGAATTTGCACTCACACGTCTATGGTGTATATGGAGGAGGGTACTGAGTACCACTGTCACTTCCCCCTTTTTCCTGTTCCGGTCGCAAATGCTTGGCGCGAAGAACGACTGCGGTAAGAATTCGTGTGGACACGAATCTGGCCGCTCTTATCTTCATGAACCTTTAACGAGATACACATAGGAGGAAGGAATACATTTTTTTATTCTTCCGGGCACCTGCGCTGTCGAAACGTTAAGAATAGACCACGTAGTGTTGCAAAACGCCTCTGTAGCTGCGTCTGGCATTGGAGTTCATCACTGTTCCCGAAATAAGTATCTGAGTGGGCGGCGGGGGTGAATAGTGGTCGGATGATAAGCAGTTGGAGGGGGTAGGATGGAAGAGAGAGAGAGAGAGAGAGAGAGAGAGACGGAGAGAACGAATGATACAGAGGAGAAAGAAGGAATGCTAACGAGCCTCCAATGAACAGATAGGGTGTGTGCTTAACCGAGAAAGAGATTCCGTACTTCCTATACACGCAAGCTGGGCTAGCCATGTACAGACATGTCTAAAATTAAGACGAAGAATTTTAATAGATGATGGGCCGTTGCTCCGAGAGCAGCTCTCATGGAAAGTTTAATAACTGTTCCATGTGATGGTGAAAGTTTATATCATACCAGATTTAAGATCTGCGCTCGTCGTCCTTGTTTTGTTGATGGCGTAAACGTCACCCGACCTAACAACATTTTTATGCCAGTCTGAAAGAAAGGCTGCAGTGCCTCCATTTACCGGATTAAAGTCCACGAGAACATATACGGAAATGAGATTACCGACTATTCTGCAATGGGAGCAGTGATCTCAGCAAATACAATTACAGAAATGTTTCTGTGACGAACAAAGCTGGAATTATCTTACACTCAGTCAAACAGAGTTTCAAATAGATGTCCACGTGTACAGAGGGCGAGGCTACAGCTGCACTCCAGAATCTGCGCAACAAAGTCTTCATGAACTTCGATCCGTCAGTCGCGCTTTTAATTCGTTTCTGTGTGAACACAATAGACAGCTAGTCTTTTGAACGGCAACACAAAGAAAGGTACGAAGCATAAAAGCCTTACTTATTGTCATTACACGCTATAGTAGGAAGAAAACGAAACTAAATTTGTCAGAGACTCTTACAGTGAGTAACGTTTAGTACACTGAGCTGCCACTTGTGAATACATCAATGGCTGTAACCCAGCAGGACATCGACTTGAACTATTCTTGGATGACAGGCACGGCGTCATTCCATGTAGCTTCAAACCTGTCAGATCTATGATGGATTATTTGGCTGCCTAGGTAGCTGAATTCATTAACTTCATCAGCTTCATGATCAGTAGTTCTGATATTAGGTTACTCTCCGTTTCCATTTCTGCTACCTCTCATTACTTTCGTCTTTTTTCGATTTACTCTCAGTCCATATTCTGTATTGATTAAACTTTTCATTACCTTTCATTGTGTATAACTATTTCACCACTGGGTCTTAACACTGATATGTTCTCTTTTATTTTCTCCCTTCCTTAACTGAAGACCGTATAACGGAATTACAATGCCATTATACACAAAAAGTACATATATTATTTAAATCGCTTTCGGTATAAATATTGACTGATTAACTCTGAACCTATATATGAAGGATCGCAACAAAGATATTTTCAAATTTATAAAATGTATTTCTTTCTTTATGTGTGTTATTTTAATAATATAACACTGCAGTAGTTATTTAGAAAATTGCAAACCACAGCTTTATTCTGCGGGTTTTAGTGAAGCTTCACTTAAGAGAATAATTAATACCACAATTTTCCAGGAATCGGATAGGATGGTAGCCTTGGAGCGGTTTGTGGTATTTGTGCAACCGTAGTGGAAGAAGGAGACAGTGGCGTGCTTGCTTGAACTGATTTATCAGGGACATGGAGAAGTTTGTAAGGGGCCCTTAGGCTCTTACTATAAATTTGCACTCGGCACAGGTCGATAGGCGAACAATCGATTGTGTCGTGTTGCGAGAGCGAGTGTGGAGTTGAGCGAGTGCCATGTAGCGGGTAGAGGTGTGTGGAGGTCTTCGTTGAAATGCAAGGCTTTAACGGAGAAGGGAGTCGCCATCGCCGTGGCTAGACCCCTTTGTACTATAATAATACCGGGAAGGTGAAGAAATATTATTACGAAAGTGATCAGTGACATCTCTAGGGCCGATTTTTGGTTTTCGCGTCTACCGCGCCGGCATCACCTTGGATTGCAGTGTTGGATGCAGTGATGGATTAGCGTGTGACGATAATGGAAAATGAAGAAGCCTGTGCTGAGATTAGCCGTAATTAGATATGTATGACGAAGGCAGTGGCTGTCCCCGTTTTTGTGTATTGGAGACGAATATAGGTTCGTAATTAGTGAAACTATGTTGGTGTTTTTCTTGTTACCAGACATTTCATTATTACAGTATTGAACAGGACGAACTGGAAAGTAACAACTTCCGTAGCAGTCAATTCCGATTACCAGCCCCATTAGGTACACGGTCATATTAATAATAAATATTGGGCTGCTATTCGATCAGGTCAGGTCGGAATAAATAAATGGAGGTGTTACACCTTGACTTACCGTGAAGGGACATGTGCAATCTTCGGACGAATCGTAAAGAACAATAGGTAATTTTATCTTGCTTAATGCGACAAAATATTTTTAAATTTCGGATGAAGACAGAGTATAAATTTTAAAATCGGGACAAGAAACAGTGCATCTTGAACAATACGAAGTAATAGCATCTTTTGATTGTGAATAAACTGTTTTCCCTCCATATTAGATAAGAGTAATACTGTCGATAAACTGTGTTATAATGTGCAAATGCGTAGATCCGCACGAAGAACTGTGAAAAGTGAACACTAAAGAAAGACACGTGTCAACATTACCACAACAAAACGAGCTAAGAATTCATCACGGATGCTTTTAAAGAAGTGTTTAGTAGTAATGTTATGACCGAAATTGCTTTTTGAATAATGAAAATCGAGTAACTTCATGTGGACCCATAAACTGTTTTGCAGGCGACAATTTATGTGGCGACGCAATTGTTGGATGACGTCACGCAGACCCGTGCAGCGGCAGCGCCAAAGAGCTTCGATCCGCGAGGTGATTTCACACGTCATCACAACTACCTGTGCAAGGAGTAGGTCAGACACAGACGCACTACACTGGACAGCGATCAGCGCGACTTCGAGACACCGAGCGCCAACCTGGCATCTAGCGGCCGAACTACAAACTGCGCCCGCCTGCAGCGCCACGGAGCAGCCGACTGAGAACTACGATGACTCGCCACAGATTTTCAGCGCGACTTTACGTGGCTCCGGCGACAGTACAGTGCCATGCCCACTTCAAATGTCAAAACATCGCAACTCGTGGTAACGTCAGTTGGTGAATGAAGACAACTGGTTAGCATAACATTAAATTGCAGTACACTGTCTTCGCGATAATTAAACAGTGTTAAACTGTGTTTTGCCTTAGGACAAGTGCCCAATTACAGTAATTTCCGAAAAGTTTGCCAAACATACTCTGAAATATAGCATACTTAGTTATGCATACTGCACTGTCTAAATGGTGATTATACAGACATGCTCATTGCTTTTGGAGATTTTACATTAATAGATTTAATGAATGGTGTGATTTGTCTTATTTAAAACATTTTACATAAGCTGTGTATGTGAAAATTGATATTCGAAATTACTAGGTTTGGAGAGTCGTTATGTTCAGTACTCATACGTATTGTATCAATTTTGGGATTAACTGATGATACTGCACTTACTGTTTGATTAGTTTAGTGGTAATGAGGAGTGTTTTGGGTTACCAGAGGTTATTTTATATTACTTGCCTGTGCATTAAAAATAAACCAAAGATGTCTACCGAAGATAAGCAGGAGGTTTGTGAGGCAGTAGCTGAAAGGAAAGGGATAGGACAGGAAGATAGAGATGATTCAGGAATCAGTGATTATGGATTGTCATTAGAAAGCCCATTAGCACATTCAACTAGTTACCCCAAGACACCGGGGCAAACGACCAGAGATAAGCCAGTTTCAGAGGGTGAGGATATACGGTCGATGTTAGCAGACTTGTTAAAGGAAACCAAGGCAACAAAAGTGAGGGAAGAAATATTCCAGAAATCATTAGAGAAAGGTTTACAAGAAGTTTGTGACAGGGAAGAAATGTTCCTCAAATCATTTAAGGAAGATTTACGAGAAACTAAAGAAAGCTTAGAAAAATCATTTAAGGAAACTCTAGCACAAGAGATCAAAACATCGCAAATGAAGATAGAATATAATCTGAAGAAGGAAATGCAGGAGTTACAAGAACGACTGAAGATGGACATCAACGAGAGAGAGAGTAAGCTACAGAAGAGCATAGACCAAGTCCAGGGAGACGTGGAGAAGATGGAAGGAAAGTTAACAAAAAAGATAGAAGACGATACTGAAGAAACCAAAGCCGAATTGGGAGAAAGGATCGCCGAAGTGGAAAGAAATTGCAATCATTGAATCGCCGAGGTGACGCAGATGCAGAAACAATGCAATGATGCGGTTAAGGGGATAGAAGATAGGCAAAACCAACTGCCTGTCAATCTGAGAAATGCTATAGCCGTGCAACGAGAAGAGGATAACAAGAGGGTTGCAATGGAGGTCAGGCAATTACAACAGGGAGTGCAACAATTAGAGAGCAAGACAGAAGAAATTGATAATCGAATTAGCAATGCCACTTTAACCATTGGGGAAGGTAGAATCGTTACCTTGATGAGCAGTGATAATCGGTACGTCCAAAATAATACAGGGCAGAAGTTTAAACTGAAAGGAGTGTTGCACCCAATGATATTTATGAAATGGTTAAATGGAGTTTTCCCAGCGCATTTCAAAGACGCAGACATGATTCAATTTGCAATAGATAGGATGGAAGGTGAGGCCTTCACTTGGGGAGTCAGGAAAAAGGAGGGGACTACTAGTTATGATCAGTTAGAAGGGGAATTCTCGAAGAAATACTGGTCCAAAAGTCATCAGTGTGCAGCACTTGAGGACCTACTACACCGCAAGTCAGTTAATACATGGAGAGGAACGTTGAGAGAGTTTGCCGAACATTTGTGGGAATTGAATGAGACATTGCAACCACCCCTGAGTGATGACATAATGATATCAGCGATAAAAAGAAGATTGCGCTGGAGAATGCAAGAAACTGTATCCAGGAGCCTGATTAAAGATAAAGATACTGTAATGGAAGTATTGGAGCAATTAGAAACTATTCGTGCACAGGAAAACAATCAGATGCGAGATCAGAACCAAGGTGGAAATAATTACCATCAAAGTCAGTTTAATGGCCCACCAAATTACAGAGATAGAGGTGGGGGTAATGGACGTAGGAACCATGGCCATGGTCAACAGTTTCATGGGAGTCTCATGGGAGAGATGATGACAGGAATTATGAGAGAAGAGATGACAGACAAAGGGATCAAGAGGTACGAATTGAAGAAAGTTAGGTGTAGGGAGCTAGCAACTCTTTTGCTGGTATACCAAGTGGCGACTGGTACACTCCCAGCCGGGTGAGACTTTATTTCTTATTTCAAGTTTCACTCCTCTATCATCTTTCTCTATCCTTAGGTTAAGAAAGTTAGTGTGTAGTTCTTAGGATTGGTAGTGGTCATCCAAGTAATTCAGTCAGGAACCATGTAGCAGATTTATAGTTGACTTAAAATAAGGATAAGTAGTTACTGTTGATGTAGAGTGTGAGATGTCAGAGAATCAATAAGCCAAAAATCAGCTTAGTATCAGTACATTGCAAAATTATTAGTGCCAGAAGTAATAAAATGAGAACCAGATCAGAAAGCTAATGTATATAAAATGTGGTGGGAAGCTAATTGGTCAAACAAGAGTTTGTGTAATCTTATAGAGTTGTTTTATGAGGCATGAAAAGGTCAAGGAATTGTAAGAGAATCGAAGTAATGTATCAGCTTATAAGTAGATGAACATATAAAGAAACAAATACATGAGGAGATAGTTGTTCGAATGAATGATGTGAAATATTATGAACGGAGAGGCCAAGGAGCCTGGAGTAGCATTTTTAAGTAGTTATTGCAGCGAATATGGAGGGTTGATGTAGTTTGAAGATGTATATTTATTTGCAGTTGAAGTTGCTGTTAAGTTGAGGGAGTTATGTGTAATGAAGTGTATTGAGTATAAGATGTTTGAAGTATTGAAGTATATGGAGGATTGATGTGGGTTGAAGATATATTTATTTGCAGTTGAAGTTGCTGTTAAGTTGAGGGAGTTATGTGTAATGAAATGTATCGAGTATGTGATGTTTAAGGTATGGAAGTATGTCATTTAGCACATGAGCAACATCTGTTTGCAAGTTATTTGTAGGTATACATGTTTACTGAAGTATGCTGAATAAAACAGTGTAACTCATGAAGTAATGAGTAAGTCATGTATCCAATTAGCTATCAGAGTCAGTTATGGTTATACTTAGGTCAAGCTTTAGAAGCAGAATTCTGGCACTATGTAATGAATAATAAATGCCCATATGACATGTTTGGATTAATGTCAATATAAGAGGAAATATTGTACCTTTGATCTGAGTATTAGTGATAACAATTCACATATGGCAGTAAAGTTTGGCAAAATGAAATGATCAGGAGTTTAAAATTTTTCATTGTGTGACCACATTAGTTATAGCGTTGCAAATAGTTACGTAAGGCGTATTTAGTTCCACAATGGAGCATTTATTATTATTGAATCAATTTGTTGAGGTATGAGGGATTGTGAAATAATTGCATAAGTCAAGGTATAAATGCTATATTTAGTTTTGATATTCAATTTTGCTTGTGTTAAAAACTTAAATGAATAAGTTGTGAATTTCTTCCTCAACTTTAATGCGTGTTGGCCAAGTGAGTTATAAGTTAGAGTGATAGAAGTATGGACGGCAGGAACTCCGCTGAAAGGACGGCATACCAAAGGGGTAGCTGGCATTCAACTAGTTTGTTTTCTTGTCTTTGCTGTAGCAAGTTATAACAAATATGTAGTTAATGACTCGTACAAACCTTTGAAAGTGAAGATTTTTGGTAATTGAATGTAAGATAAGTTTGTAAAATTATTTACCATGCAATATTAATTAAGACAGATTGATGTTGTATGACGTTTCTGTAGGGGCAGTGTGCTACCAGAGCCAATAGGATATTATTTGTAATATAATAACTCATATGTCATGTGTTCACGTAATAATTTAAGATTGTATGTTGTGTGTTACATTCAATATGGACTATAGAGGATTATTGCTGCTTGATGGAAAATTGTGATTTGGACAATGCCATGTTGGTGTGATGTAGTAACCTTTTGTAGAATATTATTGTGGAGGCAGCCCACTACTGGAGTCGAGGGATTATTTGGTAAATTGTAATTTCATTAATTATTTATGCTGTGTGTTTTATTCAGATGTAATAATATCTAATTTCCTTGCCGATTCTTTTACGCCAGAGGCTCCAAAGAAGTGTTCGAGGGCGGGGATGTAAGGGGTCCATAGGCCCTTACTACAAATTTGCACTCGGCACAGGTCGATAGGGCGAACAATCGATTGTGTCGTGTTGCGAGAGCGAGTGTGGAGTTGAGCGAGTGCCATGTAGCGGGTAGGGGTGTGTGGAGGTCTTTGTTGAAATGCAAGGCATTAACGGAGAAGGGAGTCGCCATTGCCGTGGCTAGACCCCTTTGTACTAGAATAAAACCGGGAAGGTGAAGAAATATTATTACGAAAGTGATCAGTGACATTTCTAGGGCCGATATTTGGTTTTCGCGTCTACCGCGCCGGCATCACCTTGGATTGCAGTGTTGGATTGCAGTGTTGGATGCAGTGATGGACTAGCGTGTGACGATAATGGAAAATGAAGAAGCCTGTGCTGAGATTAGCCGTAATTAGATATGTATGACGAAGGCAGTGGCTGTCTCCTTTTTTGTGTTTTTGAGAAGCATATAGGTTCGTAATTAGTGAAACTGTGTTGGTGTTTTAATTGTTACCAGACATTTCATTATTACAGTATTGAACAGGACGAACTGGAAAGTAACAACTTCCGTAGCAGTCAATTCCGATTACCAGCCCCATTAGGTACACGGTCATATTAATAATAAATATTGGGCTGCTATTCGATCAGATCAGGTCGGAATAAATGAACGGAGGTGTTACAAGTTGAAGGAGATAATCATCCACCATTGTTTCGACAACACAAACACAATCACGCTTCCACCTATGCAAACTGTGACATAACAAGACTTTCATATATTTCAATAAAGTACAATACTGGCCATTAAAATTGCTATACCGAGAAGAAATGCAAATTATAAACGGGTATTCATTGGATAAATATATTATACTAGAACTGACATGTGATTACATTTTCACGCAACTTGGGTGCATAGATCCTGAGAAATCAGTACCCGGAACAACCACCTCTGGCCGTAATAACGGCCTGGCCATTGAGTCAAAGAGAGCTTGGATGGTATGTACAGGTACAGCTGCCCATGCAGCTTCAACACGATACCACAGTTCATGACGAGTAGTGACTGGCGTATTGTGACGAGCCAGTTGCTCGACCATCATTGACTAGACGTTTTCAATTGGTGAGAGATGTGGAGAATGGGCTTGCCAGGGCAGCAGTGGAACATTTTCTGTATCCAGAAAGGCCCGTACAGGACTTGTAACATGCGGTCGTGCATTATCCTGCTGAAAAGTAGGATTTCGCAGGGATCGATAGAAGGGTAGAGCCACGGGTCGTAACACATCTGAAATGTAACGTCCACTGTCCGCAACAAGATGTGACCGAGACGTGCCACCCCATACCATCACGTCGGGTGATACGCCAGAATGGCGATGACGAATACACGTTTCCAATGTGCGTACATAGCGATGTTGCCAAACACGGATGCGACCATCATGATACGGTACACAGACCTTGGATTCATGCGAAAAAATGACGTTTTGCCACTCGTGCACCCAGTTTCATCGTTGAGTACACCATCGCAGGCGCTCCTGTATGTGATGCAGCGTCAGGGGTAACCGCAACCATGGTCTCCGACCTTATAGTCCATGATGCTGCAAACATCGTCGAACTGTTCGTGCATATGGTTGTTGTCTTGAAAACGTCCCCATCTGTTGACTCAGGGATCGAGACGTGGCTGCACGATCCGTTACAGCCAAGCGGTTAAGATGCCTGTCATCTCGACTGCTAGTGATACGAAGCCGTTGGTATCCAGAACGGCGTATCGTATTACCCTCCCGAACCCACCGATTTCTTATTTTGCTAACAGTCATTGGATCTCGACAAACGCGAGCAGCAATGTCGCAATACTATAAACCGCAATCGCGATAGGCTACAATCCGACCTTTGTCAAAGTCGGAAACGTGATGGTACGCATTTCTCCTCCTTACACGAGGCATGTCAACAACGTTTCACCAGGCAATGCCGGTCAACTGCTGTTTGTGTATGAGAAATGGTTTGGAAACTTTCCTCATGTCAGCAGGTGTCTGAAAAGCTAATCATTGGCACATCACAGCGCCTTCTTGCTGTCGGTTAAATTTCGCGTCTGTAGCACGTCATCTTCGTGGTGTATCAATTTTAATGGCCAGTAGCGTACTTTTGTTAGCAGAGCACCAGTCACAATAGGTTAGATTTAACCAATACTTACTTCGAGCATCATAGATTATTAGTAAAAGTGGCCGGCCGATGTGGACGAGCGGTTCTAGGCGCTTTAGTCTGGAACCACACGGCTACTACGGTCGCAGGTTCGAATTCTGCCTCGGGCATGGATGTATGTGATGTCCTTGGGTTAGTTAAGTTTAAGTGGTCCTAGGGGACAGATGACCTCATAAGTTGAGTCCCATAGTGCTCGGAGCCATTTGAACAATTAGTAAAAGTGAATAGGCCTTTATATGGCAAATTCATCACTGTACTATCGTCAGTCTTTCGAAACTTGTTAATAAAACAGTTCGTGTGAAAATTACGGTATTTAGAATTGCAACAGTATCGTCTAAGATTGTAGTGTTTCAGAATACAATGGTAACAGTGCAGTTCATTTAAGCCGCATTTTAAGTATGTATGCATTGGTTGCCTTTGTTGATGTGGCCGCGCGGTATTAGCCGAGCGGTCTGAGGCGCTGCAGTCATGGACTGTGCGGCTGGTCTCGACGGAGGTTCGAGTCCTCCCTCGGGCATGGGTGTGTGTGTTTGTCCTTAGGATAATTTAGGTTAAGTAGTGTGAAAGCTTAGGGACTGATGACCTTAGCAGTTAAGTCCCATAAGATTTCACACACATTTGAACATTTGCTGATGTAAATTTTTTTAACCTCTATGCAATGGTCACTTTTGCTTTTCTATTTGCTGACGTACATTTTCCTAATTGCCAGTTCACAGCCCAGTCCCCGTTTTCAACAATTCATCACGGAAAACACTTCAAAGGTGTCTGCCAGAATACGGCATTAGAATCAACAAGGATTTCTTACAGCTCAGAATTTTTTGTACAAAGCACAGTTAACAGCTTCGAGTGTAAGTTATCAGTAATTTCAAAACCCGTAAAATTATATTGGCTCCTTCAGAGCTCGGCCACAGTTAGAATTTACAAATAACATTTCTTTCACATGGTTTAATACGGTAGGACCCAATCATCGCGTTTCCTTTTCCTGCAGCTTAAACTGTTCAACGGACGGAGGCATTCACGGTATCAAAGCGATACTGAAAGTAGGCAGTGCTACTCATAAGGCAATGTTTTAGTAAAACGGAGTGAATTTTACGATTGTGTAGCTGAATCCATCAGCTACCCCGGAATCAGTAGTAGATCTCCTTAATTGGTTAACAATTAAACAGATAATACGGAAGCGGTTCAGTTCATAAGGAACGCTGGTAACAATATCGTTAGTTACCATGAGTTTCGCAAAACCGAAACTTACTATCTGTGTCATTGTCGAGGTCACGCGTCACAGCTGAACAGACGGCAGCTACAGCGTCTGATTTCGCAGTCAGCGGCCGATGTCGCGGAATGGTAGCTTTCGCTATCCAATACAAAAGTTTTGTCCGTACATGTGCATTTGAACGATATATGAAACAAACAAGTCGGCCACAAAGTATCAGTTTAGTAATAACTGTCAAATAAGAACGCAGTTTGTCGTACTTAAAAACACAAATTGTATTCATGAAAAATCATGATGGTTCGCTCACAGTCGCTATCCCGACAGGCTAAAATCCCTGCAACTTTGTGATTTCGAAGCGTAACGTCAGACATACCTACATTTTCCATGAAGCTTTTCACAATCTTGTAAAAAACAAATGAGAATCAAATGCGGTTTCTGAATAAAAATAATCGGAGCTTGCATGCAGAAGGTAAACGGCGTTACTCCTTCGTATTTTGTGTAGCTAAAATTCTAATATAGTGCTTTAGCACACATGTAGGGTGCTACAAGAAAGTTTGACGTTTGTCTCTTTCCGCCGTAATTTTGTTACAATCTTAACTGGCAGCAGCGTATTTTTATTTATTCTTCCCTAGTAAGTAATCTGTAATGGTTACGTCGAGAAACAATAAAATTTCAATCTCAAACATACCAACCACATGTTATACAGCTAATAAACGTTTTCGCTGGTACATGTCGCTCGTAATGGAAGAATTGTTAGTAAAAAGGCTATTATCTACCTTGCTTGCAAACAGAATACTTTGGATTTCCATTAGGCCCTAGAAATAAAAATTAACTGAGAAAATTACTTCCATCTCTGCGTGAACTGAGCAAAAATACTTTTCAATATACAAACTATGTGATTGTAAAGCACCGAAAATATCACGCGTCCTATACAAAGTCAGTATTATATTCATGTAACTAAACGTACAGCGATTGTTATCATGGTGGGGACAGGCGATGTGCCTTAGCGGTTTCAGAAAACTGGCAACACAAATGTAATGTCACGAATGAAAGACAGTTAACATAGTCATTACACTAAGCGCACATTTAGCAAGCTTTACTGCCACAGAACTTCATACCAAGGGTAAAAAGGAGGATGTGAGTACTGACATATGCGTGTGCTCTTTCGTGTGTTTCATTTCAACAACTAAGTGTCACTTGCAGTGTGCAAAAAACGAAAAAGTAGCTAACGGGGCACTCTGTTACGGATAGAGCATGAAGAGATCAAAGGACAGTTCTTGTGAGTGCGGACCTCTAATCCTCGAAAATGGCTGACACAGAAATACTAATATTCTACACTTAAACTCTTTAAAACTGGTGTAAGCACGAATTCATACAGTAGTGCGTGGCAGAAGATGAAATTCGCCTGCATACCAGTGTCCTTACGACACGAAGCCCTCGTTGTAACTTAAGCGGTTCATGAAGCATATAATATATGCTGTGATGATAGTTCACTCTTTCGTGGGACACAAATGCTCTAGCAACATACCCTCGCAATATCATTTATCTACTACAATACTATTATTGTTTCTCAAAAACTTTTCTTTTAGCATTGTATTCTTCAAAGATCAACAGTTAGATTTTGAAAGCGTTACACGCATTTTCCCACACTTGAGAGCCTTCAGAATGCCTACGTATTATATTTGGTGTACTTAATAACTCGCATGAGTATTGTAGAAGTGGCAAAACATGATACCAAGAGGAAGACTCGTAATTCATGTGTAGATGATACAATGAGGTATGATGTTTTCATAAAATAAGAAGGTAATTGTCGATATAATAACCGACGCGAATTGTGTACGTAAAGAGTAATAGTTCGCACACACAGAAACTCCAATCGACACATTAATTTATAAACTAACTGACGGGATTACCGTCGACTGAAAGTCGTCAAGTGACCGTCAAAAGTAGCCGTTTGTATTTAACTAACTTCGTAACATTTGAATTGTAGCTGGGATTTGAGAAGATAACTATCAGGAGAGATATGTATGATTATTGCATTTGATCAGTATACTGATAAAATCCTTCTGTGATAGGTATTTCTACACTCCTGGAAATGGAAAAAAGAACACATTGACACCGGTGTGTCAGACCCACCATACTTGCTCCGGACACTGCGAGAGGGCTGTACAAGCAATGATCACACGCACGGCACAGCGGACACACCAGGAACCGCGGTGTTGGCCGTCGAATGGCGCTAGCTGCGCAGCATTTGTGCACCGCCGCCGTCAGTGTCAGCCAGTTTGCCGTGGCATACGGAGCTCCATCGCAGTCTTTAACACTGGTAGCATGCCGCGACAGCGTGGACGTGAACCGTATGTGCAGTTGACGGACTTTGAGCGAGGGCCGGGTACCGCCGAATTGCTCAACACGTGGGGCGTGAGGTCTCCACAGTACATCGATGTTGTCGCCAGTGGTCGGCGGAAGGTGCACGTGCCCGTCGACCTGGGACCGGACCGCAGCGACGCACGGATGCACGCCAAGACCGTAGGATCCTACGCAGTGCCGTAGGGGACCGCACCGCCACTTCCCAGCTGATTAGGGACACTGTTGCTCCTGGGGTATCGGCGAGGACCATTCGCAACCGTCTCCATGAAGCTGGGCTACGGTCCCGCACACCGTTAGGCCGTCTTCTGGTCACGCCCCAACATCGTGCAGCCCGCCTCCAGTGGTGTCGCGACAGGCGTGAATGGAGGGACGAACGGAGACGTGTCGTCTTCAGCGATGAGAGTCGCTTCTGCCTTGGTGCCAATGATGGTCGTATGCGTGTTTGGGGTCGTGCAGGTGAGCGCCACAATCGGGACTGCATACGACCGAGGCACACAGGGCCAACACCCGGCATCATGGTGTGGGGAGCGATCTCCTACACTGGCCGTACACCACTGGTGATCGTCGAGGGGACACTGAATAGTGCACGGTACATCCAAACCGTCATCGAACCCATCGTTCTACCATTCCTAGACCGGCAAGGGAACTTGCTGTTCCAACAGGACAATGCACGTCCGCATGTATCCCGTGCCACCCAACGTGCTCTAGAAGGTGTAAGTCAACTACCCTGGCCAGCAAGATCTCCGGATCTGTTCCCCATTGAGCATGTTTGGGACTGGATGAAGCGTCGTGTCACGCGGTCTGCACGTCCAGCACGAACGCTGGTCCAACTGAGGCGCCAGGTGGAAATGGCATGGCAAGCCGTTCCACATGACTACATCCAGCATCTCTACGATCGTCTCCATGGGGGAATAGCAGCCTGCATTGCTGCGAAAGGTGGATATACACTGTACTAGTGCGTACATTGTGCATGCTCTGTTGCCTGCGTCTATGTGCCTGTGGTTCTGTCAGTGTGATCATGTGATGTTTCTGACCCCAGGAATGTGTCAATAAAGTTTCCCCTTCCTGGGACAATGAATTCACGGTGTTCTTATTTCAATTTCCAGGAGTGTATTTATCTGCGCGTAAACGAAAAAGGTTAGCCGACGTCTCGACTTTTAAGGGTTTTATAGAGATTGTGTCCTGCCACTTAACATTAAGCCACACATACCAGAGACTTTCTACTAATCGAATCTCTCTTATGCAGACATCTCATGAGGAAACTTGATTAATTAGCAACTTTAATTCGCCTGTAGTTCACTCAAGACATTGGAAGTCGTGGTGTGAGCAAACAGACGGATAGTACAGAATGAAATTTTCACTCTGCAGCGGAGTGTGCGCTGATACGAAACTTCCCGGCAGATGAAAGCTGTCTGCCGGACCGAGACTCGAACTCGGGACCTTTTCCTTTCGCGGGCAGGTGCTCTACCAACGGAGCTACCCAAGAACGACTCACGACCCGTCTTTACAGCTTTAACTACGCCAGTACCTCGTCTCCTACCTACCAAACTTCGCAGAAGCTCTCCTGCATACCTTGCAGAAATAGCACTCCTGAAAGAAAGGATATCCTGTGAGGACGGGTGGTGAGTCGTGCTTGGGTATGTTCAAATGTGTGTGGAATCTTATGGGACTTAACCGCTAAGGTCATCAGTCTTATACACTACTTAACCTAAATTACCCTAAGGACAAACACACACACCCATGCCCGAGGGAGGACTCGAACCTCCGCTGGGACCAGCTGCACAGTCCATGACTGCAGCGCCCTAGACCACTCGGGTAATCCGGCGTACCGTGCTTAGGTAGCTCAGTTGGTGAAGCACCTGGTCGCGAAAGGCCAAGGTCCCGAGTTCGAGTCAGGGTTCGGCACACAGTTTTAATCTGCCAGGAAGTTTCAGACTGACAGTACAGTCAATAAAATTTTTCTGAGTTTAGGGCGGCATTGTCAGCTATAAAATTCCTAAGTTTCGGCGACTATTGCAAGAAGCCTTCCTCAGAGTGTATTGCTAACTGCTGAATGTGCGCTAGTTTGATTACTTGTAGACTATGTGGAAGTGCTGTCACTGGATACGGGGATGCGGAGAAAGTCTACTAGGTGCTCTTTTATTGGTCGTTGCATTGCATGTTGTCTTTGACGGAAATAGGCGCATTCAATTGGAGTTTCCTTTATTGCTTGACCCATTGGTGGAAATCGGCGAATTGAGCGGCGACTGTAGCGTATCGCTTATTACTAAATGCTTAGTATCGACTGGGACGCGTCAGTACTCTGTGTACCCTCCGCCGCTGAGGCCAACCACGCGCCTGTTGCTTTGCGAGAGCTGTCCTTCCGCAAAGCTGTCACTGCTGGCAGCCAAGACGATGGGAGACGATATCTGTCTTCTCCATTCATGTTGTCTGGTCCCTCAGGTATTTCTATAGCCTCTCTGATCTTCATCCTCATGCTAAACGTCTGTTTCGCCAGTACGCGCGCCTCAAGAATTGCAATCTTCATCCTGCAGTGTTCCTGGTGTCCTGCCACCGCTGCTTCGCTGTGTTGTTTGACCCGGATATGTCTCTTGTGTTCAGATAACACTGTGCTTATTGGAAACACAGTGTCGCCCATGTATACGAGTCTGCATTCGCATCCCATTTCATAAACTCCGGCTTCATGAAACTTGTCAATTGTATCTTTCGTCGAGCTCGGAACGTCTTTTAATTTGTTGTTGCTACGAAAAATCGACTTAAGACCTGCCCGATGGAGAATTTCGCCTAGACGTTCAGTGACCCCTTTTACTTATGGTAGCAGGTCGGTGTTCCGTGCTTCGTTCTTCATTTCCATATTGTCCTCCTTCTTTGGCACCACAGTTATATGTATCATCCTCATGCCGTAGCCATTAGCTCCAAAAATGGAACTGAGGTTCTGTAGTTCAGCTTTGAAATTATGTTCATAACCGATACTACAGGTTCTCTTAGTTAAAGTTTGCAGGGCAGATTTCTTTTGCTTAGGATGGTGGTGGGAGGATGCGTGCAGGTACCTGTCCGTGTTGGTGTACTTTTTATAAACTCTGTGTCCAAGCTTCCCATTAGGCTAACGGTAAACTTTCACGTCGTGATAAAGAAATGCGCCTTTTATTTCTATCTCTATGGTGAAGTGAGATATGATACTGCGTGAAGAGTCTGACAGAGCATTGAAAGACCTGAGTCGAAACAAGGCCCCCGGAGTAGACAACATTCCATTAGAACTACTGACAGCCTTGGGAGGGTCAGTCCTGACAAAACTCTACCATCTGGTGAGCAAGATGTATGAGACAGCCGAAATACCCCCAGACTTCAAGAAGAATGTAATAATTCCAATCCCAAAGAAAGCAGGCGTTGGCAGATGTGAAAATTACCGAACTATCAGTTTAATAAGTCACGGCTGCAAAATACACTGCTGGCCACCGTAAATGCAACACCCTGAAGGAAGCATCCGAATCGAGTGAAATTTACACCATGAGTTTGCAGCGATGAGATATGCAACTGATTAGAATTTCAGCGCCATTGAAGGCTTGGCGATTTCGACGAGTGTACGTTCGGCACGTGTGTTTACCTTGTGGTTGTTTCACAAGACGATCAGTTATGCCTCGTAGACAACAGCGAACATCTTTTGATCAAGTATCCGAGTTCGACAGAGGAAGGATAGTGGCTTACCGAGATTGTGGATTATCATACAGAGAAATCGCTAGTCGTGTTGGACGAAACCAAACAACTGTAATGCGGATATGTGACCGTTGGATGCAGGAAGGTACGACGGACCGATGTGGTCGATCGCATTCACCTCGGTGCACCACTGCACGTGCTGATAGGGAAATTGTGCGCATGGCAGTGACGGATCGCTCAGTGACATCCCGAACCACAGCACAGCACATTGCGTCTGTAACGCATCATCCAGTGTCTGTCGACGCCGCTTACAGCAAAGTGGTCTGTCCGCAAGACGTCCATTGTTTCGTCTACCATTGACGCAGAACCACAGACGTCTCCGTCGCCAAAGGTGTGATGACAGACGGATGTGGACGGCAGAATGGAATGACGTTGTCTTTTCTGACGAGGCATGCTTCTGTCTGCAGCACCACGATGGTCGGATTCGAGTGTGGGGACACCGTGGAGATAGGATGCTGGACACCTGCATTATGCACCGCCACACTGGTCATGCACCGGTTATTATGGTATGGGGCGGTATTGGATATTACTCTCGCACGCCTCTAGTACGCATTGCCGGTACTTTAAATAGCCGGCGCTACATATCCGAGGTGCTGGAGCCAGTTGTCCTTCCTTACCTTCAGGGCTCGGCCACAGCCATATTTCAACAGGATAATGCGCGACCACACGTGGCACGCATTGTCCAAAGGTTCTTCGTCAATAACCAGATTGAATTGCTTCCCCAGCCGGCTCGCTCTCCGGATCTTTCGCCGATAGAAAACATGTGGTCCATGATTGCTCAACGAGTGATCCAGATTACATCCCCAGCTGCCACACCAGATGATCTTTGGCAACGTGTGGAAGCTGCTTGGGCTGCTGTACCCCAGGAACACATCCAACGTCTCTTTCACTCAATGCCGAGACGTGTGGCAGCGGTGATCCCCAACAACGGCGGCTACTCTGGCTACTGATTCTGGCAGGAACGACATGTCACAGACGTCCATAAACGTAATCATTTGATACTTGGTCGACATGTTATCTACAAAATAAATTTTGTTGTGCTACCTCTTGTCTTTCTTGGTGTTGCATTTACGGTGGCCAGCAGTGTAATAAATCGAATTCTTTACAGACAAAAGGACATACTGGTAGATGCCGACCTCGGGGAAGATTAGTTTGGATTCCGTAGGAATATGGGAAAACGTGAGGCAATACTGACCTTACGACTTATCTTAGAAGCTAGATTAAGAAAAGGCAAACCTACGTTTCTAGCATTTGTATGATTCAAATGTTTCAAATGGCTCTGAGCACTATGGGACTCAACATATTAGGTCATAAGTCCCCTAGACCTTAGAACTACTTAAACCTAACCAACCTAAGGACATCACACACACCCATGCCCGAGGCAGGATTCGAACCTGCGACCGTAGCAGTCCCGCGGTTCCGGACTGCAGCGCCAGAACCGCACGGCCACCGCAGCCGGTAAGCATTTGTAGACTTAGAGAAAGCTTTGACAATGTTGACTGGAATACTCTCTTTCAAATTCTGAAGGTGTCAGGGGTAAAACACAGGGAGCGAAAGGCTATTTACAATTTGTCCAGAAACCAGATGGCAGTCATAAGAGTCGATGGATATGAAAGGGAAGCAGTGGTTGGGAAAGGAGTGAGACAGGGTTGTAGCTTCCCCCCGCTGTTATTCAATATGTATATAGAGCAAGCAATAAAGGAAACAAAAGAAAAGTTTGGAGTAGGTTTTAAAATCCATGGAGAAGAAATAAAAACTTTGAGGTTCGCCGATGACATTGTAATTCTGTCAGAGACAGCAAAGGACTTGGAAGAGCAGTTGAATGGAATGGACAGTCTTGAAAGGAGGGTATAAGATGAACATCAACAAAAGCAAAACGACGATAATGGAATGAAGTCGAATCAAGTCGGGTGATGCTGAGGGAATTAGATTAGGAAATGAGACACTGAAAGCAGTAAAGGAGTTTTGCTATTTGGAGTGCAAAATAACTGATGAGGGTCGCAGTAGAGCGGATATAGTAGATCGGATATAAAATGTAGACTGGCAATGGCAAGGAAAGCGTTTCAGAAGAAGAAAAATTTGTTAACATCGAATATAGATATAAACGTCAGGAAGTCGATTCTGAAAGTATTTGTATGCAGTGTAGACATGTATGGAAGTGAAATGTGGACGATAAATAGTTTAGACAAGAAGAGAATAGAAGCTTTCTAAATGTGGTGCTACAGAAGAATGCTGAAGATTAGATGGGTAGATCACATAACTAATGAGGAGGTATTGAATAGAACTGGAGAGAAGAGGAGCTAGTGGGACGACTTGACTAGAAGAAGGGATCTGTTGGTAGGACATGTTCTAAGACATCGAGGGATCACCAATTTAGTATTGGAGTGCAGCGTGGAGGGTAAAAATCGTAGAGGGAGACCAAGAGATGAATACACTAAACAGATTCAGAAGGATGTAGACTGCTGTAGGTACTGGGAGACGAAGAAGCTTGCACAGGATAGAGCAGCATGGAGAGCTGCATCAAACCAGTCTCAGGACTGAAGACCACAACAACAACAACATGGTGAAGTGAATTTTGCTGTGCTACTGATTGAGATGCTGGTGGAAGTTCTTCTCCTCGGTGTGGCCAGATGACAACGGTGTCGTGAACCTATCGTAGGCAGCATTCTTGGCTGTTTCTTCCAACGCTTGCATAAAAATATCTGCTGCGACTTACGATAGAGGGGAAACCATAGCTACACCGTTTGTCTGTTCATAGGAATACCGTTTCCACCTGAAATAGGTGGTCGTCAAAAAGTAGCGCACTTGCTCGCAGATATCAGATGCTGTGCGTTCCTCTAAGATGTTCATGGTGTCCGTCACGGGTACATTCGTGAAATTGACCATCGGATCCGTACCCGAGACAGGCTTCCCTTTCAAAAGTGCTACAAAGTGGTTGTAGTCCTTGACGAATGCACCTGTGTGGCTCACTAGATTTCTAAGCTTCGGAGCCCATTCATTTGCAAGTTTCTAGACCGGTGAATTAATACTACTCACTATTGGCCGTAAAGGAAAGGTTTCCTTGTGGACCTTTGATACATCATATAACACTGGTGCCTCTGGAACTTGAGGAATGAGTGTACTTGAATCTCTGTCTTCCTTTACAATATTTGCCCTGTACAGCGCTCTCTAGTACCACGTAAGTCATTCCCTCATGTCTTAATAGATGTCCTATCATCCTTTCCCTTCTCCTTGTCAGTGATTTCCACATTTGCCTTTCCTCCACGATTATGCACAGAACCTTCTATTTCCCTACCTAATTTTCAATATTTGTATGTGGCAAAACGTCTGAAATGCTTCGATTCTCTTCTTTTGCGGTTTTCCCAAAGTCCATGTTACACTGTCATACAGTGCTGCACTCCAGACGTCCATTCTCAGCAGTTTCTTCCTCACATTGGTACCTATCTTTGATACTAGTAGATTTCTCATAACGGGAAAGCCCTTTTTGCCGATGCTAGTCAGCTTTTGCTGTCCTCCTTTCTCCGTCCGTTATTAGTTATTTTACTATCTACGTAGCAGAATTCCTTCAGCTATACGGTGTCTGCCGCTCGTGGTCTCGCGGTAGCGTTCTCGCTTGCCGAACATGCGGTCCGGTGCTCGATTCTCGGCAGGATCAGACATTTTCACCTGCCCCGAGATGAATGGATGTTGTTGTGTCGTCTTCATCATCATCATTAATCCCCATTCAGGTCGGAGGATGGCAACGGCAAACCGACTCCCTTACGACCTTCCTAGTAGGGCGGTGAGGATTTTCTGCATCGTTCTCCTACGCTCTGTCAAGAAGCATGGGACTTCATTAACATTTTCCCATCTACTTAGTGAACATTTATTCTGATGTTAAGTTTCCCACTGTTCTCATTTCTGATACTTATCATTACTTTCGTATCTTCGATTTACTCTCTCAGTCCATATTCTGTACTCATTAGATTCTTCATTCCATTGAGTAGATCATGCATTTCTTCATCACTTTCACTCAGGATAGCAAAGTCGTCCGCGAATCGTATCGTTGATATCCTTTCACCTCGTATTTTAATGCCACTCCTGAACCTTTCTTTTATTTCCATTATTGCTTCTTCCATGTAGAGATTGAACAGAAGGGGGGGGGGACTACATTCCTGTCTGACACCCATTTTAATCCGATTACATCGTTCTTGGTCGTCCACTCTTATTATTCGCTCTCGGCGGTTGTACGTATTCTATGTTCCGTGTCTATCCCTGTATTTTACCCCTATTTTTCTCAGAATTTAGAATGTGTTGCACCTTTCCACATTTTCGAATGGTTTTTTCAGGTCGAGAAGTGAACATATCTTGACTATTCTTTAGCCTTGATTCCAGTATCAACCGCAACGTCAGAATGGCCTCTCTCGGGCCTTTACCTTTCCTAAAGCCAAATTGATCATCTAACACATCTTCAATTTTCTTTTCCATTCCTCTGTGTATTATACTTGCCCGAAATTTGGATGCATGAGCTGTTAAGCTGATTGTGTGATAAATTTAGAGATTGTCAGCTGTTGCCGTCTTCGGAATCTTGTGGATGATATTTTCCCGAAAGTGAGATGGTATGTCGCCAAACTCTACGTTGTACACATCAACGTGAATAGTCGTTTTGTTTCCGCTACTCCAAATGACTTCTGATATTCTGATGGAATGTTATCTTTTCTTTCTGCCTTATATGATAGTAAGTCCTACAAAGCCCTTTCACATTCTGATTCTAACACTGGATCCCCTATCTCTTTTAAACCGGCTCATGTTTCTTCTTGTACAACACGAGACAAATCTTCTCCCTCGTAGAGGCTTTCGATGTATTCTTTCCACCTATCCGCTGTGTCCTCTGCATTTAACAGTGGTATTCCCCTTTCACTCTTTATTGTTACCACGCTTGCTTTTCTAAGTAGGCTGTTTATGTGTTTGTATGTTGGCAGCGTTGTGTAGCGCTGTGCATTAATAACTCTGACAGAGCGCATTAATAACTCTGACAGCGCTGTGTGCACTCTGTAAGAGGCTCTGTGGCTGGTCGGACTCGCAATTAGAAGTTAACTGTCAGCAGTGATGGAAGTTGAAGGTGAACCGCCAGCAGTGATAGACGTTGAGTGTGAGTAGTCAGCAGTGATGGAGGTTAGAAGTTAATAACTAGCAGTGTTGGAGGTTTGCAGTATTAGCGCGAGCGGACGGTCTGCATGTGTATCTGCCTTGGGGATTTATTACTGATGATTATATAAATTTTTTAAACTGATTGTCACTTGATTAAAGTAAAATCTGTTAAATAAACTGTTTCCTCTGCAACTAAATCTTTCCTTTCCTAACTACATGCCAATTAGTACTTAGAGCCTTTAGTATATAGAGTATTTTATTTAGGTGGCAGTATTGGTGCTTGCGGCATTGCTGTAGATCGTGTAATGAAGATTTTCTGTAAGGTAAGTGACATGAAATGTTATTGTTAGGATTTCTTCTAATTCAGGGCCATTCTTTTGCATTAATTATTTGAGGTGAGGTTATCATTCTTAAGCAGTCAGATCGAGTTACCGTTGAATACTGTGGGCAATTAATGAATGGCAAAAGTTTGAGTTCTGTTAGTCAGGTCAGATACGAAATGATAAAGACAAGCTAAGTGACACATGCATTCAATCTCACTCAGCAGTTTGAGTAAAAAAAGTTAATTAAGAAGTTTCACTTTTAATGTCACTGAACGTTGTTTTGACTCTCCTGTATGAAGAGTCTGTTCTTCCGACAATTATTTCTTTGTCGATATCTTTACATTTTTCATGCAGCCATTTTATCTTAGGCTCCCTGCGTTTGCTATTTATTTCATTCCTCAGCGACTTGTACTTCTGTATTCTGTAGTTCCCAGGAACATTTTTGTTTTTCATCCTTTTATCATTAACTGAACTACTTCTTCTGTTACCCATTGTTTCTTCACATTTACCTTCTTTGTACCTATGTTTTTCCTTCCAACTTCGGTGATGGCACTTGTTTTGACGTCAGATCCTCTTCAACTGGAATGCCTATTGAGCTATTACTTATTGCTGTATCTATAGCCTTACAGAACTCCAAGCATATCTCGTCATTCTTTAGTACTTTTGCATGCCACTTCTTTGCATTTTGATTCTTCCTGACAAATGTCTTAAACGTCAGCCTACTCTTCATCACTACTATATTGTGATTTGAGTCTGTCTCTGGTCCTGGGTACGCCTTCCAATCCAGTATCTGATTTCGGACTCTCTGTCTAAACCGGATGTAATCTAACTGAACTCTTCCCGCATCACACGGTCTTCTCCATGTATACCTCCTCTTCTTGTGCTTGTTGAGGAGAGTATTCGCTATTACTAGCTGAAATTTATTACAAAACTGAATTAGTCTTTCTCCTCTCTCATTCTTTATCTCTATTCCTTCCCCTACAGCTGCATTCCAGTGCCCCACAACTATTACATTTTCATCTCCCTTTACGTTCTGTTTTACTCTTTCAGTATCATTATACACTATCTCTTCGTCTTCAGCTTGCTACGTCGTTATGTATACGTGAACTATCGTTTTAAATGTTGGTTTGCTGTCGAATCTGATATGAACAAACTTGTGTCTCAACCGTCCATAGTATCATACTCTCTGCCCTACTTTCATACTCATAACGAATTCTACTGCTGTTATATAATTTTCTGGTGCCGTTTTATTACTCTACACTCATCTGACCAGAAATCCTTTTCTTCTTTCCATTTCAATTTACTGTTATTGGGGGTTATTCCGGAATCTTCTGCCAATGGTGAGATCATCATGACACATTTTCAATTGCAGGCCACATTTTCTGTAGATACACGTTATGTGGCTTAAATCCAGTGGTTTTCATTGCTTTCTGCAGCTTCATGCCACTGACCGTTGCCTATTCTTCTGCCTTTATGGTCAGTTTTCGATCCCTAGGGCAAGAATGTGCCCTGGACCTCTGCATTCATTCGCCCTCTTTCACAAGGACGTTGACAGAATTAGGGTAACTGCCGGCAGTATTAGTCCGCGAAAGTTGATTATTTATCTAAATCTCATCAGTGGCGGTATTCGAACCCGGGTCCGAGAACGATTTGATTATCAAAGGCGCTACCCCTAGACAACGGTTACAATTTATAGAGCTGTAAAATTATCAATACACAGGCTGAGGCTCTATTCCAAACGTAAGCAAGCACGTATCTCAGGTAGGTTTCGTGTGTTTATTATCATGCCAGTCATACCAAGTGCTCGAAATATTGAGTTTCAGCATTGTTACACGTTATAAAGTGATTCTGGAGAAACAATGCCGCACATCGAATTCCAGCTGGAGTCATCGGCAGCAAAGCCCGCGCTATAACGTATTTCATGCCTTCGGGAGTAATAGGTATAGCCAATAGATCTCTTGTTTTAATTTTCGCCACAAATAAAAATGTGCAAGCTTCACGTTTGGTGGGTGTTTGTATTTCCTGGACGACTGTAACAGTGCTCTCCTTAAGAGTGTACGTCATTAGATCTGCGGAACTGGGAGGCCATACGTTATGTTGGTACCACACTGATCGCCTTATGTCCGCTCGGATGTCTTCCTCTAGCTGTAGCATCAGCATATCTTGCGAGCAAAGCAGTGGCTAGCGATGCTGATTCCCAAAAACACGCACCAGACTTCTGTAGACGAAGACGTTGTTTCTATCCATTTCTCTGAGTCAGCTTGGACATTCAGCTGACAATTAGTGCATTTTGTGAAGACTGACTTGCTCATTGTCTGTAAGTGATATTTCTTCTTTGAACCAAATTTTGCATGTGTAGGAGGCATCAGTTTGGAGAATTGTGACCAATTTTTAGGGCATTACCAAGCAGCTATAGATGCAGCAAAATGTGAAGAGGATAGAATCCCACAAACACTAATTTGATAGATTCCTCTCGTACTTACACTTGTGTGTCACTGGTGCTAAAACGTTGGTTTCATTTGTTTCATCAGTTGTTCTTCTTTTTCCTAGTTCGTTCTCCCCATTTCCAGTTCCTAGATCATTTTTTGTAATGTTCGCAAAGACAGATCGTGATTGCTTGGAACGATCTCGATATTTTTCCCGATACAAAGCCACCACTGCTTTAATAGTTTGCCGACATTCGTCATAAACCACGTTCAGTTTTTCAACTGTCATATGCGGGTACATTGTGGATGTCTCAACAGCTTTACGAGAAAGTTATCTGACTACTATAACAGCAGATCACAGACTGAAGAGATTCAGGTGCACAGGTACACACAAGAACCATACCTGAGTTGAGCGCTTCGTTACAATTCAGGTAACGAGGCAGATGTTTGTGGAATCCTTCTTCTGACGGCGGAACAGAGGTTTGCCACGCTGTTGTCTAGATATTACTCGATGAAGTCCCACGCATGGTGTGTCGTTGAAGTTCTCTTAGGAGCTTCTTGCAAATGCCACAGAATATAATACAGGGTGACCCAAGAAGAATGACCCGATTAGAACTTGTAATAATATTGAGACAAATGTCACTAGGTAACTGAAACAGTGCTAGGTGTAATCGGCATGGTCCAGAGTTTCAGAAAAAATCCGCTAGATGTCGCTACGAGCGCAGTTTCCTCAATGCCAACGCGCCTCAACGTTGGTTAGGGTGTACAGGACCGCGAGACCAGCCTTTACACTCTTGGCAAATGGTTCAGATGGCTCTGAGCACTATGGGACTTAACTTCTGAGGTCATTAGTCCTCTAGAACTTAGAACTAATTAAACCTAACTAACCTAAGGACATCACGCACATCCATGCCCGAGGTAGGATTCAAAACTGCTACCGTAGCGGTCGCGCGTTTCCAGACTGTAGTGCGCAGAACCGCTCGGCCACTCCAGCCAGCACACTCTTGGCCTCCTAGGTCCCCTGACATAATACCATACGATTTCTTCCTGTGGGGATATGTTGAACAATGTGTTTACGTTCCTCCCTTGTCTCCTGACATTGAGGAACTCAAAACCAGAATAACACCTTACGCTCAGTTTGGGATGAATTCGGTTATCGGATAGAGGTCGTCCGTGCAGCCAATGGAGGACATATTGAACATTTGTGATGGATTTTTAAAAACTTCTGTCTTTTCTGAGTAATTTAGTATGCAATTTGTTGGTGTTAAGCCCTTCTTCCTAATAAATAATTCTATTTAAAAAGGGGTCATTCTTTTTGGGACACCCTGTACAATTCCATTAGGAAACGGAAACGCTGGTTTCGTAATTCAGCGACTATAAACGATAAAATTGGCTTGCGAACATCAGTAAATTAGAAAACCACACTTCGATACATTTATGAATTCTGGATCTAACTGATGTGGCCTATTTTAGTTGCCTCACCCGTGTATGCTGGTTGCCTCACCCGAATATCCTGACTCCACCATTGCAGTCTGTCACTTTTCACCAGATGAACTTCCTTTCTAACAGTACATACAGTACTATGCTATCTTCGGATAATGTATTATTGTTGGTTTCTGCAATGCGTTTACCTTTCTTTCTAGCTGAATATCCGAAATGAGCCTGCTTTGTGCCTCGTTTTATTAACACACAAAGCTGGCGCTAATCCGTCAACTCGAAAGTGGCACCCATCGTTGTATGTACACTACCTGATCTGAGAGGACAATCGTGCTTAGCTCTTTGGATTAGGAGGCATCTGGACGAATGGAATGCCTCACCTGAGGCCACGCTTAACCAGTCACACGCTTTGCCACAAGAATTCGATTTACAGCAACTCTGTCCGGCTGCCGAGACTTTACACGTTTTTGTCTCAAAGAACAATGTGCAATTACAGTCGGTTGCACTCGCTTGCAACGATCTAATTATTATTCGTGATGACGGTGTTCGATACGATAAGCAATTCCATTTTTGCATTCCTACTGAAACCACAACTTACATTTTGTTAACTGATTTATATACCTATGTGGACTTGCATATCCATTCATTTCAGCGGCATTGGTGCTCATAATGTCCCGAAAAACCTCTCTTACTTAGGGGCTTGTTACTTCGATTGGTAGAAATCTTTCTTTACAGTATTTCCTCCAATATAACCCATTTCGCACTTGTACTTCGCTTAGTGTTTGCGTTTAAAATTGATTAACCATTCTCAATTTGCACGTATTTGCTCTTTCAAAAGTATAACTTTCTAAACAGCTATTTTGTCCATATAAGAGATCTTTCGAAATTTCTTTTGCGTTTCCCTTACCAAGCGTTTAAGTAAAATCATGCCCCGAAGCAGGCGATGCTGTACACCCCTTCCTTCTTTTACTTTCCTAGTCTCCATAAATATTTTACGCATTCAGCAGTGCTACTGGAATCTTTGTTACTGGAATATCACGTGGTTTCCAGCGTGTATAGATGATTTGTAGAACTGGAAAACGGTGCTAATTATAGCAGCACTGCCATCGCTCGGTGCAGATTCTATTTTACCTAATCTCAAATAAAAGTCATTTATTTGTGCTCAGGACCATAGTTATCTATACGTATAAATCATGCACACTGACGACTGTACAAACTGCACCCACGTGGGAATGGCAAGGACTATTCCGATAAGTATAATTCCATTTGTCCTAAAATTTCTTACCTGCTCACTCTGTATGTCCTATTCTGGTCGAATAAATCGTTCTTACAAGTAATCATTTTGTTAATAGTTGACAAACTGTGTTCTACTACACTTACACTTCGCAGTTTAATGTTGTTTTCACCACATACTGTATTCAGATGCGAAAGTCATTGAGCCTGCAAAGGAACAAATTTTAAGCATGTTACAAATATTGCTACTTTAATTGTGTCCATATAGAACAGCTGACTTTAAAACAACAGTGAAATAATCACTGATGTCCTAGTAAAAAAACTGAAACGTTTATTTAAAATTATATTCATTCAGAAGCAACGAACTGTTCAAACTAAATGTAACATAATAAATAGCTTTTCAAGTGCTTTAATTTGAAATGAATATTATCAGTTAGTTGCAAACCCAACAAAGTAAGAATCTACGTGACGTTTGATAACATTGTACAGTGTAATGCCAAGAAACAAAGTTGTCTTACAGTCTAACGAGTTCATTCTCTGCTTACGAAATTTTTCTTTTCGCATTACTTCGTTGCTATACAAGGTGTACCAATATATCACACTTTTAACGACGTACATGGTGAGAGACAGTAATACTACTCATAAAGGTCTGTCTTGGTCGCGCATTACTCTGTAATACGAAATGACTGGTTTCGCTATATTGCCATCATCAGATTTGTTACAGACTACAAGAAACGTTAATTCGACAATTTTACCTTCAGTTAACTGATGGCCAAATATAGAGAAAAACTAGGATTGCATAAAAAGATTATATTGCTGGCAACCGTAACACATGGTTACAACTATCCTGAAAGAAATATCAAAGCCAAATAATCTGTACACACAATTACTTAAAAAGTACCAGTGATGGCTTCAGGGTGTCCAGCGCTTATTCAAACACAACCTTCAGCCAGTAGATCGCGCTAATCCTGAGGTAAATAAGTGATCACAATCATAGATTGAACAATTTAAAGTAGAATACTGATACTCCTTAACTAAACTGTTCTCACACCGCTGTAGTGTGTGTATAAAAATAAAAAATAAAGCAGAAGTAAGGTAACGCATTTTTGTAGCTGCGTGTACAGACTATTTTACGGTCATACTTGGATCAGAAAACTTTTAATGGTATGTTATGCCTGTAAGATATTTTATCCTTTTTATGGCTTCTTAGATTTTCAGCGAATTTGGCCTTTAGTCTATTGAAAATATTGCTCCAAAATTAGTGCCTTTACTATCTTGTAGCTGATCTGATGGGAGAAGTAGGTCGAAACTGGTCATTGTGAGTCATACAGTAGTGTGTGGTCAACTCTGGCATTTCGGAATAAATTGCCAACACGATGGCGTCTCGTTTGCAGATTTTATTTCGTCAATACATTCGTAAACAATAACGTATAAAAATATGTAGGGTGCTATCAACTCTTTATTCTTTCACTGCTCTATTCAAAGCAAATTTTAAAATTTTTAATATATAAATGATACCTGACTTTGTCTATAATAAATCAAAAAACTGTGTGTCACCGATTGTGCGAGTCGAAATCACTTTAAGAATCTTACTCATATTAAGTAAACCAACTATATTATCATAGTATACAGTTACTGCATACGTGCAGAGCCATTAACATTAAAGGTTTTCTCATCCAGAAAACCTTCTTTTAAACTGTCTAACCCGGTCAGTTTTAGGTAACCAACGTACAACATGGCACTTTTCATATTTACAAGTGTTTTGCCGAGGTTAGAAAGTAAATAAATGACAGAAAATTCTTAGTGCCTAGTAAGAATTAAACAATAGTTTTGCTGCATAATACTTACCACTGAACCATATATTTTAAGTGATTATCGTACTTTAGTGCTTTATCGGAACTGTGAAACTCATTCATAAAAGAAAGACTTGGTAGAACAGTGCGACCCGTGTGACAGCATTATCAAAGAACAAATGCGTGCAGTCTCTAACTGTTTAAGAAAGACTTGTAAGTGGTGCTCCTTCTTGTTCTAACGTATCTGCTGTCTGTCTTCCAGTTGCGCTCGCTCCAATAATAACACGTAAACTCACGCAGTCAATGAGCACTGCGTAATTAATTATATACATACAGAGGGAGGAGAGATAACAGAAAATATTTTTCGCTGAATAAAAATTTCAGTGCAAAGTTCGAGGAAGGTTTTATCACTTCTGCTCAGCCAACAGCCATATGTATGTGTCAGTAATTGGCCTTCATTCTGTTCAAATAAACGGAAGGTTCACAAGTGACCCAACAGAGAATCTTCTATGTCCTTTTTATACTTTTCCAGCTCCCTATCATTCCCTTCATTAACGACAATTATGAGGGTAATTACCATTGTTAAAACTGATTAACTGTAGCTGCCAGTATGGAGAACAACTGGACTTTTAGTTAGCGCAATTAACGGAAGACTGTGCATCAACGGAACTGCCATTTCTATATTTTCAAACAGGCACTTTACGTATATAATAAAAAGTGCTGTTACATCTAATTTTACCACCAAGTTACGCTGTCCAAACGGGATATATTTGTCAGTGGGGATAAATGAAATGTATGAGAGTATGAATGAGTCTTTACCTTCAAGTCTGTTTCGTTGCAGGTCCCTGCAACGTAAGCCGATAACTGGTGTAGCTGAATTTCTGTTGTTCAGCTAAAGTGATAAATATCAGTGGTCGTCAGACAATTGCTTATATTTCTTATTTGTTTAGTGTCAGTCGAAAATGCACTTTATCCACAACAAAATTGGTGACATGTAAGAATATCAATAGAATTTGTGGAGTAATTTCAACAAAAATTCGTAAATTATTTCTTACAAGTTGTCAACAACTCGTAATGTGACAACGTGCCGCCTAGTGAATGCCAGGCATAGTCAAGGCGCAAACGGTAGAGAAAGTGGACGCTTATGCCATTTTGTGGGCCAGAATCGAAGGTAAAGCGGAAGTGCTTAAGCCTGGTGGCAGCTACATTAAAGAACGCTATGCGGCAGACAGTGTCTGGGTTGTTCTGCACTCTGATAGCGAAATAACTAAGGAATGAAACTAAATAATACTGTTACATGTAGTAAAAATATAAATTTAATATTACTTTAATAAATGAAAATGACTGTAATTGAAAATTGTAAATAGAGAACTTTGCGTAATGTAATGTTTAAGTGTGTGTGTGTGGGGGGGGGGGGGGGGTGAAATCCCCGAAAATGAGAACAGTGTACAGATTTGCGCGTAATACTGGCGGTAGAGGTAAGTTGGCGTAGCTCTGGGGCAGAACAAGTGTTAAGTGGCGTAAAAGTGACTGCCGGTGTGTGCTACGAGAACGTTGCTGACAGACCATTTAGAAGTGAGCTTAAAACAGATATAGACTTCGTTTATCGAATGGCTACAAGCTAAATCCACACTAAGGCTTGTAAGACGTGGTATTTCGACGGAGATGGACTGTGAGCGACAAAATAGTACGGTTTCCAGCTCTGATGGACATGGCACTGCATGGTGCGATGCTGTGTTAATTGCGACGAGTTGCGTGTGCCAACGGCGAGGTGTGGAGGACCAGTAGCCGCATCCAACGGCGTATAGTGATCTCAATAACTGATGAGGTCCATTGGTGAGCTCACTTCGGTAGCAACGAACTGGAAGTTATCTTACAAGGGTATTCTTATGAGCAGTGGTTGTTATACCGACGCCATTACCAGTACATTTATATTTTGTGAATCAGTTTGTGTAATACTCAAACCCAGTTCTCTACAGTGTGTAAAGTTTGGAGGCAATAATAACTTGGTGGTTTAAATTGCATTACCCGAGTATAATCAATTATTTAAAGGAAATAGCTCATTATTACCCCATATCCCGTGATTTCCATGTGGTGCAACATCAGTGAAAAGTTATGGTGCGTGAGTGTCGGCGTAGCTATATTACAAGAGAAATTAGTCGGAATTAACGCCGAAATTGCCAGCAGACGCAGCTTCATACAACTGATGGATGGTGCCAGGCACTGTGCCACCTTAATTACTATCCAGCTCGATGTGGTGGTTTTTCAGTACATTGCCACACACAAAAATTACTCGGTTCCGTCAGAGAAACGTGATTCTCAATTAGTGTTATCAGTAACTGTGTTGACAAACAGATCTATACTGTTCTTTAATTAAGTGTTCAAGGAAATTGCTGCCACCACAGTACACATTGTGCCTTCAGCACAATGCAAGCTCAATAACATTAAATTCAGTTATTGCAATTTGTGTAGTTTACATTAATCTAAAACAAGTTCAAGTGTTTATCATGTGTGTTTTTGTATTGTGACGTAAGTTCAGGCTGTGCTATTGTTTTAAATGAATAATGTCCTCCTGCTATTCAATATCAAACATACAGAATTAGGTGATCCCTGTTCAGTCACTTCAAAGAGATTATCAGTGCTACTAATAATCAAATATAGATGTAAAAATACGTTTGTTACGCGCCATTATCATTAATTATTCCAAAACTTCCGTGTAGTAGTTGGATCACAATAGGGTGTCTATTCAAACGTATTACACGCGAGAGCCGCCTTCCGGAAGTCTGATGCCGCGTGGTCTAACAATAATACAGTAAATTCGGGTAGTGACATCGCGAACTACATTTGGGGTACAGCGACTGTTGTTCTACTGTAGCTTGGATACGATTGTGCAAGACATGTCTCGTAGAAATGACGTTGTTGTTGTTGTGGTCATCAGTCCTGAGACTGGTTTGATGCAGCTCTCCATGCTACTCTATCCTGTGCAAGCTTCTTCATCTCCCAGTACCTACTGCAACCTACATCCTTCTGAATCTGCTTAGTGTAGTCATCTCTTGGTCTCCCTCTACGATTTTTACCCTCCACGGTGCCCTCCAATGCTAAATTTGTGATCCCTTGATGCCTCAAAACATGTCCTACCAACCGATCCCTTCTTCTAGTCAAGTTGTGCCACAAACTCCTCTTCTCCCCAATCCTACTCAATACCTCCTCATTAGTTACGTGATCTACCCACCTAATCTTCAGCATTCTTCTGTAGCACCACATTTCGAAAGCTTCTATTCTCTTCTTGTCCAAACTAGTTATCGTCCATGTTTCACTTCCATACATGGCTACACTCCATACAAATACTTTCAGAAACGACTTCCTGACACTTAAATCTATACTCGATGTTAACTAGTTTCTCTTCTTGAGAAACGCTTTCCTTGCCATTGCCAGTCTACATTTTATATCCTCTCTGCTTCGACCATCATCGGTTATTTTACTCCCTAAATAGCAAAACTCCTTTACTACTCTAAGTGTCTCATTTCCTAATCTAATTCCCTCAGCATCACCCAACTTAATTTGACTACATTCCATTATCCTCGTTTTGCTTTTGTTGATGTTCATCTTATATCCTCCTTTCAAGACACTGTCCATTCCGTTCAACTGCTCTTCCAAGTCAACCCTGTCTCACTCCTTTCCCAACCACTGCTTCCCTTTCATGCCCCTCGACTCTTATAACTGCTATCTGGTTTCTGTACAAGTTGTAAATAGCCTTTCGCGCCCTGTATTTTACCCCTGCCACCTTCAGAATTTGAAAGAGAGTATTCCAGTTAACATTGTCAAAAGCTTCCTCTAAGTCTACAAATGCTAGAAACGTAGGTTTGCCTTTTCTTAATCTTTCTTCTAAGATAAGTCGTAAGGTGAGTATTGCCTCACGTGTTCCAACATTTCTACGGAATGCAAACTGATCTTCGCCGAGGTCAGCTTCTACCAGTTTTTCTATTCGTCTGTGAAGAATTCACGTTAGTATTTTGCATCTGTGACTTATTAAACTGATAGTTTGGTAATTTTCACATCTGTCAACACCTGCTTTCTTTGGGATTGGAATTATTATATTCTTCTTGAAGTCTGAGGGTATTTCGCCTGTCTCATACATCGTGCTCACCAGATGATAGAGTTTTGTCATGACTGGCTCTCCCGAGGCCATCAGTAGTTCTAATGGAATGTTGTCTACTGCCGGGGCCTTGTTTCGACTCAGGTCTTTCAGTGCTCTGTCAAACTCTTCACGCAGTATCTTATCTCCCATTTCGTCTTCATCTACATCCTCTTCCATTTCCATAATATTGTCCTTAAGTACATCACCCTTGGATAAACCCTCTATATACTCCTTCCACCTTTCTGCCTTAGAAATGATGGAAAACAGATATTATTGTTGTCAAATCCAACTTTATCCAGCTCCCTTGGCAACAGTGACAGCCACGACGATATTCCTAGCGGAGTGATCGGGATACAGTGTGAAGGGAGATCTGTGAAACCAGCACTAGCAAAAGCATTGGTGTGGCATAGGGCGGTGTGTAAAGAAGTGGATCGACACTGTCACTTTAGATTATCAATGTCAATGACGGATATCCGCTCTATTACCGACGATCAACTGAAGAGGGCGGTAAATACATCCCTTTAAAACTGCGAAACAATGACACTGCAGTTGATAATCGTGGAATGTACTGTTGACCATGCCCACTGTTGCTCCTGAGAGGGTACAAAGCACGCACAAATGTTCAGTATGGCAATCCGGGGTAGTCGATGATATCTGTTTGCAAATGTGTCTACAAGGGAAACGATATGGCAGTTTTGGGAATGGGAAATACTACAGCATCTCTCATCGAAATCATTCAGTACCAACAGCGACGTTACATTAGTAGCACAGAATCATTAAGCCTGTTTCATCGTTACCAGTCCACGAGTGACACGCTTCTCATTACAAAACGCACATGTAAGAGCATTGTCGACACCAGCAACGACGCTAACGGCGTTTGGTTCAAATGGTTCAAATGGCTCTGAGCACTATGGGACTTAACATCCAAGGTCATCAGTCCCCTAGAACTTAGAACTACTTAAACCTAACTAACCTAAGGACATCACACACATCCAAGCCGAGGCAGGATTCGAACCTGCGACCCTAGCTGTCGCGCGGTTCCAAACTGAAGCGCCTAGAACCTCTCAGCCACACCTATCGGCTAACGGCGTTTCTCCTCTTGTTTAGGGATCATATGTTCGCTAACTGGCTACTTTACTCTTTAGTGCCAAAATATTACACACACATAACACATCAGCGAACAAGTTTCAACGTCGCAAGGAGGGTAAAGCACGGCAGTTTACCCCAATTTGTATTCGAGCGAAGCGTTGAACACTGTATACTCTGTTCACCCAACCGAAGAATGGCTCCTACTCAAATGGTTTTACTTAAATTAACGTGCGATGACCGATGTTCTTCCAAGAACTGTGAACAATAAATAATCAAGTACAGGCCAGCTGAAGCTTGCAAGATTTAAATCTTTCTGCGTCGAATACTGCTACAATCGTAATGACGAAGTGCTTCCCATTCAGCCTAAAGGATCCTTGTATTAGAATGTGCGACAGACCAACTAAAGAGACAGCCTACATTACACTTGTCCGTCCTCTACAGGAATATTGCTGCGCGGTGTGGGATCCTTGCCAGGTAGGATTGACGGAGAACATCGACAAAGTGCAAAGGAGGGCATCTCGTTTCGTGTTATCGCGTAATAGGTGTGAGAGTGTTACTGATATGACATGCGAGTTGCGGTGGCAGTCACTGAAACAAATGCAGTTACCTTTGCGGCGAGATCTATTTACGAAATTTCTATCACCAACTTTCTCTTCCGAATGAGTAAATATTTTGTTGACACCCACCTACGTAGAAACCCGGAGTTTAAACTCACACCAAACGTGTGCAATGACGTACTTATTTCGACTGAGGACATAAGTCAGGCAACTGCTAACGAAGCACTGGCGCAATTGGATACGGGTGCGCAGAATCGATCTGTCTAAGACTTTTCATCGGTCGTGTTTTTAAAAGAGAATCACACTTTGATTTCGACGAATTCGGTATATTCAGACGAATCTTCCGAAAATCGGTTCCAGAACAACGCACAGCTGATGAAATAATTATGCATAAATTTAAAGCCACAGCGGCGGATTGTATTTCCTAGATGCGTCCGGAAAAGTGGGAAAAACTCTTATTACTTCCGTTATTTCGGCAACTGTCCTACCACAAACAGAAAAGAAACAAAATATTGCGTTGCTATATGGAATTATAGCAACTCCAATAGATAGCGGCCAACAACGCATTCAGCACAGAAACAGTCGCTCAAAATGAAAATCGTCGATACACCAACCTGCAATACCAACAAAAATTCTGGAAGTGATAAAACACTCCAGCCCTATCAGCTCATTACGTGGAACGAATCCACTATGGCGCACAAAAAGCATTGGAATTTCTTCATCGTATACTCAAAGATAAGGATAAGAACAGCTCTTCTGTGTTGCACTAGATTTATTATTTGGTAATTCCTACCAGTTGTATCGCGTTCAACAGCCACTGACGACCTGGATACATGTCTCCAACCAACATTTTTACGGGAACACATATAGAATTTGGTTCTGCATATCAATATGTCATTACTATCACAACATGATGCGCCTTCTTTAAGCAGAATTATTGTTGGATCTTGTGAATGAGAAAACG
Source organism: Schistocerca serialis cubense (assembly GCF_023864345.2). Classification (NCBI taxonomy): domain Eukaryota; kingdom Metazoa; phylum Arthropoda; class Insecta; order Orthoptera; family Acrididae; genus Schistocerca; species Schistocerca serialis. The sequence continues at coordinate 740,381,162 of NC_064643.1, read as the reverse complement.
GAATTCGATGAATCCATACAATGTTTTCCTTTGCGATCAAATTTATTTAAGATTACAACAAGCACGGACGAACTGATTTACTAAATTTTCCCAAATATCGAGTGGAATCGTGGATATCTCAGTGGTTCGGTGCCCGTGCTATATTAGAGGTCAAGAAGAACGACGTTCTTGCCATGAATCGTAGCACTCAAACCAAAACACCAGCCGAAGCGAAAGCGTATCAGGGCATCAATACTGTAATGAATCAAGACGAAACTGTCAATTATCCAGTTGAATTCTTGATCCACTTGCCAAGTGTGCCACTGTATGTTTTAGCGTTGGCAATTGACATGTTTATCATGCCAAGGCTTTACTGATGTGCCAGGCTTTCATCTACATCTACGTGGCTACTCTGCAAATGACACTTAAATGCCTGGCACAAGGTTTATCGAACCGCCTCCGCAATAATTTACTGCTATGCCACTATCGGACAGAAAAGCCGAACACATATCTTCCCGTACGAGCTCTGACTTTATTTTGTTATGGAGATCATTTCTCCCAATGTAGGTGTTCGTCGACAAAATATTTGCCTATTGCCGGCCGTGGTGGCCGAGAGGTTCTAGGCGCTTCAGTCTGGAACCGCGCGACCGCTACGGTCGCAGGTTCGAATCCTGCCTCGGGCATGGATGTGTGTGATGTCCTTAGGTTAGTTAGGTTTAAGTAGTTCTAAGTTCTAGGGGACTGATGACCTCTGATGTTAAGTCCCATAGTGCTCAGAGCCATTTGAACCATTTTTTTTATTTGCCTATTCGGAGGAGAAAGTGATTGAGATTTCGTGAGAATGTCGCGCCGCAGCCAGAAACACATTTGTTTGAATGATGTCCACCGCAAACCCTGTATCATATCGTGACACACTCTCCTCTTTTTAGCGATAGTACAAAACTTGTTTCCCTTCTTTGAACTTTGCCGATGTAGTGTGTTGATCCTAACCATCGTAGTGCAGGCAGTCTCTTCAGTAGATCTACTGCATCTTCTAAGTGTTTGGCCAATACAAAGCAGACTTTGGTTCGCATTCGTCACAACATTTCTACCTTTTTCCTTCCTGTTCAGCTTGTTCGTAATCGTAATTTCTACATGTTTAACTGAATTTGTTGTTGTTGTGGTCTTCAGTCCTAAGACTGGTTTGATGCAGCTCTCCATGCTAATCAATCCTGTGGAAGCTGCTTCATCTCCCAGTACGTACTGCAGCCTACATCCTTCTGAATCTGCTTGGTGTATTCATCTCTTGGTCTCCCTCTACGATTTTTACCCTCCACGCTGCCCACCAATGCAAAGTTTGTGATCCGTTGATGCCTCAGGACATGTCCTACCCACCGATCCCTTCTTCTAGTCAAGTTGTGCCACAAATTTCTCTTCTCCCCAATTCTATTCAATACCTCCTCACTAGTTACGTGATCTACCCACGTAATCTTCAACATTCTTCTGTAGCACCACATTTCGAAAGCTTCTATTCTCTTCTTGTCCAAACTATTTTTTGTCCATGTTTCACTTCCATACATGGCTACACTCCGTACAAATACTTTCAGAATCGACTTCCTGATACTTAAATCTATACTCGATGTTAACACATTTCTCTTCATCAGAAACGCTTTCCTTACCATTGCCAGTCTACATTTTATATCCTCTCTACTTCGACCATTATCAGTTATTTTGCTCCCCAAATAGCAAAACTCCTCTACGACTTTAAGTGTCTCATTTCCTAAACTAATTTCCTCAGCATCACCCGACTTAATGCGACTACATTCCGTTATCGTTGTGTTGCTTTCGTTGATGTTTATCGTATATCCCCCTTTCAAGACACTGTCCATTCCATTCAACTGCTCTTCCAAGTCCTTTGCTGTCTCTGCCAGAATTACAATGCCATCGGCGAACCTTAAAGTTTTTATTTCTTCTCCCTGGATTTTAATACCTACTCCGAATTTTTCTTTTGTTTCCTTTACTTCCTGCTCAATATACAGATTGAATAACAACGGGGAGAGGCTACAACCCTGTCTCACTCCCTTCACAACCACTGCTTCCCTTTCATGCCCCTCGACTCTTATAACTGCCATCTGGTTTCTGGACAAATTGTAAATAGCCTTTCGCTCCCTGTGTTTTACCCCCGCCACCTTAAGAATTTGAAAGAGAGTATTCCAGTCAACATTGTCAAAAGCTTTCTCTAAGTCTACAAATGCTAGAGACGTAGGTCTGCCTTTCCTTAATCTTTCTTCTAAGATGAGTCGTAAGGTCAGTATTGCCTCACATTTCTACGGAATCCCAAATGATCCTCCCCGAGGTCGGCTTCTACCAGTTTTCTCTTCGTCTGTAAAGAATTCGTGTTAGTATTTTGCAGCTGTGACTTATTAAACTGATAGTTCGGTAATTTTCACATCTGTCAACACCTGATTTCTTTTGGATTGGAGTTATTTTATTCTTCTTAATGTCTGAGGGTATTTCGCCTGTCTCGTGCATCTTGCTCACCGATGGTAGAGGTTTGTCAGGACTGGCTCTCCCGAAGCCGTCAGTAGTTATAATGGATTGTTGTCTACTCCAGGGGCCTTGTTTCGACTCAGGTTTCAGTGCTCTGTCAAACTCTTCACGCAGTATCGTATCTCCCATTTCATCTTCATCCTCTTCCATTTCCATAATATTGTCCTCAAGTACATCGCCCTTGTATAGACCCTCTATATACTCCTTCCACCTTTCTGCTTTCCCCTCTTTGCTTAGAACTGGGTTTCCATCTGAGCTCTTGATATTCATACAAGTGGCTCTCTTTTCTCCAAAGGTCTCTTTATATTTTCTGTAGGCTGTATCTATATTACCCCTAGTGAGATAAGCCTCCACATCCTTACATTTGTCCTCTAGCCATCCCTGCTTAGCCATTTTGCACTTCCTGTCGATCTCATTTTTGAGACGTTTGTATTCCTTTTTGGCTGCTTCGTTTACTGCATTTTTATATTTTCTCCTTTCATCAATTAAATTCAATATTTCTTCTGTTACCCAAGGATTTCTACTGGCCCTTGTCTTTTTACCTACTTGATCTTCTGCTGCCTTCATTACTTCATCCCTCAGAGCTACCCATTCTTCTTCTACTGTATTTCTTTCCTCCATTCCTGTCAATTGTTCCCTTATGCTCTCCCTGAAACTCTGTACAACCTCTGGTTTAGTCAGTTTATCCAGGTCCCATCTCCTTAAATTCCCACCTTTTTTGCAAATTCTTCAGTTTTAATCTACAGTTCATAACCAATAGATTGTGGTCAGAGTCCACATCTGCCCCTGGAAATGTCTTACAATTTAAAACCTGGTTCCTAAATCTCTGTCTTACCATTATATAATCTATTTGATAGCTTTTAGTATCTCCAGGATTCTTCCATGTATACAACCTATATAACTGAATTTACGAGCTCCAAATTTGATTGATTTATCGTGTAACCAAGTTTTAAAAGATTCCTTTTAGCACTCGTGTGGATGATCACACATTTTTCTAGGAAGCGGTATTACATGATAATGAGTTGAGGTCGCAAAACCTAGTGATAAGTACGAAGGTCCTAAGTGATGTGCTCTTAGGTGTTACTACACTCATGCTCATAAATAAGGGGTAATGCTGATACATGGTGAAACTACGCTCTGGTGGCCGGGTTGCTGGTTTAAATTTACGTCGGGGTATGACCATGCAGTGCATTTAACCTGCAGTCGTCGCACTGTGGCGCTGGCAGCAGTCCACATACGCAGAGGTGTGTTGGTGCATGTCAGAGTGCGGTGCAGCGAGTAGGTGTGCAGACGTTTTCGGACGTGCTAATTGTGACTGTGTGTTGAAAATGGCTCAAAAAACACACATTGATGACGTTATTAGGGGTGGAATACTAGGGTGGCTGGAGGCTGGTGAAACACAGCAGGTCGTAGCACGAGCCGTCCGTGTGCCACAAAGTGTGATCTTAAGATTATGAAAACGATTCCAGGAGACGGGAAACGCGTCCAGGCGCTACAGTACGGGACGCCCACAGTGTACAACACCACAGAAAGACCGATATCTCACCGCCAGTGCTGGCAGACGGCCTACGAGTACTGCAGGTAGCGTTGATAGGGACCTTACAGCAGCCACTGGAACAGTTACCTTCAGACACACAGTATACAGACAACTGAACAGACATGGTTTATTCGCCCGGAGACCTGCAAGTTGCATTGCACTGACCCCTGGTCACAGGAGAGTCCGTAAGGCCTGGTGTCAAGAACACAGTACACCGTCATTTGAAATTGGTCCCAGGTTATGTTCACGGATGAGTCCAGGTATAGTATAAACAGTGATTCTCGCCTGGTTTTCATCTTGCGTGAACCAGGAACCAGATACCAATCGCTTAATGTGGTTGAAAGGGATCTGCATGTAGGTCGTGGTTTGATGGTGTGGTGTGGGATTATCATTAGTGCACGTACACCCCTGCATGTCTTTGACAGAGGAACTGTAACAGGCCACGTGTATCGGGATGTATTTTGCATCTGTATGTTCGCCTCTTCAGGGCTGCAGTGGGTCCCGCCTTCCTCCTGATGGATAATAACGAAGGGCCCCACCGAGCTGCTATCGTGGAGGAGTACCTTGAAACAGAAGATATCAAGCGAATGGAGTGGCCTGCCTGTTCTCCAGACCTAAGCCCCATCGAGCACTTCTGGGATTCTCTCGGTCGACGTATCGCTGCACGTCTTCCAACCCGTAGGACACTTCAGGAGCTCTGACAGGCGCATTTGCAAGTAATGTGAGGCTATACCCCAGTAGCTGCTCGACCACCTGATCCAGAGCATGCCAAGCCGTTGTGCGGCCTGTCTACGTGTGCATGGTGATCATATCCCATATTAATGTCGGGCTACATGCTCAGGGAACAGTGGTGTTTTGTAGCACATGTGTTTCGGGACGATTTTCTCCATTTGTTACCAAGACCGTGGACTTACTGATATGTGTCGTGTGTGTTCCCTATGTGGCTATGAAATTAGCGCCAGTTTTGTGTAGTCCACGTTGTGTGGCACCACATTCAGCAATTATCCTTAATTTATGAGCATGAGTGTAGTAACACGCTGATGGAAAGAAATGGCACCACAAAGAAGGAGCTGTGTCAAGTGAATTAAAGTTGGTAGATTTGTTTCTAAATCTGAAAGACGATAACTATTCAAAATTAGCGCCAGGCGCATAAGAGTAGCGCCACTATGAAGATGCAAATAAGGTATATTTTAAATAAACACTGCAGCGGTCATGAGCATTAGTTACCTTTCAGATTGGACGTGGTGATCTGATGTTAGTCAACAGCACCTTTAAGCCGGCCGCTGTGACCCAGCGGTTCTAGGTGCTTCAGTTCGGATTCGCGCAGCTGTTGCGGTCGCAGGTTCGAATCCGGCCTCGGGCATGGATGTGTGTGATGTCCTTAGGTTAGTTAGGTTTAAGCAGTTCTAAGTATAGGGGACTGATGAGCTCAGATGTTAAGTCCCATAGTGCCTAGAGCCATATGAACTTTTATTTTTTATTTTTAACAAGCGCCTTTAAGGCGTCAAAGCAGCCATTATCAACACGTCACTGAGTGTGAACTGCGTCGTGTAATGGGGCTACTAGAAACTGTATGATGCTTCTGCAACACTGTAGAAAGATTTGGCAAGAATATAGCCACTGTATATGATTGCTGCCACCAGTGATCACGGTAGCAAGAAGTTATTATTCCGGAAGGCCACGTGGCACTCCCAAAAGGGAAGACCATCCTGTTCGGCGTACGGCTCTGGCCCATCATACTCCATCTGCAGCAGCAATCTGAGCAGCAGCTGGCACCACAGTGATACAACGGAACGAGTACTTAAATGGCAGCCCCAAGCCAGACGCCCTGTGGCGTGCAATCCTTTGACTCCAAACAACCCGCACTTGTGACCTCAGTGGTGTCAAGCGATATCTCACTGGAAGACCAGGTGGCGGTCTGTTATGTTTTCTGATGAAAGCTGGTTCTGTTCCAGTGGTAATGATGGCCGTGTGTTGGTTAGACGGAGTCCAGCTGCAGGCTAACACCCTGTGTGGGTGCTAGACATCTGGAGCAACACCTGAAGCACTAATCTGGGGTGTGATTTAGTTTGACAGCAGGAGCACTGTGGTGGCTATACCACTCAGCCGGGTTGCAGATTTGTACGCCAGTCTAGTGATTCTACCTGTGCAGTCCATGGGGTGTTTTCCTAAAGAATAACGCTCGTCCACATATCCACAGCTTAACCAAATATGCTCTATAGAGTGTCATCAAGTTGCCTTGGCAAGCTCGATCACCAGATCTGATGTGTCGGCAGCTGGGCCGACACCTTGTAGTTCGAGATGGCTGAAAATGCACGCTAGACTAACGCAGACGGGCGTGAAGTACTGGAACAGGCTACGTAATTAATGTTATTAAGAAAAGTAGGTAGCTGTATTAATACTTATCTTTAATATCATTGTGGTACATCGATCTTGACGATACACAGGAGACTTTAATTACAATCACTGTAAGGCTAATGGCGCCTTGCTAGTTCGTAGCCATTAACTTAGCTGAAGGCTATTCTGTCTCTCGGCTAATGAGAGAGAAAGGCTTCGTACATCTAGTCGCTAGCTAGGTCCTCGTACAACTGGGGCGAGTGCTCTCTCGTATCATGAGACCTGCCTTGGTGGTGGCGCTAGGTCTGCGATCACACAGTGGCGACACGCGGGTCCGACATGTACTAAATGGACCGCGGCCGATTTAAGCTACCACCTAGCAAGTGTGGTGTCTGGCGGTGACACCACAAGATCTGTCTCTAGTCGAGCACCTATCGTACAGCTTCCTCCAGCGTCGACCACAAACGGCATTAACCGTCCCTGTATTGGCCCACCAGGTGCTACAGCAGTAGACCTGCATCCCATAAATAGACATGCGTCACCTGTATAGCACAATGTGTGCACGTTTGCATGCTTGCATTAAACATTGTGGCGGATACAACAGTTATTAATGTACCACCATTTTACAATTTCAATGTCTTATCGTGTGTCCCTACACTATCCTGAGAATTAGCTATGTTAGTCACTTAAATATGTGACACAGATGTATACCAGAAATTTCATTACTCTACATCAATTAATTTTTGGTGTTGTTAATTTTATTCCGTCAGTGCAGAATTACTCAGTCTTTCGGATACGTGACATTCAGCAGCGGATAAGCAATTGAAAAGCACATTTTAAACGTCTGCTGTTTTTATCTGAATTTTAAGGTCTACCGGTTTTGGTCGGAGGCAATCTTCTTCAGGCATCTACCAAAAGCAAAACGTTGAACAACTGATTCATCGATAAATAAAAAATATAAATTCGTAGTGCGTAAGAGGGTGAGTCACTAACTACTGCCACCTAGAATAACTGCGAAAATATGATAGTAAATGAAATGATTGTGGGACAAATATTGCGTAGGTAACGGGCGCCATAATCTGAGCTTGGTTTTCTGTCGCTAGGTGGAGTCGATATAGCTTGGTACTTATTTTCTGATAGCTGTTGTCGACACGAATCCAATGATGTGTAACAGTAAGGTCTTTCAAGGTCAACGAAGGTCACCAAGGTGGCATGAACGTCCATTTACAGAAGGTGTTCGAAGTGATGACCATTGGTGTCAATGCAGGTTGCAATCTTCTTATCATGCGTTGAGTGGTATTCCTTATCACTTCGGCACTTATCGAAGCACATTCTCTGACAATTCTCTCTCGTATATCGTGCAGATAGTATATATTCGCCGAATACGACGTATCCATCTAACGTGCCATTTACATGTAAACACCATTCGACGGTTTCGCAATGCAACACTGATAGGAACGGTGAAACTAGTACCGTTGAATCAAGCGAATGTGAATGATGTATTCCTTCGAAGTACAAGTCGATATGCTTCTCATTTATGCAGAATGCCAACTAAATTCAGTGAGAGCTAGAGACTTATACGCTGAAAGATATCCTCAACGTACTCACCCTACACGTCGCACACCCTACACGTCGCACATTTAAATATGTGTATGACAAATTGGGAAAAATTGAATCTTAGACGCATCAGAAACATATCCGCGGAAAGGAACTTACTAACGAGGAAATGGAAATTGGTACTCGTGCCACTGCCGTTCGCGTTCCTTGTGTTAGTTTGGGTAAAATCACAGGGGAATCTGGCATGAGCTAGGCTAGTGTTGTTTCTGTTCTGCATCGCCAAAAATATGATTCTTACCATATCAGTCTCCACCAAGAATTAACTGGTATGCGTCGCGTTGAATTCTACCCATGGGCTCGACTTCAGATTCAGAGGGATGACACATTTATTAATTTGATTTTATTTACTGATTAGGCTACATTCACAAACTATGGAAATTTTAATTTGCATAAGATGGATTATTGGGTAACTGAAAATCCATGTTGGCTGCGGCGCGTTGCACACCGAAATCCGCGGTCGGTGAATGTATGGTGTGGGGTTATGGAGAACAGAATTATAGGCCTCTATTTCAGCGAAGGAAATCTTAATGGTAGAAAGTACACCACATTTGGGCAAGAAACATTAGGTCTGTTATTGGAAGAAACACCTTAAGGACAAGGAACAGACTATGCCATCAACACGATGGGTATCCGGAACATTTTTCGCTGATGGCTAGAAAAGTGTTGCAGAGACAATTTCTGAATCGTTGGATTGGACGTGGAGGAGATGTGTCGTGGCCGGCTTGTTCGCCAGACTTAACGCCTCTGGATTTTTTATTGTGGGGATCGTAAAAGACAATGTTTATAAATATATTCCAACTACATCTGAAGATATGCAATAGAGAATTGTCAGAGCATGTGCTTCGATAAGTGCCGAAGTGATAAGGAATACCACTCAGTTCATGATAAGAAGACTGCAGCACTGCATTGATACCAATGGTCATCACTTCGAACACCTTCTGTAAATAGACGTTCATGCCACCTTTGTGACCTTCGTTGACCTTCCATGACCTTACTGTTACACGTCATCCGATTAGTCTCGATAGCTGCTATCAGAAAATAAGTACCAAAATATAGCATCCCACAGAAAGAAACAAAGTTGACTTTAATATCTCTGAAGCGACCCCACCTAGTGACAAAACACTAACGTCATATTATGGCTCCTGTTGGCTCATGTGACTTTTGTCCGATAAACTTTTCAGCTCCTGTCATATTTTCGGAGCTATTCTAGGTGGCAATAGTTAGTGACTCGCCCTGTATAACTATAAGACGATCATAACTACCTCAAGGCAAAACAGATCAGGTGAATACATAAGTCATTCCTCCTCTGGCCTTTAGAGAACTATGCTTATGTCTTTTTATCGACGGAATTTCTGTAATTAGCGATAAACAATCCGAGGTGTAAGTTTTAATTTGTCAATCCATATCTTGGAACCAGTATTTTATGTCTCGATAACAACAGTCTGCTGTAACGTTTGATATTAAATATTTATATTTATGTTCATTTTGTATTTATAGGATGTCCACTTTTTTCTAATGTTATGATCTGTGATCTAATTAGTATTATTACAAATCGTAACCTTAATAATTGATTGCCCGTATCAGTCTAGCTTACGATTCACACTACTACACTATGAATAACCGTTTGAAATTTCATACTTGTAACTAGGGTTTCTCATCTGAAATAGCGGTGACCTAAGGTGTGATCGTATATTATGTACTTATTACTTATATCATCGATTTACGAGAATCAGCGACGTGAGAATGGATGGTTATTTTTCCATCTTACTTGCTGTAAACCTAATTATGTACTTATAATTCAAGCTTTTACTTTGCTACATACTTCTCAGTAATAATATTTGTCATTAATAAAATGATAATTTCACTTACAAACATTTTTGACTCTTCTGTTGTGAAATGATTGCCACTTCTTTGTTTATGTTTTCAGTGTTGTGAGTCTTTTATTGTACATTACCACTATCGGTCTAAAGACTGTAACCCCACTCTCACCTTTATTTACATTTTATATCTAATAAAACGTCTTCCAAAGATATTGTTTCTAGCTGTTATCAGCTGCCATCTCATTCTAGATATGAACTTTGACGTATGTCGATAAAATATGTTTTCATATGATCGTTGACGTATACTACAGAATCCAAATTGTATAGCTCTTAATGTTTTGGTTCTCTTTGTACATCACCACGTGAACTGTTTTTATGTAGGGTATGTCTCTATTGGACTTCCGCAGAACATATTCTGCTCTTTCCTTATACCTATTGTGACGGTTTGGATTTTCTGTCAGCCAGAAAAGAAAATAATTGATGTATTCACCAGCTCTATTTTTGCCTTATAAGTATTCATGTACCTATCACAAATTTTATATTTTCTCGAGTACACTATGTGACGAAACAATCTGGGATTTTTTAGTTCCTCACTTGTTTTGACATCTGCCTCTTTAAATTCATTTAAGTTTCATTTTGTACTAATTACAATTAAATACTTGAGGATTACCTTAATTTTCATAAAAGAGAAAGGCTGGCCCTCAGTCTTAAAGAATATAGCGCCAAATCTAATTTTGTGCTTAGTATTACAAATGTAATCAATGTGCTGATTTTTTTTACCTATTCCTAGTTAATTTTTTTTGTTATGGGTTGAAATCGGTAGTTGTTTCGTGACTTAGATTCTACTGTTGACTTGTAAGGAAGTATAAATTCTACACTAATTATAAACATTTGGAACAAGAACTACTAGGATTCTTTAGGTATCTTTTTGGATTTATTTGGAAACATATTAGCAAAGTCAACCCTTAATTACTTCCAACATAATTACCAGGTTTGTCAAAAGTATTATTTCTATAACTATATCTGTTAATTTCATTATTTAAGCAAATAATTCAGCCTAACCTTTTTGGTAGAATGTTAAGAAGAACTAATTTTTCTGTGTATTCAGTTCAGAAACAGCTTACTGTGCCTACTTTCATTCACTGCTTTCGTATGGCATCATATTCTGGGGTATTTCATCTTTGAGTAGAAAAGTATTCATTGCTCAAAAACGTGTAATCAGAATAATTGCTATAGCCAACCCACGGTCATCCTGCAGACATCTATTTGAGGATCTAGGGATCCTCACAGTAACCTCACAGTGTACATATTCACTTATTAAATTTGTTGTTAATAATCAAGCCCAGTTCAAAAGTAATAGCAGTGTGCATAGCTATAACACCAGGAGAAAGGATGATCTTCACTATGCAGGGTTAAATCCGACTTTGGCACAGAAAGGGGTAAATTATGCTGCCACAAAAGTCTTTGGTCACCTACCAAACATCATCAAAAGCCTGGCAGATAGCCAACTAACATTTAAAAATAAATTAAAAGAATTTATAGATGACAACTCCTTCTACTCATTGGCTGAATTTTTAGATATAAATTAAGGGGAAAAAACAACAACTTAAACATTAGTGTCATGCAATATTTTGTGTAAAGTAATATCTTGTACAGACATCTTTTATTAACCTGAGACGTTCCACATCATTACGAAGTGTCGTATTCATGATCTATCAAACAAGTATTAATCTAATGTAATCTAATCTAATCTACTCTAATTGAATGAGTTACGTTTTAATTGTAATTTCTGTAAGTTAAACATCGAACATCATTTAGTTTCAGTGCCTATTATTGTGTATATATATAGGGCCCAATTTTTGGTCTCTAGACCGTCAGTCCATGGCTGATTTCCGGGAGGAAATTATGTACTGTTTCAATCAACAACAATGCATCAATTAGTGGAATTAGTACAACACAAATAGGACTTGTGTTAAAACAAGGACATTGTGTGTTCAATAGTGCCACACGTATCATATTATTCTGCAAGAACTACGCCGGCGGTTGTGACCGAGCGGTTCTAGGCGATTCAGTCCGTAGACGATCTGCTGCTACGTTCGCAGGTTCGAATCCTGCCTCTGGCATGGATATGTTTGATGTCCTTAGTTTAGTTAGGTTTAAGTAGCTCTAAGTCCAGGGGGCGGATGACCTCAGATGTTAAGTCTCATAGTGCTTGAATCATTTTTTGCAAGAACTGTGTGGTTAGGTTTTTACTGCTCATAGATGTTCAAAGGTAAACTACTGTAGTAGTATGCTGACTTTTGACTGAAAACTATTAATGAGGCTTATCAAAAGTTAACCAGTAGTGAACTGGTCATATAACTGTGTAATATTGCGGGGTTGTGAACAGTGAAGGTAAAAAACTGTGCAACTGTCGGCTACATCATTTACTGTAGTCACTGTTGAACTTCCACCTCCCCCCCCCCCCCCAATTTTCAGTCAGTATAAGCATAACAATGCAGTACGTCGACACCGAGGATTATCAGCGAAGAAGTGGAGCAGGCGAACGTCACAATAACTTGTCCCATTTTGTACTTTTGGTAGTTAGCCTGTGGTGATGGTCCATGGTCGAACTCGGTAGGTATTAAGGTTCAAATAGAAACATATAATGGCTGGAAAGCTTTCTTAAATATAGTTTTACTCACTAATAGATCATTTTATAAGAATATTGGACAAGTCGTGATGTTACAATTTAAGAAGAACAAAATTAAGCTAATAGGAAAATACCGGCATTTAAATACTTCCAGGTTTAGTATGACAAGGATGACACAGATAGTCTGTTGTGGCCTTAAAATAGGAACCATCCAGGCACTCTCCAGAAGTAACTTCGAGAAGCCATAGACAACGTACACCTGAAGAGTAGGACGATTATGGGAGCCTCAATCCCTCCCAAGACAAGGGAACCCCGTAAAAATTGTTTTACCATGTTTGGTTTAACCCTAGGATACAACACGATAGTGTAAAAAAAATTCGTTAAAACGTTGTTCATTCATTTCTCACTCTCAGTCATTGCACATATTATTCACATGTTATTTCATAATGTAAAACTGCATTATCAGCTGACCTCAGGACCATGGAGACGAAGTTTTGTTTCAGTTTTGTGTACTGCAGTTTCCAGTTTGCTGGCCTGAAAGACTGGATCAGCATCTCTCTATAATAAGTGAGATGTTGAAGTCAGAAACTTATGGACCAATTTATATTTCATAGAGAACACATCGTCTCTTCAGCTAACGCAATTGAACAAATACAATGAAAGGTGAGAGATTGTTTGTGCTTCTTCTATAATTCATTTCACTTTTAATCTTGCGAAGGGCAGATCTTGTTGCTCTTAATTTGCTACATGTAAATTACCATCACACTTGGGGGAGGATGGCAGCAGGGTATTTTGTTTAATTCTTCGTTAGATGCAGCAGTCTTTTTCGTATGCCCAGAATGGTTTCCTTCTACCCGCCTTGACAGTTTAGGTTGATAGCACGGTTGAATCGCTTGACTACTAAGAGCTTAGTCTTCCAAGCATCAGTGCCAACCTCTAGAATATTTGGTGTTGCAAAGTGGTCTCCCTTTAATAACTTTAGTGAATCAAGGGCCATAGCGCTTTGTTCGAGTAGACTTTTAAGTAGGAAGTAGCTGCAGAGGTGCGTTTCTGCCCATACTCATTGGCTAGTGGATTTGATGCCACCTTCGTATTCTAGAAAGCTCGGCCGCCCCTCTGGACACGGGACACAGTCTCAGTTTCTGTTGGGGAGACGTGTTCCACCCCTTGGTCGTCGAGCATGTGTGTTCCTCAAGGACACGAAATTGGATGAAGTCGCAAAATGTTCGAGTTTTCTTGATTCCCTGTAACTTATTCAATGTTTCACGGCTTACTGCGTGTTAAATTCCGTTGTTTTGAGCCGCTTAGGACTTTGTCATCGTAGTTTGTCCGTTGTTCAATTTTCATACCCGAATAACCACTGGGTACCGAATCTAAGCAACGTCTTCCACTCTAATTTTGATCAGTTTAGTCTCCAATGACTTTCCAACTATTCTTGACTTCGCATCTTAAATGAATATTTGCGAGCGAGCAATCCCTTATGGGAGACAGAATCTTGTCACCTTTGGCGCAGTATTGAGACAATGTGGTGAGTAGCTAATTTGTTGGCATAGTGCATAATGCAGTCTCCATTTTATGCACAAAAATGGCTTCCTCTCATGTTAAATCAGTGTCCGGAGGTAAAATAGTCCCCCTCTCCGGATCTCCGGGGGGGAAAACTTGAAAGGAGGCAAAAAATCAAAACGTCAATTGGTACCTGGAATGTCAGAACTCTGCTACAAGCAGGAAAACTAGAAAACCTTAAAAGAGAGATAGAAAATAATCATATGGAACTCGTAGGAGTAGCTGAGGTAAGATGGAATGGACATGGAGAGTTGCAGTCAGATGAATATGTGTTGTACTACTCAGGAGGAGAAGTAAAAGGAATTATGGAGTAGTAATGATTGTGACAAAGGAATTGGCTAAATGTGTGGAATATGTAGACAATGCAAATGACCGGGTTATTGGTGTGAGGCTGAAAGGAGCACAAAAAGATTTACTGATTGTCCAGGAGTATATGCCAACTTCAGAACATGAAGATCAAATTGTAGAGGAAACCTACAATGTCATAGAGAGAATAATGAACGAAAATACAAAATGCTGCAAAATAGTAATGGGAGACTGGAACGCCATTGTGGTAGAAGGGAAAGAGGGAAACATAGTAGGCAGTCATTGTCTTGGAAAGAGAAATGACAGAGGTGAATGGTTAATTGACTTCTGCAGGGAAAGGCAGCTGATAGCGGCAAACACATGGTTCAAGAACCTCAAGAGGAGATCTACACTTGGAAATCACCAGGGGATAAATACAGAAACCAAATCGATTTTATACTGCCAGAAGAAAGATACAGGAATGGAATGAAGAAGGTGCACACGTTACCAGGTGCAGATATTAATAGTGACCACAACTTACTTATGGAAGAAACAGAAGTAAGAATGAAAAAACTGAAGAAGGCGACCATGGTGAAGAAGCGGGATTTAGGGAAGATAAGATCCAACAAAGAACAAATTACAGAAATGCTGTCACGGGAGTTTCTAAACACATTACGAGACAAAGAAGCACCTGATAATGCCAACGAGTACTGGAATATGCGGAAAGAAGCAATCATTAAAGCAGGACAGCAAAATATAGGATATGTGAAAGGGAAAAGGTCAAAAAGCCATGGGTCACAAGAAATGATTTCCAAGATGGAGGAGAGAAGAAAATTGAAAAACAAGAACACTGAAGATGCAAGAAAGATATACCGAAGGTTAAAATGAACTGCGACGAGAAACAGAGCAGGATAGGAAAAAATGTCTAAAAGAGGAATGTGATGAATTGAAGAACTGGACAGGAAGGGAAGATACGACTTACTATAAAACAGAGTAAAGACTATTACATGGGAACAAAACAGAGCTGGAAGTGCTACTAAGGAAATTTTGAGTAAAGACGAAGAGTTGTTTTTTTTGTGGTTTTAGGGCGCACAACTACAACGGTCATTAGCGCCCAGACTAAATTAGGAATGCACCGCGAGGCGCAAGAATAAGACAGCAACGAAAAGGGACAATACTATAAAAGACAGTCAGGCATAGGATTAAAAGAACGGCATAATGAAATGTCCTTAGGCAGATTTGTGAAGTTAATAAAACGAAGAACGCGAACAGCTGCTCCGGGGCCATCCGCTAAAATGGCATCCAGAGTACATGGCAGGCCAAGATCAACGCGCAGTTTAGTAAAAGTCGGACAGGACGTTAAAATGTGGCGTACCGTCAGCAATTGCCCACATGAACAGAACGGCGCCGGCGCAGCAGTCAGCAGATGGCGATGGCTGAACCGGCAGTGTCCAATTCGTAACCGGGCCAACACGACCTCCTCCTGCCGAGAAGGGCGTGAAGAGGTCGTCCAAGCCGCGGGAAGAGGTTTCAAGGCCCGAAGCTCGTTTTCCGTAAGTGCAGCCCAATCGGCATGCCACAGCGATAAAATGCGCTGACAAATGACCCTGCTACAATCTGATGAAGGGACAAAACGAGAAGCTGTCCGAGGCTGGAGGACCGCAGCCTTGGCCGCAGCATCCGCAGCTTCGTTCCCAGGGATACCGATATGGCCAGGAACCCACATAGAGGTAACCGGAGAACCGTCGTCCACCAGCTGCTGAAGAGAGCGTTGGATCCGGTGCACGAAAGGGTGAACTGGATACGGATCACTGAGGCTCTGGATGGCGCTCAGGGAATCGGAGCAGACGACATAAGCAGAATGTCGGTGGCGGTAGATGTAAAGACCAGCCTGGTGGAGGGAAAATAGCTCAGCTGTGAAGACTGAACAATGGCCATGGAGCCGGTATATGAAACTGTGTACCCCGACAATAAAAGAACACCCGACACCGTCATTGGTCTTCGAGCCATCTGTATAAATGAAGGTCATATTAATGAACTTCGAACGAAGTTCGACAAAACGGGAGCGGTATACCGAACCTGGGGTAACCTCCTTAGGGAGCGAGGTGAGGTCAAGGTGAACGCGAACCTGAGCTTGGAGCCAAGGTGGCGTTTGGCTCTCGCCCACTCGAAAGGTTGCAGGGAGTGAATAATCAAGGTGCTGAAGGAGGCGACGAAAGCGGACTCCAGGGGGTAGCAGGGCAAAGACATACAACCCGTATTGACGGTCGAGAGAGTCGTCAAAAAAGGAACGATAAGACGGGTGGTCGGGCATTGAAAACAGCCGACAGGCATACCGACAAAGCAGTGTATCGCGCCGGTGGGTTAGTGGCAATTCACCGGCTTCGGCATGAAGACTCTCGACGGGACTAGTATAAAACGCTCCGATCGCAAGATGTAAACCCCGATATTGAATGGAGTTGAGGCGGCGTAAGATGGACGGCCGTGCAAAGGAGTATACGAAGCTCCCATAATCCAGCTTGGAGCGGACGATCGATCGATATAGGCGAAGTAGGATGGTTCGATCCGCTCCCCACGACATACCACTGAGAACATGGAGGACATTTAGAGAACGGGTACAACGGGCAGCCAAATATGACACATGTGAAGACCAGCTAAGTTTCCTGTCAAATGTAAGACCTAAGAATTTAGTTGTCTCCACGAATGGGAGAGCAACGGGACCGAGTCGTAAGGACGGTGGGAGAAACTCTTTGTAGCGCCATAAGTTAATACAGACCGTCTTCTCGGCAGAAAAACGAAGCCATTGGCGACACTCCAGGAGTAAAGACGGTCAAGACAACGCTGAAGACAGCGCTCCAGGAAACATGTACGCTGCGCGCTGCAATAGACGGTACAATCGTCTACGAAATTGGAGCCTGATACATCAGCTGGGAGGCAATCCATTATTGGATTGATTGCTATGCCGAAGAGAGCGACGCTCAAAACTGAGCCCTGTGGCACCCCATTCTCCTGGCGAAAGGCGTCGGACAGGACAGAACCCACACGTACCCTAAACTGTCGATCCATTAAAAAGGCACGAATAAAAAGAGGGAGGCGACTGCGAAAGCCCCATGTCTGCATGGTGCGGAGAGTGCCCGTCCTCCAATAGGTGTCGTAAGCCTTCTCCAAGTCAAGGAACACAGCCGCGGTCGGGCGCTTCCGCAAGAAGTTATTCATAATGAAGGTCGACAAGGTAACCAGATGGTCAACAGCAGAGTGGCGCCTACGAAATCCACATTGTACATTGGTAAGTAGGCATCGAGATTCGAGCAGCCAAACCAAACGAGAGTTAACGATTCGCTCCATCACCTTACAGACACAGCTGGCAAGCGAGATGGGTCGATAACTGGAAGTCAAGTGCTTGTCGTTCCCCGACTTGGGAATCGGGACAGCAATAGACTCGCGCCAGCATGTGGGAACATGACCCTCAATCCAGATGCGATTGTAAGTACGAAGAAGAAAACCTTTACCCGCAGGAGAAAGGTTTTTCAGCATCTGAATATGAATAGAATCAGGCCCTGGGGCGGAGGACCGTGACTGGGCAAGTGCATTTTCGAGTTCCCGCATGGTGAATGGGGCATTATAACTTTCACGATTCGAGGAGCGGAAGTTAGGTCGCCTAGCCTCCTCTGCCTGTTTTCGGGGGAGCAAGGCAGGGTGGTAATGAGCGGAGCTCGAAACCTCTGCGAAAAAGCGGCCGAAGGCATTGGAAACATCCTCAGGGGCCAAAAGGACGTCATTCGCGACCCGCAAGCCAGAAACTGGTGAGTGGACCTTAGTGCCAGATAGCCAGCGCAGGCTACCCCAGACAACTGAAGAAGGAGTAAAACTGTTGAAGGTGCTTGTGAAAGCAGCCCAGCTGGCTTTCTTGCTTTCTTTAATAACACGACGACACTGCACACGTAATAGTGTATAACTGATACAATTCGCCACTGTAGGGTAGCGTTTAAAGGTGCGTAAACCAAGTGGACGAGCACGTAAAGTGTCTCTACATGCTGCGGTCCACCAGGGGACCGGTACGCGACGTGGAGAAGACGTTTGAGGGATGGAATATTCAGCAGCAGCGAGAATGACTTCCGTGAGGTGTGCGACCTGACTATCGCAGCTTGCGAAGGTTTGATCCTGAAAGGTCGCCCTGGAAGAGAAGAGCCCCCAGTCTGCTTTGGAGATGTTCCAACTAGTTGAGCATGGAGAGGGGGTATAATGCAGGAAATGGATAACACACTTGAAGTGGTCGCTCGAATACGTATCAGAAAGTGCATACCACTCAAACTGGCGTGCAAGTTGGGTAGTACATATAGAGAGGTCTAAATGGGAATAGGTGTGAGATGTGTCTGAAAGAAAAGTAGGGGTTCCAGTATTGAGGCAGACAAGATTGAGTTGGTTGAAAAAGTCTGCTAAAAGGGAGCCCCTCGGGCAGGATGATGGAGAGCCCCGAAGGGAATGGTGGGCATTGAAGTCTACTGTTAAAAAAAATGGTGCAGGTAGCTGAGCAATAATTTGCATCATGTCTGCCCTAGTAATGGCAGACGACGATGGAGTGTAAATGGTACAAATGGAAAATGTAAAAGTGGGGAGAGTAATTCGAACGGCAACTGCCTGCAGGCTGGTGTGTAATGTGATGGGATCGTAGTAAATATCATCCCGGACCAGCAACATAACCCATCCATGAGCCGGAATACCTGCCACAGGGGGTAGGTCAAAACGCACAGAGGTGTAGTGTGCCAAGGCAATTTGATCGCATAGGCGTAGCTTCGTTTCCTGGAGCGCTACGACTAGCGGACAATGGAAGTGGAGCAGCACCTTCAAGTCCTCTCGGTTGGAGCGAATGCCCCGAATATTCCAATGAAGAAGTGCCATCGTGAGAAGAAAAAGAGAAAGGAGAAGCAAGAAGGGTTCACCTCGAAGGCCGCTGAGGGCTTGGCTTCGAGCGAGCACTACCGCCGCTATCAATAGGCGGAGAGTCATCGTCCATTGGTTCAATAGGTTCGTCGGCCATTTTGTTAAGAAGGGAGGGAAAGCGTTCTCCGCCGGCAAGATGGCGGCCGAGTAGGTAGCAGTGTGATGTGGCTCCGCATTCAGACGCAGATTTTCTCGGTAAAAATTTGATTGTGGACACTGATTTTTAATTATCGTGTACTGGGAGTGTTATCTTACACAGTCCGTTCTCGTTTACTCTTTAAATACTGTAAATAAAACAGAGAGAGTGATTAAAGTGCTTCTAAAGTGCGCGTCATATATCTTGGCGGCCGAGTTTAGGTTCGTTCTGCGCATCTGACGTCACAAAACACAGTCAGCCAATGAACAGAGAACGATGTTGCCAGATCTCGGCAGCAGTGCAGAGCACGTACGAGTGTCTTCAGTTTTAGAAACGTTCGGTCATAAATAAAGTAATAGAACAAAAGCAATGTCTTGATAGCAGACTTTCTTTTACAGAAAGTTTGGAAAAAGCATTCTTTATACCAATTGCTTCATATTCTATTAATTAATTAAACCAAACAAGCAATAAGACTCCTAATTCAGGTGATAGCAAGGAAAGGTGTTTGTATCAATCTCACGAACCGCTTTATCGCAATAAAGAACAGCGGTAATTGTTTATTTCCTATTGTACTCCGACAAAGCGTGAGTAATTCATAGTCTTACCAACAGTGTTTATAAGTAGCTGGGTGAGATGTTAGAGTCCTTATGGGGTCACACTGTTCGATGAGCTGAGGTAGCGGAACGATTAAGGTGTTGGGCTGCCAAGTGAAAGGTTATGAGTGCAATTCTTGTGTGGTGCTTACTATTTTCTTTACTTAAAAACAATATTGGAGTGCCTTACTTCAGGAATTTTATTCGTTTGAATGAAATTTCTAGTGCTTTGCCTCTTCATTAACTTTTTAGCTGCTGCAGACACATGCTCCCCGCATTCCGCGCTATGCGCGATTTTGTCATCACTGCACTTCTCGCCTGAGCAGACACATGGTGTTCCCACTGCTTTGACACACTTATCATTCGATTTCACAAAAACTATTAGGCCAAAAAATTTGATTTTTACACATCTTCTTGCCTGATACCTTCCCCCATAAATGACTTAATTTTGTTTTGACGTGCAGCATTAAATGTAGTAAACCATTGCACGAAATTTTGAAGAGTTTGCAGAGGTAAAAGTCCATAGCGTATACTTTCTGTATGGTCGATTTTAGTTGCCACAATGTTGAGAATGAAATGTGGACAAGATACCTAAATTTCATATAATATTTACTGTATAACAATATCTCATTTAATTTAAGTACCACATAGGTGTCGTATGTAATATTGAGAAATATTCCGCCTTTCGCGACTGTAATAAAAGTTTTATATACACACGGCGCGTTTGGCTTTATTTTAAAGCACTTCCATTGGTGAAAGGTATGGCACATACACAATGGTATTCATGTTCTATTTCTTGTTTTTGTTCCACAGTCGCAGTTTTACCAATGGTATTGAAATATATCCCTCTTTGCAACTGTAATACGCGACTTATTTAGACCAGACGCGTTTCTCTCTTTTGAAGCATCATAAGAGGACTGTATTTTGTGTCCTCCATTGCCAAGTCACCTTTCGTAGTTTTGTGGTGCGGTAGTACAATATTCAACGTTTGTGTTGGCTCATCAGTGTTTTAGCAAATAAATGCTGTTTGTGTGTGCCACACACAAAATTACATTTGACATAGCTCTGAGCACTTCACTGACAGACGGTATATTCAAGTCCTAATGTTTTTGTAAGTCCACAGTTTTGTTTAATGTATTTTGTCTACTTCCTTTTGATTGATTGATGTGCTTTAAAATAAATCAATATTACATACGACACTTATGTGGTACTTAAATTTAATGAAATATATAGGTATCTTGTCCACATTTCATTCTCAACATTGT
This sequence comes from Schistocerca serialis cubense, assembly GCF_023864345.2. Classification (NCBI taxonomy): domain Eukaryota; kingdom Metazoa; phylum Arthropoda; class Insecta; order Orthoptera; family Acrididae; genus Schistocerca; species Schistocerca serialis. The sequence continues at coordinate 740,359,928 of NC_064643.1, read as the reverse complement.
GGCAACTAAAATCGACCATACAGAAAGTATACTCTATGGACTTTTAGCTCTGCAAACTCTTCAAAATTTCGTGCAAAGGTTTACTATATTTAATGCTGCATAATAACTGCGTTGAAAATCGAAACATAATTAAGTAACTTATGGGGGAAGGTATCAGTCAAGAAGATAGGTAAAAATCTAATTTTTGAGCCAAATAGTTTTTGTGGAATCGAATGATAAAGAGTGTCAAAGCAGTCGGAACACCATGTGTCTGTACAGGCGAGCAGTGCAGTGACAAAAACGTGCACAGCGCGGAATGCAGGGAGCACGTCTTTGTAACAGCGAAAGGTTTAATGCGGCCGTGGTGGCTTTACTTCATGAACTGCGCGCTCCTCCCCCCCCCCCCCCCTCCACCCCCCAAACACGTAAGCTAGCGAACTATGCTATACTACGGCGCTGCTTCTATTGGCGCGTGCGTCGTGTGCAACTGGCAACGCAGCAATCTCCAGCGTCTGGGCGAGCATGTGCGAGCCGCCAAGGTAAAAGAATTGAACTATAGTGCGTTCGTCGTGTCAAACGCGTCAACGAAGAGGCCGTCGCCCTCCCGCTGGCCGAGCGCGTGTCGGTTTCGCCAGTCAGCCGCGTCGGTTCTCGCCCGTCAGCACTCCGCGCCGCTCGCTGCGACACCTCACCCCACCAGCCGCAGCGGAATCCGACGCGTCGGCAGCGGTCACCGGCTGCCCCGCGCCCTGCCGTCGACGTCAGCAGTAGCGGCCACCAGCTGTGCTCCCCGCTGTTGGTAAACAATCACCTGCCTACCTTCGGCCCTGGACTCCAGCCGACGAAGCAGCGACACCACCACACCAGAGGCCGATGGAAGAAGAAGGAAAGCACGGGGTAAGACGCTAGCTAGAGCCATAAACGTCGCTCCAGGTATGGAACACACGGAGGAAGAACTTGTGCCCATTTCCCCCAGTCAAAAGATAGCAGCCATAGACAAAATATTGAGTGAAATAGGAGCAGAGTTAAAAGCTAAGCATGTGTCATCTGGCCTGTTAACCGTCATTAGAGACAAAGTGTTTCCCTTGGCTTTCGAAATAACTAGCCTTGAAGCTAAACTGTCCTGCCTAAACGATGAAAATAGGCGACTAAGACTAGAACTACAGACAGCCTCGAATCCAGTCAAAGACTTACAAATACAAACTTTGCAAGAGAAGGATTAGAAATTAGAGAATGAAAATAGGGAATTGAGTGTAGCGAACCAAGACTTGCAGCACCAAATAAGAGAACTAACTAATAAAGTCACACAACAAGCACAGACACAAGCACAGACACTGACATATGCTGCCGCCTTAACTATAGAGCCCAAAACCAAAGAGGCTCGAAGAATAGAACAGGCTAAAACAAAACAGGCCACAATCCTCTATATCAAATCGTCAGAAAATCAGGACGCCAAAGCTGTCCGACAGACCAAGAATATAAATCCCAGGAAAGAGAATATACATATAAAATCAATCAGAATCACACAGACTGCAGTTATAGTAGAAACGGAAACACAGGAGGACTGTCGAGAAATAATAGAAAAGACTAAAGACCTGCACACCATTGTCTGTGAAGGACCGCGAAAACGCAAGCCACTCGTGGCAGTATATCACGTGCCAGATACACTTACGCGCTATCTTGGGGTAAACATAGATGAAAAATTGAATTTCCACGAACACATAAGGCTAACAACAGAAAAAGCAGAAAAAATTCTCCACAAACTGGTGAGGCTAAATTCAAAACAGTACAGACTACCTCTACCAGTCATACGTACATACCACTGTGCGCTCTTCGAATCGGTACTCAGCTTTGCAGCTAGCACGTGGGCACATAGTCTGAACGTGGTCACCAACAAAGCATCCGTCAGACGAGGGCAGAGAAGTGTCCTACTTAGATTATCTGGAGCCTTCGGTACCACCTCAGCGGATGCACTGTGTGTGGTGAACGGAATATGCCCCATAGATATCACGATCAAATACAGAGCTGCAAGGTACTGGTTAAAGGTGGGGAGACTAGATAAGGTACACACAATAACCGGTGTGCCCATAGGGACGATACGTCACCTTAAAAGTTGCGTTTGGATACATGGCAAGGTGAGTGGGATGTAAGTGATAAAGGACGTAGACTGCACGACTTCCTCCCTGACATAAGGGAACGGTTGAGAATGAGACATATCGATCCCAGCCGCGGTGTGGTACATTTCTTAACCGGGCACGGACCTTATCCCACGCACTTAAACCGCGAGAGTCTGAGGCAGACACCAACATGCACATGCGGGGAAGAAGGTTCCCCAGAACACACTGTCTTTTTCTGCGGGCAATACGCGAACAATAGACATACACTATACTTAGATTACACAGATACAGACGTAGATATATACACAGCAATAAGAAACGAAGAACAATGGCCAGAATTAAACGTACTGACAAACAGTATTTCAGAAACAACACAAGAAGAGTATATGCGGACACGACATCACAGACATGCCTATGTGCAGCGTAACAGAAATCTCCAGAGGATGGACAGCGATACCCACAGTGACAGCGAAAATAGTGACAATGAGGAGGAACAGGAGGAGGAAGCTGAGATGTGACAGTAAATAAGCAAATTTCTGGCAATCTAGCCAAGAAAACACCAAATTCTGTACATGGATGCGCACCTAATGTAGTTAATACATAGGATTAGTAACAAATAGGATAAGAAACATTATTTCTCTACTAATAACCATTTGTGTGTGTCTGTGTGACTGGCGGTCAATGGCTCGATGAAACCATTCCGAGGTATTCACCGTCAGTCACACTCGGTGATGGTACTAACAAATCTCTCATCTATCCTATCTTCTTTTTATATTCTTCTTAAAAACAACAAAATTTTATTTATATTTCAACCTCAAATTATTGTTATTTTGAATCATTCTTTGTAAATGTTGTAGATAAAACAAAAGGAAAGAAAACTGTAAAAAGATGAAAAACGAAAATTGTAAGATGTACGACCTGTTTTAAACATCAGGTAACAGGTCTATAATTTGGCAATAAATAAATAAATAAAAGAAAATCTCCGCCGGTGAACGGCCAGATGTTCAGCTACCAGTGGTGCGGCCAGGCGAAACGGATGACGGCCTGGGGCGGCAACCGCTGGGTGGCGCAGGAGAAGAAACGCACCGTGGCGGAGAAGGAGAACTTTGCTTATTATGAGCCTTCTTGGAAGGTCGTTTAGTGGAAGTACTGGTCGATGGCTGGGAGTTCGCGGTACGTAGGAAGTCTGCACGGGACGGTTCCTTCTTGAAGGCCCGGGCATCTGACTTCTGGGTCTTCCTCTTGACAGAAGCTGATGAAGGTGCTTGTGTCGTAGGGGTGGCGGGAGGAAGAGGAGACGTTGACCGGGCGATCTTAGCACTGGCCGAACGTACGACCGTAGCGTTGAAGGTCAGATCGCATGTCTGCGTCGCCACCTCCTTGGTAGTCCGAGGAGAGGCGAGGACAGTACTGTATTTCCCCACTGGGAGCAGCGTGGGCTTCCTACTAGCAAATAGCTTGCGAGCAGCCGAGGTGGACACTTTCTCTTTGACCCGAATTTCCTGTATACAGCATTCGTCCTTGTAGATGGGACAGTCGCGGGAGGACGCTGCATGGTCACCCTGACAGTTCACACAACGAGGAGACAGAGGCGGACAGTCACCCTCATGGGCATCCCTGCCACAAGTGACACATTTAGCCGCATTAGATCAAGACTGGCGAGTGTGATTAAAACGCTGACACTGGTGGCAGCGCGTAGGTGTCGGGACATAGGGGCGAACAGAAATAACCTCGTAGCCCGCTTTGATGCGCGACGGCAGCTGAACACTATCAAAGGTCAAAAAAAGTGTCAGGGTAGGTAAAATGTCATTGTTGACCTTTTTCATGACCATATGGACAGCCGTCACCGCCTGCTCAGCGAGGAAAGACTGAATCTCCTCGTCAGTCAATCCGTCAAGTGTTCTAGTACATACCACACCACGCGACGAATTCAAAGAATCGTGAGCCTCCACCCGGACAGGAAACGTGTACAGGAGTGTGGACCGAAGCAGTTTTTGTGCTCGAAAGGCGCTCTCAGTTTCTAGTAACAAGGTACCATTACGCATCCTGGTACAAGACTTGACAGATCCGGCTATGGCATCTACGCCCTTCTGGATAACGAAAGGGTTGACAGATGAAAAATCCTTTCCGTCCTCAGATCGAGAAACTGCGAGGAACTTTGGGGCAGGCGGTAGTACTTTTGTCACTGGTGGCTGGTCAAGTTTCCGTTTTTGGGCAGAAGTCGAGAGAGAAGAAGAAGAGAAATCCATTGCGGAGGAATCCCCCATGATTACCAGCGTCTCCGATGGCGCGCTCCTTCTTTGTGGGGACCCTCTCAGAGGGCACTCCCGCCTTAGGTGAATGTTTACACCCCGGGTCACTCCTCCCGAGAAATGGACGGAGGGATCAATCGGCATGGTCGGAAGGTGTCAGCTCAGGCAATCACCACTCCCCGGGCCTGGCCTTTACCAGGGGGTACGCGCGTGCCTTACTTGTCTACCCAGGGCGGGGAATTACGCGTTACCCCGTCACCGGCTACGCGTGAGAACGCGTGGGTTGGCCTTCAGGCACGCACAGGGAGGAAAGAAAAAGAGGAAAAAAGAAGGGAGATAGGAGAGAAAGGACAGACTGTCTCAAACGCCGATGCGGAGACCAGTGGGTGGACAAGAAGGCAAGGAGAAGAAGGCAAGGAGAAGAAGGCAAGGAGAAGAAGGCAAGGAGAAGAAGGCAAGGAAAAGAAGGCAAGGAGAGGAATGCAAGGGAAAAAGTAAGGAAGACAGGGAGAGGGAGAAGGACAAAGAAAGGAACCAAACAAAGGAAGGAAGAAACAAGAATAAGTGAAAAACCAAAATGACCACAAATAGAAGTCGTGGAACCGTCCGTCTCTGGACGCAGGCGCAAACTACCCCCTTAAGGGGGATGGACTCCTTTTAGTCGCCTCTTACGACAGGCAGGAATACCTAGGACCTATTCTAACCCCCGGACCCGCAGAGGGAAAAGACGAACAGGTAGTGTACAAAGATTGTGACATGTCCGCCAGAGATGGGAAGAATATATAAAAGAGCTATATGACACAAATAGGAAACCAGAAACTCTGGAACATGAATCACACAACAGTGTAAGTGGTGACGAGAAAGGACCAACCATCATAATGGAAGAAGTAAAATCTGCCATAGCTGCAATGAAAAATGGCAAAGCGGTAAGTACGGATACAATACCGGGAGAAATACTAAAATGCTTGAACCACGATGGAATAAGAGATATATTGAGGTTATGTAATAAAATATATGACAGTGGTGAATGGCCTGAGGACTTTCTGACAACAGTAATGATTCCATTACCGAAAAAACAAGGAACCAAGAAATGCAGCGAGCACAGGACAATCAGCCTGATTTCACATGCAGCCAAAGTGATGTTAAGAATAATTAATAAAAGACTTGAAAAAGTAGTGGAGGAGAATCTTGGTGAGAAGCAGTTTGGCTTTAGACGGAATACGGGCACCAGAGATGCAATAGGGCTCCTACGAATCTTGGGAGAAACGTTTATTGAAAAAGGAAGAGACCTATATATGTGCTTCATCGATCTAGAAAAGGCAATTGACAATGTGGTTTCGGACAAGCTGGTGACTATAATGAGGGAAAAGAGAGTGGACTGGAAAACCAGAAGACTTATAAACTCATTATATCTTAATCAAAAAGTTTCAGTTAAAGTGAGAGGAGAAAGTACAAACTGGATCGGACTAGGAAAAGGAGTAAGACAAGGATGCTATTTATCACCAACTCTTTTCAACCTCTACTTGGAAAATATGATTGACCAATGCTCATTAGATGAGAAAGTAGTAGAAATTGGAGGATGAAGAGTAGGATGTTTGAGATATGCTGATGACATGGTTCTTCCAGCCACAGGGGAAAAAGAATTACAGGATTTGGTGGACACCATTGCAACTAACGGAAAAAAATATGGACTGAAAATTAACACTAATAAAACAAAAGTATTGGTACTAGGAGGAAATGAGGAAATAAAAATTATGCTGAATGGATAAGTACTAGAAAAGGGGCAAAATTTTAAGTATCTTGGAAGCAGGATAGACACCGACAGAAAGTGCACCACAAAAATTAAAACAAGGATAGCAATGGCAAAAGACGAGTTTCGTAAGAAAAGGAGAATTTCCTGCAGCGATCTGGACAGAGAACTCAGAAAGAGACTCATAAAATGTCTTGTATGGAGTGTTCTTCTATATGGCGCTGAAACATGGACTAGGACGAAAAAAGACAGAGAAAGGCTGGAGGCGTTTGAGATCTGGACATGGCGGAAGATGGAAAGAATAAGTTGGATGGACAGAGTAAAGAATGACGAGGTACTGAGAAGAGTTGGAGAGAAAAGACAGTTACTAGATGTAATGAAGAGAAGAAAAAGAAATTGGATTGGGCTTATATTAAGAAAGAATGACGGACTGATAAAAACAGTTGTAGATGGTTATGTAGAAGGGAAAAGGAAGCGAGGAAGGAAGAGATTCCACTTACTGGATGACTTGATGGACGGTACAACATACTGCAGCCTTAAGAAAGAAGCAATAAATCGCAGAAAATGGAGAGGCAAAGGACTTGCTAATGTAGCAGATAACTGATGGTGATGAGTGGTGTTAAGTGCTACGTATCTCTGTTCGCGACAGTAGTAACAATTTTGCTCACCAGTCATCCAACAATAGTGTGAGGAATTTTCTCTAAAGTTGCGTAAAAATGCAGAAGGGAGACCAATTTTGTTTTTTTAACCATCCTGTACCAGTTCTCCTACAGATGTAGCTGCATGTTTATTAGTCCCAGGTACTTGCAGGCACTACCGAAATTTTCTTCCCGCAAAGGACAAGTTCCCCACCCTGCTCTTCTTTTCCCGTCTAATCATTTTGCCTTACACCTTAGCAAGAGAGATACCACTGCTGATATCCACACAGATCAGATTATATTCTGAGTGACATAGAGGATTACAGCAGCTACCTTTTCTTGTCATTTCTTATGTAGCTACATGTTTATTAGTCCCAGGTACTTGCAGGCACTACCGAAATTTTCTTCCGGCAAAGGACAAGTTCCCCACCCTGCTCTTCTTTTCCCGTCTAATCATTTTGCCTTACACCTTAGCAAGAGAGATACCACTGCTGATATCCACACAGATCAGATTATATTCTGAGTGACATAGAGGATTACAGCAGCTACCTTTTCTTGTCATTTCTTATGTAGCTGCATGTTTATTAGTCCCAGGTACTTGCAGGCACTACCGAAATTTTCTTCCGGCAAAGGACAAGTTCCCCACCCTGCTCTTCTTTTCCCGTCTAATCATTTTGCCTTACACCTTAGCAAGAGAGATACCACTGCTGATATCCACACAGATCAGATTATATTCTGAGTGACATAGAGGATTACAGCAGCTACCTTTTCTTGTCATTTCTGCCCAAGAGTAAGATACTTTGTGTAACATATGTAACGAACATCATGAGTCACATAACTGCAAAAGGCCGTTATTCACAGAGCCAGGTGTCAATGTTCGTCTTCAGACGTGCCAGTTCTGCAAGGTTCGCAGGAGAGCTTCTGTAAAGTTAGGAAGGTCGGAGACGAAGTACTGGCAGAAGTAAAGCTGTGAGGAGGGGACGTGAGTCGTGCTTGGGTAGCTCAGTTGGTGCCGGCACGGTAACTCAGCGTGTTCGGTTAGAGAGCCGGTTGGCCTCTGTAATAAAAAACTGAGTGGAAGGATCTACCACCGAACTTGAACTGGATGTCTTGGTCGTCCGCAACGACCAAAAACAACGATCAATAACGAACAAAACGCAAAAAAAAAAGTTGGTAGAGCACTTGCCCGCCGAAGGCAAAGGTCCCGCATTCGAGTCTCGGTCCCGTACGTGGTTTTAATCTGCCAGGAAGTTTTAATGTTCGTCTTGTTTGGGCCAAACGACACGTGAATAGCTGAATGGGTTCGTGCAATGTTCTCCGATAAGTGGTGATGGTACCTCCTTTCAAATGATGCAATGTGTCGGGTACACATAGGGCTAATGAGGCGTTTAACATGCAATTTTTGGAGGATACAATTTAGGATGGAGTGATTCTGTGGTGTTTGGTTGGTGTTTTCCGCTCCATGGCTTGGACCTACCGATTGACGTTACTTTTACAAGAAGCACGATTTTAATTTCAACTTCCGCGGCGGCTAGGTATATCCCCTTCTTCTGCATCTCGATGACGAGTGTTCTGTGGGCACTCCCGTCTACTGTTGTGGAAAGAGCCGCGTTTATGGGCAACACAAATACGTCCATGCACTGACGAACACAAAGACATCCCACGGCACCTCACCTGACCTGATAAATCAGTTCGAGTCTCGGTCGGTCACACAGTTTTAATCTGCCAGGAAGTTTCATATCAGCGCACACTCCGCTGCAGAGTGAAAATCTCATTCTGGAAACATCCCCCAGGCTGTGGCTAAGCCATGTCTCCGCTATATCCTTTCTTTCAGGAGTGCTAGTTCTGCAAGGTTCGCAGAAGAACTTGTGTAAAGTTTGGAAGGTAGGAGACGAGATACTGGCAGAAGTAAAGCTGTGAGTACCGGGCGTGAGCCGTGCTTCGGTAGCTCAGATGGTAGAGCACTTGCCCGCGAAAGGCAAAGGTCCCGAGTTCGAGTCTCGGTCGGGCACACAGTTTTAATCTGCAAGGAAGTTTCATATCAGCGCACACTCCGCTGCAGAGTGAAAATCTCATTCTGGAAACAAAATGGATTATTTAGCTTCTTAAATATCATCGGAAGGGTGAAGCAATAACTGTCGAATACTGGGCTTGTCTTCTGGACTAATGTTATGAAAAATACGTGAGAAGATGTGCGGACTGCAAGGTCAAAGGTAATCCCTCCTCTGTACCCTGAGCAGACGTTGCTGGCTTTTTACATACATTTTGTAAGTTACTGAAGAGTAAAGTCTACCGTCCGCCACGATAGCTGAGTGGTCAGCGCGGCGGACTGTCACGCCAAGGTGCCGGGGTTCGATTCCCGGCTGGAGCGGAGATTTTCTGCGCTCGGCGACTGGGTGTTGTGTTGTCCTCATTATCATTTCATCATCATCAGTGGAAGGCAACGGGAAACCACCACTGGAATCACTTTCCTAGACGCTCATGCGATGGACCTCTCTGACGAGACTTGCCCCCCGACAAGACCTGCCATTAGGCACAATGCAAATTAAAAAAAAAAAAAAGTCTATCGATTGTAAAAATTTGTGCGAAGTATATTGACCCAAAGTGAGGAATGCATCGGGAAAAGCAATGGATTACTAGCCCAAGAAATGCCACCTTTGATTGTCGCGAGGAGAAATATTCAAGCATCTCACGTTTCACAAAACATTACCAAGAAACCATGGGATGATCACATAACCAAAGTGACGACTTACTTCTAAGTCGATGTCCAACTGATTTACTATTACGTTTCTGACAGAGCTGCTATCAATGAAATATTACTAAAATTCTTCGGAGTGGATAGCACCTATAATATTTATTGAAAAGTGCACAGATGTAACAAATGGAATAAAAATTGCTAAGCAGTCACAGAGTACCACCGATTTGCAAGCGTAATAAGGCAGACAAAAACTAAAATTTTCAGCTCTCATTAAAACCAATGAAGCTAGGTGTAATTAGCGTAGCTATTAGACACGTTTATAAAATAAATAAACCTAGCGCTGGAAGCGCATCATCTCTGTGAGATCTGTATGTACGAGACCGAAACTGAACGTTAAGTTAGTCCCCTTTGTAGGGCAATATAAATAAACGGCTGCAATTTGGCGTTCTAAGGACAAGTACAGTTTCACGACCTCAAGTTCGCGACAGTATGTGGCGCACTAACGAGAGTCACTTTGCTAGTTCTAGACATTTATAAGTGGGGTTATCCTCCATCATCCTCGTATTACATTATCACGAAATATTGCAGCTAATTCCCGGACCCATTTCGCCCGCTATTCTCTCAGGATATATGTTGGAGACAGTTCAGAGTAATGGATGTGGTTTCCGTTGATGTCACGTAGTAACTCCCCGTATCCTCCGGACCCAAACTAGGTACCAAAACTGTTCCCTTCAAACGCCTGTACTAAAGCAAATTTATTTACGACACTGTATTCCCATAACCGAAAATGTAATGTAAGTTATACCCATTTTATTCAACACGTTATTGTGTTATGTCACTATATAAACTGATTTTTTTCTGTCTTCATGTAACTGCTAATCACAAGGACATTGTGTGACGCTTTTGAAGACGGACGACGCTGTCGAATACCTAGTCGCAAGTCGTAACGCGGTTTAGGGCATCATTCCTCAGAGCAACGAACACGTATTGTCCCTGTTCCTTCCGTGATACTTTTCTCGTGAATTCGTAGCTTTATCTTAACGTAACTGGACAATTTCAGTTCAGTTATTAAGAAGGTTTTGTTAACTCTTCGTCAGCTTAACTTCGAAGAGAATAACAGTTAAACTTAATGTTCATTTACATCAAGTTGTAATTATATTAACGAAGGAAATGTACTGATTTACTAAGGTCTACATTTACGCGTACATCTATAGTCAGTAAGTCACCTTACAATGTACAGCTTGGCGTAAGGTACTTTGTGCAGCAGTTTCCCTATCCCTACCGAAAAGTTTTCGAGGGAAGAACGAATATTTTAAACCTCCATCTGAGCTCAAAACTCTCTGATATTTTCTTCATGGTTCTTCCGGGAGATATACATAGTGGAAAGAAATACATAGGCTAGCTCTTCTTGAGACTTATACCCTCGAAACATTAACGACAAACCACATTGTGATGCGGAATGCCCCTCCGGCAGCGTCTGCCACTGGAGATGGCTGAGCATTTCCGTGCTTGTTAAATGGAACTGTAACGAAGCGTGCTGCTCTTCTTTGGATATTCTCTCTTTCCTCCATCAGTCCTATGAGGTACGGGTACCACACTAACGAGCTACGGTCGAACTAGTGTTTTGGAAGACGTTTCCTTTGTTGATGGACTACTACTGAGCGGTAGTAAAATTTGCTGTTTTGAAAATCGCGCCGCAGCGCGTAGTGTAAAGCAGTCGCCTTCCGTTTCCGGCGGTGGCGCCGCTGTGGCAATCGCAGCTTTGGTGTCTCCCTCTGGTGGTAAAGGGGAAAGGTTGCCTGTTCACGTGCATTTAAGGGGCGTGATAAGCTCGCTAGGGGTCCGTCTCCCCTCCCCCACGCGGATCCTGTATAATCTCATCCCCTTCCCCCACCTCCTCCTTTTCCTTGAAAGGATACGGATCCTGTACACCTCCCGTAAACTTGATCCTCCTCACCCGCTCGTGTTCCCGATCCTCTCCCCCCCCCCCCCCCCCATGCTGCCGCGCCTGTATTCCCACATCCCACCCGGTCTCCATCTCTCCACCCTCCTTACCCTCTCCCAAGGTGGCTTCCGCCAGCTCCCCCTCCATGATGATGTCCTCGTACCCTCCATCTACCCCTCCTATCAACTTTGACCCTGCCCCACCCCCCACTTCCGGTATCCTTTCCTTTCGGCACCCTCCCTCCCTTCTCTTCTCTTCCCTTCTTTTTCTTTTTCCCCAGTCCCCTCCCTCCATCCCTCTTCCCCCGGGCTTCCCCTCCCCCTTCCTCCCTCCCCACCTATCTCCCCTGACCGTGGCATCTCTGCTCTCCCCTCTCGCTCTCCCACTCCCCTTCCTCCTCCTCCTCTCTTGGCAGGTCCCCGGACTCGTACACGCTCAGTGGACTTTCGCGCCGGAGATCATCGCCATCTGTGTGTCGTGTGTGTGCCTCGATTTGTGTTTAGTGTTCTGTCACCATCACGCATCAACTGTTCACGTGTGCCGTCGCCGTCATCTGTGTTCTGTGCGCCATGTCACCAAGTGTTTCCTGTTTTTTCGAGTCTAGCGTGAACGGCTTCATGTTTATTGTTTTTTAAATCTCCTTCTTTTGCCCGCCGTTTTTACTGTAGTGTCTGTATCACCTATATGTCTTGTTATTGTTCCACTTAAGGCTGAAGAGCAGCGTACTATGCTGCTGACAGCCCGCCTGTATCAAGTGATGAAAATTACAATAAAGGAAAAAAAAACTCGCTAGGGGGAGACAGTCGGAGGCAGTTGGGTCAGTCTGTCAGTCTGAGTCAGTCAGTCGGAGGCAGTTGGTCAGCCAGGACAGTCTGTCAGTCTCTGCGAGTCTGGTCAGTTGGTCAGCCGGTTCAGTGTGGGGCAGTCTTGTCTGTCGTCCGCAGTGCTAGTATGTGTGAGGCCGCCAGTCTGCTCGAGTTTGCTCAGGCAATGGGCATTGGCGGTTGGATCGATCGGTTGGTCGGTCGCGCACTGGGACACAAGATGACTTGTGCGCCTGGAGCGTCGGCGTGTATGAGATCGCCACGTGAGTCCAGTGGGCCGCGCCGTATAGCGAGGCGTAGTGGCTTCGCGGTCGACACGAGAGCAACAGGAGTCAACCAACGACGTCGGTCTGGCCGGGCGAGCTGCGACAGCGTGAAACGGGAGATCGGCGCGCCTTCCTGCGTCCGTTGAAGGGGCTGGCAGCGGATGGCTCGGGAAAGCGTTTTGGGGGTGCTGCGCCAGGTTTTCGCCAGAAATCGCAGTTGTTAGAAGTTAAGTGATTCGTGATATGTTGTTTCAGTTACTTCTTAAATTCTACTTGTTTTCTCGGTCAGTCTTTCGTCCCCTGCGCACTCGTCTGTCTCCTCTCCCCCATCCCCCCCCCCCACCCCCACCGCATTTGTTAGGCAGTTAGTGTCTGTCTGTCTGTCTGTGGGTCTGCTGTACGTTAATAGCTGCCTTTGTTATGTTTGTCGGATTCGGTGTTAACGAATTTAATGCTTAAAGGCCGAATTCTTGAAATATGTTTCTATCTTGCTTATCATCTTGCGAGGGGGTATATGTGTGATGTAGAGCATGTTGTACATTTTATGTAAGTATTCATTTTATGGGTTTTATTTAAATAGTCATTTTAGGTTATAAGCTTGCCACCTTTCTACCGTAAGAGTCCTTAAAAAGTTAAAAATAAACAAATTGCACTTTCGGTGGCAAATAATTTTAGGGTTGTACCATTTCCATTCCTCTTACGGGGTGTATTGTTTACATGTTTGTATGATGTTAAAATTTTTTTGTATAAAGTAATCTGGTGTGTTGCAGATTTGCACCAGTGTACTCTTTCAGAGGTTGTTGTGAGCGGTCGTGACTACGGCCGTGTTGAAAGGGAGCAGGCTAGCTTCTCAGCCCGAAGGTTCCTACTGTCAGTATTGTTCTTTCTGCATCTAGATAAAACTGTAACTTGATATTTCGAGTGTGCTTTTCTGCTTATAATTTTAAATCTATTTTGAAAAGGCTTTTAGGAATAAATTCACATTTGTTAAAGGTAATTTTCCATCGGTTACTTCCTGGAAACTACTTCCACGCTCACCCAATGTGATTAAATGTGTCAATGTTCTTGATGAATCGCCAGTAAATTAAGTAAAATCTTAAAAAAAATTGAAATTAAATTCTACGGTTCAACTACATTTGCTGAGTATTCTTCCGGTGAATCTGTCTGGCATCTGTCTCATCACCAATCAATAAGGGGCTCGTTCCACTTTAAATCGGTCCATACGTATACCCACAAATGTTTGATGAATGAAACAACATCCAGTGACCGTTCTGCAATTGTGTAATTACGCTGTAGCGTTTCTTTCTCTGTATATATTCACAATAAGTTACATTAGTTAATGTTGAGGGTCAGTTGTCACTCCCTGCACTTAGCATCCATCCTCTGCAGGCGTTCTTAAATCTCGCTGCAAATCTCTAGCGTCGTGAATTCTCTTTATGCAATATCATCCTCCGCGTAACGTCATAAGGAACGTCCAACTTTATCTACAAGGTCATTTTTTATTTATTGTCAAAATTAATATTCATACAACGCTACCGTATGGCGCGTCCGAAGGAACACCTGAAGACTTCGACATGCTGTGTACTGCATTCTAGAAACTCTTCATTCCAGTCACACTTTTGATCGGATTATCCAATAGACGGCAATGCAGGACCGTTTCTAATTCCTAACGAAAGTCAAGGAACACAGCATCTTCATTGGCGCCAGCACGTACTGATTTTTGGGTCTCGTGGACGAAGAGAGTGAGCTGTGATTAATAGGATCGTTTTTTTTTTTTTTTTTCTACGAACCCTTGTTGATTCTACACCGAAGATTTTCCGTCTCCAGAAATGTCATTATACGCCAGCATAAGACATGTTACATGAGATGGTATATCTGTTCTACGGCCGTTCCTAAAAATGATATGAAATGTGCTTTTTATAATCATTATGTGCTGTATACGGATCTTATAAGAGGGAAAGTTCCTTCGCGTGCTCTACGTAGAAGCGAACTGGTTTCATTTCCTGTCCGGTGGCCTTTCCCGTGTAGGAGTTTTAATTACATTTCTGCCCCTTGGGTACATGTTTCGATATCTGTCTATTTGTCGTTCGTGCGACGATTTATAGCGGGAAATACTGTGCAATCTACCTCTGTGGAATAGTCTTGGAAAAAGAGTTTTACTACTTCGAACTTTTTTGTCCTCCACTCAATACCATTACGGTCAAAGAGTGTCAGGACATATTGTATGAGTCCCGTCGCTTTACTGATTTAACATAATACTAGAGATTCTTAAAATTTTCTGTCGTGTTGGTAGATAGAACTTTAGGTTCGAATCCGTTGAACGCTTCACGCATGATGAACTTTATACTTATCAAGTGACGCAATTTAATTCTGCTGGCTGAGAAGACAGTGAAAGTAGTTAAATCTTTTTGTCTATTATTATTTTTGAACAGCATGTACTGTAGATGTTCTGTGTTGTTCGGCGGCGATCGGCGGTTGAAGGAATGCTGTAGTCGACAAACATACTCGAAGTACAACTGGAGTCTCCCTTCTCCACGTATCCTATTATCTTTTCCTTCTGACGCAGTAGAAAGCAAAGAAGGGAAACTAGGAAACTAATATAAACGCAAAAAAAAAGAAATGAAATTTGAGGCTGGTACCTATGGGACGAAACTGCTGAGGTCATCGATCGCTACACTTACCCACTAATTGATCTAACTTCAACTGACTTAACGCTAAGAACAACACACACAACCATTCCCGAAGGACGACTCGAACCTCCGACAGGGTGAGGCACGCGAACCGTGACAAGGTGCCCAAGACCGTGCGGCTTCCCCGCGCGGCTCAAAGAAGAATTCTAGAATCTGGAAGAGAACATGAAGCTTTGTTTCACTTTCTTTGCTGCTTGTATTGTTATGTGGTGCTAAAAACGTGGAGGCAAAACGTAATATCTAAAAAACTAGGCACCACCTACGACGTACAGCACGCCGAAGAAGCAGTGGAAAAAGTTTTAGGTGGCGTAATAAAAATACAAAGGGAATAAATAAGAATGTTAGGGCTCGTAGGCGACTTAGCCGCTCTAATCAGGTGTAAGGGACCCGTAGAAAGTCTTCTGAAAGAAAAGGGCAAAATAATGAGGACAGATGGTATGACTTAAGGCCAATCAATACCAAAATGCGGGTGATGAAGAGTGCATGGAGGAACATGACGACTTCAGTATCATAAAATTTTGTTACGGCAATATAGTGCATATAAAGAAAAATATTTTTACCCAGGTACTAAGATTACATAGGCTGGCCGAAGTAATGAAGCTACCAGAAGTAGTATGGGACTTTTTTCATTAAAAGGGCTCTACTATCTTCAGATATTGTTACGGTAATGAGGAAGAAGTATCTGTATTACTACGTCTGGAGCACTGCGTTCTATTGTAGTGAAACATACACTATTCAATCATATTAATGTTACCAGCTCTTATGTTCGACATCATCATGGTACATGCATTCATAGAAAGCAGATGGCAGCAATAACAGTGAAATGTATGTAATTTGTGTTGAGGAACGAGGAAAAAAAGTGATGTGGGAACGGGCCGATTTACCTACCATTTGAAAGGTCATGATCATTGGCTTTCAGCCAAAGGATGGAAGCATTTCCAGTAATGAAACACCAGGTACAGTGCGTGGCGATTAGTGGCCTTTTCAGATGAATCACGTTTTATGTTCTACCGGACAGATGGCCGTTCGGCATGTAGATCGTGAAACATCCGAAAGCAAACAAGGAGGGTGCATTATGGTCTGGGAATGGCTTGCTGGCATTTTCTGAGTGATTTCTTCATTCTGGAAGGTACAATAGATTTGCTTCAGAACGAAGGTATCAGCCAGCAGGACAATCAAACGTGTCACACAGCTCGCAGTATACGTGCGTTGTTGGAAGAGCAACAAGATGAGTTTATCGTACTCCCATGGCCACCAGTCTCTAAGGATTTAAACCCAGCAGAGAATCTGTAGGACCACCTCCATGGGATTTTCGTCCTGTGAATCTTTAAACGAGGAATGTAGCGCAGTTGGCCACGGCAATAAAATCGGGATGCCTCCAGATCCCTGCCGCTGTCTTCCATAATCTCTTTGACTCTCTTCAAGGACGTCTCGCAGAGATATGTGCTGTAAAATGTGGTTTTACGTATTTTGGCGAGCGCCCATATTAACGTTGACTACACGATGTGCATAATCCTACGTCAGGAAAAGTAGATATTAAAGCAGTCCAAATGTGGTAGTCTCAAAAAACCTTCATCCACTTCTACACCTACATAAGCCCCTTTATGGACTGCAGCTGATATTTAGTGTACCACTATCTCTTCCAATCTTCTCTGTTCAATCCGCGAATGGTACATATTATACCTCCATATTAATTTTAGTATCTCTAGTTATCTAGTCGTGGTCATTCCGTGAGAACTATGTGGGAGGAAGTAAGAAGCCCTATTGTTTCCAGAACACCATTTAGTAATATCAGTAGCAAACCTATACATGAAGCACAACGCCTCTCTTTTAGCGTCCGCCAGTGTGTTTTTTTCATCATCTCCGACTACATGATCCCGTGACAAAACATGCCATGTCTCGTTGGATTTTCTGCATTTCATGTGTTGATTCAGTGTAGTAAGGTTCTCAGCTTGATGAGCAACAAGAAATAGCCTCTCTCAACACACACACACACACACACACACACACACACACACACACACACACACACACACACACACACACATTCAAGGATACATACTTTCGCAGTCATTCAACCATACACTCACACATTATACTCGCAGCATTACAGATTCATAAATTCTTCGAAGGATCAGGAAGTCTTGTCATGAAGTTATTATTTCGGTTTGTGTTTCAAGTTAATTATTTTTTGTGTTAGATTGTTCACATAACTGGGTAGGTAATAAATGAATATTTTTAACTAAATAGATCACTAATTTCAGTGCTGGGTAAGCGCGGATAGCCACTTGGTGCAGGGAGTGGCAACTGACCCTTAACATAGACAAATGTAACGTATTGGGAATACATAGAAAGAAGGATCCTTTATTGTATGATTATATGATAGTGGAACAAACACTGGTAGCAGTTACTTCTGTAAAATATCTGGGAGTATGCGTGCAGAACGATTTGAAGTGGAATGATCATATAAAATTAATTGTTGGTAAGGCGGGTACCAGGTTGAGATTCATTGGGAGAGTCCTTAGAAAATGTAGTCCATCAACAAAGGAGGTGGCTTACAGAACGCTCGTTCGACCTATACTTGAGTATTGCTCATCAGTGTGGAATTCGTACCAGATCGGGTTGACGGAGGAGATAGAGAAGATCCAAAGAAGAGCGGCGCGTTTCGTCACAGGGTTATTTGGTAACCGTGATAGCGTTACGGAGATGTTTAGCAAACTCAAGTGACAGACTCTGCAAGAGAGGCGCTCTGCATCGCGGTGTAGCTTGCTCGCCAGGTTTCGAGAGGGTGCGTTTCTGGATGAGGTATCGAATATATTGCTTCCCCCTACTTATACCTCCCGAGGAGATCACGAATGTAAAATTAGAGAGATTCGACCGCGCACGGAGGCTTTCCGGCAGTCGTTCTTCCCGCGAACCATACGCGACTGGAACAGAAATGGGAGGTAATGACAGTGGCACGTAAAGTGCCCTCCGCCACACACCGTTGGGTGGCTTGCGGAGTATAAATGTAGATGTAGATGTAGATTTCATTCAGTTAAAGATTAATTTCGGATGAAAAAGAGGGGCTGGACCAAAATGCGGCCTCCCTCTAATTCATCTCTTGTGCCAACCTATTTGTCTCAGGGTAGCACTTGCAATCTATGTCCCTAATTATTTGTTGGACGTATTCCAGTCTATGTCTTGTTCTATAAGTTTTACTCTCTACAGCTCCCTGATGTCTTAACGGATGTTCGAGCATCCTGTCCCTCCTTCTTGTCACTGTTTTCCACGTACTCCTTTCCTCACCGATTCTGCGGGGCACCTCCGCATTCCCTACCTTAAGAGTTCACCAGATATTGAACATTTTTCTGCAGCCCGACATCTCAAATGCTTCAAGTCTGTCCCTTCCAGTTGCCATGTTTCACTACCTTAGAATTCTGTTCTCCAAACGTACATTCACAGAAGTTTCTTCCTCGAATTGAGGTCTACGTTTGACACTAGCAGGCTAGTAGACGTTTAATAATAGCAGACTTCTCTTCGCCAGGAATGCTCCATTTGCCTGTGCTTGTTTGGCTTTTAAGTTTTCCTTGCTCCGTCCGTCATTGGTTATTTTGCCGCCTAGGTAGGAGAGTTCCTTAATTTCATCTATTTAGTGATCACCAATCCTGATGTTTACTTCTCACTGTTCTCATTTCTACTACATCTCATTACTTCCGTTTTCTCATCGATTTACTCTCAACCGATATTTTGTATTCATTACACTGTTCATTCCGTTCAGCAAATCCTGTAACTCTTCTTCACTTTCACCAACGATAACAATGTTAACAGCGAATCTTATCATCGATATCCTTTCACCTTGAATTTTAATTCCACTCCTAAACATTTATTTATTTCCGTCATTAAATCTCCCATGTACAGATAGCACAGTAGGGGCAAAAGACTGCAGCGTTGTCCTACATCCTTTTTAATCCGAACTTTTCGTACTTGATCTTCCACTCTTATTATTCCCTCTTGAATCTTGTACATATTGTGCACACATGAAAAGAGTTTTGCACCGCCCCGGTTCGCAAAACACCTGAAGGTAGACGTCGACTGTGGATATTGTCACAGGCACAGTCCATTTGACCAGTGATGTCACTAAACTCGCCCAATGATGTAAACAACCATGCATGAGCAGTGCCTACTGGACTGACGGGGTCCCACAGCCAATCATTTCCAGTCATTCCACCAGGGAGGAGATACACGGCTCTTGTTGTCTGTAGTTCAACCATGGCTAGACGGTCAATACCGCGGTTCGATCGCGTCCGCATTGTTACTTCGTATCAGGAAGGGCTCTCAATGAGGGAAGAGTCCATGCGTCTCGCAGTGAACCAAAGCTACGTTGTTCGGACATGGAGGAGATACAGAGAGGTAGGAACTGTCGATGACATGCCTCGCTCAGACCGCCCAAGAGCTACTACTGCACTGGATGACCGCTACCTAGGATTTATGACTCGGAGGAACCATGACAGCAACGCCACCATGTTGAATAAAGCTTTTCGCGCAGCCGCAGGACGTCGTGTTACGAATCAATCTGTGCGCAATAGGCTGCATAATGTACAAATTCACTCCCCACGTCCCTGGCGAGGTCCATCTTTGCAACCACGACACCACGCAGTGCGGTACAGATGGGCCCAACAACATGCTGAATGGGCCGCTAAGGACTAGCATCACATTGTCTTCACCGATTAGTGTCGCATATGCCCTATACCAGACAATCGTCGGAGTCGTATTTGGAGGCAACTTGGTCAGGGTGAACGCCTTAGACACAATGTCCAGCACGTGCTGCAAGTTGGAGGTTCCCTGCTGTTTCGGGGTGGCATTATGTGGGGCCGACGTACACCGCTGGTCGTCATGGAAGTTGCAGTAATGACTGTACGATACGTGAATGCTATCCTCCGACCGATAGTGCAACCATATCGGCACCATATTGGCAAGGCATTCGTCTTCATGGACGACAGTTCGCACCCACATCGTGCATATCTTGTGAATAACTTCCTTCAGGATAACGACATCGCTCTACTAGAGTGGCCAACATGTTCTCCAGACACGAACCCTATCGCACATGCCTGGAATAGCTTGAATAGGGCTGTTTATGGACGACGTTGCCCAACAACCACTCTCAGGGATCAACGCCCAATCGCCGTTGAGGAGTGGGACAGTCTGAACGACAGTGCCCTGATGAACCTGTGGATATTATGTAACGACGAATACAGGCATTCATCAACGCAAGAGGACGTGCTACTGGGTATTAGAGGTACCGGTGTGTACGGTAATCTGGCCCATCACCTCTGAAAGTCTCGCTATGTGGTGGTACAACAAGCAATGTGTGGTTTTCATAAGCAATAACAAGGGCGGAAATGATGCTCATGTTGATCTCTAATCCAATTTTCTGTACAGGCTCCGGAACTCTCGGAACCGAGATGATGTAAAACTTCTTTTGATGTATGTATATTACCCGTCTTTCCCTATACTTATCCATTTTCCGAAGAATTTCGAATAATTCTCCAGATCGACAAATCCTATAACTTGTCTTGATTTTTCTGCAGTCTTGATTCCATTACCATCTGCAACGTCAGTTTTGCCTCTGTGGTGCGTTTACTTTTCTCGAAGCCGAACTGATCGTCATTTAACACATCCTGATTTATCTTTTCCATTCTTCTCTACATTATTCCTGTCAGCAAATTTGATGCATGAGCTGTTAATTAAACTGTGCGAAAATTCTCGCACTTGTTGGCTCTTGCAATCTGAAATGTGTGGATGATTTTTTTTCTGAAAGTCAGATGGTATATTGCCGGACTCATAAATCCTACACACCTACGCGAATAGTCGTTTTGCTGCCATTTCCTCCAAAGGCTTTATAAATTATGATGAAATGTTATCTGTACCTTCTGTCCTGTCTGATTTGACGTCTGTCAGAGCTCTTTTAATACCTGATTCTAATAGGGCATCCAACATCTCTTCTGTATCGACTTCTGTCTCTTGTTTGTCAGTCCATGAAACGAGTTTCCCCTCTCATAGACGCCTTCAGTGTATTTCTTTTCCACTTCTGCTCTGAATTTAAAAATGGTATTCACATTTCACTCTTCATTTCACTAAACTTTTAGTTTCTGAGTTTTGACATTCCTATATGCTTCGTCAGTCCTTCTGGCAAGTATTTCTTTTTAGATTTCCTCACATTTTTCATACAGCCACTCGCCTTGGCTTTTCTGCCTTCCTATTTATTTCATTCCTAGGAGATTTGTATTTCTGTGTTCCTGAACTTTCTTCTTTCTTCGATGAACTGAAATATTTCTTCTGTTACCCTTGGTTTTTTCTTTGTACCTCCATTTTTCTTTCCAAATTCTGTGAGTGCCCGTTTTAGAAATGCTCATTCCGCTTCAACTGAAACGCCTACTGAGCTGTTCCCTATCATAGTATCCATAGCCTTAGGGGACGTAAGGCGTATCTGTTCATTCATTAGTACTTCCATACTTCTTTGTGCATTGATACCTCCTGACTTTTTATGTTTTTGTTTTTTTTTGTTTTTGGTTCATCAGTCTTCTGACTGGTTTGATGCAGGCCGCCACGAATTTCTCTCCTGTGCCAACTTCTTCGTCTCAGGGTAGCACCTGCAACATACATTCTCTATTATTTACTGGATGTATTTCAATCTCTGTTTTTCTCTACAGTTTTTGACCTCTACAGTTCTCTCTAGTACCATGGACGTCATTCCCTCATGTCTCAACAGATGTCCTATCATCATATCCCTTCTTCTTATCAGTATTTTACACATATTCCTTTCCTCTCTGATTCTCCGTAAAACCTCCTCATTCCGTACCTTATCAGCCCACCCAATTTTCATCATTAGACTGTAGCACCACATCTCAAATGCTTCGATTCTGTTTCGGTTTTCCCACAGTCCATGTTTCACTGCCATAGTCCAGGTGTACGTTCTCAGAAATTCTTCCTCAAATTAAGGCCTATTCTGGAAACTAGTAGACTTCTCTTGGCCAGGAATGCCCTTTTTGTCATTGCTAGTCTGCTTTTCATGTCCCCCTTGCTCCGTCCGTGAGTTGTTATTTTACTGCCTAGGTAGCTGAATTCGTTAACTTCATCAACTTCGTGATCACCAAATTGATGTTAAGTTTCTCCCCTTTCTCAGCCGCGCGGGGTAGCCGTGCGGTCCTAGGCGCCATTCCCAGGTTCTTGCGGCTCTCCCCGTCGAAGGTTCGAGTCCTCCCTCGGGCATGTGTGTGTGTGTGTGTGTGTGTGTGTGTGTGTGTGTGTGTGTGTGTGTGTGTGTGTGTGTGTGTGTTGTCCTTAGCGTAACTGTAAGTGTGTAAGCCTAGGGAGCGATGACCTCTGCAGTTTGGTCCCATAGTCCTTACCACAAATTTCCAAACTGATATTCTCAGCCGGCCACGGTGGCCGTGCGTTCTAGGCGCTGCAATCCGGAACCGAGGGACTGCTACGGTCGCAGGTTCGAATCCTGCCTCGGGCATGGATGTGTGTGATGTCCTTAGGTTTAAGTAGTTCTTGGGGACTGATGACGTCAGATGTTAAGTCCCATAGTGCTCAGAGCCATTTGAACCAGCTAGTCCGTTAAAATTCAGCCTACTCATCATTACTAGTAAATTATTATTTGATTCTATATCTGCTCCTGGATACACCTCACAATCTACTATCTGATTTCCTTAAGGTACATTGCAAGCTTCCATCTGTCAACTGCAATCAAGACGTTAATAAAATGGCGGAGTTGTGGTGTAAGTAACACTTGATTTATTCATTCTTAACATCTCATGGCAAAAGATAGATAACGAAACGCCATACAAACATATTTATTTGACAAACGCGTTCAGTAATACTGGTCTGTGGTGGACAAAGTGATCATCTGGGGCTCAACACATGGCACTAACCAGAACTAATCGCTCTACCTGACTTCCTACATGTGAATCTGCAGCATGCCAGAAAAACTACGCTACTATTAAAGATCTATACTATTCCATCAAGAAAAATGTGGTTGTAAAGAACAGGGTGCTGAGAATCATATATTGGAGCCATACGCCGTTGTAGCAAATACTTTACCCTCCTGCTGGTCAGGGCGGCACACCACGAAACACTGGACTCATGGTTGGCAGCAATCTGTTATTAATGGCCCGCGCCCGAAAGTATGCAAATACGCGATCTCGCGTTCCGTTACTTCGGAACGCAGGTACTTCCCTACGAGCCTCTGAAACCTCGGTGGATTCCAGTGTGCAGGTGGGCCAGTTTTCTGGTCTGCCAAACCAGAATTGACTCCGTGACACGACTATGCATGACAGTATATGTCAAATGTTTTGACGGCCGACTCGAAACTAATAAGTATAATCACGCATCACTCGTTGTGTGCATGATGCGTGAAGCAGCATCTCTGACGGTTCAGATAGTGACTGGCACAGGCTCTAAGTGGCACACTAGCGAAGGACACAAGTCTCACCGTTCGAAGGTGGGAGACCGTCCCTTGCTCAGCATACACAGATTTGATCAACCAGCGACCTTAAAAATTAACAGGGAGGAAAAGGAAAAAAGATTCAGCTTCGCAGCCTCTTTCCCACACTTTTACGCTGCGTCTTTGCTAAAAGCATGTCCTGGATGGAACCACAGCCCTCCATAAAAAGATCGTTATCACCCCTGTTGCGTCCATTTCGAACATTCAAAAGAATGGCCATAAACTCGGTAAAAGCCTCGTGCTTCCACAAATATGTTTTGTAGCAGAGTGTGGATGCCTGGACGCGACTGATACATTCCACAGAAATTGGCAGAAACACACACCCGTCTCAGAGGCTTCCTACTTTACAAGGGCCCATCCTCTGCTTTATTGCCAGTCACCAATGCTCTGCCCGTAGCTCTAGCGACTCCTTGGCGCTTGTCAGCCAACCTGGGCGCATCCGACGACCGACCGGTGTCATCCAATGTGTATGCAGAATGCGACCAAGGAACTGGGCCGTCCACAAATGATGTCACCCAGGTTCCGCAGAAAAAACGCTCTCCTCGGCCCTTAAACGCCGCTGTATGCTTTTACTGCAGTCAGTTAACACGCACACTCTTCCTTTCAATGCAGGTAAAGCTTACCGCTATTCCTTCACTAGAGCACACAAGCAAGAGCGTTAACTACTGCAAACCGTTTCATCATACGAAAAAAGTCAGATCGTATCCAGTACAGCAACCAAGTAGTAATGATCATCTTCTTTAAGAGCATTAAGCATTATAACACCGTATCAAAAGTGACAGTGCCCTGCAATCTCTTAATCTTGGTTCCAGACAAGCTGTTTTCCATCTCGGCTAAGAAAGAAACTGCTTAACTCTAACGATATTTAATTCTTTGGGCCAAAGTAGGCAATAACAATTGTGTTTCACCGTGATGTAATCTAACTGAAATTTTCCTGTACCTCCCGGAATTTTCCAGGATAACAAGTCGTTTTCTGATTCTTGAACAGAGCATTCGTTATTACTAGCTCAAATTTACTGCAGAATTCTCCATATTTTTTGGTAACTCTTTCTTGCACTCCTTCCCACACAAGTGAATTTCAATCCCATAAGACTATTAGATTTTTATCTACCTTTGCATACTGAATTAACCATTCAATACCCTTATGTACTTCTTCTATGGATTCACCTTCTGCTTTTGATGTCGGCACATATGCCTGAAGTACCGTTGCTAGTGTTGGTTTGCAGACGATTCTGATGACAACAAACCCATCACTGAACTGTTCACAGTTCTCTCTGCCCTACCTCCTTATTCATAACGAATCTTATTCCCTCTTTTCTCCATTTCACTACACTGATCCCGCACGATATCTAGATTAAGCTTTAGCATTTCCCTTTTGAGAATTTCTAGCTTCCCTACCGTGTTCAAACTTCTGACATTCCTCACTCCGTCTCGTAGAATGCTATCCTTTCGTTGGTTATTCAATACTTTTCCTCCCCGTTACCAGTCCACTCCCGGCGACCCGAAAGGGGGACTAGTCTAGAATCTCTTGCTAATGGAGAGATTATCATGACACCTTTTCAATTAAATGTCACGTGTTTTGGAGTGGAAGAAAGTGCTGTGAACCTATGTCCACCCCTCCGCACCCTTTGAGAAGGCCGTTGGCTGAATGAGGATGACTTCTTATGCCGGAAGTCTTCGGCTGCCTTTGCTGATGATTTTTATTCGATATACAGTATAAGTGATAGCGGCATTTGAACCTTGGATTGAGGACTTTTGGTTACTAATCAAACAAGCAACATCTAGACCAGCGAACAAAGTAAGTAATTACGAACGCATTGGGCAGAACCACCAACTATCTCTTTGTTCGTCCACTACTTTAAATCCAGAGTTGTTTGAAAGTAGACAGTAATATAAGCGTTATAGGAATTCGGTGGTCACACGTTCTTTCACTTGACAGGAGGTGCGCCGGCCGAAGTGGCCGTGAGGTTCTAGACACTGCAGTCTGGAACCGCGAGACCGCTACGGTCGCAGGTTCGAATCCTGCCTCGGGAATGGATGTGTGTGATGTCCTTAGGTTAGTTAGGCTTAACTAGTTCTACGTTGTAGGGGACAAATGACCTCAGAAGTTGAGTCCCATAGTGCTCAGTCATTTGAACCATTTAGACAGGAGGTGCAGCTCCTCATATAACTCATAATGTTGTAAATATACTGTGAGGCTGTTGTCAATATGCTCAACTGTTTACAGAGCAGTTACAATAGAGTTAGTGTGAACAGCAAATTTTATTCTTTATACTCTTTTCCGTGTAGCAAACACTTACTTCTTCAAGAAAGATGTACCCACTAGTTACTGAAATAGGAGGTAATATTCGACGTTTTAACCTCAAAAGTCTGCCATTACCCGAAATACGAGAACTGCAGACTACAAACATTTAATAAGCTTCGTATGCTATATTCACAATTCGCCACCGCTGCTACTGTCGGGATAGTGTGGATTTTATTCCATCGAACATCTATGGTATGTATCCGGTCTAACAGATTCTACACACAAACTTGAAATAAGAGTTTGGTTGCCATTTTCCCTACTAATTTTAGAAATCATGAAGTAATTATAGAGAGACTGTTAAGTAAAATGTCCTCAGTTTACTCTTTCGACCTTCCAGTAGTAACAGTACTTCAGCCCAACCGGCTAGCCACGTAGTCTAATGCACTGCGTCCTGAGCGGGAAGGCGTGCCGGTCCCCAGCACGAATCCGCCCGGCGGATTAGTTTCGAGGTCTGGTGTGCTGGCCAGCCTGTGGATGGTTTTTAAGGCGGTTTCCCATCTGCCTCGGAGAATGCGGGCTGGTTCCCCATATTCCGCCTCAGTTACAATATGTTGGCGATTGCTGCACAAACACAGTTTCCACGTACGCGTACAGCATAATTACTCTACTACGCATTCACATTTGGGGCTGTGCTTGTATGGTGTAAGACATTCTTGGGAAGAGGCCGGGGGGGGGGGGTTCCACTGGGGGGCTGAACCGCTGAATAACCCTGAACCCTGGGTACGGTGTGGGGCGGCGGTGGGGTGGGTGGACTGCAGTGGCCTGTTGTGGGGTTGTGTACCACTGGGGGCTACGGCTCGACGAAGCCTCTCCGTCGTCGTTTCTAGGTCCCTGGTTCCATACACAATACACGATACCCAACAGTATTTCTAACGTTCTCCACACTTACAATAAACTTCCCTTGTGTCATATAAATAACTTAATGATTATGTAATTGATTTTTTTAATTTGTTGGCTTTTGGACAACTGAATTACGAGGTAAGCTATAATCGTGATCTGAATCCATTGTATAATCCTGTTTGTGTAAAGTAATTTAGGTAATTCTATACTGAAAAGTTTTTTTTCTAATTCTATATGTAGTTGTTTTTCTGATATGCGTATAAATATTATTTATAGCTAAAGAAAATAATTTTCGGAGGGAGTAACAGAGGAAAACGTCTGAGATAGAAATTTGGTAATGCGCCCAAGGAAGAGATGGATGGTGGTAAATAAGTGCAAGTGACTGAGAGAGTCATCAGTTAAGCAAAAGCTGGCGCCGAAGGAAGAATCTGATGTTTGCGGATTAATGTAGCGCAAGGAATTAAACAAGTAAGACTGTTGTCGTGATTTGCACTTCACTGTCCTGGAAATGTGACAATTTACACTCTATAGCGTATTCCAGGAAAATGAACCGGGAAGAGCAGCCTAAATCATTGCTCTATGAGAGTGCTGTATATAAAGAGGCTGCATGGATGACGTGAACGAAAGGCCTCCAAGACGACACGATTAGCGTCGCCTGTACACATGGCATTTATCAAGTAATAACATTTTAGTTGGGTGAAAGACTATTAACATTTTCTGAATTGATTACAATGAAAAAGTTCTTAGGCACTTCCCGTTACTTTAGACAAGCTTTTTACCTCGTGATACAAATGTTCTACATTGGTATTTATTTAAATATATTGGGTAGATAATTTCTTAGTATTAAAGAACTACTCTGATACAGTTTTCAGTGATACATGGCAGTTGTTGTTTCTCACGCTTAGCTATTACTAAGTCCTTTCTTAATTTTGAAAGTTGAACATGGAGGTTATAAAGCTCTGTTCATTAACACTGCAATATAATTAAGTGACTGCAAAATATGAGCGTGGCTGAATTAGTATGCTGAATTTGTGATTGTTTCTTGTTGTCGCCCGTTCCCGCATCCGTAGCTGTTCCGTTACATATGTCGCACGAGGTGCACGTATGCATACGTGTTTGTTTGGCGAGTGTAAACAGCGCAGGTCGTTGTGTGTTGTGGCACATGGGCAAGGGTGGTTTACTGGGAAAACTCCACGTAAACTGCTCGGCATTAAAATTGCAACACTCAGGAGACTGCATGCAACGAACATCAAAGTGGAGTGAAGCGTGTTGTATGCTTGAAATGCAAACATTTAACGTCTCAGGGAAGCTGCGCAAGGAGACTATTGTAACGACATCTACATTCCGCATATTACGAAAGATTACGAAGCATGTTTATTATTCACAAATCTCGTTTTAGTGTTTTTTATTGCCGGCCGCGGTGGCCGAGCTGTTCTACGCGCTTCAGTCCGAAATCGCACGACTGCTACGGTCGCAGGTTGGAATCCTGCCTTGCGCATGGATGTGTGTGATGTCCTTAGGTTAGTCAGTTTGAAGTGGTTCTTACTTCTAGGGGACTGATGACCTCAGATGTTAAGTCACGTAGAACTCAGAACCATTTGAACCAATTTTCTTTTTATTTTTTTTTATTTTTTTTTCTTACGAGAACATCGTGTTATGCCTCTTGTAAGGATGAGAAACGTCTACCAACACAAGACGTTATTCGAGTGCGGCATTCGTGATTTTCCTTCTCGCATTGATTAGGATCCCACGATTGTGACGACGGAATCATTGGGTTGAGGAGTGCCATGTTCAAGCCATGCGTGATTTCAAAGACCTCACAGGAATAGCACCAGAGAAGACACATGCATACGGATCAGCCGGAACATTATGACCACCTAACTACTGACCGGTAACTTCACTTTTGGCACAGATAGCAGCTACCAGCAATGAGACCATGGCAGGTCAGTGGAAGAAGATTGCACCACGTCTGTACACACAAGGCACATAATTTCCGGGGAGAGGGGCGGTGAGCTCTGACGCCAAGTTCAATCATATGATGTGTTCGATCTGGTTCAGAGGGGGGGGGGGGGCGGTCATCACAGCAACTGGAACTAGCCACTGTGTTTCTCGAACCGATCCATCATACTCATGGCCTTGCGACATATCGCATCATCTTGTTAAAAATGTAACTGCTGTCGTGAAATGTGATCGACGTGAGGGAGTGTACGTGCCCTTCAACAAGCGTACAATACACCTTGTCCGTCAAGGTGCCTTTGACGAGCTCCACTGGACCCATGGATGTCCACGTGAATGTTGCTCAGAGCATAATGGAGCCGCCGTCAGCTTGTCTCCGTCCCATAATATATGTGTCGACGGTCGGTTCCCTTGGAAGACGCCACCGAGCGAGGTGGCGCAGTGGTTAGCACACTGGACTCGAGTTCGGGAGGACGACGGTTCAATCCCGTCTCCGGCCATCCTGATTTAGGTTTTCCGTGATTTCCCTAAATCGCTTCAGGCAAATGCCGGGATGGTTCCTTTGAAAGGGCACGGCCGATTTCCTTCCCAATCCTTCCCTAACCCGAGCTTGCGCTCCGTCTCTAATGACCTCGTTGTCGACGGGACGTTAAACACTAATATCCTCCTCCTCCTCCTCCTCCTTGGAATACGCCGGATTAGCGCCCTCCCATCGGCACAATGAAGAAGGTATCACTATTCATCAGATCATGCAATGCTCTGGCACTGCGCCAACGTCCAGTGCCGATTGTCACGAACCCATTTCAGTCATTGTTTTCGATGTCGTGATGTTAACATTGGCACATGCGTGTGTCGCCGGAGGACCCTCATTAGGAGTGTTCCATGCACTGTGTGTTCAGACAGACTTGTAATCTGCCCAGCATTAAAGTCTGATGTTAGATCCACCACAATTCGCCTCCTGCCCTCTTTTACTAGTCTGCCCAGCCTACGACGTCTGCCATCTTTGATAAGGAATGACTGCCCAAACCCATGACGTCTGGGAGTGGTTTCAAGTGGGTTTTGGTATAGAACGAATGGAACACCCGACAAGTGATGGAGCTCCGAAAAGCCCCAGCCGAGCCTGCCTTCCATCACAGTTTGCCTTCCAACTCAGACAGATAACGCCTGTTCCCAACTCTACACACGGATAGCACGTTTACTGATAATACATGCACCGTGCGTATGTCTGACTAGCAGTCATTCCTCGCCAGGTGACGTAGCTATCACCTGGACGGGCTTATACCGTTAGTACTTTGGCTGAGCAGTGTACATGCAAGTTTCACTACTCCGTCCAATGTCATACAGTCACGCCAGGTGCTATGAGTAAGGAGATTGTCTACAGCCACACAAATATTCGCACGGACAGTCTGGAGCTTCACGGACTGTCAGTGTAGCGACTACTGTTGTGACATCCCGTGGAATGGCATGAGATTGAGGCGGGCCGGAAGTCTTGTGGCCAGTGACAACAATGGACTCATGAACAGCACCGCGTCCTCTCTTCAACGAGTCATGGTTCCCTGTAATCATCAAGACGAAAGTATCCATGTGAGGAAAATTTGAGACCTAACGATTGTGTCTTAACTGCGCTCTCCTTAAGGTTGGACACTGTGAAAAACCTTTTAAATTCACAGGCTGTGTACTAATACTTTCTTTAATCATGCATTTCGATATACTTTTATTAATCCCCAAAAATCCGTGGAAAACCACAAGGTATGCGTAGTGCATAACTGTATCTAGTGACCATTAAAAACCAAGGGAAACGTGAAAACTGTGACATCAATTAAAGATACAGCCCAACAGGCATTAGAATTGGCAACAGTATTTCAAGTTTCCATCTGATGTCGCCAGCTGTCGGTCGGAATCTGGGGGACCCAATGGTGCATGTCTGCTAAGCCATGCCTCCAGTGGTGCCTACAATGGCGCCTAACTACACGCACCCTCTGTTGCCGCGATACAGGATGGCTGGAGACAGCTACTCGACCCACTTTCTCTTGGAGCCTCTTTGCTACGACACCACCGTTCGTGCTTAGTGCAGGGAGCCTCTTCCTTGCTGATATTATATAGCTGGACCCGGTGTCTTGCTGCGTTACTTGTAATGAGTCTTCGTCCATTTGGAGAAATACAAGTTAAGCAAATCCTCTGTTTGCCGTGTTAACTTGTTCGCTAATCGTGTCTGCTCCTGTCCAACTTTCCTTGGACGACAGCTGCGGCACCAATCTGTAGCCTACCACTGCTTACCGTTTTGTTCGAAGTGGCACACCACAAAAACATACCACGATTAGGTCATACGTAAATATGAAGTCATCTATTTTATGAACTTTCAGCATTGCAGCGCGTCAGCAATCGTAAGTATCGAAATAATTATCAAAAATCCTCCTCGACTGCACAAACTACCCAGTGTTTACCTAGGTTTCAGCGTGGGTAACAACGCCTTCTTCAGAACAAATACGAAACAGCTTGCCTAAATAGGCATAGTGAAAGGCTAAAATAAACACCTATATGCGGTCTTGCCTTTGAAAATACCTATTTAGGCAAGCTGTTTTACATTTGCTCTGAAGAAGGCGTGGTTATGCACGCTGAAACCTAGGTAAACACCAGGTGGTTTGTGCAATAGAGGCGGATTTTTCATAATTACATCTATTTTATCTCTAAGGTCACCAAGTGGCAGTGCCATTGAGCATTAATATTTAAGACTTAACACAATTATAATAATCACTGAATAACGAAATAAAAGTCACATCATAGCCTACACCTTCAGAAAGGCAAATTTTAATGTTGACTACCAAACTGGTTATAGACTGTGTTCATTTGTTGTCATGGTTTTGAAGGGAAGAAAATAAATTTAAATAACCAGGTATCCATAACGTCACAAATGGGGTTTTGCTATTGTGCTTATGTCGGTCAAAAAAGGAGGGACTTTCAAACCCGATCTAGGCTCAAACGGCTCAAATGGCTCTGAGCACTATGGGACTTAACATCTATGGTCATCAGTCCCCTAGAACTTAGAACTAGTTAAACCTAACTAATTTAAGGACATCACACACATCCATGCCCGAGGCAGAGCCCGATCTAGGGAGCATACGCACAAAAACAGTAGTGCTTTGAGTTTGCAGCTTATAAATGAGAGCCGTGTCGTTCTCGAAATCTGATAAGATTTCTAAATCTTGCACGAAGAACCGAATGGCTCTAACCTTGATACTATGGAGGAAATTGAAACCTGTGCTCATCGATATAAGAACCTCACAAAAAAATTAAATGAACAGCCAGAAACAACACGACAGTGCTTCTATAAAACTTTCGATGAAGCAATGAATACGTAACTATTGGCCTGTTTCACTACGGATTTATTTTCAATGGTACACACTCAGCTTGCCTCAGCTGGAGAGGAAAGGAATATGTGGAAAACACTAACAAGGAGAAAGGACAGGATGATAAGACATCTATTAAGAAATCAGAGATGACTTCCAAGGTACAAGAGCGTACTGTAGAGGGCAAAAGCTGTAAAGGAAGACAGAGATTGGAATACATCCAGCAAATAATTGAGGACGAAGGTTGCAAGTGCTACTCTAAGATGAATAGGTTGGCTCACATGAAACCAGTCATATGTCTGACGACTCAAAAATAAAATCAAGGATTGTGGTACCGACAGTAGAAATAACGGGTATCTTTCCGATGCTCGATTACGCTAACATTAAGCTAAGACGAGATATTTGAATGGAGGATCTCTGAGAGCTTAAAGTGATATATTGCTTATTTTTACAAACAAATGTTCAAATGTGTCTGAAATCTTGTGGGACTTAATTGCTAACGTCATGAGTCCCTAAGCTTACACACTACTTAACCTAAATTATCGTAAGGACAAACACACACACACATCCATGCCCGAGGGAGAACTCGAACCTCCGCCGGGACCAGCCGCACAGTCCATGACTGCTGCGCCCAAGACCGCTCGGCTAATCCCGCGCGCCTCTTATTTTTATATGTAACTCGTTTTGGGTGCACCTTTACATCGGAATAGCATCAAATACAGGTTAATAAACATCTTCTGTTCAAAAATTTGCAAAGTCGATTCGGTGTATTAGTAACCTGCAGGTACGGCAGTCACTAGGAAATGTGGAACAGAATGATTAACGGATATGTATGAAAGGACATAAAAAAAATTTATGGATGTCATCCGGCGCAGAGACGATTGTGCAACTAGAGCGGCGCAACCACAGTTCTGCTGCGGTACGGATAACAAGTGCGGAACAATGTGGGGGCGAAATCGCGCAGCAACTGGAAACGTTCTCTCAAGCTGAAATAGGCGGGATAGTACCATCCTTGTGGGCAAAACTCGTACGTTACACAACCGTTCACAGCGAAATTCCGGCGGTATATGGACCAAATGAAATTTCACGTCCAGCCGTAGTAAAATGGCGCCAACAAGCTGATCAGGACCAACAGATGGGGCGATGCTGTTAGGGAAGGACGGATATCGAGATCGACGACAGGCGACAATGTGCAGGCAGTCGAGGAACTAATTCGTAGCAGTCACAGGTTTTCTGACGATGAGGACCTTCACACAACGCTTCTCGAATGGGGCCGTGACAGGTGGACTTCTATCGCAGAAATTGGTGAAACTCACCGACCGCTGCTTACAGAGACTTCATAACTATGTCGAAAAACAGTGCCATGTCTCTGTGACACTTTGAACTGTAGTGCACCATTCTATTAAGGGGTATCCCACAAGTACACTCCTGGAAATTGAAATAAGAACACCGTGAATTCATTGTCCCAGGAAGGGGAAACTTTATTGACACATACCTGGGGTCAGATACATCACATGATCACACTGACAGAAACACAGGCACATAGACACAGGCAACAGAGCATGCACAATGTCGGCACTAGTACAGTGTATATCCACCTTTCGCAGCAATGCAGGCTGCTATTCTCCCATGGAGACGATCGTAGAGATGCTGGATGTAGTCCCGTGGAACGGCTTGCCATGCCATTTCCACCTGGCGCCTCAGTTGGACCAGCGTTCGGGCTGGACGTGCAGACCGCGTGAGACGACGCTTCATCCAGTCCCAAACATGCTCAATGGGGGACAGATCCGGAGATCTTGCTGGCCAGGGTAGTTGACTTACACCTTCTAGAGCACGTTGGGTGGCACGAGATACATGCGGACGTGCATTGTCCTGTTGGAACAGCAAGTTCCCTTGCCGGTCTAGGAATGGTAGAACGATGGGTTCGATGACGGTTTGGATGTACCGTGCACTATTCAGTGTCCCCTCGACGATCACCAGTGGTGT
This sequence comes from Schistocerca serialis cubense, assembly GCF_023864345.2. Classification (NCBI taxonomy): domain Eukaryota; kingdom Metazoa; phylum Arthropoda; class Insecta; order Orthoptera; family Acrididae; genus Schistocerca; species Schistocerca serialis. Next base: position 740,325,844 of record NC_064643.1, on the reverse strand, counting down.
ACGGCCAGTGTAGGAGATCGCTCCCCACACCATGATGCCGGGTGTTGGCCCTGTGTGCCTCGGTCGTATGCAGTCCTGATTGTGGCGCTCACCTGCACGGCGCCAAACACGCATACGACCATCATTTGCACCAAGGCAGAACCGACTCTCATCGCTGAAGACGACACGTCTCCATTCATCCCTCCATTCACGTCTGTCGCGACACCACTGGAGGCGGGCTGCACAATGTTGGGGCGTGAGCGGAAGACGGCCTAACGGTGTGCCGGACCGTAGCCCGGCTTCATGGAGACGGTTGCGAATGGTCCTCGCCGATACCCCAGGAGCAACAGTGTCCCTAATTTGCTGGGAAGTGGCGGTGCGGTCCCCTACGGCACTGCGTAGGATCCTACGGTCTTGGCGTGCATCCGTGCGTCGCTGCGGTCCGGTCCCAGGTCGACGGGCACGTGCACCTTCCGCCGACCACTGGCGACAACATCGATGTACTGTGGAGACCTCACGCCCCACGTGTTGAGCAATTCGGCGGTACGTCCACCCGGCCTCCCGCATGCCCACTATACGCCCTCGCTCAAAGTCCGTCAACTGCACATACGGTTCACGTCCACGCTGTCGCGGCATGCTACCGGTGTTAAAGACTGCGATGGAGCTCCGTATGCCACGGCAAACTGGCTGACACTGACGGCGGCGGTGCACAAAACCTGCGCAGCTAGCGCCATTCGACGGCCAACACCGCGGTTCCTGGTGTGTCCGCCGTGCCGTGCGTGTGATCATTGCTTGTACAGCCCTCTCGCAGTGTCCGGAGCAAGTATGGTGGGTCTGACACACCGGTGTCAACGTGTTCTTTTTTCCATTTCCAGGAGTGTATATGCCTAACATATGATGACAAGCAGATAGAAGAAATGGACAGTGTTAAATTCTTGGGATTATAGCTTGATAATAACTTCGACTGGGGGGAGCACACCACAGAGCTGCTGAAGCGTCTTAACAAATCTCTATTTGCAGTGTGAATTGTGTCAGACATAGGAGATATAAAAATGAAAAGCCGGCAAACTATGCTTGCTTTCATTCCATAATGTCATATGGGACTATTTTTTGGGGTATTTCATCAAGCCAAGCTAAAGTTTTCCAGGCACCAAAACGTGCAATAAGTTATATGTGGTGCGATCTCAAGAACATCCTGCAGAAGCCTGTTCAAGGAACTAGGGATACTAACTACTGCTTCCCAAAATATTTATTCCTTAATGAAATTTGTCATTAAAAATATATCACTTTTTCAAATGAACAGCTCAGTTCATGAGATCAATGATAGAGGTAGGAATGGTCTTCGCGAGGATTTGAAGTCACTTGCTCTTGTGCAGGGGGGTGTGCATTGTTCAGGAACACACATTTTCAGTGGCTTGCCATCGGCCATGAAAGGCATAGCAACCAATGAGGTTCGATTTGGAAGAGGCCTAGGGGATTTATTGGTGGCGAACTCCGTCAACTCCATTGATGAATTTCTCAGCCTGCTGAGGAGTTCGCCACTAATAGGTCCTTTGGGCTTCACTTGGACTGGGTTTCATTGGTTGTTGGCTTTTTATGGCTGGTGGCGGAATGTTGGAGGTGTGTATTCCTGGATGGTGCGCGCCTTTCTGTGCAGGAGTGGGTGGCTTTGGATCCTTGTGAATATTGTTCTTGTTTCTAGTGTTGCTCTCATGAACTGGGCTGTTGATCTGCAAAAGTGATAGATATATAAGTACAATCTAACATCTGCACCACTTCAGTGTAAATAAGTAATGTGTTCATTGTAAATAAGTATTGTAGTAGTGCTATTATATGTTTATTACCCTATAAACTAAAAAAAATAATTTAAGTGCACTAATGCGATCTTATTAAATGATTGTTTTTAACATGAATCATTCATATGGTGTTCATTAAAAAAAGACGATCATTCCACTTGGGACCTCTGGAAGGCACAATACCGTATCTGTTTCAGTTGTAAATACTTGTCAGGTATTATTGCTTTTCTGACATATTCTACATCCTGGAGGACCTCCTTGCTACGGATCAGTTGGAATGAAAGTAAATCTAATCTAATCAAATCTAATCTATAAAAATTATTTGGCATGTCGTAATAATGTGTAATTTACTTTTTGAGTTAGCCTCCTATGTAGGACCATTGTTAAAAGCAACAGTAGATAGCACATGCTGGATGCTGGCAGAGTTTCGCTGTCACATTGTAAATGCATACAGATTGTGTAAAATTGTGTGAAGTGATGTACCAACTGGCCATCGAAATGGAAGCAGGCAGATGGACACTACGAGAAAAAAGCTTGTACTTAGCATTATGCTAGAGATATTGACGTAACTTCCAGAAAATCATCAGAATATGAAACGGAATAGGCTATTCATGGAATAATAAATAACAGTTCAAAGAAATAACTGGGCGAAGTTTTATTCATTTACACTACCGGCCATTAAAATTGCTACATCACGAAGATGAAGTGCTACAGACGCTAAATTGAATCGAGAGGAAGAAGGTGCTGTGATATGCAAATGAGTAGCTTTCCAGAGCATTCATACAAGGTTGGCGACGGTGGAGACATCTTCAACGTGCTGACATGAGGAAAGTCTCCAACCGATTTCTCATACGCAAACAGCAGTTGACCGGCGTTGCCTGGTGAAACGTTGTTGTGATGCCTCGTGTAAGTAGAAGAAATGCGTTCCATCAAGTTTCCAACTTTGATAAAGGTCGGATTGTAGCCTATCGCGATTGCGGTTTATCGTGTCGCGACTTTGCCCCTCGTGTTGGTCGAGATCCAATGACTGTTAGCAGAATATGGAATTGGCGTGTTCAAGATGGTAATACGGAACGCGTGAAAATGTAACCACATGTCAGTTCTAGTATAATATATTTGTCCGATGAATACCCGTTTATCATCTGCATTTCTTCTTGGTGTAGCAATTTTAATGGCCAGTAGTGTACATTGACGGGTTCTAAAAGGTCCGTAATGGATAAACTTAGTTTACCATTTTCTTACGAGATGCAGTGTCATTCGTTGTCACGCTAAGTGCAGTTTTGTAGTTTAGGGAACCCATGGTCTGTGTCCGTCTCACTACTTGTATGCAGATTCATATTTCTACGCGACTTGCTACCAGTCACTGTCTCCCTATGCCAGACACTCCTATCTTTCTCTGTCTCTCTCTCTCTCTCTGCGAGACACTCCTCTCTTTCTCTCTCTCTCTGTGCAGTCGGTCTCCTGACGTCACTGTACTCTGCTGGTCTCCAAGACTACTTACATCTCTGTAGCTCAAAAGTATGTGATAGTATTTTCAGATTATTCTCATCCTGAAGGACGTTTCATTTAATGTAAGAATAATCATCTGTATTTATACAGTGTAAACTAAATGCATGACAACTGTAAACAACAGTAATGGAGTTGAGGATGGATGCTACGCTTTTCCAAGACACCGAGGACTAAGTTGCGCGCTCCGCGTTCTTGCTCATTTGAATGTGAATCGAGTAGAATAAACGAGGCTGCGGTGACACTTTCGGAGAGACGCCCGTCTGACACACGTCCCGGTATTTGTTTAAGGCGGCGCTCGGCCGCTGCTTTCCTCCGCCCATGCTTTCTTCTATAGCTTTCCAGCCCCTCCGCCGCCTCCCCCACACCCTGCCGCATCTCATCCGCCTCCGCGGCAGCAATTGAAATTCGGCGCCGGCCGTCGCGCCGCCGCTGTATTAATGTGCGCCCAGAATCGAATTTCGATACAACCGGCAGTCTGCAGCAGGCGCCTCCGTGCCTCGATGTGATACGTCACAGACACTGCCGCTGGCTGCCGGGGGTGAGGGTGGGGTTGGCATGCGGTGGGGTGGGGAGGCTGCGAAATGCGGGCCTCGCTGCCGGTCCCTCTCTACCTGCTCTCTTGGCTGTTTTAGACGGAAATGCCTTCTGACGTTCAAAAATAGTGCGCGCCTTTATAAGCTGCGCACAGGAATAACAGAAGAACGGTATGACGTGGCCTAGTGTAAATATTACAGCCCGCTGATGGAAATGGGAAGTGTTACATCATGAAGCAATAGTCCGACAGTATTATCAAACTCTCTGAGCGTGTTAATCACACAATAGGCATTAAATCTCGAGTCATTTATTCTATTCAGAACTAACGTCCGTCGTCACCATAATGAAGCATGAAATTTCATTGAAATGTCCAAAAGAACAGATACAATCTTCATGTAAATATAGCTAAGGCTCACCGGCCATTTGACCATCTTCTTCTGTGCAGATGCACAAACAGTGTCCGAAACCTTACGGGAATCGGCAGTAAAGCCGCGAGTAATGAATGTAATGGGCAGGGGCACAATGATTATAGTGCGGGAAAATAAGTTGCCAATGTAGGTCTCACGGGAGGCGTGGCACTATTCTCTGTGTCCTCGGTGGCTCAGATGGATAGAGCATCAGGCATGTAAGCGGGAGATCCCGGGTTCGAGTCCCAGTCAGGGGCATACATTTTCAACTGTCCCCGTTGATATATGTCAACGCATGTATGCATCTAGTGGTATTCATTTCATTGTAATTTCATTTATCGAGCTGCATTGTCACCATTTTCTTTAGAATATGGCACTGATGAGGCAATTTCATCCATTGTCATGAAGTATGACTCGCAAGGCACGAATGTGCGAAGGAAGCAAACAGTCTCAGAATATCATCTTGAGAATTTCTTTTCTGTTTTACCGTGCCTGAAACATAAGCATTACAAAGATTTCTGGACGGCTGCTAGTATGAAAATAAATAATGGAACACATTTTTTTTAAGTTGGTTGGTTTTATTCGGGATTCCAGTACAGCATACTATTCCCCACTCATTTGACTGTTAATCCCTGTTTTTCAACGTGGTCTTCGTTCAGTGTGACGGCCTTAGCCGCCTTACTGTGGGGCATGCATACAGAGGTGGTGTTGGTCGATTTTGAAGCAAACTACAAGCCTACGCACGCCATATAAAATTCATATGCTTTCCATTGTGTGCCAGCCTAGTCCGCTGTAACTAGCTATGACGTCGCGAATATTGCGGAATACCTTAAAAATAAAGTAAATAAACTGAAAAGTTATAGCATGTCAGGAGTGATGCTAAAATAATAATGTGTTAAATTTCAGTTTGGTAACTTAAACAGTTTTCGAAATTTGGGCACATTACGTAAAAATCAGCGGCGCAGCAGGAAGGAGCTAGAAACTTCAAACTTCATGTTCGGATTCCTTTTCCATTGTAATTTAATGGAAATATCGTGCTGGATGTCACAAAGTAATATTTTGGTTGAAATTCATGATTTTCAGTTTTTGTGTTCTAAAAGTTCGGAAGCCAGATATATTAAGTAAGTGATCAGATAAAGCTAGGATATTTAGATTTAGGTAGAATGGAGATACGCTATAATAACAAAGACGTGAGAAGTTTCAAAAAGGTAGCTATAAAACTATAGCTGTAGCGCCTCCTCAAAGGGCAAGTTCATAGCTCATTTATTGCGTGCAATACGACTAAAATAATTCTCGCGCCAAAAGTATTTAACCTACCCATATTAGAATTTTATTATAGATACCTACATGTGTGCTGATTGCACAATTAAATCGAGAGCTTCATTGGCCTTCACCGAATGAAGCAATTAATTATTTAGTAACTTGAAGTCGTGTTGTTCTAGCCCCAGCGGCTAGTTAGTAAGGCAGATGATGTCAGCTGCGCCATCGGCGGTTCGCACCGCGGCTATTTAAGTAAAAGCGTGTGAGCTAGAGAAAGGCCCCAGTTCTCCTCTAGATTCATATCAGCGCACACTCCGTGTCGGAATCCGCATTGCGCAGTTGCAAGGAACAGCCTTGGATGCCGTATTACGTTACTCGATATGTACTTAACAATGAGTTCGCATTGGGGTAAAGTGTTAATTGCACAACGACTCCAGTGATTTAGTCTCACAAGGGGAGGCCGCCAATTGTGAAATTCAGATTCGATTCATACTGCGCATAATAAAAGCTCATGGCCAGAGGTGTAATGTGGCAAAACACCAAGATGCACTTCTCAGCCGTTGTCGAGAAAATCGACAGTTAAAAGAAATCGTTACGGTGAAATACTCTCGACGATTAGTAATTTTCTACAGCGTTGTGGCGCAGCGGTAAGCTCTCGGGTTCGTAATTTGAAGGTCGCCGGATCGAATCTCGCGCCATGCAATTTTTTTTATTATTAGTTTTTGTGATTCAAATATATATATATATATATATATATATATATATATATATATATATATATATATATATATATATATAAAGTATTAATGAATTGCTTATGCATGTTGGTGAAGGCGGATCGGTCTCCAATTGTACCGCCTCCATTTTTCCGTTTTTTTTTTTTTAACGGGGTGTACCAAAGCTCTCCCGTCCGCACTGATTTTCGACAATGTTATAAGTTGCGCTAGGGACCGCATCTACCTTCTGTCGAAGTTAGCAGGCAACTACGCTGTTATGCGGCCGCTCGTTTCGGCCCATTCAACATCTGTCATTCAAGTGTAACGAGCGAGTAACGGAGTTTATATTTCATACCTTCCACAGCAAATTTGTGTTCGTGGGGTCTCTATTCTAATTCGAATGTTTGACTTATGCTATACGTATTCGTTTCGGAATATCGTTTCTACGTCTTCCGCTAACTATACGTGATTAACATTATGAAGACAATTAATAACATCTGTGAAATACAACTTTGTTTGCGGAAAACATAATGATGTTCTAAGTCGCAAGTTTTTCCACGACAAACGACTTTCAACAACTTCTTATATGCATAATTGTTGCAACTGATTGCCGGGAATTATATATATATATATATATATGTTTGAATTATGAAAAACAAATACTAAAAAAAAAGTAAAGGTTGCATACCGCGAGATTCGATCCGTCGACCTTCGGATTACGAACCCGAGCGCTTACCGCTGCGCCACTACGCTGTATTAAATTATTAATCGTAGAGAGTATTTCACCGCAACGGTTTGTTTTAATTGTCGATTTTCTCAACAACGGCTAAGAAGTGCATCTTGGTGCTTTGCCACATTACACCTCTGGCCATGAGCTTTTATTATGCGCAGTATGAATCGAATCTGAATTTCACAATTGGCGGCCTCCCCTTGTCAGTTTGCGTATGTCTTATTTTCACGTGTCGCCGCGGAGGACACACTTTCTACCATTACTAGCGCGGCGTTTGATGAGTAATAACATCAAATTTTGGCGAGCATTCACTTTCAACATTTACATCGATAACTATTATTGAAGTTTCGTTATCTTGGGATAATAAGATCTGCGCAATAGACTCTGAACAGCTCTGATAGTACAATAGCTGATATGGGTAATCATTTGTCTGAAGTTTTACGCTTTATCGTTTTCAGAATATAGTGAAATTTGCTACAGTAAACTGCATTTTCTATGAATCCCAGACATCAACATAAATCCTCAGAGTAATGAACTTCAATAATCAATAACTTTTATTCTCCATCAGAGTGGGCACAGTGAACTCTAATTACAGGCATCACGTTTTTGCTAACCACTTTCTGGTTTCCACGTTGTAGTTAGAGAGCCTGTGTCGAGAACGGTAACAACAATAGAATAAATATGAATAACTTCATTTTCCACCTGCCGCCCCACAAAACGTCTTGCTACATCAATAACCTGCCCATCATCTACACACTGCTTCCCGCAGTCTGCGTCGTTCATTGAGTAAAACAGATGGAAGTCTTATGTTAGGCGTCGAGGAATCCATCTGACGCCACCTTTGAGATACTCGAACTGGTGATCGAGTGTTTCAACACTACCATAGGAGGCGTCGATCAGCCCTATGAGAGTGTCCGCATTTTCCAACGTTAAAGGACCTACACAGAACTGCGTGGGATCGGCGGGCACGCTCCATTTGTGATTTGTAACCTCCCCCTTCCTGTTAGGTCTACTGGATTTCAATATAACTGACCGTGATCGAAATGCCTAATGAAATTTTACTGTGAGTATGATTTATAAAAAGGCCACCAATTTACTTTTGATTTTTAAAAGATTGAACTGAATTTCTCTTAACCGCATGAGAAATTGTTTTACATGTAAAATAATAACAATGAAATACATACCATGCCAGCAGAAGCCCCTCGCTAAGCTAAATACAGAATAAAGGAAATTTAGCGCTCTTTATTTGTGCTGTATCTTTAGTTATTAGTTTTATCATGCAATACAGGAATGAACAGTTACTGAGGCAGAAAATTTAGACAGAAACTGGTCATTAGCAAACACACAAAACTGGCAGTAAACATTTAATTTTCATATTCTTACGACACTCGGAGATAACATGGGAAGAAAAGGGTTCCAGCTTGTTAATAATGTCTGAGAACAATGACAAGACGGTGCCCTACAAGTTTCAACTATTGCAAGTTATTACTCAAGTTATTCATACTTTCTGAAAGAAATGTTGCCGGTGAATTAATAATTTTTCAAGCAACGGTCTTACCACTTTGTGTATGTGCAGACGACGAAGAATGCAGCCGACGACAATGTTGAGCTGCCGTTGTTGTCATTGTTGTTGCTGCTTCTGTTCGATGAAAACCCCGAGTCGTCTCCAGTACCACGGATAATTATGGAACAGGCAAGAGTTGGAATTTCAGCTTCCTACGCCTGTCTACTTCTAAAGTGCTCTCAGTACTCGCTAGTTAATAAATCAGGCGCGTCTGCATTGGTGTGGACGTAGGTGGTCCCAACGCGGCGGCGGGATCGCCCAACAAACACTTCCGCACTCTTTCGTGACTCAAGCTGCTCTGCCTCCTCTTTACTCGCAACGCGACAGAGTTTCTCCATACGCAAACGTAAACAACGGCACAGCTACTACCATTTTGTCGATGCTATCGACACATTTCAATAAAGCTCCATTGGCTATTACCCAGTAATTTACAATATTTTCATTACAATTGCAATCGATTATAAACAGCCAAAAATAAATAAACTAGTACATCGATTACTTATTAAATATAGTTTCTGTAATACTACAGCTTCAGCATCAGAAGTTCAGTGCAAGTTATTAACGAATATTAAACGGGGAAAATTTTGGATGGTGCAGAAGGTATTTTATTTGCGTTTTCGGTGTTATACAGTGATACAGGATATCCTCCGCCACGCACCTTGCGGTGCTTGCGGAGTATCTATATAGATATAGATGTAGAACTTCTTCTTCTGGAAGCAACCGGAGGTAGATTTAACAAACCCTCTAAAATAGCATTCCAGAAAAAATCTTAAGAAAAGAATTTTAAGAAAATTTTTATGAAATCTTGACATTATTTCCAAACTTTAACACAGACATTCAGTAATATCAACGGTATGGGTTTTAACAATACATTCCAGATTCAAGCTTTACAAACTTACAGACAAGATTAACAGGCAATCAACATTCTACATTCACCAATTTAACAGATACAAGTAAATGGGATAATGACTACTTTACTAAAATACAATCAGCTGGCCATGTAAACGAGATGACCATAGCCCGGTTGACCATTTGAGTTCTTATGTTCTCTCTCTAGTACGGTTAAAAAGGAGAGCAACCACTTTGCGATTAACCATTATTTTCACTCTTACCTTTTTAGCGGAACAATATAAACTGCATGAGTACTCAAGCTAGCCTGTAACGTTGCAGATTGGTAGTTATCAAATTTAGACAAAATTACAACACCAAATTACAATGGCGAAAATTTGGAAAAAGCGAGTCGCTCGCTGAAATACAGTTACGTACTGCTTAATTTAGATAACGTCGGTTAGCGCGGCAAAACTCAGGCAAAGGCTTCCACACCGCCAGTTTAATAGTCGAAACTCCACAGTAAAATGATTTCAGCGAGATCACTTGAAAGGTTAGCATAACTGCTTCACAGACGATGAATAGCCACGATGACAAGTGAGAGAACAGCTTTTTCATTCATTAAACTAAAACGGTTGGGACTGTAATTGAATGATCATTATAATCACGAGATTGGAGTGGAAGTCAATAAATGCCCGATCGACAGCTGCAATCCATTGAGTAAATCCACTACTCTCCCTCGTTTCCATTCCTTTGGAACAAGCTGACAGGAAAGTAACACGACACCACACTGGCTGCGTTGCAATGATCCGAATCTAAGACAAAGCAGGTGCCCAAGCAATACACCGAAATAACTTCTACGTAAGGCAATCTCCACTGGCAAACTCAGGCTGACACAGAGATTCACATAACTTGCTCTGACTAACATACCGAACGCAAAAACGAGCCATGGATCTTCTACACCTACATCTAAATCTACATGATTACTCTGCAATTCACATTTAAGTGCTTGGCAGAGGGTTCATCGAACCACAATCATACTATCTCTCTATCATTCCACTCCCGAACAGCGCACAGGAAAAACGAACACCTAAACCTTTCTGTTCGAGCTCTGATTTCTCTTATTTTATTTTGATGATCATTCCTACCTATGTAGGTTGGGCTCAACAAAATATTTTCGCGTTAGGAAGAGAAAGTTGCTGACTGAAATTTCGTAAATAGATCTCGCCATGACGAAAAACGTCTTTGCTTTAATGAGTTCCATCCCAACTCGCGTATCGTATCTGTCACACTCTCTCCCCTATTACGTGATAATACAAAACGAGCTGCCTTTTCTTGCACCCTTTCGATGTCCTCTGTCAGTCCCACCTGGTAAGGATCCCACACCACGCAGCAATATTCTAACAGAGGACGAACGAGTGTAGTGTAAGCTGTCTCTTTAGTAGACTTGTTGCATCTTCTAAGTGTCCTGCCAATGAAACGCAACCTTTGGCTCGCCTTCCCCACAATATTATCTATGTGGTCTTTCCAACTGATGTTGTTCGTAATTTTAACACACAGGTACTTAGTTGAATTGACCGCCTTGAGAATTGTACTGTTTATCGAGTAATCGAATTCCAACGGATTTCTTCTGGAACTCATGTGGATCACCTCACACTTCTCGTTATTTAGCGTCAGCTATCACCTACCACACCACACAGCAATCTTTTCTAAATCTCTTTGCAACTCATATTGGTCTTCGGATGACCTTACTAGACGGTAAATTACAGCATCATCTGCGAACAACCTAAGATAACTGCTCGGATTGTCACCCAGGTCATTTATATAGATCAGGAACAGCAGAGGTCCCAGGAAGCTTCCCTGGGGATCACCTGATATCACTTCAGTTTTACTCGATGATTTGCCGTCTATTACTGCGAACTGCGACCTTCCTGACAGGAAATCACGAATCCAGTCCCACAACTGGGACGATACCCCATAGGCCCGCGGCTTGATTAGAAGTCGCTTGTGAGGAACGGTGTCAAAAGCTTTCCGGAAATCTATAAATACGGAATCAACTTAAGATCCCCTGTCGATAGCGCCCATTACTTCATGCGAATAAAGAGCTAGCTCAAAGGAATCGTCGTCATTGCGCTTACTGGCAGCAGTCGCCACACAAACTGCTCGGCACCCGATCACTAGGGTACAGCAGGTTTTTTTTTTTTTTTTTTTTTTTCAGTCTTCTGACTGGTTTCATGCGGCCTGCCACGAATTCCTCCTGTGCTGTGCCAACCTCTTCATCTCAGCGTAGCACTTGCAAGCTTTCAACCTATGTCCTCAGTTAAATGCTGTATGTGTTTTACTCTCTGTCTTCCTCCACAGTTGTGCCCTCTACAGTTCCCCATAGTACTATGGACTTCATACCAGCTTCGTTCGTGATCGCTTATTTTTCTCCCTACGTAGCCGAATTCTTTAACTTCATCTACTTCGTGACTAAAAATCCTGATGTTAATTTCCTCGCTGTTCTCATTTCTGCTGCTCCTCATTACTTTTCGCTTTCTTCGATTTACTCTCAGTCCATATTCTGTACTCATTAGATTGTTCATTCCATTCAGCACATCATGCAGTTCTTCATCACTTTCACTCAGGATAGCAATGTCGTCAGCGAGTCGCATCATTGATATCCTTTCGCCTTCAATTTTAATTCCATTCCAGAAACATACTTTGATTTCTGTCATTGCTCCTTCGATCCACAGATTGAACAGCAGGGGAGAAAGACTACACTCTTTTTAATCCGAGCACTTCGTTCGTGGTCGTTCACTCTTATTATTCCTTCTTCTCTCTTGTAAATACTGTATATTACTCGTCTCTCCCTATAGCTTACCCCTATTTTTCTCATAATTTCCAAAACCTTGCACCATTTTACATTGTCGAACGCTTTTACCAGGTCAACAAATCCTATGAACGTGTCTTGATTTTTCTTTAGTCTTGGTTCCATTATCAACCGCAACGTCAGAATTGCCTCCCTCGTGCCTTTACCTTTTCTAAAGCGACACTGATCGTCACCTAGCGCATTCTCAATTTTCTTTTCCATTCTTCTGTACATTATTCTTGTCAGCAGCTTGGATGCATGAGCTGTTAGGCTGACTGTGCGATAATTCACGCACTTGTCAACTCTTGCAGTCTTCGAAATTGCTTGGATGATATTTTTCCGAAAGTCAGATCGTATGTCGCCAGACTCATACAATCTACAAACCAATGTGAATAGTGGTTTTATTTCCACTTCACCCAATGACGTATGAAATTCTCATGGTATGTTATCCATTACTTAAGCCTTATTTGATCGGAAGTCCTCCAAAGCAGAAATTCTGATTCTATTACTGGATCCCCTGTCTCTTCTTTATCGACTCCTGTTTCCTCTTCCATCACATCAAGCAAATCTTCACCCTCATAAGGGCATTAAATATATTCTTTTCACCTATCCGCCCTGTACTCTGCATTTGGTAGTGGAATTCCCGTTGCACTCTTAATGTTAGCGCCCTTGCTTTTAATGTCACGGAAGGTTGTTTTGACTCAAGAGTATGCTGAGTCTGTCCTTCCGACAATCATTTCTTTTCGATTTCTTCAGTTTTTTCATACAGGCATTTCGTGCTAACTTCCCTGCATTTCATATTTATCTTATTCCTCAGCGACTTGTATTTCTGTATTACTCAGTTTCCTGGAACACATTTGTACTTCCTCCTTTCATCAATCAAATGAAGAATTTCTTCTGCTACGCATGGTTTCTTCACAGTTACCGCTTTGTCTTTTATTTTTCTTTCCAGCTTCTGTGATGGCCTGTTTTAGAGATGTTCATATCCTCTCCAACTGTACTGCCTACTGAGCTATTCCTTATTGCTGTATCTATAGCCTTTGAGAACTTCAACCGTATCCCGTCATTCCTTAGTATTTCCGTATCCCACTTCTTTGCGTATTGATTCTTCTTGGCTGATGTATTAAACTTCAGTCTACTGTGTATCACTACTATATTGTGATCTGAGTCTATATCTGCTCCTTGGTCGGCCTTACAATCCAGTATCTGATTTCGGAATCTCTGTCTGACCATGATGTAGTATAACTGAAATCTTCCGGTATCACCCGACCTTATCCCAGTATACCTCCTCCTCTTGTGATTCTTGAACATAGAATTCGCTATTACTAGCTGCACGTGTTAGAAAACTCAATTAGTCTTTCTCCTCTTTCACTCCTTGTTTCAAAGCCATATTCGCCCGTAGTCTTTTCTTCTACTCCTTCCCCTACAACTGCATTCCACTCTCCCATGACTATTAAATTTTCGTCTCCCTTTACGTACTGAATTCCCCTCTCAATAACCTCATATAGTTTCTATATCTCTTCATCTTGAGCTTGCGACACCCTCATATATACAAGAACTATCGTTGTCTGCGTCGGTTTGCTGTCCATTCTTATAAGAGCAACCCTATCACTGAACTGTTGATTCTCTGTCCCACCTTGGTATTCATAACGAATCCTACTCCTGTTATACCATTTTCTGATGCAGTTGATATTACCCTATACTCATCTGACCAGAAAACAATGTCTTCTTTGCATATTACTTAACTGACCGCTACTATATCTAGATGGAGCCTTTGCATTTCCCTTTTCAGACTTTCCAGTTTACCTGCCACCTTCAAGCTTCTGACACTCCACGCCTCGATTCGTAGAATGTTATCCTTTCGTTGATTACTCAATCTTTTTCTCCTGGTCACTTCCCCCTTTGCAGTCCCCTCCCGGAGATCCGAATGGGGGACTATTCCGGAATCATTTGTCAATGGAGAGATCATCATTACACTTTCCAATCACAGGCCACGTGTCCTATGGATATACGTTACGTGACTTTAATGCAGTGGTTTTCATTACTTTCTGCATTATGCCGTTGATACTGCTGATTCTTCCGCCTGCAGGGGCACTATTCCACTCCTAGGACAAGAGAGTGCTCTGAACCTCGGTTCGCTCCTCCGCGCTCTTTGACAACGCGGTTGGCAGAAGGAAGTCTTCGGCCGCCAGTGCTGATTATTAATCATAATTTATACAGTGGCGTGATTCGAGTCCTTGACCGAGTAACTTTTGATTACTAATCAAAGACGCTCCCCTAGACCATCCCAGAGCCGGGCTTAAAACTACCTAATAGTCACTGTGCTTCCATCTGAGGGCGCAAAATCGCTCTGACTATACCACCGCCAGGGATGTGGCCAATCGGAGGGATCTGGTTCAAATGGCTCTGAGCACTATGCGAGTTAACTTCTGAGGTCATCAGTCACCTAGACTAATTAAAGCTATCTAACCTAACGACATCACACACATCCATACCCGAGGCAGGATTCGAACCTGCGACCGTAACGGTCGCTCGGTTCCAGACTGTAGCACCTAGAACCGCACGGCCACTCAAGCCGGCTCAGAGGGATCTACGGGTACTGAATGGCGCTATGATGTGTCCTACGGTTCACTTTCGTACATTTATATTTCTTTTACAAGTACAGGCTATTGTCGTAGCCATAGTCTACAGCTAGGTGTCATTAACTATGTCCAGAATTTTTTCATAACTTTTCTTTAACAACTTTAGTATTAAAAAATATTTGCCTTGGGATGCGCCAACAGTACGCACCAAGCGAAATGTTTTGGGCTGAGAGTCGAGTTTTGGGCAAACAGTGAGTGCTCCCAGATGGAGCGATTCCACGGTATCGTCGTAGGCGGGAGGCTGCGCATTTTACAACTTAGTTAGTAGCAGTGTGTGTAATTAGCTTGATAAATCGCATCTTTGCGAGCAACACAAAAAAATGGCTCTGAGCACTATGGGACTTAACTTCTGAGGTCACCAGGCTCCTAGAACTTAGAACTAATTAAACGTAACTGACCTAAGGACATCAAACACAAGCATGCCCGAGGCAGAATTCGAACCTGCGACCGTAGCGATCTCGCGGTTCCAGGCTGTAGTGCCTAGAACCGCTCGGCCATCTCGGCCGGCGCGAGCAACACAGTGTGGAGTGAAAATAGAAAGTTCATTTTCATATGTTAAAAACCATTCAAAAGCCGAGATCGTACAAATTTTTTTATTATTCATGATTGCTGGTTTCGACAGTCTTTGCTGTCATCTTCAGGACTTAAATTTCTTTTTGTTGTAAAAAATGTTCATTTTACGCTGAACCCTAGGAACAAGATGTCAAGTAGATAAAACTCAGCACATTATAAGCGTTTGTTATCACTAAAATATTTAAAAACACACAGCATCTTCTCCAAATAGCCATTTCCATATACATATTGCTCACAGATGCTTGTTACATGATACAAATACGGTACACAGTAGCACATCTGTTTGGATATGTTGGACCCATGAGGATGACAGCAAAGACCAGTTGTCCTGAATGAAAAATATTTTGTGCGATCGTGGCTCTTGGATGGTTTTTAACAATTAAAACAGATCGCTTTTCAATATCCTCATAAAGAAAAAATTCAATTTTCATATGTGATGATAATACATTAAAAGTGTTTTATGGGTTAGGATGTTACGCACTGGAGCTGTGTTACGTATGACATTGTAGTTGAACGTTAATTACATCATTTGTGAAGAATTTCTGCCACTGCCTTCTACTGGCATCTGATAGAAAACTGACTGCTTATTTCGTAGCATAAAGAGCCTTAGTCCATTCAAGAAAGCGGAATCTACGACCTGAGTACTCTACTGCGCCAATACATCTATAGAATACACCAGGTGGGTGGACAGTTAGAAGCGATGCACTCTGCCTTGTTATGACAGAGGACAAGAGGCACTTCACATGCCCTTTGGTCACAGCACAAACATGGGCAGACGTTTGTAATCTGCTGTAGTACAGAGTGTGAGGATGTTGTATCATCACATATCAGGATGAAAGCTATTATCTGTAACATATGAGTGTAAATAAATCTAACTTCTTAATCGCAGCGACTATGTAGCAGCTACCTCTGGTTTCATCGAGGCAGAACTTCACAGTAACCTATGGCCACTGACAACGTTTTGATTAAGCTCAGACTGTTGATTCTCGGCTCGAGATCTTCGAGTATCAGTCAGGTGGAGTGGGTCGAATAGTGTAGCCCAGTTTCCGCACCTTAACAGAATCTTCGGGATAAGATTATCCACGGTCCGGTAAATGAAGTTGCTAATTAGTTTGTAACATGATTATTCGCGACGCATTTCTCCACTTGGTGTGAAAATATTGATGCATAATAGAGGCATATGGAACATTGCGGAATTGTATTTAGGAGATTTTGCTATTAGTAGTACTCTTGACAGTCGATCGTATTGTTCTTGATCTTCTAACAGTAACCCATCGTTAACGAACCTGACTTTATCCCCTTCCTCAAATAGCCAGTCATCGCATTACTTGGCTTTTATTTAACGGATCTGACGGAGGCAGCAGTGGCGTCGTAATGCAGCACGCATACAGTGGTCGTCTTATAAGTACATGGCAAGCCCAGGACGCTACTTGCACCAAATATTGGCTATAGTGTCCACTCGGCAGGTCTGCAAATGTTAATTACTTTCCAGCAGAGCGTCCTGCCATATTTTTTAACCGCAATAACGCACCCAGTATAATTTATGTACTCTCATCAGGTTCCATAGTAGGAATGGAATTTTTCAGCATTGAAAATAACGTTGTATAACAATGGAATTGTACTGGAAGTATCCGACAGGCTTGGAAATACCGGAGTATTAATTCAGTGGCGTTCGGTCAGCGTGTTCATGGCGTAACAGTTTCCGTTTCCGTTAGTGACTGAAAGAATACTCGATGCCTGTTCTTATACTTTTTCCGACTTCTCCGCCCTTTCACCTCCCTTGTCGAAAACTGCACTGGAATTGAATCTCAAGTAGAGCAACGATTTAGAATAAGAGAAAATTCCACTGTTACTTAAGAGTACCACATTTTCGATAAAAGAAAAAAAAGACAGTGTTATAGTGTTGTTGGCTGGGTAAACACCGAGGTTTTGGTTCACCCACCTAATCGGAAATGGTTTCCTTCCAGCGTCACAACGGCATTGTCCCTCGCGGTTTCTGAGAGTTGTGTCGTAAGTGCATTTGTTGGGTGCATGTGACTGTAATGAATGTGTGGATTGTGACATGTTTGTGTTGTTCTGTTTAGAGATGTGGGTGACCGAGAAACCTGGTGGCGGTGCAGAGATCAGTTTTTTCAGAAAGTTCTAACGGATCCCGTAGACTTAACATATCCATCCAACAGACGTACAGTCTAAGGAAGAAAGAAAAGAAAAAGAAACGCGTCGTGAAGGAATTATCTGAATTGGATGGAAGTCGGTAGATGTGATGTACATGCTCAGATAAAAAATGTATATCATAGATACACATAGTCTGCATAATCCACTTATCTTGGCCATTAATGCAGCGTATATGTGGTTCATGATAACCCCTTCAGCATCAACTATGGCCTGAAATGGCGCATTGAAGCGCCGAAACTGCCAGCAACACACTAAAAGATCATAAGGGCAGCTGTAGGCCTTTCATTTCCTTACAGTATAAGATAAGTTTCTGATTTCTTCAAGAGAAAGAGCTTCACAAATTTAGCTTGTCAATAATGCTCTGGTCCACCTCTGCCCTTATGCAAGCAATTATTCGGCTGGCCAGGGTAAGGTTGACAAGCACTAAGACAAGCAGTAAAATCTATGTGTACGGGTAGCTGTTATTTTGCTGTAATGTAAGCCCAGGATGGCTTATCATGAAGAGCAACAAAACGAATCGTAGAATATCTTCGACGCTGTGCTGTAAGGATGCCGCTGATGACAACCAAAGGGGTTCTGGTGTGGAAAGGAGCCGTGTGCTGTGGCCGATCGGTTCTAGGCGCTTCATTCCGGAACCACGCGGCTGCTACGGTCGCTGGTTCGAATCCTGCCTAGGGCATGGATGTGTGTGATGGCCTTAGGTTAGTTAGGTTTAAGTAGTTCTAAGTTCTAGGGGACTAATGACCTCAGATGTTAAGTCCCATAGTGCTTGGAGCCATTTGAACCATTTTTTTGTGGAATGGAATGGCCACCCCGAACCATTACTGTAGGTTGTCGGGCCTTATGACGAGAGACACAAACTTCTCTGCATGTCTCTAGAAACGATTCTGATGGCTCAGTTCCGAGCGGTTCCTTCACTGGAGGCAATTCTTCTCCAGTCAATGGGATTCCAGACCGAAAACGTGTCTGTATATGCCCCGGGCAGCAGTGGGTCTACGAACTTGACTGTCGCCAGTCGCATGGCCCGACAACCAGGTGTGATGGTCTGGGATGCCACTCCTTTCCATGGCATGAGCTCTTTCGTTGTCATCCACGGCACCCCTGCAGAACAGTCGACAACATTCTGTGCTTACATTTCAGCAAGGTAATGTCGGCCTGCACGCCACGGGAGTTTCTGCTGCTTGTTCTCGTGATTGCCAAATCAAATCTTAGCCAGCAGGGTCTCCGGATATGTTCCCAAGTGAAAATGTTCAAAGCACTATGGGCATTTCCTTCCACTATCTCGGGGTTTTTGACGATATAACACAACAGTTGGACAAAATTGGGCACGATATCTCTCTGGAGGACATTCAACAACTCTCTCAATCAGTGCGAAGCATATGTCTGCTTGCATAAGAGCCAAAGGTAGGCCAACACCTTGTTTACTTGGAGAGTTTGTGAAGCTTTTTGTCTTGAATAACTCACCGCGTTCTTTTCTGATATTGTAATCATTTGTTTGTCTGCACATGCATGAGTACATCGAAACTCCCGGTTTCTATCACATTCGGAAAATCTCTTCTTCGTAATACCTTCTTTTCTTTTTTATAGGCTATATCACCTCACCATGACAAACCCTCTCTTCACTGCGAGAGAAACTACGGAAAATTCTGGAACATAATCGATGATTATTGCAGAATACTGTGATCAGGTACTTCAAATACTGGTGCTGAAGTATTCTTCCACTTCCAGTACTCTCACTGGCCACATTCGAGTCGAGTTTCAACGCATAGGACTGCCTTGACTACCTTGGGTGTGTAGATTTGCGTACAGTTATGTTAAAAGCTACGTTCTCAACAAAACAAAGCAAATTTGTTCTGCGCTATTCACAGTCTGTACCGTACAGCGAGGAGCTGGATCTGGATAACATGTCCGCTCATCGTGATCGAGTGAAATGAACATGGTCGCCACACTGTGTGGATCTGCTACGTTCTACTGGAAGACCATGACTGCGTGTTTGGAGACAGACTGAGACACCGACATCCGACCACGTGCTACGGACTGTGGTTGCAACGACAAAGAGCGATCGCAGATGTCTTCAAGTACTTCATGTCGAAAGCTATGAAAATACTGTGCATAACAGAATTGGAATAAGTACGCCACACTTTCTATTAGCTATATTACAAACAAGATATCTCTTCCACAAATATTCGCTTTCACCCTGAGTGTAATAGTTGTAATCGTCTGTATTTCCATCTCAAGAAAATTATCTCTACAGTTATTGCAGCACAATGACAGCAGCTGAAGTCAGCAAACATTTACATTCAGTATTATTCATTGGACTAATTTCCTCAACTTCGCCAATAACAGAAAATTTTCAGCATACATTTTTTTTTATTATTTCCTCCTTTTGCAAATCGTCGCAATTTGAAGCTACTATCTCGGATAACACAGGCCAAAGGAAAATTTTTTTTGAAATACTTTTTTTACTTTCATAGCTGATCTTCATAGAATTTTATGAGTTGAATCCAAATCTAGCCTTAGTTTCTTTGCATTACGCATAGTTTTCGAGCAATATGCTTTTTATTGTATAGTATAAAAATCCTATGCTATACAGTAAACAGGGAAATTAACAAAATGGTTTGTTAAACATGTCTTCGAAACGAATACATAGGGTGTTTCCGTAAGTGTGTTTAAAAAAATGTAACAGGATTTAGAGATGCTCGACCGAGCAATTCGAAATAGGGAGCCTGGGGTCGGAGATGCCAGCTTAAGGAGATATGGAAGTAAATTTGTCTACCGTTTTGTCTAGCATTACCGTTTTGCAGCGTATTTACAACTAACATGCGTACAAGTTTGCACATACTGTTCTGTTTATTTACTTGTATATTCCTTAATTCCTGCAAGGAAACAAGGAGGACGAGGCCGATTACCAGGAAGTCATGATGCAGGTTTTGTTTACCTTACTTGTCCATGAGGTGGCTCTGTTGTATTCACGTTATCTCATGACAAAACGTGCTATGAATCAACGACAGAGCCATTCATTACTCAGTACTATTCACAGACGTACAGTACAATACGTTGGAGCAGAACTGGTATAGTAATGCCAGGTCGCTGGATTGGAAGGAGAGGTCCTATTCCATGGCCTCCGAGGTCACCTAAGCTAAATCCCCTTGATTATTTTCCTTCACTGTAAATTCAAGTTCAAATTTACGCTTTAGATTATTACGTAACCATTGTCTGTTCACAAAAAATGTAATGTGTCTTAGCTAACACTCATTAAACAGTGTAAATCCATGGTATGTCAGTACTAAGGAAATATGAGACATAGCACATTTATACACTGCTTAAGGTGTGTTATCTACTGGTAATATGTTTACTGTGACCTGAGGGTAATAGTTTTATTGACAACGAAGACAAGTGAAACATGAACTGAAAAAAGGCGAGCTGACATGAAATTTAATATGTGTGACTTTTAACACTGGTGTAAGCTACTTATTGTATGCGTCTATATACTTGTCCTTAATTCAATTATCATTATTAGACAAAACTTCTTCTCCTCTGAATGAGGATTTACTTTCCCGAAACTGATCACGTAATCAGTAACTCACGGTGGCAGTGGAAAAGTCGTTAATTTTGTCACAATAATTGGCCACAGGTGGCCTCACTAGGTATATATTCAGTATCAATAACATTTTGTAAATAGATTATAACGACCAGAGTGGGCACTCGAACAAAGTAACACAGCTTAGAAGAAATGGAGAACTTTATCTACACCTACGTTTGTACACCGACAGCCACGGTACGATATGTGGCTGATAGTACTTCTCTGCCGGTATGAAGTGAACAGAAAACACTAAATGCCTTGCTCTTTCGTGACGTCAGTAAGCGGATCTAAATCATACGTTCCGTATCTTAGTGAACATAACGGCATCGAAACGAAAGATGACAAGGAAACGGTCAAAATACTGAATTTCGTATTCTCAAACTCTAGCACCGCAGAAGACAGGAATCTGCTTCTTCCAGTCATCACAAAATCGCCACAATGGATGACACTGAGATACGTGTCTTTAGAAATAAAATATGTTTTGAAATCGGTCAATAATTAACAATAGCTGTACTAGTATACACAGATTACTAGGACGAAGTTACGGCCCTTCTGGCAGAAGTTAATTCTGGGTTTCTATAGGAAAAGTGTTTGTTATTCCCAATATCAAGAAGAGTTGTGGGACAGATGCAGATAATGGCATGCCTAATAGCTAACGTCAACTTT
This sequence comes from Schistocerca serialis cubense, assembly GCF_023864345.2. NCBI lineage: Eukaryota > Metazoa > Arthropoda > Insecta > Orthoptera > Acrididae > Schistocerca > Schistocerca serialis. The sequence continues at coordinate 740,304,031 of NC_064643.1, read as the reverse complement.
TTTGCAGAATTCTGTAATTTTCGTCACGGGTTATCACTATTTTAGAGACGTAAAACCTTATCTAATAAACAACTCTGACTACACAAAAGCGATCATGTGAAACTCATCTTTCTCTGTTCGTCTGTGACATACATAGCACTATAGGCAAAGGCGTCCTATTGATTCTGTGATCCTTGACTTCATGGAGGCATTCGACGTAGTTCCGCACTGCCGTTTAGGGAACAAGGTATAATACAAGCTTTTCGAATATCGGACCAGATTTGTTGTTGGATTCAAGACTTCTTAGCAGATAGAAGGCGACACGGCGCTCTTAATTTCAAGAGTCCGATAGTTGTAAAAATAATTACAGGAGTACACCAAGGGTCTTCTATCACATATAATACATATAAATTTTCCAGCAGATAACATGGCAAGTTCCTTGAGCACGTTTGTGGGTGAGTGTATTCGCTATAAGTACGCTTCTAATGTACGTATAAACATTATATTTCTCTGATAGTTTCATGTCTTGGCATCGTATTTTGATACTAAACACGTTACGTACAGTTTGTCTGTGAAACCAATAATTAACATTACAGGTAAGTTAGCAATATTTGCAATTTTTAATGCCAGTAACTGGTCTCTTCCTTGTGATACCTCTGTGTTCAAAAAGTTACCCTCGCCCAGAAAACTAATTGTGAGATCTAAGATCCAAGCAGTAAATTTTAATATACACAACTCCAAAGTATAATGCGATTTTTAGCTCCTAGCTGTGGATCCTAAACTGGAGATTTACACAAAGTATATTTTAATATGAATGGAATGTGTTTCAAGGAACAATCAGTTAACATACTGCTGTGGTAAATAAACATATTCATATCCCACAGATTATGAAATGCTACGGAATATTTGATTTCTATCGATTCGCAGACTTACTTCACTTAAAAAGCTATGCCTTCCTAACGGACATGTCGTTCGGAACATAAATGTCGAAATACCTGAACCGAAAAGGAAAATAGTGACTGTAAACCTTCTGGTCGGTCAAGAAACTTAAACATTCAATACAGAAAAGATGGACCTGAGACAGGCGATCGTACGGATATCTACAAAGGGCAAGCCAAGAAGTACCCCATAACGCCGATGTTGCTGCTTTTGCTGACCATAAATACTCACGAACTGCCATGGAGAACGCCCCTGTCGTGCGAATGGCTCTGCCGTAAAAAAGCCAACGGTGTGTCGGTGCTACCGTAACTATGGACCAGTTCACCTCCTAGCACATGCACGGACCTTCGTCTCCGATGTACGCTTGACTTATACACAAGTAATGCACAGCTCCATGTCTCTTCCATTCCGCTTTCCTACGTATGTAACAACTGATTACACTAATTCTTATTGATTTCTACGCTGAGATATCGCTTCCCGTCAACACTACAAGCCCGTTAATAGTGAAAAATATATGCCTGTGGCTCTAATGGTGCGAATCCTTCCAGTAGACTAAATCCTACCAATACTACGCATCGTGATACAACACCAATCACATAACAAAAGGCCTTCCAACATCTAAAAAACATCTGGCGCTGCTCCATCTCCGTGAAGTCACTGACTAGTTTTCCAGTGATGCATTTTGCACCCAGCACTAGTCTTGCATCAGAGGTATAAAGCTGGAAAGCGGCTCATGAGGCTAGGCCATTATTTTCTGCAACATATGTTCGTAACGGGAAACAACTGATGGTTGTTCACAAAAAGCTCTCAGTAAAACATGAGAGATGGGCACTCTTCTAATACTAGTGCTGTGTCCTGGCTACTGGTCAGCCAACGGGCAAGGCCCAGGTTGTAAATACACAATTAGCCAGCAAACACCGGGCCCGTTCTGGCGAACTGACTTCCGCGAAAATAGACGCCTGGAACCCCAGACAGCACTGACGGCAAAAGACCGCTATTTCTGTAACATTCTCTGCCCAGTGTGTCTCAAATCTAACGTGCTGTGCTTTCCCACACACAAAAATCATCCACGAAACAAGCCATCTCGGGGGAAATGAGTATTGAAAGACCACAGCGTCTCCAAACCTTGCCGTTCGATATGCTTCAAATACAATGAAGGGTCAAAGAAACTGGCACAGGCATGTGTATTCAAATACAGAGATATGTAAATAGGAAGAATACGGTGCTGCTGTCGGCAACTACTGTATAAGACAACAAGTGTCTGGCGCAGCTACTAGATCGGTTGTAAGCTGGTTATCAAGATATAAGTGAGTTTCAACGTGGTGTTATAGTCAGCGCACGAGCGATGGGACACACCATCTCCGAGGCAGCGACGAAGTGGGGAATATCCCGTACGACCACTTCACAAGTGAACCATGAATATCAGGAATCGGGTAAAACATCAAATTTCCGAAGTCGCTGCGGTCGTAAAAAGATCATGGAAGAACGGGACCAACGACGACTGGAAAGAATTGTTCAACGTGACAGAAGTGCAACTCTTCCGCAAAGTGCTGCATATTTCAAAGCTACGCCATCAACAATTATCAGCGTGCGAACCATTCAACGGAACATCACCGATAAGGGCTCGTACTCTCACGGATTTATGGACAGCCCTGCAGGATTCATGGTGTCAATTCCCTCCAGCACTGCTTCAGACATTAGTCGAGTCCATACCACGTCCTATTGCGGCACTTCTGTGTGCTCGCGTGGGCCCTACACGATATTAGGCAGGTATACCAGTTTCTTTCACTCTTCAATGTAACAATATTGTAAAGGGAATCGGCATCATTGCCCACATCTAATTACATAGTCGACCTCAAATTGGATGAAAACGGAGTGCAAAATTGCTTTCCAGAGCCGGCCGGAGTGGCTGTGCGGTTCTAGGCGCTACAGTCTGGAACCGAGCGACTGCTACGGTCGCAGGTTCGGATCCTGCCTCGGGCATGAATGTGTGTGATGTCCTTAGGTTAGTTAGCTTTAATTAGTTCTAAGTTCTAGGCGACTTATGACCTCAGGAGTTGAGTCGCATAGTGCTCAGAGCCATTTGAACCATTTATTTTCCTTTCCAGATTTAATCCTGACGGAAAGATATATAACATTTGATGTGATTACGAAGGCTTTTCCGGTGTAATAATTAATAATATTCTTCTCGGGTGTGCAGCCGGATCATAACGTCATCATGACACGATATTTCCGCGGTCCAACTAGTCGCCGTCTTCAGGTGAGAGTGCTGGTACACGATCTCACTGGAACTGACTTCCCTGGGCAAGCGGCGGCCCCTATATAGGCCGCAAAAGACCCTCAAAGCCCGCGGGAGGTGCCGTAACTGCCCTCTAGGGCAAGTTAACATACCGCGCCGGCAGTGGTGCAAACAGGAGATATCGAGATATCGCTTTCAGAAATTAAAAATTATTCCGGCGATCGAAACACAGACCGTTGTTTTTTAATGTCTGATAACACTGGGTTCCAAGTCTTACTTCAAAGGTAACCCTTGCCTCTATTAAAAAGATTATGAGTTAAACGAATCTCTATGGATTCTTTTAAAACACAGTCCGAATAGCGAGATGCAGGGGCAACCATTTGTGCCTCGTCATACAGAATTCTATGTCCCTCGATGAGACAGTGCTCCGCCACTGCAGATTTCTCAGGTTGAAGCAACCGTGTGTGCCGTTGGTGCTCAACACATCGGTCCTGAATGGTCCGGATTGTCTGACCAATATAAGACTTCCCACAGTGGCAAGGGATCTTGTACACACCGGGCTTCTTCAAACCCAAGTCATCCTTAACAGAGCCAAGAAGCGCTCTAATCTTGGCTGGCGGACGAAAAATGCTTTTGATACGATATATTTTTTTTGAATTCTTCCTATCTTCGAGGAAATGCTCCCAGCAAAAGGCAGAAAAGCCAGCGATTTGCAGGTATCTTCTGGTGGTTCAGGCGAAGGCCCAAACTGGAAAGCACGACGGATCTGTTTATCTGTATAGCCACTCTGCTTGAACCCAACCTTAAGATGGTCCAATTCTTGTGTCAAGCTTTCTCCATCTGAAATGGCATGTGCTCTTCTCGCCAACGTCCGCGGGACCCCTGTATGCTGGAACGATGGATGACAGCTAGCTATTATCGTATATAAAATTATTTATGGTGATTTTCATCCAGAAAAGTATTGACTATACATCTCTCTTCTTGCGACCTTTTTCTTGCGTTTGCCCACAACATGAAAAGAGACTTTCAGTTAGTCGTAGGCAGGCTGTAGTGCAATGCGCTCAATTGTTACTGTTTATAAATAGCAGTTATTTTAGTGCAGAAAATTTTGTTGCGAAGCATTGAACATAGCCGTCGGTTTGGTATATTTGTAGTTATAAGTCGCCTGATTTATGCGATCAGCTTATGTGGATTTTTTTTTTTTTGTTTCTAGGCTGAATAAATGCCGAAGTTACTCATATCACAAGTCAAGCAAAGCATTGTGGTCAAGTACTGTATTAAGTCAAATGTTACATAAACACTTCATATGGGATGATACTGTAATGTGTAACACGACCACTACTTGTATGCCAGGATTTCAGTTAAAAGGCATCAACACTTTTCTCCATTATAACTGTTACATAATAATAATTGCTGTTTTTTGATAGTAGATTAGAGTGCTCGATATCAGCATTATGTTAGTACTACTTTGAAAAGTGATTGTTCCATTTATCCTGTACCATCAGTACGGTCAGTGATACTAGCAGACGTATCAGGGGTGATCAGAAATCTTCCTTTCGAAGACCACATTAACCCTTCACCTAAATATCGCTGCTAATATACCCGCTTCATTGTCGAAGTGAGTTGCATATACATTGCAGTAATCCACGCTAACAGAATCTGTTTGATCACCCCTGATTTTGTTGCAATGCCTTCAGTGCACAGTAAAATTCATTAGTTAATTTCATATTGCGAATCGCTATTACTTAGATACTGAACATTAACAAGGAAGGTCACAGTTCAAAGACACGTAATAGTTTCAGTTATTTACATGAATAGTCGCTTTGCTAATTCGTTGTTAATTCGGCACTATAATTTTAACGATTAAATTCAGACAGTCAGATTTAAAGCTGCTTCAGTTATTTACATGAATATTCGATATGCTAATTCGTTGTTAATTCGGCATTATAATTTTAACGATTAAATTAAGACAGTCAGATTTAAAACTGCTGTATTTTTCTTTGAAAACTGCCAGTTACGTTGGTAGCTACTGTTTTAATGATTGTGTTTGTTTAATTCTTCTTTCCTTTTCCTTTAACTGAAGGTCCTTTATTGATATATTCCCTTAATGAATCTGACGTAAGATCCAAGACTGAGTTTTGTCCTTCAGGACAAGCAATCGAATTGTTTGGGAAACAGCATATTTTCAGAATTATAAGTCACAAAGTAAAACTGTACTGATTCTCTCTCCAGCATTGATTACAAGTGCTGTGCTTCAGTGGTTGCCTACGTCTGAACAACGATGAGGAATGCACTCTATGTGTAAAGTGTTTTAAAGAACGACCCACGTAGTACTTAATAAGAGCTTCGGAGGAATGTGATTACCTTTACGGTGACTGAGTCAGGTGTAGGTCAGGGTTAATCATATTCTACGTTAAAAATCATTAAATGTTCTATTAAAAGCATTGTAGTTCAAGGTATCACTGTATTAATTTGTTCTTTTGTAAAGGTAAGCCGTGAGAAGCATTACGTGTTCGGGTCTACATAATGCCAGTGAAAATAGGCGACAAAGTACTCGGTACTAAAGGTTTCGTTTAACGATTAATGCAGTTAATAAACACAGAGCTAAAGCTGAATTAACTGGACAATAAAAATGGCCGCGTGGCAGGTTTTAACACTACAGCACTGGAGTGAAATACAGGAAGGACCGTAGACAACGGACGGTTGTTACGATTGGCAGTTGATTCTGAACGTCGCTAAGCGTAACGTTCTGCATTTCAATGTGCAAAGAGTTCCATAACTTGTCGACTGAACCATTGGTTATGTATCACTAGAGATAGTAAAAGCTGTTACCGATCAGGGAAACCTGAAGTGCGATGATAAAAGAAATAGAAAGTAAAACAGATTACAGGCTGAGATTTGTTGCAGCAATCACAATGAAATAGAAGCAACCCACGAGAGAAATGGCTGAAGAACAGACGGAATACTCGGGAGATTTCTACTCGGCAATGGGTGCTCCGCTCACACCGAAGGCGGCCAGCACGTACAGTGGTACCCAAAACTTAAGAATGAAAGCAAGATTCCCGCGGTGTGTCACCTGCCAAGAAACATAACTCGATGAAACTTGGTCCATACATAGATCATACTGCTACAGTATAGCACTTAAGATCAGTGAAATAAATATGTTGTTGTTGTTGTTGTGGTCTTCAGGCCTGAGACTGGTTTGATGCAGCTCTCCATGCTACTCTATCCTGTGCAAGCTTCTTCATCTCCCAGTACCTACTGCAACCTACATCCTTTTGAATCTGCTTAGCGTATTCATCTCTTGGTCTCCCTCTACAAATTTTACCCTTCACGCTGCAATCCAATGCTAAATTTGTGATCCCTTGATGCCTCAAAACATGTCCTACCAACCGATCCCTTCATCTAGTCAAGTTGTGCCACAATCTTCTCTTCCCCCCAAGTCCTATTCAATACATCCTCATTAGTTACGTGATCTACCCACCTTATCTTCAGCATTCTCCTGTAGCACCACATTTCGAAAGCTTCTATTCTCTTCTTGTCCAAACTACTTATCGTCCATGTTTCACTTCCATACATGGCTACACTCCATACAAATACTTTCAGAAACGACTTCCTGACACTTAAATCTATACTCGATGTTAGCAAATTTCTCTTCTTCAGAAACGCTTTCCTTGCCATTGCCAGTCTACATTTTATATCCTCTCTACTTCGACCATCATCAGTTATTTTGCTCCCCAAATAGCAAAATTCCTTTACTACTTTAAGTGTCTCATTTCCTAATCTAATTCCCTCAGCATCACCCTACTTAATTCGACTACATTCCATTATCCTCGTTTTGCTTTTGTTGATGTTCATCTTATATCCTCCTTTCAAGACACTGTCCATTCCGTTCAACTGCTCTTCCAAGTCCTTTGCTGTCTGTGACAGAATCACAATGTCATCGGCGAACCTCAAAGTTTTTACTTCTTCTCCATGAATTTTAATACCTACTCCGAATTTTTCTTTTGTTTCCTTTACTGCTTGCTCAATATACAGATTGAATATCATCGGGGAGAGGCAACAACCCTGTCCCACTCCTTTCCCAACCACTGCTTCCCTTTCATGCCCCTCGACTCTTATAACTGCCATCTGGTTTCTGTACAAATTGTAAATAGCCATTCGCTCCCTGTATTTTACCCCTGCCACCTTCAGAATTTGAAAGAGAGTATTCCAGGTAACATTGTCAAAAGCTTTCTGTAAGTCTACAAATGCTAGAAACGTAGGTTTGCCTTTTCTTAATCTTTCTTCTAAGGTAAGTCGTAAGGTTAGTATTGCCTCACGTGTTCCAACATTTCTACGGAATCCAAACTGATCTTCCCCGAGGTCCGTTTCTACCAGTTTTTCCATTCGTCTGTAAAGAATTCGTGTTAGTATTTTGCAGCTGTGACTTATTAAACTGATAGTTCGGTAATTTTCACATCTGTCAACACCTGCTTTCTTTGGGATTGGAATTATTATATTCTTCTTGAAGTCTGAGGGTATTTCGCCTGTCTCATACATCTTGCTCACCAGATGGTAGAGTTTTGTCATGACTGGTTCTTCCAAGGCCATCAGTAGTTCTAATGGAATGTTGTCTACTCCCGGGGCCTTGTTTCGACTCAGGTCTTTCAGCGCTCTGTCAAACTCTTCACGCAGTATCTTATCTCCCATTTCGTCTACATCTACATCCTCTTCCATTTCCATAAAATTGTCCTCAAGTACATCGCACTTGTATAAACCCTCTATATACTCCTTCCACCTTTCTGCCTTCCCTTCTTTGCTTAGAACTGGGTTTCCATCTGGGCTCTTGATATTCATACAAGTGGTTCTCTTCTCTCCAAAGGTCTCTTTAATTTTCCTGTAGGCAGTATCTATCTTACCCCTAGTGAGACAAGCCTCTACATCCTTACATTTGTCCTCTAGCCATCCCTGCTTAGCCATTTTGCACTTCCTGTCGATATAATTTTTGAGACGTTTGTATTCCTTTTTGCCTGCTTCATTTACTGCATTTTTATATTTTCTCTTTTCATCAATTAAATTCAATATTTCTTGTGTTTCCCAAGGATTTCTATGAGCCCTCGTCTTTTTACCTACTTGATCGTCTGCTGGCTCCACTACTTCATCTCTCTGAGCTACCCATTCTTCTTCTACTGTATTTCTTTCCCCCATTCTTGTCAATTGTTCCCTTATGCTCTCCCTGAAACTCTCTACAACCTCTGGTTCTTTCAGTTTATCCAGGTCCCATCTCCTTATATTCCCACCTTTTTGCAGTTTCTTCAGTTTCAATCTGCAGTTCATAACCAACAGATTGTGGTCAGAATCCACATCTGCCCCTGGAAATGTCTTACAGTTTAAAACCTGGTTCCTAAATCTCTGTCTTACCATTATATAATCTATCTGATACCTTTTAGTATCTCCAAGATTCTTCCAGGTATACAACCTTCTTTTATGATTCTTGAACCAAGTGTTAGCTATGATTAAGTTATGCTCTGTGCAAAATTCTACAAGGCGGCTTCCTCTTTCATTTCTTCCCCCCAAACCATATTCACCTACTATGTTTCCTTCTCTCCCTTTTCCTACTGACGAATTCCAGTCACCCATGACTATTAAATTTTCGTCTCCCTTCACTACCTGAATAATTTCTTTTATCTCGTCATACATTTCACCTATTTCTTCATCATCTGCAGAGCTAGTTGGCATATAATCTTGTACTACTCTAGTAGGCATGGGATTTGTGTCTATCTTGGCCACAATAATGCGTTCACTATGCTGTTTGTAGTAGCTAACCCGCACTTCCATTTTTTATTCATTATTAAACCTACTCCTGCATTACCCCTACTTGATTTTGTATTTATAACCCTGTAATCACCTGACCAAAAGTCTTGTTCCTCCTGCCACCGAACTTCACTAATTCCCACTATATCTAACTTTAACCTATCCATTTCCCTTTTTAAATTTTCTAACCTACCTGCCGGATTAAGGGATCTGACATTCCACGCTCCGATCCGTAGAACGCCAGTTTTCTTTCTCCTTATAACGACGTCCTCTTGAGTAGTCCCCACCCGGCGATCCGAATAGGGAACTATTTTACCTCCGGAATATTTTACCCAAGAGGACGCCATCATCATTTAATCATACAGTAAAGCTGTACTGTACTGAGACGAATAGAATCGATAATTTTATTCCAGAACTGCAGTTACACGGAATATACTGCGTTTCATGATAGTCTCCTTGTAATGCATACGTACATTCCCTTCACTTGTTTAGGCAAAGAATGACGCGCATTTATGCGATCAGGGATGCTCAGTAGCAGCGAGGCTACACCTACATCTGACAATTATACGTCAGCAAGGAGCATTAATCATAATGTCATATGAGGCAATGTTGTATAACCTTAGTAGGGACAAGATCCGACTATTCGGGAGTAGGATCTTACAACCAGAGACAGTGTTCTGAGACTAACTTCCGTCACAATGTACGCAAACGTGACGTCAGATCCGCCTGGCAATAGCGATCTAATCGCCCATTGGCCGAAAGGGTGTGTGTGTGTGTGTGTGTGTGTGTGTGTGTGTGTGTGTGTGTAGGATATATATACACTACTGGCCATTAAACTTGCTACACCACGAAGATGACGTGCTACAGACGTGAAATGTAACCGACAGGAAGAAGATGCTGTGATATGCAAAAGATCAGCTTTTCAGAGCATTCACACAAGCTTGCGCCGGTGGCGACACGTACAAAATGCTGACACGAGGAGCGTTTCCAACCGATTTCTCATACACAAACAGCAGTTGACCGGCGTTGCCTGGTGAAACGTTGTTGTGATGCCTCGTGTATGGAGGAGAAATGCGTACCATCACGTTTGCGACTTTGATAAAGGTCGGATTGTAGCCTATCGCGATTGCGGTTTATCGTATCACGACAATGGTACTCGCGCTGGTAGAGATCCAATGACTCTTAGCAGAATATGGAATCGGTGGATTCAGAAGGGTAACACGGAACGCCGTGCTGGATCCCAACGGCCTCTTAACATTAGCAGTCGAGATGACTGGCATCTTATCCGCATGGCTGTAACGGATCCTGCAGCCACGTCTCGATCCCCGAACAGATGGGGACGTTTGTTAGGCAACAACCATCATCACGAACAGCTCGACGACGTTTGCAGCAGCATGGACTGTCAGCTCGGAGACCATGGCTGCGGCTACCCTTGAGACTGCATCACAGACAGGAGTGCCTGCGATGGTGTACTCTACGACGAACCGTGGTGCAGGAATGGCAAAACGTAATTTTTTCGGAGAAATCCAGGTTCTGTTTACAGCATCATGACGGTCGCATCCGTGTTTGGCGACATCGTGGTGAACGCACATTGGAAGCCTGTATTCGTCATCTCCATACTGGCGTATCACCCTGCGTGATGATATGGGGTGCCATTGGTTACACGTCTCGGTCACCTCTTGTTTGCATTGAAGGCAGTTTGAACAGGGGACGTTACATTTCAGATGTGTTACGACCAGTGGCTCTACCCTTCATTCGATCCCTGCGAAACCCTACAGGATAATGGACGACCGCATGTTGTAGGTCCTGTACGGGCCTTTCAGGATACAGAAAATGTTCGACTGCTGACCTGGCCAGCACATTCTGCAGATCTCTCACCAACTGTAAACGTCTGGTCAATGGTGGCCGAGCAACTGGCTCGTCACAATACGCCAGTCACTACTCTTGATGAACTGTGGTATCGTGTTGAAGCTGCATGGGCAGCTGTACCTGTACACGGCATCCAAGCTCTGTTTAACTCAATGCCCAGGCGTATCAAGGCCGTTATTACGGCCATATGTGGTTGTTCTTGGTACTAATTTCTCAGGATCTATGCACCTAAATTGCGTGAAAATGTAATCACATGTCAGTTGTATTATAATATATTTATCCAATGAATACCCTTTTATCATCTGCATTCCTTCTTGGTGTAGCAATTTTAATGGCCAGGTGTATATATATATTTATATACATGTATATATATATATATATATATATATATATATATAGTGTGTGTGCGAGCTCGTTTGCGTGTGTGTGTGTGTGTGTGTGTGTGTGTGTGTGTGTGTGTGTGTGTGTGTGTGTAGGAGACGAGTGAAGTGCTCTTACTGGCTGTGGGAGAAAGGTGGGGTCTCTGTTGTCCTTTAGGAAGACAGGGCTAGTTAGTAGCGAGGCGCAACTCAAAACGAACGATCGTGTGATCGGGGGCGGCTCCAAAATAATGGTCGCTAGTAAATTTTCCAGCTGTTAAACTAGATATAAAGTGATGGTTAGTTATAAGTGAACACCACGTGTCGTGGGCAATGTACATCACGAGTATGGAAAGTGAGAAATGTGTTAATGTGTTGTAAAGCTGGCATCCCGACCCACCCCACTTCTGCAGGGTCACAAACCTACATTGACCTTGACGCCTGAGCGCTACTACTGTGCGACGAGGGACTAGCGAAACAGCAAGACACCAGGTTAGTGATACATAAGCCAGAGAAGTAAGGCAGAGTCGCTGGCCTCTCGCCCCAATGCCACATAGGACATTGTATCCTGACATTATAAATTGCGGAACATGACTGCTAATGCATCCCCAGGTCCTCGGAAGGATTTAAATCGTGGGAAACGACAGTCCAATCAATTCGTCAAATTGCTCTTGCTCCAAAAGCTAATCGATCAGCGCTGTTCGAGCCGTACGCGCATAGCCAACATTAACAATGCAGCCAGGGCCCAATGTATCCTTCAATAGACGAATCTGAGGAATAAGTACAATTTCAAAATCTCGCTTACCCATGTGTGTACCGTGCTGAAAGATTTGAAGATCGTTTTGCCCAGCGTCATTATGTCTCACCACACGATAACAGCTGGACCACCAATGTTATTATACTCGACAAATCTGGTTGGTTCAAATGGCTCTGAGCACTATGGGACTTAACATCTTAGGTCATCAGTCCCCTAGAACTTAGAATTACTTAAACCTAACTAACCTAAGGACATCACACACATCCATGCCAGAGGCAGGATTCGAACCTGCGGATGTAGCGGTTCCAGACTGTAGCGCCTAGAACCGCTCTGCCACCCCGGCCGGCACTCAAGAACTCCTCACCAACTTTATAGCCAGCGTGGGAGCACGTTGCACAGCATACATTGCAATCTGTGGTGATGGTACACCTTATTAAGAAACAAACGCAGGCTTTTGCAATGCTCGAGGGGCCGTGATAAGTCACGGTGAGTTCAGTGTAATTATTGTCATTCAATAAATGTGTCATTTGTGTTCTTCTCAACATCCATTACTTTCAGTTGCCTTCTGTACTACTCTGCAGCTGATCGTTCAATGTGTAACACAAGTTCCATTGATCTACATTACTTGGCAGTGAGAAGCCGTGCGATTTCACCCTCGAGCTTTGCATACAAGTGTACTACCAGCTTCGATTAGTGGTCAGCGACGGAGCAGGAGCGCCGCAAGCCAGTCCGGGAATGGCGGGCGCTGTCACACCGCGCCATGGGACCCGATAAAAGAGACGGGACGGGAAAAAAAGGGGAAGGGCGGGAAAAACAGATCGGCGGCGCTGGCACGTGGCTTCCTGTGTCCGTGATTTATAACAGGTAGCTGGAAGTCGCTCGATGCGGCGGACGCCAGCGCGCTGACCGCCGCCTGCAGCTGCCGGCGTCGGCTTCGCAGGTCCCGCCGACCGCTGACGCCGTACTCCGAGAGCTCCGAGAGCAAGCGACAGGGGTGGTGTCCCAGTCCCGCGAGCATTTGCGGCCGGCGTTGTCAGAAAGAAGTGTAGGTACAGTGATGACAATAGAAGGCAGCACATCATCAGTCACCGCTCCGATATATACAGGGTGAGTCACCTAACATTACCGCTGGATATATTTCGTAAACCACATCACAGACTGACGAATCGATTCCACAGACCGAACATGAGGAGAGGGGCTAGTGTAACTGTTTAATACAAACCATACAAAAATGCGCGGAAGTATGATTTTTAACACGAACCTACGTTTTTTTAAAATGGAACCGCGTTAGTTTTGCTAGCACAGCTGAACATATAAACAAATACTTAATCAGTGCCGTTTGTTGCATTGTAAAATGTTAATTACATCCGGAGATATTGTAACCTAAAGTTGACGCTTGAAACCTCCGACGTTCAGTAGCGTGTTGTAACAAACACGGGCCACGGTCGGCGAGCAGCATCTGCAGGGACATGTTTACGATGACGACCGTGTTTACGAGTGTGGCTGTAGTGCCTGACGACAGCGTTGTCAATAGGACTTTGAACTTCCTTCCTTCCTTTCTTCCTTTATCTGCAGGAAATGGTAGATCACCACTAGTCCACTCTTTCACTTGACTGTGACGGGCGTGTCAGTGGCAGGACTATCCGTTCTGTGAAGCGAGATAAGGTCGAGGGGGAATGTTACAGCCATTCCCCAAACTAACAATTTCCAGGTGGTTTCTTCCGCTGAAACCGAAACAGATCCAGAGAGATTCACATCATTTGTAGGGATACGTAACGAGTCCAGTAGAAAGGGAAGGCTGACACACATGGTTATGAACAACCGTAAGCAGTTGAAACATGGGGTGAACAACGGTATTCGTTAGGGAAAAGGCGCAGGGAATGCGGAGGAACACGTTGTGGACTCAATTTGTACGACTGGGGGCCTCGTTCAACATTCTGAAGTGAATATTTCGGCAACATTGAGGAAAGAGGGCATAACGAACTGCAGACAATAATTACGTCACGTGCGCATTAGACATCAACGGCGACTACGCTGATAGCTGATTGTGCCTGAGGTGCACACAATGCTAATTTAGATTAGGCGACTCTACATCCAGTCATAATGATAGCAATAGGAGATCCGGAGATATCTGTGTAAGACACAAATAAATGCCCTCCACAGGAGAGAGTATTAAAATCCTTGTGGTTAACTACCAACGCATTTGCAAAAAATTACCAGGGCAATAAGTGCTCCTAAAAGCACTGAAGCTCACATGACCAGGTACAGATAAATGATCTGACCTCTTTGAGGATGTCCACCTTGAGGCAGTTGCAGCGACAACGATTAATATACTACAAAGGGAAATTAAGATAAGTGGAAATATTTACATGTTAAGAAAACTAGATAAAGAAAATGTAGTGTCATATAGCCATGTGGGACTTGAAACTTTTAGCTCAGGATAGGATCATGCAGAGGAACTATGAGTCAGTTTTAAAAGAGTGGTTGACCATGCACTGGATAGATATGTTCGCGCAGAACAGCTCGTGGTGGTATAAAACAAAGTGCAGGATTATAGGTAGAGAGATGCTTAATGAAACATGTTTGGCTGTGAACGATGCAGTCACAATTCGAATGGTAGAAATTCATATTTTAGTACCATGAAATTATTGTTAACAGCCCAGTGGATTACTAACTTAGATTCGACGTAATAATTTTCTAGAAGGGGCGTTCAAAAAATAATGCAATACATTCTTTTTTTCTGAAAGCAGATTGTTCTTAATTAAGATTCCAGTACACATTGATATTCCAAACTGTTTTGGTGGCTACAAAACCCTATATTCCTACATAATTTCCGTTCAACGTGACTGTCCGACGCCACCTTACTGGGAGGTCATTAATGCACGCATGATACCATGCCAACAGTCGCATCGGAGCCAAACACTTGCTGCATCAATAGTCTGACTGTTACCCACGTAGCGCTCCCCTCCGAGTGGACCCTCTGTTGTGCAACAGGCGGAAGTAGGAAGGTGCGACATTCGGGCTGTAAGGTGGATGACGGTCCGACGACGTTCTGTGAGCGCATCTCTGGTGCGCAGACTTGTGTGACGCCTTGTGTTATCATGGAGAAGGAGAAGTTGATTTGCATTTTTGTGGTGACGAATACGCCAAACAGGTTCTTCAATTCCTGAGGGTAGCACAATACACCTCATAGTTGGTCCTTGAACCGTGAAGGATTACATCGGACAGAATAACTCCTTCAGAGCCTCAGAAGGCCAGCAACGTGACTTTGTCGGCTGGGGGTATAGCTCCATGGTATGTCGTTTTGTTTCTGATTCAAAGCGATGAACCCGATGAACGAAAGTTTCATTGCCTGTGGTCATGTTCGACAAACAATTGCCATGATGGGCCTCGTAACGGGCAAACAATTCCGCACAGATGATCCTTCGTTACTCTGTATTGTCTCCTGTTAGATGGCGAAGAACCCAGCAAGTACACACCTTTGAATACCCTAACTGTTGGAGAAGTGTGTCAGCTCTACCAACAGAGACGTCGAGTTTAATAGTGACATGTTTGAGTATGTTCCGTCGGTGATCTAGAATGAGAGTGTCCACACGTTCCAATACAGCTGGAGTCACATCAGTGTACGGCCGGCTCGCCCGCGAGAGGTAGCGACAGATCTGCACGACCATATTGCGATGATGAGAGACGTGTATCCTTAAAGACTCACCGTGATTGTGTGCAATGCAAGTTCTCCGTAGACTTCCTGCAAGAGCCTATGAATATCTGCGATACTCTGAATACACAGGCCAACGAAAAATTTTTTTAAAAAACATTTTTACTTTGATAGCTGATCTTTATAGATTTTTATGAGCTAAATCCAAATCAAGCCTTAGTTTCTTTATCACCCATAGTTTTCGGGCAATATGCTTTTACTACATAGTATAGAAATCGTTTTCAATATTGTAAACGGGGAAATTAAAGGAATGCTTTGTTACAACGTTAACATGGTCTGTATTTACAGTAAGCTACTTAAAACAGTGATATGAATTAATAGAGATTTCACTTTTCACCTGGAATTGGTTTGAATTTTCTTTCTCTTTTATTCTTTGAAGCTTCTTGTGTAGCATTTTCTACATGCTCCCCGTGAGACCCACATTCCCAACATGTCCACACCACTACATTCGTAGTGCGCGTAATAGATGTTTGGCCATCATACTCATTACTTATGGCAGATTAATCTCCCAAGTCCTGTACGAGTTCGGGCGTAGCGTGTGCGATCGCACAAGAAGGTCAATGGCCGGAAAGTCATATTTTAACTAAATATGATGGTAGTATCTGTTCCCGAATGAACAGTTACCGTTGATGACCATGCAGCTTTGCTAGAAATGAAATGATACTTAAATGGACACCCGAGCTGCAAACCAGCGTTGATACACTTCATTGGGGACACGTTGAAAATGTATGTCCCGGCCGCGACTTGAACCCGGGACCTTCTGCTTACACGGAAGACGTTCAATCCATCTGAGCCACCGAGGGCACAAGGGTAGTGAGACTGCAGGAACTTTTCCCTTGCACGCTCCCCGTGATACCCACAATTTCCCAACATGTCCACACCACTAATAGACACGCCCAATAGATGTTCGCCCATCATACTCATTAAGGAAGAGATCCAGGGTTCAAGTCCCGGTCGGTGCACACATTTTCAACATGTTCCCAATGAGCTATATCAACGCGGGTTTGTAGGTAGGGTGTCCATTTAATTATCATTTCATTTCTAGCAAAGCTGCATGGTCATCAGCGGTAACCGATCCTTCGGGAACAGATACTACCGTCATATATAGTTACGTACAAGGGCGATGTACTTGAGGACAATATTATGGAAATGGAAGAGGATGTAGATAAAGATGAAATGGGAGATACGATACTGCATGAAGAGTTTGACAAAGCACTGATAGACCTGAGTCGAAACAAGGCCCCCGGAGTAGACGACATTCCATTGGAACTTCTGACGGCCCTGGGAGAGCCAGTCCTGACAAAACTCTACCATCTGGTGAGCAAGATGTATGAAACACGCGAAATACCCTCAGACTTCAAGAAGAATATAATAATTCCAATCCCAAAGAAAGCAGGTGTTGACAGATGTGAAAATTACCGAACTATCATTTTAATAAGTCACAGCTGCAAAATACTAACGCGAATTCTTTACAGACGAATGGAAAAACTAGTAGAAGCCAACCTCGGAGAAGATCAGTTTGGATTCCGTACAAACACTGGAACACGCGAGGCAATACTGACCTTACGACTTATCTTATAAGAAAGATTAAGGAAAGGCAAACCTACGTTTCTAGCATTTGTAGACTTAGAGAAAGCTTTTGACAATGTTGACTGGAATACTCTCTTTCAAATTCTAAAGGTGGCAAGTGTAAAATACAGGGAGCGAAAGGCTATTTACAATTTGTACAGAAACCAGATGGCAGTTATAAGAGTCGAGGGACATGAAAGGGAAGCAGTGGTTGGGAAGGGAGTAAGACAGGGTTGTAGCCTCTCCCCGATGATATTCAATCTGTATATTGAGCAAGCAGTAAAGGAAACAAAAGAAAAATTCGGAGTAGGTATTAAAATTCATGGAGTACAAATAAAAACTTTGAGGTTCGCCGATGACATTGTAATTCTGTCAGAGCAGCAAAGGACTTGGAAGAGCAGTTGAATGGAATGGACAGTGTCTTGAAAGGAGGATATAAGATGAACATCAACAAAAGCAAAACAAGGATAATGGAATGTAGTCTAATTAAGTCGGGTGATGCTGAGGGAATTAGATTAGGAAATGAGACACTTAAAGTAGTAAAGGAGCTTTGCTATTTGGGGAGCAAAATAACTGATGATGGTCGAAGTAGAGAGGATATAAAATGTAGACTGGCAATGGCAAGGAAAGCGTTTCTGAAGACGAAAAATTTGTTAACATCGAGTATAGATTTAAGTGTCAGGAAGTCGTTTCTGAAAGTATTTGTATGGAGTGTAGCCATGTATGGAAGTGAAACATGGACAATAAATAGTTTGGACAAGAAGAGAATAGAAGCTTTCGAAATGTGGTGCTACAGAAGAATGCTGAAGATTAGATGGGTAGATCACATAACTAATGAGGAATTATTGAATAGAATTGGGGAGAAGAGAAGTTTGAGGCACAACTTGACCAGAAGAAGGGATCGGTTGGTAGGACATGTTCTGAGGCATCAAGGGATCACCAATTTAGTATTGGAGGGCAGCGTGGAGGGTAAAAATCGTAGAGGGAGACCACGAGGTGGATACACTAAGCAGATTCAGAAGGAACTAGGTTGCAGTAGGTACTGGGAGATGAAGAAGCTTGCACAGGATAGAGTAGCATGGAGAGCTGCATCAAACCAGTCTCAGGACTGAAGACCACAACAACAACAACATATAGTTACGGCACTTGGTATATTAATCTGCCACGAGTAATGAGTATCATGGGCAAACGTATATTAGGCGCACTAAGGATGTAGTGGTGTGGACATATTGGGAATGTGGGTCTCACGGGGAGCGTGGAAGAGTTATGTCCCTGCAGGTGCACTATCAACTGTGCCCCCGGTGGCTGAAGTGGAACAGTTGGCCTTTGGCTGTGCTGCGGTGAGGACTCGCTGTTTGTATTCCTGCCGCGGAGCGAGCGCTCGTGTTGTTTACATCGTACTCGGCCGACAGCATATAGATGACTATGGCGCACCACTACAGAAAATCGACACTCAAATTTACGTTCCGCAACGAATTTGCACGGCCCAAAGCTCTCGAAGTCGAACGATTTCTACGAGAAGAACTTAAAATCCCGGCGACCAACATTCTCGGCATTCACTTGTCCATTGTGAGTAGTATCGTGTATGTCAAGATCATCAACGACGCAACATGTGAACGGATCCTTCGGGAAACGAAACAGGACCTGCTTTTCTGCCATGCTGATCTTTTCACACTTCCTTTCGAACTACCGGCGGAGGACGTCGTGACAGCGCTGCACCCCTACGGCACGGTGCGTGATCTTATCGCGGAAAAATGGACGCAATTCCAGACATATCCTATGCTGAACGGAGTCCGCCAGGTCCGAATAGAACTTAAAAGACACGTACCTTCATATCTGAATATCAGTGGCTGCCGCACCATCGTCATCCACGATGGGCAACCGACGACCTACTCTGGTTGTGGGAAGGAGGTACACCTCATATCCGAATGTATCCAACGTCGAATCACACAACTGCCGCCGGCTGCCGCGGACCCGCCGTCGCAGCCGACGCTGCTTCCCGTGAATTAAGCAGCAGCCCTCACGACAGCTACCACTTCACAACGAGAGCCGACATCCACTGTTGGGTCGCTGCTGCATCCTCCAATACAGGGCGATGACGACACACCCATTACACAAGCTACGGATTCAACTCCGATGCAGCCGCCCCCGTCGACGGATAACAAGATACATGACGATAGCATGACCGTAGACTCGCTTATTGTGCCTACGGCTGCCGTTGTGCCGGAACTTCGTGAATCTTTGCCATCGTCTGACACAGAAGGACACACCAGGAAGCAACCATCTCTGAAGCGACGGAAGTGGAGGCGTAGAACAACTTCCGAACGGGATGCGACACAACCTCCAGAGGACGACGACTCCACCTTCAATGACGACGCTACCACAGAGGCAGCCGCCATTTGCTGCAGTGTGGCACCACCGATCGGAACTGAGGATAATTCACATATATCTACAGTGGAAAAATCGGATGCCGATACGCAGGACAGATGCTGCCCACCACCTTCTGGAGTGCAAGCACCAAAGCCGTGTCCTGAGGAAGCTAGGGAAAGCGATCTGGCTTTGAGTTCCCCGACGTGGACGGATGACCACAACGACGACGGCACCATGCAAGTTACGCCAGCAGGGCCCACGCCATTGGCGCCGGCTCTCTAGAAAGGACTGCAGGTGAGGTTTGGGGGGATACGGAGGTGTCAATACAGTCAGAAGCGTCACAGGTAATTCCAGTCTTAATGGGTAACTTAGCACTTGCGGTTCGACAACAAGCTTATCGTATCGCCACGCTTAACCTCAACACGATACGAACGGCAGTGGAGATCCAGTTGCTGCATGAGATGCTTCGTTCTTCGGATGTTGACAATGCCCTGTTGCAAGATGTGTATATAGCGCCCCTCCCCGTTTACTACGGTTATGTGACATATATGACAACGGCGGGCCGAAATAGCAACGGTACGACAATACTTGTGCGCGACGGAATTGCCATCGAAGAAGTGACTTACCTTCCGTCAGGAAGGGGGCTGGCGATCACAGCACTGGGCACACGCATCATTAACATTTACGCTCCGTCAGGAGCTGACCAACGCCGCGAACGATCGCTGTTCTACTCGGAGGATATCGCCCCGCTCTTTATCAGTCGTTTCGATCAATATATCTTCGGCGGCGACTTTAACTGTGTGCTCCACCCCAAAGACCAAGTCCCTCATTTCTCGACTTGTCAAGAGCTTCGGCTCCTGGTTCGTGATATGCTTCTCACCGACACGTGGGGACAGTTCACGGTGACCGTCCCGGGCCGACATATCTTACTAGTCACTCAGCCAGTCGCCTACACCGCATTTATGTCTCATAAGCTCTAGCGCCGGGAGTATTGGACGCCGAACGTTGGCCGCTTGCCTTTTCCGATCATAGCGCTTTCGTATGCACACTCACTCTACAGCAGCAGCGGATATGGCGCAGCTGAGGACCCTGGAAGCTGAATGTGGCACATCTTCAAGCCCAGTAATGCCGTCAGATTATCGCCAACACATGGGTGGATTGCGAACGTCGTCTTCCCCGACATCCTTAGACCCTAGCATGGTGGGTGGAATGTGCAAAACCAGCGTTTTGGCGTGTGCTAGCAAATTTCGGAAAAGATATCGCAGCTTGCCATCGTCACACACTGGACTTTTATTACACGACGCTCCGCGAACTCGCCAGCCAACCATCATCTCCAAACCGACAAATGGAAAGTCGCCGAATTAAAGGTAAAATATTGTCGCTTACGAGGAAACGTTTGGAGGGGGTCGTCGTGTGATCGCGACGTCAAGACCGAGCGGAAGGAGAAAACCCGTCTATGCATCACATCGTGCTCGACAGCCGCCGACGCCGACAGCGGCTGATCACGGATCTCATATTGCCAAGTGGTAGGGTCGTAATGACTCAGGCGGCGGTTACAGAAGCCTTTGCAGATCACTACCGCTGGTTTTACGACGAGGTGAATACAGAGGAAGTGGACGATCACGACATACTGCAGCACCGGTCGCACACCCTCGACAATGCAGCAGCGGCGACGCTGTTAGCTGGACTTACACGGGACGACATCGAGGACGCGCTTAACAAGGGAGCACTCAACAAATCTCCCGGGCCAGACCGACTGCCGCTCAAATTTTATCGGACTTTCCGCGATCTAATGATGCCCCGATGGATCACCATGTACCAAGAACTGATGACCCGCGGTTCCCACGTGCCACCTGGATTCGTGGAAGGTCTCCTTATACCGATACACAAGCCTTACAGAGGTCGGACGGTCGAGGACTACAGGCCAATTACAATGCTCAACGAGAAAATCTTCGCCCGACTACTCGCCAGCCGCATAAAGAAGGTTCTGCCCCTACTCCTCTCCATGGAGCAAACGACACCGGGCGGAGTGACCAAGATGCAAACGGCAACCAGCGAATGCAGGGATTTAATAGCCATCGCCACATCCTGTCGCCTTCGAGCTGCTCTGATCTCCATTGATTTCGACCACGCCTTCGGCAGAGTTCACCACAAGTTCCTTCTGTCCGTTACGACCCACATGGGCTTCCCGCCTTACTTTCTCGACATCTTTCAGCGCCTTTTCCGTGGAGCTGCATCCCGTGTACTGGTGAATGGACGGATTGCGGGTCCCTTTCCGATCGGACGGTCATTTCGCCAAGGATGCCCACTCTCCATGATCCTTTACGCGATCGCACTCGAACCACTTGTCGGAGAGTTGAAAAACAGGCTCTCGGGCATGTCATTGAGGGATCACACATTTCACTGCAGGATATATGCTGACGACCTTCTGTTACTTGTCCGATCTGGTGACGAGGTACGCTCGGTGATACAATGGATCAATCGCTATGGATTGGCAGCGGGCAGCATCATGAATGTGGCCAAGTCGGCAGCGATGCCAATTGGGAGAGGTCTACAGGAGGACGTTGTAGCCCCACTCCCACTAGTCAACAAGATCCGGTTCTTGGGCATAACATTTACATAGGATGTGCGCCGCACGACTGCCAGGAACTATGCACGATTACTACAGGCAATACGCACAGAAGTTCGCCGGAACCTACTTCGACGGATGGACCTCCTACAACATGTGGAATACCTCAACCTTCACGTGGTGACTAAGATGATCCACATGGCTCAGGTCCTACCGATATCGACAGCGATGGCACACAGACTGCAAGCATCGTTTGGATATTACCTTACCGCCGGACACCTACTCAAAGTCCGCTACGAAACACTCTCCCTCCCTCCGCGTGATGGCGGACTGGGACTTATAAATGTACGAACGAGAGCTACAGCGTTATACTCGTGCACAATGATGAAATTGTGGACCCACGAAGATGCTTCTCTTACGGGACGTCTGTTAGAGGAATTTCAGACGGCGTCTCTTCTGCCACCTGCCACGATTGTGCACATTACACCCTCACTATCGCACCTATCGGCATTTATTCTTGAGCATAGTTACGTGCACCCATACCTCCACAACACTCGCACTCCCAAGGCGAGAGACGTTTACAGGCTGCCATCCCTCGCAATGTAACTGAGAGGAAAAGCCCGACCACCCTATGGCCTGCAGTGTGGAGAGCGATCCAGAAGCCGTTCCTCCCCACGCGGGTGCGAGCCGCGTGGTACCAGGTGGTGAACGGGAAGGTTGTAACACGACAAAAGCTGCACGCTATTGGGATGACGGATTCCTCCCTTTGCCGACGTTGTCACCTCGTGGATACTGACGAACACCGTTTAAGATATGGATCGGCGTTAGAGGTATGGCTGCTAGTGCAGAAGATCCTCGCCTGCTACCTACGTATCGCGCCTCGCACAATTGAGCCACGGCTCCTCCTTTGTCCAGAGGATACTTATTTTCCACCTGCGAAGACTCACACTCTCACATAGTTTAAAGGCATGTCCATATACTACCTCTTTCGAGATGATGAGAAGATGGTACTTGATTACTGGCAATTTCTCCAGGACAGTCGTAGCACACTTGAGTGTACACCCCGATACCGACAACTATTTGCGAACTGCTTGCGCAGTGTCTTCGATAACCCCCCTGACGCTTGGGGAGTACCGGGCAGAGGATGACCGCCGTCATGGAGCTCCACAAGCAGCGAAATGTTTTATAAATTTGGAACATAGAATCTGTACGCAGATGAGCCACGCACATGGAATAGCGTGCGGGATTTGGTTACATTTTTCTTTATTTCTTATCCATTCTCATAGTTTCGAATTCTATTTCATAGTTTAGAAGGAACTCTTGTTCAGTTGTTGCTACGGACGTACATTCGACTTTTGTTTGTCGTAAATGAAAGACGCCTTTTTGCATATAAGAAAGACAAGAAGTTTGTAGAGAAAAATTTACAATTACAACAAATAAAAAAATAAAAAATAAACTTTAAAAAAACAAAAAAAGATAAAGTGGTCAGTTTATCTCAGTGTATCTGGCTAGTAAAAAGAAAAAAAGTGGTAATCTTCGAAGAAAAAGTGGATAGAGCGTCTGTCATCTAAGCCGGAGATCCCGGGTTCGACTCCCGGTTGGGGCTCACATTTTCAACATGTCTCCAATGAAGTATATCAACGCTGGTTTGCAGCTAGGGTGTCCATTTAAGTATCACCTCATTTCTAGGGAAGCTGCATGGTCATCAACGGTAACTGTTCTCTTTGGAACAGATACGGTGATATATAGTTAAAATGGCTTCCCGGCCATTGACCTCCTTGTGCGAACGCACACGCTACGCCGAACTCGTACGGGACTTGGTAGACTAATCTGCCATTAGTAATGAGTATGATGGGCAAACATCTATTTGCCGGCCGGAATGGCCGCGCGGTTCTAGGCGCTACAGTCTGGAACCCAGCGACCGTTACGGTCGCAGGTTCGAATCCTGCCTCGGGCATGGATGTGTGTGATGTCCTTAGGTTAGTTAGATTTGATTAGTTCTAAGTTCTAGGCGACTGATGACCTCAGAAGTTGAGTCGCATAGTGCTAAGAGCCATTTAAACCATTTGAACCAATCATCTATTTGGCGAACTACGAATGTAGTGGTATGGACATGTTGGGAACGTTGGTCTCACGGGGAGCGTGCAAGAGATAAATACCTGCAAGCGCACTGTATTTTGTGCCCTCGGTGGCTCAAATGGATTGCCATGCTAGCGGGAGATGCCGGGTTCGGGTCCCGGTCGGGGCACACATTTTCAGCATGTCCCCAATGAAGTATATCAACGCCCCTTTGCAGCTAGGATTTCCATTTAATTATCTTTTCACATCTACATCTACATCTACATGATTACTCTGCAATTCACATTTAAGTCCTTGGCAGAGGGTTCATCGAACCACAATCATACTATCTCTCTACCATTCCACTCCCGAACAGCGCGCGGGAAAAACGAATACCTAAACCTTTCTGTTCGAGCTCTGATTTCTCTTATTCTATTTTGATGATCATTCTTACCTATGTAGGTTGGACTCAACAAAATATTTTCGCATTCTGAAGAGAAAGTTGGTGACTGAAATTTCGTAAATACACTCCTGGAAATTGAAATAAGAACACCGTGAATTCCTTGTCCCAGGAAGGGGAAACTTTATTGACACATTCCTGGGGTCAGATACATCACATGATCACACTGACAGAACCACAGGCACATAGACACAGGCAACAGAGCATGCACAATGTCGGCACTAGTACAGTGTATATCCACCTTTCGCAGCAATGCAGGCTGCTATTCTCCCATGGAGACGATCGTAGAGATGCTGGATGTAGTCCTGTGGAACGGCTTGCCATGCCATTTCCACCTGGCGCCTCAGTTGGACCAGCGTTCGTGCTGGACGTGCAGACCGCGTGAGACGACGCTTCATCCAGTCCCAAACATGCTCAATGGGGGACAGATCCGGAGATCTTGCTGGCCAGGGTAGTTGACTTACACCTTCTAGAGCACGTTGGGTGGCACGGGATACATGCGGACGTGCATTGTCCTGTTGGAACAGCAAGTTCCCTTGCCGGTCTAGGAATGGTAGAACGATGGGCTCGATGACGGTTTGGATGTACCGTGCACTATTCAGTGTCCCCTCGACGATCACCAGTGGTGTACGGCCAGTGTAGGAGATCGCTCACCACACCATGATGCCGGGTGTTGGCCCTGTGTGCCTCGGTCGTATGCAGTCCTGATTGTGGCGCTCACCTGCACGGCGCCAAACACGCATACGACCATCATTGGCACCAAGGCAGAAGCGACTCTCATCGCTGAAGACGACACGTCTCCATTCGTCTCTCCATTCACGCCTGTCGCGACACCACTGGAGGCGGGCTGCACGATGTTGGGGCGTGAGCGGAAGACAGCCTAACGGTGTGCGGGACCGTAGCCCAGCTTCATGGAGACGGTTGCGTATGGTCCTCGCCGATACCCCAGGAGCAACAGTGTCCCTAATTTGCTGGGAAGTGGCGGTGCGGTCCCCTACGGCATTGCGTAGGATCCTACGGTCTTGGCGTGCATCCGTGCGTCGCTGCGGTCCGGTCCCAGGTCGACGGGCACGTGCACCTTCCGCCGACCACTGGCGACAACATCGATGTACTGTGGAGACCTCACGCCCCACGTGTTGAGCAATTCGGCGGTACGTCCACCCGGCCTCCCGCATGCCCACTATACGCCCTCGCTCAAAGTCCGTCAACTGCACATACGGTTCACGTCCACGCTGTCGCGGCATGCTACCAGTGTTAAAGACTGCGATGGAGCTCCGTATGCCACGGCAAATTGGCTGACACTGACGGCGGCGGTGCACAAATGCTGCGCAGCTAGCGCCATTCGACGGCCAACACCGCGGTTCCTGGTGTGTCCGCTGTGCCGTGCGTGTGATCATTGCTTGTACAGCCCTCTCGCAGTGTCCGGAGCAAGTATGGTGGGTCTGACACACCGGTGTCAATGTGTTCTTTTTTCCATTTCCAGGAGTGTAGATCTCACAGCGACGAAAACGTCTTTGCTTTGATGACTTCCATCCCAACTCGCGTATCATATCTGCCACACTCTCTCCCCTATTACGTGATAATAAAAAAACGAGCTGCCCTTTTTTGCACCCTTTCAAAATCCTCCGTCAATCCCACCTGGTAAGGATCCAACACCGCGCAGCAATATTCCAACGGAGGACGAACGAGTGTAGTGTAAGCTCTCTCTTTAGTAGAATTGTTGCATCTTCTAAGTGTCCTGCCAATGAAACGCAACCTTTGGCTCGCCTTCCCCACAATATTATCTAAATGGTCTTTCCAACTGAAGTTGTTCGTAATTTTAACACCCAGGTACTTAGTTGAATTGACAGCCTTGAGAATTGTACTATCTCTCGAGTAATCGAATTCCAACGGACTTCTTTTGGAACTCATGTGGATCACCTCACACTTTTCGTTATTTAGCGTCAACTGCCACCTGCCACACCATGCAGAAATCTTCTCTAAATCGCTTTGCAACTGATACTGGTCTTCGGATGACCGCACTAGACGGTAAATTACAGCATCATATGCGAACAACCTAAGAGAATTGCTCAGATTGTGACCCAGGTCATTTATATAGATCAGGAGCAGCAGAGGTCCCAGGACGCTTCCCTGGGGAACACCTGACATCAGTTTTACTCGATGATTTGCCGTTTATTACTACGAACTGCGACCTTCCTGACAGGAAATCACGAATCCAGTCGCACAACTGAGACGATACCCCGTAGGCCTGCAGTTTGATTACAGCTTTAAACTTCTTTAACATTATAGCTAAAATAAAAACCTATTCTGGTTCTTTTCCACATTCTAAGATCTTTGTAACGACTTGCTTGTATGATACCCATGATTCTTTCTCATTTAAGGTCATTGTGGATTCAAAGTTAACATCAAACATCAGTTTTTTAATGTCAGGTCCGACAAAGACTCCTCTTTTTAGTTTAGCTTCTGAAATATGCGGAAACTTTTGGCAGAGATACTTCACACATGGTCCATCTTCAGGCAAAGCCTTTACAAAGTGTTTCATTGGGCCTAACCTAATATGTAAAGGTGGTAAGAGTACGTTTCTTGGATTTACAGGGATTTTGCATAGAATGTTCTTCTCACCAGGTTTTAAAGACTCCTTCACAGACCAGTTCTTTATGCACTCTAGCCCTACTCTTCCATTCACACAAGAAACATGTAAATTTGGTAAAGCCACCTTGCTGACCAAAGAGTATGCATGTTACTTTTAGAATGCCACATATAATACAACTATGAGCAGAATAGCATATTTTCTTTAGCACTATTTCTAGGTCTTCATAGCTTTCTTACATATGAACAGAATGTCCAACAGGCATAGATGCATACATGTTACCACTGTGTAATAAATCAGCCTTTAAAATAGTTTTGGATGCATCAATAAACAACCTCCAGTCTTCCTTTTTGTATTCAATACCAAACCCACTCATCAGACTGCGAATGTGTGAGCAGTACACTAAATCAACTTCTTGTTGAAAAAACTTGAAAAATTGCTGCTCTCTTTTTCTATACATGTATATGCCGGTTTCAACCGCCATTAAGTTCTTCTCTTTTAAGCTAGAGCGAAGCAATTCAGCTTTTTCTTTCATTAAGCCCAGATCGTTAACCAAATCGTTAAGTTCTGCCTGTGTAAACAATTTGGGTTCTATACTTTCTGTATTAAAATGGAATTCATCATCATCTGGTTCAGGTAAATCACATTGTACATCAGAAAATAATTCTGTTTGAATTAAATTTAAATCATCTTGTGGTTCAGGAACTGGCAAATCTACACCATGCCCTACTGGTCAGATGGCTTATTACCTTCTTGTTTTTCGACCTATGAGCAGTAACATCAACACTGCAAGAGTATCAATCAACAGAATGATTTCTTGGCTCCATTCATATGATAGGAACAGCAAATCTAATGGCTGTTTTCTCTTTTTTGGACCATTTTCTCAGATCTTCAATACACACATAATATACTATCTGCAGCGCCCAAGATTTATCTTCATCACCAAGTTTAGATCCTCAAGTATGATATATAAACCTTTTTCACAAAGTCTGTAATGTTTCTTTGGTGTGTATTTAATCACAAATTTGCCACAAAAATAGCAAAAACTGTCAGCAGAGTTTTTACAACCGCGTTAGACATTGTACTGAGCACATGTACAGGAAATGGGAAAGTGTGGTTAGGTTGACAGTAAACAAAACTCCATCTGTTAATACAAAAATTAAATTTGCCAGCAAATGTTTTTCAGCAGTGGTACCAACGTCATCTGCATTCATTACACCTCCTTTTTAAATAATTATAACTATATAAAAGCTGTTAAATTCTTTAAACAATGGCTTAATTTCATAAATTTTACTGTAAAATGTGAGGAAATGGTGGGTAATACAGTTTTTTAAGTATCATATTTGGATTTCCCACCCTAAGAAACACAAGAATAAGATATTTTTAGCAAAAAAGTTTTCCCATCGTTTTCCTGTGTTATCCGCCAAAGGATGATCAATGACAGCTCTACTGGGAACGCAGCTCCGTTATAAACGCCATTTTGAACGTTGCGTATAGCGCCGCCATCCGTTGGAATTTAGTGAAATTATAGGACCAAAACGGGAATATTCCACGATGTGCTGCAGCAAGTTCCGCATTTTTTTCAAGCGGGAGTGCCTGAGAAAGTAATGTGTTGCATTACTTATTGAACTCCCCTCGTAAGAAGGCATAAACAGACTTTATGTATATTGCAAATAAATCTGTTACGTTTTCCATTCTTAATCAGTTTCCTTCTGTCGTCCTTCTTGGGACAAATAGACAGTGTACGGTTCTAACAGTATTCTCTTTTGGAATGGTTTTCAGCGATGTAACTCTACTTGCATTTCGTTGCCTCCATGTTCGTCTCCTCATTCGACAAAACATTCATCTTCAGAGTTAAGTATCCTGTTATCCTTCACGATTATTAATTTTTTTTCTTCAATATATTCAGCAGATCTATTTGATTAAAACACGAAATCTATTACGCCATCAACCTGGATTAAATCTCCTATTCTTTATTTATTATTGTCTTTATTGTTAATATTTGGACACAAGCACAGTTTTTCATCACTATAAAAAACTTCATAAAAGTGAAAATATTACCCTCCTCCCTTGAGGCGTAGCGCCATATACCGATCCTGCCTTGCAGGTGGTTAAGTGGGAGATGTGTCTCACAGCTGGATAGTGACAGATGGTGACGCGAGACTGGACGCGCACGTAGTTTATGTATCAGCCGATAGTGGACAGTATTGCATAGGGGGACTGTGACTTTAGTTTCGATTGTGCTGACTAGAGTGCACTAAAGTAATAGAATGGTTTTCATAAACTGTTCTAGTATTTTCATAAAGAGTTATCATGTCTTTTTGTGTATGTAAAATGTTATAAATGTGTTTTAGCAGTATGAATAATGCGTGAGTGTGCTTTAAGGTTAATATGAAGATAATTGTGTAACGAGTTATGTAGTGGGATTTAGTGTGGGAACTTTTCGAAGAAGTATGGATATGAACAAAGGGGATTTTTGTAGAATAGATATGTAAAGTAAGTTTACGGTAAAGGGAAATTTATTTCAGGTATAAATAACAATAGTAAATAACTTTATGCATAATCAAAGCTTCAGCATATTAGATAATTACATCGGTGAAAAGTGCAGTCATTAGGTTAACTATTTTGCGATTGGTTATTGATGAAAAGGCGGATTGACGCTGGAAACTGTTGTTTTGCTATTGGCTGTTGAGCAAACTGACCAATGGTAAAGCAATATTCTTCGCGCGCCTTTCTCTGCTGGAAAAGAAGAGAGTATTCTAGGAGGAGTGGGAGCCTAGCCATGAAACAGATCTGACGTGTGTAGGAGTAGTTTGGATGGAAATGAGAAGTTGCCGGATCTCGCAATGTTTCATACATCAAATGTGTGGTAAAGTGACGGCATAATTATTCCGATGGGCGTGTAGAAATTTCGGAAATTGTAAGTGAATTTTGTGACGAGGAAAGACATATATTCCGTGTGGCATATTGAGCAGGTCGGTGGCTAAAAACTGTGACTGCCTTTGGTACCGACAGACTTAATATTTGGCGAGCATTATCAATAAAAAACAAGCAGTATTTTTGGAGGTATTACGTTTTCGGGAAATGCAACAGCATAAACTTGCTAACGTGAGTGAAAGGCATTATGAGTGACTGTGTTAAGACTAGCACGGGCTTGGCAGTGATACTTGTTCACCTAAGTTTCAGAATATATTAATTGAGGACAAAATTTCCAACTTTTCATTTCGTGTGAAAACTTTCTCCCGAAATGTAGATTAGTGACTTAAATATCAGCCTGGTTCACGTCGAAGTAGAGTAGGTTTCGCTCGGCTTTCCTACTGATGAAATGTTCACAGGTAGATGCAGGTTCATCGTAAAGGGAAGGAAGGAACCGCACCGCCGTACCCTCTCCCTCCCCCCCCCCCCCCCCCCCCCACCCACCCGACGGAGTTTCGAGTCCTCCCTACTTTAAGTAGTGTGTAAGTCTAGGGACCGATGTCCCTTAGGAATTCAGACACATTTGAACATTTTTTGAAAATACTGAATTGTGTTCTGTTCTTTGTGGTACGTAATGTCCCAATAAGGTTGCTAGTAAAAAACATAATCGCTACAAATGAGATTCAAACTGCTGATGTAGAGATGTCTAACTCCCAACAGATTGGCCGGAAACTTGAAAAACAGAGTGCTATCATCTCTAAGAAATATATAAAAGAAAATGAACAGAAAATACGGCCAGGGAATTTATTAGTCACCACCGATAGAACAACGAAGCACGGGAAGACTAGTTACAGTAATTCTAAAGTTTCTTTTTTGCTAAGTGCCGTAATGAAAATAGCTTAATAACATCATCAGTAAGTTGAGGAAGACAGAGACGCCACTGAAAAACGTGACATGACCGAGTAAGGAGGCAGAACAAATCTGAAGGCCTATATCCTAGTGCTGTTGGTGTATGTGATGTTCTGTCTCTGATGATAACCGACTTCGATACTTTTGCCCAGTCCTACGGAACCGATTACACACCTCAGCAGCAAGTTACGCAACGGATCCCGACTTCTTTTTGCTTCGCTAATTTTCTGAAAACAGAGCTGCACCTAGGCGCCGGTGCAACAGGCGTCCCATCGCTGTTGTCTCGCGGTCGTGGCTGCTGCGGCTGCAGCTGCGGTTTCTGCTCGTTATTCAGCGGTCTCCGCCGCTAAACAGGTTTAGGGTGATGGTGGCGGGGTAGGGGGAGGGACGTACTCGTGGAAGGGAAAGCTGACAGCAACCGCATACTCCACTGGTTTGACACCGGACTAAATAGGATGCGGAACGAGGGTGGCACGCAAAGATCATCACCTTCGCAATACGAACGGTTCCGTGATTTTAATGCCAGAGAAACAGTGAAACTAATCCCTCAAATGTTTCAACTCTCTAAAAAATAGACATAAAACTGTTTTGAGAGTGCGTGTCATGAATTCCTGTCCTGTGTCGCACTGCTCATCTGGGAGTAGCACCTCCACAGTACGTCCTCAATTACACTACTGGCCATTACAATTGCTATACCCTGAAGAAAAGTAGATGATAAACGGGTATTCATTGGACAAATATATTATACTAGAACTGACATGTGATTAAATTTTCATGCAATTTGGGTGCATACACACTGAGAAATCAGCACCCAGAACAACCACCTCTGGCCGTAATAACGGCCTTGATACGCCTGGGCATTGAGTCAAACAGAGCTTGGATGGCGTGTACAGGTACAGCTACCCATGCAGCTTCAACACGATACCACAGTTCATCAAGAGTAGTGTCTGGCGTATTGTGAAGAGCCAGTTGCTCGGCCACCGTTGACCAGACGTTTTCAATTGGTGAGAGATCTAGAAAATGTGCTGGCCAGGGCAGTAGTCGAACATTTTCTGTATCCAGAAAGGCCCGTACAGAATCTGCAACATGCGGTCGTGAATTATCCTGATGAAATGTGGGGTTTCGCAGGGATCAAATGAAGGGTAGAGCCACGGGCCGTAACACATCTCAAATGTAACGTCCACTGTTCAAAATGCCGTCAACGCGAACAACAGGTGACCGAGACTTGTAAGCAATGGCACCCCATAAAATCACGTTGGGTGATACGCCAGTATGGAGATGACGAATACACGCTTCCAATGTGCGTCATGATGCTGTAAACAGAACCTGGATTCATCCGAAAAAATGACATTTTGCCATTCGTGCGCCCAGGTTCGTCATTGAGTACACCATCGCAGGCGCTCCGCCTGTGATGCAGCGTCAAGGGTAACCGCAGCCGTGGTCTCCGAGCTGAGGGTCCATGCTGCTGCAAATGTCGTCGAACTGTTCGTGCAGATGTTTGTTGTCTTGCAAACGTCCCCATCTGTTGACTCGGGGATCGATACGTGGCTGCACGATCCGTTACAGCCATGCGGATAAGATGCCTGTCATTTCGACTGCTAGTGATACGAGGCCATTGGGATCCTGCTCGGCGTTCCGTATTACCCTACTGAACCCACCGATTCCACATTCTGCTAACAGTCGTTGCATCTCGACCAACGCGAGCAGCAATGTCGCGAAACGATAAACCGCAATCGCGATAGGCTGCAATCCGACCTTTATCAAAGTCGGGAACGTGATGGTACGCATTCTCCTCCTTACACGAGGCATCACAAAGTTTCACCAGGCAACGCCGGTCAACTGCTGTTTGTGTATGAGAAATCGATTGGAAACTTTCCTCGTGTCAGCACGTCGTAGGTGTCGCCACCGGCGCGAACCTTGTGTGAACGCTCTCAAAAGCTAATCATTGGCATATAAAAGCATCTTCTTCCCGTTGGTTAAATTTCGCGTCTGTAGCGCGTCTTCTTCGTGGTGTAGCAATTTTAATGCCAGTAGTGCATTTTCTGGACGTATACCAACCTCGGTCTTCCCTTACATGTTTTACCCTCTAAGGCTCCCTCTACAATGATGGAAGCTATTCCCTGATGTCTGAGTATAGGACCTGTCATCCAATGCTTCTTTTTCTCAGTGTTTCCAACTGTTCCTTTCATCGTCGATTCTGTAGAGGACCTACCCAGGAGAAAAAAGTCAAATGCCAAATGCTCACCTCTGACAGAGTCAGGAAGTAAACAGTCTGATGATATCGTCGTCGTACTATCTGACGTCTCTCTTGACTCTTCTATTGAGCTAATTGACCTTGATGATGGACTGGTAAATCTTCTCGCCCCAAGACTAAGCCCCCCACCCCCCTTTATGAACTCGCCTCCCTGGAGAAAAGAAAGGGTGAAAATGTAGCCTCCGTGATAGATAGGTCCCATATTACATTGATACATTAACAAGTTCAGGACACCTGTGGAGGAACTGAAACTGCTGGTGCAGGAATGCCCCTGTTCTGTGTTTACAAGAAACGCATATTAAAACAACTGACACTCCTGTACTATCAGACTATTCCCTTCACCTAAAGAATGATCTTACTGGGACTGAGCCAAATGAGGCATTTCTACTTCACTGCTCTGGTCTCCCCAAGGCCACTGATGTGCAGCCTGACTGTTGAAATTCATGGGTGTCGGAGAATCACTGCTTTCTCACTGTAGTTACCTCCGCAATATGCAATAGTCTCTGAGTCTCTCGTAGGTCTTGTAGAACAGCTCCCATGATCTTTTCTCCTACTGGAAGGCTTCAATCTTTCTTGTGGGGCTTGACCTCTGCTTGCCATCAGGATCGGGTTTTGGTGAGCCTCATGACGTCTCACGAGCTGTGCATCCTCAACACAGGTACTCACACTCATTTCTGTACAGCTGCTGGATCATTAGAAGCCATAGGTCTCTATTTTTGCTCTATGACCCTCACAGGCTCCGTTCAATCAGAGGTCATTGACGACCTTCATTCATATGGGCACTTCCCAATCCGCGTTCACCTATAAGATGGTGGATTGCTGGAACAGAAGGCAGCAACATGAATGATTGGTAGGGCTAACTGGACGTTGTTCAGTCAGCTGGCTGTGTTTGAACATCGCGACAGCGTCGACAGGTTATCGTGGGAGGTGACCTGTACCTTGGTGGACAGATAAGTGCCGTTCAGCTATCCGATACAGGCGTGCAGTTCCCCGATGATTTAAATGCCACCCTAAAGCTGACAGCCTCCTAGTCTTTTGAGTGGCGAGAGCCGAGGCACGACATGTAATTAAGGAGAGTCAGAAAAGGTTATGGAAAGCGTACCAGGACACTAGAAACCTTTCCACTTGTTCCGAAAGAATATGGGATGCCATCTGGAGGATTTCCGGTAAACACAGTCGTTTACCGATAGCAACAGTGCTGAAACAGGCGTGTTTCTAAACAACGCCCTGGGACATCGCTAAGACGCCGGATGATCATTTTGCAAACATCACTGCCAATTCCAGCCAGGATCCAGAGTTTGCCGCTACCTTGCGACTTTAAAGGGGCTAACTGGATTTTAGATCCCACAGTTCTGAGACAACTTCCCTTTTTCCATGTGGGAGCTGAAACCGGTACTATCTGTGACCTGTGATACTACACCTGGTCACGACCAAATCCAGCACTGCATGGATCGACATTTGTCAATACAAAAACTTCATCTTCACTACAGCTGATGCACTTTAACGTTATTTCACTTATACTTATTTTTTATAGTTTTTATCAGCTTCACTCTGTTCTCCATGATTCACTTTCTTCTGCTTATATTTTGTTCTTCATGTTTGTTCAGCACATCCAGTACGTCAGATTTGCTTAATCGCAATCAAACTGTGCACTTTCATATTGGTTTTTACTTTTTCCTCTTCTTTATATTTACTCAGTACAGCCTGTATTTCTGATTCAATTAAAGAATAGTTGTGCAATTTGCAAAGTGAACTTTGATATATTGAAGAATTTCCATGGTAAGGAAGCACTTGTTTTTCAATTTTTCCGTTTTCTCCGATGGATATCAGCTCATTATCAACTAATCCTTCAATTTTTTTGTTTTACCTGCACGATTGCATTAATAACATTCTGATCTTCTTTCTTATGGTTTCCATATTCTGTTCGTGACTGTACATTCCAAATCTTAAATTCTATTTTTCGGTTTCTCAGTTTTTTTCTATTACTTTTAACTTTTACTGCAACTTCTGTCTTGTATTTTCCAAACATTTACTACGGACCAAAATACCTTAGTAGCATATTTTTTGCGTTTGATGTTTAGATGAAAACACTTTGATATCTGTACTTTCCCTCACTCATTAGGTTTCCTAGTCATATGTATTGTAAGTAACACAAACTGAACATTCGAATGTTTACTACAACATTCTTTAAAATCTTAAAACTTTAAATCACCAGGAACATAACCATGATACTTACAGTTTTCATTTGTATCATCTTCTCTAAATTCATTTTTAAAAAATTAAATTATTTCTCACGTACTATTTTGGTAAGTTTGAATATGTCTGATCTAAATAAGAACAGTCTATTCCTTTTTTCCTCTAGGAAAATATTCTCTAACCACATACTGATTTTTGAGAATGAGATCATCAAATAATACATGTGAATTATTTTTGCATTCACCTAACGTTATAGTTTCTCCATTATTCTCAATAAATGTTATAATTGTCTCCCTATCTTTGTCTTCATCTTTTTACATATGTTTATAAATCCCTGATATTTTGTCTGAGCTAAACTTTTACGGTTAAAACACATTTTATTGATTTTATTCCAATTCAATAATTCCAGAGCTAGAATATAATTGTCAAACATTAACGTTTTTTGCAATATGTAGGGAGTTGGAGTTAAGTGGAAGTGTGGTGGGCCACAAATGTATTAACATATTTATTAAAAACACAAACCAAGTTATTAAATCACAGAAAACGACCCAAACAATCAGAGCAGTTACCCCTACAATAAATTAAACTGATTTCCAACATCACACCTCTTGGTAGATACTACTTAACGTTAAGGGATAACTAAATGAAAGTTTTAGAAATTTTTTTGAAACAACATTAATTTTAAAGAAATTATAAATGTATAGCACAGAGGTCTAATTGGATCACAAGTCCATGGAATTAATCTGCATATTCCACATTACAAGCTTCAAAAACACACCGCTAAATAGCTAACAGGTCATTAACGGCAACCATCCACTGTCACACAACTGTTTGCTAATAATTAAAACAAAGACCTGTGGTTGCAAGCAGGCGGAATAATGTGACATCATTAAATTCAATGCAAGATGCAAGTGAGTGTTTCAAAATCAAGCAATGTCTCTTTCTTCACTTAAGTGGGGACAACAATCACCACTAGGGACATAGACACTCACAGTAAAGGCATTTATCGTGCCTAAGCCCCTTTAGCGTACTCGCTACGTAAGCATCGGATACATGAATCTATCCTGCACCGTATGAACCACTAATTAACAAAATGAATTACAGTGCTAATAGACACTGTAAATGCACGTGAGAAATGCGGCCATTGTGAATGAAGACACTAATTCGAAAATAATCAACAAATATTGGTTAGAGGTGCAGTGAAACCTAGTCAAACAGCTCGAGCACCACTAGTTTACTCACATAAATTCACAAAAAGTAACTTGAGCGAGATCCCTTAAGGTACTTGTGAATTAATATGCCAACGAGTCTCGAGGGATAAGCAGAATGGCGAGTTAGAAAAGCGACACAGCATAATTATCTGACTCGATCCATTATAAATGGTTCGGAAATCCTGCGACTGCGAAAACAATAGGTTTGTTTATAAATAACTCATCTGCTACCAGTCACGATTTTCTTTATTTTAGTTTTCGCACGACATTGTTTCGGGAAATAATTCCCATTTTCAAGTGCGTTTTTTGTGTTTGTTATGTCATTCCTATGTGATTTTGTCGATGAGTGAGATTCTGCTTCATTTCGTTGGCTGTACTGCAATATATAAGAAAACACGCGATTTTTAGTTGGTTGTCGATCTTTTTGCGAAGTTGGGGGCGAAATGTAGAAGAATTTGTACTTACAGTTTCCTTATGGTCCATTTGTGCAGACTCCCACACGAAGCAAACATCACACACAACTTGTTGTACACTTTCAAACATCGAAAACATTTTACATAAACAAAACAGTTACACAGATGCTCCTACAAGTAGTCAACAGAGATGACATTTTAGGTCTTCCACAGAGTATGATATGCTTTTGTACAGTGGTTATTTACGATAACAATTTGGATCATAAATTACGTATGTCTATTTTACAATTCTGCTTATTTCAATGTTTTACTATTTTTATTTAAGTATGCTATCGAAACATCTTAAGAAATTCACTTTCAAGTTTTTCGTTTAATATTTTATCTTCATATTTTCTGTAATGTGAATATATCTCCAGTTCTTCTAGAAAAACAATATTATGTCCTTTATTTAGTCGGTGAAGTACTTTGACATTTTGCTCTATTTTTCCAAATGGGTGTCCTGTATTATGTACATGTGTTTCTATGGCTGATGTAGTGTGTCTGTTGTGTGTGCAGCCATTTATGTGTACTGTGTACCTCGTGTTGAAATTTCGGCCTGTTTATCCCAGGTAGAACATGGACCATTCCTGACCTGTGATTTTGTGTATTCCAGAGTCTGAGTATCGATCATGCTTACACTTCATAATTTGTATTAGTTTTTGCTGTAGTTTATTAGATCTCGGAAACCCACATTTTACTTT
Organism: Schistocerca serialis cubense; assembly: GCF_023864345.2. NCBI lineage: Eukaryota > Metazoa > Arthropoda > Insecta > Orthoptera > Acrididae > Schistocerca > Schistocerca serialis. The sequence continues at coordinate 740,266,123 of NC_064643.1, read as the reverse complement.
GTGATTTTCGAAAATATTTACAATCTTCTGTGATATACAGCCAATGTATAGGCTACTAGATATTTCTTGCAGATCGAAGTGTATCTAAAGAACAAGTCAACCAATGGCTTCCATGATGTTTCGACGAGTTTGCTAAAAATCAGGAACCGAGGGATACTATTCACCAGATGTCCCAGCATTCAGCTCTTGAATCTGGAAGACAGGATCCCAACACCGTACCACAGTGTACACTGGCTTTTGGCAAATTGAGATGCCAAGAACAAGTCGGGTTGCGTGTGTCGTGCAGAGGTAGTTTTCTCAATGAGCAATCTTCACGGCTACAACCAACACTCAGTCCCAAGAAAACCTGCAATGACCAAAACGCAAGTTCAAGCTGTGGTCTGAGGATAATGTCGGCCCCTACATCACAGTGTTTACTCCAGCTGTAGTCGAAAATACCACCCATCCAGCTGTCATTCCGAGAGCGCCTCCTGGCCCAAACAGCACTTAAATACTGGCGCCCAGACTTACACCCAAGAAGCTGTTGTGGCCAGGGAACCTAATAAAGGACGGAAACTAACGACATCAAAATGTGCCCGCATGGCACAATGTTGTTCTTCCACTTCCGTTCGGCCCTCTTACTGCACAATGAACAGAATTAATCAAGTGTTTCCTAAGCTCACTTTTTTTATTTCTTGTCTGAAAGTCTTATTCTGGGATCCCATTAACTTTTCACACAGCCAATAATAATTTTTTTTAGTAGTAAATGAGTCATCTTTCTCGGCTGAGCGATAAGTCATGTGTTCTAAAAAAAAGAATTACTGTATCTACACGAGACATTTATAGTAATGTTCCACAACTGATTTTCTTATACAACACTTTTAACTCCAATTATTACGTCGGAAAATAGCAAATGGTATTGAGATGTGGATACAATAGAAATTACTGCTGGCCAACGTGCTTTTAAAACCTTAGGAAAGTTTATTCATTCAGAAATGCTTAATAATCACATTAAGGAAAATGAAATTTTAAATAGAGTTATTACTGACAGTGATGTTACATTGTGTATGCATATAAATGATGGTATTGGAAGTGTGCTTGCATTTGGTGGCTAAATTGTTCTTGCTAATGAAAAGACTGTTGCTAATGTTGTTCCTAAAATCATTCCACTCTAATTGTTTCAACATATACTTTAATTTGACTGATGGAATATTTGTGAAGCGTACTGATCATTTTCATTGAGAAACGAATATAATTGTTTCATTCAGGCCTAATGCTGAATCTGGTGGACAGTAACTCATGAATCTCCTTATCCTGCACATATTCCAGTTTTTTATACCATTCATGGGCAGAAGTAACTGTAATTGATGAAAATGATAATTTCTTTGACTTAAGTTTACTTATGACAGTTGTTTTGGAAATTTCCTAGCAAAATTACGATGAAGCTGTCGATCTCCTATATGGAACAAGATTGGGAGGTATCAGTTTCAGGGATTCCTCTTGAATGAGGAAAGTAAATATAACCTAAATGTTGCCAACAAGGATGGTGAAATTAACAACCGTATAGGAGATGGAGAGCTTCATCGAGATTATCCTCAACTGTACATGCGCTTTAATACTGTTAAAGCTGATTGATTAGATTACTCAATATATGATGGAAAATCCAATAAAATATTAATTGATAAATACGCGCTGTAGCAATCTGCTATTGTAACCATAATGAAATGAAATAATGTTTTATCTACAGTTGAACATCCTTTCATTTTATCACGAGTTTTTTTGCATTTGACTTCATCTCTCACTGATAAAAGAAGTGTGGAATGTCATATGCTAAACAATGAAAAAATAAAGAGCAAGGAAAATTAAGTGCTTTGTCTGATTGGAATGATTGGTGGATTTTTCGAAGATTAGAAATAGGTCATGTTAGAGGGAGATCTTCCTGTGATTTTTACAGGTGTTGGAGAAGCTATAAATAGGTGGTCTGATTAGAATGATGCTGGAAATGAAATAAAAGATTCTCTTCAAAATCAAGGTAGATTTTCTGTGGGATCTGTGGAAATTAATAGTTAATAAATAATTACGAAACTAACTATGTGCTTGAACAATAAGAAAATATTTTGAAAAATCCGAAAACTAGAAAGTTTAGAAGTCGATGCATTGAGAACTAAAATGAATTCTGAATTAGATATTACGAATTTCCATAACCAAGCAGAATTCGATATGCCTTACTACGAACTTAGTTTTAGTTACGATTCCGAAAATTCGGAAAAGGTAATTTTTTGAAACCTTCATAGTTATTTGATCATGTTGAGCTAGGCTCGCTGTCTCTGAAGAATTGAAGGAATGAAGCTTTTCCGCAAGAAAAGTGGAACTTAGGTCCATGAAATAATTATTTGAAGACTGACGATGCTTCTCTAGTTTCTAAATTAGTTACTCTATTTGAAAGACAGTGTTGCTATAAATCCATATAATTTCATAATGAATTATTCAATCTATGTCGTAAATGCTGTCATAGTAATAATATAGTTGCTACTCAAAAGTCAACGTTGAAATTTTGGGTAACCTTTAATGATAAAATTCTTGGAGGTACCCTTCGTTATCTAATTACATACAGTAAAAAGAATCTCACATATAACGCACAGCACAGGATATTAACTGCAAATTGTTCGTTAAATAAATGAATAAAACATAACGTTTATTTTGTGAAGCATATTAACAACGTTAAATGAACAAATTTATCATGCTAATTACAAGATGGTATCAGGTTTCCTTTATTCATTTACATGGATACTCACCAAATCAATTTAAGTATCTGGCAGAGGGTTCATTGAACCACCTTCACAATTCTCTATTATTCCAATCTCGTATGGCACGCGGAAAGACCGAACTCTCATATCTTTTCGTACGAGATCTGATTTCCCTTATTTTATCATGGTGATCGTTTCTCCCTATGTAGGTCGGCGTCAACAAAATATTTACGCACTCGGAGGAGAAAGTTGATGATAGTAATTTCGTGAGACGATTGCTCCACAACGAAAAACGCCTTTTTTTTCAACGATGTCCATCCCAAATCCTGTATCATTTCAATGACACTGTCTCCCCTATTTCGTAATAATACGAAACGTGCTGCCCTTCTTTGGACTTTTTCGATGTACTCCGTGAATCCTATCTGGTAAGGGTCCCACACTGCACAGCAGTATTCTAAAACGGGACGGACAAGCATTATGGAGGCAGTCGCCTTAATAGATCTGTAACATTTTCTAAGTGGTCTGCCAATAAAACGCAGTCTTTGCTTAGCCTTCCACACAAAATTTTCTGTGACCTCCTTCCAATTTAAGCTGTACGTAGTTGTAATTCCTAGGTATTTAGTTGAATTTACTGACTTTAGATTTGACTTACTTATGGTGTAAACTTTTAACACTCATGTAGATGACCTCACGTTTTTCGTTAGTTACTGTGAATTACCCATTTTCGCACAATACAGATTTCTTTTGTAAATGGCTTTGCAATTTTTTGGTCTTCTGGTGACTTTACTGGTCGATAAATAGCAGCGTCATCTGCAAACAGCCTAAGATGGCTGCTCAGCTTGCCTCCCAAATCGTTTATACCGATAAGAAACAGCGAAAGGCCTATAACACTACCTTGGGAAACGACAGAAATCGCTTCTGTCTTACTCTATGACTTTCCGTCACCTATTACGAATTGTGACCTCTTTGACAGGAAACCACGAATCCAGTCACATAACTGAGATGATATTCCATAAGCACGCAATTTCACCACAAGCCGCTTGTGTGGTACAGTGTCAAAAGCCTTCCAGAAATCCAGACATACGGAACCAATTTGAGTTCCCCTGTCTACAGCCCTCAACACTTCACGTGAGTAAAGCATTAGTTGTGTTACACAAGAACAATGTTTTCTAGATCTGTGTTGACTGTGTGCCAATAGACCATTTTCTTCGAGGTAATTCGTAATGTTTGAAGACAATTTATGCTTCAAAATCCTGCTGCTTATCGACGTTAATGATGTGGACCAGTAATTGAGTGTATTACTCCTACTACTTTTCTTGAATATTCGTGTAACCTGTGCAACTTTCCAGTCTTTGGATAAGGATCCTTCGTAGAACGTACGGTTGTATATGGATAGATCTGATGTCAACAATTACCGTCCAATCTCCCTTCTAACAGCTTTATCCAAAATTTTTGAGAAAGTAATGTATTCTAGAGTAGCTTCACATGTCTGTAAAAATGAAGTACTAACAAAATGTCAGTTTTGTTTCCAGAAAGGATTTTCAACAGAAAATGCCATATATGCTTTCACCAATCAAATTTTGAATGATCTGAATAACCGAACACCACCCATTGAGATTTTTTGTGATCTCTTAAAGGCTTTTGATTGTGTAAATCATGAAATTCTGCTAGACAAGCTCAAGTATTGTGGCATGAGTGGGACAGTGCACAAATGGTTTAATTCGTACCTAACTGGAAGAGCGCAGAAAATTGAAATAAGCAGTGCTCATAATATGCAAAGATCAGCACATTCCTCAAACTGGGGAACTATCAAGAATGGGGTTCCACAAGGGTCAGTCTTGGGTCCTTTGTTGTTCTTAATATATATTAATGACTTGCCATTCTATATTCATGAAGAGGCAAAGTTAGTTCTCTTTGCTGATGATACAAGTATAGTAATCACACCTGACAAACAAGAATTAACTTATGAAATTGTCAATACTGTCTTTCAGAAAATTACTAAGTGGTTCCTTGTAAATGGACTCTCACTGAATTTTGATAAGACACAGTACATACAGTTCCATACACTGAATGGTATGATGCCATTAATAAATATAGACCTTAATCAGAAGCATATAGCTAAGGTAGAATATTCCAAATTTTTAGGTGTGTCCATTGATGAGAGATTAAATTGGAAGAAACACATTGATGATCTGCTGAAACGTTTCAGTTCAGCTAATTATGCAATAAGGGTCATTGCAAATTTTGGTGATAAACATGTTAGTAAACTAGCTTACTACGCCTATTTTCATTCATTGCTTTCATATGGCATCATATTTTGGGGTAATTCATCACTGAGGAATAAAGTATTTATTGCACAAAAGCGTGTAATCAGAATAATAGTTGGAGTCCTCCTAAGATCATCCTGCAGACATGTATGTAAGGATCTAGGGATATTCACAGTAGCTTCTCAGTATATATACTCTCTTATGAAATTTGTTATTAACAACCAAACCCAATTCAAAAGGATGATCTTCACTATTCAAGATTAAATCTAACTTTGGCACAGAAACGGGTTAATTATACTGCCACTAAAGTCTTTGGTCACTTACCAAATAGTGTCAAAAGTCTGACAGATAACCAACAAGTATTTAAGAAGAAATTAAAAGAATTTCTTCATGACAACTTCTTCTACTCCATTGAGGAATTTTTAGATATAAATTAAGAAAAAAAACAAACAAACAAAAAAATTATAAAAAAGTAAAAAATAAAAAAAATATAAAAAACACAAAAATAAAAATTTGTTATATTAACTTGAGTAAGTTGTTAAATTAACTTAATTATGTCATGTATTGGAAAATTTGACTCGTTCCACATCATTACGAAATATCGTATTCGTGATCCATGGAACTAGTATTAATCTAGTCTAATCTAATCTAATCTGGAGCTATTGCATCAGCATACTCTGAAAGGAACCTAATTGGTATACGGCCTGGACCAGAAGAGTTGCTTTTATTAAGTGATTGCTTCACTACTCCGAGGATATTTACTTCTACGTTACTCATGTTAGCAACTGTTCTTGATTCCAATTCTGGAATATTTACTTCGTGTTCTTTTGTGAATGCATTTTGGAAGGCTGTGTTTGGTAACTCTGCTTTGGCAGCACTGTCTTCGATGGCATCTGCATTGCTATCGTGGCGAGAAGGCATCGAATGTGTCTGAATTAGAATGTGTCTAGCATGCTCCACATACGACCTGAATGTCTGGATTTTCTGCCGGGTTTACAGACAAAGTTTCGTTGTGGAAACTATTACCAGGATCTCCCATTGAATTACTCGCTAAATTTCGACCTTCTGTAAAAGATCGCCAACATTGGAGATTTTGCCTCTGTTTAAATTTGGCATGCTTTTGTCGTTTCTCTGCAACAGTGTTCTGACCCGTTTGGTGTACTAAGTAGGATCAAGTCCGGCGTTTGTTAATTTATTTGGTACAAATCTCTCAATATCTGCTGATACTATTTCTCTGAATACATGCCATATTTGGTCTACACTTATATTAATTTGGAATGAGTGGAGATTGCCTCTCAGGTAGGCGTCAAGTAAATTCTTATATACCTTTTTGAATAAGTATATTTTTCGTTTATTTTTGTAAGATTTGGGGGTTACATTATTCAGTGTCCCTACGGCAACCCTGCGTTCAGTAATCCCTGTATAGGTTTTGATGCCCGCTATTAACTCAGAATTAAACACTTATTTTCGCCTACTATAATCGTATGGGCCGGGTACGTGTTTGAAATCATACTGAAGTTTTCTTTGAAGCTTTCAGCGATTGTATCATCTGAATTGGGAGATCGGTAAAAGGATCGAATTATTGTTTTATTTCCCATGCTAACAATGACCTCTGCCCATACTAAATCACTGGAACTATCTACTTCAATTTCGCAACAATATATACTACTCTTAACAGCAACAAACACGTCACTTCCAACCGTGTTTAGCCAATTCTTTCGGATCAGAGTTAGATCCTTCGAAAAATTTTCGGCTCAGCTTATCTCCGGCTTTGTCCACCTTTCTGTGTTTATAAGGATTTGAGATTCAGTGCTTTCTATTACTGCTTGGAGCTCTGGTATTTTCCCAACACAACTACGACAATTTACAACTTGTATACCGAAGGTTCCTGTATCTACGTTCTTCCTGTGTTCGGTCTGCACCCTTTGTGACCGAAGCCCTTTTTGTGTTTTCCCGAGACCCTCTAACCTAGAAAACCACGCCTCACAGCCCCTGCTACCCGTATAGTCGCCTCCTGCTTATAACGGAAACCTGACCTATTCAGCGGAACCCGAAACCCAACCACCCTATGGCGCAAACCGAGGAATCTGCAGCCTGCTTATAGCGGAAACCTGACCTATTCAGCGGAACCCGAAACCCAACCACCCTTTGGCGCAAGTCTCGGAATCTGCAGCCTACACTGCCGAAGAACCGTCTGAGCCTGTGTTTCGGACCCCTCCACTCGGCTCTGTACCAGAGGTCCTCAATCGGTCAGGTCGACTATGATGCAAATGGTCAGCTCTGTTTTCATCTCGCAAGCACGACTGGCAGCCTTTACCACTTCTGTTAGCAACTCGAAACCAGAGAGAATTTCTTTTGATCAAAAGCGACACACATAATTATTTCTCCGCGTACCCCTTTCATTTTACATATTGCTAGCCTTTTGAATTTTAGAAATCGGTTTATGTTTGGCTGATAAACATATGTATGGATGCAGTTGCTTGAGATTGCTGACTCGACTGTCCGAATCAGTAAGTGCGCGCGACTGAAATAGCGCTCTCAGAGCCCCTACCCAGCAATCTAAAAAATGTAAGCAATTCTACAGGGTGATAATAATTGAAGTACATGAAAAAACGTAGTTACAAACTACGGCGTGCACTAAGTTTATTCAACATGTAAACGTCACTACAGATATTCGGATTTAGGTTATCACACGTTCGATATGCCTGCCATGATTGGCGATGACGTGGCCGAGACGAATAGTGAAATTCTGCATGACTCACTAAAGTGTCGGAACATCGATTCTGTCTATTATCTCTTCAGTGGCTATTTTCAGCACAGCAGTGGTTTTAATATAGCTGCACAAAAGGAGTCACACGTTTTTATGTCTGGAGAATATGGCCAATCGAGGTCCACACCAGTGGCCTCTGGGTACCCAGAGCCACAATGGAATCCCAAAGTGCTCCTCCAGGACATCAAACATTCTCCTGCTTCTGTGGGGTCGGTCTCCGTCTTCTATGAACATCTAGTCGAAATCGAAGTCAGTTTGGATAATGGGGATAAAAACATTTTCCAAAACCTTCATCTACCGTTCGGTAGTCACCGTGACATCCAGGAATAACGCACCGATTATTTTGTGACTGGACATTGCACAATACATAGTCTCCTCTTGAGGGTGAAGAGACTTCGCGATCGCAAAATGCGGATTCCTAGTCCCCCAAATGTACCAATTTTTCTTATTGAGGAACCAATCCAAATGAAAGTGGGCTTCGTCGCTAAACCAAACCGTGCATAAACGTACTAATTCCCACCATTCCACATGGCCAACCATGCAGTTTGAAGGTCCTAACGCAAACCGTTCAGAAGTTATGACGATTTTATTTCATATAGCTCAATAATTGTCACCCTGTAATTTGTTGAAAAAATTAATAAGCTTCAAGTAAGTGTTCTGGATAACGTCACTGAGTGTGAACATTTGAAAACTCTACATGTCGAGAAAATTTGTATGGAGCTTAAAACGAGCGGATATTCTTTAACCAGACAGCTATTTGAAATCAATAACTAACTGGCATTTCCTATTTTTTGGGAGATATACAGATTAAAATGATAGACAATGAATTGGAAAAATTAAAAATAGTAATCATTAATTTCATGATTTGCAATTTTTAGTTTAACTGAACATTTTTTAATGGTAAAAGAGTTACTCACCGCCTAACTGGCGCCATTTTTTTCTCTTCCAAGTGAGTTCAGTGTGTCCACTGAATACTGATGTGTAAAATGTATAAAATGAAACAAAAATATGCGTATATTATACCTAAAATTGGTCATTTTTCTGCTTACAAAAAGTAGGCTCTCAAGAAAGCTTAAAAGTGCAGTCAGTGTGCTCACTTACGATAGATAAGTAAAAATAAAGTGTGTATGTATTATGCCTAAATTGGTCATTTACTTTTTAATTTACATATTTATTGTTATTAGTTTGAGGTGAATGGCTCTGGGCACTATGGGACTTAACTTCTGAGGTCATCAGTCCCCTAGAACTTAGAACTAATTAAACCTAACTAACCTAAGGACCGTAGCGGTCGCGCGGTTCCAGACTGTAGCGCCTAGAACCGCTCGGGCACCCAGGCCGGCGATTGAGGTGAATGAGCTCAAAGAAAGTAGAATAGGAGGAAAATTTTTTAGGTTCTGTGGTAGTTTTCTCTAGAGCAGAAACGATAAAAATCGCGGAATTTTGAAGGAATTTTGTGATTTATTGTATTTCATTCTTAAAATATACTGAGTTACGACCTACAAACATATCCTACATACATTGTTGCCGTTGATGACTTATGAAGCACTGGCTACAGGATAGAAGTTGGCGAAAGCAGCTGTAACCGGGAATATTTTTTCCGACTTCTGAAATCGTATAAATGGGGAGGGCCCACCTTGGGAAGGGTGGGAGGCAAACACAAGCTCTGGATTTGGCAGCGTCCCTGAGAAGAGCACCGATAACAAGGATCCACAATTCTTGGAATGGGTCCTTCATCATAAGCAAATCTTGACGTGATATCTTGTCTGTGGAGTCGACCAGCCCTTGTCTATGACGGCGGAAGATCGCTTGCACTGACGAATGGTGCAATGGAAGCGACATTCCCGAAATAATTCCCGTAGTCAAGCAATCCATTCCTAATAGTAGTCAGAAGACAGTTTGTGACAACTGAAATGCGTGTGCCGAACTGCAGCTACATGGACCTTGGAATCAAAGCCGTGGTGCAAGGGAGGCCATGGGGATCCGCTTCTAGGTTTAATTGTTGGATCAGCTGACATATCAACAGTCCAATATTGGACAGAAGGAAACTATATTACTACTTATTACCTGCAGTGTTGACGAGGAGGTGTTGCCCCACACTGGTGACGTACCAGCACCTGCGTTTCAATTTGCGATCGAATTGCTGGGGAGGCGGTAACATTAGCTGGAAGTTGTGCACGGGAGAGTCAATCAATTTGAGGGGCCCGACAATCTCTGGAGCCGACTGGGTGACAGCCGCCAGCTGTTTAACGAGGAGTCCACTGATGTGTTGCATTCTGCGAGAATGACCACCAGATGGGTTACATCCAAAGGGGCCGCAGTAGTTGCCATTGTTAAATAGTTTTGTCAAACAAGGTTAGACTACCAGGAACAACATGCGTGGAAAGCATGTCCTTTTTAACTGCACATCGTCAGTTAATATGTCTGCTTCAATGGAGATATCTACTAGAGACGGTTAGTCACAATATAAGTCCAAAATTGTAAAGTACACAATAGTCCTCCTTTGGGAAATTAAAATTAAAGTTCTCGATTAAGAAATTATTGAAGTTCTTCAACACGTAAAACTGATGAGTTGGTAAATAAGATGAACAATACAGTGAAGCCTAAATGAAGGTAAGGTTCAATATGAAACAGCTTCTTTGAGTCCTAGCTTTGAAAATAAAATAAGTCTGCAGTCTAGCTTAAGTAGCGGAAGGAAACACTCCGTTGTGTTTCACAGGAGAAATTCCGATAATCAAACAGTATAGAAAAGTTCCAAGTTGAGCACGGAGTGAGGCACCAAGTTGTGAATGCTGCCCACTCGTATCTGAAAGGGTGCCTAGAAAACTGTTTTCTCGGATAGCTAGACAACGTACAGGCAAATAATATTAATAGAGTTATTTACAGTAACTGAATTAATAATACTTAACTTTGTATTTAGAACGTGTTGTCGTAAGCGATTGGTGACATTCAAATAATCAAGGTCCTTAAACGTACACAGTTTCCATGTAAACAATGAATAACACATCACGCAAGTTCATAACTCACTGCTGTCTTCAATATCACTGAGGCTCTTCTAGCGCGTCTCTTTTTGTACCTGCCGCTGCTGTCGTGGTGAAGTCCTAAAGTCCTAGTCTGCGTGCTATTGTCTGACGTCGTCTCAGAGCCCCCTCTGCTGTGTCGTTCTTAACCCTAGGACACCGAAGCCTTTTTTTCTAACTTGGATGCCTAAGGGCGGGGGGTTCGGCGAGCCAACAGGTATTAAATAAGTTTACTGACGAAAAATTACAACTTTCAAAATGGTTTATGTATTTTAACTAAGGCACCGGTTTATAAGTGTTGTTAATTGTTATAGTTATTGGATTGAGTGATTAAAAAATTGACATATTACAATACAAAATGCAGATGTGTTCATATACAATAGACTACTCTGAGTCCTCAACTTCAAGGCAAGAGGCACACTTCACACATTTTTTTCTGAATGTGTGTTACACACATGTTTATGACACTGCCAACAATTGAGTTTTGGTTTACTTAGATTGTTGTACTTCTGCTTCTTTGTTTTAGCTTTTCTTACACAAACATGGCACCGACCTTTCCCTGTATGAGTCTAGCTTGCTTCTGTTGTCACTTCTTTGATTTTCTTTTGTGGAATAGTCTCCATTGATTGAACAATTTGGTTAGGTAACCCTCTTGCATTGGCGTTTCTTTCTTCTACCTGCAGTTTCACTAGTTCCATCCCAGCTTTCAGAAGGTGAAATTTTCGTTTGTTGTGTTTCTTTTCATTCCACCTTGGATGTTGTTGGATGAATATGGTGGTTGCATTGATAGCACAAATGTCGATGAGAGAGTAAAATGCAAATAGAGGCCATCTCTTTGTTCCCCTCTTGTAGGTGTACATATGTGCCTTTTGATCAATGGTATCAATTCCACCTTTAGTGGAATTATAATGTGCATTTATCTTGGTTTTATTCTTCTCTCGTCCAACAGTGCCTTTATCTTGGTGTATTGTTGACAACATCAATAAGTTCTTACTTGGTTTCGTTTTTGCTGTGTAGGACACCAAAGTTACTGGAGGCCTACGAGCTGTGAACTGCACTAACTCACTGCAAGTTTACAAGATAAATAACAGCTGACTGACATCAACAATCACCTCCTCTGAAAGTAAACCGATTGTTGTGAATATCAAGAATACCAACCAACAGGAAACTAACTTCCATTGTTGTGGAGATGAGAAATACGAAATCCTACCAAGGGAAATTTTCTATAGCATGGAGGCCTAAGGGGTGGGGGGGTGGGTTGTTGGACCCATAATAAGTTTATTTATTTTATCTTTCAAAGCAGGAATTTTCTATAAAATATATTGACACTAAAGTTTCATAAAATAGCCAACAAACAATAACTGAATATATAGTATGAAAGTTACTTGGGCAAAAGCAGGGGACATAAAAAAATTGTGAGTTCAACGAAACCCCCCCCCCCCCTTAGGCGTCCTAGGGTTAATATCCGTGCTGGCGCTTGTCGTTATGTCAGAACACAAATAAAGTCTTGGCTCTACCTTGTCTGTGCAGTAAAAACATTAGAAATTATACCAACTCCCAGCTCACACGCTGCTGATCTTCCGTAAGGTCCAGCCGGAGGAAGCGGCGTGATGTCCCGGAAGCAGGTGTTGGAGCACGTAGCTAGTATTTTTGAAATCTTCTCGTTGGTTCCTCGTTGCGATTGAATCGATTAGCTTAGCTCACGCGCGACCCTAAATGGCTGTCTCACAGTCGAACACTAACGGGCCTATTTTCGGCACTTGAAACTGCGGACGTCGAAGTGGGTGCAGTACGTCAGCGGTCACCACCGTCGCCTTGCGCGCTGCCTGGTGACCTGGTAGGAATCCTGTTTTCTCCATCTGCCGGTTTCGCCGCAGAGTATAGAACTTAGAATTCCGGTGCCGTCTTCCCCGTAGGAGTGAGGATAGCGGCAACTGCAACTACTTAGACGTGGGGCGTGGTGCAGTCGGCGCCTTATTTATAGGGCGCCACGGCAATTGTAACATAATTTTTCTCCGTTTTCTGGATTAAATTCAACGAGTTTGTGATCTATTCCTTCCTCTACAGCCGGTCGAAGTGGCCGTGCGGTTAAAGGCGCTGCAGTCTGCAACCGCGAGTCCGCTACGGTCGCAGGTTCGAATCCTGCCTTGGGCATGGATGTTTGTGATGTCCTTAGGTTAGTTAGGTTTAACTAGTTCTAAGTTCTAGGGGACTAATGACCTCAGCAGTTGAGTCCCATAGTGCTCAGAGCCATTTGAACCATTTGAACCTTCCTCTACAGCCGGCCTGTGTGGCCGAGTGGTTCTAGGCGCTTCAGTCTGGAACCGAGCGACCGCTACGGTCGCAGGTTCAAATCCTGCCTCGGGCATGGATATACGTGATGTGCTTAGGGTAGTTAGGTTTAAGTAGTTCTAAGTTCTAGGGGACTGATGACCTCAGATGTTAAGTCCCATAGTGCTCAGAGCCATTTTGAACCTTCCTCTACGATTTATGATCTCAGTTATTCATCTAGTAAGTAATCGATGTGTATGATCCGCTACATTTTAACTTGCTTGCCATCTTTCTTATCTCTAAGCATTCTGCAATTTAAGATTAACTGATGGTTTATGTAGGTTTGTTATAAAGCCAGCAGCTATGTGAAATAGAAACGATTAAATACATAGTTTTCGTGCCACTTCAGGCTCCATAACAGACAGAGACGTAACAGGAACAGAATGTTCTGGAGCATGTTCACCTAGACGCGAGGTTCGTGGTGCTCACGGAGGTAACGGAAATGTAGGCCTAAGTTAACGAAATGTTTACGTTATGAAAAGCCTGTTATAATTATGATACTAAAATTGCACGGCCTCCTGGTGTCCATGAGAATTCATTCCGATAAAGTATACGTTAACTAACACACACACACACAGACACACACGCACACACACACACACACACACACACACACACACACGCACACACACACACACTATTTAGGTCCCCTAGGTTCCACAGACAGTAAAAACTGGCAATAAACGTAAGTACAAAGTGTATGAAGAAGCCAGATATCGCAGTTTTCCGCATCGTGGTCTTCGACAAGTGATACATTACATTACAGAATAAAATTTTCATAACCTTAGAGAGGGGACAACAGTGAACATAGTAAGTATCAGTTGGTTCCATACTTTGAGAGGATCACAAGTTTACTGCCAAACAAATAGACTGACATACACTGCCGGATAAAAAGTTAGTACATCTGTAAAGAGTAAGGCAGTTTTGATCGGAAGACGACATATACTACCTGGAGGACAATAGATGAACTGATAATAGTTTCAACGTCGTCCGCCAACCAGTAGTGCAGGGGCATAGCTACTAGAGCGCCATGCGTCTCTACCCTTTAATATGGAATGATCGCAGCCAGAGGGCTCATTGATGTGCAACCGTGTGAAGAAACCTGACAACCATGGCACGGAGATGAACTTGTCACCCCTACAACCAGCTGACCGACTCTGAAACGGGCCTAATTACGGCCTTCGGAGTGGTGGGACAGTCATTTCGGAGAACTGCACGAGCTGTGTCAGCTGCGAAGCTATGGTGGTGTCAGTGGTCACGTGAACGCTCTCGCACCCGCAGGTGAGGTTCAGGAAGTGAACGCAACACAGACGCCCGCCGGGATTGTCGTATTGTTAGAGCAGCAACGGCAGATCCCACAGTTACCACAGCACAGATAAGATGGCTTGTGAGCCTATACATGTTAGCATGAAGTCTCGTTAAGTGGCTACCAACAGTGGGACTAAGAACACGAACACCCCTGATCTGTCTTCCACTCACGCCATAGCATCGACGTGAACGTCTGGACTGGTGCCGTCACAAAGTCACGTGGAGAATTGAATGGCGCGCCTTGATCTTTTGTGTTGAAGGACGATTCTGCCTTAAAACAAGTGATGTTCGTTTCCTCATTAGACGTAGACCTGGTATGTGCTGTCTCGTAGTATGCATTCACCCAAGACACATTGTCCACATCCCAGGCCTCATGGTCTGGGATGCGGTAAACTGTAACTTTCGTTTACCTTCTGTGTTAGTGGAGACGCCAATGAACATCGTTCGGCACTTGCAGAATGTTACACTCCTGTAAATTGAAATAAGAACACCGTGAATTCATTGTCCCAGGAAGGGGAAACTTTATTGACACATTCCTGGGGTCAGATACATCACATGATCACACTGACAGAACCACAGGCACATAGACACAGGCAACAGAGCATGTACAATGTCGGTACTAGTACAGTGTATATCCACCTTTCGCAGCAATGTAGGCTGCTATTCTCCCATGGAGACGATCGTAGAGATGCTGGATGTAGTCCTGTGGAACGGCTTGCCATGCCATTTCCACCTGGCGCCTCAGTTGGACCAGCGTTCGTGCTGGACGTGCAGACCGCGTGAGACGACGCTTCATCCAGTCCCAAACATGCTCAATGGGGGAAAGATCCGGAGATCTTGCTGGCCAGGGTAGTTGACTTACACCTTCTAGAGCACGTTGGGTGGCACGGGATACATGCGGACGAGCATTGTCCTGTTGGAACAGCAAGTTCCCTTGCCGGTCTAGAAATGGTAGAACGATGGGTTCGATGACGGTTTGGATGTACCGTGCACTATTCAGTGTCCCCTCGACGATCACCAGTGGTGTACGGCCAGTGTAGGAGATCGCTCCCCACACCATGATGCCGGGTGTTGGCCCTGTGTGCCTCGGTCGTATGCAGTCCTGATTGTGGCGCTCACCTGCACGGCGCCAAACACGCATACGACCATCATTGGCACCAAGGCAGAAGCGACTCTCATCGCTGAAGACGACACGTCTCCATTCGTCCCTCCATTCACGCCTGTCGCGACAGCACTGGAGGCGGGCTGCACGATGTTGGGGCGTGAGCGGAAGACGGCCTAACGGGTTGCGGGACCGTAGCCCAGCTTCATGGAGACGGTTGCGAATGGTCCTCGCCGATACCCCAGGAGCAACAGTGTCCCTAATTTGCTGGGAAGTGGCGGTGCGGTCCCCTACGGCACTGCGTAGGATCCTACGGTCTTGGCGTGCATCCGTGCGTCGCTGCGGTGTGGTCCCAGGTCGACGGGCACGTGCACCCTCCGCCGATCACTGTCGACAACATCGATGTACTGTGGAGACCTCACGCCCCACGTGTTGAGCAATTCGGCGGTACGTCCACCCGGCCTCCCGCATGCCCACTATACGCCCTCGCTCAAAGTCCGTCAACTGCACATACGGTTCACGTCCACGCTGTCGCGGCATGCTACCAGTGTTAAAGACTGCGATGGAGCTCCGTATGCCACGGCAAACTGGCTGACACTGACGGCGGCGGTGCACAAATGCTGCGCAGCTAGCGCCATTCGACGGCCAACACCGCGGTTCCTGGTGTGTCCGCTGTGCCGTGCGTGTGATCATTGCCTGTACAGCCCTCTCGCAGTGTCCGGAGCAAGTATGGTGGGTCTGACACACCGGTGTCAATGTGTTCTTTTTTCCATTTCCAGGAGTGTATTTACCCGTTCCTTTGCCGTTCCTGCAAGAGGAAGATGATGTGTTGTACGAACAGAATGATGCTCGCTCTCTAATTGCGTTCGAAACCCATTTGCTCTGTAAGACATGCAACACCTTCCCTGACCATCACGACCTCCGGACATCGGCCGAGCACATGTAGAATATGATGAAATGAGAAGTGACTTCTGCGACTCGTCAACCAATAACTCCCACACAAGTAGGGAACAGGTGGAGCAGACGTGGAATAACTTATCCCCAGGACTGCATTTGTCAACTGTACGATCGACTGGATGCGTTGCAGCCCATGGAGGCTACACCACGTACTAACACGGATATTTCAACACGGGTCAATTCCTGGTACCTCAGAACAGCTATTGATATTGTTCTGTAAATGTAATCGTTTCAGCCGGCCCCTGTGGCCGAGCGGATCTAGGCGCTTCAATCTGGAACCGCGCGACTGCTACGGTCGCCGGTTCAAATTCTGCCTCGGGCATGGGTGTGTGTGATGTCCTTAGGTTGGTTACGTTTAAGTAGTTCTAAGTTCTAGAGGACTGATGACCTCAGATGTTAAGTCCCATAGTGCTCAGAGGCATTTGAAGCTACTTTTGTAATCTTTTCATGGTCTCCATATGCACTGTGGCAACAATAAATATTAAGTGAATTGGGAACAACTTTTTTTGTCAACGTATTTGCTACGTAATTAAAAAGTGAATGAGTTGCTAGTGCATGTGGTAGAAATTTTTTTCTATCACTTATCTTATGCCTAAAATTTCGTTACCTCCGCAAGCAGCAGGACCTTACAGCCTATCTGCACATGGTTCAGAAAGTAAAGATCCTGTAACGAATACATCTAGCCATCAGCCGGCAATGTCCCGTAAACCACTTAATGATACAATGAATATTGCACCTACATAAATCATCAGTATCCCTTCGTTTTCCGCAATGGATATGATGAATTCAAAATTAATTTTTAACGAAGTAACGAACTGCACGCACAACAAATTCTTCGTTGCCATTCGATCACCTGCCAACAGACGTCGGCGGCTTAAAACGCCAGTCTGCGAAGCTGCTGAATAGATGCTCTTCGTGCCATCACCGTCAAGCCACCGTATTTGGCTTTCAAGCTCGGCACAGCAGGTGGCTGCCTCCTTCCCCGTATTCAGTGTGCCAAATAGACCGGCTTACAGTTGAAACGCCTGCAGCGCCGCTACCCGCACAACGGAGAAGCCGTTTGGGCTGCAGCCACGGACTGCGCCAGGCACTCTCACGCTCACTGCTTAAATGGCGTAATGCCGTAAGCCGCTTAGCGCTTCCGTTACGCGACGCCCGGTCACTGGAGTGGCTCATTCCCTAAGAACGAGCCGTCTGCAAAATTTAGGACGCAGCTCGTATGGCCACCTGACGCGCTCTTAATCTGCCTAAAAGGGAATTTCGTTAAGCGCTTCCCCAGCGCTGGAGTAAACGATCGGGTTCCCAACAAGCGAAACTCACTGAACTCGTCATATGACGACACCGGTTAATAGATTGTCTTTCTCGCCTTTATTTATATCCTTATCTCCAGTACGGGCATCAAGTGATATTTTTTCGTTTATATCCAAGTTGTATCGTGAGTAATCGTGAAAATTGTCAATGTGAAAGTACACAATCGTGGAAGCGACGCCCTGTAGGAAGCATGGTATCTCAAACTAGCAATTTAAGAGGTATTTGCACAGATGTGGTGACATGGAGAAAACTATTTCAGTGTGTTGCCCTAGTGAATAGAAACACGCTTTAAATGTGAACCGTTGTACAAAGCTGTCCAATTTCACCCATGATCTACGGTTGAGGAATGTGGCAGATGCATCATGAAGCACCGGCATTGTCTAACACGTCATCTAACGCATCATAGTGGCGCAGGACGGATATATCGCGTTTCGCCTGTACGTTAGCCTCCTTCATCACTTGACTTCGATCTTCTTGAGTTTTATGACTGGGTTCATCTTATAACTGAATTCTGTACCGTACCGTTGAAACGTTTGAGGAAATATAGAAGCCCTTTCTGTATAGTCATCAAGTTTTACGAGACGATCGGAAGAATTTGAAATAATTTTTAGCTCACTGGAAAGGCGAGTGCAATGTTGCATCCAAATGCAAGGACACAGCGCCCGAATATTTCCTTGTCTGTTCCGTAAAAGATGTTCAATCGGATAGAGTATCTGCTATGTAAGCAGGAGATTCCGGGTTCGAGTCCCAGTCCGGGCACAAATTTTCAACTGTCCCCGTTGATACTTATCAACGCCTGTAAGCAACTAATGGTTTGCATTTCACTGTAATTTCATTCTACAGGAAACAGGAGTGAAAGGGGGGGGGGGCAGTATAGTTGGTATTCCTACTAATTATCCCAGCTTGCCCAGTCGGAAACTGAAGCTAAACTGAGATTTCTGAAGGGCTTTGTGTAACTGTATGTACCCAAATCATGTTGTAATATATGACGATAGCCACCGTATCTGATATCTTTAGCAAAGCAAGCTGGTGTGGGCTAAGTCAACACGTAAAAGCTATCACCAAGTTTGAAACTTGAGATAAATTAATGAATGTAGCTCACATGGGCTGCTATTCCACCCCAAGAGATTGAAACAAACGGCTTAGGTGGACAGCGGACAACGAACACGCAATAGCGGGAACAAAGCGGTCCGTTAGAGTTCACAAAGGCAATACACGAAATTCATCAAATTAATACGTAAGACATAGTTGAGGACTATCAATATCACTATATTGTACAACAGAAACTAGACAATATCTGAATCAATCTTGATGTAAGTACAACATGAACTATTGCAGCACACATGATCAGTCTTCACAAAGAAACAAATCAAAATTGAATGAAAGTTCTCAGAAAGAGGGCCTCACATTCCTTATAATCACGTTTAGAAAACACTAAGACACATTAACACACTCTGATACCTCACGTGGATACAGAGCAGGTTCCATACACCCACGTGGTGAGTACTGTGGCACTAATACCAGTCACAAACAAACTGT
Source organism: Schistocerca serialis cubense (assembly GCF_023864345.2). Taxonomy (NCBI): domain Eukaryota; kingdom Metazoa; phylum Arthropoda; class Insecta; order Orthoptera; family Acrididae; genus Schistocerca; species Schistocerca serialis. The sequence continues at coordinate 740,246,795 of NC_064643.1, read as the reverse complement.
CCAAAATGTATTAAGTAACTGAATCAAAATACACTGACCTGGTTTCTGTTTTCTTTGGCAAACACTGAAAATGGTTAACATCCTGCAAGTCTTTAAATCCCTACTGCTTAATCTGCACTCAAGAATTGGCACTAACATGCGCTCATGAAGGCGTTACAAACAAACTGGCATAACGTTCACCTTTTTCCCATAAAAATCTAGTGATAATGAAACTACGCGACACAGGTTCTCAATCAGAGTGCAGAACTGATGACCAACACTCAAACTCACCGGTCACGACTACAATTTACAATTACTTTAGGTCGTCAAAATTATCATAATGAAACTATCTCTGATACATCCCTGACTACATTGACTCTAAACGATGCATTTTGATTGTTATCCACAGTGATTTAAATCACTTTAGTACCTTTTATTCACCTTATGGGCAAGAGCTCCACAACAGAGTCCGTACCTCAGGCCAGCTAGTCTAACATTGGTCAAGTACGGCGGACTTCGGAGACAACGTCTCCTTGTTCGAACTGCCGGCGGGGAAACTCACCTATTGGTTGTAGCCACTCCACTCTCTGTCAAACTTTTCCGAAGCCTACAGTCAACCTGTTGCTTAGCTTCCCACAGACTGTTTACTAACCTTAAACTGCCCACTAAGGTGACAAAAAGTTGTGGGACAGCGATACATGCCAAAACAGATGGCGCTGGTAGCATGCTGAGCCGTGGCGGGGTTGCTGGCCTCGCGTTTCGAATTCCTGGCGCGACTAGCCCGATCTGTGGTGTGTTAACCTTCCGAGTCGAGGCCACACTGTGCTCGAGGTTGTGGATCGAGATGAGGAGTAGTGTGGTGTGGCGAGTTGTGGAGTGGTAACGGAGTGAGGAGGACGGTGAGAGGTCCGCCCGGCGAGTAAGGTGAGCACCTGCGTAAGCGTCTTAAGCACGGAGTCTGGCGAGTGGGTGCTGGGCACATTTCTGGACCGACTTGCTTGTGTCTGACTTCAAGTGTCGTCTTCGTGAGTAGCGTGGCCAGCTATTGCTGGGCGTGGCACACCGATGAGAGAGATAAAGCCAGTTTCAATGTGTTCAGTTCTGCGATTCAGCTAAGAATTGTGAACTTAACTTTGTTTTTTGGGTTCTTAACCGTTATTTTCTTATTGATTTTCTTGTTGATCTGTTGCGATAATTGTGATTTCTTAGCTGATCTATATCACCACCAGTTGGTTCCTTGAATTGTGGCTGTTGTTTGCTTTTTCTGAGGCCATACTGGGCTTGGTTGTTCGTCAACAGATTATCGTAAACTGTGTGAGCCGATGGTGTTTTCTGAGCCAGAACGATAAGATGTTTCTTTTATGCTGTGGCGGGAACCCGTGCCCCGTCATCACGAACTAGTAGGATCGTTGCGTTTTAGTCAGCCTCCCGGTCCAAAGTTCCTTTCTCTATAATACGGCCTGATGCCGGTTTCGAGATACCTTCGGGCACTGCGGACACCATTGCTCTGTTAAATGTATTGGCTTATAAGGTGCCTGGGTCTCAAAATTTGGAGTTGCTAAGGTTATGTAATTCGGGTTGGCAGTCTAGTTTTCATTCTGGTATTTCGCCGTCGTTGTGGAGGCGTTATCTAGCGGTGACGCGGGTATAACGTTTTGCTAGTTATTGCTGCTTTGACGTAATTAACATTGAAGTGTTAATATTTCTTTGGTCAGTCTGTACCCAACGGAAAGGGCCTTGGAAGGCCGATCTTCTCATTGTAACCTTTCTTGGCCTTCCTATTTGGTATAGTCTTGTGGTCCTTGTGTATAAACTTTCTGGAGCACCCGTTGTGAGGAGGCAATTCAAACTCTTCATTACTTAAGTGAAGCTGTTATCATTGAAGGTCTGCCTCTTTTCTAATTGTACGTAACTATATCTCTTTTTGAAAACTGCCTGCCTGTTTTCTATTTTGGTAATTTTACTTAACTGAAGTTGTTATTATTGAAGTCTGCCTGTTTGGCATTTGGTAATTTTACTTAACTGAAGCTGTTGTCAGTGAATGCCCGTCTGTGTTCTGTCTGGTAGTTTTACTAAACTGAAGCTGTTGTTACAGAGGGCCTGCCTGTTTTCAATTTGGTAATTTTATCTAACTGAAGCTGTTATTAAAGAAAGCCTGCCTTTCCTCTATTTGGTGATTTTACTTAACTGATGCTGATATTATTGAACTCCAGCCTGTTTTCAATGTATTACTTTACTTAATTGTAGGTGTTGTTATTGAAGGCCTTCCTGTTAACTTTTATTTAAATTAAGAGCTATTTCATAATTTGGGTTAGCTGAAACTTTATTAATCAATGCCAACCTCTCTTATAGCCCTTTTATTGAGATCTGATATCTTACTTAATTGTGTTGTAATGGACTGAAATTGTAGTTGCCTCTTTCAGAGGTATTTATGTCAGTAAGGTAATAACAGGAAATGATACATGATGGTACATGGGCCCTAACCTTTCGCTTTTACACCCCTTTATCCACAAATATATGTTTCCATGTACGCAAGATATAAAAGGAAGGTGCATCGGTGGAGCTGTTATTTGTACTCTAGCGATTCATTTAAAAAGTTTCCGACGTGATTATGGCCGCACGAAGAGAATTAACAGACTTTGAATGTGGAATAATAGTTGGCGCTAAACACGCAGGACGTATCATCGTTATGGATTTAAATATTCTGAGAGACACAGTGTCAAGAGCGCGCCGAAAATATAGTATTTCTGGCATTACGCCTCACCACGGAGAACGCTATAGCCGACGACCTTCGCTTGAAGACCAAGAGCATCGGCGTTTATGCAGAGTTGTTAATGCTAATAGACAAGCAACAATGCGTGAAATAACCTCGGGAATACTTGTACGTGGGACATACAACGAACGTACCAATTAGGAAAGTGCAATGAAATTTGCGTTAAAGGGCTTTGTCAGCAGACGGCCGAAGCGAATGCCTTAGATAACAGTATGAGCTCTCCTGCAGCAGCTCTCCTCGGCTCGTGGCCGTATCAGTTGGATCATAGACGATTGTAAAACCGTGGCAACTTCAGGTGAAAAGCAGTTGGTAAGAGCAGTTGGTAGGGTTCGAGTTTGTCGCAGACCTAACGAACCCATGGACCCAACTTGCCAATAAGACACTATGCATTCTGGTGGTGACTCCACTGTCATGTGGGCTGTATTAATACGAGGGTTGGAACTTTAAAAGTGGCAAATATTTATTTACAGCTCGTACAAAGTAGATACTTGTTTCAAAGTTTTACTGACCCTCAAAGTAATCACCAGCACTGGTTATAACCCGTTGCCAGCGATCTGAAAATGGTAGGATACTCTTGGCAGTGCCACTTGTGTTGACAGTTCGAGCGGCGCGGTCTATTGCCCGACGAGCTTGTAGCAGTTCTGAAGTGAAAGCCGTGAAGTGATTCCTTCAGTTTAGAAATCGAGTTGAACTTACGAGGTCTTAAGTCATGGGAGTGCAATAGGTGGTATAGATAGAATTTAGCAGCCCCATTAGTCAAACAAATCAGTAATAGCTTGTACTGCACGTGCTTGAGAATTGTCCTGCAAAATGATAGTCAGGTCCAGCAGAAAGTGTCATCACTTCTGCCTCTGTGCTGTTTATTTTTGGAACACAACCTACGACCAGGTTAGAGACAGAAGTTATGACACTGCCTGCAGGACCTGACCATCATATTGCAGGACAATGGTTCAAATGGCTCTGAGCACTATGGGACTTAACTACTGAGGTCATCAGTCCTCTAGAACGTAGGACTACTTAAACCTAACTAACATAAGGACATCACGAACATCCATCCAGGTTTCGAACCTGCGATCGTAGCGGTCCCGCGGTTCCAGACTGTAGCGCCTAGAACCGCTCGGCTACCTCGGTCGGCTTTTGCAGGACAATGCTCAAGCATGTACAGTGCAAGCTGTTACTTAGTTGTTTGACTAATGGGGCTGCTAAGTGCTATATCACCTACTGCACTCCTCTTGCTGAAGCCCTTGTAAGTTCAGCTCGATTTCTAAACTGAAGGAAACAGTTCTCGGTTATTCACTTCGGAACTGCTACAAATTAGTCGGGCAATAGACCTGGCTGCTCGAACTGTCAACACTACTGGCAATGCTAACAGTATCTTACGACTTGCACATCGCTGGCAACGGTTTATACACAATGCTGGTGATTACTTTGAGGGTCAGAAAAACTTTGAAACACATGTCTATTTTGCACGAGCTGTAAATAAATAGTTGCCACTATTACAGTTCCAACCCTCGTATTTAATAGACTGGTTCCTCTGGTCCAACTGAAACGACCATTGGCAGGAAATGGTTATGTTTGGCTACTTGGAGACCATTTGCAGTAACTCATGGACTTCACGTTCCCAATAAACGTAGATAACAAAGTGCCATGTCACCGGGCAACAGTTGTTCATGACTTTTTTGAAGAACTTTCTGGACATTTAGAGAGAATGATTTGGCCAACCAGATCGTCCGACATAAATCCCATTGAACGTTAGAAGGATATATTCGAGAGGTCAATTTGTGCTGAAAATTCTGGATCGGTAGTATTTTAGCAATTATGAAGGCTGGAGAGTCAACAGAGCGCTATAGAGGACTTCCAGCGGCCTGTTAAGTCCATGCCACGTCATGGTGCTGCACTATGCCGACTAAAGGAGATCCAACGCGATATTAGGAGGTACCTATGACTTTTGTCCTCTGTGTGTGTAGTGTAGTATTTGATACCTTTAGAAATGTAAATTATGTCAAAATATAGCAGATTCATTAAAACCTCTGTCATATTACGCAGGCCACTCAAATAATTTTCTCCCTGTCCTACATGAATGTCGAACGTCTCCTGAAATCATTGCCAAGTCTTGTCTTATGTGGTAGTTCTGCCTTTCGTAAACAGGTTTCTAATGAAATTCACCTGAGCCGTGAAATGCTTTCGACTGTTGACGGGAAGTCGAGACGTGCCTCCGCAAAGCAATCAGGGCAGAAGCCGTGCACCAGAGCCTATGATGATGGTGGACTAGGCACTCACATAGGATTCGCCAGACATCGCTGTGGGACACATTCAAGTAGTTGTACTCAGACAGGTCCACTCTGAAATCTAGACAAATGGTTCAAATGGCTCTGAGCACTATGGGACTTAACTTCTGAGGTCATCCCCTAGAACTTAGAACTACTTAAACCTAAATAACCTAAGGACATTAAACACATCCATGTCCGAGGCAGGATTCGAACCTGCGACCGTAGCGGGCGCGCGGTTCCAGACTGTAGCGCCTAGAACCGCACGGCCACTCCGGCCGGCTGAAATCTAGAGTTCAGACAGCACATCACTACCATATAAAACTGTTACTTAATGTGTTGAACATATATTCTTATTACACTCTGTCAACCTGTGACATAATATATTGATACCATCCGAGAAAGCAGAGTTAGACATACCACTGAAAGTATACTGCCTGTTTAAAAGAGAGGAATGCGTAAGACATGTTTGGATGTCAATGAAATTCCGAACAGGTGAAGCTTTCTTGTGATATCAGAGTGTCACTGGAGTGAAGGTCGAGGTACTCTGTGGCATTACAAGCCTTTTTCTGTTTTTTATGGAAATGATCTCTTCCCCTTGGATATGAGAATGAACCCACCAGTATTTCACTTTAATACATCACACTTCCTATTTCCTGTCCATACCCTTCCACGTGTGTGTGTTTGCATGAAGTTTGAATGTGATGGACACAGGAAGATGAGAGCTAGCCAAAGATGAATAGAGTGTAGTGGGCTCTGTCGAAAAACAGTCTGTGGGAAGCTAAGCAATAGGTTGACTGAAGGCTTCGGAAAAGTTTGACAGAGAGTGGAGTGGCTACAACCAATAGGTGAGTTTCCCCGCCGGCAGTTCGAACAAGGAGACGTTGTCTCCGAAGTCCGCCGTACTTGACCAATGTTAGATGAGCTGGCCTGAGGTACGGACTCTGTTGTGGAGCTCTTGCCCATATGGTGAATAAAAGGTACAAAAGTGATTTAAATCACTGTGGATAACAATCACAATGCATCGTTTAGAGTCAATGTAATCAGGGATGTATCAGAGAGAGTTTCATTATGATAATTTTGACGACCTAATGTAATTGTAAATTGTAGTCGTGACCGGTGAGTTTGAGTGTTGGACATCAGTTCCGCACTCTGATTGAGAACCTGTGTCGCGTAGTTTCATTATCACTAGATTTTTATGGGAAAAAGGTGAACGTTATGCCAGTTTGTTTGTAACGCCTTCATGAGCGCATGTTAGTGCCAATTCTTGATTGCAGATTAAGCAGTAGGGATTTAAAGACTTGCAGGATGTTAACCATTTTCAGTGTTTGCCAAAGAAAACAGAAACCAGGTCAGTGTATTTTGATTCAGTTACTTAATACATTTTGGACAGTTTGTTTGTGACTGGTATTAGTGCCACAGTACGTGGCACCACGTGGGTGTATGGAACTTGCTCTGTATCCACGTGAGGTATCAGAGTGTGTTAATGTGTCTTAGTGTTTTCTAAATGTAATTATAAGGAATGTGAGACCCTCTTTCTGAGAACTTTCATTCAATTTTGATTTGTTTCTTTGTGAAGACTGATCATGTGTGCTGCAGTAGTTCATGTTGTACTTAATCAAGATTGATTCAGATATTGTCTAGTTTCTATTGTACAATATACTGATAATGATAGTAGGGGTAGAGTCTTTGATTCATAATCAAATCGTCTTCGGTCCCGGGTTCGATCCCCGCCACTGCCTAAATTTTCATAAATAATCAGCATTGGCGGCCGAAAACTTCCGGCATAAGAAGTCAGCCTCATTCTGCCAACAGCCTTTTCAAAGAGGGCGGAGGAGCGGATAGAGGTTCAGGTCACTCTCTTCTCCTAGGGGTAGGAAATTGCCACTAAAGGCGGAAGAATCAGCAATGATCAACGACATGAGGATGCAGAAGGCAATGGGAACCACTGCATTAAAGACACGTAACGTGTATCCACAGGACATGTGGCCTGTAATTGAAGAAGTGTCATGATGATCTCTGCATTGGGAATAGATTCCGGAATAGTCACCCATTCGGATCTCCGGGAGGGGACTGCCAAGGGGGAGGTTACCATGAGATAAAGATTGAATAATCAACGAAAGGATAACGTTCTACGAGTCGGGGCGTGGAATGTCAGAAGCATGAACGTGGTAGGGAAACTAGAAAATCTGAAAAGGGAAATGCAAAGGCTCAATCTAGATGTAGTAGGGGTCAGTGAAGTGAAGTGGAAGAAGACAAGGATTTCTGGTCAGATGAGTATCGGGTAATATCAACAGCAGCAGAAAATGGTATAACAGGTGTAGGATTCGTTATGAATAGGAAGGTAGGGCAGAGGGTGTGTTACTGTGAACAGTTCAGTGACCGGGTTGTTCTAATCAGAATCGACAGCAGACCAACACCGACAACGATAGTTCAGGTATACATGCCGACGTCACAAGCTGAAGGTGAACAGATAGAGAAAGTGTATGAGGATATTGAAAGGGTAATGCAGTATGTAAAGCGAGACGAATATCTCATAGTCATGGGCGACTGGAATGCAGTTGTAGAGAAAGGAGTAGAAGAAAAGGTCACAGGAGAATATGGGCTTGGGACAAGGAATGAAAGAGGAGAAAGACTAATTGAGTTCTGTAACAAGTTTCAGCTAGTAATAGCGAATACCCTGTTCAAGAATTACAAGAGGAGGTGGTATACTTGGAAAAGGCCGGGAGATACGGGAAGATTTCAATTACAATACATCATGGTCAGACAGAGATTCCGAAATCAGATACTGGATTGTAAGCCGTACCCAGGAGCAGATATAGACTCAGATTACAATATAGTAGTGATGAAGAGTCGGCTGAAGTTCAAGACATTAGTCAGGAAGAATCAATACGCAAAGAAGTGGGATACGGAAGTACTAAGGAATGAAGAGATACGTTTGAAGTTCTCTAACGCTATAGATACAGCAATAAGGAATAGCGCAGTAGGCAGTACAGTTGAAGAGGAACGGACATCTCTAAAAAGGGCCATCACAGAAGTTGGGAAGGAAAACATAGGTACAAAGAAGGTAGCTGCGAAGAAACCATGGGTAACAGAAGAAATACTTCAATTGATTGATGAAAGGAGGAAGTACAAACATGTTATGGGAAAATCAGGAATACAGAAATACAAGTCGCTGAGGAATGAAATAAATAGGAAGTGCAGGGAAGCTAAGACGAAATGGCTGCAGGAAAAATGTGAAGACATCGAAAAAGATATGATTGTCGGAAGGACAGACTCAGCATACAGGAAAGTCAAAACAACCTTTGGTGACATTAGAAGCAAAGGTGGTAACATTATGAGTGCAACAGGAATTCCACTGTTGAATGCAGAGGAGAGAGCAGGTAGGTGGAAACAATACATTGAAAGCCTCTATGAGGGTGAAGATTTGTCTGATGTGATAGAAGAAGAAACAGGAGTCGATTTAGAAGAAATAGGGGATCCAGTATTAGAATAGGAATTTAAAAGAGCTTTGGAAGACTTACGGTCAAATAAGGGAGAAGGGATAGATGACATTCAATCAGAATTTCTAAAATCATTGGGGGAAGTGGCAAAAAAACGACTATCCACGTTAGTGTGTAGAATATATGAGTCTGGCGATATACCATCGGACTTTCGGAAAAGCATCTTCCACACAATTCCGAAGACGGCAAGAGCTGACAAGTGCGAGAATTATCGCACAATCAGCTTAACAGCTCATGCATCGAAGTTGCTTACAAGAATAACATACAGAAGAATGGAAAAGAAAATTGAGAATGCGCTAGTTGACGATCAGTTTGGCTTTAGGAAAAGTGAAGGGACGAGAAAGGCAATTCTGACGTTCCGGCTAATAATGGAAGCAAGGCTGAAGAAAAATCATGACACTTTCATAGGATTTGTCGAACTGGAAAAAGCGCTCGACAATATAAAATGGTGCGCTGTACGAGATTCTGAAAAAAGTAGGGGTACGCTATAGGGAGAGACGGCTCATATACAACATGTACAACAACCAAGAGGGAATAATAAGAGTGGACGATCAAGAACGAAGTGCTCGTATTAAGAAGTGTATAAGACAAGGCTGTAGCCTTTCGCCCTTACTCTTCAATCTGTACATCGAGGAAGCAAAGATGGAAATAAAAGAAAGGTTCAGGAGTGGAACTCAAATACAAGGTGAAAGGATATCAATGATAAGATTCGCTGATGACATTGATATCCTGAGTGAAAATGAAGAAGAATTAAATGATCTGCTGAACGGAATGAACAGTCTAATGAGTACACAGTATGGTTGGAGAGTAAATCGGAGAAAGACGAAGGTAATGAGAAGTGGTAGAAATGAGAACAGCGAGAAACTTAACATCAGGATTGATGGTCACGAATTCAATGAAGTTAAGGAACTCTGCAACCTAGGCAGTAAAATAACCAATGACGGACGGAGCAAGGAGGACATCAACAGCAGACTCGCTATGGCAAAAAAGGCATTTCTGGCCGAGAGAAATTTATTAATATCAAATACCGGCCTTAATTTGAGGAAGAAATTTTTGAGGATGTACGTCTGGAGCACAGCATTGTATGGTAGTGAAACATGGACTGTGGGAAAACCGGAACAGAAGAGAATCGAAGCATTTGAGATGTGGTGCTATAGACGAATGTTGAAAATTAGGTGGACTGATAAGGTAAAGAATGAGGAGGTTCTACGCAGAATCGGAGAGGAAAGGAATATGTGGAAAACACTGATAAGGAGAAGGGACAGGATGATAAGACATCTGCTAAGACCTGAGGGAGTGACTTCCATGGTACTAGAGGGATTGGAATACGTCAAGAAAATTATTGAGGACGTAAGTTGCAAGTGCTACTCTGAGATGAAGAGGCTAGCACAGGAAAGGAATTCGTGGCGGGCTGCATCAAACCAGTCAGTAGACTGATGACCAAAAAAAAAAAAGATAGTCCTCAACTACGTCTTACGTATTAATTTGATGAATTTCGTGTATTGCCTTTGTGAACTCTAACGGACCGCTATGTTCCCGCTATTGCGTGTTCGTCGTCCCCTGTCCACCTAGGCCATTTGTTTCAATCTCTTGGGGTGGAATAGCAGCCCATGTGAGCTACATTCATTAATTTATCTCAAGTTTCAAACCTGGTGATAGATTTTAAGTGTTGACTTAGTCCACACCAGCTTGGTTTGCTAAAGATATCAGATACGGTGGCTATCGTCATATATTACAACATGATTTGGGTACATCAGTTACACAAAGCCCTTCAGAAATCACAGTTTAGCTTCAGTTTCCGACTGAGCAAGATGGGATAATTAGTAGGAATAGCAACTATACCCCCCCTTTCCCTCGTGTTTCCTGTATAATGAAATTACAGTGAAATGCAAACCATTAGTTGCTTACAGGCGTTGATAATTATCAACGGGGACAGTTGAAAATTTGTGCCCGGACTGGGTCTCGAACCCGGAATCTCCTGCTTACATAGCAGACGCTCTATCCGATTGAGGCATCGAGGACACTGAGGAGAGTGCGACTTCAGGGACTAATCTCTGGCACGCTCCCTGTGAGTCCCACACTTCCAACGTTCTGTCCACGCACTATATTTGTAGTGCCCCTGCCCACAACATCTACATCTACATACATACTTGGCAATCCATCATACGGTCCGTGGCGGAGGGTACCTCGTTCCACAATTAGCATCTTCTCTCCCTGTTCCACTTCCAAACATAACGAGGGGAAAATGACTGCCTATCTTGGGAATTTGTCACCGTATAGAGTAGGGTAAACATAGTCATGTGTAGGGACTGTGGTTGTTGTGAGCGGACGCAAGGAGAATTGGCCACTCTTCGGGGGCAGGTGGAGGCTTTGTCTGTTAGGCTCATCGAGCTCGAGGCGCAGGCGTCGGCTCGTAGTGGCGTTGGGGCAACTGTGGTGAGATCTATGCCTACGTCGGTGGCCTTGGAATCACATGGAACCCCTGATGTCGCTGATGAGCATCTTACCGGTCAGCCATCACTCCAGGGTGAATGGCGGACAGTGGTGGGCTCGCGCGTGCCTGACCGAAAGGCGAAGGTGGGATCTGGCCGCGTGGCAGCTGCCTTACCCCTTTCCAACAGGTACGGGGTGCTTCCTAGTGGTGATGACATCGTTTCCGAGCCACCACAGGATGCCTCGCCTGTTGGGCCAGTGGCCGATTCTCCGGCAAGGTCCCGACAGTCACAGAGGGCGGGCCTATTAGTTATAGGGAGCTCCAACGTTAGGCGGGTTATGGAGCCCCTCAGGAAAATAGCGGGTAGGTCGGGGAAGAATGCCAGTGTGCACTCGGTGTGCTTGCCGGGGGGTCTCGTCCGTAATGTGGAGGAGGCCCTTCCGGCAGCTATTGAACGCACTGGGTGTGACCGGCTGCAGATAGTAGCACATGTCGGAACGAATGACGCCTGCCGCTTGGGTTCTGAGGCCATCCTTGGTTCCTTCCGGCGGCTGGCTGATTTGGTGAAGACAACCAGCATCGCACGCGGAGTGCAAGCTGAGCTTAATATCTGCAGCATAGTGCCCAGAGTCGATCGCGGTCCTCTGGTTTGGAACCGTGTGGAGGGTCTAAACCAGAGGCTCAGACGACTCTGCGACTATAATGGTTGCAAATTCATCGACCTCCGTTATTGGGTGGAGAACTGTAGGGCCCCCCTAGACAGGTCAGGCGTGCACTACACACCGGAAGCCGCTACTAGGGTAGCAGAGTACGTGTGGCGTGCACACGGGGGTTTTTTAGGTTAGAGGGACCCCCCCTTGGGCGAAACGATAAAATACCTGACGGCTTACCAGAGAGGACATTATCATCGTTGATAAAGAACGTCCGTCCTCAGAGACCAAAAACAGGAAAAGTTAACGTAATATTGGTAAACTGCAGGAGTATCCAGGGCAAGGTTCCTGAATTAGTATCTCTTATTGAAGGAAATAGTGCGCATATAGTATTAGGAACGGAAAGTTGGTTAAAACCGGAAGTGAACAGTAACGAAATCCTAGACACAGAATGGAATATATACCGCAAGGATAGGATAAACGCCAATGGTGGAGGAGTATTTATAGCAGTAAAGAATTCAATAATATCCAGTGCAGTTATTAGCGAATGCGAATGTGAAATAATCTGGGTTAAGTTAAGTATCAAAGGTGGGTCAGATATGATAGTCGGATGCTTCTATAGACCACCTGCATCAGCAACCGTAGTAGTTGAGCGCCTCAGAGAGAACCTGCAGAACGTCGTGAAGAAGTTTCGTGATCATACTATTGTAATAGGGGGAGACTTCAATCTACTAGGTATAGAATGGGATAGTCACACAATCAGAACTGGAGCCAGGGACAGAGACTCTTGTGACATTATCCTGACTGCCTTGTCCGAGAATTACTTCGAGCAGATAGTTAGAGAACCAACTCGTGAAGCTAACGTTTTAGACCTCATAGCAACAAATAGACCCGAACTTTTCGACTCCGTGAATGTAGAAGAGGGTATCAGTGATCATAAGTCAGTGGTTGCATCAATGACTACAAGTGTAATAAGAAATGCCAAGAAAGGAAGGAAAATATATTTGCTTAACAAGAGTGATAGGGCACAAATCGCAGAATATCTGAGTGACCACCATCAAACGTTCATTTCTGATGAAGAGGATGTGGAACAAAAATGGGAAAAATTCAGAAACATCGTCCAGTACGCCTTAGATAAGTTCGTACCGACTAAGGTCCAAAGCGAGGGGAAAGATCCACCGTGGTATAACAATCATGTACGAAAGGTACTACGGAAACAAAGAAAGCTTCATCATAGGTTTAAGAGTAGTCGAATCATAGCTGATAAGGAAAAGCTGAACGAAGCGAAAAAGAGCGTAAAGAGAGCAATGAGAGACGCATTCAACGAATTCGAACATAAAACATTGGCAAACAATCTAAACAAGAACCCTAAAAAGTTTTGGTCATATGTAAAATCGGTAAGCGGATCTATATCCCCTATTCAGTCATTCGTTGACCACGATGGCACCGAAACAGAGGACGACCGAAGAAAGGCAGAAATACTGAATTCAGTGTTCCGAAACTGTTTCACTGCGGAAAATCGTAACACGGTCCCTGACTTCAGCCGTCGCACGGACGCCAAAATGGAAAATATTGAAATAAACGATATCGGAATTGAAAAACAACTGCTATCACTTAGTAGCGGAAAAGCATCCGGACCAGACGAGATACCCTTAAGATTCTACAGTGATTATGCTAAAGAACTTGCCCCCTTTCTATCAGCAATTTATCGTAGATCGCTGGAAGAACGTAAAGTACCTAGCGACTGGAAGAAAGCGCAGGTCGTTCCCATTTTCAAGAAGGGTCATAAATCAGATGCGAATAATTATAGGCCTATTTCGCTTACGTCAATCTGTTGTAGAATAATGGAACATGTTTTGTGTTCTCGTATTATGACGTTCTTAGATAATACAAATCTCCTTCATCATAACCAACATGGATTCCGCAAACAGAGATCATGTGAAACTCAGCTCGCCCTATTTGCCCAAGAAATTCACAGTGCCGTAGACACTGGCGAGCAGATTGATGCCGTATTCCTGGACTTCAGGAAGGCATTTGATACGGTTCCGCACTTACGTTTAGTGAAAAAAAATACGAGCTTACGGAATATCGGACCAGGTTTGTGATTGGATTCAGGATTTCCTAGAAGAAAGAACACAACATGTCATTCTTAACGGTTCAAAATCTGCAGATGTAGAGGTAATTTCGGGAGTACCGCAGAGAAGCGTGATAGGACCTTTATTGTTTACAATATACATAAATGACTTAGTTGACAACATCGGTAGCTCCGTGAGGCTATTTGCAGATGACACGGTTGTCTACAAGAAAGTAGCAACATCAGAAGACTCGTACGTACTCCAGGAGGACCTGCAGAGGATTAATGCATGGTGCGACAGCTGGCAGCTTTCCCTAAACGTAGATAAATGTAATATAATGCGCATACATAGGGGCAGAAATCCATTCCAGTACGATTATGCCATAGGTGGTAAATCATTGGAAGCGGTAACGACCGTAAAATACTTAGGAGTTACTATCCGGAGCGATCTGAAGTGGAATGATTACATAAAACAAATAGTGGGAAAAGCAGGCGCTAGGTTGAGATTCATAGGAAGAATTCTAAGAAAATGTGACTCATCGACGAAAGAAGTAGCTTACAAAACGCTTGTCCGTCCGATTCTTGAGTATTGCTCATCAGTATGGGACCCTTACCAGGTTGGATTAATAGAAGAGATAGACATGATCCAGCGAAAAGCAGCGCGATTCGTCATGGGGACATTTAGTCAGCGCGAGAGCATTACGGAGATGCTGAACAAGCTCCAGTGGCGGACACTTCAAGAAAGGCGTTACGCAATACGGAGAGGTTTATTATCGAAATTACGAGAGAGCACATTCCGGGAAGAGATGGGCAACATATTACTACCGCCCACATATATCTCGCGTAATGATCACAACGAAAAGATCCGAGAAATTAGAGCAAATACGGAGACTTACAAGCAGTGGTTCTTCCCACGCACAATTCGTGAATGGAACAGGGAAGGGGGGATCAGATAGTGGTACAATAAGTACCCTCCGCCACACACCGTAAGGTGGCTCGCGGAGTATAGATGTAGATGTAGATGTATATGCCTCTGTACGAGCCCTAATGTCTCTTATCTTTCTGGTCTTTCCGCGAAATGTAAGTTGGCAGCAGTAAAATTGTACTGCAGTCAGCCTCAAATTCTGGTTCTCTAAATTTCCTCAGTAGCGATTCACGAAAAGAACGCCTCCTTTCCTCTAGAGACTCACACCCGAGTTCCTGAAGCATTTCCGTAACACTCGCGTGATGATCAAACCTACCAGTAACAAATCTAGCAGCCCGCCTCTGAATTGCTTCTATGTCCTCCCTCAATCCGACCTGATAGGGATCCCAAAACGCTCGAGGAGTACTCAAGAATAAGTAGTATTAGTGTTTTGTAAGCGGTTTCCTTTACAGATGAACCACATTTTCCAAAAATTCTACCAATGAACAGAAGACGACTATCCGCCTTCGCCACAACTGCCATTACATGCTTGTCCCACTTCATATCGCTCTGCAATGCTACGCCCAAATATTTAATCGACGTGACTATGTCAAGCGCTACACTTCTAATGGAGTATTCAAACATTAAAGAATTCTTTTTCATATTTATCTGCATTAATTTACATTTATCTATATTTAGAGTTAGCTGCCATTCTTTACACCAATCACAAATCCTGTCCAAGTCATCTTGTATCCTCCTACACTCATTACTCGCGGCAGTTAATTTACCGATTCCCGTAAGAGTTTGAGCAATGTGAGTGTATCTGCACTGAAGAAGATCATTGGCCGGTAAGCCTTATCTACATGATAACATGTCCGAATGAACAGATTTTCTGTAGTTTTTACGCATTCAGTAAGAATATTATCTTGTATGCTGCTGACTTGAATTACATTGAAAGTAATCCATGCCTACCCTACAGTCTGAATGAAGATTATTACTTAGATGGGAGATATAAAACCTCATATTGGAAGCATCGATTCAGACCAATAAATATAGATAATTTTACAGAATCCGATTCTGAGATCCGTAGAACCAGATTACCACTCCCTTTCATTACTAAATGCAGAAAGTTTTGAACTCCGTCGCAGGGAATGATTTGAAACATGAAGTGAAAGACTGCTGGAAGAATGATTAAAGCTTTAACGAAAGAAAGTTATTAGTAGCTTAACTATAATCATGAGAAAGCAAACGGTTAATGCCTTCTGTATTGAATGTGTTTGTTACAGGTACAGTTAGCGTTATCCGTTGCCTTATTAAATTGATAAGATTTCGGGTTCCATGTGGAACCAGAATATATATAATTAAAGTCGTGCCGTTGTTCTTCCTTAAGAACCTCAGCATACAGTAAGACGTTGAGATATGCATAGAAATTCAAGATACTGGTATAGGCCCACGTTAGACAGGCATCGATACAGAGCAATATATCACACAATTAGAAGGTATTTGTAATTTATGTAATAATTATACCACACCCAACTGACGATAACCGCGGCAATAGTACGCATCATCGGCGGGTAGGTAAATGATTAGTGTTTCAGGTATTAGTCTTGTTCGTGTTTAGTTTCGTTACCAGGCCTGGTAAGGCATATGAAGACGTGAAAATCCACAGACTTTGAGCACTCACTATGAAATACTCGGAGACACGATGTCCTCGTGTATGGCAATATTATCAGCATCGAGTCTGAAAGGCGTCCTACCGTCATTCCCATTTGAATGGCTGACAGAATCTTGCAAAATACAGATTTTTGATGCATATGGGTCGGTCCGTCGGCCGATGTTAGCCTGCGTCGATGTAGATGTAGATGCACACGAAAGAGAGGGCAGGCATAGTCGTTGTGAAGGTTCCTGTCGACGTCATTGCACGTCCAAAACAGGGGACCTGCGCATTGTGTACCAAGCACGTGATTGCATCTTCACATCTGCACCTACCATTCGGAAACTCCCTGTACCTTGCTGTATCATTGCTCAGAGCAGGAAAGTACAGTCCCATGCATCGGTTTCCATTAACATATCAAAATACACAGTTGTGTTGGTGCGGTTCCATGGCCGGGCAGCATTAACTGCTGTCGACTTACGTCACATTGTGTTCACCAATGAACTGGTGTTCTGCACTAATGTGGATGACCGTTCCGGCTAGTATGGTGAGGACATGGGCGGGGATCCTATTGTCACTTTGGAGACACAAGGCAGTGTAGCTCCTGGCTTGGTGGTATGAGAAACCAATGGGGATGATTCCAGATCACGGCTTGTAGAGATTTCTTTCACGGTATAATTGTAATTCAGGAATTTCTAGTGTCCTCATATATTACTTCTCTTGCGGTAGTTCCGTGTGAAACGTCCCCTTAGAACAATTTATACAAGACTGTGCTTAAACTGACATACAATATTTTTAGCGCAACGCAATCTGACTTTCAAAAATCCCTGCAAAAGAGTGGCCCTGAGTAACATTAAACTATACCTTTCAGAAATCACTTACCTCACAAAAATCTTCATTACTCGAACTACTGCAGTACAGGGAGCACCACTACTGCCAGCTAAATAAAAGATTCAAACTACGGAAGGCACTAACTACCGATAGGGATAGTTAGCAAATGAAAGATATTAATAGAGAACAAACAATGTATTTACCTTGTGATAAACAAAAGTGAAATGCTTTGCGTATATATATCTTAGTTATTACGCTTATTGTTGTGATGAAGAAATTACTGTGCTGTAACGTATTGTTGTGCTACGGAAAAGGCTGTCTCATTGTAGCTATACCACAGAAGTTACTACTAAAACATGTTTTACTTTCCAGAATATTACAGAAAACTGCGCAGATATAAAACAGAAACACTGCAAAAGCAACATTGTAAATGTCACTCATTAGTAGCGTCGTTATAAAATCGTGTAGGTGTCACATAAACTAACCACTGTGTCATCTGGTATCTCACAGAAAGTACTTTAAATCCAGAATGTATTTTCAAGTAAACCAAAATGTTGCATTAAAATCTCATTAGCAGTACTGGTAAATGTTCTAAGTATGTAAGCCTTATAGTCGTTACATAATCGTACAACTAACAAGCAAGAATGTACAAATAAAAACATTGCATCGTCTGTTCACAATAACAATGCATTCGTAATTTCTGTTTAAATAAGTTCTCTTGGTTCTTGATTGGATATTTAACTTCAAACATTGTTGTATGTTAACAGATTCTAAATCTGACAAAACATACTAGAAATGTAAAGTGAAAAGTCATACGTGGCGCCATACGTAACACGACAGTGCTCGTCCACACTTTGCATGTGTGAACTGTCTGCTTAACGTTGAGGTACTGTGACGTAGCAAGTTATTACGAGATAACATTCGTTGCAGTAAGGCACGCAGCCGTTTGGTACGGTGGCTGCAGGATGACTATGTTTTTATTATATATATTGCTCACAGCGCAGCTGACGCTGCCTGCCATGACAATTGCATAGTGTAACATTCAGTCGGTACGAAGACCCTCTACGAATCTAAAAAACCATATTAGTTAAGGTCCGATTTTGTTCTAATTTGGTGCACAGCCCTTTGTTAATAATGGAATTATGCTGTTAAAATGTCAGATTTTTATTGATTATAGTTCCGGAGATAGAGAAAAAGTCCTGAAACCGACGCTTGTTTCTTAAATCAGATCGACTTTCATTATCATTTGAAGCCATTACAAAGTTACCAGTGCATGAAAATCAATTAATTAGAATTTTATTTTGTAACACATTAGTCATTGTGCATTACGTAATACAAAAGTCGGTCAAACTATTATTTCATTATATTTTGTTGTCTGATATCTGAAATCACAGAAATAACATCACTTGTGACCTCAGCGCTTTAAGTTTCGTTTGGTTTTCTCCTGCCGTAATTCATCAGGCAGTCTATAATGGGCAAAAAGCATAAAGGCTTTCTACGAAATGAAACAGTTGCTGACATGCAGTATTATAAACTTTAAAATGATAGAGCTATTTACGAGAAGCTACATTTGGAGCACTTTTGTTGTATGGAGGACCAAAAACAAATGAAGGCATTTAAATAAAATCTTAAAGGGGACTATACACAATGAGTGAACTGTAATGAATCAGGGTGAAACAACGTCTAATAAAGAACATAAGGAACCGAAGATCTGAGATAGGCACGTTAAGATTTCCGTTGTTGCTGAAAACTACAGTTTAAGCGAATGTGGAAGCAAACAATCTAAAAGACAGTTCTAAATACAGATGTGGAATACAGAGCGTTGATGATGTATGATACATTTTATGACAAAAAGTGACGAGAGCTGGGAACAGGAGAGACCAAACCTTAGGGTTTGAATAGTAATTGTTAGATAAAGAAAAGTGATGAAATTTGTTTCAAACATCACAGATATAGATGTAAACAGCAGTGAAATACGGATCATAGAAAGTATACACAAAAGTGAGTAGGAGTCAGTAAGACCTGAAAGCTAAGGGAGAATAATTCGAGTGATGTAAGACTTGGATGTAGCCATTCTCTTATGCTGTTCGACCTGCTTGTCGAGGAAGTAATGAAGGTAATTAAAATGGAAAGTATCGGGATTAAGAACCGGGCAGTAAGGATGTCAACGATAAGGTTCTCTGATCTGATTTCTGTTGAAACTTCCTAGCAGATTAAAACTCAGTGCAGGACTGCGACAGAGACTCGGAGTAGAAGACGAGGTACTGGCGGAAATAAAGCTGTGAGGAATGTTCGTGATTCGTGCTTGGGTAGTTCAATCGGCAGACCACTTTCCTACGAAACTCAGGGGTCCCGAGTTAGAGTTTCGGTCCGACATACAGTGTTAACCTTCCACGAACTCTCCTATCAGCGCACACTGCAGAGTGAAAAGTGTTTTCTGGAATATTTCTATTGTCTTAAAAAAGGGGGAAAATTACTGGACATTTTTGATCGCATGAACTATTCACTAAGCACAGAATAAAGAATGGGAATAAACAAAAGAATGACGAAAGTAACATGGGTCAGCAGAAATGAATTTCAGAAACAAATTTCGGGACCATGTGGTACACTAACAAGGAGACGGCACGAGCGTGGGGTCGGGGATTTGTGCGCAATTTTGTGTGGTGAAAGAGGACCCCTAACACCTCACGTGGTTAAAATATTAGGACGCACTACTCGGAAAATCCCGAGAAAACTCGATCCAAAGCTTCTTAGGTGTCTTATGAGCATAAAATGTTAGTTTAGTCTCGTGCTGCCGTCTGGCCTACATGGTTAGCGCTCGGACACTTACGCCAGATGTCTCGGCTTCGATTCCTTCTCTGGCACTTTATTTTTTTTTCTTCTGTTACTTGCAAAATTGCAGCGCATTGTTACAGGAGAATCGTGAAATTAATTCCCGGGAAGATTGTATAAGAATTCATTCTATAATTCACCATCAACTGTCGTCACCAATATTCCGAGACATGATTTAATATGCCTTTTTTGCCTCAAAATTGTCAGAAACTCGAAACATTTTCGTAAATGTTAATAAGGGCATGTTTTTATACAGATTTATTGCAAACGTCCTGTGATTGTAAAAAATCCGCTTTCATATGTTGCTCAAGATGTCGCAAAAATTATTGGTTTTTTTTACGATAATTACCACTGCGGTTCTTGTTTATAATTATTATATGTATAAAAACTAAATGTTTCCCAATTGACTTTGTTACTCTGATTAAAAAGACAGTGTTTCTCCTCATATACTTTACAATGAAAAATGGAAAACCCACCGCCATGAACTGTGTTGTTGGACAAAAAGAAAATAATTTTTATTCAGTAATGTAACTAATTTGTTAAAGATAATGTAGGTTTGGGAAACTTTCTGAATAATTGGTGGAATAACCAAAGAAAATGAAACATAATAAAAAAAGTTCCAGAGGAGGAATCGAATCCGAGCCCTAGACATCGAGCCCAGACGGCGGCTTGGCAGTAGACTAACATTTTACACCCATCAGGCACCTAAGAAATTTTGGATAGATTTTTCCCGGGATTTCCGGGTAGTGCGTGCTAATATTTTAACCACGTGAGGTGTTAGGGGTCTTCTTTCACCACACAAAATTGCGGACAAATCCCCGCCCCACGGCCGTGCCGTCTCCTTGTAAGTCAAGGACTCTTGCTACACTGGCAAAAAAATAGCGGATGCAGGATAAAACAAATAAGTCGTCCGTAGTGCACTACTGCTGGAAAAGCGAGCATTCCTCGCCAGAGTAAGTGTACTTGTACCAAGTGAGGGCGTGGATGAGAATGTACATCTTGGGAGCAGCATCATACGAACGTGAACAATCGACTGTGGTGAAATAGAAAGAGAAGAGAATCTAAGCACTTGAAATGTTACAGAAGAATGGTACAAATTAAAGAATTCAATAACTTACAGGCATATTCGGCGATAAGAGGAGAGAGTGAAAAACATAATTTCGGAGAAGAGACGGGAAGATACGTCGTTTGTTAAGACTTCAGAGAATAACTTGCACAGTAGTGAAAGGAGTTGTGGTGGAAAATGTATAGGAGGAAACATATATTCGAATAAACGAGTAATTTAGGGCGTTAGGTGTACCCTCTTCTCTGAAATGATGAGTTGCGCAGGAAACGAAACAGTGGCTGTCCCAATCAGTTACGTATTTCTTGAAATTGTGAGACTATTTTCTGTAGCTTAAATGAAATCTCTCGCCCAGAATGGCGATTAAACTGCTACTGACCACTTTATTGTCATGGAATTAGTAATAGATAGAAGGAGATATATTGTAGGAATCTTTGCGCAACTTCTATACAGCATAAAAGCTTGTTTACTACTACGCTACATCTAAACTGCGGCAGTATTAATCGATTCCGCCACGCTGTTAAAGATAAAAAGCAACTGAAATTTTTAATAGTAATCAGCAAAATTCCATTTGGGCTTTGTATTGGATTCACGACCATTTACCAACATCGTTAATCAAGATTTACTTCGCTTGCTGTGAGCACAGAGCTCTCCTGGTAAGCATGCTTTATTTTATTATTGGATTTCAAACTGAAAAGCGGCCGTATTGTGAATGATTTACGGCAAATCCGCTGGGCCGAAAATTATCGCTTGAGGGTGGAAAACGGCGGACATCGCGCCAATTTGCGACGTGAGGCGGCATAGCGGTTCATCAAAGTGTTCGGCCGCAGGTGCTGCAGTTACACAATTTCTGAACATATACGTGGTTCATATGAGTAAACGTTTTCGGACGGAATGAGACATTATTGATTTAGTCGGGTCGTTCCTCTCCAATATGCGTTTTCTCAATCTATGCGAGTGCAGTAAAGTATACAAATGAAGGACAGTCGATTCTGAGCCAGTACGCGCGTAATCTTTCAGCAGCAAAAAATTTTGCAGCGCTTTCAGAAACTCATATCAAAGGTACAGATGCAACACGTCTACATAAATGGACTCTTTGCAGTGACGGCGAGAAGGTACAGGTACGCTCAATAACGACCTGATTCCCACCTATCTGTTTTGCTGGACCCGGCTGCGAGGTCAACGACACTACAACCTGCGGAATTCATCTGCCACCGCTTCACTGCACGAGCTCCTGTGTAGTTGCGTTCCTTCTGGTAACACCTTCACTCACTCTGAATTAAACAGTAAACCAAGGAAGAGGCAGGTTGGCCGTAAACAGTTACCAGGCACTGCTGGTAAACACAGTGTATATTTTTAATTTTTATCCGTCCGGTGACTAGTAAGAAGTAAAAATTTGCAACTTGAACTGGTTCTTCGTTCTGCTGATTAAAAGAACCTGCTGACCCAAGCTAATCCAGCATGCTGGAAGTTTGTAAACAGTATATATAATTCAGACCCTGTGTCGTCTAATTATGTTGTTGTAAATAAGTATCATATTTCTATGAAAGCAGTATGTGCATAATACGAGTATTGAAGGATACCTCAAGGGAACCATTAATTGATAGCAATTGGCTTCACAAATTACTCTCTACGAACTCGCGGCACCCCGGAGTGATAAAATACACAGACGACCATTAATCACACCAATATAACGAATCCTTTTTCAATAATTTGGCAGGGGAGACACCACTCAGTAAAAGTGAGAATTTTTAAATTCAGCTTGTCACGATTTTTTTTTTTTTGTACTCTCAATTTCTATAACGTTGACATAATCACAAATGTAAGGCCTTCAGTGATTGTCTAAGCAGTAGTAAGAATGTATTGTAGCAAGAAAATTAACATTGTCTTGCTTAGCGTCACAATCGAAATCAATGATGCCGCGGCCTGGTGCTGTGGCGCAGCTCCATAAGCGCAGCTTAAGGTTTGTTCATCATTGTCTTATGACATCTGATTCGGGATATGCTGTCACCATTAAAATCAACTACACAAACCCTCTTTCTAACTGATTTTACGTATCTGACCCGGCATTATCCTTCAAATTACTACTTCAGCGTATTACGCCAACGGGTTTGGACCACCACCAGCGACATAATCTGCTCTCGTTCACTCCTCGTCCCCTAAATACAAAGGCTGGATACCCCACTACATAACTTTCCTCTCTTCAGACACTTCAGTTTTCTTGGGTAAGTAAACCTAAACACTTTAACAGAATCTTCCGTCGGTTCTTGGTAGAACAACATTATAATAATAAATGAAAAGGACCGGTTTGCTCTTGTTCCACAATATTACTTTTATTACTAACCGGTTTTCGGCTTACAAGGCTATCTTTATGTCTGAAGATGGCCTTGTATGCCGAAAACCGGTTAGCAATAAAAGTAATATTGTAGAACAAAAGCAAACTGGTGCTTTTCATTTATTATCCTAAATACTTTAGTTAGTACAGAGTCCGAAAAACGGTTAATCTCACTCAGATACTGTGAGAAGTATACTATGTATATATATCTTCTAAAGAGTATTATTACCAAAGCACTATTTTAACCTCCCCCCCCCCCCCCCCCCCATTTATGGGACATGGAAAAGTCCATAGCTGTGGAGCCAAAGGTTATATCTTCTATCGAAATGTGTATCGCTTCCTTTTCCTCCGGAGGTGTGTAACGACAACTGTACATATAATAATTTTTTTCTTCATGAATTTAGATAAATTAATGTATGCAATGTTTTGAATTTTTTTTGGGTTCGTATCGTTATGTTAAAGAGACTGTGAGCAACTCTTGAAATGAATATTATTATTTATGTTAGATTTCAAATAATGTGGTAATCAAAGGAAAGTGTATTTAATGTTAAAACTATTGTAAAATGTGAAAATTGTAATTTATACACTTGGTCCATACGTAGGTAATGCATTAGGATATGTGTAGTAGAAAACCTGTGGTGAATACCCTACCTGTAGTGGGAGCGGGAAAAGGTGGAGGCAGGCGAGGCGGGAAAACGCACACTGGCGCGGTTCGGCACAACGGGCACAGTATTACAGTCGGAGGCGAGCAACAGTCGGAAGTACACGTACTGTACCGAGGAGGCTACCCAGGAAAAGTGGATTCCATTGAGCCTCGGATGAACCGATTCCGACGACTACTTGGCATGGCTATATTCTGAGGCACAAAATTGGAAAGATTACGTCGCTAAGAAGAAGGAAAGTGCCTATGCAGTGAGAGCCTTAGCCGTGCTTGTATGTGTGCCGTGCTGCCCGCTATCTCGCTGCCCGCCAACCGCCGCACCGACTTGCACAGGTCAAACATTTATTTCATCTTTAGAAGTGTATCTGTGTGGACCAGTGTCGAAAATGTTTCTGACTGTTCAATAATAACGTGACTTTTACCAGAATTGCCTTAGCCATTACTGATCCTGATCACTGACCTAGACAGGATCCTTACCTCGTATTGTGCAATATATCCTGAACTGAAAGTTTAATGTTAGTGTTAATGAAAATTATCAGCAGATTAATCTATGCCATAAAGGAGCCTAAAATTTCTATGTGTTATTGCAAATGTTGAGAAAGAACAAAAGTGTGACTAAATTGGAAGAGAGTTTTTGTTGGATTGAGTTAGCGATGTTATTTAATTAATCTGAGACAGAAATAATGACAGTTAAATAATTCAGAAGTGATACAAAAGAGTAGTTATCCAGAGATTGATAATTTTGAGTATTAATTTGCCTTCAGTACTTAATAGTTTCAGTATAACGACCATCACAGTTTCAGCCCCCCCCCCCTTTCTCTTGTCCATTCTTTCAAACCTTGAAATGTGTTGATCAGATTTGACCAGTAAAGCTAAATTATATATTAATCCTAAGTGTACTAGTGTTTTTCCATCCTTAATAGTGACATTGTGTGTGTACTTTCAAGATTGTCGATGCTAGGGCAATCTATGCCCGATTTCGGTCTGATCAATATACCAAATGCAGTTCATAGTAATCATTACTGTGTGGTGTTGTGTAAATTTAGCTCGTCCAAATTAGTACTAAAGGAAAAAACTTTAGTTCAGTGGGTTTTTCTGGTTCCAAACTTTGCCATATAACGCATCATTACTACGTGTTACTATGCTTGTACATGCACCCACTTGTACAAGGAAAAACTTACTCATTGCCTAAGTAGGCTGGCGATCGAATTGTTAATCATAGGTAGCATCTACTGTGTGTACTTCTTGTCCATGCGAAAGAGTAATTATACTTTACATTTGCTTGATGCATCACTGTAGTTATTGACTGAGTATAAGTCCGATCTTGCTTCTATTAGGTACACGCGGTCAACTAATGTACTAAAATCCTTGTTTATAAGGTGAAGCCCGTGAACTTATTACAGTACAGGTTTTATAGAGCTAACGTACGTCCGAGTAGGGCGGTAGCGTTACAGGTGCACACATACGCCAACGTTGTAGGAGTCTCTAGAAGCCACTTTGGAACCTCCACGTTTAACAGCCTTCAAGGACTCCAGCGCCGCCCATTCTCGTCGGCCCATTTCCCCTGGCGGCCTCTGGAACAACAGCAAACATGGTTAACTTGTTAATTTTCTAATTTTACTACTTCACCATCTTGGAAACATATGGATCGATTTCTTTGCAAACCGCTTCAATTAACTGGAAACATTCCACTGACCGATATATATATATATATATATATATATATATATACATCACATGCTACTTGTTTATATTTTGCCAGATCGGTATTAGGCTACCTGCCCACTGTCAGCTCTAGTACAGTTCCATTTCGTTGCGCTACTTGAGTTTTTTTCTAGAAATTTTTTGCGGATACGGACTCTGCTTCACCATTTACCCTAGGACGTGCTGGCAACCAGCTAAACATTAAAGTAACGGCTGGAAAATATGTGGAGCACAAAAATAAATTATACGACCACTGACGACGAGCACGCAGCCCAACAGCGGTCCAGCAAAAATAAATCTAAAGAAGGAGCTTCGTATAAACGTATGTTTCTGTTCATTAACTTCATGAAGATTTGCATAACACCGACAGTCGAAAACCAGTTACTGCTAGTCATTACATTAGGTTAGCGCTAGCTTCAAATCAGACTTTAAAAAATGTTGCAAATCGATTTCGTGGCAGTAATATAAACCAAATTTCATTGTCGCCCGTACTTTCTGAATGAACTGTCGATGTGAATGGATGTCTCACTTATAAAGAAGGTAATCATCGTGACATATGAAAATGTGAGGTTCCAGGATCTCCATTTACATATGAAATGAAGGTGGCTAATGTGGTATAAACATTCTTTTGCTTGCAACTAAAATTATACCTCATTATCGATATTATGTACAAGATGTAGTTATTGACTGTTATTTACCAGCTAGAGAAAAATTTAAATAACTGTTTTCTTTTTCGTTTTCAGGTACGTGTCTGCAGTGCTGATGCTCACTGCTAGAGCAGCCAAACCAAAACGGCGTGGTCCATCGATAAAGTGGAGAGTTGTGTGGTCACCTGTTTTCTCCATCTGAATGGACACAAGGCTGCAACAATTTATCCTGTGTTGGTGGAAGAGTTCGGAAACATAGTATCGTGATATAACACACTGGTTAGGTAGCACAGACACCTCCGACCTGCATCTAAATCTATTACATCCACGTCTGTCCGCAAGACCCCTTATGGTGGTACTCTGTGCACCACCCATCTTCCTGTTCCAGTCGCGAACAATGTGTGGGGACAATGAATGCGGGTAAACGTCCTTGTGCGTTCCAGTCTCTCAGATTTTCCTTAGATGGCCTTCTCTCACGAAATACGTAGTAGTAGGCAGTATATTGGTTTACTCTTCTAGGACAGTACTGCCACGAAATTACAACAATAAATCAAGCCACAATGCATAGTCTCTCTCTTGTTACACCTGCCACAGGATTTGGCTGAGCGTCTTCGCAATATTTTCGCATCTACCGTACGAATCTGTAACGGAATGCGCTTATCTTCCACGGAAATTACGTATTTCTTCACACATGACTTCCACTATGAGTCACAGACTAACCATCAGTATACAAGGAGCGATCGAAGGAAGATTATGTCAGCTACTACCTTCGTTGTGGACTGCGCTTCGTGGTAATTTTCCGAATCAATCTCAGTCTCGTATCTATCTTTACAACGATTAATTTTATGTGGTCATTCCACTTAAAATCGCTCAGTACGCATACTCCCAAACATTGAATTCATGTTACTGCTCTCAGTGATTCTTCGTAAATAGTGGAATTATACAGTGACACGTCTTTCTGTCTATTTGTGAACAATAAGCCACATTTATCTACGTTAATGGTCAACAAATAGTCTCCGCAACAATCATCGATCCCGTTCAGATCTTCCAGCAACTCGCTATAATTTTATAGTGGTGCAACTTTTTGTATACAACAGCATTATCCACGAACATCGTCAGGGAGCTGTCTCTGTTATCCACAGGGTTATTAGTGTATACACTCAATAGTAATGGTCCTGTAACACTCCTTTCGAATAGGCCAAAAGTAGCAGGCCGCTGTGGCCAAGCGGTTCTAGGCGCTGCAGGATGGAACCGCGTGACCGCTACGGTCGCAGGTTCGAATCCTGCTCGGGCATGGATGTGTGTGATGTCCTTAGGTTAGTTAGGTTTAAGTAGTTCCAAGTTCTATGGGACTGCTGACCTCAGATGTTAAGTGTCATAGTGCTCAGAGCCATTTGAAACATTTGAACCATCCAAAACTCTGCACCATACCGATGTGAGTGAAATAGGCTTATCATTTAGGACGTCTGTTCAATGAACGTTCTTCGTAGTGCCAATCAACTGATTTTGTAAATATTTAGAAGTGCTTCGTTCCTCCAGTGACCTGCGGTAAACAGCTGCTTGAAGATTTATTAGCCCTCTCACATAGCAGCCTGTCATACACCAGCGCTGAGAGAAGATGACTTGCATAGCAAGCCACAGCGGCCATCTTAATAAACAGCAATCAAGGCACCTCTAAGTCTGGCAGATGGCAGGCAAGTGTGCCACCAGGAGTCGCTGATCACGTAGACCTATTGGAATTTGCCACGTTACATGGCCAAAAATAGATCTGGCAACGTCATGGAGCCCTCACGGCGTGTAGTCCAGGCCAGGCCAGTTCAGTCCTAGCGAGCTCTTGGGCCCAGCACCGACCGCAGCAGTAGTTCATCAATCTGAGTCTCGCTTAAGAACCTCTGAGCCTCCAGTTTCTTCGATATCTGTCAACCTGTTGGAAGCGCCCCTATGGAGCTGCTACTGCGATCATTGGACCCCGCAGACACATTGCCTGTTCTGAGCGGAATTGTTGTCTGTTGTTCCTTAGTGTTAATGGAGCATCTGTTCATTTGTGAATCAAGAACATAGCTTTGCTAATCAGTTTGGTTTTATTTGCGAACATTCTAGGTTAGGCTGTACCGTGACTGTTATTGACATTAAATGAAACAACAAGTTTTCTGTTAACTGTCACTGTTTTCTAGGCGCTTCAGTCCGGAACCGCCCTGCTGCTACGGTCGCAGGTTCGAATCCTGCCTCGGGCATGGATGTGTGTGATGTCCTTAGGTTGGTTAGGTTTAAGTAGTTCTAAGTCTAGGGGACTGATGACCTCAGATGTTAAGTCCCATAGTGCTCAGAGCCATTTGAACCATTTGACACTATTATTCAGTGACAATAATACCACAGATTTCACTGGACGTTACTAAAGGCGGATCAAATGTCTTATCAGAGTGTGATCACCATGGACAACATTACATGTTATGCAACGTGCTCCCACCCAAGAAAAAAGAATGGTAGGATATTTTGTGTCAAGGCATTCCATTCCTCCACTGGCAGCATTGACAACTGCTGGATGGCCATTGGCATATACGGATGTGCTGAAATACGGCTTCCCTCCCAATCCCTCATGCGATTGGGATCAAGTCGAGGTTTCAAGATCTCCGCCACCCCCGCGGTTCCGTGTTGTCGTGCATTACCACCCACAAAATTGAGGTCTGGGCTTAATGCGCCTTT
This sequence comes from Schistocerca serialis cubense, assembly GCF_023864345.2. Lineage (NCBI taxonomy): Eukaryota > Metazoa > Arthropoda > Insecta > Orthoptera > Acrididae > Schistocerca > Schistocerca serialis. The sequence goes on along the minus strand of NC_064643.1, from coordinate 740,217,781 downwards.
GAACACAAGCACATTGGGAAGGAGTACATACCCCAATTTCGTTGGCTGGTGAGTTCACTCTGTCCCAATATTTAGAGTGAGTTACACTCATGCAACATTGTGCCTTCCCACATCGTAACACCTGCGCCACAAAAACCTCCATGCTAAACAATGTTACTGTATACATTATGTTTTCCCATTCAAAGGATATCAATGATACGATTCGCTGATGACATTTCTATCCTGAGTGAAAGTGAAGAAGAATTAAATGATCTGCTGAACGGAATGAACAGTCTAATGAGAACACAGTATGGTTTGAGAATAAATCGGAGAAAGACGAAGGTAATGAGTAGTAGAAATGACAACAGCGAGAAACTTAACATCAGGATTGATGGTCACGAAGTCAATGAAGTTAAGGAATTCTGCTACCTAGGCAGTAAAATAACCAATGACGGACGGAACAAGGAGGACACCAAAAGCAGACTCGCTATGGCAAAAAAGGCATTTCTGGCCAAGAGAAGTCTACTAATATCAAATACCGGCCTTAATTTGAGGAAGAAATTTCTGAGGATGTACGTCTGGAGTACAGCATTGTACGATAGTGAAACATGGACTGTGGGAAAACCGGAACAGAAGAGAATCGAAGCATTTGAGATGTGGTGCTATAGACGAATGTTGAAAATTAGGTGGACTCATAAGATAAGGAATGAGGAGGTTCTACGCAGAATCGGAGAGGAAAGCAATATGTGGAAAACACTGATAAGGAGAAGGGACAGGATGATAGGACATCTGCTAAGACATGAGGGAATGACTTCCATGGTACTAGAGAGAGCTGTAGAGGGCAAAAACTGTAGAGGAAGACAGAGATTGGAATACGTCAAGAAAATAACTGAGGACGTAGGTTGCAAGTGCTACTCTGAGATGAAGAGGTTAGCACAGGAAAGGAATTCGTGGCGGCCGCATCAAACCAGTCAGTAGACTGGAAGCCTTATATGTAAAATGTACACGGTTCGGACAATCACCTTTGCAAAAACCACTGGTGGAACTCAGTTCGACGTGGGAAATCATACGGGTTAACGGTGTGATCTTCTGAAGGCGGTAAATCATCTTCATGCCAAATTTAGGAGAGGCTTTCACTCATTTCCTGTGCAACACTCTGCGAGCATGTTGATGGTGTGTTTTCCAGCAGTGGTAGCGCCTCCTGTTCAAGTCAAGGAGTAAACACTGTACCTTCGCACCTGTAACGCAAAATGAGTACATCAGCTTTCGAAGCAGGCCCTAAATGCACATGGGCCATTACAAAACATGTCAGTGGGCAACGTACCTCAAGTAAAGCTGTATCTCGTAGGGACCTGTAGATAATAGTAAATGTGCGTGGATCTGGCACTCCACGTTTGGGAAACCGCCGAACGTACAAACGTTGGGCAACGTGAGTATTTCCATACCCCGTTCCTTTATCCTTTCCTCTAAAAAACCGGCGCTCATTTTGCTGTCCACTCTACACAGTAACAGCCATAAGAGTGTCCCCGTTACATGACAGAATGACGCAGGGCCAACCAGACCTCACAGTGTGCAAGCTGCTGCCCTCTGTGCAACTGCTATCAAACAGGCGTTTGCACAGCTAAAAGCAACGCGTTTACGTCCTAGTAAGAGGCCGAAAACCCGTACTGTTGTCCCGTCGGGAGTATCTGCTAAACTGTCGACTACAGCGTTTCCAATTTAAGGGTATAAGACTTCAGTCCGACATCTCTTTTACCTTAAGTCACAAATACATTGAAATCGTAGCCCTGCAACTTGCTGACATGACGGTTCGGATGGAATGTTGTGTACCTACCACCTTGGCGGCGAGCGACGCTGTTCAAGACGCCCAGCGACGTACGCTAAAGGATGCGGACGTGGGTTGCTATGTGAAATACGCTTGTTATAACCAACTCTACAAGCCCTATCATTTTCTACTTTCTTTTCAGATACATGCTGTAGAAGAGATACAGAATACAGTATCAGAATCATAATGTAAAAGAGTTTTGGGTGACATACTACAAGATAAATAAGGCAGAATGGATAGACAATATTATATCACAATTTCTAAAATCATTGTGGAGGTGGCAATAAAACGACTGGTTACGTGGCTGTGTAGAATGAATGAATCTGACGACATGCCATCTCCCTTTCAGAAAAATATCATCCACACAATTCCGAAAACTGCAAGAGCTGACAAGTGCGAGAATTATCGCACAATGAGTTGAGCGGCTGTCGTAGTTAAGTTTCTGATTAGAGTATTATACAGAAGAACCGGAAAAGAAAACTGAGGATAAGATAGATGACGGAGGTAGTTCTGACGTTGCGAAAGCAAGACTAAATTAAAATCAAGACACGTTCCTCGAATTTGTAGACCTGGAAATAGCACTCGACAATATAAAATCGTGCAAAATGTTCGAAATTCTGAGGAAAATAGGGGGAAAATGTAGGGAGAGACGGGTAATATACAACATACACTAGAGCCAAGAGGTAATTATAAAAGCGAAAGACTAAAAACACAGTGCTTGGACCAAACGGGTGTAAGACAAGGACGTCGTCTTTCACCCCTACTGTTCAATCTACACATTGTAGAACCAATGATTGAAATATAAGAAAGATTCAAGTGAGGAATTAAAATCCAAGGTGAAAGTGTATCAATAATAAGAATCACTGATGACGATGCTTTCCTCAATGAATTTAAAAGGAGAGGAGATCTGCTGAATGGAATGAACAGTCTGAAGAGCACAGAATAAGGACTGGGAGTAAATCGAAGAAAGACGAAAGGAATGACAAGTATCAGAGATCAGAACAGTGAGAAACTTAATATCAGAACTGATGGTCACAAAGTAGATGAAGTTAAGGAATTCTGTTACCTAGGCAGCAAAATAACCTACAGCGAACGGAGCGATGAGGACGTCAAAAGCAGACTACCACTGGCTAAAAGGGCATTCTAGGCAAAGAAAAGTCTACTGATATCGGACACTGGCCATAATTTGAGGATAAAGTTTCTGAGAAAGTACATTTGGAGCACACCATTGTACGATAATGAAACATGGACTCTAGGGAAAGCGGAGCAGAAGAAAATCGAAGCACTTGAGATGTGGTGCTACAGACGAATGTTGAAAATTAGGTAGACTGATAAGAAATGAGGACGTTCTGCACAGAATCGGAGGGGAAACAACTATATGGAAAACACCGACAAGAAAAAGGGACAGGATGATAGAACATCTATTAAGACGTCAGGAAATATCATTCACGTTACTAGAACGAGCTGCAGAGGGCAAAAACTGTAGACGAAGACAGAGATTGGAAAACACCCAGCAGGAAATTGAGGATGCAGGTTGCGACTGCTACCTTCAGATGAACAAGTTGACGCAAGAGAGGAATTCCTGGCAGCTGTATCATACTACGCATAACGCCTCCCTTCTAGCAACTGCCACTGAATTTTAATGAGTATCTGTTACACTTCTGGGGTTGTTAAAACAAATCTGCAACAAAAAATGCCATTTTTCCTTGGATCATCTTTATCTCCACTATTAATATTTTCTGGGATGCGGCCGATATTTTTAGCACTGCTCGAGTATCGGTCAAAGGAGGTTTTATAAAATCTATATGTTATGTAGGAATTACTCTTCTTTAGGCTCCTTCCAATCAATCTTCGTCTTCCATTTGCCTTTCCCACGACTAGTTTTATGTGATGATTCCACTTTGACCTGCTCATGACTCATACTCCTTAATATAGTCATGTACATGCATCTGAAGATCCTTCTTGAAAATGGGAATGACTGCACGTTCCTCCAGTTGCTTGAAATGCCTTATGCTCCAGTGACCTATTGCTAACTCCGGCTAGAAGGATATAAAAGTTCTTTCACATAATATACATAAAATCCCAGAAGTATCTCATTAGGTCAATTAGCCTTGGCTGTACTGAGTAATTTTTGTTATTTTTTGTTCAGTCAATTTTACATTCATATGATGGTTAAAAGACTGGCCCTCGTCAGTGCAACAATATCAGAAGGAATTTTATATTTTTATCATATTTGTGTCATTTCCACTCTAGTGACAGGATGATCACTGACTTTATTCATAACCTAAACTTTTTAGGTTTCTTCTTCAGACCTGCAGACCAAATTTTGCTTTCAAATACATTGAATGCGTCTCATATAGCTCTATTTACACTTACTTAGACTTTTTCTGGGTCATTCATTAACTCACTCATTGTGTTTTGGTGATCCTATCAAGAAGGAGAACCTCCAGGATTCAGCTTTGTTAAACCTGCAACACAGATACCAACTTTCAAATCCAGCTACAGAACCACACCAGGTACTCCTATCTGTCACAACGTTGCTCAACACGTATTTTGCTAAAGTGTATTGTAGGATATTCTTGTCTTTTTTTTTTCTACACACTGATATTCCACATTTACAGTTGCAGAAATCTATGTACGCTTTTGACTGCTCACCTAAACTGACTCTGACCCCTGGCAGTAAGTGCATCATTATTGTAGGTATCTGTGTAACAAATCCCACAGCATCACTTTTTGAATTGAGGAGAGCCTAAATCCTGCATCATTTTCCATTGCCTAAGTCGGACAATAGTCACCAATATGCAGAAAATTGACAAGTTTTTGTTTTGTTATAGTTCTGAATCTGTACAAATGAACACTGTGGTTCAGTTCATTAAGAAAATATTTCTCCATACAGAAATATGAATGGCTACTGTGAATTTTTCAGATCTATTGCAGAGCGCTTGCAGAAATAGAAAACAACCATTAGATGCAAACTCTTAAATTTTCCGCTGGAGGCTAACTTTATCATCACTTACATGAAAATATGGAAGTAGGGTGACGGAAAATATAACTACTGAAAACTGTATCTCCAACAATTGAATCACTATAATTCAGTTATGGTTAAGTGATCTGATGAGACAAAAATTCAGTAGAATACCTAATCCGCTTTATCAGTGGGAAGGTAAAAGACAATGTTCAAGCAAATAAGAAGTAATGACCAAAGACGTACAAAAATAGTAATGAGTTGAGCTGTGTCACACCAGAGCACGCCTATCAACAACTAAAATCGAATTAAAAACTGCCGCTGTCCGTCTCTATCCCACTTCTTGATACCCGCTGACGTGAAACATGCTCTCCATTAGACTTGCTTACGATGTCCTTGCGATACTACTCAACATTGATGTGGATTGTGGTTTCCCTTGCCGTCGACGTTTGGCGTTGACACACACATGTCTTTTCCCCTAGTACGATGCGCTCTCTATTCTCGTTAGTTCACATATTGTGCTGCTGCGAACGAGGCGGCGGTGGGTGCGTGCAACGATTTAGTGGTTCGTGTTACGATGGTTCCCGGGTACACAAACATCAGACTTACATTTTTCTTCAGATATAACAATAGAGTAAGTCTGCAGAGTACTTTCACGGACGGGATGTACCCCTCTCCAGACGTCTTGATTCTGTTTAGTTCATGAAATCTCAGGATATATTACATTCTGTGAATTATTTGTACTTACTTCGTGCTCAGTAACACCTGTGTTGCTAAAAAAGCACACATGCAATACTGACTTCAACTGCTAAGACGCTCACAAGATATGTTTACATTGCGTAAAGAAACTGCACTATATTAGTGAAATTTTCATAGAACACATACCAAAGAGCAATAAAGTGTACGAATTGTTAGCTCAAGGGATCACTTCAACAGAGGCGGATCCCAGATGTAAACATTTCCGTGCATTACGCAGCGTCAATCAGACTTTAAAATCGGCTCACTCAGACTTGAAATATACATTCTGTCAAGCTATAAATGATTACAAGTATAGGTCGATAATTGGAGTAGAACATGTGAAATCATAGAACAACAACTATTGCGTATTTTCTATGGATCAAAGCAATTGATACTGCAGGAACAAATGGAGCTGCCTCTCTGGTACCAGTATCCAGTGTATCGTATGACTGAATACTGCTATGGAAAGCCTGCTTGCCCCCCCTCCCCGCCCCCCTCTTCTTTTCAAATGAACCAAAATTTTGTCTCAGCGTGAGAGCTGAATGACCTGACTGAGATTCAGGTCTCTCTATATCGTGAGATGTTCCATTTTAATATGGTCGTTAATCTCGCTATTTACTCCATGTATACAATGATAAGCTTTCTTGTATCAGGAGCAGTTCAATGACTCTCACAAATTCAATTGGCAATTTTTCCTGTTAAAAGTTCATTTGGTGTTAAAAGTTTCAAATCAGCCTGAACGAAGCAGATAAAAGCAACAAATATTCACGGAATTCACGAACATTTTATTACATTTTTGCTAATAATATTTTTTTCTCATTTTATTCTGTTGCGTTCACTCCGTAAAAGAGTCATTTGTGTTAGAAGTATCGTACTTTTTAAGTGTGAAATTTTATGGTACGTATGAATATATCCCTCACGGTAACATTAAAATTTATATTGGCGTTAGGAGGCCATAAAACGTCATTCGGCCTTCGAATAATGTACGATGTGGCAATGACATAAAAAATCTGTAAAATTTACTTTTTCTCATCTCCTTCGAGTAATCAGTTTATGTTAAGTGACACAAAGATTTAAACAGTTATCTGTCATGAAGACCCCTTAAAGCCACCTATCGGTTTGGTTTCAAATTACAGCGGTTTCCGTCGACCTTGCATGTCAAACCAACAGCTGAGAAGTGTAATTGTTGCTCAAAATGCGATACCTTGGTCTCGGTCTCATAAACTATGCGAAATGTTTCAGGCTTCGTAGTCGCAATGGAGATACGGTAGTTTCAAGCGTCCCAGTTTGGTTTTAGAAGCGATTCTGCTTTTATGTAAAGTCATATCCTCAGTTCTGTATCAATGTCATTAACACATGTATACTGATAGCCTAGAACTATGCTTAAGTTCAACCAACTAACTTCAGAACAGCTTTCGAGGATGTCATTGCTGAATTCTGTGCAGTATCGCAACGGCCACAGCATACTGGATTACAACTGAATCCATGAAACAACAAAGCAGTTATGGTTGATCATTTTAAGCTCATTCTGTCGACAGTTCAAGATACCTTCATGTCTTTATAGCGCAATGGGACAAACCTTTATTTCACTTCCCAGTTAGTTTAGGAGTGAAGTTCCGTGGAACCCTTAAACACACAGTCACAAACTGCAAGAAAGCGTCAGCACCCTCAGACATCCTCGAAGAGTTTTAAGAGCTTTTTTGCTCAGGACTTGAAACAGACGTCTTTCTGTTATTACAATGATGCTTCCCTGCAAGATACTTCTGGGGGAAATTCGCAGCACGCGGGTCTTCTGATGAAGTCTGATGTAATCCTTTCCATCTCTTCTCGACCTTAACACACATAACTGAATTAGACATCAAAGAACAGTCATTTCTGTGACAGCAAAAGCGTTTCCGCCTCACTCCTCAAATGCCGTGTTGATTGAATACTTTCTATAACAGAAACCTGACTTCAGCTCGTGTTTGGCGCGAGGTATCACGTTAATACAAAAATTACATTATTTGGATGTCTATTGGTATTGGTCAGTATGACTGCAAGGAATCTGCAGTTTCATGACTTTCTAGAAAGCGGTTTCCATAATATTTGCTGTTTTTCATAATTTTTAAAGCTACTGTGGCTCAAACTCAGGTATTTAAAACTTACGAAATAAATATGTAGTAGGATTTTCTGTTTTCTACAGCGTTTAAAAAACATTCGAAATTTTGAGTTTTTCGTCGAAAAGGTAAGAAAACTTGTAGTTTCCCAGCCTGTCAATTTGAGAGCGCGATGGAATTCTTTGAGCACTAGTTTTTTTTGAGGAAGTTATACTAATTTGCAAAATAGTAAACTAAATGCTTTGTAAACACCAAAGCTTTTTCTATGCATTTAGAAGGATAAATTTATAGCAGTTTTTATTTTAACGTAAGGAGAGATCATGACTTGGTGGTATATATGGTTTATCAAAGTGGTTCATCAAATTTCAAAAGCCCTTTTATCTACTTCATGTGTTAAGATAAGCACCATGGGTGGACATCAACTTCCGTATCAAAACTAAAAGTTTACCGAATGGTCAGCCGTAAGTTATCAGTTCATTTGGTTGCCAGCAAGGAGCTTCGTAGTGTAGCTAGCACATTCGTCCATTACCACATGGGCGTCGAGTCGAAGTACAGCAACGAAAAGTAATTTTCGTACTTCGCTTCAACAGGTGCCACTCAGTTACAATAGTGCGACACTGCAATTCCTACAGCCCAAAGCATTCCAGGATTGCAGCACCAGTTTCAGGACAATAGTCTTTTGTTCATGAGAAAATCCACAAGTCGGTCCTCTGTATTCATTTAACGTGTGCAGTGCTTTCAAAAGACTTCTACATGTAGTCCACAGGAGCCTGCTCAACCTTACAGCCGAGAGTAAGCCATTATTCATATGTGTGAATGACGGGCTTAGAAAGCCGTTTGTGCTTAACACCATAAAAGGCTGAATCGCTGTAAGCTCTTAATGATGGTGGTAACAAAGAACGAATGGAGTTTTATGTATTCATTATGAGCGTGGTGATGGCAAACAAGTGGTGAGTGCGCACGGGTTGCCAGAACTCTTACGGGAATCGTCAACTTAAGTGGGTGCGAGTAACGAGTTCATGGTCACAACATCTATTAGGAACATTGCGTATGTAGATTGTGGTCAGCTGGGAATGTTGGTCGCACGGGAAGTGCCCAAGGGATAAGTCCCTGCAGTCGCGCTATTTACCTGTCTCCTCGGTGGCTCAGATGGGTAGAGCGTCTGCCATGTAAGCAGGAGATCCCGGGGTCGAGTCCCGGTCGAGGCACACATTTTCAGCTGCCCCCATCACGGTATGTCAACAACACCTGTCGGCTGCTGAGGGTTTCAATCAATTATCATTTATTCTTCCAGAGTATTTTTTTTTCTTTCAGGGACGACGTTATGCTCCATTTAAATGGAAGAGTGAACTGCCACAATGTCGTCGTCGTCGTCGGCTGATAATCGTATCCGAATTTTCATTTCTCTCCTGAGATTTCCTTTAACACATAATGTAAGCACACGTGAAACGTAGGAACATATTACGTAATCGATCATGAGAGATATTCTCCACGGGTTTTGAACAATTTTCCGAGAAACGACTTCAGGCCGTGTTTCATTGCGGAAAGTCAGTTGAAGTGTTGCAGGTATGCCTTTATTATGAACTGCCAGAATACACAGCGACGTGGATAAGTCTTTGTACGGGAAGTCGCATTTTTGTTCGGATTCAACCATTACTTTCTTTTCCTTATGTTAGCATAAAGACACCATATCTTGACACCACGAAAGGATTGGACGGTATTACTCACAAGCCACTTGATGAGAATCAAGGAGAGATGAACATACCTGCTGATTTTTTGTGATTGTGGCTTAGACCATTCGGTATTTAGATATCCGATTTCTGAACTTTCTCCTTCGCACGCAAATGTCACACGATGATGGAATTATCACAGTTCATCACATTTTCCAGTTCTCGTGTACAATGAGGTGGATCATTTTGGGTTACTGCGTGTAAACAATGTTCATTAAGCCTCGAAGGTCTTCCTGAACGTGGAGTATCATAACGATGCTCCTTAAAACGATAAGACAAATTTCTCACTGTGCTCTATCCAATGTCATTTTCCCCACATACCTGAAAATCTTTCTGGCTGCCTCCGCTGCTGTCGTCCTTCCACTGAAATCAAACAGAATAATATGACGGACTTGGAAATCCATTTTGTAGCGTCCACAGCTCCACTCACTGTCTCCAAATGACAGAATGTCAGTGTGCAAACTCAAATAGCAAGAGTGAACTACAAATTAAAAATTACAATCTATAAATAATCTATATCGACTACGATACGAAAATACAAAACCAAAACTGCTACGAACTTATGCGCCAATCTGATACACTGCAGCAAGGAAGATTTTATTTACAAAACAAACATTCCTGTGCTTGCTGTGGACGATGGACCATGCAAACCAACTTGCTATCCCATATTATTCTTGAGGGAATGCAGCTCTGAGCATTGTTTGGTAAAGTGCTTGGTTATCTCTTGCAGCCTGAGTAAAAATGTTTTGCCTTTGTACACCTTTCGAAATTGTTGACCGTGTGTTTGTACTTGATCCACTCAGTGTGTAACATTCCAGGCTTATGGTTACGACCCCTGCATTACGTATTACTATATCAATACTTTTATATCTCCAGCTATAATTAAATTCAATTACTTTTCGATAATAGGGAAAGGGCTTTTAGAAGAATAATAGCAATACCAAACAATAGTAGTTACACTTTCTACCATAAAGAATCAAAATCAGATTCAGGAAATTAATATATGGAAAATGTTTAGATAAAAGAATAATGTATTTCTTTCTCATCATCCGTAAATGGTAGGAATTAAATATCGAGCTTAATTAAAAAATATAGATAATTTATCGTTTACCATTGTTAGAATGCTTATTTCTGCAATTTCAATATTAATGTGATTTTTATGTGTTTAGGAAATGTCTTAAACTTGTTCTACCAAAGTAGGGAATATTATAGAGTGTTTGTTAATGTTGTTAAACAATTTCATATTGTAAATTATGCTTTGCACTACTATAACGAGTAGTACATTGTAGGAAGAAAATACTCGTTCTCTATCATTGTTATGGCAGATGAGTGTTGGACGCACTAGAGGACAGATCTGTGCATGCAGTTAAGATAAGTTCTTGGTGCATGATTCAGGTTTGGATTTACAAAAGAACAGCTCGTGTGTTGGAGATTGTCTAAAACAGCATATTAGAACAGTGCAGTGACGAATTATTTCGGAGTGATAAATAGTTTGATTTAATATCACAAAAGGCATAACGATATGTGACTTTAAATTTGTACTTTGTTGAGTATTAGTGTTGAACTCTGCAATGGACCTCACACACGCATTTCTATCAAATTACTGCATTTGGAATATTTAATACCGCCAGTGTGGTATGTGCTACCACCGGTTAGCTGTAGTAGTTACAACGAAGCTTATTACATCGAAAATTGCTCATGAGTTCATAAGATACAGGTTTTGAAGTGAATAAATCTATGTACTTATTTGAAGTTCGTCATTGTAGTGAAATCCATTATGGTATTCTGTATTTAGTGAACAACCATATTTTAGCTCATGTATGCAGTCGTCGAGGGACACCGAAGGCACTGGTATTTAAATCATTTTTAACTACTTATTAACTGGTGGGACGTTATAAGCGGAGCAGGATAAATGGAAATTTCATTCACTAATTGTCTTGTAAAATAAGATTTATTTTAATTATATTGGCTGCATAAATCACTTTCGGAGGACATAACTATGTAAACACATCTGAAACACGTGAAGGCCTCTGACTTAATATGTGTGTCCCTTGTAAACACTTTCCCTTTGCAATAAAGGAAATGCAAGCACTTATGCTCGTACGTTGCATAGTATTCATTAATCTGGAAGAGAGATCGTTTTTGAAAAAAAAAATTAATTTCTCAATGCATTGTATTACTGTATTATAGTATTTCGATTTACAAACTGAGCCTCATGGGTTTCCGTGGAACTGGGATTAATTTCTTTTAACTCTATACTTGTTTGTGTTCGGTGGAGTCTTTTAATTGTGACCTTAAATGTTTCCTGCCCTTTAGACTTGGACGACCCCCAGTGGAAGTGTTAATTTACGAATTGTGAAATTGGTTTGATAAATAAATTGTGTTCGATTAACCTGAATATTTATTGTTATTGTCGTCCAACACCATACCGGTCCCATCACCACCTGACTCCCTACCACCACAATGGTAGCAGAATGTCCCTCTGTCTGATGGGTGAGTTTGTAATCTCATGAGAGGGTATTATTATTTCCACTGCGTATTGTGTTCACTTTAAGTTTTTTGATACAGATTGATACTAATGGAGAGAGATTATGGGTCAGAGGAGTCTTTGATCTTCCGAACCTTAACAAGCCTCAGCAGCAGTATGAGTTGTTAATAAACGGGGCTTAAATGGAAGGTAACATTTATGAGATGGTGCAATACAAACATGGGACACTTTACTATGCATGCTGTTGTTCTCACACTGGAAACTCAGTGTGAAGTGAGTCATTTTTATCCCATGCGTGAAACTCTTTTGTCTAGTGTGAAAGCAAGTATATATATCATGTGACTCTTGAAATTTTGCGGCGTAAAGAGTATTCCATAAGGTTTTGGGAGAGGAGCCAGAATATTTCGACATTCTTGCCTCAGTATTTCGACTGACGGCCATTCAACCATCTTCAGGTGAGTGTGAATATAGACGTTACCCGGCTGCAACCCCCAAACTTCATAGAAGAAATTTATAACCATTGGATGGCAATGCTCTCACCAACCTCCATTTGTTCCAAATCCAGGCTCAACTGGGGAATTTTGCCAGCTGAGGGCAGGATCTTATTGCAGTGAGTACTGGACCTAAAATGAAAGTAGCGATTGAGGAATGGCATGAGGAAATAATTCGTTTAAAGCTAGATGGATTCTGCTCAACTACGAAAAACATTTACATCAGGGAGAGGGTTCGGGTCTAGGACAAACTATGGCGGATCGCTTCCCATCAGGTGAAGGAGACCGGTGGATGTTTCTCAATAAGGTTCCAAACTTACTTGGTTCCCTTGTACAGGGCAACACCAACCTACCCATTGACACCAACAAACAGGTGATTTATGTGCTATGGTTAACCATGTGACTAGAAGACTAGGCTAAGGTACTACTCCTTCCTGACTCAATAATTTTCCAGATTATCTTTTACTTGCCTTAGGATGAATTGGATTGATTAATTTCTGAAGCACTAAAATTCCATGTACTGAAAAGCATTTATCTGAAGCTGAACCTGTCACCCTCATGTCGTTATGCTCATGCTTGGCAACATTTTTATTGTGTCAGGGAAGTCATGAGCCACTGGTACAGTATATTGTAGATGTGCAGATTGCTATGAGGGCTCTGTGGCTAGAAGTGATCGAATGAAATGTTGTTAATAAAATACTGGAATCCCAGCCATTTTTGTAACTCGGCCAGTTAGTTGTCAACACAGGAAATATGCGATTGACTCATGAGAAAGTGGCTGGCTCCTATTCTGCCATAGCTAAAGCTGATGGTCACAAGGCGAATCTCGGCCTAACCTGGCAAGGACGTGTATTTGATTCAACGAGGTGGGGCACCTAGGCTGTTATCGCCTTGTGCCACGTTAGAGTGGGGCGGGGGGAGAGGGGACAAACCTGATGTCAGAAGAGCGCAGATCAGTGTATGAACATGCGCAGTTTGGTGAGGCATTGCTAGAAGGTCAAGGAGGTGGTGTAAAGTAATTTACTATTTGTTCTCACCACCATCAATCACAATCCAATGTGCATTCACGTAGATTCCAGCAGTAATCTGTCACTGATTAGTAGTGAATGTTACCTTGAGCTATCCAATTTCTGTAAATTTCCTCAGATAAGGAGCAAATATTTCAAGTGCTGTGCTGTGAAAGGAAGGTTGCAGACGTTTATGGGTTCGCTGGCGTCCTACATGGGAATTGGGGGTTTTTAAAGGCCTATAGAGTTCAGTGGTTTTCACGTACTAGCAGTTACCGCGATTCTAGGAGGTGATTGTTTGCCGTTCGCCAATGCATTCTGGGTTAAGTGGACCAGATCTTGACCTCTAACTTCAGCCAGAGTGAGAGGTTCCCTCTGAGCAGACACCAGTACAAGGAGCGATTATGCTCCACAAGCACAGGCAGTCGCCTTTTGACAATTCTCACTTAAATGAAAAACAAGAGCACATGTGGTTATAAGTGCTGAGGCACTATCCTCAATCCTCTTGGACAGGTGGTGGGTAATTAATGAAACTGAATTTAAGAACTTGTTAACTCTCCAAGTACCGGTTCAGCAGTCACCAATCGCTCTCATCCAAGAGAAAGGGTGTGGGTAATAGGTCCTTGTTGTCACATTACGCCTCACTCATCTGCCTTTCTCTGGCTTTCACGTCTCGTGAATATAAGAAATTCCGGTTTAAGAGTGCCGTAACACACGTTAGCAGTACACCCTACCACCTGCAGTTACCATTTGCTGAGCGCGTTAAAAGAAATCATAAACAAGCTGTAATCATATACCATGAAAATTCGCCTACTAGGTGGGATGGATCACTTGTTAGGTTAAATTTCTCGTTCAGCATATAAGAAAGCAAGACATATCATGTCAGTGAGGATGGGAAATATAGTATATATTAAAAACTTTTGAACACAAGGGATGAGAGGGCAAAATATGAACGCCTAAATGTTACAGCGTCTTGTAGGCCTTATAAGGTAGTCCAGGACATCTACCCAGTAAATTTTGTTGTCCATGATCTCTCGATTGAAAACAAATGATTAGGGTTTCCCTAACTAGTGGAGATTCGAATGGAGGACCATTCCGGAATCTTTCAATGAAGAGACCGTCATGACACTTTTACAATTACAGACCGCATGTTCTGTGGATAAATTTTATGTGTCTTTAATACAGTGATTTCCATTGCCTTTTGAATCCCCCCCATGGCCAGAAGAGTGGTCTGAAATTCAGTGCACTCCTCCGTGTCCGTTGATAAGGACGTTGGGATAATTAGGGTAACTTCTCATGTCGGAAGTCTTCGACCGCCAACGTAAATTATTATACAAATTTTATACGGTGGCGGGTTTCGAACCCAGAACCGAGGTCAGTTTGATTACTACTCAACGACGCTGCCCTCCAACGCGAGGGGCGAGGGAAAAGTTGGCAGAGGTCGCAACCCGAAGCCTGGCCACCATGTGCCGTTTCACCAACCAGTAACAAAGGAAAGTGTAGGAAACGTAGAGTAGAGACAATCGACACATTGTTTTTCTTTGAAGAACGTTCCGATGACCAGAGAATATATCGATTCTAAGTGTGGAAGAGGCGGGGATCAACTATTCATGACAGGAACACCCCAGCTCTTGGAAGGATTGAGGAGGACACATCAAACAAAACTGGAGAAAAATTGTATGTATTTTGGATTGGTGATGACTGGACAATGGCGTTCATTAAGGGACTCCTAAAAATAAAGGATACTTCTCGCGCCATCAGCAAACGAGTAGTGAGCTGGGTGTCAGCAAATCGACTTAACACAGATCGTTTTCGCTTTCGTGAATTATCTCGCATCCAGAAAGAAGAGCAGTTGAGGGAACACATCTGTCACATCAATAACCAGACACATCTTGCCGATCAGCATGGCGTCCAAAACGACACAGGCGATACACAATGGGGTGTCTACGTGATGAATCCTGTGAAGGGATGCCTCCCATTGACAGTAAGGTACCATGCAGACTGGACGTCAGTGGCAAGATAAGGGTGTACACCGATCGCCAAACGGCACGTCAATCGACATCGAGATGCTTTCTCTCAACCACATTCAGTGAGCTGCGCTGCTTAAGAAAGCCACAGATCATCGTAGTGGATGTCAAGTGCGCTGGCATTATCCTCAGGTCGAGGAAACAATGGTGCAACTAAAGGAAGCCTGTGGGACGTCCGAAAGCGGGATAGGTGCTGAGAGAGAGTGGGGTACAAGGGTCTCCAGCAATAGGCTGGTGAGGCACGTAGGTAAACGGCGCAATAAGCCAATGTGAGTGCCAATGAAAAGGGCTATCACTCTGTCAGGCACCGCGGTGCCGAAAGGTTGTCGTACCTTTCCTTGAACAGAAAACCGTAGTAGGTAAATGCACCCAGTTCCGCTAGCATGCGGGAGCCATGCATGGTGTTTGTGCCACTTGGATGAAACGTGACGCCAAATGCACATTTACATATCATGTCGGTAGCAGAAGATCGAGTGCTAATAAACGGTTATTTATGAGCCCTGCTTGTAGTTGGGAAAGCAAGCTCCGGCAACTGAGGGCAATCGAGGGTAGCAGATGACTTGCAAAATCGAGTCCTAAGCATCGGACAGTATCGGCTACACAGAAAGAAGCAAAGCAGTGCTGTCGGCAGGAAGCGCCGCAGCTACAGCCATGGCGCTCGTTTTTCGGACTTTAAGGCAGCCACTAGAACCTCTACGAAGAACGATGACGAGATAATCTGTATAAGCAGTGCAACTGAACGCATGGTCACTGTGAGACATCCCAGAGAGGCGTTAACGGAGGCCGCAGAGCAACAGTTTCCTGGAGAAAGCATACAACAGTGAAGAAAGCGGGCCTGACGTACTGACCGACGGATAGAGATCGAAGGAGTGAGACGGCCATTGTAGAATACACTAGACGTAACTCCACGAAGGAGACGCATTACGACGTCGACTGCAGTGTCAGAATATCCAATATTACTGAACGCCCCTTCCAGGTAGTCTTCATCGACCCGATCGAATACCGGGCTGAACTGAAAAGCTGCTAAACGTCCACCGATACGACGAGCGTGATCCACGGCGATTGCGTCCCAACAGAGTCAGACGGCAGTGCGGATGTCATTGGCACCTCCCAAAGAAGTTTGAGAGGGGGAGATTACGTACCGAGCCATACGTTTAAGCTGCTTAGCCAACAGCTAGGTAAAATTTTTTTGTCGCTGTTGAATAACACGAAGGGGTGGTAATAGCATATGTTCGAGGTACCCCGAAGTGGATGGGAAAGAGGGAACCATCGAGGAAACCGTGTGGAATCGGCACGAAAGATGACTTAAAGTCCTGACAATTTTTCGTACACACTGGCGCCAGAAGGGATGAAATCTCCGATAAAACTCCAGTCAGTGGCCGTTAGGGCCAGGCGACCTATTTGTAGAACCTGCCCGGATAGCATCATGGACTTTGTCCTCTCTGACGTTAGCAAAGCAGATCCATCGTCGCGTCCACAGGAATCGAGCCAGGAGCGAGTCTGGAGGCCGCCGTAATGTTGGCAGTGTGGTGAAGTTGTTCAGAGTACAGCGTAACATAACTTGCATGAAGAGCAGACCCGATATCCCGCTGGGTATCAAAATACCGCTCATCATCAGGCCGAAGAACATTAACCAATGCCTCCTACGGTGGCGTCGTTCGGCTATAATGTGATACATAGATGGACGCTCGTGCTCTAGCCCGTCGTGTGAGTGCACCCTGATCATAGCTCCTTCAAGGTGGCGGCAAGAGTGGGGTGTGAACTATGGCTTAGCACGTTTCGTCATCACCTGGCGCTCTGGCAAATACAGCATGATAGTGGATTTATGGAGAATGATGAGATACAATACCTGGGTTCGTCGCCGCGATGCTGCAACATCCCTTACATAACCAATGAAGGCTTTGCGGAGGACCGCCCGTTGTAGCCCAGCGGTTCTAGGCGCTTCAGTCTGGAACCGTGCGACTGCTACGGTCGCAGGTTAGAATCCTGCCTAGGGCACGGACGTGTGTGAAGTCCTTAGTTAGTAGGTTTAAGTAGTTCTACGTTCTTGGGGACCGATGACCTCAGATGTTAAGTCCCATAGTGCTCAGAGCGGTTTGAACCTTGCAGAGGGCGTGATTTGCAAAAAGCACCCATCAAGACAGAGCAGACTGACAGGCATCATGGCGTCAAGAACAAGATGTCCACGTGGTGCCGGCAGGCGGGGTGAAGTAACGTGAATCGCGTTCGGTTTCAACGGTCCACGTACTCTCTACACCCTTTGGCGGCAGAGAATGAAGGAGCAGATATATTCCTCATGGTTAGACAACGGAACGAGCCAGACTTCAAGCAGCCTGTACCTGGGTGACAATATCGCGGGAGATGTAAACACGATTGAGGCAGCTGGAAGAATGGCTAGTGAAATACATATACCCTGGACGATCGCCTTGAACATGCTCCAAAGAATCCACAACGCTGAGGTGCTGGCGCATTGTCGCAAGAGGATAGCTACCCCACTATCAGCAGGGAAGCATAAGTGACATGTGCTGTAAAACCAAGTGACACAGAAAGCTTCAACGTGCACCTCGTGAAAGAGAACAATGTTAACGTCCGCAGCATTTTATGGAGTAAAGCCAGTTTGTGACGTAAGCGAATGGTATTGACGTTGACCAAGGCTATGCGATATGTCGGGAAAGCTGCCATCACCAGGAAGACAGGCGATTCAAACACGGGGGAAGCAGAGGGAACTCTCCATTAGATCCCCGTGGAAAGGCACATCAGTGTGAGGGGGAAGGAGCCGACCCCACCGAAGGTTGTCCATCGAGCTGTACACATCTACAATGTCCATCGTCAGCATCGACGTCATCGGCCCAGGGGACAGAAGTCTCACCAGGCCGGTTCAGTGGAACACTTTCATAAATGCGTCCACATGTAACACTAGACACAGAAAGAGAGGCAGTCGCATCAGACGCAGGCGGGGGAAGGTAACGTCCGGAGGTGGACACTGACTGGGGATGGTAGCGCGAAAGGACGCTGCGTCGCCGGGTTTCAGGGCGTCACAGGACTGCGCCCAATCAGTACCAGGGTTCTCATCCTGTGCACACATCTGGGGTACAGCGTTGTCTCTTTCGATTCCTCAGCGAACGTTGCTGATCTGTGTCGAATGGCGGGAGGCTATCTATCGACATATGGCCACATACCAGAAAAGCGGAGGTGCAACAACCATGCCGGCCGATGGGGCCGAGCGGTTCTAGGCGCTTCAGTCTGGAACCGCGTGACCGCCACGGTCGCAGGTTCGTATCCTGCCTGGGCATGGATGAGTGTGATGTCCTTAGGTTAGTCAGGTTTAAGTTGTTCTAAGTGCTGGGGGACTGATGATCCCAGATGTTAAGTCTCATAGTGATCAGAGCCATTTGAACCCTTGGAGCCATCAACATCCATTGGGTCGGGACGGACAGCTTGTGCCTGCTGACGGTCATCGTTCATTTGCATTGCCTCCGGCAGGAATGTAAGACAGACAGGTAAAACGTCCATCATGTCATCGAGAAGAGTCTACCCCGGTACTGACTGATTCACGGGGATCGCAAAAGGAAGCACCGCCGCAGATACTTGAGACAGAGGTAACACAGTGAGGGCCGCAGGTAGGGAGACGTCTCCGATAGGCTTCTGAACCTGACTACGTCAGAGACATTCAGAAAGGAAATGGCCTTCCCGGGCACAGCCTGAAGAGATGTGCAGCTGGCCATCGACATGACGACAGCCCTGCAGCCGGCAGTAACCAGTTAGGAAGGCACGTGTTTCCGTAGTTAAATTTTTACCTGAGGACGCCAATGAGGGCACAGTATGATCGAACGTCTTTCACGTTTCAGCAGCGTGACTCATGACGTAGCCATAACGCTTAAAGGCGGCCACCACAACGGCCGACGGTACCTCAAATAGGATCTTGAAACCCCCAATGTTTGGAAGGCAAAATGAGCGTGATCAACCACGACAGTCCCTATATGTCCGTCAGAGTATCGGAACTCTAGAGCGTTAGCGTAGCGCCGTATGACGACGGCGCACAGCTGTCATTCCTAGCTTTATGTACACAGTAGTACTGACGTTGGAAAAGTGAAATCCGAGAACATCATGTGGCGGGAGACCCATTTGATCCCATGTAAATTTTTCTACTTTATACACCTTCAAGCATTCGTGTTCCAAAGGAAAAGTTATTTTAATTGTGTCGTGGCGGCAAGAAAACGCCATGATAGTCGTAAAGTAGGAATCGGAGAGAAGCCGATAAGCGGAAGTAAAAAGCTGCACAAGAGGCGAGGCGCAAGAAAGGCATGCGCACCTCGCTAATGCCGAAGACTCACAAACCCTAGACCACGAGTGCACATTCCCCTACAGACATCCATAATTGCGAAAGTGTTTCACGTGCAGAATTTTGAGCACGAACTGACCTTTCAATTGTGTCCCGTAAATGGTTCAATATGGCTCTGACCACAATGGGACTTAACCTTTGCCGCGTGGGATTAGCCGAGCGGTCTAAAGCGCTGCAGTCAAGGACTGTGCGGCTGGTCCCGGCGGAGGTTCGAGTCCTCCCTCGGGCATGGGTGTGTGTGTTTGTCCTTGGGATAATTTAGGTTAAGTAGTGTGTAATCTTAGGGACTGATGACCTTAGAAGTTAAGTCCCATAAGATTTCACATACACACACTTAACCTCTGAGGTCATCAGTCCCCTAGAACTTAGGACTACTTAAACCTAACTAACCTAAGGACATCACACACATTCATGCCCGAGGCTAGATTCGAACCTGCAACCGTAGCGGTCACGCGGTTCCAGAGTGAGGCATCTAGAACCGCTCGGTCACAGCGGCCGGCGTCCCGTAAATGTTAGACTGGATTCATTTCTCGCGATTTTTTTTCTTTTTGAGTCATCAGTCTTCTGGCTGGTTTGATATGACCTGCCAATGAATTCCTCTTCATCTCAGAAGAGCGCTGGCAACCAAAGTTCTCAGTTATTTGCTGGATGTATTCCAATCTCTGTCTTCCTCCAAAGTTTTAGCCCTCTACAGCTCCCTCTAGTACAACGGAAGTCATTGCGTCATGTCTTAACAGATGTCCTATCATCCTGTCCCTTCTCCTTTCAGTGTTTTCCACATATTCCTTTCCTTTCCGATTCTGCGCAGAACCTCCTCATTGCTTACCTTATCAGTCCCCCTAATTTTCAATATTCGTCTGTAGCATAATATTTCAAATGCTTCGATCGTCTTCTGTTCCGTTTTTCCCGCAGTCCATGTTTCATTACCATACAATGCTGAACTCCAGACGTACATTCTCAGAAACTTCTTCCTCAAATTAAGGCCGACAGTTGATATTAGTAGACATCTCTTGGCCAGGAATGCCCTTTTTTCGAGTGCTAGTCTGGTTTTGATGCCCTTCTTACTCCGTCCGTCATTGGTTATTTTGCTGCCTAGGTAACACAACTCCTTAACATCATCTGCTTCGTGACCATCAATCCTAATGTTAAGTTTCTCGCTGTACTTATTTCTGCAAGTGTTCATTTCTTTCGACTTTCTTCGATTTACTCTCAATCCATATTCTGTACGTACTGGTTTTAGTCACCGATCTGCTCAATATACTAGTCTTTTCTCATACGCCAAATTGTTTAAGAAATCCGTACTTTCTAAAAACACACCTGTATAAATATGTCTTCACTGTTTTAAAACATGTAGCACAACTAAAACCGGCAAATTGTAACTTTCTTCGGAGCTCATACTACACACGACCGTACCATTGAAAGGTTGGGCTCCGACTACCTAGACTGCTGTAAGCATTCTATATCTCCAAGAGAAAAGACGTGCGAAGAAAATTGTGTTCTGACTGGTCAGTTTCCTTTAAGGCCAATAGAAAAACAGTATTCTCACGTGTTAGCCTGTCTTTTCAGGACTAACCAATCAACAAATAACACACTTTAGAACTGTACTTTTTCTTGAAATAAATATTTAACATTCTGATATTTTGTTTATACTTTCCGTTAGTAACTATTTTTATTTGCACGCGAATTGTCTTTCTTTTTACCATAAACTTACTTAACATATTATGATACAAAATTCCCCGTTGTCAGCATTCACACTGGCTTAAAAATTTCTCACGCTTGTTTATACAGATTTTCCCAGTAGAACAATGATCTACATATTTACTTTAGACCACATTCACGCAACATTCACACTACTAAAAGCAGATACAAAACTATACAAATATAAACAAACAAAAATGTCTTCAGTAAATAAACAGAACAATTCTAAAAATACGTTCTCTGGACCGGTTTCGTGAATGTCTCTGTGCCCAACTGTCCTCTAGCCGATGAAGATCAGAACTTCGTACTCGACTGAACCCGCTTCAGACCATCTGTCACTGCGCACGCATGAGTCATTCCACCGATGCACAGGCTCTAGACAGGAGCTATGTAAGGCGCCACGCCTCACATTTCCCCCAATGATTTTAGAAATTCTCCTGCAATGTTATCTATCTATCCTTTCCACCTTATTTGATCTTAAGTCCTACAGATCTCTCTTGAATTCTGGTTCTAATACTCGATCTACTACCACTTCTAAATCAACTCGTGTTTACTGTAACTTCTGAATCAACTTCCGTTTCTTGTATGAGTGGACGAATTATTCGCTCGAACTGTCTAGAATTTCCTTCAAATCAATCACGAACAACTTTAGCTTGGTGACCTTTTCCTTCCATAAAAATTCCATGAACGGTTGCAAATGGTCTCCAAGTAGCCGAATATGAAAATTTCCAGTGAAGAAACGGTTCATTTGGGCAAAAGGACGTAGTCCATTCCATGTAATCACACCTCACGTCATTATTTAGCAACTACTACATTCCTCAGTGCCATGTTGACCATTTGGGTCCATGGCTTCGTACGGTCACCTACCATACCACCAGCTCTTACCAATTGGAACTGAGCCTCATTTGATCAGTCCACGGTTTTCCCGACATCTAGGGTCCAGTCGATGTGGTATTCTCAGCACTCTCGGATCACGGAATACTGAATTACCCAATGACTTCTGAAATGGAACGTCCCATGCGCCAGCTCCAGCAAACATTCCGTGTTCAAAGTCTGTTAAATCCGGTCGTGCCGTGAAATGGCCTTTACACATTAATCGTCGGAGTACCGATGACAGCTCCTGTCCTTTTGTATTTTGTGTACGCGATACTACCGCCATCTGTGCATATCGCTCGTCCATGACCTTTGTCAGCTCAGTGTATAAATGACTGAGTAAACAAAATTGTTCTGGGACTAAGATGGGTTTTAAGTTCTTAGAGGATTGAAATGATATAAATTAAAATTAGGTAAATGAAATTTGTAGTTAAAGAAAAAAAATAGTTGTTGCATTACAATTTCTTTGGGGATTAGCCAATTTAAGTTTTGTTTCTGTTAAGTGTTCGTTTTCCAATGTAACATAATGGGTTGTACAGTGAAAAATGGTTCAGTGGCGTATGAACGAAGATGCTCCGTACGATAGTATCTTCGATTTTATTTCTCTATGAGGTGGTGTGAGAATACCCTTTCGAAAGCCTAGAGGGAAGTACTCAACATCTTCCCTTACATCTTCTATTAGCACGTTATTAGTGGCCGCTGTTGCACAGATTGGATCCATTTTGCCAAGACCGCATAGAATTTTTTCCAGCATGAAAGGGAAGGGTATCAGTCGGAGTCTACACAGGCTTTACGACTCTACTAAGACGTCCAATATCTGGTTTTCATATCCGCCTGGATAACCGTGCGAGACAGCATGCCGTTTCCTGGTTCCGGCAATGCTCGCCAGCCCCGGATCAAATCCACCCAGCGTAATAACGACCAGGTGGTCGGTGTGACAGGCAGCCTAGATGTGGATTTTGGGCGGCTTCCCACATCCGACTGGGTGAATACCAGGCTAGAGGCCACGTGTTTCTCAAGGCAAGTCACTCGCAAACATTTTGAAGAAGTTCACACACTCACATAGGCTACCGCTAGATGCACAAATGAAGGTGCACGCAACTTCCTTCCCGGGATGGCCAGTGAAGGGTGGGGGGGGGGGGGTGATCGGGAGGGGGGAGGGTGACGACAGAAAAGGATCTAGCCACCCTCTACCAGTAACATTTCCAATGCCAGAATAACGTGCCGACCCCGTGAAGACGTGAAGCAATGAAGAAAGAAGAAGGAGGGTGATTATGGTGTTAGTGCCCTAAACTGCAACACAGGGGTTGGTGGTAGAGCGGGACCATGCAGTAACTTAGCGCATTTTGTCAGGGTTCTGGCCACCATCTGTAGTAAAGGACTAAGCCAAGATGTCATCGACAGATGTTGAGAGACGCCATGCTACATTCGCACGGAACTGACCTCCCAGAAGAAAGAGGTGATACATGTTCAAGTAACGTCACCTCTGTTGCCTTTGTAATCATATCACATTCGAATAATTTTATGATTTTACTCCACTGTGGAATATCAGACCTGTCTGGAAAGCAGCACCAGTTAGCATGCGCTTCCATTATTCGGGGCTGCTCGCCAGCACCGCATCGGACCCACCAAGCGGAATAATGACCAGGATTCCGTGTGCCATGTAGTCCAGATGTAGATTAGGGCGGCTTCCCATATCCAACTAGGTGAGTACCTGGCTGGCAGTCACGTCCTGTCTAAGGCAAGCCATAAGCAAACGTTCACACACTCACATGGGATACCGCTAGACGCATTCAGACAGGACACACAAATTCCTTCCTGAAGTGGGGGATGGGATGGAGAGGTGGTCAGGGAGAAGGGATCGTGACAGAAAAGGGATCCGTCCACCCTCTAAGAGTAACATATCCGAAGCAGAATGACATGCCAAACCCGTGGAGACATGAGACCATAAAGAAGAAAGAAGAAGGATGATTGTTCTTTTAGTGCCCTAAGCTGCAATGTAGGGGCTGATGGTAGAGAGAGACCGTGGAGTATCTTAGGGCGTTTGGTTACAGTTGGGGCCCCCATATGTAGTAAAATACTGAGCCTTGTTTTCATCGACAGACGCTGAGAGACGCCACAATACCTTCGCACAGAACTGACCTCCAAGAACAAAAATGATGGCAAAAAAGTAGGAAGGGTATGAAAAAGTGCAGTACAGTGCGTCATAGGTAAGGCAGCGGGATCGAATCCAGGTCGAACCACAGATCCAGTTTGCGTTTTAACCTATCCCTCACCTTCGAGTGATATTGAATTTCGCCAGAAACGACATGTAGTTTGTATTCCACTACACATGAAGGTCTCCTGGTCTCCATTGAGTATCTGGTACAGGTTAGGCACACACAGGTCGTCCAACAGAATCACTTGAAAATGGCTATAGAGGAGGACGAAATTATAATAATAATAATAATGATAATAATGATTATTGTTATTATTATTATTATTATTATTATTGGCATGGCAGCACTGTTACAGGAAATACAGACAACTGAGGTTAAAATGGATTAAAACAAAAACAGTCTCTTAAAGAACGAACATCAACACACAAGCTCACGGGAAAGATTGCGAACGACAATACTGACCTATAGAATATCATGAAAAATAAGAGTACAGGGCATAAACAGAACGATAGCGGATTAACCGTCGATAAAGCTTGTTAAAATGTTGCACGATAAAGCATGGGTCTGGGAAGTGTGGCTATATGGCCACTTAATACACTCCTGGAAATTGAAATAAGAACACCGTGAATTCATTGTCCCAGGAAGGGGAAACTTTATTGACACATTCCTGGGGTCAGATACATCACATGATCACACTGACAGAACCACAGGCACATAGACACAGGCAACAGAGCATGCACAATGTCGGCACTAGTACAGTGTATATCCACCTTTCGCAGCAATGCAGGCTGCTATTCTCCCATGGAGACGATCGTAGAGATGCTGGATGTAGTCCTGTGGAACGGCTTGCCATGCCATTTCCACCTGGCGCCTCAGTTGGACCAGCGTTCGTGCTGGACGTGCAGACCGCGTGAGACGACGCTTCATCCAGTCCCAAACATGCTCAATGGGGGACAGATCCGGAGATCTTGCTGGCCAGGGTAGTTGACTTACACCTTCTAGAGCACGTTGGGTGGCACGGGATACATGCGGACGTGCATTGTCCTGTTGGAACAGCAAGTTCCCTTGCCGGTCTAGGAATGGTAGAACGATGGGTTCGATGACGGTTTGGATGTATCGTGCACTATTCAGTGTCCCCTCGACGATCACCAGTGGTGTACGGCCAGTGTAGGAGATCGCTCCCCACACCATGATGCCGGGTGTCGGCCCTGTGTGCCTCGGTCGTATGCAGTCCTGATTGTGGCGCTCACCTGCACGGCGCCAAACACGCATACGACCATCATTGGCACCAAGGCAGAAGCGACTCTCATCGCTGAAGACGACACGTCTCCATTCGTCCCTCCATTCACGCCTGTCGCGACACCACTGGAGGCGGGCTGCACGATGTTGGGGCGTGAGCGGAAGACGGCCTAACGGTGTGCGGGACCGTAGCCCAGCTTCATGGAGACGGTTGCGAATGGTCCTCGCCGATACCCCAGGAGCAACAGTGTCCCTAATTTGCTGGGAAGTGGCGGTGCGGTCCCCTACGGCACTGCGTAGGATCCTACGGTCTTGGCGTGCATCCGTGCGTCGCTGCGGTCCGGTCCCAGGTCGACGGGCACGTGCACCTTCCGCCGACCACTGGCGACAACATCGATGTACTGTGGAGACCTCACGCCCCACGTGTTGAGCAATTCGGCGGTACGTCCACCCGGCCTCCCGCATGCCCACTATACGCCCTCGCTCAAAGTCCGTCAACTGCACATACGGTTCACGTCCACGCTGTCGCGGCATGCTACCAGTGTTAAAGACTGCGATGGAGCTCCGTATGCTACGGCAAACTGGCTGACACTGACGGCGGCGGTGCACAAATGCTGCGCAGCTAACGCCATTCGACGGCCAACACCGCGGTTCCTGGTGTGTCCGCTGTGCCGTGCGTGTGATCATTGCTTGTACAGCCCTCTCGCAGTGTCCGGAGCAAGTATGGTGGGTCTGACACACCGATGTCAATGTGTTCTTTTTTCCATTTCCAGGAGTGTATCAGTGGGAGACCCAGCCATCTTCTAACACGCTGTACATTTCTCCCAAACTTTGAAAGAAGGCCTGACAACGTATGATAATTGAAAACCGACGTCACCCCTGTCTTTCACTTGGAACAGTCACCGATTCATAACATAGATCAGCCCTCAACTCAGCTGAATTTCGCTAAATGAAAATATGGTGTAGTGACACAAAGGTGCAACGTGTTTTATCAAACGGTGGGCGCCACCAACGTAGGAACAAATCACACGACACGGGATAAAGTCCCATTTTTAGCCGCATAGGTGTTACTTCTTCTGTTAGCACTGGTACAGAAAAGGTCATCCACATTGTATTTCAGTGACAGAAACTTATTGACCCTCACTACCGGCCACTGAGCTGCACACTGTCTCATACGTTGTGACATCTCAGAGGGACTGAACAAAGAGCTGGTTGAAGACAGAGAGGCTCCTCTTGGACCACATCAGTTACCTAATTGTCCCAGAATCATACATGCCCCGGCACATATCACAATGTTAAATCCTTCTCCCGGGTTTGAAGGGGAGAATAAGACCCCTGAAACAGACTGCCTGCTGAGTACATCTGTCCAGTGCTAAGAACACTGTGAATCGGAGAATGTGGCGAATTTAATGCAAAGATGCCATCTCATATTTTCCAGTGCACTCAGGATGGTAAGCAGTTATGAGTGATAGATGACACACTGTTCGTGAGCCGTCTAAACACAAGTAAAATCTACGTGCTTTTCAAAACACTGGAAAATGTTACTTTCAAGCTGTAATGTGGATACAGGCGTTCCTGTACTCTATAAATTCGACAACATCGTCTCCTTTAGTAACCAGAGGAACATCACAAACTACCTTTGGCGTAACCTTAATTGTCTCAAACTGTGAGACCTATAGGCAGTTCCTTGCATGAGCCCCCCATAGCCACAGCCACAAATGACTGTCGAACGAAAGGTGTAGTGGTTATCCGCAAACGGAGATAGATGATGTCGATTTGCGATAATATAAAGTCCTGTACGCTTGACAAACTTTGAGAAGAGGACAAGTCAGACAAGTATTGGGGCTATGAGACAAGCCCGATTTATTCCAGAATTTTAAGGTAGGAAAGTTTTCGTGATCTGCAAATCTGGCATGTATATTTGAGACAGGTCCGTGTAAAGACTGTGTAAAATTGGAGCACATATGCTTGATCTACTCCCCGATACCTAAATTTGGCATACCTTGAAACATTTAAAGCAGTGATGCAACTTCTGGTTGAGTCATTCAGGTTCAGCTGCCATGGCGGATTTTCATCCCAAATCTTCGTCTTCTCCGCCCTCGTCTTCTACTGTTTCTTTACGGAGTCGGCACCGTTATACGGATTTTTCGGGATACTCTTCCCGATTTCATCACTATCTCAGAGACGGAAATTGTGTTCTCCTCTTCTGTCTCTGTCTAGAATAAATCTCATGTTCACTTATAAGAACATTTTTGAAATATTTGCGTTCCGCGTGTGCGAGAGGGTGACGTGGGTACAAGTGCAGTTGGATGTGTGAAACTAATTGGAATTCACATGAAATTTGGCAGGATCACTATACCTTACCGTTAATCCGTGATTGGGGTTAAAAGTGGGGCAGACTGGCCTCCCAGAATCCCAGACGTGGCGCGTTAATGTGCTCACTCTTTCAGGAGAGTTAGTCTTTCGTCACAAAAGAGGCCCAGAACTCTTGGCTCAAAATGCCTCTGAGCACTATGGGACTGAACATCTGAGGTCATCAGTCACCCATAACTTCGAACTAATTAAACCTAACTAACCTAAGGACATCACACACATCCATGCCCGAGGCAGGATTCGAACCTGCTACCGTAGCGGTCGCGCGGTTCCAGACTGAAGCGCCTAGAACCGCATGGCCACTGCGGCCAGCTCCAAAACTCTTGCATTCTTAACATTGAGAATAGCTACTCTTCACATTAAAACAGAAAAATATAAAAAATAAAGAGAGTCATTAAGTAGGACCTAGTTTTTTCGGAAGAGAAATTGAAACCTGTGGTATCCGTTAATTCTTCTGCTTCCCTTATCATCATTGGTAGCCGATGACGCTGAAGGACGCAACCAAAAGGTGGCGTCAGTTCGGATCAGATAAAGGCCCCCACTCAGATCTCGCAGTGTATACTCACAGAATATAACAAACATGAAAAAAGAAACAACAATAAATTGTCCGTAACATTACACAGTTGAAAGAAAAGCGTTTAGCATTATGACATCGGAAAATAGGAGACCTTACTACCTCTATCCAACGCCTATGCGAAGCGTTTGCGAAAACGCGCCAGCCAGTTAGAGTTAGGTCAGTCGCTACCGGGCTGAAACGCTTGATGGGTGTAAAGTGATGGGAGGAGACAAAAAGACTCTTGTAACCAACATAGCTGTTCTAACATGAAAAATTTTCCCCTACGGATTTAGACTAACACTTTGCATTCCTTAATCGTCATCTCAAATTGTCAGAGCTCCTGCAGAGAGCTAAGACAGCTGATAATTCGGCACGTTCCAGAATCTATTGCTATACTCTTCTCGAGCGGGGTAGCTGAAGCGCCAACCCCTGCAGCATAACCTCACTGAGGAGGGATCACAACGTCATTCTGACAGCACAGCATCATGCCTTTAGAACGAGTAAATGTTCGACAATAACACCCATCAGCTCGCTGAAATAGTCGAAAAGTATCAACTGAAACTGTGAAAGTCATCGAGATACTTCAAAGAGTGCTGATGGCCACAGGAAAACGAGGACACACGTGGTAATCCTCGGAGTGACGTGACGGAGTAGCTTCGGAAGGAAAGCAAGAAATAACGAGGCTTCCAAGCTCATATTCCATTCAATTTCAGTGAAGCAGGAGTGATACAGACCCTGTGACTTACTATCTACCATGACATAAGATTCCCACCTTCGAGACTGCTGCTCTCCTGGTTTGCCAAACTGGTCGGTGTGAGCTGCCAACATCCCACCACCCTCTGCGAAACCGTGGGAACTTCCACCTCTGTACTGCCGAGAGGCCAACTGATGATGTTGGTATTTGGCACATCCTTCAACTGTCGCTATATCACGGAAGCGTGCTAAATGCTTCTATCCCCGATTAGCATCTGTGAGCAAACATCGGTGTCCATGGCCTACCTCTGATGGAGAGGCCATGCCAGAACTCTGCACTACCACCTACCTCCTGTGCAGAGCTGCTGGGGTAGGGCACACCCTTTCAATGTCTACAAGATCGCCCTAGTATAAAGCAGTTGATGGTATGGTGGTCGCTGCCACCATACAAACTAAAGCTCTGGATATACAGAGCTGAGAAGTCCGCCATTTGGAATCCCCATCTGAGGACAGTGTTCTATGCTTCGCATGGCGTAGGAAAGTGAATCCGTGAATTTTGCTTCATTTTATTGTTGCACATTGTCAAATGGCTGCATGTGCAGCTCCAAAGTCTATAATTAATAGCAGAAATGGTTCTTATAAGGTTTTCCTTTTTTATTTCAGATAAACATCGGCGTAAAAGGTGGCTCGTAAACTCAAGGTTCAGGTGTTGGACACCAAAATCATGCAACTACCTGTGTAATGTAAGTAAAAAAGCGTTTCTTTTCTTTGTTTCAGAGGTATATGTGCTCACAGAGAGGATAGTACTGATAGTGGTTGTAATCAGAAACTTAATTTTTGGCTCCCGTCTTTTGAACTGAGGGTTTCTACTGTAGTTCTCAAAACATTTGGAAATACACATTTCTCAAATGATGAATTTACGACATCTACTAGTTGTTCAACTATAAATGTTGCACTTACCTTGATAACATCGGTAATTCAGTACCAGCTGAATACTTATTTGCTGAAACATTCATAATATTAAATAGTTCCTCAGGTGTCACTGAATGTATAAAGAACATTTCTACAAGAATTTTTGTCTACACTTTATTACTTTCTCACAGAGTGGCTGAGTGACGTGGTGTGCATTTATTAATTGTCAGCTATGTTTGAGAAGTAACGGTTAAAAATATTAGCCACTAGTGAGGGGTCAGTTAGTGTATTTCTTTATCAGTCAGGTCGATGTAATGTGATTATCTGACATAGTAACGAATACAACTTTTCGTCTAGATTTACAAAAATTGCTTCCCATTTGCCAGTTTGTTTTTGTTTTTTTTGTTTTTTGAATAAGTTCTGACAGATTTTCTTTAAAGCTTTTGAAATAGTCAGTAAAATTTGGATTAGTAATATACCTGGGTACTCATGCAATTCTCTATTGCGATGGCATGAAATTTTTATGTTTCTTGTGTTCCATTTTAAAATTACTCGGTAACTGTTTACGAATGCAACTCTTACTTAACGTAAACTTAAGTAGATGTACCATATGTAACTTAGAAAATACGATACTGGTAACGCATTTTACAGTATTTGGTATATGGTTCAAATGGCTCTGAGCACTATGGGACTTAACATCTATGGTCATCAGTCCCCTAGAACTTAGAACTACTTAAACCTAACTAACACCCAGTCATCACGAGGCAGAGAAAATCCCTGACCCCGCCGGGGATCGAACCCGGGAACTCGGGCGTGGGAAGCGAGAACGCTACCGCACGACCACGAGCTGTGGACACTTGGTAAATATTTATAACAACAACATATGACTTATATTGAAGGTTAGTGAATGTATCATACCTCCAAATATTCGTCTATCCACCTACTTTAATTTGATGCCTCTTAAAGTCAAATGTCAGCAAATTTGTATACAATGCAGTAATGTTATCTGCTCAAGGTATGTACATTTGATGGCCTTAAAAGGATATTAAAATGTGTAACTTTGCCGTAGAGTTTAAACGAGCTCCTTCAACGTGGCATTCTAAATGGTGGATTGTTCAGGTCGTACTATACGGTGCTGTAGTGAGAGCTACGTCTGCCGCTCGCTGTCCTGTTAGGTCAGCAGCCGCGAGATCGTTATGTTCATGAGACATTTATCTCCACGTGAATACTGTCTGCTAAATGTGTTGCGAATCAGATTAGATTATGAGAGACAATAAACTGTAACTTCACGACTGATGCAGCAATTGTAGTGAATATACAGCAAAACTGTAGCCAACTGGTTAACTTGACTGTTTTCATCATTTCGTATGGGATGCTGGCGAGACAAGTTCGTTATATATGATACTGCAGCGCCTGTATTACTCAAAGTTACGATAACGCCTTCCATCGGACATGCAGGCACGTCCCAAGGAACAGATACTGCCGCTACTGCAGCTGTCATGAAATACTTGAAACGTATTCGCAGTTGCGAATATAGGCAACCATCAGCTACTAAAATGTAGACTTTGACGACCAGAAATATCATGTCCATTATAATTATCCGGGCTGTTATGCCGTTGTCGGTTGATGAATTCTGTGTCGATTCCCAACGTTTCGTCTCCGACTGCGGGAGACACCTTCAAGGGGGTCTGTAGCTCAATGGAAGGTGCAACACACCCACTGGCTCGCTACTGACTGCCGCGGCGTGACGTCACGTGTTTTGAAAACGTCAGTGCAGTTGGCCGCTGTCCGTCGCCGTCGATTGCCGTTGCCATCACCCAGTAGTGGACGGTTGGTACACATCTTCTTTAACACCGGCATCCATACACCGTTTAATTTCACACCCTCCTCCTTTCGGTTGAAATTATTTGGGTGTTTAGAGATTTCGATTGCCTTCCTGTAGAGCCTTTCGTAATATCCGCTTGTGGCCGCTAGTACTTGCGTCTCCTCGAAACGAATATTGTGGTTCCCTGGCTGGAAAGCATGCTCCGCAACAGCTGATCGTTCCGTTTCTCCTCTTCTACAATTTCCCTTACGCTCTTCCAAACGTTTAGAAACAGTTCTTTTAGTTGTACCCACATAAACATCACCACAGCTGCATGGGATCTTATAGACTCCTGCTTTCTCCAGTGGTTTTCGAGCGTCCTTGGCAGGCTTAAGGTATTCCTGTATCTCCCTGGTGGGCTTGTAAATTACGGTAATATTCCGCTTCGTCAAGATCCTCCCTATTCTTTCCGTTACATTTTTAACAAACGGCAGGAAAACCTTAGATTTTGCAATAGCCTGTACGTCAGTATGATTTCTGCGTGGCTGCCTCAACGCACGTTATATTTCGGTGGACGAATATCCGTTCTTCATTAGTGCATTGTGGAGATGTTGCATCTCAGCGTCGAGCAACTCAGGTTCACAAATATTTCTAGCTCTGTCCGCTAACGTTTTGATAGCACCCCGCTTCTGTTGTGGGTGGTGGTTCGAATCCCGGTGCAAATAACGGTCCGTGTGCGTGGGTTTTCGGTATACTGAGTGGCCCAAACTACCATTTTGGTTTCTAAAAACAAATACATCGAGGAAATGTAACTAGCAGTCTACCTCCTCCACCATTGTAAACTGAATTCTCGAGTTTATACTGTTCATATGTTCGTGGAACCGGCTTAGTTCGTCCCTACCATGTCTCCACAGCGCAAACGTGTTATCCACGTATCGGAATCATACATTTGGTTCACTGCTGGCAGTACCTAAGGCCTGTTCTTCGAATTTCTCCATAAAGAAGTTAGCAATTACTGGACTTTGGGGACTTCCAATAGCCACGCCATACGTTTGCTAATAAAACTGTTCATTCCACTTGAAGTATGTGGTCTTCAAACAACACATAAACAGTTCTGAAATATCGGCAGGAAAAATTCGATCCAGCTGTTCCAATACTTCATTAAGTGGAACCATGGTAAACAGCGATACCACATCGAAGCTGACCAATATGTCCTCCGGCTGGACCACTATGCCATTCAATCTGCTGATGAGATGTGTCGAATTCGTTATATAAGGAGTCCGAACGGCCCACATGTGGTTTTAGCAGCGTAGTCAAAAACTTGGCTAACGAGTAGGTGGGCGAACCAATGGCACTTAGTATTGGTCTTAACGACACATTTTCTTTATGAATTTTGGGCAATCCATAAAGCTTCGGTGGTAGCGCAACCGAATTGCAGAGACCTTTCTGTACACTCTCTTCAATGGAGGACTTTTTTATTAACCGCGACACATTTCTGAGAACGCTGTTAGTGGGGTCCTTATTCAGCTTCCTATATGCTTGCGGATCCAGTAGATCAGTAATTTTACTCCGATAGTCGGCCACATCCGTAACCACCGTTGCGCTTCCTTTGTCAGCTGGGAGAACCAAAATACTATCGTCGTCATTCAGGAGTTTTAAAGCTCTTCTCTCACCCACAGTTATATTACTTTTCGGCGGTTTTGCATTGGCTAATATTGTTACTGCTTCTATACGGATTTCTTCAGCTGTTACAGAATCCACACTGCGAATTCCTGCTTCTACACTGGCTATAATTTCTTCCGTGGGCACAAAACGCGGAATAACAGCAAAATTTCCTCCCTTGGCAAGCACAGATGTCTCATCGTCAGATAACAAACGTTTGGACAAATTAATAACGGTCCGGGAAACGTCTAAATGCCGAATAGTCTGATTAGGTAGCAAATTATCAAACTTCTTTTTCTGTCTACTAGACGTTGTCATCATACGCTTCCCATGGTATCATGCAGTAGTCTATCGATTTTATCCCAGTCACCGCTGCACAGTTTATTACTGATCGTAATATAGAGAGACATTAACTTTGTGCTTGCCAAGTCCCGTCGGATCTGCTGAATGCGCTCTCGTAGTAAGGCCTCCTCAGTCCGTTTGAAAATGCGTTGTGCCTTTCCCGAATAGAACAGTCGCTTTATCTTCAGAAACTTCGGTATAATGCCGACGGCTCTGCAACGAGACAGAAATGTGAGAGAACACAAAAGCTGCACTCTCTTCTTCTGGAGTCCTTCCAGGCGTCGCACTTCATCTGCTGCATAAATGAATGATAACAGTTGAAATTTTGTGCCAGACGGGACTCGAACCCGGATTTCCTGCTTATTACGAGCGGCCGCCGTACCATTAGGTCCCTTACCCAGTTTTTATCCGCCGACAGCGGACAAGCGACTTTCGCGTAAAATGTCTCTCTCGCACAGGGATATATATAATGGATGTCCGAGCACAAGTTGTAGACACATGAGTGACGACATATACAAGTTTTTGACTCGCCGTGAGTCGTGCTCGAGTAGCGAAATGGTAAGGCGAATGCTCGTGATAAGCGAGAAATCCGGGTTTGAGTCCAGTTCCGGTACCAATTTTCATTGTCGTCATTCCATTATACGGCTGATGGTTGTCCATATTCGCAACTGCGAGTACATTCCATGCAAATGTGTTATAAGTTTGAAAATGTGTGTAAAGTTTATTGCAAGTCACATAGCACTCCGTCAAATGATAGATGACTGTAGAATGGGTACTTGCGCACAATGTGTTACGCTGTCTCAACACATACGTGTATAAACAGTTTCTAACTGTAATACTTCTCATACTGTGTTAAACCATTAACATAACTTCACCTCTTAATAAGCAGAGTATGACGGCATACTGAATTTTTCAGTTCAATAGCTGTATGGAACATAGAAAATCGTGTTATCACCCCTGGATACCACTAGATAACATGTGTCAAATTTCACTAGGTGTCATGAACTGAGTTAGCCAATAAGTAATATAGATATAACGCTTTTCAGTTTACGTCACACCTATAGAAATAGTCCACATCACATAAAATGTCATAAAGAATCGTAAATGCTGATAGAGCATTATTTAAAAACAATTGAAAATCAAAAACGACATGAAATATTTCTCGCAGATTGATGAGCAAAACAACAAAATGGATAATAAAAGAAGCGATTGGCGTCAGTTTTTACTTCATTCAAGCCGTATGTATCTCATTTAATTTATTACAATCTGATGCAAAAGCGTCTTCACGTAACATTTATCCAGCAACAGTTTCAGCAGCCGCTGGCGATCAACAAGAGGTCACGCCACCCTCTGAACATCGAAACAAAGGCGTGGGTCAGTATTCAGGGCTGTTTTACAGAGGAAGGTGCTGTGCTTTCATACACAACGACCTGCCCATCATGAACATAGCGATCGGGTACTAGTCCTCTTGGGTCAGATATCAGTCTAACAATTGAGCCATTAACCTGATAATCAGAAATTCAAGTGTTCGGGTCTCTGTGGGAGCGGCGACAAAATGAGCGAAACGCTTGCCAGGAAGTCGTAATGGCGGTGTTCCTCGGGCTGTTAGATTAGCCGGCTTTCATCCTGGAATTGCCCCATAAATCGCTGGCGCCAGTGTTCTGCGCACCGGGCTGCAACGTAATGGCCAGCGAGACTGCCCCACAATAGCTTCCCACGGCCCGCAACGCGCCCTTAATTGTATCCCGCAGCCATAAGGGAATTACAAAATGCAGGTCGCATTAGCGCCACTTGGCGCATTTAAACAGCTGTGGGGTGAAAAAGAAATTCCTGTTTCTATGGTCACCAATTTGCAGTTCTGTTCTGCTGGAGACTGGCCAAGGGAGCAAGAAAAGGTTGTGACAGTAGCTTGTGTTCCCATCTTCAGGAATTACAATTTTAGCTGAACTCCAACAGTTATTAGTGACATCTTTTTCCTACGTTGTGTAGTGCTGTTGACCACTTGTGACATGTTGTTAGGTGCAGGTTGAGATATATATGGAGATAACCACCAGTGCGAAAATACACTTCTACATTACAGGTAACTATGACTATCTTGTGCTCCATACTGTGATACAGAGTAGAAAACTGATTGATTCGCTATTTGACAGTTCAAATGGTTCAAATGGCTCTGAGCACTATGCGACTTAACTTCGGAGGTCATCAGTCGCCTAGAACTTAGAACTAATTAAACCTAACTAACCTAAGGACATCACAAACATCCATGCCCGAGGCAGGATTCGAACCTGTGACCGGAGCGGTCGCCCGATTACAGACTGTAGCGCCTAGATTGTAGCGCCTAGAACCGCACGGCCACTCCGACCGGCTATTTGACAGTTACTTGTTAGGTTAATGTTAATCAGTTCATATAAACAGTGGCAGCTTCTAACTTGCTCATTACGTAAACAAACAAACCAAACGATCATCATTATTACGGCTGAAGGCGCTATGGTAAACTAGCTGCCCACCTAATTTTAGAGATGAATATAATGTAGCAGACGACCAGAGCCCTATATCATACGAGCACTCAGCATCAACTGAAATTTCAGCCTGAAACGATTTTGCTTACAAACAGAGAGGAAAATGGCATTGCACGCAACTGTTGTTGACAGATATCCAGATTAAAACATAAACGAATAGAGTACAATTTTAAACGGTGTCCGTCGCAGAATTCCAAGCCTATTGGTTTGATATATTCACTTCAGTCAGGTCTGAAAGGCGAATCAGTATGGGTGAGATTAAAAATTAAAAATAAACCGCATTTTCTCATTATTACAAAAGTATATGAATAAATTGATTATGCGGACAATCATTTGCTTGTTGCGTATGAAGTTTACTTCTCGCGTTTAACAGTATTTGTGTTGTAATTTCCTGTCGTCATTATTTATTTAAAAAGGTTGTATTAATTAGTTCGTCGAGAGTTAATATAGTTCTTTCCATGCAATATAATAAAATCATATACTTGAAATGGTTCAGTGTCACCTGCACAAATCATTACCTGTCAGTGGTGATGGACCAGTCAAACGAAAGCATATGATGCCTTTATGAACTGCGTGTTCTCTGATCTTCAAACGAAAGCTGTCATTTTCTGGTGTCTACACAAATCTGAGAAATAACATTTATATTGCGTTTCCTCTCAGAATCGGTGTATTTATAAATGAATTAGTCAATTATCAGAGAAATCTGAAAATGGCAACCAAAATTAAGATATAAGAAGAACGATGTTTGGTGCATTCGCCGACTAACACTTTCCGGGAGAACTCAGCTAGTGATCGACAGTACATGAAGTAGATCGGCCAGCCATAGAGTTAAAAGTGATTTGGGGTAAAATAACAGTTGGTAGCTACAATATGGACATTAGATCGCCATTAATATAGTTTAGGGCAACACGAGCCAAAGCCACAGGTGAAGTTAAGGAGAATTGTCATTCTGAGAGAGTAGCCAAACTGGATGTACAGTGTTTATTCGGATTAAATGTTTTTCTTCTGGAACTTACAAACAAACAAGAGAAAGCAAACATTACTTTAAAAAATAATCTTAAGAAACATTATTCTTTCTGCGGATTCGCAAACATAGTTTACGAAGATTTTCCAGATTGTTGTAGCAGCGAGTTTTAATTTTTGCAAGAACAGTATTTTTTCTATCTATTGGTTTAAACTAATTCTGTACAAATCAATTTAAATCGCATTTGTGTGAAGTTTAGTTGCGGAACCGGAAACGCTCAAAGTTTTACAGGTAGATGCAGCATGTAGTGCATAATTTGTATCCTGATACGTATTCTGGTGGCACAATGTTGACTTAAGTGAGGTATTCAAACGAGTACCCATTACACTGTAGACACAGATCAACATGTTTCTATATCCTCTGAAAAATGATTAAATAAACTATGCTCGCAACTCCGCCTAAATGTAAAATTTGTTTTGATTACCTATTTAAATAAATGTTTCTTTCATTTATTATGTGTGTTGCAGGGAAAGATATTCCCCCCCCCACAGTGGTAACCATGCAGAAAATTTGAAAGTGGAGTTTATGTTTACTGGAAAGGTATGTTGAACAGCTGATAGTACATGTGTATTAGGAGCTTTTCAGGGAACAGAATGTATGGACATAATAGAAGACTATGTGCAAATAAACTGTTTAGCCTGACAGGTGCTCGCACAGTTGGTCACTTGTGACAAATGGCAGCGAGTGAAACATTACACTGTTCCATCAATGTAGTTATGGACAATTTTGGGCCTTTTTCCTCAGTCGTGGTGGTATGAAATATTTATTTGTAGTTGTGGATGTATTTTCTAAATTTATTAAACTGTATCTGAAATGGAAATCAAGGAACAAGTCTTTGGTCGCCTTGTTGCAAAAGCATTTCTTTTTTCTTAACTAATAAAATCAGAGAGACCGTTGTATCATAGTTCACTTCTATCAAATTGAATGAATTAATGAACGATCAAGGCATCAAACACGTTAGAATATGAGTGGACTAGTAATTCTGGTGAACACTGTATATAGAAACATGATATCTGTGTAGCACATATTCAAGCAACGAGCATTCCAAATGGACAGAAGTTGAACACTCATTTGAAGATGTTCTTAATAGCGTTAAAAGTAGTGCCACAGGGTACACACTTTTCGAAATAGGGCCTGGAAGCAAACCAAACTTCCTGCTTATCAGAGGTCATGGAATTTCCACCATACAAAACGAAAGCAGTGGGCAAAAAAGAGATGGTAGTAAGTGCTCTTATGGAGAAGCTGACGAAGGTAGGAAAAAAGGTCATAATTGATTATGTAAGACTGTTAAATACCAAATTGAAGACTACTTATCGGTGCAGACCAAGGAAAGAAACAAGTGATACAGACCGAGAAATTAAAAAGGTATTTGAGTTACAGTATGGACCGTATCTTGTCGCAGAATTTTCACCCTCTAATGTTGACAGGCTCAAGTACCCTGTGTCTGGAAAAATGCTGGGGCTACGAAACACGATAGAGGTGAGAATCTGCTGTGACTGAAAATTTGTGTGAAAATCAGTTCATTCCGTGTATAGTATTCAAAAATGGTCCGGGTTATTTTTGTGTATTCCATGGATAATTACTGCTAATTTGAAGATGTATACGATGATACAGGGAGGTGCAGTATTAGTTCAGAGAGTGAATAACCATTGGATATACAAATCTGGTGCATTAAGGCCAATAAACCTTAATTAATTCATCATCTTTGCAAGTGAGAAATTAACTGTGGATTGTATAAAAGAAGATTTGGGGAGACACTGCAAGGGGCTATTTCTAAAGGAGTTAGTTGTGTTATTTTGGATTGGTATCTCAGGTAATACACATGGTGCATGGAAGTGGTAAGGTCTGATTCAAATTTAATAGTATCTGGGACAAGAAACGTAATTATAGACCAAAGTTTCTGTAGGGGAATTTTTCATTGGGATACTTTTATGATATACACACCAACACAAAAAATACACCACTATGGTCCTATCCAAAGGGGATGTAAATCGGTGGATGCGATACACATGTACAAGCAAACAAATCATTACAGTTTCGAAAAAATGGGATTATTTGTTCAAGGGAAAGGGTTTCACAAATTGAGCAAGTCAATAAAGAGGTGATCTACCTCTGGCCCATACGCAAACAGTTATTTAGCTTTGCATTGATTGACCGATTTGTTGGATGTCCTCCTGAGGGATACCTTGTAAAATTCTGCCCAAACGGCGCGTTAGATCGTGAAAATCCAGGCTTGGCAGGAGAGTCCCACGCATATTGTTCCAAATATTCTCAATTACAGAAATCCTCCGACCTTTCTGGCCGGGGAATGGCTTGGCAGACACTGAAACAAACAGTAGAAACTCTCTCCGTGTGCGGGCGTGCGTTATATTGCTGGAATGTAAGCTCAGAATGGCTTGTCATCTTTGGCAACAAACGGGTCGCAGAATATCGTTGGCTCTTCTGGATGGGTGAGTCGTACTTGGGTAGCTCAGATGGTAGAGCACTTGCCCGCAAAAGGTAAAGGTCCCTAGTTCAAGTCTCGGTTCGGCATACAGTTTTAATCTGCCAGGAAGTTTCACATCAGCGCACACTCCGCTGCAGAGTGAAAATCTCATTCTGACTACAATTCTGTCAGTACCAAGAATATCGATACAAAACCTCGATCATCGTTACAGACTCAGATACTACAGTCCGCCATCTTGTGTTGTGTGCATAACGTCGAAGCAATTTGTGCCGTGAATTATTTTGGCAGTCAGTGATAAAATACAATGTGCAATAGTGTAATGTCAATCAACAGCTCCACCATTACACCACTGACGCAAGTGAAGCAGCAAGATGATGAAATCGTAAGTGATCAACTGTCATATAAAAGTCATTCACACTATTTTCGTAACACATAACTGAAGCAAATCTATCTGCATCCTATACAGGCTGTGATATCATACATAGTCAACCACAAGGAAGAAAACCAGCACAAGACGTCACTGATTTCGATTTCTTGTCATAAACTGCCCCCTTCCCCCCCAAAAATGCCACACCAGCTGCTACAGTAACAAACAATGGACAGAGATTTCTAGATTAATCTAGCTTAAAACTGTATGTTTTTAAGTAACATTTCTCTGTATGTATGTATAAACGCCTGAAGATGAACATAACATGTTCGAAACGCGTTGTATTATAGTATATTAAACATAGAATAAAAAAGTGACTGGTAGCAGGAACTAGAAATAAATAAGTTTTGATGGTGATCCGTCTGTCGGAAGCGGACTTATGCTCGGCGGTCCTCTTGGTGCCATTCGAGAGGAGTAGGCTGCATGCCACCATCACACAAAATAAACAAGACACCACACTACACATACGCCCATGCCGTCACTTACAGTTAGCATGTATACTTAATACACAATTCTCTTACTTCGCGGAGGAATGGGAGCAGTGTGCACAGCGGATAAGAAAAGATTTTCCATGTAGGCAGCTGAACGTGTCTCTCAATATGTCACAGCCAGTCATATCATACGACTTTACTCCCGTTTTAATGTCCTATATTGAAGGTTACTGTCATATCTTTCACAGTGTCTTTGTCATACTTGATAACAACGAGCATGTTGCTACGGATCATTTCCTCACAGTAGTTCTCATGCGCGTATAACACACCGTGAGGTCACAGGTCTTAGGAAAGGCGTCGGATATAACTTCATAATCCAGTCGCTCCTTCACAACTCTGAAAACCGAAGTAAATCATCCAAATATGGACTCTACAAGATATTCTGCAAAGATAATTACGAGGACTACTCGAAAAGTAAGGAACGATAGGTTGCGAAATGGAAACCATAGTGAAAATCAAAACTGTTTCATTTGCAACAGTTAGCTACAACTTCCATCTACTTATCTCCATAGTCGCCGATCCGACTTAGACGTTTGTCGTAGCATTGTACCAACTTTCCAATACCCTTGTTATAGAAGGCAGCCACCAGTGCTTTCCACCAATTGTATACGCTGGCCTACAGCTCGTTGTCTGTGCCAAAATGTTGTCTTCATAGTCAATGGTTCTTGTGATCAGAGATGAAACTCAGAGAGAGACAATTACGAACTGTATTGTGGGTAATCAAAACGATGCAGAAGCATCTTCATTGCCCCTGCACAATCTGGCTGAGAATTGTCTTGAAGAAGACAACGCATGACAGTAATGTAATGTTGGCTGTATAGCTTAAGGTGAAATTTCTCACCATGCCCTCGTACTTGGCAGGAGACACTATTGTTCTACGTATCCTTATGTGCTCCCTGTGTGCTCAGAACTAAAAAGAACGACGTAACGCGATCGACGGGCATACTAGAGACTCTGCCCAACACATCTGTGCAAAACTTCATCGGATTTTCGCTGTGGTTTCCGTTTACGACCGATCGTTCCTTATTTTCGAATAACCCTCGTATTCACACTCCTCCAGGTGCTGTCCGCTATTCTTCTTGTGAAGTTTGTGTTGGATTCAAAACATACATAGATGTTCTCAGTATGCAGCAAATACCCAATCTGGTTAATGTCAGGTGATATGGGAGGCCAAACAATGATAAATTTACTAGCATGTTCAAATCGCCTACAAGCAGGCAACACTAGTGATAACTCGCATTATCCTCTCTCCATAAGGATTCTCTAATGCCACAGAAACAGATGGTCTGCAAGAATGAATTAAGTGTACGTTTAATTCGCTCCTGCTGTCAGGCAGTGGGAGTTCAGTGACACTACGAGAACACACAAACTTCTTCACAGGCAGAATGGGGCGTACCCCATATCCCTACACACGAATCAGTTCGAGACATACGAGAGTAAGGGGACTGGATGGTGCTACGTGCCCCTACAGTTTTCCCCTGTCCATAAGAGACTGCGTAGATGTTGTGGTTACGGCCTCTAGTCGTAACACTAGGGTGTCGTATACGTCAGTCTTCAAATGCCTCCATGCTTCCGTCACTATCGACCACTAATTAGATTTATTAATTTTTCTTTATTTTCTTATATTCACTGTGGAAATCTGAAATGTGCTAATTTTGTATATGGGCATCTTCCCTGCAAAACAACGTTTCTCGAATGCCTACATGCTGAATTCGTTGAAGATAGTTTTGTTTAGGACAAAGGAACTCGTTTTGATAATTGCATGACAAATGTGTAACTTTGCATGAAGACAATGGAGGTAGTTGCAAAGTACAAAATTTAGAGATAATGACCCGCATTGACACAGATGCTCATCCATGATGTAGCTGACAACCTAAAGTAGCGTGAGGATGACCTTGGAAATTGGAGTGCTCGTTGAAGCTTGAGACAGCTCTTCTACAGAAGAATTTTTATCTAAAAGGGTGGCTATAATGCTTCATGACTGTTATCTATCGCCTCCTCTGATGGTCTTAACTGTGTATTCATTGATATAGTTTACAGCTCTGTAGAGCTATATTTTGGTGGTAAGCGTAGCAGGAAGGGCACCTGTCCACTCTTTATCAACAACTTTGCCGAATACAGTGTAAAAGGCCGATCCGTAACGAATCACGATGCTGGATAAGTCCAGGAAAAAGAAAAAGAAGAGGGCGTGTTTCATAACATGAAAGAGGAACTTCCGTTTGTAGGATCAGTTTTTCGGTAGAGCGTTGGTTGTGACAGAAACCGTAATTCAGTAGCAGTACACGACTGCGCTCGTAACGGAAGCGGCCGTTGTCATAATTAGACACCCGAGACAGACACCGTGGCGCAACCAGCGGCAAACACCTGCGTCGAGACGTACCATTGGCTGCTGGCTACTGCATCTCTACCCTCCCCCTCCCTCCAATCCCCACCCTGATGCCACCCACCCACCGTCTCACCGAATCGCCATTGTTCCGTGCATTCTTTATTCAGTGGTGCCGCTGTCCCCTGCTTGGCGAAGCGACTTGCAAATAATCCCGGTCTATTGTCTCACTGCTAATGAAACTCTTGCTTTTTCGCAGAAAAAATGTGCACAAAGCGGTTCTGGTACAGCTGTTTCTCGCCAAGTATACCCGCGCAGCTGTTAATTTCTCACGCAAGGCCTAAATGTTTTCATAAGTTTTTTCATTTACTTAAACTGACAC
This sequence comes from Schistocerca serialis cubense, assembly GCF_023864345.2. Classification (NCBI taxonomy): domain Eukaryota; kingdom Metazoa; phylum Arthropoda; class Insecta; order Orthoptera; family Acrididae; genus Schistocerca; species Schistocerca serialis. Next base: position 740,174,170 of record NC_064643.1, on the reverse strand, counting down.
TTTTATTTTCTTAAAATCCGTTCTTACATCTAATCAAAACTTCATTACATTTTTAATTGCATTCACTATCACACAAACGTTATAAGAGACTTATATGTAGTTTATAACGTAATTTTATTTAACATATTTAGACCACTAGGCGTTTCGACCTCTTTCGTAATCAGTTGCTTTATAGTTAAATATCCATAAATTTTAAATTATAGATGCGTTTGAAGTGTGATGAGGTCTACTTGTCTGTTGAGATGTTGAAGTTATATACCGAAATTTGTCCCCGTCGAGAAAGATTAGTGTATTTAATTGTAGAGCTCCTGACGATGGCAGCACACAGACTAAATGCATCTTGGCAACCAATATTGATAAATAAAAGATGCTGAATCAGAGAAAAATAGTACTTCATTAATTTTGTGGCACCGTCAGAGTCCTCAAACATGAAAGAATCTGACCTTACATTTAGAGTTGAAACTGATACTATAACACTTTTATCACCCAAACAATGAACACTTAATCCCCATAGCAGAATTTAAACTTTAAAGTTTTAACATGGCTGCCTAGCCAGATCTCTCCATGAAATTCTGGAAAAATTACCCTTTTGCGACAATAATTTTTCCACTCCCAACAGTCACGCCTTAGTCCACGAAATAAAAGATTTACAATGCAGTTCAGATACAAGGTTGTTTTCATTAGACGTAAAAAAACCTTCATTGTAATGTTCCCGTACAAGAAACGCTTACCATCGCAGAAAAAAATTTAAGTCATTTCAAAAAAGACCTTTCAGATGAACAAATCACTGACTTCATAAATCTCATTACAGTCATAGTCAAACACAACTATTTTGAATTTAATGAACAATTGTACTAGCAATTGAAGGATCTCGCTTTGGGAAATTCGTTATCTGGTATTCTTGCTGATATCTTCATTATCTCTCTAGAAGAAAAGTTTTTCAACTGTTTCTCAGGTACAGCACTAGGCATTCTCTCCTATTACAGATTCGTTGATGATAATTTAGTCATCTACAAGGGACCTGCTGATGACATCGGCCGTATTTTCAATTTCTTTTATGAACTTCATGAGAAAATATCGTTTACCATCGCATGCGAAAACGAGGCCCGCCAATTAAACTTTCTTGACTTGACGCTTACAGCAGAATAAAGTAAAATCTGATTCAATGTTTTTCATAAAGAAGCATACACTGATCAGATCGTACCTGCGTCTTCCATGCATCCACAATTTCAAGTAAACGGTTTTTCTCACTCTGCTATTCCTAGAGCTACTTCTATTACACTCATGAAAGAAAAATTCAATGAAGAAATTATTTTACTCAAAACGATAACAGTTCATAACAAATATGAACCTGGCACAGTGGATGACATCCTTAAAAAGAAAACTGTTAAAAGAGATACTACGCGCGCCACTTCTATCATGGAAACTAACCCAAAAAAAGTTATTCTATTCCCTTCTTTGGTCCCATCTCCTATAAGATTCATCGCCTTCTTCGTAATAAATACTACTGTAACGTTGTCTTTTCTACCAGTAATGATTTCAAAAATAACTTCATCCACAATTTAAAATCGACTCGTTCCACTTTGGGAAAATGCCGGGAAACCTTACTCTTCTTACTGCACAGAAAAAACGGGACGTGGCTTTACAACCAGATACAAAGAACATCTTTTAAGAAGAAAATGGCACTGGCACCAAAAATTCGTCTTTTGCCGACCACCTTCTGATTACAGGTCACGGACACAAAGCTATTCACGATATTAACATTTTGCACACCGAGAAGAAAGGACGTAGATTAGATATTCTCTAAGAATTAGAAATTCTTAAATATCTTTCTCGAATTCATAGCCCCATTCTCAATGATCAGCTGCAGTTGCGTAATGAAAACCTCTTCAATGGGATAAAGCCGTTACTTGATATCTGTTTTCGGGTTTTCTCGTGCAGTTACCAAAATGTTTCTTCCATCTAAGTCAACTCATAATTTTTCGCTTATTAAATAATTTATATTGGCTGCATTTCATGTTATATCGTTTTTCTACAGGCTGTGTCATTCAGCACTCTTTGTATTTTCTATAACGGTGTTTTCAACCTTTAAACTGTACTTCTAAGCTCTGATGTAGACAAGATGTTCCCTTATCTGACGCTGTCAAACAAAATATTGCCTTTTACGTGATGTACTGAATAATGTTTATTATAATATTCGTCGATCTTTATTTGAATATTAAGTAGCTATGTTGTACTTGCGGGTACTAGATGGCACTCTTGGTGCAATGTTCAACTGCCCGTAGTTGGTAACGCTGGCGCTTCCGTGGTTTTATATTTATGAGCAGCGCAAAGTGGCTCGCCTTCCATGTACTCTTATTAAATTTTTGTGACTAAAGCCTTTCTTGCTTGATATTTATCTTATGCCTGACACGTAAGTACTGTTCCTTTCCTATAGTGTCAGTCAGTACTTACACTTTTAGATACAAGAATTTACCCGTAATTTTGTATTTATGTTATAGGCCAATTTGAATTTTTAGTTTCTGATGAATGCACTCATAGAAGTGTTGAAAGCTGGTCAAAAGACTTCCATTTTGTGGCCGAGGGCTATAATTACTTTAACTTTAGAAGTAAAAGTCTTCATAGTGTTTTGGAACAAAAATGGGAGATAATTTACTTGTAGATATGGTCAGACTGTGCGTCGTGGCACCCATGCGCGAGAAAGTAAAATAGGGTAAGGAAGAGAGAAGCATCGTGAGAAGCGATAGAACGCGATATTACGTACTTAAATGAAATACTTCGATTTGCTTCGGCGGCAGATATCTTGTGCAAATATACCACATTAAAGTTTAATTGAGCTTCTTGCTGCGTGAATGAGATACCTAATAAAACCGTTAACAGAAGTAACACTAGTGATAGTTGTGCAAGGTTCGCAGCAGAGCTTGTGTAAGGTTTGGAAGGTAGGAGACGAGGTACTGGCAGAAGTGGAGCTGTGAGACCGGGCCTGAGTCGTGCTTCGGTAGCTCAGTTGGTAGAGCACTTGCCCGCGAAAGGCAAAGCTCCCGAGTTCGAGTCTCGGTCGGGCACACAGTTTTAATCTGCCAGGAAGTTTCAGAAGTAACACTAATTTATAATGCAGCTATACAAAAAACATATAAAACACGTAAACCTATATAGAGAAATTGCATGTGTACGCAAGGAAGAGAATTGTAATTCCCAGTCAGTTGTCTTGAGTGCCAGTTAACGTGTCTCTGCATATATTAATGTGGTTTTATCGAATTATAGTGAATTATTTCCATCTCGCCAGTTTGTTTGCGCGAATAGACGGCAGTGGGGATTCTGTATAACATTTAGCACATTATTTGTTTGAAGTTATTACATAACCACTTTCATCTCTTTATGGTTTGTTACATATTCAGAATGTATGTTTGTTTTCTTGTGTCCACCCCTGTCTCATGGTTACATCGTGCCGTCCCTGTAACTGATAGAAACTCCCATCATTCAAAACCCGTGATCATCATTTCAACTCTTGCCTCAGAACACAAATCGTTGCGTCTTTGATGCAGTTGTCTCCTTCAAGTCTCTCAAATTAAATATTAGTTCTGCGGTTGTGGTGGCCAAATTACTACCACATTGGAAATGAGGAATTTAGTTTGAAGTACATGTGCCCAATGAGCAAGAAGGATCTAGGCTTGAATGCTGTAGCTACCTCGTTCACGTACGTACTGAGAGTGGAACGACTTGTAACTACCTCAGGAGAATGTGCGGGACAGACTCCGCTCACAGTACATTTTTGTGTTTGTATGTAAAAGATAGTATTTTTTATAGGAGTTCATCCCTCTCATTATAACCATCAGGAAGGTGTTTTCAGAAAACAGTCTATTATCCTCCAAAATATCTTTATCTTGCGCCATGGACTGGTAGACGGCGTGTAAATTAACTTTACCTCGAACAAAAGGCTTCGAAAATGTTGCAAAAGACACTGTGTCCTACTAAATGGACCAGAAAATTTGACCATGTTGAAGGTGAACATTATGCCGAATATCAAAAATAAAATGTGTGGACAGTGTAGCAAATGAAGAGATGCTGAGAATAGCTGGAAAAACAAGGGTAAGTACTAGACGAAACTTAAGTGGGAAAAAAGTCATTTGATGGACTTCTACGGAGAAAGAAGAAGGAATTTTATAAAAAGGAAGAAGAAAAAACCGTTCTAGAAGAATATTTGCTGGGAAAGAAACGGAGGACAGCATAGAAACTCTGCTTAATCAATGTAAACACGTCACTCTGTAAAACGAAGCGATAGACAGGAAAGAATGGAAACCGAGTAAAGGTAATTAATTACAGAGAGAAAATTTTACCTCCGATTTGGTCACCTCAACGGCAATGGTGGTCAACTGTTCGTGAAATAAAGCCTAATAATTGTGTTAATTGAAAATGTGTCCATTGTGTGTTTCTTATATGTGTTTGTTTTATGATGTTGCTGTAATGGCGGCAATGTAATGTAGTCGTGCAATGCGGAAAATGATTTGTGACAATGCAGAACTCCATCATCATCAAGAGAGAGATGGGTAATTAAGTGTTCGCTTGAGAGTATCAGTGGGCAGCCGAGAGTTGGCTGCAGGAATTGTGGTAACATGCCAACAATTTGTTGAAGTCAGCATTGCTCATACGGTAAGCCCTGTGGGACACGTAACTTATTTATTCGCAAAGAATAGGAGTTTCAGTCTTTCAGTGTAGAACAGTATTAAGAGTTATCAGTGAAAGATGCTATTTACTTGGACGTGTATTAGAAGTTTGAATACCGAGTTCTACCTCTGTTAAAGATTAATTTGATCATAATGTGATTTAATTCAGTAACATGGGATGCATTGCAGCTGATATAGGTCTTATATCGGATGGAAGAGGTTAAATTGATGTAGATCCGATTGTTCCAGAGCACTACAATTAGGGCGTCTGTCTAGCTCTCTCAATATTGGTTGAGTCGAAACTTTTATATGTGTTATTGTATTTTTGTGGGTTTGTGGATCGTTTGTGGTTGTAGCTCCATTGAATGGTGAGGTTTTTTTTGTGACAGTCATAAGGAACAAGTGCGCGGAATTTTATATAGTAACAGCACATGGTGAACCATTTAATTTTGCGACCTTGATTTTAAGCTTGAATTTTTGTCTTCTCTGGAATGAAGAAGCAGCCACTGAACCATTTCACTGAGCAAATGCAGTTGGCATATCCACTTTCAATAGAAAGTTACAAGTAGCTTAAATTGGTCTCATTGGTTTGTACGATGTGTGAGACGGAAAGCTAAATGGGACCTCTTGTCTAAAATTACGGATTCAAGATATTGTAATTTTTAAGTTTATCAGTAAATTCTGCGCAATCTGAAAAAAAATGTAGATTCCTAACTCTAAATTTGATTTATGGCAGGCTGAATACTGGTGACGGAGAAAAGGTGTTTTGAGATAAAGTATTGTAAAGTTTCACTTTATTATCATTGCTTGATTTGACATATTTAAGAAACCTATCCTGCATATATATTTCAGTTAAAATGTCCTACGTCAAATGTTACACAGTTTTTTATGTTAATATCACACATTGAATGGTTAACCTCTTCAGAGGTATTGCACAAGGTAGTGTTAAAAAATATAAAACCAAATAAATCAGCCTCAAATTCAGATAAAAATGAGCATACCACGCATACCACCATTTTCGCTAAATATTGGTGTCTTTTCTCTGTGTTATGGCATTTTTCAAAAAAAAAATTTTGATCTTGAAGCCACGAATGGGCCAAAAACTATCTAAATATTGAATTCACAAAACATCCGAGGATAGATTAGTGAGATATAATATTTTACTGCGGGCAAAGGATTTCATTATCTACTTCTAAAATACCTGCGTCGGAATAGGCTTCAAGATCGTTCACAAATATCATTTTCGCTTCATTTCCTTCTTTGGTTCTGGAATATCTTGGTGGCAAGATTCTTCCTCAGGACTCTCGTTGCACTGACTTGACGCTCTGGTACAGGTCCTGACTTCACTTTAAGACAGAGAATATCTTTTTATTCCTCTTTGTAGTAGGTCCTGACGTTTTTAAAAAGATAATCTGTTCGTTGTTTTGTATTCCCTGCTAAAAATACTCTACTTGGAAATCCAGCGTGTCCATTTCGTTCCAGAAAGATGTGGTGTGCATATTCATTTTCATGAATGTCGAGGATGAAATGTATACTTTTCCGCTAACCATGACTTCAAAGAGTATATATACTTCGTTAACATTACTATCCTTCAACAAGTTTAGCCAGTAGATGTATTTACAGAAACTTCACTTTTTCTTCATTTCTACCAGCAACGCAGAGATAACATGTGTTGTAGGTGCATTTTTTATAGCTGCAGTAGCGTCAGCTGTCGGCTACCACTTTAGGGCTGCCAACTGGAAATTGGTAACATCTGTAAGCATTAATAACTCTTATGTTAAAAGGGAAAACTTGTCTTATTGTATGGAGAAACCGTTGTTCTTGTATACAAACCTGCTTTGAGCTGCTTAAATTGCACATGAAATTTGTGAAAAACTGCGTACACAGTTGTGAGATTTAGAAGAGGTTCATTTGAGTGGCCAGTATTATTTCTCCATAACCACAAAAAGCTATTTTTCAGAAGACCAACGTACACCACTTTTAATAATGTTATTGACTCCTGCTGACCTCAAACAACTTCCAAATCCATTCGGGTAAGTACAAACGAAACACACTGATACAATATAAAAAAAAGAAAACAGGTATTTTAGACGTTCTGAACTATATTTATCTCTACTGAAAATTTTATTTCTGCGTCAACAGTTCCTTGTTCCTTTCTGTCTCACGCACAGTGATCTAACATCTGAAGCTACTCTGTAACCTAACCTGTTAAATGTCAGAGTTTAAGTGGCACTGCACTTAGTAGCTCTTTTTTTTTATTTGGTATTTTGTTGATGCCGGTCGGAGTGGCCGAGCGGTTCTAGGCGCTACAGTCTAGAACCGCGCGACCGCTACGGTCGCAGGTTCGAATCCTGCTTCGGGCATGGATGTGTGTGATGTCCTTAGGTTCGTTAGGTTTAAGTAGTTCTAAGTTCTTGGGGACTGATGACCTCCGATGTTAAGTCCCATAGTGCTCAGAGCCATTTGAAACATTTATTTTGTTGCAGTTTAGTCCATCAGTCAGGGAGTTGCCAGTAATCATAACATATCAACACAGAACTGTATTGAGAAAGACAAATAAAATATATTTTAAAGAATGGAAAGAAAATCGACTTATTAATAAACTGAAACCCACGTACTGTCTGTTGATGTAGACAAAGGAAAATATATATTAAAGAAATGAATAATTCTAAGGAAGAGCATATAACGAAAAGAAAATCGAAGAGGTGTGCCAAAATATTTAGAAACTTAAAATCTTGTAGAATAATTAAAGATATTGAGGAATGGTATTTAATAATGGGAAGAAATAATTAATGAATAATAGTATAAAAAGAAGCGAGAAGTAATTATGAAGGAAAGGTCAGGACGAATTTGAGTATTACAAAATGGAAATAATATATTGAACATTTATGGTTACCAAACATTTTTTAACAGTAGGAAAGAAAGAAGTTATCAGTAGGCAGCGTGGAAAGGGCTATATCGCTGACGTGTAATTACATTGATCGCTGACAAGAGAGAAAAGATTTGTGCTCTTTACACTAAAAACATGGGAATAAAAGTGTAAGACTTGTTTTATTTTTCTGTTTTTGAAGAACGTTGCTTTAATGGTACAGGATTTTGTGAGTGTTTAATCCGAGATATTCCGAGGATCGGTAAGTTATAATCGACAGTGATATAACTCTGGGATGTTTAATAGGATTCAGGTGACCGCCATGTTAGGGTGACTTACAGTGAGGTACAAAATTATTAGACATTCAGATGTCTAGTCACATGACAGGCTTTGTGTAGGAAACTAACAGTGTTTAACATTCCAGTGGTCGTGTGTGATCTCTCAGATACAAAGCTACGTATGCGCGTACTAGGCGGCCCGAGCGTGTGCGGACCAGGCTCCCCCCCCCCCCCCCGCCCCCCCCCCCCCACCACCCACCACCACACCAGCCCTCTCCTATTCCTTCACCTAGTTGCGAGACGAGCGCCAATCGTACGATGAGCTTGTCCGCTTCAGTTTGATGGGTGTGAGGCCGTTTTGTGTCGCAGAGATACCACGCGACTGTGTTATCACATAAGTGCATCGTGTCTTCTTTCGGATTTTGGTGCTTGATGTAAGTCGTTTACATAGTGATGTGTCTCATGTGTAGTCATTTACTCTCAGATAAAATACTGTAGCCAAATAAGTACCCGTATCTCACATATACAGCGCTACTATACAGGGTGAGTCACCTAACGTTACCGCTGGATATATTTCGTAAACCACATCAAATACTGCCGAATCGATCTCACAGACCGAACGTGAGGAGAGGGGCTAGTGTAACTGGTTAATACAAACCATAAAAAAATGCACGGAAGTATGTTTTTTAACACAAACCAATCCTTTTTTAAATGGAACCCCGTTAGTTTTGTTAGCACATCTGAACATATAAACAAATACGTAATCAGTGCCGTTTGTTGCATTGTAAAATGTTAATTACATCCGGAGATATTGTAACCTAAATTTAACGCTTGAGTACCACTCCTCCGCTGTTCGATCGTGTGTATCGGAGAGCACCGAATTACGTAGGGATCCAAAGGGAACGGTGATGGACCTTAGGTACAGAAGAGACTGGAACAGCACATTACGTCCACATGCTAACACCTTTTTATTGGTCTTTTTCACTGACGCATATGTACATTACCATGAGGGGTGAGGTACACGTACACACGTGGTTTCCGTTTTCAATTACGGAGTGGAATAGAGTGCGTCCCGACATGTCAGGCCAATAGATGTTCAATGTGGTGGCCATCTTTTGCTGCACACAATTGCAGTCTCTGGCGTAATGAATGTCGTACACGCCGCAGTACATCTGGTGTAATGTCGCCGCAGGCTGCCACAATACGTTGTTTCATATCGTCTGGGGATGTAGGCGCATCACGGTACACATTCTCCTTTAACGTACCCCACAGAAAGAAGTCCAGAGGTGTAAGATCAGGAGAAACACGGTCGTCATTGTAAACATGTCCCTGCAGATGCTGCTCGCCGACCGTGGCCCGTGTTTGTTACAACACACAATTGAACGTCGGAGGTTTCAAGCGTCAAGTTTAGGTTACAATATCTCCGGATGTAATTAACATTTTACAATGCAACAAATGGCACTGATTACGTATTTGTTTATATGTTCAGATGTACTGACAAAACTAACGTGGTTCCATTTTAAAAAAAAAAAAAAACGTAAGTTTGTGTTAAAAAACATACTTCCGTGCATTTTTGTATGGTTTGCATTAAACAATTACACTAGCCCCTCTCCTCACGTTCGGTCTGTGGAATCGGTTCGTCAGTATTTGATGCGGTTTACGAAATATATCCAGCGGTAACGTTAGGTGACTCACCCCGTATGTGTTACACGTAATATATGTACTGCTATCGGCTATCGGCTATCTAGGCTATCTAGGAATGTTTCTCGATGATGATATTCTATCATCGACTTGTTACAGGTCAGTATGGACACTGGACCAAAATATGGTCTCAATAATCTTTCTGACATGGAAAACACAGACGAACTCCTATTTGACGGATGTGACATGAATCCTAATGACACTTCGAGTTCCTCGAGTTCCGCACCAGCTTCTTCAGGCCTGCTACCAAGCCTACAGCACATAGTGGGCGATGTACCAGAAGAAAACTGTGACACGGATGGGGAGGAAATAATCGACGAACTTCAGGACAGTACCGAAACGGAGCAAAGCGACACGAGTCTTTCTTCTGATGGAGAAGACGACGGTGAATTCTATGTTTGCCACAACAGGAAATGCAAGAAAGTCAACGACTCCATCTGCCGGAAAAATCTCCGTATTGTTCGTCGAAAAGGGGGAAAGATAACCTATTTAGGAAAATGCCGGACCCGATCGTTAGAGCTCGGAAATACACTCAATTTTATACATGTGGGCATGTTTATTCGATGGCAACATGTTGGACACCATTGTACGTTCCACAAACCAATATATCGATTCCGTGAATGATCATTATTCACGGGAAGGAGACGTCAAACCCACTGATCAAACAGAGTTGAGGGCATTTATTGGGCTTTCATGTATTGCTGAACTCTACAAAGCTGGGAAACTAAACCTCGAGGATTTATGGGCTAGCGTCAGATTCGGGATAGAGGTTTTCCGACTCACCACGACTCTCGTGAGGTTCCGTTTCTTACTTCGGGTTCTGACGTTTGACAACAGAGTATCAAGAGAACAGCGAGAAGCTCTAGATCGTCTTGTCTCTATTCGGGACAATTTCCATAAGTTTGCATGGAACTGCCAGCAAAGCTATTTAGTAGGAGAAGATGTTACAATAGAAGAAAAGTCAGAGGTCTTCAAAGGCAGGTGTAATTTCATACCGTATATACCGTCCAAGCCCACAAAATACGGGTTGAAGATACTAGCTGTCTTAGGTGTGTACTATACATGGAACATGGAAATTTATGCAGCAAAACAAACCGACTGTCCTTTCCAGGTTAGCAACAAACCCGTAGACGTGGTTGAACGTCTGGTTACTCCTCTAGCTAACTCTGGCCGAAATATTTCTGATGACAGCTGGTTTAGCGACACCACTCTTCTTCACGACTTGACCATGAAATACAACCTGTCCTACGCGGGAACACTCAAAAAGAACAAATGGCAAATTCCCGATTAATTCAAGAAGATAGAAAGTAGAGAACCATTTTCTACTATGTCTGCATTCCGCAGAGAGGGCACTATTGTGTCGTACGTGCCCTAAAATAAAAATAACAAGAAAAACGTCATTGTGATTTCCAGCATGCATGTGGATGGAGCGATTGACGAAGCAAACGAGTACAAAAAGAAACCGGAAGTGATTAACTGTTACAATCGCCATAAAATAGGTGTGGAAGTGATCGATAAAATGTGTTATTTGTGCACTGTTCAAGGAAGCACAAGACGTTCCCAATGGTTATTTATTACGCGATGATGAATGTTGCTGGCCTAAACAGCCAGATCATATGTCTAGAAAACGGAATCGAAGTGCTGGCCCACCGAATCTTCCTCCGTAATCTGGGAAAAGAACTGATAAGATTCCAGATGCTAAAACGTTCGCTCCTGCCGCGCTTGCCTCGGACCATTTCATTCCGACTTTGGCAACTCATTCCCCAAAATGAAACACCTGCGACACTCGCTAGCAGAACTGCCGAGGGCACCAAAACACGAAAGCGATGCGAAATATAACAAGCAAACAAGACTACAATACCAACTCAGTGCTAGTGCACATAGTGTGATTAATATTTATGCGTGCAACACTGTGCCATGTCTTGGCCCGATGGTTGTGACGTTGATGAAGACATTGAAAACAATGGATGATACATCTTCCGTTTTTATTTTACTTTTTCTGAAACCGACGTTACTTTGCATTAATTTTCTACCTGTTTCCTTACTATAGATACAAATGCTGTATACTGAGTAAAGTTTCTATATGTTAATACATAAAACTTCTGTTTCCAATTTTCATAGGTTAATGTCCTGTTGCTAATATTTAATACATACATGTTTTGTTCTGTGTTTTGTTTACTTATTTTCTCCAACATCTGTGGATAATGGAAGGTAATGGTGAAACGTTGGTCCCGTATCTCGCAGATACAACGCGACCTGCAATGTTCCTCCTAATGATTCGACCAGTGGAGTGCTGAACGCGAAATTATTATCATATTCATGACAGAAAGCTGCTTTAACAGATCAGGTAATCTTCAGATCGTTATTTAATTTGTTTGGAAGATATTCCACATAGCGTTTTGGTTATAAGTAAATACAATAATAGTGAGCTGATTAATTTTTCCCTCATATGCTCTTTTTCTTGAATGCTCTTACGAAGTTATTAGATGAAATGTCTACGTGTAGAAGTGCAGTAAGTGGATAATTAACGTTAGAGGTGAAGGACAGAGAAGGCTAAATCAAAGTATCCACGCTGATTGGAATAGTTGGCAACGTCTTGCGATCTTTTAATAGAAAATAAGTGGCGGCCACTGTGGCCGAGCGGTTCTAGGCGCTTCAGTGCGGAATCACGTTCCTGCTACGGTCGCAGGTTCGAATCCTGCCTCGGGCATGGATGTGTGTGATGTCCTTAGGTTAGTTAGGTTTAAGTAGTTCTAAGTCTAGGGGACAGATGACCTCAGTTATTAACTCCCATAGTGCTTAGAATCATTTGAACCATAGAAAAAAAGTCAATACAGGTTCAGCGTTTCGCTCTTATAGTAATAGTATGAGCGTGAGCTATATTTGAAGTTAGCATCTCTGGTACTCACGTGCAGCATTGTGTAATTCAGGTGCCTCAATTAACACGTTTTTGGAATCGAATAATTTTATCTCAACACGATTCCTTGTAGAGCGCTAGCATGTGTGATTAAAGATGGTTTCCTCTCGAGAGTGAAACGGAGTGACGAGAGTAATGCAAGGCAACACGGGCTGCTAATAGTGGAGAGTGCCGAAGTGCTACACTCACCTGAGACAATTCATTTATTTGATTACGCATTATTAAGGTGGAAGGACTTTCTTAAAGTAGTGTTTGTGATCCAGTCAGTGAACACAATTCCGTACTACACCCGGGAGAAGGATTATTTGAAGAAGACACATGCTCACCAAACAAAATACACGGACGTACTGATGTGTAGTGTTCGTTGTTGCCTGTTAAATTACCCATCCTGTACAAAAAAGCAAAGATTATATGAAGACAGTACCTGTTCTCGAAAGGACAGATTACTGTTGTTGACCGTGCAGCTTTTCCCTGGAATAAATGATGACTAACTGAAACCCTCAAGTTGCCGACGGGCGTTGTTGATATACCTTGATGTGGACAGATGAAAATGTCTGCCCCGACCGGGACTCGAACCAGGGATCTCCTGCTTACATGGCAGACGCTCTATCCATCAGAGCCACCGAGGACACAGGTGAATAGCGCAACTTCAGGGACTAATCCCTTGCACGCTTCCTGTGAGACTCACATTCCCAACTGTCCACAATTCTACATATGTAATGTACCTTATACACATGTGCCCATTCACTCATTACTCGCGCACGCTTTGGCGATTCCCGTAAGAGTTTGGGCAATCTGTGCGCATTCGCACAGATGAAGGTCAATGGCTGGGTAGCCTATATATATATATATATGTGTGTGTGTGTGTCCTCGGTGGCTCAGATGGATGGAGCGTCTGCCATGTAAGCAGGAGATCCCGGGTTCGAGTCCCGGTCGGGGCACACATTTTCATCTGTCCACATCGAGGTATATCAACAACACCGATCGGCAGCTGAGGGTTTCAGTTAGTCATCATTTATTCCAGGGAAAGCTGCACGGCCAACAACAGTAATCTGTTCTTTCGAGAACAGTTACTGTCTTCATATATATATAGTTAAAGGCTACCCAGCCACTGACCTTCATCTGTGCGAATGCGCACAGATTGCCCAAACTCTTACGGGAATCGCCAAAGCGTGCGCGAGTAATGAGTGAATGGGCAAATGTCTATAAGATACATTACATATGTAGAATTGTGGACAGTTGGGAATGTGAGTCTCACAGGAAGCGTGCAAGGGATAAGTCCCTGAAGTTGCGCTATTCACCTGTGTCCTCGGTGGCTCAGATGGATAGAGCGTCTGCCATGTAAGCAGGAGATCCCGGGTTCGAGTCCCGGTCGGGGCACACATTTTCATCTGTCCACATCGAGGTATATGAACAACACCGGTCGGCAGCTGAGGGTTTCAGTTAGTCATCATTTAAGCAAAGATTATCAGGTATTCACTGTGACTCCTTAGGATGTCCAGTGGCCGACTGATTTATAGTGACACACTGATGGAAAAAACCGCAACACCAACAAGTAATCAATGATGAGTAATGAAATTTTGCGAAGACATTTGTCTAGGTAACATATACAAGTGAATAACACTGTAAGCTCACACGTTAATGAAAGTGTGAGGTACTCCACTGCGAATGTAAAGTTCTGCTACACCAATAACCACTGTAGCCGCGAAAATGTCGAATGCAAGCACGCAAAAGTGCATGCATGGTGTTGTATAGATGCCGGATGTCAGTTTGTGGGATACAATTCCACGCCTGTTGCTGTAGGTCGAATAATAGAGGGATGTTTTATGCCGTTTGCGGATGACAGTGGTGTTGTTATCCGATGATGTCCCTTATGTGCTCGCCTGGGAACTCCAAGGAAACGTCTCAACAACATGTAGAGCATATTGGGTTACAACAGCGGTATGTGGGCGAGCTTTATCCTGTGGGAAATCACCCACTGTACATGAATGGCAGCACGACAGGCCGAATCACTAGACTGATGCACAAATTTTCAACACGGGTGGAAGGGATAACCATGAAAGTGCTCTTGTTGTCATACGATGTCGCACCCCAGATTATAAGTCCAGCCCAGAGTATAGGTCCACGGTCTAGCACTCAGACAGATTGGTTCCAGGCCATCAACTAACCCCCTTCTAACCAACATAAGCCCATCAACACAACCGAGGCAGAACCAGCTTTCACCAGCAAGCACCATGCTCTCTAATCTCTCAGTTGACACCACTAAAATCGTAAACGGCGGTCGTTTGGGGGTCAAGGGGAATGCAAGTTAAAGATCGTCTGTCCCGGATCTGTCCTTGAAGTAACCGATGTGTAACAGTTTGCTGTGTCGCTGTTGTGCCAATTGCTGCACAAATCGTTGCTGCAGATGCAGTACGAACAGCGCTGCCAGCAGTCATTTACAGAGGCAACAGTGCTGCACACTATTTCTGCAATATCGCAGCAGGTACATGCGCTTTCTCGTACGTCTATTGAACGACCTCGGTCAAAGTCATTGAGGTATTTATAATGCTATCTCGGTCGCTTTAAAGGGATTTTTCGATAATATCAATTCTCCACATCCAATCTCAAAGGTAACTAACGCTCGCGACCATTACGGCATGTATTTAAGGCAAACCTGATTTGCATCCTCATAGTACACTATTAGCGCCACTCTTATAAGACAGTCTCGAAATTGGAACAGACATAATCTTTTAAATGTAGAAATACGCCCAATAACTTTCATTTATGTCATACAACTCGTACCTGGTGATGCGATTTTTTTTTTCGCCAGTTTATTGAGGCTATTTGCCAGTCGTCCGAATACATTGTTGCTCACACGGTTATAAAGATATTTGTTAATCAAAAAGTGGCACAACATAACAGCAAGGACCAGTTCACTGATATATAGTGATCAACACCTTGTGCCATAAACTCGTTTAATATTCGGAAAATAATCCGTCTTCGCTATTATGTGGCATGTTACAGGTTCTCTCAGGTTCGCTTCGCATTTCACTCTAAAGGATTCATCTGACATTCCTCAACCCGAAATACGTTAGAAGCGCTATATGGGCAGAGAATCATGCGACGCCAAGTGTAGGGTTGTGGCGACGAGTGGCATATGCCTGATACTCTTCTCGACATAGGTTCCGGTAATATCTTCGAATTCAGGCAACAACATGACCACGTTGCGAGTTGGTACGTGTCTTTTACTTCATAGAGTCAACTTTCGAGTGTTCTGAAGCGCTGTGGGGTTCGTGACAGTAACGAGACAGTAGCGAGACAAAAGTTAGCTTTGGGCAACCTGCTTGTGGTATTAGTACGAAGATAATCGTTAAATATAATATTTACGCTATAAAATAAATAAATAAATAGAATAAAATATTAATTATTGTATATATATGATAGTGATTGGTCGTAATTAATATTTGCTTATCTGGAACGTGGACGTTTAATTATTTGGTATCAGACGCTTGACAATGGCTTTTTCGTAAATGCAATGTTATTCGTAGTTGACCGTGAGATGTGATTCAAATAATTGAACTTCGTATTTAAATCGTTTCCAAAGACTGCGGACTCAAAATCTAAATCTCAATATTAGAATAATTTGCCAGCCATGTCAATACGTCGAACAGAGGTGACTGTCTATTAAATATAAAAAAATTTATACAGTTAAATCAGATATATTCAACGAATAAGCCTACAGTTAAATAATTCTACTTACTTTCATAAATATAAATTCTTTACAGAATCGAGTGCCTAGTAAGATTGCAACTCGCAGTGTTCTAATATAACTTCAAATATGGCTGTGTGCCAGTTAATAAAATATACGTGCTTCCCGCACCAGTTGTTCTGCAAGACATCGTAACGCCGGAAATGCATATCCTCCTATTTCCATCTATTGTACTATAATTTGTTTTCCTTATTTTTGTTACCTGAATGTATGACATTTCTGTGTCTTTACATATTGTAATTGTTTTACTATTTGTATATATATATTTATGCATTTATGTCGATGTATAATTGGTTTGTTTCGTAAATATTATTTGTATTTTTACGCTGGGTCTTGCCTAGGGAAAACTGCTATCGAACGATTACATCGATAGGTCGTGTGAAGAATCAAAGTGTGTAGGATCTTTGGTAGTGTTAACTCTGCCGCGTGGAGCGCGGGCAGAGAGGGTCTGGCTGGGGTGGTGCAGTGGAGCAGGTGTGTGGTGTGAAGCTCCCGCGAGTTGCCGCGCTATCGGGGTTTGGCAGCATGTAATTGCGCTCGACTTGCGATGATAGTTTCTCACATGGTGTCGCGGACGGGAAGCATTAGCTGGCGCACGTCAAGAGCCCGTTTCGTCTGGTGACCGTGTCGAGAAGAAGGCGCGCCAACATCGAGCTTCTGCAACAGCGACGGCCGACAATGAGTGACTGTCGCCACATCCTCGATCGACGGCTTCAAACCTTCAATCAACCAACAAGGAAGACTAAAAGCACGTAAAGTTTCAGAACTGTATGACAGACCTCAGCTTTTCAACTGTTCCATTTGCCTCGCAAAATTACAGCAACTTCGCATGAACTTTTGTTGCTCATTGTCCCAATTGCATTACCAAGCAGGGTCCCTTCCCTTTCCGAAATGAACCCGAGTGTCGTTGAAATTCAGACGCCAGCATTAAAGTACAATCATTCCATTTCACTGCTTTAATTTCAAAGTTCAGTTTAAGTTTCGTAGCTGGCTACAATATTTAGGTTACGCAAGCACAAATTGAGAGTGCGAGTTTTGTTAACATATTTTAGCTTACCTGTAAGTGCAGCTCAGCTTGGTACGTACTAAATTTTACTATTGTTAATTGTTCAGAATCATTTAATTCAAGTTCAAAGTTAAATCTCTTATTTCTAAATTGCGTAGATTCAAGTAGCTTTTGAAATGATTGTTGAGGTAGTCCAAGACTAACCATATTTTACTAAGTTTCGATGTGCTTCAGAAAGAAAGCTCACTATTAACTTCAGTCACTAAATTAACTTTCGATTTTCCGGTTTTATTAATTCTTTTGCTAAATTAAGTGTAGCGAAATTTATTACTTCTGACAAACTTTCAGTTTTCACACTACACTTGTCAACCTTCAGTTGCCACGCTTCTAGTGCTAATTATATGTATAACAATCTTTCTTTTTCAATTACTATAGTAATTGTCCTTAGGACTGGCGACCGTAATTTCCCCCAAATCTCAAATATCTAATTACCGCTAGTTGGTTGTTAACATAACGGCCGCCCATTCACTCTCTTTATTAACTTTACCCCTATTTCAAAATTAATTTCCACCTGTTTCATTTGCATTTTTCCTTTCATTTAGATGTAACCCTTTCCTCCCTCTTTACCGACAAATTAACCTCGGTGACGATTGCTTTTCCCAAATTTCAGGCGGTTTAATTTTTCACTGTCATTAAGGTCGATAAGTGAGGGGGAGGTTACACGTGGCGACCGTGACAGGACAATCTTCAGATTTGAGGTTGTTCTGGACACGAATTTTGCATTGTGCAAATCTTGTAACAAAGTACTGGTTACGAAATGGTCGATACGTCAGCGAGAATATTAGTGTGAGGAATCCTAATTAGATTTGAGATCTGTTATTTATATTGAAAATTATTAAAATGAGTGAAGGCAACAATTACCAAAATTTGGTAGACTTGGATACGGAACAATCAGTCGAACAGTGGGAAACGCGCACCGCGGTACCCATTGTTCAGGGGCAGGCGGCGAGCATGAAAGACGCGACCGCCGAAACGCAACAAAGAGCAGAAATGGAATTCCAAACTTTAGAAAATGTTTCGGAATCGGAAGTGAAAATCAAATCTGAATCCCTTGATGACGAATACGGGATGACAATTAAAGAGGAAGCCGCTACGGAAGTAAAACCGGTAGTTTCCAGGAATTTAACTGATTTATTGAATGTTTTGATTAACGAAATCAAGAGTCAATCGGCCAAGCAAGAAGCTCAGGCTGCCAAGCAAGAAGCTCAGGCTGCCAAGCAAGAAGCTCAGTCTGAAAAAATTGAACGGATGCTAGACAATCAGAACAAACCTATTAACGTTGTTAACAACAATGTTGGAGTTGTTAACACAAAAGTTGATAAAATCAAAGAAGATATTGTTGTAATTAATACCGAAATCGGTAATCTTAAACAGGAAATGATAGGCGTTCAGGCGGAAATTGCGAGCATAAATACTCGTTTTTATTCCGAAATTAGCAGAATCGAGAAAAGTGTAGGAGAAGCAGTTTCTCCGATGATCGAGAATAAGGTGACGGAACAAATTCAATTAGTGAAAAAAGAGGATCAACAGAAGGTGGAAACTTTAAAGGCTTTAGTGTCCGAAGTAGATACCAAAGTGACGAAGCAGGCTAATACCTGCGAAGAGAAAAAGAGGGAAGTGGAAAAGCTTGCGACAACCACTTGCCAAGTGATTACGAGGGTGTCGGAATTAGAAAGAAAACTTGGCGAAAAACAGAGCTATGTGCCAATCTGTGCACATAGTTCGGAGTTGTTGACGAAAGAGGAGCGGTTCGACCCCTTGAAAAAAGGCGGGATACACCCGACGGATTTCATTAAAAACTGTGAAAGAGTTTTACCCAGATCATGGACTAATGAGAGAAAAATTAATGCGGTTATTGATGTGTTGGCTGGTGATGCCAAGCGTTGGGGCTTAAACCTCAATATTACGAACCTGACTTTTGACGAGTTTAGAAATTTGTTTCTGGCTGAATACTGGTCAGAGCAAAAACAGCAAAGTGTCTGGAGCGAATTTGTCGTATCGAGGCCTTTCGATGCGAATTCGCGCGGCTCGATGAAGGAGTTTTGTGAGGGCTGGATCCGCAAGTTGGAAGATTTGCGTGATCGCCGCACGGAATCCGAAATAGTCTGGGAACTCTACATGAAGCTTCCAGATGATACAAAACGCTACGTAGGAAGCAATTACAGGACAATCAATGATTTCCTAGAAAGAGTTGAGAACGAGGACAATTGGCGCAATAATCGCGATACTGGTAGAGGCCGTGGTAACAACAACGGGTACCACAGCAAACACAACAATGATAACTATGGGAATAATGCATACCGCAATTTTGGCAGCAATAACAATAATGGTTCGGGCCGTAATGACAATCGGTACAATGCGAATAATAACAGGAATGACGGAAACCAGTATCACACTAGCGTGATACGGGCTGCGCAGAATAGTAATAACGCCAGAGGGTGTGACCAGCCGCCTCAGCATTATCCGGGGAGCGTATCTGCTGGGACGAGACAGGGAAACCATTAGCCGCGCCGGTGAGGGGCCGACCAGGCGTGGAGAAATTTTGGCGGCCCAATAACAGGAGAAAACCCAGGTGTCGTCGTTATGAAAATTCCGTATGGAATAATCAACGGCGGGAGAGTGTGCCGGTGTTAGGAGAAAGGAGTGCGCCCACAAGTAGTAGATCAGCTGTAGACACGGCAGTAGGAAGTACATTCACTGTCAGTGAGAACAATTTAAGTAGTGTTCCGGAAATAGATTATAAAGTGGCAGCTGTAACACCAACAGCAGAACTGGAGATTGAGTTTAAGAATGATTCGCAAGTGTTGAGAGAAGATCAGATGTCGGATAAAACGTCCGTCATCGAGCGAGGGGATGCAAAGAGAGATGAGGTCTGGTTAAGGCAGTTCGGTCGCTTATAAGACGAACTAAGAGATTATTGGGGCCTGTATGGGAGAAGTGTTTATGGGGAGCGCGTGCAGGATTTTCCGCGTCTCGTCCCGCAGGAAGATAGTGTTTGTGAAATGATAGAAAGTTCTGGCCCTAACCGGCAGACTTTACTAGAAATAGTTGATGTTAATGGGGAGCACGAGCAAGATTCGTCGTGTCTCGTCCCGCAAGAGTTGGATGTTGAAGTAGTAACGGAAAGTTCTGGCCCTAACCGGCAGACCTTACCGAAAGTCGTAGTGGTAGAAGTAGCCGACACATCCGACGCAAACCTCCAGTTTAAACATTGCGAGAGTATTAAGGAGAAAGATTACGAAAATTTTAGTGATAGCCGGACACGATTGGTAGAAAAGCACATAGATTACAGCGAGTATGAGGTTAGAGCCGACTTTATACGGTCAGACGATAACAGTGTGGGTTGCGCAGATCTAGAGGAAGTAATTGCAGATACTACTGGGCACATTTCTCCAGGTAGATTGGCAGATGAGATCAATCTGACTAAAGAGGAATCAACGAAGGAGACAATTAGTGAATTGATAGCAAAGCAACACTCACTAGTTGACGAGTTACAGGAAAAGGTTTCGGTATTGGAGGCGAAGCTACAGATTAAGCCTCAGGACAGACGTGTTGAAATTAAAACTGTATGTGAACAGAGGCTGAAAATGCCTCCAGATAAGCCGAATTTAGGATCAAAGCCGGATGGTTTTTTCTGGAATGACCTGGATATAGACGATGATTTACTGTGGGAAAATAAAGAAACAGTCGAGGACAAGTGTAGACAGATAGTAGTGTCTGTTAAAATGCACGACCTACAACTAAACGTGTTGATGGACACCGGTGCAGAACTGAGTGCTGTATTTGGGAAAATATTTGAGTTACTGAAAGACAGACCCGGCATCGTAGTTATGCCAGTAACAGGAGTGAAAATTATCGGTGCTACTGGGAAAGCCAGTAAATCGGTCACAAAACAGATTTTTGTCAACTTCGAGATATGTGGGGCACGATTTGAACAAGAGTTTGTCGTCGGCCAGACTTAACGACGGAAGTAATTATCGGGTTAGATTGGCTATTAAAGTACCGTGCAGTGATTAATTGCGAAAGCAAAACTTTGACATGTACGTCACAACATGAAACAATAGTGGTTAGCTTTGACGAGGCAGGAGACGGTGTGCATAGGCAATACCAGCCTATACACATTGTTAACTGGCCGGATGGTATTGATGTAGGTATGAATTTGAACTATTGTAATGTGAGGAATCTCGGCATTGACAATAGTGTAGAAAGTGACTTGGAAAGTATTGTAGACGGTGTGTCAAACGTAACACACGAACAAAGACGAGGCCTGTATGAAGTGATAATGAGGAATAAGAGTGTGTTTTCAGACAAACCGGGACTTGTGGAAGGATATAAATGCAAGTTGCATGTAATTCCGCACGAACCATTCTTCGTGAGACCGTATGCTATACCGCTGTCCAAAAAGGAAGCAGTGCAACGGGAGATAGATAAGATGATCGAATGGGGAATGATTGAAAGAAGTACGAGTCCATACAATAACGGTTTGGTCATTGTTGCAAAACGGGAGGGTAGTGTGCGTATTGTGATTGACGCACGCACGTTGAATAGGGTCGTTCAACGCGAAACATACAGACCAGAGAGTATGGAGGAGATTTTGCAACGTTTTCATGACGTTAAGTTCATGACTAGCCTCGATCTGACAGCTAGTTACTGGCAAATAGAACTCGAAGAAGAATCTAGGCCATACACCGCCTTCTTGTTGGCGGGCAGGTGTTATCAGTATAGAGTACTGCCGTTTGGACGTAACGTATCTGTGTCCGTATTCATCAGGGCCCTAGATAAAGTGCTAGGACCGGCTTTGAGTTCAAGATTAACTGTATATGTTGACGACCTATTGTTGGCCAATACCACTTGGCATGACCATTGTGACCTGTTAGATGAAGTTTTTAGAGCATTGCGCCGTGGCGGAATGACTCTAAAGCTAAAGAAATGCGAATTTGTGAATCAGGAACTGAAATTTTTAGGGCATGTAATTACCACTGCTGCTATTACGAAGGACCCAGAGAAACTAGAGGCAATAAGGAATTGTCCTCCACCCAAGTCTAGGAAACAGTTAAAAAGTTTTCTAGGGTTATCAGGATTTTACCGTAAATTTGTGAAAGGACAAGTGTTTAATGATGAAAATTTGAATAACCTCTTATGCAAAAACGTTCCGTTTGTGTGGACTGACGGGTGTCAGGCCGCTTTCGAGAGATTAAAAGACGAGTTGTTAAGATCTAACATACTATTTCATCCTGATTTATCGCTACCCTTCCATCTGGGAACGGATTCGTCGAATTACGGGGTGGGGGTAGAACTGTTCCAAGAGGTTGATAAAGGAGAGGATAAGGAACACCGGACGATAGCGTTCGCGAGTCGAACTTTATCAAAAAGTGAGCGAAACTACACGATTTCTGAGACAGAGTGTCTCGCTATCGTGTGGGGATTCAAGAAGTTCAAGGGTTACCTATGGGACCGTAAGGTGATTATTCATACGGACCATAAGGCGCTCACTTATCTGAAGGATTGTAAACTACTTCACGAAAGACTGACTAGGTGGTCGCTGTATTTACAGCAATTTAACTAAGACATCTGTTACGTAAAAGGGACCGACAATTGCGTAGCGGATGCGCTGTCGCGGTTGCCCGAGTCTAATCAAGAGATATTGAAAGATGAGTCAGATGGAGTGGTCAAATTATACTATTTTAAAGAAGTTGAGGGACGTAAATTAATAAGGAACGTCTGTAAGAATCTACGTCGTCATCAGAACGAGGACGGTTGTTTAAATATGGTGAAAACCCGATATGATGAAAGGAGTCCAGAAGGAGAAAAATTAAGGAAGTATTACAAGATATACGATCATATCTTGTACATACGTAAGGGTGAAGATAGTAATATTTGGTGGGTATGCTGGCCCACCAAATACGTCACGGAAATAATAGACTACTACCATTTGGCGTATGGTCACTGTGGACCTAAGAAATGTACGGAAAAGCTGAGTGAAGTAGGGCATTTTAACAACATGTTAAAACGCGTTACTGACAAAGTGAAAACTTGTGATTTATGTCAGAAGGTGAAGGTTACCAACTGAACGAGTCGTGGTCCTATGCAAAGTATAAGGCCTAACGACACCTTTGAATTACTGTGCGTGGACTTGTACGGACCTTTGCCCAAGTCATCAGGAAACTTTGCCTACATTTTAGTAGTGCTAGAAGCTTTTTCCAAGTTCATCAAACTATACCCGATTAGGAAAGCTACAGCCAAAGCGGTCTATAGCAAGCTTGTGAACGATTATTTTGTTCATATTGGTAAGCCCAAGGCGATTCTATAGGACAATGGGGCACAATTTACTTCTAAGTTGTGGAATGAAGGCATGGAAAGTAATGGGGTCGAGGTGATCCATATTTCAGCTTATTGTCCGGCTGGGAATCCCGCTGAAAGGTATATGCGCGAGCTAGGCCGACTTTGCCGTACCTATTGCCATCACAACCATAGGGCATATGGCAAATATGTAGCAGTATTTGAGAGAATTATGAACACCTTGAGGCATGAATCGACGGGATTTTCTCCAGAGGAAATCCTGTTGGATGACAGAAGTAAAAGTTTAGTGGAAGAGATAATCAAATTCCCTCCACGGATTAACATTAGTATTGGTGTGAAAAAAGATCGTTTGCGAGAAGTAATGAAGCTAAAAGCCGATGCTCGCATACGTCGTCATGACGCTAAAGCGCGTTTTGCTAAGTTTGCAATCGGAGACTTAGTACTTGTAAAAGCTCATGAGAAATCGAGCGAGATAGACCATGAAATCTCTAAATTTAAGTTTGTTTATAATGGACCATATAAAGTCATTGGTATACCTCACACAAATGCTTATTGCTTAGAGTATCCAAGCTCTGGAAAACTATTAGGTATACGGAACATTGTAGACTTGAAATTGTACCAACCTAGGATCGATTAATACCACACAATGGGTAATTTGTACAGTATGTAAAATAGAGTGTAAGATTTAACGATTTGCTAGATTGCCATGCTTTTGACTGACCAAAGTCATTAAATAAGTTGTAATTAATAAGTAATTAATTTTGATTAATCAATTTAATTTTAATCAATTTAATCTTGATCCAATCAACTGAAAAATTCAAGCTGCTAGTTTAAGTTTTCAGCTGAGTCACAGTAGATTAAGGAATGTAAATATGATTTTGTAAATAGCTGTAAGATTTCACAAATATGTGATTTACTAATCATTGCCGATGTACTTGGACGCTGTTTTAAGTTTCAGGCTAGTACATGCGTGTGATGATGGACAGTGTTGAGTTATCCACTGTGATAGTGTTTATGGACTCCTTGAGATTACTAGGGAGTGAGTTTTTCCGAAAGAATTCAGTGAAACGGACGTTCTGGAAACGCTTTTACAAGGTCGAGTGAGATCAAGCGAGCCGCACAGGCGGGAGCAACAATACTGGCAAGGCGGAGCCGCTGTCGGCTCTTGTGCCGCTGTTGGCTCTTGTGCCGCTGTCGGCATTCTCTGTACTTGCGAGTACGGAAGGTGGAGTTGTTTTTTTCTTCCCAGACAGTTGATGTGAAAGAATTCTGCTGTTAATATTTATGTTTTTGTCGATCTGCTGTACATTATTTTCTTGTTTAGCGGTAAATAGATTCTCGTGACGAGAATATTAATTATGAAAAGGTTATACAAAATGTGTAGTCTATTTAATTATTTATTTGCGTATTTTGATCTACCTGTTTTTATGACCATGCACTCTAATTAATTTTGCAAATAGTATTCCATTTCTTATAGTGTTACGAATTTTAATGATTTTAAAATAGCTAAACCATTTTCTATGTTTTCTATGAATTTTGATATGTTGTCAACCTGTTTTATTTTGTGCAAGATGACAGAGTGGAATAGTATTAGGAGTGTCTCCACACAATTATTATTGTCTAAAAATTGGTTTATGGTTAATTAGACGAATGCTAAATTGTTTTGATGTTTTGAGCATATGCATTTAGGCTGTTTCTTTTTTGGGACATTATCTGAGTCTGTTTACGTTACACGAACATCCTCAGACAATGTGGGGCACGTGTAACGCCGGAAACGCATATCCTCCTATATCCATCTATTGTACTATAATTTGTTTTCCTTATTTTTGTTACCTGAATGTATGACATTTCTGTGTCTTTACATATTGTAATTGTTTTACTATTTGTATATATATATTTATGCATTTATGTCGATGTATAATTGGTTTGTTTCGTAAATATTATTTGTATTTTTACGCTGGGTCTTGCCTAGGGAAAACTGCTATCGAACGATTACATCGATAGGTCGTGTGAAGAATCAAAGTGTGTAGGATCTTTGGTAGTGTTAACTCTGCCGCGTGGAGCGCGGGCAGAAAGGGTCTGGCTGGGGTGGTGCAGTGGAGCAGGTGTGTGGTGTGAAGCTCCCGCGAGTTGCCGCGCTATCGGGGTTTGGCAGCATGTAATTGCGCTCGACTTGCGATGATAGTTTCTGACATGGTGTCGCGGACGGGAAGCATTAGCTGGCGCACGTCAAGAGCCCGTTTCGTCTGGTGACTGTGTCGAGAAGAAGGCGCGCCAACATCGAGCTTCTGCAACAGCGACGGCCGACAATGAGTGACTGTTGCCACATCCTCGATCGACGGCTTCAAACCTTCAATCAACCAACAAGGAAGACTAAAAGCACGTAAAGTTTCAGAACTGTGTGGCAGACCTCAGCTTTTCAAACTGTTCCATTTGCCTCGCAAAATTACAGCAACTTAGCATGAACTTTTGTTGCTCATTGTCCCAATTGCATTACCAAGCAGGGTCCCTTCCTTTTCCGAAATGAACCCGAGTGTCGTTGAAATTCAGACGCCAGCATTAAAGTACAATCATTCCATTTCACTGCTTTAATTTCAAAGTTCAGTGAAAGTTTCGTAGCTGGCTAAAATATTTAGATTACGCAAGCACAAATTAAGAGTGCGAGTTTTGTTAACATATTTTAGCTTACCTGTGAGTGCAGCTCAGCTTGGTACGTACTAAATTTTACTATTGTTAATTGTTCAGAATCATTTAATTCAAGTTCAAAGTTAAATCTCTTATTTCTAAATTGCGTAGATTGAAGTAGCTTTTGAAATGATTGTTGAGGTAGTCCGCCGGCCGAAGTGGCCGTGCGGTTAAAGGCGCTGCAGTCTGGAACCGCAAGACCGCTACGGTCGCAGGTTCGAATCCTGCCTCGGGCATGGATGTTTGTGATGTCCTTAGGTTAGTTAGGTTTAACTAGTTCTAAGTTCTAGGGGACTAATGACCTCAGCAGTTGAGTCCCATAGTGCTCAGAGCCATTTGAACCATTTTTTGAGGTAGTCCAATACTAACCATATTTTACTAAGTTTCGATGTGCTTCAGAAAGAAAGCTCACTATTAACTTCAGTCACTAAATTAACTTTCGATTTTCCGGTTTTATTAATTCTTTTGCTAAATTAAGTGTAGCGAAATTTATTACTTCTGACAAACTTTCAGTTTTCACACTACATTTGTCAACCTTCAGTTGCCACGCTTCTAGTGCTAATTATACGTATAATAATCTTTCTTTTTCAGTTACTATAGTAATTGTCCTTAGGACTGGCGACCGTAATTTCCCCCAAATCTCAAATATCTCATTACCGCTAGTTGGTCGTTAACGTAACGGCGCCCATTTACTTTCTTTATTAACTTTACCCCAATTTGAAAATTAATTTCCACCAGTTTCATTTGCATTTTTCCTTTCATTTAGATGTAACCCTTCCCTCCCTCTTTACCGACAAATTAACCTCGGTGACGATTGCTTTTCCCAAATTTCCATTAGGTACACGCGGTTTAATTTTTCAGTCATTAAGGTCGATAAGTGAGGGGGAGGTTACAACCTCTCCCTTCTTAGTGAAGCATAAGAGTGTCCTAATTGTCTTTTGTTTTATCAGCGACATAGCGCTGCAGTTCTGTGCCACAGGCTTTGTTTATTTGTCAGAGATTAATTATTTAATTAAGATTTCGCGTTTCCGAGGAAACTCACGCACGGCATGCAAATGTGCCTTTATAACGCCTAAATATTTTTAATAAGGCGTCAGGAGAAGAATGTGGAAGCGGCTTTCTAAGGATAAGAACGAAGTTTGATCTACTAGCATCAAAAGTTTCGAGAAAAATACCACTTTTGAAAGGAGGAAAGGATGTATGGGACGGTGTCCTCCTGTCACCAGCTGCCTACACATTCAAGAGTTTTTCTTTGCAGTACTTTCGTCTCACACTAACTTATTCAGCATGAGATCTAGCGTGCCCACAACTCTCACTGATAAAACAGAGATTTTCGGGCGGCAGGATCACTAGATGCATTCGCATAGGAATTAAAACCTCGATTAGGAGTGTAGAAAAAAATCAATGACGGAAATAAAACGCAATACCAAGAGGGAGTTGTGTGTCATAATCGAGAGTGGGTACCCATGTTCCACATCTGAAAGATGATGTCTATTCAAATTTCGCACCAATCATAGGAGAGTATCGTTAATAGCACTACTATGAGGATGGAAATGAGGTTTGCTTTAAATATGTGCTGTAACGGTCGTGGGCGTTAGTTATTCTTGAGATTAGACGTGGTGAGTCAACATCAGTCAAGAACGCCTTTAAAGTGAGAAAGTCGCTATTATCAACGCCTCACTGAGTCTAAATGAGGTGATGTAATAGGGTTACAAGAAGCTGAATTTTCTTCCTGCGATATAGCAGAAAGACTTGGGAGTAATGTTTCCCTTGTACATGACTGGTGGCAACGAGTGTCACGAGAATATACGGTCCGAAGAAACCCGGGCTCTGGCGGTCACATGACACTACCGTGAGGGAAGACCATCGTGTTCAACGTATGGCTCTGGTGCCCCATACTCCATCTGCAGCAGCAATCTGAGGACCAGCTCGCCTCACAGTAACCCAACAGACCGGTACAGATCGGTTGCTTCAAGGGCAGCTCCGAGCCAAACGCCCTGTAATGTACATTCCACCGACCCCAAACCACTGCCATTACCGCCTTCAGTGATGTCATAGCTCATTGGAATGCAGGGTGGAGGTTTACTACGTTTTCTAATGAAAGCTGAATCGGCCTCAGTGCGAGTGAGGACCTAGCGTTGGTTAGAAGGAGGTCAGTTGAGGGCATGTATCCAACCTGTCTGACTGCTAGAAACACTGGACCTACACCTTTAGCTATGGTCTGCAGTGCGATTTCGTATGGCATCTGGGGGCACCCTCGCGACTACCCCGCTCTCACCGACTGCAAATTTGTACGTCAGTCTGGTGATTCGACCTGTACTGCTGCGATCTATGGACAGCAATCCATGGAGTGATATCCAACAGAATAAATGTCACCCACATATCACTATTGTAATCCAACATTCTCTACTGAGTGTCGATATGCTGCCTTGGCCTGCTCGATTACCAAATCTATTTCCAGTCGAGAGTGTATGAGACATGAGACAATCAGCATTAACCGTTCCTGTACTGGTCGACCAAGTGCAACGGGCATGGAACCTAGCCAACAAACTGACATCTGCCACATGTACAACACAAAATATGCACTTTTGGAACTACACTGGTTATTAATATAGCAACCTATCACATTTGTACTTATTTACCTCGAACGTACATTAACATGTGATATGTTATTGCTAATCACTTACACGCGTTACCTAGACAAATGTGTTCCCGAAATTTCATTCCTCTACAGTAATTACTTCTTTTGTGTTGAGATTTCCTTATCATCGGTATACTTCACAGAGACTTTAAGCCACAATTGATAGACGGGGCTGTTTTGAACTATATTTTCATAACATACTGATAGAGATTGGCCTGAGATACTACATTCACGACAGTGCCAAGCAAAACAAACTGTCGTGCAGTAAGGGATACCGAATTTCTCATGTGTGGTGTGTCGTGTATTGAATGTTTTGTGTTGTGCGTTGTAAATCACTTCTTTTCTTAATTTGAAATAGGTGATGAGACTAATCCTGCTCCATCAGTGGGGTTTAATTACTACAATATTACTTGTCTTTTAAAAAATAGTAGTAATATATAACATTTTAATCACTTCTACTGCTGGCAATGCTCCTGAAATGGTAGAATGGTGCGTAGAAAATTTTTACTTATTTAATAATTGCGTTCCACCCTCCTGTATCACATTCCCATCAGACCGACGAGAACTTTGACCAACGGCATTTTTTAGTGGCCAGTGACCGATCTCAAAATTACAGAGTTTGCGGAATTACATTGCCCATTACCTACTGATAGGAAAAGTCTGTAAAAAGATATCATGGACGCTTATATAAGAGTCTGATAATGTAAATGCCAATTGAATGCTGGTAGCGTGCAATTGTGGCCACCAGAAAGGTCGTAGGCAACTCTTCTTCGCTGCAGCCTGAAAAAGGTCTAAAATATAACATTATAAATTTAGATGTAACATAATGGAAGAGGAAAGTGGGTTTCTTGATTGAAACACGGCAATCACAACTAAATTAACGTAGTTATTTAACCAAAAGTTACAGGTTCGAGAGGGACACATACATGAGAGAGAGTGACCACAGTACCTGCTTTTATATAGTCGAAAAGAAATTACGGAAACTGCCTGCAACTCACTTTACAAGGCGTTTTTTATCAAGTTTCGGTATATAAACATTACTCTGCAACATTATTTGTTAGAACAGCACAAAAATACATGTCCTATATCAAATTCTGACCTTTCCACCTTACTTTACTGATTTATTTAGACAGAGAAAATTTATTATTCGTGCCTTTTAGCATTAATTAAACGTTTGGGGCATATTTGATTAATTATTGCAATGTAACATTTCATTGCCACCCTGGAACACTATTTGCTTGTTTTGTTTCTAGAAAAACAAAACAAGTGTTCAACTGTGGTAAGATTAGTATACATTGTGTTACAGAAGAGCACATTAACATTTAATTCCAATAGAATCATTAACGTAACACATTGTTCACTTGGCAGTTCCTTTAGTGGAAATGTTCGGTACATACACTTTACACTTCACTGCCTTTGTGTACCTGTTTCCTGAAGTTTGTTTAAATACCATTGTCGTGACGGAAAATGTTCATAAACTTTTAGTAAATATACACACATACAATGAGTTTGATACATATTTTTAACTTTTGTCTTTCTTACTGATTTTTTTCTGTAAGAACCTTGACAGGCTCGTCTGTTAACTATGAAACACTCGCGGTGATTATGATTGACCCATCAGAACACTGTCACAATTTGGCGGGCTCTGTTGAGAAGAGCGGGGACCCGTCGGCTGGCCCGGTTGCCTCTTGAGCGATTCCAGTAAACCCGCTGCCCAGCTGGACGAACATCGTAGCTGGACCGTGTGCGAACGGCCCTGGTGGCTGGCTGCTTGCTCTATACTCGCGACTACTGGCTGCTGCCGTTCATACATCAAAATCAAGAAAAGCAGAGTCAGCTCTACAAAAATCAGTTCAATATCGCAGAGCTGCCCTACAAAGGAATTAGATTAGTACGACAGAGTTCATTTTCATTATTGTCCATCATGTGCACAGATCTTGCGACCCAGGTCTATCTTTAGGGAATTTTACTATTCACTAGTATGTATTTGGCACCACTGTCTACAAATAGTGGCGTATTTTCAAACTAAGTGTGTCGAGTTCTTATCAGCTAAGTTCGTCAACAACAATATTCGTTTACGTTTCTTAGTGTTCAGCACAGCCAGTTCAATAATGTCTCTGCAGAGTCACTGCTTAGAGTTGTTTATTAATATATACATATATATATATATGTATATATAATATATATATTATATTATATATATAATATTATATATTATATATATAATATGTAATTCAGCGTGTAATTTCAAAGTTTATGCGTGTTGACAATAAATCACACTTACATATAGTGTTTGTTTATTGATGAGGCGTTTTTTTTACTTGTCCATTAACATGCCAGTGCAATAACACCTTGTATAAGTTCACTAATTCACTAAATAACTTTTCTGTGCAGGTATGAACGTCCGCGTACACGTCGAAGACAAGCCATGAACACAGAATATTTTACTGCCGGCTGGCCTGCAGTTCACAACAGAGGGTTCGACATGTAAACTGTTAACGTCACGTAACACTTATTTACTTTATACATTTTGGAGTCACAATGTCACTCGGTCGAGTGTCCTATTGCGGGCATTGTCCACAAGTTCATGTCACAATCTCCACTTAGAAAAACACTCACAAATAAAAGAGCCCCTTTTTCTCACCCTCACCAGTCTAATTGTTCCCTGGATCGCATTTATTTCTTGTACAAATACCTCAACAATATTTTGCATTTGTTTCCCATCCAAGTGGTGTGCTTTACATGAAGAATGTGTCGCTAATGTGGTTTTGGTATGTTAGCTGTGTTTGTTACAATGCATTGCTCGTGGTCTGACATTCACCAAATTCTTTATTGCCCTCTTTTCTACGGTGAGACTCCCGCTAAACCCGCTGGGGAGAACAGGTGATTAGGATTGTGGAAAGGGCCAAATAAGGTTCGAATCAGTTTCACCTTAAAATTGTAATTTATTGTAATTTAATAACACATTTACAACCAAAGCGGCACAAAGCCGAACCTTTACAACTACGAGTTTCAAAATGCAATTGTTTCACGGTTCAAGGCCTCCAAACAAGAAATATTAAAGATCTACACGACAAAAATGCAGTTAAAACAAAAGTAAAATACTTAAAATGTATATACATGACAGCTAGGTTGAAAGACTCAAGCCAAGGGTGGATAGACAATCATAAACAATATGCAATACAAACGGCTGAAGGCCCACAATAAAACTTTAAAGATTTTAAAATAAATTACCACAACGTCTCAAAGGCAGAAGGCCGCAATGTTTAACCTCGACAGGTAATTTTAAGAATAAAATTTCAAGCCACAATCCTTAAGCTTGAAAGGTAATTTTAAAAATAAGGTTCAATGGCTGAAGGCCCACAATTAACTTTCCAAAGTAAAAAAAAAAAAAAACATAAACCTTAAGTTTTTAGTAGATGAAACCAGACTAAAGACAACACAACGGCAATAACATTTCAACAAATATCCACTTGCGGGAATTCAAACTTACTTACATAAAACACAGTAAAAGCGAGAACTTTCTTTGATCATTGGCTCAGATATATTATAAACAGACAATCAAACACCAGTATAGAAGACAGTAGAGGCAACAGCACTCAGAAGCCTCCAGGGGGTCGGTCTGGCCTTGTTCACTTAGATGAGACAGATGGTGAACCCAACTACACTTGATTCGTCGAAACCCAACCAAAGGAAAGCCACTGACCGACCGACAAACGACTTGCTTGCCACGAATCGGTAGATGAGAATTCAAACTAAAAATGTTACGGGCGTGATTATCCCCAATGAAATATGTATTAAGCTGTCAAAATTACACACCGTGATGGACAGCGACAAGAGGTGAGAAAAGGACACTGCTAAAAATTACGTTAGTGGCCAGGGCAGGTAACGAGAACACTAACGGCTACAAGGCAGAAAATTCTGTTGGTGCACTTGAATTGTAGTCAACCAATATAGTTAATTCCACCGCATGGGCCGTCCAGAGTGGCCGAGCGGTTCTAGGCGCTACAATCTGGAAACGCGCGACCGCATCGGTCGCCGGTTCTAATCCTGCCTTGGGCATGGACGTGTGTGATGTCCTTAGGTTAGTTAGGTTTAAATAGTTCTACGTTATGGGGGACTGATGACCTCAGAAGTTAAGTTCCATAGCGCTTGGAGCTATTTGAACCATTCATTTTTTAACCACCGCATGGTGGCTAAATTTCAGCAGTACAAAGACTCGGTGTTGCACACAGGTAAATCTCCCCAACAACGAACCACCGAAACGAACCACACAACATGAATGGACGTGGCTAGGGTACTTGAAACCACTACTCACTTTTGACGTGCTGGGTCGGTGAACCACGAAGCTCGTAGCGATGGGACAGCTCCACATACGCTCCGACATTGCTCAGGGACCTCCAGCGGTCC
The DNA here is from genome assembly GCF_023864345.2 of Schistocerca serialis cubense. NCBI lineage: Eukaryota > Metazoa > Arthropoda > Insecta > Orthoptera > Acrididae > Schistocerca > Schistocerca serialis. The sequence continues at coordinate 740,140,888 of NC_064643.1, read as the reverse complement.
CAGCTGACTGCACCGTGCGGAGATAACTTCCCTAGTCTGCAGCAACCGACCGCCTCCTCTCAGAATGCCGACAACATCTAAAATAGTCGTCAACGGAAAAAACGCCAACTACATACAAAACCTGACAGACACTTGCACGAAGACCTGAACGATACCCAACAGTAACTACGCACGCACGAAGACAAATCGGGAGTCGATGCACGCACACACAGCCGACTCATGAACGATCGGAGAGCCAAAACGCGTCGTCTGGTATGACGACCGACCGTCGATCCACCAAGACGGTGGCCTGGCTCAAGTGGTGCGTGGCGGCAATGGTCGGGCGAGCCATGTCGACGCAGACCTCACTGCTGCTCCAAACCGACAGCACTAGAGCTGCATTGCAACTACCCGACTGGCAGGTCCAGACTGCGCTCCATGCGACTTCCTGCTGACTGGCAGAGCCGAACTCGCGACCCGAACTCGCTTACGACAGACCACGACCGGGAAGTAAATCTAGTCGAGCAAAGATCTTACGAGAGGGGATATCTCGATACGCGCTAGCGCCGATCACTGCCAGGCAAAGCAGCAACTCAGTGACAGTAGTAATTTAAATTAACGTAGTAAGGTGGAAGTACGTTAAGGGCAGGGTGTAAAATACGTGATGGGGGGAACACGAGCCACACATGGCTCATACAGATTAAGTAGCATTACCTAGGTTATCGTCATGTTACCACGTACACATTATGTACTCCTATTACAGGTACGGATCGGTAAAGAGCAAAGCACAAAGATCCTAATAACACAGACCGCGATCACGAAATTAACACATGCCTCCGAAATCTCAGGTTCAAAAATTTAACCTTCCGCTCAATAAACGCACACAACTTACGGTTTCACATCATTTAACTCACAATGGATCGTTCTGATAAAATTTTGTCAGCATAACTTTACATACCAATCCTGTATTTCAGAACAGAATTCGTATCAGCTGACATTAAATAGACATGCACGAGATTACAATACATGTAAATATTTAGGCACAAAATAAAATGTCATCCCAATAGCACCTTGTAATTGTTTCTGCTTGACTTATCAGCTAGAAATGCTAAATGCTATCTTCCAAGCTGCTTGCATACTAATACTTACATTTGATTGTAGTTGTTTTATGGCCTGCACATCTTCCTTTCAATAAATGATCAGTTCAATTTAGTGCCTTCTATACAGCACAAGAGCGACCAGAGAATGCACTCAGTTTACATACAGTTCAATACCTGGTTTAACTACCTGGTTTCTTTACTTGGTGTGTAAGTGTATCACGTATATGTGCCATAGAAATTAAATTTGACAATGAAAGTTTACTACAAGGCAACTATTTACACTGAATATTTCTGTTCCTTGTTCTATATACACTTAGCTGAAAGTAAATCTTGATATTCTTATGTTTGTAGCAGGCTACAAAGTACAAAAACATAACGTTAGTTCTCATTTTACTTTTGTTCATCATTTTCCCTTATCCGATACTTTTAACCCTTTGTTGCCCGACGGTACTTAAAAGTACCAGTAAGTTTTGACTTTCATTATTCTCTCGTGGTGCAGTTTCGTGTTCTGAGAGCCTGTCGGTACGTAACAGTAACTTTGCTCTACTGTTTCATAGATGTTATTGTGCAATACATAGACCTCTCTGCCGGTCAGAGCTTGAAATCGTTTTTCGCGCGCTGCTGTGAAAGCAGAAGATTGTATGTGCTTGTTGCCATGGTGTTGCCTGAATTTGTGCGCAATTTATTGAAACTTCCGTTGAGTTTTCCATTGTACGTACTTACTTTCTTTGTTTTTTTTATAATAGTTTGAAGCATTACATTACATATGAATGAGATAAAGTGGAAAATATAAGGCGGACTTATTAGTACCGTCAGGTTGTGTGAACACTTTATTGTAGCAACAATGCATTACCTCTCACTAGTTGTTCTGTCCACTTTTTCTCACACAGAAATCGGTAAATACATTTGCCTGTGGAACAATTAGAACAAATAGGAAAGGTTTGCCAGGGAATTTACATAAAGAAAAATGTCTAAATCAAATCACAGAGAGTCATCTTTAGACCTAACAGTATTTCGATGGAAGGAAAATAAAGTAGTGTATTTTGCGTCAAACTTCCATGGCACTGAACAGAGGGTAGTGACAAAAAATCAGAAAGATGGAACTAAGATGACTATACCATGTCCAGTTAGTGCATGTGATTACAATAAAAACATGGGTGGTGTGGATCATGCAGACAGATTACGTTGAACTTATGGTCTTGACAAGCGATGAAAGAAATGGTGGCACCGTCTCTTCTGTGGAGCAATAGAAATAGCTTTTGTCAATGCTTACGTCATTTTCAGTGATCTACATGGGGCACTGCCACTGCTGGAATTCAGGCGTGCTGTGGCACTAGGGCTAATGAATGAACAGCAAGTGCCAAATCTCACAAAGAGAAACTCTGGTAAAGATGAAATAACTCTCCCAAAGAGAACGAAGGATAACTTTTCTGTTCCGAAGGATGTACGTCTTGGCAACCGAGGAAACCATTTTGTAGTGTTCAGTTGTAAAAGAAGACGATGCGAAATGTGTGCGAAAAATAAAATTCAGTCGAGATCACATTCACAATGTAGTACATGTAAAGTATATTTGTGCTGCAATGAAAAAAAGAACTGTTTCCTACGATTTCATGAGGTATCACTAAATATGTGATATGTATACACTGTCAAAAATGTATAGCTAACTTACTATGCATTGTGAAGTTGCTCTAGAATAAATTTATGCGAAATTTAAAAAACAATTCAGAAATATCATATTTCTGTTAATTAATTTTCTAAAGTAAAAATAATTAATATTTACGTGGAATAAAGTACAAGTTAAAAAAATTGGAGCATTTTTCTGCGTATGTTGTGATTCTGTCCATGGAGTCTGACGGTACTTCTGAGTACCAGGAGAGAAAAAAGTTGTGCAAAATAAAATAAAATTTTTCAAAAAATTCTACCGTCATTTGAGGCCACAATAGCATAAATTCTGCAAAGAAAATGTTAAAAAGCAAATTTTTTCTTATGTCAGGAAACAAAGGGTTAATCAATGTTTTTCAATCTTTGGGTCGCGACCCCTGGGGACTCGCAAAGTCTTGCTCAGGGGGTCGCGGTCGTAAGAGAAAGTCGTTGCAGCATGGCTGGTAACGTGTGTTTCATGACGATCACCTTCTATGGTATAAATATCACACAGAAGTGACAAGGATTTGTGAAAGCACATTGCAAATTCGCTCGCGTTCAGATCTGTTGCTTATTTATAGTAATGAATACGAATTTAACGTAAACCTGTTGAAGAGTTCAAATATGCAAAAACTGCAGCAGTGAGAAGCAACACGACGTCTACGAATCTCTTCCCACTTCTGCGGAGTGGAACTAGGGTGGCGAGAGTCACTCGTCTTGTACAGATAGTATTTACCTCCGAGTGGTTTGCAGGGAGAGGGAAAGGACCACATCAACTAATGGACTGGAACGGTGGTGCAGTAGCAGTGTCTTGTGTATAACTGACAATTTAGTTTACGTGCCAATCATCTGCTGTGATAAAGATATGACATGGAACAAGAACAATTTATGGAAGCGCATTTAAAGAATTCTCACGTTCAAATGTCATTCAAAATGGCAACAACAACATGCACACACCTCAAGTGCAAGATTTGGCACCATGGTAACTAGAATGCATTTCAGTAACAAGTTTCGAAACAAACAATAGATCGCTAGGCATGGCAGCAGTGAGACAAGACACGAAGTACATCAATGTGTAACGAGTGGATCTAAGATACCTGACCTCAACTCAGATCTTAATTCACCAACTGCATGTTCACGTTGTTTCTATTCTGTGGTTTCATCGGAATTCCCACCAAATCGTATTTACTAATCACCTAGCTAAAAAAAAATGGCTCTGAGCGCTATGGGACTTAACTTATGAGGTCATCAGTCCCCTAGGTCTTAGAACTACTTAAACCTAACTAACCTAAGGACATCACACACTCCAATGCCCGAGGCAGGATTCGAACCTGCGACCGCAGCGGTCGCGCGGTTCCAGACTGTAGCGCCTAAAACCGCTCGGCCACTTCGGCCTGCACTGATCACCTAGTTAACTTCTTATTTCATTCTGGCAATTAATGGTGGTGGTTGCCGTGAAGTAAATCATTGTGTTTTCCTTAGTACTTTACAAAAGACTTGAAAAATATCCTACAAAAAACTAGTACCAACATTTGTAAAAATATATATTTCTTAGTACTTTACAAAAGACTTGAAAAATATCCTACAAAAAACTAGTACCAACATTTGTAAAAATATATATACAACATGTTCTCGCAATTAAGTACAAAGAAATGTTGTCGTCTTTTGAATCTATATGGAAGTGAACGAAATAACCATCCTGCTAAATGTCTCAAAACTAAGGGTTCTGTAACACAAACACATAGTCCTATGGAAAATGGATTTTTTTGTTAAAATTGCGTAATTCCATGTATACAGTTAATTTTGAACTGAGCAGAATGTAGATTGTTTTATGAGAATTACGCCGTGTTAACGATAAATAAACGAAAGACTCGAAATTTTTTTTCAGGAACTGATTGATAACAAAATTAAGAAGATCCAGTAAGTAACTGTGAGAAATTCGAAATCCGATCTTCCTGTTTACAAATTTACTATACAGTGGGACCTCGTTTCACGAGGATAATTCGTCTCGGAGTCTGATCTGCGTTGCGAAACAGTGATTATGCGAAACAGATTTTTCTTTTGGAATTCACGTAAGAAAAGGGTATTGCATTCCATTCCGAAAAGATACTAAAACAGTTTATAAAATGCACAACATTTTTTACAGGAAATCGTCTAAATACATTGGTTTTTACCTCCTCTTCAAAATAACTCATAAACACAGAAGATGGCTAGCTGAATGAAACATCTGTCTACGTATTGGTTAATGCGCAGCTTTATTGAATTCGTGTTGGTTAACGACGACATATCTAAAATGTAATTCCTATAGAGGTATTGCAATGCCATGAAGTAACATGAGTCTTGCTTGCAACACAGTCACAGAGAATTTGGCAACGTCGTCGAGAAGACCCTAGCGGATCTATTCTTTACAATAATTGGAACGCGAGGAGTGTCACTAACGGTACTACTGAATACTGCATTGTTGGCGGTGTTGTCTTTGTCCGAGCGTCTAATGTACTTTTTTCCTTGTAATGAAATAACAATAATAACACTGATGTAAAACATTACGCTCTTTTTCCTCCGCGTTTTCTGTTGTTTCTTTGTCATTTCTTTCCCGCGGAGCATAAGCTATACCGTCACGAGTAAAGTCAGTAACAATAATGGTACGATCGATCAGTTATACGCAAATGCAATCGTCTGAATACAAGGGAAATACTCGAACATCATCTTTTATTAACACGTTTACCACAAACTAAGTTTATCGAGGAATACTTTGATTTTGTCCTTAGCTGTTACAATGTTCCCTTCTTTCCCTTGGAGACTCTTGTTTAAAATATATAGATGATTAAAAAATCCACGATAAATGCCAATTTTAATAGCCAGACAGGCTCACAAAAGTAATTCGCTTATCTTGATTTAGAATCCAGTAAGAACATTAACAATTCACCTTTTAGTTGCAGATCTCGTGTCACTACCTTTCCTTTCGAAAGCCACCTGACCTCTGTGTGATACAGAAGATTTTGATGGAGCGACCCCATGTCTTCACATATGATCCTAAACAGTCGAGTTTGCAACGCTTTGAACACCTCTTTAAGCAAATCATTTAAATCAGAAGTTGAAATCGTGGCTGCCAGAGCTTGTCAATGAAGAATGCATTGTGCCCACGAAAAATTTGGCATTATTGACTTTAATTTCTCGACAAACCCACTTTTAATGCCAGTCACAGCTTTAGAACCATCACTACATATGGTGATACATTTTGTCTAATCAGTCTAGTTGTAGCAAGTGCTTTCTAAACAAATGTCGTACAAACAAACACTGGCCTGATACTTTCATCTGCTTCAAAGCGCACAAGTACTACAAATTTAATGTAATGTCCTTAGGTTAGTTAGGTTTAAGTAGTTGTAAGTTCTAGGGGACTGATGACCATAGATGTTAAGTCCCATAGTGCTCAGAGCCGTTTGAGCCATTTGAACTACAAATTTAGCACAGTCTGACACATCAGTAGAATCATCAAACTATAAAGCAAAATGTAGGCTCTTCCTTAATTTTTCGACTAACTTTTCTCGAATATCGCCCGCTATATCGTTTATTCTGCATTCTGTGGTATTATCAGAAAGTGGTATGCTTTTTAGCTTGTTTGCCTTTTGCTTATCTAACATAATTTTAACCATATCCAGGGCTGCTGGCAAAGTAAGATTCACTGCATCCGCATGCGGCTTCCCTGCTTTAGCGACTCGGAATGCGACTCTGTAGCTAGCTAGTAACGCTTTCCCGTTGACACTGGATACCTAAAATCAGGTAAAGAATATTCTTAAATCAGAAAAACGAACAAAAAATCAAAAACATTAATACTACTTCAAATCAACAACTAACATTACTATTTTATTACCGGAATCATAGTAGTTTTCTGCTGGTTAAGCGGTCTCAGTTTCCTTTCGAAGAAATCGAATGGTTCGTCAGCTTCCTTGGAATGTTTAGTTGAGGGGTGACACAGAATCTTTGATAGTTTCATACTCTCACGTGCCAATTCTTCACCGCAAATTACACAATGAGGTTTATTGTTCATGACAGGAAAACCATACTTCAGATAACAGTTGCCATAAAGACGATATTTTCGATTTTGATTCGATTCCACCACTGCCATGTGTACCAGACATGGAGGGCTCCACAGATATTTTAAGAAACTTGTTCATTTTGTACCAGCTCAGAGCAAAGCCCGAAAACAATAATCACGTCCATACTTGCTGACGTACTCGGACAACAGATTGTGGTGACCGAATTCGCGCGACTATGTTCTCGCTGACCCCTTCCCTTCTCACTTCCCCCCCCCCCCCCCTTCCGCTCTACCTACCTCGGCAAAGAATATTATCTCTATCTACAGAGCACTGCGACCTCTTTTCGCATGCACTTTATTTCTCGAACAGTGTACTATCATAAAATTTAATTAAAATGTTGTCTTTGAAATAGCTGACATACTTCTATTATGGTTCTGGGAGTCACAACGAATATTTTTACTTGGAAAGGGGTAAAGTATTCAAAAAGTGTGGAAAACACTGCTTTAAATGACCTGCACAGAAATTACTTCCAAAATTAACATGTCAAAATTCTAGAGTTCATATAACTAATGCTGAAAATAATCATTTCACTCACAAAACACTCAGTCCTCATTTTCGTGTATCACAGTTCTAGATGTAGAGTTCGATGTGTAGAGTCACTTTTGATAACGTAAACATACTTTCGTGATAACAGATAGAAAAACTTGCTAACTGCTACTTTTATTCCTCAAATACTTGAAACTAAAAGATCATTACTGCTTCTAATGTCGAACAAATGCCAGTAGTTTCATGTATCTTCTGATTGGTGATATTTATATCCATTAGTTTTGGTACACTTGTATCCATTCTTTATTCTGTAATAGCCTTTCATAGTGTGACAGGTACAGCATAAAACTTCAGGAAGTGTACAATTTCTCAATACAGAGCGGTCGATAAAATACTTTAACATCTGATCAAACGTGCTCACTGAACGTATACCTGAGATCCTTTTGGTGATACAGTCCTTGAACTTTCAGTGTTCAGGATACATTAATAACTAACTTCCTACATGAGGTACTAGAATAATCTTATAGGGACCAGGGCACATTACTTGTCCTTTCTTGTTCTTTCTTAATAAAAAATTGTGTTCTCAAAAAGATTTTTATCTCCCATTTTTAATTCTTGCGTCTCTCCCAGTGCCTTACCGTAAGGTGGTTTTCTCAAAGCGGCTGCTGAACTAAGGACAACCAAAGCTTGCCTAATCTTTCCTCACATGACAATTTAGTTTCTGTAAATCGAGGCAGATGATTCACCCATTCATTTCTCTCATGCGTATCGAACATGAGCGATGCTGGCGTGTGCTGTGTGAACGGGTGCGGCAGACTGTTTGGCCCTTTCTCAAATGGCGTAACGAATTTAACCCATTTGATTTACTTGTGAGGTACATACGTTCTAATGAAGTGGTCGAAATCTCGAAAAATCCGTCAGTAGGATTTGATTCGGGATGAGAATTACTTAACAAAATCTGTTTGATGCCATTTTCCAGCAAAAAACTTTTCCATTTTCTGGCAGTGAAATTTCGTATTTATCAGATAATATAGCACCCTGTTTTCCGAATCTCAGAATATAATCTTCTTTGATGAGGTTGATTATGGGTGCTGCCAGGAATAATGTTCGTTTCTTTGCCTATGAAACAGTGCTTTATTACGCACCTGTTAGTAGTTGTGCCAATTTTTGATTATTCTGTTGGCCGGCCGAAGTGGCCGTGCGGTTAAAGGCGCTGCAGTCTGGAACCGCAAGACCGCTACGGTCGCAGGTTCGAATCCTGCCTCGGGCATGGATGTTTGTGATGTCCTTAGGTTAGTTAGGTTTAACTAGTTCTAAGTTCTAGGGGACTAATGACCTCAGCAGTTGAGTCCCATAGTGCTCAGAGCCATTTGAACCATTTGATTATTCTGTTCTGCGAGCGTGCAGTTTACTTTTGCCCATTTTGCATCCGCAGCCTATAGAGTCTCTATATTTCCGCCTTCCTCGATAATGCTGTTTATGCAGTGGATCTTTCATTAAAAGTACCTTGAAACGTGAAATCTGTTCTACAACATCCTAATACTCTGGTAGAACTTGCGGGAGCCTGGATAGAGAATGTCCTTGCCACTGATATGGACTACATCATAATCATACTCCTGTAACATAAAAACCCATTCTGGCTAGTCGCTGGTGAAACAACGTACACGTCAGTGGAAAGCTCAAGGCTTGCTGGTCACAATACAGTTCAATATGTTTACCATGAATATAGTAGTTGAACATTTTAATCGACCAAATCACGGCTAATGCCTCTAATTCTGCGGATGAGTATGATCTCTCACATTCCGTGAGCACGCGGCTTGCAAAACTAATCACCTTAATTTCACGTTTACCCTCGACGTCGTCTACTTGAAACAGACACGCCTCCAAACCAGAGCACGACGTGTCTGTCGCGATGCAAAAATCCTTCTGGATGTTGGGGCGGAGCAAGATATTCGACATTGCTGGTGCCTATTTAATTCTGCTAAACTCCTCCTGACATTTGTCCGACTGGTGTCAAACCACATACTTTCACAATGGGTTCAGCTAGTCAATTTCGTTCGTAGACTGACCGGTGTGAACTTTCTGAAGAAAGAAGCGAGGTCGAGGAATGCCTTAAACTGCTTCATAGTTGAAGGAAGAAGAAAATTTTCTGTGCCCTTAATCTTTTCGGGCTCAGGTAAAATTACCGACGGCGAAATGATGTGCCCAAGAAATTTGATCTGATTCTTGCGAATTTAGATTTGTCCACGTTGGCGGTAGCTTCTTACTCCGAAAACTTATTGAGCACTCTTTCTGATAAACACAGGCGTCCCTGTCAGGTAGCAGCTGTGATCAGCAAATCGTTCACATATAGTGCGAGCTGGTCTAACAGTTCGGATTCTAGAACTGTATCTATGACTTCCATCCGGTAAACATAATAACTAATTACGGTAGACCTTACTGAAAATACCTAGACATATTTACCAATAACTTACATAGTTCCGTTTTCTATTGATCATGTAAGGTTTTCGCCTCATCGGATTTCCATCGTAAGAGCGAAGAATATATTTCGTTTTGTCCACAGTTCTTAGGTTCAGGTGCAAGCTTCGTGTACTGTGAACGGTCTTGCACCAACAGCACTCTATTCTTAATAATTTTAACTTGTATTCCTTGGCAGAGTATGCTGTGTTTCTCCACTCTCTTTATCAGATTCAGAATAAACTCCTCAGTTCCTAACTTAAAGTGGCATTTTCCACGCGGGACTTCGACCCTTGAGTCCCCCACGAATTCCATGCCTACGAGCAGGACACGGTCAAATTTTTCAGCATGAGAAACGTGAATTGATCCGTTCCCTTCTCGTATTCTACACCTATCCGTGCCTGTAACGTAACAGTCTGGCTTAAAGTGCAAATAGCAACAGATGCCACGCCATTTTCAACTGGCGAAGTCGGAATGTCTACAGATTGCGCATTTTCTTAAAGGAATTATCTTTTATCACGTTTACGCTTACACCGATTTCTAAAATCAATGTCGTGGGAATACCCCCTCCCCCCCTCCATATCCTCCAACTGCTTCAACAGAGGCTAGTACGTACTAGAAGGGAATTTCAGTTTCATTAATAGTTGGTTATCTCGTTCAATAACTCTCGACCGATGTCAGTCCCATCGTTATATCGGAGCACCTTTAGCTGTTCATTCAAACTATGTACCCATTCTGTCCCGCTACTGCCATCAGGGAGCACCATACAATCGCGTTTAGTTTGACGTCCCGGACGTTGACATTGGTGTCGCTTCAGCCACCACGACTATCGGGACGTCTGGATTATAGTTATTTCCATTTTTCTTTACATGCGTACGTTGCCCTTGATTGTTTTGCGACCACTGTTTATTGTGGCCTTGATTCTTGTTGTTGTTCTGCTAGCGCACTATGGGACTTAACAGCTACGGTCATCGGTCCCCTGGATCTTGTTGTTGTTGTTGTTGTGGTCTTCAGTCCTGAGACTGGTTTAACGCAGCTCTCCATGCTACTCTATCCTGTGCAAGCTGCTTCATCTCCCAGTACCTACTGCAACCTACATCCTTCTGAATCTGCTTAGTGCATTCATCTCTTGGTCTCCCTCTACGATTTTTACCCTCCACGCTGCCCTCCAATACTAAACTGGTGATCTCTTGATGCCTCTGAACATGTCCTACCAACCGATCCCTTCTTCTGGTCAAGTTGTGCCACAAACTTCTCTTCTCCACAATCCTATTCAATACTTCCTCATTAGTTGTGTGATCTACCCATCTAATCTTCAGCATTCTTCTGTAGCACCACATTTCGAAAGCTTCTATTCTCTTCTTGTCCAAACTATTTATCGTCCATGTTTCACTTCCATACATGGCTACACTCCATACAAATACTATCAGAAACGACTCCCTGACACTTAAATCTATACTCGATGTTAACAAATTTTTCTTCTTCAGAAACGCTTTCCTTGCCATTGCCAGTGTACATTTTATATGCTCTCTACTTCGACCATCATCAGTTATTTTGCTCCCCAAACAGCATAACTCCTTTACTACTTTAAGTGACTCATTTCCTAATCTAACTCCCTCAGCATCACCCGACTTAATTCGACTACATTCCATTATCCTCGTTTTGCTTTTGTTGATGTTCATCTTATATCCTCCTTTCAAGACACTGTCCATTCCATTCAACTGCTCTTCCACGTCCTTTGCTGTCTCTGACAGAATTACAATGGCATCGGCGAACCTCAAAGTTTTTATTTCTTCTCCATAGATTTTAATACCTACTCCGAATTTTTCTTTTGTTTCCTTTACTGCTTGCTCAATATACAGATTGAATAACATCGGGGAGAGGCTAGAACCCTGTCTTACTCCCTTCCCAACCAGTGCTTCACTTTCGTGTCCCTCGACTCTTATAACTGCCATCTGGTTTCTGTACAAATTCTAAATAGCCTTTCGCTCCCTGTATTTTACCCCTGCCACCTTTAGAATTTGAATGAGAGTATTCCAATCAACATTGTCAAAAGCTTTCTCTAAGTCTACAAATGCTAGAAACGTACATTTGCCTTTCCCAAATCTTTCTTCTAAAGTAAGTCGTAAGGTCGGTATTGCCTCACGTGTTCCAGTACTTCTACGGAATCCAAACTGATGTTTCCCGAGGTCGGCTTCTACTAGTTTTTCCATTCGTTTGTATAGAATTTGTGTTAGTATTTGGCAGCTGTGGCTTATTAAACTGATTGTTCGGTAATTTTCACATCTGTCGACACCTGCTTTGTTTGGGATTGGAAGTTAGAATTACTTAAACCTAACTAACGGAAGGACATCACACAACACCCAATCTCGATAACCGGGATGGTACTGATTATCATTTCGTTTCTGGCGTTGAAAAAATGTCTGTGTGCTTTGAGAACCACCATTGTGGTCATTCTGATTTGCGTGTCCGGTTTGCGACGTGCTGCCGTTATTCCGCAACACGCCGTTACGGCTGTTACTGTGGCTGTGTCCATTCTAATTCACGGACTGTGAACCATTGTTTGCCAGTGATGCTACTTGCATCATTTTTGTGTTAGGTCCACGGTTCGAGCACGGACAAAAAGTTTTCAAGGTCAGACTCAGGGACTGTTATTAACTTTTCCTTTATGTGCACAGGTAACTTTTTCTTCAAGATGCGTAGAACATATATGTGTTTTACCGTCTCGTCCCAGCATCTTGTTACATTAATGTACTTTTCAAAATACGTCCTAGGACCACAGTGCTTTGGGTTGTAAATTTCTGGGCTGAAGACCTGTTTTCTAAGCAGTTCTTTTATGTCCACTTAGCAAGGAAAGCCTTTTCGGCCTGTTCATAATGCATGCAGTCCTTTGCGGCTTCAGCAGCCCGTGAGGCACCGTCTCCTTGACGCCTCCAACGAATGGCAGGTATTCTCTGTCTCCCATTCAATGACCTAGGCAACACGTTGAGGAATTAACGTATAAAAACTGTTGGATGGACTTGTCTTTTGTCTCGGATAAAGACCTGAAATTGGCGGTGTTTTAACAGGCTTTTGTTCTGAAAGATCTCTGTCAAGGTTGCACCTGCCCCCATCTCCTGATGCGATTGATATACTGCGGGGCATATAGGTTGACGGGCTTCAAAGAACGGCCCTGGGCCTTGTGGACTAGTATGGTATGCATCTTGCATTTCGACAGGTGATACTTCGCATGACGGCTGTGGTATTGTTTCCACCGCATGGCGCACTTTTTTCACCTGTGAAAAAACTTCGTCTCGCCAATGTGGAAGGTCGTGATGTATCATGTGCTTTATGTGATCTATTTCCGAGCGGAGCGTTTGTTTACCCGTACCGAGTTAGGCCATCGCTTCGCTCCCAACGTGTCGTTTGTGCCTTTCCAGACTGAATTTATGTTATCGGTGAGGACTTCGTCTTTCTGCTCAAGGCATTTGGTGAATTCGATATTTCATTTTTCACCTTACTTGTCTATCAGGATTTTCAATTTCTTGTCGTTCTGTGGTGAGGATGTCAATACGTTCCGCTAATTCATGCGCTGTATCTTTCATCACCTTCAGTGTTGAGTGTATTGTTTCTATATCTTTAGATAGTCTGGAAACCGTTTGTGGTAAACTCCTATATGCCTCCTTTAGGCTGGTAATTTCGGATGCTACTGTTCCTAAACCCGTATATATTTTTTTACTAATTCTTGAATTAGTAAGTGGAAATTTGAGTGACCAACTGTTTGTCACATTCAGTCATAGTATTATTTATTTAAGAAGTCAGCGCTACATTAGTCTCAGCAAGAGTGGTATTGACCTGCATTGAGATTTCTGAAGTCAATTATTTGTTCCTTTCAGAAACGGTGTTGTTTCTGCTTGGTACAAACGCTTCATTGCGTGCGTTACTGATCTCAGCAATTTTACTGAATAACACAGGAAAGTGATCTACGACGGGAGGAGATATTTGCTACGTCCTTTCATTTACTTGTACAAGAGTATTAATTTCTGCCTCCACATTTTGAGCATCAGATTCTGCCGCCATCGGATCGGTACTATTGTTACCGCCATCGACGTCACTTTCAAAAGCACTACCATCTGCAAAATTCATGTTTTCAAGTTTATCTATCTTTGCCATAACACAAATTGAAAATATACTTCGAAACATAATATCTTGAAAACACACCGTAGAATTAGCGTAATATGACAAAAGGATGCTTCAACACTAAAACAAAGCACCATCACTCGCTTTCATCTTGCTTGCCGAAGAGCAAATGTAGCCCTCTTGGTATAGCATTTAGCAACAATGCCTACTGCAATTACTATGTTGCAAACTACGCAGAGTGCAAGAAATCGAACACTGACCATGAATTAAAAGAGCTATACGTTGCAGACTACAAAAGCAGAAGCTGCTGTTAACATGTTGCTAACCATATTTGTTCTTTTGTGCTGCTGCTTGGAATCTGCTATAATTCTCGTTACTTCAGTTGATTTCCTTTACGTTTCGTGTAACTGTCATCAGTTTTTTTTTTCTAGACTCCGAGAATACAATTGCTTGATGAAAATTGGAACATACAAGCAACAATTAACATCATAAATTTTTTGCTCGAGTCCCACGTTGGGCGCCAATTTAATATTACTTCTATTTAAAAAACAGTTGTGTCATAAAACTTTTTAATCATTTCTGTTGGTCGCAAAGCTCCTGAAATGGTAGAATGGTGGTTAGAAAATTTTTACGTATTTGATGATGAAACTGCATTCCACCATCCTGCATCAGATTCACATCAGACCGACGAGAACGTTGACCGACAGCATTGTTTAGAGACGATCTCAAAATCACACAGTTTGCGTACTTACATTGCCCTTTACATACTGATAGAAAAGATCTGTAAAACTGATTTGGAGGACGCCGAAATAAAAGTCTGATAAAGTAAAGGCCAATTGAACACAAGTAGCGCTCAGCTGTGGCCAAAAAATTGGTACCCAACTCTCCTTGGCAGAAGCCTGAAAAATTTCTGACATGACAAATTGAGAGGTAGCATTAATTGAAGAGGAAAGTTGATTTCCTGATTCAAACACGGCCGCTATAATTACATTAAAGGAATTATTTTAACAAAAATCACAGATACGAGAGACACATTTGTATTTCATGAAACAGCCGTCGAAAACAAACGAGCGAGAGACAGGGATCACAGCCCCTGGTTTTATATAGTCCAAAAAAATAATTACGGCGACTGCCTTCAACTTGTTTTACAGGTCGTTTTCAATCAAGTTTCGATATATAAACATTTCTTTGGAACATTCTTTATCGGAAAAGCACAAAAATACATCCCCTGTATTAAATGATGACCTTCTCTCCTTACTTCAGAGATTTATTTACACAGAGAAAATTTATTCTTAACGCCGGCCGCGGTGGCCGTGCGGTTCTAGGCGCTTCATTCCGGAACCGTGGAACTGCTACGGCCTCAGGTTCGAATCCTGCCTCGGGCATGGATGTGTGTGATGTCCTTAGTTTAGTTAGGTCTAAGTAGTTCTAAGTTCTAGGGGACTGGTGACCTAAGATGTTAAGTCCCATAGTGCTCAGAGCCATTTTTTTAATTCTTAACGTCTTTTAGCATTAATGACACTTATGGGCGGAACATATTGTTAATTATTCAAAAATCAACATTTCAGTCCGACTCTCGAAACACCAGAAGGGGCGGTGATATATCACTTCTGCTTCCTCAGAAGCACAGAATACGGCTGCAGATTTCCAGTCCTATGTAAGAGAAGCAGATCTTCTTGGGCCGAGCGTTCCATCTTCCTCGTATAGTCTATGTACTCGTCCGTTAACGCTTGCGGGCGACTCTCAAGCTACATTGTTTGCAATATAGGTGGTAGTCGCGATTAGAAGGAAAGATGCAATACGAGAAAAGTGTAGCGGTTCCTTTGTGAACTGAGTAATGAAAAAAGATTCCTAATTCTCCATCTAGTACTAATTTTACTAGCAAACTAGGTGATTATTTTCTCCCAGGGCCACCTCTCTCCTCATTGCCAGTATAACCAAATAGGACGTTACTGATTCTTACTTCCACATTATTTCTTTCTAGATAGTAAGTAGTATCTGTACCAAGTTTGTCTGAAGTCGATACAAGGCTTCAAATGTTGCTTCTCATCCATAGTTTTGTTCACATAGGCACTAATCACTTTTATCGATTTATCACATAGCTTTACGCTGTATTTGTAGGTAATGTCACGCATCTCAATGTTTATGACCTGAAATCTTTTGAACTATGTGTAAAACGTCCCCTTTGAACAATTATACAAGACTATGCTTAAACTGACACACAATATTTTTAGCGCAACGCAATCTGACTTTCAAAAATCCCTACAAAAGAATGGCCCTATACCTTTCAAAAATCACTTACCTCACCAAAAATCTTCGTTACTCGAACTACTGCAATACAGCGAGCGCCACTACTACCAGCTAAATAAAAGATTCAAACTACTGAAGGCACTAACTACTGATACGCATAATTAGCAAATGAAAGATTTTAATAGAGGACAAACAATGTATTTACCTTAATAGTCATAATATATATAGCAGTTCATGACATCCAGTTTTACAAATTTCAAAACTCCGCCATTTCTCTCCCCACATCCACCACTGCTGGCGGCTCACAGTCATAATATATATAGCAGTTCATGACATGCAGTTTTACAAATTTCAAAACTCCGCCATTTCTCTCCCCACATCCACCACTGCTGGCGGCTCACCTCCAACTGCGCAACGCTACGCGCTGTTAACAGCCAACAGCCCAACACTACAATGGCAGACAACAATGCAAACTAGCCACAGACTGCACACAACACAGCCAGTGATTTTTCATACAGAGCGCTACGTGGCGTTACCAATAAGAAAACCCAAACAGCCTACCTACATGTGTCATAAAATGATACAATTTTTTAAATACATTTAGCGGCATACGTGGATACTGTTGGGGAATGTGTGGCGAATAGAGTTAGCAGCAAAGAAGTAATACATTTAAAAGTCACGGATTATGAAGCAATTTTTCGTCCATCTCAGTGTTTAAAACGTCACATCTTCTGAAGTATGAGTAGTACAATGGTGTAATTTTGTAACTGTATTCTTTCGTATATATGAATAATTTCTGTAGAATATGTTTCGAATACCGTTAGTAGTAAGACGTTGTGTGTGATGCGGCAGTTTTACTGCATGAACAGTGGGAATATACGAAGCTCAAATGGCTCTGAGCACTGTGGGACTTAACATCTGAGGTTATCAGTCCGTAGAACTAAGAACTACTTAAACCTAACTAACCTAAAGACATCACACACATCCACTCCCGAGGCAGGATTCAAACCAGCGACCGTAGCTGTCGTGCGGTTCCAGACTGAAGCGCCTAGAACCGCTCGGCCACAACGGCCGGCACATACTAAGCGATACTCTATTTACTTCCACCATTTTGTGAGGGTTATCAGCGAGAAAATATTTCGTAAGGGTTTCAAGTTATGTGTGGAGTTTCTTGTAAGTCACCAAGTGCTTTCGTTCCGAAATACTCGATGAACAATGTTTGGCATTTCGTTCCGGACGGGAAATGATACATGCACCCATTTTGGTCGAAATCGGTCCAGTGGTTTAGGGGAAGATGTCGAACACATATACATATATTAATACATCAGTTTTTAGAACGAGTATTGTTTCTATTGTTTCAGTGTGTTGGAGTTTGCTCTTTCCGTGGAACTTCGTGATGAGAGGCATAGCGACTGTTCTCGGTAAAATATTCTTTCACGCACTTTTCAAATGCCTCCCTTCAACACGTTATGATTCGTGAAGCCTGTATCTTCTACGTGTAGATGACGTGGATGAAAGTGAAGACGGCTTGTAACACCACGAAACCTCGACCGCTTAAATCTTAATGACCGACAGATGGGAAATAACGCATTAGACCACGAATTATAGCCGAGAATTGGCTAGTAGATATATATCTGTAATCAAAAATCAGTATACCTTTCGTAAATCAATTTAAATCTACACTCCTGGAAATTGAAATAAGAACACTGTGAATTCATTGTCCCAGGAAGGGGAAACTCTATTGACACATTCCTGGGGTCAGATACATCACATGATCACACTGACAGAACCACAGGCACATAGACACAGGCAACAGAGCATGCCCAATGTCGGCACTAGTATAGTGTATATCCACCTTTCGCAGCAATGCAGGCTGCTATTCTCCCATGGAGACGATTGTAGAGATGCTGGATGTAGTCCTGTGGAACGGCTTGCCATGCCATTTCCACCTGGCGCCTCAGTTGGACCAGCGTTCGTGCTGGACGTGCAGACCGATGAGACGACGCTTCATCCAGTCCCAAACATGCTCAATGGGGGACAGATCCGGAGATCTTGCTGGCCAGGGTAGTGGACTTACACCTTCTAGAGCACGTTGGGTGGCACGGGATACATGCGGACGTGCATTGTCCTATTGGAACAGCAAGTTCCCTTGCCGGTCTAGGAATGGTAGAACGATGGGTTCGATGACGGTTTGGATGTACCGTGCACTATTCAGTGTCCCCTCGACGATCACCAGTGGTGTACGGCCAGTGTAGGAGATCGCTCCCCGCACCATGATGCCGGGTGTTGGCCCTGTGTGCCTCGGTCGTATGCAGTCCTGATTGTGGCGCTCACCTGCACGGCGCCAAACACGCATACGACCATCATTGGCACCAAGGCAGAAGCGACTCTCATCGCTGAAGACGACACGTCTCCATTCGTCCCTCCATTCACGCCTGTCGCGACACCACTGGAGGCGGGCTGCACGATGTTGGGGCGTGAGTGGAAGACGGCCTAACGGTGTGCGGGACCGTAGCCCAGCTTCATGGAGACGGTTGCGAATGGTCCTCGCCGATACCCCAGGAGCAACAGTGTCCCTAATTTGCTGGGAAGTGGCGGTGCGGTCCCCTACGGCACTGCGTAGGATCCTACGGTCTTGGCGTGCATCCGTGCGTCGCTGCGGTCCGGTCCCAGGTCGACGGGCACGTGCAGCTTCCGCCGACCACTGGCGACAACATCGATGTACTGTGGAGACCTCACGCCCCACGTGTTGAGCAATTCGGCGGTACGTCCACCCGGCCTCCCGCATGCCCACTATACGCCCTCGCTGAAAGTCCGTCAACTGCACATACGGTTCACGTCCACGCTGTCGCGGCATGGTACCAGTGTTAAAGACTGCGATGGAGCTCCGTATGCCACGGCAAACTGGCTGACACTGACGGCGGCGGTGCACAAATGCTGCGCAGCTAGCGCCATTCGACGGCCAACACCGCGGTTCCTGGTGTGTCCGCTGTGCCGTGCGTGTGATCATTGCTTGTACAGCCCTCTCGCAGTGTCCGGAGCAAGTATGGTGGGTCTGACACACCGGTGTCAATGTGTTCTTTTTTCCATTTCCAGGAGTGTATATCATTCATGATAATTTTGATGAAATATCATGCAAATCACTGTAAATCTCAGACAGTAGAATAATTCTTACTATTAGTCAGGAACAGAAAGGGAGATGTCAGTTACTACAAACCAACACGGTCCTAAGTCATGCTAATCATTTGTCTCAGTAATGGTTCTAGCAACTGGAAATTGTGTGTATGATACTCATTACTATTGCGTAAATCATCTAGACGAGGGTTTCCGCTTCCGACATAAAATTTATTTTCTCTGTTTGAAATAGACATGATTTAAATAACAAATACACAATAATGCAAAGTTGTCGCGTGACTAAAACGCTTATCTGCATACCTTAATCTTACAGTAATTCTCAGCTTAGAAATATTCTACTCAGAATGATGATTCATCATCAGAATACGGTGCACTAAGAGACAGATATTTATGATACCGTAAATAAGTATAACGTAATTTGTCCTATGATAAGTAATTCAGAATAACGTTAAAAGCAATAACAGCCCTCTGTCGCTGTTATTGCTTTAATTTTACCTTGTAACGGTCGCTAACAATACAGCCATGTTTAAAACTTTAAAAACTTTTAACTAGTTCACCTTCGAATGAGTCCTCCTAACGCCGCATTCTGCTGTGCTCTTTTATACTGCCGGAGCCGCCTCTGGTGACATCTAGTGGTCAGGTCAGCGTTACATAGAGCGTATACGGATACTGTCGATCAGGTACTGTGTATACACTGAAGAGCCAGAGAAAACTGGTGCACCTGCATGATGTCGTGTAGGGCTCCCGCGAGCACGCAGAAGTGCGACAACACGATGTAGCATTGTCTCGACTAATGTCTGAAGTAGTGCTGGAGGGAAATGACACCATGAATGCGGCAGGACTCTCCATAAATCCGTAAGAGTACGACGGGGTGGAGAACTCTTCTGAAGAGGCATCCTAGATATGCTCAATAATGTTCGTGTCTGTAGAGTTTGGTGGTCATCGGAAATGTTTGAACTGTGAAGAGGGTTCCTCGAGCCACTCTATACCAAATCTGGACCTGTGGGATGTCGCATGGTCCTGATAGAATTGTCCAAGTGCGTTGGGAATCACAATGGGCATGAAAGGATGCAGGTGGGCAGATACCTGTCAGAGTCGTATCTAAACGGATGACGGGTTCCACATCACAGAAACTGCACACGCCTCACACCATTACAGAGCTTCGACCAGCTTGGACAGTCACCTGCTGACATGCAGAGTCCATGGATTCATGAGGTTGCCTCCATATCCATACACGTCCATCGGCTCGATACAATTTGGAACGAGACTCGCCCGACCAGTCAACATGTTCCCATTCATCAACAGTCGAATGTCGGTGCCGACGAGCCCAGGCGAGGCTTGAAGCTTTGTGTCGTGCTGTCATCAAGGGTACACGAGTGGGCCTTCGGTTCCGAAATCCCGTATCGATGATATTTCCTTAAATGCTTCGCACACCGGCACTTGTTCATAGCCCAGCATTGAAAAATGGCAAATGGCTCTGAGCACTATGGGACTTAACACTATGGTCATCAGTCCCCTAGAACTTAGAACTACTTAAACATAACTAACCTAAGGACATCACACAACACCCAGTCATCTCGAGGCAGAAAAAATCCTTAACCCCGCCGGGAATCGAACCTGGGAACCCGGGCGTGGGTAGCGAGAGAACGCTACCGCACGACCACGAGCTGCGGACGCCAGCACTGAAATCTGCAGAAATTTGCAGAAGGGTCGCACTTTTGTCGCGTTGAATGATTCTCTTCATTAGTCGTTGCTCCCGTTCTGAAGGATCTTTTTCCGGCCGCAGCGATGTCGGAGATTTGATGTTTTACAGGGTTCCTGATATTCGCAGTACACTCGTGAAATGGTCATACGGAAAAATCCCCATTCATCGCTGTATCGATGATGCTGCGTCCCATCGCTGGTGCGCCGACTGTAACACCACGTTCGAAACCTCCCATTGTCGCAGCAGTAACCGATCTAACAACTGCGCAGAAATTTGTTGTCTTATACAGCCGTTGCCGAACGTAGCATCGTGTTCTGCCTGTTTACGTATCTCTGTATTTGAATACGTGTGTCTATACCAGTTTCTCTGGCGCTTCAGTGTAAATCAGGTTAGACGCCCTCTGCGTATGGTAATTATGCATGGACTGGCATACAGTACGTGACTCGTGGCTGTACAGAGTATTCGTGCGTACCTTGTACTGACTGATGACGTGCACATATACCAGTGTGTCTCGCACGCAATGGTGACTGCTACGTATCTGCCAGCCGGAGTGGCCGTGCGGTTATAGGCGCTACAGTCTGGACCGCGTGACCACTACGGTCGCAGGTTCGAATCCTGCCTCGGGCATGGATGTGTGTGATGTCCTTAGGTTAGTTAGGTTTAAGTAGTTCTCAGTTCTAGGGGACTGATGACCACAGTAGTTAAGTCCCATAGTGCTCAGAGCCATTTTGCTACGTATCTCCAGCGTATTCTTCAAAATTGCCTAGGCAATGTTGTCGAAAGAGTAGGAGAGTAAAAGTCGCGGTTTGATCGATGTGGCGTATATCCCATTCTGTTGACGTGTTTATTTATTCGTGATGGTTTCTTGCAAGCTGATATCTCATTCATCAAGAAAGCTTTTGCATTTATTTATTTACTTCTTTTCCAAATCCACGTTACGGAGCTGATATTTGTATCATTGCGCTCAGAGAGTACTGTAAATGATGTAACATTAATCTGATTATTTTGTGTAGAATCATTGTGCCTTCTGGGATCAAATAATAACTCTGAAGATAAAAACAAATTTTAGTTTTTTTAAATACAATATCATTTCTTTCAGTAATTAAATAAAAAAATTATTGAACTACGACTGCAAAACAGTTGCACTAAACAGTTCCAGAGCTTATGTACAGATTATTACAAGAAAATTATCGTGCTTTAATTCGCTTTATTTGGAACCCCACGTGCTAAAATCAAACACACCTTAGCATTAGTAAATTATTTTGAGATCTTGGAAACTAAGTTTGCATCGAGAACTCCTGGACAACATTTGTTCCACCTTCTCATTTTGCTCTGTAACAATGGAACGTTACTAGAAGGGCATAATCAACAGTAGAGCAGTCTGGATGCCAAGAGAATGTCTGTTGCTTTACATATGATGAATTGTTCCCGGGAGTACTCAGATCGCCTAATAATATTATTTCCTTTGGGTTTCACTGTCTAGCAAAGAGGACAATTTTGCTGTTGCTGGTTAAGTGTCGAAGAAGACCAAACAGATTAGGTCACCAGTTTCCTACTCATTCACAGACCAGATGCTGTATACCCAATCTGTCTGTTTTCATCTCTAAGAAAGTGTTCTAAACGCTTTCGTAGTATGTAGCAGATGTGGAACATGTGACCCAGTTTAGATTTACCTGGTGGTACATGGGGAACCATCTAAAGACCGCATCTGAGGTTGGCTGGCACACTAATACCTCGTTAACCCCCTAAGCAGATTCGATCAAGGACCGGCGTATCTCCGCGTCCCAGAAGCGATCATGTTAAAACCTGCTGCTACAGTGGTGGGTGGCGGATCTTTAACCAGTGCAGTTCCATGTGGATCTTAAATATTCAGTTAAATCGTAACCCACTTTCGTGGCTGCATTTCAACTGCTTAACTTGATGATAACCATCGATTTTAACAAGTTGTGTATCAGGTTTTTGGCAATTTCTCCACCAGAGTAACATCTGGACCCAGTTTACGTATGTCAAACTATTTACGCAGAGTTAACCAAAATATATCTTATTCGGAACAGCCATATTGCTTTTAAAATATTTTTGTTAACCTACAACTCAGATAAAACCGACATGGCCAGTGTCCAAATTTCAATACAAGACTACCTTAAAACTGTGTCAAAACTGACTTCCAATACTGAAACACTGCCACTTCTGCTGCCTGTATAGATTCCAACAACTACAAAGTTACATAATGCATTGTTTAAATTGAGGCTAATTGAATTGTTATTTTGATGCTTCCACAAAACTGGTAATGGAATTTGCCTTTATAATTCATTACAGTGTTTCTCAAACAGTTAGCTTGTTCAAATATTACAGTGCTCATATAAAAAGTGATATGGAACATGTATAGATTACATAGTCTTAATTATTTCTTCTAATTACTTCACAAATACAGTACGAATTTAGTTCCTATCATAAATAGGGGTTTATTTGTAATTACTATCGATTTCTATGTATAGCTTCCTCAATAATGAAATAGGATTTCTTTACAATATAATTCACACATTTTTAGTTTTTACTTTAGTACCTCTATGGATTAATTAAAATTCACCTTAACTGATCACAGTTCACCTTAAGCCGATTTATTTCGCTCAGTTTAATAATCCGTCATCGCTACGGTTCAAGCTCTTGCATCTATTTTACTTCACATAAACATTGCATGGTGGTATCGTAGCCTTGGGTACATTCGGAATCGTACTTCAATTAAATATTTTCCTATTCTGCTACATTATATACCCTGAGGTATCATACTTTGTCAAAACATGCGTTCACCAGAAAAGGAAGATCGTTAAACAAAACGATTGTCATCTTTCTATCTGTTTGTGATGTAGAGTAGTGACAGAATGTATTCTGTAATTTTCGTTAAATACATCTTTTATACAATGAATTCCTCTCTCTGTCTCTCTCTCTCTCTCTCTCACACACACACACACACACACACACACACACTCACACACGCAATAGTCACAGTACACAATCTTCACATATGTTTCTTTTATAGATATTTTCTCAGTGCTCTTCCTTACGTTATGAACTATCAAGCACTCACAAACTGTGTGCTCGAGGCATCAAGTCTTGGTGCCCCAGTTCTCCACATTTTCATTCAGATGGAGTATGACTTCTGGTTTTATGTATATGACATGCGACAAGAATGTAATGAGCACAATATGTAATACATGACATAGCAAATGTGTTTGATAAATGCTCACAGCCGAAATTAGGTAATAGAACAATTTTAATAAAGGACAGTACAGCCTACAACCGTCAACGTATTTTTTAATTAAACACATAGAGGCTGTGGATTACCACAGAAGCAAAAATCTTCGTTCAGGTGTATTTCCTTTCTCTAAAATAACACACCGTCTCCTTTACCAACAGTTCAGGTAGAGCACAGCTACAGAAATGTGGATAGTTCGAAACGATCAGTGCACAGTTAAACCTTATAGTTCCTAACATTATACAATTGAAATTTAAATGTCTCAGGTAAGGATATTATTAATCTGAGTATACATGTTTCATACAGCAAACCTGAAACGTACATACAAATTTTTAATAGGTATAGTATTTGCTCTAGCATTGGGGGCGTATGTAGTGTTTGTGAAGCCCAAGTTAACTAAATAAGACGCTTATTAATTGTAGTAATAGTTAGAATGGGTTCAACTGTTCTGTTAACTAATCGTGTTGCATTCATAATATAGCAGCCCGTGTATCGAATGAAATCTAAATTTGGTTTGTTTCAGCAATTACACTTTTTTACAGCATATGTTCACCTCTGTCCTTTAGTGGACACGGTGTCCACAAGAGGATACCCATTCGTCTCATGCAACAATAATTAGCAAATAGTGTAAACAGTATCTATCATTTTGTAATCTTCCTTGAAAGTGAACTCATGTGAGTATCGATCATCTAAGTAAGTCATTTACAAAGATAACTATCGCTTTGTGTATGACATTTCGTGCATGTGAATAACATGCAGCACTTTCTACACTCAAGCCATCATTAGGAAAGTCATATATTCTTAATGAAATGCAAAGGGTTTCATTGTTATGAAGAATTCTTGAAACAGGTTGTTAATTCAGATGAGCACCAATGTGTTTTTAGAATAACTATAAGTCCCTTAAATTATCAAGAGTGATTGTGTAGTATAATGATAGTTTGATAACATTACGTTAGAGGCATCATCCACAGCTAGTATAAGTTGTCACTGCTTGGTAACAATTTTCGGTCATCTCTTTTTGTGTAATAATACCTTACTCTACAAATCATCCCACAAGTATTGTCAAGTGTGTATAAACGTAAATTAGTGCTTATATCATTTGTCTTCCACTTAATACGCCATACATTAGTATTTGTTTTACAAAAGTATAGTTCAGTAATAATATACCTGCTCATGCTGTACTTAGCTCTATAAGTATAATAGAACTGTTGTATACGTAGGGTAAAAGAACAGCCAGTGCAGCTGATCTCACTGCAGCTAGGAGCAGTTAGTGCTGATTACCACCAGCTCCAGCAGGCAGCAAGGTGTATGTAACGGGAGGATGATCTTGATACTGGTCGAAAAGGGTCACCGATTTGTAAATAAAATATCTTACGTGGTCTACACTGTAATCCCCCACACCTTTTGTGCATCAAAAACTGTTTTCCGGTTTCATTATAGTTTCAACAATCCCTCATTCCTTCTTAGCCGTTATTCACTTTAAATAATCTGGACTACCTATGAGAAATTACTCTGTTGGAACTAAATACTACTCACCAACATCACTTTATCCTTGGAATTTTCCGCAAGTAATTGTTCCATCTCAAGAAATGTTCTGTCACATATCAATCAGATGTAATTAAAATATTTCTTCATATAACCATTAGATTCAAAGTAAAACACAGTAGAAATCTTCAACATATTTCCAGGTACTACGATACTTTATATGACTCAACTTATCCATAACACACTACAGTCCAAAATAAAGTTCCCTGAAACAAAGCAATGTGATCATGATCATCTCGTCCAGAGTAGTACAATGTATCGTGTACGTCAGCAATATCTCATTAAGTCACGAAGAAGATTACTACACAAGGTGATAAGGAACGGTGTAAAAAACATGTGAAGCTGTTGCTGGATAGTTTGTGCTGATAAATAGTTATTATGAAAAATATTAGATGCAGTGCATAATTTCTGAGTTAATCAGCTTTGTGAACCGTGTTTCGTCACTCCACACAACGTTTATCCACTGTTCAGTTGTCCAATGTTTACGCTCCTTACACCAAGCAAAGCGTCGTTTGGCATTTACAGGCGTGATGTGTGGCTTATGAGAAGCCTTTCGACCATGAAATCACAGTTTTCTCACCTCCCGCCTAACTGTCATGGTGCTTGCAGTGGATCCTGATCCAATTTGGAATATCTGTGTGATGGTCTGGAGAGATGTGTGCCTAGTACACATTACGACCCTCTTCAACTGTAGGCTGTCTCTGTCAGTCAACAGACGAGATCGGCCTGTACTCTTTTGTGCTGTACGTGTCCCTTCACGTTTCCACTTCACTATCACATCGGAAACAGAGGACCTAGGGATGTTTAGGAGTGGAAATCTTGCGTACAGACGTATAACGCATGTGACATCCAATTACCCGACCACGTTCGAAGTCCGTGAGTTCCGTGGAGCGCCACATTCTGCTGTCTCAAGTTGTTTAATAACTACTGAGGCAGCTGATATGGAGTACCTGGCAGTACGTGGCAGCTCAACGCACTTAAAATGAAAAACATATGTTTTAGGGGGTGTCGGTACTTTTGATAAGATGGTGTATTAATACGTGATGTGACTGGTATTATTTGTGACTTTTCAGGCAAGAATCTATTTATTGTTTCGCATAATATCAGTTATAAAATTCGTAATTCTTTTCTCACTTGTGTTCTTTGAATGGGGAAAGTTACATTTTACGAATGTTTTTACAGAAATACGAGATGTAAGGGAACATTACCCTTACATGTTAATATATAATATCTAACGCCATCAATTCGCAGTGACCCGTGTAACAAACAAATAAGAGTTGCTAGTGAAGCAAACTTGCTCTTCGTTCAGATCCCCATTCATACTACTTCAAATATTGTATACAAAAAACTTTGAAGTAAACGCGTACTAAGTCTCGGGCATAGCTGCAAATAGATAATCAGGCCACGATGGGTTTCTCGGCTTGTAGTAAAATAAATCAAAACAATAACCACATATGGTAAGAATGAGTTCCCTGAGCAAACGTTGACGCAAGGCAGGTTTGCATTAGTATCAGTTTGTGTGTAGGTGAATGTACATATACCGGCATTGTGTGAAATCCCGCATTCTATAGAATGCCTAGGTAATGTACAGAACGTCTGAAACCGAACTTCATATTATGAAAAGATTAGTGTTTTACACATTGCTCAGGCACGGTATACTTCGCAGGACTGTCTGTTGGCACAGCATATAATACACCTAATGCCACCATAATTAACTCCACCACTGTTAGCTGGGGCGATCGGGTCTTTGTTTAATGTTGGAGAAGACTTTTAGCTATCACGCCACGTATATGGCCATAATAGTTGTCTGTTGTGTATCATCAGGTTGTAATTTCACAGATGCTCTCCCGTCGGATTTTCCCATTGTTGTTGTGTCATCATGTCGGAAGGGAGTGTAGCGCCAAGCTGATAAGCGACGACGCTTCTGCGATTAATTATCTCAAGTAAGACACAATACTGCTAAGAACTGTGTTTTCCTAACCGAAACCAGTTACCAGAAGTCAGTCAACGATGTGAAAAATTCTAAGACGACCATGAAGAAGGAACCACTCGACTATTGGCTGCTGAAACAAAATGCGGTGATGGTGGTCTAGAAGAATAATAGGTTGACACATCCTGTTGCAGAAGGTACGAATGCTATTCAATTTTACGTCGCGGACTCTGAATTATTTGATGCACTCCGCAAGACCCTTTTTGGCTATTGGTCGTGGAGGACGGGACAAGATATTGAAAGGAATTTCACCCTAGTATAAGAAAATTATCCGTAATGATATTGAGCTGCATATTCACCATTGTCAGCCTTGCCAGAAGAACCAAAAAGGTGTTAAACAGATGTTGAGGAAGAATCTATGATTTTCCGGAATTCAGTTCCGATTCTCAGTTCGATCTCGTCGATTTTCAGTTCCACCCTGATGGAGAGTACAGGTTTATAATGGTCTACCAAGATCATCTCACTACATTATTAGTAATCAGGACTCTGAAAACAAGGAGAACGAAGGAAGCAGCCTACAATCTCACTGGCATGATTGCGTTGCTTCGCGCTCCGACGATTCTCCAGTCTGATAACGGCAGGGAATTTGCAAGCAATGTGGTAAGCAGCCTATAGGAGTTTCAGCCCACCTCGTAGATCGCAAGCCGCGCCTCTTCAAAAGTTAGGGAGCGTCGAAAGAGCAAATCAGGACATTTAAGATACACTGCGTGGTTGCATGCAAAACGAAAAATCTAGCTGCTGGAGTGCCAGGCTGCGATTCGTCCAACTTGCGAACACCAGAACTTTTCATTCTGAAAGCTCTCTTCGGGTGCAAAGCTAAAGCAGATCCATCGATGTTGTCCCTACCTGACAACGTTTTAGAAGACGTTGAGAGTGAAGAAGAGCTGAAAAAGTAATAGAGTCAACAGCAGAAAGAAAGACGAGTTGAGTAGCTACAGGAGGCACAGATACAATCCATGATGGAGGAAACAAAAAAAAAAAGTGATGAAGCCACAATTACAGAAGAGCCTTCCGTTCCTGTGATTACCGAAAAACCTTCTTTTTCTGATATCTGTAGCGTCTACTTACAAAAATTCAGAAGTGCTCATACATGAAGAAATTGTGAGCGAAACGTTCATGCCATCTGTGGAAATTCTCCTAAAGACGTTGACGGCGACGAAGTAGAAGGTTACGGGGTAAGCATTTGTGCAGTGTTTGTTTCAATATTGAGGAAGCTATCCAGAGCAAAACGGAATCGAAATGGAACCTTGAGATGCAGGCTAAAAAATGAAAAGACATTCTGATAAAAACATTCCTCTTGTGCCTTGCGTCCCACTGTGCGACTTTCGATTCACGGTATCGAGAAAGGGCGATGTGTCTCACGTAGTCTGCTGGTATTATGTAGGAAACGGATGACTACTTTTACTGACTGAAAACTCAAGAATGAATTTTCAAGAAGCTCTACGCAAGATCATATTTCGCCTTATATGCAAAGAACTTAATGGGAAATGAAGACGTTCCTAACTACGAAATACTTCTCCGATCTGCAGTCCATAGGAAGCGGCCAAGGTTTCTTTACGTGTATGTCCAACACAAAATGCTAAAAAAATAAAGCCTGCCTTTGTGTCAAAAAGGAAAGTAAGTGCAATTAAAAAGTGTGACTCAAGCTTTCCCTCATGCAACTAGTAGATTAGACCAGTTTGTGTTTCACCGGTAACAATATTCTATGCACTCTCTTCTTTAAGTTGTGGAATGTTTATACAAGATCAAATTGTCAAAATCTAAAGTTTTCTCTTGTGAAGAAGGAAAGTGATTACGTACTGTAACAAGTACTTCAATCTCAATTTTGCTTTCACAGTTTTCCGGTAAGAATATCCTGTGCTTTATTTCCTTGTTTTTTTTTCAGTTTCAAATGCTTATTAATTTTAAAGGCTTTTCAACTTATAGACTATTAGCACTTTGCGTAAATGGTATTGGCCATACTCTGCAATGCCTAGGAATTGTATAGAGCGTATAAGAAAAGTTTGCGTAACATATCCACAAAAAACCTATGGTCACAGTTTGTCTAAAACCATCACGGTTTCGATACATTACCTAGGAATTCTATTGAATACCGGGACTTCACACAGTGCCGGTAATAAGTATGTACAACGAAAGCATCGAACTTGCTGCATAATAAAACAACAGACAGACAGGTACCGCATCAGGTCCAGGAGTCTCTGTGAAACTATTTTATTTGATTCTGTATTTCTTGGTCACTTATCTCGATGCTCTTGTGATAACAGCAAAGCAGAACCCGTGTAAAAGATTTCTGCAGTGATGTCATTTTGGTAGACTGGATGCAATATCCGACCTTGTATCTGCCATGTTCTGTTTAGGTTCCACCAAGATCAGTGAGCGGTAGGATGGATGATTTTAATCATTTTGCTTGCCTTACGCCGGACGGAAACTCATAGGAGAATTGATCTCACCGATCTGCAAACCTCTACTCTCGAATTCATTTAACGTTTGTCTCCTTATACTCGTTTTGACCTCCCTTAGATCTTCCGCGAGTGATATGCCGTTGCTAGCACGTACAAAAATTTATTTCTAATTGTCGCCAATGACATCTGCACAAGAGGAAAACAAAGTGTACAGCCGGCTGATGTGGCCGAGCGGTTCTAGGCGCTTCAGTCTGGAACCGCACGACCGCTACGGCAGCAGGTTCGAATCCTGCCTCGGGCATGGATGTGTGTGATGTCCTTAGGTTAGTTAGGTTTAAGTAGTTCTAAGATCTAGGGGACTGATGACCTCAGATGTTAAGTCCCATAGTGCTCAGAGCCATTTGAACCTTTTGAACCAACGTGTATATACAATTTCTATCATGTTCAGCTCTTATACAAAATGCTCAAAAAGGTAGCGCCCGGGTACGTGTTGCAGTATGCTCTGGAGAACTGTGGACAGTAATGCGTAGGTAGCGGGTATTGTTCGCATGATGTCTGTGTGGTGGGAATGATTTCGGTGGTCCACTTCCCTTACTGAAAACTCTTCTTCCCCTAAACTGACGATATTCGTTTGGATCTAAGATTAAGATATCCCTTCGAGGTGTGCTAACAGACTCAACACTGTACGCAAGACATAGTCTTCCCTTCGACGATAGAGACAAAACGAATCTACCATGCAGGTCATGAAGATGGTTCAAAAGTTTATTTCATTAGACTTCCGTACCTCAAACACTAAAAGTGAAACGCTTGTTGGGCACTAACTTGTCTTTCAATATGTCCGTATGTTAAGACCCCTTTTTCTCTTGACCTGGTAGAAGTAGCGAGTTGAAATATGTTAGACCCCTTCTTCTCTGGAACCGGCAGAATTGGCGAGTTTAAATTTATGTCAAGTACTACGGACTACGGTCCTTGACGGTGTAATAAAATGTAAGCTTGTAAGACAATGCATTCCAGATATACGGTCACATATTTAACGAATTTAGAAAATTGAAAACTCACTCATCAGAACGTATAGATGAACTATCTACACGCATGATTAAGTTTCCACGCAACTCTCGGGGCAGTGAGCTTGTCACACTTGCCCGATTCTATTTCTTCTGCTAACACAGGGCATTTCAAAGTATTTGCAGTATGTAACTAGTGGGGATGGACCACATCATGATTTGCAAGTTGACTGTCTCTTCCCTGCGAAGATATGCGTCTTTTATTATGAGTATGCCCCTGACCGGCAGCAGGGTGTAGGCGCTCTGCGATGTCTGTAAGCAGCGTGATGTGCCTACGATCCAGTCATCCGCTTCGTGTTAAAATTGTGTGGGTCGAGCAAAAATGAACTTCCTTACAAAATATCTTTCTCTGCTTACAGTCTTTCATTCTCACTACATAAAATGTTTTCTCAGTTAGGAATATCGATGGCAATCATCTGTATAATGGAATGACGGCTGTGAAAACTTGTGAGACCGGGACTCGAACCTGGATTCCCCGCCACACAATAAGGCTATCTGCGCTCGCTTCACAGCCAGACCCCAACTTCCATATGACATCAAACATGTTTTAAGAACCTGCATTCGTAATTCCGTAATGTATATTCCTGTACAAGCGACAAATTTTAATCGGATGTCGCAGTTGTCAGCAGTGCTCGCTTTGCTCAGATGTACTATACAATGTTCCTTGTGACAGGGATGTCCGCGCCGTATTTCTGAATACACGGGCGCTGTTATACCGTACTCAGTCTAAAGGTTCTCTTGTTGAGAATTAGCAATTCACTCGAGTAGATGGTACGACGATGCAGCACACCTGGTTAGTAGACTCTACCGGATCGAAGAAATCTCACAGTCCCAGGGCCGGTGAATTGAATAAAAGGACGCCTAGCGCCACCGGTAAGCGCTAGCCAACATTCAGTCTGAAAGGAAAGCTGTTCCCCCTGCCGTAATCTGTCGTCTCTAGACGTCTGAGGCAGGGGCTTTGAAACACGTGTTTGAAAGGATCGGTAGTAAATCGAGAATTCAGTTCAACTCGGCACCTCTGACGCCCGCGGGAGGCGCCACGGTTTACGCTGGCCTCACGGAACGGCCGCTGGTCACGGAGAGACGCCGGAATTGAGTTTGCCCGGCAGAAGCGCCGACCGCACAACTTGCTAGCCGAGCGCGCGGCAGGCGTTTCTCGGCAGAGGCAGAGGCGGCGCGCCCACAAGTTGCCGGCGACCCATGGCCCGCGCGGCCGCAGGCAGATAACGCCGGACGACGGCTGTCGGTCGATGGCGGTTCGCTTCCACCTCCGACTGCCGTCAGCATGCCAGGCGCCGACACCCTGTAGCTCCATCTTCCGCGCGGGGCTGAAAGATCTGGGGCCATTCCTCGCCCTCTACCACGCTCTACAATACGCCAGTCAAAGCTCTATTGATATGAAGATGCCTTGCAGTAAGGTGAACACAGTTTCATTAATGATGAGGCATAGTTGGAAGCGGTACCATAACCAAGCGCCAAAGAGACACTACTGTGCTCCATATGTAGACATATGTAGTGTCATCCCCAAGTCCATGGTTACAGAAGAAGACTGCACAACATCTACAAGGCATAGGCACACGTCGTTAGGCAGAGCTACTCTCTAAGATTTTAAGCCAAATTTCAGGCCCTCAACATTTTCACAGTTCATCACGCAGAAAACTCAAGACGATAGTCAAACTCCTATCATATACGAGGGCAGTTCAATAAGTAATGCAACACTTTTTTTTTTCTCGGCCAATTTTGGTTGAAAAAAAACGGAAATTTCTTGTGGAATATTTTCAAACATTCCCGTTTCGTCTCGTATAGTTTCATTGACTTCCGACAGGTGGCAGCGTTGTACGGAGCTGTTAAAATGGCGTCTGTAACGGATGTGCATTGCAAACAACGGGCAGTGATCGAGTTTCTTTTGGCGGGAAACCAGGGCATCTCAGATATTCATAGGCGCTTGCAGAATGTCTACGGTGATCTGGCAGTGGACAAAAGCACGGTGAGTCGTTGGGCAAAGCGTGTGTCATCATAGCCGCACGGTCAAGCAAGACTGTCTGATCTCCCGCGTGTGGGCCGGCCGTGCACAGCTGTGTCTCCTGCAATGGCGGAGCGTGCGAACACACACGTTCGAGATGATCGACGGATCACCATCAAACAACTCAGTGCTCAACTTGACATCTCTGTTGGTAGTGCTGTCACAATTTTTCACCAGTTGGGATATTCAAAGGTTTGTTCCCGCTGGGTCCCTCGTTGTCTAACCGAACACCATAAAGAGCAAAGGAGAACCATCTGTGCGGAATTGCTTGCTCGTCATGTGGCTGAGGGTGACAATTTCTTGTCAAAGATTGTTACAGGCGATGAAACATGGGTTCATCACTTCGAACCTGAAACAAAACGGCAATCAATGGAGTGGCGCCACACCCACTCCCCTACCAAGAAAAAGTTTAAAGCCATACCCTCAGCCGGTAAAGTCATGGTTACAGTCTTCTGGGACGCTGAAGGGGTTATTCTGTTCGATGTCCTTCCCCATGGTCAAACGATCAACTTTGAAGTGTATTGTGCTACTCTTCAGAAATTGAAGAAACGACTTCAGCGTGTTCGTAGGCACAAAAATCTGAACGAACTTTTCCTTCTTCATGACAACGCAAGACCCCACACAAGCCTTCGCACCCGAGAGGAGCTCACAAAACTTCAGTGGACTGTTCTTCCTCATGCACCCTACAGCCCCGATCTCGCACCGTCGGATTTCCATATGTTTGGCCCAATGAAGGACGCAATCCGTGGGAGGCACTACGCGGATGATGAAGAAGTTATTGATGCAGTACGACGTTGGCTCCGACATCGACCAGTGGAATGGTACCGTGCAGGCATACAGGCCCTCATTTCAAGGTGGCGTAAGGCCGTAGCATTGAATGGAGATTACGTTGAAAAATAGTGTTGTGTAGCTAAAAGACTGGGGAATAACCTGGTGTATTTCAATGCTGAATAAAACAACCCCTATTTCAGAAAAAAAAAATGTGTTGCATTACTTATTGAATTGCCCTCGTATGTTCGAACACGCCACGGTCGACACATCGACTGCGTTAGTTGCCATTCTTTGCAAAAATTTGTAATTTACATATTAGGTGAAACAGGAAAATCCCATAAGAATAAATCAAGTGTACAAACATTTGAAGAGAGCATGACACGAAAGACGTCAACTTTGTGTGAATCGTGTATGAGCTCCACAAGTCGTGCGGGTGCCCCAAACAGGAATACTATGAGAATTCGCTTTTCCAGGGACCATCAATCGTGCCTCCGTCAACAGAAACCTTCTTACTTCAGAAAGTGCCTGCCTCCTGTGGTGAGCCGCACCAAACCTGTCACAAGACAGATACCTTAAAATATAAAGAAAAAAAAGAAGCATATGATTTCTTAGTGTACGTCATTGTGATGTCGTGCTGGCTGAGATATTTTAGTGTTTCCGATTCTAGCGGCAGGCATTATCTAAGTCAGGGCCGGCCATACGCTGCACAGTGTGCAGACGTGCGGAAGTGCTGCACATGTGCGCACGTGTGCGACAGCGACTTCTGTTATTAGACATGCGTCCTAAATGAACGGCGGCGGCTCCACTTCCCTGATTATGTGGTACAAGCAAGAGCTTGTTTGTGAAAGATTTTTCTCGGTGATGAAAATGAATAAATCAAGGTTTCGATGAAGCATAAGTGATAAAAATCTTCGCAACTGCTTGCGTTTGTCAATGAGCCGTGCTTTTGCGCACGATTTTAACTATATCATTTCTCATGACCAGTGATAAACGTGTTCGGATTTATTCCTTTCATAATTAAAAATTACTGTTAACTAATCGTGCATTATTGCCTCATTCTGCTCC
Organism: Schistocerca serialis cubense; assembly: GCF_023864345.2. NCBI lineage: Eukaryota > Metazoa > Arthropoda > Insecta > Orthoptera > Acrididae > Schistocerca > Schistocerca serialis. The sequence goes on along the minus strand of NC_064643.1, from coordinate 740,105,806 downwards.
ATGTTACATTATTATAAGGAAAGTTGGTCATTAAACCGATTGTTCCAATGTATACTTACATTTAGGGGTTTTTATTAATGTGTGAAGGGCTACGGTCAATTGAAGTCGATAAAACATAACATTCATATAATTGTCGGTTATTATGCAGATTTCATACGTAACTGATGAAAGACATAGCAATAATGGTACTGAAATAACAGGTCATCATCGAGAGGTCTGCGGTTATCATTCTGTACAAAGATCAATGAGACAGAAATTATGTGGGTGTAACTCAGAGCACTGAGAATTAGTTATAGGAGACCTTGCATTAGTTTAATGTTATTTGAAATCAAGAATAAGGTTCGCTGGAAGTCGCTAATTTTTTTTTTTTCTTTATTCTGATTTCATGCCCCTGCCCCATATGGGCAGGGGAGGGCTGTCAGCAGCACAATCCGCCGCTCTTCAGCCGAGTGACATGACAACTAAAACAAGAATAAAATAATACATACATAAGGAGGTAAAAAAAGGGGAACATAAAACAGAGTAAGGGGAGAAAATGGAGGTAAAAATACACTGACATGTAGACGTTCATTGGGGACAGTTAAAAAAGTCACCAGAAAGTTAAAAAACACAGTTGGCGATTCGTAAAACACAGAGAAGACACTGGAGGCGCATGCACAGGTTAAAAGTTGGCCACAGTATTAAAAACACTCCGAAACAACACACTTAAAACCCACTTGGAGCACACACGACGAAGAATAAAACTACCAGGCGGGACCTGCCGAGGGAAAGGGCAGAGAGGATGGAAAAGGAGGGGAGAGCACGGTGCAGCTGGGGAAGCGGCGGGATGAAGAGAGGAGGGGCAACCGTGGGTTCACGAAAAGGCAGGAGACACATGGGGGAAGTAGCTAATTTTTTTTTTTTTTTTTTTTTACTTTATTGTCATTTTAAAACCTGTACAATCCAGGTAGGCTGGCAGCGGCACACTACGCCGCTCTTCAGCCATAGCGTTTTACAAGAGTATAAAACAAGGTGAATGACAATGAACAAAGTGACGGGCAAAAGAGAGAGGTCACAGAGACATAAAAAACACGGAGTCGTTCACATGTGACGATAACAACACTGAAAACACGTTGGCACGGCGCACAAAACACTGGTGAGTCCGACGGCACAAGTGAACGTAGGAGTGGGACGGCGGACACCAAAAACACTATAAGACGTCACACACATGAAGCACAAAAGGCGACGATCTCCGGCGCGCGAATGTTCACTATACGTGTGCGAGTCCGGGGACCTGCCAAGAGAGGAGGAGGAGGAAGGGGAGTGGGAGAGCGAGAGGGGAGAGCAGAGATGCCACGGGCAGGGGAGATAGGGGGGAGGGAGGAAGGGGGAGAGGAAGCCCAGGGGAAGAGGGGGAAGGGGGGGGACAGGGAGACGGAAAAAGAAGGGAAGAGAAGAGAAGGGAGGGAGGGTGCCGAAAGGAAAGGACACTGGAAGTGGGGGGTGGGGCAGGGTCAAAGTTGATAGGAGGGGTAGATGGAGGGGACAAGGACATCATCAGGGAGAGGGAGCTGGCGGAAGCCACCTTGGGAGAGGGTATGGAGGGTGGAGAGATGGAGACCGGGTGGGACGTGCGAATACAGGCGCGGCAGCGGGCGGGGGTGGGAGAGGAGCGGGGAAACGAGCGGGTGAGGAGGATCAAGTTTACGTGAGGTGTACAGGATACATAACCTTTCAAGGAAAAGGAGGAGGTGGGGGAAGGGGATGAGATCATACAGGATCCGCGTGGGGGAGGGGAGACGGATGCGATAGGCAAGGCGGAGAGGGAAGTAGCTAAGTGCTCTCTTTCTTAAATACTAGCTCAAAAACATTACACGTATTTACGTGCCGTCAGTCAAGCTGCCTTAATAAAACCCCACGGTTGTTAACTCTATTGCTTGTCTTACTGGGTTAAACTGTTAACATAAAAGTAGACGTCTCAATGAGCAGTGACAGTAATGTTTAATACGCGAAATACCTTCCCATGGTTGGCTTGCAAGCTGTGGAAAGAGCACTAGAATTCGCCGGTACAGAGTATCCCAGCAAGTGGATAAAGCGACATCTGTGCGTAGAAACATGCACTACGTGAACGCTGACGGCTGCGGCGTGCACGCTGTGACCCGGAAGTTGCACATGTGCACGAGCACCGCACGCGTGCGGAATTTCTGGCCGGCCCTGATCTAAGTGGTACGTAGAAGAGGCCTCTGGACGTAGAGACGCTACTCAGATTTTCGCCGAGACGTTTAAGTTACAACGGGAGTTGTGCTTCTGCTAGCGTCGCAGACATTGACAAGTTCTGCTGTAGCGTTATGTGAGATTAGTCGACCGATCAGGGGACAATATATTATTCGTAACAGAAAGGTCTCGGAGGAGCACTTACAACAGTCCGTTGCTCTTTGTCGTTATCTTTATAGCTCGACTACGTACTCTAAACAGAAACAGCAAGAAAATCTGTAATACTTTGTACAAGCACTATATAACGTTTTCTAAGGTGCTGATAATTTAGTGTCATTTAACGAAATGCGGATTTCCACAGGTCTGCCGAAATTTTTCAACGACTGTAACAGTTCATAACACTGTACTATTATGTTTTGGTTTCGTGATGACGTTTCCCTTCACTCTGGAATCGAAACAGTAACGCCTAGAGTCGCAAGAAACAGGGATGCATCTGTGACAAACAGTGCTTTTGGAATTAAAAGAATTCCTCTATGGCTCATAATGCTCGCTTACAGCTCGTTCCAAGTACAAAACTATGTGTGTAAAGAATTCACCTCATTCATCTGACGTAGTTAGGAGGCACTGTTAGTTACGTTTTGATATTGTCTCCAAACGAAAACCTTCCTCTGGTATGCACATCGATAATATTTCAAATATTTTCAAGCTTCGTAATTTGCGATGAATTTTAAATCAATATCTGTTAGAAAATCTGTGACGGTAAATGAAGAAAAATTAAATTGGAAGCAGTAAAAATCAAAATTCCGTAGTATCTACAACCGATACATTTCATTTACTGAAACGTAAGTCATGGCTCACACTTACATGGCAGTTCACCTCTGCACCATCTGTTAGAGTATTGTTGCGTTGGTCTTCAAGTTTTTATCCGAAATTAATGTTCCATGCGTTTTCAAGTGTGCATCTTATACATAATTATCCCTCTCTTCATTTTAGGTTAAAAAAACTAATAGGCTGATCTTCTGCGAATTCAAAATGATATGGTTATAATAGGAAAGTCAGGAATCTGAAATTCTGGGTGGAGGTGGTATACGATATGTAGGTTGCATTACAAACATTTTTAAAATCTTTGGTGGGATTGATGACTTCAAAACAACAATAAGGGTGCTTATACGGTATGTTGTATAATCCTTTTTGAGATATTAAAAACGGAGTATTTTGCATTATGTGAATGCGTCGTGTCTGTTCTTTCGGGATGTCTGAGTGGACACACACCACGCATTCATAGAATTGATTCACGTCGACGGGACATGAATCCGCCACCTTTATTGCGGATTCACAGTTTCTTTCAATCTCCTACATCTGTCTCAAAGTAGTGACCATGGAGGACATGGTCGACTGCGGATAAGTGCCGCCTGGTGGGAGTGCGGGTCGAGTGGTAGGCGGACGAGAAAGGCCGCACAATTACGATAAAAGCTGTGTCCTGCTGGTGCAGCGGTTGACGCAACTGCCTAGGTAGGAGAAGATTCCGGGTTCGAAGCCGGGTTCCACACAAACTTTCACTCCCCGCCGCTGATTCCGTATAAAGTCCCGATTCAAATGAGATTTATAATTCCTTCCCTTTTCTTTATTTCCTCCCCTCCATCTTTAATTTACAAAAAATATCTTGCAAAGCTATCTATGTCTACCTATGTGCCGAGCAAGCCTTGCTTTCTCCCACACCACCCGTAATTTACAAAAAATATATCCTGCAAAGTTATCTGTCCCTGTTGTTGTGTCTAGACAAGACTGCCTACACACAATGAGAGGAAGCCGAAAGGCACGCGCTAAGCTAAAGCAGGTCTGAAACAGGATACGTAATGAGTGCTATAAAGAAAAATACGTAGCTTCTGGAATACTTAACTTTAATCCATCCTTTTGGTACATCTGGAGATTGCGGCGATACAAGTGAGACTCTTTAGATACATGCAATGTTACTATTGGCGCCTTTCTAGGTCGTAGCCATTGACTTAGCTGAAGGCTATTCTAACTTTCTGCTCGGCAAAGGAGCGAGGCTTCGTCAGTATAGTCGCTAGCTACGTCGTCCGTACAACTGGGGCGAGTGCTAGTCCGTATCTCGAGACCTGCCTTATGGTGGCGCTCGGTTTGCGATCCCTGACAGTGGCGACACGCGGGTCCGACATGTACTAGTGGACCGCGGCCGATTTAAAACTACCAACAAGCAAGTGTGGTGTCTGGCGGTGACACCACATCTATATCAGTACTCTGCAAACTGCCTTAAGATGTATGGGCGACAGTAATTTGTGCACCACCGTCCCTTTCCCACTTTGCTTCTGCATTGGCGAGAGATTCGGGGGAAGAAGCCGCGAACTGCCACAACCAATGTAAAACCTTCTGAACTATGACGAACACATTTACATGTTTCTGTGAAAAACTGAACAAGCATCTACGCCTTAGAAATATTGTCCGTCCCCGTAAGCTGAGTGGTCAGCGCAACAGAATGTCAATACTAAGGGCCCAGGTTCGATTCCCGGCTGAGTAGGAGATTTTCTCCGCTCAGGGACTGGGTGTTGTGTTGTCCTAATGATTATCCTTTCATCGCCATCGACGCGCAAGTCACCGAAGTGGCGTCAAATCGAAAGACTTGCACCCAGTGAATGGTCCACCCGACGGGAGGCCTTAGTCACACGACATTTTCATTAGGAATATTTAAATCTTAAATATATTGCCTTTAGTGCAACCGTTCCTAAAATCATGTCAACCAATGTGATATCACAAATTAATGTGAAATTTGCTAGAGCCCCATCACTCATGTCTTGTTGTTGTGTTGTGTGGTCTTCAGTCCTGAGACTGGTTTGATGCAGCTCTCCATGCTACTCTATCATGTGCAAGCTTCTTCATCTCCCAGTACCTACTGCAACCTACATCCTTCTGAATCTGCTTAGTGTATTGATCTCTTGGTCTCCCTCTACGACTTTTACCCTCCACGCTGCCCTCCAATGCGAAATTTGTGATCCCTTGATGCCTCAAAACATGTCCTACCAACCGATCCCTTCTTCTAGTCAAGTTGTGCCACAAACTTCTCTTCTCCCCAATCCTATTCAATACCTCCTCATTAGTTACGTGATCTACCCACCTTTTCTTCAGCATTCTTCTGTAGCACCACATTTCGAAAGCTTCTATTCTCTTCTTGTCCAAACTGGTTATCGTCCATGTTTCACTTGCATACATGGCTACACTCCATACAAATACTTTCAGAAACGACTTCCTGACACTTAAATCTATACTCGATGTTACGAATTTCTCTTCTTCAGAAACGATTTCCTTGCCATTGCCAGTCTACATTTTATATCCTCTCTACTTCGACCATCATCAGTTATTTTACTCCCTAAATAGCAAAACTCCTTTACTACTTTAAGTGACTCATTTCCTAATCTAATCCCCTCAGCATCACCCGATTTAATTTGACTACATTCCATTATCCTCGTTTTGCTTTTGTTGATGTTCATCTTATATCCTCCTTTGAAGACACTGCCCATTCCGTTCAACTGCTCTTCCAAGTCCTTTGCTGTCTCTGACAGAATTACAATGTCATCGGCGAACCTCAAAGTTGTTACTTCTTTTTTCTCCATGAATTTTAATACCTTCTCCGAATTTTTCTTTTGTTTCCTTTACTGCTTGCTCAATATACAGATTGAATAACATCGGGGAGAGGCTACAACACTGTCTCACTCCTTTCCCAACCACTGCTTCCCTTTCATGCCCCTCGACTCTTATAACTGTCATCTGATTTCTATACAAATTGTAAATAGCCTTTCGCTCCCTGTATTTTACCCCTGCCACCTTCAGAATTTGAAAGAGTGTATTCCAGTCAACATTGTCAGAAGCTTTCTCTAAGTCTACAAATGCTAGAAACGTACGTTTGCCTTTTCTTAATCTTTCTTCTAAGATAAGTCGTAAGGTTTTATTGCCTCACGTGTTCCAACATTTCTACGGAAACCAAACTGATCTTCCCCAAGGTCCGCTTCTACCATTTTTTCCAATCGTCTGTAAAGAATTCGCGTTAGTATTTTGCAGCTGTGTCTTATTAAACTGATAGTTCGGTAATTTTCACATCTGTCAACACCTGCTTTCTTTGGGATTGGAATTATTTTATTCTTCTTGAAGTTTGTGGGTATTTCGCCTGTCTCATACATCTTGCTCACCAGATGGTAAGGTTTTGTCGTGACTGGCTCTCCCAACGCCATCAGTAGTTCTAATGGAATGTTGTCTACTCCCGGGGCTTTGTTTCGACTCAGGTCTTTCAGTGCTCTGTCAAACTCTTCACGCAGTATCTTATCTCCCATTTCATCTTCGTCTACATCCTCTCCCATTTCCATAATATTGTCCTCAAGTACATCGCCTTTGTATAAACCTTCTATATACTCCTTCCACCTTTCTGCCTTCCCTTCTTTGCTTAGAACTGGGTTGCCATCTGAGTTCTTGATATTCATACAAGTGGTTCTCTTCTCTCCAAAGGTCTCTTTAATTTTCCTGTAGGCAGTATCTATTTTACCCCTAGTGAGACAAGCCTCTACATACTTACATTTGTCCTCTAGCCATCCCTGCTTAGCCATTTTGCACTATCGATCTCATTTTTGAAACGTTTGTATTCCTTTTTGCCTGCTTCAATTACTGCATTTTTATATTTTCTCCTTTCATCAATTAAATTCAATATTTCTTCTGTTACCCAAGGATTTCTATTAGCCCTCGTCTTTTTACCTACTTGATCCTCTGCTGCCTTCACTACTTCATCCCTCAGAGCTACCCATTCTTCTTCTACTGTATTTCTTTCCCCCATTCCTGTCAATTGTTCCCTTATGCTCTCCCTGAAACTCTGTACAACCTCTGGTTCTTTCAGTTTATCCAGGTCCCATCTCCTTAAATTCCCGCCTTTTTGCAGTTTCTTCAGTTTCAATCTGCAGTTCATAACCAACAGATTGTGGTCAGAATCCACATCTGCCCCTGGAAATGTCTTACAGTTTAAAAGCTGGTTCCTAAATCTCTGTCTTACCATTATGTAATCTATCTGATACCTTTTAGTATCTTCAGGATTCTTCCAGGTATACAACCTTCTTTCATGATTCTTGAACCAAGTGTTAGCTATGATTAAGTTATGCTCTGTGCAAAATTCTACAAGGCGCCTTCCTCTTTCATTTCTTCCCTCCAATCCATATTCACCTACTATGTTTCCTTCTCTCCCTTTTCCTACTGACGAATTCCAGTCACCCATGACTATTAAATTTTCGTCTCCCTTCACTACCAGAATAATTTCTTTTATCTCGTCATACATTTCATCAATTTCTTCATCATCTGCAGAGGTAGTTGGCATATAAACCTGTACTACTGTAGTAGGCATGGGCTTTGTGTCTATCTTGGCCACAATAATGCGTTCACTATGCTGTTTGTAGTAGATAACTAGCGCTCCTATTTTTTTATTCATTACTGAACCTACTCCTGCATTACCCCTGTTTGATTTTGTATTTATAACCCTGTAATCACCTGACCAAAAGTCTTGTTCCTCCTGCCACCGAACTTCACTAATTCCCACTATATCTAACTTTAACCTATCCATTTCCCTTTTTAAATTTTCTAACCTACCTGCCCGAATAAGGGATCTGACATTCCACGCTCCGATCCGTAGAATGCCAGTTTTCTTTCTCCTGATAACGACGTCCTCTTGAGTAGTCCCCGCCCGGAGATCCGAATGGGGGACTATTTTACCTCCGGAATATTTTACCCAAGAGGACGCCATCATCATTTAATCATACAGTAATGCTGCATGTCCTCGGGAGAAATTACGGCTGTAGTTTCCCCTTGCTTTCAGCCGTTCGCAGTACCAGCACAGCAAGGCCGTTTTGGTTAATGTTACAAGGCCAGATCAGTCAATCATCCAGACTGTTGCCCCTGCAACTACTGAAAAGGCTGCTGCCCCTCTTCAGGAACCACATGTTTGTCTGGCCTCTCAACAGATACCCCTCCGTTGTGGTTGCACCTACGGTACGGCCATCTGTATCGCTGAGGCACGCAAGCCTCCCCACCAACGGCAAAGTCCATGGTTCATGGGGGGCCATCACTCATAAGCCACGTATTTCTGTTTGTATTGCAAGAATTATATCGTTAGATTTCAGGTAGAGTCTAATAATACCAGGTCCAAGGACGCAAGCACCTGAAAAAGGTGCCAATATTACTGAAAAACTTTTCTGTAAGTAATGATTGCATAATACTAACTCGAAAAAAGTGGAAAGACTGGTACTTCTCAACCTTGACAAATATTAGAAGGATCCCCATTGACTGCAGAATGGAGTAAATGACTTTATATAAATTGCAGCAGAGCTTTGAGATCAGTAGCAACGCATGGTTCTTCGGTGCAGTAAATTGATATAACAAATTTCTTTCGTCATATTGTAATAATATTAATGGTGTTTTGGTGTAACACCTCAAACTTCAGCTGTCTTCCCTCTATTAGTACATTACAACATAGCTCTGCTACCTCACGTCCTTACCATTCCAGTGGATGCGCGTAAAAATCGTATCACGATGAATATCGTAATTTTTATTACGTCACTACTACAACACACATGGAATTTTCGAGAAAGACTATTCTCAAATATACAAAAATGTCAAATGTTTTTATACCTCCGTAAAACAAATCATCATATTAAGAACATACCTATATTGGACCAACTACTGAAATATCTCGTATAGCGCAGAGAATGAGTGTATCAGGGATACGGTGCATGTGTAGTAGTCGACTTCCATAGTATTTATTTATAATACAATGCAGCTATTCAGAGCACATCAAAATACAAAAGACAGAGTTATTACTTGTGTGCAAATGAAACAAACAAAAACCAAACAATATATCTTACATTTAACGTCACTTGACATAAATCTTAACACTTGAAACAAATCTTAACAATAAGAGAGCAGCATAATGGAAATCAACAAGCCTGCCAATAACTCACTATACAAGCTGGAAAATGGTACCACTGAAACAAGTTCTCTGGTATTAAGTTCAAGATACTATTTCCTAAATAAAGTAAAAATCAGAGAAGACAAAAGACATAAGAAACTTATGGCTAATTCTGCAAATCAAAACCGAAAGTGTCAAGATACAGACAGCTTTATTCACACGGCAAAATGCCTTGAGCCGTGCACGGCTTATGTTCATCCCATTAACTGTTTGTCATCTTGTATTACGGTAGTGCCACCTCATTTTCTTGTTCCATTTACTCGCGTCGCTAAGTTCCTGCCTTACTTGTCCGTGAGTGGCAGCAGCAGCGCGTGTCGATAAGCGCACTGTCGTACCGTCACTGTAGTGACCGATAGTATTTCCGGGTCGTCGTGTGTCTGGTAGTTAGTGAGTGGGAGACGCACCAGCAGTGCAGTCGCGGACCGTCCAGCAGTCCAGTCGGTCGTTTGGCGTGGAGCAGCCAGCCAGCCAGCCCCAGTCGCGCGGAGTCGGGCTGGAGCCGCTGGCAGCGTGCGCGCTTGGTTGGCGTGTGAGGTGCTACTTGCGGGTGCTATCAAGTTCGTCGCCTACCGAACTTGGACATGAAAGTTGAGTCCTCACTTAAGCGGCTCCGGAACGCCCTATACTTGCAATATTAAAATAACGCTTATAAATTACATCTTTCCTCACAAAGTATTTGAGGTAGGAAGTTGAACTTTTTACAGATTATTTATTGGAATATGGGCTACAACTTAACACAGGGATTTTACAAAATTTTAGTTCAGTTATTAACGATGATTTTTTTTCAATTGTAATGAAAATTCACAACATTTTTTTGCAATTTTTTATTTATATATTCAAAAATATACAGTTTTTTGGAAAAAGGCTCTGTTAAATTATGCAGAAGGTACTGTGTAACATTTACTGAAAGTTTGAAACAAATATGTTTGGAAGATCCTTAGAAAACATGTAATTAGTATGAGAAAATAAAAGTTTTGTGAATCGAGCGACAAAGATTGGATTAACTTTTTAGTGCATTCCAGGTCCACAGGATGGATTATCTTCATCCTCTGCAAACACCTCCTCCAGCTTCCTCTTATTCCTCCTCCTGTTTACTCTTGCTTTGTATTTCTAGACTCTTTACAGCTCTGTCTGCAGCCCGAAGGCGTTCCTTGTCTAAAGCAAGCATCGCTCGTACCATGTTAGAACCTATCGTCATTCCCATATTTCTAAATACCTTGCACCTTACAATGTTGCCATCATTGAAAGTCGCAACAGCATCATACACACCAAAGTGAAGGGTTTCTATTGCAACAAAAACAGTCTTGGGGATTCTCGACCATATAACACTATTTACACTTTCATTGGGGTTTTGAGTTTTTCCGTGAATACACTTTTTCAACAGTTCAGGTGCTGCTAAGTCTCTGAAAATAGGTTTTATCACCTCCATTATTGCATGAGGCAGACTAAAATGTACCTGATGAACACAGACGTTAATAATAACACCATTTGACAGCAGTTTAACAGAGCCACAGTGGGTCACGCCCATGTAGAACACATTTAAAAAAAAATTTAAAAATAGTTGTAGTCTTCGGAATTGAATAAATTATATATCTATTAAAAGGTAATATTCTGCAGATTCAGAAAACGCAAAAAAGTAAAAATTGAACTTTTCATGATTTTGAGCCTTTCCGGAGCCCCTTAACTTAGTACTGGGTCTAAACTGTTTACATTTCTTTGTTTGATCCTGGTTGTCGCTTTTGGGACATTCCTGCCAGCAACAACGTGTGTGTATTTGTGGTGTCACCGCCAGACACCACACTTCCTAATTGACGTGATTTCTTGAAATAGGCGTCTAAAGCAGCCAAAATTTCTTCGTAGGACAGAGTTTCTACGCCGCGTCGGGGAAATAATTTCACTATCACACGGTACGTTTGCACCCCTGCACACGCCAATAAACGAGGCTGCCGCTCGTTACCTTGAATTCTGTAGGCGGCGAGATGAAATCCAAACTGGCGTGACCACTCCGTCCAGGTTTCCACCTCCGAATCGTAGTGCCGAAACGGGGGTGCAACAGCATGTTGTGGCTGCGATAGCGGTGAAGCGGCGGCTGCCGCATCGGTTTGCATTGCACGTTGACCCTGGACGAGCTGTCCAAGGGCATCCAATAACGCCTGCGTCTGCTGATTCTGCAAGCGATAAAATTCGGACAGTACATCTGTAGATTGTGGCGAAGCCATGACACAAATAAATTAGAGCAATACGAACGCGAAATCCTCTTTTAAGCCTCGTCGCCAAAAATGTTGTGGACTGACAAGACAACCAGTCCACAGTGACCGGTAACCGAAAGGCACGCACTTAAACTCACGCAGGATGGCGTGAGGTCTGAAACAGCATACGTAATGAATGCTATAAAGAAAAGTACGTAGCTTCTGGAATACTTAACTTTAATCCATCATTTGTATACATCGTTCTTGATGAGACATGCTTAATACGATAACTATCAATTGCTATGGCGCTTTGCTAGGTCGTAGCCATTGACTTAGCTGAAGGCTATTCTAACTATCTTCTCTGCAAATAAACGAGGCATCGCTAGCTAAGTAGTCCGTACAACTGGGGCGAGTGCTAGTAAGTCTCTCGAGACCTGCCGTGTGGTGGCGCTCGGTCTGCGATCACTGACAGTGGCGACACGCGGGTCCGACATGTACTAATGGACCGGGGCCGATTTAAAGCTACCACCTAGCAAGTGTGGTGTCTGGCGGTGACACCACAGTATTTACGTCGGTTAAGATTCCAGCTGTCTTCCTGTGAAACTTAATTTATTCCCTGTTATGGACGTTCACCAGCGGTATCTTCTGCCTTGTGACCGTTGACGTTCCGGTTACCTGCCCTGGCCATTGACGTAATTTTAGGCAGTGTATTTTCATCGTCATGTTGTTGTTGTCCAGCGCGGCGTGTAGTTCGACAGCTGAGGTGTTTTTGGTCGTTGTGGGCGCAAATATTCTGTGTGTCGTGTATTGAAATCTTGTGGTCGTTTTGCTGGTTGCGTTTAGCGGAACTGATTTGGTGGGTTCGTCGGTTGGCTGTCTGTCGGTTGGTTTGCCTCCAAATTAAGACGTCTTATGACAGGCTGCCTGTCTCACCTAAATGGGCGTTAGTGTTACAATCCCAGGACGACCCTTCGCAACTTCTGAGCGCCGTTCCTTGTGTGTTATGTAATAATTTCCCTGTATGGATTCTAGTTATTAAGCTGATGTGTGGCTTTCAGCGGAGTATCAACATCTCTTAAATTAATGCTCTTGTCTTGCCCTTAAGGCAAGAGATTGTTATATTTTTGTATGCGTCATTCAGCCGAATTTTACTGTAGAGGTTTTAAGATAAGGCCTTCAACCTTTTAGATTGAAACTCTTTTTAGGCCTTCAACCGTTAAACGCATTTTATTGATGTGTGGCCTTCAGCCGAGTATTAATATCTCTTAAATTAATGTCCTTGTCTGGCCCATAAAGCATGAGATTGTTATTCTTCATTTTATGTGAAATGTTTTAAGATATGGCCTTCTGCCGTTTAAAGTTGGAACACTTCTAGGGCTTAAGCTGTTAAGTTATTTGTTGGTGACCGGCCTTCAGCCAAGTTTTAATAGTTCTTAAATTAATCTTCTTATCTTGCACTTAAGGGATAAGATTTTTGTTCTTTTGAATGGGGCTTTCAGCCCAATGTGCATGAAATGTTTTAAGACAAGGCCTTCTGCCTTTTCATTGAAACTCCTCTTATTGCTTAATATGCGACCTCCAGCCTAGTTCCATTATAATTAAATTGCTAAGGCCTTCAGCCGATTAGATTAAAAATTTGGAAAATATTCTTGGGTGAAACCTCCAGAAGAACCTTGTATTTCAATTTTTCATAAGCCTTGTGTATTGGATTTTGAATGCGGCCTTCAGCAGATCTAAAGTTAATAAAAGGAGGTCGATTAAATTTTTGAGTGTTTTGCGTCCTTGTTGTAATATTGTGTGTTGATAAATAAATTTTTTATGTTTAGTGCAACTGACAGGAACTCATTTTGGTCCCTTTCCGCAACCTAATCCACTCTGTCCTGCTAGCCCAGGCATTTCACGCCTACTCAGTGTCAGAAAATGGGGAAAGATAGACTACTTAACAAAATGCAATAACACAAGGCCAACAAACTAAATATTAGGAAAGTTAACCAGTTAAACATAATTTAGTATGTATTTAAGAGCACACGAATTGGGTCTAACTTATCATACAAGCTTCCACGGCCGCGAAGTACTTCAGTTAAACGCACTTCATCTTGCAGTATCACCGCCATCAGGACTACAGTAAACGCGAAATCAGAGAGCCCTAGAAATCCTAGAACAACCTAAGGGTGAAACAGTGATATTCCACAGGCGACTGTCCTCGCTACATTACCAATATGACTCCCATCTTGTACACTGCCTTTCCAAGAGCACACCCATGTGTAGTGTTCACTTACGTAAAGTCAGCACTGTCTTACTTGAGACAAGACGCCATTCACCATCTGCTCACACAGGCCAGGGACCGATGTCTGCATGTCGATAATAAGTTGCAGCTAACCGACATCTAAGGACTGGATTCAACCCAAAGCTACCCTATTGCTCGTCATGAGAGCATACCTGCTCGCTCCATACTCACCACGCTGACATCTCTGTTGGTCCCTTAATGAGTGCTTTCTCGTTGGCTCTCCATGGAGTGGCTCGCTCCAGTTCCCAAAATAGCAGCTGCCCTGTCCTCCGTACATACTGTCACAGGTTGTTCGCAGACGACTGCCATTTGTCTCCCCAGGTGCAAGCTGTCAGATTCCACAGTTCCACTGAGGCTTGACCAACTCTAGGACCGCACCAACACTGCTCAGCTGATGATTGGGCAGCAAGCTGGAATTGTCAGTTTCCTAATCGTAACTCACCTGCCCATACATCCAATGATCAGGGCGTACTGCTGCTTGCCACCAAATTGTAGACATCAGCCATTCCAAAACGAATACACACCGAAGACTATGCTGGCTTTAGACTGATTCTGCGCTTGAATTTTGTCCTGCAGCTGCTGCCCTCCGCCTCATCACTGGTTCCAAGTGGTGGCTGCTTCACTGTCACACATCAGACTGCCTTCACTTGTCACTCATGAACGCTTGTACTTTACAGTAGCTCCTTTGGTGTCTTACCTGCTATTTGCCATAGCAGGAATATATCACCAGGGCTGACATTAACTGGTGAATACAATGGGGTTTACATGTGCTGCTTGCTATCACGTCACACTAACTTACATCATTGGGTTAACACACTAAATCATACTAAAAGACGATGTGTGATGAATCTTATGACAGCCATTGAATACGTGATATAACTGACATCTTCGTTCTTCACTACGAGAAAACATTACTAAAAATATCACAATCATTCATTTAGATACGTATAGTCTAGCTGTGGACAATCGAGTCCATAGTACTATTTGATGCTGAAGTTGTTGAGGAACGTGAGACGATGGTGATGGGAAATTTTAAAATGAGAGATTGCCATGGCGAATTATTGAACACTGAGAGATGGCGATAGTGGGAAATTATAATAAGGCCAAGATGTTGGAACTAGCACAGCAGTGCTTTGTAACGCAGCCTGACATTATGATCAATGATAGTGTAATGTGAATGTTGTGTTTTATCAAAATGTATGGCATTGTTCCTAGAATTATGTATATATGCTCATAATATCAACAAAAATATTGATGTAATTCTTCATGCTTTCCCGACAATCTGTTGACATCTTGGATATTCGGGAATTCAGCCGGATGTTCTCGTCGTTCTCGCACGATATTTTAACAGCGTGCCTCGCTCTCTTCTTCAGGTAGCACCTGAAGAAGACAGCGAAGCACCCTGTTGAAATATCGTGCGAGAACGACGAGAACATCCGGCTGGATTCCCGAATATCCAAGATGTCAAAAATATTGATGTTTCACCTGAATGGCGTACAATGGTATCACGTTCTGAAAAGTAATTCATGTGGAAAATATAATTAAGCTTCACTGGATTTGGGTGAAATGGTAGAATTCAGGGAAATTTCTGACATGCCAGTAAACACCTCTCTGTCTCACGATCTCTCTCTCTCCCTCTATGTCAATTCCATCTCTGGACTGCATACCCCCTTCCCCTCCCCCCCCGCTCTCTCTCTCTCTCTCTCTCTCTCTCTCTCTCACTCTCTCTCTCTCTCTCTCTCTCTCTCTCTCTCTCTCACTCTCTCTCTTTCTCCCCACCGATTTTCAGACTTAACTAAAGAAAGTTCTTGAGCAGCACCGTGTCATCAGAAATTTTCGTCTCTCTCTTTCTCTCTCTCTCTCTCTCTCTCGCTCTCTCTTTCTGAGTCTTTACTATACGGCCCAGAAAGCTAACTACCTGACATTTTCTGTTAGAGCGCAATCAGTTTACTCAGTGCAAAGAAAGCCTCAGATATGAAGTTATTTATTGCTTTGGTTATCTATACTGTAGTACTAGATTCGACAGGAATAAGCTGCTGCCATCTGACCTGTAACGTCACAAAATTACAAAAATGGTGACACTGAATAGCTGTAATCGTAAAATAACGAATTTACGTATGTTCGTTTTGATTTACCCACAGAGCAAAGGTTATGAAATCATGCTGTACCAAAAATCGGAAGTTTGTTTTGCTACTGTCGAAACGGACAGTGAATTTGAAGCAAAACAGAGTTACCCTAGGTTATTATTGTAAATATTCAGTTTCCAATATATGCCTGAGATAATATTAGCCTATAATAAAAAGAGAGTAGAACATTTACATGATATTACCTTGTCAATAGCTGTGTTTTACCACTAAATTGCCTACAGTTTTACTAGTTCTAGCCTAACCCTAGAGCACTGTGTACAATTGCTCCATAGCCTAACTCAACGTTATGCAGGGTACCCTAGGTCACAATTAGTTTCATTAATAGATAGCCGCATTACAGGATATAATTCTTTTGACTATTATACATTTGATTCGATTATATTTTACTCCTTCTCATGAAGATGTCGGGGACGTTATCAGGTTGTTTCACACTGTGCCTGTAAGGCCCACCGCCATGAGTGCCTGTCTCTACCTAAATCAAAAAAAAAAAAAAAAAAAACTGTACTCTAGGCTAGATATTCCCCTTACGGTTTACTAAAATATTGATGGTATTTTTGTGATTTTTTCATATCATTGAAATGTAAATATGTATTGTATGTTAGTGGTTTCGCAACTGCCATTTTTCTCACTGGCAATTTCTTATATCCCTGCGTACTTAATCTGTGTATTGCCTTTTAAAGCCAGCAAATGTCATAATATCCCTCAGTAAGTTATTATAGTATCACATCTCGATAATCACAGTGTTCAGTGACTTAGAGTGACGTTGTTGTCATCGAACAAAAAATTTGTAGCACTGGAAGATTATCTTTAATTATTTCCTTACTCTAGATCTCTGTCTTCACTGCAGAAGAAAACGTATGTGTGTGCATTTATTGTGAAATATGTAAGCTTCCACCTTAAATTAGTGACCTAGACCTCGGGTTATGGCATGTTACTTCCGATATCCAGTACTGTAATTGCCATGATGATATCATTTTTTCATTTTCGTTTCTCAACTTCTGTAATGCTGCGATCTCGGACAGAAATTTTGATCCTATGTACAAACTCTGATTTATGGCTTAGCTGTCTGCTGCGCTGAATTTCCGAAAGAATGTGCCTAGAGAGTGTCGCCTTGGCGGCAGTTGTTTCGTATTTATTCAATTAATCTTAAGACCTCCACACTGCCGGAGATCTAGACGTTTCCTGACGTCTTCGGGGTAATGGGTGTGTATTATTACACCCCACTCCTGAAGTGTGCAGGTTGCCTTCGTCTCCGGTGCTGACCTAAGTTGGTTGGCTGTTTCGCTTAAGGGGCTCCGGAAAGGCTCAAAATCGTGAAAAGTTCAATTTTTACTTTTTTGCGTTTTGTGAATCTGCAGACTATTACCTTTTAATAGATATATAATTTATTCAATTCCGAAGACTACAACTATTTTTAAATTTTTTTTGAAATGTGTTCTACATGGGCGTGACCCACAGTGGCGCTGTTAAACTACTGTAAAATGGTGTTACTATTAACGTCCGTGTTCATCAGGTACATTTTAGTGATGTGAGATAAAGTATGTGTTGTGGCTAACCTGTGATTGTTCAATATATATCGCTGGTGTGATTGTCGATTGTTTCATGTTTATTTACTCTGTCGTTATCTCGAAAATATTCGTAATAGTCTCTGTTTTGTTGAAATACAATAATGAGTAAAATTAAAGTTATTAGAAATCCTCTGAAGGCTTTTAAGAAAAGGAAAAATGTTGGAAAGCCAAAGGTATGTGTTATCACTGTAAACAATAAAGACGATAACCAAGTGAGTGAACCTAACCTCTCGAGTACAACTGCCCATAGCAGTCAAAGTGGGATAGAAAATACTTCACAGAAGAAGCTTGGTTCAATGAGTGTAAACTATGAATGTTTTATGGGCGAATCGGATGTGAATGAAATATTTGATATGTCGGTTCACTAAGGAATTTTTTCAAACTGTGTAAGATGTATTCATTGTAGTGAAGTTGGTCTGGAACTCTCCATAATAAAGCACGTAGGACTTGCTAGTGAAATACAACTGAAATGTGATAAGTGTTCATACATGACCACCTTTTGGAACAGTGTTGCAGTAACTGCAACTGAAGAAAATGGTAGCAAAATCTACGAACACAACAACGAGCGATGCTTGCTTTAGACAAGGAACGCCTTCGGGCTGCAGACAGGGCTGTAAAGAGTCTAGAAATACAAGCAAGAGTAAACAGGAGGAGGAACAAGAGGAAGCTGGAGGAGGAGTTTGCAGAGGATGAAGATAATCCATCCTATGGACCTGGAATGCACTAAAAAGTAAATCCAATCTTTGTCGCTCGATTCCCAAAACTTTATTTTTATTCTAAGGATCTTCCAAACATATTTGTTTCAAACTTTCAGTAAATGTTACACAGTACCTTTTGCATAATTTGACACAGCCTTTTTCCAAAAAACTGTATATTTTTGAATATATAAATAAAAAATTGCAAAAAAATGTTGTGAATTTTCATTACAATTGAAAAAAAATCATCTTCAATAACTGAACAAAAATTTTGTAAAATCCCTGTGTTAAGTTCTAACCCATATTCCAATAAATAATCTGTAAAAAGTTCAACTTCCTACCTCAAATACTTTGTGAGGAAAGATGTAATTTATAAGCGTTATTTTAACATTGCAAGTATAGGGCGTTCAGGAGCCCTTTAATCTTCGTTTCTGTGGGCCACCTCTTGAGTTCTTATGGGTCCCCGTAACGTCTCTCTCGTGTTTTGGTTCGATACTGTCCGTGGGAGTTGGGGCCTTGGTTTTAGCCCGTTACTTTTTGACCCCCTTGACAGCTCGGTGCATGCATATTGACTGTGGTTTCGCAAAGGTACTGTGCTATTTCTTATCGGGCTTATATTCCCCACCAGTGTGCCTTCATTAAAACTAACTCTCGACAAGTGGTATGGAATCTACCGTTAACACACATCTTAGTGGGTTCAAGTTTTGTTGGCGTGAGGTCCACAGCATGCAGAAGTCGATGCCGGTCTGATGGGGTGGAAGGATGGAAGGCGGCAGGACGTGCGACAGCTGGGGGACGACCGCTCTGCCAACGGCTCACCGTAGCATGAGTTACGTAAAGCAATTATACATAATTGTAAGCCTGGCTTGAAAACTTATTTTGGGGCTGTCTCTCAAATGGCTCTTGTTTTTAAATGGTTAATACCTTTTTTTTATAAAAATTTCTGTTGCTTGTTTAACATAGAGAAAAATGTAAGATTTTTGATAAGTATTTTGGACTCATTAGGACTTTAATATCTTGAATGATTTTATTTAAGCAGGGCTATTACAAATGATTGAAGCGATTTCATAAATTCACTGTAGCTCCATTCATTGACATATGGTCACGACACACTACAGATACGTAGAAAAACTCATAAGGTTTTTTTCGGCTGAAGCCGCACTTCAGGTTTCTGCCGCCAGAGCGCTCGAGAGCGCAGTGAGACAAAATGGCGACAGGAGCCGAGAAAGCGTATGTCGTGCTTGAAATGCACTCACATCAGTCAGTCATAACAGTGCAACGACACTTCAGGACGAAGTTCAACAAAGATCCACCAACTGCTAACTCCATTCGGCGATGGTATGCGCAGTTTAAAGCTTCTGGGTGCCTCTGTAAGTGGAAATCAACGGGTCGGCCTGCAATGGGCGAAGAAACGGTTGAACGCGTGCGGGAAAGTTTCACGCATAGCCCGCGGAAGTCGACGAACAAAGCAAGCAGGGAGCTAAACGTACCACAGCCAACGGTTTGGAAAATCTTGTGGAAAAGGCTAAAGCAGAAGCCTTACAGTTTACAATTGCTACAAGCCCTGACACCCGATGACAAAGTCACACGCTTTGCATTTTCGGTGCGGTTGCAACAGCTCATGGAAGAGAATGCGTTCAGTGCGAAACTTGTTTTCAGTGATGAAGCAACATTTTTTCTTAATGGTGAAGTGAACAGACACAATGTGCGAATCTGGGCGGTAGAGAATCCTCACGCATTCGTGCAGCAAATTCGTAATTCACCAAAAGTTAACGTGTTATGTGCAATCTCACGGTTTAAAGTTTACGGCCCCTTTTTCTTTTGCGAAAAAAACGTTACAGGACACGTGTATCTGGACATGCTGGAAAATTGGCTCATGCCACAACTGGAGACCGACAGCGCCGACTTCATCTTTCAACAGGATGCTGCTCCACCGCACTTCCATCATGATGTTCGACATTTCTTAAACAGGAGATTGGAAAACCGTTGGATCGGCCGTGGTGGAGATCATGATTAGCAATTCATGTCATGGCCTCCACGCTCTCCCGACTTAACCCCAGGCGATTTCTTTCTGTGGGGTTATGTGAAATATTCAGTGTTTAAACCTCCTCTACCAAGAAACGTGCCAGAACTGCGAGCTCGCATCGACAATGCTTTCGAACTCATCGATGGGGACATGCTGTGCCGAGTGTGGGAGGAACTTGATTATCGGCTTGATGTCTGCCGAATCACTAAAGGGGCACATATCGAACATTTGTGAATGCCTAAAAACGTTTTGAGTTTTTGTTTGTGTCTGCAAAGCATTGTGAAAATTTCTCAAATAATAAAGTTATTGTAGAGCTGTGAAATCGCTTCAATCACTTGTAGTAACCCTGTACATGTCTGCTGAGTTGGGGTGAAAAAACATTTTTGGAGATATCTGATTGTTGGTTGTTTTTGGGGAAGCAGACCAGACAGCGAGGTCATCGGTCTCATCGGATTAGGGAACGATGGGGAAGGAAGTCGGCCGTGCCCTTTCAGAGGAACCATCCCGGCATTTACCTGGAGTGATTTAGGGAAATCACGGAAAACCTAAATCAGGATGGCCGGACGCGGGATTGAACCGTCGTCCTCCCGAATGCGAGTCCAGTGTCTAACCACTGCGCCACCTCGCTCGGTGGAGATATCTGAAATTGCTTTTTCTCTTAAGTGGTTAACACGACTTTTTAGAGTGTAAAGCTTTCTAAAGCGGTTGAGGACGCCTGTAGTTTACGATACGTGTTTTTTTGTAAAACTTTTACACTTTGTTATTTCATTGTTAAAACGCTGGAAATGTTTTCTTACTGAAAACTTTTGGCTCTTATTTCAATAAAGTGTGTGAACTAAAGGGTGAAAAATGATTTTCCATAACTTTCCCAGCCGTTACACGTTCCCTTGGCCTTGTTTCTAAGAGTGTTATTACGTTTTGATTGGCCATGGATGTATAGGACAAAGTAATGTTCACTCTCCAAGAAAAGGTTGTGGTTTGGTGTTTAATTTGCAAGACTGCTTTGTTCTCACATTTACTATCATTAGCTTTAGTTTCATGGGAACAATTTTTCAGTAGTGAATGTGAAAACAAAATAGTCACTCAAGAAGAATTACTTTAATGTTCTGGACAATTTGTTGCTTTTGAAGTGTATGATGAGTACGAAGGTATTTATTGCACTGACCTGTTTATGATTCAGTACAAAAACTGGTTGATAGTCAGTGCAAGAATATATTACTCAGGTTGTATGTTGCCTGCCCACAAAACGCAATTCAGTGTCATTTCGAATTTGTTAAGGAGTACACGGAATGGAAAGGAATTCCACTATATGCAAGGCACCGTTTGTAGTTTTGTTTTCACACAGACATGTTTCAGCATGTTTTGCGCTACCTTCAATGAGTTTCTTTGGTTATTTTCCTTGGGAAAACTATTGTTTCACGTCAACTTGAAAAGGAATAATTGATTTAAACACTTTGATTTCTAAGATGAGCGATTATTGTAAAATATTTTAAAATAGTTTGCATACAGTACTAAGCTGGGATAAGTAACAATTAGTTGAGGCATTCTGTGGTGTTCAATTACGACACGTGAAAAGATTATAGTTTTATAGTGAATTGTGATATGAAGTCTGTGTATACATTTGTTTAAATAAGTCTCACTAAGCCATTGATTGTTTATACTGATAGGTTTAGATCTACTACAAACTTTACAACTTGTCTGTTAGCAGAAAGAGGTTTTTTATTTTCTGTTTCTTACGCAGTTCCAACTAATAATCACTATATATCGGGATATTTAGCGAGCTACTTAGTTTTCCAATGTTTCGGCATTTTTTACTTTGCTTTTGTCGTGGTAATACGCTTATTACTTGCGCTCTCCTCTTTGAGAATGCATTTTCTAAGAACTGTTCGAAAAAACCAGTTTGCACCGCGGTGGCATACAGAACCAACAACACCATATGGCACAGACTTGCAAGAAATACCACCAACACTGACAAATACAGCCATTCTGCTATATATGCAGGTGCTGTCAGTCTGTATATGTGGGTCAGACATGCAGGAATTTTAAAACCACCAATACAGAAAATCACACAGAACATCTCGGAGCACTGAAAAGTAATAGTTCACTCTCAACATATGCAGATCACCTAACGACACAGAATAACCACCCAACAAATATACAAACTGATTTACAAAATCCCTGAACTAGTAACAGACTATAGCGAAATTAACAACACAAGAACACTTCTACATCCAAAAATCAATAGCCCAAGGAAATAAATTAGTTAAAGAATTCACATCGTTCTTCAATTTATCCTTGTTTCCTAAAGTAGAACCATATAAACAACCGCCACCCCGGAATTGCACATGATCAACGTCTGATGTTAAGTTCCGTTCTTTCCATGCTCTACATCATTGGTACGCAAACAGTTTTACCTACCGCCCAATTTTGTGTCTCTGTTACTCATAAAATTTTATAACCGCCCATACATTTCACGGAAAAGGTGATTTACAGAGTAGGGAAGTAACTTGACGTTAGACAATTTATAAAGCGGGGTCACAGCAAGTTAACACATATAATAATAATTGCTTATGAAGTAGTCTGTCGAAATTTTACCAAAAGCTAAGGAATCTGTTTTTAAAATCCATTACGGCATACCACCAACCGTGAATGCTCGAACGCCCACTAATGAGCGGCAGGCACGAATTTGACAACCACTACTGTACACCATTCACTTAGCTGCCCATTCACCACACTCTCACTCTCTCTCTCTCTCTTCCTGTGTTAAACGCACGCACACACACACACACACACACACACACACACACACACACACACACATGCACACAGACATGCACACACACGTACACGTAAGCTGAACATCACAAACACCAATAATACGTAAATTCCGCACTGAATATTCTAAATAAACATGCCACGAGACAAATGAACTCCGCAATGCCGTAACAACACTTAATGGCGGCAAAAACTCTCTAATTTTCGAATAATTCGTAGTAAATGCATGTACAACAACATCAGTGCTAGAACTAAGGGTGTTACATTGACACAAACAAAGTAAAAATCATCACAGTATCAAATGAACTGTAATCATACGAAATGTCCCGATATAGAGCGATGTTCAGTGGGGAACGCATAAGAAGCAGGCCAGCGTCATATGGCTCAGCGTCCTCTGTCTGTTCGCTTCTGAGATGTTCTGGCGGAGGCACTACTTCATTAGTAATTACTACTATATGTGTTAACTCGCTGTGACTCCGCTTTATAAATTTTCTAACGTCAAGTTATTTCAATACTCTGTAAATCACCTTTTCTGTGAAATGTATGGGCGGTTATAAAATTTTATGAGTATCAGAGACATAAAATGGGGCGGGAGGTAAAACTGTTTGCGTACCAATGATGTAGAGTATGGGGAGAATGGAATTTAACTTCAGACGTTGATCATGTGCAATTCCTGGGTGGCGGTTGTTTATATGGTTCTACTTTAGGAAACAAGGATATATTGAAGAACGATGTGAATTCTTTAACTAATTTCTTTCCTTGGGCAATTGATTTTTGGATGTAAAAGTTTCCTTGTGTTGTTAATTTCGCTATAGTCTGTTACTAGTTCTGGGATTTTGTAAATCAGTTTGTATATTTGTTGGGTGGTTATTCTGTGTCATTAAGTGATCTGCAAATGTTGAGAGTGAACTATTACTTTTCAGTGCTCCGAGATGTTCTGTGTAATGTTCTGTATACGTTGTTATAAAACTCCTGCATGTTTGACCTACATATACAGACTGACAGCACCTGCATATATAGCAGAATGGCTGTATTTGTCAGTGTTGGTGGTATTTCTTGCAAGTCTGTGCTGTATGGTGTTGTTGGTTCTGTATGCCATGGCGGTGCAAAATGTTTTTTTCGAACAGTTCTTAGAAAATGCATGCTTAGAGACGAAGGCGCAAGTAATAAGCGTATTAGCACGACAAAAACAAAGTAAAAACGCCAAAACATTAGAAAACCAAGTAGCTCGTTAAATATACCGATATATAGTGATTCTTAGTTGGAACTGCGTAAGAAACAGAAAATAAAAATACTGTTTAGCAGATGACAAGGTGTAAAGTGGAACAGATCTAAACCTATCAGTATAAACAATCAATGGCTCCGTGAGACTTATTTAAACAAATGTATAGACAGACTTCATATCAAAATTCATTATAAAACTACAACATTTACACGTATCGTAATTGAACACCACAGAATGCTTCGACTAATTGTTACACATCGCAGCTTAGTACTGTGTGCAAACTATTTTAAAATATTTGACAATAATAGCTCATTTTACAAATTAAAGTGTTTGTATCAATTATTCCTTTGCAATTTGACGTGAAACAACAGTTTTCCCAAGGAAAATAACCAAAGAAACTCATTCAAGGTAGCGCAAAACATGCTAAAACATGTCTGGGGGAAAACGGAACAACAGCGCCAAAGCCATATGGCTCACATTATGTCATACCTATATATTACAGTGTAAAAATAGTTTCGAACTTAGCTATATTCTGCGATTAAGCATGCACAATGTGCTACAGTTAAAAAGTGATTTTCAGCATAATTGAGAATCTTGATGGTAGATTTATCTTACAGTCTTCCAAATAAATCAACACCGTCACTCTTAATCTCGTATTGATGTACATTTCACATAAGATTGGTTTATTACTTTCTGTCCTCAATGTTGAGAGTCTTTCAATGTGTATTCCGCCCTCACCCAGCTGCTTCATAGTTATAACATGGAAGCAGAAAGATCCTTGTTTACTTGAATTATCGTAAGTAATTGATAAGAAAACGTAACTTTCATTCATAGTGCTGTGTTGTGTATGACAGACTTGCATTCCGATGAGATGCCTGTGGGTGCATCTAGGACGAAGATTTGAACAACGATGACGATGGCTATGAAGGCTATGGGTCGACAGAATGGTATTAGTAGTGGGTGCTTTGGATTTATCATCTCTCTTCCTACTGAGTCAGCAAGTTAAAACACCTGTCCCTACACGTCAGAACCAGTCCCAGCAAGTAACATTACGCAGTCAGCATTTTGGGAGGTGTTAACAACCGCATATGTCTACTGCTGAATCAACATAGATGCATATATGTGCATCCAGGCCTTGTACATTCAACAAACCGGGAAAGAAATCCTGAAAGCAAGTGTGCCCCCAGAATATGCATATCAATAGAACATCTAATGCAATCTTAAATGTACATTCCACTTCTCACCTACCAGTTACATCACAAATCCGACTGTTTACATTAATTTTTAACTGTAATAGCGCCTGCTTCCCAGTGTGGAAGTGATAAGCCGGCTATTCTTTCCTTTCGTGTCAATACGAGGCAGCTGAGAGTGATTGCTGTTCTACATGGTCACAATGGCTCGGCAGACCGCACCTTACATACCAGTCTTATTAAGCTCCAACTTTCTGTGATAGGACGCTCGTAATATTGGCACTGTAATTCTGCCTACGTTTTCAGTTCTCCTTCGGAAATCCAATACGATTCCTCACAAACTGTTTCCAAGATGCTATACATGTTGCTTGGTATGCGAAATCCCATACTATACTTTCATAAGCTGCTTCCAAATATTTAGAATTATACTGTGAAATGCACATTTTTTCATACTGTAAGTGTCCGTTTTGTAAGTGGGCAGCGCTGTATTCTGTGTTAATATCGGTGATAGCACTCTGTGCCCTCGGCAAGAGATTCTGTGGCTGGACGGACTACCAGTTAGAGAGTGGATAAGGAAGTGTATTGACATGATTTTCTTAGTGGGTACTCTGTGTTGGTAGGACAGGCAATGCAAACTGAAATGAAATGATGTACTTATAAGAAAAACGCAAGGAAATGTGTGATGATGGATGTTGTTGATGATGTTTGAGTAGTGGAATTATTGACAACTATATAGTTTTTGGAACTGTGTGTCACGTGGATAAGGTAAAATTTTCTAAATAAATTGTTTGCTCTTCAAGAAACTCCTTCTTTTGCTAACCATATGCCTCTTAGTGTGTGAGGTAAGTAACCTATGAAGAAGAATGGGGTTTCCAATATTGGGTGAGTTTAGGCTATTAACGGAGCTGGAGGTAGTTTCATATTTCTTTATTTTCATATTTTTTGGATTTGTGTTATTGTTAGGGTTTGTTGTAATTCAGGGCCATTCTTTTTGCGTTAATTGTTGGAAGGCATGTTGTCAATGTACAGCAGTCAGATTGTGTTGCGTTTGTATACTGTGGGTAATAAATAAATAGGGTAAGTTTGAGTTACCTGTGTCAGGGGAAATTTTGTAGGTCAGTGATTAATAATAAAATAATTAAAGATCTAGTTTTAATATTCTTCAACTGAAGGAATAATCCCATGTGCTATATCCTATATTGTGACTGAGTCTTTCACAAAATTTTCAACAGTCGTCATAAGCCTTAAGCAATAATTGCTGCTTCCTGAAGTTCCTTCTCAACAAATATTATTTAATTATTATGTAATTGTTGTTTACAGCTTTTAAAACTAGCAAGAATATTAGTCGTTCTACCAGTTCATTCGAACTATTCTAGCTGATGAATAAATTAAATGCTGATGCTTCATTGAATAACGTCTTCCAGTCCTCGTAGTGAAGTGCACTTTGTTGTCTCCTATAGTGCTATATTCGACATCATCTCTCAGCGACAATTCGCCATTTTTATCTAAAGCAGCATGAACGATACAGGTATCTCTTGGAATTTGTTGGTCTGTAAGAGAGATAAATTTGTTTATGTGTGTTGGTAGCCCTGAGAAATTTACGATAAGTTTGAAGGTCTAGTGTTTTGTATCCCTATTTAGGGGGTTTAATTTTAAACAATACGTTATAGAACCCTCTCATTCTCAGCTATCTTACAATGTCAATTATCAGATGATCTTCATTACTAATTACGTATGAATCACCAATCACTCACACTCCTGATAGTTTCGAATCCCATGCCATACAAATATTAAAAGTGTCATCTTCTGGTTCACCAAAATATTGTGTTACCAGGGTACCGTACGTCTCGGCTATAGTTTTATTTTGCGACGTTTCTTAATCGTCGTCACCTAGTTCCTCATCACATTCAGCTTCTTCTTCTCCTTTCCCGCCAGTGTCTCCGCCTTCTTTTGTCATGTATACATCATTTTCTTTGGCTTCATTTACTATGTTTGGTCTGTCTTCTCCTTTGCCCGGTAAAGCTGTCCTTCTTGAACACATCTCTGTAGTGGTTGATAAATTAGTCTAAATGCTCTTTCCACTACAAACTCAGATTCAAAACTTTTTTTCAGTGACGACAGTTTCATACCAATATTTCGTGGTATTTCAAAACCTGAATTTCAAGACCAATCTTTCCTTCATTGGAACTAACAGAAATGTCGACAACTGTAGTAGCTGGGTGGCGAGCTAAGAACAGCAAGGTGGTCAAAGAGATCACTAAAATATGCCCGTTGGGGTATATCTGCGCGCCCGTTTTGTGGAACATTGATACTGAACCACTCCTTACATAAACAGAAGAGGACGATCGCACAGAAGCAGTAGTCGTATGTGCTGATGACCTTTTTGTGACAGTAGCCAACTCGTTAGTCCACTCTGAAGCTGAACTGCAGACTATGAGCAGATGACATGCTGGAAATACTACTGAGAAAGAAATCCTGCAAAGGAATCAACAGTTAAATTATTATCATAAAAAATAACGTGGTTACAATATACTTGGGCGAACGTCAAGAGAAGAATATGAACTTTAAACAACATGTCAAAACAGATACAGGCTTGTTATGTGAGTTACTTCCTAAACTTTGTAGGAGCAACACAGTACGCAACAGATTACCTTTGATTATAAAACGAACATATCACCGTGCCCTCTTCGAGTCAATAATATGTCCTTCTGCCAGTGTGTGGGCAAATCGTCTCTGCGTTGCAAATAATTCCCTGGTGATAAGGCACAGATAGAGGAGTGTTCTCCAGTGGCTATCAGGGGCTTTTGGCATCAAGTCGGTAGAGGCAGCCGATAGACATAATAATTAAGTATCGTATAGCGACAATTCAAGGAAAATATATCGATCACACACACAGGGAGAGTCCTTCTAGGGAAGGATTTACAGACTCCGAAACAGCTCAAAACGTGGAACTGCTGAAAGGTACGTAAGGCATATACAATCTTCCCAAGCAACAGGGAGCAACTCAAAACGGAACACATTAATCCTATACAGGGAATGTTTATTTCCTTACCCAGCTAAGGGTCGTGCCATACGCATTTGCTGCTTGCAAATACCAGTCGAGAGACTGATTGTGCTTGTGATGAGAAAGCAACCCAGGACATGCATTTCTATACTGTGACCGTTTGTCGCAGGAAAGGCTGCTAAGACACAAACACGACGATGTTTAGAGACCTTTAGAACCGATCTCAGTGACTGTGCAGATAGATTTTCTAGAGCGCTGCATAAACAGTATTTGCAGAGTCGAGTACAAGCAGCAACAATCACATCCGATGGATGACTCCACAGGCTGTACTGAGACAGAACACAGTTACTACCGTAGCGCGAAAAGCGGCAAACATTTTGCATACCGGTTTCATCAAAAACTGAAATATATTTGTCATTCTGAGTCTTACAACAGGGACAACGTTATTGATGTTATAGCCACGGTGACTTGGAGAAAGATGCATGGTGTAATTGTCGTGTCGCTCTTTATTAAATCAATGAGGATTTTAAATGGGTTATGAATGTTTCTGGGGCTTGTACGAATGTGTTACGCATTCGACTTGAGATACACTAACATAAAACGTTTCGCACAAGCCAGTCGGTGACAGTAGACGTGATCGCGGTCTGAGTGGCCTAAAACTCTCGGAACAGAGGTCGGCTCGAGAGCCACAGGCTCTTTTAAGCGATGTCCTCCCACTGTAATATTTCTGGCTTAGTCAGGCATCATATTAGGCTCCAAGATGCTGTTCCCAGAGCAGTTGAGATGCAAGAAGTATATAGATGACGAAATGTGATGTGAGGTACCTGTGACAGATGTTAGATTCGGTACCATTCCCGTGAGAAAGACCACCTGCATAATGTTACTGCTCTGTGATTGGCTGCTGTGTTCGGAGCAAGGGCGCCAAAACGTTATAGTCATTATTATTATTAGCTAAACTACTCATTGGAATAACTTCACTTTTTAATATAAATATCTCTCAACAGCTGACTATCAGTCAGTCATTTTACAATTTTTAAAAACAATTGAAATCAAAAACAAATGACTGACGAAATTTCAGACGAAGCACTTCGGAAGCGTTCGGGTCACGCCTTTTCTGGCATGGCGCGCGAAGTGTTTCGGGCTGTTCATTACTCTGGATCATGCAGTCGAAAAGAACAGACATGTTGTCTGTCGTAGGATGTTTTTCCAATTTTTAATTAAGTTCCTGTTCGTCACTTTGGATTAGGCAGTCGAGATGTACAGTCAAGTTGTCTGTGGCAGGATGTGTTTGCCAGTATTCAGTATCAAAAGATTCACTCCGCTAGTCATGAGGTACAGACACGTGCCACAAATAGTGTAAAGAAACATTTTCGTAAACATTGTGTTTGATCATGTACTTTGCTGTATCAGAAGGTGTTGTGTTAAGATCATGTAGTCTTCTCTTATTGCTATATTAAAATACGCGAGTGGCATCCCAAAGAAGTGATACCTTATTTCAGATCAGAACCTCGCTAAAATTCAGTTTCAGCCTCAAGATACAGAACCTACGAACAGCAATCTGTTTCTGCGCTGGGGACATCAACTTGAAGACAGCAGGTTAGTGAGCTATAACAGAACCTTCGTATTCCACACAGTGCAGTGGAAACAACTAGGCGCCTCACGTGTACTGAATGCACAGAACAAATGTGCTCAGTGACACGTCATCTCCAGTAATGCTGAGCAGGTAAATGAAGATGACCGTTATTAACACCAACGATCTATTCATTCTTCCTTTCTTGCCGTACATATGATGAATTCATTCTTCCTTTCGTTCTGTACATATGGCAAGAAAGGAAGAATGAAATGATCGTTGGTGTTAATAACGGTCATCGTCCTTTACCTCCTCAGCATTACTGCAGATGACGTGTCACTGAGCACATTTGTTCTGAGCATTCAGTACACGTGAGGCGCCTAGTTGCTTCCACTGCAATGTGTGGAATACGAAGGTTCTGTTATAGTTCACTAACCTGCTGTCTTCAAGTTGATGTCTCCAGCGCAGAAAACAGATTACTGGTCGTAGGTTCTGTATCTTGAGGCTGAAACTGAATTTTAGCGAGGTTCTGATCTGAAATAAGGTATCACTTCTTTGGGATGCCATTCGCGTATTTTAATATAGCAATAAGAGAAGACTACATGATCTTAACACAACACCTTCTGATACAGCAAAGTACATGATGAAACACAATGTTTACGAAAATGTTTCTTTACACTATTCGTGGCACGTGTCTGTGCCTCGTGACTACTGGAGTGAATCTTTTAATTAATACTGAATACTGGCAAACACATCCTACGATAGACAACACGTCTGTTCTTCGCGACTGCCTAATCCAGATTGACGAAGAGGAACTTAAATAAAAATTGGAAAAACATCCTACGACAGACAACATGTCTGTTCTTCTCGACTGCATGATCCAGAGTGATGAACAGCCCGAAACAATTCGGACGCCATACCAGGAAAGGCGTGACCCTAAAGCTTCCGAAGTGCTTCGTCTGAAATTTCGTCAGTCATTTGTTTTTGATTTAAATTGTTTTTAAAAATTCTAAAATGACTGATTGATAGCTGTGGACAGATATTTATATTAATAAGTGAAGTCATTCCAATGAGTAGTTTAACTAATAATAATAACTATACTTTAACGCTTTGGCGCCCTTGCTCTGAACACAGCAGCCAATCACAGAGCAGTAGCATTATGCAGGCGGTCTTTCTCACGGGAATGGTACCGAATCTGACATCCGTCACAGCTACCTCACACCACATTTCGTCATCTGTATACTTCTTGCATCTTCACTGCTCTGGGAACAGCATCTTGGAGCCTAATATGATGCCTGACTAAGCCAGAAATGTTACAACACACAACGGCTTCCGGCTAGTGTCCAGCTGGAGCGCAGGACAGCACCACGCGTAAGGCTGGAGCGTCTTTCATTGCTTTCTGAATTCTTTTGAAGACAAGCATCCGCCGCTTGTAGAAAGCAGGCCCACAAGAAAGAAACTCTAGCTTTGTACTGATCCATTCGGATATTCTCAAAGCTAGTAACGAGGATACGAACAATGACCAATGAATGTGCGGTTGGGTCAAGTTTGTGACATTAGATCTCTGTTAATATGCATGTGTACGAAATGAGAAGGCTGAGAATAAAGCTGTTCGAGAGTCATGAAAAGTTCCAGAAGTACCCTATCCATTGCAGCAGTTGCTCGCGACGGGAGGAAGAATCACTTATATCGCGTGTCACTGATATGAGAATTGAAATGCAGAAGAAAAAGAGTTCCGAAAAATACAATAGGATACTCTGTGATTGTTCATGGTTCTGTTACAGAGATGACTTCTTACACCAATCTGTCACAAATTACTCCCATACAATGCAGATTTAATAGTGTAAGAAACATTGCACATGTAGCAGTTTGTAAATGAATGCTGTCTCGTAATTTCTCCAACACCGACACCTGCTTCTAAATGGTTCAAATGGCTCTGAGCACTATGGGACTTAACATCTGAAGTCATCAGTCCCCTAGAACTTAGAACTACTAAAACCTAACTAACATAAGGACATCAGACACATCCATGTCCGAGGCAGGATTCGAACCTGCGACCGTAGCGCCTGCTTCTAAATTTAGGAGGCATAACTAGAAGTGATCTCATCACAATGTGATCGGATGTGTGCCATCTTGGATCTTAAGTGTATAATCGTCTTTGATAGCCACAACTGACGAGTACTGTGTGGTAGAGGAAAGTCTAGTCTCAGTTTTCACTTGTCTACGAATTGATGGTGACAGACATTACACTAAGGACTATGGAAACCTTCTCCCTGTTACTAAATAAATTTGATTTTTTGTTGATAGCGTGATAGAAACATATACACTATCGTCTTCCGTCGACAAGGTTTCCGCATTATAGAAAATCGACTTGTTCCGTTGGAACTCGAATTTCTGGTGTTGGATGGAGCTCAAAGTGGTGTGGTGGCCTCTGGTAGTTTCATTGTACAGTGAGAACCGCCCTACTATGAGTTGAATATAAGTTCAGCAAAACTGTTGATGGAAAATTACCACCACCACAGTATAGCTCAGTTGGTGTATCATTGGAGACATCACTGAATGGTTTACGCTCAGTTTTACCACCACACTCACGGGCCTTCGTGAGAGGCTTAGAGGAAGTGGAATGGATTAAGAACTTGTAAGAGTATCACGAACATAATACCGAGGACAAGGACTGTCCCTTACTTTCCGCTCACTGACTTAAAGTATATGTAGACAAATACTAATTATTGAATGCTAAATGTGAACTTGTTGAATCAGTTGTGATTCATTGTCACTTGCATATTTTCTATTTGATGTCAATGAGGAGAGTGAAGCTTCTTTTTGGAAAATGAAATAAATGTAATATTTTCAGACGCCATTGAGTGGAATCGACATTGTTTTTAAACATTGAAAGAAATTCATTGTTATCATAATAAAATTTATATTTAAACGTTATTCACCTTCCCCCTTTACCAATTATATAAAGAGTATTTTATTGTTTGATGCGTCTTTCTGATAATGTCTTGATCTTGTTGAAGATTTCTTTGTGATCGGCATTAATGTTGAAATAGGCGAAGAACGGCATTGTGCAGTGTGTTAAATTTATACGAAGAGAGAGGTTATTACAAAGGAGTTGGTTAACTTCACTAAGCCAGTTTAGTTGGCCTGATTGCATGTTCTACACGCAATTCAAACTATAAATACTTATTGACAATAATTTTCGTGTGCTCCAGATATCCGTTGGTCACTACTCTAAAGACTGAAACTGGGGCTGAGGTTGCTGATAATCTTACATAAATATACCGAAGAAAAAACAGAATCCCAAATGATTTACAAACAAATATAGGTACGGGATTTTACAATCCTAATTTCAAGACGTTAATGCAAACATGTAAGATTAATCCTTGTTTCCTTTCTTGAAAGCTTGAGAAATGGAGCAAGTCAGCAGAACTCTTACAGGTAAATTCTTTAAAAATTTTGTTGATTAGGTTTCTTTTATATTGACCGAAATTGTGCCACATCTACTGAGTCAGTATAATCCCGCAAAACAAAGAATAATTAACATGACAAATGTTGTCTACTGTGTATAATAACATCAAATTGATAGACCCACGAGAAACGGAATTCAGAGTAGGCAATCTTGATAGATAACACAATTTTTAAGGAAGTCTTTACCCCCAACTAGTCTACTAAAATTTCAGAGTTCGAGCAGTTCAGTAAATGATTCGCGTTATGACTGTTGGAGGAAGTTTCTACATCACATGATTACAGAAATCAGATACCCACATCTCTAGTTGAAAACGTCGTCCAAACAAAATTAAAAAAGCTTTCGTAAAATAACTGTGTTTTGATAAAAAACACAATTCCTGAATTGCATTTTAAGAGAGTGCATATGTTCAGTGGCTTGACTCTGCAGGGCAGTTGTCTCTAGCGAGACGTATGACTTATCATGTTTCGCCTGCAGTTGTGCCAAATCTAACACTCAGATTTCAATTATCTGGCGTTCAAGCTGCCATGGATTTCTCTGTAATTCATCCACTCAACAGCTGCACTAAAGTCTGGAGCTGCGTGGGTAATATGTTTCTATTTGTATGTGTGTGTGTGTGTGTGTGTGTGTGTGTGTGTGAGCGAGGGAGAGGGAGAGAGAGAGAGAGAGAGAGAGAGAGAGAGGACGGGAGAAGGGACGGAGGTGAACGAATGTACTAAAGTTTTTGCCGATTGTTGTCTTTTATGTAATTCAGATGAAGCTTACGTCAGATTTTTTTGTTTAGTGCTGTGCTCTCATTTTGATAAATAATATACATCCTTGCGATATCTTAGAAGGTGGCACTATCTCTGATCTTAACATGAGAGGGGTGTTTACAAACAAAACTAGGCCAGTTCTACATCTTGTTATTTTTTTTTTTAATTTCCAGCCACTATCATATTTAATAATTATATTTCAGAGACTCAGTGTTGACTAACGGCAGTCATACAACTGTGGGCAGATTGCCATTAGCCTACAGTCTTATGTATCTAATTACTTCATAAAAGTGAAATGTTTGTTTGTGGTACAATGTTTTTAGTATGGTTGGAAGTTACTTCAAATAGTAAAGTTTTTACTCCATTGAATGACTTCCTATGGATAAATTTATGTTTTTATGATAATTTGCGCCGGAAAATGTCTGAATTATGTGTAAAGAGACTTTACTACTAAATATATTTCTTTGGTTGAGATGATCTCAGGACCTCTGCGTAAATAAATAAACGGAATAAATTAGAGAACTGCAGAAAATACAAAATTACAGAATGTATTAATGGTGAGAAATAACGGAACTTCCATCCACTGCAGCCAATACAGGAATCATATACTTTTGTAGTGTGTTAAGCGTACCCATGCGAGTGGCAGGTGCTATACACGAACAGATACTTAATATCTCAGCGTTTGTGTGTATTGAGTCAGAAACAAGTTATGGCTATCATTTGTAAATCGCTTCATCGCTCACGAGAATTATAGCTTTGGGAGCTTTCATCGCTCAGTTCGGTCGTCCGTCAGCTCGGAAATCAATGTTTGCAATTTCACATTCATTGCAACGTGCCAGATGTCATAGTGCGGTGAAACAACACAAAGAAACCGGAATCTGCCAGCTGTGTGGCGCCACTGTCAATGAATTGGCTAGAGATACAGTGAAGCTATGTGGGATAGGAGGTGCGGTAGTGATTGTGATAGACCCCCAGAAGCTCCCATGGGATCAAGCACAGACGATTTAGCGGGGCAGTCGGCATGTGGTAAGGTAATGGAGAGCTAAACAAATTAGGAAGATGCGTGCAGTCTGGCGAACACAGTCGGTCTCACCATGGAAG
This sequence comes from Schistocerca serialis cubense, assembly GCF_023864345.2. Classification (NCBI taxonomy): domain Eukaryota; kingdom Metazoa; phylum Arthropoda; class Insecta; order Orthoptera; family Acrididae; genus Schistocerca; species Schistocerca serialis. The sequence goes on along the minus strand of NC_064643.1, from coordinate 740,070,600 downwards.
ACGGTTGTGTTCTTAACATTTTCACTATGAAGATGTCGGTGCACTCGGAAACACATATCATTTAAAACGACGGATAACCGTGACTCATCCGACCTCACTATTTTCCTCCGCTCAGATTCTGTCTAGGTTCTGTGCATTAACGTTCCACTGAAGATGTGTAGATTCATATACCGAAATAAACAATGGTCTTATGAGAGGTATTCGTCTGTATGTGAGACCTGTACTTAGTTGCCTTCACAATGCTGACTCAGAACTGTTTACATACAATCTGAATTCACTGGCAACAGCAGCTCCTGTCGGCTTCAAACGCGTTACTCCTTCGTAAGACTTCAGATTCGTCTCTGGTCCCTGTCGGTTACGCGCTATTTACTCTTACTCGAGTGTCACATGGCTTCGAGTGGTACAACGTGACTAGTTTACCTGCTGGTAAATTCAGGTAGATACAGCAACAACTCCTACCAATTTCACTCACACTGTCGTCACGGTGACGTCCAAGCTGTACAGGGTGACTTCCTGACGATGTTACAAGCTTTCAGGAACGATGGTTCTCTTGGCGCCATGCACAACTTATTCGTCACGCGGGCTGCAGCGAGGTCAGCCCCTATAGTGCCGACGATATTGGACTTCAAACTACAGAAAGAGGACATGAAAAGTTCTCCGGCCATACCACTAGGCGGCGTACACGCTGGCAAACTACACGTCTTCGTGCGTCCACCGTTTTAAGTGCCGAAATCATGTAGGGTCTCCGCGTTCACGCAAAGGTGCCGCAACACGGCTTGGCACGTACTGGACTAGTGTCTGAAGTAGTGGTGAAGAGAACTGACACGATGCATCCTGCAGGACTATCGGTAAATCAGTATGACTACGAGAGGGGTTGAGATCTCTTCTGAACAGGAAGTTGCAAGGCATCCCAGATAAGTTCTATAATTTTCAGATCTGGTTAGTTTGGTGGCCAGCGGAATTGTTTAAAATCAGAAGAGGGTTCTCAGAGCCACTCTGTAGCAATTCTGAATGTGCGGGAAATCGTATTGACCTGCTGGAATTGCTCAAGTCCGTCGGAATGCACAATGGAAATGAATGGATCCAGGTGATCAGAGAGGACGTTTACGTACGTGTCAGCTGTCAGAGTCGTATCTAGACGAATCAGGGGTTCCTTATCACTCCAACAGCACACACCCCACACCGTTGCAGAGTCTCTACCAGCTTCTACAGTCTCCTGTTGACGTGCAGTGTCCATGGATTCATGAGGTAGTTTCTATAGCCGTACACGTCCATCCGTTCGATACAATTTGAAATGAGACTCGTCCAACCTGGCAAAATATTTCCAGTTATCAAAAGTCGAATGTCTTGACGGGCCCAGGCTAGGCTCAGAGCTTTGTGCCATGTAGTCATGAAGGTTACACGAGTGGGCCTTCGGCTCCGAAAGCCCATATCGCTGATATTTCGTTGAATGGTTCGCACGCTGAAACTTGTTGATGGTCCAGCATTGAAATGTGCTGCAATTTGCGGATTCTCTTCAGTCGTTGTTTGTCCCGTTCTTGCAGGCTCTTTTCCCGGCCGCAGCTCTGTCGAAGATTTGATGTTTTGCCGGATTCCTGACATCCACAGTGCACTCATGAAATGGTCGTAATGCAAAATCCATACTTCATCACTGCCTCGGGTATGCTGTTTCCCATCGCTCGTCCAGCGACTATAACATCATGTTCGAAATTCACATAAACTTGGATAACTTGTCATTGTAGCAGCAGTAACCGATCTAACAATTGCGCCAGACACTTGATGTGTTATATAGGCGTTGCCAAACGCAGCGGCGGTTTCTGCCTGTTTACATTTCTCTGTACTTGAATACGCATGGCCATACCAGATTCTTTGGCACTTTAGCGTAACTCTGCAAGTATCCATTCGTAAGGCGGTTATTGAGGCCGCTGCATGAGGTCTGGTGTGCAATTCCGTCGCCGCCAGCAACTTGAAGATATTCACTACGTCACGCTAAGGACTGGGCCATTGACTTCTGGAGAGCTCACCGCCTCTTCAGTTGATATGGTTGACTTGGTATAATCGTACTGTTGTTCTTCTAGCTGGAAATATAGTGTCCTTTTGGAAGTTTATATCCCTGTCGGACTTACGTTATTGTTTGCTCTCAATACTCTTTCAGCGAAGTACACCAAAAGCTGCCTGTAGACCAATCGTGCAAACCGAGCGTTGAGTTTTTACCATACCGAGTTTCTGTCATCATAGCGTGGAACAGCCCGTTGGGGAGTCTTTCCGAACGTGCAGAGCATTATCTTGCATGTCAGATATCCCGACTGTGCGTTTCAACGTAGACCAATAAGGTGGAGGAACGCCACATACGTCACATGCACGCCATCTCTCTTTAGTAAAGAGTCAAGAGACATCGCACTGGTTTTCGGTTGAAGTCCATACGTATACAGGCCATTTCAGAGCACCAGCAGAGTCTGAATCTCGCGACAACCCGTCGTTAATTGTATGATCTGTCGAAATAAAATGGCGGCAAACGTCATATTCGTGGTTATGGATTAATTGTAATATGTAAATTATGGAAGATTGCCGTTTCAAGGCCGTGGCGCAAGGAGGATCTGCCAAAAATGCGTTGTTCTTGTCACTACTGATTACAATTAAATGTCAGTTAATCAGTTAAAAACATATCTACGATAAAAGCTTGATGATATGGTAACACGCAGACTATGGTCTCACATCAGTTATGGTAGATGTAGCGCAGTTAGTAGCCTCAGAAAACTGTAAACGTTTACGTTATGTATTCGTTGTTCCCGTCTCAACGTGTGCAATTTTTTTAACTAATCTTCAAAATGGTTCAAATGGCTCTGAGCACTATGGGACTTAACTTCTGAGGTCATCAGTCCCCTACAACTTAGAACTACTTAAACCTAACTAACCTAAGGACATCACACACATCCATGCCCGAGGCAGGAATCGAACCTGCGACCGTAGCGGTCGCGCGGTTCCAGACTGTAGCGCCTAGAACCGCTCAGCCATTCCGGCCGGCTAACTAATCTTCACTTTTTCTAATAGCTTCTCATGCTTTCTTTTCCATGTTATGTAAATGTAAATGCTTTCTTTCTGAGGAATGAGTTTGGTCCTTTGCCTTTATCTGCAAGATACCATGCAATGCTTGCAGTAAAATACTTTGCATCTTCTTGCTTCAAGTTTTGTCTCTGCTACTGAATGGGACGAGTGATCAATCAAGAATGACCTTACTTCTGAAAGGTCTGAATTACGAAATAATTTTTGTCTTGTGTGGAAGATTATGTAAATTTCTATCGCATTATGTTTAATGGCTTTTTATGAGTCGTTGTCCTTAACTGGAAACAGTATTTTAGGTTTCGCCTAGTAACTAGTTTCAGGACATTGAGATTTTTATATATCTACCGTATGCACAAGTCGCGTCGTTACTGAACGTATAGAAACACGTTGACCTCAGCACGCACAAAAAGCACGGTCCATGTGCCGACAGTTGAAGTGCTGCTAAGTATTTGTTCTTCTTGATTGTATCATCGACATGGACCTTAGCTGTAAACCTGAAGTGCGAATCTTATTTTTCCTGTTTGACCTAAAGTTATTAGGAATTCAAGCCTCTGTTAATTAAACAGAATGTGACTACAGAGGCTTAAAGCTCTCGTTGTTGTTGTTGTCTTCAGACCTGAGACTGGTTTGATGCAGCTCTCCATGCTACTCTATCCTGTGCAAGCTTCTTCATCTCCCAGTACTTACTGCAACCTACATCCTTCTGAATATGCTTGGTGTGTTCATCTCTTGGTCTCCCTCTACGATCTTTAGCCTCCACGCTGCCCTCAAATGCTAAATTTGTGATCTCTTGATGCCTCAGAACATGTCCTACCGAACGGTCCCTTCTTCTTGTCAAGTTGCGCCACAAACTCCTCTTCTCCCCAATTTTATTCAATACCTCTTCATTAGTTATGTTATCTACCCTTCTAATCTTCAACATTCTTCTGTAACGCCACATTTCGAAAGCTTCTATTCTTTTCTTGTGCAAACTATTTATTGTCCATGTTTCACTTCCATACATGGCTACACTCCGTACAAATAGTTTCACAAACGACTTCCTGACACTTAAATCTATACTCGATGTTAACAAATTTCTCTTCTTCAGAAACACTTTCCTTGCCATTGCCAATCTACGTTTTATATGCTCTCTACTTCGACCATCATCAGTTATTTTTCACCCCAAATAGCAAAACTCCTTTACTACTTTAAGTGTCTCATTTCCTAATCTAATTCCCTCAGCATCACCCGACTTAATTCGACTACATTCCATTATCCTCGTTTTGCTTTTGTTGATGTTCATCTTATACCCTCCTTTCAAGATACTGTCCATTCCGTTCAGCTGCTCTTCCAAGTCCTTTGCTGTCTCTGACAGAATTACAATGTCATCGGGGAACCTCAACGTTTTTATTTCTTCTCCATGGATTTTAATACCGACTCCGGATTTTTCTTTTGTTTCCTTCACTGTTTGCTCATTATACAGATTGAATAACATCGGGGAGGGGCTAGAACCCTGTCTCACTCCCTTCCCAACCGCTGCATCCCTTTCATGCCCCTCGACTCTTATAACTGCCATCTGGTTTCTGTACAAATTGTAAATAGCCTTTCGCTCCCTGTATTTTACCCCAGCCACCTCTAGAATTTGAAAGAGAGTATTCCAGTCAACATTGTCAAAAGCTTTCTCTAAGTCTACAAATGCCAGAAATGTAGGTTTGCCTTTCCTTAATCTATTTTCTAAGATAAGTCGTAGGGTCAGTATTGCCTCACGTGTTCCAAAGCTCTTAACACTTCAATACTGTGATCCCTGAGCGTATGTAACTCTTTCATGTGTCACGGAATGTACTTAATCACTTTATGATTCTGGAAATATATGTAGCTACATTATCTAGGAACTATGATATATCTTGTTTCTTTTACTGAAGGAGTAGCATCCACTTTGGTTCACCTATTGAGGAACCATCCTCTCTTTAATTTCATTGTGGATAATACTTATGTTGAAAATGAGAGTAATACTTACGTGGAAATGGCGTACAATACATTTTCGTTTTTTCCATAAACCTGGACAGCGCACTTGTGTTCACGATCAGCAGATAGGTTAACTGGCGACAAGGATAAAGGTTTGTTTTCGATATATGTCGTTCTCTCCTCTTTTCTCGTCTGCCTTAAAGCAAGGAAGGAACAAATATTAGGCCACTAGGTCGGAACACACGCTCGGTTTGTGTCAAGGTTCAAATGGTTCAAATGGCTCTGAGCACTATGGAACTCAACTTCTGAGGTCATTAGTCCCCTAGAACTTAGAACTAGTTAAACCGAACTAACCTAAGGACATCACAAACATCCATGCCCGAGGCAGGATTCGAACCTGCGACCGTAGCGGTCCTGCGGTTCCAGACTGCAGCGCCTTTAACCGCACGGCCACTTCGGCCGGCTTTGTGTCAAGGATGGGGAATGAAATCGGCCGTGCTCTTTCAGGGAACCATCCTAGCATTTGCCTCGAGCGATTTGGGGAGATCACGGAACTAAATCTAGATGGCCGGACGAGGGTTTGGACCGTCGTTCTCCCGAATGCGAGTCCAGTGTGGTAACCACTGCCTCACCTCGCTGTTTTTGCGTTTACCACATCGCCATTCTTTTTTTTTTGCCTATTTTTTTTGCAGGAATGAACTGACACAGTTAATTTCAGGCCGGGTGGAGACAAGGTGGGCAGATGTCGAAACTGGAGTTCTGAGCCAGGATGCATCCCCTTCCCTCGCTCATGTCACTGTGCTGGTCCCTGACGTGGACACGATAGTAGGGTGGGTCTTTTCATTTTTCATATTTTCTTTCATTTTGTTGTCTTGTGTTTTATGAAAAGAAAACTTGATAGAAAAAGATTCCACAATTCCTGGACTCAAAAAGAAAACAATTTTTTTTTCTCTATTCAGAAGGCTCCAGAGAGGATTTAAGTCAAGGCCCAACATATTTGCCAAACATCAAGATAACCGGGAAGCCTCTTCCACTTCCAATGAGGATTCACCATATACTGGCGAAAATAAGGGAGTCGGAATCGTTGTCACACCCGACTACATAGTGTCCGAGAAGCCATACGATTGAATTAGTGTTGGTCCGAGGGAAAACGGAAAAGTCTGGGCACGGAAGCAGTTCACCGCGCAAGCAGCTTCAGCTGGTCGATTAAGGAAATCCAGAGGCACTGTCGCAAAGAGCAGTGGAACTGGGACCAATGCGATGGAGTCGTTCGTTGGTCGGGATCATATTCTGAAAGACGGTATACCACGAAGAGGAGATTTCCATCGGGATGATAGGAAGTCTACAGTGAAACCACACGGTTTTCCTGGATTCCAATGGTGCGGCAATTTCAGCTGGGGAGGGCGACGATTGTACTCCCTGATAAGAAAGCAAGAATCCAATGGTAACGTGCGTGACTGATAAAATGTCAGCTCACAGGAAACTTATTATAATGTACAGTTCACGCACATGCCGCAATTTACAGTTGATGCAGCCAATATCGGCAGGCGGAGTCAGACTGGGCGATCGAAGACATGCAAATAAGCGAGATGTAGTAGAATGAGTTGCTCGAGTACAGGTAAAAACGGTACGCCCTATAAATAATACTCAAGTCCTAACCTTTCCAGGGGACGGGGCCTTGCCACCAATTCTCACCGAAGTCGAAAAGTATGACTTTTCCAAGGAAAACGACCGGATGTTTACATGGATTGCGCGCCATTGTCGTGGCGAGCGAAAATGTGTCTGCAACGTAGTACACTATGCTCATAAAGGCATCTCAGATCCGTACTTTGTGAAGAAGACTAGGGAAACGGCCTTCGTGTTCACGAATTTCCCCTTCAATTCGATCTGTCACATCCCGCCAATTGGGTGCAGCCATTTTCATTGGAAAGGGATCGATGGCAATTCCCAACGATTTGCAGAGAGAAATAACCGTTGGCCATGGAATGACATTGTGTTGACATTCCTGCTAGTGTAATGAGGTACGTTTCCGTTCTTTAATGCGGGCCCCAGAGAGAGAACAAAACGAATCCAATATGTCCTTGAACAACGATGTATCATCGACATGAGATACTAATACCATAACATCATCCGTGTACGCTGGTACCGTGCAGGTTTCTCCTAATGTCTTCCAACCACTTAATTCATCAGCAGTACGGAGAAGCAGAGGTTCTGACGAAAAGACAAAATGCGACATGGAGGAGGGCTCTCTGCAGTAAGCCCCGTCGGATGGTGATCTGGGAACTAAGTTGTCCATTCACTACGAGAGATTCGTGAATACCAGTAAAAAGATTGGATAATACCTAACATGCAGTATGATTGAGACCGGTCGCCTTGAGCACCTGCATCAGGAAACTATGGCTGACCCGATCAAATGCTTTATAAAATCAATAAAGGAAGACGCTACAGCCACCGAGATGACGTCGCGGCGTTCGACTGCAGAAATCAAGGCACACAGGTACACAGCTTTGGTGGACAATAAGATGTATCTCCTGCTTATCGACAAACGGCTATTAACCCTCGGAGGAACAATTTTGTAATCTAAATTTAGTACTGTGATCGGGAAGAATTTATCAATGTCTGGGTGTCCGGTTGTCTTCGGAATTAGAACGATTTTACCAAAAATGAAGGGATCAGGAATCAAATGACCCGAGGCCAAAAACGTACATAAAATTATTTAGGGATACCGTCGAGGGCCGGCGATTTTTGCGATGGTGAATCAAAAATAAGGCGATATATCATCGAAAGTAAAGTGACTTAGAAAGTCGTCATTTAATGCGGAAGTAACGACGCATTCGGGGAGATGAATAAACCCTTCAGGGGCAATCGCATCAGTAGCAGGCTCATCATAAAGGTCGGTAAAGTAATTATTGATCGATGTGGAAATGTGACGTTGAGATGTCAGTGTGTGACCATCGGTGTGAGTAAGGAATGTGATACAGACTCGGTTGCGAAGCATCCGGATAAGGTGATACAAGGAGGTCAGTTCATCCTGTAGGTCGGAGCGGAATTTTGATCTGATCCTGAGTCCTTCCAGTTGTGTCTTCTTAACATAATATGTAAAAGAATATGTCTGACACCGTCACATCATTAACGCAAGACGGAATAATAAAATTCCTGGATCCGATGGAAATCCCTCGCCTTCTCAGCGCCGTAACACTCTTTCCGGAGCAAACGTTTGGCATTTCCTGGCCACCATTTCATAAGATATGGATAACTCTCCTGCTATCGAAAGTTAGGGGCCGAAATCTCTCGAACGATAATCTCGACGGAAGGATCCTTTATGCAGAAGTGTTCAACATCCAGGGGCGGGGATACAGTTTTACCGGTTGCCCCACGTTATTTAAAGTGACAGCTACGGCACAGTGATCAACGAAACAAGCGGGTATCGCGCCTATCGCTAATAGATAAAGGTGACCGAGTCGGCTGCTCGAAGTAGCTGTAAATGGGTGTACCTGAGGGTGTACCTGACGAGAGTGGGAAACTGATTGATCCACGCATCTTACATTTTCAAAGAACGCACCAAATCGTCTAGTTCCTTGCTGAAGCTAAAATTTAGGGTTTCATCCACAGACGCAAGACACAACTAAAATCTCCGCCTAGTAGAAGTTTATGCGGAGTTTTACGAAATAAATCAACTATATCCTCGTCATAAGAACTTGAACGAACTGTGGAACGACCAGATCCTGTAGGGGCATAAAGAAGAATCAAAGTAAGCTCACAAAAGAAGCAGCCTATTCGTCGGCAATTATCAAGAACTTCTCTGTAAAGTAACACTGTATCAGCAGATAAGTCAGGAGCCACACTAAAGAAAGCAGGAAACCTCCGAATAGAAAAAAAAATTCTAATGAAACTTCTTGCAAAAATATTGCGTCTGCACCCGAAACGAAAATAAAATGACGGAGTGGCGAAAGTCTAAGCTCGGAAGTACACTACTGGCTATTAAAATTGCTACACCACGAAGAAATGCAGATGATAAACGGCTATTAATTGGACAAATATATTATACTAGAACTGACATGTGATTACATTTTCACGCAATTTGGATGCATAGATCCTGAGAAATCAGTACCCAGAACAACCGTCTCTGGCCGTAATAACGGCCTTGATACGCCTGGGCATTGAGTCAAACAGAGCTTCGATGGCGTGTACAGGTACAGCTGCCCATGCAGCTTCAACACGATACCACAGTTCATCAAGAGTAGAGACTGGCGTATTGTGACGAACCAGTTGCTCGGCCACCATTGACCAGACGTATTCAGTTGGTCAGAGATCTGGAGAATTTGCTGGCCAGGGTAGCAGTCGAACATTTTCTGTATCCAGAAAGGCCCGTACTGGACCTGCAACATGCGGTCGTGCATTATCCTGCTGAAATGTAGGGTTCCGCAGGGGTTGAATGAAGGGTAGAGCCACGGGTCGTAACACATCTGAAATGTAACGTCCACTGTTCAAAGTGCCGTCAATGCGAACAAGAGGTGGCCGAGACGTGTAACCAATGGTACCACATACCATCACACCGGGACATACGCCAGTATGGAGATGACGAATACACGCTTCCAATGAGCGTTCACCGCGATGTCGCCAAACATGGATGCGACCATGATGATGCTGTAGGCAGAACCTGGATTCATCAGCAAAAATGTCGTTTTGCCATTCGTGCACCCAGGTTCGTCGTTGAGTACACCATCGCAGGCACTCCTCTCTGTGATGCAGCGTCAAGGGTAACCGCAGCCATGGCCTCCGAGTTCATAGTCCATGCTGCCGCAAACGTCGTCGAAATGTTCGTGCAGATGGTTGTTGTCCTGCAAACGTCCCCATCTGTTGAGTTAGGGGTCGAGACGTGCTGCACGATCCGTTACAGCCATGTAGATAAGATGCCTGTCATCACGACTGCTAGTGATACGAGGTTGTTGGGACCCAGCACGGCGTTCCGTATTACCCTCCTGAACCCACCGATTCCATATTCTGCTAACAGTCATTGTATCTCGACCAACGCGAGCAGCAACGTCGCGATACGATAAACCGCAATCGTGATAGACTGCAATTTGACCTTTATCAAAGTCGGAAACGTGATGGTCCGCATTTCTCCTCCTTACACGAGGCATCACAACAGCGTTCCACCAGGCAACGCCGGTCAACTGCTGTTTGTGTATGAGAAATCGGTGGGAAACTTTGCTCATGTCAGCACGTTGCGTGGTGAAGCACTATAGCTGTTATTTCGGGAACCAGATCCGCTAGACGTTTACGTTGTTAATAAGAGAAGTTTTAGACCATGACACAACGTGAACAATTTGTACGGAGGTGTCCACATTCATTACAAACTAAATGGACGCATTTTAGTACTGTGTAAATTATATGTACCAGATACCCACTCACCTGGAAATGAGAAGGAATATTCCGTTTGAGCAACAAGTCGATGGATCGATCACCGCTATAAACTTGTATACTATTTTGAGCGGATCAGTGTTTCCGTCGTATATTCAGTATATACCCAAATGGAAGCAAGACGTTCTTCAGGTAACCGTCATCACTTGGGGCGGAAGATTAAACACCCTAAAACATTCGTACATTCTACCGCTAGTGAAAGGGATTTGTTGTCCGTGCCTGCAAAGGAGTTTGTGAACCAGAAGTGGGTCTATGAACTTGACATAAAACGCATACGATTCAGAATCGAAGTAAGCCATGTGAACCTGCTCTGAAGTGACCTTGATCGTATTTACAAGCCAGTTATGAGTTTGTAACGGATTCGGCAGCGCATGAATTATGGACTTGTCGAAACTAAATCTGGCGATACCTGTGCGTGGAATGTTTCTAGGAGCCACGGACGTCATCATGGTGCAAGACAACGCCGCGGTCAAAATGGGATCACAAACACTAGACGCTGACAGAGAAACAACCACGTGATGCTCACAACTACTCACACGACGCTGCGGACGAAGGAGGTACCTCTCGCAGTTCAATGATAGAGGTAGGAACAGATGGGACCTTCTAGCCACGCGTGCAAAGCGGGAATGCATCGGTCGGTGCCATACATCACTTCGCAACAAGAAATACCGATAACATTTTCAGCGTGTTCTGAATATTCTTCTGGTGTTTTTGTGGCTCTTGCTCCGTTTCTTTTCTGTTCTCATTCGCCACACATCAGTTGGTGGTGAGGAAAAAGGGATAATTGCACCATGACGTGTTTCTCTTTCCATGTATAATTACTTTCGCGTCATTTCCTTTTCTTTATTGCCTTATGCCTTTTGCTCCATCTGTTCATATCCCCTCTCAAACTGCTGCAGACGTCCTTGCTTCGCACACAGTCAACAATTTCGTGTATGCCTCCTTTGTTTCTTTGACTTACACTTTGTTTACAGACAGCACTGCTTGTGACTGATTTGTCTGCAACATGTATCTGCTCTGATATGTTTTCTGTGGCAAAACAGACATCCATCACCACCTTAGTATGCCCTTGCAACACTGCCAGGACCAACCGCCTCCGACCACTACTACCAATGGCATTGCCTCTTGTTGCTGGCACGGTAGCGCACGCTGGGGACGCCGTGTGGACGGCAGTTGCCTCCCGCCTCCGTCACTTCCGCTCCCCCGTGTTCTGCCACCGTTGACCGGCTTCCTCAGTGCCCTTTTGCTTTAACTTCAGCGCCGCTGTCGTCGTATTCTTTTACCCTGGCTTCAATATCTTACTGTACCCTTTGTAACGCCGGAAATGCATATCCTCCTATTTCCATCTATTGTACTATTATTTTTTTTCCTTGTTTTGTTACCTCAAGATATGACATTTCTGTCTCTTTATATATTGTAATTGTTTTACTATTTGTGTATATATATATATATATATATATATATATATATATATATATACATGCACTTATGTCGATGTATATTTGGTTTGTTTCGTAAATATTATTTGTATTTTTACGCTGGGTCTTGCCTAGGGAAAACTGCTATCGAACGATTACATCGATAGGTCGTGTGAAGAATCAAAGTGTGTAGGATCTTTGGTAGTGTTAACTCTGCCGCGTGGAGCGCGGGCAGAGCATGGGGGAGTCTGGCTGGAGTAGCGAGTGGAGCAGGTGTGTTGTGTGAAGCTCCCGCGAGTTGCCGCGCTTTCGGGGTTTGGCAGCATGTAATTGCGCTCGACTTGCGATGATAGTTTCCGACATGGTGTCGCGGACGGGAAGCATTAGCTGGCGCACATCAAGAGCCCGTTTCGTCTGGTGACCGTGTCGAGAAGAAGTCGCGCCAACATCCAGCTTCTGCAACAGCGACGGCCGACAATGAGTGACTGTCGCCACATCCTCGATCGACGGCTTCAAACCTTCAATAAACCAACAAGGAAGACTGGAAGCACGTAAAGTTTCAGAACTGTATGGCAGACCTCAGCTTTTCAAACTTTTAAAATTGTTGCATCACAAAATTACAGCTACTTAGCATGAACCTTTGTTGCTCATTGTCACAATTGCATTACCAAGCAGGGTCCCTTCCTTTTCCGAAATGAACCCGAGTGTCGTTGAAATTCAAACGCCAGCATTAAAATAATATAATTCAATTTCACTGCTTTAATCTCAAAGTTCAGTTTAAGTATTCATAGCTGGCTACAATATTTAGATTACGCAAGCACAAATTAAGAGTGCGAGTTTTGTTACCGTATTTTAGCTTACCTGTGACTGCAGCTCAGCTTGGTACGTACTAAATCTTACTACTGTTAATTGTTCAGAATCATTTAATTCAAATTCAAAGTTAAATCTCTTATTTCTAAATTGCGTAGATTCAATTAGCTTTTGAAATGATTGTTGAGGTAGTCCAAGACTAACCGTATTTTACTGAATTTCGATGTGCTTCAGAAAGAAAGCTCACTATTAACTTCAGTCACTAAATTAACTTTCGATTTTCCGGTTTTATTAATTCTATTGCTAAATTATGTCAGAGTGTAGCGAAATTTATTACTTCTGACAAACTTTCAGTTTTCACACTACACGTGTCAACCCTCAGTTGCCACGCATCTAGTGCTAATTATATGTGTAATAACCTTTCTTTTTCAGTTATTATAGTAATTGTCCATAGGACTGGTGACCGTAATTTCCCCCAAATATCAAATATCTAATTACCGCTAGTTAATTGTTAACGTAACGGCCGCACATTTACTTTCTTCATTAACTTTACCCCTTTTCAAAATTAATTTCCACCAGTTTCATTTGCATTTTTCCTTTCATTTAGATGTAACCCTTTACTCCCTCTTTACCGACAGATTAACTTCAGTGACGATTGCTTTTCCCAAATTTCCATTAGGTACACGCGGTTTAATTTTTCACTGTCATTAAGGTCGATAAGTGAGGGGGAGGTTACACCTTCTTAATGCGTGCACATACCTTTTGTTCCTTGCTGTGCCTAATTTAGGCACTCTGTATGGTGTCAGGCAAATGCAACATCTTCCATAAAAACCCTGACATGATAAGAAAATCCAGTAGTATGTCACACAGCTCCGAATAAATCGTAACATTAAATTAACCAAAGTGATACGAGTAACGAGTGAGCAAATGGAATACCACAGACTACCACAAGAATGCCTAAATGCATGTCATACCTTCCCACCGTGGGACAGACGCAGTTCCGAACAGAAGCCGAGAGTAGAACCTTGTTAAGCTGGAAGGCCCTACGATAAGGGATGGACGGACACCCACTTCGCCAGCTAACCGTTAGGACCACACCACCCGCAAGTTTTAGCGTGAGACTTTTTCGCGTCTCTGTTACGTTTTAAACTTTAAAAACATTGCCCCACCACGAAAAGTGTAACGTTTCTCATTGGATAGACAGATAGTGGAGCTGACGCTGAAATCATTAAGTATTTAGTTATATCATCGCTAGTCTCACTGACCTCTTCTGAATTCTGCATGTCATGTGTGGTATGGCGTCTCCTTACCAGCAACAGGTCCCAGGTTCAAACTAGTCAATTCCCTAAAAAACATGCTCAGAGCGTCGTTGCGTGAAAGTGGTAGGGAGACACGATATAGAATAAACAGACACCACGCAGAATGTTTAGAGCTCAGTGCCCTAATATCTACCAAATACGATTTATCTCAAGTGCTTCCGACCACAAATTTCCCTCTCCTAGTGCTTTTGCACTGCACTTCCCCCTCCGTATAACACCATTATCTTCCAGGTGCTTCCGCACACACTTTTCTCTCCAACAGTCTTCTGCATAGTACTTTTCCCTTTCATGTACTTCCACATAACAAGATTTGATCCTACGTTCTTGCATACAACAAATTGATATCCATGGTGATTGTGCATCCTTTTCACGTTTTCATCCATTTTCTTTCCCACACTTTGAAGCCCTTTGTGTCCAGTCTGTCGCTTGCCTCAACGCAAAAAACATGGGCAACTCCGCAGTAGAAACGGAGAAAGGCAAATGAAGAAGAAGAATGCAACTCTGACAAGAAGCATAGAACTATATGTGAATGGATCTTAATTGTATATACAACATTTTCTCAACCGTTTATAACAATTCCTACCTCTTGGATGGCTCGTAATAAGGCAAAATAGAGAAATAAAATGAAGAATATATCTCTGGCAAAATGTGAATGAGTCTTTGAGCCTGTAGAGTGTGCAATCGATGAACTGGCTGACGTGCTATGCATGTACTGTATTTCGCCTTCTGTCGATCATGGAGAAGTGGGAAAGAAGAGCTCGCTGCTAAAACAAACGAAATCATAAAATTACTAGGGAAATCACCTACATGAAGTCCATGACACTTGTTTCGTAACGTCGCATACCGCAAAATTAGCAGATAGATTAACACTCTTGGAATTAATTTACTTTCATCTGGAATATTTCTTTTAGAGTTGTCAAGGTATTATTTCTTCGTCACGTTTAAGTACTCCCGATTACTATTGCTGTCACGAAGGTAATTAAAATTTTTGCGCCAGCGATACTAGTCTGTTGTTTTCTTAATATAATTATATGTAGGCGACCACGTAAATCGAGTGTGAATTAATAACGAAACCAAATCTTGCAACATCTTTTTAATTCTTAAAAGAAAAAAAAACTTTTCTACTGCGTTCACTAGTTCTTTTGCAGTGCTCACAGAAGAATAATAATATCAGTCGACCAAGCACTGGATTGATATGCACGCAATGCACCCAGTAAATAGTTCGTAATGGGCGACCCTCCATGGCATTCAGTCACTTTCAAGGAAACGGAGAGTACAGCACAACTGGTGTAAACAAAGGTGTTGGGCTAGAGATAAAGTGACATTGAATGAAACGCGTTTGACTATTAAGAGAGCAAGCCATGAAGCCTTCAGAGACTACCGTAGTAAGAGAATGATCTTTCATAAAACCAAAGGTTATTTAGGTCGTACGTAAAGGCTGTTTGGTGGCACGGATGTTAGTACCCAGACACTCGCGGATGAGACGGGAACGGAAACTGAGAATAGCAGGGCAACAGCATAAATACCGGACTCCATTTTTATATGTTCGTTTACAAAGGAAAATATAGGATAACTGCCACGCTTTAATGCTCGTACCACTGAAAACAGGAATGAAATGTTAGTCTCAGTGTTGCTGAGAAACAGCTGGTGTTGCTAACGTTGAACAGAGCTCCAGGGTCCGATGGAATCTATGCGAAACTCTATACTGAATTTGCGGCTGAGTTAGCCCCTCTTTGAACTACAATCGGTCGTAGATCTCTCGAACAAACCACAGTGCCCAGTAGTTTAAAGAAAGTAGAGATCACACACGTTTTGAAGAAAGGTAGCAGAAGTGATCCACAAAACTATGGTCTAATATTTGCTCTATAACCTTAGAATCTGTTCACAATTCCAACATAATGAAATATCTCGAACAGCAGCATCTCTTTCACGTCACCCAGCAAGTGTTCCGAAAAGTTAGATTATGAGAAACCCAGTTAATTTTACTCTCATATGACATACTGAAAGCTTTGAACCAAGGTAGTGGGGTAGAGGAAGCATTTCATGACTTCCTAAAACCATTCAGTTCAGTACCACATCTTCTCTTATTTCAAAAGTATGGTCGTATGGGGTGCCAATCGAAATTTGTGACTGGACTGAGAATTTTTGGTAGGAAGGACGCAGAAAGGTATCTAACATGGAGAGTCATCGCCAGATGCAGAACTTCTGGCGTGTACAGAGAAGTGTGTTGGGACCACTGCTGTTCATGTTGTACATTAGAGTACTTACAGACAATGTTAATGGTAACCTCAGACATTTTTGAGATGATGCAGTTGTCTATAATGGGACGCTGCTTGAACCAAGATGCACACTTGTCCAGTCAGACATTAATAAGATTTCAAAGCGATGCAGATATTGGCAACTTGCTTAGAATGTTCAGAAAACATAGTAACCTATTGTTGCAATATCAGTGAGTCACATCTGGAATCGGTCAACTCGTACAAATACTTGGGTGTATCACTTTGTAGGGATATGAGACGGAATGACACATGGACTCAGTCGTGATTAAAGCACGTGGTAGACATCGGTAAGTTGGTTGAATACTGCGGAAATGCTATCAGTCTAGTAAGGAGAATCCTTGCATATCACTCGTGCAAGCCATTGTAGAATTTTCCTCAAATGTGTCGGACCAGTATCAAATAGCATTAACAAGATATATTGAAAGTATGCAGAGATCGGCAGCACCAGTGGTCACAGATTTGTTTGATCATGGGAGAGTGTCACAGATATGCTTAACAAATCGGCAGACTCTTGAAGAGAGACGTAAATTATACCGAGAAAGCCAGCTTACAAAGTTTCAAGAACAAGCTTTAAATGATGACCCCAGGAAACACGTCCTATGCAATACTCCTGTAGGAATCCTGAGAAGGAGAATCGATTAATTACAACACGTATGGAGGTATTTAAACAGTCATTCATTCTGCTCTCCATACGTGATTGGAATGAAAAGTTATCAAATAGACGTTATAGTGGGACGCTCCCCTTGCCGCGCAGTTCACACAAGATCGCGGAGGACATATGCAGATGTAGCTGTTACTAGTGCGGAATGGGTTCCAGTACATTAACGACAGGTAATGACCTATTTTATACAGTTTCGAAACTTTGTTATTTTTTGTGTTGCAGAATTACACAGCTACTGAATGGAAACCATACAGTTCATAAGACTTGCCTCACAAAACTGTTCCACAATTTTAAACATTTACTCTCATGCCCAAATATAAACGTTTACTTACTCGGGCCGTAGTTAGAATTTTGCTGCTCACATCTATCATTAGAAGTACACTGAAACGCCAAAGAAACTGGTATAGGTTTGAATATTCAAATGTAGAGATATGTAAACATGCAGAATATTTAGTTGCGGTCGGCACTGCATATATACGAAACATGTATCTGGCGCAAGTATTACATCGTTTACTGCTGCAACAATGGTAGGTTACCATGCTTTAAGTGAGTTTGAACGTGGCGTTATAGTCGGGGCACGAGCGATGGGAAACAGCATCTCCGAGGTAAGAATGAAATATGGATTTTCCCATACGACTATTTCACGAATTTATCGTACATATCAGGAATTCGGTAAAACATCAAATCTCGGGCATCAATGCGGCTTGAAAAGGATCCTGCAAGAAGGGGGCCAAAGACGACTATGGAGTATCGTTCAACCCGACAGAAGTGCAACCCTTCGGCAAACAGCAGCAGATTTTAATGTTGGGCCTTAACAACTGCCAGCGTGTAAACCACTGAATGAAACACCATGGAGATGGGCTTACGGAGCGGAAGCCCAATCGTGTGCTTCACTGCACGACTGAAAGCTTTACGCCTCACCTGGGCCAGTCAACACCGACATTCGACTGTCGAAGACTGGAAACATGTTGCCTGGTCGGACGAGTCTCGTTTCAAATTGTATTGAGCAGGTAGACGTGTATAGGCATGAAGACAATCTCATTAATCCATGAACTCTGGGATAGGAGCAGGACCCTGTTGAAGCTGGTGGAGGCTCTTTAATGGCATGGGGCGTGTGCAGTTGGAGTGCTATGGGACCCCTGATACGTCTAGATGCGACTCTACAGGGCACATGTACGTAAGCATCCTGTCTCATCACCTGTTTCTATTCATTTCATTGTGCATTATGACGGACTTGGGCAATGCTAGCAGGATAAGGGGACACCCCACACGTCCAGAATTACTACAGCGTGGCTTCAGGATCACTCTTCTTAGCTTAAACACTTCCGTTGGCCACAAAACTCCCCAGACAGGAACATTATTGAGCATATCTGGGATGCCTTTCAACGTGCTATTCAGAAGAGGTCTCCAACGACTTGTACTCTTGCGGATTTATGGACAGCCCTGCAGGATTCATGGTGTCGGTTGCCTCGAGCACTACTTCAGACAGTAGTCGAGTCCATGCCATGTCGTGTGGCGGTACTTCTGCGAGCTTGTGGGGGCCTTACACGATATTAGGCAGGTGTACCAGTCTCTTTGGATGTCCAGTGTATAATATCTTCGGAGCTACAATTTTATTTCATTATGACCTTCAACCGCACCAAACGTCATCCACGAGATCCAGTTCACTTCATAGCCAATCAGCAAACAGTCAGAAATACCTTTTCTAGTGAATTGTATTATTCTCGGAGGTCATTAAGTAAACAATTGTTACTGTTATTCCTATGGAACCCAATCACGAAACAGAAAACACCACAGAACCATGGACACATACTATATACAGTTATTTTGTACATGATTTTTGTGGTGTCGCTGCTAGACACCACACTTGCTAGGTGGTAGCCTTTAAATCGGCCGCGGTCCGCTAGTATATGTCGGACCCGCGTGTCGCCACTATCAGTGATTGCAGACCGAGCGCCGCCACAAGGCAGGTCTAGAGAGACTCGCCCCAGTTGTACAGCCGACTTTGCTAGCGATGGTTCACTGACAAATTACGCTCTCATTTTCCGAGACGACAGTTTAGGATAGCCTTCAGCTACGTCATTTGCTACGACCTAGCAAGGCGCCATATTCAGTTACTATTCTGAACAGATAAGATTGTGAATCATGTACCGTCAAGAGCGACGTTCATCATTAATGGATTAAAGTTAAGTATCAACGTAATTACGTCCGCTTTCTGAATTCTAATTCCTTGTCATGTTCCAGATCTCACGTCAGTATAGTTCTTCCCTCCTCCCGCCAGCGTGCGTGAGCTATAACACGTGCATTTCGGCCTCCTCTAGTAACACGGTGTTGGCTATTCCGCCAACACAACGATTTTAATGATACACGTATAAACTGGAACTGTAGAGTACCTAGGAAATTCCATTTACAAAATAATTTTCCCAGCAACATGGTAATATTGTACAAATTAACATTCACATTAATAACTACGGATAACACATTTTTATAGTTGTATTGTTTCTTGCAGCAGACGTATATACTGCTGGTGAATTTCAGGCGAAATCTCTGAATTTCGCTTCGCGCTGACCAATATGCATGTCGGCGCCGCGTTTCTTGTCTGGCGAGGACATTACTAGGTGAAATACAACGGTGAAACCAGATGTTCACCGCCACCAGAATCAGACCTCAATATAGCATTTTGGACTCTAGTGCGAATCTCGTGGCGCTAGCACAGAAAAAAAAGCGAGGTAAATTCCACTCGCGCGCTGCGGAAGGCTGGGAAAGCGACCGCCTGTGGCCAGCCAGGGCTGAGAAGAGGAGAGGACGAAACGGGAGCGAAGCGGGCGGAACTCCATTAAAGAGAAAGAGCCGTTAGGCAGCGCGCTGCCGTCAACCGCCGAAGCCGAGCTACGCCCGGGTTCCATCCGGCGCTGATCGGCGTTTATAGGTTTCCTTCTGAAAGAGTGATCAGCGCACCCCACTCCACCGACAAGAATTAACGAACCACTGTTTCAGCTGACGAGTGATTTCACTTCTTCTCCGCTACTGGCGAGATTTCTCGACGTGGTGTAACTAGTCAGTTTTCCGAATGATTCTTTCTTTCTATATACGAAGGTTATCCACAAAGTACATTACGTTTTGGAATTAAAAATAAATAAAGTATTGGAATTTTTTTTTATTATATACAGATGAAAGCCACACTTAAATACTACTTTTCTACATAGATGCCATTTAAATTAAGGCACTTATCGTAGCGATGGACGAGCTTGAAAATTCCTTCGTCGTAAAATTCTGCCGCCTGCGCCTTCAACCACGTGGTTACCTCTTCTTGAAGCCGCGCGTCGTCATCAAAACGCTGCATAGCCAACCACTTCTTCATTGCTGGGAATAAGTGGAAGTCGCTCGGTGCCAGGTCGGGACTGTACGGCGGATGAGGAAACAACTCCCACTTAAAAGATTCGAGAACTTCACGAGTGGCATTTGCCGTGTGGGCCCGGGCGGTGTCGTGAATCAGCAAGATCTTTGAGCCCAACTTTCCCCTGCGCGTGTTTTGTATTGCTCTTCTGAGGTTGTGCAGAATTTGGCAATACCTTTGAGAGTTTATTGCAGTGCCTCTTTCCAGGAAATCCGCAAAAATCACACCTTTTCTGTCCCAAAAGGCAGTCGCCATCACCATCCTTGGCGACATTGTCTCCATGCATTTCTTGGGTTTTTGGGGGGAATTTGTGTGCCCCCACTGCATTGACTGCAATTTTGTATCGCAGTTCACATGCTTAACCCATGTTTCGTCACCAGTAACGATGCGCTCGAGTAATGAGTCGCACAGCTTCAAGAAGAGGTAACCACGTGGTTGAAGGCGCAGGCGGCCCAATTTTACGACGAAGGAATTTCCAAGCTCGTCCATTGCTACGATAAGTGCCTTAATTTAAATGGCAACTATGTAGAAAAGTAGTATTTAAGTGTTGCTTTCATCTGTATATAATTTACTACTTTATTTATTTTTAATTCCAAAATGTAATGTACTTTGTGGATAGCCCTCGTATCTCGTGTATATATATCTGCTACTAAACATGACAGATGACAAAAAACAGTTCTCTTTGTAGATGATACTTGTAAGTCATCGTGAATGGCGTGGAAACAGTACAACGGTGGAACGAATAGCATAGCCAGTAACAGCAGTTCATGGCTGTCATAGAAAAGATTAGCGCTAAAATGTGACAAAACTCAGTGCATACAGTTTCAGATACGGAACCCCCGTAAAAGTGAAATTTTGTTGCTTGAAGGTTGTCAATTTGTCATACAGGTCGAAAATTTCAAATTGTAAGGTCTTTGGGTAGGTGGAAGGCTTTCTCAGAAGTATCATGTTCAAGATATTTTGCAGTAACTCAGTGCTGCTAGCATCACTGTGAGAATGATCTCCGTCCACTCTGTCGCTGAAGGCTTGTTTCCTTGCACTCCATCACCTCGTATGGTGCGCTCACAAAGAATATTCTTAGCCCGGGAACACTTGCTCAGAGTGCTCTGCTATGTCAGCTCATGAACTTGTATCGACCGTGTCTCGGAATTCTAAGTCTGCCATTCCTGTACCTATACCCCGTCATGGCAGTTGTGGTTGAAAATAATGACTCATTCACTAGAAACTGATACATTCTTTCAGAGAGCACTAATCTGGGAAACCGTTTGCATTTAGGTAACAGTACCTCAACCACTGCACAGAAAATAGTGCACTATTTAGCTGGTTTCATTTTCGGTAGGCTTCCAGCAAAACAAAAACAAAGTGATTAACTCCACTTATTCAATCCCAGCTTCCCTGAAGCAGACTAGTACTCTACTGTACGGGAGTTCCTCGGAGGGGCTGACAATTTTCGCTGTTACGAGTCAATCATTCGTCTTCTCTGCTTGTTCGCGTATGATGAATTATTTAAATATTTGTTTATGAATTTTATGATCCGAATTTGGTAAACTATATACTGATTTGTTTCATGAACAAGTAGCTTCAGCTCGCATAGTCCTACGGAAACTGGTAAACCTGGAGTGCTTGATGGAGATAAGTCATTGCTTAAGGTCTTTGCAAAACATTCGAAAAATTCTTGATCCATTTATCTGAAATTTTTACACGATATTCTAATATTCGGACAGACGTAGGCTGTATATTTTAATATATGTGACATAAATATCTGTGAACTCTATAAAGAGAAGACGTTGTCACCAAAAGTTTCAGAAAGTTTACCGATTCACCTCAAACGTTATGTAATACATAAAAGGTAAATGTCACAGCAAAGCTCTGGAAAAGGTTTCTACCAGTTTTCTTCAAATTTTTACAGGATACTCTAATAAATTTACGGGCATGTGTTTTAAAAGTATATATATATATGGTGTTACAAAAAGGTACGGCCAAAGTTTCAGTAAACATTCTTCACACACAAAGAAAGAAAATATGTTACGCGAACATGTGTCCGGAAACGCTTACTTTCCATGTTAGAGCTCGTTTTATTACTTCTCTTCAAATCACATTAATCATGGAATGGAAACACACAGCAACAGAACGTACCAGCGTGATTTCAAACACTTTGTTACAGGAAATGTTCAAAATGTCCTCCATTGGCGAGGATACATGCATCCACCCTCCGTCGCATGGAATCCCTGATGCGCTGATGCAGCTCTGGAGAATGGCGTATTGTATCACAGCCGTCCACAATTCGAGCACGAAGAGTCTCTACATTTGGTACCGTGGTTGCGTAGACAAGAGCTTTCAAATGCCACTATAAATGAAAGTCAAGAGGGTTGAGATCAGGAGTGCGTGGAAGCCATGGAATTGGTCCGCGTCTACCAATCCATCGGTCACCGAATCTGTTGTTGAGAAGCGTACGAACACTTCGACTGAAATGTGCAGGAGCTCCATCGTGCATGAACCCCATGTTGTGTCGTACTTGTCAAGGCACATGCTCTAGCAGCTCAGGTAGAGTATCACGTATTAAATCATGATAACGTGCTCCATTGAGCGTAGGTGGAAGAACATGGGCCCCAATCAAGACATCACCAACAATGCCTGCCCAAACGTTCACAGAAAATCTGTGTTGATGACGTGATAGCACAATTGCGTGCGGATTCTCGTCAGCCCACACATGTTGATTGTGAAAATTTACAATTTGATCACGTTGGAATGAAGCCCCATCCATAAAGAGAACATTTGAACTGAAATGTTCTCTTGTTGGATGAACCATTCGCAGAAGGGTACCCGTGGAGGCCAATCACCAGCTGATAGTGCCTGCACACGCTGTACATGGTACGGAAACAACTGGTTCTCCCGTAGCACTCTCCACACAGTAACGTGGTCAACGTTACCTTGTACAGCAGCAACTTCTCTGACGCTGACATAAGGGTTACCGTCAACTGCACGAAGAATTGCCTCGTCCATTGCAGGTGTCCTCGTCGTTCTAGGTCTTCTCCAGTCGCGAGTCATAGGCTGGAATGTTCCGTGCTCCCTAAGACGCCGATCAATTGCTTCGAACGTCTTCCTGTCGGGACACCTTCGTTCTGGAAATCTGTCTCGATACAAACGTACCGCGCGACCGCTATTGCCCCGTGCTAATCCATACATCAAATGGGCATCTGCCAACTCCACATTTGTAAACATTGCACTGACTGCAAAACCACGTTCGTAATGATGACTAACCTGTTGATGCTACGTACTGATGTGCTTGATGTTAGTACTGTAGAGCAATGAGTCGCATGTCAACACAAGCACCGAAGTCAACGTTAGCTTCCTTCAATTGGCCCAACAGGATGTGAATCGAGGGAGTACAGTACATACTGACGAAAATAAAATGAGCTCTAACATGAAAAGTAAGCGTTTCCGGGCACATGTCCACATAACATCTTTTCTTTATTTGTGTGTGAGGGATGTTTCCTGAAAATATGGCCGTACCTTTTTGTAACACCCAGTATATATATATATATATATATATATATATATATATATATATATATATAACACAACCTCACGTTGATCGCTGTTGGTGCTCTACTATTGCACAAAAAAGAAATCGTTGTCCTCCTGCCTAATTCCGCCCCCCCCCCCCCCCGTTCTCCAGATCTGGCCCCTTTGGACTTTCTTTTACTCCCAAAGCAGGAAATCCCGTTGAAAGAAGGACGATGATTTGGCACGATAGACGAGACAAACGAAAGTGGCGAACCGAGACTGCTTCCGGAAGTGGAAACAGCGTGGAGGAGAGTATTTCGAACGAGGCCATGCACAGTAGGTAAAAAAATAGCGTGGAAAGATTTTGTGGACAGAGTTCCGGAATTTTTGAACGGACTTCGTATGTTAATGTACCTGTACATTTAATATTGAAATTGCAAAAGTTATTACCGTATATCGAGACAATTTCTTAACCGATTTACTTCATGTTATTACACCATATCAAAATGAACATTCGGAAGGATATAGGCTGTAAACTGTTTTAAAAAACGGTGGACAGGTTTCGTGTTGTTACGGACGGCAACAAGGAAAATGCTGTTCTGTACTTTGTGTCAAAATGAGCGGTTTTGTTTTCTTTCTAACAGCCAGCTTTAACGACCACAGCAAGACATTTAAACTGTTAGACAAATTGTTTATCCCATATATATTATTTCTCATTATCAAAAACTTGATACACAACAAAGTTCTATTTTGATTGTTTCCTTGTACTCGGTTATCACAGAAAACTGGAAATCATTACTCGTAGTTTATCGGCATATGACTGGAATAAACTATAGTAGCTTTAATTTGCAACAATAATAAACCAGATGAAATAGAGAGAGGAAGAGGAGACGGACAGAGGGCGGAGGGAGGAAATGCACATAGAGAGGTGGAATGAGGAGATGGGAGGAGGGGGAGGGGGGAGAGAGGGCGAGAGACGAGAAGATGGAGGGAGTGGATGAGTAGATGGCCAAAGAGAGGGGCTGGATGTCATCGACAGAGAGAGGATGGAGAACGAAGTTAGAGCTTATAACCACTTCCCACACATATTTAGCAATTGCGAAACTGCCGGGTTCGCTATTAAATAAATAGACGTTCATCTACCTCTGTTAGACTTCTTCGATATTTTTCTAGCATTCGTTTCCGTGACTGAGCGGTCTCAGTATCCTACATAGAATGTGGGGTTCACTCTTATAAGAAACTGCGCAAGGCTTTGACCGATGGGAGCTGCAGTCCGCTCAGTTTCGGAACTGCTAAGAGAGTCTGCGAGGAGAAAGGCGTAGGCCCTTACCCATCAGTTGGCAGTAGGGGCCTGGGAACTGACGAGGTGATCATACCAACAATGTAAATCCTAGACACCGAACAACACCATAAAAATGAAATGAGACATTATTTTACACACCGAAAATTTGCGTGTGCTAAAGTGGTTTTGGAAGTCTATGAGATGTCAGGTAGTTTCAATTCCGTTTAAATTATTCACCTGCTGCCTGTTATCGCAATCTGTTACTTACATGCGTCAAAGAAATTCGCTCTGTAAAGATATTTTAATTGCAATCTTCATTCTTTTATTATCTTACGTATATACGCTGTTTATCCACGGACATTTCATTTGCATCACATTATCGAAACTGCTGCGAACTTCATGGCAGATAATACTTTCCACTGCAGGACATATTAGGGTTTCATATAATTACGTCCGGGTATGGAGCACTGGAACGGTGTCTGCTTAAACGCTTCTATGTGGACTCTCAGCACCGCATTTTTTTCTTTGTGAGACCTAAGAGAGGACGAGGGTGGAGTACATTTCTGAATTCTTCTCTTAATCGGTTTTCTGCCTTGTAGCGTGTAATACTTCAGGTTTTCCACCGTATCCTTGACGTGTAGCTGTTTTCAAAACAAGACTCTCAGCATTCACACTGCCATTCTCTATACACGTTAAACAGCTCCCACCTATACACGTTAAACAGCACACTCTTACTGGTAGTTGATCTCTTATTTGTAGTTGACACGTGTTCACATCTGTCAAAGATAAGATACGATGAATCGCATGAGTGTTCCTTTTAGGACTGGGCACTGAAGTATTGTTGTACCCTAACAATGACTGAGGTCCACCCTTAATTTAACTGTGAATAAGTATATGTAGTTATTTCGTTTCACATAACCACAGATTGGTACACTGATATAATTCTCGAACGCCTGCAGTTGTGACCTCCTGAAACTGAATTTTAACTTTCAGCTAAGCGTAAAATTTTACATTTGTAAACATTTCAAGTAAAGTACCTATTCATGTAGCTTCTTGTGTGACGGTATTTAGTTAAAGATAACGGTTTCATCATCAAAAGCCTGAGGTAACTACTATATTCCTAGCGAAATTGTTTTATTTACGGCACAGTAAAATTTATGAAAAAATCATATCTAGTTTCGGCATACGCTGGCCGCCTTTAGATATTGTTATTCATGGGGGACATTTTTGTGGATAACATTTTAGTTCCTGCGTTTCGTTCACCAAACACCGACCGTGACTAACAGTATCTGAGGCTGCCCATTGTTGGCCGAAAACCATCACGATTGTGTCATAAACCATGATTGCTTCGGATATAAAAGGGAGTTCACAATACGACAGTCATAAAATTTGTTCGACAGAATATAAATAAATATGGTAAGAAACTTCCCAAGACTCTTCCCCACAGCTGTCGATGATTTACCAAACAACTGACATATTTCGCTGTCCCTATCAAGAAATCTTCAGTTCAGTCACAAGCTTCGTTTACTACCCTAAATTATCACCATTACATTAAAAAAAAAGAGAACCTGCTGTCTTACTGACTGGAAAGGTTTTTGGAAGTCAGGAGGCACTGATATACAATCGGAAACTTCCTGAGTGACAATGCACTTTCATTTTCCCTCGGGTTTCGGTAATACCCGTAATTTAGTTAACAAGACTTGTTGCCATATTTAGATGACAGCTGAATAATAATCGGTTAGTCTAGTCCCTTTATACTCTAAACGGTACTTTATTGTTCGACGGATTGGTAGTAGCATTTAGATGAGGATGTGAGGGAGGGCACGAATATTCGTGCACTCTACACCCGGTTGAGTGCACGAATGTCCTTTGAGTAACCGAGAAGAATTTAAAGAAATATAACATACACCTCATTGCCTTGACCCACAGCTTTCAAATAAGCACGAATGTCCTTTGAGTAACCGAGACGAATTTAAAGAAATATAACATCCACCTCATTGCCATGACCCATAGCTTTCAAATTACCATGTGCAGAAAATGTTACTTAGTTTTTGCATGAATAGTGCACCTTGAATGCTTATTGGATGCCATGGAGGAGGACGTCCTGCTGGAGACATCGAGCTACGTCAGAGGTCAGAGTATGATGTAAGTTCCTCTAGCGGACGGGTAATAATAAAATTTGTAGGTAGTTCTATGGTTCACTTCTACAATCCTTCTTGTAGGTGGGTGCGACCTGTATTTGCTTCCAACCTCTGGGCACGGACTGTATTTCGATGAAACAACGGTGTGTTATGCTTATAAGAGGATCTATCTCAGCTGTTAATTCTGCATATTCTCATATGGATTCCATCGAGCTTAAGAACTAATTCAATGCCACCGATCTCAGCTGTTTCTCAACCTCACTGACACAATATTTTTGTCAAGTATCGTAAGTTGAGCATTGAAATTAGTCACTATTATGCTATAAATATACATTTACATTTAACGATTACCGGATTCGGAATATCATTTTTGTCGTTGTCAAGTTTTTGGAGATTTAAAAAAAGTGGAAGGACTGTTTAAAATTCAGTAAACGTATGGGAAAGAAGTGTAATTTCCGGGTATATAGGGGAAATGGTCTTAAAGTTCATTAAACTATAATTCGATGAACACTTACGACATTAATGTTCCTGAAAGAGGCATTTGTCAAGCTTTTATTGTGTACATTTCGCGACGGTACTTGGTTATTAAAGAAATAAAAGCTGCAAAATTTTATTATTATCTCTCTAACCCCCTCATGCAGTTACACGAATTATAAATTGAAATAGTTAGAACCACTGTTCCAGGGTTTCGGAATGTGGTTTGGTTTGTACGATTTGGATACGTTACTGTCTCAGGACCAACGGAAAGAATTTGTCGCAATTATCGCTAAAAAATGTCACAGAAATGTAAATAATTTAAATATATGGACATGATTATGTCGTGGAAAACAATTATGTTCTTAACTGAATGTCTAGGTGAAAAAGAGTTCACTCATTTATTAAAACCAAATCAGCGTAACAATTCTACGATTTATGAATGCTTGAAGCAAAAGAAACCTATTCGAATACAGAAATACCACACGTGGACTGAAGCGTGAATCCCGGTAAAATCGTAGAAGTACTTGGAAGAATCGCGGAAATAATTTTTGAGTTCTAATCTGTCCACTTAACGTGAACTGTTCTGAGTGCACCTGCCAGCTCAACTAGCTGAAATATTTCCAAATGTCGTTTACCTGCACAAACGAAAAAATAAAGTCCACTTATAAAATTTTTCGTACGCTACCGAAACGCTAGCTAATCGCCGCACTTCATGCACTTTATTGCTCCATCTGGGCGAGCCATCACCTATGACTGCCGAACGACGAATGACGAGGACAAAAATAGCCACATTTTATTTAAGCACTCGCATTGTTGTTAATCATATCAACCTCTTTCTGTCTTCCTGTACATACTTAGAAACATTTCATTTTGCGCTATACACATGCTTGATACGTCGGTTAACATGTAAATTTACTCATCTTTTCTCTGCTGTCCTTGGTAGTTTTTCCAATTATTGGTACTTTGTTGTTCTAAACGATAGTTTAAGCTCGTTTACTTGTGATAAAATCCAAAAACTAAATACACTTATGCATAGATATGTAAGTATTCTTTGCTATGCCGTCACTACATTTATTGTTTTATTAATAATTTAGCTGAAAATTCTTGTTATTATATACAGAATGCATATTTCAGCCTCTAAGTTAAAATACATAACGTTTATTAAGAATCTACCATTCTATTCTGATTAAAATTTGTGATACTTACTCGTGGACACTTAGTTTATAAATATAGCACAGGTCAGATTTGAGATATTCATTTTCAAAGTTCATTTTAATCATAAGACTTTTGACACCAAATAACTAAAATCTACTTGCTTCATCGACGGTACGTCTTCTCCAACGCACTGCTATTACTTTTCTCACTGAAACGATGTTATTGGCTTTTCTGTTGCTGTTATGTATCAGTATTTATTGAATTTAGGTTTATTTTGCAGCTGTACTTCTCATTCAGTTCAGCGATGATGGACACCTCTTCTAAGCTTCATGCCAATAGTTGCCACGCCAAATCAAAAATTTACCTGTCCTTCTCCCACAGGCTTCTTATTTACCATATCCTCAGCCCGTTGATCATTGAGGTGTCGCAACCTATTGGCGACGCTGTAATAGTTGTGCGAATGCCTTAGAGCCCACCTTATCACGGCAACACGCATCCTTAGTCGCTGAAACTAACATACAAGTAGCTACATCTGCATCTCCTGTCGCAACAGAACGAGTGCACGTTACCCCATCAGCTCCTAAGGTTTGCATTTACTTGTTTAGGGTTGTTTTCAGTTTGCTTCGGTGCAAGTGCACTATGCATACAGGCCGGCCGGTGTCGCTTAGCGGTTCTAGACGCTTTAGTCTAGAACCGCGCGACCACTACAGTTGCAGGTTCGAATCTTGCATCGGACATGCATGTGTGTGATGTCATTAAGTTAGTTAGATTTAAGTAGTTCTAAGTTCTAGGGGACTGATGACCTCAGATGTTAAGTCCCATAGTGCTCAGAGCCATCCGAACCATTTGAACAACTATGCTTATACAGTGCAATTCACTAACCAGCGCTTTCATTATCGGTATTCTAAGCTTAGGGCACCACATCACATCATAATAATTTACATAACGTGGCCTAGCACCCAATGAGAAAATTGAAACATGAACATGATATCCAAAGATGCTAAAGAGTTAATACCTTAAGTTATACAAATTATGTAAGGTATATGGGTATAATATAAAACATGTCTTTGCTACAATGATGACCCTAATTTAGAGTTTCTTATTAAGAACTGATTAATTTTGTCTCTCACCTAATTCCTTGCCTTACAACAGAAAACTGATATTCCTAATTAGTATTTATATTGTAACGTTGCATTCACTACCATCACCTTTGAAAAGACACATTTCATTATGCCAATATTCTTTACTCGGTGTAAAGTAAGAGAATGTGACGACACATAACGAAGTGTACAATATGTACATTATAAAGCCACCTGATACTAGAGTATTGTACGATGTATACACGAAGCTGTGCAATTAACGAGCAAACATTGTAACGATATGAGTTGACTGAATTAGTAAAATTGGGTCCCGGAAACATAATAATGATTAAATATATTAACTTGTGGTGAAACATATTTTCTATCCTAAAATATGTAGAACAAATGTAAGCAAAAGTTGAAAGAATTGGTTATAAAATTCGTAAACAGGAAACTGATTGTAAGTACTGTCCAACGATGTGCAAAGATTAAGGATTTATGTTAATACCAAAATCAAACCTGTTTTTAAAATGTTATAGACATTTCAAGATCACACATTATTGTAGAAAAGTATTTCATGTATTTGTGGATTGATACGTGCATTATTCTGACATGTTAGTTATTTTGAAAAGATTGCAAAAATTTGTAAATACAGATTCTAAAACTTATTCTTGAAAATCAGTCAACTTTTAACTGTGAACTTCAAAGAATTATTGCATTAAAGAACGAATTTATTTATACTTCTATTATTGTAAAACATGTAGGACCAATGACAGACGCCCCGGGATGGTAGCATTGTCTCAGATTTTGTGGGGTCAATGTTACGTTATATTTTTGGTGCAAATACATAAGCTTTTAAGCATAATTTTTTTTTGGCCACATCATTTAGCATATTTGTTTACGCTGAAAAACCGGTCACCACACATGGGGAGTCCTAGGTTTATTTGAGGTGGAAATAACGGCAGTGAAGAGAGACACAGCTCAATTTATGAACTTAAAGAAACTGAAATTTATGTAAGCAATTTGGTAGCCGCAAATGGTGGTCACACTTTAATTTGGTGGAGAAGCTGAGAAATGTTTAAAATAGGACTGTGAAGGCGGTGGTTGCTTAACCAGTACGGGTAATTCCTGAAAGTATAATAGAATTGTAGGGATCTTAAATACTCTTTCAGTTGTAAGGTGTTTTTCCCTCTTCATTTTTGAATGCTTAGACCAAGACGGTTTTGGGACTAGAGAGAGTATCCACGAAAGAGGAAGTAAGCTGGTAAACGAGAATGGCAAAGTTACTAGTGTTCCGTACTGGCTGAGACGTTTCGTCATCGCTTACTTGATGTGTTGTCCTAGATGTTTGTTTATCTCGTGGTCCGACTGGCGTGCGCAAACACATAACCTTCACATAGGCTTTTTCTAACGTGTCGGAAACCCCGTGTGTTACAACACTTTAATGCGGTCACTTGCCTAAAAATGTTTTATTGATACAGTCAAAGGATGCTGAAGCTTAGGCTCGCATTTATTCTGTGTGAGTTCCATTTCGTTTTCTTTCTTGTTTTGCGTGTAAGTGAGTTCAGCATTGCGTTGTAATATTACCATCGACTTGTACACTGTTTCCTCTTTTCCCATTCACGTCGGCGAATTTAAAAATGAGTCAGCGCTTCTTCACCTCCTATTCACAAATAAATTTAACTCCTCTTTGTAAAGGCCTGTCACTAAAGTAGCCAAGATGTTACAGGATAAATAATGGTCATTCCTGTAGCTTCCCCATAACCTTCTTACTTGATTTTGCGAAATGTAAAGTCCATTTGTGCTGTTAACTGCACCTTAGCGAATAAAACCCTTCGCTCAATATCTGAAGGACATTGTAACATACGTTCAATCCATTGCGTTACGTTGTTAGTGACATTAAATGAGTTACATTCTGAGAACCTTCTACGACTGTACAATGGTGTAATCACTTTTAAACCACAGGGAACTCGTAATACTAGAGAGATTTTTTAAATGTTGGTATTGTAATGCTTTTATTGTCACTATTCCTGACGAAGTACGTTTTAAGAAGGTAAAAGTCCGCGTACTTTTCGTTGGAAAAACCGACATAATTAATGGTGCAGAAATTTCAGCGCCGTCTAATTAAGCCTGACTTTAATCAGGACAGCGGATCCTTACAGGACATTAATTTACGGAAAC
Source organism: Schistocerca serialis cubense (assembly GCF_023864345.2). Taxonomy (NCBI): domain Eukaryota; kingdom Metazoa; phylum Arthropoda; class Insecta; order Orthoptera; family Acrididae; genus Schistocerca; species Schistocerca serialis. The sequence continues at coordinate 740,038,463 of NC_064643.1, read as the reverse complement.
ACAGAAGTGAACGTCAGTCAGCGGGAACAATATGAATAGCGCTAATAGGACCGAGTGGATAATTGTGTGGCTTAATTAACTCGGAAGTTCGTTTTTCATGCTCGGGAGGCGGAGATTCGGCTTCGCACAATGAGTACGACGCACAACGGAGATTTTAATGAGCGACTGTGCTTGAGAGTTTGGAAAGCAAGTCACTGTAAATCGAAAGCTCTGTACTGTTATCTATGATTAAGACAAATTGCACCTTTCGTTTTAGTGCACACTTTCTTTGAATTGCTGCTATTATGGCGACGACTTATATTAAGAGCTGCAGTTGAAGTAATGCTTGACGTGATAGTACCCGATTCTTGTTATGTTGACAACATCGATCTTATACACGATAACGTGGCTTCACGCCGAATCATATATTTCCAAGCTCTCACAAATGTTTTATAGGGCAAGGACGAAGCAGTTTAATGTTCTTGATAGTGGGTCGCAAGAGAAACATACAGGGGCGGACAACAAGGTACCCTTATCGATGGAATGCTATTTTGCGCTTTATTGTTCTTATTTATGCTTAAAAGCGCACTAATGTGTTGTTGGCATGAAGTCATTTCTGCCATGACCACATCTCCTTTTGCGTTTAGAACAGTACGAACATCATCTGCATGAAAATGTACAGTGCCCTTAATAGCGAACAGACGAATGCAGTCAAGGTTCTGGGTTCTTACTGTAGCACCCCAAATATAGAACCCATAATGATCACCCTTTTGTTGCAAAATAAATAGCAAAATTTGTCATCCTTACAGTGACGGCAGCTTCTGACAACAAAATTTACACTCTTGTCAGTTTGATGAACAGGGATGTTAAATAAATACTAATGATTATTATAAAGAAAGGATTGAATGAAAGAATACCATCTCCTACAAAACCGAGAATTTAAAGAAAGAATTCAAAAATTATTATTTACGAACGTTAAAGCCGAGACAATAAATCGACGAACGATGACATTTATCCTAGAACAGAGTTGTAGCCGCATCGATCTGTAAGTTCGCTGTGGCTACAATGTAACTCGGCAATGGAGATGTTAACTTCACTTCTCTCTTGTATTCTGCAACAGTAGTACACATTTTAAGCGCTATTACATTGTTTTAAAACCGATCTGAATTTTAAAGTTTTACGATATAGAAGTTTTACGATATTGGAAGTATCAGTCAGAAGTTGGACTAAAGTAGGACCTTCTTTAAAGTCTGGACAAATAACGGGATTTTGAAGTATGTGACAGAAAGGTGAATCGTGTGATTACTGATTTGTGATGCGACTTAGCCTTCGTGGTACTTAATAGTCACGAACATCAAACGACACAGAAAGAGACTGATCGCCGACATAAACTCGATTGTTAGATTTGAGTAGGTCACAACTACACGCAACCACGGAGAGATTACAATTTCGCCGTATTGTCGGAAGTTATCGTCTAAGTCAGGATTACTGATGTTAATGGACATAATTCCCTAATTGACATATCGGTGTGTGTGCTCAGCGTAGGGACAGACAATAGTTACGAAGAACAATAAACCTTCATTGAATTTTAATTCTCCGTGTCGCCTACATCATGTCATGGGCATTTAAAGAGTATTCGTGAAATTAACTGATTATTCTGATAACATAAAAGTGCCGAGTGAATTAGTGATCGTTTAAATGTGAACAGCAATAACTTTACACCAAAATTACGACGCATACTGAACGTTGCTCAAGGGTATATTATCTCTGGAGTTACGTAATGCAGTTGCTGAATACGCGTCGTAGCGACGCCTTGACGACGGAATAACAATTAACAACTTAATATCCTCGCAAAATTCATAATGTGGCCTCGGCTTGGGTGATGGAATGATGATTCAAGACACTATTTGTTAGCGTTTGAATAACCATTCTCAAACTGGGAATAAGAACTATAATCAGCAAGATCGCGTAAACCTAAGGGTCTGTAGCGAACACGCAAGGGACTTCTGGTCATTTCAGGTCGATGGAGGTATCGCGTTACCGAGTGGTGCAGTAGCTACACTTACATGTGAAGAAGATCGGCAGACAGCGAACACAACTGCCTTCATTACAAGCAAGGGCGGCCCGCTCACTCAGGCGAGCTGCTCCATCGAGACTGTGATATCATTTTCGAAATATAGTATCTGAAAATAACCAAACCACCCGAGGAGTTTTTTTTCTTATATATGAAAGGAGGAAGTACAAATATGTTTCGGGAAAATCAGGAATACAGAAATACAAATCACTGAGAAATGAAATAAATAGGAAGTGCAGGGAAGCTAATACGAAATGGCTGCAGGAAAAATGTGAAGACATCGAAAAAGATATGATTGTCGGAAGGACAGACTCAGCATACAGGAAAGTCAAAACAACCTTTGGTGACATTAAAAGCAACGGTGGTAACATTAAGAGTGTATCGGGAATTCCACTGTTAAATGCAGAGGAGAGAGCAGATAGGTGGAAACAATACATTGAAAGCCCCTATGAGGGTGAAGAATTGCCTGATGTGATAGAAGAAGAAACAGGAGTCGATTTAGAAAATATAGGGGATCCATTATTAGAATCGGAATTTAAAAGAGCTTTGGAGGACTTTGGTCAAATAAGGCAGAAGGGATAGACAACATTCCATCAGAATTTCTAAAATCATTGGGGGAAGTGGCAACAAAACGACTATTCACGTTGGTGTGTAGAATATATGAGTCTGGCGATATACCATCTGACCTTGGGAAAAGCATCATCCACACAATTCCGAGACGGCAAGAGCTGCCAAGTGCGAGAATTATTGCACAATCAGCTTAACAGCTCATGCATCGAAGCTGCTTACAAGAATAATATACAGAAGAATGGAGAAGAAAATTGAGAATGCGCTAGGTGACGATCAGTTTGGGTTTAGGAAAAGTAAAGGGACGAGAGAGGCAATTCTGACGTTACGGGTAATAATGGAAGCAAGGCTAAAGAAAAATCAAGACACTTTCATAGGATTTGTCGACCTGGAAAAAGCGTTCGATAATATAAAATGGTGCAAGCTGTTCGAGATTCTGAAAAAAGTAGGGGTAAGCTATAGGGAGAGACGCAACGGCCGTGCCGCAGTGGATACACCGGTACCCGTGAGATCACCAAAGTAAAGTACTGTCGGGCGTGGTCGGCACTTGGATGGGTGACCATCCAGCCGCCATGCGCTGTTGCCATTTTTCGGGGTGCACTCAGCCTCGTGATGCCAATTGAGGAGCTACTCGACCGATTAGTAGCTGCTCCTCTGAGGATGATACGGCGATCGGATGGTCCCGGTGGGCCATTTGTGGCCTGAAGATGGAGTATATATATATATATATATATATATATATATATATATAGTGAGCGACGGGTCATATACAATATGTACCACAACCAAGAGGGAATAATAAGAGTGGACGACCAAAAACGAAGTGCTCGTATTAAGAAGGATGTAAGACAAGGCTGTAGCCTTTCGCCCCTACTCTTCAATCTGTACATCGAGGAAGCAATGTTGGAAATAAAAGAGAGGTTCAGGATTGGAATTAAAATACAAGTTGAAAGGATATCAATGATACGATTCGCTGATGACATTGCTATCCTGAGTGAAAGTGAAGAAGAATTAAATGATCTGCTGAACGGAATGAACAGTGTAATGAGTTTACAGTATGGTTTGATAGTAAATCGGAGAAACACTATGGTAATGAGAAGTAGTAGAAATGAGAACAGCGAGAAACTTAACATCAGGATTGATGGCCACGAAGTCAATGAAGTTAAGGAATTCTGCTACCTAGGCAGTAAAATAACCAATGACGGACGGAGCAAGGAGGACATCAAAAGCAGACTCGCTATGGCAAAAAAGGCATTTCTGGCCAAGAGAAGTCTACTAATATCAAATACCGGCCTTAATTTGAGGAAGAAATTTCTGAGGATGTACGTCTGGAGTACAGCATTGTATGGTAGTGAAACATGGACTGTGGGAAAACCGGAACAGAAGATAATCGAAGCATTTGAGATTTGGTGCTATCGACGAATGTTGAAAATTAGGTGGACTGATAAGGTAAGGAATGAGGAGGTTCTCCGCAGAATCGGAGAGGCAAGGAATGTGTGGAAAACACTGATAAGGAGAAGGGACAGGATGATAGGACATCTGCTAAGACATGAGGGAATGACTTCCTCGGTACTAGAGGGAGCTGTAGAGGGCAAAAACCGTAGAGGAAGACAGAGATTGGAATATGTCAAGCAAGTAATTGAGGACGTAGGTTGCAAGTGCTACACTGAGATGAAGAGGTTAGCACAGGAAAGGAATTCGTGGCGGGCCGCATCAAACCAGTCAGTAGGCTGATGACCAAAAAAAGTTACAGATTGGCGTTGTCTTGATCGACGGACGTTGTTCCACGTCATCTCGACTGGGACACCCATCACCTTCGAGTCGAGAGAGACCAGTACCACACCCCACTTGAAAGACTGGGGGCTCTCTTGAAGTGATACAAAGAAATAAGATAGTAATTTAAATGCAGTAAATAAAATGATCAGAACTACTCGTGTCCTGACAGAAATAAATAATGCAGATAATAAAATTAAAAGTAAATGCGAAATCACCAATTGGGAGACAGGGCAGCAAGTCAGTGAACAAAATTTCATAACAAGTAAACTAAATGACCATGTTGTGAGTGATAATTCACAAGTGGCAATTACTTCCAACAATCACATACTAAACGTAGCAGCCTATATTAAATGGTTCAGTTGGAGAAGCAAGAGAACTCATTAAAAACGTAATTCCACAAAACTTTGAGCAAATACAAGGAGCTCTAACTGCCTTCCCTGAAATAAATACAATTATAAAAGGTTTAAAAATCGAAACCTCACCTGAGGTTGATGGAATTTCAACCAGAGCTCTGAAAAGTTGTTGCAACTTAGTAAATAATGTCCTTTGTGATATATGCTAAACATCATTCGTACAGGGAATTTTTCCAGCCAGATTAAAATGTGCAGTTGTTAAACCACTTCATAAGACAAGTGACGAGACCGACTTACACAGTTATCGTCCAGTTTCCTTACTGATATGTTTTTCCAAAATATTCGAAAGAGCAATGAATTCAAAAGCAGTCGCACACATAAATGGAAACAATGTATTTAGAGTATCACAGTTTGATTTACAGAGGGGTTACCCCACTAAGAATCCTATTTATGTATTGACTCACCAATTAGTACTCTCCTAAGACAATAATATATCAGTAGTTGGTATTTTTGTGACCTTCCCACGGCGTTTTATTATGTAGATCATGTTACTCCCTTATAAAATCTCAAGTTCTACTGAATAGATGGCCTTACGTATAGCTGGTTTGAATCACTGTTAACAAACTAATGCAAGATACTGTGTCGAATAATTCCGAAAATGTCGGAAAAACAGAAAAGTTTAGTAACTTAGGAAAAATCACAAAGGGGGTACTACAGGGTTACATTATGAGTCCACTCCTATTCCTTGTATATGGAAATGACCTTACACTTAACATTCAAGAAACTAAAGTCTGTACTCTTTAGTAATAACATAAAATTTGCCCATCACATATACTGTCTGACAGCGAATCAATTTTAAATCTGATCTGAAATCAATTGTCCGGGAAAATTTCTTCAAGTCCTTTGAAAAATTCCTAATTTGTGAGTGCATGAGTACAAAACTAAAAATAACAATGTGTTCATTAACGTTAACACAAATCGTGCATACAACTCCTGCAAACTGACTCGTTCCCATGGTTTCGATAAAAGAATCGTCCAAATGATCTGTGCGGTATGTAACCAACTAACTAGCTGCAGTGATTTCACACAAGGAGGAGATTCGATCGTTTTGAGTCAGTTGTTGTGAGATGTACAACGTTTGGTGAAACGTTGCCCCTAGACGCCCAAAGAGCGCAGATCTGTTTGTAACGGCATATTTTCTTACTGATTTGTTGTTACAGAAATGATATTAAAGGGTAGTGTTGGAATGTGAATAAGGCTGAATAAACTGCACATCTGTAACAAGTTAGTAAAAATTTGTTACTTGTAGTAAATGTGTATTATTATCACTTGGATAACATTTTTCAGATTCCACATAAATATTTTGTCACAAGATGGCCAAACGGCTGTCGTTGCACAGGTGATAAGAGCTACTCCGTGGTAAAAAAAAAGAGGGGGGCTGTATAATACCTAAGAGATGTGTGGCCTCTGTAAAGAATTTTGATAGAACAGAACTGTAATAACACTTAATGCTTTTAATTATTTGCAAGTGAATGAGTAGAAATAACCAAGAACTTTACCAATAGTTTGTAAAGTAGCGATTGGAAGACTTTTTCCAAGGCTATCACATTACTTCATTAAACCAACAAAAAAAAAATGACTCCAAGCACTATGGGACTTAACATCTGAGGTCATCAGTCCCCTAGACTTAGAAACCCCTTAAACCTAACTAACCTAGGGACATCGCACACATCCATGCCCGAGGCAGGTTTCGAACCTGCGGCAGTAGCAGCAGCGTGGTTCCGAACTGAAGCGCCTAGAACCGCTCGTCCACAGTGGCCGGCCTTCATTAAACGAACAACAATCTAAATCTGGAATTAACTGTAATGGAAGGGTATTGAAGTGAGAGCTAGAACGTAGTAAAAAAAATTAAGAGTGGCTTGCAGAAATTGCTATTAAAATGTTTGCCGACATGTGTGAAAATGTACATACAATTTTAGGAATGACAAGTTGTACTATACTGCAGTAATCGATCCATTGTGTTTCTACATGTTATCAGTGAAAGGGAATTCCAGAAATTCAAAGTAGTTTGAAGACTGACAGTTGCAAAATTATAACTTTCCTACACAGTTCTGCGGAAAATAAAGCAAATAAACTGTTGTCAAGTAATCTCATGCTTTGTATATGTGTCCGGACATCTACACACGACAGCAACTTGTTATCTAGCTTATTTCTTGCCAAGGGAAATTTGTTATTTGACGTGATATGAAAGTACATACCATACGTTTTATATTATATCTGACAGATACGCGATGTTTAGTTTTCATGTATAATACTCGTCATTCCATAAAATTCCATTCTTGCTTGTTTAGTTGGGAATTAATTCTTCGTCACTTGTGTTAATCGTAGCATTTCATTTATGTAGGCGCATATGATCTATCCTGGCATGTACGGGATTTAATTTCTGCGTTGTCCACAATGTTCCGTTTCACGTTTCATAATTTTCAGCATTTTTTAAAATTATACTTTTGCAGATTTAGATAGGAACATATCAACATTTAGTTCTAGTCAGAAAGTGTTAAATGCAGAACTATATGCGTCAGAGAGTAAAACAGCTTTGTGCTTAATGTGGACGGACACGTCCAATCTGCGAGTCTGGCCATCTACAAGGCAGCTGCGTGGTCTTTTCATATTAAAGACTCTAACGAGTTTGTAACCGGTATGACAGTGAGCTGGCATTCTCGATTGGCAGGTATTTCCGTCAACTGTTTTCGTAAGGTCTCTAATAACGTCTTCCGTTCGTTCTATCTGTCACGAGTCTGTAAACCGTCGAAATGCACCTTAAGAAACAAAAAAAAAAGAAGTTGAAAATAAGGCACATCATGGAGAAAATGTCGTTAGCAAACAACGACCTCGTTTCCAAGTGAAAGCAACGACACAAGTTTCACATCCTTAGTTCATCGAATCGCTTGTAGCAATATCATTAGGTGATGATTGTGTAATACGTCACACCTGTTGTAGGATCATATTAGCTTTCGAATAATGGCTTGTTTAGCTTGCTGTCATATTGGTTTCGTACCGAATTCATTGAACTTGGAAGCATTGGCGCGTGTCTTCATTTCTACGGTGAACGTATCACCTCAACTTGTGCCTAAGTGACAAATGATCTACCAAACTCCTGTTGTTGTTGTGGTCTTCAGTCCTGACACTGGTTTGATGCAGCTCTCCATGCTACTCTATCCTGTGCAAGCTTTTTCATCTCCCAGTACCTAGGGCAACCTACATCCTACTGAATCTGCTTAGTGTATTCATCTCTTGATCTCCCTCTACGATTTTTACCCTCCACGCTGCCCTCCAGTACTAAATTAGTGATCCCTTGATGCCTCAGAACATGTCCTACCAACCGATCCCTTCTTCTGATCAAGTTGTGCCACAAACATCTCTTCTCCCCAATCCTATTCAATACTTCCTCATTAGTTATGTGATCTACCCATCTAATCTTCGGCATTCTTCTGTAGCACCACATTTCGAAAGCTTCTATTCTCTTCTTGTCCAAACTATTTATCGTCCATGTTTCACTTCCATACATGGCTACACTCCATACAAATACTTTCTGAACTCCTATTCACACAATTTCACAAAACGTCAGTAAACAAAAAATGTAATGAGAAAATCACTTTCAGTTAGAGCTGTTTGTACTATACGCTGTATTACTAACACCGCAAGTTTGATGGAAACGTCAGTCTTATAACTGAAATTAAACCGCAGTACGTCACCATTCAGTCTGTTCCACAAATCTCGAGTTAGACATTGCTTTGCTTATTCAATCCGGTCACCGAAAACACTGTAAGCTGTGTCTCATCATACGGAACAAACACGAATCGACAGTCGTTCGGGCCTATTTTCTGCACTGAGATCTACTGTTGCGCACGCCGCCTTCGCCTGCGATTCATCCTCCTGAGTCATTTAGACTAACTGCCGTGCACCAAATGGCCTACACCAAAGCCGCCATTGTAATAGGACAATCACGAATTCCCACGCCTCATATCGGCCACGTCCGGCATAAATGAGTAAGGGCAAGATTCGATGCGTATGGAGTCTGTCAATGCCTGCACAGTTACAACTCATACGTTACGGTATTGCTGTGCACCCTAGCGAGGTGTTTACTTACTTAAAATGTCTCTATAGCGATGGATAGAATGTCAAAATTCAGAAAGAAGAAAGTATATTTTAATACAATCGAAATAGTGATATCAAACGTCCATTAATAAAGCATCGCATCAGTTGGAGACAGAGAGACAGGCATTCCAGACTGAATATTTTGCCACTGTGGTATTTTCCTTTTGTTGCAAGTAGCTGAACGTGCGAATATATGAAGGTTGATTAAGCTCTGTTAACGTAGTTGAGCCCACGCGTAGCCCGTAAGAGAAGTATGTCATAGGAGTCAAGCCCCAAAACCTGTGTTACATGGAGTTAACAAGCATTTGAAGGTGCATCCTGAAGAATAAATGGTATAACACTTACCTTAACTTGCAAAATAATTTATTTATCACCTCAGGAAGTGTTTTGGGAGAATTCCATTATCAGAGATACGGCCCAAAGTACAAAATATAAAACCGAATATAAAAATGAATACTTTGTAACAATGCAATGAAGCTCAGAAATACATCATCATGCTCAGCACCGAATATATCGTCGCTTCTTACTCCATTCGATAACACCATCAGTGGTCAAATGACGAGGGCGATTCGACATACTGCATGGCAAAATATTTTACCAACTGCTCCAGACTCTGAAACGACAGTCGTTACTTTTACTTGCTACCGAGGTCCTTGTTCGCTGACGACGTTTACAGGGTAATTTGCCTTACTGTCAAGTTTCTTTTTGTTTCTCGACGTTCATTTCCACGGACAAGTCTCAGAGATAAGTGCAAAAAAGAAATTATGTTGAGTCGGTTCTTAATGCAAGAGAAAATGAGATAGGGGTTCGGTCCACTCTAGAATTTGACATCATCGGCATAGCCCACTACACAAAAAGTGGAGTCTATAACATAAGATATAATTGTAATGTGAGAAACACATATTAAAATGCTACGTTTAACTAATGACCTTATTTTATTTTATTTAGCGTATGGCATCTACAGAGTAAAACTGCACATATACTATTAATTAATGTAATAAACGAATTACAAATTTATTATTAAGTGACTGATTGCAAACAACAATATGTGAAAGATTATGGAGACAGCCACTGCAGCTATTACAAGTCCACATCTAAGCAGGTCACCCACTGAACAGCACGTGGTGTAGCATTCATGATATCCCTCCATTCTCCTTCAAACCTCCTCGCAGGACATTCGAAGATCAGGTGACGGATTGTTTGTTCTTCTGCACCACGGTCTCATTATGGGTCATCAGTGAGTTTCCATTTGTGGAGAATAGCCTTACACCTGCCGTAGTTAGTCCTCACACAATTAAGTCTGCACCAAGTTCTTCTGCATTCCTTCCACCGGTATCGAAGGATCAGAATCAGTGATGAGAGGATAGTGACTATTCAGCGACCAGTATTGCCTCCATACCCTAGCTACGTCGTCCCTTTCTGGGAATTTGAGGACTTCGTTTTCCCATATAGGTTTCCTGGATTTTAGGCGGGTAGTTGGTAGACTATCCAATATTTCTTCGGATAGGTATGTCTTCAGAGACAGAGGGGTCATTAATTTTCTTCCATTCTCGGATAGCTGCTTGTTGCCTTCTGAGGGAGGGAGGAGCTATATTGCAAAGGGCATGAAGCCAGGGAAGTGGAGTTCATTGCAGAGTTCCTGAGACAATCCTCATGGTGGTATTAAGCTGAACGTGTGCTCTTGTACCAGACTGGGGATCACTATTCTGCCACCGAGTAAACAGGAGATTGTGCTGCGGTGCGTAGGGTGTTAGCTTGAGCTCCCTAGGAGGTTCCAGTAAGTTTCCTTAATATCAGACTAACAGCAGCCGACCAGTTGCAAAGGATAAAGTAATCTTTACCTAGGTTTCAATAGATATAAATCCATCTTCTTCAGAAGACGGCCTGAGGACAATGAACATCGTAATATAAATTAAGGTATGAAACATGAGTCAAGAATGAAGTTTAACATATATTAGGAAAATATTGTATTACAAGATGTGAGAAAGGTTCTTGGTACTTACAGTATTATAACAACATGAAGTGATATGTCCTTATCGTTTAGGCAAACATCTGCATAGTTACATTACTCATAAAATATAGCCCTGAAAACAGGGTTTGTCAGACAAATAAAATAGGTACATAGAAGTTGCAGAGCGCCTAAGCGACTGAGTAAAATCGGCCAGCGTAGTAGCACAGCGGCCAGGGCAGGTGGCGCTCATGTCGCGAACTATGTGCCGAAAGGCGTACTGAAGTAACATTTGAAACATCATTATTAAATGCGTTCTTAAATAGAGTGATAATAAATAAAATGGCAAGCATTTAACACTCCCGTTATGACATTGTGGGAGGTATAGGAACAATAACGTAGATACATACATCAAAAAGACAGGTGGCGCTTCCGCCGTGAGTTACATGCAGTGGTCTATACAGCCAGAATATAAAAGTTATATTACCATATTAGTGAAACCCATAGAACATATGTAAGTCAAAACATCAAGAAAAATCAGTAATGGCCTTTAAGAAAATTACGAGACCTGGTCCACAATCCAGTTACTACGTAATATAGAATAAGAGAAAATCACATGAGGGCCGCTGTAGTGGCAGCCATACATCGTGAGAAGAACACATATGAACGGTAGTAAACTGAAAGATTTGAAAGTGCATTATAGCTTCCTGAGGAAATAGACTACTGAGGTTACTAGCATTAATGTTATATATTAAACAGTACGGGTTTAAAGCCTTCGAAAAATTGTTTACAGGCAAGGTTCAACTGATCATTCAGTATATTGCCGTCTTTGAGCTCCAGATGTTTAAAAATAAATAGCTCTTCCCACAGATCTAGTCTCCGTCCTTTGACCTGTCTATGTAGGATAACCGTGTCTTCTAACTGTTTAGGCGTATGGCCGGTTATCAAGAGGTGTTCAGCAAAGGTAGAGTTGCGAATATTTGTTCCTTTTTTACCTAAAAGATGTTCTTTATATCGTGTTTTCACAGCTCTGCCGGTTTGACCAATATAATAAGAGGGGCAGTTATTACAGGTTAGCTTGTAAATACCTGAATTAGAAAACCAATCGCTGGCAATCTCTACTGACTGTACAAGATTTCTTTTTAAACTGTTATCTGTAGAAAAGGAGACGTTACAGTTATATTTTTTATTTAGAAGACGTTTAATCCTATACGATAAGTTACCCAGGAAAGGGATGGAAATAAATTTTTTAGTTTCTGTGGTATCCGTGGGGAGAATATTTCTCAAAGTCGAACATTTTTGGGAGATTTTCTTATTGAGCAGGTAATCGATCATATTCTGGTTATACCCATTATTAACCGCAATCGCTTTGATGACATTCAATTCCTTTTTTTGATCCGCAGGTGATAGAGGAGTGGTTACCATCCGGTGAATGGCGGAATGAAAATATGCCAATTTATGAGCTTTTGGATGGGTTGAGTCGGCAGGAATGACATTATCTGAATATGTTTCCTTGCGGAAGATATTAAAGTGGAAGGAATTATCTTCTATAGAAATTGTTAAATCGAGAAAATTAAGTTCACGTTTATCATTTTGAAGTTCTTTTGTGAAGGAAATTTTTTCATGTAAACCGTTGAAAGTGTTAAAGAGATGCTCTAACTCATGATCAGTGCCATCTAAAGCAATGAAAATGTCATCAACATACCGTGCATAATAGCGGATTTTGTGGCGTAATTCTGAACTTGAATTGAAGAACGTTGTTTCCAGGGCGTTAATGAAAACCTCTGCTAGAATACCGGCGAGGGGGCTACCCATTGCTAGACCATCTGGCTGTACATACATTTTCCCGTTAAATGTGAAGTAATTGTATTTTAAAATGACCTTAAGCAAACCAATGAGTTCGGCAATCTGAGTTTCACTTAATTTTTTATGTTTCAGAAGATTCTCTTTTACAAGGTCTATGGTTTCATCAACCGGAACATTTGTGTAAAGGCTGACGATGTCAAAGGACACCAGTCTAGTGTCAGGTGTACAACTTATAGATTGAATATTGTTCATTAATTCCTTACTGTTTTTTACAGAAAAATTATTTTCAAATGTGAAAGCATCTTTAATTTTAAAATGGAGGCGCCTAGCAAGTGTGTGATGTGGACTACCTATACCATTCACTATAGGGCGGATCGGGTGATTTTGTTTATGCAATTTAAACTGACTTCTGAGCACTGGTGGTTTAGGGTTCATATTTATAAGCCCTTTCTTTTGGAACTTATTAAACAAGCTGACGGAATTCGTTAAAGTACGCCGGATTTCATTTTGCAGTTCAGTAGTAGGATCTACAGTAACCTCAGTGATGTCGTTTTCCTCAAAAAACTTTACAGTCTTCTCTATATATTCATTTTTGTAAGCCACGACCACGGTGTTCCCTTTGTCACTCTTAGTGACTAAGGCGTCGTGCTCTCTAAGTTTATGATTAATGCTTTTTATTATACTATATTCGCCCGATTGCTTATTAGGAGATAATTTAATTTCTTTTTCTATTATGTTGTTACATTCGTAGGCACATTTGACTTGCTCCGTTTTCTCTAATTTCAGAGATTCTAAACCGATTTTTAGATCTACAATGAGATTACAAATAACTGGATATTTATCGAGTTTAGCAGGCAAGTTATATTAAAGGCCTTTACACAACAAGTCATTTTCGGCCTGCGTAAAAGAGATATTGGTTTTATTTAGTACTCTATCGTAAAATAGGTGCTTAACACTGTTGTCTGCTGTATTATCACTTTTACTTATGGTCCTATTACTAAACTTTAAAAGCTTTCTTTCATGTCTGGCCTTGATTATTTCTTTACGATTAGATAAAACCAATATCTCTTTTACGCAGGCCGAAAATGACTTGTTGTGTAAAGGCCTTAAATATAACTTGCCTGCTAAACTCGATAAATATCCAGTTATTTGTAATCTCATTGTAGATCTAAAAATCAGTTTAGAATCTCTGAAATTAGAGAAAACGGAGCAAGTCAAATGTGCCTACGAATGTAACAACATAATAGAAAAAGAAATTAAATTATCTCCTAATAAGCAATCGGGCGAATATAGTATAATAAAAAGCATTAATCATAAACTTAGAGAGCACGACGCCTTAGTCACTAAGAGTGACAAAGGGAACACCGTGGTCGTGGCTTACAAAAATGAATATATAGAGAAGACTGTAAAGTTTTTTGAGGAAAACGACATCACTGAGGTTACTGTAGATCCTACTACTGAACTGCAAAATGAAATCCGGCGTACTTTAACGAATTCCGTCAGCTTGTTTAATAAGTTCCAAAAGAAAGGGCTTATAAATATGAACCCTAAACCACCAGTGCTCAGAAGTCAGTTTAAATTGCATAAACAAAATCACCCGATCCGCCCTATAGTGAATGGTATAGGTAGTCCACATCACACACTTGCTAGGCGCCTCCATTTTAAAATTAAAGATGCTTTCACATTTGAAAATAATTTTTCTGTAAAAAACAGTAAGGAATTAATGAACAATATTCAATCTATAAGTTGTACACCTGACACTAGACTGGTGTCCTTTGACATCGTCAGCCTTTACACAAATGTTCCGGTTGATGAAACCATAGACCTTGTAAAAGAGAATCTTCTGAAACATAAAAAATTAAGTGAAACTCATATTGCCGAACTCATTGGTTTGCTTAAGGTCATTTTAAAATACAATTACTTCACATTTAACGGGAAAATGTATGTACAGCCAGATGGTCTAGCAATGGGTAGCCCCCTCGCCGGTATTCTAGCAGAGGTTTTCATTAACGCCCTGGAAACAACGTTCTTCAATTCAAGTTCAGAATTACGCCACAAAATCCGCTATTATGCACGGTATGTTGATGACATTTTCATTGCTTTTGATAGCACTGATCATGAGTTAGAGCATCTCTTTAACACTTTCAACGGTTTACATGAGAAAAAATTTCCTTCACAAAAGAACTTCAAAATGATAAACGTGAACTTAATTTTCTCGATTTAACAATTTCTATAGAAGATAATTCCTTCCACTTTAATATCTTCCGCAAGGAAACATATTCAGATAATGTCATTCCTGCCGACTCAACCCATCCAAAAGCTCATAAATTGGCATATTTTCATTCCGCCATTCACCGGATGGTAACCACTCCTCTATCACCTGCGGATCAAAAAAAGGAATTGAATGTCATCAAAGCGATTGCGGTTAATAATGGGTATAACCAGAATATGATCGATTATCTGCTCAATAAGAAAATCTCCCAAAAATGTTCGACTTTGAGAAATATTCTGCCCACGGATACCACAGAAACTAAAAAATTTATTTCCATCCCTTTCCTGGGTAACTTATCGTATAGGATTAAACGTCTTCTAAATAAAAAATATAACTGTAACGTCTCCTTTTCTACAGATAACAGTTTAAAAAGAAATCTTGTACAGTCAGTAGAGATTGCCAGCGATTGGTTTTCTAATTCAGGTATTTACAAGCTAACCTGTAATAACTGCCCCTCTTATTATATTGGTCAAACCGGCAGAGCTGTGAAAACACGATATAAAGAACATCTTTTAGGTAAAAAAGGAACAAATATTCGCAACTCTACCTTTGCTGAACACCTCTTGATAACCGGCCATACGCCTAAACAGTTAGAAGACACGGTTATCCTACATAGACAGGTCAAAGGACGGAGACTAGATCTGTGGGAAGAGCTATTTATTTTTAAACATCTGGAGCTCAAAGACGGCAATATACTGAATGATCAGTTGAACCTTGCCTGTAAACAATTTTTCGAAGGCTTTAAACCCGTACTGTTTAATATATAACATTAATGCTAGTAACCTCAGTAGTCTATTTCCTCAGGAAGCTATAATGCACTTTCAAATCTTTCAGTTTACTACCGTTCATATGTGTTCTTCTCACGATGTATGGCTGCCACTACAGCGGCCCTCATGTGATTTTCTCTTATTCTATATTACGTAGTAACTGGATTGTGGACCAGGTCTCGTAATTTTCTTAAAAGCCATTACTGATTTTTCTTGATGTTTTGACTTACATATGTTCTATGGGCTTCACTAATATGGTAATATAACTTTTATATTCTGGCTGTATAGACCACTGCATGTAACTCACGGCGGAAGCGCCACCTGTCTTTTTGATGTATGTATCCACGTTATTGTTCCTATACCTCCCACAATGTCATAACGGGAGTGTTAAATGCTTGCCATTTTATTTATTATCACTCTATTTAAGAACGCATTTAATAATGATGTTTCAAATGTTACTTCAGTACGCCTTTCGGCACATAGTTCGCGACATGAGCGCCACCTGCCCTGGCCGCTGTGCTACTACGCTGGCCGATTTTACTCAGTCGCTTAGGCGCTCTGCAACTTCTATGTACCTATTTTATTTGTCTGACAAACCCTGTTTTCAGGGCTATATTTTATGAGTAATGTAACTATGCAGATGTTTGCCTAAACGATAAGGACATATCACTTCATGTTGTTATAATACTGTAAGTACCAAGAACCTTTCTCACATCTTGTAATACAATATTTTCCTAATATATGTTAAACTTCATTCTTGACTCATGCTCCGATAATCCCCTCCCGATTGCGCGTGGCGGAGTTGCCATTGGTCACCACCGCCAGATCCCCGTTCGGCTCCAACCTCTCCTTCCCGACCCCACCGAACACCTGATCCTTAGTCTCCTCTTCCCCGGCCTTACCGTTACCTGCGCCACCATCTATGTCCGCCTCAACGCTCCTATTCCCTTCGACTTCCTCTCCCACGTCGATCGTACCTTTTCCTCCTACGTGATCGCCGCCGACCTCAACATCCATAGTCGTTCCGCTGCCCAGTTACGGCGATGGCATCGGTTCCTCTCCACCCTTCAAGGTGACCTCGTCCCCATCCCCCGGCATACCCGTCCTGAATCCAACTCCACTCCTGATGTTATCCTCTCCTCCCCCAACCTCCTTGGCCGCATCACGGTGGATGTCCTGGAGCCTATTGGTAGCGACCATCTCCCTGTCCTCCTCACCGTTTCAGACGGTCGTCGCCCTCGCCCCGACCCTCGTACTGACCCTCCCCCTAAGTATGTCCACGACTATTCCCGAGCCGACTTGAATGCTACCGGGATACCCTTTCCACCCAGGTCGATAGCCACCCTCTCCCCTACCACCACCCTGACGATGTCACCCATGCCGCCTCCTTTCTCCAGCGGACCTTGTCTGAGGCCGTGGAGGCCCACGTTCCTACTGTCGCCTTCCACCCCCACCGTCCTCCCTTACCCCCACAGGCCGTTCTCCTCCTCCGTGAATCCCGTCGTCTCTACCGTGCCTTCCTCCGCACGCGAGACCCGGACACACTACGACGCCACCGGCAACTCCAGCGACACGTTCGTAATTTGCTCGCGGCTAAGAAACGCCGGGACTGGCGACAGACATGCACCCGTTTAAATGCCACCCTACCAATCAACTCGTCCAAGTTCTGGTCGGCCTTCCGTCGCCTTACCGGAACTAAACCCTCCCCCTATTATCCTCTTCTCCATGATGATCACCCTTTCCCTGACTCCCTTAGTAAGGCCAATCACTTTGCCTCCTACCTCTCCGATGTATTTTCCGTCCCCGATGATCCCCAGTTCGATTACTCCCTCTTCCCAGATATCCGCGATCGAACTGACACCTCTTCCCCTCCCCTCGCTCCTGGTTTCCAGTACTTGGACAACATTACACACACGGAACTCAATGCCCCTATCACTACACAGGATCTCATTGATACACTCCGCACAAAACGCACCAGCGCTCCTGGTCACGATCGTGCCACCTACCGTCACCTTCGTGAAGCTCCTGTCTCTTTCCTCTCCACCCTGGCCAGGCTCTACAATGTAGTCCTGTCCACCGGTTACTACCCCGACCTGTGGAAAACCTCCCGTATCCTCATGTTCCTTAAACCTGGCAAACCGCCGTCCGCCGTCTCCTCCTACCGTCCCATCAGCCTTACCTCGGTCTTCAGCAAGGTCCTAGAATCTATCCTCACCCGCCGCATCCACCAGCATCTCCGCCAGCACCGCCTCCTTCCCGTCACCCAGTGTGGCTTTCGGCCCTCCTTCTCTTCCGACGATCTTCTCCTTCACCTCACTCATCTCCTTTCCGAACAGCTTAATTCCCGTCGCTCCGCCATCTTCCTCTCACTTGACCTCGAACGCGCTTATGACCGCGTCTGGCATTCCGGTCTCCTCTTCAAGCTCCAAACCTTTGCCCTTCCCATTAACTACGTCCGTCTGATCGGTTCCTTTCTCTCCCGCCGTCCTTCCTATGTCACCATCCATAACACCGATTCCTACACCTTTTTCCCCTCCGCCGGTGTGCCCCAAGGCTCCGTCCTCTCCCCCCTTCTGTACCTTTTGTACACGGCGGACATGCCGCCGCCGTCGCCCCCCGTCCACCTCCTCCAGTTTGCCGATGACACCGCCTTCCTCGCCCTTGCCCCCACCCTGCAACGCTCCCAACGCCTTCTCCAATCCCATCTTGACCGGTTCACCGCTTGGTGCAACCAGTGGTTGCTCAAGGTCAATCCCTCCAAAACCCAGGCGATCATTGTAGGCAAAACCACCCCTTCCTTCCGCCTCCTTGATTTCTATCTCACCGTCTATGGCCGTCCTATCGCCCTCACTCCCACCCTTAAGTACCTTGGCGTCACCCTCGACCGTCGCCTCTCCTGGACTCCCTATCTCCAGACAATCCAAGCCAAGGCACGTTCCCGACTCCGTCTCCTCAAGCTCCTTTCCGGCCGCACGTGGGGTCTGGACCCCTCCACAATCCTCCACACCTATAAATCCCTCATCCGCCCTATCCTTTGTTACGCCCATCCAGCCTGGATCTCCGCCCCCCCTACCTTCTATAAATCCCTCCAAATCCTTGAACGCCATGCTCTCCGCCTTGCCTATCGCATCCGTCTCCCCTCCCCCACGCGGATCCTGTATGATCTCATCCCCTTCCCCCACCTCCTCCTTTTCCTTGAAAGGATTCGTATCCTGTACACCTCACGTAAACTTGATCCTCCTCACCCGCTCGTTTCCCCGCTCCTCTCCCACCCCCGCCCGCTGCCGCGCCTGTATTCGCACGTCCCACCCGGTCTCCATCTCTCCACCCTCCATACCCTCTCCCAAGGTGGCTTCCGCCAGCTCCCTCTCCCTGATGATGTCCTCGTCCCCTCCATCTACCCCTCCTATCAACTTTGACCCTGCCCCACCCCCCACTTCCCGTGTCCTTTCCTTTCGGCACCCTCCCTCCCTTCTCTTCTCTTTCCTTCTTTTTCCATCTCCCTGTCCCCTCCCTTCCCCCTCTTCCCCCGGGCTTCCTCTCCCCCTTCCTCCCTCCCCCCTATCTCCCCTGCCCGTGGCATCTCTGCTCTCCCCTCTCGCTCTCCCACTCCCCTTCCTCCTCCTCCTCTCTTGGCAGGTCCCCGGACTCGCACATGTATAGTGAACATTCGCGCGCCGGAGATCGTCGCCTTTTGTGCTTCGTGTGTGTGACGTCATATAGTGTTTTTGGTGTCCGCCGTCCCACTCCTACGTTCACTTGTGCCGTCGGACTCACCAGTGTTTTGTGCGCCATGCCAACGTGTTTTCAGTGTTGTTATCGTCACATGTGAACGACTCCGTGTTTTTTATGTCTCTGTGACCTCTCTCTTTTGCCCGTCACTTTGTTCATTGTCATTCACCATGTTTTATACTCTTGTAAAACGCTATGGCTGAAGAGCGGCGTAGTGTGCCGCTGCCAGCCTACCTGAATTGTGCAGGTTTTCAAATAACAATAAAGTAAAAAAAAAAAAAATCTTGACTCATGTTTCATACCTTAATTTATATTACGATGTTCATTGTCCTCAGGCCGTCTTCTGAAGAAGATAGATTTATATCTATTGAAACCTAGGTAAAGATTACTTTATCCTTTGCAACTGGTCGGCTGCTGTTAGTCTGATTTACGTGGAACCGTTGCTGTAGCGCAGCTATGTTTAAAGTACTGAAATTTCCTTAATATGTTATTTCAATTCTTTATCTTTTGACTGGTTATTTCTAGGTGTTTCTCATAGGTTAGTGACCGATCAAGAGTGATTCCTAGATATTTTGGATGGCTGTTGTGCGTCAATCGCTCGTTGCAGAACGTTGCTTGTAACTCTTGTCTTGCCTCATGATTGTTCAGGTGGAATATGCTTACCTCAGTTTTATTTGGATTTGGGCAGAGCCTCCATTTCGCATAATACTGGTTAAGAAGTTGAAGGTCCGCTAACAGAGTGGCTTCCCCCTCTTCGAATTTCTTGCTCTGAGTTGCTATTGCAATGTCATTTGCTTAGCAGAATTTTTGCGATTTAGTTGCCGGCATGCACTCGTGTATAGGTTGAAGAGAAGGAGAGCCAACACTGATCCCTGTATGAGCCCATGGTTTATCGAGTAGGATTTACTAATAGATTGACCTACGTTAACTCTGAAGTAGCGATTTTTTAACATGATTTCCTGAAGCTTAGTTGTCTTGCGGCAGGGGATCGCTTTTTTCAGCTTGAGTATGAGTTCGTCGAGCCAGATGGTATCATATGCGGCCGAGAGGTCCACAAAAGCTACACAGGTTTTTTGCACCCTTTGAAAGTCCGACTCAATGTATGAGCTGGGCTTTCAAAGGGCCCAAAAACCTGTGTGGCTTACGTAGACCTTCGGGCGCCTATGATACCTACGTCTGCACTGACGTTATAGAGAACGGTGATGCTAGAAACGTTCATTGATGATGGAAAATGTATCAGTTTGAGGTAAGGTACCCTGGTACAAGAGACTGAGTCAATCGTTGTAAGTGAAAATATTTATAATACTGCTGAGGGTGGAATACTTGTACGTGTAGCGTTGTTGTTAATATTGTAGACCATTCAACTTTCACTGGTGGTAGTACTGACCGAAACAAACGAACATATCTAGTAAACATGGGCTCATAGGAGCAATGAGTACGTCCATCTTCGATCATGTAAGCACGACTCGTCTACTTCTTCTAATTTTGTAATGTGGACAAAAGAAAGGAAAAACTGTCTCCCTGTACATGGACTCTGTATGCATACCTTAGGAGCAATGCACACCTGAGAAATGTGTTCCACACAGCGAAGATGAGCCGGCTATGGCTCTGAAGGTATACACTTTTGTTTTCGTAGACTTTCCTTCTTTTGGGCCATACTATCATCTCAGAAAGTGGTATATCCTGCTATCTTAGCAACAACTCCTTTGGTACATGTATCAGATATAGAGTTACCAGAAAGACTTAAGCCTAAAACTTTCGACTCGGTTTTCCTGGACCAAGGTCCCTTACCTAAAGCGCTACAGTCTGTACCTGCGCGACCGCTACGGTCGCAGGTTCGAATCCTGCCTCGGGCATGGATGTGTGTGACGTCCTTAGGTTAGTTAGGTTTAAGTAGTTCAAAGTTCTAGGAGACTGATGACCTCAGAAGTTAAGTCGGATAGTGCTCAGAGCCATTCGAACCATGCCTAAAAGTGATGCACTTACACTTCGAATCATCCCTGAAAGTTTGAACACCACAACAGAATCACCCTGCAAATGAGAAAATTATCGACCAAATTGAACCAGCAGGGACATAACTGCAACATTCCAAAACTTCTGCATGTTGAACGCAGGATATCACACAAATAACAATAACGCAGTCGATATATGTTATCAATATATTAAAAGCAATGTTCCATGACAAAATCAAAACTGTAGATCTATGAATAAAGAAGAATGATTAAAGATGAAAACTACCGTTTGATGTTTATTACTTGGTAATAATTGTAGTATAGTGATAATTCATTTCAACTGCAGTACAAAAACTTTTGTCTGTTGTTGTGGGTGCCAGTTTTTACGAAAACCACTGTATCAGTAGGAATTCAAGCTGCTGGAATTGAACAGTGGAATACAGCGCTTGACAGAATATTCAGTATGCCAATTTCAATCAACGTAATTAAAACATTTGGATCTAACAGCGAAAGTGGTTACAGATTGGAAGTGAAACCCTTTAACGGAGCAAGGACATTTTTTACGATTGAAAGGAACAATAATTAGATACACGTCAGATTATATATGGAGCAATTAGAGTTTAAATAATCTATTTTAGCTGAAAAAACCGCAAGAGCTACGAGAAATTTATTGATTAATCACCCAATCAGTGACTGCATTATGCTCACATTGGATAATGTTCCAATTCCTTCTCCTTGCCTCCATTCAGCGCATGGTATTAGAGTACAAGAGCCAATGACAGCATAGTCACCTATGAGCTGTCAAAACTATCCGAATGACCTGAATTATTTGTCAATAAAGTACATCACAAACTGCTATCTCCATCCCTTCCACTCCCAATCAGAACCTAGCATTATTACTACAATGTAAGCTGTTTATTGCCTGTTCTCAAAAGAACATCAAATATTTTTTATCAGGAAATACGTCATAGTATATAATTGCCTAAAATACAGAAAATTTTGCAAACTATGATTGCGTTACTGGCTTCCAAAAGATCGATTATACACTGGATCACCTATCACACTGGTTAATTTCATTTGAAGCTATCTACCATTCGCTGTGCAATATTGCAATGAGCATATAACAGATTTGGTTGTAAATAAGTAAAAACCAACCTTTGGTTATAAGATATAAGTACAGAGTAATAATAACAGTAGTTTGACGCTAAATATTATTCCAAGAACTCTGAAAACGTCAAAATAATTCAGTTCATGTTTCACATTCCAGTAACTTATTGTCACAGAATTATGGCTCTCCTGTCAAAAGTTGGTTGTGTGTACCACAAGTTGCTCTATTTGTCACCATCAGGTGCCTGTACTGGGTAAAAACATTCATAGTTCGCACTAAGAGCCACACTTGGCTTAAAAGCCAATTGAGCCTTAAATTGACAACTTTCCAACAACGTTCTAAAATGTTTGCAAATCACATCGGAATGCTAAGAGTCCGTTACTTATTTTAGTTACCTGGGAATCAGGCTGAAGTTAAGTACAAGATAAAAACGCTGTAAATGGATCAGTTTACCTCATATATGATTCCACAATACCAAAAAACCGTTATAAAATGCAATGTTTGTCTTGCAGCAGTATCTAAAAACTTAAACTGTATTCAATACATGCAATGTGCTTATATCAAAACTATTTTCCACACACATATCCCATCGTGATTGTGAACTCACAAATGTATGTGCCAGAGGGGAATGAAGGAGTGAAGATAGAAAAATACAATGAATATCAATTAGTGCCAAAAACTTTTTGGACATGTAGTTAAGCTGAAGTAGGAAGTAAGTGTTGTATGTCTGTAATTAGTTACTTTCCCTCAGTTCAGATGCCTCAACGTTATGAAATGTATCAGAAAATGCAATGTTTTCGTTGCAGCAGTATCTCTACAGTAGAGCATATTCACAAACTACCTATTAGTTTTAGCCCTGGGTTCTTCGACGTTTGTTTCACGATTTTTCTGACGTTTCGCCAGCGCGAGTGGCTGGCAATGTCAAAGATTCACCCTCCACTGCTGTTGGTGGACTGTACACGAAAGAAATTAATCAGTGTTTCTAATTGTGGCGTGCGACTGCTACGGTCGCAGGTTCGAATCCTGCCTCGGGCATGGATATGTGGGATGTCCTTAGGTTAGTTAGGTTTAAGCAGTTCTGAGTTCTAGGGGACTGATGACCACAGCAGTTGAGTCCCATAGTGCTCAGAGCCATTTGAACCATTTTTTTGTGCCTCGTACAGGAGGACGCCAAGAAATCGAACGATAACAACTGGGACAGCGCAATGATGATAACACCGGAAACAACGGTCAGAACAATAAAGGTAGGCGAAAATCTAGTGGCAATGATAATAACTACCAAGAAGCCAATAACAACAACGGAAACTACCAGAATGGTAGCAACAAAAACTATAATAGAACAGTACGAGGTAATAACGGTTTTGATAAGAACAATCGTAATAAAAATATGGTGGTATAATCCTGGAACAAGTGGCTGGATGAACAGTACAGCGCCACCGCCACAGCAGCCAAAAAACCTGCACATTAATCAGATGCTGGCGATGTCGATGCCAAACAGTAGAGAACAGCAACGCTGGCAGTCGCCGAAAACATATGCATCACCGAATCAGACCCAATAACACAGTGTACGTTTTGTGGATGTTTCGAAAGCTGAACAAACCAGGTGTCAAATGGTGGGCAACACCCATAGGCCTTCGTCACTCAGCCGTGGCACAGAATGAAGGTATAATACAACGACACCTACCCATGTTGCGATAAAATGACGGGGATGACCTAAGGCAGGAGTTCTCTCAGGAAACACTTAAATGTACGAAAGACCAATTATTGGAAGTGGTACAAGTCGCTGTTAACGGTTCAATCAACGGTGGTGCAAGGCAGTTAGGTATAGACATAGGAGCGTCTGTTTCAGTTATGGATTACACGTATCAATCAGGTCAAGCATTTGCTTATATTCTCCGTAAAATATTGTCAGGTTGTGGGGGCTATTAGAGCTAAATCCAAGTGATTAAACATTAGTTCCAGGCCGACGTCATCGTCGGAAAAGTGTTTCTTCCAATTTAATCTCTCATCAATGGACACACCTAAAAATTTGGAATATTCTACCTTAGCTATATGCTTCTGATTAAGGTCTATATTTATTAATGGCGTCATACCATTCACTGTACGGAACTGTATGAACTGTGTCTTATCAAAATTCAGTGAGAGTCCGTTTACAAGGAACCACTTAGTAATTTTCTGAAAGACAGTATTGACAATTTCATCAGTTAATTCTTGTTTGTCAGGCGAGATTACTATACTTGTATCATCAGCAAAGAGAACTAACTTTGCCTCTTCATGAATATAGAATGGCAAGTCATTAATATATAATAAGAACAACAAAGGACCCAAGACTGACCCTTGTCGAACCCCATTCTTGATAGTTCCCCAGTTTGAGGAATGTGCTGATCTTTGCATGTTACGAGAACTACTTATTTCAACTTTCTGCACTCTTCCAGTTAGGTACGAATTAAACCATTTGTGCACTGTCCCACTCATGCCACAATACTTGAGCTTGTCTAGCAGAATTTCATGATTTACACAATCAAAAGCCTTTGAGAGATCACAAAAAATCCCAATGGGTGGTGTTCGGTTATTCAGATCATTCAAAATTTGACTGGTGAAAGCATATATGGCATTTTCTGTTGAAAAACCTTTCTGGAAACCAAACTGACATTTTGTTAGTACTTCATTTTTACAGATATGTGAAGCTACTCTTGAATACATTACTTTCTCAAAAATTTTGGATAAAGCTGTTAGAAGTGAGATTGGACGGTAATTGTTGACATCAGATCTATCCCCCTTTTTATGCAAAGGTATAACAATAGCATATTTCAGTCTATCAGGGAAAATGCCCTGTTCCAGAGAGCTATTACACAGGTGGCTGAGAATCTTACTTATCTGTTGAGAACAAGCTTTTAGTATTTTGCTGGAAATGCCATCAATTCCATGTGAGTTTTTGCTTTTAAGCAAGTTTATTATTTTCCTAATTTCAGAGGGAGAAGTGGGTGAGATTTCAATTGTATCAAATTGCATAGGAATGGCCTCTTCCATTAACAGCCTAGCATCTTCTAATGAACACATGGATCCTACTATATCCACAAAATTTAGAAAATGATTATTAAAAATATTTTCAAATTCTGACTTTTTGTTCGTAAAGTTTTCATTCAATTTGATGGTAATACTGTCTTCCTCTGCTCTTGGTTGACCTGTTTCTCTTTTAATAATATTCCATATTGTTTTAATTTTATTATCAGAGTTGCTGATTTCAGACATGATACACATACTCCTGGATTTTTTAATAACTTTTCTTAATATAACACAGTAGTTTTTATAATTTTTGATAGTTTCTGGGTCACTACTCTTTCTTGCTGTCAGATACATTTCCCTTTTCCGGTTACAAGATATTTTTATACCCTTAGTAAGCCATGGTTTGTTACAAGGTTTCTTACGAGTATATTTAACTATTTTCTTGGGGAAGCAGTTTTCAAATGCATTTACAAAAATGTCATGAAATAAATTATATTTTAAATCGGCATCAAGTTCACGGTACACCTCATCCCAGTCTATCTGCTGTAGGCTTTCCATGAAATTTGCAATTGTTAAATCGTTGACTGAACGTACTACTTTGGAGGACTGTTTAGTATTGCTGAATGGAGCTATGTCATATATTGTAACTAGCTGTGCACCATGATCAGAAAGACCATTCTCAACAGGCTGAGCATTTATCTGGTTAAACTTATCTTGGTCTATAAAGAAGTTATCTATCAGTGAGCTGCTATCCTTTACCACCCGAGTAGGAAAATCAATAACGGGTGTCAAATTGAAAGAACTGAGTAATACTTCAAGGTCATTTTTCCTATTACCCTCTTTCAGAGAATCTACATTGAAGTCCCCACAAATAATAATTTGCTTCCCCCTGTCTGACAGATAGCACAACAAGGAGTCCAAATTTTTCAGAAATAGATGAAAATTTCCTGATGGGGACCTATATACAGTTACAATTATAAATGTGCCTTTATTTAATTTAAGCTCACAGGCACATGCTTCTATATGTTTCTCTACACAAAACTTTTTTGTTTCTATACTTTTTGCACAATGATAACTTTTGACATATATGGCAACTCCTCCTTTCTCCATATTTTCTCTCATTACATGTGCAGAGAGCTTATAACCACTTACATTTACCTTATCCATATCAGTAACAATGTGATGCTCAGACAGGCATAGTATATCTATTTCATTCTCAACCTCTAAATCTTCTAAACAAACCAGAAGCTCATCTACTTTATTCTTTAAACTCCCAATATTTTGATGAAATATACTTACATTATTTTTAATTATACTTTTCTGAGAACCTTTCCTTATTCTAACATTTGCAGTACTCTCCTGTCTGAGTTTCTCATTGTGCTTAGGCCTAGTTCCTATACCAGTGGTCACACGGTGTTCAGAGAGGCAGATTATGTCAACTGGGTTGGGTGACTTTAATTCATCAATGCAATTACCTAGGACTGAGATACAATTTGTTGGAGATAAAATTTCTGGTAATTGGTGAAATTTTATAACTGATTGCTGTGATTGGTGATCCAATGTGCTAGAATTGTGCTGTTTAATTTCTTTCCTAAACTGAAGATTTGTTTCAATCCTGACCTCTCGTAGAACTTGACATCTTTCTGTCTTACCTATCCTAAAAAAGGTGCTGCTCCAACACCTGTAACCACTGGTATTTTACCATTCATGGCAGTGCCTCCTCCCCTTAAATTTCCTGCTATTACACCAGCCAGTTTCCCCTTCCCTTTCCTGTTGAGATGTAGGCCGTGCCTGGTATAGTCCCACCTACTGAGATAATCAACAGGAACCACACCAATATGAGCCCCCGCACCTGACCCAAGCAGCCGTTCCAACTCCAAATTAACTCTCCCAACAGAAGAGTTCAAATGAGGCCGGTCATGGCGTCTCAGGACAGATACAAATTCAACATTGGTGTGTCTCGATGCCGATGCAATCTTTACCAGGTCACACTCTATACTGTACCCAGGATCTCTGTCGATGCTGTTCCCTGGCCCTCCCACAATAACCACGGTGTCTTCCCTGGTAAATCCTTTACAGAGTGAACCTAAATCCTCTGTCGCCTGATCCAGACTAGCACTTGGTTTGAAAAAATTTGTGACCTGGTGTTCTGGTCCTAATTCCTCCTGCAGAAGTTGGCCTACACCTCTGGCATGAGAACTGCCTAACAACAAAACTTTCTTCCTTTTCAATGACTTTCCTACATTCTTTTTCAATTTCCTATTGAAAGTTTGTTGTGTCCTGTCTACACCTACCTCTGCTTGAGGCTCATCAGTTTCTAACTGAAGCAACAGTTGAAACTTATTTTTGACATTCACCACAAAACTGTCAGACTTAGTTCTAGGCCTGTTCCTTCTGCTACCTGTTGCCACTTCCCACCTCTCTTTGCCCTTCTCCCTCCTTAACCTGTCCAGATCTTCCCTAGCCTGATCTAGCTCAGCCTGAAGGGCAGCAATTTTCCCCTCCTGTTCCACTATCTTCCTATCTCTGCTGCAAATCCTACATAACCACTGATGAGCCTGATCCACTTTCCCAACACCCACGCCACTGCAGTCCCCCCAGTGAAAAAACTACTACATCCATCACACCAAACCCTGGAACTAACAATTCTACGGCAAGTCAGGCACTTCTCACTCATGGCAAAAATAATACTTTAGCTAGAATAAATCAATTAAATTACCGAAAATCAAAAAATACGTTACAAGAATTAAGCCTATTCACGAATGTATATAAGCAAGTTTCTGATTTAAAATTCCGCTGTTTTTCTGAGATCTGTATTAAAACAATGAAGGTATACGCTATTTATTATATATTTCACTCGATGGAATGAAAAAATGGACAATTAAAGGAGATACTTTAACTTTGATTCTCCAAAAACGTTACGAGAATTAGACCTATAAACAAATGTATATAGGCAAGTTTCTGATATAAAGTTACGCTGTTTTTCTGAAATCTGTATAAAAACAATGAAGTTATACGCTATTTACGGTAGTTTACTTATTTGTTACCGAGAAACTAGTTAAATTACAGTGAAACAAGAAGCAAACACGTTTACAAAATTTAAGCCTAAGCGCGACTTCGCGAAGTTACGATCTTTTCGTGTTTTCTAAAAAAATACGCAAAGAAAAGTCAAACCTTTAATGGCAAGACTAAACGATACACTAATGCACGTATTTAATTTGTTGTCGGCGTTAAACTAAATTATATTCCTGTCTAAATCACTTAACTTTCTGGAAATGGTTTCTGGCGTCACTTACTCGGCAGCCATCTTGGATCACAGGCTAAAGTAGCAGAAGTAGATTACTTAAGCACCGAGAACCAGCGTGTGCAAGTAAGCTTACTCTACCATTGTGAGGAAGTTTGCTCTGAAAAACCGGGATACACGAATCAGGTGCAAGTGTAAGAACATCTGACCTGTTGTCATGCCACGTATTCGGTGCCGTGGTTTCAGAAAGAGGCATTGATGAAGGAGTTACGAAAAACACTAGACTACGGTGTGAATGAGACTTATTTCTCACACTATAGCAGCCCGCTGTTAGCTGTGGCTAATCCTGACGGTAGCATGCGCTTGGTGCTGGATGCACGTGGCATCAATAAAATTACTGTGCCCGGGCAAGACAAGACCCGAGAACTTGGAAGAATAGATTCAGAAATACTTAGGAACCAGGAACCCTACCTCGATCAATGTACGATCATTGCACTGGAAAAACGAGCCGTCCTAACGATACAAGATATACGCTGCTTTCGTATTTTCTGGTATACGTTAGGAGTTTCGAGTTTTGCCCTTTGGTTTGAACATAAGCGTAATTACACTACTGGCCATTAAAATTGCTACACCACGAAGGTGACGTTCTACAGATGCGAAATTTAACCGAAAGGAAGAACATGCTGAAATATGCAAATGATTAGCTTTTCAGAGCATTCACACAACGTTGGCGCCGGTGGCGACCCCTACAACGTTCTGACATGAGGAAAGTTTCCAACCGATTTTTTATACACAAACAGCAGTTGGCCGACGGTGCCTGGTGAAACGTTCTTGCAAGACAACAACCATCTGCACGAACAGTTCGACGGCGTTTGCAGCAGCATGGACTATCGGCTCGGAGACCATGGCAGCAGTTACCCTTGACGCTGCAGCACAGACAGGAGCGCATGCAATGGTGTACTCGTCGACGAACCTGGGTGCACGAATGGCAAAACGTCATATTGTCGGATAAATCCAGGTTCTGTTTACAGCATCATGATGGTCGCATCCGTGTTTGACAACATCGCGGTGAACGCACATTGGAAGCGTGTATTCGTCATCGCCATACCGGCGTATCACCAGGCCTGATGGTATGGGGTGCCATTGCTTACACGTCTCCGTCACCTCTCGGTCGCATTGACGGCACTTTGAACAGTGGACGTTACATTTCAGATGTGTTACGACCCGTGGCTCTACCCTTCCCTGCGAAACCGTACATTTCAGCAGGATAATGCACGACCGCATGTTGCAGGTCCTGTACGGGACTTTCTGGATACAGAAAATATTCGACTGCTGCCCTGGCCAGCATATTCGCCAGATCTCTCACCAATTGAAAACGGCTGGTCAATGGTGGCCGAGCAAGTGGCTCGTCATAATACGCTAGTCACTACTCTTGATGAACTTTGGTATCGTGTTGAAGCTGCATGGGCAGCAGTACCTGTACAAGCGATCCAAGCTCTGTTTGACTCAATGCCTAGGCGTATCAAGGTTGTTATTACGGCCAGAGGTGGATGTTCTGGGTACTGATTTTTCAGGATCAGTGCACCCAAATTGCGTGAAAATATAATCCATGTCAGTTCTAGTATAATATATTTGTCCAACAAATGCCCGTTTATCATCTGCATTTCCTCTTGGTGTAGCAATTTTAATGGCCAGTAGCGTATATTTATCTCCGCGCTCTATACAGTGCTCGAACTTGACCTGTCAGATCGCATGAAATTTTATGTTGACGGTCTGCTTACTGCGACTGTCACTGAGCATAAATACTTGGAATTGACTGGCAAAGTGTTGGCTAAGTTTTCTAATGCAGGACTGACCGCCAGCTTAAAAAAGTCATAGTTCGGGTGGCATGAAATAAAACTCATGGGCCATAGAATTTCGCCCAAGGATATAATACCTGAACTGGTAAAAGTAGACGCGATGGAACAGTTCCCATACCAAAGAAACAAGTGGTCATTCAAAGATTTTGCACGACTTGCTTCCTTCTTTAGGCGCTTCGTCCCCACTCAGTTACTCAATAGTGAGGCACTACTGAGTATTCCAAGGAAGAAAGCACATTGGTGTTGGACGAATGCGTGTAAATATGACTTCATTAAAATCATAGTCACTTGTAAATTCTGACATGCTACGACATCCCGACACCCCGACATGACTAAAGATTTTAGTCTTGCAATGGATGCCTTATCTTACGGATTAGGTGCTTGCTTTTTCGGACAGACGAATCGTCGTGCAATACGAAAGTGCAAATTGTCAGGTTTGCGATCAGAGTGGTCTCAGGATGTGAAAATGCCTACACAGTAACAGAATTGGAAGCACTGGCTGCTGTGTGGGCCTTCGAAAATGTATGAAATATGTATATGGAAAGCATGTGAAGGTCTTTTGCACCACCAAGCTTTATGTTTCCCATTGTAATGCCGATTATTGCAACCACTATTGTCACGTTCGACGTGGCCGCTCCAGGATTATGATTTCGAAATTCGCAACGTTAGGGGGCAGGAAAACTTCATAGCTTTATCTCGCCTTGCATGATCATGATTTAGAAATTCGCCACATCAGGGGGCAGGACAATGCCGTTGTTTGATCTCGCCTTTCACACGGGCTGCCGGAGTTCCGCGGATATTGTCCAGCGATCGACAGAACTCCAAATACTGTTGATAAAAGACGCCGTTCACAGACAGCAATTCTTAAACGTGTGTAGGAATATAGTAAAACTGCAGGACGCACGTCCGCTATGGAAAACGTAAAAGAGACTCTCAAGGTAGAGTCCCTGAGCGCATTTAACCTGCAATATCAATCGCAGTACGAAGAGTTATTCTTCAGACAGCACAAAAAAACAGACAACTGGCGCCTCTGTACACCAACAGGCAATTTAGACGATTTTATCTGGTATACACTCCTGAGGACATTTCGGTATCAATTAATGTGCAAGCAAAATATTGTTATTGTCCTAACTTAAAGAGACAGATGCAATAGTTAATGAGAACCTGTGCCACTTGTTAGAAGACCAAGCCTAACAATGTATACTCTGATACTGAATAACATCCTATGCTACTCACAAAATCCTTACAACTAGCTGCACTTGATGTTACAGGCCCCCTATCCACAGCTACAGAAGGCTAAAATGTCTTGTGACACTGTACGATATTTTGAGTAAACATATTAATTTGTATCCTGTCAACCCGCAACTTGCACTTACATTCTGAACAATACCTTCTCTGATTACGTTTTGTCCGTCGGTAAACCGACTCAGTAATTTCCGATAACGCATCCTACTTCACCAGGAAGAAATGGAAGTTTTCCAAGCAGTTGCATGGCATCAGATATATATTAATTTTTTTTTTTTTTACCCAAAAGGAATTCCGTCGAAAGAATCTTCAAGGATGAAATCGTTTCATTAGAACATACACCTCACCTAAACAAACTCGGCTCTTTTGAAACCATTTCTAATCATTTTCCCCATACTCCGACAGGATTCCACCTTCCCAACTGTTGTTCGCTGATAATTAGGCAAATTAATGGGTATATCATTTACCTAGGGTACTGACAGGCTCTGTAACACAGGACACTAAGGTAGAACAAGCTCTCAGTATCCTTGTACATCAATCCAATATCAGAAAGAAAAAGTACGACAAAAATATTTCTACACCCCAACCCTACCACAGAGGAGATTTGCTGTTATTGTAATCGCATCCTAAAGTCCCACTTCATAAGAGGCAGAACAAAAGATGGCTCTTGCTGTATACAGGGCCACATAACATAGTAAACATGCAAATCCAGACACATTGAAGGTAAAAGGGCTTTACCACCACGCTGACATAAAGCGATCCATGTGATAGTACTTAGTAGTTACTCTTGTCGCTAATTAGTAAATTTTGTATTTACCATGTACATAATAGGTGTAAGAGCAAGTGGCAATGAACACTCATCAGGTGTGGTAAACTTTGCCCAACTGCAAATGAAGTGTGCAAAACTTAGTGAACTAGAAATATTCGAATCTATCAGTCTCTTTAAAGTACCGTGCTGAAATGAATATTTTTGTCTGTGATAAATTCACAGTCATCAACTTTATGAATTTAATATGTAACTTGTTTCTGTTTGTAATTATGTCGCTTTTATTTTTGTGTATATACACTCCTGGAAATTGAAATAAGAACTCCGTGAATTCATTGTCCCAGGAAGGGGAAACTTTATTGACACATTCCTGGGGTCAGATACATCACATGATCACATTGACAGAACCACAGGCACATAGACACAGGCAACAGAGCATGCACAATGTCGGCACTAGTGCAGTGTATATCCACCTTTCGCAGCAATGCAGGCTGCTATTCTCCCATGGAGACGATCGTAGCGATGCTGGATGTAGTCCTGTGGAACGGCTTGCCATGCCATTTCCACCTGGCGCCTCAGTTGGACCAGCGTTCGTGCTGGACGTGCAGACCGCGTGAGACGACGCTCCATCCAGTCCCAAACATGCTCAATGGGGGACAGATCCGGAGATCTTGCTGGCCAGGGTAGTTGACTTACACCTTCTAGAGCACGTTGGATGGCACGGGATACTTGCGGACGTGCATTGTCCTGTTGGAACAGCAAGTTCCCTTGCCGGTCTAGGAATGGTAGAACGATGTGTTCGATGACGGTTTGGATGTACCGTGCACTATTCAGTGTCCCCTCGACGATCACCAGTGGTGTACGGCCAGTGTAGGAGATCGCTCCCCACACCATGATGCCGGGTGTTGGCCCTGTGTGCCTCGGTCGTATGCAGTCCTGACTGTGGCGCTCACCTGCACGGTGCCAAACACGCATACGACCATGATTGGCACCAAGGCAGAAGCGACTCTCATCGCTGAAGACGACACGTCTCCATTCGTCCCTCCATTCACGCCTGTCGCGACACCACTGGAGGCGGGCTGCACGATGTTGGGGCGTGAGCGGAAGACGGCCTAACGGTGTGCGGGACCGTAGCCCAGCTTCGTGGAGACGGTTGCGAATGGTCCTCGCCGATACCCCAGGAGCAACAGTGTCCCTAATTTGCAGGGAAGTGGCGGTGCGGTCCCCTATGGCACTGCGTAGGATCCTACGGTCTTGGCGTGCAACCGTGCGTCGCTGCGGTCCGGTCCCAGGTCGACGGGCACGTGCACCTTCCGTCGACCACTGGCGACAACATCGATGTACTGTGGAGACCTCACGCCCCACGTGTTGAGCAATTCGGCGGTACGTCCACCCGGCCTCCCGCATGCCCACTATACGCCCTCTCTCAAAGTCCGTCAACTGCACATACGGTTCACGTCCACGCTGTCGCGGCATGCTACCAGTGTTAAAGACTGCGATGGAGCTCCGTATGCCACGGCAAACTGGCTGACACTGACGGCGGCGGTGCACAAATGCTGCGCAGCTAGCGCCATTCGACGGCCAACACCGCGGTTCCTGGTGTGTCCGCTGTGCCGTGCGTGTGATCATTGCTTGTACAGCCCTCTCGCAGTGTCCGGAGCAAGTATGGTGGGTCTGACACACCGGTGTCAAAGTGTTCTTTTTTTCATTTCCAGGAGTGTATGTGATGGTCTGAATGTGTTATGTAAGTAACTTATTACCTGAATATTTGACGAAAATATTCTGAAGTCATATATGACTACGAATATGTGTACCATGTATGCTAGGCGCCTGTGCCGTAAATATGCGGGTAGCGATCATGTTTGTCGCTTTGTAGAGACTTATTTCGAGACGATTTTTGGCCTCTTGTTGCTGTGAGTCCTGTTCAGACTCGTTTAAGATACCATGTTTTCCGTTTTTTGCTCGTGTGCGTGCTTTCTGTTAGGAAACAAACGTCTGCTTATGGGTCCACTTTCTATCATGTCAAAGGCAGAGGGCGGAGGTATCAATGTGTACGAAAGAAAACAACATTGTACACGAACCTTTAGTATTCTAAGGATGTCTCTATGACTCTATGAGAGATCGGTTCATGCCAGTATCTGGTCATATTAATATTTCTCAAAGTTTTTATTCTGATATTTTGGGATTGTATAATTCTGGGCTTTATACAAGCTGCGTAAGACGTGCCTGCACACATGTAAACCAGAACCGCCCAAAAAAGCATTTCTCAAAATCCAGAAACGTGTTGCGTGTATCAGCAACTTGGAGTGCCCATAGTGATGCGTCTCCAGTTACATGTTAGGTCACAAACTGAATTTCTGTCTGTCTGCCCATGATCTTGGTGGAACGCGTCGGAAATTCTTTATGAATAACACAGAGTGGATATTCGTTTTGTCATCATTGACCGTTTGGAACTGGGAAGTTTGATCAAACTTTCCTCTTGCATTTAAGTTTATCGAAGTTGGCATGCGTGATTCCGTGGGAGAGAAACTTCGGTTTTTCTCATAGCCAGTGTTAGTACACGGCACTCTTCCATACCTAGTCACTGGTTTCTTTACCTCCCTCAGAATGGTCTCCTTCACCTGTGAACTCATTTCGTCCATTGTTGAAGTGACTTTTTTCAAAACTTCCAAAGTATTATGAGATACTTTCAAATGGTTCAAATGGCTCTGAGCACTATGGGACTCAACATCTGTGGTCATAAGTCCCCTAGAACTTAGAACTACTTAAACCTAACTAACCTAAGGACATCACACACATCCATGCCCGAGGCAGGATTCGAACCTGCGACCGTAGCAGTCGCGCGGTTCCTGACTGAGCGCCTAGAACTGAGATACTTTCATTCCCTTCAGATATGCCGACAGTTTTTTTTTTCACTTCATCCGTGAAGTCTTTGCAGTTACTTTGCAGAGTAGTCATGTCTTAGCGAATACTATCTAGATCCTCCTTAATAAACCCCACGATAGCTTTATCGCGAGCATCTAAGAGTGCATTTAGCCTTGATACTAACTCCTAACTATCTTTAGCAGTTAATACTTGACTTAGCTGTTTGATCATTTCCTTCTCCCTAAGCTCACGCTTAGCATCTCTCTCTTTTTCTAATGCAGCCTGATAGGCTTCACGTTCTTTTTCTAATGAAGATGTTTACTATCTTGTTCCTTTTCAGACTCGATTAGAAATTGTTTTTCCCTAAGAGCATGTTGCGTTTCACGCTCTTTTTCTGGCCTAGCTCTTTTATTTGCGTTTTTCTCTCTTACATTCAGTTTTTGTAGCAGGACAGTAATTAAGTCTGTTCTTGGTACATTCTGTGTTAGTGTATCAGCTGACTCTGCCCCGTGCACAATTATAATGATGCCATTTTCATTACTGGTCGTAGTAGACGTATTTCCTTTGTTCACTACTGAACCGTGAATTTACTTTCAAAACCTTTTCTTAAGAATTTACTTTATTTACTAGAGATTCACAAGAACATTAACACATTTAATCACACAATGTGAGCGTGGAAGTAATTGCCAATGGTAACTGAAGAGACAAATTAAATTTTTTTTAATAATTAGAAATTTTATTCCTAAAGCCATTTTTAAAAAAATAGACTTAAAATTATAATCAGGAAGCACCATCTAAATATCAAGTTACAATTTATTCAGAGGCAGAAATATCTTTTTTTTTTATAGTATGAGCTTTCAGGCTGAGAACCTTGCCACTCCCGTTTAACACGGCCGTAGTCACGAGCGCTCACAATAACCTCTGAAGGACTACACTGGTGCAAATCTGCAACACACAAGATTACTTTAAAATAAAAATTTTAACATTTCACACAAACACATAAACTATGCAACCCGTAAGAGGGACGTAAATGGTACAAAACACTCACATTAAAAATTATTTACCACCGAAGGTGCAACTTGTTTTTAAAAGAACTCTTACGGTGGAAGGGTGGCAACTTTATATACTAAAATGACCATTTAAATAAAATGTACCAACATGCTCTACATTACACATATACCACATCGCAAGATGATAGGCAAGATAAAAACCTATTTAACTAATTCGGCCTTTACACCTTAAGCAATAAATTCGTTAACACCGAATCCGACAAACATGACAGAGGCAGCTATTAACATATGGCAGACTGACAGAGGGACTAGTGAACAACCCGAACCGCAGATTGCTCTAACCCGCCCCAACTCCTCAAGGGAAAACGGATCACCCAATTCATAAATAACGACCTTCCCGCGGGTGGGCAAACGTAGAAGAATGGTGGGACAACCCCAAAACAAAGCGGCTGGTGACCTCACCAAGAAAACAAGTAAAATTTAACAAGTAAATGAAACTACATATCTCCAGTCACTTAACTTCTTATAAACTTCGATTTCTGGCGAAGGCCTGGCTCAGCAGTCCCAACGCTCTCCCGAACCGTCCGCTGCCAGTCGCTTCAACGGACGCAGGAAGCCGCGCCGATCTCCCGTCTCACGGCGTCGCAGCTCGCCCCCGCCAGCCCGATGTCGTGGTTTCACTCCTGTTGCTCTCGTGTCGACCGCGTAGCCACAATCCCTTTCTATAGGGCGCGGCCCACTGACTCACGTGGGGACCTCACATGCGTCGACGCTCAAGGCAGACCAGTCATTTTGTGGCTCAGTGTGCGACCACCCAACCGACCGATCCAACCGCCAATGACCGTTGGCCGAGCAACTCGAGGAGACTGGCGGCCTAACGTGCAGACTCAGATGCAGGAACACATCCCCGACAGGGCGACCACTAGCTGAGTTCTGTTACTGGCCGAGCGGCAAGACTCATTTTCTGGCTTTAAAGTTTGATCCAAACGACAGGCATACTAGCACCCCGACGAAAGACAGACACTCCCTGCCGCACAAATGCCAATGAGAGACAGAGCAGCAAATGGTGACGCGAGACTGACCCAGCCTCACTCGGACTGACCCACTGCCGAGCTCATAGCGCCCCTTAAATGCACGTGAACAGGCAACCCTTCCCCTTTCCCACCAGAGGGAGACACCAAAAGCTGCGATTGCCACAGCGGCGCCACCGCCAGAAACGGAGGGCGACTGCTTCAGACGACGCACTGCGGCACGCTCTTCAAAACAGCAGCTTTTACCACGGCTCAACTACTTATTGCTCCCAATCCAGAATACGTCTCTCTATACCTTGTGTTTCTGGTCCTCATGTGGAATTTCTGTTGTCAGTTCTCAGTAAAGTCTGAATCATTGTCGTATCTGCTTCTGACACATGTCAGTCTGCTCAGTGTTAGGGATTTCCTTTCGCTATGGTCTAACCACTGTGCTACGCTATTAAACTTCACACGCAGTACACATAAAACACACAAAATTCAGCAAGTAACTTATAAATAAACACACAAATATTTGCACAAAATTGTTTATCGGGCTGCTCTTAAACTCGCTGCAACAGTTGAAGACTGTCTCGCAGCTGCGTTTATCTACAAACAGGTAAAAAACATGCTGTGCAAACGTCCTGTTATTGTTTTCATCATAGAATTAAGTCTAGCTTCCAACTCTGGTCTTTTAGGTATCTGATTTTGTATACTGTACGGTGTTTTCCGGAAGTCATTTACGAGTCGAAGTACATTTTTATGGACGAGTTATGACTATATACATGATAAAATTCAGATGAAGTCTGCTTATCTTGCACACGGCCCAATGCAGTGCGTATGTATTTTGCACAACTTTGGCTCTCCATAACGTAGGCCGCATAGAATACAGTAGGCTAGTACTTGTTCCATAGACCATGAATACGACACTTCGTAATGATGTGGAATGTGTCAGGTTAATAAAAGTTATATATACAAGATATTACATTACACAAAATGTTGCAACACTTAATATTTTTGTGGGGGGTTGGGTAAATTACCCACTTACTATATCCAAAAATTCATCTAATGAGTAGAAGGAGTTGCCATTAAGAAACTCTTTTAATTTCCTTTTAAATGCTATGTCAGACTTTTGATGCTATTAGGTAAGTGACCAAAGACTT
This sequence comes from Schistocerca serialis cubense, assembly GCF_023864345.2. Classification (NCBI taxonomy): domain Eukaryota; kingdom Metazoa; phylum Arthropoda; class Insecta; order Orthoptera; family Acrididae; genus Schistocerca; species Schistocerca serialis. The sequence continues at coordinate 739,999,806 of NC_064643.1, read as the reverse complement.
TTGTGGTAGCATAATTTACCCCATTCTGAGTCAAAGTTGTATTTAATCTTGAGTAGTGAAGATCATCCTTTCTCCTAGTGTTGTCGCCATGTACACTGCTATTACTTTTGAATTCGTTCGGATTGTTAATAACAAATTTCATAAGTGAATATATATATATATATATATTGTGAGGCTACAGTGAAGATCTCTAGCTCTTTAAATAAGTGTCTTCAGGATGATCTTGGATGAGCTCCAGCAATTATTCAGATTGCACGCTTTTGTGCAATGAACACTCTTTTACTCAATGGTGAGTTACCCCAGAATATGATGCCATATGAAAGCAGAGAATGAAAATAGGCGTGATAAGCTAACTTACGGAGATGTATATAGCCAAAATTTGCATCGACCTTAATAGCATAATTAGCTGAACTCAAACGTTTCAGCAGGTCCTCACTGTGTTTTTTCCAGATCTACCTCTCATCAATGCATACACCTAGAAATTTCGAATATTCTATCTTAGGTACCGATTTCTGATTGAAGTCTATATTTATTAATGGGGTCATACCATTTACTGTGTGGAACTGTATGTACTGTGTTTCGTCAAAGTTTAACGAGAGCCCATTTGCAGAGAAACATTTAATGATTTTCTGAAAAACATCGTTTACAATTTCATTAGTTAATTCTTGTCTGTTGGGTGTGACAGCTATACTTGCATCAGCGGTAAAAAGTACAACCTTTGCATCTTCGTGAATACAGAATGGCAAGTCATTAATGCATATTAAGAACAGCAGAGGCCACAAGACCGAACCTTGCGGCACCGCAGTCTTGATTGTTCCCCAGTTTCAGAAATCACCAGTTTTTTGCATATTATGTGAACTGCTTATGTCAACTTTCTACACTCTTCCAGTTAGGTATGACTTAAACCATTTAAGCACTGGCCCATTCATACCACAGTACTAGAGCTTATCTAGAAATATTCCATGATTTACACAATCAAAAGCCTTTGATAGATCACAAAAAATCCCAACGGGTGACTTCCTGTTACTCAGAGCATTTAATATTTCATTAGTGAAAAGGTATATACCATTTTTCGTTGAAAAACCCTTCTGCAAACCAAACTGACATTTTGTTAAAACTTTATTTTTACGAAGGTGTGAAGCTACTCTATAATACATTACTTTTTCAAGAATTTTGGATAAGGCAGTAAGAAGAGAGATAGGGTGGTAGTTGTTGACATCAGACGTATCCCCTTTTCTATGCAGTGGGTTAACAATGGCATAATTCAGTCTATCTGGGAAAATACCCTGCTTCAGAGAGCTATTACATATGTGGCTAAGAATCCCACTTATTTCTTGGGAACAAGCTTTTATTTTCCTTCTGAAAATGCCATCAATTCCATGTGAGCTTTTATTCTTGAGAGAGTTTATTATCTTCCTAATTTCAAAAGGAGACGTGGGTGGAATTTCAATTCTATCAAGTGGTGTGGAGAAGGCCTCTTCCATTAACTGCCTTGCTTCTTCTAATGAACATTTAGATCCTATTTTCTCTACAACGTTTAAAAAATGATTATTCAAAATGTTTTCGAATTCCGGCTTGTTGTTTATCAAGTTTCCATTTGCTTTGATGGTGATGCTGTCATCCTGTACGCTTGGCTGCCCTGTCTCCCTTGTAATAATATTCCAAATTGTTTTGATTTTGTTATCATAAGTACTAATCTCAGACATGATACACATGCTTCTCGACTTTTTAATAACCTTTCTTAATGTAGCACAGTGGTTTTTATAATATTTGGCTGTTTCTGGGTGATTACTCTTTCTTGTTTTTACATACAGTTCCCTTTCGTGGTTACAAGATATTTTTATTCCCTTAGTAAACGAAGGTTTTTTGCATGGTTTCTTATAATTAGATTTAACTACTTTCTTGGGGAAACAGTTTTCAAATTCTCTTACAAGTGTATCATGAAATAAGCTATATTTTAAATTAGCATTGGGTTCATTGTACACCTCATCCCCATCTAACTGCTGAAGATTGTCTCTGAAATTTCTAATTGTTGAGTCATTAATTGAATGGACAACTTTGGAGGGTGGTTTCGAATTACTGAATGGAGCTATGTCATATACTGTAGCTAGCTGAGCATCGTGATCAGAAAGGCCATTCACAACAGGACATGAATTTATGTTTTTAAACCTATCTTGGTATATAAAAGTGTTCTCTATCAATGTGCTGCTGTCCTTTACTACACGAGTAGGAAAATCAATGACAAATGTCAAATTGAAAGAACCCAGCAAGACTTCCAGGGCATTCTTCCTGTTACACTCTTTCAGTGAATCGACATTCAAGTCCCCACAAATAATAATTTGCTTTCCCCTGGCTGACAGATAGCACAATAAGGCATCCACGTTTTCCAGGAATAAATGAGACTTTCCTGAAGGGGACCGATATACTGTCACAATTATAAAAGAGCCCTCCTTCAGTTTAAGTTGACAGGCACATGCTTCTATATGTTGCTCTAGACAGAACTTTTTTGTATCTAAGATTTCTACACAGTGATAACATTTGAGATATATGGCAACTCCTCCTTTCATCTTATTCTCTCTACTCATATGTGCAGCTAGTTTATAACCACACAAATTTTATATGAATTTTGTTTGTATAATTATGCTGAAATCTATTTCGATAAATTAACAATTATTACAAGACTTTTTAAATGGAAAGTAGGAAGAGTGCATCTGTCTAGGTCATTGACACTACTCGAAAGGGTACAATGGTTTTTATCGACAAATGAAAATAAACAGAGTACATATTTATTATTCATTGTCTGCACAGATAATAAATCGTGCTTAAGGTCTTCGCCCTTTTAACTCAATGCACTTCATATGAAAGAAGTTCAATGTTTATCACATATTACGGAAAAGTATTAAGTCATTTTTTCAAGTGTATTCACAGGGAATAATACGTCTGGAGACGGCACACCACCATTCCCCTACTAGGTGATCATCACCGCCCTACTTTGTGGACGACTTTAGACACCAGGCATTAGTACATAGGCGTTAGGTGTACTTGATGCCTTGTAACTGTTCTTGTAAGGTTTGCCAAATTTTACGGTCAATAAACACTATTTTTCTTGAATTTTCTTAAAGAAAATGCATAGTACCATAAGCATACAGGCTATTGCATTTTAACTTGTGATACAGACATCTTGCAAGCAGAGAAATATTTAGTTTCAACGCCCATAGATCTCACAAGTGTTGTACACATACCGAACTTTCGTCGTCAAGAAATGCTGTTTAACCTAAAAGTTCTTATCGACAAGATCAGTATGGAAGTTGTGAGTATTTTAATAAGCAATACAGATAATTTAGTTGTGGAAATACTGAATTTAAAGCTTCTCTGCGCTTGCAGTGTATAAGAAATATTACATACAATGCAATGTTATCTTGCTTGAATTTTCGTAGTGATCTTGCTTGTATTACGATAAGCTAGCATTTAAAGAATTAATACAAACTCTGCTGAAGATGCTGAAAATGTTTAACTTTTAGAGCTGTATTGTGTTACCAATGCCACAATGGATGGTAACTAACGTTATTGGCTCAGATATTCTCTGGAGAAGGCACATTTCTCACTGTCACCACATTTGACCACCTCTTTTGTGAGTGTGTGTGTGTGTGTTTGGGGCTTCATCGACAACGAAAAAGTGTCACGATGAGCTCTCCATTGGCGAAAAATTCGTACTAGTCCCCATTTCGGATATCCATTAGGGGCTGCCAAGGCGGCGGTGACCACGAGAGAAAGGTTGAACAACCGACGAAAGGATAACGTTGAACGAATCAGGCGTGGAATGTAAGGAGTTTGAATGTGCTAGGCAAGCTACAAAATCTGAAAAGCGAAATGCAAAGGCTCGATCTAGACATAGTTTCGGCCAATGAAGCGAAATGGGAAGAAGATAAGAAGTTCTGGTCAGATGAATATAGGGTATTACCAACAGAAGCAGAAAAAGGTATAACGCTAGTAGCATTCGTCATGAACAGAAGGATAGGGCAGAGTGTGGGCTACATTGAATAGTTCAGTGATCAGCTTGTCCTCGTAACAATCGAAAGCAAACCAATACCGAAAACAATAGATCAGGTACACGTGTCGAAATTGCAAACAGGAGATGAAGAGAGGAAGCATAAGAGGATACTGAGCTGATAATTAAGTTCGTAAAAGGAGATCAAAATCTAATAGTCATGGGCTATTGGAATGCTGTTCTAGGGGAAGGAGTACAAGAAAGGGTTACGGAGGAAAACGAACCTGGTAGTAGGAATGAGAGAGGAGGAAGACTAAACAAGAACTTATTTCAGCAAGTGACAGTGAATATTCAGTTCAAGAATCACAGGATGAGGAGGTGTACTTCGAATAGGCCGATAGACACTGTAAGATTTCAATCACATTACGTCACGGTCAGACAGAGATTCTGAAATTAGAAACTGGGTGTAGCCAGGAGCAGATATAGACTCCACTCACAAATTATTAATGACAGAGAGCAGGCTGCAGTCCAAGAGTGTTTCAGGAAGTATCATTGCACATAGAAATGGGATACCGAAGTATTAAGGAATAAAGAGATACGCTTGAATTTCTCTGAGATTATAGATACGGGAATAACGAGCAGAGCAGCAGTCAGCCCTGTCGAAGAGAAATAGACGTCCCTAAGAAACGTCATCACAGAAGTTGGATAGGATAATATAGATTCAAAGCAGTAACTGTGAGAAAACAATAGCTGAGAGAAGATATACTTCAGTTGATCGTTGAAAGAAGTAAGTACAAAACGTTCAACGAAATTTGTAATATAAACAAACATGTCATTTAGGAATGAAATAAACAGGGAGTGCTGGAAAACTAAGGGAATCGTTTACATGATAAATGTGAAGAAATAGAAAGAGAAATACATGTCGGAAGGACTGACTCAGCAACCAAGGAAGTCAAAAAAACCTTTGGTGAAACTGAAACCTAGAATGGTAACATTAATAAGTCCAAATGGAATTTCTGTATTAAATGCAGAGGAGAGAGCTAATAGAGTACAGTGGAAGACTGTCTGGGAAGACTTGCCTGATGATGGGATCGGAGAAGAGACAAAAGTTGATAAGGAGGAGATAGTGGATCCAGTATTAAAATCAGGATTTAAACCAGCTTTGGAAGACATTAGATCAAACACAGCGGAAGTGATAGATAGCACTCCATTAGAATTTTTAATATTTTTGTGGGATGTGGGAACCAAACGATTGTTCGTGTTGGTGTGTAGAATGAATGAGGCTGGAGCTATACATTCATTGTGTCGGAAAGAAATCATCCACACGGTTCCGAAGAGTGCAGTAGCCGACAAGTGCGAAAATTATCGCCCAATCCAAGTCGCTGACAAGAATAATACACAGAAGAATGGAAAAGAAAACATACGATCTGTTGGGTTACGATCAGTTGGGGCTTAGGAAAGAGAAATCCTCCAAAAAGGCGGTTGTGAAGTTATAATTGCTATAGAAGGAAGAATGCCGAAAAATCAAGACAAGTTCATAGGATTTGTCGACCTGGAAAAGGTTTTACAACCTAAAAGCGTGCAAGGTCTTCAAAACTCTGAGAAAAATTTGGATAAGCTATAAGGAAAGAAGGGTGATACGCAAAATGAACGAGAACCAATAATGAACGATATGACTGGAAGACCAAGCACGAAGTGATCGAGAGTGGAACGGTAGAGAGACAGGTGGTTCATTAAACCCTCTGCCAGGCACTTTGATATGAATAGCAGAGTAATCACGTAAACGTAGACGTAAATCAAAATAAGTGTAAGATAGTGATGCAGTATTTCACCTCTATTGATCAATCTGTTCATCGAAGAAGCAATGACGGAAGTGAAAGAGAGGCTGAAAAGTGGAATTAAACGTCACAGGGAAAGAGTATCAATGATAGGATTTGCTGATGACATTGCTATCCTCAGTGACTGTGAAGGAGAATTACAGTAAACGTATTATGTGGTAGATACAATATATTTCTATGTTCCATTTCTTCGTGTTTTGTTGTTGTTTTTTAGGTTACAAGCAACAGCAGACAAGTGCAAAACACGACATAATGTAACGTAGCAACATACTGTATCTACCATATAACACGTTTATTATATGTGTAAGGAAAAACATGTATTACAGGTCACTGAAAATGCTTCACAAATAAAAGAAGCGAAACCCATATGGCAATAAACAAACTGCCTTCAGTTAGAAACTTCCTGGCAGATTAAAACTGTGTGCCCGACCGAGACTCGAAACGGGACCTTTGCCTTTCTCGGGCAAGTGCTCTACCATCTGAGCTACCGAAGCAGGACTCACGCCCGGTACTCACAGCTTTACTTCTGCCAGTATCTTGCCCGTGAAAGGCAAAGGTCCCGAGTTCGAGTCTCGGTCGGGCACACAGTTTTAATCTGCCAGGAAGTTTCATATCAGTGCACACTCCGCTGCAGAGTGAAAATCTCATTCTGCCTTCAGTTAGTTACATAAACGGAACATACCTCCACAAATTTAAAGCAACTAAGGAAAGACGGAAAACAGAAAAAATGACGATTCCTGAGAACGTATGTTTTTAGCACAGCATTGTATGGTATTGAAACATGGAGTATCAGAAAACGGGAACGAAACAGAATCGAAGCGTTTGAGATGTAGCGCTACTGAAGAATGTTAAGAAGTAGGTGGATGCCTAAGGTAAAGACTGATGCGGTTTTCCGCAGAATTGATGAGGAAAAGGAATGTATGGACAACAGTGACGAGAAGAAGAGACATGATGATAGGACGTGTGTTAAGACATCACGGAATTAATTCCCTGGTACGAGAGGTAGCTGTAGAGGACAAAAAGTGTATAGGAAGAGAGATATTGAAATAACTCTTGCAAGTAATTGAGGACGTAGATTGCAAATGCTACTCTAAGATGTAAAGGTGGGAATAGAAGTTGGTGGCTGGGCATCTCAAACGAGTTAGAAAACTGATGACTCAAAAGAAAAGATAAAAAATTGAATCCAGAAAACATTAACGTTCTGGTCGTCAGTATAAGACGTACTTTTGTTTGCTTTTCGGTATGTTGCGTTTTGTATCTGATTTTATCCCCAGCAAAAATTATTACATTTAACTTTTTTAATTTGACAATAAACTACTTTGTCCATTAATGCACTGCTTAGCTGCGTAGTTATCTTCACGAGTGTACTTTTCTTTGTCATGCAGCCCTCTACATTGCGACGCATTTTATCCTGTAGCGTCGATTACATTCCCTGTTTGTTCCCCTAATGGATTGACTTCGTCATCGGCACTGATTTTTACTCCAAATAACTCTCTTAGTCAACTTTTAACTCGCCCTCCCACCTTCCCCTCTTGGACAATCATGTCTTTAACCTCAGTTTCAACAATTTTAATATCAGAATTGTTTTCAGAATTAGAACTTTCCCTTTCACAATAATTCCTGTGCACAAACTCTTACTCTTATCTATACCTAAGATAGAGAGAGAGAGAATGATTTTTCCACTATATATGAGAGCATACGGAACAAAAAGGGTGTGATGAACGTATGTCTAGAAATGCGTGGTTTCTATGCTAGACGCCACTTTTTCAGTTACACATTGTTACAGAGACCGCGGTCTAATACGTGCTCTACCACGTAGCCACAGTTAAAGTATGTGTTGAAAATGGTTTCCATGTTCCTCAACGCATGCGTGTACGCTCCGTAGCATGTTCTGAGTCACACGTTCACATCCGCCACGTTGTATCCAAACAGTGTCAAAGGCAGCAACAATACACTGCTCCAGTTTCTCCACATGTGGAATGGGCTCTGCATGCACGATACTTTTGAGATGGCTTGATAACCAGAAATCGCATGGGGTGAGATCCAGTGAACGACCAGGCCATGCAACTGGACCCCCTCGTCCGATCCATCGACCAGGGAAGACACGACTGAGATGCGTCCGGACAATAACGGCTGGAGCACCATCCTGCAGCAGTCACATAACCCTTCGAATCATCATTTACACTTCTTCCAGGAGGAGAAGCAAAATCACACGCAAAAATCGTCTATAGTGGCAGCCTGTTAGGCGACGTGGAAGGAAGTCTGGTCCCAAAATACGGTCGCCAATTCTCCCGGCCCACACATTCCGGCTGCACCGATTCTGATGATTCACTGTCACCACACCATGGGGGTTCTGCATACTATCTCACAAATGACTGTTATGAAAGTTGAAGATACGACTCCACGAAACGTTGGCGTCATCTACCAATAGGATGGATGACACAAGTCCCGGAATCACGGTTGTCTGATGAGGAAACCAGTGGCAAAACTGCTCCCCAAGAGGAAAGTCTGCCGCTAGTAAGCACTGTACAACCTGTAAGTTATAAGTGTAGTAGCAATTGTCATGGAGAATGTTCCACACGGTCGTTTGGCTTATCATGTACCGACGAGACAACTACTTGGCACTGACACGACGGTCGACATCCGCAGAGTTAATCACATTTTCCTCCGAGTCTGGTGTCCGAACACTTTGGGTACGTCTTTCATGAGTTCCTGGTTTTTGAAACGGCCCTATCTCCGACAAACGACGAAAAACAGTTGCAAACATTGAATACTGTGGTTGTTGTCGGCAGGGATAGATCTCCTGATACAACCTAGCTGCCCGCCGTCCATCACCATTTGATTTTCAAATGGTTCAAATGGCTCTGAGCACTATGGGATTTAACATCTGAGGTCATCAGTCCCCTAGAACTTAGAACTACTTAAACCTAACTAACCTAAGGGTATCACACACATCTATGCCCGAGGCAGGATTCGAACCTGCGACCGTAGCGGTCGCGCGGTTCCAGACTGTAGCGCCTAGAACCGCTCAGCCACTCCAGCCGGCATTTCATTTTCCATAAGTAAACACTATGTCAGCAATCTCTAGAGTTGAACATGGAAACACATTGTAGAAGTTTGAATCACATCCACTGTAAGATGACTCAGCAAGAGAAGTGAATCACCCACAACACTACCAATAGCTACGGCAGGAGAGGGCACTGTGGCATGACATAAGAAAAACAGTAACACCCTCCCGGAGGAAACCATGCGTAGTGTAACTGTAGCTGCAAGGCACATCTCGTATTAGGTCGCAGTCTCTGTAACGGAGTATGAATGAATACATGGTCTATGGTGGAAACAATGCATTTCCGGACATAAGTTTAATAGACGTGTTTTGCTCCATATAATGTGATCAATGAATCCCTAGAGTTTGTACATGTTGGGAAAAAAAATCACCCCTATATACGAGGTGTGGCTAGAAAAAAACCGGACTAGTACTGGTGAAACAATAAAGCGAATGCAGTAAGGCTGAAAGTCGCGTGGCCTGTCACGTGACTCTCGCTCCGCCTACTGCTCGAGTTTCATCTGCCTCCTGCACTCAGTCTGCCCGTGGCGTCTGTTTTAAGTAGTTGACGTTTTGTCTGTGCGTCGTAAAATGTTGAGTGTACAGAAAGAACAGCGTGTTAACATCAAATTTTGTTTCAAAGTAGGAAAATCTGCAAGTGAAACGTTTGTAATGTTACAACAAGTGTACGGCGATGATTGTTTATCGCGAACACAAGTGTTTGAGTGGTTTAAACGATTTAAAGATGGCCGCGAAGACACCAGTGATGACACTCGCACTGGCAGACCATTGTCAGCAAAAACTGATGCAAACATTGAAAAAATCGGTAAACTTGTTCGACAAGATCGCCGTTTAACAATCAGAGCAGTGTCTGAGTTAACAGGAGTTGACAAGGAAAGTGTTAGGCAGATTCTTCATGAAAGTTTCAACATGAACAAAGTGTGTTCAAAAATGGTTCCAAAGTGTCTCACAATTGAACAGAAGGAACGTCGAAGAATGATTTGTTCTGACATCCTGGAAAACATTGAAAGTGATCCCACCTTCTTACAAAATGTTATTACTTGCGATGAATCGTGGTTTTTTACTTACGATCCCGAAACTAAACGCCAATCGATGCATGGAAAACTCCTGGTTCTCCACGACAAAAAAAAAGCACGAATGTCAAAATCGAAATTCAAGGCAATGATGATTGTTTTTTTTTGACATCAAAGGGATTGTGCACATTGATTGGGTACCAGAGGGACAAACAGTGAATCAGCATTACTACATTAGCGTCCTGGCTACCCTACGTGAGCGAGTACGGAGAAAACGGAACGATTTGTGGAGAAAAAAGTCATGGATCCTTCACCAAGACAATGCCCCAGCTCACAGTGCGTTGTCAGTAAAGACGCTTTTGGCAAAACACAACATTCCCATCTTAGATCATCCACCCTACTCACCTGATTTGGCCCCCTGTGACTTTTTTCTTTTCCCTAAAGTCAAGTCAGCTTTGAAAGGAACTAGATTTGAGACTGTTGAAGCAGTAAAAGAAAAAGCGACGGAAGTAATGTATGGACTTACCGAAAATGATCTGCAGCATTGCTATCAACAGTGGAAAATTCGTATGGAGCGGTGTAGAGACCGAGGAGGAGAGTACATTGAAAGAGATAACATGAAATTGTAAGTAATTGTAAATAAATGTTTTTTCCAGCATCATTCCGGTTTTTTTCTGGCCGCACCTCGTATATCGGGGACTCCTGAAAGAATTATGTAAGAACATTAACAGAAGCAAAACGAAGATAATGGGATGTAGCCAAATTAAGTCGGGTGATGATGAGGGAACTAGATTAAGTATTGAGACACTTAAGGTAGTAAATGAGTTTTGCTTTCGGCGGAGCAAAATAAATGATGATGGTCCAAGTAGAGATGATATAAAATGTAGACTGGCAATGGCAAGGAAAGCGTTTCTGAAGAAGAGAAACTTGTTAATATTGAGCGCAGAATTAAGGGTCAGAAAGTCATTTGTGGAAGTATTTGTATTGAGTGTAGCCATGTATGGAAGTGAAACATGGACGATAAATAGTTCGGACAAGAAGAGAATAGAAGCTTTCGAAATGTGGTACTACAGAATAATGCTGAAGAATAGATTGGTAGATCACATAACTAATGAGGAGGTATAGAACAGAATTTGGGAGAAGAGAAATTTGTGGCACAATTTGACTAGAAGAAGGGATTGGTTGGTAGGACATGTTCGGAGGCATCAGGGGATCAGCAATTTAGTACTGTAATTCAGTGTGGAGGGTAAAAATCTTAGAGGGGGACCAAGAGATGAATACACTAAGTACATTTAGAAGGATGGAGGTTGCAGTATGTACAGGGAGATGAACAAGCTTGCACACGATACAGTAGCATGGGGAGCTGCATCAGACCAATCTCTGGACTAAAGACCAGAACAACAACAACAACAACATATAGAAATAGATAATTACTTAGAAACAAGTATATGGAGGATGAGTCAGGTAGTAACGATTTTTCTGCATTCCTGCACATTTCACAACCGGTACTTGAATGACAGGAGACTGAACAGACGTTTTAAAATTACATCAAATTCCAACAAATACAACACCTTGTGCTGGAGGATCCTACTACGTTCTCTCTATCTGTAGCATTGCCACTGCTTATTACACAATATTCCGCTTGATTGCTGGATTAGCTATCATAAAGTTCTATCGCTTGTTGTAAGTAATTTCAGGGAACTACGAGGTCAAGTTTTCTGAAGTAGAAATTTTATCTGTAAGTGAAACTATTATCCACGACTATGTAGGGAGACTACTGAAATTTATAAACTTCAGGATAATTTTAATGGGAAAGAGGAGGCAATGAAATGTAGCGTCATATGGACAGTAGCTCTGCAGATGACTAGACAGTTTTATCTTTGACAAGGCAACATTCTATACTTAAGTTTTATCTCTGACAAGGATTATCTCTGCTCATCACATGTTGCTCTGACCGTGCCCCTTTTCCTAGAGCATTTATGTCTCTCTCTGGCGTCCAACCAGATGGTAGGCAAGACTCAGCGGAGGAACGCCTCTGAGGATGTCAAGTGCAGTGCCGGACAAAATGTTAGGAACAGAAGAGTTTCTTCGACCACGACCTCACCTCCCGAAAGGTTTACCAGCAGCTAATCGATGAAGAACTTTGAGAGATTTAAGATTTGAATAGATGGACACTTACGTCTATATAACCAAAAATGTTAATTTTAGTTTGTACAGAATCTTAAATACCCAAAAAGTTCTTCATTGACTACCTTTAAACTTTGACAGAACATTGAATTCAAATATGCACATGTTATTATAGATGTGTGCAGCAGAAACTTAAATGTTCGAGAAATTCTTCACTGATTGCCTAGAAATTTTGACACAACACTGCATCAAAATACATCCATGTTTTATATACCCATTTTTAAACGCATATACTACAAATACCAATTTCCAATGTATAAAGGCAAGCGTTTTCACCAAAAATCTCGAAAAATTCTTGATAGACCTACTTCAAATTTTTACACAATGCACTTATGAACATTTGGATAGGTAGTGACTATTCATTTTCATTGTACATGTAACATGTAAAGGGGAGACAAAGCTGCCAAAACTGGCAAATGCTTGACCCATTTACTTCAAAATTTTGCATGTTACATTAATAAACATGTGGATACATACAGGCTTTGTAATTTTAATATATAAAATATATGTGTATATTTATAAAAAATAAAGTAGTGAAATGTCGTTAGGTAACAGAAAAGTTGTATTTAGAGTTAACCGTCTTATGATGAAGAAACTACTGCAAAACCTGAATTTGCAATAAATAAATAAATAAACAAGGCTGAAGTCAGAGGAAAAGGAATAGAAGATGGACAGAGGTGTGGGAGGAAATGGACATAGAAAGTGGAAATGGGGAGATGGACAGAGAGAGGAGGCAGGAGGAGCTGGAGAGAGATGGAGGAGGAGATGAGAGAGAGGGGGGAGAAGATGATGGAGTGAGGGATGGAGGTCGAGGAGATGATGGACAAAGAGAGGGAGAAGAGGAGGTGGACAGAGACAGGGAGAGAGATGCACCTCCAGTTCCCATAATAGTAGAAACGTGTGTTTTCTCTTACCTTTGTTCCCCTTTCCACCAGACTGAGACACAGCATCTCGTAGCTGGGAACAGGTTGTATTATGTACAGATATATAAGTTCTATTAAAAGTGTTTTGTTTTAAAGCCTATTACCTATAACAGCGCACACACGCTTGCATTTTATATCGTAGCTTTGAACTATTAATCTGTCTGCTTGCAGTAGCAGCTAACTGAACTTGCAAAAATACTAGAGATCTTGCAGCAGCAGTTTTTTATTACGTATATGTAACTGTCAATTCCAGTAAGTGATGCAATACAGCCTCTATAAATGATTCATGTTAATAACGGTTCGCGCTTATAATTTTTAGAGAAAGATCATCATCTGTGAACTCTTAAGTTAAGTTACAATCAGCAATAGTTTGGTATGCCATCAATATGTCTGGTGGAACTTTCACAATTTTTTTGCTTTGGAAACATGCAACCACAAAAACTGGTCGTAAGAGTTGGTAGTATAGACCAAAAAATGAAAATATGTTGGTGTGATGACTCATGTTTAGATAATACTCGTAAATCAATAACAATATCTCCATATTAGCAAAACTGCATTTATGGGCTGTACTGAAGGAATCAAGTGCTTTTGTAAGTTAATAATGTCACAGCATACTCTGCAAAATGGCTGATTTTAACACAATTAGGGACATTGGCTTCAAAGACTCCATAAATTAGGAGCAAGTAAGAATATGTAAGGAGAAACCCACTTTTACTACTTAACAAAACGTCGATGTGTCGTACTTGCTCTCTACTCCCTGATGCAAGATAGCCGCTATGTGAACACTGAGGATGTGGTCAAAAATGTATAGAAATGTATCTAATAATTTGTCTCTCTGTATCTGAGTGAAGTGGGGCAGTTGACGCAGAATAATTGCCATTGTTGTAACAGTAACGTAGTCAATAACTGCTGGATGTGTGTGTGTGTGTAAGGATACTGTATCTGCTACTAAACTATCTCCAGAGACTACTCCGGCCAATCGAAATCTTATAGGTGAAAGATGTAAAAAGATAGTTGATGTTAAACCAGCACTAGAGACTGCCCTGGCCAGCCTAGGTTATAGCAGCTGCAGATGCGAGTGCACCTCGACTCAGGGTATCTAGAAAGTGTGTAAGTCTTCCAGAAAAGAGGTCTACGCTGACTTTTTCATTACTTCTACAATCAAAGATGTGTGGCAGCAACCTCGCTGCAGCCTTGCCGCAGTGTCGTGTGGATACAACTTGATGTCAACAAATCGCTTTGCGTCAGCGGCTCATCAGTAACAAGGGCATGGCTGGGAGCCTCGCACATGTCTGGCGGGTATTGCTTCCGGCTATCAGACACAGCTGCAACGTCCGCCGCGTGTGAACGTCGAAATTAGCGCACAGCTGCACCACCTCCCAGAACACACATGGACTTCTAGTAGCAGGAAAGTACTTTCGTGCAGGAAGCTAGTGAAATTGGTAACACAATTGGTGTAACTTGCGAACTGCATTCGTGTTACCTATAGAATGTTTAACCACTGAAGCGTATATATGCAATGATCAGCTGCAGAAAAACTACTATTTCTGGACTTAAGCACATCAGTTCCACACAATCTACAGTGAAGTAATGGGTGTGTTTAAAGTGCCAGTGGTAATAAGTCACAATATGCTCTCGCTGCTTTAAGTTAACACAGTCGCTAGAATTCAGTACCAAGATAATAATCTTATTTGTTCTGCCTAAATAAACTAGATGATACCTAAAGTTGTACACATTTACAGTTATCAATTTGCCATTCAACCAGCCATGTGAGAATTCCCAAATAGCGAATATTTCGAAGTGCATAGCAGCAATACAGTCGTCATTAGTGCCAATGATGACGAATAAAAATTTAATCAATAATATACACTACTGGCCATTAAATATGCTACACCAATAAGAAATGCAGATGATAAACGGGTATTCATTGGACAAATATATTGTACTAGAAATGACATGTGATTAAATTTTCACGCAATTTGGGTGCATAGATACTGAGAAATCAGTACCCAGAACAACAAACTCTGGCCGTAATAACGGCCTTGATACGCCTGGGCATTGAGTCAAACAGAGCTTGAATGGCATGTACAGGTACAGCTGCTCATGCACCTTTAACACGATACCACAATTCATCAAGAGTAGTGACTGGCGTATTGTGACGAGCCAGTTGCTCGGCCACCATTGACCAGACGTTTTCAATTGGTGCCGGCCGTGGTGGCCGAGCGGTTCTAGGCGCTACAGTCTGGAATCGCGCGACCGCTACGTTCGCAGGTTCGACTCCTGCCTCGGGCATGGATGTGTGTGATGTACTTAGGCTAGTTAGGATTAAGTAGTTCTAAGTTCCAGGGGACTTATGACCTCAGATGTAAGTCCCATAGTGCTCAGAGCCATTTCTTAGACGTATTTACAGTTGCGAAAAGCAACCACCATCAGCTGTATGTATGTCCGAAAGAGCACCGCATCGTTCATCTTAACAATTCAGGCACTTCAGTATCGTAATTATCCGCCGGTAGTAGGCAGCAAATTTCAATTAAAATGCTTTTTCCGGTTTGAGAATTACAGAATGTGCGTGCGAGTACAGGTTATGACACAGGACCAAAAAAATGGTTCAAACGGCTCTGAGCACTATGGGAGTTAACAGCTATGGTCATCAGTCCCCTAGAACTTAGAACTACTTAAATCTAACTAACCTAAGGACATCACACGACACCCAGCCATCACGAGGCAGAGAAAATCCCTGACCCCGCCGGGAATCGAACCCGGGAAGCCGGGCGTGGGAAGCGAGAACGCTACCGCACGACCACGAGATGCGGGCCCACAGGAACAGACATATGGAAATTTGGGTCTGTTTGTGTGTCGTGTACAGATAGCCAAAGTGGATAAGGAGACTGCGGGCATATAGTGGGCAGTCTATTTGCAACTACCGGTCTGACACCAATTTTCATTTCCCTCTTACCTTATAAGCCTAGCGGTTGTCAATAATCGCCAGTGCAAATACATTGCTCGTATTTCGTAACGGTTGCAGCTGCCTCCGTGCCTGTTCCTTCGGAAATTCATGCATATCCGAAGGAACATTGCGTCGATCTTCTTAGCAACACAGGCACTACAATATCACAATAATTCCTTCTTCTTTCTACTTACACAAGAGGCGCCGCTGTCGGAGCAGCAGTCACCTAACACAGATTTACTATTATATAACCTTAGCTACAGTTTGAACATTTGTGGCACTGCACGTGTCACTGTACGTGTGAAGATGGATCGTGAATTCTGCCCAGTGACTCTATTCGAAAAACCACAAATTAGTAATTGCAAATTAACATTGTCCCTGAATACCTGGTGATCAATAAGTCAGTATAAATTTGAAAACTGAATAAACACGGAATAACGTAGATAGAGAGGTACAAATTAACGTACATGCTTGGAATGACATGGGGCTTTATTAGAACCAAAAAAATACAGAAGTTCAAAAAATGTCCGACAGATGGCGCTTCATCTGATCAGAATATCAATGGTTAGCATAACAAAGTAAGACAAAGCAAAAATGATGTTCTTTACAGGAAATGCTCAATATGTCCACCATCATTCCTCAACAATAGCTGTAGTCGAGGAATAATGTTGTGAACAGCACTGTAAAGCATGTCCAGAGTTACGGTGAGGCGTTGGCGTCGGATGTTGTCTTTCCGCATCTCTAGAGATGTCGGTCGATCACGACACACTTGCGACTTCAGATAACCCCAAAGCCAATAATCGCACGGACTGAGGTCTGGGGACCTGGGAGACCAAGCATGACGAAAATGGCGGCTGAGCACACGATCATCACTAAACGACGCCCGCAAGAGATCTTTCACGCGTCTAACAATATGGGGTGGAGTGCCATCCTGCATAAACATCGTACCTTCGAGCAGGTTTTTATCAGCCGGGATCGGGAAGATGCGATTCTGTAACATATCGGCGTACCTCTCACCCATCACGGTAGCAGTTACAAAACCAGAATCACGCATTTCCTCGAAGAAAAAAGGCCCGATAAGGGTAAATGTGGTAAATCCAACCCAAACCGTGACTTCCTCGTCGTGCAATGGAGTTTCCACGACAGTTTTAGGATTTTCGGTAGCCCCTAATTCTGCAGTTGTGGGCGTTGACAGAGCCTCGGAGCGTGAAATGAGCTTCGTCGGTCCACAACACGTTACTCAACCACGATTGGTTCCGACGTCTTTTGAAACCCCCACACCGAAAATGCCCTCCGCTTCACTAAATCACCAGGTAACAGTTCATGATGCCGATGGATTTTGTACGGATAGCATCGGAGGGTACCACTCAGTGCCAACCAGACAGTAGTGTATGGAATGCCGGTGGGACGTGCGACTGCACGAGCGCTGATTTCCCCGTGCATAGACGAACACGCTAGTCTCCATTTCATACAGGATCAGGCTTTTAGTAATCTAATGCTATGCATTAAAAAATGATCCAGTATGTCGACTAAGCTGACAGCCCAATGTCTACTGATTCTTTGAGAAATTGTTGAGCAATCTGTTGGAGATGTCGCAAAATTTGTCGGTCGTCGGACGAAACCATTGTCAACCCTACAAACCACGCTGTGCGTCGGTGCAAGTGGAAATATATGAAGCTGCTGCGCCGAATGTATCTAAAGACTTAGATCTTACTTTAGTAAGTTCATATACCATGCTGTCTGTAAGAATTTACAAAGAAACAATAATTAGAATTGTATAAGAGTTATACATGCATAATTTAGTTGTCTATAAAGCCTCCTTTATGCTAATTTAGTAGAACATTTAACATCGTAACCTACTGGATGAAAGAACCTCATCACAAGGGTCTTATAATAAGCGACTTGTCCAGCAACGACAGCAGAAACTGGGAGAAGAAAAGGAATGGCTGTAGCACACAAAAAATTTATATTCTTTTATTGTTAGACCATCAGACTGCTGGATGACTAATCTCGTTCTGCTCATGTTAACACATATTGTGGGAATATACATTGAGCATGTACTTATATTTAAAAAACAAACCCTATTTCAGACCAAATACCACTTCTTACAGGAGATTTTACATGGCATTGAAAGAATAACCTACCGGATATTTAGTGAAAGCAGTACATCCCACCAGCAGACAAACTAAAGCTAAACTGTGCATTCATATTTCACAACATCGTAGCAGAAAACGAGGATCAAATACGCAGATATTTCTGCTCTTGCCATCATATAGAAGCTAACGTCTTTTAATTGAGCCAGACGTATTTCAGGATTACGAAGAAATAGGTAAGGTGTAATGCAAACCATATCGTAGACTTTTTACAAATCTGCATGTGTCAGACATTCATACTGAGAGCGCAAAGCACGGACCAAACATATGTCTATACGTTTATACAAGAATGGAGGTAATCTACGCCAAATTATAGAAACTGTAATGTCTCATTAAGGCAGTAACTAGAAAAGGTGGGATGTCAAAGTAAAATTAAAAAAAAAAACACTTAGTTTTATCATGGCAGTAGATATCACCACCTATAGTCTCAGAGTATATATAAGCTGAAAGCCATCTCAAAATCGGTTTACTATTCAACAATATATCAACGACGAAATGCAGATTTGCAGTAGCATGGAAACCTGATTGGTAGATATTACAGTTGTTAAAAACAGGACAGCTTTATTATGTCGATTCTCTCTCAAAAACATTTAAACCTGTCTTTTGCAACTGAAGGGTAGAGGCAGAAGAGCGGAAGAAGGAGAGGATAGAGAAGAAGCATATGCAATATTATTACTGGTTTGATTAACTATGATGATGGTAATGAGTTAGAATGAACATACATGGTCAGTGGGTGAGCCGTGTGTGGCTCATGTTCGCGCCATCTATTAATTTCCTTTCTTTTTTTTTTTTTCTTTTTTTTTTTTTTTTTTTTTAAGTGAGAGTTGGAAGGCACTAGCAGTGGAGTTCAGTCCTCATAGTGTTTGACTTAGGACGTGGCAGAAGTTCAGTCGGGGCGCGGCTGCAGTGAGGTCCGGACAGCCATCACACACCCAACGACTGCCGATACATATCACTTGAGTGCGGACCACCTTGGTTGCTCGTCGGTCAGTCGTCTTGTTGAATCGCATGTATGTTGGTCCGCGATCGCTTATGGGTTGCCTGCGTGTGCCGACTCGTGATTCGTCCTTGTTATTGCACAGTCGCTGCCTGCTGTCTCTGTGCTGATGTGTAGCAGTCGGTCAGTTGGCGTGGGGCAGCGGGTCATAATAGGGCCGGGCCCGTTGGCGGTCTCTACGTAGCGTCACAGTGTGTGGGGCTGTTCCCATTGCTACAAGGTCCGTGGCTCACTGACGCTGGACATGAATGTTGTGTTTGGATTTAATTTATCAGCAAGTCAAGGCTGTTCACATTGTGCCATCTGGTTCTAGTTGTAACTGACGACCGCTCATTTTACCCCTTTCTACAATTCCAACTGCCTGTCCAGTCCTGCGTGATTAGCTGAGCGTCTCAGTGGGGATGAAACATATATATCGACTAAGCATCCTATACGTTATCTGAGCATGCAATATGCGTTGGGAACGAGATATTTTCAAACAAAGATGTGTTTTATTTATTCACAATAAAAGGAAGACAGCCAATTTAATTTTCTTAAAACTTTCAACCCAACAAAGGATTCCCCAAAAGACAGAAACGTATCGTGAAATAGTGCAGACGACTAATGCACATAGCTTACATGGCACCGAAAATGGACAAATAAAATGGTCGAGATACAATAAAATTGATTATTATTTGAGCCACATTATCTACTGTCGACAGTGAAGATAAGGTTTTGACATCTAGCATATGCAGCTGAACACTATCACTCTGGATTATTTATGGTAATATGACCTCAACACAACCACAGAATGGTCTGAACTACTTACAAATACTACGGCTCACGCGAATGAAATCATATCAATTATTTCAAAGGAATGAGAGAGACGTATGTTCGGCTGGTTATAAAGGCAGTTACTCATGAGCTTTACAAACATGCAACAAATTGTACCCACACATGCGTGTCACAATACAAGGTCTGGATTTATAGGAGGATAGCCTCACATACATGAATTAAAATTTACGATAGAATAGTGGTTTCCAATATATTTTGATTGTCATAGATGTGCCTCAAAATAGCAACCAGAAAAGTTGTAAAGAAAAACATATTTACAAAGAAAGTAACTACGAATGAACCATTGGTAACAAAAAAATTACTTCAGTTGATCTAAGAAGAGGGAAGTGTAAAATGTTCAGGAAAATTCAGGAATACAGTAATATAAGTCACTCAGGAATAAAATAAATAGGAAGTGTAGACAAACTAAGACGAAGTGGCTGCATGTATAATGTGAAGGAATGGAAAAAGAAATGGTTGTTGGAAGGACAGACTCAGCATTCAGTAAAGTCAAAACAACCTTCGATGACACTAAAAGCAAGGGTGGTAACATAGAGAGTGCAACCGGAATTCCGCTTTTAAGTGCAGTGAAGAGAGCGGATAGGTCGAAAGAATACACTGAAAGCCTTTATGAGCTGGCAGATTTGTCTGGTATTATAGAAGAAGAACCAGGAGTCGATTTAGAAGAGATAGGGGATACAGTTTTAGCATCAGAATTTAAAAGAGCTATGGAGGACTTAAGATCAAATAAAGCACAAGGAATAGATAACATCCGATGTGACGGATTTCTACAATCATTGGGGAAGTGGTAAAAAACGACTCTTCACGATAGCGTGTAGGATGTGCGAGTCTGACCATTTACCACCTTACTTTCGAAAAAATATCATCCACACAATTCCGAAGAGGGCAAGAGCTGACAAGTGCGACAATTATAGCATAATCAGCTGAACAGCTCATGCATCCAAGTAGCTGACAAAAGTAATACACAGAAGAATGGAAAAGAAAATTGAGGACGTCTAGATGACGGATCAGCTCGGCTTTAGAAAAGGTAAAGGTACGAAAGAGGCAGTTCTGGCGTTGCGATTGATAATGGAAGCGAGACCAGAGACAAATCTAGACACTTTCATGGGATCTGTCGAGCTGACAAAAGCGTTCGACGATGTAAAATGGTGCAAGATGTTCGAAATTCTCAGGAAAATAGGGGTAAGTTATAAGGAGGGACTGGTAATGCACAATCTGTACAAGAGCGAAGAGGGAATAATAAGAGTGGTCGACCAAGAAGGAAACGCTCGGACTGAAATGGGAGTAAGACAGGGATATAGTCTTTCGCCTCTACTGTTCAACTTGTACATCTAAGAACTGATGATGGAAATAACAGAAGGATTCCGGAGTGGAATTAAAATTCAAGGTGAAAATATCGGACACGATTTGTCCGCAGTCAAAGTGAAAATGAATTACACGATCGGCTGAGTGGAATGAACAATCTAATGAGTAGAGAATATGGATTGAGAGTAAATCGAAGCAAGACGAAAGTAATGAGAAGTAGCAGAAATGGGAACAGCGAGAAACTTAACATAGGAGTTGATGGTCATGAAGTAGATGAAGTTAAGGAACTCTGTTGCCCAGGCAGCAAAATAGCCAACGACAGACAGCGCAAGGACACCAAACGCAAACAAGCACTGGCAAAAAGGGCCCTCCTGGCCAACAAAAATCTACTGATATCAAACATGGGCCTTAGTTCGAGAAGATTTTTTCGAGAACCTACATCTAGAGTACAACATGGTATGATAGGGAAACATGGACTGTAGGAATACCGGAAAACATGGGAATCCAACCACTTGAGATGTTGAAAATTAGGTGAACTCATAAGATAAATACTTAGGAGGTTCTGAGCAGAAACGGAGAGGAAAGGAATGCGCGGAGAACACAGAGAATGAGAAGGGACAGGATGATACGACATCTGTAAAGACATCAGGGAATGACTTCCATGGTATTTGACAGAGCAGTAGAAGCCAAAAACTGTAGGGGGAAAGAGAGATTGGAATGCATCCAGTAATTAATTGAGGAAGTAGGTTGCAAGTGAAAAGATTGGCACAGGAGAAGAATTTGTGGCGGGCCGCAGCCAATCAGTTAGACGACTGAAAACCCCGCCCCCCCTCCCCCCCCACACAAAAAAGAGAGGTCTATACTTCAAATTCACCTTGGCCCTGCCTGTGAAAGGAAAGACAGGAAAGAAAGCTGCACAGACGTCTTGACAATTGCTGGAGATAGGGGTTCATTTATGTGCTGACTATCTTCAAATCGAACATGGAAGTGAATTTTGCAATTGACGTTTCAAGTACAGAATAGACAAATATGGAAATATACGTGACTTTCTCTCACACAGAAGTAAGTATTATGGAATGTTTGAGGACAATAATAGACCGTAACTAAATGAGATTTAATTTTTGAGGATGATACAAATAATCAGATATCCCCCACATATAAGTGTATAGTGTAAACGAACTACATATCGTACAATTAAAAGGATATCTATTGATGCGTGTGATGACAGACTTCTAAATACAGGAAGCACCTGTGTTATCATAGTGGATCTATGCAAGCAGAAATTCAATGAAGATGACTCGGTACATAATTCGAAATAGAGCACAGCGTTTGAGAAGCCTTACTTGCCAAACTCATCAATGGAGGTACTCACAGTTTGCAAAGTGTAATGCACAGACTTGATTACTTACATCTTAATGGAAAGCAAAGATGAGGAAATTGAAGGAAGTTTTTCAAGAGAGAAATTACAGAACTGTTCTAAACCACACGAATTTCACATTAAGTATGTTATAAGATGACGATGGAACATGGGTTTAAGTAAGTGGGATGGCATCCCGTTAAACCACATCAGGTGGGTGTTCGTTTGCAGTTTGGTATTTAAACAAAACACAGAAACCTCTTACCGTGCAGTATCGTCACATGAGGGCTATAGAGCACATGTAGGGGTGGTGGTGAAACTGTCGATAAGATACCATATGAGTTGTAGATACATGGATACAGCTAATATGGACTTGGAAGGAAGCTGTAAAATCGCCTAGCTCGGAGCGGTAAGGGAATTAGTATATTAGACAACACCTTCAATTAGTATATTAGACAACACCTTCAAGGATCACAATATCAATTATTCTATAAATAAAGACAGTCTCGATGCAGATCGAATATTAGCTGACAAGGACAAGCAAATGTGAGGAGGAAAGGAGACAGGCACAGAACAATGGATTGCACCATTCATAATCAATAAGGCAATTTATGACAAACTTAAATACTTTGCTGGAATAAGTATCAAGCAAATTACGAATACAGTTCATACACTAACAAGCAAACAAGAAAAACCTGTAGATCATTTAGGGAAATTATGAGGCAGTTAGCAGTAGCAGTACCTAAAATGCTCTGAAGGAGAAAGAAATACTAAGAAATAACATTTGAGTTAAAACGCCAGTGATTTCCATTCCTAATTCCAGCATTAGTTGGGATATCAATAGTCATTCCTTTACTGGAGGTGTTGCTGCCATAGCTCATAATGTGGTAATGGAGGCCATATCTATTGGTACAGGAGTACAAACTGCACAGGAAGTTAATCGACTGGCTATATTATAGCGCTACTACTGGACAGACTATTTAGAAACACAGGTTCGTTTAAATTCGTCACGAAACACACAATTCCTTAATTTTGTGGAGCATATATGTGGAATATATTTACAAAGATGACGCAGGTATCCAGTGAATACGGAAATTTAAATTGACATGTTGCAGTGGAATATGGCACAGACTAGGTTGTGTGTTACAAAAAATTGGATCCACTGAGGCAACCTAAAGCCACCAGAATAATTGCACCTATACTTTAT
Organism: Schistocerca serialis cubense; assembly: GCF_023864345.2. Lineage (NCBI taxonomy): Eukaryota > Metazoa > Arthropoda > Insecta > Orthoptera > Acrididae > Schistocerca > Schistocerca serialis. Next base: position 739,975,990 of record NC_064643.1, on the reverse strand, counting down.
CGACAAGAACTAGCTGTTCAATTATTTTCGACGCTACAAAGACATCAACTCATAACTTAGCGGTCATTTTTCGCCAATGTTTCCTCTGAAAATTGCATAAAAGCCAGCAGGAAGCACAATGCTGCATTAGTTGAGGCTTATATGTGATGTTGAACACTCGTACTTTAAAAAAACTCTCCACAGTATATGGAAGCAAAGAGGAAAGGTGTACTGCACACATTAGTCGGGAAACACATAACAGGATACCTAACAACTCCGAGGTTAACAATAATGCATCTAGGAAGTGATAAAACTGCGGGAACACCTCTTGGCTTATGTGGTATTGACGATTTGCATGCATATGTACATTCATCTCTACATGGCTTTTAGCTATGTGGAAAAATTAATATGATTAAAACAGAGATAAAAACAACGTAACAGATTTCAGTAGTGGATTTCAGTTACAAAGGTTCATAGGAGTGCTACCAGGCTTCTCTAGGAGCCAAGTGTTTAATGGTAATAATGATGAAACTTAAGAGTCACATCAACAAGCTGATGTTACACCTTCCCGACACTTCAGAGGGTCATGCAGAATTCCACTATTCGTCTGCGACACATCATCGCCAATGACGTCAGGTATATCGAACATGTCATAACTTGAATCCGAATATCTGTAGTGACGTCTACATGTTGAGTAAGGTGTATGCACACCGTAGTTTGTAACAAATTTATGTTTCTTTCATATTGTTCAATAAATGTTACTCTGTATATCTATATTCTATCTCTCTCTCTCTCTCTCTCTCTCTCTCTCTCTCTCTCTCTGTGTGTGTGTGTGTGTGTGTGTGTGTGTGTGTGTGTGTGGACAATGCTTATCATTTAGCTTCTTCTTCTTAGTTTAGATAAGATCTGTAACTGTCTCGAGTGAAGCTTCTACCAATTCAGTGACATCCGACAATGAGATGGTCATCATTCCCACCTGGGCTCTAACTGGTGCCCAAAACATCTTGTGCAGTAGCTCCATCATCGTAACTGCTAACATTTTGCGGGGCTGAGTCACCATAGCCAAGACCATCAAGTTTACTGTGGCCACCACATGGAGGGCCATTGATGATTGTGTTACCATATGTAGACCCATCAACCCATCCATGACCTTCATGTTGCCATGAACCACCGAACCCAGCACGTTTGCCAAAGTCATTGTAAAGTTTCCCACAAAGTACAAAAAGGATTGATAAAATGAAATGTGAAATGTTAATTATTCATGAGATGGAATGCATTGCAATGACAACCGCAGGAGCACATTATTGACAGAGATAAGTACAATTCTTGAGTTGGAATGAAACTGAAACTCCAGTGTGAAAGACAACTGTATTATCATAAAACTTCAGTTGTAATTTTAGGCACAAATTATTTTAAGGACAGAAGTAATCCTTGAAGAGTGGAGAAGCTTGGTGTTGCTGGACTATGGTAATACTAAATTCAAAGTAATTACTGATTTGCATTAGTACAGCAACAATAATCGGACTTACAAAGAAATTTATTTGCAGCTTCGATTTAAGGGAATGTAAACGTGTGTTGGATAACTAGCTAATGGCATGGGATCCTCGCATCACAAAACCAGTCGCTTCAAACGTGTTTAGGAGGCTAAAACCTAAATAAGCGCCTTATGGGTTATTAGTAAAGAGTATTAATCGCCTCCTCTATAAACAGAAACATGCTGAGTTGAAAGTACACTAATATTTGCTACCAAATTACATATAACAAAGTAGCAGACATTTACATGATGACTGTCTGGTGACAAAAGGTAACAAAGACACTTGTCATGTTTCATTTCTTTTCAAAACTAAGATAAGTGATACTTACGAATTGATATTATTTTACATGAAAGATATAAGGTCTGCTATAAACTAAAAATGATCCGATCACTGACATGACAAATATTGTGGTTTGACGCCTCACCGCATATGGCCCTGTCAACCATGACTGGATCATCTCATTCGCTGTGCTCTCTATGCAAATGGCCACCGCCATGACAGCTTAGCAGCTAATCGAGCACTTTCTTTTATGGAACACCAAGGAAATCACGCAATCACATTTGACTACTCTTTAGCTGATTGTGCTTTAAGGGTCATGATCCCTGACTGACAACATTAACTGGGCTACCGAGATCCTGCTACATTCTTTCCTGCAAGCCAAGCAGTTTTGGATAGTGCCCTCATACTGTCAACGACCGGCAGTATCCCGCTGTTAGGTACAGAGCATAGAAGTAAACCTGTAGAGAAAGTAAACGGTACAATTTAGAGGAAGTATGGCGTGATATAGGAGGATGAGTCATTTGATACAGTCAATGGAGGGTCTTGCTCCAGCCTTCTTCTGAAAGATATTGCTGCGAACTTGTTTCTAACTTTCTCGTTCTCACATTATTCGCTCAAGAGTTATCTCGCAAACAATTTTTTTTTTTGAGTCATCAGTCTTTGATGCTGCTCTCCACGAATTCCTCTCCTGTGAAAATCTCTTCATTTCAGAGTAGCACTTGCAACCTAAGTCCTCAATAATTTTCTGGATGTATTGAAATCTTTGTATGCCGCTACAGTTTTGGCCTCTACAGCTGTCTCTAGTGCCATGGAAGTCATTCCCTGATCCCTTAACCGATGCCTTAGCATCCTGTTCCTTCTCTTTATCAGATTTCCACATTTTCCTTTTCTCTCCGTTTCTACGCAGAACATCATTCCTTACCTTGTCAATCCACCTCATTTCAACATTCGTCCGTTGCACCACATCTCAAATGCTTCGATTTTCTTCTGTTCCAGGTTTCCCACAGTCCGTATTTCACTACCGTACAGTGCTACACTCCAAACACACATTGTTATATATTCCTTCCTCAAATTAAGGCCTATGTTTGATACTAGTAGATTTTTCTTCGCCGGGCATTGCTACTCTGCTTTCTATGTCTTCCTTGCTCAGTCCTTCATTGGTCGTTTTGCTGCCTAAGTTGCAGAATTATTTAAGTTCATCTACTTTGTGACCATCGATCCTGATGTTAAGTTTCTCGATGTTTTCGCTTCTGCTGCTTCTCATTGCTATCGTCATTCTACGATTTACTCTCAGTCCCTATTCTCTACTCATTAGATTGTCCACTGCGTTCAGCAGATCACGTAAATCTTCTTCACTTTCACTCAGGACAGCGATGTAATCAGGGAATTCTATCATTGACATCCTTTCACCTTGAATTTTAATTCCACTCCTGAACCTTTCTTTTATTTCCATCATTGTTTCTTCGATGTACAGATTGAACAGTAGGAAAAAAACTCTACATTCCTGTCTTACACCTTTTTTAATCCGATCATTTCGTTCTTGGTCGTCCACTCGTATTATTCCCTCTTTGTTGTTTTACAGATTGTGAATTACCCGCCGCTCCCTATAGATTAATTTCGAACATCTTCCACCATTTATATTGTCTAACGCTTTTTCCAGGTCGACAGATCCTATGAACGTGTCTTGATTTTTCTTTAGTCTTGCTTCCAATATCAACAGCAAACCAGAAATGCCTCTCTCGCGCATTTGTCGTTTCTAAACCCATACTAATCGTCATCTAGCACATCCTCCATCTTGTTTTCCATTATTCTGTATATTATTCTTGTCAGCAACTTGCTTGCATGAGATGTTAAGCTGATTGTGCAAAAATACTCGCACTTGCCAGCTCTTGCGGCCTTCGTTGTTGTGTGGATGATATTTTTCCGAAAGTCAGTTGGTACGTCGCCAGACCCATACATTCTACACACCAATGTAAATAGCCGTTTTGTTGCCACTTCCCCCAACGATTTTAGGAATTCTGATGGAATGTTATGTGCCGCTCCTGCTTTATCTGACCTTACATCCTCCAATACTGGACAGTTCTGATACTGGATCCTCTATCTCTTCTAACTCGACTCTTGTTTCTTATCCTACCACATCAGACAAAACGTCCCTATCACAGATGATTTCAGTGTATTCTTTCCACCTATCCGCTCTCTGCCCTCCATTTTACAATGGAATTACCTTTCCACTCTTCATGTTGCCACTCTCGCTTTTAATGACACCCTAGGTTGTATTGACTTTCCTGTATGCCGAGTCTGTGCTTCCGACAATCACCTCTTTTTCGATTTCTTCATTTTTTTCATACTGCCATTTCGTCTTAGTTTTCCTGCACTTTCTATTTATTTCATTCCTCAAAGACTCATACTTCTGTATTCCTGAGTTTCTCGGAACATTTTTGTTCCTCCTCCTTCCATCGATCAACTGAAGTATTTCTTCTCTTACCTATGGTTTCTTCGCAGTTATCTTCTTTGTACCTATGTTTTTCTTTCCAACATCTGTGATCGCCCTTTCTAGAGATGTCCGTTTCTCTTCAACTGTACTGCCTACTGAGCTATCCCTTGTTGCTCTCTTTACAGCCTTAGAGAACTTCAAGCATAATGAGCCATTCCATAGTACTTCCATATCCCACACTTCTTTGCGTACTGATTTTTCTTCACTATCGTCTGTAACTTCAGCCTACTGTGTTGTGATCTGCGTCCATATCTGCTCCTGAATATGCTTTACAGTACAGTATCTGATACCAGGCTCTCTATGTGCGCATTTCTTCACATGTTACTGCTCGTCCCCCAAACAGTGTAAATATTTTATGTGTGTAGATATTGTGACTGAAGATCCAAGACCATGAAGGAGCTTCTGCATGGTTTTGGGGACCAATTAGACAGCCCAGGCTGGAATGTTGAGCATGTCATTGATGGACGTCACTGCTGTGTAGAAGCTTCATGCCACACAGTGAACAACTACAGACAAGTCTCCCTGCTACAAGTCGACTACAGTATTTCCTCATTGCTCTTACTCTAGAGAATACAAGAGCAGTTAGAACACGAAACTTGTGAAACAGGGCAGACTTCCGCCCCATTCGTTCATCCACTAAACAAGTTCTCTATCGGAAAACAGTTCTGAAATACAAGTCTATCAGATATGCTCCAATTATTTGCACTTTTATAGATTTCAAGAAGGAATACAGTTTTGTTGAGTGACAGTCCTTATCCAATACCTTAGAAGAACAGGGGCTCGACCGAATAAGTCTACGACTAACGAAACACACAATGTCTGTCCCAACACCGAAAGTTAAATTCGTGGTTGAAGTCACTAACCCCTTTATAATGAGAACTGGAGTACTTGAAAGCGGTGGATTATCCCCTTTATTGCTCAATCTAGTCCTGAGCTACGTAATGAGGGAATGGGAAAAAGATTCGGAAATTAAAGGACACTGGAAACCGACACGACTTAGACGATCCCGGGACAAGAGAGATATCTCAAAAACCTAGCTTTCGCAGACGAGCAGGCCATACATACTCTCGGATAATGAAGCCACACCAACGGAACAAACAGAAATACTAAAATAATGTGCGAAAAAGTTGGCCCGCCAGTTTCTTCCCAGAAGTCAGAATTATTAAACTCAAAATTAAACACGCAAAAATTAAGCACAAATTACGGGAAGGCAGACAGAGTTATTCATTTCAAATATCTAGGTGAAGTCCTCGAACCCGCAGGGAGAGAACAGTTCTCACAGAAGCCTCGACTACAAAAAATTGGGAGCGCTTACGGCAAGGCACGAGGCATATATATTAAGGAGTCCATGTCCATCCAGACAAAGATTAGACACTACAGTAATCAAAACCTGAAATACTGTATGCAAATGAGACACTAACTCCCCAAACGAAAAGCAAGATGGAAAGTTTTCTGAAAGAAGTACCCAAAATCATGAGAAAAATTCGCGTCCCAAGATGACATATGAGGAATACAGATTAGCCCCTACGAAAAACACGAACCCAGCAGCAGATGTCAGAAAACAGAAGGTTCGCGTTCCATGGACCCGTCAGCAGGTCACCACCAACAAGACTCCCCTACAGAATTCTCATTTTTCATGCGAAATTGACCTATAAAAAGCCAAATCGGCCCAATAGAAGGTCAGGATAAAAGTATATACAGAGATAAGGTACAGACGTGGAATGTTTGGTGTGTGTGGCGTCCCCGCGCTCCAACCGCGCGCTGATACTGCCGACGCCGTAGAGCTGCCACTGCCACAGCTCTCGCAGTGAAGTTGAGACGCGATGCGCGATCTCGTAGGTCCCCGTTGGTGAACGGGAGACAGAAATGCGAACTCGTACGATGGATGTTTCTTCTGATTTAAGATTGAATGATTCATTGCCCGGATGTGCAGTAATTATTAAATCTTATCTCATCCGCATCGTACACACCACCAATTGCGAGGAAACATTGTAATTATCAGTCTTCTCGTGGGTTGTTGGCTCATTGCTATGGAGTTTTTGAAACTATATGAAGCGAGATCCACAGATACTCCTTCATCACGTCTGAGTGAACATTCGCCGTAGTGTTAAAAAAAAGTTCAAAAGTTCTCTTTTCAATTAAAGAAGTAGGTATTTTGATATTCAGATTAAATTGTCCCTGCTGAACAGTCGTTGGTTAACTATCATTGATTAAATCACTTAATAATGTAGTCCACGCTTGATATTTCACTTGGAACAAACGATTTATTGTTCCTTGGCCACTAAATACTTTATAACTTTCGCACTACACGCACACGCAGTTGGTTGATAAATTCACTTGTGTTAAAATTAAGTTTCTTGACAATTACGACAACTTGACTCTTCAGCGTAATTGTATCATTTTCGTGAAGTCGTGTAATTGTGTCCTACTCGAGACTGATTGATTGTAGTCCTTTGATACTCTATTCACTCTTCTTATAGTTCCAACTATTTGAAAGTCAAGTCCTATATTCACCAGTTTCATCAATAAAGTTCAATTAACCCGTTATGTACGGTTGAACACGTCTGTCAGTTCCTGTCTCTGATTAGAAAATCAGTTTCCGAAGTTCGTGAATCACGTCACGCAAGAAACACTTCTGAACGCAAAACAATCTCGTCGCGTTCCGTACTCTCAATAACTAAGACAAGAATTGTTCTCGCACGTCTTTACAGGACGAGAGCCAGCAAGCGACTTCTTCTGTGAAAGAGTATTGTAGGCGCATTGAATTTCTTCGTTGCGCTTAGAACTCTCCTCCACATAAAAGCTATCTCCGACTAACATCACCTTGGACTTAGCTTTCAAGATATTAATTGCAGTTATCACTTGGATATTTGTCCATTAATTAAATCTGAGGTTTCTTCCTCCTCTTTTCATAACAAAAATTCTCAGTGATGTATAATGTGGTTGTTATCAAAAGATCTTGGTGTTAGCTTATCGGCAAAGATGTCGTATTTGCCAAGATAACTCTTCCCTACTTCATATTATAATATTCTGTCTTAATTGACGTTAAGGAGGTCGTTGGAGTGTAATATAAGTCAGCGAATGAAGTCCCAAAGTAGCCAGTGACAAAGTGGACTGAAGATGGAGAAAAAAATAAGAGAATCGTGGAAGATCAGAGATAATGCTTAAATGAGGCAGAATGCTTTGCGTGACTCTACGGGGTCTCCAGGCAAATAGTATACATAAGGAGGAATGACCAGGAAAGGTATTGCTGGGATTCCAGGAATGCTGATGCTGACATCAGTGAATTCCTGATCATAATTGACAGTGGTAGCCTGCTAATCACGATAAATTCAAGTTGCAATTTATTCAAATCACTTATGAATATAAAATTAGACGTGCCAGAATACCAACGGGTTTAACGCACATTAACAGGTAAATCCTAGCCTAAATTGTTTGCACCTCCTCCCTTCCAGCCACACTGTCGCTAGTGAAGTGTCTTAAAATAAAAATTACTATTTTCGATGTACTTGTGCACTTTACATAAACTGCATCTTACGTGAGGCACGCTAGAAGATACGTATTATAATGTCATACAACGTATAAGTAAACTCTTACACTATGTTACGTCGATAATTGTGACGCAGCTGAGATAGTCTTTTCGTAAATAATAAATGCATCTGCAAAAATTTTTAGATACAACTTATTACTAGAATATAGAATAATTCACCTCAGATTTTGTATCAACAAGTGGATAGGATAAGACTTGGAGTATTTTCATAAGTTACTCATCTAAGATGAACTGAATTTCTGTTTTGTTAATTCGGAACGTCACTGTGGTTTTCATAATAGCCACGCTGGCGAAAAGACGTTCCTATTTTCATTCATGTACTGGCAAGATATTCCACTTTACGCAATACGAAAATCTCCTTTTAGCTTTGCTGGGTGCTCACAGCTATATGATACAGGTGATATCAATGTACAAATTCACTTGCAGGAATTTCACGACACGCTCGAAGTAGGTGTTCATTCTGTAAATTCTCTCACAGACCAAAGTTGCCAAGAGTAGGCTACAGTTCATTCTATAATACTGGCTTACCACAAGACTGGGAAGTGTAACTCATTCTATATATTTCAATATCACGAAAAATTAACGTCAGATTGTTATGAAACAAATTTCATTTGACAAAGAAAACTCAAGTGCCTTCCATATGATTAAAAATCTAATTTTCAGTGTTTGAGCGGATTTCACATACAGACGGCTATTTAGTTAGTGGAATTGGAAGAACCCCTACTTACATGTTAAACAACCAACAAAAGGGAGATGGAAAATTAGCTGCACGCTCTGAACAAACACAGCTTTATTGCTTTCGCTTTAAACGCTCTGTGCCTGAGATTCCACAGACTTGTGGTGGAAACGATATTCTGTAGCGAGAAACTCTGTGGGAATGACGATGAAAAGTTATTCCAGCTCCAGAAAGAAATTCTACATTTTGAAGAATGAAGCTAGAGATCAATGTAAGAAGGAAAACGGTTAAAAGACTGTGCAGGAAACAAAACAGTAGGTTTTCGGAGATAACACGCATGCTGGATAACTACAGTATACAGTAGTGCTCGTTTCTATTAAATGTGTGTCTCTTACGCTATCTGTAGAGAACAGAGTAAGTAAATAGCTGGTTCCTCCAGCTGAGGGAAGTCCACAGGCAAATGTATGTAAATTTTAATTAATGATCGAAACCGTTAAATCTTATTTCAGTATTTCTGTCAAAAATTCCACAAATAGGCAGATATGTTTCAGAGAACAGATTTTTCCTTAACAACCTTTGCATTACAGAGTCAATATGTAGCGCGTAGTAGAATGAAATCTTAAGAATAAACAATGATATATGATTCATTCACTAAACCGAAATATTCCCATGCCACGTAATCACTTCTCCCTTAATTATAATATTGTAAAGGTAAAACAAAAACAGCAGTTTGGACTCAGTTTGTAAATTCGGACAAGTAACAATAAATAACGGTGGATTTGACGAAGACTGCCTTTGAAAACAGAAATAAATTGGTCTTTACCTAGTAAGTCACGACTTTTTAACAGTTCATACTATCAACAGTCCGGTAAGTAGCCGTGGCAACGGAGATGAGAACGATACATTCGTCAGTCCATTACATGAAACGTTAAACCCTACACAAGCAGTGAGATGTGTTTGTATCATTTTTCTGCCTGAAATACTAAGAACTATATTTGGGAACTGAAACGCGAAACTGAACTTAAACGTTTTGCAGCGTATCATTATAGAGAACGTTTTAACCGCCCGTGCACGCAATCTCCAAATTCAGAAATAATAACCGCATCGGAAACGTGGTCCGTTTACGTAGTCAACGGGTCAGGACCGCCAATAAACGTAATGGCCACATAATGGAAAGTTTGGTCAGCCCTTATTAGCGTCAGTTTGTAGAGATAATTGTTTCCTGAGAGCCTACATTGCGTCGCGAGGCCTTAACACACATAATTTTCGGTGTGGCAGTGCTGACTGACTCTTCAATTAATAATAATTGCACCTAAACGTACGTTCAGTAGGCAGTACAAGTACTTTCATTCTCAGCCAGTTTCCGTTGCGAAAATACAGAATTTAATGTGGAATATTTCTGCTTTAGTCCCTATAATTTCACGAAGTGGCTGCGCTATATGTGGCCTTCAAAATGACCTCTTTATCGGAGGTGCTTTCCACGTAGAGAGCTGTCATTGAGTCTCTTTTGACGGAAAACCAGAGCACCGTTGATATTATTCAGAGGCGCTTGCCGAATGTCTCTGGAGACTTGGCAATGAACAAAATGACGATGAGTCGTTGGGTGTAGCGTCCGTCACCATTGCAACTGCGTTGTGCAAACCTGTCAAATCCCCAGCCTGACGGCCTGGCACCACCCAGCTGTGACTACTGGAATGTTGGAACGTACGGACACTCTCATTCGAGGTGATAGACCTTGTAATGGTACTTGAATTACGTAACCATTACGGCACCTCACCGCAACCTCTCGATACCAGCAATATTCTACTGCGATTTTGTAAAGTAGTTAGGATATTTCTGGGACAACATTCAGACTTGATTTCATTAATGTAGAGGTACTTTGATACATTGATATGTTTATATTGTAATGATATTAATCTTATGTGTATTCTTTCTTTTGTCACTATGATCTTTGACGTACTTGTAACTCTGAATTTTGGCCGCGTAAGCGGCTATTGAGGAGTCAAGTCTGGGTCGTCATGGTGAAAAGACGCAAATTGTAGTCAGTTTATGAAGTGTTGAGTTTAACAGCGAGGAAGATATTTTCAAGTATGTTTTATATTGTGAAGTGATGTTGCAACAAAAGTAATAAAAATGAAGTGTAACTTAAATTCGGAGTGCTGATTAGTTTTTTACATCACCATTGTGCTAACTTGTAAAAGTTTAATCTTCAAGAACGGTTTATGAAAAACATCTATAAAACTTTTTGATATCGCAGAATAACACCTAGGCCTCTTTGCATCGGAGCTTGGAATCATCACTACCTGGATTTTCGACGATTGAGCCATGAGTTCACAACGAGACCAGCGTGGGAAACACGAAAAAATGAGTGCATATTTTATTCGTTATTTCATGAAATGAGTTTATTAACTATGCCCTAATGACGCCTGTCACATAATATAACTTTGTTGTGCCAGAAATTGCAATATTTAGCGGCGTGAGCAACACTACAATCATAATTAATTTTTGACAATTGTTGTGGTAGGATTGTTAGAACCTGTCACAATCAAATGCCTTGCTGCTCAAATGAAAGTCTCTCTTCGTAGGGCTGACACATTCATCGACGTGTTGGGGTACTCAAAGATGTATGCTCACTAAGGGCCCCGCCGCCCAACACAAGACCATAAATAGCAAAGAAGGGAAGTCTGTGTGGAACTGCTTGCGCGTTTCGAGACTGATCGTCTCAATGTGTACTCGAATATCGTCACGGGTGATGAAACAACGTTTCATCACTTCAAACTGTAAACAAAACGGCCTTCCTTGGAGTGGTTCCACATCTCCTCTCCTCCGAAGAAAAATTTCCAAGTCGCAACCCCACCCGGTCAAGTCATACCGACGGTTGTCTAGAACTCTGAAGGGATTGTTCTGTTATCCCCTCACGGTGCAAGTATAAACTTCGAAGTGCTTTGGTTTACCCTTAGGAAACCATAGAATCGATCTCAGCGTGTTCGTGGCTGCGAAAATGCAAACCAGTTGCTTCTCTTGCTTGACAAAGCAAGGCCTCCCCCAATTCTTTGCACCCGTGGAGAGCTCACAAAACATCATTGGATTGTTTTTTCTCATCAACCCTACAGCCATGACCTCGCACATTCCCACTTCCGTATGGCCCAATGAAGAAAGCACATCACTGAAAGAACTACGTGGATGTTGATGTTGTTGTTTTTGATGTTGTCATCAGTCCTGAGACTGGTTTGATATAGCTTTCAATGCTACTCTATCCTGTCCAAGTTTCTTCATCTCCCAGTACTTACTGCAACCTACATCCTTCTGAATCTGCTTAGTGTATTCATCTCTTGGTCTCCCTCTACGATTTTTACCCTCCACGTTGCCCTCCAATGCTAAATTTGTGATCCCTTGATGCCTCAGAACATGGCCTACCAACCGGTCTCTTCTTCTTGTCATGTTGTACCACAAACTCCTCTTCTCCCCAATTCTATTTAATATCCCCTCATTAGTTATGTGATATACCCATCTAATCTTTAGCATTCTTCTGCACCACCACATGTTGAAAACTTCTATTCTCTTCTTGTCCAAACTATTCATCGTCCATGTCTCTCTTCCATACATGGCTATACTCCATACAGATACTTTCAGAAACGACTTCCTAACACTTAAATCTATACTCGATGTTAACAATTTTCTTCTTCTGAAACGCTTTCCTTGCCATTTCCAGTCTACATTTTATATCCTCTCTACTTTGACCATCATCAGTTATTTTGCTCCACAAATAGCAAACCTACTTTAGTACTTTAAGTGTCTCATTACCTAATCTAATTCCCTCAGTATCACCCGACTTAATTCAACTACATTCCATTATCCTCGTTTTGCTTTTGTTGATGTTCATCTTATATCCTCCTTTCAAGACACTGTCCATTCCGTTCAACTGCTCTTCCAAGTCCTTTGCTGTCTCTGACAGAATTACAATGTCATCGGCGAACGTCAAAGTTTTTATTTCTTCGCTGAGGAAGTTATTCGCGGAGCAAGGCATTGGTTCAGACATTGACCAATAGAGTGGTACAGTGCGGACATACAGCCCCTCCAATTGAAGAGGCATAAGGCCATCGAATGAACGGAGATTGTGCAGAAAAATGGGGTTTCTTAGCAGAAGAGCAGGAAAAATTTATGGTGTATTGAATCCTAACTAAAACCAACGTGATTTCAGAAAAGAAAAAAAAAAATTATTACCGATTGAACGCCCATCGTACATAGTGTAAGAAAAGAAGCACTGGTTTTCTTGGCGTGCACACCATATGCTGTCTTCTGAAGCCAATCGATTGCTGCTACTAAACTTAATTTCTGTTCTCAAGCAAAATCTGCTATCGAGGATTAAGTTAATGGAAGTAGGTTTCCTCTCTCACTACTGAATCATATCTGATCAGCATTTATTGCTAAACAAGCGAGAAGATTGCGGATTTCCACTCTGAACCCTGCAGTGCTTTGAGATATCATTCGATTTATTTTACTCTAAAGATGTATTTGTAAGGTGCATAGAAGATACTTCCATATTTTTTGGTGTAACGTTTTCGTTAACGTCCCATATTAACAACTTGCAATTAGATTTGTCGTCATTTATCAGTTTTGGTTACTCTTTGTAGACTTCTTCTACCTCCTCATAACAATATCAGAATGTTGCTTTAAAGCTTGAATGTATTCCATAAGAAAGGGTTCAACCACCACACTTCCGCCTGCAATTTAACGGGCTAGGTACAGCTCTTGCCTCACCTACGAGTTTGTTAGCAAAGAGACGAGGCCTGGCACTGTATACAGTCGAGCTGCCAGCAGTTACAACAGTGTCCGGGGTTGTGCCTGATTCACCACTACGTCAAGTGTGAGCTGTGATAGGCGTGGACTGTCTTACGTCCCTGCGGTCAGGTGCTCTCATGGAACTTCCTGGCAGATTAAAACTGTGTGCCGGACCGAGACACGAACTTTACGAGAAACTCGTGATTGACGCGAGCAAATCCAAAGGTTCTAATAGATACAGGAGATGCACGGACAAGAAGGTGAAATATGAATATATTCAACTTTAACCTAAAAGCAGGCTTGCGGAAAACCACAATGCTCCACCGGCAAGAGGGATTTACCGCACATTAACAACGTAACCATAGGCACCGATCCAGGTCCTTAATTTTCACTCTTCCACCGTAATACCATGACCGGAGCTTACTCGCGTTGACCATCGCGAATTATATGAAACATAAACACGTCAACGGCAGACAACATTTTGACGCAGCAGATACACAAGGATATTAACTCAAACAGTTATCAATAAACCGTTTAATTCTACGCGGCAGAAATGAACCTCAAGCAGACTTAACATACGTGATAGTGGGTCTTAAGATTTGATTAGGCAACCTCTAAAACAACAAATAAAATAATAAAATAGAAAAGGAATTATGGAAAATATTTCGGCCCGCTTCCGACCGCCAGGCACAACTTACGCGGTACTTGGTACGCATTAAACACCGCTTCATGTCTATTGGTTGTGCGTCAGTAGCACTCCATTAAATGTCGTCAACATATCACGCAGCAAGATCAAAGGTAACAGAAACAGCCAAGATAGTTTTCAGTGCACAGTTATCATGAACTGAACCCACCGATGAACACTTCGACAACTCCAGTTCATTGACTTTGAATCACATTAAGAGACACGAAGGAAATCTGTCCTTCACATAGCCAAGAAAACCCAATCACCGCATTACAACGGCCAAACACGCCTCAACAGCGGCCCACGCTCCTTCGTAGAACCGACTCGGCCACTCGCCACGCTGCATACGGGCACAACGCCACACGTGACTGTGTCTGACACAGTTGATACCCGAACCGAAGACCCAGAGAGCGCGCGCGCCGCAGTTAAATAGCTATCCGCCAAACATAAGAAACCAAGTAGGCATCGAAGATCGACTCCGACGATTGTGATGAGAGTCGATGGAGAGTGGCGCCAGCGGCGCACCAGCTCAGAGGTATACCAGGAAAAGTCCAGGAGATACGGCGAGTTTCCAGTTAGATTACTCCTGGGTCAGGCAGAGATTCTGAAATCAGATACTAGATTGTGAGGTTTACCTTGAGCAGGTACAAACTGAGATCGCAAGCTAGTAGTGATGAATAGGAGACTGAAACTTAGAAGTCTGGTCGGGAAGAATTATTTTGCAAAGAAGTAGGATACAGAAGTTTTATGGAATGAAGAGACGTGCTTTAGGATATGTGAGGCTATAGATACTGCGATGACGAATAGTTCAGTAGGCAGTTCAGATGAAGAGGAATGGACATCTCTAAAAAGGCCAGTCACAGAAGTGGAAAGGGAAAATATAGTTACAAGGAAGGAGGCAGCGAAAAAGCCATGGGTAACAGAACAAACACTTTGGCTCATCGATGAAAGAAGCAAGTAGAAAAACGTTCAAGGAAATTCAGAAACACGGAAATAGAAGATACTTAGAAATTAAGTACGTAGGAAGTGCAGGGAAGTTAGAGTGAAATCGCTGCATGAAAAATGTGAAGAAATCGAAAATGATGTGTTGTCCAGAGGATTTATTTAGCGCATTGTCAAAGCAGCACTTGGTGAAATGAAAATCAATGCAGTGAATCAATGCGGTGACCTTAAGAGCGCAATGGGAATCTTACGGTTAAATGCAAAGGAGGGGCGGACAGCTGTAAACAGCACATTGAAGGCCTCTGTGGATCGCGGTGGGGGGGGGGGGGGGGGTGGAGGCAGGAGAGGCTGATGACGTGATGGACGGAGAAACAGGAGTCAATAGGCAAGCGGCTTGGATCCAGTACTAGAATCAGAGTATAAAAGACCTTAGGACGACCTAAGATCAAATAAGACAGGAGGGATGGGTAACATTCCATTTGAATTTCCTAAATTATTGAAGAAAGTGGCAACAAAACAACTGACTATTCACGTTGGTGTGTAGAATGTTTGAGAATGGTGGCGTACCATAAGAGTTTTGGAAAAAACGTCATTAACACAATTCCGAAGAATATAAGGAAGAAATATAAATAAAAAAACGGAGCAGAGAGAGGTCGTCGGTTTCAGTGGAACTATGACACTTGGAGTAATGTAAAAAGATCTTGTAAAATCGTTTGCAGAAAATGAGTGGACGAAGGTAGTTAGCCAAAACTGCAATAATGTTGCATCTGATATTCTTCACAAGATAGAATAAGGAAAATCATAATCAAGCAGCTTCCTCTCCGTACTGTGAATGCATTAACAACAACCCTACCAAACCTGGTAGTGAAAATATTGAAATCTGATCGGACTAAGCAGCTAACTGTCTTTCGACACATAGCGAAACGGAGCGTTCGTACCTCGTGACTGAAATTACACAACAGGGCAGTAAGTAACAGTTATACGAATTAGCACTTTCTTCGACTATCAAAGCCTTTGGTACAGATTTCGACTGGTCTTCGAACAATCCTTGAGAAATAAGACATTGACTCAGATAATATTCGTGTGCTAGGGAAGATGTACTGTATATCCAAGATACAGCCCGAATTAACCTTAATGAGGCAAGTGGGAAATTCTGGACTGAAAAAAGCATGACTATCGGAGAGATTAGATATAATAAAAGATACTCTCTGTGGCCATAGGGCTAGTTTTCAGGTATATAAACTGGAGCAAAGAAGAGGAATCGGTGCTTGTGTGTCACATTCGCGGCACCTCAACTCTGTTGGAGACGTTCCACAGTATGCCTCTAGTAATGATCAACGATTGCAGGGTTTTACGTGGCAAGTTAGAATGTATTTCACAAGTAATAGATATAACTGGTGAGCGTCTGTGGTTGCGGTGGCAGGAGGCTGCACCAGGATGGATGGGAAGAGAAGTAGAAAGAAGACTAATGTCGACCTTGATTGTTTTGAAACGAAATTATCTTTGATCGCTGTCTGCAATGAAAGAATAGTCAGTGCATCTGATTAAATCTTACTGATGAACTTTAAAAACTGTTAAAAAACGGAGAGTTATTCAGAGAGATATGAGTGTTGAGAATTGTTGATAGAAGCGGGGGAAAACTCAAAGAAATATATCAGGGAACAGTCTGTATTGAAAGTCGTAATGTTAATTGCAATACAAATAAATTGTAGGTGGGCAGCAAAGTAGCAAGGCAGGTAGCTGCTAGGGGGACCTAGGAAGATCTTTTATTGATTGCTAAAGTTAAGTACGAGTATACAAGGAGCAATCAAAAAGTTTCCGTTTGAGCTGCAGCGTATATGCACCACAGCGCAACTTAAATGCTGTTGTATAAGCACCGACAGGTAGGTTCAAATGGGTCCGAGCACTATGGGACTTAATTTCTGGGGTCATCAGTCCCCTAGAACTTAGAACTACTTAAACCTAACTAACCTAAGGACATCGCACACATCCATGCCCGAGGCAGGATTCGAACCTGCGACCGTAGCGGTCGCGCGGTTCCAGATTGTAGCGCCTAGAACCGCTCGGCTACCATGGCCGGCTCAACAGGTTGGCAAGAAATTACTGAGTAATTCGTGTCTTTCCGACGTGCATGTGGTAAATTCGGAAATGAAAACTATGTGTTCTAAAAGAATGTGCCTGCTGTTACTCTTTTCTTGGTTACCAAAGGATACTCACCGGCAGACATTCATCCGAAAACGAACAATGTGAATGGAGCAGCATGGCTGTCAAAAACAACCACTGTAGAATGGTGCACCAAGGTCCGTGATGCGTGCTGCAACTTCATGATAACGCACGTCCCCACATCGCAAACGTCGTGACACACAACTAATGCCACGCAAGTAGGAAACACTCGATTACCCACCTTATAGTTATGATCTCTCCCCAGGCGATTATCACGCCTTCGGTGCCTTAAAAAGCCTTTGAAGGATCAACGATTCCTGTCAGACGAGGATGAGCAGCAGGCATTTACGGACGTCCTCACGCAGCGGGATACGGTGTTTCAGCAAATGGACATCTACAACCTGGTGGGATGACTGCGGAAATGGTCACAGCGGTTCAGCGTGCCGATTCACGACTGTACGGCATTCGAACGGAAACGGTGTTCCAGCGGGTGTGCCCACTGGCGGAGAGCTGGGCGAACGCAGGCACAGCCGAGCGCGCCGAACAGCGGTCCACAAACTGTGTACGACTGAACAATTAAGGAGTCTGCTGCAGGCTTACAGGAATAGAAAAATGATTCTCGCGTGAATAGCCAACTCTGCACAAAATAAAACCGGTAATGAAGATGCTGTGATATAATCATGTACCGTAGCAAGATGTGTTCTGAGGGTTGATATGTTATTCTGTTATTCTATGCAACCAATTAATCTGAGATGTACCCTTTAGCCTGTGGCTCCTGAAAGATGCAATTTCCACCTCCATACTACTACAGAAGTCAGACAGACCGTCCTAACGTTATAAAGAGAAATGCCTGAAAAACTTTCAGCAATAAATATCTTCTGGAGTCGTCCGCTGTAAGGAAATGACACAAAATTTCTTACGCAACTAGTGGGATACTTGGGTACTGGAGTAGTGCTAGTTAGTGTAAGAAAAACATGAAACTAACGAATGTTATTAATTATTTTGCAAAATTCTGAGAAATCACAATGATACTTATAGTTGTGAATTGAACAAGTTATATCCTGGTTCTTTTCGGAATGTGAAGTTACCTTTCAAGGACAGGATTCGGTAATGAAATTTCTATACAAAGTTTAAGATTGTTATTGACTTGGCAGAATGCCTGAGAGGTGCGCCTACTCAACTTGAATAATTATTCTTTACAATGTCGCTAGGTACGGTCGAGGCTGTCGCGTGTGAAATGCAGTGAAGTGTACTGTTGTGGAGGAAATATGACGCTGCCAATAGCTGAAGCGAACAATACCGTAAGCCGCGATGACTACTGTCTACGCCGCTTGCTGTTGACAAATAAGATAACTTTCGTTCTATCTGGATTGACCTTCGCCAATCAAATTCTCCCTATGCCTTGATGAAGTCAAGGATTCCTATTCGCACCTAGTCTAACTATTGGCGTGAAACACTGGTCAGAAAACCAGTCCACCGCGATGCCACTCAAAATTCGCTCGCAGGTGTTTAACTATAACTCTGTCTGTTCACACTGCACAATAAGTGTGTCTGCCAACACAGTGAACAAGGCTTAATCGCAATGACTCAATATAGAGTCGCTCTTTGATTCGCTCTCGACAGAGGTGCTCTCCCAGTGAAGTACTGAGGAGAGACTTGTTCCTCGCTCCAAGAGCGACAACGGAACAGCCTCTCCACGCCAGACGTGAAGGGGTATATCTTTTGGTGTCTTCCATTATTCCTCCAGCTCAAGGCATCAGAAATATCGTCTGCCAATCAGCATTGCTATTCTAAAACGGCAGAATGACGTTTCGTTTTAGGCGACGAGCCTGGAAACTGGTAGCATTGGCGTTTGGCGTTTGCTGTCTCCCTGTGAAAATCTCTGAAACTGCGTGCTATGTGTAAAGAATGAGTAAGCGGGCTGCTCCCACACAATGTAGCGGAATTTGCTTTTAAGCTGAGCACAGGGTTGTTCCCCCCTTTCCACTTGGGCCCATACTGTCCGCTACGGGCGGTCACCAGCCTCTCTCCTCCGCACTAAAAGCCTCTGTGACCGTCGTGTCTGGAATGTATGTATGCACGCCAGCCTCGAGTATTTAAACCACGGATGCGCTCACTTGCCAATTGCACATCGTTTACATGAATTCATACAACATTGACTTTATCTTATCGAGTTTCGGTTCGAATGAAGCGACCTGACGTGTGGAACATGATTGTGAGGGAAGAACATGTAAGCAATGAAGGTCAGGAGACCGCGACGTCTTACACTGTGTAACAGAAGAATTTCAGTCTAATTGAAAAATAGCAATATTTGATCACGTTTGTCAAACAAAACGTTTTTTTTATTACAAGAGCGAGATCCCTTGCTGCTGCTAGACGCAGAACGCCTTTCAAGTGTTAGGTAACGGTGCTAGACTCTTCCTGCAGTTTTTATCGTCTTCATAATGGAAAACGGATGCTCCCGACAATTTGTAGACAGTTACATAAAAATAATGTTTGCTGCATTTCTGTGTAGCTTTGGAAACCGTTTTACATGAACATCTCAACAAATCGGTTGTGTTGTATCATCTGACCTTGGGCAGAGGTAATTTTACAGATGAATTAATTCTAACTGCGTTTCCCAAGCACAGTATCAGTTGCAGCGTAAAATGAATGCTAAATAATCTGAATTCATTTTTACGTTAATTAGATCTTTCAGCCTGATCTAGAAAGACTGAAAGAGTTGCACAATATTTTGTTGATAAGACGCGAAACACGAGTCTGAAGGTAATTCTAGCGAAGAAAGACTTTCGAAAAAACGTTATACTTCGTGTAGCTAACTGCCTTCCAACAGACGTAATTTGTCCATGAATGCATTTATTTTGTTGTACATGCTAGGAATTAGCAGATCCTTTGCTTGAAGTGACCAGTTTAAGTAGTTTAAGTTCATGTCGATGTGACTGAGGAAGGCCAAGTCTGCAACCAATACGTCGTCACTGAGTGCAGTCTGCGTCTCTCCTTTCACTTCCATAAACACGGTGATTTACTTCCGAATATCAAAAAAATACTTCGAGAACCTTACCTCTACTAGGTCATCGTATCGCACAATGATAGTTTACGTCTCCATAAGGAGCTTCGAAGTTTGCAAAAGCTCTTGAACTGGCGGTGATTGACACCATGGTCCACAGCACAATCCACACATTATACCAGGACATTCTTGACGTCACCATTTGGACACATGCAGTGCAAGGACCTCCTGGTGGAGAAAACAGTGTAAATTTGGTAAATCTTTCCCAAATTCGCTCTTGATTTTTTCTTTCATACGAGAGATATCCTTGCTGACTCCCAAACATCTGCGGGGTTCAGTCTGTCGCCACAGAACAGAGTTTGCCCCATGGAAAGGAAATGTTTTCAACGGGTTCACATAGCACCTCAACTATATCGCGACCTGTGCTTGTGCAGTCCGTTGATATAATCTCTAATAGTTTCCCAAAAGCTTACAGTTCGGAGTCAACGCCGTGCACAAATGTTGCAAGCGGTACATAGCCCGTTACATCGTTGGTTTCATCAAATGCCTATGAATAAGCGGCGAGAGTCTAAACATCCTACTTGAGTTGGTTTTCCAAATCCGCACCAATATTTCGGATCCAACGAGAAGCTGCTTGCTTGGAGAGGCAAACTCCTTCAAATTTTCTTACCTTTTCTGGCGTTAAACACTCTGCGACGGCCAGAAAACTGGGTTTAAACAGGGGCTCCATCGGAAACGGCACGCCACTTCTTCCAGTGATGTGTGCAACTTTGTAGCTTGCTCGTAATGTTGCAACTGTTTAACGCTTCTCCTCGTCATCTTTTGACGCTACAACGCAGTCCTTGCTATGAATTTTTTCGCTTACTTAACACATGAAACTGTTTGTATACGATGCATTGTCTAGTGTAAATATGTATTGTTAATACTATGTTTAAATTATGTAATATTTAACACTGGCGATTCAGGGCATATTGAGTTGACGTTGAAGTCAGAGAGATTGTTTTGTCGTGCCTCTGGGCGCAGGAGCGCGCCAGCGGGCAGTAGTAGCAGTGACGCCATGCTGGGAGTAATACGTACAGTCGAGTGCTGCTAGTCCTAGCTGTGTTACATCTAACGGCTACCGTGTGGATCTAAGTACGACAGGAAAGTAACGGTCGGCATATCTGGAGGCATGGCCGGGCAAGTTATTATGGATTAATGGACATAGTGCTGAAGAAACGAGGACTTAAATGTGAAGCGCACTGTGGGCCCAAGTAGCAACAGTAAAAGCCCGATGCCTCATTGTGTCGCTGCCGTGGACTTCCGTCGATCCACCGACAACGAGGGAAGTAAGATCTACGTAATTTTCGTAGGATAAAATTGTAGAAGGCTTGCCAGTGACTGTGCTTTTCTCTCAAGTTGAACAAGTAATAACAAGTACTTTATAATCGAAGTGTTGCAGTTACATTCAATCCGACAATAACGCCAAGTAGGTTCCTTCCAATCCTTACCTTATTGAACCGAGTGTGCCACGCCATTATCAAGAGAAAATATGTTAATTATCAAACTATTTGAATAGACGGTGAAGAGTAAATTTCAGACTCGAATTCGTAGTCAATTGTTGCACTTAATCAGCTTACGCCAACCGTAGTAACTTAATAATAGACTGAAGTAATAAATTTGATTATTAAGATTTATTTCAATGCATATTCAGTTGAAGTTAATTCAATGATATTTAATGAAACTATAAAGCTTATTCCACCTGACAATTCCCCAATTATTGAATTATTATCAGTCAAAACATAGTTAATCAATTATTGGCAATATATTTCGTTATTAGTAGATTAAACTGTGCAAAGTACCTAATTTTAAAGACAGAATGACAGTCCATTATTCAAAATCTCGATTGAGCATTTAACTTAGCTGCCAAATTACGAACAAAATAAGCGTAGTTAGATTGTTATGACATTGTTTTATATGACTACTGAGCCTGACACAGCACTTACGTAAAAGTTCCCGTCCCACCTGCTGCGCTACAAACAGGTAAACTTTATTTTTGACACAATGATTCACGTACTTAATAGTACTGTCGCTCATCAGTTGAGCTGGCGACCGATTTTTTAATTGCTTTTACAACTTAATCATTTCTTTCGGCAAAATTTCCACCGGCAAAATTTATTTCCAAATTATTTCCATTATTTCATTTACCGATCGTTATTGAACGGAATTACTCATTCAATAACGATCAAGTTATATCGTCTCCTGTTTCCCGCGGAATAATCATTATTTACTTCGGATTCGGATGCCTTATGCCGACGCGGGTCAAAATTCATAATTCACGGTCATTGTCAACTTGTAATTTCGCAAATCCCGGGAAGCAGGGGAGTGTTGCAATCTGTCTAAAACTGATTGCATAAAACGTATGTAAATCTCAAATTGACACATATAAAGAACATGCAAGAAGTCTTAAGACTTTTTTCTGCCTTAACATTACTTTTTGCTATAGCCTACTTCGCACTTTACTGTGGCAACTAGCGGCTTTCTAACATCGCCGTAAGCCTCATCAAACTGCGCGGCGTGGAGGGACACTTAGTGATGCTGGATATTGTACTCCACTGTGAGAATCATCTTACGGCATACTAGACACCGAGGCAGCCCAGCTTTCTCAACAAATTATTGTTCTTCCCAACAAAAGGAAAAAGGCAACGGGATATTTCGAGACGTCATAGCTATAGCTACGTTCGCCACGAAACGAGAAGCGTTAATAAATCCTATGATGCCAATCGCCAGGTGTGCATCCAGAGAAGCACGCACTATAGTCACATAGTGAAGTGGTATATACTTGGGCCAGCCAGTGGGCGAGCCAACGAGCGCACGCGAGCGCCCACGCTCGGTGCGCAAGGCTTGAAGATCTTACGGTAGGCACGCGAATGACATAGCAATAAAGCAGAACCAGTCTAAAGACGTATCGATGAAGAGTGCGTTTCATGTATTAGTCAGAAAGGAACGTGTCTGCATCTCGTGGTCTAGCGTCTAGTGTTGCTGACGCTGGACAACAGGGTTCCGGGTTTGATTCCCAGCCGGTTTCGGGATTTTCTCCGACTGGGGGACTGGATGTTTGTGTTGTCGTAATCATTTCATCATCATTCGGGAAAGGTGCCAAGTATGGAGAGTGAAATAATAACCACACAGACGAGCGCCCCACAAACCAAACATCATCATCATCATTACGATCATCGAGTAGAACAGAAGTGGTATCTGGCGCTCCGCAAGGTAGTGTCATAGGCCCTCTGTTGTTCCTGATTTACATAAATGATTTAGGTGATTATCTGAGCAGCCCCCTTAGATTGATTGCAGATGACGCTGAATTTACCGTCTAGTAAAATCATCAGACGATGAATTCCAATTAGAAAATGATCTACAAAGAATTTCTGTATGGTGCGAAAAGTGGCAATTGGCACTAAACAAGGAAAAGTGCGAGGTCATCCACATGGGTACTAAAAGAAATCCGATAAATTTTGGGTATACGATAAATCTCTTAAATCCAAGGGCTTTCAATTCGACTAAATACCTAGGAATTGCAATTACGAGCAACTTAAATTGGGAAGACCATATAGATTATACTGTGGGGAAGGCGAAACAAAGACTGCGCTTTGTTGGCACAACACTGAAAAGATTCGACAAACCCTCTAAAGAGACAGCCTACATTACACTTTTCCGTCCTCTGCTGGAATATTGCTGAGCGGTATGGGATCCTTACCAGACAGGATTGACGGACGACATCAAA
This sequence comes from Schistocerca serialis cubense, assembly GCF_023864345.2. Lineage (NCBI taxonomy): Eukaryota > Metazoa > Arthropoda > Insecta > Orthoptera > Acrididae > Schistocerca > Schistocerca serialis. The sequence continues at coordinate 739,952,132 of NC_064643.1, read as the reverse complement.
AAAGTGCAAAGAAGGACAGCTCGTTTCGTGTTATCGCGCAATAGGGGTGAGAGTGTCACTGATATGACACGCGAGTTGGGGTGGCAGTCACTGAAACTAAGGCGGTTTTCTTTGAGGTGGAATCTATTTACGAAATTTCAATCACCAGCTTTCTCTTCCGAATGCGAAAATATTTTCTTGACATCCACCTACGTAGGGAGAAATGGTCATCATAATAAAATAAGAGAAATCAGAACTCGAACGGAAAGGTTGAGGTGTTATTTTTTCCCACGCGGCCTTTCGAGAGTGGAATGGAAGAGTAGTATGAAAATGGTTCTATGAACCCTCTGCCAGGCACTTAACTGTGAATCGCAGAGTAACCATGCAGATATAGATGTAGATCATCTGGAAGCAACCCCATCCAGTTGTTAAGTATCAAAAGTTAACACTGATGACGATGATGATGCTCACACGCAAATACGGACCTGAAGGATATTCCTGGAGACGACGGGGAATAAAAAAGAGTTCACCGAGGTTGGTTGTAAAGTGACTCATAAAATAGTAGCTCCGTCGAGTAAAATTTTTTGTAACTCCCCTAGAGACCTAAATCGATAAAAGCACCGTAGATGTTGTTGACAAGGGGACCTCGCCTAATCTTCATCATCGATTTCGTCCAGATTTATCGCATTTGAAAGTCTTGGCCTGAAATGAAATGACAGAACTGAGAGCTCCAGATGGCCATGCGTTTGAAAAAAATAAGTTTTTTGGTGCTGGTCAAGTGTGGCATGAGCCAATTACGCTATTGTGGTTTCCACAGAGAGTTTGGTGCAACGTATGCAGTACACAAAGATAATCCGAAGGTTGTTGTTTTTTATTACTACAGGAGTTTTTTTAAATTATCTAATTTGTAAGTTACTCACACTGCAAACAAACCGAAATAATGCGCAGTGTATTTTATTTATTAATGTCTTCAAAAAAGGCATTGAATGCAAAGGTAAAGCAAAATAGTGGATTTGCAAAGAAACTTTGAGGAAGGGATTGTCTGGCGGACACGAGAACTTCATATATATAATTAGGTTCTTTTATTATTTTACAGTTGATTGTTTACATACTCTGGGGTAATACCGAGTGTAAAATCAGAGCAAGCAGTAATTTAAGCATCGCATTTTTGCAATTTCGTGTGTATATTACAGTTACTTGACAAACACAAGTGGGTTAACATTTTACTATCTAATTTTTTAGTTACTCACACTGCAAACAAACCGAAATAATGCGCAGTGTATTTTATTTATTAATGTCTTCAAAAAAGGCATTGAATGCAAAGGTAAAGGAAAATAGCCGATTTGCAAAGAAACTTTGAGGAAGGGATTGTCTGGCGGACACGAGAACTTCATATATATAATTAGATTCTTTCATTATTTGACAGTTGATTGTTTACATATTCTGGGGTAATACCGAGTGTAAAATCAGAGCAAGCAGTAATTTAAGCATCGCATTTTTGCAATTTCGTGTGTATATTACAGTTACTTGACAAACACAAGTGGGTTAACATTCATTTCGCCAAACATTGGCTAGGATAACTTGAGATGTAGTAAGAAACGTGTTTAGTTTTCTGGGGATGTGATTTCCTTTCCTCTCCCTACGAGACAAGGGCAGTTTTGAACATTTAGATGCAATTCCTTAGCCGTAGATAAAAACAGACATCGCAGGTTTGCACTAGTGGTGTGCATTCGGGGTGGGGAGGGGGAACATTTTAATTCTGTACGATGACAGTCTTTCTTCATCTCGAAGAATCGCGTCGAACAACTGTGTATATGTTTGTCTTCCCTTCTAGTCAGTTAACAGAATAATTTTATTCTCCTGCACACTGAATTTCATCACATCAAATACAATACATTGAGCTTTTTGTTGTTTATTTGCAGCGTAAGTGCACTCAAAATGAAAAATAAAATAAGTTTCTGATTAAAGGCTCGATGCTAACGCTGGCCGCGTACTGTTCCCCACTATTTCCACCTGTAAAATAAGCTAATGTAAGAAGCCCAGACTTCGCCTGATCCGCGTCAAAAATGCTATTGCTCTTAAACACTTGATCCTTCGGAGCTTCCACTTACGTCAGTAACGCACAACACCAACATCTAACATCTAACGCACAATTGCTTACTGATGTTGGAAGTGGCGCGAATGAGGTAGTTCAGGCCCGACACCAATCGATACTACCTGTAGGCATACGTTATGAGACCCCGCTGCAATCTTCTCCCCACCAAGAAATGATACGTTCAACAGTCCGCATAATAGGTATTGAGACTGATCATTCGATAACTATGACGTCGATATCGACATCAAATAACAAAAGTTTCGAAGTATCGATGGAAATACCAGAGAATTCGTATTGGAAGAATCGAATGATATGTAGGAAAACAAAACCTTTACGTTTAGGGAGAAAGCAAATGCGTGCAGTAAACTAGTATCACAAAGGCAATAGCATAAATTTCAAAGTACTTACTGTCTGTGATGAACATACCAGATTTCAGCAACATATACGAGCAGTATTAGCTATATACCCTTTACGAAGAATGAAAGCGTTGAGCCAATACTGATACTTTGTAGTGAAACACCGGACACTACAGTATGCGGTGTATGGCTCAACAGCGGACAACACGGTAAGTCGTGGCAGCAACCAGACATCTGAGAGGACACCTAATCAGCGTCTCTGGAACGCCATGCTGTTTGCGTGGTTTGTGTGTCATTATTTATGTGTACGTGTGGGCGGTGGGGGAGGGGGCACTCCAGCAGCTGATGCTTCACGTTGCGTGCAATATGTCACTGGGGACTACCGAGTAAATGTGATTGCACTCCTTTACGATGTAGCTACAGCTGCTGTCGTCACCCTAATTAATCAATTAGCAGGTCGTAGCAGGCTCTGACAACATAGTTACTGCATCTCACTGCACACATCGTAAGCTAATCGGTTTCAGAAATGATACACTATCACAGCCAATTCGCCTTCCACTCTAATTGTGCTGGCTAGGATAGTATACGCATGCGACAACAGGGCACTTGAATTCCCAGTTCGTACATACAAATAAAATTCACAATTTCTGGAATATAGTAATAATAAAACAACAAACGACATAGCAGTTTAACTATATTTCATGTACTGTATTAGAAACAAAATGGTTCAAATGGCTCTGACCACTATGGGACTTAACGTCTATAGTCATCAGTCCCCTAGAACTTAGAGCTACTTAAACCTAACTAACCTAAGGACATCACACAACATCCAGTCATCACGAGGCAGAGAAAATTCCTGACCCCGCCGGGAATCGAACCCGGGAACCCGGGCTATTAGAAACACTGGACACACTACGACCTCATTAATGATTATATAACACTGCTGAAGGAATGTAACGTAGTTCAAAACACACTCGAATACCGTAACAAATGAAAAAATTCTAATTGCAGTGTAAGTATTAGTTAAGAAACTGTCTTGTAAGTATTTTAATTTCCTTTCGAATTCTGATGTCATCTGCTATGTTGTGATAATGCTTTTCAGTATTCCTTTTCGTTCTAGAAGTAATTAGCCTTCACACCTTTTTAAGCTGCCATTCCTCTCACAACCATGCTCGGGTGTTAATACAAAGTTATGAACTCGATTTAAGCCCAAACGTAAATCGCAATATAGTGAACGCGGTTTGACTTCGAAGTGACAATAAGAGATGGCAGTGCTTACGCAAAGGGCAACAAGTTAGGGGAAGGGGGGGTTATTCGCGAGTCACACACCTGCAAAATTGAACTTGAGCATTGACTATAAACATCATACTACAGAGATGCCAAGCGTAATAAAACGCGCAAATAAATTCATGCAAAAACAAATGTTTTGGACGTCTCCTACCGACACTACCAAGTAACGCACAAAGCTGGAAGTTAAGTGATGAAAGAATAGTCGATGATATCCTCTTTGCAATCGCCTGTAACCTCCAAGAGCTGCATCACTGTCAGCTTTAATGGATGGCTGAAATTTCTTATGAAAAATGAGTCCACGCACGACACGTGTGTGCAGTGCAGTTCCTAGACGAACAAAACGTAATCGTATGGAACACTATTTGCGTAAAATCAATACAACATACCCAAATATGAAGGTGCAACACACATACTAGAATTGATGAGTATGTGACTGAGCTCTAGGTTAGTATTTATTTCTCCAGATGGACATGCTTCGATTGCGTGATTTGTAGAAACTGCCTGAACCTCTGTTTCTGTTATTTCTACTGCCTTCTCCTCCTCTTCCACAGAGCTACTTCGTGGAACTAGTTTAATAGTCTCTCAACGGAGGCCATGTTGACACCATTCATTCTTGCTTTGTCTTTAGTGAGCATAAACATTCACCCACTTTATAATTCTCATGCGAAAAGTTTGTCATTCACGTCTAAGCGGCTGATCGTATGCGTGATAACATTATAAATCGAGATTCACGTCTCATCTGTCAAATTAAACTAAGTACAGAAAGATTCAAATCCGAGCAGATTTATTTTAGTCTCATATGTGGTAGCTAGCTTATCTGTTTACAACTGTCAGATACGATGCACACGATGCACAGTCACACCAACACACACTCGCACAACTGGGAATACAGTAAAATAGATAACAGATAAAATATTCAAACTATTATAGTTGTTGTACTCGGGATGTGACGCTCCGCTGTTCTGGAGTATCACTGATCTGCTGTAGTATAGTGGTGGTATCCTGATAATAACTAAAATAAGGACCATACCGGAAACATAAATTTATCGCTGCCATGTCGCATTGAGTACTGGCAGAACTCACAAAAGAAATAAGCTTCAGCCGTTTTTCAGACTGGATATTTGACCGGGTCTTGCCGGCGTAATAACTGATACACAGGTATCGCACCTCAGCAGTGACGGAAGCTCAATTACATATTAAAATATCTAACAGTCGAATTATTATTTCACTGAAAAACAAAGGATGGAAGCATTGTTCTCATACGCCTAAACACAGTTTTGTAAAAAGTAAATTGCAGTGCGGTGTTCAAATGAGTTTGGTAAAACTCATCCCTTCTGTGACGCGTACCAACAATAAATATCACGGTCTTGGGATCGCGTTTTATATCACTAAATCGAAGCTTAGATGCTTCATAGTTTAAATCATTATAAAAAAGTAATCATCCAACAGTTCACTTCTTCCACATTGCTAAAACAACTGGTACGTTTACAAACTAACAGACCTTTCTCAGAATTGCAACTCATTCGGAACTTTCCGTTTTACACAACACGCTTTCTCTTTGAATCAATTCGCTCATAGACTCTGTCTTTTTCATTCGTCGAATTCTTACGCAGATATGACTTTCGCAGCTCGGCCTCAGCTTTCAGAAATACACAAATAAAATATACATTTTTCTTCCAGTGGGCACTGTCTTCTGCATCTATCTCCTGTTTCGTTGAGTCCAGCTATCAAAAGAATTCTTGCTCTTACTGCAAATGTTATAGCGTAGACAAATCAAATTCGCTAACTCCTACTAGTGCTGTGTTTTCCTAATATATTCCCCCTTACGCCACAAAACCTCTCTGGTAGACCTTCTTAAGGTGTTGAGCTTTACGTTACAGTATCTATAGCTCACTACGCCTTCCATCGTACTAAATGCCTATAAATCTTCGATCCTCAAAAAGTTTATGTTTTCTAACTAAAGTTCTGCTGCGTCTGACTTTTTCGCTATAAAATTTTTTTCATCGTTCTGCCTCCTATTGTGTAGCGCGTTCACTAAATCTAGTTTCTTCTGGTAGGCAAGATGGGTTACTAAATTCTCTGTCGACCTTTGGCTCATCAAGTGCGATCATCATGTACCCAGGACATAAATTTTCTTAATTATTATTCTATTCTCTGGAGGAAACTAAGCAGTTTGTGTATTTGAGATTTAATGTATTATTAATGCACATATATGATGAAACTTAAATTTGCATAGGTATGCACTGCAGATGACGAAGAAGTTGATGAAATGTATGATGAGATAAAAGAAATTATTCAGGTAGTGAAGGAAGGCGAAAATTTAATAGTCGGGGTTGACTGGAATTCGATAGTAGGAAAAGGGAGAGAAGGAAACACAGCAGGTGAATATGGATTGGAGGCAAAAAATGAAAGAGGAAGCCACCTGGTAGAATTTTGCACAGAGGTAAACTTAATCTTAGCTCACACTTGGTTCAAGAATCACGAAAGAAGGTTGTATACTTGGAAGAAGCCTGCAGATACTAGTAGGTATAAGATAGATTATGTAATGGCAAGACAGAGATTTAGCAACCACATTTTAAATTGTAAGACATTTCCAGGACCAGATGTGAACCACAATCTGTTGGTTATGAACTGTAGATTAAAACTGAAGAAACTGCAGAAAGGTGGGAAATTAAGGAGATGGGACCTGGATAAACCGACTAAACCAGAGGTGGTACAGAGTTTCAGGGAGAGCATAAGGGAACAATTGACAGGAATAGGGGAAAAAAATACAGTGCAAGAAGAATGGGTAGCTTTGAGGGATGAAGTCGTGAAGGCAGCAGAGGATCAATTAGGTAAAAAGAAAGACCTGAGTCGAAACAAGGCCCCGGGAGTACATAACATTCCATCAGAACTGCTGACAGCCTTGGGAGAGCCAGCCTGACAAAAAACCGCCATCTGGTAAGCAAGATGTATGAGAAGGGCGAAATACCCTCGGACATCAAACAGAATATAATAATTCTAATACAAAAGAAAGCAGGTGTTGACAGATGTGAAAATTACCGAACTATCAGTTTAATAAGTCACGGCTGCAAAATACTAACGCGAATTCTTTACAGACGAATGGAAAAACTAGTAGATGCCGACCTCGGGGATGATCAGTTTGGATTCCGTAGAAATATTGTAACATGTGAGGCAATACTGACCCTATGACTTATCTTAGAAGAAAGATTAAGGAAAGGTAAACCTACGTTTCTAGCTATTGTAGACTTAGAGAAAGCTCTTGACAATGTTGACCGGAATACACTCTTTCAAATTCTAAAGGTGGCAGGGGTCAAATACAGGGAGCGAAAGGTTATTTACAATTTGTACAGAAACCAGATGGCAGTTATAAGAGTCGAGGGACATAAAAGGGAAGCAGTGGTTCGGAAGGGAGTGAGACAGGGTTGTAGCCTCTCCCTGATGTTATTCAATCCGTATATTGAGCAAGCAGTAAAGGAAACAAAAGAAAAATTCGGAGTAGGTATTAAAATCCCTGGAGAAGAAATAAAAACTTTGATGTTCGCCGACGACATTGTAATTCTGTCATAGACAGCAAAGGGCATGGAAGGGCAGTTGAACGGAATAGACAATGCCTTGAAAGGAGGATATAAGGTAAACATCGATAAAAGCAAAGCGAGGATAAGGGATCGTAGTCGAATTATGTCGGGTGATGCTGAGGGAATTAGATTATGAAATGAGACACTTAAAGTAGTAAAGGAGTTTTGCTATTTTGGGAGCAAAATAACTGATAATGGTCGAAGTAGAGAGGATATAAAATGGAAACTGGCAATAGCAAGGAAAGCGTTTTTGAAGAACAGTAATTAGTTAACATCGAGTATAGATTTAAGTGTCAGGAAGTGGTTTCTGAAAGTATTTGTCTGGAGTGTAGCCATGTATGGAAGTGAAACATGGGCGACAAATAGTTTGAACAAGAAGTGAATAGAGGCTTTCGAAATGTGGTGCTGCAGAAGATTGCTGAAGATTAGATGAGTAGATCACGTAACTAATGATGTGGTACTGAAGAGAATCGGTGAGAAGCGGAATTTGTGTCACACAACTTGAGTAGAAGAAGGGATCCGTTGGTACGACATGTTCTGAGGCATCAAGGGATCACCAGTTTAGTACTGGAAGGCAGCGTGGGGAGTAAAAATCGTAGAGGAAGACCAAGATATGAATACACTAAGCAGATTCAGAAGGATGTAGGTTGCAGTAGGTACTGGGAGATCAAGAATGTTGCACAGGATAGAGTAGCATGGTGAGCTGCATCAAACCAGTCTCAGGGTTGAAGACCACAACAACAACGTGCACTGATAAAAATAGCAAGTTAATTTTTACGTTTGGCTTGTTGTCATTACTGTATTGGCACACGCGATCATTTATAAATAAATGTTAAATTGAGGAGATTGTTCATAAGCAGTACACCAACAGCTGCAGACATTTATTGAAACCTTCGCCATACGCAACGAGTTACGTAACCTAGAAGATTGATTTGTGACGTCACTTTATGCTATTTCACGTCGAGATGCCATTTCCTCACATGAAATACAAAATAAGTTTTGAGATATTTCGGTGAAGTATCATGTAAAATGGAAGCAAGAACACTACCTACGCCACAAGCAGAATGCTTGATACCTGCAGAAATCAAGACGTCATATTATATTTGTCGTGTTCAGCAGAAGCCAATGGACACGATTTTCCCCATCTTATGCGACAAAATTCTGCCTGCTGAAAGTGACATGTGGCAGTACATCCTAGCCGGAAAATAGAATTTCTATGAACAAATACCAAGTGAATGAAGGCTTTGCACGTCAGTCACTCGTAACCAAATTGACTGTGGACAGAAAATGTAGTGCTGACTTCAAATGTTTAGTGTAATTACAACATGAATAGTGCAAAATTTTTTCATACAATCTACTGCTGCTTGTGCAGACTGGTATTTCAGTAAAAAATATATGTAATACCTGTTTTGTTATACTTTTACAAAATAAGATTTCTATTTATCGAGTATGAGACAGAAAAAGCAGAGTATTTCAGCAGCACAATTTCAGTGCTTGTTGTCCAGGAAAATAAAGGAAGTAATGTTGTTTTTTCAAATATAAGTAACTGCGTAAAAACTGTTACAAAATTTTGGAAAACGCCGTTGTTCCTCATACAAACTGCGTGCATCAAGAAAGCCCAAATAAGTAAGCATAAAATAGGTATGCAAGTACGTTGGCATAAAATATAATTATATCACTAAGAGAAACCCATATCTCACAAGTTGCTCACTGTAACAGACGTATTTTCTCAACAAAATGCAAACGAAAATAGTTATTGAAAGCTTCCTGTATAAAATTGTTAGTGTAGCACAAACATTTAGTGTACAGTATACAGATAACTCAGCCGCAGAATTTGCGATAGTCTAGCTCTAGTTTTAAAATGAGAAACTCTTAAGGCAACAGGAACCTAAAATGTGATTACGACTGGCTTCATAAATCACATACAAAAGAGAAACACGAGCCACAAATCCGCTTAGAGTGCAGCCAGAACGTCGAGTGTTGCGCAACGTAACTCGTTGCGGTCACACGTCGTATCACTTGTATACTCTGGACTGGGAAGAGGTATCGCTATCCTTCAACCGTTAAAAACAGTTTTGATTTGTTAGCTACATTTCATATGCGTCAATGTGAATCCCACCAAACATAAACAGACTACATTTTTCACAGCAAATTTTTCATAATATGCCCATTGGTTTATTCGTTTTGGAAGGATCATGATAAATCTGGGAAATATTGAAAATAAAAGCAGTTCACTATCAGCCAGTGATGTCTGACTATAATACGTCGAAAATCAGTTTTTTAGGGTGTAGTTTTCTCAAATCGAATGAGAAAGACAGCACAAACCCGAATCCCAAAACTATGATTTTTGATTTTTTTCTGCTAACAGTGAAAGTTTTACTTTCTACCTATACGTATGAAGCTTTGCTTCGCCTAAATAAAACAGGCTTTCTTGGCACATCGGATGTCTCCCAATTAATGAAAACAGCAGCGCAACATCTGGGCGTCCCCACTATGCGTCCCTTCGGTGTGTCAATTGCAGAGATAAGCAGACGTGAAGTATACTGCGAAGCGACATGACCCAGCGACGGCATCCTTGTGTCATTGATCCATTTGTTAATATGGTGATGACGCGAAACAGAGCCACGTCCGCAGCAGACATCTACGCCACAGCATTTCTGAATGAAGTGGACTTTGTGTGCCACCAAAGAGTAGAGCGGTGATACCTCTCTCATCCCAGCATCATGCTGATTCAAGTACTAACGAAGCAAGTGACTTCCAGCCGGAAATTATATGCATTACAATGCTATCGAAAGTGGTACTGATGTGCTGGACAAGTTAGTGAGTGAGAATATGTACTCAGGATCCCCCAGGCGACGACCTACGAAACTCTTCTTTAACTGGAGTCCAGCCTGGCAGTATAAGAAGAAATATCAATGGCATCTGTTCCTATTTGCTTTGGTAGAAGAAGTGGTGCGAACTCGCATTGACTAACAAGCAAGAAATGGAAAGAACGAGCTTGAACATGTTCTCAGTGAAATCAATCTGATGACCGTACCTGTGAAAACTCAACACGCCCAACCAGAAGAAAAATCTCGAGACAAGCTATGTGGAATATGTTCCTTCTTTGAATCAAGCAAAGAGAGGAAGACAGGCTGGAAGTGTGACGACTGCAATGAATGGGTCTGCGCGGATCACTCAGAAAGCTAATATGTGTAGTTTGCAAAAGTTGTTCCACCTTACGTTCTTGTTTTCAATTACATTTTATCTTTAGCAACAAAAGATGTAAACTAACATCACGCTGTAACATTTAAATCAAAATTTGATTTAAGTATTCTGTAATGAAACAAATTTGGATAAATACCTAACTTAATATATCTGTAAGTACTTTTTACGGTAACTAGCGTGCCAAACCATGAAGGAATGTATCTTGTATTCGTAATAGACCTTAGATAATAATTTACAATATAAAATACTGTTCACACTTTATAAAACCTTAGTCGGTAGTAAATACATTTTAACTCAGTCGACCAAATGTTAATACACATTAGACATATATTAATACCTTCAGCTGCTGACAAGCGATGATATATATCTACAGGGACAGGTGGAAATGTGTGCCCCGACCGGCACTCGAACCCAGGATCTCCTCCTTACATGGCAGACGCTCTATCCATCTGAGCCACCTAGGACACAATCGATAGTGCGACTGCATGTCCGAAAGAACAGACACCATATCCGTACAGTACATAGTTCTGGCAATACCGACCATGACCTTCTTCTTCTGTGCAGATGCACACATATTCCTCGGACTCTTACGGGACTTGTTAAGAATGTCTTCCACGAGTAAAGAGTATGTTGGGGTGGACATATAAGGTGAGAATGTGGGTCTCCCGGGAGGCGTGTGCGAGATAGTCCCATTAAAAGTTCTCGGTAGGATACCAACACAGGACAATTTTTTTTTCATCTTTCCTGCTTTGGTGCTGTATCATACTTATTATCTGTGCACCCACTGTTGTCCATTGCGTGGTGTAGCCTGAAGATTACTTTTAGTTACAGCTTGCGTTTCTTCTACTCAATTAACTCGTTCATCTACCCTGCCTTCTGCTTTTCCAGTGACCTGCACCATCCCATTCTGAATTATCTTCTTTGTCAGCTCTTTTGCGTTCATGATTTTTTCGTTCGTTTCTAGAAGTACTTTTTGAATTACTGCTTCACTTTGAAGTACACATCAAAAACAATTCCTTCTAACTTGGTTTGCCCTGCTGCCCCATTTTCTGTTTTCTTTTGTATTGCTTCCAGTTTTTCTAATTTACTGACTTATTTCTGAGCACTAGGTTAGCATTTGCTGCTACTGACAGACTTGCTTCTGTTGTGGGATGTGTATCAACTGACTGAACCTCTGTTTCTATCGTCCTTCCCTCCTCTTGTAGAGCTCTGATTCGTACAACGTGTTCAATGGTCTATTCAAAACAAGCCATATTGTTACCTCACACTCTCGGTTGGTCTCCAGTGAGGATAAACAGTCACCCACGCTCTTCCTCATGTTCGAAGATCGTCGTAATTGTCTAAATGTCTGATGTTATGCATGACCTCAACATCGTTCCGCCGCAAGGTTGCCACATACAACGGTCCTTGAACTGGGTTCTCTCTACCCCATTTGCTACCACAACTCGAGGTAGGACAACTTGATAATACACTGTAGAGCTTGTAAGCAATTGACGTGATTACACTATGCTCTCTTTGTAATCAACACATACATATGTTCCCTCTATTCATCCCACCTCGGATATAAACGTAGATCCTCTGAATACACTATACTGTCAATAACATTTAATAGCTCAGCCCACAACGTATAATCGACAGCAACTTGTTGGTTAAATACATAAGACGTCACAAATATTCTGACACATTCCAGTTACTATTAAAAGTTTTCAACCTGAGGAGATGTATTCATTCAAATATTTGGTAGCTACCTTATTTCCTTACAACTAACAGATACGATCCAAATTCTTCATAGCATAGAGAACACAATGACTGTCAGTAATACTGTACTATTCCAAACATAGTGCAAATAATCAACGTCGAAAATCCTGTACAAATTATTGGGCAACACCGACACAAATAAACGCCGTAACAGTTCGCATTTCACATCCAGCTCGCAGTCCACAGAATTACACGTAAGTCAAACTTTCAGACTAGTTCTGTTGCACCACCAGCAATTGGGAAAGTTGGAACTGCCACTATGAGGATGCTCGACTGCTGGTACACTGGATCTACTCTTATGGGCAGGGCTGCGGTCGACCGGCCTCTTAAAAACGTTAACCGTGGCGCTGGTGGCGCCTCAGGAGAGGGAGAGTGGCTCGCGTGCGGCCGGCGATTGGATCCGGCGATTGGATGGCGCAAGTCGCTGTCGGTGCCTCTGCCGGACAACTTCGGATCCTCTAGTGCCAATCTCTGTACCCTGAATAATAACCCTTTTATGGTGTCAATGCCACAACCTGTGTCTTCGTGAAAGATGTACTCTGAATCCGATGTTCTGCTGTCCTCGAAGATAACAGATCTGATGCAAGACCTGCCTCGGGCATGGATGTTGTGTGATGTCCTTAGGTTAGTTAGGTTTAACTAGTTCTAAGTTCTAGGGGACTAATGACCTCAGCAGTTGAGTCCCATAGTGCTCAGAGCCATTTGAACCATTTTTTTTCTGATGCAAGAAGGAGGTGGCAACACTGATTGATTCTCAAATACACTCCTGGAAATTGAAATAAGAACACCGTGAATTCATTGTCCCAGGAAGGGGAAACTTTATTGACACATTCCTGGGGTCACATACATCACATGATCACACTGACAGAACCACAGGCACATAGACACAGGCAACAGAGCATGCACAATGTCGGCACTAGTACAGTGTATATCCACCTATCGCAGCAATGCAGGCTGCTATTCTCCCATGGAGACGATCGTAGAGATGCTGGATGTAGTCCTGTGGAACGGCTTGCCATGCCATTTCCACCTGGCGCCTCAGTTGGACCAGCGTTCGTGCTTGACGTGCAGACCGCGTGAGACGACGCTTCATCCAGTCCCAAACATGCTCAATGGGGGACAGATCCGGAGATCTTGCTGGCCAGGGTAGTTGACTTACACCTTCTAGAGCACGTTGGGTGGCACGGGATACATGCGGACGTGCATTGTCCTGTTGGAACAGCAAGTTCCCTTGCCGGTCTGGGAATGGTAGAACGATGGGTTCGATGACGGTTTGGATGTACCGTGCACTATTCAGTGTCCCCTCGACGATCACCAGTGGTGTACGGCCAGTGTAGGAGATCGCTCCCCATACCATGATGCCTGGTGTTGGCCCTGTGTGCCTCGGTCGTATGCAGTCCTGATTGTGGCGCTCACCTGCACGGCGCCAAACACGCATACGACCATCATTGGCACCAAGGCAGAAGCGACTCTCATCGCTGAAGACGACACGTCTCCATTCGTCCCTCCATTCACGCCTGTCGCGACACCACTGGAGGCGGGCTGCACGATGTTGGGGCATGAGCGGAAGACGGCCAAACGGTGTGCGGGACCGTAGCCCAGCTTCATGGAGACGGTTGCGAATGGTCCTCGCCGATACCCCAGTAGCAACAGTGTCCCTAATTTGCTGGGAAGTGGCGGTGCGGTCCCCTACGGCACTGCGTACGATCCTACGGTCTTGGCGTGCATCCGTGCGTCGCTGCGGTCCGGTCCCAGGTCGACGGGCACGTGCACCTTCCGCCGACCACTGGCGACAACATCGATGTACTGTGGAGACCTCACGCCCCACGTGTTGAGCAATTCGGCGGTACGTCCACCCGGCCTCCCGCATGCCCACTATACGCCCTCGCTCAAAGTCCGTCAACTGCACATACGGTTCACGTCCAAGCTGTCGCGGCATGCTACCAGTGTTAAAGACTGCGATGGAGCTCCGTATGCCACGGCAAACTGGCTGACACTGACGGCGGCGGTGCACAAATGCTGCGCAGCTAGCGCCATTCGACGGCCAACACCGCGGTTCCTGGTGTGTCCGCTGTGCCGTGCGTGTGATCATTGCTTGTACAGCCCTCTCGCAGTGTCCGGAGCAAGTATGGTGGGTCTGACACACCAGTGTCAATGTGTTCTTTTTTCCATTTCCAGGAGTGTAGTTATCAAATCCCAAATAAAACTTTACAGCCGCCTCGTAGTAGCGATTAGTTGCAGAACTCACAAAAGACTGGATATGGGATTGGAACTTACCGAGTTAGAAACTGATACACAGATATTTCACTTTAACAGCGACAGATGCTGAATTACATATTAAGATATCAAGAGATACCTAGCCGTCGAATTATAATTCCAGTCAAAACCAAACAGTGAAGCTTCGCCCTCACACTTCTAAATACAGTTCTGTACTAAGGAAAGAAGATTTCAGTGTTCGGTATAAATTCAGTAAAATCTCCACAATTAGTAACGCAAAACAACGGAGATGACGGACTTTAGCTCCCATTCTAAGTCACGAAAACAGAGCTCTGTTCCCAGCACAGTGTAAATCATTTCGACACTACAAAAGCAGCTGTACTTTTCGCAAAGTGACAGACCTTCCTCAAAACTGCAACACTCTCTCATCTTCCCGGCTTACACAAAATAGTTCCCCCTTCAACAACCCGCTCATCTGCTGCCTCCTCTTCGCTTCTCAAATATTTACGCAGATATAATTTTTTTGACTTTACCTTGGCTTTCAGAAAAACCTACGTAAAGTACACAGGCACATAGGGAGTAACCTTTCAACTCATAATAATATCAGCTTACGTAACACTTTCTCGTTACATGTTAGTGGATATAAATGACAAATCTAAATACTTAAAAAAAAGAAAGTAAAGAAAATATATGGAGTTCTGTGTTGCTCCCTGTGTGTTATCGACGTTGTGGAGCACTGTAACAAGAATACCGAATAGGGGCCAAAATACCGGGTGGTCAAAATTAAACGTTCCCTATTTAACATATTAACACACGGAAACTAATTACCGTAAGAGTACAAACTTGATAGCGTTAATGTCCATAGTATGGGCTGCATGGTTTTCATGAGTGACAACGCCACTGTCCAGTTCCAAATATGGGCACCTGGCGCCGTGATCAGTCATCGTGATTCTAAGCCTCACACACCTGACCAATAGCAGTGCACTTGTTGATGTGACAAAGTGAGTTTGGACGAAACGAGCAGGACATTATTATCGAAGCTCTATTGTCAAAACAACAGCAATGCTGCATCTGCACTTCGAGAATATCGCCGGCTGAAACAATTACAGAGCATGGGGAATAAGTTCGCATCAACTCGAGAACTGGGCGTCACTCCGGAAAGAGGCCCACGACCAGTAGCAGCACAGGTCGTTGATGAAATCATTGTTGCTATCGCAGACAACCGGTCGTCAGGCAGCGCACGTGCTGTGTCACGACAGTTGAACATCCATCCACTGTACGGATGGAGCTTCGAACCATTCTCAAATGATACCCGAACAAGTTCAATATCGTACAGCAGCTTGCACCACAGGACCCACAACGACGTGTTGACTTCGGTCTAGAGTTTCGCGCAAGGACTGAAGCTGACGAGGTCTGGCCGTGGACCATCCTATTACCAGACGTGTGAGGTGAACACACAGAATTTCCGAGTGTGGGAATCTTCACCTCCAGTCACTGTGTATGAAGTTACTCTGTATGGTGAACGTGTCACCGTAAGGTGTAGCTTCACGTTCATCACTAGCCCATACTTTTTTGAACAGGTTGCGGCTCAAGAACCAAAGACGTGCAGTGTGACTGGCCAGCGGTGCTGCGATATGCTTCGCAAGCTTGTCATACCCTGCAGCAGGAGTGAGAGGCATTGAACTTAGCAGGATTCATGCAGCATGGAACCCCACAGCACATCGCTCGTGAAGTTCACGATCTTGTCAGAAACAGGTTTGGAGACGATCGAATTATCAGCCGATCGTTTCCAAATGCCTGGCCGTCACGATCACCTAATCTCATTCCCTGTGTTTTCTAGTTGTGGGGCTACCTGGAGCACAGGATTTACAAGGGGAATACTCACATATATGCTGATCTGAAACACGGCAGTCAAGAGAAATAGTATGCTTACCGACGAGCTTCGTTCTGTTGTGCAGAATGCAGTCCCACGCTTTTGGACTCTTGCAGACACTGGTGGGCGCTATATTGAGCCCCTTTTGTAACAGTAATGATACCTGTATGTAATGATATAAGGTACCGTAGCTGCGCATTAAAAGAGTTTAAGTTGAACTGATTCTGCATTATTTCTCTTCCCCATGTAATTGACATTAATTATATCAAGCTTGGTACTCGTATAGTAATTAGTTTCTGTGTTAAATAGAGAATGTTTAGTCATAGTACTATGTCTCAGGAGATGGTCGAATGCGTCCACATCAAATACACAAGACAAATACTCTAATACTGCTTCTAGAGCGTGGGGACCGTTTGGAAGGACAAGATGGGAATTTTTGTGTTTCAAAATTCTTGGTAGAACCGACAGGCAAATGAGCGTCCAGCGCCCTGATTGGAGGGATTTGATCTAAGCTTTGCTTATGCAGTAAGAGATCCCTGCACTTCCCTGTTTAGGCAAAGACGAGCTGCTCTCACGCACCGAACGGTATACTGACTGTCTGTGAAGCAACAACTGACTTACGCTTAATGTAGTTTGGCTGTGTTATAAAACAGTTAGCTACAAAACGATAATCTTGTGAAGGAATATTTCTCATCCTGATCCAATATGAAGTCGTATTACATCAAACGTTTGTAATATTTCACCAAAATAGATTTTATGACGGGTATTCAGATCAGAATGGTAACGTTAGATTACACTGAGTCCCAGACGGCTATCATTTTGCGATGGGGCTTTTATCGGTTTATACATTATGGAAAATGCTTGATATTTCGAAGATTGTGCTAAAATATATTTTCAGATTATAGACTACGCTTGTATATCAGTGCCTGCTACAAATGTTTGATGATAATAAAAAGTAACAACAGCTAACGATATTTGGTGTACATAGCTATAAAAGCACCCTCTGAAAATCTGAGAGAACTGCAACACTCACCAGATGATTAGAAGCTGAATAGGATTTTCACTCAGCAGCGGAGTGTGCGCTGATATGAAACTTCCTGGCAGATTAAAACTGTGTGCCCGACCGAAACTCGAACTCGGGACCTTTGCCTTTCGCGGGCAGGTGCTCTACCAACTCAGCTGCCGAAACACGACTCACGGCCGGTACCCACAACTTTACTTCTGCCAGTACCTCGTCTCCTACCTTCCAAACTTTACAGACGCTCTCCTGCGGAACTTGCAGAACTAGCACTCCTGAAAGAAAGGATATTGCGGAGACATGGCTTAGCCACAGCCTGGGGGATGTTTCCAGAATGTCCAGAAGGTCCCGAGTTCGAGTCTCGGTCGGGCACACAGTTTTAATCTGCCAGGAAGTTTTGATTAGAAGCTGTCTCTCCCCCAACCTATTACACGTTATGCAAAATATGTTGCTACTGCTGATTGTGTTCGTTGTTACTATTATTTTTCTGATTATAATGAAACCTGGCGCAAAGAGGTGAGCTATAATTTGGATGATAATTGACCTTGTTAGAGTGAATTACAAAGCACAGTAACATCTACATCATCTATGCATTGCTTCTCTCGGCGTGCGTTCTTCATCGAGCCAAAGTCGATGCTCTTTATGGTCTTCTGTTACGTGACGAGGAACACAGTGGCACACACCTTTGAGTATCCCAACTGGTAGACGAGTCAGCATTACCAGCAGAGGTGAACAGTCTTGCCGTGACGTGTTTGAATGTAATCCGTAGATAACTTCGAACGAGAGTGTCCGCACGTTTCAACACTGAAGGAAACACAGTTGGGTGTGTGAGGCTGTATACGAAAGATCGGACAGATTTGTGCGACCTTGTTTCGATGATGACAGACGGCTTCACAAATAACACGCTGTGCTACTTTTCACTGCCTGCTCTACATCTACATCTACATCCATACTCCGCAAGCCACCTGACGATGTGTAGCGAAGGGTACCTTGAGTACCAATATCGGTTCTCCCTTCTATTCCAGTGTCGTATTGTTCGTGGAAAGAAGGATTGTCGGTATGCCTCTGTGTGGGCTCCAATCTCTCTGATTTTGTCCTCATGGTCTCTTCGCGAGATATACGTAGGAGGGAGCAATATATCGCTTGACTCCTCGATGAAGGTATGTTCTCGAAACTTCACCAAAGGCCCGTACCGAGCTACTGAGCGTTTCTCCTGTAGAGTCTTCCACTGCAGTTAATCTATCATCTCCATAATGCTTTTGCGATTAATAAATGATCCTGTAACGAAGCGCGCTGCTCTCCGCTGGATCCTCTCTATCTCTTCTATCAACCCTATCTGGTACGGATCCCACACTGCTGAGCAGTATTCAAGCAGTGGGCGAACAAGCGTACTGTAACCTACTTCCTTTGTTTTAGGATTGCATTTCCTTAGGATTCTTCCAATGAATCTCAGTCTGGCATCTGCTTTACCGACGATCAACTTTATATGATCATTCCATTTTAAATCACTCCTAATGCGTACTTCCAGATAATTGATGGAATTAACTGCTTTCAGTTGCTGACCTGCTATATTGTAGCTAAATGATAAGGGATCTTTCTATCCATGTATTCACAGCACATTACACTTGTCTACATTGAGATTCAATTGCCATTCCCTGCACCATGCGTCAGTCCGCTGCAGATCCTCCTGCATTTCAGTACAATTTTCCAATGTTACAACCTCTCGATATACCACAGCATCATCCGCAAAAGCCTCAGTGAACTTCCGATGTCATCCACAAGGTCACTTATGTATATTGAGAATAGCAACGTTCCTACGACACTCCCCTGCGGCACACCTGAAATTACTCTTACTTTGGAAGACTTCTCTCCATTGAGAGTGACAAGCTGCGTTCTGTTATCTAGGAACTCCTCAATCCAATCACACAATTGGTCTGATAGTCCATACGCTCTTACTTTGTTAATTAAACGACTGTGGGGAACATTATCGAACGCATTGCGGAAGTCAAGAAACACGGCATCTACCTGGGAACCCGTGCCTATGGCCCTCTGAGTCTCGTGGACGAATAGCGCGAGCTAGGTTTCAAACGATCGTATTTTTCGAAGCCCATGCTGATTCCTAGAGAGTAGATTCATAGACATTCTGCAAGCGTCTACACTACTGACCATTAATATTGCTACAATAACGAGAAATGCAGGAGCTAAACGGGTATTCATTGGACACATATATTATACTATACTTGACATGTGATTACATTTTCACGCAATTTGAGCGCATAGATCCTGAGAAATCAGTACCCAGAACAGCCACCTCTGTGCGTAATAACGGCCTTGAAACGCCTGGGCAATGAGTCAAATAGAGCTTGGATGGCGTGTACAGGTACAGCTGCCCATGCAGATTCAACACGATACCACAGTTCATCAAGCATAGGGACTGGCGTACTGTGAGTAGCCAGTTGCTCGGTCACTATTGATCAGACGTTTTCAATTGGTGAGACGTCTGGAGAATGTGCTGGCCATGGCAGCAGTCGAACATTTTCTGTATCCAAAAAAGGCCCGTACAGTCGTGCATTATCCTGCTGAAATGTAGGGTTTCGCAGGAATCGAATGAAAGGGAGAGCCACGGGTCATAACACATCAGAAATGTAACGTCCACTGTTCAAAGAGCCGTCAATGCGAACAAGAGGTAACCGAGACGTGGAACCTTGGCACCCAATAAAATCACGCCGGTGATACGCCAGTATGGCGATGATGAATACATGCTTGCAATGTGCGTTCACCGCGATGTCGCCAAACACGGATGTGACCATTATGATGGTATAAACAGAACCTAGTTTCATCCGAAAAAATGATATTTTGCCATTCGTGCACCCAGGTTCGTCGTTGAGTGCACCATCGCAGGCGCTCCTGTCTGTGACGCAGCGTCAAGGGTAACCCACCCAACCTTCGTCTCCGAGCTGATAGTCCATGCTGCTGCAAACGTCGTCGAACTGTTCGTAGAGATGGTTGTTGTCTTGTAACCGTCCCCATCTGTTGACTCAGGGATCGAGACGTGGCTGCATGATCCGTTACAGCCATGCGGATAAAATGCCTGTCATCGCGACTGCTAGTTATACGAGGCCGTTGGGATCCAGCACGGCGTTCCGTATTACCCTCCTGAACCCACAGATTCCACATTCTGCTAACAGTCATTGGATCTCGACCAACGCGAGCAGCAATGTCGCGATACGATAAATTTCAGTCGCGATAGGCTACAATCCGACCTTAATCAAAGTCGTAAACGTGATGGGACGCATTTCTACTCCTTACACGAGGCATCATAACAACGTTTCACCAGGCAACAGCGGGCAACTGCTGTTTGTGTATGAGAAATCGGTTGGAATCTTTCTCCATGTTAACACGTTGTAGGTGTCACCACCGGCGCTAACCTTGTTTGAATGCTCTTAAACGCTAATCATTTGCATATCACAGCATCTTCTTCCTGACGATTAAATTTCGCGTCTGTAGCACGTCATCTTCGTGTTGTAGCAATTTTAATGGCCAGTAGTGTTAGAATCACTGTTTGTGTGGTTTTCCGCCAAAAGAAACTCTACTTCGTACACATCTCTGTTACAGATGGCACTCTGAAAACTACGTATAACGCTGCCATCTGCCGGATCTTTATGAAAGTATAGGCCCTGAAACAGAAATAATGCACGAAATCCCACCACCAATACTGAAAATTATCATCGGAAATTGGCCGCGAAAAAAATGTGTTGCGTTATTTATTGAACGCCCCTCGTGCTTATCATTGTGCGGTACTTAATTAACTGACATAAATCAATCTGTTGCACATTGCATGTATACGATGTCTTCTGGGACGTACTGACCGATTCTGACAAACAATTCAGGCCAAACTCGCGGTTCTAGGCGCGCAGTCCGGAACCGCGCCACTGCTACGGTCGCAGGTTCGAATCCTGCCTCGGGCACCGATGTGTGTGATATCCTTAAGTTAGTTAGGTTTAAGTAGTTCTATGTTCTAGGGGACTGATGACCACAGCTGTTAAGTCTCATAGTGCTCAGAGCCATTTGAACCATCAGGCCAAACTTGTATTGTAGAGTATGGTGATGAGATATTAATCAAAATATGATTTGTAAGAGATAATATGAAAAACTAATTTATTCACTAGTGGTACATGTATGTGGCTTTCAGAGCAGAAACTGAAAAAAAACGATGTACACTTGACAGCACAAGAAGCGCGCCACCCCAGAATTCCATTGTGTAGGCCGCACCTAGCTGTACGCAACCAACATAGCAGAACTGTGTCTCAGGTCCTCTAGAACATCTGCTGTACAGTCGTTTGACTATTGTGAATGGTTATCACAAGATATTACAACAAACATTGCTCCTTACGGCAGTCAGTGCAGATGTAATCCAATAATGTCATACAACAAATTTTAGAAAACACGTTATTAAAGATGGTACAGTCCCCAATCCTTGTAAATTAAACTTCCTTAAAATAAGCTACAGTGGCCGAGCGGTTAAAGGCGCTATAGTCAGGAACCGCACGACCGCTACGGTCGCAGGTTCGAATCCTGCCTCGGGCATGGATGTGTGTGATGTCCTTAGGTTAGTTAGGTTTAAGTAGTTCTAAGTTCTAGGGGACTTATGACCACAGCAGTTGAGTCCCATAGTGCTCAGAGCCATTTGAACCAATGAGCTACACCGCGAAAGTCTTATCAACCTCATTGAATGACGCGATGAGTTTCATTGGTGATCCGAATTCGAACCCATTATTAACCAAACAAAACTTGAATGTCTCATCAAGACTCGACTAGGTGTAAAGAGAAATATCGAAATGTTGATCAGTATCAGTCCAGAAGGCTGAAAGTGTGAACCTGGAAATATATGACGATAGGTTTAGTACTGCACTGACAATCCCTTGAAGCTTATAATGTCTCTGAGAAATAACCACAAAATGTATGTCATAAAGAGAAAAGCACAAGTGTGAAATGCCATGAACTAAGGTTGTGGTGATGAACAGGGTGTAGAAAACAATCCCTATATGAATTGTTAACTAGACATAATCAGATGTCAGGTATCAAATATGTTCACCAACAACATGATATTGGATCCTGAAACTGCGATAGAAGTGATTTCCTCGTAGCAGGGAGTCTAAACCGGCACCTTTCGCTATTCTCTTACAGTTACAAATAGCCTGAAATACTTACTGTTTCTTCACCTCTAGCGAGATTTGCACATGTTCGGCTAGAGGTAACACAGCGAATAGTTGTGTGCTGCCCGGGACTCTAACCCCGTGCATACTGCTGCTGCTGACCCCACAAGAAGACGTGTCAACTACCAATTTCCCTTTGACTATTAATTAAGCTGGCGCCATTTGTAGAGACCTGGAGGAGTTTGACGGGACAGTATCATTTAGAAGGGTTCACGCATAGAGAAAAAAAGGAATTAGAACTCGAAATCCTGTAGAGTGGCAATATTTTCAAAATCTCGAGGTTACTTAAAGTAACAAATGAAGGTCGTATGATCTTACATGATGACTAGTTTGTGAAGTAAAATAACATTACTAGTGTAAGAAAGCATACTAGAGACAGAGTTTCTGCAAGCGGGGATTTCCGCCTCTAACACCCAGAAATAATCGTTCTCCATTCCAGTCAGTAGCTGATGGACATGTTTATTGTCGAATCGGAACCATGGAACAGTCCTGCGTTCTTTAGCTGGCGTTACCGGAAGTGAAGAGGGTTTTGTCTGTGGCTGTTAAAAACTGTTTCCACCAGCAGGAATCGAACCCACACCTTAGCCATTACACGCTCAGTCCTACTAGCCACCAAATTTCGCGTGCGCTAGCATCATGTATTTGTCACAATGGGGCGCGAAGCGCGAGCTATGACAAATGTTGAGCTCAACTTGAGACTTGAGCTGTTGTTGATAACAACCTATTCGCGGTATAGTAGTCAACGTAACGTCTTGCATTGCAAACACAATTCCGTGATATCAAACCCATCCTTTTCCTTTCATTTTGAGCCGCATTCCGTCTGTCTGCTAAGAGCATCAGTTCGGCAGAAGGAAAGAAACAGTTTTTTTTATTTTTTAGTTTTAAACCAGCCAGTAATAGAAAATTCATGTGGAAACATGTTTGTGATAGGGCTCGTGGTTGTCTGTCATGATATGAGTGATTTCAGCGGCATCAACCAGCAGCCGCTAGATGCAGTCCTGTGTCCGCCCAAGTGATCGACGAATGGGGTATGGAGCCTATGATCCCCAGCAGACTTTTCTGCACTCGAATCAGCGGGTAATTTTGTGTGTGGCGTAAAACTAAGTTTCAGATGCTCGGTGGCGATTTTGTATAGCATGCTGTTAAAAGTGTATTTAACTTTGGCCTTAGTTTGTTCAACTTTGTAGTATAGCCCGACCCTTATGAGGAGCGTCTTTTATGCAGTGGAAAACGGAGTCTGAAACGGAGTAAGGTTTAACATCTGTGTTCTTTTTCTGTTTAATAAAAGAGTGAAAGCAGTGGAGGCATTTCGAAACACCTCTGCCCTGTATGGAGCGAGTGCTATCCAGGAAGTCAAGTTGTATCGTTTCAAGTACGATCGTTTTGAGATAAATTAATCACGTCATTCAGGAAGACAAACAAGAGTTGACGAAGGACGTTTCTGTGATTTGCTACTATGGTCAGTGGCAGTGTATCTGACAACTAGCGAGTGTGACGACCAGTTAACCTTTGTGCGACACTTTCCTTCAGTAGTCATTTTGATGTTGAAAGGAAAGGAAGGAGGATTTCGGTGCAAAGTCTTTCACAACACGTTTAAAGTTCCTATTTTTATTCTCTCTGTTATTTAATGAGCGCTTTATTAATGTGACTGCGTATTATTAATTATTTTTTAATTTTTTTTGGTTTAGTGATTGTGTTTTACTGTTTGGTCCTCTTATTTGAGTCCTTTTAATTATGTTTGTGGTGATTATGAAGTCTATATTGCTTACTGTTCTCCGTAAGTTAAACAATACGGTAATACCATATGTGTTTCGCAGAAGCAGACCTCGTTTAGTCTCCTTGCTGGAACTTCTCCACCTGAAATCGCGAAAGATAATTTATCGCTCTACGGAAATTGATCGGTACAGTTAAGTGCTATGCTGTGTCATGTATTTGGAATGTGGCGTCCAACTTAAGTTCGTGAAATTATTTAGGTCTACGGAGAAATATTCTCGACGAAACCAAGAGCCGTCTAAAACTGCAGGTTATCACCATAAAACCACACAACACTTCCGAAGAACTTGCGTCTTTGAGATCACTGAATATTTCTTTCGAAATGATTAAAGGTTATGAACTATACACACCTCATACTCCTTTTGTGCTTTTATATGTATTTATTTTCTTCAGTACCATAAAACATCAATGGCGGCTTCCAACAATCTCCTCTCTATCCGACATAGAACACCTCTCTTCCAATGTCCAACATGGAACATTTCTCTTTGCCGTAGCATAAATTCCAAAGATTATTTATAACTTTCTTCTCACAATATGTGGAAGGGAGGTCCCACCAAGATAACTTTCTTCTCACACAATCTGTTTATTTAAAAATATATAACCATAAAATTTTCTTTGACAAAATGAACAAATTATCAAAATTCTTTTGATCTCAAACCTTAAGTTGAATGAGCTTTTGCAAAAGAAATCTGAAGTGCTGTATTGCAAAACGGTAAACAATATGACAATGATAACAAGACGGCCGGACCTGCAGCCTTCCCGTTATCGGCTGAAACAGAGGTGTTTACTACCGGTGGACACAGTCTGTCTCATAGAATGCCCTTCTGCAACACATGAAAACTGTAGATGGCAAGAGTGATTCAATTAATCAAAACAGATGGCTTAACTTTCGATTTGAAAGCTGTATATCGAAAGATTCGGGGTTAAGATGCGCACCTGTGCTTAGAGGTTAAACAGTTTAGGAAACAATATGACAATGATAAGGCTTACTTCTAAGCAACCAGCCTCCTAATTTCAATCGGCAAGCAAGGTTGACTCCATCCGAACCTGTCCCTTCTGACAATTCTTTTTTCACTAAAGCCCTGGTGGCAGTTGCCTGTTAATATTTTCAAAGTTAAAGTATTTGTCAGTTATTAAGACTGCTCTGATGGAACGTCTTCAAACATCACTTGTGAACACTTAGTAAAAGAGAACTCATTCGGCGGAACCACAAGATCCAGCTAAAATACACCAATAATGACCCGATCTTTCAAACACACAAACGAACAGCTCAGTACAACAGGTTGTTCAGATTATAACTAATAACTGAGAAATGCATTTACAATTAAAGAACTGAACTGGTTAACATCCAATCTAACCACAAGGTCCCTCTTTCGTTCAACGGCAACTTGTGCCTTAGTACAATTGTATCGGCTGTATTTACGACATGGAGCTGATTCATTAGAACATTAATGATGAGGTACAAGGCAGAAAGCAAAGGCAATATAATAGTGAGACAAATTTTCAAACTATAACTAGTGTCTTAGTATAGTACTACAGCCTATATTTACGCCCAAAGAGCTGGCCGAGTAAAACTCTGAGGGACAGGTATAAACCAGAATATAATAAGGAGGGCAGGTAGGCAAAGACACAAATCACCACAAGGATTACAGAATGTTTCTCCCCTTTATCAGCAAGCAGTTCCACGGATCCAAGGTGCTTCGCAGCGGTTACTGAATGTTGCCAACCAACAGACGGGATGTCGGCCTGCTGCTTGTAGTCGAAGCTCATCCCGGTGAAGTACTCCGGTACCTTCGCTCTGCGCTGGCCGTCCTTGCGCAGCTCGTGGCTTTGGCAGCTCGGACCTCGTGACCACCTCCTGTCGCGGAGCTACCACCAATCCCCGAACTTCGTGCCTCCCTGTCGGGCCAGCGAACCATATGTATATATCGGCAATCAGAGACCTTCTAACGGCACAACCCACAGATACCAACTCCCCCGCACAGATACTGGCAATGGGGTCGCAACGCACATAGTCGATACTGCATCTGAGCCAGTGGCGCCAAACAGAACTGAATGGTGCCACTGCTCGAACAGAGTATTCAGTGATGCAATTTCATTAACAGATTAGTGTGGTTTCAGTAGCAATTCCGCAGTCTTTTTTTTATTTCTTAGCTCTAGATCCATTGGTTATCGTAGTAGCGAGATGTCTTATGATGACTAAATTTCGGAAAATGTCGTTCTGAGTTCGATATAGCTGCTTGTAGCTCTGTCACAGAGGAGGCAAAATGTTACTCACGCGCCCGTTTGGAACTGAGAGCTACTGCCTGTTGCTCATTACAGTGCGTCAACATTTCCGTGGAACAAGCGACCAATACAGCTTTCAGCGCCTCGTCATTGGCCTTGTGATGGCTGGTACAGATAATTCGCAATGTAGACAACGCGATTAGTTGTAGTTGCTGCGTGAAAGTAACATCCCCTGTCTGTAAACACATTTCGTAAGGCGGTGACACACGAAAGTGGGATTCATTCAGAATGTATGAGTGGTGTACCATGAATATATGAAGGGAAGCATGCAAGATAATTATCTGACATTTCAGGAAGTCATAAAACTATCACAGCGTCATTAGACATGTTCCTCTATGTTGTATGACCCTATCATAGTCGCCGAAGGATGATTATGTTTCGAAAGGCTATGCCTTTCTTGAGTGGACTAACAATTTACGAGTGCATCTTGCGCCTCATCGATACCGCAACTTAACTACCTTTCCTGCAAGCCATGAGGAAATTTTAGTATTTATGGCGAGGGAGGAAGTTGCACAGACCACCGCAGCACAAACGAAATGAAGTAAACATAAACCACCCAGCTACAAATCGATTTCACTGGTCTCGACATAGCAGGACGTTGTAAAGAGTGTGTCAGAATCCTCCATTTCATTGAAAACAATAAAGCCAACTTAATGCTATTCTTGGCATTGTGTAAGCACTCAGACATCGATAATAACTCTCTGAGGGAGGAACATGAGAGCGTGATTCTAAGCATTGTTGTGAGGAGAGGTATTGTCAACGAGAGTGGAAGTAGTGGTGTCGGTCGAGAGCTCGGGGCAGAAGACATGTCATGCTGCCCTCACGTCGGTGAATGCAGATCATACCATAAGCAATGCCAGGAGATATCTAGATGGCTTAACTACACTTGAAGATGGAATTCAAGGTAAAATTCGCAAGTGTAGCACAAAAGCAATTGCTGGGTTAGGCTCGTGATTGTTAGCCCGAGTATCCAGTAATCTCGTGTCTTGCTTGTCAGTTAAAGAAGCGTCCTTATCCTCCAAATACTAACAATTATTCACCACATATAATTAATAAATATACTTTGATCACCAAAAGTTAATGTAAGTTTGAAATTGAAATAATTTGATAATCTGACACTCTGCCATTATTGGTACTTATATGGTCATCAAAAGACATTTCGCCATTATTAATTACCGGTCATGACGATTTCTGAAGTTTTTAAATAGACTTAATTTATGAAATCCCATCTCAAAAGTTATTTAGTAGTTAACAGAACCCAAATAAACTCAGTTTTATTAAGTCCATTCTTAGCAAAAATAAGCTTTTAGCGCTGCTGCTGCATGCTGCTGCGAATTGCTATAAGCCACATGGAAATAGGCTGTCATCTAAAGAGCTGAGTGCAAAACGCAGGGCTAAAACAGAGGAACTGACACACCACAACATGTCATGTACTGTAAACCAGTAAATTCCGTTGCACAAGCCACATTCTGCATCAGTTGTGAATTCATATTCAAATACGCAGTCAGATAGCTTATCCAAATGTTAGTTTCAAGTTTTTCATGTAACGATCTGTTGAGGGCTTAAATGACAGTGAAACTGACACTCATACAGTACGCACACTGTGCTATGCATCTCACATACCGTTTACTGATAGCTCAGGTTGCGTTCTAGTCCATTTTCACAGACGAACATATTCAATATTAGTTGTGGCTGCGTTACAGCGTGTGAAGAAATACTTTGTTGCAACGTTATGAAATACCCCGAAATGTATCACCTATTGACATCAAACCAGTATGGATTTGGAGAGCACCACTCCTGTCAGACACAGTTGGCCCTTTACTCGCAGGATGTATTGCGTACGGGCCTCTCAAATTGATTGTTTGTTTATAGAGTTTTAAAAAGTCTTTTGATATCCTACCTCACAATCGGCTTCCAACCATATTTATGTCCTAAGGGAAATCGCGGAGCAACGCTGTCAACATGGTAATAAGGAGGGCTACTTCCGTCTTTTTCCACCTGAAAGTGAACCAGGTACAGCCAGATTGTTCTTGAGGTAAATTTAAAGACTAATTTATCATGTGTATACGTTTAATTTCAATCATAACATTCATTAACCAAAACGAAGTAATAATATAATTGAAACATTATTGCTAAATAAGAATACAGAATGAAAAAAGAATTGTAGAACTTAATCTGTTAACGTAAATCCTCCCAATAATTATTCTTGGTGGGTGAGACTCGATATAGCAATCATTAAGACTATCACCAGGTTAAACGCAATGCTGAAATAAACGTACAATATGTAGTACGGTGACTACGTGCTCGGACACCTCTGATGTCAACACAAATTTTCCGTAATACACAATAATTAATACTATGAAACTGCTTGCTGCATAAATATGTAACATTTTGGTTTTGCATGTTGGTATCCTGATTTCTACGGTTTATTTATCGATTTTCAATTTCTATTAGTATTTAACTGTTGTTACTTGAGTTCATATTTCTTCATCTTGACGTTCTGAGATAATGGGTGGAGCTACGAACGCTAGAAGATGCAGTGTCATGTGGAGAAATCAGAAGGTTTCCGACATATTGTTCTGCCGGCATTTAGGAGGGGGGCTGCAGCAGCGGAGGATGCGAAAATCATTTCGCCGTGTATGGGCATAATACCGTTAAACAGAGCCCAGCAAAAAATGGTTTTCTCGTTTTAAGGAGGACCGCTTCGACATTAGTGGCTGTCTACGTTCAGAGTTTGATGATATTGTCTGAATGCATTAACCTGTTATGATCCGCGTCATTGTACTCGATAACTGCCAAATGTGATGACCTGCAATCATTCCACCATCGTGCGACATTTGCATGCAATAGAGAAAATTCAAAACATCGGCTGTACGGGTACCGCAAGCTCTAAGCAAAACTCACGACCATACGTGCGTGTCAGCTTGCTTGTCTTCCTTTTGCTCGCGAATAACACCGACCATTGCTCTCCTGTATCGTTATTCGTGTCGAGAACTGGTGTTTTTATATTAACGTGAGGAAAATAAAGGAATGGTTGAACTCACACGAAACAGTAAGTCCCCCGAGATAGACATGTGGGCATCCACCAAAGATAATCTCATTCATCTGGTGGAACAGTGACGATGTGCAATACTACGAATTGTTTTCCCAAGGTGTAATAACCACTGCTGACATTCATTGTCAACAACTGAGTCTTCTTACAGGCGCAATCCAGGAGCAACGACAAGAAACACTGAGTGAAGTCATTATACTCCAACATAACGCCCGCCCAGTTCTACTACAAACTGTACAGGAGCTGGGTTGGGATCTCATTCAGCACTCATCTTATTCACCTGATCTTGCATCCTCAGATTTCCATCTTTTCCGCTCTCTATCAAACAGCCATTAAGGAAATTCCATTCCGGATGAAAATCTGCTCCGAAAATGTCTTGACGAGTTCTTCGCCTTAAAAACTCGTGATTTCTAAAATCCCGGAATCGAAAAGTCACCTTAGCGTTGGCAGCCTGCTGTAAATATCAGAAGGAGAATATATTACTGATGACTTAAGTCTGTGCTATGTGTATTTGTTCTCAAGTTGTGAAAAAACGCTACAAACCTTCACACAATCTAATATATTCATATCTGGCTTTGTTCTTAGACTTACTGGAGGTACCGTGAGAAAAGGATGCGTTCAAAATAGTTTTGTGATGGTCAGACTAACACGAGATTTCCACTACATTTGGCATTACTACTGTTAATCCTTGCTTGGAGTTCACGTCATCACAGCGTGCCAAGCAGGTGCAAACACCGTGCTAAGGGGATACCAGCAGAACGGTAGGAAGGTAGTGGCGTTCGCAGAGGGACTAAAGAGATATATAGGCTGGAGAGGCAACGGTGTATGTCTTGCACTCATAGTCGGGATGTGTGCATGACTGACGAAAATTAATAATTTAATGAAGACTGTTGAGAGTGCCAGATAGTCGCAGATATGAAGAGTGAACAATAGCCCAAGTCCAGAATGAGATTTTCACTCTGCAGCGGAGTGTGCGCTGATGTGAAACTTCCTGGCAGATTAAAACTGTGTGCCGGACCGCGACTCGAATTCGGGACATTTGCCTTTCGCGGGCAAGTGCTCTACCAACTGAGCTACCCAAGCACGACTCACGCCCCATCCTCACAGCTTTACTTCCACCAGTACCTCGCCTCCTACCTTCCAAACTTTACAGAAGGTCTCCTGCGAATCATGCAGAGCACTTGCCCGCGAAAGGCAAAGGTCCCGAATTCGAGTCTCGGTCCGGCACACATTTTTAATCTGTCAGGAAGTTTCAGCAGACAAATTACTGTGTACGTTTTGATGTTCACCGAAATGTCCAGCATTACTGATAAAGATGGTGTACTCGGTACTAGCTGCGGTACCTAGAATCTAAGTGAATGATACTAATTGTAACTTAAAAACGAATACAGTTCTTGGCTCCTTGTTTAGCATAATAACATACACACGAAAATAACGGCAGAAATTTTAATTTTGAATAATGAGAGTGACCCAGTCAACCAGGGTTCACCGGCGAGATACATATATCGTTAAACGTGCTTCACGGCGCCAAACCCAGGTTGACATTATTGATGTGCTCCTGGAACCATCACTCGAGGTGCAGATGACATGCCAATAGCTCTTTAACTGTAAGAGAGATGGGATTCCTGATTCAAGAATCAACGCTCCATGTCTCAAATTCTTGTATTACTGTTAATGATGATGATGATAATTAGTGTTTTAGGGCGCACAACAGCGAGGTTATCAGCGCCCGTTCCCAAAAGTTCAATTCAGAGCCGAATCGTGAGAGAAGTGGTATTGTTCAAATTGCAAGATTGGACACAGCACATCAAAACAGGGAGATAACACTAAAAATAAAATATCAGTACAAACAGGGAAAAATAAGTAACGGTGGCTGAGTGACCACTTACAAATAATGGGTGACCAAACCACTGGACAGCACATTAAGACTTCAATCCCAATATTTTGGGAAGAAGGCCAGACATCACACAAAAACGTAAAACTCTAGCGACACTTGCCTCATTATTAGTTAAAAGAGAGGGTAGGTCTGGTGGGAAACTGAAATCTTCCCTCAAACCCGCATATAAAACACACTCAGTTAAAATATGCCGTATCGACAGCTGTGTCCCACATGTCTGACACGTTGGTGGCTCCTCACGACGTAACAGAAAACCACGTGTCAAAGGACAATGTCCTATTCTAAGCCGTGTAAGGGCTACTTCCTCAGCGCGTCGTTGTCGGAAGGAGGTGAGCCACGGTCGGACAGAATCCATCACCGCTCGCAACTTATTATCCCTCACGTCCAGCCACTGACCCTCCCACCAACGCATGACCTTCCGAGTCACGAAAGACATAATGGCCTGCAGGGGGACGGAACAGCGAGCAGGAGGTGGGATGGAGCAAGCCTCCTTGGCAGCCGCATCTGCAAGTTCATTTCCAGGAATGCCTATGTGTCCTGGAACCCAGCAGTAAATCACATCCTTAAACTGCTGTTGCAAGAGCAGGAGTGCGTCCTGCACCTCTTGCACCATCCGATCTGCTGGGTACATTTGTTCAAGATAGTGTAGAGCACTTTGGGAATCGGAGCAGATGATGAATTTCGTGCCACAATGTCGGCGCATATGCTCTAATGCTTGCAGAATGGCAAACAGTTCTGCATAGTAAACTGAGAACTGCTCTGGGAGCCCTATCCGATGGACAGTATCGGGAAACACAGCAGAGCAGCCCATAAAATCCCCCTGTTTAGAACCATCCGTGTAAACAGTAGTAAAATCGGAATGGCGTTCTAAACTCTCAGTAAGTTTAATTTTAAAAAGGTGGTCCGGGGTACAATACTTCCTGTAAGCAGCCAGATCAAGAAGGAATCTTGGCCTTTGTAGTCGCCAGGGAGATCCCCTACTTCATCCCTGGTGGAGGATCTTAATGCCCTCCAGGTGTACTGACTCGAGACTCTCCTATGCACGGATGCCAAACGGCTTTGTTGCCGCCGGACGGTGGCGGAAGAGACGTGCCAGCGCCGGCTGGGAAAAAGTGTCGGACGCCAATGAAAGAGGAGTGGACTTGGTCCTGTACGCGTGCCGTATTACTGTTAAGCAGTCAGACTGTAAGAAAATATCGCAGTCGGACTATGAATGGTTAAATGACAATGAAGTTACTGTAAACTATAAAAATACAGTACAGACTAAAATCAAGTAATATTACAGTTAGTTTAAGCTTTGTTTTCGACACCAGATTGAAATAAATAAATTTATTACTATTACACGTGGTTTGGAATGCCAGCTTCACATTCCGTAACTGCAATCGAACTATAGGCTTGGATTAAAGTTAATTTTAAAACATACGACAAAGTTTATGGCTTTCTTATGTGACATTCATACGATTTATTGACATTGTAGCGGTTTCCGCATACAGGAGCACTCATGAATACCACCAAGATAATCTTGGCATTTCACCGATTCTCACTGAAGGAAGATTGGTTTATCCGTTTCGTGGGGCGTAATTTTCAAGACAATTTTGAATGCCTAAATTTAGGAAAACACTAAGAACATCTTCGATATTTAAATCTATAACAACGAGTAAATATAAAGGGAACGATTCAGATGTTTGGATGAAGCTTCTTCTGCAAATACCGTAATACATCTGCATCGACATACATACTCCTCAAGCCCCTATACGGTGCGTGGCAGGAGCTGTCTTGTACTCCTGCTAGTGGTTCCTCTTCCTACAACAATAGTAAGTGGAGTGATGGAAACGTAACTGTGTGTAAGCTATCGCGTGAGCCCTGACTTCTCTTATATTGTCTTCTCGGTCCTTACGGGAGATGCATCTTAATGGAAATAGAATCTATCATCAGTAGATTCTATTTCATCAGTATGATACAGGTACCTGTTATCTTATGTTTCTTAATAGTATTCCGCTAAAGTAATGTCTCCATCTCACGAGGGATTCCCATTTCGGTTACTCTAGAGTGTATCTAAACTAGCTGCAACAAATCTCAGAAGCAACCTTTCAAGCCGTGCGGGGTAGCCGGGCTGTCTTAGACGTCTTGCCCCGGTTCGTACGGCTCTGCCCGTCAGAGGTTCCAGTCGTCCCTCGGCCATGGGTGTGTATGCTGTCCTTAGCGTAAGTTAGTTGAAGTCAGATTAAGTAGTGTGTAGCCATAGGGAACGATGTCCTAAGCAATTTCGTCCCTTATGTAACACTTCTGACAGTAAATGTAACGGCGTTTTCTCTTTTGATGCTGATCAATAGTCAGGATGAGCATTACTGCGAAGGGCATTTGATTCTAAAGCATTATGTCAGGGTGAAAACAGTAAATAAATAACTTTTTCTCTCTTAACAGAATGTTGGCAGGGTGGGTTCTTCCTTGGCTCGGGTATGAGGTAGAATGAAACAGCATTTTTACATAAGATAACTTTTATTGAAAGTTTTGTACAACTGTTTCCTTACTGGATGTTCTGGCTCGGAGATCGGCAGCTGTGTCGTTGGCGAAGCCTTCTTCTGCGGCAGCGGCGGCGTCTGATTACGGATGGCGGTGTGTATCTCGTGTCGCCGTCTCGCCCAGTTGACTGGAGATGCGCATCGCGAGATTGCCTGTGTAATTATTGAGAACGAAGTCGTCAATTGGATGGTGATATCTTGGATGTGGCGTGCCAGTGTTTCTCTTCTCTAAGCGGCCGCATGTGTTGTGCGTCGACCAGCGGAGCGGCGCGGCGGGGGAAGGCCAGTGTCCTGGACTCGAACAACGGACTCCAGCTTGCCAGTCTTCAGCTGTCAGATCTTCATCCCAGCTCACAGGTGACTGCTGATGTGTGGCCGTCTCCTTCCAGTGCTCACGAGTCACCCGGGTATGTAAAAACCAGACTTCAAATACCTTTTAAGGGGCTCCGGAACGCCCTATACTTGCAATGTCAAAATAACGGTTATAAATTACATCTTTCCTCACAAAGTATTTGAGGTAGGAAGCTGAACTTCTTACAGATTATTTATTGGAAAATGGGCTACAACTTAACACAGGGATTTTACAAAACTTTAGTTCAGTTATTAAAGATGATTTTTTTCAATTGTAATGAAAATTCACAACATTTTTTTGCAATTTTTTGTTTATATATACAAAAATATACAGTTTTTTGGAAAAAGGCTGTGTTAAATTATGCAGAAGGTACTGTGTAACATTTACTGAAAGTTTGAAACAAATATGTTTGGAAGATCCTTAGAATACATGTAATTAGTATGAGAAAATAAAAGTTTTGGGAATCGAGCGACAAAGATTGGATTAACTTTTTAGAGCATTCCAGGTCCATAGGATGGATTATCTTCATCCTCTGCAATCTCCTCCTCCAGCTTCCTCTTGTTCCTCCTCCTGTTTACTCTTGCTTGTATTTCTAGACTCTTTACAGCCCTGTCTGCAGCCCGAAGGCGTTCCTTGTCTAAAGCAAGCATCGCTCGTTGTTGTGTTCGTAGATTTTGCTGCCATTTTCTTCAGTTGCAGTTACTGCAACACTGTTCCAAAAGGTGGTCATGTATGAACACTTATCACATTTCAGTTCTATTTCACTAGCATGTCCTACGTGCTTTATTATGGAGAGTTCCAGACCAACTTCACTACAATGAATACATCTTACACAGTTTGAAAGAATTCCTTTGACAACCGACATATCAAATATTTCATTCACATCCGATTCGCCCATAAAACATTCATAGTTTTCACTCATTGAACCAAGCTTCTTCTGTGAAGTATTTTCTTTCCCACTTTCACTGCTATGGGCAGGTGTACTTGAGAGGTTAGGTTCACTCACTTGGTTATCGTCTTTATTGTTTACAGTAATAACACATACCTTTGGCTTTCCAACATTTCTCCTTTTCTTAAAAGCCTTCAGAGGATTTCTAATAACTTTACTTTTCCTCATTATCATACTTCAACAAAACAGAGACTCAAGAAACAGAATTAATTACGAATATTTTCGAGATAACGACAGAGTAAATAAACATGAAACAATCGACAAGACTTCTGTCTTCTGGCGCCGAGGCTGCTGCTTGCTATTCCATTACAGCGGCGGACTTGGTGCATCTGTGCATGATGTAGTCTCTTCTTGCATGACGGTCTTCAGCACCGAAACTGAACTGAAATCTGCTCTTGTCGGGCCCACTGCGTCTCGCGTATTGATTCACTTCAGTTTACTGGAGGTAAACGACTTCACGGTCATTGCCTCTTCTGTCACGTTGAAAAGCTTCTCGAAGAATCTTCTTAACGTCGATCGTTGGCTCTTGGAATGTAGGCGAGGGCCTGTGATCACATGTGACAATTGAGAAACACGTGAGCCGGTCGGGCGATGCCCTGACGGCTGAATCTCCAGCGTCCGCTTATGTGGGACGGGTGATGGCTTCTCCTGACGTGCTGACGTCATGCTCATTGGTTCTTCTGTCACTGCTGCTCTGCCCGCTGTTTGCCAGTGTGTAATTCTTCTAAACTAAACTAAGTTTTTCATTCATTTTCTAATTTCTACTTCACTTCACATTGATTTCTCTAATTTATTTACCTATCTTAAGTACCACTTAACACTTAGGAACTTTCCACCATAAAACCTATGAATCAAATTGAGGTCTTCCTCAATCTGGCCTAGCGGGTATCCGAAACAATCGAATAGTACTCAAGAATGACCAGCGAAAGTGCCCAGTTCGCATTCTGCACTTTGCTACAATTCCTCCAATAAACCGAAGTCAACATCTTGTCTTCTCAACAACTGACGTTAAGTGCTAGTTACATATCAGATCGCTTTCCTATGTTGCTGTGTCAAGCAGCATGTTATTAACACTGTATTATGATATTACGAGATTGCTCTTCCTGCTGGTCTCCATTAAGTTGTATTTTGCCACATTTAAAGAAAGCTACCAGTCATCACACCAAATACAAAGTCTATCGAATTCATGGAATATCCTCCTACAGACAATTAAAGGAGAGAATTTTCCGTACGCTGCAACATAATCAGAAAACATTCGTATGTTCCTTCTCACTCTCTCCTTCAAATAAAGAGAGCGAGAGAGAGAGAGAGAGAGAAATAGAGAGAGAGAGAGAAAGAGAGAGAGAGAGAGAGAGAGATGATGAACAGTCCTATAACACGTATCTGAGCATTGATCACCAAATCTTTGTCGCCGGCAAGCATTCCAACAAAACCAATGACGATTTGTGCATATAAGTTTTTCTCTCTCATGAAAATGTATTATATTCGACCTTACAATATGCTCTACAGATCTGCAGTAAACCGCCGTTGAGTATATTGGACTAAATTTTGCGCATCTGTTCTTTTACTCTTCTTAGATTCATGAATCACCTTAACTTTTTCCTGTTGCTTGGGACTTTCGGCTGGGCTATAAATTCGCTATAAATGTCGAAGAGTAATCACTATAGTACTTAGCCTGTGCGTCTTTTTGTTTTAAGCTCTTTCGATTGCTTTTCAGTGACAGATGCCCATTTCTGCTTTCTTCTTACGGGACTATAAATGGCTTGACTGTACGACCATCCAGCTGTAGTGATGTTTCACACGTAACAGACAATGGACGAGGAGCCATCTACGATCACACGGTCACTTATCGTAAAGGCACATGCCGCTCATTGCAAACAGCGTTCTCAACACAGGTCCTTCTGTCACTACACCAGTGTCTGTTATTTAGCGACAAAATTACAATTACAATGTTTACTCGTGGCTGGCTTCATACTAAAGCATCATAGCGTCAACTCAACTAGAAACTTTTTTCCTTCATAGCTCATAAAATAAAAAGGGCACTGTTGTTTCAGTGCGTCCTCTACATTTATCTGTCGTGACAAGGTTAGTCTAATTCATGGAATTTACGAAATGTTGACGTAATCCACATCGCATTACCCGTTTTTGTGATATAATGCGCTGCTAAATTGCGGCAAAATGCGATTAAATTCGTGTGAATACGCGTTAGGTTGGTTAGCTCGGGTACCGGCTTACTCGCTGTGTAAGCCGCTCATTCAGTTTTTGTGGCGAAGGGAGACTACTCTTGACTGGAAAACGTCTACGGGCCTACCACACTCTCAATCACGTCAGAATTACGGTAATATTTCTTGTTATTTGTAAATATTTCTCTGGAAATTACGAGTTTATTGCCTGTCACTTTCTTCATTTCGTTGCATAAAACCACGAGGAATTCGTGAGGTGTAGCACCGGTGCCGAGAATAAATCTGAGAATAGTAATATCGGTTGATTTGATAACTGCTGTGGAGGGTACTGAATGGAAGCAGCGAAACATGATATTTGTGGCACAATTTAAAAGAAAGCAGGAGCTGGCAGCAACACACAATCAGAGGCACCAATGATGAGTTAATTTGGTGAATGGGTAGGTGTGGCTTTTAATACAACCAACAAATTGAAATGGATGTAAGTTGCCCTATTTATGGATAGAGAGAGTGGCTCGTACAGGTTAGACTAAAGAGAAGAGTCTCATCAAACTCGACTTCAGACGAAAGACTACAGCAGTAACAATGTCGTCTCTTTGCTCTCACTGTGATTTACACAGACGGTTGATGAGTTTATTCAATTGTCCATTCGTTTGACTGGTCGTTCGCTGTCGTACTGATAAAGCATAAGACTATTTATAAACTGCATTTTCGGGTAATCGTACAACTAACTCCCTACATAAATGTATCACATCTTACATAACACTATGCCTACGTGACATGTGTCCCCTCAAATTGCTACTGGCACTCTTTAATACAAGTAACTCAAGAAATTTACCATGAAGAAAAGGGGCCTTCAAATTAAACATTTCATAACAGGTTTGTTTTGCGTGACCATCATCCGCAACTAGTACAGAAATAATGATTTTGTAAATAATTGCAGCAAGGAGACGTGGTTTTTATTTACAAAGCAAAGAAACATTTTATGCGTAACACGGGATTAATGACGCATTGAGTTCATGAACATGTTCCTACGTCGATCTAAAGTCGGCTCGGAGTA
The DNA here is from genome assembly GCF_023864345.2 of Schistocerca serialis cubense. Lineage (NCBI taxonomy): Eukaryota > Metazoa > Arthropoda > Insecta > Orthoptera > Acrididae > Schistocerca > Schistocerca serialis. Next base: position 739,913,474 of record NC_064643.1, on the reverse strand, counting down.
TGTAACAAAAAAAAATGGCTCTGAGCACTATGGGACTTAACATCTATGGTCATCAGTCCTCTAGAACTTAGAACTACTTAAACCTAACTAACCTAAGGACATCACACAACACCCAGCCATCACGAGGCAGAGAAAATCCCTGACCCCGGCGGGAATCGAATCCGGGAACCCGGGCGTGGGAAGCGATAACGCTACCGCACGACCACGAGATGCCGGCAGTATATAACACTCGCTTGCTGGGACACAAACTAGTATTACACTCTGGGAGGATTTTGAGTTTTGACCGTGCCTGTGTGTAATGGATCAGGGTATCGGACATTAATTTTGAATATCTTGTAATTGATAGAATAACTAAACAGGCTTTTACTTTGGGGATAGTGAAAGTAGTAAAGTTCATACACTAATGAAAAATCGAACGGTCGCCAGCCCAATTAGGCACATTAGTTTGAAGTATTATGTTCAAGAAAAATGAATATTAGTTGTTGTAGTAACTTCCATTAAGGTTCCCTTCGTACAGCGCACTGGATACAAACGAACGCAGGACAATCTAAGTTGTTGGTAGCAGTAGTTACCATTAATGCGCAAACAAGTAATCACAGAATGCAAACTTGTACCTCACTCATAATAATAACAGTTACAATCTCGATCGTTACCTGACTCAGTATGGAGACGTTAGTGTAGGAAGCACTGAATTAAAGTTGGACATGGAAATGTTTCTGACTAAACTGACATAAAATTACCACAAATAAAATTGTAATAATACCATAATTATACTGTTTATATTCCCATTTATAGAACTCTATCAGATTTCTTTAGTAGCAATAATTTTGTAATTATCTTTCTAATACGAGAAAATTTTGGTGCGGACCCATAAACGGATTCTGAATCACTAGTCAAACTCTATGATTATTTCAGTAGTAAGATTCTATCCAACTAAATTTAATTCTTAGCTCCACTTGGAATAGTTTACGTTTTCATCCTCAAAAAAATCGGTCACGATAGCAATAAAGGCTAAATTAAGTTTGAAATAAGTGTAACTTGTGGGCCTTTTTTATCACCTGCGATGCAGGTGTTTTAGACAGTAACATTTACACAGTCTGGCACTGAGTTTTAGCACATTTAATTCACAGAAATAAATCACTAATTCGTTAGAAACAGGATACTCGGTTTTCTGAACACTTAAGAGGGGATCGTGCGTAGGTTCATGATCAGGATAAAAGTTATGGTTCTAAACACAAGTTTATAGCGCTTGGGTTATTATTGAGAACACTCACACAAATTAACTGGTCTATGCTCTGATGCATATCTGTATGCATTGAAGTTGGTGGAGCAGAGGCGAAGTAGTGGTGGCGAGCGGCGTCTCAGCTAACTGGGCTCACGGCTCTTAATGTTTGAATGCTCTTTACAATATCTTCTTGGCGACGGATTTTTTGCGTGTTACAGCCATTCCTTGTTCCCGAGAGTACCATGCAACAGCCAAATCCACATCCGAGGCAAAATTCCTTGCAAAACGGCTTCCAAATGCCTCCCTTGGCACCCTCGATGTGTACCGTGCAACGGCTAGCCACTGACTACGTACCGTTCCAAAGGAGCCGCACAGTCCGACCGCCAACACCACATTTTACATCGTGCAGAGCCACTTCCGTTGTAAAGGGACTTTCCTGTACCTTTATGTTATACAACATAATCCTCCTAGGCGTGAACCAACTTCCAATACACAATGTTTTTTTATAGACATATATATATTATAAAATTTTATTATTTTAAGCATCATTTAGCTTTTTCCATACCTATATTGCATACTTTAAATATCCTGTCACAAATCAATGACTTTTACTAACAAAGACTAAACACTTCACAATCACAGACACACAGTTACATAATATAAACCTACTTCTAATCGATATAGGTGTTACATGTATATACACACACATATACACACACAAATAACATTTCTCAATCGAGTAAGTTGTTGTCGATTTAGATTCCATTCGGTCACCGGAAAGCATGTATGCTCTTCCAAACTGCGCGATAAAAATCATTTAATATATATTTCGTGCCCCTGCGGTTGCTATTCGGAGGCGCGCGGTGTGGCCGTTCTTGATAAGACGCCTTGTCACGGTTCGCGTCGGCTCCCCCCGTCGGAGGTTCGAGTCCTCCCTCGGGCAAGGGTGTGTGACGTCCTTAGCGTAAGTTAGGTTAAGTAGTGTGTTGGCCTAGGGACCGATAATCTCAGCAGTTTGGTCCCTAATCTTACCACACATTTCCAAAAATTCTTTTTGTTATTCGGAAAGTAAGTTCCGACCGGTCACGAAATGGATACCACTGTGAAAATCGATGAAGCTTTGCACACATGTGTTGGGAAGTTTCTCTAGTACGCCTGTCGATCGCGTCAGGTCTCTCTTTACAGTCACGAACGCACATTGAGCAAGTAAACATCTGCAGAAAATAATGTCTCCTGCGTAGAACGAGGGCCTGGCGAGAATTTTCGCCTGAAGCTATGCAGCCGACATAAACTAACTGTCATGCGTTTCCTTCTTCAAGACAATTCTCAGCCACATTCTGCAGAGCAATGGACAGGGTGACAATTATAGAACAATATGAATAAACGCTGTTACAAACTACGGCGTGCACACACTTTATTCAACATGTAAACGTTACTACAGATATTCGGATTTAGGTTGTGACATGTTCGATAAACCTGGTATCGTTTGCGATGATGTGGCGCAGACGAATAGCGAAATTCTGCATGAGACGCTGAAGTGTGGGAATATCGATGTTTCCGATGACATTCTGAACTGTTTCAGCTCAGCACTAGTTTTTGGGTTACTGTTGCACATCTTGTTTTTAATATAGACCCACAAAAAGGAATCAATGTGTTCAGATCCGCAGAATATGGCGGCCAACCGAAGACCCTGTCAGAGCGCTCTGTGTACCCCAGAGCGAGAATGCGGTCCCCAAAGTGCTTGTCCAGGGCATCACTCTGCTGCTTCGATGGGTTCAAGCTCTCTTTTGCATAAACCACATCTAAGCAAAGTCTGGGTCAATTTCGATAAACTTCACGTACCGTTTGGTAGTCACCGTGTCATCACGGAATATCACACCGTTTATTCCATGAGTGGACATTGCACACCACACAGTCACCTGTTGAGGGTGGAGAGACTTCTCAATCATGAAACGCGGATTTTCAGCCCTCCACATGCACCAGTTTTGCTTATTGACGAACGCTTCCGAATGAAAGTGGGCTTCGTCGCTAAACCGAACCGTATATGCACATATTAATTATCATGAAGCTCCTGCAGCGTTTACGCTGAAAGTGTTTAATCAACCACAATACAGCCTGTAATTGGCTCCCTCTGAGTTTCATCTCTGTTCACATGAACTGTTGGCTATGAAGACCAGATTTTGGCATAGAAAACCAGTGTAGAGAATTGGCGGAAAGCATTGGTGGCTGTCTTCGGTGACGAGGGTATTGGAAAGTTGGTACAATACTACGACAAAGTCGGAGAGGAGAATATGTAGATAAGCAGCTGGAAGTTACAGCTAAAGCAGTTCTGATTTTCACAGTGGTTTCCATTTCGCTTTCCGAACATCCATTGTATATGAGCGAACGGGGCCGCGCCCAGTCTTGTATTCGTTCACTCTATGGGCCGACCTTCCCTAGTGACCTCAATGTCGACAGACGTTAAATCCTTGTCTGCGAGGCGATCTGGCAGTTTATCAGTCTACGAACTTTTGCGGCAAACATTGGAAGCTCTCTAGCCGAAGGGTCATTTGTGCGCCACCTGTGATCTTTGTTCCAACAAATGGTTCAAATGGCTCTGAGCACTATGGCACTTAACTTCTGAAGTCATCAGTCCCCTAGACCTTAGAACTACTTAAGCCTAACTAACCTAAGGATATCACACACATCCATGCCCGAGGCAGGATTCGAACCTGCGACTCTAGCAGTCACGCGGTTCCAGACTGTAGCTCATTGAGCCGCTCGGCCACCCCTGCCGGCTTTTTTCCAACAGGTGAGTAAGAGTACGGGTACGTTTAAGATTCGATACATCGAAGTGGCACCGATATCTGTATCCTATTAACTTTCGTGTACCAGTTCCGTTATTTATGTCTTTGCTATCTTTTATGAGCTGCCTTACATTTTCTCCTCTCTAGCCTCCACAAACATTCTCATCTCTTGCTAAAGTTTACTAGTACCACCCTTCGTATAGCCTGTTTTTGTGTAAGAGGAGACGAGCTATTCGTGGCCTGGGCAGAGCAAAAGGAGCAGGTGATCATTTGGCGAGAGAGGTACTGACCAGCAGATGCAAAGTAACCGACTTGTTCGCTCATCACACAAATAGTCGTGCTCATATGAAGAAACAAAGTGGACAGCGTTCCACAGTGCGTGATATTTCGGGAAGGCGTCGTTTGGCCAGATGAATCACACTTCTTGTTACGCCAGGTCGAATGTCGTATAAGCATACCCCTTCATCCAGTCAAATGGTGTGGCCAATGAAAAAGACAGACGGTGGAGAGTACGTCACAGCACGTGACAGTGCACGTCTTCCGAGTGTCAGCAGCCATCTCCAGAAAGGAGTGGTCAAGTATGTTAGACGAGTTTAATAATTCGTGACTGCGCATTTAGATGCATTGAAGTTCGCGATAGCATACGACAAAATTAACCTCTTTGGTTGGTACGTTTCAATTAAATATTGATTTCCCATGGGCCCTGCACGGAGCCGAGCGTCCCCGAAATGTGGTGGACCTGCCTTCAAGTGTGACGTCACAAGCGTGTTGCAGGTCCCGTATATCTCGTTGGCCCCGGCCGAATGGCTGTTCGAAATGTGCTCTGCCCAACGGACGCAACCCGATGGGGCAGTATTATGTTCTGTGGTCATTCACGTGGACTGCCCATGATATCTGCTTTTCTAATGCCAGGCGTCAAGACAGTAGTGGCCTACGTGAAAATTATTCCGAACTGGCTACCTCCCTCCATACTGGACGTTTTACGGACTGCGATGTGACCATCAAGCCGGATAGGTGTCCACGTCACAAAACCAAATTTACTCTGTAGCGGTTTGAGTCCCGTGATAATAAGGTTGGTGTAAAACGTGTGGGAGGGGGGGGGGCGGGGGGGGGGGAGAAGGGATCAAACTGCAAGGTCATCGGTCTGTGATAATAAATTCACATTCATTTCTTGACCATAAAAGTAGCTGCTCCCAACCCGATGAAATACACATAAGGACGCTATCAAGCGATAATTCAGCGTCATCAAAGTAACGGCCACTAACTTACCGGAATTACGTAGACTTCAGGTGCCATAAGCCGCTATAAATTTATCAAGTAGTTGCTGAATTTATATCTTGCAGAATCTCTTCTGTAGTGCGTTCCAAAAGCAGACCAATGCAATGTTAGACTGTTGGTGCTAATCTTTTGATTCATCAATATATAAGCGTGGGAATCTAAGTACTCTATTGATAGTATGTGATAGCGTCAGGTATAGTTCTAATTTGTATTATTTTTATGTCCCCTTTAGTTTCGTAAAATACACATACATAAAATTTAATGTGAATGGTTGTGGAACACTTAGTGCTATGAAGAGAAGAATTATTTGATTTATTATATTTATAGCCATATAAACCTGTATTCTCACGCCATGTCCCAATTAATAATTGATACGCTCAGTATAGTTATTCTCTTTCAGTCATACCATGAAGTGTACCTTGGCGAATTGCATATAAATGGTAACGGTTCCTTCGAATAAATGGAGAAATGACATACGAATTCTGGAAGAAAGTTAATATAACATTGAGTAAATGTTATATGAAGTTCTTTCAGATAAGCATAACATAAACATTGCATTAATAGTGATGTAGAAATATAGCTACTAACCTGAAGATGATATTTAGTTACAAATTGCGTATCGCGTGGAATATGCCGGTGCTAAAAATTAGAGAGAACTTTATTCTACTTTATATAGTTAAATACAGAAAACCCACAGCACAGAAAACATACTGGAAGTGCTGAATGTGTGATTACATTAAAAATTATAAAAACAATGAAGAGAATTTATTTATCATAATAATACAGTGTAACGCTATGTTGAACGTGGTAATCGAAATAACGTTTATGGTACATCACTTTTGTAGTCTTTGTCTCGCACCTTGCGCCATGTTTGATCTCTAACGTTCTCACAAAATAATAACAGAACATTGAATATATTTGTTTGGAAACTGTATGTGTTTTCCTACAGATATTTAGTATGGTCGTCAAAATGTTGTGATTGATACATGGCGATATTCATGTCGTGATGAAGCGGAAGAAGCTGGTGTGTAGTGCTGCGGCTCAGAAGTTGTAAATCTGCTTCTCCTAGACAACTGCCAGTGTGCCCCACGATAATTATTATGCTTGCATTCATACATCAGATGATAGTGAACCCATCAAGAATTACATTGCGGTGCATATTATTTGCAGATAAAACGTCATTGCTGAAATTAGTGTGATAACATAGATATAACATACTGATCCAAAATTATTCATCATCATCATCATCATCATTTAAGACTGATTATGCCTTTCAGCGTTCAGTCTGGAGCATAGCCCCCCTTATACAGTTCCTCCATGATCCCCTATTCAGTGCTAACATTGGTGCCTCTTCTGATGTTAAACCTATTACTTCAAAATCATTCTTAACCGAATCCAGGTACCTTCTCCTCGGTCTGCCCCGATTCCTCTTACCCTCTACTGCTGAACCCATGAGTCTCTTGGGTAACCTTGCTTCTCCCATGCGTGTAACATGACCCCACCATCTAAGCCTGTTCGCCCTGACTGCTACACCTATAGAGTTCATTCCCAGTTTTTCTTTGATTTCCTCATTGTGGACACCCTCCTGCCATTGTTCCCATCTACTAGTACCTGCAATCATCCTAGCTATTTTCATATCCGTAACCTCAACCTTGTTGATAAGGTAACCTGAATCCACCCAGCTTTCGCTCCCATACAACAAAGTTGGTCGAAAGATTGAACGGTGCACAGATAACTTAGTCTTGGTACTGACTTCCTTCTTGCAGATGAGAGTAGATCGTAGCTGAGCGCTCACTGCATTAGCTTTGCTACACCTCGCTTCCAGTTCCTTCACTATGTTGCCATCCTGTGAGAATATGCATCCTAAGTACTTGAAACCATCCACCTGTTCTAACTTTGTTCCTCCTATTTGGCACTAAATCCGTTTACATTTCTTTCCCACTAACATTACGTTCGTTTTGGAGATGCTAATCTTCATACCATAGTCCCTACATTTCTGATCTAGCTCTGAAATATTACTTTGCAAACTTTCAATCTAATCTGCCATCACAACTAAGTCATCCGCATATGCAATACTGCTTATTTTGTGTTCACATATCTTAATCTCACCCAGCCAGTCTATTGTTTTCAAGATATGATCCATAAATAATATGAACAACAGTGGAGACAGGTTGCAGCCTTGTCTTACCCCTGAAACTACTCTGAACCATGAACGCAATTTACCGTCAACTCTAACTACTGCCTGACTATCCATGTAAAGACCTTTAATTGCTTGCAAAAGTTTGCCTCCTATTCCATAATTTTGTAGAACAGACAATAACTTCCTCCTAGGAACCCGGTCATATGCCTTTTCTAGATCTATAAAGCATAGATACAATTCCCTGTTCCACTCATAACACTTCTCCATTATTTGCCGTAAGCTAAAGATCTGGTCCTGACAGCCTCTAAGAGGCCTAAACCCACACTGATTTTCATCCAATTGGTCCTCAACTAATACTCGCACTTTCCTTTCAACAATACCTGTGAAGATTTTACCCACAACGCTGATTAAAGAGATACCTCTGTAGTTGTTACAATCTTTTCTGTTTCCATGTTTAAAGATTGGTGTGATTACTGCTTTTGTCCAGTCTGATGGAACCTGTCCCGACTCCCAGGCCACTTTCAATTATCCTGTGTAGCCATTTAAGACCTGACATTCCACTGTATTTGATGAGTTCCGACTTAATTTCATCCACCCCAGCCGCTTTATTGCACTGCAATCTATTGATCATTTTTTCCACTTCCTCAAATGTGATCCTATTTCCATCATCATTCCTATCCCATTCTACCTCGAAATCTGAAACATTAGTGATCGCATTTTCACCTACATTGAGCAACTCTTCAAAATATTCCCTCCATCTGCCCAAGGCATCCACAGGATTCACCAGCAGTTTTCCTGACCTGTCCAAAATACTTATCATTTCCTTCCTACCTCCCTTTCGAAGACTGCTAATTACTCTCCAGAATGGTTTTCCAGCAGCTTGACCCATAGTCTCCAACCTGTTTCCAAAGTCTTCCCACGATTTCTTCTTGGATGCTGCAATTATCTGTTTGGCTTTGTTTCTTTTTTCAACATATCTTTCTTTGTCTACCTGGGTTCTGGTATGTTGCCATTTTTGATACGCCCTCTTTTTCCTTTTACAGGCTGCCTTGACTGTTTCATTCCACTAAGCTGTTTGCTTCATCCTACTTTTACACACTACTGTTCCAAGACATTCTTTAGCCAATTCTAGTACTGTGTCCCTGTACCTTGTCCATTCCTTTTCCAATGACTGTAATTGACTGCACTCAACTAACTGGTACCATTCTGAGATCGCTGTTATGTAATTGTGCCTGATTTCCTTATCCTGAAGTTTCTCCACTCTTATCCTCCTACATATGGACCTGACCTCCTGCACTTTCGGCCTCACAATCCCAATTTCACTGCAGATTAAATAATGATCAGTGTCATCAAAGAATCCCCTGAATACACGTGTGTCCCTCACAGCCTTCCTGAATTCCTGATCTGTTATTATATAGTCAATGACAGATCTGGTTCCCCTGCCTTCCCAAGTATGCCGGTGAATGTTCTTATGTTTAAAAAAAGGAGTTTGTGATTACTAAGCCCATACTGGCACAGATATCCAAGAGTTGTTTCCCGTTCCTGTTGGCCTCCATATCCTCTCCAAATTTACCCATAACCTTTTCATACCCTTCTGTTCGATTTCCAATCCTGGCGTTAAAATCACCCATGAGCAGAACACTGTCCTTGTCCTTTACTCTAACAACTACATCACGGAGTGCCTCATACAAACTATCCATCTTATCTTGATCTGTCCCTTCACAATGCGAATATACTGACACAATCCTAATTTTCTTGCTAGACACTGTCAAATCTATCCATATCAGTCGTTCGTTTACATACCTTATTGCAACTACGCTGGGTTCCATTTCTTTCCTGATGTAAAGCCCTACACCCCATTGTGCTATTCCTGCTTTGACTCCTGACAGGTAGACCTTGTATTCTCCCACTACCTCTTCTTTCTCACCCCTTACCCGAATGTCACTAACAGCTAAAACGTCCAGCCCCATCTTATTTGCAGCCTCTGCCAGCTCTACCTTCTTCCCAGAGTAGCCCCCTCTGATATTAATAGCTCCCCATCTCATTACCATTTGTTTGCCAAATCGTATCTTAGGAGTCCCTGGTTTGTCAGTTACAGGTGTGACTCCGTCACCTCCAAAGTTCCGAGGCATTTTGCTCTGATTGTTGCCATCATCATATTTAAAGTACCAGGGAAGCATGTTGCTAGCCTTACTTGCCCCGAGTCCCATTGGGTTATACCCCTAACGGCTGAGGGACTAACCGGTGGATTTGGTAGTCTTCGCCGTATGAGCACAAAGGTGACCACGACTCAGAATATGCCCGAGATGCCCAGCCTTATTCCAAAGTAACTGGTATCCCGACTGTCGGGACCACTTACTTGGCCACTCATACGCTGCCCGTGGTTCATGAACTAGGACATGACTACAGGAACCCACACCATGAACCAAAATTATTGTTGATGAATTATCAGCATTATTCGAATGATAGAATGAAGCCAAATTTGCATAATTACAGAGAAATTGTCCACTAACGGTGCACGAATTACATACTGAAAAATAACATTTAATAGATTCAGCTGCGTAGGAATCACAATATCTTAACACTGTTGGCACAAACCTAAATGAATTCGAGGCTGTCTTCTATTTAAACACTTTGTTCAAATTACTTTCTGGCATACAGGCCAAGCTGTACACTCACGCATTTCTCACTACTTTGCCAGGCAACGACATTGTACACTGTAGAAAGAGACTAAAGGTCGATTATTAAAGGATTTAACTTAAAATTAAGCCTCTACCTATCTAAAGGCTTTGGTTAGCCGCAGCTTTCACTACTTCAATCCTTAGCTCACCGAAAATCACAAAGTTGCAATAATTTTGGGACGTAGGTATTTACTGTATCAATTAATGAGCAGTGGCATTGGTGATACCTGCTGTGAAGGAGGGTAATCTTCTTGCTGCAGTGAATGTAACAGTTCGACATACCACATGGCTGTAACGTGATGGGTACTCACATTACTCTACAACGTGAAACTGGGGCGCACGTTGGCTTAGATGTGCCATTCTGTTAGGGGAGAGTGTAGTACCATGGAACACTTTCCTGACTTTCACCTTTAGCCAGCCCTGTGGTTAGTTAGTTAGTTACTTTCATGTTCCATGGATCATTTTGCACGATTAATTATTATGATGTGGAACGAGTCAGTTTAAATTCACATAGCAAATTAATTTGTACATCTAAATGTACTCTAAACATCACCATATATTATTTCTCCCCGAAATGAAAACAAGATATACAGATTGAGTTAGCAATTTCTATCGGCCACCTTTTACACATCGCGAGCATAGAAATTCTCCTACCGAATAGACGGAGTTGTCAAGGAGAAACTTTTTTAAATTTATTTTAAAATTTTACCTTGCTGTCTGTTACACATTTTATGTCACTAGGTGACTGGTCAAAAACGTTTTTTGCAGTTTTGAGCACCGCTTTCTGTGCTGAAGACAACCTTAATGTTGAGTAATGAATGTCATGTAATTGAAGATTAACTTTTTTCTTGTCATGTTGATTGATTAGGTTCCTGCCGGTTATTCGTGTCTTTGCTGCACGATATTTCAACTGCGTGACTCGCAGTCTTCTTCGGCTGCTGTCTCATACTGATTCCATTGTGGAGCGAGTCCGGTATTTATGCCTACGTTATGGTAGGCGGTACTCGCCGCGTCTAGCGCTCTGTCCGTGGTGTGCGCCGACCAATAGCAAACGGCTGTAGCGTTTTCTTCTAGCCGCGGCTGTTCTGAACGCTGTGCGCGTACTTTGCGGTTACTATCCGTTGTCAGTGTAGCTGAATTCAGTTCTGAATGGCGTCCAAGTTGTGCTAGACCTTTTATCTTTCGATTGTCGTGATTTGAGTCCTTCCGTGTATTAGGACTTTCTGTTACCGTGCTGTGTCGTGTTAGGCGTTCGCGGCTAGAAGAAAATGCTACAGCCGTTGCTATTGGTCGGCGCACACCACCAGAGCAAAGACGTGAATAACAGCCAGAAACCCTATTAAACAACATGACAACGCCTCGCTGGGAAAGCTTGAAGAATTACATATTTTCTTGTTCGATTTTCAAAAGACAGCACTCATCTTACGTGCGTTTCAGTATTTTTCTGCAACTACAAGAATCACTCCGGGAAAATAAAGTTTTTCCAAATCTGACGAACTGATGCAAGGTAAAATATTGTCACGTAGACTACTAACTATTCAATTCAAATTTAAACATTTTGAAATCGAGAAAATCTTGTAAGTACTGTGTTTAGAAGTCTACATATTACATTATTACTCTACTACACACCAATCTTCAATAAATGAAAAAATGTAATAAGAAGTTTTATCGAAAACAGTGACAAGCTAAAATATTTTGAAGTGGAGCCTATTGGGTGGTAACACAAGTTTCCATTTTAGATACAGGGTAGACCGCTAAGACATTAAAGAAACTCATTTCCTATACAAATATCACGCATTACATGATAAAGAGACCTTCAGTTTCAAGGTGCAAAATTGTGCCTAAGGGAAAACTATTGATTAACCGTCTACACGTTATGTAACTAATTTTAAAAATATCGGTACGCATGCGACAGCATTCGATAGCAGTAAGTTCCCAAAAGCTACGCTTAATAACTGAATTTTTTCAGGACTACTACATCGAGTTCTACTGGTGACAGAAGGGTAGGGTCAAATGCTTTGGATAGCCCCAGGGCTAGGGGTCATTTGTAGATCCCACAGTAGGATCATCTTTCTGTAACTATCCTACAGTTCAGGGTCAAACTTTGAATATTACCCACTTCCTCCAGTTTGTAAAATAAAGCAAATAGGTTGGTTGGTTCCTTTGCATCAGATGTAGTCTGCGGTGCGCCTTAAGGGACTTACGGAGGCACCATTCAATTCATAGGTGGTCCCAGAGAAAAGCCTTTTTCACCATTTCTTTCGCCGTCAGCAACGAACGTCTATGTATCTAACAGTGGCAAATTACTCACATTTAAACGTTATTCTCTCTAGATATTTGTATAGAAGAGCCCTCATCCAGTTTTCAAATACATTTAGTTTTCAAATACATTTATCCGCTACAAACACCCGAAAACCATAGTTTTGTCTACAAAAACCGAGTTGCGGATTCCAACACAGCTATGCAGGGCAAATGACTGACAGTCTTACGATATATTCCTAAAATTCCGATCTCAAACACTCTCGAAAACTTTCTTGATATCTTTATCCTTTTTCGAGATACAGAGGTTGAAAAATACCCTCCCCGTAGAAGTAAAAAGCGCACGTAAAATCCAGAAGTAGGAGAAAACATCATTTGTAAAGTGACGTGGCAACTGAAGTATGCTTCATAATGGCTCCGTTATAATCCGAAGGGTTCTAGGAAACCCAAGTTATAGTACTGAAGCATATGATAAATCTTTGTGCCTGTAAAATCCAGTATTAGGTGAAAAATTAGTATCAGAGGAGCTAACTATGAAAATGTTACTAACCCATAAATTTCTTTTCGTATGAGTGATGTGCCCTTCTGTACCAGGGAAAAGAACGGATATAGAGAAAAATGCTCCTATAGTGGCACAAAAAAGGGGGATATACTGCTGCTTATAAAATTCTGGCTGTAAACGGGAATACTGGTTAGCTCATTCTACCTCCCTCAGCAGCTCTAAAAATTTTCCTACAAATTTTAACGCGCAGGAGAGAGAAGGCGACAGTGGAAGTGGGAAAGAGACGGAAAGTTAATAAATACCGTAAGATAGTAGACAGTGGTGGCAGTGCAGAAAGAACGAAGGAGGCACTGGCAGTGTGAGAGAAAGACAGAGACACAGGGGCAGTGGAACATAGCTGACAGCGACAGAATAGCGCATGGAAAAGAGTGAAGTAGACAGTGCCAGTGGGAAATGAGTAAAGAGAAGGACATAATGGAAACACTGAATTGACAGTGACAGACGGAGTCTATAACAACGATAACGAGGAAGAAAGAGTTGGTAACACTGAGAAGAAACAGCAACAGTGGGTAGAAATAGATGAGACAGGAGCTGTAAGAGAGAGTAAAAGGAACACAGGGACAGTAAGAGGACACAGTGGTAGTAGGATAGAACGAAGAAGAAAAAGTGACATTTAGAGATACACAAAGAGATAATGACAATGGGTAGGCTGAGTGAGGGAGTGAGAAGGGAGAAGTTAGAGTGGATGGGTATGAGAGTTTTACAGTGATTGACTACTGAGTATGAGGGAGTTACAGTTAGGCGAGCTTTCGGGTGTGAGGAGTGAGCTGCATATTAAAAAGGGCGCGAGAGTGTTCGCATTACACAAACTTTGGAAAAATTTTAAAGGTGATGAGGATGGAGACTTAGATAGCTGGCACCTAACTTTTCATTCAGTCAGAGTCTTTAAAACAGGAGCATATTCGCCTTTTTTGTGATCCGATTGGAGCATTTCTCCACTGGTAGAGAATTTTACTCACCATAAAATGATGTAACTGAACAATTAACAGTCTCCTCAAAATAGGTTTAACATATTATACTGCAATTGACTGTAGAACTCTTAATGTTTACAAACGTTGCACAAAACACAATCTCGTATCCCATAGCATCAAAGCAGCAGATGTCAGAAACTGCTTATGACGATCTCTACTGTACGTTCCTTCCGGTGATGCTAAAATAGCTTACTAGAGTGGAACACCGGCCACGAAATATCGTGTGTTCCACGGTAAGCTTTCCTCCATGTACAATACACTGCCCTCAACATACTGCCCTACATTCGATCAAGGTCGTGCATGCTCTTGTTATCACCTTCCAGAATATCGATGGAGTGCTGCGAGGACCTCGATTTGGAGAAATCTGTATCTGCCAGATTCAGTATTCGTAGGCAAAAACAGGGTATGTACAGAGGCCGCCATCGTCAGCTGTAAATTGCGATAGTGGATTTATGAACCACTGTGGAGCCATTTAGTCATTCTTCCCATGTTAGGTAACAACAGCAAAAACAACAGGAACAACAACAACCGCCTCTTCGTTTCGGCATACGGAAGCTAACACCATTTGTGTGTATCTCTTCTCATTGTTCGTGACAGAGTAAAGAGATCTGCGCTGGCGTGCGAACACCGCCAATGGATGTAGGTAACTGAACTAATGAGTTGCTCTAAAGACTGCTGCACTCTTATTGCGGGGTACGGGTTTGTCGATAATCCCCTGAATAAATGAATCATGCTTGCCAAAGGGTCCTGTTAAGAGCAGTGGTGCCACTATTATATGTTGCGACATGGTTACGTGTACGTGTGTTGAAATCGGTTCATTGATATTTCTGACTTACAGACTAAAACTGGGAAACGATGAGGTATTTCAATGCCCCATATTTAACCGTTTGTTGACTTTCCTAAATCCCATTATGCACGCTGGGTCGTCATTGAGCGAGGTTAATTCGCGATGGATTCGGCTCCAGCCATCCGTGCGAGTTGTAGGTGAAGTCTGAGCACACTGGGATTGGGGTGTTCTCCACCCTTTCACATTCACGTGAAATCCATGCTATGGTGCGTCACTGCCGCCATCAAGTTGACGTTAGGTTCCGTTCAAAAGAAGGGTCATATGTGTTACATGATCGTGCGTGGGGTACTTTCAGCAACGTTATATATAATGTAGCGCCACCACTATTTAGGATAGGGAAAGATATTTTTGTGCAACAATCTGAGCACAAGATACAGCGAGGTGCGAGACAGATTGCAGTGAGTTACGCATAACAACACTTGCGAAGTAGAATAGAGGCC
Source organism: Schistocerca serialis cubense (assembly GCF_023864345.2). Taxonomy (NCBI): domain Eukaryota; kingdom Metazoa; phylum Arthropoda; class Insecta; order Orthoptera; family Acrididae; genus Schistocerca; species Schistocerca serialis. The sequence continues at coordinate 739,898,285 of NC_064643.1, read as the reverse complement.
ACGGCGCCGTCAAATGGGTGGAATACTATACGTAGCGGTCTTGCATGTCAGAAATTACAGGCAAAAGGGGCCTATAGGCCAACCTAGCGTGTTATGAGTACGTGACACAAAGTGGTGCGTATGACAAAACAAAGGCGAACAGCCGCGTATAAATAGGTGCAGGTTTCTAGCGAGATTCATTCAAGTGTTGCAGCTCTCCTGGATGGCGAGGCGTGTCGCATTACTAGGTACATGCAGCAGCAGATGGGGTGCCAGCCAGTCCACTGTGGGTCGCTGGTTCGACCTTCTGAGGCTGACACGGGGTCCATAGCCAGCCAGCGGCAGGTCACTCCACGACTTGCTACCGCGGGCAGCCATCCTGGCTTCTAACACACGCCAGAGAGATCCCGAGTCGAGGGCCGCAGATTCGGACACTGGATCGAGGACACTTGTCGCCGCGATCTCAGCCCCGCCGGCGAGAAGCACACAGCCGGCCGCCTGCGGCTCACACCGATTGGCGCTGAGTCGGCATGGACGTAGACCGCTGAGTCGACTGCCGGAATCCTGACAACGCCGCAGCTTCGCTGGCATACAAGGCCGACACACGCCAGGCCGTTTCGCAGGCAGTGAGATTAGGTCCTCAGCATTGTGGGACCCAGTGATGCAGATCTAGAAGAACGGGGCCACTGTAGTTGGAAACAATAAATCACTTGAAAAGCTCAGACGAGTCTTAATATGGTGCCTTCAACCTCTTACTGCTACATTTGATGGCAGAAGTTGCCAGTACAATACATACACTGACGAGCCAAAACCTTATAATCACTTCCCACATGGAGATTCAGTTTGAGACTGGGCACATGACACGGCAAGGAAGGTACATAAGCAGAGCACATACGAATGAGGTATCATAATAGGATGACACGAGCCAACAATGTGAAATTTCCCTGAAATAAGCGACTTTGACAAAAGGCAGGTTGTAATAGCCTGAAGTCTGTGAACGAGAATCTTGGAAACGCCGATGCTGGTCGGTGGTTTGCCTGTTACTATCGTGAGCATGCAGAGAAACTGGGGGAAGGAATGTGAAAACACGAGTAGGTGACAAGCTGTTGGACGCCCATGCCTCACGACAGTGCGTTTAGATGGAGGGCCTGCACGTACTGCAAAAGAGGATAGGTGGCAGATCTGATGACTAAAGACTATATTGCAGCAAGTACAAGTGTTTAGGAGCAAGTTGCTCAACATGGGCTCCGTAACAGGTGGCTCCTACGTGTTGCCATGTTGAGGTCTACTTATTATTTATTTTACTTGGCATTAATTCGAGTCCACACTAATTCGTGGATTTCCAAATACGCATCTCCCGTCGAAATATACTGTAGTCACATGTTGCACCAGCTTGCAGGTCCACAGCTTCATATGCATATTCTGTTTTATATATTAAGTATATAAATAACAAACAAACCCTTCGAATAATCTTCGTTTGTTATCATTCTGTTCAGAAGTAAGTAACGAGGGAAGTAAAGGGTATGCCATAAAGAACTTAAATTTCTAAATTGAGCGCCTCTTTCAGTTTGTTAGGTTGCCGGACCTGAAATTTAAGCGACTGCCATGTGTTGATACTGCGATTACGAACTGACATTGCCAACTGGTAGTTCTGTGATTTATTAGCACCTAAACTGTAGTGATACACGATAGATCAACGCATCCAGAGTATGAAAGAGAATTTAATGTATGGTGAATACTATACAGAGACCATTCGAACACTTTGTGAAATTTTTGGTAGGCAAAATGTGCCTGACATGTTAAAAGTGCACAGAGTGTGGTAAAAAAATTTGAATATCTAGGATCGACAGTGAACATCAAATCTCCTGGACATCTTCGTTCTCGTCCATTGATAGACGACGTCGCTCTCGTTAGTGAGTCCAGTGAACCGATTTACACCCGTTCTCAATGGTCAGCCATTCGGAGAATCAGTTTGCATCGAACTTTTAACAAAAGATCTGCATTTTCATCTTTTTATGAACCAACTAAGACAAGAGCTGAAGACCTGAAGAAGCTAACATTCGCCAATAGGGTGTTAGCGAAACATCCCTCAACTTAGGCAGACATTAGAAGTGTCATGGGCCAAATTCAAGCGATACACGATGGATCAACGCGTTCAAATTTTGAATGTGTATATCAAGTGCGGTGAATTCTATGCAGAGACCGTTCGAAGACATAGTGTAATTTTTGGTAGGTGAAATGTTCCTAATGTGTCAACAATGCAGAGGCTCTAGAGTCGTCGAAAATTTTGTCCACAGAGTGGATGCGTGCAGACAAAGTAGTGGAGCACATTTGTTTAATATTTTGTTTCATGTTTAATAGCAGTCTTCGTGTTTCATGTCGACATAATCACACTAGCTATTTCAAATAAATTAAAATTGCGTTCTTTGTGGGACACACTACTGTTGCTGCCTCAGTGAGTCAGTGTTATCACGTCCACCCTAGGCAAAAGCAGTGCAGCGCCACTTCGGAAACTTTGTCTACTGAAGTGTCAGCCAAGACTCTCACCACATTAACCGCCATACAAAGTGCCACTGCTGTGAAGTTTCTCTCTCTAGCTGAGGCTACCAATTGCATTCTAGTGGTTAGCGACGTCATTCTTATGGCATAGACAAGTTCTATGAGTTCCGATGTGTCTTACGTTTCAGATTAAGTAACGCGTAAACTTCAGATGTGTTCATGGCTAACAATAGGTGACAAATATTTCAGCGCCAGTTCCCGCCACGAGCAAATTGTGTTTATAATATTTTATTCAAATGTGGTTCAAAGCGGTGGAAAGGGCTAGAACTATACAAAACAAAAATTTCTAGAAAAAAGTAAAATTTAAATAAAAATTTTATTATAAATAGTACTAAACGATTGTGTTTGCTCACAGGTTTACAAAACTGTATAAGGATCTGGACTAGCCAAAGAATTATTGCAGCTACTGCATGCATGATTTAGTTAATTGGTTTGTGAAACCCCATAATGTTTGTAACATGTAGTGTATCTAAGTAGGGTTGCCTAATGTTACCTCTATAATGGAATTCTCAGGCGTACAAAAGAGTAAAGCGACCCCGTCATTTATAAACCACACCCAGGGATTTCTACAAAACGAAGTCCGTGTTGTGGTTTTACTTAAATACTGTTTAGCACATCAAACCCATCATTCCTATCAGAATATTACTTGAATCAATCATAACTTGGATACCGTAAATGATTCATTCTGAAAAAGAGAAATGTAGAGTGCAAAACAATTGTATAAAAATGAACTACACAATCTCGGTTTCCATTATAAATGCCCGCATCTCGTGGTCGTGCGGTAGCGTTCTCGCTTCCCACGCCCGGGTTCCCGGGTTCGATTCCCGGCGGGGTCAGGGATTTTCTCAGCCTCGTGATGGCTGGGTGTTGTGTGCTGTCCTTAGGTTAGTTAGCTTTAAGTAGTTCTAAGTTCTAGGCGACTGATGACCATAGATGTTAAGTCCCATAGCGCTCAGAGCCATTTGAACCATCCACTATAGATGTTATTTCGAGAGTGATACAATAAAGAACATTCGTTTTCTCTTTCTGTAAACAATTTCACCCTTTATTGACGGACTCACAGTTGGCTGATACTGATTAGATGTGGGAAAAAGGAAACCTACAAACCTACTGGCACTTTCGGAAAGAGTTCAGTGAACAATCAAATGGAGCTCAACGTATTTACTGTGCAAGTTTCCCCATCCACCGAACCGGAAAGCACATACCGCATATTGAAGTACGGAGAATGGTTTCACTGCACCAATGATCTGCTCGTTGGGGCAAAGGCTGCTGTATACACGATGTACGTGGTGTACCTACAATTCTCTGATTTGAAAGTGGATGCAAACTTCTAGTGATGAAATTACCATAGTATAAGACAGAACACGAGTCACGGTGCTCACTAGCAAGGAACAGAATTTGACACAAATATTCTTCCTTAAGGAAGCACTTCAGTATGTGACACACCACAAATAGGTACACAGTCGTCACCAGAGTAAACAGAATAGCAATTCTGTTCACAAAGGAAAGATTACATGTCCTCCTTGTGTTTCAAAATCTAACTACCGATTCCCCGCTGTGGGTGTCGCCAGCCAAGTCTCTAGGTCAAACCCCGAAGTACAATGTTTTTAATCGATCTCCGCAGGGAAGAGAATCTTCATGCCATATGCCCGCTCCCACCTGGACACGCAGCATCTACGTTTGTGCTCAGGCGTCGAATCCCAGCATCTCTTACAAAAACGTTACCTTCTGCTACATGCGTAATGGATCTGCCAGCCAATCTTTTGAGATTTATAATCCTTTCAGAAAATTTTCTGGAATTTTCCATTTCCCCTCTCAGATCCTTGGCACTCTGGCAATTAAATACGTATCTCTGCTTTTCACAGGGAATTGTACGCCACCACTTCAAATGAGAAGGCTCCTCTGAGGTCAGCTTACAACCACTGTTCGTGGTTCCATGCGTTCCTTCGCACTAAAACGATGCCTTTTCCCCTCGTTACAACACTGACGCTCTTTCACTAGCTATGCCATCCGGAAATTTATTAAATGTATGGAGGTAATTTCTTGCTACCTTGCAAAGTGTAATGAAATCATTGTCATTTGAATGAAATTGGTTGCCAGAAACCGGTCACAAAAACTGACAACGGCTGGCAGAGCGGTGTGCTGACCACATGCCGCTCGGTATCCGCATCCGGTGAGTCCTAATGAGGGTGACACGGCAGCCGGTTTGTACCCCTGGGACTTCAATGCCTGTTCTGACGGTGTTTTTGCTGTTGCTTTTTTTGCTTTTTTGGTTGTGAGAGTATTTTGACCTCATGTTTCTAGCGAAGGACATCAAAGGCTTCTCTGACGAAGTCAAAATTAAGATGGACAGTGTTCCAGCGTTACTTGGTGGTAGCTACCCCATAACAATCCTACATTGTCGTTACAAACAGGAAGTGGTTTCGACTTCCAACACATGTCAGTAAATCCGAGGATAATTTGTAAAAGCCAAAAAAAGATGAACACTTAAGACCTACAACAGATGCTGATAAAGTAAATAAAAGTGAAAAGATAAATGCAGAAAGGGGGGGGGGGATGAACTCAAGCAACTTTCGGCAGTCGCAGAAAGTGTCTATAATGTGCATCAGAGCCAGCTATCGCTTCACAGAGATTAATTTACGACAATCAAAGCAGTCTTGACCTGGAGCAGTCGATGTGATATGGATTGATATGTTGGTCACTGTAGTTACGAGATTAATGGAACTAATGGGTAGTTGAACAGAATTATATCGCGATGTTGACTGAACGACATCGTCAGTTACTACTGCAGCGGGTACGGGATCAACGTTATAGGACTGTGGATCAGCGGAAACCTCTCACTTGCTAGAATTAACTGCGTTTCTTCCTACCCCAGATCAATGATCGAATCTGGATAAGGTGATAACCTCGCCATTGAGCGCCCGTAAGCATCAACGCCAACCAACGAATCCGGACAAACTGTCATCCAGGCGAATGGCTTGCTGCTCGAGACTTGCACTGCACCTTGAGCGCAAGCCAGTGATAGCAGTAATATGCTGTGATGAATGTTCCTCTGGCTTCTGTGGGATCTGTGGCAGTAACCCAAGGCAACACCTGTGGACCACGTATATGTTATTGTCGAACACCCCATCGTCCTTGAGGTCTTCTCCGACGGTGATGGCATATTCCAGTAGGATGGTGGTACAGCGGGTTGAGGTGCATGATGGTGAACTCAAGCTTTAATCTTGGCCTCGAGATACCCCTGACATGGTGAGACGCATCTGATACACGATTCAGGGGCCAACACCACAGCAACAAACCACATGCTCGTAATTTAAGGGAACAGCATGCACTGCGAGTATGTATCAGGTGAGACCTATGTCCAGATACTTGCCAAGCACTCATGAAATCCATGAATGAAAAAGTAGCTACTGCTATCCGCGGCAAACTACACCACACTCTGTTAAACATTTCGTGATAATGTTTGGCTCACCCTTGTAGGTCATGTGTACTCTGTTAAAGTTTGGCGAAAGCAGCTGTGGTATTCTTAGATTCTGAGTAGTGCGTTACTATAGCTTTCAACCATGGTGCGAATGGAAAAGCACTGCGACAAAAATCTCACTACAGTGCAACACAGAGAAAATGTGTAACTGTTGTACGAGGGTGGCCCAGAAAGTAATACACCGAATTTTTTTCTCAGTCGAGAACAATGCTATGAATGCGAAACGCTACATATGTATTATTTGAATCTCCTGAGTGAGCCTGTGGAAAGTCTATGGGACATCTGCTGTCGACAGAAGTCAAGTAAGTCACTGGGCACGGAGGGTGAGGTCATCAGAAGGCGGTTCGGAGGAGCTCCACAACTTGCAGTGGTCGGGGAGACCATCCACGGCTGTCACACCTGAGACGCTGCAGCGATATGATGTTGTTATTCGCCATTAAAGGATGCCATTTGTGGAAGGTATTTTGAGGGCGATGAGGAGGTGATTCACACACAAGGATTGGTACCGAGAGGGCGAACACGCCCTTTTTCCGCGCTGGAGGAAGGCCATAGAACGGGATGGAGATTACGTGCAAAATTAGGGTGTGCAGATAAAAGAAAATTCTTCTGTGTGCGTAATGCTCATTATGTTCAATAAAGAATTGTTGAGGATAAAAAATGCGGTGCATCACTTTCTGGGCAACCATCGTAGAACGCACTACTTCGTAAAAACATGAATTACGAAGAGGAGTTTGAGAAATGGAAATTTACGAATGGAGTCAGTATGCACATTTTTTCCGGGGTTACAAAATGGAGACAAATTTATAAAATCTTGGCAATATGAGCGAAATTATCACTATGAAATGCGTTCCTATAGTCTGGATTCGTTTGCGATGGGAGTCATGTAGCTCATGTATCCGCTCGTGCGGCGATCTGGCCCAAAAATCTACAGCTGGTCCTTGAAGACCTGGATACTGGCACAGGGACAGAGTTGACGTCCCATATGGTCCACACAGATTCCATTGGGGGCACATCTGGCAATCTTTCTGGCCACAAGAGCATATGAATATCACGTAGACAGTTCACTGAGGTACGTGCGACATGTGGACAAGCAGTGACTTGTTCAAAATAACAGCACTGTACGATCGCATGAGAGATAACACGCCAGGACACAGAATGTCCGTAATGTACTCTGGTACCTTCAAAGGGACCTCAGTCAGTACCTACGGTTACCTTGGAACGTGGCAGTGTGATGAGGACGAATGTCCACGTTCCAGCTTCCAGCGATTTTTAATGTGTTATGTCGGCGAATAAGAGTAATCGATTATGGTAGACAGAAATGAGCTTGCTGTACAAGCAATGAAACAAAAGTATTAGCGAGGTCAGTTAAGAGTAGTAAATTACAATTCGGATCGAAATCGGGCGCGAGGTAAGCCGTCCTGGATGACGGATTAGCATTGCCGAAGATTTCCAGAATGAGCCAGTTGGTGGAGAAACACAGCCACGATGGAGGTGAACAAGGAACAAGAACTAAAATGCAGTATCCATAGGCTGACACCACTCCACATTTGGAAAAAAAGTCTAGTCCTACCATCGCCTTCTAGCACAGAGAAAAATAGACCTTTCAATATACAATTCAGGTAATAAAGGAGCAGCTACAAAAGTTAGAATAAATCATAACCCCGTAATTCGACTACTGGAGTCAGTATGGCGAAGCTAAACGTAAGAAGGTTTAGGTTTAAGAAAAATGTGGTGATTGACTACACAGCGGCGCAGAAGGAGTGAAGGATGGCAGAAATGCCATTGTTAGGGACTCTTGAGTTCCGTTGGAGGACGAGGCGGGTGGACGGCGGTGTAGATAGCTCATACCTCGCAAATGAGCTTTGTATTTTGCTCAGACAGAGACAGAGTGTGTACTTGTGCAGAGATTGTACAGTTTCATATTGGTGAACTTTGGACAGTGACGATGACACTGATGCTTCTGAACGTAGTATGCCTGCTGCTCCTCTCGCTCCTACTGCTGCACTGCTCATTTGTGGTCCAGCAACGATCGACGGTAGCGCTTTAGTTACAATGGCTGCTAATTTGATTCGTGGGACGTTAGTGGAGCATTACAGGTTAATTTTGCACCGTTCCTTTGGAAATGATCCTGGCAGTATTCAGGAAAGACCTGCATGGCAGAAACAGCATTATAATATTGAAAGCGCATTTGGGACAGCCTAATTTTTACAAGCCTCATGACAACTTTGAACAGGACCGAAGGGTGCAGCAGTGTCGCAAGCGCTACACACAGGGGCATGACCGCACTGCCGTCATCATAATGGATTCTGAGTCGCACTGTATGGATATACTAAGATTTCGGACATGTCCGAAAGAACAGGTACTACCTTAGTATATATATATAGTTAAGGCTCACCGGCCACTTGACCATCTTCTTCTTCTGTGCGAATGCACAAACAGTGACCGAACTCTTACGGTAATCGGCAACGCGCCGCGGCTAATGAGTAAAATGGTCGACGGCACTACGAATGTAGTGCGGGACAATGCGTTGAGAATGTGGGTTTCGCGGGAGGCGTGACAGAGATAAATCGCTGCAGTCGCGCTATCCTCTGTGTCCTCGGTGGCTCAGATAGATAGAGCGTCTGCCCGTTGACGTGTGTCAATGCGTGTAGGCAGCTAAGGGTGTTCATTTCATTGTAATTTCACTGTATGGAACTGGAAGGGTTTGTGAGTAGGTTTCATATAGGCCAACGCACCTCAAGACTATGCGTATATGTTATTACAATTTTGTTACTTTCTGTATTGGTGGCAAACATTCACTATCGCGCATTAGCATTGTGAAACAGAACACACAGAATGGCAAACAACGCACGAATGGCTGCACTGCAGGTAATGTCAGGTATTTTACAAGTCGATAGGGTACGGAGGCTGACTACACTGCTAATGTGCAGGTAAGACATAAATAGGACCATCCACACACCCCTGTAATGTTATCACTTACTGAACCAGTCATACCATTCTGGTGCAGATGTGTTGTTCGATAGGGATTGTCATTCACTGTTTCTAATTTTGCGACGCCAGTATTAAGTTTTATTTTGCTTTTAGCCAACCAGGAGGTGTAGTGTTTTATTCTTCAGCGAGCAGTCCTGGATGGAATGTCACAACCTGAAGTCATACATACACCATTATATCAGGGGCAGCACCATTGTACCTCTACTAAACATTAGAGTAATGACTTCTCCACAGGTCGCCGGATTTTCGCTGACGATAATCATATACAGCACTGCAAAACCAAGATTCATCGTAGAACACTGTATGGCGCCGTTCAACAGCAGCCCACACGTTTTTTCATGTCACCGTTCCAAACGTAACAGTTTGTGTTGTGATATTAACTGCAGCCTAACCATGGGACAGTAGGTTCATAATCCGGCTGCTGCTAGTCTCCAACCAAAGATGCAGGATGACACAGAATCTTGTGAATAATTCTTTACTTGATCTAGGATGGCAGGCGCTGACGTGAAGGGTCAACTATGTGCTTGGTACGCTGTGTGGCGTTCAGACATGTCTGATCTGAACCTTGAAAAGAAATATACCTCTCAGCACGTTTCCATACAGTCCGACACCAGGCTACTGTTACATCCGAATGCCAATCACTGTTAGGTGCTGATGACGATGTCTCACACGTGTGTACGAGGCATCTCAGTGCACCCTCCAGAGATCGCTCAACATCTGGCGCTTTTCCCGCCTCTTATATAGTCCACATGGCCTAGTCACAACATTAAACATGTATATAAATAATATATTCTAGTGGCCGTTTTACCAGTCACAGATAATTTCAAGTACAATCATTTACACACACGTCAATGTTGCGTACGTGTACGACGTTACATTGACCTCTGAACATGTCTTCTGGGTGCTTCACTATTTTCTGTCAGTCAGTGTAGTTGCCGATTGATGAAGCGAACTCACAGTCACAGACCAACTATTATAAATGAGTTTCACATTAGGTCCTTTTTAGTGGGATTCTTTAAAAGAAACTACTCGCCAAATACTCCATAACTGAATACAGAGTACGCCACAGGGAATTTTCATAAGGCAGGAAGTTCACAGGCGACTAACTTTCGAACAAAACACTCTCGAAACTCCAAAGTTTCATCAAACTGTTCCTAACTACATCAGCGTTAGTCATGACACGTATTAAGCGTGACGAACTCAATATTCCTTCGTTTTACACATAATGAGAATCATCACATTTAACATGTCCTTTCGAGTCCGAAGGTGGCGAGCGACTCTCCCGATGCTGCCTCACTCACAGCCTGTCTAACTATTTGTGTGTGCGGGAACTACTGAATTCTGATTGGCTGATCAGTCTGACGGACCAATCAGAATGATCCTTCGAGATCATTCTCATTGCGAAACTCGCCTAAGCCAGTCACTGTTCAGAACGTAATTCACGTCATCCCAAAATGCAAGTACTAACACAATGTTTAATAAAACAAAACGAAATAAAATTAATATTGAAAATAATTTAGAAAACGATTGCACTTTAAACTTATATTCTGGCTGCCTTCTTACAAAAGCAATCACCCTTAGACATACGTCATCAGCAGTGTGGGTAAATTACATATTTCCCACATTCCAAATACATAATGTTGAATTTTTTCCTATTTTCTACATACACACTCTCACTCATTCTCATTTATTCACACAACAACATAGTAAACAGATTCTAATTTTTTCTGAATTTTCATACTAAGAAATGAAGGATAATTAAAGTTTTGAAAATAAAAATCCAAACTAATTGAATTGATATATTGGGTACTCTGTGAATGATTTCAAATGGTAACAAAAGACAAACTGTAATCGTTCCTAATTAAATTTTTCACCCTGAGTGTAGGTTTGTTGGGTTTTAGGTAATTTTCTGAATCTCTAAAACTATTACATGCACAACTTTAACGAAAAATACACTCCTGGAAATGGAAAAAAGAACACATTGACACCGGTGTGTCAGACCCACCATACTTGCTCCGGACACTGCGAGAGGGCTGTACAAGCAATGATCACACGTACGGCACAGCGGACACACCAGGAACCGCGGTGTTGGCCGTCGAATGGCGCTAGCTGCGCAGCATTTGTGCACCGCCGCCGTCAGTGTCAGCCAGTTTGCCGTGGCATACGGAGCTCCATCGCAGTCTTTAACACTGGTAGCATGCCGCGACAGCGTGGACGTGAACCGTATGTGCAGTTGACGGACATTGAGCGAGGGAGTATAGTGGGCATGCGGGAGGCCGGGTGGATGTACCGCCGAATTGCTCAACACGTGGGGCGTGAGGTCTCCACAGTACATCGATGTTGTCGCCAGTGGTCGGCGGAAGGTGCACGTGCCCGTCGACCTGGGACCGGACCGCAGCGACGCACGGATGCACGCCAAGACCGTAGGATCCTACGCAGTGCCGTAGGGGACCGCACCGCCACTTCCCAGCAAATTAGGGACACTGTTGCTCCTGGGGTATCGGCGAGGACCATTCGCAACCGTCTCCATGAAGCTGGACTACGGTCCCGCACACCGTTAGGCCGTCTTCCGCTCACGCCCCAACATCGTGCAGCCCGCCTCCAGTGGTGTCGCGACAGGCGTGAATGGAGGGACGAATGGAGACGTGTCGTCTTCAGCGATGAGAGTCGCTTCTGCCTTGGTGCCAATGATGGTCGTATGCGTGTTTGGCGCCATGCAGGTGAGCGCCACAATCAGGACTGCATACGACCGAGGCACACAGGGCCAACACCCGGCATCATGGTGTGGGTAGCGATCTCCTACACTGGCCGTACACCACTGGTGATCGTCGAGGGGACACTGAATAGTGCACGGTACATCCAAACCGTCATCGAACCCATCGTTCTACCATTCCTAGACCGGCAAGGGAACTTGCTGTTCCAACAGGACAATGCACGTCCGCATGTATCCCGTGCCACCTAACGTGTTCTAGAAGGTGTAAGTCAACTACCCTGGCCAGCAAGATCTCCGGATCTGTCCCCCATTGAGCATGTTTGGGACTGGATGAAGCGTCGTCTCACGCGGTCTGCACGTCCAGCACGAACGCTGGTCCAACTGAGGCGCCAGGTGGAAATGGCATGGCAAGCCGTTCCACCGGACTACATTCAGCATCTCTACGATCGTCTCCATGGGAGAATAGCAGCCTGCATTGCTGCGAAAGGTGGATATACACTGTACTAGTGCCGACATTGTGCATGCTCTGTTGCCTGTGTCTATGTGCCTGTGGTTCTGTCAGTGTGATCATGTGATGTATCTGACCCCAGGAATGTGTCAATAAAGTTTCGCATTCCTGGGACAATGAATTCACGGTGTTCTTATTTCAATTTCCAGGAGTGTAGCATACCAAGTTTGAAAATAATCGGTTAACATTTAATGTGTGTGATTTAGATTCGTAGGGTGGATGAATATATAGTCGTTCTAAGTCACACTGAAGCCCGTTTTCATGCTGGTTAGTAGCGACAGATGTGCAGTGAGTCATGGCTAAGACACAAGTTTGCAGCCTCCTGTACGTTCAGAGGGCTCCACGTCTAGGTATCTTACTGCAATAAATGTTATCCCGTAATAGCTTGCGATGTCACAAACTTCCTCAAGAACATGGTCACTTTATTGGCAAATAAGATAACAGATATTTCATCATAGTAGGAGTATATGACAACAATTAGACCAAATGAAACAAACGGTCGCAGAATGCACAAGGTGCTGTCCGACGGCGATGCAGGCGCGTATTGTTGCACACAAAGGATCATAAAAGTGCCACCCTGCGATATTTTTCCCCAAGCACCATAAGGCTTTGGTGGCAAGTCAGCGATGATGCTCCCACGCTCTGGAGAAAAGATTAAGTACCCACTTGATGATGTCCCATAAAAGTTAACTTGGCGAGACATTTGATGATCTTGCTGGACACAGCAGCTGTTGCAGAGGACGGAGAGCACGTTACGTCACAGAAGCCGTTTGTGGACGTGCATTGTTCTGCTGAAGATGGACATCACCTTCCTGTCCAAGAATGGCGGTAGCATTGGGATAACAGTCTGTACAATGTAGCGAAGAGTGGTTGCTCTACCCTGCAGAAATTCCAAATTTAATCACGATTTGTAAATGAAGTTTCCCCACCCACACCACCGCCCCCTGCACAAAGCCTGGGATGTGACACATGTCTCGTGGGCGAATGGATTCTGGAATAAGTAATTCACCGGGTCTATGCCGTAGATGTGTACATTCAGCACTCGCATGGTAGCTACTATCATCACTGAGGACAACAGCGCACCATCCTTCACTTTAGTCAATATATTAACCAGAGTATAATTGACGGTTTCATCATGTCAATCTAAAACAGTTCAAATGGCTCTAAGCACTATGGAACTTACGTCTGAGGTGATTTAGACTTAGAACTACTTTAACCTAACTAACCTGAGGACATCACACACACCAAACCCGACGCAGGATTCGAACCTGTGACCGTAGCAGCAGCGCGGCTCTGGGCTGAGGCGCCTAGAACCGCTCGCCCAAAGTGGCCGGCTCATGTCAAACGTAGAATGTTAAGATTTACATGTGTTGTTAGTCCTCCTGCAGGCAGGATGCTTCCCATAGTCCCTGACGACACAGTGGGTGCATCATGCCAACAGATTTCGTCCCAGGATGATTTTCGATCGGCCACTGCTACTAGCACAGGTCGTCGATCTCCTGCTGCGTCTGTCTACAGGTGTGGGAATGTTCAGAGACCAGTTGAATGCAGCGACACACCACCGATGCACCGTGCCGAAAGTGTGCAGCTTCCACAGCACACAATGCAGCCCGTATCAGATGAATTTAGCAAACACTGACACCTCTACACTCAGACTCTTATTGCCTGAAGATCCAAAACAGAGCGTGCACAGACAGTTCCTCTTGGCTCCATCTGCTCGCCTATGACAATGGAAAATGCATCACTAGCCCTACAGCTCTTTAGTATACACATATTATAGCATTGTGGCGCCGAACACAGTCCTCGAGGGTGGTGAATTGTTTTTCTGGCAGTGTGTAGGTGCAATAGCATTCTTAAAACAACGTTCTCACAAATTCCCTTATCGGAGAGGAATGTTCGTGTCTCGTATTGCGGCAAATACAATTGTGTTCTTCAGCAAGTTTATCGTCACCACAAACAGCACATACAGACGCATTGAGAGACTCTTCTTCTGTGTGTGTGTGTGTGTGTGTGTGTGTGTGTGTGTGTGTGTGTGTGTGTTGTACAGAGAGGGATGGAAGGGGAGAGAGACAGAGAGTGAGTGAGAGAGAATTATCCTCAGCGTGGTGTTAGTGCACTCGTCTAGTGTGTCCTGCGGCTTTGTCCGTCGACCGCAGGCAAGCTATTTGACTTTCTGAATACCCGAACGGCTGCTGCGCTATGCGAACGCCGAATTCGAAGTAACAACGTTTCTGCTTCCAGCAGACTTTTGGTTCATCATCCACGTTACCTAAGTCATAATTCAGTCTGCATCAGAAATGAAAGGCTCCCTTTCGCGCAAGGCCATTTACAAAACAGCGGCGTTCGGTCTTTCATAAATGTTCATAGAACTACTTTATTAATTCAAGTGGAAGGTAAAGGCTGTCAGGGTGTCAGATGACACTGAAACACACCTTAGGAAAAAAAGGTTCTTATTTTCTATACAGTTACGTTTTAGATTATTAAGTTTAAAGTTTTATCTGCTAGTAGGTTTCACAATTGCTATTCTAATCACAACAGTGGAAGAAATTGTCAGTTACAGTTGTCAAATCCACGTCACAGATGTTGTTACTTGTTGTTGCCACAAATTCATATTACTGTGGGAATATTATAACCTCAGTGGTTGATTTACCTGTTTGTAACAGAATTTTGTTTCATTGTAGTGTAAGAAACAGTCATGTGGTATTATTAAAAATGAAGGTTACTGTTTATGCTTGTAGTAAATATCTCGTATGAAGATTGTATTTCAGTGAATAATATTCGACGCGCAAGTCGCCGAAGTGGTGACAAATCGAAAGACTTGCACCTGGAGAACTGTCTATCCGACGGGAGGTCTTAGTCACACGACATTGTGAATAATATGTGCATGTATATTATTATGACCGGTTTCTATTCTCATTCAAAAACCATAGATAACCATATAATGAAACGATAAAAATATAATGTTGCACTAAAGAACGATAATTGCAGGGAAGTACCTATAACACGGGAGACGGCACGGGGCACCAATTGAGATCAGCATGAGAACACAGGAAGAATGTATAACGAGCAGTCAAACAGTGGGAACGCGAAAATAAAGGCCTATCGTGCCATGTTTCATATGTAGAGGAGAGTATTGTACCTCGAGGACAATGTACCTAGGAACAAACAATGTTATTTCGTCGGTCCCATATTACAGTGTAGTGTCTGATTTTAGAATCCGAATTTAGGATCACAATAGAGACCGGCATAAGCAGTTTTCGACATTATCTGAGGTTTTCGTAATTGTTGGACATGAGACTGTGGTTTGAATGGCATATGTAAATATTTATAGTTACATGTGTATATTTTGTATGTACATTAAAGCTATATGAATTATAGTCTTAATTCTTCAATTAAAGAATTTCATGATAAATAAAATCCTACAGATTTTTACAAAAATTTCTATGTCGTGAGTCCGCTTAAGCTTTGTTTGCTCGGACGCGCACAACCTTGTGCCTTGATACAGAAGCTCTTGTACCAAGAAAAATGCGATATTTGTAAATTAACTGATTTGCGGTAGTGTCTTAAAAATTTTGTTTGTCACCAAAGAGGAAATTAGTGTTAGTTTCGGTAACTTCACTTTCAAACTGTATATACGAGGGCTATTCGTAAAGTAAGGAACGACAGGTCGCGAAATAGAAACCACAGTGAAAATCAAAACTGTTTTGTTTACAATAGTTAGCTACAACTTCCAGCTACTCATCTCCGTAGTCGCCGATCCGACTTAGAGGTTTGTCGTAACGTTGTACCAACTTTTCAATACCCTCGTTATAGAATACAGACGCCAGTGCTTTCCGCCAATTCTCTGTGCTGGCCTACAGCTCTTTGTGTCAAAATGTTGTCTTTATAGCCAGCGGTTCGTGTGAGCAGAGACGAAACTCAGAGGGAGGGAATTACGGGCTGTATTGTGGGTAATCAAACATTTCCAATTGAAAACATTGCAGGAGCATCTTCATTGCCCCTGCAGAATGCGGCTGAGAATTGTTTTGAAGAAGAAAACGCACGGCAGTAATGTAATGTTTGCTGCATAGCTTAAGGCGAAATTTCTCACCAGTCCCTCGTACTTGGCGGCAGACACTATTGCTTTAGTATCTGTAGGTGCTCCATGTGTACTCAAAACTAAAACGAACGACGTAACGCGATCTACGGGCATTCTAAGGACACTACCCAAACACCTGTGCAAAAATTCAAAGTATTTTTACTTTGGTTTCCATTTCGCGACCGATCATTCTTTACTTTCCGAATAACCCTCGTAAACAATTGGTTTCTGGTCATACTTCTGCTTAATTTCATTTCACGCACTGCTTGTTGGTATGTATTAGAGTAACTGTGTAACAGACAGACGAATAAATACAGTATTAATAAGATTTTGTTGATGAAAATTCTTTTAAATTTCGATATAATATTTGTTCGTAGGTACATCACCGTGTTGTAACTTGGAACATGTTTTCACATATTGATAAACTTTAATTTTCCGGAGTCGTTTTCGTAAATTAAAAAAAAAAAGATTGCACCACATAAAAAGTTATTGTTGTCATTTGAAAATGCTAGAGGCAAATATATGAAAAATGTGCTAATATACAACACTCTCTTCGACTAAAGCTCTGTAGTTTTTCTGGAACCATCTAAACATACGTAGTTAAGTCAGTAGGAGAGATAGACAAGATCGCTGGAAGAGTGGCAAGTTTCCTTGCTGGAGCGTTTAGTTGGCACGAGAGCATTACTGAAGTACTCAATGAACTCAAGTGACAGCCGCCACGAAGCAGGCGTTGTGCTTCATGAAGAGGTTTGCTATCGATATCCTGAGAGAGGACACCATATTACTTGTTTTATGTCTGTAGGTTGGACGGTAGTCTCTGATACAAGCAGATGATTGATGTTTGCACAGTCAGTGCCACTATGTACAGTCGTGCTCAAAAGTATCCGAACACCCTGAACAGATAGTTGAGAAAATGTATGAACCTCAAAAGACACGACTAACCGTCTCGTACTGCATATGGATTCAAACGCAGGTCATGCAGACTAAGCAAAGATTTCGTGACTGACGGAAACTGTCATTCCTGACTAGGCATACAGCGAGTATATACCTCGATTTTAGACAGTATCAGTTAGCAAATATCACCTTTAAATTACATAACGTAAATATTTTTAACGGATGCGAATCCTACCCAGCATCTATTGTCATTGTTAACGAACTATAATGGCATTGTGTTCAGAAATTCTCGTCAAACATGATATTCCTTCTGTACCAAGTAGGCGTTAGGTTGAACCACAATAAAGCCAGGAGTCGCGACACGTAGAAACTCTATCAGCACTAACCTTTCTTATACTAGTTATTTATTTCTAGTGACGAAACAAACGCTACGTTGGGTCACAGGACACTTATTCCATCTTTTTCTTTGAGCTTCTGTATGTCGATGAAATTGGTTCTGAACTGGGAATGCAACTCAGACCGCCCTTAACGCGGAATTTGGTCCCTTCGTGACAATACAGCTCGACTACAATTTGTTGCTTGTTCAAAACTGCAGATTCCTGAACATCTCCATGTACTGTGCGTGAATGGGTTCGAAACCTGGCCCGACACTAAAGTTTTCATTATGTATTATCAAGCTGTACCATTATTTATTTATTTATTTAGCGTATGGCAAGTACAAATCACGTATGAAAAATCTAAAAGTACATAACACACAAAACAGTTACAATATCACAAAGAAACATCTAGGTTAGAAATATAATCGATTGCACTGTTAGTCGCATCCATGAAGTCCCTTGTTGGCCCAGGGTTGGCCCTCAGAGGGCATTCTACCACGATATGGTGAATTGTCTGCCTGTCAGCGCCGCAGTCGCACTGTGGTGATGGCACTACGCTCCATTTGTACAAGGAGTCCGCACAACGGCCGTGGCTCGTCCTGATCCTGTTAAGGGTAGACCAGATTTTGCGGGGCAAATCAAAGACCCGTGGTCTGTTAGATGTTCCCAATAAGGTGTTAACCTGAGCGGTGTCTTTTCCTCCCATTCTTCTCTCCAGCGGTCCTCAAGAATAAAAGCGTTCTTTACCAGATCTTTGGCACTTGCGAGAGGGGGTGTCTGGATTTCAATCTATTTTGCTCAATTCCATTACTCAGGGTGTGGATAGGAAGATCTGGGCTATTTTGGATTTTTCGACACTCCCTGACAAGTGCGTGTTCTCTGCGCAAATGTGGCGGCGGGATATGGCTCAATACAGGCAGCCATTGGACAGGAGTTGACCTGATCGTTCCAGTACCATGAGAACACCTAACTGCTGGTGGATAATAATTTTGGTTTTTAATGTATTTTCATTCGTTGTCAACACTAACGATATCTGACGTTTTTGACGCCTAGTGAGACACAGAACTATTTACGAGATCACTTTAAGTTCAAGGATTTTATTCCGAGCTGCCGTTGGAGAAGAATTCGGTAGCTGTCTCTTTGTGTGCAATCAACAACGATATGTGTGGGGTTCGATTCCCAGTCAGCACTGAACACTTCGTCATATTACTTCTAGTTCAAACATGTTCACATGTTGCTGCTGGTGTAACAAACCCATATTTAACGTTCGTTTTCTCTAGAATATAACAGCGATAGGTGGCAGGTTGGAGTCCTGGGAAGGAAAAAATTAATGTTTAGTCTCGTCATTTCAGTTAAAACATCTAGTTACTTCCGAGAAAATCCGATTCGTCACAGTTGATTGTGCTTCGATAATAATCCGATTAGGTTCTGGGTTCGAATCCCTGCCCAACACAAAGCTTTACCTCCCGGCATTTCAAGTAAGTAACTTGTGAAGAAGCAATATTTAACATCTCTCGTAGTTTGTTAACAACGAATATACATGCTGGGTAGGAATTCAAGTTCGTTAAAAATGTTTACGTTGTGTAATATAAAGTTGATATTTGCTAACTGATACTGTCTAAAATCGTCTAAAATCGAGGTATATCACTCTCTGTATGGCTAGTCAGGAATGAATGTTAGTTTCCGTCAGTCACGAAATCTAGTCTGCATGACCTGGGTTTGAATCCATATGCAGTACGAGACGGTTCGTCGTGTCATTTGAAGTTCATACATATTCTCAACTAGCTGCTCGGGAATAACTTAAATTTCTAATGTCATTTTGTGTTAAATAATAAGCACGGTATGTTATTTGGAAAGGAAATTATGAGTACGACGAACTTACTACTTGTATTACCTATCTGATGTAATAACGTGTGTGGTAACATTTCATGTATGTCATTTATTTTAATAAATGTGAGCTTACAAGCAAGGACAGTCTTATCTGTAATGAGGTGTTCCCTGATATTTGTAGTACCTTGGTATTACTTTACATCTTGAGTTACTGCGATACAGAGCAATATTTTCTAGTGGTAACTTGTTGGAGCCAATTCCAATACTCAAACGACTGTACCGAGGAGCGATTAGAGGACCTGCTAGACAGCTGCGTTATGTGGGTTGCATGCGAATCAGGCGAAATGCAATTCAGGTCGTTCGGATACTTTTGAGCACGACAGTACATATACTGCAACCTCAGAATAAAAAAGTACATTACCACACAAACAATAGTAACACAAATGATCGCGCATGTTCAAGCATGAATGTAGTAAAAATAAAAATCGGTTGTGACCTTGGTGGTGGTGATGTCGTGATGTCACGACGTTGTTCGTTCCGTAGTCCTGACGCACTCACTGCTACACAACTACACCCTAGCACTGGGCCACAGGGTAAGTGCTGGTGGCTTCTGGGCGGAGTAGCAGAGCCGCGCGGGGTGGTATAGAGTCGGCTGAAGCTCCAACAGATGGGAGGCGGTAGGTGACAGGTGCAAACAGCCTGGAGTGGAGCAGCCACTGCAACTGCAACTGGAGGCGAGGCCACAGCCTAAGTACACGGTGGCTGAGATGTGCCCTCGGGCGCTTCAAAACCACATTGACCGCGGCTGCAAGAAAGCCACATATAGCAGCGCCGCCGTTGTTGGTTGGTTGGTTTGAGGGAGGGGACCAAACGGCGAGATCATCGGTCCCATCGGATTGGAGAAGGTCGGGGAAGGAAGACGGCCGTGGCCTTTCAGAGGAACAATTCCGGCATTTGCCCGAAGCACTTTGGAGAAATCTCGGGAAACCTAAATCAGAATGGCCGGACGCAGGTTTAAACCATCGTCCTCCCGAATGTGAGTACAGTGTGCTTAACCACTGCCATACGTAGCTGGGTCTCTGTTGTTAATGGGTGCTATAACGAATCATGTCCTATCGGAACTTTTGTGCAGTTAAAGATTTGTACAATACCACCTGAATTCTGGCCCCTTGTGAAATGATTTTTACACGTAAATGTGTATTTCACACCTACGGATATTCATGGAGTTTTCTAATTGTTGGGTGCAATTTCTGCGCAAACGTAATTTTCCTTTTATGTATTTATATATTCTGAACTCGGTCCTACACTATGAAAAAATGTTGGTAAATTAGTAACAGCCTCCTCCTACTACTACTACTACTAGGTGATCAGGCCCAGTAGACCGCACGCATCTACAAGTTTCCTCCTCCACTGTATTCTGTCCATTGCTGCTATCCGCCATCCGTTCACATCTATTGACACTTGGTTTAAATCTTCAGGGAGTCCATCCCTTCAACGCTTCTTGTGTCTCCCTGGCGGTCTCTTTCCTGTAGGTGTGAAATCCAGGAGCCTCCGGGGCCATCTGTGATCCTCCATCCAGGCCACATGGCCGGCCCACTGCATTCGTTTGGCTTTGACAGTTCCTGCTATGTTGGGCTGCTGGTATAGCTCCTCAAGCTCTTGGTTGTATCTGATCCTCCATTACCCTGTATCTGCATCCAGGACTGGACCGAAGATCTTCCGAAGCACTTTTCTCTCAAAAACAAGGAGCTTATTGAAGTCTTTTTTCCGGATACTCCATGTCTCACAGCCATATAGAACAACAGGCTGTATCAGGGTTTTGTACAGTCGAATCTTGAACTATCTAGAGAGATATCTGGACCGAAGCAGTTGTGCTAGGCTGTGGTAAGATCGATTTCGTGCTTGCATTCTGCCACTGATCTCTGCTTAGTAACAGCCAGTGCCCTAAAAAAGAATCTACAATAATTTTGTTGTTTTTACCAATCAGCTTTAAACGTAGACAACATATATATTTCTTTCTTTTTTTTCATTACTATCGATATGTAATCGACGTCACAGCATAAAAAGAAGTTTCTAAATCTTTACAGTTGTAGATTTCAAAGAATTTCTTTAAATTCGGGATGCGATCTGAGTTTTATGCTTTGATGTTCGCTTGTGACATTTTGAAAGTGTGTCTGAAATGTTATGTGGAAAGATATATTTTAAACGATTTATCACTGAAGAACATAGTCCACCCTGTGTGTTTTAAGAAACCTGGACTATTTACTGGCTTGTAAAAAACTGAGACTGAGGTTATATCAGAGTTAACTAAATTAATTTACTTGTTTATTACAGGCATTGTCTGTTGTCATATAAATGCTCTGCTGCGGGGTAGTTTTGACTTACAATCAATGTTTACCAGACTTTTGTTTTGGAGGCTGAGGAGAGAATACTGCGTCATAACCGCCTGCCTACTGGCGACTCTAGCGATCCCCTATGGTGCCTGCTAGCACTGAGCCAGTAAAAAGAATGTTTACTTTCAGCAACGAATCTAATCACGGGATGTACCAGCGAAATGCAAAACTATCTGCAAGTGAGGAGTGCCTGCGCGAGAAGAAGCGGCAACCCGCAGATCCCAGATGTCGTACCATAAACAGATGTGCTCAAGGGATCAGGCGCCCAGCCTTGCGTACACTCCACTCGTGCTACGTAGTTGGTGCAGCCCTCGTAAGAGACAGCCCACCAGGAAGGAGGCAAACAGCATTAAGGCTATTGCAATGGAAGAGAGTTGCCGAGCCATTGTTTATGGAGGGGGAGCCGGGCCGTCGAACGTGGCACGAGAGGCGGGGGGCAGGCTTGTGACGTAAGCTCCACGACAGCAATACTGGAAGCGCGGAAGATAGCGCTGGTGGCCGTTTACGGGCAGCCGTGAATGGGGGCCAGACCATTGCAGTGCTTGGTGAGGACCTACGGAAGACAAACTTCAAATGGCTCTGATCACTATGGGACTTAACTTCTGAGGTCATCAGTGCCCTAGAACTTACGAGGTGTGGATAGAAAAAAACCGGACTAGTACTGGTGAAACAATAAAACGAATGCAATAAGGCTGAAAGTCGCGTGGCCTGTCACGTGACTCTCGCTCCGCCTACTGCTCGAGTTTCATCTGCCTCCTGCACTCAGTCTCCCCGTGGCGTCTCTTTTAAGTAGTTGACGGTTTGTCTCTGCGTCGGAAAATGTTCAGTGTACAGAATGAACTACGTGTTAACATCAAATTTTGTTTCAAACTAGGAAAATCTGCTAGTGAAACGTTTGTAATGTTACAACGAGTGTACGGCGATGATTGTTTATCGCGAACACAAGTGTTTGAGTGGTTTAAACGACTTAAAGATGGCCGCGAAGACACCAGTGATGACACTCGCACTGGCAGACCATTGTCAGCAAAAACTGATGCAAACATTGAAAAAATCGGTAAACTTGTTCGACAAGATCGCCGTTTAACAATCAGAGCAGTGTCTGAGTTAACAGGAGTTGACAAGGAAAGTGTTAGGCAGATTCTTCATGAAAGTTTCAACATGAACAAAGTGTGTTAAAAATGGTTCCAAAGTGTCTCACAATTGAACAGAAGGAACGCCGAAGAATGATTTGTTCTGACATCCTGGAAAACATTGAAAGTGGTCCCACCTTCTTACAAAATGTTATTACTTGTGATGAATCGTGGTTTTTTACTTACGATCCCGAAACTAAACGCCAATCGATGCATTGGAAAACTCCTGGTTCTCCACGACAAAAAAAAGCACGAATGTCAAAATCGAAATTCAAGGCAATGATAATTGTTTTTTTTTTTTTTTTTTTTTTGACATCAAAGGGATTGTGCACATTGATTGAGTACCAGAGGGACAAACAGTGAATCAGCATTACTACATTAGCGTCCTGGCTACCCTACGTGAGCGAGTACGGAGAAAACGGAACGATTTGCGGAGAAAAAAGTCATGGATCCTTCACCAAGACAATGCCCCAGCTCACAGTGCGTTGTCAGTGAAGACGTTTTTGGCAAAACACAACATTCCCATCTTAGATCATCCACCCTACTCACCTGATTTGGCCCCCTGTGACATTTTTCTTTTCCCTAAAGTCAAGTCAGCTTTGAAAGGAACTAGATTTGAGACTGTTGAAGCAGTAAAAGAGAAAGCGACGGAAGTAATGTATGGACTTACCGAAAATGATCTGCAGCATTGCTATGAACAGTGGAAAATTGGTATGGAGCGGTGTAGAGACCGAGGAGGAGAGTACATTGAAGGAGATAACATGAAATTGTAAATAATTGTAAATAAATGTTTTTTCCAGCATCAGTCCGGTTTTTTTCTAGCCGCACCTCGTATAGTTAATTAAACCTAATTAACCTAAGGACATCACACATATCCATGCTCGAGGCAGAATTCGAACCTGCATCCGTGGCGGTCACGCGGTTCCAGACTGTAGCGCCTAGAACCGCTCGGCCACACCGGCCGGTGGAAGACTCAGTGTATGCCAGAGGCTTCCCTGCCGAAAGAGAAAAGTAGAACATGACTTGAGCTGAAGGCGAAGCAAGGAGATGTAACTACGTGCGACACGGTAACCACGGAACACATGGCGGTATGTGTGAGTGGGACAGAATGAGGGAACTCATGGTGGTGCAGGAGCGCTCAGGGACCACCTGGACAGGTACGAATACCGGCTGCAGGGCCAATCGGACTAGCGGGGAAGACTGCTGCGACCGGAATGGCATTGGCAGTGACAGGGGCTACTGCGGCTGGACGGCACCGAGAGATACTGCGCAGTTGGACACAGGGCTGGTGTCAGTAGCATCAGCATTGTCTGGACTAGGGACAGGAGGCACTGCCGCAACAGAGATCGAATCAGGAGATCAGTTACTGGCTGGAACCGTGGGTTCAGCTGATGAATTGAGCGAGAAAGCATGAAGGAGGAAGGATAAGCTGACTAAATTGCGGTCAGGGGCAGTAAGAAGGACATCACAGCAATGAGGGCAAGGAGCTCGACAACGAGGCAGCATATAAGCTATAATCGAGAAGTGTGGGAATGTAGAGTATGAGGATCAGGTAGAGGAAACAACCGCTGGCGGGTTTAGTCACTGTGCGCCACGGCAATGAGTCGAAGTGTGCGTAAGATGCTTTGAATCCGGAAGTGTTTGGGAAGTTCAGTCAGGACATGCAGGGACCAAGCAGCAACCGGTATTGTAATTGTAAACTGTCGAAGCTGCATTGGTAAAGTACCGGAACTTCAAGCGCTGATAGAAAGCACCGAAGCGGAAATCGTTACAGGTACGGAAAGCTGGATGAAGCCAGAGATAAATTCTGCCGAAATATTTACAAAGGCACAGATTGTGTTTAGAAAGGATAGATTCCATGCAACCGGTGGTGGCGTATTTGTCGCTGTTAGTAGTAGTTTATCCTGTAGTGAAGTAGAAGTGGATAGTTCCCGTGAATTATTATGGGTGGAGGTTACACTCGACAACCGAGCTAGGTTAATAATTGGCTCCTTTAACCGACCTCCCGACTCAGCAGCATTAGTGGCAGAACAACTGAGAGAAATTCTGAAATACATTTCACAACATTTTCTCAGCACGTTATAGTCTGAGGTTGAGATCTAAATTTACCAGATATAGACTGGGACACTCAGATATTTAGGACGGGTGGTAGGGACAGAGCATCGAGTGACGTTATACTGAGTTCACTATCCGAAAATTACTTCGAGCAATTAATCAGAGAACTGACCCGTGGAGATAACACCTTGGACCTATTGATAACAAACGGACCCGAACTTTTCGACTCTATAAGCGCAAAACAGGGAATCAGTGATCATAAGGCCGTTCCAGCGTCCCTGAATAAGGAAGTAAAAAGGAGTATATAAAAGGGAGGAATGTTTATCTGTTTAGCAAGAGTAATAGAAGGCAGATTTCAGACTACCTAACAGATCAAAACAAAAATTTCTGTTCCGACACTAACAATGTTGAGTGTTTATGGATAAAGTTCAAGGCAATCGTAAAATGCGTTTTAGACAGGTACGTGCCTAGTAAAACTGTGAGGGACGGTAAAAACCACCGTGGTTCAACAACAAAGTTAAGAAACTACTGCGAAAGCAAAGAGAGCTTCACTGCAAGTATAAACGCAGTCAAAACCTCTCAGACAAACAGAAGCTAAACGATGTCAAAGTTAGCGTAAGGAGGGTTATGCGTGAAGCTACCTAACAAGACTCACGTAATGTACCCTACTGACCATTAAAATTGCTACACTACGAAGATGACGTGCTGCAGACGCGAAATTTAACTGACAGTAAGACGATGCTGTGATATGCAATTGATTAGCTTCTCAGAGCATTCACACAAGGTTAGCGTCAGTGGCGACACCTATAACGTGCTGACATGAGGAAAGTTCCAACCGATTTCTCATACACAGACAGCGTTTGACCGGCGTTGCTTGGTGAAACGTTGTTGTGATGCCTCGTGGAAGGAGCAGAAAATCGCACCATCAACTTTCCGACTTTGATAAAGGTCGGTTTGTAACCTATCGCGATTGCGGTATATCGTATCGCGACATTGCTGCTCGCGTTGGTCGAGATCCAATCACTGTTAGCAGAATATGGAATCGGTGGGTTCAGGAGGGAAACACAGAACGCCGTGCTGGATCCCAACGGCCTCGTATCACTAGCAGTCGAGATGACAGGCATCTTATCCGCACGGCTGTAACGGATCGTGGAGCCACGTCTCGATCCATGAGTCAACAGATGGGGACGTTTGCAAGACAACAACCATCTGCACGAACAGTTCGACGACGTTTGCAGCAGCATGGACTATCAGCTCGGAGACCATGGCTGCGGTTACCCTTGACGCTGCATCACAGATGCGATGCTTTACTCAACGACGAACCTGGGTGCACGAATGGCGAAACGTCATTTTTTCGGATGCATCCAGGTTCTGTTTACAGCATCATGATGGTCGCATCCGTGTTTGGCGACATCGCGGTGAACGCATATTGTAACCGTGTATTCGTCATCGCCATACTGGCGTATCACCCGACGTAATGGTATGGGGTGCCATTGGTTACATGTCACGGTCACCTCTTGTTCGCATTGACGGCATTTTGAACAGTGGACGTTACATTTCAGATGTGTTAAGACCCGTGACTCTACCCTTCATCGACCCCTGTGAAACCCTAAATTTCAGCAGGATAATGCACGACCGCATGCTGCAGGTCCTGTACGGACCTTTTTGGATACAGAAAATGTTCGAGTGCTGCCCTGGCCAGAACATTCTCCAGATCTCTCACCAACTGAAAACGTCTGGTCAATGGTGGCCGAGCAACTGGCTCGTCACAACACGCCAGTCACTACTCTTGATGAACTGTGGTATCGTGTTGAAGCTGCATGGACAGCTGTACCTGTACACACCATCCAAGCTCTGTTTGACTCAATGCCCAGGCGTATCAAGGCCGTTATTACGGCCAGAGGTGGTTGTTATGGGTACTGATTTCTCAGTATCTATGCACCCTAACAGCATGAAAATGTAATCACATGTCAGTTCTCGTATAATATATTTGTCCAATGAATACCCGTTTATCATCTGCATTTCTTCTTGGTGTAGCAATTTTAATGGCTAGTAGTGAATATGCCAAAATGTGTTAACATTATAATGTATTGTACAAATATATTACGAATTTGCCGCTCGTAAGAGGATACCACAGCACAAAACTTATAACACTGCACAACAAGTCTAACTTAGTAAGAATATCTGTTCAGAGCCATCTGAAGATGGGCTGGTAACAAATCATAAACTGGTAACTTTTTTATAAAATATATTTTTGAAATAAAACAAATGTTTACCACATCCTATACCTTTATCCTTCTTCTATAAATTTTTGAAGTCCTGAGCAACTTAAAGGGCTCCGAACGTGTAACATGACGATTTGTAAGACAACTATGGCAGTTCATGAGAAACCTCGAAGAGTCGGTCTAGACATGAAGCTCCCTGGCCTACATCATAAGAATGCTAGACCACACATGAGTGCTGCAGCATGTGCAGCCATTTGACTCCTTGGGTCATGTCATGAAACATCTTCGATTCACTCTAGATCTGAGCCCATTCGATTTTCATCTGTTCTCAAAACTTAATGAACACCCTCGACGTCTTTACATTGATACTGATGAAGCGGTGCCAGGAGAGATGAGGTTGTGCCTCCGTCGACAACGTCAATCAGTCTACAGTTAAGGTATCAACAATCTCTTCTCTCATTGGAAGATGTGTGTTCGTCGCCAGGGCGAGTAGGCTGTAAAATAAATGTGTAGGCATGAACAATAAATATGTCGGTTGTTAGTAACGTTTGTTCTTTTTAAAAAGCTATTGCAGCTTTCATGAGAAAAGTTCGAAAGCTTTACTTCTCAACAGCCTATTGTATAATTAAATTAACCTTTAGACAAACTATCACCGTTTTGTGACCATTCATTTTGTTCTAAGTACAAGCGAAGTTTCATAACATTCTACAGGCGTAGCTCCTGGCGGTACGAATAGTGGTAGTTTATCTCAGCTCCTTTAAAGCTACAGTGGCCTGTAATTAGGAAAGTTTAACAATTTTAACATAGCAAGTCTCTAGTTTTGAACACAGTACTTGGAGTAAAATAGATTTTATGCCCTTAACTAACTGCTTTGAAATGCGTGAATCAAAGAGGATAGGAACCGTTTTACTTCAAGAAATCTAAAGTCACACTATTCAGTGTCGCCCTTTATAACTGTTTCACACGTAATACTATTGGAAAATGTTACATATTGTTTCTTGGAAGATCATACTGCCGCCCACACGCTATATCTGAGTAGAGAGCTGTGTTGAGGCTATGATATCTAAATTTGTGGTTTGAAGTTAATCAAAAATTGATTAAAAGTTACGTGAAGTAACACCGTAACCTGTCCCATTTCTATGAATTCCTTTTCACAAAGGAATGTTTTCAGCTTATTAACGTGTGCCATAGACTTGCTAAAGCCTATAAAAATGTAGAAAAGAAAATCGCTTAAATTACTATAAACAGAAAGGCTCTGCTATATTTATTGGCGTAATTTCATTCACTAGTGCTCCATCACCAGTATCACAGATAAAAGAAATTGTTGTAGAAAACCTTAATATTGTGAGTCTGAGACAACACGTACTCGCATGAGTTCACCGTTATGGTACATGACACGTCCCGTTCTTAAAATGTATGCATATGAACAGTTTTATAGAAAAAAGATCGCGGAGTGTATTTACATTATTCAGAAGTTTCCATATGTATGAATTCAGAAAAACACGTTTGGCCAGCGCGGACTTCATTGAATCACAGTATAAATATTCATGTGTTTTGTTGACACATCAGTATTGTTTGTGACGCAGTACTGCAAAGGAAATGCCATTATGACCCTACGTTGGGAGCAGACGAATTTGTACAAAAAACTGCAAATGAATCGCTGGCCGTATTCAGGGAGTACACGAGTACTCTCGTGCATCGTCATTCTCCGAAACGAGTGTGGAACTTTCGTTGTAGTGTCGACGAAACAATTCTCCAATGGTCAGAATCGTTTTCTTATTTGTCTAGCGAATTTGTAATACTTCTAACGAACGGAATTGTTTTCTGATTCGTCTACTTACTTTATAATATTTGTTGAGTGTCTTTAGTCAGGTAAATCTTTGCCGTGGGCCTAAGAAATCAATTTACATGACTTACTACTCTTGGTACATCTACATCTACATGATTACTCTGCAATTCACATTTAAGTGCTTGGCAGAGGGTTCATCGAACCACAATCATACTATCTCTCTACCATTCCATTCCCGAACAGCGCGCGGGAAAAACGAACACCTAAACCTTTCTGTTCGTGCTCTGACTTCTCTTATTTTATTTTGATGATCCATCCTACCTATGTAGGTTGGGCTCAACAAAATGTTTTCGCATTCGGAAGAGAAAGTTGGTGACTGAAATTTCGTAAATAGATCTCGCCGCGACGAAAAACGTCTTTGCTTTAATGACTTCCATCCCAACTCGCGTATCATATCTGCCACACTCTCTCCCCTATTACGTGATAATACAAAACGAGCTGCCCTTTTTGCACCCTTTCGATTTCCTCCGTCAACCCCACCTGGTAAGGATCCCACACCGCGCAACAATATTCTAACAGAGGACGAACGAGTGTAGTGTAAGCTGTCTCTTTAGTGGACTTGATGCCTCTTCTAAGTGTCCTGCCAATGAAAAGCAACCTTTGGCTCGCGTTCCCCACAATATTATCTATGTGGCCTTTCCAACTGAAGTTTTCGTAATTTCAACACTCAGGTACTTAGTTGAATTGACAGCCTTGAGAAATGTACTATTTATCGAGTAATCGAATTTCAACGGATTTCTTTTGGAAATCATGTGGATCACCTCACACTTTTCGTTATTTAGCGTCAACTGCCACCTGCCACACCATACAGCAATCTTCTCTAAATCGCTTTTCCACTGATACTGGTCTTCGGATGACCTTACTAGGCGGTAAATTACAGCATCATATGCGAACAACCTAAAAGAACTGCTCATATTGTCACCCAGGTCATTTATATACATCAGGAACAGCAGAGGTCCCAGGACGCTTCCCTGGCGAATACTTGATATCACTTCAGTTTTACTCCATGATTTGCCGTCTATTACTACGAACTGCGACATTGATGACAGGAAATCACGAATTCACCTTGTGTGAGGCTGTTCAGTTTTAAATAGAATGCTCACTGCTTATCCCGAAATCTTGATGATAAACGTACTGTTACATTCTCGGAAATACGTCTGTGACAGAATGTACAAGAGTATGTTAGTCGACGGTACAAGATGTATTTGTAACACATAAGTTATTATTACATCAGTATTGGCAACACTGGGGTTGTTAATCAACTTTGTGAAATGCACGGGGGATGCACATCGTGTAGATGTACTCGGATTGTGTTTCGGCTGTTAATTTGACATAATTAATTTTTGCCTTCCAAACTAATCTGTAGGGAGGTCGTTAACTACGAAATTAACATCAATCACGAGTAATCCACTTTATTACATTGAATGTGCATGATAAAACATCTAACAAAGATTGACAAATCAGAAGTAATGCCTTAGCGACCATGTTAACGCACTTGGGCTCTGATTTTATTATGCTTTTATAAGTACAAAACAATTGTATTCATGAAGTCGTAGCGAGATTGCCGAAATGTTAGTATTAAAAGGCAGATACCGCTGCTGAACGGTATGCGTTAGCATTTGTGGACGGAGGTGAAAGCATAATGATCGTAAAATCTATAAGTAAGTTTTCTGTATTAGTTATCTAAACTGAGTAAAAATATATGGCTGTCGCTATGGCCTATTTCGCCGTTGCGGCTGCATCTCCCCGTGATAATCTCCAAGGGGGTAGATGCTGAAGTATCAGCGAAATCAGTCACTGGTCAGTCTGCGACTAATTTCCACCCAGCCTTTAAAATTTTGTACGTCCTCAGTTGATCTACTTGGAGAGGCAACTGACTGCTTTGTGGACAAGACGTGTGGCGGACAGGACTCCGTCGGAAGTGAGCCCTGGTGGTGAAGGGTACTGTAGCCTTAAGTGAGCTGGTGGTGAAGTGTCTTTTCACTGACTGATTCCGAAAAGGAACACAGTATTTTGGCGTTTTATTTCGTCAAGTCACTTAAGTGGGCTAAAGACGGACATTCCGAGCGCTGACCAGTGAAAAGACGCCTTAAAAGTACCTGGCCCCAGTCCGTGGCTGTTGTTTCAGGTGGTTAACCAGTAGTACACACCCTCACACGTGGTGCTGAAAATCTGTGTCGTGTTCCCTGTCTGTGTTTGTGGGCGATGAGGTTGGACCTCAACAGCAAAGATGTATTTCTCTCTGCAACTTGTAAATTATTTATGTGATCCGCTCTGGGCTGTTCTCACATTGGCTTAAACTTTTGGTTTCTATAGTGTCGTAGTTAAGCGACATCTGACGCTGATGACGGTGACGTAACTCTCCCACTCGCCCTACAGTTTCTGATCTTGTCTACAGCTGGGAGTGCATTTCGAACAAAACCCTGTTTATTTAGGCTTTCCGTTCACAAAAGTGTCATCCCATATCTCGCCTAAAATAGTGTTTTTCTCCTTCCACATTCAAGTTGTAGTACGGACTCTGCTGGTGGGACTATGCTATAGCAGATCGAATCGGTACTGTGACTTCAGTAACCGGCACCCAGTGACGCCTCCATATTACAAGCCTTTTGACGGAGTGACTCTGACCTAGGTAGCTCTCGGCTAGTGCCTTCTGAGAGTTCTTCAGGCTTTGGGTTCCTTTGTTCGGCTAACGTGCCGTGCTGTGTGACTATGCTGTTGCAGTTCAACTTAATGTGCTTCCTGAGCAGACTCCAAGCTGAACCATCACTTAGTACAAATATGTAAACTACGTTAATTACGTAATGGCGATCACTGGTACTGATACACATCTCACTGATCAATGGGGATTAATTATTCCAATTTGATTGTTCTTTTTAACTCCGGTTTGTATTAGTTACGGGGCTATTTCGGAAAAAAACGGTCTTGAGATGGTAATCACTTAAGTGACAACAACGGATTTTGAAAAGGAATTAGATTTAATAATTGGAAACCTGAGGCTGAGATAGTTCAACTAACTCGCACTCCGATTCCTCCGTCAAGTAGAAATGTAATATTAAGTTTATGTTCCATACAGCTTTGGAAACATCCAGTTTATTGCCACTTGTAACTATGTTTCAAATGTTTACCTGATAATTTGATTAACCATGGGAATGGGAATGAACTGGAAGAGAAGTACCAGCAATAGCAACGGAAGGATTCCATAGTTGACAATATGTCGAAATTTACTTTGATACATAGACGTTTCTTTTACCTAAGCAAACAGGTATTTCCCAGCACAATTTAAGGAAAATAGTGTACTGGTATTTATCATTACGTGTGTAAGGCGTACTATTATCTCAGATGTTCCGTTGAAGTAATGTTCTTCTTTTTATTTATCGCTGGCTTCTGGAATTTTCGAAGTTGAGCGTGCTTTTCCTCTGGCTGGGGCATTGTCTTGCTTTTAACGTTCAACAATGACCGATCGCTACTTGTTACATGTCGAATTGTAGTGCAAAAGAGGGTCGCTGTGCGGGTTGCGTACCGAGCTGCTCAATGTAAATGATTCTGATTGTATTTGCATCAAGTTTATGTACCGTATTTCCGGTTTGGAGGGCGAGTGTTATCAGTGGGGTGAGAGCTCCAGTCTAAGGAAACTGGGGTCTTCCTTTTCTGCATGCTTCAGTTATTCTAAAATTTTTCGGTAAGGGATTACAATGAAACTTGCCCTTGCACCGTGCACAAAGAGTGGGAAGAATTAGTTAAAGTGTGTTATTAAGACTTGAAAGTATAGCAGCGCATCGTAGAATAAAAGTGGTTTATGATTCGATTTATTACTTGCAAGGGTACGCGAAATTATTAAATGAAAGCTGTGGACGAAACGGAACTATGTTTGCTGATTAGTACCTTCGTCGTCATAATATATTGCATTTCAAACAGATACATAAAGGTTTCCGTTATCAGTGATTTACGTGTTTCACAAACGTGGAAACGCAGCGAAGATATGGTTATTTCAGAATGAATGTGAAACGCCGTTCACTTCTAACACAAGAGTGGTTGAGCTTAGGCATTGTTAGAGAACTGTGTTACATGATAAAGGGTAAATAAAACGATGTAATATTAATGTGTACTGCTATCCTTTCAAAGTGAGAATTTCCTTTCTTAATTAAGAATCTATCATTTGCAATGTGTAAGAGACACATGATCCGTTTAGGCACATGGTCATGTTATACAGCAACGAAGCCAGATAATTTAAGTAAAGTTACCAAACCCGAGTCCGATAGTCGCAAAAAATGTTTACACACGACCGTGACAAAGGACAGACATAGAGCGTTACGTATGTAACAGCTTAACTAAAATAATGGTAACTTCTCTCTTATTTTTACCACGCCTGGTGGCATAGAGCAATGTGTTTTGCAACTAAGCGTATAGCACTATCTACAAACATGCTCATAAATTAAGGATAACGCTGATACATGGTGAAACAACGCTCTGGTGGGCGGTTTGCGAGTTTAAATCACCTCGGGGTATGACCATGCGGTGCATCTGACCTGTGGTCGTCGCACGGTGGCGCTGGCAGCAGTCCACATACGCAGAGGTGTGTTGGTGCATGTCAGAGTGCGCGGCAGCGAGAAGGTGTACATACGTTTTCAGACGTGCTAATGGTGACTGTGTGCTGAAAATGGCTCAAAGAACACATATTGATGACGTTATGAGGGGTAGAATACTGGGGCGACTGGATGTTGGTCAAACACAGCACGTCGTAGCACGGGCCCTCCGTGTGCCACAAAGTGCGATCTCAAGGTCATGGCAACGATTCCAGCAGACAAGAAACGTGTCCAGACGCTACAGTACGGGACATCCACAGTGTCCAACACTACAAGAAGACCGATATCTCACCATAAGTGCCCGTAGTCGGCCAGGGAATACTGCAGGTAGCCTTTCTCGGGACCTTACGCGGCCGCTAGAACAGTTGTCTTCAGACACACAGTCTACAGACAACTGAACAGACATGGTTTACTCGCCCGGAGAACTTCAAGGTGCATTCCACTGACCTCTGGTCACACTAGAGCCCGTAAAGCCTGGTGTCAAGAGCACAGTACACGGTCATTGGAACAGTGGTCCCAGGTTATGTTCATAGACGAGTTGAGGTATAGTCTGAACAGTGATTCTCGCCGGGTTATGATCTGGCGTGAACCAGGAACCAGATGCCAACCCCTTACTATCCTTGAAAGAGATCTGTGTGAAGGTCGTGGTTTGATGGTGTGGGGTGGGATTATGATTGGTGCACGAACACCCCTGCATGTCCTTGACAGAGGAGCTGTAACAGGTCAAGTGTATCGGAACGTCATTTTGAACCAGTATGTCTGTGTTTTCAGGGGTTTAGTGGGTCGCACCTTCCTCCTGATGGATGATAACGCACGATCCCACTGAGCTGCCATCGTGGAGGAGTACCTTGAAACTGAAGATATCAGGCGAATTGAGTGGCCTGCCTGTTCTCCATACCTAAACCCCATCGAGTACGTCTGGGATGCTCTCGGTCGACGTATCGCTGCACGTCTTCAAACTCCTACGACACTTCAGGAGCTCCGATATGCACTGGTGCAACAATAGGAGGCTATACCCCAGCAGCTGCTCGACCACCTGATCCAGCGTATGCCAACCCGTTGTGCGGCGTGTGTACGTGTGCACGGTGACCATATCCCATACTGCTGTCGGGGTACATGCGTATGAAACAGTGGTGTTTTGTAGCACATGTGTTTCTGGTCGGTTTTCTCAACTCATCACCAATACCGTGGACTTACAGATCTGTGTCGTGTGAGTTCCCTACGTGCCTA
Organism: Schistocerca serialis cubense; assembly: GCF_023864345.2. Lineage (NCBI taxonomy): Eukaryota > Metazoa > Arthropoda > Insecta > Orthoptera > Acrididae > Schistocerca > Schistocerca serialis. The sequence continues at coordinate 739,863,410 of NC_064643.1, read as the reverse complement.
TGCTATTACTGCCAGTTTTGTGTAGTGCCACGTTGTGTGGTACCACATTCTGCAATTATCCTTAATTATGAGCATGAGTGTAGTATAGCCTGCTCCATATCGGGACTTTATAACTGCTTTCGGTGAGTTGACCTGGTAAAGCCGTTCCTTTGTTGAGGGCTACGGATGTTCGTTTCCGAGATTCTATAGCGAGTGGATGTATATTTCAGTCAGGGAAACTCCGCGGTGAGCGGAACGCACTTTTCTTGTAATTACGCATAATAAAGGTGTTTTATGTGTCAAATATATCGTATTCAGGTGTCTTATTAGAGTGGAAATAAGTAGAGGGCTGTGAGTCCTCTCGCACACCCACTCATACCTGCTAGAGCTGTGGAGCCAAGAAAGCAGCAAGTGAACCACTAGGAACAAATACTAATCTAGAAATGGTTATAAAAGGAGTATCTTCAGCATTTAGAAGGCACTGCTGGAATGTGACAAGCGGTAGAAGGAATTTCCAGCAATCTGAACCGGCATTGGAACATGATAACGGTAGAATTTCAAAGTGTTGCTGCGGACCGATGGTTTATTTTGCTTAGGTAACTTACATCTCGGGTTCAGTGACTGTCCCATTGCTATTATATTCTCGTGTACATATCAGAGACTGTGTGGTCCCTGAGTACTCAGCATGGTCCTTAACTTGGGATCCATTGTAACGAAGACTGGCACCCGAAGCAGACGTTACATTTTGGCTGCATCAAGAAACTGACAGAAGTGAGTCTACGTACGAGTATGAGAGCCCTATTTGGACATATTAACTCGCACCGACAGTGATATCGACGCACTGTCATAGCGCTATTGTCAACACAGTAATTCAGTTTCACAAAAGGAAGTATTATCTTGACGTATTTCCCCTGCTTGTGATCGCTAATTTCTCACCTGCAGATATTTCATTGTGATGATGGCATTAGTCATCACACAAACCAACACTACACTGACCGCCAGCCTAGCAAGAATTAGTAATTGGAAGTAGATGAATATTACCGCAGGCTTGTAACTGTAAACAGAAATATTGGTTCAAATGGCTCTGAGCACTATAGGACTTAATATCTATGGTCATCAGTCCCCTAGAACTTAGAACTACTTAAACCTATCTAACCTAAGGACATCACACAACACTCAGTCATCACGATGCAGAGAAAATCCCTGACCCCGCCGGGAATCGAACCCGGGAACCCGGACGCGGGAAGCGAGAACGCTACCGCACGACCTCGAGCTGCGGACTAAACAGAAACATTCGTAGATAGCAAGAATATCTTTCTATCACCACTGAAGCAGATAAATCACTGCGCTATCTTCAGAAGATGTTATTTAATGATATATTCGCTAAGTTAAATGATAAACGCCAATTTATTTAACTGTTAATAAACTTCATTATACAATTCCTTTTGGTTTCACTATACACTGTGACTATTCTTTTAAGCTAAAGTGCTCATGTAGGAGTCTTTGAAGCGTTTTGGATTCAGCGCTAGCACGAAATGAAAGATTAAACATTATCAAAATAAAAGGAAATAACTTTACTATAAGTTAAAGCATAACATTATCCAAACTGAAGGTAATATGTTGGAAAATACACATAATCACACATCTGTGATTTCAAAATCTGCTTCTGAGTAACATTCATATGGCATTGCTCCACCTCGTGCGTTGTAGCAACTTTGTATCCTTCATGGCATGACGTCGATAAGGTGCTCTACATGTTGAAATTTAACGCTACTCACATATTTCAACAGCGGCCCTCCACAGGTTATTCAGTGGGTAACAAAAGTTATTGCGATGATTCGCTGTAAGATTCTGCTGGCTCCATTCACCCTGAGTCAAGAACATGTCAGTACTAAACATGTCCACCAATAATACAGTTTGCTTGTTTCACGTCATACTAATTTCCATGAACCTAGTAGAAAAATACTGAGCATGGAACTAATAAATAACAGAAACAATTGCACATAATAGCTGAGTAGTAACGTCATCATTCAATGTTCTAACTATAATTTAGTTGCACTTGCCGGTAGATGCAAGTCATGAGTACTTATTTTAATAATCATTACTAATGGAAAAAGTTTCCACTTTCTAACTAAACAGCCTCTTCTTGCCTGGACTGGCCACATACTGTCTGTGGACAATAGGAAGCCTTTTCGGAAGTTACGCTAAGGTTAAAGTTTTCGCATAATCATTTCACCCCTGCATGCCCCGTGGCCATAGAATATTGCTGGAGCTGTCTAGCTAACCAGCTCCACAGATGTTACATGCCAGGCTGGGACACCCCTGCTCCTCTTGTGTGACACTGAACTTGTCAGGCATGGTGCTACACACTGGCGCCAAAACAGGTAGTTCCTGGCCAGTTTCTCTTGTTTACAACCGAGAGTGGTGGCGCAGTATTTAGCACACTGGACTCGCATTCGGGAGGACGACAGTTAAATCCCGCATCCGGCCATCCTCATTTAGGTTTTCCGTGATTTCCCTAAATCGCTCCAGACAAATGGCGTGATGGTTCCTTTGAAAAGGCACAGCCGACTTCCACCCTGTCCATTCCTAATCCGATGAGACCGACGACTTCGCTGTTTGGTCTCTTCGCCCAACCAACCGTAACTGCCAACACCCTCCTCCCCCCCCCCCCCCCTCTCTTGTTTACAGAGCCCCTGCTGCGGTCACGATTTAAGTAGTCGAGTCGTAGGAGGAAGGCCTTTCTCATTCTGGAAACGCGTTTCTTGCTGATGAAAGCTTCTCAACAGACTATTCTGTAAAGGCCGTGTGATGATACGGTGATTACTACCCCATAGCATCGAGCAGTCTCCACCAAGCCACACATAGGTTGTAGTAGTCACAAGATTTCTAATGGGGTCGCAAATAAAAGATCTTATATATTGTGCTTCGAAAATGAACTTTGTTCAGTTGTATGTTTCATAGTTCGAACGTGGGGAGAGGCAGTAGCAGAAGGACCAGTCTTCCCGTAGTTAAGCTGCCCTCTTTGCTGGTAGACATTAGCGTTAAAACGTCCGCCGGTTCCCAAAGAAGACCTCCCGGAGAAGCGAAGCATTTGAGATGTTGTGCTACAGACGAATGTTGAAAATTAGATGGACTGATAATGTAAGGAACATGGAGGTTCTACGCAGAATCGGAGAGGAAAGAAGTATGTGGAAAACACTGACAAGGAAAAGGGACTGGATGATAGTACATTTGATAAGAGATGAGGGAATGACTTCCATGGTACTAGAGGGAGCCAAAGAGGTCAAAAACTGTCACGGAAGACAGAGATAGGAATACATCCAGCAAATAATTGAGGATGTAGGTTGCAAGTGCTACTATGAGAAAAAGAGGTTAGCACAGGAGAGGAATTCGTGGCGGGCCGCATCAAACCAGTCAGAAGAATGATGACCAAAGAGAAAAATTGTGTGCTAGTAAAATGAAATTTCTAAGAGTTGAAGTTTCATTTATTATGGACTTCAAACTTAGATACAGGATGTCTGATTTAGTCAAATTGAGCGTTTGAGATCTGTGGACAATATCTGTGAAGTTTCATTTATTGTGGACTTCAAACTTAGATACAGGATATCTGATTTAGTCAAACTGAGTGTTTGAGATCTGTGGACAATATCTCACGACAATTTAAACAGAAGCGAGCTGTGTAAGATCTTTGTAAGCCTAAACGAGCTTTATGTCCCATCTAAAGTCAATAATTATAATGTAAATTTGAAAATAAGATTTCGAAAGATATATCTTAAACATATAAATAAGAGACAATCTTTGCAACGAACGCGAAGCTTATACCAGTGACAATAACAGAATGTTTGAATGCTATAAGTTACGGTGTTTATTGGACAGAATATCGTATTCATAAAACAACTCTAATTAACAACAGCCGGCCGCTGTGACCGAGCGGTTCTAGGCGTTTCAGCCAGGAACCGCGGGATCGCCATGGTCGCAGGTTCGAATCCTGCCTCGGACATGGCTGTGTGTGATGTCCTTAGGTTAGTTAGGTTTAAGTAGTTCTAAGTTCTAGGGGACTTATGACCTCAGCAGTTGAGTCCCATAGGGCTCAGAGCCATTTTAACCATTTTTTTGTTTATTTTGTCTCTGTTCTCAAGGTCCCTTGTATGCTAAACAATCCTTTGGGTTAGAGTTGGCAATGATCCGGGCCACGCATCTAACTACTTTACCCATTTGAGCCATTTTTGATTAATAATATTTAGAGGGTAAGGCTTTCACTAAGACAGATATTCGTGGATTAATTCTACAAGTATATACCAATAGACCAGGGATAATTTATAGTGTATTCTTCGCAGGGAGTGGGCATCTGTGGGTTAGTATACAGACAGTAAATCAACAAGATCGTTGTAAGCCGATTTCATAATTACAACTATTTCAGTAGCTATTAATAACAACAAGCATAAAGCATACGCCCTCGACGATCGACCGCCAAAATTGAATCTTTGAATTGATTTTCAAAAATCTATCTTTTCATCTATGCGGTTTAGTGCACCTGGGGTACTAATTCCACTTTACTGCAAAAGCGCAACGTAGCTGAGAGGTGGAATATTTCGTCGACTAGTAAGGTAAGTGGGTGAACCACTGACTCTGGCACCTCACTCGCTCTGCTTTCTCGTGGGTAGAAATTTGAACTGTGATAGTTTCAAAATTCTGCTAGGAGAGCGCTGCGAGAAGCTGAACCTGCCTCATTATTTTACCATATGGATGAGGTAACTAACGACACACAGATTTAATTGGAAACAAGTTCTCCCAATGTATTGTAACCTCCAACTGGTTACTTCTAAAACTTCACGAAGAGGGGATTCGAGCAGTCGAGTTTTTATTGACTGATTGGCGAATAAATAGTTAGAATAAGTTGACTGGCTAAAACAAGTTTAGACGGCTGTTTTCTGACCGAGGTACTAAGCAAGAAGCTGAGAGGCGTAGTAGGGTGACAGATTCTGCGAGGAGAAGACTTCCAGACTCTAACGTCGGACTCGGCGGAGAACACTGGTAGTTGACGGCTGACCGGGATCCAGACGCTTTTTCACTGTCTGCAGACACATAGTGTTCAGACTACGGGGCTCTGAGAGGAGATTGTGACCTGGGGTAGGGGAGGGGGGAGAGGTGCCTTCAACCCGTCATGAGGACAGTTCATTTTGGTAAGAGTTGCAGCATCATCCGACGATAGGGTGTTAGCTGCATGCAGAATTTGTTAATCCTTACGTATTATCTGGCGGCATATGTTTTCTTTATTTCCAGCCCAATAACTCGGCTATATGCTTTCCGTTGACTCATGAGCGGGTAGCAGATTAGCTAGATAACTCCATATTGGTCAACCTACATTGAGCAGGTGTGTTATATTATTGCATTCTTTATTAACCACCCTTTTGTGCAGTATGATCAGTGCAAATGTTAAGTACCGTCCAACCACGTAAGTTTTAAGCCTGCCTCATTACGGCCCATGTCCGTCTTCTCACCATGCCAACCTTATAGATCCCATTCTATAGATAGAAAATTCCTACCCGGAAACATTTAATGATTTTTGAAAGACCGGTACCCAAGTACCAGCTACGAGGTCCTCTTCGCGTTCTCCACTGCATTCAGTTTTCCATTTCGTACCCGATAACATGGGGATCATCTAGATTCTCGGAAAGTCCAAATGCCATCAGGAAATTAGACGACTGTTAAAGTCGAAGATCAATACTAGCTCCTTGTATTAAGCAACGACCTGCCCACGATTCATTTTTCTGTGACTTTCTGATTCGTTGACTCAACTTGTAAAGTGTAGTCGCAATATTTTTCTATCCGAAATCTTTTGATGACAGATCACACCTATGTTGTATGGCCTTACGGTTTACTTACACAGTTAGCTTCAGAAAGTGTTTTGAGAGAACAGATAGTCTGAAATATTATTTCAGATTTCTAGCGCATATAATTAATGGTATTTTTCTCTTTATACGTGTTTTTGATGTTCTCTTGTACGTGTGCGTTTTAGTTGAAGGAAGTGTTAATCCTCTGTGCCAATATGTTTCTGATCTCCTCCTTGCTTACCCATTCAGCTTAATTATGGTTCCTAGATGGGAGAATCATTTCACCTCTTGCACAGAGGACAACTTCCCAGTTTCGACGTTCATCAAGTATTCAAACTCAATGTTACGACTCTTGAACTCTGTTCTCCCTGTAGTGTTTGTCCTTTCATCAAATCCAGTGACTAATATGGTGTCAGTTCTAGCAACAGATCTCATAAATATTCCTGGTATTTATGAAAATAGTTCTAAGCGCAATGAATTCATGACCATAACCTGGAGAGTTTCAAGTAGCTGATTCTGACTATAGTGGTATCAAGTTTGTTTACCATATTCCCGATTGGAGGACAAGTGTCTTGTGTAGGATGAGTGCTCCTGCCTAACGAAACTGAAGTCTTCCTTTTTTTACACATTTCAATTATTCCAACAACTTCCGATAAGAGATTACAATGAAAATAGTTCCGCGAGCACCTCCCTTCCACACTTATGATCGTAATGGAAGACACTTAGTTGTTTGGCCCAGTATTGAGCTCATCGGTTTCCCTTGTCGAGAAGAATCAGGATACCTACAATCAGTGGACTGCAATTTCACATCCAACCAGATGTCTGTATTCCAGATTTCAACGACAGCGGTATTAGAAAAAATAGCCCTCCGCCTTTAATGCAAAATCTGTATTGAGCTGATCTACGAATACACGTGTAACGTTACGATGTGTGTAGGAGGGTACTTCGAGTGCTAAAATCGTCTCTCTATTTTCTTGTAGCGTCCTGGAATGGTCGCAAGTGAATCATCCACGTAAGCTGATTTCTTTAATTTTCCAGTCACTGTCACTTGAATAGACTTGGATAGGAGTGGGGTTGAAGTAATATATTTGCTGACTTCCTTTGAAATATGCACTTCTGTACTGCAACAGTTAAAATCTCTCTGTTGCACAACACGTCTCGTGTAGTGCCAGAGCTGAAATCTGATGCATAGAACCCCGATTTTCATGAGTTATCGTATGGTAAAAAATGCACGTATTCATGCAGTATCATATCACTGAACCTGCACAATGAGGCAGCAAAGATATTATAGAAATATGATACATAAATACGGTTCCATATTTATTTCCATTTGCATCTCAGTCAGTAAACAAAAGCAATATCTCCCAATTTTCACCAGTTTTACTCATTCCATTGTAGGACAAAACCATTTTCTACACAGAAAATTGTACATTAAAACTGCAAAAACTGCAAAAAGGTGAAAATTTAAGGAGATGGGATCTGGATAAACTGACTAAACCAGAGTTAGGTCAGAGTTTCAGGGATAGCGTAAGGGAACAATTCACAGGAATGGGGGAAAGAAATACAGTAGAAGAAGAATGGATAGCTTTGAGGGATGAAGTAGTGAAGGTAGCAGAGGATCAAGTAGCTAAAAAGACGAGTGCTAGTAGAAATCTCTGGGTAACAGAAGACATATTGAATTTAATTGATGAAAGGAGAAAATATAAAAATGCAGTAAATCAATTCTGCAAAAAGGAGTACAAACATCTCAAAAATAAGATCGACAGGAAGTGCAAAATGGCTAAGCAGGGATGGCTAGAGGACAACTGTAAGGATGTAGCGGCTTATCTCAGTAGAGGTAAGATAGATACTGCCTACAGGAAAATTAAAGAGACCTTTGGAGAAAAGAGAACCACTTGTATGAATATCAAGAGCTCAGACGGAAACCCAGTTCTAAGCAAAGAAGGAAAAGCAGAAAGGTGGAAGGAGTATATAGAGGGTCTATACAAGGGCGATGTACTTGAGGACAATATTACGGAAACGGAAGAGGATGTAGATGAAGATGAAATGGGAGATATGGTACTGCGTGAAGAGTTTGGCAGAGCACTGTAAGGCCTGAGTCGAAACAAGGCCCTGGGAGCAGACAACATTCCATTAGAACTAATGAGACCCTTGGGAGAGCCAGTCCTGACAGAACTCCACCATACGGTGAGCAAGATGTGTGAGATTGGCGAAATATCCTCAGACTTCAAGAAGTATATAATAATTCCAATCCCAAAGAAAGCAGGTGTTGACAGATGTGAAAATTACGGAACCATCAATTTAAAAATTCACAGCTGCAAAATACTAACGCGAATTCTTTACAGTCGAATGGAAAAACTGGTAGAAGCCGACCTCGGTGAAGATCAGTGTGGATTCCGAATAAATATTGGAACACGTGAGGCAATACTATCCCTACGACTTGTCTTAGAAGAAATATTAAGGAAAGGCAAACCTACGTTTCTAGCATTTGTAGACTTAGAGAAGGGGTTTGACAATGTTTACTCGAATACTCTCTTTCAAATTCTGAAGGTGGCAGGGGTAAAATGCAGGGAGCGAAGGGCAATTTACAATTTGTACAGAAAACAGATTGCAGTTATAAGAGTCGAGGGGCATGAAAGGGTAGCAGTGGTGTGGAAGGGAGTGAGACTGGGTTGTAGCCTATCCCCGACGTTATTAAATCTGTATATTGAGCAAGCAGTAAAGAAGTAGGAATTAAAATCCATGGAGAAGAAATAAAAATTTTGAGGTTCGCCGATGACGTTGTAATTCTGTCAGAGACAGCAAAGGACTTGGAAGAGCAGTTGAATGGAATGGACAGTGTCGTGAAATGAGGATATAAGATGAACATCAACAAAAACAAAACGAGGATAATGGAATGTAGTCGAATTAAGTCGGATGATGCTGAGGGAATTAGATTAGGAAATGAGACACTTAAAGTAGTAAAGGAGTTTTGGTATTTGGGGAGCAAAATAATTGATAATGGTCGAAGTAGAGAGGATATAAAATGTAGACTGGCAATGGCAAGGAAAGCGTTTCTGAAGAAGAGAAATTTGTTAACATTGTGTATAGATTTAAGTGTCAGGAAATCGTTTCTGAAAGTATTTGTATGGAGTGTAGCCATTTATGGAAGCGAAACGTGGACGATAAATAGTTTGGACAGGAAGAGAATAGAAGCTTTCGAAATGTGGTGCTACAGAAGAATGGTGAGGATTAGATGGGTAGATCACATAACTAATGAGGAGACATTGAATAGAATTGGAGAGAATTGTGGCACAACTTGACTAGAAGAAGTGATCGTTTGGTAGGACATGTTCTAAGGCATCAAGGGATGACCAATTTAGTATTGGAAGGCAGCGTAGAGGGTAAAAACCGTAGAGGGAGACCAATAGATGAATACACTAAACAGACACAGAAGGATGTAGGTTGCAGTAGGTGCTGCGAGATGAAGAAGCTTACACAGGATTGAGTGGCGTGGAGATCTGCATCAAATCAGTCTGAGGACTGAAGACCAAAACAACAACAACACATAGAAAGTGACAAGAAGTGATAGGTGGATATATCATTGAAGAAATTTCGAGCAACGTCATGAGCCCTATCAGAAATTCGTAATTCAACACAACTGTAACAGGGACCAGCGTTCATTAGAGCCCGGTCAGTACAAAATTCATTCACTTTCCATTGTTAGCGACGAAGAAAAGATCTTCAGTGTCTACCAACTTTGTAATACAAATGCGAGAAGGAAATGATTTAGTGACGTGTTATTGCCATATTTTCCACACAGTTACATGAAGGAACGTTTTGCTTAAATCTGTTTAAACGTTTTCACTACTAAAGCAATCGTGTCGTGTGACTAGGGTCTCCCGTCTGGTAGACCGTTCGTCGGGTACAAGTCTTTCGATTTGACGCCACTTCGGCGACTTACGCGTTGGTGAGAATGATTAGGACAACACAACACCCAGTCACAGAGCGGAGAAAATCTCAGACCCGGCCGAGAATCGAACCCGGACCCTTAGGATTGACATTCTGTTGTGGGGACCATTCAGCTGCTGGGAGCGGACACTAAAGTAATAATCTAGGTATACAGTCCCTAAATTCAATATTGAGCTCACCTCAGAGGCGACTGCGGAGAGAGGGTAAGGAGAGAGGCAGATTAGCGGTGCAGAGGAAACTATCTCCTACGGTGTTGGTCGCATAGCTGAAGTAAAATAAATCGCACCACTCCCATATATGAGGTGCATTCACATTCTAAGGCCTCCGATTTTTTTTCTAATTAACTACTCACCCGAAATCGATGAAACTGGCGTTATTTCTTGACGTAATCGCCCTGCTGACGTACACATTTTTCACAACGCTGACGCCATGATTCCATGGCAGCGGCGAAGGCTTCTTTAGGAGTCTGTTTTGACCACTGGAAAATCGCTGATGCAATAGCAGCATGGCTGGTGAATGTGCGGCCACGGAGAGTGTCTTTCATTGTTGGAAAAAGCCAAAAGTCAGTAGGAGCCAGGTCAGGTGAGGAGGGAGCATGAGGAATCACTGCAAAGTTGTTATCACGAAGAAACTGTTGCGTAACGTTAGCTCGATGTGCGGGTGCGTTGTCTTGGTGAAACAGCTCACGCGCAGCCCTTCCCGGACGTTTTTGTTGCAGTGCAGGAAGGAATTTGTTCTTCAAAACATTTTCGTAGGATTCACCTGTTACCGTAGTGCCCTTTGGAACGCAATGGGTAAGGATTACGGCCTCACTGTCCCAGAACATCGACACCATCATTTTTTCAGCACTGGCAGTTACGCGAAATTTTTTCGGTGGCAGTGAATCTGTGTGCTTCCATTGAGCTGACTGGCGCTTTGTTTCTGGCTTGAAAAATGGCATCCACGTCTCATCCATTGTCACAACCAACGAAAAGAAAGTCCCATTCATGCTGTCATAGCGCGTCAACATTGTTTGGCAACATGCCACACGGGCAGCCATGTGGTCGCCCGTCAGCATTCATTGCACCCACCTGGATGACACTTTTCGCATTTTCAGGTCGTCATGCAGGATTGTGTGCACAGAATCCACAGAAACGCCAACTCTGTAGGCGAACTGTTCAACAGTCATTCGGCGATCCCCCAAAACAATTCTCTCCACTTTCTCGATCATGTCGTCAGACCAGCTTGTGCGAGCCCGAGGTTGTTTCAGGTTGTTGTCACACGATGTTATGCCTTCATTAAACTGTCGCACCCACGAACGCACTTTCGACACATCCATAACTCCATCACCACATGTCTCCTTCAACTGTCGATGAATTTCAATTGGTTTCACACCACGCAAATTCAGAAAACGAATGATTGCACGCTGTTCAAGTAAGGAAAACGTCGCCATTTTAAGTATTTAAAACAGTTCTCATTCTCGCCGCTGGTGGTAAAATTCCAGTTGCCGTACGGTGCTGCCATCTCTGGGACGTATTGACAATGAATGCGGCCTCATTTCTATCTCTTTCCAGTCCGGAGAAAAAAAAATCGGAGGCCTTAGAACTTGAATTCACCTCGTATCTCACCACAATAGGAAAGATCAGCAGCAGAGAGAAAAGGGACGATGAATGATGACTTCCATCAACGTTTACCGAGCTGACTAACTAAATTCACGAAATTACTCCTGTTCTGTACATTTGGCATACTTCATACAAAAACATTAAGAAAACGCGCTATTGCGCCAAGTTTTTGTGATATAGGGACTGAAACCAGAAAATTATCTAATATGCATTACGAGAGTCTAAATCGATGCTATTATCAATGGCATGCAATATAGCTTTGCATGAAAATCCGTTTCTACCGACTCCGTTAGAAAACGCTTTCCGGCTGCAGTGGCCGAGCGGTTCTATGCGCTTCAGACCGGAACCGCGCTGCTGCGAAGGTCGCAGATTAGAATCCTGCCTCGGACATGGATGTGTGTGAGGTCCTAAGGTTAGTTAGGTTTAAGTAGTTCTAAGTCTAGGGGACTGATGACCTCAGATGTTAAGTCCCATAGTGCTTAGAGCCATTTGAACCATTTTGAGAAAACGTTTTCTTTACCTGTTCTTCTGTGTCTCTTCCCATTCGGCACAGTAATGGCCCCAGACATCCGAACGAGGATTTTGTAAGCTACGTCACTCACGAGTGAATTATTTTTCCTATTATTATTTCTTAGCTTGGAATTCACCTTTCCTACAAATGGTTTTATGTGTTAATCATGATTTAGGTTGATTCACAGAAAGAGTCTTCAACATTTCACGGCCCTGTCAGGAATTGTATAGACAGTAATTTTAATTTTAATAATCAACTGCCTCAGTTGCACTGTTTACCTAGTATTTACCTAGGATTCAGTTGGGATAACGCAACCTTCTTCAGAATAACAGTAACTACCGTTTGTCCTTAGTGGACATCGTGAAGCTAAAACTACAAATCCATAAATTATCGTCAGACTGTACACACTTATCTGAAACTGCCACGGCCCCACTTCGCGACCAGGATGCGGCAGCCACGAGTGCTGTACTGGAACGATAATTTATGGATTTGTAGTTATAGCTTGTCGATGTCCACTATGGACAAACGGTACTGACAGACTTCCAAATCACGACACATACCACCTACGCAGACAAGAAGACACTTTTCACATTCTGAATGCATTGGGAGACGGCGTATTACGAGAAGTGTCAGTAGAATACCTGACGGACCTAGATTAGGCATCAGCTTTTAGTCCAAACCAATTGAGACCAGAGCCCATTCCCTTACGGCCTGTGCGTGGGCTGGCCGACTTCCATCATAGTTGAAATCCGCCACGTGCAGGACTAGGGGGAGTGGGGTCAACACCACTGATCAAGACAAGCACCGGATATGACGTAGGTTAAGTTAGTTTTGTAGGACTTAGATTAGGACACTAATTTAGGGAACTGCAGCGATTACTTACTTTGGCCACCCCAGTGCCAGGGGCATGCTTCCCGGGTTTAGGGCGTTGAGCCTGGCTATCCTAAGTAGGTATATATACAACTGGCACACCTGTGACGCTGCAGGTAATAAGAAATAGTCATAGTGGATTATTTAAGTAATAGGTAGTTAGATCAAACTGCCCACTGTCGTAGTAAACTGTAACTAACACATTGTAGTAGTTAAACTGTAGCTCACTAACAAAATTGTAAAAGCTGCATTGTAATCTTATCTATGTATAATTATAATGACCCACTAATCAACTTAGGAGGTGGGTTAATACTGTATAATTATTATTGATTATCGAATAAAGAATTTTTAAAAAAAACGGTAATTGCTGTTATTCTGAAGACGGTTGGGTTATCCCAACTGAAACCTAGGTAAATCGTAGGTAAACGGGATGAGTGAAGCTGTCGGTTATTTAAATTAAAATTGTACGGTTGTCTCTGAAGCAAACATATGATCGTCAGTTCCGTTCTCTAACATGTGACCGGAATACGCTACATGGCTCTTGCAGCCCTACTACCCACCTGCGGGCAGCCAGGCAGCAACGGGAGCAAGGTGTGGTGGGGTGGGCAAACAGCTGATGTACAGGCAATCATGCAGCCGAGCCATAGCCTACCCGACCGTACTGTACTAGCCGGGCTCAGGCAGGCAGGCGAGGTCAGACGGCTCCCACGTGCATAGAACGCTTGCAGCAACGCCGCCTAGCGAGTGGACTGTATAGCTGTACCTCCCAGTGTGCGAGCTGGCAGTCGCTCGGGGATACCTGGGCCGTCTGGGCTGGCTTTGGTAAGGCCCGCACTACATTTAATTACGTCGCTTGGCAAAAGTTAAAATGTTTCATTCTTGGGTGTCTCCATTGCTCTGCCCTCACTGGTAAATGCTGCAAGTTGCACTTTTTTTTTCTTTTAGAATATTACAAAGGAGGCACCGGGAAAGGAAGGTGTATCAACACTGAATGAAGATTACGGAAGAGATAGTTATCTTTACTAGCAACTGATCTGTTATATGAACAATACAGTTAAATCCATAAATTATCTGGAAGTAGGTATTAGGAGTGATTTAAATGCAATTATCGTATAAAGTTGATCGTCGGTAAAGCAGGTGCCAGACTGAGGTTCATTGGTAGAATCGTAAGGAAATGCAATCCGAAAACAAAAGTAGTAGGTTACAGTACACTTGTTCGTCCACTGCATAAATATTGCTCACCAGTGTGTGATTCGTACCAGATAGGGTTGATAGAAGAGATAGAGAAGATCCAACGGAGAGCAACGCGCTTCGTTACAGGATCATTTAGTAATCGCGAAAGCGTTAAGGAGATGACAGGTAATCTCCAGTGGAAGACTGTGCAGGAGAAACGCTCAGTAGCTCGGTACGGGCTTTTGTTGAAGTATCGAGAACACACCTTCACCGAGGGGTCAAGCAGTATATTGTTCCCCCTACGTGTATCTCGCGAAGATATCATGAGGATAAAATCAGAGAGATTGGAGCCCACACAGAGGCATAACGACAAGCTTTCTTTCCACGAACAGTACCAGACTGGTATAGAAGGGACAACCGATAGGAGTACTCAAAGTACCCTCCGCCACACACCGTCAGGTGTCTTGCGGAATATGGATGTACATGTAGATGTAGACATTGAAGCTTTAATTACTGTCAGTTCGTCACTTAACTAGTAGGAAGGGATTTAGAAGCTATCCAACTGAAAAACTATAAATACAATTGAGACGGCACTGTCTATCCTTCCCATAAAACGGAATATGTATTCTAGCCTTCCACAATCAGTTTTTGTTCATCTCTTTCTTCTAGACTAATTATGATGTCACTAAACTGAACTTCGTGACGTAGTGCACAGGCCCTCAACGTGTGCGAAAGTTACACAACAACGAAAATTCGAAGCCAAGTACTTTGCCACCTTTTAGTAGCTGTGTCGTGACTAAGGAACGCCAACTGCCATCGTCTTGCATATCGTCGTAGTAAAATCATCCTCATTCGGCACGCAGGCGTCATTGGCCACTCGAGACCGAACTGATGAGTATAAACGCGAATCTAAATCACGCAGCTAACAAGAAAATGTTCTAAATACTCGGCAGATTATCAGAAGTCTACTAGGCGTTGAGAGAGTTGACTACTAACACCGAGGCTGATATTATACAGAATTATGCTTAACGCACCCGCACCGGCCACTTTGTAAATTGATCATCGAGTGCCAATGGACTTCATTCCGAAGCATTAGCTGCAGTCCCTTCATCTGCACGTGTGCTTCTACTAGGTTCTTTGCTCGTATAAGGACCATAGATACTAGCTAGGGATTGGACATTGAATATTTAAGTGCAGTTGAAGTGCTGAGGTTCCTCCCAAACATCTTGCTTCATTCTGATATTACTTAGCAACAGTCCTACATTTCAGTGTCATGGCTGAGGGTGGGGTAATTTGGCCGAAACCGATAATCACGCTTGATAAAAAATGACTTGCACCGTTCTATTAACTGAAACAGAAGATTAATTTAGATGAGGAGAAAAGTAAGGAACACTTGGCGAGGGAAAGTATATTAATCAGTAAAGTACGCGGAGAGACTGTGATAAGGAAGTACTACAGAAGAAAACTTCTGTTTGATAGTGACTTCAGTTGTTCAGCTTAGGCATCGCGTGTTAATAGTAAGAGACACTAGCATCATTTACAATTTTACAGTTTCCATGAGGAACAAACCAGACTGCCAGTAACCAAGGTGATAATGTTATTGCAAGAATAACGTCGAATGCGAGGATGAATTGGATGTAGTCCATTAGGGTTGACTGTCTGTCAAGCAAACAACGGCTACATTTACCTACTTCCGTCATTCTGAATTGCTGAAAAGAAACCCCATTTGTAGTGCTGATTACTTGAGGCATGGTGCCTTATATCGCTCCTGTCTAGAGCCCGTCTACCTGGAGAATGACTCACACGTGCACAGTGACAGATGCTATCAAGCGGGTTCAGTCGAGTATGTACACTACTGGCCATTAGAATTGCTAAACCAAGAAGAAATGCAGATGAAAAACGGGTATTCGTTGGACAAATATATTATACCAAAATTGACATGTGATTTACATTTTCACGCAATTTGGGTGCATAGTTCCTGAGAAATCAGTACCCAGAACAACCACCTCTGGCTGTAATAACCACCTTGATACGCCTAGACGTTGAGCCAAACAGAGCTTGGATGGCGTGTACAGGTACAGCTGCCCATGCAGCTTCAATACGATACCACAGTTCATCAAGAGTAGTGACTGGAGTATGGTGACGAGCCAGTTGCTCGGCCACCATTGACCAGACGTTTTCAATTGGTGAGAGATCTGGAGAATGTGCTGGCCAGGGCAGCAGTCGAACATTTTCTGTATCCAGAAAGGCCCGTACAGCACCTGCAACATGCGATCGTGCATTATCCTGCTGAAATGTAGTTCCGCAGGGATGTAATGAAGGGTAGAGCCACTTGCCGTAACAAATCTGAAATGTAACGTCCACTGTTCAAAGTGCCGTCAATGCGAACAAGTGGTGACCGAGACGTGTAACCAATGGCACGCCATACCATCACGCCGGTGATACGCCTGTATAGCGACGACGAATACACGCTTCCGATGTGCGTTCACCGCGATGTCACCAAACACGGATGTGACCGTCAAGATGCTGTAAACAAAAACTGGATTCATCCGAAAAAATGACGTTTTGCCATTCGTGCACCCAGGTTCGTCGTTGAGTACACCATCGCAGGCGCTCCTGTTCGTGATGCGGCGTCAAGGGTAACCGCAGCCACGGTCTCCGAGCTGATTGTCCATGCTGCTGCAAACGTCGTCGAACTGTTCGTGCAGAGGTTTGTTGTCTTGCAAACGTCTCCATCTGTTGACTCACGGATCGAGACGTGGCTGCACGATCCGTTACAGCCGTGCGGATAAGATTCCAGTCATATCGACTGCTAGTGATACGAGGCCTTTGGGATCCAGCACGGCGTTCCGTATTACCCTCCTGAACCCACCGATTCCATATTTTGCTAAGAGTCATTGGATCTCGACCAACGCGAGCAGCAATGTCGCGATACGATAAACCGCCAAGCGATAGGCTTCAATCCGACCTTTATCAAAGTCAGAAACGTGATGGTACGCATGTCACCCCCTTACACGATGCATCACAACAGTGTTTCACCAGGCAACGCCGATCAACTTGTGTTTGTGTATGAGAAATCCGTTGGAAACGTTCCTCTTGTCAGCACATTGTTGGTGTCGCCTCCAGTGGCAACCTAGTATGAATGCTCTGAAAACCTAATCATTTGCATATCACAGCATCGGTTAAATTTCGCGTCTGTAGCCATTCATCTTCGTGGTGTAGCAATTTTAATGGCCAATAGTGTAGTTCTGATTTTCATCCACCAGAGTCCAGTAATGCACAGACACATTCAAGAAACAGGCCAAGAGATATGTTTTTGGAAACTCTTCTATTCATTTCTTGAAGGTTTTTTGTTTCATTTTGTTTCTACAGTTTTGTATATGCTTTTAGTAGAGTGAATGATGAGTGAATATGGTCTAAAGTAAATATGTAGATCATTGTTGTACTGATGAACGTTGTACGATGGGGGATTTTGTATTATAATATGATAAGTCAGTTTATGGTAAAAGGAAAGCTAATTCGAGTGCAAATGAAAAAAGTTAATAGCGTGAAATACAAACGAAATTTCAGAATGTTAAGTATTTATTTCGGGAAAAAGTACAGTTCGAAAGTGTGTTATTTGTTGATTGGTTAGTCATGAAAAGCGCGGACTAATGCGAGAGAATAGAGTTTTTCTATTGGCCTTACAGAAAATTGACCAATCAGAACGGACTGTTCTTTGCGGGTCTTTTTTCTGGGAGATATAGAATGCTTACAGCAGTGAAGAGTAGTCGAGATACAGCCTTTCAATGGTACGTCGTGAGTAGTATGAGCTCCGAAGGAAGTCATAAATTGCCGGTTTTATTTGTATGGAAATTTGTTGTAAGGTCTTACGGGACCGAACTGCTGAGGTCTTTGGTCCCTAAGCTTACGCACTACGTAATCTAACTTAAACTAAGTTACGCTAAGAAGGACTCGAACCTCCGACGGGGGTAGCAGCGCGGACCGTGACAATACGACACAGACCGTGCGGCTATCCCGCGCGGCGGTTTTAGTTGTGCTATATGTTCCAAATGTGTTCTAAAGTGAAGGCATATCTATTCCGGTGTGTTTTTAGAAAGTACGGATTTTTTAGCTGATGTGTATGAGAAAAAAGACAGTAATTCCACATGGCATATTGAGCAGATAAGTGACTAAATCTTGAGTGCGTTAGACACCGATAAACTTCGTAGTATGCCTAGCATTTTCATTTAAGAACAGTCCGTGCCTAATAGCTGTTCAGATTTCGGAAAACCGGTTACCACGAGTTTGCTAACGTGAATGTAAGGGTTTGTGCATTGTTGTGTTAGGATTAGCACGGGCTTGGCAGTGAACGTGTAATTCTAGAGTTGAGAATATACCGAAGTTTTGCCAGTATGTCCAGCTTTCATTCAAAATTAAGGCCTTTTCCCAATTCTTAGAATACCTACGTTGTATTCAGCCTGGTGCGAGTTGCAGTACGGTAGGTTTCTGCTCGGCTTTCCTACCGGCGATCTGCTGCAATGAGTTCATAGGTAATGGACGAAAATAACTGCACCGCCACATATCGTCATATCAAACAATAATCAAACTGGATTAAAATCCAAAGACGAAATGAGAAGAATAGAATAACACTTAATTTTCCTTTAGTTAACTGTACCTGAACTACACACTCCAATTAATTTTCTTTGCGTATAACTACTCGTAAATACTCCAGCGATAATATCTTTTAGATACACGGTGGAGTGGGTGCAGGGTGCTAGTGGTAGGCTTGTAAGCCGTCTCAATGTGTCATATCGAGCTCCGGAGGAACAAATATGTTAAACACTTTCGTAGGTATAAGTACAGTAAAGCATCTGCGGTGCCGTAACTATCGGTCGCCTTGATGGTATTTAATATTTTTTAATGTCTGAAAAATACTCGCCACAGAAGATAATTGCCGGCCGGTGTGGCCGAGCGGTTCTAGGCGCTTCAGTCTGGAACCGCGCTACCGCTACGGTCGCAGGTTCGAAACCTCCCTCGGGCATGGATGTGTGTGATGTCGTTAGGATAGTTAGTTTTAAGTAGTTCTAGTTCTAGGGGACTGATGACCTCAGATGTTAAATCCCATAATGCTCAGAGCCGTTTTTGAAGACAATTAGTCTCAATTCGATGCGAAACTACAGTGATGCCCAAAGCAAGAGCTTAAACGAGGACACACCTACGTTGCAACGTCCAGCGAACGATCAGGTACAGAAAGGAGAGACTGCGGAACTGAGGGGCCCGGTGACGTGGGGTGGTTGTCCCCAGGCGGCACTCCCTGGGACGCCCTCTTATTATTTTGAGTGCCCTCCGGACTTTACTCAGGGGAACCATTACGTAGTCGATACACAATCACTGCGCAGTGAAACCGCTATCGACCTGACGTCGAACATGCGCCTTTGCTGCAGGGAAAGGGACGCAAAACGCATCAGGCAGCTGCGTCCCACGACGTGGCACCCGAGACCATGGTGAATCTTTACGCAAACCACAATACGCAACAAACATCTAGAAATTTCTCACGGTGCGGTACTGAACCACTTCAGCTGCCGTAGCGATGTCTTAAACGACACATACATTTACACATGAATTATTCGCTAGCGAGTAACAGAAATTTTTGGAGGTACCCGGTACCAATATCAGAGGTTTTAGATCCAAATCGTGCAATTTTCTAGGTAAAAAGGCCAACATACCTCTGTAATAGTACCTTATCCCTCTTAAGTAACTTTCTTGACTCCTTCCGAAGATGTATGAAAAGGGTAGAAAAATTTTACGCAGCTCTGCTCGAATACTGTTATCTAAATTGAATTTTGTTTTCGAAATACCAACGTCGTCTTGAATCAAAAGATTGTAATGAAATTTCCTTGAACAATTTACACTGTCGCATATGCCGTGCCGAGCCGTTACCATCCTAGAGGCGTGTATTTGAATGTCTGATTCTATCCATGCTTGGAAACAGCTACGAATGCTGAAGCATCCTCTATCATTGTTCTTACTGTTACCTTCTCTACGATTTTCTGAGTGCTACACCACATTCTCCCCATCCGTATATAGGCAAGTGTTTGGTTAGTCTCTTCAGCGGCTTACTTCATACATTGGTTTTTTTTTTCCTTTTCCTAATGCTACGCAGCTTTTAAGCAATTTGATATTATCGAGGACCTTACTGCCAATATCGTGTTACCTTCCTTTGTGGGCGCATCGTCTTGCCTTTATCGCCTTTTACAGCCCACTTAACGAAAATGCAATGTAAGTGCAGTCTGCATTCCTTAAGATCATTCTGCGACGAATCTTTCCTATAGTGAGCATCACCGTCGACGAACCATGGGGCTTCCGGCTGAGCGCATATCACACAGGATGTTTCACAATTCCTGTCGCAGACTTCCATGGATTTTAAAGGGGAATTAAGAGATAAGATTCTCATAAGGAAACCATCTCCGGAAATGTAGAGTTTGCATGGAGGATTAGTTTGACGATCAGATCACGTTCAACTCTCCCACTTTACGGTACGCCACAGGGGAGTCAATGAGCTCTTGACCTGTGAGCCGTAGGAGCACACGACACGGGCAGTGTTTGGAGTACTGCCGTCGGGTTCTCATGTACGGGACGGAGTACGTCCTCTTCTAAGTCGATGGTCCAGGGCATCCGTGGAGCACTAGAGTCAACATACTCCTGTCAGCCGTTGTAGTAGTCGTACAAAAATGGTGTGTGATGTCATAATTACCACGAGGACAGGCTACAGCATCTCTTTTCATGTTCTATGAGTTCAGTGAAGCGGGACATTTGGAAATGGTACGACCTTCAAACTTCTTTTATATCCAAACAGTACATTTCTGAACGGTACATTTCCATACCAAAACATTATCAAACTGAAATGGTGCGTAAGGAATTGAATTACGGTCGAAAAGGATCTCGAACAGGATCACCATGTAAAAGGAGGGGGGATGCTGTAACATTAAGGAATGGCCACCACTTATTGTAGGCCATAAAACATTCTTACTAGAGTCGTCACATGAAGGGCGGTACATGCAGCTCAATGTGCCTACTATTGGCGATAAACGTATTTGAATGCCGGTTTTGAATAAAGGAATTGATTTCTTACTAATAGTAAAGAAGCATGTGAGTCCCCGGTTACCTCACGTTCGCCGCCAACCATGTTTGTATTACAGTCTGAATGACAACGCAACTGACATAGACGAACAAAATAATATACAGTTAGCACAAAGGATAACACAAAAATCTCTGGGAAGGCAAAGTAACGTGAATCATTCTGAGCTAGAGCGCATTAATTTCTCATTCTACTCATTACCTTCTTCACATCTGATTTGTTACTGCCTGTACATTGATCATTCGGAAATAAATGCATCTGGGAGAATGGAAAGCGGAATGGGTTGTCCCAAGCTATCTACGGAGCCACTGAGATACATTTATCGTGAATTGTAACAACTAATTTAGGGTATCACATTGGATTGTCACCAACACCACTCTGAAGAACAATAAGTAGCCAAAACTTATAGTGCAAATAAGAACACATGCTCATAAATGATTATTGCATGTGGTTCTCTTAATATAATATTAGATTAGGATTGTACCTTTGCCAGGATCACAAAAGTGAGATTGAAAAAATGGTTCAAATGGCTCTGAGCACTTTGGGACTTAACTCCTGTGGTCATCAGTCCCCTAGAACTTAGAACTACTTAAAACTAACTAACCTAAGGACATCACACACATCTATGCCCGAGGCAGGATTCGAACCTGCGACCGTAGCGGTCGCTCGGTTAAAATGAGATTGAAACTCTCATCACAAAAAGCGATGTTACATACTAGGACAAAAAAAGAATAACTTAATTTGACGTACTTTCGCATAATGAAAATCCGGATAAAGATTTATTCTCTACCCTGGTACTACTCACATAGAACAAGCAGACGGCAAATGGAGAAATCAATAGCCACCATCAACTCAAGTACACACCGTGTGAAGAATTCTACTAAAGGTAAGAAGAATGGTTAACAGATAATATTTTTCTCCGGATATAGGGGTTCCTTAGGGACATGATCTCACACGCTACAAAATGCATAGCAGTGTGATACAAAAGCTGTGAAATTACGAATACGGGGGTTCCTCATGAACATATTAGAAGAACTCCACAACTATACAACTGCACTGTCGATGGCACATTGCTGGAAATAGTAACCACCGTAAAACATCTAGTAGTACATGTCCGGAGCGACCTTAACTGGAATGACCACATAAAATAAAAGTAGGAGAAGCGGATGGCAGACTGGGATCTAATTACAAGGCTATTCTTCGACCGATTCATGAGCACAGGTCATCAGTCTGGGACCAGTGCCAGTTAGATGCGATATAAGAGGTAGAGAAGATGCAACGAGAAACGGTACGATTCATCACAGGATCGTTTATTATGCGTGAGAGCGTTACAGCGATGCACAACAAAGTGGCTGCAAGAGAGGCTTTGTGCGTCACTGAGAGCTTTACTACTGAAATTTGGAGAGAGTACGTTCCGGGAAGAGACGGTCAAGATATTAATACCTCCCATATACGTCTCACGTAACGACCGTAACGAGAAAATTCCAGAAATTGGAGCTACTATAAGGGCTTATCAAATATCACATTTTAAACACAAAGGTTGTGCTATTAGAAATGATATTAATTCCACACAAAACCCTGCGCACAGTGCGTGGATTCTTAGGCAAGCACCTTCCACACGGAGCACGTCGATATCTCACCAGTGACTTCTAATATCTGCCGCACGCAGTTGACGTCGACAGGTGTTGGGCCTGAAGATGACGTTCTTACAAGGTTGAAATTAGTCGCACAAATAAAATCGACAACTTAAGTACAGCTGGAGAAATTTCTTCAATTTTAATATACACTGTTTATTGTTGTGCCCCTCTCCCCATAATGTTCCAGTACTGGACCTTGTGCGTCGCGAAAAACCGTAAGCATCAGTTTTCCTGCGGACAGTTCGGTCTTGAACTTTTTCTTGCACGGGGAATCTGCATGTTTCCATTCCATACTCTGCCGATTACTCTCCGGCTCGTAATGATGGATCCATGTTTCGTCACCAGTAATGATCTTGTCTAAGAAATTGTCCCCTCCGTTACCATAGCGATTCAAATGTTTTTTGCAGATGTCCAACCGCGTTTTTTTATGCAACTGTGTGAGTTGGGATCCATCTTGCACGAACTTTGTGAAACCCAAGTCTGTTGTGGAAGATTTCGTAGGCAGAACCGCGACTAATTTGCAGACGATGCGTCACTTTGTCAATAGTTAATCGTCTGTCTAGGAGAATGATTTCACTTGAACATTCAGTGGTTTCTTCATTTGTGGTTGTAAACGGTCGTCCGGCTCCTTCATCGTTCGTAACAATTGTGCGACGATTTCGGAATTTTTCAAGCCATTCGTAGACACTCTGTTGTGGCAAAACACTGTTCCCGTAGTGTGCCAAAAGTCTTCGATGAATTTCGGCCCCTGATACGCCTTCGGACCACAAAAAACGGATCACTTAACGTTGCTCTTCTTTGGTGCAAATTGACAGCGGAGCAGCCATGATTGACAGTACGGCAGCTTGAAAATTGCAAAGATACAACAACAACTAAACAAAGCTTGCGTCATTAACGTAAAACGACAGTGCTATCAAAATAAACTAAAATATAACTAAATTGCGGATAATAATTGACTTACCCTTGTATTCATTACTTCGTAAGAAACAGGATGGATATTTTCTGAATCCGTGTTGGTTGTTTGTCAATACATCGGATTCTTCGAGGTATTCGTAATGCTCGAGCACAGTATGTGATCTCAACTCCTTCTGGATTGTCACGTCACCTATATGGGTCTATAATTCAGCGGATTACTCCTATTTCCTTTCTTCGTTATTGGTATGACTTGAGCAACTTCTCGGTCCTTAGGTACGTAATTCTAGGAAAATTCAGCTAATCTGAAGACACTAAAGGAGACCGTATATAGGGTGTCCCACCTAAACTTCTCACCATCAATCAATATAAATACATATTGACAAACGGCTTTCACGGGTATTAACGTACGGCAGAGGCACACGAAAGTAAATAGTACGACACATTCTAAACCGTGTTTATTGCTGTTATCAAAAATAACTTGATTTTCTTTATATAGACACTCCAAATTATTCCATACGCAATCAGTAACACGATAAATCACAATAATAGTGGCCTTGGTTCCTTCGTACCACGACACTTACATCCTGAGAAGATGGAACGCGAAGTTGACACATGAAATGAACGAAACACGGTGCTATTGGACTTCCCGGAATGCCAGCGTGACCCGCACGATGTTCGTAATCGTGATGTGACAGACATAAGTATTCTTACTTTCACTCTTACCATGACGACAGAAAGTAATAATAGGACTATTGCCACAAATGCTGATAGTCACGTAACTGTGTCCCTTGTGCATGTTGTATTTACCTACGTACAGATTATATAACAGTACTGACCCGCCAGGATGGCCGAGAGCACTAACACTCTGCTTCCTGGACTCGGGTTACGCGCGCCGGCCCCGCATCGAATCCGCCCTCCGGATTAACGACGAGGGCCGGTGTGCTGGCCAGCATGGATGTGGTTTTAGGCGG
This sequence comes from Schistocerca serialis cubense, assembly GCF_023864345.2. NCBI lineage: Eukaryota > Metazoa > Arthropoda > Insecta > Orthoptera > Acrididae > Schistocerca > Schistocerca serialis. The sequence goes on along the minus strand of NC_064643.1, from coordinate 739,838,845 downwards.
TTTTCCACATCCCGCTCGGTGAATACCCGGCTGGTCTCCACGTCCCGCCTCAGTTACACGACTCGCAGACATTTAAAACACATCCGCACTTTTCCATGATTTACTCGAGACGCAGACAGATGAGGTACTCTGATTCCGTCCGAAGCGGTACGGAGTGGCGGCAGGAGAGGCATCCACCCACCCCTTCTAATTAACATGCCAAATCCGATTTAACCATGCCAACCCCGCGCAAAATGCGAGACACACGCGCAAGCGATAGAATAGAATAGACTATATAACAGTACCGGCCGGTGTACGTCGCCCCGTTGCGCCACCTATGTTAACCCTTCGCCAATGCGTGTGTGGGAATGGCTCCCTTCGAAGCAACTGTTCTGTGTGGAAGTGCGTAGAGATTTATGGCAACGGTGTTCTGTACACCGTAATTGGTGTAACTGTTATAATCGTGATATTAACTTACCCGTCCATCGGTTCTAGGCATTCGACATGGTGTTCACAAAGGAGGAAATGACTGACATGGTATTACCGTACGGAAAATGTCATTAATATGGCACACGTGCCGCATAGGTGTACTCGTGTACCCAGCGGTACCCTAATAGAAGTCATCCGACCCGCCCTACTTTGCTGAGTATAGTTGGAACGCTTCTCGCAACAGGGCAGTTGTCTCCAAGAATGCGGATCACGATCAGAAACGTAACACAAGAAAGCAGAAGAGGTAGCTATTCTGGCGGCCCCCGCAATAAACTTTCATGCAAATGTTCGCGAAATGAAGAGACGTATGGAAATCCCTCTAATAACTGTAATGCGTATCTGCACAGCCATAAATAGCACCCATATCAACTGGTGCTAAATCAAGGCCTCCATGGCAAAGACGCCCACAGTCTCGTGCAATACTGTCAGTTGGTTCTGCGGCATGACTTCTTGCGTAGGATACTGTTTACCGATTAGGCCACATTTACAAACGATGGGAACGTCAACTTACACAATATGGACTACTGGTCACCAGAAAACCCACGCTAGATACGCCGGGTTGAACATCAACATCAGTGGAGTGTCAGTGTATAGTGTGGCATTGTAGTACACTACATCATTGGCCAGTATTTTCATTGATGGTATTCTTAACGGGCGGAAGTACGAGCCATTCCTATGATGTATCTTACCTTGACTGATGGAAGGCATACCATTTCATTTGTGTCAAATAAAGTGGTATCAACATGATGGATACGCATAATGCCGTGGTCGCGCGACAGGCACAGAACCATCAATTACCACATCGATGGATTGGATGGGGAAGCCCCATTGAGGGATTTCCAGCACGGTCGCCGGACCTCACCACCAAGGACATTTTTCTCTGGGGACATGGTGTATCAGCAGATCTCAGTGATAATGGCCAGCGTTGAAAGCCCGTATTACCACTACATGCGCTGCAACAACACTACAAACACTGACGGCCATGAGCGGATCGGTGAATGATCGCGCAAAGCGATGTTGCCAAGCAAATGGTGATCTCCTCGAACATACGTTGACGATATTAGGTTGTGAGACATGTGATTGCCCACCAGCGTACATTCTGTGTATTACGGAGAAGACTTATGTTTGTTTTGTTGGTACTACTGTTGTTGTTGTGCCGGCCGCGGTGGTCTAGCGGTTCTAGGCGCTCAGTCCGGAGCCGCGCGACTGCTACGGTCGCAAGTTCGAATCCTGCCTCGGGCGTGGATGTGTGTGATGTCCTTAGGTTAGTTAGGTTTAAGTAGTTCTAAGTTCTAGGGGACTGATGACCATAGATGTTAAGTCCCACAGTGCTCAGAGCCATTTGAACCATTTGTTGTTGTTGTGGCCTTCAGTCCTGAGACTGGTCTGATGCAGCTCTCCATGCTACTCTATCCTGTGCAAGCTTCTTCATCTCCCAGTACCTACTGCAACCTACATCCTTCTGAATCTGCTTAGTGTATTCATCTGTCGGTCTCCCTCTACGATTTTTACCCTCCACGCTGCCCTCCAGTACTAAATTGGTGATTCCTTGATGCCTCAGAACATGCCCCACCAACCGATCCCGTCTTCTGGTCAAGTTGTGCCACAAACTTCTCTTCTCCCCAATACTATTCAATACTTCCTCATTAGTTATGTGAACTACCCACCTAATCTTCAGCATTCTTCTGTAGCTCCACATTTCGAAAGCTTCTATTCTCTTCTTGTCCAAACCATTTATCGTCCATGTTTCACTTCCATACATGGCTACACTCCATACTAATACTTTCAGAATCGACTTCCTGACACTTAAATCTATACTCGATGTTAACAAATTTCTCTTCTTCAGAAACGCTTTCCTTGCCATTGGCACTCTACATTTTATATCCTCTCTACTTCGACCATCATCAGTTATTTTGCTCCCCAAATAGCAAAACTCCTTTACTACTTTAGGTGTCTCATTTCCTAATCTAATTCCCTCAGCATCACCCGACATAATTCGACTACATTCCATTATCCTCGTTTTGGTTTTGTTGATGTTCATCTTATATCCCCCTTTCAAGACACTGTCCATTCCATTCAGCTGCTCTTCCAAGTCCTTTGCTGTATCTGACAGAATTACAATGTCATCGGCGAAGCTCAAAATTTTTATTTCTTCTCAATGGATTTTAATACCTACTTCGAATTTTTCTTTAGTTTCCTCTACTGCTTGCTCAATATACAGATTGAACAACATCGGGGAGAGGAGACAACCCTGTCTTACTCCCTTCCTAACCACTGCTTCCCTTTCATGTCCCTCGACTCTTATAACTGCCATCTGGTTTCTGTACAAATTGTAAATAGCCTTTCGCTCCCTGTATTTTACCCCTGCTACCTTTAGAATTTGAAAGAGAGTATTCCAGTCAACATTGTCAAAAGCTTTCTATAAGTCTACAAACGCTAGAAACGTAGCTTTTCCTTTCCTTAATCTTTCTTCTAAAATATGTCGTAAGATCAGTATTGTCTCACGTGTTCCAGTGTTTCTACGGAATCCAAACTGATCTTCCCCTAGGTTGGCTTCTACTAGTTTTTCCATTCGTCTGTAAAGAATTCGTGTTAGTATTTTGCAGCTGTGACTTATTAAACTGATAGTTCGGTAATTTTCACATCTGTCAACAACTGCTTTCTTTAGGATTGGAATTATTATACTCTTCTTGAAGTCTGAGGGTATTTCGCCTGTTTCATACATCTTGTTCAGCAGATGGTAGAGTTTTGTCAGGACTCTTCCATTTCCATAATATTGTCCTCAAGTACATCGCCCCTGTATAGACCCTCTATATATTCCTTCCACCTTTCTGCTTTCCCTTCTTTGCTTAGAACTGGGTTTCCATCTGAGCTCTTGATATTCATACAAGTCGTTCTCTTATCTCCAAGCCGGCCGAAGTGGCCGTGCAGTTAAAGGCGCTGCAGTCTGGAACCACAAAACCGCTACGGTCTGAGGTTCGAATCCTGCCTCGGGCATGGATGTTTGTGATGTCCATAGGTTAGTTAGGTTTAACTAGTTCTAAGTTCTAGGGGACTAGTGACCTCAGAAGTTGAGTCCCATAGTGCTCAGAGCCATTTGAGCCATTGAGTCTTATCTCCAAAGGTCTCTTCAATTTTCCTGTAGGCAGTATCTATCTTACTCCAAGTGAGATAAGCCTCTATGTCGTTACATTTGTCCTCTTGCCATCCCTGCTTAGCCACTTTGCACTTCCTGTCGATTTCATTTTTTAGACGTTTGTATTCCTTTTTGCCTGCTTCATTTACTGCATTTTTATATTTTCTCCTTTCATCAGTTAAATTCAATATTTCTTCTGTTACCCAAGGATTTCTGCTAGCCCTCGTCTTTTTACCTACTTGATCCTCTGCTGCCTTCACTACTTCATCGCTCAAAGCTACCCATTCTTCTTCTACTGTATTTCTTTCCCCCATTCCTGTTAATTGTTCCCTTATGCTCTCCCTGAAACTCTGTACAACCTCTGGTTCTTTTAGTTTATCCAGGTTCCATCTCCTTAAATTCCCACCTTTTTGCAGTTTCTTCAGTTTTAATCTACAGGTCATAACCAATAGATTGTGGTCAGAGTCCACATCTGCCCCTGGAAATGTCTTACAATTTAAAACCTGGTTCATAAATCTCCGTCTTACCATTATATAATCTATCTGATACCTTTTTGTATCTCCAGGGTTTTTCCATGTATGCAACTTTCTTTCATGATCCTTAAACCAAGTGTTAGGTATGATTATGTTCTGCTCTGTGCAAAATTCTACCAGGCGGCTTCCTCTTTCATTTCTTAACCCCAATCCATATTCACCTACTATGTTCCCTTCTCTCCCTTTTCCTACACTCGAATTCCAGTCACCCATGACTATTAAATTTTCGTCTCCCTACACTATTTGAATAATTTCTTTTATTTCATCATACATTTATTCAATTTCTTCGTCATCTGCAGAACTAGTTGGCATATAAACTTGTACTACTGTAGTAGGTGTGGGCTTGGTATCTATCTTGGCCACAATAATGCGTTCACTATGCTGTTTGTAGTAGCTTACCCGCATTTCTATTTTCCTATTTATTATTAAACCTACTCTTGCATTACCCCTATTTGATTTTGTGTTTATAACCCTGTAGTCATCTGACCAGAAGTCTTGTTCCTCCTGTCACCGAACTTCACAAATTCCCACTATATCTAACTTTAACCTATCCATTTCCCTTTTTAAATTTTCTAACCTACCTTCCCGATTAAGGGATCTGACATTCCACGCTCCGATCCGTGGAACGCCAGTTTTCTTTCTTCTGATAACGACATCCTCTTGAGTAGTCCCCGCTCGGAGATCCGAATGGGGGACTATTTTACCTCCGGAATATTTTACCCAAGAGGACGCCATCATCATTTAAACATACAGTAAAGCTGCATGCCCTCGGGAAAAATTACGGCTGTAGTTTCCCCTTGCTTTCAGCCGTTCGCAGTACGAGCACAGCAAGGCCGTTTTGGTTATTGTTACAAGGCCAGATCAGTCAATCATCCAGACTGTTGCCCTTGCAACTACTGAAAAGGCTGCTGCCCCACTTCAGGAACCACACGTTTGTCTGGCCTCTCAACAGATACCCCTCCGTTGTGGTTGCACCTACGGCACGGCTATCTGTATCGCTGAGGCATGCAAGCCTCCCCACCAACGGCAAGGTCCATGGTTCATGGGGGGGGGAGGGGGTAATACTGTACGTATATGTATACGTTGCACTCTCTGCGAAGGTTTAATAGTGTCGCAATCATGAAAGATGTTCAGTGACGTGTCCTGTAAGTGACATGGACAGTTGTGTAAATGATGTACAACTACTTATGAACACCATGTGTCCCTCTGTGCGACCTTTGACACTCATTAATTTAGTTTACGCTGGCCGGTGGCTATCGTTATTTCGTTACCGTTATGTCCATTGTAGTACTGACGGTTAGTTCAGTAAAGCACCTACAAGTAATCCGTGGCCTTCATTCATACTGGGTGACATCATTATGTTTCCCAGGCCCTGTACTGACAGTGTACACAGCAGTACCTAAGTATAGCGTTTGTTGCCTCGTAGTGCGTCAATCACACCACGATTACGAGCAACGGGCGATCACGCTTGCATCGCTGGATGTCCAGTAGCGGCGCTGTTCTTTCATTTCAAGCGACAAGTTTAGGTGACAATTTCTCGTGATGTAATTGACGTATTACGATACAACCATAGCCGTTATTGGTGTGACTTCTCAAGTCATTGATTGCTTACAGAATAATAAGGGTTGTCCATTTAAAAGAAGGCATACGTTCGTGTTGAAACCAATGTTTGCAGACGGTTTAGAATATCTCATAGTATTTACGTTCGTGAGCCCCTGCAGTACATTCATACATGTAAAATGCGTTTGTCAGTGCTTATCGTGCTTGCAGATCTCTTGGTGACGTAAAGCTTAGTTGGGACACCCTGTATAGATCACCTGTGCTGCCCATTTTTGTGTAGTGCTCGATCGTTTTCGATCCCCACCATTTCGAATTAAAGAAAGACGTCTACACAATTTAGAGATCTGCTGCTATATTTGTAACCGGTGGTTTCAGTCAAGTACATGAGTATGGATAAGATGCTCCGTGAACACAAATGGGATCACTGGAGGTCAGAAAACGTTGTTTTCATTAAAAAAAAAAGTATTGCGAAAATTTAGAGAGCTGGAAATTGCGACAGATAGCACAACATTCCTACTTGCGTCAACATACAATGAGAAAAGTCACGGGGTAGTGAAGTGCAAATATGCAGGTGGCACCAGTATCGAGAAAAAGTGTAAAAGGCCAGAGCATCGACAGAGCTGTCATTTGTACTCAGGTGATTCACGTGAAAATTTTTTCGAGGTGATTATGGCCACACGACGGGAAATAACTCACTTTCAACGCTGAACGGGAGTTGGAGGCTGAGGTATGGGACATTCTATTTCGGGAATCGTTAGGGAATTCAATATTCTGAGATCCACAGTGTCAAGAGATTGCCGAGAAATATTATACCCCGCCGAGGATAACGCAGTGGTCGACATGCTTCACTTAACGAACAAGAGCAGCGGCGTTTGCATGGAGTTGTCAATGCTAACAGACGAGCAATGCTGCGTAAAATAACCGAAGAAAGCAATGTGAGACATACGACGAATGCATCCGTTAAGACAGTGATGCGAAATGTGACATTATTGGACTATGGCAGCAGTCGACCAACGAGAGTGCCTTTTGCTAACACCACATCTCCTGCAGCGGCTCTCCATGTCACAATCTCGGTCGGACCACAGACGATTGGAAAACCGTAGTGTGGGTAGATCAGTCGAGATTCATATTGGTAAGAGCTGAGGGTCAACAAGGCACTGTGAACGCTCTTGGTGCCTCGAGAATGGTTTGAGCTGTATTTACATGGAATGAACTGAAAGCCACGCGGGGTGGCCGCGCGGTCTCAGACGCCATGTCACGGGCCGCGCGGCTCCCCCTGTCGGAGGTTCGAGTCCTCCCTCGGGGATGGGTGTGTGTGTTGTCCTCTGCGTAACTTACTTTCAGTTAGATTAAGTAGTGCTTAAGCTTAGGGACCGATGACCTCAGAAGATTAGTGCCATAAGACCTTACCACAAATTTTCAAATGATGAACTGGGTCCTCTGGTCCAAGTGCACCGGTCACTGATTAGATATAGTTACGTGTGGCTACCTGGAGACCACTTCCTCCCATTCAAGGACTTCACGTTCCCAAACACAGACGCAATTTTGATTAATGCCAATGCGCCATGTCACCGGGCCACAGTGTTTCGCGACTGCTGTGAGGATCGTTGTGGACAAATGGAGCGAACGATCTGGCCACCTAGATCGTCCGACATGACTTTCATCGAGTATTTATAGGACATAACATAGCTGTCAGTTCCTACATAGATGCCGCGCGGGATTAGCAGAGGGGTCTTAGGCGCTGCAGACATGTACTGTGCGGCTGGTCCCGGCGGAGGTTCGAGTCCTCCCTCGGGCACGGGTGTGTGTGTTTGTCCGTAGGATAACTTAGGTTAAGTAGTGTGTGAGCTTAGGGACGAATGACCTTAGCAGTTAAGTCCCATAAGATTTCACACATATTTCAACCTTTTTTCCTACACAAATTCCTTCGCTGACAACACTTTCGTAATAATGCATGGCTGTAAAGAAAATATGGCTTAATATTTCTGCAGGGTGCTTCCAACGACGTTCTGAGTCCATGCCACATCGAGTTGCTATGCTATGCTAGGCAAAAGAGGTCCGACATGGTATTAGGAGCTATTCCATGATTTTTTCACCTCATTGTACACATGGCGTTTGACGCTATGATCAGTGCCCAACGCGGAAAGAGGTACCGTCTGGTTGCGTTGCGGAAAACTGACGCGATAAGGAGTGTATATAATGGCAGACATAAATGACGATAATTCTAGCGACAATACAGGACTGAAATGAGAAAACCCACTGACATTAGCTAATTTGAAGAAGGGGAAATGGTTGTGACCCTGCATCCTGGATCGGCCGGTGTGGCCGAGCGGTTCTAGGCGCTACAGCCTCTAACCGCGCTACCGCTACGGTCGGAGATTCGAATCCTGCCTCGGGCATGGATGTGTGCGATGTCCTTAGATTAGTTACGTTGAAGTTGTTCTAAGTTCTAGGGGACTGATGACCTCAGAAGTTAAGTCCCATAGAGCTCAGAGGCTGCATCCGGGATTAAGCTTATGGGAAATAGTGAAGCTGGTCGGATATTTGCCAGCTATTCCCATGAGCAGCTATGGAATATGGTATAAGGACGCAGAAACGACGAGTAGGGGACAGGGTGTTGGACCTCCGCTCGTCATTCATCAGGAGGTTGGAGGCTAGCCCGCCATGTAAGGCAGGACAGGGGCCGATCTGTCGCAGACCTGTCGTCCGAGTACATTGCTGGTGCAGCCATAAGTACCATGGAGCACCGTTCAGTGCACAATGTTGAAGATGCGCGTCAGCAGCAGGCTAAACATGTCGACCCAGTAACGTCGTGAACAGCGTTTGTAGTTGGCACGAAATCATCGAGATTGGACTATGGTTCAGCGGAAGTGTGCTAAATTGTAGGAAGAATCATTCTTCTTGTCAAACCAGGTTGGTGGTCATATGTGGATACACTGTCATCCAGGTGAAAAGGTGCTCTAAAATTGTGGGCCCGCCACTCCAAGAACGCAAGCCCGTGGAGGAAATGTTATGATATAGGAGATTTCCCCTGGGCAGCAGTGGGATGTGTGACAGTATTTCAATCTACGATGACTGCTGTAGGTTAAGCGAATTTTATTGTAGATGCCTGCATATCTTTGTTTTACGTGTTACTGTACTGCGATGGCGTTTTCCAGTGGCATAACTGTCCATATCACAAGGCCAGCACAGTGAATCAGTGGCTCGAGGTAATTGGTAGCTAACTCGTGTTAACGTCTTGTCCACGAAATTCGCCTTTTCTAAATGCTATGGAAAACATGTGGGACACTTTCAGGTGTCATTAATCATCGGCCCGGAATTTATCGAAACTGCATGATATGTTAATAGACATTAGGAGCTACAAACCCTGAAAAATCTACCAGTGCCTTGTCGAATTACGCACAACCAATGCTGGACTGTGTTCCAAATGTTGATCAACATGCTGCTAAGCAGATCTTCATAATGTTCCAGCTTGTCTTATATATTAAAAACTCGATTCACATTGGGAAGTAAAGAGTACACGCATCACACGTCTGGCTTAAATTAGCGGTAATAAAAATAGGCTATACGACACTATACGAGTGGTTATCAATGCCATTTTACCTCGAAGTCTCCACTTAGCTGTTTGAGGCGTACTGGGAGTTACCTACGTAATTAGGATTCGTATTAGGAAATGCAATCCGGAAACAAAGGAAGTAGGTCACAGTACGCTTGTTCGCCCACTGCTTGAATACTGCTCAGCAGTGTGGGATCCGTACCAGATAGGGTTGATAGAAGATATAGAGAAGATCCAACGGAGAGCAGCGCGCTTCGTTACAGGATCATTTACTAATCGCGAAAGCGTTACGGAGGTGATAGGTAAACTCCAGTGGAAGACTCTGCAGGAGAGACGCTCAGTAGCTCGGTACGGGCTTTTGTCAAAGTTTCGAGAACATACCTTCACCGAAGAGTCAAGCAGTATATTGCTTCCTCCTACGTATATCTCGCGAAGAGACCATGAGGATAAAACCAGAGAGATTAGAGCCCACACAGAGGCATACCGACAATCCTTCTTTACACGAACAATACGAGACTGGAATAGAAGGGAGAACCGATAGAGGTGCTCAAGGTACCCTCCGCCACACACCGTCAGGTGGCTTGCGGAGTATGGATGTAGATGTAGATGTATACTAAAGCTGTGTAATAGAATTTCGCGCTCAGTTTTCAGAATGTTAGCGAGAAATTCTGACTTCTTAATCCCAATTATTCATTCTGATCTAGAATCGGCGTAGCTACGCTGCATTTGAACTTCGGCGTATTTATACAAATTACTTTTTAGCAATGCGATTATAATTGATTTCAAATGCATCCGACTGACTATAAATTAGATAACGTAGAAGTATGATTTACAAGAATATTCAGAATGACTAACTGTTACACAATTTAAACGTGCACTATTACAAAAAAATCCAAATTTTAACTTACATGAAATTTCACTAATTGAAAACTGTTCCTAATATTCAGTCAATAGCGTTCATTAGGCCCTACAACAAATTCTTTCGTTGGAAAGGATACCTTGATTCTGCATTGGTTGCATTGCTAGTGAAATGAAATGAATCACTGCACAGACGTTTGCCTTCTTAGTCTTTCTTCTTTAAATCTAATTTTAGCAGATTAGTTTTTAATTATCTTTTGAAAGATATTAATTAATATTCCAAAACAGCGCAGGGCTTGACAATGCAAATTTTACCAAACATGTCTATTTGAACATTGGCGATATGCATTCTGTAACATTAATAAAAGAGAGGGAGGTACATTGAAGTTCTTTTAATGGCATAAAAGCGAAAACTACCTAATATGAATAATCAGCATTCTCTCTCTCCGCTTTTTCATACTCGTTGACGTTTGCTTCGACAAAGTGTCTCTATTACAAAAATTTGTTTTCTTGAATTCATAGTGCAGTACTATTTAATTAAACTTACTGAGGGAGAGCTAGTTAGAACAATGACGTGATTGATAGCTCTCCCCCATTACCAGCACGTAAATATTATTGGACACAGCAATAATTACTAAATTCGTGTTTGCAGCTAACAAACTGAAAATAAGTTTCCTTTCTCTGAACTGCTGTCTCGTGTTACAGTTGACTTAAAAATCGTGCTTCATCCTCAGGTTAACATCCTAGAAAACCTCAGACACAAATCTCTCAGCAGCCCTTCTCTTGTCTAAGCCGCTCATTCCGCCGTGATAGAACAGCCTCTCTCCTCGACTCCACATTTACTACTGCACAATGCTGCCACTCGACCCGACTGTAGCCCACTAGCTCAATAATGCAATCTGTGGAAACAAGTGACTGTGTGTGTGCATAATGCAAAGATACTAGAGATCACAATTTTCGGAAGAAACAGACAACTTGCATCATATTTCCATTCAAAGATACACCAAGTATTAATATACATTTACTAGCTTTTCATTATATTTTTATCCTTTTAATACACTTTAAATGTCAGTTCAGATGTGATCTAATAATAGGCTGCTTTGAATATTATCTGATACGCACTCGTTCTGGTTCTGAGGTCCTGCTATTTTTAGCGATTTCTGTTGTTTTTCAGCAACTCCAGCCATGATCAATACAAAGACACATAATGTAGATTATCAATCTGCTGATATGGCTTACTTATGTGACAATGAGAACCGATGTCAACCGATTTTCGCGTATGAGTAGACTGAGCGGAGATGTGTTCATTCTTAGTTCATAATAATTTACTTCTTTGAAACACGAAGACTAATTAATTAGGCTCAGTCTAGAACCACAAGCTAATGTATTCCGCTGACATTATAATAACGCAATGCGTTAACTAGACCTGCGATGTTTTCTTTTGTGTGATGGATTTGTGCTACGGCTAGTTAATGTGTTACAGGTTCTCTTTTTCTTTAACATTTTCTTATAACATTATATAGTATATTTACTGCATCTACATGGTTTCTCTGCAAATCATCTTTCTGTGCCTGACAGAGAGTTCGTCATACCACCTTCACAATAATTCTCTATTACTCCAGTCTCGAACAGGGCCCGGAAGAAAACGAACATCTATATCTCTCCGTACAAATTATGATATCCCTCATTTTATTATGATGATCATTTCTCCCTATTTAGATCGGCGTTAACAGAATATTTTCAGATTCGAGAGTTGGTAATTGAAGTTACGTGAGAAGATTTCGCCGCAACGAAAAACGCCTTTGTATTAATGACGTCCACTCCACATCCCGCATCATGTCAGTGCAACTCTCTCTTCTATTTCTCCATATTATAAAACGTGCTGCTCTTCTTTGAACTTTCTCGGTGTACTCCTATCTAGTACGGATCCCGCAATGCGAGACAGTACTATAAAAGAGGCCGGACAAGTTCTTTAGTAGATCGTTCGCATCTTCTAAGCGTTCTTCCCATAAAATGCCGTCTTTGATTCGACTTCCCTCCAACATTTTCAATGTGTTCTTTCCAATTTAAGTTGTTCTTAATTGTAATTCCCAGGTTTTTACTTGAATTTACGGCCTTTATATTTGACTGATTTATCGTGTAACCTAAGTTTAATGGATTCCTATTAGCATTCATGTGGATGACCTTACACTTTTCATTGTATAGGGTCAATTGCTAATTTTCGCAGTATACAGGTATCTTTTCTGACACTTTTTCCAATTTCTTTTGATCTTCTGATGTTTGTAGTAGACGATATATGACAGCATCATCTGCAAGAAACCTAAGACGGATGCTCAGATTGACTCCTGAATGGTTTACATAGTAGCACAGCATACGTTAACGTAACTGCGATGCTGTTTTAGATGTACGCCAGGTGTATTGAATATTGCGTTGCTTATGTTATAGATGTTACTGACGTAATGTTTTTATGGAGCTTGTTTTACAAACAAGTGGGTGAAGTTCATACATATTGTAGTACAACTGCATTGAAGGTTTTATAGAAGCCTTTTAAAATATTTGCACCAGATCACTTTTTGCTTGTTAGTCAGTTAGAGCTATTCATGATTGCACTTTTGAATATTTTGTGTTTGTCCGTGTCCGAATTGCTACATTCCACTAGCGCTGGTGTCAGGCCGGGGCCATAGTTTAACTAACTGCAGTATATGGATACATGGCGCCGTTAGTTATTCTGAATTGATGTTAATACGTCCTCATTTTCCATGTTCCGTTGGCATGTACACCTACATATACATCTACATCGACGTGATTACTCTGCTATTCACAATAAAGTGCCTGTCAGAGGGTTAAATGAACCACCTTCAAACTGTCTCTCTACCGTTCCCTTCTCGTACGGCGCGGGAAAAACAAGCACATTAAATTTTTCTGTGCCAGCCCTAATTTCTCTTACTTTATCGTGATGATCATTTCTCCCTTTGTAGATGGGTGCCAAGAGAATGTTTTCTAAATCGGAGGAGAAAACTGATGATTGAAATATCATGACAAGATCCCGTCGCAACGAAAAACACCTTTATTTTAATGACTGCCACTCCAATTCACCTATCACGTCTGTGACACTATCTCCCCAGTTTCACGGTAATATAAAGCGAGCCGCCATTTTTGTACTTTTTCGATGTCATCCGTCAGTCCTACCTCATGCGGATCCCACACTGCACAGCAATACTCCAGAATAAGGCGGACAAGCGTGGTGTAAGCAGTTTCTTTAGGAGACCTATTGCACCTTCTAAATGTTCAGCCAATGAATCGTAGTCTTTGGTTTGCTCTATCCACAACATTATCTATGTGGTCGTTCAAATTTAGATTATTTGTAATTGTAATCCCTAAGTATTTAGTTGAATTTACAGGCTTCAGATATGTGACACTTATCGCGTATTCGAAATTTAGTGGATTTCGTTTAGTACTCATGTGAATAACTTCACACTTTTCTTTATTCAGGGTCAACTGCCTATTTTCACACCATACAGATACTCATCTAAATCATTTAGCTATTCGTTTTGGTCATCTGATGACTTGACAAGACGGAAAATGAAAGCATCATCTGTAAACAATCTAGATACGGCTGCTGAGATTGTCTCCCATGTCGTTAATATAAATCAGAAAAAAACAGAGGACCTATAACACTTACTTGGGGAACGCCGGAGATTTCTTCTGTTTTACTCGATGACTTTCCGTTTATTGCTACGAACTGTGCTCTTTCTGACAGAAAATCACGAATACAGTATCACAACAGGCGATATTCCGTAGACACGCATTTTGACATACCCTGTCGCTAGCACTCATTAGTTCATGAGTACAAAGAGCTAGTAGTGTTTCGTCGGGAGAACGATATTTTCTGAATCTGTATTGACTGTGTGTCAATATATCGTATTCTTCGAGGTATTTCATAATGTTCGAATACAGTATAATTTCCAAAACCTTACTACAAACGTGACGTTAGTGACATGGGCCTGTAATTCAACGGATTACTCCTACTTCCCTTTTTGGGTACTGGTGTGACTTGTAGGATTTTCCAGTCTTTAGGTACGGATTTTTCTGTGAGCGAGCTGTCGTATATAATTGCTAAATATGGAGGTATTGCATAAGTATACTCTGGCAGGAACCTAACAGCTATACAATCTGGACCAGAAGCCTTGCCTTCATTAACTGATTTAAGCTGCTTTGCGACACCAAAGATATCTACGTCTGTGTTTCTCATCTTGACTGTTGGTCTTGATTGTAATTCAGGAATATTTAATTTGTCTTCTTTGATTTAGGAATTTCGTAAAACCGTGTTGAATAACTCTGCTTCAGTGGCACTGTCAACAGTGACTTCATCGTTGTTATCGCTCAGTGAAGGTATTGATTGCGTCTTGCCACTGGTGTGCTTTATATTTAACCAGAATCTCTTTGGGTTTTCTGCCAGATCTCGAGACAGAGTTTCGTTATGCAAATTGTTAAAAGCATCTCGCATTGAAGTACGCGTTATATTTCGAACTTCTATAAAACTCTGACAGTCTTGGGGATTTAGTCTTCTTTTAAATTTGGCATGCTTTTTTCGCTGCTTTTGCAACAGCGATCTGACACGTTTTGTGTAATATGGGGGATCAGTACCATTACGTATAAATTTATGTGGTATATATCTCTCAATTGCTGTCGATACTATCTCTTTGAAGTAATTCCACAACTTTTCTACGCTTACATGATCAGATCGGAAGGAGTAAATACTTTCTCTTAAAACGACGTTAAGAGCATTTTTATCACCTTTTTTAAATAGATATACTTTGCGTGTCTTTTTGATGGTTCTAGTTGTTATGGCATTCAGCCTAGCAGCAACTGCCTTGTGGTTGCTTATCCCTGTATTCGTCACGATACTTACTATTTGTCCAGGATTATTTGATACTAAATGGTCAGATATGCTTTCTCAACCATTTACGCTTCGAGTGGGCTCATGAACTAATAGTTGAAAATAATTTTCTGAGACAGCATTCAGTACAATTTCGGATGACTTTTATGCCTGGCGCCATATAATTTTTACAGCATATCGAGAGTAGATTGAAGTCACCACCCTTTCTATAACTGCATGAGTGGGGTACCTATATGAAATGATACTCAAGTTATCTTTGAAATGTTCAGTAACTATATCTTCTGAGTCCGGGGGTCGGTGAAATGATCCAACTAATAGTTTAGTCCGATTGTCAAATATAACATCTAGCCACACTATTTCGCAGGTACTAATGTCACAACAAGGCATACTATTTCTGACAGCAATAATTACTCCACCACCAACTGTATGTCCAACTGTATTTAATCTATACTTTCTGATCAGTGATAGATATTTTGAAAAAATTTCTGCTGAACTTATTTCCGGCTTAGGCAGCGTTCTGTACCTAGAACCATTTGAGCTTCAGTGCCTTCTATTAGGGCTTGGAGCTCTGGTTCTTTCCCAACACAGCTACGACAATTTACAACTACAACACCGAATGTTTCTACAACTTACTTACTGTGTTTTACCTGTCCCCTTTTAGACGGGCGCCCTTCGTGTGGTTCCCTGGGACCCTCTAACCTAAAAGAAGCGCCCAGTTCCTTCCACCTAGCCGCAGCTACCCGTGTAGACGCTTCCTGTGTGTAGTGGACTCCTGACCTAAGCATCACGGAGGAGTCAAAAGGGATTACTAATTTAATCGTCAGTAATTCGTTCGAAAGTACTCTTTCGCAAAGAATACTTCTTTAGTCTGTTGCTATTCATTCTGCCATTCTACCACATCTGCTTTTCGTGACATCAGTTTCACAATATTGGTTGCAGACATCTGCTGCAGATAACTTCCGCTTGTGATTCTGGTCGCTAGACTGTCAGTTCATTGTCTGTGTATGCCTCTAGAAGCTTAACTTGACGAAAAGTTTATAATCCATTTCATCTTATGTAAATTTTTCATCTTATTACGCATTTCTTTAATCAACAGATTGCGATCGTTTGGCTTCATGGAAAAATGGGGAGTGATTTGCTTTCGTCCTGTGTTACGTCCGTTCTTGTAATCCATGAGATGTGCTTAGCTTGCGGAGAGGATTTAAAATAGTAAAACCCTCCACATGACAGTTTGAGTTTTAAACGTATCAGATATCAAAATTTATGGTTCTCTGGTGTTCAACGTCGGCCCTTACTTCAGGGACTGTGTAGTGTGTGTTCATGTGTAGCACAGCGAACCACAGGAGCCAAATAGCGTGTGCACACATCCGTCTATCTAACAAATTACGTGACGTTTTTCCCTGCTGCATTTTTAAATATAAATTCCGTCTCGTATAAACGTCACCTATTAGCTGTTGTTACATTGCCTGTGGCCATTGTCAGCTACAGGTTAATCGATTTTCGAAATGGAGACAGCGTATCTAGTGGAGTAGCGATATTGTTTCCATTTGCCAGAGAGAAGAGCTAAAATAGTAAAAAAGAGATCCGGTTCACACTTTTGTCCTGTGAGGTACTGCACGACTACAGCGAGACTGCAACGCGATACTGCACGGCGTTCTGACCTGCAGGACTGAAGGGCGGGATACGAGCGCGCTCTGGAAGCGTGACAGACAGAAGCACTCGGTTCCATCCACTACGCTCTCGCATTTCGCTCTCACTAGGGAAGCCATTTGTCTCCCAGCTATCTGGTGTCAGCCGGTTTTGCATTGGAACCCCAGTCAGCGTCCAGCTCTGCCTGACAGGCAGACAGCATTTCGAGACCCAGTGTACCGACACCACGATATAAAAAAAAGGAGCGTTGTTGTCGTATTCGAGAAGTGAGGGACTCAAATACCGATTCTGCTGTTTTTCTTTTTTTTTTTTGTGTTTCCTTCTATTTTTATTAAGCGTGTACTCGAATATTTCTTCTGGAAATTTCGCGACTTGCGTACCGACACAACTTCATCCTATCGAATCGTAATCTCCTCCCTCTACACTCTCCTCATTCTTAACTGTTCTGCACAGAGAGAACGCGCAACGTACTTAGACCGCCTTGTGCGTGTTTATATACGTATACAGGGTGAGTCACCTAACGTTACCGCTGGATATATTTCGTAAACCACATCAAATACTGATGAATCGATTCCACAGACCGAACGTGAGGAGAGGGGCTAGTGTAATTGGTTAATACAAACCATTAAAAAAATGCACGGAAGTGTGCTTTTTAACGCAAACCTACGTTTTTTTGAATGGAACCCCGTCAGTTTTGTTAGCACATCTGAACATATAAATACATACGTAATCAGTGCCGTTTGTTGCATTGTTAAATGTCAATTACATACGGAGATATTGTAACCTAAAGTTGACGCTTGAGTACCACTCATCCGCTGTTCGATCGTGTGTATCGGAGAGCCCCGAATTGCGTAGGGATCCAAAGGGAACGGTGATGGACCTTAGGTGCAGAAGAGAATGGAACAGCACATTACGTCCACATGCTAACACCTTTTTATTGGTCTTTTTCACTGACGCACATGTACATTACCGTGAGGGGTGAGGTACATGTACACACGTGGTTTCCGTTTTCAATTACGGAGTGGAATAGAGTGTGTCCCGACATGTCAGGCCAATCGATGTTCAATGTGGTGGCCATCATTTGCTGCACACAACTGCAATATCTGTCGTAATGAATGTCGTACACGCCGCAGTACATCTGGTGTAATGTCGCCGCAGGCTGCTAAAATACGTTGTTTCATATCCTCTGGGGTTTTAGACACATCACGGTACACATTCTCCTTTAACGTTCCCCACAGAAAGAAGTCCAGAGGTGTAAGATCAGGAGAACGGGCTGGCCAATTTATGCGTCCTCCACGTCCAATGAAACGCCCGTCGAACATCCTGTCAAGGGTCAGCCTAGTGTTAATTGCGGAATGTGCAGGTGGGGTACGTTAAAGGAGAATGTGTACCGTGATGTGCCTACAACCCCAGAGGATATGAAACAACGTATTGTGGCAGCCTGCGGCGACATTACACCAGATGTACTGCGGCATGTACGACATTCATTACGCCAGAGATTGCAGTTGTGTGCAGCAAATGATGGCCACCACTTGGAACATCTATTGGCCTGACATGTCGAGACACACTCTATTCCACTCCGTAATTGAAAACGGAAACCACGTGTGTACGTGTAACTCACCCCTCGTGGTAATGTACATGTGCGTCAGTGAAAAAGACGAATAAAAAGGTGTTAGCATGTGGATGTAATGTGCTGTTCCAGTCTCTTCTGTACCTAAGGTCCATCACCGTTCCCTTTGGATCCCTACATAATTCGGTGCTCTCCGATACACACGATGGAACAGCGGAGGAGTGGTACTCAAGCGTCAACTTTAGGTTACAATATCTTCGGATGTAATGAACATTTTACAATGCAACAAACGGCACTGATTACGTATTGGTTTATATGTTCAGCTGTGCTAACAAAACTGACGGGGTTCCATTTAAAAAAACGTAGGTTTGTGTTAAAAAACATACTTCCGTGCATTCTTTTATGGTTTGTATTAACCAGTTACACTAGCCCCTCTCCTCACGTTCGGTCTGTGGAATCGATTCGTCAGTATTTGATGTGGTTTACGAAATATATCCATCGGTAATGTTAGGTGACTCACCCTGTGTATATATATATATATATATGTATATATATATATATATATATATATATATATATATATATATATATGTGTGTGTGTGTGTGTGTGTGTGTGTGTGTGTGTGTGTGTGTGTGTGTGTGTGTGGGGTCTGTGGGGTAGAAGCGCTGAACAAATGGGTTATGAGCACTGATACGAAATCAGTGCAAATGAATGTGATTGAAACGGAAAAAAGGCGAAGTGGGAGATAAAAAGCAAATTTGGGGCATATGTCACACAATTCACAAAACCTGCAAAACAGTGCCATATTCGTTGGATTGTCATTAAAATCTAGGACAAGTATGTCGGCAAACCAGATGATGCCCTTGGGACTGAAGAGGGGAGATTGAAAGATCAGCTGATAACGTGAAAGGCTGCCAAGAGAGGCCACGGAGATTATGAAACACCCCAGGAAATTCGTAAAGGAAGGAGGAAGGTGTGAAACTGAATGACTCTTTGGATTCCAGTGCTGACAAACATGTGTACCAGTCTTCCAAGTGGCTCTGAGCACTATGGGACTCAACTTCTGAGGTCATCAGTCCCCTAGAACTTAGAACTAGTTAAACCTAATTAAGCTAAAGACATCACACACATCCATGCCCGAGGCAGGATCCGAATCTGCGACCGTAGCGGTCTCGCGGTTCCAGTCCGCACTGGCTAGAACCGCACAGCCACTTCGGCCGGCACGTCTTCCACCTTTGGGATGATAGCAACAGCGGACGACGACAGGCCCAACTGTCAATTGCGCTCTCATATTCAAAACACGTGACGTCACGCCACTGCACGGAAGCTCGTGGCAGAGGAATTTTGCTGCAGTGGGTAGCAAACCACAGTGTGAATCGGACATTCAAAAAGCTACGTTGCCTCTGAAAATGAACTCCGCCGATAGGGATGAAACGTCGCCATTTAATGTGAAATCCATTCGACCATGGCATAATAGAGCGGAATATTTTATTAACTGTGACATTTCCAGCAGAGAAAGTTTACATTTTAAAATTAGTATTGCATCTCTCCATGGGTTGGGAAACTGGCATGTCTGCCAAATCAAATTAGAACATTCGAGGAGGATTTCCTTTGACGCTGCTGGCAAATGGCAAAGCATGCTGTACTGGATTTGGGCGTGACCAGGTGCGGTATCATGAGCCTGAGACAGGGCTGAAAGGGCTCCTACATGGATAAGGCTTTTGTAAGAATGAGACTTGTTTGATCTGAAGTCTATGGTACCACAGTAGCGGTGGATCGCTGGATCCGGGCAAGCAGTGGCAGTAGAAATGCTATGCCTCCCAGCTTCGTTTATTGGTAGCTTCATTAACTGAATAATAAACGAAAGGTAACGTTCAGGAAGTCAGGGCGTGGAATGTCAGACGCTTTAACGTGGTAGGGGAACTGGAAAATCTGAAAAGGGAAATGCAAATGCTCAATCTATATATATTTGGGGACAGTGAAGTGGAAAGGAGACAAGGATTTCTGATCAGATTCGTATAGGATAATATCACCAGCAGCAATAAATGGTATAACTGGAGTAGGATTCGTTATGATTAGGGAGGTAGGGCAGCGAGTGTGTTACTGTGAACACTTCAGTGATGGGATTGTTCTTATCACAATGGACAGCAAACCAACACTGACAACGATAGTTCAGGTATACATGCCGACGTCGCAAGCTGAAGAGATAGAGAAAGTGTACGAGGATATTGAAACGGCTTGAAAATACACTCCTGGAAATGGAAAAAAGAACACATTGACACCGGTGTGTCAGACCCACCATACTTGCTCCGGACACTGCGAGAGGGCTGTACAAGCAATGATCACACGCACGGCACAGCGGACACACCAGGAACCACGGTGTTGGCCGTCGAATGGCGCTAGCTGCGCAGCATTTGTGCACCGCCGCCATCAGTGTCAGCCAGTTTGCCGTGGCATACGGAGCTCCATCGCAGTCTTTAACACTGGTAGCATGCCGCGACAGCGTGGACGTGAACCTTATGTGCAGTCGACGGACTTTGAGCGAGGGCGTATAGTGGGCATGCGGGAGGCCGGGTGGACGTACCGCCGAATTGCTCAACACGTGGGGCGTGAGGTCTCCACAGTACATCGATGTTGTCGCCAGTGGTCGGCGGAAGGTGCACGTGCCCGTCGACCTGGGACCGGACCGCAGCGACGCACGGATGCACGCCAAGACCGTAGGGTCCTACGCAGTGCCGTAGGGGACCGCACCGCCACTTCCCAGCAAATTAGGGACACTGTTGCTCCTGGGGTATCGGCGAGGACCATTCGCAACCGTCTCCATGAAGCTGTGCTACGGTCCCGCACACCGTTAGGCCGTCTTCCGCTCACGCCCCAACATCGTGCAGCCCGCCTCCAGTGGTGTCGCGACAGGCGTGAATGGAGGGACGAATGGAGACGTGTCGTCTTCAGCGATGAGAGTCGCTTCTGCCTTGGTGCCAATGATGGTCGTATGCGTTTTTGGCGCCGTGCAGGTGAGCGCCACAATCAGGACTGCATATGACCGAGGCACACAGGGCCAACACCCGGCATCATGGTGTGGGGAGCGATCTCCTACACTGGCCGTACACCACTGGTGATCGTCGAGGGGACACTGAATAGTGCACGGTACATCCAAACCGTCATCGAACGCATCGTTCTACCATTCCTAGACCGGCAAGGGAACTTGCTGTTCCAACATGACAATGCACGTCCGCGTGTATCCCGTGCCACCCAACGTGCTCTAGAAGGTGTAAGTCAACTACCCTGGCCTGCAAGATCTCCGGATCTGTCCCCCATTGAGCATGTTTGGGACTGGATGAAGCGTCGTCTCACGCGGTCTGCACGTCCAGCACGAACGCTGGTCCAACTGAGGCGCCAGGTGGAAATGGCATGGCAAGCCGTTCCACAGGACTACATCCAGCATCTCTACGATCGTCTCCATGGGAGAATTGCAGCCTGCATTGCTGCGAAAGGTGGATATACACTGTACTAGTGCCGACATTGTGCATGCTCTGTTGCCTGTGTCTATGTGCCTGTGGTTCTGTCAGTGTGATCATGTGATGTATCTGACCCCAGGAATGTGTCAATAAAGTTTCCCCTTCCTGGGACAATGAATTCACGGTGTTCTTATTTCAATTTCCAGGAGTGTATAATAATCATGGAAGACTGGAATGCAGTTGTAGGGAATACAAGAAAAGGTTACAGGAAAATATGGGCTTGGGACAAGGTATGAGAGAGGAAAAAGACTAATTGAGTTCTGTAACAAGTTTCAGCTAGTAATAGCCAATGCTCTCTTCAGGAATCACAAGAGGAAGAGGTATACTTGGAAAAGGCCGGGTGATACAGGAAGATTTCAGTTGGACTACATCATGGTCAGGCAGAGATTTCATTCGCGGACAGTAGATTGTAAGGCGAAACCAGGAGCAGATATAGACTCAGACCAAAATATAGCAGTGATGAAGAGTAGGCTGATGTTTGAGATATTAGTCAGGAAGAATGAATACGCAAAGAAATGGGATACGGAAGTAATAAGGAATGACGAAATACGCATGAAGTTCTCTAAGGCTATAGATACAGCAATAAGGAATAGCTGAGTAGGCAGTACAGTTGAAGAGGAATGGACATCTTGAATAAGGGCCATCACAGAAGTTGGGAAGAAAAACATAGGTACAAAGAAGGTAACTGCGAAGAAACCTTGGGTAACAGAAGAAATACTCCAGTTTACTGATGAAAGGAGGAACTACAAAAATGTTCTAGGCGATTCAGGAATAGAGAAATACAAGTTTCTGCGGAATTAAATAAACAGGAAGTACAGGGAAGCTAAGACAAAATTACTGTAGGAAAAATGTGAAGACATCGAAAAAGGAATGATTGTCGTAAGGACAGACTCAGCATGCAGGAGAGTCAAAACGACCTTCGGTGACGTTAAAAGCAAGGGTGGTAACATTAAGAGTTCTACGGGAATTCCACTGTTAAATGTGGAGGAGAGAGCAGATATGTGCAAAGAATACATTGAAAGCCTCTATGTGGGCGAAGATTTTTCTGATGTGATAGAAGAAGAAACAGGAGTCGATTTAGAAGAGATAGGGGGTCCAGTATTCCAATCAGAAATTAAAAGAGCTTTGGACGATTTAACATCAAATAAAGCAAAAGGGATAGATAACATTCCTTCAGAGTTTCTAAAATATTGGGGGAAGTGGCAACAAAACGACTAATCACTTTGGTGTGTAGAATGTATGAGTCTGGTGACATACCGTCTGACTTTCGGAAGCTGGCCGCCGTGGCAGTGCGGTTCTAGGCGCTTCTGTCCGAAACCGCGCTGATGCTACGGTTGCAGGTTCGAATCCTGCCTCGGGTGTGGATGTGTGTGATGTCGTTAGGTTAGTTAGGTTTAAGTAACTCTAAGTCTAGGGGACTGATGACCTCAGATGTTACGTCCCATAGTGTTCAGAGCCATTTGAACCATTTTTTTGACTTTCGGAAAAGCGTCATTGACACAATTCCGAAGGCGGCACGAGATGAAAATTGCGAGTATTATCGCACAATCAGCTTAACAGCTAATGGAACGAAGTTGCTTACAAGGATATTATAAACAAGAGAGGAAAAGAAAATTGAGGATGCGATTGATGAACATCAGTCTGGTTTTAGAATAGGTAATGGCAAGGGACAGGCAGTTCTGACGTTGTGGTTAATAATGGAATCAAGACTAAAGAAAAATCAAGACACGCTCATAGGATTTGTCGACATGGAAAAGAGTGTTCGACAATGTAAAATGGTGCAAGATGTTCGAAATTCTGAGAAAAGTAGGGGTAAACTGTAGGGAGAGACGGGTCATATACAATACGTACAAGATCCAACCGGGAATTATTAGAGTGGACGACCAAGAACGAAGTGCTCGTATTAAAAATGGTGTAAAACAAGAATGTAGCCTTTCGCCCCTGCTGTTCAAGCTGTACATCAAGGAAGCAATGATGAAAAAAAAAGTTTCAGGAGTGGAATTAAAATTCAAGGTGAAAGGATATCGATGATACGATTGGCTTATCACATTGCTATCCTGAGTAAAGTGAAGAATTACGTGATCTGTTGAACAGAATGAACAGTCAATTGAGTACACACCATGGACTGAGAGTAAATCGAAGAGAGACGAAGGTAATGAGAAGTAGTAGAAATGAGAACAGCGAAAAACTTTATATCAGGATTGATGGTCACTATGCAGATGAAGTTAAATCAGTTTGTTACCAAAGCAGTAAAATAACCAATGACGAAGGAGCAAGGAGGACATTAAAAGCAGACTAGCTTTGGAAAAAAAAGGCATTCCTGGCCAAGAGAAGTCTAATAATATCAAATATCGGCCTTAATTTGAGGAAAAAATTTCTGAGAATGTACGTCTGGAGTACAGCTTTGTATGGTACTGACACATGGACTGTAGGGAAACCGGAACAGAAGAGAATCGAAGCATTTTAGATGTGGTGCTACGGACGAATGTTGAAAATTCGGTCGACTGATAAGGTAAGGAATGAGAAAGTTTTGAGCAGAATCGGAGAGGAAAGGAATATGTGGAAAAAACATATAAGGAGAAGGGAGAGGATGATGGGACATCTGTTAAGACGTGAGGGAATGACTTCCATGGTACTAGAGGGAGCCGTAGAGGGCAAAAACTGTAGAGGAAGACAGATATTGGAATACATCCGGCAAATAATTGAGGACGTAGGTTGCAAGTGCTACTCTGAGATGAAGAGGTTAGCACAGGAGAGGAATTCGTGGCGGCCGCACTAATAACAAGGAAAAAGAAGCCTCATTTCAGCATTCGGAAACGACTGTGTGTTATCGGAAATATTTACCGGAAAACTTGCTGATGGCTTCGTACAGCAAGTGGAGCGGTTAATAGAGTCCAGAAACTCCAGCCATGATCTTTCCTTGCTCTCCTTAATTACTCGCCGTACCTTGACAAATGCGACTCGAGAAATTGTGGTTCCCTGTTGTTGGGCGGCAGTTAAACAATCGGGAAACCGCACGACTGACTCGAATTGCTGAGCGGCATTCATCGGTAATAGGAAATTTGTTTTAAGTTCTCTGTGACCAAACGACTAAGGTCATCGGTCCCTAGGCCTACATACGACTTAATCTAACTTAAACTAACTTACATTAAGGACAACACAAACACTCATGCCCAAGGGAGGCATTCATTGGTCCATCAAGGTCTTATTTGCTTCCAAAGATGAATTAATGACTTTAGGATGGAAAAATAAATGGCACGGTCGAGAACTTGTGTGAAATGGTCCATTCACTGCTGGACGCAGCCTAGGTTTTCAAACACAGCGTCCTGTTAGCTCTACTGATCATCCATCCTGGAGGCTACTTTGCAAGTAATACTCCCTCTTGGATATGGATTCACACTGGGAAGTGGTCATTGGCTGCAAGATCATCAGCTGCCTCCCGCTGAGTGGAGTCTACGAGGGCAGAAGAAGAGAAAGAGAGGACAATGTCATAAGACGACCGAGTAGCAGCCAACATATGGCTGAGACTCTCACCGTTGAGAACGCACAGCTCCTGAGACATCATGAGGCTCTTCAAAACTCGAGCCACAGTGTAAGTTGAGCTCGTGCCCCATTATACATAATAGCCACTGGAGTCACCCAGTAGGAGAAACGGAGGGAGGAAATGTTCTGTAAGTCGTGTGTGGGGCTCAGAGTCTATCACAATCTTTGCATGTAAATATAGTGAGCAGATTGTGATGTCGAGATCCACATGAACTTCAACAGCCAGTGGTTATAAGTCAGTAACTAAGGAGATAGCAGAGTGGCGGTGTGCATTACTGAAAAACACAAGAATCACTCTCTTTGCTCTTTCCCTAGTCAGATCAATTTTGTGGTCGAAGGTCTAGCCCGATAGTACAGGAGCGTCATAAGGTTTAAAATGTGTTCCTTGTAAACACAAAGACAGTCAGTGTGCCTATGTTAGCAGTTGTACTTCCTTCACGCGAGGCCTCAACCCATTCAAATTCCACACCTGCATGGGCCCATTTATCACGGGGGTTTCACTTTCATCCCATCTCCCCGCTGCAATGGGTAGAAGTTAAGTCACAGGACGAGATGGTTGCTCCGGGCAGACTGCACATTCCAATGACTCTGAAGGAGGTGCCGTAGAACTGTCAGGTCGAATGACTTCGGCATGACCTGACGGTTTGCCATATGTTTAGAACTGCGGTGTAAGTTTCCCATTGTTTCTTTTTTCCGTCTGAGAAGGCGTTGGAGGAACTACCATAGTGGTGACAGTGGCAGTGCCGGAATATTCACCAGAATCTGCCTCTGGAGGTGGTGGTAGCTCTGCAGTGTTGACAGGCATGTATTTTTCTGCTATTATTCGGGGAGGGGGCGGGAGGCTATGGAATCTGTAGTAACTGCAGATTTACAAGTGGCTACCATACGCATGTATTAGTGCTGACATTAACAGCTCCCATCTATCTAGAAGAATCTGCTCTCAGAGGAGTTTATAAGAGCTGAAGAGAAGGATGTAGTGAATGCAGGAGGATGCCTGCCTTTACAGTTTCTTCTGGCCACACCATATGGGATACGCCTCAATGTTTTCAGTCCTGTACATTTCGTTCTTGAAGAAATAACTACAGTCCCTCCTCCATCGTCAGAGCAATTGGCACACATTACAGCAGACGAACAACTTACCTTTGCATGAATGACCTTACCACATTTGCGCATTTGCCAAAAATCATTTCTTTCTTACAACAGAGAGCAGTCTGCCCAGAGCACTGCCATTTAAAAATGCGAAATGGGTTTGGGACATATGGCCACATGGTTAAGTGAAGAAAATATGCTTGGAAATGCTCTGGAAGTTTCTGCTGTTGAAACCAATACAAACGAATCAGACTGAACCAGATCGCCATTCAGCCTTTTCACTATATTTTGCACGTCAACAATGCGTTCTCGTGCCTATTTATCTTTCAGCTGCTGTTTGGGAACATCTACCAGAACTGTGTATGATATTTGCAGTAATTCAAGGTGCTGTGTGGCTCAGTTTCGATGGAACATTGCTCAAGGCGTTTAGGTTTCTGGAGGTTCCTTACTTATTGTGAGCTAGAAGATTCTACCACGTGTGTCCCACCGCGCAATCGCTTGATAGATGCAATGCCCTTAACACCCTTTTGAATATACACTCCTGGAAATTGAAATAAGAACACCGTGAATTCATTGTCCCAGGAAGGGGAAACTTTATTGACACATTCCTGGGGTCAGATACATCACATGATCACACTGACAGAACCACAGGCACATAGACACAGGCAACAGAGCATGCACAATGTCGGCACTAGTACAGTGTATATCTACCTTTCGCAGCAATGCAGGCTGCTATTCTCCCATGGAGACGATCGTAGAGATGCTGGATGTAGTCCTGTGGAACGGCTTGCCATGCCATTTCCTCCTGGCGCCTCAGTTGGACCAGCGTTCGTGCTGGACGTGCAGACCGCGTGAGACGACGCTTCATCCAGTCCCAAACATGCTCAATGGGGGACAGATCCGGAGATCTTGCTGGCCAGGGTAGTTGACTTACACCTTCTAGAGCACGTTGGGTGGCACGGGATACATGCGGACGTGCATTGTCCTGTTGGAACAGCAAGTTCCCTTGCCGGTCTATGAATGGTAGAACGATGGGTTCGATGACGGTTTGGATGTACCGTGCACTATTCAGTGTCCCCTCGACGATCACCAGTGGTGTACGGCCAGTGTAGGAGATCGCTCCCCACACCATGATGCCGGGTGTTGGCCCTGTGTGCCTCGGTCGTATGCAGTCCTGATTGTGGCGCTCACCTGCACGGCGCCAAACACGCATACGACCATCATTGCCACCAAGGCAGAAGCGACTCTCATCGCTGAAGACGACACGTCTCCATTCGTCCCTCCATTCACGCCTGTCGCGACACCACTGGAGGCGGGCTGCACGATGTTGGGGCGTGAGCAGAAGACGGCCTAACGGTGTGCGGGACCGTAGCCCAGCTTCATGGAGACGGTTGCGAATGGTCCTCGCCGATACCCCAGGAACAACAGTGTCCCTAATTTGCTGGGAAGTGGCAGTGCGGTCCCCTACGGCACTGCGTAGTATCCTACGGTCTTGGCGTGCATCCGTGCGTCGCTACGGTCCAGTCCCAGGTCGACGGGCACGTGCACCTTCCGCCGACCACTGGCGACAACATCGATGTACTGTGGAGACCTCGCGCCCCACGTGTTGAGCAATTCGGCGGTACGTCCACCCGGCCTCCCGCATGTCACTATACGCCCTCGCTCAAAGTCCGTCAACTGCACATACGGTTCACGTCCACGCTGTCGCGGCATGCTACCAGTGTTAAAGACTGCGATGGAGCTCCGTATGCCACGGCAAACTGGCTGACACTGACGGCGGCGGTGCACAAATGCTGTGCAGCTAGCGCCATTCGACGACCAACACCGCGGTTCCTGGTGTGTCCGCTGTGCCGTGCGTGTGATCATTGCTTGTACAGCCCTCTCGCAGTGTCCGGAGCAAGTATGATGGGTCTGACACACCGGTGTCAATATGTTCTTTTTTCCATTTCCAGGAGTGTAGAAAGGTGACACTTTCTCAAATCTGCCTTCTTTCCTTTTAACAACTAAAAACACAGTCACACCAGCAGCAGGCGTTCTGTTACAGTAAGCTATAGTACTCTGAACATCCCCGGGTCGGGAGAAATGGATACACGATGACTCTCATTAGATTTGTTGTTAATACCCACCAGCGTACATCCATTCCGCTGGAAGTTGATGAATTTAAGGTGGAGGGTGCCATCTCAGTCCGAAGAGCACCCAGGTGGATAAGGGTCCGCCGGCCGGTGTGGCTGAGCGGTTCTAGGCGCTTCAGTCTGGAACCGCGCGGCCTCTAGGGTCGCAGGTTCGAATCCTGCCTCCGGCATGGATGTGTGTGTTGTCCTTAGGTTAGTTAGGTTTAAGTGGTTCTACGTTCTAGGGGACTGATGTCCTCAGATGTTAAGTCCTACAGCGCTCAGAACCATTTGATAAGGGTCCATCCAGACAGAGTTCCAGTTGCCAGTGTAGGCATTATACAAAAGAGGAGCGGCAGTTACCTCAGAGATTACTCGATACCGACTGTTCCGTCTCAACAGCCATGCACCTCATCAGCACGCAGCGTACCCAGGAAAGAGTGTTTTTATAGATCTTTTGACCATCCTCGCCATCGGGGCGGCGAAGCCGAAATCCCTGGACCCTGCGGCGTACAACGTTTCGCCGTCGCTGAAGCATGCCCAAAGATTACAGTGCCAAAGCAACTGGCGACAGTTCCCAGCTCAAGAACTCCAGGATCGCCAAGCCTGTACCGAGCAAAAGAAAGCTAAACGCCGGCCGCGGTGGTCTAGCGGCTCTAGGCGCGCAGTCCGGAACCGCGCGACTGCTACGGTCGCAGGTTCGAATCCTGCCTCGGGCATGGATGTGTGTGATGTCCTTAGGTTAGTTACGTTTAAGTAGTTCTAAGTTCTAGGGGACTGATGACCGCAGATGTTAAGTCCCATAGTGCTCAGAGCCATTTTTTGAAAGCTAAACCCATGAGTGCTTAAGGTACCGCGTTTCAAACTGTGGTGGTCACCAGAGTGGCGGAGACCATTGATGCTTGGCAATATGTGAATTTGATATAGAACACTAATGCACGTTTTTGTCACGATTTTAGTGCTTAGTATTTGTTCTGTGTTGCTTCATACAGATCAGATCCAGAATATATTCCAATTAAAAAGTCGTATATAGCCTCTTTCAATCGTTGTGAGTGTGATACTGCCTCCATGATTAGGTTAGGTTAAAATCCGTTCTAAGTGAGTACCTGATAGACACCTGCAGTTTGGATCGAGTTAAATGCTTTCAGGGCCACACAGTATAGCGTTACCTTCGTCGGTTTCCATCTTAGAAGACGCAGTGGACAGGCTGGGTGAAACGTTGCATTGTAGTTTTTTGGTTCTTAGCCGTATCTGCAGTTTTCAGTAATGTACTAGTAACATGTGCTGTATAACCCGGTCTAACGTGTTGTTCGCACTTACGCACACACTCCATCAATCTATCACTGTTTTCTTGTAAGTGTATCGAAACCAACAAGTACGAGTGTGAAATTTATTTAAAGGCTTACCGATAAGTACACAAAATCATATTCGAACAGGCACAGATTCTAGCTCACATAACCAGCAACTGGGACTGAACCATCAGATTGGTTGTTGTGGAAGTAGAATCTCTGTCAGCAATTCTGATAGAGATACAGAATTTGCGCCGAGCAGAGCGTGAAAGCAGGCACTTGATACCACAGGTGGTGAAGGTGTGATTTTCCTTCTTTCATTCTGTACCACAAAACACAGTAGTTCAAATGACTCTCAACATTTTGGAACTAAACATCTGAGGTCATCCGTCAAAATGGCTCTGAGCACTAGGGACTTAACTACTGTGGTCATCAGTCCCCTAGAACTTAGAACTACTTAAACCTAACTAACCTAAGGACATCACACACATCCATGCGCGAGGCAGGATTCGAACCTGCGACCGTAGCAGTCGCGCGGTTCCGGACTGCGCGCCTAGAAGGTCATCAGTCCCCTAGACTTAGAACTACTTAAACCTAACCAACCTAAGGACATCACACACATCCACGCAGGATTCAAACCTGTGACGGCAGCAGCTGCACGGTCTACATCTACATCTACATCCATACTCCGCAAGCCACCTGACGGTGTGTGGCGGAGGTGACCTTGAGTACCTCTATCGGTTCTCCCCTCTATTCCAGTCTCGTAATGTTCGTGGAAATAAGGATTGTCGGTATGCCTCTGCGTGGGCTCTAATCTCTCTGATTTTTTCCTCATGGTCTCTTCGCGAGATATACGTAGGAGGGAGCAATATACTGCTTGACTCCTCGGTGAAGGTATGTTCTCGAAACTTCAACAAAAGCCCCTACCGAGCTACTGAGCGTCTCTCCTGCAGAGTCTTCCACTGGAGTTAATCTATCATCTCCGTAACGCTTTCGCGAATAGTAAATGATCCTGTAACGAAGCGTGCTGCTCTCCGTTGGATCTTCTCTATCTCCTCTATCAATCCTATCAATCCTATCTGGTACGGATCCCACATTGCTGAGCAGTATTCAAGCAGTGGGCGAACAAGTGTACTGTAACCTACTTCCTTTGTTTTCGGATTGCATTTCCTTGGGATTCTTCCAATGAATCTAAGTCTGGCATCTGCTTTAGCGACGATCAACTTTATATAATCATTACATTTTAATTCACTCCTAATGCGTACTCCCAGATAATTTATGGAATTAACTGCTTTCAGTTGCTGACCCGCTATATTGTAGCTAAACGATAAGGTATCTTTCTTTCTGTGTATTCGCAGCACATTACACTTGTCTACATTGAGATTCAATTGCCATTCCCTGCATTATGCGGCAGTTCGCTGCGGATCCACCTGCATTTCAGTACAATTTTCCATTGTTACAGTATCTCGATATACCACAGTTTCATCCGCAAAAAGGCTCAGTGAACTTCCGATGTCATCCACAAGGTCATTTATGTATATTGTGAATAGCAAAGGTCCTACGACACTCCCCTGCGGCACACCTAAAATCACTCTTACTTCGGAAGACCTCTCTCCATTGAAAATGCGTTCTGTTACCTAGGAACACTTCAATCCAATCAAACAATTGGTCTAATAGTCCATATGCTCTTACTTTGTTCATTAAACGACTGTGGGGAACTGTATCTAACGCCTTGCGGAAGTAAAGAAACACGGCATCTGTCTGGGAACCCGTGTCTATGGCCCTCTGACTGAAGCGCCTAGAACCGCTTCGTCACAGCAGCCGGCTTCTGTACTACAACAGGCGGATTGGGCAGTTTGTGATCCGACCCGCTAAGGAGTCGTGGCTGTTTGCAAGCTAAACGACCCAGTAGGCAAAGGGTAGGCAAAGTGCGTACCAACTGTGAATATTTGGGAGCGGAACTGCAGTTTCGGGATATACGTGATAACCAAGGAAAAGCTCCAAAAAACCGTCGCAGGAACTGGAGATTGGAAGTATTTTAATCTATTTCTTGGACAAAGTTAAGTTATAAAAAGTTAAAGAGAAAAATTAAAATTTAGTGTATATGTTGTGTGTGTGTGTGTGTGTGTGTGTGTGTGTGTGTGTGTGTGTGCGCGCGCGCACGCCATCTATGGCGGAGGGCAGGGGTGATACCACATTTGGGCATCTTGTCTTCTTTACGTACGTCATGATGGAAATAAAGACGCTGGGAGAAAGTGTTCCTTCATTAGAACCACTCTGTTCGAGTGGACAGTGTTGCGACACGTCAGTGTTATTCTGCGATCTCCTCTATAGCTACCTAGATTTTTCAGGAACCCAGTGGTAATTATTGCAGAAAGCTCTGTTTTTAGTAGTGAATTAACGCAACAAATCCTCCGGAAAATGCTTTGAAAACAAATCCGTTACAAAGATTTAGTGGCTGTATTCGTCCGGGTATCTCAGTACCTGTGCACACGACTCTTCTTTTTTGTCTTTTGTGGGAAAATCTTGAAACTACATTACAGGCCATTTCAATTGCTACACCAAGAAGAAATGCAGATGATAAACGGGTAGTCATTGGACAAATATATTATACTAGAACTGACTTGTGAAGACATTTTCACGAAATTTGGGAGCATAGATGCTTAGAAAATCAGTACCCAGAACAACCACCTCTAACCGTAATACCGGCCTTGATACGCCTGGGCATTGAGTCAAACAGAGCTTGGATGGCGTGTACAGGTACAGCTGCCCATGCAGCTTCAACACGATACCACAATTCATCAAGAGTAGTGACTGGCGTATTGTGACGAGCCAGTTGCTCGGGCACCATTGACCGGACATTTTCAATTGGTGAGAGATCTGGAGAATGTACTGGCCATGGCAGCAGTCGAACATTTTCTCTATCCATAAAGGCCCGTACAGGAGCTGCAACATGTGGTCGTGCATTATCCTGTTGAAATGTAGGGTTTCACAGGGATCGAAGGAAGAGTGGAGCTACGGGTCGTAACACATCTGAAATGTAACGTCCACTGTTCAAAGTGTCGTCAGTGCGAACTAGAGGTGACCGAGACCAGTAACCAATGGCACCGCATACCATCACGCCGGGTGATACGCCAGTATGGTGATGACGAATACAAGCTTCCAATGTGCGTTCACCGCGATTTCGCCAAACACGGATGCGACCATCGTGACTCTGTAAACAAAACCTGGATTCATCCGAAAAAATGACGTCTTGCCATTCGTGCACCCAGGTTCGTCGTTGAGTACACCATCGCAGCCGGTCCTGTCTGTGATGCAGCGTCAAGGGTAACCGCAGCCACGGTCTCCGATCTGATAGTCCATGCTGCTGCAAACGTCGTCGAACTGTTCGTGCAGATGGTTGCTGTATTGCAAACGTCCCCATCTGTTGACTCAGGGATCGTGGCTGCACGATCCGTTACAGCCATGCGGATAAGATTCTTGTCATCTCGACTACTAGTGTTACGAGGCCGTTGAGATCCAGCACGGCGTTCCGTATTACCCTCCTAAACCGACCGATTCCATGTTCTGCTAACAGTCATTGGATCTAGACCAACGCGAGCAGCAATGTCGCGATACGATAAACTGCAATCGCGATAGGCTACAATCCGTCCTTTATCAAAGGCGCAAACGTGATGGTACGCATTTCTCCTCGTTGCAGGAGGCATCACAACAACGTTTCACGAGGCAACGCTGGTCAACTGCTGTATGTGTATGAGAAATCGGTTGGAAACTTTCCTCATGTTAGCACGTTGTAGGTGTCGCCACCGGCGCCAACCTTGTGTGAATGCTCTGAAAAGCTAATCATTTGAACATCACAGAGTCTTCTTCCTGTCGGTTAAATTTCGCGTCTGTAGCACGTCATCTTCGTGGTGTAGCAATTTTAATGGCCGGTAGGATGTAATTCTGAATGCAGCCTTATGGTTTCTTGACTGACCGAGCAAATACATGAGGTGTGTGCAATAATAGCTGGGCTGCAGCCGGATTGTAATTCGCACATTCCGCACGGTGGAGCGACAGCGCTCGGCAGGTGACCAACATCAGTCAGCAGCTGCTGAGTCCGTGTCAGGGCCGGCGCAGGCGGGTAATTGCGCAGCGCGACGGGGACAGTGCGGTAATTGCGAGTGTGGCGGCGGCGGCGGCGGCGGCGGCGGAGTCAGCCCGCGCCCAGCACGGGGCAGCTCGCAGCGCCCGCTGTACGCATGCGGGGGCGTACGTCGGCCACGCGTCACGCAGCAGAGCCGCCATCCTCTGCCGGGTAATTGTACAGAGGATCCACTAATCCCGTACAGCAGACGACACGCCCGCGACCTCGTGGCTTAAGGTGTCTACCACGTGCAATTAGTCAACCAGACTCTGCAGTTCATCACGACGTTTGTTTCCTGTGGGTGTCTGGCTTTCATCAAACTGTTTTTTTTTTATTTGTGGTTTTAGGGCGCACAACTACAGTGATCATTAGCGCCCAGAATAAATTATGAATGCACTGCGAGGCACAAGGTTAAAACAGCAACTAAAAAGGACAACATTGTAAAAGGCACATTCACAGGCAAGGGATTAAAGGAAAACAGCATAATCAAATGTCCCTAGACAGATTTGTCAAGTGGATAAAACGAAGAACGCGAGCAGCTGCTCCTCGGTCATCCGCTAAAATTTCATCCAGAGTACATGGCAGGCGAAGATCAATGCGCATTGTACTAAAATTCGGACAGGACGTTAAAATGAGGCGTACCGTCAGCAATTGCCCACATGGGCAGAACAGCGCCGGCGTAGCCGTGAGCAGATGGCGATGGCTGAACCGGCTGTTTCCAATTCATAACCGGGCCAAAACGACCTCCTCCCGCCGAGGGGGCGTGAAGGGGTCGTCCAAGCCGTGGGGAGAGGTTTCAAGGCCCGAAGCTTGTTTTCAGTTAGTGTAGCCCAATCGGCATGCCACAGCGATAAAATGCGCTGACAAATGACCCTGCTAAAATCAGATGAAGGCACACAACAAGAAGCTGTCCGAGGCTGGAGGACCGCAGCCTTGGCCGCGGCATCTGCAGTTTCGTTTCCAGGGATACCGACATGGCCAGGAACCCACATAAAGGAAACCGGAGAACCGTCGTCCGCCAGCTGCTGAAGAGAGCGTTGGATCCGGTGCACGAAAGGGTGAACCGGATACGGATCACTGAGGCTCTGGATGGCGCTCAGGGAATCAGAGCAGATGGCGTAAGCAGAATGTTGGTGGCGGCGGATGTAAAGAACAGCAGCTAGAGGGGAAATTGCTCAGCTGTGAAGACCGAACAATGGCCATGGAGCCGGTATTTGAAACTGTGTGCACCGACAATAAAAGAACAACCGACACCATCATTGGTCTTAGAGCCATCTGTATAAATGAAGATCGTATTAATGAACTTCGAACGAAGTTCGACAACGGCCACACTAATATCTTGGTTATAGTGTAGTATAGGCGTCTATATTTCAGTGAATGCAATAGCCCGGTACGTTTTCTATATCGTTATACACTCTCTAATGAAAAGTATCAGGACAGCTGGCTGAAAATGACTTAAAAGTTTGTGGCGCCCTCCATCTTTAGTGCTGGAACTCAATATGGTGTTAACCCACCGTCAGCCTTGACGACAGCTTCCACTCTCGCAGAAATACGATTAATCAGGTGCTGGAAAATTTCCTGGGGAAAGGCAGCCCATTCCACACAGAGGGCTGCACTGAGGAGAGGTATCGATGGCTGTCGGTGAGGCCTGGCACGAAGTCGGCGTTTCAAAACATTCCAAACGAATTGCACAGGATTTAGGTCAGGACTCTGTGCAGGCCAGTCCATTACAAGGATGTTATTCTCGTGTAACTGCTCCGCTGCCGGCCATGCATTATGAACAGCTACTCGATTGTGTTGAAAAATGCAATCGCCATCCCCGAATTGCTCTTCAACAGTGAGAAGCAAGAAGGTGCTTAAAACATCAATATAGGCCTGTGCCGTGATAGTGCCACACAAAACAAGAAGGGGTGCAAGACTTCTCCATGAAAACGCTACCACATCATAACACCACCGCCTCCGAATTTTACTGTTGGCACTACACACACTGGCACATCAGGTTCACCGGGCATCCTCCATACCCACACCCTGCAATCGGATCGCCACGTTGTGTACAGTGATTTGTCACTCCACACAAAGTTTTTCCACTGTTCAATCGTCCAATGCTTACGCTCCTTACCCCAAGCTAGGCGTCGTTCGGCATTTACCGGCGTGATATGACGCTTACGAGCAGCCGCTCGACAATGATATCCAAGTTTCTTACCTCTTACCTAACTGTCGTAGTACTTGCAGTGGATCCTCATGCACTTTGGAATTCTTGTGTGGTGGTCTGGATAATGTCTGACAGAGACCGCCGGCAGTTGAAGAGGGTCGTAATGTGTAATAGGCAGTCAACAGACAAGGTCGGCCTGTACGCTTTTCGAGTGTATCAACGGATCACAACCAGACACCTAGCTGCCCAGCTGGACGTCTCTGTTAGCAGTGCTGACACACTCGTCCATTATCTGGGGTACTTGAAATTGTGTGATCACTGGGTTACTCGTCACCTAAGAGAAGACCATAAAGAGCAACGAAGGACAATCCGTGTGGAACTACTTGTTAATTACGTGGCTTGACGTTACTTATTTTCCAACCGGGAGCAAAACTGCACTCAATGGAATAGCACCACAACTCCTCTCCTACGAAAATGTATTCAAAGCCGCAGACTCATCCAGTAGAATCATTGCGACGGTCTTCTGTGACTCTTAATGTGTTATACTGTTTCATGCCCCACTCATGGTGCGGCAATCTACGCCGAAGTGTATTATGCTACCCTCTCGTTACAAAAATGCAAACCAACTTCCCCTCCGCGACAACACAAATCCTCATAAGGCCTCACAAAAGTCTGCGCACAACGAGAGTGGCTCCCTTAAACTTCGCTGGAACGTTCTTCCTTATCCATCCTACAGCTCGGATGTCGTATCCATCCATCCGTTTGGCCCTATGAGGGAATCACTCTGCGTGAAACAGTACGTGGATGATGTGGAGGTTATCGCAGCAGCAAGACGTTGCCTCCGACGTCGACCAGTAGACTGTAGGTAGACAGGTTCCCCCAGTCAAGTGGCGTAAATCCGTCGCATTGAACTGATATTGTGTTGCAAATAATTAGCCAGAAGAGTTGGGAGTAATATGGAGTATTTGATTCCTCAACAAATCCACCCACTTTGAGAAAAAAGAATGTGCGTCATTACTTATTGAACGACTCCCGTATATTCGATGAGTTGCGTATTCTTTTGGTATCAGATGTGTCGGATATGACTGTACTACTCACACGTGACGTGTGTAAATTTGTGCCAGACCAGGACTGGACGAAAGATTTCCGTTTTATCGCAAGCAGTATCCTCAATCACTTAGGCTATGCGTGCACACCTCCCGGACCGAAACAAACTGCTACATGTCGCGCTGTTTACTTCCTTATGTGACAGTCTAATCTAGAGTTTGGATCGGTGCGTCAGGTGTGCACTGTTGAGTTATATAGCTACACCTAATACAGCTGATACTAAAAGAACTGGCATTTCAGCGAGCACAAAAACTTCAGTGCTGGAGTTAAAATTGAGGCCTAGTTTGTTCATTATTAGCAGCTACATTTTCGATCTGACATGGTTGTATTAATCCGTTTATTTTATCCAGAATAAAAATGCAAGCCATATAAAACATTACACTAAACATTATGAAACAATCCATGTGTTGATTTACTGAACAAGTTCCCTCCGCTGTCTATGAAGTAAATCAACACAAGGATTGTTTTATATTGTATAGTGTATTGTTTTGTATGGCTTCCATTTTATTGCGGATAAAATTAACGGATTAATATCATCATGTCACATCGAAAATGTAGTTACTAATAATGAACAAACTAGCCGTCCATTTAACTCCGACACCAACATTCTGTGCACATATTTTACTTCACTATACTAAAGCTGTTGAATATTTTTCGAAATATGTTTGCTGATTTACTGAACAGTTGTAATTGAGAATTGTGAATTTGCTGTCAGATATGAATTTCTGATTAAAATTCTGGATCGTCTGCCCAGACATACAAAGCATACAAGGAAGGTAGTGTCTGATCGGTCGCGAAATATAAACTACAGTGAATATCAAAAATGTTTCATTTGCAACAGTTTGTTACACCTTCCAGTTAGTTCTCTACATAGCCATCACTCCGACCTAGAAATTCACCATAGCTTTGTACCAACTTTCCAATACGCTCGTCACAGAATGCAGCCACCTGTGCTTTTCGCCATTTCTCTATGCTGGTCTGCAGTTTGTTGTCTGTGCCAAAATGTTGTCTTCATAGCCAGCGTAGGGAACACATGTCCAGGCTGTATGGTGGGTGATCAAGCTCTTTCCATTGAAAACGCTTCAGGGTCGTTCACAATGCCCCTTCAGTGTGTGGCAGAGAATTGTAATGAAGAAGGAAATCCATGACAGGAATGTTATGTGTGGTCGTGTGAAATCAGGAGAAACCTCGCAGCCGGCACCTCTACTTGGCAGGACAATGTACTGTTCTAGGCATCTTTACGTTCTCAGTGTGTGCTCAGTACTGAAAAGAGCGACGTGACGTTAACGACATGCATAAAAGAGATACTGTCCGATACTTCTGTGCAAAGTTTTATCGGATTTCCCCTGTCATTCACATTTCGCGAACTATCGGTCCTTACTTCGAGAATTGCCGTCGTAATCTTTAGAAGTTTCACTATCGCCGGTATCTTTCTCATGTGATGAGGCGCTGTATGTTGTCGAGACAGTGGTCGACGTAGCCCTGTCAGACTTCTCCCGAGTGCTCCGTTTGTCTTCGTTCGCCTGCGAAACGACTCGGGAAGTCTGCGCAACGTTAATCTTCCGAACGCCTAACCTTGCGATGTTAATATTTGTCTCTTGTCCTGCTTCGCACTGACTGCGTTGGGTTCTTACTCTGTGACACAGGTTCTCTGTTTTCGTTCACAGTAGTTATTTCCGAAAGAACAGATACCATCTTAGTATATATATATATATATATATATATATATATATATATATATATATATATAAATACAGGGTGTTTCAAAAATGACCGGTATATTTGAAACGGCAATCAAAACTAAACGAGCAGCGATAGAAATACACCGTTTGTTGCAGTATGCTTGGGACAACAGTACATTTTCAGGCGGACAAACTTTCGAAATTACAGTAGTTACAATTTTCAACAACAGATGGCGCTGCAAGTGATGTGAAAGATACAGAAGACAACGCAGTCTGTGGGTGCGCCATTCTGTACGTCGTCTTTCTGCTATAAGCGTGTGCTGTTCACAACGTGCAAGTGTGCTGTAGACAACATGGTTTATTCCTTAGAACAGATGATTTTTCTGGTGTTGGAATTCCACCGCCTAGAACACAGTGTTGTTGCAACAAGACGAAGTTTTCAACGGAGGTTTAATGTAACTAAAGGACCGAAAAGCGATACAATAAAGGATCTGTTTGAAAAATTTCAACGGACTGGGAACGTGACGGATGAAATTGCTGGAAAGGTAGGGCGACCGCGTACGGCAACCACAGAGGGCAACACGAAGCTAGTGCATCAGGTGATCCAACAGCGGCCTCGGGTTTCCGTTCGCCGTGTTGCAGCTGCGGTCCAAATGACGCCAACGTCCACGTATCGTCTCATGCGCCAGAGTTTACACCTCTATCGATACAAAATTGAAATGCGGCAACCCCTCAGCGCCGCTACCATTGCTGCACGAGAGACATTCGCTAACGATATAGTGCACAGGACTGATGACGGCGATATGCATGTGGGCAGCATTTGGTTTACTGACGAAGCTTATTTGTACCTGGACGGCTTCGTCAATAAACAGAACTGGCGCATATGGGGAACCGAAAAGCCCCATGTTGCAGTCCCATCGTCCATGCATCCTCAAAAAGTACTGGTCTGGGCCGCCATTTCTTCCAAAGGAATCATTGGCCCATTTTTCAGATCCGAAACGATTACTGCATCACGCTATCTGGACATTCTTCGTGAATTTGTGGCGGTACAAACTGCCTTAGACGACACTGCGAACACCTCGTGGTTTATGCAAGGTGGTGCCCGGCCACATCGCACGGCCGACGTCTTTAATTTCCTGAATGAATATTTCGATGATCGTGTGATTGCTTTGGGCTATCCGAAACATATAGGAGGCGGCGTGGATTGGCCTCCCTATTCGCCAGACATGAACCCCTGTGACTTCTTTCTGTGGGGACACTTGAAAGATCAGGTGTACCGCCAGAATCCAGAAACAATTGAACAGCTGAAGCAGTACATCTCATCTGCATGTGAAGCCATTCCGCCAGACACGTTGTCAAAGGTTTCGGGTAATTTCATTCAGAGACTACGCCATATTATTGCTACGCATGGTGGATATGTGGAAAATATCGTACTATAGAGTTTCCCAGACCGCAGCGCCATCTGTTGTTGAAAATTGTAACTACTGTAATTTCGAAAGTTTGTCTGCCTGAAAATGTACTGTTGTCCCAAGCATATTGCAACAAACGGTGTATTTCTATCGCTGCTCGTTTAGTTTTTATTGCCGTTTCAAATATACCGGTCATTTTTGAAACACCCTGTATATGTAGTTACGGCTCACCGGCCACTTGACCATCTTCTTCTTCTGTGCGAATGCACAAACAGTGCCCGCATTCTTACGGGAATCGGCATCGCGCCGCGAGTAATGACTATAATGGGCGGGGGCACTACGAATGTAGTGCGGGACAATACGGTGAGAATGTTGGTTTCGCGGGAGGCGTGCCAGAGATGAATCACTGCGGTCACGCTGAAGTCTGTGTCCTCCGTGGCTCAGATGGATAGAGCGTCTGCCATGTGAGCGGGAGATCCCGGGTTCGAGTCCCGGTCGGGGCACAAATTTTCATCTGTCCCCGTTGACGTATGTCAACGCCTTTAAGCAGCTAGGGGTGTTCATTATAGTTTTATAACGGTGTCCTATTGTCAGTCGACTAGCTATGAGCGTATGGATGTTATTTCTTGGGATAATAGCATGCGTGCTGAACCAATGCAGTTATGTTGTTGCACTACTGCCTGTGTTCTTGTGGGGAAATCGAAGCGGGTCTCTTTTCGTGAAATTTGATCGTATATGGTAGCGCCTGGGAACGTCGTCTACTTCACACGTAAATGTAGTACCCCACCATTACAAACAGTGCAAAGTATCTCGCAATCGCCGCAGTCCGGATCTAGAACGGAAATTTTAACTCCGTATCCTTCGGCTCATTCCATGGCTGCCAGTGACCAATCTTTCACTAAAGCCGTCTTCGTCGATTTTTATAAATACAGAAAATTTTCTAGAAGAAAAACAGTCTTGGTTGTTTCAGTTGCAGGGAAAACAATAGTTTCATTGACGCGATTTAGCCTTCCGGGACAACAGTAGAAAATTATAAGAGAATATAAAACAAAATTGATCGACGTATGGACCTATCCTGCAGAGCTGTGCTGGAAATTAAAAGATATTCTAAAGAACTTGCAAGACTTTCATTGTTCGCATAGCTACTGAAAGCTGAGTTGCGGTGAAAACCTTAAAAAATATTAAGCACGCCTCAAACCTTACCTAAAACACACGGGGTTCAGTTTAAAAACCCTTGCTGGCACTGAACCACATTTAACAGATTTTGTAACCACGTAGCGTAGTCTGCACAGCAAACAGTACCTCGTTCCAGTCAGTCTTACAAAAACGCATGCAAAACACATACTCCAGAATGAGATTTTCACTCTGCAGTGGAGTGTGCGCTGATATTAAACTTCCTGGCAGATTAAAACTGTGTATCCGACCGAGACTCGAATTCGGGACCTTTGCCTTTCGCAGGGAAGTGCTCTACCAGAAGTATTGGCAGAAGTAAAGATGTGAGGACGGGGCGTGAGTGGTGATTGGGTAGCTCAATTGGTAGAGCACTTGCCCGCGAAAGGCAAAGGTCCCGAGTTAAAGTCTCGGTCCGGCACACAGTTTTAATCTCCCAGGAAGTTTCAAAACACATACTGCTTGCCCTGTCGGTTGACTAGTTCACTTTCCCTTCGGTGTGGCGTGTGCGCAGATCTTTAATATTACCTCAAACATAATGTAAAAAATTGATAGAACTACACATATTGTCTTAAAAACTTTACTCCCAAACAGGATGCCTATAGCTGGATTTAACTGATAAAGTTAAAATGAATAATAGCGTTTTACGTATAAGTCTGCTATTAACGGTAAGCAGCGCTGCCCTTTTCGCTGGATATACGACTTCTACTTGCTGTAATGCGGATTACTTGCCAAAGTACGTGGCAGTGTAAACAAACAAAATGTATACCTACAATAACTTCTACAGTAAAATAATAAAAGTAAAATAGTTTCGGTAGTGAAACTAGGTACTATGAGGTAACCTACTTCATCACTAAGCTACTAGAGTTATCTAGCGTAAAGTACGAACAAGATACAACACATAAGGAGAGTTTTTTCAGAGAAATAAAATATTTAAGTATCGGCTATTCCTTCAATGTTTCACATTATGTTTGAAGTCATGTTAAAGATGCACCCACGCGTGGCACCTAGAGGAAGGTCACCTAGTCAACCGATTGGAACGAGCTGTCATATGTGGTTTCAAAATCTCGAAGTAAGTGTCCAAGTTATGCTTTGATTTTCAGAATAGCTCTGCAGGAATGTATCACACCGTGACGAATTTTCCTTTCTTTTTCCTTTAGATATTCTGATGTTGGCCCAGAAACGCGAAAAGCGTCAATAAAGTAATTTTTTCGCCTGCAGCTGAGGCTGTTTTATTCAGAAATCGTGCCCGTGGTACACGTACCAGATACGCCATGCAGTGTGAAGAATTCGAGAGAATTTTGTACGATATACAGTCGCTGTCCTACTAGGTGATCCTCAGGCATCTTCAAGTCCTGATTTATCCATTTGTGAACATCCTAAACAGACGGGCGTTCTCATCAGTTATTCACTGAATAGTCGTTGTTCTGTTGTAAGATTCAGCTGCATTTACATAATCCAAACAGAGCACACAATGAGTCGTGAAAGCA
This sequence comes from Schistocerca serialis cubense, assembly GCF_023864345.2. Lineage (NCBI taxonomy): Eukaryota > Metazoa > Arthropoda > Insecta > Orthoptera > Acrididae > Schistocerca > Schistocerca serialis. The sequence goes on along the minus strand of NC_064643.1, from coordinate 739,795,927 downwards.
GCTGGCTTCTACCAGTGGCTGCGAAAAAACCAACGTCTACCGAAGACAACTTCGGAAACGACACGGTTCACTACCTGTTGTCGAAAAAAATTGCTCTCAGCACTATAGGTCTTGACATCTGAGGTCACCAGTCCTCTAGAACATAGAACTACTTAAACCTCACTACCCTAAGGACATCACACACATCCATGCCCGACGCAGGCCTCGAACCTGTTGTCGAACGCTTCTACAACTAATCCAAACAATTCAAGATTCTTAGAGCAGCGGCCATCACATAAGACCAGCACTGAGTGCTTATGTCACATTGAGGGAGTTTTTATTGTAGGATGGGCTAAGAAGGAATTTTATCGGACCAAACCTCGTACGGTGCATGATTTGGAAGCGCGCGTGTGGCATTTTTTCATTAATGTACCACACTGAGTTACGTGGTTCACATACTGGGTTCACATTAGGGACTACGACGATTCATATCCCCGTCTGGACACCCAGCACTAGTTTCCCTTGATTTCTCTAAACCACCTAAGGCAAACTCCAGGTTAGTTTCTGTATCAGTGGACGGCCTGTCTCCTTCCCTATCCATCAATATTACGAGTCTGTGCTCCATCTCTAATGACCTCACTGCCGACGGAACATTAAACACTAATCTCTCCGCTTTCCTTTCAGTGCACCACAAGATTTGGAATCGTTTGGGATATTCGTAAACGAGTGGAGAAATTGATAGAAAAAGTTGTCGGGTATGCGGGAATCCCGCTATAAAAACCAATTGTATCATTCTGCTGGCCCCAATAAATCTTGCTTCAATAAAGTAGATGATTATTTAGTGATGTCTAATCAATTTTCAATAGGCACTTACTTTCTATCCAACCTGCACGTTAATGCGCTGCGATGGAACGGTGACTAACGAGGATTGGTTAGATAGTAAATTACACATCCCGTAGTTCGTTTGCACAGTTACGTTATGTCATGATACTTCTGTGGGACCTGAACATGCATGAACCGAAATCTTTAATCAAGTATGAGTATCGCAGATGGAACAGTATACTTTTACAATGGCATTCGAAAGCTCTTGAATGGTGAAGTACAATGACAGTGCCTATCGAAACTATACGATCACCCATAAGTAATGTGAAATGAACCATTCAATGCCACGAGAAGAGTACCCGTCAGTATGAAATGAAATTGAGTGTGTTGTGTTGTTGAAATTCTTCGTAAAAATGTTTTTAAATCGCAGTAAAATTTTCTACACAAAAATATCATCAAATTAGGTGTTGGTTGATGGTTTTATAATGTATGCTATAAAGCGGGGTCTAGAGTGGTTGGTAGCTGTTCCATAACATATCGTGTAAAGTAGAAACTATGGAAGTTAATACATTAATCAGTCACCACGAACGTGAAGTTTCACTAAGGTTTGGTAATACGGTATGTGTTATGGAAAGAAAGAAAGTACAATAGTCGAGCAGAACTTTCTAAGCCATTTATTTCTGGATTCCATGTAGACACGGTTGTGGTGCTGGAAAGAGAGACGCCGTTGGACAATGGGCGACTGGAAACGAATAGTTTGAGGTGATTAAATTGCAGTGTACTCTTTGGCTGCCTGATGGAAGGGTTTAGGTTTGGTGAATGCTTGGAGAACGTTACCTGACTTTATGCATACGCTAACAGTGAGGCGCGCACAAATTGGTGTTCCGATATTGCTGTGATTTTTGTGGTTGTGTTTCAGTCCTCTTATTTCGCTTAAGAAAACGCCAAATGCAAAAAGATACGAAGAAATTAAGCCTCATTGTGTTCTACGTACAGTAGAGGAATATTTCGGAGACAATGATTGTATCAGCCGGCCGGAGTGGCCGAGCAGCTCCAGGCGCTACAGTCCGGAACCACGCGACCGTTACGGTCGCAGGTTCGAATCCTGCCTCGAGCATGGATGTGTGTGATGTCTTTAGGTTAGTTAGGTTTAAGTAGTTCTAAGTTATAGGGGACTGATGACCTCAGATGTTAAGTCCCATAGTGCTCAGAGCCATTTGAACCATTTGAATGAATGTATCAGCATAAAAATGTTCCTTGTCATAAAGTTGTATCTGTGAGGTAATGGTTTGTGGAGAATAAAATCCCCACAATGGACTGGCCTGCCCTCAGTACCTGTATGAACCTAATGGAAACCTGTGCTTGAATTACAGACTCCGACTGTGCTCCAGATCCCAACGTCCAACATCACAAACTTTTCTGTTACCGCTCTTGTGGAGGAATGGACTCGCATCCCGCCAAAGATATGCAGACACCTCACTGTAAGTGTTCCCGGCAGACTCCAACTCCTTATGAAAAAATGCAACATTATCAGCTAATGTTACATGTTCAACAAATAGATAAGTATACATGCCATCTTAAAAATGAAGCGGCCACTTCCACATTAATGTCCAATACTACGTGTCTGAATACCTTTGTTGCAGTCATCAGTTTGAATATGACCATTTTCGTTTTATCTCTCGTTAATTTACTCTTCGGCAGGTCTTTAAGTACGCCGAAAACACCTACGACGAAAATGTGTCAGTAAGGGATGAGAAACAACAGGGACGTTTCTGGCATTGGGGATAGTAATGGAAAGTATAAATACCAAAAAAATAAAAAATAAGCCAATCTTCGTAGACCAGAAAATGGAATTCGATATTGTTATCTGGCATCAGAGGGAGTAGAGCTGAAACACGAAGACATGTAGGTGACAGCTTCGACAGGGGGATACAGGGTGGGGCAAACAACAGTGGCCCAGACTAGTGGACACGATTCGACGTGAATGTATACATATAAACACACCTCGTAACGTTACTTCCAACAGCATGGAGCAACTGCCCATACAGCTGGCTGAACATCGGATCACATTTACACAACCTTCACGCCTGGCAGAGTTTTTAGCAGAGGTCAGTCTGTTCGCGGCGTAGTTGACCCACCCAGGTCTTTGTCAGTGTGCGGTTACTTTGTGTAGGTAGCCCACAAGTCTACGGTGTATCGCAACAACCCTCATAGTCTTCAAGAACTGCTTCAGAATATTTCGGATAAGACAGCAGCAATTCCAGGAGTCTAGCTTGGATCAGCCTTCGGCAACTTGCTGACCAGAATCCAAAGGTGCCAAGACATGAATGATGGTCACTTTCAACATCTTCTATAGTCAGGGTGCCACTGAATTTCTTTATCTCTCCTGTGTTTCTTTGTAGCCTGGAATTTTTATTTGCCCTGTAGTATTACTGACTACTAGAAAAAGTATTCTGGTAATCAGTAAACGAATACTATTAACTGAAGATATCCACACGTATACTAGTTGGCATTAAAGCGGGGCTTGTACTCTCATCGTTTTTAGGACGGCTGTAACTCTCCTAAGGATAGTTTCAATTAGGTATCTAAATGTTGGTTCAGGGTCTGGAGCAACGTCGACGTTCTAACTCATCCTTAAGGTCTTCTATTGTGTTCAGTTCGGGACTCGGAGCAGTCTAGTCAGTTTTAGTAATGTTACTGACCATCCCGCGTACGCAGTCATATGACACACAGCGATAACACCAGGGGTTGCAACCAGTCCGGTACACCCCTGTCTTCTCGCCGAGCGCCTCAAGGTGAAGAGTAGTCAGGGGCTGGTTCGCTTCGTGCTACCTTCAATGTTAGGTATCAGAACCATTATATCACATGTATACTTTACGACAAGGTACACTGTCATGATGATACTATCAATCATCGTCTTCGAACTGTTCTACTGTACAGAGTACACAATGCTCTAAAACTTTATCACATTCTTCCTAAATTAGCATTTTACTAAGCGCAATTAGAAGAACACATTCTAACAACTAAAAAGAACCCCACACTGCAACACTACCTCCCTATTGACGTTACACGTTGCACATGATGACGTTTAACATTCTCCAGGCATTCGCGAAACTCAGACCCTTCCATTAGAATGTGACTTATATTCCTCGTGTTTAGAAAACACGCTGTCTGTCAGTTCGGCACTGGGCGTCATCTTACAATTGCCTGTAAGTTAATACAGTCTGTAAAGCGAAGGATTACGTAGGAACCACACAGTCTCGCTTTGGTAAAAACTATAATTCAAGTCAGTAATATTAGATAACTGTCTCTCAGTTTACAACACACTTTCGTGTTATGGTGGCATGCTAGAAAGTTATGATTGTGAAATTTTATATGAAAACTAGTAAAGCTTTCCAAATATCAAATTTCATCATCATTCTACATGTTTATTATGTCTACGAATTTGCCACATTCTGCTACTAGGGGTATCCGAATTCTAAGAGTTCGTCAAAAAAGGAAGCCCCTCTCCTTGAACAGAACATACACGATCTCTCCGACAACTGCAATAATCCAAAGCATCGCGTTCACAATTTTCAGTCATCCTTCACTGTGTCCCGACTTGGTCCCAACCGATTTTCATCTATTTCCAGAACTGAAGGAACGCCTTCGAGTAATTCACTTCGATAGTGGTGAAGGGGTGCATGCAAAGCTGAGCCTTTGACTCCGCCAACAAAGTCAAACATCCTCCAATGACGATATCAACAATCTAGTCCCTCGTCAAATATGTATATTGGCCGCCATGGTGGCTACGGTGAAAAATAAATATTTGAACAAGAATAATCATTATGTAGGTTGCTAGCAGTATTTCTTAACTTAAAAACCTTTAAGAATTTTCACATAAAATATTCGGAGGCATTGCTTTTCGGCACGCCCTCGTGCAAGGGGTAAGTTTCCGTAAGGGCTAATCGTGACACGTTACCTGTCTCTGAGTTACGAAACTCACACTTTATGAAGAATGCTGACTCAGTTTTTCAGCCTTACATACGAGAGCCACGCATCATCGTCATAGTATTTCTGAGAGCCAATGATAGCTTGTGCGATATGTGTCACGTTCAGCAATGTGAAAGGAACAGTGCAACTGCAACATTTTATTTTATGAAACAACCTACTCGTAGGAATGAATAAAAATATCATCGCATATTAATGATGATCACAATGAAGTTGCTACGCTGTGAAGAGACTTGTCTCACACTCATCAGGATATGTGTTGTGGTCACCATTCTTTCATGCAGATTTAGGCTGACTGTTGTCACCTTAAATTTCGTTAGAAAAATGATGTTATTTTGTTATTATAAGGGCAAAGCGAATCACTTATATATTTATTCATCCAGGATCCATGTGATAATAATGAAGGATTTGTCATCACGAAACAATGAAAATAAACAGCTGAGCCAATAAAGAACATATAAGGATATTTACACAGTCGTGTAAAAACGTAAACGGTCAATGCCTTACTGAAGCGACTATCCCGGTAGTTGTCTCAAACTATTTAGGGACACCTATTTCAGGATGGACAGACAGAGCGCACTCCGCCAGATGCGGTTCTAGGCGCGCAGTCCGGAGCCGTGCGACTGCTACGGTCGCAGGTTCGAATCCTGCCTCGGGCATGGATGTGTGTGATGTCCTTAGGTTAGTTAGGTTTAAGTAGTTCTAAGTTCTAGGGGACTGATAACCACAGCAGTTGAGTCCCATAGTGCTCAGAGCCAAGAGCGCACTCCATTCTCCAGAACATGACGTCAGTGTCTTAAAAACTGGATTAGCTCATTTCGCTGATTCTTATTATCTGAGTCTTTATCGTCAAATTAGACCCGTAGGTTGTAGTCACCTGTACATATGAATTATTCATTTTTTCTTAATATGTAATACCAAGAAACATCCAATCTTCTCGTATAAGTAATTCATGATCTATGGATTAATGAAACTATCGGTACTACTACTACTGCAATTACTACTACTATACTACATATAGCGACTAGTCATACCTTCAACAACGTCGACTCTGTCCCATACATATGCGCCAAATGTTTCCTCCTCAGAACCGTTTCCTTACCGTCAAACATACACTGTTTAGCGTTAGTAGTGTTCTTTTGTGGACAAGTACTATTTTGCCTGAGCTATTACAGCTTTACTACCAATTCATCCATTGAATTTCCACCTTCTGCTGTTAATACTTAGAAGCAGTTATTTATGCCACGATGGCATTCTGCTACCCATTTGTTGTGCATTTCATTAGTTTTGTTTTGATTCCCTTAATCTTCATCGTCCTCTTCTGTACTCCAATGTGTTGAAGGTCTGTCTGTAGCGTCATGGCTGGATTTGGAGTTGGGATCGTATTTCAGAGTGTGAGCGGATCGAATGACATCATTAACTGACAGCAAGCGCGTCCACTGCTATTATCTTTTTCAGGATATTCGCAGATGTTGCTTGGCAACGATCTCGTTCTGTTGACATACGTTGCTACCAGACAAAAGAAGACGGAAGACGATTCAGTAACGATCGTAAACTCAATAGCTGCTGATACGTGGTACTTACTGGAATTAAGGGAACCGTGGAAAGGATGCCCCACCAATATAACTTTCTTTTCACCCAGCCTGTTTATTTAAAAATATATGAACTGTCTTTTACAGATAATCGAAGCATTTAAGCATAAAATTTTCTTTAACAAATGGACAAACTTTCAAAATTCTTTTGACCTTAAACCTTAAGTTGAATAAGCTTTCAATCTTTGCAAAATAAATCTGAAGTGATGTGCCGTATCTGCAGCCCACCCGCTATGGACACGGTCTGTCTTATTAAATGCCATTCTGCAACACATGAAAACTATCTAAGCACCATTGATCACAAGAGTGATTCAATTACGCAAAACAGATGACTTAACTTCTAATTTGAAAGTTGCGTGTCGAAAGGTTCGGGGTTATGATGCGCACCTGTGCTTAAACGTTAAACAAAATAGCAAATAATATGACATAGATAAGCCTTACTTCAAAGTAAGCTCCTAATTTCAATCGGTAACCAAGGTGCTACTGGATCCCAACCCGTCCCTTCTGACAATTTTATTTTCACTAAATCCCTTGTGACAGTTGGCTGTTAATATTTTCAAAGTTACACTAGTTGTCAGTTACTAAGACCACTCTGAAGGAACGTCTTAAAACATCAATTGTGAACACTTATTACAAGAGAAATCACTCGACGGAACCACAAGATCTAGCTAAAATACACCAATAATTACCCGTTCTTTCAAACACGGAAACGAACAGCTTAGTACAACAGGTTCTTCAGATTACAACTAATGGCTGAGAAATGCAATTACAATCAAAAAATGAACCGGGTAACAGTTAAATCCATCTTAATAGCAACCTGTAAATCAGTACAACTGTTCCAGTTGTATTTACGACCCAGAGCTGATTAATTAGAACATTAATGATCGGGTACAGATCAGAGAGGAAAGGCAATATAATAGAAGTACAAATTTTCAAACTACAACTACTGTCTTTGTACAGTACTACTGCCTATCTTTAAGAGCAAAGAGCCGATTGAGTAAACCTCTGAGGGGCGGATACAAACCAGAAAATAATAAGGAGGGTAGTTAGACAATGAAACAAATCACCATAAGGATTACAGAATGTTAGTTCAGATGATTCAAATGGCTCTAAGCACTTTGGGAGTTAACATCTGAGGTCATCAGTCCCCTAGACGTAGAACTACTTAAACCTAAATAACCTAAGGACAGCACACACAGCAATGGCCGAGGCAGGATTGGCTGGTTGAAATGGCTCTGAGCACTACGGGACTTAACAGCTGTGGTCATCAGTCCCCTAGAACTTAGAACTACTTAAACCTAACTAACCTAAGGACATCACACACATCCATGCCCGAGGCAGGATTCGATCCTGCAACCGTAGCAGTCGTAAGGTTCCGAACTGCGCGTCTAGAACCGCGAGACCACCGCGGCCGGCGGCAGGATTGGAATCTGCGACCGTAGTAGCAGCGCGGTTCTAGGCTGAAGCGCCTAGAACCGCTTGGCCAAACAAATCACCATAAGGATTACAGAATGTTACTTCAGATGATTCAAATGTCTCTAAGCACTTTGGGACTTAACATCTGAGGTCATCAGTCCCTAGGCTTAGAACTACTTAAACCTAAATAACCTAAGGACAGCACACACATCAATGCCCGAGGCAGGATTCGAACCTGCAACCGTAGCAGTCGCACGGCTCCGGACTGCGCGCCTAGAACCGCGAGACCACCGCGGCCGGCGGCAAGATTGGAATCTGCGACCATAGCAGCAGCGCGGTTCTAGGCTGAAGCGCCTAGAACCGCTCGACCACAACGCCCGGCACAGAATATTACTCCCATTTGACAGAAAGTATTTCCATGGATCCACGGTGCATCGTAGCGGTTACTGACTGGTGTGGATGAAATCTAGGTAGAAGAGGGCAGCCAGGCCACGAGCGGTCGTCCGACACGACTGTCGCCAACCAACCGACGGGATGTCCGCCTGCCGCTTGTGGTCCACACTGACCCTGATGAAGTACTCAGGTATCTTCGCTCTGCTCAGGCCCTCATGGCGCAGCTCGTGACCTCGGCCGTTCGTATCTCGTAACCACCTCTTGTGGCGACGCTAGCACCAATCCCCAAACCTGGTGCCTCTCTCTCGGGCCAGCGAACCCCGTATATATATATATATATATATATATATATATATATATATATATATATATATATATATATATATATATATATAGGCAATCAAATACCTTCTAAGGACACAACCCACAGATACCAACTCTTCCTCACAGATACTGGCAATGAGGCCGCAAGAGGGATAGTCGATACTACACCTGAGCCAGTGGCGCCAGAGAGATGACTGGGAGTTTGTGGTGTCGTCATCATTTCATCATCATTCATGAAAGTGGCAAAATTAGACTGACCAAAGGTTGGGAATTAGTAAGGGTGCTCATAACCGCCCAGTTGAGCGCCACACCAACCAAACATCATTATCATCATCATCAGAACAGTCTATTAATTCAGGGGCGCGACGACTCAGCTGCCAAATGGCGAAGTTATGTAATGTTTTCGAATGAATATGTTCTTCTGTCCCTCCGCTACTCTCCCCCCCCCCCCCCTCACCACCTACATCCCACACACAAACACGCCACTAAGCTGCATATGCTCTAGGTTCTCGCACTGTGGGATTCCTCTAACCATGGGCAGGGGAGTGGGGAATGCCGAATAATTTACAGTTCTCCCCTGACTTCTGTCCCACAGCAGCTCATTGAGCATATCTTCTTCTCTTACCGTTATTTCCTTTTTTCTCCTCAACTCGAAAATTGATGGTTTCATTCAAAGTCCTAGCTTCTTTGTACTAGCCTTCTGATGCTCTTGCTTCATCTGCTAGATTTAATTTCACCCATTTACTCATGTCTTTGTCCTCATCCGTGTGAATCCACTCCATTATATTGCTGATCAAATTATTGAACTCTGGTGAATCACGAACCAGTAGAAACATGTACATCCTCCCAGCAGTGACGGTTTTCAAATGGTTCAAATGCCTCTGAGCACTATGCGACTTAACTTCTAAGGTTATCAGTCGCCTAGAACTTAGAACTAATGAAACCTAACTAACCTAAGGACATCACACACGTCCATGCCCGATGCAGGATTCGAACATGGGACCGTAGCGGTCGCTCGGTTCCAGACTGTAGCGCCTAGAACCGCACGACCACTCCTGCCGGTTGACTGTTTTCACTAAACTTCTTGTCCTCGTAGAATGCTACTTCTACAAAACTTGCACTATTTCATTTCCTACCTTCATCAGCGTCGAAGACTCTGTCCCATACGAGCACATGCTACAAATATAGCTCCTTCAGATCCGTTTCCTTATAGCCAAAGAGAGACCGTTTTGTGTCAGTAGTGTTCACTTGTGGACAAGTTATACTTTGGACTGAACTATTCTAGCTTTAACATTTATTGTACGAGGGCAGTTCAATAAGTAATGCAACACATTTTTTTTCTGAAACAGGGGTTGTTTTATTCAGCATTGAAATACACCAGGTTATTCCCAATCTTTTAGCTACACAACACTATTTTTCAACGTAATCTCCATTCAATGCTACGGCCTTACGCCACCTTGAAATGAGGGCCTGTATGCCTGCACGGTACCATTCCACTGGTCGATGTCGGAGCCAACGTCGTACTGCATCAATAACTTCTTCATCATCCGAGTAGTGCCTCCCACGGATTGCGTCCTTCATTGGGCCAAACATATGGAAATCCGACGGTGCGAGATCAGGGCTGTAGGGTGCATGAGGAAGAACAGTCCACTGAAGTTTTGTGAGCTCCTCTCGGGTGCAAAGACTTGTGTGAGGTCTTGCGTTGTCATGAAGAAGGAGAAGTTCGTTCAGATTTTTGTGCCTACGAACACGCTGAAGTCGTTTCTTCAATTTCTGAAGAGTAGCACAATACACTTCAGAGTTGATCGTTTGACCATGGGGAAGGACATCGAACAGAATAACCCCTTCAGCGTCCCAGAAGACTGTAACCATGACTTTACCAGCTGAGGGTAGGGCTTTAAACTTTTTCTTGGTAGGGGAGTGGGTGTGGCGCCACTCCATTGATTGCCGCTTTGTTTCAGGTTCGAAGTGATGAACCCATGTTTCATCGCCTATAACAATCTTTGACAAGAAATTGTCACCCTCAGCCACATGACGAGCAAGCAATTCCTCACAGATGGTTCTCCTTTGCTCTTTATGGTGTTCGATTAGACAACGAGGGACCCAGCGGGAACAAACCTTTGAATATCCCAACTGGTGAACAATTGTGACAGCACTACCAACAGAGATGTCAAGTTCAGCACTGAGTTGTTTGATGGTGATCCGTCGATCATCTCGAACGAGTGTATTCGCACGCTCCGCCATTGCAGGAGTCACAGCTGTGCACGGCCGGCCCGCATGCGGGAGATCAGACAGTCTTGCTTGACCTTGCGGCGATGATGACACACGCTTTGCCCAACGACTCACCGTGCTTTTGTCCACTGCCAGATCACCGTAGACATTCTGCAAGCGCCTATGAATATCTGAGATGCCCTGGTTTTCCGCCAAAAGAAACTTGATCACTGCCCGTTGTTTGCAACGCACATCCGTTACAGACGCCATTTTAACAGCTCCGTACAGCGCTGCCACCTGTCGGAAGTCAATGAAACTATACGAGACGAAGCGGGAATGTTTGAAAATATTCCACAAGAAATTTCCGGTTTTTTCAACCAAAATTGGCCGAGAAAAAAAATGTGTTGCATTACTTATTGAACTGCCCTCGTATTTCCACCATTTGCTGTTATTTGGAGGCGGTCCCCCCAGGGGGCTCGCCGCTCTTTGGCGGGTTCGTGCTTGGCTACCACAAGGCCCCAGCTTTTGCAGCACAATTTCCCTTCCACGCTGCATGTCCGTTCCCTTGCACTTCTTTTCCCACTCCCTTGGGAAACATAACTGCTCTGTTTTTGGAAATGTATTGAGCATTTTAGGTAGCCGATATTAGAGTACACTCCACTGTTTTGCGTTCGTTTTTTATTTCTTCGTTCACCTTCTCCTATTCTTCCTCCGCTTCGCCATTTGAGATTCCTCTTTTTCTTCTTCCTCCCTGTGCGGTTCTGAGGACCAGCCCACGCATCTGACGAGTGACTGGGTAATGCGCAATTCCCAGCCCCAGGTCAACAAGTAGGGTTCACACACACACCCTGGTACTGGCCAGGCCCAAGGAGGGGTGATTGCATGAGCTGCTCCCTTCCCAAATTGCCGATTTGTCTCTATGTCAGGTGTTCGAGAGATGTGACATGTGTGAACAATCGCCGAAGACGGGTGTTTCCATTTCTGAAGGGAACCCCCAGTTGCAAGGAGCATGTCATCAGAAACGATGGCAATCATGGGGGATTTTCTCGCAATTAGCCAATCATCTTGACAGCCAACGGCTACAAAAAATGGTTGAAATGGCTCTGAGCACTATGGGACTTAACTTCTGAGGTCATCAGTCCCCTAGAACATAGGACAACTTAAACCTAACTAACCTACGGACATCACATACATCCATGCCCGAGGCAGGATTCGAACCTGCGACGGTAGCGGTCGCGCGGTTCCAGACTGATGCGCTTAGAACTGCTCGGCCACTCCGGCCGGCTCAACGGCTACGAAACGTAAACGGAATGTGGATAACAATTCAGAGACTCTTCCAGTGGCACCACGGTTCCTTGTAGATTTCACGTACTGAAGACGGTGAGTCCTTCACTTAGGCAAATCTGTTTATTATTCAGGAAGGTGTTGATGTAATTGATGGCCCTGTGAAATCCTGCTCTCGTTCACGCAACGGCATTTGGCTTTTGAGGACTACTTCCGATTCTCAAGCACAACAGCTGCTTGTAGCCTCGCTCCTTCATGGCCGTTCTGTTCGTGTTGCGGCGCATCAAACGCTGAATTCTTCCCGTGGTGTTGTTTACACTAGGCTTCTCGATGGTCTGACCGAGGCAGAAATACAAACGTAACCCTCCAATCAGGACGTCGCTGTAGTTCACTAGGTGATGAAAAAAGCAGATGTATTCGTAGTGCCCACATACACTCTTTTCCTCACTTTTGATAAGTTGTTCTCCCATCAAAGATCAAAGCAGGCTATGAAGTTACCACAGCTCGACCGTACATTCCGAACCCAATGCGCTGCTACTAGCGTCGTCGTTACAATCGCACTCGAGAGTCCTGTCGAGACCCAGCTAAATCTGTAACCTATGGTAGGGATGCTCACGAGGCCGATTGTTTGCCTCCCTCTCCCCACTGCATCAACTGCAATGGAGACCATGCCGCCTCCTCCGTAAGTGTTCCGTCTACCTCGGTGAGCGAGCTGTCTAGGAGATCCAGGTGAAGGAAAAAGTGTCTTATCTGGTCCTTCGCAAGTTGTTGCCTAGTCGAAAACACACCAGGCACCTACAGTACTGTTATTGCTACATCTCGGTGCACAAAGGACATGGCCATGCAGAAAAGCGACCTGAAATTTAGCACCAAGATTGTAAAACCGGCAGCGTCATGGTAATGTCCTTATCTCCTCCTCCAGCTTTGCAACACGCCACCATACTTTCGCCTCATGGGCCGGATAGGACAGGAAGAATACTCCCGTGAAGACTTCCTACGTCCCTCCAGCCAACCAACATCTGAGACTTTCTCTGTCAGCCGGCAAGGCTCCAAGAAGTCAGACAAAGGCAAAAGGTCTTCTGCTTCGTGACTCAAAGATCGTCTTCGACGGTGTCGCCACGTGATACCGTTATCTGGCCTACTTCCATATCGCCGATGCGCACGACCAACCGTTTTCCTCATTGGACTCCGCAGGCCGACAGAAGGAGAATGCCGACGCTTCTGTAGACCTCATGGGGCAGGATCCTCTAACGTCTGTGGCCTGTAGCAGTGAGTCTTTGAAGGCTGGCACTCGCAGCCACTGAGGTGACACTCCTTCATTCCTTTCTTATCATGACTCTCCTCCTATAGAACATTCATGGTCTTAGATCCAACAAAGAGGATTTGCAGCTGCTCTTAGAATCACAGCGTCCATTTGTTCGTTGCCTTCAGGAAACAAAGTTGATTCCTCATGACTGAGCTCTTGCATTTCTTCCCAGTTCGTTTTGACCTTCCCCCAAAGGGCGGCATACCATCTCGTGGGGGAATCATGCTGCTTATAAGGGATGACTTTCATAGTCAGCTCACCTCTCTGACTTCCCACATTCATGCTGTTGCAGTTCGCTTTTACCTGTCTCACTTGACCTTTTCCCTTTGTATCGGTTACATCCCTCTGTCGTTAGACGTTACCAGAGCAGACTTCCTCCAGCTTATTGGACAGGTACCTCACCGCTTTCGGCTGCTTGGTGACCTTTATGCGCACCATCCCCTTTGGTGCTCTCCGAGAACGTATCCGAGAGGTGCCCTCTAGGCTGACCTTATCAGTAAGTTTTTCCTCAACACCGGAGCAACCACATTCCTTTCAGACTCCACGCACACCAATTCCCATTTGGACCTATCCTTCTGCACTGCCCAGTTTGCCCATCGTCTCGAGTTGTCCGTTCTCTCTGACACATACTCGAGTGACCATTTGCCGTGTGCAATCTGTTTGCTGATTCCTATTCCACCTGCGCGCATACCCGAATGGCAGCTTACTATGGCTGACTGGAGGCTTTAATTCTCCTTGGCGACCATCGACGAACAACACTTCCATAATAGTAATGGAAATGGAAACGCGTTGTGGATAGGGCCTCCCGTCGAGTAGACCGTTCATCTGGTGCAAATCTTTCGAGTTGACGCCACTTCAGTGACTTGAGTGTCAATGGGGATGAAATGATGATGGTAAGGACAACACAAGACCCAGTCCCTGAGCGGAGAATATCTCTGGCCTAGCCGCGAGTCGAACCTCGACCGTTAGGCATGACATGCTGTCGTGCTGACCACTCAGCTACCAGGGATGGATCCTAATATTGATGACGAGGTAGAGTATCTTACAAACATTATCCTTACTGCCGCAGAACGTTCCATTTCTCGCACCTTCTCTTTGCCTCGCTGTGTCCCAGTCTCTCGGTGGACTGAGGCGTGCCGCGACGCAATTTGGGTTCGAGGATGTGAGCTCCACGTTTTTAACCGTCGTTCTACGATGGCAAACTGCATTCATTAGAACAGTTGTGTGCACAGTGCCATTGCGTTCTTCGGTATAGCAAAAAACTAGCTTGATTTCATTCACTAGTTCTTTTAACAGTTCCACTCCCTCTTCCGACGAGTGAGCCATCCCACGACGGCTATCTGGGACCAAGATCCATTACCCAATTTCCGACAGACGATGCCATCGAGGACCCTATTGTTATCTCCAACATCTTGGGCCGCCAATTTGCGGAGATTTCGAGGTCCTCCCACTATCATTCTGCACTTCTCCACCGGAAAAGAGCGGAGGAGTCTTGGGTGATGCCCTTTCCTTCTCAAAATCGTGCGTGCTACAATGCCACCTTTATTGTGAGAGAGATACATCCCAATGCTTCACCAAAGGGCCAGATGATGTTCAAGTTCAGATGTTGCAGCACCATTCTCTTGCGGGCAAGCACTTTCTTCTTCATACATGCAAACACATCTGGGCAGAGGGCACATTTCCCGGATGTTAGCGTGAAGCCGCTGTCTTACCCATACCTAAGGCCGGTAAGGACAAACATCTTCCTTCTAGCTACCTCCCCATTTCTCTCACCAGCCGTATTTGCAAGGTGCTGGAACGTATGATTCATGCCCTCATCATACGGTGGCTGGAGTCTCGCAATTTACTAACCACTCTCACAGTGTGGTTTTCGAGCGCACCATGTTGCAGTTGACCATATCGTCACTTTGTCCACCAATGAACGTGATGAACGGTTTTCTGCGGAAATCGCAGGCTTTGTCCTTGTTTTTCGATTTGAAGAAAGGCTACAACACCTGCTGGACGACTGTTATCCTCCATTCTCTCTGCATGTGTGGCCTTCATGGCTGGCTGCCCCGTTTCCGTCAGGAATTTTTAAAAGACTGAGTTTTCGTTCTACGTGTGGTCTCTGCCTCGTTGGACACGTTTATCTATGAAAACGGTGTGCCTCAGGGTCGTTCTCCTTGCTATCACCATGGCCTGTCTCCCTCTGGGTATCTCCGGCTCCCTTTTCGTTGACGATACTGCCGACTACTGCAGTTCTCCACGGACCTGTCTCACTGACCGGCGTCTTCAGCCATGTCTCGATCGTCTTTACTGTGGGAGCATAGACAGTGGCTTTCGTTTTTCCACCAACAAATCTGTTTGTATGAATTTCTGGCGGTGCTTTGTCTTTACATCTTGGGCCTGTTGTTCTTCCGTTCGTTCAGAGTATGAAATTTCTGGGGTTCATGCTAGATAGGAAGCTCTCTTGGTCCTCCCGCGTGTCTTACCTGACAGCCCGCTGTACGTGGTCCCTCAATGTCCTACATGTCCTTAGTGGTACTTTACTGGAAGCAGATGGAACCACACACTTCCGTTTGTACCGGTCCCTTGTCCACTCTAAACTAGACTACGAGTGTTTTGTTTATGCATCTCCACGTCCCTCATTACCATCCACCACTGTCGCATCAGTTTGGCCACTGGCACTTTTTACACTACCCTGGTTGAGAGTTTGTATTCCGAAGCTGCCGAGCTACTGCTGCCTTACTGCCCTAACTTTCCATTCATAAGATATGCATGCCGTTTGTCAGATATGCATGGCCACCTATCCTATGCCTCCTTCTTCGATGAACCCTTTGATCGCCATTTGGGGCAGATCCCTCTTTTATGTTACACCTGGAGTTCGCTTTCTGCTCTCGCTCCGGCAGCTTCACTCCACACTGTCTACTTCTTTCCCGGTGGGGGTAAACTCTTCACTACCTAGGATTCTCCCCCCTCCCCCCCATGAACCATGGACCTTGCCGTTGGTGGGGAGGCTTGCGTGCCTCAGCGATACAGATGGCCGTACCGTAGGTGCAACCACAATGGAGAGGTATCTGTTGAGAGGCCAGACAAACGTGTGGTTCCTGAAGAGGGGCAGCAGCCTATTCACTAGTTTCAGGGGCAACAGTCTGGATGATTTACTGATCTGGCCTTGTAACACTAACCATAATGGCCTTGCTGTGCTGGTACTGCAAACGGCTGAAAGCAAGGGGAAAGTACGGCCGTAATTTTTCCAGAGGGCATGCAGCTTACTGTATGGTTAAATAATGATGGCGTCCTCTTGGGTAAAATATTCCGGAGGTAAAATAGTCCCCCATTCGGATCTCCGGGCGGGGACTACTCAAGAGTACGTCGTTATCAGGAGAAAGGAACCTGGTGTTCTACGGATCGGAGCGTGGAATGTCAGATCCCTTAATCGGGCAGGTAGGTTAGAAAATTTAAAAAGGGAAATGGGTAGGTTAAACTTACTTATAGTGGGAATTAGTGAGGTTCGGTGGCAGGAGGATCAAGACTTTTGGTCTGGTGAATACAGGGTTATAAATACAAAACCAAATAGGGGTAATGCAGGAGTAGGTTTAATAATGAATAAAAAAATAGGAATGCGGGTAAGCTACTACAAACAGCATAGTGAACGCATTATTGCGGCCAAGATAGACACGAAGCCCACGCCAGCTATAGTAGTACAAGTTTATATGTGAACTAGCTCTAGATGATGAAGAAATTGATGACATGTATTATGAGATAAGAGAAGTTATTCAGGTAGTGAAGGGAGACGAAAATTTAATAGTGATGCGTGACTGGAATTCGATAGTAGGAAAAGGGAGAGAAGAAAACATAGTAGGTGAATATGGATTGTGGGTAAGAAATGAAAGAGGAAGCCGTCTGGTAGAATTTTGCACAGAGCATAGTTTAATCATAGCTAACACTTGGTTCAAGAATCGTAAAAGAAGGTTGTATACACGGAAGAATCCTGGAGGTACTAGAAGGTATCAGTCAGGTTACAGAATGGTAAGACAGAGATTTAGGAACCAGGTTTTAAATTGTAAGACATTTCCAGGGGCAGATGTGGACTCTGACCACAATCTATTGGTTATGAACTGTAGATTAGATGGGTGGATCATATAACTAATGAGGAGGTATTGAACAGAATTGGGGAGGAGTTTGTGGCACAACTTGACAAGAAGAAGGGACCGGTTGGTAGGACATGTTCTGAGGCATCAAGGGATCACAAATTTGGTATTGGAGGGCAGCGTGGAGGATAAAAATCGTATAGGGGGGACCAAGAAATGAATACACTAATCAGGTTCAGAAGAATATTGGTTGCAGTAGATACTGGGAGATGAAGAAGCTTGCACAGGATAGAGTAGCATGGAGAGCTGTATCAAACCAGTCTCAGGAGTGAAGACCACAACAATAACAACCTAGGCTTTGTTTGGCGGCCCATGTTCACCATGGCTTTCATTCGCTTCCTAAGAACACTACTCCAGCCTCGCTCTTCTCCTTCAGATTCACGAGCTTCGCACGGAACTTCGCGATGATACTTTTGTGTACACTGATGGCTCTCGGAAAGACTGTGTTGTCAGGTGTGCATCCGTCACTGGCACCGAGATTTTTCGGCATCGGCTTCCGGAACGCTGTTCAGTATTTACAGCAAAGTTCTTCGCCTTGCTTCAGGCCACGCAGTCCATACGGCGACACAGGGTTTTCAATTGCGTCATCCGCTATGACTTTCTCACAGGGGAACCTCCCCATCGCACCCCCCTCAGATTTAGTTATAAGTTGTCACAGTGGATAGGCCTTGAAAAACTGAACACAGATCAATCGAGAAAACAGGAAGAAGTTGTGTGGAACTATAAAAAAAGTAAGCAAAATATACAATCTGAGTAGTCCATGCGCAAGATAGGCAACATCAAAGACAATGTGAGCTCAGGAGCGCCTTGGTCCCGTGGTTAGTGTGAGCAGCTGCGGAACAAGAGGTCCATGGTTCAATTCTTCCTTCTAGTGAAAAGTTAAATTTTTTATGTAATCAACTTCGCTCTCCAAAATTCCAGGACATGTTCAGATTTGCTTGGACATATGCAGGAGTTTACGGTCTACACACGGAAAAATTTGAAAACTTAAAAACATATGTTTTGACAGAGCACAGGGAAAACTGTGCAACTGTGAAACCGTTGCAAACTCCAATGTTTTCATCACTTTTTTGGGAGTGATTATCACATCCACAAGAAAACCTAAATAGGGCAAGGTAGAATAATCTTTTTACCTATTCGCCAAGTGTACATGTTAGGTGGGTCGACAATATATTCCACTCATGTGGCGCACTTGCCGTCACCAGTCTCCTATAGAATATATTAGACGTTTTTTCCAGTGGAGGAATCGGTTGACCTATGACCTTGCGATCAAATGTTTTCGGTTACCATTGGAGAGGCACGTCCTTTCGTCTACTAATCGTACGGTTTTGCGGTGCGGTCGCAAAACACAGACAAAAACATATTACAGTGAACAGAGACGTCAATGAACGAACGGACAGATCATAACTTTGCAAAAATAGAGAAAGTAAATTTTTTACTCGAGTGAGGACTTGAACCAAGGACCTCTCGCTCCGCAGCTGCTCACGCTAACCCCGGGACCACGGTGTTCCTGAGCTTACCCTCTCCTTGATGTTTCATATCTTGCACATGGACTCTTCAGTTTGTATATTTTGCTTATGTTTTTCATAGTTCCACACAACTTCTTCCTGTTTTCTCGATTCATCTGTGTTCAGTTTTACAAGGTTTATCCACTGTGCCAACTTATAACTAAATCTGAGGGGGGTGCAATGGGGAGGTTCCCTTGTCAGTGCCCTTCAAAGCCTCTGTGTGCTGTACACCGTCCACCCCTTAGTGCAACGGGCCCAGGAAAGCAGTCACTAGCTCACTCTTGATGGAGCCACTGTGCTGTTTATGTAGGTTCCTGGTCACAGGAAACGAGGCCACTGACGCTGCTGTCAAGGCTACAGTCCTCGTACCTCAACCTGCATTCCGTCCAATGATCTCTGTGTTGCCTTCTGTGAGCAGGTGATGTCACTTGGGCATCACCCCTTCGTGGGAACAAGCTCCTTGTTATGAAGCCTCTACCAGCCGCTTAAACTATCTCCTCCCCTCCCTCTCGGCGTGAGGAGATCACTTTAGTTAGATTGCGTATTGGGCGTTGTCCTTTTTCCTTGTACTCATTGCGCTAAACCCTTGACGGTCCACCATTTCCCGACGGAATCCCTTTTTTTAACTACATACGTTCTAGTTTGTATTTGCCATCTGATTTATCGACCGTTTCAGCGAACGACGCGCGGGCTGTTAGCCGTGTTTTACTTTTTATAAGTCGCAGCAATATGGCGAAGGCAATTTAATATTTAGTTCATGGTCTCCCTTTCTCTACGCCGTATTTTATAAGCCTTTCTCCACGTCCCTGTTTTTAGCTGTCGTCTCTTCCGTCTATCGGGATTAACGAGTAGTCGTTTTTAACTGTTCTACCTTTGTTCGTGTTTTACAGTTCTCAATTGGGTGCCTATGACCATAGTTGTTTTTTCTGCTCTGAAACAAAACAAACAAAACAAACTGGGAGGCAGTGACTTATGTCACGACTGCGTTCCGCCACCCGCCTTATTACCTTTATTTTGATTCTGTTGATATTCATCTTACCCTTTTGTTCTCAGATGTGATTCATATGCTGAAGCTCCATGTATATTTCATCTTTATTTTTGCACAGTCAGTCATTGTCACATGGAAACGGATCGTTTCGAACTATTCTCCTTAAATTGCACCCTATTGCTACGGGTTTCTGAGAAATTCTTTGTTGCAACGGCTATGTACAAATTTATGTGACACTAAAATTATTCATTAATAGCGTTTAATATCTAAACAAGTTTCATTACTATTACTAAATTGTTAAGGCTTTCGTGGCCACTTGTTGACAAACTGCCTATTGGCTTCTTTCTCGGGTTCTCGGCTGTCGTTCATCTAATGATTTTACTGACATTTCGCCAACACGGAGTGGCTGGCATTGTCAAAGCTTCACCCTCCATTGCCGGTGGTGAACTGGAGCCCAGCTCGCGGCCGCCAACTATATGTACCTGGAGATTCAGAGAAGCTGTAGGAATACAAAAATACGCGAACAGCTTCAACAAGAAAGAACAAAGCCTTAAGGTAAAAGGATCCTGGCTTCCCGTACTACAGCGAACGACCGTCGCAGGTAGCAAGAGGAGAACCGCACCGGAAATGACCGCGGTGAAGCCCTCGGACGTTGGCGCGCCAGGTACATACAGTCTGCGGCCGCGAGCTCGGCTCCAGTTCACCACCGGCAATGGAGGGTGAAGCTTTGACAATGCCAGCCACTCGTGCTGGCGAAACGTCAGCAAAATCATCAGATGAACGTCGGCCGGAGAACCCGAAACAGAAGCTAATAGGCAGTTTGTTCATTATGTTTGTTTCACCATCGGGTGGCTGATGTTTTATTTAAATACAAAAATTCAAGGTGCTTTAGGATAAAATTAGGGAGAAAAATTTGGTTCTACAAATTTGTACATCTATTGTGACATTTCCTTTGTTTGGAATTGCTTATATTTTTGTCAGTAACTGGTTAGACTTTCATCAACTTACATTGTAGCTTCTCAAGAGTAAGACCTTTCTTGAGATGTGGGTGGGATAGCTATCAATATAATTTCCTTCACTGTAATTTAGTCATTCGAAACTACTTCTTGAATACTTAGAAGTTACTTTTGACGTTTTCGTCATCATGTTCATTTTCCTGTGAGCATAAAAAGGCAGCACATGACAGCATTAGCAAGGAAATAATACGTTTGTTAAACACTAAATTTCAAACACAAATTTCATACTCTTCTTTTCTGCCTGATCGGCTCAAAATTCGTATTTTTGTCATTGCTTGGTTTCGTTTATGTTCCTGTCTCCGTTCGTACCTCTCTCTCCCCTCCCCCCTCTCACACTCTATCTGTCCATCTTTTGAACTATTAATTCAGCATAATTCGTTGAATGTGTTACTGTGGTACTGTTTATCCTGTACGGTCATTTACAAGGTTTAATTGCTGACGTTGTCTCCATATGCAGAAGTTACCGCCTACGACAATATCTTGCTTACAGATGTGACTTGATTGAAATACTTTAGATATGTTTCTGTTTTAATTCTATTATAATCGGAACGTAGAAATGGGGAAAGGGTGGCTATTAGTTAGCAAATATGGAATTTGACCTACCTCTATGGTACTAAGGCACTGAAATTACATCGTTTTAAAGTTTACACATATCTTCCCATACAGTTGAGGTGTTAGTGGTTAGATGTAATTGATCAAATGCCTAATTAGTTTAATCTGATAGCGCATGTCTTCTCTGCAGGTATTCCTTTGTGTCTTGCTAACTGTTTGACACGATGCCTTCGTTGGTGAAGCAACATGAAGCAACATGAGACTAGCAAGTCATATATTTAGCTTTCCTATTTGTTCTCATAGTTCAATTATTAAATTCTTCGCGTGTTTTCGCTTTTAATTCTTCAATTCATTGCGTGCTTTTGTATTTGAGAGTCGCAGTATTACGTATTAATAATGGTAAGGGTACATTCACGTAGTTTAAACCCCAGTTATTATTTTTTTTTGTTTGTCTTCGACGGCCATAGGCCGCAGACGACAGCTCACTCAGCTGCTAGATTCCGTTGGTGAAGCACCAGGAGACTGGCACGTCACATATGTAGCCCTTTCTGTACGTTTTCAGTTATTAATTGGCAAGTTAGTAGTAGTAGAATGGATAAGATGTGTGCGTGGTGTGTGCGGATGCAGGAGGAGCAGGCTAAGTTCGCGAGTAGCTGGAGGCGTTGGGATATAGCGTATTGCACGTGGGGGGGGGGGGGGGGGGATCCGAGTTCACTTGAGGATGAGTGGCCTGTCGTTAAGCAGTCTGCTAGCTCGAGTAGGAGTTTCATTATGCAGGCTGGTCTTCCGGCCTCGCCTGTTCACTCTGTGAGGGGCCAGGAACCCGCTGCTTCAGCAGGGTCCGAACAGGCACACCTGGGAGGTGTTTACTAGTTATTTGGAGATCCAGAGGTAGTCGCGTTATTGAGCCCTTTCGGAAGACAGCGTTCAGGGCTGGAAAGGACTGCAATCTGCTCTCGATTTATCTGTCAGGGCGCCTCATCCGAAAGGTCTGCTGCTACCGAGGTTGAGAGGTGCTGAAGTCTGTAATTTGTACCTCATGTCGGCACTAATGATACCTGTCACTTGCGATCTGAGGCCATCGTCAGTTCCTACTTGCGGCTGGTGAAGACCGCTGGCCTCAATCGCGGCTGTAATCAGAACTCACAGTTTGCAGCCTTGTACCGAGAGTCGATCGGGGTACTTTGGTTTGAAGCCGAGTCGAGGGCCTCAGCCTGAGACGTCGTCGATACCGTAGCAGTCACGGCTGCAGATGGACCTTTGTAACAGAATGGATAGGTATACAAACTCCCTTAGTCTGACGGGGGTGCACTACACAAAGGATGCAGCTACATGGGTATTTGTGGAGTGCACATGGCTTTTTAATGCTAGGCGTTATTTTGGGGTCCCCTGATGAGCACTCGCCTATTGAAAGCATAGAGCGTAATCAGATCAAGTACAAGGCAGACACAGTTCGAGTGTCAAAATTTTTGACATTAAAAACGTCGCTGCCACCCGATTCCGCCGTAACATCTGTATAATCATTTAAGGAAAGCCTACGCTCGTCAGCGAAGAAACACCAAGAACATGCAGACTTACAGACTATAAACTGGGACGTTTGTGGATTCACTGCAGGTGTACATATACACGGTCTTGCGAAATACTTCCGAACACTCTTTCCGAAAACTGCTTTATACAAATAGTTAGAAAACCCAGACACAGTGGAAATGTTTTAGACTTTGTAGCTACAAAAAGGACTGAACTTACCGACAGTGTTATCATAGTCTCTATTAGTGATTTTGATGTCATCGCGGTGACGACAATTGTTACATAAATCCACCAAGGCTAGGAGAGTATTTATACTACGAAATGCAAATGAGCATTTATTAACATCCTCCTCCAAGGAAGCCATTGAGTGCGAGGTTTCCAGTCCAGTCTTTAATAAGGCTCATTTGAAAGTGCTGTTTTTACAACTATGGGAGGGGAGATACTACCTGCTCATGACTCACGGTATGCATCGGTGAGAGGGGAGGGGGGGATGGGGGGTACGGATAGTATGTGTCCCTGAGTTGCAGAGATCAACCTTTCATGGGATGTATGTATCACACTTCACAAAATGGACATAGTTGACATTCAAGTGTTGTTCAAAACAAACCATTAACTTGCACAATGAACAACGGAATGAAAAGTGGACGCTACAGTTATCACAAACGTTTGCGCCATCAGGAGCGAAAGCATACCCCTTGGGAGGTATAATCCGCGCAGAACGTTCATCTAGGTATCTACTCTTAAGGAATGCATCTAGGATCATACCGAGGTAACGGGATGATGTGAACTGATGGAACGTGACACCATGCAACCGAATGTGAAACAGTTACACGTGGAGGTTATAGTTAAACTCGCTGTCCTTTAAGGCGTAGCCGCATATAGTGCGATCAAATTTTTTTTAGCAACGGGAAATAAACATCCATTTGTCCAATGGTTTCAGATAGTATGAACTGCTACGTCACACACTTTTCATGAGGGCTTTTTGGCTCTATAGGAGTATGATTTCTACACACAGACCAGTAATCAAGTAAAAGTAAATTAATTTGACCAGATTTTGGGCACAAGCTGTGCTCATATCGTAGCTGCAGTTCTCTTACGCCCGTTTTCCTACTCTTGCTTGCTGTGACGTAAATATTCCCTGCTGTCTTTGCAACATGATGCACACGAGAGAGAATTGTAGAGCGCACAGAATCTCCAACTTCTAGAAGCACAATAAATAACTTTCGAACCAGTTTACCATCTAGGTTAAGAGTCGGCGTAATTGTAAACGAATGCGTTAAGGCATTGATGTTAGTTGATTTTGATCCAACTCTCTTGGCATCTCTATTTTCCAGCATTCATTTCTTATGAATTTCCTCTTCAAAGCCGGATTGGTCGGAGCTGAAAAAAAAATCTTTATTGAACTATGGCATAACTTTGTTTAATTGATCTAAAAACATTTCCTACCGATTCCGCAGTTTGCTTTTCATTGTCAAGTTGACGCATTGACTTTTTATTATCTTACGTTTTCCTATTCTGTAGCACTGTTTAAAGTTATGCAACCATTCATTGCTTCCCCTCCAATCATCGTAATAAATGACACGCGCAGTTTGCTGTTATTACCTAGTAGGTCACTCTTATGCATATCCTGCAAACTGTATCGAGTGTGCTTGAAACGGACCAATGCCTATTATGTAAAAGAGCGCCATGCTCTCCATTGACAATCAGCAGTATTTCGTATTTACTGTGTCGTCGTATTTCGGCGGACTTATTCGGTATCTCTTCGTAAAGGTTTTTCTTTCACTAAGCTGTTGATGATCTTCAGTGTATTTAATTACGTTTAGTATCCGCTCCTTGGGCAACGATTGTCTTGTACTTCCTTTTACTGGAGACGGGATTTTACAGCTCCCTGACCGACGAGGCTGATGAACTACATGGCTAGATGCCTGTTTCAGTATTACTTTCACTTGTTGAGCACGTATCGTCATCATTGTATTCCAAATACACATTGTCCACACAGACGAGCGGATACGACACCACACATTCCAGTGACCCATCTTATACAAACGCTAATATTTCATATGCCAATTCTTTCTCACTCTGCTAAATTCTTTGTGTTTCTTTCTGACGAAATGTCAACTTCGGCAACTATTGTTATGGATAAAATGCAAGTTTGCTTTGTTTATCGTGGCCATTGCTCTGTTTTATATCAATGTCTTTAGCACTGTAACACTGTTGTGAATTACTCGTCAAGTATGGAGTTCAGTTACGCTCTGTAACCTCATGCTATGCTCAACATTGCATACCTCCAGTCCCTTACCCGGTTGCCATTGACAGCCAATATTGTGCTTTCCTGGTAGACAATATGTGCGGCACCGAATACCGTTATCATCACTGTCTTTTTGCGACGTGGTGCTTAAGGGGCTCGATCTTAGACAATGAGTGGACGCTACATATTTCCAGTGTGACGGACGTAGGGGAATAATGGGCAAGTTGAAACATTGTAAATCGCCCGCTGGGGACATATGCGGAAAGTAAGTGCATAACGGATGGAAAAGACCATCCTTGGTTTATGAATCATACTCGCAAAATGCCGACGAAACGTAGTTTATTGCATTCTAGGTTCAAGCAAGAAGGTGTAAATGTCAAGAGGCAAAAGATAGTAGACGTTCGAGCGTCCGTAAGAAGATCAAAGCTCGATGCTTTGTCATATCTCAGCGAAAGGTCTTACAGGGAACCGGAAAAAATTCTAGTCAGGCATAAAATCACGACACTGATCGAAGACGTCTACAAAGTCACTTGCTGTCCAGTCTGGGGTGGCCACTGAAGACAGCGAAAGGGAAGCTGAAATTTTAAGTTCCATGTTTAAGAAATCGTTTACACAGAAGCGTCATAGCAAAATAACATCCTCTGGCTCTCACTGAGACGAAAGCGTGGTGAACATAGAAAGAGGAATCCCTAGCGCGGAGAAGAAACTGAAAGAGTTGAAAACAACTCCAGGTCCAATTCAGTCTTACAATAATTACTCAGCAGCATTGTCCACTTTCTATTGCGAACCTCTTGCCGACTTAATGTCCCAAGTGACAGGAAAAACTGCAGGCAACTCCCATGTGTAAAAGAGGTAAGAAAACCACATTCCGACATGATTACTGATCATTATCCATAAAATCGGTAAGCTACAGAATCCTTGAACATATTCAGAATTCAAATATTTCCTTGAGCCTGAAAAGCTTCTCTCCTCAAAACAGCATGGTTTCAGAAAGCATCGTGAGAAACTCAGGTCGTCCTTTTATCACATGTTATGCTACAACAGACAGATTCCTAGATTTCCCGAAAGCATTCGACAGGGTTCCGCACCGCTGACTATTGACTAAGGTCCGAGCATAAGAATTAGATTCCCAGATATGTGAGTGGTTCGAAAATCTTTTGAGAAACAGAATCCCGAACGTTTCCCTCGACGGCGAGTGTTCATTAAATTCAAGGGCATCATCAGGCGTGCTCCAGGGATATGGGATTATTCAAAATATACATAAATGATTTGACGGACAGGGTGAGCACCAATTTCTGGGTGTTTCCTGAAGACAATATGGTACACGGGAAAGTGCGGCGCTGAGTGATTGTAGGAGGATACATGATGACTTAAACATAATGTGTACTTGTTATCATGAATGCCAGCTTTACCTAAAAGTGGAGAAATGTGAGTTAATGCGGCTGAGAAGAAAAACATTGATGTAAATTTTCGAATATAGCATTACTAGTGTGATGCTTGACACAGCAACATCGACTGAATATCTAGGCATAACGTTTCAAACCGATCTCAAATCGAAAAGACATGTAAAGTCCGTAGAAGGAAATGTGAAAGGTCGACCACGGTTCGTTACGAAAAATTTAGGAAAGTGTGGATCACATGTAAAGGGGACCTCGTACACCAAACTAGCAACACATTCCTTGAGTTCTGCTCGAGTGTTTGGGATCGCCACCAAGTCGGATTAAGAGATGACGTGATGCAATTCAGAGGTGTGTTGTTAGATTTGCTACCGGTGGGTTCAATCAGCAAGCAAATATTGCGTAGATGCTTCGTGAACTGAAATAGGAATCCTTGGAGGGAAAACGTCGTTTCTTTCAAGAGGCGGTGTTGTGCAATTTTAGAGAACTAGCAGTTCATGCTGGCTGCTGAACTATTCTCTTGTCGCCAACGTTCATTTCGCATGAGAACCATGAAGCTAAGGTAAGAGAAATTAGGGTCTGTATAGAGGCTCATTAACACTCGTTTCTTCCTCGCTCTACTTGCAAGTGGAACAGGAAAGAAATGACTTTCACTGTACGTTGTACCCCCCGCCATGTGCCATACGGTGGCTTGCGAAGTATGTATGTAGATGCAGATGTAGAAATCCCTATTCCTTTATTTTGTTGAAATTTTTTCTACTGATTAGAAAGTTGAATGTTAAAGAACACCTACAGCATTTTCTATTCCTGACTTGTTATTCTTTCAGTAACTCGCGATCTAGTCTTTGTTAAACAGTACAGACATGCATTATAGATTCTTCGATTTGTCTCTCTCTGAGACACTGCGGTGGAAGGGCATTACCGTTAATAGGTTGTGAAAGCTCCCAGCCAGTCAGATCACTAGGGTTAGTTTGGACACTCTCAGGTATCAGTTTGAAACACATTAAGCTACAAGTACAACTGATCTGAGGTGGCAGCAGCAGTCGTCGACTTTGGTCAGAACATTCCACCTGATCGAAGAGGTTATAGATAGGCGAGGTCTTGAAGCCATTAATTCGTGTGGTATTCACTTTCAATGACTTGTTCTCATTAACTTCTCCTGATACACTTGTTACGATATTCGGAGACCAACTGTTAGTTAGGAGCAAGGTATTACTTGAGTTCAGAGTCTTTATGATATGGGGAGCTTGATGTTGGTTACGGGATGGTGCTCTGATCATTCAGTCCGATGGATCATGCATTCACTTTCATCATCACAGAGGTCATTCTAAATTGTACGCGAAGTCATATTCACAAATTTGAATCTGTGTGACAACTGAAATTCTCGACTTACGTGCCACGAATGTCCTGAACACCAAGTGACTCATGTCATTTTCTCATTAAATTTGAAGTCAGTTTAGATCATTTAATTGCATTTGCTGTTACTGTTTTGTTCCATCATTAGTCATTTATTCACACAAGCCTCACCACCGCATCAGTGTCATGTGCCCATGCGAGGTTTTGTTACATTTTCTATAATTCTTAGTATTTTATTTTTACTACTGTATTATTTTGTTTCTGTTTTTTTTACATATTGATTAATTTCATAATATTATAATTTTTGTTTTATAGCTACACACATTTTATTCATACATGCATGAGAATGTATACTCAAACATGAAAAATAGCCACAAATATGTAATAAATTGCTCAGAATAGCAGCAAACAAAAATTTGGTGTCGAATGAAATACTAAATTGGGTGCGAAATTTGTGAAAATAATGTATGTAAATAATTTATATAATATAGAGAACCTTACGATAATACCGTATTACACAGATAAACTTAGTTCAGAACTAACTATTTTGAAAGCTATACTGTTTTCCCAACAAATAAATGGTTGAAAAGCATGCATCTTGTTAATATATATTAGCCAAAAACATTTGTCATTGTTTATTTAAAGTAATCAGAAAAAAATGGAAAATTAAGAATCCGCCGCTAAGAAGGCACAGGTGAATAACTTTGACGACAAATGCAACAAACAGCCAGAATAAAATGTTAGTATGAAAGGCTTAAATATGCCGAATAACTACGAAACTGTGTATGCACGACAAAATACTATAAGTTTCAAATCCTGTACGAAAACGAACTAATTTAAGTTTGTTTTATACAAGAATAAATATACTTCAAGGTAGCATAGTAGATTTTGACGAAAACCCAATAATATACGTTCAGTTCGTTAGAAATACCGTGGTCTGTGCTGCGAATACATAGAAAGAAAGATCCTTTATCATTTAGTTACAATACAGCAGGTCAGCAACTGCAAGCCGTTAATTCCATAAATTATATGGGATTAGGCATTAGGAGTGATTTAAAATGGAATGACCATTAAAATTAATCGTCGGTAAAGCAGATACCAGACTGAGATTCATTGGGAGAATCCTAAGGAAATGCAATCCGAAAACAAACGAAGTAGGTTACAGTACACTTGTTCGCTCAGTGCTTGAATACTGCTCACCGGTGTGGGATCCGTACCAGATAGTGTTGATAGAAGAGATAGAGAAGATCCAACGGAGAGCAGCGCGCTTCGTTACAGGATCATCTAGTAATCGCGAAAGCGTTACGGAGATGATAGATAAACTCCAGTGGAAGAATCTGCAAGAGAGATGCTCAGTAGCTTGGTACGGGCTTTTGTTGAAGTTTCGAGAACATACTTTCACCGAGGAGTCAAGCAGTATATTGCTCCTTCCTACGTATATCACGCGAAAAGACGATGAGGATAAAATCAGAGGGATTAGAGCCCACACAGAGGCAACCGACAATTTTTCTTTCCACGAACAATGCGAGACTGGAATAGAAGGGAGAGCTGATAGAGGTACTCAATGTACCCTCCGCAACACACCGTCAGGTGGCATGCGGAGTATGGATGTAGATGTAGATTTAGATATCTTTTTTCTGTCAGTAATTTTTGTAGCAATTTTCGGGTTAGTTCAATTTCTTTCGTGGTCGTCAATGAAGCTCTAAATGCTCGATCACTATAAATCATTTTTCATAGGTCTGGGTGTAGTTCTGGTTCAGTGTATTCATTGTTTTGCACACCCAAGGATTTTTTTGATGATTTTCAGCCACTTTATAAGCAAATTGACAAACACAACACTGGGAGTGCAGCGCAGCATCCTGCACACATCAACACTTGCTCTGTGTTCCTCTGCTGCGGAGTTTGACACACCAGTCTGGAAGAACGCTGCACCTACTAACCAAGCTGATGGGGCTCCTAATGAGACGGGTTGCATAGTCACAGGGTACCTAAGACCAACCACAGTCACAAGATATTTCCACTCTTAGGAGTATCTCCTCTAGATCTAAGAAGACAGGTAGCAGCAGGGAATGAAAGGAAGAAGCAAGAAACAGAGACAAGCTACCACTGTTTGGAACTAGTGTCTACTCATCACTACCGAAATCCCGAAAAAGATTCCTGCTTACAAGTGAAATAATTTCAAATTCAACACCTAGATAACACTCAGCAGAATGAGAACAGGAGGCAAGACGTATTTGAAGGAGTAGAATATCAGTGATGATGAATGTTGTGAATTTGCAGCAAGGCAGGAATCTCAACAATTGGTGGTCTGCAGTAAACTGTGGGAAATCTGTAAAATGGACGATCTGTTTGCAACGAATAACCGTGCCATTCCGGTTCCTGAACATCTAATTCATAATGTTAGAAATCCTCTGTAATTAATATTACATTCTAGTTTTTATCTTATTGTATTTTAATGTTCTTTGGACTGAGATAAATGTACAAACTTGTCAATAAATTCTTTAATGTATAAACAACAGCCAGCTGGTGTGGCCGAGGTGTTCTAGGCGCTTCAGTCTGCAACCGCGCGACTGCTAGTGTCGCAGGTTCGAATCCTGCCTCGGGCATGGATGTGTGTGATGTCCTTAGGTTAATTAGGTTTAAGTAGTTCTACATTCTCGGGGACTGATCACCTCAGATGTTTGGTCCCATAGTGCTCAGAGCCATTTGAACCATTTTGAACCATAAACAACACAATGATAGCCAACTGAAACAACCAGTTTCCTAATTATATTCAAACGCAGCGTTCAAAACGTAACGCTTTTCTGCGAAACACACTTACATGTGCAAACACGTTACTTTAGGCACGTAAAACCCGAACAATGACAGATTCTTGCAAACACTTCTTATAACTACCGCGGGAATATATTTTTTACTATAATCTGTATCACTTTAAATTTTCTCAGCAAGTACGGTTCGCCTAAAACCGGATTTACAAGAATTTTTTGTGCAGCTTTAGACCGCTATATCCTGACAACGGATAAAGGTTTTCTAAACCAACGGGATGATCATCTATTACATGTACTTGTCTACCTTCTCACAAAATTTGAACCTATTCTCACAAATCTGAACTGCCACACGTAAGAAATTCGCAAAAACTTGTTTTTGCACGTAAAATACGAATGAAGCTAGATTTTCGGAAACGTATTTCCTAATCTATCGTAAAATGAATTCGTTAGTTACATGATCCACTTTAAACCGTTTCCGTCCATTTATTTCACATGGGAACGAGTATTATGTGCTACATTAAGCTATACTTTAAAGTATCGTATCTGACAACGTATTGTTGTAAGGATTATTATAAAAAATTGTTTTGAGCCTATTCATTTATCTACCTTTGTGAAATATATGAACCAATTCGTACGATTTTAAAGTTCATAAGTGGTGCATTTCAGAAAACCCGCAGAAACATGTGTTTTCCGCTCGTAAAATTCAAACAAGCAAGATTTAATGCTCGTCTCAGACTAAGGTCCAACACACTGGATAATCAAATTTGAAACATCAGTCGCACTCAAATCCAGAGTTATTTAAGGGTGCTTGTTTTTCCACATAAAATCCGAACGAGAGTGGCTGCTTTTGCACGTAAAATCCTAAAATCCTAACGGTGCACATATGAATTGGGCTATTAGCTGAGAGTAAATTTCAGCCCCTTTAAAATCTTTTGTAAAAGGAACTAATAGATTCGCACTATTTACCTGTGCTCCAGCTCCGGTTCTAGGTTCAACCTTGATTAATATACTGTAACGTAGCTACAGTAACATAGCTGTTCGAATGGTTACACAATTGGCCACTGTTCCGCAGTAAACCAGATGCTTTTGACACCATGATACTAGTTGAAATGGGAACTGAACACCAAGACACACCCAAAGCGCAATTCTACACGTTGCCTTTTTATGCACATTTCCCGTGCAGCTTTCACTTGGCGCCACCTTCTGCGCACATGTTGGAAGGCACCCTCTTTTGTCTAGCAATGTCTGTAAATAATGTAGCTGATGAATTAATTTGGATGTCACACAATTTCATCACATTAACAGTCATAAATACCTCCTTCTCCGAACGCAGATTTTCTGGTATGAAACTAAGTTAAGTCGTAGATTGCTGAGTGCAGATTTCCTGTGGCAGATTTCATGTTCCACGAAGTAACTAGCTCACGTTCTCGGACTGACAAGCTCAGTATTCTGTAATAGTTTCTTTAGGAATAGTTCCATCGATCCATATCAATATTCAAATAAGTTCCAGAAGTATTATCAGGCGGAAGCCATTTCCATGTCTTAGTCCGCTGCTTGCAAACGGTCTCAAAGAGGCAAACTGCAAAGTATACCGTCACAAGTTATTATTTTTATACAAACTTACGAGTGTCTTTTAATAGTTGCGCGCTATTTTGTAAATGTGAGCTATTGAGTTAATTCCTAACTATTTCTCAAAGACAGAATCCGTTAAGAAATTGTTAATTGGGTCCGAAATTTGTTACTAAAAAGGTTTAATCCCTCTAAATCAGGGTTTGGACATACGACCTTAATTAATAGTCCAATCGCCTAAAATAGTAGACCGAGTGCAAATTTGCGGAACTGCAAAGATGTTGAACTATGGTTCTTTTGACCTCTTTTGCTAACTACAGTTGCAATAAACTACTCTGTAGGAAATACTACAGCGAGGAATAAATTTTCTTGAAATGCTTTTGTGATACCATTACTAGTTTCGAGCCTTAGCCCATCATCAGATGGTAGCTTTGATTTCTTTTATATTTGTGTCCTTCACATATTATAGGACAGAAATTTAATTTTTTTCCCAATACGTACTCCTCAAATAACTGAACTAAAAAACAACTGTACTTTTTGAGATTATTTCAACTTTCATTAACATGGCTTATTTGTTTAATTATACGGAATAATGATTAAAATGTGACCCTAATGTGCTGAAAAGTGGACGCGAACGTGTGAAAAGTGCGAACACATGAAACTCTGATTTTACTGTATAAACTCTGACTGTTGAATAACCAAAATCGGAGTGCCGTGTTATACAAGGCGTGACCTAAAACTCTACGTCCGTAATGGTAAGACGGTAAAATTTGAGGTGAGCATTCTGACACAGACCACTGCTTTCTTAATCCTTTTGGTAACGGGTTTGGTTAAAAACCATATTGTGGTTACTATAAGTGAGTGTGATTTCGTGTGAATGACGAAACTGTAACTTACGATTAGCACGGGATTGGATGTATTTTGCATCAAAAAAGTCACAATATGCTGAAGTTTTACTTGAAAATTACCTTCAAATTGAAACTTCCCTGCAGATTAAAACTCTGTGCCCGACCGAGACTCGAACTCGGGACCTTAGCCTTTCTTTCAGGAGTGCTAGTTCTGCAAGGTTCGCAGGAGAGCTTCTGTAAAGTTTGGAAGGTAGGAGACGAGATACTGGCAGATGTAAAGCTGTGAGTACCGGGCGTAAGTC
Organism: Schistocerca serialis cubense; assembly: GCF_023864345.2. NCBI lineage: Eukaryota > Metazoa > Arthropoda > Insecta > Orthoptera > Acrididae > Schistocerca > Schistocerca serialis. The sequence continues at coordinate 739,762,398 of NC_064643.1, read as the reverse complement.
GTGTTTCGGTAGCTCAGATGGTAGAGCACTTGCCCGCGAAAGGCAAAGCACACGTGTTCGAGTCTCGGTCGGGCACACAGTTTTAATCTGCCAGGAAGTTTCATATCAGCGCACACTCCGCTGCAGAGTGAAAATCTCATTCTGGATACCTTCAAATTAATCGTTCACATAAACTGTTACTGAGGAACATTTTTATGTGACATGTAGAGATGTGTAGTGCGACTAGCTTCCCCTACAGCTTTTTCTGTCCGAAAGACAGTACACATTGTTCTAACGGCATTGTTCTAAAGGCATGTGGACAGGACTGCAAAAGAAGAAATGACCGAAAGTTGAATGGAACTGAATTTTTTGTAGTACGAAACACAAACAACAACGCCGTAGCATACCGTGCACACAGTCTCCGCAATGTATGCTTTATTGCACTGGGCTGGAGTTTGGTAGAAGCCCATATGACAAGTCCCTGCTCGTCTTTTACTGAAGCTGGTAGTGCCGAGATCTTAGGAGGTGTGTGAAATATACATTTAACATTGCTGAGACACATTATTATATGTTTATTTAGTCCATCGCATATGACCATGACACTACTAGGTTTGGTAAATGGTGAGAGAAGAATCGTTCTTTAACCACAAACTTTTGTTGTGAAGCTATGTTGTATCGTTGGTTACTGAATGCAGAGTTACTGTGGCAGAGTTTCCACAGAGTGAGTTGATGTTTCAGGAAATCACTTGCAAAGTTCATTGCATTGATGAGTTCAGTTTCCATAGTAGTTGTGGTAGGTTGTTCTATCCTACTACATCATCATCCATAACCATGAACAATGAAATACCGGATAAAAATGTACAGTTCAGAAAAACAGGAGACAAACGACGACGACACAATGCATGAAGACCGCCTGCGGACGGGACTCATACCTACGCCAAAGTCGAGCAACAGGACTGACCGAACGGCGCACCCAACACAAAAAGAGCAAGTCAGTAACAACGTATGCAACAACGAAGGGCAATGACCTTTCGACAGAACGCTGTCAACAGGTCAAGTACGAGCGACAATTCAAATCGAGACCAAAACAGGAAAACCAGTAACAAAGCGAACTCGTTCACGAATCGTCGGTTGTACGGTGGAGATAGTAACGAATACTCTCTGACAAAGTACATGACTAACTGAGCGGTCGGGGTGCAGCAATATTTAAACCGGCTGCGAAGGACAGTATTGGCCAGTGTATTCACGTGGTGAGACAGTGCCACACACGCTGGGCAAGTGCAGGACTGAGGTGACTCGGCCGAGGTCTATTTTCCCCGAAACCAGTGCTGACAGGTGGAAAGCACCCCACCCGGTGCTGTGATAGGTGGAACGAAGGTACGGGTGGAGGTGCAGTGTCATCGACTGTATGCTGTGGGGAGGACGTACGGTCGGCAGTGTCCAACGAAATAGCTCTGGAGGTCGACGTGACAGGGGGAACAACTGATCCTCCCGGTGCCAGAGGGGAGGGAAGAGTCAATAACGGGACGTCTGTAGTAGCCACTTGGGGTTCTAGCCATTGTGTCACATTGGCACCAGAAAGCAGTGGAAGATAGGGCTGCAGAGGGGATGATTGCGTCCAAGGCTGAAGCTAGTTAGCTAGTTGTGATGACGGCACTCGAGTAACTTATGCGTTTGTACTGACGTAACTCTTCGCCTGTGGGTCGACACCACCATTGCTGGCGTCCAATGCTCTGCTGTCCCATACGAGCGTGCCCATACTGCCGTGCTGGCGGGGGGGGGGGGGGTGGTTACAACGGGAAGAATGTGAGTGAGGTTCCGCCGGCCGGAGTGGCCGGGCGTTTCTAGGCGCTACAGTCTGGAACCGCCGAACGCTACGGTCACAGATTCGAATCCTTACTCGGGCATGATGGATGTGTGTGATGTCTTTAGGTTAGTTAGGTTTAAGTAGTTCTAAATTCTAGGGCACTGATGACCTCAGCAGTTGAGTCCCATAGTGCTCAGAGCCATTTGAGTGAGGTTCCAACAGTGACAGTGGCAGCAGATGAAGCAATGGCAGAAGCTGACAACCATGGGGTAGGGGTGGCATGATAAATACTCTAAAACAAAGTAAGGACCATTGTAGTGGCGAAGGATTTGATAGCCTCCTTCATCCGCTACTTAAAAGTCCAGACCAGATGTTCAGCTTCACCATTGGAGGAAGGGTGGAACAGAGGGCTAGAAATATGTTTGATGCTTAAAGTCAGAGACCATGAGTTATGCGCCATTGTCAGAGACAAATATGTTGGTCAACCATTCAGTGTCGAAAACTTGGGCTAAGGAGGGAAGGGTAGTCTTCACCATGGTGGATGCCGTACATACGACATAGGGGTACTTTGAATAAGTACCACAGTGAACAACCACTTAGAACCCAAGAATGGGCCTTCAAAATGGAGGCAAATGATAGGTCAGGGAGGGAAGGACACAGAGGGTGCCACCCAATGCTGGGCACATCTTGCACGAGTATGAACCATCTTTTCGATATCACCATTGTTCACGTGCCAGTAAAAATAGCAGCATGCCAGTGTCTTCATGTTGGACATGCCCCAACGAGGTGGATGGACCCATATCAATTCCCAATAATTCAATTCCGTTGGAATAACCACTCGATGTGTATCCATCTGTGTCTAAAAGGATAACGTCGTCCACAACCGAGAGTCATTGAGAAAGCTGTCTCCAAGGACAGGGCTCTGCCGTCAACCCACAGGTGAGATAATGGGGCTAGTAATGGGTCGTAGTGAAGGATGTGACACAGGGTGGGGTCCCAGCGCTTTCCAGTAGCAACATACGTGGCTGTAAAGGGGAAAAATCGTCCTACACATGATGTGATTCTGCATCGATGTTGGAACAGAGGACCTCTTGTTCCTCGCAATCAGGGCCTGGGTCAGCCAGTAGATTAGAGTGTTGAGCTGTTGGCTTGTACGAGATAACAGGCACTGAGGAACCATTCCCAGCGCTGGAGGCATTGGGTTATTCATTCTGGGAGGTTGGTACACAGTCCGAATAACGCCATCATAGGTTTGTGATCCGTAATTAAATGTAATTGCATCCCAAAAAAAGCTACACATGAAACTTTTTTTTACAGTGACGCTATTGCCTCGTATGCTAAGATTTATATAAACAGAGCTGACCATAGAAAATCTTTATTTTTGTTGTTACCCGTTTAGGCCTGTTACAGACCATCACCTGACCTCATACAGTGTTGGTAGGCGATGGCTGTGAATGGAGCAGGCGCTACGAACTCCAGTTGACTTTCGTGAAGAATGTAACACTTGCTCACTGCATGAAGGGGTCCCCCCAGGGAGACAACGGTCTACAGAGCGTGTACCGTGGCCTGGCGTGGTTGGGGCCCCAGGTGGGGCAACTGTGACACAACGAGTACAGGGCCCGCCGCGACCTGGACAATCTGCTCGAGAGCGAGAGGAAAAATACTGCGGGCACGAAGGACGAAGGGAGCAGCGCCCGTAGCCATCGTCGAGGGGCTACTAGAAGCGCAGATACCATAGAGACTTGGGACAACGCCGCATCATGACGTTGCTGCAACCTGGTATGACGCACATTGTGTTGGGTGAACCACCGCGACTTGCGGCCTTGCAGTGAGTAGTTCGTTAGCCGCCTGTGCCATGTCTAGCGAATGAGTGATGCCCTAGATCTCCCATATGGACGGTTTATCCAGTTTCCTTAACCCCGTGTGAACCTCCAGGACAGGCACCAGTTGAACCACCACATCAAGAATCAATGAGTCGGTGCAGGAAACGTTACGGACTTGATGGGCACAGGTAAAAATCGTATTTACGGCTAAGTCTGAGTCCTCGCAAGCCAGTTACTCACTAGCGGTATGACTGTCCCCGGCCGGCCTTTGCGGCCGAGCGGTTGTAGGCGCTTCAGTGTGGAACCACGTGACCGCTACGGTATCAGGATCGAATCCTGCCTCGGGCATGGATGTGTGTGATGTCCTTACGTTAGTTAGGTTTAAGTAGTTCTAAGTTCTAGGGGACTGATGACCTCAGATGTTAAGTCCCATAGTGCTCAGAGCCATTTGAACCTGTTTTTTGACTGTCCCCGCTGTTTATGGTATTGATGAAATTCTAGCCTGAAGGCAACCACATGGTACAACTGGGAATAACAATTAGTCAGCAGACCGAGTATCTTCTGAAAGGTGAGGCATACTGGCCTCCTGCACACGAAATTTTTCCGTCAAGAGGTGAAGCAACTGCTGTAATAAGTCCTTCTGTGTCTGCTGAAGGTGTATCAGCTGCTACTGTTGCTCGAGCGTGCTAAACAGCATAGCATACATCCTACAAAACAACTTTGCTTTCACTGATCGCCAACTGCTACATCCTCCACTAGCTGGATAATGGTCCGCAAGTTAAAAATAAATAAATAAATAAATAAAAGCAGGAAACAATAGAGAAACGATGACGACGCAAGGCGGGAAGATCACCTGCTGACGGGACTCAAACCAACCCCGGAGTCGAGCAGCAGGGTTGACCGAATGACGGACCTGACCCAACAATAGCAAGTCAATAGCAACCTATGCCACAACGAAGTGCAACGAACTTTCTACGCAACGTTATCAACAAGTCAGTAGGACCGCGGAGATAGTAACGAATGCTACCAGACGAAATAGACGACCGACTGAGAGATTTTTTTTCCTTTATTGTATTTCAATGCCCCACATGGTGCGGGCTGGCAGCAGCATAGGCGCCGGGAGACAGACATTAAGTACAGAACATGGAGACATGTAAAAGACAACAGAAAGCTGGAAATACGGCGAAAAAGACGTATAAAAAGGGAAACATAATGGAAGACGGCGTAAAAAAGGAGGAACTGTAAAATGGCGATAAGAGCTAATAATTGTACACAATAAACTACACACTGTGACGGTTAAATAAACACAAGGCGATGTATGACCAGAGCATACAAGTAGCGGTGGACAGCATAGCACATATCAATCACTTACAGTAACACTATGTACAAGTCTAGCACACAATTAAAATCACAGCTCTCGATGTCACGGAAGAACAGCACCAAACACAACTCAGGATTTGCTAGGGGGATGGAGACAAAGGAGAAAAGAAGAAGGGAGGGAGAGGGATGGAGAGGAAGAAGATGGCTGGGGAGCGTGCTGAAGTGGGCTGAGGAGTGAAGGACATGGGAGGGAAACAGCTGAGGATGGGATGCCGGGACCAAAGGGGGAAAGAGTAAAAGCTGCTCTGGGAGAAGGAGGGACAGGACAATGGGGGTCCTTGGGGAAGGGGTGGGGGACAAGGCCAGGCTACAGTTCATAGGAAGGTTAGATGTGATGGCGAAATTCAATATCTGGGAGTGCTGGAAACTGGCCTGATGAAGGAGATGGAGGGTGTGGAGGTGGAGAGAGGGAATGATACAGCAATAGAGGCGTGGCAATGGGCGGAGAGGTGGAGAGGAAGGAGGATACAAGGGGGTAGGGGTTACCAAGACTGCGGACAGTGTAAAGGATGCGGATATGTTGGAGAAAGGGGAGCAGGTGGGGGAAGGGAATGATGTCATACAGGAGTTGTGTGGGAAAAGGAAGGCAGATATGGAAGACAAGGCAGAGTGCATGGCGTTCTAGGATTTGGAAGCTGTGGGGGCTGAGGTCAAGGCAATGCTGGTGTAACAGAGGATAGGATGGATGATGGGTTTGTAGAAGTGGGGGATGGTGGAAGGTTGCAATCCACATGTCTGGGCAGACAGGAATGGGTGGTGTGGCCTATGATGATTGCCTGGGTTTTGGAGGGGTTGATACGAAGTAACCACTGGGTACACCAAGAAGTGAACTGGTCAAGGTGGGTTGCAATGTTTCAAAAGGCTCATGGCTCTAAGCACTATGGGACTTAACATCTGAGGTCATCAGTCCACTAGAACATACAAATACTTGTACCTAACTAACCCAAGGACATCACACACATCCATGCCCAAGGCAGGATTCGAACCTGCGACCATAGCAGTCGCACAGTTCCAGGATAAAGCACCTAGAACCGCTCGGCCACACTGGCTGGCGCAAGGTGGGTTTGCAGGGTGCATTGGGACCATTGAAGGGCAGCATAGAGAGCCGAGAAGGCTGTGCCATCAGCATATTGGAGGTGGTGGATGGGTGTTGGTGGCTGCGGGATATTGGTGGTGTACAAGAGATAGAGGAGAGTGAAGAGGATGGAGCCCTGAGGGATGCCAGCAGTCGATGAAAGATATGGGAGTTTATGGTTACATAGAAAGGATGGTGTGAGAGGAAAGAAGCGACCAGATGAACAAAATTGGTAGACAGGGCTTAGGATTGGAGTTCAAAGAGGAGACTGGGATGACATGTGTAGTTGTAGGCATTTTGGAGGTCGAGGCAAACTAAAATGGCAGAGCACGGGAGTTAAGTTGGAGGCAGAGAAGGTGGGCGAGGTTAAGGCGTTGGTCTTTGGTGGAGGAGGGTCCGAAGCCACAATGGGCGAGGGGGAGGAGGAGGTGTTGATGGAGGTAGTGATGGGTACGACGTGAGAGGATGGTTTCGAAGGCCTTACTGATGACAGAGGTGAGAAGACAAATTGGATGAAATGAAAAGGCGATAGAAGGGGCTTTGAGGAATAAGAGGACACGGGAAGTCTTTCACAGGCGGTGGTAGAAGCCGATAGAAAGGATGATGTTGTATAAACTTGCATGGAAAGGAGGAAGGAGTAGGGGTATATTCTGAGGTGGCAGTAGATGACACATTCATGAACAGGGACCGTGTTTCTATTCAACTGGAGGATAAGTTTAATGTCTTGTGCTATAATTGTAGTGTTGATGTTTAAGGGGGGCAACTGCTCCAAGTACTAGAGACCCAGAGCGAAGTGGTTGGCATTACTGAGGTTATCAGGAATGGGCAGTCGTTCTGGAGAAGGGGGTAATGGGGTGCCAAATGGGAACCAGTAAGGTGATGGGAACTGACCACTACTAGGGGGAGTTGATAGGGAGGGTGGCGTTGAGTCCTGTACAGGTCTGGCGCTAGTCCTTGCGTTTCTTTGCTGTAATAGGCTTCTGTACATGTCGCTGTATTTGGCAGTGGCATTGGAGTGTATCCCTGTCATGAGTGTGCAGGAAGGATCAATAAATCGATAAAGGTAGTAGGATTTGCAGAGGAGGAGGAGGACAGCCTGTGGAGGGAGAATTGGATTGTGGGGGTGGTAGGTATCACTAAGAACATAGGCCTCCATAGCATCAGGAATAGCCTTTTGAAGGAAGATGGATTCCCGGTAGGCATCCCAGTTGGCGTGACGGTAGTCATGTACTGCTGTGGTAGGGTGTGCAGGGTGGGCAGATGGAGGGGAGTGATGACCAGACATTATGGTGAGAAGGATGGGGAGGTTGTTGCTACTTGTGAGGTTAAGGATGTTGATGAAGATACACCCAAGGAGGTTGTCAGAAGCAATGACATCACTAGGAGTGGTGTTGCTTTTGGGATGCGTGTCCTGGGGAAGCGGAACAAGGCCACCTTGGATCGTGAGGAGGAACTAATGGCACCATTGAAGGGCGGCAGGGGATGTTAATGTTGGCAGCAATCACATAGGTGGAGGAGGCGCAGTTAATGTGGGAGATGATGTCCTTGGGGAGATGAACAGTGGAATGGACATAGATGATGGCAGAGGTAACGGTTAGGGAGGAGAAAAAGATGCTGATGATAAGATGTTTGGTGGGGTCATTCAAGAGGGGCTGTAGCCAGAAGGCATGAGCTTAAGTTGGCCGATGGCGACTCCACCCTGTGCTCGAGCACCCGGGCATCATTTCGTTGGAGGACATGAGCGGATGGGAAACAGAATTTATCCCCTCAATAATAATTAGATCTAGATTATTATTAAAGATTGGAGCTACACCTTTTCGTTTCTGATTTCCAGAAGGTGCAGATATTATGATGGGGCTCGAGAAAGGTTTCGTTCAGGAGGAAGGTGTCGACCTGGTGTTGGGGGAGCGTGTTCATGAGTATGCATTTGTTGGTGCAAAAGGAGATGATGTTCTCGAAGAGGATGCGACACGCTTGCCACCATGATGGGGAAAGAGAGGGGGTAGAAGAGAGAAGGGAAGAAACTTAAACTAGGGTGTTGAGGTTGGTGAAAGTGAAGTGGGCTTCGTTGTGGGAGTAAGTGGTGAATATGTTGAAGTAAAAGATGGAGCGAGCGGTGAGGAAGATCTGATGGAGTGTGTGGGGAAATTGGAATGGGTGAATGTTTTGGAGGACTATGGTGAGGAACCGGACGATGTCTTCAACCATAGAGGGTGGATGGAGGGAGTTGTTGGGTTAGACAGGAGGAACGATGGGATGGAGTTTCTCTATGCTATATTGCTGTAATATTTGTAGTATCTTACAAGTTACTTTTCACTGTTGATTATACAGTCTATGAGTCCGTTTTATTGGCTGCGCGATTTTTTTGGATATGTGGCTTCTAAGTTACTTCCATGTACTTTTTCAAAGTCAGATTGCGCTACGGAATTGTTTATTTAGTCATGAATTTGCTTATAAAAAGGTTTAGTTTCACTTAATTGGGGTTAAATGAAAATACAGCACTCCAAACCCTTAAAGCTGCATCCCGTTTGCTAATTTTGTTATGGTATGTGGGCGCGTCTAATTGCATTTAATGGAAGAATTCCTATTCTGCGGATATCTTTGTGCTGTCGTTTCAGTATATTATACTCTGTTATGTAGAGTTTTGTGTGTGTATAATTCGTTCGTTGTTTAGCTCTTTGCATATTTAAAGATTGCTTTTTCTGCGTGATCGTACATTCTCAATGGCTATGTATCCCATTGTGTACATCTCTTTCCTGTAGTTATATTTTTATTGACTTTCCTGTTTAATCTGTAAAGCATAAACCTAAACCTCACTTGTTTGTTAGTTTGATTAGTTGGGTGTGGATGATGGTGCCTATGGTTTTATCGTTGTACATTGAAATTTTATTTCTGTGTGGTTAGGATGTAGAATTTAAATACTGAGCTATTTCTCTCTCTCTTAGTAAACTTTTCATTTTACTTTGTTTCATTTTATTATTAGATTTATATCGTTTTGTTTTACTTGCTTTTCACGTGGGTCTGGCTCATCTATCAGACATCTTACGTCATTGACGTGCTGATAGTATGTGTATATAACCTTACTGTGTTTAGATTCTGTTAGCTTCTAAATTAATCCGCCGGAACTTCGAGTCCTCCCTCAGGCATCGGTGTGTGTGGTGTTCTTAGCGTAGGTTAGTTTAACTTAGTTTAAGTAGTGTGTAAATCTAGGAATCGATGACCTCTGCAGTTTGGTCCCTTAAGAACTCACACACGTTTGAACATTTTTCTAAGTTAACGTTCTTGAGTTGTCACGAATTTTGTGGGGAAGAGCCCAGTAATTGATTATCTGAAATATGCTAGTAATAAAAGACTGTCTTGAATGCGAAGGAATTTTGTATGAGTCAAAACACATCTTGAACCCTTTAGTGAGAATGTCCCTGCAAATTACTTGTCGGCGGTAGACATAAAACTAGCACATGTGAACTGTTTCCTAGTTGTGGAAGAATCATTTTAGGTTTAGTTACTTTATGTGAAATGCGTATTTACACGCCAAGAAATTTTCCGATTACGTCTGTCTGACACACGCACCATATAATTCGTGTTTAACGGTTTTCTGTGTTCCGTAATTCTTGCTGCATCTTGTTTACTATCTTGCTCTGATATCTTGATAATAATCTACTTCAGAACACAAGAGCGTTTAGAGGTTGAGAGTTAGAGACTGATGAGTGTTTTTGCAGCCACTTCATGAATAGTTTCCAGTCTTGTATACATTGTCTTGTTGGAACAGAAAATTCTCGCTGTTTGCTCGAAATCTTCAAAGGGACGTTTTTACGTGTTCTAGAAACTCTTTGTAAGGAACTGAGGTAATGATTGGGTTTGTTTCCAATAAATTGTTACAAAAACCTCCTCAACCATCTAAAAATACAAATTACATCACTTTTATAAATGACTATTCTGTTTAGTTTATTTTTCCGTTTAGGAAATCTCATACGTTGCCAACGTCAACACTGTCATAATACATTACCTGCTTTCACCTGCCAGTGAGTGTGAAATGGGGCAACGCCTTCTGCTGTTAGAGACTCGGTGACAACAATACCACGTGGCGTCAGTCACATTGACGCGTTTTCCTCACACGTGCGGGTAGGATTCGTGCAATGGGGCCCCCGTACAAACTCAGTTACGCATATAGACTATTTATCCATTCCGGGACTCGACGACGTTTTCAGTTTTTGCCTGTTATCACCGAGTTTCTAACAGCAGAAGACGTTTCTCCATTTCACATTCATTGGCAGGCAAGATATCAGTCCCACAGATTCCAAGACTACCGAGATTATTTTAATTTCAAGTTTTAAGTCGGAAAGTAAATGACAAAATAGATATTATTTTCATGTGATGTAACTACATATTAACAATATTCTGACGTTTTCATTTATTTGTACTGTGAAACCTTGCTTGTGGCAAAATGTCGTGATTCCAGATCAACAGGAATCACATCATAGGTTTTGATGAAAGAGTTTTCGAGTATCAAAATATTTAATATATATGCCCATATCTTCTTTTACTACATTGACCTAGCAGCCCAACATACCACATTGCCAGGTGACACGCGACCTTTGACCTTAGTATGTGCCATATAGTTGAATGTCATAGTCTAAACTGTTCTAGAGAAAATGGTTTAAACGAATGGCCGGACAAATAAACAGACGGATAGAAAGTGACACTAAATATTTACAAAAACGTTATTAAAAATTAAGAGTTTTCGAATTTTGTACTTTACTTGTACTGTATAACCTTGCTTCTGGCCAAATTTCATGACTCTAGGTCAATGGAGAGTACCACATAGGCTTTGATGAGTGACTTCTCGAGTGCAACAGATGTATCATAGATAGCCGCTCTTTTGGTGGAATTGAAGTTTAAAAGTTTTACAAACCATAGACTTCCACAGATTACATAGATCTTGACTTAATGCGTCTACCCGTTCCTGAGAAAAAGGATTCTCAAGTCAGACAGACACACAGAAAGACAGACAACAAAGTGATCCCATAAGGCTTCCGTTTTCACAAACTGCGGCACAGAACCCTAATTAGCCAGCACCACTCCCTCCCTCCCCCCCACCCCCCAGCAGATAACCCTTGAGCCATGAGACTAATACCCAGTAACACAGTTTCTAGACGTGCTAAAGGCGTCAGTTCAGTGCAGTGTTTTCAGGAATTACATACCCATTTGATACCACAAACTGATGATTAGCTCCTTTACAGCTACCAAACTGCGGGGATGTTGTATACTATTGCTTCACCTGCTGTTCCTCACCAACAGTCCGAGACATTTTGTGTGGGATTAACATCGATTGATTTGTGAGCTTTCGAGGTGGGGTATGCAGCCACAGTATTCATAAAACCAGGATTGGTTTACGTTCAACCATTTCAGCAGCATTATCCTGATGCTAAAGGGCCGTAGTGTCCATGACGTATGAATTATGGAGACATAGAAGAAACGACAACAATTGATTATTGACGATGTTGAGACAAACATGCTGGTTCATTTTTGTGGTAACCTGAGTGAGTGGACAAAAGTCATGGTGTGAAGAACAGCATCAAAACATCTCAGTACCACGCTTATCTGAACTACACCCTCAAAACACTGAGCATTAAACGCCTGACTGGGTCATTGGAGCAACTGACACTTTGCATAATTTGAAAAGAGGTGAAACCACGTCTTCTCTGATCGCACTGTATGCCTCTTCTTAACTGATGCCCAACTTCTTTGTTGTAAGGTCCAGTGCTGACTTAAACTTTATGTTCTAATTTCAGCAACGGAGTTTAGTGAAGTTCCCGACACGTAATGTCAATTAGACTCAGCTCTTTTCGTAATTTTTGCCGGAACCTTGTTGTGATAGATCTACATTCACAGTGAGCAAGAATTCCTGCAGGGTTTGAAACCGATTGTGGGTAACAGTAAATGGTAATAGACCATGATCCTTTTGGTTTATGATATGTTAACGCTCCATTCACGGCGTGGCCACGCACACGATAGCTCCATTTTGTCATTCTGTCATTCGTCGTTTCTGTACAACCGGCAGCCCCATTGACCACCTCACTGATACGGCTTAATTAAGTGGTGGACAGTCACATGCCCGCCAGGAAAAACTTCTATACTATCTGCAGCACTCCACAGTGACTAGGGTAGTCCTTTAAGACGGTGTCTATTTCGTCCTCTGGGTTGAATCACAGTGTAATCTCAATCAAAAAATACGTAATCTAGTATATATAAACTTTGAGGTTCGCCGATGACATTGTAATTCTGTCAGAGACAGCAAAGCACTTGGAAGAGCAGTTGAACGGAATGGACAGTGTCTTGAAAGGAGGATATAAGATGAACATCAACAAAAGCAAAACAAGGATAATGGAATGTAGTCTAATTGAATCGGGTGATGCTGAGGGAATTAGATTAGCAAATGAGGCACTTAAAGTAGTAAAGGAGTTTTGCTATTTGGGGAGCAAAATAACTGATGATGGTCGAAGTAGAGAGGATATAAAATGTAGGCTGGCAATGGCAAGGAAAGCGTTTCTGAAGAAGAGAAATTTGTTAACATCCAGTATTGATTTAAGTGTCAGGAAGTCATTTCTGAAAGTATTTGTATGGAGTGTAGCCATGTATGGAAGTGAAACATGAACGATAAATAGTTTGGACAAGAAGAGAATAGAAGCTTTCGAAATGTGGTGCTACAGAAGAATGCTGAAGATTATATGGGTAGATCACATAACTAATGAGGAGGAATTGAATAGGATTGGGGAGAAGAGAAGTTTGTGGCGCAACTTGACCAGAAGAAGGGATCGGTTGGTAGGACATGTTCTGAGGCATCAAGGGATCACCAATTTAGTATTGGAGGGCAGCGTGGAGGGTAAAAATCGTAGAGGGAGACCAAGAGATGAATACACTAAGCTGATTCAGAAGGATGTAGGTTGCAGTAGGTACTGGGAGATGAAAAAGCTTGCACAGGATAGAGTAGCATGGAGAGCTGCATCAAACCAGTCTCAGGACTGAAGACCACAACAACAACAGTATATTTTGAGAGAACGTAAGTTATACCTTTGATCTGGTAGGGTGAGCTTGTTATACCAGAGAGGCAGCGCTGGGGATTTGAATTTTTGCCTTGGAATATACTTCGGCTTGCTAATTGTGATCTCATAGAAGAATTTCAAAAAAAAAAAAAATCTGTGGTCACTTAAACCATTGTTCTGAAAAAACGTGAATATTTGTCACGCGTGATTAATCGCCATTTTGTGTCCGGAGTTTAAGAAGAATAAAAAAATAGTCTATTCAGGTGAGTATTATAAAAATCAGTGGCCTTATCATTCTATGAGCTTTGCAATTACGAATAATAGATGTTTATCTTCTAATGTATTATTATTACTTGTTTCAGTTACGACTTAGAGCAGATGCTTAAAGAAATAACTTCATTCTCATATGCTGGCTGTTTCTAGATAAATAGTAATAATTATTCACAGTTTTTAAATAATTTTCAGTAGTGAAAGGCCTATGAATTCATTCGCTCTTTATCGTCACAGATGAATTTTAGCGAAACTGACTCGTTGCATATTCAGGCAATCATTTCATGTAGAAACTTTTAGTGATATAAGAACAGCAACAACTGGCGACAAACTAGGACTGTAGCAGTGACTCAAATGACAATCATCCATAAAATGAGTTGAGGTCATTTCTTTACGTTGTGTCCCAGATGGCCTTAGCCCTTAGAACAGTGTTATTTATAATCCGTCTTGATTCCAAAAAATGTTTATCCACATGACCGGTTTCGCTCCTCCAGAACCATCTTCAGATCCGAAACGATAATGATACTAATTTACTATTTCACAAATGCAAACCTTTTTCATGTTATCCAATCAACATCAAATGTACCAGAACGTACCTGCAATTTTGGATACAGGAGTGGCCCGTCCATACACAGCAAACTTCACATGCTGCGTCACTTAAGATTTGTTGGCAGAATGCACGTCATTTATATTAATTATGAACCTATTACAGACAGGTGGCGAGTGGTACATTTGTTACATTACATATTCACATACTATATTAAGTAGATTTTCGTAATTTACTTTTATATCTCTAAAAATACTTGATTAAAATCTGTAGATGTCAAGGTTAAAATCTGTGCTTGTCAGTTTTAAAATACACTGTAAAATTTAATTTTTATACGATCAAAAACAAAGGGAAATTTCTATATGACTGCTGTAAACAATATAGAGGGCAGACTGGTAGGAACTTTGAGACCAAATTCAGGGAGCCCACCTACTCTCAAAACAAAACAGCGTTGCGGCGCATATGGCTGCCTTAAAGCTCTCAGTCACAAACATTGAACAGAATTTAGACATCCTGCATAGAGCTCATAGGGGACAGTTTCTTAACATTTAGGAAGAGATTGAAATATACACCCACAAAAAGAAAGATCTGGATTAAATCTTCAACGAGCAAAGCGAGTTCTATCATAAAGCGTATTTTAGTATTTATGACGACTTACTGAGATGACAGCTGTCGCGTGTGGAGGTCCAGCCGGAAGGACGAGGGATGGTCCATGGTGGGGAAGCTGGAAGACGCGTGCAGCGACCCTCTTGCCCACGGCGATGGACATCAGACAACTGGGCGGATCGCGGCACAACACCGAAATGGCGGAAACCACGGAAGCAGACCATGGAGGAAAACAAGTCTACACCAGCGCCATGGATATAGAAATCGCCCGATGTTTTTGGATCGTATAAAGTGATAATTTCACTGTGTATTTTAATATTGACAAGCACAGATTTTAACCGTGACATCTAGTGATTTTAATCAAGTATTTTTAGAGATAAAAGTAAATTAAAAAATCAACTTAATACAGTATGTGCATATGTAACGTAACAAATGTACCGGACGCCACTTGTCGGTAATAGTTTTATAATTAATATAAATGACGTGCATTCTGCCAACCAATTATATCTTACGCAGTATGAGAAGTTTGCTGTGTATGGACGGGTTACTCCTGTAACCGAAATTGCAGGTACTTTCTGGTACATTTATGTTGATTGGATAGGACGACAAAGGTTTGCATATGGGAAATATTAAATCAGTATCATTATCGTTACAGATCTTAAGATGGTTCCAGAGGAACCGAAACCGGTCATGTGAATAAACAATTTTTGTAGTCAAGACGGATTATAAATAACATAGGAAAAACCAGTGATTGCGGTTATCTCATCAGAGATTATGTCTGTTTTTGCATACTACTTGGATATGGCATTTACGTGGTCATGTATTGATTTTCAGTGATGCTGAATCATTCTGGGTTATTAATATGTAGCCCATTAGGGGTCAACATCATTCGAAAGCATTACATGTAGCAGATATGTTATGACGTACACCGATTAAAAGAGGCAGGTATTAATAGAAAATTTGAGTAAAAAATGGCAGAAAACTTAATTAAATTTGAGGAAAATGGAGGAGTCTGTTGTATCAACCGTTGTTGGCCTCAAATGAGGGAACTGGTAAACATGGTAGTTCCCGAAATTTCAGGCAAACCAAAGAGGTTACATAAGGAATGGTTCAAAAAAGTCTAGCAGCAAAAAATCGAAACAGAAGGCTGGTAGTATGATGCGTAGACCTATAGAAAATCTGGGGCTTCATCAGGTAAAAGACAAGTATATGACAATATGGAAGGAAACGCAAAACATACCAAGACAGGGGAAACGTAAATATTACATGGACGTAATTGGAAAAAGGCTAAACCATTTGTACAAAGAAAAACAAAGAATTTACACTTCATATGTACAGTGAATAACCATAAATATGCCGACAATCAATTTATGGTAACGACAATCATTACAAAGGAAGAGAAGAAAAACTTTAAAACAGCTCATATAATGAAAAGGGGCCATACACAACTATATATAAAAATAATTTTGTCGTTTAAAATACAAATTGATGGCAATATTAAAATATTAGCGAAGTTTATTAAGAAGTAAGTAAAATAACAACAACGTCCGAGCTAACCGTACAAATTTAAATATACATGAGTGTATCGGTCACCTTTATTTTTTTCCCTGTTGCTAGAAATCCCCAGGGAAAGGGGTGGATACCTATATAATTGTAAAAACATACATGAGTGTTTCGGTCACCTTTCTTTTTTTCCAGATGTTACAAATGACCCAGCAGAAAAGGTAGGAGGGGAAGGCAAAATGGAGGCGAAGTGGAGGTGGAGTGCAGGGATATTTGGAGGGATGTGTGCTTGGGGGAGGGAAGGATGGGGCAGGTTGGTGGGGGGATGAAATAGGGTAAGGATGGCTGATTAATAGATGATAGCAAAGGATCATAATTACATCCCACAAGTCGCAGGTAGAACGCCCATGAAATGTGACTGCATAAACAATGGCAATTTTATATGTATTAAATCCTCGATTATATCGAAAGAACATCCACGATTTGTAACATGTTCAAACAAAATAATGTGTATGTAATGTAGGCTGACTGACAACTTCGAGCACGAGTCCACTGGTGACCAATTTTAATTTTCTTTTTATATATAATGAAAGAGCCAAGCGGCGTTAAAAGTAAGATGCATTAGCAAGTGTAGGGAGCTCGACTGCAAAGGAAGAAGGAGGGGTTTGGGAGGGGTGACAGCCTAGGCAAATTATCCTCCACGGTCGCCTCTCCCTTGAGGGACATTGTGCGGACTTTTGCTAGAAAATTCTATCGCAGTGTCTACTGAACAGAATGATCCCAGTGGCAGAAAGAATTATATGGCGCTACCAGTGCAATTTTAGAACCAAGAGATCGACTATACATCAGCTTTTTACGCTCCGAAAAGTAACGGGAAACGTTTGAGAACACAACGTTGATATTCATGTAGATTCTGCTGCATCATAGAAGCTTATGACAGCTTACATAGGGACCAGGAACCATTGTTTCCAAAGAGATCCACTTTTCACAAACGTTAATACGTCCAGTATGGATGTGCTTAGAGGAAAACTGTTGCAGAGAAAACGTCAGTACAGAAATGTCAGAGCATGTTGATGACAGAAATTTTCCTATACAAGAAGATGCATTATCCCCAACGCTTCGTAGTTTAAATTTACAAAAGACAGGGGAAGTAAAAGAAATAGACCAGTCTTCAATGTTGTTGTTGTTATTGTCTTCAGTCCTGGGACTGGTTTGATGCAGCTCTCCATGCTACTCTATCCTGTGCAAGCTTCTTCATCTCCCAGTACTTACTGCAACCTACATCCTTCTGAATCTGCTCAATGTATTCATCTCTTGGTCTCCCTCTACGATTTTTACCCTCCACGCTGCCCTCCAATGTTAAATTTGTGATCCCTTGATGCCTCAGAACATGTACTACCAACCGATTCCTTCTTCTTGTCAAGTTGTGCCACAAACTCCTCTTCTCCCCAATTCTATTGAATACCTCCTCATTAGTTATGTGATCTACCCATATAATCTTCAGCATTCTTCTGTAGCACCACATTTCAAAAGCTTCTATTCTCTTCTTGTCCAAACTATTTATCGTCCATGTTTCACTTCCATACATGGCTACTCTCCATACAAATACTTTCACAAACGACTTCCTGGCACTTAAATCTATACTCGATGTTAACAAATTTCGCTTCTTCAGGAACGCTTTCTTTGCCATTGCCAGTCTGCATTTTATATCTTCTCTACTTCGACCATCACCAGTTACTTTGCTCCCCGAATAGAAAAACTTCATTACTACTTTAAGTGTCTCATTTCCTAATCTAATTCCCTCATCATCACCCGAATTAATTCGACTACATTCCATTATCCTCGTTTTGCTTTTGTTGATGTTCATCTTATATCCTCCTTTCAAGACACTGTCCATTCCGTTCAACTGCTCTTACAAGTCCTCTGCTGTCTCTGACAGAATTACAATGTCATCGGCGAACCTCAACGTTTTTATTTCTTCTCTGTGGGCTTTAATACCCGACTTTTTTTTTGTTTCCTCTACTGCTTGCTAAATATACAGATTGAATTACATCGGGGACAGGCTACAACCCTGTCTCACTCCCTTCCCAACCGCTGCTTCCCTTTCATGCCCCTCGACTCTTACAACTGCTACCTGGTTTCTGTACAAATTGTAAATAGCCTTTCGCTCCCTGTATTTTACCCCTGCCACCTTTAGAATTTGAAAGAGAGTATTCCAGTCAACACTGTCAAAAGCTTTCTCTAAGTCTACAAATGTTAGAAATGTAGGTTTGCCTTTCCTTAATCTATTTTCTAAGATACGTCGTAGAGTCAGTATTGCCTCACGTGTTTCAACATTTCTATGGTATCCAAACTGATCTTCCCCGAGGTCGGCTTCTACTAGTTTTTCCATTCGTCTGTAAAGAATTCTCGTTAGTATTTTGCACCTGTGACGTATTAAACTGATAGTTCGGTAATTTTCACATGTGTCAACACCTGCTTTCTTTGGGATTGGAATTATTATATTCTTCTTGAAGTCTGAGGGTATATCACCTGTCTCATACATCTTGCTCTCGAGATGGTAGAGTTTTGTCAGGACTGGCTCTCCGAAGGCCGTCAGTAGTTCTATTGGAATATTGTCTACTACCGGAGCCTTGTTTTGACTCAGGTCTTTCAGTGCTCTTTCAAACTCTTCACGCAGTATCGTATCTCCCATTTCATCTTCATCTACATCCTCTTCCATTACCATGATATTGTCCTCAAGTACATCGCCCTTGAATAGATTCTCTATATACTCCTTCCACTTTTCTGCTTTCCCTTCCTTGCTTAGGACTGGGTTTCCATCTGAGCTCTTGATATTCATACAAGTTGCTCTCTTTTCTCAAAAGTCTCTTTAATTTTTCTGTAGGCAGTGTCTATCTTACCCCTAGTGAGACAAGCCTCTACATCCTTACATTTGTCCTCTAGCCATCGCTGGTTAGCCATTTTGCACTTGCTGTCGATCTCATTTTTGAGACGTTTGTATTCCTTTTTGCCTGCTTCATTTACTGCGTTTTTGTATTTTCTCCTTTCATCAATTAAATTCAATATTCCTTCTGTTACCCAAGGATTTCTACTAGCCCTCGTGTTTTTACGTACTTGATCCTCTGCTGCCTTCAATATCTCATCCCTCAGAGCTACCCATTCTTCTTCTACTGTATTTCTTTCCGCCATTCCTGTTAATTGTTCCCTTATGCTCTCCCTGAAACTCTGTACAACCTCTGCTTCTTTCAGTTTATCCAGGTACCATCTCCTTAAATTCCCACCTTTTTGCAGTTTCTTCAGTTTTAATCTATTTTCCCGTCTTCAATAAGACTGGAAAATAACACAATAAATGAGCTTGCATAAGTGGACGAAGCTACTGTAACAAGTTACAGCAAAGAGGAGCTGCAGCTCATGACGTGATCTTACAGGAAAATTAGAAGGAAATCAGTATTAAAAATTAAAGGGGAAAGGACGGAATACATGTTCATGAAGACGGCACCCAATGATGCAACCTCATTGATAGTTGACGAATTTATTCTTAGAAACTCAGGCATATTTAGATATTTGGGAAGCATCTTCAGCGAAATTGTTTTTAAGACAGCACGTAAAATCCTGTGGAGTACAGTCGTTTCTAGAATTTAGTATTCGAGTACACCAGAATACAATTCTCTCAGTAGCCCTCTATACGTCTGAAATTCATTAAGGTATTTGGTCCCAAGTGTGACCTCCAGTCACAGAATTGGAGGATACTTAAATACCAGAAACTGACAGAACTATACTCACAGGCTGATATTATTAGAGAATGAGAAAACAAGTGATATAGACAAGACACATAATTGTGATGGATGAGGAAAGGCTACTGCGAGTAATATAATTGATTGGTTGGTTGGTTTTGGGGAAGGAGACCAGACAGCGTGGTCATCGGTCTCATCGAATTAGGGAAGGATGGGGAAGGAAGGCGGCCGTGCCCTTTCAGAGGAACCATCCCGGCATTTGCCTGGAGTGATTTAGGGAAATCACGGAAAACCTAAATGAGGACGCGGGATTGAACCGTCGTCCTTCCGAATGCGAGTCCAGTGTGCTACCACTGCGCCACCTCGCTCGGTAAATAATATAATTGAGCTTCGTTGGGGGCAGAAGAGGTATAGGGAGACCACTGACGAGACTCAAGGATGATATCAACAAGAGTACGGAGGTAATGGGGCTGAGAAAACGAAAGTGTGCCATGTAACCCAGGAACAGAGAGGGTGGTGACAGAATGGGCAGAACGAATTGGGTATCTAAGGCCAAAGTTAAGAAGAAGAAGAAAAGTATTTAACCGATGGATAAGAAAAAAGTGTCTTTACAAAGCGATCAATGTTTAGCATCGGTTCGAGAGCGCTTGGTTTCCCTGGGGAAATCCTGTAGAGTTCGCTGTTCTTTTGGCACCGACATTTTAGCGTACATTTCTAACATAAGAGACATGATATCAACTGTTCCTTTTTATTGCGACGCAACTTGTACGGTAGTTGCAATTCTGCCGCGTCGCTGTGGAATATTCCATTTCGAGGCAGTAGCGGCAGTAAACCGGGGAGCTGCATTTTACAGGCGAATGCCACAATAGCTGGGCTGCGGTCCCGCTGTTTTACCTCCTTCAACCTCTTCTGTGCATATAAAAGAATTTTTCAAGTTCCTTTCCAGTACCAAAATTGTTCCCATATTACGATGTGCATTTGCAGTAAAGCTGGTAGCAATGGCTTACAAAGTAATGTCAAGGCAGCAAAGAAGAAAAGTCGACACATGTATATTGGCAAAACGGGGGAATTAAATGATAGTGAAAAATGCAACTGACAAACGTATCTTACACTAAATTTATTGTCCACTAACAATATATGTGAAAAATCCACCAAAATGCACTTGTTGTCGGAGACTCGGCTCTAGTGTATGCGGAAAGTTGGTGTGACGAAAGGAACACACATCTCTTTCATCCAGTCATTTCAAAGTGAGCAATATATTTTAACTGTTAAATCTAACACGTTAATCTCAAACCAGAAGGCGAAAAAAAGTAGTGAATTCATAACAGAGGTAAAGCACATGACGAAAAGTTAGCTTGCACAGGAATGTAACAATTACTGCAAGGCAGGAGTTAACGAGACATAATGTACGTGCTCGTACACTCTAAGTCACAAAAAAGATCCATGAAAAAGAAATAGCGCGTTTGGTTCACCTCTGGCACTTGCGCTTGCAGACAAGCGGCTTGGCATTGATTGTTGCCGCGTCACATCGTCAAACCCCGAGCTGGATGGAGGCCCAGCCCATATTACTCCAACCGTTCTCAACAGGGGACAGAGTGAGCGACCTTTCTGGCCAAGGTAGGCGGCAGGAAAACAAAGAACAGAAACCCTCACCGTGTGTAGGCGGGAATTGTCCTCCTGTTTACTAAGCCTAGGATGATTTATCATAAAGGGCAACGCAGCGGGATGTAGAAAGCCGCCGACATACAGTGTAAGGTGTCAGGCAAATCCAACACCTTCCATGAAAACCCTGACATGATAAGCCAATCCGGCAGAATGTCACATAGCTCCGAATAAATCCTGACATTAAATTAACCAAAGTAATACGATCAACGAGTGAGCAAATGGAATACCACAGACTAACACAAGAACGCCTAAATGCATGTCATACCTTCGCACCGTGAAACAGACGCAGTTCTGAGGGAAGAAACGAGAACAGAAGCCGAGAGCAGAACCGTCTTAAGCTAGAAGGCCGCACGATAAGGGACGTACATCCACGTCTCCAGCCAACTACCAGGACCACCCCCAGCCCATGTTAAAAGATAGAGCCCTCCAGAAAAACAGTATAGATCGTACGATAACACTAAAAGGGCCACACCAGCTGAAAGTTTTAGCGTGAGACTTTTTCGCGTCTCTGTAACGTTGAAAATGTTAAAAACATTGCCTCACCACGAAAAGTATAACGTTTCTCATTGGATAGACAGAATTTTTTAGGTGGAGCTTAAGGTTAACATTGAGATCCTCATTGGTCAGATGAAAACACAGCCACGTAGCTTTTTTTTAGACCAACTTCGGTAAATTGTAGTAAGGAGGAGCTAGGAAGTGAGTTGCTTCCGAGACGGCGAGGTGAGCGGAGCTGTGCCGCCCGTCGCCCCCTGACAAACTCCGACAAGGTAATGAACGCACGCGATGCTGCATTTTTGAGCACATAAGGCTTCACTCAGAAGTGCAGAAGTCTCATCTGTTACATCCCCTTTTTACGTAATACTAGTGTCGATCGTCAATTAAATCTCATAGTATTCACATTTGCTACGTGAAGTGAAAATCTGAAACGCCATGATTTTTCTGTTATATAATTATTGAGAAGCCACATCAGCCACTGTAATTTACGACAAGTTAGTTAAGTAATTAAAGA
Source organism: Schistocerca serialis cubense (assembly GCF_023864345.2). Lineage (NCBI taxonomy): Eukaryota > Metazoa > Arthropoda > Insecta > Orthoptera > Acrididae > Schistocerca > Schistocerca serialis. Next base: position 739,739,954 of record NC_064643.1, on the reverse strand, counting down.
TAATTGAGGGTCACTGTAGACCATTTTGATAGGTTCCTCTTTTGTGAAACTTATTTTATACCTAGATTATAGATGTGATATGGGATAGGTCATTCTTCGATTGATTGTAGAACTTGGAAACCTACTAAGGGAATATTCGTTCATATTTTTGTTGAACACAGTTGGTTTCTATCATTCTGTATTAAAATATTTCCTTTTATCAATAGTGCAATTTATAAACAATGTTTTGTGAGTAAAATAAAACTTCCAACCGTAAACTTAACTGCTATCTCGACGTTATTTTACCAGCTAACTAAAAATAGGAAATCCTTGAACCCCTTCCACTAAATTTAGTTAGTATTAAGATTCTTTTAAAGGGAGTGCAGTGGAGCTGACGCTGATATGATTAAGTATTTGATTATATCATCGCTAGTCTCACTAAACTCTTCTGAACTCTACTTGTCATGTGTGGTCTGGCGTCTCCTTACCAGCAACAGGTCCCAGGTTCAAACTAGTCAATTCCCTGAAAAACATGCTCAGAGCGTCGTTGCGCGAAAGAGGTAGGGAGACACGACATAGAAAAAACAGACACCACGCAGAATGTTAGAACAGTTGTGCTATAAGTGTCTCAAGGATGACAAACGGGCCCTCCTATCGAATGAAGTGGTGGCCCCGACCCTCAGTTGTGCTTCTCGTGTCACATGGCGGGCCATAGTTGGGTTGTTACCCACCGCTCCTCGGAGCTTCTCCAGACATGCCTTGCGACTGGAATATGATTGACTGAACTAGTTTAATCCTCAGTGATGAGTCCCTTCCGAATTGAGCCCCGATGACAAACTTAGGACGTGACTGGAAAGTCCCTCGGAGGCGGTGGGACACTATCTGGACTGTCGCTTACCATACTGCCCGACAGCCGTGAGTGACATTCTGTGATGCCATTTCCTTTCACTGCAGGACTCATTTGGTTGTCGCCCGCGGCACGCTTACAGCACAGTGATACATCGACGAAACTCATCGTCCCGTTTCGGTGCCCCTCATGGGAAGCCATACAGGGCTTATGTTACAGTAAGATAACGCCCGCCCACACAGAGCGAGAGTCTATTGCCTGTCTTCATACTTGTCCGTACCTCCGCCACCAAGGATGCTTTTATCTCTAATGAATTGAGAATGGTTAGAGCATTATGGGCTGGGTGTTCGACCCAGCTAGGAATTTCGACGATCTAACGCGAAAACTTTACAGAATTTCGTACGATATCCCCACTAGGATATCCAACAATTCTGCCAGCGAATGTCATGTCAAATAACTGATTGCATAAGGGCCAGAGATGAACCAGCGCGTTATTGTCTTGCTCAAATGTGAAGATCTTTCTCTTGAGTATGTCATCAGTTTTTTCTGAATGTGTAATCATTTGTTTACCTGCACATGTGCATAACAGGGGGACAATGACTTGTTCGCGTCCATGATATCCTGTACTTCAGACGTGCCCTCAGGGTGGTGCTAAAGAAAAGTCACATCAAGGCAAATATCTAAACCCAAGAAGACGAGGCAGCCAGATAACCTCAGAGATCTCCTGGCTAGAATGAATTTGTCACAAGATATGGACTCACACGGTGCTTCTCAGGATCCACCAAGTATAAACTTTGGACCAATCAAGATATGTCAAATCAGCACGAAGGTGTAAGTACATCAGTATGCCAAGTCTTACAGAATATTTTATCAAAATACAACATCGATGTTGTTCAGGAAACTCATACTGAAAATAAAGACCAAATGAGGCACAAAGGAAAAATTCCTGGGTCTGAATTACTAGGAGCAAAGTACGACCATGCTTACGGAGTGTAAACATACGTACTATCGTCAGTCAAGAATGCACATCTATGCTCTGTATCTAATCTCAATGACATCCACGAAGTTAAAATAAAAGTAGGAGAACTAACAGTAATTAATGTGTACAAGGCCCTTACTATCTCTTGGCTTCCACAGAGCATAATGGTATCACAACGCCTCGCTGTATATCTCGGAGAATTTAACAGACATCATATTCAATGGAAGTATGAGGGAAGTGATTGAAATGGCGAAGTCATTGTACATTAGGTAGAAGAGAATAGGTTACATTAGGTGTTCATTGCAAAGAACAAAGGGACGTTCGTATCAGCAACTTGGAGACAGGAGTATAATCCCGATCTATGCTTTGTAACAAATAATGAAAGTAAAATATCTCTTCAAAGTTCACGCTTCGTATTACAAGACGTCCCACACAGCCAACTGCGTCCACAATTGAAATACGGAGAGATATCCCACTCGTTTCATCCTTCCACGAATTAGTTGGAAAGTCACAAAAGCAAAGTGGGATTTTTTTGCTAAAAATCTGCACAAATCTGTTTGATCGGATCCCCCCAAAAACAAAAAGCCATGAGAGACCAATTGGAGCTATGATAAGTGCAGCAAAGAAGGCAATCCGTAGGAACTACCGGAAGAAATATTTTCCAGTTTGGAATGAAACTACTGAGAATCAATATAATGGATTTCGAAAAAGCGGGGATACGGAAATAGTAGGTAATCTACTTCATAACCTCAATACAGCCAGACTAATTAGGTGGACAGAGACTATTCAGTCACTCAGTTTTCGAATATCAAGTAGAAAAGCACGGTCATTGCTAAGGAAGTTGGAATGAAACAAAGTTAAAGGAACGACACTCATATAGCAGCTAATAGGAGTGCATCACTTCTACCGTCCACACCAAAGGATAAAACGCATTCTAGATACATCAGACGTGGACTTAAATTGCTCAAAAAAAAAGAAAAAAAAGAAAAAAACACGAATGACGAATGAACAATCCGACTTCTCAAGAACTTTCTCTGTACCGGAAATTTCTGCTGCTCTTAAAACTCTAAAACACGGAAAGCCGCCGGGAAGTGACGGAATCCACCTAGAATTTCTTATGAATAGTGGGAACCACACGAAATGATGGCCGGCGGTGTTCTTCTCTGACATTATGATATCTGGTTCAGACCAACAAAAAATTCAGCAGTCAAAAATCATAGCGATACTGAAGCCCGGCGAGGTACCAGACCAGCCTAAGAACTGGGGCCCAGTCGCACTATTGAGCGCTATTTATAAACTCTTTGAAAGATCTATACAATCGGATTTGTCCAGCAATCTCTCGGAACATTCCTCTAGAGCAAGCAGAACTCCGTCCAGGGCGGAGCTGCGCTGGTCAAGTCTTATTTTTAACAATATTTATTAAAGCAAGATACGAAATGACGTAGAAAACATCAGTTACTACTGTCGATACAACTGCAGCATATGACACAATTTGGAGCCATTATAAATTATTGCAACCTGTCCCATGCAAACGGGCAACAAAACTATCAGTCAATATGTTAACTGGAAGGACAATGCAAACGGACAACAAAACTATCAGTCAACATGTTAACTGGAAGGACATAGATTGTAACTGCAGAAAATGACACTAGGTCCCCGTGTCAGTCATCTCTTATCCCTCCAACACCAGAAAATTTGGCTATGCAGACGACTGGGCAATAGATATCGAACACATAACTTTTGAAAGAATTGAAGAAATCCTAACTTCTGATCTACTTATCTGAAGCCATTATTTCTGCAAATGAAGGTTACAACCAAACTCAAACAAAACAGAAATTTGATGTTTTTATATGACTAATAGACTGGCACATAGAGCCCTCGATATTTATTCTGAAGCAGACGCACTTCATCATAATATGTACCCAAAATACCTTGGGATCACATTAGACAGGACACTTCCTTTTAAGGAGCACTTAACACGAACATTTGCTGAGCTCAAAACCAGAAACAACGTGTACCATAAACTTTTGCGGCTCTCGATGGTGATCGTCAGCAGATACTCGGTTTGGTATACTCAGAAGCAGAGTGTTGTGCGCCTGTCTGGCTAAATAGTCCACACGTAAAAAAGACAGACGTACAACTTAACGAGGCCACTTGAATTGTTAGTGGGTCAGTGAGAGCTACTCTCCACATCAGCTACATATTTTGAGCCACATTCCACCTCCTGATATGAGACGGAAAATCGCGTTGCTGCATGAATACGCTACTGCATCTATACCAGAAGATTACCAATAACACCAACCTTCCAATAATAAACCACCTATTCCCTGCGGAGTGAAAAGGACTAAAACGAAGACATTCCACTCTCATCACATCCAGGACTGTCTTTTAAAATGAATTCAATCTCATCGATGAATGGAAACGCTGTTGGCAACAAAACTATTTCCCACAACGCCTGAAGCTACCTTGCATCCAGAAGAAAATCTAGTTCACTGAATTGGGTTAGTCCTGTCTGCTGCACCAGAGCTAGGATTATTGTTAAACTTTGTATTTCTGTGCGTGGGGCTTTTGTGCAAATTGAAATTCGGTGAAACTGACGGTTTGGTCGACTTTCACATTATCGGCCCCAAATAATGCCAGCCCAAAACAGCAGGGAATCTCCACTTTACTACACTCGCTGGACAGTATGTTCAAGGCGTTCAGCCCGACCGGATTGCCTCCAAACACGTCTCCGTCGATTGTCTGGTTGGCAAGTTGTTGGGAACATGTATACCGCGTTGCATGGTATCGTGGTTGCAAAAATGGACCTAGCCATGAACACCGGGAGAGCAGTTGCGCATCATACAGACTATTGCGCAGAATTTGAGTCGTAACACGACGTCCTGTCCCTGCTCCCAGGGTTCCTCCGAGCCATAATCCGTAGGTAGTGTTCATCCACTGCAGTAGTCGCCCTTGGGCGGCCTGAGGAGGCATGTCATCGACAGTTCCTGTCTCTCTGTATCTCCTCCATGGCTGAACAACATCGGTTTGGTTCACTACGAGACTCCTGGACACTTCCCTTGTTGAGAGCCCTTCCTGGCTCTAACAATGCGGACGCGATCGAACAGCGATAGTGACCATCTAGGTATGTTTGAACTACAGATAACACGAGCCGTGTACCTTCTTGCTGGTGGAATGACTAGAACTTATTGGCTGTCGGACCCCCTTCGTCCAATAGCTGCTGCTCATGCATGGTTGTCTACATTTCTTGGCGGGTTTAGTGGCATCTCTGAATAGTCAAGGGAGTGTGTCTATGATAAAATATCCACAGTCAACGTGTACCTTCAGGCGTTTTTGGAACTGGGTGATGCAAAACTTTTTCTTATGTGTGTAGATAACACCGTCTTTGGAATTTTGCACAAGATGACAGCCGCTCCCACGTTCTTAAAGCGTCTTTCTACTGGGAGGTCGTTGTAAAGTACAGTAAAAGGCCCGGAAGGCGGACAACAATGAGATTTGGGATACGTGAATCAGTTAGGAATCTTTGGAGTTACTAAGGAAACGGCATGTTATTCGCTCCTTTGAGACATCGACAGGACAAAGGTGTAGGCCTCCTGGTGCGAAAATGAAAGAATTTCATTAGTCAGCTAGGTGTGACGTAGTAGTTATGTAGTTTCGGAAAATTATTGAGAAGTGGGAAGACGCTCCATGAGAACTGAATCTTGTGACTGTTCATGAGAGGCTAGGATTGGTTCGCGAAGAAGAGGTGAACGTTACGAGGAAAGACAGAAGAAACTAAGGCGGCCTATCGTCCGCTGCTAGTGACACAATAATTTCGATTTCTGCTTCCACCGACTGGAGCTTTATGTGAAGTCTTTGTTAAATAGCTTTTCGGGATTCACAGGCATCGGCAACGGTGTACGCCAAAAGCAACGCTGGCGGACAACACAACGACGCTGTTAATAATAAGTGGTAAGATCTGCAATCCTCTTCGGTGTGTGTAGGTCGCAATGCACTCAGTAAACGTTAGAGAGTTAACGAGTAGGAGGAAGACTCCCTTCCAGCATGCGTCATTTTTACGAACTCAAATTTTGACAGTCACTGTCATCAGGTCGCGGAAACTGATGAGTGTGCTAATAATGCTGTCTTATGGCCTAATGTGATAAGCCAGAGTGAAGTCGCTCGTGTAATTTTGTCTAATGTTTAAATTTTCTGTCTTATGAATATATGATAATTGGAATTTGTTCAAAAAATCCACCAGCACTTTCCACTCCACCACTACCACGCTCCCTGTAATATTAGTAACCTCAATGAATCACAGCAAGTCGGTCATTGCATACTGGTACGTGGATGCAACGGTACGTTGGGATGTGGAATTCAGCCAGCATACTTCTAGACACAGATGAAACAGAATCCAGACTGCGGTTTCATCGCGGAATAGTGGGAAAATGTAATCAGTCTATGAAGGAGACTGCAGTCAAAACACTCGTGCAATGTACTGTAGAACGTTACTGACGTGTGTGTGACACATATCACATCTGACTAACAGGTGATGTTGAACGGAATTAAAGAAGGGCAGCTTAGAAAGTTTCTAGAACCTACAATAAGTGATAAATCCTTGAATATATTACAATGCCGTACATCTCCCTCCCGCAAGAATCCACAGAGGCATTTGAGTAATCATTCTCCACATGATCCACACGTGACTGAAACGGGAGGAAGTATTAATAAATAATGCGAGGTGACGTACTCTGTCATGCACGTCAGAAAGGGTTTGCACTGTGTAGCTGTAGATGTAGATAGAAATGGGCACTTTTTCTGTTGAAGTTATGTGTGTGGGTAGCTACGAGATGAGATTTCCAGTATCGCAACGAATGAAAAGACAAAACTGCTTTCTTGAATGGAATATCCTGTACTTGTTTTGCTATAAATCCAGTCACGGAACAGTAAAAGTTTACTAATGAGGTAATTAATTTCAGTCAGCTGTCACCATCTTCAGACGTGAGTCAATCCAGCACATTACATAATGCAGGTCATTGCGTATGTTCACTGAAGAGCCAAAGCATTATAACGACCGATTTCATAGCGTTTTGGTCCTCCTTTGGAACGCAGTACAGTAACGATTCTGCGTGTCATGGATTTGACAGGTCCTTAATAAGTTACCGGAGTTATGTGGTAGAGTATGTCAATACAAAGATCATGCAGTTCCAGTAAATTACGGGCTGTTGGTTTGTCGGTCCGTAGTTGATGCCTGATAGTGTTCCAGATTTCTTCTTCTGGGTTGATATCAGGCGAATCTGATGAGCAAGACATGAGCTCGAGTTTGCTGAGACACTTATGGCCTTGTGCAAGGACAGTTTTTCTGCTGGAAGAAGGCAGCACCATCGTGGAGGATGCAGGTAGCTGCAGTAATGTTCGCGTAATCCACAGCTGCCATGATAACTATCACAGACCTAATGAAAACCCGTGTGAGTGTCCTTTCTAGTCTCGTACAGATTCTCGTATGGAGAACATAGTGACAGACATCCTTGAGGTTGTGAAGCAGCTGAATTGGTTGAAAATAAATAAATCGCAAGGTCCTGATGGGATTCCAGTTAGGTTTTACAGAGAGTACTCTACTGCATTGGGTCCTTACTTTGCTTGCATTTATCGCGAATCTCTTGCCCAACGTAAAGTCCTGAGTGACTGGAAAAATGCGCAGGTGACGCCTGTATATAAGAAGGGTAGAAGGACGGATCCTCAAAATTACAGACCAAAATCCTTAACATCGGTTTGTTGCAAGATTCTCGAACATATTCTCAGTTCGAATATAATGAATTTCCTCTAGGCACAGAAGTTGCTGTCCATGCACCAGCACGGCTTTAAAAAGTATCGCTCCTGCGAAACGCAACCCGACCTTTTTTCGCATGATATCTTGCGAACCATGGATGAAGGGTATCAGACGGATGCCATATTCCTTGACTTCCGGAAAGCGTTTGACTTGGTGCCCCACTGCAGACTCCTCACTAAGGTACGAGCAAATGGGATTGATTCCCAAATATGTGAGTGGCTGGAAGACTTCTTAAGTAATAGAACCCAGTACGTTGTCCTCGATGGTGAGTGTTTATCGGAGGTGAGGGTATCATCTGGAGTGCCCCAGGGAAGTGTGGTAGGTCCGCTGTTGCTTTCTATATACATAAATAATCTTTTGGGTAGGATGGATAGCAATGTGCGGCTGTTTGCTGATGATGCTGTGGTGTGCGGGAAGGTGTCGTCGTTGAGTGAATGTAGGAGGATACAAGATGACTTGGACAGGATTTGTGATTGGTATAAAGAATGGCAGCTAACTCTAAATATAGATAAATGTAAATGAGTAGGACAAAGAATGTGTGAATACTCCATTAGTAGTGTAGCGCTTGACACAGTCATGTCGATTAAAAATTTTGGCGTAACATTGCTGAGTGATATGAAGTGGGACAAGCATGTAATGGCAGTTGCGGGGAAGGCGGATAGTCCTCTTCGGTTCACTGGTAGAATTTTGGGAAGATGTGGTTGATCTGTAAAGGAGACCGCTTATAAGAAACTAATACGACCTATTCTTGAGTACTGCTCGAGCGTTTGGGATCCCTACCAGGTCGGATTGAGGAATGACATAGAAGCAATTCAGAGGCGGGCTGCTAGATTTGTTACTGGTAGGTTTGATCATCACGCGAGTGTTACGGAAATGCTTCAGGAACTCGGGTGGGAGTCTCTAGAGGAAAGGAGGCGTTCTTTTCGTGAATCGCTACTGAGAAAATTTAGAGAACCAGCACTTGAGGCTGACTGCAGTACAATTTTACTGCCACAAACTTACATTTCGCGGATTGACGTCAGTGATAAGATAGATTAGGGCTCGTACAGAGGCATATAGGCAGTCATTTTTCCCTCGTTCAGTTTGGGAGTGGAATAGGGAGAGAAGATGCTAGCTGTGGTGCGAGGTACCCTCCGCCATCCACCGCATGGTGGATTGCGGAGTATGTATGTAGATGTAGATGTAGATTCTGCTCCAAACTGCCTGCAACCCTGGCTCTGCACAAGTATCGAACAGCCTTTTGCCTGGATGACGACGTATCTGGACACGACCATTGACATGGTGCTAACAACGAAAGTGATTTTTCTGACCAAGCGACGCTTCTCATTGGTTTACAGTCCGGACTCGTAGATGCCGTATCTACTGCAATCGTAGCTGACTTCATAGCTGGTCAAAATGACAAAATGTAAAGGTAGTCTGCTGCAGATCCAACTGTTCAAGAATGTATCCTGAACGAGGATCCCCGTCACTTATGACTGCACTGGAATTTTAAGATGTCGAAAGAAACTCCGTAGATCGCCGCCTATTCCGTTTTCCAGAGCGGACAAGCCTCCGAGCTGTAGGTTCTGTGATGAGGCGTGGACGTCCAACACCTTGCCCCCAACTCATCGTTTCACAACCGTTAAAATACTTTTCGTAAATTCTCACGGAAATAGTCCGCGAACGCCCGATCAGGATCACAGTTTTTGAGATATTCGTCCCCAGGCCCCGGGTCACAACGATCTGAACATTTTCAAACACCTGTTTTGCAAATCAAACTGCCATCGCCTGCTGCTAGTTATTTTATCTAATCCATACGCGTTTCGCCTTCTCCTGTTCTAAGGCATCATCAGTGGGATCTATAACGATACAGTTTTGTTAGTTATACAGGGTGATTCAAAAAGAATACCACCACTTTAGGAATTTAAAACTCTGCAACGACAAAAGGCAGAGCTAAGCACTATGTGTCGGCGAATTAAGGGAGCTATAAAGTTTCATTTAGTTGTACATTTGTTCACTTGAGGCGCTGTTGACTAGGCGTCAGCGACAGTTGATGCTAAGATGGCGACCGCTCAACAGAAAGCTTTTTGTGCTATTAAGTACGGCAGAAGTGAATCGACGACAGTTGTTCAGCGTGCATTTCGAACGAAGTATGGTGTTAAACCTCCTGATAGGCGTGTATTAAACGTTGGTATAAACAGTTTACAGAGAATGGGTGTTTGTGCAAAGGGAAAAGTTCTGGACGGCCGAGAACGAGTGATGAAAATGTAGCACGCATCCAGCAAGCATTTGTTCGCAGCCCAGGAAAATCGACTCGCAGAGCTAGCAGAGAGCTGCAAATTCCACAATCAACTGTACGGAGAGTCCTACGAAAATGGTCAGTTATGAAACTTTATCGTCTGAAATTGGTTCAAGTACTGTCTGCAGCTCATAAGATTAAAAGAATCGATTTCTGTGATTTTATCCTTGCTCAAATGGAAACAGATGAATCTTTCGTTTCAAAGATTGTGTTTAGTGATGAAGCAACTTTCCACACTAACGGGAAAGTCAACCGTCACAATGTCTGTATATGGGGCACTGAGAATCCGCGGGAAACAACTCAGTATGTACGTGACTCGCCTAAGGTGAACGTTTTCTGTGCCATTTCAGCCAATAAAGTTTCTGGTCCCTTTTTCTTCGAAAGTGCTACTGTAACTGGACTACAGTATCTGGAGATGTTAGAGAATTGGCAGTTCCCTCAGCTCGAACAAGAAGCACAACAATTCATATTTCAGCAAGATGGAGCGCCACCTTATAGGCACTTATCTGTCCGTAACTACCTGAACGTCAACTACCCGAGGCGATGGATCGGCCGCCAGGCAGCCCGTGACAGAGCACATCATCACTGGCCTCCAAGAAGCCCAGATCTTACCCTTTGCGATTTTTTCTTATGGGGGTATGTTAAGGATATGGTGTTTCGGCCACCTCTCCCAGCCACCATTGATGATTTGAAACGAGAAATAACAGCAGCTATCAAAACTGTTACGCCTGATATGCTACAGAGAGTGTGGAACGAGTTGGAGTATCGGGTTGATATTGCTCGAGTGTCTGGAGGGGGCCATATTGAACATCTCTGAATTTGTTTTTGAGTGGAAAAAAACCTTTTTAAATACTGTTTGTAATGTTGTATAACAGAAGGTTATATTATGTTTCTTTCATTAAATACACATTTTTTAAGTTGTGGTATTCTTTTTGAATCACCCTGTATATTATCAAACAGTTCACTTCGCGATTTTTTGTAAAAATGTAATTACTTACGATTTGCTGATCTGTGTTTCCTCACATCTGGTCTGGAGGTCGCACTACCAGTTTTACAATGTTCTATATTCACAGATCAGTATGGATTGAATAAAATAACTAGCAGCAGGAAAAGGCAGTTTGACTTGCAAAACCAGTATTTATATGCTTGCTTCGGAGGATGCCCACACAAACAAGCTTGTTATTTTCAAACTCGTTTACATTAGTTTATTTCCCCATCTGTGGCGTATACCATCGCTAAAGCGATTCTCCACTCGTCTCTGCTCCGCTTAAATACTTTTCTTAGCGCATCACGTGACCACCAACACTACCAGGCAGCATTCAGTCTAGCAGTGGGCAGTGGTCATAATGTTTGGCCGATCCCTATAAATGTTGTAGTAACGTTAATCAGTGACACAATCTTCGTCATAAAATCTAAAAAAAAAAATTTACTGCCATCGATACTACGAGGTCAGGTGAGTAGGGAGCATGAGGAATTATTTCAAAGTTGTTTTCACGAAGAAGCTGTTGCGTAACGTTAGCTCGTAGTGCCCTTTGGAACGCAGTGGGTAAGGATTATGCCCTCGCTGTCCCAGAACAAGGACACCATCATTTTTTCAGCACTGCCAGTTACCCGAAATTCTTTTGGTGGTGGTGAGTCTGTGTGCTTCCATTGAGCTGACTGGCGCTTTGTTTCTGGATTGAAAAATGGCATCACGTCTCATCCATTGTCACAACCGACGAAAAGAAAGACCCATTCACGCTCTCGTTGTGCGTCAACATTGCTTGGCAACATGCCACATGGGCAGCCATGTGGTCGTCCGTCAGCATTCGTGGCACCCACCTGGATGACACTTTTCGCATTTTCAGGTCGTCATGCAGGATTGTGTGCACAGAACCCACAGAAATGCCAACCCTGGAGGCGATCTGTTCAACACTCATTCGGCGATCCCCTAAAACAATTCTCTCCACTTTCTCAATCATGTCGTCAGACCGGCTTGTGCGAGTCTGAGGTTGTTTCGATTTGTTGTCACACGATGTTCTGCCTTCATTAAACTGTTGCACCCACGAACGCACTTTCGACACATCCATAGCTCCATCACCACATGCCTCCTTCAACTGTCGATGAATTTCAATTGGTTTCACACCACGCAAATTCAGAAAACGAATGATTGCACGCTGTTCAAGTAAGGAAAACGTCACCATTTTAAGTATTTAAAACAGTTCTCATTCTCGCCGCTGGCGGTAAAATTCCATCTGCTGTACTGTGCTGCCATCTCTGGGACGTATTGACAATGAACGCGGCCTCATTTTAAAACAATACGCATGTTTCTATGTCTTTCCAGTCCGGAGTAAAAAAATCGGAGGCCTTAGAACTTGAATGCACCTCGTACTACGTCAGATTTGTTGACACTTTACAGAGTTGAGGTATTATTATTTGCATTGATACAGCTCTACAGTGATAATGGCCCACGAGCTGTTCTCTGGTCGTTAGCTATGAGTGATCTCCCGAGTCGAAAGCTGAGGTGGTGGCGCAGTAGCTGGTGGCAACGGCGCCCTTGTTGACGCCAAGTCTGGTGTCAGCCCAGCCACACAGCGACGTAAATTGTACGGACAAGTGCTGCCAAAGGCGGTCTGAATAACGTCGGTTTGTGCCTGCATATTCCTTGGTTGATTGCGAATGCATACCTAAAGCTAATGATAGCAACACATTCACATCCATTAGAAGAATTCGCCCTCCTTTTTCCAGGCTTTTGCTGAACCTGTTAACTACTAAAGCAGCATGGGATCATAGTCTCTACATTTATCTTCTGCCCCTACGCCGCACTCTTTTTTTCTACTAATGTTCTACACTTCACACATTACCATTTCTTCATCGATATGTACTTCATCACAGAATGTGTGGGGACATACCCCAAAATGTGCCGTCATTTTCGCTAAACATTATTCTCCATCCATTGCGTTGAAAGGGAATGGACTGGGTGATCAGGTCGGTGAATGGGCCTCCACCTATGACAGACATAGGCTACTCAATTGAGGGGCAAGATTAAGAATGTGCCAATGGACGGAATTCCCAATACTATGCCCCTGTGCCAGTACCCACTGCGGTCTGCTGGATTTTCTGGGACAATTGTTTTGCGCAAATACGCCTATCAAATGCTGCCAAGAGCTTGTTGAAGGAACTGAGTGTGCTGGGCTCAGGGGTATCAAGAGTAGCCTTCAGTCAGGTTAGGTTTCTCACACGCAGAATTTCGAAAGGAAAATAATACATACAGCAGAATATACATCATTTTCACAGCTGTAGACCTTTTATTGTTGCTTGTAGCGTAACTGTAGGTCCCAAGACAGCACCTTTAATTCCACTTAGTATTATCCAGCAGTTCCATAATTCTAGTCGTTCTGCTCTCACTGAGAAACGTTGCTTGTAGCAGGTGGTGATAACTGCACCTGAAGACACAGAGTGAGGACCTCCTGTCTAAAAACGTTGATGGATTGTAAGGGTATCACAATCTACGGAGGAATATTTCCATTTTGTATGTTCGTATGTTTGGAACAACAGGGGTGTGATAGACATACAGTTCTATGTTTCGTCTGGCAGCGGTGCTACTCTTCTGGTGTTATCAATGCATGAGTCTTCGTGTTCAGTGTAGCTAACAGTATCTTCCTTGTTCAGAAGTGTACAAATTTCCCTATAGCCTCATTTTACTGGATACGAGTGTATCACGTATGTGTTTGCCGTTAGTGTCTGAGATGAACTCCATACTGGTATGCTGAAGCAGGCATATTTGGTGTTTACCTTCCGTGTTGCGAGATGGTAGTACAGCGATAGTGTATTTTCCAGTGGAGCTCTAGTTAATTCGAATGCGATTGGTAGCTCAGGCTGATTACAGGGTAGCCCAGCCAGGAAACTGTTGTGGCAGTAGTGGAGATCGAGTCACCCACCCTCATACCGCGTGGCGTAAGTCTTCCTATTAGACCGTAAATTCCATTCGACCGCTGCTCATAGTGTCAACAAAGGTACGTTATAGTTTCGCTAGGGCCGACTGTGTATCTAACAGCTCTAGTCCTGCTTGTATAGAGCTCAAATCTCGCATCACTGTATCAGAAGCCGTCTTCATTTAGCTAGTCGGTTCCACAGTTAGCCCTCGTTTTAACACAGGGTTTTTTAACAGTCGGTCGGCTTTCTCATCTGCCGTACGACCAGGATTATATTACCCTCGACGTCTGCTTGTACATGCACTAACATTTTATTCACCAGTACCATGTTGTTGGTGTGAAACGTCTTCAAAAACCATCCTCCTGCATCTCTCTATCCGCATTTACGTCTTCTTGTAGTGTGCAGCACTGATTATGTACCCTGCTGCCGCTGACCTTGTTCGTGATCAAACGCGGTCCGTAATACCTGACACCCCAACTAACTCTGTTTAGCAGCTGTTCTTCCTATATTTGTGGAGAATCTCCATGAAGCCTTGTTCAGCCGCTCATTTCTCAACGCCAGGCATAGTATGCTAGCTGCGGTATCCACTTGCAGTCTGTCATAACAACGTATTCTTGCTCAGTGAACAGAACTCAACCCACAAGGTCGCATCTACAGGGTGTCCATCCCTTTGTTACTGTAAAGGTTCTGCTGCCCCTATAGCGCAACACTCTCGTAGCCTTCTCCGTTGGTGATGTTATCTAAAGCTTGATAGGGGCAAGTCTTCAGGTCCAGATTGTGTACCGATTAGGTTACTTTCAGATTACGCTGATAGAATAGCTCCCTACTTAGCAATCATATACAACCGCTCGCTCACCGATAGATCTGTACCTACAGATTGGAAAATTGCGCAGGTCGCACTAGTGTTTAAGAAGGGTAGTAGGAGTAATCCATCGAACTACGGACCTATATCATTGACGTCGGTTTGTAGTAGGGTTTTGGAGCATATACTGTATTCAAACATTATGAATCACCTCGAAGGGAACGATCTATTGATACGTAATCAGCATGGTTTCAGAAAACATCGTTCTTGTGCAACGCAGCTAGCTCTGTATTATCACGAAGTAATGGCCGCTATCGACAGGGGATCTCAAGTTGATTCCGTATTTCTAGATTTCCGCAAAGCTTTTGACACCGTTCCTCACAAGCGACACGTGAGATGATCCACATGAGTTCCAAAAGATATCCGTTGGAATCGATTACTCGATAAATAGTACAATTCCCAAGGCTGTCACTTCAACTAAGTACCTGTGTGTAAAAATTACGAACAACTTCAGTTGGAAAGACCACATAGATAATATTGTGGGGAAGGCGAGCCAAAGGTTGCGTTTCATTGGCAGGACGCTTAGAAGATGCAACAAGTCCACTAAAGGGACAGCTTACACTACACTCGTTCGTCCTCTGTTAGAATATTGCTGCGCGGTGTGGGATCCTTACCAGGTGGGATTGACGGAGGACATCGAAAGGGTGCAAAAAAGGGCAGCTCGTTTTGTATTATCGCGTAATAGGGGAGAGAGTGTGGCAGATATGATACGCGAGTTGGGATGGAAGTCATTAAACCAAAGACGTTTTTCGTCTCGGCGAGATCTATTTACGAAATTTCAGTCACCAACTTTCTCTTCCGAATGCGAAACTATTTTTTTGAGCCCAACCTACATAGGTAGGAATGATCATCAAAATAAAGTAAAAGAAATCAGAGCTCGAACAGAAAGGTTTAGGTGTTCGTTTTTCCCTCGCGCTGTTCGGGAGTGGAATGGTAGGGAGATAGTACGATTGTTGTTCGATGAACCCTCTGCCAAGCACTTAAATGTGAATTGCAGAGTAATCTTGTAGATGTAGATGTAGATGTGGGAGAACTCCAGTCACCCTGTTCTATCCTCTAATCCTCTACGCTGGCCTATCTCTTGATCGTAGTACGCATGGCGCGATATGCACAGACTTAGTGCACATGGGTTGCACATTATGTTATTAAGATTTTCATTTCTCACCTCATCCCCCTATTTCTGAACAAGCATTAGTAACGGTGCTAAAGCCTCTATTGTGCCTTCAAAGTGTCGAATGAGCGTAAATTAGACAACTTTTTTATGAGTAGGGATATGTAACTTCTGAATTATGGGCAAAGTTACCGTAGATAGATGACATGGATGTTGGTAATGAGCGTGAAACAGTTTAGTTTTCCCCTTTAGGGCTTAAGGGCCTGTCAAATCACTAAGTAAACTACACAGTAGGTAGACTTCTAAGAATTCTAACATCTTATCCGCTCTTATCGGTTTAGGCCCTTAGTATTAGTATTTTTCACCAGGTGTTACAACATCTGTAAGATTTTCTCAAAAGTCCGCCCTGATTCACCTTTATCCGCATCAGTGTGTTTCACTGTATGATAAACGTTCGATTTCTAGGCTGTCATCACGTAAGGTGAAAGTGTATCTGAGAGATTATGATGACTGTCAACATAATAACTAAAAATCTTCCCTCTTTTCTTGCGAAAGTTTTCCATTGTGCCATTTACCTACGACTCACTCTTTCTGAATTTCGAAATTCATAACAGACTACAAAGTAGTGTTATTACGTCCAAAAAGAAGTTAATATCTTTCTCAGTAGTCAGTGCTTCTGCAGTACCAAACTTTAATAACCAGTTATTAACCATGCCTTGTACAACTGTTTCTGCTTTTTTATTTGGAATAGTTATCATTGTATACAGTGAAAAAAGTGATGTCTTATCACTAACGTATAAGAGTTCCCAGCCAGCCTCTGCCCAAAAGGACTTAAGACTTTCAAACTGAAAGTTTCAAACAGTTTTCTCACCTCTAGCTATACCTGTAGCAGAATGTGCTGATGAACTAATTTGGATGGTTGTACAGTTGGTACGTAGTTTTCTCATACTATTCTACATCCTTTTCGCATGTTCCATTTCAGTATTCTTCAGGTACATTTCGTTCTGTCAGTCTATAGCTTCTATGCCATTTTAGTATATGATGACATAACTGTTCTAACATTTAAATTAACAACTTGGCTAGTACCAAAATATGAGTTATCAGTTTGGTTCGTTTACATAGCGCTTGCTCATGCACAGTACATTGCTGTTGCATTAGAAGCAGCTTGCCATCTGTTGCGCCCACTGTGATTCTGCAGAGGTGAAACCTACCCACTGCATCACAAAAACTTTTCAAATTTTCAGCTGAAAATCAGATTCACTGAATTTTAAAATCCACGGCATTAACTACCAAATGTTAACTCGGAATAAAGAAATTTTGAATGTATGTTATGTTTATAGGAAAAGTACCATCTCTCTCCCCACTGTACAATAGCTCTTTTGTGTTCTGTTCAGCCTTCAATAGCTCTTTTGTGTTCTGTTCAGCCTTCATGAGGTGTAGGTGACTGTATGTTCTGCCCAACCCACACCTGACTTAACACACAGCTGAGTGCACAAATGTTAAAATCACTTAACAGCGCAAATTCTTTAATACAGTTTGAGAAATTTAATATCAGTCTGTGTGCTAACAATTCTTTTGGTTCAATAGAATGCTATTTCAGAAAATTTTGGTACAAATCTCTAGTAACAATTCAAGCCGTAGGAAGACTGCAACTCAATTCTTGTACATGATGCTGCAAAATTCGATGGGGTTTTCATTATCCTGGGATCTGCTTTTCTTGGTTTACAGGCACTCAGTGGATCTCTTAAAAAAATGAAAATGAAACACTGTAGTTAAAGCATCAAAAATTTTTGAAACAAGTAACAGTAAACATTACAAAAGCTAGATTTACTCTTCCTCTGCTGTGACCTGTCTGTATTATTTCACTATTAATTACATGCTCGAAAACCTGTGCATCCTCCAATACGAAGTAACATGTTCCAAAACAGAATGGCGGGTGCACCACACATGAAAAGTTAAACGCACCCCTCAGCTAACACGACTATGACATCTAAATACACCACACAGTGTCTAGGTTTCAGTCCCAACTACATACCTTGCAACAGGTGCTGAAATGTTATGGGGTGGTTTTTGTCTCCAAATGGCATGTACTCATATATGTATTGATCTGACAGGATCATGAGCACTGTGTTCGGGAGATCCTAAGGCTAAGGTGCTGCCTTTATCTGATGAAAACTACTTCACAGGCGGGAGGTAGAGGAATATTTGCATTGCTGCATATTATCCAAAGCTTCCATCATATGCCGGTCTGGATAAGTCTTTAGGACGATTACCACTGGCACTCGACATGGTCTGGTATTATCCTAAATAATACCTTCTCATATATGTTTTCAATGAATCATTCCATCACTAGTTGCCGGTGATGTTATGTACTATAGACTTTATGATATTTAGGATGTTAATGCCCAGTAATGATTATATACCTTGTCACACGGTTTCCTGATAAATCCCCAAAGGATTGAAAACATCCTCATACTGTAAAAATAACTGTTGCATATCCTTCCAAGTGCACTAACTTCTACGAGTGTGCAGTTAAACTCATGGTTTGTTTAAGCTTAGGGCACGAATTTGCTCTGTCTAAATCTTTTCCTTCCAGACTTCCAAATTGATGACTGTAAATCAGTTGGATAAGTCCACGTCTCCAGCCCCGAATTCGTCCATCCATATGGGTGCTACTCTCTCAGAACGTAACTACTGTATGTGTACATCACTGATATATATGAAATATCGTTTTGTATATTAATTATCCGCTATATGCAATATCTCGACTGGCAAATCAGCACCTTCACTGTGTACTGTAGTTTTCCCATATAATACAGCACTTTATTGCACGAGTGACAATATATGAAGTCTAAGTATTTGCCCTAACGCCAGGGAAGAAACTTGCTGCATTTTGGCAGTGTTGGCAGTTTCCCCCCGAAGGAATTATGTCACATTAAGTTCTAATACGTGACGATTAAAACAGATTGTAGCATTATCGCTACCTATCGCCTATGTGAGGCAAAATCTTAAAATGAAACACAGAAATATTTTGACTGAACCGGAAAAGTCAATGCAGGAAAAGTACGTGAATCCCACTCACATGAATAAACCATGTCGTGGTTGGCACAACCTGTTATTCTCCGTAAGGAGCAAACTTCCGCAGATATTTACCCTTCTTTCCATCCATTACGCTATTTCAATAAAATTCCGGCACTTCACACGTTTTCGTTGTGCTTAATATCACTGGGAGTGCTGCAAGTTGCATTGGAGCCCCCGCAGTAGTTTAATGTTGCGTTAATACCCTCCCATCATGCCCTTTCATAGACTTCAGTTTGCAGTTCCGTTCCACATGACCTATTCTTTCGAATTTCTTACATTTTGGTTCACTGTATGCCTGCCACATGTGTCCTGTTCGTCCACATCTATAGCAATTAACTCCCTGGGTGAAAGTTCTCTTCGTATCCCTAATTTTGGTCACAGCTTCTATCTGATCTAAAACCGCCACTTTCACTACGTCGTCAGTTAACTTCCTAAGGAACTCTTTTCCTGACACATTGGGTGGCAAGCTCCTCAAACCTGTGGCAAGCTCCTCCGTCATATCTCTGGCTGGCATGCCTTGTTGGTACCGTCATTTCCCATCAGTCCCTATGTGTTGAAATTTAGCCTTCTGATCGTGTCCAAGAACTCTTCGACTGGCACAGTTCAGCTGTTCCTTGTAATACCTACAGCTACCATTTCTTCTTTATCGCTGCATAAAGCCAGTCTTCAGAATGTTAAATGTCCGTGCATACCTTAACTCCTCGTGATGCATATTCGTACTCCCTAGCAATTCTCACCAAACGTAAACTGGCCTTATCAAGAACTGATCCTCTGACCAACATTCGAGAGTTGAGACTGTTGACTGATTGTCTATGCATACTAAAATGTGCTCTTCTGCTGTACTGAAAAAAGCGGGTACTGGAGTAGTGGCATTGCCGTCTTGGCTGAGTACCGATTTTCTGGACGAGAATTGGCCCCTCTTTCTTAGGGTTCTGTACCTCAGTCCGTAGAAACAGAACCCTTACAAGATCACTTTGATGTCTGTCTCTATGTATTTCTGTCCGACTGTATGTCTTCCAGACTGTTAATAAGCCGTTTTCTCCTGAGCGGGTAGGTGTATCAAACTGAAATTTATATTTCCTACTAAACTCTATGGTCCCTTGCCCGTATACAGGATTTAAGCCTCTGAGTCAATGCTGTCAAAAAGATATTGCCGTTTAATTCAATTATTTTGATGTTCACAAACTCACTCAACAAAATTTATAACGTGCTTCCAGTTGACTTAGTCATAAAATTTGACGGGAAGCAAGGCTTCACAGTGCAAATAAGAAAAAGATTTCCGAAAATTGTTACTCTGTTGTCATATTACGCGAGGAAACAACTTTCTGTCATTTGTTGCCCGGCTGTCAGTTTGCTCACCTATTTAGACAACTTAATCTTAAAAATTGCAATATCACTCTGAAAATTATACACCGAATTGAAACTTAAAACATGCTCTGCAGCCTTAGTCTGCCATGGAGGGACATCACGCTGGTATCCATATCGATAACAAGCAAAAATTGTCGAGATTCTCGATTCCTGGGGAGGTTGAATTATCCACATACCTATACTGAGGTGAAAAAACTCATTCGATGTCTCCTAATATCGTGTGAGACCACATTTTGCCCGGCGTACAGCAATAACACGATGTGGCATATACCCAACAAGTCGTTCAAAGCCCCCAGAAGAAATATTGCGCCATGCTGCCTCTATACCTGTCCATAATTGCGAATGTCTTCATGTAGAAATACTAAACAGCTTATCATTTGCAAAATGGAAGGTTACTTTAAACCTCTTTACCATAGTTTCAACGTTTATAAAATCATCTTATTCGGAAGGAAATACTGTCAAATGTTTTACATGTTGTAGCAGAGTTACGTGGAAATACATCCTCGTCAGTCTTATAGAAAATTTCATCCCTATCTGAAAAAGACTTTTTATAAAAGCAAAAAACAATGGTAAAGTAGTTTTAAAAGACCTTCCAATTTGCAACTGATTATCTGTTTATTATTTCTACAAGAAGATTTCATCCTAAGGTTGCAGCTCCAGTCATGCAGAAGATTTTTTTAAATTTATAAAGTGTTACCGGTGCAGGATCTTACGTACGTACTGACTTACCGATTAGTCCCATTAATCTTCGACAGGGTTCTAGTCGGACAATCTGGTAGCCAAATCATTCACTCAAACTGTCAAAAATGTTCTTTAAACCATTCACGAACACTTCCGTTTGAGTAACGAGACGCATTGTCAGCCATAAAAATTCCATAGTTGTTGGGGAACCTGAAATCTATGAATGGCTTCCACAGCTCATGATCTTGTGATAGCGTTACTGCCTTTGGATCACGGGGTCCTGGCTTAGATTGCCGGTCGGGTCGAGGATTTTCTCCGCTGGTGGACTGGGTGTTTTTGTTGTCCTCATCATTTCATCATCATTCTGGAAAATGGCGAGACTGGACTGTGAAAAGCTTGTACGGACGCTGATTACAGCGTCGTTGAGGGCTCCGGAAACCAAAATTCATCACCAGCGTCATCATCGATGAATAGCTGCAAATGGTATCCAAGTATTCGAACATAGCCATTTCGAGACAATCAACGGTTTAAATGGAACGGAAGACCCAGTCCATTCCACGTAAAGAAAGTCCATACCATTATGGAGCCACCAGCTATTTCACAGTGTACTGTTCACATCTTAGGTTCATCGCTTCGAAGGATCTGCGCTATACTCATACCCTACCTTCAGCTCTTACCAACAGAAATCGGGACTCATCTGACCAGGACATGGTTTCCGAGTCTCCTTGGGTTCGACCAATATGCTCAAGAGCTAAGGAGAAACGCTGCAGACGATATCGTGCTGTAAGCAAAGGTACTCGCATCGCTCGCCTGCTGCTTTAGCCCATCAACGCCAAATTGTGCCGAATGTTATAACAGATACCTTTGTTGTACGTCCAGTATTGATTTCTGTGGTTATTTCACGTAGGGTTGCTTGTCTGTTAGCACTGACAACACTATGCCAACGCCACTGCTCTCGGTAGATAGTGAAGGCCGTCGTACATTGACTGCGTTGTCCATAGTGAGAGGTAATGTCTGACATTTGGAATATTCTGCAAATTCGTGACGTTGTATATCTAGGAATATTGAATTCCCTAACGATTTCCGAAATGGAATGTCCCATGCGTCAAGCACCAGCTACCATTCCGCGTTCAAAGACTATTAATTTCCATCGTACGGCCATACACACGAATCCCCTGAGTACAAATGACAGCTCCGCCAATGCGCTACTCTTTTATATCTTTTATAAGCGATACTACTGCCATCTGTATATGTGCATATCGTTATCCGATGACATTTATCACGTCAGTGTAATTAAGTTTCTACGGAACCCTCAAAGGGCGAAACCAATATTAATTATTTTTTCTTGTTGTTTTGACCCATCGGTCTTCTGATTTGTTTACTGGGGTCCCCTACGAATTCATCTCCTCAGCGTAACATTTGCATCCTGCGACCTCAATTACTTGTTGGATATATTCCAATCTCGGTCTTCCCCTGCATTGTATACCTCCTACTGTGCGCTATAGTACCATAGAAGCCACTCGTTGGTGCATCAAAAGGGGTCCTATCATCTCGTCTATTCTCCTTGTCACTGTTTTACATGTGTCCCATACTTCGCTGATTCTGCAGAGAATCTCCTCGTTCTCATCTAATCTGTCCACCCAATTTTCAACTTTCTTCTGTACCTCTGATTTTCTTCTGTACAGTTTTTCTACTCAATATTCTTTCCGATATCATCTCGTAATAAATGAACGGAATTATTTAGTTGAGCTTATTTTATAGAACTCTTTTCTCATTTAATTTAAATTTTATTTATTTTTCAAAACTATTCGTTTATCATTTCCTCCTACATTTTGTGTTTTCCTTATTACGGCGCAACATCTTTTTCCGTTTTTATATTTTCGAGAACATCATTTCTCATATTTAAGTTTAGAGACTTTTCCTGTTTTAAAATCTTTAACTTCTCGTCAACTTTGACAGGCCTTCTTTCCTCTTCATATCAAATTTTGTTTCTCGTCAGTGAAACAGAATTTTTGAGTTCAGTTCTTATTAGGTTGTTATTTTTCACCTTACTAGACTGTGGTCATTAGAAAGCCTGAACTGATTTAACACTACGAACGCTGAGGATATATATATTTGACACACATAAAATTTTTATCCTCTCTTCTAATTGTTATAGGATGCGGGCGGAAGATTCATGACTTTTAATATTTCTTAGCCTAGTTATTTTGAAGCAGAAGCTCACGTTGTCAGTTGACAGCTTGAGAGAGAAAATAACAAAAACTTCAATACCGCCGATGTGACGCTGTTGTCCCATTGGGCACAGTTAGCGCTGTGTATTGGTACGGATTGTCGACAGTCTATATTAAGTCTGAAGCTGTATTACAGATATGAGAGTCCTTGTGCTGTGACTTTGACGGAATAAAAATTAATAAAAGAAGAACAGAAAAACACTGTGAAGTAGCGAAGCATCGTAGTCACAGGATGAACAGAAGTTAGCTTTGATGAGTAACTCTGAAGCTCTAGAATCCGAAGGAGAATAAGTAGAGTGTGTTTCAGCTAATTCTGATTATGATGCAAAACAAATGTGGTGTAATTCTGACAAAAGATGCTTTCTCAGTAAGTCTGTTGTCGTTACACAGGCTAAAGCACCTAACAGAACGATGTTGGAAATAGTTCCTTCTACTAAAGGAACTCCTGGAATGCGTTAAACGTTTTTGGGCAAATTCTGGCATTCATTAATGACTTGCTCGCGAGTGCCTGGCGTTTGTTTATTGGCGAATCTATTTTCATCCACAATCAAAAATGCACTGAAACAGAGGCGCTAACAGTACTGAGAGGCGAAGAATTTTCTTTATTTTTTGAACAACATGATGAATGTCTTTCTATAGTGTACGTAGGGGTGCCATTGAATTTAGAGGAATAGAAGGGGACCTTCTTAGGTCAGAGCGGTGAGGAATACTATAATACAAGTCTGTAATGTCACGTTACCGCTTAAGAGATATCACAATATTTGTCAGGTTTGATTTAAAATCGATAATATCTGAGTGACTGTAAACGACAAGTGTGCTCTCATGTCACACCTAAGGAAGGAATTCACAAGAAGCTGTCAGAGCTTGTATATTCGTGTTGGTGCGAAGCTGTTTCCGTTGAAAAGTTGATGTAGGCTCTCTCAGTTTATGGCTTTAAAACCTGAAAATTACGGGAAAAAAATACTGGATGGCTATCGATAAATATCTGAGATATAAGCTAAACGCTTTTGCGTGACTTCGTAAAGATGGTTCACGTTCTAGAGGTGAACGTCATTGTGAATTTGTAGAGAAGGAACTTATTGTGTCATATCTAAATACAAGAAGAAAAGTTACGTCTGACAAACACTTCGCCACATTTTCACCTGCACAACGTCTGTAAACAGACTAGGAAAGCTTTCTTCGTACACTAAACGAATGTACGATACAAGTACGTGAACACAAGAAGAAAGCTCATAGACGGCCTGTACAAGACTGCCACAACGAAATTGTCCTCAAAGAGCTTCAAGGAAGCTATAAAAATAGTAATTATTCTCAGTTCCTTGTATCCAAATATACAAACTGGAACTGACACGAGGCCAGAGCCTGACACAGTGACATGTTACAATGAAACTAGTCGATAGTAGAAGATGCTGACCAGACGGCCCGCAAGTGCTCAGTAAGATATGGTAGATGAAGGTAACCTGTTCATACATTTCTTTCATGCTGGATTTAGGTCGAATCAGTGCCTGAATGATTCACCGAGAAGTAAAGAACCTTAAAATACCACGACAAGATATCCTTCTCAACTCACGGAGAAGTTCGCCGCAGATTATACAGAAAACAGGGTCAGAGCTATAAGCTATTCTCTTTCGGTCATCAGAACGAATGCAATGTGCAAAAACCTTACAACGAAGGGAGAAGTTGATATAAGTGTGCCTCACATGACAAACCAATTTGCAAGAACTGTGCTGTTATTACAGTCCCTTATGACTGTCAAAATTGCAAAATTTAGTCTATAGACAATGATAATATGCATTTACTGGCTTACACTACCTCTAATTTTTGTCTTTATATAATGTATATCAAAGCGAAGCTCTATATCAGAGTTTGATAATATGCTGACTTTATATTATCTGTTCCTGCTCACTCATAAAAAATATCATAATGTTCTTAAAACATTCTGACTTGACTCTATTTCTATAAAAATAAAAAAAATTTTCGTGATATTACCAAACCGTTCTTGAGTATTTGCCTATTTAAGGTGATACTGACTAAAATGGAGCAAGTATTCACTTTTTATTCTGATAGATGGAAATATTTCAAAATAAATTCTAAGTACCTTGTATGGCTATTCATAATGTTTGGAACAAAAGCAAAATGATGGGCCAGTACTTAGACTACTTCATACAGTATAGCTTGCCTTCTAAAATTAGAAGTTTGAGAAGATGTGGAAGCACATCGAGTAGAGCTGGGAAACTTTGTCCCTACGATGGTGGAACGGGGTTTCAAAAACCTAGTGGGCGACTTATCTTGCACGATTCTTCGTTGTTTAATAGCTGTAGTAAATTTAACTTTTTGTTCTTTCGATTTCACACTTGGTTATCTATTGGAAAACGTCTTTAGGATGTATATTTCGTTCCTTTCAGAAAATTCCAATTTCATGTGCTGTCTGTCGGTCCTAGTAATCAACTTCTTCTTGAAGAGTAATTTTTCAGTTTTGTCTCCCCTTTTTCAACAAATTCGCCCATTACTAAATTTTAAGTTCCCTTTTGAAGAAAAATTTTTCAGTTTTGTCTCCTGTTTTTCCTCAAATTCTCCCGTTATTATCCTGTGGCGTGATTTCATTAAGTGTTCTCACTCGTTGTCTATCTCCTCGTCAAGATCTTTAACGTCGTCAGAGTGCGAGGTAGCAGGGAACTCGACTTCTGCCATATTTTATGAGTATCCCTTATTTTCTTTAAATTGAATTCTTCTGTCTGTTCCTAGATCCGGTAGCCTACCTTAAGTCATAAGCATTCAATTTTATGGTCAGTTTATGGAGCATGGCAGAAACAGTCCATGTTAACGAGTTACGGTATTTCATTTTAACCAAACATCGTGTAGCAATGCGAGGGGGCAAACTTGGCTCGGCGTGCAACTTAATAGAATAACACTGCCTGGCGTTCATTAAGTACATTGTTTGAAATGGGATTTAAATCGAACGGAGAAGTATCCCAGGAATTTTCTCGTAGTAGTATTCGTACGTTTAAACAACATACAATTACTTCATCCTTGTTTGAAATCGAAAATAAGGATATAATCATCACGCAGAGCCGTTGGTAAGTCTGCGATTACGGACAGTGGGAACAATCAATATATGCCTCCACAGTATCTACAATCGTGGGAAAGGAAAAGTGTTAAAGAACTGCATAAGCTGTTGAATGGAATGAACTGTCCATTGAACACACAATAGGGATTCAGAGAAAGCAAACGTCAGGCGAAAGTACTGAGGAGTGAACGGTACGAGATTTGCGATAAATTTAGTAGTTTAACGTAGGCTCCTTAGTAGACGAGGCGAAGGAATTCTGTTGCCTTCGAAGCCAAATGCCTTATGATTGAGTGCGGGAGGAGGATGTGAGATGCAACCGAGAGGGCATTCCTGGCCAAAAAGGTCTGCTAGTATCAAATGTAAGCATTAACTGGAGGAAAGAAATTTGGAGACTGTACATGTGGGACATAGCATTGTGTTGTAGTGGATGGGCTGTGGAAAAACCATAAAGAAGAGACCACAAGTATTAGAGATGTGTTCCCACAGAAGGATGCTGATAATTAGATGGTCTGATAAAAGAAGATGCGATACTTTCCGTTGAATCCACGAAGAAAGGAATGTACAGAAAATATCGACTGGAAGAAGGGAAAGGAAGGTAGGGCATATGTTAAGAAGGAGAGATAAGGGTAAAAATTGTAGCGGAAGACACTTTTTGAATACATCCAACAAATAACCGGGAACATGGTGTGTATGAGCTAGTCTGTGGTGAAGAGGTGGGCGATGAAGGTGGTCCACACAGAACAGCCAGGGGAAACAAAATATGAATTAAAGGAAATCTTATGGCATGCGTTACCCGGATTACAACTCAGGTAGTTACTAGATTAATTACTGTGAAACTGCACACTGAGGATACGTCAGTATATTCAGTAACGCCCATGTATACTTTCCAGTCAGAATGGTGTAACTGCAGAACGAAACCGTAATGAAGCTTCTAATACTTGAAAGCGTCACAGATGTAGGAAATCTCGATGAATTCCTGTCTGTTCTAATATTTGAAAGCGCGACAACTGTGAAAAATCTCGATGAATTCCTGTCTGAAGCGGAAAATTGCGCACAATGGAAGTGGCAGCGCAAATGGACATGGCCGACAGTGATGGGTGGTAGCTATCAAACCGGATGACAGCAGCAAAGAGAACATTTCGCGAATGACGAGCCACACTTGTGCAAATTGACGGGTAATTTGGCGCACAGAAAGAGCGCAGCAGTTTCGACCGTGTTTGGCAACCGACGGTTGATTGACGTCACGGATGAATAGATCCGCACGCCGAAAAGTACATTTAGGGAACGGTGTCGGCGATAGCAGCGGAAACAGAACAATGGAAAAGCAGTGAGTGGTCTTCCGAATTAACAGATCGGTTTTGTACACTCCTTTAAGTAGGAGTGTAAAACGAAAACGACAAAAATGCATCTCGAATATAAAGAAGCAACTGCAAGGCCTAAAAGTCCTGAAATAATTTTAATGTCAGTAGAGGTAAACTAAAAAGTTGGTTGGTGGGTTTTAGGGAAGGAGACCAGACAGCGAGGTCATCGGTCTCATCGGATTAGGGAAGGACGGGGAAGGAAGTCGGCCGTGCACTTTGAAACGAACCATCCCGGCATTTGCCTGGAGCGATTTAGGGAAATCACGGAAAACCTAAATCAGGATGGCCGGACGCGGGATTGAACCGTCGTCCTCCCGAATGTAAACTAAAAACACTGCCCGTGAGAAAAGATATATTGCCTTACAGAATACGATCTGCATTCTAGGACGGAACAGGAAGAACAGAAATAATAATGGAAGTTATTTTGTGTCACTATATTAGATAGATTTGTTGTAAACGTATCTGCTGAACACGAATAACGCTATAGGTACAAGAAAAGTTGTTTTCCGAATTTTAGGAGTAAAATAAAAAATATTTTGGTAACTCAATACACATCAGCGGGTTAGCAGCGTTTTCCAGACATGGATAATATAGTTACTGATTCAAGTTACTAACACAGAACATATACATGAAATAATATAACTGAACCTTTCTGTACCAGACACCGAGAGATTCCGCAAACTGCCAGAAACCGATTGTCTTTAATAGTCTACACGCTGATAACTTAGTTCTCTTTCAGATTTCTTCTGAACGTAGTACCGATAAACCAGATGACACAAGATAATCATTAAGAACAGCAACATCGGCTAAGATAATATCTTTAAATGAAAGCGGTCACTCTAGGTGTCGTAAATCTGTAGGAATATCATAACAATGTGGAAATATCTGATTCTGTGTAAGAAGCCTTCGAAACATTGTGGATATATTGTTGGAGATTTCCAAAGTGTGAGACAGGAAACAAGCTGTTCGGAACTAAGTATCACTTACTGTAGATATATGTTACAAGTGTGATATGTGTTTGGGTGCTGAACAGCGATTCTAAAGCTACTGAGAATATGAATCTTAAGAAACCGGACACTCACTTGGAAGGGTGCACAAATTTACCTTATTCTAATATAAAGAACTGATTCGTCTAAGTTGCTGTGACCGGGGTGCTAATGCTAAATATCAAGTAAATTCATCTATGAAGTATCATAAATATTTGTTAGCCAAGAGTACAGAAGATTTTTGGGAATTCAGTGATGATATTATCAATATTAAAAAAAATCTTGAATGAAAAAGAGCTAGAGATTGGAAATATATTGTTTGTTGATATGTAACCCTACTACAGTTTTGTTACATTTCATAACAACGAACTATCTTACCACTCTGTTTTCTTTATGTGTGCTGTGTTAACAAAGAATCAGTTATTTACTTACTGTGCACTGGCATCATCAGTTCAAACCTATTAAGAATACAGTTACCACAAAGGGAATAAAAACGTAATTTTATGTTTTTATGCCGCTAGGTATGTTGTTTTATTTAAACGATTTGTGTAAATTTATCCTGAAAATTAAATAATCACAACATGTAATGTCGTTGCTGTTGTGTTCCCTGGATGGACAGTTTTCATTTGCAAAGACGTACTTTGCTATGTGAGGCACGAAATTTCAGGCGGATTCAGTGTTACTGGGAAATGTGGAGGATGAAACGGCATAAAGGAAAATGTACAAGTATAGTACTAACATCAGGCATGAATGGATTGAGGAAGATTAATAAGAGCCCAGCAGACGTATTTCTTAGTGACTTAGGCATTGCTTGTGCAAAGATGTGATGTTGCATGTGAAGAGTAAGGTAAAAAGCACTCACATCTCAGTAAAAGGTTTCACATCAACCAAAGGCAAGTTGTCAAGATATTTAACATCCTTGAACTAAATATATGATGCTATAAAGAAAATATATGCCTCTTCATTAACACAAAGGAAATCAATTTTAACGGTTATTTTAAATTAGTCTTTTTGTGATTACTCTTCAAGGTTGTTTCAAATTACCGACAATTCCTTTTCTTCGCTATAACCAAACGCCTACAAGTCTGTGGAATTATTGAAGTAGTACACTCACCACTTTAAACACTGGAGATAATGCTGCTTCCTTACAGTGAGAATAATCTCATATTTAATCTGCGATTTAAAGTAGTTAGCTACTGACATTGGTTATTATTTAAGCTTCTTGTTGTGTTTAGAACCCTCCTCAAATTTCTGTAGCGCCTACACAATCTGTTTACATTTACTAGCAAAAGTTACTTTCCCTGCCTCATTTTCCGCTGACGTATAAAAATGCAAACTTGTATCTGCTCACTGCCGTTTACAAGTGTGAACCGTACCTTGTCCCCGACTGTTTCAAAGCCGCTCTTTGTTCCTACTCTCGCCTTCGCAGCTATTCGTCTCTGAAGAAGCTATGCACCGGTATGCTTTCGAAATGTTTAACCCCTCAGTGCTACATTACTAGTATTATTTCTAATATATGTCTACGTCACTGACAAAGATCTCGCTGGATTTTTAATACATAATGCCTCACAGCTTATTTGGAGATCACCAATGTAAGATACATTTTATCTAGCTCAAGGAAACAAACTCGCAGAACAACAATGCGGGAAGCCAATCTGAATACTTCAGAAAGTAATAATTTTGTACGTACATGGCACAAATATATACATTTTTACTAAATGAACAGTTCCACTCCTATGATGATTAAATCAACCACACTGGTTTGTTTCAAACGAATCTTGACACAGTAATATTACAGTATCTTAAGTTCGATTTAAGAACATTAGAAGAAAAAGTTAGTTGTAGCTAAGTACAACTGGAAGGTGTGTGTATGGAAGAACGGGAACTGAATACCTTTTCGTGTGCTCCAACAGAATTCAAGTCAAAAACCAAGAATAGTTTGAGTGAAATAACGTCTTACTTACCGATGCCACCAACAGTATTGCTACCGCAACGAGTACCACACAAATTTTCCTGCTTAGTGAATTATCTCTAACGAACTGAGTCGGAACTAACTATTTCATTCGGCTATGTACCAAGTGTTGTGATTATGATATTGTATATTTAAAGTCCCAAATGTGGTTCAGCAAATAAGTGAAACATCTTGATAAACACATTATACATTAATCGGTGGTACATATCTCAATATCAGCTCGCACATTTCCTTCCGTGGTTAACAGCTTCCTGCGATAAAATGGCTGCAGGTGGCAAGGGGTTTATCAGCAACGATATTTGTTTGCCGTATAATACTGAAGTACTGAGCGGAATTCCTCGAAATAAAGCAGGACAGTTCCTCATTATCCCCGCACTTTGTAAAGACAGGATTAGCTTCCAAGCCCCACAGTAATATAATACCATTGCAGCAAACTGCGCCTGTTTTTTGCGTCCAAGTAGTATGTAGTGCTCTGATACACGCAGCGAACACTCACGTAATTGGCTCATCTCGTGAGCCGCAACTGTTTTCTTTCAGAATGTCAGTTTCCACCTGCGTCTGCTGCCCCGTAGCAGGAGATTCCGAAGCAGTTGGATGAGCCGTCCACTATCCCTTTTAAATTTTACATACTGTGTAACTGTAAATAGCCTGCCCGATTAATCGTTCCTTCTGCTTTTGATATCTACGAATGTAATTCATAAACTATCTGTTGCTTCAATAGTTTCTTTCTGTTTCCATAGAGGATGTTAAAAAAGGTACGGCCAAACTTTCAGGAGACATTCCTCACAAACAAAGAAAGAAAATATGTTATGTGGACATGTGTCCGGAAACGCTTACTTTCCATGTTAGAGCTCATTTTATTACTTCTCTTCAAATCACATTAATCATGGAATGGAAACACTGCAACAGAACGTACCAGCATGACTTCAAACACTTTGTTACAGGAAATGTTCAAAATGTCCGCCGTTAGCGAGGATACATGGATCCACCCTCCGTCGCATGGAATCCCTGATGCGCTGATGCAGCTCTGGAGAATGGCGTATTGTATCACAGCCGTCCACAATTCGAGCACGAAGAGTATCTACATTTGTTACCGGGGTTGCTTAGACAAGAGCTTTCAAATGCCCCCATAAATGAAAGTCAAGAGGGTTGAGGTCAGGAGAGCGTGGAGGCCATGGAATTGGTCGGCCTCTACCAATCGATCGGTCACCGAATCTGTTGTTGAGAAGTGTACGAACACTTCGACTGAAATGTGTAGGAGCTCCATCGTGCAACGAACCACATGTTGTGTCGTAATTGTAAAGGCACATGTTCTAGCAGCACAGGTAGAGTATCCCGTATGAAATCATGATAACGTGCTACATTGAGCGTAGATGGAATAACATGGGGACCAATCAAGACATCACCAACAATGCCCGCCCAAACGATGACAGAAAATCTGTGTTGATGACGTGATTGCACAATTGCGTGCGGATTTTCGTCAGCCCACACATGTTGGTTGTGAAAATTTACAATTTGATCACGTTGGAATGAAGCCTCATCCATAAAGAGAACATTTGCATTGAAATGAGGATTGAGACATTGTTGGATGAACCATTCGCAGAAGTGTACCCATGGAGGCCAATCAGCTGCTGATAGTGCCTGCACACGCTGTACATGGTACGGAAACAACTGGTTCTCCCGTAGCACTCTCCATACAGTGAAGTGGTCAACGTTACCTTGTACAGCAGCAACTTCTCTGACGCCGACATTAGGGTTATCGTCAACTGCACGAAGAATTGCCTCGTCCATTGCAGGTGTCCTCGTCGTTCTAGGTCTTCCCCAGTCGCGAGTCATAGGCTGGAATGTTCCATGCTCCCTAAGACGCCGATCAATTGCTTCGAACGTCTTCCTGTCGGGGCACCTTCGTTCTGGAAATCTGTCTAGATACAAACGTACCGCCCCACTGCTATTGCTCCGTGCTAATCCATACATCAAATGGCCATCTACCAACTCCGTATTTGTAAACATTGCACTGACTGCAAAACCACGTTCGTGATGATGACTAACCTGTTGATGCTACGTACTGATGTGCTTAATGCTAGTACTGTAGAGCAATGAGTCGCATGTCAACACAATCACTGAAGTTAACATTACCTTCCTTCAATTGGGCCAACTGGCGGTGAATCGAGGAAGTACAGTACATACTGACGAAACTAAAATGAGCTCTAACATGGAAATTAAACGTTTCCGGACACACGTCGACATAACATATTTTCTTTATTTGCGTGTGAGGAATGTTTCCTGAAAGTTAGGCCGTACCTTTTTTTAACACCCTGTATACGTAATGAATTTTGAGTACCTATTAAAATTTGTGACGGTTTATTTGTAGTTTCTACCGATAACCTACATACACTGCATTGTTTCCTATATTGAGCTGAAAATAATTGCTCAGTATGTCACGAATGTCGACTTTGCACTGACATTAAACTGATAAAAAAGAAAAAGAAACAGTACAATTCTTATAGCACACATTATTATAACAATAGCTTTGAGGTAAAAGTCATTGTATAGTGCGCGATGGAATGTACTGCATATTGAGTGCCAATCATCTTCTGAATGGTTCTCGCGTACTTATATTTATTACGTACATTAATAAATTAATTATTACATGGTGTGTGATGAGCTCTTTAAAACGGTTGTGATTTACTTTTGTTTTGGATTTAAAATATTTTTTTAATTTGATTTTTATTCTTTTCACAACTATAGTTAAATTCCTTTATCTTGGCGGCTCGCGCATGCCCGCCCAGATGCGGGAGATTGCTGCGTTGCCAGTTGCACACGACGCACGCGCCAATAGAAGCAGCGTCATAGTATAGCATAGTTCGGAAGCTTACGTTTAGGGGGAGCGCGCAGTTCATGAAGTAAAGCCACCACAGCCGCATTAACCCTTTCGCTGCTACAAAGACGTGCTCCCTGCATTCCGCGCACAGCAAATAAATGCTGTTTGTGTGTGCCACACACAAAAATTGTATTTGACATAGCTCAGAGCACTTCACTGATACACAGTATATTCAAATCCTAATGTTTTTGTAAGTCCAAAGTTTTGTTTAATGTATTTTGTCTACTTCCTTTTGATTAACTGAAGTGCTTTAAAATAAAGCCAAACGTGCTCAGTGTAAATAAAACTTTTGTTACAGTCGTGAAAAACGGAATATTTCTCAATATTACATACGACAACTTTGTGGTACTTAAATGAGATATTGCTATACAGTAAATTTTATATGAAATTTAGGTATCTTGTCCACATTTCATTCTCAACTTTGTGGCAACTAAAATCGACCATACGGAAAGTATACGCTATCGACTTCTACCTCTGCAAACTCTTCAAAATTTCGTGCAATGGTTTACTACATTTAATGCTGCATAATAACTGCGTTGAACATCGAAACAAGTCATTTATGGGGGGAACGTATAAGTCAAGAAACCATGTAAAAATCAAAGTTTTGGGTCAAATAGCTTTTGTGAAATCGAATGATAAGCGTGTCAAAGCAGTGGGAACACCATGTGTCTGCACAGGCGGGCAGTGCAGTGATGACAAAATCGCCCACAGCGCGGAATGCAGGGAGCACGTGTCTGCAGCAGCGAAAGGGTTAATGAAGAGACAAAGCACTAGAAATTTCAAAAAATTGCATTCAAACGAATATAATTCGTGAGGTAAGGCACTTCGATATTGTTTTCAAATAATGAAAGTATTAAGCACCACACAAGGTTTGAACTCATAACCTTTCATGTAGAAGCCCAACACCTTAACCGTTACGCTATCCCGGCTCGTTCGCTTACATAGTGCCATGAGGACTATAACATGTCACCCAAAATACTGACAAACACTGTTGGTATAACTATGAATTACTCACGCTTCGTCGAAATACAATAGGAAATAAACAATTACCACTGTTCTTTATTGCGAAAAAGCAGTATAAAGGAAAGTCTGCTATCAAGACATTGCTTTTGTTCTATTACTTTATTTATGACTGAACGTTTCTAAAACTGAAGACACTCGTCCATGCTCTGCACTGCAGTCGAGATCTGGCAACGTCGTTCTCTGTTCGTTGGCTGACTGTGTTTTGTGTCGTCAGATGCGCAGAACGAACCTAAACTCGGCCGCCAACATAAATGATGCGCACTTTAGTTGCTCAATAATGATTAATCATGAGCAAACGTTTTGTTTATATTAGTTACTGTAATACGAGCCAATCTTGAAACACATTGCCTTTAAGTTAATACCTGAAATAATATTTTTGTATTTTGCCTCAGCTAATATTGTTAACAAGCATTAGATCTTTGATTATCATTTGTAATTGACCACACACGCGAGAGAATTGTTCTTACCAATTTCAACAATTAGTTGTAGTCCGATTCGTGGCTCCAGATCTCGGTCAGTAACCGAAAATGAAAATCTTAAAAAGTACGTCTTCGTTCACTGTGTAGCACGGCAGTGGAAAAAATATTTATTATATTATAAGCAGGCGAATTCTTCACTTCCGCGAATTTCATGAATTAAGATTGCCACGTAACGGCGTCTGTAGCTGCAGCGGAGGGTGCAATTGTTGCGCTGAAAATTACTTAGAATATTCATATTTAAAGGAAACGGACACGACACAGATCTCAGCTTCTACAAATAAAAGTGAACAATAACATTAAACTATTATACTGTGAAATTAATATTACAAATGCGCTTACATTCAACAGCAGTGAACCAATATGTCCAACTTCTAGCACGGCAGCCAAGATAAAGTGTGAACTGAAAAAGAAGACAATTGAACACAATTCTTATATACGTTAATTATCGTTTTTGGTGTGGTGCATAATTATTATTCTTTCCACTCGAAAGTTATGTCATAATTTTATATTATAATAATACAAATGATACAGATTATCTGCCACCTGAGCGGCCAGTATAAAACTCAATTTGCCGGCCGCGGTGGTCTCGCGGTTAAGGCGCTCAGTCCGGAACCGCGCAACTGCTACGGTCGCAGGTTCGAATCCTGCCTCGGGCATGGATGTGTGTGATGTCCTTAGGTTAGTTAGGTTTAAGTAGTTCTAAGTTCTAGGGGACTGATGACCACAGATGTTAAGTCCCATAGTGCTCAGAGCCATTTGAACCAAAACTCAATTTAATATTTAGCATCGAGATAAAAGCTCTTGTCCATATTAATTGTTTTAAATACTTGTGTTCGAGTTTCTTCCTACACTTTCACTGGGGACGGCACAAGGTCTGATACCATATGTTTGGCAAAAATAATTTCAGAACACAAATAAAACGGAAGGGACTTGCTGTTAAACAGTGTGAGAAAAGAATGAATGCAGTGTGCGACAGTGCAAGGGGTGATGAAGTGTTGCAACATGTAACCTCCCCCTCACTTATCGACCTTAATGACAGTGAAAAAATTGAACCGCATGTACCTAATGGAAATTTGGGAAAAGCAATCGTCACCGAAGTTAATCTGTCGGTAAAGAGGGAGGAAAGGGTTACATCTAAATGAAAGGAAAAATGCATATGAAAATTGGTGAAATTTAATTTTGAGAAAAGGGTAAAATTAATAAAGAACGTAAATGTGCGGTCGTTACGGTAACAATTAATTGGACTTAATTAGATATTTGAGATTTGGGGATAATTACGGTCGCCAGTCCTACGGACAACTACTATAATAACTGAAAATGAAAGATTAATGCACATATAATTAGCACTAAAAGCGTGGCAACTGATGGTTGACACGTGCTGTGTGAAAACTGAATGTTTGTCAGAAGTAATACATTTCGCTACACTCTGACTTAATGTACCAAAAGAATTAATAAAACCGGAAAATTGAAAGTTAATTTAGGGACTGAAATTAACAGTGAACTTTGTTTCTGAAGCACTACATAATTCAATAAAATAAGGTTAGTCTTGGGCTACCTCAACAATCATTTCAAAAGCTACTTGAACCTACGCAATTTAGAAATAAGAGATTTAACTTAGAACTTGAATTAAATGATTCTGAACAATTAACAATAGTAAAATTTAGTACGTACCAAGCTGACCTGCAGTCACAGGTAAGCTAAAATACGGTAACAAAACTCGCACTCTTAATTTGTGCTTGTGTAGCTATGAATACTTTAACTGAACTTTGAAATTAAAGCAGTGAAATGGAATAATATTACTTTAATGCTGGTGTTTGAATTTCAACGACACTCAGGTTTATTCCGGAAAAGGAAGGGACTCTGTTTGGTAATGTAATTGGGACAATGAGCAACAAAGGTTCATGCTAAGTTGCTGTAATTATAGTTACGAAAATGGAACAGTTTCAAAAGCTGAGGTCTGCCATACAGTTCTAAAACTTTACGTGCATCCAGTCTTCCTTGTTGGTTGATTGAAGGTTTGAAGTCGTCGGTCGAGGAGGTGGCGACAGTCACTCATTGTCGGCCGTCGCTGTTGCAGAATCTGGATGTTCTTCTTCTCGACACTGTCACCAAGCGAAACGAGCTGATGTGTGCCAGCTATTGTTTTGCGTCCGCGACATTGTGTCAGAAACTATCATAGCAAGTCGAGCACAATTACATGCTGCCAAACCCCGAAAGGGCGGCAACTCGCGGGAGCGTCACACAATACACCTGCTCAACCGCACTACTCCAGCCAGACCCAGCGTATAAATACAAATAATATTCACAAAACAGACCAATTATACATCGACATAAATGCATATATATAGAAATAGTAAAACAATTACAATATACAAAGACACATAAATGTTATATCTTCAGGTAACAAAATAAGGAAAAAAATTTGCCGTGCAATGGATGGAAATAGGAGGATATGCATTTCCGGCGTTACAAACAGACGATGTATAACGTCTTTGTGGAGAAGTGTTATTCATTTTACATATCCTCCACCAACTGCAAGTATTATTTTTGATGCTATGCCATTATTTTCATGTTTGCGGGGTACGCTCAGACCAGGATTATCATTTCAGGAGTCTCATATATAATAGCCACATCATTAATACATTAGTAGCTTTTGTCAGGTCATAAGAGCTTTGTGAATACAATATTGGGTAAATTCCGTAGATTCTCCATAATAACCCTGTTGATTTAAGTGTTTTTTCAGAGGATTACAGTTAATAAAGTACCGTATGTTCATTAGACAGGTTGAAAAAAATTCATAAATATATTCCCAACGTCTTCTTTTCCTTCTGCTGCTTCTTGTGCTCCACGTTTAAGCTAGTATAAGTTAGTTTCTGGTTCTTCATTTTGTCCTATATATAGCTACTAATCTCCTACCTAAAGTATTAAAAAAAAAGGCTTCCATTGGTTTATCTGATTATGTTCTTCCATTCGCTGTTTAGCTGGACAGTCTGCCCTGTTATTTATATCCTCCTTATCTGTGCCATTATGTATGTGATCCATTTTTAGCTTCGCTGGTAGAATCATATACATATCTGAAAAACATTTTCTGGTGTTGCCTATTGCCACAGAACTTCCTTGCAGCCAATCTTGTTCCCTTCAGAAAGATCTAAACTATCCCTTTGAAATTTATTTATATAAATTGCGAGAGTAGTCGAACGGAAATCTAAGCAAGGTAATCATATGAGTTCAGAATAAACTTTGCTTTCACAAAATCGGCACTAAAGTAAACAGGTGTTACGGGTAGTCCCATAATAGTTTAAATGCGTAGTTGATGAAATGTGTAATTAAAATGAATAAGTTGTATACATCTGAGACTGTTGTTAAGACAGATTGCATGTCTCAAACTACATGACCCAAGTTACTAGAAACAGAGGAAGCCATCATTACTGTTTCGTTTAAGATAACGTAAACACATTTTTCATCACAAGTGATAAGGACTATAAGAAGAAAACACTTTCTTCAGGGTTAATTGCGTTGTCGAGATTAAAAGAGATGTCAGTAAAACATTCCATGATGATATAAAACAGAAACTGAAGGTACTGAATCAAAATTTTCAGAAGATCACAACTTGTTAGGTAAAACGATGAACCCTAGTAATCAAGAAGTACCTTCCTAATTAAGAATTCGTACATGATACCAAGGAAGGGAAAGCAGAAAGGTGGAAGGAGTACATAGAGGGTCTCTACAAGGGCGATGTACTTGAGGACAATATTATGAAAATGGAAGAGGATGTAGATGAAGATACAATGAGAGATATGATACTGCGTGAAGACTTTGACAGAACGCTGAACGACCTAAGTCGAAACAAGGCCCGGGAATAGACAACATTCCATTAGAACTACTGACAGCCTTGGGAGAGCCAACTCTGACAAAACTCTACTATCTGGTGACATACCCTACGACTTACGTTAGAAGACATATTAAGGAAAGGCATACCTACATTTCTATTATTTATGGACTCAGAGAAAGCTTTTGACAATGCTGACTGGTATACTCTCTTTCAAATTCTGAGAATGGTAGGGGTCCAATACAGAGAGCGCAACAATTGTACAATATGGCAATTATAAGAGTCGAGGGCATGAATAGGGAAGCAGTGGGTGGGAAGGGTGTGAGACAGGGTTGTAGCCTCTCCCCGATGTTATTCAATCTGTATATAGAGCAAGCAGTAAAGGAAGCGAAAGAACAATTCGGAGTATGTATTACAATCCATGGAGAAGAAATAAAAACTTTGAGGTTCACCAATGACATTGTAATTCTGTCAGAGAGCAGTTGAATGGAATGGACAGTGTCTTTTAAGGAGGATATAAGATGAACGTCAACAAAAGCAAAACGAGGATAATGGAATATAGTCGAATTAAGTCGGGTGATGCTGAGGGAATTAGATTAGGAAATGAGATACCTAAAGTAGTAAAGGAGTTTAGCTATTTGGGGAGCAAAATACCTGATGGTGTTCGAAGTAGAGAGGATATGAATTGTAGACTGGCAATGGCAAGGAAAGGAAAGCCTTTCTGAAGAAGAGACACTTGTTAACATTGAGTATAGATTTAAGTGTTAGGAAGTTTTTTCTGAAAGTATTTGTATGGAGTGTAGCCGTGTATCGAAGTGAAACATGGACGATAAATAGTTTGGACAAGATGAGAATAGAAGCTTTCAAAATGTGGTGCTACAGAATAATGCTGAATACTAGATGGGTAGATCACATAACTAATGAGGTATTGGATAGAATTGGGGAGAAGAGACGTTTGTGGCACAACTTGTCTAGAAGAAGGGATTGGTTGATAGGACATGTTCTGAGGCATCAATGGATCACCAATTCAGTATTGGATGGCAGCGTAGAGGGTAAAAATCGTAGAAGGACACCAAGAGATGAACACACAAAGCCGATTCAGAAGGATATAGGTTGCAGTAGGTACTTGGAGGTGAAGAAGCTTGTGTAGGATAGAGTAGCATGGAGAGCTGCATCAAGCCAGTCTCTGGACTGAAGACCACAACAACAATTAAAAAACTGCATCATCCAGTCGGTATAAAAACTACATGTTTTAACTATTAGTTGAATAAAGAGGGTAATAAAAACCTTTTAGTGTTACACTGTCTGACAAAAGTAGAGAACACAAAAGACATTGTCAGATGTAATGTAACTTCATAGACTTACACACTGTTGGTGGGCGTGTAAATGATTGGAGTGCTATTGTCTGTAAGATGTAGAGCTGTCACGAGAGTGCAGTTAGTGTTGTTCATGCTTAAAGTTGTTATCAATTCTGTTAGGGTGTTTAAGGTCTGTGAACAGGGTCAGATGTTGAGTGATCACTTTGACAAACATGGAATTACAGTTTACTGTATGATGCACCATTATTAGTATTTGACAGAGTTTAAAAATGTTCTCATTGTAAGACACTGTTTCGATGGCAGGATTAACCGCAGAATGTCAAGATTTTTAGGGTGTTCGGATGAGACTATAGCCCAAAGTGGGACTCCACAGAAACGCGACAGCAGGCACACTCGTAATGAAGTCTCCAGTTGACCTCATCCGATCACCAAGAGACTGAATTAACAAGGAAAACGTGAGATTTACATATTTCCAATGATATAATAATGCCTCAACCTGTACACTAATTTCTGTTAGCAGTAACGTTTCCTTTACAGGGAAAGTAGTGGAACCGACATGGAAATCATTTTCTGATTACATCGTTGTCAATACTGCTGCACTCTTCTGAACTCTACATACATGACATGGTATCTTCCTACCTTGCAGGCCGTAGGTTCAACACCAAGTTCCCAAAACATTCACATAATGTCCTTGCACAAATGTAGTAGGAAGATACATCAGAACCAGTCTCCCACATGTTAGAGATTAATTCCTACGATCTCGACTGTTATTAAATCCGTCCAAGAAAACATCAGTTAGGATGCTGGTTAGATAGCACGCCTGTTTTCAGAAAAAGCAGCGTTTGTGGTGCAGACGTTTACTGTTTATTTACAGAAAATTTAAGAAACTGGTAAAAGCCTATGTCAAATAAAATCTGTTTTCAGAATGAGATTTTCACTCTGCAACGGAGTGTGCGCTGATATGAAACTTCCTGGCAGATTAAAACTGTGTGCCCGACCGAGACTCGAACTCGGGACCTTTGCCTTTCGCGGGCATGTGCTCTACCTACTGAGCTACCGCAGCACGACTCACGCCCACTACTCACGGCTTTACTTCTGCCAGTACCTCGCCTCCTACCTTTCAAACTTAACAGAAGCTCTCCTGCGGACCTTGCAGAACTAGCACTCCTGAAAGAAAGGATATTGCGGAGAGGTACTGGCAGAAGTAAAGCTGTGAGTACCGGGCGTGAGTCGTGCTGCGGTAGCTCAGTTGGTAGAGCACTTGCCCGCGAAAGGCAAAGGTCCCGAGTTCGAGTCTTGGTCGGGCACACAGTTTTAATCTGCCAGGAAGTTTCAAAATAAGTTTTGATTCCCTGGAAATGTAGGAACACGTGACGTCGTAATGATCGTATTAATTACCGTAGAAGGCAGACTGAAAAGCAGCAAACCCCAGTTCTTGCTCATCGTAAATATAGAGGAAGGTTATTAAGAATTCTGAGTGGACAACACTGTCTGAACTTTTGCAGGTACCGTATCAGCCGAAAAATTCAGGGAGTGAAATATTATCGAGAACTTGTACAGAAATCTGTCTCCACTTATGAAAAGCAAAACGGTGGTTTAGCCTATTGCCTAAGTTATATAATGAACTCAATAAACAAGCAGAAATTTGGAAAGGAAATTTACATATAACATAAAAATGAAGAAAATATTCGTTGTCAATTGTATTTGAAATCTATCAAATATGGCTAAATACTAGCAAAACAGGAGAAGAATATGGTTATTGTTGTGATTGATTGTACTGTCTAGCATACCCGTAGATGCTATCAATGGATCTTGGTGACTTACAAAGAAGGGAAGCACCCAATAAGATCAAGAAAATTAATTTAAAGGTTATTATAAGTGTCACAGAAACAGAAACATCCTACTGAGATGACAAACATTGTGAATGACCTAATCACTTCGCACAGCTACGTTTATTATCATTCATAAACTTCAACAAATAAGTTACTCATTGATATAACTTAATAAACATTTAGTAACTGGACAAGAAACTATAACTGTAAAAATCTAACATTTGCACAGGCGTGTGGCCATGCCAAAAGCATTCTAATAAAAATAAGTTACAAGTAAGACTACTGGCCATGAGAATGGTTATGTGGTATCAAACTGAACCTGTAAAAAGAGATATAAACAACAGTAACATCGTTAATGTTCAAAATGAGAATAACGAGATAGCTGCAAAACTTT
The DNA here is from genome assembly GCF_023864345.2 of Schistocerca serialis cubense. Taxonomy (NCBI): domain Eukaryota; kingdom Metazoa; phylum Arthropoda; class Insecta; order Orthoptera; family Acrididae; genus Schistocerca; species Schistocerca serialis. Next base: position 739,697,670 of record NC_064643.1, on the reverse strand, counting down.
AAAACTCCTGAAGGGAATGAACCACATCAGTGCCCATGTTACCACATCGTATAATATGCGTACGGAAAACGGTGAGAGTAGCTTCTGGAGACTCCACCTGAGAACTTAGCAACGACTTCCTTCTATGTACATCTACACCTATGTGATTACTCTGCTATTCACAATAAATAGCCTGGCAGAGGGTTCAATGAACCACCTTCAAGATGTCTCTCTACCGTTCCACTCTCGAACGGCACACAGGAAAAACGAGCACTTAAATTTTTCTGTGAGAGCCCTGATTTCTCTTATTTTATCTTGATGACGATATCACCCTATGTAGGTGGGTACCAACAGCATGTTATCGCAATCGGAGGAGAAAACAGGTGATTGAAATTTCATGAGAAGATCACGTGCAACGAAAAACGCCTTTGTTTTAATGATTGCCACTCCAACTGACGTATCATGTGTGTGACACTGTCTCCCCTGTTTCGCGATAATAAGAACGAGCGGCCCTTCTTTGCAGTTTTTTGATGTCATCCTTAAGTCCCACCTGATGTGGATCCCACACCGCACAGCAATACTCCAGAACAGGGCGGACAAGTGTGGTGAAAGCAGTCTCTTTAATAGACCTGTTTCACCTTCCAAGTGTTCTGCCAATGAATCACAGTCTTTGGTTTGCTCTACCCACAATATTATCTATGTTATCGTTCCAATTTAGGTTATTTGTAATTATAATCCCTGAGTATTTAGTTGAATTTACAGCCTTCAGATTTGTGTGACTTATCGCGTAATCGAAATTTAGGTGATTTCTTTTAATACTCATGTGAATAACTTCACACTTTTCCTTATTCAGTGTCGATTGCCACGTTTCGCACGATACAGATATCTAAATCATTTTGCAAGTCGTTTTGATCATCTGATGACTGTACAAGAGCGTAAAAGACAGCATCATTTGCAAACAATCTAAGACGGCTACTCCCATGTCGTTAATATTGATCGGGAACATTAGAGGGCCTACAACACTTCCTTGGGGAACGTCGGATATTACGTTTTACTCGATGACCTTCCGTCTATTACTATGAACTGAGACATTTCCGACAGGAAATCACGAATCCAGTCTCACAACTGAGGCGATACTCCGTAGGCACGCAGTTTGCTTAGAAGACGCTTGTGAGGAACGGTGTCGAGAGCCTTCTGGAAATCTAAAAATGTGGAATCAATTTGACATCCCCTGTCGATAGCACTTTCGATAGCACTTATTACTTCATCACTATGAAAAACTAGTTGTGTTTCACAAGATCGATATTTTCTGAATCCGTGATGACCATGTGTAATTAATCGTTTTCTTCGATGTACTTAATAATGTTCGAATACAGTTATGTTCCAGAATCCTACTGCAAATCGACGTTAGTGATATAGGCCTGTAATTCAGCGGATTACTCCTACTTCCGTTTTTGGTTATTGGTGTGACTTGAGTAATTTTCCAGTCCTTAGGTACGGATCTTTCTGTGAGCAAGTGGTTGTATTTAATTGCTAAATATGGAGCTATTTTATCAGCATACTCTGAGAGGAACCCGTCTGGTATACAATCTCGACCGGAGGCTTTGCCTTTATTAAGTGATTTAAGCTGCTTCGTTACTCCGAGGATATCTACTTCCATGTTTTTCATCTTGGCAGTTGTTCTTGATTCTAATTCAGGAATATTTGCTTCGTCTTCTTTGGTGAAGGAGTTTCGGAAAACCGTGCTTAATAACTCTGCTCTAGTGGCACTGTCATCAGTGACTTCACCGTTGTTATTGCGAAGTGAAGGTACTGATTGGGTCTTGCCCCTAGTGTGCTTCATGTATGACCAGAATCTCTTTGGGTTTTCTGCCAGATTTCGAGACAGAATTTCGTTGTGGAAATTATTAAAGGCATCTCGCATTGAAGTAAGCGCCATATTTCGAACTTCTGTAAAACTTTGTCAATCTTGGCGATTTGGCGTTCTTTTAAATTTGGCATGGTTTTTTCGTTGCTTCTGGAACAACGATCTGACAGTTTTGTGTACTATGGGGGATCAGTACCATCAATTATTAATTTATATGGTATATATCTCTCCATTGCTATCGATACTATCTTTTTGAAAACTTCCACAACTTTCCTACACATACATTATTTGATCGGAAGGGTTGAAGACTGCCTCTTAAAAAGGCACTAAGGGCATTTTTATCAGCTTTTTTAAATAGATATACTTTGTGTTTCTTTTTGATGGTTGTAGGTGTTACGGTATTCAGCCTGGCAGCAGCTGCCTTCTGATCGCTAATCCCTGTATTCGTCACAATACACACTGTTTGTCCAGGATTATTTGTTGCTAAAAGGTCAAGTATGCTTTTGCAACCATTTACCCTTCGAGTGGGCTCATGAACTAATTTTCTGAGAAAGCATTCAGTACAACTTCGGATGACGTTTTATTCCTGCCGCAGGCTTTAAACGGTAATTTATCCAGCATATCGAGGGTAGATTAAAGCCACCACCGACTATAATTGTATGTGCGGGGGACTTATTTGAAATGAGACTCAAGTTTTTTTTGAACTGTTCAGCAACTATATCTTCTGAGTCGGGGGGTCGGTAAAACGATCCAATTAATAGTTCAGTCGGATTGTCAGGTATAACCTCTACCCATACTATTTCACACGAACTATCTACTTCAATTTCGCTACGAAGGAAACTACTTCTGACAGCAATAAATACTCCACCACCAACTGTATTGAATCTCTTCTTTCTGAGCACTGTTAGATCGTTTGAAAAATTTCAGTTAAACTTACTTCCAGCTTTAGCCATCTCTCTGTACCTACAACTATTTGAGCTTCAGTGCTTTCTATTAGGGCTTAGAGCTCCTTCTTTCCCAATATATTTAACAACAAGGACTGTGTCACCAATCTAGCAATAAGTCTTTACTCGTCCTCGTCATTGTACCAGCTGTTTACTATTCCATCACCTAATGGCAAGGATTTTCTATATTTATTCTCTGAAACATGGCTGATTTTTCCAGAGCAGGAATCTCGCCAGCCACTGGTAGCAGACATTGTGGGTTCAGCCACAAAAATTTTAACATTAAGGTTAAACAAACTATTGCATTTTGTAATTATTAACCAAAGACGTTGTGGTGTGAGGAGAGAGACAGAAGACTTCTCCCACTCCTTGATATGATTCTGAAGCCGACAAAACGGAGAGCTTACACATACGCAAACGCCCAAAAGTGCTTGCATGATGGGATATAGATCTGTGAACCATCAGAAAAGCTTGTGTCAGACACTCACACGTAACTACATTTCATAGCGCGGCCACAGCGCCAACGGCGGTTGACACTAGGCTTTGGAAAGAGACACCTGACTGAATTTTTATCTTCCTAAATGAATTTTTCGAAAAGTGCTTTATCTTCAGGAGATAGATGTCCCCATTAACTGTCTGTATTGCAAGCAATAGGGAACACGAATACTCTGTCGCAACCTGAGGCTTAAACTCAGCCCTGGCATAACAGTTTTGCTACACTGTTTTTTTTCCCCTTTTAAGAAATCTCTTATCTCTTGCCAGCAAGATCGAAAGCTCTCCAACTCTGCAGGACTCTCACAACATAGAATAAAAAGAAGGTAAGTCACTGGCCCCGTTTCCCACCTTGTGGTGTCGTATGTAGTAACTGCAACCACTGTGTGTGTCAGGTAGCTATACATCCTCTTATCGCACATACATTGTAATTGCGACTATGCTCACCCGTTATTTACTTATTTTGGATACTCTTGCTTTTGACATCCAGCGGCCAGTTTTGTAGTGGCTGCAGTTGGAAATTTGTGGTAAGATCTCATGTGACCAAACTGTTTGGGTCATCGGTCCCTAAGCTTACACACTACTTAATTTAACTTAAACTAACTTACGCTATGGACAACACTCATACCCATGCCCGAGGGAGGACTCGAACCTCGGATCGGGGGAGCCGCGCGGTGGTGGCTATCACGATAATTAATTAGTTACATGCTCCATACACCAGATTCATGGTAAGCGTTATGATGAGTGTGTAAATACATCAAACATAGAACACTTAAAAACAACTGAATACTAAAGTAAAAAGTGAATGTTTATGCAGTGGCTTGCTGGCAATTTACTCATCAGTAAGTGACAGTTATAAATTAAGGTTCTTAGTGTGTTAGGAATCATTATGAAAAAACCTCTTTCCTCTCGGAAATTTCTTCATTGGCTTAATTTGTGATTGAATTTTTAATACCTCAAAATAAAATTGACAGCTAAATTTGAAATAAACCTGCTCGTTCATTAGCAAAAACTCCGTAGTCTGTCACCTGATCTATTACTTGTTAAATTTTGGTACATTATTCCTTGGTTTTCGGCCTTCAGCGGCCATGAACCCATGTAGTGGTCTTAAGAAGCGCAGTAACATGCAATGTTACCAGTCATATTATTTGGGCAGTGAAGTCACACATCGAAGCCAAAGTGTAGAGGATATTAAGTACAGATTGGGAATAGCAAGGGAAATAGTGATAGAAAAGGAAAATTGGCTAAATCGAATAAAGTTTTCAGTGCTAGGAATGCTTTTCTAACGGATACGTCGGGAGTGTAGTGTTTTAGTGAACTAATATGTGGACAATATACCGTTCAGAAATGATAAGTGTTGAAACGTTTGAAATGTGGTGCTGCAGACGATTGAGAATTTTAGGACAGATCGAATAGCAGATAATGAACGATTGTATCGATATGATGAAAAAATGAATTGATGGCATAATACGCTACAAATGTGTCACTTGGTTAAAAGACATCTTGTTGTGTAACAGGAGCTGCTAGTAAAATAATTGCCATCCTGTCACTGTTTGTACCTTCCCATTACTCAAGATAAACTGTGATTTTAGCTTCAATGACACGTTAGTTAGGTTTATTGTCTGTAGAATGTCTTTGAAGAACTAAAGGACGCTACTGCCTTACTGGATTTCCTGAGGCACGTCCATTTTCTTATCTTGTCCTAGCATTTTGCTATTAGTTGTGTAAAGTGAGAATGATTTATTTGTGTGGATTCGTGTGTAGAGCAGTGCAAGTTCAAAGATGCATTTGTTACTTGAGTTTTACTGCCAACTTAATACCTACGGCGAATGTTTGCTAAAGAGGAATTTCAAGTCAGAGGTACACTTGCAGTGGAGAGTTTGTCTTCATCGGCCTACAGGGTCGGTAGGGTCTCCTCCCCACCCCTCTGGGTAGCTCAAAGAGACCGTTGACCTTTTATCTCCATTTTTGGTTTTCAGGTTCCGGCTTTGTGAGGGAATTGACGGGCTCTGTCTTAATCAGTTCGAATGATAAAGTATCAGGAGCGAATATACTGTAGTGTATGTGTTTAATCAGTTCTTTTTCCGGTCTCCTTTAGTTAGAGCAACGTTGCGACACAAGATTTTAGTCGTTTATCACATAAGTGCATTAGTCTGGACTTACATTTCTAACATGCACATCTTGATCATTTCTAAAAAAGCGCGTGAGCCTAACTAAATGGTGCTTCAGCACATTTAGTGTACGCCGACATTACATCATGGCGTCTTTTTGCTTATTAATTTTCGTTAGCTTTTCGTAATGCTTTTTATCACTTTCTTTGTTGGATAGGCCTTATGCATTTGTCCATTAGGTAGCCAAGTAGTTGCAACCAGTCTAACGATGAGAACGGATCTTCATGTAATTACCTCTACTCAGTTTTCCATGCGTGTGAACAGTGTGGAATATAAAAGTATTTTTGCGTTTGTTTGATAAACTTTGTATGGTTTTGTCTTCATGCATTCACGTGGAAACGACTTAACGGACAACGAACAACGAACAGCACCTAAACTAAATAAGGTAAGACTAGATATTGCGTGTTTTATGTGGGCTAGGAAAATAATCCCAAATGGTGAGTACGTAATTTGTCATTGAATTCCATTTAGCCACGACGTGGTGTCTGCACAGTCACTGAGCCCTGATGGTTCTTGTAGATTTTCATGTTAGGTATCTCTTGTATTAAATATGCAATTTTCATTACAATCAAAGAACGATCATAAATGGCGAGTACATAGTTTACCCACATGGTGATGACTACACCTTCACTTAGCCCTGATAATTCTTCAAACGTATGATAATGTGAAGTTTAATGGGGACCCAATTATGATTTATATGCCGCTCTGTATTGTATATTTTTGTCAGCTTGCCTTCGTCGTGATCCCGTCAAATCTAAGCTGGTCCAAAAACATTCGAAAGGGTAGCCACACATCGGTGTATCTCCATTGCATGATTATGAATCTATTGCATCCAGATGAATGTTACTCCCTCCAGCAGTTTGTCTACCTAGCTCATATACCCATTTCGTGGGCCCTAGTTTTCAAATAAATTGAGAGACCAATTATAAGTAGGCTTCGAGTGCCCTCAGCGCTTGAAATATGTATATTGTGCTGCGTCTCTTAACAAATAGTATGTTTCATCAAACAGTTCCTGTCAGTTATACGCGCTGGTTATTTCTCCTACCTTACCGCACCTTATAATTCAATAATATGTAGATTTATTCCAATGAAGGACTCATATTTGAGTTAAAATGTATTTATATTACAGCAATATGTGGAATTTCATGTCACACAGAGATGTAGTTGATCGTGATATGTTATTTTCTTTGGTTGTTTGTTTCCTTATCGCGTTATCCGTTGTGATAGTTTGATTAATGTTCAAAATACTTAGCTGTTTTAGGGCTTATTCGGGGAACTCTCGTTTTTTTCTAACAAGCACTGAATCAGTAAAAGTACCGTAACCACAAGCAGTTTCGGATATTTTATTCACTCCCTCACGCTATTACTTCAGGCACAATCCCGAATAATTCTGTCTACAACTCTAACAATCCCCCAACATAGCTACAAGAGCTATAACCCCTCTATCTTTTAACAAGTATTTACTCCGTCGTTCTAAAATTTTACCAGGCTGCATGAGTAAAAAATTCAGAAATTTTAAATTCCTTCAGGTTTTCTAGATAGCCTCACTCCATATGAGTACAACGCACAGAGCGTTCGTAGAACCATATGAAACTGTCGGAAACTTCCTTCTTTGGGATATTGTCCGCTTCTCGCATCACCTTGTTTTGAATGTCAGTTACGTTGTCAAAGCATTGATCCTTCTTGTGGATTTCTGCACTTTGTCGTTTTGTGTTAGGTTCATATTAACAACACCAAGTCTCTTCACTCGTTGTGATTTTTTTCTAGAAAAGAAATATAGGCGTTATGAGTTTAAATCAAATTACGACAGGTCTCCACGTGTCGTTGTCACCGTTCGGTAGTTACGGTGTGTGGGACAACCTTGCAAACACTTTTCACTTCTTAAACAATTATGTAGATGGTCTTAGAAACATAATCTATAGATGTTTCTCCATTGCGGTTTGTGTTACAACATTTTCGTGTATATACACTGCAGCACATTCCTCTGTAGGTGTGCTAGCCAAACTTGAGTGCAAGGTCGCTGCAATAGTCTCTCACCAGCGAAATAAACAAGTTTACAGCCCTGCGAGAGTGTAGTAGCGAGAAGGGATTACGTAAATAAAATGTGCTTTGCCTGAAGTATCGCTCGACGAGTATTCGTCTAATTCCGTAAGATTTGGATTGGGACAGGAGGACGGATTATCTGGAGAAGAGACAGTTGCCAGACGCCACACTTTCCCACGAGGACTTTTGTGAAAGTAGCTGAACACGTCCCGAGATACAGGTGTTTAAAAACCTCTTACATTTATACAGGAGATACAGCAGATTCAATCTCGAAAAAAATGTCCTATAACCTTAAGCCTGACACTGAGTTCTTTAAATATGGACCATTCTATTCTGTGATAGTTACCTGTTCTTTGCCTCTGCATGATTTCCCTGTTGTGGTTATACGTATTTCCGCTCTCCTCCTCATGATTTTTGGCGCAGTCGAAAGAGGCGTAGGCATGAATTTGTGCGCCATGATACAAAAACTGTTTCCGATATCTCCCTGCACGCTAACGTTTCCGAACAGCACGGTTAGTTTGTTGCAAAGAAACTGGTTACTCGTCAGGTAAATTCTAGGACACTGCGAGCCGGTCACCGACCATTGCATCCTAGATAACGATACTAAAGTTAACATGATATTTGCTTCGATGATCAGACAAGAATTTACACCTGCACATCTGTGTTCTTTATGGTTTTTTGTCATCTGTCATTCCTAGCTCCTCCTTCAACAAAATAGTAGCTATGAACTCTGGAATTTCGACACTTCATCTTACATGAAAAAACCTCGATATAAAAATGTCACAAAAACATCCAATGAACTAGGAGAAAGGTAATGACTGCTAACAAACAGCAGCACTCCTAAATGAATGCACGGTGGACCTAGCTGGCCGTGAAAATTAGATCAACAAAACGAAACCCTGATGCCTAATAAAGATCCCTTCTTACCATTCTGAAGATATATGGCTGCAGCTGTAGCTCAGAATTCTAAGTTCAGCATTTGCATCTCATTTCTGCCGTAAGGTCGGGATATTTCAGAACGACAGCCAAATGACTAGCACACTACTCACATTCGAGAGAAAGACTTTTCAAACCCGTGTCTGCCCATCCTGATTTAGGTTTTCCGTGATGATTCTAAATCACTTCAGGCAATGTCGAGATGGATCCTTCTGAAGGGAATGGCTGATTTCCTACTCCATCCTTCCCTAATCTGAGCTTGTCTCCGTCGCTAAAGACCTCGTCGTTGACGTGACGTTAGGCACTAATCTCCTCCTCCTTCTCCTCCTCCTCCCTCCGAGAAGACATCTTGCTCTGCAGCGCTAAGACCAAGTGAACCGCTTAGAATGATGTCTTTATGGCGCCCTAAATACGAGAGTTATTCGGAAAGTAAGGAACGATCGGTCGCGAAATGGAAAATACAGTGAAAATCTGATGAAGCTTTGCACAGATGCCTTGGGCACTGTCTTCATGTCGCTCTTTTCAGTTCTGAGCTCACAGTGACAAAGTAAAGATGGTTAGAAAGTAGCGTCTCTAGCAAAGCATGAGGGCCTGGCGAAAGATTTCGCCTGAAGCTATGCAATCCAAATAACATAACATGTCATGCGTTTAGTTCTACACGACTATTCTCAGTCGCACTCTGCAGGGGCAATGAAGACGCTCCTGCAGGGTTCTCGATGAGAAGCGTTTCATCACCCACAATACAGCTCGTAATTGGCTACACATGAGGTTTTATCTCTGCTCAGATGAACCGGTGGCCATGAAGACAATATTTTGACACAAACGACGAGCTGCAGTCCAGAGTAGAAAATTGTTTAAAAGCACTGGCCGCTGTCTTCTGTAACAAGCGAAATGAAAAGTTGGTACAACGCTACGACAGATGTCTACGTCTGAGCGGCGACTGAGTAAAGAAGTAGCTGCAAGGTGTTGCTAACCGTTTCAAATATAAGTTTTGCTTGTCGCTGTGGTTTCCATTTCCCGATCAATCGTTCCCTACTTTCCGAATAGCCACCGTAGAAGTGTAGTGTCCAGTGATACTTTAACAAGCAACTTTCCTACTCTCATGGATTTTTCCATTGATAACCAATGACATGTATTACCCCGTGGGTGTCGGCAAGAAGGCAGAAAATTTCTCCCGATATAGAACAAATTTCAAGATACAGCTGAGGAGAATGAGTTCGATTACATGCACGTGAGAACTCTCCCACGTTACCGAAGTAATTACTATGGGCCTTCTAGGAATTTCTTGCTATAATTTGAACAAATATTCTAGCTCGCCTCCTCTTGGATAATAGCTTGTCCCACGCTTCGTAGGCCGATGTTCTCCCCTGCGCTTCAGTCGTAGGATTCTTTTCTTTTTGTGTACTATGAAGCTTTGGGTTGTGCTGTCTGTCCTCGATGGCCGCTCCTGCTGTGCTTGGTCGCCATACCACGTTTACCAGCACAAGACTCTGTCTTCCAGCAGAAACATCTTGACACTCGTGTGGTCAGCTGGTGATGTATCCCTCTTACCAGGCTGCTAAAAGCCTCCAGGCTGACTTAATTATAAGACTCATTCACAGTACCAAAAAGAAGGGAAGCATACTTAATTATAACCAATAATTAGTTGCTATTGCTTGAATTTATGTTATGGCGTTAGTGAAGTAACTTGATTTACTAGTCGGGTAGGTTTATTGTGTTCTTAAACATACCAGGAGACAGTTTTTGGAAAAAATCTGCTATGTAACACTATCCCATCTAATTTCCAAAATCCTACACAGAGACGTTTTTGTTGGACTATATGTACTATATTTCATGTTATTTTGCATGATCATCTAAAGATGTCTCATGCCACATATGATGGGTGGATAGGTTGACCTCTAGCCAAGGTGACAAAAGGTGAAATTCATATACCCACTTAACCACAAGATTCCTCACACTAATTCATTTATGCTCGTGTAAGGGTAAATTTAGCTGCTTTACATGTAAGTGAGAGGATCACCAGTTAATAAACTCCTCTAGACACTTACTAATTGCTTTTAAAATGTGTATAAAACAAGGCAATGCCCTGAGAATCTCACACACATGGATAGCTTATGTTTTAACAACCAGTATTTGAAGCCTATTAGGCAGTTACTAATTAACATTCACACTTAGTGTGCCACAACTGCCTATCAATCTTTCTGTCAGAAAATTATCCTATCAACATGGTTCATGACAAACACATTCTACATATTGACACATGCAGGGTTGGACGATTAAAACTGGCCTGGACGACTGGATACCATTGGACGTGAATGTACGCATATAACCGCACCCCGTGACGTGCACGCCACGTGTATCTCCACCCATGATCCACGCTGGTTAAGAGCTTAGTGCGGGCCGTGTTAGTGTCAGTGCAGCAGTGCAGTGGGGGGATGGTGCTCACAGTGGAACAGCAGGATAGTCACAATGGGGCAACGTGTGTTCGTTGTGGAAAGTTACGTGACGACAAAGTAGTGGAAACGGTGTGGTCAGCAATTTTCTGAGTGGTTTAATGGTGTCAAAGCGCCAGCAAATAGTGTCAAGCAATGCTTAGTCTCAAAATGGTGACAGGCAGTATCCGTTTTTAACATGTCAAAAAAAAAAAAATTCCCATACGTTCCCATATAACAGGAAATGTGGCTGCAGTTCACCAGAAAATACTTCAGTCATACCAAATGAATCGAATGCTTGTCGCAAGAGACCGGCATCTCACATTGATCATGCGGTCGAATCCCCCGCTGGACCTGCACATGCATCCTTACCAAGTGTCTGTTGTCCATGCATTAAGGGGCTCCGGAAAGGCTCAAAATCATGAAAAGTTCAATTTTTATGTTTTTGCATTTTCTGAATCTGCAAACTATTACCTTTTAATAGATATATAATTTATTCAATTCCGAAGACTACAACTATTTTTAAATTTTTTTTGAAATGTGTTCTACATGGGCGTGACCCACTGTGGCGCTGTTAAACTGCTGTCAAATGGTGTTATTATTAACGTCCGTGTTCATCAGGTACATTTTAGTGATGTGAGATAAGGTATGTGTTGTGGCTAACCTGTGATGGTTCAATATATATCGCTGGTGTGATTGTCGATTGTTTCATGTTTATTTACTCTGTCGTTATCTCGAAAATATTCGTAATTAATTCTGTTTCTTGAGTCTCTGTTTTGTTGAAGCATAATAATGAGTAAAAGTAAAGTTACTAGAAATCCTCTGAAGGCTTTTAAGAAAAGGAGAAATGTTGGAAAGCCAAAGGTATGTGTTATTACCGTAAACAATAAAGACGATAACCAAGTGAGTGAACCTAACCTCTCAAGTACACCTGCCCATAGCAGTCAAAGTGGGAAAGAAAATACTTCTCAGAAGAAGCTTGGTTCAATGAGTGAAAACTATGAATGTTTTATGGGCGAATCGGATGTGAATGAAATATTTGATATGTCGGTTCTCAAAGGAATTTTTTCAAACTGTGTAAGATGTATTCATTGTAGTGAGGTTGGTATGGAACTCTCCATAATAAATCACGTAGGACTCGCTAGTGAAATACAACTGAAATGTGATAAGTGTTCATACATGACCACCTTTTGGAATAGTGTTGCAGTAACTGCAACTGAAGAAAATGGTAGCAAAATCTACGAACACAACAACGAGCGATGCTTGCTTTAGACAAGGAACGCCTTCGGGCTGCAGACAGGGCTGTAAAGAGTCTAGAAATACAAGCAAGAGTAAACAGGAGGAGGAACAAGAGGAAGCTGGAGGAGGAGTTTGCAGAGGATGAAGATAATCCATCCTATGGACCTGGAATGCACTAAAAAGTTAATCCAATCTTTGTCGCTCGATTCCCAAAACTTTTATTTTCTCATACTAATTACATGTTTTCTAAGGATCTTCCAAACATATTTGTTTCAAACTTTCAGTAAACGTTACACAGTACCTTCTGGATAATTTAACGCAGCCTTTTTCCATAAAACTGTATATTTTTGTATATATAAATAAAAAATTGCAAAAAATATTGTGAATTTTCATTACAATTGAACAAAAAATCATCTTTAATAAGTGAACTACAATTTTGTAAAATCCCTGTGTTAAGTTGTAGCCCATATTCCAATAAATAATCTGTAAAACGTTCAACTTCCTACCTCAAATACTTTGTGAGGAAAGATGTAATTTATAAGCGTTATTTTAGCATTGCAAGTATAGGGCGTTCCTGAGTCCCTTAATACCAGCAGATGCTTCCCAGCGCCTCCAGTTTTGTGAGTGACTGTTCACTATGATAAAAATGCGTGGTTTGGGGATGGATCTGTTGTTTATGTCTAATGATTACCTGACTTCAACTGAGGGGTCAAGTCAAGTTACAGAATCACAGGGTCTGGCCAGTAGAGTAAGCCAAGAAACAACATTGCGTGATCAGAAGGTTGAGGACTGGTGTGCAGTGCTTGCACGCCCCCATTATTGGTCCCATCTTACCTCATCAGACGATGACTTTGGCGTGTTACATTGCCAACATTTAGAAACTATTTGTGGCAGCATTGGCAGACGAGGAGAAAACCCATACTTACTTCCAACAGGATGGAGAAACTGCCCGTACATCTGGCCAAACGTTGAAGCACGTTCAGTCTCCATGCCTTGCAGAGTTGTTAAGAGATCACTCTGGTCTCGGCCCTAGGTGGCCAACCAGGTCGCGTGATCTGTTAGGATGCGATTACTTGAGTGGGGAGCAGTCAAGTCTAGCGTGTAGCCGGCCGCGGTGGTCTCGCGGTTAAGGCGCTCAGTCCGGAACAGCGCGACTGCTACGGTCGCAGGTTCGAACCCTGCCTTTGGCATGGATGTGTGTGATGTCCTTAGGTTAGTTAGGTTTCAGTAGTTCTAAGTTTTAGGGGACTGATGACCACAGATGATAAGTCCCATAATGCTCAGAGCCATTTGAACCATTTTCTAAAGTGTGTATCAACAACCGTCATAGTCTTCAAGAACTGTACCAGAACATTTGAGATGAGATTGTACAGATTGCAGCGATCTAGCTTCGTTCAGCCCTCAGAAACTTACTGACCAGTGCCAGAGGGTGGCAAAGATATAAATGGTGGCCAATTTCATCATTTGCTACACTATGGTTATACTGTATTTCCTTTCCTCTACTGTGTGCTTTTGTACCCTGGAACTCTGACCTCCACATCACTTATTTTCCCCCACCCCGTATAAATACAATGATGCACAAGGTGATTATAATTAAAGTTAAACTTTGAAATCACTGTAGAACTAACACCACTGGTCAAAATGACGCCAAATTGTAACAGAATATTGTCGGAAAAGGGGAAGCCGTATGATGTAAGAAAAACAAATAGTAACAAAATGTAGAAACTAGATGGCACTTTAAGAATTATAATTTAAAAAAATGGTTCAAATGGCTCTGAGCACTATGCGACTCAACTTCTGAGGTCATCAGTCGCCTAGAGCTTAGAACTAAATAAACCCAACTAACCTAAGGACATCACACACATCCATGCCCGAGGCAGGATTCGAACCTGCGACCGTAGCGGTCACGCGGTTCCAGACTGAAGCGCCTTTAACCGCACGGCCACACCGGCAATTATAATTTAATAGATGTCGACTACAAATGACAAATGAATCACATAACAAAGCCTAAGGTATACGTTTGACGTCAAACAAACAGTACTTACTCAGTGGGTATGTGTGTACAGGTGTGATACTGTTAATTACGTAGGCCCACTCACCAAGGCCAGGTCATATCATTTCGCATGCGAAAGATCGCTTTTTAATTGTCCTGAGGCCAAAAACCGCATACAAAGCATCACTCACATCGGTTCTAACTGTCCTGAAGCCAATAAAAAAGCATCAATCAGATTGATCTTTAACTGTCTTGAGGCAAAAAACCGCATGAAAAGCATCAGTCAGACGTTTTTCGTTGTCCTGAGTCCAAAAAGCGCATAAAAAGCATGAATAAAAATCAAATCGGATTATTAATTACCGTGTGACTGGTGCAAAACATCTTCAATATGCTGTCCACCGTTTTCTGCAAAAAGTTGAAATCGAGAAACAGCATGTTCCGCAATTGATCGAAGTGTTTCCGGGGTCACGTTCAGAATGTGTTGCGCAATGCGTGCCTTCAATGCAGCTAAGCTAGCAATCGGATCGCTAAACACATGTTCCTTTTAGCCTCACAGCCAGAAGTCACACCCATTAAGGTCAAGCGATCGGAACGGCCAGGCTGTAGGGAAATGGCGCCTGATAATTCTAGCATTTCCGAAATGGTGCTTCAGCAGCCGCTTAAATGGATTATCAATGTGCAGAGGTGCGCCGTCTTGCATAAAAATTATCCCATCCATACATCCACGCAGTTAGAGAACTGGAATGACGTGGTTATGCAAAAGACAATCATACCGCTTACTAGTGACGGTACAGGTAACATGACTGGAAGCTCCTGTCCCTTAGAAAGATATGTACGGCCCTGTGATAAATGATGCCATAAAACGACACCACACCGTGACCTTTTCAGGATGAAGTGGTATTGGTTGATTTGCGTGTGGATTTTCCATTGCCATATTCGGCAATTCTGTGTATTGTCATATACGGCCAGATGGAAGTGGGCTTCGTCTGTCCACAAAATCTTCCACAGGTAATGATTGCCTTCTTCCATGTGAGCAAGAAATTCTAAAACAAAAGCCTCTCTTGCTGGCAGGACAACAGGAAGCAACTAGTGCACACGGGTAATTTTGAATGGCTAGCAAAGAAGGATGTTTCGTTGGATTTTGCTCACTGTGCTCACGGGTATATGCAATGATCGGGCAATTCTCCGTGCAATACACGTCTGTATACCACCACTCGTCTCCTCCTCCATTGCTGCGGCCAATGCATCCACTGTCGTCGAATCAATCCGTTTCCTCCCTCAACCAGGTTGCACAGCAAGAAAACCCGTCTTTTCGAAATTCCGAATCATTTTCTCCAGATCCACGGCAGTCATTGGATCAACGCATTTTTTCAAACTCTTGAGTTTCGGCAACTTCTGCAGAGCGACGTGTGCGCAGTCATCATTCTTGTAATACGGTTTTACAAGTAGAGCGCGATCGTGTATGGCGAACGTTACAGACGCGAAAGGAGGAAAAGCCCTGTACCAGGCGTGTTTATAGCAACTTCAGTGGGTCGTGCGCATGACAGGTGTTTTCATATACGAATTCTGGCACATACAGCGTCATCTAATGATAAATTTTCACACTATTTTTTCTTCAGCTATACGTTTCCCTTTCTTCTCCGATTATATTCCGTTGCAATTTGAAGTAATTCTTATCAGTGGTGTTATTTCTAGAGAGTTTTCGAAGTTTAAAAATGGCTCTGAGCACTATGGGACTCAACAGCTGTGGTCATTAGTCCCCTAGAACTTAGAACTAGTTAAACCTAACTAACCTAAGGACATCACAAACATCCATGCCCGAGGCAGGATTCGAACCTGCGACCGTAGCGGTCTTGCGGTTCCAGACTGCAGCGCCTTTAACCGCACGGCCACTTCGGCCGGCTCGAAGTTTAAATTTAATTATAATCACCTTGTATATAAGCAAGTATAATGGACTTTCGCAACATTAGACAGTAAATCTTTACAACACACATGTTGCTCTGTGATTAGATGGAAGTACAGATTCGTTTATCATCAAACATTTTAAAACTTATAGTAATGGTCCACTTAAATATCTATGCACAGGTATAATGATGTAGAAAACAGATAAATATTCATGTAATACCACTTGTCACAATGTATCAGATGCAAGCACATATTTTCTAACTGGTGTCAATGTTGTGACGTTAAACTGAACAAGGTATGAAATTAACATGAAACAAAATTCTTCTAATATTACATAACTGATAATGAAATATCATAAAGCTATAAAAACGCATAAGTTTTAACACCTCAGATGGGGAACATCGAGATCAATATATTTATAAATCATTCTCATAAATCCTACACGCCAGTCTCTGAGAACACATTTGTTGAGAAATACACTAGAAACTAATAATAACGTCACTGTATATGCACAGACAAATACACAAAAGGTAAATTAATACGCTTCATTGTTCTCAGGTCGCATCAATACTGAGGTGAGTGGAATGGTAATGTCCCCCCCCCCCCCCCCCACACACACACATACGCACACACACACACACACGTTGTCTGTAATTCAGTATGATTACGTCCGTGTCACTTGTTTTATGGGTTATGCGCACAATCCGGTAAGAATCTGAAGTGCCACATATAACAGATTTGGTTAATTGTTGTAATGCGTCCTTGTTTGGGCAACAGAATAATATGTTTAGATGCAAGTCCAGTTCATACGTCACAAAGGTTCACTGACATCTCAGGTGGACTCACGGCCACCCTGGTATTTAATTCAGTGGATACGGGTATGCTGGCTTTACTTTCTGACCCCATCGCCGTTCATAAACATGGCGCCCCAAGCGGTTCCAGCCGAATTTAATATTTTGTTGTGACAGTGACATTGAATTACTGTAGGACAGCCAGCTCTAGTAACCTGTCAAATCGATCCCTTATTGTAGGGATGAGATGACTCATCTCTGGTCAATGTGGCAGGAGCCACATGCCGTCGCATGTAGGTGCTCTTGACCGGCGTGCTCAGATGAGGCTGCTAGCGCCCTCCCCCCTCCACCCCCTCCTAGCCAACCTGCGCCACTGCTGGTACGTCTCGGTGGGTGCGTCATCTGGTTACTCATGCTCACCCTGTAGCACTGTGTCAAGGCCAGCTTGCTTCATTTCGGCAGCTCGCGCCTCTGTCAGCCGATCCGAAGTCTAGCTCTTGTTTCGTAGCTGTGTCGATTTTCTTCCTCGAACAGCAATACACAGATACATTAGAAATACAAAAATGAAGGACACACGACAGTATGTGAAAGACAAGAACTGAATTAAGTTTCTCCTGGGTCCTTGACCTTTTGGAAATTAACAAATTGAGTATTTTGGTTCCTTGGCCTCTTGAAAGTAAACAAACTGACACAAAAATGAACAAAGCAAATACTGATTTTACTGATGAGAATATTGGTCCTATTAAATTTTGACTCCTTTGTATAGCCCAGCACTGTGAGAGTATGGTAATTATCGTATTAGCGCATGGTTATAAATTAGTATATATGCTGTAAATACATAGTGAATGCAGTTACCTTCTCCTCCTCCTGAGGTTTCCTTTGATACTTATCACTGATATCTCTACACTAGCTATTGGTACGACGTACGACTTACTTCTGTACAGGTAGCACGCGTAGATACAGCCCTTCATTTAGCGACAGATTTTCTTCTCTATTACTAGGACATTCTTATCTTTCGGTTTCGTACAATTCTGAATACAACATGGGCATTCTAGTTCACACATGACTGCTTGAAACACACAGGACGTACAAGCATTACACATTACAAACACTGGAAAAGAACCAAAAGCTCTCCATCAAGATACTATATACAACCACTACATATGTTAATAATTTAATTTCTGGAGCTGATTTTGCGATGTTACC
Organism: Schistocerca serialis cubense; assembly: GCF_023864345.2. NCBI lineage: Eukaryota > Metazoa > Arthropoda > Insecta > Orthoptera > Acrididae > Schistocerca > Schistocerca serialis. The sequence goes on along the minus strand of NC_064643.1, from coordinate 739,679,672 downwards.
TTCTCTCTATTTTCAACTTATATTGTTCTTAACCATTGCATTTCTTCCATGGGTTGCTAACTCTTATCGCTTGATATTCAATATTACAATTAAGTATTTTCTCCAGATGGAACTCCCATCTCCTGTGCACTGTATAATGAAACCTCAGGAAAAAAAAAATCTAGCACCAGCAATTGATTGGATTCACATACATTTACGTGACAAGGCGTATCTGTTCTGTCCTTCCTTCTCCGTCACTCAATGCATTATGCTGCTGGATGTCTAAAGCAACACCTAAAAACAAAAACTAGATGGCAATCCATTAAATCCAGCAATCATCAAGAGTTTGGCGCCACAGTGTTATCAGCAACTACGGCTGAGTGCTCCTAATCCGGCCGGAGTGACCGAGCGGTTCTAGGCGCTACAGTCTGGAACCGCGCGACCGCTACGGTCGCAGGTTTCAATCCAGCCTCGGGCATGGATGTATGTGATGTCTTTAGGTTAGTTAGGTTTAAGTAGTTGTAAGTTCTAGGGGACTGATGACCACAGAAGTTGAGTCCCATAGTGCTCAGAGCCATTTGAACCATTTTTGTTGGCTCCTAATAAAAATAAGTTGCTACATGCAGATTACCATATCTTATAAAACATATTTATTAAGTATCGCTTTCTATGCTATCATATTTGCGATCTTCCATACTGTTATAATTGCATTAAACTTTCGAGGAAGCCATTCAAATGTAAACGTACAAATATATCCCGCCAGATAATTCTCCTGAATAGTTAAGTGTGCACGCACCTATGGCTGTGAGAGTTGCTGGTTGGTCTGTTACACAGTTTACTCAATGAACCATTAGAGGCGTGACAATGTCTTCTTCTTTTGGGCCTGCCGCTCTTCAGGGCCTCGATTTCTATTACGTTATTGTGCATGACATTCCCAGGTATCGTCCACAACATATGTAAAGAAATTTGTGATTCACACACTTGTTCATCTGCAGTGTTTTCCTCATTTTATTAGAACTATATCATATTTAGTGAACTAGTCTTACTGTGCCTTCTTATTCATCACGATACGAAAAGTAATCCTGTGCCTGAACACATGTTGAAATTCCCGTCACCGAGTTATTAGTTGCATATGCTACCCAGTATGCAGTACTTACTGACTTATCTCTTAAATCGCATTATGGTCCCCGTGGTTCGTGCTGCGTCTTTACCATCTCCTTTCTACCCACTTTCAATCATCAGAACTGCCAGATTCACTGTGTCCATAGCACAGTTTTTCTACCGTGGTTTTATCATCAATTCGCCGGCCGCGGTGGCCGTGCGGTTCTAGGCGCTCCATTCAGGAGCCGCGCTGCTGCTACGGTCGCAGGTTCGAATCCTGTCTCGGGCTTGGATGTGTGTGATGTCCTTAGGTTAGTTAGGTTTAATTAGTTCTAAGTTCTAGGGGACTGATGACCACACCAGTTGAGTCCCATAGTGCTCAGAGCCATTTGAACCATTTTATCGTTAATTCAGAGTCAAATTTATCTTCGCTCGAATCATCATCTTCCTCCGCTAATACTAACGTCGCCGCTACGCACTCTTTTTGCAAGGAAAAACAACCTCGAAAAATTTATCAGTCTTGCTAATTAATTGCGTTGCAAGTAGAGATAGTATATCTCCTCATCCTCAGAGTTTTTAGTACTGACATCATCATCTTCACTACATTCCTCAGGATCTGACACATTTCCTTTCATGACAAATTTCATTGTTTCTTTTGTTCCCAGACGTCCTGATGATAAGGTTAGCTTATCCTGTTTTTTTTTTCCTTCACCTGATGCGTTCGAATCTATTTCCTCTAACTGTTTGGTGTCTTCTGCTAGCAATGCTCTCATTTCGCTAGTGAATACAGTCCCTAACATTTAATTCAGCTGAGGAGTCTGGATTATCCTTGAAAATTAACTTAATTTCGCACTCGTATTATATCAGTTCACATCTCTCCTTCAGGTACAATGCTACCCTGTAGAATTTCAAGAAAACGATCATAAAATTACATTCGCCAGCAGGCTATGTAGAGCTACAAAAGTGGCAATGGGTTTTTATGTGATTGACAATGAAGACAGCTCTGACCTGTTCCTAAGCTCCCACACTCTTACCAACTACTGCACAACATACTGTCATTCCTTGTTTTCTGAACATCGTCTTTTCTTTGTCCCAACTTTATAGGCTTCATTATTAAGTACTGTAACTTGGCTGCCTTTTCCAGATTATAAGGCTCTGCTGTGTCTGACAGTGTCACATCAGTTATGGGATTCACAAAATCTTCTGTTCAACTGTGGAACTTATCCACATCTTCTGATAGTCTCATTTTTAATTCTTCACAATTTTCGATTAAAGCAATGCGAAGTTAGGTACCATCAAACGGCGAAATCGGCGCCTTGGCCGTTGGTCAGTCATACATAGTATTTTCTATCTCCATCATTGTGTCCCTGATTTCTTCATCTATCTGGACCACAGACCTCCGAAATTCCTGCGCCCTCTGTTCGTTGATCATTGTGTCCTGCATGATGCAGTCTATCACCCTTGCCACTTAATGCTATTCTTGTGGGACGAAGACCTCGCTCACCAGTTTGCAAGTTTGCAAGTTTTTAAGTTTACTGTGTATCTCATACACAGTAAACTCAAAGTAATTATGTTTATATTAGTTTTATGTCTGTTAGTGACAGTAGACCGGTAGTGCATCACAACAACAAGGACAAACAAAATGGAAAGTGGGAAGAAAAATGTTCGAAACAAAAAAACATGCTATGTTTAGTAAATAGATCAGATGAGAGAAAACGCCGATGCCAAGTAAAAACGCGAAGAACCATCCCACTGATGATAAAGTAACGCGCCTGTGAGAATAAAATGCAGTGCAGCAAGAGATGTTGGTCCTTTTCGTTTTTCCTTTTTTTACAAAACAAATACTTCTGTGTTTGCTGCGGAAGATTGACCCAAAAACAAAGTTCTCAATCAGTTTCACACACGTTTTCCACTCTAAGTGCGCGAGAACTCGTCAACCATTTCGGACACAAACACTGACACAAGTAAAATACTTTCCCCTAATCACAGATTTTCTTACTTACGCTCACCACGGAACGCAATAAAAACGTATTGAAGGCTTAAACAAACCAAATACATTCTCCGAAAGTGCAAAGTCGGGATTGTGGACATGACTGGCACTACTCATCCGTTTCCTTCTTGCTGTAAGTGAAGCAAAATTATTGCAGCACTTGCAACTTAAAAGTCTATTTTAATTGTTTGAAGTTCGATACTATTGTGGTCTTCGCATGTACTTTTCCATAAAAGTAAACAGTCAATGAAAAACATTTACAGTTGTAGGTAACAGATTCTTATGTATTGACCAATAAAAGTCTGCGAAAATAATAGTATCAAGTGTTTCCGAAACTTTATGCTTGAAATGAGACGGGAATATTGTATGTGAGGTGTCGATTGAGCAGTTTAGCATACCCCTGAGATGCTACAGATGGTATCCCTCGTGACCTAGACAGAATTCTGCCCATACGATCATCCGAATAAAGAGGAAAGAAGATCACGCAAAGGATAACTGCTTATCTAGTATAAATTACAGGCAGCGCATCGATTAAACATGAAAGTTAGACACCGCGCCTCACACAGACGTATTGATAACAGGATCCATCAAACTACGAAGAGAAACACTGAGTTACGGTAATAGTATAATTTATTCCTAAAAGACATTGAAAATGATTTATTCACCAAATCGAAAGTACAATGAATTATTTACTTAATACAAGCCCTACTACAGGCGGATGGGTACATGGAAGAAACGATACTGGCGTTTTTTGTGTTGTAATAATACTTATCACTAACTCCTGGAAATTTCGAATCGCTGCGCATCTTTTCTCGGAGGGAGCGCTGTTTTATTTTAAAATGGCAGCAATGCCCCGACAGCAGTAGTCACACGCCGTCTTGGTGAGTGAAGTAGAGCCGTTGAAATTCAGCACGCAGCAGTTGCGCGCAGAAACGTCGCGGATAAATAGTATTAAGAAGTTGGTTGAAAGATGATTAGGAACTGAAAGTATGATGTTATATCGCAAAGGAAAGTTTAACTCAACTATCTCACAGACGCGCATGTGATTAAATATGAGATTTATGATTAAAAAATGTTGTTTGAGAATCAGTCATTTTCGTGTAGAAATGTATTGCTTGCAGTATTTATATGAAAAGGCTTCAATGTTCAGTATTTACTAGTTTCAGTAATGTGAAAACACCACGTAGCTATATTTTCTCAAGACTGAATGTGAAACTGGCTTAAAGGTTAATGAAATACTGGATCAGTGTATGGATTGTTAGGAAAGTGTGTTACTTGCAAAAGGGGCAAAAACAGAAAGTAATCTGAATAGTACTGTTATTATTTTAGAGTGACGTTTGTCATTTTTCAACTAAACAGCTTTAATATTGGAAAAGAATAAGAAACGTGTTCATATTATGCTCATGTTCAGATATATTTTGGAGCCCGATAGGTACAAAAAGTAACCTAATTCAACGTAAGGCAGACGGAAATTTGTATCTAGAATCTGATAGTCTGATAGCAGCAAAAAATAATATAAAATAGCATGAGAGAATTGATTCTTTTCAAACTGTGACGTGAAAACTTCCAAAGACTGAGGAAAATACAGGGTGATTCAAAAAGAATACCACAACTTTAAAAATGTGTATTTAATGAAAGAAGCATAATATAACCTTCTGTTATACATCATTACAAAGAGTATTTAAAAAGGTTTTTTTTTCACTCAAAAAGAAGTTCAGAGATGTTCAATATGGCCCCCTCCAGACACGCAAGCAATATCAACCCGATACTCCAACTCGTTCCACACTCTCTGTAGCATATCAGGCGTAACAGTTTGGATAGCTGCTGTTATTTCTCGTTTCAAATCATCAATGGTGGCTGGGAGAGGTGGCCGAAACACCATATCCTTAACATACCCCCATAAGAAAAAATCACAGGGGGTAAGATCAGTGCTTCTTGGAGGCCAGTGATGAAGTGCTCTGTCACGGGCTGCCTGGCGGCCGATCCATCGCCTCGGGTAGTTGACGTTCAGGTAGTTACAGACAGATAAGTGCCAATGTGGGGGCGCTCCATCCTGCTGAAATATGAATTGTTGTGCTTCTTGTTCGAGCTGAGGGAACAGCCAATTCTCTAACATCTCACAACATGCGTGCTACATTTTCATCACTCGTTCTCGGCCGTCCAGAACTTTTCCCTTTGCACAAACACCCATTCTCTGTAAACTGTTTATAGCAACGTTTAATACACCACCTATCAGGAGGTTTAACACCATACTTCGTTCGAAATGCACGCTGAACAACTGTCGTCGATTCACTTCTGCCGTACTCAATAACACAAAAAGCTTTCTGTTGAGCGGTCGCCATCTTAGCATCAACTGACGCTGACGCCTAGTCAACAGCGCCTCAAGCGAACAAATGTACAACAAAATGAAAATTTATAGCTCCCTTAATTAACCGACAGATAGTGCTTAGCTCTGCCTTTTGTCGTTGCAGAGTTTTAAATTCCTAAAGTTGTGGTATTCTTTTTGAATCACCCTGTGTTAATGAGTTTTTGAAAGCTTCCGTGAAGGTCTGAACAAATACCAGCGCTCTCGCCTATGGGCATGGTGCTTGCTGCTTTCTGGCTGTGATAAATTACATAAGCAATACGAGACCCTGAACCCAAATAAAAGAATCCGCGCTCGCCTGGCTTGGGTGGATGCGAATACAGCCCATGCCAACTACACTAAAGATGTACAAGAGCCTAAGACGTCTATGGTAGTGGCTAAGAATTCTAAGTTCAGTGCCAGCATCTTAGTTCCGCTGTACGTCAGAAACATCTCATTCTGCAGCTCTGAAAGCAGGCGTACTGACTTAGTGATGTTCGATCAGCTAATGTTCTTTATGGTGGTATTTGGCGCTATTTGGCTACGGCCTGCAATATTAGGAAGAAGGAGGCAAATCATGACACGACGTGTGATTGATTAGGTTGCATCCAAAGGCGGCCAATTGGATGCAACGAATACAATGCATCGTGGAACGCAGTTTACCAGAGTTAGTGCCTTTATTGCAACTCATAGCTCACATGTATATATAAGTTTTTTTCCAAAAACTGCCACGTAATCAGGATAATAACAAAATGTGCATTCCCAACCAGCAAATCAACTCAAGTCACTAACAAAAATATGTAAACAATAAGAGAAACTGCCAATGACTGCAATTATATTGAGGCTTACGTTATTTCGTTATGTTACAGGGAAACCTGGATGCTTCTAGCTGGTGACCGAAAGAGATGCGTCACTAGGAGACTACATGCGTAATAAATATGTTTCTACTGAAAGGCCTAGTTATATGCAAGTAAGAGTGAAGCAGTCTTCCAGGTGAGTACAACAGGAGGGACCGGTTTATGTGGAGAGTCTGTCTTAAAACATCATTGTATGTGAGGTGAAACAAATACCTCTTGGCAAAGAAAAAAATCTGAAGGCCAGGAGAGAACACAATTTACAAAGCGTAAGACCAGACATTTTGCCCAGAGGAAGTCAGCTGGAGTGTTTGTTCAAACTTTAGTAATAAGTTCTGTGCCTGACAAGTAGCAATTAGTTTGGTAGCTGTGTAGAGTTCCCATGCCTGTGTACATGGATGCTTTCGCACTGAGTATAACCTGCAGTGAGGGAGACTTTATACCTTCATGCCCTTGTCAAGAGAAAAATATACTTCATTGGTAAATCACGGCCAAATCCATAAGTGCAGGAAATAAATTTTCATGTCTGATTAGTTACCGTTGGTCAGAACACGCAAATTCTATTGCAATTTTTTAGCGAGTTTCCATTACTGGAGAGACCAGGTAAGTTTTGGATAGAAGAGTAAGATGACACATCATCGGTAAGCAGTACCGATGACATATATCCCATAACGGCAGAAGTCTCTTACAACGATCGGCAAGAACTTCAGTTCAATAAGTATCAAGTTGCAGAAATATAGAACTTGTAATTGATAATGAGTAGTAACAGGGCTCCCCCGAGCCACTTGTTGTGGTAACTCAAAACCATTTCATCATTCACTTTGAAATCAACACAATTTGCCTCCTCCTCCCTTCCCAGCCTCATTTTCTGGATACGCTCCTTGTATTATCTGTTACGTACCTTTTCTTGGAATAAATCACCCGTAGAAGTTTTTCTCCTTGCTTAGTGTTCATCACGTACTAAAAACTCTCGAAGTAGTTCCCATAAATTTTAGGGTGGGCATATTTCCAGTAATAAGTTTTTATCATTATACTATGCAGAAACATTGTACTGTGGATGCTTCTGCCATTTAGTGAATAAATTGGTCCACATTCCAGAAACTTGTTCTTTATAATGGGATACACTGTACACATTGTGTGAATGAATGAATGATCGACTGAATATCATTAGTGCCGCAAGAGCTTACCGGAAGATGACTACACATGCAAACCAGAAAATCATGAATTGTCAAGAATATCAGTCGCTCACTCCTCAATAAGAATTTCAGTAAACAGAATATCTGAGAAAAAGGACCATACACACTTTTTCAGCAAGACTACATTAGCAACGAAAAAGTAGAAGCCTGGGAAAGAGGTAACAACATAAAATCCTTAAAATTATTGAACGTACTTAAGGATCAAAGATTAATGGGGAAAACACTTTGTAGACTATCTTCAACAAATTACTGGGGATAATTTTGCACTTCTTATGGCTGAAGAGAAACAAATCAGTAGATTGTCATACTTTGCTTAGCATGATTCTTTATGTAACGAAGGTGATTCTGGAGAAATTTAAGCTATCGAATTTTGACCGTTAATGAACTTAAATATTTAACTCCGAACCACACTGAAATGACATTTAACTATTTCATAAGTGGAAAACGCCGCTCGATATAGAAGTTGCTGCAAAAGGCTCTTCCACAATTAGCAAACAACCTTCATCGCCTCCAAAAATATAAATTACAAGACTTCCAAGTAGAGCCTTGGAAACCGGTGAAAAAATTGTAATATTGCACAAAAATAGTTGTAAATGTAAGCAAACTTTCTCATGAGTTCGGGAATGGTGCTAAATGGTGAATTTATTTCATCATACAGCTGTCAGTTTTATAATTTTCAGCGTATTCAGACATTTCAACAATGAGAAATAACCAGTTTTAATCAACTTTGTCGGAGACAGAAACATAATGGTGAACGCAACAACATGTACACATGTTAAGAAACATAACACTGTAACAAGAAAAATTCTGCCAGCTTCACTGAGGAAATATATACCGAAACCCAGAAAACTCACGTAGGCATACGTTTAATGGCACTTAAAAGCAAAAAGACACAAGTGAAAAAACAGATATTTAATATAGTTAATTGATACGAAGTGACAACAGAAATGAATATAAACGCTTTCAGAGGCTTCAAGAAGCAAGAGCTTTGGGCAATGTGAAGTTTTACACATGCTTGTCTATGCGTGGTGAATGATGGAGTGCGATATCATGAGCAGGTTGATGGCGGGGGCGGCAAAATTGCAGCAGGTCTGTCAGTGGTATAATGCGCCTGTTATATCCACGTAGCGTCAGGATAATCCATATGACGGCGATAATATTCTCCCATCAATTCCCGCCACATATTGGCTATTCGAAAGCAACTAGTGTTGTAGTTCAATGACGTTCGCGTATGCACGATAACGACGTTACTGCCACATAATGTCATTTCTGCATTATTAAAGTCAAGTTCATAGTTTTAAAAATGTGCAGAATCACGTCATGTAACACAAAATAAATCTGCAATTTGTCCGTTTTTGCGCACACGTATAACAACAGCGAAGTCACAGCCTAGTGGATAATATTAACTTGAACAAAACAGTTTACCTGTTTCTATAACCACTTTTACTGTCCTAACCCCCGCAACCTCACATTACGTCTGAGTGAAAGAAATACAAAAGACAGCGGTGTGTGGAATTCCTGTCACAATAACCAAACGAGTACAGCCAGATAATAATCACAGAATATCATGCACTAAAAGTCGCTACCGGTAAGACGTGAGCCTACGGGGTTTGGGCGGGAGAGCGACAGACTTTTAAAAGTCGCATTTTTTCACCCTTTTCTCGGATTTCTTGAAAACCACGGGTTGTACCAAAAATGTTTCTTGGTACAAAATTAAACTACATCAAGTTTCCCCACAGAAAAGACCCATTTACTATTACTGTCGGACAAATATTTTTCGTCGTTTCAAGATACGGAAAAATTGTAGTTTTGTTAAAAACAGTTATTTAATGATATAAAATAAATGTTTATTGTTAAATGAAGTGGGATAAGTATAACTACGTAATGCATGTATCACACCTAAATACACGAGATCAGTACAAATGTTTTAAGGGATACATTGTGTTCTGTGGATGTATGTGGTTGAGAAAAGGGGGAGGGGGCAGGGTGAGGTGGTGAAGGATTGACTCGTGAGGGACGGTGGGTCGCCTGATTGTGGGCCTGCGTTTCCTTCTTTCAAGGATGTGCTAACTGAAGAGGAAGCAGATGATTCCCCCCCCCCCCCCCCCCTGCTTATACCACTTCACTCACCATAAAAAGCGACTGCGTGGAGTTTCACAAAGCTGTACCAACCCTCCGTCGCGCCACTTGTTAATTACTGGTACAGCAGCCTACACCAGGCTCAACAGGTGTTTATTTTTCACAAAAAGCGTTATCACTGCACAAAATACAGATACGAGTTATCAAGAACACTACAGCAAGGAACGCATATGGACAGACACTACATACATCTCTGGACAGTGCTATATATTTATAGAGGGGAATCTGATTCTTAGCTTTCATGTACAGCAGCTGTAGTATTCTTTCGTGCAACACAACTTCCCCCACAAAATGGTTAAAATGGCTCTGAGCACTATGGGACTCAACTGCTGAGGTCATAAGTCCCCTAGAACTTAGAACTACTTAAACCTAACTAACCTAAGGACAACACACACATCCATGCCCGAGGCAGGATTCGAACCTGCGACCGTAGCGGTCGCGCGGTTCCAGACTGAAACGCCAGAACCGCTCGGCCACCAGCGGCCGGCCAACTTCCTCCACAAAGAGCGTCGGTCCCTTTACAGTTTATAACACTCGATACGTCCCCAGAATTGTCAGTCCACTTCTCTTGTGTCAGTAGAGATTACCACTTTACCGAGTTCGTGGCTATACATTGGAGTTATACTCTCCAGTCATCTGACCACTGCCTGCATACGACGTCAAAGGGGCAACAACCACTCAAAGACAGCAGATGGGAGCTATAACAGTGAAGGGTATACGAAGCGTGTCGGGGGGAATCGTAAAACAACGCAGTCGCTGTCGTATATAGAAAAAGGGACGATTATTTTGACGTCGAAAAGGGCATTATAATTGGCTTTCGGATGAAGGGTGAAAGCATTTCCGATACGGCTAAGTTTGTGAACTGTTCGCTCACCGCCGTGGTTAAAGCATACTTCGCATGGCAAAATGGGGATATCCACAATCGGCGTCTATGAAACTGTGGTGACTCTCGGGGACATGCATGACATGGGTGAACGACGGCTGCGGGAAAGTGTATGGGCGAAGAACGTGAAACTGTTGAGCAAATGACCGCCTAGATGAACAAAGAGGCTACCAATAGTTTGTCCTCAATGACCGTTCGGTGAACATTGCTGCATGTGGGTTTCCGCAGCACATGCCTGGTTTATGCACCCATGCTCACTGCTGTCCATCGACTACGAAGGTAGGAATTAGCATTCCGGTACAGCAACTGTACGTCCGCTGGGTCTCGACAGGTGCGCACTTCAGATGGACACGTTCTATGGTCCATCGGACAGATGGCCGTTGGCTTGTACGGCTTGAATCGTCTGACAGCAAACACCCGGCAACAATCGGAAGGATACCAGAGGAGGGAGCGTTATGGTTTGGTGAATGTTTTTGTGGCATTTCCTGTGTGATCTAATAATACTGGAGGGCAAGACTGATCAACACAACTATGCATCTTTCATTTCTAACCGTATCCACTCTAACGTGCAGTTTGCTCTTCTCAGCAAGATCGCATCTACTAGCAGGACAATGCAAACTGAGACACAATTCACAGTCTACATACATGATCCGTAGAGCACCAGGGTGAGTTCACTGTACTTCCCTGTCTATCAGACTTCCCGGATTTGAACCCAGTCGAGAATGTATAGGACCACAGCAATCGGGCGGATCGCACCATGGATACTCAAGCCAGAAACCTTACGCAGCTCGCAACAGTGCTGGAGTCTGCATTGCTGGACACGAAGGCCCTACCTGGGCTGTAAGCAAATAAGTAAATATTTTAAAGCTCCGTAATTGTGTCAGTCACTTGGTGAATTAATTACTGGCGAGAAAGTTACTGCACTCACCAATAACTGATATACACATGAATCTCATCCATTCAAGAATTACTGGCACCACGTCTATAGTAGCACATCCACAGCGTTGGTGGATGTGAGAATGTCTCATGGAATGAGATTGGTCATGTTTAACTCTGACAGTGCTGTTGTAGCGGTATTGGTATTTGGAGAGCTGTGCTGCTGTTCTGAGAGACGTGCATATAAATAGATCATTATTTTCGATAAGGTCATCGAAGGCAAACAAATTCTTCTTCCAGAGGATGAGGCCCAGCCCACTCCTAAAACACACATAGCATAGTCACCCACATGTTGAAACAGTAGCAACACTATTAATAAGGAAATTTCAACGCACAAATACAAGTCAGTCTAGAACAGCTTTACAAGCTCGAGCCTTATTTAACGTTAACTGGCACTGAAATTGCCTGAAAAAAATTATTACGTAATACTCAATCGTTTAAAAACAATTAGAATAGCAGATGCAGTACAAAGCACAATGCTGGTCAAGGTTCAGCTTCAATTAACATCAGGTGGGCACTTCGTTTATTTGAAAACTAGAACAGTGGTGGATTTAATTCAAAGCGCAACGCTGGTGAAGCTTCCACTGAAGGTTCCCACATAAAACGTCTTACATTAAAATTCAATTATTTTAAAAATAAGAAACTTTTGCAGGTTTAATTCAGGACAACACTGGTCAGGTTTAACTTCGATTAAATCTAGATGACTCTGAAGGTGCCTACCTAAAATGACCGAAATTACCAAATTTTTAGGTATTTAAAGACAAAATATCATCAGATTTAATTCAAAACAACATGCTGGACAACCGGCAAGCTTCAGTCACGCTGAAACTGATCCTGAAATTGCCTACTTGATATTGTGGATATAAATATTCCACCACCAAAGCAAGTGTCCAGTTTTCCGAGCACATCTTCTGGTGAAACTCCAGTTGACTCAAGGCACAAGGTGAGTACTGGTATTGATAGTGTAAGATCAGCTATTATGAATGAGCCGAAATTTTAATCCCAATATAACCACAGCTCTTGGTTCAAATTCTGTTAGTGGTACTTCCCCTACACAACTATAAACAAAATAAAATAATCCATAGCCGGCCGCAGGTGGCCGAGCGCTTCTAGGCGCTTGTCTGGAACCACGCGACCGCTACGGTCGCAGGTTCGAATCCTGCCTCGGGCATGGATGTGTGTGATGTCCTTAGGTTAATTAGGTTTAAGTAGACCTAAGTTCTAGGGGACTGATGACCTGTGATGTTAAATTCCATAGTGCTCAGAGCCAAAACAATCCATAACCAAAACAGAGAAAATTTTTTAGATGCAGCTACTCACATCTCACAATGCCCTACATGCGAAATTTTCCACCGCACAGCGGCTTTGACTCGATAGACGCTGTCTACCTCTCCATAAGGCCACAATTCTTCATTGGCAAGTCGCAGCCGACTTCACGAGCAATCTTGATGTTCCCTGTTAAGATGTAAGTACGCTGTTTATGTTTTCTTATTGGTAACGCCACGTAGCGCTCTGTGTGAGAATCACTGGCTGTGCTGTGTGCAGTCTGTGGCTGGTTTGCATTGTTGTCTGCCATTGTAGTGTTGGGCAGCAGGATGTGAACAGCGCGTAGCGCTGCGCAGTTGGAGGTGAGCCGCCAGCAGTGGTGGATGTGGGGAGAGAGATGGCGGAGTTTTGAAATTTGTCATGAACTGCTATATACACTCCTGGAAATGGAAAAAAGAACACATTGACACCGGTGTGTCAGACCCACCATACTTGCTCCGGACACTGCGAGAGGGCTGTACAAGCAATGATCACACGCACGGCACAGCGGACACACCAAGAACCGCGGTGTTGGCCGTCGCATGGCGCTAGCTGCGCAGCATTTGTGCACCGCCGCCGTCAGTGTCAGCCAGTTTGTCGTGGCATACGGAGCTCCATCGCAGTCTTTAACACTGGTAGCATGCCGCGACAGCGTGGACGTGAACCGTATGTGCAGTTGACGGACTTTGAGCTAGGGCGTATAGTGGGCATGCGGGAGGCCGGGTGGACGTACCGCCGAATTGCTCAACACGTAGGGCGTGAGGTCTCCACAGTATATCGATGTTGTCGCCAGTGGTCGGCGGAAGGTGCACGTGACCGTCGACCTGGGACCGGACCGCAGCGACGCACGGATGCACGCCAAGACCGTAGGATCCTACGCAGTGCCGTAGGGGACCGCACCGCCACTTCCCAGCAAATTAGGGACACTGTTGCTCCTGGGGTATCGGCGAGGACCATTCGCAACCGTCTCCATGAAGCTGGGCTACGGTCCCGCACACCGTTAGGCCGTCTTCCGCTCACGCCCCAACATCGTGCAGCCCGCCTCCAGTGGTGTCGCGACAGGCGTGAATGGAGGGACGAATGGAGACGTGTCGTCTTCAGCGATGAGAGTCGCTTCTGCCTTGGTGCCAATGATGGTCGTATGCGTGTTTGGCGCCGTGCAGGTGAGCGCCACAATCAGGACTGCATACGACCGAGGCACACAGGGCCAACACCCGGCATCATGGTGTGGGGAGCGATCTCCTACACTGGCCGTACACCACTGGTGATCGTCGAGGGGACACTGAATAGTGCACGGTACATCCAAACCGTCATCGAACCCATCGTTCTACCATTCCTAGACCGGCAAGGGAACTTGCTGTTCCAACAGGACAATGCACGTCCGCATGTATCCCGTGCCACCCAACGTGCTCTAGAAGGTGTAAGTCAACTACCCTGGCCAGCAAGATCTCCGGATCTGTCCCCCATTGAGCATGTTTGGGACTGGATGAAGCGTCGTCTCACGCGGTCTGCACGTCCAGCACGAACGCTGGTCCAACTGAGGCGCCAGGTGGAAATGGCATGGCAAGCCGTTCCACAGGGCAACATCCAGCATCCCTACGATCGTCTCCATGGCAGAATAGCAGCCTGCATTGCTGCGAAAGGTGGATATACACTGTACTAGTGCCGACATTGTGCATGCTCTGTTGCCTGCGTCTATGTGCCTGTGGTTCTGTCAGTGTGATCATGTGATGTATCTGACCCCAGGAATGTGTCAATAAAGTTTCCCCTTCCTGGGACAATGAATTCACGGTGTTCTTATTTCAATTTCCAGGAGTGTATATTATGACTATTGAGGTAAATACATTGGTTGTTCTCTATCAAAATCTTTCATTTGCTAACTATGCCTATCAGTAGTTAGTTCCTTCAGTACTTTGAATCTTTTATTTAGCTGGCAGTAGTGGCGCTCGCTGTATTGCAGTAGCTAGAGTAACGAAGATTTTTGTGAGGTAAGTGATTTGTGAAAGGTACAGGTTAATGTTAGTACGGGCCATCCTTTTGTAGGGATTTCTGAAAGTCAGATTGCGTTGCGCTAAAAATATTGTGTGTCAGGTTAAGGACAGTCCTGTATAATTTTTCAAAGGGGACGTTTCAAACACAGTAGTGACCAAAGAGACAATTTCCGGTGTCCCCGATAATCACCACTGACATGCATCCCGTCGTTGCTATAGCTGGCTGTCTCCGCTCGACCTCCGTCTTCGATGCGTTGTTTTCAATCCGCTGGCCACACACCAAGAAAACCCCACGAACCGACGCTGTTCACAGTGCAATTAACAGTTACGGCCGTCCAAGCGTTGGTTACAGTTGCACACTCTCCAAACCCGGCGAGCATTCGCGGGAATTTCAACTTGCCCCGCGCATGCGGGTTGTGCCTTCACACTCTTCCCCTCTCCACACACCTCTTAGACGCTGGTTCGCAGAAGACAGGGATGGGAGCTGAAAATGTCAAGTAAACATTAGTGTGTGGCTGACAAAATACCGAAACATTCTTCATGACTGCTTACAATAGAACTAAAATGAACAAGAACCAACGAGACGTCTTCTCCAGAGGGACATTCACAGGCATGGCCAACCATTCCTTGGAAATTTGTGCCTGACCGGGACTCGAATCCGGAGTTCCCGCTTATCGCGAGCGGTCACCTTACCACTAGGCTACCCTAGCACGGCTCATAGCCAGATCAACACTTCCTTATGTCATCACCATGTGTCAACGTCCTGCACCATCATATTCATTCTGTATATACCCGTAGTGGTGTGAATTTTAACTGAAAGGCACTTGCTAATGTCTGTATATAAATAAGATATGGCATTTTCTTGAGAAGGAACTATGCATCATACTTCTGAGCAGACCAGGTAATGATGTGTCATATCAACTAACTATTCCAGACCACCTACCCATTTTAGAAACGTTTCACTTGGGAGAGGCAAACCTTTAACATTCACTTGGCAAGGTTAGAGGCATCAAGAAGGACAATATCTGCACTGGACCCAAGAACCCGGGTAACATTGCTTCCACGACCTTATTTGCTCCCCTACTAGCCATGGAAAAGTCCTTACCCCACACACAGTTCCCCAAGTGAGGTGAGGGTCAACGTGTACCTGTGTTGTACCTTTACGCCATCCTTTCATGGGCGAGCTTCAACGATTTACGATCATCCCTAATTTGTACAGCGGTGATCCGTTCACGTAGCAGATCATTCCTCGACCACATATTTCAGAGGCTTGCTTATGGGATTCGTGCACTACTGTGTTGGAGGCTTTCTCCAATCACGAGAATGACGAAACACACTGTGTACGACCCGCATGGGAATCTATAGTTATGTTCGTAGGCATTTTGTCTTGTGGTAATGTGAAGTTGAACTCATGATGGAGGAACAGTTAAACTCGTGTTTAACTTCCTAAGTAAACTCCTAATTCTTCAAAAGTGATCAGCAATGCATTAGTCAATTAGAAATGCAATATTAAACTGTATACTGCGACGCTCATAGGAAGAGTGCAGTCTGTTATGTTAAAGTTAAGAAAGCTGTTCTGTTAGCAGTAATAGAAGCGATCTGACCCCGAGAAAAATGTGAAATATAAAGAACTACTAAAACTGCCCAATCCAAAAAGTATGTCACTGTTGAAATGTTAATTGTATTAGACATAAATTATTAATGGCATACATGTTTGCGCACTGCATAAATGCTGTGCTGCTGCTGCCTCCGAAGTATTGTAGCTGCTGCTAGTATGCTAATTTTAAAAAAATCTAACTACTAGCAACACAACTTGTAATGTGTGCTGTAAACTATAGAGACATCCACAAAACTTCTATGCTAATAAGTCTCACCACCCTAATGAACATTGTCAATTAAAGTTCTGTCACTGACGAACCCGGGAAACCAAAATTATATATGTGGTACTTTAAATAATGAGACGAATGCTGACTGATACAAAAACAGTAAAATAACTGCGTTAACAAAACCTTACATCACTAACACGAAGTATTTTAACACTTGAGTTATTAAAAATTCACTTCACTTTAATGGAGGAAAAACCAGAAAAATTTCTCTTTACTTTCTCACAAACATGTCCGCTATCCACCTTTGAAAGAAAATCAGTAAATCACACATTGTTACGTTATCATAAAAATCTGTAACTTTGAATCCTTGATCAAAGTAATTACTACACTTCCATGTCTCGGCAAATGCGTTATTGCAGTACTTTTTGAAGTCCTCTGAGTGAATTTACAAAATATTTCTCCATAATTGAAAAATACACACACATCTTACTCCATCGCAGGATATAACTCGATTCCTCCGCTCTACCTCTCTTCCCAAGATCGCACCCACTCACAAACAAAGGTTCTGCTGACGGTGTCTGACAGCGCAATGTGGCCCGTTACTACTCAGATTCTATTGAAGCCTTTATTTTCTGTGTGACAACGAAAATAATACCAAAAGTACAGTTTTCTGTGTCAAAAAAAACCTAAGCATTTAGTACATATGACCGTTGATTTTGACAACTCAATATATGTTTTGTTCATTTAACGTTTCGTCGCAGCAAAAACGAGGGCAGTTCAATAAGTAATGCAACAAATTTTTTTTCTCGGCCAATTGTGGTTGAAAAAACCGGAAATTTCTTGTGGAATATTTTCAAACATTACCGCTTCGTCTCGTATACTTTCATTGACTTCCGACAAGTGGCAGCGCTGTACGGAGCTGTTAAAATGGCGTCTGTAACGGATGTGCGTTGCAAACAACAGGCAGTGATCGGGTTTCTTTTGGCGGAAAACCAGGCCATCTCAGATATTCATAGGCGCTTGCAGAATGTCTACGGTGATCTGGCAGTGGACAAAAGCACGGTGAGTCGTTGGTCAAAGCGTGTGTCATCATCGCCGCAAGGTCAACCAAGACTGTCTGATCTCCCGCGTGCGGGCCGGCCGTGCACAGCTGTGACTCCTGCAATGGCGGAGCGTGCGAACACACTCGTTCGAGATGATCGACGGATCACCATCAAACAACTCTGTGCTCAACTTGACATCTCTGTAGGTAGTGCTGTCACAGTTGTTCACCAGTTGGGATATTCAAAGGTTTGTTCTCGCTGGGTCCATCGTTGTCTAACCGAACACCATAAAGAGCAAAGGAGAACCATCTGTGCGGAATTGCTTGCTCGTCATGTGGCTGAGGGTGACAATTTCTTGTCCAAGATTGTTACAGGCGATGAAACATGGGTTCATCACTTCGAACCTGAAACAAAACGGCAATCAATGGAGTGGCGCCACACCCACTCCCCTACCAAGAAAAAGTTTAAAGCCATACCCTCAGCCGGTAAAGTCATGGTTACAGTCTTCTGGGACGCTGAAGGGGTTATTCTGTTCGATGTCCTTCCTCATGGTCAAACGATCAACTCTGAAGTGTATTGTGCTACTCTTCAGAAATTGAAGAAACGACTTCAGCGTGTTCGTAGGCACAAAAATCTGAACGAACTTCTCCTTCTTCATGACAACGCAAGACCTCACACAAGTCTTCGCACCCGAGAGGAGCTCACAAGACTTCAGTGGACTGTTCTTCCTCATGCACCTTACAGCCCCGATCTCGCACCGTCGGATTTCCATATGTTTGGCCCAATGAAGGACGCAATCCGTGGGAGGTACTATGCGGATGATGAAGAAGTTATTGATGCAGTAAGACGTTGGCTCCGACATCGACCAGTGGAATGGTACCGTGCAGGCATACAGGCCCTCATTTCAAGGTGGCGTAAGGCCGTAGCATTGAATAGAGATTACGTTGAAAAATAGTGATGTGTAGCTAAAAGATTGGGGAATAACCTGGTGTATTTCAATGCTGAATAAAACAACCCCTGTTTCAGAAAAAAAATGTGTTGCATTACTTATTGAACTGCCCTCGTATGATTCCACAATCGCAGTCTCCTTGAGTAACTCATGGCCGCTTAAGTGATTTTTTCCTGATGATGTTTATTTACACTAACTTATCAGTTGTAGAAAAGCTACTCTCATGGATCATTTGTTGACACACTCATGCGTAGCAATTTATTTCCTCAGGGATCTAGAATAAGGGGTTTCTATGATAATGAGACAATGTGTGGTTTACTGAATTTGGATAGCATATGTGTTTGTAAGAGAGTAAAGAGAATTTATTCAGGTTTTTCAACTATTAATGTAGTGTGAATCATTAGTATTTCAAGTGTTAAAATATTTTGGCTTAATGACGTAAAGCTTTGTTAATACAGTTACTGTATTGTTTTCCCATCAGTCAGCATTCGTCTCTTTATTTGAAGTTTCACATATATAATTTTGCTTTACCACGTTTCTCAATAACAGAACTATAATGGACAACGTTCCTTGCAGTAATGAAATTTACTAGTACAGGAGTTTTGTGGCTGTCTCTTTGGTTTGCAGAAGGCGTTTAATTTTGCATTTCTCATTAACTTTTGCATTGCTGATTCTTTTTGAAGAATCACAAGATTACTTACGAAGTTACATACGAGCTCACAATTCCACAGACAGAATACCATTAAATACATCTCTACATTACCATAAAACAATAACTAATTAACCCCTTCCATGGTAGCGATTAACTCTGTCCCATAAAAGAATAACTAATTAACCCCTTCCATGGTAGCGATTAACTATCTCTGGAAACGATGGATTCGGATAATACGAAGTGCGAGTGGTATAACAGATGCCTGCCTCAAAACAAAACTTTCTAAAGTTCACAGAGGTGATATTCAGCGCATCTTCAGTGATGAGTACCCTACCGGGCTGGAATGTATCAAAGATTGTCGGGAAGGACCCTGGTGGTAATTTGTGACGTCGTCCCCGTGTTGGACTCAACCAACTAAACTGTATAAAATGGACAACGCGTACTCACACATACCAGTTGGCATTTCTTGGTCATGAGAATGAATCCAGTTAATCGATATACGACCTCTCCGTACGCTGGGTAACAACATCCGACGCAAAAAACCCTTGGCGAGGCCATGTAGTAGGTTTTCTCATGCCACAACACTCACATCTGCCACCTTGCCCTATATACCATTGCGCATGCCGTCCAACGTGATGTGTTCTCTTAGTTTCATTCTGGTTTTAAAGATGCCAAGAAGCTCCCCCTCCCCCTCCCCCCCTGCTATTATCACATGGTACATAAAAAGCGAGAACGACTAAATCCTTAGGTAATATCACGCGATTTGCACGGCATTCCCTGATCAAACAACATGAGAGATTGCCTCTTAAATAGTAGGAGCTACATACTACCCCTTTTAGCATCCGTTCCTTCAACTGACAAAGGATGGAATCGGCATCCTGTTGCTTCCCTACGCTTTGACCATCAGTGGGCATTCGGAAAGCATGGCAACCACATGCTCTTGCTAACCTGCAATGGCGTCTACCAATTTTTCAAACATCCAAATGGTTCAAATACGGGACTTAACTTCTGAGGTCAACAGTCCCCTATAACTTAGAACTACTTAATCCTAACTAACCTAAGGACATCACACACATCCATGCCCGAGGCAGGATTCGAACCTGCGACCGTAGCGGCCGCACGGTTCCAGACTGTAGCGCCTAGAACCGCTCGGCCACTCCGGCCGACCTCAAACATCCACCTGAGCCGTTCGGCTACAACATTCTCGCTTTCACAAATATGCTTTCCTGTAAAATTAAAGACCATTAGGAAGACAGAACATTACGCTATATGACCAGTGCGCTGTGGCCGAGCCGGCACCCAGCTGACGGCCTGGTTATAAGTCTCCAGCTGAAAGAGACAGTGCTCTAAGCACAAACAGAATTTTTGAGTGGAAGGTAACATAGCCAAAGCATCGAGTTCGTATACCTCAGTTCAAGAGCAGTCGTGCTCTTTAATCATATGTAACTGTGCGTCTCCCTCCAACATTCTACACAAGTACACCAGTCATCGGTGCACTGGCTTGTACTATGTTATCATAGTTGAAATCTGTCATAGCCTAGACGTGTGCACAGACTAAAGTTGTCCCTCAGAGGCAGCATTTTGAGAAATGACCCACTCGAACTTCTTCCATTTCCTCCTCAAGTCATTAAGTCGCTCCTCCAACTGGGCGAAATTCGGCGTGAACGAATGAAAGAAACCCCCCATTCCAATAAACTTTGGCTGTTTCTTTCTTAGTTATGGCTTACACTAACATCTTATCAGTAGCAAGCGTAAGCTGTTTCATCTTCAGGAGGGGGTGGGTATGACAGTCTATGCAGAGAACACCTGGCAATAATATTATCCATAAATTGAATGTCTTACTCTTCACCACACACCTCTCCCAAACGGTCTGAAAAACCCTTCACGAAACTACTTACATAATATCCTAAGCTGCTGAGTTTGTCCGCGTTCAAGATGCCTGGAAGTTCAAGGGTCCAATGTTGCAGAGTTTATGGCCCTGGATCCTTGATACCTTCTGAGTCGGTACCAGCAAAACACATAGTTAAGGAGTCCCACATCAAATGCAAGGTGAAATCTGAGTCATCACCAGTCTTGAATTAAGACAACATGATAAAAATAACGAACACCACGTATAGAGTCCAAGTATGACACTATATTCTCCCTTCATTTCTACATGAAATTTTGGAAATGTATCTTAATCGAAACCTCACCCCTGTTGCATCATTTGCCCAGAATTGGGGATCTGCACTCGAGGTTTGTAATCCCCATATTAGAGCAATTTATAAACCCCACTAATCAGACTACACGAACTTCCCAATTCTAAAAGTGTGCACACAGGCCCTTCTCCGAAATCGTGAACACATATGGTACGTTTGAGCCGGATGTCATTATGATTCGCCTTTAACACAGTGCCAATGAGTCTCTGGCCTTAGCCGCGCGGGATTAGCCGAGCGGTCTGGGCGCTGCAGTCATGGACCCCGCGGCTGATCCCGGCGGAGGATCCAGTTTCCCCTCAGCAAGGGTGTGTGTGTTTGTCCTTAGGATAATTTAGGTTAAGTAGTGTGTAAGCTTAGGGACTGATAACCTTAGCAGTTCCATAAGATTTCGCACACATTGGAACACATTTGAGTCTCTGGCCTTATGTCAAATGTCACATCTAGTCCAAGGATGAGGGCAGTGCTTGGCTACATGACTATTCTGCTGGCACCAGTAACACCTAGCGTTGGTCCAGCTTGCTCTACGGTGCTGTTCTTTTCTGTCCGAGTAGCCACCCCATTCTTTGGTATGTAATCGGGAACAGTCAGCGTTTCTAACTTCTTCTACATAAGTGATCACTCTCTCTCTCTCCACCTGCTCAAAACCTGTCATGCGCATGCAGGTTGTACCTTGACACACTTTCCCTCTCTCCATCTCCCCACTCCCCTTAGACCAGGCTGTTCCAGCTGGTCGGTTCCGTTGTGAGCCGCAGAGCGCTCCCTGCTCCAGGGCGCCGAGTCGCTCGCTGTGACCATTCAAGGGGGGCCTGCACGCTGGCACGTGGCACGGCTGGCTGAGGCAGGCGGCAGGGCGAGCGTTTTCATGTGCCAGCTGCGTCTTACAAGATCGACAGCCTCATACTCTTAGCTGCTAAGACGTCGTGACATGCTACACCAGGAAATACCATGCTCAGGAAATAAATAAGGAACAACTGTTTTACAAATTTAAACTAAATTTATTGGGCCTCTGTAGCTTGACATTTTCTTTTGATTACAAGATCGGAAATATCAGGCGTCAAAGTGTTCGCAGCGTTAATGCGGAGGATAGCCTTCATTGTTGCATCCTGAAGAATCGATCGTTCTTTACTTTTTACTCTTTTCATTGCTGAGAAAAGCTGCTCACAACAATACGTCGATCCAAACGTGCACATGATCTGAGCGGAATTGTTGTGAAGCTTGGGAAACTTTTTTGCTGTAATGAACGATACTATCGTGACAAATCCAACGTGTTGTAGTACCTCTCTTTCAACAAAGTAGAATTTTGCAAATCAATAATCCCCAATTGAAGTGACGATGATAAGTCATCGGGGGAAATTGAAAAAGGAGTGCTGAACACCTCAAATTCCATTTCCAAACTAGTGAGGTCTCGGAATCGTGTTTCAAACGACGTGATCAGCTGCTTTCACTTTGCTTGGTAATCGCCGAAAGTAGTACCTTCAGGTAGTTTTAAAGAAGCAAGACGATTGAAGAACGTTAAATGTCCATTACTTATCTGCTCTCAAATAAACGTCACTTTGCTATGAACGCTTTGATGTGGTCGTGCATGTCAACGATTTGCTGCCCTTTGCCCTGCAATGACAGATTTAAATTATTCAGATGCATAGTTATGACAGCTAGGAACGCCAGGTCTGATATCCATTTTATATCTTTCAGACAACGCATTTCACCCCTTTCATTTTGAGAAAAAGCGGTATTTCCTGATGAATGGCTAATAAAACATCAAGAACTTTTCCCCGACTCAGCCAACGAACTGTACTCCGCTTCCATATCTTTCAGGAATCCTTTGAATTGGCGATGATTCATACCGTGACGCCGCACAAAATTCACACACTTCACGACATCTTGCATTACGCCACCTAGCTCTACTGTTTCAGCAGACAGTGCCTCTTGGTGAATAAAACAATGAAGAGTCAATTTATCTTTCTCGAATTCGTCCCTGAGTCTATTTTTCAAACGAGAAGCACAACCTTGGTGACGCCTGATCATTTTTTGTGCACCGTCTGTCGCTACAGAATGGAGCTTATCCCGCGGCAAATTCAAATTGTCCACTGATTAACAAATAGCTTCAAAAGTGTCACGTCGTTTTGTGGTGTAATCGAGTGGTACCACATTCAAGAGTTCTTCAGTTACTTGCAGCTCCATGTCGACACCACGCACAAAGACTGCAAGATGAGCACAGTCCGATATGTCGGCGCTCTCGTCAAGCGCTAGCGAAAATGCAACAAAGCTCTCCGCCTTTTTCCTGAGCTGTGTCTCTAAATCCGCTGCCATGCCCAGGATTCGACAAGACATTGTTTGCTTCGACAGGCAAACCCCTTCAATTGCCTGCACCACCCTTGGAAACAAACATTCTGCAACTGCCGCCATGCACGATTTTACGAGTGATCCCACCGAAAACGGCTTACCACTCGTCGCAATGATGTGAGCGACCCTGTAGCTTGCGCGAATTGCAGATTCAGTAGTGTTCTCTCGGTTCTCATTCACCTGAAAATTATAAACGATTTGCAGAACACGAACTACGTTGCATGTTTTGATACCCTCCGTATTACGAAACCGTTATTAAACTTATGTCTCCTGGTATGTCGTTCTTATGCCTGGCTACCAGCTCTCTGCGTGCAACGCCCTATACCTGATCGTCGTGCGCTGCGTGAAGACATGTATAATGTCATTGTGTATTGTACCTCTTCGCAGAATTAAACACTTTATGACATACACTCCTGGAAATGGAAAAAAGAACACATTGACACCGGTGTGTCAGACCCACCATACTTGCTCCGGACACTGCGAGAGGGCTGTACAAGCAATGATCACACGCATGGCACAGCGGACACACCAGGATCCGAGGTGTTGGCCGTCGAATGGCGCTAGCTGCGCAGCATTTGTGCACCGCAGCCGTCAGTGTCAGCCAGTTTGCCGTGGCATACGGAGCTCCATCGCAGTCTTTAACACTGGTAGCGTGCCGCGACAGCGTGGATGTGAACCGTATGTGCAGTTGACGGACTTTGAGCGAGGGCGTATAGTGGGCATGCGGGAGGCCGGGTGGACGTACCGCCGAATTCCTCAACACGTGGGGCGTGAGGTCTCCACAGTACATCGATGTTGTCGCCAGTGGTCGGCGGAAGGTGCACGTGCCCGTCGACCTGGGACCGGACCGCAGCGACGCACGGATGCACGCCAAGACCGTAGGATCCTACGCAGTGCCGTAGGGGACCGCACCGCCACTTCCCAGCAAATTAGGGACACTGTTGCTCCTGGGGTATCGGCGAGGACCATTCATTCGCAACCGTCTCCATGAAGCTGGGCTACGGTCCCGCACACCGTTAGGCCGTCTTCCGCTCACGCCCCAACATCGTGCAGCCCGCCTCCAGTGGTGTCGCGACAGGCGTGAATGGAGGGACGAATGGAGACGTGTCGTCTTCAGCGATGAGAGTCGCTTCTGCCTTGGTGCCAATGATGGTCGTATGCGTGTTTGGCGCCGTGCAGGTGAGCGCCACAATCAGGACTGCATACGACCGAGGCACACAGGGCCAACACCCGGCATCATGGTGTGGGGAGCGATCTCCTACACTGGCCGTACACCACTGGTGATCGTCGAGGGGACACTGAATAGTGCACGGTACATCCAAACCGTCATCGAACCCATCGTTCTACCATTCCTAGACCGGCAAGGGAACTTGCTGTTCCAACAGGACAATGCACGTCCGCATGTATCCCGTGCCACCCAACGTGCTCTGGAAGGTGTAAGTCAACTACCCTGGCCAGCAAGATCTCCGGATCTGTCCCCCATTGAGCATGTTTGGGACTGGATGAAGCGTCGTCTCACGCGGTCTGCACGTCCAGCACGAACGCTGGTCCAACTGAGGCACCAGTTGGAAATGGCATGGCAAGCCGTTCCACAGGACTACATCCAGCATCTCTACGATCGTCTCCATGGGAGAATAGCAGCCTGCATTGCTGCGAAAGGTGGATATACACTGTACTAGTGCCGACATTGTGCATGCTCTGTTGCCTGTGTCTATGTGCCTGTGGTTCTGTCAGTGTGATCATGTGATGTATCTGACCGCAGGAATGTGTCAATAAAGTTTCCCCTTCCAGGGACAATGAATTCACGGTGTTCTTATTTCAATCTCCAGGAGTGTACAAGACACTGCGGACGACCATGCCTCTCAATGAATAGAAAGGTATCCTCCAATAGAGGTACAGGGCTCCCGCGGCTAGTCATAGCTGTCATTGAACACGGATTATTGCGTCAGTTGCGGTTGCATGCGGCCAGGGGGCAGTGAGTTCGCTTTCCCCCTCCACGCGGGCTCCGAGCTGAGCAGTTAATGAGCTCCCTAGAGCTCGGTTGGAACAGCCTGCGCTTAGACGCTGGAGTCCGGAAGAGGGGTGGGAGCTGAAAATATCATATAAACATTAGTTTGTGGGCTGACAAAATACAGAAACATTCTTCATAATTGCTTACAATAGTAAGAAGATAATCATAAATCGATCACTGTTGTGCAACGCTTTCAAGATGTTAGTCGCAATAAATTAAAAATATGTGATTCGTACGGAGATCCGTACCGTATTCACGTAATTTTCCAACAATTTCCTCCCATCCTGTGCACTAAAATACTTCTTCTCGGTTAACTGCTGGCGTGGACGACCACATATCGACTTCCTACGAACCGAGTGCCTAAGATCAACAAACGGAAGTCGATTTAGCATAACCTGCCTCATTAACTGCTAAAGCCGATCACAACGTCAATGTGTTCATCAACTGATAATATTACTCGTTGTCCAAATTCAACATATTACCCTGATTCTGTAATTCTGGAAAAAATCGAGCATTCGATCTACCTTCTGGACAGAGACGACTGACAATACTGCCACGTCTCGCAACAGGCCCATAAGGGAATGCAGAGGTTTTGCAAACATGTCAGTGCACCCTCAGTTCCTTTACACACTTACTAGCTTTCACTTTCGCCGACGAGGGTATTCCTTCAATACCAGTCTTTTAATGACATTGTTCACCCATTGCACTAGTTGTAACCAAACTTTTATTTGACTTTCCAACTCATCGCAACGTGATTCCGCCATCTCCGCGCTCAGTTGCTGTATCTTATTCATTATGCCATCAATTTGCCCTTGTAACTGTTAAGAAACTGACCTAGTGCCTTCGGCGCTATGCGTATCTTTGACTCCGTTCGCGTATGGGCAGCATACGGCCCAATTCTACGTAGTTGTGCGCTTGAATGACACTAAAGATGTACCCAACTTTGATTCGATAAACAACGATTGTGCACAGCGATTGTACACTATGACGAAGGCGAGGCGCACATCATCAGTCACAATCCCATTTGTTTTTATTACTCTTTGAAATGTATATTTCAGCTGTAAGTAGCCATCTTCAGTGCATTTGAGTCACAATTCAGCAAATTCGCGGCAGTACATGTCACTATATGACTCTAGAGATGTATAGGCAGAAATCTAGATTTGCAAGAGGATTAAAAACTAATGGGGTTGCAACTGATTGCTGTGTGCCTCTCCTTCACTGAGGTTGTAAGTTCAGTTGCTGCACAGACATTACTGGAGGCGACGCTACCCATATCGTCCGCCCACAGGGTGGGCGCCGTAACTGCACAAGCCACTGCCTCCCACAGCCGTCGCCTCAACTCCGCCACGATGCCAGTCGTTTCTCATGCTCTGCCTCAACTTCATAACGAAGCTCGTGCTTGAGGAACTCGATGACGCCAGATGTCTCCTTCTCTGCCATCCTAGAACATACAGAAATACGGGCAGTGTCTACAAGAGGAAATACACCACGACAGTAACTTTTTCCAAAAGGTTACTGTAATATGTACTTATATGCATACTCCATAATTATTTTTACTGGACTAGACACGCCTACCACCAAGCCTGAACCATGGCCTGCTGTCAATGCATAGCGTAATTGATCTTTGGGTAGCAGTAGTGCTAGGTTGAGAGACACGCACAAGTTTTCAAAAAAATATTTATTTTCTAAAAGGCTGTTGAAAGAAAAAATTCCGCTCCAACTTTAGTCACAACCAGTACTCCAGGACACAAGATACGTACCGGTAAGGGTGACATAACTCCAGTTAATATGGACGAGTCTAAATTTTTAACCTCTACATAAGAACTGCTCCGGATTCGTATCCACTTAATGGTGCTAGCAAGGAACGAGGTGGAGCTTACGGCTGTTACCCATAAACGATCTTGAGACACGACTACTCGCAGCTCATACTGGCATTGGCTCAAACTACCGCCGCACATCAGTTTTAACTTGACAATCACTGCCTGCCTCCCTACAGGGCAGTTCTTCATTAACTAGGCACATTCGACCTCACGAGCAATCTCAATGTTTGTTTTTATCTTTTTCATTTATTTATTTTTTAACGGTAGTAACGCAAGATACATTCAAGCGGCACACAGCACCGCTGATGAGATGCACATCGTCACTACTCCCAGGCTGTCTCCGCCCAACCTCCATCTCCGAAGCGATGTTTTCAAGTCGGTGGCCCTGTGGCGCAGCTAAGACAACTGGCTCCCGGGACACGACACTTTATTGGCGCCCCCACCTCACTTCCGGCGTCCAGGGTACGACACTGCACTTTATTGTCACACCCGCCCCGCCCCCTCTCCAGAAATAGATGTAGTTTTATAACATAAAGAATTTAATAATAATATATATCCCGGAAAACCTTGTTCGTCTTGCAGACGATTTGGGGGTCTTCTGCAACTGGCGCTCGGGACACAACGGGCCCTTTGACCCCTCCCTCTCGCTCCCACAATGCGCTGGCCGTACACCTAGAAAGCCTGCTCCACTTCGCGCAACCAGCAGTTACGGTGGCCTAGATGTTACACTACTGACCATTAAAATCGCTACACCACGAAGATGACGTGCTACAGACGCGAAATTTAACCGACAGGAAGAAGATGCCGTGATATGCAAACGATTAGCTTTACAGAGCATTCACACAAGGTTGGTGCCGGTGGCGACAACGTGCTGACGTGAGGAAAGTTTCCAACCGATTTCTCATACACAAACAGCAGCTGACCGGCGTTGCCTGGTGTAACGTTGTTGTGATGCCTCGTGTAAGGAGAAGAAATGCATACCATCACGTTTCCGACTTTGATAAAGGTCGGATTGTAGCCTATCGCAATTGCGGTTTATTGTATCGCGACATTGCTGCTCGCGTTGGTCGAGATCCAATTACTGTTAGCAGAATATGGAATCGGTGGGTTCAGAAGGGCAATATAGAACGCCGTGCTGGATCCCAAAGACCTCGTATCACTAGCAGTCGAGATATCAGGCATCTGCACGCACAGTTCGACGACGTTTGCAGCAGCATGGACTATCAGCTCCGAGACCGTGGCTGCGGTTACCCTTGACGCTGCATCACAGACAGGATCGCCTGGGATGGTGTACACAACGACGAACCTTGGTGCACGAATGGCAAAACGTAATTTTTTCGGATGAATCCAGGTTCTGTTTACAGCATCATGATGGCCGCATCCGTGGTTGGCGACATCGCGGCGCACGCACATTGGAAACGTGTATTCGTCATCGCCATACTAGCGTATCACCCGGCGTGATGGTATGGGGTGCCATTGGTTACACGTCTCGGTCACCTCTTGTTCGCATTGACGACCCTTTGAACAGTGGACGTTCCTTTCCAGATGTGTTACGACCCGTGGCTCTACCCTTCATTCGATCCCTGTGGAACCCTACATTTCAGCAGGATAATGCACGACCGCATGTTGCAGGTACAGTACGGGCCTTTCTGCATACAGATAATGTTAGAATGCTGCCCTGGTCAGCACATTCTCCAGATCTCTCACCAATTGGAAACGTCTGGTCAATGGTGGCCGTGCAACTGGCTCGTCACTATACGCCAATCACTACTCTTGATGAGCTGTGATATCGTGTTGAAGCTGCATGGGCAGCTGTACCAGTACACGCCATCCACGCTGTGTTTGACTCAATGCCCAGGCGTATCAAGGCCGTTATAACGGCCAGAGGTGGTTGTTCTGTGTACTGATTTCTCAGGATCTATGCACCCAAATTGCGTGAAAATGTAAAGGCATGTAAGTTCTAGTATATTATATTGGTCCAATGAACACCCGTTTATTATCTGCATTTCTTCTTGGTGTAGCAATTTTAATGACCAGTAGTGTAGTTACGGTCGCATGGTCTTCATACGTGGCAAGCAGCCACGAATATCAGCTAGCCGCACGCTTGGGGAAGGGGGGTGGGGGTGGCCGTACCGTGATAGATGTGCTGTGTTGCTTAACTGACTTATGCTGAATAATCTAAAGTTCCCTAAAACGTAGGTTACCTATTTCTACCGCAGAAGCAGCCAATTTAAACCTCCAGGCACTTTCAGATGATGGGAGGGCATATGCATCATATGCATCACCCGATATCCAACTCTCAGTTGATGAAGTCGATATCTCTAATTCTTTTGCCGGAAGAATGCTACAGCTGTCGTACCGAACGACTTAAAATAATTTCACCCTTCTCAGTGCACGAAATTATGCGGAGATTTAGATACATTTTATCAGTATGCCTTTCTTGCTTTAGTCTTATTAGTAACACATGACTGGATTTCACGTAGTGTCAACTCACTCTGTGGAAAATGAGCAAACCCTGGATATCTCGATGCACGGAGTAGCCTGTGATTCATGGGACTCACAGCGGACAGCGGAGAGTTGGTACAACTTTCTGAAAAGCCCTTTGGTTGCTTCTTGCGACATAATGGAGTGGATGTTGTGGGGATTGGCTTGCTCTCCGTTCAGCCAGTTGTACTCTGAGAAAAGGAAGCGCATGACCACAATCCGGTGACATATATTCCTTGAGGTTTCTATCCCGCACCCAATCAGACCCTCAGAACACAGCTTATACCGTGATATCGCTCTACTACACTTAGCGTAGAACCCGTGTTTAATGTATGTTCTTAATCAACTTAACAATAAACATTAGTTTAATATAATTAAAGAATTATTTAAAATAATCTTTAATTGTTCTTTCTTCTGCAACACGCAGACTACTACTCTTCAAAAAGAAAGTGAATAGGACAGTTTCAGTAGCAAATGTGATGGAGCTTACATTTGTACTGAGAAACATTTTTGATTCAATCAGCTGTTTTCAAGTTATTCAAAATAAAAATTAAAAAATGAACTTTAACGCGATACCACCCATATGCTCACACTCCACCAGCTGGAATTTTTAGTATTTTGCTCATAGCGCTACCTCCTATCACTCTACAAAATTTTGCGTGTATTCGATTTCTCCCTATTACGTCTTGTTTGGTCTTCATTGACTCAGCTGCTATATTGTCAAAGTACTCTGTAGTATTTCATGACGCTCACACTATTTAAATCAATTTGATACTTTCCTGCACAACACTCATACAAGGTTCAGTCCATACCACAATCTGAATTCAAGATTTAGGCAGTGCTTGGCATACGTTAGTTTTTATTCCGACACGATTCCGACCCGGTATTCTGTGCATCCACACGAACTCTCTCACGTGCACACACTTTCGAGTCTGCGACTATGGTGTATCACCTGTTCTCTCATTCCCGTATAGCAGTTTCATTTACTAAAGTTACTAGAAACAAATTTTACACGAAATTCAAGTACTACTTCACTCGAAACTAAAAATTTAATTAGTATATATGTAACATAATATAACCAAGAAGATGATCACTTATTCTTCTTACTACAGAATTAAATACGTGGACAACCAAACTTTTAAATAATGTCCATGATGGACAATGCTCCCGTATTGCTGTGATTGAAAAGAGCAGAAGAATAGTACTACATCTCAAAATTACCTTATATCTTAACTATTAAAATCCTGGCGAATTAAATTTTGAGGTAACTCATCGTCAGGAATGAATATTTTCATTCTAACGAACCGAGTCATAATAATATAATGCGGTGATTATCCGTCATCGTCTTGTATGGGGATAGCTATATTAATTACAGCACCACAGTATTTGTTTCCTTTTTCCTGTACTACCACTTGTTTTGTGATTGATCCACTAGATTTCATAATGAATGATAACTTCATAAGTACAAATCTAGAAAGAAAAAGGAGCTACAACACTTAGAATTAAAACTGGCTTTAGCCTAGATATGGGAACGAAACGCCATTTCACTGCTTTCAAGCGGATTATACATATCGAAACTAGATTGGAAAGTAAACTTCATAAATTCGTTCTTGAACAGATCTTTATATTTCATAAAAACAGTGTTATTTTTCTTCAACATTTTGGTTTACGTAGTGCTAATGCATTGCCTACATGTGAAGTCAGCTGCCAACAGCTTTCATGTAACCGTATTTATATCTTACACAAGTTAATAAATTAGCTTGTTCCAGCTTACTTTGGTGTACCGTACAATTGAAGTATGAAACGTGTATGTAAGAAATGAAAATCGGTCGTACTATATATATAAGGAACGTACAATAAAAATTTTTAAAGCTAGCGAGTGAATTGAGCAATTAAACAAGAAGAGTAAGGACCGAGAGTGAAAACACTTGTTGCAGAGTGTGGAAGAATAATGTAGTAAGCCGTAACATGACTTTTGCCATCATGCGAATTATGGAAATGAGCTGTAAATGAAAATCGACGTCCCTGAATGTTCTCCAATTCGTTCAACTACTTAATGGAAAAAATTCGAACTAAAGGTGCAGCATCATCAAAATTACTTAAAATTATCATCAGGAGCCGCAATAGCGAAAAGACACGTTTCGTTCATATGCCAAGCAGTTTTTAGTGCTTTCAGTCACAATGTCATTTTATTCGCGTTATTCATTCAACGGCATGTTGTGAGATCGATGCGAATAGCATGCCCCTCTGAGTTGGGACAGCTAAGAGTTTTATATTCCAGGACACAGCAACATAAATCCCTAGTACCCAGATATGACGGATATAAAGTCAGCTACGACGACATTAACGAGGAGTCATGGCTCATAAAGAAGCAACCCACTGAAGGGCTACCACTAAAAATAGAAAAATAGCAAGATTAATGCCAATGTAGGTCTATTCATCGATAAACCAACACACAAATCTGAATCTGTTGACGTAATGCTGCGTAACGGCACAGTTGTCTGTGATATATCGGTACGATAACAAATGGCGTTAATGGTTATCGCATTTACAATGAGCAACGTCCTCAATATCGTAGTCAAAATGATGGGCCTCGTGGCTGCCATAAACGTTCGTGGATACGCAGAGAAATTTGAATACTTACGAGAATGTCGAGCAGTCACTCCTGGATTTTGCAAAGCGTCACATGGTACGCTGATTATCAAAAAATTTACGATCACCTAGTTAATAACCTTTTGGCCTAACTCCGGAACCCAGTACAGCAGCAATTTTAAGTGGCATGTGTTACTGGGGTAGGTGGCACCAGATGTCCACTCGTGTCATGAGAATATTGTAAATAATCTGGCGCCTGATGCCTTCTCGGTCCGTCGGGTACAGATTATGCGTTCACTATCACGCTCCTAGAACAACTATAGCAAGATTCGAGCTACACTTACCGTTACCCTGAGGGAAGATGCCACTTCCGTTCTGGAACACGTCAAACATAATGGGTTGCAGGTGGTCCACTGCAATATTCACTTCGTACACCGCTGTCATGGTGCCTTCGATTACTACCACACGTATGGCTCTGTGCACTATGTGACTTAACATCTATGGTCATCAGTCCCCTAGAACTTAGAACTACTTAAACCTAACTAACCTAAGGACATCACACATCACCCAGTCATCACGAGGCAGAGAAAATCCCTGACCCCGCCGGGAATCGAACCCGGGAACCCGTGCGTGGCAAGCGAGAACGCTACCACACGACCACGAGCTGCGGACTACCACACGTATCATGGATACCCAGACGTGTGTCCCACTCAGAACAGTACTAACTCCATCGGCCTTCGTCTGTAGCCAGACCTGCCACATGTCCCTGCACTCTCTGTTTTAGAGATAAGGGAAGCCTCTGACTTTAAAATTCTGTGACGAGTCGTGGGCGTTCAGCATTTTGTCACAGACTCGTATTTTCGGCAGCCCTAAACCTCTTTCCATAGGCTACTAAGACGGTAGCATGCGGAAAGGCGAACACCTTCACCATTTCCAAGTAACTTGCTTAAAGACCCCAGTTAATGATAACCTTCCCTTTGTGAACGACGCTGACGTGAGTTGGTTTCCCCGTTTGTGGTCAGTATCGTCACCAGAATAATTCCCCATCCTTTTTCGGCTTACATGATGTACAAAATTCCGCCTGCTTGTGGTTAGGTCTACATTGGAAATATACAAAAAACCACAAACGTACCCACATGTCTTGCCGACTAGGGAAAGTAGAAGAAACGGACTAGAGCAGAGCATGATTAGGAAACAGTGAAATTAAGTTTTCGGAAACCAACATTTGATTTACAATGACGGCTATACAAAGAAATCATCGTAGTAAATAACATGAGGCCAATTTTCAGAGAAAATAGGAGCCGCTAAACTTAGCTATATGTGGACAGTATCTCTACACAATCGACAGATGGCCGTTCTGTAGGTAAGAGAAGGATTATCTCTGCCGATCATGTGTAATATTCTGCCACGCCATTTTTTTCACGGTATTTTATTTCGATCTCGCATCAGCAAGCAAGAGTCAACGGAAAAAGGAACATCGCTGAGAATATGCAAAGCACCTCTAGACACTATGACAGGAAACAAAATTGTGTGGACTGCAACCATACAACCCAATGATTCACCATTGGTGCACAAAGAAATTGAGGAACCTAAATGGACTGTCCTTGGGAAAGGGTTAAAATTTGTGCCACTCCATAAACTGTACCACTACCAGGTCTCGGTGGTTAAGAAATTGTGTGTCCCCTGTCCAAAGCTTCTGCGGATGAAACAATATAGGAAGCTTATCTGGAAATTGCCAAAGTATCGCCCCCGACGAAATAACATGACTGGAGCAGAGTGGCTGTCATTACAAGGAATTTGTGAGAATGCGGAAAAGGGAGTTCCTCCTGTCGATACAAGTAAAACCACTGTGGTAATATCACGTGACGTCTACATGACGCTGGTCATCTGGGCTCAGTTCGAAACAGGACTCATCACTGGCGACAATGTCTGACAGCAACCTGACCGATGCCCCCCATGTGGTCCGGCATCCAAGAGTGTACGTCTGTAGTGCCAGTTCATTTCACAGAAGGGTTCCTTTCGCTGTCATCCGCGCCATCCTTACAGCACACGTCGACGATATTGCCTTTCATGCTAACCCATCCTCGGCTTACTTTTCAACATGATAACTCCCGCCCGCACTCGGCGAGAGTGCTTGTCTTCGTGTTTGCCAAATCCTACCTTAGCCAGCAAGGTCGCCGAATCACCCCCCACCCAACCGCCCCCCCCCCCCCCCCCGAACTGAGAACATTCGGAGCATTAAGTAGAGGGCTCTCCAACCATGTTGGGACTTTGACGATCTAACACGCCTGTTGTTGGACAGAACTTGGCACGATGTCCCTCAGGTAGACTTCCAGCAATTCTGTCAACCAGTGCCAAGCCGAATAATTGTTCACAAGAGGATCAACTCGTTATTAACTTGCTCAAGTTGGAAATCTCTCATGAATAAATCATACATATTTTTGCCACTGTAATCTTTTGTTCGTCTGTACATGCGCTTCACATTTTCGTCCCATCCTGGTAATTCCTTCGTGGTGCTTCGAATTTTTCTTTGTCATACACTGTAGATTACCACCACGTTAGTGTAAATTCTCTCTTTAACTTAACTGTTATTTAATAATAATAATAATAATAATATTTAACAACAAATTAACGGTGTTACCATGAGAAGTCCCTTGCTCCCTTGATGGCAAACAATTTTATGGAGGGTTTTGAAGTGGCACCGTAGGAATCAGCAAGTTGTAATCCTGTTGTCTTTTTCAGATACTGCAAAATTACGGTGCGTCGCTTCCTGGGATACATTGTTTAACAGTGAAACCAACGGTTACATGGGAAATGGTGTCTCCCGTGAGCCGACTTGTAGGGATCTGTACCGGCAAGCGGACAGCTGTCGTCACCATGTGGAGACCAAACATTTCGTGTATACACACGTAATTGACTATACTGACCATCTGCAGGAAGAACTCGAACACCTAAAAAAGTTCTGGAGTGTAATGGATAGCCTACAGAGAAGATCGACAATACTTAGCAGTTCAAGCCGAAAGTGAGCCATCATGGTCTGGCAAATGTCAGCATACTTTACGTACAGTAAATGAACTTTGCGAGCGACATACCAAGCCGCTACATCGCGATAAACCTGCCGCGCCCTAGCACAGCATTCCCCCAAGATACGCTTTGGACAAAGAGAACGACCATATTATAGCATCAGTTCATCCTACCTGGATTCGGCTATCAGGGAAACCAAAAACTTAGATGAATGATTTAATGAATTCTGATACTGGCTTTTATTTTTGACGGAATATATAATTCGGTGGTGGTTTAGTGAGCAGTCGAACCGAACATTCCTGTACCCTTGCAGACCAGAACTACCAGAAATTGTGACACTATTTTTCACGATAGGGTATAACCGTAGCATATGCCTCAGCAGCCTGCCTTGTAATGCTTCCACAGTGATTTCCCGTGCACACTCACGCAACGGGCTGCCCTACCACTACATACCGTTACTATTAGAGCTCTCTCCGAAGATAACTGAATAGTTTTTTTACCCAAAATATTAGTAGGTGACGAAGTTTGATTACGGCTGAATTCCCGCAATTTTATGCACCACGCGGACAGCTTGTACGGCTCGGTTTGTACGATACGCAAACAGACGTCCTCGTGCTGTTGTTTTTCTTCGGTAGTCAAGGTGTGCGGGGCCAAATTTTCACACAGTTTAGACTTGATATACCTACCTCTGTTCTAATTCATCACGTGTATATCACTGTTGTTGCACGGTATATATGTAGGAAGTGATATAGAGACTGCGACATATTTCTGCGGAGAGGTGTTTGTATATTCGTGTTACACTTCAAACTCATGTCGGATGCAATCCTGCTGAATTGTCAGCCATCTCCATAAATTGCTTGTTAAAAGTCATTCAGCGTACATAGTACTTAATATTCACTAGTCTTTTAACTTGGCAAGTCCTCCGCGAGACGAGCTAGATTCGAGGACGAGTTGTCAACTATCGGCAGTTTTCGTAAGAAAGCCACAAAATTCCGCGAAATTTGCGCCCTTTCAAAACCAGTACACATTCCATTTATATCCCTTTCAACAGGCTACCCAATATATTTGAGATTTCAGTACAAAAATTAAGTCCTTTTCAGGTATGTGAACCATGTGTAATGTCTATGGGCAGCGAAACTTGACTTATCTCTAGTTTAATATAATATTTCGGTTAACTGCTAAGATTCAAATCAAAATAGTTAATGAGGTTATCAAGTTAATTGCTTGAAACTTCGACAATAGTAAACCAAACTATAGTTTAATCATTAGAAAAGAATGTTTACTGACCTTATTTCTTACTCGGTAATCTCCCATTAAGTTATACATAACCAAATATTTCCTTCACTATGCTAAATTGCATATCTCTTTTATAATGTCAACCATTTTTTCAAATATATTTTCTTACAGTGATGAAAAATACTACCAGATTCTTTTACAGCAATATTCCACAGAACAAAAACACACGGATCGTTATTATCCTTTCGTAAACTGTCACCTTTCATATGCTATACAGCGAAATAATCTTCAGTGATCAACAATAAATAATGCAAAATTCTGTAATATTTGATGAGCTTTTGCCGCTGTTTGGACAAGGAACTCTAAAAATAATTTACAGGGTGATTATAATTAAAGTTAAGCTTTCAAACCGCTGTCGAAATAACACCACTGGTCAGAAGGACGTCGAACTGCAACGGAATATTATCGGAGAAGGGGGAAAACTTACGGCAGAAGAAACACAAATAGTTACAAAATGTAGCAATAACTGGCGTTCTAAGCATCATGATTTAATTGTGGTCGACTACAAATGATAAAGAAGGTCATATAACCATGCCTAAGATGTACGTTTGACGTTAAACAAACTGTACTACTCAGTGTGCATGGGTGTATAAGTGAGATACTGTTAGTTACGTAAGCCTATCCACCACAGCAAGGTCATATCACGTCGGATGGGAAAAATTGGTTTTCAATTGTCCGCGGCCAAAACCCGCATAAAAAGCTTGAATCGCATCCCGTTTTCATTGTCCTGAGGCCAAAAACCGCACAAATAGCATTAATGTAAACCAAATCGGGTTATTAATATCCGTGTGACTGGCGCCAGATATGTTCAGAATGCTGTCCACCGTTTTCTGCAACAAGCTGAAATCGAGAAACAGCATGTTCCACATCTGATCGAAGTGTTTCCGGCTTCACGTTCAGAATGTGTTGCGCAGTGCGTGCTTTCAATGCAGCTAAGTTTGCAATCGGAACGCTGAACACCACATCTTCCAGATAGCCCCACAGCCAGAAGTCACACGGATTAAGATCAGCGATCAGGACGGCCAGGCTGTAGGTAAATGGCGGCTGATACTTCTGGCATTTCCTGAAAAGGCGCTTCAGCAGCTGCTTAACTAGATTTCCAATGTGCAGGGGTGCGCCATCTTGCATAAAAATGATTCCATTCACACATCCACGCTGTTGGAGACCTAGAATGACATGGTTGCGCTAAAGACACTTACAGCACTTACCAGTGACGGTACAGGTAACAGGATTGGAAGCAACTGTCTCTTAGAAAAAATATGTAGGGCCCTATGATGAATACTGCCGTAAGCCTACACCATACATCGATCTTTTCAGGATGAAGTGGTACTGGTTGATTTGCGTGTGGCTTTTCCGTTGCCCATATTCGACAGTTTTGTGTATTAACATATCCTCTCAGATGGAAGTGGACTTCGTCCGATCGCCATATCTTACACGGACAATCATTGTCCACTTTCATGCGAGCAAGAATTTCTAAAGCAAAGGTCGTTCTTGCTGGCAGGTGAATATGAAGCAACTCGTGACACGGGTAATTTGGAATGGATAGCAAGGAAGGATGTTTCGTAGGATTTTACGCACCGTGCTCACGGGTATGTCCAATGTTCGGGCAATCCTCAGTGCACTACACATTGTTCACCACCTCTAGTTGCCTCCTGCATTGTTGTGGCCACTGCTTTCCCAGACGTTGAATCAACTCGTTTCCTCCCTCTACCAGGTTGGACACCAAAAGAACCCGTCTTTTCGAAATTTCCGGATCATGTAGTCCGGCGCGTTCCTGCGTTGAGACAGTCATGGCGAACGTCGCAGAAGCGAAAGGAGCAGAAGTCGTGTACCTGGCGTGTTTATACCAACATTAATGTGTAACGTGCGCGTGGGGCACACAATACTCATTAAAGCCTTTACTATGGTAAGTGAGTGGGGTTCACCTTACGAGACAGGATTTTTGTATAGGTATTGACCGCGTGTACCTGAATGGAGGCAAATCAGACTTACACCCACTCTGTAATAACAATGATACCGCAAATAAGTCCGACATGCAACTACACGTCAGGACGGACAAAAAGCAACACAGAAGATGCTACCAATTGGTTAATAATACGGTCGCCAGCCTAATTAGGCATTAACTGAGTTCCTTCCCTGTACAAGTTGGTGTATATTCATGCAAACCAACACGTAGTAACACTGCGTAATATAGTAAATTTTAGAACCAGAAAATCTATTGAACTGATAGTTTCACTTTCTGTACTGATATGGGA
The DNA here is from genome assembly GCF_023864345.2 of Schistocerca serialis cubense. Taxonomy (NCBI): domain Eukaryota; kingdom Metazoa; phylum Arthropoda; class Insecta; order Orthoptera; family Acrididae; genus Schistocerca; species Schistocerca serialis. Next base: position 739,640,461 of record NC_064643.1, on the reverse strand, counting down.
AAACCATAAATACATAACACTACACTATAATGTATACTACAAAACTTCGTACAATCTATTGATCTGATTAAAATCGGGCATAGGCTACCCTAGAAATAGCACTTTCGAATCACACACACAATCTCAATTTTGATAATGATAAATCACTGATAAATTTTGGCTTTTATATTGACTTTACCTTTAGCTGGTCAAATCAATTTTGAACATTTCAGAATTCAAATGAATAAAAAAAGGGGGGGGGGGACCCTGAAACTGTTATGATCACTGTATTAAAAAAAATTAATTACTGACACCATTATGCGCTCAAGATTTCCAATATATGAGTTACTACTCTCTTTATCTTATTTCCTACTCATTTAAACACCTTTATATCTGTCTCGTAATAATTAAACTTCATTACTAAATCAATATTAAAGTTATCTTCCAACTTTATCAGACCTTCGTTATTTATTTACTGGTTCATCAACAAAACAGATCTTTAAACACCATTCTAACATAGTTAGGTCTGCAAGTAATTATTATTAACACAAAATTTAATTTTTCATCTCGGGACACTCGGATTGCACAACATTTGGAAAGGACCCTATCTAGGTTAGTTGTGAGGTTAATTAAATGATAGGAAAGTCCTGGTAAAATTTAAGTTGTTATTGAACAGTATGGAACAAAAGTATCACTGGTCCATACGAATACAGTACTAAAAGTTTCAACCTGTTTGTATCGATGCGGCGGTTGGCAGGCGGCGAGATGGCGAGGCACAAAGCACACATACAACCACAGCTAGGGCTCTTGACGTATAGGCATTTTATTTCTTCATAGCGTCGCAATACTTTTCCATTTAGTGCCTATAGAATTTTGCCATGCTGTATGGGCGTTGAAACGGCATACCCAAGGCTCAATGAAACTACGTCTTCCAGGAGAGCCTCCTCGCTCCAGAATGTGTTGCTCAGACCAATGCCAAACTCCAACCACTATTGCTGAGCCCGTTGTACCGTGCAGCGCCCGTGCGCATTTTCCCGCGCTCGCCTGCCATCCACCTTTTACCGCTCCCTTACAGACAGGGTATTCACCCGAGGTTTTACATTCTACATATTCCAACACATTGCCTACGCATGGACCAGACGCACAGTTACAGTCTTAAACATATTACAACAGTCTCAACATTTGTTACATTTCTATAGTATTACAATATTGCTTGACATTTGACATAAACATTAATATTCACATTGAAATTTGTTTAAAGTTTTCTTTACACAATGACATGAAACAAAAAAGAAATGAAAGCAGAACATCAATTACTCTAGTTTATCGAAAATTCAGATGGAAAAAAAAAATTACTTATATGTACAATAGTACAACGTCGTTGTTGTTACAAATGGATCGTGCGCATGACAAATGTTTTCATTTACGTATTCTGACACATACAGCGCCATCTATTGTTCAATTGTTACACAAATTTTTTTCTTCTGCCATACGGTTTCCCCCTTTACCAATAATATTCGGTTATTTCTACAGCGTTTTGATAGTTTATCACCCTGCATTTAAACTGAAAAGACAAAATAAAGTCTTTTAAAGAGAGAAAGAACTGCCTGCAAGAATTGTGGGGAATTAAATGCTTATGTCAGTCCTGGAGCGGTGGGAGCTAAGTGGTCTGAATATCAAATAAGTGTAGGACTATAGAAAACTATGTTTCGGTTTGCTAGGGACGATCCTCCTGAGGGCCACATGTACTGTGTAAGATGAGTGGTTTCCTACAGCAAGGAAAGGTGGAAGAGATCAGTGATAACATCAAAAACCAGAAGCGGATCGTTTAAGGGACCAGGTCAGTTTTAAATGCAAAAACTCAGGTTTGCAATTTATCTTTATTAACTTAAACTTATGTCGATATGGGTAAACACAAGCTTCCTTGTCTGTTCATCATCTAATAATATCTAACCACCTTTCATTCTCGCTCTTATTTCACAAGCATCACCGTACTTGGGCGTAGTATTTCATCTCCAGTTTAATTTTCGGCTGGCCTCAGTAGCTTCAGTTACTTAATTAGATGATACCGGTTGGTGTATAACCGTAACGTGTTTTCGTTTCGGTCGATACGTAACATTACTTGTATAGGTATTATGTGAACGTATATTATCAGTTCTATTTCTCATAATGCTAGTAATTCAGTCTTTACACAAGTGTGAAAAATACACTTTTATGCAGTGTGGTAGCAAAAGTTAGTTGTCACGTTCTGTTTCTGGCCCGCCGGAGTGCCTTATGGGTTCTAGGCGCTACATTCTGGAACTGAGCGACCGCTACGGTAACAGGTTCGAATCCTGCCTCGGCCATTTATGTGTGTGATGTCCTTAGGTTAGTTAGGCTTAAGTAGTTCCAGGTTCTAGGAGACTGATGACCTCAGAAGTTAAGTCCCATGTGCTCAGAGACATTGCTTTGACCATTCTGTTTCTGAGACTGTTGTCCCACAGTGTCTAGCACACGCACAAAAATCAGTCAATCTATTTCAAAGACGTTATTTAGCCTATCAATAAGCCTTTTGCATCTTTATGCGTACTTGCAGAGAACATTTAAGTTTGAATGAATATTATGCTGCGGAATGACTCATGAACGATATAATTTTTATCTCTCCAGAATTTGTCACTTTGTCACTATAGACAACATCGCCGCCTATAAACAGACGTATTTTGAATCGTTCATTAACTGCGTCATTCAAAAGAAACACCAAAAGTGTAATCCGAAATATTCTATAGCTATTTTCGTTGTCTTGACCCCGTATTTACAGAAACGAAGAGAAAAACTTGGAATTTTACGGACAATAAAATAATCAAATGACTCAACAATTATATGGCCAGCGTGCAGTGTGGCTGAAGCGTCCAGAAGCTACAAAACAACCTTGTGAAATACGAGGGTTGTCCAGAAAGTAAGTTTCAATCGGTCGCGAAATGGAAACGACGGGGAAAATCCGGTAAAGCTTTGTAGAGATCCGTTAGACAGTGTCTCTAGTATGCGCGTCGCTCTTTCCAGTTCTGAGTGAACGGTGAGCACCTAAAGATGCGTAGGGAATAGCGTCTCCCGCCAAGTATGAGGACGTCGTTAGAGATTTCGTCGCTGTCATGCATCCCACATAACACAACTGTCAAGCAGTTCCTTCATCATGCCCATTCCTGGCCACACACTGCAGGGGCAATGAAGACGCTCCTGGAACGTTTCCGATGAGAAGTGTTTGACCACCCACAATACAGTCGGTAATTGGCTCCCCCAGACTCTCATGTCTGCCCGCAAGAACCGCTTGCTATAAAGAGAAAATTTTTGCACAGATAACGAGCTGCCAGTGCAGATAACTGGCCGAAAGCACAGGCGGCTGCTTTCAATGACGAGGATATTGGAAAGTTGATACAACACTACGACAACACTCGAAGTTGGAGCGGCGACTATGTAGAGAAGTAGGTGGAAGGTGTACTTAACTGTTGCAAACAAAACGTTTCTGTTTTTCACTGAGATTTCCATTTAGCGACCGATCGCAACTTACATTCTGGACAACCCTCGTATCGGTGAGTGCTGTTCATCATTAAACAAGCAGCTTTAGCCTTCACGGCTGCAAATCTCTGCTATAATGAGTACAGAAGGTTTTTTTCTCGCAAAGCTACCACCACAGCCATAAATTTAAAAGAATTATTTCAGTGTCATATAATAAGTAAAAGATCAACTTTGAGGTTTGAGTATAGGCTGCCTATCCGACAGATATCTACATACCATTTTTAACAAAGCGAAATGGGCAGTTGCGAAAGTATCTTTCTGCAGTCACGACAAGTTAAGCGCGCGAAGAAATTTAATCATCTCGGTAAGTAAACAGGCCACAACTTCTCACTATAAGTCCCTCTCCTACTGCGATTTCATAATTGGGAACTAGGCCATCTACTGAGAGAAAAGTCCTTCAACGTGGAATGATTATCACGTAGCGTGAACCTGAAAACTACAAAACATTTATTGTTCTTCATACATTGCATAAATCAGAAATGACTTAGTTGAAAAAGAGACGTATTTCATATGACGATCTTAATCCAAACAATGAAAGGGGGATAATTTTGGGTGTTTTATTGCAGAGCTCTACTGTTACATTGAGAAATGTCCGTACTTGGCCACGGAATGGAAAGCGGAATATAACAGTGGCGTGAAAGAATCACCTCCGCTTAGGCCCAGCAACTATTTGTTCAGATATTGAGGTCAGAGGTATGTCCACGAGATGGCATAGATATTAAGGTACCGAATTTAACAGAAACAATATTGAAATACCTGTTTAACAATTATCAAAATGGTTCAAATGGCTCTGAGCACTATGGGACTTAACTTCTGAAGTCATCACCCCCTAGAACTTAGAGCTACTTAAACCTAACTAACCTAAGAACATCACGCAGATCCATGCCCGAGGCAGGATTCGAACCTGCGACCGTAGCGATCGCGCGGTTCCAGACTGAAGCACCTAGAACCGCTCGGCCACAACGACCAGCTAAAATTATCTGTGGTGTCACCGCCAGACACCACACTTTTTAGATAGTAGCCTTTAAATCAGCCGCGGTCCGGTAGTATACGTCGGACCCACGTGTCGCCACTATCAGTGATTGCACACCGAACGCCGCCACACGGCAGGTCTAGAGAGACTTTCTAGCACTCGCCCCAGTTGTACAGCCGACTTGGCTAGCGATGGTTCACTGCCTACATACGCTCTGATTTGCAGAGACGATAGTTTGACATAGCCTTCAGCTACGTCATTTGCTACGACCTAGCAAGGCGCCATATTCGGCAAGTATGTATTCTGAACTGATAACATAGTGAATCATGTACCGTCAAGAGCGACGTTGATCATTAATGGATTAAAGTTAAGTATGAAACTAATTACGTCCGCTTTCTGAATTCTAATTCCTTGCCATGTTCCAGACCTCACGTCAGTATAGTCCTTCCCTCCTCACGCCAGCCTGCGTGAGCTAAAATGCGTGCATTTCGGCGTCCTCTAGTAACACGGTGTTGGCTTATCAGCCAACACAACATTATCATTAACGTTTTCCTTGATTCTTCCGCTGAGGACAAATGGCAGGATGGTTCTATGAAAAGAGGAAGGCTTGCTTCTCTGTCCCATATGTGTCCCATAGTATGTGTGCTTTGTCTGTAGTGCGTAATTTCACGCCAAATCAGTTTTATTTATTTTCTCTCTAATTTTAATAAACCTGTAATAACTGTCGAAAAAATAATATTTCCAGTATTTGCAGAACATCATGATCCTCAAAATCGATATATTTTTGATTATTTCTTACTACACTTTCTCTTCTAGGAACCCATAAATAAAGAAACTGGGTGACGTAACGTTCACTAACTACTAAAATTTGCGGTCTAACAACTCTTGCGTTTATCGTGAGTAATGTGCTCGACAGTCAACGGGCTTTGGACAAAATTATGTCACTACATTCAACATCAAGATCTGATAACCGTAATTCGTCCTCCAAACTGTTTATAGACATCTGTCCGTCCAAAAACCCCTCATAACAAGAAGGAAGAACATGTTTACCCCTTATGTCACAACAGACATTACTGAATTAACAGTAGACTGCTGTGGCTGAGCGGTTCTAGGCACTGTAGTCTGGAACCGCGTCACTACTACGGTCACAGGTTCGAATCCTTCTTCGGGCATGAATGTGTGTGAAGTCCTTAGGTTAGTTAGATTTAGGTAGTACTAAATTCTAGAGGACTGATGACTTCAGATATTAAGTCCCATAGTGATCAGAGCCATTTGGCCCACGATGTCGTCGGGCCTCCTCCCCTCCCCCCACCCCATAATAATCACAGGACCAAACAGTGCCGTAACTTTTATTCATTCATGGGGTTTTACAGCTGATCAGAATTTCATCTACCTATCCCACATAGGAATACGAAGAATTTACTTGTCATACCTGAAGTACTACATGTTTCATTTTTGACCTATACGAAGTTCAACGCAATTACACATCAATAATACCAGTTCTTGGACTCTAAATAGTTTCTATACGTTGTTCACGTGATTTTGGAGTGCATTACGACAGTTTAGGACAAAAATTACGTGAATACTAAGAATTCGAAGGTCGGACGAAGCTTTATATCAGCGCGGCATTTGAGTTCCCTACGGACTGCGTGAAGAGATTGACAGAGCACTGAAAGACCTGAGTCAAAACAAGGCCCCGGGAGTAGACAACATTCCATTAGAACTACTGATGGCCTTGGGAGAGCCAGTCATGACAAAACTCTACCATCTGGTGAGCAAGATGTATGAGACAGGCGAAATACCCACAGACTTCAAGAAGAATATAATAATTCCAATCCCAAAGAAAGCAGGTGTTGACAGATGTGAAAATTACCGAACTATCAGTTTAATAAGTCGCAGTTGCAAAATACTAACGCGAATTCTTTACAGACGAATGGAAAAACTGGTAGAAGCCGACCTCGGGGAAGATCAGTTTGGATTCCGTAGAAATGTTGGAACACGTGAGGCAATACTAACCTTCCGACTTATCTTAGAAGAAAGATTAAGAAAAGGCAAACCTACATTTCTAGCATTTGTAGACTTAGAGAAAGCTTTTGACAACGTTAACTGGAATACTCTCTTTCAAATTCTGAAGGTGGCAGGGGTAAAATACAGGGAGCGAAAGCCTATTTACAATTTGTACAGAACCAGATGGCAGTTATAAGAGTCGAGGGGCATGAAACGGAAGCAGTGGTTGGGAAAGGAGTGAGACAGGGTTGTAGCCTCTCCCAGATGTTATTCAATCTGTATATTGAGCAAGCAGTAAAGGAAACAAAAGTAAAATTCGGAGTAGATATTAAAATTCATGGAGAAGAAGTAAAAACTTTGAGGTTCGCCGATGACATTGTAATTCTGTCAGAGACAGCAAAGGCCTTGGAAGAGCAGTTGAACGGAATGGACAGTGTCTTCAATGGAGGATATAAGATGAACATCAACAAAAGCAAAACGAGGATAATGGAATGTAGTCAAATTAAATCGGGTGATGCTGAGGGGATTAGATTAGGAAATGAGACACCTAAAGTAGTAAAGGAATTTGGCTATTTAGGGAGTAAAATAACTGATGATGGTCGAAGTAGAGAGGATATAAAATGTAGACTTCCAATGGCAAGGAAATCGTTTCTGCAGAAGAGAAATTTGTTAACATCGAGAATAGATTTAAGTGTCAGGAAGCCGTTTCTGAAAGTATTTGTATGGAGTGTAGCCATGTATGAAAGTGAAGCATGGACGATAACCAGTTTGGACAAGAAGAGAATAGCAGCTTTCGAAATGTGGTGCTATAGGAGAATGCTGAAGATAAGGTGGGTAGATCACGTAACTAATGAGAAGGTATTGAATAGGATTGGGGAGAAGAGAAGTTTGTGCCACAACTTGACTAGAAGAAGGGATCGGTTGGTAGGACATTGCACACTGTACGGCTTTCTTTCTTCTGTTCTTTAGGTGCCGCACTTACGGTTTCTACCGGAGGGTGTGGTTGTCCCTCTCGACGATGAGTCAACCATACTCACAATTGATAAGGGGACCTTCGATGATTACGAGCACTGTTGGGTGGGGAAGTTATTGATCAGCTGCCAGACGAAGCTGGCAAGTCACTAAAGTGCGCGTCATTTACGACGGTGGCCGAGTTTAGGTTAGTTCTGCGCATCTGACGTCACAAAACACAGTCAGCCAATGAACAGAGAACGACGTTGCCGGAGCTCGACTGTAGTGCAGAGCACCGACGAGTGTCTTTACTTTCAGATACGTTCAGTCATAAATAAAGTAGTTGAACTAAAGCAATGTCACGATAGCAAAGTCTGTTTTATAGAAAGTTTGGAAAAAGCATTCTTTATACCACTTGCTTCATATTCTATTAATTAATTAAACCAAACAACCAATAAGCCTCCTAATTCAGGCGATAGCAAGGATAGGTGTTTATATCATTCTCACTAACCGCCTTTTCGCAGTAAAGAACAGCGGTAATTGTTTATTTCCTATTGTACTTCTACGAAATGTGAATAATGCATAGTCATATCAACAGTGATTGTCGGTATTTTGCGTGACGTTATAAAGTCCTCCAGGAGGTAAATTGACACACGAGATGTGTTAGTGTAATGATTAAAGCGTCTGGGTGCAAGGCGAAGAGTTCTGAGTTCAAACCTTGCTTGAAGCATGAAATTTTCTTTATTTAAAAACAATATCTAAGTGTATTACTTAATGAATTTTATTCGTTTGAACGTAATTTTTGGAAATTTCTAGTGGCAACTAAAATCGACCATACTGCAAACTCTTCTAAACTTCCTGCAATGGTTTACTACATCTAATGCTGCACAATAACTGCGTTTAACATCCAAACAAAATTAAGTCATTTTGGGGGGGGGGGGGTTATCAGTCAAGAAGATGTGTAAAAATGTAATTTTTGGGCCAAATAGATTTTGTGAAATCGAATAATAAGTGTGTCAAAGCAGTCGGAACACCATGTGTCTGCACAGGCGAGCAGTGCAGTGATGACAAAATCGCGCACAGCGCTGAATGCGGGGAGCACGTCTCTGTAGCAGCGAAAGGGTTAATGCGGCCATGGTGGCTTTACTTCATAAACTGCGCGCTCCCCCCTAAACATAAGTTTGCGAACTATACTATACTATGGCGCTGCTTCTCTTGGCGCGTGCCAATGGCAACACAGCAATCTCCCGCGTCTGGGTGGGCATGAACGAACCGCCAAGATAAAAGAATGGAACTATAATAAAAAATGTATATTAAAAACTGAACCTCTGTATCACCGACCATCTGGCGTAAGCACGTGAGTAAAATTTCAACGGGGCCGATCTTTTGCCTATCGCTCAACAGTTACAAATAATTTTGACATACACTTGCTGTTCAGTTTGCGGCTGGAAAGGGAAACAATTCAGGTATTGTGGAGGACTCGCAAGATGGCGACGGCGTGGCGGTTGGTTCAGTTGCGGCAGACGTGGTCGTGGTGCAATGGGTGTGTATTGTGAATTGTATATGAAACCGTGAACCTAGAAATGACGGAGAGGCTTCGTCCTGTCGTAGGCCTCAGTATTTCTCAACCCCACAACAATCTACAGCAGTCCACCCACCCCACCGCTGCCCCCACCGAATCCTGGGTTATTGTACGGTTCGGCCCCCCGGTGAGACCCCAGGGAACGTCTCACACTAGACGAGTGTAACCCCAAATGTTTGCGTGGTAGAGTAGTTATGGTGTACGTAAGCGTGGAGGAGGAGTAGATTAGTGTTTAATGTGCTGTTCACAACGAGTTCATTAGAGACATAGCACAAGCTCGGATTAGGGAATGATCCTTTCAAAGGCACCATCACGGCATTTGCCTGAATCGATTCAGGGAAATCACGGAAACCGTAAGTCAGGATGGCCGAAGACAAGTTTAAACCGTCGTCCTCCCGAATGCGATTCCAGTGTGCTAACCACTACTCAACCGCCCCCCTCCCCCCCACCCCCCCCCCCTACGCATACATGTAGACAGTGTTTGCGCAGCTATCGCCGACATAGTGGAACTGAGGTGGAGTAGGGGGAACCAGCCCGCTTTCGCCACATTCGGTATCAGTGCTGGCCAATTTCGAAATACTGTTGTGAAATTCAGGTTACCTGCAAAGAACAAAAGGAGAATAAAACATCACACATATGTTTCACGTGCAAAAGCCGCAAAGCTAAAACTTATCTAACAGCTCTAATCCTTTGTTCCTAAATGTTACAAAATATTTATAATTATAGGGTGAGATGGTTTCTTTTCTTACGGTTTTTATCCTTCACTGGGATAAGTAAGAAAAGGCGTAGTGTTGCAGTCACATGCTGCGTTTTACAATCTTTTACAAATATTCGGTACTTGCCTTAACCGTATGTAAAAGTAAAAATACTGGTAGTACTCATATAAAGAGTATGCTTTGACTCTGTTTCAATCTTTTTACAAGGAAAAACGTGTAACATCATTTTACTTACTTGTTTTAATCATGTCTGATGAAAGACTGAGGAATTTCTTCCGTAAAATTTAAATCAAAGAACGTTTATTTCTGAAAATGTATTTTTGACAGTTAAGTATTTATTTTAGGGACGAAATTATCTTTTGGTTACACTTTAGAGTCTTCCTGAATGTACTGTTAACATGGCGGCACCCGAAACATCAACCACAGACCAGTAAAACGGTGGTTTTCTACTGTGGGTCAAAAACGTCCCACATGGTACTTTAAGACGTACTGTGAAATCTGGTCCATTAGATGTTAATTATCTAATATGTACTTCTCTCATAATATAAGTCCACTCAAGAAACATAAATCCTCATGAATATCTTAATACTCAATAGTGATTATTGTAACTACATTATATCCGTTCTTTTGCGAGAGTTTTAGCAACAGCAGCTAAGACCGCAATCCGGATATTTTCGCCAGTTACAGACCGTCCACGTGTTCTTTTCTCTGGTTGTGTACTTCCAGGATTGTAAACTATTGCGAATTGTTCAAACGGAATATGAAACGATATTTCCGCTAGGAAACGCTCAGCATTAGAGGTGAAAATATTTGTAACTCTAGTCTTTATTAATCGCAAACTAGTAGTTTCAATTTGGTCTTGAAGAGAATACTCCATTTCATTACTTACGATATCGTTACGTTACACAAATAACTCACTTACACAAAACCTGCTGCTGGAATTAATGAAAATCTGCTCGATGATGATCTTCTATAGCAAATATTAAAAATAAACACAGTAGTTTATTCTTTACCACTAGGACTTACGACAGGAAGGTTTTTAATTAAAATCCACCAACACCATTATATTCTTCCAGAACACTGAATAAAAACAAACTCAGTAAATTTAACAGTCGACAATGACCTATTCGGTCCTAGTATTTATATAAGGTCAACCACTCTCCTGGGTTGTGTTGGTACAGCCGACATAACCTTCCACTTGAATTCGATATGAGAATTCGTACTATCGCTTCCGTTTTGTGTCCCTTTTGTAATACCGAAAGATAAGGCTTTATTAGAAGCTATTAAAAATTTTTGTGGAACACGGTTGTGTAGCTGTAATCAGGAAATTGCAAATAAAACAAATAACGGTGCCTTTAGTTTAATAGACGAAGCCACCATGTTATACAATGTATATGACGCCACCTTATACCCACTGCCGAACTGTTTTCTGGTGGGACGCACAGTTCTTGAGATATGTCGCCCAATGCTAAATTATTTAATTCACACTTAAAACAGGCGACGCTTAACAAACGGGTAGATTCTCAAATACCTATGTACATATTAATTACACTCAATAAGTAGGTAATCTGGTGAGTAGACGCGGGTACAGATTGTGTACTGTGCTGAAATGTGGAGAGTATAGCTTCACTACTTATAATATGACAGATTGAAACAAGAAAAATTATTTATAGCATTTGCTAAGTTAGAAAAAAACTGTTCAGACTTTTTGACTGCAGTAAACTACTTATGTTTCTGAACTGATCAGTGATAAATTTCTGGCACTGAACCCAGAAACTAGAATGCATTTCTAAGAACAATAACTCATGAAATGTAGACACTAATTGAGTAGGGAACGACGCATGATTTTAGCATACCCTCATGTAATATAATGTGTACGGTATGTAGAGTAAGATGTAAAGGAAATTAAGGAAAAATTTGGGAAGGGAATATAAATTGGGAATGAAATACAATGAGCCAGTTTTTTCGGTGGTGTTGCAAGTTCTGTAAGATGTTCTGATCAGAACTGTTTCAGTTTTGGAAACGGCTTATGATATGAAAAGCCATTAAAAGAGGTACTAGGGTAAAATAGTGTAATCGAACTAACTGAGGTAAGGCTCAGGGTATTACATTAGGACAGGAGACCTGAATGTAGCATATAAGCTTCGTTTTGGGGCAGAAAAGTGGCTGATGCTGGAAGAATTGATCAGTGTACGGAATGTATATACCTGCTGGCAATAAACCTTTACTAATGTAAGGGGTGTGCTTATGTCAAATATACATCTCGTATTGGTAAGACTATGCTGAAATTATTTGTTCGCAATGTAGCTTTGTACGGAAGTGCAACGTGAGCTTTTGTGGTAGAGATGAGAAGAGAATAAAAGCTTTCAAAATATGATACTACAGAGGAATTTAGATGGTTGTATGATGGATCGATGAAGAAGTATATAGGTCGACGTGACGAAAATGGTTTTAAACATGAACTAAAGAAAATGAATTATGGATTTTCAGAACATCTTCAGAGGCTACGAAGAGTTGCTTCGTGGTAGAGTCAGGTTTGGTCGCAGAAATTGTAATAGGACACCAAAGCCTCAACACTATAAACACATTCAAGTCCATGTAAAGTACTGAATCATAGCAGACATGAACATTCTTCTAGAAAATAAAAGATATTCGTTAAACCACTATTTCTGCTGGAGACTGCTGCAACACCTGTTTATGTGGTTTTGCTATCGGCCTCGTGTGGTGGTTCAACTGAAATCTGTAGTCCGATCATGATTAGAAAAGAATTTTGAAATCAAAACAAAAACGGCACCACTATTAATTACTCTCAGACGGTTACGATAAACTCTCAGAAGAAACAGAAGTTATGACATCAAGTCCTATGCTTTGTAATATTTATTGTATGTTTAAACAGCAGATGCACAATATGTGCATTTCATCATATTGTGCAGACGCAACATTGCAAGCGTGATGCAGCGCGTCATGCAGGAAAGAATCTTACTTCATTCGTCCTGTATTTCTAATTTACTCGCTGCACCAATCTTTCAAACTGCATAGGGGAATTGCATTATCCTCGAGCAAGCCGGTTCGTAAATCTTTCGCTATTTGTAAAACAAGTTCGCTCTGCTGACACAAAATCTCTGTACTACATCAAAAGAGTGGGCATTCGAGGAAAGAATGTTTTCCACTAATGAACGCAGACACAGAGTGAATCACAAAGCAAAACATGACCATAATTCTGTGATTCAGTACTTTTCCGAAGTCGTTTTCTCCGGCAGGGAAACAATTAATTCAATTTTTCGAGGCGCGCGAAGCCTTTATTTCTGGTAACTTAATGTGCCTTACTGTGACAAACGTTAATTAACTAAATTAAATAGTGAAACTCTATATTGAAGGTAAGAACTTGTTCAGTTTCTGCGTGACCTGTCGATAACGAATAACTGGAGAGCAAAACACAATGTACGTAACATATTTGCGAGTATTTCATTCTATCATAAAGTAAACGAACACTAGCTATTTTCTTTTTAAAATCCCTTAATTTTTTCTGCCTTGCAAATACGGATTTTTCGCAACAACTGTAGGCTCCTGTAACTTATTTATGGCATCAAATAGAGAATATGTCAGCGAAATTACATTTGGATTATCGAACTGAACAATGAAAATATTTGATGGTTCACTTAATTCAATGTAATAAATGAGACTTTGGACATTAATGTATCTATAAATTTGTTTATAAATCAACGATAGACCAAGACAGCTCAAATTCATCCCTTCAGAGGTTTCTTTAACATTTACATATTTGGATGTTAATACTAGACAAGCTTAATTCGAGAATTGTTCTTACCTCAGCTAATTTATATACTGTCATTAACTCTTGCACTATATCCACAGTGATAATTTGGAACAAACCAGTTTTAAGGAGGGCTATGTTATGGTTTGTAATGATAGCGAAAAACTGTAAATTATCATTCATCGAAATGAATCATATACAAATAACATAAAGATATTGGAAAAAAAGATTGTATTAATCTTCAGAAACTATGGTACAAAAAATATATATCTTGATATTTTACACACTATCAGCTGCTGCTTCCATATCAGCAAGTGACTTATGAAGAAGAAGTAGTTGCCTGAACCTACTTTTACGAGCAGTTTTCTATACTTGTATTATGCTATACATATACAGTGATCTTTCAACCGTCGTAACACTGTATTTTATGGGCCACTAACTGATTTAAGGAAGATGCTCATCTCTTTATAACAGTTCAACAAAGCTTCGGAATCTTCTCGAGATATCTGTGATACTTTGTTTTCAGACAAACGTATAGTCTGTGGGAGTACTGGTAACGTGTATTTGAAAAGCGACATGCAATACATTTGCAATATAAGATTTGAGAAATAAATTACTTGATCGCATTACACGAATTTTTCGTATCAACTGCAGGCTCCTGTAACTTCTTTATGGCATCAAATAGAGAAAATGTCAGCAAAATTGCATTTTGATTATCAAACTAAACAATGGGAGTATTTGAATGTATTGAATGTAATAAATGAGACTTAGGACACTAATGTATCTTTAAATTTGTTTATAAGTCAACCATGGACCAGGACAACTGACATTCATCACTGCAGAGGTTTCATTATAAAGTTTCCTTTATAATGTGTACTAGGTAGTTTTCTTTGAGCTATTGCGCTACATAGCCCTATTAGCAATGGAATTAAGCCTCAGCATATGTCCCTTCAATATGTCTTTTCTGCTGGTAATGCTTCTGTGGTTGTATATTTTAACAATATTTGCCGATGGTTAGGCTATAGCTATCCTCAGTTCTTGTAGGATAAAATCATATTTCACAAACAAGTTTTCAGAAAACCTTAGTTCCAATCCTAGTTTTTGACAGAGGCAGAATTTCTTTGGTGAACACATACATTTCTTGCTGCTGCAGTGTTAAGTAGTTCTGATTTGGTACTCAATATTATTTTCCTAATTTCATTTTCCAACAGAATGCATCATATTACCAGTTATTTTGGTCATAGATATCGAACAGATCCGAAGTGGCTTAAATGTGATAATGGCTATAAATGTGAAGCATGATAGTTTTCTTTTACTCAACAACAATAAAAAATACGATCTAGTGATACGCGAATAGTGTGATCTCGTGCAACGCGATCTGGGTTGATTATTTTCATGATTGGAGTCAGAAAGTCTCTCCCAGCTGTATTCATTTACTTCTTTCTCTTTCTTCCCCCTTTTACTGTACCTTTTCAATTAGACAAAGTATGTGATTTTTGTAGTTTTCGTCTGTGTGTGTGTGTCTGTGTGTGTGTGTGTGTGTGTGTGTGTGTGTGCACGTTTTTAGGGCGATGTCTCTGTTTTTCTCGTAGTTACATTAGTAATCATTTTCATGTCTTTAACCTCTCTCGTTGCATAATGTGTAAGTAGCATGTTCGTATGTTGGCAGCGCTATAGACTGTGGTAGTATCGCTGACAGCACTCTGCGCCCTCGGGAGGAGATTCTGTGGTTAGATGGAGTAGCAGTTATGGAGTGAATAGGGATGTGTGTGGATATGATTTTCTTAATGAAGACTCTCTGTTGCCAAGACACGCAGCGTAAAGTGAGGTGAAATTAAATGTTTATATGAAAATATGCAATTAACGGTATGAGATGGATGTTGTTGATAATGTTTGGCCAGTAGAATTATTAACAACTATACAATTTTTGTAACTGAATAAGATCCATTAACTAATAATTTTATTACTGACATTTTTAAACAAGGAGGACTTGGAAAAGTAAGAACAATAACAAGGAGAAGGGACTAGCAAAAGGAACTGCATATATAACTTTCTTTTCAAGTACTTGGTAATTTCTTGGTAGAATAAGTTGTTGTGTTGCACCACTTTAGTGTTAAGATGTGACATAGAATCATCATTTCACATGGGAGATAGTATAGACCATGCTCCTT
Organism: Schistocerca serialis cubense; assembly: GCF_023864345.2. Taxonomy (NCBI): domain Eukaryota; kingdom Metazoa; phylum Arthropoda; class Insecta; order Orthoptera; family Acrididae; genus Schistocerca; species Schistocerca serialis. The sequence goes on along the minus strand of NC_064643.1, from coordinate 739,624,758 downwards.
GTGCTGCCACTTTGCATAGTTTTAAAGATCACAGATGAATACATGCTATTGTAAGCTATCATGTATATTTACTCTGTCTGCATTGCTGTCTTTTCTGTAATATTTTTTCTGCTTGTCCTTTCTGATATTCAGGTATAAGTCGCTGCTTCTATCTTTCAGTCAATGTCCTACTGAATTTTGCTTTCTATTACTGTGATAAGCCAGTTTTACCACTGACTTACTTTCCTTGTTTGCTGCATATTGCCTAGTTTTAGTTGTAATGTTGCATTTGCAGATATTCTGCTGCTTCCTCCGTCAGTTTGCATTTTTGTCGTTGTTGTTTGTGCTAATTTTTTTGTGCTGGTGCATTGCCTCATTCTCTAATTTATTCTAAGCTCAGTAGGTTTAAGTTAGCTAAAGAGGGGGTATGCTGCACTAGAAAATGAGTTATGATGAAATGGGAAGAAATGCATTGAGAAGCTATGAGAAAAAGGTCTGGCAAAAAAGTATTGTATAACGAGGAATAGTTACTTTGAAATAGGATATGAAGTAGTTTTGCTTACATATAGATAGATAGATTTTTTTGTTGAAACAATTGTTGAAGTAAGAGAGGTCTGCAAAAATTAAATAAAGTTTTTGGTTGGAAATGAAGTAGTTTTGGTTGAAACAGTGGTATAACATGCTCGCCACAAGTACTGCGGTATCAAATGTTACACTTACTCTTTGACACATTTACACATGAAAACAGACCATGTTCTTTCCTTTTGTGTTATTCCGCTATGTTTATGTGTAGTCTTGTGTGCCTGTATTCTTCTTATCTCTCTGTGTTTACCTGGTAAGATAAAATTGGTAGAATTTTTTTTCTTCGAAGACTATGCTGCATTCACTATCATGGAGAATACCGTTATCCTCAAATCTGATTTCAGTGTTTGTACCATGTTCTTTATGTTAGGAAGATCATTAAACATTATTTATCCTCTTATGCTTCTACTGATATTATCATTTTTAATTTTTTTACTTATGTCATAATCCCTGTAATACAAGTATATGTGATGGTTTTTATTCTTTTTGTAAAGCCTGTATTACTACAAATGTTATTTGTATAATGATGTTCTTTACTGTACTGATGTTTTCTTTACGTTTGTAACTGTAATTGTTAAATCGTAATTGTATAAATACCAGTTCTTCAAATTGGGTAAATAGTAGGAATTCGATTCACTACACACATTTGCCTGTTGGTCATACTATAAGTATAAAATCACGGAGATTATATGACTGTGATAGAGCATTTCGTGTGTTGATAATTCAGCAAGGGACTGGTTAACAGCATTGCTGGTTCTAAGGAGATTGCAAAAATATATTGCAAAAATATATTGTGAGTGGATTTGCTAGATTAACCTCAAGACTATTCTGTTGTGATTGTGGACCCACACAGTCCCAACGGATGGCTGCAGGCCATCTGTAAAATGATTACAGTGGGTCTGCACATATGATGGCCCATTACTGCCATATGGCATACTGCCATATGCTCTACGGCAAACCACCAATTCCACAATAACGCTTCAAGACTTGGACTGCCTCTGCTGTGGGTCTGCTCTGTTGTGGCCCATTACCAATCTTCTCAACTGCAATCATTATACCAAGAGTCAGCGCTGTGTTTCCGTGAGGAGGACAACACTACTTCTTCAAGACTGCATGGTTGTCCACTACTTACTTGTGCATTTTATTTTACTGCGTAGCATAAAAGTGGTGTAGACTTCTCTTCTGCTGAATTAGAACTGTCATTATCGACTGCGACAAGAATTTTTTAATTTATTCACCAACAGCATACTACTTACCTTTGTTTGCATCTGATCTATTTGATATTGTTAACATAAAAAATTTTAACGACGTAGTCTTAGTCACTGCCCAAACCCATTTGTAAATATTTTGAGGAGGGCTGTGGGGCTTCGTACGTAGCCTGTTCGTATGTTGGCAGCGCTATAGACTGCATTAATATCACTGACAGCTCTCTGTGCCCTCGGTAAGAGGCTCTGTGGTTGGACTGACTAGCAGTTGGCGGTTAGCAGTTAGTGAATGGACGGTTTAGACGTGTGTTCCTCATGCAGATTCAGTGTTGGTAGGATATGCATTGTATAATGTAATCGATGTATATGCTAATGATTGGATAGTGGAATTATTGACGATTATATAATTTTTGGAACTGGATGTCACATGATAAATACATTGTTTGATACACATGATAAATTGATTGTTTGATCTTCAACAAAATCTTTCTTTTGCTAACCGTATGCCTGCTTGTAATTAGAGCCTATAGTAGTTAGAATCTCTTTATTTAGCTGGCTGTAGTTGCTGCTTGCTGTAATTGCTGTAGTTCGCGTTATGAAGATTTTCTGTGAGGTAAGTGGCTTATGAAAAAGTATGGGTTATTGTTAGGATTTCTTGCAAATTAGGGCCATTCTTTTTTTGGTAATAATTTGAAGTCAGGTTGTGATTTTAGAGTAGTCAGATTGAGTTGCGCTTGTGTATTGTGGGTAATAAGTGAATATGTTAAGATTGAGTTGTCTTCCTCAGGGAAAGTGCCGTAGGTCCGTGTTGGAGTTATAGAAATAAGTAATGAGAAAGCAGGTTCAGTTGCATTCAGCAGTTTAAGTAAATACAGAGAAGTGTCACCTACTCAGTTGTTTCAGTGGATACAAACGAAGAAGTTTCAAATGTTTTAGTGAAGACCTTGCTCTCGTGCAGCCACACAACTTATCATCATCAGTAACTGAGTCGGTTTCTCCTTCTAGTTACTGTGTAAATCATTTTGAGTTGCATAAACTGTAGCATGGGCTCCAGAGCCCTTGTTCTCATGTACCGCCATCAACCTATCACTATCAGTAATTGACTCTATATGAAGAATAGCTACAAAACTGTAATTGTAACTTTGAATTCTTTGTTTGCAAGTAACGGTGCTGTCACCTGGTACTCACTGAAATATCCACGTCACAGTAGCGTAGCACACCTCTACAGGAATCAGCATGAGAGGCTAAACTTTGGAGATCCAAGTGGACCCCCTCGAGGCAGGTCTGAGGCGGTAGCCACAGTGCCCCACAAAGTAATCGGTGCTCCGTCGTCCTTGGGGACTTCACGCCACTCAGGCGACCGCCATTCCGCCAGATTCGCTGGTAGAAAGGCGGGAAGTAACCACGAAGGCCGAAACCCGGCCTTCTGGCAGGTAGGTGTGCGATCGCAGGTGCGGCGTGCGGCCAGAGACTGACATTTCCGCCGTCAACTGTGGTGATGCTTCCCGAGGCAGCGAGAGACTCAGAAGCCATAGCGTACCTTTCTGCACCATCGAGGCGAGGACTGGAGCCTGACACGAATTGTCTACCTGCTGTCTTGCTCCTACAACGCTAGACAGCGGATCGAATTTTACTCGGAGCTGAGAGGTCTGCTTTCGTCGCTTCATCGCGCGGATTGTTGGTCAAGATGTCATTCCTGTACTCGTACATATGTTATTGTGGTCTTCAGTCCTGAGACTGGTATTATGCATCTCTCCATGCTACTCTATCCTGTGCAAGCTTCTCCATCTCCCAGTACCTACTGCAACCTACATCCTTCTGAATCTGCTAGTGTATTCATCTCTTGGCCTCCCTCTACGATTTTTACCCTACACACTTCCATCCAATGCTAACTTTGTGATCCCTTGATGTCTCAGAACATGTCCTACCAACCGGTCCCTCCTTCTTGTCACGTTGTGCCACAAAAACCTCTTCTCCTCAACCCTATTCAATACCTCCTCATTAGTTATGTGATCTACCCATCTAATCTTCAGCATTCTTCTGTAGCACCACATTTCGAAAGCTTCTATTCTCTTCTTGTCCAAACTATTTATCGTCCATGTTTCACTTCCATACATGGCTACACCCATACAAATACTTTCAGAAACGACTTCCTGACCCTTACATCTATACTCGATGTTAACAAATTTCTCTTCTTCAGAAACGCTTTTCTTGCCATTTCCCGTCTACATTTTATATCCTCGCTACTTCGACCATCATCAGTTATTTTGCTCCCCAAATAGCAAACCTCCTTCACTACTTTAAGTGTCTCATTTCCTAATCTAAATCCCTCAGCATCACCCGACTTAATTCGACTACATCCCATTATCCTTGTTTTGCTTTTGTTGATGTTGATCTTATATCCTCCTTACAAGACACAATTTTAGTTTTTCGGCGCAGAATTTTAAACCCTCCACGATTGACACTTGCTTTTTTACGTCTCTGTCATCGTAGACTCACTGAATGGAGACTATAATGAGAAAGGAGTTGCCGCAATTTTGAAGTATTAGTCAGATATTTCTTTTGACGTAGAATGAATCAGTTCTTCCGTCAGTTATATGACGGACAGCATACTATTGATAGTAGCTAGTACTTCTAAGCATGCTATTGGTAGTAGCTAGTACATCTAAGCATACTATTGATAGTAGCTAGTACTTCTAAGCATGCTGTTAATAGTAGCTTGTACCTCTACTGTCTATGTTTTGACACGGGAGGGAGCAGATGTACGTTCGGAGGACCGCTAAGGTGTCGATAATGTTTGCTTCAGTAAAGGATAAGACCCACTGTCACCTTTTCGTAAGTACGTATGTGAAACAGCTTATGTCTAATGGTGAAATTCGTAGTTGTGCTAATATCCAGGTAAATTTTCCATGTTGTTCCTGTGAGTCAAACAAATAAAAGCCAAAGACCCTATTCACCTGGACCAGCACACTAATAGCACTTATTCACTGACGAGAAACCCTCAGTTACTGTCCGAGAGGCCACACAGCTCAACCATTTTCGTATGGGCGCTTGACATCACCTATCGGGTCTGTCAGATGCTGAACAGCAATAACCGTCTAGCTTCGTGGGTTTTCGGAAGCGAGGATTTCTTTCTAACACCTTTTAACGTTTATAGTAGATGTAGTAACTAAAACATTCATTTAAATGTAAGAAAAACACAACCTAGCTGTCATGTGATTGCTGACAGTTTCTTTCACAGATACTAGAGTAATACAGTAACCTGGAGGATGAAGTGCACTGGTATACGTATGTAAATGTAGCTACATACTAATCATTTAAAAATTTCTTCCTGTCATCTTTTTATAAACGCAGAGGTGAGTAAGTACATCATATCTACAATATTTTTACATAGTACGCAAGGAAAAATCTTACGTAAGTAGAAAACCCCTCTATGGAAGCGAAGGAATTGTCTAGGAGAAACGGTTTAAGTACTTTTCAAGTTTAAGTTTTTTTCTGTTAGGATTTGATACCATAATTTTTCGAGGCAGTATTGTGAATCTCTTTTTGTGCCAAATACAACTTAATGTGGAATACAGAATGTCAGTTTTTCTGGTATTAGAGTTATGTGAATCATAGTTCTTTTTTACTGTAGTAGGGTCCTCACAACATATGTAGTGATTGAGTACCTATACGATGAAGCAGTAGTCAGAGTACATAACACCTGAAGCGGATGTGTGCAAAATGATCGTTGTTGAGCACCATGTATTATTCTTACAACATTTATCTGAGCAATGAAACCATTCAGCCCTACAGATGCGCTACCGAGAAATGTTATTCCATACGACACTCCTAAATGAAAATTTGCGGAATATTTTAAATTGTTGACGTGTTTCTGTCCAAGACTTGCAAAGATTTCAGTTGCAAATGTGCCTCAACTAAGCTGTTTCTCAGGTTAAATTCATAACGATAACGACACCTTAGATTTTTGATCTCTCAACCCTAGTAATTATTTCAACACCAACATTTACCTTTAGTGTAGTAGCTCTAAATCCGCAGAACTGAATGCGTTTGTTTCGAAACGGAGAGAGAGAGAGAGAGAGAGAGAGAGAGAGAGAGAGTTGTGAGTTAACGAGAATTTTGCACTCATTACGTACATGTCTGAAAGAGTCTGCCTTCAGGAATTGTGAAACGAACCCTGTCGTCCAGGACTGGATGCCATAAAGGCCGCAGATTCACCACGATATGCGAAACACAAAGGTGTTTATTGTCTATTGAGGCCTATGCGCTGTAGTGTGCGAGTGAGACAGAAGAGAACCTACGTCATAGGGAAACCCAGTAGAAGGCTTTTGAGGCCGAGGAGAAGTAGCAGTGTTACATGTGGCGGACTTAAGATCTACCATAAAGGGAAACTATTTAATCCTGTAGTAGTGCAGGGAATGAAGTCACAGTATTTGTAATCTGTCATCACCCATAAATTTTTGCGGTGATCCCAACAAAACTTGAATATTGATCATGCCAATAATAGTTTAGGATTTACTGTTAAAGTGAAATTAAGTTTTGTAACAAAGACATGAAGGCTAAAATCTGAACACTTTGGTCGATCTTAACCGCTGACAATTCATATAGAAGCGCATCACTAAAATGACAAACGTTGCAAATATCAACTCTTTAACTTTATTTACTTAAAAGATAAAGCAAATTTAAGTTATCAGCATTTTCAGTGAAGCATCAGATCATAATTTCCTCCACGCAAAACACATTGAACCATGACAGTATGACACCTTATTAAATCATTAGGTAACAGAATATTTGTTGTAAAGGTTAGTGCATAATTGTTACTTTTGTTCTTTATTTATTTATCAGAAAGCAAATTGGTGCAAGGCTACTGGCTGTGACATTCAAAGTTACGAAGGAAATTGTATTGGTTTTATGTAAAAGAATTTAACGTTTATTATGTAATGGATATTATATATACTTCATTTAGAACGCGAAAGTGGTCAAACTTTGATTATTTCAATATGTTAAAATGTAAAGTAATGTAGAATAAGCTGTAGCCAATCAGTTGGATTGATTCAGGAAAGGGAACTGAACTAGTCAGTTGGGCGAAGATGTCCGGTGCGAGGGAAACGCGCTCGGAGACGGTCGGAGGAAGTGCTGGTCTATACACCAAAGATTACACTTCGGCTGGACACACCAAAGGGTACAGTTCGGATTGAGACGTGAAAGCGGAAAGTCGGTCTCTAGGCAACTAGGAAGTAAAACAGACTTCGAAAATTTCGCCTTGTGTCGTATCGAGGGATTTAGTCTCTGAGCTGTGACTGGTGTGAATTCTACGAGGGGCGTTCAGAAAGTAAGCTCCGATCGGTCGCGAAATGGAAACGACTATGAAAATCCGATAAAGCTTTGCACAGATGTGTTGGGTAGTGTCTCTAGTATAACCCCAGTTAGCATCACGTCGCTCTTCTCATTTCTGAGCTCGCAGTGAGTGCGTAAAGATGTCTAGAAAATAGTGTCTGCCGCCAAGTACGAGGGCCTGGTGGGAAATTTCGCCTGAAGCTATGCAGCTAACATTACATAACTGTCGTGCTGTTTCGTCTTCACGACAATTCTCAGCCGCATTCTGCAGGGGCAATGAAGATGCTCCTGCATCGTTATCAAATGGAAATGTTAGATTACCGACAATACAGTCCGCAATTGTCTCCCCCTGAGTTTCATCTCTGGTCACATGAACCGCTGTCTTTGAAGACAACATTTTGACACAGACAACGAGGTGTAGGCGAGCGTGGAGAATTGGCGGAAAGCACTGGCGGCTGCCTTCTATGATGAGGCTATTGAAAAGTTGGTACAACGCTATGACAAAAGTCTAAGTCAGAACGACGACTACGTAGAGAAGTAGCTGAAAGGTGTAGCTAATTGTTACAAGTAAAACATTTCTGATGTTCACTGTGGTTTCAATTTGGCAATCAATCGGAGCTTACTTACTGAACAGGCCTCGTAACATTTCCCATAGTTAACGAGATGGAGTATCTAACTTTTAATTCGCGATGAGATTGTGAATGACTGAATTGTGTCAAATGGCTATGCACTCGAGTGTAACAGTAATTCTAAACACGACCACTTTAGCTAATAGTTTTCTTTCTGAATAATCATTATTCTAACCAAATCGCAGCTGTGTGGCCTACATCATTTACGGGTCGTTAATTTAGTTTCCGATATTATTATTACTGTTATTATATGTTATATTATCTTTGTATTCCGCAAACTTGCCATCAGGCAGACAATTTAAGTAAAGGGTAGCAAGTGTCTAATTTATGGCGTGTAATGCGACACGTGCGGTTCAGCCCATAGACGAGTTTGAGCCAAGACATTTCGACGAAGAGGAACCGCATGTGAGCCAGAACATCTTTGAGATGTTTGATAACAGAGCAAATGCAGAAAACCTCTCAGTATACTTTCAGTACGGTTAGTATCCGTTTACTCTGTTACTGTATATAAGTTAGGAATGATTACGTTATGAGTGTCATCGGCAAAACGAACTACTTCAGCTTATTGTGTATTAGAGAGGTGATCGTTTACATAGATGAGAAACAATATTCAACGGAAGACTGATCCTTGTAGAAACTCATACGTGATTTCTCCCTAGTCGAAAGAATCCACCCAGCATACATTAGTTACAGGGTGTTTCAAAAATGACCGGTATATTTGAAACGGCAATAAAAACTAAACGAGCAGCGATAGAAATACACCGTTTGTTGCAATATGCTTGGGACAACAGTACATTTTCAGGCAGACAAACTTTCGAATCTACAGTAGTTACAATTTTCAACAACAGATGGCACTGCGGTCTGGGAAACTCTATAGTACGATATTTTCCACATATCCACCATGCGTAGCAATAATATGGCGTAGTCTCTGAATGAAATTACCCGAAACCTTTGACAACGTGTCTGGCGGAATGGCTTCACATGCAGATGAGATGTACTGCTTCAGCTGTTCAATTGTTTCTGGATTCTGGCGGTACACCTGGTCTTTCAAGTGTCCCCACAGAAAGAAGTCACAGGGGTTCATGTCTGGCGAATAGGGAGGCCAATCCACGCCGCCTCCTGTATGTTTCGGATATCCCCAAAGCAATCACACGATCATCGAAATATTCATTCAGGAAATTAAAGAACTCGGCCGTGCGATGTGGCCGGGCACCATCTTGCATAAACCACGAGGTGTTCGCAATGTCGTCTAAGGCAGTTTGTACCGCCACAAATTCACGAAGAATGTCCAGATAGCGTGATGCAGTAATCGTTTCTTATCTGAAAAATGGGCCAATGATTCCTTTGGAAGAAATGGCGGCCCAGACCAGTACTTTTTGAGGATGCAGGGACGATGGGACTGCAACATGGGGCTTTTCGGTTCCCCATATGCGCCAGTTCTGTTTATTGACGAAGCCGTCCAGGTAAAAATAAGCTTCGTCAGTAAACCAAATGCTGCCCACATGCATATCGCCATCATCAATCCTGTGCACTATATCGTTAGCGAATGTCTCTCGTCCAGCAATGGTAGCGGCGCTGAGGGGTTGCCGCATTTGAATTTTGTATGGATAGGGGTGTAAACTCTGGCGCAAGAGACGATACGTGGACGTTGGCGTCATTTGGATCGCAGCTGCAACACGGCGAACGGAAACCCGAGGCCGCTGTTGGATCACCTGCTGCACTAGCTGCGCGTTGCCCTCTGTGGTTGCCGTACGCGGTCGCCCTACCTTTCCAGCACGTTCATCCGTCACGTTCCCAGTCCGTTGAAATTTTTCAAACAGATCCTTTATTGTATCGCTTTTCGGTCCTTTGGTTACATTAAACCTCCGTTGAAAACTTCGTCTTGTTGCAACAACACTGTGTTCTAGGCGGTGGAATTCCAACACCAGAAAAATCCTCTGTTCTAGGGAATAAACCATGTTGTCTACAGCACACTTGCACGTTGTGAACAGCACACGCTTACAGCAGAAAGACGACATACAGAATGGCGCACCCACAGACTGCATTGTCTTCTATATCTTTCACATCACTTGCAGCCCCATCTGTTGTTGAAAATTGTAACTACTGTAATTTCGAAAGTTTGTCCGCCTGAAAATGTACTGTTGTCCCAAGCATATTGCAACAAACGGTGTATTTCTATCGCTGCTCGTTTAGTTTTTATTGCCGTTTCAAATATACCGGTCATTTTTGAAACACCCTGTAAATTGCTGCGTACAACTTTCTGCATTCTTTTCCTTAGGTGTGATTTTGTTCATTGGTTGGCTATACTATCAATCCCATTAAACCTCATTTTATCTAGATGGATGTTGAGATTCACACAGTTAAATATCTTAGACAGGTCTCCTCAAATATGAGAGATTGTTAAGCGGCATTCTCAGTTCAGCAACTCTTCTGGTAGCTGAACTGCGATTCAGTAAAGGTATTATTGTTTCTCAGATAAGATACCATTACAGTGTGCACATCTTCTGAAAGTTTTGGAAAGCAACTGCAGTAATGAAACGGGTCTGTAGTCACTCACATCGCTCCTGTCACCTGTCTTACACTGGTATGTTTAACATTTGCTGTGTTCGATCTCTCTGGATAAGTTTCCCGAGTAACTGATATTTCAGACAAGACAGCACTTAAGTATGTTACAGGTGTACAAGTCTTCAGATATCTGAAGAAAACAGAATCAAATCCAGAGAAGATGTTATTTTTGAGGGAATATATTAAGTTTCTACAGTTGAGAAGGATAAGTGGGTAAAACTTCCCAATGACTGAATTTAATAAGAGCTGCTTTTTCAGCATATTGCTTCGATTTTCTTTGTGAACTGTTTTCCCTCTTATATTCCCTGATATATTTAAGAAATGATTCTTAATCATACGCCTGGGGCTGTGGCTAAGCCATGTCTCCGCAATATCCTCTCTTTCAGGAGTGCTAGTTCTGCAAGTTTCGCAGGAGAGCTTCTGTAAAGTTTGGAAGGTAGGAGACGAGGTACTGGCAGAAGTAAAGTTGTGAGGACGGGGCGTGAGTCGTGCTTGGGTAGCTCAGTTGGTAGAGCACTTGCCCGCGAAAGGCAAAGGTCCCGAGTTCGAGTCTCGGTCCGGCACACAGTTTTAATCTGCCAGGAAGTTTCAATCATGTAATAGTTTCTACAAGGACGAGTCTTACGTCTACTATTGTTTCTTACCTATGTAAGCGATCGTATGTCTAATATATAATAAGCAGAAGTAGTTGGTTTTGCTGATGATATTGATAACGTAATCATTCCAAACTTACATACAGTAACAGAGGAAATGGCAACTAACAATATTGAAAGTATACTGCTTGGTTTTCTGCAAATCCTTTCACTCTCAGTTTCAAAACAAACATATTCAGTTCTGTTCCGAAAGAGCAGACACCATTAATGACATGCAACCGTTTAGAACGAAATTAGAAATTTATTAATACCTTCAGCTGCTGACGGGCGTTGATATATATCAACGAGCACAGGTGAAAAGTGTGTGTATCCACCGGTACTCGAACCCGGGATCTCTTGCTTACATGGTAGACGCTGTATCCATCCGAGCCACCGAGAGCACAGAGCAAGGCGCAACTGCAAGGAGTATCTCGCGCACGCCTCCCGCGAGACCCACATTCTCCCCTTGTACATCCACACACTACGTTCGTACTGTCCCACCACAACATGCTCATTACTCGTGGAAGACAATTTTATCTAGTCCCGTAAGAATTCGGGGAATATGTGTGCATCCGCCCAGAAGAAGAAGGTCATGGCCCGTATTGCCCGAACTATATACTCATATGGTGTCTGTTCTTTCGGACATGTCCGAAAGAACAGACACCATATCTATATAAGCATAAAATTACATGTCGTAATTCGACAGTGGCATTGTCACGTCCTATCGAGACTGCCGTTTATCGTTAGGCGATGTAGCTAGTCACGTTGATCGGTATTCCACCGCTGTCATTTTAATAAGATATCATTTTGTTCAGGATGGCCATACATAACTACTTGCAGAATTTCGTATGGCTCGTGGATATAGAAACTGTAAGGGCAGACATTATGTCCACTTAGAAGTTCAGGACTGTACGGACCTTGGTTCTAGAAATGAGTTTCTTTGCAGCAATACACAGTCCACAAATAGGATGTGACTGCGATTTCAGCTTTACAGACCGTTAGCGTAGCGACTATTGTTGCGACATCCGTTTGCAAGACAGCAGAGAAATGGGTGCCGACTGTGCTGCGCCGAAAAACTGTCCTGGACACACCATTGTCAGCATGTGGTTGCTTTCAGACGTCCTAGTTCTGTGTACAGCATCAGGAAGGACACTTACTTGTGTGGTCGCTCTGAGGACCATTGGGCACACAACACGATCACGCCTGCGTTTATCCGGTGATCTGAACATAAGACATTCCTGACTTGTTAAGCCCGGTGGACATGCCCCTATCTTCTAGGCTACTGTAAAAAATATACTCCAAAAAGGCAAGCAAGACTGCATTTTTTTCTGTGCTGTTCCGACACACTCGATACAGAGGATGTTCGAGTGTTGCCTTGACCATCACGTTCTGTAAAGCTGAAAACATCTCTTTATGACGTGACTGGCACATCACCACGTGACTTCGATCTCCAGCATAGGGCTGAAGCAGTGTGTAATGCAACTCCCTGGTAGATTAAAACTCTGTGCCGGACCGAGACTCGAACTCGGGACATTGTCTACCGCGGGCAAGTGCTGTACCGTCTCAGCTACCCAAGCACGACTCACGACCCCAGTTCCGCCAGTATCTCGTCTCCCACCTTCCAGACATCACAGAAGCTTTCCTGCAGACCTTTAGCACTTCTGGAAGAGTTTCAATTTCGTTCGTGAAACTAAATTAATTTCACTATTGCCCCTTCAACATTTCATTGAAGAATAGTGGAAACAGAATGCCGCCCTCCCTTGTGCCTGCTTTACTTCCGTACAGGGTAGCCATTTTTAAGTGGATTTCAAATAATTTGCATCACATTTAGCTGTCTTCATTTGTCTTACATCTTGTTTCAATTATCAAGTGTGACGCTGGAAACGCATTACTCTTCCTAAAGTCAAACTGTCTTTTTTGGGTTCATTATTATCTACACAGTCGTCCTGTACGTTGTTCTAGCCATAAATCTGGACGTGTGAACTGTGAAGCTGACTGTGTGGCAGTTTCCACAGTGGCCCGCCCTTGCTGTTAACGCGACATTGCCGGTTATATACTTCAGAAAGTCTGAAGCCATGACTTCAGCATCTACATTATTAAATAGTCATTTTCTTGCCGTTTGCCTCAAAAACTTGACAAATTACAAGGGACATAACGTGTCACTGCTTTCTTGTTTCACAACAAATTTTCCAATGCTGTCAAACCCTTATTTTAATACTGGCTCCATAATGATGTCAACTTATTTTCTACCTCGACAGCAGATGCTTCGGCCCTTTTCGTAGAGTTTCCCACTGGACCCTTCCCATCTGTACCTTCTCTCTTTTGCCCTCGATTGCGGAAATCATTTTGCTCTATTAATGTTGACGCCTTTGCTTGTAAATTATTTTAAATTTATATATACAGTTCACTAGGATTTCGTAATAATTGTTTCCAAAACAGAGATTAAAATAGAGATAGCGCAACCGTGAGAACAAATGACAAACAGCGTGGCACCATGCACCGTTCTCTATAAAATACATTTGCCAATTAAATACGGGAAACGCATTCAAATTTATGACGCTTCCAGCTTCGTGAAATAAGAGCCAGCTCCAGCCAATTCCGCAAATACAGTTAACGTAGTTCTTTGCTACTTTTTTCTGTAACATATGGCGCGAAATTTCACTAACACGTAAAACAGCTACTCTATCCGAGGAAACAATACATATTTCATAATTTAGTCACTAACAAAATTATACCTTTATTTAAGTCCTGCTAAAGAACCTAAATTTGTATTTATCGTATGGTAAGTGCTAAATTAAGGGCATTTCGTACTAGCCAGGCTGCAATACTTTTAATTCTGATGTGCAGAAGCGATTAGTAATAACACGGAAATAGGGTGACATATTTTCGAAGATACGTAAATTATTTATCTATAACAGATGGACATTCCATCATTCTTCTAATCAAGTACAGACTTTCCAGTACATAGCAGTACCCGACGGTATAAAATGTCTTGTGGCGGGATGTCCACAAATGTGAGAAATAAATGAATCGGTTTAGAAAAAGTCAGTATATACGAAGAGACTAGAGAAATTTTGGTAAAAATATTTGTGTCTTACAGTGAATATAATTTTTACCTGTCATCATTATCATCATTGTTATCATTTAAACCTATTTAAAATTCAGGACTGGGTAGAGGCCCACCAAATTATCCATGTGTGATGGTCTTCAGCAATACATGTCTACAATGCTCTTCGTCTAAACTTCCATTAGGGTTGAGCCTCAATCTCGTCTTGTCTCTTGGGATTCAGCAGACACCTTCGCTGGTCCATCCATAACCGCAAACCTTACAAGGCGGTCCGCAGAACTTCATTTTATTTTCATTAGCTTTCGATTTCTACAAGTAATATGCAAATTGCATCTTCCTGTTGCACGGCAGGTAATTCTCATTTCCCGAATGCTTTTCACCTTAATTGCACATGCCCGATAGTCTCCAGGCCTATATTACATCACATACAGATTCTGAAGTTCCCTCACACACATCGGTAGCTTCATATTGAAAACGATATTTCGTTTCTCCAAAGCCCGTTTTTCAAACATTATTTTTAGCAATATCAAGTAAAATAATTATGGCATTTAACTGTGCATTGTTGGGGCATTAATACGTTATTCGAACCTTAGCACAAAAACCTACTTCCCTTACCGTTCCTGGCCACGCCGTCCTCATTACATGATCACACAAATCCACTTCCCCACTGATAGATTCAAAGCTTGTCTGTACAGTTTTCCGTCCAAGTGACTAAAACTATCGTTTTCTTTGCGTCATTACACTACAATATTGTATGTGCATCCATGTGAAAGAGTCCACTCTGGTCACTAATCTTTGGCAGATCTATAAACATATCACACGAGCAACGTTCATTTGTCTTGTAATGCTTATCTCTAATTTGGAGAAGCTAAAAATTAGTATATGATAAATACGCGTTGAAAACAGCTCTTAGACAAAAGAATACTGTTCTCTTGCCGATTAATCTGTCCAGTCATTGTATCACCATGGCGACGTGAACTCATAAATAGAACAATCTCTACATCGGTTATGTGAGTACCCAGGAATCGGGTGTGTCTGCTAGGACAATTAGGGACCGATTGCAGGGAACTCTGGTATGAAAAAAGTGTGTCATTTACCTCCCTTATTTTCTCAAGTCATCGATGGCGTCGAGAAACTTAAGGAATAAGTGGTGTATAGCAGTGAGCAGCGGCGAAAGATGACTTGGCTTTGGCGTCAGTGATGGTATTTTGCGGGTGCAATCAGAAAAGTGAAAAATCAGAGTGTAACAATGGTTCAAATGGCTCTGAGCACTATGGGACTACTTAAACCTAACTAACCTAGGGACATCACACACATCCATGCTCGAGGCAAGATTCGAACCTGCGACCGTAGCGGTCGGGCGGTTCCAGACTGAAGCGCTTAGAACCGCTCGGGTAGCAATGGTGTTTAATGGGTGCGGGAAATGTGATAGCACCGCAGTTATCAGAAAACAACGAGCAAAAACTTCCATTAAGGCAAGAGACTCTTCTAAATTCGTCTATCTACGCTATAATTATCTGTACCATTGTGACATGAGATTATGAACAGTACACTGAAACTGGTCCCCTTAAAAATCTGACCGAGCGAGGTGGCACAACGGTTAGCACACTGGACTCGCATTCGGGAGGGCGACGGTTAAAGCCGCGTCTGGCCATCCTGATTTTAGTTATACGTGATTTCCCTAAATCTCTTCAGGCAAATGCCGGGATGGTTCCTTTGAAAGGGCACAGCCGACTTCCTTCCCCGTCCTCCCTTAGCCGATGGGACCAATGACCTCTCTGTTTGGTCCCCTTCCTAAAATCACGCAACCTTAAAAAATCTGTCATTATGTGAATAAATTACGATTATCATCATACATTGTTTCAGATGCGTATTTTATGAAAATTAGATTAATTGACGGGCAACGGCCTTGCCGCAGTGGTAACACCGGCTCCTGTCAGATCACCAAAGTTAAGCGCTGTCGGTCTGGGCTAGCACTTGGATGGGTGACTATCCGGTCTGCTGAGCGCTGTTGGCAAGCGGGGTGCACTCGGCCCTTGTGATACAATGTGGGGAGCTACTTGATTCAGAAGTAGCGACTCCGGTGTCGTAATGTGACATACGGCCAGGAGAGCGGTGTGCTGACCACATGCCCCTCCATCCCCGCATCCGTTGACGCCTGTGGGCTGAGGATGACACGGCGGCCGGTCGGTACCGTAAGGCCTTCCAAGGCTTCTGCGGATGGACAGTTTAATTCAGATTGTTTTATTTTCGTATTCACATATGTACGTGTCCAGGTGTGTAGCAGCTAAGCCCATGCATTTTCAGTGTACAGTATATCGAAAATTGATCCTATCGTGGTACTGTGGTCTTGTGAACGACGGTCCCCCAACCTCCGTAGCAAAGGTCATGGCTACTTGTTACTACACAGCAGGGATCCCATATTTTGAGGGAAAGTGAAGGACATGTGGCAGTGCCTAGTTACTACGCATCGATTTCCTGGATTAAATTCGAAACCTCTTCATGGTGCTTCATGAATTTCTGGCACTGCGACAGTGGACGATGATCCACTCCCCCCCCCCCCCCCCCCTCTCACCGTCAACGTCAAATCCTCCAGCGGGAATCCAAAATTATCGAGCGTGGAGGACATGCATCGATTCTGCCGACAGGTGACGCTAGGTGGGGATGTGGGTCACCTGGGGAGCAGACCGAGACAGTCCTCGCATTTACAATGAAGACAGTCTCCGCGAGGCGCAGTTATTATCGCAGTTCCCTAGAAAGCAGGAGATGCCGGATTCGAGTGTCGGTCTGGAAAACATTTTCACTCGGCCCCGCTGATTGCACATGCAGTCACGATGCAGCTGGTATCGCTAGTTCCCAGTCTCTCCTTCCCTTTCTCCCCACTCCACCTTCAATTTACATAATAAATATCGTACCACTCGTAGACGTGCATCGAAGAACCGTAAATACGAGTGAGGTACGTGTAACCTCCCCCTCACTTATCGACCTTAATGACAGTGAAAAATGAAACCGCGTGTACGTAATGGGAATTTTGGAAAAGCAATCGTCACCGAAGTTAACCTGTCGGTAAAGAGGGAGGAAAGGGTTACATCTAAATGAAAGGAAAAATGCAAGTGAAACTGGTGGAAATTAATTTTGAAATAGGGATAAAGTTAATAAAGAAAGTAAATGTGCGGCCGTTACGTTAACAATCAACTAGCGGTAATTAGATATTTGAGATTTGGGGGAAATTACGGTCGCCAGTCCTAAGGACAATTACTATAGTAACTGAAAAAGAAAGGTAATTACACATATAATTAGCACTAGAAGCGTGGCAACTGAAGGTTGACACGTGTAGTGTGAAAACTGAAAGTTTGTCAGAAGTAATAAATTTCGCTACACTTAATTTAGCAAAAGAACTAATGAAACCGGAAAATCGAAAAATAATTTAGTGACTGAAGTTAATAGTGAGCTTTCTTTCTGAAGCACATCGAAATACAGTTAGTCTTGGACTACCTCAACAATCATTTCTAAAGCTACTTGAATTTACGCAATTTAGAAACAAGAGATTTAACTTTGAACTTGAATTAAACGATTCTGAACAATTAACATTAGTAAAATTTAGTACGTACCAAGCTGAGCTGCAGTCACAGGTAAGCTAAAATACGGTAACAAAACTCGCACTCTTCATTTGTGCTTGTGTAATCTAACTATTGTAGCCAGCTATAAATACTTAAAGTGAATTTTGAAATTAAAGCAGTGAAATGGAATTATGCTGGCGTTTTAATTTCAACGACACTCGGGTTCATTTCGGAAAAGGAAGGGACCCTGCTTGGCAATGCAATTGGGACAATGAGCAACAAAGGTTCATGCTAAGTTGCTGTAATTTTGCGAGGCAACTGGAACAATTTGAAAAGCTGAGGTCTGCCATACAGTTCTGAAACTTTACGTGCTTTTAGTCTTCCTTGTTGGTTGATTGAAGGTTTGAAGCCGTCGATCGAGGAGGTGGCGACAGTCACTCATTGTCGGCCGTCGCTGTTGCAGAAGCTGGATGTTGGCGCGCCTTCTTCTCGACACGGTCACCAGGCGAAATGGGCTCTTGATGTGCGCCAGCTAATGCTTCCCGTCCGCGACACCGTGTCATGCTGCCAAACCTCGAAAGCGCGGCAACTCGCGGGAGCGTCACACAACACACCTCCTCCACTCGCTACTCCAGCCAGACCCCGACAGCTCTGCCCGCGCTCCACGCGGCAGAGTTAACACTACCAAAGATCCTACACACTTTGATTCTTCACACGACCTATCGATGTAATCGTTCGATAGCAGTTTTCCCTAGGCAAGACCCAGCGTAAAAATACAAACAATATTTACGAAACAAACCAATTATACATCGACATAAATGCATAAATATATATATATATATATATATATATATATATATATATATATATATATATACAAATAGTAAAACAATTACAATATGTAAAGACACAGAAATGTCATATATTCAGGTAACAAAAATAAGGAAAACAAATTATAGTACAATAGATGGAAATAGGAGGATATGCATTTCCGGCGTTACATACGTACGCCAGTTATAATCGTGCTAATTCTTCGGTTTGCCACATACAAAATGGTTGACTCAGCCCTTGATTATTGTATGCAACTTTTCTGTTGAAACAAGAAGATCGAAATATCCTTTTACCAACTATTTTTCAAGAAATAAAATGCTAAATCACTGAAGCGCTGCAGGGATAACCAAACGCGCGCAGCGCTCGTTGCTTCTACCGCCTACATAAGCAGTTTAACTCGCTCAGGGTGAAATATCCTTTTGTAATATTACTGTTTTCCAACACCAAATTCGTATTTTGGTTGAAAACTGATTGTAGAGATGCTCATGATGTAAACTACAAGCATCTTAAAACTACTTTCAGTTTACATAATAGGTTTCACAGCCATGGATTCCGCATGGTATCTGTTCTTTCGGACACGTCCAAAATAACAGACTTCACTCATTCACGTAAATGGCATTATATTGTTTGCTGGCTAACGGGGAAGCTGAATAGGGTCAGAATCTTCTAAGTATATAATTTTCTTTCTATGAATAAATAAAGATATTGCCGCTGAGCGTGATACATATCAGCCACGAGAGCTAAATAAACTTGAAGATACTACAAAATATAAAGGAAAGCAAGAGCATTAAAGGATAGCCTTCGCTTTTTTAATGGGACTTATTAGAAAGAGATAAATCAGGATTTCTAGTTTTGCATGTCAACTAAAGAAAAAGAGATTGTAATTTAAAGTCTCACATGTGCATTGTATGGTTACTTTCAGAATGAACAGTGACAGAAATCGGCATCTCCTTCTCTGTCCCCCTCTCTCTATCTCTGTCTGTCTCTCTCTCTCTCTCTCTCTCTCTGTCCCTCTGTTTTTGCTTTTTAGTCATGTTCAGAGCATGACTTATATAGAACGCAGCCGGCCGTGTTGGCCGTACGGTTCTAGGCGCAGCAGTCCGGAGCCGTGGGACTGCTACGGTCGCAGGTTCGAATCCTGCCTCGGGCATGGATGTGTGTGATGTCCTTAGGTTAGTTAGGTTTAAGTAGTTCTAGGTTCTAGGGGACTGATGACCTCAGATGTTAAGTCCCATAGTGCTCAGAGCCTTATAGAACGCATTTTCAATGAGCAGTGAGACGGACTTAAAGCAGTATGGCTACATGTATCTGCCACTGCTTAACACAACCTTTGTGAATCATTCCCAGTTAGGCTGGCTGCTTTTCGTGAAAATTGCTTAGGTATCGTATAAACGTAAATAAGGTGTGTACCCACCGTTATGGAAAAAGACAACTGCTGTCCAACCGTTTCTCGATTCTCTGTCTGAAGTCTTCTGAGGTGTAAGCTACCCTGTGAACTGACATGCTGAAAACAATAAAACTTTCTACGAAGGATGGGAAGAACTTCGGGTACGTTAACGAACACAAGGATAACATTGTTGAATGTGGTTTATCTCTCCAGAACTACAAGCTCCAAATAGCAACACACGCAAAGCGGCTCCTATCCGCTCGTAGAATGACTGTTACGAGCATAAACGAAATCCCAAAACAGCGTTATGGCCTCTAGAATTCGTTTTCATTAATTTTATCGCCAGTGAAACATTTTGCCAATAGATACGAGGGTCAGTCAAATGTAATCGTTAAACTTGTAATAACAAATCTAAATTTCGCGCCGTTATCCTGTAAGTTGGTAAGCGTGCTACAAACAGTGTGCAGAATAACCTGTAGGTGGCAGCATAGTGCAGATGCACACATACCGCCGCAGTGTCATTATAAATATGGTGGCCCCACTTGCGACTTGCACCATGGAACAACAGCGTTCTGTTATTCGGCGTTTGCGTAGTGAAGGTGTGAAACTTATTGAACTTCATCGACGAATGAATATTCAGTAGGGTGATGCATGTTTGTCACAGCAGTAAGTTTACGAATGGAGTAGGACGTTTGCAAATGATGTGACTTCAGTGGAAGATGCTCCTCGTCCAGGTCAGGCACACCGACTTGTGACTCCACAGGACGTTGCAGCAGTGGAAGCCATAGTGAGGGAAAACCGACGAGTGACACTGAATGACATTGCAGCATGTTTACAGATTAGTCATGGGTCAGCACACCACATAGTGCATGATGGGCTCCAGTTTCAAAAAGTGTCTGCAAGATTGATGCCACGGCAGGTGACTCCTGAAATGAGAGAACGACGCGTTGATGCTTGTGATGAACTTCTTCGGCGCTTTGAACGAGAAATTGATGGCATCCTTGCAAGAATCGTTACTGGGGACCAAACCTGGGTTCACTTCCACCAACCGGAAACGAAGAGATCGAGCAAGGAATGGCGCCATTCCTCATCACCAAAACCAAAAAGTTTCGAACAGAACCATCATCAGGGAAGGTTGTGCTGACTCTCTTTTGGGACGAAACAGGCGTCATTTTGGAGCATTACATGCCTAGAGGGACCACTGTCACCAGTGCATCATACACAGATCTCCTAAAAAAACCATCTGCGGCCTGCAATCAAATGAAAGCGACGTGGATTGCTGTGTGCAGGTGTCCTTATGCAGCATGACAATGCAAGGCCCCACACTGCCGTTACAACAGTTGCAACAATCACAGACCTGCATTTGAGTGTCTTGTTCATCCGTCATACTCACCAGATCTTGCCCCAAGTGATTTCCAGATGTTTGGACCACTCAAAGGCGAAATGAAAGGAAAGAAGTTCCGTTCTGATGAAGAGGTACGCCACACGGTGCATTAGTGTTTACGTGGACTACCAAAAGAATTCTTTTCTAAAGAAATTAACGCACTTTGTAAGCACTGAAAGACTTGCATTGAGCGTGGAGGAGCTTATGTTGAAATGTGATACAGCTTTGTACCACTTCTGCACAATAAGTAATATTTAAAAAATATTTAAAATTTTCATTTGATTCACTCTCGTATCATTGAGAGAGCGTCATTTTTTTCTTCTTAAATGTGACTAGCGTACCATCTGTACCTTAAAAACCGTCAATGCGGTAGTTAAATACGTTGAATTCTGTGAGCTTGGCAACTATTGTCCTGACAACATGTAGCGAGAATGTGTACAGGTGCGAGCAGCTGGCTAACTTTAAACAGACAACATTCAAAAGTAAAATGAAATAGCGTACCACGTTTTGTTCAGGACATACTGTGCGTATTTTCACACTGCAGGCTACCACTCATAACTTCCTGTCTTCTCCTAGGAGCGGCTGGACGTCCATCATTCTCCTCATTCTCCGGATATACCTTGAAAAATTGCGAAAACTCAGGTAACATCTTAATGGTGTTTGAGTAAAAACAGTAATTTCAGTTTTATACGTTCCTCACCTCGGTGCTTTACTCCTTAGCCTTGAATTCGAAATTCAGTATCTCATTCACACAGAAATTACGGATTTTCCGTTCTGCGTATGTATCTTTCCGCTGATTCGAAGAGTTGTGATGTCCTGATATACGGAGCCCGTAGCAATTCCCCGTACAACAGACATCGCCGGAGACAATAGTGCACTCACGTCGTTGTACTGCCTCAACTGGCAAACAGGTCACTTTAGCCACCGGCAATCGCAGCGTCTGGTTTATTTATAAAATCCGATCTGCTGTACTAATGGCGGCAGTTTCATGGCTACCTCCCGTTTTCGCCCCCAAATGTGTGGTTTCACTGTTTCGGCGGCACTAAATCTGACTCTCCCGCTGAAGTGTGTTGTGTCAAATACCTCATCCGCACTTCCAATGCATTCCCCACGGCAGCTATTCAGTCTGCTTTTCAAAGAGGGCGCTGCAGTGCCGTATTGTGGAGAGGCACACGGCGCACAGTTGATTCGCCGATAGCTGCGTTCACGGTGAACAGTAAATCCCCGATGTAAATGTTTCAGTCATTGCCTTGGCGAGAGCACAGCTCGTGTACTGCGGATTACACTGCCGTTCGTCGGCTATCTAGTCCGCACTCTGTGCTCACTCGCCGTATACTAAATGCAAATAACGTCCAAAAAAAAAAAAGTATGTGTGTCTGTTGAAGCGAACGCGGTTATTTTCTGTCAGATGGAGGCCACTTTTATCTCGAATACTAGCTCAAAGCTTTGCACGTTAAATCTCTAAAAGTAACAATTAGGTTGTCTGTGTTACTGCGTGCCCGTGACAACGGCCATCAGCTATGGAATATTGATTCATACTGCCCGTTTTGGAACTTAGGAAACCTTCCCAAAATATTACGATCATAGATTTATAGTTGTTCTGTTCTGTTTTATTGAATAAGTTTGTCTTTAAGCACTTGAATTGTCAACAGATTTAAAGTGTCGCGATAGCGCTGTGCGAGACTAAGATTCGATTGTTCTGAATATGCTATGGGTCTCCCCGACCAGCAAGTAGCCAAAATTTAAAAGTCGAGGGAAGAGATTTTCTTTCAAACCGAAGATGGAAAGTAAAGACAGGAGTCGAGTGGACTTTGAGGAGACGAGGGATGGCCAAAAACGAAATAAGAAATTATAACTCTCACACCGTAAATCCAATGGAATACGGTTCAGTCGTGAGTCAGTCTTGCACTTCCTTCGGTAACTTACCACGTTTTGCACGTCCGGCAGCTACATAACGCGGAAAATGCCTCGCTGTACCATGGTTTGGAGTTCAAGTGATACTGTATCTCCTTGTACTATCGTAGCTTCCTGGCTGAGCTAGTTCAGAAGTTGGAGAAAGCCAAATGCATACTATCTATGATAGGAATAAGCCACTAAAGCGGTGTGATGGTCAAAGAAAAATTCAAGTTGGGGCCTACTTCAATTTTTGAGTGTAGTTTCGGACTAGGGAAAAGCAACCTCAAATGTTAACGATGGTCTACGATATTTGTACGAAAGATCTCTACGAAATCTTCCATACGACTGACAAATGCTTACTGAAATAATTCCTACTCTAGGTAATCCATAATGAAAAGAAATTATACGTCTTAGTATCTTCTCGATGAACGGAATACTGAAAGACATTTCGAGATGCAGCCAGTAGTCGTTTAATACGCTCGACATTTCTGTGGGTCACCTGGCAGTCATCTCCAGGTGGGCCATCAGACTGCAGATAAATATTTTTTTGTAGTTATTTCAATTCAACACGAAGGAGCGCCGTCGGAGCGAATAAAACCATACCTCAGTAAAAAGTCTTTTGTAGAATTTTTCTTATTTTTTATTTCTTTCTTTATTTTTTGAGTCGCCAGTCTTCTGACTGGTTTCATGCGGCTCTGCTGTGCCGATCTCTTCATCTCAGAGTAGCACTTGCAACCTGTGTCCTCAATTATCTCCTGGATGTATCTCAATCTCTGTCTTCCTCTACAGTTTTTACCCTCTACAGCTACCTCTAGTTCCACAATGGTTATTGTCTGATGTCTTAGTAGATATCCTGTTATCCTGTCTCTTCGCCTTGATAATGGTTCTCGCGTGTTCCGTTCCTCTCCGATTGTGCGAAGAACCTCCTCATTTCGTACCTAGTCAGTCCACCGAACTTTCATCATACCTCTGTATCACCACATCTCAAAAGCATCTATTCACTTCTGTTACGGTTTCCCCACAGTTCATGTCTCACTGACATTCAATGCTGTGGCTCAGACGTACATTATCTTTAAGACCTGCGTTTGATACCAGCAGACTTTCAGCCACGAATGCCCTTTCGGTCAATACTAGTCTGATTCTTATGCCCTCCGTCCGTCGTGGATTATTTTCCTGTCCAGGAAGCACAATTCTCTAACTTTTTCTACTTTCTCTCAATCCATCCTGACACTGATTCTCTAAGTTGTTGCTAGGAGGTTTAGGACACCTTCACGTACTGGCTGTGGAACTATTGTCGTGATGTAAATGTCGGACAACAGATTCACAATATAGTCAAACGAATCCTTTTCTCTGGCAAAGTTTTGCTGGCGTGACTCTCCCAGGGTATTACAGTGGCATGATCAGGAAAATTGCGAACGACATTCTGCAATTTCTCTCTGAAGCGCTCTACTTCTACAGCTCCTGACCCAGGAGGTCTATGGTTTCACCCTACTTTCTGTTTCTAATTCCGGGCATTATAACCTGCAATATTTTTTTATATTTTGAAACCTCAGTCTTCTGACTGGGTTGATACCACCCGCCGCGAACTCCTCTTCTCTGCCAGTCTTTCCATATCATAGTTGCGCTTACAACTACGTCCTCACCTATTTGCTGGATGTATCCCTGTATCAGTCTTCCTCTACAGTTTTAACCCCCTACAGCTCCATCAAGTACCATAGAAGTTATTACCCGATATCGTAACGTATCTCTTATAATCCTATCCATATTGGCAGTGTTTTCCATATTTTTCTTCCCTCGCCCTCTCTTCGGAGAAGCTCCTCGTTCCTTATTAAATGATTCTAATGGCTCTGAGCACTATGGGACTTAGCATCTGAGGTCATCAGTTCCCTAGAACTTAGAACTACTTAAACCTAACTAACCTAAGGACATCACGGACATCCATGCCCGAGGCAGGATTCGAAACTGTGACCGTAGCGGCCACACGGTTCCAAACTGAAGCGCCTAGAACCGCTCGGCCACTCATGTCACATAAGTTCAACGCTCTTCACCTTCTATGTTTCTATTCTCATCCGTTGCGGTTTCTCCAAAGTTCATGTTTTACTTCCACACAATGCAATGCTCCAGACGTACGTTCTCATAAATTTCTTTCTCAAAGTAAGGCCTATATTTGATACTAGTAGGCTACTTTTAGCCGAGAATGCCATTTTGATCAGTGTCAATCTGCTTTTGATGTCCTCCTTGATCCTTCCGTCGCGGGTTATTTTTCTGCCTGAACACCTGAATTCGTTACCTTCGTCTACTTCGTGATGCCCAGCTCTAGTGATAGGTTTCACTCCATTCTCATTTCTGCTACTTTCGATTACGTTCATCGTTCATCTCTTTAGTCTCAGTAAGTACTGTGTATCAGCTTCCTCATTTCAATTAATAGATCCTTTAAATCTTCTTCACTTTCACTAAGGATAACACTGTCATCAACGTATCTTATCATAGATATACTTTCACTTTGAATTTTAGTCCCATCCTTGAACTTTACTTTTATTCCAGTCAGTACTTCTTCCATGTGTAGACTGAATGGGCTACATCCCTGTCATTCACCTTTTTCTATCCGAGTACTTCGTTTTTCGTCTTCCAGTGTTATTGTTCCCTCTTGGTTCTTGAGCACATTGGACATTAGCCGTCTATCCCTATAGCTTACCGTCACTTGTCTTAGAATTTAGAACATCTTGCACAGTTTGGCACTGTCGAACACTATTTCCAGCTCGACAAACCCCATGTGTGTTGATTTTCCTTCTTTCCTGCTTCCAGTATCAACCGCAACGTCTGAACTGCCCCTGTGGTGCCGTTAACTCTCCTAAAGTCAAACTGTGCGTCATCTGACAGATCCTCAATTTCGTTTTACATTCTTTTCAGCAATTTGGATGAATGACATTTTAAGCTAACTGGACGATAATTCTCGCAATTGTCATCTCTTGTATTCTTGGAAATTGTGCGAATGATATTTTTTTTCCGACGTTTTGATGGTATTTCTCGAGTCTTATGCATTCCACACACAAAAGTGAAGAGACGTTTTGTTACCGATTCACCAATTATTTCAGGAATTGCAGTGGGATAGTGTCCATCCCTTCTGCCTTCTTTGATCTTAAGTAGAATAAAGCTCTTCAACATTCTGGTTCTAATACTATATACCCCATCTATTTCGTGTCGGCACCTATTTCTTCTTCTATCACATATTCATACAAGTCCTCCTCCTCGTAGATGCCTTCGATGAACTGCTTCCGCCTATCGGCTCTATCCTCTGCATTTAACAACGAAATACGCAATTCATTATCATTGCTACCGCCACTGTTTCGAATATCACCAAAGACGTTTTTGACTTTTCTGTATGCTGGGTCAGTCATCTCGACAATCATTTCGTTTTGATTTCTTCGCATTTCTGCTGCAGCAATTTCGTCTACGTGTTTCATTAATAAGTGTGTTGTACTTCTGTATTCCTCAAATTCCCTTCAAATATTTCTGCGCCCTTCTTTCGCCAACCAGCTGAAATATTCGTTCTGTTGACCGTAAATTCTTCGAAGCTACCTTCCTGTTACCAGTGTTCCTCTTTCTAGCTTCTGTGAACCTCCTTGAGATGCGCGTTCCTATTCGACTGAACTGCCTACAGAGCTATTCGTTATCAAAATATCTTGATTTCTTGCTACTTTCATATCTCAATTCTTTGCTCATCGGTTCTTACTGATTGGTCTTCTAAGCTTTAGCCTATTCTTCATCATTATAAAACTGTGCCCTGAGTCTATATTTATTCCTGGGTTCATTACAATCGAATAGCTGATTTCTGAACCTATTCCTGACTATGATATGATCTAACGGGAATATCCCCGTACCTCCCGGTCCTCACTAAGTGTACCTCCTGCTTTTCTAATTCTTTAACAGAATATTTGCCAGTTGACCGGCCTTGCCTGGTGAAAACGTTGTTGTGATACCTCGTGTAAGGCGGAGAAATGCGTATCATCACGTTTCCGACTTTGATAATGGTCGGATTGTAGACTATCGCGATTGCGGCTTATCGTGTCGCTACATTGCTGCTCGTGTTGGTCGATATCCAGTGACTGTTAGCATTATGTGGAATCGGTTGGTTCAGGAGGGTAATACGGAACGCCGTGCTGGATCCCAACGGCCTCGTATCACTAGCAGTCGAGATGACAGGCATCTTATCCGCATGGCTGTAACAGATCGTGCAGCCACGTCTCGATCTCAGAGTCAACAGAATGCAAGACAACAACCATCTGCACGAACAGTTCGACGAAGTTTGCAGCAGCATGGACTATCAGCTCGGAGACCATGGCTGCGGTTACCCTTGACACTATGTCACAGACGGGAGCACCCGCGATGGTGTGCTCAGCGACGAACCTGGCTGCACGAATGGCAAAAGGTCATTTCTTCGGATGAATCCAGGTTCTGTTTACAGCATCAAGATGGTCGCGTCCTTGTTTGGCGACATCGCGGTGAACGCACATTGGAAGCGTGTACTGGTCATCGCCATAGTGGCGTATCACCCGGCGTGATGGTATGGGGTGCCACTGGTTACACGTCTCGGTCACCTCTTGTTCACATTGACGGCACTTTGAACAGTGGAAGTTACATTTCAGATGTGTTAGAGGCGTGTCTCTACCCTTCATTCCATCCCTGCGAGACCCTACATTTCAGCAGGATAATGCACGACCGCATGTTGCAGGTCCTGTACGGGCCTTTCTGGATACAGAAAATGTTCGACTGCTGCCCTGGCCATCACATTCTCCAGATCTCTCACCAATTGAAAACGTCTGGTCAGTGGTGGCCGAGCAACTGGCTCGTCACAATACGCCAGTTACTACTCTTGGCGAACAGTGGTATCGTTTTGAAGCTGCATGAGCAGCTGTACCTGTACACGCCTCTGTTTGACTCAATGCCCAGGCGTATCAAGGGAGTTATTACGGCCAGAGGTGGTTGTTCTGGGTACTGATTTCTCAGGATGTATGCACCCAAATTGCGTGAAAATGTAATCACATGTCAGTTCTAGTATAATATATTTGTCCAATGAATACCCGTTTATCATCGGTATTTCTTCTTGGTGTAGGAATTTTAATTGTCAGTAGTGTAAAATGCGTTGAGGAGCAATTGAGGTAGTGCAAACATAGACAATGAACAGAATGTAGTACTACTAAAGTTGGAATAACATCCAAATATTAACGAGAGAATAAACAAAAAATAAAATATGCTGTGTAGAATTCTCATTAGAGCCTAAATTCAAAAGATCAGGTGGCTCCTAGTACTAAATTTCTGAACTGAAAATGGGTGTCTAAACAGTTACTTTCTGCTAAAAAATTCAGTTACAAGAACGTTATTGTGGTGTCACCGCCAGACACCACACTTGCTTGGTGGTAGCTTTAAATCGGCCGCGGTCCATTAGTACATGTCGGACCCGCGTGTCGCCACTGTCAGTGATCGCAGACCGAGCGCCACCACACGGCAGGTCTCGACTTATTAGCACTCGCCCCAGTTGTACAGCCGACTTTGCTAGACGCTACACTGACAAATACGCTCTCATTTGCCGAGACGATAGCATAGCCTTCAGCTAAGTCAATTGCTACGACCTAGCAAGGCGCCATTTATCATTTGCTATGTATCTAATGAAGCATACCTCACGCCAGCCTGCGTGAGTTTAAGCGCGTGCCTTTCGGTTACCCGTCACTGTGGATTGGCTGTCTTGCCAGTCCTCAACAGTTATTGCAGGATATAATTATTCTAACTCTAAGGCACTATTATGAACTATAAATTTGTGTATTGGCACGAAAATTAAACTGAGTCTTGTGACGTTGTTCGTAATACGGCGAGCGGATCGCTTCACACAGATATGCATTAGGATTTAAGTAAAAAGAGAAAATTAGAGAACACCAGGGATCGAGCGATTATTTACAACTTTTCAGAAAACCGCCAATAGTTATAAGACTCGAAGGACATGAATGGGAATCAGTGGTTGACGAGAGAGTGAGAGCGGCATGTAGCTTATCTGTGACGTTTTTCAATAGATACAATGAGCAAGCAGTAAAAGAAATCTCACAGTTCCTTCTAAAGTCTCGAGGGAAGACGTTACTTCCAGCGGGAATATATATTTTCGCATAAAATTTTTTATTTCGTCACTACTTTCCAATTGCTCCTAGTACATATTGTTCCTAGGTGAATGGCTTGTGATATTCAGATAACAACCAGGGCGTTTGAGAGTACATCATATTAGACTATCGATAATGAGCTGCAAATTCACTGCTGTTTTGGCATGAACAAAAATGCAATTCTTTCTAGTCAGTGTCAGTTAGTTGGTATCTAACCATCATTGTGGTTAGATTTCTTAATTAGATTTGTTAACGTGGCTTATTTTGTCAACAGTGATACAGTCATAAACTGTTGTTTTTATGCGTTTATAGAAGCAAGAATCGTTTCCGAAGCACTTTGATTAGCAAAGACAATACTAAAATAATTAAGTAAATAGTAAAAGGATAATGATCTTTGAAGGGAGAACAATAATGAATATTCCCGTAGGATAATAATGTGGCCCACAATAGCTAGGTTAGTCTTGAATAAATGTTTATTCTAAGAACATCACGTAAATCTATGTTCGAGTGGTAGCCGCACATTGATTATTAACTCAATACAATATAGAATGAAAGAATCAGAGGATGATAAATTCGTCGTGCCAGCGGAGAATTCACAAACACTTATCATGTGTTTAAATACATGGAGCCGAGCAACAGAATCAGTAAGAACCTGTGGTGAAAATTCTCAGTGTTAAACAGGAGTATATAAGTGTTCAACAGCAGCAAAATTTAGGGCGGTTATAATGTGTACATTCACCGATAGCCAGGTTTTTACGCTAAAACCATCAGCATTCAACATTCCAAAATGTTCGAAGTCCCAAACTAGAGAACGCTGAAATATTTCTAAGTGATTTGCTCTGTGGTCGCACAGCACTTTCAGAGCACCTAACCAACCCCAAGCCACACCGACAGAAAAAACGCCCATCTCTGGCTTGTCTCCAAATCTGAGACGTTGACCATATTATCGCTGCTTTAATAAGCCTCATACCCGTATGGTTCATCTTGACCACCATTCATGAAAAAAGACATAATATTTACACAACTTTAAATCCACATGTACACCTTTTGAATGTAACGGTTCCTCTTATTTCAGTGCTTGCCAAGAAAAATCGGAGAGGTATTTCACCTTATGCACCACACCGTTTTGTAGCTTTGTTTTCATCCAGACATGTTTCAGTACTTTTTGTGAACTTGTAACGCTGGAAATGCATATCCTCCTATTACCATCTATTGCACTATACTTTTTTTCCTTGTTTTGTTACCTCAAGATATGACATTTCTGTGTCTTTATATATTGTAATTGTTTTACTATGTGTGTATATATATATATATATATATATATATATATATATATATATATATTTGTGCATTTATGTCGATTTATAATTGGTTTATTTCGTAAATATTATTTGTATTTTACGCTGGGTCTTGCCTAGGGAAAACTATGCTATCGAACGAATACATCGATAGGTCGTGTGAAGAATCAAAGTGTGTAGGAACTTTGGTAGTGTTAACTCTGCCGCGTGGAGCGCGGGCAGACAAAGAGTCTGGTTGGGGTAGTGCGATTGAGCAGGTGTGTTGTCTGACGCTCCCTCAAGTTGCCGGGCTTTCGGGGTTTGGCAGTATATAATTGCGATCGACTGGCTGTGGTAGTTTCTAGCACGGTGTCGCGCACGGGAAGCATTAGCTGGCACACATCAAGAGCCCGTTTCGCCTGGTGACCGTGTCGAGAAGAAGGCGCGCCAGCATCCAGCTTCTGCAACAGCGACGGCCGACAATGAGGGACTGTCGCCACCTCCTCGATCGGCGACTTCAAACCTTCAATCAACCAACAAGGAAGACTAAAAGCACGTATAGTTTCAGAACTGTATGGCAGACCTCAGCTTTTGAAACTGTTCAAATCACAAAATTACAGCAACGTAGTATGGACCTTTGTTGCTCATTGTCTCAATTGCATTGCCAAGCAGGGTCCCTTCCTTTTCCGAAATGAACCTGAGTGTCGTTGAAATTCAAACGCCAGCATTAAAATAATATATTTCAATTTCACTGTTTTAATTTCAAAGCTCAGTTAAAGTATTCATAGCTGGCTACAATATTTAGATTACACGAGCACAAATTAAGAGTGCGAGTTTGTTACCGTATTTTAGCTTACCTGTGACTGCAGCTCAGCTTGGTACGTACTAAATTTTACTATTGTTAATTGTTCAGAATCATTTAATTCAAGTTCAAAGCTAAATCTCTTATTTCTAAATTGCGTAGATTCAAGTGTCTTTTGAAATGATTGTTGAGTTAGTCCAAGACTAACCGTATTTTACTGAATTTCGATGTACTTAAGAAAGAAATCTCACTATTTACTTAAGTCACTAAATTAACTTTCGATTTTCCGGTTTTATTAATTCGTTTGCTAAATTAAGTCAGAGTGCAGCGAAAGTTATTACTTCTGACAAACTTTCAGTTTTCACACTACACGTGTCAACCTTCAGTTGCCACGCTTCTAGTGCTAATGATATGTGTAATTACCTTTCTTTTTCAGTTACTATAGTAATTGTCCTTAGGACTGGCGACCGTAATTTCTCCCAAATCTCAAATATCTAATTACCGCTAGTTAATTGTTAACGTAACGGCCGCACATTTACTTTCTTCATTAACTTTACCCCTTTTCAAAATTAATTTCCACCAGTTTCATTTGCATTTTTCCTTTCATTTAGATGTAACCCTTTCCTCCCTCTTTACCGACAGATTAACTTGGGTGACGATTGCTTTTCCCAAATTTCCATTAGGTACACGCGGTTTAATTTTTCACTGTCATTAAGGTCGATAAGTGAGGGGGAGGTTACAAACTCTCTATGATTGGCGAGCAAATTTTAGATAGTGCATTCGTAACGACAACAGCGCTACAGATAAACATTACCTCGACACCAACGAATGAAAAGAAATACAACTAGTTCAAAATACTGTGAGTAACTCTCTAACCCGATGTATAGCCATTCTCAGTCGGAAATACATAATAAATTGAAAAATAAATCTTTTGCTGCCTGCAGATTGTGTACTAGATCTAAAGCCAACTGCACAAGCAATCAGTTTTCTCATATGTGGTACGTGAACAAATTTATACATCTACCTTAATTCAAAATTTTCTATAAAACGAGAGCCTTCAGACAACTGTAAATACCTTTTAGCAAAAGTTTCACTCGTGGTTAACATTTAACAAAAATTTTGCACAAATAGGTAAACACGATATAGCACTGTCTGTGTCGTTAAACGAACGATGCAGTGTACCTTCGTAGATGTATGCTTGAGTAATGTGGGAAACCTGGGTTCGATTTCCAGTTCGCAACTAATTTTCATCCTCCTCGTTCCATTACACGGCTTATGGTTGTTCGTATTCGCAACCGTGAATACATTTCATGAGCAGAAAGTAAACAAATATAGCCAGTGAAGATAATACAGAATATCCTGAAGTATATCTGGGTGAAAACGAAGTTACAAAACGGTGTCTTTCATTTTTTCTAGGAAAGCAACCAAATAGCAAGAACTGCAACATGTATACGATGATCATTTCTATGCCAAGCCGGTTATTATCTTCGTAGCCTTTTCAAGAATCTCCAGAACACAAGCACTAATCTTCAAAAGACAGTACTCAATAGAAAATTCAAAAAAGTGTGTATAATCTATAAAGTAATATAAAGTAATCGTAAATGTAAAGAACATATCATCTGCAGTAGAACAGACAAACCGAAAAGCCAAAATAGTAGGATAAAGCAAAAAATCCGGTCTCTGTATTCCAAAAAATGTGCATTGAATGCTCAACTATAAATATTGCATGCAGAACTAGCAAACCTAATAAATTATTCACTGTTTCTCTATAAATTAAAGCAAAAGGTTATGATGTACACAGATGCCATAATAGAAAGGAAACAAACAATCCAACAAAAAAACTCATCATAATGACAAGTCACACAAATGCCAATTTTTTTAACAAAATGGCTCTGAGCACTATGGGACTTAACATCTGTGGTCATCAGTCCCCTAGAACTTAGAACTACTTAAACCTAACTAACCTAAGGACATCACACACATCCATGCCCGAGGCAGGATTCGAACCTGCTACCGTAGCAGTCGCGCGGCTCCGGACTGAGCGCCTAGAACCGCTAGACCACTGCGGCCGGGCCAATTTTTTTAACAATACTAGGGATTGCTTCATTCCATATCTGGCATCTCATTTGCATGCGTTGCCTGTCTGTATCATTAGTTATGGACTATATAAACAATTTTGGTTTCAAAAGCTATTAATTTTGTTAATAATGATTTTATTAGCATAGTAATAATTTTAGTGAGATAGTCGCCTTATCTCAGATCAGACGCTATAATTGGACTTTATTAGCGTATCTGGATGCAGTTTTAGTTTTTATTGTGAATACGTCCGACTTTCATTTGACACATTCAGTCAATCAACTCACCATCTTAATCATTAAGTAGCGCACAGCTCCTGAGTGTCAACTAGCTTGGAATTTTTAGGTAGCTGGCTCGATATTACGTATCGCCCGGCACCAGACATGCTCCAATCTTCGCTTCCACTGTCCGGCTGCTCTGTCCGGCGTCCAGTGCGAATAACCCGGTTCACCCACATGACGGGAACTTGTCAACCACAATCTCTCAACCAAATATTCAGCATACACAATTAACGCCAACCACACGCAGTGTCACAACGTAAGTATGAAGCATAAAAAGCTGAGTATAGTAGATCTCCTCCCCACGGCAGATTTGTATAAACACGATTTTATGGAAATACACAATCTCGGCTGGAATAATGTCGTCTATTAAGTAACTAATGCTCCATTGTCTCTTATGGCCCACCTGTCCTAGTCGTATAAAGACTTTTGTACTATTTTGAAGGTAACGAAACGCGAATACTTCTTTGTCTTGTTGATAATATATTTACCATGAATCTAATGCCAAAATATAGGTTAGTCCATAGGTTCATAATGTTTTCCCATAAGTGTAATAAACACAACAGACACCCTTAACAGAGACCTTAGTCATATGCTCCTTCACTATGTAGAAAATTCTGCCAAAGCGGGGTACCTTTACGAATCAGGGACTGTAGAGATCGTGGGGGTTTGAGGAGAACAAATCGTCGGGCCAAGTTCGCAGCCCTTTTTCATCCGGAAAGGAAATTTCTTGAAGGCTGTTCGATGATGATGATGATTAGTGTTTTAGGGCGCACAACAACGAGGTTATCAGCGCCCGTTCCCAAAATAAATGTTGACGAGTGCCGCCAAGATCTTTTAAACAAGGATCAATTCAGATCCGATCTGTGCGAGAATTGTAAATGCTCGAATTTCAAGACTGGACACAGCACATCAAAACAGGTAGATAAAATTAAAAATAAAATATCAGTGCATAACAGGTAAAAATAATTAACTGTCGCTGGGTGACCACTTACAAATAATGGGTGACCAAACCACTTTACAGCACATTAAGATCTCAATCCCAATACTTTGGGAAGAAGAAGTCCAGACAGCACACAAAAACGTAAAACTCTAGCCACACTCGCCTCATTATTAAAATAGAGGGCAGGTCTGGTGGGAAACTTAAATCTTCCCTCAAACCAGCATATAAAACACACTCAGTTGAAATATGTCGTATCGATGGCTGTGTCCCACGTGTTTGAGACGTTGGTGGCTCCTCACGACGTAACAGAAAAACATGTGTCAATGGACAATGTCCTATTCGAAGCCGTGTAAGGGCTACTTCCTCAGCTCGTCGTTGCCGGAAGGAGGTAAGCCACGGTCGGGCAGAATCCTTCACCGCTCGCAACTTATTATCCCTCACATCCAGCCACTGAGCCTCCCACCAACGTATGATCTTCCGAGTCACAATTGATGTTACTGCCTGCAGGGGGACAGAACGGCGAACAGGTGAGACGGAGCAAGCCTCCTTGGCAGCCGCGTCTGCAAGTTCATTTCCAGGAATTCCTATGTGCCCTGGTAACCCAGCAGAAAATTACATTCTTAAGGCTGTTCGATAGCGAGCCAAAGAGCGAATACTGAGGGTTCACGTTCAGGTGAATTACGTGGTTGCAGAACGTCTTACCAACCCAATTCCTGTGAGGCACTTTTGTCAGTCTAGCAGAATGCGGGCAGCCGTTATCGAGCATCACCATCCCCACTTCACGCAGTTTTCCTGGTCTTTGTTCTTAGACTGCGTCAACAAGACGTCTCAGTTGTCAACAGCAGCTGTCAGCAGTGATGGCGGCACCTCGTGGAAGCAGTTCGTAGTACACTACACCGTCCCTGTTCAACCAGTTACTAACCTTTACCTTTAGTGTACGTGCGCGTATCTCTCTGTCCAGAAATGCTTCTTTGTCTGAGCTGAACCACTTCCTTCTTCTACTTATGTTAACAAAATGACACCAGTTCTCGTCACCAGTAACGGTAGACAATGGGAATGGTCGGAGTTGTTGAAACCCAAACTGATGACACTATAGCGTAGATGCTCATATGGTCACCTGTTGGTTATTCTGATTTTGGCTTAGAGCATGCGGTACACTAACACTCGCTTTTTGAACCTTCCCTATTCCATACAAACGTAGCACGATGTTCGAATGATCAACATTTCATCATATTTGCCAGTTATCGAGTAAACTGAAGTGAGTCATTGTGGATTAATACGTTTAAACGATCTTCATGAAATTCGGAAAGTCTCCCTGAATGTGGAGGATCACTAAGGTTAAAATGACCCTCCTTAAAACAAGAAACCTATTTAGTTGTTATGCTCTGTCTAAAGGCATAATCCCCATACTGGGCGCAAATGATTCTCGCAGCCTCCGCTGCCGTCACCCCTCTATCGAACACAAACAGAAGAATATATCATGAATGTTCTGTTGCCTCCTCTTGGCAGTTCATTTCCTAGCGTCCACAGCTCCACTCACTACTTCCTGATGACAAAATGACGATATGTAAACTCCAATAGCGACAGTAATCTTCACATAAGAAATGACAATGGATAAATAAAACCATAGCAACCGGAACACTAACACTCAAAAGCAAAAACTCTACGATCATACGTTCTCTTTTTGTTTTGTTTTAGTGCGCAAGGACAACTGAGGTCATACGTGCCCAAGTCAAAACTATAGAACTCGAAGACAGAGAGGAATTATGACGGCCGTGGTGACCGAGCGGTTCTAGGCCCTTCAGTCCGGAACCGCGCGACTGCTACGGTCGCAGGTTCGAATCCTGCCTCTGGCATGAATGTGTTTCATGTCCTTAGCTTAGTTAGGTTCCATATTGCTTTGGCGGATAGAAATTAAAACGTGGTCGACACCCTGCGCGTCATTTGCTGAAACGGCCGATAACTCAGACGGTAAACCCAAACGGTAACGTAAACGGTTAAAAAATGAGCTTTCCGTCAGGAAGTGGCGGACAGCTAAAACTTGGGCGCAACGTGTACAAAGTGGTGGGGTAGCGCTACTTAGGAAATGACGATGACTAAAAAGGTAGTGCCCAATACGCAGCCGAGATAAAATAGTCTCCTACCGGCGGGAGGGCCGGCAGAGGTCGTCCTAGCCACTGGGAGATGCTTCATACGAACCTAATAACAAATTACGTGTGTTGCAAATGATTAGTGCTCAGCACCTTATCTATTCATGAAATTAAATGTAGCATATGCGTTTGTAAACAAAGTTATTAAATCTCTTTGGTGATATATTAACAAAAACCTGAGGACTTACTGCACCGATAATATAAAACACAATTCATATGACGATGTCTGCGTTTCTGATTTACAGATCCAGCTAAAAGTAAAAGGGAGTGCACAAAAGTTATGGATGACGTTTCGCGAAATGTAGGCTGCTGTTTTATACCAGCACATTTCTTAATTGGAGACTTTTTCCATTGTATTCACTGAGTTAATCGTATGACGATTTTTGACAAGAAAATAGTATTACATTGCCTCAGGACTTCACAGACTTATTGTATGATTGAAGCACCCGAAACACCAACTTTGACTGCCCGTAGTAAATCTTCAAGATGTGACTTGTGTGTCACAATACTCTCCTATCTCGTCGTCTTTCGGTTGTACCTTCTACTGAGGCGCGTAAGCGTTCAGAATTACAAACAGCGGAAAGCGTAATACCGACAAGTGACGGCGAACTCCTTCTGCAGAAGTTGGCAGTGGACACAGCTGCTGCGTGTATCGGCAGTTCATTACAGCTAACGCTGTCATAAATAGGAGTAGAACCCTTCAAAAAACTAAAGAAACACGAATTAAACGTAAAACAACATTTATAACAGCAAATGGCGTAATACTTCCTTCGGGTTACCTCTAAAACGGTGACGCAGGAGGGAGATACCAATAAGCGGACTCTGCCTGCCATCTCGGAGAGGGCTGCCGGCCGTGAAGCCGTGGGCGACTTCCTTTACAGAGGCTGCTACTGACTGCTGCTGAAGTCCGCCGGTAAGGAGTTTCACTTGGACGACATCAGAAACAGAAGCGGGCGCAGCAGAAGTGGCAGCAACGCGGAAGGCAGAAATGAGCTGGAGGTAGTAATGGTACTTGAATTACGTAACCGTTACGGCACCTCACCTCAATCTCTCGATACCAGCAATATTCTACTGTGTTTCTGTAAAGTAGTTAACATATTTCTGAGACAACATTCAGATTTGATTTCATTCATTTAGAGGTACTTTGATACATCGATATGTTTATATTGCCATGATATTATTCTTATCTGTATTCTTTCTTTTGTCACTATGATCTTTGTCGTACTTGTAACTCTGACCTTTTGGGCGCATAAGCGGTTGTTAGAGAGTCAAGTCTTGGTCATCATGTTGAAAATACGCAAATTGTAGTCTGTTTATAAAATGTGAACTTTAACAGTGAGGAAGATATTTTGAAGTATGTTTTATATTGTGAAGTGATGTTTTGTGAGTTAGGTGATATTGCAACAAAAGTAATGAAAAAGAAGTGTAACTTAAATTCGGAGTGCTGATTACTTTTTTGCATCACCATTGTGCAAACTTGCAAAAGTTTAATCTTGAAGAATGGTTTATGAAACACATCTATAAAACTTTTGAATATCGCAGAATAACACCTAGGCCTCTTGCACCCGAGCTTGGAATCATCAACACCAAGATTTTCGACTATTGAGCCATGAGTTCACAACGAGACCAGTGTGGGAGACACGAAAAGATGAGTGCCTAGTTTATGCATTATTTCATTAAATGACTTTATTAACTGTGCTCTGATGACACCTGCCACATAATATAACGTTGTTGTTGCCCGAAAATGTAATATTTAGTGGCGTGAGCAACACTACAATCACATGTCCATTATAATTATCCGGGCTGTTATGCCGTGATCGGTTGATGAATCACAATTAATTTTTGACCTTCGTTGTGGTAGGGTTGTTAGAAGGTCTACCAAGGTACTAAGAATCAGTTCTTGTACTGAGAGATACAGTTAAGCGGAACAGCCAATTTCCAGTGGGACTCAGGAGCTTTTCTGAATTGTTTAACAAACCTGATGGAAATCAGTACTTTCAGTGAACCATAAAACTTACAAACGACTATCTTACTGTAGAAGAATTCGTTAGCTACTACTGTTCTCCATAGATAATAGTGTGAATCTCTGGGATCCAATTCCAAGTTAGTCAAATTTATGGCTGTGCCCTACTTCTATCTTACGTATATGTACACTATCTGATCCAAAGTAGTCACATAGCCACATGTAATACCGAATCTACCACTAGATGTCATGACAGGTGAACCCGCCATCACAGAGGGAGGCAGGGTATATCTTCGATGGAGGAGCAGTAACAGCAAAAAGGGTACGTAAAGAGAGGTCAGTGAACTCAAAGGAAGATTGGTCATTGGATAACAAATGTTACAGGGAAATTTCAATCCTTCTAAGATTGCCCTAATCGATTTTGTTGTGATTGTGAAATGGAAACGTGGAGGAACAACCACAGCTCAACCACGACCAGGTAGATCTTATTTACTAACGATCAAGGTCCTCACGGCACTGAGGAGGGTAGTTGCAAAAAGCCAAACGGAAACAACGGATGGTACCACCCGAAACTTTCAAAGTGCTGTCGGCAGTCTAGCTAACACAACGACTGTGCGTAGGTCTAAAAAGATTGCATTACAATGTTCGAACTGCTACTAATAAGCCACAAATTTCTGTGTTCAGTGGTACGCAACGACTGAGGTGGTATAAAGAGCGACGGCACTGCACGGTGTATAACCGGAAACGAATGGGTGATTTTGAGTGAAGAACTACATACGCCATATTCTGCTGTAATCCTATAGAAGCATTTGAGTTTGGCGTATACAAGGAGAGTTACATCTCCCGTTATGTCTACTGCCAGTGGTGGATTACGGAGGTCGTGGTGGTAAGCTATAGAGGTGTTTTTCGTGCTAGAATGAGGAGGTTGGAGACAAGGTACTGGAAGAATTGAAGCTGTGAGGACGGGTCGTGGATCGTGCTTTGGGAGCTCAGTTGGTAGAGCACTTTCCCGCGAAAGGCAGTGGTCATGGTTTCGAGTCTCAGTCCGGCACAGAGTTTAATCTACCAGGAAGCTGCGTGTTTTTCGTCGTTTTGGTGTGATCCTCTTATTGCACTTAAGAAAACGATAAGTGAGGATGGATTTGAGGCAATTTTAGGACACAGTGGCTGCATAAAGTAGAAAACTAGTTCGGAGACAGTGTACACTGTCATAAAGAACAGTCTGTGAGACAGTGTTTTGTGGACAATAAGAGTCCTGAAATGGACAGCGCACCCCAGTCCCGACTTGAACCATTGAAACACCTTTGGGATGAGTAGCGACGTCGACTTCACTCGAGACCCCAATATCACCACCCTCTCTGGTTCCAGCTTCTGACAAAGAATGGGCTGATTCTCCTCCAGAGACATTCAGATACATCTTTGAAAGTTTCCCCAGCAGAGATCAGGTCGTTAGAAGGGCCAGAGAGTCATACACACCATACTAATGCCTGCTACTAGTTGTCCCAATACCTATGATCAGAAAGTGTGTACAAAGTCACAAAGCCTCGTAATTAAGCAGGGTCTCCAAATGTCAGGGATATATTCTTCCGTTTGAAGGCGTCCAAGTGTGACGACCTTAAGTAGTAATTATATATTACAAATGGAATGAGTGTAGACACGATATCTGAACAGTCTGTTGGTCAGTGATTCCACACGTGAAAACCGCCGCAAAGGGTGACCGCAAGTGTTTGGCGAACGGACGTCACGTATCCTCCGTTGAGAAATACCAGACGACCGACGGTCTATTGCGAATCATATCGTCACCGATAAGAATGTGGGGCGTCAGGGGCCCCTTGGTAAACCAGTACTGTACGGAGACTAACGCGCTCCGTACGGTACAGCAACTAACGACCGACTTGTGCCACAGTGACGTCCAAGACATTTGGTCACTCAGTGTACATAAATGACCAAGAAAGAAAATAATTTTTGTCGGTTGTAGTCTTGGACAGGGACATATAAGTAATGCAACGTTTATTATTGATTTTAAATTAGTAATATTCTCTTGAATTATACTCAGAAAAAGTATGAATTCATTACAAAAGGGCATACAATAAAAGCATTATGGAATGTTAATCGGGTGCACTCTTGTAGGTACTGTTTGAGGAGTTAGGTACTTTGATAATAGTTTTTCATAGCACGCACCTCTCGTGAAGTTCTTTCAAAACATTTGGTGAAAATTCAGAGTCCTGTTACGCCAGTAATCGTATTATTAGGCGCCAAATAAATTATTTTCATTATAGTTGTAGAAATGAGAGACGCTACGGCAAGCAAAATTAATATTGCAGCTTACAATATCTCCAGTACCTCACAAATTGAAATAAAACAAAAGACCAGGTTGCCGAAAATCCTAAATTAACAAAACCAGCCTAGAAATGGTGTATGATTCATCACATCTGCCAGAGCCATAATATGTGTAACCAGATCTTCATGTGGCCTCACAAGAGAAAGCCGGAACGGATTAAATCTGGAGATCTAGATGGCCAACCTTGTGGTCCACCTTGACTGTGGTCCAGCTCGACGATCCGTCTGCCCCGTACACGACATTCAGATGGCTTTGGACGCGAACCGCAAAATGAACTGCCGTGCCATCATGCTGGAACCACAATTCCTGGCGAATGTCCAACGGTACATCCTTAAAACTTCCGCCATCACTTTTTGCGGGAATATAAAAAACCTGGCACCCGTTGGGTGATGGACGATGTACGGCCCAGTCATGCGACCATCTCAGGTACCTGCCCAGACACTGATGCCGGAGATGTGCTGAAATCTTGGTCAACAAATGGCTTTGGGATTTTCTTCATCCCAAATGCGGCTATTTCAAGCGTTCTAAGCAACTTCGCCGCTGATATGCTCTTCGCCAGTGGACGAAATTCGCCTCGGAAACCGAAGAAAATCCACAAAAAAGTGAAAAACCAAGTACAGAAATTGACAAGTGGCACAAAATCCTCAGGGTGCATGGCGTGTATCTTCTGAGGCGATGCGGATGCTGTTGCTCTTCGTGCAGAATATGCCAGACAGAGGAATGAGACACAAACAAGTAACGTTCAATGCCTCGAGTACTCGTCGAGAGGTTCATTTCAATTTGATGAAGCACATCCTCTTCCAGCAGGACAGCGCGCCGCCATCTTTGAGTACCACACTTTGCTCAATCACTTGTGAATTTCCCACTTTCTCTCGGCTGTCGTTCTACTCTGGCAAACATGGAATGAGACAGAGTCACACGATTTGTAAAGTACTTGAGTGACAGTTGTTGAGCTTCTCTTCCATTAGGGCGAGATTCACCGTACATTATCAAGATATCGTTGTACTCTGTTCCAATTTGTGGTAATGTCTTATGGGACCAAACTGTTGATGTCTTCAGTCCCTAAGGTTACGCACTACTTAATCTAATTTAAACTAACTTATGCTTAGGACAACACACACACCCATGCCCGAGGGAGGATTCGAATCTCCGACGGGGGGACCCACGCGGACCGTGACAAGACGCCGTGCGGTGGTGTATTATGTGAACGTGTATTCAAGCATTCTGTTACTGCCGTACTAGTCAATGTGAGGTCAACTGAGGCAGATGGTAACAGTGGACGTTATATGACATCCCGTTATGGTATCTTTCATGAATCTGGGTAGGCTAGCCGCGTGGGATTAGCCGAGCGGTCCAAAGCGCTGCAGTCATGGACTGAGCGGCTGGTCCCGGCGGAGGTTCGAGTCCTCCCTCGGACATGGGTGTGTGTGTTTATCCTTAGGATAATTTAGCTTAAGTAGTGTGTAAGCTTAGTGACTGATGACCCTATCAGTTAAGTCCCATAAGATTTCACACACATTTGAACATTTTTTTGGGTAGGCTACCATAACAGGCCGTCTGCGTAAGAAACATTTAGCACGCGACTGAGCAGGTTTTGTTTTCCTTGTAACATGAAAACGATCCGTTTCCGGACATGGGTTACTGCGCACAGCTTGATCTACTGAGTCTCCTCTACAACCTCTAGAAGTGTGTAACATGATCTGTGAAACGCTATGTACACACACACACACACACACACACACACACACACACACAAGCACACACACATACACACACTCACACACCCACACGCACGCATATATATACCAGGTCGTCGCACTGGCCAGATCAAGCAGCCTGCCGGACAAAATTGGCCACAAACATTCTCTTCATTTGGTTTCTTCAGACCGAACAAAAGCAGTATGGCTCAACTAGCTTAAATTTATGACTTCCGAAGAAGGTACAT
Organism: Schistocerca serialis cubense; assembly: GCF_023864345.2. Lineage (NCBI taxonomy): Eukaryota > Metazoa > Arthropoda > Insecta > Orthoptera > Acrididae > Schistocerca > Schistocerca serialis. The sequence continues at coordinate 739,581,783 of NC_064643.1, read as the reverse complement.
TTTAACTGGTAATAAGCATTTGAACAAGTGGTAACTGTGTCTGTACATTACCGCATTTTATTGCTTGAAATGTTTATATTTGCTTGCACGACGACCAGATTGGCTTACTTCAATGCTAAATAACGGCCCAACATATCGAATTTTAACTGTTATTTTTCGGCACAACCTCCCCTGCAACATTCATGCAAGCTGTCACTAGTCCTCTGACAGGTTTTATGTGGCGTGGCATAACGTCTTCTCATTTGCCAGACTCTTCATTTCACGCATCCAACATTATGGATTATTGGTTGGATATCTTCCATTTTCTCCCACCCTCTACAACTTTTACTCTCTAGTGTTCCCATTAGAGCCACGAGCTATTCCCTGAAGTCTTGACGCAGGTCCTATATTTCTGACCCTTCTCCTTTTCCCTGTTTTCCACCTAATTTTTTCCTCGTCGATTCTGCGAAGCAACTCGCAATTGCATATCTCATCAGCCTACACAAATTTCAATATTGTTCTATGGCATCACATCTCAAATACTACGACTCCCTAATTGTCTAGCTTACCCGACGCCCACGAATCTTGTTTCACTTAGAATTTTAACCCCAATACTGAACCTATCTTTTACATACATCACTGCTTTTTCCTCTTGTGTACCGTGAGAGATATTGCAGTTTCGATTTCGCGTCAGACCATCTTATTTAGTTTCACGTTATCTCTATATATCACTTAAGGGAGATGTAGAAATGGTTTCTTAGGAAGGATACAACAGGTTTTCTTCCCAATACTTCTAAATCTGAGCATGTGTTTCGCCTCTAAGGGTTTTGTTGTCGACGAGACGTTAACCACTAACCTCCCATCCTTGCTTCTTCGCTGTATAAATGGAACACTAGGTCACAATGACTGTATTCGTGCCGCACAACATTTGTAATCCGAGCACTTCGCTCTTGGCCCTCCAATCTTATTGTTGAGTCTTGATTGTTATACATACAGCATATCATTCTTCTTTCCTTATTGCAATGTACTCAAATCATTCCCATTCTTTACACCTTGCAGTGAAGTAAGCGATCTTAATTCGTGTCTAGTTATGCAGTCGGCAGAGAGACAGTAGTCTTTTGTTCGTCTCATATACGCACAGCTGATGGTGAGCTCTGTGGCACTGTGTGTGCCTACAGTGTGGTCGATTTCGTTATACACCGGTACTAGGAATCAAAAAAAAAAAAAAATGTGTGTGAAATCTTATGGGACTTAACTGCTATGGTCATCAGTCCCTAAGCTTATACGCTACTTAACCTAAATTATCCTAAGGACAAACACGCACACCCATGCCCGAGGGAGGACTCGAACCTCCGCCGGGACCAGCCGCACAGTCCATGACTGCAGCGTCTCAGACAGCTCGGCTAATCCCGCGCGGCCGAATCTAAAGCAATAGTATTAAACTTAATTCGTCCTATTTCATACTTCATGTATAGATTTGTATTGTTACTTACACTAAATATATTCTCAGTGCGAATAATAGAAATTTTCTTGAGACTCAGAAACTTATCTCCACGAATCAGCATAGTTTTAGAAAGTATCGCTCTTGCAAAACTCTGCTTGCAGTTTTCTGACATTATATACTGCGAACTGTGTATTAAGGGCAACAGGCAGATCCTATATTTCTAGATTTCCGGATGTCGTTTGATGCCCCAGTCCAGGCTGTCAATGAAGGTACGAGCCTATGGTATAAGTTCATAGATATGTGAGAGGCAGGAGGGGTTCTTACGTAATAAAACCCAGTATGTTCTCCTCGACGGAGAGTGGTCATCAGAGACAAACATACCGCCAGGAGTGCCTCAGGGATGTCTGATTGGATCTCTGTTTTTCTCTATTGTACCCTGCAGTCTGCCGTTGTTTACTGATGATGCTGTCATATACGGTAAGGTGTCGAAGTTGAGTGACTGCAGAAAGACGCAAGACGACTTTCACAGAATGTCCAGTTGTGGTGATGAATGGCAGCTCGCTCTAAATGTTGAAAAATATAAGTTAATGAGACTGGAAGAACAAACGTGTAATGTTCGTATAAAGTATTACTAGTGTGTTGCTTGACGCAGTTGAGTAGTTTAAATACAAAAAGGTACGGCCAAACTTTCAGAAAACATTCCTCACACACATATAAAGAAAAGATGTTATGTGGACATGTGTCCGGAAACGCTTAATTTCCATGTTAGAGCTCATTTTAGTTTCGCCAGTATGTACTGTACTTCCTCGATTCACCGCCAGTTGGCCCAATTGAAGGAAGGTAATGTTGACTTCGGTGCTTGTGTTGACATGCGACTCATTGCTCTACAGTACTAGCATCAAGCACATCAGTACGTAACAGCAACAGGTTAATGTTCGTCACGAACGTGGTTTTGCAGTCAGTGCAATGTTTACAAATGCGGAGTTGGCAGATGCCCATTTGATCTAGGGATTATCACGGGGCAACAGCCGTGGCGCGGTACGTTTGTATCAAGACATATTTCCAGAACGAAGGTGTCCCGACAGGAAGACGTTCGAAGCAACTGATCGGCGTCTTAGGGAGCACGGGACATTCCAGCCTATGACTCGAGACTGGGGAAGACCTAGAACGACGAGGACACCTGCAATGGACGAGACAATTCTTCGTGCAGTTGACGATAACCCTAATGTCACCGTCAGAGAAGTTGCTGCTGTACAAGGTAACGTTGACCACGTCACTGTATGGAGAGTGCTACGGGAGAACCAGTTGTTTCCGTACCATGTACAGCGTGTGCAGGCACTATCAGCAGCTGATTGGCCTCCACGGGTACACTTCTGCAAATGGTTCATCCAACAATGTATCAATCCTCATTTCAGTGCAACTGTTCGCTTTACGGATGAGGCTTCATTCCAACGTGATCAAATTGTAAATTTTCACAATCAACATGTGTGGGCAGACGAGAATCCGCACGCAATTGTGCAACCACGTCATCAACACAGATTTTCTGTGAACGTTTGGGCAGGCATTGTTCTTGATGTCGTAATTGGGCCCCATGTTCTTCCACCTACGGTCAATGGAGCACGTTATCATGAACTCATACGGGACACTCTACCTGTGCTGCTAGAACATGTGCCTTCACAAGTACGACACAACATGTGGTTCATGCACGATGGAGCTCCTGCACATCTCAGTCGAAGTGTTCGTACGCTTGTCAACAACAGATTCGGTGACCGATGGATTGGTAGAGGTGGACCAATTCCATGGGCTCCACGCTCTCCTGACCTCAACCCTCTTGACTTTCTTTTATGGGGGCATTTGAAAGCTCTTGTCTACGCAACCCCGGTACCAAATATAGAGACTCTTCGTGCTCGAATTGTGGACGGCTGTGATACAATACGCCATTCTCCAGAGCTGCATCAGTGCATCAGGGATTCCATGCGACGGAGGGTGGATGCATGTATCCTCGCTAACGGAGGACATTTTGAACATTTCCTGTAACAAAGTGTTTGTAGTCACGCTGGTACGTTCTGTTGCTGTGTGTTTCAATTCCATGATTGATGTGATTTGAAGAGAAGTAATAAAATGAGCTCTAACATGGAAAGTAAGCGTTTCCGTACACATGTCCACATAATATATTTTCTTTCTTTGTGTGTGAGGAATGTTTCCTGAAAGTTAGGCCGTACCTTTTTGTAACACCCTGTGTGTGAGCATAAGGTTGCACAGCGATATGAAATGGGAGGAGCATGTGAGAACTGTGGTAGGGAAGGCGAATGGTCGACTTCGGTTTATTAGGAGAAGGCTAAGAAATACTGGTTCCTTTGTAAAGGCGACGTCCTACAGAACATTAGTGCCACCGTTTGTTACTCGAGTGTTTGGGATCCGTACCAGGTCTGATCGGAGGAAGGCATCGAAGAAATTCATTGGCGGGCTGCTAGCTTTGTTGCCACTAGCTTCGATGAAACCCTATGTATTACGGAGACGCCTGGAAGCAAGGCGACTTTCCTTTCGAGAAACACTGCTGAGAAAATTTAGAGAACCAGGATTTGAAGGTTACTCCCGAATGAGCCTGTTGCTGCCAATGCACATTGCGCGTAAGGGCACTGAGGATATCAGATATGAGAAATTAGGGCTCTTGAGGATGCATTTGGAAATTAGTTTTCCCTCGCTCTCTTCGTGAGAGGAACAGGAAAGGAAATGACACGTAATGGTACTGGGTACCCTCAGCCATGCACCGTACTGTAGCTGCAGTGAGTCTATGTAGATTTAGATGTAGAAAATTTAAGATGTTTGTTCATTACCTTTAATTTCTTGTGAGATGTAAAATTTTACATAAAATATACACGAATCATTGTGCTACTATAAAACACAGCAAAACCTCATAACGTATTCACTAATAATCTCATCCTGAACTGTACCTAAAAAGATGCGACTCATAAGAATTGTTTTCTACAATTTTCTTTGCCTTCATTACAATAGCTTGCTATATCATGAACTTTTTTTGCATCATCAGCCTCCTGCCTGGTTTGTGAGCCCTACCACGTGGTCGTCTCCTATGTCAACCATTACATCTCAGAGTAGAACTTCCAACCTACGTCCTCAAATATTTGCTGGACGTATTTCAGTCTCTGTCTTCCCCCAGCCCTTTTACTCTCTACTTGCCTGTAGTACAATGGAAATTATTGCCTGATGTCTTAACGGATGTTCTGTCACCTTGTCACTTCTTCTAGTAAGTGTTTTCCACATGTTCGCTTCTTCGTCGTTTCTGTGGACAACGTACTCTTTCCTTACCTTATCAGTCCCCTTAGTTTTCGATATTCTTCTTCAGCACCACATCTAAATGCTACTATTCTCTTCTGTTCCGGTTTTCCCACAGTCCATGTTTTACTAGCAAACAATGTTTGCTCCAAATGGACATTCTCAGAATGTTCTTCCTCAAAGTAAGGTCTATGTTTGATACGTTGGCCAGGAATGCCCTCTTAGCAATGCATTGTACAGTATGTCCTCTTTTCTCAGACCATCATAGATTCTTTTGCTGCCTTAGGTAGCAGAATTCCTCATGTCCATCTACTTCGTGGTCAACAATCCAGATGCTAAATTTATCGTTGTTCTCATTACTTCACATTACTTTCGTGTTCTTGCGATTTAATCTCAATCCATATTTTATACGTATTAGACCCTTCATTCCATTCAACACATCCTGCAATTCTTCTTCCCTTTCACTGATAATAGCAACATTATCCGCGAATCTTGTCATTGATATCCTTTCTCCTTTCAAGTAAATTCCACTATTGAACCTTTGTGTTTTTGGTCATAGCTTTTTCAGTGTATAGTTTGAACAATAGGGCAATAGGGGCGAACTCCTGCATCTTGCTAACAGTAGTTTTAGTCCGAGCGCCTCGTTCTTGATCTTCCACTTTTATTGCTCCTTCTTGGTTTTTGTGCTTATTGTAAACCACCTGCTCTTCTCTAGAGCTCACCCCTACTTTTCCGAGAATTTCTAAAATCTCATTTTACAGTCTTGAACGCATTTTCCAGGTCAACAAATTTTATGAACGTGTCTTGACTTTTCTTCAGTTTTTCATCCATTATCAACGTCAAAACTTCTTCTCTGATACCTTAACCATTCCTCAAGCTAAACTGAATGTCATCTAACATGTCCTCAATTTTCTCTCTCGTTCTTCCATGTACTATTCTGGGTCAGCATGAGCTATTAAGCTGATTGTGCAATAATTCTCGCACTTGCCCGCTCTTGCAGTATTCGGAACTTTGTGGATGATATTTTCCTGAATGTATGATGGAACATCGCCAGTCTCATACGTCCTACGCACAAACGTGAATAGTCGTTTTGATTGCACCTCTACCAGTGATTTTAGAATCCCGATGGAATGTTGTCTATCCCTTCAGCCATATTTGATCTCAAGTCTTCCTAAGTTTTTTTTTTAAGTCTGACTCTAACATTAGATCTCGTATCTCTTCCTCAACAACCCCAGTTTCCTCTTCTATCACATCATCACTTCCCTCCCCCCCTCCCCTTCACTGTAGAAGCCTTCGATGTACTCTTTCGACCTATCCGCTCTCTCCTCTGCATTTAGCAGTGTAACTCCCTTTATGATCTTAACAATTCCACCCTTGCTTTCAGTTTCATGGATGGTTGCTTTGATTTTTCTTTATGATAAGTCAGTCATCCCAACAATCATCTCGAGTTCTTAATATCCTTCATGCAGCCATATTGCCCTAGCTTCTCTCCACTTGCTATTTGTTTCTTTCACAGGTGGTATGTATTTCTGTATTCCTAAGTTTCCCTGAATATTTTATTACATCTTTCTTTTGTTGGTCAATTGAAGTAATTCTTCTGTTACCCAACAAGTCTTGGTAGTTACCTTCCGTATACCTACGTTTTCCTTTACAGCTTCTGTGACTGGCCTTTTTAGACGTATCCATTACTCTTCAGTTGAACTGTTTACTGAGCTCTTTATTACCGCAGCATCTATATCCTCAGAGAACTTCAAGAGTATCTCATCATCCCTCACTATCTTCACCCCATCTCTCCTTGACCTTGGCCATCTCTTAATCATTACTTAACTGTGATCTGTGTTTATATTTGCTCCTGGAACGCCTTAAAATGTCTGCTTTCGGAATCCCTGCCTGACCATGGCAGTATCTTCCAGCCTTTTCTAGGTATAGGTCATCCATCCTCTTGTGATTCTTGAACAGAGTATTCGCTATTACTAGATGAAATGTATTGAGGAACTCATTTAGTCTTCCTCCCCTCTCATTCGTACGACCGTGCTCGTTTTCTCTGGTAGCCCGTTCTTCTCTTCCTTCCCAACAACCACAATCAAAGACCCCTTGATTTTCGGTCAGTATCATCATATACCCTCTGTATGCCTTCATCTTCTCCTTGGGACGTCGCTACTTAGATCTGAAATATTGTTATCGATTTTGGTTTGCTGTCGATTCTAAATGGAAGAACCGTATCACTAAACTCTTCACAGTAATTTCCGTTCTGCCTATCTTCCTATCCATTTCGAATCCTACCTCTGTTATGCCATTTTCTGATGGAGTTGGTATTACCGGGTGCTCATCAGACTAGATATTCCAGTCTTCGTTTCATTGCAATTCACTGACCCTGACCTCATATGTTCTGAAGCTTAGCATTTTCCATTTTTGTAACCTCTCAATCGCTGTCAAACTTCTCACATTGCCAACCTCGAGTCGTATAGCCTTATCTTTTTGTTGGTCATTCAGTCTTTTTCTCATGGTAACTTTCCCTCTGCGGAACCCTTCCGGAGACACGAATTTGGGCCTAGTACAGAATTTTTGTCAAGAGATAGATCATCATGACCCTTTTTAATTACATGCCACATGTCCTGAGGGTAGAAATTATACGTCTTTAATGCAATGATTTGCATTGCCTTCTTTATCCTCATGCTGCTGACCACTGGCGGTATGATGCTCACTTCTTATGCCGGAAGTCTTCGGCCATATTTCTGAAGATTTATGTTCAAAAGTTAAGCAGTGATGGTGTTCGAACCTGGGGTTAATGGCCAGTCAAAGACGCTACCCCCAGACAACAGGTCATTCAGCAGTAACCAATTTCAAAATTAGTATACTTCTATGTTTTATTGTGTGAATGATTGGAAAGTATTAGAGAGTGTATGGAGGGCTTACGTAATATGCGGAAGTTTTAGCTCAGTTACTCACTGTGTAATATGTATGTGTGAAAGGGGTCTTGTGCAGTAATGAATCATGTGATCCATGTCGAGTGTGAGTGCTTTTGTACCAAAGCAGCCAGAAGAAAAGTTGTGAATTAAAGCGATTAACTTCATTTATAGAGATAATTTGTACTTCATATTAATTAAATAAATTAAGTTTCTTAAATTGTGGATTTCTTTCATTAATTGGTTTTTGCAGTTCTGCTGGATGACTTAAGAATTATCTCGAGTATTTGAGGCCTTAATCTGTTCTTTTTGGATGTCCAAGTCATTAGCCAATAGGAATTAAGAAATTCTCTCTCTTTCAATAATGGCTGGTTTTTCCGTTATGCTTCAATGTAAAGTTCCTTTCGCGCAGAATACAACCTATTAGGAGCTGGAAGTACATGTTAGAAGGAACGTGACCGTTTTAATAAATTGCATTCATCTCATGAAGTTTTTCGCATTATCGTGAAACAAAAATTGCTTGCAGCGTAACAAGATAAGTTTCCACCCACATAATTTGGTCTGTTCTTTGCTTCGCTATGTAGACAAACCACTGGGAAGAAATTCAATAACAGTGCCGGTAATTTCGCTAGCAATTGTTCCCAAACACGCGATGCCATTGTTCGCCATATAATGTAATTTCTGACTGCGCCCTGGGACGTGAAATAGTCTGTTTCGTTTTCGAGGTACAATTTACGCGCGTCACAGTAGACGCACAATATAAACTTGTTAGTTTCTCTGGCTTCAGTTTCTGTAACGTTTAATTTCTTCTCCAGAGAGATTGTATAGTATGTGCGTATTTCATAAAACAGAACTGGAGCAGTACGAATACAATTCTGCAGAAATCTGCTGTACAGAGATAGTTCAACGAAGCTGTGTCGCATTCTGAATGACAAGGGTCCAAATTCTCGTCCGATATAAGGAGTTTGGGTAAACGTCGTTCCCTATGTGCTGAGCTATATCAGGCAATGAACATACACATATTAGACTCTTACGTCTCTATTACTTTTAGGCATGTTGCACATTTTCTCCAAATAAGCGAAATCGTTGTCGTTCGTGCGTCACAAATTGCTCAATTTAGGGGCTGACAAGTGCTTTGAGCGAGCAATAGGCAGTGCACATATCAGTCGATTGGGTGTTATGTACGCACTACTCATCAGCTACGAGGAAATTCCTTAGGGTAAATAATTGGGGGCATATACACACTACGTAGTGTCCAAAAATATTTTTCAAGGAGTTACTGAACCAATAAGAACCGACTTGGAATTTCATCATTACAACCTGCCACTTGACAATGGTTGCTTGATAAAAGCCTGCTCTATTGTTTAACGTTGATTACGGTGTTTCGATGTAGGTATCATTGTTTCCTGCACAATTTTAAGGCCTTTCACCGACAGTCTAATGAGTCGCCTTCTCGATTTCTTTCCTTCCTCTCGGAAGCTTCCAAAAAGTAGATTTGTTCATCTGAATTCATTCAGCAGGTTGCATGTTCAACCAAACTCTATTTAATTTCCATGACGAACAAAACTATGTCTTCCTCTCCAATCTGTTTCCTGATATTTATTTTTGTTTTCCTGCGCCTCGTACTGTTTCCCAACATGAATCTCTCCATTGTCGTCTGAGCAGTTCTCAGTTTGTGAGTGCTCTTGCATTAAAATTCTATGTCCCTCTGCCATAAGGGGATGCTAGTAATGCGCACTGATTATTAGCATCCTTTTACAGGGAGACCAGGTAATTGGTCCTGAAAGTGCTAGTTAATTACCAAATGCACATCATGCTATTTTTACTTACTTGATATCCACTTGACATGCATCTGTCATCTTCATCTGCTCCAAATACAACATATCATCGACGCATTCTATGGTTTTATTGTTAACTAGTACTGTTCCATTTTCGTTAGGTAATTTATAGACTGTTTAATCCACTTTGAAAATGTCTTTCAACCTACGCGCAATCTTCCTATATTAAAGTATTCCATCAGTTCTTGAGGCTTATTTTTCTTACAGACGATCCATGCATCATAAGATATGTTTCATTGACACAGATTCACACTTCTTTTTTCCAGTTGAAATCTCTTAAGACTTTACTAGAGCTACAGGGAATCCTTTGGGTATATGGAATATCCTTGTCTGACTCCTCTTTCGTTTCTGAATAATTCTTTATTCTGATAGTAGTCTGGCACTGGGTGTAGAACTGACGTTTATGTTATTTAATGTATAAAGGTACGTTGAATCAGCATATTATTTCTGAAGAGCTAACAGTACGTGCTTCAATGAAAATGCGTCAAAAGCGGTCACACAGTTTAAGGCACTTGACACACAGATAAATCGTACTCACTGTTTTGCTCTGTACTTCACTTGCAAAAGATCCAATGTGTTACCTCTCCTTTTATAGCCAGTTTATTCTATTATTTGATAAAAATCTCATGTATTTTCTGTGTGCTGATGTTATGGATCTTAGAGGAGGCTTAGTAAATTACCGAGAGGAAATTCATAGGTACATGTGTTTAAGTTTTCTTGTTTGGGAACCAATGAATGTGTGAAGGTATGAATGACTGATTCAGTGACATCACTGTCTTGTGACAGAGAAGAACAATTGCATTGTTCTACTTTTATGAATGGTTTATTTGCGAACATTCATTACATAATTCTCCAAGTTTCATTTCAGTACATTTTTACCATCATCTTCACTTTGCTAGACGTAATCTCCAATTGCCATTTCATAAGACAGTTTATCGTATTACTCTTTCACGCGTTTGATCCCAGGAATCAGGATTCCCGACAAACTTAGATGGCCACAAAACTGCTACATTGAAAGGAACACTATTAGATGTTAATTGACAGTCAATAAGTAATTAATAATGGCCAGAACAATTAGGTTATGGTCCATAAGTACATAACTACAATAATTTTTGTGATCCCAGAACTTTTCAAATGTTCACCATGTCCCTGAAAAATGAGTTTGTTGACTAAATTATACAATATCAGAGACACCACAAGAGTCACATAAGCCTGAAAGAAAATCTATCTATGAAGTTTTAGTGCAAAGGAAGATACAAATTTAATCATGAAACATACAATGTAATCTGTTTTTTATTTGTCATTAGTGTAAGAAAAAGGTAGTGGAATGAAGGATGGAAACCAGTGCAGCTAATTTTCACCTAAATCGACAACACATGTTCCCAAAAATTTAACTGACCAGATGAGTGACCATTTGGCTAAAGTAAAGCAAGATAAGAAAAATACAAGATTATCAGTTTTGTTCTCCATCCCACACATACAAGTATCACTGTTAATTTACACCTCAAGTTGTCTAACCTGAATCCTGTATAATCCTGTATCTGTTAACTCTGTTGTGGTCTCAGTGCCTCACGTTGTGCAGTACATTACTATGTGTAATACGGTGCTGACAGTAGCAGACGGTGCGATATGGCAGCAACTCTCTCCTTCACATAGTTTGCCAGTAGTGGACAGAAATAGATTGCTACAGCAGTTTGCCTCCACAGTCAACAGATGCTGCCGTATGAAATCTGCAGTGCTATTCAGTCTGAAACGGCAAATAGTGGACTCCAACTAAAGCAAACTACAGCTCAACAAAAACTTTCAAACGTCAAGGCAATAATGAGGTGCTCTTTGGCAACCAACTTGCACGTCAATTCTTCGCCTTATGAAATTAAAACACAGAGTCCCTTACTTAGACATGGTGCCCGTCAACCTAACTTGAAACAGCGCACCCATGGTACGTTCACGACCAAGCGCTAGGCTGACGCGAGATGCAGCTTCCAATGAAAATAAGTTAAAATAATGTTTAAGAGCATGCCATCGTGTCCAGCAAAGACAATACAATCAAAACGACCCAAGACTAAATCAGAATGTGTACATAAAATCACGCCTCCAGATCCACATGCTGATGTCGAATTCGTCTTCCTTAATAGTTCATCCAAGAACCCACCGTTAACGTTACGTGCTTTTCTTATATCTAGGCAATGGAAAGCTTATTTTTTGGGTCATCTGTCTTCTGAGTGGGCTGATATCCGACTTCCGACTGGATTCATATAGCCCAACAAGGATTCCTTTCCTGCGCCTAATTCTTCATCCCACAGTTGCACTTGCAAGCTACATACGTAGTTATTTGTAGGATGTATTCCGGTCTCTAATTTCCTTCACAGTTTTTGCTCTCTAAAATTCCCTCTAGTAACAAGGAAGTTACTGTGTGATATACAAACAGATGTCCCACCATCCTTTTCCTTCTTCCTTTCGGCATTTTCCACATGTCCTTTACTCGCCGATTCTATGGATACGCACCTCATCCATTATCGTATCCATCAATCTAATTTTCAACATTCTTCTATAGCACTACACCCCAAATGCTTCCATTCTCTTCGTTTCTAATGGGAAAGCTGTTATCAAGTCTAAAAGCCCTACAACTTGTATTCCTCACTCTCATGCCCTTCTAGGAAGCAATGCTATTTTGCAGCCAGTCCCCATATACATCTGAAGGCTCAGTTTTCATCACATGCCACCCCTTCTGCATTGTCTGTACCCTGTTGCTAAAGAGGACTCCACCAACTAGGCAGAACACGGCAGAAAGACACACAACATGGTTTGCACATTATGGTTAGTGCCCATGCTTCCCTGGAAGCCACTACGGTTAGGCCATCTACCTGTCTGCCTGTCCGGTGATGTGTCCTCAGCAAGGGCCAGACAAGAACACAGCAGTAGATACCTCTCTCGCACTACCAATGAGGGAACAGAACCTTTGGAAGAAACCTACAACTGAGAATATCACATTGATTACTGTAGTTCTAGCGAAACTACCATTGCAGGATCACAATGGGGAGAGACTGACTAGACTGACACCTTGTATTACCTCCATCATCATTAAAGAAACTGACACCAGGGAGATTACGTTGAGGAACGGTGTGTACCCTTTTCAAGATAATTTATCCCAAACAGTCTTGATGCCTATGGAAAGAAAGCACCACCAAAACGGACTCACCTTCACACCAGCATTCCTTCAATACTCATTCAATTTTAGCCATCGTCACTCACTGCTGAGAGACTTCCAATGTAATGTATTAAACAATAACGAATCCAGCTATTAAATTTCATATATTTCTAGCATTAACAATGAGGGTATACTCATCAGCCATACTCACACATCTTGTTACTACACAGGAAAATTCCCAAAGTTCGCTTTCACTGCTCATTTCCTCTCAACCTATCTTGGCTACAGACTACCTTGACTCATATAAATAAGAATATGAGAGAAGAATATGCTTCCCTTCAGTGCATGAAAATGTTTCATTGCAACACACAATTAACACAGATTATTATAAACTCACACATGCACACACAAACTGTTGAAATTTTCAGTTCATTAACTTCAACATGCATAAGCTGTAATGTAAACATAAAACTCAGTCAAATGAAATAGGTTTATTATCCAGATTTTGCGTTATTATAGCCTTGTACTCCTGATATTGAATTAAATAGTTACTCCAAGCATCAATAAAATTTGTCACTAGAAATGATCTAGCACAAATATTCTTTGGAATAATCTATAACTTCCTCTCTCCAATGTTTGATGTGACACAAACGACTTGTTTTAACCATAACTTCTGCATTACAAAAAAAGTCTCTATTTTTAAGTGAGAAAGCAGTAATTATTCTTTGCATAAGTATTGTGAATTTAATGTCATTCATGTAAAATGAAAAATACTGAACAACAAAGGCACATGTGTCTCTACATATAATTAATAATATAATAGATAGCCATAATGTCCTTTCACTAGAAGCTTTTTCCTACAGTTCTGTGAAAATATTCTTTCTGCATATCTTTATGTACACGTCAACAAAAGACAGTTGACAGAAGTCAAGCACATAAAAAAACAAAACAAGTCACATAAAATACTAGGTAAACGATAAAGTCGGCTTAACGGGGAATGAGACTACCTCTCTTGGAGGTACTTATATAAATTTTTTGTCTATTATCAGGCTTTGTGTTTGTTTTATGTCACATTGGATTCTGTACTCTCATTTCACATGAAAGGAACTTTGAATACCGATAACAACATTCTTTGGAGTCAGACCCATTAATTAGGTCTTGATGGGTGGCAACAGGAAGAGGTTACTTTGAGTAGGTTGTGTTCGCTTGGATGGTTGTGGCTGCTGTTATCTGTAATCCATTGGATAAGCATTTGGGGCATGAGGCTAGGATTCTGCTGAATAGTTCCATCAGATAGAGAAAATGGCTAGATAACGACAGAATGTATTGTTCGATTGTGTGTGGAGATTGCGATGTGGCACATGCTACACTCAGACTCAGTCTCTCAAAGAGAAAATATTGTTCTACTTCATTGTGGAGAACTGTGACAAGTAGTATAAGTAGAATCTGCTTGTGAAATACTTCGTTCTCTTGATGAGAAAAGTATTTGCTGTGGTCTGTGATTTTCCATCATATTTGGCAATCGATGGTTCTCAGCAGGAGAAAAAATTCCTTTTCAGTTGAAGTAGGAAAAGCCAGTAGGTTTTGACTCATTTTTCCCAAATCTTGAACAAATCACTGCAATTTCCAGGATATTTCATGATTTTTGCCGCGTTTTAAATAAAAAAAAATCGAAACCAATTGAATTTTGATGTTATATGCTGCTTTTATGAATTTTAGAAAATTATCTTAATTTTGATAATTTTTATCACTTTTATTTTCATTTTTTCTTAGGTTCCCTTCTTTCCCTAAGAAAATCAAGTTTTTATGAGAAAGAAAACCATAATTAAAGTTTAAGATAATACGAGAAACGAATTCTTTCAGTATTTAGTATTTGTATAAAATATTATAACTTTCTTCTTCTTTAGAAGATAGAAGATGCTTGCGAACTGTTGAGTTTTCATGTTGTTTCAGTGCAACTCTTGACCATAGTTCTACATTCACAAGTAAACTTAATTCGTTTTATATCTTATCACAATCTTTAGATATATTACAATAGCTACCTTTTGGATGTTTATCATTATAAAACTCTTGGTCATTTCTTGTTTCAATATGTTGACTACACTGCTTAGTGCTAGTCATTTAAATATTATAAAAACTGAGATGAAAAATAAAATTTTTGAGATAGAAATTCTAGAGCATGAAATTCATTATTATTATGTTTAAGTTTCTTCCCCCCTTTGTATCTCAATTTAATCTGTCCTCCAATAGGCTGGATATCCCATTGAGTAACTACATTGAAATATCTATCAGGTGAAATAGTCCTAAACTCGTTATTAATCTCCACATCAATTTTCTCCCCATGTCTAGTACAAAACATTTAAATGTCATGCACAATTTTTTTGAACATATTAGAAATTATAATGTAATTGAGATACGTATGCAGAGGCTCCATTTATAAAAAAATATTTTTATTTAAATTTTTAATTTTTAAACAAGATGAATACCATAGGTTGATTATATTAATGAATAACATCAATGTGGTGGTGTATCTATTTTACTTTCCAGAACATTTCTTATATCATCATATGGGTTCAGTGTCTTTTCATTTACCTCAATTGAAAAAATTTCATGTTTACTGCTTCATATGAAACCCATAGCTTTGTGTTGTTCAATGTCATTAAACTAACAATTTTTATAATCTTCTAAGTATATCTTAATTTTAACAATCCATTTATCGACTCCTTTAGATTTTTCGCTATTTTATAGCAAACTTAATTTGAAACTACAAAACTCTTCCACTAGTTTTCCAAATTATTCATTTTCAATTTCTCCTAAAACTTTTCCATTTACTGAATATATCACCTGTTGGTAATATATACTAACTATTACAAACTAGTATCAAATTTATCAATCATATCTTCGTAAAAATTTACACTATTTTTGTTACATATACACAGCTGTCTGCATCTTGATAGTGCAACTCATTATTTTCACCATATTCTGGTTTTGTAAATGTGTACTGAAAATCATACACGACCTGTTTAGATAAATCAAATATAGTCATGTGAAAATAGATAGGTTTATTAATGTGATTTTTGTCTTATTAATAAGGATAGCAACAAGATTTCCATTGAATCTTTTTCTCTCTTTGGAGATTGGCATGGTACAAATTTATCATTTTTACCCACATCTGAAACCTATTTTATATCCACTCTATTTCTAATATCCGGAATTGTGTTAGCAAACACTGAATTATGTAACAGTCTGTACAAGTATTTCTCAAAATTATTCATTTCTGTATTCTGTTCCATATACATGTTGAACCAGTTGTATTGTTTAAATTGTAAGGCTGTGTGTATTTTTGTTATATTCATTCTGACAGAAAGACACTGTTTATGATCTCTACAATGAACTTAATGGTTATACTAGGTACTCACAGCAGTCAACTACTTACTTTCTTTAGTTCCAGGCTCTATTCTATTTTCAGGAGCTAATGGTATATATTTGTGTACATCATGCATTTCTTTAGGATAGTCTAGATGGACTTAAAATTTGTATCCAACTTGACAAGTGTCTACCATCTTATTCACTTTCTTAGAATGACAAGATTTTGGATCATCCTATTCAGATCCTCTACATGGTACATAATGACTCATAGCATACCCATGCAGACGGACTTGTTTTTGCATCTTAATCATTCATATACTTATTATTTGACTTCACATCTCTTCTACAACACTGGGATACACCCCCTCTTTTCATCTCCTACCATTGGAACCATATCATAATGATTTAATAATTGTAGTGGCTGTCTAATCATTCTCATCAATCCATCCTAAGATAAGACAAGTGCAATTAATAATCAAGATGTATCCAAATTGAATGCTTTTATACAAAAAATTGCAAGCACTTAAGCCAGAAACAAAACATCAATTTTAAGATAAAAACCAAGATATTCGCCAAGATATATGGTTTTAAATTTTTCCCAGACAAATTTTGCATGTTCCTATTTCACAGTCATTCTGATTACTTTAAAATTCGTTTTTGCTCTTCAAATTTCTTGTATTAATCCATGTAATCATGGATAGACATTTCTCATCTGATCCTTCCTCAAATATGATGAAAATATGCAAGACTTGAAGCCATAAATCTTAATGTGTAAATAGGTCTCATCTTCTAATTTTTTGTTGTCTTGCCTAAACTAATATGCCTCCCTTCATTATTTCTTATAAAATCTATGGCTTTTTTATGATCAGTTCCTTTACAAATGGATGAGAAACATTCTCTGAAACATTAAGTATATAAATTGGCTCAAATTTAGGATTCTTCAGTTGGAAATTACATTCATTACTTCACGCATTTATATATTTTCGTGTTAAATGATCATGTCAACGAACCTTTCTAATATTTTTCGTGTAATGATATCTACATAAGGAGTATTTACTAAACCTCACATGCTGTTACTGTTCATCAGATGCTGGTCGTCCGATTTCTTCAATTTCTAAATATATTCCTTTTAAATTCTTGAACCTCTTTTTTCACATGTTCAATGACATTTCTCTGACAATTAGACCATTAGTTCCTCGATATATCAATGGATAGATGTACTGTCCATGGATATAGTTAATGTAAAAACAGAAACCATTAGTTTCATTTGGCTATTATTAAATTTTATAAAGTTTTCTGGACTTGGTTGACAGTTATCCATCTTTAACAACAAACTTTTAAAACAGCATAAGAAACTAATGGAACTCTCTGCATATGTTCATAGGTTTTAAAACTTATTTATGAACCTTTCTCTGGTAAATCTACTTTTAATAGTTTGTCAAAGAAACAACTATATAGTATTTCGTTAGTGTTAAGTACAGGAAACACACTTCACAAATTTTATGTCACCATTTTTTATAGATGACCTGCCTAGAGAGGGACTAGCTCCCATTATATCTGAAATCTATGAAGAATATCAAAGTAAGCTGAAGGTGGTTGGAACAGCAATATAATATCTACTTGAGTCTCAATAATATAAATAGGATTACGATTAGGAAAGAGTCAGTAAACAATTTAAGGACAGTTTACTCACCAATAAATTAAAACTACCTCTAGTCTGTTGTTTATACTATTCATAAAAATCACATGTTTTCCTCCATTTAGACTTTATATACAGTACTCAATTTCGTAAGTTTTTTCATCTATAGATGAAGATATATAGGCATCTTAATCACCAGGATAACATACAGACAAGAAATGTGAAACTTTCAATTTCTTCACAGTGCAAGCATTTATATGTAAAAAAATTTATATACTCAGTCACTGACTGGGTCTAATGTAAAACGAATGTGGACTACAATAGAGATAAATACAGAAAAAATTATATTAAAATTATATTATTATAATGACAAGCAATTTGAGCCACTTCAGATGCAGTCATGCACTGTATTTATATGTAAACCAGGTCTATTTAATGTAAGAAATTGCTTTTAATTAATTACTGCATGTAATTAGCAACAAACTTCATTTATAAAATATTTTCTTTGTTAACTGACTTACATGTCAATTATTAAAACCTGCCCTTTAACACATATTTTTATCTTCATTCCTTCTGAAAACATCTCCATCCAGATATATATATATATATATATATATATATATATATATATATCATTAAAACTTTCAAGTCCAGGTACACTTGACACTAAACTACCACCTCTCACTATGGCAACAGTGAACCATCCGTTTCCATGTGAGAAAGTATCGATTATATCCAAGCTAAAATTAAGTGAACATCCAAGAATAACACAAGGTCCATCGACGAGGGTGTGGGCTGCAACACTCTTGACTGGAATGCGGTTTTTCTTGTCTCCTGATATTGTAGTCAATTCAATGTTTTCTATATTTTGGTAAACTGTTGTGCGACGACTACGTCGATATCTCCTGTAGGGCATGTTGGCGGCGTTCAATGCAGTTACCTGTGCAGCAGCAAGACACAGAATGAGCGTAGCACGAGAGCGCGCTCGCTTATATACTGTGCGTGGACTTAGCATTTTTACAGTGGCCAGCGGGAGCGTTATCCCGGACGGGCATACTGGGAGTTCTAGGTATGCACATCCCTGCTAGCGCGCCGCCAACGCCGAGCCAGACGGTTATGTAACCACCGTCTAGACGAAAAGCGGGCAGTCTGGCAGCTGGAGACCCAGATTGGGGAACTATGTTTTATAACTTTTTTCAGTATATACATATGTATAAGGATAAATTGTTTTCACTAGCATTTATTCATGAAAGTTTTGCCTCGCTTCTCGATCTAATGTCTGCAATTTGTAAGTGTTTGGAAGAGAAAGAGTATCATTTTCAATTTCAAAAATTTCTGTTAACCAATTGGTTGTTTACCCTATTTTCTAAAAATGCTTTAAGTTCACCTAATTACAGCTTTCGTCCATGTTCTAAATTATTGTTTCTCATCAGTTGTAACAGTACTGGATTTATAATTTTTGTCATTAGCTTCTATTTGTCTCGCTTGTATTATTGAAAGTTTTGTATTATTGTATTATTAACCAGTTTATAACTAAGTTAATCCACTCATGATTCCTTTAAAGTCCAAGTCTCTTCCACATTATTTCCTTCACTATTTAATTAAATCTGTGAACAACAGATGTTCTTAGGTCAGTAAGAGTTGAATAACAGTACATGCTAATTTTTCATTAATTATTAAATTATTTATTCTAGAATTTCTCACCATGGTCTGTCTATAAATTTCTTGGACTCTCTTGCTGACACACTTTGCTTCAAACAGTATGAGCTACATTTATACCTGTTTCATCATCAAGCAAATTTAAAACAAATGACAGTTAATAAATATTTATATCGTGTATTTATTTTTGGAAATTCCTTTTTCTTTCGTGAATCCATCTCTGCCATAAATCATCTGTACTATATGTGAGAATGTTCCTTTCCTTAAATCATTTTTCTTTTGCGATTGATTTACAATTTCTTCACGAATACTGTTCAGTCCGTCACTTACAAAATTTGTTAACAGATTTGCTCTTATTAGTTTTAGATACTGCAGAAAAATCGTCAATACTCTGTCTTCCACTTTCAGCAGTTACTCTCTGCGGTTTGTGTGTGTCAGTGAACTGTCTTCACCTCAAGCACCATAGGCTAAAAATTTATAAATTATTATTCCACTGTATCATCATCATTCGATTGTAAAACCAACTCACTTAACATGAGTAACATAGACCAAAGAGGTACAGTTTTAACCGATTTATCTATAGATATAAAGATCTAATCTTTCGTTTTAGTGTCAAGTGTTTAGTTACTTAGTTGTGTGTTCATTGAAACTATATCAATTTATCCCTACTTTAAAATTATTAGGTGACAGTCACCATCTACATTGGCTTGAAAAATTATAAACCTCTTCATTTTTAGACCATACTCAAATGCATGGTTTAGTACCTCAATACCAGTAGCTAAATGAATTTCACTTAATGCTAGTCTGACATTCTATTGTGAAGATACTTTCATTGGTTTATATGTGTAGTAAAGTATGTCTTTGAGAAATTATATTAACTTCCTTTCTTGTATAGTATCCTTCATGGATCTGATTGAGATGTTCTGTAGTAACCCAAAAATAATTGAATTGTGTCAGAAAACTTGCACATTCATACTTGCTACAGAAGTCATTTAGTCACACACAATTTTTTTTTCTAATTATTGTTTGGTAACAGCATAAAACGACTTATAGGATATTTAAGTTTACTGATCTTCTATCTTTAAAATCGATATACCCTTTAGATACTTTAAAGTTGTTACATAATTATTTATGAGATTGTTGAACTATCTTTCTGTTTTTGGATTAGTTTAATTTTAATTTTTTCTAATTCTCCAGATGTTTTACCCCAAAAATTGTTGATATTTATCTTATTTCCAAAAATCTCCATTTATTAAAGTCAAAAATCATTAAACTTATTAATTATCTGATGACAGCTTTAGATTGGGTATACACAAATGTCTGCTTATCATTTCATTAAAATTCTGGATTCGCTGTCCATTGTAGAACAGCTCACTTGAGCTTAGATATCTAACCAAGTCTTCCGAAATATTTCCCCCTAATGCTTCGAATACAAAAGTTATAAATAGATACCCAGTTTGTACAACATAATAAGATGTATCTAAGTTTACTATTCAAGATTCATATTCATTGGGGCCAGTAGGTAGTTAATCAATTATAAAGATACCAAGATGCTTGATTTTTAGCTCTTTCCCTAATTTCTCTAGATCAAAATTTGATGAATGTCTATTTTTCTTGCAATTATTTATGACTTTTTTAATTTTTTTCTCTCTGCTTCCTGACTTCTGCATGCTGTGTTGTCTGAACAGGACACAGCCAGGGCAAATGCACCACAGGCACATCGACGCAACCAGGTGCCAGTGCCATAGAGACTCGCCAGTTGCACATGTTCCACGACCGCCACAGGTGACGCTGATGATGAAGATATGGACTTCGTCTCGGCCAAATAAATGGTTCAAATGGCTCTGAGCACTATGCGACTTATCCTCCGAGGTCATCAGTCGCCTAGAATTGAGAACTAATTAAACCTAACTAACCTAAGGACATCACACACATCCATGCCTGAGGCAGGATTCGAACCTGCGACCGTAGCGGTCGCCTGGCTCCAGACTGTGGAGCCTAGAACCGCACGGCCACTTCGGCCGGCCGGTCTCGGCCAATTTCCACCTTAGTACAATGTATCATTGACTGGACAACAATGGACAGCAGGTTACTCGGAAAACAGAAGAGCAACTCTCTCCAACTTCGTTATAAGTCATCGCCCAGGGCTGACTCAGACAGTGAATGTGGTTTAGTGAACCTTTAGAATTGATCAGAGAATCGTAATTGCTTTTGCTTTGTACTGTGATGATGACTTATGATCATTTTCACTTAGCCATTCAGGGCGTTTTTTGTGTTATATTACATGTAGTGTTGCAGAATTTAATATTCAGCTAGTCACAAAGACAAGAATACATTTTAATTCATTTGTGTTACTTTGTCATTAATTTGTTGAAGTGTAGCAGAATCTTCGTTCTCCTATCCTGTTTCCTGATACTGGGGCATTGTTGTGTAATAGTGGCATGGCTAAATTGTCTTAGCGGTGTACTGCACCAGCAGCTGTTTCATGAACTCACAAACTGGGCCTCTACTGCAGTAGGGATGAGGCCTTCACAAAACTGTTAATGAGGTCTTACAAAGCCGACTGCTAAATCATATCAAATTTGTTCTTACAGTTCGTTATCATCTTATTTAATATTTATTACTAAGTTAGCTAGAGCAGTTGCTCCACAAGTTACAGAACCTTTGCACCTATTACCACTAGAAAAGTTGAGAGAATTCCCCCTGCTTGTTTGAGTCCTGAGATCTCTCTTTTCTTCAGTAGGTATTCAGTAGTTTCTTTCACAACACGTATATGTAATCATATAAGAAAATTCCCTCCAGTTTCTTTTCATCTTTTCTTCTTTGTTGTGTATCACTTAGAAAATTATCAGTAGCATTTCACTGTTCACTGCTGAGTTTAATTTAAGTGATTAAGTGATTTACCTTTAGTCTTGCCACTAGCTAGTAATTTGTAAGCAATACTGAAGTTATTCATTTATTTAGATAAAAATTTTGTGATGAGAAATATTTTTATAGTCACCATCCATTTTCACAATTCAGTCCTATTTCTCATTTTCTTTATGTTTTGCTATGTATTCAGTATTTTTTTTTCAAACAGGTATACATAATTTTAGTACTTTCGACATTGCAGCCCAGTCAGCAATTGTGATAATCTAATATATAAGCTTCTATCAGCTGCGATTGCTGTAATGAAACCAACCTTTACCTAAGTTTCATCCCAAGTAATTGAGCCTTCTTCAGAAGATGTACCTGATTCTATAATATGTCTACTAGGGGATGGTCTAAAAATAAAACTAAAACAACCTGAATAGGAGTAGTCACATTTTAAAAATGCTGTTCATAGGTACGTGGTAGTGCCTTAATACCTATGTAATGCATTTTTAAATAGAGCTGTTATTAATTTTTAATAGAGCTGTTATTGAAATTGATATTAAATTGTACATGCATATAAATGTTACTATGATATGCATGTTTGGCTTCAGTGATGAAACTGTTTTTGCTAATGAAAACTCTGTTTGTAACCATGTTTGTAAAATTATTCCATCTGAGCTAATTATCATTAATTTTAAATTGTCTGTAGGAATGTTTCTAAATCATATAGACAGTTTTATTTGACAAACCAGTGTTATATTTTCCGTCAAGCCTAGTGCTGAATTTGGTTGCCCAATAATTCGTGAGCCACTTTATCCCACATATCTCCAAATTTTTGATATTATATAGCATTAGAAATAACTGCAATAGTTTAAAACGATATTTTAATTGACTTCAGTAGTGCTTGGGTGACAGTTACTTGGGAAATGGCTTAACAAAATTTTATCCTCAATAAATGGATAACACTGAATATTACTAGTTTTACTCATTCCCTGTGAATGAGAAAAGTAAGTTTAATTTCATTATTTCTAACAGGGATACTAAGATTAACATTCATGTTGGAGATGCATAGCTCCATCCTTATGTTGGTCAATTGTACATGAACTTTAGTAGTGTACAGTCAACGGATATAATTACCAAGATATGGCAGAAAATCCATTAAAAGTTAATTTAATACTATGTGTCAAAGGATTCGATTTTATAACCTTAAGAGAAGGAAATAATATTCTGTCTAGAAGGGAACAACCTTTTTATTTCATCACCGGTTCTGTCACATTTCACTTTACCTCTTGTTGATAGTACAAACATGCAAGGGCAGTCTTGGAAAAGTAAAGACTAAGAAAAATTAGGTGCAAGGTCCACTGAATATGCTTGGTGGTTCCTTTAGCGATTATAAGAAATTTCATTGGAAGGTGATCTTACTGCAATTAATTTGTAGTTGAAGTGCTGGAGATTCTGTTCTGCACTGAGTGGAAAGAAGAATTCGGAGTTAGATATTATGAATTTCTATAACTTATGATAATCTGATATGCCATATTTTATTTTTGTTTTGTTTGATACTAATAGTAAAAATTATGAACTGCTTGACTCATAACTGACTGATCTGCACTTTGTCACACAGCTGCATTCACCATATAGGTACACAAAGAAGTGCTTTTAATTCTGATTTCTAGATGTCACCATTGTAACGAAATTTAAAAATGGGGTTTGTAACCATATTTTGCCTATTTGGTAACCCATTTTAGTGGTTTAAACATTGAGATTATGGGTTTTGTTGATGGGTTTACTATCAGCCCTTAACAGTTAAATTCATTTGAACAACTTACATGAATTCTGAATATACAAAACTAAGTATCTAACACTTATTTTAGAAAAATATGTACATAATGTCAAAACATTTTTTGTTGATTTTATGTTTCAAATTATGCACTTTATGTCGTTTGGTGATAATTTTGTTCACCTACAAATGCTGTATGGCATATGCTTCCTTTGCATTATATGGCAGCTTATAATGTAATGTGAGTGAGATTTAAAGCAAGAAACGTTTCCTAGAGGCATTTCTTGGTTCGAATCCTCGTCAAGTGTTGCCACTGTCACAGCCCCCAACTGGCTTGATGGTTGGTGATACCTCCTTCTGCTCCTGATTTGATGTCTGAACCACACTTCCTGGTGGAAAGCACCATCCATCTAGGAAGATGCGGGGCAACCCATGGCTTTCACAGCATGCCTTAACGTTCACCAAGGGTGCCAGCTGATGCTCCTTTGTGACTGCTCTCAAACTGCCGGTGTTACAGCACCCATGCACCACTTTTCCAGCTGCCTTGACTTGTCATAGCCTGTAGGTACTTGAGCCCAGTTATTTGTGTGTCACTGCTCCTGATTGTCTGCTCGTTATCAACTTTTGCAATGTAACGTAATAGACCTGCCTGTTAACAATATATATATTCATTCACCAATTGTTGTGCTGTTACACGAAATTATTGCCACCAATGATGACCTCATACCCCCAACCTTATAGAGAGGTAACCTTCCCAGAAACATAGTATTTTACATTTTCTTTCAAACAAAAAGTGTAAACCTTGTGTATACTTACCAAATAAGTCATATATTAGAGAAGTATATTAATAGCCAAGAACTTTATAAATCATTACTAACGTCTTTATCTTTATCAAAAAAAATTAAAAATGATTTAAACATAGTACTTGGATATATTATATACTGAGATATTCCCTAGTCAAGGCTTTCTATGCTCTTTTTTATACCAAGAGACATTATTCCCGCAGTGATTCACACTCACAAGGATTAGTGGTAAAAGTTAATTTCAAACGATTATCAACTGTACATCACTACACTTATCATTTGATTCGCTCTCTCCTATTTTCCGTGTATCTATTTTTGCATATTAACCATAGTTACACCTGATGCTCAGTCTGATTTGTCTAATTAAGTTATACAGATCTATCCGATCAGACTCTTCCATGCCTCACACAATTGCTATGCATTTTATCTTTATCATTCCAAAAAGTTGTTCAGTATTCTTTATACTCCACATTACATGTCACCCACCATTTCTCGACTTCTCTTCGCTCTTTTCTTTGCCTGTTTTTCTCTTTCTGTCATCTTATTCATCACTAAGTGAACTGCTGGATTGTGCATTCTCATGATGCTGCCCTCTGAAACACGAGTATTCTCGCATGCCCAGCACCTTCACATCCTACAAATCTTTCTCTTTTAGTTCCATCTTTTACTTCTTATAATCATAAATGTGACATGTTGTACACAGTACCAAAAAATTTCAGGATTCGTAAGGAAACGATCTGCTTTACATTTAACCATCTCCCATATGTTGTATAGTCACATTAAGGCTTTGTATCTCTACCTTGATGTATTCCCTTTAGTGTCACCTAGTTCAGATTTTCCATGTCAGAAGGTTTCCTTACCGCTTCGCGTCAAATCTCCTTCATGTTAGCGTCATCTGACACCAGGTTTGACTCTGCCATCACTCTGATGAAGCGTCTGTAATACAGTAAGTCAACACTAGGAAAAACATCTTTTCAGAAATTACCTAATTTTCTCACTTAACGAATGCGCCTCTGCTACTTATTCCTCTTGGCACGTCCATAAGTCTCATTTCTCGATTCGACTCCTCTGATGAGCTGTCCTCATCTATGTATGAAGCATGATCTAAAAATTGCTTGCTAATTCTATAGTAACCCTGTTGAGTGTCATCATCATCTCTTTCCTTCATAAAAGACTTGCAATTGGCAGACGAAACGTTGGTCATGACAGTCTCTGATGTGGACAGAACGAGCTCCACACACCATCTCACACTCAGATCGACGAAGCTCAATACCGTTTGTTATCTTCATACTACAGGACAGCTATCAATCTAACACCAACATATCACTAATGTCCCTGCTTGCTCAATAACAGTTCTTCATGTGTTATGATCTTATTGAAAGGCTTAGCTTCCACCATTAGTCTCATTATTTCCACATGTTCATTTGAAGGTGGTTCCTTTTACTTTTCACTTCCAATTCAGTTCCTCGACTCCATATTTCCAAAAAAACTCATCCTACTTATCATTCTCCTTTTTTATCTTTTTCAGCATTTGTGGCCAACATTAAATAAAAAATCTGAGCATTAAAAAACATCCTAGGTGCTGTTACCAATCAAGGCAACCCAAAGTTTAAACTGTCAAACCGACAGAATTGTACCACAATGACCTACACACCCTCTAATACAACTATTCTGTTCCTTAAAATGAAACAGCACTTACACTGGGCTACAATGAAAATGTTTCAGGCTTAAGAATAGTAAATTTACATGTATTTCCATCTGCTGAACTCATAAATCACCATAAAATGTCAGATTAGCTCTTGTTTTGAAGATAAAGTGACATTTCATTTTTTAGAATGAAGATTTGAAATATGGGGGAATTTTTTTTGGCGGGGGGGGGGGGGGGTGTTGGTACACCTGTCAAATAACAAAACACAAATGATCTTCAGCTGTTTGTAAGTCATAAACATACATACTGTAGCTGTGACTGAATTGCATGTAGTTTCAACTCAAATTAATGCAAAATTTCTGGTTTGCGAGTGCTTTTATAGTGTAAAATTTGTAAAAATGCCACGAAAATGTGTGAATATGGTGACTAACTTTTGTTATATTTGTGGTGAAGTAATATGTTCCTCACAGTAACGCAACCTGACGCCTCTTGTAAAAACTGCCTATCAGTATTATTTGGATATGAAAGTAGGGGACCAGGATAAGTCTTGGCCTCCACATATATATTGCAACGCATGTTCAGTTACACTGCGAGAATGGCTGAAAAAGAAGAAACGACGTATGGCTTTCGCTGTGCTTATGATTTGGCGCGAGCCTACAAACCATACAGATGACTGCTGTTTCTTCCTGACTCCACCTATAAAGGCAGGATTGTCTATGAAGGAAAGAAGAATAGTTCAGTACACGAATCTTCCATCTGCTATTCGACCCATTCCACATTCGGATAGTTTACCAGTTCCTACTCCACCCAAAAATTTTATGTTTTATGTATGAAGACAGTGTGGAACAAGAAGAACCAAACAAGTCTTCCACATCCCAGACCCTGATTTTGAGGGAAAAGATGATGAACCGCACCGACTGAGTCAAGCGGAATTGAGTGATCTCATTAGAGACCTTGGCCTGTCAAAGGAGAATGCAGAAATTCTTGGGTCTCGACTACAGCAATAGAAACTTCTACAAAGTGATGTGAGAATCTCACAGTACAGAAAACGTCACATGGAACTGCTTCCCTTTTTTTGAGAAGAAAAATAATATTGTTGTTTGCTGCAACATTAATGGCTTGATGAAGTTTTTGAATTTTAACCATGATCCAACTGACTGGAGGCAATTCATAAACTCCTCCAAGGTTAGTTTGAAATCTGTGTTACTTCACAACAGGAACTTTATTTCATCTATTCCTGTTGGTCATGCTGTTCATATGAAGGAGACATACGCAAATATGACAGCTCTCTTGGACTCAAGTAAATATCATGAATGCAAATGCTATATTTGCGGTAATCTAAAAGTCATTGCCATACTCTTAGGAATGCAACTGCGTTACACAAAGAATTGCTGCTTCTTATGTATGTGGGACAGTAGAGATAGGAAATCTGCACCCTAGCGAGAAAAATGTCGTTGCTAAGCCTCTTGTGGACCCAAAAGACGTTCTTCCTCCACCCCTGCATATCAAGCCGGATTTGATGAAAAACTTTGTCAAACCTATGAAATGAGAAGGACGGGCCTTTAAGTACATAAGAGAGAATTTTTCGAAGTTAAGTGATGCAAAAGTTAAGTAAGGTATTTTTGTCAGGCCACAAATAAGAGAACTTGCAAAGGATCCTGCATTTGAGCAAGTTTTGGAGCGGAACGAAAAGGAAGTTTGGGAAGCCATCAAAGGTGTTGTTCATAGATATTTAGGCAATAAGAGATGACAACTACAAGCATTTGGTGACAGTGCTCCTGCATAAGTACCGTATCCTTGGATGCAACATGTCCCTTGAGATCCATTTTCTCCACACCCACCTAGAATTTTTCCCTCCTAGTTGTGGAGCTGTTAGTGATGAACGTTGTATGAGATTCCATCAGGACATTTCTCTTATGGAACAAAGATATCAGGGCCGTGGGAATGAAGTAATGATTGCGGATTACTGTTGGTCTTTGTGTAGGGATTGCGCATAACTCCAGTACAAGAGGCAAGCTAAAACAGGACGAAGTCAATACGCCACCACATGATTCTCTTCAGACACGACCATCTGCGAAGTATTTTTCCAGCAATTTATAACTCTTAACGTGTAATTACCAGTTAGAAAAATCAAACGCACTTTCATTGTTGTTAACATGTATGTAATTAAAATGTATCCTTTTCTCTCAGTCCGTTAATATGTAATACTTCCCATATTGTATATCATAGAAACTAGCGCTAATAAAAATTTGTTATCGTTATATTTGTTTTTCTCAACCCAAAATTTGAAGGAATTGCATCATAAAGTGCTCGAAACATTCAAAAATTATTTTTTTTATTGCCCAGTGTTATTTATTGAGCTTTTGTTCCATGAAGAACGAAATGAAACAGAACTTAGATACGTAATCGAATATCAGGCTATGATCAACTTATTTGAAACTTAATTCCTCTTTTCCACTACATCCATTGTGTCTCAACTCCAGCTATACCAGAAGATTCCATTGTTCTTGGCATCAATGTCACTCCTGCTTCTATTCCATTTAAGCTCATTTGATACTATCTACAGCTAACTAGACTCATGCACTGTCTTCCCCAATTAGTACACTCTGTCTCACTGCCACGGTTTTTCCTCTTATCACTACCCACATCCTCTTTCTAATTCGGCAACATTCCCCCTTTATTCTTACAATCATTTTTGTCTGTACTCTCGTCGCTGCCAGAAATTACACTGTCTTGTATCTTGTGGCGAACAAAAACGAGAATCGTGGCTGTCCTTTACTTTCCTTCTATTGCAGACCTGGCACAGAAGATAAATCTCCTCTAACCGTCATTTTGGTTCCCCTAAACTGTCTGCCTTTCTATCATCAGGGCACATCTGTATTTCTGGGTAACTCAGCACACCACAACCTGATGAATTCCACCAGCGCAGACACTTCATCAAAGTATCTGTTTTTCTTCATTATCTCGTCCAGCAGTTTCACTGGTCTGTCAGAGGCCAACTCTCCTTCTTAACTTCGTTTCAACTCAGATCATTATATGATAAATGTAAGTGTCGTGAGACTAGGGCCTCCTGTCAGGAAGACCGCTTGCCGGGTGCAAGTGTTTTGATTTGACTCCACTTCGGCGACTTGCTCGTCGATGGGGATGAAATGATGATCATTAGGACAAGACAACATACAGTCCCTGAGCGGAGAAAATCTCCGATCCAGTCGGGAATCGAACCCGGGCCCCTAGGATTGACATTCTGTCGTGCTGACCCCTCAGCTACCAGGGATGGACATTATATGAGGAGAAACTCTATTCTGAAATTCCCGTACGGCGTGCATCACTAAATGGTGGGTTGTATTCAATGTAATACGCCTCTCTATCAAGGCACTCATTCATTAATTCGAGCTGATGATATGCCAAACATGGAGACAGAAAGCCAGTGTCAATCTGTGTCAGCCATGCTTCTGGATGCATCAGTTTGCCGTTACTTTGGACTGCTTCAAAATCTCATCAGTAAAAATAAGTAATCCAGCCATCCCCTTATAACTGTCTTAAATTCGTGAACAGCTGTCCAGTTTGTATTGCACCCATCGTCTCTCCAACAGCATCAGGGTTTTCACATCCTATTCTGTCTGCATAATATGTACCATCTACTCCAATTGTGCAATTACTCCAAATCAGCGCTGTTCTCATCGTTTCCTCCGCATCTTCCATTCCACACAGACTTTGTACGGTAATACCCTAACTGTTTACTAAATACTCATCTGCCCCTTTCCTCGTGTCATCATGTTTAGGATGTGACAATTACTTGTGTTATTCATTGTTGTACTTCGTCGACGTAATACCATAGACAGAAGTCCATTTGGATTATATTGAGTGATCATATTGGCGAATATATTGTTTCAACACGTCCAATCCAAGCCGGCACATTGCTAGGCAGATGGATGACAACTTCAGGATGATAATTTGGTGGCGCGCCAGCCTGCTGGAAATTAAATTCTGTGCCTGTATCCTGTTGTAACGTGGGACATTAGATAAAGTTCAAGCATGTCCAGGTACGATATGGCTGTTACAGCCGTCTTGTCAAAACAGAAAGTGAAGAAAAATTTGTTACAGATTGCAGCACAAAAAAACATTTTTGTTAGGCGAGTCCTGTACACGTCTGATTACATGACGTGGCTTCTGCTCACTCCACATCCGAATACTATGCTGAATCACATCACCGCAGGTATGGGGGTAACTGGACACAACTTTATCAAGAAAATCATCTTCAGTCTGTGTTTTGTTAAACATTTCTACACAAAATTAATCTCCTCTTTCTTTGTAACTTTCTCATAAAGCTTTCCACGGTTAGAGTTTGCATGATCTGACTGACAGGCGTCTCCATAAAACCTTCCTCACTTGAACTCTAGTCATATTCGATTCTAAGCTGACGCATCTTGTTGACGTACGCTGACTGTGAATGTAAGACTGCTGAAATTGTTCAATTGCTGCGACAGAAACTTCTGGGTGACCATGAGCCGGCGTCCTACGTGACACACAACCAGTTCCAGTGAAGCAGTGGTACAAGGTATTAACATTTTGTCTTTATGCGACTCTGCGATTCGTTTGATGCTGAGATGCTATACCAATACAGTTGGAGAGCCTCTGCAACGCTCTTGGAGTTTGGGAGAATAATAAGTGGGCTGAGGTGTGAATAGAGAAAAATGGACTGAGGAGGGAGGAATGCTAGGATAAACCATGGGGTTGAGCAAAGCCAGGGTGATGTGGTAGTTAGTGCACCCACATAGTGAGCAGGAGACCTGGGTTACAATCCCTGCCTTCATACAAATATTCATTCTTCAAATTAGTCTGCATATATACATACATGCTCTTAGAATGTACATACAATTAAAGAGTAGGTTTTTGAAATGAACTAGTAATATGGTCTCACTGTACGGTTTATATACTTCTCCATAATCGTATGATATCATAGGTGACTCAGAGTCCCTGAGCTTAATGCAATAGACACTATATGTAAACAATACACAACCTTCAGATGACCTTCGATAATTGTATTCAAGATCATGGTTATTGGTACTGATAATTGACCCCTTATGTTACTTCCAATTTGTATCTAACATTGTATTTTGCTGCAGCCATCCTCTATTCCGAGTTAATACCTATTAGAAGTAGAAAAATATATGTTCATTTGACCTTCATTGAAATTAGCCATTGCTTTGAGTTATGTATCATTTTATAAGTAATATTTTCCATTCTTCTCGACTCTTAAATGGAATATTGAGGGTCCTATTAAAACAAATCACTGTAACATGCCACAGTCTGTTTGTGGATGAAGTAACGACAGAAAAGTTTATGATTGGGATTAAAAGTCAGAGGGAAAGAATATCTATAATAATGCTCACTAATGACGTTGCTATTCTCAGTGACTATGAAGAAAAATTACAGGATCTGTTGAATGAATTCACCTGACTAATGATTATATGATATAAATTTACAGCAAACCGAAGAACGACTAAACAACTGAGAAGTATCAGAAATGAGAAAGCAACAAGCTAAACTTCAAAATTAGTGAGCTCAAAGTAGATAAAATTAAAGAAGTTACTAGAAGTTATTACGAAATTCGTTCCATTTCATTGAAGACAAGGCACTAAAACAGATTATATCTAAGTAGAAAAACAATATAAATGAAGTAACAAACAAAAAATTCACCACTGAAGCTGCTTTAAAAAAGCGATCCAATTTATTCTGAATAAAACTTTTATTACAGTTACAACAGCTGAACTGACAAATGATCGAAGGAAGGATGATACAAGAAGCAGGGTTGAACAAGCACAAAGGGCATTTCAGGCAAAAGGATTCTAGAAGCTTTTATGTATGAAACATAGCCCTTAATCTGTGGGATATTAGTAAATTTCAGAGAGCATACGTCATGAGCAAATAGTATGATACGATGCTGGTATGATATGGCTGTGAATCACCGACAGTGCTAAGACTGAAAACGAATAGAATCGTAGAGTTTGAGATGTGGTGCTACAGAAGAATCTTGAAAATTATTAGGATCAGTGCAATGAGAAGTAACTAAATTCTGCGCAGAATAGGAAAAGAAAGGAATCTTGAAAATTATTAGGATCAGTGCAATGAGAAGTAACTAAATTCTGCGCAGAATAGGAAAAGAAAGGAAAGTATGGGAAACATTCAAAAGAAAAAGAGAGAGGATAGCGGGAGATGTACTGCAAAATTTTAAACCTGTGAAATAAATCAGGCACTCGAATACAACCAACAAATAGGATGTAAGTACTAATCTAAGGTGATGAAGTTGACATACGAGACAAATTTACGCCGTTTTGTGTCAAAACGGCCTGAAGACTAATGACTAATTTAGATATTTCTACATATGTGATCATCATTTTGTTTTCGCTTGCTTTTAGCTCACAAACAACATCCTGAACGAAACCGCTACTATATTAGAGGTAAATTAGGGACTGGAGCATGATAGTAAAGGATGTGAAAGAGCAGAAACTAGAGAGACATATGGAAAGAGGGGACTTGGTGACGATAGAAGAAAAAAAAGGATGAGGTGAGTGACCAGACAGCAATGGTAAATAAGAGTAGGTTCACTCTTGTATGGGGTGTAAGGGTCGTAAACGCTAATATTTGGGCAAGATATGTGCAGGTGCCAGCAGAAGTGCTTCGACAATTTCTCAAACGCAAGTAGGTATCAAAGGTAAAATACAGGTTGTTCGGTCAGTCATGTTTTTCTTAAATTTCTCTTTACGCAGTTGATGTTTAGCCCAAATGGTTCAAATGGCTCTGAGCACTACGGGACTTCACATCTGAGGTCATCAGTCCCATAGAACGTAGAACTACGTAAACCTAACTAACCTAAAGACTTCACACCCATTCATGCCCGAGGCAGTATTCGAACCTGTGATCGTAGCAGTCGGGCGGTTCCGGACTGGTGTGCCTGTAACCGCTGGGCCACTTCAGGATCCTTTGGTATTATCAGGTAGCTGCACAACTGATCAACCAACTGGGAACATTAGAACATTCTAAAGAAGAAAAAGAAGTAACTAGAAGCTTGTATGACAATGACTGTGAAGTCTACAGACTTACGAAGTGGGATTTACTTGTGCGTATCGTTGAAGGAGGGTTGTTTCGGAGGCTGACAACACCACTCAAGAGGTATCGTGATTAAATTGATGATATCTTCGTATAAGATTGTAAGGAACGGTATTTTTTGAGAGACACTACACACGAAATCTCGTTACCACAGAAAGGGAAAAAATTGCTCCCGACATTATTTACTCATTTTGTGGGGAAGCTGAAGATCCAATGAATATAAGTTCTGGAAAAAATAAAGGAAAATATTTCTGTTTTACCGAAGTCCGCTCTTGAGAATAGGTAACATATCTCGAAGAAATCTGTACATACAAATTGCCACATTTCCATGGTTGCAAGTCCATGGGTGGTCGAAGCAGCGAGTAGTGTGGTGTTATTCATCAGGTAGTGGAAGAGACCGTCAGAGTATCTGAGATTCGGGCTACGCTAGGCCGGCTCAACCGCGGTCCCCAACCAGCGTAAGGAAGATGGATGGCGACAGGCAAAGTCGCCGGCCAGGGCTGCTGCGTGCGACCTCACATTCAGTTGCCACCGTCCCTCTGGTGAGCGGGCAGAGCTCAGCACGTAGAAAGGTGGATAGCACGCGGATCATCCTAAGAGATAGAGCTAACCTGCTGTGCCAGAGGCTACCGCGGGGCCTTTTACACAGAGGCAGTCACCTAGTCTCATTATACCTGGTAGTTCACTGGAAGACTCATCCTGGAAAACATCCTTCCTATATTGTTCTATGCATATGGTTCCTGCAGAGCGGCAGCAGCCTTGACAAGTGTTTCGAGGTAACGATTTTGATGTCTGACTGATGTGGTCTTGTAACACCAGTCAACACAACTTTGCTGTGGTGGTGTAACAGAAATTATAGCCCTCCAAGTTGGCCTCGCGCACTAACACGCTCCTTCCCGGGCGGGAAGGTATGCCGGTCCATGGTACGAATCCGCCCGGCCGATTTGTGTGGAGGTCCGGTGTGCCAGTCAGCCTGTGGGTGGTTATTAACGTGGTTTTCCAGCTGCCTCGGCGTATGTGGCTCCTTCCCCTTATTCCCATCTCAGTTACACTATGTCGGCGACTGCTGCGCAAACACTGTATCCACGTACGCGTACGCCATAATTACTCTTCCGCGCAACTGTTTTGGGTTACACTCGTCTGGTATGAGACGTTCTTGGGGGGGAGGGGGGGGGGGTAGAGGGTCCACTGGGGGCCAAACAGCATTACCCTGGGTTTGGTGTGGGGTGGAGGGGGGGGGGGGCAGTGAATTGATGTGGCCTGTTGTGTCGGATTCTGGACCACTAAGAGCTATGGCGGAACGAAGCCTCTCCGTCGTTTCTACATTCCTGGTTCCATTCACAATATATAACAGAAACTATAGCACTTGTACTTCCCGAGGGGTAGCATTTCTGTTGTATGGTTTAAGGATCTCTGGTGCACAAGAACGTACCATGATACATTAAAAAAGTACAATCCTGAATGAAATTGGAAATAAATTTGTGGCATAATTTCAGTTAAACAATAGAGGGAAGTGTCTGTGGTAACAATTGTAGAGGAAAACCAAGATTTAACATAGTAAAAACATTCTGAGTGATGCATATTGCAATTTTTAATCAGAGATGAAGACACTTGGAAAATACAGGCTGGCAGGTGACCTACAGGGGACTAGTCTTTGGAGGATTGGAAACCACAACAATATGGAGAATAAAACTAACAAGACGATGGAATCTCAAAAACATTTCTCTACGACTTCTAACGTACCAATAGTATCAAAAATTACCGGAAACAAATACTCAAAACGACTCCTGGCTGTGTGAAGACCAGAAAAGCTTACGCTCCACAGTTCATGGGTCTACAGTTCCCAGTGGCTGAAGTCTACACGCACCCTCGCTGGTCCGAACGGTTTCTGCAGCGAGCCCCTCTGACTGTATTTACCAACTGTCATTTTCTTACTTCAAGTTCCAGTGCTGAAGTCTGTAACTTGAATCTTATGAACGCTTTCTAAGCGTTGTAAAATAAAGTCGCAAGTGGAAAAAGATATAAGAGTAGCGACATACCCTTTAGCTGTGTGTTTAATAAAGGATGAAGAACGAGTGTGTAGAACGGGTGCTTTTCTGCAAAAAGAAAAAAAAAATGGTAAGAAACGGTTTTCTTCCCTGTAGAAAGATCTTCCAGGAATTAGTAATTTTTCACATTCAGAAAGTTACGATAAGTGAAATATGTGATGAACCGTGACCTTTTAATCGCAGTGCAACATTTCCATTCAATAGCCAAGGTTCAGAAGTCGGGTTTAAGAGTACTGTCTCCTCAAGTCCAAAGAATGAAAAATCAAAGAGCTACTATTAATGCAGTTTTGCTTGGTGGTAAAAATTTCGATCATTAAGCATTCCACTGGTGGCGAGTTATAATTCCTTTATATTAAATTCTTAGGATAAAATTAACGGCTGAGGACTAACAAAAGAGAGAAACGCTAGCAAAGGTTAATGTGAACATAATATGTCGCCCATGGTGGCTCTAAAAGGGTGCGTATGCGTTATCACATTATCCCCAGCAATATGTCCATCGTAGCTAGTATTTGTAACCAACAAGTAAGGAACCTTTTAGTTGAAATTTAAGAAAGAATACCGACAACTTCATTATGTGTTACTATTCCTCGATAACGCACTCTGCTGATTTCACGGAAAAAAAGAAAAGAAAAATACTTACCTCGAGTAGGTTTGTGAAGTCATCAATGACGCCTTTAATCTGCATCTCTTATGGCCTCCAATGTTTACATTTCCTTCTCCTTATCCAATAACAACCAAGAAAATTCTTTTATCGACAAAATGAAGATCGAGTCTTGTTTAACAACATATTTAACTCAGAGACAGTAAGCTTCTACATCCTAGGAGTTCATAAACTACCTGAGGATTGTCTGAGTGATTTAGAAAATGGCAAATAATATGCTGTCGATGATTAATTTACCTCTGATGTTTACTGTTGTGTTCAATAAGGTAATAAACGCTACTAAATTATGCACTATACTAACACAAATGAAATAACACGCTAAGTATCTCTAACTCGAGCAATCCTATATCGGCATGAATCAATAAGACAATTACTCTGTCTGGGCTTTGAAACAGTCTACGTTTACTTCCTGTTTTCCATAATATGAAAGTTGAATGGAATTGTGGCATTTCATAAATAAAATTGTGCATTCATACGTCATCAGAAGCAGCTAGAGGCATTTTCAGTTGTGCAGTACCATACCGTAACGTTATTTACACAAATATTTTGTGTTATCCAAAGTTAACCAGTTAATCTGGAAAACCAATATTTAATGCCTATAACGAACTCAATCCCTCTGAAGTTTACTCAGTATCGTGAGCACCGAGTTCTATGGTCCTGTGCAGTAGACTGATAAAATTCCCTATGCAAATAAACAATGCAATACTTTTTAGCACTTGAGTCGCAACGGATGTAACCTTGGTATTCTGTTCTCTCCACAGTAGGATATTCTTAGTTAATAAATGAATAAACTAGCAAAATTTCAGTATTAATTTTGGATATTGGCTCAGCGCTGTGCGGTGCTGTCCGCATTAAAACTGTTGCAAACATTAATAATTTTCTGATTCTGGCACATTAATATTTTTCTGACTCTGATGAAAAACTCAAAGAGGATAAGGTACTGATAACAGTATATGCTAAGACAGAATGCTTCATTTCGAAAATTGTATTCAAAATAAAGTTTCTTCTTCACAAAATCTAATATGAAACATTTTACATTAACTTCAAAATCAGTTAACTTCTCAATTGCTCTACTGTTCTCACTTACTTGCGAAATAAACACACTTGAATTGTTACATGACAAAAAGCCTAACATCGTTTAACAAAATAGATTCCTAAATTTAACTTGTCTGTATCAGGATTACACACAAATAATATATTACAAATCAGGTGTACCTGATCAACCCATACATTAAACCTGATGGCAGATATTTACTTCCTACTTTGAAGGGTCAGTACTGTAAAATTAGCAATATCCACATTGTGGTGCAGCATACTTAAAACATAATATACAAAATGTCATTACCTTACAAAACTGTATTACGGTGCGTCCATAGGCCAACACCTAAATTCTCACAGCTAGCCACCAACTTAAAATCTTACATCTTTCCTTTAACAGAGTGCAATGACCACTGTAACTGCTTTCTGAGCACCCCTACTTCCAATCGATTCTGCTACTCAGGAAACGTCTTTGGTACAGAGGTGTCAACGATACAATCTCTTCTACATGTGATAAACATTTCACGCCATTTTTCAAGAAATGTATTCCTAAATCAGGCTCCACGTACAAGTGGGCCCCTCACAATACGTTTTTCGTCCTTACGCTATGGGGTACAGGAAACAGAGAGACGTCTTTGACGAAGAAATTTTCTTAAGATCGCCTTACTCATTATCAGTATGGGTGCTTGGAGCTTTGTCAGAGAAAGCTTGATAAATTGACCTTCATTAGGACTGCAAACTAAAGTAGCCTTCACTTTAGAGCTGGCCACATAACCTCAGAGCTAGCAAAGAGCTGCAGTGGTTGGCACTCACAGGCTGCACAGTGGTGGCTAAGATAGATTAATCGAAGTGACAACGATAACATTAGCGGCAGGTTCCTTGTGGGACGACTTACCAGGACTTACAACCATAAATTGAATCACACGGAGTTTTCGATGTAAATGTCACTAATTTCAAGTTAATATAGCAGGATAATTCTGTGCTACCCATTACGCAACTCGTCTGCTAGAGAGTTGCCAAAAACTTTCTGCATTGTTGCCTAGCTTCACTTTTACTCCTACCAGGAAGACAGGGCACAATACGTAGATATGAGATACTTGAGTGGACTAGAAAGTGATAACTGCTTTCATTTCTGCTAAATGGATGTCGAAGGTCAGAAATCCCAAAGAATATAACACGTCAAAGAGTCTTTTTCCTTTTTCTACAACGGGATGTGGAGAATAGAGCATAGTTGCTAATAACACCCACATGCATGAAGTGCAGAATATATAACAGTTACTGTCTCTGATTTTAGCGTTTTTTTGTCTTCAGCATACGTAAAACTAAGAACTTCACATAAGGGATGCTATTCATATTTCTGGAGAGTTCCAGTGGTTATACGCTAAGCATTATATCAATAGAAGACAGGTCTTTCGAAGTTTATGTAGTTTGAAAATATTTCTGTTAAGAAGCTTTCATTGGCACCATTCCCAAAACTGAGGAAATGAGTCATTAGATAAGAACACAGCATTTCTTTTAAAATGTGAACATCACCAGAAAGTCTTCTTAACCTAAGAATACATAAAGCTTCAAATCAGTATAATTTACTGTGCTCAGAAGCCATACAAAATGACCGAAAATGTGGTCTCAAGAAGTAGATGAGGAAATCAAACCTGCTAACAAGGAGAAACAGTTGTCACCAGAACATGGAACAAGCGTCACAGACCGCTGACTCTTATAATAAGGCATCCTTAAGCATAACAGTCATTCAACCTGCAAATACTGAAATAATGACAATAGGAGTGGCCACACAGCCCTGTAAGGCAAATGTTCTTCGACATGTCCCTATCATGGTGATGGAAATCTCTATTAATTCCTATACAACCCTACAGTTATTCTCAATCCACGATGGATCACCCATAGAAGATGTGGTCGAAACTTCCCTTGAATGAAACTGTCGAACTTTAAATCACTCGCACGTCAAACTATTAGAGGCTGAAGCTCGGAACTTTTCAATGAAATTCCAGTCTGTCCCAAAGTTTGTGGTGTAGGGGAGAATGCGTGCCAAAAAGTGGATTGATCTAATAATTTTTTTAAGTTGTTTATTTAATCTGATCGTATTCGTGCCATCAAGATCTCTCTTACATTTAACCAGGTTTTCCCATGTACAGAGCCTTTTCTGCGTCCCTAGTTAGCTGTGAAATGATTTCA
The DNA here is from genome assembly GCF_023864345.2 of Schistocerca serialis cubense. Lineage (NCBI taxonomy): Eukaryota > Metazoa > Arthropoda > Insecta > Orthoptera > Acrididae > Schistocerca > Schistocerca serialis. The sequence goes on along the minus strand of NC_064643.1, from coordinate 739,542,379 downwards.
GTACGAAAGATATGTGATATTACAATGGAGTGCCTGAAGTGGCATTGTTAGTGCAGACTATGAGCTAATTAAGTTAATACTGAAAGTACTTGTACTACTACACTAATGATTGTGATGGTAATAAAAATAAAAATGACAGTAATAGCCAAAGTGATAGTGGCAGACAAGTAACTGGTAGATATACAAAATAGAAGTTACTGATATACCGAGTTCTGGGGAAAGAAAAATTACAGAAACTGCATCAGCTAAGAATATTCTGAAATGAGGAACATCTGGCTGGTAAGAAGGATGTATAAGGGTAACGAGTGCGCCCAGGGAAAATGGTTACCCTTACTGTTGCCTTAGTAGGTACGCCATTACCGTTGTTTTGAAGCTGTAAATATTATTCAGCTCTCTAATATGATAAGGAACGTTATCCCAGAGTGTTGTTGCTGCTACTGAGAAGGACTCTCAGAAAGTGGCCACACCTACAGACGATTCTGCTCCCATGGGATCATGAGAGGATACCACCTACTACCACAGATGTCTCATTACATCTCCATAATTCTAACTTGAATATTGTGGTAGCCTAGAGAAGTCGTTCGTATGAAACCATGAAGGTCTAAATTAGTAACACTCACCGCTGATTGTGTAATGCTTAATGAAAGGGAAAATGTAATGACATAAAAAGCTATCGAGGGCTATTATCGGAAACTCTACAGCTAATCACTTTGAAGCCAAATCATTATAATGAATCAGGAGGATTTGCTATGAATGTGGGATCGGAAGAATTGGAACCTGTCTACAAGAATGAAATGGAAACAGCTCTGATGCAACTCAAGAATTGTAAGTCTCCCGGAAAAAAATCACATCACTTGCGATATGCTTGAACTTGGGGAGAGACGAAAAAGCACATTTAATAAAATTTTTATCCTGCAACTGTTTTTGGCTGTCATCCTTTATTGTGAACTCCTAACTAAATTAAGTAATACAATTAGAAATAAATGTCTCGTGGAAGGAAATATTACTAGGTCATGGAGAAATGCCGAAGTCATTCTCGTCTTCTGAGAATATGACAACATAAACATCAACGAACCTATTAGTTTTCTATCTACATTTTAGAGGTTGCTAAAAAGAGTCATTAAGATCCGCCTGAGTCAAAAAATTCACTTCAACCAGTAGGCGAACAGGCGGGAATCCGGAAAGGTTTCAGAACTATTGACATCGGTAGAGAAATTTACAAAGCTTCACGTCCCACGTCACATGCATGGTCTTCATCGATTACCAGAAGGCGTTTGGCATGATCGAAACTTGGACAGCATTGAGGGCCACGAAGAGTGCCCTAACTGACAACAGATGTACCAATTTAAACCGCGGCGTATACGAGAATGACGTTCTACCTAACAAAATTAACAAACTTGGATCATCTAGAAGGTCCTCGTGAGAAGAGCCATAGGTCAAGACACAACAGTCTTACCTACGTTCTTCGTGATGTTTTAATGTGTCACTCCTGGGTAAAGATTGGTATCGACGTGGAGAATATTGCAACCATCTTTGCTTTGCGGTCGATGTCATCCCCTTTAGCAGGGACTCAAATGAACTTTGAACAATGATCCGAAAACTCACAAGATGCTTCCCAAGCTGTAAGCAGCAAAATTACCATTCAAAAGACCAAAGTCATGATCTCTGTGAGTATTACGGTCTCCATCGGTAACCATGTTCTGGAAGTAATAAATTAATAGTTATGTCTAGGGTATAAAATGCACCACGGAGAATATAAACAGACAGCAGAGATCAACAAGCGAATTAGCCTCAGCTAGTCGGCATTTCGGAAGCTTGGTTAAGTACCCCGTAACCTGAAATCACTCAAAAAATTAAAACTAAAATTTATGAGGCGTGCATCCTGCCGCTAACAACATACCATCGCAAAACTGTTACATTTACAACAAACAACGCAAACCGATCTAGTTCTGACAAGGGGCAATAGAGAGAGCAACATTCGGAGTTGGTCTGAGAGGCAGGATCAAGAACTTAAGTGAAAGTAAGGATAAGAAAGGGGCCATGCGTTAGTTGAGCAATAGTGATATTGAAGTGGCGTTGGGCAGGAAACATGGCCAGGGAGCTATTCAAATAGGAGGTGCGAATACTTTGGGGTAGCATCTCACTGATTCCGACCATGTCTCATTTGATGTTCTGCAATTCATGTTCCAGACTACCAAGATAATCTTCAAGCTTCATATATCATACGTTGCAGCACAGAAATCTATATTAGAGTTGTTCTTACATCATTTGTGTCCATTTTGTTATTTCATTTAATCACTCGTATTCTTGCCCCTTCGACTGTATTCGGCCAGAAGAAACGGGACAGACTGACATTTCAGTGCGAGATTCAGAGTCTCCCAGATCAAATTACCTACTATGTGTTCCAAAATTCAACATTTTCGTTCAGCGTAGGTCTGGATCATATATTCTGACGCTGCTATAGTGTGGGTTGTATAGGAATTAATAAAGGTTCGAAGGTAAGTGTTTCAGCGAATGTTACCATCGGGATGCGGAGTTGAGAAAGAATAAGAACTCACATAGGACTGGGTAACCACTCCCACATAAAATGTTGGCCACATCGGATCACGAGAGGGAACTACCTACTACCTTTGTCTTCGCATCACACCTCGGTAACTCTCATATGAAAATTTTTATAGCCTACAAACATCGTTCCTATGAAACTATCAGTGACTACATTAATAAAGCACCGCGGTGAATATGTAGTGCTGCACGGACAAATTAGCACCTAGCTTAGCTTGCTTCTCTCTATTTTAACTATACTGCAGTTGATATGATCTTCGGCATAGATGCTTTTGAATTAAATCGACCAGGCATTAGAAGTGGTAATATTTTAATCATTCGTAACTGTCATTATTTCAGTATTTATAGACTGAACTTCAGTTTTGCTTGAGGACGATTTATTCTAAACATAAAGGTCGGTGTTCTGTTCTCGCTGTTCCGCGTCCTTATGATAACTGCTCCTCCTTTCGTATTAGCAGGTTTAATTTTATCCGCTGCTTTTTGGCGTACAGTCCACGCGCAGTAAATTTTACTGATTTGGAAATTTACGTTAATCATGAAAATCTCACTGTCCCTGAAAACGACTATCACAGGTGTTCTAGTAGGACAGATGCATCAGTTCTAGGGCAGCTAGCTCGAATTGATAATGACACAGACTAGCGTGCAGGAAGATAAACTAGTCTACATTGGTAATGTAGGTTACAGCATTTGTAGAATGCAGGTTTAGCTTATCTGTCCTGCTTTGACTACAGTTCCATTAACACAAATTAAATATTGTTCTCTGAAATAAAGTCGGAAGGAAATTGATCTTCTGCCTTGATGTACAATTCGAAGAACAGCTCCAAACTAACAGTACCCAGTTAAATCTCTAGGCAGGCAATATCTGCCCGTACACGACAATTCTATTCACTTTTCTGTTTCTGCTGTAAACGAACCACTATCTATTGGACACTGTTGTAATCGCACTCGATGACTTGAAGAGTTGAAGACGTGACAGATGATCTGCTGGAGTTCTCTGTCCAGATTCGGACATACTTGTAACTTACAACGGCAACGTTTTCTCGCGCACTTACGTGCGAATATCTCTTTCCGGTGGCGTTTCCGCTCCAGAGGGCGCTCAGCGACGTTTCTGCTGTGGGCGGTCCTCCTCTGTACTTCTAGTACCAACTGTCGCAAACTCTGGGTTAAGCAGACTCTCTGGTGATGTTAACATTTTGCAATCAATTTTGTGTTCCTATTTATTAATTTGTTTCTTAGGTTTTGCCAACGGCCTTGCCGCAGTGGTAACACCGGTTCCCATCAGATCACTGTGCCGCGCTGGATTAGCCGAGCGGTCTGAGGTGCTGAAGTCATGCACTGTGTGGCTGATCCCGGCGGAGGTTCGAGTCCTCCCTCGGGCATGGGTGTGTGTGCTCGTCCTTGGGATAAATTAGGTTCAGTAGTGTGTAAGCTTCAGGACTGATGACCTTAGCAGTTAAGTCCGATAAGATTTCACACACATTTGAACATCAGATCACTGTAGTTAAGCGCTCTCGGTCTTCGCTGGCACTTGGATGGGTGACCATCCGCTCTGCCGAGCGCTTTTAGCAATCGGGCTGCACTAAGGCCTTGTGAAGCCACTTGAGAAGCTACTTGACTGAGAAATAGCGGCTCCGGTCACGATAACTGACAACGGTCGAAAGGGCGGTGTGCTGACCTGAGAATGACACGGCGGTCGGTCAGTACCGTTACGGACTTCCAAGAACTGTTCATACGGAGTTTAGTTCAGATTTCCTAGGTTTTGGGGAATGTGTGCCAGTGACAGTGTTCTTAATGTTGTGGACTGGCTAGACAGCCAATCCACAATGACGGGTAGCCGAAAGACACGCGTTTAGCTCACGCAGGCTGGCGTGAGGTCTGGAACAGGTCAAGGTCTTATAGTAGCCAAAAATAGTACGTAGCTTCTGGAATACTTAACTTTAATCCATAATTGGTGAACATCGGTCTGACGGTACATGCATCACAAGATAAATAGCAAATGATAATGGCGCCTTGCTAGGTCGTAGCAAATGACGTAGCTGAAGGCTATGCTAACTATCGTCTCGGCAAATGACAGCGTAATTTGTCAATGAACCATCGCTAGCAAAGTCGGCTGTACAACCGGGCGAGTGCTAGGAATTCTCTCTAGACCTGCCGTGTGGCGGCGCTCGGTCTGCAATCACTGATAGTGGCGACACGCGGGTCCGACGTATACTAACGGACCGCGGCCGATTTAAAGGGTACCACCTAGCAAGTGTGGTGTCTAGCGGTGACACCACACTTAACAAAATCTTTTCACAGTCCATAATGATCAAAAGACGTGCCTCCTATTCATAGAACGTTTAAAGTATAGCCACTGGAACGCTCCGAAAATGTGTACACTGTCAGGCGGATGGACATTTCTAGTTTCCAGTAAGCTTAAGCAGAAAACCACAAACAACAGCGATAGAAATTGTTTTATGATATTTATAATACATTCCGGGGTCTTATTAGTAACTCTTCAGGCTTCTAGCACTCAATAAGTCTTCCAGTCAGTCCTGAAAATGAGAAACTATTCTTGTCAGTAATAATGTTGATAACTGCTCTCCGCTCGTGCAAATGATGCGGGGATGAGAATGGCGACGGTGGAGCAGCCGAAGTACTCAGGTACAATAGGACACAGCCGAACTATTAACTGACAACACGCACTAACTACCTCCGATAGCCATCAGGAGAAGTTACTGCAGCCGCGCCAGCCTGCTGTATCCGCTCGCAGTTACCGCTGCTAACTAACCGGGCATCTATCTATCTCGCTCAATACGGCAATGTAACTATGAGCTCTACAGAAATTAACTTCGCCTTTGGGAACCATCGTAGTTGCTGTGCTCTGTCTGCTGGACTCTGTAAGCGATAGTTCTTACGACGACATTGCACATGTAAAGGTGCGATCTGGCAGTGTGCTATTATACCTGGGCTATAGTAACTTTAACTATGTGAGATGTCTTCACATTTTTGACGACGGACTATTAAGGCTGTGACTATTGGAACTATAGCCGTTAAGCGATAAAGTAAATTTCGCAAATGTATTGTTGCAGATAGAAAGTATGCAACAGTTTCGAGGAAATGTGATGGAATTAAAGTCTGAAATGGAAGGAATTAGTTGTTAAGGAGAAGTCAGAGAAAATGGTGAGATTACCTAAATTAAAGTTCTGCGATGCGTTTTGAAAGTACGTTAGTAGATTCAATGAAAATGTTATTTGGCAAGCTACTGGAAATTACTGCAGTAGCAGACTAGCACATCCACTCACTAATGAAAACAGAGAGAAAATCGTACAATCAGTTCAGAACTATTGTAAACGCTTGCATATTTCATGAGATGAATAAAACCAAATGTAGTTGACAATGTTGAAGACGGAATTACGAAGATGGTGGTAATAGATGGTTGTTATCCAACTGAAGTCGTCAAAGTTTTTAAAAAAGGAACTCGTAAAATAATTTACAGAATGACTAAGAATGAAATCAAGTCACAGCAACAATGTCTTAATTGTTCTAATGCCTAAGAAGTAAGACAGCTAAGACACTCGAAGCTTGAGAAATAACAGCCTACTCTCCTTGATCTACATTGAATATCACTTGTCATGTATATAAAAAATTATATTAAAATCAAAGAAAGAAACTGGTTTTAAAAGAGAATATATAACAACACAAAATTTCCAAGTTACACTAAACTGAAGCTTGGGTTTACTGGTATGGCTGACTAGTTTATATGGGTTTCATAGAAACTGAGAAACTGACAAGCAAGGAAATTTGAATATACTGAAGAATGCACTCTTAGTCAACGCAACTGCTTCCAACAGTTTTCACCAGGTTAGTCAGATGTTAGAGAAGTAGGGAAAGGCGTTACTAATCACCAAAACTAGCGTTAGCAGTCCTACAAAGCATTTTTAGAAAACTGAAATGGAAAATATATGAGGAATAGGTTAATATTTGAATGATAGCTTCCAATCAGTTTATTACCACGTTAGCCTGTTGCCAGTCATACATTAACCGTTAATATGATAGCCACAACTATCTGACCGTAATGCAGAGAGGCATGTTGGGAAATACTGGAACTTGCAGGAAAATCGGAAGCCAAACAGGGATCAGAAACAACTGTGAGAGCGAGACGTAAGTACGATACTGCCTGAATTTATAATCGTGGACGGAATATCAGGTAAGCGAAAGTAAGGTAGATCAACCCGGACATTTCCTCAGTGAATTCAAATACATAAGAAAAGACCGAATCGACAACCTTAAGGATAATTATTAAATGATATCATAAAACATGTAACAACAACATGCAGAAGGTCATAATACATTACGGGTTCTACAAGATGCTTTTAACCATTGGCGGACGGGAGTTTACTGATGATAATGAGCCAGATACTATCTCATCGAGCTCATACACAATCTCGTATAGCTTTGTTTCATCCCGTTTCCGTGTAACTCACTTGGGCTCTTTCTCACTAGTCCTTCTGCATCTATGATTTCAACTTCGACAATTATGTGTGGATCTCATAATCTGTCTCAATTGTGAGCGTTGTTACGTTTTCCTCTGTCCTGTTGTCTACAGCTTTATCTATAGATCTCTTCTGTATCTTGCCAGGCGGACGAATGTTTCAAACTCAGAGCTAGGAGACCCTTTCGTGGGAACCTGTTGAAATTTATTGGAATGAAGGGTCTCAGGAAACGAAACTAGCAACCTACACAGAGAGAGGCGCACTGCTTTACTAGCATACATTGATCATTTTATAAACAAAAAGAAACTTTTGTTTTATTTCCCATTCTGGGGGATGACAAATGATACTCTAACCGATTTCATTAGTAAGTTATCATCCTATAATCTGAATATATCACATACTAACTCGTAAAATACAACTGACTAGTACAGGTGATGCACTCATAATTAAAAAGCGCTCTGTTGGGAACTCTCATATAATGGGATTATTATTTGAACATGTTACATAGACGGAATCACAACTCCACGTTCCGAGTGACTCTGATGAGTTAGAACGGGATATATTCTAATCATATGGAGATAATCTGGGGCTCTCAATCACAACTCCTAAAAATGACGGCACTAGCAACATGTTACAGTGCTTCAGTGCGTGTGTGCCCCTTTAGTACATATCTACCTGCGCAGACACAGTTAAAAGGCACTAAATGAAACATGTACACTTATTGCAGGTTATCTGAAACCTACACTGCTCTTTAAGAACTTCACCATTTCGCATGTATATCTCACGCAGATATTCGTTGTAAAGCAGCTGCCAACGCGGAGAAAATAAATAAGGCTCATGTGGAAAAACGTCTTTCACATAGTCAAGTTCCAGCAACCCCAAATCTGAAGACCGGAGGAAATTTCTTCGAGACCAGTTCTGTCTGGCAAACAACAGCAGCTACAGCAACGAAAGGCTTTTGGATTTCTCGACTTGAGAATAACTTGACCTAGCCTCTCCGTTCGGACACCCTCCCACCTGAGCGTAACCGAACGATGTGGCGTAGTGCTTAGCACACTGGACACGCATTCGGGAGGACGACGGTTCAAACCCCGTCCGGCCATCCTGATTTTGATTTTCTGTGATTACCATAGTTCGCTTCAAGCAAATCCCGGGATCGTTCCTTTAAAGGGGCTCGGCCGACTTCCTTCCCCATCCTTACCGAATCCGATGCAACCGATGACGTCGCTATTTGGTCCCCTCCACCGAATGAACCAACCAGCCACCCTGAGCATCGACAAAGTATGGTGTTGTGAAATTAACTAAACCGATTTCGTTCAGGAGTTGCAAAATTCAAGATCAACCACCCCAAGTGGCATTTCGCTCTGAATACGACCCACTGTGCCTGCGAACGACAGGACATGGAGCACAAACTGGATTATCAGCGGAGGCCTGCATTTTACACAGCAGAAGATCTTCTGCTAAACACTCTGAGCGCAGCTGAAGTTGCAAAGGTTTGCCAAATGGTAGTGTAATTTGATTATTCTTTCTTTCATTTACATTTAATGATAATTACTATGTATTTAAAACTTTCTGGCTGGAATAAAATTGCTACTGTGACTACAACTAGCTAAGATGTCCAGCGTGGTGTAGTGTAACGACGTAAGTTTTATATAAATGATTTTCTTTTGACATATGACCATGTGCAGACTTCATCACCTACGTCAGTTACAACACACTTCAAAATTATTTAAATTCTTTTTAAAATTGTCTCTGAATGGTTCTTGAACGAAACTGTAATTGAAACATCATCATTTGAGTCGTATGCGCAGAATTACGTCACTCAGTCCTATTGGTTTGGGCAAACTTTTTCCAATTTAGATGTTGTTTGTTTCTTCTTGGAAATTATATTAATGCAAGTTATCTGCTTTAATAAATATTAGAACCACATTGAATAAACTTTCATGGCTCAACTCGCGACGAACGCTGTCAAAATTAATAATCTTGTCAAATAAATTCGTAATTCATTAAGATAATTCTTCATAAATAAATTCTCGGAACACGTATTTAAACTTTAGTAGCATCCACTAGTTTATTATCTTCCTACATACAGACGTGAACCTGAGCCTTGACAAGATAGGACTGAACATTTACAACACGATTAAACTTTCTATGACGTCATTGTTGTAGAAATATCACAAATTCTTATTTTTTCAGTTTTTAGAAGCACGACGCAACAACTCGGTTTCAGGATCTTCTGTTGCTCTCTGGCTGTCGACCCGCGACGCATAGTGGCGAGCAATTTTCTCTCTGGCCCCGGCTGTGAAGATGATGTCTCCGTTCGTTGCGCCGCCCTCTCCGTACATGAAACATAAGAAATAAATACAAAACTTTAGATAATTCACAACAATTACAAAGATTACAAAAATACATAAACAAAACACTAAACTTATATTCACCTGCAAACTGGGCTGACACTGGTGGATGGGTGACGCTTCAATTTCGCGTCCCAGTACAGTGGTCACTTCTGATAACATTTAAGTGACCTTAGTGTGAAAAATGCAATAAAAGAACTTACCTAACTACTTTGGTTACTCAGACAGAAGTCTCGTGTTAGGACAGTTGTCTGTGAAGGACTTATTTCACTGTGCTTTAAACAAATTTACATAAAACAATGTAGGCGAGCATGTTACCAGTTTGTCACAGCCTCTGAATGAATGGTGTATTTTTCGGAATGGTTAAGTTATTAAGTTAGTTAAGTACATGTTCCACGGATCATTTTGCACGATATATATAATGATGTGGAACGAGTCATTTTGGATTCACATCGCGAGTTAATTTGTATTTACTGTCAAATTCTGACATTTTCCAGGTCCAACGGCGTAAAGCTATTAATTGAGGACCCAAAATTTCATTAACATAAACAAGTCGAGGCGCATGTCGCCGAAGTGGTGTCAAATCGAAAGACTTGCAGCCAGCGAACGGTCTACCCGACGGGAGGCCCTAGTCACACATTTACATTTATTTAACATAAACCAGGATATTGTAAGGCGTACATAAATGAAAAGTACTGATGGTTCTTAAAACCCGTTTGGCGATTTTATATTACAGCTACAACGCAGTCGTTGATGAAAGTTAGTGAATCCATACCCTCTCTCACTACAGACGTCTTTACTATCAAGCGGTGTCACCAGTGTGTTACTGTCTAGCACCATCTGTTGGCCAACTTCTGCACTCGTTTTTGGTTTCGGCAAAACCCCATGGGATTTCAGGTACGTGTGTCAGTTTTTACTCTTTCTTTCTTCGTATGGGCCATTGTCCCGCTTGCAACGCGGGGTCGGCCGTGTTCTTACTGATTTGGCAGTTTAGTTGCAGAGGGTGGCGGGATGCCCTTCCTAACGCCATCGCGAATCCCCTGAGACGGAAGTAGTGTACCTGAGCTGTCTGCATCTAGTCTAAGCCATGAAAGAGTGCGAACGTCTTGAGATGTCTGTGAGTCGTGTAACTGTGGCGGAACGCGGGAACCAGCCCGGTATTCACCTAGCGGGACGTGAAAACTGCCTAAAACCCACATCTAGGATGGCCGACCTACTGGCCCTCGTCGTTAATCCCCCGGGCGGATTCGATCTGGGGCCGGCGCGTCTACCCGAGTCCAGGAAGCAGCGCATTAGCGCTCTCGGCTACCCTGGCGGGTCATGGCAATTCTTACTCTCTACATAAGTCATTCCGTAATATGAGACACTTTCCACTGTTAACAGATTTTTAGGTCACCCTGTGTTTCAATGAAATTCATAAACGTAATATATATATATATATATATATATATATATATATATATATATATATACACAGTTTCTAAGCAAAGGAGAAAAGCCCGATGACAAGAGCCCTCACCATCGCTTGGATTACCAGACCAACGGAAGTCATGTAAAGAAGAAAGAAAGAAAGAGAGAGGAATAAAAGGAAGTAACTTCCCAAAGTCTCTGTAACGTTCTGAGTATACGCAAGGAAAATATATGAAGAACAGTTAACTACATAAAAGATAATTTTGTTTGGAATTAGACAATCTCTTTACTTCAGGCCGTCAGTTTTCTTTTAGTTGGAGAATTGCGCAAATATAAACGCTTTTCGTACCTGCATATCCATTCCTGCTGCGGGGTAACTAATTTACCTAAGCGGAAGCAAAGAGAAGCATCAGAAAACAGAATTAAACTTACTTAAATTCTTTGGAGAGCAGAAAATAGTTCCGGGAACTGCAGCCTCTCTACTTCCCTCAGAGCCTTCCAACTTCCGTTGCCACGAGAGAGGTAACTTTGATACATCGAGTGCTCCTACATGTTGCCCTTGTGAATGCGGAATTTTGTCTACAGGGGCCCCTCACAAAGTTGCGAATGCCGGTGCTTAGAAGTTTCATGTGATCATATTAAGCTTTGCCAGGGCACTGGCGGAGGAGGCTCATTAGGTTTTCTCTGGAACTGCAAAGCTGGCACCAAACGGCCAATTAAATCGAGAGTCACTCCATAGCCTTCAGCTCCAGTTTCGCGAAACTCTCTAAGAGGATACGGCAGCTGGCACACTGCCGGAGATTCATAAGTCTGTGGCTTCCTTCAGTTCCTCGGACACGGAAAAATCTTACACTCCATGATGATGAAAGCTGAATGTATAACTGGGAACTCCATAAAAAAAAAAACCGTTTGCTGACGTTGGAAGCTGTGTCTGATATGCTTGTTCTCATCACTCTTATTTTGATCAGTCTAGAGTAAATTTCCTGAAACCTTTCTTAGTATGAGTAAATACTTCTGTAGATGTGTCTGTATGTATCAGACAATTGTTATGATTTGGCTCTTTTTCAAATCGTTCCACGTTTTGGGTGCACCGACGGCCCAGTGCATGCAGGTTGTAATTAATGCTGGGAGGGTTCCTCTGTTGTAGCGTGGGTGTTCTTCATGCCACGACTTGGGCTAACACATTGAGCTTAGCATGATCATAATCAAAGAGATTTATCTTTTCTCAGAAGTCCGTTCCGGTTGTTGAAGGATTAGCCGCTGATAGATCAACGTTGCCCGGAGTGCGCCCGTTTGCGGTTCTCGTTTGTGTCTTGCTGTCGCAATCTTCGGGGAAGCTCCTTGTGAGAAAATGAAGACCAATAAGACCCTACCCAAACGGTCTTTTCTAAGGCCACTTGTGATGATGTCGATAAACATTGAAGGAATATCTAGAGACAAAGAAGTTTTATTATCTGACTTGTTTAAAGAATATCAATGTGACTTCCTCCTGATTCAAGAAATTCACCGGGGCAGTACAAGACCCACACCCAAAATACACTCCTGGAAATTGAAATAAGGACACCGTGAATTCATTGTCCAAGGAAGGGGAAACTTTATTGACACATTCCTGGGGTCAGATACATCACATGATCACACTGACAGAACCACAGGCACATAGACACAGGCAACAGAGCATGCACAATGTCGGCACTAGTACAGTGTATATCCACCTTTCGCAGCAATGCAGGCTGCTATTCTCCCATGGAGACGATCGTAGAGATGCTGGATGTAGTCCTGTGGAACGGCTTGCCATGCCATTTCCACCTGGCGCCTCAGTTGGACCAGCGTTCGTGCTGGACGTGCAGACCGCGTGAGACGACGCTTCATCCAGTCCCAAACATGCTCAATGGGGGACAGATCCGGAGATCTTGCTGGCCAGGGTAGTTGACTTACACCTTCTAGAGCACGTTGGGTGGCACGGGATACATGCGGACGTGCATTGTCCTGTTGGAACAGCAAGTTCCCTTGCCGGTCTAGGAATGGTAGAACGATGGGTTCGATGACGGTTTGGATGTACCGTGCACTATTCAGTGTCCCCTCGACGATCACCAGTGGTCTACGGCCAGTGTAGGAGATCGCTCCCTACACCATGATGCCGGGTGTTGGCCCTGTGTGCCTCGGTCGTATGCAGTCCTGATTGTGGCGCTCGCCAGCACATCGCCAAACACGCATACGACCATCATTGGCACCAAGGCAGAAGCGACTCTCATCGCTGAAGACGACACGTCTGCATTCGTCCCTCCATTCACGCCTGTCGCGACACCACTGGAGGCGGGCTGCACGATGTTGGGGCGTGTGCGGAAGACGGCCTAACGGTGTGCGGGACCGTAGCCCAGCTTCATGGAGACGGTTGCGAATGGTCCCCGCCGATACCCCAGGAGCAACAGTGTCCTTAATTTGCTGGGAAGTGGCGGTGCGGTCCCCTACGGCACTGCGTAGGATCCTACGGTCTTGGCGTGCATCCGTGCGTCGCTGCGGTCCGGTCCCAGGTCGACGGGCACGTGCACCTTCCGCCGACCACTGGCGACAACATCGATGTACTGTGGAGACCTCACGCCCCACGTGTTGAGCAATTCGGCGGTACGTCCATCCCGGCCTCCCGCATGCCCACTATACGCCCTCGCTCAAAGTCCGTCAACTGCACATACGGTTCACGTCCACGCTGTCGCGGCATACTACCAGTGTTAAAGACTGCGATGGAGCTCCGTATGCCACGGCAAACTGGCTGACACTGACGGCGGCGGTGCACAGATGCTGCGCAGCTAGCGCCATTCGACGGCCAACACCGCGGTTCCTGGTGTGTCCGCTGTGCCGTGCGTGTGATCATTGCTTGTACAGCGCTCTCGCAGTGTCCGGAGCAAGTATGGTGGGTCTGACACACCGGTGTCAATGTGTTCTTTTTTCCATTTCCAGGAGTGTAGATGGAATGAAGCTGATCTTGGAGAGACCACATGAACCGCACGGTAGGGCCATCTTCGCCAGGCTAGGAATTAGAATCACTTCTGCATCACTGACCGACAGACAAGACATAGAGATATTAACCGTTCGAACCCAGCAATATAACGTTACTTCTGTATACAAACCCGCAGAATCAGATTTTGTCTTCACTGAGCCTGGCAATTTCAGTTACCAAGACTTTAGTTTTGTAATGGGCGATTTCAACTGTCAGAGCACTAAATGCGGCTATAAAGAAACTAACAGCAGCGGAGTGGAATTAGAGACCTGGCTTCAGGTACACGATCTACTGCTCGTACATGACCAGAAACTCCCAAGCTCCTTTAATAGTGGCAGATGGAGGAAAGGGTACAATCCCGATAACATCTTTGTTAGCAAGAAACTCGCTGGCCAATGCATAAAACTGACTGGGGAGCCAATTCCCCATACGCAGCATCAGCCCATAATTTGCACGGTCAGTGCAGTCGTTAAGCCTGAACATGTTCCTTTCAAAAGAAGGTTCAATTTTAAAAAGGCCCATGGAAGAAATTTAGAGAGCTCATTGATGTTGAAATAACAAAAATCCCCCCACAACCTGAGATGTACGACTCTTTTGTCAGTCTCGTTCAGAAGGTGTCTAGGAATATATTACCGCGAGGATGCTGAACACAGTATATTATGGGACTGTCTGAGGACGCAAAGCCACTCCTGGAAAGATACCAGAAGCTCTTCGATAACGACCCATTTGATGATGAGACACTTCTAGCAGGCGATGAACTCATGTCAGTCATAGCTGAGAACCGCAAAGCCAAATGGTGTGACCTCGAGGAGAACCTGGACATGAAAATGAACAGTAGGCGGGCTTAAAAATTGTTAAAGAACCTTAACGGTGACGCCACAAAGTCAAATGATAAATTTACTAGCGCCACGGCAGACCAAGTCGCCACTATACTCTTTATGAATGGCAAAACCCACGGCAGATAGTACCAGGAACCATTAGCACGTGATCCGGCAGAGGAAAATCTTCACCTCAAGGCACCATTTTCAATGTCAGAACTTACAGCAGCCATTTCCAGCTTGAAGTCCAACAGAGCTCCTGGTATCGATAAACTTAGAGTCGAGCAAATTACTAACTTTGGCAGTAATACCCTACAGTGGCTGCTAGATTTGATAAACGCATGTGTAGTAAGGCTCCATATTCCAAAGATGTGGAGGAAAGCCCGAGTGGTTGCACGCTTGAAACCAGGAAAGGACTCTGATGACCCAAAAAGCTTCCGACCTGTGTCTCTTTTATGTCACTGTTTTAATATCTTGGAACGCCTGACGCTAAGTCGCATAGAAAGCGTCCTGGAACAACAGATCATCCCACAGCAGGCAGGTTTCCGACATATCAAGGATGGGTTTGAGTGGAAAGAGATCACGGGAGTGGTATTCATAGACCTTTCAGCTGCATATGACACTGTAAACCATCGGAGGCTCCTTAGGAAAGTATATAATGTGACAAGAGATTACCATTTAACATCACTGATAGGTACTTTCCTGCATAATAGGAAATTTTTCGTCTGCCTCCAGGGCAAGAAGAGCAGGTGGAGAAATCAGAGGAATGGCCTACCTCAGGGAAGCGTCCTCGCTCCAGCTCTGTATAATATATATACAAATGGCCAACCAGTGTCTAACATAATGCACCAATTTATGCATGCCGATGACACTGCAGTTGCAGCCCGAGGTAACAATTTTATGGATGTAGAGGAGAAATTAACCGGTACATTTGAAGCTCTCTCTCAGTATTATGAGGCAAACAACCTAAGGCCGAACCCTTCCAAGACGCAGGTCTGTTCATTACATTTAAAGAACAGGGAGGCAAATCGTGAATTAAATGTAATATGGAGAGGTGAACGTCTAGAGCTTTGTAAAACGCCCAAATATCTTGGTGTCACTTTGGATCGCACACAGACCTATAAACATCATTGTAACGCCACAAGGGAAAAAGTCTCAACTAGAAACAACATCATCAGGAAACTAACCAGCGGATCCTGGGGTGCAAACCGAAAAGTCCTGAGAACTTCAGCCCTTGCGCTCAGTGTGTCAGCCGCGGAATACGCCACTCCAGTATGGTCTGCATCAACACACGGGAGAAAAGTTGATGTCGAGGTGAATCAAATGGCACGGGTTGTTTCCGGATGCTTGAGACCAACTCCAGCGCACAAGATGTACTAAATCATGGGGATCGCACCGCCCAACATACGTCGCGACATCGCTGCCGAAGCCGAAAAAACCAAGCAAGAAAAGGACATGCGTCACCCTGGAAGGGTCGGCTGCAGGGAATCGTTTGAAAAGGTGGGAAATCGACCTGAGTTGTTGTTGTTGTGGTCTTCAGTCCTGAGACTGCTTTGATGCAGCTCTCCATGCTAGTCTATCCTGTGCAAGCTTCTTCTCTCCCAGTACCTACTGCAATCTACATCATTCTGAATGTGTTTAGTGTATTCATCTCTTGGTCTCCCTCTACGATTTTTATCCTCCACGCTGCTCTCCAATACTAAATTGGTGATCCCCTGATGCCTCAGAATATGTCCTACCAACCGATCCCTTCTAGTCAACGGGGTCAGGGATTTTCTCTGAATCGTGATGACTGGGTGTTGTGTGATGTCCTTAGGTTAGTTAGGTTTAAGTAGTTCTAAGTTCTAGGGGACTGATGACCATGGATGTTAAGTCCCATAGTGCTCAGAGCCTTCTAGTCAAGTTGTGCCACAAAAACCTCTTCCCCCCAATCCTATTCAATACCTCCTCATTAGTTATGTGATCTACCAATCTAATCTTCAGCATTCTTCTGTAGCACCACATTTCGAAAGCTTCAATTCTGTTCTTGTCTAAATTATGTATCGTCATGTTTAACTTCCATACATGGCTACACTCCATACAAATACTTTCAGAAAGGACTTCCTGACACTTAAGTCTATACTCGATGTTAACAAATTTCTCTTCTTCAGAAACGCTTTCCTTGCCATTGCTAGTCTACATTTTATATCCTCTCTACTTCGACCATCATCAGTTATTTTGCTCCCCAAATAGCAAAACTCCTTTACTAATTTAAGTGGCTCATTTTCTAATCTAATTCCCTCAGCATCACCCGACTTCATTTAACTACATTCCATTATCCTAGTTTTGCTTTTGTTGATGTTCATCTTATATCCTCCTTTCAAGACATTATCCATTCCGTTCAACTGCTCTTCCAAGTCCTTTGTTGTCTCTGACAGAATTACAATGTCATCGGCGAACCTCAAAATTTTATTACTTCTCCATGGATCTTAATACCTACTCCGAATTTTTCTTTTGTTTCCTTTATTGCTTGCTCAACGTACAGATTGAATAACATCGGGGTTAAGCTACAACCTTGTCTCACTCCCTTCCCAACCACTGCTTCCCTTTATTACCCCTCGACACTTATAATTGCCATATGCTTTCGGTACAAACTATAAATAGCATTTCGCTCCCTGTATTGTACCCCTGTCACCTTCAGAATTTGAAATAGAGTATTCCAATCAACATTGTCAAAAGCTTTCCCTAAATCTACAAATGCTAGAAACATAGGTTTGTCTTTCATTAATTTTTCTTGTAAGATAATTCGTAGAGTCAGTATTGCCTCACGTGTTCCAACATTTCAACGGAATCCAAACTGATCTTCCTCGAGGTCGGCTTCTGCTAGTTTTTCCATTCATCTGTAAAGAATTCGCGCTAGTATTTTGCAGCCGTGACTTATTAAACTGATAGTTCGGTAATTTTCACATCTGTCAGCACACAGCCCCCTTAAAGATGTAAAAGAAGAACTGGCGCCTGGTTGAGACCTACCATACACAGTCTGGAGAACCCTAAACCGTATGAGGGTAGGAAGTGCCAATGTGCAAGACAAGCCTGCAGCAATGGGGTTTCCTAAAAGAGAATGAGAGCACTCTCTGTCTGTGTGGTTCTGTCCAGGATCCTCAACACCTGCTTATCTGTCCATATTTAGACCAGCCCTGCACAGTGAATGACCTATGGGAGGCAAATGACAAGGCCATATTGGCTGCCGATTTTTGGAAGTCTGAAGTCTAGTTCCGGATACTGAATGTAAGAGATTTATCTCAAAAATCCAAAAATCTCGGTGACCAAGTGTTTTCCCTTCTTCTACGTCATTTTGGTGAGTATGCTGTGGAAAACTCAGTGCTTCAACATGACATCAGCTGTGTTCGAATATGTACACGCTTACGGTCCTGTTTTGGCTAGCACTCAGACGTCCTAACGCAACTCGACTAGTCCGCTTATTCACTGATCTTAATGCTATAGAGGCTATCTGGAACTATTTGAAACGTCGGATGAGGTGAAGATATAAACTTCTCCACAATTTGGCAGTTCTACGGTAACTGCTTTGGTGTGCAAAACGTAAGGCCGAAAGTAACTTTCGTATGGTATGTCACTGCCAAGGAACATTCATAGAAAGAACTCCTTGTATAGTATAGCCGATAACTGAAGGAAACAGGCAGTGAGACGAACATAAACGACACCCTTGATTAAAGGCAATAATTATTTTCAAGGCAACTCGATTCATGATGGTGCGTTGGGCATTAGAAAAGGCGGAACGTGGTTCTTAATTTGGTGTGTAATCATCATGGTAGACAACGCATGCTCTACAACATACTTCATTCTGGCGACAAGACTAGTAAAGAGTTTTGTGCTATGGAGTTACATTCCTCCACCAGTGCGGTTCAAAGTTGGCGGAGGGTTGTTGATGCACATTGACACGCTGTAGTACGTCTTCTCAGCGCATTGCGTGTGTGCTCGATGGGATTTAAGTCTGGGCAACGGGCAGCCCAATACATTAATCAAATAGTCCCCATTTCCAAAATCTCATTTAACTGCGCAATTCGATGCAGTCCGTATTGTCATCCCTATAAGTGCATCCCTGAAAAGAAGCGCATGGAGAAAAAATACAGTGTCACGTTAGCGTTTACTGACGAGTGCAGCGCGTTCAGAGATTTGGATATCATTACGAGCATGCGACATTATGCCTCCTCAGAAGATGACACATGGACCACGAAAACGATCATATTCGGCAACGCTAGAAGTACCATCGATGGCGAGAGGTGAAAACACCCAGGCTCATTTAGATTTTCTGCGCACGTTTATGACCTTTGCTGACGAACTGTTCCGTCAAAATTGCTTCTACAGGTTTTTTCCATTGTGAGGCTTATATTCGCGACTGCTTTCAGTTTGCCAACGGATGAGAACTATAGCGATGAGTGTCCACCACTCAGACTTGACTTCCAGTATGATTTTCTACAAGTTTCCACTCACCGGACACTCTGATATTTCGACTGTAAGTTTCAAAACTAATTTTACCATCGAAAAGAAAGGGGGGAGGGGGGGATGTCAAAAAATTTCATTTATATTATTTTCGTACATAATTCAGGAGAGGGCTTCAGCTTGCAACGACAAATTTATCCAAAAACATAGAGTTATAGATGTATCAACTTGCTTGGATAAAATAAAGTAGCAGAAGGTACAGAAAAAAACTTACAGTTCGCAGATTGTTATGTAAGTAAATATTTCAAATTAGTTGAAATAGTCGATATCATCATTTACTTTGTGCAAAAAAACACTAAATGACTGTTGACGCCGACCGCTGTGGAAGGGGCGCTTCAGTCAGGAACCGCGCTGCTGCTATGGTCGCAGGTTCGAATCCTGCCTTGGGCATGGATGTGTGTGATGTCCTTAGATTGGTTAGGCTTACGTAGTTCTAAGTCTAGGGTACTGATGACCTCAGATGTTAAGTCCCATAGTGCTTAGAGCCATCTGAACCATATTTTGACTGTTGACATTTATGCAAAATTTAATTCGTTGTTGATTGCTATTTTGGCACATAATTCTCTTTGATCCACAACTCATTCCCGAAGATGGTGCATTCAGTTTTGAGTGTTCGCTACATAGTATCCAGAGGGCGATATAGTAATTTCCAGAAAGTACTCCCAGTACTGCCTAGAAAGCATCGTTATTATGCAACATGGTAATTGGTGCAATGGTGCCATGTCTTATGGACGACTTTAGTGCATCATAGGGTGCATTACTGCATGCAGCTTAATATGATTTTCGTCTCATAGAAATCTACACTCCTGGAAATTGAAATAAGAACACCGTGAATTCATTGTCCCAGGAAGGGGAAACTTTATTGACACATTCCTGGGGTCAGATACATCACATGATCACACTGACAGAACCACAGGCACATAGACACAGGCAACAGAGCATGCACAATGTCGGCACTAGTACAGTGTATATCCACCTTTTGCAGCAATGCAGGCTGCTATTCTCCCATGGAGACGATCGTAGAGATGCTGGATGTAGTCCTGTGGAACGGCTTGCCATGCCATTTCCACCTGGCGCCTCAGTTGGACCAGCGTTCGTGCTGGACGTGCAGACCGCGTGAGACGACGCTTCATCCAGTCCCAAACATGCTCAATGGGGGACAGATCCGGAGATCTTGCTGGCCAGGGTAGTTGACTTACACCTTCTAGAGCACGTTGGGTGGCACGGGATACATGCGGACGTGCATTTTCCTGTTGGAACAGCAAGTTCCCTTGCCGGTCTAGGAATGGTAGAACGATGGGTTCGATGACGGTTTGGGTGTACCGTGCACTATTCAGTGTCCCCTCGACGATCACCAGTGGTGTACGGCCAGTGTAGGAGATCGCTCTCCACACCATGATGCCTTGTGTTGGCCCTGTGTGCCTCGGTCGTATGCAGTCCTGATTGTGGCGCTCACCTGTACGGCGCCAAACACGCATAAGACCATAATTGGCATCAAGGCAGAAGCGACTCTCATCGCTGAAGACGACACGTCTCCATTCGTCCCTCCATTCACGCCTGTCGCGGCACCACTGGAGGCGGGCTGCACGATGTTGGGGCGTGAGCGGAAGACGGCCTAACGTTGTGCGGGACCGTAGCCCAGCTTCATGGAGACGGTTGCGAATGGTCCTCGCCGATACCCCAGGAGCAACAGTGTCCCTAATTTGCTGGGAAGTGGCGGTGCGGTCCCCTACGGCACTGCGTAGGATCCTACGGTCTTGGCGTGCATCCGTGCGTCGCTGCGGTCCGGTCCCAGGTCGACGGGCACGTGCTCCTTCCGCCGACCACTGGCGACAACATCGATGTACTGTGGAGACCTCACGCCCCACGTGTTGAGCATTTCGGCGGTACGTCCACCCGGCCTCCCGCATGCCCACTATACGCCCTCGCTCAAAGTCCGTCAACTGCACATACGGTTCACGTCCACGCTGTCGCGGCATGCTACCAGTGTTAAAGACTGCGATGGAGCTCCATATGCCACGGCAAACTGGCTGACACTGACGGCGGCGGTGCACAAATGCTGCGCAGCTAGCGCCATTCGACGGCCAACACCGCTGTTGCTGGTGTGTCCGCTGTGCCGTGCGTGTGATCATTGCTTGTACAGCGCTCTCGCAGTGTCCGGAGCAAGTATGGTGGGTCTGACACACCGGTGTCAATGTGTTCTTTTTTCCATTTCCAGGAGTGTACATTCAGAAATTATCACTCTTTCCATAAACTTATCTTGTCTATGTATAGTCCCTTTTTCTAAGAGTTCTGACACCTTGCCATTCGTCTACATAAGTACACGAATTCATTATCGGGGATGCATATTTCCTAAGAACTGCACTGTTCTAATATGTGTGCTGATTAAATATTAATCAGTCAACGCAGCTTGTAACCGTATTCCCTTGACTGCGATACACGAAAATCAAGCTCCGTTACACCTTTTTCAGAGCTGCCTCCAGATTTTCTGCTGCAAGGGAAACGCACCACAAACTGCTGGATAGCGACTGCTCCGTCCTGTCGTACGCTGTTTTATTCGTCGCACACAATCGATTGAGGGGTCGCATCGGAAACAAACACTGGACTCGTTCCGTGTAATCAGTCGTACCCTCGAGCCGGAATAAACAGTAGGGACGTGCCCGTCCGCGTCTCCGGCGCACTGGCAGTGGGAAGAGGCGGAGCGGGGAATCGATGCGCCGCAGATTCCGAGTGGGTGGCTCTGAAACACAGCAGGTGGATGTCGAGCAGCTAATTTTGTACAGCAACATTTCCCTTTTCGCCTTTTATCTCAAGAGTGCCAACAGTGGATTAAGTAAAAGGTGCAGGAGAAATTGCGGTGTAGGAAACTGAAAAGTAAACAGGATAACTGAAGATAGAAAGGTAGATTTCTGTATTATTAGGCTCTCTTCGTACTAGACGGTAAGATGAGCGATACAACACGGTGCATCAAGGATCGCGAGATACGACGCTTATCGGTGCCCCATTCGTGTTCCTACTACAATGATACAATATGCGATTCGATACGCTAAGCGACTCGCGATTCCACAGACGATACGACGCGTGAATTATGTTTATGTTTCAGTGTCAGCTGTAATCGTTATCTCTCCTGAAAGATGCTTTGTGGCTTATTATTTAAAGTTCAAGAAACTATAAAGGAAACGGAAGTAGTGACTTCTCCCATAAGAGATTATAAATTTCAAACATTATGCAGATGTTTCTCGTGAGCTTGTACGGCAAGAACGCATATTCCACGAATACTACAGAATGATGATGAGGTCCCATACTCCGAGGAGCATAGTGAATGATGCAGGAGACCCGCACCGCCGACTAGACAAGGTCCTAGAGCAGGTGGTTTGCCATTGCCTTCCTCCGACCGTCAGGGGAAGAATGACGATGGTGATGATAAGGACACAACAACACCCAGTCATCTCGAGGCAGGGAAAATCCCTTACCTCGCCGGTAATCGAACACGAGACCCCATGCACGTGAAGCGAAAACGCTACCGCAAGGCCACGAGCTGCGGACTGTTATTCATTAGGAAACGAATACTGGTTCAAGTGTTTGAGTGACATTCAAAATACCAGTATTGCCCCGTAACTTTATTTTTTGTAAGACAGCCTAGTGTGGTACTTTACCCATTCTCGTATATGTATAAATAATTTGGTTACAAATTGATACAGCTAGGATAGAATTTCTTTAAGTGTTCAATTTCGCAAATTGGCGTGTAGTTTAACTTGACGTATCCGGATAAGAAACGTTGCTGGATTGGAAGATACAGTGAGAGTGCTGTTCTGAACTACAATTCTACGTTTCTTTGGACATGCATTCCTGTCCAAACGAAGAATAACTGCGGCAACTATGGCCGTTATGAAATACACTACTGGCCATTAAAATTGCTACACCAAAAAGAAATACAGATGATAAACGGGTATTCATTGGACAATATATTATACTTGAACTGACATGTGATTACATCTTCACGCAAATTGGGTGCGTAGATCCTGAGAAATCAGTACACAGAACAACCACCTCTGGCCGTAATAATGGCCTTGATACGCCTGGGCATTGAGTCAAACAGAGCCTGGATAGCGTGTACAGGTACAGCTGCACGTGCTGCTTCAACTAGATACCACAGTTCACCAAGAGTAGTGACTGGCGTATTGTGACGAGCCAGCTGCTCGGCCACCATTGACCTGACTTTTTCAATTGGAGAGAGATATGGAGAATGTGCAGGCAAGAGTAACAGTCGAACCTTTTCTGTATCCAGAAAGGCCCGTCCAGGACCTGCAGCATGCGGTCGTGCATTATGCTTCTGAAATGTAGGGTTTCGCAGTTCTCGAATGATGGTAGAGCCACGGGTCGTAACACACCTGAAATGCAACGTACACTATTGAAAGAACCGTCAATGCGAACTAGAGGTGACCGAGACGTGTAACCAATTGCACCCCATACCATCACACCGTCTGATACGCCAGTATGGCGAAGACGAATACACGATTCCAATGTGCGTCCACAGAGATGTCGCCAAACACAGATGCGACTATCATGATACTGTAAACAGAACCTAGATTCATCAGAATAAATGACGTTTTGCCATTCGTGCACCCAGGTTCGCCGTTGAGTATACCATCGCAGGCGCTCCTGTCTGTGATGCAGCGTCAAGGGTAACCGCAGCCATGGTCTCCGAGCTGGCAGTCCATGCTGCTGCATACTTCGCCGAACTGTTCGTGAAGATGGTCGTTGTCTTTCGAACGTCCCCATCTGTTGACCCAGGGATCGAGACGTGGCTGCACGATCCGTTAAAGCCATGCGGATAAGATGCCTTTCAACTCGACTGCTAGTGATACGAGGCCGTTGGGATCCAGCACGGGGTTCCGTATTACCCTCCTGAACCCATCGATTCCATATTCTGCTAACAGTAATTGGGTCTCGACCAACGCGAGCAGCAATGTCGCGATACGATAAACCGCAATCGCGATAGGCTACTATCCGACCTTTATCGAAGTCGGAAACGTGATGGTACGCATTTCTCCTCCTTACACGAGGCATCACAACAACGTTTCACCAGGCAACGCCGGTCAACTGCTGTTTGTGTATGAGAAATCGGTTGGAAACTTTCCTCATGTCAGCACGTTGCAGGTGTCGCCACCGGCGCCAACCATGTGTGAATGCTCTGAAAAGCCAATCATTTCCATATCACAGTATCTTCTTCCTGTCGGTTAAATTCCGATGTCTGTAGCACGTCATCTTCGTGGTGTAGCAATTTTAATGGCCAGTAGTGTACATTAAATGCAATAGCGCTTCCCGCAAGCGATAAGGGGAAAATCCTGGCTCGGGTCTCGGTTCGACACAGATTGCCACTGTCGTCATTCCATTACGACAGCTGATGGTAGTCCGAGTTCGTAAATGCGAATACATTTGATGAAGATAGATTAGTCACTATCAATGGTGGAGTTGAGGGTGGCGAATTTTCCGTAGGGACAGACCAATTGTTTGAGAAAATGGAATAAGGCCACGATCTTAAGGAAAATCCTAACGTGTCCTCGGCATCTTCCAGCTACTCATTCAGAAGTTACAGGAATTTAGCTTTTAGTGTCTTTATATATTTGTAACAAGCATTCCTGAAATCAGGGAGCACAGACTGAAGAAACATACACTAGCATTATCAGCTGATGACTACCAGAGACTTTTCTTTTCAGTAGGTTTTACATTTCCAGTTTCGGTTTGTTTTGGTAGGATACGAAGACGAGAAAGACGAAGCAACTGCCCACTCTGCATACCGAGAGGCAATACTTTTCCAATGTCTCTTAGGTACGTTCTCGAGAGTGGAAAGGAGTATGACACTCCCTCCACGGTTAAGACAACTCCGATGTGTCAGTTATATTTCGTACGGACGTATAGCACACAACACACGAAACGTAATTTGGCCAGCGACAAAGTTTTTCGCTTCAAACGTTTGATAACGTGAGCGATGGTGTATTCACTATGAAGTATCGCATTAGCTATGAGCAGTAATGAAATGACATTCACTATGAGCTGAGATGTGTGACTGTAAAATGCAGCAAAATAAGGTTTTTCTTGCATATAACTTCCGGGAAACCGAAGGCATAGAGGGGAAAACATGCAGGTCCCAAATAGCGGTTACTATTCCAGAAGGAAATTTTCACTCTGGAGTGGAGTGTGGGCAGATATGAAACTTTACAGCAGATTGAAACTGTGTGGCGGACCGGAATTCTAACTCCGTGCTCTGCCGACAGAGGTACCGAAGTACAACTCACGACCTTTTCTCACA
Organism: Schistocerca serialis cubense; assembly: GCF_023864345.2. Classification (NCBI taxonomy): domain Eukaryota; kingdom Metazoa; phylum Arthropoda; class Insecta; order Orthoptera; family Acrididae; genus Schistocerca; species Schistocerca serialis. The sequence continues at coordinate 739,516,952 of NC_064643.1, read as the reverse complement.
TCTCTACTTCCACCAGTATCTCATCTTCCACCTTCCTAACTTCACAGATGTTCTCCTGCAGAACTTGCAAGACGAGCCCTCATGGAAGAAAGTACGTTGCGGAGACATAGCTTAGCCACAGCCTAAGGGATGTTTTCGGAACTACTTAATCTAAGTTAAACTAACTTACGCTATGGACAACACACACATTTATGCCCGAGAGAGGACACGAACCTCTGACGGGGAAAGCCGCGCGAAACGTGGCAAGGCGCCGCAGACCGCTCGGCTCCCCCTTGCGGCTACGGTAAGAGAACCGACCAGCAAGATTCTTCCCACCGGGCGCGTTGACACGTAATAAAATACCGAATAAAAATGGAATCGTGAAAACAATGTACCAATAGAATTTGTGTAAGTGTGGGAAATCCATCAGGTAATATATATATATATATATATATATATATATATATATATATATATATATATATACTTACATCTACATCTACATCTATACTCCGCGAGCCACCTTACGGTGTGTGGCGGAGGGTACTTATTGTACCACTATCTGATCCCCCCTTCCCTGTTCCATTCACGAATTGTGCGTGGGAAGAACGACTGCTTGTAAGTCTCCGTATTTGCTCTAATTTCTCGGATCTTTTCGTTGTGATCATTACGCGAGATATATGTGGGCGGTAGTAATATGTTGCCCATCTCTTCCCGGAATGTGCTCTCTCGTAATTTCGATAATAAACCTCTCCGTATTGCGTAACGCCTTTCTTGAAGTGTCCGCCACTGGAGCTTGTTCAGCATCTCCGTAACGCTCTCGCGCTGACTAAATGTCCCCATGACGAATCGCGCTGCTTTTCGCTGGATCATGTCTATCTCTTCTATTAATCCAACCTGGTAAGGGTCCCATACTGATGAGCAATACTCAAGAATCGGACGAACAAGCGTTTTGTAAGCTACTTCTTTCGTCGATGAGTCACATTTTCTTAGAATTCTTCCTATGAATCTCAACCTGGCGCCTGCTTTTCCCACTATTTGTTTTATGTGATCATTCCACTTCAGATCGCTCCGGATAGTAACTCCTAAGTATTTTACGGTCGTTACCGCTTCCAATGATTTACCACCTATGGCATAATCGTACTGGAATGGATTTCTGCCCCTATGTATGCGCATTATATTACATTTATCTACGTTTAGGGAAAGCTGCCAGCTGTCGCACCATGCATTAATCCTCTGCAGGTCCTCCTGGAGTACGTACGAGTCTTCTGATGTTGCTACTTTCTTGTAGACAACCGTGTCATCTGCAAATAGCCTCACGGAGCTACCGATGTTGTCAACTAAGTCATTTATGTATATTGTAAACAGTAAAGGTCCTATCACGCTTCCCTGCGATACTCCCGAAATTACCTCTACATCTGCAGATTTTGAACCGTTAAGAATGACATGTTGTGTTCTTTCTTCTAGGAAATCCTGAATCCAATCACAAACCTGGTCCGATATTCCGTAAGCTCGTATTTTTTTCACTAAACGTAAGTGCGGAACCGTATCAAATGCCTTCCTGAAGTCCAGGAATACGGCATCAATCTGCTCGCCAGTGTCTACGGCACTGTGAATTTCTTGGGCAAATAGGGCGAGCTGAGTTTCACATGATCTCTGTTTGCGGAATCCATGTTGGTTATGATGAAGGAGATTTGTATTATCTAAGAACGTCATAATACGAGAACACAAAACATGTTCCATTATTCTACAACAGATTGACGTAAGCGAAATAGGCCTATAATTATTCGCATCTGATTTATGACCCTTCTTGAAAATGGGAACGACCTGCGCTTTCTTCCAGTCGCTAGGTACTTTACGTTCTTCCAGCGATCCACGATAAATTGCTGATAGAAAGGGGGCAAGTTCTTTAGCATAATCACTGTAGAATCTTAGGGGTATCTCGTCTGGTCCGGATGCTTTTCCGCTACTAAGTGATAGCAGTTGTTTTTCAATTCCGATATCGTTTATTTCAATATTTTCCATTTTGGCGTCCGTGCGACGGCTGAAGTCAGGGACCGTGTTACGATTTTCCGCAGTGAAACAGTTTCGGAACACTGAATTCAGTATTTCTGCCTTTCTTCGGTCGTCCTCTGTTTCGGTGCCATCGTGGTCAACGAGTGACTGAATAGGGGATTTAGATCCGCTTACCGATTTTACATATGACCAAAACTTTTAGGGTTCTTGTTTAGATTGTTTGCCAATGTTTTATGTTCGAATTCGTTGAATGCTTCTCTCATTGCTCTCTTTACGCTCTTTTTCGCTTCGTTCAGCTTTTCCTTATCAGCTATGATTCGACTACTCTTAAACCTATGATGACGCTTTCTTTGTTTCCGTAGTACCTTTCGTACATGATTGTTATAGCACGGTGGATCTTTCCCCTCGCTTTGGACCTTAGTCGGTACGAACTTATCTAAGGCGTACTGGACGATGTTTCTGAATTTTTTCCATTTTTGTTCCACATCCTCTTCCTCAGAAATGAACGTTTGATGGTGGTCACTCAGATATTCTGCGATTTGTGCCCTATCACTCTTGTTAAGCAAATATATTTTCCTTCCTTTCTTGGCATTTCTAATTACACTTGTAGTCATTGATGCAACCACTGACTTATGATCACTGATACCCTCTTCTACATTCACGGAGTCGAAAAGTTCCGGTCTATTTGTTGCTATGAGGTCTAAAACGTTAGCTTCACGAGTTGGTTCTCTAACTATCTGCTCGAAGTAATTCTCGGACAAGGCAGTCAGGATAATGTCACAAGAGTCTCTGTCCCTGGCTCCAGTTCTGATTGTGTGACTATCCCATTCTATACCTGGTAGATTGAAGTCTCCCCCTATTACAATAGTGTGATCACGAAGCTTCTTCACGACGTTCTGCAGGTTCTCTCTGAGGCGCTCAACTACTACGGTTGCTGATGCAGGTGGTCTATAGAAGCATCCGACTATCATATGTGACCCACCTTTGATACTTAACTTAACCCAGATTATTTCACATTCGCATTCGCTAATAACTTCACTGGATATTATTGAATTCTTTACTGCTATAAATACTCCTCCACCATTGGCGTTTATCCTATCCTTGCGGTATATATTCCATTCTGTGTCTAGGATTTCGTTACTGTTCACTTCCGGTTTTAACCAACTTTCCGTTCCTAATACTATATGCGCACTATTTCCTTCAATAAGAGATACTAATTCAGGAACCTTGCCCTGGATACTCCTGCAGTTTACCAATATTACTTTGACTTTTCCTGTTTTTGGTCTCTGAGGACGGACGTTCTTTATCAACGATGATAATGTCCTCTCTGGTAAGCCGTCAGGTATTTTATCGTTTCGCCCAAGGGGGGGTCCCTCTAACCTAAAAAACCCCCGTGTGCACGCCACACGTACTCTGCTACCCTAGTTGCTGCTTCCGGTGTGTAGTGCACGCCTGACCTGTCTAGGGGGGCCCTACAGTTCTCCACCCAATAACGGAGGTCGATGAATTTGCAACCATTATAGTCGCAGAGTCGTCTGAGCCTCTGGTTTAGACCCTCCACACGGCTCCAAACCAGAGGACCGCGATCGACTCTGGGCACTATGCTGCAGATATTAAGCTCAGCTTGCACTCCGCGTGCGATGCTGGTTGTCTTCACCAAATCAGCCAGCCGCCGGAAGGAACCAAGGATGGCCTCAGAACCCAAGCGGCAGGCGTCATTCGTTCCGACATATGCTACTATCTGCAGCCGGTCACACCCAGTGCGTTCAATAGCTGCCGGAAGGGCCTCCTCCACATTACGGACGAGACCCCCCGGCAAGCACACCGAGTGCACACTGGCATTCTTCCCCGACCTACCCGCTATTTTCCTAAGGGGCTCCATAACCCGCCTAACGTTGGAGCTCCCTATAACTAATAGGCCCGCCCTCTGTGACTGTCGGGACCTTGCCGGAGAATCGGCCACTGGCCCAACAGGCGAGGCATCCTGTGGTGGCTCGGAAACGATGTCATCACCACTAGGAAGCACCTCGTACCTGTTGGAAAGGGGTAAGGCAGCTGCCACGCGGCCAGATCCCACCTTCGCGTTTCGGCCAGGCACGCGCGAGCCCACCACTGTCCGCCATTCACCCTGGAGTGATGGCTGACCGGTAAGATGCTCACTGCCGGAAGACGCAGCGACATCAGGGGTTCCATGCGATTCCAAGGCCACCGAAGTAGGCATTGGTCTCACCACAGTTGCCCCAACGCCACTACGAGCCGACGCCTGCGCCTCGAGCTCGATGAGCCTAACAGACAAAGCCTCCACCTGCCCCCGAAGAGCGAATGGACCCAGAAGGATCACGCAAAGCTTTCTGACGTCGTTTCTTCCATATTTCTTTCATTCGTTCTCCATGTTTTCTCTTTCTTTCTTCTGTCCATTTTGTTCCTGGTCTCTTTAGTGCTTCCTTCTCCGACAATATAATCCACATTTCCACCTTATTTCTAAAAGTTTTTCTATCTTTGACATCTTTAAGTTCAATATTTGCTTTTTTTAAATCTAATTTTACTTGGCTAATCCATGGTGTTGTTGATTTGACTTTTTCTATGTAAGTGAGAATTCTGTTGGTGAGTCGTGTGGGGGAAAGTCTAGTGACATGTCCATAATATTTTAATCTTCGCCTTCTTATGTCTGCTGCCAGGTTTGATATAGTTTCTGTGGTTCTTCTTGATTGTATCCGGTATCCTTCTTCTGTTAATTTTGGACCTAAAATCTTTCTCATAATTTTGCGTTCTTCTTTTAGTATTTTTTCTAAATCACATTTTGTGTGGAGTGTGAGCGTTTCACTAGCATATAGTGCTGCTGGCTTAATTACTGCGCAGTAGTGTCTGATTTTTGTGTTCGAGGAGATGCACTTTTTATTGTATATTTCATGTGTCATACCATATGCTCTCTTCATTTTCTGTTGTCTGATCTTCTGTGCAACTTTCTGTCCTCCGGTTGGCTCCAAAATTTCACCTAGGTATTTAAAATGTTTTACTCTATTTATTTTTCGATATTTTGTGTTCAAACTGTGTATATGGAATTTCGTACAGATAAATTCTGTCTTTTGAAACGAAATTTGTAAACCTACTTTATCCGCGCATTCCTTAAGGATCTCTATTTGTTTGGTGGCGATTTCTTCATCATCTGCAAGTATGGCCAAGTCGTCCGCGAATGCTAAACAAGATATCTCCACGTTGTCTTTGGTTCTACCAAGATGGATTGGTTTCCAGTAGGATTGATTTTTTTATTCTTTTTCCCATTCCTTAATGACTTTATCCAGGACTATATTAAACAGAAGTGGAGATAGCCCGTCACCTTGACGTACTCCAGTTTTTATGAGAAAAGGTTCAGAGATTTCTCCCCTGAATTTAACTTTAGATACAGTGTCTGTCAGTGATTCTTTGATAAGCCTTAGTGTTTTGGAGTCAAGTCCAAGTTCGTCTAAAATGTTAAACAAAGATTGCCGGTCAATTGAGTCATAGGCTTTCTTAAAATCTACAAATGTACAAATTATGGGGGCATTTCTAATTGCTTTGTGTTTTAATATTGTCTTTAAATTAAATATTTGTTCTATGCATGAGCGACCGGGGCGGAAGCCTGCTTGATAATCACCAATTTGGCGTTCCAGCTGCTCTTGTGTTCTTTTCAGCACGCATGTTGAGAGAATTTTGTAGGTGACTTGTAAAAGTGAGATTCCCCTGTAGTTATTGACATTTGTTCTGTCTCCTTTTTTATGTAACGGGTGAATAAGGGCACATTTCCAATCCTCTGGTAATTTTTCTGTTTCCCATATTTTTGTTATTATTTTTGTGAGCTCTTGCAACGTCTTTGGTCCTAGGTTTTTTAATAGCTCTGCAACAATGCCATCTTCGCCAGATGTTCTATTATTTTTTAAGTTTTTAATATGACATTTGATTTCTTCCTGTGTTGGTGGTAATGAATCCGGTTGAGCGTTGGCACTGATTTCTTTGGGAAACCTTAAACTAGGTTCTGGGCAATTTAGTAGGTTAGAAAAATATTGAGCCAATACTTGACAGTTTTCCTGGTTTGTTAGGGCTAACTTACCATCTGGTTTTCTGAAACATAAATTTTGAGGGATATATCCTCGTATTTTATCTGCGAAAGTTCTGTAGAAGTCTCTTGTATTATAATTTTGGAAATTTTCTTCTATGGCATCCAGTTGTGCCTTTGTGTACTTCCTTTTTGCTTGCCTAATAGATTTTGAAACCTGTTTTCTAACCTCGTTAAATAAATGTAGACTTTCTTGTGATTTTTTACTGTTATATTCTTGAAATGCCTTTTTTCTCCTTTCCAATGCATTTTCACAGTCTGAATCCCACCAAGGGTGTTTGAATATCTTTTTCAAGGGAATAGTTTCCTTAGCTATTCGCGTGATTATAGAATGAAATTCTTCCCATGTGTTTGCCTTTTCCTTCTCCCATTCTTCTTTTACTTTAGATTCTTTAATCTTCTTGGTGTCATATTTCTGTATTTCTGTTTTCTTCTGATGACTTTTTCGTGCTGTAAACTTGATTTTAATTCTAGTTAGGTAATGGTCTGAATCAATGTTTGCTCCTCTGCGTACTTGGACGTCGTAAATTTCTTTTTGTACTGGGTATGAAATCGCCACGTGATCTATTTGAAACTCGTCAATTTGTTGTATAGGAGATCTCCATGTCTTTTGTTTTCTTGGACATTTTCTTAGAGATGTTGACATTATCTTCAGGTTATTCTGCTTACATAGTTCGACGAGCCTTGTACCATTTTTATTGGTAAATTTGTGTGCAGGATATTTGCCTACGGTTTTTTGGTGGATTTTTCTCTCTACCAATTTGGGCATTAAAATCGCCGAGTAGAACTTTTGTATCATCTTTTGGAATCTTGGCCATTATATTCTCCAAATTTTCCCAGAACTTTTCTGTTTCTATGGGGTTTTTCTTGTTGTCTCCGTTTGTGGGAGCATGAACATTAACCATTGTGTATGTTTTGTTGGTACATTGTAAGCGCATGGTCATTATCCTATTATTTACGGGAGTAACTTCCTTGATGGAGCTGAGCACGCTCTTGTGTATGATAAACGCCATCCCGAGATGGGGGGCTCCTCTTCCGATTCGTTTATCCGTCTTGCTCTTAAAGATGCGACAGTTGCCATAATCTGATGTTTCTTCATCTGTAAAACGTGTCTCCTGTAAAGCTAGTATTACTATCTTTTGCTTTTCAAGTTCTGTTGTAAGGTTTAGAAGTTTTCCTGGTTGGATTAATGTATTTATGTTAAAGGTTCCAATGTATGTAGGTGTTTTAAGTGGAAGTTTGCCAGAGAGCTCCGACTTTCTCTGATGTAATCGTGTAAGTCCAGGTTCCCCAGAATCCGAATTCCTGGTTGCCATCTGTTGATGGGTGGATTGGTTACCACCTGGGGTAATGTTGTTATTACTTGCACGAGTCATACTTGCTTGTAATAAAGTTGGTCCAGTGTTTCCACTGGGTGTTTAGAACCAGGGATTGTTAGTTCCTGGCGCATTATGACCAGCCGCACATTGTGTGAACAGACGCTGACCAGGATGCCGATGGTTCCCACTTCAGACGCGTCCTGGATTTGGGTGTTGACAGTGCTTATTGTAATGGCGGCACTTACTCGCCATGACACAGCAACGTCTTCGGGTTCTGTGGTTTTTGAATGAGTGTGACCCTTGCCAAAAGTCACCCTCCCACACCCTCGTGGTGCTGCCGCCTCGGTCCGGGACTGCTTATTTGGGTTTTCCCTTATTCGCAGCTGTCCACCATATCTGATGGATCGTTCGCTATCCGCCACCTGCGACCCGCCCTGTACCTGAGGCTCGGCTAGGGTATATATATAATGGGAAATCCATCAGGTTATATATATATATATATATATATATATATATATATATATATATATATATTACCTGATGGATTTCCCACACTTACACAAATTCTATAGGTACATTGTTTTCACGATTCGATATATATATATGTTTTGAGTATTATTAGATACACTCATATGTAAACCAGGACAAACATATATGAAAGCTGGCAATATAAATACGCACACCCGTAAAAATTTTTGGCAATTAGCATAGTTCCTGAAAAACAGCAAAAAGAAAATTTATAAAAATTGTACCAAGCTGAATGGCGAGAAAAGGAGTTGTGGAACGTGATTATCAAAAGTTCTATCTATGTACGTGAAATGAACCAAAGCAAAATTTATTCTATAAAATGCTTGACGTTGCTGATGTGAAGACTGCCTCGCACTTATCTCGTTCGTACACTTTTAATATGAACCAAATTGGGATTTGTTGACATTTGCCGCGCTGTGCTGCACGTTTTATATTGTTAAGTGCGATTATAATTTCATGGTGACGTAATATTCTTACAGTAGGAAAAAAAACAATTCCAAGAATTTTATTAGGTGGATCTATATTTTTCAACACAAGATGCGGCGAAAGCATGGTGGAGACGTTTGGTATTGAACTGATGACGTCCTGGAAATCAGAAATGTGCTTGCCCCAATCAACATGTTTTTTGTGACAGTAGATGCGACAAAATTTTCCAATCTCTTTCATGATGGGCTCGGATAGTTTGGAAGAAGCATTGTATCTGGGAATAAAAATGGGTGTAATATTTCTAGACTGTAGTGTGCGTTTCCATATTAACGATCGAAATTGCAGTCCATTGTCCGAGATTACCTTCTCACATATCCAACATAAGGCAAAAAAGTTTAGTAAAAACGTTATAAACAGTTGTAGCAGTAGCGTTTCGTAACCGAGTGTAATATACCAATTTAGAAGTCAGTCCTACACCAACGAATATGAAACAGAAACCTCTAGTAGTTCTTTGAATATGTCTAAATAGATTAACGGTTGCCATATGCCTTAATTTGATAGGTACAATGGGGTACAGGGGGGCAACGTGACATATTGTAGAGGATTTAGCTTTCTGACAAATTTTGCAAGTCGCTAAGACTCGTCGAATACGCTTTCCCATGTTTGTGAAATAACAGTTCTGTCGTAGCATCAAAAAGCATTTGAAGCACCATAATGGGCGTAACTGAAGTGTCTATATGAAATTAATTTATTTACAAGTTCTTCAGGTATGCAGAGTGTTTTAACTGCGACCGGAACGGTCGCGGGGTTGAAATGACAGAAAGCGCGGCGGGACCCGCGGAGAGGTCCACGAACAACAACACAACGGGAGAGGGCGGACACATCTGCTACGGTATTCTTGGCTCCTGGGATGTGGAGATTCTTAAAATCAAATTCTTGCAAATAAAGTTTCCAACGACTAAGTCTGTCATGTGTGACTTTAGCTGATAAAAGAAATTGAATATCTCTGTGATCCGTGTATACTGTTTTGTGCCTGCCGAAGAGAAAGTGACGAAATTTAGTGAAGGCCCAAACAACAAATAATGTTTCGAGTACAGTGACCGAATAGTTTCTTTCAGCCGATGTGAGAATGCGACTAGCAAACGGGATGTTACTCTTAACAGTTGTACCATTTTCCTCTATTTTCTTAAGCACATGGACACCAAGAGCAGTCTTGACACCGTCTGTAGCAACCGAAAAATTCTTGGTCGGGTCAGGATGTGATGAAAGTGGATATTTAAGTAAAGCCTTTTTCATTTGAGAAACTCCGACTGTGCTTGGTCGTCCCACAACCAGAGAGTATTTTTACCTGTAAGGTGACACAATCTAGGGGCATGTAGTGCAAAGTGGTATATGGGACGAAGGAAAAAATTGATCAAACAGAGAAAGCTGCGAAGCTTTCTTTTGGTAGACGGAATTGTAATGTCACTGATGGCTTATAGTTTGTTGGGATCGGGCGAAACGCCGTTAACCGAAATTACGTGACCTAGAAATGTAATGGAAGTCTTTCCAAAATGAGATTTACTGAGGTTCACGCCAACACCTTCTCTAAGAAAAGTTTGCAATACCAAGCGATGAACAGAATTATGTCCGACCAAGAAGGTTCTGCAACTAGAATGTCGCCAATGTAAGTGGTGATTCTGTGTTTTAATACATTTCGAGGAATAGTATTCATCGCTCGGATGAAAGCAGCGGAGCTAATTGTTAAACCAAAAGTCACTTTACAAAGTTGGTTGCAGTTGCCAAACCAAAGGAAAGCAGTGTATTTTCTGCTATTAGGATGCAGTTGAATTTGCTAGAATCCAGATCTTAAGAGTTGAATAGACTGACCGTGACAATTTTGCAAGAGTTCTTCGAGCGTTTGCGGACGATCGGTTTCAGTAACGATGATTTCGTTGATCTGATGTGAATCCTGCGCAAGACGAAGTGAGCCGTCTTTCTTGTTAACAACGTGGAGAGGGGTAATATTTTGACTAACGGCTGATTCAATGATACCTGGGTCTAACATAGCCTGACGTTCTTGCTTGACTCGATCTCGATGGATGGACGGAATGGAATAATACTTTGTCTTGAATGTATCTTGCGGTTTTACTTGAAATTCATAATTAAAACTGGATATGGTTCCTGGTACATTGTTAAATACTTCAGACTTCTGTAAAATAATATCCTGTAACTGTTGGCGCCCTTCTTCGGTCGAAGCCTTACATTCATCAACTTACTGTTGATCGTCTGCACAATATCATAACCTACTGCCGCGCGGGATTATCCGAGCGGTCTCAGGCGCTGCAGTCATGGACTGTGCGGCTGGTCCCGGCGGAGGTTCGAGTCCTCCCTCGGGCATGGGTGTGTGTGTTAGTCCTTAGGATAATTTAGGTAAGTAGTGTGTAAGCTTAGAGACTGATGACCTTAGCATTTAAGTCCCGTAAGATTTCACACACACTGGAACATTTCATAATCTACTTCCTCAGGGGTATTTTTACTACGGAAATACGTGTCTGTAAAGAATGTTGTACGTCAATTAGTATTCTCAGATACTGAAATGACCTCTACTCTGTTAATTTCTTGCTCCTCAGCTGACAAAGTATTCTGAAAAGTGACAGATAGTGTAACCTCCCCACAGAAATAAAAGTAATGATAATAAAAAAATGAGCCAAATGTTGACTCCCCACAAATTAAGGAATGAAAATTGACCAAAAACCAACAACAATATTAATTAAATAATGAACCATGAACGAAATGTAACCTCCTAACAGAAATAATAAAATCTGGTTAATTTTATAAGGACAGCAGCGCTGACCTTCGGCCGTGTGAAATAATTAAACCTGACAAATTTTATAAGGACAGCAGCGCTGACCTTCGGGCCTGTATTCTGAATAAAAAAACAAAAAATTCTTACCTCAATAAGAACTGCATCTATATCTGCTCTTGCCCGCATCTCGTGGTCGTGTGGTAGCGTTCTCGCTTCCCATGCCCGGGTTCCCGGGTTCGATTCCCGGCGGGGTCAGGGATTTTCTCTGCCTCGTGATGGCTGGGTGTTGTGTGCTGTCCTTAGGTTAGTTAGGTTTAAGTAGTTCTAAGTTCTAGGGGACTGATGACCATAGCTGTTAAGTCCCATAGTGCTCAGAGCCATTTGAACAAGCCATTTATATCTGCTCTTATCTATCGACACAGCTTCGTGCAATGCTGGCGTATATTTAATTTTGATTCTTGGAGGTAATGCATAGGAAATATTCTTTAAATTGCAATGAATGTCTTTCTTTAAAAGAGTTACTTTATAAAAAATTATTATTGGGGCATTTATGAACAAATTAATTACAATTAACATACATTACTAGATGTGCGAAATGCTGCTTCATTACCTTCTATAACAATACACATCGTCCAGAATGCTGACCAGAGTCGCAAGAAGAAGACGCCGTCGACGCATGCCGACGCCTGCTCAGTAGAACCGTCCACTCGCTACTACCGTATCCGACTGACTATTACTGCAGACTCGCGCAGACTAGCGCAGACTGGCAACTATAAATAACTCTCTGGTCAGAGATTCTGTCATGCCTCGCCATCGCTGGTAATGAATACATACGTGTTTCAATAGTTATTGCGTATCGGATTTCAGCATAATCAATGACTTCTTAAAGTTGATAACAGCATCATACTCGACAAGGAAATCCATACCAAGGTTGAAATCCGTTGTTAAGAGAGGAACGATACAGAAATTAGCATGAAATATGTGATCAGCAAGTATAAAATATAGGTGGGTATGCAGTTTCGCATCTACTCCCTTGTTAGAGATTGCGTCTTGAACTTTCGTCTTACTAAGTGGGAAGGTAAGCCAGGCACTGTCACCGTTACATTTTTGGAATGCTGTTTGATTTATCACTGTTACTGGTGAACCAGAGTCGATCACTGCAGAAAATAAATACAAACCAACTTTAATATCAACTACAGGAAGAGAAATATTGTTTTGAGTTTAGTGTCTTTCTTGTAATAATGTGTCCCTAATATCGTCGAAGGTTATTGACGTTATGCTGAACGGTGTTATGAGTAGAATTGCATGGCACGTTTTCCGATTGAACAGCGTCGGTAGTTCCCAGTCATGCGTTACTGGTGGGCTGACTGTTGGCAGACGATTGCTGTGTTGGTTCAGTTATATGGACTGTACGGTACTTTTGCTCTGCAGATTGCCACGGTGGATGGAAACGAAGATTAGGTTTATTATGAATGAACTGAGACTGCCGGGGCTGTCTGTGACGAAAGTTGCTGTTTGAGCCGTGGTAAGATTTGCTGTTTTGAAGAGCACATAGTGTGAAGCAGTCGCTCTCTGTTTGTGGTGGTGGCGCCGCTGTGGCAATCGCAGCTTTGGTGTCTCCCTCTGGTGGGAAAGGAGAAAGATTGTCTGTTCACGTGTATTTAAGCGACGCTACGAGCGAGCGAGTCATCGTCACCTCACCATGATCCCTCATCTCCGCTCCATCCAACCCAAAGCCCACAACCGTCTCTGACTCCTCAAACTCCTCTCTGGCCGGACATGGGGGTTGCACCCCTCTACCATCCTCCACACCTACAAATCCTTCATCCGTCCCATCCTCTATTATGCCAGTCCTGTCTGGATATCTGCCCCCCCCCCCAAATTCTATAAGTCCCTCCAGATCCTTGAGCGTCATGCACTCCGCCTCGTCTTCCGTATACGCCTCCCGTCCCCCACGCGGATCCTCTATGATCTCATTCCTTTCCCCCATCTACTCCTGTTCCTCGAACATATCCGCATCCTCTACACCTCCCGCCACCTTGATCTCCCTTACCTACTCGTTGCTCCTCTCCTCTCCCATCGCCGCCCCCTGCCACGTCTTCACTGTTGTGTCCCCCCCACCCTCCATCTCTACACGCTTCAACTCCTTTCCCAAGGTGACTTCCATCAACTCCCCCTCCCGGATGATGCCCTCTCTCCCTCCACTTATCCCTCCTATCAACTCTGATCCTCACTCCCCCTCCTTCCCTCTGTCGTTTTCCCCAGCTCCCTCTTCCCCCCTTCCATCCTCTTTCTTCCCCACCTCCCCTCTCTTTGCCCCCTTCTCTCCCCCGAGTCCATTTACATTTCCCTCCTCTGCCTCCTCTCATTCCCTCTCGCGTCTGCCCTTCTCCCCCTTTATTAGTCCTCTCCCTCCTTGGTCCCCCCCCCTTTTTCGTATTTTTCCTTCCTCCCTCCTTGTTCTTCCCCCTCCTCCGGGTCCCCCCCCCCCCATTTGTCTTTGGCTCAGGAGTGCAATCCTTGTGCCGCCACTTTCGTGCTGTGTTCCACAGTGAGTGTTCTACAGTGAATGTCTTACAGTCAGTGTTCCGTGTTGTGTTTTTTGGGAAGTGTTGCGAATGGCCATCATACTGTCACTGGGTGTGCCTTTCATCTCTTGCGAACAGAAACCAGACTGTCGCCGTGTTTTTTAATTGTGTGTGTACTATGTTACTTGTCTGATTCCCGTGTCTTTTATTAACGTTGCCAACCCCTTTTGCTTTCTGTTTTAACTTTCCGCATTTTTCCGCCATTTTACCCTTGATGTCACCATTTTATCGCCTGTTTTTCTTGTTTCTTTTCTTCTTCCGTTTTTTTTAAATGGAAATCTGTAGGCTGTAGAGCAGCGTACTAAGCTGCTGCCAGCCCGCCCCCTTCCGGGGGAATTGGAAATCAATAAAGGAAAAAAAAGCGGGCAAGTCGGTCAGTTGGTCAGCCGGGTCAGTGTGGGACAGTCAGTGTCTGTCTCTCGTCTGGAGTGCAAGTACGTGTTAGGCCGCCAGTCTGCTCGACTTTGTTCAGGCAATGGTCATTGGCGGTTGGATCGATCGGTTGGTCGGTCACCCACTGAGACACAAGATCACTTGTCCTTCTTTAGTGTTGGCGCATGTGAGGTCGGAGTCAACCCACGACATCGGTCTGGCAGGTGCGAGCTGCATCGCCGTGAGACGGGAGATCGGCGCGCCTTCCTGCGTCCGTTGAAGCGGCTGGCAGCGGACGGTTCGGGAGAGCGTTTTGGGGGTGCTGCGCCAGGTCTTCGCCACACATCGCAGTTTATTAGAAGTTAAGTGATTCGTGATATGTTGTTTCATTTACCTGTTAAATTCTACTTGTTTTCTAGGTCAGTCTCTCGTCCCCAGCTTGCCAGTCTGTCTCTCGTCCGCATTTGCTAGACAGTGTCTGTCTGTCTGTCTGCCGTACGTTAATAGCTGACTCTGTCATGTTTGTCGGATTCGGAGTTAACCAATTTATTGCTTGAAGTGTAACAGCCCAATTCCTGAAGTATGCTTTTATCCTGCCTATCATCTTGAGAGGCGGTATATGTGTAGTGTAGAGCATGTTTGTATATTTTATGTAAGACTGCATTTCAAGGGTTTTTATTTAAATGGTCAATTTAGTATATAAAGTTGCCACCCTTCCACCGTAAGAGTTTTTTTTTTTAAATCAAGTTGCACCGTCGGTGGCAAGTTAATTTTTTTAATGTTAGTGTTTTGTACCATTTCCATCCCTCCTACGGGGTGGATAGTTTATGTGCTTGTTTGAGTTGTTAAAATTTTTAGTTTAAAGTAATCTGGTGTGTTGCAGATTCGCACCAGTGTAGTGTTTCAGAGGTTGTTGTGAGCGGTCGTGACTACGGCCGTGTCAAAAGGGGGCGGCAAGGTTCTCAGCCCAAAAGTTCATACTATCAATATTTGTTCTTTCTGTCTTTGAATAAAATTGTAACTTTTTGAGGGTTCTTTCTGATTATAATTTTAAATCTGTTTAAAAAAAGGGCTTTTAGGAATTAAATTTCCATTTGTTGAAAGAAATTTAATTTGTTCTCATCAGTTACCAACTGGCAACAACTTCCACGCTCACATAGTGTGATGAAATGTGTTACTGTTCTTGATGAATCGCTAGTAAATGAAGTAAATTCTTAAGAAAAGGTTTTGAAAGTAAATTCACGGTTCACTGTTCCAAAAATTACACTTAAATAGTTGATTATTTCCTATGTGCTTGTGGGGAAAATTTCTTTGCTGTTGATCGTTTCAATGTGACTGTGACCACTGGTTTATGTGGGAAAAGTTACTCCCTTGCGGTTGCGTAAAATTACTAGACTGGGCTGTACTGGGAAAGCTGGGCAGTGGCGCACTAACCATCGGTTGGCCCTGTCGAGCGTATTGTTGTTGGATATTTCCGGGCTGCAGCGGCTGCAGCAAGAATTGCGGGTGGAAACTGTGATTGTTGTTGTCGAAATTGTGATATAGTTGCTGTTGCTGAACATACTGGTTGTCAGAATATTGTTTCCTATTAAAATGTTCACGAAAATCGTTCTCGGAACCAAAGCATTACTTCTCTTGTTATGGAATGGGCAGGATTGCTCGTTGTAACCCAATGAGTTGCTACTTTGCTGTAATTAAAGTTTTTATTGACAAATGATTAATCCGATTGCTAAATTTCTTATAATTGTAATAAGTTCCTGAAAGCTTAAATGCTTTCGTTTTGCTGTCCGGTGAGAAGGGAAACTCGTAATGAGTACGGAAGTTTTGAGATACATAATAATTGAATGAGCGCAAATTGGCTATACGGTTTGGTCAGGTACTGGTTTTGTTAAACCATATGTTGAAAGAACTGGCTGACAGTTGCAAAAATAGAGTGTTAAAAATTGCGTAAACTGATTAGCTGGTCTTTAAAGCCTCGCTGAGTCATTTTCGACCAATAAGCAGATAGAAATGCATTTTGGAACTTTTCAACGGAGTGATATTGCTTTGCTATGGGTCTCATACAAACCCAAGGCCCTCTCTCTAAAAAGTTGCAGATAAATTCGAGCTTGTGTGTCACTGGCCAGTTTGGTGGCAGCCAAAATGAAAATTGCTGCACCCAATCAGGGGGATGCAGATCTGTGCGGTTATTTCTAAACACCTTGAATTTCTTTGCAGAAAGGAAATCTTTATAGTCTAATCCTTGGCGTTGTAGATTCTGACAGGGTTCGGTGGCGTAAAACAACTGACTGTGAGATGACTGGCTTTTATTTAAGTCACTCACTCTTTGTAGTCTGCTCACATTGTTGTGAGGCTGAAAAGTAGGCGACTGTTGCTGTTACACGTTAGTTTGAAACTGATTATGTGTGAGAAAATTTTCTGATATTGTCCACTTCCTGATGTAAACCGTTAACTTTCCTGTGTGACGAACTGTTATGTGCACCAAGCTGTTTGATTGTTTGCTGCATGTGCGATACTCTTGAGACTCGGTGAACGAGATGGAAGCTGTGTCGCCGGGTTTGTTTTCGATTTAATTTTCAACTGTTTCTAATCTTGCAGATAGCTCATCACATCTTTCCGTGAGCCTAAGAATGTGTTTGGAATTGTTTGAATCCAAAGCGTCGGCTTGCTTCTGTAGTTTGCATGTAGTTTTGGTTATTTTTTTAAATATGCTTTAATTGTTTCAGGGTCTTGAACCAGCTATGTTTGTACAAGACGGGAGCTTAACGACTCAATGTCATCCGTACACTTTTCTTCAACATTTTGGATTCGTGCGTCAACAGTGGTTGGTTCAAATGGCTCTGAGCACTATGGGACTCAAAATCTGAGGTCATCAGTCCCCTAGGACTTAGAACTACTTAAACCTAACTAACCTAAGGACAACACACACATGCCCCAGGCAGGATTCGAACCTGCGACTGTAGCGGTCGCGCAGTTCCAGACTGAAGCAACTAGAACCGCTCGACCACACCGGCCGGCGTCAACAGTGGTTTTGAAATCAGTTACATCTGTCTGTTTTTGGTCCTGTGATTGTTTTACTCTATTAACCTCGTCTGTAACGGAATTTATAGTAGCGCCATCATGAGTCTTAAGACTAGTGAGCAACTGCTGCTCTACTTCCTGTCTTTGTACTGTTAATGACTATAACAACCGATTGTTTTCCTCTGTGTGTTTATGGATAAAGTCTTTGCATCGCTTTTCTGAGGTCTCTGTGTGAACTTTAAGAGGTGCATTTAATTGAGTCCCTTGTTGATCTATTCTTTCATTAACTGATTGGATTTCATCATTAAGCTTTTAAAGGTTTCACTACATTGATATCTTAAAATATTAATGTCATCTCTCAAAGGTATGGTACTGTCGGCGCGTTGCCTGGCTATAACGTTATTTATTATTATTATTTTTTTCACTGGCCTTACTGTCTGTATCTACCTGTTTCAAATCATTATCAGTCGTTTCTGTGTACAATGTAACCTCGTCACATATGATGGAAAATTGTTCATAACTTATATTAAATCCTTCATAGAACTGAGTGGTGGTGTCAGCCTATATTTCCCGTATTTCTTGTCGAAACTGATTAGTAGTGTCAAGTTGTGTTTCTCGTATTTCTTGTCGTAACTGAGAATTCGGGTTAACCATCATTTGCAAGAGATTCTGAAGCGTCGCTTCCGTATTCTTTTCTACGTCGGGTGTCACTTGTGTCGTGTTTTGTGACGTGGAGACATCATCTACAACCAAGAACGTCTCGTTTGTTGCTTTATCCGCACGATTACCATTAATAAAATCTGACGGATTTTTAAGAACAGATTGAGTACTGTCGACTATTGTTTCCTCTGACATACTGTTGGCAAACTGATTAATTGTGTGAAAAGTAGGTAAATCACCGACCTCATTCGTTAAACAATCAAGTTCTTAATTGTGCACATCAGCCACGTGCAGCTCAGCGGCACCCCCCAATACCGGAATCTACCGTCTGATTACTAGTCAAATTAGTGGGTGAAATTACATTGTCAGGAATTTGTTCATTATTTTTGGAAACGGAATTCACGTATTCTGTAGTGCTTTGCAACTGTTGCACGGCAGAGTGGTCACTATCATTCTCAAAATTGTAGTCAATAACAGTAAAATCGTCTACTTCGGTATCTTTAACTGTGAGATTACGCGCCGGAACCTTAGCAGTTTTGCACGGCTTTGTATGTAACATACACGGTGCAAATACAAAGACAAAATTTCAACACTCAGATCAATGAGAAAAAAAAAAAGGGCGGAGCATAAGAATGCTAATGAATTTTATACAAATTAGTAAACTGCATTTCGCTCAATACATGTAACTACCATTATTGCTACAAATTGATTGAGAGAACAGAATATATATATATATATATATATATATATATATATATATATATATATATATATATATATATAGGGTGAGTCACCTAACATTACCGCTGGATATATTTCGTAAACCACATCAAATACTGACGAATCGATTCCACAGACCGAACGTGAAGAGAGGGGCTAGTGTAATTGGTTACTACAAACCATAAAAAAATGCACGGAAGTATGTTTTTTAATACAAACCTACGTTTTTTAAATGGAACCCCGTTAGTTTTGTTAGCACATATAAACAAATACGTAATCAGTGCCGTTTATTGCATTGTAAAATGTTAATTACATCCGGAGATATTGTAACATAAAGTTGATGGTTGAGTACCACTCCTCCGCTGTTCGATCGTGTGTATCGGAGAGCACCGAATTATGTTGGGATCCAAAGGGAACGGTGATGGACCTTAGGTACAGAAGAAACTGGAACAGCACATTACGTCCGCATGCTAACACCTTTTTATTGGTCTTTTTCACAGACGCACATGTACATTACCATGAGGGGTGAGGTACACGTACACACGTGGTTTCCGTTTTCAATTACGGAGTGGAATTGAGTGTGTCCCGACATGTCAGGCCAATAGATGTTCAATGTGGTGGCCATCATTTGCTGCACACAATTGCAATCTGTGGCGAAATGAATGTCGTACACGCCGCAGTACATCTGGTGTAATGTTGCCGCAGCCTGCCACTATACATTGTTTCATATCCTCTGGGGTTGTAGGCACATCACGGTACACATTCTCCTTTAACGTACCCCACAGAAAGAAGTCCAGAGGTGTAAGATCAGGACAACGGGATGGCCAATTTATGCGTCCTCCACGTCCTATGAAACGCCCGTCGAACATCCTGTCAAGGGTCAGCCTAGTGTTAATTGCGGAATGTGCAGGTGCACCATCATGCTGATACCACATACGTCGACGCGTTTCCAGTGGGACATTTTCGAGCAACGTTGGCACATCATTCTGTAGAAACGCGATGTATGTTGCAGCTGTTTGGGCCCCTGCAATGAGGTGAGGACCAATGAGGAGGTCGCCAATGATTCCGTACCATACATTTACAGTCCACGGTCGCTGTCGCTCTACCTGTCTGAGCCAGCGACGATTGTCCACGGACCAGTAATGTATGTTCCGTAGATTCACTGCCCCGTGGTTTGTGAAACCCGCTTCATCGGTAAACAGGTAGAACTGCATCGCATTCTCTGTTAATGCCTATTGGCAGAATTGCACTCGATGATTAAAGTCATCACCATATAATTGCTGATGTAGCGACACATGGAACGGGTGAAAGCGGTGACGATGCAGTATGCGCATGACACTACTTTGACTCAGTCCACCGGCTCTCGCAATGTCCCGTGTACTCATGTGTGGGTTCATGGCAACAGCAGCTAACACATCTGCACCAGCTTCTCCTGTGACGGACCTGTTACGGACCTGTTTGCGTGCTACGACCATACCTGTTACATACAGATGGCGGTAGATGTTTTGCAATGTGCGGTACGTTGAATGCTCTCTGTCCGGGTATCGTTCTGCATACACCCTGCAGGCTTCAGCTGCATTTCGCCGACACTCGCCATAGGTGAGTATCATTTCCGCCTTTTCAGAGTTCGAATACATTATGGTCACAATTCCTACAACACTACACTATCACAGAAGTCTGGTATCACGGTGTACTACAGTTGGTCTGCGTGCGGAGACGAATGTAGAATAACAGTAGCAGCAAGCGCTACATGCGGACACTGCGACAGCTAGACCAAACCACAACAGTGCACTACAGCCACACTCGTAAACACGGTCGTCATCGTAAACATGTCCCTGCAGATGCTGCTCGCCGACCGTGGCCCGTGTTTGTTACAACACGCAACTGAACGTCGTAGGTTTCAAGCGTCAACTTCAGGTTACAATATCTCCGGATGTAATTAACATTTTACAATGCAAAAAACTGCACTGATTACGTATTTGTTTATATGTTCAGATGTGCTAACAAAACTAACGTGGTTCTATTAAAAAAAGGTAGGTTTGTGTTAAAAAACATACTTCCGTGCATTTTTGCATGGTTTGTCTTAAACAATTACACTAGCCCCTCTCCTCACGTTCGGTCTGTGGAATCGGTTCGTCAGTATTTGATATCAATGACTTCGCAAAGCGAATGACCTGCAGAGCTGTCGCCAAGCGTAACTTCCTTTATAAAAAATTCTTCCTTAGATTACGTTGAATGAACATTGCACATAACAAATAAATGAGTTTCTTTAAATAAATTTTTAATCAATTTCTCAACTGTGGAATGAGTACTGAATTCAAATTGTCGCAATGCGATTCGTAAGTGCCAGTGGCGTGCTTACTCTGTGCTATTGTTACCAAAACTTCACGAAATCGGTTGAGCAATGCAACTACCAATACAAATAAAGAAATACATTACTGCAAAATACATTCAGCCCCATAGGCTCTGAATCATCTGACCCTATTCAGAACTGATAACTTTGGTCCCTGTGCACATAACAATTAAACTGAATTGTCTTACCTCTAAAGCTGCAACGGAGTAACGCGACATATTCTGGTCTCTCACAAAAATATTAATGCTAGCTACAGGCTCAACACTGTGCAGCGCTGGCCATAATACTTGAAATGCACATGAAATTAATTTGGCTGATAAACGAGAACATTCTTTGAAAAATATATGAGCTGCACTGGGAGACGGTACTGATTGTGGTGAATTATTAACTCTAAGAACTCTCGTTTTTTTTTTTTTTTTTTTTTTTTTTGCAAAATAATATCGCAAGTTAAGTCTGGTTTTTCAAAAACATCTGACAATTGAAGTTACATTACTCACAATTGATTCACAAACAATGAGATTTAAGCAACAAGTATTATCTAACTTCCTAAATCCAACATCGTCAAATTACACATAGCCTGTTAACAAATCCTAAAAGCATTACAGACAAGAAATATCTAACGTCTTTTTCTCAAAACAGTTTACGTACATTCTGGGGTTCCTCAAGAATTATCAACTACCAGCCAACTCATCTATACTAACGCGCTTGCCCAAACAGAAATTATTATTACTTAAATCTTTACCTTATTTGCCTGAAGACTTCTGCTTCCATGTTCAGCAATGTTGACTTACTGGAATGAGATTTTAACCCTGCAGCGGAATGTGTGCTGATATGAAACTTCCTGGCAGATTAAAACTGTGTGCTGGACCGAGACTCGATCTCAGGACCTTTGCCTTTCTTGGGCAAGTGCTCTACCAACAGAGCTACCCAAGCACGACTCACGCCACGCCCTCACATCAAAGCAAAGCTGTGAGGACGGGGCGTGAGTCGTGCTTGGGTAGCTCAGTTGGTAGAGCACTTGCCCGCGAAAGGCAAAGGTCCTGAGATCGAGTCTCGGTCCGGCACACAGTTTTAATCTGCCAGGATGTTTAATATTGACTTACCTACATTTATCTAACTCTAAGTGGCTGCGCATCGTCTTTGCCTCACAGCTACCTACAACTCAGCACCAAGCGCTGTCCTACTGCAACAAAGCAGTACAGTATCTTTGGCTCTGTGGTTGCGTGAAGTCAGCGATACACATTATCAAGCCTATCAGAGATGTTCATTGTGTATAGTACACTAGTTTTATTTTAATTTATTGATAATCATAGCTAGTGCCACATACAAGAACGCTACAGTATACTTCTTTCGCAGTGTTTAACGTCCAGTTGACGTCGAGGTTATTGGAGAAAAAGATCAGACTGTTTCAAGGTAGGGGAAGGATATCGGCAACGCCCTTTCAAAGGAAGAAACTAGGAATTTGTCTGGAGCCATTTACGGAAATCACGATCTCTGTCGGGATCCCGCGACTGTAGGGTGAACTTGGAATAAAAGGGTTCCGGCGGCCAGTACTCATCAACAAACACTATCTTAGTGGCCCCTCGTGACTAATTCCCAAGAGAACAGATATATTATTCGGTCTGTGTAGTATCATGCTGACACGTGTCGTACCTTGAGTCAGCAAGTGAGTTTGTTGGAACAAAAAACGAGGACTCACGCAGACATTGAAACGACTTTGGACCGCAACGAATCATGAAATGGCTACCATTGCTGCGGCTTCCATTGACGTAACATCAAACAGAGACGCCAGATAACGGTGGACTCATTGGACACTAGAGTGGCACGGCGTCATCTTCACAGACGGGTCCCAGTTCTGCGTACAGACGTATCTTTTTGTGGAGGCTCTCAGGGATAATAAACGTTACCATATAGTATGTGTCATGTTTATTAGTGTGCTGCATCTGGATTTGTAACGTAATGGTATGACATGCCATGGGTTACAGAACACAAAAAAGTGGTTCAAATGGCTCTGAGCACTATGGTCTTAACTTCTGAGGTCATCAGTCCCCTAGAACTTAGAACTACTTAAACCTAACTAACCTAAGGACATCACATACATCCATGCCCGAAGCAGGATTCGCACCTGCGAGCGTAGTGGTCGCGCGGTTCTAGACTGTAGCGCCTAGAACCGCTCGACCACGACGGCCGGCTACAGGACACAGTCGGCCAGCATTCACATAGACGGTAATTTGGATTCATACCAGTACATTTCTGACGTTGGGTCTTAGATTGTACCCTCTCTTTAGAGATCTCTTTGGCCTTATGTTTCAGAAGGACAACGCAAGACTTTCTTTTGCACATATTCTTTTTAACCACCACGATGCAGAAGGTTGCTCCGTTGTTGCCTTGACCAGCACGTTCCTCACATCTCTCAGTCACTTTGAATTTCTGGTCAGGGGTTGCAGAGAGATTGGTACACACCATACCCTATATACCATGACTTGTAAACAATCACACATGTAGGCTGTGTCGAATGATATATCCGCTTGTGTCATCCATCTGAGATGGGTAACGAAATCGTTGCTGCTCTGTGTACCTAATTTCGCACCATATGTACTCACAAAATTACTACAAATTTGATTGTGTAGTCTTCGTGCTATACTGTATACGCACAACAAGTAAAATGTGGTTGATATATTTCCATCCTGGCGCTGAAATTATAATAAATACGCGGGTTTTTCGGCTACTGCGTAATGCATTTCTAAATTAGGTCTTAGTGGTGCAAATAGATTTTTCTCATCATCTAAATCGTTTTTATGGTTCTACATATAGTTCTCCTTAGTATAGAAACTGGCAGGGCAACAGTACCGTTTGGCTCTCAGCAAATTCTTTTTATAACCTCAGTGATAGAAACGGAAGGGACTGAGGTATGTTATCAAGTAACTAGTTTTTTAAAGTTGGTATTCGAATGTTCCACTTTTGGAACATACAAAAAGTGCTATAACACTGTTTTTACTTCAGTCCTGCTTCTCACTAGGCTACTGGAATTACTGCTGTGCCGAGCGTTCTCAGGTCGAATTTCTCAATTATTGGTATAGTGGTAGAAATATTCTCCAAAGTTTGTCATGTTCTTGTGAAACACTTTGTTTTCCTTTAAGTCCCAACCCCTCATAAAAGTTTTATAACATTCTCAAGACTTGGAGAGTTAATATTTCTGTCAGGAGAAACACGTTTATCTTTACTGGTTCGACAACACGAAAACGCCACATACTATGATCATCTTAAAGAATATAGAAGCAGATCAGTGTTTTCAGTACATTTGAAAAAAGTGCTTTCTAGTTTGAATGAAATAACCATTTAAAGGTAACTGAATCAAACTCGATGACAATAACTTGCATCTTACTATTTTACCCTAATCTATACCGATAATACTTAACTTCTATTTTTGTTATGCACAAGACATGTTTTAACATCAAATCATTGCTAAGAGAATACTAGCACTGTGAATACCACACGAGTTAATCTTTCCGAAATTGTATTTAAGGATACCTGTAAAAACTCCATATTTGGAACGGTAACAGGTGTCTTGGGGGGATTCTCTTTTTCATGATTCGAAAACTGTATCATGTATTGACGTACTGGTCTGTTAGTTGGAATTCAACTAAACGACTGGTTTCCGAAAAAAGGTTCACTCAACTAATCCTAGAGGACTGCAGATGACGTAAAATACCTGCAGCTGTAGTCCAGACACATGACACGAATTAGTATCAATAAAATTTTTATCTTCATCCTTTAAAACTCACCAGAACTTCAGAAACATTACACACCCACAAAACCTAATGCTGGATTTGGAATAATAATGAAAATGTCTTTAACATGCAACACACATAGTTGTCCTAGAGATCGTAAACATTACATTTACTTTATTTTGCTCTGATGCCAGAACAAGCAGGAAAGCAGTTGAAAAGGAACAGATTAAATGCCCATGATCTGTGTGAAATTGGGTGGGGAGAAAATGGGGAGATAGGAAGTGAAGATCATAAGCTCTTTTACGCATGGAAAGTCAGGAGTGGTGAAAACGGTGTAGGAATATTGATAGGTCAAAAGCTGAAAAATAAGGTAATGAAATTATAATATTTTGATGGAAGACTGATAATGATATGACTGAAGGGTGGTTCAAAAGATCTGGTGTTAATACAGGTATATATGCCAACCAGCCAGCATAGAGATGAGAAAGTGGAAGAATATTGTGAGAAAATACAAGAACTCATCGAGAAAGAAAATAGAAATGCCTGTAGTATCTTCACTGGGGACTGGAAGGCAGCGGTAGGTGAAGGAAGAGATGAAAATATAGTAGCAAAATTTGGATTAGGAATAAGAAATTTGAGAGGTGAATGTCTGATTAGTTTCTGTACAGAAATTTTTTTAGCAGTGAGTAAAACATTATTTGAAAACCACAAAAGGAGACGTTACACAAGGATATCAAATTTTAATACTGGACGATATCAGTAGGACTACATCTGGATACAAAGAAGTTTTATGAACTGTTTGAAGAAAGCTTAAGTTTACCCAGGAGCAGATATAAATTCAAACCACAATCTAGTAGTGGGAGAAATACAAGTGAAGTTAAAACAATCTGTTGAAGTAAAGCAAAACAAAGGCTAAATATAGAAACTCTCAAAGAGGTAGGAATGGCATTGGATTTGGAAAACTGATTTATGGAAAAATGGGAAAGAGGTAGAGTTGATAAAAATGTTAACGACAAATGGCATAAACTTAGGGAAGGACTCATGGACTCTGCCAAAGAAGTACTAGGAAACAAAGTATCCAAAGTACCAGGAAGGAATGGATAATAGAAAACATGTTGAAAAAGATGGATCAGTGGAGAAAGCGGAAAAATGTAGACACTGAATAAGGCAAAAAGAGGCACAGGAAACAGATAATGAATTAAGAGGAGAAACTGAAGAAGCAAGGGAGAAATGGATGAAATAGAAATGCAACGAAATAGAGAAAATGGAGAAGAGAAAAAGTATGAAATGATGTGCAGACTGGTTAGTGAGATAGATCTGAACCTAAAAGAAAGGGGAATAACATGGAAATAGAAAGATGGGACGGGAATCTGACAGAAGAACCACAGGAGGTTTTGAACAGATAACAAGAATATATTGAATGCCTGTATAAGGGGGAGGAAATAGAAAGCAAAGTTAAGGTTGAAGAGGAGCAATACGTGCCAGGAGATGGATTCACCATCTTGGAAGCAGAAGTGTAAAGGGTGCTGAAGGAGATGAAGAATAGGAAGGCATGTGGAACTGTTGATTTGCCAGCAGAACTGTTGAAGAGTCTGGGTAACAAGGCAAGAAAAGAAAGAGTCTGTCTCTGTAATGAGATATATGACAAAAGGGAATGACCTGAGAACTTCCCTGAAACAGTTGTGATACCAATAGAGAAAAAGAGAATAGCAAAAAAAATGTGAAGAGTATAGGACCAGCAGTCTAATTTCTCATGCAGCTAAAGTGTTGTTGAAAGTGTTGAACAGAAGGCTATATGGCAAGGTGCGTAGGGGTATTGCTGAGGAGCAGTTCGGATTCAGAAGAGGAAAAGGAACAAGAGACTGGAGGTATGAATTAAACAACGCCTTCAGTAACAACTTTTTCGTGTTTTATTAACTACAGGATGCATTTCGGACCCTGTGGGTCTATCGTCAGGCGTAATTTGGTCTAATAGATATTTTATGTCTTCTGCTGAATGAGGTGAGATGCATATTCCTGTCACCAAAAGGTTTAATGTTAGGTTATGAATTCCGTAAGTCGAACTCAGAAAATATGTGCAAAATAGTGGAAAATGGAGAGTGTAAACTTACCACAGCATCCAAGGAAAGCATTTTTAACGTTTTAGTACTTGCAATCATTCTCTGTTGCGTCGTTTTAATACATGTCACTTCATTCAAGATGTACATTTGCACACACATGTTTATAAACGATTCACAGGTGTTTTTGTACAAGGTGTTGTGAAACAGGAATCTATTCGTAGTGCTAAAGATATAACTATTAAACAATTGACATATGGAAGAAATAATTTTAAAATAGGTCTTTAAAATTACAGAAATAACTATGGATTGCGAAATCTGTTTGTTCATTTAACATAGTTTCTGCTTTTTGGTTTTGTGGAGGTATATCTCCAGCTGTTCTAACATACTTCAAGTCTTACCATTGGCTTCGTTAAGTAGTATTACCAAATTGTTTTCTAGACTGTTGATGACATGTTTCAACATATGTTGTGCTATGACTGATTTTCCGAAATTCTTGAGCCTGAATGCATTTACATGTTCTTGAAAACGGGTCTTGAAGTTTCTGCCCGTTTTCCATACATAGTATGCAAGACAGCTGGGGCATGATACTTTAGACACTCCGCTGTTGTTGTATGTCTGTGTATTTGACTTTAAGTTATAAATGAGTAGGTTTTGTAACATTTTGTTGTTTCAGAATGCACCTGTTACATTTGTTTTTCTGAAAAGGTTAGCGATCTTCTGTGATATGGGGCCCAGGTATGGGATACTGGCGAATATTTGCTCCATTCTAAAAAAGTATACGGATGACATTTTTGTATCCACTGTTAAGTTCATAGCTCGTCTTGAATTGCTCTAAGAAATATTTTAATCATTGCTAAAAGAAGGTACGGCTTTAAAATTTGAAATGTGCAATTTTGCAGCTAAGGAGATAGCTTCCTAGGACCATAAAGCTATTGAACACGTGACCATGCCTGACCGCGAGGAACCTAGAGAAATTTCTTGTTTCTCAAGTGCAAGAAACTGGAAACAACTTATTTAATTCTATGGGTTATCTGGTTACCATAGAGAATTTGCTAATGGATGGTGTTTTAATGGCCCACATCTTAAGATAAGTAAGATGTGGGTCTGTAACAGTAACTGTCAGAAAGTATAACAGCCCCTGCGCAACAGAGAAATTTTATTAGATGCACCATTTTGTTTAACCACAGATGCCAGCAATATTGAACTGGTAGTCAGTTCGTTACGAGAGTATGAAGTACGTGTTGAATATACGTACCAGATAACTTATTTTGCCAACAGGATGCTGCTCAAGTACGAAAAGGCAAACACAGGGACACGAAAAGAATCATTAGCATTCCATTGGGGTTTTACAAAACTTTAACGTTTTGTGTTAGGTCATCATCTAATTGTATATATAGATCACAAAGCACTATAATACTTAAGAGGACCTCAACTATTTTACAGCTGTAATTCTTCATGCTTTCCCGGCTACCTGGTGACATCTTGGATATTCAGGAATC
This sequence comes from Schistocerca serialis cubense, assembly GCF_023864345.2. Classification (NCBI taxonomy): domain Eukaryota; kingdom Metazoa; phylum Arthropoda; class Insecta; order Orthoptera; family Acrididae; genus Schistocerca; species Schistocerca serialis. The sequence continues at coordinate 739,488,799 of NC_064643.1, read as the reverse complement.
CGTTCGCGTCGTTCTCGCACGATATTTCAGCAGCGTGCCTCGCTGTCTTCTTCAGGTGCTACCTGAGACTGGTCCTTGGGTCAATCGACTCCAGTATATATGCCTGGAAGGAGGTGGGCGTTCCCTAACCGGTCCGCGCCGAGTCGAGTGTTCCAACTGTGGTCCGTGCCCGCCAGACTCGTCTTCAGTGGACCCCTCCAGTCGCGGATCTTCCGACAGCCGTCCGCGCCCGTTTTGGCCGTCCTCAACAGTTGTGGTCGTCATCTGAGGTGTGTCGGACCCGGTCTGAGATGTTGGGTACTCCGTCTCACAACCGTTGAGGACTGCGAAAATGGGCGCGGACGGCAGTCGGAACATCCGCGACTGGAGAGGTCCATTGAAGTCGAGTCTGGCTGGCGCGGACCATATAAGAAACACTCGACTAGGCGCGGACGGATTAGGGAACGCCCAGCTTCTTCCAGGCATATTTCACAGCTGATTGGCTAATGGACCATTCGAGTTAGTGATGTCGAGCTGCACGGACAGGCTACTCTGTGATCGCGCGTCCGCCGCTTCGGCGACGGCAGCGCCCGCGCCGGCATGCCGCGGTCCGGTGGGGCTGGCCCCGATGGCAGGCCCGCCGTCAGCGGGCGTGCCTATGACGGACCAACCTGCGCCGAGAGGAAGTATTGGTACCGAAGGTGCAGAGCAGCACACGGACGCCGACATGCAATGTTCTTCGGATTCCGACGAAAGCAGCTTCGTAGATGTGCGTGAGCGCCGGCACCATCGAGAAGCTGGGGCTAGAGGGCCCATCCGTGATTGCTCCCCAGCAAGCCGTTCCTCGAGGGGGGACGCACAGGAGGATCACCGAAGAAGCGCCAGGCGCAGCGGCAGCTCCTTATCGTCGCTAGGGAGCTCCCCGTCTCCAAAGCTTTCAAGCCACTGCAGGGCACTGGGGCAACATTGGACGAAGCAACCACTTGATTAACGGACCAACAACGGCAGCGTGTTGGACGAAGAAGCGCGTCTGAAGAGGCGCTACAGCAACGAGCCGACCACGACGCCGAAATGAATGGCACCGACCAACAGCCACCATCAGGCCAGCAGGAGGTGCCGCCCATAGTGATGCACTTTACGGGTGACTATAAGCAGTTTCGTGACTGGCTCTGGCAGCATTGTACACAGCCTTTCCTCATCAAGCAAACCGGCGAGGACACGCTGAAACTCAGTCTCTCAGCGACTGACGACTACGTCCTTGTCATGGAGAAGTCGGGACGTGATGGCATCGCTAACTATACGTTTCCAGCTGTCCGGCCACCGACTATTAAGGCTCTGATCAAGAATATCCCGAAGTCCCTGCAAAATGAAAGCGTCATAGAAGAGTTTGAGTCCATCGGGTTCGTTGCCACCCGCGTGGACTTTCACTGGATGCCGGGCACCAATCAACTTTCTGGCCATAGGGTGATTATCTGATACGCCTACCCACCGAGCAATATTTCAATTCACACGGTTTTACAACCTGTGTGTGACGATTGAGAAACTTCGGAAATTGGGAGGCCCTGTACAATGCTTCCACTGTCAGGGATTTTGGCACGTTTCCCGGCGGTGCACTATGCCTACCATGTGTGTGCGGTGTGGCGGTGGACACACCAGCAAGGAATGAACCCACAAATTGGAAGACCCGCCCATCTGTGGCCTGTGTGGTGGGGCAGACCCAGCCAATTACCCCTCCGGCCGTAAACATAAACAGGAGAGCAAACGCCAGCGTGGTCTCCCCCCCACCCAAAAGACTACTCCTAATGCGGAGCGTCGTCACTGCCGTCAGCCCCCGCCGAATATTGACAAGAGGACTTGGCCGACTCTGATGGAACAGCGCTCGGCTAAACTTTGGGAGGGCGTCCGCATGAAAGATGCAGTGCAGCGACCGCCACCCACAGCTACATCAATCAACACGGACGCACAGGGACCTATGCCACCTGCTTCTCAGCCGCCTCCGGCTGCGCCGCCTTCCATGCCATCGGAGCAACAGACGCTGATTGGGCTCCTTAACCAAGTCACATCTACGCTGACAGAAGTCATGGACAGCTTGCGCAACTGCCAGCGCTCATCGCCTCCTCCCCTCGAATCGGCGATCTGCAGAGCCGTCCAGGCAACTCAGGATGCTTCAGCTGCGCCAAATCATGGCTACAGTGCCTCGACTGGACGACCTCCGCATTTTTGCATACATGCGGACAGTCTGACCCACGACCTGCGCGAAGTTGAGCACTTCATTACTGACCATAATATTGACACCTGCATGGTCAATAAAACGTTTCTTAAATCGGACATACACAGCAACATTCCTAATTATTGCTGCTATCTAACGGACAGAACGACTTGCGGTGGAGGCACCGTTATCTTCGTCAAACTCTCCATCAAGCACTTTGCTGTCTGGCCACCCACCACGCCGGTCCTTGTCGACACCCACACCGGACCCATCACATTTATCTCGGTGTAACGCAGTCCACGCCGCGTCTTGGACCAGGAAGATGCTCAGCCTCTCCTCCGCCATCCTCGGATGCTCTTCATTGCCGGGGATCTGAATTCCAAGCATGCTGCCTGGAATTCGCTGAACGCCAATAATAGCGGCCGCCGACTCCTCCAGGCTCTCGACGAAATCAATGCCCATGACTGCGGACCTGAGGAGCCTACGTGCTACTCGTCGTCTGGCAGACCGGATGTGATTGATATAGCCATCGCCATGGGCCTCCCGCAGTTCCTCGACGCCGAGGTGATTCACGAGTTAAACTCCAATGATCTCCCAGTGTTATTTCATCTGCGGGTCGCCCCGGCACATACCCCAGGAAGTCTCAACTTACGCAGAAGTAATTGAAATCGATTCCGCGACCACGTGGACTACGCCGTCTCTGTCATGGCCGACGACGAGGAAGTCGCCGAAGGCACAATTGACCGCCTTATGGATGCAATCAGTGACGCGCTGCATGTCTCCATCCCACCGCCGAGGTCTCCCGCCTGATCTGCCGCAACATATCCTCGATATGATCGGCACTAGAAACAGGTTAAATCGGGAATGGCGGATCACTCGTGATGTTGGCTTGAAGAGGCGGATCAACCAGTTATGACGCGATATTAAGGCAGGAATTGCTGACCACCGCAACCTGCTCTGGGTGAGTAAACTTCGGTCCTTCACGCCGGATCCTTTAGGCTGGCAGTCCCTCCGACAACTGACGAACCGACGCTCCAGGATGGCGCCGCTATCCATCGATGGTAGGACGGCGTACAGCCCAGCGGACAAAGCAAACATGATCGCGGACGTGTTTCAGCAGTACTTTCGCCCGTGCAGGATCGCGTGGACCCCCAGCACGTTGACACCATCCATAGAGACGTCTGTGCCCTCCTTCGAACCGAGAATGCCGAAGATGAAGGACACGTCCCCCACATCACCCCGGAGGAACTCCAGGAAGGCATCCGGAAACTTCCGACATCTAAAGCTCCTGGTAAGGATGAAATCACGGGCAGGATCCTGAAGCATCTTCCATGGTCGGCGATCGTCCACCTGGCGGCCTTCTTCAACTGGGTGCTTAGCTCTGCAGTCTTCCCCCGGGCCTGGAAGCACTCCATTGTCGTCGCGGTGCCTAAGCTGTGGAAAAACAGGGCATCGCCCTCCAGTTACCCCCCCCCCCCCCCCATTAGTCTTCTGCCGCATGTCAGCAAGTTATTCGAGCGCCTCCTCCTCCGACGGCTCCAGCAGATCATCCAGCAACAAGACATATTACCACCGGAGCAATCTGGTTTTCGTTGCAGTCACTCTAGCACTCAGCAAGTCCTTCGCGTGGTAGAGTACATCACCACAGCTTTTAACCGGCTGGAGTTCTGTGGGGCTCGATGGCCAGAAAGCTATTGACAGCATATGGCATGAGGGTCTGCTGTGGAAACTTCACCACTTCGGCTTCCCCGTTTACCTGGTGAAGCTTATAGCAGCCTATCTCCAGGGCCGCACCTTTTGTGCTAAGGTGGGTGATGCACTCTCAACAGCTCGACACACTGCAGCAGGAGGTTCCCAGGGCTCCGTCCCTGGGCCTGTCTTGTATACGATATTCATCTCCGACCTTCCGACGGTGCCTGGTGTGGAGAAGGCTGTATATGCAGACGACACCTTGATCTACTCCCGAAGCCGGTGGAAAGAGGTCTTACTTCCCAGACTACTGAGTGCCAGCAACACCCTCGAAGACTGAGCTGCAGAATGGCGTATTGGCTTCAGTCCTGCTAAGACTCAAGCCATCATTTTCACGTGGAAGAGGACAACGCCCCAACGGCAGTTACGTCTTTACAATACCGACCTCCCGTGGCAGGTGACGGTCAAATACCTTGGAAACCTCCTGCACAAGAAGCTGACTTGGCGGCTGCATATTGAAGAAGTCCAGGCTAAGATCAACTGCCGCATGCGTGCTCTCTACCCTGTTTTAAATGAGCATTCCGCCTTATCCATAGAGAATGGCCTTCTTATCTTCCAGCGATACCTACACCCAATTTTTGACTACGCCTGCAAGGTCTGGGGAGGAGCAGCTCCCACCTACCTTCGCAGGCTACAGAGGCTGCAAAACAAGATCCTGCCTCGGATCTATCATGTTCCTGTGAGGTTCCACCATCGGTACCTACATGACGCCGCAGTCAAGCTGGAGGTTATGCAGCGCCATCGAGTCACTGCCCGACGATTTCATGCCAAACTGGATTCATCCACTAACCCCCTCATCCGACGACTGGCGGAACCAAAAATACAGCGTGGACCGCATAGGCGTCCCCTCGCACCGATCGACCATTAGAGTTGCTGCGGAAACCGCCCCCCCCCCCCCCTGAAGTTTATTTCTGGAAATAGAAGATCCAGACCATCGTCCCACACACACCTCTGACAAACACTACAATAAATATTTCCACTTCCAATACGTCCCAGATGACCTTATGCTGAAGGAAATGCTATTGAGTATACCCTTCGTTCATTAGCTGTCAGGAGAAGCCTACAGAATGTGGGCTGGAGCTACATGGACCCTCCTCAGTCAACAGTTTGACTATGAAGAGAGTTAAATTGAGGTTAAAGAAAGACAGTGGCTGATGCCCTATCTAGATTGCCAATGGGTGGATACAAAGCAGCTCAGTAGAAAGAACATGAGAGAGAATTTAAAATTATGCCGATGAAAGGAATAAAGAATGAAAATTTCCTAGTATAATGTAAGAAACTCAATAGGCATCAGAATGTGGACTCTTAACTGGAAACTGGTGAAGAAACTAATGATAACGATGGTCATTAAGAACATTGTCCATGACGGTTGTGATCGTTATAAGGTCGCAGAACTGCTTGCAGAAGCAGCTGGAAGATTTGTATTCTGACAATGTGGCGAGAAACAAATTTTGATAGCTATTGGCCCCCAAGATATCAAATATGACTGGCCAAGGATACATGCTGAGTACCATGCCAGAAATCCTCTGAACCTTGCGGCATGAATTTGTATTGACCACTATCCAGGTCTACAGGTGAGTTCTGCTTTATTTTTCCGTTGACTTATTTTCTGAATTTATTAAATTCTATCCATTCCACAGAGCTACAAGTAATGGAATAACGTCAAAACAGGAGAGATTTTATTTTACTCACGTAGGAAAACCAGAAGCTTCGTTTTCAGATAATGGATCCCAGCTTACATTCAACATTTGAATATCCTCACAGTGAGAAGTAGAATAAAAAACAAACGAATCTCAGAGTATGAGACTGCAAGTAACCTAGCAGAAATGCACATGAAAGAAATTGGATGTCTATTGTGAAACAATTGTTCAAAATACGTGTCACTTGGAATGTACACATAAACATTTTTGATGAGGTAACGAAAAGTTTAAGACATACCTCTATTGGTGTGACTCCATTTCAAACAATGTTCCAATTTCATTACAGAAATGATTCCGTTCCTTTCATGCACTCCTCTGTTAGCTCTAGAAAGGAATGAGCAAGCAAACTTCAATAAAAGTATGCATAACGCAAAAAAATTAACAACTCATTTTAAACATTGGGCATCAGGTAGTGCTAAAAGCCTAAGAAAACTCATGCCTGCTGACTGCTGAACTCAGAACATTTCTTTAGATATACTGTGATCATTTTGTGGTAACAGAAAATTCCAATTGTATAAAGTTTTGGAATCAGGAAAACCGTTAATAGTCAAGATCGCCAATATAATTTTATTTGATTACTGGTTTTGTATTATCAAAAAGTATTCTTGAGAGCATAAAAAAAATGCAAATGAGCGTTTGGCGTCGTTGGCCAGGAGGCCCGGTGCGAGGCATGTCCGGCCGCCTTGGTGCAGGTCTTACTACATTCGACACAACATTGGGCGACCTGCGTGCCGGATGGGGATGAAATGATGATGAAGACAACACAACACTCAGTCCCTGAGCGCAGAAAATCCCCGACCCAGCCGGGAATGGAAGCCGGGCCCGTAGGACGGCAATCCGTCACGTTGACCACTCAGCTATCGTGGCGGAAAGAGCATAAAAAATAAACTCATTAGAGTAGAAGAGCGAGACAGTGGCACAAATTGTCATAACCTTTGTGAACAGGACCGTCTTTTGTATAACCCAATGGAGCAATGGCTTCATTTCCAGAATGTATGTATGTCACTGTATATAATGCTCGTACAGCGATTCGAATCCAGGACCTCTGTCTTTTGCAGGCAAGTGATCTATCACCTGAGCTTCCCAGGTGTAACTCTCGACAGCTAAATGGCTATAGCCATGCATTCGCAGTACCGTTTGTTCTAGGAATGATAGACCTTCCAGTTCTGCAGGAGAACTTTTGTGAGGTTTGGGAGGTAGAAGAGAAGAAGCTGTGAGGACGGATCGTGCGGCATGTTTGGATAGTTCAGTTGGAGGAGCAATTGCCCCTTATAGGTGAAGGTCCGGATTTCTAATCCAGATTTGGCGCACAATTTTAAGTGGCCTGGAAGTTATATATGTACCATGTTTGTAAGAATTTAATATTTATTAATTACAGTTTTATTCTTAAGTACTCTATTGTATAGGGAATTAATTCTTCTATTTTATATATTAGTGCATTAAAGATTGTGTCATATCTAATGTGTAGCAGAGTCGCTATATGCTGTTAAGGCCATAGCTATCGATCTGCTCTAAAAAATAATCTATGACTCATTCTTGACTGCTGTTAACAGTCATAGGTTACAACCAGACGTGTATGCTGACTTGGCAGCAATAACTACTTTTGTTTACTAGGAAAAACCAGCCTTGACAGTGGTACGGGTGAGAGTAGGTCCTTGCAGCACAATGAACCTGCTGGACAAGACGGTAAAGTAAAAGCACTTTGTTGGGTTTTAAAGACTTTTCTTCAATAGGACTGAAATTTCGTAAAACAGCGGCCAGTCTTAGTACCAAAATAAAAGAACACAAAGTTTTGTCAAAACAAAACATATTTAAACTTAAGAGTTTTAGTGATAAACATACTAATTAACATGTTTGTTTCTGTATTATTTATTTCCATTTCCGACATCTCAAGCATTTACAAAATGCTACACAATTTTATTTTCATCAAGAACACGCGTTAAGTATATTAACTTGTCATATAGAGAAGTTTTAAGTATAAGTACCACACTGAAACAGATTCAGGTTTCCCTGTTGATCCATCTTCGATACGAGACAGTTTCCGGTCAGTCATTTACCAAACAAAATCACCATATAGCCGTATCTTTCAAGCAATTTGTTACCTTATTTACGCGACTAGTTTCAGAATCTCATCAGTACCATCTTCAGACCCCTATACATGGAGTGCGTAGCGGCGTGATTACGGAATTAATGAGATGACGAAACTGGTAGTGCAAATAAAATAACTACCTGTAAAACATACGGCTGTTTGGTGACATTTCCTTAATAAACATTATTTTTTTGTTTTCAGTTTTTTTAATCCTATAGTGTATCACAGTTATTTTCTTTCTCTGTGAATTAATGATGCTTTTTGATTATTTCAGCCATTTTCATAATGCCACAAGAATTTCAGCTGAGCAAGAGCACAAGTAAAACACTTCTTGTTCCTTCCATACAAAAAACTGAAGATTTACAACAACTGAAGGTCACAATATGGTAATAGGTTTCATAGGGGATTTACTCTTTTGGCTATTTCCACATATGTAGCACATATTGACATTTGGATCCGTTGTGCAACATTGGGCTTTAATTAAGATACTGTCTGAAAAAGCAAAGTTCACGCAACCAAAGCTAGACAACAATAGACGATTTTATACACTCACAACTGTTAACCAAACACAGCACGTGAATTAGTGTTACGAAAATATAGATCATAACTTTAAATTTTCCACAATTTGTAAAATATCACAGACTCGCGTAATACCTACATCTACTACATACTCCGCTAACCACCAAGCGGTGTGTGGTGGAGGACAAAATTCGCTCCAAAGTCATATTCCCCCCACCGCCACCCCCAGATAATAATTAGGCGATTTGAAAGTTGGTGGTAATAATATTTGCTCTACATCCTCAGTGAAGATTGGATTACAGAATTTAGTGAGCAGCCCCTTCCGTTTAATGCATCATCTGTCTGCAAGTGTGTCCCACTTGAAACTTTCTATGAGATTTGTAACCAGTCACGAATCTTGCCGCTCTTGTTTGGACCTTCTCAATCTCTTGAATCAGACCCAACTGGCAAGCGTCCCATACAGATGAACAGTACTCTAAGACTGGACGAACTAATGAATTGTAAGTTATTTCCTTTGTTCCATGACTGCATCGCTCCAGGATTCCACCAATAAACCGCAATCTAGAGTTCGCCTTACCCGTCACTCTGCTCTTTCCATTTGAGATCATTTCGCATGGTCACACACAAATACTTGACTGATGTTACCGCTTCCAAAGACTGATCATTTATTTTGTACTCATACATTAATGGGGATTTTCGCCTTGTTATATGCACTAGGTTACACTTATTAATAATGAGAGATAACTGCCAGTCACTACACCACGCATTTATTTTCTGCAAATCCTCATTTATTTGTTCACAACTTTTGTTTGATACTACTTTCCTGTAGACTACAGCATCATCGGCAAACAACCTAAGGCCACAGTCGACACCATCAACCAGATCGTTTATGTACAGCGTAAAAAGCAGAGGACGTATTACGCTGCCCTGGGGCACAACTGAAGTTACTCTTGTTTCTGTTGAAGTTACCCTGTTCAGGACGACATACTGCTCCCTGTCTGTTAGAAAACTTTCTATCCAACCGTATATGTCATTGGTCAGACCGTAAGCGTGCACTTTTTGTAGCAAGCGACAGTGCAGAACTGAGTCGTAAGCCTTTCGAAAGTCGAGAAATATGGCATGAGCCTATTGTGTGTCATGCACAAAGAGGGCCAGCTGTGTGGTCACGTTCATAATTAGCACAAAATATCCTTTAGAGTGAGACTTCTTACACGTCGTATCACTGTCGTTCCGAATTTCGTAAAAACTGCGTATTCTGATTTGGTAAGGTCGCAGAGAGTGTTGTGGAAAGAATAGTGCAATCAATTATGGTTGTTAACAAATCGATGTGCGTTCCAATGGATTTATTATACAAAGGGCAAACCTTTATGTGTTAAATGTGATGCTAGCCGTCGTGCAGCTCAGTTTTATCTCGAAGTGCATATTCATAATCCGCTTATGTAATTTCGTACGCCTTCAGAACAAACTGCGCTTTTAACGTAGTGAGCCCTGAAACCGAATTGCTGGGATGGCCTGCAACCTGCTTAATTCATAATTTTTGTCGACGAAATCCATAAAACATGTTTTTGTAGCGTTTTGTAGCGTAATGGAATGGAAGCTCAGATTTCAGTCTTGTATCGACCTCAAATAATAGGCAACGATACAGCCTCCAGTCATGAACATGACAATGCAGCTAGTGTGCGCTATTCAGTGAGTCAGTATGCTGCGAAGCGTCATTTCGAGATTAGACTGCACGCACATTGTCACTTTATAGGAGGAGAGTTTGTCAGCGTCGTAAGTTACGCATAGAATTAGCATACACCACAGACTCGTGACTGTTCCGTTCAGTTCATATCGTGAGACACACTGATCCGGTTAGAACCGTGCCGGCAGTGGCCAGCAACACTAGGTCACGATCAACAAGTACAACTCATGATGTTTAGCTACCCTGATGGAAATGCCACATGTGTTAGCACTGTCTTTTTGCATTCAGCTTGGATGATCTGTAGAAGGCTCGTCGTCTAATATAGAGGTCAGGCAGGAGCTGAAACTAGTCCATCAAATTGTGGACAGCTAATCTAAAAATGACTCCCGCTGTTACTACGTCTACGCTTGTCGGATGCTATAACCAAATGACCGTAATTATTTGGCACACAGAATTCATAAAATCAGTGCGAGATCGCTAAAGACCTGTGGTTTTTACGACATTCGAAGCCGTCATATTGTCTACGATGCAACCACAATGTTGGGTGCTAATGGCAAAGGGGAGAGGGACTTAAGATATCCAATAGAGAGGGCAGCATAACGCTATGAAACATAGAACTGTTCAGTCGACGAGGTACCAACAACAGTTCTACAGTGCTGAACCTGACTAATTTCGCAGAGTGACAAAGAAGGGGCAGATGACACATTAGCATCTCTGAAAATTAGTCAGTGGAATGTGTGATGGCTTATACTATCTACTGTGTTGACAATGTAACGTTTCGTGAATGTCAACAACGTCCCTCTTGTGGACTGTAATTCATACCCCCGGTAGATGATTGATCTCTGCACTTCCTGGAAAACTCATTTTCTGTTGCCTTCGTGGTAGTCATGGCGAGTTATATATTTTTCCTCTCATAACTTCAGATGAGCCTTACTAAAGATTGAACTTTCCACCTTGCACTCAAACGATTCCTTGTCAGTCACCATATTACATGCAAAACTTACGTACAAACTGATTTTTGGTCCTATTGCATGTGTAAATAATTACAGAGTGGCACACGGGCATTAGTACACTTGTAAGTTCCCGTTCTGCTGACATATAGGTGTGCTCAGGCCATCTACCATATGTAGTCGGCCCCTCATAGTGTGTCTTTCAGTGGAATGTGGAACATGGCCAGAGCGGGCATATATCGAGGCAGTGCGATGAGCTTTGCAGCTATCGAACCGACAACGCACGTTGAAAGGACCACAAAGAAGATATCCAATAGAGAGGGCAGCATAAGGCTATGGAACATAATAGAACTGTTTAGTCTGTTCCAGACAGAAGGTCAATATCCAGATGGTTTGAAACATTGACGTGAGGCGGGTTCTGCGACCAATAATCATGGTAAAGGGCCATAATGAACAGTTCGAACGCCAGAAAACACCTCTTGGCAGCGACATAAACAGCGATGTCTGACTCGCCATTCTTCAATATTACAAATCTCTCACAGGTATTTGCAGAGGACTGTGCTTATAAATAGCAAGTGGCACAACAATAATGGCCAGGAGATTTAGGACGTCAAGGCAGGTTAAATAACATGACTAATACATTTGGCTAGAGTGACGCAACGCATGGTCGGGAGGTCATTTAAGTCTTCAGCCTCAGATATTTTTCTGTGGGATCATCTCAAGAACGATGTAACTCTACGATATTCATGAAATGAACGCTGTAATATGGGAAGTGACGCAACGCATGGTCGGGAGGTCATTTAAGTCTTCAGCCTCAGATATTTTCCTGTGGGATCATCTCAAGAACGATGTAACTCTACGATATTCATGAAATGAAAGCTGTAATATGGGAAGGGCCAGAGGCTTCTTTTCAGGATATCATTGATAATCTGGCAAGGATCTTACGTGAAGGTCTTCAGCATGGGTCTTTAGTTCAAAATCGCCTATTATGAAAGCTGTTTGAGTGACGTACCTCTTAAGACAAAAACTTGTGTTTGGCTTTTCAGTAATGGTAATTTTCGTAGTAGGAATATCTATAGGCTATAGTCACGTAAATATTCAGAAACTCTCATAATCATCAAATGGAACTGCATATTTCCAGTGGATCAACCTCTATTTCATCATTTCCACGCCCATGTTTATGTTGTTTTCCATCTCTGATCCCGTGGCCCAGGGATGGCATCGACGATTGCCAATCAAAATAAAATTGGCCCCGAGTGCGAACACCATCACAGCGTTTACAGGGCGTCTCACATAGCTCAGTTACCTATTTTTCTCTGGAACAACAATGGATTGGTTCACTTTATAGGAAATACAAAAAGTTAGTTATATGTGGTGACTTCAATATTAATTGTATAAGTGATTGTGCAAGGAAAAGGATGCTGGTAGACCTCCTTAATTCATATAATCTTATGCAAACCGTATTCTTTCCAACGAGAGTGCAAGGGAACAGTAGAACAACCATAGACAATATTTTTGTTCATTCGTTATTATTAGAAGGACATTCTGTTAGCAAAAAAGTGAATGGCCTTTCAGATCATGATGCACAAATTTTAAGTCTAAAAGATTTTTGTGCTTCAACACATGTTAAATATAGTTACCAACTTTTTAGGAAAGCTGATCCAGTTGCTGTACAGACTTTTGTAAACCTTATCAAGGAACAAGATTGGCAAGATGTTTATAGTGCTGATACAGTAGACGATAAATATAATGCTTTCCTCAAGACTTTTCTCGTGCTCTTTGAAAGTTGCTTTCCGTTAGAACGTTTAAAACAGGGTACTAGCACAAACAGGCAGCCTGGGTGGCTGACTAAAGGGATAAGAATATCTTGTAGAACAAAGTGGCAATTATATCAAAACGTTAGAAACAGTCAAAATCTAAATGCAGCAGCCCATTACAAACAGTATTGTAAGGTGCTTAAAAAAGTTATTAGGAAGGCAAAAAGTATGTGGTATGCAGATAGAATAGCTAAGTCTCAGGATAAAATTAAAACCATATGGTCAGTCGTAAAGGAAGTGGCTGGTCTGCAGAGACAGGTCGAGGATATAGAATCAGTGCGTAGTGGGGATGTCCGTGTTGCTGATAAGTCGCATATATGTACAGTACTTAATAATCACTTTCTGAATATAGCAGGTGAACTAAATAGAAACCTAGTCCCAACAGGGAATCATATAGCGCTCTTAGAAAAAAGTGTTCCGAGACTGTTACCTGAAATGCTCCTCCATGATACTGACAAGAGGGAGATTGAGTTAATAATTAAATCACTAAAGACCAAGAACTCTAATGGATATGACGGGGTATCTAGCAGAATACTGAAGTATTGTTCCACGTATATTAGCTCAGTACTTAGCCATATCTGTAACTTTTCCTTAAGCAGTGGTCGGTTTCCTGACCGATTAAAGTACTCGGTAGTGAAGCCACTTTATAAAAAGGGAGACGGGGATAATGTTGACAATTATAGACCTATTTCTATGCCATCGGTGTTTGCTAAAGTTATCGAGAGGCTTGTATATACAAGGTTACTGCAGCATTTAAATTCACATAATTTGCTGTCAAATGTACAGTTTGGTTTTAGAAATGGTTTAACAACTGAAAATGCTATATTCTCTTTTCTCTGTGAGGTTTTGGACGGATTAAATAAAAGGTTGAGAACGTTAGGTGTTTTCTTTGATTTAACGAAGGCTTTTGACTGTGTTGACCACAAAATATTACTGCAGAAGTTGGAACATTATGGAGTAAGGGGAGTAGCTTACAATTGGTTCGCCTCCTACTTTAAGAACAGAAAGCAGAAGGTAATCCTTCGCAATATTGAGAGTGGTAATGATGTTCAGTCCCAATGGGGCACTGTTAAATGGGGCGTTCCCCAAGGGTCGGTGCTGGGGCCACTGCTGTTCCTTATTTATGTAAATGATATGCCTTCTAGTATTACAGGTGATTCAAAAATATTTCTGTTTGCTGATGACACCACCTTGGTAGTGAAGGATCTTGTGTGTAATATTGAAACATTATCAAATAATGTAGTTCATGAAGTAAGTTCGTGGCTTGTGGAAAATAATTTGATGCTAAATCACAGTAAGACTCAGTTTTTACAGTTTCTAACCCACAATTCAACAAGAACTGACATTTTAATCAGACAGAATGGGCATGTTATAAGCGAGACGGAACAGCTCAAGTTCCTAGGCGTTTGGATAGATAGTAAGCTGTTGTGGAAAGCCCATGTTCAGGATCTTGTTCAGAAACTAAATGCCGCTTTATTTACCATTAGAACAGTATCTGAAATAAGTGACATTTCAACACGAAAAGTAGTATACTTCGCATATTTTCATACGCTTATGTCATATGGTATTATTTTTTGGGGTAATTCTTCTGATTCAAAAAGGGTATTTTTGGCTCAAAAACGGGCTGTTCGAGCTATGTATGGTGTAAGTTCGAAAACCTCTTGTCGACCCCTATTCAATAGTCTGGGAATTTTGACATTGCCCTCACAGTATGTATTTTCTTTAATGTCGTTTGTTGTTAGCAATATTAGCTTATTCCCAAGAGTTAGCAGCTTTCACTCAGTTAATACTAGGCAGAAATCAAATCTGCATGTGGAATGCACTTCCTTGACTCTTGTGCAGAAAGGAGTGCAGTATTCTGCTGCATCCATTTTCAATAAGCTACCACAAGAACTCAAAAATCTTAGCAGTAGCCCAAACACTTTTAAGTCTAAACTGAAGAGTTTCCTCATGGCTCACTCCTTCTATTCTGTCGAGGAGCTCCTGGAAGAGATAAAAAATTAAGCAAATTCCAGTGTTACATTCTTGATTTTCTTTATTTAAACTAACGACTTGTTTCATTTTACCTGTTTCTACAATCGTGTTATAATTTCATGTATTGACTCGTTCCATGACCATGGAGACTTCTCCTAAATGTGGTCCCACGGAACAATAAATAAATAAATAAATAAAATAAATAAAAACGGTTTTCCCCACCATGAACTTACGGCAGGGCTTAGGAAACCAAATCCTATGCGAAATTTTAAAACGTAAACAAATACTACTTACAACCCATACTCTGTATTTTTAAATAGATACCCCCTATTAATTCATATGCAACCAATAGCACGAAAAATCACAAAAAAAATTGCTTTGGTTGCATCGCAATACATCCCGAGAAAGCGAAGCGAAGTTTACGCTTGAAGTAAACGAAGTGCAAAGCTAGAGCATTTTCTGAGACTCAAGCGTGCACCTTACGCTGCCTGTGTCAGGGGCTGACACCATTGGAAGGTATGCATATACCACAAAAGTAAAGAAGTAACACGTCCAACGGAAAGTTACGTTTTTCAACTCGTAAATGTATGTTTATTCTATCAAAATGACAAGTAGAGCTGCAATTAGAGATAACACACTTGAGTCCACTTTGCTAGTCACATTTACTAGTGCCCTGTCGCCCACAGAAACAGTATTTTTTGCATTACATCCAGCACAGAAAGTACACCCACATCTTCACCATTGAAACAGTGTCACTTCAACATATGTTCGAAGTGTCCTCCCTTTGCATCAATACACGTTTGTAGACGGGTAACTAGAGAGAGTTGCACAGATTGCAGTGTTTCTACAGATATTTCCGCACAAGCCGCCGTAATATGATGTTGCATATCCTCTTCTGTCGTTGAGGGCTCTTGATACAATCGGGGGACCGTGCTGACCATCGCACAGTACCTCCCTGCCCAATCTACCTATTAGGAAATGTCACATCTAGAACGTCTCTGGCAACTTTTGCACAGTGTGCGGGACAGCAGTCACGTTGGAACCACGTTGATAGACGAGTTTCCAGTACTAGGTTCTCCATGAGGAGAGCTAGTGTGTGTTGAAGAAATGATGCATATCGCTGTCCATTCAATGATCCACGGTAAAAATTAGGACCGACCATACAATTATCTATGATACCGCACCAAACATTGTGTAAGGGGTTCATTATGTAAGAGGTTTACTGTTCACTACCTACTGGAGCAAATGTAATTTCGATGTATTGCTCACGCGCTGCCTGAAAATATTAGATACAGGCTCCCAGGTAGATGCTATTTTTCTTGACTTCCGGAAGGCGTTCGATACAGTACCGCACTGTCGCCTGATAAACAAAGTAAGAGCCTACGGAATATCAGACCAGCTGTGTGGCTGGATTGAAGAATTTTTAGCAAACAGAACACAGCATGTTGTTATCAATGGAGAGATGTCTACAGACGTTAAAGTAACCTCTGGCGTGCCACAGGGGAGTGTTATGGGACCATTGCTTTTCACAATATATGTAAATGACCTAGTAGATTGTGTCGGAAGTTCCATGCGGCTTTTCGCGGATGATGCTGTAGTATACAGAGAAGTTGCAGCATTAGAAAATTGTAGCGAAATGCAGGAAGATCTGCAGCGGATAGGCACTTGGTGCAGGGAGTGGCAACTGACCCTTAACATAGACAAATGTAATATATTGCGAATACATAGAAAGAAGGATCCTTTATTGTATGATTATATGATAGCGGAACAAACACTGGTAGCAGTTACTTCTGTAAAATATCTGGGAGTATGCGTGCGTAACGATTTGAAGTGGAATGATCATATAAAATTAATGGTTGATAAGGCGGGTACCAGGTTGAGATTCATTGGGAGAGTGCTTAGAAAATGTAGTCCATCAACAAAGGAGGTGGCTTACAAAACACTCGTTCGACCTATACTTGAGTATTGCTCATCAGTGTGCGATCCGTACCAGATCGGTCTGACGGAGGAGATAGAGAAGATCCAAAGAAGAGCGGCGCGTTTCGTCACAGGGTTATTTGGTAACCGTGATAGCGTTACGGAGATGTTTAATAAACTCAAGTGGCAGACTCTGCAAGAGAGGCGCTCTGCATCGCGGTGTAGCTTGCTCGCCAGGTTTCGAGAGGGTGCGTTTCTGGATGAGGTATCGAATATATTGCTTCCCCCTACTTATACCTCCCGAGGAGATCACGAATGTAAAATTAGAGAGATTAGAGCGCACACGCAGGCTTTCAGACAGTCGTTCTTCCCGCGAACCATACGCGACTGGAACAGGAAAGGGAGGTAATGACAGTGGCACGTAAAGTGCCCTCCGCCACACACCGTTGGGTGGCTTGCGGAGTATCAATGTAGATGTAGATGTAGAAAACATCTCTGCTGCAATTGAATCGCAGGTCAGAGCAGTGCCGGCAGCAGTAATAAACGCTCGCGCCTACAGAACAGTCGCATTAGTTCGTTGTTATGGAGCAGTCGCAATAGCTCACTGTTACGAAGTCGTAGCAGCTCACCGCTACAGTAAAGTTGCTAGCCATGTAAGAGTAATAGCAGTCGCCGCTGGTGCAGCGCAGTTCATTGCCATGTAGTGTAAGGTAAGCTTTATTATTCTTCATCGCCATGCGAGTACTTAAATTTTTTGTCTGAGATGTTAATATAAATTTGTTTCAATCATTTTGTGATGTGTTAGCACTAATTAAGTCAGACTTCTAATGTTCAATTTTTTATGTAATGTTTTGCAGAAATGTTTTCAATAATAAGGTTTTTTCAGAACATAATATTTTACCAGTCATTTCCTCGAATTTAAATATTTTACAAATTTTCCCAGATCGTAGTCATGTGTTGTTTAATAATCAGAGGACCAGCTATGCAGCTGTGTCAATGAGCAAAGTCATTTTTTTATTTAGTAATGTAAATCTCAGACAAATGTTGTTCAGTAGTAGTAGGTAGGCCAGCATTGCGCTAAGCTATGCCATTTAGGAGCAGATATATGAAAGCGTTATCTGGCGACACCATTATGAGGTAAGAATTTTTCAGCTAATTCAGGTTGTTTCTGACAGGGCTATGACGTAGCGCTGCTTACGTCTAAAATTTATCAGTTTCAAGTATCTGTCAATACTATACCGGAAATTTTTATTCATGGGAAAGTTACACCTGGCGACATCTGGCCGGGATTGTATTTTTGAAATAAATGTCAGCTGATAATAGTGAGAGAGCGGGTATGTGGGAAGAGTATATTGACGGCCTCTGTGAGGGGCAAGACGTGAGAGAAGAAGAAACAGGAAGACTTACGATCGAATAAGGCAGAAAAGATAGATAACTTTCCACCATCAGAATGTCTAAAATCATTGGGGGTGGGGGAACAAAGAAAACGCCTATCCACGTTGGTGTGCCGAATTTATTAGTCTGACGATATACGAGAACCATCAGGTTTTCAGAAAACTTCATCCACACGATTCCGAAGATAGTGAGAGCTGACAAGTGCTAGAATTATCGCACAATCAGCTTAACAGCTCATCCAAAGATGTTGCTGACAAGAATATCATACAGAAGAATGGTAAAGGAAACCGATGATTGTTAAATCAACATCAGTTTGGCTTTAGGAAAGGTAAAGGCGCCAGTGAGGCAATTTTGACGCTGCGGTTGATAATGGAAGTATTACTGTATAAAAATTAAGTAATCAGATGTCGTCTTACAGAGGCATGTTGAAAAGTAAGTGGACTGATACGGTAAGGAGAGAGTAGGTCGGACAAGGAAGCGGCGAGAAAGGAACATACGGAAAACACTGACAAGAAGTAGCGGCAGAATGGTAGTACATCTGTTAAGACAATACAGAATGGTTTCCCAGGTTTCCATGGTACTTGACGGCGCCCTAGTGGATAAAACCTGTAGAGGAAGACAGAGACTGGAGTACATCCAGCAAATAACTGAGGAAGTAGGTTGAAAGTTGTACTCTGAGATGAAGATTTTGCCACAGGAGAGGAATTCGTCTAGCGCCGCATCTAACCCGCCAGAAGACTGATGACTCACAAGAAAAAGTATGTAAAATTAGTGAATATCAGTATCAATGAACAAAATTTGTTTCTATACTAACATCTCCACTCTAAAATATTCAGAGAATTATTCACTTGCCGTTCAGCTTTTTCCTTGCTATTGCTAGAATTTACTCTCCAACAACTGACTTTCTTTTCTTGCATTAGAAGTGTTTGCTCAGGCGAATTAAAATTTCTAGAGTGAGGTTCAGATTGTTGAGTACTATAAATATCACAACTGACACTGGTTTGCTCTGATCAAACGCTTAAATTGCCGTGCTACAATGCAGAAGTTCTACTTGTCTAACAGACGTGCACTTCTTAACTTCTGAATTTGTCCTAAAGCCGAAGGAGAATGGCGGTGTACGGATCGTAATCAGCAGATTTACCGCCAAAGTTCCGGATTACATTCCAGCCCATCAAAACACTGAAAGGGACTGAAAGTGTAAAATACGGTTCCTTGAGGGTGTATCATTAACAGCGACGTCCCATTTGTAAGTTCCGAGAGACGGATGTTGTCAAGCAGCAACCTGTCTTAGAGCATCGACTGCATTAGATGTCATACTTCAAGAGTGTGCAGATTTATAATTCCGAGCCTCTCTCAAGTGCCACGTAGACTCAGCAGTAATCCTCGTGAGACGTCATTTGTTGATCCGTGGGAATCAAATGGTTCAAATGGCTCTGAGCACTATGGGACTCCACTTCTGGGGTCATTATTCCCCTAGAACTTAGAACTAGTTAAACCTAACTAAGGACATCACACACATCCACGCCCGAGGCAGGATTCGAACCTGCGACCGGAGCGGTCTCGCGGTTCCAGACTGCAGCGCCTAGAACCGCACGGCCACTTCGGCCGGCTCCGTGGGAATCAATGGCAACCAATATCGTTACGAAAATCATGAAGAGAACATTCTTGTACTTAAGAACGACTTGCAAGTGTCATTAATAGTAACGAAAGCCACTTGAGTTTACAGACCACTTCCGGATTTACAGCAACACTCTTGACTAATAAACAGTAAAGATACAAGTTTGGAAACATTTCAATGAATTGATGCAGATGAAGGCTCACAGGGACAGGAGGCAGCTAGAGTGAAACCCTTAAAGCAGACAGAGCCCTCAGAGAGAATTCGGTCTTCTTACGGGGACTGCTGTGAGCTGCACCATCGTTAAGTTCCTCCATCTGCCGTAGCGCCAGGATAATTATTGCTGGCGAAGTCCGGAGAGCTCCTTAAAACTTTGACCAACTTACAGGGGTCCGCGCGAGCGCGTCTCCAGTTAAGAGTTGGTCTATCTCCAGCCTATAAGGATCATTACAGGCACGTGCACATCATCTTTCGACTCCGTCCGTCCTCTAGGAGTACGCTTGCAGGATCCTAATTCAGTGGATGAAAGAGTACTACATAGCTCGAATACCCTATCTGTTCAATACCAAGCAAATATTTTGTGTTTTATGCTAGAAGTGTTAAGCAAACTTAAATAATACACTTTTGACTCAAACGCAGCAGAAAGTAAACGCACTGACGAAAATGGAAAGTGCTATATTAAGAAACAACACTCCTATATTCATTACAGATTCAGCGGGTATTAAACTATTAAAATTTTGTTCCATTCGCACTTGATATGGTGCATTGTTAACAGTATGAGGCGAGATCTACATGGGCCTTGAAACTGCTTTAGATTCATAGTGGCATGGAGGCATCTTCAGGAAATTATTGCAGATGTGGCTGAGTAAAATTAAGGCTTTGCCCTCGAGTACAGAAAACGTCCAGAGAAACAGCTCAAACCAGCCAAGCGAATTACGCAGTATGGAATAGTGATTCAGAGGGAACGCCTGCTCTGGGAATTAACACTGTGGCCCAGCCAAGCAGCTAGAAGCATGCAAGTTCTGGCACAGGAGAAAGACGGAGCGTCCATGACGTTCCCGCTCTGATTACCTCATATTCAGGGTGAGGTTCTGTTAAGAAATGAATCTAAAATAGCTCTGTTGTAGCAAATCAGGGATGAGCCACACACTTACAATATTCCTCTTACAGTTTTTCTCAGTCCACCGGCGTCCTTCAGCGAGCTGGGTCCTATGGCGGTTCCTAGTCTTCATGCTTACTGAGCTAAGAGTTCCCTGGGTTATGGCCTACAGCTATGGACACAGGTGCTACATCTACATATACATTTATACTCCGCAAGCCACCCTACGGTGTGTGGCGGAGGGCACTTTACGTGCCACTGACATTACCTCCGTTTCCTGTTCCAGTCGTGCATGGTTCGCGGGAAGAACGACTGCCGGAAAGCCTCCGTGCGCGCTCGAATCTCTAATTTTACATTCGTGATCTCCTCGGGAGGTATAAGTAGGGGGAAGCAATATATTCGATACCTCACCCAGAAACGCACCCTCTCGGAACCTGGACAGCAAGCTACATAGCGATGCAGAGCGCCTCTCTTGCAGAGTATGCCACTTGAGTTTGCTAAAAATCTCCGTAACGCTAGCACGCTTACCAAATAACCCCGTGACGAAACACCCGGTCTTCTTTGGATCTTCCCTATCTCCTCTGTCAATCCTACCAGGTACGGATCGCACACTGATGAGCAATACTCAAGTATAGGTCGAACGAGTGTTTTGTAAGCCACCTCCTTTGCTGATGGACTACATTTTCTAAGGACTCTCCCAATGAATCTCAACCTGGCACTCGCCTTACCAACAATTAATTTTATATGATCATTCCACTTCAAATCGTTCCGCACGCATACTCCCAGATATTTTACAGAAGTAACTGCTACCATTGTTTGTTCCACTATCATATAATCATACAATAAAGGATCCTTCTTTCTATGTATTCGCAATACATTACATTTGTCTATGTTGTGGGTCAGTTGCCACTGCCTGCACCAAATGCCTATCCGCTGCAGATCTGGCAGCGGAGCTGTGCTCAGCACTGTCCAACGCTGGGAAGTTCGCGCTCTACAACCGTAGGGCCTACTTGTGGACCCGTAGCTCATCACTGTGGGCAGGCAGCTGCTTTCACTGTTCACATGGACAGACTCCACCACAGGCTATCGCTCCTTCTGTATGTTGGTAGCGTCGTGATCGGGCTCACTCTGTTTCTGTACCTACATCTACGTGGATACTCTATAAATAGCAATTAAGTGCCTGGCAGAAGGTTCATCGAACAACTTTCACAATAGCTCTCTATTATTCCAATCTCGAATAGCGCACGGAAAGAACGGAACACTTATGTCTTTCCGTGCGAGCTATGATTCTCCCTATTTTGTTATGACTACCGTTCCTCCGTGTGCAGTTCGGTGCCAACGTAATATGTTTGCATTCGGAGGAGAAAGCTGGTGATTGTAATCTCGTGAATAAGCTGTTTCAATGATGTCTACCCCAAGTCCTGCCGCACGGGGTAGCCGCCCGGTCTAGGGCGCCATGTCACGTTTCACTGGCAACCCCCGTCGGAGGTTCGATTCCTCCCTCGGGCATGGCTGTGTGTGTTGCCCTTAGCATAATTTAGTTTAGGTTAGATTATGTAGTGCGTAAGCCTAGGGACCGATGACCTCAGTAGTTTCGTCCCATAGGTACTTACTAAGGATTTCCCCAAGTCCCGTATCATTCCAGTGACACTTTCTTCCCTGTTTCACATTAATTCCAAACGTGCTGCACTTCCCTGAACTTCCTCCATGTACTGCGTCAGTCCTATCTGGTAAGGATCCTACACAGCGCAACAGTTGCCTAATTATTATCCAGCTAATGCCTCTGCGCCACGTGGGTGGTGCATCGAGCCGGCTCTGTGTTGTCGGCGGCTCTGTAGCATCGCCGGTACTGACACCACCGCTAAATTCGCTGGCTGCCACCTGCTACTATGAGCCAAGTGCTGGTCAGTGTTTATCTCAGAACCTATCGTCGCCCTGTGGGCTTTGGCTGTCTAACTTACTTATATGTTCCGAATAATAAAAATAAGGTTTGTATCTTCAGTTTAACTATCGCCTGATCGAGCGTCTAGCGTCCGTTCATCCCCACCCTGGGGTGAAGGTTCATCGAAACCCTAACCTCGGGATGCCCATTACCACCACTGTGATAATGGCCTGCTACCTGCAAACCAACTCAGAGAAAAAAATTTACAAATTTTGTAATGAACTAATACAAGCTTGAAACGAAAAAAATGGTCCTGCTCCATGTCTGAAACTAAATTTCTCCGTCCATACTTTCTAGTCTAGGCGCCCATGAATTAATTTTCCTTACCGCAGCCGATGACATTTCACATTTGCACAGGAGGTGCCACTTTAGAGAATGGAAAGTACACTTGTAACAAAACGAGGCACCGAAAACAGCCTAACGAGTCGGCTTTGAACGTTACAGGGAGAGTATGTGTGGCTAATGAAGAAAGAGAGAGGGCTGGGACAGTGGCAGGTTATTCAGGCCAGGGGTGAAACTAAACCATGATCCACCTGGAGGTGACAATCCAGACACCAGTCTTAAAAGTCGAAGTTTGCCACGCAATTGGCCAAGACCTAAGCGGTCTAAGGTTGAGCAAATTCCTCAGCTCAACACACATAGTATGTGAAAAACATTTCGAGTCCGATCGAAACATAAAGAGTCAAATCAAAATTCCCTGTAGTCCACCGTGCAATGAGAGCACGCAGTTTCCAGATACGGCTGAAAATTGCTGCTTGGAGCCCGCAACTGAAGGGCTGTTCACCACCTCACCACCCAAGATGGTTGGCATTCTCGAGTCCGGAAAGATGGGTAAGGGAAATTTTTTGCACAAGATATTGGTGTGCGTTACGCATCACACTCACCACACACAAGTGGAAGGAATTCTGTGAGGGACGATGATGTAAATACGAGGCCACATGTAGTTCCAGGTCTGAAGCATAGAAGACACTCTGATAGCGGTTGCCACATTGTGGTAAGTATACCTAGGTCGAGGAATGGCATAGGATCATTTGACCAGAGTAACTCGAATCCAGATGAAGTTCTGTGTCGAATCATTGAAGAAGTAACTCACCGTACTGTCATTAAGATTGACCACGTTGTAAGAGAACTAGATTGAAAATGCGACAAAGGCGCAGTTTAAGACCGGCGGTGGTATCGAAGTTGATGCTGCATGTACGTTCTATGTAGACAGCCATACTTAAAAAAGAAAAAAAATCTCCCGTGAGTACTAATCTGCTAAAACTTCCTGGATTAGCTGTAGTGCCACTTCGAAACTGTGATGTAGCTACACGTAAAATGGACAACTGGACTCTCCATTCGGGAGAAAGGAGATCCTGCAGGATGGATACGTCATGTGATTTCAGAAGTATTGACAGAAAATAACTTATCTGACGCGTTTCTAGTATCACATTCATGGGCTTCGAAGAAGGTCTTGAAAATGTGATGTGTTCTGGCACCCTCTAAATCTTAAACGTTCAGTTTTGTTGTAGAGAGCATTCCCAGGTGTGTATGTACCCCGGCGAAATGCAGCCTACTGAAGAAGTTGTGGTGTTTCCACCAGATATTAAACGACGGTCTTCTGAACATTCAGTGCGGCCCTGTTATGTCGGATAAGGAACGATTGAGCTTTCGCACTAGGTTTCGATTGCTAGTGATTAAAGACGCTCAAACAATGGACCGCGTTGATTAGGTCTTCCATGCAGAGCAATCGCCTTCGTTCACGTTCATTCTACTGGTCGCAGAGGTTATGTACCAACACATTCGGTACAGTTGTGGTGTAAACCGCAGGTTCGCATAGTTACTGGAGACGGTTCGATTATAAGCCCTGTCGAAATCTAGAGAACTTTTGATGATAAAAGTGTTGGCTTCCCATCAAAAAGTGATGGGAATCCATGATTAGAGATCACTTTCGCAGTGGGTCTATTCCTGATTGCGCAAATATGATGATCAGTTACGACGTGAGGAAATCTTAGGTGCTGCGTTAAGGTAGCCAAGACCCCTGTAAATAAAATTTGTGTCGTTGAGCAGTTTCCTCTCAGTGCGAGTCGTCGCAACTTTGGATATGAAAAACGTGAAGCCTTGTTAAAAATCTTTAGGTAATGTTGAGTGGGAGGGCCACATCAGCGTGCCACTTATTAAGGAATTCCGATATTGCAGTACCTGTCTTGTTAAGAAGAACGATGCAAAATTACTTCGGAGCTGCTTGTATGACCGGAGGAATAAGCATTGCGGCGACTTCAGGCATAAGGAAGCACACGAAATAATTAACAGTTGTGAATACTAACAACCATCAGGGTATGACGACAGTGAAAATTTGTGCTGGACTGGGACTCTAATCCGTATTTCCCGATTTACGCGAGCGCTTGCCTTATCTGCTTTGTGAAAATGCCATATGTTGTCGTTCCTACCTCAGTACCTCTATTCGTAAATGAATTATAAAATTCCCGTACAGGGGAGGACAATTTTAATTCAACCTTCAGCCTGTTGTGTTGTTGTGGTCTTCAGTCCAGAGACTGGTTAGATGCAGCTCTCCATGCTACTCTATTCTGTGCAAGCTTCTTCATCTCCCAGTACATACTGCAACCTACATCCTTCTGAAACTGCTTAATGTATTCATCTCTTGGTCTCCCCCTACGATTTTTACCCTCCACGCTGCCCTCCAAAACTAATTTGGTGATCCCTTGATGCCTCAGAACATATCCTACCAACCGATCCCTTCTTCTGGTCAAGTTGTGCCACAAACTACTCTTCTCCCCAATCTTATTCAATACTTCCTCATTAGTTATGTGATCTACCCATCTAATCTTCAGCATTCTTCTGTAGCACCAGATTTCGAAAGCTTCTATTCTCTTCTTGCCCAAACTGGTTATCGTCCATGTTTCCCTTCCATACATGGCTACGCTCCATACAAATACTTTCAGAAATGACTTCCTTACACTTAAATCTATCCTCGATGTTAACAAATTTCTCTTCTTCAGAAACGCTTTCCTTGCCATTGCCAGTCTACATTTTATATCCTCTCTACTTTGACCATCATCAGTTATTTTGCTTCCCAAATAGCAAAACTCCTTTACTACTTTAAGCTTCTCATTTCCTAATCTAATACCCTCAACATCACCCGACTTAATTCGACTACATTCCATTATCCTCGATTTGCTTTTGTTTATGTTCATCTTATATCCTCCCTCCAAGACGCCATCCATTCCGTTCAACTGCTCTTCCAAGCCCTTTGCTGTCTCTGACAGAATTACAATGTCATCGACGAACCTCAAAGTTTTTATTTCTTCTCCATGGATTTTAATACCTACTCCGAATTTTTCTTTTGTTTCCTTTACTGCTTGCTCAATATACTGATTGAATAACATCGGGGAGAGGCTACAACCCTGTCTTACTCCCTTCCCAACCACAGCTTCCCATTCATGTCCCTCGACTCTTATAACTGCCATCTGCTTTCTGTACAAATTGTAAATAGCCTTTCGCTCCCAGTATTTTACCCCTGCCACCTTTAGAATTTGAATGAGAGTATTCCAGTCAACATTGTCAAAAGCTTTCTCTAAGTCTACAAATGCTAGAAACGTAGGTTTGCCTTTCCTTAATCTTTCTTCTAACATAAGTCGTAAGGTCAGTATTGCCTCACGTGTTCCAGTATTTCTACGGAATCCAAACTGATCTTCCCCGAGGTCGGCTTCTACTAGTTTTTCCATTCGTCTGTAACGGATTCGTGTTACTATTTTGCAGCTGTGGCTTATTAAACTGATTGTTCGGTAATTTTCACATCTGTCAACACATGCTTTCTTTGGGATTGGAATTATTATATTCTTCTTTAAGTCTGAGGGTGTTTCGCCTGTTTCATACATCTTGCTCATCAGATGGTAGAGTTTTGTCAGGATTGGCTCTCCCAAGGCCGTCAGTAGTTCCAATGGAATGTTGTCTACTCCGGCGACCTTGTTTCGACTCAGGTATTTCAATGCTCTGTCAAACTCTTCACGCAGTATCGTATCTCCCAATTCATCTTCATCTACATCCTCTTCCATTTCCATAATATTGTCCTCAATTGCATCGCCCCTGTATAGACCCTCTATATACTCCTTCCACCTTTCTGCTTTCCCTTCTTTGCTTAGAACTGGGTTTCTATCTGAGCTCTTCATGTTCATACAAGTTGTTCTCTTATCTCCAAAGGTCTCCTTAATTTTCCTGTAGGCAGTATCTATCTTACCGCTAGTGAGATAAGCTTCCACATCCTTACATTTGTCCTCTAGCCATCCCTGCTTAGCCATTTTGCACTTCCTGTCGATCTCATTTTTGAGACGTTTATATTCCTATTTGCCTGCTTCATTTACTGCATTTTTGTATTTTCTCCTTTCATCAATTAAATTCAATATTTCTTCTGTTACCCAAGGATTTCTACTAGTCCTCGTCTTTTTACCTACTTGATCCTCTGCTGCCTTCACTAAATCATCACTCAAAGCTACCCATACTTCTTCTACTGTATTTCTTTCCCCCATTCCTGTCAATTGTTCCCTTATGCTCTCCCTGAAACTCTGTACAACCTCTGGTTCTTTCAGTTTATCCAGGTCCCATGTCCTTAAATTCCCACCTTTTTGCAGTTTCTTCAGTTTTAATCTGCAGTTCATAACCAATAGATTGTGGTCAGAGTCCACATCTGCCCCTGGAAATGTCTTACAATTTAAAACCTGGTTCCTAAATCTCTGTCTTACCATTATATAACTTATCTGATACCTTTTAGTATCTCCAGGGTTCTTCCATGTATACAACCTTCTGTCATGATTCTTAAACCAAGTGCTAGCTATGATTATGTTCTGCTCTGTGCAAATTTCTACCAGGCGGCTTCCTCTTTCATTTCTTAGCCCCAATCCTTATTCACCTACTATGTTTCCTTCTCTCCCTTTTCCTACACTCGAATTCCAGTTACCCATGACTATTAAATTTTCGTCTCCCTTCACTATCTGAATAATTCCTTTTATTTCATAATACATTCCCTCAATTTCTTCGTCGTCTGCCGAGCTAGTTGGCATATAAACTTGTACTACTGTAGTAGGTGTGGGCTTCGCATCTATGTTGGCCACAATAATGCGTTCACTATGCTGTTTGTAGTAGCTTACCCGCATTCCTATTTTCCTACTCATTATTAAACCCACTCCTGCATTATCCCTATTTGACTTTGTGTTTATAACCCTGTAGTCACCTGCCCAGAAGTCTTGTTCCTCCTGCCATCAAACTTCACTAATTCCCACTATATCTAACTTTAACCTATCCATTGCCCTTTTTAAATTTTCTAACCTACCTGCCCGATTAAGGGATCTGACATTCCACGCTCCGATCCGTAGAACGCCAGTTTTCTTTCTCCTGATAACGACATCCTCTTGAGTAGTCCCCGCCCGGAGATCCGAATGGGGGACTATTTTACCTCCGGAATATTTTACCCAAGAGGGCGCCATCATCATTTAATCATACAGTAAAGCTGCATGCCTTCGAGAAAAATTACGGCCGTAGTTTCCCCTTGCTTTCAGCCGTTCGCAGTACCAGCACAGCAAGGCCGTTTTGGTTATTGTTACAAGGCCAGATCAGTCAATCATCCAGACTGATGCCCTTGCAACTACTGAAAAGGCTGCTGCCCCTCTTCAGGAACCACACGTTTGTCTGGCCTCTCAACAGATACCCCTCCGTTGTGGTTGCACCTACGGTACGGCTATCTGTATCGCTAAGGCACGCTAGCCTCCCCACCAACGGCAAGATCCATGGTTCATGGTTCAGCCTATAGGCAGATAAATACGTTATTACAGTGTCTGTGTTGTTAAGAAGAATGATGCGACGTTTTATCGGACATGCACCCATACATACTCTACGGTAACTACAGCTGACTCGTCGACCGCTTGCAAATCATATCCGATGCCTGCATTCAGGTTTAAATAGCCCCATTCACAACAGACGGAATACGTCATTCTTGAACTACCACCGTGCAAAGCTGTACCCGATGCTGATGAATACCACAAGAAACTAGATGTCCAGTTTTGGCTTCACTTTGACGAGAAGAACAGAGATATTTTTTAATACATTAAATGTGTATGTAGTTGCGATTACTAACAGCCATTATCTGTAGAGGGGAATAACGACAGTGAAAATCTGTGCCGGACCGCGACTGCATGCCTTTACGAAGGAGGACTAAATCATTCTTTTCAATGGGGAACGGCAGGGCGACCGACGAAATTATTGCTCGAATTGAGAATTTTTTCTCCTTACTAGACTGTAGTGAACAACTGGCATTTTCTGCAGTTAATAAATCATGCATTGAAGTTTTTATTGAAAAATATTGATATCTTCACTGTGTAATTGGGATTATCGCGAGACACCTCCGAAAGGAGGTAAATCGACAATCGTCGAAGTAACTCCGGTTGTGGTAAACTGAAACATGAAATTAACATATCGCCGAAATACTTACAGATGTGATTTTAGCTCATCATAGGAATACGCAAAAATAAAAAAATAGGTGAAATTATAGATATTGGAAAAATGGCCATTTTTTGGATTCCTTTTCTTTTATCAAAATGAATAGTAAATATAAACACAAAAAATCAGTTACGATGAACTGAAGAGAATTCTATTTGCTTCAAGGGAGATTAAAAATTATTAAAATCGAATGGAAATTTTAGAGTGGGTGACGACAACCATGCCGAAAATCATGGTTTTGAGAAAAAACTCGTTTAAACTTTGACAAGTATTTATCATACAAGGTAAAGGGACAAAGCTTCTAACTTGCAGGATATCATTAATATCATTTAAACAGATACAGGAGATTATACAGGGGAATAGACAATTGAAGTCGGCTGTCAGTACGCATGCTGAACTCTACCGCCATTTGAAGAAAACTCGTACAGCGCAATCATAGCAAAGATAATGTGTTGTCGTTGATTTCCATGGAAATGTCGTGAAGGTATCGACATTCACTACTCAGGACTTCTGGAGAACTATGTCAAAGGTGTCATAGCAACTGATCGCTACGTTGTGTAGCCATGCAGACATAAAATATGGTAAAATTTGCACCGTTAAAGAAAGTTGCGAAGTGACTATCATGCTGACTACCGATGTATGTGTACAAAATCGAAAGCGTACAAATTGTAAAAATGTATGTCCATATATATGTATGATATGTATGTATGTTCCATGTCTTCTGCTAAACCACCCTACTGATTCCAACCAAGCTTAGTGCACATATCATTTACTGTCTAAAAAGAGTGTTTGTCGATGTAAGAACCACCAACCTACCAAAGGAGTGGAGATTAAGAAGCAGTGTAGCTCTTGACGCCCGAATACCCATTCCTTAGACATTCAGTATTTGAGAATGCGAGCACCTAGAGACACCCAAGAAACATTATACATAATTATAAATCTTTACGAAACTTATCTCGCTAACGACCCCTACAAACATAAAAGGAAGAAACTTTATCCCTTATTAAATTGACGCCATTCATGCAGTAAAATTGCCTCATGAAGTGTGACGTCTAAATTTATTACTTCTTTATTACTCACTGTGTTTGTGACTCACTTTCCATACAGTATTTATATGTACCACTCATTGTATCAGAAAAATTGCATTGTTGTACGGCATTTACTTCAGGAAATATAACGTCATAGGCATTGATTGTATGAAAACCTACCGCATCATGCAAGTCGTTTAAATTTATTACTTCCTTGTTACTAATTCTATTCGCAAAATTTTTCACATACGGTATCCCAAATTGCCGCTGACATTTCCTATAAAAATATATTCTACGGCACCTTTTTCTGGAAATATGATATCAAATATTGAGATGTGTAAAAAACTGCCACATCATGCGTAACGTTTTAATTTATTACTTCTTTGCTACGAACTATACTCGCAACATATTTCGCTGATAGTATACAGATACGCTGCATAATGTACATAGAAAAATACATTATTGTGCGACACATAGTTCAGGAGATATGACTTTATGAACACAACTATGCATGAGAAACTATCCCATCATGCACGACGTTTCAATTTATCACATCTTTACCACTATATTCGCAACACATTTCGCAGACAGAGCAACATGTACCACTGAATATACATGTGACATTATATAATTGTACAGCAAACAGTTCAGGAGATACGAAGATATAAATATTGGGCTGCATTCGCTGGAAATGCAGGAGAAATATGTGTACAAATAAGCGTCAAATATGTTAAATATGTTTCAAATATATATTTGATATGTGCGTTTGTGAGCAAAGCCCCGGGTAAAGATCTCTTCTGAAACCCCTACAATGGTTTCAGTCAAATTCGGTACACATATTTTTTACATCTGTCACGAAATACTGTAGGGGTAGGAAACATCAGCCTCCCACCAAAGCTCATTTGTAGGCATCTCAGGTGTGCACAGATCCTGCTTTGGTGAGTAGTCGCCATTGTAGTTGCTAGCTTGGCTTCTCCTACGATTGTGACACCACTGTGTGTCATTCAGCCAAATAGACAGAACTACTACTTTCCCCGCAGGGTCAAACCCGTAAACCTCTGTGTGCGAGGATCTGCAATTTTTCCTAGCAATTGGAGGACCACATCTGTGTTATGCTCCCGCCCAGGTGACTCAGGCCAAATGGGATAGATTTAGTGGGGTGACCTCTAAAATCTATCTGGTGGGCTTCTTACAATATTTCCAAGACTGATACTTACCAAGCGAACTACCTCCAGGCAGCAGAGTGACGCCTTCGGTCGGCATGTGACATCTACATAGAGCCTCTAGTGGCAAGTCACAGGGCGGAACTGCTCAAACTTTGTTCATTTAAGTCGTGAGTTGCACATTCATTATTTAAGTGGGCAAGAGAGCTCAGAATGAGGCGCTCTCTGATGGTTATGCCTGTGTATAGTCCAGAGTGCAGAGACTGTTAGTGCTTCTCTTTGTGAAGTGTTGGGAGCCTGTCAACTGCATCAGTAAACCAGAGCATGGAGCTCAGGTTTAATACAGATAATTTATCAATTGATGCTGAGTAAACAAGCATAGAGCTTCTCACTGGAACTGTTGTGAATTTGGACAATCGTCAGAAGTGCTGGCAACATAATATGATTTCCAGGAGGAAAGGAACTAACACCGCACCTTCAGTTGAGGGCAAAAAGCAAATGATACAGGTTTCGAAACTCAGGGGCTGATAACGAAGGTAAATAATCAGTCAAGGCCAAGTCTAGGGAACAAGTCGAATAGAACGTGATGTCCATCTATGCGATAGAAAACTCCAACCGTGGATGCTGTTGCAGTCTCTGAAACATATACAGAAAATTAATTCCGAGAACGTTTCACCGAACAACATCGTACAACATGGCAGTAAAGCCGATTGAGCGATGTCCCCTTGAGCTAGGCAAGCTCGCCAGTGTGAAGTTTTCACTCTGCAGCGGAGTGAAAACTGATATGAAACTTCCTGAATGATTAAAACTGTAAACTGGACCGAGATTCGAATTTGGGACCTTTGCAGGGGAACTTCTGTGAAGTCTGGAAGGTAGGAGACGAGGTACTTGCGTAATTAAGGATGTGAGGAAGTGTCGTGAGTCGTGCTTGGGTAGCTGAGATGGTAGAGTATTTGCCCCTGGAAACAGAAGGTCCCGAGTTCGAGTGTCGGTCAGACGCACAGGAAGTTTCAAGCTCGCCAGTATCCACTTTTCGGAAATACACACGAGATGCATTGAGGACGTGTCCCAGTTTTAGCTTAGGTACATAGACTGGTATAGAACAATAGCCCCAAAAGAGTTGATCTTAGATGAGCCAACAATAACGCCAATAAGAACAGTGACAAAAGTTCCCTCTCCACTGGTCGCAGAGCTGGAGAAAAATTTAGCCACTGCTCAAAGTAGAATTAGATGAAAAAGAAGATTAAGCAGAAAAGTTCACGACCGTCCTGCAAGAACACCCGCTATTAACGTAGGAGATCGGGTGCTGTTTGGCGATTAGATCTGCTTCAGAAAAGAAGTTTCAAAGTTTTAATTGCTGCGTTATTGACCTGTTAGAGTAAAAAAGGTACTGGGAGACACTGGCATGTGGTAGGCAAACCAGATACTGACATTGAAAAAGGAATACAAAATGCAAATGTCTAAATCGGCGTCTACACACATTATCCACAAACCACCGTATGGTGCATGACGGAGGATACCTTGTACCACTACTCATCATTTCCTTTCCTGCTACACTCCCAAATACAGCGAGGAGAAACAACTGTCCACACGCCTCCATACGAGCCCTGATTTCACTCATCTGATCATCGCGATTCTTACGTGAAATCTACGCTGATGGAAGACAGTACATTCGTTCTCAGTCAACTTCAGCTGCCGGTTCTCTAGATCTTCTCAACAGGGTTTCCTGAAACGATCGTCGTCTTCTCTCCAGGGATTCCCAACTGAGTTCACAGAGCATTTCTGTAACACTTCTATGGTGATCGAACCTACCGGTAACGAAGTTAGCAGCCCATCTCTCAGGTACTTCGACGTTTCCCTTTAATCCGAACTGATGAGGATTACAAACACTCGAGTAGCACTTTAGACTGCGTCGCGCTAGTGTTATGTTTGCGGTCTCCTTTACAGGTGAATTACACATTGCGAAAAGTCTGCCAATAAACAGAAGTCAACCATTCGCCTTCCGCACTCCCATCCTGAAGCGCTCGTTTCATTTCATATCGCTTTTCAATGTTACGCCTAGTTATTTAATTGACGTGACTGTGTCAAACAGCATACTAGTAATTGTATACTGGCACATTATTGGATTGTTTTCCCTGCTCATCGCCTGTGCGTTACATTTTGTTCCGTTCAGAGCCACCTGCCACTCATTGCACCAACTTTAAATTTTGCCTAGGTCATCTTGCATCCTCCTGCAGCCACTCAATGACGACGACTCCCGTACAGCACAGTGTCATCAGGAAACATCCGGAGATTACTGCTCACTTTGACCGTCAGATTATTTATGTACATACAGAATAGGAGTGGTTCTATCACAGTACCCTAGGACATTCCTGACTTCACTAATGTCCATGATTGAATGCTTCCTGTCGAGTGTAATGGGTTGTGTCGCTTAAGATGACTTCAGGCCAGTCACATACCTGGGATACAATTCATTATGCTCGTACCTTCGTTAACAGTCTGCAGCCTTTCATCAGTTAAGCACTCTACAAACTCCTGGCATTGTTATTTTCTCGTTAAATTTGTTAAGAGTCTATGCTATGCTGAATGAAGAAAGTTTCGATGATTTTCCGTCGTGGACTACTATCGAGAAGTAGTAAATCATTTAGCTTCTCTCATAGAGCAAAAGTATTGAGTTTTTATGTTGTCCTTTATCAAAACTGTCAAGAGGAGAGACAGTGTGGGATAGGTCCCTTCTATGGCATGAGGCATCCATTAGTGACTACTGAGGTACTGGGCATAACTAACTCACCAGGATTCCCCTCCCCTCCCCTCCCCCACCACTCTACAAGTACTTATACAAGACGATTCAGATCTCTAGTAGAGCCTTCCAAGTTCTGAAAGAGAGATTCAGACACACATTCAGAGCACAATGAAATCAGAAAGGTTTCGCTAGCAGATGAAGTGCATCCAGACAAGAGGATGTTAAGATGCATGTACAAATGAGATTTTTTAAAGGAAGTTAAATTAATAGTCTATAGCAGAGAATAAATGGGACAGAACAAAGGCATGGATTAGCAGAGTATTCAGGTAAATTTTCCGTCTCAAACTCAGAGACTCAAAGCTCAGAGTGGGAAAATTACTGGATATAAAGAGAAGTCTATTTGGTTGACCTGAGGCATATTACTGGGCATCTGCCCTACACAGATAGAAGTTAAGGAAGTGAAATTCCCTGGTTACTGTGAGTAGAAAACTGAACATGAGGGATTCATAGCATAGTTACTACTATCTATTGTTATGGGCAGGATTTATTGACTGTTAGCATTTATCCATCTATAAAAAATATAACTCTAGTGTGTCAGTTTAAAATAACTAAACAATTAGTAACCTCAAAGCATCAGATGACTGAAAGTAAGTAATGGTCTACTAAACCAAGTAATAGGAAATTAATGCCTAATGCTGATGGGGAGTTACCAACCTGAATCCTTCAAATATCGCCACTCGTAAGATTCTCTCTATTCATTATATTTTAAGTCACATTAATTTTATTCATTTAGTTAAACTTCTTCTTTTAATCCAATTCTTATTAAAAGAGCAGAAAAAAACCAATCGAAATGAAGAACCTAACCTGAAAATGATAAATTTATTCTCAAGATTTGATCCATCTACTAACATATTAAACTTATCATTAAATTGAACTAAAAATACTTAGGACTAGTATTAATGCCATCATTATTTGTCTTGCACCACCACAGATTAATATTATCTGAAATAAATGAAATTTAACTTTACACTATGAATCTAAAGCCTTATTAGCACCAAAATGGACAAACAGTCATCTTTATTTCAATTTTTATTATAATATTATTTAATAATATCACAGGATTAACCCCTTACATCTTTACTGCAACAAGACACATAACATTAACATAATTCTTGGACAAGTACTTCTGTTAATTCTAGAATCAGCAGTAATTATAATTCAAGCTTACAGTTACTCAGTCTTAAGAACTTGTTATTTGAGAGAAGTATATTAAAGTTACGTCAAGAACTCACTGAAATCACCCATTTCACTTAATAGATATCAGACAATGACTATTAACAAGAACAATTGGAGCATTAACACTAGTATCAGGATTAGCAAAATATTTCAATTATTTAATATCAATCTATTTATGATTGAATTTGTAATCTCACTGCCATCAATAATCTAATGATGACAAGATATAGTACATGAAGGAACATATCAGAATTTACATAGAGGATTTGTACATATTGGATTGCAATGAGGAATTCTTTTATTCACTCTATCAGAAGTATTATTTTTCATATCATTCTTCTGAGATCTTTTCAGCAGAAGACTAGCCCAAAAAAATTGAGCTAGGAATATTATGACCACCAGTAAGAATCAACCTTTCAATCCTATACAGATTCTATTGTTTAACACAGCACTTTGTCATGCTTCATGTGCAAGTGCAACATACCCAAGTACTATAAGGAAAATTATTTACGGTCCTATTAGGACTATACTTCACCATACTTCAAGTACATGGGCACTGAGAGGCACATTTCACTATCGCCAATGCCATCTATAAATCAACAATCTTTGTTAAAACAGGATTCCATGGACTTCATGTAATTATTGGAAAAATTTTCCTAACAATATGTTCACTTCAACATCCAATAAATCAATTCTCACCAAGACACCACTTTGGTTGTGAAGCATTAG
This sequence comes from Schistocerca serialis cubense, assembly GCF_023864345.2. Taxonomy (NCBI): domain Eukaryota; kingdom Metazoa; phylum Arthropoda; class Insecta; order Orthoptera; family Acrididae; genus Schistocerca; species Schistocerca serialis. The sequence continues at coordinate 739,452,773 of NC_064643.1, read as the reverse complement.
CATAGTATTGACGCTTCATAGGTGCAGTATGATTATTGCTACGTATTTCAATATATTCCTGAGGTGGATAATTTTTTTCTTGTATGAATAGTACATTTGACTTCCACCTACTATTCACCTAGAAAGCTTAATATAAGTAAGAAAATCCTTGTATTATATACAAGAGTTTTGATGAAATTCATTAACCTAACAATTGTTGTAATCGTAACAACTATTCCATCACAAAAATAATAATTGACTGAGAAAAAAAATCTCTATTTATATGTTAATTTAATCCAAGAAAAGCAGCACAAATACCTTTTTCCCGTAGATTCTTCCTAACTGCCATAATTTTTCTTATCTCTGATGCAGAAATTCCATTAATTCTACCAACTATATTATAATGAAAACATCATATACTATAATCTGAGCAGTTTCAATAATATTCTTCATCCTAGTACCTTTCGGAGTATTATACAACGAATGAAATCAAGGAACTCTGCAATGAGCAGAATAAAGGTGTTGCAGATAAGTATAACATTTGGGTTCCATTCAAAAAGTATTGATGTAATCAACCAACATTAAACAGAAGTGAACTATTGCAATCAGTTTCAGCCTGTAAAAGTGGTAAATATTTATCCTTCTTCTATATTAATTGAAGCCAAAAAATGGTGCAGTGCCGATCATAATGTAATTAAACTATAAGGTTTCAATTGAGGAAACGTAAAGACAATATGAGATATGCCACTTTTTATATTACCAGTTACATTACATTAACAGTTCTAACATTTACATAGTTTAAATAAAAACTCACTGTTAAAATAATATAATCTCTATTTATAAATAACTTAATATACTAACACTGACACAATAATTCTAAGATAATTAGGTATTCGAAGAATAATACAACTAAAAAACATTCAAAACATAAATGGGCATACATAAATAATGAAATTTGAGACATACCACCCCAGGATATAACTAGTTAAATAAACAAATAAGCTGTATAAGCCATGATCAAATAATAATTGGTCCTGACTGTAATCAGAAGTCTTTGATGTATAATAATCTAACTTTAAAAGTATCTAGGTAACAAATTTCGTCAAAAGGAAAGGTATAAATCATATAGAACCAGAAAATCTATCAGAAGACAATGTATGTAAAAAACAAATTATAAAAAAAAATTGGACTTTAGCTAACCCAAAGAAGCACCTAAAACCACATCTTTAATTGTTAAAAATTTCAAATAATAAGGTAAAGTAATTATATGAGGAATAGGAAAAATCAGTGAAGACAAGGGGCTATCAACCAAAAGAGCAACAAACAATAAATCAATTGAACCAAAGGAAACATAATAAAATCTGTAATCAACAAAAAATCATGAATAACAATGACTATCCTATTTATTGAATAAAAAATAAATGAAATGAACAAGAAACCGCTAAAAGTAAAGAAAAAGCCAAAGATTTAATCCATCTGAAACTTAGCATCTCAAGAATTAAATAACTCTGATAACATCCATCTAAAACAAGTATGCCTCACATAGACAAACTAGAAACACTAAAAGAAACTATAGTTAACGACTATCGTCAGAATCGTTTAAATTATAAATTATTGAGCCTGCTAACAAAAGTAACATCTTAAATATAGCATGAGCTAATAAATGGGAAAAGGTAAGTTTTGGATAACCCATCAAGATAATTCTTATTAATAAATCAAGTTAGTGTAAAGCAGAATGAGCAGTAATCTTTTTAATCAAACTCAAAAGTAGCAGCTAGGCCAGCCATAAACATAGTCATACAACCAATCAAAAATAAAAACCAACCACAATTATAAGTTTGTAATATTGGATTAAAGCGAATTAATAAATAAACCCCAGCAGTAAGAAGAATAGATGAAATGAACTAAGGATACAGGATTTGGAGCAGCCATGGCAGCAGGAAGTCAAAAAGAGGAAGGAACATGAGCTCATTTAGTTATAGCAGCTTAAACAATTAATATAGTAATATCTTTCATCGCAAAAGAATTTGAGAATACATATAATTCAAACTACCAAAACTTAATATTCAAGCAATAGAAATCAAAATAGGAACGTCGCCAATTCGATTAGATAGCAGTTAACACACTTGCACTATAGAATTTTACCTTTTCATAATAAATAACGAAACATTCAGAAACCAAACCCAAACTATGTCAACCAAATAAAACTCTAATCAGATTAGGAATATTAATTAATAACCCTATGGAAGAAGTAAATATTACCACAAACATAATAAAATGATTCCTATTTTTTCACCAGATACATAATCCTCTCAATAATAAATTACTTAGGGAGAAATATACATAACTAAAGGCATAAAAGTAAGAGATATTGAAACCAAAATCAAAGTCATTACAAGTGTTGAAACATATTAAAAAGCTGTCACTCAAAAAAACTCTATAATCAATTATTAAATAATAAATACCGATAGTAAAGATTAAAGGTCTGGAAATGTATAAAGAAAAAAGATTCTATGAACAAATAGAAAAACTAGAGTCCACTGATACCACAAAACCATATTATTATTTAAAACACTTACAATTTAAACAAAGAAATACTCACCCTTTAAACAAAAAACATTTACAGACAATCAATGTAAAAGTAAAATATGATACTCCTGAAAATGAGTGAGAGGAAAGGTATGAACTCCAGAACAATACTTATGATGTTGAGAATGAGGTTATATATGCATAGAGTATAGACTGCTACTAGAAAAATTAAAAAGAATCAGGACCAAAAATCTACAGAGAGATCAAGATATAATTCTACTTAATTATCTCAACTTACATACCAAATTGAGTAAAGTAGGAGCAGCCATATTTGATGATTTCGAAAGGTATCGCCATAAAGGCATTCTAGGCATAAAATTAAGTTTATGTATTCGTCATGTCACCCCAACAAATCATTATCATCAAATATAGTAAGACAAACAAAGCACTATATAAAAATTATGTTCTGTAGGGTCTTCTCGTCCTAAAGATAAATTTAAGAGGTTTCACTTACATGTTAAATTCAAAAATTTATAAAAGATTGTTGATCACTCATCAAGCCATTCATTCCAGGCACCAATTAAGAGACTAATGATTATGCAACTTTTGAACAGGAAAATTAAATGGCTCTTTAGAAATTTACTCAGTGAGCAGCCCAAACCACAAAATATTTTCTAGAGGACATGTTTTTCACAAACAGGTGGAAGTCAATTTTGCTTAGTTCCATATGGTAAGTTATCAACAACCATATTTTAATACAAATAAATATACTAATTGTTTCATTATGACTAAGATTATTAAATCAAATCATGTATCTTAATAATAAACCTAAAATAATTTTAAAATCAAATTCTAAAATTATTAACTAAAATATAATCTTAAAGGTAGATGGTTTAAAGCCTACTGTTACCTTCTAAAGTAAGTAAAATATGGGTTAATAACTTTAGAGCTTATCCCCTAAATAATAAACAAGTTAATTTTAACCTTTGTTCTGGATGGTTGCCAGGTTGTGCCATATTAAAACTCTGCTGAAGTTTTTTAAATGACTTATTTGCTTTCACTACAGTGCTTCATTCACCTCGGTCCGCGTCACAGGCCCCACAATGCTGAGGCCAACGCCCCATCGACCTGTGCAATGCTACACTGTGTCATGCCGGCCTTGTTCACCAGCTGTGGAGTTCCGATTACGTCAGAATAACTGCGCCCGGAACCAACTCAGCGGCCACCATCCCTGTTGACACCATCCTACTTCGTCAGGAGCCATAGAGCGGCCCCAGTGCTGCTTCTTCCTTCGCTAGCATAGCTGGGAACGTGGTAGCATCGACCGGCCGCTATCCCGCGTCGGAATCTGTGGACCCTCGCCACAAATGTCTCTTACTGGTGTGGGGAGCCGAGACGACTGCCTGCAGTAGCAAGCCAAAGAGTGTCTCACCCTGTCTGCTTGCGGACCTCACATCGGCCTCAAAGGGTCGAACCAATGACACACCGTGGACTGGGATGCTGTCGCCCCATCCGTTGTTGCATGTAGCATGGCAGAGTGACACACCCCACTGTCCAGGAGAGCTGCCACACTTGACTGCCCCACAATGTGTTCAGAGGGTCGAGCAAATGACACATCGTGGAGTACGATGCTGTCGCCCCATCTGCTGCCATGTGTCGCCGATAGTGTGACATGCCCCGTCATCCAGGAAAGCTGCCACACTTCAATGAATCTCATTAGAAAGTGGCACCCATTTACACTCGGCTGTGCGTCTGTGTTTCGCCAACCCATTGCTCCAAGTCACGTACACACAGGTTGTGCTAGTGGGCCCCTTCTGCCTATAGCTTGCGCCATGCAAACCACTGCGTTTACTCTTTTCAGCGGTTCAACGGCCGTGTGGCCTCCATTGCACTTTGCAACCACTGGTCAGCATAACTTACTGCAATCAGGACCGCACCTGGCTGTAACTTGTGCTCAGAATATCGCACAAAACTAACTTTCCCTAATCTAAACGGTGGTGCCGCTACACATTTAAAAATTAAGTACAAACAATTAACTTTAACAAATTAATCTTTTTCTTAAGAAACTAGATACCTTAGGAAAGATTAACATTTCATTTCTATAAATAGTTTAATATGAACTATGACACATTAACCGTAACCTATTTATAAAGCACCCTACATCGAGGCAAGTAAAGTAAATACAAAAATGTACCAAAGGTGCAATAAATTAACTCTACATTAATAAATTTAATTTAGGTGAACCTTCATTTATGTTGGAAAAATGGCTGTCAATGTGTAATTGCACTCTGACTGTAAGTTGTTTAACCATTTTTGCCTTAATTACAGTTCTGCCTGTTTTTATTGAGTCACGAATTGAAGGACAAGATTTGACTTGACTGGCAACATCTTTGTGTGTAGCTTTTAAATGTTTGACTTCAGCTGGAATATTTTTACACCTTTTGTGGTTTATTTCTTTTGCTGTAGGTTCAGTTCAGAAAATTTTGAGTCAAGCTCGGACACATGCCTGCTCAGTCTCACGTTTATCTCATCTACTCTTTCACAAAATGTGTAATTACATGCTTCATAGTGCTAATAATTTTGCCTTCATCTCGTGATGTAGCGTTTTTAAAACTACAATGTGTTCGTAAGTGTCCCTCTGGCTTTCGGTCATCATATTATTTATTGTTTATAGTCATCTGATTTTCTATTGATAACATACGTGCACTGGTGTCTTGCTTGTTTTTAGTGATCTGATCTTGTTTTGATGACGTGAGATTTTTATTTTCAGTTAATTGCTTGATAATAGCATCAAACATAATGTCAATATTTGTCAGCTGAAGCTGCTCTGCCCCCACCACGTTATTTGATATGACGTCAGGGATAAGAATGGCTCTGAGCTATTTTACTAGTCGTCAGCATATTAAGAAACCTCAGTCACTAGGCACATTAATTGCTGATTGATGGTTACTATTGCAGTCAAATCTGAAGTCATTGTCAATGTTTTGTTCAATGTCCCAGTCACATTTGGTTTGGGTCTGTTGTCTGTTGTCTTCCATTCTTGCTAATTTTCTACATGTTACCACCATGCTGTGCAAAAGTATATTCTAAGAAAAATTACTGAGCGAGGTGGCGCTGTGTTTAGCATAATGGACTCACATTCAGTAAGGCGATGGATCCGACTCACATCTGGCCATCCTGAAAAGGTTTTCAATGATGTCTCTAAATCGCTTCAGGAAAATGCTGGGATGGTTCCTTTGAAAGGACACAGCCAATTTCCTTCCCTGTCCTTCATTAATCCGAGCTTCTGCTCCATCTCTAATGACCTCTCGTCGTAGGGCGTTAAGCACTAATCTCCTCCTCCTCCAAGAAAAATCTATATACTTATTTGATAATGAATTCATCAAATTAATTTCATATACCAACAATTTTGGTCTAACTGAGCAAGAACTGCAACTAATGGTGAAGTAATTAACAATAATTGCTGCTTGCCATTTTACTTTGCACATGGTACAATTCTGCCAATTTTTAAATGTGGTGTGACTGTATTGTTGTAATAAACTGTATGGTAAAAGTAATTTGGGCACAAAATGACTGCTACTGTTACAGAAAATTTTGACAAAGCTAGGCAGCCACTAACAATTACTGAAAGAACTTGACGAACCTGCTAACATAAAAGTGGGATGTCTTACCTTGGATCCAAGTAATCAGTGTAAATTTCAGGTTTCATCAACAATTCTAATGTTTTGCCTTTTTGTTTGGTCTTTACAAGTATTCAGTGGCGACAGCTTGTAAGATTTTAACCCATTATCCATGCAAAATATAAACAATGCAGCAAATAACATAATAGGGCCTGTCATCGTCACCAGTTTAAGGGGGTAGGACGTCAAACGGGCCGACTTGGAGCAGGAGAGGCATCTCAGGATATTTTAGTTTCCAGTGTCTATACTTTTATAAATAAGTTCAAAAACTTTGGCAGCATCACCAGGAAGGATTCAGGATTCACATACTTTGCAGTGGAAGTTCGAAAACATAACAAAATAATTCTTTTACATGTGAAATTTCATCATTTTTTCACTTACTAATAGCTGCATTTGTTGCTATAGGTACACTTTTCTTCATAAGATAGAGAGATTCTTCGATGAATTTTGCGCGACATACATACCATACTTACTGGTGTATGAAACTCTAGAATTTATTTAAATTATGAAAAAACAAATGAGATTTTATACTTTAAACTTCATGTTTAGAATAACACAAATTTTATAGTTCATTACCACAATTTTTACGACAGTTGTTAGTAGATTTGGAAAATTCTAGAGTTTCATACTGCGTTACGTATGGTTTCTGTGCTGTTCAAAATTCATCGAAGAATCTCTCTTACTTATGATTAAGCGATTCTAGTGTTAAGACAGCTATGATAATTTGCAACTGTTATACCGATGGTTCCTTGATCTATGTTCTTCCTGTGTTCGACCAGCGCCCTTTGAGACTAAAGCCCTTTGTGTGTTTCCTCAAGACCTCTGACCTAAAAAACCACCCAGTCCACACCACACAGCCCTTGTTATCCTCGAAGCCACCTACTGCGTCTAATGGACTCCTGATGTATTCAGCAGAACCTGAAAACGCACTACCCTCTACCGTAATTCGAGGAATCTGCAACCTAAACGGGCGCAACAAGACGTTTTCTACAAATACGCTTAAAATACTTGATTGCACAGCAGTTCACAATTTAGTTCCACTCCCGGAGAGAGGGGGGGTAAAAAAAAAACACTTAAATATTTCCGTACGAGCTCCGACCAAACAGTTAATTCTTTCTGTGCGAATTGTGATTTCTCTTATTTTATCATGTTGATCATATTTCTCTATGTACATGCGTTCCTAAGAAGTATTTTCTCACTCTGAGGAGAAAATTGGTGATTGAAATTTCATGACAAGATACTGCCACAGCAGAAAACGTATTTTTGTTTTAATGATAGCCTCTTCAATTCGATTTCACATCACTGACACCCTCTTCCCTGTTTTGTGAGTATACAAAGTGATGTCTCCTTCTCTAATCTTCTTCGATGTCCTCCATCAATCTTAACTGATGCGTATCCTACAGTGTACAGGAACATTGCAGCACTGGGCGATAAGCGCAGCATAAGCAGTGCCTTTAGTGGACCTCATGCATTCTCTAATTGTTCTTTCAATGTACCGCAGTTCAGTCTCGCTTTTTCTCTGCGTGATAGATCCAGATGAAGTTATTCGTAATTGTAATCCCTAGGTATTTAGGTGGGTTTACAGCCATCACATTCGTGAGAGTCATCAAGTTTCCTAAATTTACAAGATTCCTCCTACAATTCCTCCTACAACACATTTGGATAATTTCACTCTTTCCATTACATAAACACAATTGTCGTTTTTCGCCTAATACAGATATGGTGGCTAAATCATTTTTAAATCGGTTTTGAACGTCTGATGGCTTTAGATGAACGGTAAATAATAGCATAATCTGCGAAAAATCTAATAGCACTATTCAGCTGGTTTCCTAAATCGTTTATGTAGATCAAGAAGAGCAGAGGGTCTATAACATTTCCTCAAGGAATATCAAATTTTGCTTTCGTCTTACTCGATGACTTTTGGTCCATTGCTATGAACTCTGATGCACTTAACAAAAAATTATAAATCCAGTAGCACAACTGAGACGATACTCCACAGGCTCTCAATTTGATTAGACTCCACTTGTAAGGAACGGTTCCCAAAGTCTTTTGAAAATCTAAAAATATGAATACAATTTGACATCCACTGCCGATAGCACTCATTATTTCTTGAAAGTTAAGACATATATGTGTCTTACAAGAAAGACTTTTTCTGAATCTGTGTTGGCTGGCTGTCAGTAAATCGCTTCCATTAAGTTCATTCGAACACAGTATATGTTTCAAAATCCTCATGCAAATCAACATTAGGGATACTGGTCTGTAAGTAGTGGGTTACACATATTTCTTTTTTTGGGTATTGGTATGACCTGTACAACTTTCCAATTTTTTAGGTACAGATCTTTCGGCGAGCAAGCAGTTGCATATGACTGCTCAGTAAGGAGCTGTTGCATCTGCATACTCGCGCCGTGTTGTTGCTTGTGGGGTCACTTTCACAAATAAGATTAAAAAATCCTGTATTGTTAGTCTTCTTTAATACTCCGATTGTTTGGTTACCAAATGCCATTTGTTTCATTTAAATTTTACTATAACATTCGGAGTTATTAATTTTTTCCTGTTGTATGGTAATTACTCTCTCAGACAAGTCTTGCCTTTGCCACCCAATGCTACCGTCTACTTATTTGGCCACATCTTGACTGTGTTTCTATTGACTATAAAATGTCCCTTAAGAAGCGTTCCTCAGTTTCCGAATCAACGGTTACCTAGAGATACAGTAATCACTGACGGCACCTGTGGATTGCTGTATGGGACTGGAGATTGTGACATTTAATAATTGATGGGCAGTGTAGCTTTTAAAGCTAGGATGGAGTTCTATTTGCTTACTTCTGTAGCGTTAACATCTTCTGTAGAAAACGTTACACCACATGACTGTGTTCTTCAACACACTATCGTAAAATTCTGATGTGTGGGCTGAAAAACTGAAACGTCCCCTTTGAACAATTATACACGTGACTGGGCTTAAACTGACACACAATGTCTTTAGTGCAACGCAATCTGATTTTCAATAATCCCTACAAAAGAATGGCCCTGACTAACATTAACCTATACCTTTCACAAATCACTTGCCTCAAAAAAATCTTCGTTACTCGAACTACTGCAATATAGCGAGCGCCACTATTGCCAGCTAAATAAAAGATTCTAACTACTGAAGGCACTAACTACTGATAGGCATAGTTAGCAAATGAAAGATTTTGATAGAGAACAAATAATGTATTTACCTTAATAGTCATAATATATATATAGCAGTTCATGACATCCAGTCTTACAAGTTTCAAAAATCCGCCATCTATCTCCCCACATCCACCAGTGCTGGCAGCTCACCTCCAACTGCGCAACGCTACGCGCTGTTCCCATCCAGCTGCCCAACACTACAATGGCAGACAACAATGCAAACCAGCCACAGACTGCACACAGCACAGCCAGTGATTTTCATACAGAGCGCTACGTGGCGTTACTAATAAGAAAACCTGAACAGCCTACTTACATAGCCCCCATGCTCCCCACAAAAAATTTTACAAATTTCTTTTGGGCACTGGCCAATACATATTTGTTAAAATATTTTTCACAATTACAATAACAAAGAAATCAAATGCGCACACATATTAATACAATGTTGATCAAAAGCTAAAATTTTCTCACAGTCCATAAAGACAGTTCTGATCATTCATCACAGTAATATTGCAGTGTTTTTCTCAAAGTCTGAGCAGTAAAAGAAAATGAACACGGAAGTAGTGGATTTCCATGCAATCTTGAAGAAGTAGTGTTGTCCTTCCAATGGAAAGACAGTGCTGACTCTCGACATGTAGAGAGGTAATGGGCCACAACAGAGCAAACCCACAGCAGAGTCATTCGAAGTTTTGAAGAATATTGGTAGGTAGCTCATCACAGAGCAGACCCACTGTACTCCTGGTAGAGATTACAGTAGTGGTGGGCCACCAGAGGTGCAGACATACTGCAGTCATTGCAGAAATAATGGTACTGGTGAGTCAGCAAAGGTGTAGACCCACTGTAGTCCTTGTAGAAATAATGGTATTGGTGGGTCATCAAAGATGCAGACCCACTGTAGTCCTTGTAGAGATGGCCAGCAGCCATCTGTTGTGACTGTGCAGGTGCACAATCACCATTGAAGAGTCTTGTGGATAATATAGCAAGTCCATAACCACCACTTGTGCACTCACAAAGTTTCTGGAATTGTCCTTAGAACCAGCAATGCTGTTATCCAGTCCCTTGCTGAATTATTAACACATGTGCAAACACTTACAGTCCCTACTTCTCACAAATTGTCCATATACTATGACCAACAGAAACGTGTGCAGTGAAATGTAACTTACAAGTTAATAATAAGATGAACTGGTACCAATTACAACTTTATAACATAAGAATACAATAACAATGGTACAAAATACACCATTAAAACATAATAATACAGATAACATTTGTAGTAATAGTGGCTTTACAAAAGAATAGAAATAAACATATACATCAGTGTTACAGGAATTATGACATAAGTAAATACATAAAAGATCTGAGTAATTATTGAAACATCAACTTCACACATGAGCATTAAAACAGAACAGAATTAATAATCTCTAACATCTTTACAAAGTAAATAACATATTATTAATGCACATTATATTTGAGGATAACAGTATTCCTCATCATAATTCATGTAGCTGAGTATTAGAATAATTCTACAACATAAGTCTTACCAGATAAACATATAAAGACAGGAAGAACGTAAATACACAAGGGTAAACAAACACATAGTGGGATAACACAAGGAAAGGACAGGGTTTGTTTTACTGTAGTATTTTGCAAACAAAACTTTCTTTACTTCTCGGAGATCTCCCTTCGTTCTTCATTATTTCCAAAAAGTCCTATCTATACCTGCTTTCCGTACTTTTCTCGTATAGCCTCTCAGTGCATTTCTTCAAATTCATCGCAACTCATTCTCTTATAAGCTACCCCCTCTTAAGCTAACTTAAATCTACTGAGCTCAGATGCTAAACTAAGGGACGAGGCAATGCAGCAGTACAAAACCATTAACATAAACAGTATTGACAAAAAAAATGGAAAATTGCAAAGCAAGCTACAGTAAATCTAAATTACCAAGCAATGCAACATTACAACTAATATGAGCCAATGTGCAGCAACAAGAAAAATAAATCTGTAGTAAAACTAGCTTAACAGAGTAATACAAAGTGAAATTTAGTAGCACTATGCCTGGCAAACAGCAGCAGCAAATTCAATAACTTATATCTGAACATGACATAGCTCAAGCAGAAAAAATATTACACTAAAGACAACAATGCAGACAAGGGAAATGTATATTCACATCTTAATGTCTATGTAATTAAAGTGGTGGACCACAAGAAGTTATTCTATGGAAAAATTACCAAGTAGTTGAAAAGAAAATTCCGTATGCAATTCCTGTGAAGGGAAATGTCTTTGTGCTCCCTCATATTTTTGAATAGATCATAAAATTATTTACTGGATCTGTAGGCATAAAATATATATATTAGTACATCTATTAAATTTCATTTAACCAATGCTGCAGTGCAGCTAGAAACTAGATATTAAACAAAATGAGTAAATAAATACATAAAGCAAGCCATATGGCATTTCTCTCAACTAGCAAGACAATAGCCGTGAAATGTTTCTCGTCATTTCATCAGGCAATTTAGTAAATATCATAAAGTAAGAGCTCCACATTGTAATCATATGTTTTCAATTTCGATCTTGTCGTTTTTGCGATGCTTTCTACAAAGGAATGTCAATAGCGAGGATAATGGCCTCTTTTTTTCTCCACCTGTGCCTCTGAAAGGCACTCACTAATGACTTCTTTCCAGGCGACTGTCGCCCATTTGGGTGCCAATGATGCATTACGTGAAGGTCACTTAATTTTCTTACCGAAATATTTACGACACCAGTTTACACGACAGTGACAGTCTCATATAAAAAATTTCACAGGTCGAGAATTTGCGTTGCAAATGTGTAGAAATCAAATCATATTGATATAACAGTGTCCAAAACATTTTCGTCGGCATTGTAATACACTCACGCATTTACATACATTTCATAACTCTTTAAAAACGATTCCTGGTTTCCAACAACCTTTTTCACAAACCAGAGTCCCTAACAACTACGCATTATTCCTTACCTTATTCGTTGACACTTCTTCAATATTTCATCATAATAAATACGTAGGATAATCAAATTCCTCATATATGGTAGCATGATCTTATTGATCATAAACATACCTCAACAGCATAATACACTGTAAGTAGGCTGTTTATGTTTTCTTTATGTAAGTAGGCTGTTTATGTTTTCTTTATGTAAGTAGGCTGTTTAGGTTCTTATGTAAGTAGGCTGTTTAGGATTTCTTATTGGTAACGCCACCTCTGTATGAAAATCACTGGCTGTGCTGTGTGCAGTCTGTGGCTGCTTTGCATTGTTGTAATACTCGCCATTGTAGTGTTAGGCAGCTGGCTGTGAACAGCGTGTAGCGTTGCGCAGTTGGAGGTGAGCCGCCAGCAGTGGTGGATGTGGGGAGAGAGATGGCGGAGTTTTGAAATTTTTCATGAACTGATATATTTATATATGATGATATCAAGGTAAATACATTGTTTGTTCTCTATTAATATCTTTCATTTGCTAACTATCCCTATCAGTAGTTAGTGCCTTCAGTAGTTTGAATCTTTTATTTAGCTGGCAGTAGTGGCGCTCGCTGTATTGCAGTAGCTTGAGCAGCGAAGATTTTTGTGAGGTAAGTGATTTGTGAAAGGTATAGTTTAATGTTTGTCAGGGCCATTCTTTAGTAGGAAATTTTGAAAGTCAGATTGCGTTGCGCTAAAAATATTGTGTGTCAGGTTAAGCACAGTCCTGTATAATTGTACAAAGGGGACGTTTCATATGTCGACCCTTAGCCGAGGATACCTCACTGGAATCTTCTGATTTTTTCTTGTAGTTTGTGTAATTAGTGTAGCTATTGTTTATTGCTAGCGTGTAATTGTAGAGAAAATCTCCTTTGTAGTTGCAGTCTTTCATTGTTGTACAGTAAAAGAGTTTTGGCATGCATGTAGATTTGCACCAAGTATTTCGCAGTTGCAATTAACTAGATATTATTTTCAGTGCTATTTTAATGTGTTCTCTTATTTTTGATCTTCAAATTGTGCTTTTCTTTGTTATCGTGTGAAATACTGTGACAATAATGGCGTGTGAAAAACGTAACACTAGGCTCCAAACTAAACTGAGAAATAATAGTGATGACGAGCGTAGCTTATCAGCGCCGCCGAGTAATGAATTTACTAATGTTCAAAGTAGTAATTTGGTAACTGTGCACAGGGAAATGGAGCGGGCGTCAAACAATGGCGTGGACAGTGAAACAATTAGTGAAGAGGGAAGCATTATCGATCGATCGGTCGGCAATAGCTCGTCTCAGGAAGCCGAAATGACACGACACGATCTCGCAAATACTGTAGATTCAGGTTTTGGATCCTCACCGTTTTCTCAAATAAGTCAAGACACATTTTCTGCTTGTCAAAATGTGAATGTTTCCGGTGTAAATTCACTGCCGAAAAGCACTGAGGAACATGTTTCAGACACCAATGCATTGTTATTACAATTAATACAACAAATGGGACAAACACAGCAAAAGCTTCAAAAGTTAGACACAATGGAACAAAATCAGAGACAAACACAGCAAAAGTTAGACACAGTGGAACAAAATCTTCAAAAGTTAGACACAATGGAACAACACCAGAGACAAACACAGCAACAGTTAGACACAATGGAACAAAATCTTCACACCACGCTTGAACAAACACGTGAAGATTTAACTACTGAGTTACATAACATTGAATCGAAATGTCAAAAAGTCTGTAATGACGTAAAAACACAAATTTGTGAGCATTTTCAACCTATTTTTTCGCGGCATGAAAATGCATTACAGAATCACGAAGCAGCCATAAAATAACTGCAAGCCATTGTTCATGAAAATCATGAGACCTTGTGGGCTAAAATTGACTCAGTTGCATCTACCGATTCGGTTACGCAACTTGCAATAACTCAGGAAAACTTAAAGGACACAGTAGATACGATTTCAACACAAATGGACACTCTGAAACTTGGTTCAGAAAAACACACTGAGGAAATGTGTTCACTATCGGAGAAAGTAGCCGAACTTTCGGATCAGGTCACTAACTTATCTACAAAGGTAGATGATGATCTGAATGACACAAGACCTGTAGCCTTCACTGACACTGAAGAGTGCGAACAAATTAGGAAATTCAAACAAAATCAGAATCAGATTAATACGCAACACCAAAGAGAAATCCGGGAAGTACAAGATCAGCTGACACAGTTAATACAAGAATTACGTATTTCAGAGGATACTCGCGCCCCAATACGGGAAGAGGGACTTAAAAATACGGAACAACCACAAAATAATAACACAGGACACTTCGGAAGTTATGAAAGAAATTGGCAAGGTGCACCGAATTTTGAAATGGAACCGCCGAAACGACATAACAATGACCGATATGCGACTCGCCGACATGATGACTTTGACTATAAGCTGTTCATTACTACACGTAAATTCAAAACATTTAAGAATTCTGGGAACGACATTCATCCACAAGCATGGCTCCATCAATTCTCTCATTGTTTTCCTCCCAACTGGTCATTAGAGCACAGATTAGAATTTATGTGTGGCTACTTAGAGAATGAACCAGCTGTAAGAATGCGGTCGGTCATTCACGATTGCCACAGTGAAGGAGAATTTTACCATGCCTTCCTCTCAGCATATTGGTCTCAAGCCACACAAGACCGGGTAAAACATGGTATCATAATGATGAAACATTTCGAACAATCTGAATTCTCCAGTCTTGTGAAATATTTTGAAGACATGTTGCACAAGAATCAGTACCTGTCAAACCCATACAGCCCCTCAGAACTCATCCGCATTTGCTTAATCAAATTACCTGAACATTTACGGCATATTATTTTAGCAGGACGTTGCAAAGACGACATTGAAGCTTTTCAGGGACTCCTACAAGAATTAGAAATTGACACAGACAGTCGCGGGATGCGAAAACAGGAAAACAATCACTTCAGGTCACATACGTCACAATTCCGTGATGACAGAAACAATAACTGGACACGAAAAGGCTATTCTTACAACGCAAATCGTGACCAAAACAGACACCATCCGTATGACAACCGTTGGCAGAGCAGTAATAACTACAGGGAAAGATCACCTCTCCGTGGTAATGACTATCACAGAGACAATAAGAGAAACAGACAATATGGGAACCAGAATAATTATTATCAAGGGAGGCAGAATAAATTCAGGCGCAACAGTCCGACGCACAGTTACGATTCGGGGAGAAATTCTCCACCACGTGACCGACACGAAAGAAACTACAGGAGGTATCGACATGACGACAGACGATGTGATCGTAACGACAGACCTGAACTGCATCAGAACTGGCGGGATTTAAACAGAGCTGGGCCCTCTCGAGGAGGTGAATTTGTAGAAGTTAGGTCTCCAAATCCCAATAACGACGCGCGCCAACAAAGAGACAGACAATGACTCGCACAGCAGGCAGCCGCGTGCGCCAGGTGGCTCAGAGAAAAATAACATAGACGCTAACCTTGAGAAAAACTCCAGTATTCTTTACCGACGTATACCGCCTGACAATTGCATTCAAGTTCAAACTCTGAGTACTATGAAGAGTAAAGGTTTACACCACATTTCACATGTAAAACCGTTTATTGAAAGATAATCTGCTTTTTAACTTTGTCTTTGTCATATAACTTTTCACTTCACATTTTTAGTATGCTTTGTCAGACTTAAGAAACTGTTAACATGCAACAATGTTTGAAGTTAAGTATCCAATCAAGAAACAAGAGAACTTATTTAAACAGAAATGACGAATGCATTGTTATAGTGAACAGACGTCACAGTGTTATTGTGTGTGTACATTCTTGCTTGTTAGTTGTACGATTACGTAACGACTATAAGGCTCACATACTTAGAACATTTACCAGTACTGCTAATGAGATTTTAATGCAACATTTTGGTTACCTGAAAATACATTCTGTATTTAAAGTGCTTTCTGAGAGATACCAGATGACACAGAGGTTAGTTTATGTGACAGCTACACGATTTTTATCACGACGCTACTAATGAGTGACAATGTACAATGTTGATTTTGCGGTGTTTCTGTTTTATATCTGCACAGTTTTTCTGTATTATTCTGGAAAGTAAAACATGTTTTAGTAGTAACTTTTATGGTATAGCTACAAGGAGACAGCCTTTTTCGTGGCACAACATTACGTTACTGTACAGTACTTTCTTCATCACGCCAATAAGCATAATAACTACGACATCTATACGCAAAGCATTTCACTTTTGTTTATCATGTGGTAAGTACATTGACTTCTGCAGAACTTAGCTTTCGGAGGACGATAACTACGACACTTCCACAGAGATTATGTTGCGACAAGATGCACAGTTTAGCGCTACAGTACACGCATTTGAGTGATTAATCTTATACTTAAAACACTTATTTTTAAAGATTTTTTTTAATTACAAAGAAAGTTTTCCGTGATACATTTCATTCCATTGCGGTAATTTGTAACACCTGGGAGTATAATTACATTAATCCTCAGGGGGGTACATGCCTACTTTGTGTACCATGTGTGTGGCAACCACAAGGAACCCTAGCTAATATGGTATTTGCTTATACAACTTTACACATCGGTACCTTATTTCTCTAACACACA
Source organism: Schistocerca serialis cubense (assembly GCF_023864345.2). Classification (NCBI taxonomy): domain Eukaryota; kingdom Metazoa; phylum Arthropoda; class Insecta; order Orthoptera; family Acrididae; genus Schistocerca; species Schistocerca serialis. Next base: position 739,435,800 of record NC_064643.1, on the reverse strand, counting down.
AATTACACAGCTATCTGATCATTTAACTGAGAGATAAACATTTTTTTACTACGTCAGTGACAGATGTTTACGTAATTACACAGCTGGATAACTTCACACTTATGAAACTGTATTTTGTCTGTGCATTGTAAACTGTTCATATTTTTTTTGGAACCATTGTGATACTATGAGAGCTTTGAATGATGTATTTGGTAAAGGGATTATGATTTTTAAAGTACGTTTGAGGCAGATGACACTTTTGACATGAGCAGAGAATTTTTTTTAATTATTGGAGGAAGCTACGACGATTTTGAGATTTGACTGAGGTGTTATGATGTTATTTTTACGACGACGATGTGTATTATGCTGCTGAGGTATGTTTATGATTAATAGGCTGAGGCTATATGAGTTATTTGATTATGCTTCATATTTATAATGACGAAATATTGACGAGTGTCGATGGATACGTATATGTGTAATAAGGTAAGGAGTAATGAATAGTGTTTAGGGACTCTGATTTGTGGAAAAGGTTGTTGGAAACCAAGAATTGTACTTTAAGAGTTATGAAATGTGTGAGTCATTCGTGAATGTATTACAATGCAGACGAAAATTTTTTTGGACACTGTTATATCAATAGCATTTTGTTTCTACAGATTTGTAACGCAAATTCTTGACCTGTGAAATATTTTTATATGCGACTGTCTCTGTAGCGGAAACTGCTGTCGTAAATATTTCCGTAAGAAAGTTAACGGACCACCTACACATAATGCGTCGTGGGCACCCAGCTGTGTCAGACGCCTGGAGAAAAAGCCATTAGCGCGTGCCTTTCAGAGCACAGGAAAACACCTGGAGAACAAGCCATTAGGGTGTGCCTTTCATCGCTAATGCGACACCCTTGTTACTTGAAAACATATGGTTACTCGCACTTTGTGCTAATTGCTGAAATGCTTATGAATTGATGGGAAATATTCGAACATCTGCACACCTGATTATGACAAGTGTCTTTCTATGAGAGTTGAGAGCTACTGACTTACGAAATGCCACATGACTATTGAATGATGTTTTTATGCTTTGGTTTGCGTAATTGCTTATTTCACTTGATATCTGGTTTCCAGCTGTGTTGCAGCATTGCTTTTATAAAATAAAATGCATTTGCTAATGTGAACACTTTCTGTCAACAGATCTATTAAATAATTATTTTATGATCCACATTCTTTAAGAAAAGGAGCACTTGGAAAGGAAAGAACAATAAGAAGGAACTAGTAACTGCATTCATAATTTTCTTTTCAAGTAATTGGTAACTTTTTGGTAGAATAACTTCTTGTGGTGCACCACTTTAATTACATAGACATTAAGATGATACATTTCCCTTATCTGCATTGTTGTTTAGTGTAATATTTTTTCTGCTTGCGCTATGTCATGTTTAGGTATAAGTTGCTGCTGTTTGCCAGGCATAGTGTTATTGAATTTGACTTTTGCTCATTTATGCTGCTAGCTTTGCCAATTTGCATTTTTTTGCATTCCTGTTTGTGTTGATTTGTTATGTGATGCTGCATTGCCTCGTCCCTTAGTTTAGCATCTGAGCTCAGTAGATTTAAGTTAGCTTAAGAGGGGGTAGACTATATAAGAGAATGAGTTGCGATGAATTGGAAGAAATGCATTGAGAAGTAATACGAAAAAAGTTCATAAAACAGGTTTAGGTAGGATTTTCTTGGAAATAAATGTTGAGGTAAGAAATGTGTGAACATATAAATACAGAAAGCATGCTTAGATAGAATTTTTTTTGGTGGAAACAGAGGATGAAATAAAAGGAAAGATATATGAAGTTTTGGGTTGGACTGCAGTACCAAATGTTACACTGAAAACGAACCCTGTCCTTTCCTATTGGTGTTATCCCACTATGTGTTTGTGTACCCTTGAGTATTTGTTTTCTTCCTGTCTCTGTGTACTGTTTCATAGAATATTTTTTTCTCTTCTAATACTAAGCTATATTCACTATGAGGAGGAATACTGTTATCCTCAAATATAAGTTGCATTAATAATATGTTATTTTCTTTGTAAAGTTGTTTACAATTCTGTTCTGTTTCAATGTTCTAGTGAGAAATTAATGTTTCGAAAACTATTCTCATTATTTTATGTATGTACTTATGTCACTATTTTTGTAACACTGATATATATGTTTATTTCTATTCTTTTGTAACGCCTGTTTTACTACAAATGTTATCTGTATTGTTATGTTTTTAATGATGTATTTTGTACCTTTGTAATTGTATTCTTATGTTATAAAATTGTAATTGTCACCAGTTCATGACATTATTAACTTGTTAGTTACATTTCACTGCACACGTTTCTGTTGGTCATAGTATGTGGACAATATGTGAGAAGTAGGGACTGTTAGTGTTTGCACGTGTGTTAATAACTCAGCAAGGGACTGGATAACAGCATTGCTGGTTCTAAGGACAATTTCAAAAACTTTGTGAGTGCACAAGTGGTGGTTTCTGGACTTGCTATATTATCCACAAGACTCTTCAATGGTGATTGTGCACCTGCACAGTCACAACAGATGGCTGCTGGCCATCTCTTCAAGGACTACAGTGGGTCTACATCTTTGATGATCCATCAATACCATTATTTCTACAAGGACTGCAGTGGGTCTGCACCTCTGGTGGCCCACCAATACCCTACTCTCTACCAGGACTACAGTGGGTCTGCTCTGTGATGACTTACCTACCAATACTCTTCAAAACTTCGAATGACTCTGCTGTGGGTTTGCTCCATTGTGGCCCATTACCTGTCAGCATGTCAAGAGCCAGCACTGTTTTTCCGTTGGAAGGACAACACTACTTCTTCAAGACTGCATGGAAATCCACTACTTCTGTGTGCAATTTCTTTTACTAATGAGACTTTGTGAAAAAAAACCTGTGATTACCGTAATGAATGATCAGGACTGTCTTTATAAACTGTGAGAAAATTTTAGCTTTTGACCAACATTGTATCAATAAGTGTGTGCCTTTGATTTCTTTGTTATTGTAATTGTGAAAAAATTTTAACAAATATGTATTGGCCAGTGCCCAAAAAAATTTGTAAAAATTTTTGTGGGGAGCATGGGGGCTATGTAAGTAGGCTGTTTATGTTTTCTTTATGTAAGTAGGCTGTTTATGTTTTCTTTATGTAAGTAGGCTGTTTAGGTTCTTATGTAAGTAGGCTGTTTAGGATTTCTTATTGGTAACGCCACCTCTGTATGAAAATCACTGGCTGTGCTGTGTGCAGTCTGTGGCTGCTTTGCATTGTTGTAATACTCGCCATTGTAGTGTTAGGCAGCTGGCTGTGAACAGCGTGTAGCGTTGCGCAGTTGGAGGTGAGCCGCCAGCAGTGGTGGATGTGGGGAGAGAGATGGCGGAGTTTTGAAATTTTTCATGAACTGATATATTTATATATGATGATATCAAGGTAAATACATTGTTTGTTCTCTATTAATATCTTTCATTTGCTAACTATCCCTATCAGTAGTTAGTGCCTTCAGTAGTTTGAATCTTTTATTTAGCTGGCAGTAGTGGCGCTCGCTGTATTGCAGTAGCTTGAGCAGCGAAGATTTTTGTGAGGTAAGTGATTTGTGAAAGGTATAGTTTAATGTTTGTCAGGGCCATTCTTTAGTAGGAAATTTTGAAAGTCAGATTGCGTTGCGCTAAAAATATTGTGTGTCAGGTTAAGCACAGTCCTGTATAATTGTTCAAAGGGGACGTTTCAACACGTCGTCGTCGTAAAAATAACATCATAACACCTCAGTCAAATCTCAAAAACGTCGTAGCTTTCTGTAATAATGTCAAAACCTAAAAAAATTTCTCTGCTCATTTCAGTAGTGTCATCTACCTCAAACATACTTTAAAATCATGCTCCCTTACCAAATACATTATTCAGAGCTCTCATAGTATCACAATGGTTCCGAAAAAATACGAACAGTTCACAAAGTACAGATGAAATACACTCCTGGAAATTGAAATAAGAACACCGTGAATTCATTGTCCCAGGAAGGGGAAACTTTATTGACACATTCCTGGGGTCAGATACATCACATGATCACACTGACATAACCACCGGCACGTAGACACAGGCAACAGAGCATGCACAATGTCGGCACTAGTACAGTGTATATCCACCTCTCGCAGCAATGCAGGCTGCTATTCTCCCATGGAGACGATCGTAGAGATGCTGGATGTAGTCCTGTGGAACGGCTTGCCATGCCATTTCCACCTGGCGCCTCAGTTGGACCAGCGTTCGTGCTGGACGTGCAGACCGCGTGAGACGACGCTTCATCCAGTCCCAAACATGCTCAATGGGGGACAGATCCGGAGATCTTGCTGGCCAGGGTAGTTGACTTACACCTTCTAGAGCACGTTGGGTGGCACGGGATACATGCGGACGTGCATTGTCCTGTTGGAACAGCAAGTTCCCTTGCCGGTCTAGGAATGGTAGAACGATGGGTTCGATGACGGTTTGGATGTACCGTGCACTATTCAGTGTCCCCTCGACGATCACCAGTGGTGTACGGCCAGTGTAGGAGATCGCTCCCCACACCATGATGCCGGGTGTTGGCCCTGAGTGCCTCGGTCGTATGCAGTCCTGATTGTGGCGCTCACCTGCACGGCGCCAAACACGCATACGACCATCATTGGCACCAAGGCAGAAGCGACTCTCATCGCTGAAGACGACACGTCTCCATTCGTCCCTCCATTCACGCCTGTCGCGACACCACTGGAGGCGGGCTGCACGATGTTGGGGCGTGAGCGGAAGACGGCCTAACGGTGTGCGGGACCGTAGCCCAGCTTCATGGAGACAGTTGCGAATGGTCCTCGCCGATACCCCAGGAGCAACAGTGTCCCTAATTTGCTGGGAAGTGGCGGTGCGGTCCCCTACGGCACTGCGTAGGATCCTACGGTCTTGGCGTGCATCCGTGCGTCGCTGCGGTCCGGTCCCAGGTCGACGGGCACGTGCACCTTCCGCCGACCACTGGCGACAACGTCGATGTACTGTGGAGACCTCACGCCCCACGTGTTGAGCAATTCGGCGGTACGTCCACCCGGCCTCCCGCATGCCCACTATACGCCCTCGCTCAAAGTCCGTCAACTGCACATACGGTTCACGTCCACGCTGTCGCGGCATGCTACCAGTGTTAAAGACTGCGATGGAGCTCCGTATGCCACGGCAAACTGGCTGACACTGACGGCGGCGGTGCACAAATGCTGCGCAGCTAGCGCCATTCGACGGCCAACACCGCGGTTCCTGGTGTGTCCACTGTGCCGTGCGTGTGATCATTGCTTGTACAGCCCTCTCGCAGTGTCCGGAGCAAGTATGGTGGGTCTGACACACCGGTGTCAATGTGTTCTTTTTTCCATTTCCAGGAGTGTACAATTTCATAAGTGTGAAGTTATCCATCTGTGTAATTGCGTAAACATGTGTCACTGATGCAGTAAAAATGTTTGTTTCTCTGTTAAATAATCAGATAGCTGTGTAATTTATGTGTTAGAGAAATATGGTACTGATGTGTAAAGTTGTATAAGCAAATACCATATTTGCTAGGGCTCCATGTGCTTGCCAAACACATGGTACAAAAAGTAAGCGTGTACCCCCCTGAGGATTAAGGTAATTATACCCTCAGGTGTTACAGATTACAGCAATGGAATGAAATGTATCACGGAAAACCTTTTTATCATTGTACCTCAAACATCTTTAAAAATAAATGATTTAAGTGCAAAATTTATCCCTCAAATACGAGTCCTGTAGCGCTAAATGTGCGTCTTGTTGTAAGATAATCTCTGTGGATGTGTGGTAGTTATTTTCCTCCGAAAGCTAAGTTCTGCAGAAGCCAATGTACTTACCTCATGATAAACAAAAGTGAAATGCTTTGCGTATAGATATCTAAGTTATTACGCTTATTGCCGTGATGAAGAAAGTACTGTACAGTAACGTGTTGTTGTGCCACGAAAATGGCTGTCTCATTGTTGCTATACCACAAAAGTTACTACTAAAACATGTTTTACTTTCCAGAATAGTGCAGAAAAACTGTGCAGATATAAAACAGAAACACCGCAAAAGCAACATTGTAAATTGTCACTCATTAGTAGCGTTGTGATAAAATCGTGTAGCTGTCACATAAATTAACCACTGTGTCATCTGGTATCTCACAGAAAGTACTTTAAATCCAGAATGTATTTTCAAGTAAATCAAAATGTTGCATTAAAATCTCATTAGCAGTACCAGTATATGTTCTAAGTATGTAAGCCCTACAGTCATTACGTAATTGTGCAACTAACAAGCAAGAATGTACACACACAATAACACTGTGACGTCTGATCACTACAAGAATGCATTCGTAATGTCTGTTTCAGTAAGTTCTCTTGGTTCTTGACTGGGTATTTAACATTGTTGCATGTTAACAGATTCTATGTGTGACAAAGCATACTAGTAACGTGAAGTGAAAAATTTTGTACCAAAGACTAAGTTAAAAAGCAGTTTATCTCTTAATAAACGGTTTTACATGTGAAATGTGGTGCAATCCTTTACTCTTCATAGTACTCAGAGTTTCAACTTGAACGCAATTATCATGCGGTATACGTCGGTAAAGAATATTGGAACTTTTCTCAAGGTTAGCGTCTATGTTATTTATCACTGAGCCAGCCGGCGCACGCGGCTGCCTGCGATACGAGTCATTGTCTGTCTCTTTGTTGGCGCGCGTCGTTATTGGGATTAGGAGACCTAACTTCTACAAATTCACCTTGACGAGAAGGCCCTGCCCTGTTTGAAGCTCGCCAGTTCTATGGAATTCAGGTCTGTCGTTTTGTCGGTCTTTTACATAGTTTCTTGTTTGTCGGTCATGTGGTGGAGAATTTGTCCCGGAATCGTAACTGCGCGCTGAACTGTTGCGTCTGAAGTTATTCTGTCTCCCTTGATAATAATTGTTTTTGTTCCCATATTGTCTGTTTCTATGGTAATCTCTGTCATATTCATTACTACGGAAATGCGATCTTTCTCTGTAACTATTATTACTCTACCAGTGGTTGTCATATGGGTGGTGTCTGTTTTGGTCACGATTTGCATTGTAAGAATAGACTTGTTGTGTCCAGTTATTGTTTCTATCGTCACGGAATTATGACGGATGTGACCTGTAGTGATTGTTTTCCTGTTTCCGCATCCCGGGACTGTCTGTGTCAATTTCTAATTCTTGTAAGAGTCCCTGAAAAGCTTCGATGTCGTCTTCGCAACGTCCTGCCAAAATAATATTTCTTAAATGTTCAGGCAATTTCATTATGCAAATGCGGATGAGTTCTAAAGGGCTGTATGAGTTTGAGAGATATTGATTCTTATGCAACACGTCTTCAAATATTTGACAAGACTGGAAAATTCAGATTGTTCAAAGTGTTTCATCATCATGATGCTATGTTTTACTCGGTCTTGTGTAGCTTGAGACCAATATGCTGGGAGGAAGGCATGAAAATATTCTCCTTCACTGTGACAATCGTGAACGACCGATTGCATTCTTACAGCTGGTTCATTCTCTAAGTAGCCACACTTAAATTCTAATCTGTGTTCTAACGACCAGTTGGGAGGAAACAATGAGAGAATTGATGGAACCATGCTTGTGGATGGATGTCGTTGCCAGAATTCTTAAATGTTTTGAATTTACGTATAGTAATGAACAGCTTATAGTCAAAATCATCATGTCGGCGAGTCGCATGTCGGTCATTGTTACGTTGTTTCGGCGGTTCCATCTCAAAATTCGGTGTACCTTGCCAATTTCTTTCATAATTTCCGAAGTGCCCTGAGTAATTATTTTGTGGCTCTTCCGTATTTCTATTCCCTCTTCCCGTATTGGAGCGCGAGTGGCCTTGTACTTCCCAGATTTCTCTTTGGTGTAGCGTATTAATTTGATTCTGAATTCGTTTGAATTTCCCAATTTGTTCGCACTCTTCTGTGTCATTTAAGACTACCGGTTTTGTGTCATTCAGATTATCATCTACCTTCATAGATAAGTTAGTGAACTGATCCGAAAGTTCGGCTACTTTCTCCGATAGTGAACACATTTCCTCAGTGTGTATTTCTGAACCAAGTTTCTGAGTATCCTTTTGTGTTGAAATCGAATCTACTGTGTCCTTTAAGTTTTCCTGAGTTTTTGCAAGTTGCGTAACCGAATCGATAGATGCAACTGAGTCAATTTTAGCCCACAAGGTCTCATGATTTTCATGAACAATGGTTTGCAGTTCTTTTATGGCTGCTTCGTGATTCTGTAATGCATTTTCATGCCGCGAAAAAATAGGTTGAAAATGCTCACAAATTTGTGTTTTTACGTCATTACAGACTTTTTGACATTTCGATTCAATGTTATGTAACTCAGTAGTTAAATCTTCACGTGTTTGTTCAAGTGTGGTATCTAACATCCGAATATTTTGTTCCATTGTGTCTAACTTTTGAAGCTTTTGCTTTGTCCCTGATTTTGTTCCATTTGTTGCATTAATTGCAATAATAATGTATTAGTGTCTGGAATGTGTTTCTCTATGGTTTTCGGCAAAGAATTTGCACCGGCAACATTCACATTTAGAAAAGGAGAAAATGTGTCTCGACTTATTTGAGAAAACGGTGAGAACGCAAAACCTGAATTTACAGTATTTGCAAGATTGTGTCCTGTCATTTCGGATTCCTGAGGCGAGCTCTTGCCGACCGATCGATCGATAATGCTTCCCTGTTCACTAATTGTTTCACTGCCTACAGCATTATTTGCAGCCCGCTCCATTTCCCTATGCACAATTGCCAAATTACTACTTTGAACAGTAGTTAATTCAATACTCGGCGGCGCTGATGAGCTACGCTCGTCGTCACTATTATTTCTCAGTTTACTTTGGAGCCTAGTGTTACATTTTTCACACGCCATTATTGTCACAATATTTCTCACGACAACACAGACAAGAACAATTTGAAGCTCAAAATAAGAAAACACATTAACATAGCACTGAAAATAATATCTAGTTAAATGCAAGCGCAGCTGCAAAATACATGGTGCAAATCTACATGCATGCCACACCTGTTTTACTGTACAACAGTGAAAGACTGCAACTACAAAGGAGATTCTCTCTACAATTACGCGCTAGCAATAAACAAAATCTACACTAATTACACAAACTACAAGAAAAAATCAGAAGATTCCAGTGAGGTATCCTCGGCTAAGGGTCCACATATGAAACGTTCCCTTTCAAAAATTATACATGTCTGTGCTTAAACTGACACACAATGTTTTTGGCGCAACGCAATCTGACTTTCAATAATCCCTACAAAAGAATGGCCCTGACTAACATTAACCTATATCTTTCACAAATCACTTACCTCACAAAAATCTTCGTTACTCGAACTACTGCAATATAGCGAGCGCCACTACTGCCAGCTAAATAAAGGATTCTAACTACTGAAGGCACTAACTACTGATAGGCATAGTTAGCAAATGAGAGATTTTGATAGAGAACAAATGATGTATTTACCTTAATAGTCATAATATATATAGCAGTTCATGACATCCAGTCTTACAAATTTCGAAACTCCGGCATCTCTCTCCCCACATCCACCAGTGCTGGCGGCTCACCTCCAACTGCGCAACGCTACACGCTGTTCACATCCAGCTGCCCTACACTACAATGGCAGACAACAATGCAAACTAGCCACAGACTGCACACAGCACAGCCAGTGATTTTCATACAGAGCGCTACGTGGCGTTACCAATAAGATAACCTAAACAGCCTACTTACAAAACATACTGAGGTGATGTGACACTATGCACCAACTCGACGTAATGAGGTGCTGGGTGAACGTATGCTGTACTGCCTTGGCCACTCTAAATTACCCGGAAGCGATACCTTGTCGTAATAGCACCTCGTCGAGCAAGTAGAAATCCTGTCTGCACCACCCAACAGCATTGTCTTAATGTGCTGCCTACTCTGGGGAGTATACCACACCATCAATCTGCAAGAACTGCATCATTCAGTCTGTTCTACAGCTGGCTACTGCCACTGCTAGCTGCTTGCCTATAAACCATGGCTCTATTTAATGCTATTGGGGTTCGAACTGACGTCCTCCAACTGAGTCAATTTGCAGGCTGCCACCAATCATTCGCGGTGCCTCTCTAAATGGTCTCAGGTTAGTGGTCCGCACCTGGGATCAGGGAGGGCGGAAGGGAGGGGGGAAATCTCTAAAATGTCATCTGTGAGCTGCTGAATGGTTTTCATATTCGCACCTAGCAGCATCACGGTCAGCCTACACTCGATCCTGCTGTCACTGCAAGCCAGATGTTAACAAGGATGTGCGTACCGAAGCAGCTCTGATGTGTCAGAATTCCTCTGCTCTTGCATGCATGGCGGCTATAAGCCAGGCACTTGGCTTGGCACTCTGCTGCACTGGATATTGCTGTTTGGGGTGAAAGCACTCTGTCGGGACGAGATGTGTAGCTGCTGTGTAAATTATGCTGAGTAAAATATTTTGCAGATATCACTGTTTCATGATGATCTCTTCCTTGCCAAAATGTTTCGTACAGAATTGACCCCCATTCGGATCTTCAGGAGTGAGGATTCATCAGTATAAACTCTTTATTTATTTCCAGAAATCGATTAACACTCACTCAATTTATTTTACCAATAACAACAGATAACAAATTTCTTATAGCAATCAGTGAGAATTTCAACAAGTGTTATCACATCTCAGGGAAAGTAAAGAAGGGTATTCAGTAAGTCCCTTTACATCATAATTACTGTAACATTGCATTTCATAGACAATATTAAATACAAATTGGAAAGAAAATTTTGCGAGCAAACCATAGTCATGCTGAGACTGCAAATAAACACAGGTGCTTGAATAATGAATTTTCACACTGTACAAGTAATTACAGTTCATAAAATTCCTCTAAAAATTCAGAAACCAATATATGGCAGCAAAATAAAATACCTAAAAGTACCTAAACAGCGAAGCCGAAAATCTGATAGTTCCCCTCACCTGCAGCCAAGTTCTACAGTATCAATTTAAAAATAGTTTGGCTCCTGCAAGGCGATTTGATGCAACTTCTCCAAAATTTAGCTAAATTGAAAATACAGAAGTAATATTACGATTAACAAACGTTAAGACTAGAAGCAGCCAATCGCAAAGGCAAACTGTTATCGTGTCTAAGTGAATCGAAACAGTAGCTTACCTAAAACATACGACTTCAGTTATTTCGATTTTCCAGGCCGGTCAATGGATAACCAAATTATTCTCTCATTCAATTTGAGAGTAAGTTAGCCACGCACAATGGGATTAAGACATATTAATCTGTTCTTACAATCCTCAGTTACTACTATTGAATTTAAAAAAAATTACAGTAGACATTCAAAACTTATATAAATTTACTCATGGCCCACTAGTACGGTAGCACAATTACTCTCGTCTCCAGGCGAGATACCGTGACGTCGACACACTAAACAGACTACTGGCGGCAGAAATCAGGTATCACACCTGTAACAGACTAAGACTGACCATAAGCAAGTGACAACAGAATGGAACAAATTCGGCTACAGACATACGTAACAAGAAGACAGATTATCAGCTTCTGTGCGAACCTAAGAAAATCCTTGGCGGGAGCTGACACAAGCTTTAGCGAGCGCAGCCACGCGGCAACCGGCCACGCAAATAACTAGCAGGCAGTACGAGTACACAAACCGGGCGAGATGGCTTAACAGCGCGAATAAATAAACAGGGCAGGGTGGCACAGCAAACACAGAAATAATTCAGAGCCACCTGCAAGCCAACGCATGTATCGAACCCAGCTCCCGGATTCTAAAATTTATGGCAAACATCAGTTTAAAACACTCAAATTCACTCTCGCATTTAAGAAAGCCAAACATTATAAAGCAAAAACACCAGAATCCTGGCAAGAATTCATCATGGCTGACAAAGATTTTAATCTGGGCGAACAGTAAGCACTCACTAATTTATTAAAAATCTTTAACAGCAAAACATATCTTCACTCGTGTGGCCTGCCCTCACCCTTTTGTAACTGCTACAAACTTTAAGTCACTCATATGACACCCACGCAATAATGAAGCCAGTCAGGATTGGCCATTAATACGGCAAATTCACACAACGACGATAGGCAACTCACCACCGTAGTTCAGCACATCGAGATCAGTTTAAATTAGCAACAAGACTGCCAGCAGCGCCAAGTGATCGCATTGCAGATGCCAAACACGAGGGACTTAACAGATGAGACAGTTTATCAGTAATACGTTGCACACGCAGCATTACGCTCTCACCACGGTCGCTTCTGCAGAGAACCAGCCGTTACCAACCGTCGAGGTAAGAAAATACTGTCCCGCAGAACGCACAAGACACACCCAAGAAAGATGCGGGCAGGCCCAATGCATATCTACAGCTAAGTCGCGACGATACACCGCTGCAAGGACATCACTCCAGCAAGCAGGAGCCGTGCGCTGTTAACCAGTGTCTTATCTTAGCCCCCTGCGGCTCGGAGCCACACCTTCCACCTCCACGAAAACGACCAGCAGGTGGCGCCACTGCCCAAATCTAACACAGCGGAAGATAATACAAAAATCCGAATCGATGTATTGCCCATGACCACACGGTTGAATGGGCGACTGAAAGCGAATGCAGTGGAGGGCCTAAATGAAATGACTGTCGGAGGATGAAAGCTTGGTAGTGGCAAAGAAAGAGGAGAAACAGTAATTGAGATCTGCGATAAATTCCAGTTAGTGATAGCGAATTCTACGTTAAAGATCGCGAGAGAACGAGGTATACCTGAAAAAGGTTGAAAGATACAGGAAGATTTCAGTTAGATTACATCATACTGAGGCAGACATCCCGAAATCAGGTACTGTAGTGTAAGGGGTAACCTGGAACAGATAGAGATTCAGATCACAATTTCCTGATGATGAAGAGTGGAATGAAGATTAAAGGCATAATCACAAAGAATCAGTGCCAAAGGAAGTGCAAAAATAAAGTACTAAAGAACGATGAGACGCGTTTGAAATTCTCTGAGGCTATGGATACTGCAATAATGAATAGCTCAGAAAGCATACCATTTGAAGAAGATTTGACATCCATAAAACGAGCAATCGCAGAAGTTGGAAAAGAAATAATAGGTACAAAGAAGGTAATTGGGAAGAAACAGTGGATAATAGGAGACATAATTCAATTGATCTGCGGAAGAAGGAAGTAAAAACCGGCTCCTGGTAATTCAGGAATAAGGATATACAAATCAATTAGGAACGAAATAAATAGGACGTCAGGAAAGGTAAGGCAAAATGCATACATGAAAAATGTAAAGAAACCGGAAATGAAATGATTGTCAGAAGGACAGACTTAGCGTAAAGAAAAAAAAGACGCCCCCAGGTCAAATTAAAAGCAAGCGGGAAACAATTAAACGTGGAATAGGAATTCCACTGTTAACCACTGTTAAATGTGGATGACAGAGTGAAGGAATGGCAAGAGTAGAAAAAGGACCTCTACGAGGGGAATGGCTTATATTATGGCGTGACGCAAGAAGAAACAGGAGACAATATGGATGAGATACAGGATCCATTGTTTTAGTCAGAATTCACAAGAGTTTTGGACAACTCAAAATCAAATAAATCAGTAGAGATGTATAACATTGTGTCAGAATTCATAGATTCATTGGGGGAAGTGGCAACAAAACGACTATGCACGTTGGTGTGTAGAATATATCGAGAGAGGATGGGCCATTCACTCACTGTTCTCCATACTGGAGCGTACAATTTGATGTTGAACTTTCAGCCAAGTCATGAGTCAACAGGAAGTTGTCAGCAAGAGAGGCATTGATGAAAGGTGTATATGGTTGATTCATTCGGTGTCTTTATGGTGGCTCTTCTTCGAACAGTGTTTTATGGAGTTGAAAACTGGCAGGCAGTTCTACATCTGCATGTACGTGATTACTTTGCTATTCACAGTAGAGTGCCTGGCAGAGGGCTCAATGAACCACATTCAAGCTGTCTCTCTACCGTTCCACTCTCGAACGGCATGCGGGATACAGAAAATCTTGCAGTGGACGTCTGGGGCTTGGAAACCAAATGTAGCTTTTAGAAAAGGAACATCTTCAAGCACTTACTGGGGACAGGATGCTGGTCCAAGAATTCCGCCCATGGTGTGCAGACAATGCATTCCGATGCCAAGGCAGTAAAACAGCCTCTGGGACCTACTAGCTGGCACCATTTGCAACAGCACAGGCTGCAGTCTGAGAGAAATCTAGGTCTCCTAACCAATGCGTTAAGACAGTGCTGGAAGGGCGTATTGTGAACAGGTATGTTGGCCGTAAAAATTCACGGGTTTCCGTGTTCACACCATGGACGGGCGCTACGAGAGAGCAATGTAGTGGCGGTGTTCCCCAGCCTCCAAGGTTTTTGCGGAGCCTCAGGTCTCCAAAACAATTTTAGAAAGAACGCTACATTTATGGTTGCTCTGAAATGAGCTATGTTGGGACACAAATGCACTTCTCTTGGTCTATCCAAGACCCCTGGTGGGACACAAGATAACAATCAGACAACCTAAGGTAACGATCTCCGTGACAAATGTGTTATTCACTTTCGATCTTTATGTAAACTCAAAATAACACGCAACCTAAAGTGGTCAAGGGAGGAAACGTTTTGGAATACAAAGTGTCCTCCTGTCTGAGCGGGAATCTGCGAGTGAGAGATTGGCTGCTCCTCCTGAAAAGAGAATGATATTGTTAACTGTGACTAGGATTGGACGATAAATAGAGCAGACGAGTTAGAGAGGCAACGTGAAGCTTGTGATGGGAGAAAAACCCTTAAGGTGGCCATTGCAGGACTGCTTTAGCTGAGTTCCCTGGGGTCTAATGGAAGTCAAGAGAGGAGGTACGGTGTCCTCTAATTCAGACTACTATCTCGAGTTGGCCCTCCGATTCATACTCCAATCTGGAGTGGCTCATCTGATTTAGACTCTGGTCTAGAGATGATACTGTTGTTGACTCATGTTACGAGTGTTGTGCACTTGGAACACTTTTTCAGAACGTGAATCCGCAATATTACTGGTCTTGACTGGCGATCCTTTGGTGAGGACTTAGCTGTACCAACAGCTTACACCTCAGTCATCTTGGGCAACTCCCTGTACCGAGGGCAATGCTATTCATGACTGGTATGGTGGTCTGATATTTGATCTCCTTGTGCACACTGCTGTATAAGTGAGGCAAATTGGTTCATGGTATGACCAGTGAATGGGATCGTCACACACTGGAATCTTCCGAGATTTCAGGGCTCCTTAGAGAGTAATTGCGATCTGTCTAACAGATCTCCAGCCATAACTTTGCATATTTTGCGCCCATGATAGAGAATTACTGGCGCTGCACATCTCTGCTCTGCAAACGCTTGAACCACGACCGTCACCTGAGACAGCACTGCACTTCAAGAAAACGGGTGTTGTACTGCTGCTCTGGCTTGTTAGGGTGAACAATATACTAATCTTCAAACAGTATAACTTCTATGTAGAATAAATCCATCAGGGTCTCTTCTGTAAAGTTTGGAAGGTAGGAGACGAGGTACTGGCAGAAGTAAAGCTGTGAGTACCGGGCGTGAGTCGTGCTTCGGTAGCTCAGTTGGTAGAGCACTTGCCCGCGAAAGGCAAAGGTCCCGAGTTCGAGTCTCGGTCGGGCACACAGTTTTAATCTGCCAGGAAGTTTCCCATCAGGGTCTATTTTGTGGCATCTAATTTCAGATTGCGTTATCTATACTGGAGGCCTGAATGAAAAGTTATGCCTCCACCTTCGTTAATTTGGTTTGGATGGGAATATTTTAATAGCTCGAACGCAGAAATAATCATTTGAATGTGATCTTTAATTAACAATATTCACTTTACCACATAATCACCAATCAATTGGATACATTTCTGCCAACGATGAACAAGTTTTCTGAAACCGCCATGGAAGAAGTCGACTCTGGCTGGTTCTGAGCACTATGCGACTTAGTTTCTGAGGTCATCCGTCGCCTAGAACTTAGAACTAATTAAACCTAACTAACCTAAGGACATCACACACATCCATGCCCGAGGCAGGATTCGAACCTGCGACCGTAGCGGTCGCTCGACTCCAGACTGCAGCGCCTAGAACCGCACGGCCACTCCAAGTCCACACTCTGTTTCCGCAACCACAGCCGTACAGTTCTCCCAACTTCTTCATCAGAAGCATAATGATGCTTCGTCGCCATTTTCTACGACATACCTTCCCCTTGCTTATTCACCTCCTGTAACTTCTACATAAGTCTACATCATGTAGCACTAACTGGTACCTCCGTCCCTGTTCTACTTGCTAATGGCGCGTGGGGAAAATGATTATCGATTACCCTCCGTATTAGCTCTAATTTTACGAATTTTATCGCTGTGGTCATTTCAGGACACGTACGTGAGAGGTAGTAATATATGTATTGCAACTCTTACGAATAGGTTATCTCCCGAAATTCAATAGTAAATCTCTCCGCGATGTACAACGCTTCATTTGTAACTGATGCCATTAGAGTTCGTGGAGCGTGTACGTAACGCTTTCGCGCTTACCAAATGATCCCTTGACAATACACACCGCTCCTCGTCGGATCTTTTCTACCACTTCTATCTGTGTTACCTGGTAAGGAACCCAAATAGGACTTGAGACATTTAAGTCACTTCCTTTGTGAATGTATCACATTTCCTTAAGAATCATCCTATGAGTCACAGTCTGGCATCATCTTAGTGTACTATTTGCCTTTTGTGGTAATTTAACGGCCTTAGATGGTTGGAAATTTCCGCTGGGACCGATTGAAGTGGCCTGTCTTCTCAGAATGTCTTTGGAGGTATGGATGTGACGTGCGAGGCCAGTGAGGAAGCAGAACGCTCGGGGGCGAGGGTAGCAAGCTTCCCCTTGTTCACGCACAGTGAGTTTGCGAGCTTAACGACTACCGAGTGGATGTGCTTTGGTGAGGATGCTGGGAGCAGCGGAGCGTGCATATAAATTCGCTATTTCGGAGGAAGAAGGCAGTATTCCATGGTAGATGTATATACAGGCTTCCATCATGGCCTGTCGTGAGAAAACTCCCCGTTGATTCATAAACACGAAGTCTTGGATGAAAGTTCAACATTGACTTGTACACTTCAGTATGGAGAGTGGCTCAACCTCTCGCGATATATTTTACACACCAACATTAATAGTCGTCCTCTTGACACTTCCCCCAATGATTTTACAAATTTCAACACAATGTTATACATCTCTCCTGATTTATTTTCTTTTGAGTTGTCCAAAACTCTTGTGAATTCTGACCCCCATAATGGATCTTGTATCTCATCCACCTCGTCTCCTGTTTCATCTTCTATCACGTTAGAGGACAAGGCTTTCCCTCGTTCAGGTCTTCATTCTACTCTTGCCATCCCTTCACTCTGTCTTCCATATTTAACAGTGGAATTACAATTCCATTTTTGAAGATTCACCGCTTGATTTTAATTTGGCCTAGAAGTGTTTCTGTTCTTCTACGTGCTAAGTCCGTCCTTCTGACAATCATTTATTTTCCGGTTTCTTCACATTTTTCATGTCTCCATTTTGCCTTGCCTTCCCTCCACTTCCCATTTATTTCGATCCTAAGTGATTTGTATTTCCATATTCCTAAATTTCCGTTAACATTTTTTACTCCCTTCTTTCCTCGATCAATTGAGTTATGTCTTCTATTATCCACGGTTTCTTCTCAGTAGCCTTCTTTGTACATATTCTTTTCTTTTCCTACTTCCGTCATTGCTCTTTCTGGAGATGTCAAGTCCTCTTCAATTGGAATGCTTACTGAGCTATCCCTTCTCGCAGTATATATAGCCACAGAGAATTTCAAGCGCGTCTCTTCATTCCTCAGTAGTTTAGTTACCCACTTCCTTCGGCACCGATTCTTCGTGATTATACTCTTAATCTTCATCCCACTCTTCATCAGTACTAAATTGTGGTCTGAGTCTCTATCTGTTCCTTGTTACGCCTTACAGTGCAGTAGGCCTCTCTGATTTCGGAATCTCTACATTAGTATGATGTAATCTGATTGAAATTTTTCTGCATCTGCCGACCTTTTCCAAGAATATCTCCTCCTCTTGCGATTCCTTAACGTAGCATTCGCTATTACTAACGTATTTATTGCAGAACTCAATTATTGTTTCAACTCTCTCGTTCCTACTGTAACGCCTTTATTCTCCCACAGTTCTTTAATCTAGTCCCTCCACTGCAATCTCATTCCAGTTCCCCATCGAGCCATGTGGCTCACGGGCGATACATCGATTCGCACATTTGTGTTATCTTCGGCTGTGTCAGATCTGGGCGGTAGCGCCACCTGCTGCTCGTTTTCGCGCAGTTGGAAGGTGTGGCTCCAAGTCGCGGGGAGCTAAGGAAGGACACAGGTTAACAGCGGACGTTTCCTGCCTACTTCGAGGTCTGGGCTGGCTTCATTTTTAGTTGAGATCTCATCAAGCGTGATGCCTTTCCATTACCAAGCGATTATAGCTAATTTTCCACTACGGGGTTGGTTATCCCGATATCTACTATTTCGACTTTCGTACGATGATTGATAGGAGGGACCTGTTACGATCTTCGCTGTGAAACAATTTCCAAAGTTCAAATTCTGTGTGTCGGCCTTCAGTGAATGAACAGAGGATCTCGAACCGCTTACTGATTTTACGTCAGACAATAACCTCTTTGTGTGTTTTCTCAGTTCGATTTACAAAGTTTTACTTTCATTGCCGTTAAATAACTGTCTCTCCTCACCTTATCCTCATTATCGCCTCGTTCAGCTTACATTTATCAGCTAGGTTCTGAATCTTCTTGAAGCTAAGATTTGAAACTCTCTATGTTGACGTAGCAGTTTTCTAATACGGCTGTGTAACCACCTTGCTTGGAACATACTATTCTAAAGTATATTAAACGATGCCTCTCTTTTTTTCCATTTGTGCTCTACATTGTCGTACTCAGCACTTCATATTTTACAAGACAATTTTGTGCTGTCGTTGTTGTTAAGCAAAAGTGTTTTCCTACGTTTCTCTCCATTTCTTGTGAAAACAGTAATCGTAGTTACTATCACAGCCTTATGATCACTACTGCATTCTTCTACGTTAATTGATTCTATAAGTTAAAATGGTTCAAATGGCTCTGAGCACTATGGGACTCAACTTCTGAGATCATCAGTCCCCTAGAACTTAGAACTACTTAAAGCTAACTAATCTAAGGACAACACACACATCCATGCCCGAGGCAGGATTCGAACCTGCGACCGTAGCGACCTCTATAAGTTCTAGTCTGTATGTTGCTAAGAGGTTAAGGTATTACGTTTAAAAGGTGGTTCGCTAATTATCCACTCGAAGTAATTTTCGGACCACACATGCACAATAATGTCACACAAATTCCTGTATGTAGCAATAGTTTAGATGGCATGACTCTCCCAATCTGTAGTTGAAAAGTTGAAGTATGCCCTCACTGCAACGAAATGATCAGGAAAATTGCGAACGACATTCTATAAGTCCTCCCTGAAGCTCACTACCACTACAGTTCCTGACCCAGGCGCTCTATAAAAATATTTGTCCGATTATTGTATGCTTAACTTCTTCCAGAATAATTCGCATTTGAAATCCGTGAAATTCTCCCCAGATATTATAGAACTCTTCACTGCAATATATGCAGTCGCCTCCACTGTCGACATAACAATAGGTTGGTCGCCAGTGGTGGTCTATTGTTACGATAAATTTTGGAATCTGAACTCAGAACTTTTGTTGCGATTCAATTCTGGTGCCAACCAAGTTTCTGTACCACAAAACTATGGGCATATAACATTCAATATGCGATGTTAATTTTGTGATCTTTACTTGCCTGCTCTTGCAGTTTACTGATATCAAATAAATCTGTTGGTATCTATATCTTTTGTGTATTCCTTCCAGTGTACAAACAACGTAGTGAGAAGTCTACGTGTGGTTCCCATTCGCTGTCAGGTGTTAAGTAGTCTGTAGGAATTCCTAGACTTCTGCTAATATAGAGTGATTTCCTGTATACGTATTATCCAGTTTTTTGATGATGTGTTAGACACAGACATTACAATGAATGATTCAAAATTACACGTAGTTATTACTCAGGTAGCGGCCCAGTCTTTACTACCAGTAGATCAAATGAGGGCAGATAATGAAGACTTTCATAGGCAGTTATATTCACTGTAGGTCTAGAGAACGTCTGAAGCTTATCGGTGCCCATGATAGACGCTAGTGCTGCCAACCTAGCTGATCGTTTTCCGGACAAGGCAGTACAGGATTCTAAATTACACATAGTTATCACTGAGGTAGCGACTCAGACTTTACTACCAGTAGATCAAATGAGGGCAGATAATGAAGACTTTCATAGGCAGTTATATTCACTGTAGGTCTAGAGAACGTCTGAAGCTTATCGGTGCCCATGGTAGACGCTAGTGCTGCCAACCTAGCTGATCGTTTTCCGGACAAGGCAGTGCAGGATTCTAAATTACACGTAGTTACCACTCAGGTAGCGGCTCAGTCTTTACTACCAGTAGATCAAATGAGGGCAGATAATGAAGACTTTCATAGGCAGTTATATTCACTGTAGGTCTAGAGAACGTCCGAAGCTTATCGGTGCCCATGGTAGACGCTAGTGCTGCCAACCTAGCTGATCGTTTTCCGGACAAGGCAGTACAGGGTGTGTTAGCGTTTATGGGTAACAGTCGACCGCTATTAAGCTGAGCTATTGGTCGGAGGAACAATTGTTGCCAAAGGCAAAATAACGTTTAATAGGGAATGCAAAGACATGTATAACGTATCAGGAGGACCTGAGGAGAACACTAACATTTGAAGAAGTTAGAAAAGCCTTAGTACAACGCTAGAAATAACAGAATAGTCTTAGGTACTATTGTGAAACGTTAAATGGTGGATCACAGATCAGGGCGAACACGTCGATATTTTTATGGATACAATACGAAAACCCAGTGTTAATCCCTATGAGTTGAGAGAGAGTGATGAAACAAATAGGGTCCTTCAGAAGGCAGGATTATCATGGGAATTGCCACCTGATGAAGTGCGGCTCACAAAAACATCATGGCGGCTGAGAGGGCTGCATTAGCGGCCGCTCTTGCCCGCTGAAGAGTTGGAGACCTGCTGCGAGCAGTGACAACTGCGTACAGAACTTGCTCGTGACCTCGAGAGGAAGAAGGTGGCCCGACATTGCAACCGGCCCAGCAGTGTCGTGCAAGGAGAAGAATGGGGCTGCGAAGCACATGTGCACACCATTTGCCACCACAGAAGTGAGGCAAGCAACCAGGGCAGCAACAGATAAGACCACAGCAGCAGACGACCGAACGGAGGCTCTAGCGATGCTTCGAGAGAGCCTCGTACAGGAAGGATTGATCGCGGACCTGTGTCTCGCCAGTGACTGCACCATTCACTAGGTGCAGCAGCCAGGCGTTTCTCCGGCAATAAAGCTGCGCCTCCGGAACTTCGCCACCTGGCCTGGTGCAAAGTGGTGACCTGATGCGAGGGCCAGCAGCTGCAAGAAGACGCCGGGGTATGAAGATGCAAGTAAGCTGGACCTGCTACTGTGCCAAGTCACTGACAAGGCACAGCGTGGGCGAACCCACAGCAGCGAAATGCGTAGCAGCACAGATTCAGATTGACCCTTTTATGACGACCAGATAGCTAAGAGAGTGGTGACGAGTTTCGTGATACCCGCGACTGGTAACATCCATCCTTTCATGATCAGCGCGCCGGCCGCTGTGGCCGAGCGGTTCTAGACGATTCAGTCCGGCACTGCGCTTCTGCTACTGTCGGCGGTTCGAATCCTGCCTCGGGCATGGATGTGTGTGACGTCCTTAGGTTAATTAGCCTTAAGTAGTTCTAAAGCTAGAGGACTGATGACCTCGGATTTTAAGTACCACAGCGCTTCGAGCCATTTCAATCATTTCAATCATGATCTAACGCTGACAGCAAGACATACGCTTCAGGTCCTACTACCCTTCCAGACTATCGCAGAGTTTTTACTACGTGGCGCTTATCACGTTACTTTTACCCTCTTCCCTTAATTCCGGCCGGCCGGGGTGGCCGAGCGGTTCTAGGCGCTTTAGTCTGGAACCGAGGGACCGATACGGTCGCAGGTTCGAATCCTGCCTCGGGCATGGATGTGTGTGATGTCCTTAGGTTAGTTAGGTTTAAGTAGTTCTACGTTCTAGGGGACTGATGACCTCAGCTGTTAAGTCCCATAGTGCTCAGAGCCATTTGAACCATTTGAACTTTAATTCCGCCATTCTTTCACCGGTTTCGTTCACTTCCTATCTCCCAATTGGCCGATGTTAATGGGTGATCGTCCACAGACGTGAAGACAACATCGCAACCAGAATCCTGCCGGCCGGTGTGGCCGTGCGGTTCTAAGCGCTTCAGTTTGGAACCGCGTGACCGCTACGGTCGCAGGTTCGAATCCTGCCTCGGGCATGGATGTGTGTGATGTTCTTCGGTTAGTTAGGTTTAAGTAGTTCTAAGTTCTAGGGGACTGATGGACTGAGTAGGTAAGTCCCATAGTGCTCAGAGCCATTTTTTGAACCAGAATCCTGCACGATGTGAACAACGAACCCATGCAGGGATCTACCTCTACATCAACTTTTGTATCTACATGGATACTCTGAAAATCTAACTTAAGTGACTGGCAGAGAGTTCATCCAACCACCTTCACAATAATGCGCTATTATTCCACTCTACAACTGCGAGATGCAAAAGCGAACACTTATATCATTCCATGCGAGCTCTGATATCCCTTATTTTATTATGCTCATCGTTTCTACCTATGTAGGTCGACGCCAACAAAATATTTTCGTATTCGGAGGAGAAAGCTGATGTTTGGCAGTTCGTTGGAAGATCCCGCCGCAAGGAAAAAAGCCTTTGATTTAATGACGTCCGCTCCAAATGCTGTATCATATCCGTGACTTCCTCTCCCGTATCTCTCGGTAATACAAATCGTGCTGCTCTTCTTTCGACTTTCACGATGTGCTCCATTAATCGTATTTGGTAAGGATCGCCCACCGCGCAGCACTACTGCAAAAGCGTAATGTAGAGAGTCTCTTTAGCAGATTTGTTACATCTTCAAAGTGTTCTGCTAATAAATCGCCGTCTTTGGTTCGCCTTCTCCACAACATTTTCTATGTGTTCTTTCCCATTTCAGTTGCTCCTAATTGTAATTCTAGGTATTTAGTTCAATTTAAGACCTTTAGATACTTTGATTTATCGTGTTCCCGACTTCAATGGATTCATTTTAACACTTTTTCGATTACCTCACACTTCCGTTTAGGGTTAATTGCAAATTTTCGCGTCATGTTGATATCTAGATTGTTTTCGCGATTGGTTTTGATATTTACTAGACGACAAACGACAGCGTCATCTACTAACAACCTAAAATTGGTACTCATACTGTCTTGTAAATCTGACACACACGTAAAGAACAACAGAGGAGATGTGACGCTACAACGCAGTCCTTGCTATGAATTTTTTCGCTTACTTGACACTTGAAACTGTTTGTATACGATGTATTGTCTAGTGTAAATATGTATTGTTAACACTATGTGTAAATTATGTAATATTTAACACTGGCAATTCAGGGCATATTTAGTTAGCGTTGAAGTCAGAGAGATTGTTTTGTCGCGCCTCTAGGCGCGGGAGCGCGCCAGCGGGCAGTAGTAGCAGTGACACCGTGCTAGGAGTAAGACGTACAGTGCAGTGCTGCTAGTCCTAGCTGTGTTACATCTAACGGCTAGCGTGTGGATCTAAGTACGACGGGAAAGTAATGGTCGGCATATCTGGAAGCATGGCCGGGTAAGTTATTATGGATTAATGGGCATAAAGCTAAAGGAACGAGGACTTACATGTGAAGCGCACTGTGGGCCCAAGTCGCAACAGTAAAAGCCCGCTGCCACATTGTGTCGCTGCCGTGGACTTCCGTCGATCCACCGACTACGAGGGAAGTAAGATCTACGTAATTTTCGTAGGATAAAATTGTAGAAGTCTTGCCAGTGACTGTGCTTCCCTCTGATGTTGAACAATTAATAACAAGCACTTTATAATCGAAGTGTTGCAGTTACAATCCACCCGACAATAACACCAAGTAGGTTCCTTCCAATCCTTACCTTATTGAACCGAGTGTGTCACGCCATTATCAAGAGAAAATATGTTAATTATCAAATTATTTCCATAGACGGTAAAGAGTAAATTTCAGACTGGATATCGTAGTTAATTATTGCACTTAATAAGCTTGCTCCAACCGTAGTAACTTAATAATAGACTGAAGAAATAAATTTGATTATTAAGATTTATTTCAATGCATATTCAGCTGAAGTTAATTCAAGGATATTTCATGAAACTATAAAGCTTATTCCGCCTGACAATCCCCCAATTAATGATTTATTATCATTCAAAACATAGTTAATCAATTATTGGCAATATATCATTATCAATAGATTAAACTGTGCAAGGTACATAATTTTAAGGACAGAATGACAGTCCATTATTCAAAATCTCGATAGATAATTATCTGTGTTGTCAGCATTGCATTTAGCTAACAAATTCTGAACAAAATAAGTGTAGTTAGATTGTTATGATATTGTTTTATATGACTACTGAGCCTGTCACAGCACTTACGTAAAAGTCCCCGTTCCACCTTGTAGGGAAGCAGCCTACTCACGCTGTAGTAAATTCACATCAGTCTTTCCTTTGTGTGCCAGCCAGTCCGCTGCAACTAGCTCTGACGTCATAAATGTTGCGCAATACTTTAAAAATCAAGCAAATAACGTAAAACATTTCTAGCATGTCAGGAGTAATACTAAATTAATATGTGTTGAATATCAGTTCGATAACCTTAACCAATTTCGAAATTTGGACGTTTTTCTGTAAAAATCATTGGCGCAACAGAAAAGAGCTAGAGATTTAAAAATTTATAATTAAATTCCTTTTTCATAATTATTTAATAGAAACAGTCTTCTGGATCTCACAATTTAAGATTTTAGTTGAAATTCAATATTTTCTGGTTTTTGTCTTAAAAATTAAGGAAGCAAGATGGATTAAGTAGGCTAATAAATAAGGCTAGGATGTCTATATTTAAGTAGAATGGAGATCCGCTATAACCATAAAGATGAGAGAAGTTTCATTTGAATAACTATAAAACTATAGCGATAGCGTATCTCCAAAGGGCCAGTTCAGAGTTCGTCTACTGCGTGCAATGTAATTAAATTAATTCTCTCGCCCAAAATATTTAACTTAGCCACGTCAAAATTTTATTATGATTACTTACCTGTGTGCTGAATGCACATTTAAATTGAGAACTTCATCGGCCATCAGGAAAAGAAGCTATGTTTTATTCAATAACTTAATGTGGTGCATTACTAGCCCAGCGGCTAGTCGGGAGAGCCGATTTGATCAGGCGTTCCCTTAGCCGTCCGCACCGCGGCTTTATATATAAGAACGCTGCACGAGGAAGCAAGGCCCCAGTTCTCTCCAGACACTGAATAGCACGTCATCTGTGTCGGGAGTCGCGTCGCGTCGGTATCATTGCTATAGACAGCCTCGGATGCCGTATTAAGTTATTCCAGATACGCGTAACATGAAATCATTTTCGAGTGAAGTGTTAATTCTGGGATGACTTTAGTTATCGATCTTCAGTTTGCGTATTGTTGTATTTTCACGTGCCGCCGCGGGACAGACATTCTACCATTATTTAGCGTGGCGTTTGATGAACCTTATCATCAAATAATGGCGAGCATTCATTTAAACATTTAATTTGGACATTTATAGTGGCATCAGCGCATTAGATTCTGAACTGCTCTGTTAGTTAGATTGTGTGGATTCTTTTTGTTTTTTCTTCATCTGTGACTTTCAGAATATACTCAACTATTTTAGAAAGTCGTTTTGATTATGAATCCCAGCTAATCTCCGAATTCCTCAGAGCTGTAAGCTGCAGCTATAAGTGTGTTTTCTCAGATGAAGTGGGCACTAGGAATTCTAATTACAGGCTTCACGTTTTGCGAATCACTTTCTGGTTGCCAATATTGTAGTTAGAAAGCCAGTGTTGAGAACGGCAAAAGACAGCATAAATAATAGGAACATTTATTTAACAACAATAATTCCACCCGCCGCCGCACATATGGTTAATCGGCCGGGAAATGAAGTGTTTCAACATTCAAACAAAACATTTATACAATAGTAAATTTCCTCACCTGCCGCCCCACATATGGTGCATCGGCCGGGAAATGCAGTGTTTCTACATACAAACATTTATACAACAACAGTAAATTTCCTACCTGCCGCCCCACAACCTGCTGCGCTACAAACAGGTAAACTTCAATTTTGACACAATTATTCACGTACTTAACAGTACTGTCGCTCACCATTTGAGGTGGCGACCGATTTTACAATTGCTTTTACAGTTTAATCATTTCTTTCGGCAAAATTTATTTCCAAATTATTGCCATTATTTCATTTACTGATCGCTATTGAATGAAAATACTCATTCCATAACGATCAAGTTATAACGTCTCCTGTTTCCCGCGGAATAATCATTATTTACCTCGGATTCGGATGCCTTATCCCGACGCGGGTCAAAATTCATAATTCACGGTCATCGTCAACTTGTAATTTCGCAAATCCCGGGAAGCAGGGGGGGTGTTATAGAGACACATAGGGGAACTCCAGATTTCACCTCTGTTTTACTCGATGACTTTCCGCCATTTACTACCAACTATGAACACTGACAGGGAATAACGAATCCAGTCGCATAACTAAGACTATATTTCATAAGCTCGCGATTTGATGACAAGCCACTTCTGAGGTACAGTGTCAAAAGCCTTCTTCAAATCTAGTAATACGGGACCTATTTGAAATCCCTCGTCAACAGCACTCAGTACTCTGTGTGAGTGAAGAGGTATTTACGTTTCACAAGAACGATGTTTTCTAAATTCGTGTTTGTGGTATCGATAGTTCCGATGCCACAGCGTAAAGCGGTAGATTTTCGTCATCGACAGCGCCCTCTAGCCGACGCTATGCAGCTCTACGAGCGCCCCTGCACTTTCGCCCAGTTCATGAAGAGCAGACGGCAGAGGACCATCGCTTTAGCTTATCTTCCAATTGAGACTTTCTTCACTTGGGCTGCACACCTACGTGCTTGTCTGTACAAACTTATGTACACATTTCTGTATATTTATGCACCAGTGTAAACCTCTTTTACTTTGCTTGCAGTACCGACGTGCTTTACCTCACCTGCTGCTACCCACTTCCTTCATTCTACCTGTGTCAGATTTCAAGAGCCTTCCAGGCGGGATACAAAAATATTGGCGACGAAGATGGGATTCAAATTTTTTATCTCACTTATGTGTTTTTTCCTCGGTAATATTTTGGCTTTGTCCATATCCATATGTGAATCAGTGTATGAGTGCTTCCACCCTTCGCTATAAGACTTCAAGTTTGTATCAACGATGGCATAGCCACAGGAACAGGTTTTGCTATCCGATCTTGTACGGTTTCAGGCTCAGCAAATGAGACAGCTGCTTGCTGCCATAAATTGACTGATCACGCTACAAACTGCAGCTACTATGGCGCCTCCGACGCCTCCGCCTGTACCACCACTGACGATGCCTCTGGCGCCGCAATTTCGTTCCGTGAAACCTGACGTAGAATGCTGGCCAGACACATCGCCCCGCTCGAGGCAGACTTCGCAGCATACAACATAGCAGGTACAGAGCGGCTTGCTTTTTCATTGCCAACGTGGGTGTTGTTTTATACCGTGTGCTCGTAAAACTGTTTCCCACCAACCGCCCTTTACTAACACTTACAACGGAGTGATTAATGCATTGAACTACAACTTCTGTGACAGTGTAAATGTGGTAGCTGCGCGCTACAAATTTTTTCATCTCCGGCGTGGTCCTATTCAGTCAAATAAATCATGGTTAGCTGACCTTCAGGGACTAGCTTCTGATTGTGACCTTATTTGCTCCTGTAGACGCTTGTATGCGTATATCATGATTAGAGACGCTACTGTGCAGAATGTGGGGGACCACCGCACCCGCAAGCAAATCTTACGATTTCAAAACCTGTCTTTGCAGGAAGTAATGGACTTGCTAGACAGATAAGATACATTAGATATGGCTACTTCGGCATTCATAGTGACCCTGGGTGTGTATACTGTTAGCGAGGCAATACATGTGCGCCCCCCCCCCCCCCCCCCCCAGCACAGCGACCCATGCCGCGCCACTTATGCGCAAGGAAACAAGTTTCAACCCAGGCACCCACTAAGAAACCGAAATCATATCCGAACTGTTTTCGTGCCCAGCCACGGAACAGTTGCCCATCCCGTCAAGCAAAGTGTTATTTTTGTAATAGGAAAGGACATGTGCAAGCTGTGTGTAGTAAGAGAAACTCTAATTCACAACCTTTCTCCCATTCGTGTGACTCGCGTGGGCGTCACTGCAACGGCAACCGCCGTGATCATGATTCACTCCATCAGCCTATGGACATTAATGACATTTATTCACAGCCTTCTGCTTGTCTTGCTTCTGCAGCTCGTGAGAATAAACAACTTTTTCCAGACACTTACTCTCACATTCAGCGCTATGTCCGCCCTCATAGCTGAGTGGTCAGTGTGAAGGATTGCCATCCTACGGCCTGGGCTCGATTCCCAGCTGGGTCGGAGACTTTCTCCGCTCAAGGACTGGATGTTGTGTTGCCCTCATCATCATTTCATCCACATCCAGCTTGCAGGTCGTCCAATGTGGCGTCGAATGTAATAAGACCTGCCCCAAGGCGGCCGGACCTGCCCCGCAAGGGACCTCCATGCCAATGACGCCAAACGCTCATTTCCACATTCAGTACGATGCGAGGAGATTTTTCGTGACTTTGGACATTTGTGGACGTTCTGAAGTGTCGGCAGAAGTGCCAACACCGTGTTGTTTGAGGAAGCCGAAATGCACGCTATAAGCTCACGCAGGATGGCGTGAGGTCTGAAACAGGATACGTAATGAATGCCATAAAGAAAAGTACGTAGCTTCTGGAATACTTAACTTTAATCCACAATTGGTGAACATTCGTCTTGTTACTGTACATGCTTCATTAGATACAGGGTGTTTCAAAAATGACCGGTATATTTGAAACGGCAATAAAAACTAAACGAGCAGCGATAGAAATACACCGTTTGTTGCAATATGCTTGGGACAACAGTACATTTTCAGCCGGACAAACTCTCGAAATTACAGTAGTTACAATTTTCCACAACAGATGGCGCTGCAAGTGATGTGAAAGATATAGAAGACAACGCAGTCTGTGGGTGCGCCATTCTGTACGTCGTCTTTCTGCTGTAAGCGTGTGCTGTTCACAACGTGCAAGTGTGCTGTAGACAACATGGCTTATTCCTTAGAACAGAGGATTTTTCTGGTGTTGGAATTCCACCGCCTAGAACACAGTGTTGTTGCAACAAGACGAAGTTTTGAACGGAGGTTTAATGTAACCAAAGGACCGAAAAGCGATACAATAAAGGACCTGTTTGAAAAATTTCAACGGACTGGGAACGTGACGGATGAACGTGCTGGAAAGGTAGGGCGACCGCGTACGGCAACCACAGAGGGCAACGCGCAGCTAGTGCAGCAGCTGATCCAACTGCGGCCTCGGGTTTCCGTTCGCCGTGTTGCAGCTGCGGTACAAATGACGCCAACGTCCACGTATCGTCTCATGCGCCAGAGTTTACACCTCTATCCATACAAAATTCAAATGCGAGAAACCCTCAGCGCCGCTACCATTGCTGCACGAGAGACATTCGCTAACGAAATAGTGCACAGGATTGATGACGACGATATGCATGTGGGCAGCATTTGGTTTACTGACGAAGCTTATTTTTACCTGGACGGCTTCGTCAATAAACAGAACTGGCGCATATGGGGAACCGAAAAGCCCCATGTTGCAGTCCCATCTTCCCTGCATCCTCAAAAAGTACTGGTCTGGGCCGCCATTTCTTCCAAAGGAATCATTGGCCCATTTTTCAGATCCGAAACGATTACTGCATCACGCTATCTGGATATTGTTCGTGAATTTGTGGCGGTACAAACTGCCTTAGACGACACTGCGAACACCTCGTGGTTTATGCAAGATGGTGCCCGGCCACATCGCACGGCCGACGTCTTTAATTTCCTGAATGAATATTTCGATGATCGTGTGATTGCTTTGGGCTATCCGAAACATACAGGAGGCAGCGTGGATTGTCCTCCCTATTCGCCAGACATGAACCCGTGTGACTTCTTTCTGTGGGGACACTTGAAAGACCAGGTGTACCGCCAGAATCCAGAAACAATTGAACAGCTGAAGCAGCACATCTCATCTGCATGTGAAGCCACTCCGCCAGACACGTTGTCAAAGGTTTCGGGTAATTTCATTAAGAGACTACGCCATATTATTGCTACGCATGGTGGATATGTGGAAAATATCGTACTATAGAGTTTCCCAGACCGCAGCGCCATCTGTTGTTGAAAATTGTAACTACTGTAATTTCGAAAGTTTGTCTGCCTGAAAATGTACTGTTGTCCCAAGCATATTGCAACAAACGGTGTATTTCTATCGCTGCTCGTTTAGTTTTTATTGCCGTTTCAAATATACCGGTCATTTTTGAAACACCCTGTACATAGCAAAGGACAAATGGCGCCTTGCTAGGTCGTAGAAATTGACTTAGCTGAAGGCTATGCTAACTATCGTCTCGGCAAATGACTGCGTAATTCTCAGTGAACCTTTCCTAGCAACGTCGGCTGTACAACTGGGCGAGTGCTAGTATGTCTCTCTAGACCTGCCGTGTGGCGGCGCTCGGTCTGCAATCACTGATAGTGGCGACACGCGGGTCCGTCGTATACTAATGGACCGCGGCCGATTTAAAAGCTACCACCTAGCAGGTGTGGTGTCTGGCGGTGGCACCACACGTTCTGATCGAATGCAGCTGGACACTGGTGCAACTGCTTCTTAACTGAACATATCAACGCATGACTTGCCAGGTTCGTCCCCGCTTCGTCGTTCGCATTCCACGCTGCCTATATTTACTTGACAGGAAAACGCAGTGCTCGGCGTGTGTAGTTTGGAAGCCATCTATGGTGCTACGACACGTACAGTGTCTTTCCATGTGCTCCGCTCTACTGATGCAACTAACATTTTTGGC
This sequence comes from Schistocerca serialis cubense, assembly GCF_023864345.2. Lineage (NCBI taxonomy): Eukaryota > Metazoa > Arthropoda > Insecta > Orthoptera > Acrididae > Schistocerca > Schistocerca serialis. Next base: position 739,404,578 of record NC_064643.1, on the reverse strand, counting down.
ATGGACGCATTTGAACTTTTTGGCCTCGCAATTCAGGACGATGTAATTTGCATCAACGCTGGTGACCATGCCGACAGCGTTGCCGCACTATGCGATGATTTTCCTGACTTTTTTTCTGATGGCCTTGGTTGTGCCACAGACTTTGCAGCGCATGTTGTCGTTAAAGACGATGCCATGCCTAATTTCCGGCGCGCACTCAAGGTACTGTACTCACTGCACGACACAGTAGCTGCTGAAGTTAAGGATTTGCATGTCAGTGGTGTCATTGAACATGTTACTGCTTCGCAATAGACTTCGGTTATAGTGTGTGTGAAGAAACCAAACGGTTGTCTACATATTTGTGCTGACTTTAAGTCTACGGTAAATCCCCAGACAGTGGTAGCTACGTTTCCCTTACCGCATCCTGAAGACATTTTTGATAAGGTTGGTGTTGGAAAATTCTTTTCCACGATTGACTTGTGGGACGCATACTTTCAAATTCCGCTCGACGAACAGTGACCGGGCTATTTTGTGATCAACACCCACCTTGGATTGTTCAAGTTTCGCCACCTTCCGTTCGGTTGTGCTTTGGCTCCCTTGCAGCAGTTGTGTGCCACTGTCCTTGGTTGTTCCAATTATCTGGAAGATATTGTCGCGACAGGTCGCACCCCTGACCATCATTTTCAGAATTTGCGTGCCTTATTTACTGTACTTTTGCAGGCAGGACTCAAGTGCAGCAGAGACAAGTGCAAATTCTTTCTAACAGAGATTCACTATTTAGGACATATGATTAACAGACAGGGTGTCCAACGTTCGCTGTCACATCTCTGTGCGATTATAGACTTGCCACCACCCAGGAACTTGATAGAAGTCAGTCTGTGTTGGGCAAAATTACATATTATTTACGGTTTATACCAAGAGCAGCGCAGATTCCCACGCCTTTCCATCGCCTTAGGCATAAGAACGTTCCTTTTGTTTGGTCTTCGGAATGTCACGCTGCTTATCACAAGCTCAAATCTGCTTTGTTGAGTGACCGCTGTTTGATTCCTTTCGATCCCTCCAAACCAGTGGCTTTGGCTGTCGATCCTTCTTCTCAGGGCATCGAAGTGGCTCTCTCCACCAGCATTAATTCTGCCTATCACCCGATCACTTTTGTGTCTAAATTGCTCAGTTCTGCTCAGCAAAACTATTCTCAAATCGAGATAGAAGTTTTAGGTATTGTATATGGAATGACAAAGTTTAATGATTTTTTGTACGGTCGCAAGTTCTATTTCTTCACCGACCATAAGCCTTTGACGTCGTCGTTTCACCTCTCAAAGTCAGTTCCAGCTCGTACTGCACAAAACTTGCAACTTTGGTCTTTCTTTTTGTCTGACTACAGTTGCCAAATTTTGTTATGGCCTGTGGCCCAGCGTGGCAATGCCGATGCTTTGTCTCGCCTCCCTATCGGTCTGGACGACAAGTTTGATTCTTCCGACTTGTCATGCATGATTATTGAATCACAGGATAAGGAATGAGCTGATGGTTTCCCAGTAAATTTTCATCGCAATGCTTCCACGACAGCTGCCGCTACTTCTTTGCAGATTGTTTTGCAGTATATTGTTACCCAATGGCCTCCATGTGCTACGCAGATTCGTGATCCCGTTGTTCAATGTTACTTTGCGCAACGTCAAAACTTGTCTGTACATCGCGGTGTTATTTTGTTATGAACTGACAATGATGAGTCTCGTGTCGTTGTACATCGTTCGTTGCAGTCGGAAATCCTCCGATTACTGCAGTCTGGTCATTGGGGTATAGTATGGACCAAGCAATTAGCGCGTCATCACTGCACTTGGGTCGGCATTGACAAAGAAACTGAGAATTTTCTTGCTAATTGTCGCTCTTGTGCGGAGCATAAATCTGCTCCCTGCCAGCGCTTCTTTGCGTATACGACTCCTACTGCACCTTGACAGTGCGTTCATATTGATTTTGCGGGTCCTTTCTGGGTTACCCTGTGGTTGATAGTTACTGACGCATAAAGCCACTTTCCATTTGTTATACCAATGTCTTCCACCATATCTGCCAGTACTATTCGGATCTTGACGTCTATTTTTTGCATTGAGGGCCTTCCTGAAATTATTGTCTCCGACAATTGCCCCCAATTTGTGTCCTCCGAGTTCGAAGCGTTCTGTGCTGCTAATGGCATTCGCCATCTGATCTCAGCCCCGTTCCGCCCCCAGTCGAGCGGCGAGGCTGAACGCTTTGTGCATGCATTTAAGTGGCAGATGATCAAGTTGCACGATGCATACTCTCGCGAGTGCGCGGTATGGATTTCCCTTGCTTTCTATCGATCCCAGCCCCGCGGCAACTGTTCCCCAGCGGAACTGAACATGGCCGTGGCGATCTGTCGCTTCTGCAGCTATTGCACCAGCTGATGTGCAGTGTCGCTGCTTCGCCTCGTTCTGGCTTATCGCCGCATGATTTGGTGTTTTATTGAGTTTTCTCTGGCAGGCAGCGCTGGGAGCGGGGGCGCATTCTTCGCCACCTTATTTTTAATTTCTGGTTCCTCCGGCACTTTCAAGAGACACCAAAAACAGATCCGTTTGTGCCGTCCTCGGTTTTATGCCGCTGGTTCTTTTCTGGCAGAATTGGAGGCTACGCGCCTACCGCCGCCTCAGACCACCACTTGTAATATTTCTGGTTTATTCAGCCATCATATTAGGCTCCAGGACGCTATTCCCAGGGCCGTGGAGATGCAAGAAGCATAAAGATGACGCAATGGGGGATGAGGTACCAGTGACAGATGTTAGATTCGGTACCATTCCCGTGAGAATGACCGCATGCAAGAGGCTGCTGCTCTGTGATTGGCTGCTGAACAGCCAGCTATCAATCAGTCATTTCAAAATTATTAAAATCAAAGTATTACTAAAACAAAAGACTGACGATATTACTGCCGATGCACTTCGACGGCGTTCGGGTCACGCCTTGTTGGCTTGGCGCGTGAAGTGTCTCGGGCAGTCCGGCTCTCCAGTTCTGACCGTTCCTGTAGGCAGACATGTTGTCTGTTGTAACAGTATTTGTTTCATGCAATTTTATATACTACTGTTCCGACCGTCGCTAGGTACAGACATGTTGTCTGTAATAGTAGTATTTGATTCATGTAGTTTTATTCTCCAGTTCTGACGGTTCCAGTAGACAGACATGTTGCCTGTGGCAGGATGTATTTCATGTTATTTTAGCCAGATATAATGACTGTGGAAAGATATGTTCAATACGCTGTGATCAAGAATAGTTTCTCGCGTCTATATCAATAAAAACGCGAGTGGCATCGCAAATGAGTTAGAGTTTATTCGTAGCAGCAGTTCCTTGCAAAGTTAATTACAGACTCAAGGAAAAAAAAATCCACGACCTGAGTGCTGTTTTCTGCGCTGGGGACATCATCATCAAGAAGGCAGCAGGTTAGTGAAGTGTACAAGAACTTATGTATTCCAGACAGGGCAGTGGAAACAACTAGACACCTCATGTGTACTGCATGTACAGTACAAATGTGCTCAGTGACACGTCATCTGCAGTAATGCAGAGCAGGTAAAGAACACTATCTCACTTTTATTCATTTTTCTGGCCGTAAACTCCACCGACAGCGCCTCCGCCGTTCGCTCCTCCGCCGTGGGCCCTCCTGCCGCCACAGCCCCACTGCCGGCCGCCGCCGTCGCCGTCGCCGCCGTCTTCCTCCGCCGTGCCGGAGCTGATGGACGCTGAGGCTGCCGTCACGCCACCGCCGACGCCGCCCATGGAGGTTCTTGCTCTGCCTTCTCATCTGAGCTTACCCGCTGGGGATGCGCATTCGGGGCAGGTTTTCAATGGGGCGTATTCCTCGCCCCCCTGCGAGCAATTCAGGTTTGCGGGTGGCCAGCATGCCCCGGCAGTTCCGCTGTCCACCCCCTCAGTTGCCTAGCCCTGGGGTCCTTCCACCTGCCGTCGGAAGCCCTATTCCACGACGGTATGCCGTTTCAGAGGGGAGCGATGTGGTATCGATAGTTCCGATGCCACAGCGTAGGTTGGCACTACGAGAGCGGAAGACCTTCGCCGACGACAGCAACCACTAGTCAACACTGTGCCGCTCTACGAGCACCCCTCCACTTTCACCCAGTTCATGAAAAGCAGATGCCCGAGAACCATCGCTTTAGCTTAACTTGCAATAGAGACTTTCGTATCCTGATTTTGGCTGCACACTTACTTGCTCACATGTACAAAGTTATGTGTACATTTATATATATATTCATGCACCAGACAAACCCTCTTTTACTTTACTTGCAGTACCAAAATGCTTTACCTTATCTGCTCCTACTCGCTTCCTTCATTTGGCCTCTGTCAGATTTCAGGAGCAGATCCATGCGCTGCCTTTGGCAATCATTGTAGGCAAAACCACCACTTCCTTCCGTCTCCTCGACTTATATCTCACCATTTATGGCCGTCCTACCGCCCTCACCCCCACCCTTAAGTACCTTGGCGTCACCCTTGACCGTCGCCTCTCCTGGACCCCCATCTCCAGACAATCCAAGCCAAGGCACACTCCCAACCCCATCTCCTCAAGCTCCTTTCTGGCCGCACATGGGGTCTGGACCCCTCCACCATCCTCCACACCTACAAATCCCTTATCCGCCCTATCCTCTGCTATGCTCATCCCACCTGGATCTGCACCCCTTCTACCTTTCACAAATCCCTTCAAATCCTAGAACACCATGTGCTCCGCCTCACCTATCGCATCCGTCTTCTCTCCCCCACGCGTTCCCTCACCTCCTTCTTTTCCTTGAACAGATACGGATCCTCTAATCCTCCCACAAACTTGATCACCCTCACCCGCTTGTCTCTCCCATCCTCTCCCATCCCTATGCGCTGCCGCGCCTTCATTCCCACATACCACATGCTCTCCATCTCTCCACTCTCCATACCCTCACCCAATGTGGCTTCCACCCAGTCCCCCTCCCAGATGATGCCCTCATCCCTTCTGTCTACCCCTCCCACCAACTTTGATCCTCCTCTCTGGCACCCTGTGTTTTTGTCCTGAGGGCACCCTCTCTCCCTTCTCTCGCTCCTCCCTTCCTCCCTCACTCCTCCCCTGGGCTTCCCCAACCCCCCCTACCTTCTCTCCACCCCCTCCCTTCTCCACTGCCACTGGCACCTACACACTCCCCTCTCCCTCCTCCCCCTCGCTTCTTTCACTTTTTGGCAGGTCCCTGGACTCGCACACGAATAGTGAACTTTCATGCGCCGGAGATCATTGCCTAGTGTTTGTGTGTGTGTCGTCGTGTTCGTGTTCAAGTGTTCCATTGTTAATCGCTTGTGCTCCAACTTTAACATGAGCCATCTGTCCGCTATGCGTGTGTGCAAGTGTCTGAACGTTTTTATTTTGGACTCTGCACCTGTGAACGGCTCCGTGTGTTTTACTTTTATATGTCTATATATCCACCCAGTCTGTTCCGCGATTGTCTTCTTTTGTCTCATTAGTTTTCTCTGTGGCCGAAGAGCGGCGTATTGTGCCACTGCTGGCCTACCTGTAGGTGTGAAATTACCAATAAAGAAAAGAAAAGCGCTGCCTTAGAGGCGAGATACAAAAGTGTTGAATATGTATCAATAAAACCTTCTCTTCAAGGTAATTTATGCTGTTCGAAGACAATATATTATGTTCCAAAATCCTGCTGCGTATCGACGTTATTAATATGATCCAGTAATTTGCTGAATTACTCCTATTGGCTTACATGAATGCTGGTTTTTTGGATACAGATCTTCTGTCGAGTGAGGGAACCCAACTGGTATACAGTCTGGACCGGGCATTTGGTTTTATTAAGTGATTAAACTTGCTTCTGTATTCCAAAGATCTGCTTTTAAATGACTCAAGTTGACAGCTGTTCTTGATTTGATTTCTGGGATATTTACTTCGTCTTCTTTGTTGAAGAAATTTCGGAAGGCTGTGCTTAGTAGCTCTGAGTCAGTGGCACTGTCATCGATGGAATTTATATCGCTGTCGAGCAGAGAAGGCCTTGATTGTGCATTGCCGTTGGCATGCTTTACGTATGACCAGAATATCTTCGGATTTTCTGCCAAGTTTCGAGACGAAAGTTTCGTTGTGGGAACTTGTATAAGCACTTAGAATTGAAATCTGCGCTAAATTTCGAGCTTCTGTAAAACATCACCAGTCTTTGGGTATTTGCGTTAGTTTAAATTTGCCATGCTTCTTTCGTTGTTTCTGCAACAGTGATTTGACCCGTTCTGTCATAGCCACAGTGATGATGCGGGCGTGGAGGGCCTCAACTCTTTGTAAACTGATGTACCAAGGTAGGTATGCACAGTGTTTCCGATGGACTTAGATGTGGATATAAGTATAACAACTGACGTGGAGCTGGAGTTAATGCCCCCAGTGTCTTGATTCGGTGATATTAAGTGTATTGGGGGGAACAAAAAATTTCTGGAAATATATGCAATTTTACACTATATAGTTCAAGACACGATATTATGCTCAGATTTATTGTATAAACGTCGTGGAAGATCTGACCTTTGACAATGCATAGGAGAACTCCGTGGAAGACGGTTCTATCCGCTGAAAATTAAATTTACTGAAATATAGCAATAAAGTAGTTCCTCGCGGAACAGTTGCCTCTGAGCACCATGGGACCAAACATCTCAGGTCATCAGTCCCCTAGAAATTAGAACTACTTAAACCTAACTAACCTAAGGACATCACACACATCCATGCCCGAGGCAGGATTTGAACCTGCGACAGTAGCGGTCGCGCGGTTCCAGACTGAAGCGCGTAGAACTGCTCGGCACGAAACAGTGAAGCTGCATACAGGAGCATTAATCGCCAATATGCGTGATGAAATACCGCAAAGTTGAAGGCATACATCTGTCTCTAACAGTGTTGTGCGTCATTCAACCTTTTGGAGAAAATAATAGGTCCGACAAGGCACTGCATTTTGTGTGGAGAAATATTGTCTTCACACGGAAGTCAGCTATTAATGTAGCTAGTTTTGGGACCAAAACATGAATTTGTCCAAAACGTTTTTGGTCACCAGTTAAGATGCTCGAGACAAAGATGATTTAGAAAGAATGAATTTGGACCTTAGCTGTAAGCAAGGTAGTAGTGTAACTCTCTAACTTGCGTAAGTGAGATATTTAGAAGGAATGGAGAAAGTATGAATGGAAAAGTGGTTGTTAGAATATTAGGGCTTGTCTTATCTCTGTGGGGCCTTACCAATGACCCCGGTGTTGCACCACAGAATCGCAATGGTCGATTAACCATCCATGATATAAGAAAGAAATAAACAAACTGCAGCCAACAGTGGGCTTAACTTACTTGAAAAATGCTACTGACCGAATAGGCAAACACCTTCGCCGGGTTGGGGTGCACCCTGTCGTCTATAGTGGTCATAGGTTCCAGGACGCGCTAGGTTCCACTAAGGACAAGGTGGATGCATTACACACTGCAGGGGTTTGCAAGGTGGAATGCGAATGTGTGGAGGGATACATCGGTGAGACTGGTAGGCCAATAGCAACGCACATTCGGGGACACGAGTGCGATATTCGTCTAGGGCAACACAACAAATCTGCAGTGACAGAACATCAGCAATACTGCAGGAAAGAAATAAAATTCAGGGAAGCCTCTGTGTTGGGCAAGCAGCCGGTTATGACGAAACGCAAAAATCAGAGGCCATCGAAATACTTAAACACCGTAATAACATGAGCAGGGGTGATGGACTCAGGCTAGCCCCATCTTGGCCCATCGGAGCCCAACAAACCGCACTGTCAACACGAGGCACGCATACTACCGGCGAGTAACTGCCGCCGCGAGGCCGACGTCCAGCATTTGGTAAACAGCAGCCAACTTCTCATTCGACGGTGACCACCAATCGTGGCACATAACACAAGAGTCAATAGACAATAGGGGTTACGCTCTCCCTCCACCGCAATAGCCTAATAGCCTATTAAAATAAAGTTCCCTCTCCTACTTCCTTAAGTGACCAATAGAACTACCTTTTTAAAATTGTGACGTAATGGCATGCGCAGTGAAGAGCAACAACAAAATATAAAGGGCACTGAACAGCTATAACGCATCATTAGACCCAGAAGAAGGTCGCTGCAACCGTGGCCGAAAAGTTGGATTTTCTCCAGCAGCAGTAGTTTTATACATTATGACGCGATACTATACCCCGAAAACTATTATGTCGACTGACTCTGGCCGCGGAAACCTACGAATTAACATCCATGATATACATTAGGTTTCCGTCGCCTACAGCCAGTGATGGAGATGTTTATTATCCAGCATTTACGAATCAGTAAGACTGGGGAATGTATCAGGTAAGGGGGTGCATCTATGGTGGTTGTGCTGAGAAATGAGCTCGGTGGGTATAAAGGTATATTGGCTGAAAATAGCATGTATTGCTACTTGGGATCACTACCAGTTTTTGCGTATTCTGTTGGTATCAAAGGATGCACCAGCCATGTTTCAGTGTATGTTGGACATTCTATTCGAAAGACAGAAACCAAAGCAATGTTTGCTGTTTCTGAACAAGGTAATTGCTTTTGCGAATGATATGGGATTGTATATGTGACAGCTGAGGGAGATATTTAAAATGTTATGCACAATACATCTTATCTTACTGTAGAAAAGTGTCATTACCTGACGTAGGAAGTAATTGCTTAGGACATGTATTTAGCTGCTATGAAGTACATACAGATTATAGAATGTTGAATGATACCCAGATTTTTCTATTATTTCTGGCAGGTATAATGTTGTAATGGGATTTTGAGTTCGCATATTATTATAGAAAATTCGTTCCAAGGTTTGCAGAAACAGCACAGCCTCTCACACATGTATGGTGAAAGTTATTGATTCCATTCGGACTGCTGAAGATTCAGTTGGCTACTAGTTTGATTTTTATGTCTCTGACCTTTGAAATGAAGTCCACATTACTTTTTGATTCTACAAATCATCAACTGGGCTGTGTGTTAAGTAAAACAGCAAGGGCAACAAATGTTCAGTTGCCTAGGGGACAGTTAAACATAGCAAATTGGAACTATTCTATAACACAAAGGGGAGTGTTCAGAGCTGCATATATCACGACACATAGCTGCTTGTGTTCGTATGGTAAAATGTTTAAGGTAATAACATATCACACAGGGTTGAAATGGGTATTGGGGTTAAAGTATATTAGCGACTGAAGCTGAGTGAATTTGATACTGAAACAACCCGTAAGCCTGCTAGAAAACACAGTAATGAGGATTGCCTTAGTAGGAAGATTAGAGTATAGCAGACAGTAGGTAGTACCATCATGGAGTGACAAAAGATGCCAGCTCCAGATGAGAATCGTAAAATCCTTGTGGCACAGCCACAATTACTTGTACACAACACTGTACATGGAAAATGGCAAAGTTTCGACCACGTGTTGCAGATCGAGTCACGTCAAGGGAGGAATTGTTAAAACAGGCACACCATCACGTATTATTTATTTATTTATTTTTATTTATTTATTTATTGTTCCGTGGGACCACATTTAGGAGAAGTCTCCATGGTCATGGAACGAGTCAATACATGAAATTATAACACGACTGTAGAAACAGATAAAATGAAATATAAGAAACATATTCAGGCGACAAGTCGTTAGTTTAAATAAAGAAAATCAAGAATGTAACACTGGAATTTGCTTAATTTTTTATCTCTTCCAGGAGCTCCTCGACAGAATAGAAGGAGTGAGCCATGAGGAAACTCTTCAGTTTAGACTTAAAAGTGTTTGGGCTACTGCTAAGATTTTTGAGTTCTTGTGGTAGCTTATTGAAAATGGATGCAGCAGAATACTGCACTCCTTTCTGCACAAGAGTCAAGGAAGTGCATTCCACATGCAGATTTGATTTCTGCCTAGTATTAACTGAGTGAAAGCTGCTAACTCTTGGGAATAAGCTAATATTGCTAACAACAAACGACATTAAAGAAAATACATACTGTGAGGGCAATGTCAAAATTCCCAGACTATTGAATAGGGGTCGACAAGAGGTTTTCGAACTTACACCATACATAGCTCGAACAGCCCGTTTTTGAGCCAAAAATACCCTTTTTGAATCAGAAGAATTACCCCAAAAAATAATACCATATGACATAAGCGTATGAAAATATGCGAAGTATACTACTTTTCGTGTTGAAATGTCATTTATTTCAGATACTGTTCTAATGGTAAATAAAGCGGCATTTAGTTTCTGAACAAGATCCTGAACATGGGCTTTCCACAACAGCTTACTATCTATCCGTACGCCTAGGAACTTGAACTGTTCTGTCTCGCTTATAACATGCCCATTCTGTCTGATTAAAATGTCAGTTCTTGTTGAATTGTGGGTTAGAAACTGTAAAAACTGAGTCTTACTGTGATTTAGCATCAAATTATTTTCCACAAGCCACGAACTTATATCATGAACTACATTATTTGATAATGTTTCAATATTACACATAAGATCCTTCACTACCAAGGTGGTGTCATCAGCAAACAGAAATATTTTTGAATCACCTGTAGTACTAGAAGGCATATCATTTACATAAATAAGGAACAGCAGTGGCCCCAGCACCGACCCTTGGGGAACGCCCCATTTAACAGTGCCCCATTGGGACTGAACATCATTACCACTCTCAATATTGCGGAGGATTACCTTCTGCTTTCTGTTCTTAAAGTAGGAGGCGAACCAATTGTAAGCTACTCCCCTTACTCCATAATGTTCCAACTTCTGCAGTAATATTTTGTGGTCAACACAGTCAAAAGCCTTCGTTAAATCAAAGAAAACACCTAACGTTCGCAACCTTTTATTTAATCCGTCCAAAACCTCACAGAGAAAAGAGACTATAGCATTTTCAGTTGTTAAGCCATTTCTAAAACCAAACTGTACATTTGATAGCAAATTATGTGAATTTAAATGCTGCAGTAACCTTGTATATACAACCCTCTCGATAACTTTAGCAAACACCGATGGCATAGAAATAGGTCTATAATTGTCAACATTATCCCTGTCTCCCTTTTCATAAAGTGGCTTCACTACCGAGTACTTTAATCGGTCAGGAAACTGACCACCCCTAAAGGAAAAGTTACAGATATGGCTAAGTACTGAGCTAACATACGTGGAACAATACTTCAGTATTCTGCTAGATACCCCGTCATATCCATGAGAGTTCTTGGTCTTTAGTGATTTAATTATTAACTCAATCTCCCTCTTGTCAGTATCATGGAGGAGCATTTCAGGTAACAGTCTCGGAACACTTTTTTCTAAGAGCGCTATATGATTCCCTGTTGGGACTAGGTTTCTATTTAGTTCACCTGCTATATTCAGAAAGTGATTATTAAGTACTGTACATATATGCGACTTATCAGTAACACGCACATCCCCACTACGCACTGATTCTATATTCTCGACCTGTCTCTGCAGACCAGCCTCTTCCTTTACGACTGACCATATGGTTTTAATTTTATCCTGAGACTTAGCTATTCTATCTGCATACCACATACTTTTTGCCTTCCTAATAACTTTTTTAAGCACCTTACAATACTGTTTGTAATGCGCTGCTGCATTTATATTTTGACTGTTTCTAACATTTTGATATAATTGCCACTTTGTTCTACAAGATATTCTTATCCCTTTAGTCAGCCACCCAGGCTGCCTGTTTGTGCTAGTACCCTGTTTTGAACGTTCTAACGGAAAGCAACTTTCAAAGAGCACGAGAAAAGTCTTGAGGAAAGCATTATATTTACCGTCTACTGTATCAGCACTATAAACATCTTGCCACTCTTGTTCCTTGATAAGGTTTATAGAAGTCTGTACAGCAACTGGATCAGCTTTCCTAAAAAGTTGGTAACTATATTTAACATGTGTTGCAGCACAAAAATCTTTTAGACTTAAAATTTGTGCATCATGATCTGAAAGGCCATTCACCTTTTTGCTAACAGAATGCCCTTCTAATAATGACGAATGAACAAAAATATTGTCTATGGTTGTTCTACTGTTCCCTTGCACTCTCGTTGGAAAGAATACGGTTTGCATAAGATTATATGAATTAAGGAGGTCTACCAGCATCCTTTTCCTTGCACAATCACTTATACAATTAATATTGAAGTCACCACATATAACGAACTTTTTGTATTTCCTATAAAGTGAACCAAGAACCTCCTCTAGCTTTAGCAAAAATGTTGTGAAATCGGAGTCTGGGGATCTATAAATAACAACAGTAAGAAGTTTAGCTCCACTAAATTTAACCACACCTGCACAACATTCAAACACCTTTTCAGTGCAGTACTTTGAAACATCAATTGACTCAAATGGGATACCGTTTTTCACATACATGGCTACTCCCCCACACCGCATTATGGTTGCCGCAAAACCCTGGAGCGGTATGTAACTGAAAATTTTTTGTGGTATACGTGTAGACAAGATATGGAACAGTACGTTAGAAAAAGTGTACCACACTCACAGTAGGTCGAGTTGAGCCGTCAGGGTATTCCACTGCAAAGTTTACCAGAAGCCAGTGTACCCATTGAAACCTTTGGAATGGACACTTTAGGACCTTTTGGGTAGGCTTCAGTGGCAGTTAACTATGTTTTGACGACATCAGAACATTATTCGCGATGTGTGGGGATGGTAGTAATTTCAAATCAAGGGCATAGAAGTGATAGTGTATTAAGGATTGTGCGTTTCTTTACGTGTTTTGCTGTGTCATGTACCAAATCAGTATGAATATGCGAACAGTGTGATAAACAAATGGTGAAGGTGTTCGTTGTTTTGTTTTGTTTGAATATTTGTTTGCTGATGATAAAGTGTGGGTAAATTTTTGCGTTGGTTTACAATTACTTTGAAGGGATTAATGTTTGTGGATTAATGAAGTAGCTTTTTCATTTTCATTTAATACTTTAGTGGCTTGTTGGTGTATTTCCAGGAATGTAATATGATGAAATGGAATTCGTTCATGTTTTTGGTTGTACATAGTATGTGCCGAATGTAGTTACAGGTATTCAAAATGTTTCAAATCGATCAGAGTACTATGGGACTTAACTACTGTGGTCATCAGTCCCCCAGAACTTAGAACTACTTAAACCTAACTAACCTAAAGACATCACACACATTCATGCCCGAGGCAGGATTCGAACCTGCGACCGTAGCTGTCACGCGGTTCCAGACTGTAGCGCCTATAACCGCACGGCCACTCCGGCCGGCTAGTTACAGGTATTGTTGAATGTTAGATGTGCGCTGCAAACGGGACAGTGAATTACACAGTAGTCTGCAGTTTCGAGGTTTCTGAGAGGACGTAAGAAATTCCAGTGTTTACGTGTATAAGACACTGCAGATTGCTATTGTAAATTTATGGGGTCACATTAATACACTCCTGGAAATTGAAATAAGAACACCGTGAATTCATTGTCCCAGGAAGCGGAAACTTTATTGACACATTCGTGGGGTCAGATACATCACATGATCACACTGACAGAACCACAGGCACATAGACACAGGCAACAGAGCATGCACAATGTCGGCACTAGTAAAGTGTATATCCACCTTTCGCAGCAATGCAGGCTGCTATTCTCCCATGGAGACGATCGTAGAGATGCTGGATGTAGTCCTGTGCAACGGCTTGCCATGCCATTTCCACCTGGCGCCTCAGTTGGACCAGCGTTCGTGCTGGACGTGCAGACCGCGTGAGAAGACGCTTCATCCAGTCCCAAACATGCTCAATGGGGGACAGATCCGGAGATCTTGCTGGCCAGGGTAGTTGACTTACACCTTCTAGAGCACGTTGGGTGGCACGGGATACATGCGGACGTGCATTGTCCTGTTGGAACAGCAAGTTCCCTTGCCGGTCTAGGAATGGTAGAACGATGGGTTCGATGACGGTTTGGATGTATCGTGCACTATTCAGTGTCCCCTCGACGATCACCAGTGGTGTACGGCCAGTGTAGGAGATCGCTCCCCACACCATGATGCCGGGTGTTGGCCCTGTGTGCCTCGGTCGTATGCAGTCCTGATTGTGGCGCTCACCTGCACGGCGCCAAACACGCATACGACCATCATTGGCACCAAGGCAGAAGCGACTCTCATCGCTGAAGACGACACGTCTCCATTCGTCCCTCCATTCACGCCTGTCGCGACACCACTGGAGGCGGGCTGCACGATGTTGGGGCGTGAGCGGAAGACGGCCTAACGGTGTGCGGGACCGTAGCCCAGCTTCATGGAGACGGTTGCGAATGGTCCTCGTCGATACCCCAGGAGCAACAGTGTCCCTAATTTGCTGGGAAGTGGCGGTGCGGTCCCCTACGGCACTGCGTAGGATCCTACGGTCTTGGCGTGCATCCGTGCGTCGCTGCGGTCCGGTCCCAGGTCGACGGGCACGTGCACCTTCCGCCGACCATTGGCGACAACGTCGATGTACTGTGGAGACCTCACGCCCCACGTGTTGAGCAATTCGGCGGTACGTCCACCCGGCCTCCCGCATGCCCACTATACGCCCTCGCTCAAAGTCCGTCAACTGCACATACGGTTCACGTCCACGCTGTCGCGGCATGCTACCAGTGTTAAAGACTGCGATGGAGCTCCGTATGCCACGGCAAACTGGCTGACACTGACGGCGGCGGTGCAGAAATGCTGCGCAGCTAGCGCCATTCGACGGCCAACACCGCGGTTCCTGGTGTGTCCGCTGTGCCGTGCGTGTGATCATTGCTTGTACAGCCCTCTCGCAGTGTCCGGAGCAAGTATGGTGGGTCTGACACACCGGTGTCAATGTGTTCTTTTTTCCATTTCCAGGAGTGTATTTATGAAGTTTCTGTTAGAGCTATTGTGTGCCACCTATGATTAATTGTGTTAGGGAACTTGGAAATATTTCTGGAAAATTTAATGCTTCTGTGGTTGCTTTTAAAACATATAGGTGATAAATGGAGGACAAACTGGTTTTTTATGTAATTGTTGGAGGCTTGAATGAAATGAAGGGGAAACTCGTTGCAGTTAATTGTGTCGGGTTTAAGAAAGGCATATCATTTCTTACCATCTCTGGCTTGAATATTGGCATGTTCAGTGACTTTTAAGCAGTGCCCACCCAGGATGATGGCCACTGACACAGGAAATACAACTGCTTTTAAGAGAACCGGAGAGGATGGATACTTCCGCGATATCATTGCGCGCCACATCATTTGCAGAAGGTGGGTCTACTTTCGGTGCACCTGGTACATGATCCAGTGGTAGTTATCACAGATTATGGGCAAAGGCTATCCAAATGTGCTGAACATTTCGAGCCGCAGGGTAGCTCCGTTGTGGCAGTGTACTGATAATAAGTGGCAGAGTTCTGAAACTGACGATTCGACTGCTGTACTTGCCAACAGTCCTTCGGAAATATTACTAAATTGGAACTGGATCTTCCTGAACGATACGATAGATGCCAAATTACTTCTCTGGATTAGTTTGTAGCTGCACAGAAGGGTTGTATTGGCGTGGAGAAAGTGTTAGAACATGTAGAACAGTATTTCAGTGCAAACCGACTTAAAGTCGTGGAGACAAGAACTTCAGCGTTGTATACCGTCTTTACTCTGATCCTCGCTTGCGCAGTCTATTTCTGTCTTCGAGGAAGCGATATTCTAAGCATTCAGATGGACCAATACCAACACCGACTCAAAGGAAGGCCTCGGCGCTTGTTCGTGACGTCACGTCAGCTAGGCAAGGCGAACGCCAGGTCTGTTGCAAGCATACTCATAATGGTGGTGCCTCCTTCTCTGACACAGGATAATGTGAAACTATTGGCGGTAGTTGACCAACACACATTGTTCTGAGAGATTTCTGCAGTCAATTAATTGTGCAATTCACTACACTTCTTAACAAATAGTGTACTCCGGAACTTAATTTTCCACCTGTTTTAAGGATTGACATACAAAAACAACTTCATGGTCCAGCATCAACAGAATTCGTGCTTCTTTACCTTATTTATAAATCTGAGGAAGTGACGTTTGTACTGGGTTGCTTTTACAAGAAACTGTGAACATATTGGTGCTCTTTATTAGGTATCTTGGTTGACTATGGGGTGAGGAGCACTGAATGTTAATGAAATATCTTGCGATTCCACACGTTGGGGGAGGGGGTGGAGGACAGAAGAAGAGGCAAAAGAGATACTTGTTTTATCAAATAAAATTTTTTATCTTGTAAAGTTTCTCCTTTCAGTTGCAAGAGGGGAATGATTATCTTTTCTAATGTGCATGTTTAAAAAAGTTTAAGCTCAGCAGTATTTTCGATGTATGAAGCTATTTTGTTTCGTGTTTAGAATTCCTTTCGTTGAAAACGACTGTAATCTAATGACTGGCAACAGTTGGACATTTACACATGTAAATTAGTTCACATTTCCAGTGACGATGTCAAACGATAATAAATAAATAGATAAAAGAAACGAGTTCATTGTAAGGAGGTTGGGGTAAGTTTCGATAACAAAATGGATCAAGTAAATATAGCTACTTGAATGTAAGATTTCCGAAGCTTGCAATGGGGCAAATCATCTTCTCATATTGATCTACGTTTGTTTCGACAGGATTCAGTAATACAGAACTATGATCTTCATTTGTAGCTTTACGATAGTAAGAAAATCTTTCATCTAAATAAAACTGCAGAATCCAAAAGAATACCAAACATTTAGTCCAAAAATAAGAGATTTATATTGATAAACGCGCCCAGGCGTTTCTGCCGGCAACAGACCTGGCGTTGGCCGTGCCTAGCTGACGTGACGTCACGAACAAGCGCCGAGGCCTTCCTTTGAGTCGGTGTTGCCAAGACTGGGCAGCATGAGGTAACCATGCGCTCCAAAGCGTCAGGCTGAATTCTCTGTGCACCAGATTCCAGGCGAGTGGATCACTCTTGATATGTAAATAGTCGTAAGTATTCCAGTAAGTATACACTGTGATTTGCACTGAGTTAATAGAAGGACCGTTGGAATGAAAACCATACACAAAGTAACGAAGGAAAAAATGTAAAACGTAATGTGTACTGTTAGTGTAATTTTGTGATTTAACAGCACTTTGTGATCCGGTGGACTGATTCTTCTAAAGGGCACAGGAGAACTGTGCCAACATCTTCTCTAGTAGGCTGCACAACCTATGGTTGGCAGGCCTGGATGCCGCCTGTAAAACAAAATGTGAGCACTGGGAAAGTACTGAGGTGACATGACAAGGGCACCAGCCCGGTGCCGTGGCTGATTATCTCATTCTACACAATCTAGGTCCATCTAGATGGTTAGGAGCGCTGCCTCGCTGTACAGAAACTGGCCGAGCGCATACAAATACTGGCAGCCCCAGCAAAACAGGCTTTTCGCTTGGCTGCCATCAACCTACTACTAGAAATTACTAAGGGATCTTAGGTTTGCGGTCCACAGCTCAATGTATCTCGCAACTGTCCTATTGTGAACTGCTAAATAGTCGCGGCATTCATTCCTAACGGCCTAGCCGGCCCACCTATGAGCCTGTTGTCATTGCTAGCCTGTCAGCGTCGATATTCTAGTCGGCATGACCCCTCTGCATCAACACTGTGCCACCCTGAAGTCTACATATTTACTGAGTGAGATGTGTGCTCAGCTGTAAGAGCTCACGCCATTAGAAAGACGTCTACAGTGAATGTATGAAATCTGCCGAATAAAATATATTTCTGACACCACAGAGTATGGCAGGAGAGCTGGTTCTTCGTCCCTACCATCGTGAGTTTTCATTTAGGCACTCTATGGAATCAATAACGCTCAGACTGCCCTCGAACGTTAATATTTTTGTCCTGTTTGAGATTCGCGGTTGCGGACTTCCCGGCAATAAATGAGATTTAAAGTTAATTCTGTCTACTTAGATGTCGAGGAATGTTGACAGCATTATTTGAGACCTGTGTACATCTATGAGCATGAGGGGAGGCCTCATGGAACACGTCTGGCCAGACAGCACAGCTTACAAGTGTTCGCATTAGCTCTTTGTAAATTAATAGTACTTTGAGGTCATGAACATTGAGTTAAAATTGTCCATGCGTAAATTATGACCTACATTACTGAAATTGCTGTTTTGATGCTAATTTTAAGGATTTATTAGGGGTACTGAACCGTGGGGAAGCGATACTTACTCTACTTCAGAGTTGGGTGTCTGAAAGAGCAATATTCATTCCACCCTTAGGTGGTGTAGTGTCCCTTTTGCAATATTCACCCTTATCGAGGTGAAACATAAATAAAAATGACTGTATGTGACCGAAAATGAACTGCAAACATCGATTTATCTGCGAAAGGTAATAACACTAACTGTAAAAATATACAATGTAGATCGACAGATGCAGAAAAGACAGTATTTTTAGTGTATGAGATCATAATGTGTGAGTAACTAAAAAGTAGTAGTATCATCTCTGTAAGAGTATAAACCACAATGCAATGTTCATTCTTCTGTCTAGTCTGTTTTGTTCTCTTCGTTCTGGTGTTAGCTGGAATAAGGTACGCAAGCCATTGTGCTGCGCTAGCATTTGCTTCTGTCGTAACGTAATTGCAAATATTTAATGGTGTAAACTGTGTCCTAGTAAGAATATATTAGTATAAAGTGATCTCCGTGTGTTATTTCAAGAACCTACGCCACATTTATCTTATGAAAAGAATATTTAATGAAAATTATTTAGCATGTTTCCAGCTGCTACTGAGCGAGTAACAGTGATCTCTGATTGTTAACAATCAGCCGCCATTACGCGGTACATTTAAAACTATTTTTTCACAGCACAATGTCTGATGGCGCGAGCGGAAGAAATTATGTAAAAATATTCAGTGAGATTAATTGAAGTAATCCAGTGAAATAATTTTATTAAAACTTGTCTATTTTCTGTGATAGTGAACTGGACCTTAGTAATACTACGCTATTGCATTTACAGTAATTTGAAGGGAGCCTGGCGCTCGAAAAAACCAGATATAATACGTTATTGGCAACCTACGAAATTCATTATTTTGCTTATTATATCTCTTTTGTATTTTTTTGAAAGCTAGAAGAAAAACTAACTCCACTAAAAATCAGTAGCAGATCACGATAAATCTAAGACAAACAAATTTATTAGGAGAGTGTTTCCTCAAAATAAATAGTTACATTATTTTTTAAGAGATGTAATAATTAGCGCCCTGTTACGTGGGGCCCGAAGAGATAAAATATTTTTTTTTAGGGTGTGTAAGTATGTAATTGTTAACATGTATTGTATGTATTCTAATGTCTAGCAAATTCCATTTCATGTATAAACTTGAACGAGGAAAGCGGAGAAGAACTGCATGGACCCTGAGAGGACGAGATAGCAAAAAGAAAAGAAAAGAAAAAAGAAATCAAGGTAAGGACCCCTATGCATAAAAGCTTGCTATATAGGCCCGTATCATCAAAGTATAGTATCATAGATGGTACATGGTGTACAGTGGTGCAGATATTAATATTGTGTGATTTTGGAAACAATAAGCAGTTTGACTTGTGAACTTAGTCGGTTTTTGTAGTTTGGAACAATTTTTGTTGTTAGCCCAGTGAAAGTAATTATGGGAAAAGTTGGACGTGTGTTAGATTTGAAACCAGATAATGTGTCCAATGTTACAAATAATGTGCTATTATTGAGCGATATGGATAGTGACACTGACTTACTAAATATTAATAGTGATCGGGGGGGGGGGGGGGGGCGGAGAAAATGTAATCAATGTAGTTTCCGGTGATATGCCAGGAAGTAGCCAGCAGACGAAAACAGTAAAACCGATAGTTACTACTAGTAGGGCTAGTGATAATTTTCCAATGATTAGAACAACTACCACACCGGTATGCTCACCACTAACGGATCCATTTGCTGAATTTTTACGGAAATTAGAGAAAAAGAAGGAACAGCTAGTCAATCAGATAAGGGAACAAAACGAAGAAAGAGAGAGATTGAGGGAAGAGAGGAATCAACAGCTAGTCAATCAGATAAGGGAACAAAACGAAGAAAGAGAGAGATTGAGGGAAGAGAGGAATCACCAGCTAGTCAATCAGATAAGGGAACAAAACGAAGAAAGAGAGAGATTGAGGGAAGAGAGGAATCACCAGCTAGTCAATCAGATAAGGGAACAAAACGAAGAAAGAGAAAAGGTCTTAATAGAAAGTATAGGTACAATGTTCGAAAAGATACATTCAGAAATGACAGAAATAAAAAAAGCCCAAGCCAAATTGCCGAACATTTTAAGCAAAATAGCACAAGATGTGCAAACGCTTCATACGGCACACACAGTCATCCGGGACGAAGTAAAACAGCTTGCGAACCCAATGGACAATTTAAAAATGACACAAAAAGAAACCATAGAAACGCATTTAAATGATCAAGCCCAGAAAGTAGAAAAAGAGTTCCATGACTGGCTCACTGAAAAAGAAAGCCAGATCACAGAACGTGTTGAAAGCAAAATACAGTCTGCTCTGCAAAAAGTAACTAACGGAGCAGCTGTACGTAAACAACCCACAGTAGACACGCAACCACTCGCAGGTGAAAAACCTGAAGAGAGATACAAATTGCCAGTACCGCTGTCGCAGCAAGAAATGACATACAGGATTGTTAGACTCGAGCGTGTACTTTTTCAAATGCTTAACAACAACTGTTGCACGCCGGTTAGGAACGTGTAAGGTAATGAGAACATTACGTACAGTTCATACCAACAAAAAAGCGAATCAGAAAGAGAAAACACACAATTTACAGGAAGCATTCCTATTCATAACCCCGTGGGGGCAGCCTCTACTTCCACAAGCAATAACATTGATGGAAGCTTAATAAAACACAGACAATTCCAAGTATTTAACGCGGAAAAGAAGACAGTGCGTCCGGTAATCTTAATAAAAGGATTCCGAAATGTATTACCTAGTGCCTGGAATGAACGCCAAAAAATTCAGTTCATAATCGGACATAACAAGGCGACGCTGCCTTATGGGCAAAAGAAGTCATAGAAAATTGCCATAGCCTGGCACAATTTGAAAAATCTTTTCTAGGCACATACTGGTCTAAGGCTGTTCAAGAACGCCTGAGGACTGAGGTATACAGCCCGCAAATGTACAATCTCAAATGGGGTACACTCCGTCAATATTTTGAAAAATATATCAACAAAACTAGATATTGGAGTGACCCTATATCAGCCCGTGATGAGATCAGAATCTTAAAATTACGATTGCCCGGTTATATACGAGACAAATTAATAAATGACCTGGAACGGTACTTATCTGTGCTGGACGAAATCGATCTCTCCCAGGAAGAAAATAGGATAAATAAAGACCGGGAGTACAGTAATGGTTCACCACGCAAGTTTAAAAATGGCAACAACAATTCCAATTTTGGAAGCCACGGAAATGGAAAGGAAGATCAATACGCAGAACAAAATAGGAAGAACGGAAACGGTCAACCATCTTACAATCAAAAACGTAGGTGGGAAGATAGAGGACATCCCGGCTACAGTAACAGTAATAATAGTTACAATAACAAACGTCGAAATGAAGGTCAATGGCCACAACAAAGCAGTAGTGCCAACAACCGCACTTACCCGGTGCAATGGATGCAAACTTCTATGCCACCACCACCGTCTCCTAACAGTAACCAATACCAGTGTGACAATAGGAGTTCTATGCAGAATACTAATGCAATACCACAAACATGGACAGACTCGAATAGCAGCGTAAGGATAGTAGAAATGCCCACTGACGGAAACCACCATAGTTCAAGACCGTCAAACGAACAACGGCCACAATAAGCTCCCAATTGATGGTCGGCGAAAAAACAGGGGGCACACCTAGAAACAGTACACAAGATAACATGTTATTACTGAGGTACCAAGAAGGAAACAGTACACAACATGATTTACTTATGGAATCAAACCAATGTAACAAAAAAGAAATAACTGAAGTACAAACCATGATAAAAGCTAGAATTAATGAATTGCCAGTAGATATATATATATAGATACAGGTGCCACTGCTAATGTTATGAGTTATGATCTATTCAAAATCTTGAGCCAAAACCGCAACTTACCGACATTTCCTGTACAAAATTGCTGTGTCATTGGAACCATGGGAGCACAAGCACAAAACGTTCAGTATCAGGTGCTGGTAGATTTATGCCCAGGGGAACATAACGTAAAACGTATATTTCTCGTAGTCAAAGGATTAAGAGTAACCTGCATCCTGGGGGGAAGTTTCCTGAGCGAGAAGAAAGCAAAAATTGATTTCTGCAGCGGGAAGATCTCCCTACTGAATTAAAATAAGCAGATTGTACTGGATTTAACACGAACAGTAAGTACACCCTGTAAAGATTACCCGAGCGTACGAGTAAAAAGCGAAGAGATGCCCATATTTCAATTAAGCAGCAATTTAAGGGGCCAGGGAGAATTTTATTCGGACGTAGCTCACAACGAAACGCTTCGATGGACCGAAACCCTTAACAATAAAGCACAAGAATCATGTTATCTAACTGAATTCAAACGAAAGCAGCTCGCACAGTTATTGAATAACTACAGTGATGTTTTCTCTGAAAATCCTGGAATCATCAAAGGGTACATGTATAATATAGATGTGTTTCCCCATGCGATATTCTGCCAAGCATCATATTCAGTACCGTGGACGAAAAGGGAGGCAGTTATCAAAGAAATACAAAAAATGCTGCAATAGGGTATAATAGAACCATTCCTTTCGCCGTACAGCAGTCCGCTGGTAGTTGTAGCCAAGCCAGATGGAAAAATCAGACTTGTCCTAGAAGCCACGAACATTAATAAAATTATAGTACCCGTTAGGACGAGACCGGTGAATTTAGAAGAACAAATACAGAAATTCTATGGAGTCAAATATCTCACCTTGATAGATATGCGAAGTATTTACTGGCAAATCCCGCTAACCAAGGAATCTAGAAAATGCACCGCCTTCATTTTCAATGGAAGGAGTTATCAATTCAAAGTGTTACCTTTTGGACTCAACATAAGCGCAGGCGTATTCATTACGGCATTGGACCAAGCGCTAGGCGCAGACTTGCTAGAAAAAGTTACTCTTTACGTGGATGACCTTCTAGTGGCCACAAGCAGATGGGAAGAACATATAGAAATCCTGGAAAGAGTGTTAAATAAGCTCGCAGAAGCAGGAATAACTGCAAATCTTGAAAAATGAAAATTTGGGAGTGATCAGCTTAAATTCCTTGGACACATCATATCACCTTCCGGAATAATGCCTGATACCAAGAAGATACAAGCGACCAAAGAATTTCCGCAGCCCACAAACAAAAAACAGTTAAAATCATTTATCGGACTAGTCTCCTTTTTCCGATATTTGTATAGCCACCGACTCTTCATCCTATGGTTTAGGAGCACGTCTGTTTCAAGTAGAAGAAACCAATGGGAACAGAGAAATAAGAGTTGTAGCTTTTGCCAGCCGAGTGCTTACTCAATGTGAAAGAGCGTATTCGGTGACCGAAATGGTAGCACTCAGTGTTGTATGGGCTCTGCAAAAATTTCATTATTAGGTTTATGGCAAGTCAATTAAATTGTTCTGTGATCACCAAGCCTCAAGCTTCCAATTAACCAGCAAACTATTACATGCCAGACTAGCCCATTGGGCATTAGTACTACAGGAA
This sequence comes from Schistocerca serialis cubense, assembly GCF_023864345.2. Classification (NCBI taxonomy): domain Eukaryota; kingdom Metazoa; phylum Arthropoda; class Insecta; order Orthoptera; family Acrididae; genus Schistocerca; species Schistocerca serialis. The sequence continues at coordinate 739,380,980 of NC_064643.1, read as the reverse complement.
TACAATTTAAAAATTATGTACATAAAAGGGCAAGATAATGTCACGTCTACCAGTAGGCATGTCACAGCTAGATGAAACGATCGAGCGAGCGTCAGAATATAGAGTTTTATTAATGACGTCGCAACCATACCGTCGTGAATATTTGCACCTGTGCATGAATGTAGGACAGCTGCAAGACGAAGATCATACCTGGACGAAAGTGAAACGATCACTAATATTAGAGCAAGCTAACAGCGAAAATTCGCGGTACAAAGTGGAGAACAACATATTGTACCACAGAAATAACACCGCCTCAGAAAACTAGTGCGTGTGTATCCCGTACAAATACATGCAAAATTTTATCTGGTACACGCATTACGCATGGGGACATGTAGGAATACAGAAGTGTGTAGCAATAATACAAAGATATTGTTACATCCCGAGTAGTAAACGTGTGGTCCAAAAGATATTATGAGCGTGTGACGTTTGTCAAAAAGCTAAAGCCAACAATAGAAGCAACAAAACAAAAACTGCATCCAATTATTCCGATACAGCCACTCCAAATTGTGTCAATGGACATCGCAGGACCATTACCTATGGCTCGCGGTGGAATGAAATATATATTAGCTGTTTACGATACCTTTACTAAGTATGTGAAATTGTTTGCAATGAAAATCACTACTGCCAAACATATGATACAACGCAAATCAAAAGAATTCTTACCGAAAACAGGAAAACCACTAAACGTTCTAACAGACAATGCTAGATATTTCACTGGTCAACTGTGAAAGGAGTTTCTACGAGACCAAAACATAAAGCATGTATTAGTTGCACATTTCCACCTGGAAGCAAGTCCCGTACAGAGAATTTTTCGGGAACTCATCAGATATATCCGAACATATACTCATCAGCAACATACAAAGTGGCCGGAATTGTTACCCGTCTTTGAAAGTATACACAACAATCTACCTCATCCAGCTACCGGATACACGCCCAGTGAGTTATTATTTAGTACTGCAGAACTAAATGAGTGGATCACGCCGCTACCAAAATTGCCGCGCACAGATAAAAGGCAAGAGGATAAAATAAAGGACGCCATCAGCAACATGACGAGCTGAGCTAGTCAACGAAAGAGTCGATATGACAAGTCAATAAAACGGACAGTCCCATATCAGATAAAGGACTTAGTTTTGATAAGAAACCATCCTAAGTCGTCACTAATAACAAAGAAGAACAAGAAATGGCAAATGCCGCATAATGCACCTTTTAAAATTATACAAATACCGCACAGTTGTAGCTACCTTATAGCTGATGTGATGAACGGAAAGATCAAAGGATTGTATCCCTATAAAGACTTAAAGAAATTTGTGGTACCTGACAATAGGACATGAATGGTTTGCCGTATTTTTGTGGAATATGTAGGTTTTGCACAGACTTCAATATATAATTTTGTGTAGTCGTAGGAATTTGATGTTTTGTTTGTGGTTAGTATGTAAGATGTTTTCTCTTTATTTCAAGGAATGATTTACACATCAGCCTTCAAAAATGAGTAAAAATAAGCTAAAGGACCATCAGTCCATTTATAGTACTTGTTTAGAAACGTAATCAGTAAGTGTAAGACGTTTTTCAGTGGTTATTAGAGTTAGTAACTATGAATTTTATTATGCTGTGTGATAAATGTTTATTTAAAGAATGCACTAAATATTCTAATCTGTCACATGAAAAATGAACAGAAAGGTGTATGCAAAAGACTGTGCATATACAATGTGACATCTGTGATGTTGTGCTTTAACCTTAAATGAGAAAGTATAAGCATCTAGCCACAATATTTGAGATTAAATGAGAGCTCCACTTTAGAGCATGTTTTTGACAGTTGCAAACCTTTTATAGGATATGCAATTACGCTAACAGTTTATGGAGCAAGTACATGCGCAACGGTCCTAATCCTGAAATGAATATACCCTATGACAAATTTATTAATGCTGTAATGTAAAAGTATTGCAAGTCAGGCCAGAATCCGTTGCATGTATGATGTAACACTTAATTGTATGCAATAACAGAACAAAAGTGCTTTTGATCTGTAAAATTTCATTGTAACATATTGTGTAAACGAACAGACATCTGTGTCACTATGTGATATAAAAAAAAACCAGTAATCATGTAATACAATTGTATCAAAGTCTTGCTGTAAGCAATACTAACAGGAACTCTAATAGTGTGTTGGTATTCACGGAGGAAGTGTGAACTTTGAGAACTGTATTAGTGATCAACTTGGGCAGTGAACACTTACGTGGTGTACAACTGAAAAAACGTGAGATACAAACATTAACAAAACATATCTGTGTGCAGTGACCGAAAACACAAAACTGTGATCAGTGTGTGTTCGAAACTGTACAGACAACATTTTTAGTTTGAACGCTACCTCCTGTGCGTCAACAATTAATATAACGTCACGGACCACGTAGTAGGACGTTACTGCAACGGCAACTACGGTGGAACGCTGTCACACAAAAACTGTGAAACATAAATATTCCATACGAAGTGATGACAACAGGGATGTGCAGTGCTTACTTCAGCATCATATCTCCTGCATCATTCAGCACCAGTACGTGCAAACGGACACGAAAATACCAAGTAACTGAGCCTGTGTCTCGATGATGCAATAATGTTGACAAATCAATTCTTACCCACAGCCATAACATCTTACAATATCCGCTCTATAACATATGTGCATTTGTTTCATGATTTGCACGAGTCAACATCCTCTCCAGTGCTGAAAATTTTAACGAGCGGTGCGCAGAAATACAGACGCACCACGCTGACAAAATAACGTCGATCCGTACTCCACATCCTGACCGCCGGCTACGGACAAGAAAGAAGATAACAGTTTCCAGCCGACGCTCCATAGCAACGGGCACGAGGCATTGCGGTAGCGACACACAGCGTCATCCACACCACACGACGAGAAATTCGCCGACAAAAAAAAGAAGAAACTCAAATTATTACCAACACAATTTAAAAAATTTGATGAACTCTTTCATATAAAAACTATATGTTTCCTTCTTTTTCTGAAAATTTTATATTTCATGTAAATACTTGTAATACCAAAACATGTAGAACCAACTTATGTAAGTAACACAAAGGGTTAAACCTATCAGCTCTGCCGAGGTTTTTCTGGGGTTTCCCTGCGGCCCTCGTCCAAATGAAAGAGCTTGTTATATTGCAACTGTCCCCAGCCATGTTATGTAAAAAGACTCAAAATGAACGTGTACCCATGACCTAATAAACGGTAAAGTGAACTGAAAGTGACCAACGAACGAAAGAAAAGTGACACTCGTGGTCTGCAAGGACCAAACATTAAGTAGTGTGTTCCTTGTAGCCCAGGGGGCCGTGTAGTGTCCCTTTTGCAATATTCACCCTTATCGAGGTGAAACATAAATAAAAATGACTGTATGTGACCGAGAATGAACTGCAAACATCGATTTATCTGCGAAAGGTAATAACACTAACTGTAAAAATATACAATGTAGATCGACAGATGCAGAAAAGACAGTATTTGTAGTGTATGAGATTATAATGTGTAAGTAACTAAAAGAAGTATTATCATCTCTGTAAGAGTATAAAACACAATGCAATGTTCATTCATCTGTCTAGTCTGTTTTGTTCTGTTCGTTCTGGTGTTAGCTGGAATAAGGTACGCAAGCTATTGAGCTGCGCTAGCATTTGTTTCTGTCGTAACGTAATTGCAAATATTTAATGGTGTAAACTGTGTCCTACTAAGAATGTATTAGTATAAAGTGATCTCCGTGTGTTATTTCAAGAACCTACGCCACATTTATCTTATGAAAAGAATATTTAATGAAAATTATTTAGGATGTTTCCAGCTGCTACGGAGCGAGTAACAGTGATCTCTGATTGTTGACAATTAGCCGCCATTACGCGGTACATTTAACAATATTTTTTCACAGCACAATGTCTGATAGCCGGAGCGGAAGAAATTATGTAAAAATATTCAGTGAGATTAATTGAAGTAGTCTAGTGAAATAATTTTATTAAAACTTGTCTATTTTCTGTGATAGTGAACTGGAGCTGAGTAATACTACGCTATTGCATTTACAGTAATTTGAAGGGAGCCTGGCGCTCGATAAAACCAGATATAATACGTAATTGGCATCCTACGAAATTCATTATTTTGCTCATTATTTTTTGAAAGCTAAAAGTAACAACTAACTCCACTAAAAATCAATAACAGATCACGATAAATCAAAGGACCAACAAATTTATTAGGAGAGTGTTTCCTCAAAATAAATAGTTACATTATTTTTTTAAGAGATATAATAGTGGGCACCATAAATCGGCTTTGATTTGCTTCTCTCTATTTAACTTTCGTTGCTCCGAGACTTCCTTCATCCTTCGAGAGTGTTATTCCTCGTTTTCCTGAATTACATCCTTACAAATGCAGATACTCTCTTTACCTGAAATAATGCCTTTAGTGTTGCTTCTCTTGAAATTTATTTGTTAACTCCTATGTCCATTCTAATACCAGAATTTTTTATAGCTTTTTCAATTTTGCTTAATCATATGGGTCTGAATTTGCAGCTGTTCCTGGTTAGCCAGCTATTAACCACTCCATATATATGTCCATAATCCTGTACTCGGTTTTTCGTCATTACAGCTGACTATTCCATTTTTGTACCATGTTCTCTGATCTTCATTTGTATTCAGCACAGCAGTTAGCTTTAGGTCCCAGTGTTTCCCTTAGAAATCCCCTTTTAAATGTTTCCAGTTTATCATGACACCCCCCCCCCCCAAAATCTTCTTACTTTTAGTGTTTTTGCTGAATTAAGTGTTTTGAGCCTTACCATTGTTTGATGGTGTCTTTATTGTGGTTGCAAGGCAAAGATATTTTGTTATATATGTTTTCGCCACATGGAATAACCTTTTTATTTAATGTGCTCTACTTTCTAATTCTGTCTTTTCTATTATCGTCATCCATTCTCATAGGAGTAGGATCTTGTGCTGCTATAAAATTTCTGATTTTGAAGGATATCACTGAAAATTTTCATTGTGGTATGTTATTTGGGAGTTTATTTGGGTCTCTTCCTTGTTGAATGCCCTTAACATTGGTGAATTTCCTTAATTTCTTCATTAATTCTTTGATGTGCAGTTGAAATGTGCAGGTGACATACCATCTCCTTGTTTTATTTCTGACTTTATTTCAAAGGGTGTCAACTGCTCGCCATGATTATTTCCTTTGATATTGTGTTGTCCATAGCTCATTTAATTATTTCTGTTGTTTTATTGTCGAGAACAATTTAGTTTATAATGCTGATAATTGCATTTTTAACAATTCAGTCATAGGCTTTTTTTCATCTATAGAAGTGATGACATATTTTCAGTCATTAAGTTTCAGTATTTGTTATACATAACGATTTACCTTCCTAAATCCTGAATGTTATTCTCCTAGTTGCTGTATTTTTATCATCAGACCTTTAACTAGTACAATCAAGTAATTTTTGTACCATTGAAGGCTCATTGTCAGATGGAGGTGTCACAGCAGCATTACATTGTGGACCAAGAGCAGCTAGACGTTGTAATGATGGTGCTGGCGAAAATGGAGGAAATATAACTATCGGTTACCAAACGTTATGACAAGGAAAGCAGCTTATGTTTTGGGTACGTAACAACCTCCCCTTTTTGTATAATTTTCGGAACCAATAACTAAACCTCTGTCATGTTCGCCAGCACAATCATTAAAGCGTGTAGCTATACTTTTCCACGATGTAACGTCCCTTAACTCCTCCATCTGATTATGAGGCTGCAGTGTCTCATAACGTGGTTACTGGTGCAATAAATAGTATCAAAAATCAATAATTCGTTTGGTTACTTATTTATATTACTTATTTAGACCCAGAAAATGCCAAACTTAAATCAGAGTGGGACTTCGTAACCCATAATTGGTATACTGAAAAAGATGATTACGTATTTTATGAAATAGTACAAACTGTTTTTGATTTCTCTATAGTGTTATTTTACTGTAATACGAGTATTGAACCATAGTCACTGCTAATCAACCATAACATGTAAGTTAGATGAGTACTAACAACAAGTGAGTACTTGTGTTTTGCACTGATGGAGAAGAAATATTCACATATTTTGATAAATAATGCAGATAATTTTTGGCCTGTTTGGATTCCTATTTTGTTTCGGTAGTAAGATCGAATTATTCTCATCGTCAAGTATACCTCGAGTTGAAAGTTAAATCATTTGTGGTAATAAGTGAGTCTCATGTATTTTACAGTGTTACAGAAAAATAGTGCAGACACTTTAGTCATAAAAAGAACATTGTGGTATTTTACTTTAGGATCCATTGTCCCTGCACCATATGGGGCATAAAGGTCAAATATTAGGTGCCATCCAGTGGGCTATAGAGAACAATAAGCCCGACCCAAAATGATAGCTAACTGTTTTGCTTTAAGGCCTGGTAAGATATAGAACTGTTACTGGGAGAGCAAAAAACATGTGTATTAACTTACAGTATTCTGAGTAGCCTGTTTGGGGTAGATAGCTCCAACTATTGTCATCGCTAAGCGGACTTTCTTCTGTAATTTGCTTCAGTAGTTCCAGTAGTTTTTGTACTTCGATAAATTATACAGGTAATTTAGATCTGGAAATAACGTTGTGGTACATAATTTGAGAGGGCACATGGTACTTTAAAGGAAGTGGAGTACAAAGATGGAACTTCAGTAATCACCAGGTGCTATGTACAGAGAACAATGGGACCAGCTCCGGTTTAGGTACGAATTGGATAATTAGTTTTGATGGCAGGTAAAGTATTGGGCTGTGAGTGGAAGAGTAAAATATCTGTCGTTGGGTTACAAACTTTCTGACTGGCCAATTTTGTATGCAGAGATCAAACTAGTGTCCCCATTATATACTGTTTAATCTATATCTTACCGCAGCATTGTCATTATCATAAAGTATTTCGATAAATAACATAGACAGTTTAGACATAGAAATAACATTCTCGCACATAACATTGTGCCTTGCATCAACAGTGGCACAAAGATCGAACAACAGTCATGTTTGGACATCTCAGGGTGGTAGAGGGAACAAGGTGGTAGGTGCGGACTGACAGTTTCACTATAACGGCCGATAAATAGTATCAAAAATGTGTGTGTGTGTGTGTGTGTGTGTGTGTGTGTGTGTGTGTGTGTGTGTGTGTGTGTGTGCATGTGTGTGTGTGTGTGTTTTTGTGTGTGCTGTTGAGGAATCAGTGTGGGCTCTGTGAGTGCTGGCTAGACAACAGCTCCAGTGAGGGTGCTGTATGTTCTGGCAAGATGGCGGCTCGGGGGTACTTAACAACTGACTGTTTCCTTTTCTTCATCATCATCGTCTTCATTTCATGGAGTAGGCTGTCCAAAATACTCTGGAAACCATTTGGTACCTGGTCGTTCGACACTTTAGTGACCAATGGGCTTGTTGTTCGCGTTGATTCTGTGCACCAAAATAGTTGACAGAGTTCGGGTGAGGAAAATAGGTGTATATTGGCTTCACGAACCTCTGACTGGCGTAGTTCCAAGAAAATGGCGTGGTGTAGAAGAGCGGAGGGAAGGTGAGTGGAGGAGAAGAGACTTGAAGGAAAGAAGGGGGCATGATGGCTCTCGCTCCTGCCCCTATCATTTGACAAAGTTCAATTCTTGTTGAGAATACCCATTTCATCCCTATTCTCGCATGCTACTAAAGCACCATATAAAACGCAGATAACAAGATCACTTAGCTAGTAAGAAATGTATCGTGTACAGAATCGGTCTATGAATCCATCAAAGGACTCTATCACTCCACGTTCCCAGTCTCATTGGATCTTTTTCCTAAATTTAAATATATTTCGAATTAAGTAGCGTAATGGAGATCTATGTTTACTTTCAGCTATCCATGTCATATCTCTATTTTAAATCTCGCAAGGCCAGCTGTGTCGTTCATAAATTGGGACGCAACATAAAAATCATTTATATTGATGTCAGGAATTTAAACTGGTTGTTGTTATATTGGTCATAATCCAACAAGTAAGTTCTTAATTTGAGCCAAACCATACTGCAAGGGGTAGTCAAATGAAAAATAGTTGTACAAAAGCAAGTAAAATGTTCGTTATTTGAAAAGTAATCGCCATAAGTATTACCACATCTATCCCACTGTGAAACAAAATGCTCATTGCCTTAATGAAAACTATTGGCAGCTGCCTACGGAAACAGGACTGTATACAGGCCCATCATGCGAAGCAGATCGAAGGCTAAATGTCTGCGGCGTAAATGAAACAACTATGGAAACATGGGGGCAGATATTATCCTCCAATCGAAGGATGCCGTCCTCGAAAATTCCTAGGCATTTGAACTTTATGGCACGTTTAAAACTGTGTGCGGTTTTTGTAGCGCTGTGTTACACAAAGTCAGTCAGCTGTGGGTTGACGGACAACATCTTTCTGTTGCTAGGTAATGTTGGCCGACATCTTGCCAAATTCGTTTCAGTGTGTAGCTCTTATACATCCTATATACAGCCCCTATTTCTCCCCATACGATTTCCATATTTTTAGAGAGTTGAAGAAAGACATTCGTAGCCATCGGTTTGCTTTGGATGAAGATACGAATTCTTGGGCAGAGTCATGTTTCCGTAGGCAACCACAAACTTTATCTCTGATATCAATGGCCATCTCGTCTAACAGTGACATACATGTATTAACAGTTATGGCGATTACTTTTTCCTCCATATTTCTTGTTTTCCTTTGTTTGCTCCTCGTATTTTTTCTGTTCATTATGTTCTTTATCAATTTTTTTTCTCCCTGAATCGTTGTAGGAGTTAATTATTCCTTACTCTGAACATGTCAGTCCGCGAACAGGTAGAAAATTCTCATTTTGATTTGAAGAAGCACATCTAATGACGAATAGCGTCATATTACTGTGACACACATCTTTTAGGTTAGGCCATGGAAAAGATGGAAGTAATTCCAAACACTGTACCACCAGTAAGCGTTGCTTAGACAAGAAATTTATTTAACTGTATCTATCATTCATCATATAAAGCGTTTAAACAACCAAAGTAACGCACTATGTATCCTAAGATCCATGGTCACAATAAAGTTTTTTATCCGTCAGTTAATAGTTTTTCAACATGTTTCCTCATGCAAAGTTCACAAATTGACAGTGCTTTGCAGCCCATAATAAACTTTATTTCCCGCTACTACTGTGCCAGTTTTAAAGTCAGAGGAATGCAGGGACGTACCAGCTCTATAAGCTCCCGCCTAATAAGGACAAGCTCTGGAATGATGTTAGCTTCCCTTTTGCGTGGTAATGTTCCCGGTAGTTTTAGGTACACATCCAAGATCTTGGAACGCGGTGATCGTCCCTATGACGGTCTCAAGAATAAATAAATACAGCAGTTGATGCGCAGAAAAAGAAGCCAGAACGCGTTCAGAGTAAACACATTTCGACTACAAAACTTTTATTAGTAAATTGTCGTAGTATTCGTAACAGAGTTTTCGAATTTATTGCCCTCCAGAAAAGTTCTCGCGCTCAAACTATTCTTGGGACCGAGAGCTTCCATCCAGTCACTCGCTGACCAGTCTGATCTGGCAGCTGAAGATACCAAAACGAAAGCTCGCGTTTTATATTTCACGTTTAAGCAAGCGTTGACGCAGGAGAATCGTACAACCATGCTGTTGTTTGATCATCGAAGAGAATCCCGTATGGAAGAGATAGGAGTAGCATTTATGGTGTACAGAAAACCCTGAAAGACAGCACAAATCAGTCGCTATGTCCGGATGGAACCCCAATTTGGCTTTACAGAGAGTACGATACGGTAATGGCCCATTACCTGGCTTCCGTTTATCGCAAATCTCTCCACAGTGCTAAGTCCCAAACTACTGAAAAAAAGCACAGGGCAGGAAGGGCCAAAGAATAAACCAGCAAAATTACAGACAAAATCTCCTACACAGATCCACTGAAAAACCTTGAACATATTCTCAGCTAAACTTAATGAATTTTCTTGAGATCCAGAAGGTTATGTTTACGAGCCACAATGGTTTTAGGAAGCGTCACTCCTCAGTCCGGAACCACGTGGCTGCTACGGTCGCAGGTTCGAATCCTGCCTCGAGCATGGATGAGTGTGATGTCCTTAGGTCAGTTTGGTTTAAGTAGTTCTACGTTCTAGGGGACTGATGACCTCAGATGTTAAGTTTCACAGTGCTTAAAGCCATTTGAACTATTTGAAACGTTACTCGTGCGAAACTAAGCTTGCCCTTTTTTCACTGGTATATCGCGGACTATGGATGAAGGGGTACAGGGAGATTCCATGTTTCTAGATTTCCCGAAAGGCTTTAGTAGGTAAAGAGAATGTTCGACCGATTTATTGTGAGAATTTTAGGAAAGTGTGGTTCATCTGTAAAGGACATCGATACACGATGCTAATACGACCGATTCTTCATTGTTTTGGATCCGTAAGAGTTCGGATTAGAGGAAGACATCAAGCAGGTGGGCTGCTACATTTGTTACCGGTATGTTCGAACACCACCCAAATGTTACAGGCAAGCATCGGTAACTCAAATGGGAATTCGTGGAGGGAAGGTGAAGTTATTTTAGAGGAACACTATTGAGAAAATTTTGAGAACCGGCATTTGAAGCTGATTGCCGAACGATTCTAGTGCCGCCAACATACATTACGCTTAAGGACCAAGAAGACAGGGTACGAGAAATTAGGGCTCATACGGAGGAATATAGACTGTCGTTTTTCCCTCGCTCTTTTTGGGAGTGGAACAGCAAAGGAAATGACTAGTTGTGGTAAAGGAGACCCTCCGCACGCACCCTACAGTGGCTTCCTTAGTATGTATGTGGTTGTAGACGTAGAAAGGAATTAAATACAGCAGTGGCAGTGCTATGAGGAGAATTCTGAGCCGAGAGGTATCCAGCGAGAGAGTGAGCGCCGGTTTGCACAGATTTTCGGGGATTTCCGTAAGTCGGCGCCACTTTGCTTCGAAGCCATGCTGCGCCCAGGCGTTGCAAGACGGGAGGAGAAGACTCTGGGGGGGAGGGAGGGGGGGAAGGGGGGAGGATAGGGCCGGATTACACGACGGATAATTAATGGGCGAGCGCCCGATCCCTATCTCCGCCTCCACCAGATTAAGTCGTCAGCTGCAAGACGAGACCTACTCTCATTATGACCTTACCTTAAACACCGAGAGAGCAACGAGATGAAGACGCTACGCCAATATAGGGCTCGGTAGTCAACTAAATTCCGAGGTGGAGCAGCTTCTTGGTAAGAAAGAAGTTGAAGGAAGGAAACTGAATTTCTTAGACTTGACATATAAAGACTTTTTTTCCTCTCCCCACTGGAACCAGTAGTGATTGGCAAGCGTACATGAATGGTTGGGTGAATATTTTATGTTCACTCCAAGGCCACATTTCCATCCTCTCACTGCCGTAGATTATTGTTCTATAAGACAACGTCGTCGATGTTACCAGCCCATGAGTCACTTGATTTACATTATGTTAATTTTATCATAGTATTACTATTTATCTTACTTACTTACGGTCACTTGCAAATGGGAAGTGGTTTAGGACCACTATAACTCACAAAAACAGCAACAGATACCATAATTCACAATAATTCAAGCCAACCACAATGTTTAAAAGTGGAGGCCATCAGGCGTATGATATACTGATTGTGTACAACATCCTTCAGCAGGAATGACTATCAAGAAAACCTAAATGTGATCATCAACGTAGCACAAAACAACGGATACAGATTTAGTATGGTACGTTAGCAACACAATGCCATTAAATAAGAAGCCAGCGAAAAATAATAAAATTGTAGCCATGTTAACACGTAGCACACAGCACACTTCCACCTTTTTATTTTTATTTATTTATTGTTCCGTGGGACCACATTTAGGAGAAGTCTCCATGGTCATGGAACGAGTCAATACATGAAATTATAACACGATTGTAGAAACAGATAAAATGAAATATAAGAAACATATTCAGGCGGCAAGTCGTTAGTTTAAATAAAGAAAATCAAGAATGTAACACTGGAATTTGCTTAATTTTTTAGCTCTTCCAGGAGCTCCTCGACAGAATAGAAGGAGTGAGCCATGAGGAAACTCTTCAGTTTAGACTTAAAAGAGTTTGGGCTACTGCTAAGATTTTTGAGTTCTTGTGGTAGCTTATTGAAAATGAATGCAGCAGAATACTGTACTCCTTTCTGCACAAGAGTCAAGGAAGTGCATTCCACATGCAGATTTGATTTCTGCCTAGTATTAACTGAGTGAAAGCTGCTAACTCTTGGGAATAAGCTAATATTGCTAACAACAAACGACATTAAAGAAAATACATACTGTGAGGGCAATGTCAAAATTCCCAGACTATTGAATAGGGGTCGACAAGAGGTTTTCGAACTTACACCATACATAGCTCGAACAGCCCGTTTTTGAGCCAAAAATACCCTTTTTGAATCAGAAGAATTACCTCAAAAAATAATACCATATGACATAAGCGTATGAAAATATGCGAAGTATACTACTTTTCGTGTTGAAATGTCACTTATTTCAGATACTGTTCTAATGGTAAATAAAGCGGCATTTAGTTTCTGAACAAGATCCTGAACATGGGCTTTCCACAACAGCTTACCATCTATCCGTACGCCTAGGAACTTGAACTGTTCTGTCTCGCTTATAACATGCCCATTCTGTCTGATTAAAATGTCAGTTCTCGTTGAATTGAGAGTTAGAAATTGTAAAAACTGAGTCTTACTGTGATTCAGCATCAAATTATTTTCCACAAGCCACGAACTTATATCATGAACTACATTATTTGATAATGTTTCAATATTACACACAAGATCCTTCACTACCAAGGTGGTGTCATCAGCAAACAGAAATATTTTTGAATCACCTGTAATACTAGAAGGCATATCATTTATATAAATAAGAAACAGCAGTGGCCCCAGCACCGACCTTTGGGGAACGCCCCATTTAACAGTGCCCCATTGGGACTGAACATCATTACCACTCTCAATATTGCGGAGGATTACCTTCTGCTTTCTGTTCTTAAAGTAGGAGGCGAACCAGTTGTAAGCTACTCCCCTTACTCCATAATGTTCCAACCTCTGCAGTAATATTTTGCGGTCAACACAGTCAAAAGCCTTCGTTAAATCAAAGAAAACACCTAACGTTCGCAACCTTTTATTTAATCCGTCCAAAACCTCACAGAGAAAAGAGACTATAGCATTTTCAGTTGTTAAGCCATTTCTAAAACCAAACTGTACATTTGACAGCAAATTATGTGAATTTAAATGCTGCAGTAACCTTGTATATACAACCCTCTCGATAACTTTAGCAAACACCGATGGCATAGAAATAGGTCTATAATTGTCAACATTATCCCTGGAAAACTGATTTCACAGCACAAACAGAAAATTGTATATCATAGAATATCACAATGCCTTCGTCCTCAGCTCGTGGTCTAGTGGTTGTTGCTTCTGGATCACGGAGTGCCGTGTTCGAATCCCGCCGGGTTGCGGGTTTACTCTGCCCAAGGGCTGGGTGTTTGTGTTGTCCTCACCTTTTTATCATCATCATCACTCATGACACTGGTTAAATCGGAATGTGTAACAAAATTCGACTGTGTAAAACTTGGTACTTTGTACAGGTGCTGATGAACGCGCAGTTGACCGCCCCGAAAACCAAACATCATCAAACAATGCCTGTGTGTACCCATAAATTTATATCTTCACAGCTCATAACTGGGTGTCGTAGCGCACAGTGGTGCGTGCAGCATACTCTGCATTCACGAAGCCGAAATTTCTGTTTACATGCTTTGCACAACCAGGATGTTAGGTGTCCATTGTTCTAGTGTTGCAACTTTTTGTTCACCACTCTGTAAAGCGGCGACTGTGGGGAGGGTGATGAGCCTAATAGCGAACCAGCCCTGTAAATTCTCCACAGGCTTTACATAATTCTAGACCAGCAAGCGATGGAGTGGCTGATACGCTGACAATGGTACACCAAGAACAATATAATATCGAAATGGCAGGAGAAGGAAAAAATCTCCAGTCAGAACATAGAAGTTGACAACGCAGTTACATCAAAAGCTCGAGTACAGGTGCGTGTAAAGGTCCATGATGAAGGCCGCAGCAGCACTCACTGAATTCTAAAAACGACAAGTAGTCGTGAGAATCTACATTACAAGCACTCAACACAGCGAAAATCAGTACCACCAGGTAAGTCTACAAAGCACTGCCGAAAATTCCTATTAACACCATGTTCTTAGCCCTTACGTTACATTCACAGAAAGTAAGTAAAATGAGAAAAGATTGGAGGATTACGTCCGATCGCTGTAGCTCAACTGATGTAAAAGAAATTTTGCGAGATTTCAACAGCATTACGCACGTTTCAGCATGGGGACGTTATCACATTATAACGAAATTGAAGATGGCTGCATGTGGTAAAATACTACCTCCGCGCATGAGAGTCTTGGAGTGTACAACCAACTTTCTATACCAGTGATTAAAGATGTAACTACTCCAGTGTTGAAAAAATAAATAATGGCTGCTACTCAATATCAATATGAAGTACTGCAAATGAAAGAGGAAGTTAAGAAAGTCAAGTAAGTTTGAGAAACTGTAAAAGCGCTATGGTCAATATGCTGCAACCCAACGGTAATAGTTATCATCAATACGACTGCAGGATTTTATACGTGACTCGCTTATATCACAGGGAGTCACGGTCACACCAAGTGGAGTATGTTCCTCTCAAATAAATTTAAACCAACTGTCACTGATATAAATACCCACAAATAATGTCTGTTAGGTTGAATTTAGATGTGCGGCGTATCAATAATGTCATCCGAGAACGTGATTAATAACGAGAGGCACCGAAATCTCTCACCTAGGTTCACACGTTCAACAGTAGACTCCTAAAGACCTATTTTATGTCGTCGTTTCGATCTAAGTATGAATTTAGCTGATGAGTAGTGTTTTTTTAAATTGCTTTAATTTAATTATGTACTGGTTCTATCAGTGTTCTATCTGACTTGACCAAGGATTCCTTCGCATCGCCATAGGTAGGTTATACAAACTCACACTTCGCAGAACAGGTTCACATGACAATGAAACCATCAGGCCTTTAAGACAGTGCATTCGCAACCTCTGTGCCGAGAACTAGCAGTTACAATTCTTTAGCTCCTCCGCTGCGACCTGCGTCTTCACGAAGAAGGAACCTCGATAATAATACTTCTTTCGTCAGGCAACCACGTCGTACAAATTAGCACATCGGCTCATAGTAGATTACTGTGAGCTGAAACAAAAGGAACTTAACCCACAAGTGAAACAAATATATAGTGAATGACCTCCATGCACAAAGAAAACTTTGTATGGCTCTTTCAAGCGAAGACTAGTTTCCACTTTCTGTACACAGGATAGTCACCATGTTCTCCCCTGGATAAGCTCATTTAAATCAGATTCGCTTACAGTTTGCGTCAGTGTTCACCTCCGCAGACTGATTCTTGTAGCTGTCGTTCACCGCTTGCTTCGTCAGGAAATCTGCACCCGCAAATTGTTGATACACAGATATGACAAAAGGCCCTAACGACACCGTAGATCATAAAGTCAACATCTTACTCTGTAATGGCCAGCCGTAGCTCCCAGTTCTGTTTTTAATTTCGACATCTGTCACAGGTAAAATCGCTCCTCTTGATCCTTAACGATATTGAAGAATGATTCCAACACACCAGTCATGTCACTACTTGCGTCTGCTAAGGTCAAGTTTAACGGCGCTAAGTGCGGCATTTACTACAGATACTTTCATTTCCCGATAGTTTTTAAGTTCAGTTTCGGTAAGCACAACACTTTCTGTTTCTTCAAAACTCTGAACAGACGTAGCTTTTATACCTATGTCATTATGAGGCTGAATATCACTGACATCATCGAAAATTATTCCCTAAACTCTGGGTGATTATCTCCAAGACGGCAAAACTTCCTTCGTACTCCAAACTTCTCTGTTGCCCTTCTCTGTGCTATGAACACCTTTCCGTGTTGACATACAGAATGTAATGACTAGCATAATAATTACATCCATCTTTGCTAACCAAACCTTTGTCAATACCGTCGTCTGTAACGGTCTGCCCTTCTGATATACATGAAGTTAGAATATCAGGTGTACTATATATATTTACTTGTGTATATGTCTCGATTTGCAGTCTTCGTCAGGGTGGGTCTGTTTTGCTGTTTAAACACAACCCTGGCATGATTCCCAATTGTAACACGCCACAGCAAAGCCCGACATATTAAAGTCAAACGTCTCTCCCAGTAGAATCGATTCATTAAGGACAGAAAGTAACACTTTACAACTGACTGTAGCTTTGGCAAAAATAATATAGTCTATTTAGCGTGAAAGTTCTGCTGACATTCATTCCTCATTCGCACAACAACGTACGGCTTTTGTTTTGATAGGATTAAATGAGAGTGAGGAAATAATTAATATTCCATCAATAAATATTAAATTTGAACAAACACAGAACTTTGAACACCTCTGTTGAGTTTATGCCTGAGTGCATAATCATTTTGGGAATGCTGCAGTTCTTATTTCCGTGCCTGCTGAGGTGACTAGACAGGAAATTGGGAATTTTGTGGTAAGATCTTATGGGACCAAACTGCTGAGGTCATCGGTCCCTAAGCTTACGCATTACTTAATCTAACTTGAACTAACTTACGTTAAGGACAACACACATACCCATGCCCGAGAGAGGACTCGAACCTCGGACCAGGGGAGCCGCGCGGCCCGTGACAAGACGCCCCTGACCGCTAAGCTACCCTGTGTGGGGCTTAGACAGGATGCAAGATATCATTGTAGTTTTGTTTTCAAACAGGCATGTTTCAGCTCTTTTTGTGGTATCTTTACTTAAGACGTACTTCGCTGAGATGAGGCAATATTTAATATTTATTTGCTATATGTCTAATTGGTCCAGTTTTTTGGTACATTTCGAAATAGAGTAGCTGTGTGCATTTGTTTAAACACCTCACATGAAAGTATCGGATGCTTAAGCTAGTGACTGCAGACCAGGTACGCAGACTACAGCTTGTTAACGGTTCAAATGGTTCAAAAGGCTCTGAGCACTATGGGACTTAACATCTATGGTCATCAGTCCCCTAGAACTTAGAACTAACTAACCTAAGGACATCACACAACACCCAGTCATCACGAGGCAGAGAAAATCCCGGACCGCGCCGGGAATCGAACCCGGGAACCCGGGCGCTGTAGGCGAGAACGCTACCGCACGACCACGAGATGCGGACCTTGTTATCGGCAAACAGCAGAACGGTGATTTTTTTTTCGGTTTCTTATGCATTTCTGAGCAAAAATCATTATTTGTCGTGTTACTTAGAGTGTTACTTACTCTTTTTGAAGTTGTGATGTTTTCATTTTGTTTAAGGCGAGGTGACAGGCTTATTTCTTTCGCTTTTGTCGTTACACACGTATTTTCTCGCCAAGCACAGTTTTTGTCACCATTACGTGTACTGCTGCCGTGTAATGTTCATTTGCTTTGCAGGATGTTTGTTTGAGATGTGGCGCTCGGATTCGAAATGTTCTTTACGTCTTAGGTGCTTATTGGTTGGTGTGTGTGTGTGTGTGTGTGTGTGTGTGTGTGTGTGTGTGTGTGTGTGAGTTTGTGACTGTCCGTCCCAGACAGCCACAGGGAGAGAAAGAGAGATACTGAATGGTGTGCGGTATAGGGAGAACATAATCTGTGCTGCGAATACACAGAAAGATAGATCCTTTATCATTTAGCTACAAAATAGCAGGTCAGCAACTGGAAGTAGTTAATACCATAAATTATCTGGGAGTACGCACTAGGAGTGATTTAAAATGGAATGATCATATAATGTTGATCGTCGGTAAAGCAGATGCCAGACTGAGATTCATTGGAAGAATCCTAAGGAAATGCAATCCGAAAACAAAGGAAGTTGGTTACAGTACGCTTGTTCGCCCACTGCTTGAATACTGCTCAGCCGTGTGGGATCCGTACCAGATAGGGTTGATAGAAGATATAGAGAAGATCCAACGGAGAGCAGCGCGCTTCGTTACAGGATCATTTAGTAATCGCGAAAGTGTTACGGAGATGATAGATAAACTCCAGTGGAAGACTCTGCAGGAGAGACGCTCAGTAGCTCGGTACGGGCTTTTGTCAAAGTTTCGAGAACATACCTTCACCGAAGAGTCAAGCAGTATATTGCTCCCTCCTACGTATACCTCGCGAAGAGACCATGAGGATAAAATCAGAGAGATTAGAGCCCACACAGAGGCATACCGACAAATCTTCTTTCCACGAACAATACGAGACTGGAATAGAAGGGAGAACCGATAGAGGTACTCAAGGTACCCTCCGCCACACACCGTCAGGTGGCTTGCGGAGTATGGATGTAGATGTAGATGTAGATGAATCTAATTTTGTAGACTGATCATATAAAGTTTTCGCGTGGGTGTTATTTATATGGATTTTATTTTGTGGCAAAGCAAGTTTTATTGCACATTGATTTGTATCGTTTTATTACTTTATTTCGTTGCCCATTGATTTGTAGATTTGACGGTTTTCGTCTATTTTTAATTTTATGTTTGGGCTATATTAGTTTACGGATTTGTAAGTCCGTTTCTATATTAATTGAATGTAGGTCCTGCACTGTGGTGTGATCAGCCAATGCTGAGTGTCAGCTACTGCTATTCAGTACTCTCTGATGGTCTGTACACCAGTTCCTGTAGCTCCTATATGATTCAGCCACATATACTGATTGTCAGCAGTTCCAAGTTAATTCGAGCGAGGTGGCGCAGTGGTTAGCACACTGGACTCGCATTCGGGAGGACGACTGTTCAATTCCGCGTTCGGCCATCCTGATTTAGGTTCTCCGTCATTTCCCTAAATCGCTCCAGGCAAATGCCGAGATAGTTCCTTTGAAAGGACACGGCCGATTTCCTTTCCCGTCCTTCCCTAATCCGATGAGACCGAAGACCTCGCTGTCTGGTCTCCTCCCCCCAAAAACAACCCAACAACAACCTAAGTTAATTCATATACACCAGGCTGGCTATATCTCTCAGTTGTTCCAATTCTGTTCTGTTTCATGTTGTTTGTTCCATAACCTGAGTCCCTGTCTCTTTACTATAATGTCCACCTTGTGTGTGCCTTTGTTGTTGTATAACAGCACATGCCATGTGTTGCTTATTGTCTGCTGATTTGTTGTAGGTTGTGTTTTGTCTTAATGTGTGTATGTGCATGTTCGTGATTAAGTTTTGCATGTGCCTGCATTTTGTTGTTTAGTCTGTGTATTAAATACCCATAACTAATTTCTTAGTGAGTTATGGGGTGATTGGATTCTACGGACCTTGCCGTTGGTGGGGAGGCTTGCGTGCCTCAACGATACAGATAGCCGTACCGTAGGTGCAACCACAACGGAGGGGTATCTGTTGAGAGGCCAGACAAACATGTGGTTCCTGAAGAGGGGCAGCAGCCTTTTCAGTAGTTGCAGGGGCAACAGTTTGGATGATTGACTGAAGTGGCCTTGTAACACTAACCAAAATGGCCTTGCTGTTCTGGTACTGCGAACGGCTGAAAGCAAGGGGAAAATACAGCCGTAGTTATTCCCGAGGGAATGCAGCTTTACTGTATAATTATATGATGATGGCGTCCTCTTGGGTAAAATACACTCCTGGAAATGGAAAAAAGAACACATTGACACCGGTGTGTCAGACCCACCGTACTTGCTCCAGACACTGCGAGAGGGCTGTACAAGCAATGATCACACGCACGGCACAGCGGACACACCAGGAACCGCGGTGTTGGCCGTCGAATGGCGCTAGCTGCGCAGCATTTGTGCACCGCCGCCGTCAGTGTCAGCCAGTTTGCCGTGGCATACGGAGCTCCATCGCAGTCTTTAACACTGGTAGCATGCCGCGACAGCATGGACGTGAACCGTATGTGCAGTTGATGGACTTTGAGCGAGGGCGTATAGTGGGCATGCGGGAGGCCGGGTGGACGTACCGCCGAATTGCTCAACACGTGGGGCGTGAGGTCTCCGCAGTACATCGATGTTGTCGCCAGTGGTCGGCGGAAGGTGCACGTGCCCGTCGACCTGGGACCGGCCCGCAGCGACGCACGGATGCACGCCAAGACCGTAGGATCCTACGCAGTGCCGTAGGGGACCGCACCGCCACTTCCCAGCAAATTAGGGACACTGTTGCTCCTGGGGTATCGGCGAGGACCATTCGCAACCGTCTCCATGAAGCTGGGCTACGGTCCCGCACACCGTTAGGCCGTCTTCCGCTCACGCCCCAACATCGTGCAGCCCGCCTCCAGTGGTGTCGCGACAGGCGTGAATGGAGGGACGAATGGAGACGTGTCGTCTTCAGCGATGAGAGTCGCTTCTGCCTTGGTGCCAATGATGGTCGTATGCGTGTTTGGCGCCGTGCAGGTGAGCGCCCCAATCACGACTGCATACGACCGAGGCACACAGGGCCAACACCCGGCATCATGGTGTGGGGAGCGATCTCCTACACTGGCCGTACACCACTGGTGATTGTCGAGGGGACACTGAATAGTGCACGGTACATCCAAACCGTCATCGAACCCATCGTTCTACCATTCCTAGACCGGCAAGGGAACTTGCTGTTCCAACAGGACAATGCACGTCCGCATGTATCCCGTGCCACCCAACGTGCTCTAGAAGGTGTACGTCAACTACCCTGGCCAGCAAGATCTCCGGATCTGTCCCCCATTGAGCATGTTTGGGACTGGATGAAGCGTCGTCTCACGCGGTCTGCAATTCCAGCACGAACGCTGATCCAACTGAGGCGCCAGGTGGAAATGGCATGGCAAGCCGTTCCACAGGACTACATCCAGCATCTCTACGATCGTCTCCATGGGAGAACAGCAGCCTGCATTGCTGCGAAAGGTGGATATACACTGTACTAGTGCCGACATTGTGCACGCTCTGTTGCCTGTGTCTATGTGCCTGTGGTTCTGTCAGTGTGATCATGTGATGTATCTGACCCCAGGAATGTGTCAATAAAGTTTCCCCTTCCTGGGACAATGAATTCACGGTGTTCTTATTTCAATTTCCAGGAGTGTATGTCGGAGGTAAAATAGTCCCCCATTTGGATCTCCGGGCGGGAACTACTCAAGAGGACGTTGTTATCAGGAGAAAGAAAACTGGCGTTCTACGGATCAGAGCGTGGAATTTCAGATCCCTTAACCGGGCAGGTGGGTTAGAAACTTTTAAAAGGGAAATGGATAGATTAAAGTTAGATATAGTGGGAATTAGTGACGTTCGGTGGCAGGAGGAACAACACTTTTGGTCAGGTGAATACAGGGTTATAAATACAAAATCAAATAGGGGTAATTCAGGAGTAGGTTTAATAATGAATAAAATAATAGGAGTGCAGGAAAGCTACTATAAACAGCATAGTGAACGCATTATTGTGGCCAAGATAGACACAAAGCCCATGCCTACTACAGTAGTAAAAGTTTATATGCCAACTAGCTCTGAAGATGACGAAGATATTGATGAAATGTATTATGAGATAAAAGAAAATTTAATGGTCATTGGTGATTGGAATTCAAGAGTAGGACAAGGGAGAGAAGGAAATATAGTAGGTGAATACGGATTGGGGCTAAGAAATGAAAGAGGAAGCCGCCTGGTAGAATTTTGTGCAGAGCAAAACTTAATCATAGCTAACACTTGCTTCAAGAATCATGAAAGAAGGTGGTATACATGGAAGTACCCTGGAGATACTAAAAGGTATCAGATAGATTATATAATGGTAAGACAGTGATTTAGGAACCAGATTTTAAATTGTAAGACATTTCCAGGTGCAGATGTGGACTCTGACCTCAATCTATTGGGTATGAACTGTAGCTTAAAACTGAAGAAACTGGGAATTTAAGGAGATGGGACCTGGATAAACTGAAAGAACCAGAGGTTGTACAGAGTTTCAGGGAGACCATAAGGAAACAATTGTCAGGAATGAGGGAAAGAAATACAGTAGAAAAAGAATGGGTAGCTTTGAGGGATGAAATAGTGAAGGCAGCAGAGGATCAAATAGGTAAAAAGACGAGGGCTAGTAGAAACCCTTGGGTAACAGAAGAAATACTGAATTTAACTGATGAAAGGAGAAAATATAAAAATGCAGTAAATGAAGCAAGTAACAAGGAATACAAACGTCTCAAAATTGAGATTCACTGAAAGTCCAAAATGGCTAAGCAGGGATGGCTAGAGGACAATGTAAGGATGTAGAGGCTTGTCTCACTAGGGGTAAGCTAGATACTGCCTACAGGATAATTAAAGAGACCTTTGGAGAAAGGAGAACCACTTGCATGAATATCAAGAGCTTTGATGGAAACCCAGCTCTAAGCAAAGAAGGAAAAGCAGAAAGGTAGAAGAAATATATAAAGGGTCTATACAAGGACGATGTACTTGAGGACAATGTTATGGAAATAGGAGAGGATGTAGATGAAGATGAAATGGGAGATATGATACTGTGTGAAGAGTTTGACAAAGTACTGAAAGACCTGAGTCGAAACAAGGTCCCCAGAGTAGACAACATTCCATTGGAACTACTGACAGCTTTGGGAGAACCAGTCCTGACAAAACTCTACCATCTGGTGAGCGTGATATATGAGACAGGCGAAATATCCTCCGACTTCAGGAAGAATATAATAAGTCCATTACCAAAGAAAGCAGGTTTTGACAGGTGGTAAAATTACCGAACTATCAGTATAATAAGTCACAGCTGCAAAATACTAACGCGAATTATTTACAGACGAATTGAAAAAACGACCTCGGGGAAGATCAGTTTGGATTCCGTAGAAATGTTGGAACACGTGAGGCATTACTGACCCTACGACTTATCTTAGAAGTAAGATTAAGGAAAGGCTAACCTACGTTTCTAGCATTTGTAGACTCAGAGAAAGCTTTTGACAATGTTGATTGGAATACTCTCTTTCAAATTCTGAAGGTGGCAGGGGTAAAACACAGGGAGCGATAGGCTATTTACAATTTGTGCAGAAACCAGATGGCAGTTATAAGAGTCGAGGGACATGAAAGGGAAGCAGTGGTTGGGAAGGGAGTGAGACAGGGTTGTAGCCCCTCCCCGATGCTATTCAATCTGTATAATGAGCAATCAATAAAGGAAACAAAAGTAAAGTTAGCAGTAGGTATTAAAATCCATGGGGAAGAAATAAAAACTTTGAGGTTCGCTGATTACATTGTAACTCTGCCGGAGACAGCAAAGGACTTGGAAGAGCAGTTGAACGGAATGGACGGTGTTTTGAAACGAGGGTATAAGATGAACATCAACAAAATCAAAACGAGGATAATGGAATGTAGTCAAATCAAGTCGGGTGATGCTGAGGGAATTAGATTAGGAAATGAGACACTTAGAGTAGCAAAGGAGTTTTGCTATTTAGGGAGCAAAATAACTGATGATAGTCGAAGTAGAGAGGATATAAAATGTAGACTGGCAATGGCAAGGAAAGCGTTTCTGAAGAAGAAAAATTTGTTAACATCGAGTATAGATTTGTCAGGAAGTCGTTTCTGAAAGTGTGTGGAGTGTAGCCATGTATGGAAGTGAAACGAGGACGATAAATAGTTTGGACAAGAAGAGAATAGAAGCTTTCGATATGTGGTGCTACAGAAAAATGCTGAAGATTAGATGGGTAGATCACATAACTAATGAGGAGGTATTGAATAGATTTGGGGATAACAGGAGCTTGTGGCACAACTTCACTAGAAGAAGGGATCGGTTGGTAGGACATGTTCTGAGACATCGAGAGATCGCCAATTTAGTACTGGAGGGCAGCGTGGAGGGTAAAAATCGTAGAGGGAAACCTAGAGATGAATACACTAAGCAGATTCAGAAGGATGTAGGATGCAGTAGCTTCTGGGAGATGAAGAAGCTTTACAGGATAGAGTAGCATGGAGAGCTGCATCAAACCAGACTCAGGACTGAAGACCACAACAACAACAACAACAACAACAACAACATGGATAGATCTAAGAAAGAGTACTGATGACCTCCTTGTGTTTTTGTGTGGTATTGGTGAACTGTTTTTATGGGTGGATGTTGTTTTTTTCCCTCACGAAATTCTCTTGTACGAAATTTTGATTCATCAGTTAAGCACACTACACTGTCTCCATATCTGTAACAATACTTTATTTTGTATAGCTTTGTTATTAATATATTGTCAAAGATTTAATTTTGTCCCTAATTGATGCAAATGTAATCTGGGAGGCTATTCATTGGGGATCCTGTAAGTAGTCCTGATCCAGAGTATAATTTGTTGTTGAATGTAAAGTAATTTTGTTTTGTGATGAGCATCAGTATGGATGGTATTTGTTGTAGGTTTCTTGTGGGTATGTTTGATTGAAGTTGGATATTTCTTTCTAAGGTGTTGATGGTTCCATCTATTGGAATTTGTGTATACATGGAAACTTTACGTGTTTGGTATGTTTCGTTTCTTCTCTCTCTCTCTCTATCTCTTTCGCTCTTTGTGTGTATGTGTGTGTGTGTGTGTGTGTGTGTGTGTGTGTGTGTGTGTGTTTGTATGTGTGTGTGTGTGTTTCACTAAGTAGTATCTTGTTGCCTTTGTAAAGTTTATCAGTTGGCGTCTAAGACAGCTAGTTGGTGAAGTTTAGGCAATGATTTTAGAGTGGGGCTGTCGGGACCTTTCTGTATTATTATTCTTTTCATTTGTGTGTGTGTTTCTCTGTTTTCTGTTGCTTCATTTTGTATCAGTTTCTTTGGTAGTGGTTTGTTGGATCGCTTTTTAATTCTGTGAAGTTGTTGCTCTGGGTTATATTCTATAATTTTGTCAGTGAATTCCTTTTCTTCTATAAGCACAGTAGAACTGCCTTTTTTAAACTTTGATTATTGCATTCTGTAGTTTGTTGAAGAGTTGTGAAGCAAATACAAAAAAATTCCATATTTCAATGTATTGTGGCAAAGTATCATGGAAGTTTAACATGGACATCAAATTTTCAGAATGAAAAGAAACAAATAAGCCTGCAGATGACAGTACAAAGAATTCTTAAACGTCTACATGAAAGCGAAACTATAAATATATCTAATTACTCTCAAATTCCTTAGCAAGTACAGAAATAAGAAGAGATGCAAGATTTTTGTTTTGAAGCCAAGCCAGGTGTTATCTACGCAGCTCCACAGCAAATTACAGAGTACAACCACAGGACTATTAATAACAATCCTTAACATAATATTTATCAAGGTATGTTTGGCCTATTAAATAATACCCAGCTATGCAATCGTAACTGTAAACAACAAGTCATCTGCAGAAAAATCGTCAAAAAGCAAAGCCAGAATTACGTGACTAGAACTAGGTATTCATTCTCTGTATTCCAAAAACAATCATTGAACATTGGACTATACACACTGCATAAGGAACTAGAGAATCATACATCACTACTTTCGATGAATTAATGCACAGGGTTAGAGCATACACAGTTACAGCAATAGAAAGGAAACAGTTAATCCAAAAAAATAAACTGACCAAAATGTTGAATCGTACACATACCTCAAAATAGCAATACAACAAACATATCGTTTATAGACGACTGCTTGTCCAACAGTCATGTATTTACCTGAACAAGAAAGCAGCTCACTTTAACTGTCCCAAACATAACTTAAACACAATGATGTCACGCATAGCAGTATGCACGGAATATCATAATAGAAATTGCGCATATCATAAAGAAACAACAAGAAATACTGAATACATTTGAATTTAAACGAAACCTAACAAGGGAGTTGGTCACTGAGGAAATAAAACATAATCAAAGAGAACAAAATCACCATAAAAGGAAACTGAAAGCTACAGAAATATTAACACATGAGAATGCCATTATCACCACATTTGGCAAGGGCAGTTCTACTGTACTTATATAAGAAAATGAATACATTGACAAAAAATAGGTTTCCTCCAGTAGACAATATCACAGTATTAACAACTGGCCAAAGAAACCAATGACAACGAAATGACAGAAACCTCTGATAAACATAGAAACTATCTTCAGAGACACACAGATTAAGGGGATAATACAGAAAAATCCCGATCAACCAAGTCTCAAATCGTTGCCTAAATTCACCAACCAGGTTTCCCTACATGCCCATTCATTAACTTCGTGAAAGTACCAACATACTACATAGCCAAATACACACACACACACACACACACGCACACACACACACACACACATACACACACAATGCTACAGACAAAGTACAAAAAATCTATAAACAGAAGCCTAAAGAATTCAATTAGCTTAACAGAAAAAAGTGAGCCATAATAACATAATTATGTATAAAATACAGCAACATTAATTTCAATACATTTAATTTCCATGAATAGATATACTGCAAAAGGAGAAGACATCAACAACATAAGAAGAAATCCCCAATTACAGGTAAACAAAGCCACAACAAATTTATGAGAGATATCAGCTATACTAAAGTTCATCAAGAACAATTCTAATTCAAATTCAAAAACAAGTTTTACTCTCACCATGAAGGACTGCCAATGGTATCCCAAGTCAGTGACTTCCAAGCTAACCTTTTCATCAATTAGACAGAAAATTGAATTAGAGAAATGTAGACTATACAATGTGCCTAACACACAAATCACCATCCCATATAAAAGAAATTAATGATGTCTTGAACGCTATCCACATACAAATACAGTTCACCATTGGAAAACAATTGGATAATAAACTATATTGATTACATCTTTCATTACACAATAAAAACAACAAACATTAGTTCACAATATATTGAAAACATCTGGTCACCCACACCACATTCATAAACAATCCAATCACCTCATAACTCATAAAGAAGGTAGCTTCAGATATTTACTGCACAGATTCAAGAATATAGACATTATCAAATACAATTACAGAGAAGAACTGAACACAACAACAAAATATTGCGCAGAAGGATGTGTATCATAAAAACCCAGTACAGAAAATAAATGACAATATGTAAAAACACACAATACATGATGATGAACGTACACCCAACCACAGACACGATACAACTTACAAAAAATCAGTAGATAATAAGCAACAAATGGTGCATTATGATTTACAACAACAAAGCCGCAAGAAAGGTGGCCAGTATACTAAATAGACAAAGACTCAACGTAGCATACAGAACGAATAACATTACACAAAACAAACTTGGAACAATATGCCACCACCAATGACAGATATTCCAGTCTGGTATATATCAACTGGCTTACGACGACTGTCAGTCAGCATATGAGGCTGAAATTCGCAAGCATTTTAAAAAAGGAGCACTGAAAAGCAATACCTCACACTCAGCACCTGCAGATCACTTAACAGCACAGAGTACACCCCCAATGAACATAGGAAAGACTTAAAAATACTTGAACTAGTCACAGCCCATGCCAAGATATTAACAACAGAAGTAAACCATTATATTTAAAAATCAATAGCCTAGGAACGAAAGTACTAAACAAATAAAAATAAAGTTCTAAACGCTTGTTTTGTTAAAAGATAGTAAAAGGTGGTACACAGTGTCATACAACCACAAATACAAACACAGATTATCCAATATTTAAAAAAAAGACAAGGCATAAAAACAGGATACCAAACAAACAACTCACTTGAGAAATATTTACCAAAAAAATAGGATCAACTGATCTGCATCAGAAATCAGGGGTACACCAACTGAAATGCAATACATGTGATGGAAGATACATAGGCCAAAACAAGAGGACATATGAACACAGATACAAAGAACATGAAAGAGCATGGAAGTATAGAACTAATCGTTCAACTTTTACAGAACAAGTACACCAACACCAAAATAAAATTGCTACCAGATACACAGACAGGGACATTATAAGGATAGACTACAACAAAAGACACCTCCTCACCTTAGAAGAAAAAGAAACTACTCATAAGGGATCAGATCAACTTGGCAAACCACACACACTTTAATGTGATTGACCACTTAATATAACATTAAAAGTACAAATATAACCACAGACTCCATTTACAACCACCATTTCCTCTGAGATCTGTCCCATAATCACTGTCCAGGCCATCCATGTCGTGCCAACATCTCTACCACGCTACCAAGGACTTCGAAACTGGTCAGGTGATTGGGTGTCACTTGTATCATACGTCTGTACGCGATGTTTCCACACTCCTAAACATCCACTAGGTCCACTATTTCCAATGTGTTAGTGAAGTACAAACGCGTAGGGACAGGTACAACACAAAAGCGTACAGGCGGACGTCATTTGTTCACTCATACAGACCGCCGACAGTTGAAGAGGGTCGTAATGTGTAATAGGCAGACATTTATCCAGACCATCATACAGGAATTCCAAACTGCATCAGGATCCACTGCAAGTGTTATGACAGGCTGGAATTAAGAAAACTTGGATTTCATGGTCGTGTGGCTGCCCATAAGCTTCACATCATGCCGGTAAATGCCAAGCGACACCTCGCTTGGTGTAAGGAGCGTAAACATTACGACTGAACAATGTAAAAATGTTATGTGGAGTGACGAATCACGGTACACACTGTGGAGATCCGATGGCAGGGTGTGGGTATGGCAAATGCCCGGTGTACGTCATCTGCCAGCTGCGTAGCACCAACACTGAAATTCGGAGGCGGTGGTGTTATGGTGTGGTCATGTTTTTCATGCAGGGGGCCTACACCCCTTGTTGTTTTGCGTGGCACTATCACAGCACGTGCCTACAATGATGTTTTAAGCACTTTCTTGCTTCCCACTGCTGAGGATCAATTCGGGGTTGGCGATTACTTCTTTCAACACGATCGAGCACCTGTGCATAATGTACAACCTGTGGCGGAGTGTTTCACGGCCTTAACATCCCTGTATAGGATTATCCTGCAAAGAGTCCTTATCTGAAACCTATAGCACACCTTTGGGATATTTTGGAACGTCGACTTCGAGCCAGGCCTCACTGGCCGACGTCGATACCTCCCCTCAGTGCAGCACTCCGTGAAGAATGGGCTGCCATTCCCCAAGAAACCTTCCATCACCTGACTGAACGTATGCGTGCGACAGTGGAAGCTGTAGTCAAGGCTAAGGACGGGCCAACACCATATTGAATTCCTGCATTACCGATGGACGGTGCCACGAACTTGTAAGTCATTTTCAGCGAGGTGTCAGGATATTTTTGATCATATAGTGTATGTATGGAAAGATATGCCAGTGTCAAATACAATCAGCTCCACAGCAAATTTGTGTCAGTACTTGGGAATAGCTCTCCTAAAAAGTTTCTTTGAAGTACATTACAGAAGTAAACCACGAAAAGTAAGATTTGAAATATTCTTTAAGAGGAACAGGGAAATTTATATGAAGACCGAGTAAGTCAAGATGAGATATTACTCGAATACTACTAAAAATACAGTTTTGTTTCAAGCAAAGTCATTAAAACGTACAGCAGTGCGAACGTCTTAGGGCAAGTTAATTATGTAGTAAATAAGACTACAACTGTATAGTCCAGTGTAAAACGAAAGACAGGATAGCCAGACAGAGAACATGGTGATGTAATAATCAAATTAAATGAGAATGTTGTGAACGATGATTCACAAGGTGCAAATATCTTTCAGAAGGACTTTCCAAATGTAGCAGTAAAATTATTACTTAACGAATTAGTTTAAGTAGCCAGAGAACATACTTAAGTGTCATTCCACAAAAATTTAAGTAATCATAGTAGTATCAACATCTCTTACTAAAATTACTGGAACTGCAAACATTCTAAAAAACAAAGTGTCACACCATTTTGGTGGATTTTCAGAAAGAATTTTGAAAAGTTGCTCTAATTAAAAAAAGTAATGAACCTTGTAGTCCATTTAATGCATCAACGTAGCAGGGAATTTTTACAAACGATTTGAAATTATTAATGTTTAGCATCTTTATAAAGGAAGTGTACTACGCCACACGTGGATAAGAAAAATCACTCACTGAACCAGTCAGCTATACTCCACTAGTCCGTCAAGTTAATTGTCTTAAATTAACGAAACACTTTTCCACAACTGGCCTTGTTCAGAAGTCACAATAAACACCTGCTATTCTTTGTTTCGACTGATGGAGCGTCATTGATTTAACAAGCAACCAATATCACTATACACTAGTATATTCTGTGTATTGTATTATGGTATAAGTTCTCATGACAACACTTCTACAGAGCATAGTAGCAAACGATCTTCCCTAACAAACGGTTTTCCCTAACTTGATTTCACATACATTTCTAAGAAAGATTCTGATGAACAAATCGTCTGCTCCGGATGTAGCATGTAGGCTTACACCGACATTGGTTACCCGTCTTGCACACTGTGTTACTCCCTGCACTCCTTTGTACACTTGCTAGCAAACTAATTTCTATCACAGAATGATATTTTCACTCTGCTGATACGAAACTTCCTGGCAGATTAAAACTGTGTGCCGGACTGAGACTCCAACTCGGGACCTTTGCCTTTCGCGGGCAAGTGTCCTATCAATTGAGCTACCCAAGCATGACTCACGACCCGTTCTCAAAGCTTTAATTCCGCCAGTACCTCGTCTCTTACCTTCCAAACTTCTGCAAAGTTCGCAGGAAAGCTCAATCGGAACCATTGCCCAAACACCATTGCCCACCTATAACAATCAAGTTGTTATTCTTTGCCACTGCCTGCTAATAATGGCATAGACAGCAGTGATTCCATGTGGTTCTGGTTTCTCCTCCGCTGCAAACCGTACATAGAGCGAACATTAAGTCCGGGAACACTTTCAATTATTTATTGCACAAGAACTAAAAATTGTACAGACGTCATACACATTGCACTTAGAAAGAAACTCTGAAAGTTTCTTTTTTTTATATACAAACATTCGATATGCGAACCACGAGTGACCCTGCAGACGTCAATACGGTAACCGAATTCTTGCCATTCCCGTCCCAGTATGGCATCGTCAATTGTGGCAGTCACATCCCGTATTCTCTCCCGGAGCTCTGCTACATCGCGAGGTAGAGGTAGTACATACACCAGATCTTTAATGTGTCCCCACAGAAAAACGTCACACGGAATGAGATCTCCAAAATATTCTTAAAAACAGTGCACTCAAGTGTTGCCTCTCATTACAATATAAAAATTTATTTAGCGCATCACAGTCTTCACTGAAGCAGTGAGTACGCTATTCCCATATTTGCCCAAGAATTATTAAAAGTCTTAATTAATAAAATATTGCTTGTTGGTTTCTGTGGTCTTTCCAAGGCAACTGATCATGCAGATCATCTTACACTCTCAGAATAACTTAAGTATTATGGAATTGACAGCCTTACACATATATTGTTCGAATTATACTTAACAAGGGAATAAGTGAGGTATGCTGAATAATTCAGGCATTCCTGGAAAAGAACAAAATTTTAATTACTTGGGAGAAAGCACAAAGGGAGTCTTGTCGGGTTCAATTCTATGCTGATCCACAGAGTGTAACTGCCCAACACATAACGACCATTAGCTACAACTTTCTCCCACTTATAAGTCCTCAGATTCAGCAACAAAATACACAATGAACTGAGAATACAGAAAAATACCATCGTGTAAAATATATTTGAATTATGTTTACTACATATATGTGAAATGCAAGATCCGTACATGCCAGTCCCCATTTGACCATACATTTTATCATATGTGTAAGAGTTTGCGCACGTTTAAATGAACCATGACATTAGCACAATGTACTTAGGAGAAACGGCGGTGAAATTTTGTTGGACGTGATAAAAATGAAGGTGACCCCTTGAGCGGGAGCGTCTGTTTGGACTCTGTCCAACGGTGGTATCAAATATTACAGTTCAATCAGCTCTTTATGGCGACGAGAGTATGTGACACTTTTCTAGCGACGAGAGTATTTAACACTCTGCCGTCCGGCGGCTCCAGAGTTGTGTCGTGCGAGAAATAGCGGTCAACGTCCAGTGACACCACAGTGGTGTCGTGTGCATAGTGTCGTATTCCTCAGTGGCCGGCGACACCACAGTGGTGTCGTGTGCATAGTATCGTATCACTCAGTGACCGGCGAAAACACAGTGGTGTCGTGAGCTTACTATCGCTCAGTGGCCAGCGACAGCACTTTAGTGTCTTTTGCATTCTGTTGGTATTTTGTTTAGGTAACAATAAGTTACACATGTCAACAATTTTTTGTTTTGTTTTTATAAGTACTTGTGCTCTTTCATCATGAAAGACGAAAGAGACGATACGATTATTTACAATGAATGTGGGGAGCAAAATTTGGAGGTTGCCATTTCATCGCGTACATCTCTTCACGATCCGGTTGACAGACTTCCCGGTCACTGCCAAGCATGTTTCGGAAGAAAACAAAAGAAAAAAGACCCAACAAACTTAAAGTGCAAGTCTTGTGGAGTTGCGTTACATCTTGGAGACTGTTTTGCTACATATCATATGAAAGACAAATACCAAGTACCAGAGACAAAGCAAATAAACAAATACATGAAACAAACAAATTTTGTATTATTTACATATGCACATCTTCGAAATTTCATGAAAGTAGGGGAAAGAGTTGACAACCTAGTAAATCATATATACACACGGGCTGAAGCGACGAAAAAAGTATTTACAGATTTGTGATTTTTGGTATGATAGCCAGTGTCCACTATCACTTAAAACTGTGGAGTAATCAACTGTTAATAACTTTTAATAACTTAATAAGATTAATCATATGCTCTTGCGACATAACATGTGTAGTTCGGTGATATACACAATATCTGTGTTGTGAAACTAGCACCTCATTGTCGTGCTTACTCTGACATACTTTGGTGTACATCGGTGTTCAGAAACTCGGGGAGTTGATCTCTGAAGCGCTCTCGTTGACGTGGAAATCGTGCACCCAAGAAGGCTAGCCCTCCATCCCGGCTCGAAGTACTGAGCTCTGACCGCGGCCTCCAGTACACGACAAGGTCCGCAGCATCAGGAACTGGGCCGGCAGAGTCGGTGACTCCCTCTCGCTCCAATGTGCAGCAGACAGCTTCTTAACCACATTGGTGAAGTCTCAGTGGCCCAACTGGTTGACGGTGGTCTCTTAACCCCATCAGTGATGACCTGGATTGCTCTTCAGCCCACTGTTGCAGTCTCTCTAGTGAGACTTGCGGCTCCACCGGTGATAGTAGACGAGCAGGCATGCAGCAGGTCGATTGATACAGCTTCCTCTCTCTCCACAGATCAACTGCAACTGAGATCATTGATTAAGGAAGGCGTAGTACATATGTTGGCTCTCCCTGTGTTCTGCGCTGCGATTGTGTTAACAGTGATTTGTGTACCAGTTTTCTCGTTTGCTCTGCTCTCCCAGTAACTTCAAACTTCAGCAACTTCCTGTTTCAGGCTCTCTTCTCTGGGGCATCAGTGGTTGAATCCTCACTCTTCCTATACATCTGGGCTTTCTTGTGATCCTCGGCTGTGTAACGAGTATGACAGCATCTTTCTGTCGCTATAATTTCATTTTGTTTCGTTTGTGAACTTGGGTGCTTTCCCAGTCCTGCGTGTCACAATCGCTTCCGTGTTCGTTCTGCTCAGCATTTCCACGTCATTGTCTCAGGGAGTCTTCCGGTCACTTCTTTTGGCGCCGCCACTGAAGAACTTTAATTAATTTTTAGTCTTCCCCACAACAATTCATTGGTCAGTTCCACACGTTCAAAAGCAGACAGTTGAAGAACAAATTGCTACTATTATTTCGAACATCAACAAAAGCAAAACGAGGATAATGTAGTCAAATTAAGTCGGGTGATGCTGAGGGAATTAGATTAGGAAATAAGACACTCAAAGTAGTGAAGGAGTTTTGCTATTTGGGGAGCAAAATAACTGATGATGGTAGAAATAGACAGGATATAAAATGTAGACTGACAATGGCAAGGAAAGCGCTTCTGAAGAAGAGAAATTTGTTAACATCGAGTATAGATTTAAGTGTCAGGAAGTCGTTTCTGAAAGTATTTGTATGGAGTGTAGCCATGTATGGAAGTGAAACATGGACGAAAAATAGTTTAGACAAGAAAAGAATAGAAGCTTTCGAAATGTGGTGCTACAGAAGAATGCTGAAGATTAGATGGGTAGATCACATTAGTAATGAGGAGGTATTGAATAGAATTGGGGGGAAGAGGAGTTCGTGGCACAACTTGACTAGAAGAAGGGATCGGTTGGTAGGACATGTTCTGAGGTATCAAGGGATCACCAGTTTAGTACTGGAGGGCAGCTTGGAGGGTAAAAGTTGTAGAGGGAGACCAAGAGATGAATACACTAAGCAGATTCAGAAGGATGTAGGCTGCAGTAGGTACTGCGAGATGAAGAAGCTTGCACAGGATAGAGTAGCATGAAGAGCTGCATCAAACCAGTCTCAGGACGGAAGACCACAACAACAACAACGTTTCGAACTACATGTGCCCTATGTAGTGAACTGGAAATAAATAAATTTAAATTAATACTGCTTGCATCTGATCGTATCCGAGCCAGTTTTAAAGTCCCACTACTTAGCAAACTATTTCAAAGTGCAAGTGTCCGGTCAAAGGAATAATTTTCAGTCTGTATTGCCTGCCAGTTTTAAACCTGTCTTGCAGCAAAATATTTCGAAGTGAGGGCCTGCCCTACACGCGAAAGTCCATCCGGCTGTCTGGTACACACTCCTACCAGAGTTGAAGCCCCATTCACAGTGAAATCTTCCAGTTTCCAATTGTGCACAACAGTGGACAACCCCAAGTCCAAAACTCAAACAGCTGAATCACCTCCCACTGTGACCTCTTGCCATTAATTCAGAAGTCTGACGCGGATCCAATGTCACTACCTGTTTAATAGACTACGTGGATTTCCATTAATTTTCCCGTTCCAGCCCTGATTTCTCTTATTTTATTGTGATGATCATTTCTCCCTATGTAGGTGGGTGCCAACAGAATGTTTTCGCAATCGGGGGAGAAAACTGGTGATTGAAATTTCATGAGAATATCCCGTCGCAACGAAAAACGCCTTTGTTTTACTGATTGTCACTCCAATTCACGTATCATGCCTGTGACAATATTTCCCCTATTTCGCGATAATACAAAACTAGCTGCCCTTCTTTGCACTTTTTCGATGTCACCCGTCAGTCCCACCTGATGCGGATCCCACACCACACAGCAATACTCCAGAATAGGGCGGACAACGGTAGTGTAA
This sequence comes from Schistocerca serialis cubense, assembly GCF_023864345.2. Classification (NCBI taxonomy): domain Eukaryota; kingdom Metazoa; phylum Arthropoda; class Insecta; order Orthoptera; family Acrididae; genus Schistocerca; species Schistocerca serialis. The sequence goes on along the minus strand of NC_064643.1, from coordinate 739,345,715 downwards.
GCAGTCTCTTTAGTAGACCTGTAGCACCTTCTGAGTGTTCTGTCGATGACTCGCAGTCTTTGGTTTGCCCTACCCACAATATTATCTATGTGACCGCTCCAATTTAGGTTATTTGTAATTGTAATCCTTAAGTATCTAGTTGAATTTAAAGCCCTCAGATTTGTGTGACTTGCCGCGTAATCGAGATGTAGCTAATTTCTTTTAGTACTCATGTGAATAACTTCACAGTTTTCTTTATTCGGGGTGAATTGCCACCTTTCGCACCATACAGATATCTTATTTAAATCATTTCGCAAGTGAATATGTGAATATAACGGAAGTTTACATTGGAAATAAATAGCAGAATAAGCAAACAGTTGTGATGTCTTAAAATAGAATGTATCAAAACATGCATAATGACACACCGATTAAAATACTATGTTAAAATAAATTTATTTATTAATACCCTGCACTCAGTTGTAAGTAAAGTGAAAGCGAATTTCATGTAAGCAGAACTATAGTTAGGATAGTGAACTGTGCCTATAACGTTTACTGCATACATAACTTACCTACGGCACATCAGCTGTGTAGATGTTTCCACTGGTGTCATCCTAATTCATGTAGCTGTCATAAAATTAAAATTATGGATAAAACTATTCGCGAATCTCATTAATTAACCAAAAACGACAGCAAGGTATGAGGAGCTTACATTCTAAAAGTCTTTCATAATGTGTGGCTACATTTTCCAACGCATGCTGCAATACTGTATGTTTAACTGTTTTGTATAATTCGATATACTGAGTTTAATTAACTGCTTAATGCAGACGCTTCTCATCGGCTAATTAAGAGCATAAATCAACGTCAGCATGTCATTCAATTCGTCACGTAATTAGTGTAAATGTTATTACAGTTATTACTAAATGTCATTATACGTTTTTCCACTCATTAACAAATTAAATAGTTCACTTCAAGGCAATCTTTATACGAAAATAATCGTCTCATTGTGCTCGTCAGTTCTGTGCATCATGCTTTGCTGTACATGTAATGATTTAAGGTCGATGTGCTGTAATGTGTATCATCCATAACTCACCACCTTGTTCATTTCGCTCTGGCGTGTCACAGTGTCTTGTAATCTTTAGAAAACGGAAAAGTTCTAATTTTGCGTATATCAACCGTGCGCGCTGCTCTGGAATACTTCAGCTGCTTACAGCACTGTCTCTCTAATAAAACATGTCGTAGGTTGAAATGCTGCTTCCATTCTTTACATACACTGATCAAGGGAGAATCTGTCCGAGCGCAAAGAGTGCTTGAAGTATGTCAGACAGAGAAAAACTAGCAAACGCATGCCAATAAAAAGTATAATGCAAAGACAAGCAGTCTCACAAGTAAAATTCGTGACGTGCACCGACTTATTCACAAAAAGCGCTCTGCCTTCCTGGGTGTGTGTCCACTCTAATCCTAGTATAGATAGTGGTCCGCTACTTACGGTCAACACGGAACTTCAAAGTGATAAATAAACATATAAAAGTAAAAATAAAATAAGAACAACTACTCTGCAAGTCAGCCACTTCACCTGAGAGCACTTGTTTTACCGATTACCTGTACCACTGCATGTGCCAGTAAACTGCAACACATTTATTATCGTTCAAAAGGTAATAATGAAGTAAATAGAGGTCAGACGGAGAAAGTAGCGGCGATACATAGAACTGCACAGGAAACAGTAGATTCGGTACCGGGTAATACGTACAAAACCTTATGAATAATAGAATTCACACAAAAATTCCGGAGGAAGACAATCTATTCCCAACGCTGCCGCATAAGCATCTGGAATGCAAAATTTTCCAGAATGGCTTACTAGTGATACTGATATAAGTCATGTATGTACTAACGTAGATAATCGGTAGCCCATATGTAGGACCATACAGTAAGAATAATATTTCATCACCAGATCGCTCCCAACTATTAGACATAACAATGGCGAGATTTGTTAAGAATATAACGCACTGGAATGCTCTTTTCATTGAAAGCAACAAAACTAGGCTCGAAACATATATCTGTATGCGTAATATCGGAAGCATTGTAACTGTCCAGTGAAACATTTCTTTTCAGTGTAACTCAACTATATGTTTGTCGATTAAATATTGTGCACGTGTGAGCGCCTGTACACACAAAAATACATATTGTTTTGTCTAGTAGTTAGGAACGATCCGGTGATAAATTATTAATCTTATTGTTGTAGGGTCTTACATATGGGCTACCGATTATCTAGGTTAGTACACACATGACTTATTATCAGTGTATATATATATTGTATTATAGATATGGCTATTATCGCAAGTTTAACAAATTATGTAATATTTTGTTTAAATATTTTGCCAAAATGGCTCTCTATGGCTGCATTATATGTGGCTTTTTCATTTTAATGACGACATAAATATTAGACCTGATTTGAGAAAAGGGGAGTGGGGGGGGGGGGGGGGGGGAGCGCCAGTGGGTGGACTAGTCTGCATCTTAAATTTTTAGTTTATTTTTTGTACTTTACTTTTGAACTTCACATCATCTTGCTTTTTTTTTAATTTCCCAGCATCACGGCCTTGAACTTTAAAATTTCACGCAAGTGCCATGTCAATATTTGAATTTTCCACAACCCGCCATCTTGTATTTTTGAATATCGTGCTACCGCTAGGGTCTGTAGGACTGCAAGTGCAGCCGTCCAGTGTGGCCGTGCGGTTCTAGGCGCTTTAGTCTGGAGCGCGCGACGGCTACGGTCGCAGGTTCGAATCCTGCCTCGGTCATAGATGTGTGTGATTTCCCTACGTTAGTTAGGTTTAAGTTCTAGGGGACTGATGATCACAGATGTTAAGTCCCATAGTGCTCAGAGCCATTTTTGAACTACAAGTGCACCACTGTGACTTAGCATCAGCTAGCGGAGGACACTTGAACTATGGCCTAGAATCGCAATTGATATACTACTGGTATTATCATTGAATGAGATTACTGGAAAGAAAACTATGAGTGTAAGGTAGGTTCTGAGAATAAATTTTGAAACTCTGGAATCCTATTGTGTCTGTGCGAACCACACAAAGTGTGCGATAGGTGAGAGACATAAAACGAGCCTTAGCAACGAAAATACGATGACACTGTTCTGATTGCAAGACCGCATTTCAGAAACAGTGTTGTATTTAATTAAAGTTTGGCTGAAATAGAATTAAGTAAACTTAACATTACTTTGATCAACCTATAGGTCTAGGAATGCACAGGATAAGGGAAAATTATTACACAGTTAATAGGTATGCAAACAAAAATGAAGGCTCTCCAAACTGAGGCACAAAACCGTAATGCGTAGAGTGTAAGGTGTGAACCGCTCGTCAGAAAAAAAAAGCAAAGCACAGATGATTACTGTGAATGTGTACCGAAAACCGAAATTTTTAAAATAACTCTACTGTACGTTATTCACTCCAAGCGTAACATAGTTACTAGCATTAAATACACCTATTAGGTTTAATAGCACCAGATTAAAAGCGTTTTACAGTTCCAGACAAAGTTTATACCTAGGCTTGGGTCACTACCATCTGAAGCATGATGATGACTGATTTTAGAGTTGTCGTTGTGGTGTTATCCAGTCAAAACACCACTTTGAAGCAGCTCTTCACGTTACTCTATACTGTGTCATTCTTTTCATCTGCAAATAAATACTGCAACCTACATCCATTTCAGCCTGTTTACGATATTCATCCCTTGGTGTGTTTCTACAGTACCCCCTCTCCCCCCTCCCCCACGCCCCCACTGAACTTCCCACCAGTGCCAAATGACAGTCTGGGGGCACTCAAATGGTATCTACTTTTCGTCAAGCTGTGGCATAAATATCTTTTCTTCTCATCACTGTTCAGTGTCTCGAGATAAATTACACGATCTACGCATCTATGCTGTAGTACCATATTTCAAGGAATTATATTCTCTCTTTGCCTGAAAGGCCTGTCGTCTATGTTTCACACCTACACAAGGCTACACTCCAAACACCTTCACAAAAGCATTCCTAACGGTTAAAGTTATTCTCGATGTTAACAGCTCCGTGAAAGAATCAGTTTTCTTGCCAATGCAAGCCTACATTTTATATCCTCTCTTCTTCGGCCGTAAACAATTACGCCACTGCCCCAATAGCAAAACTCATCTATTACATTTAGTGTATCATTTCCGAAACTTACTGATGAGGCAGCAGAGTATCAAAGGTTAACATTTTTGTAATGTGTGGGACAGAGAGATACAGAGAGAGACGGACAGACAGATGAAATTTACACACCAAGCAGTACAGTATTTGATGTAAACATTTTTTTTTGTGAATTATAAAACCGAGGTAGATGTGGAATTAATGTATGTTACACATTTTTATACTGTGTGCGCATATGTGACACGGACGTTACTGATAAGACTGCGCAGTATTTGACATAAAACTGTGAGACACAGGGAGACGAAATATGGTGGAGGAACGTTACGCAACATGTGCCCTCGCGCTCGCGAATCCTGTGAGTGTGTGTGTGTGTGTGTGTGTGTGTGTGTGTGTGTGTGTGTGAGTACGTATTTTTATTTTTTCATAAACTTTTGACCAAGGCACCAGTTTACGTGAGACGAAGCTCACGTAATTTTTCGACATGAAAAGACTGTAGTACTGCGAGAATCTAATAGTGTTTTGATAAATAATTCAGATCGTTCGGACACTTTAGAAGATGGCGCAAAAACATCAGAACGTTCGGGCACATTTCAATACAGCATCTGCATACTGAATGGCTGTTTTATTTTAATAGCCCGTAAAATATTATAGTGTGAAGGTTACTTTATTGTAATGGATGCTAAAATTACTAAATTCGCGTCGCCGCCATCTTGAATTTTTAAATTCCTCTCCAGTGCTACCTTGAATTGTGCTGCTATAGCCGCTGCGCCTAGGTCGCGCATAAATATTGCGTAAATAGTCTCTCTGGGTTCCTAGAGCCAGGACTTAAAAATCCAAACCGGGTCTCAGAGGTCCAGACTTACAGTTTTCCCAACCCATATCCTGAATAATGGCAAAATTATCACATGAGGCAAGAGCACATGCAAGAAGTTTCGACTGTAACGCATGCGAAACGCTAACAAAGTATTCTGCGATTTGCAGAGGTCTGTTTACGGCTCGAGAATTCTGCCATTCAGTTATGAGTATCTTATTTATTATGAAATGAAAGGGACTGATCACGTAAATAGATGATCAAACAAAAAGAAAGCTCGTGAACCACATTGAATTTCACTGATCGCAAATGTGATGTTCCTAGATAAGCTTATGAGTGATTAAATACAATAAAATGGCTGCGAACAGTATATTACTGGAAAATTGGATTGAGATATTCACCATTATTAATTTATAAGCAAATAATTCTTGATCTCAAGAATTATTTAAAAATAGCGAACGGAGTGCCTGAATACCGACAGAGCACATACACGGGAAAAGATCTGAAGTAGAAAGATTACAATTACATTACTGTTATTCCGCAAATTTGGAGCTGATAGCAGCATGGAAGAACTGAGACGTGAATGATTAAGACGTGGGCGTAACAGTGTGGACAAGGTTAAACAAATTTAGCGAGAAGAAGCTGCATGACGTCGCAACTGCCTGAGAAGCGTATCGAAATAGCATCTGCCCTTAAGATCAAGGCTTAATCCTTCCTTGCTGTTACCTGTTGAGTGCCCTTAAAGGACAGAAATACATTGCACATACCGCCCTGACGTATCCGGAGCGATCGAAGTCGAAGAGAGTAGCGCCGACCGCTAAGCCAGAGAGTTGGTTAATTGTAGATGCTGTTGGCTGGATCGAACTGCCTGCATGGACGCCTCCTCGTCATCTTCAAAAGAAAACTGGTGTGAATGATAAGTCACGATCGCATCAAAAATAGATGCAACACTGTCCGTGACTAGGCATATGACCCATGTCCAAAAACTGATGTCGATAGAGAAGCGAAAGCACTCCCAGGGCTCGTAGAAAAATTCCACCTTCCTTCCTCTGCATCTCGAAACCACAAATCTGTTTCAGTAAACAAACAGTGGGCAAAAAGCCTTAGGTTATCAGCCACCTGAAAGCATGGAAATTTGTTCACAGGGCCACACCATCTCGAGCTCTGTATCACTACCAATGAAAGCTGTTTAACGTCCCACGTGAGAAAGACGCACTCGGATCACTCATCTCGCGTCCAAACAGTAGGAAAAAAATACCAAGAATCTTCGTAATGACTTCCCGCGTGGTCCTCGCGCCCAATGGCCAGGAAGGTATCAGAGTATTTAAGCAACAAAATATGCAAAATAGCAAGACAGCACTCGAAATGGGCAAAAGTTGACTCGCCGATGGTAACACTTACAAGACGTTATAGTGTCCAGGACCCGCCCAGGCCCTCTCTGTGACACGGATTGGTGCACACAGGCAGAGAGGCCGCCAGCCGTGGTCTGTTGTGCGGATTTGTGGCCACCAGCAAGAACTTGTTCGACGGCCTCATTCTCTGGAGTTGCCAGGTGAGCTGTTTCTGTATTGTGCAGCTCCACTCCAGGAGACATTTTCTCGACAGCCCTAACGTACGCCCAGTAGTATATAAGGTCATGTGATGTATGCGTGATAAGATATCAGTTGATTCTCCCTTGCACCTGAGCTCCGACCACTCACGTCGCAGATCACGTGATAAAGAGAGGTTCCATGCCCTCTTTTGCATGTTTCATCTCATTTTCATCAGTTTTATTAATGTTCTATGTCATTGCGTGGTAGTAACAGACCGAATAAGGTTATTGTAATGAGAGTATTTGTACTGAGAGCTCAAAAAGTACTTTTCACTTGATTCCAAAACATGTTGTTTTACTTCCCTGTGCATTTCCGGTTGGGGGCTGCACTTCCCTGAATTCTGAGGCGTTCGCACAATAGGCTAAAGAGCGTGGTTGAATGACTGACGTCGGCCGAGTTTCGCGTATTGTATGCAGGGCGAAACGACCTACGAGACGTCTGAGAGTCACGGCAGTTTATGTATTTACCGTTCCGGCGCGTCCGAAACGAAGATCCCTGGCACCGACTGACTGCATTGTCATCTTTGATTCTGAGAATACTTGTTGACTGTGCCCTGCTGGGTGCGACTGTCTGGCACCGGATGGCCGGTGGTCTAGGCAGGTTGCTTTCGTAGCCAGTCAAACGGCAAGTTCGGTGCCCTCATCTGAATAGTAGAGGCATGATTGGTCAACTTAAACTGAGGATAGTTGACGTCATAAAACCCTGCTCGAAATTGGAGGGAACGGTCGCTATTGGTGCGATGTTCTGAGACAGTGTGGCGGAATTTTGGAATCAGAACTGATTGCTGATTCGCAGTTTTCAAGGAGAGTAGGGAGCAGAGCAATGTTGGCTTCGCTCTAGCGTTGCGCGGGCAGTGGATTCGGGATTTAATCTTCCTCAGAGTCGGACAGTCTTGCGACTTGGTCACTCTTTTTCGGAAGAACTTAGAATTCTCGGACAGCCTTCGAGACCGGGGGTTGACACTTGCTGCACGGCAGAAGTCGACGCCTACATCATCAGGACGCTGCCTACCGACGACGTGCTGCAGATTTCAGTACTGGTGCAGTATTTTGCGACTGCGGCATTGTAGGACCCTATCAATTTTATACTGAATCCCTCAGCAGCACGCGCTCTCGCTTTGTTACAAGTCCAAATTGTTTGTTTCTCCATAGCGATACTGCTATATAGTCGGGAGATTAATATTTGATTTATTAGGACCTCCAGTCATTATTGTCGATCTATTGCAGAGAATAGGAGCCCCTTATTCTCGAGCCAACAACTCTTGTTCTCGTAATAGTTCAGTGTACCCTACCCTTTAACCTACTGTGTGTATCGACAATAATGTGCATTTATGTTCTGATGTATAATTAATCACATTGCAATATTTAATCCGCATATCATTTCGTAGATATATGCAGAGTCCCATTTCCTGTTGTTTATTATGATAAAGTTCTTTTTTTTTTAGTAGATTACGATTTATATGAAATTGTTGTGAGTGTGCACTCCTTATTTTACCAACTAGCAGGGTCCACCATCATTTTCTTCAATTACCTTTGTGCACATATTTAATTAGGTGGTAGATAAGGAGGGGGTCGAATGCATGCCTCGTTCTCATGTAAAATCCGTCTGAGTTACAGAGGTACAAACTCTTCTCCACCCCGCCATCTCGCAATAGGATAAGTTGAGATCGATTTGATGTGTAACACGAAATATGCGAAGTTTAAATTACTTAACCACATGTGCCAAAGAGGGATTATCTGTGAGGAGAACCCTGAAAACAGATCGCCGCGCTCACATTACGTTATTAAAACCGTTTACTTTTGCATTGTATGTGCGTACCAAAATTTTGGCTGCTGCTTTCACTTTAGCTGCTTTCAGTTTTGTATATTATTTTAAAATTTTTTACCACCTTCTTACGGCAGATAGCGCCAGATGTTCTGGAGATACCTCAAGGAGGCCATTACCCTTGTGCTGTCACTGAAAACTAGGCCGTTTTTGTTACTGAAAAATATTGACAACATCTAATTGTTTGTTCTGCCATCTTGGAACTAGCATCCCGGCAATGACGAAGCCAATCGGCTGTTCAGATACGACTGTCATGAGCCACGATGGAAAACGGTAGAAGAACGATGAAACCAAGAGAAGATGACAGGTTGTTGGCGACGGTACATCATAGAACGTGCAAGTTGAGGGCTCTGTATAGCTGGACATGAAACGTATCGCCCGATCGGATGAACCAGTTTTCTTCTTATGGTGCTCTTGTCCGAAGACGCTGTCGTCTAGGCTAATAGCTAATCGAAACACATACCACGCCGAGGACGCAGGCCGATGGTGGCAATAGGATGCTACTGCGGCCGTTCACCTCGGTCTCGTAGGAACCGTGGAAGCAGTCAATGCCACCTTGATACCTCAGGACATCGTCAGCCTTGTTGTGACCCCCTGCATCCGTTTATGCATGATCTTCTCCGACGGAGGTGCCACCCTGAAGCGTCTTAACTGAACATATCACAATGGTTTAGGGATCATGGTAGTGAACTGACGTTGATGTCTTAGCTGCCCAATTTTTCTTCTTTGAACCAGATGAAACACACCTGGGACGCTGTCGGGCGTCAGTTCCGTGCCCATAAACCACCAGCCCCATACTTCACGGAAAGCGAGTGACCTGTCCACAGACGTCCGATGACCCGTATCTCCGGGAACCTACCAATGGCGCCTGGAATCCATGGCACGCAATACTGCATTCCAGACGTAGACCAACACAGTATTAAGCCGATAATTGCATGTTTTGGCCCATAGTGCAAAATTTGACTGATTCTCTATATCTGCTTCGGAGGTAAATCTGGCGCTCTGCTTGTTTTAAGCTGCGAGTGGTTATTAATGAAACCTCGGTAATGATTTAGGGCGCATATTACAGAGAGGAAGTCGTTTTTGAGAGCTGCAGAAACGACAGAGTTCGTTTTTACACTGTTAAGATTTACAAATACTTTATTACTCCTAAGAGGCGATCTTTTTAGGAGCTATTGAACTTTCCCTTTCTTTGACTTCGGAAGACGCACTTTTCCTTGATATAAGATTAAAAATATTCCGTATGTGTTGATAGAATACTAACGCACGAGTTCCACTTACTACAGTACATTAGAGTCGTTGGAGCTACCTCGCTTGGTACATCTTTGTTCTACGCCACCGCTTTCAGTTCAAATGCTACTACATACGCATTCCTAATACCCAGAAAATTATATGCGAAACTTGCTGTCAAATATTTCTAATTTACCTACCGTAGCCCTCTTACAAAGCGTCAGTCAAATATTCCAAGAAGTAAAGATTTCATTCGTGTGAAATAATTCTACTCCCATATTTGCGGACCGGAAACTTCTTACTCTTACCAGTTAATTCATATGGCGTAGCACTTAGCTCTTCAGTAAAGCGAACGCTCTACCTTACTTGACTGCATGACCCGAAATCTTCATGTTATTTATCACCTTCCTCTCCAAACTAACTTGAGGGACACTCTTATATTGCCCGCAGCTCGTGGTTGTGCGGTAGCGTTCTCGCTTCCCGCGGCAGGGTTCCCGGGTTCGATTCCCGGCGGGGTCAGGGATTTTCTCTGCCTCGTGATGACTGGGTGTTGTGTGATGTCCTTAGGTTAGTTAGGTTTAAGTAGTTCTAAGTTCTAGAGGACTGATGACCATAGGTGTTAAGTCCCATAGTGCTCAGAGCCATTTGAACCATTTGACACTCTTACAATGTCGCATGGGAGAATCTCATATCTGCAACATTTCAACAAGGCCAGTGGTTCTTTTGGTATCTGCATTATTAGCTGTAGTATACTACATCTGATCATACTATCCTTTCATTAAATTTAAATTACACATGTACCAAGATTCGAATTTAATTCGAAACATAGTAACAATGACACGTATCTATTACTCATGGTCTGCAGTTTGACAGCACGTTGAAAACTGCAACGACATTATTTTCTTTTACCATTAATTCTCCATTTGGATAGCTATGTACATCGTTCAGTGGGTTTCATGTTCTTTTATCTGACTTAAATAGTAGATTTTTCTGGCCTGGAAAGTATTTTAGTGTGTGCATAATCAATAAATCGTTCGTAAAAATGGTTCAAGTGGCTCTGAGCACTATGGGATTTAACATCCGAGGTCATCAGTCCCCTAGACTTAGAACTACTTAAAACTAACTAACCTAAGGACATCACACACATCCATGCCTGAGGCAGGATTCGAATCTGCGACTGTAGCAGCAGCACGGTTCCGGACTGACGCGCCTAGAACCGCTCGGCCACCGCGGCACGCAAATCGTTCGACAGGACATTTTAATTTACTGAATAGGAACAAACTATTTAGCGCGTACCGAACGAGCTGTAGGTCGTATCGTTTTGTATTGAACAAGATTTATCTTAAGCGTTGTACATACACTTTGTTGCACAGGGTGCTGACACAAAAGATTTTTGTCCACCGACTTGGTCTCTACCGAATCCCATTCCGATCGATTCCTTTGTGAATCATAAAATATTGTCTTAGTTATGTGCCTAGACAGTGTAGTATGACCTCATATCCACTATTCTTCCAGTGTTACCAGTCGACTTAAGACTCCCTACGTATCGTAGGAAAACATTACCAGGTTCAACTTTGTGATGTAGCACTGCCTATACAGTAATAGTGAACGCCCTAGCTTAATCGATTGCATGACACGAAATTTTCACCTTATTTATGACCTTCTTCGTCAGGACGAACATGTGGAACACTCTCATACTGTCGTATTGCAGATTCTCAAATGTGGTTCAGTTTTTAATCAGAATTTTCATTGATGTATTTTCGTCCCTGCGTGTTACAGTTATTCCTGTTGTCCACGCCGTATTCCGCCTTGCACACGTTTTTCATTCTGTGGTCAGCCAGTACCTCATTAAATCGTTAGCACTGTAACGACGCCTGGCGGGCCGTTCGTACTTCACGATATTATGTAAGAACTCACTATAGACCTATGCGAGCATCGTTTGTTCAACTCTGATTGATGATTACGAATGATGGGATCAATTACTATAATCTTTTGTGCAGGAACGTAGAAACAAGAAAGAAAAGGAAGTAAGACACTGAATTGTAGACGCACATCACTGACATCAATTTTTGGTAGATGGTTCAAATGGTTCTGAGCACTATGCGACTTAACTTCTGAGGTCATCAATCGCCTTGAACTTAGAACTAATTAAACCTAACTAACCTAAGGACATCACACACATCCATGCCCGAGGCAGGATTCGAACCTGCGACAATAGCGGTCACGCGGTTCCAGACTGAAGCGTCTAATCCGCGCGGCCACACCGGCCGGCCAATTTTTCGTAGAAATCTGGAATATGCAAGGTGTTCGGAATTTCCCGTTACACACTTCTAGGACTTTACAGGGGAGTGAGTATGTAGTATTTTGATATGGTAGCCATGTTCGGAAACGTACTGCAACCACCTGACCATCTGTTGATAGCACAACCACTTTTACACGTAACTGAGTAGGCGTGACCCTGTACGTCACTTGTATTACAAGTCCACTCCTTAAAAGCCGAAGAAATTTTTGGAATACTCGTCCACGCGTTCCCTTCATCGAGATGGAGTACGGTCTCTTCTACTCACACTGTGCGGCGTCTCCTTGGAGCAACAGAGTCACGCCTGCTGACGGTGAAGGTACCCATTCCCGAAGCCCTTGCGTAATTGAGGCGAAAAGGGTATGTGATGAAGTCGGCCGTTGTGCGGAACGATCTCGATTACGGCGACGAACAGTTCTTCCAGTACCATGACCATCTCCATTCAGAAGGATATAGTCGGTGTATTGTGCAAAAACATGTACTCAGCCATTTTGCTTTAAGATTCACAGAAATGTGAATGAGGCTCGAAGCAGGCCAGAGAGCTGTGGGAGACGTCAAATGACGTCAGCTGATCCCACATAACCACCCACCCCTCCCCCTGTCCCATCATAACTCTGTTGCTGCATACCTATCTGGTAACCGTTCTTTTTTTTCCTAATCGCTATAGCACGGAAACGCCACGTTTCCCGACATGGGTTCCTACTCAAAATATTACGTACTCACTGCCCTCTACAAGACCTAGACGTTTTTAACGAGAATTTTAAAACATCCTGTATACTGAGTACCAATATTATGGAATATCCCGAAAGAAACGATCTATTGACACACAACCAGGACGCACTAAGAAAAAGTTGTTCTTGTAAACGATTACTGATTCTATTCACACGAAGTAATAAGTGTTATCTACAGGGAATCTCAAGTTGAAGTCATATGTTTAAAATGGCAGAAGGATTTTGACTCCAGTCCTCAAAAGCTGCTTCTAACCACACTGAAGGCCGTTTCAGATAAGCGACAAGATCCTGATATCCTGTCAGAAATGTTACAATCGTAGTACGTATTAAAACTAAAGTCGCATTTGGGGTTTCTCATGGATGCGTTACAGATCCTCTCATTTTCTTAATCTATTTAAACGATTTAGGGCACAAACACAGCAGCTCCATTACATAGTTTGTAGACGATGCTGTCGTCTCCGTGAGGAGACGAAAACAAATTACGAAATGGTAGAAAAAAGGTTGTGCTTAGTGGGAAATTGGCAGTTGACCCTCAACAATGAGAAGTTCGAGGTTCTCCCTATGGACATAAAAATAGTTGGTTTTCAGTTACATGATAAATCATACAAATGGCATGGCTATCAGTTCAGCTAAATACCAAGGAATCACTGCTAGGGACGTCTTAATGTGGAACCAACACATTAAAATGTTGTGAGGAAGGCGAAACAAAGACTGTGTTTTATTGATAGAACACTTAAAAGACGCAGCAAACATACGAAAAAGACTGCCAGCAGTAATACTTGTCCGTCCTCTCCTGGAGCACTAAGTCGAGCCACGGGATAGTAGATAGGATTGACGAAGAACATCGAGAAAGTTTGAAGAAACGAAGCTTCTTTTGTATTACCGTGAATTTGGGGTGAGAGTGTCATGCATATAATAAGCTACTTGGGATGCCAAACGTTAAACCATAGGCATTGTTCGCTGCGGCCCAATCTTTCTACAAAATTTCCGTCACCAGCGCCAAATTATTCTATTGATTCCACATACAGAAGAAAAAATGACCGTCTTAGTAAAAAAAGAAAGATCAGAGCTTGTCTGCAAGGATTTAGGTTCTTATTTTTCCCCCGTACTATACTACGGTGGAGCTATACAAGGTGTTACAAAAAGGTACGGCCAAACTTTCAGGAAACATTCCTCATACACAAAGAAAGAAAATATGTTATGTGAACATGTTTCCGGAAACGCTTGCTTTCCATGTTAGAGCTCATTTTATTACTTCTCTTCAAATCACATTAACCATGGAATGGAAACACACTGCAACAGAACGTACCAGCGTGACTTCAAACACTTTGTTACAGGAAATGTTCAAAATGTCCTCCCTTAGCGAGGATACATGCATCCACCCTCCGTCGCATGGAATCCCTGATGCGCTGATGCAGCCCTGGAGAATGGCGTATTGTATCACAGCCGTCCACAATACGAGCACAAAGAGTCTCTACAATTGGTACCGGGGTTGTGTAGATAAGAGCTTTCAAATGCCCCCATAAATGAAAGTCAAGAGGGTTGAGGTCTGGAGAGCGTGGAGGCCATGGAATTCGTCCGCCTCTATCAATCCATCGGTCACCGAATCTGTTGTTGAGACGCGTACGAACACTTCGACTGAAATGTGCAGGAACTCCATCGTGCATGAACCACATGTTGTGTCGTGCTTGTAAAGGCACATGTTCTAGCAGCACAGGTAGAGTATCCCGTATGAAATCATGATAACGTGCTCCATTGAGCGTCGGTGGAAGAACATGGGGCCCAATCAAGACATCACCAACAATGCCTGCCCAAACGTTGACAGAAAATCTGTGTTGATGACGTGATTGCACAATTGCGTGAGGATTCGCGTCAGCCCACACATGTTGATTGCGAAAATTTACAATTTGATCAGTACATACTGACGAAAGTAAAATGAGCTCTGACATGGAAATTAAGCGTTTCCAGACACATGTCCACATAACATCTTTTCTTTATTTGTGTGTGAGGAATGTTTCCTGAAAGTTTGGCCGTACATTTTTGTAACAGCCTGTAGAGCAATAGTCTTACGTCAAACAGTTGAGTATGAATTGAAGAGTAATCACATAGAGGTTCTGTAGGTCGGTAAGAGCGATTCCTCTAGCTTAATATATGTAGACGGAATGGAAAAGTCCCTCTAGCCAGGCGTGTCTATATAGGCGTGGGAACGTTTATGAGTGATGTTGCCTGACGCCTCTGGTGCGAGAGAGTAAAGCAAGGAGTGGTGGCAGCGTTTGCCGCTGTTCGCCAGAGTCCTGTGTAGAATCGATAAAGTTTCTCCGACTCGCCACCTGTGGCAACTTCTGGTCGTCGGTGCTGCTGTGAAGTTGGCTCAACGCTCTCTGCGGCCGGCCCGCCTTCAGCCCTGCATGGCGCACTCGTTGAGTGTCCCTTCCCAAAGCACCAGCGTACTGCTTCTAGTTTTCTTCTTTTCTCTTTTTTCCTTCCTTCCTCACCTTCAGCCGTTTTTTTTACTCTCCATGCTTGGCTTCTCGTCCTGACATCAGTGCAGTTTCCTTAATGTGTGATGAATTTATACTTTGTTACAGAGAAAGCTTACATCTTTTTGTTTCTCCTCCTCGGTCAAACGATCTTCACTGCATAGGAATATTCTGACCACAATAACGACTTCAAAGTCCAACTTCTGACAGGTATGTTACGTAATTTGTTCCACACCCTTTACATGATTTGACCATTACGTCCGTTTCCTGAGGTTTATGTGGTGAATTCTGTCCCTCTGTTATCTTCTGTTACCGAACGCTCAGTTTCATTCCCAGAAAACAACGGAACTTAAAAAAGAATAATGACGTATGAAAATAAATAATTCACAAAAATGTAATTATATTCCTCTTTAGTTTCAACCTCTTTCAATTCACAATGTTCACTAAGCTTCACATAAGTATATTTTCTCAAAGTTGGAAAAATTTTTATTGCAGTCTTTTATCTTTACTGGGTTGTGACGCTTAGTGACAATGTAGAGAGAAGTTTTCTTCGATTTTATTTTCTTCTGTTAGAGGGTAAAGAACAGTATGGCATTTTAGCCGATTTACGGCATTCCAATTTGTGTATGGCAAAGGCTCTTCACTGTAATTCAAAATACGATGGATGTGCACGAATAATGCTGTATGGCACATTTTTCAGTTTTTAGGAAATCAAAGAAAGCTATTAATTTCAGAGAATTACTGCATAATTGCAATGTAATAGCAGATACGTATTGCTTGTGCACACAAGCTGTTGAAAACACTTGGCTGTGCGTTTTAAAATTGCGCTGAGCATAGTTAGAGAAATAAGAAAGCAATAAAATGGAAAAACGCTTTATAGCAACAAACATAAAACATTGTTACAGATCACTCTGTACTCTGCTGTAGTGATAAGGTTGTGAAGAATCGAGAAGTTGTAAGTAGGAAAAATACAACAAGCTATAAATTAATATTTATTGTAAACCGAATACTTTGGTGGTAAAAAGTTAATAGAACATGAGTTTGCTATCAAGTTGAGACACAAATCTGGTACATTAAATTTAACTGTCCCACTGCAGGTTTTCGTAAATATGTCTGTATTTTGGCTCCATATATTCCTTCATATCCGATAGATCGCTTTCCACCTCCTTAGGAAGATTCAGTGCCCCATCGTAGGGCATCCGCAAACCGTACGGCAACGGGAATTTTCTTACTTCATGTTCACAATCATGTTTCGCAATACAATGTCTTTCCGTGGAAGAAGCCCGCTGTGATTACCCCACACCCTTAAGCCTCAAGAATCGCCACTACGTAGTTACAACCAGAGCACATCAATAATTTTCAAAGCAGGTGGCGATTTTAAAACCAATCAATAGTTCCTTTGCCCTCAAAGTCTTAATGATCATCTCCTGAATATTCAGTTTTGAAGGCTCAACAAAGGCCTAAGCAACGATATGCTTCCAGTCTAGAGGAACACTACCTTTTCACACTTTCTTTCTTTTCTCTGTCATTGCGAAGTTCCTGTCAGTCATAAGGCACTATGACTCGAACATAAAAACTTTTGATGTGTTTCTGTGAAGTACTTGAAACTAATCAGATAGAGACAAGCGCTAAAACTCTCCAGTTATTGTTCTGCCTGACACCGCTGGGGCCGGCCGTTGTGGCCGAGTGGTTCTAGGCGCTTCAGTCTGGAACCGCGCTGCTGCTACAGTCATAGGTTTGAATCCTGCCTCGGGCATGGATGTGTGTGATGTCCTTAGGTTAGTTGCGTTTAAGTAGTTCTAAGTCAACGGGACTACCAACCTCTATGTTAAGTCCCATAGTGATTAGAGCCATTTGATCCAAGAACCGTTCGGCTACAGCGGCCGGCTTTGCTTTTGTTAACGTTCATCTTATATTTTCGTTTCAAGAGATGTTTGCTCCACTGAACTGCTCTTTCAAGTCCTTTTCGGTCACTGACGTAATTAAGATGTCATCGGAAAACCTTAAAGTTTATATTCCTTCCCCTGGAACTTTAATTTCTACTTAAAATTTTTCTTTGGTGTCCTTTACTGCATGTTCAGTGTACAGATTGAAAAATATTGGAAATAGGCTACAACCCTGTCTCACTCTCAACCACTGCTTCCCTTTCATACCCCTTGAC
Organism: Schistocerca serialis cubense; assembly: GCF_023864345.2. Taxonomy (NCBI): domain Eukaryota; kingdom Metazoa; phylum Arthropoda; class Insecta; order Orthoptera; family Acrididae; genus Schistocerca; species Schistocerca serialis. The sequence goes on along the minus strand of NC_064643.1, from coordinate 739,328,440 downwards.
GCTCATAACTGCCGTCTGGTTTCTGTACAAATAGCATATAGCCTTTCACTCCCTGTATTTTTCCCCTGCCACCTTCAGAATTCCTAAGAGAGTATTGCAGTCACCACTGCCAAAAGCTTTCTCTAAGTCTACAATAGCTAAAAATGTATGTTTGCCTTTCCTTAATCTATCATCTAAGACAAGCCGTAGCATCAGTTTTCCCCACGTGTTCCTACACTTCTCCTGAATCCAAACATCTTCAGAAAGCATTCAACTACCAAGATAGGCTTTTACTTTTTTTCTATTTAAGACAACCATTTTCAACAGACTATGCTGTCATCTTCAGGTCTGAAAATCTGTTGTTGTAAGACATGGTCACTTTATGCTGCCCTCACGCACGCATCGTCTGTTCAAACGGCTTTTCTTAAAAATAAATTATGTGGTCTTGCCTGTTGTATGATTTTTAACGGTAATCATATCACCTTTGAGTACTCACAAAATGATAAAATACATCCAAACTGATGTTCTCTGAGGTCGGCTGCCACCAGTTTTTCCATTCGTCTGTGAGGAATTCGTGTTAGTATTTTGCAACCACGATACTTCGGTAATTTTCATACCTGCCAGAAACTGCTTTGTTTGAAATTGAGACTGCTTCATTGTTCTTGAAGTCTGAGGACATTTCGCATGTACACTAGATGGAAGAGTTTCGTCATCGTTGTCTCTACCAAGGCTATCAGTAGTTCTGACGGGTGTCGTCTACTCACGTGGTCTCGTTTCGACTTGATCTTTCAGAGCTCTGCCAACTTCTTCCCGCTCCATCGTATCTCCCACATCACGATCACTTTACTGCCATCATCTCCCTAGTATAGATCCGCTATATACTCCGGCCACCTTTCAGCTTTCCCTTCTTTCCTTAGGATTGGTTTTCCACTTGAGCTCTTAATAGTGACACAGCTGCTGTCTTTCCCCCAGACTGCTCTTTGATTTTCCTGCATGCAGTATCTATCTTTCCCTAGTGAAATATGCTTCTAAATCATTATAGCTGTCCTCTAACAGCCGGTCGGGGTGGCCGAGCGGTTCTAGGCGCTACATTTTGGAACCTCCCGACCGCTACGGTTGCAGGTTCGAATCCTGCCTCGGGCATGGATGTGTGTGATGTCCTTAGGTTAGTTAGGTTTAAGTAGTTCTAAGTTCTAGGGGACTGATGACCTCAGAAGTTAAGTCCCATAGTGCTCAGAGCCATTTGAAGCATTTTGAACCTGTCCTCTAACCGTTCCTGCTTAGCCAGTTTGCTATTCCTGTCTCTCTCATTTTTTAAACGTTTGTATTCCCTTTCGCCTGCTTCATTTACAGCATTTTTAAAATTGCTCCCTTCATCAGTTAAATTCAGTATCTCTTGTGTTATCCAAGGATTGCTAGTAGGTCTTGTCTTTTTACCTATTTGATTTCCTGCTGCCTTATATACTTTATCTCGTAAAGCTGCCATTCGTCTTATACTGTGTTTCTTTTCCCTGTTCTAGTCAGTTGTTGTCTAATGTTGCTTCTGAAACTCTCACAGTCTCTGGTTCTTTCAGCTTATCCGGGTCTCATCTCCTTAATTTAATGTGTATCAGATACATATTCACTCCATGTTACTTGGTCCGGAAGAGTGAACCGTTCATTATAGGAGAATGGCAGTGCCTCTCCGAAAATTACCTGAGAGTCTCTCATTTCCTCGCCTCCCTTAATCTCGTCTACCCAGACCTGATAAGAAGGACTGCAAATATTTTCTGTGTTTCATGGGGACTCTCTCATCCCCTTCATGGGGATCTGCACTGATGACTTGGTTTGCCGCCGCATGGGTTGGTGCACTATTGCCGTCTGGTGTATGAAAAGGAGCAGGCTTCATACATTACGGTCGGGAAATTACTCTGGACTGTCAGTTAAACTCTTGGCGACTGGGTTGACCTGTCTACACGTTAGTGGAGCCACTTGCTCAACACTATGATGTGTGATCCTCCTTTCACTGTGCGATCGTCAGTTTCTTATGTTTCTTTGTTGAATTGCCGTTCGGTGGGCTTGGGAGGTGGCTACACATTCTGGCTAGCCGCATTCCACCCTTTAGTGGAGATAGAACTGACAAAGACGCTGATAACAGATGGGATGTTGAGAATCAGGAGGTCAGGGATGGCAGTGATTGCAGACGAAGTAGTAACCTACGTTTGCTTTTTCTGTATTGGGGTTCTATGTCTGGAGGTGTGAAAGACAGACGCTGGGCTGTTCTGGGGAGATGAGAACGAGACTGTGAAGAGCCACTTCAGCCACCATTCCTTTTGTTACGCATGCAGCGGTGCCTTTTCACAGATGGGTTTTAGCTCACAGGAGAGAGGTTGCGGTAGGCTGGGATTATGTGCGGGACATGTCCAAATACTGGACCCCGAGTCCGCGAGCATAATCCAGTCTAGGGTAAGGTCGGCCGAATCGGGTCGGGAGATGAATCGGGTCAGTTTCAAAAATTTTGCCTGATCGCCACACCCGAAATAGTATAGAAAGTGCTGCCACGCTGTTGTGTGACTGTTGGAACTCGGTGTTTCAGTGGGAAAGTGGAAAACATTGTCAGGTGTGTTCCCAGTAGCGCAAAAATTTGTTTTGTTTGTCGTAAGTTCTGAAAATATTCTACTTTGTAAGAGAGCGTTGGATTCAATTTAATATATCTCTGGTAATTCGTTTAGTAATTTGTTAAGTATTCATTACACAATAAGTTTATGTACTGGAGAAGACGTTATGGTGTTACCGGTGCGTAAATATGATAGCGCAGGAATGTCAAGAAACGGGAAAAAATTCCGCATTTTTGGCCAATGGGGTCAATAGAATCCGGATGAAAAGGGTTAATACTTTTATTTCGATTCATTCCAATGATTATATTTTCTCAGTTTGTGTTATTTTGCTTTCGTAAAGAAAATTGTTACTTTGTGGACCGAAGATGACAGGGAGAATGCTATTAAAACTTACCAAGGAAAGGGAGGGGGGGGGGGGGGGAAGAAATCAGCGACTTGCTGCGGGATTGTTTGGCTGTTTGGGATGCCACATTTCTGCCTACAAAGACAACTGAAAACCGGGAAAGATTCTCCAGCAAAGGGAAAAGTGATCAAACAATATTTAATAAGGGGCGAGAAAAAGAACTCATTTCAAGAACCCTGAGGTTATGTGCATGTGGCTTCCCACTGGATTCAGATGACGTAAGGAGGGCTGCCTTCGAGTTCACAGAATCCAACAAAATGAAGCATACATCTTCAGATGCGAACAAAATGGCAGGTAAAGAGCGGCTAAATGCGTTCAGGGAGCGAAACCAGAATCTGTTCTAGAGAAAAGCGGAAGGGTTTTCCCTAGCCAGATGCAGTGATTTGAATAAAGAGGATATGGCTGACTGATTTTCCTCGTTGAGAAAAACCATGGAGGATCTTAATGAACTGGAGGAACCTCAGCTGATTTATAATGCAGAATAATCAGGTTTCCAAATGAACAACAAGTCCAGAAGAAAAGTTTTTGTCGAAAAAGGGAGCAAAAGAGTTTACGTACAAACTTCCGTAGAAAAGAAAAGAGCTTATCACCATCTTGGCTTGTGCTAGTGCCGCACGAAACTTTATACCTTCTATGGAAATATTTAAAGGTAAATGATTTTTACCTGAATTTCGAAATGGGTCCCTGATAACGATGACAGATCCGAATAGAGTAATTAAGAAGCATACCTCAAGTGGCTGAAACATTTTCAATCACACCGCGTTCCTGTGTGCAGCATTTTATGTGTGGGTGGCCATGGGTCTCACAAAACTTTAGAAGCGCTCCATTTTTGCGAAGAAAATGAGTGTGATATGCCTACAAAGCCACACAACTCACCACCTGCAGCCGTAATAAGCGTCATTTTTTAAGCAACTAAAATCGTATTACGATAATGAATGTGTCAACTTCATTCGTAACACAGGAGGAACAAGGAAGGCCGGCCGCTGACGCCGAGCGGTTGTAGGCGCTTAAGTCCGGAACCGCGCTGCTACTATGGTCGCAGGTTCGAATCCATCCTCGGTCATGGATGTGTGTGATGTCCTTAGGTTACTTAGGTTTAAATAGTTCTAAGTCTAGGGGACTGGTGATCTCATTTGAACCATCTTTCAACAAGGAATATAAACAACCTCCCGTTTGAAACATTTTCAAGGCTGCATGGATGAGAGCGACAACACCAGCGATTTCATAAAATGTATTTCGTTGTACTGCCGTATTTCCGTTAAATGAAAACGCAGTGGCTGAACACGAGTTCTTACCGGCTAGGGTATCGTCGAGCCAAGACAACACACCAAAGGAAACTGAACTTCAGCCTCTGTCTCCTCCCGCTAGTCCAGTTCATAACAGGCTAAATAACGACACGCAAAGTCATCTGCTTCATTCTACGACGTGTTGCCACCTCCAAAGAAGATTCCATCAAACTTTTCTGCCGGGAAACAGAATGTTATTTATTACATACCCAGAAAATATGAATGCAGCTAAAAAAGGATTAGAAAAGAAAGGAAAGCGTCATCGCAGCCAGACAGTTTGAAGAAAGACCAACTAAAGAACAGGCAACACCTACAGCATGAATCATCAAGGTAAAGTTCATCAGGACACCCCGAAGAAAAAGATGACGATAATGACACATCTTCTGAACTCTACGAGATTAGATACACATATCCAATATACAACGAAACTTGGTGATTCGATTCAGTATCAAGGCAATTGCAAGGAATGGTACCATACGAACTGTGTTGGTGCAGCAGGGAAGAAGATGTTTATTTGTGGAACATGTGTTGATATTTTAAAGTGATGCTTACATTTCTGTACTTATCCTATTTGTAGGATTGAAGAGTAAATTTGTAATGCTGGATATAATGAACTGATATACATATGATGACTTTTAAACACAATTAGGGTAAACACATTGTTTGTTCTCCATCAAAATCTTTCATTTGCTTAATACGCCTATCAGTAGTTAGTGCCTTCAGTAGTTAGAATCTTTTATCTAGCTGGCAGTATTGGCGCTCGCTGTATTGCAGTTGTTAGAGTAACGAAGATTTTTGTGAGGCAAGTGACTCATGAAAGGTGAGGTTATTGTTAGTCAGGGCCATTCTTTTGCAGGGATTATTGTAAGTCAGATTGCGTTGCGCTAAAATTATTGTGCGTCAGTTTAGTGTTGATCAGAATAAGTAAAGAGAGAAATGTCTGAGTACGTTCAGTTCTGCTCAGCTGTTTGAAAATCAAATAACGTAAGGGGTTTACCAGCACAGTAACTCACTAATTTTTCCAAGGGGATGTTTCAGTATGTTCTGGATATTGTAATTCACGCCTATACTTTCGTAGACCGCAAATTCCATGTCACAGTAAAGAGTTACAAAGGCCTCAGAGCAGCTTCTAGCGCTCAGGGTCCATCGCACTAGACTGCGTTATCCAAAAGCCGTCAATTAACTTCAGTAATTAGTACCGCATCCTAAGGAAATATCTGCTGCTGGAGTCAGACGGGTCAGAAGAGACAATGTATTTTCAGAATTTTGTTCTGGGCTATACTTCTCAGATTCAGTGATGTTCCCATCAGCAGACGATGCATCTAGTTTCTCCACGTTTGGCTGTACCTACTCGGTTAGAGTTTTCTTGGGAAGTTCGATCGGTTGCAGTATGGTTGGAAGTAGTTCTTCTGCTTATATCCAGTGGAACATCGCTTCCACTGATTCTTTCAGTCTGAGTAGTAACCACAACGGAGTTGTGTGTGGGCATACAATGGCAGCTGTCATATATGTTATTGGGATGGTGGATACAGGAGCAAGCCTACCGGGTTCACCGGACAGCAGCTGGGGCACCTGCAGCTGTATACACTGGGCATGCACGTGACCCGTCGAGCCACGCTCTGCACATGCCGATAGCTCGGTTCGTTTTTTCCATTAAAAAGGTCGCCGTTTAGCATTTCGCTATACACAACGCTACTCACGATTGACATATGGATGTTGTTGTTGTTGTTGTGGTCTTCAGTCCTGAGACTGGTTTGATGCACCTCTCCATGCTACTCTATCCTGTGCAAGCATTTTCATCTCCCAGAACCTACTGCAACCTACATCGTTCTGAATCTGCTTAGTGTACTCATCTCTTGGTCTCCCTCTACGATTTTTACCCTCCACGCTGTCCTCCAATACTAAATTGGTGATCCCTTGATGCCTCAGAACATGTCCTACCAACCGATCCCTTCTTCTGGTCAAGTTGTGCCACAAACTTCTCTTCTCCCCAATCCTATTCAATACTTCCTCTTTAGTTATGTTATCTACCCATCTAATCTTCAGCATTCTTCTGTAGCACCACATTTCGAAAGCTTCTATTCTCTTCTTGTCCAAACTATTTATCGTCCATGTTTCACTTCCATACATGGCTACACTCCATACGAATACTTTCAGAAATGACTTCCTGACACTCAAATCAATACTGGATGTTAACAAATTTCTCTTCTTCAGAAACGCTTTCCTTGCCATTGCCAGCCTACATTTTATATCCCCTCTACTTCTACCATCATCAGTTATTTTGCTCCCCTAATAGCAAAACTCCTTTACTACTATAAGTGCATCATCTAATCTAATTCCCGCAGCATCACCCGACTTAATTAGACTACATTCCATTATCCTTGTTTTGCTTTTGTTGATGTTCATCTCATATCCTACTATCAAGACACTGTCCATTCCATTCAACTGCTCTTCCAAGTCCATTGCTGTCTGTGACAGAATTACAATCTCATTGGCGAACCTCAAAGTTTTTATTTCTTCTCCATGAATTATAATACCTACTCCGAATATTTCTTTTGTTTCCTTTACTGCTTTCTCAATACATCGGAGAGAGGCTACAACCCTGTCTTACTCCCTTCCCAACCACTGCTTCCCTTTCATGTCCCTCGACTCTTATAACTGCCATCTGGTTTCTGTACAAATTGCAAATAGCCTTTCGTTCCCTGTATTTTACCCCTGCCACCTTTAGAATTTGAAAGAGAGTATTCCAGTCAACATTGTCAAAAGCTTTCTCTAAGTCTACAAATGCTAGAAACGTAGGTTTGCCTTTCCTTAATCTTTCTTCTAAGATAAGTCGTAAGGCCAGTACTACCTCACTTGTTCTAGTGTTTCTACGGAATCCAAACCGATCTTCTCCGAGGTTGGCTTCTACTAGTTTATCCATTCGTCTGTAAAGAATTCGTGTTAGTATTTTGAAGCTGTGACTTAGTAAACTGATAGTTCGGTAATTTTCACATCTGTCAACATCTGCTTTCTTTGGGATTGGAATTATTATATTCTTCTTGAAGTCTGAGGGTATTTCGCCTGTTTCATACATCTTGCTCACCAGATGGTAGAGTTTTGTCAGGACTGGCGCTCCCAAGGCCGTCAGTAGTTCCAATGGAATGGGGGCTTTGTTTCGACTCAGGTCTTTCAGTGCTCTGTCAGACTCTTCACGCAGTATCATATCTCCCATTTCATCTTCATCTACATCCTCTTCCATTTCCATAATATTGTCCTCAAGTACATCGCCCTTGTATAGACCCTCTATATACTCCTTCCACCTTTCTGCTTTGCCTTCTTTGCTTAGAACTGGGTTTCCATCTGAGCTCTTGATATTCATACAAGTCGTTCTCTTATCTCCAAAGGTCTCTTTAATTTTCCTGTAGGCAGTATCTATCTTACCCCTAGTGAGATAGGCCTCTACATCCTTACATTTGTCCTCTAGTCATCCCTGCTTAGCCATTTTGCACTTCCTGTCGATCTCATTTTTTAGACGTTTGTATTCCTTTTTGCCTGCTTCATTTACTGCATTTTTATATTTTCTCCTTTCATCAATTAAATTCAATATTTCTTCTGTTACCCAAGGATTTCTACTAGCTCTCGTCTTTTTACCTACTTTATCCTCTGCTGCCTTCGCTACTTCATCCCTCAAAGCTACCCATTCTTCTTCTACTGTATTTCTTTCCCCCATTCCTGTCAATTGTTCCCTTATGCTCTCCCTAAAACTCTGTACTACCTCTGGTTCTTTCAGTTTTTTCCAGGTCCCATCACCTTAAATTTCCACCTTTTTGCAGTTTCTTCAGTTTTAATCTACAGGTCATAACCAACAGATTGTGGTCAGAGTCCACATCTGCCCCTGGAAATGTCTTACAATTTAAAACCTGGTTCCTAATTCTCTGTCATACCATTATATAATCTATCTGATACCTTTTAGTATCTCCAGGGTTCTTCCATGTATACAACCTTCTTTCATGATTCTTAAACCAAGTGTTAGTTATGATTATGTTGTGCTCTGTACAAAATTCTACCAGGTGGCTTCCTCTTTCATTTCTTAGCCCCAATCCATATTCACCTACTATGTTTCCTTCTCTCCCTTTTCCTACACTCGAATTCCAGTCACCCATGACTATTAAATTTTCGTCTCCCTTCACAATCAGAATAATTTCTTTTATTTCATCATACATTTCTTCAATTTCTTCGTCATCTGCAGAGCCAGTTGGCATATAAACTTCTACTACTGTAGTAGGTGTGGGCTTCGTATCTATCTTGGCCACAATAATGCGTTCACTATGTTGTATGTAGTAGCTTACCCGCATTCCTATTTTCCTATTCATTATTAAACCAACTCCTGCATTACCCCTATTTGATTTTGTGTTTATAACCCTGTAGTCACCTGACCAGAAGTCTTGTTCCTCCTGCCACCGAACTTCACTAATTCCCACTATATCTAACTTCAACCTATCCATTTCCCTTTTTAAATTTTCTAACCTACCTGCCCTATTAAGGGATCTGACATTCCACGCTCCGATCCGTAGAACGCCAGTTTTCTTTCACCTGATTACGACATCCTCTCGAGTAGTCCCCGCCCGGAGATCCGAATGGGGGACTATTTTACCTCCGGAATATTTTACCCAAGAGGACGCCATCATCATTTAATCATACAGTAAAGCTGCATGCCCTCGGGAAAAATTACGGCTGTAGTTTCCCCTTGCTTTCAGCCGTTCGAAGTACCAGCACAGCAAGGCCGTTTTGGACATTGTTACAAGGCCAGATCAGTCAATCATCCAGACTGTTGCCCCTGCAACTACTGAAAATTCTGCTGCCCCTCTTCAGGAACCACATGTTTGTCTGGCCTCTCAACAGATACCCATCCGTTGTGGTTGCGCGTACGGTACGGCTATCTGCATCGCTGAGGCACGCAAGCCTCCCCACCAACGGCAAGGTCCATGGTTCAGGGGGGCGGGGGGGGGGGGGGGGGGGGAGACATATGGATACCAACTATATTATATCCACCTATTTTCACAATTTCATCAAAAATATTGTAATTCATAGGAATTTAGTCTAACAAAATTCCTTTCGAAGTGGTTGCGTTCCACAGTATTATATCTATCCAGTGCGCTGGCGTACTCCTTCGCCAGCACACTGGTCGGCACTAGGAAACACTGTATGGCAGGCGCTGAACTAAGCGCGCGTGTGACAGGAGAAGACCAAGACACGCCCCCAGGCTACGCGCCATTAACGCCCCCTGGACAGCGTGCACATAGGCCGCCGCCGCCGGCCGAGCTGCCTCAGTCTCTCAATCTCACTACCTCAGTACGTCGTATCGAGACTCAGTTCGCTTTGCTTCTCAATACGTCGCACTGCGCTCTAGTCTTCCACAGTGATAGTCGTCGCTTTGTACCTTAGCTAGCTGTGATGGAACGTTAGTCACTGTATGTAGTTGTGATATGGACACGGTCTAGACTCAAGAATTGGTACATGTTACTTGATTGCTGTTAACCATAGAACTTCCGACTGGACATCACTGAAACTAACTACTCAATTTGTTCCTGTAATAAAATGTATTTTAACGACGTGTGCATTTTGTGTCGTAGTGAGAGGTAAACGGCCACCCATCTATCATACCACCCTCTCCTCAACCAGCCAGGAACCACAAATCATTAGCAATGTATGGTCTACTAAATATTGCAGAGAGGCATGTGGCATCATGAGCTTCACTGATTTTTCAGAGGCTGGATAGAGGACCCGGACTACTTCTGCGCTCACCACGGACACTAATCCAAAGTAACAATGGTAAGCCAGTGGACGAGGAGCACTTTATCTCCAGCGGCGTCCAGTAGCATAGGTTCAGTGCAGCAGTATGTGTGGCGCTGTAACCCGTGTCCCAGCAACTTGCGACACAGTCTTTGACGATGTGTCGTCAGCCATCAGTAGGTGCAGTCTACTGTGAACTGTCAGTTGCCTTCAACAAAGTGCTTTGGCGGAGTTCATCAGGAGTTAGCGACTTCTACACAGTAATACTCCAATATCGTATATAGCCCAAAAGTAATGGTACTGTCAAAGAGCAGCAACGTGACTTTTTTACTGCTGGAAGTGACTATCTGTTGTGGAACTTATTTTTAAGTCTGTACAGATAAAATGTATAAACAGGGTGATAAGGTATTTGTGAGTTGTAATAAATAAGTATTCTTGTAGCTGGAGTCATTTACTTTGTCTAGCAGCTACAGATCTGATACATTTGCTCAGACGTTAGAGGCAAACCACACACGTTTTACTGCTATAATGTGAACGTCACAACAATGGCAAAGTAGAAAGTGTGTGACTAGCAATGATGATGGCTGCCTTCAAGAGCACAGTTGTATCGCATTACGAAACCTACCGTGTTAAGTTTGCCACGATGTGGCTTAGGTATCTGGTTTGGTAGTAATTACCGCAGCCTTGTGTGTAGGAACTGTCTGGCTGAGACGTTATTTATCTGTGGATACACATGGACAGCAAGGAGGAAAAAAAGGCCAGACGAGACAGCAGACGTCACAGGGTTCTTCAAAGTAGTAAACATTTTCGCAAGCCGAGATTTCGACTAGTTTGTCTGTGGTAGCTCTACGTTCAGCAATGAGGATATTGGATATAAGTTGCATCTGTGGCTAGCTATGCTAGCGAGCATACTCTCCTAAACAGGTACTGTGATCTGCTTCTCATTAAACCGGCATACTACGACAGATATCAATAAACAGTGCATCGCTAGACTGTATTTGAAATGAGACAGCATGTTATGTTGCTGTACACAATATACATTTCCTTCTGCAGCTAATTGATTAAGTAGACAGTCGGACCCTTAGACCCCTATACGTCTCTGTAACTTGTGATTACTCGTGCCCAATGTCTGGACGTGGACGCTAGAAGTAGGGTAAGTTTCGTTAGAGAATTACATAAAAGGTTATTGGTTCTTACTAGTACTGACCCGTTTCAGGTCGTTATGTGGTATTTCCTTGTATCTTTGTATCCTGTGGTGGACTGATATGTAAACCACTGAACAATAGAAAAAATTTATTTTGCAGTCTTACTTTTAAACTTTGTTAAATTTCTGCAAGGCAAGCCTGGAATACACTACAGCAGTGCTGGGATGGTGTATGGCAACAAGGCGCACAGCCAATGCGGCGGACCTCAGAACACGGCAGACTGAAATGCAGGAGCTGCTGCGCCGCTTAACAAACCACTGTGAGGTAACACCATGTAGCTTCACTGCCCGTGCGCTGCAACAAAATGAGACGTAGTCAGAGAGGACCGAGCTAAGCGACCAAGTGTTACTATTGAAATAACGACAGTAAGGCAAGAACCACTAACAGGTCCGATAAATGAGGAAATATTCGCACACGCATCTGTAGCCACTGTGTCACAGGGGCGAGCTCGATTGTTGAATATGGAGGCTTTCAGTGCACAAGAACGCATTCTGCCATGGTGCCATCCTGTCCGTGACAACAGACAGGGGTTGGGAGGGAGGAGGGGATGACACTTTTAGTGATACCACAACACGCTGATCATTGGGGGCCAACCTGCTACCTGCTTGCTGACTTCGACACTGAGAGGAAGCCAACCTGACGCATATCACAGATGTAGTATGCCTGAGCATTGCGCGGATCGCGTTCGTGCCGTTTATTGCTTGACAGCTTGTCTTTGCAGTGCCGGCGTCTCCTTTCCTTTTTATTCGATTTACTGGCCTCAATAAGTTTCTGATTTGCTTGCCCGTGAGTGGCAGCAGCAGCGCTTATCGATAAGTGCACTGTCGTACTATCTCTAGAGCGACCGCTAGTATTTCCAAGTCGTGGTCTGTCGACAGTTGAGTTGGGAAGGAGCGCCAGTGAGGCGCGGACAGCCAGTACTCGCCGACCGCTGGCGACGCACATGTCCTGTCCGACGGAAGGAGACGGCAGCGGCAACGACCGTTGGTTGGTCGTTCGGTCGGTCGCCTCATCGGGCGACGTATTTGGTCTTTTGACGGTTTCTGGGCCTGATCAGTTGGTCATCTTGCCGGACATGGGTCGGTTCCTTCCTTGTGCAGAGATTTAGGGTGACCAATGGGCTAGTGTTCCCTCTGCATCGTTGAGTCCGAGCCAGTGTGCTCGGGGTCTCCGTGTCTCCGAGCTCCGAACGGACATCATGGGAGTCAGGCTGGAGCTGCAGTGGGCTTCGGACCACCATGACTCGTCCGACCGTTGGCGACACATTTAACCTGAGTGGGGAGGACCTTGGTTGTCGGTCGGTCGCTCACCACATCGGACGGCGTATTTGGTCGTCGACCACTTATGGAAACTCTGTGTGTGTCGACTTGAGGGGACTGATGACTTCAGAAGTTGAGTCCCATAGTGCTCAGAGCCATTTGAACCATTTTTTGTGTCGACTTGCGATTTCTCCTTGCAGTTCCACAGTGATTGGTTTTAGGATTGTCGGAGTTTTGGTGCAAGTGTTTACGTGCCACTGCGTGTAGCTTCTGCGATTTTCACCGAGCAGTTATGAATGTTGTCTGCGCACTGGAGTAGGCAGTCGGTCGGTTGGGACAGAGCAGTGATTCTGTATTTCCTCGCCGTGTTGATGCTGTCGGCACGGCGTGTTGTTTGACAGCCTTTGGTGTTTTTTTTTATATTTTTGAGTGGTTATTGTGCCTTGGATGTATTTAAACGCCAATTTTGAAGAGGTAGTGCTGCTCGTATCTTCGTCCTTGCTGATATTATCCGTTCTCGTGCCGTTCGTTGGGTGGAAAGAGATTGATTAGGTGGTTAGTCGGTCCTTCAGCCGTCCCTAGGTCGGGTTGCCGTCAGATTATTTAACCTTACGTTTGGATGCTTGTCTCACCTAAACTTATGTTAGAGTTACCTTCTCAGGCCGAGCCTTGGAACACTTCTGAGCACCACTGTTCTGTTGTTTTGGACTGTGATTTTCTTTTAGTCTCAAGTACTGTGCGAGGCCTTCAGCTGTGCATTAATGTAGTCGGTTCTAATGTTCAGTATGTGGCTTTCAGCCGAACATCTACATGAAATATTTTAAGATAAGGCCTTCAGCCGTCTTAAGTTAAAAATCTTAAAATCATTTGTTCAATAATTTGAAAATTTTCTTCTCTATCTGAAAATTTGTTATCCAGGCCTAAAGCCTTGAGTTGTTTTATATGCGGGCTTCAGCCGAAACTTATGTGAATATCTTAAGATGAGGCCTTCAGCCGTCTTAAATTAAAATTTCTTTTAAAATTTTCTTACTGAAATTCTTGTTATCCAGGCCTTAAGCCCTCAGTTTTTCTATTTTCTAACTAAGGCCTTCAGCCGTGTGTATTCCTTAAGGCAATTTTGATAACTTGTGTTCGGGCCTTCAGCCGTATTGTATCTGAATTCTTTTAAGGGCATGTTTGATTAAGTTATTTTAGCAAACTAAGTTTGTGTGTTTGGTGCAACTAACAGTAACTGATTTTGGCTCCTTTCCACAACCATAACCTGATCCGCTCTGTCCTGCGAAAGCAGATTTCAATGCCGCTGCTGCCTACTAGGCCATCATAGATGACCTTCTCAACTACAGGGTGGTCGCGGATGATCTTCAAGCTGCCATCATCACACCAATTAGGTGAGGGAAATCAGCATAGCCTCCTGGCTGACTCATGAGCACCTGCCTCAGTCCTGGTCGCTCCCTGGTAGGCATTCAGTATTTACGAGAACCGGCACCCAGGACCTCAATCGGCAGTCTCCACCTGAGTGCAAAGACTCCTCTCTTCGAGAGCGCTGAGGTGGCAGCCATACTGGACAGTCAGTGCTTTCCTCGATCCCCCCCCCCCCCCCATGTCAGCACAGAACTCGATTGTGGCACTGACCGGTGCTGGTAACGTAAACAAGTATCAGCACTCCATCGCGGGACGTGCACTCACACCTGGCTGCCGACTGCATCTCTGAAGACAGTTATACATTCGTAAACTCTCCTCGACCAACAACTGTTACGATTGTAGGAGTGTAAAAGACCCACACATCCTCACTCTACTGTCGACCTCTTGATCACAACCTTGGCGCTCTGACGCCCCAAAATTGGTACGTGGGAGTGGCTGGGTAGGAAAAATGGAGCCACAACTGGTTGTCACATCAGTGAAACTAAGTCCAGCAGTACCAGCGCAATGTGTTGTGGCGAATGAACATTTTCTTCGTTGAAGGCCTTTGGAAAGTATTGTGCATGTGCTTTGGGCCATATCAACAAGCAGAGATTTCGGCAGCATGCATAACGTGTCATCTGCTAAAGTCTGGTGCATGTGTTGTAACATTTCTGGAAATGAGATACCAAGTATCAAGGTTGTGCCTCTTACGTGTAGTACTTGAAGGCGCTATGGACATGTTGTACAGGGTTCTACTGAATCGCATTGGTTGATAATACGATGGATATATTAATTTCTAATTAGTTTCTATTTTAATATTATTTTCTGTTGGTGTAAACGCAGTAGTAAATTAAGCAAAATGCCACGCGCACTGTCTGTCACTACAGGTGGCATTGTTTCCGCTTTTACGGAGTAGGTACAAGTATTGTCATGATTAAATTCCCAGCAACAGTAAGAGAATGAGAAGTTACATAGGCAGCTGAAAGAGTTGCTAGCTGTGGTCCAGCAGTTGCAGTCAGGGTCTGAGGAAGCCCCCTTCTTGCAGCGGTGTACCGTAGGTCTCCAGAAGTGCGTAGCATTCCAAAGGATTGGAAAATGGCACAGGTCATCCCCGTTTTCAAGAAGGGACGTCGAACAGATGTGCAGAACTATAGACCTATATCTCTAACGTCGATCAGTTGTAGAATTTTGGAACACGTACTATGTTCGAGTATAATGACTTTTCTGGAGACTAGAAACTACTCTGTAGGAATCAGCATGGGTATCAAAAAAGACACTATTCGTCCACGAGACTCAGAGGGCTATAGACACGGGTTCACAGGTAGATGCCGTGTTTCTTGACTTCCGCAAGGCGTTCGATACAGTTCCCCACAGTCGTTTAATGAACAAAGTAAGAGCCTATGGACTATCAGACCAATTGTGTGATTGGATTGAAGAGTTCCTAGATAACAGAACGCAGCATGTCATTCTCAATGGAGAGAAGTCTTCCGAAGTAAGAGTGATTTCAGGTGTGCCGCAGGGGAGTGTCATAGGACAATTTCTATTCACAATATACATGAATGACCTTGTTGATGACATCGAAAGTTCACTGAGGATTTTTGCAGATGATGCTGTGGTGTATCGAGAGGTTGTAACAATGGAAAACTGTACAGAAATGCAGGAGGATCTGCAGCGAATTGACGCATGGTGCAGGAAATGGCAATTGAATCTCAATGTAGACAAGTGTAATGTGCTGCGAATACATAGAAAGATAGACCCCTTATCATTTATCTACAAAATAGCAGGTTAGCAACTGGAAGCAGTTAATTCCATAAATTATCTGGGAGTACGCATTAGGAGTGATTTGAAATGGATTGATCATATAAAGTTGATCGTCGGTAAAGCAGATGCCAGACTGAGATTCATTGGAAGAATCCTAAGGAAATGCAATCCGGAAACAAAGGAAGTAGGTTACAGTACGCTTGTTCGCCCACTGCTTGAATACTGCTCAGCAGTGTGGGATCCGTACCAGATAGGGTTGATAGAAGAGATACAGAAGATCCAACTGTGAGCAGCGCGCTTCGTTACAGGATCATTTAGTAATCGCGAAAGCGTTACGGAGATGATAGATAAACTCCAGCGGAATACTCTGCAGGAGAGACGCTCAGTAGCTCGGTACGGGCTTTTGTTAAAGTTTCGAGAACATAACTTCACCGAAGAGTCAAGCAGAATATTGCTCCCTCCTACATATATCTCGCGAAGTGACCATGAGGATAAAATCAGAGCGATTAGAGCCCACACAGAAGCATACCGACAATCCTTCTTTCCACGAACAATACGAGACTGGAATAGAAGGGAGAACCCGGTCGCGACATAAATGTAGGAAGCCGACGTTGGAACTAGATCACATACGGTCCACCGCTTCCCTTTCTACGAAAGTGAAATGTTACAGAAGCGCTCGTAAATGATGTGTACGGAAGCGGTGTTGGCAGTGTGATTGCTATAAGTGTGGCTAAATTGGACACCGATCATTGGATTATGGGAAGCATAAGAAGGGAAAGCAACGGCAACAGAATCAACCAATAAATGCAAGCAGAGTGCTTTATCCGTCGGAAAGCGTCCCAAATAATAAGTCGGTTTCTTTTTGTAATTTTTGCTGGACTATTACGTTAATTGTGGTTATAAAATCATTATTACCCTGTTTCTTGGTGCTCGATTCTAATAGTATCACCTTCTTCATGTTTTCTCTTTCGACTGATACAGCTCTCCGTTCTTGGAGTACCAGTTGCTCTCATTTCTGAAAAAAATGGGCATTACGAGTCTGAGGCCTGTCACCTTAGTAGAAATGAGGATAAGCGGCTGTTAGGCATTTTAAGGCACTTTCATGGTGTAGTTACTACTTAGCTTAGAGTAACAGACGAAGTCTAACATTAAATACGTTTTGACGGATGATTCTCCTGTACGTCAAGCCTCATATCGATTGTCCCATCAGAACATGAGAATATTGCTGCAGAAGATTAATGGCATGCTCCAAGATGGGGTCATCAGGTCGTCAACTTCACCCCACCCCTCTCCGATATCTTTGGTGTCCAAAGGGCAAGGAAAGGATTACCGACCGGTGACCGATTATAGTGTTCTTAACGAAAAGGTCATCCTGGAATTCGTGCACTCCCAGGATCTCCACAGCCGTTTCAGTTGGCTTCTGAAGCATGTGATTTTATCGTGCTTGACGATTTTTATTTATTTATTTATTTATTTTTTATAGTTATCAGTCTTCTGACAGGTCTGATGCGGCCGAACACAAATTCCTCTTCTGTGCCAACCTCTTCATCTCAGAGTAGCACTTACAACTTACGCCCTCAATTAATTCCTGGATCCATTCCAATCTCTTTCTTCCTCTACGGATTTTTCCCTCTACAGTTTCCTCTATTACCAGAAAAGTCATTTCATGGTGTCTTAACAGAAGTCCAATCAGCCTTTCCCCTCCCCTTCAAAGGGCTTTCTACATATTACTTTTCTCTCCGACTGCGCAGAAGCTCCTCATTCCTTACCATATCAGTCCACATAATTTTCAACAATCGTCAGTAGCACCAATTCTTAATTGCTTCGATTCTCTTTTGTTTTCCTTTCCGCGCGGACCATGTTTCACTACCACACAATGCTGCGCTCCAAACGCACATTCTCACAAATTTCTTCCTCAAATTAAGGCTTATCTTTGACTTTATTTGGTCAGGAATGCCGTTTTGGCAGTGCTATTTTGCTTTTGAGGTTCTCCTTGCTCCATCCATCATTGGTTATTCTGCTGCCTAGGTTGCAGAAATCCTCAACTTTATCTACTTGGTGACCATCAATCCTGATGTTAAGACTCTCTCTGTTCTCATTTCTACTACTTCTCATTACTTTCGTCTTTCTTCGATGTACTTTCAATGTATATTCTACACTCGTTAGATTCATCATTCCATTCAGCAAATCAGGTAATTCTTCTTCATTTTCACTCAGGAGAGCAACGTCCTCAGCGAATCTTACTATTAATAAACTTTCACCTTAAATTTTAATCCCACTCCTGAACCTTTCTTTTATTTCAGGCATTGCTTCCTAGATGTGCAGACTAAACACTAGGGGTGAAAGACAACATGGGAAGGAGGAGATGACAGAGAGAGGAGGAGGTGGAGATGGTGAGAGGGGGAGGAGAAGATAGAAATTGTTAAGGAGATGATGGAATGAGAGAGGTGGAGGTAGAGGGGCCAGGAGAAGATGGAGTGAGTGGGAGAAGAAGAATGTGGACAGAGAAAGGGATAGGAGATTATGGACCGAGGGGCTAGGGTGAAGGAGAAGGAGATGGGCAAGGAAAGGAGGAAATGGACAGAGACAGGGAAAAGAAGGACGATAGGACGTATGTCCCATTCCCATACATGTTAGAGACAAGTGCATTGTATTTTCTTTCTTTTCCATATAAGTTGGATGAGGCACTGCAGAGGGTGGCCGGGTACAACTAGTAACATATACAGAAAACAAACAAAGAAGACCAATGTTCCACGAATTGGACGATCACTCTACACAAAATTATGTTCAAAATTAATGAAGAAAAGCGGAGTATCAAGAAAAATGCGAAGGTCGGTAAGTAACATAAAATTACCAAAAAGAAAAGCAGTCCTGCTATGACTAATCCAGAAAGAGAAAATATGAATTTTCATCTTCTGCGCTGGAATCAGAGACAAAACAGATCAGTTAATGTGACGATGGTAAACTAGATGATATGGATATTGATGGACGTTGATTCGAAACAAGAAGATTGTGTACGATAAATCTGAAAATGCTGCAGATGTTTGGTGGAGACACATGTTGAAATCACTAAGATAAATTACACATAAAGCGATTTTCTCGAGTTTTGATTGAACTTCAACACTGAACTTAATGTCTTTTTTTTACTGTTCACATTGTTATGTTCATATATTAAACCCACCTTAAAAAGTTTACAGAATAAAATTAAGTTGTACAAGGAACAATATAAAGCGGAAAATTAAACATATTAAAATACATTATTTAATCGTACTTAATGGTTCATCTTCCCAACATGTTCGAATAAAATGGCACAGCGCAAATATTTGGAAGGATATGGTGTCACATTAAAATTATTGATCCGAAAGAAATATTATCTTAGCATTGAGCAATGGAAGTCAATAACTTAAAGAACACAACCTGCGATTAATAAATGAACTCCTTAAGTGCGCCAAATTCCTCCATTCACCCCCACTTCTACATATTCAGTTAAGGTACCTCTGCACTCCGACACAGCCCACCACGTCACATTCAGTCCTGGGACGCAGCAACACACTATAGCAGCTGGAGTTCTTTCCTCTCACTTGAATGTTACGAAGAGTTACAGTGATTATCACAATCGATGTGCATATCGATGCTGATAGATTTAAGCTGAAAGTGGACACTAGAAAACTACAGATCAGGGGGACTTTTTGAAGATAACTTGCAAATACATCCTAAGGCAAAAAAAAGGCGCACGACGGAAGAGTTGTCTGAATGGAACGGATATAGGTAGGTGTGACGCAAATGTGCAGACAAACACATGATTGCAGTATCAGAAAAGAAGGCTGATTTATCGAACCTAAAGGGCTTCACAAATTGAGCAACTCAGCAACACGTTGGTCCACCTCTGTGCCTTATGCTGCCGGGTAGTGAGCTTGGCATTGACTGATAGAGTTGTTAGATGTCCTTTGGAGTGTTGAGTGGTCCATAAGTAAATAAATTAGTGAAATCAGAGTGAAGTAGAAATTAGAATATAAATGAAAAACTTGGTTTAGTTTAGAGAGTTCCATACTGGCAAACAGCGGGCAGAACAGCAGAGCAGAAGAGACAATGACCGTGAAATCAGCAAGTTCCACATAAGCGGGTGCTGTCGATTCAGCCGTCAGGGCATCGCCCGACCGACTCACGTGTTTCTCAGTTGTCGCATGTGAGCAAAGGCTCTCGCCTATATCCCAAGAGCCAATGGCCGACGTTAAGAAGATTCTTCGAGAAGCTTTTCAACGTGACAGAAGAGGCAATGACCAGCTCACGTGTTTCTCAGTCGTCGCATGAGATCAAAGGCATTTGCCTACATTCCAAGAGCCAATGACCGACGTTAAGAAGATTCTTCGAGAAGCTTATCAACGTGACAGAAGAGGCAATGACCGTGAAGTCGTTCACCTCCAGTAAACTGAAGTGAATAAATACGCGAGACGCAGTGGACCCGAGAGACGAGAGACGAAGAAGACGAAGAAGTGAAGAAGCGTAGCAGTAGTTTTCAGTCAGTTTCGGTGCTGAAGACCGTCATGCGAGAAGAGACTACATCATGCAGAGACGCACCAAGTCCGCCGCTGTAATGGAATAGCAAGCAGCAGCCGCGGCGCCAGAAGACAGAAGTTAAAATGTATTTGAAGTCTGGTTTTTACATACCCGGGTGACTCGTGAGGACGGGAAGGAGACGCCCTCACATCAACAGTCACCTGTGAGCTGGGACGAAGATCTGACAGCCGAAGACTGGAAAACGGGAGTCCGTTGTTCGAGTCCGGGACACTGGCCTTCCCCCACCGCGCCGCTCCGCTGGCCGACGCACAACACACGCCGCCGCTTAGAGAAGAGAAACACTGGGACGCCACATCCCAAGGTATCACCATCCGATGCACGACTTCGCTCGCAATAATTAAACGGGCCACCGCATGGGACGCGTCTCCAGTCAACTGGGCGAGACGGCGACACGAGATACACACCGCTACGCGTAATCATACGCCGCCGCCGCCGCTGCCGCAGCACAAGGCTTCGCAAACGACACAGCTGCCGCTCTCCGAGCCAGAACATCCAGTAAGAAACAGATGTACAAAACTTTTAACAAAAGTTATCTGATGTAAAAATGCTGTGTCATTCTACCTCATACCCGAGCCAAGGAAGAACCGACCCTGCAAGCATGTTGTTCAGAGAGAAAAGTTAATTAATTTGGATTTTCACCCTGACATAATGCTTTCGAATGCTCATCCTGACAATTGACTAGCATCAAAAGACAGAACCCAGTTACATTTAGTAGCAGAAGTGTGACAGGAGGGATATCGTGCCAAATATCGTCCGGTTGCCAGTTAGGTCGTAAACTCCCGAACCGGTTAGAGAACTCTGTAAACAACGTTCTGAACGTTCTGGCTTGCGGAGAGATCCTGTGATCTTATTGTCAAAGGTAGGTTTCAGCAAGCACGGAAAAAGGCAGTAAAAACTCTTGTCGTTTGAGAGTGGACCTTATCCTTCCGAAATGTAAGCCCAGGATGTCTTGTCAAGGAACAGGGCGTTGGGTGTCGGCAACTGATCGTGTGCTGACAAGGTGGTGTGAATGACAACCACAGGGATCCTGCTATAAAAAAATGGCACCCCAGACCATCTTTCCTCTTGTCGGACTGTATGACAGGAGACAGTAAGGTTGGTATCCCACCGCTGTCTGGGGCGTCTCCAGCACGTATTCGGCCTGGAATCCCTTTAACTGGAGAAGAATTGTCTAGAGTGATTAGCTCACTTCGAACTGATCCCCGATAACTGGTGAAGTGTCTGTAGATTCCCGGGATAGCGATGGAATAGAGCCTGACTATCGTCAGACGTACTGTCCGATAACCAGGAGTGGGGCGTCATTTCTTGTCATGGTAGGATGCCTTTGTCGTCCGCGGAAGCGATACAGCGCAGCGGTACGTAAACAACATTATACCCACTGTTTTGTTGCCCTTAATGGAAGGCCGTCCTTTTCTGCAAGAAAATGCCGGGCCGCACATGGCGATAGTTTCTAATCTTTATCTTCGTGCTTGGCGAACACTGCCTTTACCAGCAAGCCTGCCGGATCCCTCCGCGTTTGAGAACGTTTGGAGCATATTTTGACAGTGTACTGCGCAGATGAGACAGAACTGGTTAGCTATCCCTCAGGAGGAATTCCAACAACTTTGTCAATCAACGCCAAGCTGAAAAATTGCTAGCATAAGGGCGGGAGGTGGATCAACGTGTTATTGACAACTTCAATTTGTGACGCTTTATCTCTTGAGTAGATCATTAAATTTATCTCAAACTATAATTATTTGTTTGTCGGCTCGTGTACATTACACACGTTTCTTTTGCATGTGGATAACTGCTCATCGGTGCCATTTCTCTTTTTGTGTGTGTGTCTCAGTGCACCTCTTTCACCCCTATTATAAGAAAAGGTGGCAACCCCATTACAATAAATAAACAGTGTCACGATTGATGTGTACGTAAAGGGCGACCTCTTATCCGCTGTAGGCCAGGAGATTTGAACGAGAAAGGCAGGAATTTCTAAGAAGCGATGCGATTTAGATATGGCCATAGAGAGAGAAGAGGAGAGAGAGAAAGAAAGAGAGAGAGAGAGTGAGCGAGTGAGCGAGTGAGTAAAAGTACAGTGGAGACTTTACCTCGGATCTTATTAACAGCCTACCATGAGAGCTGAAGTGAAGCAGGAGTAGAGACGGGAGGCGGCCAGAGGTAGGTGACTACACTACCGCCGTCGTACCCGAGAATCTGCGAGTGAGCATGGAAATTCGCGTAACGGCGAGTTAGCGATCCCCGTAGCCGCTGCAATATCCCGGCTGGTATTCATCGTATACGATATCGACAGAACGGCCCTCCGGACTGATTCCACGCGTTGGAGGGAGAATCAGGGCTAAATGGCAGACACTTCCACGTTAATGCTACTTACGAGGTGACACGTGTTTCAACTCCAAGGAACTTAGTAGAACTTGGCTGATAGCTGGTTTCCTGTGAGTTTTGTTAACACGAACACCTCCGCACACTGCACTTCAACCATACGCGGAAAGATAGCCCGAAACAAATTAATCTCAGGGGGAAATGTTAACTGTCCTCGTGACCTGTGTCGGACCCGTATGAGGTCCAACTCGCACGAGGGCACAGTATAGGCGCTTCTGCGCTACCACGTTTCTGTTGGACGTATTTGAACGTAACGGCTAGAAAAAGCAACGGCAACCCGTCATCTTGACGAATAATAATACGAATTAATCGAGTAACGGAAAACTTATTTAGCTGCCTCCACCCGATAGTCTGCCTTGAAGGCATAATTTCTGTGTTCTTTAATGGTCGTGGAAAAGTAGCCTTCATGCTCAAATCACTATTAAATAATGAACCTCCAGATCAATCAGCCAACAGGCCCATGCTCGGTTCCAATCACCAGCAATGTGAATCACTAAGCAGACTATATAAACAAATTTTCTCTCACTCGATCTCCTTGTCACTTGTCCTGGAGAAGGCAGTCTATGCTAATGCTAATGCTAATGCTAATGCTTATTGCTGGAACTGGAAACGAAAATCCTGTGCATTACACCAGGATTATATCCAGGCGCTGTCAGTTTTAGCGATGGATGTAGCAGTTCTCTGAGTGGCAAGAGTTTGTGGGTATACTTTGAGTAACCTGATAGCGCTTACATTGCTAACGACGTCACATCAGGCAGACAGACGCGTCAGGAAACTTCGCCCGTAGACAGCCCTTCGTCGACTGCGAGTAAACATTGCGTGAACCTACTGAGTAGAACAGAGCAAGCACGCCTGTTGCAACCGATCAGTAAGGTAGGTGCAGCAGTCTCTATCTGTGTCATCTTGGGGTCGTATCATGCAGGTCTCTAATAGCAAACAGATCACAAAAACCCATTTAAAAGGTGGAATACGGATTGAAAGGCCCACGAATAGGACAAGGACTGGAACTCTTTTTCGCTGAAGGCTAAACCACGCTTATGCCATCAACCATTTCTCACAATTTGAATCTATTCTTTTAAGCAGATAATCGCAATTGCAGGAGGAGTAATTCACCGTCCGCAGCTCGTGGTCGTGCGGTAGCGTTCTCGCTTCCCACGCCCGGGTTCCCGGGTTCCCGGGTTCGATTCCCGGCGGGGTGAGGGATTTTCTCTGCCTCGTGATGACTGGGTGTTGTGTGCTGTCCTTAGGTTAGTTAGGTTTAAGCAGTTCTAAGTTCTAGGGGACTGATGACCATAGCTGTTAAGTCCCATAATGCTCAGAGCCATTTGAACCATTTGAACTAATTCACCCCAAGGAATTTGAACACTTGTAAAATAGTTAATGAAAATATGTTTAACAATCCAGTTACTTCTTTGAAGAAAAAATAAAAGGGAGCGCCAGAAATATAAAATTCTTGAGAGAGTGCTGAATGAAAAATAGAAGAACTATAGAATTGACATAAAAGGTACTGGATAAACATTCAAGGAAAGGTGGCCGCAGAGGGAAGTGACGGTGTCCTAACATCGGGTTTTCCATGTTCCCCATGGATAATGAATTTAAGAAATTATATAAAAGAAATGTTCCGAAGTAGGACTGAAATTTAGACGAAATGTTACCAATGGTTTACATTCATTATTGACATTGATATGTTCGATGAAAGTGAGTAAGAAGTGTACAACTCAACCCAATGAACAGTGTACTGTGCACGTAATATGGACTGCGAACATCGCAATGAAATTTTAATATATTCTGGAGTAGGAGAGATGTGTTTAGCGACAACCTAAATATAAGAAAAATTAGGAAACGCGTCGTAAGGTCTTATGCGACCAAACTGCTGAGGTCATCGATCCCTAAGCTTACACAGTATTCAATCTAATTTGAACTAGCTTACGCTAAGGACGACACACACACTAATGCCCGAGGGAGGACTCGAACCACCCACGGGGGATAAATAAAAGAGCTGGAGACCATGTAGTAGAGAAAGATATCGAAACAAAACAATGAATGAAGGAAGAAAGATACATGAAGCTGAGGCATAGAGAGAATTACGCAATAATGTGAAATATAGAGGAAGATTTGAGTAAGATTTTTCTTTTGATTCTGTGTAAAAAATCAGATACAAAGGTAATCGAAGAGTTTGAGTTGTGGGTTTACAGAATGGTGCTGTTGCTTAAAGAGACTCTGTCAGGAATAAGAGTTAGGAATATAGCAGTCTTTAAGACACCAGGAAATGGTGATAGGCGGGGCCTTAAAAGGAAACTTTTTTAGAGGCAGACGGAAACTGGAGGGTACAAAGTCGGGTTTACTTGGTGAATAAGTGATGTAACGTATATGCAACCAATATGTAACTTATGTTCGTCCGTGAAAATGGACTCGATAAGCAAACTGAGCTATCACTAAACCGAATCTAACCAGCATAATACTGGGTGCGTGTTGTATGAGTTTCAGTTTCAGTGTCCTTTGAGCCCTCAACATATCGTTAAATGAAACACTTAAAACTAACATTTGCATAAGCTATCTGATTGCGTATTTGAATATAAAAAACTACAGGAGCAAATGATCTTGTAGCAATGAATACCTAAGCTACTGACTGCGTTTCTGAGTAAGAATTTACAAGTGAAATCTGGTTTGTGCAACGGAATTTACTGGATATAAGCACATGGCATGTTGTGGTGTGTCAGTGTCTCTATTTTGGTCCTAAATTTTGCACTCACTTCTTTATATGACTGGCTTTTTCCATGTTGTTTACAGCAATTTCCAGCAGCATGCAGCACCAGCGGCTAGAGCTTATTGTTACTAATAATTAATTTAATAAAAAGGAGTTTACTTGGGTCCTGTAAACTACTAAATACTTTGTGGGAAGGGATTTCATAGATTAAGTCTATTTAAAAACTTCAGAATCGTCGTAACCCATAACCAATAATAGACAATGACAATTACAAAAATGGTGCAAATGGCTCTGAGCACTATGGGACTTAACATCTGAGGTCATCAGTCCCCTAGAACTTAGAACTAGTTGAACCTGACTAGCCTAAGGACATCACACACATCCATGCCCGAGGCAGGATTCGAACCTGCGACCGAAACAGTCACGCGGTTCCGGACTGAGCGCCTAGAACCCGACAATTACAATGACATAGGTATTTATAATGGCTGAGTGCAGATTAACAAATTATTTCTATTTCAAAGTTTTATTAGAATTTAATATCTACATGGATACTCTGCAAATCACATTTAAGTGCCTGGCAGAGGGTTCATCGAACCACCTTCACAGTTCTCCATTATTCCAATCTCGTATAGCGTGTGGAAAGAATGAACACCTATATCTTTCTGTACGAGATCTGATTTCCCTTATCTTACCTTGGTGATCGTTCCTCCCTATGTAGATCGGTGTCAACAAAATATTTTCGCATTTGGAGGAGAAAGTTGCTGTTTGGAATTTCGTGAAAAGATTCCGTCGCAACTGAAAACACCTTTCTTTTAATGATTTCCAGCCCAAGTCCTGCCCATAAAACGTAGTATTTGGTTAGCCTTACCCACGTCATTTTCCATGTGTTCCCTCCAATTGAAGTTGCTCGGAATCGTAACACCTAGGTATTTAGTAGAATTTACGGCTTTTAGATTAGACCGATTTATCGTGTAACCGATGCTCCTTTTAGCACTAATGTGAATGACCTCAAACTTTTTGTTATTCAGGGTCAACTGCCACTTTTCGCACCATTCAGATATCTTTTCTAAGTCATTTTCCAGTTTGTTTTGATCTTCTGATGACTTTATTAGCCGATAAACGACATATTATTTAGACTTGGAGAATAATTATTATTATTTGGGGGATAAGGAGGCTACTTTAACTGACAACCAAAACATGGAATTATTGCAAACTCGGACTAACAATCACGAGACTAAACTTGCAAATTGCTTTTGCGCTATGCTTGAGAATTTTTTCTAGAATTCCATATTCAAGCGTAGTTAAGCAATCTAATTCTCTCCTATATAAATGAAATGAGGCCTTGAATGTGGTAAGATCTGCCGGCTTGAGGGCATCGTGACACGTCTTCTGTCTCCGAGCTCTCGACCGACGCTACTACTTCCATTCTCGCAGACAGACCTCGTCTCACAACAGTGCTTAGAATCGCGCTCCCATGTTTCGTCCTCAGATTGTTACTATCGGTATCTGAGTACTTATTTATTCAAAATTTTACACCAGGCAAGGAGTTGGTTATATTGTTTCCAATGTAATGGAGAGTTCTGTCACACCCCGTACAGTGAATGTGAGTCATTTGCTGGTTAGGTTCCAGAAATGAAGGAACGAGGAGAAATGGGCTTCGAGGTATCAGTCTGTTCTGATTTTCATGGCAGCACAAAAACCACTGCAGTCTTAAGCTGCTTCATCTCTGACTATTTCAAGGGATTTGTATATTCATTAGAGCTTCGTGATCTGAGCAATCTTCGGTGTAAGTTACTATTACCTTCGGTGAAACGATATTTCGTTTCTTAAGTTGTTCATATTAATTACATTTTAATGACTGTGCAATATTTTACATAAATGAAAGAGCGTAAGTGGAACTGTTGTTACTCCGTACGCAATAATAAAGGCAGGTGGGCAACAGCGCGGTGCAGCTGCTTTCATAGTACGGTGGCTGGACAGGAGTTGATATAATTAGCGAGTGAAACAGTAGAGTAAGCAGAAACTGTAGCTTCCTCCAAGCGTAGCGACGAACTTTACAGAAGAACAAGCAGCAATGAAGTCGAGCTATTACAAGAAGCTAACTGAAGAGTGTTGCAGTGTGTGGCTCCCGCTACTAATGAGCCAGTGAACTCGAGCTCACTAAGGCAGAAGATAGGGGATCGAGCACTAGAATCATAATTTAAAAGAGCTTTGTAAGACTTAATATTAAATAAGGGGCAGAAGGAACAGATAACATTCCTCCGGAATTTCTAAAGTCATTGGTGGAAGTGCGACCAAAACGACTATTCACACTGGTGTGTAGAATGTCTGTCACGGGTGATACACCATCAGACTTTCGGGAGAACGTAATTCACATGATTCCGATGATAGAATCAGCCAAGTGCGAGAATTATCGCACAATCAGCTGGACAGCTCATGGATCAAAGTTTCGGACAAGAATTACATCCAAATGAATGGAAAAAAACTGACGACGGGTTAGATGACGATCAGTTTGTCTTTAGGAAAGGTAAAGGCACCAGAGAGCCAATTCTGACGTTTAGGTTGATAATGGAGACAAGAACGAAGGAAAATAAAGACATGTTCGTAGGATTTGTCTACCTGGATAAAGCGTTTGACAGTGTAAAATGGTGCATGATATTAAAAATTCTGAGAAAAATAGGGGTAAGCTGTAGCGAAAGGCGGTTAGTATACCATGTATACAAGAACCAAGGGGGAACAATAAGATTGGAAGACCTATAACGAAGTTTTCGGATTAAAAAGGGTGTAAGACAGAGATGTAGTCATTAACCCCTACTGTTCAGTCTAAACATCGAAGAAGCAGTGAGGAAGAGAAAAGAAAGTTTCATAATGCTACTTAAAATCCGTCTTGTTTGCAATTTTTATTATTCATATGACCGGTTTCGGTTCATTCAGAACCATCTTCAGATCTGATATTTCAGTTACAGGAGTAACCCGTCGCAATCCAGCAACTTTCACATGCTACGTGAAAGTAACATTATAAAATCACAGATTGATGTTATCCCATAAGACATTATGTCTGTTTTTGTAAAGTAAGTTTCACGAGTAAGATCAAAATTCAGGGTGAAAGAAGATCATTGATAAGATTCGCTGATTACATTGCTGTCATAAGTGCAAGTGAAGAAGAATGCAAGCTGCGATGAATGGAATGAACCGTCTAATGGGTGCAGAAAGTGGTTTGAGGGTAATGACATTGGCAGAAATGAGAACAGTGACAAATTTACCACCAGGATTAATATTCTGGAAGTAGATTAAGTTAATGAATTATGCTATCTAGGCAACAAAAAACCAATGACGGACGGAGCAAGGAGGACCTCAAAAGCAGAGTAGCACTAACAAAAAGGGCATTCCTGGCCAAAGGAAATTTGCTAAAATCAGACATAGGTCGTAACATGAGGACGGAAGTTCTGAGAATGCGCGGCAGGATCACAGCATTGTATGTACTGAGACATGGAGCGTGGTA
This sequence comes from Schistocerca serialis cubense, assembly GCF_023864345.2. NCBI lineage: Eukaryota > Metazoa > Arthropoda > Insecta > Orthoptera > Acrididae > Schistocerca > Schistocerca serialis. The sequence goes on along the minus strand of NC_064643.1, from coordinate 739,299,611 downwards.
AAACTAGAACAGAAGAGAATCGAAGCGCTTTGGATGTGGTGTTACAGAAGACTGTTGAAATTTAGGGAGACTGATAACGTAAGGAATGAGGAGGTTCTCTGCATCATCGGTGAAGAAAGGAACATATGGAAAACTATGACAAGAAGAAAGGACAGGGTGATAGGACATCCGTTAAGGCATCGGGGGAATACTTCCATGGTACTCCAGGGAGCTGTAGAGAGTAAAAACTGTAGAGGAAGACAGAGATAGGAGTACATCGAGTACATAATTGAGGACGTAGGGCGCAACTGCTACTCCGAGGAGGACAGATTGGCGCAAAAGACGAATTCGTGGCGGGCCGCATCAAAGAAGTAAGAAAGCAAAGACAGAAGGCTGTCTGCGTTTGTGGCTGGGTCATGTAGATGCCGGCGACTAGCCTATATCGTGGCGACAGCCTGGACTGGAAGGATATGCGTAACCATTGATTCCGAAAAGCAATTAACACTGGTTGCCAGTTGAAGTATCCGCCTAGGTGGTCAAAAACTTGCTAAAGGCAAGATTAAACGGAGCGGAGCTGCTATTAATATCGTCAACTGTTGATGATCGGAGTGCCCGGAGCCAGCTTGTAAAGTATGCTGTTGCAGTCTGTAAGGTGTAAATAACGGCTAGAAACCGAAGGAAGCTAAATGAGTTGTATGAAAGCACATAGAGTAAAGGATTGTTGTGCTGAAACATGCGGATGTACTTGTTGGAAGGGAAGTGTGTTACGCAAAAGCGCTAGGGATGTATTGAGATTTTGCATGCGTGAATGAAGCACGAGAAGGGAGATTGCAAGATATGTGCAAAGATGGAACACCAAAAGGAGCAGAAAATGTGTTCGTGGAGAAGGAAGTGCGTGGGTCAGTTGGGTGACAGGAGGTGTTATGTCAGATGCGGTCCAGAAACAGGGACAGGAGGGATCGAAGGGTAGAGATCGAAGTAGGTGAAGATGTCTATCCTGGGTCCAGAGGAGGAAACTGGTCCAGAGTAGACAGGCGGTGGCAAAATTCGGTGGAGCACTGGGGATGGCAGCAGGAGCGTCTGGTATCACGATGCTGTCAACGGGGTTCAATGCTGTGTGTGGATGGCATTGCTATTTGCGGGAGATAAAAAATATTTTTTTCTTATTTTTCTCTTCTTTTTTTCTTCTTTTTCTGTTTCATATGTACATCTATATTTCCGATGATATACTATAGTGTCTACTTAGGACCTGCCAGGGTAGCCGAGAGCGCTAACTCGCTGTTTCCTGGACTCGGGTAGGCACACGACCCCGGATCGAATCCGCAAGGCGGATTACCGACGAGGGCCGATGTGCCGGCCAGCCTGGATGTGGTTTTTAGGCGGTTTTCCACATCCCGCTAGGTGAATACCGGGCTGGTCCCCATGTTCTACCTTAGTTAAACGGTTTGCAGTCATTTGAACACTTTCGCACTATTGCATGGATTACACTCGCCGCAGACAGTTGGGGTGCACTAATTCTGTCCCAGGGGTTACAGGGTGGAGACAGGAAGGGCATCCGGTCACCCCTTAAACATTAGCATGCCAAATCCGATTAACGATGGCTGACCCTGCGTCACTGCGGGACAAGGCTCAAGCGATAGAATAGAATAGAATACCATAGTGTTTTGTTCTACTTTTTGTTAGAGATAATATGTTTTTTAAATTAATTTTTTACATGAGTTAATTCGTTTCTGTTGTTTATTGAGTAGGTAAAATATTTTGATTCTTTCCTTAAAATTCGCTGAAAATATTTATTGTGATGAAAATAGCGTTTACAATTAAAAATATACTGAAATACTGTCTAAATAGGGTGAGAGCGATCAGGGAGTATCGATAGTGACGGTCGAACTGTGTGTATAGAGAGCCGGTGTTAGATGGACGAGGCGCGAGCACGTTCGGTGCGCTGTCTGTGTTGGTTTTCTTTAAAAATGGTGCAAACGAAACTCGTTAATGGTGATATTTGTTTCTGTTACTTCCGTCCCGGATTCTGAAAATGTTTATTGTGGGCAGAGAAGTAGGACTGAGTAAAACAGCCAACTGCCGGCCGGAGTGGCCGTTCGGTTCTAGGCGCTACAGTCTTGAGCCAAGCGGCCGCTACGGTCGCAGGTTCGAATCCTGTCTCGAGCATGGATGTGTGTAATGTCCTTTGGTTAGTTAGGTTTAATTAGTTCGAAGTTCTAGGCGACTGGTGACCTCAGAAGTTAAGTTGCATAGTGCTCAGAGCCATTTAAACCATTTACAACAGCTGACTGAACTGGGCCGCGTAACTACGACAAAACAGCCGAGTACGGACGACACTGTAGTTACGGGTTTTGAAGTGAACTGTGTTCGCTTTGACTGTATATCGCACACTTTACAAATTTCGGGACTTGGATGTACGTTCGCGTTGTGGCTGAGAACAGATTCACTGTCAACTGTGTCACAGGTGTGTTAAAAAATGTGTACCACGAACGTGCTGATTCCCGCCAGGCTAGGTGTTCGCGGAACAGATGAAATGTAATTACGCGATCGGAAAACTGTAAAACTGTGTAATCGACAGTGTTTCTGCAAATCTCGTGTCTGATAGACGTGAATTATGCGCACACGCCAGTATGAGTGTTGGTAACAACAACTTACAGTTTGCCGGTGGCCTATAATACGCCACTGACGTCAACTTCGCTGGGCGGAGATAATTTTCTACATGAGAAGATCATCAGCAGTCTTTATTCGATCAACGGAGACGATCCAACATGCGTCCTGTACGGACGAGCTGCTACAACATCATCTTAAACATCACAAGACACTGTCGTCATCTCAACATAGCAACATGTAAAAGATAAAATGCAACGCTTTGCGCTCTCCCTGATGAAAGACTAAACAATAATTCAGCGGATGAACCTGTAAATTCACTTATTTCCATTTAATAAACCATAATTTTGTTTAACTTTGCCTGTGGTGTTCTAACTACTTTCATTGGACTGTTATTTTTCAAAAAATGCTTCAAATGCCTCTCAGCACTATGGCACTTAACATCTGAGATCATCAGTTCCCTAGACTTAGAGCTACTTAAACCTAACTAACCTAAGGACATCACACACATCCATTCCCGAGGCAGGAACCGAACGTGCGACCGTAACAACCGCGTGGTTCCAGACTGAAGCGCCTAGAACCGCTCGGCTACAGCGGCCGGCCACACTCAAAACTGCTGTCAGCCTGGACTGGAAGCATATGCGTAACCGCTGATTCCGAAAAGCAATTAAACCTTATTGCCAGTTGAAGAATCCGCCTAGGTGGTCAAAAACAAAAAGTCCAGCTATAAAATGAAACCAATTGTCCCTGAACTAAGAGAACGAAATTAAATTTTTGGAAACTGGTCTAGATAGATTTACGAAAAAGAGGAACTCTTCTGGTTTGAACACAATACAGTACTTCACGCAGCACATCTGGTATTTGAGCAACGTTTCTAAAATGGTTCAAGTGGCTCTGAGCACTATGGGACTCAACTGCTGTGGTCATCAGTCCCCTAGAACTTAGAACTACTTAAACCTAACTAACCTAAGGACATCACACACGTCCATGCCCGAGGCAGGATTCGAACCTGCGACCGTAGCAGTCACGCGGTTCCGGACTGCGCGCCTAGAACCGCTAGACCACCGCGGCCGGCAGCAACGTTTCTGGTTTAAGCTTTTCAATGCTGCAGAAGCACTCGCTGCATTCCGATCTGGGGCAGTTTTTGTTATGGCTGTACTGATAGCCGCATTCCTGCTTTGTGTGCTAAGAGAAGCCTTTCCAGCCTATATGAAATAATTATCATCCGATATTTCGAAAACTAAACACATCACCTCGGTTCCCAGAGTTCTGGAACCTATACAGATAATTCGAATAGAGATCAACATAAACATCATTTCCGCCCTTTTTATTTCTCATGAAGACCACACATTGCTTGTTGTACCACTATACACAGAGACCTGCACAGGTGGTGGTACATACTGCAGTACACACCGGTACCTCTAATGCCGAGTAACACGCCTTCTTCCATTGATGCATGCCTGTATCCTTCGTGGTACACTATCAACAAGTTCATTAAGACACTGTTGGTCCAGATTGTCCCACTCTTCAACGGCTATTCGGTGTGGATCCCCCAAAGTTGGTGGTGAGTCACATCCTCCATGAACAGCTATTTTCAGTCTATCCTAGGCATGTTTGATAGGGTTCATTTCTGGAGAACATGCTGGCCACTTTAGTCGAGCGATGTCGTTATCCTGAAGGAAGTCATTCACACCAATCATGTTCACCATGGGGGCGCGAATTGTCGTCCATGAAGACGAATGCTTCGCCAATATGCTGCAGATATGGTTGCACTATCGACCGGAGGAGGTCGGAGGATTGCATTCACGTATCATACAGCCGATACGACGCCTTCCATGACCACCAGCGGTGTACGTCGGCCCTACATAATGCCACCTAGCTGCACTCGCTGGACGGTGTGTCTAAGGTGTTCAGCCTGACCGGGTTGCCTCCAGAAACGTCTCCGACGATTGTCTCGTTGAAGGCATATGCGACAGTCATCGGTGAAGAGAACGTGATGCCAATCCTGAGCGGTCCATTCAGCATGTTGTTGGGCCCATCTGTACAGCGCTGCATGGTGCTGTGATTGCAAAATGGACCTCGACAATGATGTAGGCAGTGAAGTTGGGCATCTTGCAGCCTTTTTCACACAGTTTGAGTCGTAATAAGATGTCCCGTGGCTGCACGAAATGCATTATTCAACATGGTGGCTTTGCTGTCAGGGTCCCTCCGAGCTATAATCAGTAGGTAGCAGTAATCCACTGCAGTAGTAGTCCTTGGGCGACCTGAGCGAGGCATGTCATCGACAGTTCCGGTCTCTCTGTATCTCCGCCAACATCGCTTTGGTTCACTCCGAGACGCCTGGACACTTCCCTTGTTGAGAGCCCTTCCTGGCACAAAGTAACAATGCGGACACGATCGAACCGCATGGCATGTTTGAACTACAGGCAACATCATTCAGGGTGGAATGACTGGATGTGATGGGCTCTCGGACCCCCTCCGTCTAATGGGCGCAGCTCATGCATGGTTGTTTACGTCTTTGGGCGGGTTTAGTGACATTTCTGAACAGTCAAACGTACTGTGGCTGTGATACAATATCCACGATTAAGGTCTGCGGTCTGGAGTTCTTGGAACCGTGTTGACGCAAAACTTTTTTTGATGTGTGTATTTGGTGAAAAAATTAAATTATTTCACACCTTGGATGTCTGATATCTTCACTCGACAAACAACTGAGTTTCTTTTCGTCTACCGTAATAATGCTCCTCATAAATGTAAGTTAAACACTCCACGAAGTTTCAAAGAATGTACATAGGTGAACTTCCCGTATGATTGATTTTAGCTCAAAAATTGTAGCTAGAGATGTCTAGATAATATATCGAAATTTCATTTAAAATTGAGAGCAGAACATTTTACCCTCGAGATACTGGGTTTTATATCCGAAGGACGATAGCGCGTGACGCACCCATTCACGACCTCAAGCATCGCGAGTCATGTGGTCATAACAAATTATTCATAAGGCTCCGAGCACTTTGGGACTTAACATCTGAGGTCATCAGTCCCTTAGAACTTAGAACTACTTAAACCTAATTAACATAAGGACATCACACATATCCATGACCGAGGCAGGATTCGAACCTGCGACCGTAGCAGTCGTGCGGTTCCGGAATGAAGCGTCTAGAACCGCTCGACCATGTAGTCATGACAGTATTTATACCTCATAAACAGGTCAACATATAAAATCGAAGTTCTTCGCAAGTGACAGCTCGCAGTTACACACATATGTTACGTAACGAATACTCGAAGCTTCCTTATTCGGCGAGATATGAAACTATTTCGCTCGCGACAGTGAGAAGTCGGCGGCTCATAACGAATAAAGACGTCCATCCACTGTACGAGAAGGTAACTGGCCAGTGTATACACGTCCACAGTACTCCTGGAGAATGCCGTAGCAGGTCATATGTACGTGTCCACAGCAGCTGAAAGGTTAATCATAAAGCATTACGTCAGGCAGATGGCCTGGTATTGAAATAAACTCTTCTTTTTTCCATACTAAACCGTGTTTAATAGAGAGGGCCTAATACTAAAATACATAAAATTCTTAACTAAAGGTTTCTGCCACACTTCAGATAGACACAAAGTATGAGTAAAAGTTCTTGGACACTTAGAGCAAAAGAAACTCCAGAACGGAACAGAAAGAGCCATAGTTCACAATGTGATAATTGTCAATCTGGCGAAGCAAAATTAATGGTTAACTTTGAAATATTCAGCAGTTCAGTCACTATGCAGAGGCCGTGTTTATTTGGGATGTTGGAGGGTGGGGGGAGGAAGGGGGCTGGCTTGGACAGCGCCAGCAGCGGGTTGGCGACTGTGCTGTGATCCCTGCGGCCTCTGCTGGCGCATCAGATGCCATTTGGCCATTTGGTGATTGTGCGTGGCGTGGTGGCCTTTGAGTGCTGCTTGTAGGGGTTTGGCTGCTCACGTGGCTTTGATCTGGTGGGTGGTGTGGGTAGAGGCCTGCAATGTGACTTTGATTGCATGCAGTGTGGGCATCAGCACAGGGAGCTCATAGCTTAGATGTGGTGGGCGGTGTAGGTACATGCCCAGGATGTGATGTTGGTTGTATCTACTTATACAGTAATGCAAGTATTCGACTGTCGGCCGATTCAGAAGATTAATATTTCTGCGACTTGGGGGCGCTTGGCTGGCGTGGCCCCGCTCGGAGCCTGTAACACAACCGCAAGGAAGCAACAGTTTCCTATAAGGCGTCTGGTTATTATACTAAAAAATTAAAAAACCCGCCTCGATTGCGAAAAAAGCACCTACTGTTAAGTGCTAACCTAGGTTTCGGCGTAGATAACTGCACCTTCTTCATAACAACAATAAAGCCCACAAGTGCTTAAAAAGAGCATATTCCTACTAGAAGCGGTGACGGTACTAAGGGCTCTACTTATGCGGAACACCTTGTGCAAACCGCTCATGCGCCGAGCCCTCCCGTTAATATCGAGTTACTTCATGCCGAGGTTAAGAGTTTAAAACTGGATGTTTTGGAAGAAATGCAGGTCTTTAAGCATCTGGAACATGTTAAAGACAATATCCTTAACAACAAACTCCCACTAAGAAACAGAAAATTTTTTGAAGGTTTCGCGCCTTTACTTTGTTCTTCATACTTGTAAATCTGATGATCTGGAGATTAACACACGCGCTCGCTGATTGGCGAGCGCGGTTGGTCAAACTGTCATCTTCTTTCTTTTTATCCTCATTTTCCTTTTACGATGAAGGTGATTCCAGCCCCTTGAACACCTCACACTTTATCCCTACATATTTGTTACCACGACGTCTTTAGATTACGTCCCCTCAGACCCCCCTACCCCCCACCTCCCCGGCTAACTACTGGCCTTAGGTATAGTTCTTAAGAGTTCCTCTTGTTGTCATAGGTAGCTTCATATATAAGTTTCTTTACTAGCATAAGCAACCGTGTGCCGTTATTTTTAGGTTACATCTCCTATTTAGCTCGTCTCTTGTTCTATCCATTCCATTTTTTGATATACGTTTATCCGCGGTTGGGGATATATGGGCTATTTAGTCCCGACCCATGTACAAACATTCTCGTATTCGTATGCGCATGCGCATTCAAGTAACTTCCCTTGTCTTGCGCATGTGCATAGATAGCGGCTCAGGCTTGTAAGTGAGCGACCATTTGTAGCTGCAGTTTATGGCGGGTCATGGCCCATTGAACATAGGCCGGTATGAGGTGGAGCGTACACCATTAAGTTAAGTAGTGGTTTTGACTTTGTACATATGTACTGTTTGTGTTTTCCTTTTCTTTTTCGTTTATAAATGTATAGCTATGGTGTTCTTTTAATCATTGACAAAGGTGTTCTCAGTCACTTGTGGCTTTTATTGTTGTTCTGAAGAAGGTGTAGTTATCAACGCCGAAACATGGGTTAACACTTATCACTAGCTGCTTTTTTGGCAATCGAGGCAGATTTTTTAATTTTTTAATATATTAACCAACGACTGCTGATGCGCTGCGATGTTGATGGTTCGTCTAGTTATTGCCGGTGGCCACACGAATAGTGATTCGGGTGCATGGACGTCAGACTGTGAACAGCGAGCGGTTGCGGCCGACCCATTATGATTTTATCGGTTCATTGTGTGGGAAGTGCATAGCACCACCTTTAGAGGCCAGCTTTGTAGTATGCTGACGCATTGCCAGCGACACTATTAAACAGAGTCAACGTGCACCTCTAAGGAGAAAACCAGGCCGAGTTCTGATAGGTCGGCATTCGAAACTAGCCAGTTTCCGAAAATGATCATGTATTTCTGTATAACGAACGCTCATTCAGGTTGGCTTACGTGTAATTTTGGCATATCGTGAGTTTAGAAAATGAGGGGGCACAAATTTAGGAGTCATTCGATAGCGATTCATCGTCTGATTTTGATGCTGTTCGCATATGGATTTTAGTTTAATGTGCACTCTGCAGTCTGAGTTCGATTTCAGTCTGATTCCGAACCATATTCTTTTCGGACTCTGATTCATTGACAGTTTCAGAGACGCGACACAGTATTAGGCAGTCCATCACCTGCTGCAGCTCCAAGTTAATTTGCATAAGTTGATACAGCAGTGAGACATGTCAATAGTACTCACGAGGATATAGGCTCATTTAAGTGTCTTACGTCATCACGCTTCATAAAGTCGTCTCTTGGTCAGGGCATTTTCCTTCCCTCTTACTTGACGAATCGACACAACAATCAAGACCGATGCGACCTTGCATTCCAGTTCAATTAGATTTCACGAGTTTATTTACAGGATACTCTTCATTCTTTTATGATGTACGCGTCCTGACCCAACGTTATAAACATAACTATTTCAACGAATCCATGTAGTATCCACCTTTGATACAAGAGTTTCTTGATTAGTTTTTTCTCATATCTGTGTTGGTTTACATTCAGTTAGCTTCGTCAATTAATAGTGATGACTGTCAGTTCCTGTTTACTTCCAATAGACAACAAAACCCTCTGCAACATTTAGGATTATTAATTTTATACGAGACCCTCAGTTACAATTAGTTAGTCAGGACCACCAGTCCTTTCCATTTCCTAGCCCACACTTTATTTTCATACATCTTGGGTGATCTTCATGACGAGAGGAGATATTCGGTGCAGGTCACTGGCTGGGTCCATGAAGGCTTAGGCTTAACCCCACTGCCGTCTTGCTAGGCCCATAGCACTTCTTACTTGGATAAGGTATTACATTTGATCGTACATATAATACAACAAACATACATAGACATTTTGCATTTTCATACCAAAAAAATTAAACGCTAGTTACAAGTGAGTTTGTATTAAAATCTGGAATCACTGGTAAAAGGTCCTACGCTATTTACAATAGAAAAAAATCCATCGCACTGCCACATACGTACATGAATAAGTGCGACACGGTTTTATTCTATTGAAAGATCAGTTGGAGGAGGGTGGTAATAGAAGTAATAAGAAATAAGGCCACTGTATATGCCACTAGTTTTTAATAAGCAGCGCCATATGAAACGCTACAGTGCACTGCTGAAGAAAGCAAAACAACGTGGAAAACAGTAGAACAACCATTTTTCAAAAACGAGCAAAGAACTTCTGTGAGGATTATTAAAAAAAAAAAGAGAAAATAGCTGGACACGACTTGTTTCAGCAAATAAAGGTCCGACAGTACAAGCTGAGCCCAAGACAACCTGTGGACATTATCAGCCAGAGTTCTCCGGTTGACAAGGATTACTTTCAATGAATTCTACGTCCTACTGGAATCAGTACTGACAGGATTAAACCTACCAGACAAACGCAAGTTGATAGTCCACGTTGATTAGACCTTGAGCTGAATAACTTACTCGCGTCGTTTGTATAAAGGGCAAAGAAATGTTGTGACCGTGACATGAATAGGAAGGGGTCAAAATATTCGTGTAGTAGCGTGCTACAAACCCAAGGAATTGTTCATTATTCCCTTCTTTGTGTTTAGAAGAATCAGGCGGCTATAGTAGATAACCAACCGGATCCCCTCTCCATGTGACAGTATAAGGCTACATTAACAACGAAGCATTTTGTACAACTGTAAACACTTTTTCGAAATTAAAGCCAGTGGGATCCGGACAAGACAGCTTTTAAACCGCAGAATGGCTTCTGTATGCAAGCAGGCCATCGATGAGTGTTCAACCACCCACACCAAGCACAAACGAAAGCGCTATTCGACTGTGTCTTGTAAGAAGGAAAGAAGCACCTGAAAATTCAGCTTCAGTCACGAAAACTGTACAAATTTTCAGTGCGACACGTATTTTCCTTCTAGGCTGATCGGCAATTCCGGAGAAGCTGGTGATTCCTCAACCTGTACATGGAACACTGGATAACTATATTCAGTAGGTATCAATGAAAAGTGAAAACAGAGATGAGTCGAATACAGCTAGAAACTTTTTATTTTCTTCCAAGAAATCTGATCAACAGGCCAAGTATGATGGTAGAATTAAAAGGCAAGTGACGACTTCTGAAAGAATTCTCAACATTAAGGTCATGAAAGATCTATCTTTATCTCGTAAGCTTTATTAAGAGAAGAGAACTGAAAGTCCGTTTGTGGTATATGTTCGCAATGCCCACATCAGCCCAAGCAGCAGATTGTTGTTTCTCCCCCTCACATTGGGCTGATGTGAGCAAAATGCAAATACCAGAACGATGATGGTTTCTACGCTTCCTGTGTATATAAAATTGCTGTTTGCATTCAGGTCGCATACAGAGGGTTCGTTAATATATAGAAGAGTTTTTCAAAAGTATATGACCCAATGTTTCTTTGTGGATGTGTCCGAAACCTGAAAGTACCCCCTTTTTCCGACTGTCTTTATATTAAGTACTAGAGAACAATGAATACTAGCACTGGCCTGAGATGAAGTAATTGTCACAGGAAAAACTATCAGAATACATAACTACAAAGAAAATAATGCAAAGAGATTCAGAATTATTTCTCTAAGTAAAGAAAGACAGCTTGATCATATACTTCCTCGACATACTGTTATATGTAGGTAAATGGCTATTGTATATTGGTAAAGTGACATCGTATATAGGTAAACAACCTCATACAAGATGTAAAGGATAACGGCTTACGACGTACCAGTAGTGTAGGTGAAATCGAAACAGACTGTTCGATAAACAACACTTTTGGTCTATCAAGCAAGGAAATAACTTCAAATTGGCATACAAAAACTACATAAGGTACAGCGTGAGTGCGTCGTACGAGATTCTGAAAACCCTGTAGTTTTCTTACGACACCGGCTCAGTCGGTCAGATTTTTGAAAATTATTATTTGGTTAATGCCAGTAACTTAAACATTCCCGTAGTGTAGTGAAGGAACAAGAATTTTGTACGCGTTGTGAAAAGTTAATTGCGTGAAAAAATCGATATAAACTTAAACGATACACGCATCGTAGCCTAGTACAAAGCCTGCCAGAGAAACAAAACAACTTAATTGTTAATTTTGTGCCACTAAAATTTACAAAAATTTTGAAGTAGAATTTTTAAGAGCTTCAATTTCACATCTGCAAGTGAAACAACAAGTTGTGATAAATGTTGAAGTTGCAGGCAGAAAATTAAATGACCTTCAAACGGTTAAACCTGGCTAATTCTGTGGCGTAAGAGGGCGACATGCCGCGCGGGATTAGCCGTGCGGTCTCAGGCTCCGCAGTCATGGACTGTGCGGCTGATCCCGGCGGAGGTTCAATTCCTCCCTCGGGCATGGGTGTGTGTGTTTATCCTTACGATAATTTAGGTTAAGTAGTGTGTAAGCTTAGAGTCTGATGACCTTAGCAGCTAAGTGCCATTAGATTTCACACATTTGAACATGAGGGCGAGGTGATAAGACGATATTGAAAATCTCATGCAGTTGGTTAAATGGCTTTCGTTAGCCGATATTGTGGGGTACTTCGTCACGAGAGACCACAAGTCTTGCAGATTATATAATTCGTCTCGTCTTCATCTACCCCAATGTGGTACGTTGTAAACAATTTTCGTATACAACCTGTATTAATTTGTGTAATGTGTACTAACGTACATGAATTTCTCGAATTGAGTATCAGGCAGCTACCAACAGTGTCTTCTCACATGAGGTAAGGGAGGTAGATTGAGATTTATCGTCCCACCGAAAAGGGACCACTAAAGACGGAGCACAAGCTGGAATTACGGAAGCAAGGGAAATGAATCCGGCCATGCGCCCTCAAAAGAAGCATTCCAGAACGTAATTTAAGCGATTTAGGAAAATCACGGGAAACTTTAATCTGAAAGGTTTGTACACATATTTGAAACATCGTATTCGAGTCCAGTGTGGTATCCACTGTGCCCCTCACACAGTTGCCGAACAAGATGTAGTATCGTGGGCAAACCACCCACCAGCCCCCAGCCTTAGATCACAGAGAACTGTGTAAAGAATAGACCATAAAGAAAGTTTCCTGTTATTAGCATATCATTAGAATGCTGAGGGAACACTTAAATCGGGGAGGTCGTGTGTCAACCCAGGGGTACAACGGACCCTATCAGACGTAATAGTTTCAGTATAGGATTAGGTTAACGGGTTATTCGTCGTCGTACAACACTGCTCAGTTAGAACTGGGAGAAGACTGTAGCCTATGGAGTTTGAAAACAGTTATGGAAAATGGCCGTTCAACGATGGGCATCATTTGAAGAGGTGAAATGTTGGGATATCCTGACTAGGTACTGTCTGAGATGCTATGCTATGTACTGCAGGATTTCATGCGATACATTGTAACCGCTCAAGCAGATTGTCCGTCTAAAGTGTTCCGACAGTGATTTTAATCCTGGTGTACAAGCACATTGGCAGCTGGAGCTAACTACTGAGAACTACAGATATGCATTCAACCACTGAGTTGTGAGCAGGCAATATTAAGGAGTGGATACGCATCTGCAGTATATCGACGTAACTGTGTCACAAGTGGCAATGGTTCAACAACTGCAAATCAACTGTCAAATTTCCAAGACATTCTCCATAATATTTTGGAGAACAGAAGAGTGTTTGCTAAGTCTCCCGAACAAACAAAAAAAAAACACTTTGTTGCTGCTGCGACTTGACCGAAATGTTAAATATGGAGATTTCTTCTCTTGTAAATAATTGTCACCAGTGACGAGACTTTATATTCTCAATAGGAAACTACCACAAAATTCAAGTGAAGGATCAACGCTCAGGAACTGTAACCGACATTGTGGGAGTATGTGACATTAGATATCTGCATACAGGTCATGCAACTCGCGTAAATAACGGGACGCCAATTTTGGCTACACGGTGATGGCGACAGATAGCGACCAGACTGGTTCCATAGGAAGTACATCAGGTGAATTTGGTAGCCGAGACATCAACGTGAGGTCACTATAATGCTCTTCGAATCACTGTAGCATGGTTCTGGCTCCGAGACACGGACAACTGACTGCTCAAAGACGGCGTCACAGTCGGGAAAGACATCAAAATTAAGGAATGCGGGTGATTGGCAGCTGTCAACGTGTCTTCCATTACTACCAAAGTGCCCATGCAAGCGCCTGAGAATTTCATCCTCAGGATAATACTGCTCCCACCAGCCTGCGTCTTCGTCGCTCTGCATATTTGGAGCCGCGGTACGTCTCGATGGCGGAGTTTGTGGAGACGATGACGAAGTAGTGTAGTAAAAGTGTGATTCACTCGAGGAGCCGACACGTTTCCGCTGATCGCCTGTCCAATCCCGATGGGCCCGTGCCCAGTGAAATCGTAATCTGAAAGGTATGTACACCGTGTAAATTAATTCAATTCTTTTTACGAAAATATAATTTTTGAACCTGAGATGGTCATATGTAGTATCGATTGTGTGGCAGCGTCGCTGCTCAACAAATGGTTCAAACGGTTCTGAGCACTATGGGATTTAACTTCTGAGGTCATCAGTCGCCTAGAACTTAGAACTACTTAAACCTAACTAACCTAAGGACATCACAGACATCCATGCCCGAGGCAGGATTCGATCTTGCGACCGTAGCAGCCTCGCGGTTCCAGACTGTAGCACCTAGAACCGCTCGGCCACTCCGGCCGGCACTGCTCAACAGCAATCGCTGATTAGAGGTTTTATGGGTAATGTGTTCGAGTTACTTTGGATACAGAGATGTATGGAGGACTCTCAAGTGTAAAGACGTGTCGTATCCGAAGTGTGCTGGATATGTACTAGCTCTCTACAGGCAGTAATAATTTTTTTTATTTGCAAGATACTATGATGTTTGCTAACTGTAAAATGAATCTCAATAGAAGTTGGAAATAATTAAGATAAAGAAAGTTGTTCGTAGTCATAAATGGTGGCTGACACAATGTAAGCACTCACATCCAATGGTTTTTGTGAAGCTGATTGTTAATGTAAAAGCGGTTTATTGAGTGTGCTAATTGTGAGAATTATTAACTTTCGAAGAGTCATAATACAAGTTTTGTAGTTAATGCCATATTGTTACTTTCCCCAAGTCAATAGACCACCAGTTCCCAAATCCGTGTCATTTTTGATAAACTATTTTTCTCAAGAAGTTATTATTTCAGTCATACTCGATTTAATTAAAATGTATGCTAAATAGCTCTTTGCTAATTACGCAATTTAAAGTACTAGCAGAGAGCATTTTGAAGAGCGTTACCATTGCACATATAAAGGTAAGATATTTTATTGTTTATGCGATAGCATTCATTAAGCACAGGGACCATTATTTTCCAATTGATCAAGTTTTATTACCTGGGCTAATTTCAAATCAATAGTTTGGCATCAGAATCAGTTCTTGTGTTAACGTAATTTCATTGAGTTTGGGTTAGTTTTAAAGTTATTCACAGTTTACATTCTCGCAGCTGAATTAAATTTATATTCTCGCAGTGAGGAAAGTTGAGTACTGGGAAAAGCTCATAGGCGTCGAGATATAAGACAAGTTCACATGCCATTCCCATTGTAACAGTTGCGTATCAGAGTGAGGTTAGTTACGTAATTTCAATCATATTTCAAACGCACATGTTTCACTTATTTCAAACGCACATATTTCACTTGGTGACAGCTTTGTGCAGATCGAAATTCTTTTGGGAATCCTTTGAAATAATACAGTCGGGCATACCCTCTCCACATTGTTACTTAATTACTATGTTAAGTTAGTAATTTTGCGCTGCACATATACTAATCAGTGTCGATTATATTAACATGTCACTAGCAAATTGAGATGAAGAGTTTAGCACAGGAAAGGAATTCGTGGCGGGCCGCATCAAACCAGTCAGTAGACTGATGACCAAAAAAAAAAAAAAAAAAAAAAAGCTAATTGCTCATTATTTCTTGTCTGTTTGTTTGTTCTTTGATTATATTTGTGCATCACACAGCGCAAAACGATTAATAGTACTACTCGTAGCCCAGTCATGGACAATTTCGAAAGTACTCATTTGCTAAATAACTCTATTGCAATGGATACCAAATCTGACTGAGGCATGGAGAAAAATGCTGTGTTGAAGAGCGCGCCGCAGCGCGTTGTGTGAAGCAGCCGCTCTCCGTTTCTGACGGTTGTGCCGCCGTGGCCATCGCAGCTGTGGTGTGTCCCTCTGGTGGGAAAGGTAGCCTGTTCACGTGCATTCAAGGGCAGCTATGAGCTCGCTAGGCGGCGAGTCTGGTTAGTTGGTCAGCCGGGTCAGTGTGGGGCGGTCAGTGTCTGTCTGTCGTCCGGAGTGCTAGTATGTGTTAGGCCGACAGTCTGCTCGAGTTTGTTCAGGTAGTGGTCATTGGCGGTTGGATCGATCGGTTGGTCGATCGCGCAGTGGGACACAAAATGACTTGTCCGTCTTGAGCGTCGGCACATGTGGGGTCGCCACGCCAGTCCAGTGGGCCGCGCCGTATAGCGAGGGGTAGTGGCTTCGCGGCCGACACGAGAGCAACAGGAGTCAACCCACGACATCGGTCTGGCCGGGGAGAGCTGCGACGCCGTGAGACGGGAGATCGGCGCGCCTTCCTGCCTCCGTTCAAGCGGCTGGCAGCGGACGGTTCGGGACAGCGTTTTGGGGGTGCTGCGCCAGGGCTTTGCCAGAAATCGCGTTTTATCAAATGTTAAGTGACTGGAGATATGTTGGTTCATTTACTTGTTAAAATCTACTTGTGTTGTTGGTCAGTCTCTCGTCCCCAGCTTGCTCGTCTGTCTCTCGTCCGCATTTGTTAGGCAGTTATTGTCTGTTTGTCTGTCTGTCGGTCTGCCGTATGTTAATAGCTGCCTCTGTCATGTTTGTCGTATTCGGTGTTAACAAATTTATTGCTTAAGGTGTAAAGGCCGAATTCCTGAAATATGTTTTTATCCCGCCTATCATCTTGAGAGGCGGTATATGCGTAATGTAGAGCATGTTGTACATTTTATGTAAGACTGCATTTCAAGGGTTTTTATTTAAATGGTCATCGTAGTATATAAAGTTGCCACCCTTCCACCGTAAGAGTTTTCTTTTAAAAACAAGTTGCACTTTCGGCGGCTAGTAATTTTTAATGAGAGTGTTTTGTACCAGTTCCATCCCTCCTACCGGGTGCATAGTTTATGTGTTTGTCTGAGTTGTTAAAACGTTTAGTTTAAAGTAATCTGGTGTGTTGCAGATTTTCACCAGTGTAGTCTTTCAGAGGTTGTTGTGAGCGGTCGTGACCACGGCTGTGTTAAAAGGGAGCAACAAGGTTCTCAACTTGAAAGCTCATACTGTCAAAAAAGAAAAATTATTTCTGCCTCTGAATAAATCGTAACTTGGAATTTAGAGGCAATTTTTAAATCTGTTTAAAAAAAGAAAGACTTTGTAGCAATAAAATTTGTATTTGTTGAAAGAAATTTTTTTTCATCAGTTACTCACTGGCAACTACTTCCACGCTCACATAGTGTGATTAAATGTGTTGATGTTGTTGATGAATCGCTAGTAAATAAACTAAATTCTTTAAGAAGAGATTTTGAAAGTAAATTCACGGTTCACTGGCAATACTACATTGACGACTGTGCACTACACGACAGTCAACGAAAGGATTTCTTCAATGCCAAACAGTCAAATTACTTTGAATTTTGCTTCACGTACCAATGTTGCAATTAATTAGACGGCCTATTCGACAAATGCGGGAGGCGCTGATACACATACATCCCATGTACAAGATATGCATTCCGATCTCTTACCTTTAGAATCCAGTCAAAATGACAATACCCAAACCTCAATAGACCTGTCAAATGCTGACACCGTTGAACAGCTTACGCACAATACTTGAAACACTAATGGTCAGTTACAGAATAATACCATTGTAATGATGTTTCAACAAATCAGGGAAGGCAACAATTTGTCACTGCAGATAAAGGACAAACGTTTGACTCCAATTTGTGACGCGATGAACCAGCAGACACAAAAACAAAAGGAACTGATACACAGTATAGAAAAACCAATTAACGAATGTTTTGAATAAAAAGAGAGGCAACTTAATGAACACCTTTGTCAGCACATAGAGGCATGTAATCAATTTGAAGAGTAAATTACAACCCAAGTGCAAAATGACACCATTCACCAACAAAACAAAAAGATCGAACAGATGCTCGAAACTCTCGTTCACGAGCAACATGAAATCATCAAAAATGTAGATACTCACGTAGAAAAATACATAGATAATGGTTACAGTAATCCTTTCAGTGATCTTAAAACCATACAAGACACGAACATGCAGCTGCAAAGTGACTTTACTCAGCATGAAGCAAAAGTAGAAACTCTTTTGAGTCAGCAACACGAAAAACACCTAGAACTCATACAACTGTCACCTGCATACTTGAAGAGTTAGGACTTAATACTGATTCTACGGTAGTCGCATCTGACATGCGCAAACTTAACAAGTGTACAAAGAAGCTGCTGAAATAGATCGACGAAAACTGACACCTACAATACTGCTCAAATATCATCACTTGTAGAGAAATTTTATGACTTTTCGAACAGAGCAGAAATTTCAGGAATAATACCGTTACTAAATTTGAAGACACATTTCCTTCTTCTTTCATTCAGTCTGAACAATTTCAATCCATGAAGCGTGCTATTAATGAGCTGAAATCACATAGCAATGCACTGAAAGGTAAAGTTAACAGTTTGCACCATGGAACTGCCGCGTTAAAAGATCATACAATACACATTGAAGTACATAGTAACCTCCAATATAATCAGGCAGAACAATTTGGCAGTACACCGCTAGAGAACAATCTTGAGAGATTACGACCTGTGAGGAAAGTAGTCGCGGAACAACATCCGCAAAACATATTTTTACAGTAATGAACTGACACAAAATTTCCAACACGAAGGTTTCGATGACAAGCATTTCTTGTCAGGACGTAAGTTAAAAGTATTCCCCAATAACAAGACAGATCTCCATCCATTAAACCAAGTACAACAGTTTTCATTCTGAAATTTCCTGGCAGATTAAAACTCTGCGCCGGACCGAGACTCGAACTCGGGACCTTTGCCTTCCGCGGGTAACTGCTCTACCAATTGAGCTACCCAAGCACGACTCAGGATCCGTCCTCACACCTTCAATTCTTCCAATACCTCGTCTCCTACCTTCCAAACTACACAGAAGCTCTTATGCGAACCTTGCAGAACTATCACTCCTGGAAGAAATGATATTGCGGAGACATGGCCCAGCCACAACCTGGGGGATATTTCCAGAATGAGGCCCCTCACACAGTTTTAATCTGCCAGGAAGTATTACATAAGCCCCCACTCCACTCCAGAGTGAGAATCTCACTCTAGTTTTCATTCTCGTCACCAACTAATTGGCCTCTTACCCGTAAATCGGAATGCAACTGCAGTTTTATGAGGGCGAACTCGCCATGAGGATGCGCCATATTGCAAGATACAAACTTACTTGTTTTAAACTGACAATGTCGTTGACTCAACATTTGAACGCATAGGGGTGGCCTGCTGCGTAACTCCTTGTTCAAAAATGTACGATGAACTGTGTGTCCCGAAATATCTGTGCGTGCACCAGCATTGTACTCTTCCGGCGTAGATGTGACAGATCACTAGCTGTCCGATATGACAGAGCAGACAGACTCCGAAGTCCATGTTCTGTGAGAAGTCGTGGACGTCCAACCATTTAGCGCCTAGTGGTACTTTCAATGTCCAACCTCTTACCGTAGACGCTCAGGACAGAAGGACTGCTCCCGGCGAAGTTTCGAGTCCTCCCTCGTGGATGGCTGTGTGTGTGTTTGTTCTTATGATAATTTAGGTTAAGTAGTGCGTAAGCGTAGGGACTGATGACCTTAGCAGGTAAGTCCCATAAGATTGCACACACATTTGAACATCTGACAGAAGGACGTGAACTTTCGATCAGTTTCGCCGTTTTTGAGATACTTATTCACACTATAACCCCCCTTAGGCAAGGTCGCTTATCTCAATAAATGTACCCACTTGCGGCCGATATCTTCGCTAGGGTGATCCCTGTGCGTGTCTGCTCCGCTTTCGTAATTCTGTTACCGCTTCACGTGCCTCCCGCGCCACCAAGCGGCATCCGAAGTAGCGGAGGGCAGTGGTCATGTGATTTGGCTCATCAGTGTACATATGATCAGTCTGCCTGTTCTTCTAGAAGAGGACGGCTACCCGGCGCTCTCTACCAATGTCGCAACGCAAATAGTGAACGAAATGTTCCCTGACCGCTGAAGAGGACGAAATGCTGCAGTGCAGTTGCCGACCAGTTCCCCTGATTTGTCAAGTCTTGATATCCTTTGATGCAGAGAATTGAAAGACGAAATCGACAATGAATACAGTGCCGGCTGGACAACATTTTCCACGCAAGTGACGTATCACGTGCAACCCCTTCTCACCCTACCCCTCTCCTCACCACCTCACTTCGCTCGTACACATTCACCCTTGTCAGTCTTAAGTTTCAACTGTGATAGCCACCGTACATCAATCGTGCCGTCTGTGTGCCCTCTATATTGCCGCTTCAAGAGGAAGCTGCCAATTTGGATACACCCTATGTAGAATCATTACAGGTGTGGCGTCCGTGGGGCCCCTCTCAGCTTGGCACACCAAGCATCGGCTTATTCCGGTTAGGCCCTAAACGTACATGCAAGGAGTGCGACATCGAATCGCCATAGCTTACAACGGAGTATCATCCACTGTAGTTTCATCTCCCCCTTAAACGCCGATTGCACACGTGTCCTGCAATCAATCAGTGGTAAATAATGTGAGTTTGTGCTTCACTCGTAAAACTACATTTCGTTAAGAAACGTATTTATATTGTGGGTAGAATGTCTTCAGGCATTCTAGATAAAATGTTTAGTTTATTTTAAGTGTAGTTTGTCTAATTAGAATTTCGAGTAGTAGCTATAGACACATTGCCCACAGCAGGTGTATTAACCGTTAAGAAGCATTGTGGCGTCTCCATGCAAAGACCGGCAAGGTATTTTTTTTTTCAAATCTAAGAAAATTAATCAAGTACTATATTATCTTCGTTCATTATGAACTATGAACGACCGACGTTTCTGTTTAAGCTTTGACAAGTAAGCAGCAACGTGGGCGGTTTAAATCGAAAACAGCCTGACGAAGCTATAGCTGTTTCACATGGAAGCGTACACACATCTGAAATATTTTTTCTAAGCCCCAGCTGATGCCCTCGAACCTGTCACATGCCGTAATTTCATATCCACAAATTATATACGTTATACAGGAAATAAATCTTAGTAGCTTAGGCCTGTGTTGTTGTATATAATGACGAATCTGGTTTGAGAGCTCTGTTTGGCTATGTTTACGTTACAGTAATCGATATGCGACCCTGGCTTTTTAGTTTTAGTACATCATTCGCAATCTTTTGTGAAAGATTCAACATCAATATTAACAAGCTCTCAATCACTGTAATTGTCTCTCCAAGAGCTACCGCATGCCGTTATGAGAAGTCCACTGTTCCCTTGGCATACTTGTTTCAAAGTCTTTTGATACTGGAGGACAAACCATTATCCATACAAAACATTACATTCCCGTCAACATACAATCAATTGCGAGAAACCTCGCTTCGATACTTGAAAGGGTTGGCGAAATACATGTTACATCTACATGGTGAAAATAATTCGCTTTCCATGTAATTTATTACATCACTATTAGCGTTAAACTGTTGACCCATTCTAACTGATAGAAAGACGTCTGGTCGACAGACGGCTTTATCTTATTCTTTAGGAAACCTTGGTAACATTCAATCCTTCGGTGTCAACGCGAACCAGAATCTGAGAGAGTGGAAGCCATTTGCTAACAACAGCGTTTGTCTGCTTTCTTCTGTATGTGATCCTTGTACCAATCTCTTCGTTTTAGAAACACAAGGATGGTTAGTGCTCAGAGCCATTTGAACCA
The DNA here is from genome assembly GCF_023864345.2 of Schistocerca serialis cubense. Lineage (NCBI taxonomy): Eukaryota > Metazoa > Arthropoda > Insecta > Orthoptera > Acrididae > Schistocerca > Schistocerca serialis. The sequence goes on along the minus strand of NC_064643.1, from coordinate 739,278,160 downwards.
TTTGAAGATGTGAGTGAAACATAAAGTGGTTCTAAATGCCGTTGTAAAGTTGCATATCTACACTCCTGGAAATTGAAATAAGAACACCGTGAATTCATTGCCCCAGGAAGGGGAAACTTTATTGACACATTCCTGGGGTCAGATACATCACATGATCACACTGACAGAACCACAGGCACATAGACACAGGCAACAGAGCATGCACAATGTCGGCACTAGTACAGTGTATTTCCACCTTTCGCAGCAATGCAGGCTGCTATTCTCCCATGGAGACGATCGTAGAGATGCTGGATGTAGTCCTGTGGAATGGCTTGCCATGCCATTTCCACCTGGCGCCTCAGTTGGACCAGCGTTCGTGCTGGACGTGCAGACCGCGTGACACGACGCTTCATCCAGTCCCAAACATGCTCAATGGGGGACAGATCCGGAGATCTTGCTGGCCAGGGTACTTGACTTACACCTTCTAGAGCACGTTGGGTGGCACGGGATACATGCGGACGTGCATTGTCCTGTTGGAACAGCAAGTTCCCTTGCCGGTCTAGGAATGGTAGAACGATGGGTTCGATGACGGTTTGGATGTACCGTGCACTATTCAGTGTCCCCTCGACGATCGCCAGTGGTGTACGGCCAGTGTAGGAGATCGCTCCCCACACCATGATGCCGGGTGTTGGCCCTGTGTGCCTCGGTCGTATGCAGTCCTGATTGTGGCGCTCACCTGCACGGCGCCAAACACGCATACGACCATCATTGGCACCAAGGCAGAAGCGGCTCTCATCGCTGAAGACGACACGTCTCCATTCGTCCCTCCATTCACGCCTGTCGCGACACCACTGGAGGCGGGCTGCACGATGTTGGGGCGTGAGCGGAAGACGGCCTAACGGTGTGTGGGACCGTAGCCCAGCTTCAAGGAGACGGTTGCGAATGGTCCTCGCCGATACCCCAGGAGCAACAGTGTCCCTAATTTGCTGGGAAGTGGCGGTGCGGTCCCCTACGGCACTGCGTAGGATACTACGGTCTTGGCGTGCATCCGTGCGTCGCTGCGGTCCGGTCCCAGGTCGACGGGCACGTGCACCTTCCGCCGACCACTGGCGACAACATCGATGTACTGTGGAGACCTCACGCCTCACGTGTTGAGCAATTCGGTGGTACGTCCACCCGGCCTGCCGCATGCCCACTATACGCCCTCGCTCAAAGTCCGTCAACTGCACATACGGTTCACGTCCACGCTGTCGCGGCATGCTACCAGTGTTAAAGACTGCGATGGAGCTCCGTATGCCACGGCAAACTGGCTGACACTGACGGCGGCGGTGCACAAATGCTGTGCAGCTAGCGCCATTCGACGGCCAACACCGTGGTTCCTGGTGTTTCCGCTGTGCCGTGCGTGTGATCATTGCTTGTACAGCCCTCTCGCAGTGTCCGGAGCAAGTATGGTGGGTCTGACACACCGGTGTCAATGTGTTCTTTTTTCCATTTCCAAGAGTGTATTTATTCATTTTAAAGATAATTAAACGCAGACTCCATCAAATACTATTAGGGGCTATTATAAATTTCGAAAATTACCATCATTTGTAGAATAGTCATATAAGAAGATAGAGGTTGTACTTTCAGATTAACTTAACCTGCGTGGCACTCCTAAAATCAAGCATATAGTCACCAATTCAGTGGTGTTAATACAGACCTAAAATTGAACTGTATAGTTTATATAACACAGTAGCTTAAGAATGAACACTGGGAAATTGGTGTGGATAGGAGGGGGGGTGTGAGGATAGCATTTGGAGGAGGAGAAGGAGACAGGGTGTGCGTTGGTGGAGGAGTGGGCGTAAGATAGTATATTGGTACACTACAAAATGTACTTGGCCTTGCACTAGAGTGTTACATAAATACCCACCCATTTTAATACTGATGTGCTCTCAACAATGCCATTTTGTGGAGATCTGAAACATACATAATTAGGAACATAAACGTTTTAATTTAACATGCGGTAAATAGAGGTATTAAATTTATTACTGAATTGATCAAAAATGAATGAGAATAGTAAAAGGTCTTTTAGAAGAGAAGCTTGCGTTATTGGGATAGTATTTGAGTACTAACTTTATCTACATGACACTGGTAGATTTCAGCATGCAGTCAGAAGACCAGTCAGACATGCATGGCTGTTGAGGCAGAACAATCATTAGAGGTAGTCCTCTGGGGAATCTGCCGCACCATCAGTCATTAAATGGCAAATACCTCGGAGATTTTTGTATGATTAGTGAATTGCACACTGGGCTAAACTGTTGAAAACGAGTTGTGACATGCTAGGACACTGACGATATACAGTAGATACCAAAGAACTCTGGCAGGGGAGGGAATGTGAAAATGTCATATAATATCATGAAAACGGTTTATGATGAGTTCCAGAAGTTAGCACTTCTGAACCTGACAAAAAATTCACTCTGCCGATGTTGCCTGAGTATATATTAAACCTGGGCCGTACATACCGAATCAAATGTGCTACCTTAACTGTCAGTGCTTAAGTTCATCAATATTGGTTGTAATTTCCATCAATGTGGGGGAGATATACTGTAACTCCCATGAACCAATGTCCAGCCACATGTGCCAACTGCTTTGAAGCGAGATTGGAGTAAGAAGACTCCGCTTTTACAGAAGAAAGGAACCTACAGAAGATTTAAATCACCCAATGCAGCTCCTAGTCTGATGCAAAGGAGGTATTTAAGGCCACCCTGTCTCCACTTTCGTGAAGCTTTTTGTGTCAGCATTGAAACAGCCTGTACAAAAGACCATCGCTGGTGTTCAGATTGTCCAGGCTTCCACTGCTGAGCAGAGCTCACCTAACTGCACCTGCAATGCAACAGCAGGCCAACACCGCTGGTCCCACAACCAAGTATTCCTCTGGTTGTCGAAACTAATGTCAGAGAGGATAGCAAATCCTCTTGATTGACCATAGAAGAGACTGAGTAAAAGAGATCTGTTAAAACGGCCTTGCCAGGATCCCCAAACTTCAAGCTGGGCACGGAAAGCAGTAGCTAAAGCGACTGGGTACGAAACCATCAGATCATATGATATTGGTCAGATGATGATTGTACTGTAGGTCGGTATCTGCCTGCGGAACTGGCGAGTCCCTCAAATAACTCCTCTGCCTGCTGTAATCAGCCCTCCATGGCGGAACAACTGGGGCAAGATATAGGGAAACCTCCCCATGAAGATGGCTTCCACACCACAATGATTCTAGAGTGGGCTTAGTTCTCATGTGGAGGAACTATGTCTATTGACTCAACGTAGACCAACGTATATGTGCCTTTTAGATACTCTTTGTAATTTCGATTACATTCATGAGCAACATGGTTACATTCTTCACAAGAAGGATGACTTTAATGGGAAAATAGCTGAAGGAGGCGAGGCAACTATCCCGAACTACACCTACAACCACTCGCTTCTCACCCTCGCAATCAGTCTATAAGCAGTTGCCGTGTCAGTGCATATGCAACATCGATTTACGGTACGTTCAGTGTAACTGACACCGCATGAAGTGCTAGATGAAGAGGCACTCCGTGACCACCTTACTTAGCTCCCCAGTCGACTAACACTGTGTTTGGATTTTAATGTACTGTTATGTACCAACCCAGTAGCAGGCAGTAGGCCACAGAATTTCATAATACTGAGACATCGTTTAGTTTGTGGTCCTTGCGGGAGTGTCAACAAGCGATCAACAAGCCCGACACGAAACGACAGTGTTTCATCGCGTTAGCAGGTTAAGCGGAAAAGAGGACATCAGCAGTTTGCGCGAACTGTGTAGCTAGCATTAGCAAAAGCTTAGTAAACAATACGACTGATAAGTATCACGTCACCTTGTTAGGTGAGGTAAGAAGCCACGTTGCCAACTCAGGAAGGCTTACTGAATATTGTTACGGACCAGTCTGTTTGTATCACAAATGTGTTAGGCAAATAGGGATCGATATGTACCGCTGATACATTCGTATTAGCAAAGCCTACGCGGTCATTGCAGATGACGTTGGGTCAACACCAACCGATAGTTCGCACTGTAAATACCCCCGCATTTCAGCTCGAGAGGGAGTTAGAAGGACAAGTGTACTCAATTTCCTGATACGGTATTAAAGCTGCGTATACGTCTGTTATAGATTTCCTGCTCGTACTCAGTACCGCCAACAGCCGCCAGGGACATGTTTACCTATCCTTATGCACTCTACCATCTGTTGAGCAAGATGTATGAAACAGGCGAAATACCCTCAGACTTCCAGAAAAATATAATAATTCCAATCCCAAAGAAAGCAGATGTTGACAGATGTTAAAATTACCGAACTATCAGTTTAATAAGTCACAGCTGCAAAATACAAACACGAATTCTTTACAGACGAAAGGAAAAACAAGTAGATGCCAAACTCGGGGAAGATCAGTTTGGATTCCGTAGAAACACTGGAACACGTGAGGCAGTACTGACCTTACGACTTATCTTAGAAGAAAGATTAAGGAAAGGCAAACCTACGTTTCTAGCATTTGTACACTTAGAGAAATATTTGGACAATGTTGACTGGAATACTCTCTTTCAAATTCTAAAGGTGGCAGGGGTAAAATACAGGGAGCGAAAGGCTATTTACAATTTGTACAGAAACCAGATGCCAGTTATAAGAGTCGGGGGCGTGAAAGGGAAGCTGTGGTTGGGAAGGGAGTGAGACAGGGTTGTAGCCTCTCCCCAGTGTTGTTCAATCCGTATATTGAGCAAGCAGTAAAGGAAAGAAAAGAAAAATTCGGAGTAGGTATTAAAATCCATGGAGAATAAATAAAAACTTTGAGGTTCGCCGATGACATTGTAATTCTGTCAGAGACAGCAAAAGACTTGGAAGAGCAGTTGAATTGAATGGACAGTGTCTTGAAAGGAGGATATAAGATGAACATCAACAAAAGCAAAACGAGGATAATGGAATGTAGTCGAATTAAGTCAGGTGATGCTGAGGGAATTAGATTAGGAAATGAGACTCTTAAAGTAGTAAAGGAGTTTTGCTATTTGTGGAGCAAAATAACTGATGATGGTCGAAGTAGAGAGTATATAAAATGCAGACAGGCAATGGCAAGGAAAGCGTTTCTGAAGAAGAGAAATTTGTTAACATCGAGTATAGATTTAAGTGTCAGGAAGTCATTTCTGAAAGTATTTGTATGGAGTGGAGCCATGTATGGAAGTGAAACATGGACGATAAATAGTTTGGACAAGACGAAAATAGATGCTTTCGAAACGTGGTGCTACAGAAGAATGCTGGAGATTAGATGGGTAGATCACATAACTAATGAGGAAGTATTGAATGGGATTGGGGAGATGAGAAGTTTGTGGCACAACTTGACCAGAAGAAGGGATCGGTTGGTAGGACATGTTCTGAGGCTTCAAGGGATCACAAATTTAGGATTGGAGGAGAGCGTGGAGGGTAAAAATCGTAGAGGGAGACCAAGAGATGAATACACTAAGCAGATTCAGAAGGATGTAGGTTGCAGTAGGTACTGGGAGATGAAGAAGCTTGCACAGGATAGAGTAGCATCGAGAGCTGCATCAAACCAGTCTGAGGACTGAAGACCACAACAACAACAACATGGACCAGTCACAAGTTCGGTGCTGCTGACAGCTTGCAACGCGGATGGTAGGGCCTGGTGGTCTTCCGTGTTGACTTTAGCCAGGACACCAGCGTTCCTTACACTTCAGCGTAGTAACGGGTCCTACCTGCACGGCAGGCCAAGGTCGGTGCACTTCTCGACGACACGACGACAGTCACTGCGGTTCAGAGAGCAGAGATGAGCCACAGTAACTGGAGGTGATCGAGGACCTCCTAGGCCAGCGTGTGTAAGTCACATCAGCACGCTCCACCTTCTTCGAGTTCGGTGGGTGGAGGCGCAGCATCTCCTTGCTGAGTAGCCGGGGTGCGCTGGCAGCGCACCCGAAAAAGCAGCGGCAGAGGACCGCCGTTGCATTGTTAAAGGAGAGAGGTATTTGCAAAAATAAATGGAAAAAAGTCACTCTTGTTTTACTGCGCCCACTGGCGTACACAGGTTACTACCACCTCTTCTCCCCTGAGAATCCGGCAAGTGGCGAGCTGAGAAAGTGCCTCCTGACACACCATCCATATGACATGCCTCCCAACAGTCGCTACCTGCATCATTAATTGTGCTTTGCGATCTACAGCCTCCTGTCACATTGGTAAAGTAATTACGAGCTTTCTCATATTCTCTTGTCAGTACACATTGAACATGGGATAGAGCACACCCTTCAGGACTGCAATGTGGTATGATCTCATGGTATGCTCTCCAGATCTAGTACAGGCTACTCAGTGTAAAGTGTTCGATGATTTGAAATCAAGTGATTTCTTCCCATTTTGCATTCAGCTGCCAGACTGAGTAGTGCCCGAACGAAGGCCCCCAATATGTGTGCTCAGTAGAACAAACTGCACGGGTTGCAGCCAACTACTCTCGAACGCTATAAAAACGTCTCGGAATGGGAGGACCGTTTCACTCAAATGATCCATTGCGCCGCTGGAGGATCCATTCTGCAGTTTTACACCAGCTGAATAGCAGGCTGTACTTTGGTGCACTGACGAATCCCGCTCTGCAATAAGGACTAGGCGAGCGGCTCTGCGTAGATCAAGCACTGACTAATTTCAAAAATCTCGCAGCCTTCTGGGTAGCAATGGTGAAATGTCGCCTAATTAAGAAAGAGCCAGAAAGGGATCGTGGAAACGTTCCTGACCACCATAAACCATCCCACTTGAAGTAAAGTAATATGGGAGACATTCAGGGGGATTTCTGGGAGAGGAGGGATGTGTCCAGTGGGTGATACAATGAGAAACGGACTTCTCTAGACCAAGCTGTAAGGCGTTGCCCAGACTATGGCGCTCTATTTTGCCACTGTAACGGGCACTGGTAATGTGTTTTCAGCCTTGGGAGGTATGTAGCGGATGATGATGAGGGCAGTTTGGACTACGGTTTCACCACTGATAAAGAAGTCAAGCGGCACTCTCTTTCTGGAAACTGGAGTCTGAATTGTCAGCAGCTAATGACTTATAACCTATCCCCTGCCGATACACCCTTATAGTACATTATGATACCTCACACGGTGGAGCAAATAAGAAAGAATTTGATTTGTGATTTAGGTCACTCAAGTTACTCATAGTGAGACTAAATTTAAATGTCATCTTTGAATCCAGAGGGACAGCCACACGACCCAGTACTTATCATGACGTTCTCATTACCATCTTCGAGTGAACAGTCAACCACCACCTTGCCTGGTTCTTAGAATCCACTCCCGTACCTACTTTCAGCGTGTCTTCTTGAGACATCACTTCGCCTTTGATAACCTATTACTCCTGGAAGCTGGTATGCAGGAGGCTTTCCCATAATGGCATCACTTCTTGTGTGTTATTAGAGAATTAATGCAAAATTAATAAAAAAACGTAAAACGTCTATTAGGACACATACCAGCATTATGTGGATAGCAGATGAGTACTATGTGGCACCGCTAGATTTCAGCACACAGTCAGAAGTCCTGTCAATATCAAGGAGTGTTGCATGCTGATGCAACCTGTTGAGGTAGAACAATCGCTAGAGGGCAATCTCTGGGGTATCTACTGCACCAAAAGTTGCTAGTTGCTAAGCAGCTTGGAGAGTCTGCTATGAGCAGTGAAGTGCATATTGGTCTAAATTGTTGTGAATGAGTTATGGTATGCCAGGACATTCTGGGTATGGATAGCAAAGACTTCTAAAAGGCCTACAATGCTACCTGGAAGCATACTGTACCCCGAGAGCTCTAGGAACCTGAGTTTCGAGGATGTTCTCACGTATTTACTGTATATTTCCTCTCACCACCCTTCCTCTCACCACGCTGTTTTTGATATTGAGTGTCTGAAGTGTGACTGCCTTTGACATTGCTGTTAGTAATATTACATCCATAGTTAAATGTCCTGTCCAGTGTTCTTTGCCTACTGACGACTTCTTAGCCGCTTATTCGTCTGCGAGTCAAGCAACAGCAACTCGTTAGTTGCAACTGCCCCTTCAGCATAGAGGAATGGCCTGAGAAGGGGGCTTTAATTTCTACACAAAAGAGTCTCTGTCCGCTGTTTTTAACCATTCATGTCGTCTTAATCTCTTCTCGCTTGCGGATGATGGACATTATTTATTGTTAAAGAAACGGTGAGATTTCTGGGAGTTACATTTATCTCCCTACTTTCATGGTTGCCACACCATACAGACCTGAATAGATTATCTACAAATACAGTCATTATTTTAAAATGCCTTAGTTGACGTTCATGAGATCCAGACCGAACTTGCCTGTTCCAGTTATATAGCGTCATAGTAATCTCCGTTTTACTATGTGCGCAGTGTAAGGGTTGGCATGACACTCTTATTTAAAAAATTATGGACGCAATTTTCCATAAAGGAATTCGGCTGGCCACTGGAGCCTCTCGAACGAGCCGCATATTAAGCCTTTGTTCTGAGGCTATTCAGCCGCTTCTTCTCATCTGGCGTGGACTCCTCTTCGGCTTTTACAGAGACCCACTATTATTTTAAACTTCACGAATTACAAAAAGTATTTCCATTCTAGATTTTACTTTTCGGTCCATTTTTTGATTAACCTTTTTGGTAGACAACAGCGTTCAATAGCTGTGCGCACTGTTGGCACCAAAAAGTGGGACTCTCTGGGCTGTTCACTAGCGCTGCCTAACTGTTACTTCGGGATCCTCTTTCCCCATGAATTTACTGTATTTGCTGCAGAGTTCCAAGTGATTGTGAAGGCTCCAGAGCAGATGAGTCGTCTTTGGGGAAACGGTTTCTCATCTACCCGCAAGAAAAGAGACTGGTTCAGCTCATACATGACAAACTACACTTGTTTCAACGGTGTGGAGACCAGGTGGGTAACAGGGCACTCTGGAATTCTAGGAACATGACGTAACACACGAGATAATCCCCTGCGGGATGACTTTTCGATGGTGAGTCAGAGTTTCAACCATTTGTGGAAAGAGGAGTGCTTGTCAGAGACAGATATTGAGCTGTCGTTGGTGTAGCCGACTCTCCAGTTATGGCGTTTCTCTTACCGGTCATTCTAGCAGGTTGACCTGATCCTGACCCACCTCCGATGTGAGTACTATTCCGTCACACATGGCTTCCAATTCTGGCGAAAGGTCGGCTCTGTGTCTCACGCCCATGCGGTTTCTAAACATGAGGTTTAAAATGTAACAGCTCATTCATATTTTCATTAATTGAATAAATTCTAGAGTTTGATACACCTGTAAATATGGTTTGTATGTTGCGCCAAATTCATCGAAGAATCTCTCTTACTTGTGAAGAAAAGTGTACCTATAGCAACAAATGCAGCCAATAGTAAGTGAAAATATGATGAAATTTCAGACGTAAAAAAATTTATGTTCTTGTACTTTTGAACTTATATTGCTATGAGTTTGAATCCTGAACCCTTCCTGGTCATGCTGACAAATTTTTATGAATTTATTTGTTAAAGTATAGACAGTGGAAATTGAAATGTCCTGTGGAACCTCTCCTACTCCAAGTCGGCCAGTTTGACGTCCTACCCCCCTTAAATAGTCATTCTTCCAACTGTACGTATGTGAATGGAACGGGAATATATCTTAATAATTAGTACAATGGAGTGTGCGCCCTGAAATGCACCTCGCGGGGGTTTGTGGATTGTGGATGTAGATACAGATGTAGATGTAAAACCTTCAGCATATTCAGTTAAGTGTAGGCATTTCGCCTATTGGATACGAATCCCCTCATTTTTCTTACACGGGCTCGAGGAAGTCAGTAAAGCACAGTGCGTGTATTGCCGTCGCCCTCAGATTTATTGGATTGTGAGAAGTGGCTAGGAGACGAATCTGGGTCGTGCTCTGTGGCAGGCAATGTGGACCTGGCGCGGGAGCGCCATAAATCCCTGGAGTCGCAGCGGGCAGTAGCATGGCCGGCCGGCAGGGGCTCTCCGCCACCCGCTGGGCGCGCTCCGGCCACACGCCGGCCGCAAATGGACACAATTAAATAACGTGTCACCATCCGGGAGTTCTTCATCGCTGCCGGCGCCTGTGTGTACCTCCACACCAAGGCAAGCCACGGAGTTCCTCCAAGCGGTACTGTTTACACTACTAGCTTGCCAAAGCCCAGCTGGCGTGGAAGGAAGTAACACAGCCAAACCTGGAGGCAGAGAGTGATAACTACAAGGACTTACCGGTTACCAGTCCATCGTACTCAAGTGTCTTGATGTTTTTTGTTCTGGTACATAAATCAGATTAGGCTTCCTATTTCATTAACTATAAAAATGTACAGAAGAGTGATGAAGAGTTTCTAGCAAAGATGAAACACCACAACAATTTCAGAAAACGAATCTGCAGGCACAAAAGTAACTTGAGACATAACCCAAAGGAGTGTTACAGGACCATTACTTTTCAGAATATACGACATGTTTCAAAATCTTCGCGACATCTGTATAAAGATGCCAGGCCACGTCTAGAGCATAACTTTAATTGGAGAAATGTGTGTGAACTCGTAAGGGAGCAAACTGCCGAGGTCATCTGTCCCTAGGCTTACACAATACTTACTCTAACTTACGCTAAGAACAACACACACACACCCATACCCGATGGAGGACAGGAAACTAGAGTGGGAGGAGCCGCGCAATGCGTGACATGGCGCCTCAAACCGTGCGGCCACGACGTGCGGCTTTAATGGGAAACAAAATGTCGATTGACGCTTCCTGAGGCTGTAAGGGATCGTTTTGTATTGGTCATGCTCCTGATTGGCGGCAGGGCATACGCAGTCTGTATTGTACGTATGCTTTAGATGTTGTCTGTAATTTGGAGACTTGCCATATAAGTAAGTGCGTAGGAACAGCAAAGTTAATATACCTGATTAGGAGCTAAAATTTCTTTCTTCTCTGACAGCAAGTCATTCTAAAACTTTCCTTTTACTTCATCACTTTAGGGGGGGTAGGTAAGATGCAGCACGTCTGGGTAACAGATAATGCTAGTTAGGTGAAATCTCGTCGTCCAGGACAGCTGCATTGTAAACGACGCCTATCAATGCTGGCAGGTATAGCGAAAATTATGTCTCTAACTAAACTAGTTTCCTATGATTTGATCTGATGCCTGTACATGTTTCAAACAACAACTTTGAAACACCGTGTGCAAATGAGTAATGGAGAACGCCCCCCCAAGTTCCATGATGTTGTTCTATAAAGAGATGTCTCATCGCTAGGAAAGGACTCCAATATGCAAGAAGACAAGCAGAGACTCGACGAATGGTGTAAAGATTGGCAGTTGCATCCCAACATAACAAGTATATTATGCATAGACAGAATTATTGTATGCTTTAATGGCCGCAGAACAGTCACTGGATCTCACCTCCAGAAGACATTTAGGAGTATGAGAACCTAGCGATTTAATGTATAATGAGAGCATAAAATGAATCTCAGGAAAAGCACAATGTTTCATTGGAAGAACTCTCAGGAAGCTTTCCGGAAAGGACGTAGCCTACAAAACCCCCATTTCAGCAATATTTGATTACTACTGGTCAGTCCTGGATTCATACCAGATAATATTGGTAGAGGAAATAGAGAAGATACGAGAAACACCAGCGCATTTCATTCAAGATTCATTTACTAAGCACCAAAACGTCAGGGAGAAGTTCAGTTAATTTGCTTGGATTCGGGATGGAATCCTTCTCTCTCCTTTGTCAAGAAACAGAGAGACAAAGTTAGTGCTACCTCTCCCGGTTGAGTAAATTTGACCATTCATAACTTCTGCTCGGCGCTCATCTTTTGTTTGTCTGGTTGCAGTATTGTTTACAATGTATGTGTGTGACTCCCTCTCAGTGTGTGTGTGTGTGTGTGTGTATGTGTGTGTGTGTGTGTGTGTGTGTGTGTCGGATTAGCTCTGCAAAGTAATGTTTTAATTTCACTTGCACAGCGGTTACCTGCTGTAGTTTTACCTTGAAAGTGACAGGAGGCGCACGTGTCGATACCTCTAAGGTTGTCGACATCTCCTGGTTGCATTCTCATCACTCACTTGTGTCTGAGAACTTTGCTGCATACGTAGGAATATTAACCAACTGCAGTTCATTCCCAGGTGGGGATTTTCCTATGTCCTAGTGTGGGATAAAAGCCCATCATTTAATCGTATTTTGAAAAAGTTTTGCGATTATTTTTACAGATTTTTCATTTTCTTTGATAACGTTATATTGAGGATGTAAGAATATACGGATGATGGGGGTGATTAGGATAACACACACACACACACACACACACACACACACACACACACACAGACAGACACAGACACACACACGCGCATACAGACAAACACACAGATATACGACAATTACCTAATGAGGAAGGCCTAAATCTTAGACTAAAAAAAGGAAAAGGCGGTGGATAGAATCCTGATAGCATAGCACACAGTCATGGCTGATAATCAGTGGATTAAGAAGGATGAGCAAGACATTCTGCAACAGACTAAAATCTCCATCCTAAATGCTTTGGCTTGAGGTCAGGTGAGGCAAAAAACTTCAAAACCTTCACCACACTCGTCTTCACTTAAAATAGAGGGCAAATCCACACCTAAATCTGCTTCAGTCCATACGTCCCAACGTAAAATGCACTCAGTTAAAAGACAGCATTCAGTGATGTACACCGCATGGGCGTGAGACACAGAGCCGATCTTTCGCCAGAATTGGAAGCCACGTGTGAGGGAATAGTACTCACATCGGACGTGGGTCAGGATCAGGTCAACCTGCTGGAATGACCGGTAAGAGAAACGCCATAACTGGAGAGTCGGCTATACCAACGACAGCTCATTATCTGTCTCTGACAAACACTCCTCTTTCCACAAATGATTGAATGTCTGACTCACCATAGAAAAGTCATCCCGCTGGGGATTATCTCGTGTGTTACGTCATGTTCCTTGAATTCCAGGGTGCCCTGTTACCCACCTGGTCCCTACACCGTTGAAACAAGTGTAGTTTGTCATGTATGAGCTGAACCAGTCTCTTTTCTTGTGGGTAGATTAGAAACCGTTTCCCCAAAGACGACTCATCTGCTCTGGAGCCTTCACAATCACATGGAACTCTGCAGTAAATACAGTAAATTCATGGGGAAAGTGGATCCCGAAGTAGCGGTTAGGCAGCGCTAGTGAACAACCAAAGAGTCCCACTTTTTGGAGCCGACAGTGCGCACAGCTATTGCACGCTGTTGTCAACCAAAAAGGTTAATGAAAAAAAGGGCCGAAAAGTAAAATATAGAGTGGAAATACTTTTTATAATTAACAAAGTTTAAAATAATAGTGGGTCTCTGTAAAAGCCGAAGAGGAGTCCACGCCTGATGTGAAGAAGCGGCTGAGTAGCCTCAGAACAAAGGCTTAATATGGCGCTGGTTCTAAAGGCTCCAGTGGCCAGCCGAATTCCCTTATGGGAAATTACGTCCAATATTTTTGAAATAAGAGTGTCATGCCAACCCTTACACTGCGCCCATAGTAAAACGGAGATTACTATGACGAAAGTTCGGTCTGGATCTCACGAACGTCAAGTAAGGCATTTTAAAATAATGACTGCCTTTGTGGATAATCTATTCAGGTCTGTATGGTGTGGCAGCCATGAGAGTTGGGAGATAAATGTGACTCCCAGAAATCTCACCGTTTCTTTAACAATAAATAATGTCCATCATCCGCAAGCGAGAAGAGATTAAGAGGACATGAATGGTTAAAAACAGCGGACAGAGACTCTTTTGTGTAGAAATTAAAGCCCCCTTCTCAGGCCATTCCTCTATGCTGAAGGGTCTGTCGCAACTGACGAGTTGCTGTTGCTTGACTCGCAGACGAATAAGCGGCTAAGAAGTCGTCAGTAAGCAAAGAACACTGGACAGGACATTTAACTATGGATGTAGTATTACTAACAGCAATGTCAAAGGCAGTCACACTTCAGACACTCAATATCAAAAACAGCGTGGTGAGAGGAAGGATGGTGAGAGGAAATATACAGTAAATACGTGAGAACATCCTCGAAACTCAGGTTCCTAGAGCTCTCGGGGTACAGTATGCTTCCAGGTAGCATTGTAGGCCTTTTAGAAGTCTTTGCTATCCATACCCAGAATGTCCTGGCATGCCATAACTCATTCACAACAATTTAGACCAATATGCACTTCACTGCTCATAGCAGACTCTCCAAGCTGCTTAGCAACTAGCAACTTTTGGTGCAGTAGATACCCCAGAGATTGCCCTCTAGCGATTGTTCTACCTCAACAGGTTGCATCAGCATGCAACACTCCTTGATATTGACAGGACTTCTGACTGTGTGCTGAAATCTAGCGGTGCCACATAGTACTCATCTGCTATCCACATAATGCTGGTATGTGTCCTAATAGACGTTTTACGTTTTTTTATTAATTTTGCATTAATTCTCTAATAACACACAAGAAGTGATGCCATTATGGGAAAGCCTCCGGCATACCAGCTTCCAGGAGTAGTAGGTTATCAAAGGTGAAGTGATGTCTCCAGAAGACACGCTGAAAGTAGGTACGGGAGTGGATTCTAAGAACCAGGCAAGGTGGTGGTTGACTGTTCACTCGAAGATGGTAATGAGAACGTCATGATAAGTACTGGGTCGTGTGGCTGTCCCTCTGGATTCAAAGATGACATTTAAATTTAGTCTCACTATGAGTAACTTGAGTGACCTAAATCACAAATCAAATTCTTTCTTATTTGCTCCACCGTGTGAGGTATCATAATGTACTATAAGGGTGTATCGGCAGGGGATAGGTTATAAGTCATTAGCTGCTGACAATTCAGACTCCAGTTTCCAGAAAGAGAGTGCCGCTTGACTTCTTTATCAGTGGTGAAACCGTAGTCCAAACTGCCCTCATCATCATCCGCTACATACCTCCCAAGGCTGAAAACACATTACCAGTGCCCGTTACAGTGGCAAAATAGAGCGCCATAGTCTGGGCAACGCCTTACAGCTTGGTCTAGAGAAGTCCGTTTCTCATTGTATCACCCACTGGACACATCCCTCCTCTCCCAGAAATCCCCCTGAATGTCTCCCATATTACTTTACTTCAAGTGGGATGGTTTATGGTGGTCAGGAACGTTTCCACGATCCCTTTCTGGCTCTTTCTTAATTAGGCGACATTTCACCATTGCTACCCAGAAGGCTGCGAGATTTTTGAAATTAGTCAGTGCTTGATCTACGCAGAGCCGCTCGCCTAGTCCTTATTGCAGAGCGGGATTCGTCAGTGCACCAAAGTACAGCCTGCTATTCAGCTGGTGTAAAACTGCAGAATGGATCCTCCAGCGGCGCAATGGATCATTTGAGTGAAACGGTCCTCCCATTCCGAGACGTTTTTATAGCGTTCGAGAGTAGTTGGCTGCAACCCGTGCAGTTTGTTCTACTGAGCACACATATTGGGGGCCTTCGTTCGGGCACTACTCAGTCTGGCAGCTGAATGCAAAATGGGAAGAAATCACTTGATTTCAAATCATCGAACACTTTACACTGAGTAGCCTGTACTAGATCTGGAGAGCATACCATGAGATCATACCACATTGCAGTCCTGAAGGGTGTGCTCTATCCCATGTTCAATGTGTACTGACAAGAGAATATGAGAAAGCTCGTAATTACTTTACCAATGTGACAGGAGGCTGTAGATCGCAAAGCACAATTAATGATGCAGGTAGCGACTGTTGGGAGGCATGTCATATGGATGGTGTGTCAGGAGGCACTTTCTCAGCTCGCCACTTGCCGGATTCTCAGGGGAGAAGAGGTGGTAGTAACCTGTGTACGCCAGTGGGCGCAGTAAAACAAGAGTGACTTTTTTCCATTTATTTTTGCAAATACCTCTCTCCTTTAACAATGCAACGGCGGTCCTCTGCCGCTGCTTTTTCGGGTGCGCTGCCAGCGCACCCCGGCTACTCAGCAAGGAGATGCTGCGCCTCCACCCACCGAACTCGAAGAAGGTGGAGCGTGCTGATGTGACTTACACACGCTGGCCTAGGAGGTCCTCGATCACCTCCAGTTACTGTGGCTCATCTCTGCTCTCTGAACCGCAGTGACTGTCGTCGTGTCGTCGAGAAGTGCACCGACCTTGGCCTGCCGTGCAGGTAGGACCCGTTACTACGCTGAAGTGTAAGGAACGCTGGTGTCCTGGCTAAAGTCAACACGGAAGACCACCAGGCCCTACCATCCGCGTTGCAAGCTGTCAGCAGCACCGAACTTGTGACTGGTCCATGTTGTTGTTGTTGTGGTCTTCAGTCCTCAGACTGGTTTGATGCAGCTCTCGATGCTACTCTATCCTGTGCAAGCTTCTTCATCTCCCAGTACCTACTGCAACCTACATCCTTCTGAATCTGCTTAGTATATTCATCTATTGGTCTCCCTCTACGATTTTTACCCTCCACGCTGTCCTCCAATACTAAATTTGTGATCCCTTGGTCCCTCAGAACATGTCCTACCAACCGATCCCTTCTTCTGGTCAAGTTGTGCCACAAACTTCACATCTCCCCAATCCTATTCAATACTTCCTCATTAGTTATGTGATCTACCCATCTAATCTTCAGCATTCTTCTGTAGCACCACCTTTCGAAAGCTTCTATTCTCGTCTTGTCCGAACTATTTATCGTCCATGTTTCACTTCCATACATGGCTCCACTCCATACAAATATTTTCAGAAATGACTTCCTGACACTTAAATCTATACTCGATGTTAACAAATTTCTCTTCTTCAGAAACGCTTTCCTTGCCATTACCTGTCTGCATTTTATATCCTCTCTACTTCAACCATCATCAGTTATTTTGCTCCCCAAATAGCAAAACTCCTTTACTACTTTAAGAGTCTCATTTCCTAATCTAATTCCCTCAGGATCACCCGACATAATTCGACTACATTCCATTATCCTCGTTTTGCTTTTGTTGATGTTCATCTTATATCCTCCTTTCAAGACACTGTCCATTCCATTCAACTGCTCTTCCAAGTCCTTTGCTGTCTCTGACAGAATTACAATGTCATCGGCGAACCTCAAAGTTTTTATTTATTCTCCATGGATTTTAATACCTACTCCGAATTTTTCTTTTCTTTCGCTGCTTGCTCAATATACAGATTGAAAAACACTGGGGAGAGGCTACAACCCTGTCTCACTCCCTTCCCAACCACTGCTTCCCTTTCATGTCCCTCGACTCTTATAACTGCCATCTGGTTTCTGTACAAACTGTAAATAGCCTTTCGCTCCCTGTAATTTACCCCTTCCACCTTTAGAATTTGAAAGAGAGTATTCCAGTCAACATTGTCCAAATATTTCTCTAAGTGTACAAATGCTAGAAACGTTGGTTTGCCTTTCCTTAATCTTTCTTCTAAGATAAGTCGTAAGGTCAGTATTGCCTCACGTGTTCCAGTGTTTCTACGGAATCCAAACTGATCTTCCCTGAGGTTGGCTTCTACTTGATTTTCCTTTCGTCTGTAAAGAACTCGTGTTAGTATTTTGCAGCTGTGACTTATTAAACTGATAGTTCGGTAATTTTCACATCTGTCAACACCTGCTTTCTTTGGGATTGGAATTATTATATTTTTCTGGAAGTCTGAGGGTATTTCGCCTGTTTCATACATCTTGCTCAACAGATGGTAGAGTGCATAAGGAGAGTTAAACATGTCCCTGGCGGCTGTTGGCTGTACTGAGTACGAGCAGGAAATCTATAACAGACGTATACGCAGCTTTAATACCGTATCAGGAAATTGAGTACGCTTGTCCTTCTAACTCCCTCTCGAGCTGAAATGCTGGGATATTTACAGTGCGAACTATCGGTTGGTGTTGACCCAACGTCATCTGCAATGACCGCGTAGGCTTTGCTAATACGAATGTATCAGCGGTACATATCGATCCCTATTTGCCTAACACATTTGTGATACAAACAGACTGGTCCGTAACAATATTCAGTAAGTCCTCCTGAGTTGGTGACGTGGCTTCTTACTTCACCTAACAAGGTGACGTGATACTTATCAGTCGTATTGTTTACTAAGCTCTTGCTGATGCTAGCTACCCAGTTCGCGCAAGCTGCTGATGGCCACTTTTCCGCCTAACCTGCTAACGCGATGAAACACTGTCGTTTCGTGTCGGGCTTGTTGATCTCTTGTTGACACTCCCGCAAGGACCACAAACTGAACGATGTCTCAGTATTATGAAATTCTGTGGCCTACTGCCTGCTACAGGGCTGGTACATAACAGTACATTAAAATCCAAACATAGTATTAGTCGACTGGGGAGCTGAGTAAGGAGGTCACGGAGTGCCTCTTCTTCTAGCACTTCATGCGGTGTCAGTTACACTGAACCTGCCGTAAATCGATGTTGCATATGCACTGGCACAGCAACTGCTTATAGACTGATTGTGAGGGTGAGAAGAGAGCAATTATAGGTGTAGTTCAGGAAAGTTGCCTCTCCACCTTCAGCGCTTTTCCCACTAAAGTCATCCTTTTTGTGAAGAATATATCCATATTGCTCATGAATGTAAAAGAAATGACAAGGAGTATCTTAAAGGCGCACACACATTGGTCTACGTTGAGTCAATAGACATAGTTCCTCCACAGGAGAACTAAGCACATTCTAGACTCATTGAGCTGTGGAAGCCATCTTAATGTGGAGGCTTTCCTGTATTTTCCCCCCATTTTTCCCCCATGGAGAGCGGATTGCAGCAGACAGAGGAGTTATTTGAGGGACTCACCAGTTCGTCAGGCAGATACCGACGTATAGTGCAATCATCATCTGACCAATGTCATATGATCTAATGACTTCGTTCCCACTCGGATTTACCTACTGGTATTCGTGCCCAACTTGAAGTTTGTGGCTCCTGGCAAGGCCGTTTTAACAGAAACATTTTACTCAGTCTTCTCTATGATCTATCAAGATGATTTGCTGTAATTTCTGACATTAGTTTCGACCACCAGTGGAATGCTTGGTTGTGGGACCAGCGGTGTAGGCTTGCTGTTGCATTGCAGGTGCAGGTAGATGAGCTCTGCTCATCAGTGGAAGTCTGGACAGTCTGAACACCAACACTGGTCTTTCGTACAGGCTGTTTAAATGCTGACACTAAAGGCTTCACAAAGGTGGAGACAGGGTGGCCTTAAATGCCTCCTTTGCATCAGACTAGGAGCTGCTTTGGGTGATTTAAATCTTCTGTAGGTTCCTTTCTTCTGTAAAAGAGGAGTCTTCTTACTCCAAACTCGCTTCAAAGCAGTTGGCACATGTGGCTGGAACAGTATTTTTGACATTGGTTCATGGGAGTTACAGTTTATCTCCCCCACACTGATGGAAATTACAACCAATATTGATGAACTTAAGCACTGACAGTTAAAGTAGCACATTTGATTCGGTATGTACGGCCCAGCTTTAATATATACTCAGGCAACATCGGTAGAGTGAATTGTTTGCCAGGTTCATGAGTGCTAACTTCTGGAACTCATCATAAACCGTTTTCATGTAATTATATGACATTTTCACTTTCCCTCCCCTGTCAGAGGGGTATCTACTGTATATCGTCAATGTCCTAGCATGTCACAACTCCTTTTCAACAGTTTAGCCCCATGTGCAATTCACTAATCATACCAAAATCTCCGAGGTATTTACCAGTTAATGACTGATGGTGCAGCAGGTTCCCCAGAGGACGCCCTCCAATGATTGTTCTGCCTCAACAGCCATGTATGTCTGACTGGTCTTCTGACTGAATGCTGAAATCTACCAGTGTCATGTAGATAAAGTTAGTACTCAAATACTATCCCAATAATGCAGGCTTCTCTTCTAAAAGACCTTTTACTATTCTTATTCATTTTTGATCAATTCAGTAATAATTTTATTAACTTTATTTACCGTATGTTAAATTAAAATGTTTATGTGCCAAATTTTGTATGCTTCAGATCTCCACAAAATGGCATTATTGAGAGCACATCAGTATTAAAATGGGTGGGTATTTATGTAACACTCTAGTGCAAGGCCAAGTACATTTTGTAGTATACCAATATACTACCTTACGCCCACTCCTCCACCAACGCACACCCTGTCTCCTTCTCCTCCTCCAAATGCTATCTTCACCCCCCCCCCCCCTCCCGTTTTCCCACACCTATTTCCCAGTGTTCATTCTTAAGCTACTGGGCTATATAAACTATACAGTTTAATTTCAGGTCTGTATTAAAACCACGGAATCTGTGACTATATGCTTAGTTTTAGGAGTGCTACACAGGTTAAGTTAGTCTGAAAGTACCACCTCTATCATACAAGTATAAGTCTTATATAACTACTCCACAAATGATAGTAAATTTATAATAGCCCCTAATAGTATTTGATGGAGTCTGCATTTAATTATCTTTAAAATGAATATATAGATATGCAACTTTACAACGGTATTGAGAACCACTTTATGTTTCACTCACATCTTCATCTGTTATAAGTAGTAAGATTACACTAACATAAATTTAATGATAGTCATGTAATACTGGAGGTTATGGTTTAGCTACATAATATGACATACTAATGTACCTTCTCTGAACTTGCACATGGAATCAACCATTGTTCATTCATATATTCACTTACTATAAACAGTGAGACAGCATTAATATGAATGAAATGTACATGAATGTAATACCTAAGTATACCGTTAGATATATAATACAGCTTATTAATGTACCACCTTTGTATGTGCCACCCCACTATCCATCTGTCCACCACGCCCACACCCAAATTTTCTCCATCTCCATCCCCTTAGCTGTCTGCCCCATTGCCCCCATCCAACATAACCCCACCCCCTGATACCAAACAGCATCCTCCCTCCTTGGACACTTACTCCATGTGTTTCCTTCCTCCTACCCCCTCAATTCCCTTAAACTGAAGAATCGTGTTTTATTGTGGACACAGACGTATACGCACATCATTGGGCAGGTTCTGGCTCAGGATCTTCCTTTTTGGGTTTTGTGGCTTTCCCGTCGTTTCACATAGAATTTTCATGTTGATGCATATATGTGCTTTCTTTTGTGTAAATCTCCAGCAGTCATTTAATTGTGGTTTTGTGATCGATGTCATCATTTTTGAAATAATATTTTGTGGTATGACTACGCTGGCTATATTTACACGCTTAGTACAGTGCATTACATTGCCTCTTTGTAAGAGGGTGCTATGGGAGTGTGTCACAAAGCTATGTCAAGGACTTGGATAAATGAGTGTCTGTCCTCTATATCTAAACATGTGACTCAAACAGTGGTGCCGATTTGCTACGATTTCTGCTACAGTTTTTACATATGTTAACGTCAGGTGCAAGGATGTCGCGAAGGCAAGTCACATCAATGGTTTGTCTGTTAAATTTCTGTTAATGGTTATTCATTAGTCATAATCTCAAGTATATTATGTATAATTGATATTTTTCACATATCATGTAGTGCGACAACTGCCTTATAAGACAATAAATAGGATTTTTCGATGATGATATGGCGCAGAGACAGCTCAGATATAGCATAAGATGACTTCTTGTTTCCTAAGCCCTGCAGTATATGACATGTACACTTTTTAATTTTCAGTTCAACATGCACTTGAGAATGGCTGTAAAGACGAAGTCATGACTGTGCGAAATGAATGAACTATAATTTACAGTTGCATGGAGGAAATTCCTTTCAAAGTAACATAGGAAAAAGTTATTTTTCGTAGAGGTTTTTGCTACCTTCACGGTCCCGGAAGTTAACCAAATATCCCTTCTTTTCTGTGACAAACGTTTCACCGTCGCGCAGCCCCGTAGCCCCTGAAGCATGTCCAGAGATTACGACTGCAGAGGAACGACGGTGCTCACCAGTCCTCAGATCAGGGAAATCGGATTTGCCGAGCCAGTACCCAGCAAGCGAATCCTGAGGTGCTCACCACTTAGAACGACCCGTGGGGCATGTGCGGCTTTATCGAGAAAGCCACAGGCGCTGCGAGCATTACAGACCAATGGTCATAGTATTGGTTCTCCGTGTTTCCAAAAGCTTCGATAGTAAAACAAAATGTTATTGATATCTATTTTCCTGCTACAGAACTCATACTTCATCAAGCTACGAACAAGTCCATCTACGTTTCGTGTGAAACGTATTACTACCTACAAAACAATTTCTCATAGAAGTTTATTAAAGCAGAGCAGCTCAGTTCCAGCTATCTCGATGGCTGTAACCCAATCTGAGTACGACAGTAACAACAGTTTCTGGTGCTGACTGAGTTCAAGACTATGTGGCAGAACATGTAATCTGCGATTAGAGTTCTGACAACTCTTCTCAAACACCAGGGAGTGGTCCCATTAGTAAGAGTTAGTAAAAGAACTTGTACTAAAGGAACAAAAGATCAGTATGCTTACATGTCACCACTACACATGAAATTTACAAAAAGCGATGGAAGAATCATCTAAAAGAATGTAGAATGTATTCAAGTTTCATTTGTGGTGGTAATGAATAATACAATATATGACAAATAGGTCGGTTTGTTATTCTCAAGGAGACCATCGTCACACGTTGAGGCCTTCTGTGGGTTTCGATGTAGGATTATTAAAGACATTTGAGCATATACAGTGAGCAATCGTGCAGCTACTGAACCCCGAAATTTACGTAACTGACAGACTTGATTTATAGCGTTTGTATCACTACAGTGTCGGCCACTATTAGATTGTTACATTTAAATGGCTGCAAGACAGAAATTACTTTGATTTACTACTTACCGAAATAGTATTGGGCGCACATGCGCATCATCAGTGGTGTTTTCGTTAGAGAGGACCAAATATATTTGAAATATGTTTGTCTCCAGTGTATATTATTTGCATTGCTTAATGTAATTGGTGGTTTTTCATACAATGTACCACACATAATAGTTTATTAGCTCACAACAAAGACATTTGCCAGTAACGGTTATATTATGTGACGCTTTTAAGCAGCACATTTATTTAGGATACTGTGTAGCACTCTGTAGCGATGTTCTTTACGTCCAAATATTGTGACTGAGTTATTTACTTCTAACCTTATATAATTTGAGTTGTAAAGTGTCTCATATCTGTTGACACAAATGTACTTCGATTTCTGGCTATTAGGCAGTGCTTTCGTACTTTTTGGTCGTCACCAGTTAATGGCCTTCTAACAGAAACCAAAGAAATGTCTCTTGACAGCCGTAGAGCACTACTGGCTAAAGTGTTTTTGTTTGAAAATTCCGTTTTATTTAACCATCCTTGTGTTTCTAAAACGAAGAGCTTGGTACAAGGATCGTATCCAGAAGAAAGCAGACAAACACTGTTGTTAGCAAATGGCTTCCACTGTCTCAGATTCAGATTCGCGTTGACACCGAAGGATTGAATGTTACCAAGGTTTCCTAAAGTATATGATAAAGCCGTCTGTCGACCAGACGTCTTTCTATCAGACGGAATGGGTGAACAGTTTAACGTTAACAGTGATGGAATAAATTATACGGAAAGCGAATGATTTTCACCATATAGATGTAACATTTATTTCGCCAACCTTTTCAAGTATCGAAGCGAGGTTTCTCGCAATTGATTGTATGTTGACAGGCATGTAATGTTTTTCATGGATAATGGTTTGACCTCTAGTATCAAAAGACTTTGAAACAAGTATGTTAAGGGAACAGTATACTTCTCATAACGGCATGCGGTAGCTCTAGGAGAGACAATTACAGTGATAGAGAGCTTGTTAATATTGATGTTGAATCTTTGGCAAAAGATTGCGAATAGTGTACTAAAACTAAAAGGCCAGGGTAGGATATCGATTACTGCAACGTAAGCAGAGCTCTCAAACCATATTCGTCGTTATATGCAACAACATAGGCCTACGCTACAAAGATTTATTTCCTGTATGACGTATATAATCTGTGGATATGAAATTACGGCATGTGATAGGTTCGGTCGCATCAGCTGAGGCTTAGAAAAAATATTTCATATGTTTGTACGTTTCCAGGTGAAACAGCTATAGTTCCGTCGGGCTGATTTCGATTTAAACCGCCCACGTTGCTTGTCAGAGCTTAAACAGAAACGTCGGTCGTTCATAGTTCATAATGAACGAAGATAATATAGTACTTGATCAAATTTCTTAGATTTAAAAAGAAAAATACCTTGCCGGTCTTTGAATGGAGGCGCCACAATGCTTCTTCAAGGTTAATACACCTGCTGTGGGCAATGTGTCTATAGCTGCTACTCGAAATTTCAATTAGACAAGCTACACTTAAAATAAACTAAATATTTTATTCAGAATGACTGAAGACATGTTACCCACAATATAAATACGTTTCTTAACGAAATGTAGTTTTACGAGTGAAGCACAAGCTCACATTGTTTACCACTGATTGATAGCAGGACACGTGGTACAATCGGCGTTTGAGTGAGAGATGAAACTACAGTGGATGATACGCCGTTGCATGCTATGGCGATTCGATGTCGCACTTCTTGCATGTACGTTTAAGGCCTAACCGGAATAAGCCGATGCTTGGTGTGCCAAGCTGAGAGGGGCCCCACGGACGCCACACCTGTAATGTTTCTACATAGGGCGTATCCCAATTGGCAGCTGCCGCTTGAAGCGGCAATACAGGGGGCACACAAACGGCATGATAGATACACAGTGGCTATCACAGTTGAAACTGACACTGGTGAATGTGTACGAGTGAAGTGTGATGGCGAGGTGAGGGGTAGGGTGAGAAGGGGCGACACGTGATACGTCAATCGGGTGGTAAATGTAGTCGAGCCGGCACTGTATTCATTATCGACCGCGTCTTTCAGGCCTCTACATAAAACGATATCAAGGCGTTTCAAATCAGGGGAACTGGTCGGCTACTGCACTGCAGAATTCCGTCCTATTCAACGGCCATGGGACATTTCATTCAGCATTTCCGTTGCGGCACTGGAAGAGTGAGCCGGGTAGCCGTAGTTTCTGACCCCCTACTCTGTCTCTTATACAGTGGTACCGCTTCCAGAAGAAAAGGCAGACTGATCATATGTACACTGATGAGCCAAAACACATGACCACTAGCCGCGCGGGATTAGCCGAGCAGTGAGGGGCGCTGCAGTCATGGACTGTGTGGCTGGTCCCGGTGGAGGTTCGAGTCCTCCCTCTGGCATGGGTGTGTGTGTTTGTCGATAGGATAATTTAGGTTAAGTAGTGTGTACGCTTAGGGACTGATCACCTTAGCAGTTCAATCCCATAAGATTTCACCAACATTTTAACATTTTTGAACACATGACCACTGCCTATCGCGACTTCGGATGCCACCTGGTGACGTGGAAGGCACGTGAAGCGATAATAAAAGTACGGAAGCGCAGCAGACACGGACGAGGATCACCCTAGCGAAGATATCGGCCGCAAGTGCGGAAATCTATTGAGATATGCGACCTTGCCAAAGGGCGATTATAATAATTAATAGCCTGTGAACGAGTATCTCATAAACTGTGAAACTGGTCGAATGTTCACGTCCTGCTGTCCTGAGCGTCTACGGAAAGAGGTAGGACAGAGAAACTACTACTAGACGCTAAATGGCTGGACGTCCATGAATTTT
The DNA here is from genome assembly GCF_023864345.2 of Schistocerca serialis cubense. Classification (NCBI taxonomy): domain Eukaryota; kingdom Metazoa; phylum Arthropoda; class Insecta; order Orthoptera; family Acrididae; genus Schistocerca; species Schistocerca serialis. The sequence continues at coordinate 739,252,586 of NC_064643.1, read as the reverse complement.
CGCAGAACATGAAGTTCGTTGTCGTGTCTGCTCTGTCATATCGAATAGATGGTGATCTGTCGCATCTATGCCGAAAGAGCACTATGCTGGTGCAAGCACAGGTGTTTCGGGACACAGCGTTCAACGTTCATCGTTGAACATGGAGTTACGCAGAAGGCCACCCCTATGCGTTCAAATGTTGAGTCAACGACATTGTCAGTTTGAAACAAGTAAGTTTGTATCTTGCCATTGGGCGTTTCCTGATGGCGGGTTCGTCCTCCAAAAAACTGCAGTGGCATCCGATTTACGGGTAAGAGGCGAATTAGGTGGCAACGAGAATTAAAAGTACAATGAGATTTTCACTCTGGAGCGGAGTGTGCGCTTATGTAAAACTTCCTGGCAGATTAAAACTGTGTTGCGGACCTCATTCTGGAAACATCCCCCAGACTGTGGCTGGGCCATGTCTCCGCAATGTCATTTCTTCCAGGAGTTATAATTCTGCAAGGTTCACAGAAGATCTTCTGTGAAGTTTAAAAATTAGGAGACGAGGTAGTGGCAGAACTGAAGTTGATAGGACGGGTCCTAAGTCATGCTTGGGTAACTCACTTCGTAGAGCACTTGCCCAAGGAAGGTAAAGGTCCCGCGTTCGAGTCTCGGTCCGGCACACAGTTTTAACCTGCCAGGAAGTATCAGAATGTAAACTGTTGCACTTAGTGTAAGGGATGGATATCTGTTTTGCTATTGCGGAATACTTTGAACTTACGTACTGACTAGAAGTGCTTGGCATCGAAACCCTCGTGTTAGAAATTTTGTGTCGGTTCATTACTGTAAAAAATGTTTTGCGTAGCTCGTTCCACGTCTAATTCTCTCACACGTCGTAATCTGTCAGGATTGTGCTCTAGCGGTGTACTGCCAAATTGTTCTGCCTGATGGTATTGCAGGTTACTATTTACTTCATTGAGTTATGTCTGATCTTTTAACGTGGCAATTCCATTTTGCAAAGTGTTAACTTTACGATTCAGTGCATTGCTGTGATTCCAGCTCATTAATAGCACGGTTGAAAGCAAGGGGACACTATAGCCGTAATGATGATGGTGTCCTTTTGGGTAAAATATTGCGGACGTAAAATAGTCTCCCATTCGGATCTCCGGGTGGGGACTACTCAAGAAGGCGTCGTTATCAGGCGGAAGAAAACTGGCGTTCTACGGATCGGAGCGAGGAATGTCAGATCCCTTAATCGGGCAGGTAGGTTAGAAAATTTAAAAAGGGAAATGGATAGGTTGAAGTTTGATATCGTGGGAATTAGTAAAGTTCGGTGGCAAGAGCAACAAGACGTTTGGTTAGGCGAATACAGGACTATCAATACAAAATCAAATAGGGGTAATGCAGGAGTAGGTTTAATAATGAATAAAAAAATAGGAGTGCTGGTAAGATACTACAAACACCATATTGAACGCATTATTGTGGACAAGATAGACACGAAGCCGACACCTACTACAGTAGTGCAACCTTATATGCCAACTAGCTCTGCAAATGACGAAGAAATAGAAGAAACGTATGATGAAATAAAAGAAATTATTCAGATAGAGAAGGGAGACTAAAATTTAATAGTGATGGGTGACTCGGATTCGGTAGTAGGAAAAGGGACAGAAGGAAACGTAGTAGATGAATATGGAATTGGGTTAAGTAATGAAATAGGAAGCCGCCTGGTAGAATTTTTCGCAGAGCACAACTTAATCATAGCTAACACTTGGTTCAAGAATCATAAAGGAAGATTGTATCCATGGAAAAACCCTGGAGATACTGACATGTTTCAGATAGACTGTATAATGGTAAGACAGAGAAATAGGAACCAGGTTTTAAATTGTAAGACATTTCCAGGGGCGGATGTGGACTATGACCACAATCTATTGGTTATGATCTGTAGATTATAAAAGAATAAACTGAAAAATGGTTGGAATTTAGGAAGATGTGACCAGGATAAACTGACTAAACCAGAGGTTGTACAGAGTTTCAGGGAGAGCATAAGGGAGCAACTGACAGGAATGGGGGAAAGAAATACAGTAGATGAAGAATGGGTAGCTTTGAGAGATGAAGTAGTGAAGGCAGCAGAGGATCAAGTAGGTAAAAAGACGAGGGCTAGTAGAAATCCTTGGGTAACAGAAGAAATATTGAATTTAATTGATGAAAGGAGAAAACACAAAAATGCAGTAAATGAAGCAGGCAAAAGGGAATACAAACGTCTCAAAAATGAGATCGACAGGAAGTGCAAAATGGTTAAGCAGGGATGGCCAAATGTAAGGATGTAGATGCTTATCTCACTAGGGGTGAGATAGATACTGCCTACAGGAAAATTAAAGAGACCTTTGGAGAAAAGAGAATCACTTGAATGAATATCAAGAGCTCAGTTGGGAAACCAGTTCAAAGCAAAGAAGGGAAAGCAGAAAGGTGGAAGGAGTGTATAGAGGGTTAATACAAGGACGATGTACTTCAGGACAATAATATGGAAATGGAAGAGGATGTATATGAAGATGATGCACTGTCGTCATGAAGTATTGACAGATATGGTATCCATTGCAAGAGAGTTATTTAGCAAACGAGTATTTTCGGAACCATCCATGACTGGGCTACGCGTGGTACTATTAATCGTTTTACGCGATATGATGCGCAAATACAATCAAAGAACAACCAAAAAAACGAGAAATAAAGAGCAATTTGCCGTTGACATGTTAGTATAATCGACACAGATTAGTAAATGCGCAGCGGAAAATTACTAACTACACTCACTAATTAAGTAACAAAGAGCGGAGTGTATGCCCGACTGTATTGTTTCAGATGATTCCAAAAAGAATTTAGATCTCCACAAAGTTGTCGCCAAGTGAACCATGTGCGTTTGAAATGTGATTAAAAGTACGTCACTGACAGTGCTCTGTAACACAACTGTACAATGGGAATGGCATGTGAACGTGTATTCTATCTCGTCGTCTATGAGCTTTGCGCTGTACTAAAATTTTCTCACTGCGACAATATAAGTTTAATTCAGCTGCGAGAATGTAAACTGTCAATAACTTTAAAACAAAATAAAACTGCATGAAATCACGCAAAACACTAAAAGGGAATCTGATGCAACAATATCGATCTGAAATTGAGCCTGGTATTAAAACAAAACTTGAACAATTTAAAAATAAAGGTCCCTGTTCTTAATGAATGCTATCCCTGAAATAATAAAATTTCTTACCTATATCTGAGCAATGGTAACGCTGTATGCAATGTTCTCTGCGAGTACTTTAAATTGTATAATTAGCAAACAGCTATTCTGCACGGCTGTTGCTTAGCATACATCTTAATTAAATCGAATGTAACTGAAATGATAACTTCTTGTGAAAAATAGTTTATGACAAATGACATCGTTTTGGAAACTGGTAATGACTTGAGGTAAGCAACAATATGGCACTAACTTCAAAAATAATAATATCACAGTTAGCACACTCAATAAACTGCTTATACGTTAGCAATCAGCTTTGCAAAAACCATTGGATGTGAGTGCTTACATTGTCTCAATCATCACTTATGAATCCGAACAACTTTCTTTACCTTAATCAATTCCAACTTCTATTGAGATCCATTTTACACTTAGCAAACATCATAGTATCTTGTAAATAAAAAAAAAAGCTGCTGCCCATAGCAAGTAAGTACATATTCAGCAGACTTCAGATACAATACGTCTTTACACTTGAGAGTTCTCCACATACCGGGTGATCAAAAAGTCGATATAACTTTGAAAACCTAATAAATCACGGAATAATGTACATAGAGAGGTAAAAATTGGCAAACATGCTTGGATTGACATGGGGTTTTATTAGCACAAGAAAACCAAATTCACAAAATGTCCGACTGATGGCACTGGACAGCAAATCGTCAGTGACTGTGCATGACAATCGTGTATAAAAAGAGCTGTAATGAGAGAGAGAATCAGATGCGCCAGCAATCGCAACATGTTGATGTTACCTGAAAAGGCGGTTTTAGTGAAGCTGTATTATCAGAATGGAGAGTCGGATTACGTCTGAATAGTATGTCTTTGCTGTTCCACCTTTAGGGTATTGTTTCCTAGTTATGACCATACCACATGTAAGATATGCTTCAAGAAAATAAAGTTTAACACTGGTTTTAAAATAAAATGCAGTTGAATATGAATCGCTCGCAGCGACAATGGCTGTTTGTTAATTTAAAAATGTAAACTGAATATTGGATTAATCTTAATGGCTGCTGGCCATGTTACAACGTATCGTACAGAAGTCGGCCATATTGTATACTCGTGTATTGGTATGGTTGCAGAAGTTATTGTTTAAGGAAAAGCACTGAGAATAAAATTTATCACTGAAAACTGTTACGCGCGAAAGAAATACTACAGAATCTACTGAAGAGCTAATACACTGAATTATGTGTCAGGTGAAGCCTGAACATGCAAAGATGCTGCGTCTTACCTTATTTTGCTGAAAGCTTCGTTGCGTCTTCCTGCTAAATTTTAGAATTGGAAAATATCTTCAGATTTTCGTTATTTCTCATATATTCAAGTCCAGGTCCAGAAAGTTGATTTTTCACATGAAACAAACAGAACAACGTAATAAATGACAAAATAACAAATCCGACACACAGTCGACAATATAAAAGAATCAATAAAATAAAATACTGGTTATTGTATATGTATGATAGTGATTGGTTGTAATTAATATTTGCTGTTATGGAATGTGGACGTTTAATTATTTGGTATCAGGCGCTTGGCCATGGCTTTTTTGTAAATGCAAAGTTATTCGTAGTTGACCGTGAAATAAGACTCAAATAATCGGACATCATATTTAAATCGTTTCCAAAGACTGCTGCGGTAGGTGCGGACTCAAATTTCAATATTAGAATAATTGGCCAGCCATGTCAATACGTCGTTCAGAGGTGACTGCCAACTAAACATAAAAATGTTTACACAGTTAGTTAAATCAGACATATTCAACGAATGAGCTTACAGTTAAATAATTCAACTTACTTTCATAAATATAGAATCTTTACAGGGTCGAGTGCCTAGTGATATTTCAACTCGCAGTGTTCTTATATAACATCAAATATGGCGGTGTGCCAGTTAATAAAATATGTGTGCTTCCCGCACCAGTTATTTTACATGACTTACGTCTTCATAATGAAACATAAGAGTGTCGTAATTGTATTTTGTTTTATCAGTGGCATAGCGCTGCATTTCTGCGCCATGGGCTTTATTTATTTGTCAGAGATTAATTATTTAATTAAGTTCTCGCGTTTCCGAGGAAACTCACGCACGACATGCAAATGTGCCTTTAAAAAAATGGCTCTGGGCTCAATGGGACTCAACATCTTAGGTCATAAGTCCCCTAGAACTTAGAACGACTTAAACCTATCTAACCTAAGGACATCACCCACACCCATGCCCGAGGCAGGATTCGAACCTGCGACCGTAGCAGTCCCGCGTTTCCGGACTGCAGTGCCAGAACCGCTAGACCACCGCGGCCGGCAATGTGCCTTTATATTGCCCCCTGAATTGCGAGGCCAAAGGACACATCTGCAGGCGAGCGATTCACCTAAAGGCACCAGAAAATCTAAGTTATCTACAACTATTTACATGACATACATTATACAGTATATAGTATACAAAATTTGAATGACGCGCGTGAGCCGTAAAAGTTCTTATGTTGGCAAAATAGAGGGCGCGCATGCGCTGAAGCGTCCGTGTGACTCCGGCATTGCCGTTATATCGTAAATTTAGATCACGTGGCACAGTATTGCAGTTCATATTGTTCGTGTGCGCGCGCGTTTCTTAGTCGTTGCACAAAGAAAATATTCCACCAAGATTACATATGAAGAGCACATTCTATCACAGGTAATTTAATTTTAAAATTACAATATTTGTTATAATACAATACAGCTTTAGATTTTTGAATGTTCTTAGTTACATAGTATTGCATCGAAATGATTCAAAGAAAATTGTCTTTTTGTTTCAGGTGCGTTGACCTATACACATCGTGTCGTTATTACAGTTTATATTCATCAGCTGCACAGTAATGCTTCACATGTTAGTGTCGTCGTGGTAAAGTTTTTTGATCACAGTAAAATCGCTGTATAACAACGTAATTGACACATAAGCATGCCCATTTCCTATTTCCATTATAGTCGTTGTGATGCAGTTCGTTGTGACAAAAAGCATTGTTTGTTACAGATCGGACGTGACCCGTCTAGTAATTCGTCCATATGCGGTTCGTTTTCGATATTCCGTGGAAGCTTGGTTGCAGAACCTCGGACGGCACATAGCTGGCGTCGATCCTTGGGTAGTCCAGGTAAGTGTGTCCGTCACATTTCGAGAACATTCAATTCCTGAAGATCAACCAAAATTCTTCCACTCGTCGTGTTGTTTTCTGGACAGGCACGTAGTGACCATTTAATCCAGTTAACATCTCGAAGTTAGATACTGTAGTAATGTCACTAGGCGATGCACAAATTATGCACTGCACATTTCCAGTTTTTTGTTAAATATAGCTCACCTAAATGTTCGTAGTTACTTATCAAAGAATTCGTTCATCGCGTTTACAAAGGTACGAAGCATGATGGGTATCATTATCAGTTTCTTTTACATATGTTTCTGCGTTGTTGCAGACTTAGTAACAGTGGTCCACTATGCAATGTTCTTTTTCTTTTAAGTTTTTCACATTTTGGCACTCGTTATCGTTCAGATTTTCACATGGTAATAGTTACATTGTACACCATTTTTCCAATAACATAAGTAATCGTACATATACGTCACATACAGGGCTATTACAAATGATTGAAGCGATTTCATAAATTCACTGTAGCTCCATTCATTGACATATGGTCACGACACACTGCAGATACGTAGAAAAACTCATAAAGTTTTGTTCGGCTGAAGCCGCACTTCAGGTTTCTGCCACCAGAGCGCTCGAGAGCGCAGTGACACAAAATGGCGACAGGAGACGAGAAAGCGTATGTCGTGCTTGAAATGGACTCACATCAGTCAGTTATAACAGTGCAACGACACTTCAGGACGAAGTTCAACAAAGATCCACCTACTGCTAACTCCATTCGGCGATGGTATGCGCAGTTTAAAGCTTCTGGATGCCTCTGTAAGGGGAAATCAACGGGTCGGCCTGCAGTGAGCGAAAAAACTGTTGAACGCGTGCGGGCAAGTTTCACGTGTAGCCCGCGGAAGTCGACGAATAAAGCAAGCAGGGAGCTAAACGTACCACAGTCGACGGTTTGGAAAATCTTACGGAAAAGGCTAAAGCAGAAGCCTTACCGTTTCGAACTCATTGATGGGGACATGCTGTGCCGAGTGTCGGAGGAACTTGATTATCGGGTTGATGTCTGCCGAATCACTAAAGGGGAACATATCGAACATTTGTGAATGCCTAAAAAAACTTTTTGAGTTTTTGTATGTGTGTGCAAAGCATTGTGAAGATATCTCAAATAATAAAGTTATTGTAGAGTTGTGAAATCGCTTCAATCATTTGTAATAACCCTGTATTTTCTTAGCATAAACATAATACAGTTACACATAAACATGTTTACATCATCATTACATAGCTACAAATTATTACATTATGTCACGTTTCATTACATGAATTGCAGATATTTACATTCTCTTTTATGGTTTTACTGGGTTTATATCGATTTTTTTTGTGATGTCAACTGAAATTAAGATAGGTTACACACAACGTTAATTACATCAGTAGGCAAGACCAGGCGTTTTCACTACTCAATAAATATTCAAAACAATAAGAGACGGAAAACTGTTAGATTCCTCATATTTTGTGCGTGTGTATATAGTGTCTGTGTGGCCTTGGCTACTGGTAGATGCTTTTCTTGCTGAGAGATGTGCGTCTAATCTATTTCTCGAAGTAAATGATCACTTCACAGATGACGTCTGTTGGTTCGTCAGGTGTCATACCAAGTCAGTGGTACCTACAGTCACATATGTTCCCTGAAAAAATAATATATCATTCACTGCAACTTAATCATAAATTTTACCTTAATATTCAGTAATCTTCTTGGTAGTGCTGCGGCGTTGAAAGAAAAGTTCTGCTGTCATCTGAAATGAAAATTTCTATACTACTTATTATCTATGTTGCAGCAAATAGAGTTTTGCGAGTTGTTTGGCAATGTTTTCATGGATATGACAATCACATTATTTAGTATGAAATTCACTAAAATCTCGGTGTGCGTATAGCCAAATAATTTAGTTAGTTCTAGGATGTTGTAACAGATACGTACCAGGATGCGGTATGTTAACATTGACATAAGGTTCTTCATATAGCAGACGCCACTTAGTATTGCGTCGCTTGAGTGCTACAGATTTATGATGAGTACGAAGTAGTACAAGGATTCCTGCCTTGAATTTGTGTTTTCTTTTTATTATCTTTGTGTGATGTTTGTTTCGTATCTGTGCATGATGTGTCAGTGTAGTCAATACTTCTTTTATTTTCTGTTCAGGTGTGATTTCCTTGCCTGACAACTTAGGTAATGGTTCTATCCATTGATCGTTCTGTTTGCAATTGAACATGATCTTGTTAGGTGTGTATTTTGTATTGTAAATACTTAAGTTATTGTGTACGTCTTCAAAAGGACTTAGGTAGGACACCCAATTAGTATGTTTTGATGAAATATACACTCCTGGAAATGGAAAAAAGAACACATTGACACCGGTGTGTCAGACCCACCATACTTGCTCCGGACACTGCGAGAGGGCTGTACAAGCAATGATCACACGCACGGCACAGCGGACACACCAGGAACCGCGGTGTAGGCCGTCGAATGGCGCTAGCTGCGCAGCATTTGTGCACCGCCGCCGTCATTGTCAGCCAGTTTGCCGTGGCATACGGAGCTCCATCACAGTCTTTAACACTGGTAGCATGCCGCGACAGCGTGGACGTGAACCGTATGTGCAGTTGATGGACTTTGAGCGAGGGCGTATAGTGGGCATGCGGGAGGCCGGGTGGACGTACCGGCGAATTGCTCAACACGTGGGGCGTGAGGTCTCCACAGTACATCGATGTTGTCGCCAGTAATCGGCGGAAGGTGCACGTGCCCGTCGACCTGGGACCGGACCGCAGCGACGCACGGATGCACGCCAAGACCGTAGGATCCTACGCAGTGCCGTAGGGGACCGCACCGTCACTTCCCAGCAAATTAGGGACACTGTTGCTCCTGGGGTATTGGCGAGGACCATTCGCAACCGTCTCCATGAAGCTGGGCTACGGTCCCGCACACCGTTGGGCCGTCTTCCGCTCACGCCCCAACATCGTGCAGCCCGCCTCCAGTGGTGTCGCGACAGGTGTGAATGGAGGGACGAATGGAGACGTGTCGTCTTCAGCGATGAGAGTCGCTTCTGCCTTGATGCCAATGATGGTCGTATGCGTGTTTGGCGCCGTGCAGGTGAGCGCCACAATCAGGACTGCATACGACCGAGGCACACAGGGCCAACACCCGGCATCATGGTGTGGGGAGCGATCTCCTACACTGGCCGTACACCACTGGTGATCGTCGAGGGGACACTGAATAGTGCACGGTACATCCAAACCGTCATCGAACCCATCGTTCTACCATTCCTAAACCGGCAAGGGAACTTGCTGTTCCAACAGGACAATGCACGTCCGCATGTATCCCGTGCCACCCAACGTGCTCTAGAAGGTGTAAGTCAACTACCCTGGCCAGCAATATCTCCGGATCTGTCCCCCATTGAGCATGTTTGGGACTGGATGAAGCGTCGTCTCACGCGGTCTGCACGTCCAGCACGAACGCTGGTCCAACTGAGCCGCCAGGTGGAAATGGCATGGCAAGCCGTTCCACAGGACTACATCCAGCATCTCTACGATCGTCTCCATGGGAGAATAGCAGCCTGCATTGCTGCGAAAGGTGGATATTCACTGTACTAGTGCCGACATTCTGCATGCTCTGTTGCCTGTGTCTATGTGCCTGTGGTTCTGTCAGTGTGATCATGTGATGTATCTGACCCCAGTAATGTGTCAATAAAGTTTCCCCTTCCTGGGACAATGAATTCACGGTGTTCTTATTTCAATTTCCAGGAGTGTAGGTCCTCATGAATCGGTTTAGTTTACGGAAAAGCCTCTCAATCGTGTTACATTGTGGACTAAACCTTGAAATAAATATACTTTTAATGTTATTGTTCTTCAAGAAATTTCTCCATTTGTACCCAGAGTAGTATGCTGCATTATCTGACAGAATTGCTTTAGGTTTTCCCACGTGCGTCAGGTAATCACTTGAGAATCGGCGTATTATATCATTTGCAGTGGCGGATTTTAAGGCATAGAGTTTTACATGTTTAGAAAAATATCGTAAAAGCATAAGATATATTTGACGCCTCCAGAGCTTGCTGGATGTGGTCCACTTATGTCAGTACACAGAATTTCCAGGGGTTTACTCGGTGAAATAGAATGTAAATCTGTTTTTGTGGATATATTCTGAGGTTACGATTTTTGACTTACGACATATGTTTTAGGTTCCCTGTGAATTTTTCTTCTCATATTGCTAAAATAACAGTATGTGCTGAGCTTTGCCAAACAGTTTTTCGTCCCATAATGACCCCAAACTAAGTGTGTACGCCAAACCAAATTATGTTCAGACTCTTTGGGAATGAATACACACCATTTAGTAGCATTTGGATGTCGGCGATAAAATAATACATCATTGTGTAACTTGTGATACTTAGTCAAAGGATGATTGTGTTTTTCTACCAGTAAAGTTATTATCTTTTCCAGTGAGGATCAGATTTTTGTAATTTAGCCATGTTTCAGCACATATCAATATAATATTGGTGATACTGCTTGTCATGCATTAAGGAAATCCTGTAGTCATTTATGTTTTCTAAGTCACTGCTGGTTTCATTCATACCTTGTGGAAGTCTAGACAAAGCATCGGCAATGATGTTGTCCTTACCTTTTATGTACTTAATTTCAAAAGAGTAGTTCTGGAGACTAACTGCCCATCGTGATAGTCTAGGATGTACAAGTTTACAAGTTAACAAAAATGTCAGGGCCTGGTGATCGGTATAAATTACTGTATGTTTTCCAAAAAAATAATAATTGAATTTCTTGAATGCCCAGGCTATGGAAAGTGATTCTAACTCAGTAGTGGAGTATGTACGCTCACATTCACTTAGAGTACGACTTGCAAATCCAATAATTCTTATCTGTTCCTGTTCTTTATTCTTTACAACTTGAAATAGGCAACAGCCCAAGCCAGAACATGAAGCGTCACAAGTCATACAAAAATCTAAATTGAAAACTGGATAGCTCAATATGTTTGCATTCACTAAAGCATGTTTAATTGTATTAAAGTCATTCTGGCACTGTTACGGCCAGATCCAAACTTGATTCTTTCTGAGTAGATTTAACAAATGTTTACAGTTCAAAAGTTTTTGTGGTAAAAAAGTCTGAAAAATGAACATAGCCCAAGGAATGATTTTAACTGATTTTTTGTTCGAGGGCTATGAAAGTTTCTGATAGCATCTGATTTACTGGTATCAGGACGTATGCCCTGTGAATTAATGATATGTCCTAAACATTTTATCTCACTGCAACCAAATTTTGATTTTCTAAGATTGGCTGTGACTCCAGCATGTGCAATTTTTTCTAAAATTCTTTGAAGTGTGTCAATGAGCTCATTCCAAGATTGTGTAGCTATCAGTATATCATCTACAAAGTGTGTGACAGTCTCGACTAAATCATCATGAAGCACCGTATCCGGGGCTGTAATGAATACTCGAGAACTGACATTCAATCCTAAGGGTAGAACACAAAACTGATAGGTTCGTCCCCTGAATATAAATGCAGTATATTTCCGCCAATCAGGAGTGATACCTACTTGCCAAATTGAATTAGCGAGATCTATTGTGGAAAAATATTTTGCATCTAGATATTTCTGTAATTGCTCTTCTAGATTTTCGGGTTTTGTGCGAACCGGTAAAATTATTTTATTAATTGCTTGTGCGTCTAACACTAGCCTAAAGCTACTATTTGCTTTTTTGACAACAAGTAGAGGACTACAGTAAGGTGAGTTGGATGGTTCAATGATTTTTCAGTCTAACATTTGTTTTAGTTCTTGCCACACAGCAGGTCGTTGAGATAACGATACGTTATATGTCTTGTAGTAGAAAAACTTGTGAGGCTTAACTTCAGTCTTGTAGACATACACGTTGATAACATCTAATCGTTTGGTAAAAACTTGTAAATATTTGGATAACACTTCCTGTAGTTTCATACGTTCGTGTACACTGAGAGCTGTAGCTTCATTTATCTTATGATCAATCAGTGTTTTCAAGTCCACTAGTTCTGTGTCAGGTGAGTGTGTGTGCATGTCTTAAATGTCATTGTCAAGTACTAACTGAATCTTGTACCCTGTACAGTGTTTGTCATGCTTTAGAGTTCTCCTGTCCAAATCAATAATAATTACACTGCCTTTATCATTTAAAATACATTTACCTTTGGAGAAGTCTATAATGCAGACCTCCTCGCTCATAATATCTAATCCTAATATGCAATTTGTCACAAGGTTTTATACAACCAGGAATGGCCTTTGTACGGTTCCATTACCTATTTTAATGTTTACAAAAACTTGCTTCTTAATCCTACATCACTTATTACCTAGATCAGTAGGTATTTTACAGTTTTGGGCAGTAGACTCAGGCACAGGCTCCAATTCACAAATCTTTTTATAGAAATTAAAAGACAAAACGCTCACAGCTGCACCTGTATCTGAGATGATAGTAGTTGGAATCCCACCTACTACACCAGTAGTAGAGGCTAAAACAATTTCATTTGTGTTTGAACGACATTATGTACTGTCTTGCTAAAATTCATGTGTTATATTCTCATTGTGACTGTATCTTATGAATAAAACAGGTAGTTTTTGTTTACAATTATTTGGGGTATGAATATTTTGTTGTTCAATGGTGGTGTCAAATAACTGATTAACTTCGAAGTCGCCCACCAAGAATTCTTCAGCCACGACCCGAGGCATAGATGTGACTGTTTCTAGTTTGAGACTTCCTGGCAGATTAAAACTGTGTGCCCGACCGAGACTCGAACTCGGGACCTTTGCCTTTCGCGGGCAAGTGCTCGAGCAAAGGTCCCGAGTTCGAGTCTCGGTCGGGCACACAGTTTTAATCTGACAGGAAGTTTTATATCAGCGCACACTCCGCTGCAGAGTGAAAATCTCATTGTGTTTCTAGTTTGTTGGATTAGCATTTGTACTAGGTACTGACACAGATTGAGGTTGTGTATCAGGTGTTACTTCTATTATATTCACATTCGGATATTGCCTGTTGTCATCTCCAAACTTTTGCGGTAGTTGTTGCTGTTGCGCATTATGACTTACCTGTCAGTCGTAAGGTATGCTCCAATCTTGTCCTGGTGGCTGCTGTGGCATAGCAGTGTTTGAATGAAAGTATTGATCGCTACGAGTCCAGCCTTGATGCTGTCTTAGCTCGTAGTTATTATTGTTTCTATTTCTGTTTGTGTTTTTGTCGTTATATTTGTATCCGTTGTTACCGTTGTTGTTGTTACCGCGGTGCCTTTTGTATGGATTGCCGCATGAAGTGTTATTACTGTTGTAACTGTTGTTTGTATTGGAATACGCGTGTTGATTTTGATTTCCGTATTGAGACAGCATGTGAGTTGGCTGTTTTTGCTGTACCGCGTTTCCAAATGTCGGCGCTCCAGAATTGAGTTGGCAAGCCTGCATTTTTTGCATACCACTGATATAAACATTGTGGTTGCTTTTTTGCCACGCGAAGCGCTGATCTTCTAGTAACATATCAACCGAATCTAATGCTGTTAAAAAATAATCTGGATCGTCATCCGGGATATGTAAAACTTTTTCTTTAATGTTGAAAGGCAATTTGGCCTTCAACGCACAGAGTATATCACGTGTTGCGACTGGTTCGTCCAAGAAATATCCGATGTTCAAGTATTTTTCCAAATATCTGCGTAAGTTACTATTTTTACTGTTAAAAGTTTCGGGTTCTAAAATTTGTCATTGTGAGTCGCTCCGGAATGGATTGCGACCAGAATTTGTTCAGAAAGGCACGCTCAAACTCACTGTACGTGGTACATACGTCAGCTTGACAGTATGCCCAGACAGCTGCATCGCCTTGGATGTAACCAACAATATATGAAATCTTTTACTGCATGGAAATGCGTTACTAAAAGATTTAAGAAATATCACCGGATGAATGGTTCGTTTTTGTGGGATAAAAGTCTGAAATTTCCTGTGTTTTATTAAGCTTTCTTCTTCCTTTGCATTATGATAATCTCGTGGTCGTGCGGTAGCTTCTCGCTTCCCACGCCCGGGTCCCCGGGTTCGATTCCCGGCGGGGTCAGGGATTTTCTCTGCCTCGTGATGGCTGGGTGTTGTGTGCTGTCCTTAGGTTAGTTAGGTTTAAGTAGTTCTAAGTTCTAGGGGACTGATGACCATAGATGTTAAGTCCCATAGTGCTCAGAGCCATTTGAACCATTATGATATGGATTTGTTCCACTGTAATTACTGTAATGTTCAGATGGTATTTACGATACTGTTGCTTTGGTTTACCATGATAATAGCTTGTGTTTGTGTTTGCACGACGTGGTATGTGTTGTTGTCGTGGTGTGTTTTGTACTTGTGTGTTTGTCGTGTGCGGTATGTGTGCGTCATACTCGTATGTATACTGGTTTCTAAACTGTACAATTTGACTGATATTTTCGTTACATTCAGAATGTGGTTGATCTGTGAATTGTTTCATTGGTGCAGTGACAGACTGTACTGCGTCACTAACCAGCTGTTTGCTATTAGTGATGTATTCCGCTACGGACTCGTGCACAATTGTCGGTAAATTTTTACGTTTGCATCTATCAAAATGTTTGTCTTTGTTCTCTACCCAATCACGAAATTCTTTATTAATATTTTGAAAATGAGCTGTGGCATCAGATTGTAATCTGTCAGTCAGGTTTGTTCAACATCGTCAAATTTATTCTGCACGTCAGTAATTCGTTTTTCAAGGTTGTCTTGTACTGAAGGGTATCTACATCTACATCTACATTTATACTCCGCAAGCCACCCAACGGTGTGTGGCGGAGAGCACTTTACGTGCCATTGTCATTACCTCCCTTTTCTGTTCCAGTCGCGTACGGTCCGCGGGAAGAACGACTGTCTGAAAGCCTCCGTGCGCGCTCTAACCTCTCTAATTTTACATTCGTGATCTCCTCGGGAGGTATAAGTAGGGGGAAGCAATATATTCGATACCTCATCCAGAAACGCATCCTCTCGAAACCTGGCGAGTAAGCTACACCGCGATGCAGAGCGCCTCTCTTGCAGAGTCTGCCACTTGAGTTTATTAAACATCTCCGTAACGCTATCACGGTTACCAAATAACCCTGTGACGTAACGCGCCGCTCTTCTTTGGATCTTCTCTATCTCCTCCGTCAACCCGACCTGGTACGGATCCCACACTGATGAGCAATACAATGTTTGAATTTGTTCAGCAAGAGATTCACACGTGACATTAAGGTTTTTTACTTGAGTCTGTAAAAGTGCTACGTCATTTGTAGTCTTTTCTTGTATCGTATTAAGCTTGGAAAACTTCGTACTGAGTTCAGTCATCTGTTTGGTCAGTGTGGCGTTACATAAAGTGTCGTAACACGTCATGATTGCTATTAGATCAGATTTAATTTCGTCATTTTGTGCCTCTAACTGTTCATTTTGTGTCTTTAACTGTTCATTTTGTGTCTTTAAGGTTGCCATATTTTCTGCGTTTTGTTTCATTAGCATTTGTAACATGTTGGCAATATTTACTGTTTGCAAGGTCTCTGCGCCCGCCGCGTCATTAGACGTGAAGTCATGTATTAACATGCGCTCTGACTGAGGCTTTGATATTTTTGTGGCGGACTGCCTATTGTCAAAATTTCCGTTAACACGTGCGTCAATATTTGATGAATCGTCACTACCGGTTGCTGTCCTAAAGTCATTTTCTAACATTTGTCTCTCGTCCGAGTCGGATTGCGTCTGAATAGTATGTCTTTGCTGTTCCATCTTTAAGTATTGTTTTCTAATTATGGCAATAACACACGTAAGATATGCTTCAAGAAAATAAAGTTTAACACTGGTTTTAAAATAAAAGACAGTTCAACAAGAATCCCTCGTAGCAACAATGGCTTTTTGATAATTTAAAAATGTAAACTGAATATCGGATTATTCTTAATGGCTGCTGGCCATGTTACAACGTGTCGTACAGAAGTCGGCCATATTGTACACTCGTATATTGGTATTGTTGCAGAAGTTATTGTTTAAGGAAAAGCACTGAGAATGAAATTTGTCACTGAAAACTGCTACGTGCGAAAGAAATACTACAGAATCTACAGAAGAGCTAATACACTGAATTATGCGTCTGGTCAAGCCTGCCAATGCAAGGATGCTGCGTCTTGCCTTATTTTTCTGAAAGCTTCGTTGCGTCTTCCCGCAAAATTTTAGAATTGGAAAATATCTTCAGATTTTTGTTATTTCTCATATATTCAAGTCCAGGTCCAGAAAGTTGATTTTTCACATGAAACAACGAGAACAATGTAACAAATGACAAAATAACAAGCCCGACACGCAGTTGCCAATATAAAATAAACAAATAAATAAAAATAATATAATACTGGTTATTGTATATGTATGATGGTGATTGGTTGTAATTAATATTTGCTTATTTGGAATGTGGACGTTTAATTATTTGGTATCAGGCGCTTGGCCATGGCTTTTTTGTAAATGCAATTTTATTCGTAGTTGACCGTGAAATAAGGCTCAAATAATCGGACTTCGTATTTAAATCGTTTCGAAAGATTGATGCGGCAGGTGTGGACCCAAAATCTCAATATTAGAATAATTGGCCAGCCATGTCAATACGTCGTACACAGGTGACTGTCTACTACACATAAAAAAGTTTACACAGTTAGTTAAATCAGATAAATTCAACGAATAAGCCTACAATTAAATAATTCAACTTACTTTCATAAATATAGAATCTTTACAGGGTCGAGTGCATAGTGATATTGCAACTCGCAGTGTTCCTATATTACATCAAATAGGGCGGTGTGCCAGTTAATAAAATATACGTGCTTCCCGCACCAGTTATTATACATGACCTACTTCTTCTTAATGAAACATAAGAGTGTCGTAATTGTATTTTGTTTTATCAGCGGCATAGCGCTGCAGTTTGTAACACCTCCGATTTATGCATCTCGACCCGATCCGGATCTGATAGCAGCCCCAATAGATATTAATTGATGTGACTGTGTACCTAATGGAGCTGGCAATCGGAATGGACTGCTACGGAGTTGTTACATTCCATTTTGTCCTTCTCAATGCTTTAATAATGTAATGTCTGGTAACAAGAAGAACGCCAACACAGCTTCACTAATCAAGACTTATATTCGTCTCAAAAACACAAGAATAAGGAGACAGCCACTGCCTTCATCATACATATTTAATTACGGCTAATCTCAGCACAGGCCTCTTCGTTATTCATTATTGTCACACGTAAATTCAATCACTGCAATCCAACACTGCAATCCAAATGATGCCGGCGCGGTAGACGCGAAACCACAAATATCGGCACAGAAAATATCACTGATCACTCTCGTAATTATACTTTTTCACTTTCCCGTATTATTCTGAGACAAAGGGGTTAAACCGCGGCGATGGCCAATCTCCCTTTGTCGACAAGCCCTTGGAATGTAGCAACAGGCCTCCACACGGCTCGGCCCGCAACCTGGGAACTGAACTCAACTCACACTCGCCCTCGCAACCCGACACTATCGATTGTTAGCCCTGTCGACCTGTGCCGAGTGCAAACTTACAGTAAGGGCCTACAGACCCCTTACAAGTTCTGTGTCATAGGCTTACATCCCCGCCCTCGAAAACTTCTTTGGAGCCTCTTGCGTAAAAGAATCGGCAAGGGAATTAGACATTGCTATATCTGAAAAAAAACACCCCGTGTAAATAATTAATGAAATTACAATTCACCAAATAATCCCTCGACTCCGGTAGTGGGCTGCTTCCACAATAATTTCTACAAAAGTTTATTACATCTCATAAACATGGCATTGTCCAAATCACAATTTTTTATCAAGCAGCAATAATTTTCTATAGTCCATATTGAATGAAACACACAACATACAATCAAAAATGATTACTTGAACGCATGACATATGAATTACTATACTACAAATTAGTTGTTACAGGTTTTATACCCATTCTCAGGTAATCGTCGATATGAAATATGCAATTCTAATTATAATACATCAGAAAACACAATGTAAATAAACATTTCCATTTTTCAAATGTCCGTTTAACAACTAAATGTTCTAAACATGTCCTACCCAACTACATCAAGGAGCTTGAACACTCTCATTTCAGACACTCGCCCTAATCGAGTTCCCCTGCCTCATCTTTGTTATCCCTGTTCTCGTGTGAGTAGTACCTTTTTATGTTCTCCACATGTTCCTTACCATGAACTCTCTTTGTCCGTGCATATTCCAACTCCACAGTGTTAGGATGACCAATTTTTGTAATCCTGTATGATCCCTTATAAACGTGGTTGAATTTATGTATTTCAGAGTTTATTTTCTTTGATTTTGCATGAACCTTCACTAGTACCAAATCTCCCACTCGGTAAGTTATCGGTTTCACTAGCTTGTCATGTCTTTCCTGTCTTTTCCTAGCCTTCTCCTTCATACTTAATTCCACTAGCTCCAATTTCCTTTCCCAAGTCAATGAACTTCCTGGTGGGTAGACTAGCAACTCACGAAAAATACTGTCTGGTTCTTGATTGAGCAATACTTCACATGGTGCAAACCCTGTAGAATCATGTGGGAGGTGATTCCTGACCCACTCAAATTCTTCCAGATATTCTTTCCATTAACCATGCTTCCTATAACAGTACGTTCGGAATAAACGGTTCAATTCCTTCATTGTTCGTTCTGCAGGGTTAGAAGCTGGCCTATACCTAGAAATGGCAATTTGTTCTATTCTGTGCTCATTTAGCATCTGTGTCCACTCCTTTGACCTAAATTATGACCTATTATCACTCAAAATTCGCTTAGGAATACACACCTTTTGAAAATAGTCTTTCACAAAATGGTTAATGATGGCTCTACTAGTGGCTTTCTTCAACGGGTAAAATTTTATGTACTTAGAAACCAGTTCTTCCACTACTAAGATTTGTGTGTAATTCCCTCGTGAGGCAGGAAGTGGCCCAAAGAGATCCACTGCAAATATGCCCTTAATTGCTGTAGGTACAATTGGATGCATATATCCTTTGTGCTGTACTGTAGTCGTTTTAGATTTTTGACAGGTGTCACATGTACTCAGTATCTTACGTATATGCCTTCCCATGTTGTTGAGTGCACAATCTAACTTCAACTTTTCCAGAAACTTCTTCGGTCCATAATGCGCATTACTATAGTGCGTATACCTAATGAATTTTTCTACCACATGCTCAGGCACACAGCGTTTCCAGTTCTCCTCACTCTCCTTGTTTCTTTTATAAAGCATCCCACTATGAATATAATGAAATGTGAGAATTCTTTCCTCTCCTGCACACCTGTATTTGGTTTTAATTGTCTTTAATTTCTCGTCTTCGTTCTGTTCCCTGTGCACATTCTTTAGGAACTTCCTTATGAATTCTTCATACGGTACTCCTTTCACCAGGTTAATTCTAACTCCTTCTCCTTCTGGCCTATCCACCAACATTCCTCTCGAGTCAGCTGGTAATCTTGATAAAGCATCAGGTATTATATGTGTTGCTCCTGGTTCATAAATTATCTCGAACTCATAGTCTTGTAATGCCAGGGCCAATCGCGTTAGTCTGCTGTGCCTCAACTTGCTTGTAGTCAGAAATGTAAGGGCCTTATGGTCAGTCACTACTTTCACATGTCTTCCGGCCAAATAATATCGGAAACGCTTAAACCCCCACACAATTGCCAATGCCTCCCTTTCAGTAATCGAATATTTCCTCTCCCAAGCATTTAAACTTCTGCTACCGAACGCTATTGTTCTTACACTCTCACCATCTCCGCTCCTCTCCATTTGGTACAAATGTATTCCTAGTCCATAGTCAGAGCTGTCTGCTCCTATATAAAAATCCTTGGAAAAATCCGGGTGGTACAATACATCTGCACTCTATAGTGCTTCCTTCATATTCTCAAACTCAGTTTCGCACTCAGCACTCCAATGCCATCGCAACCTCGCCTTGGTCAGTTCCCTCATACTCGGGGCATTAAGTACAGATCCTTTGACAAATTTTCTATAAAACTCACAAACCCCAAAGAATGCTCGCAACTGCTTCTTACTATGGAGGGTCGGAAAATTTCTAATAGCCTCCATTTTACAAGGATCAGGATAGATACCCTCCTCGGATATTATATGGCCCAGGAATGTTATCTTTGATTTGCCAAATTCCGACTTGTCCACGTTTACAGTTACCCCTGCGGTTTCAAAAGCTGCCAAGATTGCATCCAATCTATTCCAATGTTCTTCCCATGATTCGCTTGCTATCAAGAGGTCATCCACGCAGATGGCGACCTTTTTAAGTAACTCCTCGCCTAGTATCTTATCCATCACTCTTATGAATTCAGACACTGACACATTAAGCCCAAATGGCAACACTCTAAATTGATAGCACCTTCCTCCATAAGTAAATGCTGTATACTGTCGGGACTCTGTGGTCAATGGTATTTGCCAGTAACCAGCAGTTAAGTAGATTCTACTAAGCACCTTTGCCTCTCGGAATTTTTGAATTAGTTCTTCTATAGTCTCAGGTTTGTCCCACTCCGGCTCGATGATTTTGTTCACTGTTCGTGCATCCAAAACTATCCTCACCTTTCCATCCTTCTTATCAACAACAAATAGGGGGTTGTTATATTGACTGTTGGTCCTTTCTATAACACCAAGGTCCATCATCCTCTGTATTTCTTCATCTACTGCTCTTCGTTTCGCATGGGGAATGGAATACTGTTTTATATTGAACGGTTTATGGTTCTTCATCTTTAGCTTACACCGCACCCCTTTCATGATACCTGGCTGTTGAGAAAATACTTTACAACGCCTGTATAATACTGTGGCTAATTTCTTCTTAGTCCCCTCATCTAGGTGTGTCATCTCCTCCAACTTTTTACTGATCTTATCCTCTTTATGTCTATCCTCTCGTGCTGATCCCTCAAGGTAAATCGACACTTCTTCTCCTACTTCCTCTTCCCCGTATCCCATGGTGGGTTCCTCTTCATGACACAAATTTATTCTTCTTAATTCCTCCTCTTCTTCGATTGCACTCCCCTCAGCAAACTTTAACCTCTTCTCATCTCCCTTTCTTCCTTTGACCTTGATAGTACCTTCATCAAAACTCACTACTGCATCAACTTCATTCAACCAATCTATCCCTAAAATAATTGATGTGTTCAATCTGGCCACCACCATAAATGTTGCTTCGTATTCTTCTCCCTCTATCTCGAAGGTAATCAACACTTGTTCTTTAATAGGTTTACTCCTTGCACCCAAAGCGTTCACAATTCTCACTCCACTCACCAGAAAACTAGGCAAGCTAATATTTGCTCTTAGTATCTGTTCATATAACCATTTGGATACTGCACATGCTTCACTTCCTGTATCGACTAATGCCTCGATATTCAGTCCACATAGCTTGATTCCTATCATGGGTAGCATGGGTTCTTTGGGAATCCTACTTCTTTCTTCCAGTAGATCTTCTCTCAGATCTCCACCATTGTCATGTCTTAGTAGGTTTACTCTGGTCCTTGTAGCTCTCACTCCTGACCGGACCTCATCATTCAGTTTTCCAGTCCCTCCGCCTCTTCTATATGCACTGTGTCATTCCTTCGCCTATTCTATCCTCTCTCATGATCTCTTGATTCTTCACTCCTTCTCCAATCATTTCTCCATTGCTGTTCACCACCATGCTTCCTGTACCTATGGCCACCACCTCTTCCTCTATAATTAGACGAATTACCAAAATGATTCCCGGGGTCATTACTTCCCCCTTGGTTTTGATCATTAGCTTTATTGTGTTCCTGTGATCGAACAGATTCCAACTGTTCCAGTATTTCCATAAAGGCCTCCCTATCTTGCATTCTCCAGCTCATTCTTCTTTTTATCGCTGATATCATTACGTCATCACTCAGGGGTTGTTCCAAGGTCTCGTTCAATTCCCACAAATGTTTGACAAACTCTCTCAACGTTCCTCTCCATGTACTAAGTGACTTGCGGTGGAGTAGGTCCTCAATTGCTGCACACTGATGACTTTTGGACCAGTATTTCTTCAAGAATTCCTCTTCAAACTTATCATAACTAGTAGTCCCTTCCTTCTTCCTGACTCCCCAAGTGAAGGCCTCACCTTTCATTCTATCTATTGCAAATTGAATGTTGTCTGAGTCTTTAAGATGTGCTGGGAAAACTCCATTTAACCATTTCATAAATATCATTGGGTGCAACCCTCCTTTCGGTTTAAAGTTCTGCCCTGTATTATTTTGGATGTACCGATTATCACTGCTCATTAAGGTAACGACTCTACCTTCCCCAATGGTTACAGTGGCACTGCTAATTCGTTTATCAATTTCTTCTGTCTTGCTCTCCAATTGCTGCACTCCCTGTTGTAATTGCCTGACCTCCATTGCAACCCTCTTGTTATCCTCTTCTCGTTGCACGGCTATAGTATTTCTCAGATTGACAGCCAGTTGGTTTTGCCTATCTCCTATCCCCTTAACCGCATCATTGCATAGTTTCTGCATCTGCGTCACCTCGGCGATCCTTTCTCCCAATTCGGCTCTAGTTTCTTCAACATCGTCTTCTATCTTTTTTGTCAACTTTTCTTCCATCTTCTCCACGTCTCCCTGGACTTGGTCTACACTCTTCTGTAGCTTCCCCTCTCTCTCGTCGATGTCCATCTTCAGTCGTTCTTGTAACTCCTGCATTTCCTTCTTCAGACTACATTCCATCTTCATCTGCGATGTTTTGATCTCTTGTGCTATAGTTTCTTGTAAATCTTCCTTTAATGATTTGCAGAATATTTCGTCCCTTTCTCTAGCTTCTTGTAAACCTTTCTCTAATGATGCGTTATTTTCTTCTAAAACCTTTAGTGACTCTCTTGTTTCTTGTAAACCTTTCTCTAATGATTCTCTGAGACCCTTCTCTAATGATTCTCAGGATATTCTTCCCTCTTCCCGAGTTTCTTGTAAATCTTTCCTTAATGATGCGTTAGTCTCCTTTATGAAGTGTACCAACATCGACCACTTATCTGCATCCTCTGATACTGGCTTATCTCTCGTCGTTTGTCCCGGTGTCTCGGGATAACTAGTTGAATGTGCTGATGGGCTATCTAATGACAATCCATAACCACTTATTCCTGAATCATCTCTGCCTTCCTGTCCTATCCCTTTCCTTTCAACTACTGCCTCACAAACCTGCTTATCTTCAGTAGACATGTTTAGTTTAATTTTAATGCACTGGCAAGTAATATAAAATAACCTCTAGTAACCCAAAACACTCCTAATTACCATGAAACTAATCCAACACTACCTGCAGTATCTTCAGTTAATCCCAAAATTGATACAATACATATGAATACCGAACATAACAACTCTCAAAACCTAATAACTTCGAATATCAATTCTCACACACACAGCTTATGTAAAATGTTCTAAACAAGATAAATCACACCACTCATAAAATCTATAAATGTAAAATCCCCAAAAACAAGAAGCATATCTGTATGATCACCATTTAGACTGCGCAGTATGCATAAATAAGTATGCTATATTTCAGAGTATGTTTCGCAAACTTTTCGTAAATTACTGTAATTGGGCACTTTTCCTAATGTGAAATTCCGTTTAGCATTGTTTATTTACCACAAAAACAGTACACTGCAATTTAATATTATGCTAACCAGTCGTCTCCAGTCACCAACTGACATTATTACGAGTCGCGATGTTTTGACGTTTGAAGTGGGCGTGGCGCTGTACTGCTGCCGGAGCCGCGTGAAGTCGGGCTGAGGATCTGTGGCGAGTCATCGTAGTTCTCTGTCGGCCGCTCCGTGGCGCTGCAGGGGGGCGTAGTTTGTAGTTCGGCCGCTAGATGCCAGGTCGGCGCTCAGTGTCTCGAAGTCACACTGAAGACCGTCGGTGTAGTGTGTCTGTGCTTGACCTACTCCTTGCACAGGTAGTCGGGATGGCGTGTGAAATCACCTCGCGGATCGAAGCTCTTTAGCGCAACTGCTACACTGGTCTGCGTGACGTCACCCAACAATTGCGTCGCCACAATATATTGTCGTCCACATAACAGTTTATGGGTCCACAAGAAGCTGTCCGATTTTCACTAATCAAAAGGCAATTTCAGTCAAAATATTACCACCAAACAGTTCTTTAAAAGCTTCCGTGATAAATTCTTAGTTCGTTTTGCTATTTTAATGTTCACACGTGTCTTTCTTTAGTGTCCACCTTTCACAGTTTTTCGCGCGGATTTACGCATTTGCACATTATAACACATTTTATTGACACTATTATTCTTATCTAATATGGCAAGGAAAAAGTTTAGTCACTGTCGTAAGATGCTATTACTTCGTATTGTTCAAAACGCACTGTTTCTTGTCGCGATTTAAAGTTTATGCTCTGTCTCGATACAAAATAAAAAAAAAAAAAATTTCTAGCGTTAAGCAAGGTAAAATTGCCTATTGTTCTTTACGATTCGTCCGAAAATTGCACTTGTCCTTTCACGGTAAGCCGAGGGTGTAACACCTCCGATTTATGTATCTCGACCCGATCCGGATCTGATAGCAGCCCAAATAGATATTAATTAATGTGACTGTGTACCTAATGGGGCTGCTACAGAGTTGTTACATTCCATTTTGTCCTTCTTAATGCTGTAATAATGTAATGTCTGGTAACAAGAAGAACGCCAACACAGCTTCACTAATCAAGACCTATATTCGTCTCAAAAACACAAGAAAAAGGAGACAGCCACTGCCTTCGTCATACATAATTAATTACGGCTAATCTCAGCACAGGCCTCTTCGTTATTCATTATTGTCACACGAAAATTCAATCACTGCAATCCAACACTGCAATCCAAATGATGCCGGAGCGGTAGACGCGAAACCACAAATATCGGCACAGAAAATATCACTGATCACTCTCGTAATTATACTATTTCACTTTCCCGTATTATTCTAACACAAAGGGGTTAAACCGCGGCGAAGGCCACTCCCTTTGTCGGCAAACCCTTGGAATATAGCAACAGGCCTCCACACGGCTCGGCCCGCAACCTGGGAACTGAACTCAACTCACACTCGCCCTCGCAACTCGACACTATCGATAGTTTGCCCTGTCGACCTGTGCCGAGTGCAAACTTATAGTAAGGGCCTACAGACCCCTTACAATTTCTGTGTCATAGGCTTTATTTATTTGTGAGAGATTTATTACTTAATTAAGATTTCGCGTTTCCGAGGAAACTCACGCACGGATGCAAATGTACCTTTATAGTACATGCGTTATTGGAGGTCAAAGTGTCGACAACCATTGATTGGTCAGGCCATAAGCGCTCCACATGCTAATAAATAAATTTATTCGACTGTGACTTTGTTTGTATCGGATATGTACTGTTCATGGAGAAATTGGTCAAATATTTACTGTGCTTAAGAAATCACAGAGACATTAGGCTACTGGTCAACTTTTGTTCCTACTCATTTGATATATCTTTACTTAAATTATTTATGTATTTAATCATCTGTGTCAGAACGTGTTTATGGACCAGCAATAGGAATATTTATTTAATTTCAAGTTATTTAAATGTAAATCAAGTATTTCGTATGTGTTTCAATATGTTTGTGAGTGTGAATTGGTTTGGAGACATGGCAGAAGTGCTTTAGCGAATCACAGCGCTCGTTACTACGGTAGGCGACCACCAAAGTCAATGGACAGATTGTATGGAAGTGGGGGAGGAGCATTGGGTGGCACAGATCACGGGTGAGTGCTGGACGGGAAGGCGCGACGGACGATCGCAGGAAATACTTGGAAAGTGTTTAGCAATTTGAGGGTGGTCGCCGGAGAAAGAAATATTTCGTAGTGCCAACTTGTGCACTTCCGAGAACTCTGTGGCTTCTACAGTTAAGATGTAGTATGCGTTTAGAAGTGAATATATCGTCAGCAATGCTGTTGTTCATAACTAACTACATGAAGTAGGAATCTATGTTTTCCCTGTTACTCAACTTATATTTTATTTAATTGCTGGACCATCGACACCAAAAAGTGTTTTGCAGTCATAAGCGGCATTCTTAAAGTTACTTCTGCTGTGATACTCATCATTATATTTGATTGCAATCTTTCATTTATAAATTTCTATGTTACATTCAAAATTCACAATTGCTGAGTGATAGGAACCTTCGAGCATTCGATTCATGTGTATATTCATATTGTATATTGTAGACTCAGCAGTATTGGGCTTGTAATGCGGCAACTACGTATCCCAGCTCCTAGACACCGAAACCAGCCAAAACTATTAATATTTCATCTCTGAGTCTGAGGGTACGTAGTTGAGGGTAACATTTTTTTGAAAGCCCGCAATGGGGGGCTAGTGCTGGGTACGGTAGCGGTTTGTGCGTTTAACGAACAGCGGTATCGGAGGTGGTTGGAAAACCCAGTAACCGGTAGTAGTCACAATTACATCAGGCAACTTCTCCAGTGGCGGACGCAGTTCAACAGCAGTCCTATGGCAGTATCTTTGAGTATTCCAGGACAGTCTTCAGTGTCGACTTCCATTAGAACCAACGGCATCACCATCCCTGAGGAAACCATCTCTGCTCAAATAGTGAGATAATGGTTAACTCTGAAGATCAAGCTCCGCTTATAGATCCCGCGAATATAAAACAGTCACCTAGTATGTGTAATTCAGAAAACGGAAATGAGCCGTTTAGTCACAAATCAGAGTGGGAAAGTGTAACTAGTAGGAATTCAAGCAAGGGAATGAATGTGTGGGAGATTTGATGTTTCAACTAATACAAATGATCCTGGGAGTGGGAAATAATATGAATACATTGGAAAATAATATCAGTGCAATTCTCACAGATATGAGATATTGGCACATCGCAATCAGTTACGGATACAATTCGGACTGATATGGGTACAATGCGAACTGAAATAAGTTCCGCTATGAAAAAGGAAGTTGATAAAATTATGGGTAAACTTGAAAAAGCAATTGATGATAAATTAAAATGTGTCCGAGTGGGGAAAATTATAGACGAAGTGGTCATAGTAAAATTTAAAATCAAATCAGTTGGGAAAGAGCTTGGCTTAAAAATGAATGAGATACAGACGAAACTTGAGGGCAAGGTAAGCGGCTGTATAAAAGCGCAAGATGCTCATAAAAGCAATATAAATTCAGCAATTAGTAACATTACCAATCATGTAGGTGAGGAGGAGGAAGAAGTGGGCAAAATTAAAGATAAAAAAGAATCCTGTATCACTTGTGAAAGTGAATTTCCAAAACAAATGCAACAGATAAAAAGTGATTTAAATTCCTTAGCCACGCCGGTTATAAATATCCCTTAGGCAAATACCGGATCTGTGAAATGTTACACAGATGACGGAAGATATGACCCAGTAAGTTTCTTGGCTGCGTGTTGGGGCGTTTTTGTGCACGACATGTCGGACGAAGCAAAAATAAAATACTTGAAACAGCATTTGGAGGGAGACGCAAAGTCTTAGGCAAATGTTAACTGTAGTTTGTGCGAATTGTACGAAGAGTTAGAAAAGTGTTTTTGAATAAATTTTGGAACGGCAAAAACAGACGCGGATTGAAAATGAGTTTTCAATACGCCGAGTTGCACGTACAGTAATGGGACGAGGAGAGATTTTTGCAAGCGAACTTGGCAAGCCTATGCATCTTAAACATCCGATGGGGGTTTTAACGGAAATCACCATGCTAAAAAAGCAATTACCCGACAATTTGTAATGGGATCTTGTGCATAGTCCATGTCATTCCGTGAACGAATTTCTTGAATTTGTAGAAAAATTAAAGAGGGCATTCAAGTTTAAACCTCAGAGCAAACTGCGTGGCAGTTATCAAACTGGGAATCCGAATAATAATCACCAAAATAACAATTGTTAGAGGAATCAAAGGAATTCTCAGGGAGATAGTAGCTGGAATGAGCATAATGGTCGGAGAACGAACGAGAATGATAACTTCCGTGAACGGGACCCAAGTAAAGAACGCAAATTTGACGGGGGAAATTTGCGTGAAGTGCAGTCGCGTAACAACCGGTCGAGAAACTGATGTTCTCCACATCTCAGGTACGGTGATGGCGATCACAACAGGCAATGAAAAGGACTGGAGATAATGATAATGGTAGAAATGTTGATAGGTTTGGAGAAAGACAACAAATATGTAATACGGAGTATGTTAAAGAGGAAAACAATAAAGCTGGCTCTTTCAATAAAAGGATTTGTGAGAGATTTAAGTAAAAGTAATGGGAACAAATATGCGGGGATAGATGTACGTTATCACTGTGTGATGAATGAGTGTGTGATTGGTGATGAATGGATAGATTCATTGGTTCAAAAAGAAGTTAAAGAAGAGGTGAATTTTGTGAAATCAAATTGTGTGGAGGGTTCTGAAAGGTATTAGCAAATTGTAGCAATTGCAGTACGGAAGGTGTTGTAGTAGCAAGTATTTGTGAGTTGGCGGAATGCGTCGACGTTAGTGACGGGGGCGTAGCTTTGGTCTCAATAGCTGCAAGTGAGGGTGACTGTGTTTCGGTGGAAAGCGTCAATTTTGGTCTCGCCAGCAGTTGAAGTTAAAAATTTATCGGCGGAGGTGGATGATTTCTGCTTAAAGGAACGGAGTAACTGTAATTTATGTAATGATGTAAAAGCTACTGGTATTGATACTACAGAGGAAGGAATTTACGCGTTTCTAGTCGCGAATGAAGGCGAAACGAAACTTATTGATGAATGTGTGGATCTAAAACGTTTGTTCAAATGGTTCAGATGGCTCTGAGTACAATGGGACTCAAATTCCGAGGACATCAGTCCCCTAGAAATACTTAAACCTAACTAACCTAAGGACAGCACACACATCCATGCTCGAGGCAGGATTCGAACCTGCGACCGTAGCGGTCGCGCGGTTCCAGACTGTAGCGCCAAGAACCGCTCGGCCACCACGGCCGGCAAAACGTTTGTCA
Organism: Schistocerca serialis cubense; assembly: GCF_023864345.2. Lineage (NCBI taxonomy): Eukaryota > Metazoa > Arthropoda > Insecta > Orthoptera > Acrididae > Schistocerca > Schistocerca serialis. The sequence continues at coordinate 739,223,305 of NC_064643.1, read as the reverse complement.
GAGTATGAATGTGAGAATGCATGTAAAATAGGACTATGGGTTAATCTGGATGAAACGTGTTTAGAAATGACAGTATGTGCTGTAAGTCTGGAAGTCCTAAAATTGTACGACAAGGTAGCAGAAATTTGTGTAATGTAGCGTCGGAGGATAGGGTTGTGTACGACTCCCGTAAAGTTAATTTGCCGAGGGAGGAAACTAAGCTTTTTATGTAAATTTATGTAGTGATTTAAATGGAGTATCAGCGGACAAATTTGCTGAGATGAATATTTATGGTGATGATGGCTCAAGCATCAATGTATTATTTCATTAAGATAAAGTGTTTAACAGTAAATTGATGTGTAATACTTTTGAAGCTGCAAGTGTCGATATTTTGGAGGGGAAAACAATAAAGTACGGTAGAACGTTACGGTCATTGCTGCTGCATATGTGGAAACTAGAGAAAGTTTAAAATTGCTAGAGGTTTAGAAAACGGAAGGAATGAATTTGGGACGAAGGAAATTGTTATTAAATTATTTTGGAATGAACATGAGATTGAGGGATGGATAGAACAGGATGTGTGTATGCTACAGTTGGAAGAGAAGGGACGAGACGTAGAAAATGATTTATTTAGAGAGAAATACTTAGAAAAAAAGGGAAATGGTAAATGTACAGCCAATTATTGAAACTGAAGTTGGCAAAGAAATGGTAGATGCAGTTCTAGATTCCAGTAGTAATGTGTCAGCGGTGTCGGAAAGTTTTATGAGGATGATCGAAAATAGGAAAGTATTAATATTCCCAGTCACTATCATTCAGATTAAAACAGCAGTTGGGGGTGTGAGTAAGCCAATGAGACAACAAATACTTTTTCGAATTTAAATGTGGAGCACAATCAATTCGAGATAAAATGTTTTGTAGCGAGTGGCCTAGTAAAGGAGGTAATTTTAGAAACTGACTTCCTGTGCAACTGCAATATTTCGCTTAATTGTGTAGTGAAATGCGTAGAATTTGAATTTCAGAATGAATAAAGGCAAGAAAAATTTAAAAGACTTTTAACAGGTAAAAATTAGATTTCTCATGCCATAGTTACTGAGGGTTGGAGTGAGGAAGTCGATGTGCATAACAGAATTAAGGAAGTGATTGATGCAGTCAAGGATATATCAGAAGGGGAAAAGAAAGAGTTGTGTGGGATGTTGTACCACTACGAGGACGTATTCTCGGATCGACCTAATGAAGTTACCGATTTCGAATACTGTATAAAAGTGAAACCTAATGATCCAATAAAGTTCAAACCGTTTGTAATACCTATAGCTGATCGGGATGGCGTCCAAGTCGATTAAAACAAATGTTGGATTCGAGTACAGTCGAACAATGTAGAAGCGATTCCTTAAATCCTATCGTTATTGTTAAAAAACGTGACAACTTCATCAGAATTGTATTACATGCGAGAAATATCAATAAAGTTATCGTAAAAAGAATTAGAGCAGCCTGGCAGTATGGAGGAACTGATGCAGAATTTTAATAATATCAATTTAACGTCCAGTGTGGATCTGACCTCGGGATTTTGGCAGGTCCCGTTGGCAGAGGAAAGCAGACGGTACACTTCTTTCCTTTTTGAAGGGCGTAGCTACGGATTTAGGGTAGTACCATTCAGACATACAATTTCTGTGGCAGTTTCGTAAGAGCATTGATTAATATCCTGGGGGAGAGTCTAATTAACAAACTCGTGATATACGTAGATGATATATTGATAGCTACAGAAACGTGGAATGAGCATTGTCATGTTCTGCAGGAGGTACTCATGACTCTGAGACGAGGTGGAATGACTAATGCTCGAAAATTGTGAGTTTGTTCCAGGAAAAATTCAATTCCTGGGGCACATCCTTACTTCAGAAAGAATTTTACCTAATTCCGAAAAATTAAGGTCCATTGCCGAATGTAATAGACCCAAAACAACTGAAGTCATACTTGGGCTTGTGCAGTTTATACAGAAAATTCTTAGGGGAGGGAGGCATGAATAACTGTTGAAGAAAAAGCAGCTTGGAGGTGGACTCAGGAATGTCAATTCCAGGGTATAGAGGATAAATTGTGCAATAGTAAGATCTTGTACTACCCAGGTATGAATCTCCCTTTCTGTTTAGCGTCGGACAGTTCGGACTATGGAATAGGTTGTGAGACATTTCAGGAAAAGCTAGTCGATGGAAAAATAGAACACCGTAGTGTGGCATTCTCCAACCGCGTGCTAAATAAGCACGATCGGGGATACAGCATATCGGAGAGAAAGATGCTTGCACGGATTTAAGGAATTCCGCATGTATTTAGAGGGCAGAAAAGTGACAGTGTTGTCGTACCACAAGGCGCTGAATTATCTGCAGGACTGCAGGATACTGAAAGGCCGCTTAATGCGTTGGGCAATGTTCATGCAGCATTTAGAATGCGAAATCCGCTACATCAAGGATACAGGAAATTGTGTTGCCGATGCTCTGTCCTGGTTGCCAGTGGGGGCGGAAGACGTTGGAAGGGAGGAGCCGAACAAATTTAAGCTACTGTATATGAGGGGGGTAGAGGGGGAGGAAGAAATTCGTGCGGTAGGCAAAGATACGCGGCGATCACAAAACGACGATCTTCAACTGAAACACATTAAGGAGAATTTCGACAGCAAGGGATACGAGAAAGTACCCAAATATTTTAAGATACACAAGGGAGTGTTATTCCGGCGGAAAGATGAAGAGACGGGCAAATGGTGACTGTGTTTTCCCAACAGGTATGTGGAACAGTTAACAGACTACGTCCATTTAAGTCACAGACATTAAGGGACCGAAAGTGCACTGAAGTCATCGAGAAATACGCCCACGTAAATAACCTGGCCAGACGGGCCCGCGAGCAGATTTTAATTCATTGCAATCTTTCATTTATAAATTTCTATGTTACATTCTAAATTCGCAATTGCCGAGTGATAGGAACTTTTGACCATTCGATACATGTGTATTCATATTTTATACAGTAGACTCAGCATGTAAAGCGGCAGCTACGTATCCCAGCCCCTAGACAACGAAACCAGCCAAAACATTTAATATTTTAACTCTGACAAGGGGAGGCCTCCAATTGTGAAATTCAGATTCGATTCATACTGCGCATAATAAAAGCTCATGGCCAGAGGTGTAATGTGGCAAAGCACTAAGATGCACTTCTCAGCCGTTGTCGAGAAAACCGACAGTTAAAAAGATACCGTTGCGTTGAAATACTCTCTACGATTTACGATTCTCCACAGCGTTGTGGCGTAGCAGTAAACGCTCGGGTTTGTAATCTGAAAGTCGCCGGATCGAATCTCGCGCAATGCAACTTTTTTTTAGTATTTGTTTTTTGTAATTTAAATGTGTATATATATACACACGCACATATATATAATTCCCGGCAATCAGTTGCAACAATTATGCATATAATATGTTGTTGAAAGTCGTTTGTCGTGGAAAAACTGGCGACTTCGAACATCATTATGTTTTGCACAAACAAAGTTGTATTTCACAAATGTTATTAATTGTCTTCATAATGTTTACCACTTATAGTTAACGGAAGACGTAGAAACGATATTCCGCAACGAATACGTATAGCGTAAGTCAAACGTTCGAATTAGAATAGAGACCCCACGAACACAAATTTGCTGTGGCAAGTATGAAATATAAACTCCGTTACTCGATCGTTACACTTGATGGACGGATGTTGAATGGGCCGAAACGAGCCGCCGCATAACAGCGTAGTTGCCTGATAACTTCGAAAGAAGGTAGATGCGGTCCCTAGTGCAACTTGTAACATCGTCGAAAATCAGTGCGGGCGTGAGAGCTTTGGTACACCCTGTTAAACAAACGGAAAAATGGAGGCGGTACAATTGGAGAGCGATCCGCCTTCACCAACATGCATAAGCAATTCATTAATTCGCAGCATGTAACTTTTTTTTTATTATTAGTTTTTTGTAATTCAAATATGTATTTGAATTACAATATATATATATATATATATATATATATATATATATATATATATATATTTGAATTGTAAAAAACTAATAATAAAAAGAAGTTACATGCTGCGGGATTTGATCAGCTGACCTTCGGATTACGAATCCGAGCGCTTACCGCTGCGCCACGACGCTGCAGAAAAATTATAAACCGTAGAGAGTATTTCACCGCAACGGTTTCTTTTAACTGTTGATTATCTCGACAACGGCTGAGAAGTGCATCTTGGTGCTTTGCCACATTACACCTCTGACCATGAGCTTTTATTATGCGCAGTATGAATCGAATCTGAATTTCACAATCGGCGGCCTCCCCTTGTGAGTCTGATACTACGTAGTTGAGATCCACCATTATTACTATTATTATTATTATTAATTTTTAAGCCCGCGCGATCTAAAGTAAATCGAGCACATTACCCATAACGCCTCTAATCAGCGACTGCCGTTGAGCAGCGACGCTGCTACACAATCGATACAACATATGACCATCTCTGGTTCAAAATAATATTTTCATACAAAACTTTAATTAATTTCATGTCCATTATAATTATCCGGGCTGTTATGTCGTGGTCGGATGATGAATTCTGTGTCGATTCCCAACGTTTCGTCTCCGACTGCGGGAGACATCTTCAAGGGGGTCCGTAGCTCGATGGAAGGTCCAACACACCCACTGGCTCGCTACTGACTGCCGCTAAATTCCGTGTCCGCGCGCTCCCACGCCGCGGCGTGGCGTCACGTGATTTGAAAACGTCAGTGCAATTGGCCGCTGCCCGTTGCCGTGGATCGCCGTTGCCATCACCCAGTAGTGGACGGGTGGTACACATCTTCTTTAACACCGGCATCCATATGCCGTTTAATTTCACACCCTCCTCCTTACTGTTGAAATTATTTGTGTGTTTAGCGATTTCGATTGCCTCCCTGTAGAGCCTTTCGTAATATCCGCTTGCGGCCGGTAGTACTTGCGTCTCCTCGAAACGAATATTGTGGTTCCCTCGCTGGAAAGCATGCTCCGCAACAGCTGATCGTTCCGTTTCTGCTCTTCTGCAATTTCCCTTATGCTCTTCCAAACGTTTAGAAACAGTTCTTCTAGTGGTACCCACATAAACATCACCACAGCTGCATGGGATCCTATACACTCCAGCTTTTTCCAGTGGTTTTCGAGCGTCCTTGGCAGGCTTAAGGTATTCCTGTATCTTCCTTGTGGGCTTGTAAATTACGGTAATATTCCGCTTCGTCAAGATCCTCCCTATTCTTTCCGTTACATTTTTAACAAACGGCAGGAAAACCTTAGATTTTGCAGTAGCCTGTACGTCAGTACGATTTCTGCGTGGCTGCTTCAACGCACGTTTTATTTCGGCGGACGAATATCCGTTCTTAATTAGTGCATTGTGGAGATGTTCCATCTCAGCGTCGAGCAACTCAGGTTGACAAATATTTCTAGCTCTGTCCGCTAACGTCTTGATAACACCCCGTTTCTGTTGTGGGTGGTGGTTCGAATCCCGGTGCAAATAACGTTCCGTCTGCGTGGGTTTGCGGTATACTGAGTGGCCCAAACTACCATTTTCGTTTCTAAAAACAAGCACATCGAGGAAATGCAACTTGCCGTCTACCTCCTCCTCCATTGTGAACTGAATTCTCGAGTTTATATCGTTCAGATGTTCGTGGAACCGGCTTAGTTCCTCGCTACTATGTCTCCACAGCACAAACGTGTCATCCACGTATCGGAACCATACATTTCGTTTTTTGCTGGCAGTACCTAAGGCCTGTTCTTCGAATTTCTCCATAAAGAAGTTTGCAATTACGGGACTCAGGGGGCTTCCCATAGCCACGCCATCCGATTGCTCATAAAACTGTTCATTCCTCTTGAAGTATGTGGTCGTCAAACAACACTTAAACAGTTCTGAAATATCGGCAGGAAAAATTCGATCCAGCTGTTCTAATTAATTAATTTACGTTGTATATGTACCTTTAAAATTACGGTTTCACTGGGCAATGGACCGTCGCGATTGGACGGGCTATCAGCGGAAACGTATCGGCTCCTCATGTGAATCACACATTTGCTACACTACTTTGTGGTCGTCTCTACAAACGCCGCCATCGAGACGTACCACGGCTCGAAACATGCAGCGCGCCGCGGACGCCGGCTGGTGGGAGCAGTATAATCATGAGGGAGACATTCTCCTGCTCTTGCATGGGGGCTTTGGTAGGAATGTAAGACACGTTGACAGCTGCGACCCACCTTCTTTCGTTAATCTTGATGTCTTTCCCGACGATGACGCCGTCTTTGAGCAGTACAATTGTCTAAGTCTCGGAGACAAAACCATGCTACAGTGATTCGAAGAGCATTATCGTGAACTCACGCTGATGTCTCGGTTACCAAATTCTCGTGATGTACTTCCTATGGAACCAATTTGGTCGTTGTCGGGCACCATCACCGTATACACAAATCAGCGTCCCGTTATTCACGCGGATTGCATGAACTGTGTGTAGACATCTATTGTCACTTGCCTCCACAAACCTACTAACAAAATGTGGGGTCTCCAATGCGTAGAATCAGCTACTTATTTCGTTCCGAAGACGGTAGTCATAACAATTTGGCTCGTCAGTGTTAGTGTAACACTTGGTTCAAGAATCATGAAAGAAGGTTGTATACCTGGAAGAATCCTGGAGATACTAAAAGGTATCAGATAGATTACATAATGGTAAGACAGAGATTTAGGAACCAGGTTTTAAATTGTAAGACATTTCCAGGGACAGATGTGGATTCTGACCACAATCTATTGGTTATGAACTGCAGATTGAAACCGAAGAAACTGCAAAAAGGCGGGAATTTAAGGAGATGGGACCTGGATAAACTAAAAGAGGTTGTACAGAGTTTCAGGGAGAGCATAAGGGAACAATTGACAGGAATGGGGGAAAGAAATACAGTAGAAGAGGAATGGGTAGCTCTGAGGGATGAAGTAGTGAAGGCAGCTGAAAATTAAGTAGCTAAAAAGACGAGGGCTAATAGAAATCCTTGGGTAACAGAAGAAATATTGAATTTAATTGATGAAAGAAGAAAATATAAAAATGCAGTAAATGAAGCAGGCAAAAAGGTATACAAACGTCTCAAAAATGAGATCGACAGGAAGTGCAAAATGGCTAAGCAGGGATGGCTAGAGGACAAATGTAAGGATGTAGAGGCTTGTCTCACTAGGGGTAAGATAGATATTGCCTACAGGAAAATTAAAGAGACCTTTGGAGAGAAGAGAACCACTTGTATGAATATCAAGAGCTCAGATGGCAACCCAGTTCTAAGCAAAATGAAGGGAAGGCAGAAAGGTGGAACGAGTATATAGAGGGTTTATACAAGGGCGATGTACTTGAGGACAATATTATGGAAATGGAAGAGGATGTAGATGAAGATGAAATGGGAGATAAGATACTGCGTGAAGAGTTTGACAGAGCACTGAAAGACCTGAGTCGAATCAAGGCCCCGGGAGTAGACAACATTCCATTAGAACTACTGATGGCCTTGGGAGAGCCAGTCATGACAAAACACTACCATCTGGTGAGCAAGATGTATGAGACAGGCGAAATACCCACAGACTTCAAGAAGAATTTAATAATTCCAATCCCAAAGAAAGCAGGTGTTGACAGATGTGAAAATTACCGAACTATCAGTTTAATAAGTCACAGCTGCAAAATACTAACGAGAATTCCTTACAGACGAATGGAAAAACTGGTAGAAGCGGACCTCGGGGAAGATCAGTTTGGATTCCGTAGAAATGTTGGAACACGTGAGGCAATACTAACCTTACGATTTATCTTAGAAGAAAGATTAAGAAAAGGCAAACGTACGTTTCTAGCATTTGTAGACTTAGAGAAAGCTTTTGACAACGTTAACTGGAATACTTTCTTTCAAATTCTGAAGGTGGCAGGGATAAAATACAGGGAGTGAAAGGCTATTTACAATTTGTACAGAAACCAGATGGCAGTTATAAGAATCGAGGGGCATGAAAGGGAAGCAGTGGTTGGGAAAGGAGTGAGACAGGGTTGTTGCCTCTCCCCGATGTTATTCAACCTGTATATTGAGCAAGCAGTATAGGAAACAAAAGAAAAATTCCGAGTAGGTATTAAAATTCATGGAGAAGAAGTAAAAACTTTGAGGTTCGCCGATGACATTGTAATTCTGTCGGAGACAGCAAAGGACTTGGAAGAGCAGTTGAACGGAATGGACAGTGTCTTGAAAGGAGGATATAAGATGAACATCAACAAAAGCAAAACGAGGATAATGGAATGTAGTCAAATTAAATCGGGTGATGCTGAGGGGATTAGATTAGGAAATGAGACACTTAAAGTAGTAAAGGAGTTTTGCTATTTAGGGAGTAAAATAACTGATGATGGTCGAAGTAGAGAGGATATGAAATGTAGACTGCCAATGCAAGGAAATCGTTTCTGAAGAAGAGAAATTTGTAAACATCGAGTATAGATGTAAGTGTCAGGAAGTCGTTCTGAAAGGATTTGTATGGAGTGTAGCCATGTATGGAAGTGAAACATGGACGATAACCAGTTTGGACAAGAAGAGAATAGAAGCTTTCGAAATGTGGTGCTACAGAAGAATGCTGAAGATAAGGTGGGTAGATCACGTAACTAATGAGGAGGTATTGAATAGGATTCGGGAGAAGAGAAGTTTGTGGCATAACTTGACTAGAAGAAGGGATCGGTTGGTAGGACATGTTTTGAGTCATCAAGGGATCACAAATTTAGCATTGGGGGGCAGCGTGGAGGGTAAAAATCGTAGAGGGAGACTAAGAGATGAATACACTAAGCAGATTCAGAAAGATGTAGGTTGCAGCAGGTACTGGGAGATGAAGAAGCTTGCACAGGATAGAGTAGCATGGAGAGCTGCATCAAACCAGTCTCAGGACTGAAGACCACAACAACAACAGTGTTAGTGTTTATACGTATTTTTTATTTAACACCGTTAGGATGAAGTAAGGTGCCACAATGGTGTCTGCTATATGTTCCCGCCGCACGGTCGTTGATATTGCCTCAGACGAAGCCAGCGTGGATTTTAATTTGCTCACTAGTGCATGTGAACATTACAGTGGTTCGTAAGCGTTGCTTCTTCGGTAAAGAGTACGCAATGGAAAACGTGGCATCGTCTCGCAGGCGCTGCAGCTCAAATCGATTAAATTCTAAACGAAGTTCGAAATCACGTCCTTCGAGTGTCTGTCGAAGTGAAAGATAATAAGGGTGGATTTTATGTCGACGCAAAATGGGAATGACATTAGTCTGGATGGCAATTTCTGATTCCATTAAAAAGTATATCATTTTGTTTTAAAATTCACACTTGGTGCAGTAGCTCTAGCGATGTAAGAGTTAAGAATTTTTATCATATAATATAATTACACTCCCCTTAAGCACTAGAATTTGCCGGAAACCTCGTTTAGGTATCTGAAACCGTTCACGAAACAGCAGGGTGTTTAGTTTTACTCGATACACCTTATATAAACAGATGGATCCAAAATGCGTCAGGTTCGATCTACGTTGCAGACGCCAAAATGGCTTACATTTCAGCAACTAAGTAGTGTTTATGATGCAGAAATAGTGCAATTATAGTAGTAATTATGTTATGAAATACAGACCTATGTAATTTTATATAACTCTGAAACAGATTTATACCTAAAACTTATACTGTCGTGGCTCACCTTCATAAGCATCTTTAATGGGTGTGTTGCATGCAGAAAAAAGCCAAAAAACCTAAAATAAAAGTCAATTTGTGATAGGGAATCTTTAAATAAAGAATGTACTTCAGCTCTAAAATTTTATGAGAATATTCATAAAACTTTCGTCCCATCTTTTTTGTAGGTCGGTCTGTTCCTTCAAAGCAATCTTAGAATGTGTCATCAAATATGTTTTTTTTTAATAATATGAACAGGCTACCTATTTTGGCGATGTGTAGGACTGACAGGCGTCCTGATCTGCAATTACTCAATGTAAAATGTTAATACGCTGATGAAACCCCTCATACGTGACTGTTACTTGTAGACTTTCGTATCATGAGCTAATAAACCACAATACAACACAAGATGGATTGTATGAATAAGTAGCAGTCACAGCAAGGAATACGGAACACTGTACGCCAGAGTTAAATTTGTTTTGGAAGATGTTTTCTTCTGTAAAGTAGATGCCACCTATGGTGGTGTGCACCGTACGCTATCTTGGCAATAAATAAAAGTAAAATGCGCGCCTTAATTACGTATCGTACCACTCGATATTGACACAAATTGGCACTAACTTATGAATCCTTAAGTTACATGGGAAGAAATTCATTTCAAATATAGCACGTAATGTAGCTCTCGCCTTGCTTGTAAGTGATAGTATGGTTGACACAGATTAAAAACACTAACCCTAAACCAGAAGATAGAGAACCACTGCGTTACAGGATTATCGATGGTCGTGCTGTAAAATGTGGTCCCTACTGCATTCATTTCGCTTCGGGTAAATGCGATATCCGAAACAGCACTGGGGGCGTGTACAACAGTTCTATCCAAACTGAACATTGGTACGAGTGTTAACAACTGACGTCTTCCAGGAAATTAGGTTCCACGCTGACAAAGTCTAACTTTTACTACATAAGTAGAGAAGAACGAGGTAGTCGTAGGACACGGGACTCGCATTCTACAGAAGCAACGTAAAATTCGCTGTGTTTCTAGTATTATTTAGGCTTACGAGGTGTCCCTAAAACGCTTAATACAATGACGGATCGTTCCTTTGAGTAGGACATGGCCAAATTCGTACAAGAGCTCTGCCCAATCGGAGATTCTGCTCAGTCTCTATAGACCACTTCGCGAAACGGACGATTTGAATTCTCTTCTTTACTTTTTGAATGTATAGACTTGTAAGAGTACGGTTATTTAGTAATGATCACATTTACGTATTAAATGGGCAAATGGCTTACTTTATTTAGTTGCAGTCATACGCTTAACCTCCAGATACGTTGACAGAGAGTGCAGAAGCGCACATAATCGGGCGAAGACACGTCAGTGGTAACTATTGTTATCCCGGCTCACGAGTTTGCGAGAGTTACAGCTCTGTGTGAGTAAGAAACGTGCTTGCTTAGCTTCAGGGAACTTTCTTGCGTAGGTGGAATGCGAAGGCGAACGAGGGAAGAGCGTCGACTCCGAGAGCATTGACCTGCCCCCGACAGCAGTTCAGCGTGTGAAGCAGCCTCTACTGAAATCACTCGCGATGGTTCATTATCTCTGAGAAGACGAGAAATTCGCTTCATAATTACGCCCCATGGCGTAACTCTGGGGACGGAGGCACGCATACTGCCACGCTAGCTACTGTCTGACGTAGAGCCATCTCTGTGCTCCCTTCAAGAGGTTCCCCCCTCAGCTGTCGCGACGTAGGCAGCCCGCTGCACACATACGGTGCACCTGCAGACAAAGACACTTCCTCACGAATAGCCGCATCGGCTGGCCGTCATCTCGATAGATTACTGACCTCAGATTCTGTTCGCGGGCACTGAGTGAGTAGCCTAAGGCGAAAAATCCCTTTTATTTCGTGAGCGCTTAAGGATGTCCAGTCGAGGTTTTTGGCCAAAGGCTGTACGCAGATGAGAAAGTAAAATTGTTACAAAAAAATGGTTCAAATGGCTCTGAGCACTATGGGACTTAACATCTTAGGTCATCAGTCCCCTAGAACTTAGAACTACTTAAACCTAACTAACCTAAAGACATCACACACATCCATGCCCGAGGCAGGATTCGAACCTGCGACCGTAGCAGTCCCGCGGCTCCGGACTGAGCGCCTAGAACCGCAAGACCACCGCGGCCGGCAAAATTGTTACATATTTTATCCGTTTGACCCTGCTGCATTAATGATATACTAAAGCAAATGTGTTTTTAAAAATAGAATGATACATTTTAACTGCATTCGAAATCTCTTCAAATGACTACTAAGTGATATAACGCGTGTAAAAATGAAATGACCATCAAACATTGTTGGCAGGGAGGTGTCGTCTAGGGTTGTTCGGTAGCCTGGTTCAAATATTTTAATCTGACGCTATTTCGGTGACTTTTGTGACGATGAAAAAGGGATGAAATCATTAGGCCAACACAAATACCCAGAGCGAGTGACAAAACCGCTGTCCCCTCTGGGAAATAACATTTGTTAATTTGGATGTTAAAAATTTTCACAAAAGTACTGCAGTATAAACGCATGTAACTGTGATTCGATCATATAAGGTCATTAGATTGTGTAGTCTAAAAGCAAGCTGTTACTTTACAAATACATTATTTGCTCAAAAACTTTTGCTTTTTCTAAACCCCATGTTAATTTTCCAATGCTTTGTGTTTCTCCTATATAGTGAGCATCGATTACTAGAAGTAAAATCTTTGATCAATCTCTTCATGTCTCGACTGATGCATTTCATATGTTTGGAGTTAAATTTACGCGATCAACCAACGAGATTCGTGCTATAATGCTGTAGTTGTAATGTGAATAGTCACTCTGCTTCTGAATTTCAGCATTCTACGTTCTGTTCTGTTTCGGAGGCAGTCTGGTATCAACACGAGCTGAAATGACGAAGGGAAACGGCGGGATATTTTCAACTACTTGCAATGGTGACTGTAAAGCGAATCAGATTAACTTCCATTCGGAAAGTAGGTGCACTCAGTGACTGTTATGTTATTTATAAAGTATAGAGTGCAGCAATCAGTCGTCCTTTATTAGATTTTATTACGTAAATCCAGATTTCGGCTAGTTGTTAGCCATCCTCATGCACTATTTTATGTTCTCAATGCATGCAAGTCCCTGTTGTTCGGGCGTCAGTCACAGTTCTTTAAATACCAAAGAACTGTGGCTGACGCCCCGAACAGCAGGGACTTACATGCACTGAGAACAGAAAATAGTGCATGAGGATGGCTAGCTACTAGCCGAAATCTGGATTTGCGTAATAAAATACAAAAAAAGGACTACTGATTGCTGTACTCTATAATTTATATTAAGCAAATGTATAAGCTGTTTCCGAAACACATTCCAAAAATCTTCTCAGTGAAATTACGATCACTCGGTATTCGTTGTTTCGGTGATATCCTTCTGATGGTGAAATAGATGCCCACAACCTGCTTAGTCTTAGTTAAATAGATGTTGATTATGGGATGCAATTTTATTATTCCAGTTTAATATTACAAGCTGTTTATCGAGAGAATAAGATGCCGATTACTCTCGATGATCGGTTCTAGGCGCTTCAGTCTGATACCGCGCGACCGCTAAGGTCGCATGTTCGAATCCTGCCTCGGGCATGGATATGTGTGATGTCCATAGGTTAGTGAGGTTTAAGTAGTACTAAGTTCTAGGGGACTGATGACATCAGATATTAAGTCCCATAGCGATGTTGATTATGGGATGCAATTTTATGTTTCCAGTTTAATATTACAAGCTGTTTATCGAGAGAAGAAGATGCCGATTACTCTCGATGAGCGGTTCTAGGCGCTTCAGTCTGGAACCGCGCGACCGCTACGGTCGCATGTTCGAATCCAGCCTCGGGCATGGATGTGTGTGATGTCCATCGGTTGGTTAGGTTTAAGTAGTTCTAAGTTCTCGGGGACTGATGGCATCGGATGTTAAGTCCCATAGCGCTCAGAGCCATTTGAACCATTTTGAACTCTCGGAGAGAAACTTACTCCTGTTTTGAGGATACAAGTGAACTTGTCAAATCAGTTGAATTCTTTTCAAAGGAACACGCATAGATAATTATAACACTTGTCTCTGAATTACTTTATCCAAACCAAGTCGCTACATTAATTGTTTTCACGTAACGCAGCTTCATGATGCCATACCATCACATTGTGTACACTTCTTGCCACTAGTTTCATCGTGTAAATACAATGAGATGGCACGAACCATAAATAAATTACAGTATACAATGGCAGACCGTTAACAATGAAAACTCTGTTTCTTTTTATGGAGTTTAAATTCAGATGGGGAAAGAAAAGCTGTCAGCTACTGTTTGTAAAACTGCTGATTCCTGAATGCAGTGTGTAGTGACCCGGTATATTAGTGGAATACTTGACAATGAAGATCTTCCTAGTTGTACTATTTGAAGGAGACTATGTTTTATTTGTGTTGTGTTCTTAGCCTGATGGATAATTTCCCCTGTTAGCTTAGTAACCTAATTTCTAACTTGCTATTTTAATGTATTATGAATACATATCATGTCACGTTTTGTGTGACAGATATTCTATTTCTGGAGCTCTTTAATGGAACTGATGAGAGAGTTTCAGCAGTAGCACCCTTTGTCTTAAGAGATGCTTTGTAAAGACTTATAGAAGATTTAGTGGAACATTTTTTTTATTTTTATGTAAAAGTTGGTGATGTAAAACAATTTTTTGTCGGACTCATATGTCGAGGTGTCTTTTTGATGTGGTTGCTTTGCAATTATTGGTGCCACAGTTCATTGTGTGATGGAGAGGCCTACAGTTAGTCAAAGTAAAACAAGAAGCTACCATTTTGATAGGATAGCTGAGAGAACTCAGTAATCGAGGCTGATGGAACGGTATGATTCTGGTATCATGTCTACTGGTATGAAAGGTGCATGAAGGTTTGCCTCGTTGTGATACAATTAGATTGTCAGATAGCCATGTAGGTAGTGTTGGGGCAAGTGATGTTAATATTATGACTCAAGACATTACTTTCATCACTATGAATGTATGTGCAATTGAATCTTGTGTAGTTCTGTCACTTGAATCTATTGGTAGTTGTGTTGTGTTAGTATATACTTCAGTAGCTTCTGAAGTTCTATTGAAACTGAATAACAGTATGTTGGGTCAGTACTACATAGTAATGGCAAAATGAGTAATATATAAGTGTTTCAAACAACATGGGATAAATTTAAGTTGCTTGATGGGGTTTATTTAGAAAATACAGACTAATATGAAGGAAAACAAGGAACTGTGTGATAACGTAAAAGAACACAGTGAAACGTTGGAGACTAATGTAAAGGAACTTGATGAGAAACTACAATTTTAAATTGGATACTTAATTAGGAGAAAGAGCAGGAGCGAGTCATAGGAAGTTACTGAGTAATTAGAACAAATTTAAGGAAACAGCAAGCTAACGTTCTTACTTCACAGTGAGAGATCCATATCTTACAGTAAAAGTTAGATCCCATTAGGTAGATATTGCAGGAAAAATTTTATAATCTTGCTACTCATTTAAGGGAAGAGCTATACCTATTCTGTTTTCGATGAGAGGATTTCTATTCTTAAAATTAAAATTGCTTCTGTTGTAAAATGCCATATTACATTTCAGGAGTTTGTGTGTGAACAGAAAAGGTGTGATAAGATGCTTTATAGATCTGAAGGGAACAATGTGAAAAGAAGGAGACAGATTTGCGAGACAATTTGGATGTGGTACCTAATCAAGCAATTTTTACTCAAATTGAGAAACATATTTCAAATTTTACTACATTATTACAGGATTTATAAAATAGTTTTGAAGAGTTGAAGGTTAGTATGGAGAAGGAGGCATCTGATAATAGCAATGAATTTAAAAAGCAGTTAATAAATGTCTGTAGCATAATTAATTCTGTACTAATAAATTCTGTAACATAATTAATTATTAATATGGAACAGACATTCAGTAGTACCACACTTGCTGTCGAATCTGAGGAAGTGATGTCATTGTTCATATTTAAGGAAGAACATATGTAGTAGGAGGAGGAGAGAGCTAGTTTAGCAGTTAGATGAAAGTGTGTCTAAAGCTGAAGAAAAGTTGTAGAAAATACTGTTGAAGCAACTTTTTTTGTATATGGCTACACGTTCAGAGGCCGTGAATAGTTGCAATTGAAAGATAAAGGCCCTCGGTCACTAATTTTAACGAATTAACCGGATTTCAACACTGCTAGGAGTGTCTCCCTCAGAATTTAAATCGAAGAATGATCTATAACATGGTCACAGAATTATGACTAAGAACGTATGATACAGAGTATAAGTACAGAATCCTGGTGAAAGACTGGCAGTACTTATATGTCATTTGTAAAATAATAAATATGCGAAAAAGGCATTAGTCACAAAGATATTTAAGATAAAAAATTGTGATGGCGAGCCAGTACGGGCTGATCGTTACTTACGCGGTTACGGGTTGCAAACGCACTGAGGTGTCCACGTTAACAAATGCGGCACTGCACTGCAACGAGCGCGCCATCTAGTAGCCGTAGATACAATTAGCCTACTTCACATTGAAATATAGGCAGAAATGATTATGAATGAACAGTATTTTGTACATAATGGAAAGCAGTGTTTGACTGATAGTAGCATACAACATAACATTTTGTCTACGTCGAAGCTTCTAGCAGTAAGATAGAACATGAAAACATATTGACAGAATCTTCCGTCGGTTCTTGGTAGAACAACATTATAATAAATGAAAACATCATTATGAAAATGAAGATAGGACTGAATGACAACTTGTAGAAAGCAATATTGACGCGAAAGACAGCCAAGGAACATTTGATAATTAGAAAACATAGGACTACCTCAGAAGGAAAAGAACATTTCGGCAATCTGCACAAGGAGACCCAAAGTCAGATATCGAGTAACGGTTTTATACCTTTGAAACAATTTTTGTTACGTAGCTGTAGCTGTTCGTTAAGGATGAGGCGATCCTATCGAGCCAGATGTTTGAAAATCTCTAATTCTTCTAGAATATCTAGTCTACCCCCTTTCTTTTCGGTGTGCAAAATGTTGCTATCGCAGATGGCACTAGGTGAATGACTTGTAATTAGAAGATGGTCGGCAAAAGACGGATTCTGGGGGCTAGTGCCATTTTTTCTTAGCAAGTGCTCTTTATATCTAGTAGTGAGGGCACATCCAGTTTGTCCTATATAGTAAAAGGAGCAAGTATGGCACACAATTTTGTAGACACCAGAATTTTCCAAAGAGGAACGAATAGAATGTAAATTGTGAATGAAGTTTTTTTTTCAAATAGTTATTAGTAGAAAAAGCAACGATGCAATCGCATTTCTTTCGAAGAATGCGTTGGATCTGATAAGAGATAGGCTCCACGAAAGGAACAGAGAAATATTGTTTGAGTTAGACTCGATAACAGAAGTGCCTAGCGTAGTAATTCATTTTTCTTTTTAAGGGCGTCATGTACTATGTTAGGTTTATACTCGTAGTTAACTGCTATTGTTTTAAGTAAATTGATTTCGTCGTTGAACTTTTCTTTAGAAAGTCGGATGGAAATGGCTCGGTGAACAGCAGAATGAAAGAAGGCATTTTTATGCGACTGTGGATGAGTAGAAGATGCAATTACGATCTGGTCGGTGTATGTTACTTTACGAAAAATATTGAAAGAAATTTTATTTGTCTCTATGGTAAGCGTCAAGTCAAGGAAGCTTAATTGACGGGCCTCATTTTCAAATTCGATAGTGAAAAAAATTTTCTCATGAAGATCATTGAGAGGTTAAAGATACGGTCAACAACGTCAACGCGTCCTTTATAGACGATTAGAATATCGTCAACGTATCTGGAATAAGAAATAATGCCTAGTGGCGCAGCTGGAAAACAACTAAAATTTTTTTCTTCTAGGGAGTTGATGAAAATATGAGCGAGGATACCAACTAAAGGATTTCCCATAGCGAGACCGTCGGATTGCTGGTACAAATGTCCATTTATTTCGAAATAGTTGTACTTGACTATTGACATTGACATTGACGAGTGACATTTGCAGGGTCTTTCATGGCAGAATGATGAACGGCTATCTGGGGCCAGACACTGTGTTATGCAGAGTCGTGCTGACAAAGTAATTTCACCTCAGTTACTGCCTGCTCGATGGGACGATTCTACATGCTAGCTGTTCCATAAGGCCGGCTGCCAAATTAAACACACTTCCGAACTGATGCTAGTCTGCATCTTGGGCCACTGACTGCATGGAATAAATCAATCCATATGTTTTCTCCTCTGTGCCTTCTGTCTAACATCCATCTGTCACCACTGCAACATCTAGTTCAATTCCTGATCCTACCCACCATCCTTATCACAACTGTAGGTGTTTCCAGAACGTCCTGTTAGAACTAAGAGTAGTTCATATGAGTTCAAGGTTGAAGAGCACAAAATACTGGAAAGTAGCCCATAGCATTGATATAAAAAGAGGAAGTGGAAATTGGGACTGGGAAAATGCAGCAAGATCTGATTGAGAATGCTGTCACCTCATATAAGTAAACCTGTTGTAGGTTTCTCCCTCGAAAGGAGATGGTATTAGGTTGATGTATTCCAGATATGTTTGTAAAGGAATCTTGCACTGCGTTGCAAATATCAGATCAGTAGTTTGGATGTTCTCTGCATAAGACAAGGCTTAAGGCAATTTACATTTCATCAGCTTCCACTACGTAAAGTGTGATGAATGTACCACTACCACCTTACACTACGTTGAAACATAGCGATGTAGTAAGGTAAGTTTTGGAAAATGTCAGGAGAAAACGACAATGAAGTCATTCAGATCACGGGAGAAGGTGCTAATAAAGTTACACAAACAATCGAACAAATGACACTGAATCATGCGTAATTATTTTCCGGTACTCTTGAGACATTGTAGAGTGAAACATGTGGTGAACCCAAATGCGGTCGATGCCGAGATGTTTCAGAACAAGAGGTCTTGTGGGACAAACCTCATCAACAATATAAAGAGATTCAGGGAGAGAAAGTCTAGAGATGCATATCCGGCATTTCATAAACATTTCGGATTACGTTAATTGTGATAAACGTTGTGACTAATTTGTTATGATATTTGTAGATTGATAAAATTATGAAAATATTGTGGGCTGGTGTCTTTAATAACTGAAAAATTCTGGGCAGACTTTTGTTGATGTGAGGAATGGAGATAAATGATGAAATGTCATGTAGACTAATGGAGAAAGAACTGAAACTGTGGAAGCGGTATGTACGGGTAATTCAAAGTGATCCTCGTGAGGATGAAGGGACGACATATTTAGACTAAGCAAATGGTAGAAAATCAGGAATGAAATTTAATTTTATTGATCTCTTAACTCGTCTAATTTTTCTTTATTACTCAATGACTATCTATGTGCTGGTGTATGTGAATGTGCTGTGCTGTTATCTCGTACATTACCCCACTGCATTGCACGTGTGTACCATGGGATGTGAGTCTGCACAATGGGAGGGCGAGACCTTTCGCCGCCGAATATTATCTCATTTCAAGTTCTCTTCTACCTGAGCTGTTCGATGTAGTCGTGTATTTTAATCCATAAAAATGAAGCCATGGCTGAACAGACCCCTGAAAACAGAGACATGGATAAGTATAATAGTGACACAAAAATGTTGACAGCTGTATTTACCACTTTCAAAGATTTGGAACGTTATGTATTCCCCCTTCTCGTCTTATGAAATGGCATCCAGCATTGTCGACCATGGTCCCTGTATTGGACGTTGTGTTATGTGGAGGCATAATGTGCATGGGTGTAATGACCTCCAAATCTTTGAATACAGTACACACACTGACCACCGTCTTTGGGACACTGTACTCCTTCCCTATGTGTGTCTCTTTAGGAGTTCTTTTGGCCCTGACTTTGTTTTTATGGAAGATAGTGTGTGACCATATCGAAGAGCGAAGTTGGAGGGGCTCTTGAAATCAGAGGATATTTGGCGAATGGGCTGGTCTGCCAAACCTATGGCCAGCATGGGACTATCTAGCAGATCATACATTGCTGTCAAAGATTATTCCACACCTTATTATGAACCATGTCTCGTCTTTTGTAACGCATTCTAGGTGACTTAACCGTAATGATTTTCACTTAATAAAATTATCATTTGTGCCTTTTAATGCTTAAGTGGTGTAAGTCCATTAAACACTGTTTTCAGGTATAAGGATTTTTAGTGGAATAGTAGTTGAACATTCCAAAATACAATCAAACAAAAATTTCTCCACTTCATATGTTCAAAATGTATTGGATTATCTCATGTACAATATTTTTTGCTCATAACCCCAATTTACAAGTAATTTATAACTACTTACGCAACTTAGAGCACTTTGGGTTTACACTGACGGTACGCTTAGAGAACGAACTTGCACAACCTACAAAAACAGTAGGTTCTATATTATTTAAAAGAGGTACATTATTTTAAAGAAAGTTCCGCAGTTTTTTATCAGCCACGGAAGTGTCTGTTATTCAACATCCCTAGCATCAGACAGTTATATACACTATGGTATTAAAGCAAAAGTTAATTTTCGCATTCTGATCCATCTAGGGCCAGTCGAGCGCGATCGTCCGTTCTCGCTCTGCCAATGTCGTCATCGGATGCTTTATGGGGGATGGAGGAGACGAGACGAATGTGGTCAACACACTGTTCTTCCCGCCGTGGTCGAGTTTCTTGACTTTGGAGCCGCTATTAGTTGGTGTAGTAGGTCCTGAGTCGGACTCACGAAGCTGTGTGCACAACATACCACTCCTCCCAGCTAGGACAGTACCAGTAATTGGGCCAGTGATCCATGGTATTCAGCAGCACTGCGCACTCAGCTACAGACACGGATAATTGTGTTACTGACAGCTCTAAATGAAAGAATGTAAACCGTCTCAAACGGGACATCAAAGCCATCGAATTTCTGATTTTACCACCCACTTACAAAGAAAATATGACCAAATTGCCCTGTTTATTACTCGTTGAGACAAAGAGTCAGAATAATTTGCGCCAAGTCTCACTGATGTGAGACAGCTGGATAGCTTTAAACCACATGGGCGATACAACTGAATATGGTAGTGCATTACACTGGGGTCACAATGATCATTGGATAGATGTATGCAAGTATAAAGATGGCGGTAGTAACGCGTACATAAAGTATGAAAGAGCAGTGTGTTGGTGGAGCTGTCATTTGTACTCAGGTGATTCATGGGAAAAGGATTCCGGTTCGATTATGGACAATAAACGGGAATGAGTAGACGTTGAACGTGGGAAGGTATTTGGAACGGGGTGCATGCAAGATTTCATTTTAGATATCATTAGGAAATTCGATGTTCCGATGTCCACAGCGTCAAGAGTGTTCCGAGAATACCTAATCTCAGGCTTTGCCTCTCACCACGGACAACGCGAACGGTTGGTGGCCTTCACTAAACGACCGAGAGCAGCAGCGATTGTGTGGAATTGTCAGAGCTAAAATACAAGCAACGCTGTATTGTATTAACCACCGCAGTCAATGAGGGACTTACGACGAAAGTATCCGCTAGGACAGTGCTGCAAAATCTGGTGTTCATGCGCTACGGCAGCAGACGATCAACGCCAGTGCTTTTCTGATAGCACATCACTTGCAGCTCCTCTCTTGAGCTCGTGACCATATCGGTTGGAAAACCGTGGCCTGGTCAGACGAGGCTCTATTTCGGATGGTGAGAGTTGACGGTAAGGTCCGACTGTGGAGCAGACCCCGACGGAGCCATAGACCCAAGTTGTCAACAAGCCACTTTGCAAGCTGCTAATGATTCCACGGCGGTGCCGGTTGTGTCTACATGGACGCACTGGGTCCTCTGGTACAACTGAATGTAAACTATTAGGGCTCGGCTTGATGGAGGCCATTTGCAGCCATTCATGGATGGAATTTTTGTGGATGATAATCCGCCGTTTCACTGGGCCATAATCGTTCGCGATTGATTTGAAGACGTTCTGGAGAACTGGAACGAAATACCTGGCAACCCAGACCGCCCGACAACGATCTCATCGAAAAATATTGAGACAATCGAGATGTCAGTTTGTGCACAGAATCCTGCACCGGCAACACGTTTGCAATTATGAACAGCTATAGAGGCAGCATGGCTCAATATTTCTGGAGGGGAATAGTTAAGCCCATGTCAGGTCGAGATGCTGCAAATACACTGGGCAAAATGAGGTCCCACACAATGTTATGAAGCATCCCATGGCTATTTTCACTCAGTATATAATGTGAACAAACAAAAGACCCGGGAAATTACTCTATTTGAAACTTGATTCAAAAATTAATACATCCTGCAAGAAACACAAATTAAATACACATAAAGGACATAGTTTAAACCAAAAGCATTTAGCAGTCTCTTCCAAATATGAGCAACAAATTAACGAATGGGAAACCAGTGTTGTACGATACCACAACTTAGCCCATAGTAGTGTCCACTTCGGCAGACAATGGCTCCCCTAACAAATTCGCTCTGAGACTTACTCTATAAAGATAAAATCCTTGAGCTCTGTAAGACGTAACATTTGTGGATATGCAGAGATAAATGGCTCAGCTAGTTAGAACACATAGCCTTTCAGGAATACAATAATCCTTCTTCTTCTACGTCTTCACTTCCTTTATGTTTCGAAGCGTCTTTGCAACCTTTCTCTGTCCGTTTCTTCCACTCTATACTCGCATAGTGTCTTCATTTGGACGACTGCTTTTCCACGAACTTGTCAGTGTTTCTCGACCCCGTCCTTCCTTGTTACGAGGCGTCTTCCTCATCCACATCCCGCATACCCATTTCAAGTACATGCTTATTTTTTTTTCGTAAAGGTATGATGTATGTCATTATGTTAGCGCATGTATGTGGGCAAGTGCAGCCTCTTTTCACTTGGCTTCACAATGCGTTGCTTTCTGACAATTGAGCTGTTAAGGTACTACACGAAGTTTAGCCCCGTTCCACTTCACGCCAGTTTCGTACTAAGCCTTTAAATACTTTTGTGTACCGATATGTTTCTCACGTCATTTTAAGTAAATGAGGAAATTTTACTTAATTCTGTAGATTTTAATATACGGTCTATGCTTTGATCACTATTTTTGTATATGGAAACGCCGTTAGTTCAACACGTACCGTTGTTCATGGTGCATGGAAATCATTAATATTTTACATATCTGATAATCTTTTATTAAGAGTTTTTTCTTATTGTGTTTCGTTGTTTCTAGGTATCACGAGAGCATTTTATGTTAATTTATGTTATATTGTGAATGACGTCCGTTACTTAGCGAAAAATTGCTGGCTGTGTACTCTGGGTCACCCAAATTCCTTTTCTCAAACGAAACATCGGCTAGCATCTGATGAACCGGGTAAAATGTTGCGAAACCGGTCGTGCCATTAAATAAAAGACTTAAAGCTAAAGGTATCTTAGGTTTTCAAAATGATATATCCATGCTGTGACCAGCACAGCTACAAAATCTGCTGCGGATCTTAAATACTAACTGACAGATATCAGAGACTGGGTAACAGTGGTTGCTTGTCATGTTAGGATTAGAAGTGAAACAGTTTGTCATTTGTGCCTGTCCCAGTGGCCAAGTAGAACCAAGACGTGAAATGATGGAGGGTTAGGAAGTTCATTGCGACCTTTACTGCTAGTGCTGTCCGTAAACCTCACCATCACTGAAGCTTGATTTTGCTTCCCGCGGGCGGAGCTTACAACTGGTAAAGTGCGAGTGTACATGTGCGGGCACTGCTGTGGCATCGTCCTCGAACGAGGTCTGAGACATGATGGACAAAGTCTGGCTTATTTCTATCCCTGTTATGCGCGGAACCTCAGTTGCCCATACCAAGTGTAACACGCACATTGCCTCTGCTGTAAACAGAAGCCCAAGTGTTCTCTCTGTAAGCAGAGTCTGAACTCACTCTAGTCAGAGCGGAATCCTATGCGCCGAGGAGGTGCAGACCATATCAATTCTACAGACATTTCGCACGCCTAAACAAACGCTTCTCAATCATAAAAGTAAAATTCTGGCCCATCATTCAAACAATTAAGCAGACGGTGCTGTACTCCCACCATCTTATGGGAAGTGTGGCCCTCCCAAAGAAGTGCACTGTAGCCCAACGATCAGAAAGTTGTATCTAGGAATTTTAATTCATAGTACTCCAGTCTTATGTTCTGATGGATTTGGCGTGCTGTTTTCTGGCGTGGTAACATAAAAAGATAAAAAAATAGAGAAGCAAAGTTGCGCTTGATTCCGAGAAGGTGGCCGAAAAGTGTGAACATCGTACCAGTTTCTTTCAGATTCCTAGATCAATATCTCCCCTAAACCTGTTATCTTAAGAATGGATCAACAAAATTTGTGTTCTGCCTTACGGCAGGTCTTGTCATGGGGGAAGCCTCGCCAGAGATGTGTCTAGTGGTGATATCCCGTTGCCTTCCACTGATGATGAAGAAATGGTAATGAGTTCAACAGAACCCCCAGTCCCTCAGCGGGGAAAATCTCCGACGCAGCCGGGAATCGAACCCGGGCCCATTGGCGTGATAGACCACCGCGCAGATGGGTCAGAAAACTGACCAAAATCCTCTTACATCGTTCCCGGTACATACGCGAGGAATATTTACAAGTGACAAGATGAAAGACGAAGAAGTCACCAACGACATCGCTATTGTTGCATATCAATTGGAAGCAAACATTCGTTTCCGCAGTCTCCCCGATTTCGAGTGGGTATAATAGAAATATAATTAATGTGCATATAAAACTGACAAATTTGCACAATAAAATGTGGCCAATTTGCTTCATAATGCATGACGGAATGAACAGAGAAGAGGCATATTGCTTCGACGCCGTTCATTTGGTATTATAGCAGTAAAGTATCGTAGCTATGTTGATAAAGAAACAGAACTCTTGGCTGAGAAGTAATAATGGTTAAGGCATTAAAAGCTAGCTCAACTCAGAGATATGTTGAGTCATAGTTCATATCACGAAAACCGGTGTTCAGTAATGATACAATACATTCATTTGGTGCTGGCACGTTCGTTGATGTTTGCAGTAGTTTTTCTTTCATTTAAATTGAAGTAGATAGCTACTGTGCATCAGTGTTAGTTATACTCGGGAATCGGAATAAATTAATTAGTTCCTTTTACTGATCATCCGACTCAGATATACAGCTGCTGAAGGAGTCAATGAAAATTTCGACCTCATTTCCAATAGGTAGCCGATTAATGGGCTATAGCTGGAGGTAATTGCAATCTACCGTCGATATGGTTGCGAAACTAGATGTTTAAAGCCGATGGTACACATAAAACATCGTCTGAAATTGTACTAAGTGCTTTCTCAAAAATTAGTTTGAGCAAGTAGATGAGGAGCCCACACGAAGGGTTGATGGCAGCGATAATATACTAGACCTATTGGCGATAAACTGCCCCGGGCAAATAGAGCGCGTCGTCATGGATAGAGAGATTAGTGGCCACAGGGTCAGAAAGTCGTTGTTGCAAGATCGAATTCCGTAACATCCGAACCAGCAAAAATAAACGCAAAATATATCGGTTTAAGAAAACAGATAAAACTCCACTTGACACCTCCCGAAGAGACAGTCATCGCTTCGTTAAAAGTATACACATATGGACCAGATACGGGGCAGGTAGGATAGAAAAGTTAAACAGGAAATGGATAGCCTGAAGTTAGATATAGTGGGAATTAGTGAAGTTCGGTGGCAGGAGGAATAAAACTTTTGGTTGGGTGAATGCAGGGTTATAAATACAAAATCAAATAGGGGTAATGGAGGAGAGGATTTAAAAACGAATAGGAAAACTAGGAATGCGAGTAAGCTACTCCAAACAGCATACTGAATTCATTATTTTCGCCAAAATAGATACGAAGCCCACACTTACCACAGTAGTACAAGTCTATATGCCAACTAGCTCCGCAGATGACGAAGACACTGATGAAATGTATGATGAGATAAAAAAAATAATTCAGATAGTGAAAGGAGACGAAAATTTTATAGTCATGGGTAACTGGAACTCAATAGTAGGATAAGGAAAAGAAGGAAACGTAGTAGGTTAATGGTTCAAAATGGTTCAAATGGCTCTGAGCGCTATGGGACTCAGCTGCTGAGGTCATTAGTCCCCTAGAACTTAGAACTAGTTAAACCCAACTAACCTAAGGACATCACAAACATCCATGTCCGAGGCAGGATTCGAACCTGCGACCGTAGCGGTCTTGCGGTTCCAGAATGCAGCGCCTTTAACCGCACGGCCACATCGGCCGGCGTAGTAGGTTAATATGGAATGGGAGTAAGGAATGAAAAAAGGAAGCCGCCTGGTAGAACTTTGACCAGAGCACAACTTAATCATAGCTAACACTCGGTTCAAGAATCATAAAAGAAGGTTTTAAACGTGGAAGAAGCCTGGAGATGTTGGAAGGTCTCAGATAGATTATATAATGGTAAGACAGAGATTCAGGAACCAAGTTTTAAATTGTAAGACATTTCCAGGGGCAGATGTGGACTCTGACCACAATCTATTGGTTATGAACTGTAGATTAAAATTGAATAAACTGCAAAAAGGTTGGAATTTAAGGAGATGGGACCTGGATAAACTGAAAGAACCAGAGGTTGTACAGTGTTTCAGGGAGCGCATAAGGGAACAATTGACAGGAATTGGGGAAAGAAATACAGTAGAAGAAGAATGCGTAGCTTTGAGAGACGAAATTGTGAAGGTAGCAGAGGATCAAGTAGGCAAAATAAAGACGAGGGCTAATAGAAATCTTTGGGTAAGACAAGAGATATTGAATGTAATTGATGAAAGGAGACAATATAAAAATTCAGTAAATGAGGCAGGCAAAAAGGAATACAAACGTCTCAATAATGAGATCGAAAGGAAGAGCAAAATGGCTAAGCAGGGATGGCTAGAAAACAAATGTAAGGATGTAAAGGCGCATATCACTAGGGGTAAGATAGATACTGCCTACAGGAAAATTAAAGAGACCTTCGTAGAAAAGAGAACCACTTGTATGAATATCAAGAGCTCGGATGTGAATCCACTTCTAAGCAAAGAAGGGAAAGCAGAAAGGTGGAAGGAGTATATAGAGGGTCTATACAAGGGCAATGCACTTCAGGACAGTATTATGGAAATGGAAGAGAATGTAGACGAAAATGAAACAGGAGATATGATACTACATGAAGAGTTTGACAGAGCACTGAAAGACCTAAGTGGAAACAAGGCCCAGGGAGTAGTCAACACAACTTAATCATAGCTAACACTCGGTTCAAGAATCATAAAAGAAGGTTTTAAACGTGGAAGAAGCCTGGAGATTTTGGAAGGTCTCAGATAGATTATATAATGGTAAGACAGAGATTCAGGAACCAAGTTTTAAATTGTAAGACATTTCCAGCCTTGGGTGAGCCAGGCGTAACCAAACTCTAAAATCTAGTGAGCAAAATGTATGAGACAGGCGAAATACCCATAGACTTCAAGAAGATAATAATAATTCCAATCTCAAAGAAAGCAGGTGTTGACTGATGTGAATATTACCAAACTACCAGTTCAATAACTCAGAGCTGCAAAACACTAACACGAATTCTTTACACACGAATGGAAAAACAGGTAGAAGCCGACCTTGGGGAAGATCAGTTTGGTTTCCGTAGAAATGTTGGAACACGTGAGTCAATACTGACCTTACGACTTATCTTAGAAGCTAGATTAAGGAAAGGCATACCAACGTTTCTAGCATTTGTAGACTTAGAGAAAGCTTTTGACAATGTTGACTGGAATACTCTCTTTCAAATTCTGAAGGTGGCAGCGGTAAAATATAGGGAGCGAAAGGCTATTTACAATTTGTATAGAAACCAGATGGCAATTATAAGAGTTGAGGGGCATGAAAGGGAAGCAGTGGTTGGGAAAGGAGTGACACAGGGTTGTAGCCTCTCCTCGATGTTATTCAATCTGTATATTGAGCAAGCAGTGAAGGAAACAAAAGAAAAATTCGGAGTAGGTATTAAAATCCATGGCGAAGAAATAAAGAATTTGAAGTTCGCCGATGACATTGTAATTCTGTCAGAGACAGCAAAGGACTTGGAAGAGCAGTTGAACGGAATGGATAGTGTCTTGAAAGAAGGATATACGATGAACATCAACAAAATCAAAACGAGAATAATGGAATGTAGTCGAAATAAGTCGGGTGATGCTGAGGGAATTAGATTAGGAAATGAGACACTTAAAGTAATAAAGGAGTTTTGCTATTTGGGGAGCAAAATAACTGATGATGGTTGAAGTAGAGAGGATATAAAATGTAGACTGACAATGGGAAGGAAAGCGTTTTTGAAGAAGAAAAATTTGATAACGTCGAGTATAGATTTAAGAGTCAGGAAGTCATTTCTGAAAGTATTTGTATGGAGTGTAGCCATCTATGGAAGTGAAACGTGGGCGATAAATAGTTTAGACATGAAGAGAATAGATGCTTTCGAAATCTTGTGCTACAGAATAATGCTGAAGATTAGATGGGTAGGTCACATAACTAATGAGGAGGTATTGAATAGAATAGGAGAGAAGAGAAATTTGTGGCACAACTTGACTATAAGACGGGGTCGGTTGGTAGGGGCATATCCTGAGGCATCAAGGGATCACCAATTTATTATTGGAGGGCAGTTTGGAGGGTAAAAATCGTAGAGGGAGACCAAGAGATGAATGCACTAAACAGATTCAGAAGGAAGTAAGTTGCAGTAGGTACTGGGAGATGAAGAAGCATGCACAGGATAGAGTAGCATGGAGAGCTGCATCAACCCAGTCTCTGGACTGAAGACCGCAACAACAACCACTGAAATCTTAAGCGGCAACGGAAAGTGTCGTAAGATGTAAATGGGAGTAATAAGAGGCGGAACACAGACAAAAGGTGATGACACTGTGGCAGAAGTAACGAAAATATCTTACTAAATTTGGATGGAAGCTAAATCCCCAAGATTGATGGTGATTTACAGAAGCTCGAAAGGTAGCACGTAATTCAGCGCGAGATGCTTTAAATAGTTTTCACAATGAAAATCACTCTCTCTCCATTTAACATCGAGTTCCACATTTTGTCAAAGACATCAGTGCCCAAAGAGTTACGTAATAAATTCTTTCCAGTATTTTAAAGAACAATAGGTCGACAAGACCGAGAGATAGATGCTGTGCCCGCAAAAAGAGAGCGATCGTGGAACACGGCGGGGCTTGTAAGCGGCAGCTTCTCAACTTGTTGCTGCAGAATGCGTGCCGGCGCTTCATCTTCGCGTGTGTAAGTTATGAGGTAATTTTCTCCTCGCTACCTATAACCTACGTGCTCTATCTTAGAAACTCGCACTATTCCTCTGAGTGCTTCAGCCCTCAGTGCAACACGTTGACCACCGTAGTATCTAACACGAGGTGCACAGTAGTGTACTGAAAGTGCTGGAGGCTTCAGAAAACCAACAAAAATAAGACTGCCCTTCAGGGAAAAAGGAAAATCGTCATAACTGGCACTCTTTTCTATAGCCAACCCAAACTGACGTTCTTAAATATTTAGGTCACTTTGGCAAGGGCTTTCTCAGAGTATCCCACGGATCTGTTAGATTTCCATTACCTGGAAGGATCCACGCGCCAGCCTCGTCACAGCAGGGGTGTCCGTCCATTCACTCATTCCGACCCGCCCAGTAACCTTTATAATACTCGTTTACATTTTGAGAAATATTAATACATATCAGCATGATATTGCAAAGTATTCTGAGAGAAATATCTCATTTCGTAACGAAAACACTGTCTTAACACAGGTAATTCAACCATCCTGGAAATTGAGGATCTCGACGATTATTGCCTATTACCCATTTCGATAACGCCTAGATGCCAATCCTGGTAATTCCAAGATTTTAGAGAATTTTGAGTTAAAATTTTTTGTGTTATTTCGCATTTGCTGTAACAATATTTCATTTATTTTATTACCTGTGGAGTTACATTATCGCTAGCTACTGATGTTTCGACTTTGTTACTCTAGCCCCTGTTGCTATTACTGGAAAGATTTGATGGTTGTTTCCGCTAAAGAAAACGGTACTGCTGGCCCTTGGACTAGTTATGTTACACAAATGCCAAACGATTCTGTGGAATGGTGCAGCTGGTATTATATGGGATATCGAAATCTCATCCCAAACAATGGAAGCGCAAGCTTGAATCAATGAAGAATATTACTTTGCTTTGAAACATTGCCGACGCTATACGTGTCGTGCACGAGGTGCATTCAAGTTCTAAGGCCTCCGATTTTTTTTCTAATTAAGTACTCACCCGAAATCGATGAAACTGGCGTTACTTCTCGACGTAATCGCCCTGCAGACGTACACATTTTTCACAACGCTGACGCTATGATTCCATGGCAGCGGCGAAGGCTTCTTTAGAAGTCTGTTTTGACCACTGGAAAATCTTTCATTGTTGGAAAAAGCCAAAAGTCACTAGGAGCCAGGTCAGGTGAGTAGGGAGCATGAGGAATCACTTCAAAGTTGTTATTACGAAGAAACTGTAGCGTAACGTTAGCTCGATGTGGGGGTGCGTTGTCTTGGTGAAACAGCACACGCGCAGCCCTTCCCGGACGTTTTTGTTGCAGTGCAGGAAAGAATTTGTTTTTCAAAACATTTTCGTAGGATGCACCTGTTACCATAGTGCCCTTTGGAACGCAATGGATAAGGATTACGCACTCGCTATCCCAGAACATGGACACCATCATTTTTTCAGCACTGGCGGGTACCCGAAATTTTTTTTGGTGGCGGTGAATCTGTGTGCTTCCATTGAGCTGACTGGCGCTTTGTTCGTGGATTGAAAAATGGCATCCACGTCTCATCCATTGTCACAACCGACGAAAAGAAAGTCCCACTCATGCTGTCGTTGCGCGTCAACATTGCTTGGCAACAGGCCACACGGGCAGCCATCTGGTCGTCCGTCCGCATTTGTGGCACCCACCTGGATGACACTTTTCGCATTTTCAGGTCGTCATGCAGGATTGTGTGCACAGAACCCACAGAAATGCCTACTCTGTAGGCGATCTGTTCAACAGTCATTCGGCGATCCCCCAAAACAATTCCACTTTCTCGATCATGTCGTCAGACCGGCTTGTGCGAGCCCGATGTTGTTTCTGTTTGTTGTCATACGATGTTCTGCCTTCACTAAACTGTCCCACCCACGAACGCACTTTCGACACATCCATAACTCCTTCACCACATGTCTCCTTCAACTGTCGATGAATTTCAATTGGTTTCACACCACGCAACTTCAGAAAACGAATGATTGCACGCTGTTCAAGTAAGGAAAACGTCGCCATTTTAAGTATTTAAAACAGTTCTCATTCTCGCCGCTGGCGGTAAAATTCCATCTGCCGTACGGTGCTGCCATCTCTGTCTGGGACGTATTGACAATGAACGCAGCCTCATTTTAAAACAATGCACATATTTCTATCTCTTTCCAGTCCAGAGAAAAAAAATCGGAGGCCTTAGAACTTGAATGCACCTCGTACATAGATTGTCGGTGAAAGCTGGCCTGTACAAAGAACAATTCATGAATGACCTGCGATGCTAGTGCCAACGTGTCGCAGTAGGCGGGCGGCTTCATGCTTATCACAGCTAGACGGTGAAGGTTCCCTTCTCACAGCGGCAGGGGACTTTGTTCATCGTAGCCCATCCAGTTAGTACGAAACATTTATAAATTGTATACACAGTTCCTCCTCTTAAATCATTTTACATATTATTGAAAACAAGACAAAATCCTTATGTAGTTCCTGAGATTTTTTGACCGATTACGAATTGCAATGTAATTTGTAATGATAAAATATTTTTATGTGATATTATTACAAATTAATAATTTTCTTATTTTTCGTTTAATTTTACTGTGAAACCTAGCTTCTTGCCTAATTTCATCATCCTAGATCAGCGGGAAGAACCTGTGGGTTTTCATGAGTGAGTTTGTGGGTATTACAAACTAATATGTTTCGATTGCAGTGACTTCAAAACTTAAGCTTTTTATATCCCCAAGGGACAATAGATTTTAGTATGCGACATAAATTACGCGTCCCTTAGAAAATGGGGATATAAACAGTCAACCAGACAGACAAACAACAGATGGAAAACAAACTGGTCTTTACGAGGGTTCTGCTTTGAGCGACTGAAATACGGAACCCAAAAACAAAATCTAAGAACAAAAGGACTTGATATAAAAAATTGTCAGAAAAGGCAGAAACAAGCACAATACCATACAGGTCAAAGCCTGATGTAGCTTACAGAAAATATCTGTATCTACATCATACTCCGTTAGCCACCTAATGGTATGTGGTGTAGGGAAAGGGCCGGCCGCGGTGGCCGTGCAGTTCTGGCGCTGCAGTCCGGAAACGCGGGACTGCTACGGTCGCAGGTTCGAATCCTGCCTCGGGCATGGGTGTTTGTGATGTCCTTAGGTTAGTTAGGTTTAAGTAGTTCTACGTTCCAGGGGACTTATGACCTAAGATGTTGAGTCCCATAGTGCTCAGAGCCATTAAAACCATTTTGAAGGGAAAGGAAAGGACGCTTTTTCAGTTTAATTAGTCAAAGCGGAGCAGAATTTCGCTCAAACAGAGGTAGGACCTTGAATGAGTTGTATAGCCAGTACAATAACGTTGTATGCCTTAGAGGAGGATGATTTCAGAAAGAACACTAAATGAGATGCTCCTGAACGCATTCATAGGCATCATGCGACCTCCACTAAGAAACGTCATAAATGAAACTTTAATATCAGATATTTTTAGAGAGTCTACGAAGAAGGCAGGGGATGTCCATCTTCCAAAGGAAAGGTACATGATGCAGAAAATGCAGAATACTACAGGCAAGACACCTTATCCTCATAATTGTCAATGAATTAAAAGTTACAGTAATAATATTCAATCGTCCTAACACAGCACATTTACGTATTCGAGGCAGGAGAAGTACGACCATAGCAAGAGTTTCCAACCTCTCTACGTGGGTGACGGTGTAAAAGGAGTAGACTTAGATCTGCCCAAACGCTTTGCTATTATTGACCTAAAAATATTACTAAACAAACAAGATGTGCTTGGTGTTAGAGGAACAGCCAATGAATGGTTTCAGTTATGCATGAATATGAGCACTAGGTATAAGGCGAATGTCCTGGAAAAATAGGATGTACAGGATATAGATGTTTCGTACCTTAGATGACGTACAAATTTTAGTGAAACTATTACCATTTCTAAAATATAATAACCTAGATATTCCACAGGGTATTATACTACGAATCAATGACTTGGCACACAGTAAAAGCCATGGAGACTTAAGAAACATTATACTTAATGATTATATATACACATATGTATAGACGCCAATCACCATCTTCATGGATGAATATTGACTGTCAACTGAAATGGAAGCGACACACGGAAACACTAACAAAGAGAATCTCATCAGAATGTCATCTCCTGCAGCTCCTTTCAATAGTGTATAATGATTTGCACAGAAAAATGATACATTCAACGTGTGTAGTGTTAAATAGAAATTTCTCGCCTCATTCGTGAAATGAACCCATCATTATGAGTGAGCTCTCAGCGAATGACTTAATCAAAATCAAATACGTGGAAGGACTGAGCCAGGGTTAGGTACGCATCATTTGCCGTTTTACAAACTTTGTAACCATTAAAAACACATTACATACATACGAGAAACAGCTGCCGAGATCAACAACATTCACGTTAAACAGCAATTGAAAAGGCAACTGCAGTTTTGATAACAACAACAGTTTTAAAATTAAGCAGGATATTTTATTAAATTATAACCCTTTATAGGCTAGCCCATGAACTGGAAATATTAAATGTCAGATCAATACCAAATGTTATCTTCATTTAAACCATATACTATATGTATTTCAACGAAGGACACACCACGGGAGAATGGTAACACGCACAAATAAGTTAAATACAGTTTTCTATTACCTTCGTCAAGAAAATTACAAACTTGCCCCTCTGGACTGACTTAACATTTAAACCATCAAGAAACTAAGCCGCAAAAGCCAAAATTTCAGAACTAAATAAAATAATATCTAATGTCAGGACTAGGTGCTGCTCCTATATCTCCATCGAGAAACAAATCCCGTAGGTAATCTTAAAATTGAATGAGTGAAGAAACAAATTTAATATTTAGCACTGGGATCATTTCCTTTCCCACCTTTTCCTTTTCCGTTTTTCTTTTTCCTTTTTCGTGTAACTCTGCCCCCCGCAAACCCGGTCACAGTTAACAACGCGCGGCCAGATGGTGTGACAGAGATAAATCCGTTAAGCACAAGGTTTATGCCACGTAATGCAGGTTATAATCTTCTCCTCTTCCAAGATTTGACTGGTAGCGCCAAACATAATAAACAGAACCCAACAGGGCGATGAACTGGCAAAATATTAATAATTAAAAACAGTCTGCGTCTAAGCACCCCGTCTACGAAACACAGGCAAGTATGGCAAATGTGGCGCGAAGTCCCCAAAGCCTTGGCCGTTCCAGCCCCCAATGATAAAAGGGTGGGGGGAAGGGGCGTCACATTAAATAAACTACTAAACCAAAAGAATGAGCAGTTTACAACAATAAGCAAAAACAAACTTGGCTAAGTTTGAAAATTTCGTTACACTGTTAAAATGCAGGAGACCAAACTGACCAAGAATAACTGGCCGTCTAGGCCATTATAACGATAAAAACAGTAGTTACATAAAAGAGTTACTAGATTACAGTTACGTAAGTTCGAGAGTGACGACCCCCACTGACCGCTTAGGCATTTAGAATGAGGAAAACAGCATTTATATGAAACAGTTAACAGATTAAAATTACATGGCGAGCGGCGACTTCTTTCGGCGAAGATCGAACATACCGGCGTGGCGGCCGGCTAGAGTGGTCGAGCAGTTCTAGGCGCTACAGTCTGGAAGCGCGCGACCACTACGGTCGCAGGTTCGAATCCTGCGTCGGGCATGGATGTGTGTGACGTCCTTAGGTTAGTTAGGTTTAAGTAGTTCTAAGATAGTGGACTGATGACTTCAGAAGTTAAGTCCCATAGTGCTCAGAGCCATTTTTGAACCGGCGTGGCGTGTAGGAGCCCAGACGCGAAAACAGTACGGTCCAGGAGCACCGTAAGGCAGCGTATCACACCGTCCCTGTCGCTGCAACAGGCCCTAGGCGCGTCTTGGTGCGGGTCGCCACTACATGCTCAACAGTGCTGCAGTCACAGCACTCAGCGAAAGGGATAAAGTGGGATCAACTCTATGGTACACACGCACTGTGGGTTATAAAATCACTCAGTTATCTTCACTCACTGTTACATGTATTTTGCCTATACTGAGCCTTTTATACTGAGATGTTTCCCACATCGCCTTCTGTTGTGGCTTTCTATGTATGAGTGATTGTCTCTGTGTGTGTTCTGTTGCAGTGAATAAATACACCGTTGGTGGGACACAGGGCTGTGGGTGAAACTGCTTTCACACTATACGCTTCCGTTTCTACGGCGATCTGGTGCAGCTGCTGCAGATGCTGTATTGAATCTGGAAGTGTTCATCAAAGTTGCGGAGAAATATTCGTCGGGCTCTGTTGCATAGCAATCAGATTGGCCTTCAGTTCTTAGAAACCTTGGTGGCAAGAAGAGGTCCGTGAAATGACTTCTTTTCCGAAGGAAGCATCAAATTATTTAATTAGAACTGAACGCTACCGTCGAAATTGAACTCGAGCTGGTATTGTTTAACAGTTCACACTTGAGTATACGTCGTTTGTGGAAATAACACGTACCTTTTGAAACGAAAGAAGTTTATTAATCTTAGTGTCTAGAATGAGATTTTCACTCTACAGTGGAGTGTGCGCTGATATGAAACTACCTGGCAGATTAAAACTGGGTGCCGGACCGAGACTCGAACTCGAGACCTTTGCCTTTCGCGGGCAAGTGCTCTACCAACTGAGCTATCCAAGCACGACTCACACCCCGTCTTCACAGCCCTGCATCTGCCATTACCTCGTCTCCTACCTTTGCCCGCGGAGGCAAAGGTCCAGAGTTCGAGTCTCGGTCCGGCACACAATTTTATTCTGCCAGGAAATTTCAACCTTAGTGTCAATTATTTTCTTCTGGCACACGAATTAACGATTCTGTATCATATATACAGATGTATATACACAACGGCGTCGATCTGTAGTGCTCTATTAAATGAAATTAAAACTTGTTGTTGTTGTTGTGGTCTTCAGTCCTGAGACTGGTTTGATGCAGCTCTCCATGCTACTCTATCCTGTGCAAGCTTCTTCATCTCCCAGTACCAACTGCAACCTACATCCTTCTACATCTGCTTAATGTATTCATCTCTTGGTCTCCCTCTACGATTTTTACCCTCCAATACTAAACTGGTGATCCCTTGATACCTCAGACCATGTCCTACCAACCGATCCCTTCTTCTGGTGAAACTGTGACTCAAACTTCTCTTCTCCCCAATCCTCTTCAATACTTCCTCATTAGTTATGTGATCTACCCATCTAATCTTCGGCATTCTTCTGTAGCACCACATTTCGAAAGCTATTCTCTTATTGTCCAAACTATTTATCGTCCATGTTTCACTTCCATACATGGCTACACTCCACAAAAATACTTTCAGAAATGACTTCCAGACACTTAAATCTATACTCAATGTTAACAAATTTCTCTTCTTCAGAAACGCTTTCGTTGCCATTGCCAGTCTAAGTTTTATGTCCTCTTTACTTCGACCATCATCAGCTATTTTAATCCCCAAATAGAAAAACTTCTTTACTACTTTACCTGTCTCATTTCCTAATCTAATTCCCTCAGCATCACCCGACTTAATTCGACTACATTCCATTATCCTCGTTTTGCTTTTGTAAATGTTCATCTTATATCCTCCTTTCAAACCCTATCCATTCCATTCAACTGCTCTTGCTGTCTCTGACTGAATTACAATGTCATCGGCGAAACTCAAAGTTTTTTTTTTCTTCTCCGTGGATTTTAATACCTAAACCGATTTTTTCTTTTGTTTCCTTCACTGTTTGCTCATATACAGATTCAATAACATCGGGGAGAGACTACAACCCTGTCTCACTCCCTTCCCAACCACTGCTTCCCATTCAAGTCCCTCGACTCTTATAACTGCCATCTGGTTTCTGTACAAATTGTAAATAGCCTTTCGCTCCCAGTATTTCACCCCTGCCACCTTCAGATTTTGAAAGAGAGTATTCCAGTCAACATTGTCAAAAGCCTTCTCTAAGTCTACAAATGCTAGAAACGTAGGTTTGGCTTTCCTTAATCTAGCTTCTAGGATAAGTCGTAGGGTCAGTATTGCCTCACGTGTTCCAATATTTCTACGGTATCCAAACTGATCTTCCCCTATGTCGGCTTCTACTAGCTTTTTCATTCGTCTGTAAGGAATTCGCGTTAGTATTTTGCCGCTGTGACTTATTAAACTGATAGTTTGGTAATTTTCGCATTTGTCAACACCTGCTTTCTTAGGGATTGGATTTATTATATTCTTCTTGAAGTCTGAGGGTATTTCGCCTGTTTTATACATCTTGTTCACCAGATGGCAGACTTTTGTCAGGACTGGCTCTCCAAAGGCCGTGAGTAGACAACATTCCAATGGAATGTTGTCTACTCCTGGGGCCTTGTTTCGACTCAGGTCTTTCAGTGCTCTGTCAAACTCCTCACGCAGTATCCTATCTGCTATTTCATCTTCTTCTACATCCTCTTCCATTTCCATAATATTGTCCACAAGTACATCGCCCTTGTATAGACCCTCTATATACTCCTTCCACCTTTCTGCTTTCCCTTCTTTGCTTAGAACTAGATTTCCATCTAAGCTCTTAATATTCGTACAAGTGATTCTCTTTTCTCCAAAGGTCTCTTTAATTTTCCTGTAGGCAGTATCTATCTTACTCTCTAGTGAGATAAGCCTCTGCATCCTTACATTTGTCCTCTAGCCATCCCTGCTTTGCCATTTTGCACTTCCTGTCGATCTCATTTTTGAGACGTTGATATTCCTTTTTGCCTGCTTCATTTACTGCATTTTTATATTGTCTCCTTTCATGAATTAAATTCAATATGTCTTCTGTTACCCAAGGATTTCTACTAACCCTCGTCTTTTTACCTACTTCATCCTCTGCTGCCTTTACTTCATCCCTCAAAGCTACCCATTCTTCTTCCACTGTATTTCTTTCCCCAATTCCTGTCAATTGTTACCTTATGCGCTCCCTGAAACTCTGTACAACCTCTGGTTCTTTCAGTTTTTTCCAGGTCGCATGTCCTTAAATTCCCACCTTTTTGCAGTTTCTTCAGTTTTAATCTACAGGTCATTACCAATAGATTGTGGTCATAGTCCACATCTGCCCCTGGAAATGTCTTACAATTTAAAACCTGGTTCCTAAATCTCTGTCTTATCATTATATAATCTATCTGAAACCTGTCAGTATCTCCAGGCTTCTTCCATGTATACAGCCTTGTTTTATGATTCTTGAACCAAGTTTTAGCTATGATTATGTTGTGCTCTGTGAAAAATTCTTCCAGGCGGCTTCCTCTTTCATTTCTTAGCCCCAATCCATATTCACCTACTACGTTTCCTTCTCTCTCTTTTCCTACTACCGAATTCCAGTCACCCATGACTATTAAATTTTCGTCACCCTTCACTATCTAAATAATTTCATTTATTTCATCATACATTTCTTCAATTTCTTCGTCATCTGCAGAGCTAGTTGGCATATAAACTTGTACCACTGCAGTAGGTGTGGGCTTTGTATCTATCTTGGCCAGAATAATGCGTTCACTATGCTGTTTGTTGTAGCTTACCCGTATTCCTATTCATTATTAAACCAATCCTGCATTACACCTATTTGATTTTGTGTTTATAACCCTGTAGTCACCTGACCAGAAGTCTTGTTCCTCCTGCCACCGAACTTCACTAATTCCCACTATATCGAACTTTAACCTATCCATTTCCCTTTTTAAATTTTTAAATTTTCTAACCTACCTGCCCGATTAAGGGATCTGACATTCCACGCTCCGATCCGTAGAACACCAGTTTTATTTCTCCTGATAACGACACCCTCTTTAGTAGTCCCCACCCGGAGATCCGAATGGGGGACTATTTTACCTCCGGAATAATTTACCCAAGAGGACGCCATCATCATTTAATCAAATCTTTACAAGAACTAAAGCTTATTATCTAAAAATAAATATCTAAGCGCACTACGCCAAAGGATGATAAAGAATATCTTTGTTTCTCTCTCTCGTACTGTCACATTAATGAATGGGAACTTAATTACATGATGAGAAAAAGTTACAGAAGTATTACCGAGCATATACTAAGAAATCCGAACAGCCAGAATATTGCAGCTCAGGTTCACTCCTCTTCGATCTTCAGAGCTGCCCACAGTGCGATACGTGGGGTGGAATACATAAGGCTCACTGCTAAAAGTTAGATCTACCCATTTAGACAGAAAGTGAGTTTCTCGGAAACATAATCTCATTGTGCCAACAATGGGCTAAATTCTGCGGCCACGAATCAGCTACCATGTCCATCTAGATTACCACAATGGAAATTTGTAAGTTCCGGTAGACTTGAGTGAGCTCGACAGTAAGAAAGCCGCTGTACTCACATTAAGTTACAAACATCCAACGGCAGTAGGGCTTGCCACAATTTCGAGTCACGTGACCCCCATGAAACCGAGAGATGAGGACATCGCCGTCCAAGTTCCGCTGGTCTCAGCTCACTACTTCTAGCGGTAACGACTCGCTTATACTATCGCGGCACAACCATCACGCCCCCTAGACAAACAGCACGCCCTAAAAAGCGATGTGAAATCACGTGGGCGAGGCGAGTAATTCACAAAATGAGGGACGCTAACTATGCTCTCAGAGAGCAGGAGGGAAGACATGGAGAGAAGTAACGGCCACGCGTTAACGTGGCCTTCATGTCATGTGCATGTGTATGTGTGTGTGTGTGTGTGTGTGTGTGTGTGTGTGTGTGTGTGTGTGTGCGCGCGTGTTTATGTGTCCTTTGATAGAAGTTCATAAGCATAGAACAGTGTGTAACTATTTCTTAGCTTATCAAACTAAAATGCTCAAGTATTTAAAAACGTAAAATCATTATTCACGATATTTGAACCGAATAAGATATTGCGTTAGTTAAGTCACTGGCCTGAGATTCGATATGGTGGACGCTCGTGTTTTCAACTGATATCCTGGTTTATGTCTTTTGCGGTTTTACAAAACCTCCTCAGGCATCAGCAGGGGAAAGTTTTTCCAACAAGAGTGTAGCCTGTATGATTTCGAAATGAGCAAATACATCAACCTTTCGTGCGAATGAAAAAAGCAGGCAGACGAATGGATAACTGGTAGATATGAGAAGTCGTCTTATAGAACGTAAAAGAAATGGAAACATCGAGACGAAGCCCAATTGTGAAGTTTGTAGCCAACGACAAGCTGCTGAGGGACATTATAGTGTACAGCTGCGTACCACAGTGCATGGAATAGTCTAGATAACGCATTTATCAAGCTCTAGTTCCCAGATGGTTAATGATGATAATGCTTAATCAGCAGTCGCTAAGTTAACAGCACAGTTCCGTTGCTAGGGAAGTCTTTGAATTTTTTCAAACATTTCTACGACGGTTGGAACTTTAATAGTGGCAACTGTTTTTTAGCAGCTCGTACAAAGTAGATACCTGTTTCATTTACTGGCCTTCTGCATTGTGTGTAACCCGTTGCCACCGATGTGTAAGTCGTAGGATACTCTTAGCAGTGCTAGTTGTGTTGACAGTTAGGGCGTCGCGGTCTATTGCCCGACGAATTTGTAGCAGTTCTGAAGCGAATGCCGTGAAGAGTTTCGTTAGTTTAGAGATGGAGTTGATCTTACGAAGGCTGAAATCAGGGGAGTGCAGTAGTTGGTATTGCACTTAGCACCCCCATCAGTCAAACAAATCAGTAACAGCTTGCACTGTACGTGCTTGAGCATTGTCCTGCAAAATGGTCAGGTCCTGCAGAAAGTGCCATCACTTCTGTCTCTAAGCTTGTCGTAGGTTGTGTTCCAAAAATGAGTAGCATAGAGACACAAGTGATGACACTTTCTGCAGGACCTGACCATATATTTCTAAACTGAAGGAAACACATCACGGCATTTTCTTCAGAAGTGCTACAGATTCGTCGGGCAATAGACCGCGCCGCTTGAACTGTCAACAGAAGTGGCACTGCTAAGAGTATCCTATGACTTTCACATCGCTATCAATTGGTTATACACAATGCTGGTGAGATTAGATTAGATTAGATTAGTTTTACGTTCCATAGATCCCTGCTTAGGAGATCCTCGTGGATGTGGAACATGTCGATTTCTTTTAAGCTGAAATAACAGTAGTAATAGTATGAATATATACAATACATCATTTGTTTCTTTAAAAAAAAAATCGTCAATGGTGTAGAAGGAGTTGGCCACTAGTAAGTTTTTCAGGCTCCTTTTAAACTGATCTTTATTTGTAATTAAATTTTTTATGTTTGCTGGCTAATTATTGAAGATGAGTGTTCCTCAGTAGTGGACTCCTTTTTGATCTGAAGTAAGTGCTTTCAAGTCCTTGTGCAGATCGTTTTTGTTCCTGGTACTGTATGTATGAACTGAGCTGTTTGTTGGAAAAAGAGATATATTATTTACGACAAATATCATTAAGGAGTAAATATAATGAGAGGCAGTAGTTACTATACCCAGTTCTTTGAAGAGGTTTCTACAGGACGTCCGTGAATTTACTCCACAAATAATACGTATTACACGCTTTTGGAGTCTGAAAACTTTTGTTTGACTTGAAGAGTTACCCCAAACTATTATACCATATGACATTATGGGGTGAAAGTAGGCAAAGTATGCAAGCTTTTCCATTTTTATGTCGCCTATGTCTGCTAACAGTCGAATTGCAAATACAGATTTGTTAAGGCGTTTCTGCAGTTCTGTGGCGTGCTCCTCCCAACTGAATTTATTATCAAGTTGTAATCCCAATAATTTAAGACTGTCAACCTCTTCTATCTGCTCTTCTTCATACTTTATGCATATGCTGGGTACAAACCTCTTACAGGTTCTGAATTGCGTATAGTGAGTCTTTTCGAAGTTAAATGCCAGCGAGTTGGCTTTAAACCATTTATTAACATCCATGAAAATAACATTAGCAGATCTTTCTAGGACTACACTTGACATACTATTTATTGCAATACTTGTGTCATCTGCAAACAAAACAAATTCTGCTTCTGGCAGTGTTACTGATGAGAGGTCATTACTGTACACAAGAAAAAGCAATGGCCCTAAGATGGATCCTTGTGGGACACCACATGTAATTTCTTCCCATTCTGATGATGACTAATGACTCAATTGACTAGTCCCTTGCACTGACACCCTTTGTTTCCTGTTAGCAAGGTATGACTTGAACCATTTTGCAGCACTGCCCGTGACACCACAGAATTCAAATTTATTTAAAAGGACTACTCTGGTGACTACTTTGAAGGTCAATAAAACTTTGAAACACGTATCTGTTTCGTACGAGCTGTAAATAAGTAGTTGCCACTATTTAAGTTCCAACCCTCGTATAATAATTTTGCCTTCTTTGTGTGTAACGCTATCAGGCTACTGTGTGTTGCATACTATCTGTCATAAACTTGACAGGCATGATCAATTAAAATGTGACACTCGTCACAGTCTCTCAGAAAGAAGAAGCCTAAGGAAGCTCTCAGGCATAAGTGTACACACTACTTGGAATTTGTAGTAGACCACAGTCAGAACAGCTTAGATGCTGGGACCGCTGGTGGGGGTGGAGCAAGAGGCGGGATTTCCACAGTGAAACGGCCAGTGGCTAGGAGCTGTGGAGACACGCGGTGGCTGGCAAGCTGTGATGGCGCTGGTAGGACTGGCCCGTCGTGGCAGGCAGGCAGGTAATTTCACAGCTGGGTGGGTCCGCTCTCTGTCAGCCCGCCGAATGGCGTGAGTTGTCTTTGTGGACGCCCAACTGGCTCAGGAATTCCAATTTCTCGCAGTTCAGCCCTCCCGTGTGGTTGATATTTGCTCAACGTCTCACTTACGGCCAGCGCACATCGTTGCCGTGAAGGGAGAGGAAGGACCGGCGCGCAGGCGGTGTTACCATGAGCGATGTTGCGGTACTCGTTTCAACGTACGTGCCCGCTTACCAATCTCTTAGGGAGGCACTGATCTCTTTACGACCGAAGCTGCGTAATTTAAAACCTTAGAGAAAGCAATCATTTTTGCGTATTGATACAACACTCAGTATACTCTGACAATTTCCCTGGTCGCATTCCCTAATAATTCAGTCAAATGCTGAAGTTGCAA
Organism: Schistocerca serialis cubense; assembly: GCF_023864345.2. NCBI lineage: Eukaryota > Metazoa > Arthropoda > Insecta > Orthoptera > Acrididae > Schistocerca > Schistocerca serialis. The sequence goes on along the minus strand of NC_064643.1, from coordinate 739,180,284 downwards.
GAGGCGAGAAGAGTCGTGGAAATTTATAATCTGTGAAATATTCATTGAATTCACCCAGCTAAATACACTACCTGCCAAAGAAGTGAAAACATTTAATAAAATGTTCCGGGCTATTATGCTGTGCTCTAATGGATTCCACACCTAAACGCAATGTTTCGGTCCCATCTGCGGAGGACATTTTCAGGCTTCTTTCAGTGTCACAAACTCATCCTGGCTCGCTACTGACTGCAGCAAAATTCCCTTTATTTATGCTTCCGCCCAGTGCCGTGACGTCACGTGTTTTTAGTACCCGAGTGCAATTGGTCGTTGTCGATTGCCGTCTTTCCGCTGTTTGTGTCAGAACATGGTTGAAGACTGGTACACATCTTCTTCATCACAGGGGTGCAAAAAGTCATGGAATTTCACGCCCCCCTTCTTCCTATGGGCATTCCTAGGTTTTACAATCATTATGGCCTCTACGTACAGCCGTTCATGGTATCCGCCTGTGGCTGCCGGTACTTGAGTCCTATGAAAATGGGTGTGGTGGTCTCTCGGCTGGAAAGCATGGTTTTCTGCAGCTGATCTGTCAGTCTCCCTGCTCCTCCAATTGCGCGTGTGTAATTCTAATCGTTTTGTAACGCTCTTTTTGTAGCAATCACGGACATCACCAACAGCTACAGGAATTCCTGTTAATTCTAGCATTCCCGACGGTTTGTCAGCATGTTTGTCCAATTTTAGTCAAACTTGCGTAATTCGGCTTTGTTGGTAGATTACCGCGGTTTTGCAGATTTTTCTCTGCTGTAAGTTACGTTCATAAAGAAAGGAACGTAAATTTTCTATTTCACAGGCGCTTGTGCATTGCTATGATTGCTGTGCGGTGCTCCCAATGCTCTTTTTAACTCAGCGGACGAATAACCATTCTCGAGCAGTTCATTGGTCAGATGTGACAAAACGTTTGGTTTAAATGGGAAATCCATTCGACCACGGCATAATAGCCCGGAACATTTCATAACTGAGACACTTCCGCCAGTGAATGTTTACGTTTTCTAAACACAATTAAGCATTGAGAAAACATCAGCGGACGTCGATGTACATGTATACGCAATCGTCAGTTATATAAGCGATTATAACTCCAACACTCTGTGTAAAATAGAACAGCCAACAGTGCTTATTGTTGTTACACGACCTTCCACTCCCTTAACGGCCTCATCGATCTTTTACTGCATATGTTGTAGTTGTGGTCTTCAGTCCTGAGACTGGTTTGATGCAGCTCTCCAAGCTACTCTACCCTGTGCAAGCTTCTTCACCTCCCAGTACCTACTGCAACCTACGTCCTTCCGAATCTGCTTAGTGTATTCATCTCTTGGTCTCCTTCTCCGATTTTTACCCTCCAAACTGCCCTCCAATACTAAATTGGTGATCCTTTGATGCCTCAGAACATGTCCTACCAACCGATCCCTTCTTTTAGTCAAGTTGTTCCACAAACTTCTCCCAGACCCTCTTCAACACCTCCTCATTAGTTATATGATCTACCCATCTAATCTTCAGCATTATTCTGTAGCACCACATTTCGAAAGCTTCTATTCTCTCCTTGTCTAAACTATTTGTCGTCCATGTTTCACTTCCATACATGGAAACACTCCATACAATTACTTTAATAAACGACTTAATGACACTCAAATCTATACTCGATGTTAACAAATTTCTCTTCTTCAGATACGCTTTCTTCCCTATTGCCAGTCTACATTTTATGTCCTCTCTACTTCGACGATCATCAGTTATTTTGCTCCCCAAATAGCAAAACCCCTTTACTACTTTAAGTGTCTCATTTCCTAATCTCATACCCTCAGCATTACCCGAATTAATTCGACTACATTCCATTATCCTCGTTTTGCTTTTGTTGCTGTTCATCTTATATCTCCTTTCAAGACACTGTCCATTCCATTCAACTGCTCTTCCAAGTCCTTTGCTATCTCTGACAGAATTCCAATGTCATCGGCGAAACTCAAAGTTTCTATTTCTTCTCCATGGATTTTAATACCTACTCCGAATTTTTCTTTTGTTTCCTTCACTGCTTGCTCAATATACAGATTGAATAACATCGAGGAGAGGCTACAACCCTGTGTCACTCCCTTCCCAACCACTGCTTCCCTTTCATGCCCCTCAACTCTTATAATTGCCATCTGGTTTCTATACAAATTGTAAATAGCCTTTCGCTCCCTATATTTTACCGCTGCCACCTTCAGAATTTGAAAGAGAGTATCCAGTCAATATTTTCAAAAGCTTTCTCTAAGTCTACAAATGCTAGAAACGTAAGTTTGCCTTTCCTTAATCCAGCTTCTATGATAAGTCGTAGGGTCAGTTATTGCCTCACGTTTTCCAATATTCCTCCGGAATCCAAACTGATCTCCACCGAGGTCGGCTTCTACTAGTTTTTCCATTCGTCTGTAAGGAATTCGTGTTAGTATTTTGCGGCTGTAACTTATTAAACTGATAGTTCGGTAATTTTCACATCTGTCAACACCTGCTTTCTTTGGGATTGGAATTACTATATTCTTCTTGAAGTCTGAGGGTATTTCGCCAGTCTCATACGTATTGCTCACCAGATGGTAGACTTTTGTCAGGACCGGCTCCCCCAAGGCCGTCAGTAGTTCTAATCGAATATTGTCTACTCCTGGCGCCTCGTTTCGTCTCAGGTCTTTCAGCGCTCTGTCAAACTCCTCACGCAGTATCATATCTGCCACTTCATCTTCACCTACATCCTCTTCCATTTCCATGATATTGTCCTCAAGTACATCGCCCTTGTATAGGCCCTCTATATATTCCTTCCACCTTACTGCTTTCCCTTCTTTGCTTGGAACTAGGTTTCCATCTGAGCTCTTAATATTGATACAAGTGGTTCTCTTTTCTCCAAAGGTCTCTTTAATTTTCCTGTAGGCAGTATCTATCATACCCCCTAGTTAGATAAGCCTCTACATCCTTACATTAAACCCTCTAGCCAGCCCTGCTTAGCCGTTTGCAATTGCAGTCGATCTCATTTTTGAGACGTTTGTATTCCTTTTTGCCTGCTTCATTTACTGCATTTTTATATATTCTCCTTTCATCAATTAAATTCAATATTACTTCTGTTTGCCAAGGATATCTACTTGCCCTCGTCTTATTACCTACTTGACCCTTTGCTGCCTACACTACTTCATCCCTCAAAGCTACCCATTCTTCTTCTACTGTATTTCTTCCCCCCATTCCTGCCATTTGTTCCCTTACGCTCTCCCTGAAACTCTGTACAACCTCTGGTTCTTTCTGTTTATCCAAGTCCCATCTCCTTACTTTCCCACTTTTTTGCAGTTTCTTCAGCTTTAATCTACAGGTCATAACCAATAGATTGTGGTCAGAGTCCACATCTGCCCCTGGAAACGTCTTACAATTTAAAACCTGGTTCTTATATCTCTGTCTTACCATTATATAATCTATCTGAAATCTGTCAGAGGCTTCTCCCATGTATACAACCTTCTTTTCTGATTCTTGAGCTAAGTGTTAGCTATTATTAAGTTGTGCTCTGTGCAAAATTCTACCAGGCGGCTTCCTCTTTTATTTCATACCCCCAATCCATATTCACCTACTACGTTTCCTTCTCTCCCTTTTCATACTACCGAATTGCAGTCACCCATGACTATTAAATTTTCGTCTCTCTTCACTCTCTGAATAATTTCTTTTATTTCGTCATACATTTATTATATATAATGGTCGTCAATAGCGTCAGATGTTGACTGACGACTGTGAATGACTGGGGGATAAGACGTACTCTTACCAGATGCGTTATCAGCTTGTGTCCGAGTGTGAAAGGGGTCTTATTGTGGAGGTTTGCTGCAATGTGCACCAAGCCCACGTATAGTTCAGCTTCAACCTACAGTAATACAACGCTTCCATTCTCGTCGTTTTCTAGTTTTACAAAGTCAGTGCTTCACTTTCTTACAGGCCGGCCGCGGTGGCCGTGCGGTTCTGGCGCTGCAGTCCGGAACCGCGGGACTGCTACGGTCGCAGGTTCGAATCCTGCCTCGGGCATGGGTGTGTGTGATGTCCTTAGGTTAGTTAGGTTTAAGTAGTTCTAAGTTCTAGGGGACTTATGACCTAAGATGTTGAGTCCCATAGTGCTCAGAGCCATTTGAACCATTTGAATTTTCTTACAGAGGTGTGTGAAATTTCCTGCAGAATTAGAGGCCTGTGTCTGATATCAACACAATTCCTAAAAAGAGGAGTGTAATTTGGGTTACGAGGCTCCGAAGTTCCATAGTTGATCTTTTTCGAAGTCCCCTTTTTTGATGTTAAGTTCATCGGTAGTCTCATTTTTGCTATTTCGCATTACTTTTTTGTGGTTTACTCTCAGTCAGTATACTATCTTCATAAGTTTGTGCTTTAGATTCAACAGGTCCTGTAGTTCTTTCTAAATTTTACGGCAGGTACTGAAATCATTTGCAAACCCTTTCATCGGCACGTATCTATCCTGAATTTTAATCGCAAACTTTGTTGGGTACCATCAGCCGATGGGTCGTAATTTATTCTGAGTGACTAGATCTTAATTCACTACCAACCTATACGATTTTGGGAACGTCTAGCTTGTCATCAATCTAAGTGGACGCTACACAAAACGTGTGAACAACATACCATTCCCTGGCAATTTTTTAATTATTTCAGATGAACAGCCGTGGATTCTCTTTCAGATTACCTGACCTGTTTTGCGGTATCAGAAGAAGTGAACGCCATCGTGTCTGCTATCAGTTTTCGCTTCCACTTGACAAATACCACTTTCAATAAAAATACGATATGTCGCTTTGATGTAAATGTTTTTTTACACGCAGTAAGAAACGTTCTCTCTCAGACTTCAGCCAAACACGCACGTTAATATATTCCCTCTAGCAAGTCCACTACTAATCACAAATCAAGAATTTCAGTAAATGAGTAGAGATATAATTTTATTTTTTGTGTACAGATGTCACGTCATAATTTTCAGTAATATTTCAGTTCAACTTCCGATCACGTTAACCTAATGTGGCGTGCACAGGCAACACTAGACACTCTCTAGACTGGACAATAGAAAACTGTCTTTAACAATATTGTCAAATATTTTCATACGGCCGATGGTGCACTAGGACGCTTGTTGACCACAGTTGCATTATCACCTCTCTGCCGTACAGCTCGCTGTCAGCAATCAGTTACTGTCACTCTGCTGGTAGCGTCAGTGACAGCATATCTAGAACAATTACAGTATCCTGAAACTGTTTCAAGCATTTAATATACAGCAAATTCCGCACGCCGGTAGTTCGTCGGCCTCTCAGTAGTCGTGATACTAAAAGTATGGGAACTAGATCGCATATTCTAGAGATGAGTCATGACGGTGGATATGAGCGAAACCTCACTTCTCAACCTGCAAAAACGAAGCATGACTATTTTTCTCCTGAGCTGACGGGACAAACATCCATCAAGATCAGTGTCATAGCTTTTGCTTCGACCTCCTTATTACTCTAATACTGTTACTGTAATATGAATATTTTTTGGTCTTGATCTAAATGGTGGTACATGGTGCCATGTTTATTTACTGTCCTCTCATCAGATGATTATCAAAGAACTAAACTACTCTTGCTGATCTGTGGGTGCGCATCATGTTTCCTTGATCATTGATCGTGTGGTAATTTCAGAATCAATACATATAGTAAAAGTGGGTGTATAACGTGCATACCACTAGCACACAGAAACGAGGGTTCCCGTTTTTACTTGAAGGGCGTGTGTTCGAAGGTATCAGGGTTGGAAAGTCTTACTCTCTAGAAATTTTTAAAACATTCCAGAACATTGGAGAGTATTTGAGGACATTGCAGCACATACGAGAGTTTTCTGGATCATTTCAAAGCTCTCCAGAAAGTTACGTAATTGTCCACAACGATTCTGAATGTTCTGGAAAGTTCGAGAAGTCTGGAACATTCGGGAAGAATCCACAATGTTCGTGAGTATCCCGGAATATCCCAGATCGTTGTGGAACATTCCTGAACACTCCAGAATGTTGTGAAATGTTCTGGAACATTGTGGACCATTCTAAGCCTTTTTGGCATGTTCTGGAATTCGCCATTGGTGGGGTTACCCCTAGGTAGGGGTGTACAAAACAAGACCCCTCGAGGATTAGAACGTCAGTTTCTTATCAGTGACGAAGGGAGTAACCGAAAAAGTGGGGCAGTGAGAGATAGAAACGAACAGTGAAGTGTGAGTAGTCGGAGTGATATAGTGACTGAATATGAATCGAAAATGAAGTGTGAAAAGTGTGTAAAATTACTTAGTGTATTTGTTAATAAGAAGTATATTTTATTTATATTTTAGGCAATGGCCAAACGTAAAAGAAGGGCCAGTCTTGCCAATTTTGAAGCAAAATGGCGAAAACAGGAACAACAGTGATAAAACTAAGCATACGAAGAGCATGAAGCTCGTTTAAGTTCCCACTGAATGACGAGGACCACCGTGACCATAATGGTCATTAAATCCCAATTGGCCATGTATGAGTAACCGAAAATTTACAAAAAAATATACAAAAAGCCATACTAGGACGACACAGAAACAGAGAAGACAATCACCCGTAAACGTTGGCTTCACAGCAAATACACCCATACGTGGCAGCGTCAATCTGGAAACAAATCATCAAAGAGTTATTGTTCCAAGCACACATAGACGTAGAATACTCCAAGTCAGTGAACTCCATCAAATGTGTCTGTAAGTGTATGAAGATGGTCGGTTACATGACAGCATTTCATATAGCCAAAGACAGCGAACAATATAGAAACGATTAGATCCTCACGTCCCAAATTGGAAGATATATTAACAATAACGAAGCAACGTGGTGGATCTTCAGCTTTCCCATACACGAACGCTAACCAACTGTGCAACATCAAGCAGTACATTCGGAGAATGGGCTGAAAGTTTACTTCACAAAAGACACCGCCAGAAAAGCTGCGAGTGTACCACCACGGAATACAACATTAACAGCTCTTTACCAACTGTGCCAAACCGAACCATTAGCGAAACATTACTGTACGTCGACGTCAGTACCTATTATACGGGGAACACAACAAGAAAGTACGCAGCTCGTGGCCTAGTGGCTAACGTTGCTGCCTCTGGATCACGAGGGTTCGATTCCCGGCCTGGGTTGAGGATTTTTCTCTGCAAGAAGACTGAGTTTGTCCTCATCTTTTCATCATCATCATTATTCGTGACAGTGTCGAGAATGGACTGTGGAAAAATTGGGAATTTGGACGGGCGCTGACGACCGCGCAGTTGAACGCCCCACAAACCAAACATCATCATCATCATCATCATAACAAGCAAAATCTTTCAACGACGAAAACAATGAATTCCAGTAGTATATCACCCAGAAATCATTAAAACTGGTGCACTAAGCCTAATATACGCCGTGGTACCGAACGAGACCAAAAGACTCTATCTCCAGATGTTGCTACTCAAAATACGGGGACCAACGTGTTTGGTGACCGTTACCTATGCCAGATGTGCACAGAGGCATGCCAACGCTTAGGTCAACCACTGAGAATTAACATTACAAGAAACCTCACTCACTGCCTCAGCTGAACAAATGAGAGACTTATTCACCATAACCCTATCAACAGGTAACCCTTCGAATCAAAAGCGTCTGTTGGATTCCTTCAAAGACAATGTGAGTGGTGACATACTGAACCAAATCCGACAAGCTCATCCTAAACTGCCCATCGATTTTAATGACAAAATCTTCAATGAAACACACATTCGCATAAAAGATAACTGCTTAGCAATAAACAACAAGACTTTGGGACAAGCTGGGACGCAAGCATCACGAAAAGATGCTATCAGTGCGCTAAACTTCTAAATTACAAAGGAAAAATGCTAAAATCAAAGAACTACTTCAATAAATTGTTCACAATAAACCGCTCCTCAGTGGTAATCAAAAGGAAATTTACAACGTTATCACGAACCGGATCGACAACAACACTGTCTGAATTATTTACTTGGACGCACCCAGCGCCACCGGGAAAAAGTTTCTAATAAATCTATTGTTGGCGGAAATACGTGCTAAACAATACATCGCACTTGTACTAGTATCATCCGGCTTTGCAGAAACGCTTATGGAGAAGATAGAATTACCCATTCGGAACACATCTACCGTTGAATGTAGCCGAAGTACGATTCTCGGTATGTAAAATCTCAAGAGCATCTGGATGGAGTGAACTTTTAAAGCAACCTAAAATTTTATTCTCGGCTGAACGCACAATGGCACGCAAAAATTTGCTGAAATCCATGTGCAGAAAACTACCAGACTTGTGAGGAAACTCTGAAGTGACGGGAAGACTTCTACTCTTACTCTCAGGAGATTTTCGACGAACACTTCCTTCCAGTCGACCCCCAGCAGACGAGATCAACGCATGCTTAGAAAAATCACATCTTTGGCTACGCACAAATACTCTGAGTAACAAAATATATGTGAGTTGGTCTATCGAAACACTAAACAACAGCACGTTTTGCTCAACAAATTTCACAAATAGGCGAAGGCGCAAATTCTAGAGACCTGACGACTGGCCTCTTTAAACTCAACAGTGATTTTTGCAAGATGGCCACTGCTGAAAACGAACTCATCCACCAAATTTATCCAAAAATTGCTTACATCTATACAAATCGGTATTTGAAATAGCAAGTTCGGCAGCCAAAAATAATATTGTCGATATTCAAGAAAAAAATCCCATTGAAGAGAGAATATAAACATCAATCGACACGATGATACATTTGGAAAGAAATGTGAACTTTGCTACAGTATTTCTAAGCTCTTTGTGAGTACCACTGCCTTCGACTTAAAAATTGTATCTCCGATCATACTACTCAGAAATCTCAATTCACCAAAACTATGTAATGGACCCAGGATAATCGTCAAAGAGCTATCGAATAACATAATCGAAACCGAACTCATGACTGGAAAGTACAAACGATATGCTACACTAGTGGCCATTACAATTGCTACACCATGAAGAAATTCAGATGACAAACGGGTATTCATTGGACAAATTTATTATAACTGACACGTGGTTACATTTTCACGCAGTTTGGGTGCATAGATCCGGAGAAATCAGTACCCAGAAGAACCACCTCTGGCCGTAATAACAGCCTTGATGCGCCTGGGCATTGAGTCAAACAGAGATTGGACGGCGTGTACATCTTCTACACGAGACCGCAGTTCATAATGAGTAGTGACTGGCGTATTGTGAAGAGCCAGTTGCTCTGTCACCGTTGACCAGACGGTTTCAATTGGTGGGAGATCTAGAGAATGTGCTGGCCAGGGCGGCAGTCGAACATTTTCTGTATCCAGAAAGGCCCGCACAGGACCTGCAACATGTGGTCGTGCATTATCCTGCTGAAATGTAGGGATTCGCAGGGATCGAATGAAGGGTAGAGCCACTGGTCGTAACACATCTGAAGTGTAACGTCCACTGTTCAAAGTGCCGTCAATGCGAACAAGAGGTGACCGAGACGTGTAACCAATGGCACGCCAAACCATCAGGCCAGGTGATACGCCAGTATGGCGATGACGAATACACGCTTCCAATGTGCGTTCACCCCGATGTCAGCAAACACGGATGCGACCATCATGATGCTCTGAACAGAACCTGGGTACATCCGAAAATATGACGTTTTGGCATTTGTGCACCCAGGTTCGTCGTTGAGTACACCATCGCCGGCGCTCCTCTCTGTGATGCAGCGTCAAGAGAAACCGCAGCAACGGTCTTCGAGCTGATAGTCCATCCTGCTGCAAACGTCGTCGAACTGTTCGAGCAGATGGTTGATGTTCTAGCAAACGTCCCCATCTGCTGACTCCGGGATCGAGACGTGGCTGCACGATCCGTTACAGCCATGCGGATAAGATGCCAATCATCTCGACTGCTAGTGATACGACTCCGTTGAGATCCAGCACGGTGTTCCGTATTACTTTCCTGAACCTACTGATTAGCTATTCTGCTAACAGTCATTGGATCTCGACGAACGCCAGCATCAATGTCGCGATACGATAAACCGCAATCGCGGTAGGCTACAATGCGACCTTTATCAAAGTCGGAAACGTGATGGTACGCGTTTCTCCTCCTTATACGAGGCATCACCACAACGTTTCACCAGGCAACGCCGGTCAACTGCTGTTTGTGTATGAGAAGTCGGTTACAAACTTTCCTCATGTCAGCACGTTGTAGGTGTTGCCACCGGCGCCAACCATGTGAGAATGCTCTGAAAAGCTAATCATTTGCATATCACAGCATCTTCTTCCTGTCGGTTAAAATTCGCGTCTGTAGCACGTCATCTTTGTGGTGTAGCAATTTTAATGGCCAATAGTGTATTTATCCCATGAACATTGCTGATCTCCACTGAACTGCCATTCCAATTAAAAATACTGCTATTTACATTCAAATTAGTCTGCTGTAATTTAAAATATTGCGTCCTCAACCTGAAAGACTCGTGCTTCCCTCATGACCAACTACACTCATCTTGCTCTAGAGTAGGAAATTCCAAAATTCTTATATATACACCACGGATAACAAAATTAAAAATGTAGTTTATAAAGAAGTAATGTAAATAGTTAGAATATGTTTTCAGTAAATAAAAAAATACCTCTTACGCTTTAACAAGTATTATATACAGTTAGAACAGGTTTTCGATAAAATACTTTTACCTCTTATTCTTGAAAGTTTATCCTTTTATTGTAACTACCACACAATCCTCTATTAACTCCCGCAGCTACTCTTATAATAACAAAATATGCTACCAACTTCTCATCTTTCTCTTCTCATAAGGGAAAAGTTTCTTGGCGATCTATTTTTCTAAGGCCTCGTTGAAATGCCTGTCTGCGTATTCATAAATACATGGACACTCACAGAACAACCTTTCTTGCACAAAACAACTCTGTTATACTTAAGATATTGTGTAGGGCTTCGAACGCAACAGTAAGGAGAGGTGAGCTGCAGAACTGTGCGGGAACTGTCGCCGGAGGAAAACTGGATAGGTGCAGAAATGATTAGAGAACAAGATAACATAGCAAACAGATGATTTACTTAACCTGTATTTCTCCAAACATACGAAGACTAAATAAATATCATGTAGCAAGAAACAGAGTCCAGATCATAACTTCTTTTATTCAAACTGTTGGCAGACTAATTATGCAATGCGGCTGGTGCCTCATGGTCTAGCCACACACCACACACCATTGTGCTGCGGGTTGCCGTTCCGTCAAGTCGCCTGCAAATCGACGAAATTTGCTTTCTTTGCGCCACCCCGCAGTATTCACGGCACCACATTTATCGGATACAGTCGTCTCTAGCACCCGTCAGCGAGCCACGTGATACGAAACTACTTCCCTGTATTCTTGTACCAGGCAGCATTTGAAGAGCACTGTCCAGCAGCTCGACAGCCAGTGGAAATCCGGCCTGGATATCGATGTACACTGCAGAAGTGCCGCCAGTCTCTCCATACGAGTGCATATATTAAATCCCAGGCCTCACGGGTGCAACTTGTACCGGCTGTGCCTAAGGGAGTGTTCACTTGCAGCTTGCAGAACCGTATTCCATTAGCCACAATTCATCAGTAGATCATGACGCTCTTCACGTTGTCTGTATTACGAACCTGCTTCTGTTAGTCGCGTTATGGGCAATTTCTCTGTACTAACAAAGTTCTCTGGTTTTTGGCTACCTGAGCAGGTTTCTCTTATTGTGTGTGTGTTTCTCCCACAACGAGATAGTTCACAAATAAAGTGTAAGAAGCTTTCACGTTTCCGACAACAAACACAATCTGTACAAGCATTCATCCTTACTTCATCCATTTACCAGGTGACACCGTTGTCAACCCATTCTGAGGTTTGCTGCTTACGTAACTGTAACGTTCGTATCGATACGGCGCCACACGATGTCACAAATATTTTTCCATTCAATACATAGCACACAAGTTCCATTTGAGTGTCTTCTAAAATATCTGTTATGCCATGAGTAACGACAGCTACAAAGGAAACTTTTCTAACTTCTGCTCATATCTCTCACAGCCATATTTGTAGCAACAGTCAAGCATTTCATTCAGAGTGCCCTCAGAAACACGTCTGAGGTCTACTGGTTTCTAAGCAGTCCTCAAATCTGTATACAATTATCTTGATAAATTTAATAACAGTCAAAATGCTCTTAGATTTATTGGATCCATTTTGTATCGTGATCGTGTAAGAGAGTTTCAAAGAAACCACAAAATTGAGCCTATAATTTATTACATAATTTCACGGTTCTTTTTAATTTTTTTATTATTTACGGTTATTGAATGTCTGTATTCCCCACTGTTTCTCCTTAATATATACAGTCCTTAAAAGTGACAGCGAAACTACTTTAGCAGCGAGTTACGTTGGCCTCTCATGCTTTTCGGTTTTTTCTTGTATTTTATTTCTATTTTATAACCATTTTTGCCGCATTGCATCAACTCCAAACAGCAAACCTTAAATCGAGACAATGTATTTTATACATCACAGCGGAAAAAATCCAACTCTTTTCTTGCTACAGAATTAGAGGCATAAATATATTTCTTGTTGTTCCTGATGGCTAGGTAAGATATTAGAATATCACGTGTCGAGTGACCTCTTCTTAATTGTAATTTCCCATGGTAGATGCAACTTTAATTTAAGCAGTTGAAGTTCACGTACACTCATAGCACTTATTTTCTAGAGAGAAAATTATACCATAATAACCCAAAAACTGAATAAAACAGATTATCTGCAAGCAGGATGGTAATCTGATTCGACACTCTGTCACAGTAAGGAATATAGCATACGGTTTTAAAGCATTACACATACAAAATAAAAAGGAGAACTACCTCCCACCAGGACGGCAGAATAGATACCGTGGAAGCGACGGTTGTCTCTGCCCCTAGCAGCGTCGCATGCAGCATCCTATGAGCGAATGCACACAAAGCCAAACACCAGCAGCTGGAACTGTGAAGAGCACACCTCAGTACAAAGGTTATTGTATCTCTTTGACAAAGTGGAGGATGTCTACAGACATTGAGCTTGAGAATTACATATTGTACGGTTATAAACAAACCATTAAAAGCAATATAGTCATTATATTATATGTAGTCGATAATATCTAGTGGCAATGGTGGTTTCTGCAATCCCCAGTGCCAATCCGCTAGCCACCACCACATGTAATATAAGGGTAAGCACCAGAAAGTTCTTTCTGAAGGTATTTGTCTGGAGTGTAGCCCCATAAGAAAGCAAAATGTGGGCGAAACCACTGAAATGTGGTAGCACAGAAAAATACTGAAGAGTAGATGGATAGATCTTGTAGTAAATGAGGAGGTACTGAACAGAATTGCAGAAAATGAGAAACTTATGGTATAACTTGACTAAAAGAAAGAACTGGTTGATAATTCACATTCTGAGACATCACGGAATCTTCGATTTAGTATTGGAAGGAAGTGTGTGGGGTAAATATTGCGGAGGCAAACTGAGGGACGAATACAATAAGGTGGTCCAAATGGATGTACTGATCGGGACAGCGCAGTGGTTAGCACACGGGACTCGCATTATGTAGAAAGACGGTTCAAACCCGCGTCTGGACATCCCGATTTGGGTTTGCCGTGATTTCTCAAAATCGCTTAAGAGAAATGAAAGGATGGTATCTTTGAAAGGGCACGGCTGATACCCTTCCCCATCCCTAGCTAATCCAATCTTCTTTTCCTTCCCTATTGACCTCGTTGTTGACGGGACGTTAAAAATCTGATCTCCCTCCCCCTCCCTCAAATGTACGTAGGTTGCAGTAGTTTTTGGAGATGAAGAAGCGTGAACAAGATACAGTAGCGTGGAGAGCTGCATGAAACCAGTCTTCCGACAGAAGACCGCAACTAACTTTACAGCAAATGTTGGACATATAAAGCGGTGATTGTTTATTACCTGCTGATATTTATTCTTTAGCATAGTAAGTAAACCGTTCCTACTCATCTTGACACGTAAGTGATTCGCGTAGTACTTCTTGCTGTACGAATATATGCTATGGCTACATATCGGTGCTTGTACTCCACTAAATACTGTAATGAAAATAGTGAACTACAGAGGCTGTGGTTTTCGTGGATAGGGTGTGTTCGTTAACGTCTGCCCTCTCATTGTGATTAAGGAAAGGTTAAATTCGAAAGTATATTGACACATTTTATAGTTCGGAAATGATTGTTCGTATCAACAGGACAATGGACTATGTCATAAAGCAGCGTATGTGAGGGAGTGATTTGAAGACAATAGCGTTACTTCAGTGGACTGACGTGTTCAGAGTCCCGACCTGAGAAAATTGAAACACCTTGATTATGAATTAGCTTGCCGACTTCACTCCAGATCCAAGCGAACGTCATCACTACTTCTCTGTATTAGGCTTTTGAGACATGATGGGCTGCCATTCCTCCGTAGACTTTCAAACACATCGCAGAATACACTCCCAACAGATTTCAAGCTGTCATAAGCCCGAAGGGTAGAAACATCCCATTTTAATATTCGAAAATGTGTGTCAGTATACTCTTTAACTTCGAATATAGATTTCACTGTTAGGAAGACTTTTCTGAAGGTATTTGTCGGGGGTATAGCCATGTATGGAAGTGACTCGTGGACAATAAGCAGTGTAGATAAAAGGAAAACAGAAGCTTTCAAAAGGTAGTGCTACGGAAGAATTCTGAAGGTTACGTGGGTCGATCATGTAACTAATGAGGACATACTGAATAGCAGTGGGGAGACAGGGAATTTGTGGCACAACTTGACCAAAGGAAGGGTTAGGTTGATAGGACACATTCTGAATTTTCAAGGGACTACCGGTTTAGTTCAAATGGTTCAAATGGCTCTGAGCACTGATGTCATCAGTCCCCTAGAACTTAGAACTACTTAAAACTAACTAACCTAAGGACATCACACACATCCATGCCCGAGACAGGATTCGAGCCTGCGACCGTAGCGGTCGCGCGGTTCCAGACTGAAGCGCCTAGACCGCTCGGCCACACCGGCCGGCACCACTTTAGTACTGGAGGGAAGTGTGGTGGTAAAAATCTCAGAGGGGGACGAAAAGATGTATACAGTAAGCTGATTCAGAAATACGTAACTTGCAGTAATTATTCGGAGATGAAGATGATCGCACAAGATAGATTACCGTGATGAGTTGCCTGAAACCAATCATCGGACTGAAGACCATAACAAAAACTTGTTTTTAGTCAGATACTGTAAGGGAGAGCTCGCTACTTGTTCTTGGATGATAGATACTGCTGTGGTGGTTTAGGTCAAGCTTGATACATAATCTACCCGTTGTTGTCAACTGGAACCCCGACCGTAGTTACACCTGTCTTCGCCGTGCGAAGTGGCTCAGCGGTTTCAGGTGTAATGTCACGGAATGCGCGGCCTCTCCCGCTGAAGCTTGGAGTCCTCCCTCGGGCATGGGCGTGTGTGTTTTTCTTATCAAAAGTTAATGTAAGGTAGTTTAAGTAGTGTGTAAGCCGAAGGACCGATGACCTCAGCAGTTCGGTCCCTCAGGAATTCACACACATTTGAACATTTGTGCTCCTGTCTTCACGTTCCCATGCCGTCCAACATAAGGCCTCTGTCATATCCAAACGGATGCTGCACGATTTAACCATCCGGCCAGCTGAAGAGGCTCAACGAGGTTCTACTCAGAAAAGTCTCTGGTGATGATAACGATGTCTCACAGGAACACGGAGCATGCTCGCGACCTTCACAATGATAATACAAAATCTGACGCTATTCACGCACATTGTACACTGATCAGCCAGAACATTATCACCTCCTACCTAATAGCCAGTGTGTCCATTTTTGGCAGAGACAACAGCCGCGATGCGTCACGGTATGCAAGCAGTGAGGCATTGGTCTGTTGCTTGAGGTAGCTGGCACCACATTTGCACAAACCTGATACCTAATCCCGTAAATTCCGGAGAGGAGGATGATGACTTGCCGCGCTAGGTTCATTCACAAACCAGATGTCTTCGATCGTCTTCGGATCTGGCGGATTGGGGGGCCAGTACATCAATTGTAATCCACCAATGTTCCTCGAACCACTGCATCACACTCCTGGCTTTGTGACATGGCGCATTATCTTGTTAAAATGTCACTGCTCTGGGAAAACAGAATCGTTATGAAGTGATCTGCAACGATTGTGCGATACTCCTTGAACGTCATGGCGCCTTGCATGAGTTTTGCATGAGCTCCACTGCACCCACGGGTGCTAAAAATCATTCAACAGCGAAGATCACATAAAATACTTGGTTTTTACTTAAGACTGCTGGTTTCAACATACTATGCTGTTATCTTCAGGTTGAAAGACGTGCAATTCATTCACCATTCAGCGCTCGTATTTCATATTTCTAACACCAGCATTCTGGTACTAGGTAAAGCAATAAGTCAAGTAATATTAATAATTTCTATGGGTTGCCTGATTTATTTGACCATTTTTTCAGCTTGTCTCACACTGATCTGTGAGAGGAGCTTGGCGCTAGAAATTTATTTATGGGCGAGGGCAGCAGTCTTCGTAGCAGCCATGATGGCTTCCCGTTTCCCATCCCTTTTCCCATCGCCAGGGTTCCACGGGATGTCGTCTGAACATTCAGTAGTGGCCAAAGTTTCTCCTGTTCTCAGTTCCCCAACCTGCCTTACCAACCTTGTAAACGCTATTTGTGCTCAATTTTAGCGTCGCGAGGTCGCCTCCCTGTGAAATTCCGGCCCTATGATTGCCCAGTTCAGGTGCGCGCCCGTTTTTCGCGGGTGGCCGCCAACCGCACTCCGGGGATGGGTGGTGGACAAAGGTGCAGTAGTTGAGTTCTAGTGTGGCCGTGCCGGAGACCGGAGGTGCTGCTTCCAGGAGATGAAGTTCGGTAAACATAGCGCCGACGTGCACTGTCGATCGCGCCCTGCGACCCAGAGGGAACCTTATAGGTCTATGTGAATAGTTTCGCGTCTTGCAGGGTTTATTCACGTGCAGTAGCACCTTTCTTAATCTTTGGCTGATTCAAGGAGGTGGTCGTTGCATGCCTGCAACCCCTTCCTTTACTAAATGGGATTCTATTTGATAACACAGCGATCGTTCCTAAAATTCCGTTTCTCCAGCTATCGTGGCTTGTTATGAACGTACGTTGGGGCAGGCTGCTGAGCTCGAATCTTTCTTCCCCCACCCCCATTTGGTGGTATTATTGTTTAATTTTTAACTGTTCAGTAAATGAGTCCATTAATCTTACATTCTCTCTCTTTCATTACGTGAAATCATCTCTAGTGTAACAGAATAATGCAGAACCATAACGGTTGCTATAAGGTCGTGCAGGTCTCGCGCTATTAACGATAGGATATAGATTCAATATCGCTCGCCTGGCACGACCATTGCACGCATGCCACCGATAACAGTAGTAATCATGTTCAATTATTCCACATCGATAAACTGGGAAGTGTTCACGGCTCAGTGTGAGTAGGTGAGCACTAAATCCACTTGATGTGGTGTAAGTAGTGGCCTCTGTTTTACCTTGCTGGTTTAGACAAAAAATATCAAAAATCACAGCCCCTACTGCAAGGAATAGTAACCTGAAAATAACGAGCCACCACTTTTAAGGTGTTAAAATCTTTAGTTTTACACGTGTTCATTTTGAGCTTATCTCACGCACAAGATGTGAATTGGATAAAAAATAATGGTCTATTTTTATACTCTGTTGAAACCGGTTGTCTTAAATTAAAAAAAATATTTTACGCCATCTTGGCTGTTGAATGATTTTTGACAAATAAATAGATATCCCTTTAATTCTCTCAAAATGAGAAAATTCAGTTCAGCAGAGCACAATGGTGCCGTCACCAGCTTATCTGCGTCCCGCAGTACAGGCGCCAGGGAGCTCTTCTCCTGGAAGACGACGGATTCGCGGCCGCCCATCGGCATTATGCAGAAGGTATCGGGTTTCATCAGACCATGTGTCGATCTGCCAGTGCCCCAACGTTCAGTGGGGATGGCCACGTGTCCATTTCAGTCGTAGTTGCCAACGTCGTGGCATTAACAACGTTTGGCACATGCATGGGCCGTCGGCTGTGGAGGCCCATGGTAAGGAATGTTCGGTGCATTGAGTTTTCGGACACACTTCTGCTCTGTCCAGCATTAAAGTCTGATGGTAATTCCTCCACAGTTGGCCCTCTGCCCTGTTGTACCAGTTTGCCCAGCCTACGACGGCCGACATCTGCAATGAGGGGTGGCCACCTAATCCAACGACGTCAGGACGTAGTTCCACCTTCGTTTCGCCAAGTGTTGAAGACACAGCACTCCTCGAACACCTGACCGGATGTGCAGTTCCGAAATGTTCGTGCTGAGCCTCCAGGCTATCACAGTTTGTCCCCGGTAAAACTCAGATACGTCATGGTTCAAATGGCTCTGAGCACTATACGACTTAACTTCTGAGGTCATCAATCGCCTAGATCTTAGAACTAATTAAACCTAACTAACCTAAGGACATCACACACATCCATGCCCGAGGCAGGATTCGAACCTGCGACCGTAGCGGTCGCGCGGTTCCAGACTGAAGCGCCTAGAACCGCTCGGCCACCCCGGCCGGCGATACGTCATGTGCCTTCCCCATTCTACACTCGGACAGCACGCTCACTCATACTATAATGCATCGTGCGCGTGTCCGACTAGTAGTCACTGCTCGTCAGGTGGCACTGCTATCGCCTGGACGGGTGTATATCGATACAAGGGTGATGGTCATGATGCTCTGGCTGATCAGTGTATAGCGCACCATGCCTGAGAACAACACTGAATGTTAAAACTTGACAATGTCACCGATATTGACAGCAGCGGCAATGCCCTGGGAATTGAGAAACTTAGCCGGCCGGAGTGGCGTGCGGTTCTAGGCGCCACAGTCAGGAACCGAGCGACCGCTACGGCCGCAGGTTCGAATCCTGCGTCGGGCATGGATGTGTGTGATGTCCTTAGGTTAGTTAGGTTTAATTAGTTCTAAGTTCTAGGCGACTGATGACCTCAGAAGTTAAGTCGCATAGTGCTCAGAGCCATTTGAACCATTTGAGAAACTTATTTACAGCATGGTCAAGAACAGGAGTTCTACAATCAGCCAGTTGAGTGGTTGGTGGAACATTCCGACCGTTGTTTGCAGAGACTTCGTATGTTGAAAAATAACGTAATAGGTGTCATTTTAAAATTTAATGCAGTATTCGCTAAAAGTTACTTGGCCTAGTTCCACTTAATTTTTGAGATAGTCCGATGAGAAATTTTGTGATTCTACTTCCAGATACAATAAGAAAATCACATTTACTGGTTCTTACGTAAATACATACATGTATTACTGCCGTCAGTTTATAAACATAATCCATTAAAGAATGCCAGAAAACATTCCATTTCTCGGAATAAAGAAACGCATTTGAGTCCAAATGTAGCATATATGCCACTCATCTAGATACTTTAGTGTAACCAAATAACATTTTGAATTTAGATTTTAGTCATATTTTGTCCCAGGCAACGCATTGATCGACAGTATAAACTTTTCATTCTCAGAAGGTTAAGCAAATGCTACGACAGATAATTGCAGTAACTTGTTAATCTACAGAAAAACTGAATTCTACATAATATAATGAATAAAGTCGTATTTCACGTCTTTCATTCAATATATTTGTTGTTGCTTAAACTAATGCGTATACTCACTACACTACATTATGATCCTATTTTGTTCTCATTCTTCTCCGGTTTTCAGTCAGGCGGCACGAAAGTGTTATAACACTACTTTTCCTTAAGTATCTTCGTATTTACTAAAATTGTATCATCATATTTCCCTCAACACCTGTGTATTGAAATAAGCTACGCCTCTCTGCACGTCATAATGAGTTCGGAACTTCTCTGAGGATTAGGCACAGCCTACTAGGCACAGTAATGAACTGGAAGACTAACTTGCTGTCAACAACGGGTATCTGCCTACATCCTGATCGTGTCCTATGCTACACCAAGTAACCACCCATAATCGTGAACGTAACGATTAGTGCATTAGGGCCGCCCGATACATGTTGTTACACACTTAATTACCGATGGACTGAGGCGCTTAGCGTTTCATTGTTCATAAACACACACTGGCAGACAAAAAGTGAAGTGCCAAGAACGCATGGTCGTATGTGAATGCAGCGTCGTACACGTACAGATCATGGGCGGGTTTGTGAATGATTAGATTCGCAGTTCTCTGCGACTGCGAGAACGGCGGCCACAGTGTTACTCCTGTAATGTCACCGGGTCCGTTAGGATATTTAAAAACATCGTCAGATGAAGGACGTGGAGCAGCAGCACATTCGTTTCAGTCATTTTTCTCAACACCTGACAAAGTTTTTAAAATGACCGCATTGTGCACCTTGATTTGTCCTGATGGTCGAATCATGCTATATCCAGATCTGTGGATACTTCGTCCGTGACAGGAGCCCGATGTATGGGAACGTGAGGGCAGGGATACTCATCATAAATTTTCCAGTCGACCACGTACGACCACTTCAAAAGACGATGGCCACATTTGGACACCAGCCACATCGTAACCGCTTCACATCTTCGGTCCCCGCAACATCCTGTGCCATACCGCGTCTTTGGTCGGAGATTAACAACACCCGGAGTAGGGAACTACCGTCTCGTGCTTAGGTAGCCGTTAACATGTAATAAACTTCCTATCTATCTTTCTTATATTCCGCCCTTAACACTACAATGGGTCTGCGTCCTTTCTCTTATTTCCTCATTTCTCACTTGATCATGTCGGTAAATTCTATATGCTGTGCTCAAGTGGTCTGTTCCTAAAGCTCTATCTCTTTTTATTCTTTTGTGCGAGTCCCGAACAGTCGGCTGCGTCTGGAGTGATGCCGTTTCCCGGAATCTGGTAATGCTGATTAATGTCGTGCATTGTGTTCGCCGTTCAGTCGCGGTTGTGCGTTACCCCAGATTACCATCGTCAGAGAATATGGCGGCGACCTCTGAGAAGCCCTATGCCTCCAGTACTTTGGAAAGGCACAGCGGTGTTACTCCTGGCTTTATGAGCGTAGCGAGACATGGGGTAGGCCTTCAAGTCGCTGTTTGCACTGACTGAGGAAATGCCACAGCGGTACGCCACAAACATCCTGCACACTCCTGTGTTGTCCCTAATGCGATAGAATCGTCATAACCTTTTTCAGCATCATATCCTTTTCCAGCACGACAATGCTCGTGAGCACATGGCACGCATCCCTATGAAAGGTCTGCGTGATTCTGAGGTACACCTGCGGCCAGCATTATCCCCAGACTGGTCCCGGAGAGAAGATACGGATATCAAGTCTGCCTCGGTGGCAACATCCGGTTTATCTAGGACCGGTTACAGGAGCTGCGGTACCCTTAGCCTCAAGAATCAATCCGTGTGTCAATCAAGGCCTGAGGTAATCTAACGTCTTTCTAGTGAGCTCATACCGTACAGTGAAGTTCTTTGTAAATTTGACTCAGTTCGTAATCACTGCAATAGACTGACCCACTGTAGTGTAACGACGTAAGTTTTGTATAAATGATTTTCTTTTGACATATGACCATGTGCAGACTTCGTCACCTACGTAAGTTACAAAACACTTCAAAATTATTTTTATTCTTTTTAAAGTTGTCTCTGAATGGTTCTTGAACGAAACTGTAATTAAGACATCATCACTTGAATCGTATGCGCAGAATTACGTCAATCAGTACAATTGGTTTGCGCAAACTTTTTTCAATTTAGATGTCGTTTGTTTGTTCTCAGAAATTATATTAATGCAAGTTATCTGCTTTAATATATATTGAAACCACATTGATTAAACTTTTAAGACTCAAACTCGCGATGAACGTTGTCAAAAATTAATAATCTTGTCAAATAAATCAGTACTACTTCTTTCTTAATATAATTCTTCATAAATAAATTCTCGGAACGCGTATTTTAACTTTTGTAGTATACACTAGTTTATTATCTTCATATATACTACATACAGACGTGAACATGAGCCTTGACAAGATAGGACTGAACATTTACAACATGATTAAACTTTCTATGACGTCACTGTTGTAGAAACATTACAAATTCTTATTTTTTCAGTTTTTAGAAGCACGACGCAATAACTCGGTGTCAGGATCTTCTGTTGCTATTTGGCTGTCGACCCGCGACGTATAGTGGCCAGCAATTGTCTCTCTAATCCCGGCAGTGAAGATGATGTCTCCGTTCGTTGCGCCGCCCTCTCCGTGCATGAAACATAAAAATAAATATAAAACTTTAGATAACTTACAAATATTACAAAATACATAAACAAAACACTAAATTAAACTTATATTCACCTGCAAACTGGGCTGACACTGGTGGATGGGTGACTCTTCAATTTCGCGTCCCACTATAACACCCCTTCCAAGCATAAAGTGTCATTTCGCGCACTCCTCCCCTTTTGGGCGTTTCTCTATTTTTTTGTCAGGCGATGTATATGTCGCACTACTCTCGAGCCTCAGTGCGCGCAGTGAAATACAGAATATCGTGAACGAGTTTTTGCATTCGGATGTGAAATGTATGAGATTATAGCTTTTCCCACTACGACGTAAATACGTAATTGGTGAACCGGTATTTTCTATGATTGGAGTGGAATAATCGCTACAGAGGCAGGGCACATAGAGGAAGCCATAACTTTTTAAAGTATTTGGTCAGTTGGATATCTCCTTTTTCGCACGAGCACCAGCTGAATTTGTTAGAACTAATGGAAATGGTGACCGTAGGAGCCAAATTAAGTTATCGCCCGCAATTTGTAGATCAAAAAGTTCAGTAAAATATATAGCCGATTAATTATAGTACGTCTGAAGCACAGTCCTACAACCAATTTATTTCTCTTAATTGATTCCGCACAGCCGCTAGCAACGTATATTGTAATTGAACTCGAATTGCGTTCCCTATACTTGTTTTGTACTTTTCGGTGATCTATGGAAGCTAGACATGTAGTTCATAAAGATTGCAACAGTGTACCTCGGCCGTACTTCTGTTTTACTACAGAGGTGCAGTTCTTACTTCTTTATCGCTATGTTGGAGACAACAACTGAATGCTGCGGTCATTTCGATTTTACTTCAAAAAGAGGAGACTGTTGGTATCTTTAGAATCTCGAATTTGTTCACAACGGTAAACGGTGTCTGTTGCCACATTCTGTCGAGTGAAAAAAGGAATGACATACGAAAAATTATGTCTATTTCTAATGTGAAATCACCAGAGCACAAAGAGATTACGCTCCACAGCTTTTGAAATAGACATCACTTCACTATAGCGTTTGTAATTTACATCGACGAAATAACAATATTTATTAAGAAAGAAAGAAACTGTATATGGCTGCCAATAAAAGAGTTATTCAGGCGTCAGACGGCAGGTGGAATCTGAATGCTCTTCACATGAAATTAGCGTGAAACAACTCCATCTTCTAGCCTTAATGTGCACTTAACAGTTGAAGAAGTTAAGTGATCCATGATTCATTGTTTAACGATCATCTCATCTCCGACGTATGTTATTCTTGTCTTGTCATGTTCTCCTAGTGCAATGTAGTAGTTATCAAGTGTTTACAAATGTGAAGCATTACAGCCAAATGCCCACAATTTTAACATACGCTACTGGCCATTAAAATTGCTGCACCACGAAGATGACGTGCTACAGACGCGAAATTTAGCCGACAGGAACAAGATGCTGTGATATGCAGATGATTAGCTTTTCAGAGCATTCACACAAGGTTGCCGCCGGTGGCGAAACCTACAATGTGCTGACGT
The DNA here is from genome assembly GCF_023864345.2 of Schistocerca serialis cubense. Lineage (NCBI taxonomy): Eukaryota > Metazoa > Arthropoda > Insecta > Orthoptera > Acrididae > Schistocerca > Schistocerca serialis. The sequence continues at coordinate 739,156,461 of NC_064643.1, read as the reverse complement.
GAGGAGTTTCCAACCGACTTCTCATACATAACGTTGCCTGGTGAAACGTTGTTGTGATGCCTCGTGTAAGGAGGAGAAATTCGTACCATCACGTTTCCGACTTTGATTAAGGTCGGATTGTAGCCTATCTCGATTGCGGTTTATCGTATCTCGACATTGCTGCTCACATTTGTCGAGATGCTATGACTGTTAGCAGAATATGGAATCGGTGGGTTCAGGAGGGTAATACGGAACAATGTGCTGGATCGCAACGGCCTCGTTTCATCTGCATGGCTGTAACGGATCGTGCAGCCACGTCTCGATCCCTGAGTCAACAGATGGGGATGCTTGCAAGACAACAACAATCCACACGAACAATTCGACGACGTTTGCAGCAGCATGGACTATCAGCTCGGAGACCTTTGCTGCGGTTACCCTTGACGTTGCATCACAAACAGGAGTGCCTGCGATGGTGTACTCAAAGACGAACCTGGGTGCACGAAGGACAAAACGTCATTTTTTCGGATGTATTCAGGCTCTGTTAACAGCATCTTGATGGTCGCATCCGTGTTTGGCGACATCGTGGTGAACGCACATTGGAAGCGTGTATTCGTCATCGCCATACTGGCGTATCACCCGGCGTGTTGGTATGGGGTGCAATTGGTTACACGTCTGGTTCACCTGTTGTTCGCATTGACGGAACTTTGAACAGTGGACGTTATATTTCAGATGTGTTACGACCAGTGGCTCTACCCTTCATTCGATCCTTGTGAAACCCTACATTTCAGCAGGATAATGCACGACAGTATGTTGCAGGTCTTGTATGAGCCTTTCTGGATACAGAAAATGTTCAACGGCTGCCCTGGCCAACACATTCTCCTGATATCTCACCAACTGAAAACGTGTGATTAATGGTGGGGGAGCATCTGGCTCCCCACAGTACGCCAGTCACTACTCTTGATGAACTGTGATATCGCGTTGAAGCTGCATGGCCAGCTGTACCTGTACACGCCATCCAAGCTCTGTTTGACTCTATGCCCAGGCATATCAAGGCCGTTATTATGGCCAGAGGTGTCTGTTCTGGGTACTGATTTCTCAGGATCTATGCATCAAAATTGCGTGAAAATGAAATCACGTGTCAGTTCTAGTATAATATACACACCTGGAAATTGAAATAAGAACACCGTGAATTCATTGTCCCAGGAAGGGGAAACTTTATTGACACATTCCTGGAGTCCGATACATCACATGATCACACTGACAGAACCACAGGCACATAGACACAGGCAACAGAGCATGCACAATGTCGGTACTAGTACAGTGTATATCCACCTTTCGCAGCAATGCAGGCTGCTATTCTCCCATGGAGACGATCGTAGAGATGCTGGATGTAGTCCTGTGGAGCGGCTTGCCATGCCATTTCCACCTGGCCCCTCAGTTGGACCAGCGTTCGTGCTGGACGTGCAGACCGCGTGAGACGACGCTTCATCCAGTCCCAAACATGCTCAATGGGGGACAGATCCGGAGATCTTGCTGGCCAGGGTAGTTGACTTACACCTTCTAGAGCACGTTGGGTGGCACGGGATACATGCGGACGTGCATTGTCCTGTTGGAACAGCAAGTTCCCTTGCCGGCCTAGGAATGGTAGAACGATGGGTTCGATGACGGTTTGGATGTACCGTGCACTATTCAGTGTCCCCTCGACGATCACCAGTGGTGTACGGCCAGTGTAGGAGATCGCTCCCCACACCATGATGCCGGGTGTTGGCCCTGTGTGCCTCGGTCGTATGCAGTCCTGATTGTGGCGCTCACCTGCACGGCGCCAAACACGCATACGGCCATCATTGGCACCAAGGCAGAAGCGACTCTCATCGCTGAAGACGACACGTCTCCATTCGTCCCTCCATTCACGCATGTCGCGACACCACTGGAGGCGGGCTGCACGATGTTGGGGCGTGAGCGGAAGACGGCCTAACGGTGTGCGGGACCGTAGTCCAGCTTCATGGAGACGGTTGCGAATGGTCCTCGCCGATACCCCAGGAGCAACAGTGTCCCTAATTTGCTGGGAAGTGGCGGTGCGGTCCCCTACGGCACTGCGTAGGATCCTACGGTCTTGGCGTGCATCCGTGCGTCGCTGCGGTCCGGTACCAGGTCGACGGGCACGTGCACCTTCCGCCGACCACTGGCGACAACATCGATGTACTGTGGAGACCTCACGCCCCACGTGTTGAGCAATTCGGCGGTACGTCCACCCGGCCTCCCGCATGCCCACTATACGCCCTCGCTCAAAGTCCGTCAACTGCACATACGGTTCACGTCCACGCTGTCGCGGCATGCTACCAGTGTTAAAGACTGCGATGGAGCTCCGTATGCCACGGCAAACTGGCTGACACTGACGGCGGCGGTGCACAAATGCTGCGCAGCTAGCGCCATTCGACGGCCAACACCGCGGTTCCTGGTGTGTCCGCTGTGCCGTGCGTGTGATCATTGCTTGTACAGCCCTCTCGCAGTGTCCGGAGCAAGTATGGTGGGTCTGACACACCGGTGTCAATGTGTTCTTTTTTCCATTTCCAGGAGTGTATTTGTCCAATGAATACCAGTTTATCATCTGCATTTCTTATTGGTGTAGCAATTTTAATGGCCAGTAGTGTATCTGTATTTGATGGAAGTAATCATAATTGTGTGGTTGACGATATGTAGAAGACTGGCCTATTCCCATGACAGAAGGCAACGATAGAAGTATGTGACTTTGTGCCGCGTGGAACGGTAAGTCTATTTTCCACAGCCACGGTGATATTATTCTTTGGTATGCGGCAATGGAGCCGCTAGAGTGCGATTGAAGCGGGACATACATTTAGACAGCAAAAGTCATGGGACAGCGATACGTACATGGCTATAGTGTGAAGAACACAAGGAAGGGCAGCGCAGTCGCGGAGATGTCACTAGTGTTTAGCTGATTCACGTAGAAAGGTTTCCGGCGTGATTATGGCCGCACGATGGAACATCAGGCTTCGATAGCGGAATGATAAGCGGAGAGAGACGCATGGCGTATTCCATTTTGGGAATCCGCAGTGTCAAGAGAATGCCAATAATAACATATTTCAACAATTACCTCCCACCAAGGACATTGCAGCGGCCGACAGCCTTCAAATAACGACAGAGAGCTGCGGTTTTTGAGGGAAGTTTTCTCTGCAAACACATAAGCAACACTGGGTGAAATAATCACAGAATTTACTGCGGGACTTACGACGAATGTATCTGTCAAGACATGGCTTCGAAATTAGGCGTTAACAGGCTGTGGCAGCTGACAACCGTGAGAGTGCCTTTGTCAACAGCACAACATCTCCTCCTCTTCTAACTCGTGACCATATCGGTTGGACCCTAGATGGGAAGATCGTGGCTTGGTCACAGTAATCCCGCTTTCAGCTAGTTCGAGTGTGACACAGACCCCAAAAAAGCACCATAATGGTGCGAGCTGTGTTTACGAGGAATGGACATGGTCCTCTTGCCGAACTGAATCGATCATCGGCTGTAAATGGTTATGTTCGGCTACCTGGAGACCATTTTCATCCCTTCATGGACTTCATTTTCCCAAACAACGATGGAATTTTTATAGATGAGAATGTGCCATGTCACCAGGCCACATTTGCCCGCAACTGGTTTGTAGAGCGCTCTGGACGATTCGAGCGAATGGCTTGATCACCCACTTCGTCCGACATGAATCCCATTGAACATTAATGGGACATGATTGAGAGGTCCGTTCGTACACGAAATCCTGCATCGGTTACACTTCCCCAATTCTGGACGGCTATGGAGGCAGTACGGCTCAGTACTTCTGCAGGGGACTTCCAATGATTTGTTGAGTCCGCGCCACCTCGAGTTCCTAAATTACGCCACGGAAAAGGAGGTCCGATACAGCATTAGGAGGTCTCCCATGACTTTTTTGCCTCAGTTCATGATCCTCGTGAGTCCCTTCGTCATGCAAAAAAAAAAAAAAAAAATGGTTCAAATGGCTCTGAGCAGTATGGTACTTAACATCTGAGGTCATCAGTCCCCAACAACTTAGAACTACTTAATCCTAACTAACCGTAGGATATCACACACATCCATGCCCCAGGCAGGATTCGAATCTGCGACCGTAGCGGCAGCACGGTTCCATACTGAAGCGCCTAGAACCGCTCGGCCACACTGGCCGGCTTCGTCGTGCAGACGGAGATATTTCTCGCGCCACGACTGGCGTATCGAGTAAATTGCTCCGTGTGGACCGTTACCTTGCTTGTCATCTGGTGCCACGCCATCGGCCTGATAGTAATTCGCTTGCCGGTGTCGCCGAGCGGTTCTAGGCGCTTCAGTCTGGAACCGCACAACCGCTACGGTCGCAGGTTCGGATCCTGAGTCGGGCATGGATGTGTGTGATGTCCTTAGATTAGTTAGGTTTAAGTAGTTCTATGTTCTAGGGAACTGATGACCTCAAGGCCGGCCGAAGTGCCCGCGCGGTTCTGGCGCTGCGGTCTGGAACCGCGAGACCACTACGGTCGCAGGTTCGAATCCTGCCTCGGGCATGGATGTGTGTGTTGTCCTTAGGTTAGTTAGGTTTAACTAGTTCTAAGTTCTAGGGGACTAATGACCTCAGCAGTTGAGTCCCATAGTGCTCAGAGCCATTTTTTTGATGACCTCAGATGTTAAGTCCCATAGTGCTCAGATCCATTGGATTTTTGCTAATAATTGGCATGCAGGCGCGTCAAGCTATATTCCACGCCATGTGGCTGCCATTTAATCGTATAGATCTGTTTGTTTTCGTTAACCGTAGTGCACTACGTGATAATGGAGTGAAATGGTTCAAATGGTTCTGAGCACTATGGGACTTAACTGCTGAGGGCATCAGTCCCATAGAACTTAAACGTAACTAACCTAAGAACATCACACACACTCGTGGCCAAGGCAGGATTCGAATCTGCGACCGTAGCGGTCGCGCGGTTCCAGACTGTAGCGCCTAGAACCGCTCTGTCACCCCGGCCGGCGTAATGGAGTGACCTAAGGAAACAATAGACATTCTGATTGAGACATACAGACACCAAACGTGCCTCTATGACACAAATTCACCCACATAACAGACCCACCAGGAAATATTTACTTGGCAGAATAGTTGTTTCACTAACGGAGGCTAGGTTTTGGTCTCAATCTGAAATTTTAGAGAACATTTTACGGAAAACGTCCGTGTCGGAACTTAACAAAATAAAAGCTGCGACAAAGAGTACTATGGGATCTGCTTGTATGAAATAACGGTGTAATATTTTAAGAAACTTCTGTCTCTCCGAGACCACCTTCAGGGAGGTGCAGGGACTTGTAGAGCAGAATTCACACAAGACAGTGTGGGCTACACAAAAAACACTTACGTCACATAGGAACTTTTCTGCCATTCAATTTCTCCTGTGATCAGTACAGTAGGAGAAAAAATTGCGATAATGGTGGTTTGTCGTGGAGCAGTTCATAAGGACCGTTATAAAAAGCTGTCTCCAGTGTGTCTGTATAGCTAAGTTGTCTCGCGCAACCAGCTTTCATTCAGAAGATCGCGAATTCGAGACCAATTGTTTTCGTTCTCTTTTTTTCGTTTTTAACCTTAAGTAAAATACTTGTGAATCGGAGGTCGTGCTGTGTTTTGATGGACAGTCTCTTGTAAAAGTCATAAACATCGAATAACAAAAGTTATAAAACACGCACTGGAAGTTGTGTGCAGTTTGTTGCAAGGTAGGAGACGAGGTACTGGCGGAAGTAAAGCTGTGAGGACGCAGCGTGAGTCGTGCTTGGGTAGCTCAGATGGTAGAGCACTTGCCCGCTAAAGGCAAAGGTCCCGAGTTCTAGTGCTGGTCCAGCACACAGTTTTAATCTGCCAGGAAGTTTCAGTTTTTATCATTTTCCTTCAGTGAGGTAGCAAACCCTCTCGTTGTTGATAGTGAGGATTTTACAGTTCCTCAAGATGGTCAGCCTTTTCAAACAAAATCATCGTGATCCTCGTACAGCAGTTCACGTGCGGGTGGTGCGATCAAGGGGACAAACAGGAAGAGTGCCCACAGTGAGGAAGAAAATGCTGCTTAGGAAACATCTGAAATATACCGACCAGCATAAATAAACCAAAAACTGCTCCAAATGATGTTGAAGTATTTGGTTCATGCGTAACTGCTCCTCCACAGGAAAGAAAAGGTAAAGCTGGGAGGATGAAAGCTAAGAGAGTGATATTTAAAATACTTTAAAATCTGCAAGAGGAATACTTGGGCAATAATGAGTAACAAGACTGTATATTTATTTATTTTCATTAAGATTCTGTTGCTTAACATAAATAAAACTACAAGTTGAATACAGTGTATTATATTGGAAAGCAACTGTCGTAAAATCAAATTCGAAATTTAATTGCTAATGCGAATAACATACACTCTCCTGCATATCATAGTTACTTTTCAGTCGTAATTCACATCAATTATGATCAACACTGGCACTGTATCTACGACTGATCTTTTTACAGTGCCATTCTACATACCCAGCAGTGTTGAAATATTCCTGGAGAGTGTTCAAAAATGGCTCTGAGCACTATGGGACTTAACGTCTGTGGTCATCAGTCCCCTAGAACTTAGAACTACTTAAACCTAACTAACCTAAGGACATCACACACATCCATTCCCGAGGTAGGATTCGAACCTGCGACCGCAGCGGTCGCGCGGTTCCAGACTGTAGAGCCTAGAACTGCTCGGCCACTTGGGCCGGCCTGGAGAGTGTATCTCACTTTCCTAGCTTCTTTAACTAACATGTATTGCTCTAATCTCCCTATGCCAGTCAGATTGTATTTCTATCATTCGCCTGGAATGATAAAATATTTATTTGTGTCCTCTTCCTTTTCCAGTTGTCCAGCACGACTCTTTCCACATGTGTCCAGTAAAAAATTATGTAGCACATAAGTAGACAGTGTGATATTCTCTACAGTAGCTCCATTTTCTTAAGGAGAATTGTGAACCTACTGCTCAAGATTCTAAAAGCATTTTCAGAAGTTCTCTTCGTCCTTGTGAAACAGTAATTAAAATGATACATGGCTTCATTACATGCTTTGATCAGGGAAAGCATTATTAGCTACAATTATATAATAATTTGAGTTCCTGATAACATCTCTGGTGGTGGTATGTTCATTAAATATTGAACACCAGTAAAAATTTCACGAAGTTGACTGCTCTGGAACACTCCAGCACTAACCCTCCCATTACAACCAATATCCAGGTACGTAAATTTATATTGCGCATCAACAAATGCCAGGAACACAATGCTCTTACTTCTTTTGTAATTGTGGTAGTACCAGCCCATACATCTTGGTGGTCAGAATTCCAGATGTCACCCATTTAAAGTATCAAGACAATATGGAAAGTTCAATATGTCTTAGAACTGTTATGATATAAGTTTCCATTCATTTTCTATTCATGGAATTAGAAATAGAGAAAATCCGATGGGGAACTCAAATGAAAGTAACTGGATGGAAGGCTACGTTCTCTTTAAGGAAGTCTATTGAGAAAATTTCGAGAACCGCTATTTGAAGCTGATTACAGAACGATCCTACTGCTGCCTACACACATTTCACGAAAGGACCATGAAGATAAGATGTGATAAATTAGAGCTCTCAGTGAGGCAAATAGACAGACGTTTTTCTGGCGCTCTGTTTGCGAGCGTATCAGGACAACAAATAATTAATAGTAGTATAGAACAACGTCCTTCATGTACCGTACGTTGGCTTAAGGAGTATGTATGTGGATGTAGGATATGTCAATGGAACCTTCACACACACTTTAAATGATAAACAAGTGTGGTCACAAACTCTAGAATGCTGTGCATTAGCCACCTTTTCGCTAATACGTGAAAATGATGAATTATGAAATACACTGATTTTGTTTGGAAACTCCGCAGAAGGGAGAGAAACAGTTGCAGCCTATAAATTGTAGGGTCCAGTTCTCAACATAAACTGTCAGAATGGAAGATTACATTTTCAATATAATTTTCAAACTATGAAAGTAAGTGATAACTCATATCTACAGGCATATCTGAGGGATGGGTCGAAGATACAATCATCCTCAGAAAAAAAAAAAAATTCTGGAAATTGTTTAGAGCGTTGCGTTAATGAATTTGTTGGTATTTCTAATGAACTAAGCAGAATAAATGGGATGTGTTTCAACATTAGCTAAATGTAACAATTAAAGGCCAGCATTGTATCAGACCACCCAGAATGATACTCCTATCCAAAAATATGTTACTTGCTGAAAGTCATACGTTCTCATGCTGTACTTTCCAGGCTATTTAAATGTGTTTTTACGTACTACAATTTTGGTCATGTTCTGAAGAAATTTAACAAAATCACCTTCATGTATCGATTCTTCAAGCACTGGTAAATTGCTTCACAAGATTCAGGAATAATGGAAAATACCGCGCTTGCAGATATTCTCAATGAAAACATTAAGCTTCTGCAGCTTTCTCCAGTAGTTAGAATCCTCATTGCTGTAATTAAAGAAAAGAAAATCATGGAAATAGTTGAATGTTACAAGTATGTACTGCACATACTGCAGCTTAGAAGTATTAGGCTTATATAGTGGTACCTACTATAAATTCACTCTGATGAGCACTTAGATTGAGTGAGCGTCTCTCTCTATATGTTTCCCATACCACCTCGTATTTGTCTTTATATACGTGAGTGACTATGTGTGCTCTGTTGTGTTGAATACTAACACCGTTGGTTTGATATAGTGCGATGTGTGAAACTGCTTTCGCACTACATGCTTCCGTTGTTGTGGAGATCTTCTCCAGCTGCTGCAGACGCTGATTGAAGCTGAAAGTATTAATAAAATTTGAGGAGACATATTCTTCTGGGCTCTAATGCACAGCAATCAGATTTGCCTTCAATTCTTAGAAATGTCCAACAGTGATGGATTTAAATGATCCGTGAAATGATTCCTTTTCCGAAGAAAGCAACAAACTACTTAATTAGACCTGAACGCTCCAGTCGGAAATGTTCTCGAGCTGGTATTAATTAATAGATTATAACTGAAGAATACGTCAATTGTGGAATAAACACGGACCTTCTTGAAATGAACAATCTTTCATTGACTTTTGTGTCAATGAAATTCTTCTCGATACATGAATTATCTGTTCACTGGCTTATGGACAGATGTAGAACACAATTTCCTTCAAAATCTCGCAATGACGTCGATTTCTACATCATAAGAATGAAAACTCCTAATCAAAAATACTTCTTAACAAGAACAAAGACTTCATACACTAAAAATAATTATGTGAGCGTTGACCACCACAAAGTAATGACAAATATCCTTGTCTCTCTCTCTCTCTCTCTCTCTCTCTCTCTCTCTCTCTGTCTGTCTGTCTGTCTCTCTCTCTCTCTCTCTCTCTCTCTCTCGAGGGTAGCATTCATCTCACGCCAGGTGAGGAGAGCCCTACGTCATAGTGACGTAACGCTACGTCATAGTGACGTGAATAAACCTAAATCGACTTCATGAGTACGTACATCGATCATTGCAGTTGTACCACAGAGGCTGCACGATAACGCGAAAGTTAAATGTAAACACAGGTGTAGAAACTAAGTTACAGTAGTTGTGTGGTATGCTCATTGCAGTTGAATTACTTATTAAGCTGTAATCTCAACAACTTTGGATGTTATTGTGTGTTTTTTGATGGAATGAATGTCTGAACGAAGGGACCATGACAATAACAAAGGTCAAAAATAGCGTCTAGTTATTTTTTTTTTTAAATACACATAATACGTCGGGTCATTTCACAAATGCTGTTAATTTGTAACGTGGAGCAATGGTGGAAGCGACCGCCCTGACGTATTTCGCAATCGCGAGATGCTCTGTCGGCAGCTGATTTTAAGTGATGAGTGACAATACTGACGTACTTCGTTATCGTGAATTTAAACTCATGTTCTACTCTAGCCACAACCTCGTCATTTGTAACGTAAAGAATGATACGAAAAAAAATAAGGGCAGGTAAAAGGGTCAATAAGGCAGTGAAAATCACGCAGCAAACCATTATAAATTGTAAACAAATTACAATTAAATCAGTTAATTAGACATAGAAACAAAAGAATTGCTCCGTGTTTCAAGAGTTTCGAACTTACGACCTTCTGTATGAAAAGCTAAGGCGTTAACCACTATGCTATCACACTGTAAGGTGCCAAATATGGACGGTATGAGTCTAATATTCGGTTAGGGACGATCAGATGTAGCCTTCAAAAATCTACGTTTATGTAATGTTGTGCGAAACTTTTGTAGTGTAAACCGATCTATGTGATTATAATAACTGTACATGACTCGTTGAACCGCGTCTTATGTGGAAGGCTCTAGTAGCGTACGGTTATTGCTGTGAACGAAATGCATGTATACCGTTAACATCGTTATGTGTGTGTGTGTGTGTGTGTGTGTGTGTGTGTGTGTGTGTGTGGGTTCTGTGGTTCTCTGTATTGTGGTTCTCGTGTCTGATGAAATACGAAATTAAAGGGCCAGATTCAGGATCCGGGACCCAAATACAAAAAGAAAGGATGCCAGTCAAGGAACTGGAATGTAACTGAAAAAGATTTGTGGTTATTTGGCCACAGTGAACAATTCGGGCATGACTTTGAGAGTTCTCATTGGAGGAAGCCAGTTTCAGTGCGTGAAGTGTCAACTATCAAGTAATTTTAATCGGGCTATGATAATAATTTTTTAAAAGAAATTTTCCATATTACCCTTTGAATAAGAGTAATTTACTGATGTTACATATTACCTTCATAATATATGTTAACATATACAAAATGGAGAAAATTTGCCTCGTAACAGGAAAAACATCATATACCTCGCATCTATTTATTTGTTGTTTGTGTTACAAATGGTCAATGAATACAGTTTTGAGGTTTTTATGGGGAATGGCAATGGATCTCCAGTATCACTGTTTCAAAGCCCGGACGCCCTTGTAAAGAGATGCACAAAGTGCCAAGCCAGCCCGATACTTTGAGTTTTTCCTTGATATATTTTCTTTTAACGGTCATGGGAGGAAAGAAGGAAGAAAGATTAGGATTTAACATCATGTAGACAACTAGGTCACTAGAGGCTGAGTCGATGCTCGAAGGTTTCAAGGATGAGGAAGGAAATCGGCCGTGTCCATTCAAACGAACCAACAGAGCATTTGCTTCGAGCGATTTTGCGAAGTCACGTAATACCTAAATGGATCGCTGGATGTTGTTTCTAATCGTCGTCTTCCTTAACACGAGTCCTGTGTGCTAAAAATCGCGCCACGTCGCGCGTTTGTTCTGCTGCGTACAATTTAACACTCGCAGTTCTTTTACATAGCTTGTGCTATCTATTTAACAATTTTTGTTTACTACGCACTCTGTCCTAACGGAACAAAATAGTCCTGTCACGGATAAGCCACGTATAACACTACCATCCGCTACTGTAATAACATAACCTCTGAATTGGAGGCAAATTGTATCACTAAGTTATTAGTCAAAGCAATTATAGTATAAAGAAGCAGAGCAGTGTTACCCTCTGGAAGGAATTTTGTTATGTTGACCGTGATGTATCTAACGGAAGTGGCTTATAGGAAGGGAAGGTCAGGATTACGTAAATGCTTAAACAGGAACAAAGAAAATTTACCTACCCACACTGTACAAACGATAAAGAAAACGGTCGCCAGCCTAATTAGGCATATGAATGAGTAGTATTCCTATTCAAGAAAATGGATGTGAATAACTTTAATGGACAAACACAACCTATACTTTGCCACACGAGAGTGCAATGCACTCTAGCACAAGTATATGTTAATGTTAAGGCTGAAGCTGATAGTCAGAGCTGAACAAACTATTGCGTCAGTACAACAGATACTGACACACACTATTGTCTTCAGTGCATTCTCAAACAGGATGGTTCCAACAATATTACTATTAATAGTCACCAGAGAATCACAAATTGGACGTAGGTTAAGTGTCTCTCAGCTAAACACCTTTCTACTTAGAATTAAATTTAAATGAAATGCCCTGACAGACACTTTCTCGCTGATCTATGACCGAAAGCAGTTACTGCAATCTTAACAAACGGTCTATCTATCAAATGTTTCCTACTAGTGAGCGCAATAAACAAACTGTAGGTCCTATTACACTAATGACATTCACTTTCCTATACACATGACATCCTTATTTTAGCAAACATAACTATCATCAGTAATTTGACCTGTTACTGCAGTAAGACTCAGGTTAAAATAAAGCATCAGGCATTGACTCACCTGGTACAGTGGACAACAAGAAATATTTTTCATTAATAAACAAAATTTTGTAGCCTTAGTATGAGTAAGTATTCTGTTAGTTTTGAAATAAGAGCAAGTCGTTTTAATACCTAACTTAATTTATCTGCTGCCATATTTTCGATAATTCTTTGACAACCCATAGATTTTTGAGCAACAACTTTGACTGCAAAATTTACTTCAACAAACGGTTACCATGGCACATTCTTTATCCACATTAATTTTAACCGAACTATTAATGGTTTAAAGATGCTTTTTAATATAACACCCTTGGGCTTTGATATTCGTTCAGTGGGGATATTCGGTAAGCACTTTAAGATGGGAAGGATCCTAACTGGATAAGTGACTGAGGATAAAAAAATCAGGATAGATACAAGAGTTCAGGTATAATTTACCTTATATTTGAACACACTGAAACATCCAATGAGCTGATCCTTCACTGTACAATTCTACTATTTCCTGGCCTCTTTTCAGTGATTGCGCAATGTGGCGGCGAATGCATGTTGCTGGATGGAGGTGCAGATAGACAAGCTGGGCTCTGTCATTTCTTGGTGGCGAAAATAGATATTAATTTCAGAGTATTTCCAGCATATTACTCCTTTCATCCGAGGCTTTAACGCATATTAAAGCGTCACTAAAAGCCCCTCTCGGCACCAGCATCAATCACAACCTTCACATGAGCTGTTATCGGTTCAGTAGCTTGTCTCCGACTGACTCTTGTTTCCACATTTCTATCCATGCCCACCACATTTTCCGCGCGCTACACAGTTCCGTTCCCGAGGGGAACCACACCACCTTTTACATGCAAAATAACCAAGAACCCAAAGTGAGGATCAGCAATTACATAACAGCAAACAAACATATTAAATAAAATAGATCTGTTACACATATTGGTATTTATACAAAAAAAAATATTCATACAAAATTACAGTTATATACAGTAAGTTTTCTCCCCTCCAAATGAGGCAAAGAATTTAAATAATAAAGACAACACATTAAATGTGATTAAACCAGGACATCAGAGTTTCTACAAAGAAAAAAGTACACATTTTTACACTGTACCGAATTAATCATAGATTAATTAACGATGCTCAACGATGGAGTTTTGAACAAAACAGAAAGCAAAACGAATCAACAAAAGATATGTAATGTGTAAGCTATGGTGTTGCAACACGTCCAGTGACTCAGCCACGCAGCCTCACTTAGTCCCTTCAATTCAAGCAGTAGATCAGATTACCGCTCCTGCTATTCGACTACAAATTCATACTACTGAAATAGCGTCAATTTCAGCAATTTATGCACTATTTGCATACCAAGTTACTCAAAATTTACTATTTGTTTACAATACTACAGGTGTTTGGATCCCCGAAATTGCCGGAAACATTTTTTGAAAACGCAGATGACTGACACAGTCATAAAGGGGTGGAGATGTTAATCACTGCCCTCTGGATTTTGAGGCCTTTGCCTAATCCACTCTACCACATCTCTCGCTACAATCTACATCTACATCTGCATAAGTATTTCACAAGTCACAGTGCGGTGCATGGAAGACAGTTCATTGTGCTAATACTAAACATGCTTTGGTGACAATCTATGCAGGCTTTGATGGAAGTAGGTTGACCGGAAAAAGCTTATGTCAATTCATGCGTCAACCAAATGTCGGTAAGCTGGACGTTGCTACTAATCAAACTGTGCGCTGCTATAGATTCTCGCTGATGGATGTCTTGTAACGGCCACGGGCTAGCGTAAATTCTTTTTTGAAGAAATCGTGTGACTTGAATGCTGGCAGTTTTCAAAACTAACCTGGCAACAAAAAAAGTTTATGAGACGATGATAGTTGAGTGCCATGTGACGTAGGTTGTACTTCAGCCAAGATCAGTCGCATTCTCTTCTACACATTGGCCTGTCAGTCATATTTGTAACTTTTGAGTGTATCAAAATTGCATTTCCATACATTGGTTCCTCCAGCAGAAGCTCTTAGAGAACGCTTTTCGAAGTAATTCTTCTTCAATTCTTAGTATTATAATTTCTTTGTAATTTTTCCTAGTCATCCATTCCTCTTACTCCACCTGCTTGTTGCCAAGGGGTGCGTGCCCTCTCAAAGTCCGTCTAACTTTTAGTTTACACCTTTCGCATTCATCCACTGGCTTTCTGTAAAGTTCCCGTAGATGCGTACTGAACAGCACTGTGATGACGTGGCATCCTAAAATGGATGCCTCTGGCCCCCGTGGACTACCAAAACTTCTGACCAGTAAATAATTAAAACTATGTTTCATTAAACTCTCTTAAATAATCGACCACACCTATACACCGTCAGTTCTAGCCTCTTCCTCCTGTTGCACAATTCTTATTGTTGCAAAAACAAGTAAACAACAATGTGTACCGTCAGTTATTGTACGTATCACTACCCCATCCGATCCTACCGAAACGAGTTTTGAAACTTCTGGAGACCTTATTTTTCTGATTTTCTTACTTTCTTCAAATTTTTAGCGTAAACTACCACACCATTGCCCTTATCTACAAGGTCTTCATCACTTAGCTACTGCTTAGCTGAACATTGCTTACTAATTTCACATATGGCCCTTTATCTTTTCCCGGGTACCGACAGATTTTACAATGACAAAAAACTGTACATGTGTGTACAAAAAATAACTTACACTTCCATATATTAGACACAGAAACAAACATTATAAAATTCGTTCGTCGCATGGCCCACATTGAGTTCTGTGGTTATTTTAGGCAGTGTTGCTTGTCTATTAGCACTGACAACAACGGAAACGCCACTGCTCTCTGTCGCTAAGTGAAGGCCGCCGGCAACTTCGTTACGAAATTGCCTGTGCATCTAGCTCTAACAACTATTCCGCGTTCAAAGTCTGTTAGTTGTCTTCGAGAACCTTTTCCACATGAATGAACTGAATACAAAAGGCAGCTCCGCAAATTCACTGCCTTTTTATATATTTCGAACACGATGCTATCTGCATATGTACATATCGCTATCGCTTGACTTTCGTTATCTCACTGCATTTAACCACAGGTGTTTGTATGAACGGTATGTCATTTAGAGGCGAAATTAGAGGAAGTCTCGACATCCGTACAACTCTACTCCCATCAGTAATGAAGTCTAATGATAATAATGGGACAGAGGAGGGTCCTACTGTTCTCCTCACTTGCTGCGATGATGTCACCTCTTGTGTCGTTGCACCACTGCCTTCTAACTCCAATAAGTGTATCTCTTCAGCAACCGTGGGCTAGTTTCACAGACTTCAGAAAATGGCCTTGTAGTGATGCCTGAGGACTGTCAATTACTTCACCACATTATAAATAGTTCGTTTTGGGCTAGATACACTTCAGTTTCGCTGGCTGCATTACCAGTTTGCCGTTGCCATTCTTTTTGTGTTTATAGTGAAAATTTTGTCAGCCTTAATTGATTCCTTCACCAAGCTTCTCTCTCTCTCTCTCTCTCTCTCTCTCTCTCTCTCTCTCTCTCTCTCTCTCTCTCCCTATATATATATATATGAAGCACCACTTTATGTTGAAGTTCTTCATGCCGAAATTCCTTTGAGAACGTGCGCGTTACTCCATATATCTTAACACTTTATATGCAGTAGAAGTATATGTGTTTCGATTAGCGATGCTTCGAAATATTCTTGCGAAATCTTGGCGATCTCTGAACCTGTATTTATGAGAAATTCAGTCTCCAATCTACTACTAACACCATTGCAATAGGATTAAAAGTAGCTACTTTCGGCACCCATCACATTGCAGATAACACCCCTCAGCCTGCGAGTCTAAAAGTAATGCTTCTACATCTACGTCTAAATACATACTCCGCAATCCACCATACCGTGCGTGGAGGAAGGTACCTCGTACCACAACTAGCATCTTCTCTCCCTGTTCCACTCCCAAACAGAACGAGGGAAAAATGACTGCCTATATGCCTCTGTACGAGCCCTAATCTCTCTTATCTCATCTCTGTGGCCATTCCGCGAAATATAAGTTGGCAGCAGCAAAATTGTCCTGCAGTCAGCCTCAAATGCTGGTTCTCTAAATTTCCTCAGTAGCGATTCACGGAAAGAACGCCTCCTTTCCTCCAGAGACTCCCACCCGAGTTCCTGAAGATTTCCGTTACACTCGCATGATGATCAAACCTACTAGTAACAAGTCTAGCAGCCCGCCTCTGAATTGCTTCTGTGTCCTCCCTCAATCCGACCTGATAGGGATCCCAAACGCTCGAGCAGTACTCAAGAATAGGTCGTGTTAGCGTTTTATAAGCGGTCTCCTTTACTGGTAAACCACATCTTCCCAAAATTCTACCAATGAACCGAAGACGACTATCCGCCTTCCCGAAAACTGCCATTACATGCTTGTCCCACATCATATCGCTCTTCAGTGTTACGCCCAAATAGTTAATCGACATGACTGTGTCAAGCGCTACATTACTAATGGAATATTCAAACATTACGGGTTTCCTTTTCCTATTCATCTGCATTAATTTACATTAATCTATACTTAGAGTTAGCTGCCATTCTTTACACCAATCACAAATCCTGTCCAAGCCACCTTTTATCCTCCTACAGTCACTCAACGACGACACCTTCCCGTACACAACAGCATCATCAGCAAACAGCCGCACATTGCTATCCACCTTACCGAAAAGATCATTCATGTAGATAGAAAACAACTGCGGACCTACCACACTTCCCTGGGGCATTGTAGATGATACCTCACCTCGGATGAACACTCACCATCGAGGACAACGTACTGGGTTCTATTACTTAAGAAGTCTTCGAGCCACTCACATACTTGGGAACCAATCCCATATGCTCGTACCTTACTTATGAATCTGTAGTGGGGCACCGAGTCAAACGCTTCCCGGAAGTCTAATACCCTTCATCCACGGTTCGCAAGGTATCATGCGAAAAAAGGGCGGGTTGCGTTTCGCAGGAGCGATGCTTTCTAAAGCCGTCCTGATGCATGGACAGCAACTTCTCTGTCTCAGGGAAATTCATTATCAAGCCACCGAATACGAATTTATAGATAATGTCACTTGTTGGCAGATGCGTTGTTCTCCCTTTTCATTGATTTACTTATTCATTAGTCTGTGCTTCAGAAATATTTTCAACTGTTCTCTCTGCCACGTTCTCCTCAGAAGCCAACTCAGCGAGTGATTATTCTCTGCTTTTCCTGCTACTTTCAGTTCCTGTTTTGTAAATAACCTATTAGTGCCACAAGTCTCATTGGCTCGAAGCGTGTCAATAATGTCAGGCGTATCAAACTACCTCTGTGGCAGTCATGCATCACGTCGCCCATTACGGGCACGAATCACGTGTCCCCCTCCCCAACTTTTTGGGCCAGAGGCGTCTCGGTACTGCACAGCTGGAATACCCCAGCAATCTCAGAACCTGTCCATTTAGCAGACCTATCTTCAAAGGCTTCGTCTGCCTCAAGCCACTAAGGTCACGTTTGACGTCACTCCGCCTTCGTAGGTTCCGTGGTGAAACTGTGTTTTACTTTGGCCAAGTTTTTCGCAAAGTGAGACTTCAGCTCTCCTTGCCTTAGGTCGATCCCATACCAATGCACTGTCTAGTTTAATTGGTCTTGTGGTATGTATTGAGTACCATATTTCGACTCCTCATGATAGCTTCTCTTTGGTTGCCAAATTTGGAAGTTTTGCCGCCCCCGCGACTTCCAATAACATGCACCTCCCTACCACCATCCGTTCTTGTCTACACGTTGATATTAGCACCCTCATTTCCAAGCAATCTTTCGACCCCTTTGAGGACCCGGACGTCATTTTTATGGTTATCAAGTATGACTGGAACCAACTCTCTCTTAATATACAATGAAAGCATGCGCTCTGTATTCTTGACAAACAATTCTGTCGCCATAAACTTGTCAACATATTTCATTCTCTGCGACCAATACTTAAAAAGATCCTTCATAGTTGTATCATCTGGCTGTTACATACTTTCACTCCCGCTATCTGCCAATAAATCTAGTTTCGGAAACCCATTTACTTTGAACTCAATTAAACCATTAGAAGTAATTGCTGTGTCACTAACGCATTAACGCAGCAAATTGTGTAGTCCCTAAAATGTTCATCCATGAAAGACATTTTTTTTGTGTCTACCACGACTATGGTAACACCACCATGAGTCGTTGTGTCAAGTAATTTGTGTGTATGTTACGCTGAGGGTGGAAATAATTCGATTTTCCACTCTGAATGAAAGCCGCCTCTGCTGAGGTAACGGGTGAATGTTATGCTACACGTTGCGACAACTTCAGAATCTCTAGTTCACCCTGAGCAATCTCTTGCCAATAATATGGTTATGCGCAAGCTGCCCCTCGTGAAACGACTAACGCTCTTTTTCATTCAGCGTCCAGCATGTGGCTCATTTCTGTTACACGACTGTTGAAATTAACATGTTGATCTTCAGTTGGTTCAAATGGCTCTGAGCACTATTGGACTTAACTGCTGAGGTCATCAGTCCCCTAGGACTTAGAACTACTTAAACCTAACTAACCTAAGGACATTACACACATCCATGCCCGAGGCAGGATTCGAACCTGCGACCGTAGCGGTCGCGTGGTTCCAGACTGTAGCGCCTAGAACTGCTCGGCCACCCCGGCCGGCTGTTGATCTTCCACAACAGTATTAGTCATATTAGTTAATTCTTTGTTGACCACCTCCTTTATACCACTTTCATTAATTCTACTTTCTCTGTAAATGGATTAGGGTTTCATTTTCTGCCTGTCCTTTATGGGCAGCAGCTCAGACACTTTAGTGTGTGTTACATAGATTTGTCTCACCAAACACAGTTCTGTGCGTGCCTTTGAAATAAAATTTTGTAGCTGCGATTCGATATGTGCTTCTTATTACACTTTATATTGGGCTGACTCGTTTTCGATGATTTTCTTATACTTATGATTTCTAATTTTACGTTTCTGTTGCAAAAAGTTTTCCCGTGCCCCCTATCTCGATTTTTACGTTGACATTGTCTTAACTAAATTACTGACAACTCCTCATTGTTCTTTTGCCATTCGGACTTGAGATTACTCAGTTTATCTACTAATGAGAACATTAAGACAATTTTCCCATAAGTCTGGACGTCTGAAAACGCTTGCTCCGTCATTGAATCACTCATTGACCGAGTACCATCAGGAGCCACAGGCAATGGGTTATTCTGATTTGGCACAAGTGCATCAACGTTGATTTGATCTGTTGTAATATTGCTATAGGGCTCTACCATTGTTTCATCTCCATACACGCACCACATTTAGTAAATAACTCCATCAGTCACCCATTGTCACCCAGTCGTCTCACCACGCTCACTGGCTGTATTCGCGAACAGACACTCTTAGAACCGAAAATCCGCACTTATCTGTCTCTGGCTGAAGTGCTAATGTCTGATTCACATTCCACTTCTGCCGTTAAAACGGTCAGGCAAACAATCGCCAGCTGTGACTTTTGGTAAAGCTTTCTATATCCCTAATACGTTTGGAGAAATCACAACGGATTTATTACTCTATTATACGTTCAACAGCAAAAGTCTTTGCTGTTTGTCGGCCATACGCGAATGTGGGACACAGTTTATTTCCCCTAGATGTGTAATTAACGTTTTTTGTCAACTGGAATTTAACTGGAGTGAAAAATCTGCAATACAGAACTTCACAGACTAATTATTCCAGTAGTATATATGCACTGGTACAGGGGAGAGGAAAGCACGTTGCAACAGGTGAATACTGAAACATCTGTATTTTTTTATGAAGTATCTTATCAGGTGTTGCCACTGTATGGGGGCGCCTTCAACTGTGTTATTATCTACACTGTGATGGTCTGAGTTGGTCCTAGAAGACTTTCTTATTTGTGTTATCGTTCTTTGATCGAAATCGTTATTTGCGAGTAACTGTTCATAGTTTCAAAGACGTTGTACATATACTAAGAGGTTCGATGATATAGATTAAATTTCACAAGAGGTAAATAGTTCCATTTTGTAGTTTAACAATATACTAACTGATTTTAGTTTAAAGTGGTTGTTGGGAAGTTTACTTGTGTTTTATGGGGCATGTAGCAACACCGTGTAGTACAAATGCATACAGGAATAGGTTTGACACTTTTAGATGCGATGCAGAGAGCAGCCACTTTGGTTATGGAAAACGGAGGAAAGGGCGATTGTTCTACAAAACTACAAACTAATTTAATATTTGTTACTCTACCTTCTTTCGATTCATTAAACAGAGAAAGGAAACAGACAGGAATGTTACTTGTAGGTACTCTAAGCACATGAAAATATTTTCAGTCGCGAAACAATGCTCAGGGATTCTATCACGACATCTAGTGGAATTACGTGCGGATTGACGAAAGAGGAAGTACGAAAACTTTGGTACCTGGGGTATTAAAACACAAAGGAAATACAGACATTGGGCGCAACAGTAGATCGATTGCAATCAATGCAGAAAGTTGAAAATTTGGCCGCAATGGCATTCGAACCTGGGTCTCCTGCTTCCTAGACAGATAATGTGACCACTGAGTCATCGGGACAAACTAGTCATTCAAACTGCAAGGAATACAATAGCACGCCTCCTGCCACACCCAAATTCGAAAAAGACTGAAAGAACATATATCATATTAACTTGAAATTGCTGTTATCTTCGTGACATATAGAGCCTATTGACTTTCATGATGTTTAGTAAGAAAGAATGATGTTTTCATCAGTAAACCTGAAAGCATAAGTCTGGGAAGAACGACAGCATTTAATAAAAAAGTGTTCGGGATATTTTTCCAAAAGCTACGAGATGTTTATTCTCGTCATAATTCTCCTTTTTCCAGCATCTGGAACGCGGATGAAACGGGTGTAACTACATTGTCAAAGACAAACAAGATAACTGCGCAGAAAGGTGTGGGAAGGAGAGAAGTAGTATCAGTAGCAGCTTCCATTTCACTCATGACAATTTTTCCAAGGAAAAATTTAACAGTATAACTTTTCCATGACGGGCCAACAGAATGCAGCGGTGCTGCCACATGTTCTGGATGGATTGTGAAGAAAACTTTTTTAACATTTCTAGATCATTCTATGAGCTGAACCAGACCAGCTACAGCTCGACAATCAGTCGTCCCATTTCATCACGGAACCCCTCAATAAATGTATGAAGGACGGTGTAATGCATTTGTCGTTTCCTCCCCACTGTTCTCTCAGATTACAGCCCCTAGATGTAAGCGTTTACGATTTTTTGAAGCAGGTGTGCTGGAAGGGAATCGCTGCCTGATTAAAAGCAAATCCAGAAAAGATATTAAAATATTAAATGAAACAACAAGTTTACTGTTACCGGTCGCAAATATGATTTGCTTTCCACTTTAAGCAAGGAACTTCTCACCCCTTTGACACCAGCAAGCACTATTACAGGATTCTCAGAAAAGGAATCTGACACATTGCAAAAATTTGAGTTTTCTGCGTCTTTTGTGACCTATAGGCCGTTCACGAAGAAATAAATTTCAGATTCGTTGGCTGACTGAGAGAATGTGGCGAATGCTATCAATACTATTCCAAGAACTTCAGTAGAGAAACGTTTTTCCATTAAGCACATTCGCCCTTTCATGAAGGTAGACCAACGAAAGAGAGCAACAGTGAAAGAAAGACATGGAAGTGCACTATCGTAACAGACACAACTGGAAAACAGGTTCTACAAAAAGAAAGAAGGAAAGGGGAGACGAGAGGGCATCGAGGAATGCAAATATGAAACGGGACAGAATTAAACAACAACTGGCAGCAAATCGCAATTGTATCCACCAGAAGGAGAAGAAGAAGAAAATTATTATTTGACCTTTGGTGGTATTCACAGAAGGGGAGAAGAATTAGTACAATGTATTAAATGCTAATTATGGTCTCATTGAGCAAGAGCGAATAATGATAAACTTTATTTTACCAAGAACAAGAAACAACAAGAAACTCACTTCTGCAATGTAATGTCAAAGACTCCGACGTACGTACGATAGTAAATGGCGGCCTAACAGATATGTGTGCAATAGTTACAACACAGACCTACCTTCGGCTGCTGCTTACTTATAGTCCACCTGCATACCCTCGAACTATTAAACCTATTTGCCCTTACTTGTGATCCATATGTGCTTATTCTGAGCTACCGTATGTGAATATAATTTAACCTTGCATGAATACATCGACAATCTGAAAGGCATTCGTATGGAACTAAAGAAAGTAGAAACTAATCTGCGGAAATAAAAGATAATATACTTTGGAACACCAATTAAAAGTGGTATCTACCTGACTGTATGTATTCAGACTTGTTTAACATGAAATGAACAAAAACATAATTTATGATGTAACTACAGTGTACTGCCACCTCACGTATGCCCTACCTCAGTCAAGCTCTGACGCGTTCTCTCCTATACAATAACCTGTAACATCTACTTATAACTTTTTGGGCTTCTGTAACGTCAGACAATCCACTTTAGTAACTACTTTCATAAATTGTTCCTGCATGTTTTGCACTGCTTCCTCCAGTGAAAACTCATCTGGAACACTTTCTGAAATAATTCTCCCTTATTCCCTTATTCATTGCTCTAATTAAGCGTGTTTTTCTGGTGTGTATTTTTCTTTCCTTGGTCGTCCATTCCTTGGACTCATCCACCAGTTTGTTTCTAAGAGGTGTCTGCCCTTTGAAATGGCGCCTAGCTTTTAGTTAGTGCTTTGATTATTCCTCCGCTGCCTTTCCAATAACTTTCCTTAGCCTTAGTCGAGCTCTGAAGCCCCCCATTATGACGCGGCATCCGCGATCCCCCCCCCCCCCCCCCCTTTCGGCAGTGGATGCCTCCAGTCTCTGCACACCATAACAAATTCAGATTTCAGTAGTCTAGTAAAACTGAAGTATTTTTCATGTTACTCAGTTATTACATTTATAGGAACATGTACACTAATAATGAGGAAAGTCATTGGTAGCACATATCACTCCAACGACTTATAAGGATTACCATTTCGTTTCCCGAAACATAGCTGTGATGCTTGTGTGTAAATCAAACCTACTGATAACAAGTTTAGAAGTCGTCTATGAATAGGTTTGGTGTCTTCCTTAAATCCAACGTGGTATGAATTCTGAATTATCGAACATTACTCTAGAACTGGCTTCGCTAATGCGGTCTCTTTTATAAATAAGCTACACTTCCCCAGAATACCCACAACGATCATCAATAGGCAAATTTTCTGCACTACTGTCGGAGAAGACAAAGATATGTGGTCGGATCAATATACGGTAATGTCAAAAGCAGCGTAAAATCATATAAAGAGTGTAAGATTTATTATTAGTAGGAAGGTAAGGCAAAGAGTGAGTTACTATCAACAGTTTAGTAATAGTGCTGTTCCCATCAGAATCGACAGCAAACCAATACCAACAACGATATTTCAGGTATGCATCCCGACGCCACAAGTCGAAGAAATAGTACTTAATGATACTGAAATGATAATTCGGTATTTAAAGGGCGATGAAAATCTAATAGGCATGGGGGACTGGAAAGCGGTTGTAGGGGAGGGAGTAGAGGAAATGGTTACGGGAGAATGTGACTTTGGTTCTAGGAAAGAGAGAGGAGAAAGACTATTAGCGTTCCGCAATAAATTTCAGCTGGTTATAGCGAATACTCTGTTCAAGAATCGCAAGAGGAAGTGTTACACTTGGCCGGGTGATACGGGAAGATTTCAGTTACTTCATGGTTAGACAGAGATTCCGATATCAGATACTGGATTGTAAGACATACCGAGGCGCAGGTATTGTCTGAGATCAGAATGCAGTAGTAATGAAGAATAAGCTGACGTTTAAGAGACTAGTGAGGATGACGCATTGTGCAAAGAAGTGGGATACGGAAGTACTAAACAATAAAGTGGTACACTTGAAGTGAGGGTATAGGTACTGTGATGAGGGACAGCTCCGTAAGCAGTTCAGTTGAAGTGGAATGGGCAACTCTAATAATGGGGGTAACACAAGTTGGAAAGAAAAAACATAGAAGAAAAAAGAAGAAGGTAATGGGGAAGAAATCATGAGTAACAAAACACATACTTCAGTTGATCGATGAAAGGAGAAGGTAAAAAAATTACCAGGGAAATTCAGGAATACAGGAGTAATAATCTCTTAGGAATCAAATAAATAGCAAGTGTAGGGAAGCTAAGGAAATAAATAGAAAGTACAAGGAAGGTAAGGCCAAAAGGCTGTATAAAAATGTGAAGAAATTGAAAAAGATATCACGGTCGAGATATCACAACTCAATGTATAGAGAAATGAAATCGACCTCCAGTGAAATTAGAAGCAAGAGTGCGATGGTAATTTCACCGTTATCTCCAGAGGAGAGAGCATATAGGTGAAGAGAGTGCATTAAAGGCTTCTATGAGGAGAAAGACTTGTCTAATGTTGTGACTGAAGAAGAGGCAGGAGTCGACACAGAAGAGATAGGAGATTCAGTATTAGTATCAAAACTTAAAAGAGTTTTAGAAGACGTAATATCCAATATGGCGTAAGGGATAGATAACATTCCATTTAAATCACCAAAATCAAAGTAGGAAGTGGCAACAAAACTACTATTCACGTTCTATTACAGGGTGTACGTACTATCTGACCCTCGGATAACACATCATCCACACAATTCCGAAGATTGCGAGGGACGACAAGTGCCAGTATTATCGCACAATCAGCTTAACAGCTCACGCGTCCAAGTTAGTGACAAGTATAATATACAGAAGAATGGAAAAGAAAATAGAGGACCTGTTAATTGACGATCGATCAGTTTGGTTCTAGGAAAGATGAAGGCAGCAGAGAGGCAGTTCTGACGTTGCGTTTAATAATGGAAGCGAGACTAAAGAAAATCAAGATACATTCATCAGATTTTTTGACTTGAAAAAAGTGTTTGACAATGTCAAACAGTACACGATGTTCCAGATTCTGAGGGAAACAGAGGTAAGCTCAAGCGAAAGACGGGTAATATACAACATGTTCAAGTCCCATGAAGGAACAATAAGAGTACAAGACCAATAACTAAACGCTCGGGTTAAAGATGGTGTAAGACAGGGATGCAAACTTTCGTCAATACTGTTCAATATCGAAGAAACAATGAAGGAAAGAAAATAAATGTTAAGGAGTGGAATTAAAATTCAAGGTGAAAGGATGTCAATGGTAAGATTCGCTGATGACATTGCTATCCTCAGTGAAAGTGAAGCGTAATTACGGGATCTGATGAATGCAATGAACAGTCTACTAATATGGGTTGACAGTAAATTGGAGAAAGGCGGAAATAATGAGAAGTAGCAGAAATGCGAACAGCGAGAAGCTTAACATCAGGCTTGGTAATCACAAAGTAAATGAACTTAAAGAATTTTGCTACC
Organism: Schistocerca serialis cubense; assembly: GCF_023864345.2. Lineage (NCBI taxonomy): Eukaryota > Metazoa > Arthropoda > Insecta > Orthoptera > Acrididae > Schistocerca > Schistocerca serialis. The sequence goes on along the minus strand of NC_064643.1, from coordinate 739,130,788 downwards.
TAGGCAGCAAAATGACCCATGACCTACGGTGCAAAGAGGACATCAAAAGCAGACTGTCGCTGGAAAAGAAATGAATTCCTGGCCAAAAGTAGTCTACTCGTATAGAGCATAGGCTTTAATTTGAGGAAGAAATTTCTGAGAATGTACGTTTGGAACACGGCATTGTACCGTAGGAAAACCAGACCAGAGTATAATCAAAGAAGTTGAGACGTGGTTTTAGAGGAATGTTGAAAATTACCTTGTCTGATAAGCTAAGGAGTGAGGGGGTTCTCTAGAGACTCGGTGAGGAGAGGAATACGTGGAAACCGCTGACTAGAAGAAGGTTCAGTGTAGTAGGACATCTCTTAAGGCATCTGGGTTCAAATGATTATGAAATGGCTCCGAGCACTATGGGACTTAACATCTGTAGTCATCAGTCCCCTAGAACTTAGAACTACTTAAAGCTAACTAACCTAAGGACATCACACACATCCATGCCCGAGGCAGGATTCGAACCTGCAACCGTAGCGGTCACGCGGTTCCAGACTGAAGCGCCTAGAACCCCACGGCCACACCGACCGGCAAGGCAACTGGGAATAACATCCATTGCAGTTGAGGGAGGTATAGAGAGTAAAGATTCCAGAGGCAGACAGAGAGAGGAATACATCCAGCAAGTAACTGGGATCGTAGGTTGAGATGGAGATGTTGACACATGAGAGGAAATTCGTGGCAGGTCACATCAAACCAGTTGAAAGACTGATGAGTCTCAAAAACAAAGAACCCGTCCTTCGTGCTCATTGCATCTCATACCGCTTTGCAACGTTATACACAGGTATTTAATCGATGTGACTGCGTCAACTAGCTCACCACCTAGACACTATTTCAGGATTAGGCAAGTTACAGTTTTCTACTATTAGAGGAGGCTCCCTTTCATCACACCTGATATAAATCCTGTCCAAGTCACCCTGTATCCTCCAACAGTCAGCCAATGACGGCACTGCCCCGCAAAATACAGCGTCTTCAGCAACTGCCGTAATTTGCAGCTCACCTCATCCGTTAGATCTTTTATATAGCATCCTAGAAATATAGGAAGAAGGAAGGATCTTGCTGTTTATCTTCTATGCTTCGCTAGTTATAGTACGAGAAGAGGAAATGTGAGTTTCGCACGAGCGAGAGTTTGTAATTGCGTGCTGATCTATGGACAGAAACGCAAGGAATTTTATTTTAATCGAACTTAGAACATAGTGAATTCTGCAGCAACCAAAAATTAAGGTTATCGGTCTGCGAGTTTTCGGGTCCGATTTTTTGCCCTTCTAATATACAGAAGTCACTGGTCTTATTTCTTGTTGTTTGGAAATTTCCGCTGGACGAAAGGTTCGTGATAAATGCAAGCTGAGAAATGGGCCAATGCCGAAGAGTACTCTCTGTATAACCGAATTGTATTACCGCGAAATATGGGAGAGAATGTCACAGAAGTGATACAGGATTTGGGCTGGAAATCATTAAAAGAAAGGCGTTTTTCGTTGCGACGGAATCTTCTCACGGAATTCCAATAGCCTACTTTCTCCTCCGAATGCGAGAATATTTTGTTGACATCGACCTACATAGGGCGGAACGATCACCAAGATAAAATAAGGGAAATCATAGCTCATTTTGTTGACATTGACCTACATAGGGCAGAACGATCACCAAGATAAAATAAGGGAAATCAGAGCTCGTACGGATATACACTCCTGGAAATTGAAATAAGAACACCGTGAATTCATTGTCCCAGGAAGGGGAAACTTTATTGACACATTCCTGGGGTCAGATACATCACATGATCACACTGACAGAACCACAGGCACATAGACACAGGCAACAGAGCATGCACAATGTCGGCACTAGTACAGTGTATATCCACCTTTCGCAGCAATGCAGGCTGCTATTCTCCCATGGAGACGATCGTAGAGATGCTGGATGTAGTCCTGTGGAATGGCTTGCCATGCCATTTCCACCTGGCGCCTCAGTTGGACCAGCGTTCGTGCTGGACGTGCAGACCGCGTGAGACGACGCTTCGTCCAGTACCAAACATGCTCAATGGGGGACAGATCCGGAGATCTTGCTGGCCAGGGTAGTTGACTTACACCTTCTAGAGCACGTTGGGTGGCACGGGATACATGCGGACGTGCATTGTCCTGTTGGAACAGCAAGTTCCCTTGCCGGTCTAGGAATGGTAGAACGATGGGTTCGATGACGGTTTGGATGTACCGTGCACTATTCAGTGTCCCCTCGACGATCACCAGTGGTGTACGGCCAGTGTAGGAGATCGCTCCCCACACCATGATGCCGGGTGTTGGCCCTGTGTGCCTCGGTCGTATGGAGTCCTGATTGTGGCGCTCACCTGCACGGCGCCAAACACGCATACGACCATCATTGGCACCAAGGCAGAAGCGACTCTCATCGCTGAAGACGACACGTCTCCATTCGTCCCTCCATTCACGCCTGTCGCGACACCACTGGAGGCGGGCTCCACGATGTTGGGGCTTGAGCGGAAGACGGCCTAACGGTGTACGGGACCGTAGCCCAGCTTAATGGAGACGGTTGCGAATGGTCCTCGCCGATACCCCAGGAGCAACAGTGTCCCTAATTTGCTGGGAAGTGGCGGTGCGGTCCCCTACGGCACTGCGTAGGATCCTACGGTCTTGGCGTGCATCCGTGCGTCGCTGCGGTCCGGTCCCAGGTCGACGGGCACGTGCACCTTCCGCCGACCACTGGCGACAACATCGATGTACTGTGGAGACCTCACGCCCCACGTGTTGAGCAATTCGGCGGTACGTCCACCCGGCCTCCCGCATGCCCACTATACGCCCTCGCTCAAAGTCCGTCAACTGCACATACGGTTCACGTCCACGCTGTCGCGGCATGCTACCAGTGTTAAAGACTGCGATGGAGCTCCGTATGCCACGGCAAACTGGCTGACACTGACGGCGGCGGTGCACAAATGCTGCGCAGCTAGCGCCATTCGACGGCCAACACCGCGGTTCCTGGTGTGTCCGCTGTGCCGTGCGTGTGATCATTGCTTGTACAGCCCTCTCGCAGTGTCCGGAGCAAGTATGGTGGGTCTGACACACCGGTGTCAATGTGTTCTTTTTTCCATTTCCAGGAGTGTATATAGGTGTTCATTCTTTCCGCGCGCTATACGAGATTGGAATAATAGAGAATTGCGAAGGTGGTTCAATGAACCCTCTGCCAGGCACTTAAATGTGATTTGCAGTGTATCAACGTAGATGTAGATGCAGATGAATTGGGAGTCCATCAGTACGTGGAGTCCCATTTGTTTAAAAGTCTTTCAGTAGCTCTTCAAAGTCAGGAAAGCCTATTTCTATGTCCTCCATAACAGGATAGGCGGCCTGGTGCGTAAACACAGACCTACCCGAACTAGTATCAATACTGTAAGAGGTGACACAACGGTACAGTTTTTCTTGATGAGAGAAAATTTCTTTTCTTTGGATTGGGGGGGGGGGGGGGGGGGGAGAGGGTAGTGGTGAGCTGCAAGAAGAGAAATATCAAATATAGTCACCTGCCTGGATTCACTTTTCCACTTCCTCTTTTATGAAAATCTCTTCGTCCACACACCTATTCTTTTCTTACTGTATATATTCGAAACTCTATCTTGTCCAGTAATATTTGGGTTCTGCACCTATATCTAGCACCATGAAAGTAGTTGCCTAAATTTCTAACATATTATTCGCTTGTCCCACACGCCTTTATTCACGACCATCCCAAGCCGTGATTTTGACGTAAATCCTCAAAAAAATCTTTCTCAAGATAACGCCTATGTTTCACATTAGAAGATTACATTTCGCGAGTAATGATACAATTTCCTGTGCTAGCGTATTTCTTGTTTCTTCCTTGCAATGGCCGGTGTGCCTTACTTTGCTTCCAAGGTGGCCGAATTCCCTCACTATTCAGTACACAATTCGGATGGTATGCTTTGCTGATAAACTCATTTTTAGTGCTCGGCTGTACTTTTCTATTTTTAGTTTACTCTGAAGCCATCTTAAGTGCTCAGTAGATTGTAACATGGAATTCATACAACCCTGTAATTATTCCTCATTTTTGCAGATGACATCAATGTCATTACTGAATTGCATCATCCCTATCCTTCGGGCTGGGTATTTTTCCGACTTGTGAATATTTCTTTTATTTTCTATATTGCATCTGTGATATGCTTTTTGAAGAGCAGAGAAAATAGTGGCTATTCCGGAACTACGCCCTTTTTTTAACCGAGGGTTTCTCTTTCCATAACGCATTTTCTCGTGGTTTTTATAAGAAAGATACTTTCAGAAAAAAAGGTATTCATCAAATAGTAATCGTTATAATGAGGTTACAACGTGTTTTAACTTTCCATAGTCAAATGATCTGATAAACAAGTCTATTTACATTCCTGCTAGAATATCCTGAGTTGCTCAGGGAAATGATTTAGTGTTCCATTAACCAGTTCCCATCTGCTCTCCCTTCAACTTCCTCACAGGCCTTGCCGTTAATCCGTCAGGCCGGCAGCTTAGGGAGAGGCAATACTCTCGGCAGACTGGCTTATTGCAAGTTCACTGGCTCGACGTTGATCCGGCCTCACAACTGTAGCTTCTGTTCATGGGCTCTCTCGCTCCAGTGTGAACTGCAGACCAGGATAGTGGTGTCGAGACAGTGGGGAGGCGGGAGGAGATGAGAGTGGAGGAACTATCAAACAAGTTGAGCTAGTTCCTCTGCGTGTGCCGGATACAGTAACGTCCGCAAATAATGTGAGTTTAATGGTCCGAAGCGTTCTAAAGCCAACAACACTGTGCACTAATTGATCCAATGTATCCAGACAACCCTATGTAATACAGAACTGACCACTAGATGATATGAGAGACGGGACTGCCAGTATACAAGGACGCGTGAAGTACTGTGTTGTCAGTAAATAAGTAGTAAGAGCAGCATCAAACGTGGGATACTCGGTGAATATCATCTGATCAACATATGCCACACTGGATGCCAAAGTGGTGTAGGGGTAGCGTCTTCGATAAAGAATCAAACTGTCGTCGGTGTCGGCTTCGAAAACCGCTTGGATTTTGATTAATAATCCGGACTGCGGCGATAACATATTAGACCTTCTGGTGACAAACAGACCCGAACTATTTGAAACAGTTAACGCAGAACAGGGGATCAGCGATCATAAAGCGGTTACGGCATCGATGATTTCAGCCGTATATAGAAATATTAAAAAGGGTAGGAAGATTTTTCTGTTTAGCAAATGTGACAAAAAGCTGATTTCAGAGTACCTGACGGCTCAACACAAAAGTTTTGTCTCAAGTACAGATAGTGTTGAGGATCAGTGGACAAAGTTCAAAACCATCGAACATTATGAGTTAGATGAGTATGTGCCCAGCAAGATCGTAAGAGATGGAAAAGAGCCACCGTGGTACAACAACCGAGTTAGAAAACTGCTGCGGAAGCAAAGGGAACTTCACAGCAAACATAAACATAACCGAAGCCTTGCAGACAAACAAAAGTTACGCGAAGCGAAATGTACTGTGAGGAGGGCTATGCGAGAGGCGTTCAATGAATTCGAAAGTAAAGTTCTACGTACTGACTTGGCAGAAAATCCTAAGAAATTTTGGTCTTATTTCAAAGCGGTAGGTGCATCAAAACAAAATGTCCAGACACTCTGTCTGTGACCAAAATGGTACTGAAACAGAGGATGACAGATTAACGGCCGAAATACTAAATGTCCTTCTCCTAAGTTGTTTCACAGAGGAAGACTGCACTGTAGTTTCTTCTCTAGATTGTCGCACAGATGACAATATGGTCGATATCGAAATAGACGACAGAGAGATAGAGATACAATTAAAATTGCTCAAAAGAGAAAAGGCCTCTGGACCTGATGGGATACCGTTCGATTTTACACAGAGTTCGTGAAGGAACTTGCCCCCCTTCTTGCAGCGGTGTACCGTTGGTCTCTAGAAGAGCGTAGCGTTCCAAAGGATTGGAAAAGGGCACAGGTCATCCCCGTTTTCAAGAAGGGACGTCAAACAGATGTGCAGAACTATAGACCTATATCTCTAACGTCGATCAGTTGTAGAATTTTGGAACACGTATTATGTTCGAGTATAATGACTTTTCTGTAGAAATCTACTCTGTAGGAATCAGCATGGGTTTCGAAAAAGACGGTCATGTGAAACCCAGCTCGCGCTATTCGTCCACGAGACTCAGAGGGCCATAGACACGGGTTCACAGGTAGATGCCGTGTTTCTTGACTTCCGCAAAGCATTCCATACAGTTCCCCACATTTCTTTAATGAACAAAGTAAGAGCATATGGACTATCAGACCAATTGTGTGATTGGATTGAGGAGTTCCTAGATAACAGAACGCAGCATGTCATTCTCAATGGAGAGAAGTCTTCCGAAGTAAGAGTGATTTCAGGTGTGCCGCAGGGGAGTGTCATAGGACCGTTGCTATTCACAATATACATAAATGACCTGGTGGATGACATCGGAAGTTCACTGAGGCTTTTTGGAGATGATGCTGTGGTGTATCGAGAGGTTGTAACAATGGAAAATTGCAGGAGGATCTGCAGCGAATTGACGCATAGTGCAGGGAAGGGCAATTGAATCTCAATGTAGACATGTGTAATGTGCTGCGAATACATAGAAAGATAGATCCCTTATCATTTAGCAACAAAATAGCAGGTCAGCAACTGGAAGCAGTTAATTCCATAAATTATCTGGGAGTACGCATTAGGAGTGATTTAAAATGGAATGATCATATAAAGTTGATCGTCGGTAAAGGAGATGCCAGACTGAGATTCATTGGAAGAATCCTAATGAAATGCAATCCGAAAGCAAAGGAAGTAGGTTACAGTACGCTTGTTCGCCCACTGCTTGAATACTGCTCAGCAGTGTGGGATCCGTACCAGATAGGGTTGATAGAAGATATAGAGAAGATCCAACGGAGAGCAGCGCGCTTCGTTGCAGGATCATTTAGTAATCGCGAAAGCGTTACGGAGATGATAGATAAACTCCAGTGGAAGACTCTGCAGGGGAGACGCTCAGTAGCTCGGTACGATCTTTTGTTAAAGTTTCGAGAACATACCTGCACCGAAGTGCTCAAGGTACCCTCCGCCACACACTGTCAGGTGGCTTGCGGAGTATGGATTTAGATGTAGATGTAGATAAGGAGTCACCCTCATTCTGACAATGGTGAGTGCAGGTGCAGACCAGGCTTCATTGCACTCTCTTGTCCTTGTGGTGGGAAAATGACCCTAAAAGTGGAAGACTCAGCAATGATCAGCGGCACGAGGATGCAGAAGGCAATGGAAACCACTGCATTAAAGACACGTAACGTGTATCCACATGACATGTGCCTGTAATGGAAAAACCGTCAAGGTGATCTCTCCAATGGCAAAATGTTCTGGAACAATAGCCTGTTCGGATCTGCCAAGGGGGAGGTGACCATAAGATTAATATTGATTAATTATCGAGAGGATAATGTTCTACAGATCTGGGCGTAGAATGTCACAAACTTGAACGTGGTACAGAAACTAGCAAATCTGAAAAAGGGAAACGCAAAGCCCTAAACTAGATATAGCAGTGGCCAGTGAAGTGAAAAGGAAAGATAAGAAGGATCTGTGGAGGAGGAGGAGGATGAGATTAAACGTCCCATCGAAAATGAGCTTATTATAGATGGAGCACAAGCTCGGAAAGAAATCGGTCATGCCCTTTCAAAGGAACCATCCCGGCACTTTTCCTGAAGCGCTTTAGAGAAATCATGGAAAACCTAAATCAGGATGGCCATCTCGCTCCCCCAAGGATTTCTGGTCGGATGAGTAAAGTGTAATATCAACAGCAGCAAATGATATAAAGGGAGTAGGATTCATTATGGATAGGAAAGTAGGGCAGAGAGTGAGAGGCTGTGAACAGTTCAGTGATAGGATAAGTCTGATTAGACTCAACAGGAAACCATCACCGACAACAACATTATATGTCTACATGCCGATGTCGCAAGCTGACAATGAAGAGATAGAGAAAGTATGTGAGTATATTGAAAAGTTAATGTAGTATGTAAAAGGAGACGGAAATCTAATAGTCAGGAGGGACTCAATGCAGTTGTAGGGTAAAGAGTAGAAGAAAACGTCACAGGAGACTATGGGCTGGGGACAAAGAATTAGAGAGGAAAAAGATTAATTGAGTTTTGTAATAAATTTCAGCTAATAATAGTGAATACCGATGAAGAATCACAAGACTAGGATGTGTATTTGGAAACGGCCGGGTAACACAGAAAGAGTTTAGGTAGATTACATCATGGTTAGGCAGAGATTCCGAAAGCAGGTATGGGATTATAACGCTTACCTATGAGCAGATTTAGACTCAGATCACAATTTAGTAGTGATGAAGAGTACTTATAAGTTTACGAGATTAGTCAGGAAGAATCAATACGCAAAGAAGTGAGACGAGGAAGTACTAAAGGATGACGATGCACGCTTGAAGAAGGCTGTAGATACAACAATGAGGAATAGCTTAGTTGACAGTATAATTGAAGGGAAATGGGCCTCTAAAATGGGTAATCACAGAACTTGGAAAGTAAAACGAAGGTACAAAGAAGGTAACTGAGAAGAAACGACAAGTTGGTTAGTTGGTAGGCTTGGGTTATAAAGGGGTCAAACTGCAGGGTCATCAGTCCCTTTTCGTGACAGAAACAAGGCTCAATGTAACTCCCAAAATTAGTTTGTGAAAGTGAAAGGGGGTAAAAGGATTGGCGAACCCAACCTAAAGAGGAAACGAAGAAAACGAACAAGAAAGGGGGAAAATGTACACGACAAGGAAATGCAGAGGAAGGTATTAAGGTCAAAGAGCAGATGGTGTGGGCTGACTGATCACAAGAATAAAAGAGGATGCGCCAGCCACTTTGCAACACATTGAAATGTCCAGCCCATCTGTCTCTACATGTGTCCCTACACCACATGCAAAGAAAGGGTGTGAGAAAGTCTAAATGGAGGGAGGGTGGACGCCTTGGAGAGAAAACCAGATGTCCACCTTTAGATTGCATGATAAAACCCCCCTTCATAAATAAAACGTAAAACTATATCTGTTGTTGAGGCATTGTTGCCCAACGTCATAGGTAGGGTGCTGGGAAGGTTAAAAGTCCGCTACAGAGCGGCTAAAATTGGGCAGTCCAACAACGTGTGGACGACAGTCATATGGTGGCCACAGCAACACCGAGATGGGCTCTCGTAACAAAGGATGTGAACATGTGTTAGCCACATGTGGCTGATGTTGAGTCAGCAAACCACAGATTCCCTGCGAGTGGCTTGCATGGATGACAGCCACACATTCATTGTCTCCTTGATAACAAGGAGCTTATTTGGTGTACTCAGGGTGTGCCATTCAGTAGCCCAGATCGCAAATGTGTCTCTGGCAGGCCAGTCTCCTGGATTGGTTTACTAGTAGCCTATTTGGCCAGGTGGTCAGCCAGTTCATTTCCAGGTATCCCAAAATGTCCTAGGGTCCAAATGAAGGTCGCTGAATGTCCACTGTTGCAGAGTGCATAAAGAAGTTCCTGCATAGTCATTAACAATGGATGTCAAGGGAAGCACTGGTCGAGAGCTTGTAGGCTGCTTAAGGAGTCACTACAGATAGATGCAGGAGCAGATATGGTCAAGAGCGCGATAGATAGAAACCAACTATGCGGTGAAATCACTGCAGCCATCCTGTTAGGAGGGCTGTTCAGTATGGCCAACGTCAATGTAAGTGAAGCCAACATGACCGTCGTCCAATGATCCATCTGTATAGACAGTTTCTGAGCCCTAAAACTCACCGAGAACAGAGAGAAATTGCCAGTGGAGTGCCTCAGTTTGAACTGAGTCTTTTGGGCCTTGCAATAGTTCCAGCCAAAGCGATGGCGAAGGTATACACCATGTAGATGTATTGAAGTGGACCTGCTGGAACGGTGGCAGAGAGGAAGCGTCCTATTCAGCAAGAAGCAACTGGACACAAACAGTGAGGAGATTCCCAGTTATGGGCCATTTTGTGGGACATGGATCACCATGTTGGGGAAAAGGAGACACTAAGTTGGATGGCGAACCGAACTGTGAACATGAGCAGTATAATTGGCAAGCAGTAATTCTAGCCAGAACTGTATTGGTGGAATGCTAGCTTCCACAGGGAGACAGTTCACTTGGCTCGTTCAGAAACCTCCCATCACAAGCTGAACTCCACAGTGGTCGATAGGGTACAGCAAATGATGCACCAGGCTCCCATATTCAATATAGGACTGTACAAGGGCTTTGTACATCTGGAGCAGTGTTGGACGATTAGCTACCCAGACAGTGTGGCTCAGGCATCAAATAATAGTATTAAGATACCACCTTCTCCTTAAGCTGACGGAGATGGGAAAGCCAAGTTAAGCAAGCATTACAGACCATTTCCTGGAAGTAGTAAGTCTCCACTGCAATAAGTAGTTGGTCAGCAATGTAAAGTTCTGTATCAGGGTGGACAGTATGATGATGAGCGAAGTGCACGATGCAAGTCTCAGCGACTGACAACTGAAAACTGTGAATAAGGGCCCACAGCACTTCCTCCCATATAGCTCCCTGCAGCCGGCATTCCGCCACACTGATAGAAGAGGAGCAGAGGGAAATACAAAAATCGTCAGCATATACGACGGCAGACACTGAGGACCCTGCTGCTAATGTGACCCCAACTGACAGCAATTAAAAAGAGTGGGGCACTCAGGACAGAGACCTGGGGAACCTCATTCTGTTGTTCATGGGGTGTAATGTGTGAAGCACCGACGTCACTCTGAAAGTGTGGAGTGACATCAAGTTCTGTGCAAAAATAGGGAGTGGGCCCCAGAGACCCCACCCATGCAGATTGGTGTCGAAATAGACGCAATCAGGTGTTGTCACTGGGAAAAGGCCGATTGAAGAGCAGACTTCAGGTTGACCAAGTTGTCGATGGGGAGCACCCTTGGCGAAAACCTCCCTGGGTTGGAGCCAGAAGATCCCAAGACTCAAGGAGCCAACACAACAGCGGCGAGCAGCATGTACAGAACGTTTGTGAGGCTGATCAGACGATAGCTATCACCACCTAGTGTTTTCTTACCAAGCTTTAGCACTGGGGTGATGATACTTTCGTGGCACTGCGACGGGAATTCGCCATCGCTCCAGATGTGATTGGAGATGGCAAGGAGGTGGAGCTGGGAATCCGCTGACAATGTTTAAGTTTTTGAGAATGATTGTGGTCTGGACCAGAGCATGTATTAGGACAGTCAGCGAGGACCCTGAGAAAGTCCCACTCACTGAAGGGAGCATTATATGGCTGAGGGTGGCATGGACCAAAGGAGAGGTGTTATTGTTCGACCCACTGTTTGAGGAGATGAAGGACAGGGTGGTAATTCTAAGACACAGAAGTGTCAGCATATTTCTCAGCAAGGTGACTTGCAATTATGTCTGGATTGGCAGATACAGCTCCATTTGTGGAAATTCCAGGTACACCTGCAGGTGGCTCATAGCTATAAAGTCGCCAGAGCTTGGTGCAAACCTGGGAAGGAGAGATTCGTGTTCCAGTGATGCAGACACAGTATTTGCCAACACTACTGCTTCCATCATTTGATGAGATGGTGAAAATGGGCATCGAGCCATTTGAACCCAATGAGGTTCTTCAGGGAGCGGTGGAGCTTATGAATTGGAGGACCCACCTGCAGTTTCTAATGGCCACAGCAATTTCCGAGGACCACCGAGGCACTGACTTCTGGCAGGGGCAACTGGAGGAAAGAGCAACTGCCGATTCAGCTTTGGAAATAATGGCATTGGTGTGGATCACCTCATCGATGGTAGCATACAACAGACAGTCAACGGTGCTAGAAGAGGTAAAAGTGTCCCAGTCAGCCTTGGGAAGAGCCCACCTGGGCAAGCATTGAGATGAGGGATGCTGGCATAGCGACAGGAAGAATGGTCTTGCCTTTAAGGTATGAGGTTGTATGGCACATTGAGCCGCAAATTAAGTTCCAAAATTAAGGCCGTGTTATTTTTTTAAAAAATTTTCTTCGCTCTTGTAACGTTTGATCAAATAAAAGGTTTTACGTTCGATTGTAACTGACAGCCGCTCATTTTAGCCCCTTTCCACAATTTAAACTACCTGTCCTGTCCTGAAGGCTTAGCAGGGCGCCTCAGTAATTAAAATCGGCCAGAAGGAGAATAGTTGGGGAGTTGCGAAATGAGTGCAGGCAATAATTGAGGCAGTGCACCACCATCTGTCGGGAGGTAGACATTACAGTTCGTACTTCCTACTGTGTCCTCACCCTGACAGCCACAGGCTCTTAAGGTAGTTGGAGGAGTACAGATTCACTAAAGACAGAGATAAGGACAAAAATAGAGACTCCACCTGATGGTCTCTCATAAGCAGGACGGTTTTTGTATTACACTCGACATCCATGAAGGAAGGGGGGTCTGCCTTGTGGGAAACGAGGTTCACTGAAAGGCAATGCAAACAGCAGGTGTAACTCTTAAAAGGTGATGTAGCTCAGTCAGGTCTGAGAATAAACCGCCGCAATTCCACTAGAGGATGATGCTTTCTGTCGTCTGGGAAGGCATGAAGTGACTATGGACACAAACTGCGCTGCAGTATTACCTGCCGCCACTGACTGAGTGTTGGCATCCAGTACCATTGCATCCAAGGCGTCGGCGAGATCTAGGACGTCAGGGGATGCCAGAATTTCCACTTCGTCCTCGGATGTAGAGAGCTGTGGGGGAGTCTTGGCAGACTTCATCTTCGATGGTTTTCCCTCTCGCTGCTACTTAGGGGCTGGCTGGGAAGGTTTCTCGAAAGTAGCTTTAGGGATGCAGAAAGATCTTGAACCCCTTCGACCAGCAGCCAGTGGCGTTTTCAGCCACCATTCTCTTGACCGCAGATGGGGGGAGAGGCATAGAATGTACAGTCCTAGGGAGGGGGGGCTACCAGGGGACCACAGGAACCCATTCAGCATGAAAGGAGAGAGAGGATGATGCTACTCTGGCTGGGGCAGAGGACTGATGTCCCTGGCGTTTGGGGTAATATTCTTGCTGAAGTAGGTGCTTGGGGGCAACAGAAGAAGATGTGTCCCCTATCACCAGGAGGTGCGGAAGCATTTGGTCTTCCCAGAGGAACAACTGTACGTGGCAGAGAGTGTGGAACTACAATTACTTGTGAGGATGATGTCAACGTAGCTGCAGCATATGTAGTTGTGAAGTGAAAGGGGTGCAGCCATCCTAATTTACGTTTAGCCTCTTGAAAAGTAAGCTAGTTCAGGGTCTAGTACTCTATATTTCCTGCTCCTTTTTGAGTACTGTGCAGTCTGGCGAGCAGGGGAGTGGTGCTCTCCACAGTTGACGCACTTGGGAGGAGGCACGCATAGAGTATTAGGATGCTGTGGACGTTCACAGTCTCGACATGTGGCGCTAGGATTGGAACGGAGGATATGTGCCCGAATTTCTAATCTTAAATCACTGCATAGGGGGAGGGACGTATGGTTTGACTTCACAGCAGTAAACCATCACCCCAAAGACCAAGATGAAGGCACCGATAACAACCGTCTTGTCCTTGTGTTCCATGAAGACATGCTAGATGAAATGAACACCCCGCCGTTCTAAACTGGCTCGGAGCTCGTCGTCAGACAGCAAGAGAAGGGTGCGATGGAAAATAATCCCCTGGACCATACTGGGTCTTTTATGGGGAGTGATAGAAACAGGAATATCACCCAGCTGCTTACAGGCGAGTAACGACTAAGACTGGGTTGGGGATACTGTCTGAAGCAATACTGAACCATTTCTCACCTTCCCAAACTTATCATAGAGGTGTTCAACAAAAAAAGAAGCATCATAGTTAGAAAGGGGTCACCATCTGTCCTGCTACAGACTAAATACCAAGGCGAAAATTGCTGTCTATGTAGCCCTATGTGCCACCCATGGTGTAGCGTGGGAGGGGAACGATTTAGGGTCATAGCTCTCAGCACTGTATTCAATCTTCCCCTTCTGGCGACTGCTGTCGCCACTCGATCACCCGCAAGAGATGGTGGGTCATCCGCCCTGATGCTACTCACTCCGATCTGGAGCTCTCCTCACGGTCGCCACTAAGCCACAGTGAAGACTACCCGGTGCGATGGCCGTTGCTGGGAGTCCTGATATCAGGCATCTGCTTCTTGGCATACGTGGGGAGCTTGCAGCTCGAGCATCAATAGTGCGGTCCCTGTGTTGTCAGAGGGTTACCACCAAATGGGTGTATGACGGCCCCATCACAACGGACTGGCTACTGTGCTGGATATTGAGTGCAGAGATATCCGATAGTGCCATGGAAACGAAAGAGGACAGGAGACAACGAAAAAAATGAAGTTCCCCGTGAGGTCAAAACATAAAATGTGACCTGAACTTATAGGGCCGTAGAGTTGGGTTAGAATAGGACAGAGGTATTGTTGCCTGTCGTAAGAGGCGAGTAAAAGGAGTCTCCAACTCTTCGGCCCTATGACTTCAGGTCCCATTTTATGTTTTGGCCTCCCACTTTCCAAATTCTACAGAAGTGCGGGCTATTTAGGGAAGGATGCCTTACGTGGTATACCAGTTATCCATAGTGCCATTACATTCCATCTCCTGCAAATATTTTGTCATTGCTTTGCATCTCCCCCTGCAATTCAACTATTTGGGCGAGGACACCTCACGGGGAACTTCATTTTTTTCGTTGTCTCCTGTCCTCTTTCGTTTCCATGGCACTATCGGATGTCTCTGCACTCAATATCCAGCACAGTAGCCAGTCCGTTGTGATGGGGCCGTCATACACCCATTTGGTGGTAACCCTCTGACAACACAGGGACCGCACTATTGGTGCTCGAGCTGCAAACTCTCCACGTATGCCAAGAAGCAGATGCCTGATATTAGGACTCCCAGCAACGGCCATCGCACCGGGTACTCTTCACTGTGGCTTAGTGGCGACCGTGAGGAGAGCTCCAGATCGGAGTGAGTAGCATCAGGGCGGATGACCCACCATCTCTTGCGGGTGATCGAGTGGCGACAGCAGTCGCCAGAAGGGGAAGATTGAATACAGTGCTGAGAGCTATGACCCTAAATCGTTCCCCTCCCACGCTACACCATGGGAGGATATTTGTGGAGGTTGCTTTTAGTCCTAGTATTACGTTAATATACCGCACTGTTCAAGACAAATGACATTAATGAATATACGTTCATTGACGTAATTGTGAAAATACCAAGAACTGTCAGGATGTCCCAAACATAACAAATGCTATTATCATTACATCACACGCCTGTTTCCTGAATGAAATTACTTTTTGTAACTGGACTTACCCCAAAAAATTATCTATACTTCACAAGCAAGTAGAAAAATGTGGAACAAATAAGTTTTCTCCCTTATAAATAGAATAATGTAATAATCACGCTAAATGCAAATGGAGACCATCAAGGCCTCTGATTAATTCCAGGGTCTGGGTTGTTATCTACACTCCTGGAAATTGAAATAAGAACACCGTGAATTCATTGTCCCAGGATGGGGAAACTTTATTGACACATTCCTGGGGTCAGATACATCACATGATCACACTGACAGAACCACAGGCACATAGACACAGGCAACAGAGCATGCACAATGTCGGCACTAGTACAGTGTATATCCATCTTTCGCAGCAATGCAGGCTGCTATTCTCCCATGGAGACGATCGTAGAGATGCTTGATGTAGTCCTGTGGAACGGCTTGTCATGCCATTTCCACCTGGCGCCTCAGTTGGACCAGCGTTCGTGCTGGACGTGCAGACCGCGTGAGACGACGCTTCATCCAGTCCCAAACATGCTCAATGGGGGACAGATCCGGAGATCTTGTTGGCCAGGTTAGTTGACTTACACCTTCTAGAGCACGTTGGGTGGCACGGGATACATGCGGACGTGCATTGTCCTGTTGGAACAGCAAGTTCCCTTGCCGGTCTAGGAATGGTAGAACGATGGGTTCGATGACGGTTTGGATGTACCGTGCACTATTCAGTGTCCCCTCGACGATCACCAGTGGTGTACGGCCAGTGTAGGAGATCGCTCCCCACACCATGATGCCGGGTGTTGGCCCTGTGTGCCTCGGTCGTATGCAGTCCTGATTGTGGCGCTCACCTGCACGGCACCAAACACGCATACGACCATCATTGGCACCAAGGCAGAAGCGACTCTCATCGCTGAAGACGACACGTCTCCATTCGTCCCTCCATTCACGCCTGTCGCGACACCACTGGAGGCGGGCTGCACGATGTTGGGGCGTGAGTGGAAGACGGCCTAACGGTGTGCGGGACCGTAGCCCAGCTTCATGGAGACGGTTGCGAATGGTCCTCGCCGATACCCCAGGATCAACAATGTCCCTAATTTGCTGGGAAGTGGCGGTGCGGTCCCCTACGGCACTGCGTAGGACCCTACGGTCTTGGCGTGCATCCGTGCGTCGCTGCGGTCCGGTCCCAGGTCGACGGGCACGTGCACCTTCCGCCGACCACTGGCGACAACATCGATGTACTGTGGAGACCTCACGCCCCACGTGTTGAGCAATTCGGCGGTACGTCCACCCGGCCTCCCGCATGCCCACTATACGCCCTCGCTCAAAGTCCGTCAACTGCACATACGGTTCACGTCCACACTGTCGCGGCATGCTACCAATGTTAAAGACTGCGATGGAGCTCCGTATGCCACGCCAAACTGACTGACACTGACGGCGGCGGTGCACAAATGCTGCGCAGCTAGCGCCATTCGACGGCCAACACCGCGGTTCCTGGTGTGTCCGCTGTGCCGTGCGTGTGATCATTGCTTGTACAGCCCTCTCGCAGTGTCCGGAGCAAGTATGGTGGGTCTGACACACCGGTGTCAATGTGTTCTTTTTTCCATTTCCAGGAGTGTATCTGTAGTAAAAGAATTCTAGTAATAATACGTACCTGTTTTAGTGAGCAATGTTATAGCTTGCAGATGTATATGAGAAGTAATGAATTGTGTGTACTGAGACCTGTCAAAATTTATCATGATTCATTTGTCCTTAGATATTTGTAGATGTCAGATGTTCATAAATATTCGTTAGTAGATTTTTCAAGATTCTGTACCTATTCGCGCAGTTATATGTCGAGCACAATGCAGACAAGATTTCAAAGTTGAGTAATCTAGTATTTGGCAACCTAATTCCGTACGACCTAAAACACAAACGCAGTCACTTTCTAAGCTGCTACTGAATGATGATATAAATCAAGGCGTCTACTTACACGAACTGGCGCCTCAGGAAGCGTTGAACAACTCGGCTTAGCCTCTATTCCCATTCTATCTCTTTAAGTGCGTCACAGGGCAGAAACGCTGAAGGCCAGTTGTTAGCAGTGGATACTTGTGCAAAATGTGTCCTTGCAGTACAGTCAGGTCCCCCGGCTGTCGCCGTTGGAACCGTGTAACACTGAACGAGAAACGAGACTTGCCATTCGGTGCGTTGTATCCACTGGCAGAAGCACTCCGAGAGAATATTGGATCAACGCAATATCTGCTGTGAACTACACAGCGGCCTCTTCAGTGTGTCTGTGGATGTGGAGTAAACAGGATGGCGCTATGAAAGGTCACAGAATATGCACCTACATTTGAATTAAGCTGCTCTCAAATACTGCGGGACAGCTTTTAGAGGCGCGGCGCCAGGATGTCGCCTTCATCACACTAGTGTAGCAGGGTTTATCTTCTCCTTTCTCACCCCGGTTTTAGCCTTGCCGCACATGCATGTTTTGACGCATTCTGTGCGTCCAGACTTAAGCTGGTTGTATTACTGAAATGCTTCATTACTTTGCAACCAAAGCGTCAGTATTTCGCAAACACTGCAGGGCAGATTTGCCAGTACGTCGCTTGAGTTATGCCTCTCTACGAAGGGCCATTGTCTCTTTTCTTCACCCGTACTCGAACAAAACATCCCACACAAGTACAGAGTTAAATTAGCTGTCTTTTCATTAAACCTTTTCGTTACGCTGGCCAAAATGCATTCTTTGTTATTAAAAATATGCAGAATGCCTTAGAGGTTGGACAAAAATAAGGAAACATCGCGATAAAAAGGTATATGTAAACATGAATGCTCATCTTAGACAAGCCTGAAGGCCGCGCTGTTGAATTTGATCACAAAAGGCACCTGTGAAATGTTCTCAATACGTTGCAAGCGTCACTCGTTATCGGAACAACGTTCTGTGTAGTTTGAGTGCAATATGATGGAGTAAGTGAATAAGAACGCAAGCAAGAGATTCTAAACGTCTGGTTTCCCGAGAGGCACCATACTCAAGATTTATACCGCATACAAGGAAAGGGAAAAACATCCACTACATCAGAATGTGGACAACAGTGTTGGCAAAGTCATAGTGACAAACGATCTTTGAGGAGGACTGTGACGGGCAAATAGAAGATGACAGATGCAAAAGTCACTGCAGAGCTGAATGTCACACTGGCAACCACTGTCATCACCACAACACGAAGGGAGCTCCATAAGCAGGGGACTGTTGGCCGAATTGGAATTCTAAAACCGTTCTTGCATGGTGCAAATGATGGTAACAGCCACAAAACCTGGACTATGGAACAATGGATGAAAGTCATTTGGATGAGTTACCAACTTCCGGCAAAGTTAACATCCCCAGAGTAAAACATGCCAGTCGCTTTGTGATGAATTCGGCAGCCATAACGTAGTACACCATGGGCCCCAAAACTACGTTGCAATGCCACTTTAATGACAGCTATTGCTTTACCGCTTTGGCTGATCAGTTCCATCTTCTGGTACAATGTTAGTTCTCTTAAAGGCACATTCGCAGGATGACCGTTGCAACATTGCACAAAACGTAGATATAAGTTGAGAATATAAATAAAGAAATACTTAACATACTAATTAGTATAAGTAATAGATTGTGTTGTGAAACCGCTGTTAACATTAGACTAAGTACGCAGTTTAATTGTCTTGCTGAGAAGACGGCACCGTTTTTGTTCTTGTAGCCGTCCAGATCTCACGCATTTCTACCATCGCTGCTGATAATTATTTGGCATGTAGCCGTTATTGTTAATTTATTGAGCCGCAATCCCACTAGGCGTACTCATAGTTGTGCACAGCAACAGAATTAATGTAAGCGTCTACGTAATTTAATTTAGTGTAATATTTTGTGAATTAAGTGGTATTATTCAAGCTTGTGTTTCATTTATGTTGCAAACTATAGTTCCAATCAAACGGCGTCTTAGCATGGCTAAAGGCTCCGGGTTACAAACCTTATGAATGGCCCAACACGAGCCATTGCTTTGGAATTACTGATGTCCGGTAAAGACACACATTCAGAAGAGTCACTCACGGGCAAACTTACAATGAACAGACCTTACGCAAAAATCCATTGGCAAGCTCCTGAAGTTTGTATTGAGCACCATCAGAAATTTATACTCTGATCAGATACTATTATCATTATCTATTGTTATTTGTCTGTAGTCTGATATTCAAACCAGACCGGAAAAGCAGATAAATTTTCCGGTGACGATGCTCTGTTCCGTGACCATAGGGTCACTGTTCACATGGGTCGTATCGCCCACTACTGGTTTTATGAGCACGTGAATGATTTGCCGCAACTTCCCTGACCACTATAGTGAGCAGGTTTAAGTAGAATTAAACCTTTGTGTTCTACTTTGGAGAGATGGGTGAGTGATAGGTTCACACCTCCATAATTGCCACCTGAATTTACAACTATTTTGCGGGAATAATTATGTAAAATTTCCTTGATAACCACACAGGACCAGTATTTATCCATTGCGGGACGACGATAATATTTAAGGACTTTTCTGTTTCGCATAACTCGTTTGCCATAAAGCACCTCCAGCTACATGCTTTTATTGAAAACCATAGTTACTAAATCTCCAACGAATTATAAACTTGTGACCTTTTCGAAAAATTATTGTATTGCAGCGGTATGAGGTCCGTCACTTGAGTACAACTGAAGAGTGAAAAGCAAATAAATCCTATTACATTTACGTACCCTCCCAAGAAAAGTTTTTCAAATCAGGTAGTAAGCTCACGACCTAGAGATTCGTCATGGAAATAGGAAAGTTTTGACTAGTGGTTCTCCACAGCTGCTGAACATTCCAAAGTAAGTTATGTAGAAACGAGCGACCGATTCCAAGGTGAGTCATTTTATTTTTCCACTAGTCTTGCTAGGTACTAAATATCATCACCTTAACATCCCCACGTTTCAAGTACCTTGATATCACAAACGAGCACAGTATTCCTCAGCCC
Source organism: Schistocerca serialis cubense (assembly GCF_023864345.2). NCBI lineage: Eukaryota > Metazoa > Arthropoda > Insecta > Orthoptera > Acrididae > Schistocerca > Schistocerca serialis. The sequence goes on along the minus strand of NC_064643.1, from coordinate 739,110,517 downwards.
TTTAAAACTTCGTTCAATAATTTTTATCTCCGTTGTAATATTTCTGGTTTGAACCTGTTTTCGATCTTCTAATCTATGTTCAGTCTTTTATCAAGTAAATAAAGGAAAGAAAACTAACAAATTAATATGTAAATATTGAAACTTCCTGACAAATAAAAACTACGTGCCGGGCCCACTATCGAACTCAGGGCCATTGCCATTTGTGGGCAAAGTCTCTACGAAATTAGCTACACAAGCACGACTCACTACATGTTCTCACAGATCCAATTCCGCCAGTACCTCGTCATCTTTATGTAAATGTAGATCGTTAAGCGTGAGACTGGCCTTGGAATCAGATTATTTGTCAGTAGGCAAAGAACACTTTAGCATACTTGGCTGCACCACCAACAGTTGTTGGAGTTAGCGCTAAAGCCGTAGACGCGAAATATGCAAAACGAATTTGCTCTATTTCTTAAATACTGTTATTAGGAAAGTTCTTATCGGAAATGTACGGTGTTGATCAAAAATAGCATCAAATACTTCTCTAAATGATTTAGTTGTTGTCATGTAGAGTACGATAGTTGACAGTAAGAAATGAGTGTTAGCAAACTGGATTGAGTGCACCATAAGTACATTAATGACTGACTTCGATTAACAGGTGAAGGAATCGACAGTTAAAATCGGTGGAAAATTAGTGATTAAAGTTACACTATGTGTTTCATTGCTGATAAAGTATCAAAAATTTATTTCATGATCTTTCTTTCAATAGTAATTAAAATTTAGTGAAGCTAATGAACAACAGAAGAAATAGTACAATTATAGAAGATTGATTACACTTCCTTAATTTATCAACTTCTAATAAACAACTGTAAGCAATGACGACTGATTTTACGGACATATTAACCTGACTTACGAGACTGGTAGGGAGCGTTCCCGAACTATGTACTAGATTGTAAGACGATGTAATGTCTACAGAAAAAAAAATTCATGCTACCTGTACCTCTCATACGTTCATCAATGACATTAAGGTTAAATGCATGTTTAATGTGTGTACGATTCTTAATGTATATACACAAAACACACTACGTTTTTCCTATTTCATTTCGTTCTGCTATATGAGTTGAAAATCATGTTCTTTTCTCGCAGTCCGTCGCCATTTGTTATTATTAGCAGATAAATACGCTATGCTGATACCGTATCAAGTAACTAATGATATAACTTTTTATTTTATACAGGAAGTTAACCGTAAGATAAAAGGATTTAGATCTCCAGCAATCTACGGTGACTCTTTAACGAAAGAATCTAGCATTGGTCCAACACTATTACTAGATGAGTTTTAAATTCAAGCCGGACGTGACTTCATTTGGTGATGTTGTCTGTGTAACCCGTCTGTGTCAAAGAATTCTAATTATTTACGTAAATAAATTTAACCTGTGTTAAAAGCCTCAGATAATACATGTATGCAATATCTATATCGTCCTTGATGCTGAAAGGAAGCCATAAGCGAACAGGTTGAAAAACATTTGGTACATCGATTGGAAGTTATTTTCACTCAAAAAGGTCAAGTGTCTTCTTATTACGACTGATTTAGTCATTTAAATAATACTGTTAACGAAACGCAAATTCATAACCTGATATTCTCTTGTAAAGAATACTTTAAAGGTGGCTTTTTATTATTATTTACTAATATACGATTTTGATATTAGTATTTTATTTTATATTATTCTGGCTTTTAAAACGTTTGAACTCAAATGCAAGTCTGAATTAAATGTAAATTATCTTTGGCTAAATAAGTCTTCAATTATAGCAAGCAAATTACGTACTTGAAAAATTATGTAAAAATATTTTAAAATATGGAAATCTGAATGCAGTTTGCTAGATATTATCACCATAATAATGAATGATTAATATTTTTAGTAAGGCTCCTCTACATCCATTATCTGTTGGCGAATACAATTTTTGGACGTGTTTTACGCCTAAAAGTTATTGGACTTCGTTTTGTGAAAAGTTGAAATTTTACATGCAGGTTCTTTCCTGAAAGCAAACCAAACGTATTACATTGACTGGTGCTGTTAACACCCAATCATTCACTAACAGACATCCCCACACAAATTAAGCCACATTTTATTATCAAATTCATGGGAAAAGCTGAAGAAAAAAGGTATGAATAGTCATAACAAGAAACACAATGAAATTAAATAGTTGTTATTATTAGGCAAAATGAGCACAAATGACCAAATCTCTACGTAAAATAGACCAAGTAATATTTTTTATGACCGTACCAGAAAATGGTTGAAAAGAAAGAGTAGGAACAAAAAACTTGTTCGCTTAAGTCAAATAGATTATCCAAGTAAAAAGAAATAAACTAACAAGTAAATTAGATATATTAAAATATCTTGTAACTACAAAAATTTTGTTTTATTTTTCACGAATTAACAATTCAGACAGCAATTCTGATTTGTTCAGAGTTCATAATTACAGTTATCCAAGTGACCAGCAGCAAAATTAATTGCAATTCCTGTGTGACCATTGTGAACAAAATGTTGATTGATTACGCTGTGTGTCAAAGACGGTCAAGCACCGTTATTCAAAACGAGTCAAATTTTCATTTATCTTTGACTTCCAAATTGTAAGTAATAGACTAATAGTGGAAGCACTATTCATTCTTTATTCTACTGTGATATAATACTATCTAATGTTCTGAGGATTTATCGCATTTAGTCAGTTAATGATTAAAATTATGAAACGTCAAATCATTATGGAATTGTAAATGCATACTGGTGACGAACTGAATAAGCTACGACATCACATCCACTAGTCACTAACACAATCACTCCAGAGATTAAGAGTAATGACTGTGACCGTGAACACTGTTCTGGACAGAACAGCTAAAATTTCTTCGGACATGGACACATTGTCGAGAGAATGTAACGAAGTGTCACAGGCACAGTCGACAGAATTAAGCGTTAATGTCGTGCCACGAAATAAGTTGTCAATGATATGAAGCACAGTTTCGTGACCAGAAGTGACATTGTCGTCTCGGCTAACGGGATCTGAGTGAAATGCAGGAGAACATTGCAAAACAACTAAAGTCTGAAACTTCTGAATTAAGGTGAACTTAAGATGAACTACCTGGCGCCATGAAGAAACTTACTGACAAAATTCCGTATATCATCAAAATCCTAACAACATAGTCCAATACTGTTCAGCAGCTATCTTTAAGAACAGATAACATTGCTAATCATGATAGTAAACTAAAAGAAATATTTGAAATGGGAAACCAACGGCCGGCCACTTTGACCGAGAGATTCTAGGCGCTTCAGTCCGAAACCACGCTGCTGCTACGGCCCAGGTTCGCATCCTGCCTCTGGCATGGATGCGTTTGCTGTCCTTAGGTTAGTTAGGTTTAAGTAGTTCTACGTCTTTTGAACCATTTTTGAAAACCAACGAGTTTCGAATGCGTGTTCGGAATGGCTTACCGAAAGAGACATCCAAATAAACAAAAGTTCGAATCTCAAGTGAATGCTGCTATGCAACAATTAATTGCCAGTCTGATGTCTGAATGAAGAAATTCAGATGAAAATAACGAGCTGTAATGGTTGAAAATCAGGGACGAATTACGATATACGCCGAAGTAGATGACATGGAGAAGATTTAATGGAAGTTAAAACATAGTACATGATGTGCCATCAGTCTCATGTCACTTTGATAGTGTGCCATCTCCCACACCACAATAAAATACGTCACAGCAAGTTTATTTCGAGCAAATAAATCCAACATGCTAACGGACCATATATGACGGGGGCTGCAATTACTCTATCATCAGTTATTCTTGAGACAAGTTTATTCAAACAAAGTCAGTTTCTGGTGTTCTTGCCTCATAAAGAAGGTCACCCAATTGTTTTCGTGAAATACACTTACGGCGTCTTACCACATTCCCGTATCTGGGCAGATATGTAGAGAACCAGTTTATAAAAGCCTTTATCCAGGGTGAAGGTGCACTTTTGACTACTAAACCGCTTAATATTGATAGGCTTATGAACGATCTAAAAGGACACTTCTCGCCGACCACAGGTTTACGGGTACTCAGGAAAGTCTTAGTAAGGAAGTACTCAATCCAAATTCCCTTAACATAAAGCAAGGAAGCCTTTTCAAGTTATCTGATAAGTAAGTAAATAGAAAGAAGATATTAGGCTGAGCCTGTATCTCATAGATATATCTTGCGAATCTTAAAGGTGAAGTTCGCTGTAGACAAAGCTTCCTGGCAGATTAAAACTGTGTGCCCGACCGAGACTCGAACATCTCATTCTGGAAACATCCCCCAGGCTGTGGCTAAGCCATGTCTCCACAGTATCCTTTCTTTCAGGAGTGCTAGTTCTGCAAGGTTCGCAGGAGAGCTTCTGTAAAGTTTGGAAGGTGTGAGACGAGATACTGGCAGAAGCAATGCTGTGAGCCCCGGGCGTGAGTCGTGCTTCGGTAGCTCAGATGGTAGAGCACTTGCCCGCGAAAGGCAAAGGTCCCGAGTTCGAGTCTCGGTCGGCACACAGTTTTAATCTGCCAGGAAGTTTCATATCAGCGCACACTCCGCTGCAGAGTGAAAATCTCATTCTGGAAACATCCCCCAGGCTGTGGCTAAGCCATGTCTCCACAATATCCTTTCTTTCAGGAGTGCTAGTGCTGCAAGGTTCGCAGGAGAGCTTCTGTAAAGTTTGGAAGGTAGGAGACGAGATACTGGCAGAAATAAAGCTGTGAGCACCCGGCATGTGTCGTGCTTCGTTAGCTCTGATGGTGGAGCACTTGCCCGCGAAAGGCAAAGGTCCCGAGTTCGAGTTTCGGTCGGGCACACAGTTTTAATCTGCCAGGAAGTTTCATATCAGCGCACACTCCGCTGCAGAGTGAAAATCTCATTCTGGAAACATCCCCCAGGCTGTGGCTAAACCATGTCTCCACAGTATCCTTTCCTTCAGGAGTGCTAGTTCTACAAGGTTCGCAGGAGAGCTTCTGTAAAGTTTGGAAGGTAGGAGACGAGATACTGGCAGAAGTAAAGCTGTGAGCACGGGGCAAGAGTCGTGCTTCGGTAGCTCTGATGGTAGAGCACTTGCCCACGAAAAGCAAAGGTCTCGAGTTCGAGTTTCGGTCGGGCACACAGTTTTAATCTGCCAGGAAGTTTCATATTAGCGCACACTCCGCTGCAGAGTGAAAATCTCATTCTGGAATCTTCCCTGTAGACATTTGCAAGAAACTATCTCGCGTACCGGTGACAAATCTGTATAATATTATATCAGTGCTTCATTCAATCAACGTTATACATTGGCAGACAGACCTGCCAACGTCCACATGTAGTAAAAACAATAACGACAATGGAAGGAATGAACCACTTGCTTATTTTGTATCAATGGAAGCCGCTGGGACAAGCGAATCATTTTGGCACTATGAAATGAACTTTGTGTATGAAGTAAGGGGAAAAGTATGTATACGAGATTCAGTCCCTGGTGCTAAAATAATAATGAGGGTATCCAGTGGCAAAATAACCTTGGTACCAAGTGGAAATATGATCCAAGAAACCAATGGGCGAATAATTACGGTAACCACATGAACGATGGTACACTAAACCAGTTTCGTGCAAATACAAGACACCATTGGAACACCCTGAACCAAGGACAAGTGAGACAGATTAATCGGAACTGGCCAGAAAACATCGATAATAACTGTGTATATTAAGGACCAGCTGAGGTACCTATTTCATAGAGCTGGAACTAACTCGTGTCACACAACTTACATCTTGACCTATGGGGTACGCCGTGTAAAACTGTCAATCATAGATAAGATCTCTAACAAAGTTATGAACTCTAAAACGAGCAAATGGAAGTATGACAGAAAACTGGCGGCCGTCCGCACAGTTACTAATGAACACTGTCTTTCCAGACGAATTTGATAAACACTGAGAACTTCGGAGCAGAAGTAGGGAAGCACAGTGTGGAAATGGGATGGTTTGGACATTTTTGGAGGAGGATATGAGAAACATTTACTGAACATAAAGAGGAATAAATCTTTTCCTGACGGAATCACGGCTGAGGCTCTGGCAGCCCTTCATTTCCACAGAACTTTATACGAGGGTTGGAACTTTAATAGTGGCAACTATTTATTTACAGCTCGTACAAAATAGATACGTGTGTCAAACTTTTACTGACCTTCAGAAATTTCACGAGCATTATGTATAAGCCGTTGTCAGCGATGAGAAGTCGTAGGATACTCTTAGCAGTGATAGTTGTGTTGACAGTTCAATCGGCGCGGTCTATTGCCCGACGAATTTGTAGCAGTTCTGAAGCGAATGCCGTGAAGTGTTTCCTTCAGTTTAGAAATCGAGTTGAACTTACGAGGGCCTAAGTCAGGGGAGTGCAGTTGGTGGTATAGCACTTAGCAACCCCATCGATCAAACAAATCAGTAACAGCTTGCCCCCTACCAGCTTGAGCATTGTCCTGCAAAATGATGGGCAGGTCCTGCAGAAAGTGTCATCACTTCTGTCTCTATACTGTTCATTTTTGGAACAGAACCTACGACCAGCTTAGAGACAGAAGTGATGACGCTTTCTGCAGAACGTGGCCATCATTTTGCAGGACAACACTCAAGCACGCACAGTGCTAGCTGTTACTGATTTGTTTGGCTGATGGGGCTGCTAAGCGCTATATATCACCGACTGCATTTCCCTGACTTAAGCCCTCGTGAGTTCAACTGGGTTTCTAAACTAAAATAACACTTCACAGCATTCGCATCAGAACTGCCACAAATTCGTCGGGCAAAAGACGGCATCCCTCGCACTGTCAACACAACTGGCACTGCTAAGAGTATCCTCCGACTTCCACATCGCTGTCAACGGGTTATAGACAAAGCTCATTACTACTTTGAACGTCAGTAAAACCTTTAAACACGTCTCTATTTTTTACGAGCTGTAAATAAATAGTTGCCACTATTAATGTTCCAACCCTCGATTTTATGCCAGTTCTACAACGCATGTTTACTGCAGGGAAGAATACTAGATACATGGAAGAAAGCAAATGTGATAATTTTGGAGAAGGTTGGCGACAAGGCTCCCTTAGGTCCGAAGTCCTACAGTCTGAATTGCCTTTTCTATACCTTAGTGGAAGTTCTACTGTGGGATAGCCTACAAAATAAAAGTCTTCCTCACGGAATGAATTCGCAACAATACGGTTTCAGAAGCAGAAAGTCAGCAGAAGACGGGGCAAATCATGTGAAAAGACTTTTGAAAAACAATGCGCATAAATTTGCTGTAGGTGTAACGGTAGATAATGCGAGGGACTCTGTCATTTACGGTGGGCGGAACTTTTTGCCCCCCCCCCCCCATAACCCGCCCAATGAACTTCGACAGCCCACGATCGTTATACAACTAATCATAATATAAAACTACTTTAAGAACTGATGTGAAACCAGAGGTGTTACACTGTCGATCCCAGGAGAGAGAAATTTCAAATGGATTCCCACAGCAATCCATAAGCTGCACTGTTTTCTGGGATGTAATACTTGATCCGTTATTAGGGAATCTCCAGTATAATGAAGAGATCGTAGCGGTAGTGGAATATGCCGAAGACCTAACGATCCTTCTGAAGCGAACCGCCAGAAGCAGGCAGGAAGATGGTTGTTACATTTGTCGTAAGAAAGAGTCAAATTGTCTGTAGCACCTGAAAAGACAACATACATGCTGTTAAAAGGGAATCTATTAGGAGCTTTAGGTGCTTATAGAGAAAGTCCGTCACCAGATACTTAGGCATCTTCTTCGACGAACGAAAGAACTATCGTGCACTTATTGAAGAAATTAACAGGAGTGGCATAAATAATACGAAGAACTTAATTATTCTCTCCAGTTACTATCATAAACTTATAATCCAAACAATAAGAACGCCGCATAACGCTAACTCTACTGCCATCACGGGATGTTGTGCGAGTGCTTGGGCCCACAGACTCTTGCTCCTAACGCCAGCATGGAAAGTTAACAGAGTGCAATGTGAAATCATTCTTCATATTGCTTTTGACACTAGGTCACATTAGGTGTGGCCAGCTATACTTGGAATGTGTTCACTCGGTCTACAGATACGGAAGAAAGCTACGATGTATTGGCTGAAGAAAGAACAACGAAGTGCTGAATTTAACAGGAATACCTGCCACAAGCAAGTACCAAACTCAAAATCAGATCCTCCACCTATGGCAGACTCCACGGCTAGATGCACAAACAATAAGGCGACACTATAGTTGTCTCCAGATATGAAGGATTGACTGGGAATGAAGCACCTGATTCCTTCTAGAGGCCTGACACACTTCATGACTGTACACAGACCTTACGACGCCTACTAGCATCGAATTGGTAGACAATGTGTGCCTATGGTGACGAGAGTACACCAGAACATAAACTACTGGCCATTAAAATTACTATACTAAGAAGAAATGCAGATGATAAACAGGTATTCATTGGACAAATATATTATACAGGAACTGACATGTGATTACATTTTCACGCAGTTTGGGTGCATAGATCCTGAGCAATCAGGACCCAGAACAACCACCTGTGGCCGCAATAACGGCCTGGGCATTGAGTCAAACTGAGCATGGATGGCGTGTACAGGTACAGCTGCCGATGCAGCTTCAACACGATACCATAGTTCATCAAGAATAGTTACTGGAGTACTGTGACAAGCCAGTTGCTCGGCCACCATTGAACAGACGTTTTCAATTGGTGAGAGATCTGGAGAATGTGCTGGCCAGGGCAGCATTCGAACATTTTCTGTATCTAGAAAGGCTCGTACGGGACCTGCAACATGCGGTCGTGCATTATCCTGCTGAAATGTAGGGTTTCGCATGGATCGAATGAAGGGTGGAGCCACGGGTCGTAACACATCTGAAATGTAACGTCCACTGTTCAAAGTGCCGTCAGTGCGAACAAGAGGTGACCGAGACGTGTAACCAATGGCACCCAATACCATCACGGCGGGTGATACGCCAGTATGGCGATGATGAATACACGCTTCCAATGTGCGTTCACGACGATGTCGCCAAACACGGATGCGACCATCACGATGCTGTAAACGGAAGCTGGATTCATCCGAAAAAATGACGTTTTGCCATTCGTGCACCCAGGATCGTCGTTGAGTGCATCATCGCAGGCGCTCACGTCTATGATGCAGCGTCAAGGCTAAACGCAACCATGGTCTACGAGCTCATAGTCCATGCTGCTGCATACGTCGTCTAACTGTTGGTGCAGATGGTCGTTGTCTTGCAAACGTCGCAATTTGTTGACTCAGGGATCGAGACGTGGCTTCACGATCCGTTACAGCCATGCGGATAAGATGCCTGTCATCTCGACTGCGAGTGATACGAGGCCGTTGGGATCCAGCACGGAGTTCCGTATTACCCTCGCGAACCCACCGATTCCATATTCTGTGAATAGTCATTGGATCTCGACCAACGCGAGCAGTAATGTCGCGATACGATAAACCGCAATCGCAACAGGCTACAATCCAAGCTTTATCAAAATCGGAAACGTGATTGTAGACATTTCTCCTCCTTACACGAGGCATCGCAACAACATTTCACCAGGCAACGCCGGCCAACTGCTGTTTGTGTATGAGAAATCGGTTGGAAACTTACCTCATGTCAGCACGTTGTAGGTGTCGCCACCGGCGCCAACCTTGTGTGAATGCTCTGAAAAGCTAATCATTTGCATATCACAGCATCTTCTTCCTGTCGGTTAAATTTCGAATCTGTAGTACATCATCTTCGTGGTGTAGCAATTTTAATGGCCAGAAGTGTAGTATCTGAGGATGTCCGCTGTATAAGGTTGTTGATGATTCGCAGCAAGTGCATCGGAACAGAAGACTTGATGTCAGACATAACGGCAGGACTTGGACAATGTTTCTGACGCTATTTCAAGGAATTTTTGGGTAGTCTATTATCAACCAAACCGTGCCTATTGCACTGCGAGGGTTTGTGATAGACGATCAAGAAGCAAAGCAGAGAAGTGTGTCCGCGCTCGTTGCATTCGAACGGGGGAACCCTCCAGTGCAATCAAGGAGCCAACAAACAATGGAGGAGGCACGGGGAATCACAACGGTCTGGACAGCTCCCACGGAACCGGCAGGGTATATCTATGGATAGGGATGAGATGGACAGAATGGTGGAATGTGAGAGACAAAATCTGAAGAAGTTAATATAATAGTAATAGACAGAGAATTGGTAGTAGGTGTAGACTTTATTCATCATACAGTTTGCGACACTTAAATCCGGACAAATGGAACTTTATTTTAAAAGTAAATTTATTATAACAAATAACAAATGAATATGAAAATCCTTTAACATAGTGGTATCTTTCAAGAGTAACATCACTCGATGTAACCTCCGCCCCCTTTCCCCCTCAGAAGGAATTCCCCCATCCAATTTTATCCTAAACGATCACACTGACTATAAAACAACGCTGACCGTATTCGCGAAAGCTGCTTCGTCAGCGGTGCATAGACATGCAACATTTGGGTGCTTCATCTTATTGGTAACTCTTTCGACTACACTCCAAACACAGTAGTCTAGGGATTTCAAATTCGGGCTATTCGAGGGCCAGAATCCCTTTGACCAGAACATGTCAACGTTATTTGAGAGTCAGTTTTGGACTAAATAGCTCCTGTGATGTTCTCCTCTGCCATCCGACGCATTGTTCACTCGCTGACATTCAATGCTGATGCCAGTTTCCGTACCGACTGTCCCGGGTCCTCCGAAAGCAGCGCCTGAGACTTTTCCATTACTGCTGCAGTTCGGACACGCGTTTTCTCGAATAAGGTTTCCTCGGCGGATTAGCGGAACCTTCCCCACACTTCTCCGAAGGATTACATAGCCACAAAATCGTAAAGAGCGGATTTTGGGTACCAGAAGAACCGAAATATTTCATTGGACGAATGCCCAGCGTGAACACTTCCGTTGATCGCGGTTCTTGCGTTGTACTCCGCACTTGCCCGTAACATCTCGGCCATTTTAAGGTTTACTGGATGCCTATGGCTTTCAAGAACGCCAATCGCGACCTTCAGCGGAATTACGATGTGGTGGAAAATTCAAACTGAAATTTGTCCGGTTCTAAACGCCGCACCCTGCATAAGCCCAGAATTATCCTAGGTTGTCAATGTCATACTGACGACTTGCATCAGACATGTTGCCAAAATTCATACTCCATTTCTTGGAAAAAGCGATTTGAAGTTTACCGTGAAATTCGAAAAATGATGTCATGGGGCATAAATGATACATCGCTGTCACCTGACTGTAATCTACATCTACATCCATACTCCGCATACCACCTGACGGTGTGTGGCGGAGGGTACCTTGAGTACCTCTATCGGTTCTCCCTTCTATTCCAGTCTCGTATTGTTTGTGGAAAGAAGGATTGTCGGTATGCTTCTGTGTGGGCTCTAATATCTCTGATTTTATCCTCATGGTCTCTTCGCGAGATATACATAGGAGGGAGCAATATACTGCTTGACTCTTCGGTGAAGGTATGTTCTCGAAACTTTAACAAAAGCCCGTACCGAGCTACTGAGCGTCTCTCCTGCAGAGTCTTCCACTGGAGTTTATCTATCATCTTCGTAACGCTTTCGCGATTACTAAATGATCCTGTAACGAAGCGCGCTGCTCTCCGTTGGATCTTCTCTATCTCTTCTATCAACCCTATCTGGTACGGATCCCACACTGCTGAGCAGTATTCAAGCAGTGGGCGAACAAGCGTACTGTAACCTACTTCCTTTGTTTTCGGATTGCATTTCCTTAGGATTCTTCCAATGAATCTCAGTCTGGCATCTGCTTTACCGACGATCAACATTATATGATCATTCCATTTTAAATCACTCCTAATGCGTACTCCCAGATAATTTATGGAATTAACTGCTTCCAGTTGCTGACCTGCTATTTTGTAGATAAATGATAAGGGATCTAACTTTCTATGTATTTGCAGCACATTACACTTGTCTACATTGAGATTCAATTGCCATTCCCTACACCATGCGTCAATTCGCTGCAGATCCTCCTGCATTTCAGTACAATTTTCCATTGTTACAACCTCTCGATACACCACAGCATCACCTGCAAAAAGCCTCAGTGAACTTCCGATGTCATCCACCAGGTCATTTATGAATATTGTGAATAGCAACGGTCCTATGACACTCCCCTGCGGCACACCTGAAATCACTCTTACTTCGGAAGACTTCTCTCCATTGAGAATGACATGCTGCGTTCTGTTATCTAGGAACTCCTCAATCAAATTACACGATTGGTCTGACAGTCCATATGCTCTTATTTGTTCATTAAACGACTGTGGGGAACTGTATCGAACGCCTTGTGGAGGTCAAGAAACACGGCATCTACCTGTGAACCCGTGTCTGTGGCCGTCTGACACATGCTGATACCTACAGTGTAGATTTCTAGTCTCCAGAAAAGTCATTATACTCGAACATAATACGTGTTCCAAAATTCTACAACTGATCGACGTTAGAGGTATAGGTCTATAGGTCTGCACATCAGTTGGACGGGGTTGACCTGTGCCCTTATCCAATCCTTTGGGACGCTACGCTCTTCTAGAGACCTACGGTACACCGCTGCAAGAAGGGGGGCAAGTTCCTCCGCGTACTCTGTGTAAAATCGAACTGTATCCCATCAGGTTCAGCGGCCTTTCCTCTTTTGAGCGATTTTAATTGTTTCTCTATCCCTCTGTCGTCTATTTCGATATCTACCATTTTGTCATCTGTGCGACAATCTAGAGAACGAACTACAGTGCAGTCTGCCTCTGTGAAACAGTTTCGGAAAAAGACATTTAGTATTTCGGCCTTTAGTCTGTCATCCTCTGTTTCAGCACCATTTTGGTCACAGTGTCTGGACATTTTGTTTTGATCCACCTACCGCTTTGACATAAGACCAAAATTTCCTAGTATTATCTGCCAAGTCAGTACATAGCACTTTACTTTCGAATTCATTGAACGCCTCTCACATAGCCCTCCTCACACTACATTTCGCTTGGCGTCATTTTTGTTTGTCTGCAAGGCTTTGGCTATGTTTATGTTTGCTGTGAAGTTCCCTTTGCTTCGGCAGCAGTTTCCTAACTCGGTTGTTGTACCACGGTGGCTCTTTTCCATCTCTTACGATCTTGCTTGGCACATACTCATCTAACACATATTGTTGGAAGGTTTTGAACTTTGTCCACTGATCCTCAACACTATCTGTACTTGAGACAAAACTTTCGTGTTGAGCCGTCAGGTACTCTGTAATCTGCTTTTTGTCACTTTTGCTAAACAGAAAAATCTTTCGATCTTTTTTAATATTTCTATTTACGGCTGAAGTCATCTACATCTACATCTACATCTACAATTATACTCCGCAAGCCACCCAACGGTGAGTGGCGGAGGGCACTTTATGTGCCACTGTCATTACCTCCCTTTCCTGTTCCAGTCGCGTATGGTTCGCGGGAAGAACGACTGTCTGAAAGCCTCCGTGCGCGCTCTAATCTCTCTAATTTTACATTCGTGATCTCCTCGGGAGGTATAAGTGGGGGGAAGCAATATATTCGATACCTCATCCAGAAACGCACCCTCTCGAAACCTGGCGAGCAAGCTACACCGCGATGCAGAGCGCCTCTCTTGCAGAGTCTGCCACTTGAGTTTGCTAAACATCTCCGTAACGCTATCACGGTTACCAAATAACCGTGTGACGAAACGCGCCGCTCTTCTTTGGATCTTCTCTATCTCCTCCGTCAAACCGATCTGGTACGGAACCCACATGATGAGCAATACTCAAGTATAGGTCGAACGAGGGTTTTGGTAAGCCACCTGATGCCGTAACCGCTTTATGATCGCTGATTCCCTATTCTGCGTTAACTGTTTCAAATAGTTGGGGTCTGTTTGTCACCAGAAGGTCTAATATGTTATTGCCACGAGTCGATTCTCTGTTTAACTGCTCAAGGTAGTTTTCACATAAAGCACTTTAAAAAATTTCACTGTATTCTTTGTCCCTGCCACCCGTTATGAACGTTTGAGTCTCCCAGTCTATATCCGGCAAATTAAAATCTCCACCCAGAACTATAACATTGTGGGGAAATCTACTCGAAATATTTCCAAATTATCCTTCAGGTGCTCAGCCACAACAGCTGCTGAGCTAGGGGGCCTATAGAGGCATCCAATTACCATATCTGAGCCTGCTTTAACCGTGACCTTCACCCAAATCATTTCACATTACAGACGATCGCTAAGACAGGGGGTGTGTCAGGGTGGTTCTGGGCTTAAGGAATATAAATAAAATTATCTTTCTGGTTGTAACGAGGCCAAAATCACTGAGGAGGAGATACAAAGATATCGTTGAGTGAAATTTCTAATGAGTGCCTCATATTGGCAGACAGTATTCCAGATCTTATTTACTGTTGTGTGCAAAAAGAAACAAAAGCCGACGGCTACACCCTCACAAGAATTTAAACAAAAACTTTTAGTGAATATGTATATATATGTCTAAATGATAATGAATACTGCGATCTGCTTTAGTGTATCTTGTATGGGCTAAACTTTAGTTTCTCTTCCAGAAAAGCTAGTATACAAAATACCTTCAGACGTTAATTTTACTAACTGTTTTTAACAGTATATGTTTTAGCTATGTATGAGATTCATTTCGACTTACTGACTGATCGTTCGGTACAATTGATTGTGAAAGACTTCTTACGCAGGAGAATATGATGAATAGCAATGAGAGTACAATTTTATTTGTGTTTGTAGTAGGTTCTTATTCGTACGTTTTGACGAATAATATTGTTAAGAGAGATATCTCATTATAATAAGAGGATGAACTACATCAGAGTTTTTCTACTGCGTGGGCGTGTTTAAATATGGTACTCATTTTAACTGAAGACATTAAATATTTCGGAAACTACACACCGGATAAAATAAAAAGCTGTAGTTCGAATTTGTTTGTCACGGAGGGAGACATCCAGTAATACCACACTCGATCCACCACCCAACCCCGTGTCGGGGGGCAACTTTGAAATCTTCAACGGTATGGTACGTTTTTGATCGAAGATTACGATTGTTCAGCAAGATCTAAATACGTTTTTTCTGAAGCATTTTCTTCGTTTCGCCACAGATGGCGCTGTAATTGGAGGATTAGAAATGGGTACAGAATCGTAATTATGGCATGCTAATCAATGGCCTTAGAATATCCCATGACACGTGGGACCCCCATATTCACGCTGCGAGGATGCGGCTGGCCAGTATTTCATAACTTGTAATTGGCAACTCCATTCGTAACGTCGTATTCCTCTGACATCTCGAAGAGGGGCTACTCAACGCGCCACTATGGCCGTGGCTTGTGGCGAGCGCTTTTGTGCTTTTGCAATTAGAGTACGTGTTCAACAACAGCACCGCCAACTTCAGTACACTTAGTGACCCGCTTTTCAGATTACCGTACACAGGACAGAAGCATATCAGCGTAGGCATTTCTGATGACGTCCAATGCGTTTGTTCCCCATAATTCCGCACTATACAAAGGAGGCTGATGGTCAACTTCCCGTAACAAGTAGGGATTTTTACATTCCAGTAATGCGTGCTATGCCGGTTAGCGCTGACCTGGTTAGTGAATGTAGACTCACTGGAAAATAGTACCTCGGCAAAGAAAGTGGGAGTCGTTTGCATTTGTTGACCTGCTCATTCACGAAACACTTCGCGGTTATGGAAGTAGGCGCCATCAATTTCTCGATGCAATGACACATGGTATGGATGATACTTATGACGATGCAATACTGTGACAGTACTACCTACAGACACACTGGAGTCGCGGTGTAACTGCCGTGCGCTTATCCGTCGTTTGTGGTACACTGCCGCTAGTGCAGCTATTTCATTAGCTCCTCCCGTAACACGTCAGCTTCGTTTCCTTTCACCGACCTGTACCCCGCTATCAGACATAATGGCGTTCGCAGACTTGCAAAAGAACGAACTAAAACGAGCTTTCTCGGGAAAACGCTAGGTATAAAGGGCTACAGCACTTTAACATTTCTCCTGCATTTTCTGTAAATCAGGATCAATTCAGTTTTTTCTTCCGTGGCTGCAACACTCATCGTCCACTTGCACGTCTACTCTCCTAATGACAGGTATGAGTGCAGGCAATAAACACTGTGCAAATGTTGTGACGTTTAGAGCCGCTATCTGTTCCACATCCGACGATACGTGAGCTTCTGTCGCAGTGTACTACCCGTTATGATACCTCGTACTTCGCTACGCTGCCACGGTGACGCGTCGATTAGCCCTCCTTGCTATGTCGGAGGAATACAGCGTTGAGAATGGGTCTTTTCGAAGCTATAAAATGGAAATGGAAATGTCGTGTGGCTAAGGCCTCCCGTCGGGTAGACCGTTCGCCTGGTGCAAGTCTTTCGAGCTAACGCCACTGCAGCAGCTTGCGTGTCGATGGGGATGAAATGATGATGATAAGAAGAAACACCCAGTCCCTGAGCTGCGAAAATCTCCGTCCCAGCAGGGGATTGCAACCGGGCCGTTAGGTATGACATTCCGTCGCGCTGACCGCTCAGCTACCAGGGGCGGACAGCTATTAAATACTGACCCGTCCTACCCTTGAAGCAAGGAGGTGTGGTCCCACGCGCCATGGATAATCAAGGGCCATTGAGCAGCGTGTCGTAAATTACGATTGTGTACCAATTTCTGTTAATCCAATTGCAGCGCCATATGTGGCGAAACGAAGAAAATATGTCAGACAAAACGTATGTAAATTTTCCCGTACAATCGTAATCTTGAATATAAAAAGGAGTTTCTCATTGTTATCCATTAGGGAATCTATTTCTGAAGATGTATTTCTGCCCTGCATATTTAGTCTTTTAGGTGCCAAGGCCAGAAGTATATTATTGCGTTATTCAGATGGTTCCAAAGTGTTCCAAAGAGTTTGAGCAAATGGGTATACATGTAATGCTCTTTGCAAGAAAGTTACATCAGGTTACTGTGTTTGGACAAATTCAACAGGATTTTCTCGTTAAATTTGTAGTGCTTATGTTCTGCGACGCAGTGATAATGGACTGTTTAGCTACGATCTTAGAGCACCCTCGTTTAAGCAAAATAT
Organism: Schistocerca serialis cubense; assembly: GCF_023864345.2. Lineage (NCBI taxonomy): Eukaryota > Metazoa > Arthropoda > Insecta > Orthoptera > Acrididae > Schistocerca > Schistocerca serialis. The sequence continues at coordinate 739,093,401 of NC_064643.1, read as the reverse complement.
ATCTCACATGTAAAACGGATTTTCCAGAGCGAGAATTCTCGTAATTATTATTATTATTGTTATTACGTTTTGGCTCTTGTTGTATCATGGCTCTATTTGGAACATAAATGTGTATACTGAAAAATATTACGGAAATAAGAAATGATGTCTGCTACACCTTACTCTGCCTGTACTATGTGTGACATTCGTTCCTGTGGATACCAGGTGTACGCGTGAGTGAAAATTGAACCTTGGAGCAGAGGAAGAAGGAATGCAACCAGACGTGAATAAAGTATATCACAGGGATGCCCACTTTGTTCGTTGCACAGTCCGAGCAGCATCTTAAAACTCGATAGTAACAAAACTGTAGTGGCACGAATAATTTCTGTGAATAAAAACTTGTATAAGATAAAGTTTCACTGGAAACGCGAAAGTTTAGCAAACGCAGATGATCTAAAGACAACAGACTTAATTAGCACCTGCTGGGAACAGTGTTCTGTCACTTACCTTTTGCCAAATAATGCATTGAAACCTCACTGTGCGTGCAACGTCCTAAAGATTACGCGAACACAAACAACAGATGTCGAGTGAGACACGGGCGAGCACTGTCTGTCCGTCACTAGACAAACATGACGTACGGCAGCAGTGGCTTAACTGACCCCAGTAACAGCAACACAGACTCTGTCTATACGGACTACTAAATCCGGCTATGTGGGAAGCACCTATCACTGCTTAAGAAAGAACAGCACATACGATGCATGACTCAACTCCCCAAGGATGTTGAATGACTGAGCATATGAAATTTATGGACAACTGTCAAGTAATCAGTGGCAAAAGTACGTAACGACCTAATGGAGGAAACGCAGTGCTCCGCTTCCATAGCAAAATGATACAAATGAAATACGTATGTTCTTTTGAAAAGCGTCTCAAAGGTTGCGTGCCCCAGCTCTAGTTTGATTTCTGTGGCAGTATTTTATTTGTTAAAATATGTATATCTGCTCATGTGTACTAACAATGTTTTTCTTCCACGTAGGTTTAGATTTTTCTGGGTTACCAATCTGTATTTACGAATGGTTACTGTACACTATCTGATGTGCTCGTTGTAGGCTGATGAGCTGCTGCTGGTCTACCTTGAGGATCACCATTGGCTGATTCTCACTCACACATTTTGCTGGTCCATTTACCACTACGCACCACTGTAATTGACTGCAATCTACTATATCTGTAGTGCACTCCACAGCTGCCTATTACATACGTTCAGCAACGTCGGGACAGTGACGGTTACACATTAAAACTGTAGAGCAGCCATAAGATGCATGTAACTTTTTCTTTGTTTTACGTGTCTCACATTTCATGTATGGCTGCGGCACTAGACACAGCCCGATACTTGTTAACTGTGGTCCTTTACTATGTAATTATTGAAGATGGGCAAGTGAAACATGTAAAACTACATGTAACTGGGGACTGTTCGAAAATTTTAATTGACGACTGTAAGAAATAAAAAATATTTGCAAACCAAGATATTAATGTAGATTTTGTTTTCATGTGATAGAAAAACTAAATCATCTCTTCTTACCCTTTGATCATTGGCGCCATACTCTACGTGATATTATTTTCAAACTCATTATTAAATTGTAAGTTCCACAGACAGTACAAACATAAAGAAATAAATCAGTCTGCCTAATTGTTAGCTTCAGAAGATAAAATCTCATCCATGTTCTTATTCAGCAGTTTTCCCATCGGAAGTGATCAGATAGTGAGGTACAAACAATACAAAGTAATCTCTGGCTCTCTTTTAAATATTCATACATTTGGGAGTTGTTGATGTTGTTGTTGTTCTTGTAGTTGTTGTGGTCTTCAGTCCTGAGGCTGGTTTGATGTAGCTCACCATGCTACTCTATCCTGTGCAAGCTTCTTCATCTCCCAGTACCTACTGCAACCTACATCCTTCTGAATCTTCTTAGTGTATTCATCTCTTGGTCTCCCTCTACGATTTTTACCCTCCACGCTGTCCTCCAATACTAAATTGGTGATCCCTTGATGCCTCAGAACATGTCCTACCAACCGATCCCTTCTTCTAGTCAAGCTTTGCCACAAACTTGTCTTCTCGCCAATCCTATTCAATACCTCCTCATTAGTTATGAAATCTACCCGTCTAATCTTCAGCATTCTTCTGTAGCACCACATTTCGAAAGCTTCGATTCTCTTCTTGTCCAAACTATTTATGGTCCAAGTTTCACTTTCATACATGTATACACTCCATACAAATACATCCAGAAACAACTTCCTGACATTTAAATCTATACTCGATGTTAACAAATTTTTCTTCTTCAGAAACGCTTTCCTTGCCATTGCCAGTCTACATTTTATATCCTCTCTACTTCGACCATCATCAATTATTTTTCTCCCCAAATAGCAAAACTCCTTTACTAATTTAAGTGTCTCTCTGCCTAATCTAATTCCCTCAGCATCACCCGACTTGATTCGACTACATTCCATTATCCTTGTTTTGCTTTTGTTGATGTTCATCTTATACCTTCCTTTCAAGACACTGTCCATTCCGTTCAACTACTCTTCCAAGTTCTTTGCTGTCTCTGACAGAAGTACAATGTCATCGGAGAACTTCAAAGTTTTTTTTTTTTGCTCCATGAATTTTAAACGTACTCCGAATTTTTCTTTTGTTTTCTTCACAGCTTCCTCAATATACAGATTGAATAACATGGAGAAGAGGCTACAACCCTGTCTCACTCCCTTCCCAACCACTGCTTTCCTTTCATGACCCTAAACTCTTATAATTGCCATCTGGTTTCTGTACAAATTGTAAATAGCCTTTTGCTCCCTGTATTTCACCCCTGCCACCTTCAGAATTTGAAAGAGAGTATTCCAGTCAACATTGTCAAAAGCTTTCTCTAAGTCTGCAAATGCTAGAAATGTAGGTTTGCCTTTCCTTAATCTAGCTTCTAAGATAAGTCGTAAGGTCAGTATTGCCTAACGCGTTCCGATATTTCTACGGAATCCAAACTGATCTTCTCCGAGGTCGGCCTGTACTAGTTTTCCCATTCGTCTGTAAGGAATTCACGTTAGTATTTTGCAGCCGTGACTTATTAAACTGATAGTTCGGTAATTTTCCCATCTGCTTTGGGAGTTACGGTGCATAATTTAATTTTGTGGTTATAAAAATCATGTAAAACAAAGTGAAAATTGTCTCTCGACTGCTGCATACCTCAAAGCATATACCTGACAATGCTTGCAAAATCTAAGGTAAATTCAATACTTCAAATTAGCAAACCTTGTAATGTGAACCTATATGTCAAATGTGTAAAAGATTAGCAGTTATATAACAACTGCAATAGCTGCCGCTAAAGAGCTTCATGAACTCTACAATTGTGAAACGCGTGTTATAGCGTAATTCATTTTTGTCCCAATCGGGAGCATGTTCTAGATTTGCAATAATTCGTGAGACAATGTAATACCTCCAGCAAAAAGCTTGTCATGTTACCTATATTTCTCATACGTTCGTCAGTCACATTGTAATTGTTTATGGGCTCTATTACATAATCGCTGAACGTGTTGCATTCTTCCTACTTGCTTTCGATTGTTGTAAGAGTTGAAACTCATTTAAGTTCTTTCAGTGCAGATTCGTGCCACTTGTAATTCATAGCAAACAGATACGCTACGCTGATAGCGTTTCATAATCTAATGTTTTCACAGTTATTATTTTAAACAGAAAGCTAATCCCACCATCGTATGAACACTTGAGTGACACACCGTTCTCTTATTTGATCTGTTACTGCTGTAGAATAAATGCGAAGATAGGATGTAGCACAAAATATTAATTCCTGAATTAGTTTTCCATTTTTCGTTTTTGGATACTGTAATTATGTCGCAGCAAAAAGAGAATTCACATCATTACCAAACAACACATTTTCTCGTTTCTATTCATTATTTCCAAATAGATTTCAAAGAGAAATCTGTTTACGAATTATCGAAAGGTTCCTTTTTAGTTTTTTCAGAACACAATGAAACAGTAGCAGCAAACCTACTGGTTTGGTGAGCCCTCCAATAAATCGACTACACGATTCTAAACACCGAAAGTTTCAAATTAGATTTGGAAAGGCCAACAAATTCTAGTTAAAATGATTACCACAAACTCAAGGTGGTTGAAACCACTCCTACTTCCTACATCTAAATAATTTTAAATCGAGGCAACAGAGGAATTTACCTGCTGGAGTTACACGAATATTCTCGAAAATACCGACGTGCATTCGATTCTTTTATATAGTTGTGGTTTACCGTAGAGGCGTGAGGCAGAGACGATACAAGAAATTCATGAAAATACTGTGTCCAATTGTGTTGCGATTTTGATTTGATGACGACATTCTCTAAGAACATAATTTTAATCATATTTTATGAATGTGTGTTATGTAGAACAATACTAATTGGAATTTAGTCTTCCTGTTAGCAACTGATGTGAAGGAGGCTAATCCTGGAATCCAGAATAGTTAGTCAGATTACTTAGCACTTTCAATTTTACTAATATTTTCAGTTATCACATTGTTTTGTGTCTAATCACACAGAGACTTGCTATCGCTGGCATTAATCCTTAACTTAATATCGGGCCTCAGAGGAACGTCCCTGATATTTAATACCATCTCATTTAGTAACGACAAATTTTATTTTAATGAAATTTTATGGCTTTTTCTAATTTGTCAGCTTAGTAGTATTTTGGAAAAAATATTAAAAATTACCTATGGCTTTGCGTTAAAGTGCTTGTGTACGTTTCCTCCCGTCCAGATTTCGGGGCCCCATGCTCTTGGAAGCAGTTTTCCAACAACCAGACGTCTGTCTGCGCAGCGCCTGTTCTGTCGTGTGCCTTTGTTGAGTCGCGCTGTTATTCTTTCAGTGTTCAGTAGTCCTCCTTGTGACAATCAGGCATTTATTTTGGTGCATTATTTCTGCTGTGTTGGCAGAAGAGCCAGCACAGTGTTGCTAGAGGTGGCCAAAATGCACGCGTTTAATTACACGCAGGCTGGCGTGAGGTCTGGAACAGGTCAGAGAAATAAGACTAGCAAAACAGGAGGTAACTGGTAGAATACTTAACTTTAATCCACAATTAGTGAACATCGTTCTTGTGTATACATAATCTCAATATAAACTGGTAATGGCGCCTTGCTAGGTCGTAGCAAATGACGTTGCTGAAGGCTATGCTAACTATCGTCTCGGCAAATGAGAGCGTAGTTTGTCAGTGTAGCATCGCTGGCAAAGTCGGCTGTACAACTGGGGCGACTGCTATGGCGTTTCCCTAGACCTGCCGTGTGGCGGCGCTCGGTCTGCAATCACTGACTGTGGCGACACGCGGGTCCGACGTATACTAACGGACCGCGGCCGATTTAAAGGTTACCACATTCCTCCCCCGCAAATCGGCGAACGGTTGTGTTATAAGGTTTCCGCCCGCCATGGGGAGGACCCCATGTTGACGTATGCTACGAGGTGGGGAGCCTAACAACAGGCGAGGCTGTGCCACCCGCACCCGGCCATTCGGTCCGAGGGGAGCTAGGAAACGCCTGAAAACCTAGTCCAGGGTGCACGCCAACATGCGGTGTATGCGCCCCCAGAGAGACAGGAGGGGCCGAAGGGTCGACCTCCATCGCGTCGAGGTACCCGACGGGCGAAGACGACATCTGGTCCGGAGCGGGCAAGAGTTCCATGGCGGAGGACAGCTGGTCACGGGAAGCGATCGGCGGCGCGTGACTCAGGGAGGCGCTGGGCGGCAGCAGCGAAGCGTCCACTGCGGGCGGCGCCGGCGGGAGGACCGGCGGCGGCGGCGGGGGCAGCGGCGGCGCGTCGCCATGGGGCAAAATGGAAGGCAGCGTCGGTAACACCTGGGGATGAGGCGAGCCAGTAGATGGGTCCCCAGGGCGCTGACCGGACGGCACCGTCGCTGAAAGCAGACGGGGAGCGGCAGAACCCGTGCGACGACAGAGGCGCAGCTGATGGAGATGCCGACGCACCTCACCAGAGGCCCCCAAAACCAGATACATAGCGCGGCCGAGGCAGCGAAGAATGCGCCCTGCGAGCCAACGCCGTGAACCTCGATAGTTGCGATAGTATACAACGTCGCCTGGAGCAAAAACAGGTGGCTGCCGCTGCACAGGTACCTGATGCGGCGGATGAAGCAAAGACATCAAGGTTCGATGATGACGACCGTGGAGCAACACAGCCGGCGAGCGACCATCTCGGGGCTGCGAGCGATACGAGGACAAAAAGAGCAATAGCGCGTCCTCCCGAGAATGCGAGTCTTTCAACTTCAACATCTGTGACTTGAAAGTCCGGCTCAATTGTTCAGCCGCACCGTTTGACTGAGGCGAAAACGGCGCGGAAGTCAGATGTTGAATACCATTGGCCTTGCAGAATTACTGACATTCTGCGGACATGAATTGTGGGCCATTGTCGGAAACAATAGTCTGTGGAAGACCTTCAATCCAAAAGATAGCGGTTAACGCTTGGATGGTGGCAGATGACGTCGTGGAAGACATACGGACAACAAAAGGAAAATTACTGAAGGAATCGACCAGAACCAACGATCGAGCATTCCAGAATGGACCAGCTAAATCGATGTGTAAGCGTTGCCAAGGGGAAGTGGCTTTTGGCCATGCAAAGAATTTCCGCGGTGGCGCGGATTGGTGTTCGGCACACGCCATGCAAGAAGAGCACATATTCGTAATCGCAGCATCGATTCCGAACCAAGTACAGTGCTGACGAGCAAGTTGTTTCGTTCTCACTATACCCCAATGTCCTTGGTGGAGAAGCCGTAAGACAGAGGACTGTAACGAACGTGGGACCACGACCCAGGACTGATAATTATCAGAATGCAACAACAAAACACCACATCGTACAAAAAGTCTCTCCTTGTGAGCAAAAAATCGGCGAACCAACGGATCCTCGATCCGTGACTTCGACAAGGGCCATTGCATAGCAACAAAGCGCAAAACGGTAGCAAGGACAGGGTCAGCAGCTGTGGCTGTAGCTACACGACGAAAATCAATCGGAAACGATTCGACCACGTCATCGGTTTCCGAATCAATGAACAGGCAAGCAAGTTCGGAGGAATCGAATGCTCTATCCTCAGTAACAGGCAAACGGGACAATGCATCGGCATTTCCGTGCTTAGCAGTGGACCGATACAAGATATCGTAGCGGTACTGCGAGAGGAAAATAGACCAGCGAATAAATTTCTGCGCTGTACGTGGAGGTACAGGCTTGTTCGGATGAATAAGCGATGTCAAAGGTTTGTGGTCTGTGATGATGGCAAAGTGACGACCATACAAGAAATCATGAAACTTTGTATCACGAAATACGAGAGCCAAAGCTTCTTTCTCGATCTGTGAATAATGTCGTTGCGCAGACGAGAGCAATTTGGACGCAAAGACAATAGGGCAATCATGCAATCCATCTTTGTGCGCAAGCACAGCCCCGATCCCGAAATCCGATGCATCTACCATCATCAAAAGGGGTTTCTGCGGATCGAATGGCGTAAGGCAAGTATTGGAAAGCAACGCCGATTTCAACTGGCGAAAGGCGCGTTCGCATTCCGTCGTCCAGACAAACGGAACACCTTTACGGCGTAAGCGATGAAGCGGAGCTGAAATGGAAGAGGCATGTGGCACATATCTGCGGTAATAATTAATTTTTCCCAGCACACTCTGTAGCTGCTTAAAATTCTGCAGCGAAGGAAGGTCTTGTATGGCACGGAGGTGCTCGGGACTGGGATGTATGCCTTGGGCATTGATTACATGTCCCAGATAGGGTAAGTCACGAGCAAAAAACACACATTTGTCCTTCAGCAAGCGAAGACCATTTTGTCGCAAGACCTGAAATAATGTTCTGAGATTGGCTAAATGTTCTTCTTCCGTCTTTCTGGAAATCACAATATCGTCCAGATAGTTTGCTGCAGTAGGGACCGACGCACAAACAGTTTGCAGATATTGCTGAAACACTGCAGGGGCGGATGCACACCCGAATGGCAGTCTTTTGAAGCGATAGAAACCAAGATACGTGTTAACCACTAAAACGCGCTGGGATTCTTCGTCCCCCAGTATTTGCAAGTACGCATCCGCTAGGTCCAACTTCGAAAAATATTTACCCAGGTACAGTGTGTCAAAAAGATCTTCCGGGCAGGGTAAAGGATAAGTTGCAATCACTAGTTGTGGATTCACTGTTGCCTTGAAGTCCACACGAAGTCTCAATTTTCCCGAAGGTTTTGGCAAAATTACTAAGGGTAATGCCCAGAGAGAAGCCTGCACACGTTCAATTACACCTTGTGATTCCAAATCGTGTAACGTTCTTGCGACCTCATCACGCTATGCGTGGGGAACATTGCGCGCTCTGAAAAATTTCGGTTGCACGATGACTTTCAGTTCCAAATGTTCTTTATAGTTCTTAGCGCAACCTAGGCCCGGTGCAAAAATGTCTGCAAATTCTTGACATGGACGAGAAAAACTGTCTGAAGGCACAGTCTGGTTCACTGATAGGACCTGATTGACTATAGAAAAGTTAAACAAATGAAATAAATCCAAACCAAACAAGTTCATTGCAGAAGAAGAACGAAGGACGTAAAATGACACAAGTTTTGTTTGTCCCTTGTATGTTGCAAGAAGGCTGCACTGTCCTAACACAGGGATAGCTTGTCGTGAATAACTATTTAACTTAACATTTGCGGCACGCACCGGAGGTGTGCCCAGTTGTTTGCACGTGTCTTTAGTGAGCAATGAAACTGCAGCTCCAGTATCGAGCTGGAATGGTATCACATGGCCATGAATGTCGAAGTCTACAAAAAGTTTATTGTCCTGCTGACGACAAGAGCGACTGTCTCGTCCAACGTGAACCGACACTGGTACAGAATCACTTGCGACTTGCCGTGATTTCCGGTGACGTCGACGCACACAATTTGTGGGACGAACACAGTCACTAATAGAGAGAGTGGCACTGGCGGAGTGGAATGAACGACATGAATGTCCATGGGCGAAGGTTCACGAGCCTGACTATTCGTGGTTCGACTCCGATTCCAGCGTGAAGCAAAGGGCCAGGAATGGTTTTTAGTGTCCAATCTGAGCTTTTTCTGGCAAACACTCTGAACATGTCTTTTTTATTACAGAAGAAGCAAATAGCTTGGCGTGACGGGCAATTCTCACGCGAATGTCTAGTAGCACACCGCGGGCATGACTTTAGCACTGCATGTGTGTGCTTGCGCAGCAAACACAGTGGAGAGCTTGGCGGCAGCTGCGCAGATGGGCGCGAGGGCTGTATACTGTTCCGTGCAGCGCGCCCAGCGGGCTGGTTAACGTGACACATGGCTGGCGAAGTTGCAAATGATTCCTGACCAAAGTCAAGTGTGTCGTGCCGATCCTATATGTCCATCACTTGTTGAAGGGAGGGATTGACTAGTTTCAAAATCTGTTCCCTTATACGAACATCAGAAACGTTCTGTGCAATTGCATCACGCACCATAGTATCTGAATAAGGGAGTCCACATTCACACTCAAAAGCACAATCCCTAGTAAGGCCTTGCAAAATTGCAACCCACTCCCTATTAGTCTGACCGGCCGTACTTTTTGTACGAAAGAAAGTATACCTTTTTGCAACTACATTCACTGATTCTTTGAAATATGCATCTAATGCCGACAAAATTTATTCGTAGGACAGAGTTGCTACGTCGCGTCGGGGAAATAATTTCACTATCACTCGGTACGTGGATACGCCGACGCAAGAAAGCAAAAAAGGCTGCCGCTCATTACCTTGAGTTCTGTAGGCGGCGAGATGGAATCCAAATTGGCGTGGCCACTCTGTACAGCTTTCCAGTGCCGCATCAAAAGGACGAAAAGGTGGTGCAACTGCATTTTGTGGCTGCGGTAGCGGTGAAGCGGCGGCTGCCGCATCGTTTTGCAGTGCACGTTGACCCTGGACGAGCTGTCCAAGGGCATCCAATAAGACCTGCGTCTGCTGATTCTGCAAGCGATCAAATTCGGACAGTACATCTGGAGATTGTGGCGAAGCCATTACACAAGTAAATCAGTCTGTATTGGTACAAACGCTAATTGGCTCGTCGCCAATCCTCGGCGACAAACTGTTGTGACTTGGCAAGACAGCCAAGTCACTATGAGAGGAAGCCGAAAGGCACGCGTTTAAGCTCACGCAGGCAGGCGTGAGGTCTGGAACAGGTCAGAGAAATAAGACTAGCAAAATAGGAGGTAACTGGTAGAATACTTAACTTTAATCCACAATTGGTGAACATCGCTCTTGTGTATACATTATCTCAATATAAACTGGTAATGGCGCCTTGCTAGGTCGTAGCAAATGACGTTGCTGAAGGCTATGCTAACTATCGTCTCGGCAAATGAGAGCATAGTTTGTCAGTGTAGCATCGCTAGCAAAGTCGGCTGTACAACTGGGGCGAGTGCTATGACGTCTCTCTAGACCTGCCATGTGGCGGCGCTCGGTCTGCAATCACTGACAGTGGCGTCACGCGGGCCCGACGTATACTAACGGACCGCTGCCGATTTAAAGGCTACCACCTAGCAAGTGTGGTGTCTGGCGGTGACACCACAATTTCGTTACTGTTGTTTGTTCCACAAAGTAAAAATGTTGCGGAGAAGAAGACCACGAGATGAGGTGGTAAGGGAATTATTGGAACAGTCGTCTGATTCTAAAACCCCACTTTGTGAATGTGAATCTCCTAGTGTAATGATGATAATGACGTAGATGTCGCTGAAATCTCAGAACTAGGCGAAGATAGTGATCATGAAGTTCCCCTTTACAAAAATGGAGAAGATCAATTTACTGCAAATTCTATTGAGTTGACTTACAGTTTTCCCGTAATTACAATGAAATTTGGAACTCTAACAGTGAACAATCTTGTTTCATGTTGTCCTTTCGTGTACTCGTCATTTACAAAGCGTCTATATGAACCATAATGGAAGGTCGAATCGTTTACGAGGACTGGGTGTATACAGACACGCACGAAATGAAATAGCCCCTTAGAGTTCTGATCCTGACTGGAGTTGAAAAGTCCAGAAATGAAAATATTAATTAGCTTTGCAGTGCTGAGAATGGCCGACCGCTTTCTAATGCAATTACGTCTCGCCACAGCACCCATGCTATTGTGAGGGTGTTGTGCTTCGAAAGTGCACCAGTCCTACGTGAAGATAGATCAAGTGACAAATTGGAAACACTCGGAGAAGTTTTCGAAGTATGGGAAGTTACACTTAGGGATTAATACATTCCAGGATTGTGCATGACCTTGATGAACAGTTGTTCACATTTTGTGGTCACTGTACATTTCGACGATACATCCTTTGAAAACCTGGTACATACGGAATAAAGTTCTGGACAATTTGTAACAGTGGAACAACCTACTGCTAGAAGAAGAAAGGGTGTTTAGGGAACGTCGAATTAACGAGATATGTTCGGAAAGAATGTTGCGAAACCTTGCTGACTGAAATTGAACAGTCTGGACGTAATATCACGTGTGATAATTGTCTTACATCTCACTATTTAGCTTATTATTTGTTGTGAGAAGATCTCACACTAGTCGGTAAAATCCGAAGAAGCAAAGGTGAACTGGCGGCTGATTTTATTGCACCTAAAGGATACTCCACATTATCTGGTTTTCAACCTCTCATGTTCCTTTGAGGAACAAACTTGTTACCGTCCTTAGCTCTCTTCACGACCATTCAACCGTTACATCATCACGTAAAGAAGCCGGAATTTATAATGATATACGATGCCACAAAGGGAGGCATTGAGAGCATGGACCAGAAGACGCGATGCTACAGCATGAAGACAAAAACAAGGTGCCGGCCATTGGTGGTTTTCTTCAACACGATCGATCTCAGTGTAACGAATGCATACATAATTTGGATGATACTACTTGCCAGTAAAAAAGAAAACAGACGACGGATTTTCACCGTCAGCTTGGGAATGCAATTATCAGGGATAGAGAGGCAAATGAAATCATTACTAGCAATGAATCAAGGAAGAGTAGTGAAAGCATTTGCTAAGAAACGAGCAAGATGTGCATGTTGTGGAGAGAAGAAACATAGAAAACTCAATTTACATGCTATAAGTGCACCAACTCGCGGTAGCGTTCACGCCTACCGAGAACGGGGTCCCGGGTTCGATTCCCGGCGGGGTCAGGAATTTTTCCTGCCTCGAGATGACTGGGTGTTATTGTGTCGTCTTCATCATTATCATTCATCCCCATTACGGTCGGAGGAAGGCAGTGGCAAACCACCCCCACTAGGACCTTGCCTAGTAAGGCGGCGCGGTTCTCCCGCGTCGCTCCCCTACGCTCTGTAAAGAAGTATGGGATTCATCATCATCGTAAAGTGCACCAAATAGGTGTGATCAGAACTTTCTGTTATTTGTACCTTGCGCAAATTTCCAGTAACAATAAGATCCACGAGTAGAACTATAAAATTTGTGGCCTTTTTAATGTAAACTTTAATTAAATATGACTATTTTAAAAGCATTTGTAACTCAAAAGTCGTTCACATAACAAGTAGTCAAAATAGTGCACCTTTTTCCAATTTAAACAACATGAACCAGAGAGAGACCCGACTGATAGGCAACGTTATATAGATATTGTGGTATGCAGAGGGTTAAGAAATATACAACTTCACAGATTTAACAAAAGGGGATTAAAATAAATGAGCAAAAATTTTAAATAAATGTTCGTAACTTTTGAAGACAGTAACCACAGAAAATATTAAATACGATGTAAGATTACATTGGCTTCTTTTTACTACTCGAGTGGGTATACTTTGCATTTCATCCTCCGTCGTTAAAACTGCCCTCCTTCCTTTGCTTTCAGTGGCTGATAACGTTCGACTTTGTCACGTTTATTTTCCTTTACTTAGCTGAGTGTTTCATTATTTGCCGGCCGGAGTGGCCGAGCGGTTCTAGGTGCTACAGTCTGGAACCGAGCGACCGCTACGGTCGCAGGCTCGAGTCCTGCCTCGGGCATGGATGTGTCTTATCTCCTTACGTTAGTTAGGTTTAAGTACTTCTAAGTTCTAGGGGACTGATGACCTCAGAAGTTAAGTGCCGTAGTGCTCAAAGCCATTTGAACCATTTTTGTATCATAATTTCAATGGAGGTGGCTACTCCAACGGGAACAGAAAGATAGCATAAGGAGACAGATAATGAACGCTCTGAACAGTACTGCCACAAAGGAACTAAGGAAAACCGACGCTTTTAGTACGGAGGGTGTCATTTTAAGTCACGATCTGTGAGTAATTAGTGCTACATCTGTCGCTCAGCTGTTTGTCCAAGTGAAACTGTTGTCAAAATAACGTTTTTTGAAGAATTCGATGCAGGACGTTGCAGAATTAACAACAGATGTTAATGTTTCGATAGGACACATCAGTATTATGAAAACAATACCTTTGTACTTTTTACTTCCAGAAACATTTATACTAGTACTCAGTAATGAATAGACATACACGTAATTAACTAGTAGCTTCGCTTTTAAGTAACTTGCTGTAGCATTCATGTATACGGTAAATACTTCTGAAGTAAGGTGTTTCCTTAGTTTGCGGGTTTTCTCAGAAAGGTTTCGATCTGCTTCTCTTCGTAAAACCTTAACTTTCTTCTTCTTCTTTAGCTTGCAGCGCTTTTCATGAGAAGTGCTCCACTTCAAGTACTCTCACTTATGATAAATTAATGTTAGTTTGTTTTGATCCATTTGTTGAAGCATTGAAATATTTAATTAGCTGCCGTTTCAATAAGGTTATCGGTGGAAATTTGTTGTACGATGTTTGTAAGATGTGAAAAAATGGAAACATTTGCGCCTCCTAGCAATGCAAATGGAGAGCAACGTACAGACTGGAGTAAGGCGTTCAGTTCCTCAGTCAAGCACAAATCCTCAGACGAACAGAGTTAGAGACGAGAACGCAGACTGCCAGACTGCCAGACGCCTGCACCCGGACACGTGGCTCGAGAGAGCGCTATCCTGGGTCGTATAACACCAGAGAGCTTCTCTTCTGTGTTGGACTCTGCCACCTCTCGTTTTACCCTCTTCGGCTTCAGTGGCAGACGTAAAAATACGGCGGTCCTCGCTGCTGGCTTCATCTCTAGATATCCACTGCCACTCGACACGTCTTCTTTATTACGTCCTCAACATTTATACCCCGCTCTTACCCTCTTCTCCTCTTATGATTTCTTCCAATGAGTCTTTTCCATTCACCACCCGTTCTACAAGTGCAAGATAGAGAAAGAGGAAATGAAGTTGTCTTTTCGAGTGGGGACATTAATTGTCAGCATCCGGTCACCACATCGATGGTTTCCGTTTTATTATGACGAGCTTGTTTACATACTGTGTAACTGATAGTTTATTTTCCAGTGCAATTTTTTCGACTGACATATGGTGTCCAAGAACGTGCATCAAGAAAGTACAGAAGATTTCGTTATGGATACGTTATGTTACGTAATTTATAACTTTTATGGTGACAAAATATACGCACTGGAGAAATGAGGAACTCCATGCATCAGCGTTTATAAGTAAAGAGGTGACAAAGAAAATCGTGTAGTGTCAATAAACCAAGGAATGTTCACAAAACTGACACAGTAATGCACGAAGTAGGCTAGCGTCCGACAGATGAAGGAAACTTAGAAAACAACAAGTAAAAAGTCATAAATGTAGAATCATAAACAAGAAATAAAAACCTGCGCCATTTAATGACCCCCAGGTCAAGAGTTCGTGTCTTTTACACCGAACACAAGAAATACGTAACACAATGAGGGCCATATAAGAACTTTACGTATGCTGGAATTGGTCAACTCCGATATATCATGATATGAGGATTAACCCATTAAAATATAATTGAGAAACGATCTAATCGGTTAGTGAGGTCATGAAGAAATTTAGATAGAGCTTTACTGAATTTTTTGAGATAATACTACATTTACAACCGTCAGATATCACTGCTTCTTACAATGGTCTGAGACATTGCATTTGCATAAATGAGTGTATATGACATTGTCAAAACAGGAGAAAGCTATAGTAAGCAGATAAAAATTTAATGTTTTACTATTGACTTCAAGTACAGCTTACGTAGCAAATCTCTGCTTGCTGCTTGTGATTGTAACGGAAGTAACTGCACGGATGGTTCAATGTATAAAAAATTTTTGGGACGTTGTAGCCGCTTTCTGATTCAATTGCTGCCAAAGATAACGTAACTGTTTATAGCACATGTTACCTAGAGGTTTAAAATACGACTTTAACATAAGATGCAACTGTCTTCCACACTTAGAGAGCATTTGTAATACTACATGGATCCGAATATGGTAGTTAAGCTACCGAAACTGGTCATCACTTTGTAAATAATTTTTTATACTGAAAGCTATTGAGACAATATATAGAAAAATTTTGAAACCTTTAACAAGTTCTTTAGAAAGTTTTTATAATTTTTATAATATTACAGTTGAATTTGCGTAAATGTTACTTTCGACATTGTAGTGGATATAAACGATAAAAAATAACACGGATATACCTAGAACCCTGGCTGTGTATCAGTTGGTTTTTTTGTTGCTGAAGAGGGTAGTCTTTCTCCAGTTGTTAAATATCGTCAACTCCTACTAAGATATCATCCCAAAAACTTTGCAACAAGAGAAACTAATGTATTTCACATACAAATAAGGGCTAAATGTCATTATGACTCTTTTAATTGCTGTTATAATCACAACGAACAGTTTATCGAATTTCACAAAACACCATAAGCCACAGACTAAAATTACAATTTCCCCCTCATGTCGTCACTGATGGCTGCTCACATTATGTGTCGCGTGTTTGTAGCCACTGATTTTCACGCCAAAAATTCGGCAGAGCCCGAAAGCTTTGAGCGACAGGAGTCAATCGCAGAATGAACTATCAATCTAATATACTGTGAAGCAGATGTCTAGAAAATGTTTTCATGTATCCGTAAGATCACAAGAGAACGAAATGTTAAATAGTTACAAGAGAGTGAATTACGAAAAAAAACGCTACCTGTTGCTGTGCCTCATTGAAGAAGTAACAGTTATGTGACTGTTTCAGTGAACTTTTCTCATCAGCGGCAGACTAAGTTTGTAATATTTTGAAGTTTGTGCCCAACTTGTTATGGACGCAAGATAATAATGAACAAATGTAGTCTACAGGTGAACGCAGTACAAACCATCCAAGACATATCTTGCTGTAGGTTCACACAGTACGCCAAATCATATCTACAGTCGTATGTTTGACAGAAATTTGTCGTTACTGTAAACTTCATGGCTGTATGTACTTTCCTCACCAGAATTCTCATTCTTTGTACACGATATGTGAACCACTATCGTTTAAATTTCCAACTGCACGGATCAGTGAAGATCAAGAATATAAGTGGCGGAAATTCTGATTGCTTTTGAATCCGTATAAAGGTAAATTTCATTTGAAGTTGAAAATTAAGGTACGGAATTGAGATTTTGCATATAGGTGTAACATCACCATCAGTGTCAATATTGGGGCTATAAACCACTATAGGTGATAGTCTGTATTTTGTATTTATTGCCGTAATGTGTTTGAGCAGTGCACTGCTCGTGTACATGCCAAATCTTGCTTGACAGCTTTGTCTTCACGGAAATGTCACCTCGTTTCTTATTCGACATACTGGCGTCACTAAGTTACTGGCTTGTCTGCCCGTGAGTAGCAGCAGCATCGCGTATCGATAAGAGCAGTCGTATTATCCTTGAAGCGACCGCTAGTACTTCCGGCTCGTAGTGTGTCGGGATTTCAGTGGGGACGCAGCGCTAGTGAGGTACGGACCGCCAGTCAGTACTCGCCGAGAGCTTGCGACGCACATGCACTGGCCGACGGAAGGAGACTGGAGGGGGAATGACCGTTGGTTGGTTGTTCTATCGGACGTCTCATCCGGCGACGTGTATTTCGTCTTTTGACCGTTTCTGGGACTCGTCAGTTGGTCATCTTGCCGGAAGTGGGTCGGTTCCTTCTTTGTGCAGAGATGTCAGGTGCCCACTGGGCAAGTGTTATCTCTGCAAGATATAGCCAGTGTGCCCGGGTGGCCTTGTCTCTGAGTCCTAAACAGACACGGAGTTGAGTTGGGATGGAGCTGCAGTGAAGTCCGGACAGCCATGACTCGTCCGACCGTTGCTGACATACATGACTTGAGTGGGGACGACCTTGGTTGGTCGTTCAGTCGGTCGTCTCATCGGACGACGTATATTTGGTCTTCGACCGATTCGGGTTCTCTCTCTCTCTCTCTCTGTGTGTGTGTGTGTGTGTGTGTGTGTGTGTGTGTCAAACTCCCATTCGTCCTTGTTGTTCCACAGTGATTGTTCTCACGAATGTTCGAGTTCCTGTGGAAGTGTTTTCGTGACACTGTGTGTAGCTTGTGTAATTTCGACTGAGCAGTTATGTTAATGGTGTCTGCATACTGGAGTAGGCAGTCGGTCTGTTGGGACAGAGCAGCGAGGAATTCTCCGCGGCGAGGGCATTAGCGTAGCGTTCCCCAGTGTGTTTTTCTCCCCGTGTTGATGCTGTCCGTACCGCGTGTAGTTCGACAGTCTTTGGTGTTGTTCATATTTTTGTGTGGTTATTGTGCCTTGTCTGTTTTTAGGCGCCAATTTTGATGACTTAGTGCTCCTGGCATCTTCGTCCTCGGCTGATATTTTCCATTGTTATGCCGTTGGTCAGCAGAAGGAAATTGATTAGGTTGTTGGCCCGTCCTTCAGCCGTCCCTGGGTCGGGTTGCCATCTGATTATTTAGTATTACGCTCGGCTGCCTGTCTCACCTAACCTTACATTAGAGTTACCTCCTCAGGCCGACCCTTGGAACACTTCTGAGCACCGTTGTACTGTTGTTTTTACATTGTGATTTTTATCTCAAGTACTGTGCGAGGCCTATTAATTTAGTTTGTTTTAATTTTAAAATAAGGCCTTCAGCCGTCTTAAGTGAAAACTTTGAAGATTCCTGTTTGAACTATTTTTTAAAAAGAAAAGGGGGGGGGGATTTTGCTTTATTGCAAATCCTTGTTATCCATTCCTTAAACCTTGAGTTCTTCTATGTTAAGTATGTGGCCTTCAGCCGAGCTTTTATGTCAAATATTTTTAAGAGAAGGCCTTCACCCGTCTTAAATTAAAATTTAAAAATTCACTTGTTTAAAACGTTTTTAAATTTTCTTCTCTATTGGAAATTCCTGTTATCCATGCATTCAGCCTTAGTTCTTCTATGTCTAGTGTGTGGCTTCCAGCCGAGTATTTACGTAATTATCTTTTAAAGTATGGCCTTCAGCCGCGTGTATTCCTTAAAGCAATTTTAATAGCTTGTGGTCGGGCTTTCAGGCGTATTCTTTTTGAATCCTTTTAAGGGCGTGCGTGATTCGGTGTCTTTTTTTTAGGATATTAAAGTTTGTGTGTTTTGTGCAACTAACAGTAACCGATCTTGGCCTCTTTCCGCAACCATAACCTGATCCGCTCTGTCCTGCGAAACCAGATTTCAGTGTTTTAGATCAAGTAATAGAAATAAGTGTAGGTTAGATTCTATTGTGTTGGCTGAATAGCCAACACCTTGTTACTAATGGAGGCCGAAATGCACGCGTTTTAGCTCACGCAGGTTGGCGTGAGGAGGGAAGAACTATACTGACGTGAGGTCTGGAACATGACAAGGAATTAAAATTCAGAAAGCGGACGTAATTAGCTTGATACTTAACTTTAATCCATTAATGATGAACGTCGCTCTTGACGGTACATGATTCACAAGATTATCTGTTCAGATTATAGTAACTGAATATGGCACCTTGCTAGGTCGTAGCAATTGACGTAGCTGAAGGCAAATGAGAACGTATGTAGACATTGAACCATCGATAGCAAAGTCGGCTGTACAACTGGGGCGACTGCTAGGGAGCGTAGACTAGACCTGCCGTGTGGCGGAGCTCGGTCTGCAATCACTGATAGTGGCGACACGCGGGTCCGACGTATACTAACGGAGCGCGGCCGATTTAAAGGCTACCACCTAGCAAGTCTGGTGTCTGGCGGTGACACCACAGATTCAACACCAAACACATATGAATATTTCATGAGGCTAAACCTGAAACGTCCCCTTAGAAAAATTATACATGACTGTGCTTAAACTGACACACAATTTTTTTTTAGCGCAACGCAATTTGACTTTCAGTAATCCCTACAAGAGAATGGCCCTGACTAAATTAACCTATACGTTTCACAAATCGCTTACCTCACCAAAAATCTTCGTTACTCGAACTACTATAATACAGCGAGCGCCACTACTGCCAGCTAAATAAAAGATTCAAACTACTGAAGCCACTAACTACTAATAGGCATAGTTAGCAAATGAAAGATTTTGATACAGAACAAACAATGTATTTACCTTAATAGTGTTCGAAAGTCATAATATATATAGCAGTTCATGACATCCAGTCTTACAAATTTCAAAACTCCGCCATTTCTCTCCCCACATCCACCACCGCTGGCGGCTCACCTCCAACTGCGCAACGCTACGCGCTGTTAACATCCAGCTGTCCAACACTACAATGTCAGACAAAAATGCAAACTAGCCACAGACTGCACACAGAACAGCCAGTGATATTCATGCAGAGCGCTACGTGGCGTTACCAATAAGAAAACCTAAATAGCCTACTTACATGGCCCCCATGCTCCCCACAAAAAGTCTTACAAATTGTTTTGGGCCGTGGCCAAAACAGATTTGAAAAAATTTTCATAATTACAATCACAAATAAATCAAATGCACACACTTATTGATAGAATGTTGGTCAAAAGCTAAAATTTTCTCACAGTCCATAAAGACAGTCCTGATCATTCATCACAGTAAAATTGCAGTGGTTTTTTTTTTCTCAAAGTCTGAGCAGTAAAAGGAAATGCACACGGAAGTAGTGGATTTCCATGCAGTGTTGAAGAAGTAGTGTTGTCCTTCCATAGGAACGACAGTGTTGACTCTTGACATGCATACAGGTAATGGGCCACAACAGAGCAAACCCACAGCAGAGTCAGTCGGAGTTTCGAAGAATATTGGTAGGTAGGTCATCACAGAGCAGACCAACTGTAGTCCTGGTAGAGATTACTGTATTGGTGGGCCCCCAGAGGAGCAGATCCACTGCAGTCCTTGTAGAAATAATGGTATTGGTGGATCATCAAAGGTGCATACCCACATCAGTCCTTGTAGAGACGGCCAGCAGCCATCTGTTGCGACTGTGCAGGAGCACAATCACCATCGAAGAGTCTTGCGGACAATATAGCAAGCCCATAAACCATCACTTGTTCAGTGACAAAGTTTTTGTTTGAAATGTCCTTAGAACCAGCAATGCTGTTATCCAGTCCCTTGCTGAATTATTAACACACGTGTGAACACTATCAGTCCCAACTTCTCACTTATTGTCCATATACTATGACCAACAGAAACGTGTGCAGCGAAATGTATGCTTACAAGTTACTTAATTTGCTGAACTGGTGTCCATTAAAATTTTATAACATGAGAATACAATTACAAAGATACAGAAAACGTCATTAAGGGACATAACAATACAGATAAAATTTGTAGTAGTACAGGCTTTACAAAAGAATAGATTTATACAGATACATTAGTGTTACAGGAATTATGACATAGGTACATACATAAAAGATCAGAATAACTGTTGAAACATCAACTTTACACATGAGCATTAAAACAAAACAGAATAAATAATGTCTAAACATCTTTACAAGGTAAATAACATATCAGAAAAACTCTACAACATAAATCTTATTAGCTAGACACATACAGACAGGAAAAACACAAATTCACATAGTGTAATAACACAAAAATACAGGACAGGGTTTGTTTACAGTGTAACATTTGTTACTGCAGTCCAACCCGAAAACTTCATCCCATAGATCTTTCGTCTTATTTCAACATTTGTTTCCACCAAAAAAATCCTATCGAAGCATGCTTTCTGTATTTATATGTTCACATATTTCTTACCTCATTATTTATTTTCCGTTATCTTACCTCATCATTTATATCCAATAAAATCCTACCTAAGCTGGTTGTCCATAAACCCTACTCTTTTTGTTCATATCCTCTTTTAAATACTCTTTTGGCCAAACCATTTTCTTATAGCTTCTCAATGCATTTCTTTCCATTCATCACAACTCGTTCTCTTATATAGCCTACTCCATCTTTCAATAAATGATTTTACATGTGAAATGTGGTGTAATCCTTTACCCTTTCTAGTATGCAGAGTTTCATCTTCAAAGCAATTATCACGTTGTATACAGTGGTAAGGAATACTAAAATTTTTCTGAAGGTTAGCGTCTATGTTATCTTTCGCTGAGCCAGCCGGCGCACGTGGCTGCCAGCGGTGTGAGTCATTGCCTATTGTCTCTTTGTTGGCGCGTATCGTTATTGGGATTTGGATATCTAACTTCTACATATTCACCTTGACGAGAAGGCCCTGCCCTGTTTGAATCTCGCCACTTCTGATGAAATTCAGGTCTGTCGTTATGAATATAACGTCTGTCGTCATGTCGGTAATTTCTGTAATTAATTTCTTGTCGGTCACATGGTGGAGAACTTCTCCCTGAGACGTAACTGTGGGGAGGACCGTTGTGTCTGAAGTCATTCTGTCTCCCTTGATAATAATTGTTTTGGTTCCCATACTGTCTGTTTCTATGGATGTCTCTGTGATAGTCATTACTGCGGAGAGGTGACCTTTCCCTGTAATTATTACTACTCTACCAACAGATGTCATACGGGTGGTGTCTGTTTTGGTCACGATATACGTTGTAAGAATAGCCTTGTCGTGTCCAGTTATTATTTCTGTCATCGCGGAATTGTGACCGATGTGACCTGTAGTTATTGTGTTCCTGTTTTCGCATTCTGCGATTGTCAGTGTCAATTACTAATTCTTGCAACAGTCTCTGAAAATCTTCAATGTCGTCTTTGCAACGTCCTGCCAAAATAATGTGTCGTAAATGTTCAGGCAATTTGATTAAGCAAATGTGGAAGAGTTCTGAGGGGCTGTATGGGTTTGATGGGTACTGATTCTTGTGCAACATGTCTTCAAAATATTTCACAAGACTGGAGAATTCAGATTGTTCGAAATGTTTCATCATTATGATGCTATGTTTTACTCGGTCTTATGTAGCTTGAGACCAATATGCTGAGAGGAAGGCATGATAAAATTCTCCTTCACTGTGAATGACCGATCGCATTCTTACAGCTGGTTCATTCTCTAAATAGCCACACATAAATTCTAATCTGTGCTCTAATGACCAGTTGGGAGGAAAACAATGAGAGAATTGATGAAGCCACGCTTGTGGATGAATGTCGTTGCCGGAATTCTTAAATGTTTTGAATTTACGTGTAGTAGTGAACAGCTTATAGTCAAAATCATCATGTCGGCAAGTCGCAAATCGGTCATTGTTACTTTGTTTCGGCGATTCCATCTCAAAATTCGCTGTACCTTGCCAGTTTCTTTCATAATTTCCGAAGTGCCTCGTGTTATTATTTTGTGGCTGTTCCGTACTTCTATGTCCCTCTTCCCGTATTGGTGCGTGAGTGTCCTCTGAAATACGTAATTCTTGTATTACCTGTGTCAACTATTCTTGTACTTCCCGGATTTCTCTTTCGTACTGTGTATTGATTTGATTTTGATTTTGTTTGAATTTTCTAATTTGTTCATACTCTTCTATGTCAGTGAAAGCTACAGGTCTTGTGTCATTCAGACCACCATCTACCTTCGTAGTTAAGTTAGTGAACTGATCCGAAAGCTCGGCTACTTTCTTCGATAGTGAACACGTTTCCTCAGTATGTTTTTCTGAACCAAGTTTCAGAGTGTCCATTTGTGTTGAAATCGAATCTACTGTGACCTTTAAGCTTTCCTGAGTTTTTGCAAGTTGCGTAACCGGATCGGTAGATGCAACTGAGTCAATTTTAGCTTGCAAGGTGTTGTGATTTTCATGAGCAATAGTTTGCAGTTCTTTTATGGCTGCTTCTTGATTCTGTAATGCATTTTCATGCCGCGAAAAAATAGGTTGAAAATGTTCACAAATTTGTGTTTTTACATCATTACAGACATTTTGACATTTCGATTCAATGTTATGTAACTCAGTAGTTAAATCTTCACGTGTTTGTTGAAGTGTGGGGTCTAACTTCCGAAGATGTTGTTCCATTGTGTCTAACTTTTGAAGCTTTTGCTGTGTTTGTCTCTGATTTTGTTCCATTGTGTCTAACTGTTGCTGTGTTTGTCTCTGGTGTTGTTCCATTGTGTCTAGCTTTTGAAGATTTTGTTCCATTGTGTCTAACTTTTGAAGCTTTTGTCCCATTTGTTGCGTTAATTGTAATAACAATGCACTGGTGTCTGAAACATGTTCCTCAGTGCATATTCGCATTTTGAGAAGCAGGGTGTCTTTACTTATTTGAGAAAATGGCGAGGACCAACCAGAATCTACAGTATTTGCAAGATTGTGTCCTGTCATTTCGGATTCCTGAGGCAAGCTGTTGCCGACCGATCGATCGATAATGCTTCCCTGTTCACTAATTGTTTCACTGCCTACGCCATTATTTGCAGCCCGCTCCATTTCCCTATGCACAATTACCAAATTACTACTTTGAATGTCTGCTAATTCATTACGCAGTGGTGCTGATAAGCTACGCTCGTCGTCACTATTATTTCTCCGTTTACTTTCGAGCATAGTGTTACGTTTATCACACGCCATTGTTGTCACAATATTTCACACAATCACACAGAAAAACACAATTTGAAGAGCAAAACAAGAAAACACATTAACATAACGTTGAAAATAATATCTCGTTAATTGCAAGCGCAGCTGCGAAATACTTGGTGCAAATCTACATGCATGACACAACTGTTTTCCTGTACAAGAATGAAAAACCACAACTACAAAGGAAATTCTCTCTACAACTACGCGCTAACAATAAACAAAGGCTGCACTAATTGTACAAAGTACAAGAAAAAAATCAGAAGATTCCAGTGAGGTATCCTCGGCTAAGGGTCGACATAAGAAACGTCCCCTTAGAAAAATTATAAATGTCTGTGCTTAAACTGACAAACAATATTTTTTTTAGCGCAACGCAATCTGACTTTCAGTAATCCCTACAAGAGAATGGCCCTGACTAAATTAACCTATACGTTTCACAAATCACTTACCTCACCAAAAATCTTCGTTACTCGAACTACTGCAATACAGCGAGCGCCACTACTGCCAGCTAAATAAAAGATTCAAACTACTGAAGCCACTAACTACTAATAGGCATAGTTAGCAAATGAAAGATTTTGATACAGAACAAACAATGTATTTACCTTAATCGTGTTCAAAAGTCATAATATATATAGCAGTTCATGACATCCAGTCTTACAAATTTCAAAACTCCGCCATTTCTCTCCCCACATCCACCACTGCTGGCGACTCACCTCCAACTGCGCAACGCTACGCGCTGTTAACATCCAGCTACCCAACACTACAATGGCAGACAACAATCCAAACTAGCCACAGACTGCACATAGCACAGCCAGTGATTTTCATACAGAGCGCTACGTGGCGTTACCAATAAGAAAACCTAAACAGCCCACTTACAAACCAATACCACCATTGTCAAGTAAATAACTTTGTAACAACGTAGAAAGTTCCTTTTTTGTGACCGTGACATTTCCACTGTGTTAAAAAATCTGTTCTCTTTCTGAGCGAGTGTGGGACATACTGGTGAACTTAAGTAAAAAAGGTGATTGCTTCCTTACAAATATTATCAGATTAAATATAAAGTCTAACTTATGTTAATCTACGACTATTTTTTTTACGAACTGGGTTACAGCTGTAGCCTATCAGACAAAACGCAGCATACCGTAAGACAGTCCAGTACGATTTATTTCTGCTG
Organism: Schistocerca serialis cubense; assembly: GCF_023864345.2. NCBI lineage: Eukaryota > Metazoa > Arthropoda > Insecta > Orthoptera > Acrididae > Schistocerca > Schistocerca serialis. The sequence goes on along the minus strand of NC_064643.1, from coordinate 739,068,484 downwards.
TCTGGCGTGAGTTCGCGACAGTGATGAGGTTGTTTAAGGCCCGGATCTCGTGTCTCGACGCCGTGGCCTGTGCACAGTGTGCCCTCATCGCCACCGAGCCACTTTGGCAATTAGAAGGGTGGAAAGTCTGGTCAATATTACGTTATACTATAGGCCACCGGGAGTAGTGCTGTTTGATCTCCAGTAGGTTGTGGGGATCGTGGTGAAATAGTAGGAAGTAAGAATCCTTGGTCCTGGGTGGACGCCTATCTGGGTGGCCAGTTCGTGTGTGACATTAGTCCACGACGAAGGTCAAAATATGAGACAGGTGTGGCCAATGTGGACGATACGCAATGATGGTGAAGTAGACGCTAGCAAGAGGATTTCAAGCTACTTGTTAGGGATGTGCCCCGTTTCGTTCAGCTGTTATCTCATAATATTCATATAGAAGGCCACGGGTCGCATATCCCACGTTGAGCAGTCCAAGGCCACCATCTTGTTGGCGGGTAAGAGTCTAAAAACAGACTTCGAACATGGAACCAACCATAAGATAATAAGTAGCGAAGGCTTGTCTGAATGTTGCGCCCTATCGCCGTTGGCAGAGGGAGAACCTGCGCGATATGGACCATTTTAGACACTGCATAATGATTGAGGAACTCAGTGTGGACGGCCGAAGTGGCCGTGCGGTTCTAGGTGCTGCAGTCTGGAACCGCGAGACCGCTACGGTCGCAGGTTCGAATCCTGCCTCGGGCATGGATGTGTGTGATGTCATTAGGTTAGTTAGGTTTGACTAGTTCGAAGTTCTAGGGGACTAATGACCTCAGCAGTTGAGTCCCATAGTGCTCAGAGCCATTTGACCTATTTTTTGAACTCAGTGTGTTCAAGGCTATTCTGACGGTGGAGGAGGCTCTGGTGGACGTCATCAGGAATGATATGTGGCAGGGAAAATCACCGCTGCTGCGAGTGTGACGGTTGGCGTAAATGTAAAAAAATTTGACGATATAGTTTGCGGAGGGCAGCGACCTGATATGTTTACGTTACAAAGAACAGTCGATATCGCATTAATATTTCTTTATTGACCGGTTTCGGCTTATATACAAGCCATCTTCCGAATTTCTTGGCCACCTATAGCTGGTGCTGACGGCCCCTTGGGTTTCTCTTGATAACCACGATCGTACACTCAGAACGTGACTGAGATCTTGTAATCTGCATTGAAAAATGGTTGAAATGGCTCTGAGCACTAAGGGACTTAACTTCTGAGGTCATCAGTCCCCTAGAACTATTGAAACCTAACTGCCGCCCGCTGTAGACGAGCGGTTCTAGGCCCTAGAGTCTGGAACCGCGCGACCGCTATGGTTGCAGGTTCGAATCCCGCCTCAGGCATGGATGTGTGTGATGTCCTTAGGTTAATTACGTTTAAGAAGTTCTAAGTTCTAGGGGACTGATGACCTCAGAAGTTAAGTCCAATAGTGCTCAGAGCCATTTGAACCATTTGAAACCTAACTAACATAAGTACAACAACACACATCCATGCCCGAGGCAGGATTCGAACCTGCGACCGTAGCGGTTCCAGACTGTAGAGCCTAGAACCGCTCGGCCTCTCCGCTGGCAATTTGCATTGAGATGTGGGAACGGCGACGGTATGTGACTGTCGAACCATGGGATCGTTTGTGGACCAGAATGATTGAAAGATGGCGAAACTGACGGTTATGTCTGTAACACCGGAAATGCATATCCTCCTATTTCCATCTATTGCACTGCAATTCTTTTCCTTATTTTGTTACCTAAAGATATAACATTTCTGTGTCTTTGTATATTGTAATTGTTTTACTATTTGTATATATATGCATTTATGTCGATTTATAATTGGTTTGTTTTGTGAATATTATTTGTATTTTTACGCTGGGTCTTGCCTAGGGAAAACTGCTATCGAACGATTACATCGATAGGTCGTGTGAAGAATCAAAGTATGTAGGATCTTTGGTAGTGTTAACTCTGCCTCGTGGAGCGCGGCCAGAGCAAAAGAGAGTCTGGCTGGGGTGGTGCAGTGGAGCAGGTGTGTTGTCTGACGCTCCTGCGAGTTGCCGCGCTTTCAGGGTTTGGCAGCATGTAATTGCGCTCGACTTGCGATGATAGTTTCTGACATGGTGTCGCGGACGGGAAGCATTAGCTGGCGCACATCAAGAGCCCGTTTCGCCTGGTGACCGTGTTGAGAAGAAGGCGCGCCAACATCCAGCTTCTGCAACAGCGACGGCCGACAATGAGTGACTGTCGCCATCTCCTCGATCGACGGCTTCAAACCTTCAATCAGCCAACAAGGAAGACTGGAAGCACGTAATGTTTTAGAACTGTGTGGCAGAGCTCAGCATTTCAAACTTTTAAAATTGTTGCATCACAAAATTACAGCAATTTAGCATGAATGTTTGTTGCTCATTGTCCCAATTGCATTACCAACCAGGGTCCCTTCCTTTTCCGGAATGAACCCGAGTGTCGTGGAAATTCAAACGCCAGCATCATTCGATTTCACTGCTTTAACTTCAAAGTTCAGTTAAGGTATTCATAGCTGGCTACAATATTCAGATGACACAAATACAAATTAAGAGTGCGAGTTTTGTTACCGTATTTTAGCTTACCTGTGACTGCAGCTCAGCTTGGTACATACTAAATTTTACTACTGTTAATTGTTCGGAATCATTTAATTCAAGTTCAAAGTTAAATCACTTATTTCTAAATTGCGTAGATTCAAGTAGCTTTTGAAATGATTGTTGAGGTAGTCCAAGAGTAACCGTATTTTACGGAATTTCGATGTGCTTCAGAAAGAAAGCTCACTATTAACTTCAGTCATTAAATTAACTTTCGATTTTCCTATTTTATTAATTCTTTTGCTAAATTAAGTCAGAGTGTAGCGAAATTTATTACTTCTGACAAACTTTCAGTTTTCACACTGCCCGTGTCAACCTTCAGCTGCCACGCTTCTAGTGCTAATTATATGTGTAATAACCTTTCTCTTTCAGTTACTATAGTAATGGTCCTTAGGACTGGCGACCGTAATTTCCCCCAAATCTCAAATATCTAATTACCGCTAGTTAATTGTTAACGTAACGGCCGCACATTTACTTTCTTTATTAACTTTATCCCTTTTCAAAATTAATTTCCACCTGTTTAATTAGCATTTTTCCTTTCATCTAGATGTAATCCTTTCCTCCCTCTTTACCGACAGATTAACTTCGGTGACGATTGCTTTTCCCAAATTTCCATTAGGTACACGCGGTTTAATTTTTCACTGTCATTAAGGTCGATAAGTGAGGGGGAGGTTACATGTCGACTTTGATATTATCGAATTTTGGAATGCGAATCATATAGCATGCTATGTAGATAGAATTAATTTGATTTGAAAATAGTGTATTCTATCACTTTTCATTTTTATTAAGGATTATCCGATAGCGATTGCCAATACATGAAGTACTTGTAGTCGTTGTATTTCTTGAGAATTGCGTTTGACTGTGCTGGCTTTTCCACAGACATATCGAGGTGGGCCTATGGCCACCATCAGCTGAACGCAGGTTGTAAAGGTGACGCCGATGCCAGGTAGGACAGCGTTCAGCCAAGGCCGTTGTGTACACTGGACTGAGTGAGCGGACGATCGGCCTGAGCCGACACAATACTGACAGCAGGTAACGCCGTCGTTGGAATTCTGCTCCAGATGTCCCGCGCTCCCACTTTACTAACGCGTTGTTCTCCGTTGAGGTCGTTGTCAAGTACATTAAATGTCCCGGAAGGCGAGCAAAAAGGAGCTTTGGGCGGAGAAAGCAGAGAAGACGGCGTACATCTATTTAAAAAAAGCTGATAAAAAAGCTGTTAACGCCTTTTTAAGAGACAGTCTTCAGTCCTTCCTTTCTGATCTTGCAGGTGTAGAATAGTTGTAGAATGATTTAAAAGCGATAGTATCGACAGCAATTGAGAGATATATATCACACAAATTAATAAGTGATGGTACTGATCACCCATGGTACACAAAACGTGTCAGATCTCTGTTGAAAAAGCAAGGAAAAAAGCATGCCAAATCTAAAAGAACTAGAAATTCCAAGATTGGCAAAGTTTTGCAGATGTCCAAAATATAGCGCGTACTTCAATGCAACATGTTTTTAATAAGATCCGTACCTAAAGACTGGAAACTTGTTCAAGCCACACCAGTACCCAAAAACTGAAGTAGGGGTAATTCACTGAATTACAGGCCCATATCACTAGCGTCGATATGTTGTTGTTGTGTGGTCTTCAGTCCTGAGACTGGTTTGATGCAGCTCTCCATGCTAGTCAATGCTGTGCAAGCTTCTTCATCTCCCAGTACCTACTGCAGCCTACATCCTTCTGAATCTGCTTAGTGTTTTCATCCCTTGGTCTCCCTCTACGATTTTTACCCTCCACGCTACCCTCCAATGCTAAATTTGAGATCCCTTGATGCCTCAAAACATGTCCTACCAACCGATCCCTTCCTCTAGTCAAGTTGTGCCACAAACTTCTCTTCTCCCCAATCCTATTCAACACCTACTCATTAGTTATGTGATCTACCCATCTAATCTTCAGCATTCCTCTGTAGCACCACATTTCGAAAGCTTCTTTTCTCTTCTTGTCCAAACTGGTTATCGTCCATATTTCACTTCCATACATGGCTACACTCCATACAAATACTTTCAGAAACGACTTCCTGACACTTAAATCTATACTCGATGTTAACAAATTTCTCTTCCTCAGAAACTCTTTCCTTCCCATTGTCAGCCTACATTTTATATCCTCTCTACTTCGACCATCATCAGTTATTTTGCTCCCCAAATAGCAAAACTCCTTTACTACTATAAGTGTCTCATTTCCTAATCGAACTCCCTCTGCATCACCCGACTTAATTCGACTACATTCCATTATCCTCGTTTTGCTTTTGTTGATGTTCATCTTATATCCTCCGTTCAAGACACTGTACATTCCGTTCAACTGCTCATCGACGTCCTTTTGCTGTGTCTGATAGAATTACAATGTCATCGGTGAACCTCAAAGTTTTTATTTCTTATCCATGGATTTTAATACCGACTCCGAATTTTTCTTTTGTTTTCTATATCGCTAGCTACAACCCTATCTCACTCACTTTCCAACCACTGCTTCCTTTTCATGTCCCTGGACCCTTTTATCTTAGTAAAATAGATTAAGGAAAGACAAACCTACGTTTCTAGCATTTGTAGACTGAGAGAAAGCTTTTGACAATGTTGACTGGAATACTTTCTTTCAAATTCTGTAGGTGGCAGGGGTAAAATACATTGAGCTAAAGGTCAATACAGCAGCAAATGATAATTTAAAAAGACAAGCAGCAGATCACCTAACAGGTGAGATAAAATGATTGTAAACTTGGTCACACAATCATATAAAAACCTGGTGCAACGTCAAGAATGGCAACTATATAAAAGATTTAAAAACCTGCTGCAAAACAGCAAATATAATACCAAAGGTTAATTTAAAAAGACAAGCAACTGATTACTAAACGCCAGGAACAGCAATAATGTATAAAAATTTTAGAAATCTGCTGTAAAACAGGAAATATAATAGCAAAGGTTAATTAAAACACAAGCGACTGATCACAACTGGGGAACAAGATAATAAAACACAAGAACCAAGGGGCCACAGACGATGCTCCAGGAATCGACCTCTGAGAGGATCCGGCAACAAACGTTTCCGCGAGCAATGAAGTAGGCAGCCAAGAGTTGTATTCGCTTCACGAGCTGGTAATTCAGACTAGTGGAAGTCTACTAATGATTAATGATAATCTTATTGAGACTACCTGACGTCCGATAAACCAAATCCTACGGTGGAACAATACGCCAAAAGCTCTCTACTCACTGCTCCTCGTCTCGACGTCCCTACGAGCAGCAACACGAACCAAAGTCACGGCACAATCGCGAGATATCACAATGGTGGAGGTCTCTGTACTTGGACTGAAATGCACTCATCTCAAAGCTTGCTGGATCCGCTTTATCACGAGATCATGCACCCTCGTGACCACAACCCTTACATGTGGCAGCCCATGTGCGGTGCCAACGGTCCCGGCGTGTTGCCACACTGCGCGGTCCTGGCTGCTCCTGAGTCCCCAAACGAACTGCCACACTCACCTGACACGGACAAACAACCACGTCGCCCCAAAGATAGGCAATAGTTACTACATTTGGATAACCGCTGCTGCTGCCACTAGCGGGCAGGCAAAGCTTGCGAAACGAGTGGCGCCAGTCAACACGAGATGAAGACAAACAACCGCATCCATACCAACTAAACGATACGCTCTGGCCACCCATAGAGGGTTGAAACCTGCCAACAGCACGGCTCACGTTCTCTTCCCGTCTTTTAACACTTTCTACATTAGTGCCGAAGAGTTATGGAAAATCTTAAGGTGACACATTATGCGGTGGAAAGTGAAGTAAATGTGAGTTTTCAGTGGGCTACTAACAATCGATAGAAGTGAAGCACAGGCAAAAGCAATAATAAATAACACGTTGTGACATGACGCAACCTCTCAGCCGCTGCAGCATGGGTTCGAAGTCTTCAGTTTCAACGAAGTACATCGTAAAGTTCGTCCTAAAACAAAAGGGAGAGTGAGTGAAGAAACACGAAATTCGAAAAACGTGGATCGCCATAGTGTTGCTCTTTTCCGTGCATTGGATGCCGATTTTGAGTGATCGGATGTAAACTTACAAGAAGCAATGTCACCTAACAATATACATGAAGTCAGATTGTTTTCTACTGTATAGACTGTTACGCGAAACGCAAAGTGAATGATCTAAGTAGATGTGTAAGGACAGACTTGTACTTAATTTTTGAATATTCTAGAAGAAGTTGTTTGTGTCAGCATTGATTCGCCACTTCGTTCTTATTTTGTTGTGAATCGCTCAAAAATGGTTCAAATGGCTCTGAGCACTATGGCACTTAACATCTGTGGTCATCAGTCCCCTAGAACTTAGAACTACTTAAACCTAACTAACCTAAGGACATCACACACATCCATGCCCGAGGCAGGATTCGAACCTGCGACCGTAGCAGACCCTCGGTTCCGGACTGAAGCGCCTAGAACCGCACGGCCCCCGCGGCCGGCTGTGAATCGCTTTGGCGAGTGGAGCGATAACTGGAGATTAGGTACTAGCGGAAGTACAGCTGTGAAGATGGATGGTGAGTCATGCTTGGGTACCTCAGCTGGCACTGCACACTTCGCTGCAGAGTGAAAACCTCACTCTGGGGGCCGGCTCGAAATTTTAGAGAGTAAGCTGAAAGCTTAATTCCACCGGTAGTCATAGTGCGTTCGTACGGAACGTGTAAGGATAATATCTGGGAAACGTTATGTTGGTAGTTGAATACGGTTAGACACTCTGTAAACTCAAAAAGTAAATTCAAATCGCCTTATTTTACTCAGAATTTTGGAAATATACCTACATTATGTCTGAAATTCTACTGGTTTTATTCTTAGTAATATTGCTCTGCGTGGAGCCATTAGTCCAAAGATTTCTGCACTACTCGAAAGGACTCCCACTGTATATTTTTACAGTGTTTCTCAAAATGAGGACAAGAACAAAGGAAATATTACTTCGAGGTTAGTCGTTGGGCAATAGTTCCCACTAATTTCTTTATGTAACAATCCCAAATTTTCATGAGTGAGAACAGTTATGTAAAGTGCCGGAGCAGTTATGAATATGCTCATTTAATACTGCTAATGCAAAAATATGACAAAAATAGTTTCCTAATAACCCTGCGCAACTAACAAGTCTACCATTATAGCTCTTTATAAGCGGTCTGTAGCATAGAGAACCCTTACTCTGATGAAGAAGCACAGCCACCAACTTATTTTTTTACAGCTAACTTAGTAAGTTGAACTTCTCGCTGCGTTAGTTCTTCATTTGTGGAGCCACATCGACCGTAATGTCTTCATAATTATTGAAGGTAACGATTTTTTAAATTTGTCTGTTCAGCTTTAGCATACTGTGTATTTTCGTCAGCAAATGGGTTACGTTTTACTGATATAAAAGAATACCCGTAGCCTGTCAGGAAACATATTTACAATTTAATCTGCTTTCTAGGTCGACGAACATACGTTACCAATGACGTTGATCTTACTTAAAGTACTCTCTGCATGATCACATCTGGAAGTTTCGTATACTTGGACATTTCTGATGTATCCCCTCATTTGCCTCTGCTGCTTTTTGTCTGCGTTCCTTGATGTGAAACAAGACACAATGCAGTACTATTATAGTTTTTTCTGTCCATTCTTCTGGCTAAACCTGTCTCCGTGTGTTTTTGTATGAGTGATGTTAGCTATTTAGCAGCTAGTTTCCCTTATCCTTCGATCTAAGCATGTTCTCTATCTCTGCGATTCTTCACGTGTGTATCACGTCATAGTATTACGTCATATACGTATTTCCTTCGTGTCTAAATTAAATGAAGGAACAGAGATGAAGTTGGAGATATGGATGGTGGGTAAAACTGTGGATGGAAAAGAGGGGGGGGGGGGGGCAGGCAAAATGAGTGAACAGCAAATGCAAAGTAGAAGAGAGGAGAGGGAGTTGGTACTGAGACAGACGAAAAGACGGTAGTATAGCACAAACGGAGGGGCGAGTGGGGGAGAGAGGGGGAGACGCCGACGGATGCGAAGCAAATTTTTTGAAGTAATATTTTCCATGATTTTGCAAAAGTCCTAATATTTACCTAGCCATAAAGTACTTGCTAAATTGTGTGTTAGATTTCCTCAAAAGTGAGATGATGCCTGTTTTACTGACTTGTATTATCCCCATATTTTTTTGATTGACTTGGTTTATGACAGTCCTGTTTGGTATGGTGTGCAGATTTCTGTAAAATATCTGGGAGTATGCGTGCGGAACGATTTGAAGAGAAATGATCATATAAAATTAATTGTTGGTAAGGCGGGTACCAGGTTGAGATTCATTGGGAGAGTCCTTAGAAAATGTAGTCCATCAACAAAGGAGGTGGCTTACAAAACACTCGTTCGACCTACACTTGAGTATTGCTCATCAGTGTGGGATCCGTACCAGATCGGTTTGACGGAGGAGATAGAGAAGATCCAAAGAAGAGCGGCGCGTTTCGTCACAGGGTTATTTGGTAACCGTGATAGCGTTACGGAGATGTTTAGCAAACTCAAGTGGCAGACTCTGCAAGAGAGGCGCTCTGCATCGCGGTGTAGCTTTTTCGCCAGGTTTCGAGAGGGTGCGTTTCTGGATGAGGTATCGCATATATTGCTTCCCCCTACTTATACCTCCCGAGGAGATTACGTATGTAAAATTAGAGAGATTCGAGCGCGCACGGAGGCTTTCAGAAAGTCGTTCTTCCCGCGAACCATACGCGACTGGAACAGAAAAGGGAGGTAATGACAGTGGCACGTAAAGTGCCCTCCACCACACACCGTTGGGTGGCTTGCGGAGTATAAATGTAGATGTAGATGTTGTGTGGTTTGTACTGTATTTCCATGCTACGCTGTACTCCATGTATACTGTATTAAATGTCCTGACTGTAACCTCCATGTATCCGTGTACATTTTATCACAGTCCCCGCAACTGACCAGGCTGATACAAAAATATTGCTATCTGCATTTGTTTTTCGTTTTGAGATATGTTTCTGTATTGAAAATTTCGTTTTGCAGTCAACGTTTATGCCCTGTGGCCTTCAATGCAACGCCCGACTCGTCTTACGTAACATCACACAGTAAAACACAGCTCATAATAACAGAGAAATGCGAGGTAGTTCTCGTATTCGTGAATCGGCGTAGCAAATCCTTCAGTAACGCTATGTAGCTGTCGACACAGCCGCCAGGCCAGGTTATTATTTCCGAACGACCACCTGCCACGAGTCACACAAATAAAATCACTGTCACCCTCCGAATAATTCTCCATATAGCTGCAGTGGCGAGATATTAGAGTCGCATTATAGATCACTGTACCATTCGATAAACTAATCACAAACTATTTACAATGTGCGACAGACTGCAATTATTATCGCTATCTGCACAGTGCAGCCAGTTTAAATTGCTCACTTCTGTCGTTCAGTTACTTATTTACAGTTAGCTCTCGTTTTATTATGCATTCAGCAGCAACCAATAATCGTAAATTAGCATACCCCATAGAAAACAATGTAAAATTTTTTTCATTCGTGGATACAGCATGAAAGGAAATCCTGTGACCAGACGTGTGTAGGATTTACAGAAATAAACTCATATGAAATTGCAGATGATTCTAATTCTGTTGGTTTACTACAGAATATATATGTCAACGGAATAAAAAAAATGGTTCAAATGGTTCTGAGCACTATGGGACTTAACATCTTAGGTCATCAGTCCCCTAGAATTTAGAACTACTTAAACCTAACTAACGTAAGGACATCACAAACATCCATGCCCATGGCAGGATTCGAACCTGCGACCGTAGCGGTCGCGCGGCTCCAGACTGCATCGCCTAGAACCGCTCGGCCACTCCGGCCGGCTCAACGGATTAGTTTCTATTGTACTGCATTAATGAGTTCCTTCGAAATGAGAATCCAGCTAGGAGATTCTGTATAATCACTCAGACTATTCTCAGAAATCTTAGAGGACATTATCAGATCTTTAGTGTGTGTAAATGAAGAAAGACTGCGTTTCAAAGTAACATATCTGGATCATTTTATTTTGTTTATGACGTTGTGTGTGACTGCTCATGTACAACTAACGAATACAGATGAAAGTTTCACTGCTCGACAGAAGATGTCGATACCGTACCAACAGGTCACTGTGACACACTGAAGCAACGGTCATTATTTTGTCAGGAATGGTAGGAGGGAAAACGACGCTTCGTGGGTGGTGGAATGGGCTCTTTTATTGGCTCAGAGGGTGAGGTGCCATCCCAGAACCTACAAAAAAAAATTTCGTGGGGTATCCTTGTCATGAAGTACCGTACCCGTGACTCATTGCGACGGTGGCGCGGCCCTCTTCTTGTGAATTCGCTCGTTGCGTTAGTAACAAGCGGCTACGCCGTGACGTGAAGTGCTCTGTCCCGGAATCGAACTAGCGGCCCGCAGGTTCGGCGTATTTTGTGGCGTTCATCAGCCTCTGGGTTCATAGGTGCTCCATTTTGTGAGGCCGCAGTCCCTTCGTCTTCACCAGGCATCTGGTTAAGAACCGCACGAACTTTTCTCTGGTAACATCTGGAATGGCATCTTCCACGTTGACCTTCTGGCGCGGTATCGACATCTTCTTCTGTCGAGCAGCATAGAGGCTAAGTCATTGTAGCGAAGTACGACGTCCACTGACTTTCCTTCAGTCCGTACTTCGAGGCGACGTTTCTTCGTGTCTTCTTTCCGCCCCCCGAAGGACCTCCTCAAAGGACCCCTTCATGCCCGTTTGTGGAGGTATTTATTCGTTCTTCTAGGGCGGTGACTGACTTTCGGTCGTTGATCTATGCTTCTCGCGTTGGTCAGACACGTGATGAATGGTGACACACGTGCTGGCTTTGCGTTGGTTTACCTCTGTGTTGCCATGGCTGGCTCATTGCCTTGTTGCCCTCCTCCGCATCGCCAGGTACATCAAGCATATGAGGTCAGTATGTTAACGGTTCCTGGAGCATTGACCAATGACATGTGGACAGCGCTAGTTGATGTTCTCCTTGGAAGCATTACCTGTCTGCTCGGTCGTTGATCTGTCGAAGTGGAGACTGCTGCTGCACAAACTCCGCTGGTCATGTTGCTTCTGACGTTGGGCAGAAACGTGACCAATGTCACACACGTGCTGTCTTTCCTTGTTCGACTGCTGCCACTTCCGAATATTGTAGCTTAACGTGTCAAAGTGTCTAAAATGTTAACTTGACCTATAACAAGTCTTTAGGTATTTTTCTGCTTTGAAAAACCATAAATAAGACATATTTATTATATATAATTATTATACACACTACCACGCGTCCCGCGTGTGTGCTGTGAAAAATGATTTTGCTACCGGATGCTCCTGCAAATTCAACTTCGCAGTGCGTTGCGTCGAATCATGAATCAGAAGGTCTCGTTTTCCCTGTTTTGATTTAATGCCAACCAGTGTTTCACTCCAGGCGGCGCTTGGCTGAAAATCTACGTCCCTATTGATAAGATTGTTCGCTGTACAGATATGTACAGCCCCCTTAACTACACAGTGTCCGAAGGATGACTCTGGAGATAAAATTTCCGTCATTTCGTAAAACATGTGATGCTCCGTGTCGAGGCAATGTTCCGCTACCGCTGATTTATGAAGTTGCCCTAGACGTATATGACGATGGAGTTCGACGAAACTTTCTTGTATGGTCTGAGGTGTGGGGCTGATCTGTTATTCTGTTATTCTACGCAACGGATTAATCTGATATGTACCCTTTACCCTGTGGCTCCGGCAAGATGCAATTTCCACCCCCACACTACTACTGAAGAGAAATGCTTGAAAAACTTTCAGCAATAAATATCTTTTGGAGTCGTCCGCTGTAAGGAAATGACACAAAAATTCACAAAATTTCTTACGTAACTAGTGGGATATTTGGGTACTGGAGTTGTGCTAGTTAGTGTAAGAAAAACATGAATCTATCGAAAGTTATTATTTATTTTGCAAAAATTCTGACAAATCACGCCAGACGTGAAGGGGTATATCTTTCGGTCTCTTCCATTATTCCTTCAGCTCAAGGGGTCAGAAATATCGTCTGCCAATCAGCATTGCTCTTCTAAAACGGGAGAATGACGTTTCGTTTAAGGTGACCAATCCGGAAACCTGTAGCATTGGCGTTTGGCGTTTGTTATCTCCCTGTGAAATTCTCAGAAACTGCGTGCTATGTGTAAAGAATGCGTACGCTGGCCGCTCCCACGCAATGTAGCGGAATTTGCTTTTAAGCCGAACACGGGGTCGTTCCCCCTTTTCACTAAGGCCCACACTGTCCGCTAAACGGGCGGTAACCGGCCGACATGGGCTGGGTCGTCCTCTGAAGGGACCGGCCTCCCGGTGTGTGGTCTACCTCTCTCGAACTAAAAACTGCTGTGAGTGTCGCGTCTGGAATGTATGTGTGTATGCCAGCCTCGAGTATTTCAACCACGGTGCGCACTTGCGACTTATTAGTTATTTGCATGTCGTTTACATTAATTCATACAACATTGACTTTATCTTATGGAGTTTGGGTTCGAATGAAGTGTCTTGATGTGCGGAATATGATTGTGAGGGCGGAATATGTAAGCAATGAAGGTCAGGAGACCACGACGTCTTACAACGGTTTGGCACTTCTAGCCAGTATAAGGGTTTTCCTCATTGGCATGTGATCTTATTCTCGCCACTTTTCCTAAGGCCAAGATTGTCTTTCACTGAGCACAATAAATTAGACAATTTTTCTGGTGGCCAGAAAACCCTTGGTGTCATGTCATATGACCATTCTTTCCATTCTTGACACAAGCTGCCAAAATAGGTTAAGAACACTGTTGCAATGGATGTTCCGCATCTTGATTTAAATTCCTGCTTAGAATTTCCTCAGAACGGAATCCATGGCATATCTGCCTATCGGAACAGCCATTGTGTTCTAATACCGTTCTTAGGCATTTTACCTCGCAAGATAGAATGTCGGCATCTGGACCTAATTGACTCTCTGCTTCAATGAGCGAAAGACACTACCGCAGTGTGCAGGATGATTACAATTTGCCTGCAAATGTAGCTCCGCGTGAGTTGGTTTGCAATATGTACTATGTCACTGTGTACCATCGGCTTTTCTTCTGACATCCAGGAATGGTAAAATGCCACATTATTTCCAATTCCATTGTCAACTGTATATTCGGGTGGAGCAAATTCAGACGGCCGGATAACAAAGGTAACGTCTTTATTCCATGCGGTCGTACTGTAAATATATCGCCTACACTCCGCCAGAAGCAGAAGGTTAGAGACTTGGGGATTACAGTGCTTTTTTATGGAAGTATTCCATAAAATAGTTAGTGAGACAGAGAAATTCCCACGTTGACACCGTCCACTTGTTGAAAATAATGGTCACTGAATAGGAAATAAGTTGAGGAAAGTATATGTTTGTACAATGCCTCAAAGACTTTCTCAAACTGCTTGCTCATAAGCTGTAACGAATATTGCATTTGTACTTTGGTAAATAAAGATACAATGTCAAAGCTAACCCAATGATCCGACGATTGTAGATTAAGTGTCTTCTGGCGTCCTATGAAGTCTTCTGAATTCCCGATATGGTGGTCACACTTGCCTATGGGCGGTTACAACAGCGTACTAAGGTCTTTGACGAGAAAATACGTAGGAGCTCCAATGGTGCTCGCTATTATGTAGGCTATTATATATCTTTGGTAGGCCGTACAGGATTGGGGGGACTGCTTCCTGTTGGCGTAGGCTCTTAATGACTTTAGAAGGAATTGAACGATTTTTGAGAAGGTCTAATGATTTTCTCTTCAAGTGGCTTCCGCTTCTTCGTTTGACGCAACGCTGTACTGATATTTAATTCATCTTTTAACCAGAGGTGAGTCTGCCAGCGCAGTCATAGCCCAGAGCGCCCGGGCGGAAAGCCCTTTATGGCTTCCACTAGGGGACATTAGGAGCGCCGCTTTCCCCCTATTTTGAGCGTCTTCCTCCGCACGCGTAGTGCCTGCTCCTCGCCTGATAAATTTCGATGCCGCTTCGCGGTTATCATCAGTTGCGTCTTTCAGCAATATCAGCTACAACTATCAACACCTGAAGATGTCGAGTAGTCCCAGCAATGAAGTATTACGAGATTTACATAACACAATCCAGCGGCAGACCCGAAAATTGTATTTGCGTGATTAAGGTGGTTCATGGCTACCGTCGTACCAATTTACCTACATGGTAGTAGCCAAACAAAACGGGATAAGTCATGCCCCATGACCAACACACAGCGGTTAACTTGTGTCGCGTGGGGAAGTGTCCCCATTAATCGGTGAATACCTTGTCCATCGGACGCTCCATCCTATCCACGGTAAGCTTCGTCACCCAGACGTTTACGAATATCTTCATCCAGTGTAGGCCAAGTAAGACGCTGACTGATCGGCGTAATAGACTTATCCACTTCCATGATCTCTCCATACAACGTATGATGGAAGTACGTAATTACTGAAGGGATGAGCTCCTTTGGTAAGAAACTTTAATTCATCTCTTCATAATGGGTAGAGAAGCGGATTAATCTGTTGTTAATCGAATACCGTGGCACCTCTTATCCTCCTTTAACCCGCCATTTGATTTCACTTAATCGAGGATCAGAATCCTGTGTTTAAGACAATACTGCGAACAGGCATAGCAGTTCCTTAAGGACTATCTTCATACAAGCAACTTCCTCCTCATTTTGTGGGAGGTCCACTACTTCAGATTACATTCTGCTAAGGGCATCAGTCACGTGGTTGTTCGTGCCATTTATGTGATGAACGTTGAAACAGAAGGCAAATATCCACATAGCACATCCGGCTAGCCTCCCGGTCTTTTGTGGCCTATTTAGTACCCACGTTGTCTAAGCTTAACGGCGTATGTTCAAGTTAAAACTTGAACTGTTCAGATCTGAAAAGTATAGCAAGTGCTTCCAGTTTGTATACAGAGTATTTGTCTTGTGCCAAGAATAAAGACCTGGTGGCGTAACAGATATCTTACTCCCTCGTGCCTTCTCTTGGAGTAGGATGGCTGTGATGCCAAAACTGGAGGCATCTGTCTGCGAGATAAACTCCTCGTAGATATATGGTACAGCTAGGGCGGGAGCAGCAGCCAAGGCCGCCTTCAATGCACAAATGGAGGCCTGCTGAGTGATAAAAGAGTTAATACATCAGCACTATATGACTTTACATGTCGATAATAAATAGCCGAATAATAAAAGCAGGAAATGTTTGGGGCTTACTGGAAAACAAAATCCGCTACCTGTCCTCTCGACACATCCCTTGAAAAGTGTTGTTACCAGCAGCTGATTCAGAAACATCAAAACCGTCATACAGTACGAACATCTGAATACCACACCAAGATTTCATTCACTCCCTGCACCCCTTAAACTACCGAATTCTCTTCTGAAACCTCCGTCGGAATGCACCTAATGCATCACCAACACAAAGGGCTTCTACAACAGTTCTGCTGAGATTCCGACAAATCAAAGGAGTAGATGAAACTTACCTCAATCAGCTACGCGCATTATGGCGGCGTGATCTTACAGGTGCACCGTGAACCACAATGAATCTACTACTTGCTCAACTGACAGGTTGGCAAACCCCTACGTCATAGACAATAGGGTGTTGAGTAACTTTTTAAATAATTTCCATCATTTCCTCTCCATTGCCTCAGACACTTGTTACTCTTCAGCTTGCCCAGGAACCGAACCCTCATCCTGAACAAAGTTCTCCTATCAACTGACCAAACTACTCTCAAATTCCAAACGATTAACCTTATCATGCAATTCATTGACTGCAGCCATCTGCTGAGAGTACGTACTAATTAACGCAAGATCTTGCACTCGACTGGTTAAAGATTTGTCCGGCCTGAATTCCGAATATGTGTTCACAGTTGGGAACCGTTCCCTGAAACAGTATAATGGTGGCTTGCATATTAGCAAGGAGCCCCCCCCAAACTGAACAGGCGTCAGTTTCTGCAGCTGGTGATAGAAATACCTTTCAGGTTTCCTTTGTCAATTATTCAGCCAATACTATTTTTTCACTAGTTCTATACACACCTATTATTTACGGGTATGATAGCTGTATCTATAGGACGTTTCAAAGTCTTTGCATCAGTGGTTTAGTGGCGATGGATTACGTCATGGGGAGCAAATTTCGTTAGGGACAAAATGTCCGCTGACGCTTCCTGTAGACCCTAGGCGTATTTTTATTGAATTCGCCGGCCTTAGGATTAAGATATATCATCGAACTAGTTCTGTCTGTCTAGCAGGTGTGTTGCATCTGCCGTACCCCAACAAACTGGTTGATTTCGGTCGGGGAAACGTTAAGACTGAATGTCTATAAGCTGAAAAATGTATTTTAGTAGCAGAGTAGGAACTTTAAATTTGCTCTGATATAGTGCAGGTGATTGTTGCGCATGCTGCAGAGTGCATATGCCCTGCTACCTCGCAGGGGCATAACCGACAACAAAAGATACCCAGCGCTGTCGGGAAGTTTAGCGAACATTTTCCCTCTGACGTATCTTGTTCTATGGAAAGACTTTTAATTACAAAATATATAAGTACAATGTATATAAGGAAAATCACGAGGAAAAAATACATGCCTTGAGAGGTCATTATTACTGGTAATACTCAAGAAAAAACGTCATATGAAGATGACCCCTATTCCTAACGATTTCCGAGACAGAATACGTTCACAGTAAATTGCTATTTTATTTTCTGTATTATTCGGTACCTTGTCATTGCCTGTAACGTATCACAGTGGTATAGAGGAATTAAAGACGAACCAGTTCTTATGAAAGCCGGCCGGGCGGCCGAGCGGCTCTGGGCGCTTCAGTCTGGAACCGCGCGACAGCCACGGTCGTAGGTTCGAATCCTGCCTCTGGCATGGATGTGTGTGATGTCCTTAGGTTAGTTAGATTTAAGTAGATCTAAGTTCTAGGGGACTGATGACCTCCGACGTCTAGTTCCATACTGTTCAGAGCCATTTTTTAGTTGTTATGAGACCCTTGTGACCTATCAAGTGGGAAAGCTGCCTCAAAATCTACTTACAAAACCTGTATAATCTACATCGCATGCTCGTCGCACGAGATTTTCATTACAATCTTGCTCTCTCCGCGCAGACTGTTAACCATAGAGAAAAACTAAGTAGGACTTTCATTGTAGTTAATCCAACGTAGTCTAGTTTACAGCGATACATTTTCGATAAAAGGCCTCGGCCATTCAAGAAAAATGCACAAAATGCAGATCAAAATTATTATATCTCGGAAACCTTTCGGTAAGGGGCATATGTCCAAATGAAGTTTTCACCTCTCAAAGCATGTGCCATTCCTTCTGGCTCCCCTCGATAAGAACCTACCTTTTGCAGGTTTGAAATTGGCTACATACTTCGTTCCAAATATTCCTCAATGCTATAAATGGAACTGCTGAGGATAAATCACTTCATACACAGCTTGGTATTTTGAATTCAAAGTAACGAATATCGTCCGTAACTGCTAATTTGATATACATATTACTGTAAACAGTCATAAGAGGGCTATTCGGAATGTAAGGTCCTATCGGCCGCGAAATTGAAACCACTGTGAAAATCTGATGAAGCTTTGCATTAACGTGCTGAGCAGTGTCCCTAGTATGCCCGTCGACCACATCACGTCGCTATTTTAAGGTGTGAGCTCACTGTGAGCGAGAGAATTTGCTTCGAATGTCTCCCGCCAAGTACGAGGCCCTGGTGAAAAATTTACCCATAAGCTATGCAGCCCACATAACGTAGCTGTCATTCGTATCCCCTTTCGAAACAATTGTCAGCCGCATTTAGCAGGGGTAATGAAGATACTCCTGAAGCGTTTTCGATGGGAAATATTTGATCATCCACAATACAGCCCGTAAATGCCACCCTCTGAGTTTCATCTGGCTGTGAAGACAACGTTTTGGCACGGACAGCGCGCTGTAGATCAGTGTAGAGAATAGGCGGGAAACACTGGCGGCTGCCTTCTATGACAAGAATATTAGAAAGTTGCTATAACGCTGTTACGAATGTCTACGTCGGAGGTGCAACTATGCAGATTAGTTTGTAGATGGTGTTGCTAACTGCTGCAAATAAAACGTTTTTGATTTTCACAGTGGTTTCCATTTCGTGGCCGATCGGTACTTACTTTCCGAACATCCCTTGTATTTATTGGGCTCCACGCTTCACGATTAGGAGAATTCTATCTCCATGATCAGCTGGATATTTAAAAAGACATAAGAACTTTGAATATATGAATTTTTGTGGGCAGCCTATCGCATCGTCCTTCAGCACGAAACAAAAACCTATCTTAATGCCAAGTCCATACTTATACCTTGATTACTTATGGAAGAGCGGTTGAATGTAAATATCTTTCCGTAGTCACAGGCACATTTCCAGTCGTATTTACATCACATACACTTTCTACAAATCCACGGAATACAAGGCAGCACCAAGAAACAGAAAACACCACATATCAATCGTAACAACACAACTGTAAGAAACAAAAGTACAAATGAACATATTAATCTGAATTGTACATTTAGAAACAAAAGGGGAAAACTAGACATTCTTGAAACAACTGAAATACACCAGTACCAATGAAAATGATCTCACTTTATTTTAAACGACAAAAGGAGAACATTTACAATAGCAGCCTGAGACCTTAAGCACACATATGCTCATACACATAAATACCATCAGCAGTACCAGTACTTTTCTCCCCCTAATCCGCGCTCACTTTACATGTGGTTTATGAAAGATAAAACACACGACACTTGTGTAATATTCTCTAACACTTATTATTTTACAAGCAGGTTTTTGACTCCAGAATGAGATTTTCACTCTGCAGCGGAGTGTGCGCTGATACGAAACTTCCTGGCAGATTAAAACTGTGTACCAGACCGAGACTCGAACTCGCGGCCTTTGCCTTTCGCGGGCAAGTGCTCTACCGACTGAGCTACCCAAGCACGACTCATGCCCCGCCCTCACAGCTTTACTTCTGCCAGTACATCGTCTCCTACCTCCCAAACTTAACAGAAGCTCTCCTGTGAACCTTGCAGAACTGGCACTCCTGAAAGAATGGATATTGCGGAGACATGGCTTACCCACAGCCTGGGGGATATCTCCTGAATGAAATTTTCACTCTGAAGCGGTAGAGCACTTGCCCGCGAAAGCCAAAGGTCCCGAGTTCGAGTCTCGGTCAGGCACACAGTTCTAATCAGACAGGAAGTTTCAGGTTTTTGACTGTTACGTCATCGACGGGTACAAGGAGTGAGTTCTTTGTGGGATCCGTGATTTTACACTAAGTGCAACTACAAAGCAGTTCAGCTGGTTATCAGAAATGACAACTGTTACGTTTATACAATGGATAAGAGTTCCATTGTCAGAATCAGTTTAAATAAAAGTTTTCTGAGAGTCTCACTGCATTATAACGTAAAACATTGCGCCGGAGAAGCCAATGCTTCAGCCACTTGCTACAGTAGTCTTCTTCCGTGTCTACTGATGAGCTTTGGCTGTGCAGAATCGCTTATATTTTGTCACTGCTTCTCACTGAGCGTGACGGTGCGTCTTAATTTTAAGACGTCGGTGTTCGATTGGTCACTTGAGACGAAAGGATGGGAATCTTGTTTTAATAGGTTGCTGTGGTGGAGAGAGTGGGCATCTACTGTTGTTGCCGCGCGGGATTAGCCGAGCGGTCTCTGGCGCTGCAGTCATGGACTGTGCGGCTGGTCCCAGCGGAGGTTCGAGTCCTCCCTCGGCATGGGCGTGTGTGTTTGTCCTTAGGATAATTAAGGTTAAGTATTGTGTAAGCTTAGGGACTGATGACCTTAACAGTTAAGTCCCATAAGATTTCACAACCTGAACAATTTTGAATCTACTGTTGCTTACTGCTTCTTGCATTGTTGCTATGACTGGTGCTCATTGGTGAATGACGTTTGGACTCCCGATTTCCTCCTGCTGGACGCAGGGAGCGGGGAGCCCGTTTCGCTGCGGTAGAGCTCGAATCACGAAATGTTGGTTAGCCCTGTTGGATACTGTGGCTGGCAACTAAGATGTCGCAGCTCTATATCCATTCTCTCTGTTGATGTTAGAACGTTTTGTTATTTCTATGGCTTTTCTGATCCTGTCTTTCGTCAGACCCGCCTGCTTTGCTAGTACGCAGGTTTCGTTAAATTTGATTCCCTTGCAGCAGTCTTTCCGATGCTCGGCTGCTGCAGACTTGCTGGGCTGCTCCGAACAAATGTAGCGCTCATGTTTCCGCCCACTCGTTAATATTGTTCTGCCGGCCTCGCACTGACATTACGTTCTGTACATACCAGGAGTGTGTAAAACATTTATCTTGTCCTTCGTGGAGCCTACCGCATCCTGACTCTTAGGCTTGCTATGGTAGACTGGCTGGATACCAATACGGGGCGGGAGTCTACCAATATAGTCAGTGACATTTTTCACTTAAGGTAAGCGCTATTCTGCCTTCATTTTGTGTATTTCGCTTCCTTTTTGTTCGTTGCCATGGTTGTTTGGATCGATTCATGGCTGTAACCATTGACCACGAACACCGTACGCAGGATTTTATGTTCACGTGTTATTTTTTGAGCATCGCTTAGGCGCTGTACACGGATGTCCAAAGAACGGATAACTGGCTTCTTCTGCACAGGATGGTGGTTATATTGGGTGTATAAATGCATTTCCGTATGTGTAGGCCACTAATGTACTCTGTGTTCTAGTGTGCCATCCATTGTGCTTTATACTTCCACTTCCAGGAAACGGATTGCGCCGTTGTTGTCTATCACGAGAGTGAAATGTATCTTGCTGGTTTTCAAAACAGGAAAATGAATGAAATGAGGTGGCCCTCATCTACGTGCCCTCCGACTCAGAGTTGCAATATTAAAAGTTTTGGCTGGTTCCGTTGTCTAGGGGCTGGGATACATAGTTGCCACTTTACAGGCAAAATACTGCTGAGTCTACAGTATACGATAAGGATACACACATGAATCGATTGGTCGAAGGTTTCTATCACTCGGCAATTGCTAATTATGAATGTAACACAAAAATTTAGAAATGAAGGATAGCAATTAAATAAAATCTGCTGGTACTATCTTAACGACTTTAAATGATGAGTACAAAAGTAGCAGAACTTTTGAGTATGCGGTATACTTCGGCTAAACACTTATTGGCGTCGATAGTTAAGCAATTAAATAAAATATAAGCTGAGTAACAGGGAAACAATAAATTCATACAGCACGTAATTAGTTATGAACAACACAGCTCGCGAGATATTCACTTCTAAATGCACAATATGTTTCTACTGTAGAAGCCACGGAAATCTGACAAGTGCACATGCCGGCACTCCAAAGTATTTCTATCGGCCGCGATCGTGCGCAAACCGCTCCACCCTCTCCAAGTCTCTGCCACGACCGAGCGTCCGTCGCGCCGTCACGTCCAGTACTCCACGTGTCCTTTGTGCTACTGTCCAGTACTGCCGCACTGCCAGAACTCCCCCGTGTCCTCTCCGGAAACGATGCTGCTCCCCAACGTCCATAAGTCTCTCTTAGTAGCGAACGCTGTGATTGGATAGAGCGCTCCCTCCATGTCTCCAAGCCAATGTGCACTCACAAACATATTGAAACGTATACCAAATACTGGAATTGCATTTAAATAACTTTAAATTTTAAAAAAATATTCCTACTCCTGGACCATAATCACTCTCTAACACACATTATTAAACACCTAAATATATTAAATAATCATATATCAAAGGAATAGCAACAAAAGGTAGACCGGTAGCCTAATTCTGTGCTTCCTAAGACACAGTAAATATTTAACCAATTTCTTCATGAATAGTATATATGGGATATCAACAAAGACATAGATGAATAAATATATTTATAAGCATGCTGCTACCGTTTTCTCGGGTAACTGTGGAGTACTTATGGCCTGATGTGGCCAATTTAACCTCCAATAATTCATGTACTATTCAAGTAACATGCCTGTAATATATACCAATTTAGGTTTACACTAATAGCTTTCTAAAGACATGGCGCTCGATTAAATGGTATGAAACGTTTAGATTTTGGAAATTCGTTGCTGGGTGTTACTTGTATAATTTGTTGTCAAATACTAAACTTTAAACTAATAAAGATGTTGGAAATCTGATTACACCATCAGAATCGTCGTGCAAATAATGGTAATGTACATGTCTCTTTCTGAGGTATCATGATTCATCTGGCTACTATTAATTTATATACAGACTGTGAAATGTCTGCCATGATGGTTTCACAAAGCCCGCCATCTTTGGCACTTTCGGCATACAAGTCCCTTTCAGCGATACAGTGTCACCATGGAATTCCAGGCCACGTGGCCGCTGGACCCCTCTTTCTTCGACCGAAGTCCGGCACCACGTGGTCGGTCTGCCAAGCGGCCCGCACCAACGCCGACTCAAAGGAAGGCCTCGGCGCTTGTTGGTGACGTCACGTCAGCTAGGCACGGCGAACGCCAGGTCTGTTGCAGGCAGAAACGCCTGGGCGTGCTTATCACTATTAATCTCTTATTTTTGGACAAAATGTTTGGTATTGTTTTGGATTCTGCAGTTTTATTTAGATGAAAGATTTTCTTACTATCCTAAAGCTAGAAATGAAGATCACAGTTCTCTATTACTGAATCCTGTCGAAACAAACGTAGATCAATATGAGAAGATGCTTTGCCCCATTGCAAGCTTCGGAAATTTTACATTCAAGTAACTACAGGGTCTTTCAAAAGTGACCGGTATATTTGAAACGGCAATAAAAACTAAACGAGCAGCGATAGAAATACACCGTTTGTTGCAATATGCTTGGGACAACAGTACATTTTCAGGCAGAAAAACTTTCGAAATTACAGTAGTTACAATTTTCAACAACAGATGGCGCTGCAGTCTGGGAAACTCTATAGTACGATATTTTCCACATATCCACCATGCGTAGCTATAATATGGCGTAGTCTCTGAATGAAATTACCCGAAACCTTTGACAACGTGTCTGGCGGAATGGCTTCACATGCAGATGAGATGTACTGCTTCAGCTGTTCAATTGTTTCTGGATTCTGGCGGTACACCTGGTCTTTCAAGTGTCCCCACAGAAAAAAGTCACAGGGGTTCATGTCTGGCGAATAGGGAGGCCAATCCACGCCGCCTCCTGTATGTTTCGGATAGCCCAAAGCAATCACACGATCATCGAAATATTCATTCAGGAAATTAAAGACGTCGGCCGTGCGATGTGGCCGGGCACCATCTTGCATAAACCACGAGGTGTTCGCAGTGTCGTCTAAGGCAGTTTGTACCGCCACAAATTCACGAAGAATGGCCAGATAGCGTGATGCAGTAATCGTTTCCGATCTGAAAAATGGGCCAATGATTCCTTTGGAAGAAATGGCGGCCCAGACCAGTACTTTTTGAGGATGCAGGGACGATGAGACTGCAACATGGGGCTTTTCGGTTCCTCATATGCGCCAGTTCTGTTTATTGACGAAGCCGTCCAGGTAAAAATAAGCTTCGTCAGTAAACCAAATGCTGCCCACATGCATATCGCCGTCATCAATCCTGTGCACTATATCGTTAGCGAATGTCTCTCGTGCAGCAATGGTAGTGGCGCTGAGGGGTTGCCGCGTTTGAATTTTGTATGGATAGAGGTGTAAACTCTGGCGCATGAGACGATACGTGGACGTTGGCTTCATTTGGACCGCAGCTGCAATGGCGAATGGAAACCCGAGGCCGCTGTTGGATCACCTGCTGCACTAGCTGCGCGTTGCCCTCTGTGGTTGCCATACGCGGTCGCCCTACCTTTCCAGCACGTTCATCCGTCACGTTCCCAGTCCGTTGAAATTTTTCAAACAGATCCTTTATTGTATCGCTTTTCGGTCCTTTGGTTACATTAAACATCCGTTGAAAACTTCGTCTTGTTGCAACAACAATGTTTTCTAGGTGGTGGAATTCCAACACCAGAAAAATCCTCTGTTGTAAGGAATAAACCATGTTGTCTACAGCACACTTGCACGTTGTGAACAGCACACGCTTACAGCAGAAAGACGACGTACAGAATGGCGCACCCACAGCCTGCGTTGTCTTCTGCATCTTTCACATCACTTGCAGCGCCATCTGTTGTTGAAAATTGTAACTACTGTAATTTCGAAAGTTTGTCCGCCTGAAAATGTACTGTTGTCCCAAGCATATTGCAACAAAGGGTGTATTTCTATCGCTGCTCGTTTAGTTTTTATTGCCGTTTCAAATATACCGGTCATTTTTGAAACACCCTGTATATTTACTTGATCCATTTTGTTATCGAAACTTACCGCAACCTCTTTATAATTAACTCGTTTCTTTTATTTATTTATTTATTTTAGTTTGACATCGTCACTGGAAATGCGAACTAATTTACATGTCTAAATGTCCAACTGTTACCAGTCATTAGATTACAGTCGTTTTCAACAAAAGGAATTCTAAACAGAAACAAAATAGCTTCATACATTGAAAATACTGCTGAGCTTAAACTTTTTTGAACTTGCACATTATAAAAGACAAATATTCCCCTCTTGCAACTGAAATGAGAAACTTTATAAGATAAAAAAAATTATTTGGTAAAACAAGTATCTCTCTTTTGCCTCTTCTTCTGTCCCCCACCCACTCCCCCAACGTCTACAATCGCAAGTTATTTCAGTGCTCCTCACCCCATAGTCAACCAAGATACCTAAAGCAGAGCACCAATATGTTCAGTTTCTTGTAAAAGCAACCCAGTACAAACGTAACTTCCTCAGATTTACAAATAAGGTAAAGAAACACTAATTCTGTTGATGCTGGGCCATGAAGCTGTTTTTGTATGTCAATCCTTAAAACAGGTGGAAATTTAAGTTCAGGAGTACACTATTTGTTAAGAAGTGTAATGAATTGCACAATTAATTGATTCTAGAAATCTCTCAGAACACTGTATGTTGGTCAACTACGGCCAATAGTTTCATATTTTCCTGTGTCAGAGAGGGAGACACGACCATTGTGAGTATGCCTGCAACAGACCTGGCGTTCGCCGTGCCTAGCTGACGTGACGTCACGAACAAGCGCCGAGGCCTTCCTTTGAGTCGGTGTTGCCCGCGCCTGCCCAGAGGCCCGTGCACCCACGCCAACTCCGAACTTAGAATATTTTGAGGGCGCCACAATTTGCCCGTTACCTCACAATCTTCCCGCACATTTTATTCAGATATTCGTGAAAACTATGTATTTCCGTTTCAACCTGATGTTATTTACAGAGCGTATATGACGCATCATCATGGGCGTAAAGGAGCGGAAAAAAGTTGACGTTGTTTCAAAGGCTTTCGTTAATATATCTGTTGCTAACGGGGAAGAGGGAGACCCAGTCCCTAGTCCGTTTATCTGCTCATAGTAAGTTCCTAGGCATTTTAAGTATGTTGAAGACTAACATAGCTCAACGACGTCGCATAGATCTGGCGGGATATGCTCTAGTTGCCACGAAAGATAATTTAACTAAGCCCTTGTACTGGCCAAGCAGGCGAGTTTGACAAAACGCAAGATCAGAAAAGCCATACAAATAATAGAACACCCTAACAACATTAATTTGACAATGTTGACTGGAATACTCTCTTTCAAATTCAAAAGGTGGCAGGGGTAAAATACACGGAGCGAAAGGCTATTTACAATTTGTACAGAAACCAGACGGCAGTTATAAGAGTCGAGGGACATGAAAGGGAAGCAGTGGTTGGGAAGGGAGTAAGACAGGGTTGTAGCCTCTCCCCGATGTTATTCAATCTGTATATTGAGCAAGCATTAAAGGAAACAAAAGAAATATTCGGAGTAGGTATTAAAATCCATGGAGAAGAAATAAAAACTTTGAGGTTCGCCGATGACATTGTAATTCTGTCAGAGACAGCAAAGGACTTGGAAGAGCAGTTGAACGGAATGGACAGTGTCTTGAAAGGAGGATATAAGATGAACATCAACAAAAGCAAAACGAGGATAATGGAATGTAGTCGAATTAAGGCGTGTGATGCTGAGGGAATTAGATTAGGAAATGAGACACTTAAAGTAGTAAAGGAGTTTTGCTATTTGGGGAGCAAAATAACTGATGATGGTCGAAGTAGAGAGGATATAAAATGTAGACTGGCAATGGCAAGGAAAGCGTTTCTGAAGAAGAGAAATTTGTTAACATCGAGTATAGATATAAGTGTCAGGAAGTCATTTCTGAAAGTATTCGTATGGAGTGTAGCCATGTATGGAAGTGAAACATGGACGATAAATAGTTTGGACAAGAAGAGAATAGAAGCTTTCGAAATGTGGTGCTACAGAAGAATGCTGAAAATTAGATGGGTAGATCACATAACTAATGAGGAAGTATTGAATAGGATTGGGGAGAAGAGAAGTTTGTGGCACAACATGACCAGAAGAAGGGATCGGTTGATAGGACATGTTCTGAGGCATGAAGGGATCACCAATTTCGTATTGGAGGGCAGCGTGGAGGGTAAAAATCGTAGAGGGAGAACAAAAGATTACACTAAGCAGACTCAGAAGGATGTAGGTTGCAGTAGGTACTGGGAGATAGAGTAGCATGGAGAGCTGCATCAAACCAGTCTCAGAACTGAAGACCACAACAACAACAACAACAACATTAACAGGGTGAATGGATACTGGATTGCCCAATCCTGGCTGCCAGACCTGTCAGTCCAACAAGCCTCACAACATCAGGTGACGCAGGCATTACCAGTGAGTAAGTGCTTCAGCAAGGCCTGCGTCCAGCCGGAGGGAAGCAGGAGCCGGTGTCTCATTCGCCGATGAGCGCCAGTCATACCGAGCAATGAAATAAGCAATAGTTAACAGGAGATCACCTCTCCTTCCACCTTAAATACCAGTTATAGTGAAGTTACCGATCCTTCAGCCTCAAGTGACCAGTCATAACGACCTTTCAGAATTATTACGCAACGTGATGCTCAGTGTGCTGTAATGACAAAATATAAGTGACTCTACACAGCTTGAGCACACCGCATGCGGTTCTACAGTGCATCATAGTCATATTCGTCATCACACCACCATGACAATTTTTTAGTGTGTCACCTACCAACACCATTGCACCATGGCATGTGTGGCTGACTATGAGTGAATGTATTTTAACTGTAATGTAAAATCATCAGACGAGTTTTAAAAACGATCAGTATTTTCCATCTACATGTGTTTCACAAATCCTCGTATTTGTCACTTGTGTTTATGTAAAAATAGTCACTGTCGTCCGCCTATGTATTTTCTACAAAATAAATTGCTATTGTCATTGTTTACATGCCTTAACCATTTTTAAATATGTTGTTGTTGTTGTTGTCTTCAGTCCTGAGACTGGTTTGATGCAGCTCTCCATGCTACTCTATCCTGTGCAAGTTTCTTCATCTCCTAGAACTTACTGCAACCTACATACGTCTAAATCTGCTTAGTGTATTCATCTCTTGGTCACCCTCTACGATTTTTACTCTCCACGCTGCCCCCCCCCCCCCCCAATGCTAAATTAGTGATCCCTTGATGCCTCAGAACAAGTCCTACCAACCGATCTCTTCTTCTTGTCAAGTTGTGCCATAAACTCCTCTTCTCCCCAATTCTATTCAGCACCTCCTCATTAGTTATGTGCTCTACCCATCTAATCTTCAGCATTCTTCTGTAGCACAACATTTCGAAAGCTTCTATTCTCTTCTTGTCCAAACTATTCATCGTCCATGTTTCACTTCCATACATGGCTACACTCCATACAAATACTTTCAGAAACGACTTCCTGACACTTAAATCTATACTCGATGTTAACAAATTTCTCTTCTTCAGAAACGCTTTCCTTCCCATTGCCAGTCTACATTTTATATTCTGTCTACTTCGACCATCATCAGTTATTTTGCTCCCCAAATAGCAAAACTCCTTTACTCCTTTAAGTGTCTCATTTCCTAATCTAATTCCCTCAGCATCTCCCGACTTAATTCGACTACATTCCATTATCCTAGTTTTGCTTTTGTTGATGTTCATCTTATACCCTCCTTTCAAGATACTGTCCATTCCGTTGAACTGCTCTAACAAGTCCTTTTCTGTGTCTGATAGAATTACAATTTCATCGGCGAACTTCAACGTTTTTATTTCTTCTCCATGGACTTTAATACCTACTCCGAATTTTTCTTTTGTTTCCTTTAGTGCTTGCTCAATATACAGATTGAATAACATGGGGAACAGGCTACAACCCTGTCTCACTCTCTTCCCAACCGCTGCTTCCCTTTCATGTCCCTCGACTCTTATAACCGCCATCTGGTTTCTGTACAAATTGTAAATAGCCTTTCGCTCCCTGTATCTTACCCTTGCCACCTTTAGAATTTGAAATAGTGTATTCCAGTTAACATTGTCAAAAGCTTTCTCTAAGTCTACAAATGCTAGAAACATAGGTTTGCCTTTCCTTAATCTAATTTCTAAGATACGTCGTAGGGTCAGTATTGCCTCACGTGTTCCAACTTCTCTGCGGAATCCAAACTAATCTTCTCCGAGGTCGGCTTCTACCAGTTTTTCCCTTCGTCTGTAAAGAATTCGCGTTAGTATTTTGCAGCTGTGACTTATTAAACTGATAATTCTGTAATTTTCACATCTGTCAACACCTGCTTTCTTTGGGATTGGAATTATTATATTCTTCTTGAAGTCTGAGGGAATTTCGCCTGTCTCATACATCTTGCTCACCAGATGGTAGAGTTTTGTCAGGACTGGCTCTCCCAAGACCGTCAGTAGTTCTAATGGAATGATGTCTACTCCCGGGGCCTTGTTTCGAGTCAGGTCTTTCAGTGGTCTGTCAAATTCTTCACACAGTATCGTAATTCCCATTTCATCTTCATCTACATCCTCTTCCATTTCCATAATATTGTCCTCAAGTACATCGCCCTTGTATGGACCCTCTATATACTATTTCAACCTTTCTGCTTTCCCTTCTTTGCTTAGAACTTTTTGCTTTTAAATATAGATGTTGTAAACTTCAGATGAAGTGCGGCCTTTGTCCGCTACCAGCACGCCGCCAGTGTGAGGAATTGAAATAACAATTAAAAAAGCTAAAGCACATCAGTAGAACCAGAAGAAGGCCACTGCAGACGTGGCTGACCGTGGCCGATGCGTTTGTTTCTCCACTTTATGAGGCGGAGCGATACTCAGAAACCTTTTATGTCAATTGTTACTTTTGTTTTAGGCCTAAAAGGAGAGAAATTAAGTTATTAAAATGCGAGGTAAGATTGTTATGCTTAGATAAAATATGTGACACATAAAATAGTTAACTACATAACAAATTACAACAGTTACTCACAGAGTAAAAATGAGAATAACACATATAAGTTACTCAACTTACTTTTCGTCTCAGAGTAATTATTTCAATTTGTAATGTAGGTTATTCTTCAACGTGTCGCATTTTTTATGTAAGCCAAACGGTTTCACAACGCATTTTACTGACATAATTTCTCTACTTTTAGTTCTAAATCAAACATTAACAGCTGTGAATTTTGAAAACCAACTAAAATACTTTGTGGATGCACTTAGTTTAAAGCCTTTGGTTCTATAAAAAAAATGAAAATAAAAAAACCACAACTACACTTGGGCGGTAACAGCTGCAAACATGTATGTAAAAAAATAGCTATTGTAGGTTATTACAGTAGTGTACTCTGTTGTTTCACCCATAATGTATAAAATAGTTTAATAATAACCAACGAAACAGTAAACTAATATTTGTAGTTTTACTAACTAAGCTTTACTGTCGTCCGACTTATAAAACACAACGCCCCTCCTCACACCAACATCTCACACCTCCCCATCAGATAAAGTAGATATCTATAAATATATTTCTCTTTTATTTTTTTCTTTTAGGACCATCATGGAACACATCATGCAAATATACAGTCTTTCGGGAAGCTTCTTTTGTATTTTTGTTTGCAGCTCACAAGTGATTCATTTTTTTTTTCTGGCCCCCTGCCTTCTCTTCTCTGTCCTATCGCTGTTCTAATTCTGCTCATCGAGCTGGCTCTTAAAGGTGTCCATCAGTGCTCGCTACTTTTGAGCTGTTAGAGATTTCTTCGAGATTTTGTCCGATGCTCCTGCGGTCATTCCTTCCTTCCTTGAACTGTTTATCGTGTACTCTAACTGCGTCATTCAGCAAATGAAGAATATACTTCGCTTTCGTTAATCTGGTTGTATTCATCCTCTAGAAATATCTCGTCTATTCTTTAAACGGCTCTATCCCTATCAGTATCCAAGTACTGCTTTTCACAGTCCATTATATCCACTGATTATCCCAGAGTCTATAATTTTGTCAGGAATCTTGCACTCAAACTTATCAACCTCTCTCATTCAAGCCTCTGTGGCATTCTAACGCAGTCACTCCCATATCGTCTGTCTCTTTCAATCCTTTCTGTTATTCTGGGGTATACATTAGCGTATAAACATTCGTTTTTGATCTCTGTGTTTTAGTGCTGAGTTTAGCTTTCGTTGAGTTTGTGTTTGTCTTGTTTACAAGCGCATCCTACGAAAAGTAACGGCGGTCTTCTCTCTCCTTCTGTCATCGGCTTCTTACTCATTCCCGGCCAATTTATTTTCTCGTTTCGGATGACCTTATCTAACACGCTTTTGAAGAGAACTGACAACAGTCCACAACCATGTCGGACTCCAATTTTAACTAAAAGCTCTCTTATGAAATTTACTTTTGAATGCGTCTGCGTCAGAGTTTGCTTGATGCAAGCTCCATTCAATAAATAATTAGAAATATAACAAACACAGAACTTCGAAAAAATTTGTGCTAGTTCCTTAATTTTTGGCAGTGTCCTAGAACTATTATCAAACGGGACTTGCACGCTTGCCTGGCGAACAGGACGCTGGGAATCAGTGAAACAAGCCGGTGGGTTCCTTGCAGGTTTTCACCAATGTGGAGCAGCGGAGTGTCAACAGATACCTGTTAGCTGAAAGGTTGAATCAAATCGAAATTCAGCGTCAGAGGGAAATTCAATATGGTGACAGTTGTCTGAGTCTGACTTTTTTTAAGCTGGGTGTAACAAGTGTTAAAGATTTTCCGCACCCAGACGCTCTGTCTGTCCACTCATGCAGAGCAACATTGCGGGAGATGTTGAGTTGATACGGCAAATGAGGCAACAACGATGAACATTGGTGTCGGATCAGCCCAAAATACTGATTTTGAAGAAAGTGTGTGCGAGATGGGTTTGAAAATCTTTCATAACAGAAATGAAAGAAAGGTACATGGGTGTGTGTAGGGAGACCTAACGTTTGCATACTTGCTCCACCCCCGTACAACCCGATCTGGCAACTTGAGATTATTATATTCTTTTACCCGTGGAACGGACGTTATAGTCGCACAACGTTTGTGATGATGACGACTTCCACTCAGCGGTATGTAGCTGTTTACGTACACACCACCAAGAATTCTTCAACGTGGTATTAAGAAGCTTGACCAGCACTGATGTAAGTGAACAGAACTTAACGAGGATTACGTTGAAAAATAAAGAGGTGTTGTATTCCGTTCACGTAACAGATTCATTAAAAACAAAATATTCTGTTTCTTTGTTGAATGGTCTTTGTATTTTCTGCCGTTTTTGGGTCCACTTCAAATTGTATAAAGATGTCATGTGATACTTCCTGGCCGATCGAATCATAGACTTGTGTTAAAATCGATAAAGACCACTCACAGACTGACATAAGAGTTTTCTGGGTATGGTACCGCGTCATAATGTAAAAAACTACTGCTGCTGGAGAGAAAACCAACGTTTCAGCCACTGTTGCAGCGGCCTTCTTCTGTGTCTAATGGTCAACTTTTATGTCGACTGTCTCTGGCCGCGTAAGCCTACGCAATATCACTCTCACATTGTTAGAGACGTAGTTTATCAATAATTTTTCAGCGCCCCCTGTCAACGCTGACTTAACCAGCCGCTCATCGCTGGTCGGCGTAGCTCGGTAGCAGATTTCTAGAACATCAGTACTGAGTTAATAGGAAGACGACACTTAGCCTGCGTTCATTCTGCAGGTAGCACTACTGTGTACACTTACTTGCAAATAGTAGACACAGGAAGAAAGTCGGGTTTCTTTTCTTTTTATACATAATGTTTCCTGTTGATTTCAAAGTGTATGTAGAGATCGTTTTGGATTCCTGCCACGGGGGATCGCAACGTGTCTGCTTCTTTATTTGTGTTGGTGCTGACTCCCACAATAGCAGAGACAACAATATCAACTCCATGTTAAAATAATAATAAACATTCCATTTAAAGTGGCTACTTTCAGCTTCATCTTTCTTTTAGAGCCTCTTCACGTTTTTCATGCAACATTTTCTTCACAAAAATCAAATGGTTCAAATGGCTCTGAGCACTATGGGACTTAACATCTGAGGTCATCAGCCCCCTAGAAATTAAAACTACTTAAACCTAACTAACCTAAGGACGTCACACACATCCATGGTCGAGACAGGATTCGAACCTGCGAACGTAGCAATCGCGCGGTTCCAGACTCAAGGGCCTAGAACCGCTCGGCCACAACGGCCGGCATTTTCTTTAGATCATCTTGTATAAAGTACTTGTGAGATTACGCTTATGGAAAACGAACCTGTGACCACTGAAAGGGACTGAAATTTACATTACCGTTCACTTATGCAGTCACTGTTATTTTCTTTTTTTGCCTCCTGATGCAAGACAGTGCGACAAGTCGTCCATAACAATCAGTACGTAAAAAGCCTTTTTATGCCATTTTAATTGTAATAAGCCTACCTCATGGTAGAGGTATAATCCTACCTCAAGGTATATGTATAATCCTCCCAAACTTATGGTGGAAGAACTAGAAACGTGAGTGGTCAGAGTAATTTTTATATTTCAAAACATATCCCTAAGCTATTTAAATTCGAAATAGTGAGATTTTTGCGATTAGTAGTAAAGAAAAACGAAATCTCGTATATACCCTGTTTTAACGTTGTCAATGTTTCTGTCTTAGTAACTGCCAGTTTGGTATTGAGTTGACTGGACAAGCAATTTACGAACTTTTTTCCAGCACTTCTGTTGATAGGTATTATTAAAATTTTTCAGAACGTTAAGTACAATGATACACGTTGATTTAGGTGCTTAAGTTACTGAAGGGAAGCGTTAACGTACAGTAGCGAGTTCGAAATTCTTGTGCCCATCTGTTGATGTTGACGACACATACGTAAGCCAGAAGACGTCAAATCCGGCATAGTGAGCCGGCGAAGAAACTAAAGTTGTGCACAACGTTAAGATTATTTAAGCCGAGTTGAAAAGTATACGAATTTAGATTAGGGAAATGCAAAATGTAGTGATTCAAAATTTTCAATGAAAGGGATAATGAAATTAGGAGACATAATAGAATTACAAGAACTAGATGAAACATGGAGAATAACTATTCTAATGCAGTATTCCGAGGAGGAATGTTTTTAAAGACTTTTTGCGTTTTGTCGTAGGTTGTTTAAGGTGCCAAGTTCCAGCCATACTACTCCTTCGGTGGACATAATGAGTTAAAAATAGTTCTCGAAAATTAATGAAACAGTACCGGGCGAAAAGTGGAAAGCATCCAGAATGGGACGAGGAAACTAAATGATGAGTTGGCAATAGTTTGCTAAAATTGTTGATACACAGCCGGACAACATGGGAAGCACCCGGAACTGGACGTGAGAACAGAGTGAAACTTTATGGTTTGAGAGGCTATGTGATGCTGTTATAGTGATTACATAAACGTGGCCCTCGTCAGAAACTTAATATTATGAGCCCATTAATAAATTTCAAATTCTGAAGGTGGCAGGGGTAAAATACAGGGAGCGAAAGGCTATTTACAATTTGTATAGGAACCAGATGGCAGTTATAAGAGTCGAGGGGTATGAAAGGGAAGCAGTGGTTGGGAAGGGAGTGAGACAGGGTTGTAGCCTGTCCCTAATGTTATTCAATCTGTATATTGAGCAAGCAATAAAGGAAACAAAAGGAAAGTTCGGAGTAAGTATTAAAATCCATGGAGAAGAAATAAAAACTTTGGCGTTCGCCGATGACATTGTAATTATGTCAGAGACAGCAAAGGACTTGGAAGAGCAGGTGAACGGAATTGACAGTGTATTGAAAGGGGGGGGGGGGGTATAAGATGAACATCAACAAAAGCCAAACGAGGACAATGGAATGTAGTCGAATTAAATCGGGTGATGCTGAGGGAATTAGATTAAGAAATGGGACACTTAAAGTAGTAAAGGAGTTTTGCTATTTGGGGAGCAAAATAACTGATGATGGTCGAAGTATAGAGGATATAAAATGTGGACTGGCAATGGCAAGGAAAGCGTTTCTGAAGAAGAAAAATTTGTTAACATCGAGTATAGATTTAAGTGTCAGGAAGTCGTTTCTGAAATTATTTGTATGGAGTGTGTGGTGTCAAGCCAGACACCACACATGCTAGGTGGTAGCCTTTAAATCGGCCGCGGTCCATTAGTATACGCCACACCCGCGTGTCGCCACTGTCAGTGATTGCAGACCGAGCGCCACCACACGGCAGGTCCAGAGAGACTTACCAGCACTCGCCCCAGTTGTACAGCCGACTTAGCCAGAGATGGATCACTGACAACTACGCTCTCATTTGGCGAGACGATAGTTAGCATAGCCTTCAGCTACGTCATTTGCTACGACCTAGCAAGGCGCCATAGCATTTGATATTATTTTATATTGTGGTTATAACATGTACCGTCAAGACAGATGTTCTACAATTGTGGATTAAAGTTAAGTATTACATCAACTACGTACTTTATTTGCTACTATTAATTCCTTTAACTGTTCCAGACCTCACGCCAATCTGCGTGAGCTTAACGCGTGCTTTTCGGCTTCCTCTCATTGTGACTTGGCTGTCTTGCCAAGTCACAACAGAGTGTAGCCATGTATGGAAGTGAAACGTGGACGATATATAGTTCAGACAAGAAGAGAATAGAAGCTTTCGAAATGTGGTGCTAGAGAAGAATGCTGAAGATTAGATGGGTAGATCGCATAACTAATGAGCAGGTATTGAACAGAATTGGGGAGAAGAGGAGTTTG
Organism: Schistocerca serialis cubense; assembly: GCF_023864345.2. Classification (NCBI taxonomy): domain Eukaryota; kingdom Metazoa; phylum Arthropoda; class Insecta; order Orthoptera; family Acrididae; genus Schistocerca; species Schistocerca serialis. The sequence goes on along the minus strand of NC_064643.1, from coordinate 739,032,766 downwards.
TGGCACAACTTGACTAGAAGTAGGGATCGGTTGGTAGGACATTTTGTGAGACATCGACAGATCACCAATTTAGTATAGGAGGGCATCGTGGAGGGTAAACATCGTAGAGGGAGACCAAGAGATGAATACACTAAGCAGATTCAGAAGGATGTAGACTGCAGTAGGTACTGGGAGATGAAGAAGCTTGCACAGGATAGAGTAGCATGGAGAGCTACATCAAACCAGTCTCAGGACTGAGGACCAGAACAACATAAGTATGATGTTGCAGCTCCTTCGGCCAGGATTCAAGCAGATACATTTGTGAATGATGCTATGAAGCTGCTGAGCCCTCTCCTGTGGCTAACAAATGATGCGAATGGTCGTTTATATTTGATTCTGGCACTGGGATTGGTTTGACGTCCAAGCTAGTCCCACGTGTCTTCCATAGGGGACAGATTTGGGGATATTGCTTTCCATGACAGTATCTCCACATCACGCAGATAGTTCGAAGAGATACTGACATGTGTGCGTGAGCATTGTCCTTTTGGAAAATGGCTCCGCGATTCTGTCGCGTAAGAGATAACACATGAAGATTCAAAATGCGTGTGACGTATCGTTGTCCCGTAAGGGTACCCCCAATCATTAACAGCCGTAATTTGAGGTCACACCCACCTCATCCTCACTCTATGAGCTCAGGAGTAACACCTTTTTTACTCTTCCAGAGATAAGAAGATAGGGCTTCTCCCCAGATAGAAGCTATAAGCGCCAACGATTGCCATCCAGGCAACTGCAGTACCGCGCTTCATCGTAAACATCCGGTGACGTCATCAGCAGCCTATCCTCGCAAGTCTCGGCACGACTCCAAAGGCTGCCGTTTTTTTGCTGTGGGACGATAATTCCCTAGTCTGACAGCTGTTAGTCGTCAACTGGTTTCGGTGAGAAGACGGGCTGTAGCCGGGAGTCCACAATTGTTCTACGATAGCAGGCGCAGATGTGAAGAGGGTTGCGTGGTCGACCAGAAACTTCGAAAAGAGAATGCCTACGGTAACTTTCACATGCAGTCCGACGTGTGGCCGCTGTCACATCCGAATGCCCCAGAAGTATGGATATTGCATGGTTCACCGAGTGGGCCAAATGAAGACCCAAAATGAGGGCCATTTCAGATGTTGGTAATGTTTTTTCACACGAGTGCGCTGCACCTTTCTTCCCTTCATAGTGATCACTCAACAACTACGGCTGTTCACGCCCATTATCTAACTTACCATACCTGGTAGCAACAATAAACACGAAAAACACAGCCGGCCGCAGTGGCCGAGTGGTTCCAGGCGCCTCAGACCGAAACTGCGCGACTGCTATGGTCGCAGGTTCAAATCCTGCCTCGGACATGGATGTGTGTGATGTCCTTAGGTTAGTTAGGTTTAAGTAGTTAGAAGTTGTAGTGGACTGATGACCCCAGAAGTTAAGTCCCATAGTGTTCAGAGCCATTTTTTTGAACGAAAAACACTTACGCACTAATGTGGCTATTCTACTTGTCACAGAGAATTGCAACTCTAATCATTGACGTCTGCGTCTAGAGCTACGTGATTACTCTGCTATTCACAATAAAGTGCCTGGCAGAGCGATCAATAAACCACCTTCAAGCTGTCTCTCTACCGTTCAACTCTCGAACGGCGCGCGGGAAAAACGAGCACTTAAATTTTTTTGTGCGAGCCCTGATTTCTCTTATTTTATCGTTATAATCCTTTCTCCCAATGTAGATGGGTGCCAACATTATGTTTTCGCAATCGGAGGAGAAAACTGGTGAATGTAATTTCATGAGAAGATCCCGTCGCAACGAAAACGCCTTTGTTCTAATGATTGCCACTCCAATTCACATATCTTGTCTGTGACACTATCTCCCCTATTTCGCGATAACAAAAAACGAGCTGCCCTTATTTGTACTTTTTCGATGTCATCCGTCAGTCCCACCTGATGCGGATACTTCACTGCGCAGCAATACTCCAGAACAGGTTGGAGAAGAGTAGTGTAATCAGTATCTTAGGTAGACCTGTGGCACCTTCTAAGTGTTCTGTCAATGAATGGTCTACCAACAATATCATCTGTGTGATCGTTCCAATTTAGCTTATTTGTAATTGTAATCCCTAAGTATTTAGTAGAATTTACAGCCCTCAGATTTGTGTGACTTATCGCGCAATCGAAATTTAACTAATTTCTTTTAGTATTCACGTGAATAACTTCACACTTTTCCTTATTCAGGGTCACTTGCCACTTTTCGCACCAAACAGATATCAAAATCATTTTGCAAGTCGTTTTGATCATCTGATGAATTTTCAAGACGGTAAATGACAGTATCATCTGCAAACAATCTAAAACGGCTACTTGGATTACCTCATAGGTAGTTAATATAGATCGGGAACAATAGATGGCCTATAACACTTCCTTGGGGAACGCTGGATATTACTTCTGTTTGACTCGATGACCTTCAGTCTATTACTATGAACTCTGACCACTCTGACAGGAAATCACGAATCCAGTCGTACTGCTGAGGCTATACTTCATAGGCACGCAGTTTGGTTAGAAGACGCTTGTGAGGAACGGTGTCGAAAGTCTTCTGGAAATCTAAAAATATGGAATCAATTTGACATTTATATACCCGTCCATGAGTTTGAGTGTGTGTGTATGTGTATTGACATCTACCTATATATTGCGGTTGCTTGCCCAACGCAATTTACATTTATGACATTTGGGTGCTGAGACGAATGTGAACTACAGTAAGATCATTACATCTTCTCTGTCACTTCTAGATTGCCTGTTTTCCTAGGTTATTATACTGTCTGCTACTTAGCTGGGAATATCAGAGCATAAACTATTTTATATTGCACAAAGGCGTGCTGAAAAGTAATGCATTCAAAGTGTTAAATGAAAATTCTTTACCTTTTACAATAAAACAAAGTTTATCATCGTTCCTTAGCTTTGTTCTTCATGTGTAAATATTTTCAGCCCTCTGCCGCTAGAAGGATCCGAATTGTAGCATGTAGCTTGACGGTGGGCAACGTCATTGTGTAGCTGCGTGTCGATCAGCGTATTGTAATCAAGTTTCGAAATCGAAGAGTTGGTCCACATAAGGAGCACCCTCACCTTCAGCCTGACGTCACCAGACCACACACGAGCAAGGCGACATCTGCAACAATCCGACGCCTTGTGCGCACTGTCATCGATCACCCTCCTATCAGTCCCGACTTGACCCCATCCGATTTTCATCTGCTTCCAAAACTTAAAAGAGGTTCTGATGATGATGGATGGTTCGTGGGGCGCTCAACTGCGAGGCTATGAGCGCCCGTACAAATTCCCAACCTTTGCTCAGTCCAATCTCGCCACTTTCATGAATGATAATGAAATGATGAGGACAACACAAACACCCATGTCGAGGCAGGTGAAAATCCCTGACCCCGACGGGAATCGAATCCGGGACCCCATGCTTGGGAAGCGAGAACGCCACTGCGAACCACGAGCTGAGGGCAGGCGAGGTTGTGGCTCCGTCAACAAAGCTATACTCTTCACAGTGACAATATTAACAAACTGGTCTCGCTTGGGAGGAAATGTGTTCGTCGCCGGGATGACAGTGTTTAGTAATAAATATGTGGACATGAAGAATAAAGATGTAGAATATTAGTAACGTTTATTGTATTTAAAAGGCTTTAAGAGTTTTCACATATAAATACGGAAGCGTTCCTTTTCAGTAAGCTTTCTTAGTGAAATTGGACACTCAGCAATGGAGTTCAACCTAAGCTTCTGCAATAAATGCTTATCGAGAAATTTCCGAGACTAAAAGAGGCAAAGTAAAAAGTCGCTGAACTTGACTGTTTACATCCTTCTCAACTGGAAAGCATTTTCGCGAAAATCATTTCTCGAGAGCGTCTTGGGGAGACTCTCAAAAGGCGCAGTGAAGCAGAGTTCTGCGAACATCTTTTCCCAGATACGAAACTCGATTTTCGTTGATTGAAGAACCGAAGTAAGTGGAGAATCGATACGCGATATAATTGTGTGATCTCTTTTCTTATACAAAAGAAGAAGTACTTTCTCGGAGGTGAGACAGAGATAACGAAAATGCTTCTATCCCGAAAGGACAGGTCTGAAACTTTTTTAACTTTATCGCTGAGATCAAAGCTGTCGAGCTGGAGTTCCATGTTATCGATTTCCTCTCAGTAAAATAACGAGATGGAAGGTACAGAACCCTTTCCCATGAAATCCTGTTGTTATTCCTTGCGTAAGTATTTGATGCTACACGATTTTATCGAAATCGTTGGACATACAAGAGCTCTATGACATAAGATCCGTCTGTTTCATTTACAGTCAAGAAATATCTATTTTTTTACAGGGTAGTTTTCAAATAACTTGTACACATTAGTTAACCAGTATTTTCGTTCTCTCGTAAACACATGGTTTACGTTCATAATCGTCTACATGACAGAATGAGATGCCCACCTAACCAGCTGTACACGATCTTTTGAAATTACCCACTGTCCGACAAAATAAGTAACGCACCCTCGAGTGGAGGAGGAACCAAAATGAAACTAAACAGTCTGAGAGGGTTGCTGTTGTTGTGGTCTTCTGTCCAGAGAATGGTTTGACGCATCTCTCCATGCTACTCTATCTGAAACTTCTTATTTAAATGTGTGTGTCTGTACTTAAATTGCTGAATGACTGAGATGATGAAACTTCTACCTTATTTGATTCTGAAACAACTGAGTAGAACTAAAAGTACTGAGTCTACTTTCTCTTTTCTTTTTCTTATCAATTCAACACTGACCAACAATATTCTAGCGCAACGCAGTATGACTGCTCAAAAAAAATTACAACCTGACTCCAAGTAATTAATTAAAACGAATGGCCCTCACTAAAAAGAAATCTTAACAATAACCTATATATTTCAGTAAGCACTTACCTCACAAAAATCTTCATTACCCGAACTACTGCAATACAACGAGCGTCAGTACTGCCTGCTAAATAAAAGATTCAAACTACAAAAGCCACTAACTACTAATAGGTATGTGGTTAGCAAATTCTAAATTTTGTACCAAAATAAATAATGTATTTTTTACTTTAATAATATGACATCTAGTACAAAGATATATAATCATGAATAATTTTCAATCTCCAAGGCGGATACTTACGTATCGTTAGCCTTCACTAACTCTGCAGACCTCTTCCCGCCGTCAGTGCTAACGTCTGACATTTAACATCTATCACTTCTGGCTGTTCATCTAAAACTGCCCAACAGTACATCGATCACAGCTGGCGCCTAACTTCCAACTGCCCAACACTACTGGCGATTAACTTCCAAGAAGGATTCCAACCATCCGCAGAGTCTCCTACAAAGAAAACGCAGTCAGAGATCCAATGCAAAGCGTAATTATTTTGGACAGTGGCCAGGGTCAATTTGTAAATTTTTTTATATTAACAATATCAAATAGATCAGATGCACACAATTATTAATGCAGTGTTGGTCAAAAGCAAATATTGTCATCACAGCCCTTAAAGACAGCCCTAATCATATATCAGAGTAGTAGTCTATGACAGTTTTATGCGCAATGTCTTATCAGTAAAAGAAAATGCACACGGAAGTAGTGGATCTCCGTGCAGTCTCTAAGAAGTGTTGTCCTCCCAAACGAAACATAGTGCTGACTCTTGACATGAATATGAATTGGGCCACGACAGAGTAAACCCACAGCAGAGCCAGTCGAAATCTTGAAGAACGTTGGTAGGATTAGTAGGTCACTACAGAGCAGACACACGGTATTACTTGTAGAAATTGTGGTAGTAGTGGACCACCAAGTGTGTAGACCCGCTGCGGTCCTTGTAAAGATGTCCAGCAGTCATCATTTGCGACTTTGCGGGTGCTCAATCAAAATTAAAGAGTCTTGGGGATAATCCAACTGCCCAACACTACTGGTGATTAACTTCCAACAACGAGTCCAGCCAGACAGAGAGTCTCGTACAAAGAAAGCGCAGTCAGAGATCCAATGCAAAGCGCTACACAGAATTGCCAACACAGAAGGAGCCCAATTACATATCCTGTGCAAGCTTCTTCATCTCCAAGTGCCTACTGCAACCTACATCCTTCTGAATCCGCTTAGTGCATTCATCTCTTGTTCTCCCTCTATGATTTTTACCATCCACACTGTCCTCCAATACTAAGTTGATGATCCGTTGATGCTTCAGAATATGCCCTACCAACCGATACCTAATTCTGCCTAATTGTGCCATAAATTCCTCTTCTCCCCAATTAAATTCTGTATCTCCTCATTAGTTACGTGAGGGTATGCTGACATTATTTCAGTAGCGGAGTTGTACGTTGAAATACCTTTCAGCTTCTTGCCTCTAGCCCGCCCTGTTAAAAAAATTAGTACGTTTATTTATTCCGTTTAGAAACGATGACTGTCACTTTCCATGTGCTGCAGTATTTTTCGGAAACTACTAAAATTGAGATCGTAAATTGAGGCTTTTCCAAGGTACAACATGGTCATGTACTAAAGAAAAAAAATTCAGCTGAAATTTACTGTAGTTACAATCTAAAAAAAGGTCTTGTCAGTGCAGTAATTACTTTATTAATCTACCACTCACAAATAATCAGTAAGTGAAATAAAAGTAGAAAGAATTTTTAGCAAAGGTCAGTTACAAGTAACAAAATTTGAAATATTAGATATTTTGGCAACTAACACCGAAGTAACCGAGACATTAAAGAAACCTGGTTCACTTGCAAGTATACGATTTAGAGTACAATATGGTGCATGACTAGCGAAGTATAGCTTACCTGCCCACATGTTATGTGACTAGTTTTAAAAATATGCAGAATATTGCTTACAATGAAACTCTGTAACTGAAGGATTAACAAAATCCTCCCAACAGCATTAGTATATAACAGAGTAACTGAATATTTAGAATTGGAAATATTTACAAACCTTGAACAAAACGCAAGTTCATGTCTTAAAACAACAAAAATATAGGTATGCATTGTAGCTAAAATGATTCATTCTATTAAAACATCTCGTAAAACTAAGAAGCCAGCACCGGTATATATATATATATATATATATATATATATATATATATATATTTGGTGCCATAAACTGAAAGGGAATATATAGCTGAAACGTAAACGAACCCGTTGCTGAAGTGAAGCAGAAGACCAAGTCACTTGGTGTTACTGCTGGCACATTTGGTAACCTGAGAACAAAAGCCGAAGATCCTAGAGAAAATGATGTTCTAAAACCCATCCTTGATTCTAAACATCAGGAGTCAAGGCGCTCTCAAACCTTTGCTGGTATCTAAACAAAACAAATGCAATCGCTCAGCGGACTGTCTGTAGCTGCGTTAACAAATACTGGCAAAATGCGCATATGTACGGGAGTCTGTCAACGCTGTGAACAACGATGGAGTTTACTCACGTATCAAAAGGGCCGTTGGACAAATCCCTACTTAAGGTCATCGACGGAACAGTCGTTAGGGTCTGTAATCGACAATTGCAATAATCGTTAGGACTCTTTTCCAACCTATGTTCACACCTGTCAACATCATCGCAAAAAGCGGTAGCGGAAATATGTCGACTTTCTGCTTGCGAGGGGCTGGACGCTGTGCCTATTAAGTAGGAGCTTCAATGCGGGTATACCCTAGCAGAGACGGCATTGCCAAAGAAATATTCAATGTAGCACTGCTTCTGCCAGTAATCTGCTAACTTTTATTCAAAAATTGTGCTTAGGGTACCGTACCTCAGAACAAGCGCGATGCTCACATTGTCACTCCCAACAAATGTAAGAGTGATAGCCTTGATTGCAATTAAAAGTGTGAAACTTCTCTGCTGAGTATCGTCGAAAAAGCATTTACCACGTGGTGCTGAGCGAACTGGAGAAGATTGATGTGCGTGTGTACCCTGCGTTTCTAGGTAGGTTTTTAGCTAAGTGAAGTACTGTTCCAATGAGAACATAGTCGAGGTATGCAATGTAGGACCGCTCTATTAAAAAATTATGTTAACAAATTACTCCTCCGTTGGAGAAAAGTTACTCACTGTCCACACAAGTATGAATTAGGGGTGAAGTCTTTAACGATGAAACAGTCGAAGTCTATATTCAATTGGTCGTCTAGGGTACACTTGTTAGAAGAATGGTGTACGAAGATTAAGTCGATATCTGATACTCAAGCCCTAGTTACTCCCGATAGAGAGGCAAAGTCCTGGTGATGGGGAGTTTTGACACTTGTGGCTTCCTTGGTACGCAGTATCTGGCAAATGACACGACATTAGGTGCAGCCACGATTCCGAACGAGACTCTGATCGAAAAACTGCTGGTGCAGTAGGTACATGGCCCAGATCTGGACCGAACACTGGCTTGAAGACAAAATACCTGGGTCATGTGGAGATAGCCGATCTCATGTCCTGCTGAAGAAAATTGGTTTATGGGGTTGGTGACCTGTAGCGGCACTCACACTGCCACCTTCCGGTCTACTCAGAGTGCGTTTTAGAAGTCTATCGCTTGCTGATGTCAGCCCTTCTTGATTAGGCTGCTCATGTACCACAGATGTTCGGGGGGGGGGGCGTTTGTAGGTCCGTTAGGCAAACAGCCCATGCACCATATCCCCCTCCCCACGCCTACCATGAAAGGAGGGAGAATGGCACATAAGTATGTGAGCTGGGAATGGGACAGGTTTAGGTTATTGGAAGCTGAGAAGGTGGTGACTGGTTGGCATCATTCGTAGCACCAGGAGGGAGGCAGACCAACTCTCTTCCAGCGATGAGGTGTCGGGTGATCTTGGAATTACATCAGATTGATCTGTTTGGAGGCATGTGGCTCTGGTGTACAGTCTGACTTCTTCCAAGGTCAGGGTGATCACTACTGCCGTCCATTATTGGTAGTGTCAAGGATTCAAGATGTCCGATATGTCCTGTGGCTGTATCCTAAGATAGAGAACTTGGGCCCACTGTGACACTGGCATCGGCTGGCAAGGCAGACAGCAGATGTGAAGTGAGCTACCTGGAGCGTGTCTGTAAAAAGGCCAAACACAGGAATAGACATACAGGATGTAGATAGCTGAAATAGGAGGATAAAAACTCTGGAAAGGAGACTTGTGGAATCCATAGGGAGGAAGTGAGTGTGGCGCACGTGAAATGTTGACCTGTTGGGGGATATATGACACAAATAATTGCAGAAGCACTGGAGATGGAAAAAGACGGTATTGGGAGGATAGAGGAGGATACAAAAGCACTTGGGATGTAAAGTGTTAAAACTTAGAAAAGCGTGTTAGGAGGGAGAAGTACGAGGTGTATTCAAGTTCTAAGGCCTCCGATTATTTTTCGCCGGACTGCAAAGAGATAGAAACATGTGCATTGATTAAAATGAGGCCGCGTTCATTGTCAACACGTCCCAGAGATGGCAGCACCGTACGGCAGATGGAATTTTACCGCCAGCGGCGAGAATGAGAACTGCTTTAAATACTTAAAATGGCGACGTTTTCCTTACTTGAACAGCGTGCAATCATTCGTTTTCTGAATTTTCGTGGCGTGAAACCAATTGAAATTCATCAACAGTTGAAGGAGACATGTGGTGATGGAGTTATGGGTGTGTCGAAAGTGCGTTCATGGATGCGACAGTTCAATGAAGGCAGAATGTCGTGTGACAACAAACCGAAACAACCTCGGACTCGCACAAGCCGATCTGACGACATGATCGAGAAAGTGGAGAGAATTATTTTGGGGGATCGCCAAATGACTGTTGAACAGATCGCCTACAGAGTTCGCATTTCTTCGGGTTCTGTGCACACAATCCTGCATGACGACCTGAAAATGCGAAAAGTGTCATCCAGGTGGGTGCCACGAATGCTGACGGACGACCACATGGCTGCCCATGTAGCATGTTGCCAAGCAATGTTGACGCGCAACGACAGCATGAATGGGACTTTCATTTCGTCGGTTGTGACAATGGATGAGACGTGGATGCCATTTTTAAATCCAGGAACAAAGTGCCAGTCAGCTCAATGGAAGCACACAGATTCACCGCCACCAAAAAAATTTCGGGTAACCGCCAGTGCTGAAAAAATGATGGTGTCCATGTTCTGGGACAGCGAGGGCGTAATCCTTACCCATTGCGTTACAAAGGTGCATCCTACGAAAATGTTTTGAAGAACAAATTCCTTCCTGCACTGGAACAAAAACGTCCGGGAAGGGCAGCGCGTGTGCTGTTTCACCAAGACAACGCACCTGCACATCGAGCTAAAGTTACGCAACACTTTCTTCATGATAACAACTTTGAAGTGATTCCTCATGCTCCCTACTCACCTGACCTGGCTCCTAGTGACTTTTGGCTTTTTCCAACAATGAAAGACACTCTCCGTGGCCGCACATTCACCAGCCGTGCTGCTATTGCCTCAGCGATTTTCCAGTGGTGAAAACAGACTCCTAAGAAAGCCTTCGCCGCTGCCATGGAATTATGGCGTCGGCGTTGTGAAAAATGTGCACGTCTGCAGGGCGATTACGTAGAGAAGTAACGCCAGTTTCATCGATATCGGGTGAGTAGTTAATTAGAAAAAAAATCGGAGGCCTTAGAACTTGAATGCACCTCGTAGATACAAGATCATTTGAAATTCATATTTATGGTCCCCGGATGGCATAGATGGATTGGATACAGGAATCCTGGGGGAGGGGGGGGGAGGAGGGGGGCACATTGGACTGCAAAAGCACTGCAAACTACGAAAACTAATGCCCTGATCGTGTATAGAAAGTAAAGTCAATAACGTGTGGTGAGATCAGTTAGACACAGAGGACTTGATCTGAAATTTCAGGCATGGATGAGACACGGACCGCGCCAGACAGGAGACATGCTGGTAGAAAATGTTGGAGTGGACGGATGCTTGAAGGCAGGTGTGTGTGCACGTGCCAGAAAAGGAAGAGACGGCTGCGGTATTGTATGGAGGGGCGTTGGGGATGGCCGCTGGGGTCGCTCCGATCTGTGATGACGCTTTCCAAGGCATTTGGTGATATAGCAGATCCAGGAAGCTTTAGTGAACGTCTTCGGAGATGTATCACTCTGGAGAAGCGTCTATGACTGTAGATGTGTACCTATGGTGTCGTGGAGATGCTGTGCAGCTATTCCGTAAGGCGGTTCTATATCTGCTGTTTGCTGAAGAGCAAACATAGGAACTGAGGACTAATATCTGGTGACTCGACATGTTGAAACAGAAAGCAGATATCAAAATCCTCGCGACGTGAGTGTCACACTTGTACAAATACTTACAAATACTGTGTAACTAGGATGTAAAATAACTGTGTAAATTTTTCACAGAAAATTATCTCGTCGCCACTTGCTACGCGACGAAGCTTTCCACTGGAGACGATGAAGGCGCTGGAGCCCGAAAACTACACCTTGCCAACGGGTATGTCTTGAACCGATTGTGGCATAATGAGATGAGTTTTATTAAAAAATACATAGCCGAAATACTGATTAGTTGGAAAAAAGTTAATCATTTACAGTAGTTTGTGAAGGTTCGTGATTAGCCGTGAATTTGAGTCCGAACTTACGCTGAAGGCCGTAATGCAGAAATAGCCAAAGACTGATATTCACATGGTGATAAAAGAAGATACACTAAGATTCACTTGTCTGAAGAAAGATGTACGTAGGTAAGATTGACGGCTGATGTCCAAGTTCTGGCTGTTCCCTATGCAGATGCCAAGTACTGATGATGGTTGTGAAAGACACTCGCGTAATGTTTCTCCTCCTGAGGGTAATTACCATCTGAGGGGTAAAATGAAACTTTCCGGCGGGTAAAGACTGAACGATTCGATTCTGTTTCAGACACGAAACTAAATTTTAGCAAAATATCATTACTACTATGACAATTTCCTAAGACTCTAGTATTGATTACATAAGTTACCAATTAGAAGCATTAGTGCGGTCGAGGTTACATGTTCCTTACATGGTCCACCCACTACATACATATGTTGTGCTTTGCCCAGACCGTCAGTGATGATAAAAGTGAGACATGTACGTAACAAATGCTAAATATCTTAAGAAAATATATTCTCCAAGTTGTAGATAGTACTTGCAGTTGTCCATGAATTGTTTCGTTACTCTCTTCGAAACAGATAAATGAATAAATTGACAGCATCACACAGCAGTATCTTCATCAGGACTACTGTGGTACTGTAACAGTTTTATTATTATTACTATTGTTAGACTGGTTAGACCCAAAGCATTAACAGCCTGAAGTCGTGAAATTTCTGCCAGTTCAGAAGTAAGTAAGGAGGGCAGCAATGAGGTGATTTGCGAACAGTTAGTATCGTGCACACTACTGAACTTGTTTGATTTTAAATGGGTGGCCTGTAACTTGAATGAAATTTTGAATCCTAATGCTTGCATAAAGAAAGATCAGCGGACTGATAGTGAAAACAATCGCTATGCGTAGCACTACCGTAGACATTCCAACAGCATTTTCCATTATGTGTCAGATCTTTATGATCAATAATGAATCACCAATTGCATCTTAATACTCAACTTCATTGAAACAGCAACCAAAAATTATATGCGAGAAGAACATTCCAATATACAAATGTACTTTTTGAAGAAGTATTGATAGTTATAAGAATACTAGTTTTTAAAATCTCACACATTCCTATCGACAAGTCCATCAGAATGATGACCGTGACAGAACCAAGTAGATAGTATACTGTAGGAGATAATCAGGTGACAAAGACTTGTATAATGATTAAACATATGTATAATATCTGATTTGAAATTTTTTGTTACGTGCACTTGTATGAGCGCTAGACCCTAATAGCACTTCTGGATTCCAGTAAATATACAGAAAGGCTGAGTTTTCTCACACCCCAGTTCTTCGGTGGAGGCACCAACAAGTTGGCATAATTTCGTCATACATAATACTCGGATCTGTTCGACCTGCCTCAAATAAAATTTCATCGGTCACAATTCAATCTAATGTGTAGATATTTTGGAGTACAAGAGAAATTGATTTTTTACCTCAAAACCTAAGGCAGTTCGTATATAGAAATCACTCTTATTCTAGTAGTTATAGTATGAAGAAGCAGAGTAGTGTTACCCCCTGAGAGGAATTTTGTTATATTGACCGCGTTGTACCTAACGGTAGTGGCTTATCGGAAGTGAAAGTCAGAATTACGTAATTATTCAAACAGTAACAAATAAAGTTTTACCTAGCTACACAGTTTAGAGAACAAGGAAAACGGTCGCCAGCCAAATTAGGCAAGAGAATGATTAACATTCTTGTTCAAGAAAATATTTATTAGTAACTTTAACGGAGAAACACAACCTATACTTTACCACAAGCGAGTGCAATGAACTCTGGCACCTGCATATGATCACGGTTAAACTTGGAGTCTGACAGAGCAGAACAGACTATTTGCATTAAATTTAACAGATAACGAAACACACTATTACTTTCAGGGCTTATTCAAACTGAATGGTCTTTATAACGTTATTATTACTATTCACTGCAGAATAATTAATTGGACATAGGTTCAGTATTCATCATTATCATTCATCCTCATTACGGTCGGAGGAAGGTAATGGCAAACCACCTCCACTAGGACCTTGCCTAGTAAGGCGGCGCGGTTCTCCCGCGTCGCTCCCCTACGCTCTGTAAAGAAGTATGGGACTCATCATCATCATCATCAGGTTCAGTATTATTGTTCAAATATTTTCCCAGCTGACATAAAATTATCAATGCTGTTCACTGCATTTTTATGAACTGGTCACAGGTTAAATATCTCTCAACTAAATACTATTATATTTAGAATGAAATTGAAATGGAATTCACTAACAGGTTACTTCTCATTGTCTTTTGAATAAAGAAATTATGGTTTTCATAAGTAGTGGTCTTCCCGTTTCTTGTTACCTATCATTAGCACAATAGACAAACTGTGAATCCTGTTATACTATTAATATGCACTTCCAATACACAAGAGAGACAAACACTTAGCAATCATGAACATATAATTTTCTACTATTGCAGTTTTCCACTTTTACTAGAGTGAAACACAATGTTGACAAAATTGCAAGAAACTGACTCGCCTATTAAAATTTACTACAGGCAGCAATGCGATCATTTACTAAGCAAAACTTTATAAGCCTCAGTTTTATGAAGTTTTAATCTTTAAAAGAAACAGCAAATTGTCTTTATACCACAGTCTTCTACTTGCAAGTAAATGATGAAATAGGTGACTTTGTAATTCCACAAAACTTTAAATTGGCCTGTTTCCATCACTGGGAGGCTTTCACAAAACTATGTTTACTACATCCCACAATTTCACTAAATCCACAGTAAATCTGCGTACTGTCTTCTTACCAAAGATCGAACAAAATCATCTAATGTTTCGAGGCTTTCATTTTTTCCACAAACCAGGACACTCGGTAATCATAGTTCAAATGGAGAGGAATTTGAGAAGTGTTGTAATAGGGAAAAAATCAAGGTAGGTACATTAATTCAGTTATAAAGTTACTTTATATTTGTACACACTAACACATCCAATAAGCTGATCCGTCACCGTACATTATTATAGTATTCCGTTACAGTGATTGGGCAATGTAGTGGCAACTGCATATTGGTAGGTGAATATGCAGGCAGAATTGCTGGACTCTGTCCCTTCTTGGTGGCAATGATGGATACCAATTACAGAATCGTTCCAACTATTTATCCATCCATCCGAGTATTGGAAAGTGGCAGAAAAAGCCTCTCTCGTAACCAGCACAATATACAACTTTTACATGGCAGTGCACAGTTTGGTAGCTCGTCCCCGACTGACTCTTTTCCACCTTTTCTACCTAGGCCAACCACAATTTGCGCGCGCTACTAAGATCCGTTCCCGAGGGGAACCACACTGCCTCTTACACACAAAAGGTGAAGGTCAGCAGTTTACATAACAGCATACAAACACTTTAAATAAAACAGAACATTTGCACATATTAGTATTTGTACAAAAAAATTATTCACACAGAAATTACAATTATGTACAGTAAGTTTTGTTCCCTCCGAATGGGACAAAGAATTTAATTGACAGATATACTACATTGCATAGAATCAAACCATGACATCAAAGTTTTACAAAGAATGGAGTATAGAATTTTATGTTATCGATTCGATCAAACAACATTTACAGAAGCTCAACGATGTAGCATTAACTAAAACAAAAGGTAAAATAAGTCAGTAATTTGAGCTATGGTGTTACAGTACTTTGTCTGCTTTTCTCAATAAAGTTAAAGTAATGTCGGCAAAGCATAAAACTGTACCCACTAAAGGTGACTCTTCTAAAATGGGAGCGTCGTCAATAACAGAGATTAACGGCTTGAAACGTGTGCAACGGAGAATACCCCAAGTCATAAATAAGCTTGTAGACGGTGTTAGAGAAATTCGCATGCCTCAAGAGAGTTTATCTGAAATTGTTAGTAATGTCTCTGAGCGAGCTGAAAATTTAGCAGGGGACGATTTGCCTCACAGTGCTGTATGTTCGTGACCAAATTTACGAACTGGCTGTAATCTAACGGCGAAGTGTTCGTGAATGGTATCTCTCTGCTGGTAACACAAGTATGAATTGTGAAAATACCGCCTAGTGCCGGTCATGCTGTGTCAGCAGTAGTATAGTGTTTGTTTACAATCGTGCGTTCCAACAAGCTGATCGAGTGGTTCTGCGGTGCATTGGTGACCACCTGTGTTTTCGAACTATCATCATGTATCACGTCATGGGGAACTGGTTTCGCCTCGCTTGTGTATGATTTCCCAAGGACATTAATTGGTAATTCGCGACACTTACGTTGTGTTCGTTTTCTAGCATGCAGACCGAGTGGAGGATCAGTTTGGAAGGTAGGAGACGAGGTACTGGCAGAAGTAAAGCTGTACCGGGCGTGAGTCGTGCTTCGGTAGCTCAGTTGGTAGAGCACTTGCCCGCGAAAGGCAAAGGTCCCGAGTTCGAGTCTCGGTCGGGCACACAGTTTTAATCTGCCAGGAAGTTTCAGGTACTAATAGTTTGGTATTTTGTATTAATCATTGTTTTGAGATATTTGTTTACTGCAGTTGAATCTCGAATTGAATCCTTGTACCCGTGGCTGTATGTTACCAGCAGTGAGTTTATTGATGGGGGTATGAATTTTGCGCGTTAAATGACCTGTAAGCCTCACTTGTACCTTGTGGTATTCTGAACAGCAAGCGTTAAGACCGGTTGCACAACTGTGGGTAAAATAGTCATCTCAAAGGACATGGGGTTATCAAAAGCTGTGTCCAAGCGAGCATCAAATTTGGTTGGTTGTCTTTATCAATTTATTTAACCTTGCTGGTTGTCTTTATGTTGAACGAGCGTGTGTGCGTCTAATTATTTCGTTGCCTTGTGCTGCTCTATGCTTGCACTGAGTATTCTCGTTGTGTTGCGTTTTTGCTATTGCTTGTGTACTGAATACACGTTGGCGTATTTATTTCAAGTCGCCGCTGCGTCACGAGGATTTTTTAACTTGCGTTTTGTTAGTGTGTGTATGTTTGTTCTAGGGAACATCACCATTGTTGACTGCGTAATGTGAACCTTTCGATTACTTACTGGTTCTTTTCACTGTACATACGTGCACGTATTTATTAAGTTATTCACACGCGTTGTTTGTAAGAAACACCGGGCTTCCGTTTCTTGTCAAAGTTGTCAGCTTTTCTCTGTGGCTGTCTTGATCTTTCGTCAGCAAAAACCCCCAGCGAGTGTTGTAACTCTTTGAGTGATACCGAATAACGCTGCGGCCTTACTGTTAGTTTTCATCAGGGTTGTGCCTTTTTAGCTACAAGGGTGTTAAAGCGCTACGATAACTGAAAAACTAGATGAATCTACGGCTAGATCCAATTAGCAGAAAAGCGTTATAACCTTGTAGTTTAGTGTTCTCTTACGATAAGGTTACTCGCATATTTGGTAGTGGCTTTAAGGGGCTCCAGAACGCCCTATACTTGCAATGTTAAAATAACGCTTATAAATTACATCTTTCCTCACAAAGTATTTGAGGTAGGAAGTTGAACTTCTTACAGAATATTTATTGGAATATGGGCTACAACTTGACACAGGGATTTTACAAAATTTTAGTTCAGTTATTAAAGATGATTTTTTTTTCAATTGTAATGAAAATTCACAACTTTTTTTGCAATTTTTTATTTATATATTCAAAAATATACAGTTTTTTGGAAAAAGGCTTTGTTAAAGAATGCAGAAGGTACTGTGTAACATTTACTGAAAGTTTGAAACAAATATGTTTGGAAGATCCTTAGAAAACATGTAATAAGTATGAAGTTTTGGGAATTGAGCGACAAAGATTGGATTAACTTTTTAGTGCATTCCAGGTCCATAGGATGGATTATCTTCATCCTCTGCAAACTCCTCCTCCAGGTTCCTCTTGTTCCTCCTCCTGTTTACTCTTGCTTGTATTTCTAGACTCTTTACAGCCCTGTCTGCAGCTCGAAGGCGTTCCTTGTCTAAAGCAAGCATCGCTCATTGTGTTCGTAGATTTTGCTACCATTTTCTTCAGTTGCAGTTACTGCAACACTGTTCCAAAAGGTGGTCATGTATGAACACTTATCACATTTCAGTTGTATTTCACTAGCAAGTCCTACGTGCTTTATTATGGAGAGTTCCAGACCAACTTTACTACAATGAATACATCTTACACAGTTTGAAAAGATTCCTTTGAGAACCGACATATCAAATATTTCATTCACATCCGATTCGCCCATAAAGCATTCATTGTTTTCACTCATTGAACCAAGCTTCTTCTGTGAAGTATTTTCTTTCCCACTTTGACTGCTATGGGCAGGTGTACTTGAGAGGTTAGATTCACTCACTTGGTTATCGTCTTTATTGTTTACAGTAATAACACATACCTTTGGCTTTCCAACATTTCTCCTTTTCTTAAAAGCCTTCAGAGGATTTCTAATAACTTTACTTTTACTCATTATTATACTTCAACAAAACAGAGACTCAAGAAACAGAATTAATTACGAATATTTTCGAGATAACTACAGAGTAAATAAACATGAAACAATCGACAATCACACCAGCGATATATATTGAACCATCACAGGTTAGCCACAACACATACTTTATCTCACATCACTAAAATCTGCCTGATGAACACGGACGTTAATAATAAGACCATTTGACAGCAGTTTAACAGCGCCACAGTGGGTCACGCCCATGTAGAACACATTTCAAAAAAAATTTAAAAATAGTTGTAGTCTTCGGAATTGAATAAATTATATATCTATTAAAAGGTAATAGTCTGCAGAATCAGAAAACGCAAAAAAGGAAAAATTGAACTTTTCATGATTTTGAGCCTTTCCGGAGCCCCTTAAGGTTGTTTGAGTTAATAAATAGTAAGTCGTTTCTCTAACTTCAGTAGCTTGATTGTAGGTTAGAGAGTGGCCTCTGCGGTGATTACTAGCCAGCTACATGTTTATATGATACATATGTTACTCCTTCGTAGTGAGTATTGTGTTGCATTCCCATTTAATATTTATTGAGGCTTCTGAGTAAGTTATATTGTTAGTCAGGTCGAGATAACGTTACTTATTCAGATCCTTATTTCGGTGGACACATCTACCTCTTTCCATTGGTCTTACTACTCCAAAAGTTGAGTGGATTGTAGCCTGTCACTGCTACCCTCGTCGCGCTAATCGAGCTGCTTAGAATTCTGACATCTGGCAGTTCATTCACTCCAAGGATGTCAGGGTTTCAAAATTGGCATCGGAACCAAGAGCTTGATAATAATATTTAAGCTGGGGAAATCAGATTTGAACCCTTAGACACAAACAACCAATCGTTCCACTCCACATTCACGTTCCCTGTCTCGCACGAAACTAGATGTTCTTTCAAATTCTTTATCCTAAACTGTATTGCGTGGTCCCATATACTTATGAGTTCTGCACTAATCGTATAGAGATATTCCTTGTTGACCCCATATGTGCCACGTACCTTAGTACCTTTACGATAGTTAGTGAAATCGGTGTAGTATATTCTTCTTCTTATTGTTATTATTCCTCGGTTCCGTCTACATCTGCCTTATCATGTGTGTGCCAGAGCCGTTTAATACTTTTAGGTACAGGCTAGACATTTCTGAGAAAGAACCATCTCGTTCCAACTGTTTATTGTGTTTCATTTTTAACAGTCGTAATTTTACCGAACAGCCTTCCACGCCTCTCCAATATTTCATTTATTCGACATGCTGTTGTATAGGCTTTCAAGTAGTATAACATTTTTATACTCTCAGACTAGTAGTGAACATGGGATGCTCTTTTCTTTAACTGTTCTATCTCATCTCCATGTTGGTAAAATCTTCCACTCAGGTGTTCCATTTGGTATTCATGAAAGTCAGCTTTTGTAGCTACTGCCTTCATAAAACTGTCCAGTTCATTTAATTTTGTACTCAAACTATCGTTGATTCCTTCAATTCTTCCATCAACACACTCAAGAATATTTCACTGTCCATCGTCCCCTCGGAATGAGTCTATGACGTAAATTCGGCTTTGGACACATTTGTGTATTCGTACACTCTCTTTTAAAACGAAACTCGTGGAAACTACGTATATATCGCCTGTCACGCAGTTTTTGTGTTTTATCAATAACCAGAAACCATCCTTAAATGGTCATATATTCATTGAATGTCTTGACAATTCCTACATGTGCTTGATGAATGTGTTTCAAAATCATACTCGTTTACTTGGAAGCTGCGATAAGATGTCTGTTACCTCTTACCAAATGATTCAGAATCGTGGAGTATGTTTCACTAAAACAAAAGACGCCGGCCTCCATATAACGGCCGAAACAAGGTATTTGATCTTGCGTTTCCACAGCAACATAGTCGAATTTAAACACAGTGATCGGCTTCACTCTTTCCTGTGGCGGGATTAGCTGTTTTCGCTGACTATTATGTATGTTACGTCATCAACCTCCAGAAAATACCTCCTGAGCCGTGCCCACTTTCGATATATAATCGATTGTGTCACTCAGCATCTTAGCCTGCATCTTTTCTTGGCTTCCCACCAGGACGCACACGCATGGCCCGCTGTGTCAATTTAATGCCGCCCCGTATCAGCTCGGTCTCAGTTTCTGCTGAATGATAACCGGAGGATGCCCATCCAACAACAACATTTGGTGGTTACGTATGACATAGACTGTGGAAGCCACTGCTGGAATAGAACACCAACTTGAGCGGAAGTCTGCACTGCCAATCTGTTACTTTACGTGCCTGAGAAACATGACACTCAAATTTGGCGGAAGACGGCCTGCTGTTTGTTATCTACAGAAACTGTAGGCAAAGTGGAATTGCTGAACCTTATGGACTTCCGTGGTGAGCGTCGTATGGTGTAAGCTGCATGACAAAGTAGCTGCAGTTACCCAGTGTGCTGTGGGGTTCTTATGCAATGCAAGGTCCAATTCTGAAGATATTAGCGTATGACAGCGAATGCAGGAATCCTGGATTGCGTCCCATGTCAAGTTCTCAGTGAAGATGGTTTGCCGTTACCTTCCTTCGACATGATATGGTGTTTTAAGTGTGTTTCTGTTTTTGTGCATGAGTGTGATGATTGCTTTGGACAGTGTAGGGTTTGCGTCGTTATGGAAGAAAGAAGTAGCATCAAGTGTCCGCCGAGTTTAGCGTCGCTATCAAACGGACGGATCACCCTCTACAGTGTAACAAGCCCTTACCTCGTCAAGCACTGTGGAAGGATTTGGAACTGAACCCAGGACTTTGGCGAAAAGACTGGCGGTGAGGAACTCTTCACCACCACCCGGGCTCTCCTTCCTGGTCAAATACTGGCAGCGAAAATCTCATCCATCACCAGGACTCACACCGGCTTATCTCAGAATCGAGCTCCCACCTCAATAGCGCTCGTTAGCGTCCTGGACTACGGAGGCGGAAGGAGTTCTCATACTGTACGTTTTATGCGTCACTGAACCACAGTGTGGCGTTTACCTGTAGTTGCACTCGTTAATTATGGCTGTCTATTGCCTTAGTGCGCCGTGGCTGTCATAAATGTAACGATTTGTGCTAGCAATGCATACTCAAGATATCGACAAGGCCGTTTTCACCGTCGCAACTTAATTTCTTTTGAATTAATTTTAAGAGGGTGAGCTATTTACAGTGCTGAGGTTGTCTGTCTACTTATGAGACAAATATTTCTTTGTATCGGATTAGGTCCCGATTTGTAATTCAAGAGTATTATTTGCCCTGTTTAAGGTACGCAGGGCTCATTATATTGCCGATAGCTGAAGTCAGCTGGGCGTTGTTTCCTCGATTTATTTGTACGTCCTCTGTCGTTGCCCAGTTGTTTTAAAGTATTCTTTGAATGTTGCTCCTTGCCTGTCTGAGCTGATACTAAAATGTAAGTTCATGTTAGTTTATTGGAATGCAACATCTGTTAATGGAAATGTTTTTCTCTCTGTTTTAGTAAGTAGTTTGTTCGTTAATCGGTCCTGAAAGATAATCACTGGAGTGAGTTGAAGCTTAATAGTTTGCTGTCTCCATATAAATTATTCAGTTTCTCATTCTAATATTGTACTGTTCATGTATTTGCATTTGCTAAATGTTAGTAGTTCGATATCTCCAATAAAATGTTCACTTTCTAATTCTAAAATTGAACTGTTCATACATTTGCATTTAATGAAGTAAGTGTTAAAAAAATACATAAATATTTTCAGAACCATTTTTACAGACAAATTGTTTTTTCTGGTCCAAAAGTCATTTTTTAAACCTGCAACCGTACCACTTCCAGCACCACTCTAGCAACAGCATGTCAGTGGCTGCAAAGCATTGTTACAAGTGTATGAGTTGTCGCAGCAGAAAATGCATACGAGACGAAAGTTATGGTCGTAATTGTTTTCACAGTTACTGCCGTATACTGTTTTCTGTTCCCAGGTGATTCTGTTTTCAATCACGCATACAAGGGATGTGTTGGGATTGTGCTTCTTAAGAAGAAACAACTACTCTGTGAGTTGAAAAATCTGCAGCCACCTGCTCGAAGGCAGCGTTAATTTGTTAGCGCAGTGTCTCCACGGCACGAGTGGATTGCGCGCTGCAGCTAAGCGAGGTAGGTCAAGCTGTGCTGGTTTTTCTTGAGTCGCCTCCCAGAGTCCAATGCACAATAGACTTATTTCATGATGGTTGTCACTCACGATCTTAGTTATTTATCGTGCAAGCTCATCTTAATTACTCATGTAATCGGGTACTGGATTTATGTAAAATTAACACCTACGTTAAGTATGGAGAAAAAAATTAAAGAGTTAGAAGATAAAGTTAGGGAACGTAAACACTGCGGTAACCTTTTGCATTGGAAAGAAAATTCTGACACGTAGACATATGTAAGTGTATTGTATGCAGACATCGAAAAATATTAGTTTATTTAATTCTGTTACAGCTGCTACGCAACGGGCTACTAAGTTGTCAGTGGAGACTAGTGACCAAGCTGTAGAAATTTTCTATTTGTCAGTTAAGGTGCAGCAGCAGGCGACTGCCCTACAAGTTCCTGGCATTGTAGTCCTTCAGTATATTCTCGCTTTAAGTAGCGCTAGCTAGATTGGCTGGTACTGTTTATCAGGTCATTCATAAATGTGGTGCCTTGGGCGGCTTTCGTTGCAGGATCGTTAACCAAGGTTCGTCAAACGTACTGTTCAATGAATGAATTAATATGCATTATACCCTGGTAAACGGTCATCAAGAGCCCTTTGTGAGTTTCGCACGCAATTATTAACGCCGTGTACTGAGATCAGCAAAACACAGATGGTTGGAAAGATAATTGAAGGAATGCTGCCGAAATACTATTTGCGAGTGATTTTTCCTATTAAACCCAATATTTTACTTGACTTGGATCAAGCTGCGCGAGATACAGTGCCTTAGTTTCACTGCGCAGAACAGTACGGTCTCTGAGAAAAAGACTATCTTCCCAAGAATATCTTCCCCGCAGTATCTTGGGAGTAGCCAACATGGACTACACCGTGGGAATTGTTTTAGATGTAGCTATATGTTACATTTGGCTTGTCAGTGTCTAGTAGGACGCTAGAAAAGTAAACATAGATAAAGTTTCCGGAAATGGGTTTTGGGAATGTGAATAGATTGCAACTGGTTAAGTAGAGTTAGTAAGTCATTCCTGCACGTCAACTATCTCATACTCTGTCTGCAGACTGCCAGATTCTGGCGCCAATATTCCCTCGCTTAGTTACGTTTGGTACTTCAAGAACAGGATATTTGTAAAGTTCATCTTGAAAGGTCACTATTCGCGCTGTTAATGACCAGTCATTCCCGTTCCTGGAGATATATCAATTAATTTGCGAGTTCAGCAATTTTCATGGTCTACTAAAGATTTTGATGCTAAGGAACTGTTTGTTGACTTTCTGCTAGACTGTAATTACTTGAACAAAGCAAACTGTGTTATAGACCACTCTAGAGATGCGGGTGATGATTATCATTCATACAGTCATGACCAGCTTTCTTCAGATAATAGTGTTGACTCCAATGAACTCGTTTTTGATGTCTGCATTTGAAGATAGATGAAGTTCAACATACAGGGCTATTACAAATGATTGAAGCGATTTCATGAATTCACTGTATCTCCATTCATTGACATATGGTCACGACACGCTACAGATACGTAGAAACACTCATTAAGTTTTGTTCGGCTGAAGCCGCACTTCAGGTTTCTGCCGCCAGAGCGCTCGAGAGCGCAGTGAGACAAAATGGCGACAGGAGCCGAGAAAGCGTATGTCGTGCTTGAAATGCACTCACATCAGTCAGTCATAACAGTTCAACGACACTTCAGGACGAAGTTCAACAAAGATCCACCAACTGCTAACTCCATTCGGCTATGGTATGCGCAGTTTAAAGCTTTTGGATGCCTCTGTAAGGGGAAATGAACGGGTCGGCCTGCAATGAGCGAAGAAACGGTTGAACGCGTGCGGGCAAGTTTTACGAGTAGCCCGCGGAAGTCGACGAATAAAGCAAGCAGGGAGCTAAACGTACCACAGCCGACGGTTTGGAAAATCATAAGGAAAAGGCTAAAGCAGAAGCCTTACCGTTTACAATTGCTACAAGCCCTGACACCCGATGACAAAGTCAAACGCTTTGAAATTTCGGCGCGGTTGCAACAGCTCATGGAAGAGGATGCGCTCAGTGCGAAACTTGTTTTCAGTGATGAAGCAACATTTTTTCTTAATGGTGAAGTGAACAGACACAATGTGCGAATCTGGGCGGTAGAGAATCCTCACGCATTCGTGCAGCAAATTCGCAATTCACCAAAAGTTAACGTGTTTTGTGCAATCTCACGGTTTAAAGTTTAAGGCCGCTTTTCCTTCTGCGAAAAAAAAAACGTTACAGGAGACGTGTATCTGGACATGCTGGAAAATTGGCTCACGCCACAACTGGAGACCGACAGCACCGACTTCATCTTTCAACAGGATGGTGTTCCACCGCACTTCCATCATGATGTTCGGCATTTCTTAAACACGAGATCATGATCACCAATTCATGTCATGGCCTCCACGCTCTCCCGACTTAACCCCATGTGATTTATTTCTGTGGGGTTATGTGAAAGATTCAGTGTTTAAACCTCCTCTATCAAGAAACGTGCCAGAACTGCGAGCTCGCATCAACGATGCTTTCGAGCTCATTGATGGGGACATGCTGCGCCGAGTGTGGGAGGAACTTGATTATCGGCTTGATGTCTGCCGAAACACTAAAGGGGCACATATCGAACATTTGTGAACACCTAAAAAAACTTTTTGAGTTTTTGTATGTGTGTGCAAAGCATTGTGAAAATATCTCAAATAATAAAGTAATTGTAGAGCTGTGAAATCGCTTCAATCATTTGTAATAACCCTGTATATGAAGTTTATTAGGTTAGTATGTGATTGTTGGTAGCGAAGAGTTGTGTATAGCAGGCAAACTCGAGTATCAGACCCATCTAAATGACCAGATTTCGACGCTCTATTATAGTTATCGCCACCCAAAATGTTGGAGTTTAAGATTATAGAGAACTTGCTGTAAGAGGGGTGATAAGGCCATCTATCTTTCCATATGTCCTTTCGGTGATTTTGGTTTCCAAAGACAATGGCGAAGGCTAGAGACCCGATATGGATTATCAAGAGCTTAACCAAAAGGTAGTTTTGCAGCTGGTGCCCTCATTGGATATTCAAAAGAGCTATTCAACGGTTTTCATTCAGAATCAGGCTTATCATGAAATGCCTCTATCTGAAGAGTCGAACCCTCTCACTGTTTTCTCCATTCATGTTAGTTTATTGGACTGCAACATCTGAAAAGGGAAATTTTTATCTCTCTGTTTAATTTAATACTGCGCTAGTTAATCTGTGCAGAAACAGAACCACCAAAGTGAGATGAAACCTAATGGTTTGTTATATTTAGTTAAATTATTCAATCTCTGAATGTAACTTCCGCTTTGCAGTGGAGCGTGTGCAGAAATGAAACTTGTAGATTAAAACTGTGTGCTGCACCGATGCTGGAACTCGGGACCATTGGCTTTCACGCGGACAAACGCTCTAGCCGACTGAAGTACATAAGAACGGCTCACGATCCGTCCTCACAGCTTTATTAGAGCACTTTGGCGAGATAGACAGAGGTCTCGAGTTCGTGTCTTGGGCAGGCACACAATTTCAATCTGCCAGGAAGTTTCGTGATCAGTTCCTAAATGTAAAATTGTGCTGTTCACATTTTTGCATTTAGTGAATCATAATAGTTTGCTCTCTGTTATAAAATTATTGTGTTTCTTATTCAAAAATTGTTCTGTTAATTTTTTGCATTTATTGAAGTATCTTAGAATTTCTATTAAAATACATAAATCTCGTCATTACGATTTTTGTAAATAAGTTGTATTTTGTGGTTCAAAAGTTATTTTTTGGAACGAAGCACCATACCACTCCCAGCTCCTCGTTAGCTTCATTATTTCATCTTCTGTAATAGCTGGGATTTAGGTTGAAATAATGTTTTTGAAAATAGAGGCACATGCTTGTAGCGTATCTCATCAGCGTTTGTCAGCAGTGACGAAATACCTTACTTCTTCCCACAATCTGGTGCGCCGAAAATTGTTTCTGTTATACTATCGGGAAAGGTTGTTTCAGTCACCTTATTCTCTTGCTGGTTTTCAGTAGCATTGCAGAACCAGTAAGTTACTATGAACTCTTTGTGATGAGGATGTTTGGTCCCATCAGCCATGGTGATGATGTACACACGAATCGGTATACAAGGGATTTTATAGAGAGATGTCATTCGTGTAGCTCACACAGTTTTTTCCTTATGAACTCTTATACATTTGGATATATATACACGTTTTTCAGGACCATAGTAACCAGAATTGGAGAAGACGCCTCGAATACTATATCTCTAGACAAAATGGTATTGGAAGAATTTCAGTCATTCCAGTATCTGGAAAGCTTCATAACTTCACTTCGAATTTGTACAGAGGAAGTGAGATGCAGAATCTCCGTGGCAAACAGAGCTTTTGGGAGACTTAATGATATGTTGACAGCCAGAGGCGTCCCTATTAAACATAGGAAGAAGTTTCCAAAATGTTTTTGTAGATCGTGGTGCCTTATGGTTCTGAGACGGGAACGGTCAAAACAAAAAGAGCAAAAGTACTTAGAAAGTTTTGAAATGTGGTTATGGAGGAGACTGGAGAATGTGAAACGGATCGACATCATGAGAACTGAGGACGCGGTAAACTATATGAGGATGATACAGAGGGGGAAAACATCTTGGGTGCTACATGTACTTCTTAGAAACTCTTTGCTATGGAGAATCACGGAGGGAGAAGTATGAGGAAAAAGAGTGAGAGGAAGAAGAAGGTTTGGAATGCTAGCAGATGAGAAGACAGCAAGAAGATATAGGAAAAATTGGTCCAAATTTTTTGTAGAATCCGTATACGTATGACTGTCAACTTAGTCACTTACCTAGAGGATGCTGAATCCTGTAACTGGCATAAGTTACATTTTTGAACGTTTAACTTTGTAGATGCATGACCCTGTGTCGTTAAAAACTTAAAATGTTTGTGGGAAGTCAACTCCAGAGATTGCTTAACCACTTAACATCACTGAAGGAGACGAGGTACTGGCAGTAGTAACGCTGTGAGGACGGGGTGTGAGTCGTGCTTCGGTAGCTCAGCTGGTAGAGCACTTGCCCGCGAAAGGTAAAGGTCCCGAGTTCGAGTCTCGGTCCGGCACACACTTTTAATCTGCCAGGAAGTTTCATCACCGAAGGAGTCTGAGCTCTTCCGGTGTACATGGCACCAAATGAGCATTGAAGTATTACCACAGAAAAGTACACCCATCTACTGGCAATATGACTTTCGTATCTTTTTATCGAATGTTTTCGGAAGCCACCAATGGGTAATAATCCGACATCTACCCCACGCTAACGCCTTTACACTCGCTGTTCATTGAACTATATGTTGAAAGATGCTCGATCGTGTTGAAAGATGCAATCGCCATCCCAGAATTAGCCTAGAACAGTGAGAAACAAGAAGTTGCTTAAAACATCAAAGTAGGCCTGTGCTTTTATAGTACTATGCGGAACAACAAGGGATGGAAGCACCCTCCATGAAAACACAATCACACCATAAAACCACTGCCTCCGAATTTTACTTTTGGCATTACACGAGCTAACAGACGGCGTTCACCGGGCATTCGCCATACCCTCACCCTGCCATCGGATGGCCACTTTGTGACTCCACACAACGTTTTTACACTGTTCTACCGTCCAACTTTTACGCTCCTTATACCAAGCGAGGAGTCGTTTGGCATTAACCGGGGTGATGTGTGGCTTATGAGCAGCCGCTCGACCATGAAATTCAAGTTTTCTCACCTCCCGCCTAACTGCCATAGTACTTGAGTGGATCCCGATGCAGTTTTGAATGCCTGTGTGATGGTCTGGATAGATGTCTGCCTATTGCACATTACAACCCTCTTCAAATGTCGGCGGTCTCTGTCAGTCAACAGACGTGGCCGGCCTGTATGCTTTTGTGCTGTACGTGTCCCTTCATGTTTCCACTTCACTGCCACATCGAAAACAGTGGCCTTAGGGATGTTTAGGAATCTAGAAATCACGCGTACAGGCGTATGACACAATTTACACCCAACCACCTGACAACATTCGGAGTCCGTGAGTTCCGCGAAGCGCCCGATTCTGCTCTCTCACGATGTCTAATGACTACTGAGTTCGCTGTAATGGAGTACCTGACAGTAGATGACACCGCAATGCACTTAATATGAGAAACGTGTTTTTTTGGTGGTGTCCGGGTATTTTTGATCATAAAGTGTATATGGACATGTAGAAGGCAAAATATTTACCATCTGGGTACCCAGCGTTATAAGAATGAGTTTGAGACTGCACTATAGGATTTGCATCATGAATTGCCATTACGCGCCGGTACTAGTACGGCGACTAGGGTTGAAACACAAACATCAGTGTATATTACAGTTACAGACAGTTACCAAGTTTGTAGACAAAGTCAGCAGGGTCTATTCGTAAAGCTATTTTATCAAAACAACAGAGATAGGGCTGCTGCTGTTCGCGATTGTCAACGTGTTAAAGGAATACGGAGAGATCTTCTTTCCTGATTGGTAGATTAGAAAACTCGAATTAACTGACAGTCTGGGAGAGTCCTAAGGCCGAATGCTGCGCACATTGAGAAGTTACTGCTGGCTTGCCTGAGAATGCTGTATGGACTGTACGGTCTTCAAGCAGTGTACGAGCTGTGTCATGACAGCTTAATATTTCGCGTTACGCCATTGTTTTCGCCAGCAGTAGAGCACTTAACAAATGTTACACTCTCAGATCGATTAAAATGTGTTTCTTTCAATGGTTTATAAGTTACTTTGTTTCCAAATTACCTTACAAATGTTTCCATGAGATCTGATTGCCCAACGATCACTTGTTTTTGACGGGGCCCGTCAGGGACGGGAAGTTTAATTATAATCTCCACTTATGTACGACTACGTCCTACTGACGTCATCATCGCCATGATGAGACTGCATTGAGGATGAGTTGCTTCTGCTTAGCTGCAGGCTTTGACAAATTCTTCTTTCGAAAGTACTTACGTGAATGGGAGAACGCTACTTTAGCTGTTGTTAAAACACAGAGTGTTAAAAGCAACCCGAAAAGCATGTAAGGGTGTCGCAGAGTAGGTTGTGTTGCGAAATAATGGTTAAAAAATAATTCGATGCGTTTCGCCATTTCCGAGTTAATTAGCATTGAAGTTAGCCAATCAGGCCGTTACGCGCTAATTCAAGCGGCCCACAAGAGACGATGTCGTCAAATGTATTTTTTGTCTAGGGTTTTAAAACAGAACAAGAAAGCAATACAAAAATTGGACTTGGTAGTAAGGATCGTACCCTAGCCAAAGGCAGAGAACTTTCATACGCAGACATATATGCTGTGAGAACAACGTGGCGAGCCGCTTGAATTTGTGCATGCAATGTCCTGATTGGATAAATTCAATCCTAATTAAGGCAGAAACGGCACAACGTATCGAACATTTCCTTAACAATTATTTCTCAGCGTTACCTATCCTGTATCACCATTACAAGCTTTTGAGACTGCTTCTGATTACCGTGTGTAACATTTGCAGCAATGTATCCAGTATTAGAGGTGAAAATAATGTACAAGCATACCATCTCCGTTTTGACTATCAATGAGGCAGACAACGGATGCTACAGCAACTTCATTACTATAGCTTGTGGAGTTACCATAGGTACTGTTGAGGAATGGAATAATTTTATGATACTCGATGCCAAAGGTCCCGCCAGGGTAGCCGAGAGTGCTAACACGCTGCTTCTTGGATTCGGGTAGGCGTGCCGGCCGCAGATCGAATCCACTGGCTGATTAACGTCGAGGACCGGTGTGCCGGCCAGCCTGGATGTGGTTTTAGGCGGTTTTCCACATCCCGCTAGGTGAATACCGGGCTGGTCGCCACGTTCCGCCTCAGTTACACAGCTCACAGACATCTGAACACATTCGCACTATTCCATGTATTACATTAGACACAGTTGGGGTACACTTATTCTGTCCCAGGGGGGAGGAGGGGGGGATGGGGTGGCGGCAGGAAGGGCATCTGGCCACCCCTTAAATTGACATGCCAAATCTGATTAACCATGGCCGACCCTGCGCAACTGCGGGATAAGGCACAACCGATAGGATAGAATGAAACTCTATGTCAAAGGTAGTAAGAGGAGAGCAGTAGTACAAATCGTTACTTATCACAGCAATGTATACTACAAATTCTGAACACATATGCGTCTTTCAGTACTTTGAACTCAAAATTAAGTAGCAGCTGAAAGGGAATTATGAGAGCCAGACGTTGATGTTTTCAAGAAATCTACTAAACACAGTCGTACTCTGAAACAAATCACCTCTGAATGTCACGATGTTGCAATTGGAAGACTATGGTTCGATGAGCAGGAGGATTGTTTTAATTCTTAGTACTTGTTTGAATGGCTTGAGTCTTGAAGTGTGTGTTAGTTATTGCTTGCCTTAATTAGAACACAATTGACTTATTTGTCTTATTTTTTTAATAAACAACTGATGCCCCTTGATGAAATATTTCACGTAGGTTTTACAAGGTACCTCTAATGTTCCGGAGTGTAGCACTTACTTTCAAAATATGATTGCTGTGATAAGCATTTTGATTTAAATGGATAATGACGAATAAATGGATCTCTTACCATCAATCATAGTTTTTAGGGTTGAAAAAGGAACAAATAAAATAATTTTTTTTTCAATATGTCGGTTCTGACAATCTTTCTTAAAACATCCTTATAGAAAATGCAGAGTCGTTACAGTTTAGCCAGTTGAGAGTATGTTAGCAACAGGAGTAGTCTGTTTATTGTAGAGATCTCCCCTGTTACTTAACTAAATGGTCTTTATAAACTCTTACATCACATTAGAAGTAAGACAATTACTGACAGTGTAGGGCAAGTAAAGCTAACTCGTAAGCTGCTTTTTTTTCCTGCGAATAGGCAACCTGACGACCGCCTTGTACTGGCGTTGCGCAGTTGGATGTGAGCCGCCAGCAGTGGTGCATGTGGGGAGTGAGATGGCAGAGTTTTGTTAGCGGATGATCTGGACAGAGACAGTAAATTTGTAAGACTGGATATCATGAACTGATATATATATATATATATATATATATATATATATATATATATATATATATATATATATATATATTATGAATTTTGAACACTATTAAGGTAAGTACATTGTCTGTTCTCTATCAAAATCTTTCATTTGCTAACTATGCCTATCAGTAGTTAGTGCCTTCAGTAGTTTGAATCTCTTATTTAGCTGGCAATAGTGGCGCTTGCTGTATTGCAGTAGTTCGAGCAACGAAGATTCTTGTGAGGTAAGTGATTTGTGAAAGGTATAGGTTAATGTTAGTCAGGGCCATTCTTTTGTAGGGATTATTGAAAGTCAGATTGCGTTGCGCTACAAATATTGTGTGTCAGTTTAAGCACAGTCCTGTATAATTTTTCAAAGGGGACTTTTCAGTTGGTCCAATCAATGAAAGAGATCCAGTCATGTATATTAGAGGAACTTGGGAAAAAGGGAGGGCCCAATAATCGAACTGACCGGAAAATGTAGTGTCCAAGCGGGTGGGATAAAGTAATTAGAAGCCGGTAACAAGTACCGTAGTCACACTGTCCATCGCCATGCAGCCGCACGAGAGAAATGCCGACCAATACTTTGTGGAGGGCCACGACGGAGGTCTGCGAGCGTGTTGCGGCATAGACGCCAATGGTGTAAAGGCAACTGGACTGACGATATCAACTATGATATGGAGAATCTGAACTGAGTGGTCCCAGCGCTTTCAGTACTTCATTTAAGGACATAACGGAATACGAAGAGCTACGATATGCCAATAGGCGAAATAATTCTAAAGCAAGTGACAATATGTGAAGTTTTCAAGCAACAAAGCAATGGTACACACGTAAAATGAATGATTAAGAGACAAAAACAGTGACAACAGAGACAAAAATTAGTAGTAATCTACACCTTACCAACTAAATTGTCACATATCAGATACATTGTTGGCCAGAATGAGAAAAATGAAATATAAAAAAACCATAGCACTTCTAAAATGTGGGTGTAGCAACGTAAGCATTGGAATAACAAACAAAAATGATCAGGATCAGCAACATACATTATAGAAAGCAACAGTGATATGGAAAAATGTCAGACAGTAGAAGCAACTAAATCAATGGGAGAAAAAATAAGTCTGAACATCACGGATTAGTAACCACAAACCCTAAATCTGTATTTTTAAGTCAGTTTGATTTTTGGACCCTCACCTTTCTTCTTTTTTTCTCTCTTCTTAGCTCCACCTGGAAGAATCCTGGAGATACTAAAAGGTATCAGATAGAGTATATAATGGTATGACAGAGATTTAGGAACCAGGTTATAAATAGTAAGACATTTCCAGGGGAAGATGTGGACTCCGACCACAATCTATTGGTTATGAACTGCAGATTGAAACTGAAGAAACTGCAAAAAGGTGGGAATTTAAGGAGATGAGACCTGGATAAACTGAAAGAACCAGAGGTTGTAGAGAGTTTCAGGGAGAGCATAAGGGAAGAATTGACAGGAATGGGGGAAAGAAATACAGTTGAAGAAGAATGGGTAGCTCTGAGGGATGAAGTAGTGAAGGCAGCAGACGATCAAGTAGGTAAAAAGACGGGGGCTAATAGAAATCCTTGGGTAACAGAAGAAATATTGAATTTAATTGATGAAAGGAGAAAATTTAAAAATGCCGTAAATCAAGCAGGCAAAAAGGAATACAAACGTCTCAAAAATGAGACTGACAGGAAGTGCAAAATGTCTAAGCAGGGATGGCTAGAGGACAAATGTAAGGATGTAGAGGCTTGTCTCACTGGGGGTAAGATAGATACTGCCTACAGGAAAATTAAAGAGACCTTTGAAGGGAAGAGAACCACTTGTATGAAATCAGGAGCTCAGATAGCAACCCAGTTCTAAGCAAAGAAGGAAAGGTAGAAAGGTGGAAGGAGTATGTAGAGGGTTTATACAAGGGCGATGTACTTGAGGACAATATTATGGAAATGGAAGAGGATGTAGATGAAGACGAAATGGGAGATAAGATCCTGCGTGAAGAGTTTGACAGAGCACTGAAAGACCTCAGTCGAAACAAGGCCCCAGGAGTAGACAACATTCCATTAGAACTACTGATGGCCTTGGGAGAGCCAGTCATGACAAAACTCTACCATCTGGTAAGCAAGATGTATGAGACAGGCGAAATACCCTCTGACTTCAAGAAGATTATAATAATTCTAATCCCAAAGAAAGCATGTGTTGACAGATGTGAAAATTACCGAACCATCAGTTTAATAAGTCATGGCTGCAAAATACTAACGCGTATTTTCTTTACATACGAATGGAAAAACTGGTAGAAGCGGACCTCGGGGAAGATCAGTTTGTATTCCGTTGAAATATTGGAACACGTGAAGCAATACTAACCTTACGACTTATCTTAGAAGAAAGATTAAGAAAAGGCAAACCAACGTTTCTAGCATTTGTAGACTTAGAGAAAGCTTTTGGCAATGTTAACTGGAATCCTCTCTTTCAAATTCTGAAGGTGGCAGGGGTAAAATACAGGGACCGAAAGGCTATTTACAATTTGTACAGAAACCAGATGGCAGTTATAAGAGTCGAGGGGCATGAAAGGGAAGCAGTGGTTGGGTAAGGAGTGAGACAGGGTTGTAGCCTCTCCCCGATGTTATTCAATCTGTATATTGAGCAAGCAGTGAAGGAAACAAAAGAAAAATTTGGAGTAGGTATTAAAATTCAAGGAGAAGAAGTAAAAACTTTGAGGTTCGCCGATGACATTGTAATTCTGTCAGAGACAGCAAAGGACTTGGAAGAGCAGTTGAACGGAATGGACAGTGTCTTGAAAGGAGGATATAAGATGAACATCAACAAAAGCAAAACGAGGATAATGGAATGTAGTCAAATTAAATCGGGTGATGCTGAGGGAATTAGATTAGGAAATCAGACACTTTTGCTATTTAGGGTGTAAAATAACTGATGATGGTCGAAGTAGAGAGGATATAAAATGTAGACTGGCAATGGCAAGGAAATCGTTTTTGAAGAAAAGAAATTTGTTAACGTCGAGTTTAGATTTAAGTGTCAGGAAGTCGTTTCTGAAAGTATTTGTATGGAGTGTAGCCATGTATGGAAGTGAAACATGGACGATAACTAGTTTGGACAAGAAGAGAATTGAAGCTTTCGAAATGTGGTGCTACAGAAGAATGCTGAAGATAAGGTGGGTAGATCACGTAACTAATGAGGAGGTATTGAATAGGATTGGGGAGAAGAGAAGTTTTGTGGCACAACTTGACTGGAAGAAGGTATCGGTTGGTAGGACATGTTCTGAGGCATCAAGGGATCACAAATTTAGCATTGGAGGGCAGCGTGGAGGGTAAAAATTGTAGAGGGAGACCAAGAGATGAATACACTAAGCAGATTCAGAAGGATGTAGGCTGCAGTAGGTACTGGGAGATGAAGAAGCTTGCACAGGATAGAGTAGCATGGAGAGCTGCATCAAACCAGTCTCAGGACTGAAGACCACAACAACAACAACAATAGTTCCATCAAGAATCAGTGACTGCAGCTCTAGTACTGATTGGCCCAACCGCGTGTTATGGGTTACCAAATGCGATAATAAAGCCACTCTGTTTCGATAGCCTGCTCTTTTGGTTCTTACACATACACTGATGAGCCAGAACGTTATGATCTCCTGCTTAATAGCTTGTTTGTGCGTCTCTGGAACGAAATACATCACTCTTTCTTTGTATAAGAAACCCTGTAATAGGTTTATGGAGGAGGAGGGATTAGATGTCAACGCAGCTGTCATGTAAACGAAGGAGTAGCTAAAGCTAATTTACGTACGCAGTGACGGCGCCCGATAGCAACCCAGATGGATTATATAGGATTTATATCAGGTGAATTAGGTGGTCGAGACATCAACGTAAGTTCACAATAATGCTTCACACACCAATGTAGCTCGGTTTTGGTCCGAGAAACGGACAATTTTACTGTTGGAAGACGACATCGCCGTCGGGGAAAACATCAAGCACGGAGGGATGCAGGTAGTTCGCAGCTGTGTGTCTTCGATTACTTCCATAGGTCCCACGCCGGCAAACGTAGGTCAATGTCCCCCATAGTATAATATTTCTCCCGCCAGCCTGAGTCCGTGTAGCGCTGCTCGTTTCAAGGGGCCTTCCACTTTGAAGACGGCGTCTGTGAAGACAACCATCGACCTGATGTAGCAAAAATATGATTCAACCGAAGAGTCGACACGTTTCCATTGATGGACAGTCGAATCCCGATGGTCTTGTTCCCACTCCAGCAGTAATTGACGATGTCGTTGGATCAACGTGTGGACACAGGGGAGCTCCATGTTCAACAATGCACGAGGGACGGTGTGCTCTGAAACTGTTGTACGTGTGTGTACCAGCACAGTGGTCCGTCGGCAGAGATGCCATAGATCACCATCTTCCCTACTTTGCAGAACGTACAAGCCTCCAAAACCCAGGTTCTGTGAAGATTCGTGGACATCCAACCGTTTAGCGCCTAGTGGTAGTTTCACAGCCCTTTCTCCTTTCATAGATGCTCACGACAGTAGCACGTGAACATTCGACCAGATTCACCGTTATACTGTTTCACAGTCTTTGCGTGATAATAACGTGTCCTTTGCCAAAGTCGCTTATCGTAATGGATTTCCCCATTTGGGGCCCATATCTTCGCTACGGTGATCCCCCGTCCGTGTCCGTTCCGCCTACATACTTCTGTCACCGTCTCATGTACCCGCAACACCACCACGCGGCATTCAGCTTCACTTTCGGCAGTGCTCACCACGTTTTGTCTTATCGGTGTATGCCGGATTACATTTATTCCCTGGTTTTCTTTGTATATTACAGCTTTCTGCATGAGGGGACACTGGGTACATGAATCCTACCGAAATATAAAGACTTTATTGTAAAATATGTACAATGTGTGCTAGATAATCTAGAAGTGAAAGTGCTTATAATGGACTCTTCACATGAATAATGTACAAACTGTGTGCGAAAAGTGCATTTTAAGTGTCGAAAAATCTGGACGCTAAAGTAGCGACAGTGAAAGGTCAAAACCTTTAAACAAACAAAACACAAATCCACGAACCGTGTAGGTGGAAAAAGCATTGAGCGCAACCACAGCAAGGAAAAACTGTGATACACAGAAAAGACTCTTCAACTGTAAATAGTATGTAAATTTGTGGTCACAGTCCGTAGCGTGTGGAAATATCTAAGAATTAATGTGAAATGGTTTAACAGCGCAATTCGGAGAATGCTCAGGAAGCAAAGGCAGTTGCACTCGCGGTACAAGAAAGATCGGGAGAATGAGGACAGGCAAAAGTTAGTAGAGATTCGTGCTGCTGTAAAAAGAGCGATGCGCTAAGCATTCAATCACTACCACCATCATACCTTAGCAAAAGATCTTGCTGAAAACCCAAGGAAGTTCTGGTCTCACGTAAAATGGGTAAGCGGGTCGAAGGCTTCCATCCAGTCACTAACTGATCAGTCTGGCCTGGCAACGGAAGACAGCAACCCGAAAGCTGAAATTTTAAAATTAGCATTTGAGAAATCTTTCACGCAGGAGGATCGTACAAACATACCACCGTTTGAGTCTCGTACAGATTCCCGTATAGAAGACATAGTGATAGACATCCCTGGGGTTGTGAAGCAGCTGAATGGGTTGAAAATAAATAAATCGCCAGGTCCTGATAGGATTCCAATTCGGTTTTACAGATAGTACTCTACTCCATTGGCTCCTTACTTAGTTTTCTTTTATCGCGAATCTCTGGCCCAACGTAGACTACCGAGCGACTGGAAAAAAGCGCAGGTGACGCCTGTATATAGCAAGGGTAGGAGGACGGATCCTCAAAATTACAGACCAATATCCTTAACATCAGTTTGTTGCAGGATTCTCGAACATATTCTCAGTTCGAATATAATGAATTTCCTTGAGACAGAGAAGTTGCTGTTCTTGGATCAGCACGGCTTTAGAAAGCATCGCTCCTGCGAAACGCAACTCGCCCTTTTTATTATGATATCTTGTGAAGCATGGATGAAGGGTATCAGACGGATGCCATATTCCTTGACTTCCGGAAAGCGTTTGACTCGGTGCCCCACTGCTGACTCCTAACTAAGGTACGAGCATATGGGATTGGTTCCCAAGTATTTCAGTGGCTCGAAGACTTCTTAAGTAATAGAAACCAGTACGTTGTCCTCGATGGTGAGTGTTCATCGGAGGTGAGGGTATAATCTGGAGTGCCCCAGGGAAGTGTGGTAGGTCCGCTGTTGCTTTCTATCTACATAAATGACCTTTTGGATGGGGTGGATAGCAATGTGTGGTTGTTTGCTGATGATGCTGTGGTGTACGGGAAGCTGTCGTCGTTGAGTGACTGTAGGAGGATACAAGATGACTTGGAAAGGATTTGTGATTGCTGTAAAGAATGGCAGCTAACTCTAAATATAGATAAATGTAAATTAATGCAGATGAATAAGAAAAAGAATCCCGTGATTTTTGAATACTCCATTAGTAGTATAGCGCTTGACACAGTCACGTCGATTAAATATTTGGGCGTAACATTGCAGAGCGATATGAAGTCGAACAAGCATGTAATGGCAGTTGTGGGAATGGCGGATAGTCGTCTTCGGTTCATTGGTAGAATTTTGGGAAGATGTGGTTCATCTGTAGAGGAGACCGCTTATAAAACACTAATACGGCCTATTCTCGAGTACTGCTCGAGCGTTTGGGATCCCTATCAGGTCGGATTGAGGGAGGACATAGAAGCAATTCAGAGGCAAGCTGCTAGATTTGCTACTGGTAGGTTTGATCATCACGCGAGTGTTACGGAAATGCTTCAGGAACCCAGATGGGAGTCTCTAGAGGAAAGGAGGCGTTCTTTTCGTGAATCGCTACTGAGGAAATTTAGAGAACCAGCATTTGAGGCTGACTGCAGTACAATTTTACTGCCGTCAACTTACATTTCGCGGAAAGACCACAAAGATAAGAGAGATTAGGGCTCGTACAGAGGCATATAGGCAGTCATTTTTCTCTCGTTCTGTTTGGGAGTGGAACAGGGTGAGAAGATGCTAGTTGTGGTACGAGGTACCCTCCGCCACGGACCATACGGTGCATTGCGGAATATGTATGTAGAAACACGGGAAGATGGGATTCTTAAAATTCCGAAAGGGGTCGCGGTCTGAACAAATATTATTACAACTGAAGCGGACCCTCTATATTAATTATCATAACGCTCAGCTGCGGATATCCTACTTACCAAAACCAACTGTCTATGGTTTCTTTCTATCCTTCCAAGACTGCAGTCTGTATCTCTCCCTCTGTCACCACAGCCCCCCTCTCTCACTCTGTGTGTGTGAGTCTTTGCCTGCGTGCGTGTATCTACATGCCAATGTGGGAAGTGGGAAGCAGGAAATTGCATTATCGCCTGAAGACGGATGGGTGGGGTGTGTCTCGCTAGGCCAGCTAATGCCGCGCAGCTAGGTGGCCGGCGGGGCCATTCATCATCAGAAACAGTCGCCGCTAGATCTCTCGCGGGCGCGCCCCGTCCCCTGCTAAGCTGCTGCGCGGCCATTCCTCACTCGCCAACCGCCGCCCGGCGGTCCTCCGCGAGCTTCCGCTTCCACGGGGACGCGCCTCCTTTCTTTTTAACGACCGCTGGGTCATATTTGGCAAGTTCGGCCTCCCGGCCAGAACGGCAGGCGGAGTTTTCTCGCTCCCCCGACGCCCTCGGGAACGATGCCAAGAGGTCGCGGCTCGTGTTACACCGGCCCCTCCCACTGATTGCTTTTCCTGGCTACTCTATGCACGAGCCATAATCTTGAAGAATAGCCATCTAGGGAACATTAATCTCAACTCAGATTTAAAAATACGGTAAAGCAGGCGATTGTGAACCAGGCGAATTTTCCATCGGCACGATGAACACTGTGATGTACTCACAGAATAATAGAGACCTTATAACGAAAATTTATGCAGCTGTTAATTTGTTCTTGGCAGTGACATACTTTAATGCTTAATTTACGAACAATTAGGCTGTAATATGATGATATACATTAAAATTTTGCGGGGAACCGAATGTGCTCCGCCAAACGTCATGTCTTATCCAGTACTACTAATCATTTTTGCGTATTTGTATCTACGTGAGTGTCTGGAAAGGGGAGGGGGGGGAGTTGGAGTATGGTGGATATATAAAAGTGTGTAGCATATATAAAACTGCGAAAGTCGATAAGAAACTTTTGAAGATTTGTTCCGTTTTCCCGACAGGCATTCACGTAAGAATGACCATGTTTCCAAACAATGCGATTACCAACAACAGATTAATACAGGGTGGTTACAATTAAATTTTCGCTACTTGATATAGCCACCATGACAAACACGTGATCGTAGGACAATGAAAATTTATCGAAGCATTTGTTAGGACATGCGCAAGACAAATTACAAATATACCACTGAAAGAATCACATGTGAATCTTTCTGGAAACGTTTGTAAGGCCACGCGGAAGAGAAATACGACACTTAGTTCAGTAGTGAACAAATTCATTCCTAATAAACTATGGATTTTCTAGACCAGATGTGCCCAATGCCTGCTTGAAATTTCCTTAAATCACCAGTCCTTAGATCACCTGCTTCAGTATTCCTTGGGCATAAGTGGCGTTGTCCCATCAATAATGGCAAGGTAAAAGGTTACGAAATTACGATACATGAACTTCGTTTATAGTAAATCTACACACACATATGAAAGTTGAAACCTTAGTCTGTCTTTTCTGGTTTACTTTTTACTAGTTTATCAGACAGATATTTTAGTTGGAATTATGTTTCGATATTTGTTCTCTAAATATTTTGATATCTCGATTTACGAAACGAAGCATTTAAATACTCATATCCACAGATATAATCATACGAAACGGGTTACATCTGGCAGCAACACTCTGAAAGACTTTGACTCCCAAATTGAAAAATTCTTTTGGTCCCTAAAAAAGGAGAGCATAGTGACTGAAATTTTGGTGTAAATAACGACATAAAGTTGCTGAAGGACTTGTTTCCCAATTCTGCAACCGGCTTCAGTCTCGAGGTCATAATACGGTGGAGTATGGATACAATAATCAACAAGACCTTTCACATTTTACAAAGAGAAATTGCAAGTTGCAATATGACATTCAGTTTAACTCACAAAAAACTAACGTTCAGATGTTTCTGCAGAACAACCTATTATTGCTATTTTAAAATACAATCTATGATTGTTTATTCGATTGTAAAATTAGTGAAAAACTTTCTGCATCGCAATGTTTATTTTAATTAAAATGACCCGTCTATGGCCAGTGTTTGGCCATCTTTATAATAGCACCCACACCCGGAGTTGACGATGTCCAAGACAGTCAGTAGACCTCAGTCCACTGAGCAGTTTCAGCCACTGAGATCTATTGGCTGTTTTGGACATCGTCGACCTCAGCAGTGATGCTGTTCTGAAGATGGCCTAAGACTAGGCCGAAACCGGTCATTTTAAATAAAATAAACATTGCGATCTAAGCAGTTTTTCATTAGTTTTATATAGCTTCTAAACTGTTCTCCGAAAACATTACCAAAATTTTTTACAGTTCGGTTAGCCTGTTTGCATGTCCATATTTGAGAAAATGCTCTCCTCATGCAGTATGCGGTGCCATCAGCGAGACACTGGGTAGTCACCTTTTTCGTGATTTTGTTCAGTCGTTTCCTGCCGATGCGGAAACGCCATGTGCGGCGTTTTTTCTTCGTAAAGTCCACAAGAAGAGTCCAACCAAGGCCTGTCTGAATATTTAGTGACATTATCATGCAACTTTGAACTGGCGACACACACAGTGCGCAAACTGTCAGCACCGAGCACGCAGTATACACCACAGCTTGCAGCAATATTCATTGTACACACTGTGTTTTATGTTACAAATATTATAATTTATTGCATTAGTTGGGTGTGTATCAGAGAACTCATGCAGTTCAAGGTCACACTATAACTAACCTAATCTAATTTCACACTCAGCCGCTTGACCTTGTGCACTACAAGTTTTTTTACATTAATAAGCAGCCCATTTGCCCTATATCCTAAGTTAGGGACTTCTTGTCGTGTTTAATTTTCTCAGAATTCGTTTATTTCCTATGAATTTCGATATAGTTAACATTGTCGACACCTAAAAACCACTTCCACAGATTCCACCCAATCCCCATGCCTCCAGCTCCGATTCTGTCCCAGCCGCCATCGCACCCCACAACCCTCTCACCACTCATCCACCCATTCATCTACCCATACACCCACGATAGCGGACGA
Source organism: Schistocerca serialis cubense (assembly GCF_023864345.2). Taxonomy (NCBI): domain Eukaryota; kingdom Metazoa; phylum Arthropoda; class Insecta; order Orthoptera; family Acrididae; genus Schistocerca; species Schistocerca serialis. Next base: position 738,991,327 of record NC_064643.1, on the reverse strand, counting down.
GGTCTTGCGAACTTCGTCGCCGCTGCCACCGCCGTGGTTGTAGCACAGAGGACATTATAATCATACGAGGATTGAGACCGCAGAAGTTTTTGTAATTGGTAGAGGAAGTGCTCCAGGAAAATGATTCACTTCATGTTATCTTCGTTTAAGTCTATTCAAATGCTGTTTTATTTCAGTCTTTGATCACAATATGAATTCTTTAGACGATGACCGGTTTCAGTCTGTATTGACCATCCTCATATCTAAAACATATAAATATATACATCTAGTGAGCAGTGTGTCTTTTAACGTAAAACAGCAATATGTATCACAATATACTGTCACACAAACAGGGAAATGTACAGATAGAATATGGAATAACGTAACTTTCTTACACCATGTCCTAAAGTGATACGGCCATAATGGCATCGTCAAAACATACAAATATAATCAGCATAGCATCGTCACATAGATGTAAAATATGTTGTAGAATAGGCCACATCGCCCACAAAGTGATTATTGCCAACTAGCTACTGAAGTACAGTAGCATGCAGAAACCTGTTTGCCTACACCCTCCCTAGAAGTCGCTATTGTGGGCTTTCTTATATGTAGTCATCATCTACGCAAAAACATAATCTGATAAAAGCAAATTAAATGTAATGCATATAGTAGACTTATTACAATTGATGATTATCATAGAAATCAATTGTAATACATTAAAAGATGAATGGAGTTACCAATGTAAAACTGTTAAAAGGAAATATATGAAGAACGAATTTACGGTCAACAATTAATATAGCGTAACACATTGCCTGTGGCAACTTATAAATTGCTTATTAATGATAAAATGTCTGTATGACAACTGAAAAAGAGACAGATCAATGAACAGCGCCCTCTTTTGGGTCGGCAGCTAGGATCTTATGCAGGCGCGCACCGATCGTGAGAACTTAACCAATAGAGGGCTTTACACACATCGTGACATGCCTCCCACTGAAAACGTTTAAACAACATATAAGCATTCAATAAATAAAATTTTACAGTTTGGCTATACATTCCACGAGTAGGTAGGAGATAACCAGTGAGAGCGACTACTGTGCGGAAGTAAGGCAAATGCCTTCTTTCTCAACATAACTCATCAAGTAAGGCTAGGTATAAATCCGCAAGGCATTATTTGGTTATCGTAGTATGTTATCACATAAAACAATGTAGGCGTTGGGTACAAAATCGCTTTGTTCATTGAGTACCCTAGTGGGCTCATGCCTTTTGGCTTTGAAAATTTCTAACTTCTCTAACAAGTCTAGAGCGCGACCCTTCTCTGCCCTGTGTAAAATACGCATACAACTCTCGATATTGTCTACAGTGTGGCCGGTTTCTGCTAAATGCATTACTGATGCAGTTTTGTTAGGTGCTTGCAAATGATCCCTGAATCTAATTTTAAAAGAGCGACCAGTTTGACCGATGTAAAATTTGTCACAACTACTGCAAGTGATTTTGTAAACCACAGAACCGTCAAATTTATCAGAGTCTTTACTCAAACTGTGTTTTAAACGGAGTTTCAAAGTGTTGTTAACTTGAAAACTACATCTAACCTTAGATTTATTCACACAGTTTTCTATTTGTTGGGACACTTTTCCGTAAAATTTCATTGGAATAGTTTTCAGGTTTTCTGTTCTCTTTCTTTTTTGTAGATGATTGTGGCTCGGCCTACTATTTACTTTCTGTTTTTTTATCCTATTGTATGGGCTCATAACATCTTTAGCTGAGAAACCGTTGGCTACTGCAATTTGCTTTAATATTCTAAGTTCTTGACGTATTTCACTGTCGGCCTATGGTAATCTAAAAAGTCGGTGGATCATAGTGGTGAAAAAGGCCCTTTTATATCGAGGCGGATGGCATGAACTGGCTCCAATAATAGTATCTGTATATGTCGGCTTTCTGAAAATCGAAAAAATATCTCTGTTATCACCCTTCTTGATGGTAAGGTCTAAATAGTTAATTGAACCCGCATCTTCTATTTCTGCAGTAAACGCTATTTTTTGGTGCATGTTGCCTATGGCTTGAGCAAATGCGGTAACCTCATTCTCGTCCCTTCACTTTGAATTTTCTTAAAATTCTTCAGTATCAACTAATGCAGACAGCACAATTGCAGCAGTACACACATAAATGCGGCCACCATTACTACCAACATCCTGTGCCAGACACCTGGAGCCCTTCGAAGAGATTTCACACCTACCAATGAATAGGATTTCACACTGCCGCTGGCAGTGTTGTCCCACATCCACTCCTGAGCTCTCAAGGCTCACCACAAACAATTAGACACATACTACGACGACAATACGAAACGTCGACGTACTTAATAAGGGATTTGGATAGTGGTACGCACCAACAATTCATTTTGCAACCTTATAGAGTGTACACAGTTACAATTAATTTGATGGAAGTTGAGACAATCGCACTGAGACAATCACACAGAGCGTTAATTGCCTCGATAACGGGGAGCAAATTACTATGAAGCAATTGTCCCCACCCTAATATGCTGACAATTTGAACTGCTGTATTACGTCATAATGCACGAAATAACTAAGCAACTATGTCACGCAGCTATAAATAGGAAATTTATACAACCGAATTTTTGCAGAAATGGGAGTGATCTCAGAATCGGCGTAATTAGGCGGTTGTGGCCGTCGCTACTGGTATTTCATCGACTGGAGTGATAAATGAAAAGTGCGAAAGCAATCTGACTATAGAAACCTGAGTATAAAAACGTCATATTTAAACTTTTGCTGAGGCATCGCAGAGTAGAACTTCATTTTGGTCATCAGAATATCGGCTTCTGGACTTTCAATAGCACACACACATGCAACTGACCTGCAACTGACCTCAACTGACCTATCAATCTCACCGCGAACGCCTGCAGGCTAACATTATGAGCATGTTAATTATAATTAGAAAGCGAAAGTGTATACTTTGGGATCGATAAGCCTGTTACTCGTTTTACAGGTTCTCGCATTATCAATGGCTATATCTTTTCGACGTACATCGAAACGCATACAGCAACAAATGGTTTCTCATTTACACTTAGAGTAATAGGAGGAAACATGCTATTTACACAGAATGCTTACTTTCAGCTCCGAACATTTCAAATTTGTTGACTAAAACAAATCAACGCCCCCAACATTTGCTGTGATGCAAGAACTCCTACACTTTGTCATGTGAGAAATATGTTAGGATCAAGACAAATATACAGATGTAGTATTGTCCAAACAGGATTTCACTTTATTCAATTATGGTCGCATGAGTACGTCACCATATATGTGTACCTTCCAGTCATCGTTGACTAGCCTATCATTTCCTTGTTTAACGTATTTAACAGCGCAACATGCCGTTTCACATCCACAGTCGTTACACAGATTCGACGTAGACCAGCGGAAAGCACATATATAAAATGACAGGACAGATTTGTTTTCATCACAGCGTGCTGCTACGTTACAAAAACAAATTATTTTTTATGGCACTAATGACACTACTTCGAAGCACCATACGAATTAATGAGTGTGAGAGACCTCTTTTGATACGGGAGAAGATAAATATATCTCACTGAATCTCGTCCATAAACAGACATTTTGGATATTCTGTAGGAGGGAGTCTTCTCTCGCTGTTATCGAGAAAGGAGGCTGCTCTTAGAGAAAGAATACCACAGCATTCAGAATCCACTTAAAGCATATCGGAAACTAATCATCCAGGGCCACCTTGTACATGATAACTCACACTCCAAATACCTCGCATTAGCGTTAAAACTATTCGAGGCCACAGGACTAAATTTGATGTCTGCCAACGAAATACACGATTCTGTTACCAAACGGCTTATGCACGAAATCCCCGTTATATAAGAATTGGAATTCATTGACGTTATAAGATTAATATGGCACATGATATAATGCCTAGTATCTACTACACCCACATGTCAGAATCCTTTACAGCTCTCACTTTATCAGTAGTACTCTGATTTATGCACATAACAGACTCATTTAGAGAAACGGTTTACCGAGGAAGTAAACGAAATTTACAACAGGTGGTGTGGGGTTTTAATGTAAAGACAAGCCTGTACTTTAATAAATATAGATCGTAAAATTTTTATTCATCAGCAAATATTTTATAGGAGAGAACAATACCATAAGTCAGAAATTCAGTAATGCAAAGTACTGACTCATATGAATCTTGCGTTAAAAATATATATATCAACGAGTATTTTGATTGAGCCTTTCCAGCATTACACCAAAATCATTCTATGTCTCTGTGGATATATGAGACCAATACTTCTCCTCCGTATCTAGTTTTTAATATATGACTACCCGCTTTCTCAGAATGCCAACAGCCTTCTTAGGAAGTAACTGCTCTGTGATAACATACACGGAAATACTGATAAAGATGGAAACATTTGAAAATAATCTCTTACCACAACGTCGGTAAACGCACTTACAGCCTGGCTAACACGAGAGAGGTGCAGACTAAAACGAGAAACGGTGTCACGACATCAGAAAATCTGTGACAGTTGCCAAAACATCTATAGGTTTTCACTACACGAAACAAAAATGAAGAAGAAATCTTTCTTAATTTCCATTTGGCGTAGTTTTAATAACATACATCTCAATATTTTACTAATTGTTTGAATCTACATCTGAATCATTTTATTATTTTTCTAATCACTCCTCTGATAAATACAAAGGTGTTATGTTGTCTAATTGTAATACAGATCTATATATTCCCTTAATAACTAGCTTTAATCCTTCTTGAAATTCTTCAAGCTAAGAGAATTTTCGGTTCTTAGACTTACCTTTTGTTTTCGCATTACACTATTGTTAAAACATTCCACATCTTCATCTTTGAACGTCACCAATTCTTATGGTAAATATTCCAAAGGAATTTCTGTATAGGATTTTCAATTTAGAAAACAAATGTTTAATATATATAGTAATCCTGATAGTTTTAAACTCTGTAAATGGCTTCTCTGCTACTCCACTTTACCATATTTAGATGTAATGTAACCATAATTTGAAGGAGAGCCAAATGTGAATACAAGCTCATAAGACGAATTTTCGTACATAACCTAACATAGCAAACCTCCTGGAACATTCCATTTGTAGTCAGAATGCCGACATATGACAACTTCCCATTGGCATTTACAGTAAATGCTGATATGGCGCAGTCCCAAGTCAAATCTAGATTTTTCCACACACTGTGCTTCAAGAAATTTGAAAACTTAGCTGACGTATCTGCAATGGCTTTTCCTTTTTGCTCTATGCCAGTTGCTTCCATCGAATAATCCACTGTGACTTTGATCTCTTCCATTTTATGTCGTTTTTTGTATACGTAACACACAAACACCAGTTAAAACCTGATTCCTCTTAGGTAATATTTAAGTATGTTTGGTACATTAGTTCCCTTTCTTAACACATGTGGGAAACATCAGTTGGGAAAGAATCCTAATTTGACTTTGTCTGTGTAAGATGGTGATGTGGGGAACAATGTGTTGAATTGAGATCCATATGTTTCGCTAGCTTTAATATACCATATACACTCCTGGAAATGGAAAAAAGAACACATTGACACCGGTGTGTCAGACCCACCATACTTGCTCCGGACACTGCGAGAGGGCTGTACAAGCAATGATCACACGCACGGCACAGCGGACACACCAGGAACCGCGGTGTTGGCCGTCGAATGGCGCTAGCTGCGCAGCATTTGTACACCGCCGCCGTCAGTGTCAGCCAGTTTGCCGTGGCATACAGAGCTCCATCGCAGTCTTTAACACTGGTACCATGCCGCGACAGCGTGGACGTGAACCGTATGTGCAGTTGACGGACTTTGAGCGAGGGCGTATAGTGGGCATGCGGGAGGCCGGGTGGACGTACCGCCGAATTGCTCAACACGTGGGGCGTGAGGTCTCCACAGTACATCGATGTTGTCGCCAGTGGTCGGCGGAAGGTGCACATGCCCGTCGACCTGGGACCGGACCGCAGCGACGCACGGATGCACGCCAAGACCGTAGGATCCTACGCAGTGCCGTAGGGGACCGCACCGCCACTTCCCAGCAAATTAGGGACACTGTTGCTCCTGGGGTATCGGCGAGGACCATTCGCAACCGTCTCCATGAAGCTGGGCTACGGTCCCGCACACCGTTAGGCCGTCTTCCGCTCACGCCCCAACATCGTGCAGCCCGCCTCCAGTGGTGTCGCGACAGGCGTGAATGGAGGGACGAATGGAGACGTGTCGTCTTCAGCGATGAGAGTCGCTTCTGCCTTGGTGCCAATGATGGTCGTATGCGTGTTTGGCGCCGTGCAGGTGAGCGCCACAATCAGGACTGCATACGATCGAGGCACACAGGGCCAACACCCGGCATCATGGTGTGGGGAGCGATCTCCTACACTGGCCGTACACCACTGGTGATCGTCGAGGGGACACTGAATAGTGCACGGTACATCCAAACCGTCATCGAACCCATCGTCCTACCATTCCTAGACCGGCAAGGGAACTTGCTGTTCCAACAGGACAATGCACGTCCGCATGTATCCCGTGCCACCCAACGTGCTCTAGAAGGTGTAAGTCAACTACCCTGGCCAGCAAGATCTCCGGATCTGTCCCCCATTGAGCATGTTTGGGACTGGATGAAGCGTCGTCTCACGCGGTCTGCACGTCCAGCACGAACGCTGGTCCAACTGAGGCGCCAGGTGGAAATGGCATGGCAAGCCGTTCCACAGGACTACATCCAGCATCTCTACGATCGTCTCCATGGGAGAATAGCAGCCTGCATTGCTGTGAAAGGTGGATATACTCTGTACTAGTGCCGACATTGTGAATGCTCTGTTGCCTGTGTCTATGTGCCTGTGGTTCTGTCAGTATGATCATGTGATGTATCTGACCCCAGGAATGTGTCAATAAAGTTTCCCCTTCCTGGGACAATGAATTCACGGTGTTCTTATTTCAATTTCCAGGAGTGTATGTCTAATACGAATGTAGCACCAATATTTTTTTTTCTCAGGAGCTGCAGTGTCTCAGTGTAACGACCATCTAACCAAAACATGAGATCTGCAAATTGCGCAGTTACATCCTTTGTGTGCGTGTCTTACTTGGGTTAAAAGAATGCATCGAAATTTTCCAAACCTTAATTGTGTCGAATTCGTGTAAATAAATATTAAGAACATCAAACAAGAAAGGCGGCATATCCAGAAACGTCCGGGACCAAAGCTGTTTTTAACTTAGGTGAAGTGGGGTGATGGGCAATGTACGAGCGTATGACCTTCGCAACGAGTTAGCAGTTTTGGCTGAAAGTGAAAGTACATGGCATCAAGAACATGGTCAGTGATACAAGTGCACTAGGGGCGTTATCAAAAGTAGCGCATGCTCTGAATCGTGATTCCATGCTGGCCACGAGGTTGGGGAGCAGCTGTTGTGGCAGCGCTTCCATTCCTCCTGTACGATCGGTGGTGCAGGGGTATGATCTGCAGTTCGTATAACTACCGCTTCCCACCCGTTTTCGATGTGATTTATGTCTGGAGAACGAATAGGCTAGAAATTTCGCAGAATATTCCCTTATTCCGAGGGCACCTCCACCTACGCTCTTCGATGTGGTCGGGCATTGTCAACCATGAAACTGAACCCAAGCCGGAATGAACCCCTGAAAAGATGCAAGTGGAGAAGGAGTGCAGTGTCACACTAACGTTGGGCAGTGAGTGTACTGTGTTCAGAGGTTTGTACATCAGTTCGCTCATACATCATTCCTCCCTTCCTACCACAAAACTGGAACCACCAAACGATCATGTCAGTCAGTGTTCCCGGATGCATGATGAGTTCCCACCTCTCACCAAACGATGGTACCTCCAGCATCACTTTACAGACTAATTCTGCTTTCATCAAGAAGAGCACGCTGCCTCACTCCACAATCGTGATAGGTGCGCTCTTGGAATCATAGCAAGCTGTCGCCGATGTGCGGTTTCAAAAGAAGGCAACGTACTGGCTGTTGCGGAAAGAGCTCACCGTAACGCTGTGGAGAGCGAGGTTATTTGCCTTTCAGTGCTGTTAAATGAGTTCCAAACTGCGCCGTATGTTTGACGTGGGTCCCTTCTTGCTTACTGCACAATCCGGCGGTCACCTCTTGCCGCAGTTGATAGTGGCCAAGCCACTCGTCTCCTTCGGGCAGCTGTGCCTGCGTTTCTTAACGCTCCCCATGCACGTGAAACAATGCTGAGAGCAGTACCAAACTGCTGGGTTACACTCGACGCATTTCTTCTTTCTTCTATTTTCCCGACGTTTCTTCCCAACTTGAAGTCATCCAGATGTTGGTTGGTTGGATTGGGACAAGGGGCCCAAACAGCAAGGGCATCGGTGCCACAGGAGTAGCGAAGGAGGGGGAAGGTAATAGCCGTCGCCTTTCATAGGAAACATCCCGGCATTTGCCTGAAGCGATTTACGGAATCCGCGGAAAACCTAAATCAGGATTGCGGGATGTCCGATTGAATCATCGTCCTCCCGGAGCCGGCCTACGTGGCCTAGCGGTTCTAGGCGCTTCAGTCTGGAACCGCGCGAACGCCACGGTCCCAGGTTCGAATCCTGTCTCGGGCATGGATGTGTGTGATGTCCGTAGGTTAGTTAGGTTTAAGTAGTTCTAAGTTCTAGGGGTCTGATGACCTCAGATGGTAAGTCCCATAGTGCTCAGAGCCATTTGAACCATTTCGTCCTCTCGAATGTAAGCCCAGTGTACTAATAACTGTGACTCCTCGCTCGGATCTAGGTGTTGTCTCCTCTTATAATGGAGAACACCTCAGAGTGCTTCCTGAATGAGACATCTCTATTTTCCCGTTCCCTAAATTGCCTTGTGTCGCTTGGTCAACACCTTCAGGCTCTATGCTAACCCTCACCTCAGTCCATCTGACGTGCAACTATCATTTCAAAACTGAGAGATCACTGGCCACATCCTCCCACACATTGATTCATTTCCACCGAGTAATTTTGTACCTCGTCCTTAGGTTTTGCAGAACAGCGTTGTTGCAGAACAACAAAACAAAAGCTTCTAGCGGTTATTTACAATAAAGTGTCTGTCACACAATCTGTGCCGCACACGCGCATTTTCAGAAGAGTACGTGATATTATTTTCACAGCTAGCGTTGTGGGTATGAATTTCACAGCTAATCCTAAATTCTCTGCTGTTCTGCATCCTGCCTTTACGTATATCGGCATGTGAGCGTAAGATATCTCATGGTCCCTACTGAGTTTTCTATAAGATGTCTGGCTATCAACGTTACAAAACTTTCTTGCTGTAACTTCGGCAGCTTTTATATTCCTGAAGATTAGCTCATTAAACATAACGTTGAACGATGCGAGCTAGTCCATGTTTACACTAGAGAAAAATGTGTCACAAACGAAGGAGACGTTCCACAGGCCATTACGTTTACGCCTTCATCACTTCTTCTTAACCACCTCGTGGACTGTGGCGGAGAGTACTTTGTGTACCACGGTCACTCCCCGCATGTCCTACTATAATCCGCTTGAGCTCTAATCTATCTAAACTTAATTTTAAGGTCTTTCGCGAGAAGCCAATGTGAAAAATGTATGCGAAATGTTATTGGACCTAACTGCTAAGGTCATCAGTCCCTAAGCTTGGTTCAAAAATGGCTCTAAGCACTATGGGACTTAACATCTTTGGTCATCAGTCCCCTACAACGTAGAACTACTTAAACCTAACTAACCTAAGGACATCACACACATCCATGCCCGAGGCAGGATTCGAACCTACGACCGTAGCAGTCGCGCGGTTCCGGACTGCGCGCCTAGAACCGCGAAACCACCGCGGCCGGCAGTCCCTAAGCTTACGCACTACTTAACCAAAATTAGCCTACGGACAAACACACTCACCCATCCCCGAGGGAGGACTCGAACCTCCGCCGGGACCCAGCCGCACAGTCCATGACTGCAGCGCCCTAGACAGCTCGGCTAATCCCGCGCGGCCGCGAGAAACACTGAGGACGAAGTAATATATTGGTTGACCTTTCTACGTACGTACGTACGTCTTGTACTTTCTGCCACAGGAACAGGCCGAACACATCCGTGACGCTTTCGCGCTTGCTAAATAAACCTATACCGAGAAGTGTTGCTCACATTAGGACTTCTTAATGCAACGGGAACCAAACTCTCCTTCTTTGCCTTCTTGCGTGTCTTTGCTGGGTGGGAATTGTTATATATCTACGTTGTCACTCCACAAGTTACCATACGCTTCGTGGAGCAGGGTACCTTACGCCACTACCTGTCATTCCCTTTCCTTTTCCACTCGGAAATAAAGCGAGGGAAAAACAGGTATTATATGCCTCCGAATAAGTTCCAAGTTTTCGTGTCTTCGTGGCTGTTAAGTGAAATTTATGTAAAATCGATCTTCAGTCAGAGTCAAATGCTGGTCCCCCAACTTTTTTCAGTAATGTTCAAGGAAAAGAAAGTCGCCTTCCCTCCTGGGATTACCATTTCGGTTGCGAATCATCTCCGTAATACTTGTGATTGCAGTTCGAACCTAACAGCAACAAATTTAGCACATTACCTCTGAAATGCTTCGATATCTTTCTTGAATCTGACCTGGTGCGTTTCCCAAACACTTGAGCAGTATTCAAGATTAGGTCGCAACAGGGTGTTATATGCGGTCTCCATTGCAAAGAACCACATTTGCCTAAAATTCTCCCAAGTAAATCGAATTTGAACATTCGCCTCTTCTACCACAACCCTCTCATGCTCATTCCATTTCAAATCGCTTTGCAACGTTACGCACAGATGTTCAAAGAGATTTCGGGATTGCAGCCGGTCGTCGTAAATTTCATTCCACGATATTTCGGCTGGAGATCTGCCAGCCATCTTCAGGTGAGCCGAACGAGGAGTGAAAAAGATATTTTTTTTCTTTATTGTTATTTTTAAACCTGTTTACAGGCAGGCCAGCAGCAGCATACTACGCCGCTCTTTGGCCTCAGAGAAACACAAAAGATACAAATGAAGACATTGAGAGAAAAAACATGGTGGATATAGAAACGGAGACAAACACTGTTTGAAATACATGGAGCCGTTCACGGGCATAGAGCCCAAGATAAAATTTGTTCAGACACTTGGACACAGACAGAGACGAAAATTATCCCACGCGTACGTAGGTGCACAAAACGAATAACATTGAACCACTTAAGCACGAAACGACGGCACACACAGAACACGAAGCGTTGATCTCCGGCGCCCGAATGTTCACTAATTGTGTACGAGTCCGGGGACCTACCAAGAGAGGAGGAGGGGGGCTGGCAGAGGGAGAGGGGAGAGCAAATGCCATGGGCAGGGGAGATAGGGGGAAGGGAGGAAGGGGGAGTGGAAGTCAGGGGGAAGAGGGGTGGAGGGAGGGGACGGGGGAAAAGGAAAGAGAAGGGAGGGAGGGTGCCTAAGGGAATGGACACAGGAAGTGGGGGGAGGATCAAAGTGAATAGGAGGGGTAGATGGAGGGGAGGAGGAGATCATCAGGGATGGGGAGCTGGCGGAAGCCACCTTGGGAGAGGGTAAGGAGGGTGGAGAGATTGAGACCGTGTGGGACGTGGGAATACAGGTGCGGCAGTGGAGGGGGGTGGGAGAGGATGGGTGAGACAAGCGGATGGGGAGGATCGAGTTTGTGGGAGGTGTACAGGATCCGTATGCTTTCAAGGAAAAGGAGGAGGTGGCAGAAGGGGAGGAGATCATACAGAATCCGCAGGGGGGAGGGGAGATGGATGCGATAGGCGAGGCAGAGAGCATGGCGTTCAAGGATTTGTAGGGATTTATAAAAGGTAGGGGGGCACTCATCCAGGCCAGATGGGCGTAAGAAAGGATAGGGCGGATGAGGGATTTATGGGTGTGGAGGATGGTGGAGGGGTCCAGACCCCACGTACGGCCAGAAAGGAGCTTGAGGAGACGGAGTCGGGAGCGTGCCTTGGCTTGGATTTTCCAGAGATGGGGAGTCCAGGAGAGGCGACGGTCGATGGTGACGCCTAGGTACTTAAGGTTGGTAGTGAGGGCGATAGGACGGCCATAGATGGTGAGATATAAATCAAGGAGGTGGAAGGAAGGGGTGGTTTTGCCTACAATGATCGCCTTGGTTTTGGAGGGGCTGACCTTGAGCAACCACTGGTTGCACCAAGCGGTGAACCGATCAACATGGGATTGGAGAAGGTGTTGGGAGCGCTGCAGGGTGGGGGCAAGGGCAAGGAAGGCGGTGTCATCGGCAAACTGGAGAAGGTGGACGGGGGGTGACGGCGGCGGCACGTCCGCCGTATACAAAAGTACAGAAGAGGGGAGAGGACGGAGCCTTGGGGCACACCGGCGGAGGGGAAAAAGGTGTAGGAGTCGGTATTAAGGATGGTGACGTAGGAAGGACGGTGGGAGAGAAAGGAGCCGATCAGGCGGACGTAGTTAATGGGAAGAGTGAAGGTTTGCAGCTTGAAGAGGAGACCGGAATGCCATACGCGGTCATAAGCTCGTTCGAGGTCCAGGGAGAGGAAGATTGCGGAGCGACGGGAAGTAAGGTGGTCGGAAAGGAGATGAGTGAGGTGAAGGAGAAGATCGTGGGAAGAGAAGGACGGCCGAAAGCCACACTGAGTAACAGGAAGTAGGCGGTGCTGGCGGAGAAGCTGGTGGATGCGGCGGGTGAGGATGGATTCCAGGACCTTGCTGAAGACCGAGGTAAGGCTGATGGGACGGTAGGAGGAGACGACGGACGGCGGTTTTCGAGGTTTAGGGAACATCAGGATACGGGAGGTTTACCACAGGTCGGGGTAGTAACCGGTGGACAGGACTACATTGTAGAGCCTGGTCAGGGAGTGACAAAGAGTTCTCCGCTCCGTCTTATATAGTGCGCTGATGGTACTGCCGCACATGCGTTGAAGGCGCGGAGACAGAAGGACCACACCGACCAGCGGCAGCGCCCTCGCTGGTGGAACTGCAAGACTCAGCTGCCGTCGGTGTTGGCGATCGAAGTCTTCTGGCGTCGTCGTCTCGAGCAGATTTCCGAGATGATGTGTTATTCAGTTGATAACCACTGTCACGGTTCATTTCATTTTCCGCAATGCGTATTTCAACGGATTCTTTGATAATGGAACCCCAAAAGGTTGCTGCTGCAGCCGAAATCGAAATTTCGTCATACTCCATTCAATGTCGGTTGGAAATACTACGTTCCGCAACGGCAGACTTACTGCGTTGAAGTAGGTGAAAGAAACGTTGATGTTCCGTAAATCGCTCTTCCACTGTACGTGTTGTCTGCCCTATATAGGCCACACCAAATTGACACGATATTTTATAAATTCCCGACTTTTGTAGTAACAAATCATCCTTCACCCAGCCCAGCAGATCTGAAATCTTAGAAGCAGGACGAAAAACCACTTTCACATGAAAATTGTTATGAATGCTCGCTATATTGAAGGAGATATTTTAAACACAGGGAAGAAAAGCCCGGGACTCGGTTGGCGCATTCTCATCTTTATCCGCTTCCCGGTTCCTGGCTTTAGTTGAGAAGGCCCTGTTGATTTGCATGGTCGAGTATCCATTGTCTCTGAACACCGCCCTTAAATGTGCAAGTTCCTGAGGCAAATTCTCTGCACCCGACACCGTATGTGCCCTGTGCACAAGGGTTTTAAGCACACTCATAGTTTTGGATGGGTGATGGCAACTTGAAGAATGCAAGTACAAATCAGTGTGAGTGGGCTTAAGATAAACAGAATGTTCCACCAAGCCGTCACTCTTCCGTTTAACCAAAACATCCAGGAATGGAAGGCAACCATCTTTCTCTAGTTCCGTGGTAAATCTAATATGATCATCGATGGAGTTAAGATGATGAAAAAACTCCATTAACTTTTCTTCTCCGTGAGGCCACACTATAAAAGTATCATCGACATATCTTCAGAAGACACTTGGTGTACAAACCGATGATTCAAGTGCTCTCACTCCTCAAAATCCTCCATAAAAAGTTAGCCACCAGAGGAGACAGAGGGCTGACCATGGAGACACCGTCAGACTGTTCAAAATATTCCTGGTTAAACATAAAATGGGTTGAGGAAAGAGCATGGCGAAACAAAGCAGTGATGTCCGATTCAAACTGTTGGCCAGTTAGTGTTAAGGAATCCGCAAGAGGTACTTTTGTGAAAAGGGTAACTACATCAAAAGTCACTAGAAGATCCGAACTACTTAAGTGGAGATCTGTTGATAAAATCAGCAGAGTGGCGTATATGGTGTGAACATTTACCAACCAATGGTCTCAGCAGAGAAGCTAGATGTTTACCTAAATCATATGTGTGTGCGTCAATATTACTCACTATAGGCCGTAAAGGAAGACCTTCTTTATGTACTTCAGGAAGACTATGCAGTCTCGGTAGAATGCTGCCACGTGGTCTTAACCGCTTGATGGTCTGTGGAGCTAACGAGGAAGAGTTCAAAAGTTGCACACGTGCTGTTGGGTCTTGCTCAATCGTCCCGTACATAGTATCATTAAGTACACTATACGTCTCCATACACAACCTATGAGTTAGCAAAACGATAGAATTACCTTTATCAGCCATCAGCACCACTATTTCCGGATCTTCTGGAAGGCTCCGTAGTGCAGCCCTTTCTTTTAGCAGTTATATTATTGCATTGGCGAGGAGCATTCAGGAGAACCCGACCAGATACCCTTCTTATTTCTTCTGCAGCGTCCATAGGAAGGCGACGTACAGCTTGTTCAACATCACCTACGAAACTTGCAAGAGGTACTGCACTTGGTGTAGGTGCAAAATTAAGACCTTAGCCCAAAACTGAGAGCGTCGCATCGTCTAAAATCTGCTCCGTGAAATTAACAACGGATCGTCGTGCAGTTATTTCCTGTGCTGTGGGCTGCTGTGGCACCAAGCGTTCAAATTTCGACATCTGCCGCGAACTAGCAGCCTTATACACCCAATCGAACTTGGCTGAAGTCACTCCATCCACCCAGTCCCGTGATATAGGAGAAATAAATGCTGGAATCTTCTGAGATGGTGTTCAACCTTCGTCTCGTATAACAAATTCTCTCCTTCACAATAGCACGGCTCGCCTTCTCCATGAATTTCCGTGAAGTGGTCGTCTTAGTAAACTGTGTCACTCTGGCATATTTGGGTGTTATGCCATGGTTCCGACATCTCATTAAAAAACTTAACCTAGTCGAACAAGTTTTTGGATGTGAGGTCCGCCAGTTATGCAAAACACCGATTTTCTCAGTACCCAAACATGTTTCGACACCATTGTGCCATCATCAGTGGGTTTCCGTTTTTTTATTTATTCTGCAAGGTGAACATTTTGTACAATGATTATAAACTTATGTGCATTTTTACTTCAAACAGCAGATCATTTCTTTTTGTAAATACCTTTACATTTGGTGTGCATGAACGTTCTGGATCAATTTTGTGCTAATTACTACAGGTACCTTGTCATCTGCAACCAAACGATGTTGATGAGAAAGTTTTTTGCTGGGAGTTAACCTATCTTCTAGAATGTAATTTAGTTTTTCGCGATGTTTTCCGCCTATTTTCGTATTTACTTACGTTTTCGTGTGGCATGCGCTTCCACTCTCCACATCATGTTGAGATGTTGTGATGCATACGTAATTACAAGTTTTTTCCACAAATAACGTAGTAAAATAGTTTTTCACTATTCCAGAACACAGTGTGATTGTTGTTTGTTATGTGTTCCAGCTCAGTCAGTGGTCATTTGTTCACCAGAATTTTCGGTGCTAAATATGAATTCTTTTCGAGTTTTATCTTTGTCTCTGTGTGTGTTTTCTGTGTGATTCCTTAACTGTGTGTGTTGTCTTTTATATGGTATTCCTTTTGTGTGTAAATTGTGTGTGTTTGCAGATTTTAGTGTATCTATTTGTCGTGTGTGTGTGTGTGTGTGTGTGTGTGTGTGTGTGTGTGTGTGGGTGGGTGGGTGGGTGGGTGGGTGGTTGGGTGGGTGGGTTTGTGCGTGTGTGCGTGTGCGCGTGTGTGTGCGTGTGTGTAGACTTTATCTGTTTGTGCTGTTTTTATTTGTAAAGTTCCTTTAATGTGTTAAATAGTGTGCCCTTGCAGAGTGCAGTGTATTCGTTTAAGACCAGTTTTCCTTCTGCTATTGCCTTTTGTATATGGAAGTTTTCCTCAATGGTCAGTTAGCTGTATAGGCTGTGGCTTATTAGTATTCTTAAGTCTGTTTCTGTACCAGCTGCTTCTCCAAAGATGGGTATTGTCGTACAAGATATTTAAACGACGCAACTGTGTTAAACAGTGCACTACTAATGCTGTACCCGAACCTTACGGGTTGCGATTCCTCCTCATCCACATCAACTAAAATTTCTGTAGATTTGTAGGTAGCTGCCATTCATTACACCAACTTGAAATTTAGTCTACGTCGTATCCTCCTCCAGTCGTTCAACGGCTTCTTCAGGTACACCAAAGCATCATCAGCAAACAGCGGTCTTATCTCATTTCCCTGGGGTATCCCTGACGATATTCATTTCTGTGATGAACACTCCCCGTCGAGAACAAAATACTGGATTCTGTTACTTAAAAACTCCTCGGGCCACCCACATATATGAGAAACTATTCCATGTGCTCGTCCTTTCGTTGCAATGGCGCACAGGGTCAAACGCTTTATTGAGTGAGAAAAGGGCCACTGACTTTCGCACTAGCGAATATTTCTATAGCTGTGCTGATTCGTTAACGTAAGCTTCTCGGTTTTACGGGAATTTATTATATTCGAACTCGCAATATGTTCAAGAATTCTACAGCAAACCGACGTTAACAGTATTGGTCTGTAATTTAGCGTGTTCGATCTTTAATCTTCTTGCATAAGGACTCAACGGTGGTTTTTTCCAGTCGCTCGGTACTTTGCGCTGGTGTTAGGTTGGCGATAAATGAAAACTAAGTAAGGTAGCGATGCCTTAGGGTAGTCTTTGTAAATCTGAAATGGAACTGCATCCGCACCTGGCGACACATTTGTATTCAACTCCTTCAGTTGACTCTGTCCACCAGGAAGGCTTATTACCATGTCATCCATACGGGAGTGTATACGATGGTCAAACGACGTTATGCCTGTAAGATTCTCCTGCGTTAACGATTTATTTAACGTGAAATTTAAAACTTCAGGTTTTGGGTTGCTACCTTCAATTGCCACACCAGACTGGTCAACGAGTGTCTGGATGGAAACCTTAGACCCGTTCAGCGATTTTATGTTCCGGGTTGTGGCAATGTTTGTGACAGATGTAGGCTGGATGCCCTTCGTAACGCTGCCACTCACCCCCCAACGGATTCTGTGCAGCCCATCTGCCAGCGTTAGTACTAAATGTCATATTCAAGTGTGTGAATGTTTTCTACATTTTGACGTAATGTTTACGTGAGGTGAGAAGTGGGCAACAGCACGGTATTCACCTCGTTCGATGTGAGATAACCCCTAAAAACCGCATTCAGACATCTGTGGCCACCAACCCTCGACGTAAATCAGCTAGAAGGATTCGATTCGGAGCAGGCTCGTCTTCTAGAAGCCCGAAGCGTAGCGTTGGCGTGCCCGGCTTATTTGTGATTAGGTTCATGTGCACATTCCACTTTAAATTGCTCTCTGCGCATTGGAGTAGATACTTAGGCATTCTATGGATATGAACACTTCCACTGATGGGTCTGCAGTTACGTAATAATACAATAATGGGCCTTCGGACTGTTTATACACAATATATTACATTTGTTCACATTGAGGGTCAACTGCGAATCTTTGCAGGAAGCCTTGATCCTTTCCAGGTCTTCTTATATTCTGGTACAGTTTTCAAGCATTGGGAACTCTCTGTATAGAACTGCATCATCTGCAAAAAGCCTACTGAAACTGGTAACGCCATCCATTTTGTCATTTTTATATAGTGTTAAAAGTATTGGTTACATAACAATCGATTGTGGTACAGTACAGGACTATGTCGAATACCTCCCGGTAGTTAAAGAATACGCCATTAACCTGGACGTCGATGCAGTGCTGTCTGTGCTGTACAAAAACAGTGATGTGTACAGTAGCCACAACACAGAGCCCTTGAACTAATTGCTTGCAACCTAATTAAGTGTGCAATATAACTCTAGCTACGTGGATCTTCCTAGCCCAGAAAACTCTGAAATAAAGGACCTGTACCTTTTTTTGCCGTGTCGCATTTCTGCGAATGGCGAAACTTGTTGCTATGAACAGTTCTTTCAAAAAGCGGAAAACGTGTCATAATTGTTTATAAGTTTGCCAAAAGTCTACAGACAAAACTGCATAATGTGGTTAAAGTGCTTTGCTAACAATCACGGATACAAAATAACCCATATTCGCTCGAAAGAGATAAACATCACAAGCCTATAACCATATCAGTATGCTCATACAGAGCACTTTTTAAAAACCTTGTTAGCTTCTTAGGCTATTCACCAGTGTGTATCTCTCTCCATGCGAGTTTTGGTCTGTATAGGTTAACTGAATGTGGTGCACGCTGGCTTTCGAAATATTACAATCTAGATAAAATTACTAAACGGATAAATGACCACGTGGAAGAAGGGCATATTTACTATATATCGAAGTGCCAGGCCATCTCTGTGGGAAGTGATTTTTTATTGGGAAAAGATCAAATTTCGGCACGGGATACTTGTATGGACAATGTAGACAACTATAAAAATATGCTTGAAGGTTATGCAGAGATCACGAGAGAAAAGAAACAGATTTACTTTGAAAAAAAAAAGAAAAAAACATTGAGGACATACGACATGCAAATGGTTTGGAGGATAATAACAGTGATGGCAATACCCAAACAACAAAAGTGTATTCATCTTACAATCCCAGTTTCCTTACGTTAGGTAATAGCGTAAATGACAAATTTCCTTTTGGTCTTTTTTGTTTTATTATACGACTTTTCCAACAATACTGTTCACACAAGAAGACTATAGAAAAGTAAATGATTCATTTTATCATAAAATATGTACTCTAGAGACGGAAGGGTTCTCTTTACGACTAATTACTGTTTGATTACATACTGTCGGTACTTATTGTGATTACTACCAGGTACGTTAGTGAAATGCGATTTTAATTAACAACTAGTTCTTAGTGTGAAAAAGACTTACTTACAATTTTCTTCTAACACGAACATATGGTTAGGTGACTTGCGCTACACCATATTTAGCGAGCCCTTTCTAGTGAGCCTGTAATCTATAATATTATTTACGGAAATCACTGTACTCTTGAACTATATAGCTTCAACAACTGTCAAGTTCAATCGAATGTGTAATCATATCGAATGTGTAATCATATCAAAATTTTCAAAGTAGTTGACGCTCAGATATCTCTTTATAAACCTCAAGAATAATACTCTATCCCTCATGATGCTTTAGCTTTCTTCCCTTCTCAGCTCTACGGCATCCGCCGCCTTACTTCAGTATTACAGGGATAGATAAGATTCGTCCTTACTTGAAAAATTATTCTGCATTGTATGTAGGTCCTAAGTGGGTTTTGAGAACAGTACGTGATTTATTTGCTTTTAGAAATGAAGTTTAAAATTTCTTTCTACTTTTTTTTAGCCTTGGGGCAGGTTAGTGACCTCGAAGTTTTTCGTATTATGACAAGTTTATTCTGTCCCATCGCTGTACCATATTCCAGTTGTAAATGCCACAAAAATCTCTCACGTTCATCGTTAATATCTATGGTTATTTGTTTCTGTCGCTGCAATGTTAAACGTGTATGTTTCCGAACAATTGCATGGCTGTGTGGAACATGAGAGATTTGAGCATAGCTCGTATTCTATACATTTCCGACGAAAGCTTTTAAAATGCACCTGGGACGGCGATTCTTTTAAGTGAGGTCCAGAATAGTATTTTCCTTCGTTTCGTTTTAATGGTCCGAAAAAAGTGAGACGTAGTTTCAGATGCTGCCGAATCGGCGGATTCATCCATCCCACGGGCAGGTATCTCTATTTCTTAACCTTAAAATTAATGCGCACCGCCAACCTCGTGTTACTAAAACGGAAAGCCCTCAGATGCGGCCAATCGGTTCTGCCCATATTTAGCAAGTCACTTGTGTGCAACCTCAAATCAAAGAGGCGAAGATATTTCGACTCTATACCCCACCGTTTTTGAGAAAAAACGGTCCTCAGGAGTCGTGCTTCGGCAGCTCAGATGGTAGAGCACTTGCCCGCGAAAGGCAAAGGTCCAGAGTCCGAGTCTCGGTCGGGCACACAGTTTTAATCTGCCAGGAAGTTTCATGCTAAGTTGTGAGTAACCAGTTACTGTGCTCTGTGTTCCAGAAAATCAAATCACCAACAGAAATGTAAGTAAACGTATTAATATATTACTAATCATGCTATTCACATAATGTACACACTATAACAGATTTAACCTTCCACACAGGTTTATTTTTCGATTTTTATCACCACTGGCACACACAGCTAGTGTACATAACCTATTAGCTGATGTATAAATAACTGTATAATGCACCTGAGGATGACAGCATGCTGCTGAAATGCATTGTGCTAATAAAATATTAGTAAAGAGTGATTGCAGCAGTATACATTATTCCACATAATCTTATAATACAGTCGCAGGCGTCAAACAACATCCATATACCATGGATAAATTGAAATACAAATTTGGGACAAAGGCTTGCACTTCAGCTGTGTTACTGCGACATTTATTAATGAAATGGTTATATCATCTCAAGAAAACTATAGGCAATAATTTCCCGACCCTCATATTGAGTATTTGACTACGTATGTACCATCTATGTTATATACAGAACTAATTGCGACAAGGGTTCTATTTTCTCCCTTATTGAGTGACGTGCGCAGAATGCTCTTCTTCGCAGCATTCGTACTCGGAAATGTTTTCGCATAATGTGGCCTATAGCTTTAATTCTTTACTAATCAAAGTCGTGTGAGAAATTAACTAATCTGCTTTGTCATTCTTCCCTGCTGGGCTAATTACTTCATTAACCCTACTAATACTAACAATTTCGATGCAGAAAAAAAATTACAATCACAAAAGTGTTGAATAAATCTGGGAATCGAAAATAGTTTTTCTGCTCCCGAGTCTCGAGTAGCTGCGTATATACTTCATACATATACATAAGCGTCAATCGTAATTCATTCTTTTCTCAATATCTGGGCAAATATGCGTTTGTGGGTCCCATTTATGATGATGAAAACTGCGACTACCTATAGTTTGAGTCAATTTTGAGTCGATTACGCGCCATGAACTTTAGGGGTAGTTTTCTCAAAAACGCGGGGGAACTGACAAAAATATCTTACAGTCTTTTATTTTAGGTTGTACAGAAGCGACCTACAAAATGTCAGCCTTCTCTGAGGCTTTCCCTTTTTAAGCTCAAAGGTATGAGCGGCAAAATTCCTCAGGTCCACAAAATCACTTAAGCCTCGTATGGTTAGCAAAGGAGATATCAGCTTCAAGTGTGGCGAGCGCTTGTACATGCTTGTACGAATAGGTTATCAATTTGCAACACTGAATTGTTGATTAACGTTCCTACTAATAGAACTTCCTTGCCTCTCAAAATACCAGTGGCGTCATTGGCAGTATTTGAATCAACTAGCACAAAAATATATACTGCAACTGATCAACGTAACGGTCGTTATTCCATTTTTCATAAATGTTATATTCCATAAACAAAAAAGAGAAACACTAGACGGCGAGGATATTGTTCGTAGTGGAAGTCAGCATTAAAAAAGAATAAATTACAGTTTTGGAAATATAAAACTGAGCAAATCGTCAACGAGTACAACTGATTCAAAGGCCGAAATCCATATATTTTGATAATAATAGCATTAAAAACCAAGGAAATATATATTTTCAAAGCATTTATGGGGTCATACGGTCCACAATGACACTAGGAAGGGTACAACAACAACTGAGACAAGAAATACTAAAAACTGCTTCAAAAGGAAACGGAAAATAGTATTTGAGTTGTAGCAGGGGTTTCGTATAATGCCTGTTCAATGTAACAGCCGTCACTGTATTTTATAAATGTCAAGTTTAAGAAACAAACAAACAGCTTAAACTGGGATCCTGTAGGCCCAATTTTCATATTCTTATCTACCTTCTACTTATTTGTGGTATTTTTACTGTACAGGGTTCTGAAGAAGGACTCCATCTGCCTGAAACCGTTACAGGAATAAAATTTCTATCGTGCAGCTGTTTGCTGATTATGTCCACGAATAAGTAGGTAATAATCGAGATGACATACGGTAACAGGAGACTAGCTAAACCACCACACTGAACGTATGTTCACTGTTTTCCTCAAAAGCACAAGCGTCTGACTCCTATGTGATACCACTATAAGACTGGGTGAGACAGGCACCGTACTCAGTCACAGCAGGTTTGCCAGTCAGAGCACCAACGTCGACGTTTATGTAGCCTCTATAGAATATTTTGTGATTCTTTTTACTGTTAATATCAATGCAATGCAATCCCTAACTCTTATTTTCCAGTTCACTAGTTCCTGTCCCTGTCGAATTGCTGCAAACTGTCGGGCATGGTGGTTGGCAACCGTTGCCGAGCTCTTAATGACGCTGTACACTCGACAATGATCAAGTTGAAAAAATGGTGGTCGTCCCATTCAATAAGCCTATCGAGTAATTTGCCGCCACGCAGACCCCCAGTACCAATTCATGCTGTATATTTAACTCTGTGGTGGCAGAATAACATTTTCGTCACCATTAACGGCTGGGCGTTTGATATCCACAATTGTACGAAGATTCCCTTCAGACCATTACATTGATTACATTCTTCAGCCTAACTCATCCATATCGCTCCTTCCATTAGCTCCCAGTATCAGTCCTCTAAATTTTACTGAAGCCAAGTAAAGAACTTCCTTAGTCGACATGTGATATATTCACTTCATAATGTGGCCTTCTATATCAGCTTCATTTTCTTTACGATCACATAGCCTGTACCGTGATCCATTTCTTCCCAATCCATTCGTAGGTGCTTGACAGAGGTTGTTGTAGCACTATGGTCTAAGGTTTAGCGAGAATGTTGAGCCCGCTAAGTTGTGGTATTTTTCGACTTTGTGCCTCTCTGGTGTAATCTCCAGAGAGTCTTGTGGTGCGAATGTGGTCCGCGAGTTGGCGTGTGACGGGCAGCGACGTTAGTCTTCAGTTAGAAGCGGCACGAGTAAGGTGGCCTTGTGCTGGGAGCAGCCCGTGTATGGGCCGGAAAACGACGTGGCAGCACCTGGGATGATTGCGTAGCCGAGTTGTAGCTGACAGCCGTTGTTTGGAGGGATGTAATTTGAAAAGAAGCTTACGTTTTGTATGCAAGAGCGCTTCGGTTGCACAATACTGGGCTCGCCCGAAGGAGATGTAGTTAAAGCAACGGTTGGAGGTGTGTACAGCCGTCGCTATACTGTCGCTGCAATCTGGTTTAATTTACACGTGAGTATCGGATAACACCGTGTGAAGATCAGTAATTTTATTATTGAGTACTTCCCTGTACTCGTATTTTCGTTGTTCGTCTTGCAACACTGTAATTTTGTCTACCATTAGTTCTATTTCCTTATTGTCTACCATTACTTCCACTATTTCGTGACTGGTCGTTCGTTGTTTTAACTGTTCTTGTTACAAGACCATTATTTTGTATGCTTGTGTGGGACCAGTGATAGCTGATTTTTGTTTCACATCTTATCACTCTAATTTAATGATGCGTACAATGTATTGCCAGGAAGTGTGCGCAAGACTGGCGTGTGAAATAAATGAGGTTTCAAAATTACGGCTTTGTAAACCGAGTGAGGTAGCAGCGGATGAATCATAGTGTTGCGGATATGCTCTTCAGTTGAATAATTACCTTTTGTAACTGAACAGTTCACGTCTCTTAATTTGGCGTTCATAACTTACAAGTGGGAAATTAGCCACTAGCTGGAAGCCGCGCGTGTGGCGACGGACAGGCAAGCGGGTTGTGTTGTGAAGACAGCCGACGACAGCAGAAAACAGCATATTGTAGCAATAGTCGCCTGAACAGGTGATGTGACGTCCACTCCAGGGCTGGGGATCACTGTTGTCAACGGCGTTAGTAGCCGAGTAAATGTGCTAGAGAGAGGTATGAATACTGCTATATGTTGAATCAGGAGAGATTCGTCACTGACTCGTCATTCTTGAGGCCTTCATCACGTCTCCATTTCTCCTGCTTGATCAACACGAGGCCGGGTCCGCAGCAAGCCGTGGCAAAATGGAGCTTCGCCAGCATCGGCCATGGTTTGATGCCGGTCTGCACTTGATGCCTTTAGCACTAATGGTGGGCAGATCGAGGTGCCACAGTGGTAAGCAGACTGATCTCGCATTCGGGGAGACGGCGGTTCAAAACGCGTCGCGTCCGATCATCGTGATTTATGTTTTCCCCATTTCCCTAATCACTCCAGGTAAATGCTGGGATGGTTCCTTTGAAAGGGCACAGCCCATTTCCCTCCCCGTCCTTAACACAATCCGAGCTTGCGCTCCGTCTCTAATGGCCAGATGTCGAAGGGACATTAAACGCAGTCTTCCTTTCTTCTTTCTTCGTGATGCAACCACAGCACCGACTGCGTGCCGCCATCGGCTGCTGCCTCCGGCATTGAGTTCGATGGGGACTCGGTCCCATAACACCAACTGCCGTTCTACTCCCGCCCAGGGCTCAAAGCTGTAGCCACGATATGGCGTTGTGAAAATTTACGGGCGGATGCGGTTATCCAGAGAGGCCGCCGCCATTGCCGAGAGAAGTAGTGTGCCTCTGACGTCACGGTCATGACCTAGTAGGCTTCCAATTGTCCACAGGCCTTCTGCGTGCTCTACCAGGCAGCGGAACGGTATTGCGGACAGACTCTGCCACCCATACGTCACAGTCGGCAAGTGTCAGCAACGAGAGGCGAGTTCGCTTCACTGAGCCACAGAGCAATATGTACCAAAGTTAATAAAGTCGTTGTTTGTTGCCAACAGTGACTGTACTGGGCCACTTCGACGCTACCACTCGCCACCTGGATCAGAGCGATAACTCTTCAGTACTTATCATGCTACCACATGTCATGGCTTATCGTGCGTGAGAAGAGTGACTAGCTGCAGCACTTTTATTAGTCGACTCTTTACGATTCCTATGGGTGCGATATATTAATGGCTGAAGAACATCTCTTGCTCCTTCAGTTTATATTGGTGTGTAAAATACTGTAAATCGATTTTTGTGCGATAAGTAGAATCTTTCTACAATGGACTGCCTACTCAGGTTTTAAAATTTTTCGTGAGTCTCTTGTGTAAGTCAAAATAATCTGCAAAAATCTATATCAGCCTTCTTCGCATGGGTTCCAAGTCCCCAGTTTGTCCTTTCTGTATCAATCCTAGAGACCTGACTCAGGTGGAAGAATAAGTGATTTGCAGACCCATTACATTTTTTCAGTATTTTGCCAATGGAAGTATGCCACCTGCCAATGGCTCAGCCCACGTGATCATTCAATTTCACGTCACTACAAATTGTTAGACCCAGGTATTTGTATGAGTTTACTAATTCTAATTTTGTCATAGTTTCCTGCCGGGTGGCCGAGTGGTTCTAGGCGCTTCAGTCTGGAACCGCACGGCCGCTACGGTCGCAGGTTCGAATCCTGCCTCGGACATGGATGTGTGTGATGTCCTTGGGTTAGTTAGGTTTAAGTAGTTCTAAGTCCTAGGGGACTGACGAAGATGAGTCCCATAGTCCTCGGAGCCATTTGAACCATTTTTTGTCATAGTTCGCTACGTGTTTTTGGTTTATCGGAGCGTATACGAGACTGGAATCAGTATTAGTCCCCCCCCCCCCCCCCCCCGCAAGTCATTAACGTACAACAGAAACCACAAGACCCCAAACTCACTGTCCCGGGGGCATGTTTGGCGTTAACTTACACCTCATTAAACAGCTCACCAGTCAAGACAACAAACTGCATCCTATCTATCAATAAATCGTCAACCGAGTCACAAATTTTATTTAACAACCCATATAACTGCAATTTTGTTGATATTTCTGTCCCTGAAGGTAACTGACATAATGCACGTTTCCAGTGGACGCCCAGCAGTCCTAAGTTTTTCAGTCGTATAAACTTCATAACATTTTTACTCTTCCCTCTATATATATTTTTTTGTCTTCCATTCAGTCCCTCTCTCAAGTACACTAAACATAAAAACTTTTTAACTGACAGTTTGACTTCCGAGTCTGTCTATAGTTTCTTCCATCCTATGTGTTGATTGTATATTCGAATAAGCTTCGATAGTATCGGTCGTGTGTTCTTTTCCAAAATTAATTATCTTTCTGGAGGGTTTATTGAAACATTTTTCACAATGTTGCACAGAAGAATATTAATTAAGTGTAGAAATTAAATTTTGCTAGAACCGGGTGGGACGAGGTTAAGTGGAAGAAGTCCGCCGTCTACGCAAAGGTGACGTAATCAAAGTGTAGTCTGAGGGATTATTGCCTCATAGTGTACGAGAGAGTGAGTCGGAATCTGCCGATTAGCACTCAGATGACAGTGTGGAACAGACACAATGCTCTTCTGCAGTGCGGCTTCATGTAGTAAGTTACCCTAGTGCTATCGCAAGAGCACCCTTAAGGCAGACTGTCCAGTTTGCATAAGGAACGCTCTGTAGCTCTAAAGAAGATCAGGCGAGCCAAAAGCGTTAAAGGGATATGAAAGCAGAAGCACAGTACGTCACTCGTACAGGGGGAATCAAGTCATCAGCTGCTATAAAACCCCTGCCACCTGTTCACTTACTCATAGAGTCTAGAGACTCCATCTGTGTCTATGACACCATTGTAAGGTCAGATATATGAAGGATGCTCTCGTGGCTACGACGAAGTGTCTGGGCGCTGCCACCTTTGGAGTCCACTGCTAGGTGCCCGCAGCCGATTGGATGTGGAGAAAACTTCCACTCTGTGCGCTGCATTCCTGCTGGTGACAGAGGCGGCTGAAGAAAATGCCGCATCCATCTACCGCGGATAATGAACTATTGCCCGTGTGCGAGCTGTTCAACTTGAGAGCAGGATCCTGTGCTGCCACAGCATTACCGCCTGTATGGTGGGATCACATCTCCATCTGTCGTATGTGGCGTTTCGGAGTACACCCACTCTCGACAACCGACAAAGGGGCATGTGGATATCGGGCGCTGAGCCTAAGCGCAGCTTCGGTCTTCGAGGGCGTTTAGGCTCTGACAACCGTCCACAGCCACGCGGCCTGTAGCGATGCGACGGCCGCCGCGTCGTCCTACGACGAGGCTGCAACACAGACCCCAGACAAAGCCTGAGCCAGCAGATTCCTAGCCGGGCGATGACGTCTCGCTGTGCGCCCTCGTGCGATGCGGGAGCAGCACAGCCATTGATAGGCAGTGCTGGGAAGAAGACCGAGTGATCGTAAAATTGTCGTCAGTAGCTAGTTGTTAGTTGAATTACGTCTCAACAGCACCCCGGTTCTCAATAGGATCACTAATCCTCATTATTCGCTCGACCTTCCAACAACATTACGACCGCAGGCTAGTTCAGTAGAACACTAAGTAATATAAGGACACCACTCTTAACAGGATTTTAAAAGTCATTGCCATACATGTTGTATATGCGTTCGTTGAATTGTCTACATTTTTTGCACCGTTTGCGTTTTGGCCTTTTTTGCGTTTTTCGGGGGTTGTAGCGGATACAAAACCGTTACATGAACAGAAACTATGTTCGGTTCAATAAAGTATTAGTTCGAACGTAGATGGTCACAAACATTAAACTGCACTAAATGCAACACAACCACATTAATAAAAAATGGTTCAAATGACTCTAAGGTCTATGGGAGTTAACATCTGAGGTCATCAGTCCCCTAGACTTAGTTCGGTTCAAGAAAGTATTAGTTTGAACGTACATGGTCACAAACATTAAACTGCACTGAATGCAACACAACCACCTTAACAAAAAATGGTTCAAATGACTCTGAGCTCTATGGGACTTAACATCTGAGGTCATCAGTCCCCTAGAATTAGAACTACTTAAACCGAACTAACCAGAGGCCATTAGACACATACAAGCCCGAGGCAGGACTCGAACCGGCGACCGTAGTAGCACGGCGGTTCCGGACTGAAGCGCATAGAACCGGTCGGCCACAACGACCGGCCCACCACCTTAGTAGTAAGCTCTTACGTAGCGAAAAAGTTCACACAAATAAGGAAAAATTGATACTACGTTCATTACGTTATGGATTAGAACAGAATATGCCTACAAAAACATACACTACTGGTCATTAAAATTGCTACACCACGGAAATGACGTGAAACAGACCTGAAATTCAGCCGACACTAAGAAGATGCTCTGATATGCAAACGATTAGGTTTTCAGAGCGTTCACACGAGGTTGACGCCGGTGGCGACACCTACAACGTGCTGACATGAGGAGAGTTTCCAACCGATTTCTCATACACAAACAGCAGTTGACCGGCGTTGCCTGGTGAAACGTTCTTGTGATGCCTCGTGTAAGGAGGAGAAATGCGTACCATCACGTTTCCGACTTCGATAAAGATCGGATTGTAGCCTATAACGATTGCGGTTTATCGTATAGCGACATTACTGCTCGCGTTGGTCGAGATCCAATGACTGTTGGCAGAATATGGAATCGGTGGGTTCAGGAAGGTAATACGGAACGCCGTGCTGGATCACGAGCAGTCGAGATGACAGGCATCTTATCCGCATCACTGTAACGGATCGCGCATCCACGTCTCGATCCCTGAGTCAACAGATGGGGACGTTTGCAATACAACAACCATCTGCACAAACAGTTCGACGACGTTTGCAGCACCATGGACTATCAGCTCGGAGATCTTGGCTGCGGTTACCCTTGCCGCTGCATCACAGACAGGAGCGCCTGAGATGGTGTACTCGACAACGAACCTGGGTGCACAAATGGCAAAACGTGATTTTTTTCGGATTAATCCAGGTGTACAGCATCATGATGGTCGCATCCGTGTTTGGCGACATCGTGGTGAACGCACATTGGAAGCGTGTATTCGTCATCGCCATACTGGCATACCACCCGGCGTGATGCGGTAACACGGCGCGGCCTCCAGCCGCCTTAATATGAGTGACAGTGAGTGGGTGGTTGACCCCTACTCCGTGCTGGTGTACCGGGAAACAGACAGAGAACTTTACGCCTGTTGATAAATGTCTGTTATCCTGTTTTATGTGAAACATGCGAGAAAGCCGCGCAAAGCTACGGTGGAGCGTCAACAGAGGTCAAAATATGCGTGTTCTTGACTATAGCAACTTGACGGTGAATTCACGGTCCACAGAACCTGAAGTAAATCAGATGAAGAGCGACAGCATGAAATACGCCAGCCTCCAATGGGAATGTAGGACCAAGGTATTTGAAGTACTCTCCTGGGAATCAGAATTCCGGAAAAATTGGTGTTTGTGCAGACGCTAACCTTGATGGGTAGCCTGGTAGGAGCGAAATAGCAGAAGTTGAGAGGAAGGGAAATTTTATGGGAATTTGTTCACTTCCCTGAGTAGGCATCGGTCGGCGCTTGGAAGTGACACATAATTAACGCGACTTATGCTGCAATTGGCGTAAGTGATTTTGCTGGAGGGGAAACCGAGGCAAAGAGCGGACTGTGAGAAGTCTCCGTAGAGGTCTTCCATTCCCAGCTTGCCTAGAGTGTGGACGTGGCCTTCTTTACTCAGGTTGCCTGAGAAAGAGTGAGCATCTCTCCAGTTTAGGACTTAGCAAATGGAACGATTGAGATTGGAGATAGAAAGTTTTGGTTCAGCTATGTACTGAGCAAGATAGCTAGGAGTGAATAGAGGAGCACAGCTTTGTAGCACCATGAGGTCAGGCGACATCCACACAACGACGCAGCTCCGCCATGCTGTATTCGGTGATACTGTGCACGCTCCAGCCACTGACTATTTTGTTGGATCACGTCGGCAAAGTTTCCATGAGGGTTTCATGGGCCGTGTATTGTTGAATTCTTCTTGCACTTCGCATTACTTGTGGGGTGTTACATATGGCTGACCCATGCCAGGATATGATACTTCAGGATTTGCTAGGAAGTAGTCTTAAAAAGAAAAGGAAATTTTTCCATTGCTTAGACATTTTTAATTGAAAAACTGGAATCATTAGTTGCAATAATTTACATTGTCTTCTTCACGTGCTGTCCTTTCAAACTGCCATTTACAGGTGCCTCGGCATTGTAATTGTGAGTTGTTGGAGTACTTATGATGTGAAGTGCCGTAATCAGCCGATGGTGAGCACACAGAACACAATCATTGGTACTAGCCTTTTGGAGGGAATTCTTTATTAACTGTTCGTCTGGTCATTCTCGCACCCAGAGTATCAATTTGTGTCCTGAAGTATGTTTTGTGTTATCTAATTATTGTGTGTAAGGGGTACCTGGGTTTTGAGTTTCCGTGTAACATAATAGTTCAAATGATAACTCGGGAGAACATGGGCGATAGTAGGGAAAGCTCTAACGATGCGCGTGACGAACGCGAGTTGCAACTTCCTGAAACTGCGTCTCATGACTGGTTTAGTCCGCTGAATAGCAAGGACGTTGATTCAGGCAGTGATACTGAGGGCTCGGGGGACGCAGGGAGTACAGGATTAATCCGTAAGTATCGAATATCCAGCCTAAGAAGCCAGAGTGTGTTGGAACAAAACGGTGTCCGACGATTATCAAACGATTCATTCACAAGTGATCCGACGGGGGCGCGGAGACGGTACTTGTCTAGATATCGAAGGGTTCCTCGGAACAGAGCAGAAGAGTCGCATTTTCAACCACAAAAGGACGAGGATCAAGATTCGGCTACTCTCAAAAACATTACGGACCTGTTGCAACAGATGCAAACGGTGAACTTAGAGCAGAGCGCCAACCTTAATGCCGTAATTAAAAAGGGGAATTCGGAGCTGAAAGACAACCTTAATGCCGAAATTAAAAAGGGGGATTCGGGGCTGAAAGACAACCTTAATGCCGAAATTAAAAAGGCGAATTCGGAGCTGAACTATAGGCTCACAGAAGTTCATAGGGAAGTATAAGAGGAGGTAAAGAATCTCGGCGTCAAAATTGAGAAAGAGATTGCCATCATCAAACGAATGGCAATTGAAGCCAAATTAGTTGCGAAAGGTGCAAGGAAAAATAGCGAGAGGAACTCGGGACTCCACGCAAAGCACGGCAAAAGTAGGAAAGGTCATGTTATCAAGGCTACAAAACCGGATAAAACGTGTTGAAGAAAAGCAACAAGAGCAACCGGACATAGGGCCTAACGAGATGTTGAAAGAGGAGGTGGCGATATTAAAAAGAAATTTAGAGGACGAGGTAAAACGTCTCATTACAGAGACATCAGGACAGGAGAAGGGTGTAATTACTGCGTCGACTGAACCGTCACTTGCCGGAACACAGATAACCGCTTCACGGTGTGACAAAGTTAACACTAAAAGCAACGGGAGCCACGTCTTCATTCACAGCTCTGAGGCAACGACCGAGGTAAACACGGACAGCGCGCAGCAGTCCAGTGAGCACAATTGCTGTCAGCTGATTAGATGCACCGAACAACTGTCGAAAATACAGAGGGGGAGAGATGACGATAGCGTGTCGGAACGAATTAGTCCACGTCTCGAAGTTCATACGAATCGTAGGAACGGTCGAAATGATAACTGGAATGATGACCGGTTTGACTACAAGCATTTTGTATCAGTCCGAAAGTTCCATCACTACAAGGACGAAGGTAACAGCTTGCATCCAAAAACTTTTATGGGACAATTCGAGTTATCTTTGCCCCCACACTGGCCATTGATGTACCAGCTGGATTTTGTGTGCTCCCATATGGAGGGCGCGACCGCTGAGTACATCAGAAATGTAGCGAAGACAAGCGTCTCGCTCGAAGAATTCGAAAATGCCTTCTTGGGCAAGTATGGGTCTTGAGAAACCCAAGAAAGGATCAAACATGAACTTTCCAGAGATATGGAAGGGGCATGGTACCGGAGTCCGGTCAATTTTTTTGAAAATATGACAAAAAGGAACCAGTACCTACACAACCCACGTAGCGGAGCGGATATCACCAGATTATGCTGCATGAAACTTCCCATCTCGTATCAACAATCACTTGCCGGTCGTTGTGGTAGTGATACTGAGATATTGAAGGGCATTTTGCGCGAACTGGAATTCGCATTTCAAGAGGAACAGGCGCGGGAGAAACGCCGACAGCGTGAACAAAATAACAACCGTCGCAATAAAGGACCTCAGTCGGATAGTAGGCCAGCACCGAACTACACGGGCCACAATCAAGATAGGAGTAATGACAACTCGAAAAGAAGGTACAAGGAAGAAGAGCGACACTCTCCGGTGCAACATAATAAATTACAAAGGACTTGGGGCGGTAATCAGCAATCGGGAAGGAACAGGAATAATGGTCACCAAAATAACAACCAGGAACAGGTCGAAGTCCGCTCTCCGAAGCCTGGTCCATTCTACCTTAACGGGCAGGATTACGAGTGACTAGACCAGAGCGCGGACAGGAGATGCAAAACGTCCATAACCTCGGAACTAGTCAGTAACATAAACATTATCGAGTACGAGGATGTCACAGAGTTACTCCTCGAAGAAAAGTAAGGGCAACAAAATAAAGAAATATACCCAGTAGTCAAGATCAAAATAGGTGACCTAATGGTGGCCGCTATAATTGATAGTGGAAGCCAGCTTTCAGCGATCTCAGAAGAGGTATTTAAGATATGTAAGAATGTGCTGAATCCACCGACTCTTGCCACACAAAAGACGAAGGTCAGGGGTGCATTACTTGGAAAGAGTATAGAAATATCTCAGCAGACACGTCTAGAATTCGAATGTCAGGGACATCAGTTGGCTGCTAATCTTTTTGTCATTCCCAAACTGTCCACGGATTTTATCATTGGTATGGATTTCCTACTAACGAACAAAGCCATAATCGATTTGGGTCGAGGAGAAGTCACATTAGCAGATGGTGACAAAATCCATCTTCGTTTCGATGAACAGGCAATCACAGTGCAGGTACAAAAGAGCTGTCTCAGACTACAGTTTCCAAACTAGGAGGAGTCAACGGGTGAAGCCGACGGCGGACAGGACAATCGAGACAGTTCTTCGAAACAAGCACAGTTAGTAGAAATACTGAAGGAAATAAGCGAAAAATTCCACGGCATAAAGGTCATAAGAGACGCAGACAAAGAAGGGTTAGACATTGTCCTAAGAAGGAATATTGAAGTTTTTCTCCCCAAGATGGGCTCCATAAAGGGCTATCAATATAAATTTGACGTAAAGAGGCACAAACCGTTTCGAGTACCCCGTACCCGTTTCCGTGGTCGTACCGAGATCGTGTCTTTATCGAACTCCAGCGGATGCAGAGGGAGGATATGATAGAGCCAGCAAAGTCACAATACAACAGCCCCCTCAGCATCGTAGACAAAAGGATCGGTGAAATTTGACTTGTGTTAGATTCCCGGCAGATCAATACGATCATAGTTCCGGAAACCGACAGATCCGAGAGGCTGGATGAGTTGCTGCAGAAATTCCATGGAGTTTCGTTGTTTTCCTCTCTGGATTTGAAATCCAGCTTCTGGCAAATCGATTTGGATACAGAATGTAGAAGATACACGGCGTTCGTCGCATTTGGTAGATGCCATCAATTTAAGAGACTCCCCTTTCGCCTGAATATTTCGCAGTGATCTCCAAACTAAGAAAACATGGGGTGACGGTAAATATAAAAAAGTCCTGTTTTGGAGGAAGACAGGTACATTTCTTGGGTCATGTCATCTCAGGGGAAGGAATTATGCCAGACCCAGAGCAGATGAGGGCAATCGCAGAATTTGCAACGCCTACCACAAGGAAACAGCTGAGAGGCTTTCTCGGTGTCGTGAATGTTTACAAAATAATCATATATATAGAGGCATTGGCGACACCACGACTGTGTCAATTAACCGGAAAGAATGCGGCGTGGGTGTGGGACAATGATGGGGAAAGCGAATTCCGTATGCTAAAATCAGCTCTGGTAAAGGCTCCGATTCTGTCACATCCTGATCTGGCGCATGACTTCAGTATGGCCACGGATAGCGCGAAAACTGGGCTAGGCGTAATGGTCTTCCAAGAATATGAAGGAGGTGGAGTAAAGGTACACAAAACGATCGCGTTCGGGAGTCGGGTACTGAGTAAAAGCTAAAGGAACTACTGAGTAACCGAACTGGAGGCCCTCGCGATAGTGTGGGGGTTTCCGAAGTTCAAGTACTTTTTATTCGGACGTAAGACACATGTCTATACCGATCATCTAGCTCTGGAGTTCTTACTTACGGCCAAATTAACGCATGGGACGCTTGCGAGATGGGTTGCTGTCCTCCAGGAATTCAATTTCACAATAGTCAACGTACCGTGACCCACAAAAGTAATAGCGGATGCGCTATCCCGTTCCCCTCTGGGGATAAGCGATCATCAGGCTGAATAACTGGAACAAGAACATTTCTCCTTGTTCTATCTACGAAAAGTGGCATTTGAAAATTATATCACAGTGACCATGCGTGATATTGGGTGAGAACAAGACAAAGATCCAGTGCTGAGAGGAATAAAAGAAAAGTTGACAGACAGAACGCAAGCCACTGTTAAGAAAGTGGGTCCTGTTTTACAGAAGATATCCGGGTGAGACGCTGTGGGTCGTGTGTGTGCCACAGGTAGTAATAAACAAACTCATCTGGTATACACATCTCGGTTATGCTCACTTCGGTCCCAGGAAATGCTTCTTGATGTCACTTCAAAAACATGGACAGACGAATACGCAAGGTTCTCGCGGTATGTAAAAAGTGTCAGAAGGCGAAAACAAGTACTGTAGCCATGCAGCCGCCTCTGTACCCCATAATTCCGGAGAAATTAAGACAAACAGCGGCCACAGACTGGATGGGTCCGTTACCAACCACACAAAGGGGTTATAGATACATCATGGTGGTCTTAGAATTAACGTCTAGGTATGTCACCCTGACACCATTGAAAAGAGCAACCGGGACAATAGTGAGCAGGGCGCTACGTAGAGATTTCCTGGCACAGGTAGCCTCAGTAGAGTATATTTTGTCAGACAATCGGCCACAGTACAGGTCGGAGGTATGGAAGAGAACACTTGAAAGTCATGGAATTAAACCAGTTTTCATATCCCGTTTCCACCCCAGTTCTAATCCCTCTGAAAGAACAATGAAGGATTTACGAAACCTTTGCAGATTGTACTGCAGTAAGAAGCGCGCCACATGGGACATCTCCATCAAAGATTTCCCGGAAGTAATTAATGAGATACCCCACATCATCACCCTGTTAGCTCTAATCACGGTACTGAAGAACCGGGACCCACCGGACAGACTCCGTCAGTTAGTGGAGTTTCCTCCAAGAACACGGCAGCGACATGGACCGTCGTGGAGAAAGCCCTACAAAATATCCGACGTGCAGGCGAGAAGCGCAAAACATGAGCGAATAAAGGGGCGCGAGTACGACAATTTGTGGTTGTGAAAAGGTACTCATTAAGATACACCGACTGTCAAACAAGCAAAGGAAGTTTTGCCACAAATTCTTCGCTGCATATAGTGGGCCTGTGCGAGTGCGGAGAATAGCGCATGCCAACGCATTGAAAGTAGAATCCATAAAAACAGGAAAATCGCTGGGAGTGCTTCCGATAGCAAAAAAATGGTTCAAATGGCTCTGAGCACTATGGGACTCAACTGCTGAGTTCATTAGTCCCCTAGAACTTAGAACTAGTTAAACCTAACTAACCTAAGGACATCACAAATATCCATGCCCGAGGCAGGATTCGAACCAGCGACCGTAGCGGTCTTGCGGTTCCACACTGCAGCGCCTTAACCGCATGGCCACTTCGGCCGGCTTCCGATAGCACATGTAAAGGCATTTGTGGAATGATGAACTGCAGACTTTGTACATGGAATTGTAGTAAATATAGGCTTAGAATGAGGATTTTTGTTAAAGTGTCTTGTTTGTTTGTGTATATACTGATCTTAGTGGTAGAATGTCTCGTTTATATGTGCCGATATTTTGCGTTTTCATTATTAATAATGATACCTCGCCTCTCGATGTGGTGAAAGTAATGTGCACTAGAGTATTTTGTAAAAAACACATGATTAAAGAATGGAAAAACAAGTATTTGTGGGTGTACCCCTAAAAAAAAAGATAGATTAGGAACTCTGTAAATTACAGAAAAGTTCCCCGTAGTTGTATCTCTGTCATTGGAGAACACATTTAAGGTGGCCAGTCCCGTAGGTCGTTACGAGGACGCACTGACGCACCTCGTATGTCCCTGAATAGAGGTGGACCGCTATGAGCAGTTGCGTGAATTAGCGAACCCAGTGCATGTTAGAAAGAACCGGATGTAATCATCTACAGAATGAACAGCAGCATTGATACGCCTGAAGTACTGGTTGATACCAAGATAGTGTAACAACTGCGAGTGTGAGCAGTGAGCTAAATTTGTGTTGTGCCATTGTGACATTGCTAATCCGAAACATGTTCAGAGGCCTTATAAAACCATTCGTGAGAAAAGGAGAAAATGGGAAGAAAATAGAGGAGAGTGGAAGTGTCGCAATAGCACACGATAAGGGACGCTATCCAACCTTCCAACAAAGATCTTGGTAAGACTGACACATGTCTAAGTTTGTGGTGTTTTATACATGTTCACCGGCACAATAAGAGGGACGTCTGCCACATAGGGAACTCAGAAGGAAAAACAAGATTAGAGATAAAAGATAGTAAATAGTTAGTGTTTGTCGTAGGAATTGGTTGTTAGAAATGGTGATGGGATCCTGTCCAGATAATCTTGATTCCCTATCCCTTGATTGTGTGTGTGAATGACTGTGAGAAAGTTGTCTTGTACATTTTTTATCTTCATGTATAAAAAAAAAGTTCTGTTTCATTTCAATTTTAATTGATCCTGAAGTTGATTTACAAACATGAAAATCATTCCTTTTGTAATGAGACAATTTCATTGTCTTCAGAAAAAAATAAATATACGGTACTGATGGTTAAACATCAGCACTTTCCATGATGTACTAAAATTTGTTGTCTTAGTGTGTTAAGGTGGCGTAACTGAGCAAGAGGGAGTTGAAGCTACGACACCTGGCACACCACACACGCGCTTACAAGGAACGAGGACGACAGCAATGAGGGGAGCACACAGCTGACGATGGTGATGGCATGCAGACGACGACCTGAATCGATGGGGACGGTGGCCAACTCAGCAGCCAAGGAGAGGTGACATCCAGCACCTCTGTGTACGACAGAGAGGTCGGTCCTGGTCTCTGTACACGGTACGGATCGGGGGCAGCAATAAAGAGGTCCAAGAAGGTTTCTATATTTGTTGCTCACCACGTCAGGTGGAGCGACAGCCCAGATGACCTTTTGTGCCTAATGACACCAACTTTGAAGGCCTGAGAAAAAAATATGCACTTGTCTGATTACGGTCCCTCCCTTGCCCTAAAACGTCTATAGAACGAGCAATGACCTGTGGCTGAGCCGCGAGAGGTCACCGATCATAGACGCACCGATGGGGTCTTGCGGCTGTAGGGCAAGATGTTAACAACGAGCTCTTAGGTGAGAGCCATCCTGCCTCAAGAGGATGCGGGCTCCTGTGGCGCCATCTCCGTAATCGACGTTGCTCTCTTCTGAGCCGTTAGCCATCCCTCAACTTGCTAGTCAGAACTAATGTCACTTCCGCTCCTGCAAGAAACTTGTGCCGTGTGTGTGAGTGTGTCAGTGTGGATTCAAAAGAATAACATGCGCCACAACGAACATACTCATTTGTTCTGTTTATGAATTATGTTATAAGAAGGTTATGATTTTATAAATGTGCCATCTGTTAAAACATCATGTAATTGTCATGCCACATCTGTTTGTGTTAGAATAAGATTTCATACTTATACCACCTTGTTACAAATAAACAACAATGGTTGCTCAATACACAATGATTCTTGTCATTTTGCTTGTGTTTTATATATATATATATATATATATATATATATATATTTATATATATATATATATATATGTGTGTGTGTGTGTGTGTGTACACAATCCCGACACTGGGCTGGGCCAGACATTGTTGAATTGTGTAAATATGACACTTACACCATGCACATTATAAACGTCCAGAGACAGTAAGACAAAATAAAAACCTTTATTTAGAAAATGTCAAACAGGCGTTCACATATAATTGAATGAGAGCAACCACTATCAACTTCACAAAATGTTAGACGAATATTGTTCATGTATGTTTTTAGTAACTTAAATCGAGTAGGGATGGATAACTGAGAGTGAATGGAAAATATATATATATATATATATATATATATATATATATATATATATATATATATATATAAGGTACATGTGTGTACACAATCCCGACACAGGGCTGGGCCAGACCTTGTTGAATTGTGTAAATATGACACTTACACCATGCACAATACAAACGTCCTGAGACAGTGAGACAAAATAAAAACCTTTATTTAGAAAATGTCAAACAGGCGTTCACATATAAGTGAATGAGAGCAACCACTATCAACTTCACAAAATGTTACACGAATATTGTTCATGTATGTTTTTAGTAATTTAAATCGAGTAGGGATGGATAACTGAGAGTGAATGGAATTTAAGTTCTAATTGCGTGTCTTGCCATTCACGTGACAAGCACAGAGGTGCTTTAAAATGTGTATTTGCCCTTAGCGACGTGTATCCTTGTAATATAATTGTTGTTTTCTTTTGAGTACTCTGACCAATAATTGTCTCAGGAATCGGCAGAGATTGAAGTAAAATTAGACTAAATAATGACCACATCTTTAACAGTAAATCCAGTCAATGAAGACAGGTACCCTAGGAATGAGTGGGAGTTTGCATCAGAGAGGAGGCAGTGGTAATTAATCGCTTGTAACTAAACATGCGAACGGATTAAAATAACAGTTATGGAAATATTAATTATGTACCACAGGTGGTAACACCTTAGGAGTCATCACCTGTACTACAAAATTGAATTGAAGAGAGGGGCTATGTAAGATGGCAAGAACTATGCCCCTTACATGAAGTCATTAAAGATCACCTAACTCACATTGAGCAAACAGTAGGGCTGAACAAAAAGTGACTGACAAGGCACAATGCATCTTGTAGAGGGTATAGTATGGACGTATTGGGATAATTAATGTCGGGTGATGGTTTTAAAGTAATTCACACGACATGAAAAGTTTGTGGAAACGCGTCAATTTACTGGAGGCTAGAATACCCCAGGGAAGTACCCAGAATTGACCGTGGCCGCTGGGAGAGCGGCTAATGGAAGCGACAATAGGCAGCTTAGGGCGGCTCAAGCTCTGAGAAAGCGGTAACGCGGCGCGGCCTCCAGCCGCCTTAAGATGAGTGACCGTGAGTGGGTGGTTGACCCCGACTCCATGCTGGTGTACCGGGAAACAGACGGAGAACTTTACGCCTGTTGATAAATCTCCATCGTCCCGTTTTATGTGAAACTTGCGAGAAAGCCGCGCAAAGCTACAGTGGAGCGGTCAACAGAGGTCAAAATATGCGTGTTCGTGACTATAGCAACTTCACGATGAATTCACAGTCCGCAGAGCCTGAAGTAAATCAGGTGAAGAGCGACAGCATGAAATACGCCAGCCTTCGATGGGAACGTAGGACCAAGTAATTGGAAGCACTCTCCTGGAAGTCAGAATTCTGGAAAAACTGGTGTTTGTGCAGACGCTAACCCTGATGGGTGGCCTGGTAGGAGCGAAATAGCAGAAGTTGAGAGGAAGGGAAATTTTGTGGGAATTTGTTCACTTCCCAGAGCAGGCATTGGTCGGCACTGGGAAGCGACGCATTATTAACGCGACTTGTGCTGCAATTGGCGTAAGTGATTTTGCTGGAGGGGACAGCGAGGCGAAGATAGGACTGTGAGAAGTCCCCGTAGAGGTCTTCTGTTCCCAGCTTGCCTAGAGTGTGGACGTGGCGTTCTTTACTCAGGTTGCCTGAGAAAGAGTGAGCATCTCTCCAGTTTAGGACTTAGCAATTGGAACGATTGAGCTTGGAGAAAGAAAGTTTTGGTTCAGCTATGTACTGAGCAAGATAGCTAGGAGTGAATAGAGGAGGGTAGCCTTGCAGCACCACGAGGTCGGCCGACGTCCACGCATCGACACCACTCCGCCACGCTGTATTCGGTGATATTGCGTACTCTCCGGCCACTGATTAATTTGTAGGATCACGTCGGCAAAGTTTCCATTAGGGCTTCATGGTCCGTATATTGTTGAATTCTTCTCGCACTTCGCATTACGCCTGGGTCAGTCGATAGGAATTACTTTTGAGTTATCACGCTTTACCCCACGCAAACGCAATTTATTACAAATGCCTGATAGGAGAGTCTTGTGATGTGATGATTGAAGATCGGGAGTGAAAATAAATTTGTGCTAATCGACTGCATCTGTTTTCAATCAAGTAGTTGAAATCCCACGTCACTTTCTTAGTTAATTTTATGTTCAACAATTGCGCCTGGTGTTCAATAGCTGAATATAACAAAATGTGCACTCGTTTTTAATTAAAAGTAATCAATTCTGAATAAATTTATGTCAACACTGCCACCACAGTTCAATCAGGAGTCACAGGGCCATATTACTTTTTTGCGTTATCCGATATTGCGGCTGTTTTGCACTCTCTGTTGATCAGTTAGTCAATTAGTTGGGGTGAACGCACGCCAAAACCAGCTAAGTGATGGGTGGGGTTTTACAAAGGATGACTAGGTTAAAAACCGAAATTTGGTTATCCAGTTTCTGATTTGTGCTCATGTTTTCCTGAATGCATGTTCAGTTTCTTACTATTGCCTTATCTTGCTCGGTGTTGATTTACCAGCTTTACTTTCGCATTCTGTGACTAACAATTTATCGTCCCAATTCCACTTTGTTACAAGGCTATGCTCCATGAAAATTTCTTCAGTAAAAGCTTCTTATACATAACTTCGTAATCGACATTAGCAAATTTCTCGTTTTCCGACAAGCTTTTCACGCTATTGCCTGTCTGCATTTTATACACCGTCTGCTTTGAGCATCATCAGTTATTTTGATGCCCATAAAGTAAAATATACAAATAAATGAGTTTAGGAATCTTGGCTGCCGAAAATTTATTCCGTATGCGGGGTTGCTGGGTTAAAATTCGCGTAACTGCTTACTGCTTCTTCGTCGTACTGTCAACCACAAAAATTCCACTTACCTCAGTACGGCGTCTGGTCACCAACGTAGATACTTTTCTGACGATGTTAAAAGCAGCGTTTAAGTAAAGCATCATCAATACTTACTTTAGCAAAGTCCGCATTAACTTTGTAGCTAAATGTCATGTAAATATCTTATATCAATTTTCGGTTGGTGGACGACTGTTTCATCTCTTAGAAAAATGTCAAAATTCGGCATATAGTTCTTTATTTACTCTAGATGCCAAATCAAATCGGTGTCATCAGCCCGCATTTAAAAGTAACAGCTAATATCACTGTCCGCATGTCACAGTTCATACCATCTAGTACACACGCAAGACAGACAGCAATGTACCAAAGTACAACCCGAATTGTTACGCGATTTTCACAGTTTACTCTCAGCTACAACATGAGTATTATATTCGGTTCTTTTCAGTGGCTGTCTTTAAAAGAAGTTGCTCGCCAACTGTTCCGTAAACGTTTACGAAATATGCCACGTGGAATTCTTCTCAAAGGCCGAGAGTTCACAGAGATCACACGCGTTTATCTCTCCAACTAATTCCTTCAGAAAGCTCAAACTTTCACAATCTGACCGTGAATGCATCTGCTTCCACGGCGATGTAAACCGAACGCAAAATAACGCTACCTTCTTCATTTTACATGTAACATTTTTGGACACATTCAACATGAGCCGCGCGTCCGACAGCGAGACTACGACTGCCCCAGTGCCGTTGCTCACAGCGCATATACTACTTCATAGAGCGCGGGAAAGACTTCTCTCCTATTGGTTGATCAAATGAACAGCCAATCAGATCAATCTATCAACATCATATTCGCGCCTAAACTGTTTTACTCCAGCCGCCCGCTGTGGCCGAGCGGTTCTAGGCGCTTCAGTCGAGAACCGTGTGCCTGCTACGGCCGCAGGTTCGAATCCTGCCTCGGGCATGGATGTGTGTGGTGTCCTTAGGTTAGTTATTTTTAAGTAGTTTCTAAGTCTAGGAGAATGATGACCAGAGTTGTTAAGTGCCGTAGTGCTTAGAGCCTTTTTTTGTATTTTACTCCAATTAACATTCACAAATGAATTTACGTCACTTTATGCTGCAAATATTAATCTTGAAATAACTTTAGAAAAACATCACTCTACAAATAACAATACTGGTTGCCTTCTTACAAAATCGAGCACACTTGGACATACGTCATCAGCAAGTAAGGGGAATTACAGCTTTCGTTGCAACGGCTTGTTGCACACTTTCCCATGAGCTAGTTACATAATGTTTAACATGAGATAATATCGAATCTTTACGTATGTCCCGCGTACACACTCTCATTTACTCTCATTTATTTACACAACAAAACAAATATTTATTAAATGAATATTTATTCTTTCTGAATTCCCTATTACGGAAACGAAAAATAGTGAACGTTATTTAAGTATAAAAATTCAAACATACTGACCTAACATTTTGTAAACTTCAATAATGATTCCAACTGATAGCAAATACAAACTGTTATTTATCCGAACTGACTTTAATCTTCCTAGTTTCGGTTTTTCGTATTTTTGGTAATTTTCTGTAACTTTGAAAGTATCCTAGCCAGAAAGCTGAAAATCTGCAACCAGCTTTTTTTTTTTATATAAAATAATGCTAAACATAAAGTTTTTTCGAAATTGAATGAGATTTTGTGTAGTATTTAGATTCTTAAGGGCTTGAATATTCTTTCGCGGGAACTGAGACAAGTAGCACTTCGCACGGTCGTGCTAGCGATGGGTGCGAGAGAATCACGCCGAGATACAAGCGGCTGTCACCGCCACCGGCTCCCAAGCTACGTGCCCGTACTGCAAGGTAGCTTACTCCAATAAAAAGCTATTGCGGTTTGACTCGCGACGTTACACGTGTTCACAATGCTACATGTGTACTATATTGCTCTTTCCCTTACGCATTCTGTGTTTCAGACAATCATAATTGAAGAGAGAAAGTATTCTCTATATGAAGCGTTAATTTTATAGAGGTTTTTCAGCATTTACTTACTTTGGTCCAAAGGAATCATTTTACTGTAGACAATAGCAGCGTCAGCGAGCAATGTGGTAGTGATGCTGGCCATATCTGATTAATCTTTCACTTTGCTGAGGACTTAAGAATTCCTATTACGGTTTGCTGAAGCACAACCTAAATTACTATCGCTTCTGTCAAACTTTCGCCACTCTGTACAATGGAAATTAATCGAGCGAATCGAGATGCTGTGAAGAACTTGGTTACTACTCGCCCACTGGACAGAGCAGCAGTAATAGCTTTTGTATGTCCAAACAGACAGAATCTACCTGTTCATTTGCATGTACCGTACTATGGACCTCACGTGGCAATAAAGCAAAAAGGGTTGCTTCGTTGTCAAGCGGTGTCGACCCTGTTGATTCCGACTGACCACAGTCACTTCCTCAGACAACGGCGTCGTTAGTTACGATATGGAGGAGGGCAGGGCCAACACACCGCGCTTCTGGCCGTTGTCAGTTTTCATACACTGGATTGCTTGATTGCAGCTAACCCATAAACTTAATTTGTGCTGACTGGTTTATCTTAACGCAGGTGATGTCGCATATCGTCTCAGTGGGAAGGCGACTGTCGCAGCGATAAGCGATCGGTATTACAAAGAATCGTATCGCATATCGCATCACCTCCGTTGGAAAAGCGCCTATGACTAATGTAATCTATAAATCTAAACTGCGCCCGTCACAAATTCACAGAAGCCATCATAATCTCTGCATGATGTACGAAAATATAAAAAAACTTTGGCCCTTGGACCTGTAAAAACTAAACCGTTCAAGCGCTTGTACTTCCAGCTATTGACTACAACTCTATTATGCTACAAAGTCTTTATCGAGACGGTTGGGACTGCTGATGATCTACATACGTATAATACGAATGAGACGTTCCTCAATTTAGTCACATTCAGACAAACGCAGAGATTTCCATACGTTCTACCTGCTTTATTGTGTAATCAGCCCCTAGAGTATAGCACTCTTTTCTTCACTTGTCTAAAGAGCATAGCAGAAACACGAATTCTCACAAAAGTGTGTGATTTTTATCGTATTTCCAGCTTCACGAAGCATTTAATTGCCTAACTACTGAAACATCATTCCGTCGGTTTTTTTTTCTGGAGTTCATTCTTTAGCCCCACTAAGTAATACCCTTTCCCATCAAACATTTCTCATTTTCCAACGTCTTAGTCTGACGCAATGCATCTGATTATCTCCATCTCCTGGTACAAGTTATGATCGAATATTTGACGTTTGTGCTCCCTTAGATACATGTTTATCAACTACCAACATAATTGTAATTAGTACTGTTCTTGTTATTAGTAGTGACACTGATTGTTCTGATACTGTAGCTATAGTATTAGCGGGGCCGATTCGAAAACATTTTTCCGCACTAGCCATAAATCGTTTGGTCTCTAATTTGCATCCCTCCC
Organism: Schistocerca serialis cubense; assembly: GCF_023864345.2. NCBI lineage: Eukaryota > Metazoa > Arthropoda > Insecta > Orthoptera > Acrididae > Schistocerca > Schistocerca serialis. The sequence continues at coordinate 738,946,641 of NC_064643.1, read as the reverse complement.
TCATACACTACTGGCTATTAAAATTGCTACACCACAAAGATGACGTGCTACAGAAGCGAAATTTAACCGTCAGGAAGAAGATACTATGATATGCAAATTGTTAGCTCTTCAGAGCATTCACACAAGGTTGGCGCCGGTGGCGACACCTAAAACGTGCTGACATGAAGAAAGTTTCCAACCGATTTTTCTTATACAAACTGCAGTTCACCGGCGTTGACTGGTGAAAAGGTTGTTGTGATGCCTCGTGTAAGGACGAGAAATGCGTACCATCACTTTTCCCACTTTGATAAAGGTCGGATTGTAGCCTATCGTGAATGCGGTTTATCGTATCGCGACATTGCTGCTCGCTTTGGTCAAGAGCCAATGACTGTTAGCAGAATATGGAATCGGTGGCTTCAGGAGGGTAATACGGAACGCCGTGCTGGATCCCAACGGCCTCTTATCACGAGCAGTCGAGATGAGAGGCATCTTATCCGCATCGCTGTAACGGATCGCGCATCCACGTCTCGATCCCTGAGACAACAGATGGGGACATTTGGAAGACAACAACCATCTGCACGAACAGTTCGACGACGTTTGCAGCAGCATGGACTATCAGCTCGGAGACCATGGCTGCGGTTACCCTTGACGCTGCTTCACAGACAGGAGCTCCTATGATGGTGTACTCAACGACGAACCTGGGTGCACGAATGGCAAAACGTCATTTTTTCAGATGAAACCGGGTTCTGTTTACAGCATCATGACGGTCACATCCGTGTGTGGCGACATCGCGGTGAACGCACATATGAAGCGTGTATTCGTCATCGCCATACTGGCGTATCACCTGGCCTGATGGTTTGGCGTGCCATTGGTTACACGTCTCGGTCGCCTCTTGCTCACACTGACGGCACTTTGAAAAGTCGATTTTACATTTCAGATGTGTTTCGGCACGTGGCTCTACCCTTAATTCGATCCCTGCGAAACCCGACATTTCAGCAGGATAATGCCCGACCGCATGTTGCAGGTCTTGTACGGGCCTTTCTGGATACAGAAAATGTTCGACTGCTGCCCTGGCCAGCACATTCTCCAGATCGCTCACCAACTGAAAACGTCTGATCAATGGTGGCCGAGCAACTGGCTCGTCGCAATACGCCAGGCACTACTCTCGATGACCTGTGGTATCGTGTTGAAGCTGCATGGGCAGCTGTACCTGTTCACGCCATACAAGCTCTGTTTGACTCAATGCACAGAGAGAGGTCGTTGTTCTGGGTACTGATTTCTCAAGGTCTATGCACCCAAATTGCGTGAGAATGTTATCACATGTCAGTTCTAGTGTAATATATTTGCCCAATGAATACCCATTTATCATCTGCATTTCTTCTTGGTGTATCAATTTTAATGGCCAGTAGTGTAACTTTAGCTGTCGTTCCTTGGGCTCTTGGCAAGACTTTTAAAAAGAAATATAAATATAACACGGTTGCAGATGGGTTGTTTTGTCTACCAACTGTGATATGCTCTGTGTAAAAATTTTGCACGGTCTATGGCCAAAGGTGCCCCCCCCTCCCCTCAGTATGTCGTTCCTGAGTAGTAGTAATACCATTATCAGAGTTGTTAGATCCTGATCAGTAATGTTACTCGCAGTTGTCTTAGATAAATGAAAATCTTGTTTCGGATCAATTTTGCTATTACTTCCATTATTATTACTACTTATAATATTGTAAATATTCCTTTCATTGTTTAATGAGAATGAGGCGAGATAGCCCTGCATGTAAAAAACCCTATTTCGATGTGAGAAAGTACCTGAGCACCTAACCTGCTCACATTAAATTAATAATCCAAATAATAGATGAAGTGCCTAATGGTTTATTGTGAGCTGGTCATGATTTATGTCCATGCAGTAGCACTCGCTGCTGTAGCTGTGCAAGGCCGTATAGAGAGGCAGGTTGTTCACTCCAGCACTATGACAAATGGTCAAGACGCCTGACCCCGGAAGCTAGGAAGGTTATTGTCAGCCAAAATCCGTAAGTCGTGGGGCTTCAACAGACTGCAAAAGCTACCGTACAAAATTCTCGTCAAGATGCAAAACCTCAAATAATTAATAAATAACTTATTTAGAAAAAGAAGCTGAACGTATTTCACACTATGTTCTCCTTGACGTTTCGTATTTTCAGCGTCATTTATTAAAAATAAACTTTCGGAATATAGCAGATGAATCAGAGGCGGTAACAGAAGTGCGTCAAGGGCTTAGTGTTGCTAGACGCTTAATGTTGCTAGGTCCAAAAACAGAAACGCTGGATTCGACGTTATATTTAGCAGAACATTTTGCCCTAAAAAGCGGGCTATCAATTTTAATTAGAAATAGAGCCAGGGGGGAATTTTCTGACCTTTATAAATATTCAGATAAACCCATTTTTCTGTGCGATATGCTCTGTTTTCTTTCTAAGATACTCTTACATCGAAATAAACTAGACGTTCTTCATTAAACAGAGTAAACAGATCCTTTTCTCTGCATTGAAAACGAAAATATATTCAGTAACTTTGGTCAATTCAAATGGCTCTTCAAATGGCTCTGAGCACTGTGGGAGTTAACATCTGAGGTCGTCAGTCCCCTAGACCTTAGAACTACTTAAACCTAACTAACCTAAGGACATCACACACATCCATGCCCGAGGCATAATTCTAACATGCGACCGTACCGATCGCACGGTGCCAGACTCAAGCACCTAGAACCGCTCGTCCACATCGGCCACCTTGGTCAATTCAATTAGATTTATAAAGTAATAACAATAATCTCAAGTGAAGTATTGATATTTATCATTTGAAACCATTTTATCGAGAAATATATTTTTCTTGAAAATCATTTCATGAAATTCATGACAGGATACTTTCAAATTGGACTACAACCACGCTAACGTAGTGATTGAGTCGATTTGCAACGTTTTACGGTACTTTGTCAGCTGGGAATTTAGAAAAAAAGAAAAAGAACGCCGTTACGAAGTTGGCCTATGGCCTGTAATTGCAAAGTAATACCCTGCCAAAATCAGTAATTCCGAATAATGTTCTTCATAATTTTGTTATTTTTGATTTCAAATAAGCGGTCTGCAGTTTCTGGACCAAAAGCTATATAAAGACAGAGATTTTCTCTCTCTCTCTCTCTCTCTCTCTCTCTCTCTCTTTCTCTCTCTCTCTCTCTCTCTCTCAATTCCACAAACTTCATGAAAATTTGCCGCTGATCTGAGAATTTACTCTCATCCAACCTTCTATTTTCTCTAGAATAGCGGTATAGGTATAAAAAAACTAACCTCCGTTCGAACAGGCGTCGGAAAGCCCAACGGTACCGACCCGTCAGCCATCAGCTGTCTCTGGATGCGGATATGGAGGGGTATGTGGCACGCCGCTCTCCCATTGCCAGTTTTCGTGACCGGAGCTACCACTTCTTACTCAATTAGCTCCTGAGTTGGCCTCATAAAGAGTTGAATGCAACACACTAGCCAACATCACTCGACAGACCTGGACGGTCACCCATCCAAGTGCTAGCCATGCCCGAGAGTGCTTGAATTCACGCTGTGACGAGAACAGGAATTACCACCGTGGCAAAGCCAATGGTGGTACAGATATATCCTTACAGTATAATCACTTATTCATCTTTATTCTTATCCCCCGTACTTCCACCAATCGTTTGGAAAGAGCAGTAATTGTGAGTTCTCTAATTCGTCTCAGGAACCTAACAAAAGCGGGATAGGTCAGTTGGACTCGGCCTTAAGAAACAGGTGAAGTCAGACTGAATACGATATTGCAATGTCTCTGTTGCTAAGAGAAAGAACACTGAATCGTTCTGCTTAACGGCGCAGGTACTGCAATATCGTATTTATCCGTCGATACCAGGCAGCGACTTTTATTTAAAATATGCTCCCCTGAAACGCAGGAAAGATTGCATATGGAAATTTTGGTGTGGCTGTGAATTGCGCACGAACAGCAAAGCGCGTAAGACGACCGCTCACGTTAACCCGGAAATCCGAGTCTCGGTCCAGCACACTGTCGTCATTTCCTTATGCAGCTGTCTAAGGCCGGACATTTGGAAGCCTAGCTGCGCGGGATAGCGACCAAAAGGTCTTTATTAAGCTGTCTAGTGTTTTAGTCGGCAACCCAAACACGCCCCTCGTTATCGAACAAAACAGTTGCAGTGTTGTCACTGAAAGTGATTGTTAAAAGCACCTCTTTCAATGCTAGTTTTGACATTTAATAATTCTCAGGAAGAAAGACGAGCGATGTTAGGAACAAAATTGGCAGCGCTTGATATTATTAGACATCCTTATACTTACACTGACTTGCCGATTTTTGCTGGTTCTCACGTAGCATTCCTTTTTTTCTTACAGGGTGTTTCAAAAATGACCGGTATATTTGAAACGGCAATACAAACTAAACGAGCAGCGATAGAAATACACCGTTTGTTGCAATATGCTTGGGACAACAGTACGTTTTCAGGCAGACAAACTTTCGAAATTACAGTAGTTACAATTGTCAACAACAGATGGCGCTGCGGTCTGGGAAACTCTATAGTACGATATTTTACACATATCCACCATGCGTAGCAACAATATGGCGTAGTCTCTGAATGAAATTACCCGAAACCTTTGACAACGTGTCTGGCGGAATGGCTTCACATGCAGATGAGATGTACTGCTTCAGCTGTTCAATTGTTTCTGGATTCTGGCGGTACACCTGGTCTTTCACGTGTCCCCACAGAAAGAAGTCACAGGGGTTCATGTCTGGTGAATAGGGAGGCCAATCCACGCCGCCTCCTGTATGTTTCGGATAGCCCAAAGCAATCACACGATCATCGAAATATTCATTCAGGAAATTAAAGACGTCGGCCGTGCGACATGGCTGGGCACCATCTTGCATAAACCACGAGGTGTTCGCAGTGTCCTCTAAGGCAGTTTGTACCGCCACAAATTCACGAAGAATGTCCAGATAGCGAGATGCAGTAATCGTTTCGGATCTGAAAAATGGGCCAATGATTCCTTTGGAAGAAATGGCAGCCCAGACCAGTACTTTTTGAGGATGCAGGGACGATGGGACTGCAACATGGGGCTTTTCGGTTCCCCATTTGCGCCAGTTCTGTTTATTGAGGAAGCCGTCCAGGTAAACATAAGCTTTGTCAGTAAACCAAATGCTTCCCACATGCATATCGGCGTCATCAATCCTGTGCACTATATCGTTAGCGAATGTCTCTCGTGCAGCAATGGTAGCGGCGCTGAGGGGTTGCCGCATTTGAATTTTGTATGGATAGAGGTGTAAACTCTGGCGCATGAGACGATACGTGGACGTTGGCGTCATTTGGACCGCAGCTGCAACACGGCGAACGGAAAGCCGAGGCCGCTGTTGGATCACCTGCTGCACTAGCTGCGCGTTGCCCTCTGTGGTTGCCGTACGCGGTCGCCCTACCTTTCCAGCACGTTCATCCGTCACATTCCCAGTCCATTGAAATTTTTCAAACATATCCTTTATTGTATCGCTTTTCGGTCCTTTGGTTACATTAAACCTCCGTTGAAAACTTCGTCTTGTTGCAACAACACTGTGTTCTAGGCGGTGGAATTCCAACACCAGAAAAATCCTCCGTTCTAAGGAATAAACCATGGTGTCCACAGCACACTTGCACGTTGTGAACAGCACACGCTTACAGCAGAAAGACGACGTACAGAATGGCGCACCCACAGACTGCGTTGTCTTCTATATCTTTCACATCACTTTCAGCGCCATCTGTTGTTGAAAATTGTAACTACTGTAATTTCGAAAGTTTGTCCGCCTGAAAATGTACTGTTGTCCCAAGCATATTGCAACAAACGGTGTATATCTATCGCTGCTCGTTTAGTTTTTATTGCCGTTTCAAATATACCGGTCATTTTTGAAACACCCTGTAACTTAAAGGCCTTGAAAATTATTGGTGTGACAATAGTAGCGATCTCCAATGACACTCTGACTTGCACTGTGCAAAATAGCTGTGTTAGAAACCGCGACTTACGAAAAATTCCAGTGGTGGCGAGACATCTTTAGAAGACATTAGGCAAGCAGGCCTCTTATTAGTTACCTTAGCACCGAGTCCACGCTGTCGAGACACTCTACCAACTATTGCAACGTAGCCACCCACATTAAACTTTATGCAAGAGACAACGCGTAGTAGTGTAATTGAAATAGATGACCCTAGACTCGCTAAAACCAAACATAGTTAAGAAGACATGCTACCCACTGCAGTTCACTATCAAATTGTCTGTCATGTTCGCAGAATATAGAGACAATTTGATAACCAGTAATAAGAAAATAAAATGGTAGTACTAGGTTTAAGATTTGGAAGACAAACGCGCTTGCGTGTAGGGCTACGACCTCTTGTTTCCGCGCCATGATTCTAGAGCTTCGTCCCTCTCTCACCAGAGCACACGCCCTTCGCAATCCCCAGTATGAATAATGCGCGGCCACCATAGCTCCCTCCCTCCCTCCCTCCTCTCCATAACTCACGGTGGCGCCGAGGTCCCCCGGCGAATGGTGTTTACCTTTTCAACGATTTATTGAAAATTTCATAGGCCAGCGGCGGCGCGCGAGGCGGCTGGTTATTTGATGAGCCATACTGCGGTCGAGCCGGGCAGCCAGAATGAAATTTACTGCAGGTAGCGAGAGCGTGGCACTGTCTCGTCATCGCCGGTGCAGGGCCGTTCTGTGGGGCACTGTGCCTTCCATCAGCTATTAGATCGCATTCTTTGACAGCGTAATGAAGCAGGCGAAATGATATAGCAGCGTCTAACAAATGAGACTGGAAAAAAGTGCTAAACAAGAATGGCTAGAAGACAAATGGTACGCTCTATAAGCATGCACAATTAGGAGAAAGAATGATGGCGCCAAGATGAATATTAAAGACCCCTCTGCAGAAGAGAGAAGCAACTGTATGTTTATGAAGGGCTCAGATGGGATGTCAGTACCAAGCAAAGGCGTGAAGACTGGAAAATGGAAGGAATACGTAGGTCTATAGTGTATCCATCATTAAAGTTCCTATTTCAAAACGATGTAGAAAGAGAACCACTGCTTGGAATGAAGTCAAATTATAACTACATATTATTGACTCAGGGGAAACTTTCACATAACAAAAAATTACGAAAAAGTTTACCAACAGATGTTCTGCAAATGATTTAACGTAAATGAGTTCGGCTACAAATGACAGCTGTTTCGCAAAACGACTGGTATCGTTTGAGTCGCACACTACATCACTCGTAATGTTAAATGTGCATGAGGGTACAAATTCTGTCGTCAACAGATGCGGCACTTTTAGTTACTAAGAGCATACAAACTGGTAAGGTCGGACCACATTGGATACGAAAAATCGGTTTTCAACTGTCCGAGGCCAGAAACCGCATTAAAAGCAAAATGACGTAGATTTTTAATTATAATGGAGTCAAAAAAAAAACCATAAAAAGCCAAACGACATTGTGCTCGGACTAAAAACCGCATAAAAGCAAAGTGACATCGATATCTAACTGTCGTGAAACTGGCGTAATACACGTTTAATACGCTTGTAACACTATTATAGATTATGAGTGGTTAGTACAGTGCAATTAAGTGTCCATAACTAGGCGATGTTTATTCTTTACGCGTTAAGTTCTTTGAAATGTTAAAGGGAAATGGAATTTTGTGATGTATATTTTGTTTTAACCTAACATTGTGCTAAAATAATGGAACTTTATTAAACATGTCTATTTACGAAAACGAAATTGTACGTTAAAACCGGTTCATAGTTAGGGTAATTATATTGTGTAACTTAAAAGACGTAGGAAACCCTCTCCACTACGGAAGAGACTTGACGCGTGAGATAAGGTGGAAGTGGCGGTCATTTTGGGACAAGAGAGGGAGTTAGTCGGGCAATCAGTCGCCAGCAGCTGTGCAGTCAACACCGTGGGTGCCAAGTGAGGCATTCAGAGACCGAATTTATGATGTAATGGACTCGGATGTGGTTCCGGCTGTAAAATGGTGCCCTCGCAGTTGAAGTGGCTCTAAAAATGACTAATACGTCGCCAAGAAGAATTAAATAGAGCAAAAATCCGCCAGGGGTGAGACCAGATAGCCGCTACGTTCTTGCCACCAACATTGCGCCACTGCTTCACCAGATTTAGAGATCAGATATGTATGCCAGTATGATCCAGTACACTTGTGTGTACTTTTGCAATAATAATACAAGTGTTGCAAAATTCCTGTTCGAACTTTGAAACCGTCCCATTCTTGATACCAAGCAGGGTCCTTTCGTAAACGTGTTTAAGATCGAGTATCCTGTTTATGAAAGAACACTAACTTTTTCCTGTTTAAATGTGCTTAAGTTTCAGGTTTAAAGGATATAAGAGTTTCACAGACAAAGAGAGAGGCACATTCTTTGGAACTCGTTAAAAAGCCTTGTTTTAAATTGAATTGCTACTACGTTGATTGTGCCAAAGTTTAGTGCTAAAGAGTATAAATGATGATAGTTAAAATCACTTGCATCTCCAATAATGAAAAAAGGCACATATTGCTAAATCTATTAGAAACTTCATTTTACCTTGAACTTATTTCTGAAGTTAATTAATGGGTGTTGTCAGTGTATATTGCTATAAAGCATTGAAAGATAAATAATGTCAAATAGTGATGGAAGTCAGTACTAGTGTGACGAAAATTGTTTCCGATATGTGTGCACAGTTGCTTATAAAGGAAGCGACAGTTTAATGGCCCACTTTAATCTTTACTAGCAGAAGGAAGTCAAACTGAATATGGTTGTTGCTAATGAAATCTGAAACATTTCCACAGTAGAGTGAACATTAAATGTATTAGTACAGTACTATTTTATTGCATATGTGATGTGTACGTGTTAGTCAACCTTGAACTCTTCTCATGTGTCACATAATCTCGTGATATCTTTGAGAATAATTTTGTGCTGAATTAATTAATGGTTGAGGTAGTAGTTATAGTTAACAGGAGCAAAGTGTCTGTAATATTTCTGTGATTGCTGTTATATGCAATTGATAGCTACTCCTATTTACTGTGCAGTCCGCCTGGTAGTTGTGTGTGTTCATTGCACTTTACTAAGACAAAAATTACGAAAGTCCCATTTGCAAGCGTACATTTAAATCCATTGAGAATAATGTTTTCACATTATTATGCCTAATTAGGCTGGCGACCGTTTTTCTCTCAATTGCAAAAACTTTCTGTACATTCATTATCTTCTAAATTATAGTCTTTCTGCTTTCTAATAATTGCCATAGTACGAAATTCATGTTCGATTCCCTCTGTCCATTAGGTTAACGCACGGTCAGTTTCAAAATTCCTCCCAAACGTAACGCTATACTGTAGATTTATGTCATATTTGGCATTTAACATTCTGCGGTTGTGTTATACGCTGCCCACCGTTTTATGCCACAAGATGAAATCGAAAACCAGCAAGTTCCAGAACGGAGCAGAGTGTCTCGTGGGTCACTTTCCGAAAGCGCTGTGCAATGCGTTTCTTCAGTTCAGCTACGTTCATAATTGGAGCACTCAACGCAACATCTTTCAGATAATCCCACAGCCACAAGTCACGCGGATTAAGGTAAGGTGATCTAGGCGGCCACGCTGTAGGAAAATGAGGACGTTAATTCTAGCATTTCCGAAATGCCTCTGCAGTATCCGATGCAATGGTAGTGCAATGTCCGGCGGAGTGCCAACTTGCATAAAAATGATCCTGCACGCACTTCCACGATGGTCTGGAATGACGTTGGTGCGCAAAAGACTCTCGTAGCGTTTATCAGTTACGCTACAATTAACAGGACCCGCAACACCATCTTCTCGAAAAAATACGGCCCTAAGATAAACGATTCCGTCAATCCCCCCAGACATAATCTCCTTTTCAGAATGAAGTGGTACCATTTATGGATTTTCCACAGCCCATATCCTGCAATTTTGCGTATTGATATGTCCTGGAAGATCGAAATAGCCTTCGTCTGTCCACAGAATGTTCCATGGACATTCATTTTCCACTTCCATGCGAACAAGGAATTCCAGAGCGAACGTTTGTGTTGTTGACAGGAAACCAGGTAGCCCTCCTAAACTTGGGTGATTTTGTATCGATAGCAGTGCTGAATTTTTCGGAGGATTTTATGCATTGTGCTCGCAGGTATGTCCAACGTTCTGGCAAATCCCTGTGCGTTGCGTGTTTGCACAACCACCACTCGACCCCTGCTGCATTACTGTGGCCACACATTCGACAGACGCCAGATCAGCAGCTTTCCTCCCTTTGCCATATAGCACTCCAAAAGGATCTGTCTTTTCGAATTTTGCAATAATTTTCTCCAGACCCTTAGCAGACTTTCGGCCACTGCCTTTTTCAATACCCTTCAGTGATAGGAACTTCTGCAGTCAAAAAATGTTCAAATGTGTGTGAAATCTTATGGGACTTAACTGCTAAGGTCATCAGTCCCTAAGCTTACACATTACTTAACCTAAATTATCCTTAGGACAAACACACAGACCCATGCCGGACGGAGGACTAGAACCTCCGCCTGGACCAGCCGCACAGTTCTGCAGTCATCCTTCTTCTAAAACAGCAAGGCGTGGTCTTTTATGGACATTGTCATGTTGGGTGAATCTCGGACAGAAACTAAGAATCATCCATTGGTCCAATTTTCGTTCTCTTTCCTCTTTCACGGCGCTTCCCTCTGCATCAGTAATGTGCTGTTCAAATGTGACATAATTCTTAGGAGCGGTTCTCTTTCTACTGCGTTTTGAAGTCGGAAATTTAGTTATGGACGCCATTTATTTAACCGGTCACCAATTCGAGGACAATATTACTGACAGGGTAGAGGAAGTAGGTGAAGGTGAGATGGGAAATAAGATACTGCGAGAAGAATTTGACAGAACACTGAATGATCTGAGTGCATACAAGGACCCTGGAGTTGATGACATTCCCTCGGGATTAATAAGGTCCTTCGGAGAGCCGACCTTGACAAAATTATTCCACCGGGTGTGCGAGATGAACAGAGAAAATACCCCGGGACTTTAGTAAGAGTGGAATAATACCAGTTCCAAGGAAAGCAGATCTAATAGGTGTGAATACTACCGATGATCAGTTTCATAAGTCGTGGTTCAAAATACTGACATGAATTTTTTCAGAAGAACGGAATAACAGGTAGAAGCTGAGCTCAGGGATGATGAATTTGACTTCCAGAGAAATGCATTAACACATAATACCATACTGATCATACAAGATATCTTACAAGAAAGGTGAATGATGGGCAAACCCACCTTACTCTTATTTGTAGAATCAGAGACACCTTTAACAATGTTGACTGGATTACACTTTTTGAAAATATGAGGAGTAAATAAAGAATAAACTCGGTGATCAAGCACTGAATAACAGGTAGTGTCGACTGGCTGCCGTGTCATACTCTGCATTGTGGCGTAATGCGGATGCGATATGCAGGGGCATGGTGCCAGTACAACACGCTCGTGGAAAATCAGAATGTAGAAGGCAGAAAATTCAGCTTCGAAACGTTGTTTACAACTTGTACAGAAACCAAACAGCAGGAGTAAGAGTCGAAGCCACAGATGCATTACATCCACGATGCCTTCAATCTGTATGCTGAGCCAACAAAGAGAAATGAGAAAAGGAATTAAAGTTCAGGGAGCTAATATAGAAACTACAAGGTTTTGCATATGACATTGTAGCTCTGCAGAGACTGTTATGGACTTGGAAAACCAGCTGAGCGGGAATAACAGTGTCTTGGACAGGAACTATCAGTTGATCATCAATAAAAGCAAATCAAGGGTAATGGTATGTAGGCGAAATGAATCAGGCGATTCTGAGGGAATTAGATTAGGAAATAAGACAGAAAAAATAGAGGAACATCTGATGATGGTCGATTAGGGGAACATATTAATTGCAGACTGGTAATAGTAAGAAAAACGCTTCCGAAACGTTAACATTCAACACATTTTAAGTGCTATAATGTCGTTTCTGAACGTATTTGCCTTGTATGCAAGTGAAACATGGGTATTAGAAAATTCTGACAGGAAAAAATACAAGCTTTTGAAATGTGGTTCTGTAGACAACCGTTGGAGATTAGATGCGTAATCGAATAACAAGTGAGGAGGTACTGAAAGGAATTGGACAAAGCTGACATATATAGGACAACTTTTCAAAAAGAAGCTTTTGGTTACTAGGACACATCACAAGGCATGAAAATATTGCCAGTTCGATGATGAAAAGACGACGTAACATATCGTAAAGTTATAGCAGAGACTAATACACAGTCACCCACATTCTTTCTTTGTCTGAATCTTGTCCCGCAGTGATGGTCACGCTTAATCGGATGTGGCATGTTAAGTTTAAGGGGTGGCCAGATGCCCTTCCTGCCACTACCCCGTACCCCCCGGGAAGGAATTAGTGTAGCTCGGCTGTCTGTGTCTAATACAAGCCATGGAATAGTGCGAATGTGTTTCAGATGTCTGCGAGTCGTGTAACTGAGGCCGAACGTGTTGACCAGCCCGGTATTCACCTAGGGGGATGTGCAAAACCGCCTAAAAACCACAACCAGGCTGGCCGGCACACCGACCCTTCGTCATTAATCTACCGCGTGGATTACATCCGGGGCTGGCGCGCCTACCCGAGTCCAGGAAGCAGCGCGTCAGCGTTCTCGGCTACCCTGGCGGGTACACACGGTCACCCCACTCTCTGGTGCGAAATTTACTATCGTTTGGCAGCTGTAACGGAACTAGACCTCCTGGTGGTAAGAAAGAAGTCAGTCGTATGCGTCGTAAGGTTTATGACCGTTTTTAATCATTTTCTACTTCACTGACGAAATACTTGTTATATTTTTGCGTTCCATGCGTTAGTAAGTTATGAAGTGACATTAATTATCGTGAAATACATGTAAAAACGACCGAATCACACTGATTCAATGAATTAAGCCAGAACTTATGTATGAAGAAATACATTCAAATAGATGTATATTTACAGATATCTCCGCTGAAACCAAGAAAATATAAACACATTTCTTATGCATTACAAGCTGTGTTTCTGTTGATGTCTGTTTTTATTATCGTAGGCACTTTGCATGACTCTTCAAAATTTTTATGGGCTCTAATGATTCACCCATTCTTACACTTCATTCGACTATATAATACACACACCTTATTGTAAATAGAGTTACCTTATCTTTACGAGCGAATATGTTGAAGATTGCTGTCGTTTATGGCTCAGATTTAGAACAACTGTGGAAATACTTTCCGCGCGTTTGGAAAAAGTTTTATTGCTTTTGACGATTTATTAATAGCCCGTGTGCTTTCCCTTCAGTTGCAATTGGCATGGATTGTTTGATACGTTGAGTAAGGTATGCGTTTCGCTGTGTGTAGATTTTCTACGTTTCGTATTCACTGATTTTGCTGAAAGTCTAGCGAACGAAACTTCGCTTTGTTGGCTAAATATACGACCCCTTTCTGCGAAAGGTCAGATCCTCTGTTGTCTGCAACAATTTTTTGTTATTAAAGGAAAACTAACATTCAGTAAACCTATGCGTTACAAAATAATCATAAATAAACTGTTTTATAACGTAACGTCTTGTACCTCCGAGGAAACTAACGAATCATTACAAGACAATCGTAAATAAATTATCGTGTAATATATTGTTTCCTATCTCCCAGGGTCCTTGGAAAACTGAATAACGACAAACATGATGGCATAAAAATCGACAATAAATAAAAAATGACACTACATACACTCCATATTGTATAACCTATTTTACACAGCAATAAAAACGTTAGTATTCGCACTCATCCGGTATCGTATTCAGAAGTGTCGGTTGATAGCCGCTAGGGCGCTGCTATTGATGTTGGTAACAAAAACGGGACGGGGTGTCGTGACTGTTGTGTTAGACTGTGATTATAGTTTTATTCGCCAAGTTTGCGATCTCTGTCAGCAATAAGAGGCTATTCCACAGGTAATATTACTCGCGCAATTCAAACTGCAGTCACAGTCTAACATAACAATCGCGACTCTCAGTTTCTGTTACCCACGGCGACAGCAGCACCCGAAGGAGTCAGCAAGCGACACTTCCGATTAAGATATCGAATGACTGCGAATACTAACGTTTATATTGATCTGTAGCGCCGTTTTTACAATAGGGAGTGTTTATAGTGCCATAAAAATCGACAGTAACTAAAAAATTACATGTTTGTCATTATTCAGTTTTCCAAGGACCCTGGGAGGTAGGAAACAAAACATTACACGATAATTTATTTACGATTGTGTTGTAATGTACGGAAATTTACTGAATAATATAATTTTCCTGTTATAACAAAATGTTGCTAATAAACCCCAGAAGACCTGACCTTTGCAGAAAGACGTTATGTGTCTATCCAACAAAGCAGATTTTTGTTCGCTACACTTTCAGCCGTCAGTCAGTGGACTTGGAACGTAGGAAACCTATGTAGAACGAATTCGTACAGTATTTAACGAATCAAATAAACCACCACAACTGTGACCTAAGGGAGCACTGAAGAAATCAGTACCAAAATGTTGCTAAATCTGAGCCACAAACGGCAAGAACTTCAACACATTCGCTTTTGAAGCAAATGTAATTACACTGAAAAAAATATTCGTATATTAGAAAATAAAGAGAAGTGCTAGAATGGGCGAATTATCAGAATCGACAAAAAGGTTTTAAGTGTTAGGGAAAGTTCCTATGACAATAAGAAAACACAGCAACAAAGTATATGCTTCTCTTGCATGAAATATGTGATGATATTATTTTCCTTTCAGCGTAATAACCTGCAAATATACACTTATTCGAAAGCGTTTAGTCATGAATAAGTTGGGGTTTATATTACTCAATCAGTGTGTTTCGGCTATTTTACATGTATTTCAGGAAAATTCCTGTCTACTAGAAATTAACCAACACTTGGGTTACAAAAATATAAGAACTATTTAATTAATGAAGTAGAAAATTACTAAAAGCAAACATTATCCTTAGGGCGCTTGTGACTCTCTGGTTTCTCACAGCTTGAAGCGCTATGTAGCCCCAGTTGTCAAAAAGTAGCAAATCTGACACCAGATAGTGCAGTCGTAGCTATACTCGCTGGTTAGTTAAAAGAATAAAAGCAGTGGGCAACCATTTTGCGTTCTCGTTCCCTTCTTGTTTTAGAGAAAATGTCCTTGTATTTTACGAAATAAAACTATTAGTATTTCAAATATTGAAAACCTCATTATTAATTAGCAGAGAGCATTTCACTAAAGAGATAGAGTACTTACATACAATTCATATCGAAAATGGGAAGTCCCAATATTTATAATGTCTTACTTATTCTTGTTCCAATCTGGAGTGGCTGTTAATTTAAAAGAGTGAGTTTGCGCAGTGATTAGCTCACTGAACTCGCATTCGGGAGGACGACGACCACAATCCACGTCCGGCCGTTCCGTGATTTCCGTAAATCGCTCCAGGCAAATGCCAGGATGGTTACTTTGAAATAGCCTGGCCTACTGCCTTCCCCATACTTGCAATAAAGCGAGATTTTGCTCCATATCTAAAGACGTCCCGTGTGGAGCTTGCTGGTCTCCCTTCAGGCGCCTCCCCAGGTGGCGGATAGGGGAATGCTCACCAGATATGGTGGGTACCGGGGAAATAAAATACCCGGGGTGGACCAAAACTAGCAACTGGTGCCTTGTAGTATGATATTGGCTCATCAAAGGCTAAAGGAAGAAAACCTTGAGTAAAAATTACCTGGTCCTCCAGGTTGGGGGTTGTGCAGTGGGCCAGCTCGTCACTCACATAAAAACATAAAAATGCTAAAAAACCTAATAATATGCCTCGGAAAATTTGGAACTTTGGACGACGAACTGGCAATGAGAAACGGAAAATTATGTTTGGATGCTGGAATGTGCAAGGTATTTCCACTAAAATAAATTTACTCCCCGCAGAACTTGACATGTTCAACATGGATGTTGTCGTACTCTCTGAAACAAAGAAGAAAGGCCAAGGAGAAGAAGAACTGGATGATTATGTACATATCTGGAGTGGGGTATCAAAAGCAGTAAGAGCCAAAGCAGGAGTCTCCATTATGATAAAAAAATCATGGAAAGAAAGAATCACAAATTGGACATTCATCAATCAACATATAATAACTGTTGAAATGACATTATTTGCTAGGGAAGTTGTGATTATTGGCGTATATGCACCCACGAACGACACAAAAGATAAGGAGAAAGATACATTTTGGGACACCCTCAGGGAGATTATTGAAAAAATCCCAAGAGGAAAGGAACTGATTATCATGGGAGATATGAATGGAAGGGTGGGAATTAGAGAATCTTGTAGAATAGTAGGAAAACATGGAGAGGACGAATATAATGACAATGGAGAACGATTGATTGCAATTTGTGAACAATTTGATCTAAAAATTACCAACACATTTTTCAAACATAAGGACATTCAGAAATATACTTGGCAACAGAACACCAAAGAACTTCGTTCTATAATAGATTATATTATCACTAGGCAAACAAGTAGTTTCAAGGCAGTAGACGTCAGATCTTATAGAGGAGCCCAGTGTGGATCAGACCACTATCTAGTTAAAATGAAGTCTTTCTGTCCATGGAAGAATACAAGGAGTGATACAAGTAACATAAATAAAACAAACCAGACTGAGAAAGACGAAAATTTACCTTTTAATATTGACAGCCTACAAGACGAAAGTATCAGAACACTCTTTGCGCCCAGGATGGAAAGGAAACTGGTTGAATCATTTGAAGGAAGTACAGAGGAAATATATGACTATATAAAAGCTAATGTGAAAATCATAGCAACAGAGGTGTTGGGTAAAAAAGATAGCAACTACAACCGTGCAGCAGAGTGGTGGTCAGAGAAACTAGAGGTCCTCATTAGAGGAAAACGAAATGCGTTCCTTCAGTGGTTGAATTATAAATCAGAAGAAACAAGGTCAATATACAAGGAAAAGAAGAATGAAGTGACGAAAAAAATAAGGAGGGCAAAAAATGAAGCATGGGAAAGAACATGTGCCAAGGTGAATAGCAAATTAGGATTTGGGAGAGCAAAAGAAGCATGGTCAGTATTGAAAGGGCTTCGACAGGATACAAAAAGCAAAACTAATCTCCAACTGATAACACAAAAGGAATGGGAAGAGTATTTCCAAAAATTATTAAATCAGGACAGAGAAGAATATCTAGAAGAAGGAACAGGGGAAGATAAAGGACATGAAGATGATGAGATCCATATTTTAGAAAGTGAAGTACTTCAGGCGTTGACAACAGGAAAGAATGAACAAACACCGGGACCAGGCAATATCAATCTGGAGTGTCTGAAATATGGTGGTGACAAAATTGTGAAACTGGTCACACAGCTCTTCAACAAAATGATACATGGAGATTCAATACCCAACGAAATGAAGCTAGGTTACATTAATACAATATTTAAGAAAGGGGATCGCAAAATTAGTTCAAACTATCGAGGAATTTGTGTTACAAACACATTAATGAGAATTTTTGCGAAAGTAATTAAAAACAAACTGGAAAAAAATTTTAGAACCCAGAAAGAACAATGTGGATTCTCGGCTGGGAGATCATGTGTAGACCATATTTTCACATTACGACAGATTTTGGAGAAACATAGGGAAAAATCAAAAAGTATAGGATTAATTTTCATAGATCTAGAAAAAGCGTATGATACTGTTCCAAGAAAATTAATTTGGAGAGCACTACATATGGCAAACATAAACCCTTTCTTGATTAAAATAATACAACAGATGTATAAAGATAACATTTGCCAGGTGAAAGTTGGTAATAAACTTTCACAGAAATTTAGAACAAGCAAAGGCCTTTTACAGGGCTGTCCCATGCCACCATCATTATTTAAAATCTATATAGATATTAGCCCTAGAACATGGCCTCGTAAATGTAATAGAATGGGATTAGAAATAAGAGATGGAGTTTACCTACATCATTTATTATTTGCTGATGATCAAGTAGTCGTAGCACAAGATGGGGAGCATGCTAACTATATGTGCAATCAACTAGCAGTAGCATACAAAACTTGGGGTTTGAAGATTAATTACCAAAAAACAGAATACTTGACTAATGATTCAGATGAGTATACATTGAAGGAAAGAAAATCAAAAAGATAAACACTTTCTGTTATTTGGGATCCATTTTAGAAATCGAGGGAAAATCAGACTCAGAAATCAATAAAAGAATTAGTAGTGGACGGAGGGTCATTGGGATGCTTAACTCAGTCTTATGGAGCAGGAATGTAATGAGCAGAACTAAAAAATTTATATACAAATCCATATTAGAGAGTGTGGTTCTGTATGGAACGGAGACCTGGACAATTAACATGAAGCACATTAAAAAATTACAAGCTCTAGAGATGGACTTTTGGAGAAGATCGGCAAGAATCTCCAGGAAAGAAAAGATAAGGAACACCGAAGCAATAAGGAGAATGGAAACAAAAGAAAGAATATATGACGTAATGGATAGGAAGAAATTACAGTGGTACGGGCATGTACGACGAATGGAGGAAGCCAGAATACCAAAATTGATACTGGAGTGGGAACCGGAGGGGAGAAGAAGAGGACGACCTGTGACCACCTGGCTCCAAAATGTACAGCACACAATGAGGAGAATGGGCGCAGAGGAAGAGGGCACGCAAGCTCGAAACACCTGGAGAAATATTTTGAGAGTATAGTTTAAGAACGTTTATTGTTTGTATTGTCATTTCCAGGTAAATTATTATGTTGGACATAAGCCTTTGTAATGAGGAAAAGCTCAAAATAATAAAAAAAATGTAAAGACGTTTGATTTTTTCCATCTAATTACGGAGAGGCATATGAAGTAACATATTTTGGACATAAATTGAGCTTGCAACTTCGCGATATCTTTCAAAGAGTAAATCGAGTAATAATATCCAACCAAAATAATTTTTATTCACTCCTGGTCACCAAATAGGATATGCAGACATTTTATTTTGTTGCAAAGGCGTGCCACATTATTAAGTGTGAGAGATAAAAATTGTAGAGAGAGACCAAGGCTTGAATGTAGTAAGGAGGTTCAAGTGCATGTAAGCTGCGGTAGTTATGCAGAGATACAGAGGCTTGCACAGATTGGACAAGCAACAAGAGCTAACTGTGACTTCGGACTGAAGACCACAACCACAATAACAGTGTATCACGGGAAAATTTTCGATCCAGTTTAATGATTCAAATGTGTGCAACGCACAGTATTGACCGCTCAAAGTAGTCCTCAAGAATATCCGCCTTTATGTCCTAATGTACGTGTATTCTAGGCGTTTCTGAAGTTGAAACCATTTTTTCGCAAAAGAAATTATTAACCCCAGTCTGAATAGGTGCAACTAGGTAAAGAATTGAAGTACAAGGTAACATAAACAGAAATCTGTGACCTATGTAATCTGTACTTCTTAAGGTTGTAACGTCGAAATAGGAAAATGTGGAATGATCCCATCGGCTCATTCGTAGGCTGTCCACGAATGCCATTGCTTACTAAAAGCAGTGCTACCCTTCTGACAATATTGATCAATTGTGTCAACTGTGCGAGAACCATACCAAGAAAGGGATTTTGGACGTATACAAAGAATTGCTGTACAGATGGTTCTTTTTGTTGCTTAAAAGCATCATGGAGATATTGAAAAACTGGTAGATGCTTAAAAGCAAACATCCACTGTCGCTTGAAAGGCCAATTACAAGCTTCTAGGAACCAGTAGTAAATGAGAAATTAGGAATAAGCCACCCCAGACGTATCGCTTTATCTGCTACCTAAAAGACAGTATTGGGCTAATAACGACACAAACGGAAGAATTTATACTGTCATTACTCCCTGGGAATGGGTACAACTGTAACTAGCTACTGCCACGCATTACACTGGGCTTTGTTGGTATGGAGGTAGATGTAGAAAGATAGTATATTTGTAAGCTTATACGTGGCACGTTTTCAGCTGCCACAGAAACTTGTGTAAACAAGAGAGGGTGAAACATCACTAAACGTATTCAAATGAAGGGCAATCTGAATTACGTTAGTGGCAGTCTGTTGTAACTGAACTTCGGAGAATAGTCTTATTAGGTGGTGGTCGACCTCTGTGAGACTATGATTTTGTATGGAGAAATAGTTTACTTTTGCTGTACTGTGGCATATGCTCAGCCTCATTTGTGCGTGGAAAAAATGTATACACATAAAAAAACAGTTTTGCATCACCCCAGTTCCAAGAACTCCTGAAGATAATGTTGACTGTGGATACTGTATCAAAGTAACAGTCCCTTTCACTGTTCACAGATGTCACCAAACCCACCCAAATATGTAACGAACCGTGCATGAGCAGCGCCTATTAGCTGGAGGGGGTCCGACAGTCGATCAGTTGCAGTCATTGCACCGGCAAGGAGGTACACAGCTCGTGTTGTGTTGGTCAACCACACGTAGACGGTCAATCCCAAGGTTCGATCGCGTCCGCATTGTTACCTTGAGCCAGGAAGGGCTCTCAACAAGGGAAGTGTTCAGGCGTCTTGGAGTGAACCAAAGCGATGTTGTTCGGACATGGAGGAGTTACAGAAAGACAGGAACTGTCGACGACATGTCCCGCTCAGGCCTCCCAAGGCATACTATTGCAGTGGATGACCTCTACCTACAGATTACTGCTAGGAGGAATCTTGACAGAAACGCCACTATGTTAAATAATGCTTTTCGTGTAGCCACAGGACGTCGTGTTACGACTCAAACTGTGCGCAATAGGCTATATGATGCGAAACTTCACTCCAGTCGTTCAGGGCTATGTCCACCTTTGCAACCACGACACGATTCAGTGTGGTAAAGATGAGGCCCAACTGCATGCCGAATGAACCGCTCAGGATTGGCATCACGTTCTGTTAACCGATGAGTGTCGCACATGCCTTAAACCAGACAATCGTCGGAGACGTGTTGGGAGGCAACCCGGTCAGGCTGAATGCCTTAGACACAAAGTCCAGCGAGAGCAGCAAGGTGGAGGTTCCCTGTGGGGCAGACGTACGCCGCTGGTGCTCATGGAAGACGTCGCAACGGCTGTAGGAAACGTGAATGCCATCCTCCGACCGATCGTGCAACCATATCGTCAGCATATTGGCGATGCATTCGTCTTCATGGACGACAATTCGCGCCCCCATCGTGCAGATCTTGTGAATGACTTCCTTCAGGATAACGACATCCTTCCATTACAGTGGCCAGCACGTTCTACAGACATGAACGCTATCGACTATGTCTAGGATAGATTGGAAAGGCTATTTATCGACCACGTGACCCAATAACCACTCTGAGGGATCCACGCCGATTCGCTGTTGAGAAGTTGGACAATCTGGACGAAAAGTTCCTTGATGGACTTGTGGATAGTGTGCCACAACGAATACAGGCATGCATCAACGCAAGAGGACGTGTTGCTCGGTATTGAGGAACCGATGTGTACAGCCATCTGGACCACCACTGCTTAAAGTCTCGCTGTATGGTGGTACAACATCCAATGTGTGGCTTTCATGAGCAATAAAAAGGGCGGAAATGATGTTTATGTTGATCTCTATTCCAATTTCCTGTACTGGTTCCGAAACTCTCGGAACCGACTTGATGCAAATGTTTATTCGATGTGTGTATGTAATTCGTACTATTTCCACATCTATTTACTTGTCTTATAGTAATGTTGCCTACTAATATTGCAAGAGTTACAAGTTTTTTATTCTGCTTGAGAGCTCTGGCATATCTTTTCCACAGTCAGTGTGCTTCCAGCTTTGTATTTACGTGTCTCAGAACGTCACGATATACTAATTAACGTGCCCAGATTGCTTTTTGTAGATTTCATAGCATTCATTAATTTTTGTAATACTGCATTGTGCTAGCTATCCAAAGTGAGCCTATCGGATGTGTCGAAATTATGTGAACAGCTATGGCAATATTCCGATTTTTCCGCAGATAACGATTGAGATATGCAGCAATGCCAAACCTACTAATAATATTGTGGGGTTTACTTAGCTCAGGTATCGTCATTACAGTTACATTTTTCTCTGCGCTGCCGGCTCCAGATGGAGCCCCTGTCACTCAAACGTCTCAATTGCGAAAGATGAAGATGAGAAGCGGTTGCTCGATCACCATGTGTCCTTTGGCTTTTCCGCCATTTTGTTGTAGTCGCATTGGCTGAGAGAGATAGGGAGAGGTTTCTCACTAATTTCATATCACATGACCAGTATCGCACAATTTTGAACGATGTGTGAATATTCCCATGGGTGGTTGTTGTTGTGGTCCTCGGTCCAGAGGCTGGTTTGATGCAGCTCTCCACGCTTCTCTACGCTGCGCAAGCTTCTTCATCTCCCAGTACCTACTGCAACCTACATCCTTCCGAAACTGTTTAGTGTATTCATATCTTGGTCTCTACGATTTTTACCCTCCGCGTTGCCCTCCAATACTAAATTGGTGATACCTTGATGCCTCAGAATATGTCCTACCAACCGATCCCTTCTTCTAGTCAAGTTGTGCCAAAAATTTCTCTTCTCCCCGTTTCTAGTCAATACCTCCTCATTAGTTATGTGATCCACCCATCTAATCTTCAGTAGCACCACATTTCGAACGCTTCTATTCTCTTATTTGTCTAAACTATTTATCGTCCACGTTTCACTTCCATACATGGCTACACTCCATACAAATACTTTCAGAAAAGACTTCCTGACACTTAAATCTATCCTCGATGTTAAAAAATTTCTCTTCTACTGAAACTTTGTCTTTGTCATTGCCATTCCATATTTTATACGCTCTCTACTTCGACCATGATCAGTTATTTTGCTTCCCAAATAGCAAAACTCATTTACTGTGTCAAGCGTCTCATCTCCTAATCTAATACCCTCAGCATCACCCGGTTTAATTCGACTACATTCCATTATTCTCGTTTTGGGTTTGTTGATGCTCATTTTATATCCTCCTTTTAAGACACTGTCTATTCCGTTCAGCTCCTCTTCCAGGTCCTTTGCTGTCTCTGACGTAATTAAAGTGCTATCGACAAACCTCATTGTTTTTGAAGCTTCCTGTATGATTAACACTGTGTGCCGGACAGAGTCTCGAACAGGCAGAAGTAGAGCTGTGAGGACGGTGTGTGAGTCCTGCTTAAGTAGCTCACATGGCAGAGCACTTGCCCACAAAAAGCAAAGATCCCAAGTTCGAGTCTCGGTCCGGCACACAGCTTTAATCTGCCGGGAAGTTTCGTATCAGCGCACACTCCGCTCCAGAGTGAAAATCTCATTCTCATAGATTTTATCTCTTATCCATGGAATCTAATTCCTGCTCCGAAATTTTCTTTTGTTTCCTTTACTGCTTGCTCAATATACACAATAAATAACAACCGGAATAGGCTACAACCCTGTCTCACTCCCTTCCCAACCACTGCTTCCCTTTCATGCCCCTCGAGTCTTATAACTGCCATCTGGTTTCTGCTCATATTGTAAATAGCCTTTAGCTCCCTGTATTTTACCCCTGCCACCTTCAGAAGTTGAAAGAGAGTATCCTAGTGAACATTGTCCAAATCTTTCTCTAAGTCTACAAATGCTAGAAACGTGGGTTTGCCTTTCCTTAATCTAGTCGTAGGGTCAGTATCGCCTCACGTGTTCCAACATTTCTACGGAATCCAAACTGATCTTCCCCGAGGTCGGCTTCTACCAGTTTTTCCATTCGTCTGTAAAGAATTCGTGTTAGTATTTTGCAGCTGTGGCTTATTAAAATGATAGTATGGTAATTTTCACGTCTGTCAACACCTGCTTTCTTTGGGATTAGACTTATTATATTCTTCTTGAAGTCTGAGGGTATTTCGCCTGTTTCATAAATCTTGTTCACCAGATGGTAGAGTTTTGTCAGGACTGGCACTCCCAAGACCGTCAGTAGTTGTAATGGAATGTTGTCTACTCCTGGGGCCTTGTTTCGACTGAGGTCTTTCAGAGCTCTGTCAAACTCTTCACGCAGTATTTTATCTCCCTTTTCATCTTCATCTACATCCTCTTTCACTTCCATAATATTGTCCTCAAGTACATCGCCCTTGTATGGACCCTCTATATACTCCTTCCACCTTTCTGCTTCCCCTTCTTTGCTTAGAACTGGGTTTCCATCTGAGCTCTTAATAATCATGCAAGTGGTTCTCTTTTCTCCGAAGGTCTCTTTGATTTTCCTGTAGGCAGTATCTATCTTACATCTAGTGATATATGCCTCTACATCCTTACATTTTTCTTGTAGCCACCCCTCGTTAGCCATTTTGCACTTCCTGTCGATTCCAATTTTGAGACGTTTTTATTCTTTTTGCCTGCTTCATTTACCGCATTTTTGTATTTTCTGCTTTCATCAGTTAAATTCAGTATCTCTTCTGTTACCCAAGGATTTCTACTAGCCCTCGTCTATTTACCTATTTGATCCTCTGCTGCCTTCACTATTTCATGTCTCAAAGCTACCCATCCTTCTTCTACTGTATTTCTCTCCCCCATCCTTGTCATGGCTCCCTGATGCTCTCCGTGAAACTTACTACAACCTCTGGTTTAGTCAGTTTATCCAGGCCCCATCTCCTTAATTTCCCACATATATGCAGTTTCTTCAGTTTTAATACACGGTTAATAACCAATAGATTGTGGCCAGAGTCCATACCTGCGCGTGGAAGTGTCTTACAACTTAAAACCTGGTTCCTAAATCTCTATCTTACCATTATATAATATATCTGAAACCTGTCAGTATTTCCATGCTTCTTCCATGTATACAGCCTTCTTTTATGATTCTTGAACCAAGTGTTAACAATGATAAAGTTATGCTCTGTGCAAAATTCTACCAGGGGGCTTCCTCTTTCATTCCTTACCCCAGTTCCATATTCACCAACTATGTTTCCTTCTCTACCTTCTCCTACTATCGAATTCTAGTCACCCATGACTATTAAATTTTCGTCCACCGCCACTATCTGAATAATTTCATTTATCTCATATATATTTCATCAATCTCTTCGTCATCTGCTGAGCTAGTAGGAATATAAACTTGTACTACTGTGGTAGGCGTGGGCTTCGTATCTATTTTAGCCACAACAACGTGTTCACTATGCTGTTTGTAGTAGCTTACCCGCATTCCAATTTCTTTTATTCATTATTAAACCTATTCCTGCATTACCCTTATTTGACTTTGTATATATAACCCTATATTCACCTGAACATTACTCTTGTTCCACCTGCCACCGAATTTACTAATTCCCACCATATCTAACTTGAACCTATCCATTTCACTTTTTAAATTTTCTAACCTACCTGCCGGATTAAGGGGTCTGACATTTCGCTCTCCGACCCACAGAACTCCATTTTTCTTTCTCCTGATAACAATGTCCTCCTGAGTAGTCCCTCCCCCCCCCCCCCCCCCAGAGATCCGAATGGGGGACTATTTTACCTCTGTAATATTTTATCCAGGAATACGCAAGAACGCCATCATCATTTAACCATAAAGTAAAACTACATGGCCTCGGGAAAAATTACGGCTGTAGTTTCCCCTTGCTTTCAGCCATTCGCAGTACCAGCACAGCAAGGACCTTTTGGTTAGTGTTACACGGCCCAATCAGTCAATCAACCAGACTGTTGCCCCTGCAACTACTGAAAAGGCTGCTGCCCCTCTTCAGGAACCACACGTTAGTTTGGCCTCTCAACAGACACACCTCCATTGTGGTTGCATCTATGGTACAGCTTACTTAATGGCTGAGGCACACAAGCCTCCACACCAACGGCAAAGTCCATGGTTCATGGGGGGTGATCTCGCTAAACTCCTGGTGTTTCTCATTTGGGAAGGATGATCAAGGAACTGAAGTGTGTAAACTTACACTGGGTATGTGACTTGACAACTGATTTGATGAAATCGTTATCTGTGCCAGAATTGCCACTGATATCTACTATTACTATGCCTAGACAGCTTGCATGACACCAAGCAGACTGGTCACAGATATTGCTGGAAATAATGAAGAGGCACTTTGGTGACCAGGTAGTAGTCTGATGAGACAGAACAGAGAGAAATATGGTCTTCATTTTAGAGTAATACGAGGCCTTTTGTCCTAATGAATTTATTTTATGACTGATACTTCTCTTCTTCAAGTATATCCGATTAATTATCTAAATGAAATCAGCCAGATGACAAATATGTGACACACCTTAATATTGTTTCATTACTGGTTATTTGCAGAGTAAAAATTATGAAATATATAAGATACCTTGGACAAGCCAGTTTTTAGAACGGAGTTTTTGTCACAAGCAACTATTTTTAAGAACGATGTGTGATATCTCAGAAAATTAATCAGTCAACTGTAAAAATTTTAATTTTGTTGTGACTCTGTGGATCTCGTTTGATTAGTGGATTGCCGGCCAGAGTGGCCGTGTTTTTCTAGGCGCTACAGTTTGGAACTGGACTACCGCTACAGTCGCAGGTTCGAATCCTGACTCGGGCATGGATGTGTATGATGTCCTTAGGTTAGTTAGGTTTAATTAGTTCTACGTTCTAGGGGACTGGTGACCTCACAAGTTAAGTCCCAGAGTGCTCAGAGCCATTTGAACCAATTAGTGGATACATTTCACCTGCTACTGCCTTTACATTGAGCTGATGTATTCACTGCTTTTTATATATGTTTATTTTGAAAAATATACTTGGACTGTAGTAGTGAACTACAGATTACACAAACCTGAAGTCCTAGAAAGAAAAATCATTCGGAAAACACTTGGACGACCAAAAAATACAGAGGTATGGAAATTAATAAGCAATGAAGAATTTAATCGCAACATAGAAAACATACACGTAGCACAACAAAAGAGGTGACTGCTATTTTTTGGACACTTATGCAGAATGAACAGAAACAATCTAACTAAACAGATGTTTAAATATTTTTGGGATATGAAGTCAACAATAGCCTGGATTAAAGAGTTAGGAAAGATTTGGAGAGAAACAAAATAAGTGAAAAAGGTTCAACAGAAAGAGGCATTTTCAATAGGAAAGTGTTAAAAATGGAAGGATGTTAAGTCAAGAGGGAGAAAAACAGAGGGTCAAAATGGTCTGAGGAGAGAAAAAGGATATATAGAGAAACGATTAAAGAATACTGGAGGAAAAAGAAAGGACAACAAAGAAGGAAGCATTGATATTGATGAATGGTCCTTAGACGATCCAAACGAGAACTGAAAGGAAAGGGGAAACTTGGCCTAAAAATTAGAAGCTAGTTTTGTATGGTAGGGCTGTTATATTTGTAAATATTTCTATGTTTTGATTTCTTTTACTGGTGAACAAGACGCGTAACAGTTTTATTTGTCTTTATGTACATTATCTACAGAACGGCTAATTTTTGGTTTTATTCTTTCAATTTGCAGGCGATATATTTATAGTTCCAACTGCACCTGTGGAAATCGGTATCGTCAATAAAGCACAGCTATGTGCTAGGTTGTCATGAGCTGTCATTAGCGTAGATATGATATTGAGTGATTGTCCCACAGCTGTGTCCTGCAGTAAGTCTCTGGCTAAGACCTGTTTTCACTGCACGGCATGAAATTACACTGACATCACAGGACGTTACATGGAAATTGCTCCTTTTGTGCCTTGTGACGAGGTAGGGGAAAAAAAGGCCTTTCGTACATAATCAGGTGGGCGTTTGTTATTAAAAAGATAATAATTTGACTAGGTGTTTTATTCGATAGAATAATTCTTAGGAGGATGTAAACACATTACTCCTTCCGTTTACCAATCGGTTTTAGCTGATATTTTACTTTCACCCTTAATAGTGACTGTAATCTTCCATACTGTCTGGTCATGAAGAGACGCTATGATATGGATATCAGTACTATCTTAGACCATGTTACAGATGTTTCTTTCCCTATATTTTCGAAAAGGGCAGCTTGCATGTATCATATACAAATGCAACATGACAAAATGTTGTATTAGAGGTGCTAATATATAACGGAAACAGTTATAAACAACTTAAATTTATTTACGATGCAATTACTTCTGTACCAAAGATGAACTTCTGAATGCATTAAGTCAGTAGGTTTCATTTGTGACAGGGTTTCGTTCGTTACTTTTCATTGTATTTTTCGTACACAGCAATATTTCAGTAGTATAAATTACTCTCATGATGTCATAATTTCAGTGAGAAAATCTGTTCTGCATCATGGCAAGTTGGCAAGTTGTCGTAACTGTGGGGAAATATATCTACAAATGTCTAACCTAAAATTGCACTCTCAAGAGGAAGGTCTGTAAGGCAGTCAGTAAAATATAAGAAACACAGTAAAAAGATCGTTGTCCTATATGTTAAAACAGGGGTCAGTGCATTAGAATGAGTACAAGATATATTTAATATCGTGAATCTGAATTGTTATCTGAGTTATATTTATGAGAGCTGCATTTAGTTGACTGCTAATGATTTCTTGTAGAGTGACTCTGTTGTTAGCACAGGACTTTGCATATTCGACAGTTTGTGACAAAAGGTAACTGAAACAATAATTATTTCTTCACATTCTTAGCAGAAACGTTTAGGATTTTAGAAAGTTGTTTAACTAGTACGTTTGATCTTAAAAATAAGTGAATATAGAGTGGCTACATAGATGACGACATTCATAAACAAAATTTCAACTGCACATCACAGATTATGGCATATATTTGAATATTTGTACAGAAAGAGCGTATACACAGCTGTAAGGAGCTGTATTAAGATCCACAATCTTCTTCGAGAGAATATCGCTTATATAGACACACGAGACCAGTCTATGGACATATACTTTCATTCCCCAATATGATTCATAAATATGTTGATTATTATTTATAGCTTGAATAAGACCGTAAGAGTCCAAAGAACTTCTTCACTTACTGCCATTTTGTAAATCTATGTGGGTTGCAGAGAAAGTTGACAGTTGGTCATTTGTATCCTTTCTCCAAAATCTATTGCTTAAGCATTTCCAAGCATCAAAGAATAACCTGTGTTAAAGTAAACTTCTTTTCTTTCCATACTGCACAGATTTCTGCTCATGAATACTGGCTGAAGCTATCAACTACAATTATTATATTTATTTAAAAACGTTACATTTTAAAGTGTCTCTTGTTAAATGTCATACTTGACTACAATTTACGATCAGTTACTGGTAATCAACTCTATAAATAAAAATAAAATATCGCATATATAGATGAGACCACAACAGGCATTTAATAAATATAATGTTCATTTAATTGTAAATTTTAAAATAGGGGAATAGCTCCATTTCAATTTTTTCCTAGGTTCAGTGGCATCCAACATATCACTACTTTTCAGATATTTTGGGAAGCTAAAGGGGGGGAAAGATGAGAGGGGCAGTGGCTGACTGCTAATAGTGTTCAGTATTAAAATGTATCTAAGATATTGCCTAAATAATAACTTAATATTAATTCAGAAGTGATAAGTAATTTGGAAAAATGCAAGTAATACTCATATATGGGACACTTTGTTAATAATCTATAATCAATAACTCACTTAATACATTGCTCCCAATCACTGAATGTATGCAGTTTTCACTACAGGTTGTTTGAGGGGTTAGTGAGAAATCGACGACGAATTAAACAAATTCACATATATCCAGTGTGTCTAATCAAATTGATATTTTTAATCTTTTATTTTATTAATAAATCTCAAAATTATCGCTTATTGATCAGGACTATAAAAATTTGTGCTCATTTCCTACTGAGACAGATAATTTTTCTTTTTAAATAATGAGTTGCTGAATCTTACATAGTGAATTGTCATATACTACTTCTAATCATTCTTGGAAGTTTCTTTGGTTCTATGGCCAACTATCTAAGGCAAGAGATTACCAAGATTTATCACTATTAATGTTTCTGAATGGCATCAGATCAATTTTACACGTTCGTTTTCCACTTACACTTTTGATGAAGTATTTTGAAAATACTTCCAAATTCTCTTACATTTTCTATCATGATCCAGTCCATTTCTGGCAGTATTATTATTACATTTTCTTTTCATCTGATACGGTATAAAATTCCACAAGGGACCCTACCATCGTATATATTGCCTTCACACCACAGGTGAGCAAGAAATAGCGATCGCAAAGTATTCAAGTAACTTAACGCATAGTTTCACTGTTAGGTGGAACTGGAAATGTATTTTGGGTTGATAATAACGTTCCCCGATTGTAGTAGGTCTGTTTTCTCGTAGAGGTCACTCAGATTACTACAATGCAAGCGATAAGTGCTTTGCGTCAGATTGCAACAATAGACAGAGCGAGGTGGCGCATTGGTAGCACACTGGACTCGCATTCGGGAGGACGACGGTTCAATCCCGCGTCTGGCCATCCTGATTTAGGTTTTCTCTGATTTCTCTAAATCGCTTCAGGCAAATGCCAGGATGGTTCCTTTGAAAGGACTCGGCCGACTTCCTTCCCCAACATTCCCCAATCCAATCAGACCGATGACCTCGCAGATTGGTCTCTTTCCCCCCCCCCCCCCACCCCGCCACCCCCCCCCCCCCCCACCCACCACCCCGCAAAAAAACAAAAAAAATCAACTGCAACAAACAGGCGACACTGCCTGAAAAGATGCCATGTGACAATGTTCTTTCACATGTGGTTCTAGCGAATGTTAAGGCATGTGATCTTGTTATGTTATCAAGGTGATACTGTTGAGAACATTTGCGTTATAGTGTGGGATACAAGCAGATTCACAACTGATGAATGTCTTCTTCTTAATGTACGGATGTACGAAAAGAAATGAAAGCGTGAGACGTAGCATTAAATTAGAGAAAATTTTAATTACGGCAAGAAAAAAGTCACAGGGGAGATTAATATCCGGAAACTGGAAATAAAGGCGTTTTTAACGGGATCTGTGAGAGATGCACCACGCAGTGGAAGACACAAGAAATGTTACAACGATAATGAAGTCACTTAACGCTTAAAAAGCATCATTGTTTCGTTTACCAGCAAAATCGACAAGGAAGCAGTCGATGGAGATGAATGTTCCTAGAACTTCCTTGCGTCGTTACTGTTCATTTCGACTCAGCAGTATCAATGTATTAAGTAATCATGATAGAGATACGCGATGTGATTAATGTAAACAGTTACACGCAGCTTTTCCAACATTTGTGGTTCACCTTGAGGGTACGATGACCGATGACTGTGCTGTGTATCTTAGGTCCCGGCTTCGAAAAGATTATATGTGGAAGAAAGACACTCCTCGTTACTAAGAAGAAATTAAGCAACAGCCTCTTCGTAATATGATATGGGACGGTGTTGCAAGTAATCTTAACATTGCATCGTATTTCTTAAATGGGTCTGTTACAGGGGTATCGCACCCCCACATGTTATCTCACTGGCTGTTACCGGAACTCAGCAAAAGTTGGCCTGCTGAAAGACATTGTTATACCACAGGTCAGGTCCCCTGCGCACTACAAGGCACCTGCTTGAGGCAGGTTGAAAAACTAAGTTGAAATTAGGCAACAGCCTCTTCGTTATGATATGGGACGGTGTTGCCAGTAATCTTAACATTTCCCCAAATTTCTTCGACGTGTCTGTGACAGGGGCATCGCACCCCCATATGTTATCTCACTGGCTATTACCGGAAATCAGCAATGTTGGCCTGCTGAAAGACAGTGTTATACAACAGTACAGGTCCCCTGGACACTGCAGGACACCTGTTTTAGACAGGTTGAACAACTAGTTTCCACTGTGGACAGCACGTGGAGGGCCTCTTATATGGCCACTCAGAAATGCTGACTCAACAAAGTGTGATGACTGGCTGAGGCCTTTCTGAAAGGAAAAGATTGCTTCAACTCGTATTACCGCCACTGAGAGCTGGAGTGAGAGATTACCATTACCCTGAGTATGATCACTCCCAATGTAATGCACCGGGTAAGCAGAGGCAGCTGCCAACGATTCCCACCCTGCGCCGAGAATAATGGTCAGCATACAGGGAACATTTGAAATCTGTAAGATGTATGTAAGAACATTCGTTCCTCTGTCATTTCATTCTTGCACGTATCTTTTTTTTCTGTTGAACAGAATCACTGCTAGAGCAAGGGAGTCGTTTGGAGTTCCCATTTGCCTTTTGGTTTCTCCTTGGCTCAGTGCTATAACATTAAACGTTTCCAATCATTATTTCTGCCCCTCCATGTGTTTATCCATTCTCATTTTTCGAAATGCTCATTGATTCACAGGTTGAAAAAATTATCCATGCGTCAGGGAATACTGGTAAAAGGTTGTGTTATATCTGTAAATAAAATGTATTTCTACATGCGAGATACCTTGTTTCAATTTATGTCACTATTATTTAACTTTAATATCAATCACATATGTAAAAAATATAGTATGGAATTGGTAAACTAGTGTGATGGGAATTCTATATATATATATATATTTTTTTTTTTTTGTCATCAGTCTACTGACTGGTTTCTTGCGGCCCGCCACGAATACCTTTCCTGTGCTAACCTCTTCATCTCAGAGTAGCTCTTGCAACCTACGTCCTCAATTATTCGCTTGACGTATTCCAATCTCTGTCTTCCTTTACAGTTTTTGCCCTCTACAGCTCCCTCTAGTACCATGGAAGTCATTCCCTCATGTCTTAGCAGATGTCCTATCATCCTGTCCCTTCTCCTTATCAGTGTTTTCCACATATTCCTTTCCTCTCCGATTCTGCGTAGAACCTCCTCATTCCTTACCTTATCAGTCCACCAAATTTTCAACATTCGTCTATAGCACCACATCTCAAATGCTTCGATTTTCTTCTGTTCCGGTTTTCTCACAGTCCATGTTTCACTACCATACAATGCTGTACTCAAGACGTACATCCTCAGAAATTTCTTCCTCAAATTAAGGCCGGTATTTGATATTAGTAGACTTCTCTTGGCCAGAAATGCCTTTTTTGCCATAGCGAGTCTGCTTTTGATGTCCTCCTTGCTCCGTCCGTCATTGGTTATTTTACCGCCTAGGTAGCAGAATTCCTTAACTTAATTGTGTTCGTGACCATCAATCCTGATGTTAAGTTTCTCGCAGTTCTCATTTCTACTGCTTCTCATTATCTTCGTCTTTCTCCGATTTACTCTCAGACCATACTGTGTACTCATTAGACTGTTCATTTTGTTCAGCAGATCATTTAATTCTTCTTCACTTTCACTCAGGATAGCCATGTCATCAGCGAATCGTATCATTGATATCCTTTCACCTTGTATTTTAATTCCACTCCTGAACCTTTCTTTTATATCCATCATTGCTTCCTCTATGTACAGTTTGAAGAGTAGGGGCGAAAGGCTACCGCCTTGTCGTACACCCTTCTTAATACGAGCACTTCGTTCTAGATCGTCCACTCTTATTATTCCCTCTTGGTTGTTGTACATATTGTATATGACCCGTCTCTCCCTATAGCTTACCCCTACTTTTTTCAGAGTCTCGAACAGCTTGCGCCATTTTATATTGTCGAACACTTTTTCCAGATCGACAAATCCTTTGAAAGTGTCTTGATTCAGCCTTGCTTCCATTATTAGCTGTAGCGTCAGAATTGCCTCTCTCGTCCCTTTACTTTTCCCAACGCCAAACTGAGCGTCAAACTGATCGTCACCTAGCGCATTCTCAATTTTCTTTTCCATTCTTCTATATATTATTCATGTAAAAAGCTTCGATGCATGAGCTGTTAAGCTGATTGTGCGATAATTCTCGCACTTGTCAGCTCTTGCCGCCTTCGGAATTGTGTGGATGATGCTTTTCCGAGAGTCAGATGGTATATCGCCAGACTCATATATTCTACACACCAACGTGAATAGCCGTTTTGTTGCCACTTCCCCCAACGATTTTAGAAATTATGATGGAATGTTATCTATCCCTTCTGCCTTATTTGACCGTAAGTCCTCCAAAGCTCTTTTAAATTCCGATTCTAATACTGGGTCCCCTATCTCTTCTAAATCGACTTCTGTTTCTTCTTCTATCACGTCAGACAAATCTTCACCCTCATAGAGGCTTTCAATGTGTTCTTTCCACCTATCTGCTCTCTCCTCTTCATTTAACAGTGGAATTCCCGTTGCACTCTTAATGTTACCACCGTTGCTTTTAATGTCACCAAAGGTTGTTTTGACTTCCCTGTATGCTGAGTCTGTCCTTCCGACAATCATATCTTTTTCGATGTCTTCACAATTTTCATGCCGCCATTTCGTCTTAGCTTCCCTGCACTTCCTGTTTATTTCATTCCTCAGCGACTTGTATTTCTGCATTCCTGATTTTCCCGGAACATGTTTGTACTTCCTCCTTTCATCAATCAGCTGAAGTATTTCTTCTGTTGCCCATGGTTTCTTCGCAGCTACCATCTTTGTACCTATGTTTTCCTTCCCAACTTCTGTGATGGCCCTTTTTAGAGATGTCCATTCGTCTTCAACTGTACTGCCTACTGCGCTATACCTTATTGTTGTATCTATAGCGTTAGAGAACTTCAAACGTATCTCGTCATTCCTTACTACTTCCGTATCCCACTTCTTTGCGTATTGATTCTTCCTGACTAATGTCTTGAACTTCAGCCTACTCTTCATCACTACTACACTCCTGGAAATGGAAAAAAGAACACATTGACACCGGTGTGTCAGACCCACCATACTTGCTCCGGACACTGCGAGAGGCCTGTACAAGCAATGATCACACGCACGGCGCAGCGGACACACCAGGAACCGCGGTGTTGACCGTCGAATGGCGCTAGCTGCGCAGCATTTGTGCACCGCCGCCGTCAGTGTCAGCCAGTTTGCCGTGGCATACGGAGCTCCATCGCAGTCTTTAACACTGGTAGCATGCCGCGACAGCGTGGACGTGAACTGTATGTGCAGTTGACGGACTTTGAGCGAGGGCGTATAGTGGGCATGCGGGAGGCCGGGTGGACGTACCGCCGAATTGCTCAACACGTGGGGCGTGAGGTCTCCACAGTACATCGATGTTGTCGCCAGTGGTCGGCGGAAGGTGCACGTGCCCGTCGACCTGGGACCGGACCGCAGCGACGCACGGATGCACGCGAAGACCGTAGGATCCTACGCAGTGCCGTAGGGGACCGCACCGCCACTTCCCAGCAAATTAGGGACACTGTTGCTCCTGGGGTATCGGCGAGGACCATTCGCAACCGTCTCCATGAAGCTGGGTTACGGTCCCGCACACCGTTAGGCCGTCTTCCGCTCACGCCCCAACATCGTGCAGCCCGCCTCCAGTGGTGTCGCGACAGGCGTGAATGGAGGAACGAATGGAGACGTGTCGTCTTCAGCGATGAGAGTCGCTTCTGCCTTGGTGCCAATGATGGTCGTATGCGTGTTTGGCGCCGTGCAGGTGAGCGCCACAATCAGGACTGCATACGACCGAGACACACAGGGCCAACACCCGGCATAATGGTGTGGGGAGCGATCTTCTATACTGGCTGTACACCACTGGTGATCGTCGAGGGGACACTGAATAGTGCACGGTACATCCAAACCGTCATCGAACCCATCGTTCTACCATTCCTAGACCGGCAAGGGAACTTGCTGTTCCAACAGGACAATTCACGTCCGCATGTATCCCGTGCCACCCAACGTGCTCTAGAAGGAGTAAGTCAACTACCCTGGCCAGCAAGATCTCCGGATCTGTCCCCCATTGAGCATGTTTGGGACTGGATGAAGCGTCGTCTCACGCGGTCTGCACGTCCAGCACGAACGCTGGTCCAACTGAGGCGCCAGGTGGAAATGGCATGGCAAGCCGTTCCACAGGACTACATCCAGCATCTCTACGATCGTCTCCTTGGGAGAATAGCAGCCTGCATTGCTGCGAAAGGTGGATATACACTGTACTAGTGCCGACATTGTGCATGCTCTGTTGCCTGTGTCTATGTGCCTGTGGTTCAGTCATTGTGATCATGTGATGTATCTGACCCCAGGAATGTGTCAATAAAGTTTCCCCTTCCTGGGACAATGAATTCACGGTGTTCTTATTTCAATTTCCAGGAGTGTATATTGTGATCTGAGTCTATATCTGCTCCTGGGTACGCCTTACAATCCAGTATCTGATTTCGGAATCTCTGTCTGACCACGATGTAATCTAATTGAAATCTTCCTGTATCTCCCGGCCTTTTACAAGTATACCTCCTCCACTTGTGACTCTTGAACAGGGTATTCGCTATTACTAGCTGAAACTTGTTACAGAACTCAATTAGTCATTCTCCTCTTTCATTCCTCGTCCCAAGCCCATATTCTCCTGTAACCTTTTCTTCTACTCCTTCTCCTACAACTGCATTCCAGTCGCCCACGACTATTAGATTTTCGTCCCCCTTTACATACTGCATTACCCTTTCAATATCCTCATACACTTTCCCTATCTGTTCATCTTCAGCTTGCGACGTCGGCATATATACCTGAACTATCGTTGTCGGTGTTGGTCTGCTGTCGATTCTGATTAGAACAAGCCGGTCACTGAACCGTTCACAGTAGCACACCCTCTGCCCTACCTTCGTATTCATAAGGAATCCTACACCTGTTATAGCATTTTCTGCTGCTGTTGATATTACTCGATACTCATCTGACCAGAAATCCTTGTCTTCCTTTCACTTCACTTCACTGACCCCTACTATATCTAGATTGAGCCTTTGCATTTCCCTTTTCAGATTTTCTAGTATCCCTACCACGTTCAATCTTCTGACATTCCACGCCCAGACTCGTAGAACGTTATCCTTTCGTTGATTATACAATCTTTTTCTCATGGTAACCTCCCCCTAGGCAGTCCGCTCCCGGAGATCCGAATGGGGGACTATTCCGGAATCTTTTGCCAATGGAGAGATCATCATGATTCTTCTTCAATTACAGGCCACATGTCCTGTGGATACACGTTACGTGCCTTTAATGCAGTGGTTTCCATTGCATTCTGCATCCTCATGTCGTTGATCATTGCTGATTCTTTCGCCTTTAGGGGCAATTTCCCACCCCTAGGACAAAAGAGTGCCCTGAACCTCTCTCCGCTCCTCCGCTCTCTTTGACAAGACC
The DNA here is from genome assembly GCF_023864345.2 of Schistocerca serialis cubense. Lineage (NCBI taxonomy): Eukaryota > Metazoa > Arthropoda > Insecta > Orthoptera > Acrididae > Schistocerca > Schistocerca serialis. The sequence goes on along the minus strand of NC_064643.1, from coordinate 738,909,620 downwards.
GTTGGCAGAATGAGGCTGACTTCTTATGCCGGAAGTCTTCGGCCGCCAATGCTGATTATTTATCAAAATTTAGGCAGTGGCGGGGATCGAACCGGGACCGAAGACGTTTTGATTATGAATCAAAGACGCTACCCCTAGACCTACATATATACTGCATGACAAAAATGAAGATGTTGCCAGATGTCCATATACCTTCATACATGTATAATATGGCGGGTTATTACAGATGCAACTGTCTGCGACGCATGAAGAGCGTCAGATGATAAACCTAAAATGTGACAGACAGGGAGATACTGTGTGCTCATGTGAGATAATGTTATCAGCACGTGTCCGAGTTTTAGAGGGGCCACCTGTGGGTCTCCATTTGGCCAACTAGTCGAATCATACAGTTCTGTAGGGCCTTCCAATGTGACAGTCATGATCGTCATTTTGCGTACCAAGTATATGGTAACCCAACCGAGTCAGTACAAGCATTTAGGCCAGGTGGGGTGCATCTTCATAGTGATAAGTGGGCTAATATGTACCAAGTTCTTTGTAAATTTGGCTTAGTTTTGTAATTATTGCAATAAAATTATATATCCTCTGAAACAGTGAAGTTTCATCTGGCTTCATCCTCCCTTTACAGTTGCTTCAGTTTCTTTGTCAGTCAGTTTATATGGAACAGGAACCAGAACTCCGCCGACTAAACATAAGTGGTGTGAGTATGGGCTAAAAGAAGAAAAAAGTGTCTAGGAAACATTAGCTCTTAAATGCATACCTTAAGAACTATTGGCACGTACTCATCTTGTTGTGAACAAGGACGTACAGTTCCTAATACATGCGTTGTAGAGACCACACTTACTGCATACATTACTGTGTTTTGGTCCATGTCACCTTGGCACAAAAAGTGGAAAACAAAGAGACTGAAGTAGAAGTATTTCACAGTACAGAACATGAACAAGTCCTTTTAGCTCTTAAGAAATGCATTTTAGAGGCCATGTTTACTAGACCTATTTTCCTGGTTTAGGACCACACTACCACCTCTGAAAGTTTCTAGATGGAATTCTGGTTCATGTTATAGCTACACATGTCTAGCTCCACACTGCCTAATTAAATATTGTTCTTGACGCACATTAGATTAGATTAGATTAGTACTTGTTCCATAGATCATGAATACGACGCTTCGGAATTATGTGGAACGTGTCAGGTTAATAAAAGGTGCTTATACAAGATATTACATTACACTCAATATTTTAAAGTTTTTTGTGGGGTTTGGGGAAATTACACACTTACTATATCCTAAAATTCATCTAATGAGTAGAAAGAATTGCCATTATGAAATTCTTTTAATTTCCTTTTAAATGCTATATGGCTATCTGTCAGACTTTTGATGCATTAGGTAAGTGACTAACGACTTTTGTGGCAGCATAAATTACCCCCCTCTGAGCCAAAGCTAGATTTAACCTTGAGTAGTGAAGATCATCCTTTCTCCTAGTGTTGTAGCCATGTTCACTGCTATTACTTTTGAATTAGTTCGGATTGTTAATAACAAATTTCATAAGTGAATATATATATTGTGATGCTACAGTGAAGATCTCTAGCCCTTTAAATAAGTGTCTGCAGGATGATCTTGCATGAGCTCCAGCAATTATTCTGTTTACACGCTTTTGTGCAATGAATACTCTTTTACTCAACGATAAGTTACCCCAGAATATGCCATACGAAAGCAGAGAGTGAAAATAGGCGTGGTAAGCTAACTTACTCAGATGTATATCTCCAAAATTTGCATGAGCCTAATATCATAAGTAGCTGAACTCAGGCGTTTCAGCAGATCCTCAGTGTGTTTTCTCCAGTTCAACCCCTCATCAACGCATACACCTAGAAATTTTGAAAATTCTACCTTAGCTACGGATTTGTGTCATTATAATAATTGCTGAACGTCAGAGAGTTATAGATACATCATAAACGATAAAATGTCAGGGGATGAGGACATATAAACCACGGAACAGTAGTCAGTGTGGATCATCCTACGGTACGACAAATAAATCCATCATTTACTTGAGTTTTGACTTATTCAGAAAGACCCACCTTCTTACTGTTCTTTGGCCTGCGTGGAAGCTAAAGCGCACAGTAATAACTCCTTGTGTGTGTCTGAATGTAGCTGTGGGGTATTTTACAAATCTTCTTTTGCCAGATGGGCACGGAGTAGCACATGGTGAAAAGCAGGAGTTAGTTCCCCATTGTTGTGCCAGCTGATAGCTTCCACGGTCTTACCTTGCTAGAGTCAACCAACATAAAGTTAAAAGGCAGAGGGTCCCTTCCTGCTCGGTGAGATGTAGCACATGTCTGTTGTCAAATAACCGTCATTGGATGAACACGATTGGAAATACACCCTAAGGAAAGAAACAGTACACCAGTAACGAAAAATCCAAATAGCACGAAAATCGGTAATATGTAGTACATATACAGACAAACAAATGATTGCAACTTCAGAAAAAATAAATAATTCATTCAACAGAAAGGCCTTCACGAATAGATCAATACAGTAACACGTTGTCCCACTTCTGGCACTTATGTAAGCAGTTATTCGGCTTCACATTGACAGAATTGGGATGTTCCCGTGAGGAAAATCGTAGAAAATTCTGTTACAGCGTCAAAATGCTGAGCTGGTTGGTGAGTGATCTGTTCCATGCAGGAGAAGGTAGGGTCTGACAAGTATCAAGGTAAGCAGTAGAAATTCCCGTAGAGTGTTGATGTGCTTGCAATGAGGGATGACAAAACGGGCACATAATGTCGCCGACGTACCGCTGTACTGTAAGGATGCAGCGGATGAGAGCTAACTGGGTCCTACTATGAAAATAAATGGCAACACATAACACAATTACTGCGTGTCGAGCCCTACGGTGGGCGACTGTCAGATTAATATATCCCACCGGTTTCTGAGGCGTCTCGAGACACTCTTCGTCACTTCGAAGCGGGACTCATTGCTGAAAACAATTATACTCCAGTCAGTTAGTCGCCGGGCCTAATACGTCTTTGGAGGGGCGCTGGACAGCATTGGGATATCAACCTGACTGCTGCCCGCCAAATCACCCCTCAGCCATGAGTGATGGTCTGAGGTACATTATCTTTTCATACGATCCCTTTGGTTGACATGCGTGGCATACTTATAACACAACCGTACGTCGAGGTACTATACGCCCCGTTTCGTTGCCCTTCATGGCAACGCATGGTAACGTTCTTTAATAAAAATGAAATAATAAAGTTTACGATTACGTTAAATGAAGTCTGATATGTGGAATGGATACAGAACTCAATTGTCGTGTTGCGTGTTGTATGTGCAAGTTGTGTGCTTAATCTGTCTTATTGCCAGCAAAACTTTACACGAATTAACTGGGCAATGTAGCTCCCAGTACTCATAAAGAAATACAGCCGCTGCAAAATACATTCAGCCCCTTAAGCGCTGAATCCTAAGGCACTGTTCTCAACTAATAACTTTGATCCCTGCGCATATAGCAAATAAATTGAATTGTCTTACCTCTAAAGCAGCAACGGGGTAACGTAGTGTGCAATGCTGACCATAATAATTTAATTACACATGAAATTCATTTGGTTGATGAACGACAAACTTTAAGAAAATTTCAGCTTCTGTAAAAAGTGTATGACCTGGACTGGGAGGCGGTACTGATTATGGTGAATTACTAACACTCAGTTTCTTTAGCAAAATTATATTGCAAGTTAAATTTCGCTTTTAAAAACATCTGACAATTGAAGTTACATTACTCACAATTGATTCACAAACAATGACTTTCTAAGAACAAGTGTTATATAACTTCATTAATCCAACATAATTGCAAATCATCAAATTACACATAGCTCTGTTAACAAATTTTAAAAGCTTTAAAAAATGAAATATCTAATTGGCCTTTTCATCAGAACCGTTTACGTACATTCTTGGGTTACTCCACAACTACATATTATTAGCCAATTCGTCTGTACTGACGCGCTGGCAGAAAAAAAACAGAAATCATAATTACTTAATAATTATACCTTGCGTGTACGAAGACTTCTGCTCCCGTGTTCAACACTATTGACATACCTACATTAATCTAGCTCTTGGTGGCTTCACACAGCACACCACAGATATGGCCTACTCAATCGTCTTTCTCTCACAGACAGCTACCTACGACTGTGTGCCCAGCGCTCTCTTACTCCCGCAACGCAGACCAGTATCTTTGGCTCTGTGGTAGCGCACAGTCAGCGATCCACATTATCGAGCCCATCAGTGACATTCATCGTTTATAGTGCACTAGTTTCATTTTAATTTATTATTTATTCTTATATTATTGTGGTGCCACATACAAGTGTGCCCCAGTATACTCCTTTCACCATTCTGGGCTCGCATGTCAGCAAGACAATGTTCGCCTGCACACGGCGAGTGTTTCTACAGCTTGTCTTCGTACTAGGCAATGCTTGCCTTGGCCAGCAACGTCGCCCAGTATTTCCCCTGCTATAAACGTGTGAAACATTATGGGCAGGGCCCTCTTACGAGCTCGGTATTCTGATGATCTAAAGCGACAGTTGGACAGAATTTCGCACGATATCCCTCAAGAGCACATGCAACAACTATATAAATCAATTCAAAGCCGAAGAACTGCTTGCATAAAGGCCAGAGGTAGGTCAACCCCATATTGGATGGAGGAGGAGGAGCTTATGAACAGTCCAGTATTGATCTGTTCGATTTGTGAAACTCTTGAGTAAAGCATCCAATTTTTCAGAGATTGTTATCACTCATTTGGCTTTATATATGGGGTGCATCTACTGATATCTTCTCCAGATTAATGTAGGTATGTCAATAGAGATCCGTGATTTTTTTCTTATAGTGATTTTCTACCAATCCCTGATGGAAAACTCTGTGGATCAGAATGAAGGACACCCAGTCTCTTATGATCATGACCTTTCCTTTCAATGCCCATCGCCTCTATAACTTCTGTGACAGTATTTTTTATCTGTTTTGTGCTACTCATTAGGCCTGTTATATTATTCCACCAGTGATGGGGTCTGTTTTTACCCTGATATATGCGAAATGAAAGCAGCTACATGGGGTCAAGGAAAGCAGGAGACTAGCACCAGCATTTTATGACGATGTGAAGCTACTGGGAAAGGAGCTGTAGATGACGTCGCAGCGTGACAGTGAGCTACAGTCCACGCCCCGTTCCACCTCATTTCAAGATGATGATCATTGCTATGTAGTTACCTTAATTACTGTTAGAGGAAAATATTTACTGAATGATTGTGTGGAGGCAAATGATTTTATAGGCAAATGTACGATCGAAGGGTGCAACAGAGGATTTATTAAGAACTAAATCACAGAGAGCCAGTATGATCAACTTTATGTAACTTCTCGCTGGAGAGATGTACATGGCGAGGCCTTTGGATGATGTTACAGGTCATACTCTGCCAGCTTTAAGAAGACTGGCCCAACTATACTTCCAATGGATCGTTAGTTTACGACGCAGTTTCGCAGAGAGGAGTCCCATTCACGGCCAGGATGTAACCGTCCGTTTACACGAGCAGACGGAAGACGCAAATTTATATGCTGAACGTTTCTACAATGTTGTGCTGAACTTGGTGGCGAAGGTAAGTTTAGCAAGAAGCGCCAGTGGCAAGTAACAGAGCTTGATGAAACATCGACATACACAAGAAGAATACGGTATATTACAGAGGGCAACTGAGATAAATATCGGAAGAAGAGAAACGATACTCTATTCACAAACTATAATTACTCTACAGGCCATTAAAATTGCTACACCACGAAGAATACATGTTACAGACGCGAAATTTAATGGAGAGGAAGAAGATTCTATGACATACAAATGATTAGCTTTTCAGAGCATTCACAAAAGTTTCGCGCCGGTGGCGACACCAACAACGTGCTGACATGGGGAAAGTTTCCAACCGATTTCTCATACACAGCAGTTGACCGGCATTGCCTGGTGAAACGATCTTGTGATTCCTCGTGTAAGGAGGAGAAATGTGTACCATCTCGTTTCCAACTTTGATAAAGGTTGGATTGTACCCTATCGCGAATGCGCTTTATCGTATCGCGACATTGCTGCTCGCGTTGCTCGAGATCCAATGACTGTTAGCAGAAAATGGAATCAGTGCGTTCAGAGGGTAATACGGAACGCCGTGCCGGATGCCAACGGCCTCGAATCACTAGCAGTCGAGATGACAGGCATGTTATCCGCATGGCTGTAACGGATCGTGCAGCCACGTCTCGATCCCTGAGTCAACAGACTGCGACGTTTGGCAGATAACAACCATCTGGACGAACAGTTCGACGACATTTGCAGCAGCATGGACTATCAGCTCGGAGACCATGGCTGCGGTTACCCTTGATGCTGCATCACAAACAGGAGCGCCTGCGATGGTGTAGTCAATGACGAACCTGGGTGCACGAACGTAATTTTTTCGGGTGAATCTGTTTACAGCATCACGATGGTCGCATCCGTATTTGGCGACATCGCGGTGAACGCACATTTGAAGCGTGTATTCGTCGTCATCGCCGTACTGGCGTATCGCCCGGCGTGATGGTATGGGGTGCCATTGGTTACACATATCGGTCACCTCTTGTTCGCTTTGACAGCACTTTGAACAGTGGACGTTACATTTCAGATGTGTTGCGACCCGTGGCTCTACCCTTCATTCGATCCCAGCGAAACCCGACATTTCAGCAGGATAATGCCCGACCGCATGTTGCAGGTTCAGTACGGGCCTTTCTGAATTCAGAAAATGTTCGACTGCTGCCCTGGCCAGCACATTCTCCAGATCTCTCACCAACTGAAAACTTCTGGTCAATGGTGGCCGAGCAACTGGCTCGTCACACTACGCCAGTCACTACACTAGATGAACTGTGGTATCGTGTTGAAGCTGCATGGGCATCTGTACCTGTACACGCCATCCACCTCTGTTTGACTCAATGCCCAGGCGTATCGCGGCCGTTATTACGGCCAGAGGTGGTTGTTCTGGGTACTGATTTCTCGGGATCTATGCACCGAAATAGCGTGAAAACTCACATGTCAGTTGTAGTATAATATATTTATCCAATGAATACCCACTTATCATCTGCATTTCTTCTTGGTGTATTAATTTTAATGGCCAGTAGTGTACAATGAACTGGACACTGCTAATGCGCGCCATAGTTTTCAATAGATAGTGTGATCAAGCAGTGACATAAATGAGTGCTCTACAACGCGCTCCCATGCTGAAGAAAAGGCTGGAGAGGAGTTACTGTGGTAGCGAATCCCATTCCTACACCACGTCGTTCTCAATTGCTGGATGCTCCAACGCAAACCACACATGCTCGATGGGATTTAAGTCAGGGGAACGGTCAGGCCTGTCTACTCGCCAAATATCCTCTCATTGTAGAAGCTCCTCCACCTCTACTGTTCAATGCAGCTGCGCATCAATAAAAAAGAAGTTAGGACCTAAAAAATCCCTGGAAAGGCGCACATGGGTATAGTGCGTAGTGTCACAATAACACTGACCAGTGAGTGTATCTTGTTCAAAGATTTTGAGGTCGGTAAGACCATGTGCTATTACGCCTTCCCGCATCATTGAACCTGGACCATGAAAACAATCGTATTCGATATTGTTGTGGTTGCATATCGTATTCCGACCGTTCGCCTTACGACAATATGCCCAGCACGTTACAGAGCAAAAATTTCCGTCCGTCGACCCACCCTATTAAGAACCATGCCAATCCTTGTAGTCTTCATGAGACCATCATAAAACTCGGTGACTTCAATGTAATTATTGTCTTTGAAGAAACTATCAATTCTTTTCATGGCTTACCCAGCCGTGACTTCCTGCGAATGCCGGCCGGAGTGGTCGTGCGGTTCTAGGTGCTATAGTCTGGAACCGAGCGACCGCTACGGTGGCAGGTTCGAATCCTGCCTGGGCATGGATGTGTGAGATGTCAGGTTAGTTATATTTAGTAGTTCTAAGTTCTAGGCGACTGATGACCTCAGACGTTAAGTCGCATAGTGCTCAGAGCCATTTTTGAACTTCCTGCGATTCTCTTGGCAGGTTAGTTTCTCTGTCGAAGTTAAGCGCTTCGCGTCGTCCTGGTTGGCTGGTGCCCTCTATTTAGGACGGCCGCAGCTCTCGAGGAGAGAGCCGGTCGGGGGCCGTGACAGATATTACACTATGTGATCAAAATTGTCCTGACACCTGGCTGAAAATCACTTACAAGCTCGTGGCGCCCTTCAGTTGTGATGCTGGAATTCAGTATGGTTGTTGAGGTAGCCCAAGGCTAACCTTATTTTACTGAATTTCGTAGTGCTTCAGAAACAAAGCTCACTATTAATTTCAGTCACTAAATTAACTTTAAATTTTACGGTTTTATTAATTCTTCTGATAAATTAAGTCAGAGTCTATCGAAATTTATTACTTATGACAAACATTCAGATTTCACACAACATGTGTCAACCTTCAGTTGCAACGCTTTTAGTGCTAATTATATGTGCAATAACTTTTCTTTTTCAGTTATAATAGTAGTTGTCCATAGGAATGGCGACTGTAATTTTCCCCAAATCTCAAACATCTAATTAACGCCAATTTGTAACACTTCTGTCACTATATGTAACTGGGTTTTCTCTTTTGATGCTAGTCCATTGTCTGGATGAGTATTCTAAAGCATTATGTCATGGTGAAAATACTAAATAAATTAATTTTTCTCTCTTAACAACACGTGGCAAGGTGGCATCTTCCTTGGCTCGGGTATGAAATGGAATGAAACAACCTTTCTACATAAGATAACTTTTATTGCAAATTTCGTACAACTGTTTCCCTACTCCATGTTCTGGCTCGGAGAGCGGCAGCTGTGTCGTTTGCGAAGCCTTCTGCTGCGCCCGCGGCGGCGTCTGATTATGCCTGGCGGTGTGTATCTCGTGTCGCCGTCTCGCCCAGTTCACTGGAGACACGCATCGTGCTGTGGCCCGTTTCATTATTGAGAGCGAAGCCGTGCATCGGACGGTGATACCTTGGATGTGGCGTCGTCCCAGTGTTTCTCTTCTCTAAGCGACCGCGTGAGTTGTGCGTCGGCCAGCGGAGCGGCGCGGCGTGAGAAGTCCAGTGTCCCGGACTCGAACAATGAACTCCCGCTTGCCAGTCTTCGGCTGTCAGATCTTCATCCCAGCTCACAGGTGACTGTTGATGTGAGGCCATCTCCTTCCTGTCCATACGAGTCACCCGGGTACGTAAAAATCAGACTTCAAATACCTTTTAAGTTCTGTCTTCTGGCGCCGATGCTGCTGCTTGCTATTCCATTACAGCGGCGGACTTGGTGCGACTGTGTATGATGTAGTCTCTTCTTGCATGACGGTCTTCAACACCGAAACTGACTGAAAACAACTGCTACTCTTTGCTTCTTCCTTCGTCTGTCGGGCCCACAGTGTCTTGCGTATTTATTCACTTCAGTTCACTGGAGGCGAACAACTTCACGGTCATTGCCGCTTCTGTCACGTTGAAAAGTTTCTCGAAGAATCTTCTTAACGTTGGTCATTGGCTCTTGGAATGTAGGCGAGGGCTTTCGCTCACGTGTGACAACTGAGAAACACGTTAGCCGGTCAGGCGATGCCCAGAGGCTGAATCGACAGCGTTCGCTTATGTGGGGAGGGCGATGGCTTCTGAACTTGCTGACTTCACGGTCATTGTATCTTCTGCTCTGCTGCTCTGCTGGCTGTTTGCCAGTGTGTAAGTCTTCTAAACTAAACTAAGTTTTTCTTTTATTTCCTAATTTCTACTTCCATTGCTTTCAATAATTTATTTACCTATCTTAAGTACCACTCAACATTCCTCCACCATTCAGAGAAATTCGCCCTCGAATTTACCACTCAACATTACTCCACTTTTCACATGGCATTGCACAAGCAACGAAAACTCTCGACTTAGGCGGTTACATGCATTTCACATTAAGTATGTATCACTTTACTAAAGCGCTGTACGCTCATGAACCACATAGTTCTCACATAAATGGTTATAATAAGTGTAACAAATGTTGATGACAATGAATAACCAAAAATAGATTTTTCACTTAGGAAATTACATAGTTACACCTGTTTAACCTACCCTATATTAATGAAAGAATATCTATTCTACAGTTTGTTTATTTTAACATGTGACTGTTTAGTAAAGACTGAAGTACAATAAACAAAATTAATACACTAATGCTCAAAAGTAACCACTGAAGTACACCAGTTAAGAGTGTGGTATCCAATTAACAGGGATTTGATGAAGTTGTATATTATTATTATTCTTATTTTTTCGTCTTAAATAAAACAAAACTGTACAAAGCAGAAACACCAACACAAAGGTTCCAGATATACCCGTTCCTAGCATTATAATTTTAGTTTTGTGTTCACTTTTTAATTTTAAGTCATGTTGCATCATAACATTGGCATTAATTTTGCCTTGCTGTGAGTTTATCAACATATCTAATGATTTCAGAAGATAACTGTGAAGGGATTCATTGAGGTAGGACAGGTTTTGTGTAGGAAATGCTTGCATGGTGTCTTCTCAAACAGGCAAACAACATGGTTATGGACCTACCAACCTAGTAAAAACAAAATCAAGAAAAAGAAGGAATACATTGTTAACTACAAGATCATCATGTTTTTACGTTCACCTTCCTTTTCTTAAAAAATAAACCATTATAATTTATTAATTATTTACATTTGTATATTATCCACAGTCTACTATGATTCTACTAGGTCATTCGAACGCTTGGTCGAAGATTGTATGGTGCCATGGCTGTAGGTTGTGCTGGCGTGGCCAGTCTTTTTCCTCTTCGGGAACTTCCTCCACCCTTTGGAAAAGCAGACAATATTGTTGAAGGAATTACATCTGGAGCACCCTAAAAAGATTTTAAACGACGTGCATGAACAATAGTAGTTCGGGTGGGCAGTTGCAGTTTAACATTGACTGGTGATGTGATCTCATGAGTTTTAAAAGGACCTCTATAGTTTGTTACAGATTTCTTCGTTCTTCCTTTCGCAATTGTGGGGTTGACAGCATCACCCACTGACCGATTTTGTAATTTTGATATTTAGCTTGGGCATTACCCAATCTTTCCTGTCGTTCCAAAGCCCTTGTATTAGATTTTTGAACCTTTTTCCATACATCTTTCATCACTCGACCTCATATTGAGCCAAGGGTTTTTTCTCTGACACTAAATGTAACACTTCTGATAGTAAATGTAACTGGGTTTTCTCTTTTGATGCTATTCCATTGCCAGGATGAGCTTTACTGCAAAGGGTATTGGATTCTAAAGCATTATGCCAGGATGAAAAACACAAAATAAATTAATTTTTCTCTCTTAACAACATGTGGGCAGGGTGGGTTCTTCCTTGGCTCGGGCATGAGGTAGAATGAAACGGCATTTTTACATAAGATGACTTTTATTGAAAGTTTTGTACAACTGTTTGCTTACTGGATGTTCTGGCTCGGAGAGCGGCAGCTGTGTCGTTTGCGAAGCCATCTGCTGCGGCAGCGGCGGCGTCTGATTACGCCTGGCGGTGTGTTTCTCGTGTTGCCGTTTCTCCCAGTTGATTGGAGACGCGCCTCGTCCGGTGGCCCGTTTAATTATTGGGAGCAAAGTCGTAATCGGACGGTGATACCTTGGATGTGGCGTCCCAGTGTTTCTCTTCTCTATGCGGCCGCGTGTGTTGTGCGTCGACCAGCGGAGCGGTGCGGCGGGGGAAGGTCAGTGTCCCGGACTCGAACAACGGACTCCCGCTTGTCAGTCTTCGGCTGTCAGATCTTCATCCCAGCTCACAGGTGACTGCTGATGTGAGGCCGTCTCTTTCCCGTCCTCACGAGTCACCCGGGTACGTAAAATTCTGACTTCACATACCTTTTAAGTTCTGTCTTCTGGCGCCGAGGCTGCTGCTTGCTATTCATTACAGCGGCGGACATGGTCCGTCTGTGTATGATGTAGTCTCTTCTTGCATGACGGTCTCCCGCACCGAAACTGACTGAAAACAACTGCTACTCTTCTCATCTTCCTTCGTCTGTCAGGCCCACTGCGTCTCGCGTATTAATTCGCTTCAGTTTACTGGAGGTGAACGACTTCACGGTCATTGCCTGGTCTGTCACGTTGAAAAGCTTCTCGCAATCTTCTTAACGTCGATCATTGGCTCTCGGAATGTAGGCGAAGGCCTTTGATCACATGTGACGACTGAGAAACACGTGAGCCGGTCATTGCCTCTCCTGCCACGTTGAAAAGTTTCTCGATGAAGCTTCTTAACGTCGGTCATTGGCACTTGGAATGTAGGCGAGCGCTTTCGCTCACATGTGGCAACTGAGAAACACGTGATCCGTTCAGGCGATGCCCTGACGGCTGAATCGACAGCGTCCGCTTATGTGGGGAGGGGGATGGCTTCTGAACTTGCTGACTTCATGGTCATTGTATCTTCTGCTCTGCTGCTCTGCTGGCTGTTTGCCAGTGTGTAAGTCTTCTAAACTAAACTACGTTTTTCTTTCATTTCCTAATTTCTACTTCACTTCCACTGCTTTCATTAATTTATTTACCTATCGTAAGTACCACTCAACATTCCTCCACCCTTCGGAGAAATTCGCCCTCGAATTTACCACTCAACAAATTAATTGTTAACGTAACGACCGCACATTTACTTTCTTTATTAACGTTACCCCTTTTCAAAATTAATTTCAACCAATTTCATTTGCATTTTTCCTTTCACTTAGATGTAACCCTTTCCTCTCTCTTCACCGACAAATTAACTTCGGTGACGGCTGCTTTTCCCAAATTTCCATTAGGTGCTCACTGTTTAATTTTTCACTGTCATTAAGGTCGATAAGTGAGGGGAGGTTACACGTGGATCCGGGATACTTGGTATTGAAGTCCATGTAACTGCGCTGTGACCTCGGTTCCGTGGCATTTATCTTGAATTACAAGCTTGGCTGATATTCGGCAATTCGTTGGGTTGTTGTGTAGTAGGAGACGAGACCGCAAGGTCATCGGTCTCATCGGATTAAGGAAGGACGGGGAAGGAAGGGGGCCGAGCCCTTTCAAAGCACCATCCCAGCATTGGCCTGGAACGACCGGCGATTCCTGTTTTTGTTATTATTGTTAATACGTTAAGTGCTCAATTTTATGAATCAAAATGTATTCTCCGTATAAAACTTCAGCTGCTAATTTAAATTGGATTTGCAAACTTCTTCCTTGTTGGCAACTATAATAGTAACAATTTTGCGCCGTCAAAATGTGCTGTGGTATATAAGGTTGTGTGCAGATTTTCTGGTCGTTATCACCTTCAACTAGTTGTTTTTTATACATTTATCAAAAAAATTTCACGACATTGGAGATTGTTTAGCGAACTATTGCTTTAACACTAACTGCAGTTGTCACACTACAATGTTTAACATGTCTTCTTGCACTTGGCGCTACCCAGTGCTTGGCAGTTGGTTTAAGTACTTTGGTGCACTGTGTAATAATACTGGTTTAGTGAGTTCTAGAAGCAACTATTGGTGTGCGCAGGCCCGCCTGCGTATTGTTGTCATTTGAGCTGTCGAGTATGGAATTCAGATGCGAGGCCGATGTGAACTCCAAACGTCGAGAGTGTGCTGGTTGCTGTGTAGATCTTTCAGGCTATCATAATATCACATTTCAGAATGTTTTTCGTAATAGTCGATTCACGTATTTATGAGTTCCTGTAATTTGAATTTTTTTGAAACCTAATAGCTTTTACAAATTGTTATTTTTCGTGAAACTTCCTGGCTGATTAAAACTGTATGCCGGACCGAGACTCGAAATCGAGACCTTTGCCTTTCGCGGACAAGTGCTCTACCAACTGAGCTACCCAAGCAGGACTCACGCCCCGTCCTCGCAGTTTTAATTCCGCCAGTATCTCGTCTCCTACCTTCCGAACTTTACAGAAACTCTCCTGCTAACCTGCAGAACTAGCACTCCTGAAAGAAAGGATATTGCGGAGACATGTCTTAGCCACAGCATGGGGCATTTTTCCAGAATGAGATTTTCACTCTGCAGCTGCGTGTGCGCTGATATGAAACTTCCTGGTAGATTAAAACTGTGTGCCGGACCAGGACTCGAAGTCGGGATCTTTGCCTTTCGCGGGCAAGTGCTCTCCCAACTGTTTCCCACGCACCACTCACGCCCCGTCCTCACAGCTATAAGTCCGCCAGTACCTCGTCTCCTACCTTGGATAGCTCAGTTGGTAGAGCACTTGCCCGCGAAGGCAAACATCCCGAGTTCGAGTCTAGGTCGGGCACACTGTTTTAATCTGCCAGGAAGTTTCATATCAGCGCACACTCCGCTGCAGAGTAAAAATCTCATTCTGGAAACATCCCCCAGGCTGTGACTAAGCCATATCACCTCAATATCCTTTCTTTCAGGAGTGCTAGTTCTGCAGGTTCGCAGGAGAGCTTCTGTAAAGTTCGGAAGGTAGGAGACGAGGTACTGGCGGAATTAAAGCTGTGAGAACGGTGCGTGAGTCGTGCTTGGGTAGCTCAGTTGGTAGAGCACTTGCCTGCGAAAGGTAAAGGTCCCGAGTTCGAGTCTCGGCCCGGCACACAGTTTTAATCTGCCAGGAAGTTTCATATCAACGCACACTGCTGCAGAGTGAAGATCCCATTCTGGAATCATAGTGTCGTTACCAGCGCTCTGTTCTGGTTAACGTGGTGAAAATAAATTATTGTATCCTCAAATGGGGTCAGCATTCCACTCCAGCAGCCCATGTGTCCTGCTTACCTATCGTTTACCTTACCAGTAACCTTACCACTTACGCATATCAATTACCTTCTGTACTGTACAATTCTGTACAGTAGACGTTATTTCTATGCATGGTCCAGTAAACGTCCCATCGAGCTACGTTACTGGACAGTGCCACACCAAGCGAAAGATACTTTCATCCGTACATTTCGCATGGCTTTGTGTTCTACAAGAGCTCTTTTAAGAGTTGCAGAGAAGAAAGTATGGCAAGGCCCATAAACGAACTTCATTAAGCTCCATATGTTCTTATAGAAAACGCTTTTTTTAGGAGATGGAATTCTGGTGATGCACTCGATGAGTCTCTCGGACTGATCAATATAATTATGATGTGGCTGATGTAGATGTCTTGGAACTAATCCCAACAAGAACTTGTGACGCTACAACGCAGTCCTTGCCATGAATTTTTTCGCTTACTTAACACATGAAACTGTTTGTATACGATGTATTGTCTAGCGTAAATATGTATTGTAAATACTATGTTTAAAGTATGTAATATTTAACACTGGCACGTCAGGGCATATTGAGTTAACGTTGAAGTCAGAGAGATTGTTTTGTCGCGCCTCTGGGCGCGGGAGCGCGCCAGCGGGTAGTAGTAGCAGTGACGCCGTGCTCGGAGTAAGAAGTACAGTCCAGTGCTGCTAGTCCTAGCTGTGTTACATCTAACGGCTAATGTGTGGATCTAAGTACGACGGGAAAGTAATGGTCGGCATATCTGGAAGCATGGCCGAGCAAGTTACACTCCTGGAAATTGAAATAAGAACACCGTGAATTCATTGTCCCAGGAAGGGGAAACTTTATTGACACATTCCTGGGGTCAGATACATCACATGATCACACTGACAGAACCGCAGGCACATAGACACAGGCAACAGAGCATGCACAATGTCGGCACTAGTACAGTGTATATCCACCTTTCGCAGCAATGCAGGCTGCTATTCTCCCATGGAGACGATCGTAGAGATGCTGGATGTAGTCCTGTGGAACGGCTTGCCATGCCTTTTCCACCTGGCGCCTCAGTTGGACCAGCGTTCGTGCTGGACGTGCAGACCGCGTGAGACGACGCTTCATCCAGTCCCAAACATGCTCAATGGGGGACAGATCCGGAGATCTTGCTGGCCAGGGTAGTTGACTTACACCTTCTAGAGCACGTTGGGTGGCACGGGATACATGCGGACGTGCATTGTCCTGTTGGAACAGCAAGTTCCCTTGCCGGTCTAGGAATGGTAGAACGATGGGTTCGATGACGGTTTGGATGTACCGTGCACTATTCAGTGTCCCCTCGACGATCACCAGTGGTGTACGGCCAGTGTAGGAGATCGCTCCCCACACCATGATGCCGGGTGTTGGCCCTGTGTGCCTCGGTCGTATGCAGTCCTGATTGTGGCGCTCACCTGCACGGCGCCAAACACGCATACGACCATCATTGGCACCATGGCAGAAGCGACTCTCATCGCTGAAGACGACACGTCTCCATTCGTCCCTCCATTAACGCCTGTCGCGACACTACTGGAGGCGGGCTGCACGATGTTGGGGCGTGAGCGGAAGACGGCCTAACGGTGTGCGGGACCGTAGCCCAGCTTCATGGAGACGGTTGCGAATGGTCCTCGCCGATACCCCAGGAGCTACAGTGTCCCTAATTTGCTGGGAAGTGGCGGTGCGGTCCCCTACGGCACTGCGTAGGATCCTACGGTCTTGGCGTGCATCCGTGCGTCGCTGCGGTCCGGTCCCAGGTCGACGGGCACGTGCACCTTCCGCCGACCACTGGCGACAACATCGATGTACTGTGGAGACCTCACGCCCCACGTGTTGAGCAATTCGGCGGTACGTCCACCCGGCCTCTAGCATGCCCACTATACGCTCTCGCTCAAAGTCCGTCAACTGCACATACGGTTCACGTCCACGCTGTCGCGGCATGCTACCAGTGTTAAAGACTGCGATGGAGCTCCGTATGCCACGGCAAACTGGCTGACACTGACGGCGGCGGTGCACAAATGCTGCGCAGCTAGCGCCATTCGACGGCCAACACCGCGGTTCCTGGTGTGTCCGCTGTGCCGTGCGTGTGATCATTGCTTGTACAGCCCTCTCGCAGTGTCCGGAGCAAGTATGGTGGGTCTGACACACCGGTGTCAATGTGTTCTTTTTTCCATTTCCAGGAGTGTATTATGGATTATTGGGCATAGTGCTGAAGAAACCAGGGCTTAAATGTGAAGCGCACTGTGGGCCCAAGTCGCAATAGTAAAAGCCCGATGCCATATTGTGTCGCCGCCGTGGACTTCCGTCGATCCACCGACAACGGGGGAAGTAAGATCTACGAAATTTTTGTAGGATAAAATTGTAGAAGGCTTGCCAGTGACTGTGCTTTTCTCTGAAGTTGAACAAGTAATAACTAGCATTTTATAGTCGAAGTGTTGCAATTACATTCCGCCTGACAATCACACCAAATAGATTCCATCCGATCCTTACCTTATTGAAGCGAGTGTGTCACGCCATTATGAAGAGAAAATTCGTTAATTATCAAATTATTTGCATAGACGTTGAAGGGTACATTTCAGATTGTTTTGAACGATTGGTTATCGTAGTTAATTGTTGCACTAAATAAGTTGACGCGAACCGTAGTAAGTTAAAAATAGACTGAAGTAATAAATTTTATTATTAAGATTTATTTCATTGAATATTCAACTGAAGTTAATTCAAGGATATTTCATGAAATTATAAAGCTTATTCTACCTGACAATCCCACAATTAATGAATTATTATCAATCAAAACATAGTTAGTCAATTATTGGGAATATATTTCATTATCAGTAGATTAAACTGTGCAAAGTACCTAATTTTAAAGACAGACTTACTGTCCATTATTTAAAATCTCGATAGACAATTATCTGTGCTGTCAGCATTGCATTTAGCTGACAAATTATGAACACAATAACTGTAGTTAGATTGTTATGACGTTGTTTTATATGACTACTGAGCCTGACACAGCACTTACGTAAAAGTTCCCGTCCCACCTGCAGCGCTACAAACAGGTAAACTTTATTTTTGACACAATTATACACATACTTAACAGTACTGTCGCTCATGAGTTGAGCTGACGACCGATTTTTAATTGCTTTTGCAACTTAATCATTTCTTTCGTCAAAATTTATTTCCAAATTATTTCTATTATTCCGTTTACCGATCGTTATTGAATGAAATTACTCATTCAATAACGATCAAGTTATAACGTCTCCTGTTTCCCGCGGAATAATCATTATTTACTTCGGATTCGGATGCCTTATCCCGACGCGGGTCAAAATTCATAATTCACGGTCATTGTCAACTTGTAATTTCGCAAATCCCGGGAAGCAGGCGGGTGTTATAAGATCCAGAGAAACTTCTATTCGACTGTGATGTTGTATCACGGTTTACTACGCCGAGGGCAGCTCCAGCGTCAGTGATGGCTTCAAGCAGATGATGTACTGCAGTCCCATCGTGGTAGAGGTGAGTATGGAACTCTGCAACTTGCCTAACCTCACAAGTATGTATTCGGTGTGTTAGCACGTCATGAAAACAAGGGGATGTTTAGAAACGGAGCACAAGCTCAAATAGTTTCAGAGCTGTGATGGAAGTGGCCATGCCCTATTAAGGAAACCATGCCTCCATTTGGCTATAGGAATTCTGAATAATCACCGTAAATCTAAATTCGGATGGCAGGAATCGGATTTGAGACGTCGTCTTTCCAAATGACAGTTCACGGTGCGAAGCACTACACAAACCTGCATGTTTAGCGCTTCATGTTTGCTTCTTCTTCACAGTGCTGCGTAAATCGCTAATGGCCACTGGGTCGCGATAAATAACATACTGCTCCAAGTGGGCTGATATTTTGTTAGTCAGTAATTAATGTGTGTAGTCTATGTGTCACAATTAACATGAAAATGAGCAGTACCTGGACCCTAAACTTGTGGGGATGGGGGGTCTTTAAACGCCTACGTATTGTGAATTTTTAGAAAAATGTGTACTTTATATTTTCAAATTTTGAAGAGGATTTTTTAAATGTTTTAATGAATTTTGTACCAGATACTACAATTATTTTCAGTTTTTCATTTATACTGAATCCTGGAACTGGAGCATAATTGTGGTGGCTCTGTCTACTTCCGACTTAGCCGTAACAGCACAGTTGTAATACAAGATATATAGACATCAAAAATCTGTCTGGATATCAGCAACAGACTCAACAGTGAGGGTCGTATTCTCAGATGGAAAATCAAACAAAACTTCGGTGCAAAGGAAGCTTTTAGATGCAAAGTATATTTCATTTGTGTACAAGTTACCGGCACTTAAATGTAGATAGGTGCAAAAATGTCAACAAAAGAATAATCATCAGCAACAATAGTATATGGTACACACGCAGTAAACTGCAAGAAAACTGTTAAATGTTCCTAGTGTTAAAGATATCCAGAAAAAAAGTGAAGAATTATTTCTCTCACAATCAGTGTTCTCTAAACTATTTGTATTTTTCTATTAAATACCTGAGAAAATTAGATTTTTACTAAGTTATAGTCAAAATTTAAATAACTTCTTTTACTACTAGTTTAAACAGATATTTCTGAGGAAAAGAACGATAAATAGATATAAATAAGTTAATAAGTAATATAAAGGAGAATACTCTTTGAAGACAATACTGAAAAGCATATTTAGGTCCTAGATCCCATGTACACATCAATATGTTATGAATATAAGCCAATGGCACTTAAGGAAACATGTTCTTTTATGTGGTGCTTATAAAATATGGATACCTCTCCCCTCCCCAATTTGGGCAACGTACGTTATTGGGAATACGTTAATATTGCTGGAGAAAAGTTGTTAGTGGACTCTATCAGGTACAAAGAGTTTGAGCAGCTGGGTAGTGTAAAAACAGGTGTGTGTTGTAGTTTTGGGTACCCTAATAAAAGTGATACCACACAACAAGGAGCGCTGTACATTAAAAACAGAACTTAACCAAATCGACGAATGACAATCAAGCTAATCAGTTCCAAACCTTTAATTTTTGGTACCACATGATGTAGCTATTCAGATTTTTAATTATCAGAATTTAGTATGTATAACTAAAAACATTATGTGAGGAAAGCAGTGTAATGTAGAAATGGCAGATGTTCGTGTTTCCATATAAAATTAATCAAGTATCTCTAGTGTCCACAGGAATTCTAGCATATTATTATTTGCCCCTTTGTATATTACTATATAGTACTAGTGAGAGTTTGCCCTACCCATTGTTGCCCACACCGTGTGAATTGTTAGCACACCTCAGAAACTTCCCATCTGTAATGACAACTCTGTGTTCGATGCGAACAGTGTTACATCTGATTTGATTTAATGTTAATTCTGCTAATGTCATGCTAAGGCTCGTCGATCAGTATTCTTAATTACGATGAACCACACTCTCAGTCTACCCAAGTCTGTAACTCCAAAAAGTGAAACGTGCTTTATTCACGTAAAGGCACTTGAAATCAACTTAACATCAGACATATCACCTTAGTTCATAATAGTGTGTGCCATAAAAGAGAAAAGCTTCTGCTTTGCTACACCACAGCTAGCTCACAACTGTTCTTAGCCCCACCGCAGCTAACTTACAACTCATCTTTGTTCATCAAGCATAAACTACTGTTAATTGCTGGTGACGGCAGTAAAATTTACCTACATTTGAGGGTTCTGTTCCCTTACATATCCTCACCAAAATTAGAAAAAAAAACGAATTATGAAAAACTGAATAAATAAATTTGCTTTGAATACTAAATACCATTAGTTAAAAACAATTAATTAATAATTATTGTCATAGCTAATAATCAATTCACATCAACAAGTATCACCCTGATTCCACTGTAAATGTTTATGATCCATATTGCTCACATCAGTGAATAATTATTTAGTAATGATTCAATTGTGCACTATTACAGCACTAATTATTATCATAGGTTAAACTAGAAATTTTGAGCAGAAATCGTTTTCAGCTAATTTGAAAGTCATTTGTCAAAAGTATTATCAAATACAGTAAAATTTGCTTTTTTGTAAGTTGGTTGACTTTGGGGACTGGAAGATACAGGAAGGTCATCGGTCACATCGAATTGGGGAAGGGTGGGGAAGGAAGTTGGCCATGCTCTTTCTATGGAACCATCCCATCATTCGTCTGAAGCGATTTAGGGGCATGAGAGAAAACCTAAATTGTCATAACCAGACGCAGGTTTGAACCGCCGTCCACCTAAATTCGAATCCGCAGTGCTAGCCACTGTACCACCTCGCTCTAAGCTTTATAATTGTTAATTATGTTTCTCACATGGAGTGTAAGCATTGTAAATTATTACTGTGCGTGATACATCTTAGTTAGGCCATATGAAGTCAAAGTACATATGCAAATTTACGAATGAAATCAGTACTACGTAGAATATTATACAATTTGTTCAAATCCCACAACTCACTACAATATACTTCATGGTAAATAAAAAGATTAGCAAATGAGGATTAAGTAATCTGTATATGTGCAGTCTGTGGTAATGCTATCATATTTAATTGACAAGAAATAATACTCCCTTTGTACTGATACACAAGGGCTTACAGTTTACAGCATACACCAGAATGAAATTAAAACATGAGAAGGACCGCTGTTTACGTAAATGGAAGTAAGTATAGATAAAATGACTCAAGTAAACGAATGTTAAAAGTGGGTAAAATCTTGACATAATGACACCAGCATATGTATACTGAATTACTCTAGAGTAAATGTACATGTTAGATTTATAAGAAATGTACTATTTCAAATAAGTATGTATGGAAACGAATAATTGTTAATTATGGTAGTGTAACATGTACAAGAAAATTCTACATTAGTAAATTAGTATGTTATGACCCAATCATAACATGTTAGTTCTGCACATAATAGTAGACACTCATTTAAGTTGGTCATGCAGTCAAAGAAATTAACTGTGTATAGTCTACTCCTACAATAATATTTACAAATTTCCACATACCTTGACGTTATAATCCATTGAGATGCATCTGACAAATGATTAATCAAATGTTCAAAAGTGTTTGAATTTCTAAGAGACCAAACTGCTGAGGTTATCGGTCCCTTGACTTACACACAACTTAAAGTAACCTATGCTATGAACAACAGACACACCCATGCCCGAGGGAGGACTCTAGCTTCCGGCGGGAGGGGCCGCCCAATCGTCACATGGCGTCTCAAACCTCGCGGCCACACCGCGCAGCTAAATGCTTAATGATTTTGCATTTTATGAGACCCAGATAATAATTTTACACTGAATTCATGTTGACCAGTTCATTAGAAACTCTACTTTTAGTTCCCTGCCTACTTGTTGATCTGTCCATCGCGCGCTATTACAAAAGCTATCGACACAACGGGTTGTGACCTAGCAACCATTGTGATCTAAAGGTCATATTAAATTGTCGTAAACGTTTCACTCGGTACTCTGCTTTTTTAACACCATTCTACATGTTCAGTCACACGGAATTACGCAGTTTCTCGAAGGAATGGGATATGGCATCAACCATGCGGGTGACTGAAAATCGTGTTACAGCAGTTGTCCCAGAGAAATATTTCCAGCGTCGCTGCATCATCATGCATTTCGGCGTGTTAACAAATGCAGTCCTTTGGTCGCCCTGTGATGTCAGCCTCCCGTAATTATGTGCGCACCCCAGTAGCATTCCACTGGACGCTCGCCAACATGAAAGCACAGTAATTTTTTACAGCAGCATTGACAACGAAACATGGGCACTTAGTATATGTATTTCCTCGTGTTTCAATTTCCTGTACGTAAACAATACACTCGCTGCACGCCCCCCTGTCTTTGTAAAATACACTGTACTTTAAATGTTAATGCAGCACTTCAGTACACAACAACCATGAGTTCTCATTAGCTAGCTACAACAGTTATACCAGTTAGTTATACCATGCACAGTACTTTCAAACACCATATAACGTAATAATATAATATTATATAATGTACAGTACTTTCCAACATCATATTTGTTTTTGAAGGCTACAGCACATTAATCTGCCAGGTGAAATCCATGATCTCTCATCTACTACGATTTGCGGTCTCTTTTCCGTGAGATTACATACATTTCTGGCTAGATCTACTCTTCGCTACACATATTTCTCTGAAGTTTATTTTCAAATAAAGTCCTTCCAAAATACAATAAAAACATAGCACTATTTTCGTACAGTTCAGTGACATCTGCTCGTCATGAGACTGGTGTACTAAATTCTTCATTTTGGGGCCATAGTGTCCGTAGTTGCTTTATAATCCTTGATGGTATTTTAGTTCTGTCGTTCCAACTACAAAAATGTGTGATTTCGTCACCAAACGTATCATCAGTGGTCTGTAATTACGTTATTTACATTCTGTTCTGCTCTTAGATCGAAAAACAGTTCGTTAAGAATAGTTTGATTTGTACTTACGGTGATTTTTCGGCTGAATTCTTGATTACACAGGAAAATGCCATCTGCTAGAAATCGTTGTCTTTTTGTGTTTGTTTTTGTACTGCAAGAATGTGTTTTGGTTTGTGTTTTATAGTGTTGCCAACATAACGTTTCCACTACTTTGTGTTAGATCTAAAACATTTTCTTTTTTTAAAATTATATTATTGTATGTGCGCATTTTTATTTAATTATGTTTCTGTGTATTTATGTGCTGTGTAAGAGTAGAGAAAGAATAGAGATGGAGGGATTTTTTTTTTAGGGGAGGGTAAAACATGATGAGTAGACATAAGTATATAGCAGTGTGATGAAGTGCGAGTTAGGAGTGAAATGAAGCTGTGAGTAGAGGGATGGGATTGAGGGAGAGTGGGGGAGGGGGGGGGGATGAAGGATGGATAAGCTCTTCCCTTTTTCGTGTAATTTCATCAATTATCCTATGTAGGCTCTGGTTTCCAATATTTATCTGGTCATTGAGTACCTTTTATTTAGTCTTAATACTTTTTGTGTGTAGGAGTTTTCTTCGAAAGGGAAGAGGTGTCTGCCTTTACCGAATTTTATGATATTCATATCGTTTTCAATGTTGCTTTATCTGCGGTGATCTTCTTTTAGTCTATTCACAAATGTATAGTGATTTGTACTCAATGCAAGTGCTCTGATGTGTTCTTTATATCTTGTGTCGAATGTATAGCCAGTCATTCAAATTTATATCTTTTCATAATCGCTGCTAATGAGCTGATAGGTACCACATTGTTGGTATATGTCTTGTTTCGATTTTTTGGGGGGGGGATGTGCTTTTGTATAGAATTTCTTGTTTTGCAAGCAAGGTCTACGCCTTGTTTTTGAATATGTTACCTATCTTATGAGTGAATTTGTTGTGGTAGGTCACCGTATGCCAGGTTTTTTGTTGTGGTGCAAGTTGTATGAGTTAGTGAGGTTTGGTTAGTGTTCTTCGTTGTTTGTCTCTTTATTTTTTTGTTTAGTTTGTCTACCATTGTATCTTCGTGTCAATTTTTTAGTGCTATTTGTTTTTCCTGACACTATGTGATTCCAGCGACACCAAAATTTGAACGTTATTCTTGTTCACATGTCCAGAGACGTGGAACGTGGCCTTGTCAGAAGACATTATACGGTAGGAACGCAGGATATCGGTCGATTTGCTTGAACATTTCACATGCTAATTCATATCGTCGCTGTTTGTCATCAGGCTTTATGGCCTCCAATATCTGCACCTTGTACGAATACAGACGCAGCGGCTTTCTCAGGACATTATGAACAGTTGCACGAGGCATTTTAAATTCTGGTGAAGTTTGATGAACCAATTTTCGTGGACTTCGTTAGAAAGTTTGGCGGATATTCTCAACTTCCACAGACTCCATGCCCCTTTGCAAGGCTGCCAGTTTCCATAAACTGCCTGTGCCATGCCCTTATGCTCTTGCCATCCCATAATGCTTTCCTGTGAACACCACGAAACTACTTTTGCACCATAACAATGGATTGAAACTGGGCGTGCCAAAGCACAATTTGTGCATTTTCCTCAACTGACGCCATTTCCGCTTCTACGGACAACAATTCAACAACGAAAGTGCGCCAGATGTCGAAAAAATTTGGACAAAAACTTAAGTCCTTCTGCACCCAAAGGACAAGTTAGGCCAGAAACATAAAAAGATTTACTATTTTTAAATTGCCTTACAAAATAGGGAATTTCGACGTAGACACCTACATATATATATGAGTGGCATTTAAACTGCAATCGATTATGCCGCACATAAATTGCGTACTTGGATAGTGTTTTTGAGCTCGGCTCACGAAATGTGAGCCCACTTGAGACACTCGCTACATTTGAACTAATCCTGTTCAGAGTAGTCAAGTCAGTAATCGCATTCATCAGTTTCTCCTAATTCACCATTATCATTGGACGAATTCGGTTGCTTAAGTTTTGAGGAAATTTTGGAGCTAGTAGCACACTTCTTACTTATTTCCGATCGAAGTGTAGGTGTATTTATTTGGTTTTGTGCTTGTGGTACTTCAAACTTTTCTCGGATTTTCTAGTGTAATTCAAGGCACCATTGTGCAGAATTATACTTATATGGATTGGTTTTTTCCTTCGTTTTTTCTGCCTCCACTACATTAGCTCCCTCTTATCACCAAAAGGGGTCAAAATAGCTGTTTTTCTCTGCTTTTTGATAAGTGTTTGTATCCCGCTGCTACTTTTCGAATTGGTAATATTCTCCTTGTGACTGTCGATCTACAATCTACGATCTTGAAATACAATTACTCCACGAGCGGGGATGTTAGATGAGTGTGGCACAGGAGTTGTACCCGTCACTCAATTCCAGTCCTGCTATGCGAGACAAGTACAGTGACCTGCTAAAGTTCTCTTCAGAGTTTGCAGCTCATTGTCAGTGGTTGCTTATAGCAGGTAATCTTCTGTTCAAAAGATATTCTTGTCAACGGGTCATCGAAAGCAGTTATCACCACGTAATATTTTTGAGGTCTGCAAATATGCATTGCCAAGCAAAATCGTTGTTTGAAACAGTGTGATCCCTTTTCCAGGATTTGATCTTAGCCATTTACGAGTTTCATCCTTTTATTATTTGCTAAGGGCTGTAGCCTGTAGCTACAAACACAAATGTATATGCAAGCTATCCCTTGCCAGACCGATTACTTTCAAACTTTTTGTGAGTCGAAAACCTTTGTTCACCCCGACGAACGGTACCAGGTGTTTGAAACATTGTACACAGAGCTCTTTAGCCATCCACCTTGTTTGGCGAACCTCTGATGTTGCAGGAGCTGGGACTCCAATCTGAAACTCTTACCTCAACCGTCTGATTGAGAAAACTACCACTGGTGGACGAACACACCAGACTCAGAAAAGCAGAACTGCACTGTCCTAGTATCACCTCTTTCAGTAGTTTGTATATGCACTTTCAGAGTAAGTATTGTTGAGTGGCTTTAGAGTTTACTGACTGATATACCTGTCTCATCACAATCAAATGCTCTGCCCCCAACAAGCTCGTATTCACCGATGACACTACCAAGCAAGTCAGACAGTTTTTCAGCAGGTGGAACTTTAAAACCCATGGCTCGAGCCGTTGAAGTACCTTCTGGTTTGGGTAAACTCAGGCTATGACACCGCCTGAATTATCCTGTTATCCACAATACTATTGGTTTTCTATCGTTGCCAAATGGGTGAGGCAATTTGTTAGAATTTGCAAGTTCGTAGTCTGATTCTTGGAGTTCTTAGTTGTTTATCCAATAGCTGAGTTTCCATTTTAGGCAAATATGCGACTAGATCGGCCTGTTTTCTGCACATTAAAGACATAAGGAAGAGTATCCATTGCTGTTTGAACTCAATGGTCATTTTTTTCACTTTGTGCTTCTAATGCGCCTTGGAGGGATAATGAACTTAGTTTCTGTTTTCTTGCAGCCCATTCCTTCTGAAATTAGGGCTTTTCCAGTCGTTTCCATGGATATAACAGATCAACATTTCCTGTTAGATTTTCTATTGTTGACTCAGATCACTGGGAACAGAAGACATAAATTATTTTCGTAATAAAATGTAAAAAAATGCAAAAATAATTAACATGGAGCAGATTGGCGCACTATTGGAGTAGAACGAGGCAGTACCCTTTACTGCCCCACCCAGTTCTGTCGCTAGAATACAGCTTCAAATTACATAATATTCAGTGACCACCATAATTAACGTTTAAACTACGTATAAATGAAGCTAAGGATTCAATCAAGACCATGACAGCGATTTGTTGTAACTGTAACAAAGCTGCGTTTGCTTGCTTGAGATGAATTACGAAATGAAGACCGTAAAACATGTACGAAAGACACATCGACACAAACAAAGAGAAACACAGCTCATAATGGCATCATTCCGTTGTTCGATACTTCGCCTTGATCTCTCGACATATTTGTAACAACATCCGAGGGAAGACAGTACATACAAGGTAGAACACACCGTTTTTCTGAAACATTATATGTGGTAGCAGACTTTTATGAAGAACGTTTCATATGACAGGAAGGAGTAGTCTATAGAACTGTTTCTGTCAGGATTTATCAGACATTTATTTCACTGAGAAAACTATCAAAAATATTACTTATCATCTACTGATTAATTATTGATGAAACGACAGTTTTCCTGATGAGTGACGAAGAATAATGTCTTAATTATGTTTTAAAATTCAGATTGTGTTCCACGAACCTATCAATAAAGTTCGAGGTTATGACCACAGGGCCATGAGATTTATGTTAAGAAATACATTCTTTCTAACAGAACTATCCCAAAAAAGTGAAATTGGTACTGAATTTCACTCAAATCAAGTTTAAATTACTGCAACCTGTGGGAAAACAGTTTAGCCAGAGTTCTATTACATTGTAGACATATTCCCACCAATAATGAACTAACTCAGCGAGAATGACAAAGTTTTGTCACGCACAGAGGAATGCATCAGAACTTACCGTTATCAAATTTCTATTTAGAGCGCCAAAATTCTCGTCACTAATATAAGCAGGCGTCAATGCAGTGTAGGCTATATATTCATGATTTCCCTGTTTTGCACTCGGAACCGCATCAAGCTCATTTGTACAGTGACAAAACGTATTAAAGCCGAAACTGAGATAAAATATTTATGTAGGTACACCGCTTTCGTCAAACACGTCTTCTTCTATACACTGTGGTACCAATGTTGCCATTTGGCTGCGTCAAAACATGTAGTGGGTCACTTAAGATGTGAGGTTTCTGCCATTATACTCACACATTATGTTGATACTAGCATATTTCGACATACTCTCAGACAAAGAATCATTTCATTCGGCATTGAAAATCACATATATTTAGAAAGCAGTAAAGGCACTGATATACTTTATGCGATTATTGAAGCGTAACAAACTTTATTTTCGAAGCCTAGTTACTAATTATCTTTTTAACGAACTCAAACTTTCAGCTGTATTTCAGTAAATACCCATACGTTTTTAAAAGCGCACGCAGAAGTAAAGGCTATGGGGATACTCGTTTATTCGTTAAATGGACGACAGAGAGTAAGCTGTGGTGGCATCGAGTGAGAAAAGGAACCCAGCAGTAGATTCCTGCCTAGTCTGCGGCTGCTGCATTATATTCCGTGACAGCAAACATTACGAGAAGAAGAAATCGGTCTTCAAAAAGGACGTTTTTAGTGGACAAGTATTCGTATCCAACATATCCAAGGATTATCGATGATAATTACCAACTCTTAGTAAATTCTGTGAAAGAAACGTTGAAGAAAGAAAACACTTTCTTGAGAAAATAAATTACTCCTCCCGAAAAGTTATTTGCCACGCTAAAACTTCTTGCTGCTTGTGAATCTTAAGAAAGTTCGGAATACCAAAGACGATAATGAAATGCAGTCTAATGCCACGTGATACCTGAAGTTTGTGATACGGTCATGGAAGCCCTGCCAAACGATTATTCGAAGGAGCTTGGAAAAAGCTCCAAACACAATTACTAATATATTAGTTATTACTATTTTTATTATTACTTAATCACTTCATCTTACAATAATAGAGGTTCCGATGTTACGTAATTTATATGTGTTAATTTGACAGTTTATTAATTGTCCTTTTTTCCAGAGTAAAGTTACTGAATATTTTCTACCGATTTTTGTTCATACAAAAATCAATTTTTGATCAATGTACCTTGATGTATGAATTTTTTTCCTTATAAATGTATGCAATATAAATTTTGCAATATATGTAGTCAGGTTTAATAGTCGTCCAATCGAGGCTGGAGACGAAAGACTGTCTGAGGGAGATTAACTGCTAATTGAGACTCTTACTTAAACTTGTGAACAGAAGAACTGAAAGAAGACAGCTACACTTATTGGGACCATGAGTTATTTTAACTGTCAACGAAGAAATACTGTAAGATGTCATGGTCTCCTGACTTTCATTGCTTACATATTCCGCCCTCACAATCATATTCCGCACATCAAGACGCTTCATTCAAAGCCGAACTGGATAAGATAAAGTCAATATTGTATGAATTCATGTAAACGATATGCAAATAACAAGTGCGCACCGGGGTTGAAATTCTCGAGGCTGGCATACACACATAATTCCAGACACGACGCTCAGAGAAGCTTTTAGTTCGAGAGAGGCAGACCAGACACCGGGAGGGCGGTCCTTACAGAGGACGAGTCAACCTCGGCCGCCCCTGGAGCAAACAGCGGGTGCCCGAGTGAAAAGGGGAATGACCCCGTGTTCGGCTTAAAAGAAAATTCCGCTACATTGTGTGGGAGCGTCCAAGCAACGCATTCTTTACACATAGCACGCTGTTTCAGAGATTTTCACAGGGAGACAGCAAATACCAAACGCCGATACTACAGATTCCGGATTGGTCGCCTTAAACGAAACGTCATTCTCCCGTTTTAGAAGAGCAATGCTGATTGGCAGACGATATTTCTGACGCCTTGAGCTGAAGGAGTAATGGAAGAGACTGTCTGGCGTGGAGAGGCGCCGTTCTGTTGTCGGTCTTGGAGCAAGAAACAAGTCTCTCCTCATAACTTCACTAGCAGAGCGCATCTGTCGAGAGCGAATCGAAGTGCGACTCCATATTCAGTCCTTGTGATTAAGCGTTGTTCACTGTGTTGGCCGATACACTTACTGTGCGGTGTGAATGGACAGCGTTATAGTTATTTTTGAGTGGCATCACGGTGGACTGGTTATCTGACCGGTACAGCACGACAATAGTTAGACTAGGGGCGAATAGGAATCCTTGACTTCATCAAGGCATAGGGAGAGTTTGATTGGCGAAGTTAAATCCAGATAGAACGAGAGTTATCTTATTTGTCAGCAGCGAGCGGCGCAGACTGCAGTCATCGCAGCTTATGGTATTGTGTGCTACAGCTCTTGCGAGCCCCATATTTCCTCCACAACAGTACACTTCACTGCATTTCACACGCGACTGCCTCGACCGTATCAAGTTGATTAGGTGCGCCACTCAGCCATTCTGCCAAGTCAATAACAATCCTAAACTTTGTATAGAAATTTCATTAGCGAATCCTATCCTTGAGAGGTAACTTCACATTCCGAAAAGAACCAGGATATAACTTGTTCAATTCATAACTAAAAGTGCCATTGTGATTTCTCAGAATTTTTGCAAAATGGATAATAATTTTCGTTAGTTTCATGTTTTTATTACACTAACTAGCACTACTCCAGCACCCAAGTATCCCACTAGTTACGTAAGAAGTTTTGTGAATTGCAGCGGATGACTCCAGAAGATACTTATTGCTGAAAGTTTTTCAGGCATTTCTCTTTAGAAGATTAGGAGCGTCCGTCTGACTTCTGTAGCAGTGTGGGGGTGGAAATTACATCTTGCAGGAGCCACAGGGTAAAGAGTACATCTCAGATTAATCTGTTGCGCAGAATAACAGAATTGCACATCAACGCCATGCACCACCGAATACTCATATGAGAAATGCGGAAATTGAATGAATCACATCTGTAGTAAGAGAACGCTGCTTCTACCTTTGTATTATTCAGGCACATTACGCTGGAATTTACTAATTCTGATGGCTTAAAATGCAATTAGCATATGAAAGATGGGAGTTTTTTAAAATAAATACGCATTTTGCCTGAGCGAATATAATAGTAGTGCTGGTGTTCATTGTTAGAAGATAAAGATTTGTGTTTCCTACAATATACTAAGATGAAAGCAATCATGGACACTCTAATGTGTTCCACATAACATTTCATATGCAACAAACTACTGTTTGGAGCAGAATTTTTCTGTACTAATTTTCAGCTAAATTCGTTAATTTGAATAGGAGATCCGTTATTATTGGAGCTATAAGTAGTGTACGTACAGCTACTCGGGTGCAGATAGATTCCATTCACCCACACTACCAGACCTGGTACTCGGCCGTTGACGTTTTTCCAAAAGTCATGCATGACCCCATTGATGACCTTTAACTAAAATCAATGACGTCATCATCCTTTGCTAATCTACGCGTTCCCCCCCACCCCCCCCCCACCCCCTCCACTCCTCGCCTTACCTCTAGCCAATACTAATGCTGTGTTACAAGTTCGAAAATAGCAGAAAAGGCCACATTTCATTAGTGTTAAAATTTCAGTGCACCTTATGTCCAGCCAATTATAGCATAGCATTAATAATCCAAAATAGTGGAAATAGCCAAATTGTGGTAATGTGAAGTTAAAAGTCTCACTCCCTTGCCACTTTTCGTCACCTAGACGTATTAAAAATTCTCCTTTCTATCACAAGCCAATAAGATTACAATATTTAAATGGTGTGACCGACCAGGGTGTTGTATTAAAGTAAAGTTATGTTCAAAAATATGGTGTCAAATCACTATATTTTTGACGTACACATCATGTCACACCCCTTTCTTCTCCTTATCTCCAGCGAATCATAGCACAGTACTGGAAATATAAAAGATGATGGAAACAGGTCACATGTGTCCTACCCAATTTTGTACGTATCAGAGCTTATGTTTTAAATGACGGTAAAAATGCCACCAGATATCGAATAAAAAATTACGTAGGCTTCAGTTCATAGTCTAAGATATTCATTATTTTCTAGAAGGTCAAATACACTGAACTTGAAAATAGAAGATATTCGTTACTTCTGCAACATCCAAGATATGCTACTTGATTGTCTCATATCATTTAATGTCAAACATATTTATTATTTCCAGCACAGAATAGTGTCTAGTTACGTTATTGAACTACAGACCAGTTCTGTGCATTATAATCCAACTTTCCCATTCTATCCAGCACAACATTTTAAAAAAATCGTGTTGCTGTAAACACAGCAGTTTTGTGTTTAATACTCTGTGACCTCTCTAGTAAACGATAGACAGTAATGGTAAACAAAGAACGCTAGATGCTTAATGGTTAAATGCTGTATAACTAAACCAAACCTAATATCTAACAGCAAACGATTAAAATCTAATTCCTAACAATTAATGACTGAACTATCTAACAGCTAATGCCTAGTGCCTAATGCAGAATGCCTACCCCTCATACCCTCTGAACGTGCCTCAGCAGCTGGGTGTGCAGAAGACTGCACACAGCATTACGATGCCTACAACTAACGCCCTCTGCCAAACGCATGACAGATAACGCCTTAGTGCGACCACACTATAATATATTACAGACAAAACAGAGTTACCTCTCTCCAGTAACTGTTAAGACCCATTAATGGCTGCTGCTTAATCTGTGATGCATAATTGTTCCAGGCAGGAACATTGTACTATACAGTTTCCCTTCCACCAGTAACTGTCATGCATCTGGTATCAGAATGCCGTTAAAAAACTCAGTAATCCCCGATACTTAACAGCTATTTGTACCACCTAACGCATAACGTACAAAACAGTGTACATATACTGTAACATTCAAAAAATGTCAAAGATACGAATCATTACTTTGCGTGGAAACGTGTTCTTGATATTAAATGCACCAACACATGTGATTCTTACAAGAGGGGGAGAGACCATTGACTGCTGCATTATTCTCTGCTAACGACGTAACTTGATGTTAGCGCAATTTGAACTATATGGATAAGTGACGGTAGGGTATTTCCTGCAGCAGGCTATATAAGTAGGTGCTACAACCTCTCTTACTGTGGTGAATGTAGAACGATTGTAATGTAGGATGGTAGAATCCACCTATTTTCAGCAAGATACATATATGAAAACATGATATGTTGCAATCGGTTGCATATATCAATAATACTGGAGAACATACATGCTTAACCTTGTCGGAGATAGGTAATAATAATAACTATTATTATTATTATCCAATGGACATAGGACTCTCTCTCCGGCTGGGCTGAATGACGGTAAAAACAAGACTTTGTCCTTCCAACAAAGTCTGGTTCTTTGTGCTCAAGATTCGATCTAAAGTACACCGAAAATTGTTATCAGTATCATTGTTACACAGTGGATAAAAACACTTTTATCTTGTTTCCTCATTACTGCCTTATATTGATGTAACAACGTTGTGGTCCAATTGAAGAATGTATTACATAGAGAGGGAGCGAGAGTGAGGATGGAGAGGGATTTTAGGATACACTAGACCACCCCTGAATCCTATTGTTTAGCATCCTGGCCTTCGGTGCAGTAGAACATCGTTTCAATTCTTGGTACCTCCACAGGTCTGTGGAGTTCATAGATTTCAAAATACCTACTGACTAAAAAGCTCTCATAAATTCACGGGCAGCGTGTCCTAAATTTTCAGATCTATCTCTCTGCATAGACACACGTGATCTTACCTAATCACGGACACACAGGCTTGGCGTCGCGCACAGAACGCGTGCTGTGTATGGAAGCATTACAGATGGAGTTCAACGACCCCAAATACCAAGTACGAAATTTCATATCACAGTACAAAAGTGGTACATTATCTTAATGTACCCGTCGTCTTTCCCTTGAGTTTCTGAAATTGTGTGAGTGGGCGTTGGATATCATTGTGGTTTATATAGACAAATAAATGTTAATGTTATAAAAAAACTGACTTTACTGGTTTGCTTAAAATTTAACACAGAACCTTCTTGTATTTCTAAATCTGGAAGCCTCTACAGTCGGGATGAGATAAGTGTGAGCAAGAAAACTTATAAGAACAATATGTCTCATCTCGCGTGTATTCTGTCTTCTGGAGAAAACCTACTTTCTCTTGTTCCCATCTATTCCATTACATCTAGTGTTTCTGGAAATAGGTGTGTCCTGGTAATATGCATAGGTAAGCCCTGGTTCAACGCATGAGATAACAAATCTTTACTGATTTAGCAGGGATGTTTAGGTATGAAAGCACGAAGACCCGTTAAGAAAGCTTGTAATTGGTATTGAACTGTTGCGGAGCCGTCAAAAAAATCGTGGGGGATCAGTACAGAATTTAAAGAGCACACGCAAAAATTCGGCTCATAAAATGTAAATGTTCTTATGATTTATCAAATCTATCATTCAAACAATCTCTTTATAATATCTGTGAATATATTTTGATTGTAATAGCCATGACTACATGAATTGTCTCATGTAATGTTACAGAATCTGTGGCCATCCTGATCGAGCATATGGAAGTTATTGTCCTACAGCAGCAGGAACGTTCTCCGGAAGTATTCATAACTATTCGGAAGCATTCAAAGGTTATAGAGAAACTGATACAACATCTAGCGAAAGTTATTCCTTTTTTTTAAACTAGTAGATGTGGACAGCCTAGTTTTTAAGCTCCTGAATCAGATTTCCTCATAAAAGAAAGATATTTCGAGTTTCTGCGCTAAGAACGGAGTTGTGGGTGGGAAATCTGAAAGCGGAGAGAAATGGAAATATTCTTCTTATTGTAAATACTACCATTCAACTATTCTGTTGGTTACATTTATGAAAACATAGTTTTATTTTCTCGTTTAATGTTTGATAACCTGTGTCCCCCTCCCCCTCCCGATAGCAGCAAGATTCTCTCGAAAGTAATGGGAGGGTATAAAAAGCAGAGATTTCAACTTGCAGAAGTCATTCCTGTGTAGTCGTTGGAACTGTAAACATCTGTTTTGAGCTTCTGGAGCAGATGGGGAATAAAAAAGCAGCAAAAATAAGCAGTGCAGTTTCTTCTGTACTAAAAATCAGAAGTCGAAAATTCGAGACACAGATTTAAGTACCCATTTTACACTCCTTATACATAAAATCACTTTAACATTCTGTTTGTCATATCTATGAATACATGTTTTCCCTTTTGATGTTACAGATCTGCAGTCTTTCTGATCGAGCAAAGAACAGAAGAACAGTCATCCAGTGTGAGCAGCAGTCTCTTTGAATGGCTGTTGAGGAAAACCAATCAGCAAAAATGAGTAGCAGCAGAGCTCCAGCAGAAGAAGACCATCACTCTGGTAGGCTAAATTTTTATCGACTAACCTATTGTTATTATAATGGCTGAACCAGTATAAAAACGTATCAAGTTACATGATGACATCGAATGACTTGTTTTGCCGATTCTGCATTTACAAGATGAATACAGGCTCCGGCTTAAGGGTCACCTATATTTCCTGGACGCCTGCTTTCCGATTTTCGAGAGTCTATTCTGTCAAACCCGCACTTAACTGTTTGCAAGTCTGCAAGTTACTCTTGCCGAAGACAGAGAAGAAACGACAGAAAGATACAGAAAATGTTCGACTGCTGCCCTGGCCAGTTCATTCTCCAGGTCTCTCACCAATTGAAAATGTCTGGTCAATGGAATTGTAGCCGAGCAACTGGCTCGTCACAATACCCCAGTCACTACTCGTGATGAACTGCGGTATCGTGTTGAAGCTGCATGGTCAGCTGTACCTGTACACGCCATCCAAGCTCTGTTTGACTCAATGCCCAGGCGTATCAAGGCCGTTATTACGACCAGAGTTGGTTGTTCTGGGTACTAATTTCTCAGGATCTATGCACCCAAATTGCGTGAAAATGTAATCACATGTCAGTTCTGATGTTCAAATGTGTGTGATATCTTATGGGACTTAACTGCTAAGGTCATCAGTCCCTAAGCTTACACACTACCTAACCTAAATTATCCTAAGGACAAACACACACACCCATTCCCGAGGGAGGACTTGAACCTCCGCCGGGACCAGCCGCACAGTCCATGACTGCAGCGCCTTAGACCGCTCAGCTAATCCTGCGCGACAATGTCAGTTCTAGTAATATATATTTGTCCAATGAATACCAGTTTATCATCTGCATTTCTTCTTGGTAGCGCAATGTTAATGGCCAGTAGTGTATTTTTACTTAAATGCTTCATTAACAAGAACATTAATTATTTAGCTACTTAAACTAGATTTAGCATTCGTTTCTAACAATTACTCCTCGATAATTGTCGTGAAAATTCTGATTACCTACAGACTAAAAAAGAAATAGAATAATAACAGCTGTGAAGAGGAGGGCCTTCTACATCATTTCCTTGCTGTTAATACATGTGGTTTGTGGATAGCTACACACATTTACTTACACCTTTCGTACTTCAGGTATCTGTCGATTCGCGAGATGCTTCCGCTGTGTCTTTAAAGCGCAAGCTCTACTCCTGGTCTGCTAGCCTGCCCCAGAAACTCAACGGCTTTGGAAACGTATTCCTTCTTGCTGCGAGGATGATTGGGACTTGCCGACATTGTAGATTAAGTCTGGCATCTCTGTGAGAAAAGCTATCCTACTAAATTCCCTTGATATTGTCTGGGTACTTCGATTAAATACCCTCAACGGGATTCGCTTATGGTGTGTCGTCTAACGACAAAAGTTATCTTTTTAGTACAGGAAGGTCATTCTACGCAGAAAAAAAGCCGCTCCTTCTACAGGCTACAAGTGGCCCATCGGGACTATGCGACCGCCGTGTAATCTTGCGAGGAGGATGCGGATATGAGAGGCATGTGGTCAACACACCGCTCTCCCGATCGTTATGATGGTATTCTTGACCAAAGCCGCTACTATTCGGTCGAGTAGCTCCTCAATTGGCATCACGAGGCTGAGTGCACCCCGAAAAATGGCAACAGCGCATGGCGCCCTGGATAGTCACCCATCCAAGTGCCGGCCACGTCCGACAGCGCTTAACTTCGGTGATCTCACTGGAACCGGTGTATCCACTGCGGCAAGGCCGTTGCCCAATCTACACAGAAGCTACTATTAATTGGGGCTTGATTGAAAATTAACTCTCCTAGCCATCACTAGCATTATGAGGCGGCGGAAAGTGCTGCAGTTCTTCGCTGGGTCAGTTGAAAATGCGTCGCCCACAAATACCGAAGTCGCGGTGGCTCTCGATTCTAATCTCACAGAAGACAATCTTTCCTTACTTTACATGACAGAGCTACAGTGATTCGGCTTGCTGAATGTAGCAAATAATACACTTTTATAAAATCCCAAAGAAAGCAGGTGTTGACAGATGCGAAAATTACCGAACTATCAGTTTCATAAGTCACAGCTGCAAAATACTAACACGAATTCTTTGCAGACGAATGGAAAAACTAGTAGAAGCCAACCTCGGGGAAGATCAGTTTGGATTCCGTAGAAACACTGAAATACGTGAGGCAATACTGACCTTACGACTTATCTTAGAAGAAAGATTAAGGAAAGGCAAACCTACGTTTCTAGCATTTGTAGACTTAGAGAAAGCTTTTGACAGTGTTGACTGGAATACTCTCTTTCAAATTCTAAAGGTGGCATGGGTAAAATAAAGGGAGCGAAAGGCTATTTACAATTTGTACAGAAACCAGATGGCAGTTATAAGAGTTGAGGGGCATGAAAGGGAAGCAGTGGTTGGGAAGGGAGTGAGACAGGGTTGTAGCCTCTCCCCGATGTTGTTCAATCTGTATGTTGAGCAAGCAGTAAAGGAAACAAAAGAAAAATTCGGAGTAGGTATTA
The DNA here is from genome assembly GCF_023864345.2 of Schistocerca serialis cubense. Lineage (NCBI taxonomy): Eukaryota > Metazoa > Arthropoda > Insecta > Orthoptera > Acrididae > Schistocerca > Schistocerca serialis. Next base: position 738,871,975 of record NC_064643.1, on the reverse strand, counting down.
AAATTCATGGATAAGAAATAAAAACTTTGAGGTTCGCTGATGACATTGTAATTCTGTCAGAGACAGCAAAGGACTTGGAAGAGCAGTTGAATGGAATGGACAGTGTCTTGAAAGGAGGATATAAGATGAGCATCAACAAAAGCAAAACAAGGATAATGGAATGTAGTCTAATTAAGTCGGGTGATGCTGAGGGAATTAGATTAGGAAATGAGGCACTTAAAGTAGTAAAGGAGTTTTGCTATTTGGGGAGCAAAATAACTGATGATGGTCGAAGTAGAGAGGATATAAAATGTAGGCTGGCAATGGCAAGGAAAGCGTTTCTGAAGAAGAGAAATTTGTTAACATCCAGTATTGATTTAAGTGTCAGGAAGTCATTTCTGAAAGTATTCGTATGGAGTGTAGCCATGTATGGAAGTGAAACATGGACGATAAATAGTTTGGACCAGAAGAGAATAGATGCTTTCGAAATGTGGTGCTACAGAAGAATGCTGAAGATTAGATGGGTAGATCACATAACTAATGAGGAAGTATTGAATAGGATTGGGGAGAAGAGAAGTTTGTGGCACAACTTGACCAGAAGAAGAGATCGGTTGGTAGGACATGTTCTGATGCATCAAGGGATCACCAATTTAGTATTGGAGGGCAGCGTGGAGGGTAAAAATCGTAGAGGGAGACCAAAAGATGGATACACTAAGCAGATTCAGAAGGATGTAGGTTGCAGTAGGTACTGTGAGATGAAAAAGCTTGCACAGGATAGAGTAGCATGGAGAGCTGCATCAAACCAGTCTCAGGACTGAACACCACAACAACAACAACAAAATCCCATATGACGCGAGAAAGCTATTATTCATTTCTTCAATAACATTCACCGCGTACATAGCACAGATGTTCAAGTTTTCAGCTATCCCCTTATTATAAAATCCAAAGTCGCCAGAGACCTTGACACCAGTCTCCTTTTTCCTGATAAATTTTGTCGGCCATAGTACCGTTACATACTTAGTATTCCTCACGTCATGTGCTAAGAGAATACTGGTTACAACACTGTTGCTCTTGAGTGGTGTACACACCGTTTATAGGAAATACTTGTAAACACGCTGGAGACGAAACTACAAATATTAAATAATCTCAATAATCTCATGTTTGCCAATGTGAGTGTACAGACATCCGCTGCAGATCATAGGCTCATGGTGCGAGTTACGTCGCCATCACTTGGGCTGTTGTCGGGTATCGTCAGGCGGCCGTTGGCGGAGGAGAAAGTATTCCGATCAGGACAGGCAGCCAAGATCTCTTCACGGAAACGTTTTCCCGAGGTTTTGCTGTTACTGGCGGCTTATAAAATGAAGTAATTTATTTCTGATCGTCCAGTGAATTAATACTGTTGGCAGTACTTTGGTAGTTTACAAAATTGTCGAAGCATCGGGTTCAACAACTCAGCTTTTCTTTAACACGGCTCGAAGTTTACCGTGGAGAGTAGCTTAAATGGAAGCAATGGTTTCTGTGGAAACAGAGTTGGCAGTTTGTGGAGGTCGCCGCTTTACGATTTTATTTCAGTGATCACAAAACCAAGTCGAATGTACGCATTGGGAAGCTGAGGCAGTTAATGGCGATTCGATCGAGCAATAACTGAATGTACTGAATCGACTGGAATCGACTCCAGGGAGTCAGGAAAACAGAATTCTCCTCCGGTGTGGCACACCAGTGCTAAGACAAAATCATAACCCAACCACATGTGGAGTTCATTTGTCGGATGGCTTAAAGCTTGATTAGCATCCGTGGGATCTGGGTTTAACTCCCATGTCAGACAAAGTTTTCATAGACATTGGTAGATCCTATGTATCCCTCATTACTCCCAAACAAGAACATAGATTCTATCGTAGTTCCAGATTCTCATTAAACTTGATGTCCCTCTGGTATTGATTACACGTTAGGTTGGCCCACGACAGAGGCTTAAGTGGCAGCATGCAGAAACTCTGTCACCAGTGACATTTGTTAGTCTAGTACTTTCGTTTTAGTTAAAAACTTAACACATTGTAAGATAGAATGATAGAGAAATATCATGAAACTGATTCGATGAACCCTCTGCCAGGCACATAAGTGTGATTAGCAGAGTAACCATGTGGATAGATGTAGGTAGAAGATCACAGGGCACTTATTCTATCTTTTATTTCGGCTTGAGGTGTTAAATACATTGGATCTGGTTTCACGTCATTTGATCTCTTCGTGACGACACAGTGCCATCAACTCGTTGTTAGCTCAATGTTCCAAACTTCTCAACTCCTCCACGTAAGGCGTGTGTCAGGGCTCGAATCCTGACTCATCACAACAGTTTTCATGATTTGTTTTCAATCCTTAGCATGAGCACACCTAACTGTTGATGGAAATATTTTTTGATTCTTAACATGGCTTCGGCACATTTTTTTAAGTTCCATCTTGCCGCTCCTAGCTGTTCGTGAAAAAGAATTCGACAGTTAACGTGTCATCTGGAGTAGTCAACAACGATATGTGCGGGGTCCGATTCCCAGTCATCACTGTACTTTTTGTCACGTCACTTCTAGTTTAAACATGAGCACGTCTCGCTTCTTGTGAAAGAAACCTATAGTTAATATCTATTCATGTGTAGAAAACGGCGATAGGTGCCGGGCTCGAATCAAGGGAAGGCAGAACTCATTAATTTTCTCCTCACCGCAGTTCCAAACATCTCGCTACTGCCGAGAATATTCGATATCTGGAATTTTACTGAGCTTACTAAACAGTCGGACTAGGTGCTGGGCTCGAATCACCATTCAACACATTCATTACTTACCGACACAGTACAAAAATTTTCGTCATGTAATTTAAAAGTCTGACTTTCTAACCGATACTGGCTAAAAAGTAATATACCCTTTCTTTTTAAAACCAGTCAGCAGTGTCACCCAGTACTGGGGTCGAATCTAGACGAGACACGATATTTTGCTTATTTAGTACTGGGTCACAATCCATATCTAGAACAAAACGATACGTCATGTCATTTAAAGTTCAAAGATACAAATATATGTACAGCCACCTGCTAATTAATAACTTTTACCTGATATCTCATACTGTGTTAAACAACAAATGCGATGATTGTTTTTCGAACTATACATAGACCAACGTGTCGCGTTGGTTATCGTTGCGGGCATTAATTGTGTCAGATACTAAAGAGAGTGACGGTATTTTAGAAATATCACGTACTGTGAGAAATTTGAGTTTACAAGTGTTAAGGAGTGTCTCATACGTGGCATCTTCATCTTAATTTAGAGTTAAAAGCCACACAGAGCAGTGGTTTCTTTTGGACACTTGTAATCAGTTTGTAGAGTCAAGCGACTGTACCGAAACGTCGTTATAGGACATGCAAGAAAGTTTCGTTACGTGTGCTGCAAGCAAATCGGGCGAAATGCAGTCCAATTCGTTTGGACACTTTTCAGCGTGATAGACCTACAGTTATGTTAAGGAGATACCACGCTATAGAAGTCTAATACGTATGAATGCCAATTTTTAATTCAGTTCAGCTCAAATTATAACTTTCCAGGCCTGTACAGTTACAGCAAAAAACTGGCAATGCTCCGGTCTCTTTTAATTCTGATGCATAATACATGAAATGATTGGTGTATCGAAGGATTATATGTAAAACACGTCGACAGGATACTGTGGGACCCCGATACGTCCGAGATGGAGGATCATTAAATCTGAAACCAATAATCAGCGTTAATTGAATCATGAAACAGCTTGATAAGATGTTGTTACTCTCTAATTTTACGTGGGATGGGTGTCATTCAAACTAATACCTGTAATCACTGTTCATTACTTCACTCTCCACTCCAAGCAACGCTACATGAGGGCTCCTGTTACTGCTGTCTGAATTATTAATTCCAATGTAATTAGCTTAATTTACTGAACTGCGGCTAAATCCCGCATAGTTTATTAAGAGGAATAATGTGATCAGTTACACAGTATATTGTGGTTACGTACGTTACGATTTGATGCATGAGTTAACTGAAAATAAATATAACAATTAATAATTCATACGTTTCATCGTACATCGAATTAAGTACCAGTGCAGTTCATCAGTGCACTCACTGTATATATTCACGGGGGAACTTAAGTGATTAAATTAGCATTGGTATTGTGAAAGGAGGAAATAAGTATTTTTCCACCACAAATAATTCTACGAACAGCTCATACTTTACCAAATCCGTTCCTAAATTCTTAATTGCTTAACAAACTACAGCATTCAAATACCCATAAACTCTTCACGCTACAGGACTCCATTGGAGTACATTCTGACGAAAGGTAGTCAGTCTTTCATTACTCTGTTAATGCAGGTAACACCTGAGATATCGTTCTCGACAAGGCTATAAATTTATTAAAAAAAAATAAAATAAATAAAATTTTCTCCACAGTAAAACCAAACAAAAAATTTTCTACATCGTTTCATCGTAATTACTTTTCCATTTCTGATAGGAGCATTGGTACCAGGAATAGTACTTATGCCGAAAAATGTAAATAGTTTTCATTTTTTTCAGTTTCAGGACAGATTACATTTTAAGTGATTCCTAAGAAGAGCTAACTGTCTAGGGTCCCGTGTTCGAACCTAGCCAACACTTAAATTTCGAATAAAAATCATTACCTATGTCAGCTGAAGACTTCTAAAACACCCTCGTACTTCTAATGACCTTCTCAAAGAGGGCGCAGGAGCGAAAGAAGTTGAGGCCACTCTTTTGTCCTGCGGGTGGGAGACTGTAAGAAAAAGTCGGACCGATCAGCAATGATCAATAGTTTGAGGATACAGAAGGTAGCGGACACCACTGCATTAAAGATATATAATGTGAATCGGCAGGACATGTGACCTGTAACTGAAGAAGTGCTATGATGATCTCCCCATTTGCAAAGGATTAGGGTTAGTCTCCCATTCGAATATCCTGGAGCTGAATGTTAAGAGGGAGGTGACCATGAGAAAAAGATTGAATAAGCAACGAAAGGGCAACAAAGCAAGAGTCTGAGCGTGCAATATAGCAGCAGCTGAGAGGGTTTACTTAATCATGATGTTGTTATTTTAACTGGGGACAGCCGGCCGCGGTGGCCGAGCGGTTATAGGCGCTTCAGTCCGGAACCACGTGACTTCTACGGTCGCAGGTTCGAATCTTGCCTCGGGCATGGATGTGTGTGATGTCCTTAGATTAGTTAGATTTAAGTAGTCCTAAGTCTAGGGGCTAATGACCTCAGATGTTAAGTCCCACAGTGCTTAGTGTCATTTGACCCATCTGAAAATCATACAATGAGAGTAGGATTTGTTATAAATAGGAACGTAGGGCAGCGAGACAGTTACATTGTACATTTCAGTAGTATGGTGTTCTGATCAGATGCCACAGAAAATAAATGTTTGCACGAATATGTCATGTACATATGCCGATGTTGCAAGCAGAAGAAGGAGAGGTAGAGAGGGTGTAAGAAGATATTGGTCGCATAATTAAGTATGATAGGGGAGATGAAAATCTACCGATCTTGGAGATTAGAATTCAGTTGTAGGGGAAGGAGAATATTTTAAAGAGTTAGGGAGGATATGGGATTGGTAGCAGGAATGGGAGAGAATAGAGACTAATTGAGTTAGGGAATAAATCTCGACTAGTAATACTGAGTATTCTGTTCGAGAACCACGAGAGGAGTATTACATGATTCTCTCTTCCAGCAATGTCTCTGATCCAATCCTTGTAGCCTGTTACAAAATACAATCATTTGCTTTTTGTGTCATCAGTCTTCTGAGTAGTTTGATGCGGCCCGCCACGAGTGCCTTTCCAGTGCCAATCTTTTCGTCTCAGAGTAGCACTTGCAACCAAACTTCTCAATTAATTGTTTGATGTAGTCCAGTCTCTGTCCTCTTCTTCGGTTTTTACCATCTAGTATAATGTAGGTTATACCCTGACATCTTTAAAAGATGTTCTCTTATCCTGTCTCTTCTCCTTGCCAGTGTTTTCCACATGTTCCTTTCATTGTTGATTCTGTGCAGAACCTCCTCATTCCTTACCTTATCAGTCCACATAACTTTCAACTTTCTTATGTAGCAACACATGAAATGCTTCTGCTCACTTCTGTTGCAGCTTTTCCACAGTCCATGTCTCGCCGCCATACAATGGTGTGCTTCAAACGTACATTCTCAGAAATTTCTTCCTGAAATTAACACATTTTTTTATAGTAGTAGACTTCTCTTGGCTAGGAATACCTTTTCGCCAGTGCTAGTCTCCTTTTTATGTCCTACTTGCTCCGTCCATCATGAATTATTTTGCTGCTTTCGTATTCAACAATTCTGATAAGTTTCTCGATGTTCTCATTTCTGATACTTCTCATTACTTTCGTCTGTCTTCAAATTACTGTGTCCAGCTTTTGTACTCATTAGACTATGGATTGTATTAAACAAATCCTGTATTTCTTCGTCACTTCCACTGAGGACAGCGATGTCATCAGCGAATCTTCTCATTGATATCCTTTCATCTTGAATTTTAATTCTAAGTTTGTCCCTGTATTTTGTTTTCGCCATTGCTTCTTCGATGTATTGATTGAACTGTAGGGGCGAAAAACCACATCCCTGTATTACATTTTTTCAATCCGAGCACTTAGTTCCTCGTCTTCCACTCTTACTGTTTCCTCTTCATTCTTGTACATAATGTATGTTACCCGTCTTACCCTAGAGCTTAACCCTATCTTGCTAAGGATTTCGAACATCTTGCACGATTTCACATTTTCGAACGTTTTTCCGGGCAGACAAATCCTATGAACGTGTCTTGATTTGTCTTCAGTCTTGTTTCTATTATCACCCGCTACGACAGAATTGTCTCTCTGTCTTCACAGTTCCTAAAGCAAAGCTGATCGTCATCTAGCAGATTCTCAATTTTCTTTTCCATTCTTCTGTATATTACCCATGTCAGCCACTTCTATCCATGAGCTGTTAAGCTGTTGTGCGATAATCCTCGCCCTTTTCGGCTCTTGCAATCTTCGGAATTACGTGTATCCTGCTTTTCTGACACTATGGCGTTATATCAGCGCTCCGATACAATCAACATACCAGTATGAAAAATCGTTTCGTTGCCATTTTCCTCAATAATTTTAGTAATTTCGATGGAATGTCGCACACTCATTCTGCCCTATCCGATTTTAAGGTCTCCAAAGTCCATCCAATTAATGATACTACTGTTATACTGAATTCCTATCTCTTCCCTTTCGACTCCTGTTACTTCTTCTATCACTTCATCATGTAAGTCTTCCTTCTCATGGATCCTCTCATTGTACTCTCTTCACCTATCCGCCCACTCCTCTGTATTTCACTGGAGTTTATCTATCATCTCCGTAACGCTCTCGCGATTACTAAATGATCCTGTAACGAAGCGCGCTGCTCTCCGTTGGATCTTCTCTATCTTTTCTATCAACCCTATCTGGTACGGATCCCACACTACTGAGCAGTACTCAAGCAGTGGGCGAACAAGCGTACTGTAACCTACTTCCTTTGTTTTCGGATTGCATTTCCTTAGGATTCTTCCAATGAATCTCAGTCTGGCATCTGCTTTACCGACGATCAACTTTATATGATCATTCCGTGTTAAATCACTCCTAATGCGTACTCCCAGATAATTTATGGAAATAACTGCTTCCAGTTGTTGACCTGCTACATTGTAGCTAAATGATAAGGGATCTATCTTTCTATGTATTCGCATCACATTACACTTGTCTACATTGAGATTCAATTGCCATTCCCTGCACCATGCGTCAATTCGTTGCAGATCCTCCTGCATTTCAGTAGAATTTTCCATTGTTACAACCTCTCGATATACCACAGCATCATCCGCAAAAAGCCTCAGTGAACTTCCGATGTCATCCACAAGGTCATTTATGTATATTGTGAATAGCAACGGTCCTACGACACTCCCCTGAGGCACACCTGAAATCACTCTTACTTCGGAAGACTTCTCTCCATTGAGAATGACATGCAGCGTTCTGTTATCTAGGAACTCTTCAATCCAATCACACAACTGGTCTCATAGTCCATATGCTCTTACTTTGTTCATTAAACGACTGTGGGGAACTGTATCGAACGCCTTGTGGAAGTCAAGAAACACGGCATCTACCTGTGAATCCGTGTCTATGGCCCTCTGAGTCTCGTGGACGAATAGCGCGAGCTGGGTTTCACTCGACTGTCCTTTTCGAAACCCATGCTGATTCCTACAGAGTAGATTTCTAGTCTCCATAAAAGTCATTATACTCGAACATAATACGTTTCCCAAAATACTACAACTGATCGACGTTAGAGATATAGGTCTATAGTTCTGCACATCTGTTCGACATCCGTTCTTGAAAACGTGGATGACCTGCGCCCTTTTTCAATCCTTTGGAACGCTACGCTCTTCTAGAGACCTACGGTACACCGCTGCAAGAAGCGGGGGCAAGTTCCTTCTCGTACTCTGTGTAAAATCGAACTGGTATCCCATCAGGTCCTGAGGCCTTTCCTCTTTTGAGCGATTTTAATTGTTTATCTATCCCTCTGTCGTCTATTTCGATATCTACCATTTTGTCATCTGTGAGAAAATCTAGAGAAGGAACTACAGTGCAGTCTTCCTCTGTAAAACAGCTTGGGATGGAGACATTTACTATTTCGGCCTTTAGTCTGTCATCTTCTGTTTTAGTACCATTTTTGTCACAGAGTGTCTGGACATTTTGTTTTGACCCACCTACCGCTTTGATATAAGACCAAAATTTCTTAGTATTTTCTGCCAAGCCAATACATTGAACTTTACATTCGAATTCATTGAACGCCTCTCTCATAGCCCTCCACACACTACATTTCCCTTCGCGAAATTTTTGTTTGTCTGCATGGCTTTGGCTATGTTTATGTTTGCTGTGAAGTTCCCTTTGCTTCTGCAACAGTTTTCTAACACGGTTGTTGTGACACGGTGGCTCTTTTCCATCTCTTACGATCTTGCTTGGCACATACTCATCTAACGCATATTGTACGATGGTTTGGAACTTTGTCCACTGATCCTCAACACTATATGTACTTGAGACAAAACTTTTCTGTTGAGCCGTCAGGTACTCTGTAATGTGCTTTTTGTCACTTTTGCTAAACAGAAAAATCTTCCTACCTTTTTTAATATTTCTATTTACGGCTGAAATCATCGATGCAGTAACAACTTTATGATCACTGATTCCCTGTTCTGTGTTAACTGTTTCAATTGGTTTGGGTCTGTTTGTCACCAGAATGTCAAATATGTTATCGCCACGAGTCAGTTCTCTGTTTAACTGCTCAAGGTAGTTTACAGATAAAGCACTTAAAAAAATTTCACTGGACTCTTTGTCCCTGCCACCCGTTTTGAACGTTTGAGTCTCCCAGTCTATATCTGGCAAATTAAAATCTCCACCCAGAACTATAACATGGTGGGGAAATCTACTCAAAAGACTTTCCCAATTATCTTTCAGGTGGTCAGCCACAACAGCTGCTGAGTCAGGGGGCCTATAGAGACATCCAATTACCATGTCTGAGCCTGCTTTAACCGTGACCTTCACCCAAATTATTTCACATTTCGGATCTCCATCAATTTCCTTCGCTACTATTGCACTTATTATCGCTATAAACACGCCTCCCCCTTCACTGTCCAGCCGGTCTCTGCGGTATACATTTCAATCTGAGTTTAGGATTTCATTACTGTTTACCTCTGGTTTCAGCCAACTTTCTGTCCCTAGTACTATATGGGCATTGTGACCGTTTATAAATGAGAGCAGTTCTGGGACCTTTATATAGACGCTCCGGCAGTTTACTATTAGCACATTAATATTGTTATCCCCTGTTGCGTTTTTCCTACTCCTACCTTGCCGCGTCTCAGGAGGCGTCTTGGGCCTAGGGAGGGAATTCTCTAACCTAAAAAACCCACATGTGCTCTCCACACGTATTCCGCTACCCTTGTAGCCGCTTCCTGCATGTAGTGCACGCCTGACCTATTCTGGGGGACCCTACATTTCTCCACCCGATAGCGGAGGTCGAGAAATTTGCACCTCAGATCTCCACAGAATCGGCTGAGGCTCTGGTTTAAGCCTTCTACTCGGCTCCAAACCAGAGGACCTCGATCGGTTCTGGGAACGATACTACAAATAGTTACCTCAGAGTCCACCCCGCGAGCGAGGCTTTCCGCCTTCACCAATTCCGCCAACCGCCTGTACGAACTGAGGATGACCTCTGAACCCAGACGGCAGGCGTCATTGGTGCCGACATGAGCAACAATTAGCAGTCGGGTGCACCCAGTGCTCTCTATCGCCGCCGGCAGGGCCTTCTACACATCTCGGATGAGGCCCCCCGGCAAGCAGACAGAGTGAATACTGGCCTTCTTCCCCGACCTTTGAGCTATTTCCCTAAGGGCCATCACCCGTCTGACGTTGGAGCTCCCAATAACAAATAAATCCCTCCCCCCCGTGTGCCTGCTCGGACCTTGCTGAAGGAGCGGCCACATGTCCACTCACAGGCAGAGCGGGCGATGCCACACGGCCAGCTTCCATATTGACCCTCCGCCTCGTGCGCCGCGAACGCCGCGGAACCCGTGATTCCCCTTGGGGAGAGGGTGGCCCAACCGCGCCCGGTACCCGCGAAGATGTCTCGACATCTTGCTACCATTGCTTTTAATTTTACCGAAGGGTATTTTACTTTTCTATACGTTGAGTCAGTTGTTCCAACCATTATTTCGTGTTCGAAATCTTCATATTTTCATGAAGACATTTCGCTATAGTTTCTCTTCACTCGCTGTTTATCTCATTCCTAGTCGACTCAATTCTTTATTTCTGAATTTCCTTGATTATTTTTTTTTCTTCCTTCTTCAGTTTGACCAGGTTAAATGTTTCTCCTGTTACCCATGGTTTCCTGGCAATTACCTTCTTTCTATCTATGTTTTTCATTTCAGTTTCTGTGATTGACGCTTCTTCTTCAGCTGAACAGGCTATTGTGCTACTCATTATCGCAGTACGTATAGCATCAGAGAACTTCAAGCGTATCTGTTCATTCCTTAGAATTTCCATATCCCACTTCGATGTGCATCGATTCTTCCTGACTCGTCTCTTAAACGACAGCCTGATCTGAGTGTATATCTGCCACTGAATAAGCCTTACACTCAGATATCTGATATTGGATACTCTTTCTGACATTTTGTAACATAACTGAAATCTTCTTGTATTTCCCGGCCTTTTCCAAGTATACCTTCTCCACTTGTAAATCTTGAACAGAGTGTTCGCTAAAACCATTTGAAATTAATTACTGCACTCAATTAGTCTCCCTCTTTTATCAATCCTACTACCAAGCCCTTATTCTCCAGTAACTCTTTCTTCTACTTCCTCCCCTAAACCCGATTTCAGTCCCCCTGATTATTATTAGATTTTCATCTCTATTTACATACGTAATTACCCTTTAAACGTCTTCATATACTTTCTCTATTCTTTATCTTCTGCTTTCAACATTGGCATGTATACCAGAACTCTTGTTGTCGGTGTTGGCTTCCTATCGATTCTGATAACAACAATCCTATCACAGAACTGTTCACAGTAACTCATTCCTTGCCTTACTTTCCTACTCATAACGAATCTCACTCCTGTTATACCATTTTTCCGCTGCTGTTGATATTTCCCATTATTCGCCTGACCAGAAATCATTGTTTTCTTTCCATTTGACTTCTCTGCACCCACTACATTTAGATTGTGCCTTTAGCATCTCCCTTTCTAGTTTCTCCTAGCTTCCGTATCACATTCAAACTTTTGATATTACACACGTCGAACGTTATCCTTCCGTTGGTTATTCTATCTTTTTCTCATGTTCACCTGACTATTGGTAGTTTCCTAGCGGATATTTGAATGGGGCACTAGTCCAGAATCTTTTGTGTATGTAGAGATTATCTTAGCGCTGTTCAGTTACAAGTCGCAAGTCGTATGCATACACGTAATGTGTCTTTAACGCCTTATGTGTCTTGAATGCAGTTTTTTTCCACTGCCTGCATCCTCAAGCCTTTGTCCATTTTTGATTCCCCCTTCTTACCGTTCCAGTAGTAAGAGAGTGCCCTGAATCTCTATCGGCTTCTCCGGTCTCTTTGACAACGCCGTTGGCAGGAGGAGGGTGGCTCCTTATGGTCTTCTGCCACCGTTTTATTCAGAATTTTAAAAGTGGTATGATTCTAACGTGATATTGAGAACGTTTTGGGTACTAATCAAAGACGCTACCCCTATACCACGGCTCCAACTTCACTTGATTTGATTTGATTTGATTTGATTTATTGATTTATTTAACCTGGCAAGATTAGGGCCATCAGGCCCTCTCTTACATCTAACCAGGCATTCTACTTATTTTACATTCATATGTTTTTGTAGGCATGTTAAACTACATCTAGTACAAAAAGTGAAATAAACAATTAGAAAGGCACACCTGGAAAAATACATACATATAGAGTTTATATTCGTAGATCATAAGTACTGTTATAATTACACGTTATTGAAGAGACAGAATTTAGATAGGAGTACTAGCAGCAGGGAGTATGAGGGAGACTGATGGTGAAGGGAGAAGAAGAATAGAGAGACATGATGAAACATAATTAAGGAAATATAAAGGAAAAGAAGATTGCATGGCTAATAGAGATAGATGAAGAGGAAGGCATCTCAGGAGCAAGATAGGAGACGCTAGCTTTGCTATTTGACAGATGAGAGGATTGGCCTTGTCCATTAATATTGTGGAGAACGTTATGAGGATGATAGTAGGAAATGCTTCAGCTTCTTCTTAAAAGCAGCAGATTGAATTTTGCGCAAGGTAAGGGGCAGTTTGTTCCAGAGGCGGACAGCGGCAACTGAGAAGTAGTTTGCAAAAGTTTTTGTTTTGTGAGTGGGCACAGTTAGGAAACCCAATAAGAGTGACCTCGTGTTTCGATTATGATGGCATGACAGGTTTTTAATCTCTGAAGCAAGGTACTGGGGTGCTTGCGCGACAAGGAGTCGGTAAAGTAGACATAGAGTGTGGTAGTCACGCAATTTGTCCGGCCGCAGCCACCCAAGCTCGGAGTATGAAGAACTAACATGATCATATTGGCGAATGTAGCAGGTGTAACGCATACAGGCATTCATAGTTAGTTCTAGCCGTCTTTTGTTTTCACTACTCATGCCTTGTTGAATTACGTCACAATAGTGGAGGTTCGGTAGAACGAGTGCTTGCACGAGCTGGCGTTTCAAGTCCTGTGGAAATATGTTCCGAAACTTTTTGAGAGCAAGAGACAAGCAGACGTCTTTTGGCACACTGCGACTGTATTCTCCGCCCAGTTGAGATGCTCATCCAAAGTTACACCCAAGTTCTGAACCTTTTTTCTGATAAGGTATTGGAGTACCGTTGAGCAGAATAGGAGGTAGCCGTTCGCGGATATCTGAACTTATTAATTTCTGATGGGCTATTAAGATTAGTTGCGTCTGTTTTGCATTTAGTTTAAGCCACAGATTTTTCGCCCTCGTCACAACTGAAGACAGATCATCATTCATCTGAGCGATTGCAGTGTTTACATCTTCAGGTCTGACGCTTAGGTAGAGCTGGAGGTCCTGGGCATAGAAATGATATTTACAGGAGAACAGAACCGACGAAATATCGTTGAGATATAAAGAAAACAAAAGTGGTCCTAAGACTGATCCTTGTGGCACTCCCGAGGAAACATGTTTCCAGGAAGATTTTTCATTTACCCAGACAACATATTGCTGTCTGTCTTTTAAGTAGCTTTCAAACCATCTCACTGCACTATCCGAGAAATTAAGCTGTTGCATTTTTCTGAGAAATATGTCAAATTTAACAGTGTCGAAAGCTTTGCTGAAGTCCAGCAGCGTCAATATTGTTGCCTTTCGATTGTCGATGGCATATTTCTGGTCATCAGTTACTTTAATTAGAGCAGTGTTTGTGCTGTAATGTTTACGGAAACCGGATTGGAATTTGTCATATAGGCTGAATTCATGCAAGTGTTCAGTGACTTGGTCATGGACAATGTATTCAAGTGCTTTGGAAACAGCAGGCAGTATGCTAATTGGTCGGTAATCACTAGGCAGTTGCGGGTTTTCGATCTTAGGGATAGGTCGAATTATGCTTATTTTCCATGCAGTGGGGTATATTCCGTTCACGAGGGAAAAATTAAATATGTCAGTTAAGACAGGTACTAAGATATCGGCAACATTCTTAATCATGGTTATACCGATACTGTCGTTGCCTATTGCATCAGAAGAGATTCTCATTATTTCTTTTCTTGCCGTATTTGTTGTTACATGTTTTAGATGGAAGGTATCGTTGTTATTTATCCTGTTTGGGGATTCTTGTGGACGGTAGTTATCAGCTGTGCGGGAATTCAGAGGTGCAGAGAAGAATTCATTTAATTCGTTAGCTGACACATGAAAAGTAGTTTCCGATTTTGCCTTTCCGACCCCCAAGCTACGGAGATTCTTCAATAGAGTCGTGGGCGTCAGATCGCTGCATACAAGGGAGCGAGCGTGCCTGATTTTAGCATTGCGAATGCATTGATTCACTCTGTTCCGTAGCTTTCTATATGCTTCGAAACGCTCGGATTTCGGATCTGCCTTGAAACGCCTGTGGGCAGCAACCCTATTAGTCATCATTTGACGTAATTCAGCTGTCAGCCATGGAGCAGGAGATTTTCTTACACGGATTGTGCGTACAGGTGCATGTTTGTCATAGAGGGCAGTGAGTTTATCACCAAGTTCATTAACTTTGCCGTCGATTGTAGGTTCTCTGATCATTTGATGCCATGAGATTTCTGAGCAATCGGCTGTTAGAGCGTCAAGGTCAATACGTTTCATGTTCCTACAACTTATGTAACGCGATTTGATCCTTGGGGGCTGCACAGAGTAGGCCAGGAATATTACATCATGTGCTGAGAGGCCAGAGGCCGATGTTTGACCAACATCTCTTACTTTGTCAGTCTGTTTCGTTGTGATTACGTCTATAAGAGTATGACTGTGCGCCGTATGGTGTGTGGGTTGTAATGGAAGAATGTTCATGCTATTGCAACTAAACAGCCTTCTTAGGTTTCTTGCGGAGGGAGTGTCACCCATTACGACGACATGTTCATATTGACACTGAAGTGAATGTAATTCCGACTGAAAGGAACTCATTGAGCTTATTTTTGGCGGCTTGTACACGACGCCAGTCAAGAACTTCCGACTTTGTAAATTTATTTCAATGAACATGAATTCAGCCTCTTTTTCTTCAGCAGGGTTTGACGTACATAAGAGATCTGTTCGTATATAAGCGCCGACCCTGCCACCTGGCTTTTTTTGGTCTGCCCTAAGAAATGTGTACCCTGGGAGATGAATAGATGCAGAGGATATGTGTGGTTTCAACCACGTTTCGGATAAGAGGATTACGTGGTAGTTTAGTTGGTTGAAGAGGAGGCTAAGTTCTTCGTAATGCGCAGGTAAAGACTGGATGTTGCAGTGAGCTGCTAAAAGCTCTGATGCGTTCCGCTGAGCAGCCTGGAGTAGGGTGGCAGACTGGCTTGTCCCTTTGTTAGGCACTACCTGCCGCGAGGGGCACTGGCCGCTGCTTCCGCCAAGTGATATAACACAGGAGTGTCCGAGATTATGCACGCCCTGTTTGTGACTCCGCGAGTGCCGAAAGAAAGGTGACTGCAAGAGATTTCTTGAGGTTGCAGGAGTATAGAAAATGGATTAGTGGTATTCGGTGCAAGGAGAATATGACCAAAATAGTGACGGCTGTGTGTCACTGTGTATCCTATGCCGTAAAAAGAGAAATGTAATTTGCGTATTTGAAACAGCTTAGGGTGGAAATAAGGGAAAGGGGAGTGATTTAAGAGGCCGATGCTGCCATCAGAGAGAAGCAAACTTAATAATTAATAGATTATCGTAGGAAGCTAGAATTGAATTGAAATTTACTAAAGTGATACTGGTAGTGATTATCGTAGGAAGCTACAATTAGATTGAAATTTGCTAAAGTGATACTGATGGTGATTTTTGTTAAGAACAATTTAAACCAAAGAGATGGGTAATTAATGAACTAAAGGAGAGACTAATAATTGCAATAGAACTATTACAGAATGGAAGAGAATAAACTGAGAAAATGAAAAACAGTATTAGCAGTAACTAAAATTAAGTAAAGGTTAGAGCTACAGGTACAAAAAAATAGTAAAAAGTTAATACAGTCACAAAAACAACTAGTTGAAGCTACAAATATGGGTATAATTAAAAAGGTAATACAATTACAAGACAGTATATCTGAGTATAGGGCTGTTACAATTTGCAAATGGTGTTATGTTTGCACTTTTGGCTCGAGTAGCTTCACTTGATACTATTCAGTTTAGTCGTGTTTGTGACTGTCTTCTTTCCAGCTGCTGTCTTAATGATTACTCTGCCATCCTGAGTCCACACATTCTGAAGACCTAAATGGGGTATGGCACTGTTTAAAATCTTCAGCCGTTCGTGTGTCAGATCTTCCCATATTGTAAGCCCTGTCCTTGCTAACTTCTTCTTCTGGGTGAAGATCTCTGCCCGTTTTCGGTATGAGACTAATTTAATTATTATTGGACGAGGTTTGGTAGCACCCGGTAGTTATCGTCCCACCCGATGGCTCCTGTCAATGTCTGCCTTAGTCACCTCAACGCCTAATTTTTCACGCGCAACCTGTATTAGCAGATTGCAGATTAGCAGATTGTCTGTGTCTTCTTCCCTATTTTCTGCTACTCCAAACAGTCGTAGACTATTTTGCCTATGCTACTGTTCTAGCTCGTCTGTTGCGGCAGAAAGTTTCACTTCCAACTCTCGTGCCTTTTTCTCGTATTCAGACACAGACTTTTTTACTGCTGTAATTTCGGCCACATTGGCCTCAACAGTTTCACGCATTTTGGCCAATACTGCTGCCGTTACTGTATCTGATATAGTGCCTGCTATCAGATCGAGATTGTTTTTATCGCGAAGCGCAGCATTTACCTCAGAGCGGACCAGCTCCGCTATGGCCGCACCTCCCGCCAAGAGCAGACCAGCCGCACCTGCTGCTTCCCCGCTGCTGCACGCGCTGCTGTTGACTCTTCTGTTTACGTTTTTCTCGAAGATATTGGCGGAGTACAGAAAAAAATAGCACTACTGCACAGAACACTGTTGTTTACACAATTTCCACTGGTACTAGACAACACCACCTGCGAGCCGAACTTAACACGTGTTACACTGCAGCCGCCATGACACTTGCTACCTTTTTCAATATTATTATCGTCGTGCTATTTCCCTTTGTACTCATTGTGCGTCTACCGCGATATGGACGAAGCTCGGTATACGGCGTCTTAAAAAGACGCGGGAATGGATTGTAAGCTGTGACTTGAAGCGAAGACGGGGCTCTCTAATGGCCTCCGTAGTGCTACCCTTAGTAAGACGGCGAGCCCTGAAGATAGCGTGGCTCGTAGTGGCGCGCTAACCAGAGGAGAATGTTGTGCGGCGCCCTGTATGCAGTTAGCAAAGATACCATTGATAAGGTGAATAAATCAGTTGGAGAGAAACGCACATGTCTAGAAAACCAGCTAACATATTTTGAACAGACAAAAATATGTATAATCATGTCAATGGCAAAGAAATCTAGGGTTACAGAAGAAATGAATCAACTGATCGGCGAAAGAAGGAAGTGTAAAAATGTTAGGGGAAAGATAGGATTTTTCTTTTGAGTCATCAGTCTTCTGACTGGTTTTATGCGGCCCGCCACGATTTCCTCTCCTGTGCCAGCCTCTTCAGAGTACCACTTGCACCTACGCCCTCAATTATTTGCTGGATGTATTGCAATCTCTGTCTTCCTCTGCGGCTTTTTCCTTCTACAGCTTCCTCTAGTACCACGGAGGTCGCTCCTCATGTGTTATAAGATGTCCTATCATCCTGTTCCTTCTCCTTACCAGTGTTTTGGACATATTCGTTTCCTCTCCGATTCTGGGCAGCATCTCCTCATTCCTCGCCATATCACTCCACCTAATTTTTAACATTCGTCTACAGCACCACATCTCAAACACATCAATTCCCTTCCATTCCGATTTTTCCACAGTTAATGTTTCACTACCTTACAATGCTGTGCTCCAAGGCTACATTCTTAGAAATTTCTTCCACAATTTATTCCCTATGTTTGATACTACTAGACTTCTCATGCCTAGGAATGCCCTTTTTGCCAGTGCTAGTTGCTTTTGATGTTCTTGCTCCGTCCGTCAATGGCTATTTTGCTGTCTGTGTAGCAGAATTCCTTAACTTCATCTACTTCGTGATCATCAATACTGATGTTAAGTTTCTCACTGTTATCATCTATGCTGCTTCTCATAACTTTCGTCTTTCTTCGATTTAATCTTAATCCATATTATGTACTCAATAGACTGTTCATTCCATTCAGTAGATCATGTAACTCTTCTTCAGTTCACACAGTACACCAATTGCACCTGCGAATCATTGTAGATATCCTCTGACCTTGAATTTTAATGCCGGCCGCTGTGGTCTATCGGTTCTAGGCGCTCAGTCCGGAACCGCGCGACTGCTACGGTCGCAGGTTCGAATCCTGCCTCGGGCATGGATGTGTGTGATGTCCTTAGGTTAGTTAGGTTTAAGTAGTTCTAAGTTCAAGGGGACTGATGACCACAGATGTTAAGTCCCATTGTGCTCAGAACCATTTGAACCATTTTTTTGAATTTTAATTCCACTACTCACACTTTCCATCATTTGCATCATTGCTTCTTCGACGTACAGGTTGAACAGTAGGGGTGGAAGACTACATACCCGTCTTACACCCTTTTTAATCCGAGCTCTTCGTTCTTGGTCGTCCCCTATTGGCTCTTGTACATATTGTATATTACCCGTCTCTCTCTACGGCTTACCCCTATTTTTCTCAGAATCTCAAATATTTTGCACCATTTCCATTGCCGAACGCTTTTTCCAGGTCGACAAATCATACGAAAGCGTCTTAATTTTTCTTTAGTCTTGCTTCAATTATCAACAGCAGCGTCAGAATTGCCTCTCTGGTGCCTTTACCTTTCCTAAGCAAAACTGATAGTCATCTAACACATCCTCAATTTTCTTTCCCATTCTTCCATATATCACTCTTATCAGCAACTTTTATGCATGAGACATTAAGCTGATTGTGCAACAGCTATCGCACTTGTCGGCTCTTGCTGCCTTCGGAATTTTAACGAACCACGTTACCTGTAAATGTTGCCTTTCCTCATTCATACAATATTACATTCGTTTTGCTTAGCACATCTCTTTTATCATCATATCACAATAACTGATACAAACAATGCTGCCTCCACTCCATGGGCAGACCAGCTTCCGCCCATTTCAAACGAACTACATTAACACACAGTCGCTACCAGGACACTCTGACTACTCTGCTATTCTCTTTGTTCAAAATTTCTGGCATCAAACATAATTCCAAAGTGTATAATTACAAAATGTAATCTTGAAGCGATATTGCAAGGCTTGACAAATATTCATCAGATTTAAAAATTAACTCACATTAGTGGTCCATCACATACTCAAAGTTGTGTAGCAAATAGGACAGGCACCGATGTGATGTTTAAAGCTTTCCCGGTGTACTGATTGTTCCATAAAAACACGGGAGAACTGCCGGATATCAGTAATGTCCAGCCACGATATTTCGGCGCAGAGTCTTCTGTCCATCTTTAGGTGAGCACTACTGTAGTAGCAGTGGTACTCACCTGAAGATGGACAGAAGACTCTGCGCCGAAATATCGTGGCAGGACGTTATTGGTATCTGGCAGTTCTCCAGTGTTTTTGTGGAACAGGACAGGCACCTCTCACAATCAACCCGTTAGTGACTCCTGCTCATGTACTATTCAATTGTTGGTACGACTATTTGTTGCATATAATTGAAAGCAGAATGTTCTTTTTCTTTCAAAATTTAGTGAGAGTCCGTTTTGAGAGAACCACTTAATGATTATTCGAAATTTATCATTTATTAACTCATCTCTTGCTTTCTCTCTAATGGGATTTACTATAACACTAGTGTCGTCTGCAGAAAGTATTGATTTTGCTTTATGAATGTTAAGTGGGAGGTCATCCACATACACAATGAAGAGGAGTGGGCCTGTAACTGAATCCCGTGCGACGACCTTTGTGATTTTACGCCGGTCACCAAAATTTCGTACTTTTCCAACGTTGTCTGAAATATTTTGCACAACCTATTACATTCTGTTTGTCAAATATGATTCAAACCAGCCGTGTGTAAAGCCTTCATTCCCATTAAACTTGAATTTTCCCAATAAAGTTACCTGGTCTATACAATCGCCTTGGATGAACAACAGGGAATACCAACTGGCGATATATTAGTATTTCAGGCTTGTACTATTTGTTGAACATAAACAGCATAGACAGCATTCTTAGTTGAGCAGCCCTTCTGGAATCCAAACTGTGATATGCTTCGTAAATAGATTCCACTTATGTGTGTGACTACTCTTCAATAACTTACTTTTTGAAATATTATGGGAGACCATGGTAGAGCACTTGCCTGTGAAAGGAAAGGTCCCGAGATCGAGTCTCGGTCGGGCATAGAGTTTTAATCTGCCAGGAAGTTTCATATCAGAGTACACTCCGCTGCAGAGTGAAAATCTCATTCTGGAGACATCCCCCAGGCTGTGGCTAAGCCATGTCTCCGCAATATCCTTTCTTTCCTTCAGGAGTGCTAGTTCTGCAAGATTCGCAGGAGAGTTTCTGTAAAGTTTGGAAGGTAGGAGACGAGATACTGCCAGAAGTAGAGCTGTGAGGACCAGCCCGGAGTCGTGCTTCGGTAGCTGAGATGGTAGAGCACTTGCCCGTGAAAGGCAGAGGTCCCGAGTTCGAGTCTCGGTCGAGCACACAGTTTTAATCTGCCAGGAAGTTTCATTATGGGAGACGGTATCGTTAAGGAAACTGAACGATAATTTTGTAAGTTTGTCTGGTCACTTTTCTTATGAAGTGGTGTAATACTTGCATATTTTAACATGTCTTGAAAAATTCTCTATGGCAGTGATGTATTGCATATATCACTAAAGACGTTACTTAATAATTTGGAACACTTTCTCAGAATTATGTTTGAAATGTCATCAGCTTCACAAGAGCCATTGTTTTTTAAAATTTTTATAATATTATTAATTTCGACGAAGATGTTAGTGCTGTTCTAGTCGCTTTAAAGTTTTGATGGCTGACATTTTTAATACATTCTCTTGCGTCTTCGGCTGAACCACTTAACGCTATATTTGCTGCTACGTTTACAAAGTTATTGTTAAAAATGCTTGCAACGTGTCAATTATCAATTGCAACAAAGTCACTGAGTTTATCCGTTGTGGGATCTTGTACACTGACTGAGTGCCCTGTCTTTCGTTTGCCAATCCCATATAGTTTTCATCGCATTATCTGTGTTACTGATTTCTGTCAGGACATGCATACTTGTCGACATTTTATTGACTTTCCTTACAATATTACAGTGTGTTTTGTAGTATGCAAGTAATGTCAGATCTTGACTTACTCTTGCCATTTAGAAAAAGTTCCCTCTTCCTCTTACACAAGATTTTAATTTCCATAGTTAACCAAAGTTTATTTGTTTCTCTACTGGCCATTTTCGGTAATTTTTTCGGAAAGCAACATTAAAATATTGATCCAAATTTACCAGGGAATAAACTGAATCAGACATTAGCATGTCTTTCTATACACACCTCATCCCGTACTGTCCCTTTAGTCTTATTTTGACAACACTGTATCTGGTTCTTACTAATAAGCCTGACTGCTTTGTGTGCACCTGCCTGCAGGTTGTAAGATGCCATAATGTTTATTTCCATTAATTGTGAACTATGATCAGATGCTCCATTAGCAGCTGGGTGCACTTTCATTGATTCAAGCTGAGCCCTGTTTATAAACATAATATCAATCTGTGTCTTACTATTTTGGTGTTCACGAGTTGGAAGGCTCACTACTGAAATTAGAATGCAACACACAAATAAAAATTCCCGTTCATTTTTCCTGTCCTTTTCATTTTAAGACTCATAGGTGAAATCTGCAAGAACTACTAACAGTTTTTTCTTGTCTGACAAGTAGAAAAATAAGCGTCTAGATTTCTTATAAATAACTGAAAGTTTCCTGGAGGGGAACTGTAGACTCTTATAATTTTCGGAGAAGCTTTCTACTTTAACAAATCACAAACACACGCAAAAAACATAAACTATTTGTTTCAGCATTTTTGATTTTGTGTCCAGCTTTTATATTTGTTTCATCTCCTCCTGTTTCCATGTTACCTAAGGACGAAACTGATGCAAGGTTATAATCCTTGATATTTAACTTCTCGATCACTGTGGTTACATGGCGTTCAGAGAGGCACAGAACATCTACCCGTTGACAATTTGTCACATCTTCTAGGCATACAATAAGTTTCCCTGTCTAGTTTTTAACCGTCTAATGTTCTGATGGATCGAATTAATTTTATTTTTCTGCAAACTTCTACACGTATTATGGCCACACATAGCTCTAATTTCTTTCAGTACTCTCTGCCTGTACCCTGACTCGAACCTAAAATATGCCCCTTTGATTCAAAGATTGTGGTTCGGTGTATTATTGTAGCGAGTTTTGTCTTGTGCGCTTGAGGCCCCTTCTACACTTCCTGCTAGATGCCCAGCTAACCTTTCCTTCCCCTGTTATGTAGGTGCATACCATGATCAGTGTATCCCCATCTCCCACTTGCAGACTTTGTTTCAGTCGAAAAAAACTCGGTCAGCTTTTCGTTCAGACTAACACTAGTGTTACCCATGTCGCTCGAAAACTTCGCCAACACTCATAAAAGTATGTTCGGTTACTGCTCCTATTTTGTTTAGGCCGCCTTTAAAGCTAAATTGTAAATTGTCAGCCAGGCTGTTTCCTGCCCCTCTACGTGAGTTTTCTACCAACCGAGATTGAAAGTCGTTCGTACGTGTCTTCTGGACACTATTAAGCTCAAATACATGTTGAGCCTCCTCCATATTTCGGGTAATAAGTCAAACTGATTGATAACCACAATTTGAAATACGATTTCGGAGCTTTTCTCCTTTCTCCTATTACTTGTCACCTTCTTGCGGCTACCATCGTGTCTTTTCCCTTCAATGGATCCAATTCAAAATATTTCATTTCTAATTCTGCCTCGAGGGCACAATTTCTTCCCTTGTTTCCAGTTTTCCTTGTCTCTGCTACATAATCCACAACTTCATGGCAGAGCGTCATCAGACATTTTTCCAGATCCCCGATGGATTGTCCCCGAAGAAGTTTAAGTGCTCGTTTATCCCGTGCGCCGTTCGAGAGTCGAACGATAGAGAGAAAGCTTGAGGGTGGTTCATTGAACCCTCTGCCAGGCACTTTATTGTGAATAGCAGAGTAATCACGTAGATGTAGATATAGAAATACCGGGCAACAGCACTGACATGTTTCTCTCATATCAACTAATTAACGGCAACATCCACATTGTCACAAATGACGCTACTCTTACAGTAAACTAAAAAGAACTACAGCACACTTAAACTGTAAGAATGTAATAAGCAGTAAGAGATGAGTTATCCAGCTAACTTCTTGGCGTCAGGCAGATGTAGAATAACACGATGGACTTTCAATAAAGGTAGGTAGTACCAGACGTGAAATGAATGAAAACCATAATAGCACTGTAGTTTGCAACATCACTGTCATATCGACTCCATCAGCACTGTCACAGAGTGATGTACTTCGGGTAGTGAGAGACTGTTTGTTTACTCTTAGGAAAGTGTATCTTTGACATGTTGTATTGTATGTTCTGTGACTATGAAATAGGGTTGTTAGACTGCTAATCGCTGAGCTACTGTCATTGACGACGTAAGAATTTGGTGCCGAAACCCGGGAGACAAATTCCACGATTGCCGTTTTGGAAGAAGAATTCTGGGCGCACGTCACCCGGCAGTACTACGAGGGAGCTTACTGCAGCGATATCTCACACCAAGCAACAAGCTCTTTGACGACAACCGCCTGCATACGCAGTTAAGTTCAAATGAATTATCACGCGACATGTTTTGTAGTGCCATTTGTAAAGGCAACTGATTAAATTATTGCCGCTCTGTACTGCTATTGTAGCTCTTCGATTAGCGCTTTTAACGAATTATAAGATCCTAGGCTACGCCTGTAGGTTGTTTATGACCAGTGCTGCCACCTAGCGACCATCAATTGAACTACTTCAACTAGCGATCCTAAGATAACGCCTTACTAGGACCAGCTGTTCGCTAACCGACACTGCTATAAACTTTCGAGTGATCGGACGGAGTGGACAAGCAGAACCGCAAACCAGAAGCACAATTACACTCTCTAAAGACAGAACGTATGAGAGAAAGAGCAAACATTACGCGATTCGTAGCGGAAGCTGCAAGGTTGTCAGACACATCGGAAATCGTGGATTATAAATATTACAATGACAGATTGGGAAGCGTCCTGAACCGCCTCGTTAAATTAGATGAGGCTCTGGCTCCGAGCACTATGGGACTTAACATCTATGGCCACCAGTCCCCTAGAACGTAGAACTACTTAAACCTGACTAACCTAAGGACGTCACACAACACCCAGGCATCACGAGGCAGAGAAAGTCCCTGACCCCGCCGGGAATCGAACCCGGGAACCCGGGTGTGGGAAGAGAGAACGCTACCGCACGACCACGAGCTGCGGACAAATTAGATGAGGATATTCACGAGTTGTTAGACGATGACGAATACGAAGAAGATATTCTTAAATGCGGAGATTATATAGACACTGCAAAACTAACAATTTCTCGATTGTCTCACGAAATAGAGAAACAGCTTGCGAAATCTGTAGCAGACATTCCCGACAATCCGCTGTTACAATCTGTAACAATGAGTGTTCCCACAGCTTCAGTAAAACTTCCGCCGATCAAGCTTGAGGCTTTTTCAGGCAATCTCGAGACATGGGCACGATTTTGGGAGCAGTTTGAGCAGCCGGTTGACAACGATCCGACGGTAACTACTATTAATAAACACATCTTTTTTCGCGGCTCTCTCGGGAGAGCCAAAGCATTTAGTGGACGGTATTGCGGTGACGGCCGACACGTACGCAGAAACGAACAGAATTCTCCGAGCGCGTTATGGTTCGAATAATTCAAGCTCACTTAGATTATGTCGAAGCTATAAATACAATTCAGCTGTCCACTCCAGAGGAACATAATTCAACATTCATTGAATGCCAGCGACGTATTCAAGCTCTCCGGGCACTTGGGGAAGACGTGAACGGATACGGCCAGGTCCTCGCGCGAAAACTTTACGCGCTTTTCCGGATGACATATGCCGCCGCTGGATAATTCACGCCAAGCGCACGGGAATATCCGAAGGGGACATTTTGCAATTGATGGAGTTTCTGAACGAGGAATTCGACGGGGTGCTTACCATGCAGAAGATACGCCGTGAATTTTACAGAACTTCTAGTAGCCTTCGCACAGCGTCCATACTTCACGTACACACGAAATCTAAAAGATCGTTTCCGAAGGCTACCAGCGTAAAGGAACCATTCTGCGTCTTTTGCGAATCTTGCGGTCATTGGGTGCAAAACTGTAAGAAGATTGTACGCGTTAATGATAGAATAGATAAATTGATACTAGCAAACAGATGCTTTCTTTGTCTTCAACGTGGGCACAAAGTGTGAAATTGCAAAAAGAAAGAAAAGGCTCGGTGTGTTAACTGTAAAAGAGTGCATCATAAGTCCATTTGTGAGGAACGAAAGGATATTAGGAGTTCTGCGGGGCATGGAAGTAATTCCATGGGAAAGGTATCTGTCGCTCCCCACGGATACACGTACCTTCAGACAGCTCAAGTATGCGCCTTAGGACCTACAGGATTTAGCAGGACAACGCGTTGTCTACTGGACGCAGGTAGTCAGTCCAGCTTCATAGGAAAATCGCTGACTGATGATCTGAAACTGCAAACGATAGACCGACAAGAACTAACCGTTTGTTCCTTTGAATCAAACCCTACACGCCCAAGCCACCGCAGGCTTGTTCGGTTTAATATGAAGGGGCTTTGGCAGAATTGTTCAGTGTCACTTACTGCCTTTGAAAGTACTCACGTTATTTCTCACCAGCCTTCAGTTCCACAACATATAAAGAGTTTACCAGATACCCGTAAGATTACGCTAGCAGATCCGAAAACCGATTCAACAGAAGATCTTCCCGTGGAGATTCTTGTAGGAGACGATTTTTATTGGAAGATAGTGAAGCACAATTCGCCCATACGCATCTCTGAAACCTTAGTGTTAGTTCCTTCTCTGTTTGGCTGGATACTTAGTGGTAACAAGTCGCAAGCATGTGTGCATGCAACCGTGATAAATTTTGCTCAGACTGACCGATCTCCTCTGCACTCGGACAATGATTTCAGACGCTTCTGGGACTTGGAAACTATAGTTATTACTGCCGATCAGGATCTACCTGTGAACAACAAGGATACGAGACGTCTTGAAGAGTTTAGTGCACCTTTCTTTGTAAAGGATCATCGAGCAGTGGTTATACTTCCCAAAAGACAACATATAGTGCTTTCGAGTAACAGGCCGATCGCGGAAAAACGATTCAAGCACCTTAGGGAAAGATTTCAACGTCAAGAGACCTTTAAGCAAATGTATTTAGATCTGATGCTAGACTACATTACGAAGGGGCAAGTAGGGGTCGCTCCCACCCAACTCTCAAGGAAGGAGCTATTTTATCTCCCTCATCGTTCGGTGAGGAAGGAGAAATACGGAACCACTAAGTGGAGAATATTCTTTGACGCTTCATCTCACGAAAACAATGCTCCTTCTCTGAATGAGGTATTAGAAGTAAGACCGAACATATTACGAGAGATTCTGGAAATCTTACTGCGTTTCAGACTATAATCTACGGCTATCGTTGCGAACATCACACAAGCTTTCCTTCAATTACCCTTGAACGAAAATGACAAAGACTTGACCAGATTCTTCTGGTTCAAAATTAGCCAGGATCAAACAGGAAATCTTCAAACGCCGGCGAACTAACAGAATACCGTTTTAACAGACTCCCATTCAGCCTGACCTGCAGCCCATTTTTACTTTCTGCAACACTAAGAGAACTTGCCGACAAGTGTATGACAGTATTTCCCACCGTAGCGCCACTTATAAACAAGACTGTATACATGCACGACATAGTAATATCAGTAGAAGGTGATAATTTTGTGATAACTATATACTATGAACTTGTAACCCTAATGAAATTAATCAGTCTCCCCTTATCAAAAACGGCTTGGTGGGGAGGATGGTGGGAAAGAATGGTGGACACTATAAAGCGTTGCCCACGGAAGGTATTGGGACTCGCAAAGATCACTGAGGAACAACTGAACACCGCCTTGATCAGTATTGAAGCCGCGGTGAACTCCAGGCCTATCACACCAGGAGATGATTGTGATGCACTCAAACCTTCCCATTTTCTGACGGGAGAAAAACTTACGACTATTCCGACGGGACCAGAGCCTTCAGCAACTCTGTGGCAATTTTTGGAACCGTTGCATTAAAGAATACATATTGGAGTTCCGGAACTACCATGAAGTTAAACGCCCATCGGGACGAGCCATCCCCTTTCGCCCTGGCGACATCGTGCTGATCCAAGAGGACCTTCGTCCACGACGTATGTGGAAGAAGGCCAGGATAGAAAAGGTACTACCTGGGAGAGGCGGCAGCGTAAGAACGATAATACCCCGGACACCAGAAGGTCACATCATCAGTCGTCCTGTGCAGCTGGCCGTGCCTTTGGAGGTCGACCAGCGTGGGGAAGATGTCACAGAGTGATGTACTTCGGGCAAGTGAGAGACTGTTTGTTTACTCTTAGGGCAGTGTATCTTTGACATGTTGAATTGTATGTTCTGTAACTTTGAAATAAAGTTGTTAGACTGCTAATTGCTGATTCACGACGTAAGAAGCACTGTAATGGATCCAAGACAATACGTAACGAACATACCACCGATTTCCACATAACGTAGGTTTCAAAACATTGAGGACACGAAACAAATAAAAACAAGCACGATTTATATCACAAAACTATATAACAAGACACAATCCGGAAATTATGGTGGGCACTGAAAAGTATTCAAAACAACTCCTAATGACACGCTACGGCGTTTGTTTACGTCTGAGCGTTTCAGTGCGTCCACCTGCAGCAACTGCCAACAGGCTCATCACCAAAGTTCGCTTGCCTCCTAGAATGTATGGAGTGCTTACGCTCCGGAAAGAGGGTTACCCAAGGACGCCTTTGGTGATGGGTGAGGACTCACTTACATATGATGTAGCGAAAAATGTGGCATCTAAACTGCGCCGTGTTGTGAGACAAACAGACTTGTATGTGGAACATTCTTCATATTATCTATATTTTCTATGTGTTCTGCCAATAAAATGCAGTTTTTGATTTGCCTTCCCCACAACATTTTCTAGGTGTTTTTTTTTTTCAATATAAGTTGCTCGCAGTTGTAACTACTAGCTATTTAGTTTTGTTAAGCGCCTTCAGACTTGACTGATTGATCTTGTAACAGAAGTTTAACGGACTCCTTCTAGCACTCACGTGGATGACCTCACATGTTTCATTATGTAGGGTCAGCTGCCTATTTTCGTACCATATAGATATGTTTTCTCAATCGTTTCCCAATTTCTTTTGATGGTCTGATGACTTTACTGTTCCATAAACTGCAGCATCATCTGAAAACAGGCTAACACGTTGCTCATATTGTCGCCTAAATCGTTTATTTAGGCAAGGAACAGCAAAAGGACTGTAACATTTCCTTGGGTAGCGCCAGATATCCTTTCTGTTTTACTCGATGACTTTCCGTCAGTTACCAGTTACTCTGAACTGTGACCACTCTGGCAGCAAATCACGAATCCAGTCACATAACTTGGACTATATTTCCTGAGCACGCAATTTCACTACAAGCCGTTTTTGTGGTACAGTGTTAGAAGCGTTCTGGAAATCTAGAAACACGGAATCAATTTGAAATCCCTTATTAATAACACTCAGCACTGTGTGTAAACAGCTAGTTGTGTTACACAAAAACGATGTTTTCTAAATCCGTGTTGACTGTCTGTCAGTATACCGTTCTCTTCGACGTAATTCGTAATGTACGAACAGAATAAATGTTCCAAAATCCTCCTGCGTATCTACGTTAATGACACGGGTCTATAATTTACTGGGTTACTCGTACTGTCTGTCTTAAATATCGATGTGACCTATGCAACTGTCCAGTCTTTGGGTACGGATGTCTCGTCGAGCGAGCTGTTGTATGCGATTATTAATTATGGAGCTGTTCCATCTGCATACTGTGAAAGGAACCTCTTTCGTATACCATCTGGATCTGGGCCGAACCGCACAATAGACATGGGTTCGGTGTGGGGCGGCCCCGAAGTGAGTGGACGGCTGTAGCCTGTTGTGGGTTTGTGAACCATTGAGGGCTACCGTAGGGACCAAGATTCTCCGTTGTTTCTAGATCCCCAGTTCCATACACAATACACAAGTTAACGAATCTCGAATGAATGTTCTATTATCAATCAATGAAACTTTAATTAAATAAAAAGAAATGGTTACCAGCCTACTTAGGCAAAGTTTTACCCAGTATGAGCGTGATTCAAAAAGAAAGTGAGTTGTGTGTGTTGACTTTACCTGATTGTAAATTTCTGTTTTGCTGATAAGGTAGAAGGCAACAGCACAATTTAGCAACTAATGTACCAGAGAATTGACTAGAGCTACATAGGAGGAGTGTTAATGCGTTAGGCAACAACTAGCTCTCAAAAACACTTACTATCCGTATATTACAGTAGGAAGATAATGGTCATTATAGGTAACGAAGTAACATTACAGATTTCGTCCAGAGCTTCTTAAAGTAGTCAACTGATTATTTGAGATGAAGATGGTGATAACTTCGGTCTCCTGTGCAGTTCAAAAAAATGCCATGAGTAAAAAGCCGCATTATTTCCGCATCCGAGGTAGAATCTTGCCCTTCTTCTGCCCTCTTTCAGTTCACAAGAAACGCACCCATTGCCTGTTAGCCACCTACAGACTCATGCCGTACAGAATCTTTGTAGTTCGCCACCTATCCTATTTACGCCTACCCAATTACGTTGCGAAGGGACTTCCCTCAAATTTTTACATGAATGCAAACCCACTTTCCCTATGTATGACCCAGTAAAATATAACGTTTCCGTTCTTTCACAGCACATTAAGTTAAACATTATATCCAAACATTAATTTCAGGTACATAAATTATCGTAAATAAATAATAAAAAATTTCCATCAATGTCAAGCAGCGTAGTTATATAGAAGTCACATTAAGTAAAAGCAGACAAAGAAGTCAGAGATGACCGTTAAAGGTAATATCTATAGTTGTGTTACAAGTAGTTATTGCTGTGACGGTCGTAACTGCCCAGCATGATGACGTGGAGGCACTATAGCAACTGCCAGCAGAAACCAATCCGGAGTTCGACAAACAAAAGGTTCTTGTTTTCGCACTGGACGATGCACTGCAGCATACATTGTTAGATTTTCCCTTGATGGCTTGTTATGTCGCGGCCGCAATGGCCACCCACAAGCTTCTCTGCAAATTTGTTTCAGTAGTTCAGATAGGGTAATCCTTCATCAGTGGAGTCTGTGGAAACCGTTTTTCCCCCTACGGGACCACCACAACATTATCCAGGCTGTCCTCATGGTTGCTACGAAGGAGCAAAGCCTTCTTATGGTCATGACTCCAAGACTGCGCCCTCGCTTACTCCAGCTGCTGCATGCGTTATACTGGACCTCTGGCATGGTGTCACATCCACTGGGCGATGATCGAGGGCAATACTTAACGTCTCGTGGTAGCTGCGGCATGAGCACAGAAAAAGGCTGCACCACCTTGACAGTTTTCCCCTTGGCCAGTCTTGGGGCACCCTCGAGATACGTTGCAGCTCAACTTCGCAGATCCTTTTTGGAAAGCGTGTGGTTGTTGGTAGTAAACGAATTGTCCAATTTTTCGTATGTTACAAACATGTCTTCCATTATATCAGCTGCATCTGTTTGCACATTGTGGGTTGCTTTGCAATTGAAGGCAACACCTCGTTACCCCACCCCCCTCCCACCTCCCGCAGGACCATCGTATGGATATCGGGCAGTAAGTCCGGCCCCGGTAGCTGAGTGGTCAGCGTGACAGAATGTCCATCCTTAGATCTCGGTTTCGATCCCGGCTGGGTCGGAGATTTTCTCCGCTCAGGGACTGGGTGTTGTGTTGTCCTTATCATCACCATTTCATCCCCATCGACGCGCAGGTCGCCGAAGTGGCGTCAAATCGAAAGACCTGCAGCACGTGAACGGTCTACCCGACGGGAGGCCCTAGCAAGACGACATTTCATTTCATCGGGCAGTAATTCGTATTGTAGGACATAGAGGACTATTGTATTTGGAACAGTTCTACCCAGTTTCTAATTCTGACTGTCGCCCGTCACTTGGCCTGGCAACGAGAAGTGATAGTGTGGGGTGCTATTCGTTGTCACACCGGTACCCATTTGGTTGTCATCTGCAGCACTCTGCAGCGATACGTTGGCGATATCCTGCACCCCGTTTTGTTGCCTTCATATCAAACCATAGTCCATCAAACAATAGTCCAGTATTTGTGAATCTTCAATCATTTATTTGTCAGAATATGTACATCACCCGGCTTACGTTTCAGTACCACAATGCACGCACCCTCATGGCGAGAATTTCTTGCGAGAAATTCCCTCAAATGAGAAAGTATGGAGCATTATGGGCAGGGATTTCCATCTAGGGATATTGCCGTTCTAATGCATCAGTTGGACACAATTTGACACGACACCCCACAGAAGGTCGTCCAACAACTCTATTGATCATTGCCACGCTAAATAACTGCTTGCATAGGGACCAGAGGTGGACAAAAAACTTATTGACTTGTTCGATTAGTGAAGCCCTTTCTCTTGAATAAATAGTCCAGTATTTGTGAATCTTCAATCATTTATTTGTCAGAATATGTACATCACATTTACTGATATCCGTCCCATTTGGATAATTGCTTAAGGTTCGTCTTTTTTTTTCTTTTTTGCCCTAGAGTGTACACCTATGATCCAAAAAATTATAACCACCTGTTTAATAGCCTGCTGTGCAACTTTTAAAACAAAGTACAACAGGAGTTCTGCCTGGCAGGGATTTTACAAGTCCTTGATAGGATTCCGGAAGTATATACCACTAGACGTCCACGCATAGACCAAGCAATTCCCACAAAAAACGGGATCGTGTTTTATGGTCACGATATGTGTTCCAGTGGGTACATATCAGGTCCATTTGCTGGCTAACACATCAATGCGAGTTCACTCTGAGCCGTGTGCTCGATCAGCGATATCCCGCCGCCGGTATGGGTCATCTTCCCGGTGGTGTGCGCAGAGCGCTCGGTGGTACCACCTGCAGGGCCGATCGGGGAGCGAGGGGTAAGCTCTAGCAAGTAGCGAGGATATTGCTTTGGGTACCCCTAGCAGTAACGTCGTTTGCCAAGACTGGCGGACAGAACAGGCGCCGTGCGAGGCAGCAGGAAGAGCACACGTAAAAGGGGCTGTTTACCTGGATGACGGGGCCGCAGCAATATCGCTGGCGTGGAAGATGTCACGTTACTGGGAAGCCGTTGGCGCATTTCGCTTCCTGCATGTATCCTGGTACCGGGATCTCCGGTGGCTGGCTTCGTCGAACAAGCAAGAGGGTAAGGGCCTTGCTTGCGCTGTAAATTGTGGCCGGAATCGACTCCTGGGTTCTGTGCTGTTGACTTCATTTTCTTGGCCTGCCGTTGCTACTCCTACTGAGTCTGTTTTCGAATGTGTTAATTTCAACTTGCTTAGTACACAAGGTTCTAGTGAGAGCTGTATGTGATGTGATGATTAACACTTACTATGGCCTGGAGTGCTGATACATTATGTTTGTAGATTGCTACTGCCAGTGTCAACCGCCACTCAAAACAGTTTGGCTGGTCCTTGTCTAAGTACTGCTTGGTTATTGTATTTATATCACACGACGGAGTTAAGCTGGCCAATTGCTATAGATATACATGGATAAAATTTTCCTTGGGTACATTTTGCTGCGAATTGCAATAACATTACTGTAACATTTCTGTATGAAGTGATAGTGTATCTGAGAGGCCGGCCGGAGTGGCCGAGCGGTTCTGGGCACTACAGTCTGGAACCGGGTGACCGCTCCGGTCGCAGGTTCGAATCCCGCCTGGAGCATGGATGTCTTGGTTAGTGACGTTTAAGTAGTTCTAAGTTCTAGGGGACTGATGACCTCAGAAGTTAAGTCCCATACTTGTCAGTACAATTTAACTCCAAACCAGTTTCATAAATGCTTTCAAGTTACTGAGAGGCCAGTTGCTATTATGTGTTTAAATAGTCTGAAACTGATTCTGTTAATGACAGTAAAAGAATTACTTCAATGTATGTGGATATGGTAATTAATTCTGATTTAATCACAAATTTAATTGTGGCTATTTGCTGTAAGTCGCTTTTTGTTTTGCGTCGGGGGGGGGGGGGGGGGGGGGGAGGGATCAGTCTCGAGACACCGTTAGCCTGGAAGCTAGTTACTTGCATTTGATTTAGTTTTCGGGACTTCATCTGTTTGTCTTGGTAGCGGTTTCGGGGTCCTCGGTTGCGTCCTGCTTGTGCTGTTGTGTATTTTTCGCCCCCTTTATCCGCGCTTGCCGGCTGGCCGTGTATCCTAGTCCGCTCGCGGCTTCATGTATAACTGGCCTTACGCACACAAGATAATAGATTTGTACTTCTTAGCTGATGTTCATTAATAAAAATGAAATGCCTCTGAGCACTAAAGGTGTTAACATACTTAAACCCAACGAATCTAAGGACATCATACACATTCATGCCCGAGGCAGGATTCGAGCCTGCGACCTAGCAGTCGCGTGGTTCGGGACTGAAGCGCCTAGAACCGTTCGTCCACCACGGCCGGCTGTTCATTAATAGTTTGATTAATTCTGCAGACGATGTCCTATAATGAATTATTGTGCTTTTAATTACTTAAGGCAGACGTCAGTCTGTTTTAGATACCCACTAGTTTTGGGATTTTTCCTGCCTATTCGCGACCGTTTCTGCTCCCGTTTGGGGGTCCATGCCGAGCCTGTATTGGAAACAGCTGAATGGGTGGGAGTCCGCTCCTGGGCGCAGTTTGTCGAATCCCACGAGGTTGCTTGGTCACCTGAAATTTTATATTTTATATCCTACATTGTAGGGTGCCAGCCATTTAAGTAACTTGGTTGTGTGCTATGGTATCTGATTTGTTGTTGCCTGTACTGTGGATTACTTTCGTAATGCCAATCACCGCATTAACGAAAGACTACATTTCCTCGTCAAATTTTGGTAAATTGTTCTTCAGGTTGATCATAGTTTTTGAGTAAATAATTTTTAACTCATTTCACTAAATATGTAATAAACCATAAGTGCCGTGGTTTACGAATGTTTAAATTCTGAAGTTACATGCTCTCACCTAAATGGTAATTTTAAAAATGTGTTGATGGTTTTATTTGTTATTTGTCTTGTTTAAATGTAAGAAATAAATGTTCAGTGCAACTGTTGATAGTGATTGCATGATGTCACTTGGTCCAGTCCTATGACCCCATAGCTTATTGTGCTGAGCTTGTGTCGTGAAAAAGTTGCTGTACTGACACATCACACTCTAATGCTTCCAAAATACTGTAGCACGATTCTGACTTTGCAACACGGGCAGTTGTCCTGCTGCAACATATTATTGACAAAGGGAGAGACTTCAAGCATGAAGAGATGCAGGTGGTCCGCAGTATTGATCACGTGGTTCACTGCCGCTATGGTGTCTTCAGTTAACACCACAGATCACATGGAAACCAAACTCACTTTATCCCCAGCATAATCCCCATGAACCATGGACCTTGCCGTTGGTGGGGAGGCTTGCGTGCCTCAGCGATACAGATAGCCGTACCGTAGGTGCAACCACAACGGAGGGGTATCTGTTGAGAGGCCAGACAAACGTGTGGTTCCTGAAGAGGGGCAGCAGCCTTTTCAGTAGTTGCAAGGGCAACAGTCTGGATGATTGACTGATCTGGCCTTGTAACAATAAACAAAACGGCCTTGCTGTGCTGGTACTGCGAACGGCTGAAAGCAAGGGGAAACTACAGCCGTAATTTTTCCCAAGGGCATGCAGCTTTACTGTATGATTACATGATGATGGCGTCCTCTTGGGTAAAATATTCCGGAGGTAAAATAGTCCCCCATTCGAATCTCCGGGAGGGGACTACTCAAGAGGATGTGATTATCAGGAGAAAGAAAACTGGCGTTCTACGGATCGGAGCGTGGAATGTCAGATCCCTTAATCGGGCAGGTAGGTTAGAAAATTTAAAAAGGGAAATGGATAGGTTGAAGTTAGATATAGTGGGAATTAGTGAAGTTCGGTGGCAGGAGGAACAAGACTTCTGGTCAGGTGACTACAGGGTTATAAACACAAAATCAAATGGGGGTAATGCAGGAGTAGGTTTAATAATGAATAGGAAAATAGGAAT
This sequence comes from Schistocerca serialis cubense, assembly GCF_023864345.2. Classification (NCBI taxonomy): domain Eukaryota; kingdom Metazoa; phylum Arthropoda; class Insecta; order Orthoptera; family Acrididae; genus Schistocerca; species Schistocerca serialis. The sequence goes on along the minus strand of NC_064643.1, from coordinate 738,836,363 downwards.
GCAGGTAAGCTACTACAAACAGCATAGTGAACGCATTATTGTGGCCAAGATAGACACGAAGCCCACACCTACTACAGTAGTACAATTTTATATGCCAACTAGCTCTGCAGATGACGAAGAAATTGAAGAAATGTATGATGAAATAAAAGAAATTATTCAGATTGTGAAGGGAGACGAAAATTTAATAGTCATGGGTGACTGGAATTCGAGTGTAGGAAAAGGGAGAGAAGGAAACATAGTAGGTGAATATGGATTGGGGTACAGAAATGAAAGAGGAAGCCGCCTGGTAGAATTTGGCACAGAGCACAACATAATCATAACTAACACTTGGTTTAAGAATCATGAAATAAGATTGTATACATGGAAGAACCCTGGAGATACTAAAAGGTATCAGATACATTATATAATGGTAAGACAGAGATTTAGGAACCAGGTTTAAAATTGTAAGACATTTCCAGGGGCAGATGTGGACTCTGACCACAATCTATTGGTTATGACCTGTAGATTAAAACTGAAGAAACTGCAAAAAGGTGGGAATTTAAGGAGATGGGACCTGGATAAACTAAAAGATCTAGAGGTTGTACAGAGATTCAGGGAGAGCATAAGGGAGCAATTGACAGGAATGGGGGAAAGAAATACAGTAGAAGAAGAATGGGTAGCTTTGAGGGATGAAGTAGTGAAGGCAGCAGAGGATCAAGTGGGTAAAAAGACGAGGGCTAGTAGAAATCCTTGGGTAACAGAAGAAATATTGAATTTAATTGATGAAAGGAGAAAATATAAAAATGCAGTAAGTGAAACAGGCAAAAAGGAATACAAACGTCTCAAAAATGAGATCGACAGGAAGTGCAAAATGGCTAAGCAGGGATGGCTAGAGGACAAATGTAAGGATGTAGAGGCCTATCTCACTAGGGGTAAGATAGATACCGCCTACAGCAAAATTAAAGAGACCTTTGGAGATAAGAGAACGACTTTTATGAATATCAAGAGCTCAGATGGAAACCCAGTTCTAAGCAAAGAAGGAAAAGCAGAAAGGTGGAAGGAGTATATAGAGGGTCTATACAAGGGCGATGTACTTGAGGACAATATTATGGAAATGGAAGAGGATGTAGATGAAGATGAAATGGGAGATACGATACTGCGTGAAGAGTTTGACAGGGCACTGAGAGACCTGAGTCGAAACAAGGCCCCCGGAGTAGACAATATTCCATTGGAACTACTGACGGCCGTGGGAGAGCTAGTCCTGACAAAACTCTACCATCTGGTGAGCAAGATGTATGAAACAGGCGAAATACCCTCAGACTTCAAGAAGAATATAATAATTCCAATCCCAAAGAAAGCAGGTGTTGACAGATGTGAAAATTACCGAACTATCAGCTTAATAAGTCACAGCTGCAAAATACTAACACGAATTCTTTACAGACGAATGGAAAAACTAGTAGAAGCCAACCTCGGGGAAGATCAGTTTGGATTCCGTAGAAGCACTGGAACACGTGAGGCAATACTGACCTTACGACTTATCTTAGAAGAAAGATTAAGGAAAGGAAAACCTACGTTTCTAGCATTTGTAGACTTAGAGAAAGTTTTTGACAATGTTGACTGGAATACTCTCTTTCAAATTCTAAAGGTGGCAGGGGTAAAATACAGGGAGCGGAAGGCTATTTACAATTTGTACAGAAACCAGATGGCAGTTATAAGAGTCGAGGGACATGAAAGGGAAGCAGTGGTTGGGAAGGGAGTAAGACAGGGTTGTAGCCTCTCCCCGATGTTGTTCAATCTGTATATTGAGCAAGCAGTAAAGGAAACAAAAGAAAAATTCGGGGTAGGTATTAAAATTCATGGAGAAGAAATAAAAACTTTGAGGTTCGCCGATGACATTGTAATTCTGTCAGAGACAGCAAAGGACTTGGAAGAGCAGTTGAATGGAATGGACAGTGTCTTGAAAGGAGGATATAAGATGAACATCAACAAAAGCAAAACAAGGATAATGGAATGTAGTCTAATTAAGGCGGGTGATGCTGAGGGAATTAGATTAGGAAATGAGGCACTTAAAGTAGTAAAGGAGTTTTGCTATTTGGGGAGCAAAATGACTGATGATGGTCGAAGTAGAGAGGATATAAAATGTAGGCTGGCAATGGCAAGGAAAGCGTTTCTGCAGAAGAGAAATTTGTTAACATCCAGTATTGATTTAAGAGTCAGGAAGTCATTTCTGAAAGTATTCGTATGGAGTGTAGCCATGTATGGAAGTGAAACATGGACGATAAATAGTTTGGACAAGAAGAGAATAGAAGCTTTCGAAATGTGGTGCTACAGAAGAATGCTGAAGATTAGATGGGTAGATCACATAACTAATGAGGAAGTATTGAATAGGATTGGGGAGAAGAGAAGTTTGTGGCACAACTTGACCAGAAGAAGGGATCGGTTGGTAGGACATGTTCTGAGGCATCAAGGGATCACCAATTTAGTATTGGAGGGCAGCGTGGAGGGTAAAAATCGTAGAGGGAGACCAAGAGATGAATACACTAAGCAGATTCAGAAGGATGTAGGTTGCAGTAGGTACTGGGAGATGAAAAAGCTTGCACAGGATAGAGTAGCATGGAGATCTGCATCAAACCAGTCTCAGGACTGAAGACCACAACAACAACAACAATTATGCCATGTGGGCCAACATTCCTAAACAAATTGTATTGATGTTGTTGAGGTGACTTTGACACTAGGGAGTTTAAAGTATAGTAACCATCGTTTCGTGCGGATATGTGATTGGCACTCGTCAAGATTAAACCAGGTTACTGTGGAAGGATACCACATGGAAACTTGATAGGAGCAGACATCGTTGTGTGTGCCCTCATCGGCGGTCTGCATTTGTTCCGTTCGGTTCCTGTTAAATCTTATTTCGTGGCGTAGCTGGAGTCAAACTAGGTAGGTTAGTATCGAGATGCAGATAGTATGTAGACCAGGATCGATGCAGAGTCGATGATCAGAATCTGTGGATAGTAAACGTGAAATTGCACGTAACGGACTCATATCCGTACCAGTACACAAAGCCAGAATCGTCTTAAAGAACGTAACATCATTATAGAGAGGTACAGATATTTCAACGGTGACAATACGAATTGCTGTCCGTCAGCATACTAATAATATAAAAAAAACTTCAGCCCGTGCTATAGACGATAAAAGAAAGAGTGGATTAGAGCTGTGCATAGGTTACTGTTCGTGCATTCTGTGATTTCAAATGAAATGTGAGTGATATTTGGTAGTTAATGAAGCTTATTCGTACGTTCTTGACCTAGTGATTTGATGATATTGGTAGGGTGGAGGAGTTGCTTTCGTATACTGTCTTATGACTTTCCTCTTAATGATTAGGTAGGTGGTTGGTGCCTATTATGCTGTTGAAAGTATAGCGGGGATATCCATTATAAAGTACAGTCTTTTCAAGCGTTTACCTCCGCCAGTTGGCCACATCTCCAAACCGATCAAGACGGCTGCAACCTCCAAATCAGTCTCTGAACTACTGCTCCATCCGTCCAGCCGGAACGTTTTTCCAGTAGCTGGCCAACGGGCATCCCCTGCCGACTAGGTCTCTATATGGAGAGCTTTACATGTGACGAGATCATCGTGACATTTTTGAGTCTCCACAAAAGTACCTGCGACACAAATACCCCTGCTGACACTGAGTGGGTTTCCAAGCCGCTGGAGTTGCGGGACAAGAGATTTTATGTGCACTGCGTCAATAGCAACAGAGCTACAGTAGCTGTCTTGCTTAAGTGAAAAGTGGGTACTGATTGTGGACAGCGGACATCACAAACGTTAAAAACTGATTTGGTTTTGCTCTACTGGGCAATGATATAACATAATTTAGATTTTCTTGTTGCGCAAATACTACGAAAGGCTGATGTGAGGCCGAAACTAGCACCATCCTTGCTATGAGGGGCGTTGTTCTGCAAAACAAACTATCACACCGGGATAAGTCCTTATTGCTCACTAACGGAGCCTTTGTTACTGGTGAGAGGGAGTGGAAATCTATTTTCCATGGAATCTGGACTATGTGTAACACGTTTACTATTATTACTGCTATTATTATTACTGTTATTGATACTATTATTAATTTTAGTAGTGGTAATGCAAAGAGAAATGGTGTACATCAAGGCAATTCCAATTCTGAAAAAAACAGCTCTTCCTGGCTAGCCACATCCTCAGCTACATTTCGTAACCACTCTGAGCCGACTGGTTGGTTGTTGCTGGGCGTCAATCCTATGTGTGTGTGTGTGTGTGTGTGTGTGTGTGTAGTGAGAGAGAAAGAAAACGGAGGCCATATAATTTGAGCATAACGCCTGCCAACAGGGACATTTGAAACAATTCTCTCCCTTAAGGGGTTTCAAGCGCTAAAAGCTGGCTTAAAGTGCTACTACGGAACATAATTACGTTGCTTCGACAAGCATTTGCATTTCTCAGCTGCTATCGCTGGCGTAAACACAGTATGCCACTATTGCTAGGACTTGTATTCTACGTGACCATCAGAAGTTATTTTACTGCAGTGCTACTGTCATACTTTACTGCTAGAATTTACTGTTTTTCTCGTCTGTAATGGGTAAGTGAAGAACTAACTTCAATGTGTAGCAGATTTAGATTAATATTTCAAGCAGTATAACTGCTGCTGCAGTTACATTTGGGTGGTATTTGCAACAGCGCATTACCACTGTAGAATGGAGAAGAGTAACCAGCAAAATATTTACAACAGTTATAAAGTTGTCACCACTTGCAATCAATAACTTTTACAAGCATTTGTTCAGACCACACCAGCCTTTAGTGAAAGAACATATACTCGCTGCATGGATCGAATTGGTACACTAGGAAACAGCAAAACAATTTAATCCGCTGTGATTTCTTGCAGATTCATGGTACGTATTTTGTGTTCTGACATAATGACCTTTCTAGAGACACTGAGAAGCTCATCTGCAGAAATCAGCAGGATTTTAGGAAATAGCGGTCATGCGAGACCAAGCTGGCCGTTTTTGTGCATGATATACAACAGGCTCTATATACCGGCTCTCAGGATGCTGCCTTTATTTCACCACTATCGAAATGCGTTCGACTCAGTTCCGCACGGTCGCTAGCTCCAAAAAGTGCGCGCTTACGGTCTATCTGATGACAAATGCGGTTGGATAGAAAGTTTTCGAACAAACAGAGGGCAGAATGTTGTTCCGAATGGGGTGAGTTCAACAGAAACAAGCGTAATTTCAGGTGTGCCCCAGGGCAGCGTAATAGGTCCGCTGCTTTTTACGATTTACATAATCGATCTGGTTGATGGTTTTGACAGCATACAAAGGATGGGGCCCCTCCACGCCCGCACCAACGTGGTGACCAACACAAAAGTTGTACTGTCACCTCCGTATGCATGTTAGTTTTCAATCAGGCGTCACAGGATGCAGGTTGTGATGTTATCCATGCGTCTGGGTAAGACTACTCATTAACATGGTACATCAGGAGATAGAAGTGGTCGAAAACGATCGAAGGGTAGCGGTTGTAAGAGCAGAGGAAACAAAAAAGTGCCAAGGCCAGCGCCAAGGGGAAAAAACCTCTGCGACAGTAGGACGGGTAGTAAGGGCAGTAGCGGTTTGCTAGCTGCGACAGAGCATGCAAGGTGAGGGGGGTTAGCGTGAGGTATCGTGCAACGTTACCTATGTACTGCGTGGTCGTTAGCTGGGTCAGTCCGGTGCCGCGGCTGGGCTCCCTCGTTGTCTCCAGGGCCGGCCGCAGTGGCTTACTCCCTGTAACATAAAAGTTCGGCGCGGCAGCGCGGCGACGCTTGCGCGATGAAGACTGCCCTGGCGGTTTTCTTCTTTGCACCTTTCACCTGCGGTGCTGCTGGGGCAACCGCTGGGATAGGAGCGCGAACGTCCTTCTGCGAGTTCGCAGGAGTGTTCGCAGGTGCGACTGCACTGAGGCCTTGGGCGAAGACTGCTCGCAGTTGCCTCAAGGCCTCTTCCTTCTCTGCAGCCACGGCGGCTGCGAAGGCAGCCCTCTCCGCCGCCATGACGGCTTTGAGGGCTGCTGCGGCCTCCTTCACGGCGATGCCGAGTTCGCGGTCACATCTCTTCGCGGGAGGGTGAGCTGCGTCCTGGCTGCCCGTTTCCGAGCGGCCGTCCCCGCCCCTGGCAGGTGGATCTGCTGCTGCGCCGTCCCTCAGCTGCGCCGGGCTGATCTGCGCCCTGCGCCGTTTCCGACGTCGTCTTCTCTTCTGCTGCTGCGTCGGTGCGGCCGCGGTCGCTTCGCCGCCCCCGGCACGGTTGCGGCTTGAGAAAGCCGCACAACCGCGCCAACTGGCGACGTGCGGGCCGCCACACCGGACACAAGTCGGCAGAGCGTTGCTGCCGCGGTCGTAGGGGCGGCTGTCGTGCTCACCTGAGTACTCGACGCACCGCGCCGCGTTGCGGCAATACTTCGCAACATGGCCCTCGTCCTGGCACCTGAAGCACTGGGGCTGAGTATCCATGGCGGTCGGGAGAGCCTCCGTCGTAACCGGGAAGCCCAGCAACTTCCGCAAGTCGAAGATGTCGCTCCCGCCGTCGACCGTTTGCACGGTCACGGCATAGAGCGGCGCCCTCTTCCTGTTGGTCCGGTTGTGCAACCTTGCGGCTGCATTACCAAACCCGGCTCGCAGCAGCCCTTCCCGGACCGCTGCCTCATCACAGCACCAAGGCAACCCCCTGAGGAGTGCCTTGGTCGCCTTCACCCTTCCTACGGAAGGTGCCTTCTCACGCGCCGGCGGCGCGTCGACGATGTGGTCGGCCACTGCGACCTTGATCGCCCTGTGGTCGGCCGCGTTTGCGGCTCGAACGCAGATCAGCGAGTCTGTATCGACAGACTCGTAGACCACCTCGTTCCGAGCGCAATTCGTAATGGTGTCGAACAGCGCTGTCCACCCGCCTTTGCACTTGACGTACAAAGGGGGGACAGGCCGCGACTCGTCTTCTCTGGAGTTCCTTGCACGGTCGGCAGACTCAGAGAGTCGCACAACCGAAGGACCCTCCGTAGCGGCAGGTTTCCTCTGCGCACCCTTCTTTCCCATGCTGCGAGGCGCGGAACACGACAATTTGCACGCGTTGTAAAAACAACGCACGACAATTTGCTCTCCGCGGCGCCCACAGCACAGAAATCCTCTTCACGAGCTCTCAACGGCCGAGTAAGCGAAGCGCGCAACAGCAGCGATGCGCTCGCCTCGCCAGCTCAGGCCGCTGGTATTGACAGCGGCATTATCCTGTTTGCCGATGATGCTGTAGTCTACAGGAAAGTAGTATCACACGAAAGTTGTGAACAGATCAATGAGGATTTGCAGAAAATAAATGCGTGGTGTAATGCCTGGCAGTTGTCTCTCAATATTAGTAAGTGTAACCTATTGCTTATAACAAGGCGAAAATCCCCACTAATGTAAGAGTTCAAAATAAATGCCGTCTTTGGAAGCGGTAACATGCGTCAAGTATCTGGGTATGACTATTCGAAATGATCTCAAATAGAATGATCAGATTACACAAGTAACGGGCAAGGCGAGCTCTAGATTGCGGTTTGTTGGTAGAATCGTGAAGCGATGCAGTCCTTCAACAAAGGAAATTATACGTTAGTTCATCCACTCTTAGAGTACTGATAGTCTGTATGGGACCCTTACCAGTTGGGTCTGATTCAAGAGATGGAGAAGATCCAAAGAAGAGCGGCAAGATTCATGACTGGTACATTTAGCCATCGCGAGAGCGTTGCAAATCTCATTGAAAGTTTGAACTTGCAGATAGACCACGCGCTAAACGGAAAGGGCTGCTCACTAAATTTAGAAATCCTATCTTTGCTGAGGATATAGGGCATGTATTATTACCACCAACTTTCAAAACGCGCAATGATCACCACTGAGAGATATGGGAAGTTAGAGCTTGTACTGAGGCGTCCAGACAGGGGTTTTTCCCTCCCGTGATCCACGAGTGGAACAGAGGGGGAGGGGGGGGGGAATATGACCTTGACGCGAATTGTGCCCGGCGTCACACACCTCTCGGTGGCTAGAGGAATATATATGTGGCTGTAACATTTATGCGACTCTGCTACAAATACGATGGCTACGGCATCTAGGAGATTTTCACTCACTTATGAGGGAACCGACTATCGGTAAAGACTGCTACCGTGTCTTGTAGGAACAACTCATCAGAGTAAGCCTATACATCCATTAGGGTACACATTGTCTAGTTCACTGTACGCTACCTAATGGTTATTACCCAAGGGGTTACTAAAGGACAATCACTTGACTAATCACAAAAGAAAAATGAACTCCGCAGAAGTACTTATAACTGTGAATTCCTCATTACTTCAAGTAATCATATACGAAATGGTGCACATGACCTATACATCACTCTCTTCATCAGTCCTGCAGAATTATTATCATGTAAGTTTAAGAAGTATATCTCGTACGAATGCCATGGCCTTCCTTACGCTGCCCTCTAATGTCTTCTACAAAAACCCCTACCTTCCACCAGATATTTCATTCAAAAATACTCTCGTCATTGTTCGTGCGAATCCACTATTACTCGCAGCTTGGTATTTTCGGCTAATCTCAGAGAAATGTAAGTGTCATTATCCTATTTCTAAGAAAATTGAAGTACAGTACACAAAATTCTGGCTCTCAAAAAACACTTGAACTAACACACACGAAATATATGAACATTCCTGGCAAAGTAACTGGAGCAGTGATATAAGCAGTTAGCTCATCAATATGCGCTTATAGCAATCATAGTGTCCAATCCCATCCAAATGAAAGTTGGTCTGTCGCTAAACAAAACCATATAGCGTATACTAATTGCCATTATGTCCAGCTGCTGCCGGTGCAGTTTTAATATCGTAACCAAACCGTTCAGAAGTTATGACGATGTTATTTCATATAGTTCGGTAATTCTTAAGATTTATTTTCAGTTCTAATGTAACGAATTTCCTTGAGACGAAAGAGCTCTCCACAAATGAGTACACATTAATAAAGCATCCTCTTTGCGAAACTTAAGTAGCTCTTTTCTGACATGGTACCTTGCGAAGGATGGATCAAGGACAATAGACATTCCATATTCCTAAATTTCCATATTTCCTTTGACATAGTGCTCCCCTGCAGACTGTTACCAAAGATACGTATATGTGGAATAGGTTCCGAGCTATGTGAGTGGCTCGAAGACTTCTGAAGCACTAGAACCCAACACGTCGTTCTCGGCGGCGAGTGTTCATCAGAGATTAAGATATCGTCATAAAAGGCTGGGGAATGTTTGATAGGACCGCTATTATTCAATCTATATATAAATAATCTGACGAACCGTGTGAGAAGCAATCTGCGTCTGTTTGCCAATGATGTAGCGATGAACTGGAAGGATTCGTCCTTGAATGGCTGTAGGAACATACAAAACGACTTCGACAAAATTTGTAGCTAATGTGACGAATGGCAGCTTGCTCTGAATGTAGAAAAATGAAAAGCAATGGAAAAACGGCGTAATGTTGCCCAGCAATGTGAAATGGAACTTGAAAGGAAGGGCGGTAGTGGGGAAGCGGTGTTGTCGACTTATCTCTGTTGGGAAGTAGGGGAAGCAATATATTCGATACCTCATGCAGAAACGTACCCTCTCGAAACCTGGCGAGCAAGCTACACCACGATGCAGAGCGCCTCTCTTGCAGAGTCTGCCACTTGAGTTTGCTAAACATCTCCGTAACGCTATCACGGTTACCAAATAACCCTGTGACGAAACACGCCGCTTTTCTTTGGATCTTCTCTATCTCCTCCGTCAAACTGATCTGGTACGGATCCCACACTGTTGAACAATACTCAAGTATAGGTCGAACGAGTGTTTTGTAAGCCACCTCCTTTGTTGATGGACTACATTTTCTAAGGCCTCTCCCAATAAATCTCAACCATGTACCCACCTTATCAACAATTAATTTTATATGATCATTCCACTTCAAATAGTTCCGCACGCATACTCCCAGATATTTTACAGAAGTAACTGCTGCCAGTGTTTGTTCCGCTATCATATAATCATACAATAAAGGATCCTTCTTTCTATGCATTCGTAATACATTACATTTGCCTATTTTATGGGTCGGTTGCCACTCCCGGCACCAAGTGCCTATCTGCTGCAGATCTTCCTGCATTTCGCTACAATTTTCTAATGCTACAACTTCTCTGTATACTACAGCATCATCCGCGAAAAGTCGCATGGAACTTCCGACACTATCTACTAGGTCATTTATATATATTGTGAAAAGCAATGGTCCCATAACACTCCCCTGTGGCACGCCAGAGGTTACTTTAACGTCTGTAGACGTCTCTCCATTGATAACAACATCCTATGTTCTCTTTGCTAAAAACTCTTCAATCCAGCCACACAAATAGTCTTATGTTCCGTAGGCTCTTACTTTGTTTATCAGGCGACAGTGCGGAACTGTATCGAACGCCTTCCGGAAGTCAAGGAAAATAGCATCTACCTGGGAGCCTGTAGCTAATATTTTCTGGGTCTCATGAACAAATAAAGCCAGTTGGGTCTCACACGATCGCTGTTTCCGGAATCCATGTTGATTCCTACAGAGTAAATTCTGGGTTTCCCAAAACGACATGACTCGACTCGAGCAAAAAACATGTTCTAAAATTCTACAACAGATCGACGTCAGAGATATAGTTTTGCGCATCTGCTCGACGACCCTTCTTGAAGACTGGGACTATCTGTGCTCTTTTCCAATCATTTGGAACCTTCCGTTCCTCTATAGACTTACGGTACACGGCTGTCAGAAGGGGGGAAGTTCTTTCGCGTACTCTGTGTAGAAACGAATTGGTATCCCGTCAGGTCCAGTGGACTTTCCTCTGTTGAGTGATTCCAGTTGCTTTTCTATTCCTTGGACACTTATTTCGATGTCAGCCATTTTTTCGTTTGTGCGAGGATTTAGAGAAGGAACTGCAGTGCGGTCTTCCTCTGTGAAACAGCTTTGGAATAAGGTGTTTAGTATTTCAGCTTTACGCGCGTCATCCTCTGTTTCAATGCCATTATCATCCCGGAGTGTCTGGTTACGCTGTTTCGAGCCACTTACTGATTTAACGTAAGACCAGAACTTCCTAGGGTTTTCTGTTAAGTCGGTACATAGAATTTTACTTTCGAATTCACTGAACGCTTCACGCATAGCTCTCCTTACGCTAACTTTGACATCGTTTAGGTTCTGTTTGTCTGAGAGGTTTTGGCTACGTTTAAACTTGGATTGAAGCTCTCTTTGCTTTCGCAGTAGTTTCCTAACTTTGTTGTTGAACCACGGTGGGTTTTTCCCGTCCCTCACAGTTTTACTCGGCACGTACCTGTCTAAAACGCATTTTACAGTTACCTTAAACTTTTTCCATAAACACTCAACATTGTCAGTGTCGGAACAGAAATATTCGTTTTGATAGGTTAGGTAGTCTGAAATCTGCCTTCTATTACTCTTGCTAAACAGATAAACCTTCCTCCCTTTTTTTATATTCCTATTAACTTTCATATTCAGGGATGCTGCGAGGGCCTTATGATCACTGATTCCCTGTTCTGCACTTACAGAGTCGAAAAGTTCGGGTCTGTTTGTTATCAGTAGGTCCAAGATGTTATCTCCACGAGTTGGTTCTCTGTTTAATTGCTCGAGATAATTTTCGGATAGTGCACTCAGTATAATGTCACTCGATACTCTGTCCCTACCACCCGTCCTAAACATCAGAGTGTCCCAGTCTATATCTGGTAAATTGAAATCTCCACCTAAGACTATAATATGCTGAGAAAATTTATGGGCACTGTATTCCAAATTTTCTCTCAGTTGTTCTGCCACTAATGCTGCTGCGTCGGGAGGTCGGTAAAAGGAGCCAATTATTAACCGAGCTCGGTTGTTGAGTGTAACCTCCACCCATAATATTTCACAGGAACTATCCACTTCTACTGCACTACAGGATAAACTATCCTAACAGCGACAAACACGCCACCACCGGTTGCATGCCATCTATCCTTTCTAAACACCGTCTGTGCCTTTGTAAAAATTTCGGCTGAATTTATCTCAGGCTTCAGCCAGCTTTCTGTACCTATAACGAATTCAGCTTCGGTGCTTTCTATCAGCGCTAGAAGTTCCGGTACTTTACCAATGCAGCTTCGACAGTTTACAATTACAATACCGATTGCTGCTTGGTCCCCGCATGTCCTGACTTTGCCCCGCACCCTTTGAGGCTGTTGCCCTTTCTGTACTTGCCCGAGGCCATCTAACCTAAAAAACCGCCCAGTCCACGCCACACAACCCCTGCTACCCGTGTAGCCGCTTGCTGCGTGTAGTGGATTCCTGACCTATCCAGCGGAACCCGAAACCCCACCACCCTATGGCGGAAGTCGAGGAATCTGCAGCCCACACGGTCGCAGAACCGTCTCAGCCTCTGATTCAGACCCTCCCCTCGGCTCTGTACCAAAGGTCCGCAGTCAGTAGACGATGCTGCAGATGGTGAGCTCTGCTTTCATCCTGCTAGCGAGACTGGCAGTCTTCACCAAATCGGATAGCCGCCGGAAGCCAGAGAGGATTTCCTCCGATCCATAGCGACACACATCATTGGTACCGACATCTGGAATGACTCCCCCCGGTATGCACACGGAGTGCATATTGGTTTACTTCCCCTCTGTTGCTGCCATTTCCCTAAGGGGCCCCATTAAGCGTCTGACGTTGGTTCTCCCAACTACCAGTAAGCCCACCCTCTGCGACTGCCCAGATCTTGCAGACTGAGGGGCAACCTCTGGAACAGGACAAGCAGCCATCTCCGGCCGAACATCAGTATCAGCCGGAGACAGAGCCTGAAACCGGTTCGTCAGACGAACTGGAGAGGTCTTCCGTTCAGCCCTCCGGAATGTCTTTCGCACCCCTGCCGCACCTCGAGATGACCTCCCACTCTACCAGAGATGAGGGATCAGCCTCAATGTGGGCAGTATCCCGGCAGCCACTGTCGTAGTCCGATCGGGGTATGCGTGGGACGAGCTGGCCGTTCCCGACAAACCCCCATCCGGACCCCCACAGTGATGCCCATTGGCAACAGCCTCAAGCTGTGTGACCGAAGCCAACACTGCCTGAAGCTGGGAGCGAAGGGATGCCAACTCAGCCTGCATCCGAACACAGCAGTTGCAGTTCATGAATACCGCTTGAGTGTGTGGAATCCATCAGGGAGGATTGAAGGTTGTAACGAAGGAAATGCATATCCTCCTATTTCCATCTATTGTACTATAAATTTTTTCCTTATTTTGTTACCTGAAAATATGAACATTTCTGTTACTTCATATATTATTATTGTTTTACTATTTGTATATATATATATATATATATATATATATATATATATATATACAGTGTGAGTCACCTAACGTTACTGCTGTTCGATCGTGTGTATCGGAGAGCACCGAATTACGTAGGGATCCAAAGGGAACGGTGATGGACCTTAGGTACAGAAGAGACTGGAACAGCACATTACGTCCACATGCTAACACCTTTATATATATATATATATATATATATATATATATATATATATATATATATATATACGGGGTGACTCACCTAACGTTACCGCTGGATATATTTCGTAAACCACATCAAATACTGACGAATCGATTCCACAGACCGAACGTGAGGAGAGGGGTTAGTGTAGGTGGTTAATACAAACCATAAAAAAAGGCACGGAAGTATGTTTTTTAACACAAACCTACGTTTTTTTAAAATGTAACCCCGTTAGTTTTGTTAGCACATCTGAACATATAAACAAATACGTAATCAGTGCCGTTTGTCGCATTGTAAAATGTTAATTACATCCGGAGATATTGTAACCTAAAGTTGACGCTTGAGTACCACTCCTCCGCTGTTCGATCGTGTGTATCGGAGAGCACCGAATTACGTAGGGATCCAAAGGGAACGGTGATGGACCTTAGGTACAGAAGAGACTGGAACAGCACATTACGTCCACATGCTATCACCTTTTTATTGGTCTTCTTCACTGACGCGCATGTACATTACCATGAGGGGTGAGGTTCACGTACACACGTCGTTTCCGTTTTCAATTGCGGAGTGGAATAGAGTGTGTCCCGACATGTCAGGCCAATAGATGTTCATTGTGGTGGCCATCATTTGCTGCACACAATTGCAATCTCTGGCGTAATGAATGTCGTACACGCCGCAGTACATCTGGTGTAATGTCGTCGCAGGCAGCCACAATACGTTGTTTCATATCCTCTGGGGTTGTAGGCACATCACGGTACACATTCTCTTTCAACGTACCGCACAGAAAGAAGTCCACAGGTGTAAGATCAGGAGAACTGTCTGGCCAATTTATGCGTCCTCCACGTCCTATGAAACGCCCGTCCAACGTGTACCTCACCCCTCGTGGTAATGTACATGTGCGTCAGTGACAAAGAGCAATAAAAAGGTGTTAGCATGTGGACGTAATGTGCTGTTCCAGTCCCTTCTGTACCTAAGGTCCATCACCGTTCCCTTTGGATCCCTACGTAATTCGGTGCTATCCGAAACACGCGATCGTACAGCGGAGGAGTGGTACTCAAGCGTCAACTTTAGGTTACAATATCTCCGGATGTAATTAACATTTTACAATGCAACAAACGGCACTGATTACGTATTTGTTTATATATTCAGATGTGATAACAAAACTAACAGGGTTCCATTTAAAAAAACGTAGGTTTGTGTTAAAAAACATACTTCCGTGAATGTTTTTATGGTTTGTATTTACCAATTACACCAGCCCCTACCCTCACGTTCGGTCTGTGGAATCGATTCGTCAGTATTTGGTGTGGTTTACGAAATATATCCAGCGATAATGTTAGGTGACTCACCCTATATAAATATATATATATATATATATATATATATATATATATATATATATGCATTTTTGTCGATGTATAATTGGTTTGTTTTGTAAACATTATTTGTATTTTTACGCTGGGTTTTACCTAGGGAAAACTATGCTATCGAACGACTACATCGATAGGTCGTGTGGAGAGCCAAAGTGTTTAAGATCTTTGGTAGTGTTAACTCTGTCGCGTGTAGCGCAGGCAGAGGAGTGTCTGGCTGGAGCAGGGCGGTGGAGCAGGTGTGTTGTGTGACGCTCCCGCGAGTTGCCGCGGTTTCGGGGTTTGGCAGCATGTAATTGCGCTCGACTTGCTATGATAGTGTCTGACACGGTGTCGCGGACAGGAAGCATTAGCTGGCGCACATCAAGAGCCCGTTACGCCTGGTGACAGTGTCGAGAAGAAGGCGCGCCAACATCCAGCTTCTGCAACAGCGACGGCCGACCATGAGTGACTGTCGCCACCACTTCAAACCTTCAATCAACCAATAAGGAAGACTGGAAGCACGTAAAGTTTTAGAACTGTATGGGGGACCTCAGCTTATCAAACTATTGCATCACAACAATACAGCAACTTAGCATGAACCTTTGTTGCTCATTGTCCCAATTGCATTATCAAGCAGGGTCCCTTCCTTTTCTGGAATGAACCCGAGTGTCGTTGAAATTCATACGCCAGCATTAAAGTAACATCATTTCATTTCACTGCTTGAATTTCAAAGTTCAATTAAAGTATTCAGAGCTTGCTACAATATTTAGATTACACAAGCAGAAATTAATAGGGCGAGTTTTGTTACCATATTTTAGCTTACCTGTGACTGCAGCTCAGCTTGGTACGCACTAAATTTTACTATTCTTAATTGTTCAGAATCATTTAATTCAAGTTCAAAGTTAAATTTCTTATTTCTAAATTTCGTATATTCAAATAGCTTTTTGAATGATTGTTGAGGTAGCTCAAGACTAACCTTATTTTATTGAATATCGTAGTGCTTCAGAAACAAAGTTCACTATTAATTTGTCACTATATTAACTTTCAATTTTCGGGTTTTATTAACTCTTTTGCTAAATTAAGTGAGAGTGCAGCGAAATTTATTACTTCTGACAAACAATCAGTTTTCACACAAAACTTGTCAACCTTCACTTGCCACGCTTTTATTGCTAATTATATGTGCAGTAATCTTTCATTTTGAGTGGTTGTAGTAGTTGTCCATAGGACTGGAGACCGTAATTTTCCCCAAATCTCAAATATCTAAATAACGCCAATTATTTGTTAACGTAACGACCGCACATTTACTTTCTTTATTAATTTTTCCCTTTTCTTTAAATTAATTTCCACCAATTTCATTTGCATTTTTCCTTTCATTTAGATGTAACCCTTTCCTCCCTCTTTACCGACAAATTAACTTCGGTGACGATTGCGTTTCCCAAATTTCCATTAGGTACCCGCGGTTTAATTTTTCGTTGTCATTAAGGTCGATAAGTGAGGGGGAGGTTACAAGGTATACTTCGCAGCAGTCCAGAGGCAAGCCGCTAGATTTGTTACCAGTAGGATTTCGGAGACACTTCATGAACTGAAGTGTGAGTCCCTGTTGGTAATACGAAGTGCTTTTCACGGTAAGCTTTTGAGAAAATTTAGAGAACAGGTATGTGAAGTAGACTGCAGAACGATTCTGCTGCCCCGTACCTACATTACGCGTAAGGACCCCCAAGGTAAGAAAAATTAGGGATCATAAGAAGGCGTACTGGCAGTTGTTTCTCCCCAAGCTCTCTCTGCGAGCGAAACACAAAAGGAAGTGACTAATAACGTTATAAAGTAACCTACGGTCACCGTCTTACGGTGGTTTGTCTAGTATATATATAGATGCAGAAGTAGGAAGAAATCCAGATTTTAACTTACAAAAGGTGGTAGATTAAACTGTCCAGATGTGTACAAGAACACGAGGTCCTGATGATATCAGTCATTAATGCAGTAGTCTCCAAAAAACAATGTTTTTCGTAATAAAGTTTCTCATTTCGTAATTTCGAATTTAACCTTGATTAAGATTTCTTTTATGGAGGCGTACATGATTTATAAGACTTACTGGCTGTAAATCGATTGAGTCTTCGACATGTACTGTCAAAGAACGCCACGAAAACATTCCGTAGACCGTGACTTCGCTGCCTCTGGCAGCGGTGGTGAGCTATTTGTTTCCTATTGTTTGTGACTCATCGGCCTACATCCGTCCATTGAAGCAGAAATCAAAACCCTTCGCTGCCGGCAAGCCTTCTACAATCAGCAGCGGGCGGCCAGCTCCGATATAGGCTCGCTAATTGAAGCCTTTCGCAGTGGTGCTCGTTCGTTAACTCTGGTCCAGTGAACGGCGTTTCCATTCAGAGCCCATGACCGGCTCTCCCTACTCTACCGTCCGGTTCGGTCTGATGCAGAACCAACACACCTTCATGCTTAAGCTGTACCTCTAATTTCAGTGGCACGTATTTCTGCGCGTTCCCACAGTTTTCTGCACATATGTCCTTCATATGTGGTTTCTTAACCCACTACAGGCTTAACAGAGATGAGTTTATTAATAATCCACAAGACCAAATACTACATGATCTTCCACTTACTTTTCTCACATGTCGCCTCTCTGTTCTGTATCAGGCATAATAAACTCAGCTTCCTAATGATAATCATATCATTTACCGATGTGCATGCTAGGGGGACTATGACCTTTACCCTGTCCATTAAAACTGCAGCATCATGGAAGTGGCACGTAAAACAATTCAAATTTACAAGAAAGGAACTACATTAGAGCTGGATAACGACGTCATGTTATATTGATTTTACGGTAAAGGACCATTCAGCCCCGTTCAGGTGAGTTTCACACTAAATTCCAAAAACCTACTGGAAATATCATCAATTGATATCGAGTATACAACCCACACGAGTATGGCTAAGTGCCTTTCACCCTAAATATCGCGCCGAGACGTCGACGTCAAGCGTCTTCAATCCTGAAAGCTTATGGAATATTCATTACGTCAGGAAAACGTGACGAAACGCAAAGTATATCTATTTGAAGTAGCTGATAAAAATGCTCTTAACGCCTTTTTAAGAGACAGTCTGTACTCCTTCCGATATGATCATGTAACCGTAGAAAAGTTGTGGAATGATTTAAAAGAGATAGTATCGACAGCAATTGACAGATATATACCACATAAATAAGTGATGGTACTGATCCCCCATGATACACAAAACGGGTCAGTTCACTGTTACAGAAGCAGCGAAAAAGGCATGGCAAATTCAAAAGAACCCAAAATCCTCAAGGCTAGTTTTTCAGAAGTTCGAAATATAGCGGGTTTTCTAATGCGAGACGCTTTCAATAACTTCCACAACGAAACTCTGTCTAAAAATCTGGCAGAAAACCCAAAGAGATTGTAGTCATACATAAAGCACACCAGTGACAAGGCGCAATCAATAACTTCACTGCGCAATAACAATGGTGAAGTCACTGATGACAGTTCCACTAAAGCAGAGTTCTTAAACACGATTTTCCGAAACTCCTTCACCGAAGACGACCAAGTAAATATTCCTGAACGCCAATCAAGAACAACTTCCAACATGAGAAATATATAAACAGATATCCTCTATTTCTCAAAGCAGCTTAAACTACCTAATAAAAGCAAGACTTTCGGTCCAGATTGTATACTAGTCAGGTTACTCTCGGAGCATGCTGATACAATAGCTCCATATTTAGTAATTACATACAACTGCTCAGCCCCAGAAAGACCCGTACCTAAAGACCGGAAAATTGATAAAGTCACACCAGTACCCAAAGAGGGAAGTAGGAGTAATCCGCTGAATTACAGGCCCATATCACAAACGTAGATTTGCACTAGAGTTTTGGAACATACACTGTATTCGAGCATTATGAAGTTGTAAGAAGGCTGTTTAGGTTTTTATATTGGTAACGCCACGTAGCGCTCTGTATGAAAATCACTGGCTGTGCTGTGTGCAGTCTTTGGCTAGTTTGCATTGTTGTCTGCCATTGCAGTGTTGGGCAGCTGGATCTGAACAGCGCGTAGCGTTGCGCAGTTGGAGGTGAGCCGCCAGCAGTGGTGGATGTGGGGAGAGAAATAGCCGCGTTTTGAAATTTGTAAGACTGGATGTCATGAACTGCTATGTATATTATGATTTTTCAACACTATTAAGGTAAATATACTGTTTGTTCTCTATTAAAATCTTTCATTTGCTAACTATGCCTATCAGTAGTTAGTGCCTTCCGTAGTTTTAATCTTTTATTTAGCTGGCAGTAGTGGTGCTCGCTGTATTGCAGTAGTTCGAGTAACGAAGATTTTTGTGAGGTAAGTGATTTGTGAAAGGTATAGGTTGATGTTAGTCAGGGCCATTCTTTTGTAGGGATTATTGAAAGTCAGATTGCGTCGCGCTAAAAATACTGTGTGTCAGTTTAAGCACAGCCTTGTATAATTGTTCAAAGGGGACGTTTCATAAAGTACCTCGAAGAAAACGATTTATTAACATATAGTCAGTACGGATTCAGAATATATCGTTCTTGCGAGACACAACAATCCCATTATACTCAAGAAGTAATGGGCGCTATCAACAGTGGATGTCAAATGGATACTTTAGTTTTTGATTTCCAGAAGGCTTTCGACACCGTTCCTCACAAGCGTCTTCTGACCAAACTGCGTGTCTACGGAATATCGCCTCAGTTGTGCGACTGGATTCGTAATTTCCTGTCAGAAAGGTCACAGTTCGTAGTAACAAACGCAAAGTCATCGAATAAGACAGATGTAATATCCGGCTTTCCCTAAGGATGTGTTATAGGCCCTCTATTGCTTCAGATGTATATTAACAACATAGGAAACAATATCAGTGGCCGTTTTAGATTGATTGCAGATGATGCTGTCATTTACCATGTTGTAAAGTCATCAGATGATCAAAACGGCTTGCAAAATGATTTAGATAACATATCTGTATCGTACGAAAAGTGGCAATTGACCATGAATAAAAGAAAAGTGTGAAGTTATTCACATGAGTACTGAAAGGTATCTACCAAATTTCGGTTACGCGATAAGTCGCACATATCTGAAAGATGTAAATTCAATTAAATACTTAGTGATTACAATTACAAATAGCCTAAATTGGAACGATCACATAGATAATGTTGAGCGTAGAGCCAACTAAAGACTACGATTCATTGGCAGAACATTTAGAAGGTGAAACAGATCTACTAAAGAGACCGCTTACTCCACGCTTGTCCTCGCTATTCTGGTGTATTGTTGTACGGTGTGGGATCGGCATCAGATGGGACTGACAGATGACATCGAAAAAGTGCAAAGAAGGGCAGCTCGTTTTGTATTATCGCGAAATAGGGGAGGTAGTGTCACAGACATGATACGTGAATTGGAGTGGCAGTCATTAAAACAAAGGCGTTTATCGTTGCCACGGGATCTTCTCATTAAATTTCAATCACCACTTTTCTCATCCGGTTGCCAAAACATGCTGTAGGCACCTACATAGGGAGAAATGATCATCACGATAAAGTAAGAAATCGGTGCTCGCACAGAAAAATTTAAGTGCTCGGTTTTCCCCACATCGTTCGAGATTGGAAAGGTAGAGAGATAGCTTGAAAGTGGTTCAGTGAACCTTCTGCCACACTATTGTGAATAGCAGAGTAATCATGTAGATGTAGATGAATGAAAATTCGCGAAATAGTTATTGTAAGTATGCTAAATTCCCATTAATAAGTGAACACGTCTGTAGTGCCTTCTTGGTTGGTAACCCTTATTATTCCAAGGATTGTTACAGAATTTCAACACTGTACAGGTTGCAGTTCATTGTTGTCAACCGTCTGTATTGATCAGTATGTCGACTAGGACTGAAAATGGAGAAAACCAAGTTACGTTCTGTCATTAAACATTTGATTTGAAAGGAGTTACTGCACAACAACTTAAACTAGAATTGTGTAAAGTTCACGCGGCATCTGCACCATCACTGAAGGAAATTTACTTTTGGATTAAGGAAATTAACCATGGTAGCGTGAGCGCCAAAGACAAAGGAGCCACCGGCCGTCCAGCTGAAATGGTTCAAATGGCTCCGAGCACTATGGGAATCTAGATCTAATGTCATCGGTCTCTCGGAACTTAGAACTACTTAAACCTAACCTAGAACCGCTCGGTCACACCGGCCGGCTCGTCCAGCTGAGGTGACGACGAAGGAAACCACTGACAGCATACGTGATATGGTAATGCAACACCACCGAATATAAATTCGTGAGATTCCTGAGACTGTAGGAAGCTCAACTGAACAAGTGTATAATATTGTAAATGGAGAACTGGCTATGAAGAAGCTGTGTTCAAGATGGGTTCCACGATTGTGATCGTTCATATTGGTTACTGCTCTGGAGTTGCGGTTCTAAACTGCAGGCCATACGAGCAAACCTGTTGTGTCTTTACGTGTGGTAACTTGTACTTTAGGATATCGGACTACACACAGCTCTGTTTTAAAAGAATTGCCCGATGTAGTAAAGAGCGAATCCGCACACGTCTGCTTTCATGCGCGACAGCTAATTCGCTGCAAATAATAACCTACAGTTAACCTGCAGTCAAATAGCCTATGGGGCGGCTACAATGGCGAGTTAATAAAATATGCAGAAAAAAATAGTTTAACGACTAATTTTATAGCAACGGTTGAGTTCTAACATTTGTACTTATTGCTTAAAGCAGAGAACTATGTTGAATATATTCAATTAATGCATAGACAAAAATGACAGCATAATCTCCAAACTAAACAGTCATCAAAAAGTATTGAAAACTAAGTCCATTTCGTGATCTCAGTACAT
This sequence comes from Schistocerca serialis cubense, assembly GCF_023864345.2. Lineage (NCBI taxonomy): Eukaryota > Metazoa > Arthropoda > Insecta > Orthoptera > Acrididae > Schistocerca > Schistocerca serialis. The sequence continues at coordinate 738,814,634 of NC_064643.1, read as the reverse complement.
GATAGATTCACTAGCTGAAAATAATTCAGAGTTCAAAAAGATGGTTTACAAATTAACACACGATACAAGAAACAGTAACGCTGTCTGTTCTCAGTTCTGTAAATCAAGCGGAAATACATAGTCCTACTCTGGAACACATTCTGACTTCTTGAAATATTAAGTCCCTTCAGAAGTAAAAGTACTGTAGCGGCCGTTCATTGCCCAGAACCAGACACCTGCAAGATCGAATACCGCACGTTACCACTGGCAGGTCGGACTCCTTCGAGAACTCACGTAAGAATGTCCGAATCGCTCCCATGAGCTGTTCACTCTAAAAGTCCCAGTCTGCACTTTACTCCCGTAGTGTCCCGCCACTGTCTGCTTCTCCGTTGTGTGAAGGTCGTCCCCACCTAAAGTACATCATCCTTAAGTTCTACAGGGACGATGTGATTCAAGTTGACCGCTTCCTGTACCAAACTGATATATTATTACAATATTTAAATAAAGAAGTGTCATTAATATTTACTAACCCTCAGCTTATATACAATAACTATAAATAATTGGTCTATGAATAAATGAAGCAGAATTTTTGCGCAAGTGTGCTCATGATAAATCATAACGAACTGTCGTTACACATTATTGAAACAACTATTTATACCTTTTTAGCAGAAGCGTCTTTTGGACCTCTTTTCAACTGCGGTGTCCGCTAATACAAGTGACTGACTGCATCTAAGTTGGCACCGTTTTTGACAGCACTTGCCATCAATATTTGAATAACGTTAATTGAAAAGCAACAAATTGTTAGTTAAATGAAAACGCAAGTATGTCCCATTATGAAGAACTGATGCTGCGTTCATTTGCTTGTAAATGTGAAGAATAAGATGTCCAGACAACCATTAGAGTAATGAAAAGGGTAGAAAAGGCGTAATAAAGCAACAAATAAGGTACATACAGATATGTAGCTTTGAGAGATAGTAGCTGTCATGTAATGCTATCAATGGAGATAAAGTTTGTTGAAATCACATGATGTGAGTAAAAGTTGTTAATTTAAAGGGTCATCATGATAATATTTATTTTCTGTGCAATATTTTCTGTTCTTTTAATGATATTGAGACACCCTTGTGTCATAGGATACATCTCGTTTTTCTGAGGTCGTAAATGTGTTTAGATTTGCATTAATATTTGATGACAGTTATAGTCGAATCTTAAAAAGCTGTAACTTAGCTTTCTTTAATATTGTGTGTCACTCCGCCATTTCTTGCAACATTGTCTCCTATACAAAGGCAGTGGGCGCAACAACCGTTCAAACTTCCAGCTTTGCGTTTTACCCATTTTCAGTGACGCTGTTCATCTCTGCACTTCGACACTCCCAGGGCGGGGGCGTGGCGTAATCGTCCACCTGACTCGCATCTACCCGAGCGAACAAACTCAGCATTCATCAGTATCAGTACTGGTACTAATGTTTTACATTAGGTAGCAGCAAATTTGACATATAGACATACATAACACGGTAAATCGAATACCTTACTTACATGCCAAAGCAAGAGTGTAGGTGACTTTGCGGTGGCGAAGGAAACGGCGCCTACCACTCACGATATTTCATAACAACTTATCAGAATAACCTTAGTAAATCCAGCACAAATTATTAGAATTACGCAATATTAATTAAATGCACATAAACACCTAAATTTTCAAGTAACTTACGAGGGCAGTTCAATAAGTAATGCAACACATTTTTCTTCTGAAACAGGGGTTGTTTTATTCAGCATTGAAATACACCAGGTTATTCCCCAATCTTTTAGCTACACAACACAATTTTTCAACGTAATCTCCATTCAATGCTACGGCCTTACGCCACCTTGAAATGAGGGCCTGTATGCCTTCACGGTAAGATTCCGCTGGTCGATGTCGGAGCCAACGTCGTACTGCATCAATAACTTCATCATCCGCGTAGTGCCTCCCACGGATTGCGTCCTTCATTGGGCCAAACGTATGGAAATCCGACGGTGCGAGATCGGGGCTGTAGGGTGCATGAGGAAAAACAGTCCACTGAAGATTTGTGAGCTCCTCTCGGGTGCGAAGACTTGTGTGAGGTCTTGCGTTGTCATGAAGAAGGAGAGGTTCGTTCAGATTTTTGTGCCTACGAACACGCTGAAGTCGTTTCTTCAATTTCTGAAGAGCAGCACAATACACTTCAGAGTTGATCGTTTGACCATGGGGAAGGACATCGAACAGAATAACCCCTTCAGCGTCCCAGAAGACTGTAACCATGACTTTACCGGCTGAGGGTATGGCTTCAAACTTTTTCTTGGTAGGGGAGTGGCTGTGGCGCCACTCCATTGATTGCCGTTTTGTTTCAGGTTCGAAGTGATGAACCCATGTTTCATCGCCCGGAACAATCTTTGACAAGAAATTGTCACCCTCAGCTGCATGACGAGCAAGCAATTCCGCACAGATGGTTCTTCTTTGCTCTTTATGGTGTTCGGTTAGACAACGAGGGACCCAGCGGGAACAAACCGTTGAATATCCCAACTGGTGTACAATTGTGACAGCACTACCAACAGAGATGTCAAGTTGAGCACTGAGTTGTTTGATGGTGATCCGTCGATCATCTCGAACGAGTGTGTTCGCACGCTCCGCCATTGCAGGAGTCACAGCTGTGCACGGCCGGCCCACACGCGGGAGATCAGACAGTCTTGCTTGACCTTGCGGCGATGATGACACACGCTTTGCCCAACGACTCACCGTGATTTTGTCCACTGCCAGATCACCGTAGACATTCTGCAAGCGCCTATGAATATCTGAGATGCCCTGGTTTTCCGCCAAAAGAAACTCGATCGCTGCCCATTGTTTGCGACGCACATCTGTTACAGACGCCATTTTAACAGCTCCGTACGGCGCTGCCACCTTTCGGAAGTCAATGAAACTATGCGAAACGAAGCGGGAATGTTTGAAAATATTCCACAAGAAATTTCCGGTTTATCAACCAAAATTGGCCGAGAAAAAAAATGTGTGGCATTACTTATTGAACTGCCCTCGTAGAACTCAGCTTTATCATTTCAAACGTTTTCATTGGTTTTGGACTCATTTGACGGCACCTTCTTGTTTTGACCACACTTAGCAACTCACCATCACCAACACAGAGCAAGTAGTGTGTTCTGGCGTTGAAGTTCAGATGGTTACCAGTCCAGCCGTCTTCGACGAAATCCATGACGCCCTTGCGCACGTACTGTGCCGAAACATCATCAATCCCCTGTCACTGTCAGTGCTGAAGGACGATAGCTGTCGACCTTACGGCTGTAGTATAGTTATGAATAATCATATGACTTTCCGAATCCTCATAGCTCAGGCACTGGGTACCCTCCACAATGGAATCGATACATTCACAAAAAGGATAGCAAGCAGAAAACAGATCTACTGCGTAGGAAAAATACATCTGTTTCAGTTCGACATTTCAGACACTCTGTCCGTTTTCCCATGCCTTTCGTGCTACGAAATTTGTTCGATGCCACAAATCAACTAATATTTTATCATTTTTGTACATTTTTGATGTGTGTATTTAGTAACTCCAAAGCTAACAGTACCATATGCAGAAATAGCCCCTTTAACTCCAAGTTTTAACTCAATGGATAGCTGGGTTACAATTTCCGCAAATGTTCACTCATATTCGCACTAAATTACTATTTACTCTCCGACTTTTTTCTCATAAACGTACTACGAAGTTACCCCAAAATTTTACTTGTGGAAGTCTATTCAAAACTCTTCTAAAATATCACTCGTTATGTAGTTAAACTACGTAACATACCCCGAAAATTTAGCTTATACACCCATCAGCAATTAAAATTTTAGTGAGGTGTGATCTCCACGTATAAAATTTTGTGCGAACAATAATTAGATGTAAAATATACATTTTACCCGAAAAAGCCATCCAAATTACTGCAAGTAACACACAGAAATTGTTGCTTCAAATTTCCCGCCAAATCTTATGTAGAAGAGTCAAATGGCTCTGAGCACTATGGGACCTAACTTCTGAGGTCATCACTCCCTAGAACCCAGAACTACTTAAACCTAACTAACCTAAGGACATTACACACATCCATGCCCGAGGCAGGATTCGAACCTGCGACCGTAGTGGTCGTGCGGTTCCAGACTGTGGCGCCTAGAACCGCTCGGCCACACCTGCCGGCTCTTATGTACAGTAACAATTTATTCCTCTCTTTCTCAAATAACGGTATAAATCGTGAACGGCCGACCTCCACGCACCAAGAATAGTGCGGCCAATGTCGACACTCTCCCTGCACTTAGTTGTGCCCCCACACATCATACATACACCTTAAATTCGCCAAGTTCATTATTTACACGAAACAGGTATAGCCTCCTAAATTCTTGTAAACGACACACGAAAATTACCCATATTTAAACACACCTATTACGTTCCTCTTTCTTTGTATAATCGCATTCTATAATCTGTCACGTATCGTAGCCCCAGTAATTTATCCCTATACGGATAATTGATCCTATACACATTGGAGTGTGGACATTGACCAGCAACAAACAGTCCATAGCATCCATCAGTTATATTTGCAGCTCCTTGTATTGGCCGTGTTTGCACTTTAAATTGTTGGATGTGAGGTCCGACAGTTATGAAGACACGGTTTCTGTCAGTGCCCAAACATGTTTCGGCACCACTTTGCCAGTATCAGTGGGTTTTCGTTTTCATTTATTCTGGGATGTGAATAAATTATGTGCATTTTTCGTTCAAAGAACAGATCGTTTCTTTTCCAAATACCTTTACATTTGGTGTGCATGAATTTTCTGGAACACTAGTGTGTTAATCACTACAGGTAGCTTGTCATCTGCAGCGAAACGAGGTTGATGAGAATTTTTTTTTTTTTTTTTGTTGGTAGTTAACCTTTCTTCTAGAATGTTTAAAGTATTAAATAGTGTGTCCTTGTAAAGAGTAGAGCATTCGTTTAAGACTTGTTTTCCTTCTGCTATTGCCTTCTGAATATGGAAGTTTTCCTCAATGGTCAGTTCGCTGTATAGGCTGTGGCTGGGTTTTAGTATTGTTAGGTCTGTTTCTATTGTTGTTGGGTGGTGATTGTTGGCTACAAGGTGGTCAGCAAATGTGTTATGGGAGCTGTTGCTTTTTAAAGCTCAGAGACCTTCTGAATATCTTGTTTTGAAGTTTCTGCATGTTTGTCCTATGTACACTGACTGGCAAGTGCTGCATGTGAGTACACATATTCCTGATCTGTTAAATTTATCCATGGGTGTTTCTTTGTTCTAATCTCATAAGGGAATCAAAACACAGTATACAGGAACAAGAAAATTGAGCGCACCAGATTTTAATGAAAATTTGACAAGATAATTAGAAGCTGCAGAAATTACACAGATAATCAGAACACACAAATCCTCAATTATTTCTAATCAAGAAACATTAGAGCAAATAACAGCCAGCAAATTTAAACAAAAATTAAAACAGAACAATGCAACAGTAACAAGAGCAGACAAAGGGAATATTACTGCAATAATGGATGGAAAAGAATAAATAAATAAAACACTATATTTTCTCAAAGACAACAACATCACAAAACTGATCAGTGGCACAACTGCAAGATACCAGAAAAACATTCAACAGACACTGCAAAACATCAATAATACATTTTCAAAAGGCCAGGAAAAGAGGATGACACAAAAAAATCCAAAAGCACCCACCCTAAATGCCCTACAAAATGTTCACAAGGATAATATCCCATTAAGACCCATCATTAATTTCCGAAATGCTCCATCCTACCACCTAGCCCAAAAAACACACACACTGCTGAAAAAACTGTACATGTTTGATAACAGGAATCTGGAGATCTCAAAGGATTTAATAGAATCAAGAACATACACATACGAGATGCAGCAACCCTCATATCATTCGATATCACGTCAACGTACACTTGCATTCCAATAAATGAAACAATCAACATCATCACACAAAGATTAAAACAACAAGGAAACGTACCAGACATACACATCAATGAAATAACAACCATACTCAAGACCACAACATCACAAAATTGAATAAAGAATTTTATTCTCAACAAAAAGGACTGCCAATGTGATCACAAATCAGTGGCCTCCAAACTACATATTTCATGAACAACCTGGGGAACTTGATCTTCAGACACATAATAAACCGAAGAACTACAAAGTCATATACTGGTTCCATTATGTCGATAATATGCCTGATTGATGAACCACATACATTGAAAAGCTATACAACGAAATAAACAACTTACACCCAAAATTAACTTCACATTAGAAACAGAAACTAACAACACACGACACTTTCTAGATCTCATCATACAAAAAAGAAACAACACATACAACTTCACAATACTCAAGACACTGGCAACCACAAGCACTACCATTCACAACCTATCGAACCACCCATTGACACATAAGCCTGCAAACTTCAGATTCATGTTCCACAGATTAAAAAGAACACCCATGAAGAAACAGAACTACAGACAAGAACTAAACACAATAAAGCAAATAGCAGTAGAAAATGGTTATACTACCCATATGGTAGGCAAGCTAAATCAAATAATATGCAAACACACAAACAAATACTCACCCAGCACTGAACAACTCCAAACATGACCACACAAAAGACACAACAGCCCAACAACACATACACAAAACGGGATGGTAGAAACTCACCTACAATAACAAGGTTCTTCACAGAATAGGCAACATATTAAAGAAACAGGGACTCCAAATAGGATGCAGGATGGAGAACACAACACAGAAAAAGATCAGAACACAAGAAACACCCATGGACAAATTTAACAGATCAGGAATGTATGAACTCACATGCAACACTTGCCAGTCAATGTACATAGGACAAACATGCAGAAACTTCAAAACAGGATATTCAGAACATCTCAGAGCCTTAAAAAGCAACAGCTCCCATAGCAGATTTGCTTATCACCTTGTAGCCAACAATCACCACCCAATCACAATAGAAACAGACCTAACAATACTAAATCCCAGCCGCAGCCTTTACAGCAAATCGACCATTGAGGAAAACTTCCATATAGAGAAGGCAATAGCAGAAGGAATACAGGTCTTAAACGAATACTCTACACTTTGAAAGGGCTCACTATTCAACACTTGCAACGAACTTTACAAATAAAAACATTCTAGAAGATAGGCTAACTCCCAGGAAAAAAAAAACTCATCAACCTTGTTTGGCTGCAGATGAGAAGCTACCTGTAGTTCAAATGGTTCAAATGGCTCTGAGCACCTTGGACTCAACTGCTGAGGTCATCAGTCCGCTAGAGCTTAGAACTACTTAAACCTAACTAACCTAAGGCCATCACACACATCCATGCCCGAGGTAGGATTCGAACCTACGACCGTAGCGGTTGCGCGGTTCCAGACTTTAGCGCCTAGAACCGCTCGGCCACTCCGGCCGGCCTACCTGTAGTAATTAACACGCAAGTGATCCAGAAAATTCATGCACACCAAATGTAAAGGTATTCACAAAAAGAAACGATCTGTTGTTTTGAACTAAAAATGCACATAATTTTATAATCATTAGACAAAAATGTTCACATTGCAGAATAAATAAAAACTAAAACCCCCTGATGATGGCACAGTGGTGCAGAAACATGTTTGGGAACCGAGGAAAACGGTGTTTCGCATAACTGGCGGACCTCACATCTATCAAAGTACGTAAGATAGTTCAAAGGGCTTTTTTATTTCTCCATCTAGTTCACTACATTTTTCTTTGGTTTTACCAAGATTCGGTTCCAAACCATGTACGTAATCGTCATATAACAATTATGATGTCGCAATTTTCTTTCATATTCCATTCACTCCATATGAGTCCTTACTGCCCCATCTCTTTGGCTACCGTTACCACCTGACCTGGTGGAAATCTGCGACCTCAGCAAGTAAGAACTTCGGCTTGTTTCACTTCAAGATTTTTAATGGCCTGTACCCTGTAGCATTATTTTGAACATTATGTAATAAGTCTTCAAATAATATGATAAACTTTGTCCCCTTTATCTCGCACATAGCGTTCACAGGGGTTATTTCCGGGCGGTGTACCGATATCTTTGTGTTTTATGGCTTGATTATTCATGAAATCATTCCACATTTCAGACGTAAATTGTGATCCGTTGTCAGAAAACAGGCTTTCTGGTTTCATTACAACAGTAAAGAAATCCCTTTCCACTTGGACTATCAGAGTTTTGCTGTTACCTTTCGGTATCTGATACAACTTGATAAACTTTGAAAATACACTAATAACCACGACCGGTAGAGATTGGCCCAACATTGCCTGCCGCCAATAGCTCGCTTACTTTGCTAGGTGTGATACTTTTCGTTTCCTCTGGTGGGAGGTAGTGCAGTGTTTAAGCCGCTCTCATTTGTCAAAGCAGCCAAGTGAGCGCACATCGGCCTGGCTAGATTGATCACGTGCACATACTCCTCAATGGCATCTACGTACTTTTATACCACGCAATATACGTAACTTAAATAGACGTAGTCTATCACCTGCTACACACACTCTTCCGAGAAACACGTTCTCCAACGCTCCGTTTTCTCGTCTTTCCTGTGAAATAAAACATCCTTTAGAATTTATAGTATGGTAGTTCCTTTTCGTAGCCCCTGCTACAAGACATTGTTTTTATAGTTTTCTGTTCGGGGTTGTCATTTTGCTCTCGTTGCATGTTCTTGCAAAACAGCCTGAATCTCTCTTTCCCCTTCCTCTCATTCCATGTATAAGAGTCTGAACATTTCATCTACTTCTTTCTAATCATTGCCCTCTTTCCCAGAAGGTAGGCCTGAAGTGTGTTAGCTATGCAATTTTCGGTTCCCCTTAATTGTCTTGTGCTATAGTTGAATTTCTGCAAAAACACTGCTCAACGCATAGGAAGATCATTTTGCAGCTTACCATCCTGCAGAAAAATAAGAGCGTTATGACTGAATAGCACGGTTACCTCGCGACCCAGTAGACACAGGCGTAACATTTTGAACCAGCACACAACAGTGAGTAACTCTTTTTCAGAAACGCTGTAGCTACGCTGAAGATTATTTAACATATGGTTAGTTAATGCTATACCCGTGTGTTCTATCTCTACTGAACATCTCACTCCCTGTGCCGTATTCTGAGCTATCCGTAGCCAGACAGAGTGGCAGTGACGTGTTGGGGTAGTATAACATTTTACTACTGCATAAGTTCTTTATGGTGACTAAAAGCGCGCTTTCACATTCGTCGCTCGATATCTGTGACGAGTTCTTTAACAGTGTGCATATGTTTTGAGTATTCGTCACCCCATTACTGAGAAAATTTCGGTACAAACCGCACAAACCTTCATACGACTGTAATTGTTTTCTCGTTATTGCCCACTTGTACTCTGAAATCGCCTTAAGTTTCTGTCTGTGGAAAAATATCTACGGATGTCAGTTTATGACCTAAAAACTGCATTTCCGTTGTAACAAATTCATGCTTAGTGAGATTTGTCATTCCTTTCTTTGTTAAGACCGAGAGCGCTTCCTTCAACAACTCTAAATATTCGCGCTAAAATTCCGTAGCAATGAAAATACCGTCCACAAAGACAACAAGTTTGCTCTTCCATCGATCTCCTAGTACGTGGCCTAGAGCTCACAACAGATATTGTTAGTCTGTTTCGAAGCGATAACTTCGCCCTTCGCATAGGAAAGCAGACGTCAAATCGACACTCGACACAAGATTTATACAGCAAAAATTCTGTAATAGTTATTCCTTGTTGTCTGCCTGATCTAGTTCTCTTACTGTAAGCTTATTCAATTTGCGACCCTCTAAAACTATTCTGACCAAGTTATCCTTATAGTTCTTTTTAATAATTACAATCGGATTCCTGTAATCACTCCTACATTGTTGCACAATATCCCATTATAACATCCCTTTATAGCATCTGCTTTCACCTATCCCGCATTGCTTCCAGATCAGCAATAGCAATCACATATGGCTGTGATAAGCTCGTGTAGCCTCACCTTAACCGAAAAGTCCACCGACCTGTAGAACTTGTATGAGAAAATGTCCTTATACAAACTCAACAAATTATACAATTCCTCCTTTTCCCCCTTCGGGTAGCAAAGTTATTAAAGCTATAACATCGTCATACAGGGGCGAGAAAATTACTGCTATGACTTGCTGTAATGCAGCCACCTTACTGCATAATGAAAAACGTGTACAGAAACCCAGAATTTCAGAGGGATACCCATCAAAATGGGGCCTGAGAGATCTACATTATCGCAGACCCGTTTATGGATTGGTTATCAACCACTTCATTCCCAGAAAGCTTTCAAGAAAAGCCTTCCTATCCTGGATGGCCATGCATCGCATTTGAACAACGCCAGTTTGTTAGAAGTAGCCAGAGATATTGACATCAGTGTAGTCTGCCTACTGTTTCATATCTTCCATTATGTTCAGTCTCTGTGCCGTGTTGCCTTCAAGCAGCTAAAGACATATTGGAAAGACGTTTCCCCGAAGTTCATGACGCTGAGCAACGGCATCAAAAATATTTCTAGACCTCATTTGAGGAATTATTTAATTCAGCATGGATTCGATTTGCTGATATTCATAATTGCTTTTCAGTATTTAGAACTAAAAGGATATATCTACTTAATATTGACGCTATTCCAGAATAGGCTTATCTTTTATGCGGCGACCAAATGTTCTGAGTAATGTTCTCCGTGAATATGTTCATCTCTTGAATCCTTTCCTCCTCACCCAGGTGCACGTACGTAAAGTTCGGCTGAAGACTTTAATAAATGAATCCATATTTCCAGTTTCTGCATCCAATACCAAACAGAATGTGCAGTTAACACTATTAAACGCCTGAAAACTACCTCTTCTTTTCGCCGAGACTTAAAGACTTCTGGTTCAAAAAGGAAGCAAAGTGCTGTTAAAGTAACGTAACCAGCTTACACCGGCAAACAGAAAACACGAAAAAAAACAATAATAGACCTGCTGAAAATGACCCGCATTAAACACAGATGAATGAATCTAGGTAGGCAAAGAAACGTCCAGGCTTTTCTAAAGAGTAACAGAAGAGACTGGAATTAGAATCAGCATCTGATGATGACAATGAGCAGGAATAGGGTCTTCACTACAATGTGTCAGGGGAATTCAACGAAGATGTTATGTGCGTACAGTAAGACCTTCAGTACACACACCATCAGATTATTTGACTTGTCGCTCTGACGAAGCAGGCGAGTGTCAGCAATAAGTCTCGTGGTCTTATCGTGGCGTGTTTATCTTCAGCCATTAGGTCAGACGATAGAAATGCCACTTGCACGCTTAGAGTAGCAGATTGACAGTGACCAACTTCAAACAGAACTTGATTAATTTTCACACACATTTATTAAAATAATAACAAGCATAAAATGTACTTAACTTGGTTCTGGATGCTATTTACAATTGACAATCTGAAGTTCTTTTGGTATTGGGACGTTAATCTTATTCTCACATATATCTCTGATACTTGACAAAAGTGTCTATTCATTTATCTTCATGGCTATGTACAGGAATATGGTAATGGCTCAAATGGCTCTGAGCACTATGGGACTTAACATCTATGGCCATCAGTCCCCTAGAACTTAGAACTACTTAAACCTAACTAACCTAAGGACATCACACAACACCCAGCCATCACGAGGCGGAGAAAATCCCTGACCCCGCCGGGAATCGAACCCGGGAACCCTGGCGTGGGAAGCGAGAACGCTACCGCACAACCACGAGATGCGGGCAATATGGTAATCTTACTAGGCGCAGACTGAAACTTGACTATGGACTGGTAAAGACAAATGTAGAACTCGTACAGACTGTTGCAAACAAATGCAGACTGGTACAGACTGGAGCAGACAAATGCAGACTGACTAATCGGAGGTCTGTACACGCGTTATAATACCTCGCGCGTTCATGTATCACTGCGCGAGTGTGATCCGCGAGGAGAAAAGGTTCTACGTTAGCAGCAATCTCATTGGCTGCGTTACATATTAATACGCGGATCGGCGGAAGCAGAATTTGGTCCGTCTCTGACAGCGTCATCTCGTAGTGGGGAGACGGGCAAGCGCAGCGCCTGCGCTGTTGTGCTTAGTGCGGCGCGCTCTAGTGGGAAAGTTGTGTACGCGCTGACTACGCGGAACTATGTACACAACAGAAGATGAATGTGTAGAATGTCTGGAACTTTAACCTGACTGGCTACAATGTGTAGAGTACAAATGGTGGCTGCATGAAAGCTGTTCAGTTTACAGAAACATATGTGCCCGTTGTTGTAGAACTTAAAAGAAAAAGTAGCCTGAAATAGTCCCTGCTTATTTCTTTGTTAGATACATATCTATGAGCGTTATATTCAGTTTCAACATTCGTATCAGTTGCAACAATCGTTCATAACAATTAAATTTTGTTCGAACCCCTTTATTGTTTCCATTGGCTGAAGTTGTAATAAATCCTTCAAATTCCTGTTGTAAACCAGTAAGCCAGACTTTGTTTTTATAACTAAACGAACCAGTTCCAAAGTGCAATTATGAAGACTTTTCTCCTATCCTTTATGCATCATCTTACCTACCGTAGCAGGAGATATGTCAAAGTAGAGTCTTTTTAGATATTACCTAAAACTAGAACTTCATTGATGTATTATTTTCTCATCGACGAGAAATTTGTGCGAAACGTTTGGCATTAATTTATGCTTTTATGTGTGCACTTTTACAGAATTCAGACAGTGTTTTCGGAATATGTGCCATCTCTCCTCACTTTACCCTAAGTACTACATCGTTGTTTGGTATCCAGTCTTACGTTACAATTTTAATTCGCAGCATTGTACTGTGAATTGCAGAAACGCCCATGTAAGCGGGTCGAGGAATTTTTAGAGAGGAGTTTACTATGTATTTAAAATAAATGTACGATGAGCGTATGAAAAAAACTTTTACAAACATGTGGTCGGATTACTTTGGTTTGGAGCTGTTAATGAAATAAGTTCTACAAAATTCTGTGTTATGAAATATATTTCAGTGACGACTTATGTCCAAAGGAAACTGAGTGCAGACATACTTATAGAAGAGCAAGTGCAAGCACATGACGAATAAGAAGTGCTCACTTTACTTCCTCTGTCTGTGAATAGTGGGAATATTAAGTTAATCTAACCCTGTTGCAGTGAAACACTAAATACTTCAAAACGAGAACATCAGTTACGATAGTTATTACTTTCTTTCTCGTGCAATTAGGACCACTAAGGACCCCAAGAACAGTTATTTGAAAAAGGTTTATTACATGCAAATCTAAAATTGAGTAACAAAAGGTGACCAGTAGCTATTCTAATGTACAATATAAATCACCTTCAAATGTGTCTATAGGATCAAACCTCAATTTGTTTCCAAATATTCACTGTAGGGGACAATGTAATACCGGCTAAAGTGAAATAACGAAAACAGTGTTGTTATAATATTTACATTATGTGCCCAACCGATGGGAAAATTAAAGATGGTCGTCAGAAAATGGCTCTGAGCACTATGGGACTCAACTGCTGAGGTCATTAGTCCCCTAGAACTTAGAACTAGTTAAACCTAACTAACCTAAGGACATCACATACATCCATGCCCGAGGCAGGATTCGAACCTGCGACCGTAGCGGTCTCGCGGTTCCAGACTGCAGCGCCAGAACCGCGCGGCCACTTCGGCCGGCGATGGTCTTCAATTCGTCGGTTGTCACCACAGTGCTTTAATTGGCCATTTCGCTTTGTAAGTGATCTGACCTCGCTTTTTTACTGTTTTTGAACTGGCCCCCTCAGTCAGTCGTAGGGGAATCTGATTTTGACTCAAACCTGTGATGAAACTTGGCATTTCCGTTTTAACATAACACTGCCGAGATGTATTAAACCGTAAATTACTAACATATCGCTATTTTTCCACAACGGATATGAAGCAACAACTACCAGCAGATATTAAATGGAGACGATAAACTAGAAATGGGACGAGGTGTCAGGGATATGTTCTGTAGGTGATTGCTGTCAAACTAGTGTTTCCAAAACGTCGGAGAGAAAGCGGAGAACACAGTTTGTGGGTGCTTCAGATAGCTTAGCGTAGAACCGTAGACAGCTTAACTGTTGACGGTGAAATTTGAATATCTGCCAACCTGGGAAGTTCCTACGGCAAGGAGAAATTTCGAGGGCGTGGCCAAAGGAATATTTACAAAAAAGGAAGTCACGTAGTATCATGCTCAGGAAGATCTGAAGTACCTGAATTGCCTTTCACCTGCTTTTGCCAGCAGCCCACGTAACATATTTCTTGCAGACTCTTTAACCTCTTATCGGTACATTCCTTTAACGATACTAAAGGATTATCGTACGACAAGTGAACCAACACAGTGCTGTTTTGTGCGGCAATCAGATCAGATCTAAATTAATACAACGATGCTGTCAGCAGGTAGCACTCCACCAAATATGAACCAGAACTTACCTCTTGTAAACTAAAATTCGTTAAAAGATGTGGTATTTAAAAATTGTTACCCCTCTCATTAACATCTGAGACAGCCAATTACCTCTGTCACATAAAACATTCAACAATCCCTACTCGAAACTATTATTTTTTTAATACGACTAACATTCCACCACAGGAGGATAAAGACGGTAGGACCCTAATTGTAATGTTTCTTCAGTGAAGCACAAAGCGAAAGAATGACTCTTTACCCAGTAACAAATGCTCTGTCTCACTGTGATGCACGCTTAAGACAAATAATATAATGCATTACAGAATAGACACTCCTCAGTGAAACTCAATAAGAATATAATGACCACATGGCCGCTTTTTAAAGAGTAGTCTACAACAGATGGCCTGGGATGAAATTTTTATTGATTCTAATGCTAACGTAACATGCAATCTCTTCTATGGTAAATTAATATCATTATTTGAAAATAGCTGATCAGACAGGACAGCAAACTATCATGTAACAAACCATGAGTCATTAAAGGGATTAAAGAATCTTTTCAAAGGAAAAAGGAAATGTCTCAGTTGCCAAGAACAAGTAGAGATCCTGCAGTAGTTGCAAACAACAAAAAGTATGCAGAGTTACTGAAGAAGATTTTTAAAGAATCTGGATACATACATACAATGCAAGAAATAGGTAATACAGACACCAGACATAAGGCTGTATGGAATGTAGAGAAACGACAGACGGGACGACCAGCCACAGAACAGGACGAGACCACTACTGTACTCAGCTTTAGTTCAGACTTTTAACAACGCAAATAAAATATCAGTGGTGATCCGCAAAAGCTTAATATTCGTAATTATGATGTTAGGCACCAGCTTACACACAAGTGCTTTAATGCGATATTCAAAATAAAACCATTTTCGACTTTAGTTCTGATATGTAATCATTGCGTCATGATTCCTCTTTTCTTGCTAATTTTTCTGGAATTCATGTTCTTGTGTTCCTATATCTGCACGAGGTATACACAGGAAAATTACATCAACTAAATTTCCTCTTCCTGTTTCCGTCAAGTAAATAAGAAGATTATTACATTTATTTTTCAATTATATGATATTTGGTGCATGATATGAAATTTACCCTCTTATTTGAGTGTATTTCAGTTTTAGAATGACATTTATTTTGATCCTCGTCAGTAATGCCTTTCTGGATGAAGAGGTTAAACTTAGAAAGAAGTCCTACTCATACCAGCAATAACACGAATTTTCTTACACAACTGTTGAACATACTGCTGAATAAGCTTGGAAACAGCGACTTTTGAGTGCTTAGGTGCTGCTCCAAATGTCTCCAGGCCACTGCTAACTAATCAGTACCTTATCCTCCTATCTGAGATCCCTAGTTAACTACTTAATGTCGTCTATGACCTTGTCAGGCCTCGCACTCGGTGTGTCAACTCCGAGCATAAATTTTCTTGCAGCTGTGCGCTTACATCCCTTCAACGATTGCTACCTTGAAGAAAGCCTTTTTTTTTCCTGTCTGAATTTATTTAAGATCCAGCTAAAATTTTCTTCTTATACACCTCCTGCACCGTACTTCCATTTATACTGCTGGCTGAAGCTATTGATCTCTCACCTCATGCAGCATGTCATATTTGTTGTTCAATTGGACATTAAGTCCTGCAGAGAGATTCCTCTTAGCCCGTTACCAATTACTTTTTTCACGTCACAGTTTCTCTTTCCTGCTTTAACTGTTCTAATACAGTGGCTGAGCGGTTCTAGGCGTTTCAGTCTGGAACCGCGCGACCGCTACGGTCGCAGGTTCGAATCCTGCCTCGGGCATGATGTGTGTGTGATGTCCTTAGGTTAGTTAGGATGAAGTAGTTCTAAGTTCTAGGGGACTGATGACCTCAGCAGTTAAGTCCCATAGTGCTCAGAGCCATTTGAACCATTATTTTTGTTCTAGTACAAACTGAGTGACCTCAAGTTCTGCCTAAAGTGCTCAAATTCTAGTTCTATTTTATTTTGATTTCTGTCTCTGCTGCCATAGATAACCGGAAAATTATGCTCTTCCAGGACGCACTCGGATCGTCCGTTTGAAATGACAGTTTAGAGGTACAGCTGAAAATCCCCCTACCAACAAATCTATGGCAGCATACTTTTTATCACCCCTGACTTTATAGATGTTAAGAGACAGAAGTATTCAGCAATTCACACAATTTATACTGAACTGGCAGCACAGACGCAGGTGCAACAAAAGCACTGTTCTCAAGTTTGTACGTGTGGGTAGTAGAGTTTTAGATTCTCTTATGGATATGAATCAGGCAGCTCCAGAAGCACAATTGCTAACCGCTTGAGAGGTAGTCCAAACAGTAATACGAATTGCGATATCCTATTTCTTAACATGCTGTGTTGCAAAACTATGTGGGTCTACGAAAACAATCGGAAATGCAATTGCAAAATGTTTCCTACCCTTAACGTGAGTACTCGCGCTGGTATGTAGGCTGCCACATCGTTAGAGTCTACTCTTGTAACGCGAATAATTGAAAACAAGGTAGTGTTATGAATTATAAACGCTTATAATCCTGTTTTTCTCGTTGAAAGATGTCTGTAAATGATTTTCTGACGATGAGTTCAATAACATAGTGTCCAGATTCAATTCCGTGTCAGATACAATAAACGTGTACAGAAAAAAATTGGAGCTTGAAAGTGAATACGCCAGTAGGATTAAATTTAATGAAAAACAAAATTAAGGAGGTTATAAGTATGTATGTTCTCAGAATGTTTCATTTCAGGAAAATATCTAAGACAAATACGCCCATTGGACTTTTACTTGGGTTTCCTAGTTAATTCTCTCTTCATTGTTCGTAAGGGCTTGAGTATGACAGCGGATATGAAAGTCTTATCACGTGTATAGACGTAGGATCTTCCCTGGCGGGTGGAGACGTTGTACAGCTTACAACATTTTGAGCGGTAAATCTTTTAATCCTATTGTGTCGGCTTATAACGCGCGTGGTAACATTAATTAAGGATATAAAGTTATAGGAAAGTTAAAAATGGGCTTAAAATATGCGCCTATCGCGCTTATAGTGCCAGTGTTAACATTAATAAAGGATATAAGGTTATAGGAAAGTTAAGAATTGGTTTAAAAAGTTCGCCTGTCATATCTACGTCATAAGTGTCACCTCTTCATTGGAACTGCAACCCCTGGACTGCAGAAGATGCAAGTAAAGAATCAATACAAATTTTCCCAAAATAGCCACACGAATGGAATTATATTCTGAAAACCGAAAACACTAATATTTATCAGTACTCACAGTTTTGATGAGGTGTAGATTCAGTACTCTGGTGCAAAGAAACAGTTGCTTTTCTGAACTTGCGTTATGCCTTGTCGAAAAGAATGCAGTGTTAACCTACTCTGTTTCACCAATGGTTTTGACTTGCTCAATGGGTATAATGTGTAATGTTCAAAAACTATCTCTGTACAACTGAGCATATTCCTCAGTAGTTCCAGAGTCGACCCTCCTTTTTTTAAGTGTCACCAGCTAAATTTCGATGACGTATTACTGTATGGAATCAAAATTTACGCTACAGTAGTCAATTTAACGTCTGCTCTGACGAAGCTTATATGAAAATACAATCAGTGGGATTTGCCCCTTAGGGCGCAATTAAATTACCTTTGAAGTGATTTAGTTAGTGAGTTCTGACCGTAAAGACCCTGAGTGGTATGTAACAATAGAACATTGTACGGTAATTTTTAACGTATTTCCTGAAAATTGCTATTGAAATAAAATCTAACAGAATAGGCACGTACCAGTAACTAGATCCGCGCAAAGTAACTAGAAATGAGGATTGCACGTAAGCGGGTAAAAGGAAACGAAAATGACCACAGAATTGAATCTGTAGAAGCTTACATTGAAGCAATTACTGAAAGATCTCTTCTGTGTCTGTAAATTATAGTTTACACTGAAGCAATAACAGAAAAATCTCATTTAAGTCTGTAAGATGTAGACCTTTCGCTGTCTAAAATCTTAGGTGGTTAAGCCGGAAGTTGTCTTCCCGTTCCTCATTGATCAGTAAGTAACACACAATATTTTACAACTGTACAGATATCATGTTACGTTTTAAGACTGCAAAGTACTGCGAAAGACTGCATTCCAGAATTTCAGGTCAAACAAAGTAACAGCAAACAGCTTTTGGTTGCGACTTGTCAGATGAAAGTATGGACAGAGGGGAAATGGGTATATTACGTTCACAGCATAATGTTTCTTACGAGTATATGGAACGGAAGAAATTGGTGGTAAGATTTACAGTACATGCATTTCCTGTAAACTATTTGCAGTCGCGTATATGATGTAAAGAAGATCCAAGAAAGAGCCGCTGATTGCAATATTCAAGGGTACAGAATTTCTAAAGTGTGCTCCGTTAAAAGTAAGAGGTGATTTCGCGGCGTTTGTCTATCATTTTCTGTAAACATTTCATAAGCAAGGAAATAAAAAATAGTAGCTCACGTTCCCTGCGCGTCGACTAATCGCTATTTCTGAGCTATGTAGCGGATTGTAGCCCTGTTTTCCGAGTTGCAGCTGTTTGGAATTTGACATCAGTTCACTACTTTATCGTTCGTTTTGTGTGTCGAACTTCTAGTGTGGTGCAGAATACCGCTTTTTAACGGCTACGCGAGAAAAAAAGACAAGCAAAAAAATACCGAATTTTAAACTTTCCTCGACAAATGACTCATATTCATGACCGACGAGTTGTACCATTGCGCCCGATGGCACTGAAAGCGGCTGCGCCACGCAACTTTAGCGCTACGTGGAAAGCCGCCACTCATGGCGACTGGCTGTGACGGTCAAAATGGCGCCGTTCAAAAGGCTGAAATTATCGCGCTCAGCACTGTCGAAGCTAATTGCGCCAGCGATCAGCATATTTCTGAAAAACGCTCACCGTACTTGCGTGCTGAGTATGAAATTGCCAAGACACTTCGAACTGTAGAAAACAGTGATTTTATTTCAAGAGATCTATATTCGGTATAATTTTTTAAACTTTCGTCGTCCCTGAAGAGGCTATTTAGGAACTTAAATTTTTTTGTACGTTGAAACTGCTAAAATGTATGCTAGAATCTTCAAATAATGTCCTTTAAACAGTAAAAGAGGTTTATTTTTTGTCTATTTCATTTTACTTAACAATCGATATATTTCTGATGGTGATGATTTGTGAAAGAGATACTCAGAATGTTTGGTGGGGCTGACGTGCATGACGTTCATCACAATTACAATATGTCTAAGTCAGAAGTAAAAAAAAATATACGGAATTTACAGCGTGGGTACATAAGTTTCATTACCGTTTCCTCGCAGTTCCACTTTCATTTTTATTTTCCTCTATCAATGCCGATTGGGAATTATTCAGTTTTCATGTCACACTAAAATGAATGTCTTAGATATGTCCATGATTTGAATGATATTAAAAGACCATAATGCACTTCATACGCTTTTCTCATAGAAAAATACTTGGAAGAGCAATATAGTATTACTTTCATGTCCTCTATTTCTCTAAAATCACTCCCTCTTTATGATGTTGGATCTTATCATGTGGTCTTCCTTTATCTAAAAATACACTCTATGGCACACACGCAAAGAAAGAAACCGCACCACGAAGGTGTTTGGAAAACTGTTCACAAACTGATATTCGTACAGTTATAGAAATAAAATGCAAAACTGTAAACTTTGGCGGCCGAAGGATGTGACACTGCAGCGCATATTTGACGCGCAGCTGACGAGGGTGGTAAACAGGGGACATGCTGACATCAGGGCATAAAGTCTTTGTGAATTTCATTCCGTATACTCTGTTGGACAATAACTTTGACTCCCAGGGAGACGCGTCAAGAACATACGCAGATGTCAGCATTTGAGAGAGGACGTTCAGTTGGGTTGAGTGAAGCCGGTTGGAGTATTTGGCGAGTCTCTCGACATTTTAACTGGTGCGATGCCACTATTCGACAACGGTGGCAGGAACTGATGAACCAAGGCCGAACTCAGCGTCAAGCGGTCGAATGAATCTGGCAGCAGAAAGATTATTAACGTAAATCTGTGAACTGGTACTGTAACAAAGTATTCAAACACATGGAGGTAAGTTAGCTCAATATATTTGAAATTATTCAGAGCTACAGACAGTGCTTATATAACTAGATCAAGATGGTTATTATTATTTCTATTTCGATCTGCCAGATAAATTTCACAAAGAACATATAAGATTAATATAAATCACAATAAACGTTTGGAACTTACAATGTGGATACAAATTAAATCAGTTATTACATTACAATTATGTCAGGGAAACAACATTATTACATTAAAAGGTTCCCCCGCTGTGTGTTGAATACACAATTCAATTCGTCTAATCATGTTTCCAAACACAACCTGTAACATTTCTTCTGTAA
The DNA here is from genome assembly GCF_023864345.2 of Schistocerca serialis cubense. Lineage (NCBI taxonomy): Eukaryota > Metazoa > Arthropoda > Insecta > Orthoptera > Acrididae > Schistocerca > Schistocerca serialis. Next base: position 738,793,750 of record NC_064643.1, on the reverse strand, counting down.
TGTACCTAGATAAATGAAACAACGCCTCATCAGTGAAAAAACGTTTCATGAAGCATAGCTCTTCCATTTTGTTGAACGAGAGTTTTGAACCATTGACAGTAATGCAGTTTCTAGCCACGATCAGTATTTTTCATTTCTCGCACGACTGTCAGTTTGTATGGTAAAAGTTCTAATTTTTTCCTTACAGCCGTTCTGCCACTAACATCGATTTCTTGGGCGAGTTTTCTTACTGGCATGATCGGACTCATGGACATTGTATTGGAAATATCGAGTAGTTTATCCTCAGACAAAACGCTAGGACGACCACTTCTCGGTACATCTGTCACTGAACCAGTAATTCTAAATTTGTTAATTAAATCTTGCACAGTATCGCGAGGTGGGAGTTTTGTCTCCGAGATAACGGAATCAAATGTTGACGAACTGAAACTGTGTATTTACCGCCATCTTCGAACACATCTTCGCCTAAAAACAAATGTTATTTAATGGTTAGCATTTTAACAGTGACAAAAACGAAACAAACGAACAAAAGAACTGAACTTGAACGGTCACGTCAACACGTAATGAGACACACCAACGATAGTACTGACACTGGCTGAGATAAACGAAACATAGGAATGTTAGGAGAGTCCACTTGAATGGAAGTAACCCAGGCAGGCGAACAATCATACGGCACTGCGGGGAGACTTTTTGAACACCCCGTATAATGATTCTGTAGGCTTCAATTTGAAATAGTGTCACTATATCATATTCGAAAACGGACATATAAATATTTGCCAAGCAGTATGAGAGCAATGAACCCCTTGTCAGAAAATGTTTGTGAACAGAAATGAGTATTGCAAAAGTAAAATAGTTACATTTTAAAACAATGTCAAGTAATCAATGAGCATCATTTACTTCAGGTTCGGGCCTAGCAACGTGTGTTCGCTAATCGTAAGCAGCAATATTGAGGACTTGGTTTACGGTAATATTGGAGTAGATGTTTGTAACATTTAAAGAGGTAATGCACGGTAAGTATTGACGGGAATGGTTCGAAGTGAAACTTTGTTAATTAGATGTTCTCTGTTTCGTATTCTGACATCAGGGTGATGTCGCTAATGTTTCTTTAAGTAATCTGTAAGGAATTTTTCAATGTCATAGCCCACTCCTCCCCTAGTATCGACAATCTGTATCAATGGCACATTACTTTTATGTAGCGTAATTACAACTCTGAGTTTGGAGGCAATTGGAATCGTTGATTTTTTCCGAAAATCATTAACAAACTTTTGTATTGCTGAGAGCTATTTTTAAATACACGGTACACTTGTCATTGAGTCCTTACTTACAATTTTCAATAGTATTGACACTAGAGGATTTTACTAACGCATTGTCTTTCCTGTAAAATTGCAACAGTTTTGCTCTTATCAGCCTGAACGACTAAGGATTCATTTCCGTCTAGTTCCTTTTTAATAGTACGCAGTACCGTACAGTCGCTATCGATGTGTCTCTTTGCTATCTTTTGTTAATATGTATGATTCGTAACAATCTCAGTGAGCGTGTTTACATTTACCGCAACTTGGTTACCTTCCGACGTGGTAAGCATTGCTCTAAGACTATAATATTATGTGTTAGTAACGAGCTGATTTGTTGCTGTGAAACTGCATTGTGAGTGTTAAATTATAACTCTTTTCCTAACAGCTGCCTTTCGTTTTCATTAAGGGCTATCTTCGTTAACCTGCCTGTACACATGTTGTTAGTTGATTCAGTCCCTGTCAATTATATTAGTAAACTATGTTTTATTAGCCAAATCAGGTTTAATATGTGTCGCTACCTTAACAATACATTCTTGTGCCCAATCGAACAGTTCACTATTGACAGGTATTGTAAGGGCTAAGTGTGCTACATTTATTTGTATATTCACCTTGCTGTTCTTAGAATATAACAAATTAATCACACTTAAAATATCAAAAACCTTCGTGTGACGTAAGTAAAGAACAAGTTTATCCAAAAGTGCAATAAACGTACGGTTAATGTGGTTAGGAACGCATTCTTCCTTAAAAAAAATCTTGTACAATTGAATGTTAAGTCAAACAAATATTAGTGCCCTCCTTGAATTTATAAATTTAAAAAGGTACCAGTGAATTCACAACTGTAGAACTGAATCGTGGTGGAAAAGACCACTTGTACAGTATAACAAATATTTATTTACGAACGAGCTAGTTTCATGAGTTAGAGCCACATCTTCAGTGTTGCAACTTTATACAAACAAGATGAAAATACATAAAGATCCTGTTTCGGTTAAACTGTGGTTGAACAGTGCACGAAACGATGTAGGATATTGACTACCGACCTCTTGACAGTCGAATGCTTTTATTAAAGCTGGACATAGCATGTTGGTCGGCCCATTGGCTATCGCTTCATCAAGATACATTTCTACGGAAGGCGGCTACCCGCAATACGAAATTTTCTACAAACATCATTATTCTTACAGGTCCTGTAGAAGCGGTTTCGGGTAAAACGTAAACGTAAAGGGAACTCCGTGCACAGGGTTTGGTCAGCCCATCTGTACCGACCGACCATCGTGTCATTCTCCACCTACAGCGCCACTTGTTGCAGGGTGTAGAGGCGTGGCTCAGCACACCTCTCTCACAGCCCGGCCGCTGTCAGTTTGTTTTCGTGGCCTGGAATCGCCACATCTTAATAAAGTAGCTGACAGTGCATGGGCTCCAACACAAGTCTCTCGCAGTTTGGTCGCCTCAGGTGACCGCTTTATTCTCTTTTTTTACTCCTTTTCTTACAGGTGAAGACATCTGTAATTGCCGGTTTCGCACACTTAATCACTTGATCCACCAGAGCAACTTTGATGTGTACTGTGGGAGACGATTTTCGCAGGATGTCCATGTGGTGCCAATACATTGACAGCAATGCAGGTCACCAAGTAGGGATATTCCAGAATCCTTTTCTGCACCAGAGGTGGTAGTGTAAGTGAGCAGAAGATGACGCAATTGTCCGTAAACGCAGGGGGTCGTTTTTCTGCTTTGGAGACGTCTGCTCGTAGAATGTTATGTACAATGAGTATAATCACTGCAATGAACCTTCTGCCAAACGTCAACGAGATCAAGATCCTTCACCAACTAACTCAGCATTAGACATGGTGAATAACCAGTCGTTAGGTCCTACGGGTGGACGATGCAGTTGAAATTGGCTCCCACAACGAAGCGCTGATGGTGCCCAGAAAAGAGCAGGGCCTCTTAGTCTGTAGAATTAGGACCGCTGCCGACGATTCGTGGAGCCAGACACTGGATCGAAACTGACGAGGTGCATTTCATATGTGGTTACAGCCATGACCCCGTGAAACAGGAGTAGTCAGACAGGTGTAGTGTAATGCCCGTGCCCAGGATCCGTTCGATTATGTAAAAGGCCAATCCGCCTCCTCAGTGATCGCCAAAGACAAGTTATAGCAGTAAACTGGCGGTAGTGTGGAAACACTAACTTCCTGAAGAGGTGTCAGATGTCCGTAGCATATAACTGAGAAGCTATAGCTTTGGTGTGGTGCCCGTTACGTTGGTGTTCAGTGTGGCGAACCGTTACGTCTGTGCCACCAGTGGTGGAAGCACATCTACCATCGCTGGGGATGGTGCCGGGTGGGGTCTGCTAAGAGTACGTGTCTGACAGAGCAGTGCGTCGATTCCGATATTAACAGGCATCCTGGTCGGGGACCGGTGGAGAGGGGTTGGGGCGGGTGGGTGGCGGCGCTGCTAGACAGTCCCGTTGGGGTGGTGTCTCCTTCTCTAAGTTGTCGGCCCACGGACATATGTTGAGGCTCTGTGAACTTCGCCGTGGAGGGAGAGATTGAGGCAGGGAGACTTGTTTCTCAACGTGTGCAACATTCAGTGTTATGGTCGTGATGGCCTCCCCTGGTTGTCCAGCTGGGAAAACGTACTGGTCGTCGCTAATGCCTCCGCCAGTAACTGCATGAGTTCAAGGGCTGGTGGGGTAGCTTCTCTACTGTCTTGGTGCCGTGAGGACCCGTGAGCGATCGGCGTCGATATTTGCGGCGACACAGCGATCGTTGATTGATCACTTGTTTCTCAGTGCTGGATGACACGAAGGAAGAGCGTCGAACTAGTTCTAAGGCTTCGGTCGGTACAGTTAAGTGGTCAATCCTGTGTTCTGGAGAGATACCCATTTCCTTTGCGTCTGTCGTGGGAGTCTGGGTGCCGGCCATGTCGCCAGATGGAGCTACTGCACTGTCCGAAAGGTTGTAGAACGAACTGATGTACTGATCGGAGAGATCGTACGACTAGCTGGACGAAGCGATAGGTTTTGCGCGTGCCTTGGTGTCCGTTACTGGTACGCCTGTCAGCATAGGTGGAATGGAAGCTTCTGACAGTGGATGCTGCGCGACACATCGATGGACGCAGTCAGACCGCAAATGCTCTCCTTCCTGCAACCGGAACACGTGGGAACTGACTGTCACACATTATGATGGCAGGGCAGCATCGGATGCAAATATACAGGGTGGTCCATTGATAGTGACCGGGCCAAATATCTCACGAAATAAGCGTCAAACGAAAAAACTACAAAGAACGTAACTCGTCTAGCTTGAAGGACGAGACCAGATGGCGCTATGGTTGGCCCGCTAGATGGCGCTGCCATAGGTCAAACGGTTATCAACTGCGATTTTTTATGTAGGAACCCCCACTTTTTATTACATAATTGTGTAGTATGTCGCTTTGAGATAGATGGCGCTGTAATAGTCACAAATGTGTAAGTACGTAGTATTACGTAACATTCCGCCAGTGATACATTACCTGTGTTAAAATGGACCGTATACCAATTGCGGAAAAGGTCGATATCGTGTTGATGTATGGCTATTGTGATTAAAGTGCCCAACGGGCGTGTCCTATGTATGCTGCTCGGTATCTGGGACGACATCATCCATGTGTCCGGACCGTTCGCCGGATAGTTACGTTATTTAAGCAAACAGAAACTGTTCAGCCGCATGTGAAACGTCAACCTCGACCTGCAACAAATGATGATGCCCAAGTTGGTGTTTTAGCTGCTGTCACGGCTAATCCGCACATCAGTTGCAGACAAACGGCGCAAGAATCGGGAATCTCAAAAATGTCTGTGTTGAGAATGCTACATCAACATCGATTGCACCCGTACCATATTTCTATGCACCAGGAATTGCATGGCAACGGCTTTGAACGTCGTGTACAGTTCTGCCACTGGGCACAAGAGAAATTACGGGACGATGACAGATCTTTTAGACGTGTTCTATTTAGCGACGAAGCGTCATTCACCAACAGCGGTAACGTAAACCGGCATAATATGCACTATTGGGCAACGGGAAATCCACGATGGCTGCGACAAGTGGAACATCAGCGACCTTGGCGGGTTAATGTATGGTGCAGCATTATGGGAAGAAGGGTAATTGGCCCCCATTTTATCGATGGCAAACTAAATGGTGCAATGTATGCTGATTTCCTACGTAATGTTCTACCGATGTTCCTACAAGATGTTTCACTGCATGACAGAATGGCGACGTACTTCCAACTTAATGGATGTCCGGCACTTAGCTCGAGTGCGGTTGAAGCGGTATTGAATAGCATATTACATGACAGGTGTATTGGTCGTCGAAGCACTATACCATGTCCCGCACGTTCACCGGAACTGACGCCCCCGGATTTCCTTCTGTGTGGAAAGTTGAAGGATATTTGCTATCGAGGTTCACCGACAACGCCTGACAACATGCGTCAGCGCATTGTCAGTGCATGTGCAAACATTACTTAAGGCGAACTACTCGCTGTTGAGAGGAATGTCCTTACACGTATTGCCAAATGCGTTGAGGTTGACGGACATAATTTTGAGCATTTATTGCATTAATGTGGTATTTGCAGGTAATCACGCTGAAACAGCAGCGTTCTAGGAAATGATACGTTCACAAAGGTATATGTATCACATTTGAACAACCGAAAGATAATGTTCAAACGTACCTACGTTCTGTATTTTAATTTTAAAACCTACCTGTTACCAATTGTTCGTCTAAAATTGTTCGTCTAAAATTGTAAGCCATGTGATTGTGACTATAACAGCGCCATCTATCACAAAGAGAAAAATGTGGTCCAACTAAAACATTCATATTTATTTACGTACTACACGAATATGTAATAAAAATGGGGGTTCCTATTTTAAAAAACGCAGTTGATATCCGTTTGAGCTCTGGCAGCGCCATCTAGCGTGGCAATATAGCGCCGTCTGGTTTCCCCCTCAAGCTAGACAAGTTTCGCTCTTTGCAGTTTTTTCGTTTGACGCTTATTTCTTGAGATATTTGGCCCGGTCACTATCAATGGATCACCCTGTATCAGGGCCCATAATTTTATAGTTTGATAGGAACGTGTCAGAGACTGTGTAAGACCGGATAGGTTCGTAATTACACCCACAGTTGGGCGACATGTTCCAGTACTTAGCCGTAGTGTGGGAGAGTGTCAGTGACGGCGTCCGCACGTAGTTCGAACAGTACGTCGAATACCCGTGTCATCCGTGCGCTGCAACCGGAGTGGTGGACGGTATTGTGTATCGTGTTTTGAACTGGCGACCTAGAGACAACAGAGAGGCTTCGTCCCCGCAGTAGCCTTCAGTTGTTCACAACCCCACAACAGGCTGCAGCAGTCCACTCACCCCACCGCCACCCAATACCGAACCCAGGGTTAATGTGCGGTTTGACCAGCAGTGCATATATATCTGACAATGATTTGTAAGTAACATGCTTTTAAGAATTACGTGAATATTTCTGGAATTTTCTAAGATAAGTTGCCAAATTCATAAAGCATATGAGGTTTTCCTTGCTGTTAACCCCTTTTCCCATGGTACGCATGCGATACGCAAACCCTATATTGTTTTCATTATGATTACTATTTTCCTTCTTCCAGTTCTCCAAGAGATTCTCTTGAATTCCAAGGAGGTCAATGCCGCTATTTATTTGCTCAGGAACCAAAAACGCACATATTTAAATATTACTATAGGATTCAACTAAATTCACGACAAAAAACTATGTAGAAAGTAAGTGAAAGGTCAAAGTAATGGAAATAAATGTCCTTGGGCTTATGAATTCACAGACGGAAAATCACAGAGCTAGAAATGGGCATGTCTCACTTTGAAAGCTTCCATTTAAGCTGACATTTAGGAGCTCCATATAAGTATTTTGTCAAAAACACTTTTATATTCGCACAAAGCAAACTTCAAACCATCATAAACACCACTTAAAAAATATCATCATTTTCAGGTACCTGGTGTCCTTAACATATAGTACTATGAGCGCCGGAAAAACAAACCCGAGGTAGCATTGAGAGCGAAGTGTGAAGTTTGTTGTGAACGGGAACTACTCTGGTGCAACAATTTTGTTCCGAAACCAATTACAAGCTTTATTGCCAACATTTTCTATATTGTGCCGATATCAACGTTGTTCTCCAAGTACAAAGATAGATTGGAATAATAAATCAAGGGAAATATACGAGGCCTGTTCAGAAAGTAAGCTCCGATTGATTGCCAAATTGAAACCACAGTGAACATCAGAAATGTTTTACTTGTAACAATTAGCTACACCTTTCAGCTACTTCTCTACGTAGTCGCCGTTCTGACTTACACTTTTGTCATAGCGTTGTACCAACTTTTCAATAGGCTCATCATAGAAGGCAGCCGCCAGTGCTTTCCGCCAACCAGAGATGAAACTCAGGGGAAGACAATTCCGTACTGTATTGTGGGTAATCTCACATTTCCATTTGAAAACGATGCAGGAGCATCTTCATTGCCCCTGCAGAATGCGGCTGAGAATTGTCTTGAAGAAGAAACAGCACGATAGTTATGTAATGTTAGCTGCATAGCTTCAGGCGAAATTTCTCGCCAGGCCCTCGTACTTGGCGGCAGACACTATTTTCTAGACATCTTTACGCACTCGCTGTGAGCTCAGAAATGAGAAGAGCGACGTGATGCTAACTGGGGTTATACTAGAGACACTACCCAACACATCTGTGCAAAGCTTTATCGGATTTTCATAGTCGTTTCCATTTCGCGACCGATCGGAGCTTACTTTCTGAACGCCCCTAGTATTTACTTTTGTGAGAAACAACGGCAGACAGTCGATCCCATTTGCCCAAAATATTTACCCCTTCACCTGCTCAGACACAACAGACTGTATAGGTGGTGTTTGTCAGTATTTTAAGCAGTCGATATCTAAAGCAGTCGGGTCTTGCAGCAACTACCACCACCTGAAGACGTCGAGTAGTTGCATCGATGAAATATTGTGTGATTTACACAATACGATCCGGCGGAATACCCGAGAAGTGTATTTGCGACAGATCCATTGGGAAAGCCTGAAAAGTCACAACGTAAAGTAAAGTGCAGTCATACCAAAGTTAGAAAACTGTTAATATCCAAGCCTATCTTTACATCAAAACTCCGCAACTTAGGCGTCGGTTACATATTGATAAACCGCTTTCGTTTGATTCTGTCATTATTCCGGATACCTAAGTACTAGTACATAGCGTTTTCACGAAATAGTGTCGGTAGTGGCTCGCCAGTATCGTGTTCTTCCAGGCTCCCCGACTTTTTGTGTGGGATATACGAAAGTTTTGGTGTATTCTAGCCCTGTTGATAGTGTTGATGTACTCTGGGAAAACATTGTCGATGATTCAGTGCATTCGCAACATTCGTGGTATTTTTGAACGTGTACGGGCGTCTATGAGGGGATATTCTGAAGCTTGTTTTCACATCCGCAGTTTGTACCCTCGAGGACTCTGTCGTAATGTGTTCTCGTACTCTGTCATAATACCTCGTATCGGTGAAACAATAGAAGACCCTGATTTATGAAGATACTTTTCTTGTTTAATCGTCCTTTACTCGTTTCCTTCTCGTGTACCTATTATATTCATTCACGCTGTATATGTGGAGGGCGAATATGTCTTATTTCATCACGTCATTAGTTTCTAACAATTTCTTCACATTTGTGGGCAATTACTATCAGCACTTCACTGTGCTGTGCGGTAAATGAACTACCTTTGACAATAGTAGTTTACGGCTAGTGTCTTTCAGCAACGTGTCACTCCCAAAGTGTTGATTGGCGATTATATCTGTTATGGGAATGAGTCTTACACGTTGGGGCTCCAGTTTCATTGCCACTCTGTACACTATAACGAAAATTTCTGTCTAGTTATTAAGGAATAGAAAGTAAGCTCTCTTCAAATAGCAGAGTAGACGTGTTAGTGACTGTGTAACTGAACTGTTGGTTTGCTCTGTGGTGTAATTTCCGAGGTACCCTAAGCATTCAGAAGTGTGTTCCCATCAGATCTGTTACGTAATAGCGAACTCCGGCAGCGTCAGGGACAAGCATAGATTGTTTAGTTTCTGTTGAACACGTAAGCGGGGCCCGCAACTTTGGCAATTTCCCCCGGGACGCCGCTGATTAGGTCTCGTGTCTCCACGGACACCCTGGGCCGTGGCTGTCTTCCTATGCTCGGAGAACCCTATTGATTGCTGTTACGACGTACACGGGGAAACAAAACGGTGCTACCTCTGTGGGTAGATCGTCAAGAAGTCAGCCGAGGGCGTCTCTACAGTTTACAGGTGGTTGGTTCCAGCATCTAAAATATATGTATAAACCATATTACAGTATATTTCCCACTTTATATGTGGATCATTATATGTAAAGGTATAAATATCTTACGTAAAACCGAGCGAGGTGGCGCAGTGGTTAGCACACTGGACTCGCATTCGTGAGGACGACGGTTCAATCCCATCTCCAGCCATCCTGATTTAGGTTTTCCGTGATTTCCCTAAATCATTTCAGGCAAATGCCGGGATGGTTCCTTTGAAAGGGCACGGCCGATTTCCTTCCCCTTCCTTCCCTAACCCGAGCTTGCGCTCCGTCTCTAATGACCTCCTTGTCGACGGAACGTTAAAACAACACTAACCTAACCTAACCTTACGTAAAACAGAAAAGTAAGTTTACTGGATAAGACACCTGTTACCCCCTTAAAAGAGACTACCGCTACTTCTGTAAAGCCCTCTATAATGTATCACTGTGATTATGTGCCCATGTGACGCTTGACCGCTTACGTATCACGGCAGAAAAAAAAAGTTTATTTATCAATCGATATTATGCGAGCCGCTCAATACCATGGATTGGCGGAGAGACGAGACAAAGGAGAAGAAACGAGATGCCACACCCACACAACGAATGTACTGTCGTGAACCTATGTGTTGTTCTATCTATGCCTACTTCTACATGGATACTCTGCGAATCACTTTTAAGCGTCTGGCAAAGAGTTCACAGTAATTCTCTATTATTCAATCCCGTAGAAGGCACAGAAGAAACAAGCACTTATATCTTTCGGTGCAATCTCTGATTTCACTAATTTTAATGATGGCGATCCTTTGTCCCTATGTATGTCAGCGTCAACACAATATTTTCGCATTTGGAGAAGAAAGTTGATGATTGAAAATTCGTGAGAAGATCTTCTGTCATTTCAGGGACACTCTCTCCCCAATTTCGCGATAATACGGAACAAGCTGGCCTTCATTGAACATTCCCGGTGTACTCCGTCAGTCCTGTCTGGTAAGAATCAAACAACGCGCAGCAGTATTGTAAAAGAGGACGCAGAAGCGTAGTATAGGCAGTCTCTTTAGTACATATGTTGCAGTTTGTAAGTGACCTGCACATAAAAAGCAGTCTTTGGTTAGCCTTCCCCAGAATATTTTGTGTCTGTTCCTTCCAATTTAAGTTCTTTGTAATTTTAATTCCTAGGTATTTAGTTGAATTTACGGCTCTTAGATTTGACAGATTTGCCGTGTAATCAAAATTTAATGGATTTCTTATAGCAGTTATGCAGAAGACCTCACACTTTCCGTTATTTGGGTTCCAGTGCCAATTTTTGCAACACATAGATATCCTTTCTAATCGGTTTTTCAATTTTTGATCTTCTGATGACTTTACTGGTCCATGAACGACAATCATCTGCGAACATCCTAAAACGACTACTCAGATTGTCTCCTAAATTGTTAATATAAATAACGAACAGCAATGAACCTAAAACACTACCTTGGGGAACGCCAGATATCATTTCTGTTTCACTTCATGGCTTACCGTTAATTAGTGCGAACTGCGACTTCTCTGACAGGAATTCACGAATCCAGTCATTAAACTTCAACGATATTCCGCCGATATTCTATAAGCACGTAATTTGACTACAAGCCGCTTGTGTGGTACAGCGTCAAAAGACTTCTGGAAATCTAGAAATACGGAACCAATTTGAAATCTCTTGTTAATAGCACTCAACACTTCGTGTGAGTAAATAGCTAGTTGCGTTTCACAAGAAGGATGTGTTTTCTAAATCAGTGTTGAATGTGTTTCAATAGACCTCTTCGAGGCAATGCATAATGTTCGAATACAGTATAAATTCTAAACAACTGCTGCATACCGACGTTAACGGTATGGGCCGGTAATTTAGCGGATTACTCCTACTACCTTTCTTGAATATTGGTGTGACCTGTGCAACTTTCCAGTCTTAGGATAGGGATCCTTCGTCGTTCGAACGTTTGTATATGATTGTTAAGTATAGAGCTATTGTATCAGCATACTCTGAAAGGAACGTAATTGGTATAGAGTTTGGAGGGGAAGACTAGCTTTTATTAAGTGATTTAAGTTGCTTCATTAATTCAATGTTATCTGCATCAAGGTTGCTCATGTCGACAGCTGTTCTTGATGCGAATTCTGAAATATTTACATCTCCTTCCATGGTGAAAGAGTATCGCATGGCTGTGTTTAGTAACTCTGCCTTAGCAACGCAATCGTTGATACTATTATAAGCATCTCGCAGTTAATTCCGCGTTAAATTTCGAGCTTCTGTAAAAAAATCGCCAATCGTGGGGACTTTACGTTTGCGTAAATTTGGCATGCTTTTTTCGTTGTTTCTGCAACATTGTTGTGGCCCGTTTTGTGTACCAATTTATGTTGTACAAATCTTTCAAATGCTGCCCATACTATATCTTTGAATGCAAGTCTCATCTGGTCTACACTCACCGGTACACTGTAAGTTAGGATGGAGTTGAGATTCTCTCTCAGGAAGGCGTTGAGTGAATTTTTATCTGCGTTTTGAATAATTATATTTTACTTTTATATTTGTAGGATTTTGGGGGTTACTATACTCAATGTCGCTACGGCTATCCCACGTTCACTAATACCTGCATCGGTTGTGGTGCTTGTTAGTAGCTCAGGATTATTTGTTGCTAAGAGGTCAAGTGCTTTTTCACAAGCGTTTACTATACACATGGGCTCATGAACTAACTGCTCGAAATAATTCTCAGAGAATGCATTTTGCATAATTCGGGATGATGTTGTATGCGTATATTCGGATTTAAACATGTATTTTCGACAACGTATCAAGGGTACATTAAACTCACTACCAACCATAATTTTATGAATAGGGTATATGTAGGATATTTTCTTTGAACCTTTCAGCAACAGTATAATTGGGACGTCGGTAAGAGAATCCAATAATTATTTCAATTCGGTGGCCAAAAATGACTTCTGTCCCCATTAAGTCACCTCAATTTCGCGACAGGATAAACCACTTGTAACAGCAATAAACACGCCACCGCCAATTGTGTTTAGCCTATCCTTTCGGAACGCCTTTAGGTTCTTCGCAAGAAGTGTGGCTTAACGTGTGTCCTGCTTTAGCCAGCATTCAGTGGCTAAAACTATTTGAGCGTCAGTGCTTTCTATTAGCGCTTGAAGCTCTAAGACTTTCCCAACACAGATATGACAATTTACAACTGTTGTACCGATGGTTCTTGTATCTACTTTCTTCCTGTGTTCGGTCTGCAGAAAGAAGCCCTTTTTGTGTTTTCGCGAGGCCATCTAACCCAAAAAACCGGCCAGTACACGCCACACACTTGAGTGTAGCCGCATCTTGCGTTTAGTGAATTCCTGACCAATTCAGCTGATAGTCCATGCTGCTACTAACGTTGTCGAACTGTTCGTGCAGATGGTTGTGGTCTTGCAAACGTCCCCATCTCTTGACTGAGGGATCGAGACGTGGCTGCACGATCCATTACAGCCATGCGGATAAGATGCCTGTCATCTCGACTGCTGGTGATACGAGGACGTTGGGATCCAGCACGGCGTTCCATATTACCCTCATGAACCCACCGATTCAATTTTCTGCTAACGGTCATTGGGTCTCGACCAACGTGAGCAGCAATGTCGCGATACGATAAACTGCAATCGCGATAGGCTACAATGCGACCTTTATCAAAGGCAGAAGCGTGATGGTACGCATTTCTCCTCCTTACACGAGGCATCACAACAATTTTTCACCAGGCAACGCCGGCCAACTGTTGTTTGTGTATGAGAAATCGGTTGGAAACTTTCCTCATGTCAGCACGTTGTGGGTGTCGCCACCGGCGCCAACCTTGTGTGAAGGCTCTGAAAAGCTAATCATTTGCAGATCACAGCATCTTCTTCCTGTCGGTTAAATTTCGCGTTTGTAGCACGTCATCTTCGTGGTGTAGCAATTTTAATGGCCAGTAGTGTAAAAACTGTGTAAAACTGCACCACTGAGGCAAACGGACTATCGACACGTGCTGCGGAGCTCTACTGTGGACACTGACGAAAACGCAGTAACTGTGTCTAATAAATTAGATTAATGCGCAGAGATTTAAAAATCGAACTACCGAAGGACTGAGGCGAGACTAAATAATTCACCCCGATTAGGAACTTGTAATAAGTAAGAAAGATGGTTTACTTTCCGCCATAAACGAAAACACGCGGTGTCTATTAGGTATTCAAAATGGTTCAAATGGCTCTGAGCACTATGGGACTCAACTGCTTTGGTCATTAGTCCCCTAGAACTTAGAACTACTTAAACCTAACTAACCTAAGGACATCACACACATCCATGCCCGAGCAGGATTCGAACCTGCGACCGTAGCAGTCGCACGGTTCCAGACTGCGCGACTAAAACCGCGAGACCACCGCGGCCGGCTATTAGGTATTAAATGAACACGCAGAAACTCAAGAAACTGAACCATCAAAGAACACACATGAAATTATAAAATTCGCTCCTGGTTACGAACTCGTAAAAGTCACAAACTCGGTTACTTCCCCATTGCGGGTTGTCTCGGCCGGCTGCTGTTATTTGAATCTCCAATGTGTTTACAGAAAATGCTGTACCACTAGCAGTCATGTGACATCGTGTACAGGCAGTGGCCGTTAAATTGTCCTAACCGATAGCGATCGGATATGAGCGCCACAAGTTGACAACGACACTAACAAGGGTGGCGCATTGGTTAGCAGTAAGGATTCACACTCGGGAGGCTGAAGGTTAAAATTTGTGGACGGCCCTGTAATCCCTGACACAGTACTCGTTAAGCCTGTGCTATGGTAAGTGAGCGGGATTCACCTTATGAAAAAGGATTTTCGTATAGATATCGACCGTGTGTACCTGAATGGTCGCAATTCAGACTTACATTCACTCTGTAATAACAATGATTCATCAAGTAAGTTCGAAATGCTATCACACGTCAGGATGGATCAAAAACAAACCAGAAGGTGCTACCAACGTGACAATAATACGGTCGCCTGCCTAATTAGGCATTAACTGAGTTTCTTCCCTGTACAAGTTGGTATACATTCATGCAAAACAACAAGTTGTAACGCTGCATAATTTCGTAGAATTTTAGAACCAGAAAATCTATTGAACTGATAGTTTCACGTTCAGTACTGATATGGAAAATCATGAATACATAACACTACACTATAATGTTTACTACAAAACTTTACACTGTCCATTAAGCTGGTTAAAATCGGGCATAGGTTACCCTAGAAATTGTACTTTCACGCCACAAACAAAATGTCAATTTTGATAAAGATAAAACACTGATAACTTTTGACTTTTATATTGACTTTAACTTTAGCTGGTCAAACCCATTTAGAACACTTCAGAATTCAAATGAATGAGGGAGGAGGGCCACGAAACTGTTATGATCGTTGTATTTAAAAAAAAAATGATCACTGAATTTATTATTCATTCAAGATTTCCAGTGTATAAGTTTCTACTCTTTTCGTCTTAGTTACTGCTCATTTAAATGCCTTTAAATCCGTCTCGAAATAATAAACTTCATTGCTATATCAATACTAAAGTTATCTTTCGACTTCGTTAGACCTTCGCTATTCATTTACTGGTTCATTAACACAACATTTCTTTAAACACCATTCTAATATAGCTAGTTCTGCAAATAATTATTATTAACACAATTTTTAATTTTCATTTCGCGACTCTCGGATTGCACAACGTTTGGAAAGGACCCAGTGTAGGTTAGTTGCGAGGATAATTAAATGATGGAAAAGTTCTGTCAAAATATAGGTTATTGTTGCACCAAACAATCAAAGTTCACTCTCTGATCCATACGAATACAGTACTAAAAGTTTCAACCCGCTAGTATCGACGCGGCGGTTGGCGGGCAGCAAGATGGCGAGGCACACAGCACACATATAAGCTCAGCTATGGCTCTTGCCCTATTGGCACTTTAATTCTTCTTAGCGTCGCAATACTGTTCCATTTAGTGCCTATAGAATTCTGCCATGTTGTGTGGGCGTTGGAACGGCATACCCGAGGCTCAGCGAAGCTATGTCTTTCAGGAGAGCCTCCTCGCTCCAGAAGGTGTTGCTCAAACCAGTGCCAAACTCGAACTACTACTGAGCCCGTTGTGCCGTGCAGTGCCCGCGCGCATTTTCCCGCGCTAGCCTGCCATCCACCTTTTACCGCTCCCTGACAGACCGGGTATTCACCCGAGCTTTTGCATTCTACATATCCTAACACATTGCCTACGTATGGACCAGACGCACAGTTACAATTTTAAACATCTTACAACAGTTTCAACAGTTGTTACATTTCAATTCTATTACAATATTACTTGACATTTGATATAAATATTAATTCACATTGAAACTTATTTACAGTTTTCTTAACATAATGGCATGAAACACAAAAATGAAATCAGAACATCAGTTACACAAGTTAATCGTAAAATCAGATGAAAAGAATTACTTTTTATGTACAATATTACAGTTTCGTTGTTGTTACAGCCATTCGGATATAGGTTTTCCGTGATTTCCTTAAATACTCCAGGCAATTTATTTTAAACAGGTCATAGTTTTGTGGTGTCTCGTGTGTGTCTATTGTACCATGAATTGTATCGGCACATTCAGGTTACCATGAGCGTTTACCCGGATGTTCATTCCCACATTCTCTGTGACTAAATGTTGCCTTTCTTATGTAGCGACCCGGGTTGAGTGGTGCCGCTACAGTGTAGAGCTGGTGGAGTTGGGTGATGTTGACGTGGAGTGCTGGCCAGTGGGGGCTTGGAAAATAAGACTAAAGCATAAAAGATCTTTACTCATTCTTGGACTACGATGGTGGACCTGCTGCCACGCCCTGGTCACGCCCTCTGCAGGCGCGAGGTCTGCCAGCAGCTACGTCAGCTGAGGAAGGCTATGGCGACATGCTGTGTGTTTGACGTCTACCACCTGCTTTGCAGCCATTATTTGCTTCACTCAATAAAGCGTGTCCCAGGTAGCACTGTGCGGCGGTGAAGAAGTGACATGAACATCCGCCCTGATTCCACAATACTTGTGGAAGAGAAGATCGCCCTTGTGAATGACTGTGGTATTGTCCTGACCGCGAACTGTTGCCCTCCAAGGCATACGTCTGTTTGCTGCTGTACGGCCTGGAGACGGCTCATGCGGTGTACCGCTCAAATTCGACATGTGTGAACTTACCCAATGACCTTTCCTGATGGAGATGGGTGCGCAGAATGGTCGACAGCTGCTCGCTAGCCCCATAATGTGGTGGAGAGTTGCGTGGTTCTGGTGTAACGGAGGTAGCTGCAGACTGCTCATAAATGTGCTTCGTGGCCAAGTGGTGTGGAAAATCGTCTCAGGCTGCATTATGATTGCACTGTGTAGTGTCCCTTTTGCCATATTCACCATTACCGAGGTGAAACATAAATATAAATGACTGTAGTGACTCAAAATGAACTGCAAACATCGATTTATCTGCGAAAGGTAGTAACACTAACTGTAAAAATATACAATATAGATATAAATGCAAAGAAGACATTATTTTTATTGTATGAGATTATAATATGTAAGTAATTAAAATAAGTATTATTATCTTTGTAAGAGTATAAAACACAATATAATGCTCATTCTTCTGTCTAGTCTGTTTTGTTCTGTTCGTTCTGGTGTTAGCTGGAATAAGGTACGCAAGCCATTGTGCTGCGTTAGCATTTGCTTCTGTCGTAACGTAATTGCAAATATTTAATGGCGTAAACTGTGTCCTGGTTAGAATATATTAGTATAAAGTTATCTCCGCGTGTTATTTCAAGAACCTACGCCACATTTATCCCATGAAAAGAATATTTAATGAAAATTATTTAGCAAGTATCCAGCTGCTGCGGAGCGAGTAACAGTGATCTCTGACTGTTAACAATTAGCCGCCATTACGCGGTACATTTAAAAATATTTTTTCACAGCACAATGTCTGATAGCCGGAGCGGAAGAAATTATGTAAAAATATTCAGTGAGATTAATTGAAGGAATCCAGTGAAATAATTTTATTAAAACTTGTCTATTTTCGGCGATAGTAATAATTTCATATCATTGAACTGGAGCTGAGTAATACTACGCTACTACATTTACATTAATTTGTAGGGAGCCTTGCGCTCGATAAAACAAGATATAATACGTAATTGGCAACCTACGAAGTTCATTATTTTGCTTATTATATCTCTTTTGTATATTTTTGAAAGCTAAACGTAAAAACTAACTTCACTAAAAATCAGTAACAAATCACGATAAATCAAAGGACAAACAAATTTACTTGGAGAGTGTTTCCTCTAAATAAATAGTTACATTATGTTTATTAAGAGATATAATAACTGCTTGAAACTGACGTCGCCACAGCCTGACCGCCTTCTGACAGACAAACTGGCTTTATGAAACCGTATACTAGAACCTCTGCACCTGCCTGCTCGCTGCACATGCTGATGCAGTGGAGATGCTTTTCTCACGGCAACGCCCAATATTAGCGACAGCGCTACATTCCTGCCCTCTTTGGGAAGACCCAGACCCCAGATATTAACCCGTGACTGGTCTGCAACAGATGATTTCAGATACATAGTTACGACATATACCATTTCCAATTTCCATCTTAACATTAAGCAGCTATAGCTACAAAGCTCAGTGTCCCCACAATCTCTCTGGAAACCTTAGCCCATCAGTTCATTCATCTTTCCCTACGCTGCTACACCATACCCATTCTGATTTAAGTTACCGCATAAGCATTAACGCCCTACAGAATACCGATCAACTATGTAAATCAATATCTACACATAGTGCCCATGTGGTAACTCATACTACAACCAACAATGATTGTCCCATTATCGTTCAGGGCTCCCTGCACTCCGAATTACAAACAATTATGTTACAAGACATATCTCGTACTATTATGTTTCGTTTCTTGCACCCCTCATACCATCTCATGTACGAAATGTTAACCAGTTCAGTGGTGTCAGGTTTATTGGACAGTGGCAGTAACAAGAGCACCTCCAACTAAGTTGGAAGTTACACAACAATGAGTCAAAATAAACGCGGCGTCTGTGGCTGTGACACTATTAGTCGTGACTGCATGCTGCTGCTCCTCAATATTACTGTACATGAATAGGCGTTTGCTCTAACACAATTCGTCCCTTTGGAATTATTGGCTGGTTCAATGATGGGATTAGGTTAATACCCAAAGTCTCTTTCTGGAGGTATCCCTTGTAACGCCGGAAATGCATATCCTCCTATTTCCATCTATTGTACTATTATTTTTTTTCCTTGTTTTGTTACCTCAAGATATGACATTTCTGTCTCTTTATATATTGTAATTGTTTTACTGTTTGTATATATATATTTATGCACTCATGTCGATGTATAATTGGTTTGTTTCGTAAATATTATTTGTATTTTTACGCTGGGTCTTGCCTAGGGAAAACTGCTATCGAACGATTACATCGATAGGTCGTGTGAAGAATCAAAGTTTGTAGGATCTTTGGTAGTGTTAACTCTGCCGCGTGGAGCGCGGGCGGAACAGTCGGAGTCTGGCGGGAGTAGCGAGTGGAGCAGGTGTTGTGTGACGCTCCCGCGATTTGCCGCGCTTTCGGGGTTTGGCAGCATGTAATTGCGCTCGACTCGCGATGATAGTTTCTGACATGGTGTTGCGGACGGGAAGCATTAGCTGGCGCACATCAAGAGCCCGTTTCGCCTGGTGACCGTGTCGAGAAGAAGGCGCGCCAACATCCAGCTTCTGCAACAGCGACGGCCGACAATGAGTGACTGTCGCCACCTCCTCGATCGACGGCTTCAAACCTTCAATCAACCAACAAGGAAGACTAAAAGCACGTAAAGTTTCAGAACTGTATGGCAGACCTCAGCTTTTCAAATTGTCCCATTTGCCTCGCAAAATTACAGCAACTTAGCATGAACCTTTGTTGCTCATTGTCCCAATTGCATTGCCAAGCAGGGTCCCTTCCTTTTCCGAAATGAACCCGAGTGTCGTTGAAATTCAAACGCCAGCATTAAAATAATATAATTATATTTCACTGCTTTAATTTCAAAGTTCAGTAGCTGGCTACAATATTTAGGTTACACGAGCACAAATTTGGAGTGCGAGTTTGGGCTAGCATATTTTAGCTTACCTGTGACTGCAGCTCAGCTTGGTACGTACTAAATTTTACTATTGTTAATAGTTCAGAATCATTTAATTCAAGTTCAAAGTTAAATCTCTTGTTTCTAAATTGCGTAGAGTCAAGTTGCTTTTGAAATGATTGTTGAGGTAGTCCAAGACTAACCGTATTTTACTGGATTTCGATGTGCTTCAGAAAGAAAGCTCACTATTAACTTCAGTCACTAAATTAACTTTCGATTTTCCGGTTTTATTAATTCTTTTGCTAAATTAAGTCAGAGTGTAGCGAAATTTATTACTTCTGACAAACTTTCAGTTTTCACACTACACGTGTCAACCTTCAGTTGCCACGCTTCTAGTGTTAATTATATGTGTAATAACCTTTCTTTTTCAGTTACTATAGTAATTGTCCTTAGGACTGGCGACCGTGATTTCCCCCAAATCTCAAATATCTAATTACCGCTAGTTAATTGTTAACGTAACGGCCGCACATTTACTTTCTTTATTATCTTTACCCCTTTTCAAAATTAATTTCCACCAGTTTCATTTGCATTTTTCCTTTCATTTAGATGTAACCCTTTCCTCCCTCTTTACCGATAGATTAACTTCGGTGACGATTGCTTTTCCCAAATTTCCATTAGGTACACGCGGTTTCATTTTTCACTGTCATTAAGGTCGATAAGTGAGGGGGGAGGTTACACGTGGCGACCTGGTGACAGGACAATCTTCAAATTTGAGGTTGTTCTGGACACGAATTTTGCATTGTGCAAATCTCGTAACAAAGTACTGGTTACGAAATGGTCGATACGTCAGCGGGAATATTCGTGTGAGGAATCCTAATTAGAGTTGACATTTGGCAGTTATATTGAAAATTATTAAAATGAGTGAAGGCAACAATTGCCAAAATTTGGTAGACTTGGATACGGAACAATCGGTCGAACAGTGGGAAACGCGCACCGCGGTACCCATTGTTCAGGGGCAGGCGGCTAGCATGAAAGACGCGACCGGCGAAACGCAACAAAGAGCAGAAATGGAATTCCAAACTTTAGAAAATGTTTCGGAATCAGAAGTGAAAATCAAATCTGAATCCCTCGATGACGAATACGGGGGGACAATTAAAGAGGAAGCCGCTACGGAAGTAAAACCGGTAGTTTCCGGGAATTTAACTGATTTATTGAACGTTTTGATTAACGAAATCAAGAGTCAATCGGTCAAGCAAGAAGCTCAGTCTGAAAAATTTGAACGGATGCTAGACAATCAGAACAAAGCTATTAACGTTGTTAACAACAATGTTGGAGTTGTTAATACAAAAGTTGATAAAATCAAAGAAGATATTGTTGTGATTAATAGCGAAATCGGTAATCTTAAACAGGAAATGATAGGCGTTCAGGCGGAAATTGCGATCATAAATACTCGTTTTTATTCCGAAATTAGCAGAATCGAGAAAAGTGTAGGAGAATCAGTTGCTCCGATCATCGAGAATAAGGTGACGGAACAAATTCAATTAGTGAAAAAAGAGGATCAAAAGAAGGTGGAAACTTTAAAGGCTTTAGTATCCGAAGTAGATACCAAAGTGACGAAGCAGGCTAATACCTGCGAAGGGAAAAAGAGGGAAGTGGAAACGCTTGCGACAACCACTTGTCAAGTGATTACGAGGGTGTCGGAATTAGAAAGGAAACTTGACGAAAAACAGAGCTATGTGCCAATCTGTGCACATAGTTCGGAATTGTTGACGAAAGAGGAGCGGTTCGACCCCTTGAAAAAAGGCGGTATACACCCGACGGATTTCATTAAAAATTGTGAAAGAGTTTTACCCAGGTCATGGACTGATGAGAGAAAAATTAATGCGATTATTGATGTGTTGGCTGGTGATGCCAAGCGTTGGGGCTTAAACCTCAACATTACGAACCTGACTTTTGACGAATTTAAAAATTTGTTTCTGGCTGAATACTGGTCAGAGCAAAAACAGCAAAGTGTCTGGCGCGAATTTGTCGTATCGAGGCCTTTCGATGCGAATTCGCGCGGTTCGATGAAGGAGTTTTGTGAGGGCTGGATCCGCAAGTTGGAATATTTGCGTGACCGCCGCTCGGAATCCGAAATAGTCTGGGAACTCTACAAAAAGCTTCCAGATGATACAAAACGCTACGTAGGAAGCAATTACAGGACAATCAGTGATTTCCTGGAAAGAGTTGAGGACGAGGACAATTGGCGCAATAATCGCGACAGTGGTAGAGGCCGTGGTAACTACAACGGGTACCACCCCAACCATAACAACGATAACCATGGGAATAATGCATACCGCAGCAATAACAATAATGGTTCGGACCGTAATAACAATCGGTACAATGCAAATAATAACAGGAATGACAGAAACCAGTATCGTACTAACGTGATACGGGCTTCACAGAATAGTAATAACGCCAGAGGGTGTGATCAGCCGCCTCAGCAGCATCCGGGGAGCGTATCTGCTGGGACGAGACAGGGAAACCATTAGCCGCGCCGATGAGGGGCCGAGCGGGCGTGGAGAAATTTTGGCGGCCCAATAACAAGAGAAAACCCAAGTGTCGTCGTTATGAAAATTCCGTATGGAATAATCAACGGCGGGAGAGTGTGCCAGTGTTAAGAGAAAGGAGTGCGCCCACAAGTAGTAGATCAGCTGTATACACGGCAGTAGAAGGTACATTCACTGTCTGTGAGAACAATTTAAGTAGTGTTCCGGAAATCGATTATAAGGTGCCAGCTGTAATACCCACAGCGGAACTGGAGATTGAGTTTAAGAATGATTCGCAATTGTTGAGAGAAGATCAGATGTCGGATAAAACGTCCGTCATCGAGCGAGGGGATGCAGAGAGGGATGAGGTCTGGTTAAGGCAGTTCGGTCGCTTATACGACGAACTAAGAGATTATAGGGGCCTGTACGGGAGAAGTATTTATGGAGAGCGCGGGCAGAATTTGCCGCGTCTCGTCCCACAGGAAGATAGTATTTGTGAAATGATAGAAAGTTCTGGCCCTAACCGGCAGACTTTACTAGAAATAGTTGATGTTAATGGGGAGCACGAGCAAGATTCGTCGTTTTTCGTCCCGCAGGAGTTGAATGTTGAAGTAGTAACGGAAAGTTCTGGCCCTAACCGGCAGACTTTACCGAAAGTTGTAATGGTAGAAGTAGCCGACCCATCCGACGCGAACATCCAGTTTAAACATTGCGAGAGTATTAAGGAGAAAGATTACGAAAATTTTAGTGATAGCCGGACACGATTGGTAGAAAACCACGTAGATTACAGTGTGTATGAGGTTAGAGCTGACGTTATACGGTCAGACGATAGCAGTGTGGGTTGCGCAGATCCAGAGGAAGTAATTGCAGATACTACTGGGCACATGTCTCCAGGTAGAGTGGCAGATGAGATCAATCTGACCAAAGAGGAATCAAAGAAGGTGACAATTAATGAATTGATAGCAAAGCAACACTCACTAGTTGACGAGTTACAGGAAAAGGTTTCGGTATTGGAGGCGACACTACAGACTAAGCCTCAGGACAAACGTGTTGAAATTAAAACTGCATGTGAACAGAGGCTGAAAAAGCCGCCAGATAAACCGGATTTGGGATCAAAGCCGGATGGTTTTTTCTGGAACGACCTGGATATAGACGAGGATTTACTGTGGGAAAATAAAGAAACAGTCGGGGACAAGTGTAGACAGATAGTAGTGTCTGTTAATATGCACGACCTACAACTAAACGTGTTGATTGACACCGGTGCAGAATTGAGTGCTGTATCTGGGAAAATATTTGAGTTACTGAAAGACAGACCTGGCATCGTAGTTATGCCAGTAACAGGAGTGAAAATTGTCGGTGCTACTGGGAAGGCCAGTAAACAGGTCACAAAACAGATTTTTGTCAACTTCGAGATATGTGGGGCACGATTTGAACAAGAGTTTGTCGTCGTGCCAGACTTAACTACGGAAGTAATTATCGGGTTAGATTGGCTATTAAAGTACCGTGCAGTGATTAACTGCGAAAGCAAAACGTTGACATGTACGTCCCAAGATAAAACAATAGTAGTTAGTTTTGACGAGGCAGGAGACGGTGTGCATAGGCAATACCAGCCTATACACATTGTTAACTGGCCGGATGGTATTGACGTAGGTATGAATCTGAACTACTGTAATGTGAAGAATCTCGGCATTGACAATAATGTAGAAAGTGAATTGGAAAGTATTGTAGAAGGTGTGTCAAACGTAACACACGAACAAAGACGAGGCCGACTTTCCCGTACCTACTGCCATCACAACCATAGGGCATGGGGCAAATATGAAGCAGAATTTAAGAGAATTATGAACACCTTGAGACATGAATCTACGGGATTTTCTCCAGAGGAAATCCTGTTGGATGACAGAAGTAAAAGTTTAGTGGAAGTGATAATCAAATTCCCTCCACGGATTGACATTAGTATTGGTGTGAAAAAAGATCGTTTGCGAGAAGTAACGAAGCTAAAAGCTGATGCTCGCATACGTCGTCATGACGCTAAAGCGCGTTTTGCTAAGTTTGCAATCGGAGACTTAGTACTTGTAAAAGCTCATGAGAAATCGAGCGAGATAGACCATGAAATCTCTAAATTTAAGTTTGTTTATAATGGACCATATAAAGTCATTGGTATACCTCACACAAATGCTTACGGAATATTGTAGACTTGAAATTGTACCAACCAAGGATTGATTAGTACCACAGATAGGGTAATTTGCACAGTATGTAGATATAGAGTGTGAGATTTAAGGATATGCCATGTGGCGATGCTTTTGCCTGACTTAGAGGTCATTAAAGAAGTTGTAATTAATAAGTAATTTATGTTGATTAAATGATTTAAGAGTTACTGAATATTAATCAATTTAAAAATCCAAGCTGCTAGTTTAAGTTTTCAGCTGAGTCACAGTAGATTAAGCAATGTAAATATGATTTTGTAACTAGCTGTAAGATTCCATAAATATGTGATTTACTAGTCATTGCCGATGTACTTAGACGCTGTTTTAAGTTTCAGGCTAGTACATGCGTGTGATGATGGACAGTGTTGAGTTATCCACTGTGATAGTGTTTATGGACTCCTTGAGATTACTCGGGAGTGAGTTTTTCCGAAAGAATTCAGTGGAACGGACGTTCTGGAAACGCCGTCACAAGGGCGAGTGAGATCAAGCGTGCCGCACACGCGGGCGCAACAATACTGGCGAGGCGAGCCGCTGTCGGCTCTTGTGCCGCTGTTGGCTCTTGTGCCGCTGTCGGCATCCTTTGTACTCGCGAGTACGGAATGTGGAGTTGCTTTTCTTCCCGGACAGCTGATGTGAAAGGATTCTGCTGTCAATATTTATGTTTTATTTTATCTGCTGTATATTATTTTCTTGTTTAGCGTTAATTGGACATGACGAGAATATTAATTATGAAAAGGTTACATAAATATGTGTATTCTATGTAATTAATTATTAGTTTGCGTATTTTGATATACCTGTTTTTTATGACCATGTACTCTGATCAATTTTGTAAATAGTATTCCATTTCTTGATACTGCTAGGAATTTAGATTTTTAGAATAGTTAAACCATTTTCTATGTTTTCTATGAATTTTAATGTGTTGTCAACCTGTTTTATTTTGATCAAGATGACAGAGTGGAATAAGATTAGGAGTGTCTCCACTCAATTATTATCGTCTAAAAAATTGATTTATGGTTAATTAGGCGAATGCTAAATTTTGTTGATGTTTTGAGCATATGCATTTCCGCTGTTTCTTTTTTGGGACATTTTCTGAGTCTGTTTACGTTACACGAACATCCTCAGACAATGTGGGGCACGTGTAACGCCGGAAATGCATATCCTCCTAGTTCCATCTATTGTACTGTTATTTTTTTTCCTTGTTTTGTTACCTCAAGATATGACATTTCTGTCTCTTTATATATTGTAATTGTTTTACTGTTTGTATATATATATTTATGCACTCATGTCGATGTATAATTGGTTTGTTTCGTAAATATTATTTGTATTTTTACGCTGGGTCTTGCCTAGGGAAAACTGCTATCGAACGATTACATCGATAGGTCGTGTGAAGAATCAAAGTTTGTAGGATCTTTGGTAGTGTTAACTCTGCCGCGTGGAGCGCGGGCGGAACAGTCGGAGTCTGGCGGGAGTAGCGAGTGGAGCAGGTGTCGTGTGACGCTCCCGCGAGTTGCCGCGCTTTCGGGGTTTGGCAGCATGTAATTGCGCTCGACTCGCGATGATAGTTTCTGACATGGTGTCGCGGACGGGAAGCATTAGCTGGCGCACATCAACCAACAAGGAAGACTAAAAGCACGTAAAGTTTCAGAACTGTATGGCAGACCTCAGCTTTTCAAATTGTCCCATTTGCCTCGCAAAATTACAGCAACTTAGCATGAACCTTTGTTGCTCATTGTCCCAATTGCATTGCCAAGCAGGGTCCCTTCCTTTTCCGAAATGAACCCGAGTGTCGTTGAAATTCAAACGCCAGCATTAAAATAATATAATTATATTTCACTGCTTTAATTTCAAAGTTCAGTAGCTGGCTACAATATTTAGGTTACACGAGCACAAATTTAGAGTGCGAGTTTGGGCTAGCATATTTTAGCTTACCTGTGACTGCAGCTCAGCTTGGTACGTACTAAATTTTACTATTGTTAATAGTTCAGAATCATTTAATTCAAGTTCAAAGTTAAATCTCTTGTTTCTAAATTGCGTAGAGTCAAGTTGCTTTTGAAATGATTGTTGAGGTAGTCCAAGACTAACCGTATTTTACTGGATTTCGATGTGCTTCAGAAAGAAAGCTCACTATTAACTTCAGTCACTAAATTAACTTTCGATTTTCCGGTTTTATTAATTCTTTTGCTAAATTAAGTCAGAGTGTAGCGAAATTTATTACTTCTGACAAACTTTCAGTTTTCACACTACACGTGTCAACCTTCAGTTGCCACGCTTCTAGTGTTAATTATATGTGTAATAACCTTTCTTTTTCAGTTACTATAGTAATTGTCCTTAGGACTGGCGACCGTGATTTCCCCCAAATCTCAAATATCTAATTACCGCTAGTTAATTGTTAACGTAACGGCCGCACATTTACTTTCTTTATTATCTTTACCCCTTTTCAAAATTAATTTCCACCAGTTTCATTTGCATTTTTCCTTTCATTTAGATGTAACCCTTTCCTCCCTCTTTACCGATAGATTAACTTCGGTGACGATTGCTTTTCCCAAATTTCCATTAGGTACACGCGGTTTCAT
The DNA here is from genome assembly GCF_023864345.2 of Schistocerca serialis cubense. NCBI lineage: Eukaryota > Metazoa > Arthropoda > Insecta > Orthoptera > Acrididae > Schistocerca > Schistocerca serialis. The sequence goes on along the minus strand of NC_064643.1, from coordinate 738,766,719 downwards.
TTTTCACTGTCATTAAGGTCGATAAGTGAGGGGGGAGGTTACACCCTGTTGGCTTCTCTGGCCAGTATAGCTGTGGCTGCGTTTGATTTCCCTTGCACCAACGGCTGACAGGAGAAAGGTCGGCTCTGTTATGTCACAATCGGCGTCTTTAAAACTATTCCCCTTCTTTACGGTTCCAACCGTTTAGTTCCCGCGAGCCTGCCCTACTCGTAACAGTTTCCTACTACAGCTTCAGTTTCATTTACATAATAAACCAGCTTGCTGGAAATAGACAGCAGGATGTCTCTGTCCTACTGAAATACAACTCAACCTCGCACGTGCCGATATCCGTCTGCACTACCCAGGTTTGGCAGATTCCAACGCTCTTGCTTTGACAGTGTTAATAGTTCGGTTACAGACATCACGGTGTGATATATCCCCATCCCCTGAGACCCATAGTATCTCTTTTGATTTAACTTGGACAGATATTCCCATGGTTCTCCACCATTATGGGCATGGGAGTATGGTGAAACACTTGATATACCCTCGCTCACTGTTAAATGGAAATCGAACTAATTCGTAGATTCGGGTTATATACGTTTAAATCATCATTACTGCTGTACAGTAATACAGCGGCAGGTTTGATTCGTCTAGTTTGGCGACAAGTTCTAACTGCGGCGGCAACTCCTTTTGCAGTTTGCACAGGCGCTCCAAGAACTAATCTGGCATTAACAGAACTGGACTCAGCTACCCATGTGCAGCATGGAAAATTGATTACTGCTACTCTTTCAGAACTATCCGGGTATCCAACAAGCTATCGGCAAAAGTCCGCAAATTCACCCCCCCCCCCCCCCCCCCCGGTAGCTAAGTGGTCAGCGTGACAGGTTGTCAATCCTAAGGGCCCGGGTTCAATTCCCGGCTGGGTCGGAGATTTTCTCCGCTCACGAGCTGGGTGTTGTGTTGTCCTAATCATCATCATCGTTTCATCCCATCGACGCGCAAGTCGCCGAAGTGGCGTCAAATCGAATGACTTGCACCCGGTGAACGGTTTACCCGATGGGACGCCCTAGTCACACGACATTTTATTTATCGGCAAAAGACTGGCATCAATCTCGCTACTGCCATTCTTGTATTCAAAGTATTCAACTGAGCCTTGTGTCCTTATCTAATGGATAGTCTGCTGAGTAGCTATTTCTCTACCTAGCAAACCAATTCGGAATATGCCTGATGATGCTCCCATCGTACGTAATTGGGCAATGCATAGCTCAATTTGAAATGCTTGCTAATGCCGTACGGTCGAGCCACACTCGCCTGCTCCAATTCCCAACAGTTAAATCGCTGCAAGAAGTAACCTGTAGCTGTGATCCTGCAGTTAAATAGTCTAGGTAATGGCTAGAATTTCGAATTAATGAAATAAACTGTCATAATTAATAAAAATAAATGAGTAATTGATAAAAAGAGTTCTATTTTAATGTCTGAAACTGATGTGGATGACACCAGAGATTTCTATTGAATGGTGTCCATTCAAGAAAGTCTCTCAAATAACGAGAAAGTTGTCGCTCGATAACCATTTATGTTACAGACAGAATTATAACCTTATTAAATGGAGTACAACTGCGTTGAGAGTTTTATGAGAATAGTAGCAGAATCCCCAAGCTAAACTGTCATACAAGGCATGCGAAAAACTAAGTCCACTTCATGAAAACAATACAGAAAAATTCAAAACATCAAAAAATTAAGCATGACAATTTGTACGTTAACATATGAGGGATAATGAGAATCAACTCATACTGTATTCCCAGTTTTGAACGGCAAGAAGGAAAGTTAAAACTCTGCACTCAAACACATTCACACCTTAGAAAAGCTACTCGCTTCAGAAATTAAACTATTATAGGAGCAATTCACCACTCATGATCAATCAGCCACATCACTGAACAACTCACGTTACCACAAACGCATCTGCCCCCACAAGATCTTAATATAAAGTGTCCACTGCCTACTTCTGGATTGGCTCAAGGCTATCCTCCAAGAAAGATTCATAGTTCGTACGTTCTACAGACATGATTGTGATTAAAATTGACCACATTAAAATAATTTCACAACAAAATTTAATTAAAGAAATGTTGTAAATATCCGTTCAGATTCAGACAATTTGCAATGAATATAAATAAAGGTTTGTTCATAAGTAAATAAGCCAGCATTCTTGTGCCACCACACTCATAATAAATGACGACAAATGTTGTTATCTGTTGCCTAAACAGTTTGACATTTCATGCCTTTTCACAATCGTCAGACATCAGCAAAAACACCCTCTGCGTGTGTTAGCGTCACTAGAATAAATTACCAAGGGACACTGGTTTACATAGACTGTGACATGACAATTTGAGGGCACTTGTCAATAACGTATTACGTTTTGGTTACCAGAAATAACACTGAACACAACAATATCAAATGTAAATAGGAGTTTCTCTACAAGATTTTTCTTACATCTAGACAGTGAAGCACTGTCGGAGTTGGCCAATATTGCGTCAAATCATCCGATTCCGGTTCAAAGTTCGGTACTGTTTACGATGACAATCAAGTCAACGGAGGATGGTTGTTTTTGTGACAAGATATGCAAAATATTACACAAGGTTTCTCATGTTCACAGTAGATTCAAGCTGGTGATCCAATAATTTTACGCCTCTGCCAGCAGCATTTACCTTTAGCTGCAACGTGTTGTCGGCTCAATGGCTGCTCTTGCTCTCTGAAAATCCTATAAAAACTAATCAAAATCTTTACTTATCTTATCAGCTGAAACTGTTCTCGTTATGCGAGAAAACATGTACTCATCCCTGGTCTGGAAAATATACACATACATGGTTGGAGCAGCATGTATAATTCCACGCCCTCTCAGTTCACACGAGAACAATTAACTATGTGGCTGTTTAGTTTCTCCACTATCAGAGCACAACGACTCTTCAGCTAATTTTTAGCTGAAAATCAGCCAAAGTGCACATAGTGGAAAATTTGCGAATTCGTTGTAAGTTCCTATGGGACCAAACTGCTACGGTCATCGGTCCCTTGGCTTACACACAACTTAACTGAACTTAAACTAACTTACACTAAGGACAACACACACATACCCATGCCTGAGGGCGGACTCGAACCTCTGGCAGGGGTAGCCGCATGAACTGTGGCAAGCCGCCTTAAACCGCATGGCTACCCTGCCTGTCTGAACGCAGTGTTCACACAAAATTCCTCTTTTGCCATCATATAGAGCGTAATGCACCCTGTTGTATGCTAGACGCTGGTTCAAAGGAGGGTTCCCGAAGTTTCCAGTAGTCTGTCTTTCATAGCATAAACCGTCCCCCATCCCCACCCCCGCCACCTGTGTCCTTTCGTGCTTCACATTACAGCCTTTTCAGACCAATAGGAGCATTCCTTTCATCTCGTGGAAACTACCACTGACAATTGCGAAGGGTGTACCTTCAAACTGCGCTGTAGCCTCAACACTTCTTCTGAGTTTATTTCAGCCAGTCCGACATTTTGTGCCCGCTCCTGACGATTAAAAGCTACAAGTGTACATCACGAGAGCACCATGGACCTTTCACATGATTAGTAAATGGGACTCTTCTAACAACATGTCAGGCCTGTTTGTATCCATCTAGAAATTCCCCAACGCAATTTGCTAAAGAATTTCTTCATCATGGGCAGCGCTGGGCAGTTACCAGCTACCTTTCGAGAACATACCTTCACCGAAGAGTCAAGCAGTATATTGCTCCCTCCTACGTATATCTCGCGAAGAGACCATGAGGATAAAATCAGAGAGATTAGAGCCCACACAGAAGCATACCGACAATCCTTCTTTCCACGAACAATACGAGACGGGAATAGAAGGGAGAACCGATAGAGGTACTCAGGGTACCCTCCGACACACACCGTCAGGTGGCTTGAGGAGTATGGATGTAGATGTAGATGTAGATCTTCCATCTATCACCTGGTGCATTCATTGTCTCCCTCACCATGGGTCACCGACCCCTGTTAGTAGCCTTTCGCTGTATGCCCAACTCGCGCCTGTCCCAAACTAAAGTATTTCTTCCAGCAGCTTGTTTCACCTTTTTGCTCACTGACATGCAGGATTTGGGTTCGATGTGTAAATACCGTTGGGTCAAGTGTCATATTTTTTGGCATTACATACTGTAAATCTTGATTGGCAATTCTGCTCATTATTGCCGAAGTATGTCAGCTGACATATCCATCAACTTATTATGACATAGATAATCTCACATAAGGTGCGAAATTAACCTACGTTGAAGCTGCCACCTTACAAGTTTTGTACGACTGCTTGATAGAAGCATCTTTTGGCACTCTTTTCAATATTGGTTTCAGAAAACACATGCAAATGACCGCTTTTAAACTATACTTGTTCTCTGTATTGACTGTAATCATCTTTAAGCAACGCATTAGGCAAAAATAGCAATATATTCCTTAAATACAGCTACACACAAACGAGAAGATACGAGATTTTCATGCTGCGTTCAGTTGTTGCGTTATTATGGAGTACAAGGTCTTCTGACAAGCATGCGCATAATAACTATGAACAAAAAAGTAATAAATCAATAAATAAAATACGCACAGTTATGTAAATTTCAGGCAGGATAGCTATAGTGCAATTCAATCAATTGAGTTAGAGTTTGCTGAAATCGCATGAAGCATTCGATACCTTATAATTCTAAGGTTCTCTGTGGAAGCATTTAGTCACTGTAAAATATTGACTTCTGTTATCTTTCACGGTATTGAAGACTTCTTAAGTAATAGAACCCAGTACGTTGTCCTCGATGGTGAGTGTTCATCAGAGGTGAGGGTATCATCTGGAGTGCCCCAGGGAAGTGTGGTAGGTCCGCTGTTGCTTTCTATCTACATAAATGATCTTTTGGATAGGGTGATTAGCAATGTGCAGCTGTTTGCTGATGATGCTGTGGTGTACGGGAAGGTGTTGTCGTTGAGTGAATGTAGGAGGATACAAGATGACTTGGACAGGAATTGTGATTGGTGTAAAGATTGGCAGCTTACTGTAAATATAGATAACTGTAAATAAATGCAGATGAATTGGAAAAAGAATCCCGTAATGTTTGAATACTCCATTAGTAGTGTAGCGCATGACACAGACTCGTCGATTAAATATTTGGGCGTAACATTGCAGAGCGATATGAAGTGGGACAAGCATGTAATGACAGTTGTGGGAAAGGCGGATAGTCGTCTTCGGTTCATTTTCAGAATTTTGGGATGGTGGGGTTCATCTGTAAAGGACCACTTATAAAACACTAATACGACCTATCCTTGAGTACTGCTCTAACGTTTGGGATCCCTATCAGGTCGGATTGAGGGAGGACATAGAAGCAATTCAGAGGCGGGCTGCTAGATTTGTTACTGATAGCTTTCATCATCACGCGAGTGTTACGGAAATGCTTGAGGAACTCGGCTGGGTGTCGCTAGAGGAAAGGAGGCGTTCTTTTCGTGAATCGCTACTGAGGAAATTTAGAGAACCAGCATTTGGGGCTGATACCGGTACAGTTTTACTGCCACCAACTTATATTTCGCGGAATGACCACAAAGATAAGATAAGAGAGATTCTGGCTCGTACAGAGACATATAGGCAGTCGTTTTTCTCTCGTTCTGTTTGGGAGTGGAACAGGGAGAGAAGATGCTAGTTGTGGTACGAGGTACCCTCCACCACGCACCGTATGGTGAATTGCGGAGTATGTATGTAGATGTAGAAAATATTATTGTATCATTTGATGCAGCCCATTCTTCTGAGATCACAAATATTTTCAGATTTGCTCTATTTTGTAGCTGTGATTTACTGCAGAAGTTAGAAAAGCTGTAAGTTGACAGATTAAGACTGTCTTAAGCTCTGCCATTTATTGTGCATTGTCTGCGTTGTGCACAAGCGAGCAACTGTCTTCCACAATGCATACGCTGGGTTTTTCCCGTTTCCAGCCAAGCGCTGTTCACATTTGCGCCTGGGCAGGGCCGTACTGTTCATCTTGGACTGGCCGTGGTGATCCTCTGGCCCGCCGGTTAGTGTTCAGCCATAGAAACAAATTTTCCTTACCTCCTACCAAAATCTAGGCAGTGAAATATGTTGACTACATACTCATAACGTTACATCCAAGTTTAATGTGGCATATTAGCTTGCTGACTTGGCACATTAAGTCGCACGAAATATGACATACTTAACATAATAAAAAAAACATTGCATAATAAAATTAACATGCAATTTATGAGTTAGAAGAGTGGATTAAGTACCTTTGTAGTGTTGTATAAAATAACTTATAACTCCTAGGGTATCTCTTGCAAGGCATCTGGCTTTTACGGACCTTACATGAGCTTGATCTACGAAGATAGGACGATACAGTATGAGATCCTCAGAAAACAGTAATTACATTAAATCTACAAAAGGCAATTGCAGTTCATCTCATGTACCGAAAACTAACAAAACAATATCTACCAATATATGTACTGGCATGAGCAAACAAGTTAAATAAACGCATTTAGGAGACGAACCGAGCAGGTGGTTAATGATATCGTCAAACTCCCATTTAGTAAGAGAACAGCGATCTTCAGTGCAGAAATATATAGGGCCAGAACAGTACATTATTCCTTTTAACGTAAATATTTCTGGGACCGAGGGTAAGTGGCGGCATGTCATTAACAGTGCTAGGCAGCGACCAAGCAAGGAAAAAAAAAAAGGTGTTCGCATCTAGCAAGACGGTGATTGGCTGAAGCCATACTTGGCGACGCAGATGCAACAAGGTGGAGATATCCCCATTATATAAAAGCATTTTGAGACCTAAAAATTTCTCTCTTATCCTCTCTCTCTCTCGTCTCGTGGCAGACCGCACAAATGTGTGGAAATAAGCGAGGGCATTGAAAGCTTTGCTTTCTCTCAAGTGAGGACGATACGCTTCACGTATTATGGCGACAGATAGCAAAGCAGTAGTTCATTATTCCTGTGGGAATTTTTGTGGGCAAACCAACAGTGCATGTCGCTCCAACCTATAGCGACTGTACATTAGCTAATATTCCGACTAGGGACAGATTAACGTTCTACAGAACACAGGAAAGTGGTAACTTAGTGAATTCAGTCAAAGCCAGAGTAGGGAATTAGTGTTTCAGATCCAGCATTACTAGAAGGGCATTCTGTTAGCAAAAAGGTGAATGGCCTTTCAGATCATGATGCACAAATTTTAACTCTAAGAGATTTTTGTGCTGCAACACGTGTTAAATATAGTCACCAGCTGTTTAGGAAAGCTGATCCAGTGCTGTAGAGACGTTTGTAAACATTATCAAGGAACAAGAGTGGCAAGATGTTTATAGCGCTGATACAGTAGACGATAAATATAATGCTTTTCTCAAGACTTTTCTCGTGCTCTTTGAAAGTTGCTTTCCGTTAGAACGTTCAAAACAGGGTACTAGCACAAACAGGCAGCCTGGGTGGCTGACTAGAGGGATAAGAATATCTTGTAGAACAAAGTGGCAATTATATCAAAACGTTAGAAACAGTCAGAATCTAAGTGCAGCAGCCCACTACAAACAGTATTGTAAGGTGCTTAAAACTGTTATTAGGAAGGCAAAAAGTATGTGGTATGCAGATAGAATAGCTAAGTCTCAGGATAAAATTATAACCATATGGTCAGTCGTAAAGGAAGTGGCTGGTCTGCAGAGACAAAAATTGGTTCAAATGGCTCTGAGCACTATGGGACTCAACTGCTGAGGTCATTAGTCCCCTAGAACTTAGAACTAGTTAAACCTAACTAACCTAAGGACATCACAAACATCCATGCCCGAGGCAGGATTCGAACCTGCGACCGTAGCGGTCTTGCGGTTCCAGACTGCAGCGCCTTTAACCGCACGGCCACTTCGGCCGGCGTCTGCAGAGACAGGTCGAGGATATAGAATCAGTGCGTAGCGGGAATGTCCGTGTTACTGATAAGTCGCATATATGTACAGTATTTAATAATCACTTTCTGAATATAGCAGGTGAACTAAATAGAAACCGAGTCCCAACAGGGAATCATATAGCGCTCTCAGAAAAAAGTGTTCCGAGACTGTTACCTGAAATGCTCCTCAATGATAATGGCAAGAGGGAGATTGAGTTAATAATTAAATCACTAAAGACCAAGAACTCTCATGGATATGACGGGGTCCTAGCAGAATACTGAAGTATTTTGCTGTGTATGTTAGCCCAGTACTTAGCCATATCTGTAACTTTTCCTTTAGGAGTGGTCGGTTTCCTGACCAATTAAAGTACTCAGTAGTGAAGCCACTTTATAAAAAGGGAGACAGGGATAATATAGACCTATTTCTATGGCATCGGTGTTTGCTAAGGTTATCGAGAAGGTTGTATATACAAGGTTACTGGAGCACATAATTTGCTTTCAAATGTTCAGTTTGGTTTCAGAAATGGTTTAACAACTGAAAATGCTATATTCTCTTTTCTCTGTGATGTTTTGGACGGATTAAATAAAAGGTTGCAAACGCTAGGTGTTTTCTTTGATTTAACGAAAGCTTTTGACTGTATTGATCACAAAATATTACTGCAGAAGTTGGACCATTATGGAGTAAGGGGTTGGTTCGCCTCTTACTTTAAGAACAGAAAGCAGAAGGTAATTCTCCCCAATACTGAGAGTGGTAGTGATGTTCAGTCCCAATGGGGAACTGTTAAGTGGGGTGTTCCCCAAGGGTCGGTGCTGGGGCCACTGCTGTTTCTTATTTATATAAATGATATGCCTTCTAGTATTACAGGTGATTCAAAAATATTTCTGTTTGCTGATGACACCAGCTCGGTAGTGAAGGATCTTGTGTGTAATATTGAAACAGTAGCAAATAATGTAGTTCATGAAATAAGTTCTTCGCTTGTGGAAAATAATTTGATGTTAAATCACAGTAAGATTCAGTTTTTACAGTTTATAACTCACAATTCAACAAGAACCGATATTTTGATCAGACAGAATGGGCATATTATAAGCGAGACGGAACAGTTCAAGTTCTTAGGCATTTGGATAGATAGTAAGCTGTTGTGGAAAGCCCATATCCAGGATCTTGTTCAGAAACTAAATGCTGCTTTATTTACCATTAGAACAGTTTCTGAAATAAGTGACACTTCAACACGAAAAGTAGTCTACTTCGCATATTTTCATACGCTTATGTCGTATGGTGTTATTTTTTTGGGTAATTCTTCTCATTAAAAAACGGTATTTTCGGCTCAAAAACGGGCTGTTCGAATTGTGTGGTGTAAGTTCGAGAACCTCTTGTCGACCCCTATTCAATAGTCTGTGATTTCTGACATTGCCCTCACAGTATATATTTCCTTTAATGTCGTTTGTTGTTAGCAGTATTAGCCTATTCCCAAGAGTTAGCAGCTTTCACTCAGATAATACTAGGTAGAAATCCAATCTGCATGTGGAATGCACTTCCTTGGCTCTTGTGCAGAAAGGAGTGCAGTATTCTGCTGCATCCATTTTCAATAAGCTACCACAAGAACTCAAAAATCTTAGCAGTAGCCCAAACTCTCTTAAGTCTAAACTGAAGAGTATCCTCATGGCTCACTCCTTCTAATCTGTCGAGGAGCTCCTGGAAGAGCTAAAAAATTAAGCAAATTCCAGTGTTACATTGTTGATTTTCTTTATTTAAATTTACGACTTGTCACCTGAATATGTTTTTTTATATTTCATTTTATCTGTTTCTAATATCGTGTTATAATTTCGTGTATTGACTCGTTCCATGACCATGGAGACTTCTCCTTAATTTGGTCCCACGGAACAATTAAAAAAAAAATTAAATTAAAAAAACACCATTGCAGATCATGCTTGGCAAATTCCCATCGCGCATTAGGCCAAAGCAAATGTTGAGTCTAGATTTTGCTCATTCCAACTTGCATATGCTTTGACCACTGAATAACAAATGCTAAGGTATTAACCTACCCTCATATTGAGTACATGAGTTATTTTTCATTGGTTCAAAAGTAAATTTATTCTCCACCAACTCAGTGCATTTTCTAGCTATGACAACATAGATTTAAATCAGCTGACAAGGATTTTTAATAATCATTCTTTCCTGACATAAAAAATTTATTCATGTGTAAAGGTAAATATTTTAATAATCGTCATTTCAATAAGTCCAAGAATTAAATATTTGGTTATTGAGTGTCAAAAGTAATTGAACATGATTGTTGTTTATCACTTGGCCCCCGAAAGCAACAGTGGATAAATCATATGTAGAAAAAAAGGGAATAGCTGTGTTCTCTTTCTAGAATAGACCCGAAACTTTAGCTTTTATTAATTCATGCATTCTAGGTTCATGACAGCAGCATTTCTACTGATTTCTGTAATGACCTGCACCTGATGTTAGCTGCCTTACAGGGTCAAACAACCCTACCACAACAAAGGTCAAAAACTAATTATGATTTGTACTGTTGCTCACGCTGCTAAATATTGCATTTTCGGGCAACAACAAAGTTATCTTATGTGGCAGGTGTCATTAGGGCACAGTTAATAATGTCATTTCATGAAATAATGGATAAACTAGGTACTCATCTTTTCGTGTTTCCCACACTGGTATCGTTGTGGACTCATGGCTCAATCGTCGAAAATCTAGGTAGTGATGATTCCCAGCTCTGATGCAAGGAGGCCTAGGTGTTATTCTGCGATATTCAAAAGTTTTATAGATGTGTTTCATAATCCATTCTTGAAGATTACATTTTTGCAAGTTAGCACAATGGTGATATAAAGAAAGTAATCAGCACTCCGAATTTAAGTTACACTTCTTTTTTGTTACTTTTGTTGCAATATCATGTAACTCACAATACATGACTTCACAATAAAAAGCATACTTGAAAATATCTTCCTCACTGTTAAAGTTGACATTTTATAAACTGAATACAATTTGCGTCTTTTCAACATGACGACCAAGACTTGAATCTCTAATAACCGCTTACGCGCCCAAAAATCAGAGTTATAAGTACGACAAAGAGCATAGTGACAAAAGAAAGAATTAACTTTAGAATAATATCATTGCAATATAAACATATCGATGTATGAAAGTACCTCTACATTGATGAAATCAAATCTGAATGTTGTCTCAGAAATATGTTAACTACTTTACAGAAACACAGTAGAATAGTGCTGGTATCGAAAGGTTGAGGTGAGGTGCCGCAATGGTTCCGTAATTCAAGTACCATTACAAGGGCCAGGGTCATATTTATTGAGAATGTCTGTTAACACCCTGGGGGAGAAGACACTTCATATGGTTTGTCCATTTGCGCGCCAAGTGGCAAGCTAAGTTTGCACACATTAGTACACTCACTGTGCAGATGCAAAGGTCGGACATACGACACTCGTAACATATATTATTAGCATAAGTTGATTTCCAAGTCTAACACAAATTACAAGTCAAGGCATGTTAAATACATGCCATAAAAACGGAAAACTTATAAATGTAGAGAAATTTTCACTCCATCTCGACTTCCAACAAAAATTTGCGCGGTTATGCACATTTGATAGCACTTCTTGCTTTGACCAACTCTTTGTAGCACTTCCCTATCACTATTTTCTACACAGCACATCATCAATGTTATGGCGTCGAAATTTAAACAGTTTGCCGTCCAGCCCTCTCTACAGAAACTCATGACTCAACTCGACCAGTACTACGTCCGAACATGCGTCAATCCTCAACCACAGTCGATACCTTTCGAAATAGGACTGTAACACAGTTACCAATAATCATATGACTTCCTGAATCCCCAACGATCAGGCACTGAATGCCTTTCCCCCCCCCCCCCCCCCCCCCTCCGCCCTTGGAATCAGTACATTATGAAACAGGATATTCAATTACAGAAACGTATGTACAGCCACTTCCATTGCGCAAATTTTTGTTAATTGACCATGGCTTCGACATGACTAGGGCAATCTTCATCAGAAGATGCCCAAAAATATAATGACTTGGATTGAAATAATATACACTGAATAAGATATCTTCCATAAATTATGTATAAACAGAATTTAATTACATGTAATCACATCAAGGATTAAAACGTCTGAGCTAAAGCGCTCTCGCCAAACAGAAATATCATACAAGCTAAAATGTAAAAGCGTAACATAATTGTCAACCAGATAAAATTTTCCATGTAATGTAATGACAACCCCAAGTTCGCTTAGGGACAAGAGCGGCATATACAGCCGCTACCGTCAGACAAAATGTCTAACACGCCAGGGTAGCCACGAGGTGGACACGAAAACAGATTCGTGCCATCTATCACGAATCAATGGAAATACGAACAACTGAAGAGCAAATGAGGCATTGCAAGAACAATTTTAAACATTACTGCTAACAAATAAGAACCAGTGTGTGAAAGTTACAACATAACCTAACGATCTTTTTTTACAAAAGAAAATACAGTTTAGGTAATAATCAGAGAAAATGTAAGATTGGAAGGAAAAACCAGGTTTAGGAGACTACATTGAGGAGAGTATCACAATTCCGACTGTTTTAATTAGCGTCTTTATACCTTGAAAAAAGTTTTGTTGCTTAATTTCCGTTGTTCGTTAAGAATGAGACCGTCCTTTAGAGATACATATTTAAAATTTTCTAGCTCCTCTAAGGTTTTAAGCTTAAAGCCTTTGTTTCTCTGAGTGCAAGATCTAGAGGTCTTTTACATCTTTAGGATTATGTCCTGTTATTAATAAATGATTGGCGAAGGTTTAATTATGAACATTGGTGCCTTTTTTCCCTAGAATTTTGTCGACATAGCTCCGCCTGTTTGCCCTGTGTTAATAGGCGGGACAATTGTCGCAAATAATTTTATAAACACCAAAATTTTTCAAAAGGGGAAGCATAGGCTTCAAGTTATGTATGATCGTATTCTTTTAAAGAATTATTAATGGAAAAGGCTACCCTACAGTTGTACTTACTTTGGAGCAGACGCTGTATTTTGTAAGAAAATGGACCAAGAAATGATAGAGATAAAAAATTTTCTTTTCATTAGGTTCATTATTAGAAATGCCTACTGTGATGATTCTCTTGTTACTCTTACTACTAATAATATTATCTACTACGCAAGGGTCATAGACATTATTGACCGCAATAATTTTAATTAGACTGATTTCACGTTTGAGTTGTTCACTAGAAAAGGGGATGGAGGTGGCTCTATGGATAGCTGAATTAAAAAAGGCTTTCTTATGAGAATGTGGGTGCACTGGAGTGAAAGGAATAATTTGATCAGAACTGGTTGCTGTACGGAAGATATTGAAGGTAATTTTGTTGTCCACTATCGTAAGAGTGAGATCTAGAAAGTTAAACTGCTGAAATGCATTTTCAAGTTCACAAGTGAAAGAAATATTTTCGTGAAACTCAATAAGAGTTTTGAAAAGTCGATCAATACCGTCGTCTGGCCCTTTGTAAATAATCAAGATATCGTCGACATGTCTTGCGTATGAAAGAATGCCTACAGATGATGCTGAGACATTACTGAAAAATTATACTACTAAGGAATTAATGGACAAATCTGCTACGATTCCTGCTAAGGGGTTCCCCATTGCTAGGCCATCTAGTTGTTGATATTGGTTTCCATTAAATTCAAAATAACAATATTTCACTACAATACGAAGTAAATTCATAAAATCGGTGATTTTTTCGTTAGAGAAGTGTTATTTCAATTAACGTAACATTTTTTTCTACTATATCTAGGGTTGCAAATACTAGCATATTCGTGTAGAGATTTTTAATGTCAAACGTTCTATCATAGCGAACGTCTTTAATTTTACTAACTACTTCTCGACTGTTGGAAACCGAATAATTATTATGGAAACCGTTTTATTCAATAAGTGTTGCAGAAATTTCGCTAAGTCGTGAGAGGCACAGTTCACACTGTTGAAAACTGGGCGGATTGGATGGTCTTTTTGTATGGACTTGAGACCCAGCTCGTAACTTTGGCGGTGAAGGATTAATGTTGATTAACGGCTCTTTTATAAAAGGCTTGAGAAGAGATTTGGCATTGTGGATTGCGGTATTCGTATTACTCTAATCATCTTCTCAATAAACTTGGTATTTGTGGATACCAGGATTCAAATGAAAACACATCATTATTAAAATGAAGTTTTCAAATTTCTTAAAGGCTGTTGAATGATCCTTACAAAATATTTGATATAAATTTGTTAACATCGAGTATAGATTTAAGTGTCAGGAAGTCATTTCTGAAAGTATTTGTATGGAGTGTATCCACGTATGGAAGTGAATCATGGACAGTAAATAGTTTGGACAAGAAGAGAATACAAGCTTTCGAAATGTGGTGCTACAGAAGAATGCTGAAGATTAGATGGGTAGATCACATAACTAATGAGGAAGTATTGAATAGGATTGGGGAGAAGAGAAGTTTGTGGCACAACTTGACCAGAAGAAGGGATCGGTTGGTAGGACATGTTCTGAGACATCAAGGGATCACCAATTCAGTATTGGAGGGCAGCATGGAGGGTAAAAATCGTAGAGGGAGACCAAGAGATGAATACACTAAGCAGATTCAGAAGGATGTAGGTTGCAGTAGGCACTGGGAGATGAAGAAGCTTGCACAGGATAGAGTAGCATGGAGAGCTGCATCAAACCAGTCTCAGGACTGAAGACCACAACAACAACAACAGGTCTCAACTTTGAGACGGGCCCGAGACACTGCTGCATACGTCGCCACCAGAGGTGAGTTCTTCAAGGGAGTTAGTGACACATCACCGTCAACTTTCCGTTCGTACCTGCTGCTGCCTGCACCTAGTTCTGCACAGCACTTAGTGCCTCCACGCAATGGTAACCTTTATAACCAGCAACTAAACAGTATAGTCACCCGTGAGTCGGCCGCCACAGCGCACTGGCGACTAAATAGTAGCCTCCCTGCGCAGTCTATAATTGAGTTCGTGGATGCTGCTTGTGTTTGTGCGCAAATTCTGAGGCACCGAAAAAATAAGCAAGGGAACAAGTTTCGGGTCCATCCGATAATTAGTTCCAGGCTTCTTGACAGGCAATTTCATAAGCTGTTTCGAGAGGACATCCAAATAAGTTCCTTACCTATTTTACAACGAGTATATAATGTTTTGATCAAGGTACTGGTAGCCCTCGAGACCCGCATAACTTACCTAAATACTTGGAAACGACAGGCTACACCAACTCTAGAAATATTGACAATGCCCCTAAAGTAAGAATTACGTGTAACAGAAGAAAAATTAAAACTATTTAGCAGCAGAGGAAGGAAAAGGCGGTATTATCATTGTATGTTAAAAATTTTATCTGGAGGAGAAAGTTGATGTTCTAAACGCATTATTTACATGAAAATAATCCGAAAAGGTAAACCGCATTTAAAAGCTTTCTTAGTAGATATCTCAAAAAATAATGAAATAAATTTAAGTTCCAAATTGAGGACTTGTCAAATGTGTTTTCCCAAGCATCTTGAGTACTTATTGATGGTGACACAATCACTTGAAGATGCCACCCTGGTGCAAACCTTGAAAATACCTCTACAGCTGTCATTTCAGAAGTACCCTGTTGAAAAACATTTTGGCTGTAGTTTGGCGGCTATGAGGTGTGCATTTTATCTTGGTTCCCTGACAGTGGATCTTGCCGCATAGCATTCATGATATCTTTCCATGCGCATAATTTTTGGCCGTCGTAAAATTTTTTAAATACGGGGAGCAGTGACAACAGAAAATATTAGTCTATTTTTATTTTTTCCTTCGTCCCTCTTCTGTTGCAGAATTTGTAGCAGGGACTTGTCGTAGCTTCTGCTTGTAGATTTTTTCTTGACTTGCAACTAAGTCCTTGTAAACAGTCAGTATTAGCCGTTCGAAGGTTAGTAGAGGGTCCTACACCGCTATCTTCACTGTCACCTTCGTCGAAATCAAAGTTATTCGGTTCGAGGTCGCTAGATGTACGTATGAATCAAGAGTTTTAGCTATTGATGTAAAAAGGAATTTTATGAAAACACAAACTTTCCAAATTACCAAAAGATATAGAACAAACAATAGAAGATATTTAAAAATAACAAAGGAGAATACATATTAAACATAGATACAAAGAAAGGGAAACATCATGGAAGACAATAGACAAAAAAGGGACGACTGTAAAATGGAGATAAAAACCGAAAAACGTAGCACACACAAAGAAACCACACACTGGAACAATTAAAAGAAACAAAGCCCAGTATGACCGGAGCATAAAAGTATCTATGGATGGCGTAGCTCATAACAAACACTGACAGTAACACTAAGTACATGGCCAGCACACAATAAACCCTTCCGTGAGCCGTGGGGAACAGGCTTCCCACTACAATGAACTCGCTCCTAGTGCCGTGGGATTCACAGTTCCCACCTCTGTACGGTGCTACCACCTAGTGAACAGTATAGGGTACTGTTTCCAATCGGAAGTTCCCGCAGTTTTTGCTGTACCTTCACGCAGAGGCATTGTATAACAGAGTGTTGCCCTGTAGAGGAGCCTTTCAGTGCTGTTTGCGTGACATTTAGCGATTTTTTCCTCAAAACTATAGTATAACGTTAATACTTTTGATTTACCCAAATTTATGAAGGAAAACGTAGAATTGGAACGAGGAGAATTCCAGTTAGAAACAAAAGGAGCCATTTCTGCAGTAAAATGGAAGGATAACCGTCCAGACACTTTCCAGTCCTCAATTCATGACCCATGAGAAACAGCAACAGTGAAAAGGAAAAACAAGGATGGTACTAGTACAGAGATTTCTTGTCCAGAAGTTGTGGCAGAATACAACTAAATAATGGGTGGTCTCGATAAGTTTGATCAATTACGAGAAAGGAATGCTATTGGCAGACGTTCTGTAAAATGGTGGCACAGAATATTTTATTTCCTAGTGGACGTTGCTGCAGCCAACAGTTTTATCCTGTGGAAAATACGTAAATGAGAAAGTGGACATCATGATCAGCTCACATTCAGGATCCATCTAGCCAGACAATTGATCGCTGGCTTCTCATCCCAAAACAGGCGTGGACAAAAACCTGTCTTTCTAGCAAAGAGGGGTAAAGTACCTGAAGATTTTCGTCATATGACTGTACGGGAGCATCAACCCATTTTAGGAGCAACCTACTGGCCGTCATTGTAGTACCAATGCTGCGAAAAAGAGCACTCGCTGTGTTTGTACATATTGTCAAATACCACTTTGCATAGACCCATGTTTCAGAAAATTTCATGGCAAGTAATTGTGAACAATCATTGTAACAAGAGAAGTCAATTTATCAAATAAATATGACATATATTGAAAAAGTTGTTTTTGTCATTTAACTCCAAGGAAGGGCGGTGGGAAGAATACTTCCCACCTTGTTGTGTGACCTCACTTTCACAGTTGGAGCAAATCTGATATTCTATATGTTATATATACCTATCTGTTAACTACTATCTGCTCTCCATTCATTCATTCATTAAAAAAACTGCTCAATAATTTTGCGCACGAAAGGGTTAAAATCACAATTCTCGACGCACAGGAGAAACAGCACTAAACACAACAGTGACGTGGCACGATGATCAAAATGGAGGATCTGCCAGGCGCAAGGAGATGAGGAAGAAGGGAGGGAGGGAGGGGAAGCGCTGTTGGAACTGTTGGATACAGTGTTTGTAGTGTCAATGTAGCTGCAGAGTGGTTGAGCGGAGATCTCTGTATGAAGTCAGGATAGGTGTTGGATACCAATGAGGTGTCTCTGACGCTAGCAAAACAAAGGTCAATGTTTACTTTTGTCTTGTTCAACCACTGCCTTTTCCCTTTAGCCGATGCCTTATTCAGTTGCATGCTGGATTCCCCCACTGACGGCTGCCGAGTCAGGCCCATGCAAAGAGTGAGTGACCTCGCGCTGTGGCGCTGCCGGTGCGGCTGTGATCCATCACGAATGGTCTCGCACTAGCTGCTGGAGTGTGCTCGATAACACTAGGAATTCTATGTTGACCCTTTTTGATCCATCCGCGATTTGGTGTTGTCGGAAATCGTGTTGTCGGCCGATCTCCTCCCTACCGGCCATGTGGGTTCCAACACTCGTAGGCGTCTAAGTGTTGGACAGAAATGTGGACCCCACAAGGCCTTTTAGCCGGTTTCCTCGCTGAAGTTTTGTGGTGTCAGCACTCCGCGATGTGGTGTTGTCGGAACACAGTCAGCTTGTCCATCAGCAATGGTAGGTGGCACACAGTATGAAGTTCATAAGGCCTATGCCGTCATCTCAGGTATATTTTCAGCTGGTTGTCAGACTGTTCCGGAGTATCTAGAACATAGATTTGCTGCAGTACCGCAATCATGGAATCGAGTTCTGTTAGTGTGAACGACATCGATACCAATGACCATCTCCTTGTCAGCCCGAGTATTGGAAGCAAGCTAATGTGAGGCTATGAGGTGATGCTCGGTTCGTAGTGACCGCTTGTGTCCTTATTCTGCTATATTCGCATAAGAGGTTCTTAACAGCTGTGCAGATTCTCGGATACGAGTTCTTATCAAATAGGTGCAGTTTCTTTCGACATCTCTTATGAGCTAACGAACATACGTGTCACATTTCCGTCGGTTCTCTGGCCTGTCCTATTTTCTGCTTTCCCTCTCTCTCTGTGTGGACGCCGGCCGGAGTGGCCGTGCGGTTCTAGGCGCTACAGTCTGGGGCCGAACGACCGCTACGGTCGCAGGTTCGAATCCTGTCTCGGGCTTGGATGTGTGTGATGTCCTTAGGTTAGTTAGGTTTAAGTAGGTCTAAGTTCTAGGGGACTGATGACCTCAGATGTTAAGTCCCATAGTGCTCAGAGCCATTTGAACCAGCCATCTCTGTGTGGTGTTGTAACGTGTGAGGTCTGACCCACTTGCGACCTACCACTTGTTTCCTGGTTCTGTCTCTGCCTTTAGCATAACCGCACTTTTCTTGTACGAATGTGAATGAGTTTTAGTACGATATTCTAATTTTCCAACCTCTTGCTATTCTGTGCCGTAACGTATATGCAGTTGTGGGTACGGGAGGACGCTTTTCTGACTGCAGCAGTTTCTGCATTTCATATTAATTTAGTTTAGTCTCAGGTTTTCGGGAATTTCTTTGAAGTATATTGTACTTGTGTATTTGACTATGTAGTCTAGTGTTTAGTACCTTACTTACGATTTGCGGCTGGTCCTGGAGGAGGTTAGAGTCCTCCCTCGGGCATGGGTGTGTGTGTTTGTCCCTAGGATAATTTAGGTTACGTTGTGTGTAAGCTTACGGCTGATGACCTTAGCAGTTAAGTCCCATAAGATTTCACACACTTCTGAACATTTTTTGCGCTCGGCATTGCGTAAATTTAAAAAACAAAGTGTGTGTTTCAAATAGTAATCCTACCAGAAAATTATCTGTTGGCCGTATCATTACGACACAGACAGTGTTACTGTGTACTAACGAATTAACTAATGTGAAGAATTTATGGCGTTAGCTGTGTATGCTAAAGTGGAGAATTGCAAATTATCAAAATGTGATCCAATGAAGATATAAAGTGAAACAAGTTTTAAGCGAATACATTTATTTAATCAGTCAAAAACACAAACATGAAATGCATCTGCTCATCTAAAACCTGAGTTAATTTTACAAAGCTATACTGCATTCACTACACCAAATGAACCTGTCAGTTCTCACAGTTTATTGTAAGTATTGAGAACGTGTCCTAAGGCTGCAACTGACTTTCTAAAAATGTCTTGCGAGTTTCTAACTACACTTCTGGCCTTAAAGTTAAACTGGCAACAGCCTTGCCGCAGTGAATAAACCGGTTCCAGTGAGATCACCGACGTTAAGCGCTGTCGGGCGTGGCCGGCACTTGGATGGGTGAACATCCAGCCGCCATGCGCTGTTGCCATTTTTCGGGGTGCACTCAGCCTCGCGATGCCAATTGAGGAGCTACTCGACCGAATAGTAGCGGCTGCGGTCAAAGAATCAGAACGACCGGGAGAACCGTGTGCTGACCACTTGCCCCTCCTATCCGCTTCCTCAACTGAGGATGAGACGGCGGTCGGATGGTCCCGATGGGCCACTTCTGGCCTGAAGACGGAGTGCTTTCTAAAGTTAAACTGAGAAATGCGTGTATCTACTAAAACACTGGTGTACTTAAACAGACTACCTCTGTGATCTGACTAAATTCTGCGCTAATAATGCTCACTCTAAATTGTCAGCTTGAGGCTTGAAGAGCGTTTCAATAGGAAGTATGGGATTGGGGCTGGGCTCTTAAAGATATAAACTGTGGACCCTGGATTGTCTGCTATAGTGGAGACGGCAGCTCACAGCAGTCTGCTGTACACGAAGACCTGCGTTGAGTTCCTCGCTGCGCACTCTTCTCTGTTCTTGCACAATTTATTTGCTACCTGAGTCGCACAGCCTCCTCTTGCATTTCTTCAAACGAGACATGACCACCAATCGCTGAATAAGAACAAAGCCCACCAATGGCATGACTGCTGCTTCAGCAAAAATTCCGCCATGAAAAACGCATTACTTTAAGATTCCTATGACTTTTCGATCCACTCCTCTTTTCCAAAAGAATTTTCGCTATGGGTCATTTTCCGGACGTCACAAGCAATTTTTCCAAACACGCATTTTCGTGCCCAGTTGCTAGGTCCGCGTCGGAGATCCTCAAAAAGTAAGAAAAAGGTGCCCAAGGGGCAATTCTCTTATTTTCGGCATGCCATGTTTCTTACAATAGATCTGGATCGCTATCGGCTGAAGTCACTCTTCAGAACACAGCACAATACCAGGCTTTCATTGATGGAACTTTCTCCCCTCGGCATTGCTCTGCCGCTACGACGGAAACGAGTTCTAACCGAAAAATAGCACTGGTCACTCGAGCCTCATCCAGAGATGCAACTTTATGCCATCCTCCCGTCGCATCTCCGAGTCTCGGCAGGTTGCTAGGTTTCGCTTTTTCGTTACATTGGACACTGTCTTGCCTATCCCCAATCCAGGTTTCTTCCTGTTGTCAAGCATTCTCATAAAACCAGGAATATGAAATGTCAAAAGAGTCTTTCAAGGAACAGTGTGGAAGCTTACATAATAAACCTGAAACAATACATCGAAAGATTACTTTTCTGTTCATCAGATCAACAGGACGTTTCCCTCCTTAGACTTAAAGATCACCTTACATGGCGGGAAGGTAGGCTTTGACATCTGTGTAAATGAGTCTGTCACTGGTTTCGTTCTGAATGTAACACCTAACCACCTGTTGATTGAATAATGTTTCCCCTCAAATGAGAGTCATATGAAAGGCAGTTCAGTGTAATAAAGTACTTTGGCTTGTGTATTGAATATTCAGGGTCTAAGACTGAGCAACTGAATAAAAAAATACTAGTGAAGCGTGGGGGAGCTTGGAAGGGAATCACTGTAAACCAAGTAGGAAAAATCAAAAAGAACTAGTCTGACAAGATACCATATTATGGAAAATGTATCAGCGGGTGTTGACGGGAAGAAACTAATGCCAGACAACGTATCTCCGGCATTTTTCAAACAAGTAAAAACATCTGCAGTAGGTTAAGGAATCGTGAAGTTTTCAAAAAAAGATGTTTTTACCTATCCTGGAGTTTGATACAAGCCAGCTGTGTAAGAGCAGATACATTGGTCGGACAAGCAGAAATTTCTATACAAAATTTAAATAACATAAAGATACGGCCAATTTTAGGTCATCTCTGACAATCCATATGATTGACAGCCAGCATCAGCAGCAATACGTCAGCAATAACTTAACTGTTTTACACACTGAAGAGAAAGGTCGGATACTCAGGGCCCTGGAAGAAATTGAAATCTTGGGAAGTTTTCATTCCCATACTCTCGACAAAATTACGAAATTATTTACCGAGTTTAAGGGGTGCGTGTAACACAACATTTTTGCTTATTATGTTAAGTGTACTCATTCTCTTCCCTCTTAATGTTTTGACTCTCCTTTCTACTCCTGCTTCCCTTTTTCCCAGTTTAATCGGATCGCCAATTACATCTGTTTCATATCGCAATTGCGCTATGGACAGTGCGCCGTCTCAGCACTCACGGCTGACACTTGCCATTACGTAGTCCTCTTGTGTCGGCCACTCAGAACGGGGGAAGTGTTTTTGTAGAACTGACATAAGTAAGTCGGCCGCTGTGGCCGAGCAGTTGCAGGTGCTTCAGTCCGGAACCGCTCTGCTACTACGGTCACAGGTTTAAATTCTGCCTCGGGCATGGAAGTGCCTTATGTTCTTAGGTTAGCTAGGTTTAAGTAGTTCTAAGTCCAGGGGGCTGATACCCTCAGGTGTTAAGTCCCATAGTGCTTAGAGCCATTTGAACCATTTCTGAAACAAGTAATTCCCAGCAAGATGTGGTTTCTCTTCCCCTTTCCATAGTATTTGGCAGGTTTCAAGATCTGATACCGTTTGTTGTCCGGTCGTGATGCTCTCTTCTTCGGATTTTTATTTTGATACAGAACCTACGGTTCCATGAAGCTTTTTACACCTTTGCGTGAGTTGGCTTTCTTTGTTGTTATAGACTAGAGGTAGCGTACCAACATAACTTATAATGCACCATAAGCCTTCGTATGTAGCCTTACATTACTTACGATATTGACAAAATTTGGTAGAAAGGGAGTGGGGAATGCGCGTGTTGTGTGCGGATGCATGGGGTATTGGTTTCTGAATCTAAACAGCTTGAAGCTATATTGGTCGACAGGTTTCTAGCTGCTACCCTTTGCTGCAGTGGTACCTGAAACGATTGCTTTGGTCCATGGAGGACGACAGAGGAAAGGCCAAATAACTAAACGCCTTTTTACAAATTTCTTTCCCAGGTGGAAATCTAACTGTAGAGCCTCTTTTAAATCGTTGCACGAACGACAGAGTGGTAGTTATCGAAATACGTGACCAAGGGATACAAGCATCTGAAATCGCACGCCAAAAGGAAGACAATTATAAATGCTGCTATACCAATTCGAATTCTACACGGAGCGTGGGAATCAACTTATCCCTTTCCTAAAAGCTGTACACCGTAGGTCTCTAGAGGACGGGAGCGTTCCTAATGATTGTGAAACAAACACGCCGTTCCCCCTCTTAAGATGGGTAGAACCGATACACAGAGTTGTTGGCCTGTGTCTACCGCATCAGCCTGGTGTAGAAATCTTGACTATGTTTTTTGCTCCCATATTCCGAAATCCCTGGAGACCAAAAATATCATCCTTAGAAATAAAAATAGGTTCCGAGAAGACTAACCTGTGACACCCAGCTAGCTCTGTTCGTAATCTAGACTCTGAAAGCACTAGATACAGCCGGCCATGTAGCTCGCGTGTTCTTAGACTTCTGGAAGGCGTCGATACAGTTTTGCAGTGCCGCCTAGTGAACAAAGCAAGGGCGTATGGAATATAACTGTGTGGTTGAACAGTTTCTAGCAGTTAGAATACAACACGTCGTTATCAACTGAGAAAAGTCTTCAGACAGAAAAGAAACTTCAGTCATGCCCCAGAGGAGTTCTGAAGGACAATTACTTTTTACAATTAATGTAAGTTCACTTAGCAGATAAAGTCGGAATTTCCATGAAGCATTTCGAGTACGGTGTGTTGTATGCGGAGAAGTTGCGAAGCTGGAAAATTGTAGCGAAATGCAGGAAGACCTGTAAAGGATGGACGCTTGGTGCAAGGAGGGGCGACTGATTCTCAACATATACAAGTGTAACACGTTACGTAGATACAGGCAGCAAGAACATTTCTTGTTTGATCACACAGTTGCAAAACATTCACTGGAAGCAGTAATTTAACATGAAATATCTACGAGTATGTGTATCGAGTAATCTGAAGTGTAACGATTGCATAAACATTATCGTGGGTAACACAGATGCCGGACTCTTGACTGGAGACGTCCTCAGAAATTGAAGTCCTTCAACAAAGGGAGTAGTTTAAAAAGCAATCGGTCCACCAATGGTCAAACGTTGCTCGTCACTCTGGGACCAGTATCAGAAAGGGTGGATAGGGGAAATAGGAAAGATCCGAAGAAGATAAGCATGTTTCATTCCTGGTTCACTTGGTAGGTACTAAAGAAGCATAGAGATGCTCAATGAAGTTCAACCAACAGAGGCATCCTCCATCACACTATGGTCCAGCACCACACAAAGTGAAGAAAAACAATTCACATTCAATTGTGTAGTAATTACACTCACGAACGAGATCACTTACGATGAATAGTAAGCGTCCATTCATAGAACAGTCAACCAATATATTTCTTTCTTCTACGTATATTTCTTGAAAATGTAATTGAAATAAAACTGCTAAGATTCGAGCCCACACACAGGGACAGGTGTTGTTTGAAAACATTTGGACAGACACGTGACATATCAATTCACACCCCACCCCTCCACCCTTTTCCGTCGCAAACTTTCAGCAATCAGTGACTGTGGAAAGCACTACACATCTTTATCTCGGGCGCCCGTGATGCATGTCTCTGCTGGGTGCCCAAAGCCGCTGCCACTGCTTGCGAGATGTCCAGTACAGAAACCTACAGTTACCGCGGCTACAGCGCCCCTCTCAGCATGGCTCCCTGAGCGGCGGATTGGGTGCCTTAAACCCGCCCTGCCAGGGATTACCAGCCATACGCGACTGTATCAGGAAGTGATAACGATACACAAAGTATCCAACGCCACTTGTGGGACTATAGATGTAGATGTAAAGTCAAAGGCGCCATACGTTTGATACAGAGTAAGGTTCGTTAGTATGTGATGAAATTAAACTAGTGTACATGCTGTTGTGATAGGTAAACTGCTTTACATGTAACGGCTTGACACTTATCAACACGGTGATTCGAAAGGCTGCTCACAAACTGAAGTAGCTCATAGAGATGTCGATATACTACTTCAGAATTGGAAGTCTGGTCTGGAAATTAATCCTGAGATAGGTAAATTTACTACGTTAAGAAAAACGGGGACAATCGGTTCTACGATCGTGGGCTGTAATCAATGCACACTTTCCTTTACGTTCAGGCACGGTCATGCGCTGGTTACCCAATAATGCTATACGCTACAGAAACTGTGCAATGTTGCGACTGCCAATTATGAGTACAGCATAATATACAGGGTGGTCCATTGACCGCGACCGGGCCAGATATCTCACAAAATAAGCGCCAAACGAAAAAACTACAAAGAACTAAACTCGTCTAGCTTGAAGGGGGAAACCAGATGGCGCTGTGGTTGGCTCGCAATATGGCGCTGCTATAGGTCAAACGGATATCAACTGCGTTTTTTTAAATAGAAATCGCCATTTTTATTACATATTCGTGTACATACGTAAAGAAATATGAATGTTTTAGATGGACCTCTTTCATCACTTTGTGATAGATGGCGCTGTAATAGTCACAAACATATGGCTCACTATTTTAGACGAAGAGTTGGTAACAGGTAGGTTTTTTTAAATTAAAATACAGAACGTAGGTAGGTTAGAACATTTTATTTAGGTTGTTCCAATGCGATACATGCACCTTTGTGAACTTATCATCTCTGAGAAAGCATGCTGTTACAGCGTGATTGCCTGTAAATACCACATTAATGCAATAAAAGCTCAAAATGATGTCAATAAACCTCAATGCATTTGGCAATACGTGTAACGACAATCCTCTCAACAGCGAGTAGTTCGCCTTCCGTAATGTTCGCACATGCATTGACAATGCGCTGACGCATGTTGTCAGCGTTGTCGGTGCATCACGATAGCAAATATCATTCAACTTTCTCCACAGAAAGAAATCCGGGGATGTCAGACCCGGTGAACTTGCGGGCCATGGTGTAGTGCTTCGACGACCAATCCTCCTGTCATGAAATAGGCTATGGAATACCGCTTCAACCGCACGCGAGCTATGTGCCGGGCATCCATCATGTTGGAAGTCATCGCCATTCTATCATGCAGTGAAACATATAGTAGTAACATCAGTAGATCATTACGTAGGAAATCAGCATACATTGCACCTTTTATATTGCCATCGTTAAAATGGTGGCCAATTATCCTTCCTCCCATTATGCTGCACCATATATTAACCCGATCGGTGATGTTCCACTTGTCGCAGCCATCGTGGATTTTCCATTGCCCAATAGTGCATATCATGCTGGTTTATGTTACCGCTGTTGGTGAATGACGCTTCGCCGCTAAATAGAACGCGTGCAAATAATCTGTCATCGTCTCGTAATTTCTCTTGTGCCCAGTGGACGTTCAAAGTCGTCGCCATGCAATTCCTGGTGCATAGAAATATGGTGCGGGTGCAATCGATGTTGATGTAGCATTCTCAACACCGACGTCTTTGAGATTCCCGATTCTACCGCAATTTGTCTGCTACTGATGTGCGGATTAGCCGCGACACCAGATAAAACACCTACTTGGGCATCATCATTTGTTGCAGGTCGTGGCTGACGTTTCACATGTGGCTGAACACTTCCTGTTTCCTTAAATAACGTAACTATCCGGCGAACGGTCCGGACACTTGGATGATGTCGTCCATGATACCGAGCTGCATACATATAGCACACGCCCGTTGGGCATTTTGATCACAATAGCCATACATCAAAACGATATCGACGTTTTTCGCAGTTGGTAAACGGTCCATTTTCGCACGGTTAATGCATCACGAAGCAAATGCCGTCTCCACTGGCGGAATGTTACGTGATACCACTTAATTACACGTTTGTGACTATTACAGCGCAGTCTATCACAAAGAGAAAAAAGTGGTCCAAGCAAAACGTGCAGAGTGATGCATGGACTGTCGTCGGTGTTCATGACATTTGAAACCTTAAAATTCCTCAGCGCTACTTCCAAGAATATAGATTATTATTCCGGAGTTGTTGAGCATGGACTACTCTGTTAGCTCCTTTAATTTTTGCGCAGCCTCTTGAATATGCTACTATACTCGTGTGCATGTATACTCCAAAGTGGTGTAGACCGAAATAATGACGGCGAGTGACTTCATGATGTGGGTTGAAGTGGTGCTTCACACTCGTGTAGTAGTTCTTCATTTGTGGTAAAAGGGAGATATGGTAGGGGTGTGTGCGACACTGCCACGTTAGAAATGCAGTGGTCACGGTGCTGTAGCGCTCCGTCAAAGTAGGGTCCCAAGGCTCCACTGGCAGTCTGGCAGGCCTGAATGGGGATCGAGCCGACGGAGGTGGTGTCTTGGGATTTCCAACCGTGCTCTATGTGACCCGTGGCGCCAACGTGGTGTTTCCCACTACAGACGTTCAGTTGCGGATTGTTCGATAGAACCCGCAGCAGCGGGGGGGGGGGGGGGGGGGGGGGGGGGGGGTTCTGCCGCCCATTTTCTGACAAGAATACCCTTTTGTAATACGTAGACATGTTTAAATGTCTACTAATATTTTTTTTATTTCTACCCTATTATTTTTTACTTTACCCTGTTTTCTTTCTGCAGCATTACTGTAGCACATTAATAACTTCTTGCGTTATTTTTGGAATTTTATTTCTCACTCAGTTGTGTTATTATTATTATTATTATTATTGTATTTTTTGACTAGGCATGCCCATTTTGTAACAATGTCCCTCCCCATTTTATGCAAGCTTACGAAAGGTTAAACATGTAGTAAATAGACATGTTTAAATGATACTTTAATTTTTTATTTTTACCCTGTTATACTTTTTAACCTGTTTCCTTTCTGCAACATTACTGCGGCACATTATTAGCTTCTGGCGTTATTTTTTGGATTTGATCTCTCACTGTTTTATTAGGCGTATTATTATCATTATTGTTATATTTTTTGAATAGGCAAGCCGATGTAATATTGTTTTTATTTCCAGTGTAGCAGTTACTGCTTCTTTCTTCACTTCAGTTAGCAAAAATGTAAACGTTCTGATGTTTTTAATTTATTGACGAACTTAGTTTCCTAGGCCAATATTCGACAGTATTCATGTTCCTGTGCCGCTGGTTATTGGTTATACACATTCCACTTATCAATTGGTGTACCAGGTTTTTCCTCACATTGATTGGTCACATAATTCCGATTTCATGTGCATCACCTCCATTATTCCATCCAAATTTCATCAGAACTGTTTCGTGGAAGATGTACCACAGCAGCACACATACAACAGAACACCCGGACTCCTTCTCTGCATTTCTCCGTTAGTCCCAATTCTTGTACTTCCTTCCACAGACATTGGTTGAAGTCAAAATCTGCAACGGGAAAGAGTTGCTTTGGGGAACACTGGTTTCAGTTTAATCGTAGGCACATTAAAGTCTAGTATAGCAGTTTTCGGTGACCACCAAAGGCTTGTTATTTTTCAGTTCCATTTGACATTTTTCTGGGAGCAAAGCGTGTAAAGACAGGTTATAATCTCATTTCTACTATTTTACTTTCGACGTTAGCGTGAATGATGTGCACTCGTTTGCTTTGTTTCCAACATCTGTCAAATGTTTCGTCCACAAGAACAGTTCCACGTTGAGAAGATACGTTCTCTGATCCTTCACAACTGAACTTTAAGATTCTTTTGTCAGCAACCGACTTAAAGTCTATTTTCAAAAACTGTTGCCTGAAGCTAGTTTCAAATTACCTTCGCTCACCTGAATTTCCGAAATAACGCCATATTTCTAGACTTTCCATGTCTTATCTCCTCTTTTTTACACAATTCCTCATATTTAAGATAAAATCTATACTTTTATCTTTTTTAACTACGAAATTCCACTTCAGCAGTTTGTAAAATGGACAGTGTCTTTTTTCGTGGACTCTTTTTCCTTCATTATGGATTCGTTTATTTGTCTGCATATCCGCTTCGTCAGGTGGTCAAGATTTTCAGATATGCTACTGCGTTTTCAAACTTTTCTACGTCCTCTGCACTTACTACCTTTGGAATTAAAGCACAACCGGCACGTATACGCATTACGTTTTCTGTGCACCCGTCAGAAGATATGGCTTCCTTTTCGTTGAAATTATTTCAGTTCGTCACAATTCATGGAACTCAAGTAGCATCGGCTACAAAACTATTCGGAAATAAAGGCTGGCAGCGCGGACGCAGCCTACCTGGTTGTGTTAATACACTGAGTTAAGCGTATTCGGGTAGGATGTTTTCGGAAAAATCACGGTTGGCCGGAATTCCCACGGTACGTGCGGCACCTAAAAAAGGTTCGTAAACATAACGGTCGACAAGTTCACGCAGCCACGTCTCCACTCGAGCCGACGACCGCGCCTCTAGTGTTCATATCGGCGGAAGCACAACCTTCGCCATGTACTTCAGAGAGGCGGCAACATTCGGCACGCCTCAGGCTGATAAATTACGGTGATCATTGTTAACAGCACAGCCAAATTAGGACAATACTTGGTCACAGCTCAGTCAGATCATAGCAGTTATCTGTCTCATGTCCAGTTTTGCTTTGGTAGATGGATGCGTTTCGCAGTCCACTGGTCAGAAGCACAGTCCCTAAGACTGACCCGCTAGCTTCTAACTGAACGCACACAGTTACTGTTCGTTAAGTTAGAAACTAGCGGGTCTATTTTAGAATGTCGTAAGGGCACGTCCTCAGTACTTTTGAGTAACTCAGAGAACCTGCAGGTTCAGTTGGTGTGATTCACACAGTGCAGCTCTGTAATACTAAGTAAGGTTGGTAGATGGTCATATGCGTTTCAGATTTGTCTTTTAACCTAATAAATTGTTTATTTAAAACTTGTTTCTTTAACACCTTCAATGAACCTCAATTTAACGCCAGTGAAAAATGCTCCTATCGGAGTACAAAAAATGTGAATATGCTCCTGTTTAAAAGACTCTGACCAAAAAGTAGGCTACCTGATGCCTCATTGTACCTTCCTTAGCTCCTTAAAAAACTTTCCCAACCATTTTGACATGTTAACATATTCACGCCTTTCTCAACTCACCTCAAACTCCCGTAATCTCCCCTAACGATAACACATACCCTTGCTAGTCTGTCGCTGCAAGGCGCCCATACCGATCTCTTCCACTTGCCCATTCTCACTCGCGCATTCATCCCAGCTCAATAACCATTATCTCTTCGTGTCTCTACCTTTCTTTCCTCTCACAGCTACAGTCCTCTTGGTTCAGTACCCTCTCACTGTCACTGTTCCCCTCTTGCTCTCTCTTACAGCTACCATATCATCCATTCCTTCCCACTGCTGCTGTCTCATCTCACTGCTCACTTTTCCTCGCGTTGTTCTCTCACTGTGGGACTTAATATGTTCCACACCAAATGTGTCCCTCCTTCGCTCTTTCTCTGACACAACCACTGTCTGCTATTGAACAGCAGTTGTCTCCGGCTCTTCGAAAAGCGATCCAGGTGGAGTGCTTTGGCTTCGCGTCTAGGGTTTGCGGTGTCGCTTTCGGTTTGGCGCGCTGTTTGGATCGCTACCGCCCTCTGGCGGGAGGTAGAGCAAGTGTACGGTCGCGTGACGATCGAGGGGTACGTACTGTGCGGTGACCGAGAGAGGTGGTGGCGCGAGCGGGGCCCTGCTGTTGGGGGTCGTCAGCTGCTCGCCACGTGCTTTGGCCGACCTCTCGGCTGTCAGGAGCTAAGTCTGCCTTACCTGCACGTACGTGGCTTATGAAGCTTAGAAGCCGTGGTGCTGGATATCAGCGCGAGGGACCGTATGTCTTGTTGTCGGCCGTTGAAACCACTGGCAGCGGTTGGCTCTGACGAGCATAAGGAAGTGCAACATGTTCTCGACGCTGTGGTGGAGTGTGAGAAGTTGAGTACTGTTTTTATGTAACAGACTTAGTTATATAAAGGGGTTTTTCAAGTTCTAGTGAAGTGTATGAGTTTCTTCACCAGTGTTTTTCTTGGGGTCTTCCCGCAACAGTGTTCGTTTGCATGTCCACGGAAATGTGGTAATTGCTTCTTGGTCGGGCTGTTTCATTCACACCTCGATTGGGTGATTTAGGGCCGGTGTCGCGTGTTTCTGTGGTTCGGAGTCTGTGCAGGCCTTGCTACACCTTCTGGTATTGGGTAACTCGGGGAGGTGGTGGCTTGTAATGGACGTTTTGGGTCTGATCTGCTATGGCCCTGTGGACCACCAGTAACTATTCCGCCTATTGTGATTTCGGCCCCTTTACACGTGTCACTCCCTCACCGAACTAAGGAAAATGTTTTTGGGAACTGCCTTTAATGTGAAGGTTTGTGTGCTGGCTTATTCACATTTATCTTGTAACAACTGACAGGTGTAATATAATTTATTTAACTGACGACCGACAACTATTTTAGCTTTAGTACAAACTAGCTACTTAAAGATGTTTTTTGTTTAAGGAATTGTTGTCTTATAGATATAACAAGTTTAAAATGTTATTATGGGGAAATTATTAACGTCATACCTTGCAATATCCTTTACATAGAGAAAATTTGCCAGCTATTTAAGAGTTTTCTCTCTCTCTCTCTCTCTCTCTCTCTCTCTCTCTCTCCCTCTATATATATATATATATATATATATATATATATATATATATATATATATATAAAGTTAAAATCTTACTATTAGGAAGTTGTTAACGTCATACCTGGCAGTCTCCTTTTCATAAGGAAAATTTGTCAGCTTTTCGAAATTGTTTTTGAAATTTTTTTTCAAAATTCCAAATTTAAAAATGTATTATTGAGGAAGACTTTTAAAATAAAAAGATAACCTTAGCAGTGTGTGTTATTTCACCAGCACATCCTGGCCCCTACGTACACGATAACGTTTTTGGGATAACATGTGTACCTCAGTTGTTGTTTGTGAACCGCCCTCATCGGCGGTTCCAGTAGCTTCCAGTATTTGTTACTTCAAAATGGCTCTGAGCACTATGGGACTCAACATATGTGGTCATAAGTCCCCTAGAACTTAGAACTACTTAAACCTAACTAACCTAAGGACATCACACACATCCATGCCCGAGGCAGGATTCGAACCTGCGACCGTAGCAGTCGCGCGGTTCCTGACTGAGTGCCTAGAACCGCTAGACCACCGCGGCCGGCTTATTTGTTACTTCCCCGTTTTATTCCTGCTATGATTTTCTTCTTCTCTCCCAGTATAAAAACAGTATAAAAAAGAGGGCGAACATGTTCACATGGCAATAGTTTTTCGAAAATTCACACAACATTTATCATTGTTGCGTTGCTTCATATACTACATTTTCGCCTCACAGCACATTTTACATGTTTAATGTGTACAAGATGTGTAACTTTTTACCTCTACATCCCTGAAATGGATAAGCATATCAGAAAATTCTCAAGGATGATTCAGCTCATGATCTTGGGAATATATCGTTAAAATTAAAGTTATTTCTACACATAGCCACGGCTGGGTTTTGGTACCCGGAAAACAAGTTTTTGGGTTGTTCGTCGAAAACAAAGATTTCTGAAAACAGAGAGATGCCTGATATTTCATGTAAAAATACAGCAACCAGCCACCTTTCAATGCGTTTTTATTTATGCCGATATGCATTTCGGGTTTGCACCCATCTTCAGCTGGCAAATTACATGGATCTTCAGTTACTACAGTAGTACAATCTCGACAGCAGTTTGGATGCTGCAGCAGGCCTGTGCAAAAGCAACGATTCCAATCATTTACTTCAATTTCGCGAGTTTAAAGTTATGCACTATCAGTTGTTCATGCACTGATAGTGCATAACTTTAAACTCGCGAAATTGAAGTAAATGATTGGAATCGTTGCTTTTGCACAAGCCTGCTGCAGCATCCAAACTGCTGTCGAGGTTGTACTACTGTAGTAACTGAAGATCCATGTAATTTGCCAGCTGAAGATGGGTGCAAACCCGAAATGCATATCGGCATAAATAAAAACGCATTGAAAAGTGGCTGGTTGCTGTATTTTTACATGAAATATCATTATCCACGGCCACAGAGCTCAACAGTCCAAATAAAATGGACAAATTGTTAGAGAGATGCCTGTTTTGTACGACATTGTAGAGATTATTAAAATTATTTATTATTTAAATTAAGCCTCACACCCAATTTTAGTGTATAAAGATGGTAACTTTGAACCTCCCTAGCTGGGGAAGAGGTGAAGACAATAAGAAACTTTTCAACATAGTTTGAGTCGGATCTTGGGAATATGAGATTTTCAGATTTTTCTGAGCATAGCCGTCTTGGAATCCTTAGCTGGGTTTCTCCTTCTCTGCTAACAGTGAAGGTACATTTGAAAAAAAAAAAGACTTTTGCGAGGTTTTCCGAGGAACCTCCCATGAACTAATGGTGCCTCCGTAAGTCCCATGAAGTCCACCGGAGACCACGTCAAACGCACAGAGACACAACTGATTTGCTGTATTTACCTAAGCAAGATGAAGTGTGTAATATCGTTGCTTTGACGCTATACTGTAGAATGGTGGCACTAAGATGATCCTTCTGTTGGGTAAACGTGCCCGAGGACACTGTAAAACTCGTGACCCCACCCTGACATCACCAAAAGAAACCGAGGTATAAGCACCGGAAAATCCTGCTTTTATTTACGGCGTTTTGAAATATGTTGCGTACGCATGCTATCGCAAGCGTGCCGATTTTGCAATTCACCATTCTGGGACAGCTAGGACCGTAAATTCTTCGCATTAGGTAATATGTTTGTGCAACGTAATTCGCCTTGTATCAGAAAGGTGTGTTGGGCTCTTAATTAATTTTCTTAGAGAAACACACTTTTGAATTTACATTTGTGCTCAGAAAGTGGTAAATTTCGTGGCTTCATGCATTCCAGGGTTATTGATTGTTACTTCGTCTTTTGAATACACAGGTGTTTTCACGGGATATTCATAGACAATATGGTACACTGAAGCTAAGTGTAATTCGTTTTCTCGTCACTGATAATTTTTTTTATTCAGTAGCTCATCCGAGCAAAAGTAAAAACTATAGCATCAGGCTGATGTCTGAGTCTAGGTGAAACTAGTAGTACACTATGCTTTGACGAAGACGTAAAAAAGGACAGCAGTAGTTGATAGTCCTTATGTGGTGGCGCAAATGGCGTTGAAACGAGAGAATCACAACCAGTAGGATCGATCTGTTAACAGGTGGACAACAGCAAAGATTAATGTCCGGCCATATCTTCTTAGGACTTGGGACATGGCACTCATCTGAAGCTGGAATTCGTCCAACATATCTTTCTGGCGCTCAGCCCATTGCTGACAGAGTCGTAAAGTTACTGCGAGGTAATTCTTGTGCCAAGCAGCTGCGTCATTCCTGTGATTGAATTTTCTGCTGATACCGTCCTACATCGAAATTGTTCTCTGACAGCTTCAACTAAACTCACTTTGACGGATTTTGTGATTGAAGAACATATATGCTTAAATAAGTACATTTCTTATGACCTTAAAATTTCCTGTCGATAAACAGCGACGAGAAAGAACATTATGAACACTGTCCACCACTGGACCGAATGCCACCAGATGGCATAGCGGGCACGTGAATCGGTTGAGAAATTGTTCCAGAGGAGCAGAGATTACTGGGGAGAACTTCTGGCGTCGCAAACGGAAAAGTCCATTGACGTAAGTGACTTCAAGAAGGAGAAATTGATATGGCCCGGCGCCTGGGAACGACCGGCTAGGAAATTGGGAAGGGAGCTTGTCCGCTTTGAAAATAAGACAGGCGGTAGTCCGTCGTAGAAGGAAAAAGTAAATATTTCTCCTTTGATGCGTCAAGCTTAGAAAAGGATAACATGTTCCATCAAAATTTCATTAACTTGCTGCCACAATATTTCGGCACATAGTCTCCTTGCCATCTTCTATATGTGCTGTCGAAATTATACTGAGTTCCCTTGAACTTCCGCCAGTAAAGTGGCCAGAGGACGCTGTGCCGAAAAATCGTGGCATCTGCAACGGTTACAAATTAGACATTCATGAAACATTAAATATAAAATTTACGTTGAGCGGTTTTTACGATTTGGTATTCATTATAAGGACGGCAAGGTGTTCCACTGTGTCAAAGATACCTTGGCGATATTGCTGTCCGAACAGCGGCCAGCGATCTCCTTCAGAGTTGAAGAACACTGCTGTGCTACTCCTTTGCTTAAAACTGAAATCAAATGAAATTTTAAAATTATGTCAAGTACTGTTTTCGGTAGTATCTGAGCTAGTGAGCAGATGATTAAAAATTTGTTGTCTGTGAAAAATTTTCGTTCTAGCACTAACAGTAATTGTACATTTTCATGAAGAGTGGTATTGTGAATATTCGAAACACTGAGCAGACATAATGAAAAAAGTAATAATTCAGCTTAAATGACATGGAAGGCTTCGGTGACGTTTTAGAAGAATGAGTCAACGCCAGTGACTAATGAGAGAATTCATACGTATTGTCAAGTAACTACATGTATAGCTACGAAATCGGTGAACACAGTCTTAGTGTTGCTACTTTGATGACACTTAAAAGATACTGGTTCAAATGGCTCTGAGCACTATGGGACTCAACTGCTGAGGTCATAAGTCCCCTAGAACTTAGAACTAGTTAAACCTAACTAACCTAAGGACATCACAAATATCCATGCCCGAGGCAGGATTCGAACTTGCGACCGAAGCGGTCTCGCGGTTCCAGACTGCAGCGCCTTTAACCGCACGGCCACTTCGGCCGGCCTAAAAGATACTGCTCATAGACTTCTGATTTTATAAATCCTAGTAAATATTCATAGCTAAATAAGACACACGAATTTTGAAGCTCGTTGATAACTATTTATGAGAAACACTTTCTTGTATTTGTGATTCAGAACATAATTGCAGGCTGACTGAGGGGCAAGACGAGGAAATTTGTCACAAGGTACCACGGAGGCTATCAGTCAGCAAACACCTGTCAACGTTTGGTAACAGTTACCAACTAGACCAACAGCAGTGCTTATTGGACACTGCAACCGTTCAGGGGTGTTCTAGTGTCGATACGAGGAGTAGTCAGAAAGGACCTACAGAAAGAGCCGAAAAGGAAGAATCAGAAGAGTAAATATGAAATTACGGACGAATTTGTTTCGAGAGATACCACGTGCATTAATATCGAGTAAGTTACAGGGGTATTTTTTGTTAAGTTGGTTTGTGATCAGAGTGTTATATGCTAGGTACCAAGTAGGTATATGTTAAGGCTGATAAATTTTCTATTACAATAATGTCTTTTTCATTTTTATTTTTATTTCAATTGCTGCCCCGTGACAGAGATTACTGAGGAGGAGTGAGATGATGGCAGGAAAACAGTGTGATCAGCTGAAGTGACTGAAACTGTTGCTAATGCATGTTCGGTGCGTCTATACACCGGCCGAATAGAAGGATGGGATTGTCCAGAATGTATTGTGAAAGCTAGACCTTATGTCCAGCAAGCAGTATTGCGCTGAATTTCTTCAGGTGCCGACAGCACGGCAGTTGTACTGAGTGCTATGCTCAAGCAAGGATCACGGAAGCGAGACGGTCAGAACTGAGAGTTTGTGGGTATTTGATTCATAGGACAGTATGCTTCATAACAGGGCCCATCTCCAATCTCCAGCAAAGGTAATGGGTATTAATCGCTTGACGATAACGTAGCCGCAGCTACAATGGCCAGTCGATCCACTGGAGATATTCCCAAAACACAATGTAACCTTCCCGAACTATGTATTCAAACCAGATACAATCCATTCCCTGAACCAGTTAATAGTCGCACATGAGGGGCGAATTTCTGCAGAATAGCTGACGGGGCATGTTAAGCAATATGGGAAAGTATAATGACAACAAATCATAGCCCTGAGCGCAATCTCTAGGGCCATGCCGGCTCCAGTTTTGCTGTGCTTCAGCTTCATCTATTTCTGGCCGAAAGCTGCTCAGCCAAGCGATCCACTAGAAACACAAATCCCGGTGGACTCGATCACTAGGGCTGTAAAGTCAATGACTGGGAGACACCGTAGTGTAAATATGAGAGAGAGGTATGTTTCTTAGTTGTTCCGAAAGTGTGAGGCCACGGAACTGGTCACGGAATTGCAAAGGCCACGCGACGAACAGAGAGAGAGAGAAGTAATAAATCGTCCAGGAGAACTAGTGAAATTTTAAGTCGGTAGTCATTACCAAATGAGTAGCATAAGAAGAAACTTAGCACTTACAGTCTGGAATTAAATCCGGACTCTGGCTGTGTAAAGTGAGCCAACAAGTATTTGAGTAATATAAGCTTGGTTAGTACGTGTGATATACTGCGTAGACTGGTCTTAAGAGAGACCTGAAACACTGGTTGTGTCCTGTTTAATCTCGGCACCATATTAACAGCAAAGTCTGTGAGAAGGAGCACTGGAACGTTGCATTGGCCACCGGTAGCTGGTAAAACCACGTGTCGTCAATTGAGCTAAGGGAACAATAATGATGATGTATTGCGAGGCAGCCAAGGTTCATCATGTGAAATCTGCTAGCACAGCAGATTAGTCTTGGTACTGACTTCCTTCTTGCAGAAGAGAGTAGACCGTAGCTGAGCGCTGACTGCATTAGCTTTGCTACACCTCGCTTCCAGTTCTTTCACTATGTTGCCATCCTGTGAGAATATGCATCCTAAGTACTTGAAACCGTCCATCTGTTCTTTGTTCCTCCTATTTGGCACTCAATCCGTTTATATTTCTTTCCCACTGACATTAATTTCGTTTTGGAGATGATAATCTTCATACCATAGTCCTTACATTTCTGATCTAGATCTGAAATATTACTTTGCAAATTTTCAATCGAATCTGCCATCACAACTAAGTCATCCGCATATGCAAGACTGCTTATTTTGTGTTCACATAGCCGGCCGAAGTGGCCGTGCGGTTAAAGGCGCTGCAGTCTGGAACCGCAAGACCGCTACGGTCGCAGGTTCGAATCCTGCCTCGGGCATGCCTGTTTGTGATGTCCTTAGGTTAGTTAGGTTTAACTAGTTCTAAGTTCTAGGGGACTAATGACCTCAACAGTTGAGTCCCAATGTGCTCAGAGCCATTTGAACCATTTTTTGTGTTCACATATCTTAATCTCACCCAGCCAGCCTATTGTCTTCAACATATGATCCATAAATAATATGAACAACAGTGGAGACATGTTGCAGCCTTGTCTTACCCCTGAAACTACTCTGAACCATGAACTCAATTTACCGTCAACTCTAACTGCTGCCTGACTATCCATGTAAAAACCTTTAATTGCTTGCAAAAGATTGCCTCCTATTCCATAATCTCGTAGAACAGACAATAACTTCCTCCTTGGAACCCGTCATATGCCTTTTCTAGATCTATAAAGCATAGATACAATTCCCTGTTCCACTCATAACACTTCTCCATTATTTGCCATAAGCTAAAGATCTGGTCCTGACAACCTCTAAGAGGCCTAAACCCACACTGATTTTCATCCAATTGGTCCTCAACTAATACTCGCACTTTCCTTTCAACAATACCTGAGAAGATTTTACCCACAAGGCTGATTAAAGAGATACCTCTGTAGTTGTTACAAACTTTTCTGTTTCCATGTTTAAAGATTGGTGTGATTACTGCTTTTGTCCAGTCTGATGGAACCTGTCCCGACTCCCAGGCCATTTCCATTATCCTGTGTAGGCATTTAAGACCTGACATTCCACTGTATTTGATGAGTTCCGACTTAATCTCATCCACCCCAGCTGCTTTATTGCACTGCAATCTATTGACCATTTTCTCCAGTTCCTCAAATGTGATCCTATTTCCATCATCATTCCTTTCCCATTCTACCTCGAAATCTGAAACATTGCTGATCGTATTTTCACCTACATTGAGCACTCTTCAAAATATTCCCTCCATCTGCCCAAGGCATCCACAGGATTCACCAGCAGTTTTCCTGACCTGTCCAAAATACTTGTCATTTCCTTCTTACCTCCCTTTCGAAGACTGCTAATTACACTCCAGAATGGTTTTCCAGCAGCTTGACCCATAGTCTCCAACCTGCTTCCAAAGTCTTCCCAAGATTTCTTCTTGGATGCTGCAATTATCTGTTTGGCTTCATTTCTTTGTTCAACATAGCTTTCTCTGTCTACCTGAGTTCTAGTATATAGCCATTTTTGATACGCCTTCTTTTTCCTTTTACAGGCTGCCTTGACTGTGTCATTCCACCAAGCTGTTTGCTTCATCCTACTTTTACGCACTACTGTTCCAAGACATTCTTTAGCCTCTTCTAGTACTGTGTCCCTGAACCTTGTCCATTCCTTTTCCAATGACTGTAATTGACTACATTCAACTAACTGGTACCTTTCTGAGATCGCTGTTAAGTACTTGTGCCTGATTTCCTTATCCTGAAGTTTCTCCACTCTTATCCTCCTACATATGGACCTGACCTCCTGCACTTTCGGCCTCACAATCCCAATTTCACTGCAGATTAAATAATGATCAGTGTCATCAAAAAATCCCCTGAATACACGTGTGTCCCTCACAGCCTTCCTGAATTCCTGATCTGTTATTATATAGTCAATGACAGATCTGGTTCCCCTGCCTTCCCAAGTATACCGGTGAATATTCTTACGCTTAAAAAAGGAGTTTGTGATTACTAAGCCCATACTGGCACAGAAATCCAAGAGTTATTTCCCGTTCCTGTTGGCCTCCATATCCTCTCCAAATTTACCCATAACCTTTTCATACCCTTCTGTTCGATTTCCAATCCTCGCATTAAAATCACCCATGAGCAGAACACTGTCCTGGTCCTTTAACAACTACATCACTCAGTGCCTCATAAAAACTATCCATCTTATCTTGATCTGTCCCTTCACAATGCGAATATACTGACACAATCCTAATTTTCTTGCTAGACACTGTCAAATCTATCCACATCAGTCGTTCGTTTACATACCTTACTGCAACTACCCTGGGTTCCATTTCTTTCCTGATGTAAAGCCCTACACCCCAGTGTCATATTACTGCTTTGACTCGTGACAGGTAGACCTTGTATTCTCCGACTTCCTCTTCTTTCTCACCCCTTACCCGAATGTCAGTAACAGCTAAAACGTCCAGCCCCATCTTACTTGCAGCCTCTGCCAGCTCTACTTTCTTCCCAGAGTAGCCCCCATTGATATTGGTTCAAATGGCTCTGAGTACTATGGGACTTAACATCTATGGTCATCAGTCCCCTAGAACTTAGAACTACTTAAACCTAACTAACCTAAGGACATCACATAACACCCAGCCATCACGAGGCAGAGAAAATCCCTGACCCCCCCATTGATGATAATAGCTCCCCATCTCCTTACCATTTGTTTGCCAAGTCGAATCTTAGGAGTCCCTGGTTTGTCAGTTAAAGGTGGGACTCCGTCACCTCCAAAGGTCCGAGGCATTTTGCTCTGATTGTTGCCAGCATCATATTTCAAGTACCAGGGAAGCAGATTGCTAGCCTTACTTGCCCTGAGTCCCATTGGGTTTTACCCCTAACGGTTGAAGGACTAACCGGTGGATTTGGTAGTCTTTGCCGTATGAGCGCAAAGGTGACCACGACTCAGAATATGTCCGAGATGCCCAGCCTTATTTCAAAGTAACTTGTATCCCGACTGTCGGGACCACTTACGTGGCCACTCATACGTTGCCTGTGGTTCATGAACTAGGACATGACTGCAGGAACCCACACCATGAACACACTGAACTATTACTGGCAGGTCCATATTGTCTCATCGTTCAATCTTTCGACCAACTTTGTTGTATGGGAGCGAAAGCTGGGTGGATTCAGGTTACCTTATCAACGAGGTTCAGGTTACGGATATGAAAGTAGCTGGGATGATTGCAGGTACTAGTAGATGGGAACAATGGCAGGAGGGTGTCCACAATGAGGATATCAAAGAAAAACTGGGAATGAACTCTATAGATGTAGCAGTCAGGACGAACAGGTTTAGATGGTGGGGTCATGTTACACGCATGGGAGAAGCAAGGTTACCCAAGAGACTCATGGGTTCAGCAGTAGAGGGAAGGAGGAGTCGGGGCAGACCAAGGAGAAGGTACATGGATTCGGTTAAGAATGATTTTGAAGTAATAGGTTTAACATCAGAAGAGGCACCAGTGTTAGCGCTGAACAGGGGATCATGGAGGAATTTTACAAGGGGGCTACGCTCCAGACTGAACGCTGAAAGGCATAATCAGTCTTAAATGATGATGATGATGATGATGATGAGTAATAGCCACAGGTTGGAGTCTCCATCGTGGTAGCACCTTTCTGCCGTAAGTCCAATACCTGGAGTTGGTGATGCAGTGCAGCGGGCCTACCCGGCTCAATGCAATACATTGCATTGGAAGGGGATTTCTCCATCACTGGTGTTTCTGTGGTGTTGCCGAGTAACTGACCAGAAGTGGCAACTTAGCATAATAGTGACCACGCTGACTGGAATAAACAGCTGTAGCAGAATTATTCGCATCGCATCATTCTGCCAGGACGAACTGGCTATGCCAGACGATGAGACAATATGGACCTGCCAGTAATAGCCACAGGTTGGAGTCTCCATCGTGGTAGCACCTTTCTGCCGTAAGTCCAACGCCTGGAGTTGGTGATGCAGTGCAGCGGGCCTACCCGGCTCAATCCAGTAGCAGCTGGGCTCCCAACC
This sequence comes from Schistocerca serialis cubense, assembly GCF_023864345.2. Classification (NCBI taxonomy): domain Eukaryota; kingdom Metazoa; phylum Arthropoda; class Insecta; order Orthoptera; family Acrididae; genus Schistocerca; species Schistocerca serialis. The sequence goes on along the minus strand of NC_064643.1, from coordinate 738,725,276 downwards.
AGTCACAATGAGACGTTGTTCAGACACAGCAGCCAACTTCCGACAATGCTGTCGGCTGCGCACTTTGGCCGCCCATGTGCGGTCATCGTCGCATAGTTAGCTGCGTCTGCAGTATTTCAGTCCATCTCCACATGCCGCTCACACTTGTATTGCGGCTTACACAATAGGGGTGCGCGCCAGCCGGTGAGTGTAGGCGCTGACAAAGAAGGGAACGAGCAATTGTTCCGGCCAACTTGCCGGTCGCTGGCTGGAACGTGGCCAGCTCCCGACCAATTTCCCGTGGTGTAGGAGTCTGGAGTCTGGTCGCTTGCTAATGTCGATGAACTGCTAGTACCAAATAAAAAATAAATCACTTATCTTGTCAGTCGCTTCTCTCCGGGCCTTTGTCAGCCTGTCAACCACCAGTCGTTCGACATTCTGAAAACATAGGCTCCCCGCCACCTCTGGGGTCGGCTGTACTACTCTACACCATTTTTGAACCTGGATCTGATTCTGGGCAGGCGAAATGGGGAGATCTGGAGCACCGGAGATATTTTGACTACTAACGCTATTCTACTGTACCAAGAGGCTCCAATTTTCGTATGGCATTAGCCGCATGCGTTCACTCTAAAATTTCTTAAAACCGTAAATATACAGCTACACGTTTCTGCTGATAACTATGACATCATTATATCGCGTCATTTTACCAGACATACCGAGTAAAATGACCCAGTAAGTGGGTAAATTAGCGCAATTATTTAATTCGATACATCTTATAATACGACAAACGTGTACTGAATAATACATTTATTTAACAAAAAACAGAACAACATAGTTTACAGTAAGAGAATAACGAAAGTAGAAACTTAGTTAACTATGGAATAGACACAAAACAGTAATAATAGTTTCCTTTCAAAACAGCGACAAAAATGAAGAATACTCGGGTATAAGCGCATTCAGCAATTGGTCTCTTTCATATCTGTAAAGTAACTAATACTTCTTTAGATAGGAGTCACAGCTATAAGTTTCAGGACTGTCCCACCCACTGTGTTCAGATTGACACGAAGAAGCACAAGAAGTACACAGGTACCATTCCTCGCCACTTTGCCGAATTCACCACATACTACTCAGAGGTCTTAGACACTCTGTCTGATAGGGTTCCCACTATGAACAACATTGCCGACATTTCTTAATTCACCCGCCATCTAAGAAACTCCCTCTGTTCTACGGGTGAACCTTCTCGGCATCTGAGTAGATGAACCTATTCTTATATAAATGTTGCATATGTTACTCTGACTTTCATTAAATGTCATTTAGCTACCTAGCTTAGTTAGTATGAACTGAAGTTGGGTCAAACGACGCACTCGGTCTCTGTGTGCTAAATTACCACAAAAAGCATGGCTTATACACTCCCCAACGGTAAAGAAACTGGTACAGGGATGCGTATTCAGATACAAAATAAGTAAACAGGTAGAATACGGTTCTGCGGTCGGGTACGCCTATATAAGCAGGGTTGCACTTCCGTCAAGCTGAACCATTCTCTTCGGTCGTCGTTGGTCTCCATCTTGCAGAACCTTTTTTCGGCCAAAGCGAGGTAGGAGATTTGATGTTTTTCCGATTTCCTGATATTCACGGTACATTCGATAATGGTCGTCCGGGAAAATCCCCCACTTCATTGCTATCTCGGACATGCTGTGTCCCATCGCGCGTGAGCCGACTTAAATCCCAAGTTCAAATTTTGCAGACCTGTCACTATAACAACAGTAACTGACCCATTCAGATGTCGGTAACGTACACCCGTGCACCCGTACAACAGAGGGATCTTATTGGACAGTGAAACTAAAGGAAGGAAACGGAGGATACTGGCCTTCACCTGCGTTCCTTATCTGTGATCTTGAGACCAAAGTTAGGTTTCTTGCACGAAACATTAATGGCTCCGAAAGCCCATATCGATGATATTTCGTTGAATGGATTTCACGCTGACAATTGTTGAAACCGAAATCTACAGAAATTTGCCGAAGGCCCACTGGTGTACCCTTGATGACTTCACGCCTCGCCTGAGCCCGTCAACACCGACACCGGACTGTTGATGACTGGAAACACGTTGCCTGGTCGGACGAGTCTCGTTCCAATTGTATCAAGCGGATGGAAGTGTACAGGTGTAGAGACACTACATGAATGCATGGATCCTGCATGTCAGCTGGAGAATGTTCAAACTGGTGGAGGTTTTGTAATGGTGTCAGGCGTGTGCGGTTGGAGTGATGTGGGACCACTAATACATCTAGAGACGACTATGACGGGTGACAGGCACGTGAGCATCCTGTCTGTTTACCTGCATCCATTCATGTCCATTGTGCATTCCAATAGAAGCAGAACTATGTGATACCCCACACGTCCAGAACTGCTGCGCAGGGGCTCCAGGAACACTCTTCTGCACTGGCCACCAGACTCCCCAGACATGAACGTTACTGAACATATCTGGGATGCCTGGCAATGTGCTGTTCAGAAGGGATCTCCACCCCCTCGTACTACTACGGATTTATGAACAGCCCTGCAGGATTCATGGTGTCAGTTCCCTCCAGGCCTGCTTCAGACCTTAGTCGACTCCATGCCGCGTCGTGTTGTCGCACTTGTGCGTGCTCACGGGGACCCTACACGGTCTATTAGGCAGGTGCACCAGTTTCTTTGGCACTTTAGTGTATAAAACTAGCGTTCCACACTCGCGCGTTGCTTAAGAGAGATAATACTTACGTAATCGTTAGTTTTAATGTGCAGAGACAAGCGTAACAAAAAAAAACTAGTATTTTAACACAACAGGAAATGACTTACCTCTTAGAAACCAGAGATAAAATATTAGAAGAAACAATGACAACACACATTTTTGTGCCGACTATTGGCAAGTAACGGTTCCCGTGTTCTGTATGCTTGTTTCTATAACTGAACACAAGATGGCAGCACCAATCTGTTGAGACTATCCGTCACAGTTACAGACGTAGTGACACGCGTCATTATACCCACTGCTCCAAATTCCCCCACTCTCACATACTCCTCACTATTCAGTATCTGTGTCCGGAATCTCTGTCTGACCACGATACGAGGTGCCAACTTGCGGTATCTCCTGGTGATTTTTAATGCTGTATTTGATATAACTGCCTGGAATTTCCTACTGGCTCCACATTACTCACTCCCTTACAATTCGAAACTACCTGATGTATAATATCTCCATTTCCATTCATGTGCCAGCTATTACACACTCTCTATCTCATTATTGTCTGTTTGTGACGTCGTCATGTACATCTAGACTGTCATTGCTGATATTCTTTTGATCCCAGCTATGATAAGAATTATGGTATTTTCGAACCAGTCGCAGTAGCTTCAATTTCCGCGGCTTTGCACATAAATCTTACTCCTGTCATGTTATTTTATGACACTGCTTATGTTACCATATTTTAGTCAAACCATTCATTGTTATCTTCCGCCCATACAGTTCCCTGGCCTCTACTAAATCATGAATCGGTCTTTACAGTTTTATTTCCAACTTCTCTAGCGTCCGCATCATATTCAAACACCTTAAATGTTCTGTCCTGTCCTTATTACCTCCTCGTTATCAATGCACGTCCAATAATCCGATTAGGGGACTTCAACAAAAGGTCTCATTTCATGAAGATACATTATTCACTGTCTCCATCGCCATGCTGTTGCTAGTTCTTCTCCCTTTAGGGGTAGTTTCCCGCCCTAAGAGAACCTCTATATGCTACACCGCTCTCTTTGAAAAGTCCTCTGGCAGCATGAGTGTGCACAGATTTTCTTCGACTGATAAGTGGTAATTTTTATTTCAGACAATGACAGTGGACGGTATCGTCCAAATTAGCGAAGCGTTTGCTATTGTAGACCCTTAACTGATACGCAGCTTAGGGGGCAGAGTAATGACGTCATGCAAAACACATCTAGGTGGGTTTATAATGAATCTGCACAAGCTGTGTAATGCAGTCTTTTAATGGCCCTGGTACAAATCCTACACCGAGCGACTAGTTCCTCATATTACATATTCATTGAACAAACTGATCAATGTTCTTCGCAAAAAATGATGTCAGGAAAAGATTCTGGTGAGTGTAACTGTTTAACAGATAATTTCTATCCTAAAAATTACGGTGAAATTAACTTTCTTTAAATGGAACACAGAAAATATCGTGGATTTGTACAAGGGACGATCATGTATATGACCATCAACCAAACAAGTAACCAGTCCTTATCTGACAGAGGTGTTGGAAAGAACCTAACGCAAACGACACTGCGTGGAATCTAGTAGAATCTCTAATACGAGAGGGGGGAGCAAAGAGGTGATATGTGTAATATTCAAACCCAAATGGGTAACTGGATGCAGTTACACGACATCATCTAAAAAGGGAAAGTGGTTCTACGGATTTCATCGCTGAGAAACCTCACTTTGAATTTCAGGTGGCTGGAACACGAACTGAAACCCTAGAGGCCGAAGCTGGCCGTAGCTGGCCGAAGCTTGAAGACCGACTGAATTGCGAGCGCTAAAAAAGTACTGTTTGACCGGATGGCTTCACAAGTGAAACTGTGAATGGAATTACTCTGCAACAAGGCCGGCAAAGTGCACGACCGTCTCATTTGCCGGCCAGGGACCAACTTTCCGAATTATCCTCCACCCTGCACCCAGAGACCGACTTCCCTGCCTGTGCCAGAACTCAACCAATCGTCGCCGATAAACAGAAGTTTCACGAGTTATGTCCTTACAACAAATTTGTCTAGTCTCCTACTAACATACTCTGTCAACATAGGCGCCAATACGATGCCTTCCCACCAATTTCCGACGGTGACTGCAAACATGTTCTGACTAACAATCCAGCAGCCTATCACGGCCTCATCAAGGACGTTGTGTGGGAAGCTTTCTGCCAACGGATGTGATAACCGGGTTACTAGGTATAGTGAGAGTCTGTAAGCTGTCCCGTGGAACTCAGCGACCATTTCTCCACAACGTCCGAAACGACAGCCACCGAGCTGGTACATTCCTGCCCAAAAAATAAGGTTTTATAAGAAAACTGCGCCCAGATTTTACAAAAATAGCGAGCGTCTGTCGCTCTGAGTTCAAAACAGAAAGCTGCCAGTTGTGGGGCGCACTTTGGCTGCTCTTCGCAGTGACCAGATATCCTCCCCACCCTCTACCACAGCCCCGTCCTAAGCCTTCGCTGCTGTTGTGAGCTGATGTCCTCCACACAGCCCAAAAGTTGCTGCTCATCTCCTACGTGAAATGAACAGAATCACTATATGTGTGCCCCCTACTCCCAACTGTATACATGCCGGTACAAAGCATCTGATTTACCAACTTTGCGTGACAGTGTAGTATGGTAGCAAAATGGCATTAATTTGCGCATATGTACGTTCACATTTTATGAATGCAAGATAGGCTGGTAAATGAAGAAATATGATCAACTAAAGTTGTTCTAATGTCCACTCTTGTTCATTGATTCGAAAAACATTTGCAGATATAGATTTAAACCTCAGACATACACATCATAAAAGAGCAATGTAACATAATGAAATCCATAATGGTGGAAAGCATCCTAGCTCAAAATGAGCAGAGGATGATGTGCATAAACAAGTAGATTATCACAAAAAATTAATGTCTAATTGCGATTTGTAAGATCACATCGTAATTATAAGAGCGAAGGTGATCATGTTGATAAAAACTTTGGACATCAGTGTCTTTCATTGAGAACATGCACAAAGAAAAGACATGTAAACATGATAAGCATAATAAAATACAGTTTACAAGCCAAAGCACCAAAATCCAGCGTTCATTAAATGGTCAATAAATTGTCTGCAAGTGAAAACAAATTCTTTGTATGCATAAGCAAATGTTATCCAGTGCAAAATTGTGTCTACCTATCAAAATAATCTAATTGTTTATCAGAAAAGTGTAGTGGATTGAATGTATCCGCACCGTGAAAATCTTTTAAAGATATTAATTTCATACAAACAAAAAGTGATAATATGCACATGCAGTTTCTTGTTGCAATGAGAAAAATGTTGAGTTGATTAGAGAAAGACACACTAGAAACCATATTATATTAAAATTGTGCCAGTAGAGTTTGTACAAATATTTATAAATATGGGGTGAACATTAATAAGACCGACAAAATGCAGGGGCAAATACCTGACTGAAATTCCTGTGACATATGCCCAGAAATGCATCATTGTCATTATATATGGCGCTGACGAATGGCAGCTACTATGATTATGTGCCACATGCTCCTCATATGGTGCAGGCTGTGTAACTGCTGCAACATACTGTAAGCTGTAGAATGGTCTGGTATTCAAGTCGGGAACTGGCTGATATTGTGCTTGTGTACCACTGTGCAGATGGAAATGGTGGAGAAGGATCCTCAGACACCAACCACATCACACAACATTTCAAGTCCAATTCGGGCGTTTGTGTGATCATGGATCCTTACAAACAGACAGACATACGTGCAGGGAGGTGGTAGATTGTGCATATACCAGGTTTGCAGTAATGGGTTCTGCCACTCAACTGTTTTCACATAGTTGACCATAGAAAATCACCATCTCAGCTAGTTTCCGACATGACTACCAAACCATTCTGATACTTCCCGTAGGCTGCGACTATCTCACAGACTGCAAGATGCAACAAACACATGATAGGTGGTCAGAGAAGCATCCATTCATCAGCACGAACTGGCATAGCAACGATGCACTTATGGACAATGGTTCATATGTCCTTTCCTCCTCCATTTTAAGTCAGGAATCCACCCTTGCAGCTTGTCGGTTTTACTAATGTTGACCCCGCACGTATGAGTTGAAACTAATTGTGTTTTAGTCGTCACACCTGAGCTGGGCATTGCTCACCGTCCCACCGTTTGGTATTTTACACCCTGTTTTAACGTTTTTCCATCTCTACACGTTGATTTAAATTGCTGGCGTTACTGAGTGGCTGTTTTGCCTTATCGTCATCGGCGCTAGTAGCCCGTATCGATATATCCCATCTGATAGGATCTGTGCTCGGCTGCTATTACTTCCCGGTTGTCATCTGGCGTAGGTCACTCGGGAAGTGCGAGGAGGAAAGTTCACGGCGGCAGTTCGGGTCGTGAGATGGGCCCTGGCAGTCAGTAGCAAAGCGTCTGGAGCGCACCCCGGGCCAGCCAGTCGCCGGCTTACAGCAGCAGTGAGCCCTGCGTGGACATCGCCCGCCCGACCATTGCCGCCACGCGTCACTTAAGCCGGGACTGACGTTTTGTGTATTGTTGGTCGGTCGGTTGGTACGAAAACATCTCAATGCATCGTAGTCGACTGGGCCCGCTGGCGATCTCTGCGCAGTCTCGGTCTGGAGCTGTCCGATCAGTACGAGCATCGTCGCTCGCCGACCCAGGACGTGAAGGTTGAGTGGTTTTGAGCATTACGTTGTTGGTTACGGCGTTACTGTTGTGAAGGTTTTCCTGTGAGCAACAACGAGTGAAGTGTTCGAGATAGCCGCCGTAGGGTGGAATTGATCAAATTAATTTACCCATAGCCAAGTGCACCAGCGAAATTTTCTGCCTTGTGGCCGTTAGTGTTCTGGTTACCTGCCCTGGCTGCTAATGTAGTTTTAGGCAGTGTATTTTCCTCACGTGTTGTTGCTGCCCAATATGATGTGTAGTTTTGGCAGCTCAGATCACATACACGTTTGTTCTGATATAGTGATACCTGTATTTTTTTTTTGGGGGGGGGGGTGCTTGAATTTTCGTGCACTCCGTCGTGGCAAGCAAGCGGTTGGCCCGTCGGTCCTTGACAGTCCCTTCGTTGGGTTCGCACGAATTAAGTGTAGTTGGACTCACCACCTGTCTCGCCTAAGTGAACGAGGACACTAGACACTCCTGAGTGCTGTTCTCTTAATTATCCCTTTGGCAGTCTTGTTGTTGTTGTTGTGGTCTTCAGTCCTGAGACTGGTTTGATGCAGCTCTCCATGCTACTCTATCCTGTGCAAGCTTCTTCATCTCCCAGTACCTACTGCAACCGACATCCTTCTGAATCTGCTTAGTGTATTCATCTCTTGGTCTCCCTCTACGATATTTACCCTCCACGCTGCCCTCCAATGCTAAATTTGTGATCCCTTGATGCCTCAAAACATGTCCTACTTACCGAGCCCTTCTTCTAGTCAAGTTGTGCCACAAACTTCTCTTCTCCCCAATCCTATTCAATACCTCCTCATTAGTTACGTGATCTACCCACCTTATCTTCAGCATTCTTCTGTAGCACCACATTCCGAAGCTTCTATTCTCTTCTTGTCCATACTAGTTATCGTCCATGTTTCACTTCCATACATAGCTACACTCCATACAAGCACTTTCAGAAACTACTTCCTGACACTTAAAGCTATACTTGATGTTAACAAATTTCTCTTCTTCAGAAACGCTTTCCTTGCCATTGCCAGTCTACATTTTATATCCTCTCTACTTCGACCATCATCAGTTATTTTGCTCTCCAAATACCAAAACTCCTTTACTACTTTAAGTGTCTCATTTCCTAACCTAACTCCCTCAGCATCACCCGACTTAATTAGACTACATTCCATTATCCTCGTTTTGCTTTTGTTGATGTTCATCTTATAGCCTCCTTTCAAGACACTGTCCATTCCGTTCAACTGCTCTTCCAAGTCTTTTGCTGTCTCTGACAGAATTACAATGTCATAGGCGAACCTCAAAGTTTTTATTTCTTCTCTCTGGATTTTAATACCTACTCCAAATTAATTTTTCTTTTGTTTCCTTTACTTCTTGCTCAATATACAGATTGAATAACATCGGGGAGAGGCTACAACACTGTCTCACTCCCTTCCCAACCACTGCTTCCCTTTCATGCCCCTCGACTCTTATAACTGCCATCTGGTTTCTGTACAAATTGTAAATAGCCTTTCGCTCCGTGTATTTTGCTTCTGCCACCTTTAGAATGTGAAAGAGAGTATTCCTGTCAACATTGTCAAAAGGTTTCTCTAAGTCTACAAATGCTAAAAACGTATGTTTGCCTTTTCTTAATCTTTCTTCTAAGATAGGTCGTAAGGCTAGTATTGCCTCACATGTTCCAACATTTCTACGGAATCCAAACTGATCTTCCCCGAGGTCCGCTTCTACCAGTTCCTCCATGCGTCTGTAAAGAATTCGCGTTAGTATTTTGCAGCTGTGACTTATTAATCTGATAGTTCGGTAATTTTCACATCTGTCAACACCTGCTTTCTTTGGGATTGGAATTATTATATTCTTCTTGAAGTCTGAGGGTATTTCACCTGTCTCATACATCTTGCTCACCAGATGATAGAGTTATGTCAGGACTGGCTCTCCCAAGGCAGTCAGTAGTTCTAATGGAATATTGTCTACTCTGGGGGCCTTGTTTCGACTCAGGTCTTTCAGTGCTCTGTCAAACTCTTCACGCAGTATCGTATCTCCCATTTCATTTTCATCTACATCCTCTTCCATTTCCATAATATTCTCCTCAAGTACATCGCCCTTGTATAAACCCTCTATATACTCCTTCCACCTTTCTGCCTTCCCTTCTTTACTTAGAACTGGGTTGCCATCTGAGCTCTTGATATTCATACAAGTGGTTCTCTTCTCTCCAAAGGTCTCTTTAATTTTCCTGTAGGCAGTATCTATCTTACCCCTAGTGAGACAAGCCTCTACATCCTTACATTTGTCCTCTAGCCATCCCTGCTTAGCCATTTTGCACTTCCTGTCGATCTCATTTTTGAAATGTTTGTATTCCTTTTTGCCTACTTCATTTACTGCATTTCTATACTTTCCCCTTTCATCAATTAAATTCAATATTTCATCTGTTACCCAAGGATTTCTATTAGCCCTCGTCTTTTTACCTACTTGATTGTCTGCTGCTTTCACTACTTCATCCGTCAGAGCTACCCATTCTTCTTCTACTGTATTTCTTTCCCCCATTCCTGTCAATTTTTCCCTTATGCTCTCCCTGGAACTCCCTACAACCTCTCGTTCTTTCAGTTTATCTAGGTCCCATTTCCTTAAGTACCCACGTTTTTGCAGTTTCTTCAGTTTCAATCTGCAGTTCATAACCAAGAGATTGTGGTCAGAATCCATATGTGCCCCTGGAAATGTCTTACAATTTAAAACCTGGTTCCTAAATCTCTGTCTTACCATTATATAACCTATCTGATACCTTTTAGTATCTCCAGGATTCTTCCAGTTATACAACCTTCTTTTATGATTCTTGAACCAAGTGTTAGCTATGATTAAGTTATGCTCTGTGCAAAATTCTACAAGGCGGCTTCCTCTTTCATATCTTCCCCCCAGTCCATATTCACCTACTATGTTCCCTTCTCTCCCTTTTCCTACTGACGAATTCCAGTCACCCATGACTATTAAATTTTCGACTCCCTTCACTACTTCAATAATTTCTTTTATCTCGTCATACCTTTCATCAATTTCTTCATCATCTGCAGAGCTAGTTGGCATATAAACCTGTACTACTGCAGTAGGCATGGGCTTTGTGTCTATCTTGGCCACAATAATGCGTTCACTATGCTGTTTGTAGTAGTTAACCCGCACTCCTATTTTTCTATTCATTATTAAACCTACTCCTGCATTAACTCTATTTGATTTTGTATTTATAACCCTGTAATCACCTGACCAAAAGTCCTGTTCCTCCTGCCACCGAACTTCACTAATTCCCACTATATCTAACTTTAACCTATCCATTTCCCTTTTTAAATTTTCTAACCTATCTGCCCGATTAAGAGATCTGACATTCCATGCTCCGATCCGTAGAATGCCAGTTTTTTTTCTCCTGATAATGACGTCCTCTTGAGTAGTCCCCGCCCGGAGATCCGAATGGGGGACTATTTTACCTCCGGAATATTTTACCCAAGAGGACGCCATCATCATTTAATCATCAAGTAAAGCTGCATGTCCTCGGGAAAAATTACGGCTGTAGTTTCCCCTTGCTTTCAGCCGTTCGCAGTACCAGCACAGCAAGGCCGTTTTAGTTAATGTTACAAGGCCAGATCAGTCAATCATCCAGACTGTTGCCCCTGCAACTACTGAAATGGCTGCTGCCCCTCTTCAGGAACCACATGTTTGTCTGGCCTCTCAACAGATACCCCTCCGTTGTGATTGCACCTACGGTACGGCCATCTGTATCACTGAGGCACGCAGGCCTCCCCACCAACGACAAGATCCATGGTTCATGGGGGGTCTTAATGTTGTTGTAATTGAACTGTATTTTATATTTTTAATTTGGAAAGGGTAGTTGTGGGCCTTCAGCCCTGGAAACACGTTCTTAGAATTTCCTTCAAGCCAAATATTATCGTCTTATACTCTTGAAAAGTTATTGTAATTAACTCTCAAAGATTTTACAAGTTATTGTGGGCCTTCCGGTGTTGGTGTTGCAAAAGGAAATTTGTAAACTTAATGGATTGTTTTACCGATTATTGCAGTATACATACTTCCTTAATTTTTAGAATTTAACCTTGCAACCTTCAGCCATCTTATGGCATTTATCTTCTTCTGTGCACCTTGCGGGCCATCAGCCCTGTTAGTACTCAAAACATTGTGGCCTTCTGCCTTCAGTAATCATCATAGCATATTTGGAATTTTTAAGATTTAATCCGGCGGCCTTCAGCCCTGTCTTTGTGAACTAAATGATAATAAATTACAATTGTGAAATTAATCAGACAGAAACTCCTTTGGCCCTTTCCAAAATCCCAATTACCTGTTAGCTCTGTGTGATTTAGCGGGCGTTTCAACACCCATCACATAACTACCATAATGACTGTAATGTGAACAATTTTCCACATGTACAAAACGTTTTCCACATGCAGTGTCTTGCGTGTAGTGTGGTTTGTCTAGGTGAAAGATTGTGGGGTCATACTGAGAGGGTGGCGAGACACGCAGAGGAGATTGGAGATGATGTGTGGACATATCTAGCATGCCAGCTTGGGAGTATTAATAGCGATGCAGCTGTCAACCGCAAAGACTCTCGTCAGGCGACCATTATGTTGCTCTTTGATGGAAATACATTGTGGAGGAGGTGGCCCACTACTTCATTGATTACTGTCATCTGTGCTACATGCTAATATGTGCGTTCCTCATCTCGTGTACAATTTTCCATGTGCAGAAATTGGATAGCAAGACATTTCTTTGTTGACTATGCTGCATTGGCATTCATTTCTTCAGTTCAGTTCTCGTCCAAGAGCCGGATTCCAGGTGGGTTGTGCCGCACACAGTGCTGCCATGCCAGTGTGTTAGCAGGCAGGCAAGTTGCATTGGCTGCTACAGACACACCAGGGTGTGTCATGTCCACGTTTCTTGTTTAATTCCACTGGGAACAGTATGAGTACCATAGTGCTGGCTTGTGACAGACCGCATGGTGTGCTGGGGCGCTGTTCTGTGTAGTGCAACCCATATCTGTGAGTGGTAATCAGGCCCATGTCCATCACACCTTCTTGATTTTGTTGTGGCCACACATTATATCACCTTGGATGCTTGGGGAATTTCTTCAGCCTAGCACTCCACATAAGTCATCGACTCACGTATTCTCTCCCTCCAGATTGCCCCTCTGTCGATCACTCATGTACTGGTTCGCGCGGTGCCCCTTCCAGAAGTCCATTGTGGCTTTCTGTGCAAAACTGATGCATTTTGTTTTTGGTACATTGTCCAAAATCCTAGCAAATATGTCAAAAAATTGTCAGACATACGTTCGGGCGTAACATCAAGTGCCGGCACGTCAGCCTGGAATGTTAGAGCACAGAGGGCTGTGAGACGACTTCAGCTAATAGTACGCAGACTAGGACGTCACCTCGACAGGAGCAGCCCCTATATGAAGAGAATATAAGCACCGCTCCGCCTAGCTGTCGCCGCACTAGACGGTGAGCCGTCATCCTAACGCTTTAGTCGTGACTTAATTGCATTGAAATTGTATATACCAAATTACATTGATTATTTGCATGTCGCCCATTGCTTGCCACACCTCTTTATGAAATCGCGAAGTTAAGTACTGTCAATCTAACTTACTATAATAAACTCCATTAATAAGAATTGCTTAGATAGTTTTCTAGCTATCCGATAAAACAGCTTTCTAGGCACTAATTATTAGAAGAGTGGGCAGCATAATACAACTTAGTTGCAAATTTCACTTTAAAAGAACCACACGTGATATGGACGTCAGTATTTTCGATATTGTGAGATGCAAAAGGGAACGACGTAATATGAGAGAACGGTAACCTAACTTCTATGCTCACAAATATCTATGAAAGTATATCATATGCAATTAAATTCTACAGTGTCCTATATCTAGTGTTTCAGCTTCTAACATGTGCAAGTAAAGGACTTACAAGTAAACGGTTTGGGGGCCACACTGTAGGACGAACTTAAAGTAGTGCTTGTCATTAACTAAATCAGAAACCCAGTGCTACCCATCACCACCTTCTTCCAAAACTACCTTTATCAATCACCATGCATAAAAAATCGATATGCAGGTAACTAAATTAAACATGCTTTTTCTGTTATCCTAGTGCGGCTAATGTGCTTCTATTTGTTTATGTACATATCTGTTCCTGTTTTTAAGCAGATTAACAATAATTCCCTTTCCGTCTTTTTTTCTCCTTTTTGTAATGTCTGGGCCTCTTTCTCCTTTCTTCACTCCCCTTCCATGAAGACAGTACTCCTGGACATAGTTATACCATATTGCTCCAACACACTATGGTGTAAAAAGCACAATAAACATCAATCGCTAATTTTATCGACATGGCCGGAATTTTAAGTGACTTTGATGAATGCTTGCCGAAAAAAATGACAAACGACGAGTGATATACTTGTTATTCCATGACAGAGTGCTGCTTGATGTCCCCACTGTGCTGCTGGACGGTGGGGAGATCCCTCGTGAGATGGTGTTTCTGCGAGTTGTGGACCTGTCTGTGATCTGCATGCTGCCAATCAGGATAAATTTATTTCTCTGAACTTATAAGACACTGTTAGTTATAAAGACCTGCTAGATCCCGTTGCAGATCCAGTACACACGAAATCTGTGATGCCTACAAAGTGGTAATGAATGTGTTAGTTGATGGAGTCACAGTTCCAGTACCAATGTGGGGTACTTACACAATGAACGCGTCACTATTGGTCACTGTAAACTGATCACACGCCCAAGGGCATTGTAACACCGCTACAGTAGTCAGACGACGGGGCAACCCTTTGCAGCTACTGCAGGGATGTGCTCTATGGTCCCATTAACACCTCAAGTATATGATTATAGAACTTGATGCTCCCAAAACTAGCGATACCTCGCACTCTTATATAAAACCACACCCAATTCAACCTGGGAACTTGTCGAGTGGGTGAGCACTTCGGCCTTGTTGGGGTTCTTAGCACACTACAAATATTCTGGTTATAGACTTGTGCACTAACGGATGCCTACATTCATCAGAAATGATACTAGAAGGGCGCGAAATCTCGTACATTTCCAGTCACACATAGAACACACCTCTATGCTGAAACTTAACTTCTGACCAAAACAAAGACAATTCTACTAGAAACATGACAGATCACAAGAAATTGAATGGTTTCTACCCCTACAGACCAGACTGATAATGCATGTATCGAGATATTTGCCCAATAGAAAAAAGGAAGATTCTGGATAACTATTCTACCATAAGCACGAGTAAATCCATAGACAGTGTCTGATGCACAACTGCCAGTCACACCTATCAAACAAAATGGGAGTAATAGGGTAAAGAGAGTATCAGGACAATTGGCTTTTGCAGTTTACCTGCCTTAGGGTGAAGTACACATTCAGGGGCAAACCTATTGTTCACTTTTGATTCACAGGTCCTTAACCTATTGTTCTGCTGAGTGGATTAAAACCCTGTGGGCATAATCCGTCTGTTTCATTGGCACGCCCCTAATCTATTGTTCCACTAACCGGATTATGACCTGCTGGGGATAATCCATCCTTGACAGAAACCCCCAACCCTCCCCCTCCTCATCCCCTCCCTCTCCTCCCCCATCCCTCTGTGAAGTTCCCTCACAATTACAAGCACACTTTTAACATCAATTTTATTGACTAATTAATTAACATCATCAATTTATTAACACCTTCAAAAGATTGGAAAGAGATTTATTAGATTGGCTATCTGGTTGTAAACGATTGCAGTCATGGAATATTGTGTAAATAATTTAGACCATGTGTGAAATATTTTTTTAAATGATTTATGGGGTACATGGTGGTGTATGCAATACAGATTATTTATTTATGTATTTAAGGAATTTGGTGGGAACTCGATTGCAGTGTATGTAATATTGTTTAAACAGTTAACACAGTGTGTTGGAATTTTTTTATTTAAATAGCTTACACGCAGTCTGCCAGGAGTTGGGCTACAATGAGGGACTCGGAAGTGCCAGTGGGCTCGCCACACTGCTGTCAGCTGCCTCAATATGCATGCCCATGTACGTAGCACCACACTTGGGCTTGTGCACTGGGGACCTGGAACCACTGGTGTCTGTGCCAGACAGTGCAAGTAGCAGCAAGTTAATCATGGAAAAAAGCACAGTATCTTTCAGTAGTCTATGCCACCTCAAGTGGTCACATCTTGTTTTTGCGTGCCTGAATGAACCTGTTGGACACCAGTGCTCACAAGAGATGCCTTCTTTCCAAACCTAGTACCTGAGTGGCAATTGATCCTGTAATATGACAGAAGCCTATAAGTGATTAATTTCCAGTTACTTGATCATTATGTAGGGGTTATAAAATAGATGCAGTAGTCATTTCACACACACACACACACACACAGACACATCATGAAGATGTTACAAAATTAGTAGACATCTGACTTGAAATACACTTTAAAAAGAAAATTGTTCGCTTCAAAGAGCTGTAGTCTGCTTTGCTGATAACATAGGAATTAGCATGGGATATCTGATTCAGCCATGGACTCTAAACTGCTTCATAATTCCTGGCACACTTTCTTGTGGTACACCTCATGAACTCCTTCCGGAGTTATTAAATCTGGTGGAGAATATCAGAAATGTAACAAATGTTGCTTCAGAAGATGTGCTACAGGAAATATGAATGAAATTGTTAATACAGACATTTAAGCAATTCGCTTCAAAAACATACACACACTTTAAAACAACTCAGAATAAAAAAAAGATCAGCTCTGCACAGCAGTTTGTATGCATAGAAAACTGTGTTATCATTGCGACAAGAAATTTCATTAAATAAACCGAACCCATTATTATTTGACATGACAACTTAAATCAGTTATGTGTGAAATGATATTTGGAATTTCAGATTTCGACATGAGTTTATACAATAAAAGCTCTTGAATTTACAACTATTACAGGTCTGTTAAATGTGTTTTATTTTTTAAAGCCCCATAGATATCCTAAATCGATTCTCTGTACCTCATTTGGAAGGAGGAGGAAGGTGATGGGATAGAAACGACGACAACAGCAACATACCTCAGGAAGACAGAGTACACTGCAATGCATTCAGACACACTAATCATGACACACATAATTCGTGATCCAGTCTGTAGCAGTAGGTGTTGTCGCTAGATGTTGCAGACTGCTAAAACTCTCATACATTCCTTGCACTCATGTCCTGGTGTCCACATGCAGCAAACCAATGTCTTCATAAGCCGCTGGCGGCTATGCTTAGAGGACGGTGAAAACCACTGCCACTGTTGCAGCTGCAGTCGGGGACACACATGTGTGCCAGAGTGCTCCATGCCGCACCAACCCCTGGCCATGGAGGGCATCAGGCAATTAGTAGACTGGTAGGATCAAAATGTTATCAATACGTCCAACACAAACACCTGTTGTTTTGAATCTCCTCTCACGCAATACACTTCCACTTCTCTCCCCACTCACCCAGCACACTGGTCACTTCAACTCCAGACAAGGGCAGATCCACCGACGCATTCATTCTACCTAATTAGCAATCGCCGGCTGAGCCAATGTGCTGCCTCGTGTTGCTGACCTCTGACTATGAAACAAACAGCGGTGGCTTGAAAGTATACTGTAGTTCTAACCATTTCTACCCCGACACAGACCTCCCAGTTCAAAAAATCCACTTTACCTAGACCAAGAAAGCGACGTTGTTGGCCATACACGTCTAATTCCTCGCATGAAATGTTAATCTCTCCCTCTTATCCAAATTATTTTTGATGGCAGAAGAAATCAGGGCATACAAGCTTTTTCTCATCCGTTAAGTATCGCTACTTGTTGTGAAAATTCAGTAAAGTATGCCATAGGCTACATTTCCTCTAAGTATTTTCTTGTCAGGCAGGAAATAATCTGTTCTAATCAACTTCATGTATGTTAAGTAATGCGTCACAGAACTAGAATATTAAACTCATTTCTGGCTCGTGACAGAGTGCTAAAATATATCTCTGTCACAGGAACCTCCACACTTTCGAACTCCCTTACAGTAACCCAGTGCCTGGCCACATACGGGGACTCACAGAAGCTGTAAATATCGACTTTATGCTATGTATCACATTTTGTATTCCTCACAAGCGTCTTCTAATCCAACTGCGTACCTACGGAGTATCGCCTCAGTTGTGCGACTGGATTCGTCATTTCCTGTCAGAAAGGTCACAGTTCGTAGTAACAGACGGGAACTCGTCGAATAAAACAGAAGTAATATCCGGCGTTAACCAAGGAAGTGTTATAGGACCTCTATTGTTCCTGATCTATATTAGCGACAAAGGAGGCAATCTGAGTAGCCGTCTTAGATTGTTTGCAGGTGATGCTGTCATTTACCGCCTTGTAAAGTCATCAGATGATCAAAACGACTTGAAAAATTATTTAAATAAGATATCTGTATGGCGCGAAAAGTGGCAATTGACGCAGAATAAAGGAAGGTGCGAAGTTATTCACATGAGTACTAAAAGAAATCAGCTAAATTTCAATTACGTGATAAGTCACGCAAATCTGAGAGCTGTAAATTCAACTTAATACTTAGGGATTGCAATTACAAACAACCTGAATTGGAATGATCACATAGATAATATTGTAAGTAGAGCAAACGAAAGACTGTGATTCACTGGCAGAACACATAGAAGGTGCAACAGGTCCACTAAAGAAACTTCTTACATTGCGCTTGTCCGCCCT
Source organism: Schistocerca serialis cubense (assembly GCF_023864345.2). NCBI lineage: Eukaryota > Metazoa > Arthropoda > Insecta > Orthoptera > Acrididae > Schistocerca > Schistocerca serialis. The sequence continues at coordinate 738,707,151 of NC_064643.1, read as the reverse complement.
ATTCTGGAGTACTATTGTGCGGTGTGGGATCCGCATCAGGTGGGACTGATGGATGACATCGAAGAAGTACAATGAAGGGCAGCTCGTTTTGTATTATCGTGGAATAGGGCAGATAGTGCTACAAACATGATACGTGAATTGGAGTGGCAATCATTAAAACAAAGGAGTTTTTCGTTGCGACGGGATCTTCTCATGAATTTTCGATCACCAGTTTTCTCCTCCGATTGCGAAAACATCCTGTTGGCACCAAAATACATAGGGAGAAATGATCATCACGATAAAATAAGAGAAATCAGGGCTCGCACGGAACAAATTAAGTGCTCGTTTTTCCGGCGTGCCGTTCGAGAGTGGAAGAGTGGAACGGTAGAGAGACAGCATGAAGGTGGTTCATTGAACCCTCTGTCAGGCACTTTGTTGTGAATAGCTGAGTAATCAATTAGATGTGGGTGTAGATGAAATCGATAATACATCTAATTTTATTACAATTGTCATCGCACACTGTGTAAGTGGCAGATTGATCGTTAAAAGATATCACTGCAACAAAAGGACACATCTGATTAACGCTCCAAGTCAAGAATCATATCTGTGGTACCCTACCCACTGCTTCCACCACCAGGCTGCACGTCTTTGATATCAAACCGATAGGTTAGTAAATTAAATTGCTCATGGGAGTCACTTTGCATGGCAAGTAATATTTTCCAGTAGTCACATTCCATTCACCAGATATCTCAAATGGAAATCCTTGGAGAGAAGACGATGTTCGTTTCGAGCAACACTATGGAGAACCAGTATTTGAAGCTAACCTTAGAAAGATACCACCACCGACAACTACGGACCACGCTATTATAAATACGATCACAATGACTATGTCACTGTCACCATGTATAAAAAGTTGTTTTGGTTCTACAGGCATACACAAGAGTCGCTGCTATAGTTATAGTGTCTGGCAGGAATGCTGTCTGTGGTTTGGAAACGAGTATATCCATTCAGCCACATACTTGTGTTAGATCCCATGGAGATGTCTTTTAACGATTACAGCTACTGAGGAATGATATTCATACCACTCTCATATCTCAAAATGAGTCACCTTTTTCGAACCTGTCTGCTAAAGATCCCATACAACAAAACTCCAGCGTGGTGCTTTGACAGTCCCTCTGCATCATGCAACTGTTCCTCAGTCTCTGCCACGACTTCCCTCCAGCTTTGTACTTAGGATTGTTATAATTTAAGCTGGAAATGAATGGAAGTTGGAGAACGTTATATCTAAGACCTTCTGCATCCCATGGAGAAACAGATTAAGTTAATGTTGCAGGACTCTATTTGGCCAGTCAGTGCTAATGGAAAATAGATCAGCCAATCATGTAGAAAGTGTAAGGCCAGCGCCAAATGGCGGTGTATCTTACCAGGAAAATTAGGAAGACACCTAATCACACAGTAACTGGAAGAAGGATGAGGATTTTTCTAGTGCAATTTGGTGCATCTTCAAACTACATAGAGATACTGCAGTCTGAAGAGGATCTGTGTCTCTCGGGGTGCATTCATGTCACCCAAGCATTCTCCACCCCCTCGTTACTTCGTAACATCAAGCAGAGAAAACCCATGAATTATTAAATCTTCGCTAGAGAACTTGATATTACTGCATCCCTGTCATCCAGTATATTGGGAAACAAATACTGTCTGCATGGTGGCTCGACCATATGTGGTGATCCCATTAAATAGACGTGTACTGGTCCACTGGAGTAGGTGGCCAGTGATCGAAGTCGCTTCCCCACCCCAGTGTAAAGTTTTGTCACGTTTACTGTGCGCACAAACCATCAATCGCAAGAGAGGTTCCCTGTGTTCCTTCATAAGCAGTCTGATGCATTACTTTTTTTCTTCTGTAACACGTCCAAGCAGTGTATGGCTACAGCCTTGTACACTGACTTACATTTTGCTTTTCCACCAAGGCTTCGAAGTCTGTGTCAGGTGCTAAACCAACATTAAGACATTCTGATCCATTGGCTCTCAAAGAAAACAGGACGCCTCGCTGTGTAAACCATGTTGCTGCTCGCATAGTGCACAGGATGACTGAAATAATAGACCAAGATGGTGTCTCTTATTGAGAAAAAAATTCGGAAGACATCACAACTTATGGAAACTGGAAGAGTTTGTGGCACTGAGACCTCACATAAGAAGAGAAAGCTGCCTGCCGTTGGTCAGAATTCCGTCTGCAGTTTGCAGCGATTGAATGTTCCACCCCCGTCCTTTCTCATTATTGCGAGCAGTTTGCCTCCTCACAGCCGAAAACTTCCCGCTTGTCCTTTTACCAAAATGAACAGAATGATGACATGCATGCATCCTATTCCTGATCACATATATGCTGGTATACTATGTGATCAGAATTAACTGTAAACCGTATTAGGTGTATTGTACTGCCACCTACTGCCAGGTACTCCATATTAGCGATCTCAGCAGTCATTAGACATCGTGAGAGAGCAGAATGGGGCGCTCTGCGGAACTCATGGACATTGTCAGGTGATTGGGTATCACTTGTGTCTTACGTCTGTAAACGAGATTTCCACACTCCTAAAGATTCCCAGGTCCACTGTTTCCGACGTGATAATGAAGTGCAAATATAAAGGGACACATACAGCACAAAATTGTATTGACTGACCCCGTCTTTTGACTGACAGAGACTGTCGACAGCTGCAGAGGGTCTTAGTGTGTGATAGGCAGACATCTATCCAGATCTCCACACAGAAAGTCCAAACTGCATCTGGACCCACTGCAAGTATTATGACGGTTGGGTGGGAGGTGAGAAAACTGGGGTTTCATTGTCGAGTGGCCGCTCGTAAGCCACACATCATGCTTGTAAATGGCAAACGAAGTATCGATTGGTGTAAGGAGCGTAAACATTGGATGATTTAGCAGTTTAAGAACGTTGTGTGGAGTGACAAATCATGGTACATAACGTGGCGATCCGATGGCAGGGTGTGGGTAAGGCGAATGCCCAGTGAACGTCTTCTGCCAGCGTGTGTAGTGCCAACAGTAAAATTCAGAGGCGATGGTGTTAGGGTGTGGTCGTGTTTTTTATGGAGGCCCTTGTTGTTTTGCGTGTAGCTATTACAGCACAGGCCTACACTGATGTTTTAAATATATTCTCGCTTCTCACTGTTGAAGAGCAACTCAGGGATGGCGATTGCATCTTTCAACACGATACAGCACCGGTTCATAATGCACGGCCTGTGGCAGAGTGGTTACACGAAAATAACATCCCTCCAAGGGACTAGTCTGCACAGAGCCCTGACCTAAAACCTATAGAACATCTTTTGGATGTTGTAAAGAGCCAACTTCATGGCAGGCCCCACCGACTGACATCGATAGCCTCCTCAGTGCAGCACTCTGTGAAGAATGAGCTGCCATTCCCTAAGAAACCTTCCAGAACTTGATTGAACGTATGTCTACGAGAATGAAAGCTGTCATCAGTGCTAAGGGTGGGACAACTCCATATTGAATTCCAGCGTTACCGATGGAGGGCGCCATGAACTTGTCATTTTCAGCCAAGTGTCCGAATATTTTTGATCACATGGTGTGTATAGCTTATGATTACTCTTCTGCATGCCAGTGTAATAAGGTAAGATAATGACATTAATTTGCTTTTATGAAAACTGAGATTTTAGAAATCCAATACAGGCTATTTTGATGGTCCTTAATAAGTGTATAAAGAGGCGACAGGGCTTGTTGTGTTGCAATCGAACCAGGCACTTAGTACTTATCGTTATAGTCAAATAAGCTGTCCTGAACCATCATATACGCTCTTCAGCTTGATTGTATTACTAGGAATTAACTAAAGATAAAAATTTTCATGATATTAGTATGTATATATAAACATGGGATATTTGTCAAATTTTGTGAGTTACAGAGGCTTGCTGAACTGACTATCATGCGATTTGAAAGAAGGTACAGGGTGGATGAACGATAAAATGGTGTCAAACATGCGGCTTTAGAGTGACATCAAGTCAGACCACAATCACGCGATGAAGTCACTGAGCGTTTTCGCAATCTGCAGAACTCTTACACTGGGCATAATCTGTGAAGTTCTGACTTGATATCTATAGTCGTATCTGTACGGAAGACAACAAAGCTTTTGAATCATACTCACTATGTACCTTCATACATAGTTCTCTAGCATTCATAGACAATGAAGCTTGAGTGTGGACATATCATTTCCATCAATCACGTTATTTGTTGTGGGTTTCAATTCGGAGATGGCTTTGAAGCTACCCTCCACAGCAATGACTCATCCACTATCTCTAGGACTGCATATTTACTGCTATCGATATCATTTTGAACTTTCTGTGTTCAAGTTTTGATATCCCTGTCAAATTCCTATCACTCCCATATATCCCTATTCTCAAATTAACTACTCTTTTGATACCCCAGAACAGTTCATATCAACCAGCCCTCAGTCATTCTTTTAATCAGTTTGTGCTATGAATTTCTTTTGCCCTAGCTTCTTTGGTGATCCCATCTACCCACATAATCTACAGAACTCTTATGTCTCAGCAATTTTCAAAAGTTACAAACCTAATTTTGCTTGTTACTTTATTGTACATATTTAACTACCGTAGAATCCTACTCCCAACAACTACATTCACCAAATGCATTGTAATGTAATTGTAATCTAATTTAATAAATTTTTCTTTCTCACTATACTTTTGTTCTGTCATTTAGAATTTTATTTCCCCTTACATCTAAAATGGTCAGTTCCTTTACAAGCAAAACAACAAATCTTGTCTACTACTTTCAATGTCGGAAATTCAAGTACTTCTTTTGTATTTACTTCGCTAATCTAATCCTCTTAGCAGCACGTGACTAAATTCACCTACACTCCATTATGCTACTTTTATTGCAGTTGGTTTTATAATCATTGTTCAAGATAATTCAGGTGATATTCGATGTCATATTCTCTCTGACAGAATTACTATTAATGGTAAAGTACTCCAAATTGTTATGTCGCACAGATTAATCGTCATTTCTGGAGTTTTCCACGTTTTGAAACTTCTGCTGGAAAACTCTTCAGGATTTTAGTTATGGTCGTTGTGGCTGAATACTTTCGTGATTCAGTTTCACTTTCAATTAAGAAGTGCTGTTTTGCCATGCTTTTTCATTTTGTTTACATCATTATTACTCCTTTGTTTGAAGGCCATCTTCATAGTTGTTGGCCATTAAAATTTCATGCAAGAAATATAACTCTGGTTGGTAGGTCACAGATAATGAATGCAGGTGAAGGCCAGTATCTTCCCTATCCTTTTGTGAGTTTACTGTTTTTGCTAGACTATCCTTCAGAAGGATAATGTAAGGAACATATCTTCAAATCAGCAAGTAATAAAATTAAAATTATCAGCCTACAACGGATGTGACTGATAGCCTACACGTTATGGTAGGAATAATGTGACGCATTTACGTAGTGATGTACACATAGATAAAACTGGAAGGCAACAAAAGAATGCGTTGAAGAGCACGAACGCCACACACGCTTAAGATCAAGGCTAAAATATAAAGTAGTAGCGTACGCTCCAGACTTGTATATTACGCTAATAGTTTCAATGGCTCGGCTGTGTTTATACGACTTGATAGGAAAATCATGTACAGCAATTCCTTGCTGCAATCGTATACTGTAGATACATAAAACATGTACTACCTTGGCCACCAAGTTGGAGATGATTGTTACACAAGTATGTGGTATAGTTGGTGGAATACTGGGAATTGCCCGAACGACTTACTGCATACAAAATTCTTTTAGAGGTTGTTAGTATCGAAACTCTCTCGTTTCCGTACAAGAGCGAACTGCATTCTTCCTACACTCGTCATACACCGTGATCTTGTCGGCCGTGCATTGGTAAATGCCATGGCACATTCACGACCTACAGCTTGGAGTGTCACACGCTAACTGACCAGCAAGTCCCAATGTGATCAAGGAACACACAAGTACACAATAAGCAATCATAACATCACCGTATCTAGCAACTACGCAAGTTGAGTGGTATGAAAAAGTGTCGACGTCGAAACTTCTCAAAATACGATATCTCATAAACAACTCTAACTTGAAATCCTGCAACAAACTCTAATGACATTCTAATTTAACCTACTTTTACTTCGTTAATGTCATTTAGCATTGTGATTTAATAAGTGTATGTTTGCAGAAAAAGTACACTACCTTAAAGTTAATACAGTCTGTTTATTGGCTAGTAACAAGAGTCCCCGACGACCAATCGATTCTGTGCATACCGCACATCAACAGCTATTTCCATTATGCAAACATCTGCGGTGCATGTTATAGGTGATTCACTGTGTATGTACACATCATTTGAAAATGACGCGCACATGGCAGGCGGCCATTAAGACTAAATGCCCAGTGAAATGATTAAGAACAATGTAACACAGATATATATTTTAATACTGAACGGTTGCTATGGTCACCAGTAAGATGTAAGAGCATTGTTTAAAGAAAACTCTAGAGCACTGAGATACGAGCAACTGATAGAATGTTATTCAAGGGTATTTCTTCAATTTGGCGCCCCAGATTAATTCCTTGATGCTTTTAAATAACTGAAATAGTACAAAACACAAGATTTTAGACATAAACTAACTCTGACATTCCATTTTGTATTGTTGTTAAGCCATGTTCATGGATAATAGGAGTATACCCGCAAAACGTCTCTAGAATTCGATGCTTATAGATTACAGTCAACCATCCATATTCTGGTGTGTGGATAACTCATCATTTATACAGAAGACTGATTGTTGCTATTTCGTCGAAGCTTTTTCTTCTAGTTTCTTAAAAGCATTATCAACCAATTCTCACATCTTGTTTTCCAAGCATTCTGGTTTTCGGTTAGATTTTACTGCTTTCCACACATTACGAATAGTACTGTTTTTGTCTAAACATCTCCTAGTCTCCCCCTTCAGCGTTATTGCGACTACTACTCCCGTAAGTTTCCCTGAACAACGATCATACCACGTTCTTTTTATCTGGCAATAACACCTACGCGTATGATGGTTCTACGATTCTTGCAGCAAAGTCGTCTATACTTCTCCCATTCCATTTTTTAATCTTCATCTGTAGCCTCAATATAAATCACTATGGCAATTAAAACATTTTTACGATGTTGCTAATTTGCGCTACTCTCTCTGAGCTGTTACACCGACAAATATCAGTGTGATGCACGTCGTTGTTTCAGGGTTTAATTTCACTCGTGAATTCCTTTTTTGTACCGAAGACGAGAAAGCCTATAGCTCACGTGGACTTAACTTCATATGGCATGATTATTGAGGGATAAAATATTAAAAAAGTTTCTTTGTACAGCCACGACGGCTGCGGTATCAATTAACGCTGGACTGCCCGTAAGGGAAAAATATAATTGCTGAAATAAGGCAACGAGCCGCGAGGGTTTTCCTGATGAGTTTCATTGTGCTCCAATATTCACACCTGCATCCTTTAACAACTTTCTGACCCAGATCGATAAGTATATACGCTTTGTAAAATTTTCAGTGTTGTGGAAGTTAGTAGCTTTTCGTTGCTATGAACTGAGTAGTATATGCATTGCAATAATAAGTCGTAAATAATACTTTTATTAAAAACGCTAATTCTGCCGGCTCATCATCAGTGAACTTGAGCTTGAGTCCCGTTATTGTTCTTATGTTTCCAAAACTTCCTCATCTTCTCACCATATGTTTGCGGTCTTTACAGAGCCCATACGTTTTTTTTTTTTTTAATTCACATTTGTCTGCGTCATTTGCTGGAACGTGAACTTATAAGTGTCTGTCTTCTACCTACATATAATCCAAGTAGTTGTGAATGGCTCTAGAGGGAATTGCATGAGATCATTGTAGTTCTTCTCTAGCTAGATTAGCTAAATTTTCAGGTAATGTTTATTGACTTAAAAATTTCTCTAAAGTAATTCTTGTTTATTAAAAGGAATATATCTCTATTTTAGATATAGTTCTTGTGCTCAACATCTATCACATAGGATTAGACACTAAGATTTTTTTAGGCACTCTGAATTAAAGATAGGGCTGTAACGATGAATTTTGTAACTAACGGAAAACAACTTTTTGTTATCAGTGTTTTTTGAGAAACCAGTTCCGTTGATTTGGTTCTTGATATTAAACGTGCTTAATCGTGGCCATTTGTTGTTATTGATTCACTCATACATCAAGTGTTCCCCGTATATATAGTCTCACGTTTTATTTCTTCTTACATGATGCTTTGATGGGCTGCATTATTCATGACACTTCACATTTCTTCCATTTTCTAAAAGATATTTAGAAGTCAGCTCTCTCCTCTATTTCTTTTAGCCGGCTGTATCAAGGTGTGGAGATGATGTTTCAATAATATTTACCATTACGATTAAAATATTTACGAAAAGTTAAACACTTTATTTCTGCACCATTCTTCTTTGTCTCAATACTTAATTGCTTAAAAATATTCTAGCTTGTAATGTCCTGCGCCACTTTTGCAATGGTTTTCTATTTCCACCTATACGTTAAGTACCACATCACAGTCGATATAATCATCGTATTTTCGATTTATACGATGACGCTATAATATTACTAACCTATTTAGTAACTGCATGTTCTTCCTTATGCAAGGGACGAATCAGAACTAATTTTCAGTCATTTTCTACCTTACCATACTTTCAGGCATTACTTTCGTGCAAGGTAATACATCTATTTCTTCTTCAGAGCTACATATGTGGGATTCTGCTATTGTGGTGTCCTCTCCAGGAGCCTTATAATTTTGCAGTCTGCTGATATTACGTTGATATCATCCAGTCTTAGAAAGGAGATCTTCAGTTTAGTAATCTTAGTTTATTATTTACGTTTATACATCCTAGTTTATTATTTCTCATTGTATTGGTTGGTACTTCGAAATTTAGAAGTAGCTTATAATATTGGCAAAAATTTTTAATTTTTCTTTATTTGAGATTGCTAAGGTGTCATTAATAAAAGGAGAAAATATAAAAATACAGACAATGAAACCGGCAAAAGGAAAAACGGACGACTCAAACATTAAATGGGCAAGAATGGCTGCTCAGGAGAACCTGGAAGTCAAATGAAAAGCTGTAGACACATGTATGTTTGTGGGTAACATGGATGCCGCTTACAGGAAAACTACAAAAGCCTTGGGAAAGAAGGGAAATAACTACATCAAAGGCTGCTGCTGCAATCGTATGGGTGAGTGGTGGTGGTTTCTGTGAAAACAGGGTGCGACAATAAAGAAGTTTTTACTCAATCTCGGTACATGTTTTGTCATGGATCTGTGAGAAAAAACACGTATCACGCTGTTGACCTTGTCCAGCGCTGACGTAATAGCAGTACCTTACATTCTGGTGAGATGGTGCTGTGTAGATTTTCCGCATTCGAAACAGCTGGCCGGGCATGGGTGTGTGTGTTTGTCCTTAGGATAATTTAGGTTAAGTAGGGTGTACGCTTAGGGACTGATGACCTTAGCTATTAAGTACCACAAGATTTCACACACATATGAACGTTTTTGAACATCTGGCTGGGGCCGCTGGCGACTTTTGATGGACGTAAGGGCATTATCAGTGTCGTGCTATCTCTCCATCTGCAGCTGCGACTCGAGTGGTCCCTTGGCTATGCAGGAGTTAGCTGCAGCGGCGTGGAGGCTGCTGTAAGTGGGGTTCGACCAGTTGCTTCCTGGCAGGACTCAGACATCAGATGGTGCTGTAGCACTACGTCCTAGGGGGGAGCTTTAGTGCTGGCGCCCCAGGAGTGGATGGCCGGTTGATGGTGATTGGCACGAACTCCCATGAGGAATTTAGTGCTGGCGGCGACGAGCACAGCCTACACTCGAACCCATAGCTGCTGTGGGCAATGGTCATTTTTGCGCTATCCAGTGTTGCCCTGGCGTCTGGTGGTGCTGATGGACTCTACTGAAGAGGATGCTTCTACCTCAAAAATAAGGCCTACTTATGGCTGTTTCAGGTACATTGTTTCACTAACCCTAAGCATCTTGTCTTGTCGTTCATAAAAACAGAATTCTCCTGCTGTGATGACGTCAACCTGCCTGCTACGGTTATTACCACCATGTTTTCTACTATGAGTGTTGTTGACCTGATCTTACAATCTCGTCATGAGCATGTAGTGTTACCTACATGTCACCAGACTGTGGCTGCACACAGTACTGATGCAATACATTATGGTGATTTTCTCACTATTTATACCTTTTTTAAAAAGTTTGAGTAGTGACACTAAGCTCCTCCCACGAGAGAAGATCCAGTCCCTCAGATTGTGTTTCATACTGGTTTTCTATTGAAAACACATTCGCCCATAATCAGTATAGCAAGTACATACCGCTAGATTGGTTATTCCTAACTATTATAAGGTCCCAAATTAATTTCCAACTTCATATATCTATTTTTCATCTCTCGCTCAACGAATCCAGCCAATAGTAACCTGAATTACCCCTGAAATGGTTTTCTGCATATCTCACCATTTCAGATACATAAAAACTAGGAAGGGCAAAATCAAAGTCACCGGGACATTATACCCCAATATGAAGGTTCGCTGAAGTCTAACATTCCAATACAGTTCCATACGCTGCAACAGTTGCTGTTTAAGTGATCCACCCGTCCTGTGCAACTAACATCTGACTTAAGGAATGGTCCTGCCTAGGTTCCCAGATGCCGTTTAGGAAGGTGGAGTTTTGTTTGGCCCACATCTCTAGAGATTCAAGTGACCAACAGAGCAGTGGCTGTGTTATGATCAACAGAGTAACTCGTGTTGTTGTGGCTGGTAAATGAAACGTAGAACCCATGACATCACACATAGTACCACTGATCGACAATCCACTGTCTTGTAATTCCAAACGATTTGCTCCCATGAGGTTTCTCTGCTCTAGCAACTAGCAGCCACTATTTTGTTATTATCTAATGTGTACCCGCCCTCTGAAAATATGTATTTGGTTCCATCACCGATTTTTGGTTAGGGCGACCCTCAATTTTACCCCTGGATATCTGCATGATGCATGTGCTTGCAACTGTCGCGACTTCATGAATCGGGTATACGGTGACCACTATAGTGTGGCGTTGCTGAACCTCACCCTCGGTCATCACCAAGTGTCGATCCCCATTTTCCACCAGTAGTCCTGTCTTAATTGCACTAATCTCCCAACAGCCGCCAGCTTCACTGGATAGGTGTGCTCTGTGTAACATTAAAAATTGCATACCTTTTCGCTCCTGGTATCCTCCCTGATAGGTACTACCGTGCTTTATCTGTCGTCACATCCACAGTTGTTCCATGGCTGCTCGGCTCTGTCAACCAGCTGCAACACCAGCGGTAATTCTCCTTGCACATCTATCTGTATGATAACGTGTGCACAATGACCATTATAAACTCCACTTCCCTCAGAAATCAGCTGTCTCTAAAGCGCACGCATTATGATACTTAACACTAACATATAACCTTATCCTATATAACGGCAGTAACCTATACAATACACACAAAAAAGGAATTGCCTCCTTCATGGACTTCGTTAATAACTCTCGTGGAATTTGTCTGGTGCCCCCTTGAATGGTTGTAGATGACCGATATGCAAAATCGTGGTTCGTTCACATTTACTGATGATGTGCCTTCAATTATTCAATACAGACACCGATACAATGTTAAGATCTTATCCGATCACATCAGAGTATACGGACTCCTCACTATCACCCACTGGCTTACAGAGTCATATGTACTCACTATGAAGGATAAATTTGTGTCTCAGTCTGAATGGTGTGCATTCACCTAATAACTAAGCAGCTTCCAAATTTTCCAGTGATCATGTTCCGTCCTTCCATTAGCTTTTTCATAAAGTGGACTAGTTCTTAACGTATTTACTTTTAATAGAATAACTCTTTTATCAGGTCTGATGTGAAGTTCGTCCCTTGGTCCATAACTGTTTTCACCACCCCAAACTTCAATGTTGTCATATCTGACGTCTGATGGTCTGTTGATCCGACATCGGTACGAGATCTCGATGGAAGGAGAATGGTGGTCTATTAGAGTTAGCCCGAAGTAATTACCTTCTCGTCTGCAGCTGAATATTCCTAACAAATCCGCATCAATCAAACTAAATGATTCTGTTGCTGATGACAAACCTCGGAAATATAATCTGCTTCCGATTCAGATCAGGATACTGTGCGCATTTCACAATATTTCTGATGTACCAAACGACATCACTGTATCTTCCCTGCCACCAGTATCTTTCCACCACCTTACGATGCGTTGCCCTTGACCCCATTGCCCAATAAGATGTTACCATGCATTTCAGGTATACTTCTTGCTTCAGTTCTACTCGCGCAACCACACGTAGACCTAATTTTGTTCCTATACGCAATAGTTCATCACGCATGCTGAACTTATTTGACATGCTATACTGCTTCACTCCTCGTTGGTGCTCTGTGCTGTTTGCCATTCAACAATATCTGGACCAAGCACTTGTACGGCTGCTATTTTCCTGCTTAACCTGTCCACATCTCCATACTTCTTCCCTGCTCTGTAGATTACCTCACACTCAAATTCACTAAGTTCACGTGCCCATCTCGTCAGTCTACTGGATGGGTCCTACAATCTTAATAACGACTTCCAAGCAGTATGGTCTGGCACCATATTGGAGCTCTTTCTATACAGGTAACAACAGGAGTAAGTTACTTCGTTCACCAAGCTAAGTGTCTCTCCCTCTCTCTCTCTTTCTCTTTCTCTCTCTCTCTCTCTCTCTCTCTCTCTCTCTCTCTCTCTCTCTATTGCAGAATAATTCTGTTCAATTGTTTTGAAGCATAGGCAACAGGATATTATTGACCTTCAATCTCCTGCCTCAAAATACCACCGAGAGCACAGTTCAATCCCGTTCAGAGCAGTATAAACTCTTTCCCAAACTCTGAAAACACCAACAATGCTCTCGATGTGAACAACTTTAATTCAGCATACCTTCCCTGAAATTCCTGCAACGACATGAACTTAACACCCTTCTTCTTTACCTGGAGAAGTGGTCGTGCAATACACACATGCCCCATCATGAACTTTCCATAATAATTTGCGAGTTGCAGTAAGGATTGTATCTCCTTGGTTGTTCCCAGTGTCGGTAGATCTTGGACTGTTTGCACTATTCTAAGACCATTTAAAACACCACTCTAACTAATTACATGGTCTAAATAATTGATTTCATCTAGTTTAAAATGCCATTTCTCGGTATCTTGTGTCAAATGACCTTGCCCATAACCTGTAGAATACTTCCCTCAGATATTGCCTATGTACCTGCATGTCTATCAACAAGATGGTTACGTCGTTCACTTACATCAGGCACTAACACAGTTTCATTCCCTTTAGTACTCCTTCTAATAAACGCTGGGCTGATTGTGGTGCATCTTTTGAGTCAAATGACATCTATCCATTCTCATAGTTTCCCCAAGGCGCTGCAAACACAGTTTTGGCTCTGTCACCCAGAGCCGCTTCTAACTAATGATATCCATTCATCAAGTCCATTCTACAGAATTACTAGCACATCTGAAGATTATCATTCGTTTCCGTGAAGTTCGGAATTGGGTAGGCATATGTCGTAGTTCTACTATTTAAAAGGCGTTAATCACAACAGAATCAATAATCTTTCGATTTATCCATAGACTTCTTCGGTGCAATTGCAACTGTAGAAGGACAGCGACACACCTCACTCGTCCAGAATTTCTACAGAGTGATTCCAGGAACACTCCTCTGAGTTGAAATACTTATGCTGGCCACCAAGCTCCGAAGACATGAACATTATTGAGACTGTATTTTAAGAAAGCGCAAAGAGAATTTCATCTGCTTTTATTTAATACATACATTACTTTTGGTAAATGTGAACGTTATTGTATTCTGTTTCACTGCAACGACTTTGCTGTAACTAATCCCCAAATTCAAATCGATGTACGATATTTGCTCATGATTATTTGTTGCGAAGAAGTATGTTTTCGCAACCATTTACAATTCGAATAGGCTCATGCTTTACCTCTTTTATATCAGCATCAGGGCGCCATTTTTCAACAGCACAATGCGCGTCCACACATGGTACAGTTCCTCTCTGAAGTGTCTCTGTGATGTTGAGGTACTCTCATGACCAGAGAGCTCATCAGACCTGTTTCCGATAGTTCGTGTGTGGGATTACCTAGGACATCAACTCCGTCATAGTTTCGGCATCCAGGATTTCAGGTCCAGTTGCAACAGTTGTGAGACAACTTTCGTCAGAAGCAGCAACAACCACATGAGAACAACTATGCATGCCTTTACGACGCACACAGTGACTTGCCTCCTCTCATATTTATATCTTACTCTGAGTAATTCGATTTGGGGAAATATAGACGAGTATGGGCATTACAATGCGACTATTGAGAACTTAGAAGTTACGAATATTTTCATCTTTAATTGCATGCGGTGAAATGTTGCTATTCCTTCACACATGGTCTACCCACGCAGCGTCTCTCGTCGCCTGGGTGGTCCAGTGACAGGTGGGATTTGGTGATCTTGAAAGGGTTACACCGACGGCTGTGAGGGAGCCGAGTGGATGCTGTCCAGACGCCGACATTGTCATAAGAGCGGGGGCGACACGCCCATTGGGGCCTGAAGGAGTGGCTGGAATTAGAGACTCCGTTACTTCGCAGTAACATAGTGAAAACGTTCGCAGACAGGCTACGAGAGAGGCGTGGGAATGACTTGTGTTCCCAGGCAGTCTTGGCGGGAAAATCCCCGCGTTTTCTGCAAATTCATAACTGTGATTGGCTTGATCAGATGATGGCTCCATGTCGTAGCAGAATCGGCGCAGAAATTGGCGCCAACTTTAAGGTTCGCCGATGACATTGTAATTCTGTTGGAGACAGCAAAGGACTTGGAAGAGCAGTTGAACGGAATGGACAGTGTCTTGAAAGGAGGATATAAGATAAACATCAACAAAAGCAAAACGAGGATAATGGAATGTCGTCAAATTAAATCAGGTGATGCTGAGAAAATTAGATTAGGAAATGAGACACTTAAAGTAGTAAAGTAGTTTTCCTATATGGGGAGCAAAATAAATGATGATGGTCGAAGTAGAGAGGATATAAAACGTAGACTGGCAATGGCAAGGAAAGCGTTTCTGAAGAAGAGAAATTTGGTAACATCGAGCATAGATTTAAGTCTCAGGAAGTCGTTTCTGGAAGTTTTTGTATGGAGTGTGGCCTTGTGTGGAAGTGAAACATGGACGATAAGTAGTTTGGACAAGAAGAGAATAGAAGCTTTCGAAATGTCGTGCTACAGTAAGAATGCTGAACATTAGATGGGTAGAACACATAACTAATGAGGAGGTACTGAATAGGATTGGGGAGAAGAGGAGTTTCTGGCACAACTTCACTAGAAGAAGGGATCGGTTGGTAGGACATGTTCCGAGGCATCAAGGGATCACCAGCTTAGTATTGGAGGGCAGCGTGGAGGGTAAAAATCGTACAGGGAGACCAAGAGATGAATGCACTAAACAGATTTAGAAGGAAGACCACAACAACATCAACAACAATGTCCATTGGTGGAATAGTAGTGCTTCAGCAATAGAGTATAATTTTCCACCGGTTACCGACTTGCTCATTGGCATGTTTAGCCACGGCCACTGTGGTGGGGTCGATAATGTTCTGTGTTCCGCTTGTAGTGTGGAGTCTGGACTTTCGGTAGGGGTAGGTTACAAGACTGAGCTCTCGCTGCTCTGGACAACCTGCCTTCCGTTGGCTGTGTAATACACTTTTGTTTAATTGTACCTGTTTGACGAAGTTTCGACACCAATTGATCTTTCTGAGTAAACTTGGAAATTGAGCACCGTGCGTGCAAGCGGCCTATGTTGTCCATGTTCAGCACTTTTGGCTAAAGTCGACTGTATCGGTTTTACTGTGTGACTTTGCTTGTAAAAGTCAATCACTGTACCGTCAGTGACTGTGCGGTGAGACTCCTTTGTCTCCCACATAGGCGCATTAGAATTGCTAGGAAATATTTAGTCTGGAACAACCAGACCAGGATAATTTTTTCGGACTATACTCGCGACATTATCATCACCACTACGGGACGTCGAAGCTACCAGCTATCGCCTCCGGTACAACAGATCGTGTCCTTGCAGTTAAGAGGACAGCCTGGTAAAGTATGTCCGCAGCACCGGCAGATTAGGGAATTTTGCAATGTGACAATCAGAGCTCAGCAGAGCACTCCCGTTCCCGTCTCTTCTATCGTGGTTCTGTCTTGGGTGTTCATTATCTGAGTTCTCACTACTGTAGCAGCAATTACTGTTGGGCTGGCTGGGTGTTTCTCTTAAGATTTGGGTTACAAGGAATTGGCTCCACGTACCACTTGGTCATAAATGTCACAAGCTACTTTATGGACAACTTCACCCTCACAGCATTTATTTGAGTATCCAATTTGACGTGTTGTTAATGTTTCATGTGTTCTTTTTATTATTTTGAGTTTAGTCATAGTAAATCAAATTGTTATTTTGAACAGAACTTTCATTTTGTAGATCGGTAGAGCAACCTTTTCATTTCTGACTAGGTTAAGGAAACTTTCATTTATCAAATTAATTTCTATCAAATTAAATTATTGCAGGTGCCAAACTCTTCTCTACTCCACTTGCAGGTCTTCTTAATCCATGTGCAACAGCAAAAGTCGGAGTTGGAAAATGGGGGACTTCAGCATCATTTCCATATGAAGATTCTAGAAGAATTTAGTGGGAAATACCGTGATAGTCCCGGCCCCTCGCACACTCACTGAATGCATCCTGGTGAGAAGGGGTTCAATTTCATACTGAATAGTTGCTTCGTAAAACATAATTACTTGTACGTTTGACTTGATTTTGTAATCTATGAAATGACATCATTTATCTTCCAAGACCTGGAAGTTTTATTTCGTCTTGTTCTTCCCTGCTGGGACCTTTTTGTGAGGCTAGTAATTTCACTGATGTAAGGACGCTGATGTATGAACATGTTCACTCGTAATAGGCCCACGTAACTTTCGTTATACCATGGCTTGTATGTTTTTTTTTGTTTTGTGGTCTACGTTTCCGTCCTCGCACTGATTGATAAGTTTTAATCTATGGTACCAGGCTTGCCTTACTTCAGGATATTTCATTTTCTTTCAACCATTGACTGTAGATCTTTTAATGTCCGTTTCGTTTTCACAGTCCATTAATTTTTGTACTATGGCATACAATTCTTTTCCCCAGTTTTGTATCTGCTCTATGACCTTAAACTGAACCAATTATTAAAATTAAGGAAACAGCGAGTGACGCTAGCTACTGTTTTATTTAATTTTATAAAGATATCATAAATGAAGAAAGTTTTGTTGATAAAAGCTACGGAGTCACATGTTACTTACCAACACTTAGCAAATAAGTTCATAAATCAAACAAAATTTGGTACACACTAGACGGAGTAAAATTATGTATAGACCGGAAAATACTTAACGGCATTCTCACCTATAATGTACCGTACACTGGTCAAACGTACAATTATCGCGCACAGTGCCCTTGTTAACGCTGTTCTGCAAGTAAACAGTCAATATGTTTTATTATTGGCACGATTTCTTAATTTGAAATTGGAGATCGATAGCTGTCTCAATACAAAGAACTGCTTATTTTGTTTAGAATATAAGATTTAATGCACAACCATTAATGTTGATCATCTGTGTTATTCTTTCTTTATTTTTCGTTCTCTGTTTTTTGTAACGGTAAACGCACACTCAGGAAATGCTTCTCCCTGATGTCTCCTCTGAAAGTCGGCCGTTAATCCGAGGATCTGAAGCTGAAAGAACTCTCGACAGCCGTGCGGAGAAGACAAACAAAAGGCAGGGGCAAGACTTTTATCACCGACGGAAAACTTGAGACAGAGCTGTAGAGATGGTGAGAACCTAGGGGTTATCAGACCGTTCACGTCAGTAAGGAAGAGCCACTATCATTACGAATAACGGCACAAAAACTTAGTGACTGTTTTATAAATCGAGGTTTGTCTGGCCATACCTCTAAGTACCAGAGATACTAATCTTGTGAAACAATAAGAGGAGATTTAATTGTAGTATATACGTGAATTTCCAAACCTTCAGAATCAAAATTGCACAGATTGCAGAGTAACCTAAATTGAGTGTTTTAACGTAAGGAACTAACTGTCGGAACCCAGTAATTACATTTTTCGTTGTAGTAAACAACTGAACATTCGTAGCAACAGCTCCATGGCAATCGGTCGAAGTGCCGACCGCCAGTCAACTATTTGCAGTAATACTGTAGACTATATTATAACAAAGTCTCTCAAGTATGGGTGATGCCTGTTACACAGGGAGAGAGTCAGCTAGGACCCTATAATGCCGTTCTCATTTAATTTCTACCGGGGTTCAAGAAACCAAAGAGGGAACAGTCCGTAGGATTCGTTCAAGCGATCCAATGACGAGGAAGTTAGTTGCTCAGGTGATCACAGGTATCATTACCGGATGTGTATGATGTTCTGTGTGCTGAACCGAAATACTTCCGAGCACAGTGTGAACTGTGATGGCCTATTTTGCATGGACACAAGGTAACGGGCGCTGTTCAAACTTAGTGGCAACGAATGAGGATTTATTAGTGCATCTTAGAGAATGAAAGATAGCAGTGTGATTGTGAATCGTTGTTAGTAGCCCATACTCGTCGTGGCATACGAATTTTCGTGAATCTCGATAAGGCCATCGCGGCAGCCGGAACACCACTACACTTGAAAGACACCTCACTATGCAACATCACAAACCGCAGGAACGTCACCTCTGCAGTACTGCACACATAATACATTCATAGAACTGAGCTCTAGAATGGAAATCATTTGATCCCACTGATAATACGGGTTGTGTAACTGTTCCACCAACACTGCCTCACTTCGTCGAAGTTTCTCTTCACGTACAAACTGATGGGTGTTTACTGACGTATCTTTGATCTCAATCTTCTCAAACCCTAGAGCATGAGCAATCGTTGTGTTAGTTCTGCACCGCTCGTTAGCAGCAGACACAGTGGATGCGCCAAAGAGTGAGACGGCGTGGAGTTTTACAATTCCTCCCTCATCGTCGCTGCTCAGCTCTGCGGATCCCTCCGCCTGGCGACAAAGCGGGCAACGTGAGCCGCTGATCGCACTCGGAGCCTTAGGCCACTACTGCTCCGCTGAAGCCAGGATGCCCTGTGGTTGAGATGAACACGTCGCCGTGAGGTCAGCTGCCGACGCATGCGGCACCGGCGGCTGGGAAGCCGTCGGTCACGATGTCCGCGAGGTCCTGTCATTGACGGACCACGCGCCGTGGGCTGGGTTGCCGTGAAGACCGGGCGTCAGTCCCTGGCGGCTCCTGTGACCAAGACCGCGCTGCGGCCGGTCCTGCTGGAAGTTCTCGCTGTAGTTAATTAGCCATGGTGCCGACCGGACTCGGGCCGACCTCCAGAGCTTAAGATGACATCTGGCGGCGAACGGATGACTCCTGAGGGCTGGAACACACAACAACGAAGATTGAACATTCGGACACGGACCACGTCCGTTCTCAGATCCGAACTGGTTCCTAATGGCTTCTGTCTGTTGCTGCCTACACTCCACTATTTATATCCAGCAGGACGACGTTTTTTACCCTCGTGGTGGCTTTTTGTTATTACTCCCGCAGTATATTGCAGCGTAATTTAGCGTGCTGGCCTCACTCCTCCTTACTCAGCGCTCTCCAGGCTTCGTTGGGCGCTCGGTCTGCATGCATCCTTGCGTCACTCTGCTGGTAGACTGCTGCTGTCAGCAAGGCTATCTGTGTGTGCTTACTTTGCAACGCCTCGGCCCCCGGCGTGCCTCGGTTTTACCATTCTCCCCTCCATGAAGCAACGTTTACTACATGTGGCCGCAACAGTTGTTACTAACTTTTCGTAACTCTCTTGGGTTTGAAAGACTCATTTTCTCGTGCATTTCTATACATAGTGATTAGTTTGTTCCAGTTGGGATTAAACACGCTTGAGAACTCTTCTCTGTACATTCGTTTCGCTTTCTGAGCAATAAATAAAGTGGCGTCATACATGAAGTGCATGCCTCTAAGTTCAGGTAAATACTAATACTAGATCTTCGGCAACCGGTGCCGAAAAGTAAACAGTGGTATGTTCCATAGTAGGAGATCGGCCATATGAGACTAGGATCACAACGTTCATCCAAAAACGTCGTTCCGAATAGAAATGTTCAACCCTGGCATTTCGCACACTTTCGAATTACTAATTGATTATGTTGGAAGGACACAATGTTTTTATAGCACTCTACTTCTGAAACAAATATTTTACATGAAATTTTAATAACCGTTTGGTTGTTGCGTTCCTTAATAATCCGTGAATCATTCATGACAACTGTGTTATGTACACAATGTAAAAGGACGTGTGCGCCTTTTCGAAAAAAAAGGCGTATATGTAAACTATGAAGGAACGAATTATGTACCATTTTTAATACATAAAAACAGCTGCAGCACCCTAAAGTCTATACAGTTCAACAACTTGGTTTGTAGCGTCCCTCACGACATATTTTCCCGATAAGTGATTGTAACCATTGTCTTTGCGGTGATCGGACTCGGATAAAGCCGTCGGCAGGAGAAGCGTTCTTTGAACGTTCAACGTTCAGCGAGCAGAGTTCGACGTGCTGCTGAACGCTCAGAAACGATGCGACTTGTGCATATTGTTCCTGTGCCCCAATCGTGATATAAGCCAGCTGCATCTGGCTCACACATAACAATTTTTACGAAATTGACGGTCGCAAAATTCCTTTGTTAGCTCTACTAAAACGCACATATTCTCCCTTGACCATACGCTAGTCACTTTGTTCAGCCGGCACTGTACATAAATAAAAGTTCAATATCTGCGAACATCCCATAATCCCAAAAGAAAGGTAACACGTTTACTCAGTAACGAGATCGCTTTGTAAAATAACCTTTACAAATAGTGCGATACCATCTTACATAGATTTTCCATCATCATCATCATCATCATCATCATTTGAGACTGATTATGCCTTTCAGCGTTCACTCTGGAGCATAGTCCCCCTTATAAAATTCCTTCATGATCCCCTATTCAGTGCTAACATTGGTGCCTCTTCTGATGTTAAGCCTATTACTTCAAAATCATTCTTAACCGGATCCAGGTACCTTCTTGGTCTGCCCCGACTCCTCCGACCCTCTACTGCTGAACCCTTGAAACTGTTGGGTAACCTTACCTCTTCCATGTGTGTAACGTGACCCCACCATTTAAGTCTGTTCGCCCTGACTGCTACATCTATAGAGTTCATTCCCAGTTTTTCTTTGATTTCCTCATTGTGGACACCCTCCTGCCATTGTTCCCATCTACTAGTACCTGCAGTCACCCTAGCTACTTTCATATCCGTAACCTCAACCTTGTTGATAAGGTAACCTGAATCCACCCAGCATTAGCTCCCATACAACAAAGTTGGTCGAAAGATTGAACGGTGCACAGATAACTTAGTCTTGGTACTGACTTTCTTATTGCAGGACAGAGTAGATCGTAGCTGAGCGCTCACTGGATTAGCTTTGCTACACCTCGTTTCCAGTTCTTTCACTATGTTGCCATCCTGTGAGGATATGCATCCTCAGTACTTGAAACCATCCACATGTTCTAACTTTGTTCCTCCAATTTGGCACTCAATCCGTTTATATCTCTCTCCCACTGACATTACTTTTGTTTTGGAGATGCTAATCTTCATACTATAGTCCTTAGATTTCTGATATAGCTCTGAAATATTACTTTGCAAAGTTTCAATCGAATCTGCCATCACAACTACGTCATCAGCATATGCAAGACTACTTATTTTGTGTTCACATATCTTAATCTCACCCAGCCAGTCTATTGTTTTCAACATATGATCCATAAATAATATGAACAACAGTGGAGACAGGTTGCAGCCTTGTCTTACCCCTGAAACTACGCCGAACCATGAACTCAATTTACTGTCAACTCTAACAGCTGCCTGACTATCCATGTAAAGACCTTTAATTGCTTGCAAAAGTTTGCCTCCTATTCCATAATCTCGTAGAACAGACAATTACTTCCTCCTACGCATCCGGTCATATGCCTTCTCTAGATCTATAAAGCATAGATAGAATTCCCAATTCCACTCATAACACTTCTCCATTATTTGCCGTAAGCTAAAGATCTGGTCCTGACAACTTCTAAGAGGCCTAAACCCACACTGATTTTCATCCAATTGGTCCTCAACTAATACTCGCACTTTCCTTTCAACAATACCTGAGAAGATTTTGCCCACAACGCTGATTAAAGAGATACCTCTGTAGTTGTTACATTCTTTTCTGTTTCCAAGTTTAAAGATTGGTGTGATTACTGCATTTGTCCAGTGTGATGGAACCTGTCCCGACTCCCAGGCCATTTCAATTATCCTGTGTAGCCATTTAAGACCTGACATTCCAGTGTGTTTGATTTCCGACTTAATTTCATCCTCCCCAGCTGCTTTATTGCACTGCAATCTATTGACCATTTTCTCCACTTCCTCAAATGTGATCCTATTTCCTTCGTCATTCCTATCCCATTCTACCTCGAAATCTGAAACATTACTGATCGTATTTTCACCCACATTAAGCAACTCTTCAAAATGTTCCCTCCATCAGCCCAAGGAATCCACAGGATTCACCCGCAGTTTTCCTGACCTGTCCAAAATACTTGTCATTACCTTCTTACCTCCCTTAACCAAAGTCTGCTAATTACAATCCAGAATGGTTTTCCAGCAGCTTGACCCAAAGTCTCCAACCTGTTTCCAAGATTTCTTCTAGGATGCTGCAATTATCTGTTTGGCTTGTTTCTTTCTTCAACATAACTTTCTCTGTCTACCTGAGTTCTAGTACGTAGCCGTTTTTGATAGGCCTTCTTTTTCCTTTTACAGCCTGCCTTGACTGTGTCAGTCCACCAAGCTGTTTGCTTCATCATACCTTTACACACTACTGTTCCAAGATATTCTTTAGCCACTTCTAGTGCTGTGTCCCTGTACTTTGCCCATTCCTTTTCCAATGACTGTAATTGACTACATTCAACTAAATGGTACCTTTCTGAGATCACTGTTATGTACTTGTGCCTGATTTCCGTATCCTGAAGTTTCTCCACTCTTATCCTCCTACATATGGACCTGACCTCCTGTACTTTTGGCCTCACAATCCCAATTTCACTGCAGATTAAATAATGATCAGTGTCATCAAAGAATCCCCTGAATACACGTGTGTCCCTCACAACCTTCCTGAATTCCTGATCTGTTATTATATAGTCAATGACAGATCTGGTTCCCCTGCCGTCCCAAGTATACCGGTGAATGTTATATGTTTAAAAAAGGAGTTTGTGATTACTAAGCCCATACTGGCACAGAAATCCAAGAGTGTTTCCCGTTCCTGTTGGCCTCCATATCCTCTCCAAATTTACCCATAACCTTTTCATAGCCTTCTGTTCGATTTCCAATCCTGGCATTAAAGTCACCCATGAGCAGAGCACTGTCCTTGTCGTTTAACAACTACATCACTCAGTGCCTCATAAAAACTATCCATCTCATCTTGATCTGTCCCTTCTCAATGCGAATATACTGACACAATCCTAATTTTCTTGCTAGACACTGTCAAATCTATCCGCATCAGTCGTTCGTTTACATACCTTATTGCAACTACGCTGGGTTCCATTTCTTTCCTGATATAAAGCCCTGCACCCCATTGTGCTTTTCCTGCTTTGACTCCTGACAGGTAGACCATGTATTCTCCCACTTCCTCTTCCTTCTCACCCCTTACCCGGATGTCACTAACAGCTAAAACGTCCAGCCCCATCTTATTTGCAGCCTCTGCCAGCTCTACCTTCTTCCCAGAGTAGCCCCCATTGATAATAATAGCTTCCCATCTCATTACCATTTGTTTGCCAAGTCGTATCTTAGGAGTCCCTGGTTTGTCGGTGAGAGGTGGGACTACGTCACCTCCAAAGGTCCGAGGCATTTTGCTCTGATTGTTGCCAGCATCATATTTAAAGTACCAGGGAAGCAGATTGCTAGCCTTACTTGCCCTGAGTCCCATTGAGTTTTACCCCTAACGGTTGAAGGACTAACCGGTGGATGTGGTAGTCTTTACCGTATGGGCACAAAGGTGACCACGACTCAGAATATGTCCGAGACGCCCAGGCTTATTCCAAAGGAACTGGTATCCCGACTGTCGGGACCACTTACTTGGCCACTCATACGTTGCCCGTGGTTCATGAACTAGGACATGACTACAGGAACCCACACCATGAAACACACGAAGTTAAAAATCTTACATCATTCTCACTTTTTAGTAAAACAACAAGCTCATCCTAACTTCATCTACATCTACATCTACATACATACACCGCAGTCCACCATAAGGTGCATGGCGGAGAGTACCTCGTACCACAACTAGCACCTTCCCTCCCTATTCCACTCCCAAACAGAACGAAGGAAAAATGACTGTCTGTAGAAGCCCTAAACTGTCTCATCTTATCTTTGTGGTCTTACCGCGAAATATAAGTTGACGGCAATAAAATTGCACTGCAGTCAACCTCAAATGCTGGTTCTCTAAATTTCCTCAGTAGCGATTCACGAAAAGAACGCCTCCTTTCCTCTAGAGCCTCCCACCCGAGATCCTAAAGTATTTCCGTAACACTCGCGTGATGATCAAACTTAGTAGTAACAAATCTAGCAGCCCGCCTCTGAATTGCTTCAATGTCCTCCCTCAATCCGACCTGATCTGGATCCCAAACGCTCGACCAGTACTCAAGAATAGGTCGTATTAGTGTTTTATAAGATGAACCACATCTTCCCAAAATTCTACCAATGAACCGGAGACGACTATCCGCCTTCCCCACAACTGCCATTACATGCTTGTCCCACTTCATAGCGCTCTGCAGTGTTACGCCCAAATATTTAATCGACGTGACTGTGTGAAGCGCTACACGACTAATGGAGTATTCAAATATTGCGGGATTCTTTTTCCTCTTCATCTGCATTAATTCACATTTTTCTATTTTTAGAGTTAGCTGCCATTCTTTACACCAGTCACAAATCCTGTCCAAGTCATCTTGTATCCTCCTACAGTGACTCAACGACGACACCTTCCCGTACACCACAGCATCATCAGCAAATAGCCGCACATTGCTATCTACCCTATCCAAAAGATCATTTATGTAGATAGAAAACAACAGTGAACCTACCACACTTACCTGGGGCACTCCAGATGATACCCTCACCTCCGATGAACACTCACCACCATCGAGGACAACGTACTGGGTTCTATTACTTAAGAAGCCTTCGAGCCATTCACATATTTGGAAACCAATCCCATATGCTCGTACCTTAGTTAGGAGTCTGCAGTGGGGCACCGAGTCAAACGCTTTCCGGACGTTGGGCAAGAGATTCGCGATAAATGCAAGCTAAGTAAGGAGCCAAAACAGTAGAGTACTCTCTGTAAAACCAAATTGGAATCCCATGAGGACCTGGCGATTTATTTATTTTCAACCCATTCAGCTGCTTCAAAACCCCAGGGATGTCTATCACTATGTCGTCCATACGGGAATCTGTACGAGACTCAAACGGCGGTATGTTTGTACGATCCTCCTGCATGAAAGATTTCTCAAATGCTAAATTTAATATTTCAGCTTTCGTTTTGCTGTCTTCCGTTGCCAGGCCAGACTGATCAGTGAGTGACTGGATGGAAGACTTCGACCCGCTCACCGATTTTACGTAAGACCAGAATTTTCTTTGGTTTTCAGCAGGTTGTTTTGGTAAGGTATGCTTCGCGCATCGCTCTTTTTACAACAGCACGAATCTCTACTAACTTTTGCCTGTCCTCATTCTCCTGATCTTTCTTGTACCGCGAGTGCAACTGCCTTTGCTTCCTGAGCATTCTCCGAATTGCGCTGTTAAACCACGGTGGGTCTTTTCCGTTCGTAACCAACCCTTACGGCACATACTTCTCCAATGCGTGAATTACAATTTGTTTAAAATTTACCCATAATTCTTCCACGTCCTTCGTACCGGAAGTAAGTGAAGTAGATTCATATACTAAGTGGGAAGCTAACAACTGCTTATCTGCTCTTTCTAGTAAGAATACTCTCCAAGCCCTCTTGACCAACTTTTTAACTTTCGTAAGCATAGTGGTAATGACAACATCATGATTAATAATCCCTGTCTCAACACTGACACCGTCGATGAGGTCTGGTCTGTTCGTGGCTACCAGATCTAAAATATTTCCATTTTGCGTTGGCTGTCGATTTAGCTGCTCAAGACAGTTTTCGGATAATGTGTTCAAAAGTAATTCACACGCCGGCTTGTCTGTACTACATGTAATGAATCCATAGACATCCCAGTCTATACTATGTAGGTTGAAGTCGCCTCTGACTAATATAGTACGATCCGGGTACTTCTGCGATATAGAGTGTAGACTCCCTATGAATGATTCTAGAACTGTCACGGTGGAACCTGGTGGCCGGTAATAACACCCAACAATTAACTAGCCCTGTTAAACGTGTTCAGATAACTTCACAATCACACTCTACTACGACCTCAGTAGACACAATATTTTTGTCAACTGCAATGAAGGCACCACCTCCTACGGTGTCTAATCTGTCTTTCCGATACACGTTCCAACCCTCACTAAATACTTCAGAACTTCTAATCTCAGGGTTCAGCTAGGTCTCAGTCCCGAGAGTAATTTGCGCACCACACGCTTCCTGGAGGGCAGTAAATTCAGGAACTTTATTCCGAACACTCTGAAAATTTACTGCTAATATCTTGATAGCTGAAATGTCTTTACACTGAGCGCGTCCTGATATCCTTGCCTGCACGTCCACAGGTGAGTGTTCATCAGGACACCTCGCACTACTGCCTAGCCTAAAAAAAAAAAACCATGTGATCCTGTTCAGTCGTCGAATCTTCACAGTACATGACATTGGAAATTCAAAAGGAGAAAGAGAAATATCTTTCTTGAAGTAGTGCAATCTGTGTCCTAGATTAAGCCAATCGAGCAAACTCACTCCTCAGAAAAAGAGAAGTTATGTTTACATAGCACCGAATATCGTAGCACATACTTATATTAAATTAGTAAGTAAAAGTCAGAACCTGTTAAAAACACTAAAGTTCGTAAAATAATATTTGAATCCAGGGCGACGCCAGCCACCAACTCATCACCAGACTGCTTAGAATTCTCTGACGCTACTCATTTCAATTGAAAGGAAAACAGCCCTCGGTCACTATTTTCAACAAATTAACCTAATTTCAACACTGCTAGAAGTGTGTTCCTCTGAATTTAAATCAAAGGATGGTCTATATTCTATAACATGGTCATAGAACTATGACTAAAAACGTATGATAGGGTATAAGTACGGAATCATCGTGACAGACTGGCTGTACCTATATGTCATTTATAAAATAAAAAAATATGCCAAAAGGGCATTAGTCGCAAAGGTAAAAGAAAACTGTGATGGCGAGCCACTAAGGGCTGCTCGTTACTTGCGTTGTGCAGGTTGCAAAACGACGTTTCAGGCATACATACCAACATCGCAAGCTGAAGATGAAGAGATAAAGTGTACAAGGATATTGAAAGGGTTATACAGTATGTAAATGGAAATGAAAAAGTAATAGTCATGGGGGACTAGAAAGCAGTTGTAGGAAAAGGAGTAGAAAAAAAGTTACAGGAGAATATGGGCTTCGGACAAGGAGTGAGATAGGAGAAATCTTGAGTTCTGTAATAAACTTCAGCTAGTAATAGCGAATACTCGGTTCAGGAATCACATGAGGAAAAGGTATACTTGTAAAAGGCTGGGTTGTATGGAAAGATTTCAGTTAGATTACATCATGGTCAGATAGAGATTCCAAAATCAGATACTGGAATGTACCGCGCACCCAGGAGCAGATATAGACTCAGAGCACACCTTTGTAGTGATGAAAAGTAGGCTGAAGTTTAAGACATTAGTCGGGAATAATCAATACGCAAAGAAGTAGGATACGGAAGTCCTGAGGAATGGCGAGATACGCTTGAAATTCTCTGTGGCTACAGATACAACAGTATGGAATAACTCAGTAATAATCAATACGCAAAGAAGTAGAATACGGAAGTCCTGAGGACTGGCGAGATACGCTTGAAATTCTATGTGGCTACAGATACAACAGTAAAGAATAACTCAGTACGTAGTACAAATGGAGAGGAATGGACATCCCAAAAAAGGGTGACAATAGAAGTTGGGAAGGAAAACATACGTACAAAAAAGGTAACTGCGAAGAAACCATGAGTAATGGAAATACTTCAATTGATTGATGAAAAGAGGAAGTACAAAAATGTTTCCGGAAACTCAGGAATACAGAAATACAAGTCGCTGAGGAATCATATAAATAGGAAGTGCAGTGAAAACGAAATGGTGGCAGGCCAAATGTGAAGAAATCGGAAAAGGAATGATTGTCGGCAGGACCGACTCAGCATACATGAAAGTCAAAACAACCTTCGGTGACATTAAAAGCAAGAGTGACAACATTAAGAGTGCAACGTGAATTCCACTGTTAAATGCGGAGGAGAGAGCGGATAGGTGGAAAGAATACACTAAGAGCCTCTATGAGGGGGAACATTTTCCTAGGTGGTATAAGAAGAAACAGGAGTCGATTTAGAAGTGATAGGAGAACCAGTATTAGAATCAGAATGTAAAAGAGATTAGCTAGACTTCAGATCATATAAGGCAGAAGGTGTAGATAACATTCCATCAGAATTTCTAAAGTCGTTGGGGGAGTGGCAACAAAACGACTATGTAGAATGTATGAGTCAGGCGAGATACCATCTGAATTTCCGAATGACATCATCCACACAATTCCGGAGGCGGCAAGTTCAGACACGTGCGAGAATTATCGCACAGTCAGCTTAATACCTCATTCATCCAAGTCACTGACAAGAGTAATATACAGTAGAATGGATAAGAAAACTCACGCAGGATGCGCTTGATGACGATCAGTTTGGCTTTAGGAAAGGTAAGGGCACGAGAGAGGCTTTTCTTACGTTGCGATTGATAATGGAAGCAAGACTAAAGAAAAATCAAGACATGTCATTGGATATGTCGGCCTGCGAAAAGCATTCGACAATGTAAAATGGTGCACGATATTCTAAATTATGAGAAAAATAGGGGCAAGCTATTGGGAGAGACAGGTAATATACTATATGTACAATAACCAAGAGGGAATAATAAGAGTGGACGACCAAGAATGAAGAGCTCGTATTAAAAAGGGTGTAGGACAAGGACGTAGACTTTCGCCCCTACTGCTCAATCTGTACATCGGGAAAGCAATGATGGAAATGAAAGAAAGTTTCATCTACATCTACATCTACATCTATACTCCGCGAGCCACCTTACGGTGTGTGGCGGAGGGTACTTATTGTACCACTATCTGATCCCCCCTTCCCTGTTCCATTCACGAATTGTGCGTGGGAAGAACGACTGCTTGTAAGTCTCCGTATTTGCTCTAATTTCTCGGATCTTTTCGTTGTGATCATTACGCGAGATATATGTGGGCGGTAGTAATATGTTGCCCATCTCTTCCCGGAATGTGCTCTCTCGTAATTTCGATAATAAACCTCTCCGTATTGCGTAACGGCTTTCTTGAAGTGTCCGCCACTGGAGCTTGTTCAGCATCTCCGTAACGCTCTCGCGCTGACTAAATGTCCCCATGACGAATCGCGCTGCTTTTCGCTGGATCATGTCTATCTCTTCTATTAATCCAACCTGGTAAGGGTCCCATACTGATGAGCAATACTCAAGAATCGGACGAACAAGCGTTTTGTAAGCTACTTCTTTCGTCGATGAGTCACATTTTCTTAGAATTCTTCCTATGAATCTCAACCTGGCGCCTGCTTTTCCCACTATTTGTTTTATGTGATCATTCCACTTCAGATCGCTCCGGATAGTAACTCCTAAGTATTTTACGGTCGTTACCGCTTCCAATGATTTACCACCTATGGCATAATCGTACTGGAATGGATTTCTGCCCCTATGTATGCGCATTATATTACATTTATCTACGTTTAGGGAAAGCTGCCAGCTGTCGCACCATGCATTAATCCTCTGCAGGTCCTCCTGGAGTACGTACGAGTCTTCTGATGTTGCTACTTTCTTGTAGACAACCGTGTCATCTGCAAATAGCCTCACGGAGCTACCGATGTTGTCAACTAAGTCATTTATGTATATTGTAAACAATAAAGGTCCTATCACGCTTCCCTGCGGTACTCCCGAAATTACCTCTACATCTGCAGATTTTGAACCGTTAAGAATGACATGTTGTGTTCTTTCTTCTAGGAAATCCTGAATCCAATCACAAACCTGGTCCGATATTCCGTAAGCTCGTATTTTTTTCACTAAACGTAAGTGCGGAACCGTATCAAATGCCTTCCTGAAGTCCAGGAATACGGCATCAATCTGCTCGCCAGTGTCTACGGCACTGTGAATTTCTTGGGCAAATAGGGCGAGCTGAGTTTCACATGATCTCTGTTTGCGGAATCCATGTTGGTTATGATGAAGGAGATTTGTATTATCTAAGAACGTCATAATACGAGAACACAAAACATGTTCCATTATTCTACAACAGATTGACGTAAGCGAAATAGGCCTATAATTATTCGCATCTGATTTATGACCCTTCTTGAAAATGGGAACGACCTGCGCTTTCTTCCAGTCGCTAGGTACTTTACGTTCTTCCAGCGATCTACGATAAATTGCTGATAGAAAGGGGGCAAGTTCTTTAGCATAATCACTGTAGAATCTTAAGGGTATCTCGTCTGGTCCGGATGCTTTTCCGCTACTAAGTGATAGCAGTTGTTTTTCAATTCCGATATCGTTTATTTCAATATTTTCCATTTTGGCGTCCGTGCGACGGCTGAAGTCAGGGACCGTGTTACGATTTTCCGCAGTGAAACAGTTTCGGAACACTGAATTCAGTATTTCTGCCTTTCTTCGGTCGTCCTCTGTTTCGGTGCCATCGTGGTCAACGAGTGACTCAATAGGGGATTTAGATCCGCTTACCGATTTTACATATGACCAAAACTTTTTAGGGTTCTTGTTTAGATTGTTTGCCAATGTTTTATGTTCGAATTCGTTGAATGCTTCTCTCATTGCTCTCATTGCTCTCTTTACGCTCTTTTTCGCTTCGTTCAGCTTTTCCTTATCAGCTATGATTCGACTACTCTTAAACCTATGATGAAGCTTTCTTTGTTTCCGTAGTACCTTTCGTACATGATTGTTATACCACGGTGGATCTTTCCCCTCGCTTTGGACCTTAGTCGGTACGAACTTATCTAAGGCGTACTGGACGATGTTTCTGAATTTTTTCCATTTTTGTTCCACATCTTCTTCCTCAGAAATGAACGTTTGATGGTGGTCACTCAGATATTCTGCGATTTGTGCCCTATCACTCTTGTTAAGCAAATATATTTTCCTTCCTTTCTTGGCATTTCTTATTACACTTGTAGTCATTGATGCAACCACTGACTTATGATCACTGATACCCTCTTCTACATTCACGGAGTCGAAAAGTTCCGGTCTATTTGTTGCTATGAGGTCTAAAACGTTAGCTTCACGAGTTGGTTCTCTAACTATCTGCTCGAAGTAATTCTCGGACAAGGCAGTCAGGATAATGTCACAAGAGTCTCTGTCCCTGGCTCCAGTTCTGATTGTGTGACTATCCCATTCTATACCTGGTAGATTGAAGTCTCCCCCTATTACAATAGTATGATCACGAAACTTCTTCACGACGTTCTGCAGGTTCTCTCTGAGGCGCTCAACTACTACGGTTGCTGATGCAGGTGGTCTATAGAAGCATCCGACTATCATATCTGACCCACCTTTGATACTTAACTTAACCCAGATTATTTCACATTCGCATTCGCTAATAACTTCACTGGATATTATTGAATTCTTTACTGCTATAAATACTCCTCCACCATTGGCGTTTATCCTATCCTTGCGGTATATATTCCATTCTGTGTCTAGGATTTCGTTACTGTTCACTTCCGGTTTTAACCAACTTTCCGTTCCTAATACTATATGCGCACTATTTCCTTCAATAAGAGATACTAATTCAGGAACCTTGCCCTGGATACTCCTGCAGTTTACCAATATTACGTTAACTTTTCCTGTTTTTGGTCTCTGAGGACGGACGTTCTTTATCAACGATGATAATGTCCTCTCTGGTAAGCCGTCAGGTATTTTATCGTTTCGCCCAAGGGGGGGTCCCTCTAACCTAAAAAAACCCCTTGTGCACGCCACACGTACTCTGCTACCCTAGTAGCTGCTTCCGGTGTGTAGTGCACGCCTGACCTGTCTAGGGGGGCCCTACAGTTCTCCACCCAATAACGGAGGTCGATGAATTTGCAACCATTATAGTCGCAGAGTCGTCTGAGCCTCTGGTTTAGACCCTCCACACGGCTCCAAACCAGAGGACCGCGATCGACTCTGGGCACTATGCTGCAGATATTAAGCTCAGCTTGCACTCCGCGTGCGATGCTGGGTGTCTTCACCAAATCAGCCAGCCGCCGGAAGGAACCAAGGATGGCCTCAGAACCCAAGCGGCAGGCGTCATTCGTTCCGACATGTGCTACTATCTGCAGCCGGTCACACCCAGTGCGTTCAATAGCTGCCGGAAGGGCCTCCTCTACATTACGGACGAGACCCCCCGGCAAGCACACCGAGTGCACACTGGCATTCTTCCCCGACCTACCCGCTATTTTCCTGAGGGGCTCCATAACCCGCCTAACGTTGGAGCTCCCTATAACTAATAGGCCCGCCCTCTGTGACTGTCGGGACCTTGCCGGAGAATCGGCCACTGGCCCAACAGGCGAGGCATCCTGTGGTGGCTCGGAAACGATGTCATCACCACTAGGAAGCACCCCGTACCTGTTGGAAAGGGGTAAGGCAGCTGCCACGCGGCCAGATCCCACCTTCGCCTTTCGGCCAGGCACGCGCGAGCCCACCACTGTCCGCCATTCACCCTGGAGTGATGGCTGACCGGTAAGATGCTCACTGCCGGAAGACGCAGCGACATCAGGGGTTCCATGTGATTCCAAGGCCACCGAAGTAGGCATAGGTCTCACCACAGTTGCCCCAACGCCACTACGAGCCGACGCCTGCGCCTCGAGCTCGATGAGCCTAACAGACAAAGCCTCCACCTGCCCCCGAAGAGTGGCCAATTCTCCTTGCGTCCGCTCACAACAACCACAGTCCCTACACATGACTATGTTTACCCTACTCTATACGGTGACAAATTCCCAAGGTAATCTTCTGATGAGCTACTCTGATAATCAAGAAACACTCACTGAAATACGAGACGCGAAAACTACGCTGGGTTTTCCCAGAAAAACTATTTAAAAGCTAAGCGCAGCAAATAAATACAAAAACGCTTTATACAAACAGTACTCGCTGCTGCTGGTGCTCTCGCTCTGGCTGTCACAAGACAACTGCTGATTCAAGTGACTAGTGGCTAACGGCCGCGAAACAAACAAAAGACGGTTTTAGGGCGCTTTCTGTTCTAAACGATCAAGAAAACACTAAGAAATCTAACACGAAAACTACGTAAAGTTTTATCAAGAACTGTTAGTTACTATGCAGAGCAGATAAACACAAATAGAATCCCTTCCTTAGTGGAAGGTCGTAAACAAAATGCAAAATAAACGCTTTATACAAACAGTACTCGCTGCTGCTGGTGCTCAGGAGTCGAAATAAAATTCAAGGCGAAAGGATAGCAACGTAAGATTCGCTGATGACATTGCTATACTGAGCGAAAATGAAGAAGAATTACATGATCTGCTGAATGGAATGAACAGCCTAATGAGTACAGAGTATGGATTGAGAGTAAACCGAAGAAAGACGGAAGTAATGAGAAGTAGTGGTAATGAGAAGAGCGAGAACTTATATCAGGATCGACGGACACAAAGTAGATGAATTTGAGGAATTCTGCTACCTAGGCAGTAAAACAACCAGTGACGGACGGAGCAAGGAGGATATGAAAAACAGATTAACAATGGCAAAGAGGGCATTTCTGGCCAAGAGAAGTCTGCTGATGTCAAATATCGGCCTTAGTTTGAGGAAGAAATATCTGACAATGTACTTCTGGAGCACAGCAATGTATGGTAGTGAGACATGAACTGTGGGAAAACTGGAACAGAAGATTATCGAAGCACTTGAGTTGTGGTGCTAAAGACGAATATTGAAAATTATGTGGACTGATAAGATAAGGAATGAGGAGGTTTTGTGCAGAGTTCAAGAGGAATGGAATAGGTGGAAAACACTGATAAGTGAAAAGACAGCATGATATGACATCTGTTATGACATGAGGGAATGACTTCCATGGTACTAGAGTGCAAAACCTGTAGAGGAAGACAGAGTTTGGAATACATCCAGCAAATAATAGAGGACGTCGGTTGCAAGTGGTACTCTGAGATGAAGAGGTTAGCACAGGAGAGGAATTCGTGGTGGGCCGCATCAGATCAGTCAGAAGACTGATGACCCAAAAAGCGTTCAACTTTTTATACAACTGAAGCAGATGTTGAAGCTAATTCCGTTATTATCGCTGGCTGCATGCAACTGGGTGAATATATAAAGCTACAATATTGTCACAGCTTATGCATACACTTAAACTAAATTCTCAGAGTCGGTTCGTTGAGCTGCTTAATAAATGGTGTAGTAACGTTTGTGGAGACGCTTCATGAATGTAAAGTAAAAGAGTATAATCAGAACGGATAACAGAGAATAGGGAAGGAAAAATGTTTTGCGTTTACCAAGTACTTCATGAATGTATATTAAAGTAATAGAGTACAATCAGAACGAACTACAGAAAATAGGGACGAAAAAATATACTAAGTATGCCAAGTACCTTATTTTAGTTAACATGCTTGTTCACTCACGTTTAAAGGAATTAGAAGTGGTTAATAAGTAAATGGAAAATAATGTGAAATATGAACCATTGACCTTGCCGTTGGTGGGGAGGCTTGAGTGCCTCAGCGATACAGATAGCCGTACCGTAGGTACAACCACAACGGAGGGGTATCTGTTGAGAGGCCAGACAAACGTGTGGTTCCTGAAGAGAGGCAGCAGCCTTTTCAGTAGTTGCAAGGGCAACAGTCTGGATGATTGATCTGGCCTTGTAATAATAACCAAAACGGCCTTGCTGTGCTGGTACTGCGAACGGCTGAAAGCAAGGGGAAACAACGGCCGTAATTTTTCCCGAGGGCATGCAGCTTTACTGTATGATTAAATGATGATGGCGTCCTCTTGGGTAAAATATTCCGGAGGTAAAATAGTCCCCCATTCGGATCTCCGTGCGGGGACTATTCAGGGGGATGTCGTTATCAGAAGAAAGAAAACTGGCGTTCTACGGATCGGAGCGTGGAATGTCAGATCCCTTAATCGGGCAGGTAGGTTAGAAAATTTAAAAAGGGGAATGGATAGGTTAAAGTTAGATATAGTGGGAATTAGTGACGTTCGGTGGCAGGAGGAACAAGACTTTTGGTCAGGCGAATACAGGGTTATAAATACAAAGTCAAATAGGACTAATGCAGGAGTAGGTTTAACAATGATTAAAAAACTAGGAATGTGGGTAAGCTCCTACAAACAACATAGCGAACGCATTATTGTGGCCAAGATAGAAACGAAGCCCACGCCTACTACAGTAGTTCAAGTTTATATCCCAACTAGCTCTGCAGATGATGAAGAAATTGAAGAAATGTATGATGAAATAAAAGAAACTATTCAGGTTGTGAAGGGAGACGGAAATTTAATAGTCATGGGTGACTGGAATTTGGCAGTGGGAAAAGGGAGAGAAGGAAACGTAGTAGGTGAATATGGATTGTGGCTAAGAAATGAAAGAGGAAACCGCCTGGTAGAATTTTGCACAGAGCACAACTTAATCATAGCTAACACTTGGTTTAAGAATCATGATTGTAGGTTGTATACATGGAAGAACCCTGGAGATACTAAAAGGTATCAGATAGATTACATAATGGTAAGACAGAGATTTAGGAACCAGGTTTTAAATTGTAAGACATTTCCAGGGGCAGATGTGGACTCTGACCACAATCTATTCGTTATGACCTATAGATTAAAACTGAAGAAACTGCAAAATGGTGGGAATTTAAGGAGATGGGACCTGGATAAACTGACTAAACCAGAGGTTGTACAGAGTTCCAGGGAGAGCATAAGAGAACAATTGACAGGAATGCGGAAAGAAATACAGTAGAAGAGGAATGGGTAGCTTTGCGGGATGAAGTAGTGAAGGCAGCAGAGAATCAAGTAGGTAAATAGACGAGGGCTAGCAGAAATCCTTGGGCAACAGAAGAAATATTGAATTTAATTGATGAAAGGAGAAAATATAAAAATGCAGTAAATGAAGCAGGCAAAAAGGAATACAAACGTATCAAAAAGGAGATCGATAGGAAGTGCAAAATGGCTAAGCAGGGATGGATAGAGGACAAATGTAAGGATGTAGAGGCTTATCTCACTAGGGGTAAGGTAGATACTGCCTACAGGAAAATTAAAGAGACCTTTGGAGATAAGTGAACCACCTGTATGAACATCAAGAGCTCAGATGGAAACCCAGTTCTAAGCAAAGAAGGGAAAGCAGAATGGTGGAAGGAGTATACAGAGGGTCTATACAAGGGCGATGTACTTGAGGACAATATTATGGAAATGGAAGAGGATGTAGATGAAGATGAAATGGGAGATACGATACTGCGTGAAGAGTTTGACAGAGCACTGAATGACCTGAGTCGAAACAAGGCCCCTGGAGTAGACAACATTCCATTGGAACTACTGACGGCCTTGGGAGAGCCAGTTCTGACAAAACTCTACCATCTGGTGAGAAAGATGTATGAAACAGGCGAAATACCCTCAGACTTCAAGAAGAATATAATAATTCAATCCCTAAGAAAGCAGGTGTTGACATATGTGCAAATTACCGAACAATCAGTTTAATAAGCCACAGCTGCAAAATACAAACACGAATTCTTTACAGACGAATGGAAAAACTAGTAGAAGCCGACTTTGGGGAAGATCAGTTTGGATTCCGTAGAAATACTGGAACTCGTGAGGCAATACTGACCTTACGACTTATCTTAGAAGAAAGATTAAGGAAAGGCAAACCTACGTTTCTAGCATTTGTAGACTTAGAAAAAGCTTTTGCCAATGTTGACTGGAATGCTCTCTTTCAAATTGTAAAGGTGGCAGGGGAAAAATAGAGGGAGCGAAAGGCTATTTACAATTTGTACAGAAACCAGATGGCAGTTATAAGAGTCGAGGGACATGAAAGGCAAGCTGTTGTTGGGAAGGGATTAAGACAGGGTTGTAGCCTCTCCCCGATGTTATTCAATCTGTATATTGAGCAAGCAGTAAAGGAAACAAAAGAAAAATTCGGGGTAGGAATTAAAATCCATGGAGAAGAAATAAAAACTTTGAGGTTCGCCGATGACATTGTAATTCTGTCAGAGACAGCAAAGGACTTGGAAGAGCAGTTGAATGGAATGGATAGTGTCTTGAAAGGAGGATATAAGATGAACATCAACAAAAGCAAAACAAGGATAATGGAATGTACTCGAATTAAGTCGGGTGATGTTGAGGGTATTATATTAGGAAATGAGACACTTAAAGTAGTAAAGGAGTTTTGCTATTTGGGGAGCAAAATAACTGAAGATGGACGAAGTAGAGAGGATATAAAATGTAGACTGGCAATGGCAAGGAATGCGTTCCTGAAGAAGAGAAATTTGTTAACATCGAGTATAGGTTTAAGTGTCAGGAAGTCATTTCTGAAAGTATTTGTGTGGAGTGTAGCCATGTATGGAAGTGAAACATGGATGGTAAATAGTTTGGACAAGAAGAGAATAGAAGCTTTTGAAATGTGGTGCTACGGAAGAATGCTGAAGATTAGATGGGTAGATCACATAACTAATGAGGAAGTATTGAATAGGATTGGGGAGAAGAGAAGTTTGTGGCACAGTTTGACCAGAAGAAGGGATCGGTTGGTAGCACATGTTCTGAGGCATCAAGGGATCACCAATTTAGTATTGGAGGGCAGCGTGGAGGGTAAAAATCGTAGAGGTAGACCAAGAGATGAATACACTAAGCAGATTCAGAAGGACGTAGGTTGCAGTAGGTACTGGGAGATGTAGAAGCTTGTACAGGATAGAGTAGCATGGAGAGCTGCATCAAACCAGTCTCAGGACCGAAGACCACAACAACACAACATGGAGAATAAATACAAGAGAGTTCAGCCATGGTGGTAAAGCATACACACACTCTCTATGAGATTTTCCTGCTGCACACATATAACGTAATACATTAAAATCTATTTTGTGATGGAGCAGATACTATTTCAGTATTCAAGAGTAAGAGTTAAATCATTGGTCATTAGAGAAAAATAAAAAAAATATGTATTTGCATTAAGCCACTTTTATTCTATAAAGCGAGAAAATCAGACTGGTATTAAGCTGTAGTGTGATGAAAGGCGGAAATACTATCTAAATTAGATGTACATATAAAAGAAAAGTTTACCTGTTAACAGGTCAGCACATAGGATTATTTTTCTGGAACGTTTGGGGGGGGAGGGGGAGAGGTCAAATCGAAGAGCTAATTTTATCCACTGTTACTTCTTATATTATACTATAATTACAGAGTCGATTATTTCTTTTAATAGATCAGACCGGAGAACAAGAATTAATTTTCGGTTTTCAGTCATCCTAAATGTTTCGGAAACCTGTTAACAGCTCAAAGTCCCGCAAATAAATATTTCTTTAACTTACAGCAGTGTTATTGAAGTATCACTCTCACAAAGTACGCTGCAGAAAAGTAAATACCTCAAAACTAGAAGAAACTAACAGAGGGTAACAAAAAAATTTAAACATTTTTATTGACTGAGTTCCAGAGACCGTATGTTATTTTTTACAGGATGTATATATAGCCACATCGGTTGCACAGAAGGTTTGTCAAACTGACCATCGTTTCGACTGCACTAGGGCAATCTCCATCAGAATAAAACATTTACATGGATTACACGTAATGACATCATAGGTAAAAATGTCTGAGGAAAAGAGCTCTAACCGAATAAAAATGTCACTTTTTACCTGTGACATTTTTGATATGTTCAACTTGACAAAAAACTTCTGCAACCACTATGGCTATATATACATCCTGTAACATTACAGAGAAAAGTCAAGTCGTGGAGGGGATCGAGCAAAAATGTCAACTATAACGCCGGGATTCACATTAATATGTCCATTAGTAGACAAGTGTGTCATTCCATTGAGCCTCACTTCTTTCATTGTCGAGCGCTAGTAAGTTTTCAGTCGATGCAGGCAGCCTAAACTTCACTCACGATTGCAGCTTCATACAGAAAGGACAGCAAATATTTGAATCAGTGTTCGAATGTTTGCGAAGAAAGTCTCCGAGCACGTCCCTAACGTTTCTACTTCGTTCTTTGGCTTGTCACTCTGTACATTTTCCGATTTGTTCTTCTTCCTCTCGAATTCACTTTTTACAAAACCTTCTGATGTGGGGACATCACTACAACAGGCGTAAATAGCTGACTGTACATATGAAAAGTTGAGTTTCGTCATGAATTTTGGGACAAGGCGATGCAGCTTAACACTCTGATTCTAATTTTTGGATGAAAGTTCTGACAATTCTCTATGTAACATCTCAACGTAATGGATGCAGAAGTTTTCCTCAGGTGTTGAGTGAGACATGTTCTCATGGTGTGGTTGTCTCCCAGCTAGAGTGGAGACAAAAGACGGTAAATATCTGAAACCTGACTCTGGGTGATATATTTTCAACTATAAGAAAATCTTTACTCAGATATCATTGTAGTAATGTTGTGAGACAGTTCAGCACCTACATTGCTTTACAAGATGTTCAGCCTAATATAATTTCTTGAATCTTCCTCTGCTGTATTTCATCCATTTCTTTACACTTGAAACTCCTTTCACGTGACATTCAATCACACTAAGAATGAATAATATTAAGGGCTCATTTAGGAATTCTAAAATATCCATTGTAACTAGTAAAAACCCAAAAATTTCAGGACACAAGCCCTCTGCCCCCCCCCCCCCTTTTAATACGGGCCAACTACCTAACCATACGTGGGATACATTATTATTGGACATTGTATTATATACGGACACACAAACTGTGTGAAATAAGCTAGAGTTGTAGGGTCATGTTTATTTTTGTATTATATGAAGCAAGATGCTTGGAAGGAGGATAGAGAAAAGATTATATCTGTAATAAATGAAGAAAAGTGTTTGATAAGTAAAGTGACAATTAATTATTTTTGCGCAATATGTAGACAGATGTAGGAGGTGATTAAGTGTATGTCCACAGTTAGTAACTAAAAATGATATTGCTCCTTAATGAAATGTCTTATGAAAGAAGAAGTTATTTTCACTCCAATGAGGGTGAGCAAATTTACTACCCCTCCTCAAACTTGGTAAGAAGGATGTACTTCAACAACCAATAGAGTTAATATTGTAATGAACGGAATGTGTTTATAGAAAACAAGTGAGCAGGGGAGTAACCTAAAGGAGGAATTACGCCCCACATCCACAGCAATATAGATGTTATATTACCAAATAGAAATCTTTTGCTTTATATATATCAGTTTGGTTGACCCACTCTATAGCTTGTTCTGTAAGCTCACCAAATCTAGGGATATTTGCTTACGTCTCAGAGGGGATGTATGTGACGGGTCTGTTATATCTGCCAAACGTGGACCTTGTTTATTTCCTCATGAAAACTGATAAGGCTACAATGATTTTGGAAGATTATTTATTGAACGGTGGCATTAAAGATGCTCGCACAAGTGTCTGGCAGGCTCTGCATCAAAATTTCTGTAAAACTTACTCAAGTAAATATTGGGCCACAACGCAGTATTTAAATCAGCCAGGGAATGGATCACCTGATCACAAGCAGCGTGAACCGTGGCTGTGACCTGGCAATATTCCAACCAGCAAAGAACATAGGGAAGCCATTGTTCTATGTACTCGCACGTTGATCGTTCATCAAGATTTGACAGTTTTTTATATGTGAATGGATGGGTAAGTCCGTGAGATGAAGTTAATTTGAAGTTATTATGCTTTAATTTCTCATTTAAGCGTTAGTTGTGTAACAGGGAGTGGTACTTCTTCTGAGACTGAGCTATTAATTCTTTGCGTTTTGAACATTTACGATGGTGGAAGTACGAGTTGTACTCAGTCAGATGAACATTTAGGGCCACAAATTGAGTTTCCAACAGTTATCCAGTGTGCATTATCGAGCATTTTTTTGTGTTAGACCGTTTGATAGTTCGCCCAAGCCAGTGCTATATTACCTGTGGAATGGGAGGTTCCGACGTTTTTTAACTGTATCCTATGTTCCGGACCCATTTATCCGGAAAACATTACTTAAATGCCGAAAATCTCAATTGGAATATGTTAGAAGATGTATCACTCTTCCAAGGAAGCCTCCTTACAGTGTTTGAGAAACAGTAAAGGAATCTTGAAGTATTATATAGAACTCTTGTGACCACCCCCGCAGAGATTTAAAAGGTAAGATTAGCCTAATTGTAGAGCGCAAAATAGCGTATAGGGTGTTCCAATGGCTCCAAGCACTGTGGGACTAAACATCTGAGGTCATCAGTCCCCTAGACTTAGAACTACTTAAACCTACTTAACCTAAGGCCACCACACACATCCATGCCCGAGGCAGGATTCGAACCAGCGACCATAGAGGCAGCACGGTTCCGGACTGAAGCGCATAGAACCGCTCGGTCACAGCTGCGGCTAAACAGGGTGTAACAGACTTTCCTTTATAGGCTTTGAGGATAGACTTCTTACATCAAAATAGGAAAAGACATGTATAGTAAACATGGCTCTAAAATGGATTCGTTAAGAGCTATGAGCACTTGTTCATCTTCCGTACTGTGAAACACACACCTTCTACTGGAAGGCCTTTGCTTTCCGGATTTTGAGATGAGGCGATATGGAAAAGATAAATGACTGGCGGTGAATATGTGCTCGTAGCTTGCGTTTTACATCGCAACTTTATTAGGCACTTTTTCTTGTTTTGGTGTAAGGAACCTGTCTCAAAGTCTGTAAAGGGAATTTGATCACACTATGCGTGTAGTCATTCCTTCCAGAAACGACAGCACTGAATCGAACCCAGCTGGTGTGTTAGGCTGCCTGCATGCAGTTTTGAGATTTCTTATATCCGTCTAGGTGAAGACCAGGCAGGTACCTATGGCCACGAGAGTTTCACGATTCGCAACCCATTAGATAACGTTCACAAACTTTCGCATGAATGAAACTGGATGTAGACTGTTGACGTACATAGGTTCTTTCCCTGGGGAAGGTGGGGGGGGGGGGGGGCGAGGGATATATATAAA
The DNA here is from genome assembly GCF_023864345.2 of Schistocerca serialis cubense. Taxonomy (NCBI): domain Eukaryota; kingdom Metazoa; phylum Arthropoda; class Insecta; order Orthoptera; family Acrididae; genus Schistocerca; species Schistocerca serialis. The sequence continues at coordinate 738,664,681 of NC_064643.1, read as the reverse complement.
TGGGGTATCCACAGGTAGAGCATCCAACCACCATCATTAACAGTGTCACATCCGATAATAAACACGTCGACCGTGTGTAGGTACAGTATAAATGTAGATGAATGGTAAGTACCTTACTGCGCGCTTGCCACCGTGGTTTCATCGAGAGAATGTAGATGTAGATGTAAATCAATTTTCACCATCCTACTACCACTGGGGCCAATTATATCCCATACACACTTTGGAAATATATATTTCCATTGTTTTCAAACTATTATTTTCAAAATGTACGAATTTCTCACTCTGAGGCAGTTGTATCCAATGTTGTATTTTTCATTTTCAGCTTCTATACCTACAAAAAAATTAAATTTATGCATGATTTTTGCATTGGGTGTCATTGAAAAAATGTTTGATTCCTTGAACGTAATATTTATAAAGGTAGAATGATGATTGTTACATTAAACAGCTTTTGTTCAAAACACCTGCAACAATGAAAATATTTTTTCCCACTTATTTTTGAACTCACTGTCGGGTGTTTCTTGGTCCATGTGTTGTTAAAGCCTTCCTAGTACCACTGGGGACAATATGGCCAATAATGAAATTGAAAATATTTATCGTCCTTGTTTTCTAAGGTTTTTATTTTATTCAAAATATATGGGTTTCTCACCTAATCAATTGTATGAAATCCTACTTTGTTCAGTTTTAAATTTACAATACATTAAAATTTAACATGGTAACATGACCATGCTGGGCTTGTCACTGCCAGTTACGGAATCCAGCTAATTTTGGACCCACAGTACATTATTCAGTTGGTTGCACATGCTGGCGTGCGTGCTTAATAACTATTTCCATTGGAAGACTCCGCTGGTCTTTGTCACTGCAGTTTAGGATGACTGGTTACACTTAGGGCCTCAAGATTACTGTGTTTGGCTTCGAAAATGGTTGCATGTGCGATTCAATGACGTTGGATGGGACAACATGACCGCAATCTAAATTTCTTTTCGTTTTTTACATTAACATTTGCGAAAATAGAACGATGCCATTACGTTGAATAGCTGTAATGTAAATCTTTAGGTTAGTTTATTAAAACACTGGCAATATATCCTGTATAACGTACTGAGTCTTTATGACCGTAGTGGGCCTCAGTGAAACAGAAATGTCCGGTAGTTGGAGGATTAAAATGTAGGTCACCCCTTATCACGCCGCGTAAGTAAGTTTTAAGGGCCGAAGGAAGGACAATGTATACCTCTTTCTATAGGGTTATGAATGGCAAAGCGCTGTGGTGTGCGAACTAACATTTGAGTTGAGGATAGGTTATGTGTAAGACAAACCGGTATAAGTGAGTAAAAATAAGAGGTATCAAATTTTCTGTAATCATCGTAGTAATTTCTTATAAGGGTGTCAGTACCACGTATGAATAGAAAACCAATGTAAACGGCGATATGAGTGGAAACTGAGACAATAACTACATTTTGCGATCCATGTGCACCTAGCCTTTGGGACGGTGTGATGTCATATGATCAAGAACATTGCGCTTTTAACCTTTCAGAAGAATCAATTATGTACCAGTATTGAGAAATAGGTATGCAATATTACAGAAGCAATGCTCGTTGTTTACGTTCTGATCATTCGGTATTTAAGAATATTCACACTGCTCAGCGACGAGAAAAAAGACGCAAAAAAAGTGCACTGAGATCACCGTGCAGTGTTCAGTCAGCGTCGACTGAGTTTAACGATATTATAACATGTACGGGGATCAAATTGTCTTAGGGAACGAGTCACTGCTTCGGTAATACTGTTTGTTTAGTGAGTTATGTTTTAAAGAAGACCATAGAGATGAAATTGGAACGAGAGTGGAGTGGTTGGAGGGGAAGGGGGTTAGAGAGAGGTCCTGACTGCTCGCAGGCCTCCCTTGTTGGGCGCAATATCTACAGAGGGGTGCGGCTGCGGGGCTGATGCCGGAATTATTCATGAGCGCCCCCACTTACAGCACGCGGAGCGCGCCCGGGCTCTGCGCTCCTCCGAAACATTCGGAAAGAGAGCGAGAGCGAACAGCACCAGACAAGTGACAATTCCAGGCGCAAACCTGTGTCTGGGATGCATCCCGCCACGAGTCTATAATCTAAGTTTCCATCTATACTCTGGATGTATGTGTCAGCTACTCTGCAAGAAGGTATCTTCAAAAACGCCATATATCACTGAGTACTCCCGGATGGGACTTGAGGAGAACGACTGCTTACTTCCTCCTCATAAGGGATCGTAATGCCACTAAAGGTCAGTCAAACAGTGTCGATCGTAACACATATTTATTTTGGCCAGCAACTGGTTTCACTCTATAATCTCGACCATCGTCAGAACTTAAGCACTACGTTAATATAGTAAATTCTCAGAGACATTTCTATAAAGAGAGACGATAACATGGTTAAAAACATCTAGAATAAAAGCCCCAGCAATGGCAAAACAAAATGTTATATCCATGATGGCTGTTGTGGCGGCGGATGAATAAAGATCTGTATGAACACGAACGTCAACTGCAGCATAGATCTGTATGACTCGAGAACATATTTTGTAGGCCCAGCCATCCCATACAGCAATATGTTATTGACAATCATTTACGTACTTACTACGCAACCATTTAATGTGACATATCTCACGTACTTCTTACGTGACATTAAGAGGGGTAGGACGTCAAACGGGCCGACTTGGAGCAGGAGAGGCACCACAGGACATTTTATTTTCTACTGTCTAGACTTTTACAAATAAATTCATAAATCTTTGTCAGCTTGACCAGGAAGGATTCAGAATTCACACCCAGAGCAGTGGAAGTGCAAAAACATAACAAAATAAATTTTTTAGACATGAAATTTCATCATTTTTCCACTTACTGTTGGCTCCATTTGTTGCTATAGGTACATTTATCTTCACAAGTAAGACATTCTTTTATGAATTTTGCACAGCACACAAACCATACTTACAGGTGTAAGAAATTCAAGAATTGTGCAAATCTATTAAATACTGTGGTATAAATTGAGATAATTGACTACAAAATTTCATTTTTTTCTAAACATTAGGTTTAAAACGTAACAGCTCATTCATTTTTTTATAAATTAAATAGATTGTAGAGTTTCAGACACCTGTAAGTATGGTTTGTATGCTGTGCAAAATTCATCGAACAGTCTCTCTTACGTATGAAGGAAAATGTACCTATAGCAACAAATGCTACCAATAGTAAGTGAAAAAATGATGAAATTTCACATGTAAAAAAATTATTTTGTTATTGTTTTGAACTTCCGCTGCTACGAGTGGGAATCCTGAATCCTTCCTTGTCATGTTGACAAAGTTTTATGAATTTACTTGTAAAAGTATAGACAGTGGAAATTAAAATGTCCTGTGATGCCTCTCCTGTCCAAGTCGGCCCGTTTGACGTCGTACCCCCCTTAAATGCTTACGATTTACAAGAACAACAGATACAAAAATATATGCAAAAATTACATACGTATTGGTTCACAACAAAACCTTTAACAATGTTTTTAAAATAAAGAAATGCAGTAACAGACCTGATTTGATGGCTTTCGTGCGTAGAATGGCCTTAATGGGCATTTTTATGAACCCTTTGAAAATAGTCTCTGCTTGTCCACCTTTTTAGAAATAGTACCGGGACTCGGCTGTTCGATAGAGGACGTCAAATTATATGCCTTTTAGCTGTCAGTTTTCAACTTAATTTTATTTGGCAACCAGTTCCAGCGTTTTACTACACCATCTACAGTTCTCTGTTGGCGTGATGGTTGAAGTGGTCACTATAGCAGATATGTACTAAAACCAGCATTGCTGGCTCCTATTTCGGACGCAACCGAGGTAGGTTCTTCCTACATGTCAGTCAGAGGTTCCGGCCGGTGTGCCCGAGTGGTTCTAGGCGCTTCAGTCTGGAAATGCGGGACCGCTACGGTCGCAGGTTCGAATCCTGCCTTGGGCATGGATGTGTGTGATGTCCCTAGGTTAGTTAGGTTTAAGTAGTTCTAAGTTCTATGGGACTGATGACCTCTGATGTTAAGTCCCATAGTGCACAGAGCAATTTGAACCAACCAGTCAGGGGCCTGAAGATGGCGTAGTAATGAGGTGTCACCGCCAGACACCACACTTTTAAGGTGGTAGCCTTTAGATCAGCCGCGGTCCGTTAGTATACGTCGGACCCGCGTGTCGCCACTATCAGTGATTGCAGACCGAGCGCCGCCACACGGCAGGTCTAGTCTAGAGAGACTCCCTAGCACTCGCCCCAGTTGTACAGCCGACTTTGCTAGCGATGGTTCACTGTTTACATACGCTCTCATTTGCAAAGGCGACAGTTTAGCATACCCTTCAGCTACGTCATTTGCAACGACCTAACAAGGCGCCATATTCAGTAATTAGAATGAATTCTGAACAGACAATATTGTGAATCATGTACCGTCAAGAGCGACGTTCATCATTAATGGATGGAAGTTAAGTATCAAACTAGCTACGTCCGCTTTCTGAATTCTAATTCCTTGCCATGTTCCAGACCACACGTCAGTATAGTTCTTCCCTCCTCACGCCAGCCTGCGTGAGCTACAACGCGTGCATTTCGGCCTCAAGTTGTAACACGGTGTTGGCTCTTCTGCCAACATTACAAGTAAAACGCTGAAACTGGTTGCCGAAAAAATAAGGTTGAAAATCGACGGCTGAAGCTTATTTAATTCGACGTTCTCGTTGAAAATAGTTGCAGAAGAGATGTCCGTATTGCTTACCATGGCTATGGCTTGCCGATATCGCCTAATTGCGCTCCAGCGGGGCCCATGTGAGACACGATGGTAGAGGAGGGAACACTGAGAAGGTGGCGACTTTCCGATGACAAGTCGACCAGCGTCTATCAGCTTTGGTAGACGACAGTAACGTAGAAACTGAATGACGCTATTTGGTCTCCAGTGATCAGAAGAGACATTTGAAACGATCACTCACAAAGGCCGTAGACAATTGTCAATGAACCTGGTTATAAAACTTTGAAAAATGCTGGCTTAAGATCTCTAAGTATCATTTAGTACTATACAATGTTTCCCACAGTCCAATAGTACAGTAGCCTTGCAAATAAATTCTGAGTGAGGTAACATCAAAGTAAGGTCCTCCAGATTCTTAAGATACAAAAATATATTATAAAAACGTCATCACGTTTATAGTCAACAGAAAGTCGTGTAACAAAGGAGGCACGTTTAATATACACTGAAGAGCCAAAACATTGTGACGATTATCCACTGCAAAACTAAATGCCGCCTGGTGGGGTTGCGACCGCGTGACGCGATAAGCAGAATATACAGGATGAAGCGAAATTCGCGCACTCGGGCTATGCAGCGCGACTCCTCACATTCCAGCGGTAAAAAAATGTCTGTCGCAAAATGTCGTCTAGCGAGTGCATCCGGCAGCAAATGGACGTTCTAGAGTGGCAATCTGACAACACTGTAACCACATGTATGGTAAATACCTACGTCAGCACGCATTATTTATGCTCTACAGTTGGTAAAGTGGATAGAATTTTCGATTAGCATGCAGGAAGTAATGGGTTCGATCCTGGGTTGGGGCGCATTTTTAGTATTTGCTGACTTCATTCTGACATTTCATACTGCAATATACGACGTTTCTTAGGTCACATGTATCCTAAATTTACAACATTTTGTAACTCCGAACGTAACAAATACGTGGTTAGACAAATAAGAAATAGACAGTTGAAGCAAGTGACCTGTCATAGGACAAAAAAATGTCAATTTCGAGATGCTAAAGCTGCGCCTGTTCCATGTAATGCGCATTACCCGTCTGACAGATATTGCTCTGCATGATTCATACCGACGTCGCTAATTGTGAAATGTTCAGTTTCGAATTACACTGTGTCCCTAACAGTAATAGACGTGATGTTTCCACAAACCCTTCGATAGAATAATAATGTATTGGAAGGCATGGGACCATGGTGATAACACATACATATAGTAACCGAGTTTGTACATTATTCGCAAAGCACATTGGTAGGCCGATCGGTAACGTAAGGCCCTGACGAAATGTATGGACCTGAACGAGGCAAGAATAATAGTTGCTACTAATATCTGGGACCATTGGAGAAGCATACAAAGAAAACAGGTTCGCATCTCGTGGATGAGGTAACTGTGATTTTCCGTGACATGAAACGGGCTTCTTTCAATGCTGACCGATCTTCCATTTGTACGATTGTAGTACGTAAGTGCAAGTATTTTGTAGAGGAGCCACTGCAATCGCTGTTGACGATTAAGATGCCAGATACCCTGCAGTACATTTATCAACTAAGAAACATAGGCCTCAATGCAGGACCGAACCATCGATCTGCTGCATGCCAACCCAAAACACCATCCACTGCACCAACAGCACAGCATAAGGACTGTCTGCCGACACAGGTAGTTACCGTACATGTGGTTACAGTGTTGCCAGATTACCACTCTATAACGTCCATTTTCTGCCGGATGTACTTGCCGGACGAAATATTGTGAGAGACATTTTTTTTTTACCGCTGGCATGTGAGGACCTGCGCTGCGAAGCCGGAGTGTGCGAATTTCGCTCCACCCTGTATAAGCGGAGTAGAGACGAATGATGGATCATTCTAGCGACGTTATGAGAAGTAAATATGCAAATCTGCTATCACAAGCGACTTTAATAAACAACATGTTTTTATGACCCGATCACGGAAATGATAATCTCTGAGAGGGCGAAGCTGGTCAACATTTCGCGTACTGATATCGTGCACTTGTACGGAAAGTGGTTTGAAGGACGACCGATACTGCGTGGAGGCGACAAGGTGTTGGACGTACACGTGTCGTCACAGAACGTGGACGATGGAGGCTTTACTGACCTGGAAAGCGGGATAGGTGATAAACTGACAGGACTGGCGAAAGAGCACATTACTGGTGCAGGCACAACTCTTTCCGAGCACACATTTCAGCCCAGTCTGTTGTCTATGGAGCTCCGTAGCAGATGAGTCCTACCTGTTCCCACGATCACCCAATAACATAATGAGTTACGACAGAGGTAGGCACGTGATCATCGAGATTCGACCGTGGATCAATATAAACGTGTCGTATGGTCAGATGAATCACGTCTCTTGTTACAGGTCCACGGACGTGTCCGGATGTTCAGTCATCAAGACGAATGGCTGTTCTAAACATGCACTTCGCCACATACGCAAGCCAATCGTGACAATATTATGCTACGGAGGACATTTACCTGGTCCTCCACGGGTTCTGCAGTAGTAATCGAAGGCACCATGACCAGCTGTGGAACGCGTGAACATTACACCGGACTTGTTGTAGCCCTTCTTGCTTGAAGTTCTCCGCAACGGTGACGGCACCATCCAGAAGGATAAATGTCAGAATCACAAGGTCACAATCGTGCTACAGTAGTTTGGGGGGAGTTAACAGTGAGTTCACGTTGATGCCTTTGCTACCAAATTCGCCAAATTTGAACCTATTTCAGACACTACCTTGTACCAGCTCCGCACCAACAAACCAACTGTCCGGAATTTACGGACGTATGCGTAGACTTCCCTTCATGAAACTACGAAGGACTTGTCGAATACAAGTCACACAGAATCGCTTTTTATTGAGTTCCTAGACTAAACCATTGCGCCAGTCTTCAATAATGAACGCATCCACCAAAAGGAAGCTATTTCATTTTTTTATTTTTATTTTTTATTTTGTTTTGTCTTGTGACTGGTTTGATGCGGCACGCCACTACTTTCTCTCCTGTGGCAACCTTTTCGTCATGGAACCTATGTCCTCAATAATTTGCTTGTTGTATTCGAATCTCTGTCTTCCTTCCTAATTTTTGCCTCCACAGCTCTCTCTACCAACCTGCAAGTTATTTCCTGATGTCTTAACAGGTGTCCTGTCATCCTGTCCTTACTTCTTGTTAGTTTTATCACATATTTCTTTCCTCGCCGATTCTTCGCAGAACCTTATCGGTCAACCTTATTTTCAACATTCTTTTGTAGCACCACATCTCCAATGCTTCAGTTCTGTTCCGGTTATCCCACGGTCCGTGTTTCACTACCATGCAATGTCCAGTTCCAAGCGTACATTCTCAAAAATTTCTTCCTCGGATTAATGGCTATGTATGATACTGGTATACTTCTTGGCCGGGAATGCCCTTTTCGCCACTGCTAGTCTGCTTTTTATGTCTTCCTTGCTTACTTCCGTCTCGGGTTATTTTACTGCCTAGATAGCAGAACTCCGTAACTTCGTCTACCTTGTGATCCCCAATGCTGACGTTAAGGTTCTCGCTGTTCTCATTTCTGCTATTCTCATTAATTTTGTCTTTCTTAACTTTCCTCTCTATCCATATTCTGCACGCATTATACTGTTTATTCAGTTCAACAGATATTCTAATTGTTCTTCACTTACACTGAGGATAGTAATGTCATCAGCGAATCTTAGTGCTGATATCCTTTCACCTTTAATTTTAATTCCACTATTGAACTTTCTTCATGTCCATTACCGTTTTTTCGATGTATAGTTCGGACAGTAGGGGTCAAAGACTTCATCCCTGTGTTACACCCTTTTCAATCCGAGCACTTTTTTCTCGTTCTCCTACTCTTATTAATCCGCCTGGGTTCTCTTACATATCATATACTACCCTTCCTTCCCTATAGCTAACCCCAATTTTCCTCAGAATTTCGAACATGTTTCGCAATTGGACAATGTTCGACGGTTTTTCCTGGTCGCCATATCCTATCAGCTGACTTGATTTTTATTCAGTCTTGCATCCATTATCAACGGCACCATCAGAATTGTCACTCTAGTGCCTTTACGTTTCCTGGAGCCAAACTCATCGTCAACTAACACAGCATCAATGTTCTTTACCCTTCTTCTACGTATTATTCTTGTCAGTAACTGGGATCCATGAGCTGTTAAGCCGATTGTGTGATGATTCTCGCACGTATCGGCTCATGCTGTTTTCGGAATTGGGTGGATGATGTTCTTTCCGAAAGTCTGATGGTATATCGCCAGTCTTCCACATTTTAAACACCAAAGTGAGTAGTCGTTTTTTTTTGTCACTTCCCCAAATAATTTTTGAAATTCCGATGGATTGTTTTCTATCCGCTGTGTATTATTAGATCTAAAGTCGTCCAAAGCTCTTTTAAATTCTGATTGTAATTCTGGATTCACGACCTCTTCTATATGGGATTCTGTTTCTTCATCTATAACATCATTAGACAATTCTTCGCCGTCATAGATGCGTTCAGTGTCCTTTTTTCCTGTATTCTGTCTCGCCTTTCCATTTGACAGTGCACTTAAAATTACACTCTTAACGTTACCACCGTTGCTGTTATTTTCATCGAAGGATGTTTTCACTTTTCTGTGTACCGAGTCAGTCCTTCAGAAAATCATATCTTTCTCTGTTTCTTCACAGTCTTGATGCAACAATTTCGCCTCAGGTTTCGTGCACATCCTGTTTATGTAATCCCTAAGTGACTTGTATTTCCGTATTCATGAATTTTCCTGAATATATTAGTACTTCCTCCTTGCATTAATCCACTGAAGTGTTTCTTCTGTTACCCATTGTATCTTCACGATTACTTTCTTCATAGTTAAGTTATTCTTTCGATTTTTCGAGGTTATCCTCTTCTAAGATGTCTATTCCTCTTCAACTGATCTGACTATTCCTTATGACTTTATACATAGTCTCAGGGAATTTGTGTATCTCTTCATTCCTTAGAGTTCCAAATACCACTTCTTCGCGCATTCATTTTTCCTGAGCAGTCTCTCAAACTTCAGCCCATTCTTTATCATTACTGAATTGTGAACTGAGTCTGTATCTGCTCCTTTGTACGCCTTACAATACAGAGCCTAATTTCGAAATTTCGGCCTGACCATGCTCTAAGCTAACTGAAATCTTCTCGTATCATCCGGTATTTTCCAAGTATGCGTCCTCCTCATGAGATCCTTGCACAGGGTAGTAGCTATTATTAGTTAAAATTTATTGCAGAACTCAATTAGTCTTTCTCCTCTCACATTCCTAGGTGTTCTACTCCTTCCTCTTCAACCTCATTCCTATCATCTTTGATTATTAGATTATCTCCTTTTGCAGACTTAATTACCCATTTAATATCCTCATATACTTCCTCTACCTCCTCATCTTCATCTTGCGACGAAGGCATGTATACCTGAACCATAGTTGACGTTGTTGGTTTGTTTTCAGTTCTGATGAGAACAATCCTATCACTAAACTGTTCACAGTGACTCTGCCCTGCCTTCCCATTCAAAATGATCCCTACTCCTGATACTATTATCTACTGCTACTGACATTGTCCTATATTCACGTGACAAGAAATCCTTGTCTTCTTACCGTTTCGCTTCTTTGATCCCCACTATATCTTGAATGAGCCCTTGTATCCCCCTTTGAGATCTTCTAGTTTTCCTACTAGTTCAGACTTCTGACGTTTTACATTCCGAGTCATTTAACATTACCCTTTGGTTGGTTATTCCATTTCCCTCTCATAGTTGCCTCTCCTTTGGCAGACCTTTCCCGGATATACGATATTGTGTCTATTCCGAAACCTTTTACCAATGGAGAGATCATATGACAGGTTTTCAGTCACAGGCCACATGACTTGCTGTTACACCTAATACGTCTGTTGTATCCATTACCTTCTGCATCTTCATGCCGCTGATCATTACTGGTGCTCCCGCCTTTATGGGTAGTTTCCTACCCCGAGGACCAGAGAGGACTGAACCTCAACCCGCTGCTCTGCTCTCTCTAATAAGGCCGGATCGAAGAAGTTGTGATTACTAATGAAAGATGGTTTTTTTTTATAATGACCTATCGGTTTACAGCCACTTACGGCCCTGCTTTTTCTATCGGTTTTTATGATAGAAGAAACGCTTGTATCAGAACGAAAGAACGGACACCGTTAGCGTCAAGTTGAGTGAAGACAAGGTTGGCACTGGTCGAATCCTCGATGCCTCCCCCCTCCCCACCCCTCCCCTCGCCTGATTCTGTTCTGGTCCGTCATATGTTAGTACCTGTTTTTTAATTTTTTTTTACTTTTTTTTGTCTTTACAATTTGCTACACAAAAAAGTGAAACAGAACTGGAATGCACTCCACACGGCTTTCGCCACTTAAAAAAAGAATAAAATATCTTTCCAGTCGTTGCTTGCAATAATTTTTCCCTTTTATCTACTAAAGAAGAAAAAAAAGAAAAACAGGCCACAGAAATGGAAACTGCTTGACAATATTCCTGAAGTGGCCCAAGAAGGAGAAAACCATAAGATCCGGTTAACTGAGGCGATACCTTGGCGACGAAATACAATAGTCAACAACATAATGATGAAGGAGTCGCGATATCGTGGCAGACAATATACAGTGGCCAGTTTTCTTTTCTGTGGCCCTGTTTGTCTTGTTTTTCTTCTCTAATTAATAATAGTGAAATAAAAAAAATATTTGAAGCAACAAATGGAAAGACGTTTTTCTGTTTTTAAGTGGCGAAAGTCGTGTGGGGTGCAGTCCAGTTCTGTTTCTGTGGTGATGGAAGGCGAGTGGGTCGCTACCGCCCCCTCCATCAACAATGAGCGTAGTGGCCTAACAACCATCCAATAGTATTTCCTCTCGTAAGGTAGGAGTAGCTTTCACGCAGTAGGATATCAGCCGAGAAGGCTTTTTAAACCAGTACGATTTCGCGTCCGTACCATGACAGGTATAGCTATGTAGCAGCGTTTGTGGCGGGACACCGACTGCATTAATCCGTGACAGTAACTTCAAATTGAAATAGATGCTCATTGGTGGATAACAGATTGTGTAACACGTGATACTACGAGGACGCCACCGACTTTCGTAAAACAGGAAGGCTAAGATGGAACAACGCCGTCTTCCAGGAAGTGTGCGCTGATACCCGTTCGCCGGCCGTTGTGACCGAGCGGATCAAGGCACTTCAGTTTGGAACCGCGCGACCGCTATGGTCGCAGGTTCTAATCCTGCCTCGGGCATGGATGTGTGTGATGTCCTTAGGTTAGTTAGGTTTAAGTAGTTCTAAGTTCTAGGGGACTCATGACCTCAGATGTTAAGTCCCATAGTGCTCAGAGCCATCCGAACCACTCGATACCCGTTCATCCGGTCATAGAGTAACTCCCTCTCCCGTGCATTAACAAAAATCTGGTATTGAGGTGCCTGTGTAGAACATCAGTCTCCACATAACTGAAAGAAATATAAATTTTTCCGACAGATTTTAACTGAAAATTCATTGGACTAACGTCGATAGGCGAATCAGGACTGCCGGTCGCAGACAGTAAAATAACCGAGACGGGAATGTGAGTATAGCAGGTAATCAGCATGTTGCGCTGATCAAGTAACACTGATGCTTTCATTTGAATTTCGGGAACGCCATCGAGAGAACCCGCACATCGTACCATATCGTATCGTAATCGAAAAATGTGATGCTGTAACTAACCTGTTTCTAGGGGTTATTACGTTAAGATTAGGGTCACCACCAACTCTAACCATACAACTAATCAAAGGTTTGGCCGAGTCGGAAAATACATTAATTTCATCACAGACCAAAAACTCATAAAAATGCATAAGCCGTGATATTGCTCATAGAGGATGCGATGTAATTAATAGTACTGGCCGTGCACTGTTCACGAAAATCAAACATTTAAAATAAAATAGAAAATGCATGGACACTGTGCATAGGATCACCTCCCACACCTCCCAGGAACACACCTGAAAATAAGACTTAATCTAAAGCATTTGTTTTAAAATAAAAGGGGAAAGTAATCACTGGTCCTGTGAGTAAGGAAACGCGTTGGATGTGCTCACGGAAAAGCTACGAGGTGAGTGGCTTAGGTGGAAAAACGTAATCTCTGAACATAAGAGAAAATTGTGGGTAAAATCATTTATTCCTAAGATATGGATGTGAGGCATGTACACAATTCCTGATAACATTAATTCCTAAAACATCAAAGAAAAGCATCGATACATTCATCGTTATAATCTACACCTAAAATCATTGGTGTGAATCACTCATACAACTGCTGTTGCCTGATAACTGATCGCAATAACTCGTGAAACGGTATACGTTTCGCAGTAAACCGGCGTACCCACGTGGTTTGTGGAGACGCAATTTCTAGGTATCGTGGCCAGGTTGCAACAATATCACATCACACAATCATGAACAGTTAGCGTTCTTCAAAACACACATGAGATCGGACGTTTAGTGATGACGGTAGCCCAATGAACTCTAACGTTCCAAGCCGGCCGAAGTGGCCGTGCGGTTAAAGGCGCTGCAGTCTGGAACCGCAAGACCGCTACGGTCGCAGGTTCGAATCCTGCCTCGGGCATGGATGTTTGTGATGTCCTTAGATTAGTTAGGTTTAACTAGTTCTAAGTTCTAGGGGACTAATGACCTCAGCAGTTGAGTCCCATAGTGCTCAGAGCCATCTAACGTTCAACCACGTGGTTGGCCCCCCACGGACGTAAGATACATAAACCAAGGAAAATTTACGAGAAGGCAAAGCTATTAATATTTAGAAAAATAAAAGCTTATACAGGCACAGCTGAAGGCAAATAGACATTCATACAGAAGCGAGTGCGCACTTCTTACCGACATCTGTGTGTAACGCTCTTCCGGCGGATCCAAGCCTGCTATAGAAATTTGCTAAAAGAAAATCTCCCAAAGTCTTGCATTCCTTTCTGCGACAAGGCAAAGCAATCTTTCAGAGATGAAAAGCTAGACCAAAAGCTAACAACTCTCCTCTCGCCAAGTAACAACGCGCCACGCGGTCAGTCTAACTCACCCTTCTTCGACTGGAGCACAGCTGTGGACGCTTCCCGTACCGGCGGCAGACTGCCTCGCTTTTTCTTCTCCAGCCTCTTCCACGCTCCGCGAGGCCGGGAAAACCCAAAGATGCCATTTCCACCACCAACCTAACGCAGGTGGATTTCTCACCAGTAGCGCAAACCTCTTTGCCTACTTGACCACTACGAGTGTTGGCTATTCTGTACAACTGCTGCTGAATCTGCATGACTAGCGCAGACTTTCTGCAGCAGACTACGCCACCGTCTAGCGACGTGACACACAACCACATTCATTCAATCACACCACTTTGAGAGTTATGAGAAAAGAGAAACAAGGAAAAGGAACAGAAATGCTAGTGAAAATGGGCTACCATTTAAAAATAAATTTAAAAAGAGAGAGAGAGAGAGAGAAAGAAAGAGAGAGAGAAAATGACTAGACAGCTGTTTTTGTAATGTGTTTTGCATAAGACGCAGTATCCAGAATCCGAACTTTCTGAATCAGATTAAGAAAACGCCGTTAATGTTCCAGGATTGCTCCTTGTATCTTCTCCGTAACCGACTTCCAATTAAGTGTAGCCATTTGGAATTGATAACGGTCAATTGTGTCTCCCAAAGATTTATGTCTGTTGACGACAGCCATCCACGGAATGACAGCATTATCAATTTCATCAACCGACATTTGCCATTTTTGATGCGGGCATCAGTTACATGGCGAAGACATCCAACGTAGTCTTCAACAATGGATTCGCGGCAGGAGAATAGAGTAACAGCAGCACATCATCAGCGTATGCTTGTAACGAGATCGTCTCGTCCAAGAGTGTCCACCCTCGTAACTGAGCGACGATTCTTCATAGAAAGTCTCAATTGCTTCAGCAAACAGTGTCACTGAAAGCGGATTCCTCTGAGGAAAAGCCCTACGTATGGTAACAGGGGCTGTCAGTAGATCATTGAAAGACACCGAACTTGGATACCCGTAAACAAAGAATTTAAGACACTGCGCGCATCAGTTAGGCTATCAGCATCTGCAACAGGAACCCCTCGCCAAAATCCAAAAATAACAGAGCACTATGAACAGAAGTAGCTGCAACCACTGATATGACATCACAACAACTTTGATGGTCAGCAAAAACTTTCCCAAGCAGCGTAGACATCCGGCTATTCAGCACCCTCGTCACAGTCTTATAATCAAAATTTAATAAAGTATTCGGGCTATTTTTATCAGTGGCTGCCTGGCCATAAGTTTTAGGAATTAACACATATTGACCACTTTAAGAACCCTCCTTTCAACACTTCATTCAAAAGTAATGTAAAAGTAGTATCCAACAAAGGCCAAGAAAGCACACAAAACTACTTACGCAGACCGTCCAATCACCGTGACTTACGAGAAGGCAATCTGACAATGACGTCATAGCATCGTCACATTGAAAAGCTACTAAAAACGCTGCATTATGAGCAAATGTAAGTCTACGGTCGAGAGCCTGAACAAATAAATAGGATAACGTATCAACAGAAATGGGTTTCTCATAGAGACCAATGAAGAACTGATGTAGAGCATGCAGTATGTCTTTTGTGCTGTCACAACATTGCCGCCGCCTGTCTTGAAAGACGTGATACACGCACGTCGACGACTGACATTTTTCCGTCCTCCGAAATTCTAGAGCCCTGTCAGCACAGAATCGTTTCAACGTTAGTCTGAGCCTCAGCTTGGCCAACTGAACCCATGATTCCAAACTAGAGGCGTATCGCACAGCTTTACTGAGACTACGAGCCCACACTCCCCGGACCATCTCACCGTGGGAGGGATCCTCCAAGTACGCCGCATTCAGCATCCAGGGCGACCGAAAGAATTTTACCGTGTGGTTGAAAGTAATTTACAGGCCAGTGGTTAGTAAAGCTAATGGAGATGACATCTACAACCAAAACTGTATCACACACCCTGTCAGATTAATATAATTTGTCAAGCCTTCTGATAGAAGTAGCAGTAAAATAGGTAAATTGAACAAGACTCGGATATTCACAGACCGAAACATTCTGCAAGTTCAAGGAACGAAATAAATCTTCCAGTTCCCGGAAGAAATTAAAATAGGAAGACTGATCTACTCGACACGACACACAGTTGGAACAACCACCTATTAAAATATTCTGCGCCAATTTCCGTAACAAATAAACCACCTCTTCCTTATAAAACCGGGAACGGTCGGAATTGCATCCGGTAACGGGCGGTGTGTAGAGGAGAATCAAGGTTAGGTAAAAAAAGTACATACTATTCTTCTACCATTATCCAGAACTTCAATCCCTTCGGTGGTAATGCCCTTCGTAATGAATCAAGGCGGTCACCGCGAAGCATTCAGGAAACACATTAAAGACAGTGCTGCAAAAACCAAGGAGAGAAAAAAGATTGGATTGTACTTCTTGTAGGAATACAACACCCGCACAGGAATCACAGGTAAATAGACGCAACGAAGAAAGCTGCAGATCCGATTCCATTCTATCATATATTCAAAGAAAGAAATGGATAAGCCTGCATACTTCAACAAGAAGAAACGAAAATTGGAGGTGCTCACCAACTGAATTACGTCATCAGTGAGTGTTAAGATCCCAGTGACGAGTCTATATGTTTATTCTTTTTACGAGACACTGCCCCTCACATCGGACGCATTGTTTAAAATGACTACGAGGTAATACAGCATCGGCAGTCGGGAACATTAGCCAAAGTAGTGGACGAAAAAGAAGCCGCAGATGCCCACTCCGTGGAATGGGATCCTTGCAAATCAGATCGACACACAGAAGCGAGGTCTGACACCACAACATGTGGGCCGACATGTAGGATTTCATGGCCACAAATCGCCTCCACGGAAAACTCTTAAGAGCTGCGGAACTCAGCACTACAATATACACCAACTTACAAAGTTACTGCAGAAAGTGGTATCCGAGGCCTTACCATCCAGCGTACGTCGTGTCTGGTGTTACACTGCTGACACTGCTGGTTTGGCAACAACAATTTCAGGACCGTGCAGACAGGGTAAAGGCGGAAACTCGGGATCAGTTAACTGCGAATCCATCTGTTTTTCCACTGCAGTCGGGGATGAAGTGGCATCAATCTCATGAGGAGTAGAATCGAAATCAGCCAACGTCAATTTTATACATTGTTCAAACGAGGCCTTCAATACAAATACCCCGCGCAGATGGCCACTTTCATTGTAAGCAAAGCTTATCCCCACCTGCCCACCATACGTGACATGAATGCGATCACCACAGAACTGTAGATGAAAGGGATTGTTACGTTTAACTACCACCTCCACAGAGTGAATTCCGCTATGACACTGCAATTGGTGTTGGTTGGACCAACGTTTCCGTTGTCTACCCCTCACATGGCTATAAGTGACCAACACATTCTGTCATCACCATCCGGTGGGAGATTAAAGACTCGATAATTGATATAATCCAGTTCCGCGTTAACAAGAAGCGCCGTACTAATGGACCCAACACAACGCTTAAAGGAAACGTGTGAATCATGACGTAAAAGCAACCTGTCTACTTGTAATGGATCCGAAAACCTTACGAAAAGTCGTAGTCAGCAAATTCAAAATGAGCACAACGAATCTGATCAGATGTTACACGGATTATGTCAACAAGCCGATAGTGAATCTCCAAAGACCCAAGCTGCACGGAACGCGTGGATTTACGGAAACTAAAGCGGACTGTACCTTTTCTTGGAAACACACTTGGAACCCATAGCGGGCATTATGAGCATCTACGCCACTGCTAACGGTCACACACAGCAACTGACAGGATCAGACGATGATGCGACACACAAAGAGACGCAAACAAGACTGAGGAAAAGTTATCCAGGTGTGCGCGACGATGTAGTGAAGCGATCAATTAACAACCTTTCCGCTCGGCGCTGGAGGCGGAACCCCGAAACCCCTACACCACGTTAACCGAGTCCTCCATAGCTCTTTTAAATTCTTACACTCATACTGTATACTTTTTATCTTCCATATCTACTTAAATATCTTCTTCTGTCGCGGTATCAGAATCCTCTTGAACTGAACTGCCTACCACGGTATTCCGCATAACAGTACCTACACCTTTTGCGATGTCCCTTGCTCACACACTGATTCTTCCTTACCATTCGCTCAAATTTCAGTATACTTTGGATTATTACTACATTCTGTTCGGAGTCTATGTCGTCATCTTGAATGCCTACAGTGCAATATCTGGTTTCGTTATCTCTGTCTGGCCAAGACGTTATAAAGCTGGAATCTCAACATGTCTCCAGGCCTTTTTCCAGTACATCCTCGAGCTGTGATTCTTGAACAGAGAATTCGCTATCACCATCTGAGGATTATCACAGAAATTAAGTAGCCTTTCTACATTCTCTTACCTACTGCCAAGCCCATACCCTCTCGTAACTGCTTCATGTATTGCTTCCATTCCCCCCATAATTATTAGATTTTCATCTCCATTTGCATACTCAATTGCCTGTTCAATATTCTTACCAACTTTCTGTGTCTTTACATCGTCTGCTTGCGACAGAGGCAAATAAACGTAAAATGTTGCTGTCGGCGTTTGTCTTATGTCGAATCTGATGAGAACGACCGTATCTATGAACGGCTCACAATAACATTCTCTTTGCCCTACCAAACTATTTTCAACGAAGCTTCTCCTGTTACACTATTATCTTCTGCAGTTAGTATTACTCAGCATTAGAAATCACTATCTTCTTTCCATTTCACCTCACAGACACCCACTATATTTAGAATGAGCCTTCGTATTTCCATTTTATGAATTTCTTGCTTCCCCACCACGTTCAAACTGCTGACATTCTACACTTCGAGTCATAGAGTATTATCCATTCGTTGGTGATTAAATTTTCCACTCAAGGTTACCACCGCTGTATCAGCCCTATCCCGCATATCCGAATAGGTGTCTAATCTGAAACCTTCTTCCGTTGGAGTGATCATCATGACACTTTTCCATCTACAGGTCACTTCTATTTTTGATACGCCTTATATGTCTTTGACAGTGGTTTTCTTTGCGTTCTGCATCCTCATTTTCTTGATTACCACTCGTACTTCCGTCTTTTACGGGTAGCTTCCCACCCCTAGGCAAGGGAGTGCCCTGAACATCTGTCCATTCCTCCGCTCTCTTTGATACGTCCGTTGGCGGAGCAAGAGTTACTTTTTATGCCGGAAGCTTTAGTCCACCATTTCTGTTGATTTTTATTTAACAATTGACCAGGTTTAGGTTACAAATCGACTGCCATAACTTTTCGATTACTAATTGAGGACGCTACTCCTAGGCAATGAACTGCTGGACTCTGATACCTTTAAAAACGTTGTGCCACTCCACAGCGTTCGCCATCGGCCAGAGGCATCCACCCTTACTTGAATCACTTGACCCACACCTCGACCCTTGGAAGATACATGGAATGCTTTTAGTACACTTATCCCATTCTGTTACGAATCACCATTACCCGTCTGCCGGATGTTCATAGCTCCGGCGGCTTGAATTTGTGCACCAGTCCGCCGGACAACGGACTTGCATGGCCCTACCAGTAAATCCCAACTACGTTGCCGGCTGAGTGCTCTCTATGGGAAGCATGGAGTGCTTGAGGCAAACAAACAGAATCAGTTGGTTCTGCGAATTACTTATCGAAACATTCCCTGTTTGTGAGCCCCCAATGTGGTGTACTGTAATGCGACGATGTAGTAGGGAATGTTAAATGTTCTTGTTTTGGGAACAAAGCGTTGGCCATCAGTAGTGAGCCGAGAATTCCACCTAGTTCCTTTTACTGTTCGTCTACACGAACCGTTTTATTATGCCTGTGGTGTTAATAGTGCAGAGGTGTACATTACATGTTGAAAGAAAGTTGATTTTCTTTTCAGTGTGTAGTTACTAGTATTTTATACTACACTACTGGCCATTAAAATTGCTACACCAAAAAGAAATGCACATGATAAACGGGTATTCATTGGACGAATATATTAAACTAGAACAGACATGTGATTACATTTTCACGCAATTTGGGTGCATAGAACCTGAGAAATCAGTACCCAGAACAACCACCTCTGGCCGTAATAACGGCCTTGATAAGCCTGGGCATTGAGTCAAACAGAGCCTGGATGGCGTGTACATGTACAGCTGCCTATGCAACTTCAACACGATACCACAGTTCATCAAGAGTAGTGACTGGAATACTATGACGAGCCAGTTGGTCGGGCACCATTGACCAGACGTTTTCAGTTGGTGAGAGATCTGGAGAATGTGCTGGCCAGGGCAGTAGTCGAACATTTTCTGTATCCAGAAAGGCTCGTACAGGACCTGCAACATGCGGTCGTGCATTATCCTGCTGAAATGTAGGGTTTCGCAGGAGAGCTTCTGTAAAGTTTGGAAGGTAGGAGACGAGATACTGGCAGAAGTAAAGCTGTGAGACTGGGCGTGAGTCGTGCTTCGGTAGCTCAGTTGGTAGAGCACTTGCCCGCGGAAGGCAAAGGTCCCGAGTTCGAGTCTCGGTCGGGCACACAGTTTTAATCTGCCAGGAAGTTTCATATCAGCGCACACTCCGCTGGAGAGTGAAAATCTCATTGTGGAAGGTTAGTGTTCTTCGTATGTGATGCAAAGTGGTATCAAGAGGTGTGGCCCTTTTAGCAGGTGCAGTGCAATGTTCATGGTGTGTGTGTTGTCCCCTACATTTGGTTTCCGAGTGTCCACGGGGCCTAAGTAATTAAACCCAGTTTTACTTTTGGTCGGTTTTTTTTTAAATTAATGTTTTATAGAGTAAAAGTTTTACTAATGAATGGATATAATTTAAAGATAGTAATTTCAATCAGTCTGTCAGAATATATGTTTTAAATTATTTTATCTCATTAACTGAAAGATTAACAGAAATTAAATGGCTTTTGATATTTGTACTCAATTTTAACTATCTAGAGTAATGTCATTGCCTATATTGCCTTTGCATTAACTGCTGTTCATTATGCTTAAAGACTCTGAAATCATTGTAAGTTGTTTGCTGCCTTGTATCTGTCTTAGCTGGAGGCAGAGGTCGGTGCTTGCGACTGGGTAAGCCGAGGTGCCCAGCGTCTCCCCCTGACCTGACCTTTCAACAGCGATACAGAGATGCCACGACGTGCCACACTCCGAATGTATTATAGACTATCGATTTTTTAATTTTTTAATTAATAGTCACTGCTTCGCTTATTACCTTAAAATTGCGTTTACGGTAATTGATCTGTTTTCTACTGACTTTTATACAACTGTATGTTTTACCTTGCCAGACTAGGAGCTTCACATTATTAGTATTTGCACTTATTATGTGGATTGTAAGTAAGGATCCAGTTCCACGTAGAGTATGTCAGTAAATGTTTTATTGTCAGACTCTCGGTTTTCCATGTGAAGTAAATTTAATTAATGACTGCACATACCACAATTTAACCATCCCATTTGCGATACTGGGTACTCATGTATCCTAACTATAGTGCCCTCTGCTGGCGTCGGCTTCCTTGTATAAATACCAGACGCATTCTGATCATCACCAGCACTTACTATGTACCTACATGTTTAGTTTGACGTTGATACCACATCTGAATATTTTATGGTATGTATGGCTGGTACACTTGGCTGTTAATCATGTAAACACTTCATCTTTCTTATGTAGCACCAGGCCTTTTATAGATCTTTTATAGATTTAACGTCATCAGCAAACTGAATTTAGTTGGTTACACACTGTTTTTACTTTGCAGCAGATCTGAAGATGGGAGTAGCCGAAACCGGTAACAGTGAAGTGTAAAAATTTGTGTGATCAAGACGGACCTGTGTAATAAAGTGCCAAATATATGATGAAGAACTCATTTTCAGACTTTATGTTTCCAACTGATATATCTGTGTCTATTTAATCTTACACATCTCATCAGACATGTAAGAAAAAGTGGGTTCTGGGGAGAAATTGTTCCTTCGGGAAAAATATCGAACACCCCCTTCCCAACCTGAGGTCAAAGACCTGCTTTCACGTCCATTTCGTCACCCCCTCCCCCCACCTCTTCTTCCCAACCCCTCGCCCACAGTAATAAATCTACGCTCCAGAATTTTATCCCTTCAGGAAAGCTTCTTTTAGCTGTTGCATGTATGGTCTTCAACAGTATGATATGATATATTGTTTCCTATAAATACGAAACTATAACCCATAAATTGCAGTACGCAAGCCTGCCGTCACCTTGGAGCTAAGAGAGTTCACTACTCTGGGGAAGTGATGTTAACTCGTAAAAATTGGCGTTTATGTGAAAACGTTTTGATTTAAATGTCTTTAAGGTGTTAGATAAGTCGAAAAGCTAGTTCCCTAAATTTACATCCCTAAATCTGCCCAGGACACATTTGCCTTCTTTGTACGATGATAGGATCTTTATGATTATTGTTCTCAACTTATACTCAACCATAATTTTGTCATTAGAACGCCATAGCTTGGCAACCGATGTACATTTTTGTTCACTCCTGCGAGGACTAATCCATTATAGGTTTTTTATTGCATTTGAAACAATGTTGGCTATATAGTGGTTACAGATAAAGCTTCCTAAAGAAAGCAGGACGACCAGTAATTACATGTATTTGTCTACTTTCTTACAAAACCTGAACAGATTCAAACAAGAATCACAGAAATGGCGTGCGCAAGGAAACTCACAAGAATCCTGTTTTGCGCACGTAAAATGTGAATGAAGCTCGATTTAAGAAGATGATCTTTAAATTTTATCGTAAGAATGAATTTTTTATTTATTGGATATACTTTAAACGGTCTCCACACTTTCAATTCACGTAACATCCTTCGTTTAGCTCTAATTTAAACCGTAGTATCTCAAAACGGATGGAGATAATTGCACAAAAAATTTTGTTTCGGGCATTAACCACCCTCTTCTAAAGTTTGAACTGATTCCCCCAAGATTAAATTATAGAAGTGATGCGCTTCAGAAAACTCCCATAAAAAGAAATTTTATGCACGTAAAATCCGAACGCAGGAGTTTTTCATGCAGTACGATATGCGGGTGGACAAACATCAGTCCCACTCCAGTCTAGAGTTATTTAAGGCCGGCTATTTTTGCAAGTAAAAATATCCCGTTATCTGAGATTTAATTTAAGCTCAATTAAAATCTTTTGCAAAAGGGATTGACCCATTCGCACAGTTGGTCTAGGGGCCAGCTCCGGTTCTTCGTTCAGTTCTTGCTTAATATATCGTAACAGAGCTACAGCTAGACAGATGTTCGAATGGCTCTTCAAATGGCCGCTGGTCCACGCTATACCAAAATCCTTTTCAGGCACATTCCTGGCTCAAATAGGAATTAGCACCAGGACCTCTTAAATCACGATTCTGCATGCAGCCTTTTCAGATATACTGGGTGAAAAGTATTTAAACCGTCAAACTCTGGAAGGTTGTAGGGGACATCAAAACAACTATTTTTCCATAATGTCATTTTTTCCTATGGGGATTATTTAAACCAGTGGAGGCCGCATTACGCTCTTCAGCTGTTAGAGGCCGTATTACGATCTTCAGTTGTTAGAGCCCGTATTACGCTCTGTTGAGTGGTACTTAAGTAAATAAATTAGTGAAATCAAAGTGAACTAGAAATTAGAATATAAATGGAAAACTTGGTTTAGTTTAGAGAGTTACATACTGGCATTCAGTGGGCAGAACAGCAGAAGAGACAATGACCATGAAGTCAGCAGTTCCACAGAAGCGGGCGCTGTCGATTCAGCCGTCAGGGCATCGCCCGACCGGCTCACGTGTTTCTCAGTTGTCGCATGAGCAAAGGCCCTCGCCTACATTCCAAGAGCCAATGACCGACGTTAAGAAGAGTCTTCGAGATGCTTTTCAACGTGACGGAAGAGGCAATGACCGGCTCACGTGTTTCTCAGTCGTCACATGCGATCAGAGGCCCTCGCCTACATTCCAAGAGCCAATGACCGAGGTCAAGAAGATTCTTCGAGAAGCTTTTCAACGTGTCAGAAGAGGCAATGGCCGTGAAGTCGTTCACCTCCAGTGAACTGAAGTGAATAAATACGCGAGACGCGGTGGGCCCGACAGATGAGGAGGGAGGAAGACAGATGAAGACAGTTGAAGACAGATGAAGACGGGGACGGAGACGAAGACGAGAGACGAAGGAAGAAAAGAAGAGTAGCAGTAGTTTTCAGTCAGTTTCGGTGCTGAAGACCGTCATGCAAGAAGAGACTGCATCATGCACAGACGCACCAAGTCCGCCGCTGTAATGGAATAGCAAGCAGCAGCCGCGGCGCCAGAAGACAGAAGTTAAAAGGTATTTGAAGTCTGGTTTTTACATACCCGGGTGACTCGTGAGGACGTGAAGGAGACGGCCTCACCTCAGCAGTCACCTGTGAGCTGGGATAAAGACCTGACAGCCGAAGACTGGCAAGCGGGAGTCCGTGGTTCGAGTTCGGGACACTGGCCTTGCCCCGCCGCGCCGCTCCGCTGGTCGACGCACAACACACGCGGCCGCTTAGAGAATAGAAACACTCGGACGCCACATTCAAGGTATCACCATCCGATGCACGACGTCGCTCGCAATAATTAAACTGGTCACCTCGCGCTGCGCGTCTCCGGTCAGCTGGGCGAGACGGCGACACGAGATACACACCGCTACGCGTAATCAGACGCCGCCGCCGCCGCCGCCGCCGCCGCTGTCGCAGCAGAAGGCTACGCAAACGACACGGCTGCCGCTCTCCGAACCAGAACGTCCCAGTAAGATACAGTTGTACGAAACTTTCAATAAAAGTTATCTTATGTAAAAATGATGTTTCATTCGACCTCATACCCGAGCCAAGGAAGAACCCACCCTGCCCACATGCTGTAAGAGAGAAAAGTTAATTTATTTAATATTTTCACCCTGACAGAATGCTTTAGAATGCTCATCCTGACAATTGACAGCATCCAAAGAGAAAATCCAGTTACATTGAGTGACAGAAGTGTCACATTTAGTAACACAACTATTACATTTGATGTCAGAAGCCGTTTTAGTTGTTACATTTGGTGTCAGAGAAAAAACCCTTGGCTCAATATGAGGTGTGAATGACAGTCACTAAAGGTCCACAGTTAGTACATTTTAATGTGTGAAGGGATAGAGGTTTGCATAGCAGTCGTAATATTTTCTTTATTTAGAAGTGTATTTTCTCTCATGATTTTAAGAGTTTGTCGGAAATATTTAAACATCTTTTAAATTCAGTGTAGTAAGATTGTGTAACTAACAGTTTGTAAAATGATGACACGAAATCGTACAAAGTCAGAGTCAGCACCACAAGCGGTTTCTACTGATGAAGCTATTCAGAGCTTAGTTAATCAGATAGCACAGCTTAAAAATGATAATAATGCGTTATTTAAGCAGTTGAGTGAGGTTAGACAAACCGGTTCAATCCCTCCCACCCTAGATTCCTCAGCAGCAGCCTTAGTAACTCCTTTTTCAGGTAAACCTGGCGAGGACATAACAGCCTTTTTTGATGATTTAGTAGCAGCTGCAAAGGTAGGATCATGGTCAGATGAACAGCTCTTACAAATGACAAAGTTAAGATTGACAGGAGAGGCTAAAGCACACGTCTTATACCATGAAGAATTACGGAATGCTCCAACATTTGAGGAATTGAAGAAAGGATTGCTTAAACGTTTTCAAAAACAGAACAGCTGTAGATTTTATAGGGAACAGTTAAACGCTATCACTCAGAGGCAAAACGAGTCGTTAGAAAGCTTTGTAGATAGGATTAGAAAAGTTAATATTAACACCTATCAGTTGACAACTAGTGATGAAGCAAATAAAGTTATTTTACAAGAGGCAGAAAATAGAGCTCTGGATACATTTTTACGAGGGTTGCCTCCTGAAACGTCCCGTCGTGTCAGGGCAGAGTTTCCTAAAAATTTAGCAGAAGCTGTATCTGTGGCGACAGCTTTTGAAGAAATTGACATTGCCACCAGATACAAGGAGAAGCGAAATATATTTTCAGCAGGAGTACGATGTTTTAGGTGCGATCGACAGGGACATATAGCAAATAACTGCAGACAACCTCAATGCACTAATTGTCAAAGAATAGGTCACACATTCAAGGAATGCAGGTCTAAGAAAGTTTTTGGAAATAGAAATCAGTTAAACTCAAACGGGAATGTCGGAGCCGCCGCCAGGCGTTCCCAATAAAATTTCATGCCATTAAGGCGAATGTGAAGGCGGAATGCTGGTTATCTGCTACCATACAGGATAAAGAGGCTAGGATACTGGTGGATACAGGCGCAAACGTATCAATAGTAAGTAATGAATGTATTGGAGAAAAGAAATATGACCCTCCAAGGTTTAGATTGAGTGGAGTAGGAGGAGGTACAGTGAAGTCATTAGGATGTACATCATTGATTTTCTATATTCACGGTGTGCAATTTCAGGAAGATGTAGAAGTGGTAACAAAGGTAACTGACGGGTACGACGCGATCCTAGGGTTGGATTTCCTGAATAAACATCACGCTAAAATCGACCTCAGACAGCAAACTGTAGAACTTAGCGGAATAGTGTTTCAGCTAGGTGACACCGCTGCAAAGGGCCCTCTGCCGCAAGATTTCCCTAACCGGAAGGCGAAATCAACTATACTGCGTGCAACGTCCTTGAAGGTTGATTCGCGGGATCAGATACCATCTGGCTCAGGAAAACTTCTCTGGATGACCGTTGACCACGAAGTACCTACAGATACAGTGTGTCTAATAGAGCCTTTAGAGGAAAATGAGGAAATAGATGTATCACATTGTTTTGTACGTAGGAGTGTTGTACGGGTTCAAGACGTTGAGGGAGAAAGAAAAGTACCGGTACATATTGACAATTTCGGAGTGGAGGACAAAGAGTTGCATAAGGGAATATTAGTGGCTACAGTCAGTACTTTTGAAGAAGAAGATTTCATTTGGTCAGATATTAATGATGGTCAGAAACCAGACGCCTATAAAACCGCATTGCGCCAGAAGATTGAGCATTTGAAAGGAAAGGATAGAGACACGATAGAAGCAGTTTTAGTTGAGTTCCAAGATTTATTTAATGCAGAAGGTCCATTGCCAGCAACAGACATCACACAGCATAGGATCCCAACAGGAAATAGCCCCCCAGTTTATAGGAAGCCTTATAGAGTTGCGCATCACTTAAAGCCAGTACTGGATGAATTTTTGGAACAGCATCTAAAAGATGGAATTATAGAATATTCTGATTCGCCTTATAATTCAAATATTGTAATTATTCCAAAGAAGTCTCCCGACGGTACGAAACGATATAGATTTTGTTGTGACTACAGACACCTTAACAAACAAACTATCTCAGATGTTTATCCTCTTCCAAACATTACAGATATCATTGACAGTTTGGGTAACAGTAAATACTTTTCAACAATCGATCTACGTAGCGGATATCATCAATTGGAAGTCGCGCCTGAAGATAGGCATGAAACAGCATTTTCTACCCCTGGAGGGCACTGGCAATTTAAAAGAATGCCTTTCGGTTTGAAAAATGCACCAGCAACTTTACAAAGACTACTCGATGGAGTATTGCGAGGACTCAAAACTCAGCAATGTTGTGTGTATCTAGACGACATTATAGTATTCTCCAGAGACATTAATGAACATGCTGTGCGTCTGCGTAATGTTTTTCAGAGACTTAGAAAAGCTAAATTAACATTAAATATGGAAAAATGTACTTTTGCATTGACAGAGGTTACATACCTAGGGCATGTCATTAGTGAAAAAGGAATTAAAACAGATCCTCGATTAATTTCGGCAGTTAAGGACTTCCCAACACCACAACGCGTTAAGGAAGTACAAAGTTTCATTGGTCTCGCATCGTATTACCGAAAATATGTTCAAAATTTTGCTGAAATTGCCCGACCTTTAACCCAATTATCGAAAAAGGGAGCAAAATTTCATTGGTCTGAAGATTGTGAATCTGCATTTCAAACCCTTAAAGATAAGTTAACACACAGTCCTGTATTAGCCTACCCAGATTATAACAAAGAATTTATTTTATCCTGTGACGCAAGAAGTCATTCAGTAGGAGTTGTTTTGAGTCAGAATATTAATGGCGCGGAACACCCCATAGCCTATGCTTCGAGACAACTAACAACGGCAGAAAGAAATTATTCCACAACGGAGAAAGAATTGTTAAGTGTTATTTATGGTACCAAATACTTTAAATGCTACTTGTATGGTAGAAAATTCAAGGTCATTACAGACCACGCAGCTTTAAAATGGTTGCTTGGATTAAAGGATCCATCTAGTCGTCTTACCCGTTGGGCCCTATGTCTTTCCGAAATGGATTTCGAAGTTATCCATAAACCAGGCAAAAAACACACGAATGCAGATTGCCTAAGTCGGAAAATAGCACTTTTGGAAGCAACAGGCCGAGATACTGAGGACTGGAGAAAGGCACAAGATGAGGACACAGAATGTAAAAAATACGCAGCTCAAAAACAATTTTGCTTTGAAGATGGTGTATTATGCCGTAAAACAAAACTTGGACCGCGAATTGTTGTTCCCCAACACCTTAGACAAGAAATAATGGCAGAGGCCCACGATCATATCCTTGCAGGACACGGTGGACAGCGGACAACCGAAAGACGAGTAGCAGAGCGATTTTGGTGGCAAACCAGAAAGCAGGATGTTGCGCAGTACGTTCGTAATTGCATTGCGTGCGCACAAAGAGCTGAACTTTCTCGTTCAAAAATACCCTTACAGAGGCTCCCCGAGGCTTCATGTCCATTTCAAATCTGCGGAGTCGATCTCTACGGGCCATTTCATAAAACACCTGCTGGTAATAAGTATGTCCTTACAATTATAGATCACTTTTCACGCTATCTAGCTATGGTGAGTCTCCCAGATCAGCAAGCAAATACAGTTGCACAAGCTTTAGTTAACAACTGGATACTTAAATTTGGAGTACCTGAAGCTATTATCACAGATCAGGGATCTAATTTTATGTCTGAATTAATGAAACAGCTATGCCACTTATTAAAAATACGCAAATTACTCCGTTACACCCTCAGTGCAACGGGCGCACAGAAAGAGTTCATCGGACAATTGGCAAGATGCTTAGTTATTATATTAACGAACAACATTCTAATTGGGATATGTATTTACCAATAATCGTGTCGGTATATAACGCCAAAACTCATGAAGCAACTGGCATGTCACCTTATGAAGTGGTCTATGGGAAAAAAATGCCGCCCCCTTTTGATGTAATCAGGCAGAAAAACGGAAAAGTCGGAGAAACAGTAAGAGACTTCAGTCGAATGATGAAGGATGTATGGAAAAAGGTTCAAAAATCTAATACAAAGGCTTTGGAACGACAGGAAAGATTAGGTAATACCCAAGCTAAATATCCAAATTACAAAATCGGTCAGTGGGTTATGCTTTCAGCTCCTTACATAGCGAAAGGAAAAACGAAGAAATTTGTAACAAACTACAGAGGTCCTTATCAAATTATTGAGATCACGTCACCAGTCAATGTTAAATTGCAACTGCCCACCCGAACTACCATTGTCCATGCAAGTCGTTTAAAACCTTTTAAGGGCGCTCCAGATGTAATTCCTTCAACAATAGTATCTGCTTCTCCGAAGGGTGGAGGAAGTTCCCGAAGAGGTAGAAGAGTGGCCGCGCCGGCACAACATACAGACATGGCCCCATACAATCTTCGACCAAGAGTGCGAATGTCCTAGTGGAATCTTAGTAGACTGTGGATAATATACAAATGTGAATAATTAATACATGATAATGGTCTTGAACGTAGAAACATGTAGATCTTGTAGTTAACAATGTATTCCTTCTGTTCTTTATTTTTGTTTTTACTAGGTTGGTAGGTTCATAACCATGTTGTTTGCTTTTTTCAGAAAACGCCATGCAAGCATTTCCTACATAAAACCTATCCTACCTCAATGACTCCCTTGACAGTTCCCTTCTGAAGTCATAAACTCACAGCAAGGCAAAATTGATGCCAATGTTATGATGCAACATGTCTTACAATTAAAAGGTGAACAAAACTAAAATTATAATGCTAGAAACGGGTATATCTGGAACCTTTGTGTTGGTGTTTCTGCTTTGTACAGTTTCCTTTTATTTAAGACGAAAAAATAAGCCAAATCATAATAAGACACTTCATCAAATCCCTGTTAACTGGATACCACACTCTTAACTGGTGTACTTCAGCAGTTACTTTTGAGCATTAGTGTATTAATTTTGTTTATTGTACTTCATTCTTTATTAAACAGTCTCTTGTTAACATAAACAATACTGTAGAATAGATATTCTTGCATTAGTATAGGGTAGATTAAACAGCTGTTGCTATGTAATTTTCTAAGTGAAAAATCTATTTTTTGTTTATTCATTGTCATCAAGATTTGTTACACTTATTACAACCATTTATGTACGAACTATGTGATTCATGACCCTACAGTGGTTTTGTAAAGTGATAAAGTATTTTCCGCATACTTAATGTGAAGCGTGTGTAATCTTCTAAGTCGAGAGTTTTCAGTGTTTGTGCTTTTGCCGTGTGGGGAGTGGAGGAATGTTGAGTGGTAAATTCGAGGGCGAATTTCTCCGAAGGGTGGAGGAATGTTGAGTGGTACTTAAGTAAATAAATTAGTGAAATCAAAGTGAACTAGAAATTAGAATATAAATGGAAAACTTGGTTTAGTTTAGAGAGTTACATACTGGCATTCAGTGGGCAGAACAGCAGAAGAGACAATGACCATGAAGTCAGCAGTTCCACAGAAGCGGGCGCTGTCGATTCAGCCGTCAGGGCATCGCCCGACCGGCTCACGTGTTTCTCCGTTGTCGCATGAGCAAAGGCCCTCGCCTACATTCCAAGAGCCAATGACCGACGTTAAGAAGAGTCTTCGAGATGCTTTTCAACGTGACGGAAGAGGCAATGACCGGCTCACGTGTTTCTCAGTCGTCACATGCGATCAGAGGCCCTCGCCTACATTCCAAGAGCCAATGACCGAGGTCAAGAAGATTCTTCGAGAAGCTTTTCAACGTGTCAGAAGAGGCAATGGCCGTGAAGTCGTTCACCTCCAGTGAACTGAAGTGAATAAATACGCGAGACGCGGTGGGCCCGACAGATGAGGAGGGAGGAAGACAGATGAAGACAGTTGAAGACAGTTGAAGACGGGGACGGAGACGAAGACGAGAGACGAAGGAAGAAAAGAAGAGTAGCAGTAGTTTTCAGTCAGTTTCGGTGCTGAAGACCGTCATGCAAGAAGAGACTGCATCATGCACAGACGCACCAAGTCCGCCGCTGTAATGGAATAGCAAGCAGCAGCCGCGGCGCCAGAAGACAGAAGTTAAAAGGTATTTGAAGTCTGGTTTTTACATACCCGGGTGACTCGTGAGGACGTGAAGGAGACGGCCTCACCTCAGCAGTCACCTGTGAGCTGGGATAAAGACCTGACAGCCGAAGACTGGCAAGCGGGAGTCCGTGGTTCGAGTTCGGGACACTGGCCTTGCCCCGCCGCGCCGCTCCGCTGGTCGACGCACAACACACGCGGCCGCTTAGAGAATAGAAACACTCGGACGCCACATTCAAGGTATCACCATCCGATGCACGACGTCGCTCGCAATAATTAAACTGGTCACCTCGCGCTGCGCGTCTCCGGTCAGCTGGGCGAGACGGCGACACGAGATACACACCGCTACGCGTAATCAGACGCCGCCGCCGCCGCCGCCGCCGCCGCTGTCGCAGCAGAAGGCTACGCAAACGACACGGCTGCCGCTCTCCGAACCAGAACGTCCCAGTAAGATACAGTTGTACGAAACTTTCAATAAAAGTTATCTTATGTAAAAATGATGTTTCATTCGACCTCATACCCGAGCCAAGGAAGAACCCACCCTGCCCACATGCTGTAAGAGAGAAATGTTAATTTATTTAATATTTTCACCCTGACAGAATGCTTTAGAATGCTCATCCTGACAATTGACAGCATCCAAAGAGAAAATCCAGTTACATTGAGTGACAGAAGTGTCACATTTAGTAACACAACTATTACATTTGATGTCAGAAGCCGTTTTAGTTGTTACATTTGGTGTCAGAGAAAAAACCCTTGGCTCAATATGAGGTGTGAATGACAGTCACTAAAGGTCCACAGTTAGTACATTTTAATGTGTGAAGGGATAGAGGTTTGCATAGCAGTCGTAATATTTTCTTTATTTAGAAGTGTATTTTCTCTCATGATTTTAAGAGTTTGTCGGAAATATTTAAACATCTTTTAAATTCAGTGTAGTAAGATTGTGTAACTAACAGTTTGTAAAATGATGACACGAAATCGTACAAAGTCAGAGTCAGCACCACAAGCGGTTTCTACTGATGAAGCTATTCAGAGCTTAGTTAATCAGATAGCACAGCTTAAAAATGATAATAATGCGTTATTTAAGCAGTTGAGTGAGGTTAGACAAACCAGTTCAATCCCTCCCACCCTAGATTCCTCAGCAGCAGCCTTAGTAACTCCTTTTTCAGGTAAACCTGGCGAGGACATAACAGCCTTTTTTGATGATTTAGTAGCAGCTGCAAAGGTAGGATCATGGTCAGATGAACAGCTCTTACAAATGACAAAGTTAAGATTGACAGGAGAGGCTAAAGCACACGTCTTATACCATGAAGAATTACGGAATGCTCCAACATTTGAGGAATTGAAGAAAGGATTGCTTAAACGTTTTCAAAAACAGAACAGCTGTAGATTTTATAGGGAACAGTTAAACGCTATCACTCAGAGGCAAAACGAGTCGTTAGAAAGCTTTGTAGATAGGATTAGAAAAGTTAATATTAACACCTATCAGTTGACAACTAGTGATGAAGCAAATAAAGTTATTTTACAAGAGGCAGAAAATAGAGCTCTGGATACATTTTTACGAGGGTTGCCTCCTGAAACGTCCCGTCGTGTCAGGGCAGAGTTTCCTAAAAATTTAGCAGAAGCTGTATCTGTGGCGACAGCTTTTGAAGAAATTGACATTGCCACCAGATACAAGGAGAAGCGAAATATATTTTCAGCAGGAGTACGATGTTTTAGGTGCGATCGACAGGGACATATAGCAAATAACTGCAGACAACCTCAATGCACTAATTGTCAAAGAATAGGTCACACATTCAAGGAATGCAGGTCTAAGAAAGTTTTTGGAAATAGAAATCAGTTAAACTCAAACGGGAATGTCGGAGCCGCCGCCAGGCGTTCCCAATAAAATTTCATGCCATTAAGGCGAATGTGAAGGCGGAATGCTGGTTATCTGCTACCATACAGGATAAAGAGGCTAGGATACTGGTGGATACAGGCGCAAACGTATCAATAGTAAGTAATGAATGTATTGGAGAAAAGAAATATGACCCTCCAAGGTTTAGATTGAGTGGAGTAGGAGGAGGTACAGTGAAGTCATTAGGATGTACATCATTGATTTTCTATATTCACGGTGTGCAATTTCAGGAAGATGTAGAAGTGGTAACAAAGGTAACTGACGGGTACGACGCGATCCTAGGGTTGGATTTCCTGAATAAACATCACGCTAAAATCGACCTCAGACAGCAAACTGTAGAACTTAGCGGAATAGTGTTTCAGCTAGGTGACACCGCTGCAAAGGGCCCTCTGCCGCAAGATTTCCCTAACCGGAAGGCGAAATCAACTATACTGCGTGCAACGTCCTTGAAGGTTGATTCGCGGGATCAGATACCATCTGGCTCAGGAAAACTTCTCTGGATGACCGTTGACCACGAAGTACCTACAGATACAGTGTGTCTAATAGAGCCTTTAGAGGAAAATGGGGAAATAGATGTATCACATTGTTTTGTACGTAGGAGTGTTGTACGGGTTCAAGACGTTGAGGGAGAAAGAAAAGTACCGGTACATATTGACAATTTCGGAGTGGAGGACAAAGAGTTGCATAAGGGAATATTAGTGGCTACAGTCAGTACTTTTGAAGAAGAAGATTTCATTTGGTCAGATATTAATGATGGTCAGAAACCAGACGCCTATAAAACCGCATTGCGCCAGAAGATTGAGCATTTGAAAGGAAAGGATAGAGACACGATAGAAGCAGTTTTAGTTGAGTTCCAAGATTTATTTAATGCAGAAGGTCCATTGCCAGCAACAGACATCACACAGCATAGGATCCCAACAGGAAATAGCCCCCCAGTTTATAGGAAGCCTTATAGAGTTGCGCATCACTTAAAGCCAGTACTGGATGAATTTTTGGAACAGCATCTAAAAGATGGAATTATAGAATATTCTGATTCGCCTTATAATTCAAATATTGTAATTATTCCAAAGAAGTCTCCCGACGGTACGAAACGATATAGATTTTGTTGTGACTACAGACACCTTAACAAACAAACTATCTCAGATGTTTATCCTCTTCCAAACATTACAGATATCATTGACAGTTTGGGTAACAGTAAATACTTTTCAACAATCGATCTACGTAGCGGATATCATCAATTGGAAGTCGCGCCTGAAGATAGGCATGAAACAGCATTTTCTACCCCTGGAGGGCACTGGCAATTTAAAAGAATGCCTTTCGGTTTGAAAAATGCACCAGCAACTTTACAAAGACTACTCGATGGAGTATTGCGAGGACTCAAAACTCAGCAATGTTGTGTGTATCTAGACGACATTATTGTATTCTCCAGAGACATTAATGAACATGCTGTGCGTCTGCGTAATGTTTTTCAGAGACTTAGAAAAGCTAAATTAACATTAAATATGGAAAAATGTACTTTTGCATTGACAGAGGTTACATACCTAGGGCATGTCATTAGTGAAAAAGGAATTAAAACAGATCCTCGATTAATTTCGGCAGTTAAGGACTTCCCAACACCACAACGCGTTAAGGAAGTACAAAGTTTCATTGGTCTCGCATCGTATTACCGAAAATATGTTCAAAATTTTGCTGAAATTGCCCGACCTTTAACCCAATTATCGAAAAAGGGAGCAAAATTTCATTGGTCTGAAGATTGTGAATCTGCATTTCAAACCCTTAAAGATAAGTTAACACACAGTCCTGTATTAGCCTACCCAGATTATAACAAAGAATTTATTTTATCCTGTGACGCAAGAAGTCATTCAGTAGGAGTTGTTTTGAGTCAGAATATTAATGGCGCGGAACACCCCATAGCCTATGCTTCGAGACAACTAACAACGGCAGAAAGAAATTATTCCACAACGGAGAAAGAATTGTTAAGTGTTATTTATGGTACCAAATACTTTAAATGCTACTTGTATGGTAGAAAATTCAAGGTCATTACAGACCACGCAGCTTTAAAATGGTTGCTTGGATTAAAGGATCCATCTAGTCGTCTTACCCGTTGGGCCCTATGTCTTTCCGAAATGGATTTCGAAGTTATCCATAAACCAGGCAAAAAACACACGAATGCAGATTGCCTAAGTCGGAAAATAGCACTTTTGGAAGCAACAGGCCGAGATACTGAGGACTGGAGAAAGGCACAAGATGAGGACACAGAATGTAAAAAATACGCAGCTCAAAAACAATTTTGCTTTGAAGATGGTGTATTATGCCGTAAAACAAAACTTGGACCGCGAATTGTTGTTCCCCAACACCTTAGACAAGAAATAATGGCAGAGGCCCACGATCATATCCTTGCAGGACACGGTGGACAGCGGACAACCGAAAGACGAGTAGCAGAGCGATTTTGGTGGCAAACCAGAAAGCAGGATGTTGCGCAGTACGTTCGTAATTGCATTGCGTGCGCACAAAGAGCTGAACTTTCTCGTTCAAAAATACCCTTACAGAGGCTCCCCGAGGCTTCATGTCCATTTCAAATCTGCGGAGTCGATCTCTACGGGCCATTTCATAAAACACCTGCTGGTAATAAGTATGTCCTTACAATTATAGATCACTTTTCACGCTATCTAGCTATGGTGAGTCTCCCAGATCAGCAAGCAAATACAGTTGCACAAGCTTTAGTTAACAACTGGATACTTAAATTTGGAGTACCTGAAGCTATTATCACAGATCAGGGATCTAATTTTATGTCTGAATTAATGAAACAGCTATGCCACTTATTAAAAATACGCAAATTACTCCGTTACACCCTCAGTGCAACGGGCGCACAGAAAGAGTTCATCGGACAATTGGCAAGATGCTTAGTTATTATATTAACGAACAACATTCTAATTGGGATATGTATTTACCAATAATCGTGTCGGTATATAACGCCAAAACTCATGAAGCAACTGGCATGTCACCTTATGAAGTGGTCTATGGGAAAAAAATGCCGCCCCCTTTTGATGTAATCAGGCAGAAAAACGGAAAAGTCGGAGAAACAGTAAGAGACTTCAGTCGAATGATGAAGGATGTATGGAAAAAGGTTCAAAAATCTAATACAAAGGCTTTGGAACGACAGGAAAGATTAGGTAATACCCAAGCTAAATATCCAAATTACAAAATCGGTCAGTGGGTTATGCTTTCAGCTCCTTACATAGCGAAAGGAAAAACGAAGAAATTTGTAACAAACTACAGAGGTCCTTATCAAATTATTGAGATCACGTCACCAGTCAATGTTAAATTGCAACTGCCCACCCGAACTACCATTGTCCATGCAAGTCGTTTAAAACCTTTTAAGGGCGCTCCAGATGTAATTCCTTCAACAATAGTATCTGCTTCTCCGAAGGGTGGAGGAAGTTCCCGAAGAGGTAGAAGAGTGGCCGCGCCGGCACAACATACAGACATGGCCCCATACAATCTTCGACCAAGAGTGCGAATGTCCTAGTGGAATCTTAGTAGACTGTGGATAATATACAAATGTGAATAATTAATACATGATAATGGTCTTGAACGTAGAAACATGTAGATCTTGTAGTTAACAATGTATTCCTTCTGTTCTTTATTTTTGTTTTTACTAGGTTGGTAGGTTCATAACCATGTTGTTTGCTTTTTTCAGAAAACGCCATGCAAGCATTTCCTACATAAAACCTATCCTACCTCAATGACTCCCTTGACAGTTCCCTTCTGAAGTCATAAACTCACAGCAAGGCAAAATTGATGCCAATGTTATGATGCAACATGTCTTACAATTAAAAGGTGAACAAAACTAAAATTATAATGCTAGAAACGGGTATATCTGGAACCTTTGTGTTGGTGTTTCTGCTTTGTACAGTTTCCTTTTATTTAAGACGAAAAAATAAGCCAAATCATAATAAGACACTTCATCAAATCCCTGTTAACTGGATACCACACTCTTAACTGGTGTACTTCAGCAGTTACTTTTGAGCATTAGTGTATTAATTTTGTTTATTGTACTTCATTCTTTATTAAACAGTCTCTTGTTAACATAAACAATACTGTAGAATAGATATTCTTGCATTAGTATAGGGTAGATTAAACAGCTGTTGCTATGTAATTTTCTAAGTGAAAAATCTATTTTTTGTTTATTCATTGTCATCAAGATTTGTTACACTTATTACAACCATTTATGTACGAACTATGTGATTCATGACCCTACAGTGCTTTTGTAAAGTGATAAAGTATTTTCCACATACTTAATGTGAAGCGTGTGTAATCTTCTAAGTCGAGAGTTTTCAGTGTTTGTGCTTTTGCCGTGTGGAGAGTGGAGGAATGTTGAGTGGTAAATTCGAGGGCGAATTTCTCCGAAGGGTGGAGGAATGTTGAGTGGTACTTAAGTAAATAAATTAGTGAAATCAAAGTGAACTAGAAATTAGAATATAAATGGAAAACTTGGTTTAGTTTAGAGAGTTACATACTGGCATTCAGTGGGCAGAACAGCAGAAGAGACAATGACCATGAAGTCAGCAGTTCCACAGAAGCGGGCGCTGTCGATTCAGCCGTCAGGGCATCGCCCGACCGGCTCACGTGTTTCTCAGTTGTCGCATGAGCAAAGGCCCTCGCCTACATTCCAAGAGCCAATGACCGACGTTAAGAAGAGTCTTCGAGATGCTTTTCAACGTGACGGAAGAGGCAATGACCGGCTCACGTGTTTCTCAGTCGTCACATGCGATCAGAGGCCCTCGCCTACATTCCAAGAGCCAATGACCGAGGTCAAGAAGATTCTTCGAGAAGCTTTTCAACGTGTCAGAAGAGGCAATGGCCGTGAAGTCGTTCACCTCCAGTGAACTGAAGTGAATAAATACGCGAGACGCGGTGGGCCCGACAGATGAGGAGGGAGGAAGACAGATGAAGACAGTTGAAGACAGATGAAGACGGGGACGGAGACGAAGACGAGAGACGAAGGAAGAAAAGAAGAGTAGCAGTAGCTTTCAGTCAGTTTCGGTGCTGAAGACCGTCATGCAAGAAGAGACTGCATCATGCACAGACGCACCAAGTCCGCCGCTGTAATGGAATAGCAAGCAGCAGCCGCGGCGCCAGAAGACAGAAGTTAAAAGGTATTTGAAGTCTGGTTTTTACATACCCGGGTGACTCGTGAGGACGTGAAGGAGACGGCCTCACCTCAGCAGTCACCTGTGAGCTGGGATAAAGACCTGACAGCCGAAGACTGGCAAGCGGGAGTCCGTGGTTCGAGTTCGGGACACTGGCCTTGCCCCGCCGCGCCGCTCCGCTGGTCGACGCACAACACACGCGGCCGCTTAGAGAATAGAAACACTCGGACGCCACATTCAAGGTATCACCATCCGATGCACGACGTCGCTCGCAATAATTAAACTGGTCACCTCGCGCTGCGCGTCTCCGGTCAGCTGGGCGAGACGGCGACACGAGATACACACCGCTACGCGTAATCAGACGCCGCCGCCGCCGCCGCCGCCGCCGCTGTCGCAGCAGAAGGCTACGCAAACGACACGGCTGCCGCTCTCCGAACCAGAACGTCCCAGTAAGATACAGTTGTACGAAACTTTCAATAAAAGTTATCTTATGTAAAAATGATGTTTCATTCGACCTCATACCCGAGCCAAGGAAGAACCCACCCTGCCCACATGCTGTAAGAGAGAAAAGTTAATTTATTTAATATTTTCACCCTGACAGAATGCTTTAGAATGCTCATCCTGACAATTGACAGCATCCAAAGAGAAAATCCAGTTACATTGAGTGACAGAAGTGTCACATTTAGTAACACAACTATTACATTTGATGTCAGAAGCCGTTTTAGTTGTTACATTTGGTGTCAGAGAAAAAACCCTTGGCTCAATATGAGGTGTGAATGACAGTCACTAAAGGTCCACAGTTAGTACATTTTAATGTGTGAAGGGATAGAGGTTTGCATAGCAGTCGTAATATTTTCTTTATTTAGAAGTGTATTTTCTCTCATGATTTTAAGAGTTTGTCGGAAATATTTAAACATCTTTTAAGTTCAGTGTAGTAAGATTGTGTAACTAACAGTTTGTAAAATGATGACACGAAATCGTACAAAGTCAGAGTCAGCACCACAAGCGGTTTCTACTGATGAAGCTATTCAGAGCTTAGTTAATCAGATAGCACAGCTTAAAAATGATAATAATGCGTTATTTAAGCAGTTGAGTGAGGTTAGACAAACCAGTTCAATCCCTCCCACCCTAGATTCCTCAGCAGCAGCCTTAGTAACTCCTTTTTCAGGTAAACCTGGCGAGGACATAACAGCCTTTTTTGATGATTTAGTAGCAGCTGCAAAGGTAGGATCATGGTCAGATGAACAGCTCTTACAAATGACAAAGTTAAGATTGACAGGAGAGGCTAAAGCACACGTCTTATACCATGAAGAATTACGGAATGCTCCAACATTTGAGGAATTGAAGAAAGGATTGCTTAAACGTTTTCAAAAACAGAACAGCTGTAGATTTTATAGGGAACAGTTAAACGCTATCACTCAGAGGCAAAACGAGTCGTTAGAAAGCTTTGTAGATAGGATTAGAAAAGTTAATATTAACACCTATCAGTTGACAACTAGTGATGAAGCAAATAAAGTTATTTTACAAGAGGCAGAAAATAGAGCTCTGGATACATTTTTACGAGGGTTGCCTCCTGAAACGTCCCGTCGTGTCAGGGCAGAGTTTCCTAAAAATTTAGCAGAAGCTGTATCTGTGGCGACAGCTTTTGAAGAAATTGACATTGCCACCAGATACAAGGAGAAGCGAAATATATTTTCAGCAGGAGTACGATGTTTTAGGTGCGATCGACAGGGACATATAGCAAATAACTGCAGACAACCTCAATGCACTAATTGTCAAAGAATAGGTCACACATTCAAGGAATGCAGGTCTAAGAAAGTTTTTGGAAATAGAAATCAGTTAAACTCAAACGGGAATGTCGGAGCCGCCGCCAGGCGTTCCCAATAAAATTTCATGCCATTAAGGCGAATGTGAAGGCGGAATGCTGGTTATCTGCTACCATACAGGATAAAGAGGCTAGGATACTGGTGGATACAGGCGCAAACGTATCAATAGTAAGTAATGAATGTATTGGAGAAAAGAAATATGACCCTCCAAGGTTTAGATTGAGTGGAGTAGGAGGAGGTACAGTGAAGTCATTAGGATGTACATCATTGATTTTCTATATTCACGGTGTGCAATTTCAGGAAGATGTAGAAGTGGTAACAAAGGTAACTGACGGGTACGACGCGATCCTAGGGTTGGATTTCCTGAATAAACATCACGCTAAAATCGACCTCAGACAGCAAACTGTAGAACTTAGCGGAATAGTGTTTCAGCTAGGTGACACCGCTGCAAAGGGCCCTCTGCCGCAAGATTTCCCTAACCGGAAGGCGAAATCAACTATACTGCGTGCAACGTCCTTGAAGGTTGATTCGCGGGATCAGATACCATCTGGCTCAGGAAAACTTCTCTGGATGACCGTTGACCACGAAGTACCTACAGATACAGTGTGTCTAATAGAGCCTTTAGAGGAAAATGAGGAAATAGATGTATCACATTGTTTTGTACGTAGGAGTGTTGTACGGGTTCAAGACGTTGAGGGAGAAAGAAAAGTACCGGTACATATTGACAATTTCGGAGTGGAGGACAAAGAGTTGCATAAGGGAATATTAGTGGCTACAGTCAGTACTTTTGAAGAAGAAGATTTCATTTGGTCAGATATTAATGATGGTCAGAAACCAGACGCCTATAAAACCGCATTGCGCCAGAAGATTGAGCATTTGAAAGGAAAGGATAGAGACACGATAGAAGCAGTTTTAGTTGAGTTCCAGGATTTATTTAATGCAGAAGGTCCATTGCCAGCAACAGACATCACACAGCATAGGATCCCAACAGGAAATAGCCCCCCAGTTTATAGGAAGCCTTATAGAGTTGCGCATCACTTAAAGCCAGTACTGGATGAATTTTTGGAACAGCATCTAAAAGATGGAATTATAGAATATTCTGATTCGCCTTATAATTCAAATATTGTAATTATTCCAAAGAAGTCTCCCGACGGTACGAAACGATATAGATTTTGTTGTGACTACAGACACCTTAACAAACAAACTATCTCAGATGTTTATCCTCTTCCAAACATTACAGATATCATTGACAGTTTGGGTAACAGTAAATACTTTTCAACAATCGATCTACGTAGCGGATATCATCAATTGGAAGTCGCGCCTGAAGATAGGCATGAAACAGCATTTTCTACCCCTGGAGGGCACTGGCAATTTAAAAGAATGCCTTTCGGTTTGAAAAATGCACCAGCAACTTTACAAAGACTACTCGATGGAGTATTGCGAGGACTCAAAACTCAGCAATGTTGTGTGTATCTAGACGACATTATTGTATTCTCCAGAGACATTAATGAACATGCTGTGCGTCTGCGTAATGTTTTTCAGAGACTTAGAAAAGCTAAATTAACATTAAATATGGAAAAATGTACTTTTGCATTGACAGAGGTTACATACCTAGGGCATGTCATTAGTGAAAAAGGAATTAAAACAGATCCTCGATTAATTTCGGCAGTTAAGGACTTCCCAACACCACAACGCGTTAAGGAAGTACAAAGTTTCATTGGTCTCGCATCGTATTACCGAAAATATGTTCAAAATTTTGCTGAAATTGCCCGACCTTTAACCCAATTATCGAAAAAGGGAGCAAAATTTCATTGGTCTGAAGATTGTGAATCTGCATTTCAAACCCTTAAAGATAAGTTAACACACAGTCCTGTATTAGCCTACCCAGATTATAACAAAGAATTTATTTTATCCTGTGACGCAAGAAGTCATTCAGTAGGAGTTGTTTTGAGTCAGAATATTAATGGCGCGGAACACCCCATAGCCTATGCTTCGAGACAACTAACAACGGCAGAAAGAAATTATTCCACAACGGAGAAAGAATTGTTAAGTGTTATTTATGGTACCAAATACTTTAAATGCTACTTGTATGGTAGAAAATTCAAGGTCATTACAGACCACGCAGCTTTAAAATGGTTGCTTGGATTAAAGGATCCATCTAGTCGTCTTACCCGTTGGGCCCTATGTCTTTCCGAAATGGATTTCGAAGTTATCCATAAACCAGGCAAAAAACACACGAATGCAGATTGCCTAAGTCGGAAAATAGCACTTTTGGAAGCAACAGGCCGAGATACTGAGGACTGGAGAAAGGCACAAGATGAGGACACAGAATGTAAAAAATACGCAGCTCAAAAACAATTTTGCTTTGAAGATGGTGTATTATGCCGTAAAACAAAACTTGGACCGCGAATTGTTGTTCCCCAACACCTTAGACAAGAAATAATGGCAGAGGCCCACGATCATATCCTTGCAGGACACGGTGGACAGCGGACAACCGAAAGACGAGTAGCAGAGCGATTTTGGTGGCAAACCAGAAAGCAGGATGTTGCGCAGTACGTTCGTAATTGCATTGCGTGCGCACAAAGAGCTGAACTTTCTCGTTCAAAAATACCCTTACAGAGGCTCCCCGAGGCTTCATGTCCATTTCAAATCTGCGGAGTCGATCTCTACGGGCCATTTCATAAAACACCTGCTGGTAATAAGTATGTCCTTACAATTATAGATCACTTTTCACGCTATCTAGCTATGGTGAGTCTCCCAGATCAGCAAGCAAATACAGTTGCACAAGCTTTAGTTAACAACTGGATACTTAAATTTGGAGTACCTGAAGCTATTATCACAGATCAGGGATCTAATTTTATGTCTGAATTAATGAAACAGCTATGCCACTTATTAAAAATACGCAAATTACTCCGTTACACCCTCAGTGCAACGGGCGCACAGAAAGAGTTCATCGGACAATTGGCAAGATGCTTAGTTATTATATTAACGAACAACATTCTAATTGGGATATGTATTTACCAATAATCGTGTCGGTATATAACGCCAAAACTCATGAAGCAACTGGCATGTCACCTTATGAAGTGGTCTATGGGAAAAAAATGCCGCCCCCTTTTGATGTAATCAGGCAGAAAAACGGAAAAGTCGGAGAAACAGTAAGAGACTTCAGTCGAATGATGAAGGATGTATGGAAAAAGGTTCAAAAATCTAATACAAAGGCTTTGGAACGACAGGAAAGATTAGGTAATACCCAAGCTAAATATCCAAATTACAAAATCGGTCAGTGGGTTATGCTTTCAGCTCCTTACATAGCGAAAGGAAAAACGAAGAAATTTGTAACAAACTACAGAGGTCCTTATCAAATTATTGAGATCACGTCACCAGTCAATGTTAAATTGCAACTGCCCACCCGAACTACCATTGTCCATGCAAGTCGTTTAAAACCTTTTAAGGGCGCTCCAGATGTAATTCCTTCAACAATAGTATCTGCTTCTCCGAAGGGTGGAGGAAGTTCCCGAAGAGGTAGAAGAGTGGCCGCGCCGGCACAACATACAGACATGGCCCCATACAATCTTCGACCAAGAGTGCGAATGTCCTAGTGGAATCTTAGTAGACTGTGGATAATATACAAATGTGAATAATTAATACATGATAATGGTCTTGAACGTAGAAACATGTAGATCTTGTAGTTAACAATGTATTCCTTCTGTTCTTTATTTTTGTTTTTACTAGGTTGGTAGGTTCATAACCATGTTGTTTGCTTTTTTCAGAAAACGCCATGCAAGCATTTCCTACATAAAACCTATCCTACCTCAATGACTCCCTTGACAGTTCCCTTCTGAAGTCATAAACTCACAGCAAGGCAAAATTGATGCCAATGTTATGATGCAACATGTCTTACAATTAAAAGGTGAACAAAACTAAAATTATAATGCTAGAAACGGGTATATCTGGAACCTTTGTGTTGGTGTTTCTGCTTTGTACAGTTTCCTTTTATTTAAGACGAAAAAATAAGCCAAATCATAATAAGACACTTCATCAAATCCCTGTTAACTGGATACCACACTCTTAACTGGTGTACTTCAGCAGTTACTTTTGAGCATTAGTGTATTAATTTTGTTTATTGTACTTCATTCTTTATTAAACAGTCTCTTGTTAACATAAACAATACTGTAGAATAGATATTCTTGCATTAGTATAGGGTAGATTAAACAGCTGTTGCTATGTAATTTTCTAAGTGAAAAATCTATTTTTTGTTTATTCATTGTCATCAAGATTTGTTACACTTATTACAACCATTTATGTACGAACTATGTGATTCATGACCCTACAGTGCTTTTGTAAAGTGATAAAGTATTTTCCACATACTTAATGTGAAGCGTGTGTAATCTTCTAAGTCGAGAGTTTTCAGTGTTTGTGCTTTTGCCGTGTGGAGAGTGGAGGAATGTTGAGTGGTAAATTCGAGGGCGAATTTCTCCGAAGGGTGGAGGAATGTTGAGTGGTACTTAAGTAAATAAATTAGTGAAATCAAAGTGAACTAGAAATTAGAATATAAA
Organism: Schistocerca serialis cubense; assembly: GCF_023864345.2. Lineage (NCBI taxonomy): Eukaryota > Metazoa > Arthropoda > Insecta > Orthoptera > Acrididae > Schistocerca > Schistocerca serialis. The sequence continues at coordinate 738,620,108 of NC_064643.1, read as the reverse complement.
TGGAAAACTTGGTTTAGTTTAGAGAGTTACATACTGGCATTCAGTGGGCAGAACAGCAGAAGAGACAATGACCATGAAGTCAGCAGTTCCACAGAAGCGGGCGCTGTCGATTCAGCCGTCAGGGCATCGCCCGACCGGCTCACGTGTTTCTCCGTTGTCGCATGAGCAAAGGCCCTCGCCTACATTCCAAGAGCCAATGACCGACGTTAAGAAGAGTCTTCGAGATGCTTTTCAACGTGACGGAAGAGGCAATGACCGGCTCACGTGTTTCTCAGTCGTCACATGCGATCAGAGGCCCTCGCCTACATTCCAAGAGCCAATGACCGAGGTCAAGAAGATTCTTCGAGAAGCTTTTCAACGTGTCAGAAGAGGCAATGGCCGTGAAGTCGTTCACCTCCAGTGAACTGAAGTGAATAAATACGCGAGACGCGGTGGGCCCGACAGATGAGGAGGGAGGAAGACAGATGAAGACAGTTGAAGACAGATGAAGACGGGGACGGAGACGAAGACGAGAGACGAAGGAAGAAAAGAAGAGTAGCAGTAGTTTTCAGTCAGTTTCGGTGCTGAAGACCGTCATGCAAGAAGAGACTGCATCATGCACAGACGCACCAAGTCCGCCGCTGTAATGGAATAGCAAGCAGCAGCCGCGGCGCCAGAAGACAGAAGTTAAAAGGTATTTGAAGTCTGGTTTTTACATACCCGGGTGACTCGTGAGGACGGGAAGGAGACGGCCTCACCTCAGCAGTCACCTGTGAGCTGGGATAAAGACCTGACAGCCGAAGACTGGCAAGCGGGAGTCCGTGGTTCGATTTCGGGACACTGGCCTTCCCCCGCCGCGCCGCTCCGCTGGTCGACGCACAACACACGCGGCCGCTTAGAGAAGAGAAACACTGGGACGTCACATTCAAGGTATCACCATCCGATGCACGACGTCGCTCGCAATAATCAATCGGGCCACCTCGCGCTGCGCGTCTCCGGTCAGCTGGGCGAGACGGCGACACGAGATACACACCGCTACGCGTAATCAGACGCCGCCGCCGCCGCCGCCGCCGCCGCTGTCGCAGCAGAAGGCTACGCAAACGACACGGCTGCCGCTCTCCGAACCAGAACGTCCCAGTAAGATACAGTTGTACGAAACTTTCAATAAAAGTTATCTTATGTAAAAATGATGTTTCATTCGACCTCATACCCGAGCCAAGGAAGAACCCACCCTGCCCACATGCTGTAAGAGAGAAAAGTTAATTTATTTAATATTTTCACCCTGACAGAATGCTTTAGAATGCTCATCCTGACAATTGACAGCATCCAAAGAGAAAATCCAGTTACATTGAGTGACAGAAGTGTCACATTTAGTAACACAACTATTACATTTGATGTCAGAAGCCGTTTTAGTTGTTACAGCTCATCAGTTGTAGGCAACTGCTGACCAAGAGTGTAGTAGTGCATTGTCTGTGTTTACTAATGGAGCGATACACCTGGAGTGAGTACACAGATGTGGTTGGTGCGTACTACGTAGCGCACCACAACGGACGAGCTGCACAGCGGGTTTATCAACAACAATATCCTAATCGCAGTATCCCGCATCATACGACCTTGGCTGTTGTGTATCAACATCTGCGCGAGAACGGGTTATTTAGCAGATTACCTGGACAGGGACGCCGTCGCACGGTAAGAACGCTGCAATTTGAGGAGGTTGTCTTGCAGCATGTGGAGCGCGACCCTTCAATCAGCACTCGTGCAATTGCACGTAACATGGGGACGAATCAGACGAATGTAAGAACATTCCTCCGAGAGCAATTGTAACGTCCATTTCACTTACAGCGTGTCCACAACCTGGAACCAGTTGATTATCCACCCAGAGCACAGTTTTCGGAGTGGTACCTGGAACAGTGTGAAATGCATCCTACATTTCCATCCTCTTTGTTGTTTACCGATGAATCAACGTTCGGGCGTGATGAAGTCTTCAACATGCACAATTCGCATGTTTGGAGTGAGGATAACCCACATGCCACGGTTACTAGCGCTCATCAAGTGCGGTTCTTCGTTAATGTGTGGGTCGGTGTTGTTTGGGACGGTTTAATTGGGCCGTATCTGCTGCCTAGGCCATTAAAAGGCAGGCACTATTAGAATTTTCTCCTCAGAGCATTGCCAGATTTGCTGGAAAACCTTCCCACTCCCTACAAGACAACAACTGTGGTTGCAACATGACGGTGCGTCGGCACATTTCAGTCGTCGTGTGCGTCGATTCCTGGACCGACGGTTCCCATAAACGTGGATTCGCAGAAGTCATACTGTACCATGGCCTGCTCGATCCCCAGATATGTCCCCTCTGAACTTTTTTGTGTGGGGAGAGATGTGCAATCTTGTTTACGCTACTCCTGTTGAATCAGAAGAGGATCCGGTCACCCGGAAAGTAGCAGCAGCAGGAACAATTCAGGATACTCCTGGGGTTTTTGCCCATGTTAGTCAGAACATGATCCGACGGTGTAACCTTTGTTTACGTGTCAATGGAGGCATTTTTGAAAATCTACTGTAATTGAATTTGGGTTGTGTTAATATGTTGTCTCTTGGTCATAAAAAAATTGAAAAGTGTTTGTTGGTTTGATTAATTTGCCGCCACGAGAAATTTGCCGCCAGAGAAATCTTCCTCTACCGGTTTAAATACTCCTAATAGGAATAAATAACATTAGGGAAAAATATTTGTTTTGATGTTCCTTACAACTTCCCAGAGTTTGTCGGTTTAAATACTTTTCAACCCGTAGATGTTACAGAGCTTCCGGGCCGTAACGATTAACTGGAGAAGTAGGTAAGTGAACTATGATTGACAAAGTTACTCGGTTGGGGTCGGAATTACCTCCTAATCATAGACCTGAGGTTGTGACATTTAATTCGTCTTGCCAACATATCAAATACCGTGGTTGTTAATCTGGCAGTACAAATGCGGAAGACCATGTGACTAGAAGGCTCTGACAATGGCTGGAAAGTAGATCTGAACTTGGCGCTTAATTTCAAGTTCTCCTTAGCCCTAACCTGCTGAAGCTGCATGTTACGCACACCAACATCAGCAGTTCGATATGAGCAAACGGTGGCACTGTTTCTGGCTGCCATCAAGCACATTGCTAGAACTACTCTGCTCTCGAACTTTAGAGCCGACTCTGCTAATGGGCTATGCCGTTCCTGTTGAGAGCAAAGCCTGCAGACTCCTAATGCATTCTGTGCCAAGTTCAGAGATGAAGTCCCGATTTCTAGTTGGTTAAGTACTGACTGCACCCGTATTCCAACTAATAATCTCTCCAAATAATCCTCTTAAGATGAAATCGGTCCGCCAATTGCATAATTGCTTCTTAGTAACAAAAGCTCCCTTCAGCATAGGCGAAACGCCAAAAATAAATAACCTTGATTTCTTCCTCAGTTTTCTAAAAACTTCGCTCTTAGTTTTATGCCCCCCGTCTTTACATCCCAGTCAACGGACGGTGTGCTTTCAAACAGCAACTACCCTCGCATCACAGGGAGTGGGAGAAGCTAAGAAAAGCTGTACTCGAGGCTGTACACCTCTCTCCGGTTTCTTCTGAACCTGTGAGTCAGTGCTGTTTGCTTTATTTCTGGACAGCTGGGAGATGTTTATCTACTAACTGCACTTTTCTTAGCATGGCCCTCACATCCACCTCCTGTTGGCAGATTTCCGTCTCCAGAACAAATATTTTCACTGCGTAGTCGTAGGCGGATCAATGCTATTAAGTGCATAATAGTCCGGGCTTCAGTATGACACTACTGCAGATTCTATCCCCCTCTCCCTCCCACTATCAGTCCCGCAAAGGCGGCACTCCAGCGTCCCGTAAGAGGCCGGTTTCAGCCCGCCATACTTACAACTTCCCTGTCCTGTGTCCCTAGCGCCTCTCACTTCTAGAGCTCACCCAGAAAGGAACTGAAATAGCCAGCACCAGGTTAAACGAAAGAATGGTAAAAAAAGGAAATGAAATCATCAAATTCATTTACTGTTAATTCAAACAAACTTTTATGTTATCAGACTCTGTGTAGCTCAGCTCACGTATGGTTGAATTATTTGATTAATCATGAATGATAAGAGACGAACCTAATGGCTTGCCACATTTCTGCGTGTCCTATTTGCACAAAATCTTCGTACAGAATGTATGCTTCCGAAGAAAGTTACTGGGACATATAAAAGCAAAATTTTCAATGGGCTGCCTCGGTGGGGTGGACACGTTTAGCTACTTGACTCTTAGTATCAATAGCTGCAAAAAAATACAAAATAAAATAAAAATAAAAAAAGTCCACACATCCATCCACATGGAACTTGATTTAGTTGCATCTCTCAAGACGTTAATGATCTTATGAACTCCTTTTGGAGCAAAAAAATTTTTTTTGCTTGCTTACGCTGTAGTTCGACCACATGTCATCATCTAAGCCAAATTAGAGTCATTGAAAGTATCCTTCGGTATTTTATTTCCATAATCCATACCTCTGCAGCTGATATTATGTTTGACAGTATGAAATACTATAGTTAGATCACTTGCAACATTTTGATGTCCTTGCATCTACTTTTGGGGACACGTTCACTTCGTTTTCATACCGATTACGAACCTGCACGCAAAAATGTTGGTTGCAGTCAGCTTACCGCTACGAGCGATGCTGAGGTCAAGCCTAAATAGTACACGGTGAGATTGTGTGAATCGGATGAGAAGTAAATAAGATAAAGAGGGTTTTTAAACATAAATTTATCTATAAAACGGTTTCACAAGACCTTTTTAATACTTCCGTACCTTATCTATGCCATAGCTGCTGATCAATACGACGCGAGAGCACATCCGTTGGATGCCAGTACTGACCGAGAAACAAATAAACGTGCCTCCTTCTAACGAGCCCTTTAGACGTGTACGTTATGTCATTTTGGCATTCACTTGAACCATCCCACCTTCTTTCTGCATAACCACGAAAAGAAAAGAAACTGAGTATATGGTATGAACAGTATCAACTATTGTAGGAATATGTTTCGATATTTGTTGATCAGGGTTTTTAAGTATCAATAGAACTTAGAGGCCTAATACTTATAAAACTGGTCAGTGACGAAACACGTAGGAAGAATGTGACGATCAGTGAGAGAGCCTCGGAGGATTGAAGAGCCGCGCGGGATTAGCCGAGCGGTCTAGGGCGCTGCAGTTATGGTCTGTGGGGCTGGTCCCGGCGGAGGTTGGAGTTCTCCCTCGAGCATGGGTGTGGGTGTTTGTCCTCGGGATATTTTAGGTTAAGTAGTGTGTAAGCTTAGGACTGATGACCTTAGCAGTTAAGTCCCATATGATTTCACACACATTTGCACACATTTTGGATTGAAGAAAAATATCTGTAATACCGGAAATTACGGGAAAGACAGGAGAGTTGGTAGCCCTAAGTGTAACTTGTGTTCCTTCGATCTTAGGTCCTCCCATTCGTTCACTGTAAGCCAAAAAAATCTAGCTTATTTTATAGTAGACCGTATATTTCGTGCTCTTGCGAGGTGCCGGGGCTAGCAGTGTATTTAACACTAAATTCTTCTAGAATCTACATATGTAAATGATTATCTAAGCTCCCCCCCCCCCCCCCCCCATTCTAACTCCGACTTTTGCTGTTGCACATGGATTTAAAAGAAACGCGAACTGACTATAATAGACCCGGCAAGTGGAGTAGAAAAGATTTTGGCACCTGCAATAATTTAATTTGATAAATAAGTAAAATAAAGGAAAGTTTCATTAACGTAGTGAGAAATGATAGGGTCGCTCTAATGATTAACAGAATGAAAGTTCTGTCCAAAATAACAATATGATTTATTATGACTAAACTCCAAATAATAAGCAAAACACATGAAACATTTACAGTACATCAAATTGGCTCAAATTGGATACTCAAATAAACGCTGTGACGGTAAAGTTGTCCCTAACCTAGATTGTGACATTTATGACGAAGTGGTTTGTGGAGCCAATTCCTTGCAACTCATGTCTTAAGAGAGACACATAGCCAACCCCACAATAATTGTTGCTACAGTAGTGAGAACTCAGTCAATGAACACCCAAGACAGAATAAAGATAGAAAAGACGAACAGGCGCGCTCTGATGAGCCCTGATTATCACCTAGCAAAATTGCCTGCTTTCCCGGTGCTGCGGACGTACATTACCAAGCTGTCTTCTTAGCTGCACGGGTATGATCTGGCGTACCAGAGCGATGGCTGGTTGCTTCGACGTCCCGTCGTGGTGATGATAATGCCACGAGTATAGCACGAAACAAATTATCCTGGTCTGGTTGTTCCAGACTAAAAACCTCCTAGCAATACAAATGCGCCTCTGAGGGAAACAAAGAAGGCTCGACACACAATCACTGATGGTACAGTGTTTGATTTTAACACGCAAAGTCACACAGTAACTCCGATACAGTCAACTTTAGCCAAAACTGCTCAAGACAGACAACATAGGCCACTTGTACGCAGAACGCTCAATTGCCAACTGTACTCAGAAAGTTACGTTGACATCCAAACATCAGCAACTTCATCAAACAGTTACAATTAAATGAAAGTGTATTAGACAGCCAACAGAAGGCAGGCTGTCCAGAGCAGCTAGAGCTCAGTCTTGTGACCTACTCCGACCGAAAGGCATGTGCCGACACCCCTCAAGAGGACCCGTACAAGCTGAATGCAGAACATTCCCACCCCCAGAACTGTGACCGTGGTTAAACATTCCTATCAGCAACTCGAAAACCAGTGGAAAATTCCACTCTAATGCCAAAGCACTACCATCCCATCAATGGAGATTCTTGGCGCCAATTTCTGCGCCGATTTTGCTATGTCATGGAGCTATGACCTGAGCAACCCAATCACAATTTTGCAGAAAACGTGGGAATTTGCCCGCCTAGACTGCCTGGGAACACAAGTCATTCCCACGCCTCACTCGTAGCCTGCCAGAAAGTGTTTTCGGTAAGTTTCTGCGAAGTAACGGAATCTCTAGCCCAGCCGCTCGTTCAGGCCCCTGTAGGCGTGTCTCCGCCGCTCTTATGACAATGTCGGCGCCTGGAAAGCATCCACTTGACTCCCTCACACCCGTTGGCTTAATCCTCTCGAGATCAGCAGACCCCGCCTGTCGCCAGACCATCCGGGTGACGAGAGATGCTGTGTGGGAAGTCCGTATGTGAAGGAATAGCGACTTTTCACCGCATGCAATTAGAGAGGAAGATCGAATTACTCAGACTAAGACAGAAATATTAGAGGGGGCTCATACCACCTCTCACTCTTCATTCTCCACATATCACAGTCAGCCCGACACAAGGTAGCTCATCAGCTCACTACCTGTGGGTAACATCATTATAGTTCGATATTCATATCCCTGTGACATCCCAGTTTCATCACTATTCTTTATGAATCGTCCTAGAAAACTTACATATCATCTTTCCTTTTATCAATTTTATTTTGTGAGGGAAGGTTTTCCTTAGTGGACACTGCCCCCTTTGGGAATACTGATCGATTAGCAGGAAATCAATTGCGTTGTATTGAATATTTTTTATTTAAACATTTTGTCAGGAAATTGGGTGCAGTGCACAATCTCAATAATTGTTGCACTTTTTATTTCAGTCACGTAAGGAATACTGTCACGAAACGTTAACCACACCTAATCACACTGTCATGGATCGGAGTAAACAAATGTAGCTATTACGGGGCTACGCCATGCGCCAGTGATCACGGCAGCGCTCCGAGCCCACTGAGTGGCACGCAAACGCCGTCCACTTGAAGCTGCAGTGCCCCCGCGCTCAAGACACCGCACTGCACAGTGAGGAACCAGGCGCCATCTACTGTTAAGGACACATCTCGCCGTATTAGCTTGTTGATCATACAGGGACTTCCAATCAGTCCTGAAACTGCGAAACGCATACTGAGTTCCAAGTGAACTCTGCTACCCATGACAATGGGGCAAGCTAATCATTTTGTGGCCATCTGGCCATCACGTCACCCTTCAGCTGTGGCCCCCTTCATTTGCAGCAGTATGCTTTTCTTTGGGTTTCCGGTTCAGCACCTGTAGACCAAGCTGTCCCAGAACAGTGCGCTCCTACTGACTTACATATTGCAATCCTGAAACCTTACTAACACCTCTTTTGATCTAAACAAAGTAGTGAATACCTGGTAAATCCCCAGTTGTAGATATCTGGGAAATTCTCCTTTTCCACTCCCCTCATTCTATCAGATTGATTGATTGTTTAATTAAATCGATACCTTCAGCGTGGGACAGTTTTACCTTTCTCCCTATAAGTGGATATTAAGACTGGCTTACCTGCCAGGAAATTCTGTGGCTATCCAGGATTCGATCTTGCAACTGCCTGGTTTTGGAACACCACTCTTCCCCTTTCAGGATTGTCCTTAAGGGCAGTTTGTAAACACATACACTTAAACGATGTGTACCATAGTATTTGCCGCAATTAGTTGTCGGAGAAATCAGAATCTTCCGTAGGCCACCGTCACCAGTCATCTTCACACACATACCTCCTGGCACCCACATAGCAGTTGTACCCGATGCTCAGAGGCCGGAAAGACTGCTGTCGTGAGTACCAAGCCATGAACCTAATATACATGGGGAGTACAATCGTCCAGCGCAAACACTCGCACAAGAGACTCTTCTCACGCAACAGCCAAGTCCGCTCTATCGCCACTCTACCAGCATACTGCGTAGAATACTATTCGTCCACCCAGAGGGTGCTGCAAGGGCCGCTGCCAGGACATGTCCCCACAGCTACGATCACGACCCGAGTATCTGGTAGCCGGAATTCTCTCTTTAATCACCCACTTCTAGTGGCCACTGGCTGCAGACATTGCGAGACAAGCAGTAGCGGCTCGGACATATCGAGTAATTCTAAACAATTCCACCCTAACAAAGACTCTCTCAGTTAAGAATTTCACTTTTTACAATTAGAGATAGGGATGTTGTTGACAACACGCCTCGAATTTCTCACATATAAAACGTAGATTTCTGACTTTTATATTAGTCATTTTCGAAGACAGCTTGCACTCGTTTTCACATCGCAAAGGTATCGTTATTTGTTTTGAAAATCCTGCAGCAGTTCGGCACAGGCTATACTTCTTCCATCAGGTACAAAAATGTGTTCCAATCAGCTTAATATCAGCTACATTAGTAGAACACGTATCTCACTTTTGGCTCATGACGGAGTGCTATGAGAATGCTCTACCACAGAAACAGGATGTTGCCACTGGTTTAAACTCTCTTAAAGTAACCAAATGCTTCGTCACATACTAAGTCACTTAAGGTAGCACAACATAGAAGTTGTAGATATCAGGTTTATACAATGTATCTCATCATAAAGTCAATAATACAGTTCATTTTATTACTGTGGTCATCTCTCCCTGTCTATGTGGGAGATTGAAATTTCATTACAGGTCTCTGCAACGAAAAATCGTCTGACCGGTCCCACCCCGAATCGTATGTGTGGCACCTTAGCCCTTACTTCCAGCTGCCCGGTGGCGCATCGTTTATACAGAACTGATAGATAATTAGTTAAACTGATCATGAGAGTCACTTGACATGGTGAGTAATTTTCTTTCAGCTGTCGGATTACATTCGCCAGATAGCTCGAATTTGAATCCCTGTAGGGAAAGAAGATGTTCTTTATTAGGAATCGACATTTGAAGCTAGTTGCAGAACGATTCTACTGCCACCAACATACATTTCGCTGAAGAACCACGAAAATAAGATACAAACAATGAGTGCTAATAAGAAGGCGTATAGGCAATCTTTTTCCCCGCGCTGTAAGCTAGTGGAACAGGAATGGGACCGATTAGCAGTGGTATAGGTTACCCTCCGCCAATCTTCATATGTTGTCTATCGATGTAAGCATTTAGATGTAAATGTAAATTTAATCTATCTATTAAGGTGTCACTTCATCCATTTGAGGCACTCAAACTTCACAGAAGGATGTTGTTTTTTATTTTTTAAGGAAATAAAATACTGCTGTGGATCATTGTATTAGCTCCTAATTTTCTCACTGCAGTCACTTTGTGGGACGTATGTGAGAAGTTGTAATATGTTTCCCCACAACACATAGAAGAAGCGGTACATTATCTCACCACCGGCCGCGGTGGTCTAGCGGTTACGGCGCTCAGTCCGGAACCGCGCGACTGCTACGGTCGCAGGTTCGAATCCTGCCTCGGGCATGGCTGTGTGTGATGTCCTTAGGTTAGTTAGGTTTAAGTAGTTCTAAGTTCTAGGGGACTGATGACCACAGATGTTAAGTCCCATAGTGCTCGGAGCCATTTGAACCATTTGAACATTTTCTCACCTCTCAATTCCTCTTTCTTCAGAGAATCGCTTATCTCCCTTATTCCTACGAATTTTGCAGTCTTCGATATATAGCGTTTAAATCCACTAATAATAGAGGTCCCCAGCCAAATAACAGACCCCTGCTAATTCTCTGGAAGTCACATCACTTTCTGACAGCACTATTTCATTATTTAGAAGGCTACGTAGTCCTCCACCTGACTATGTAGAGAAAGAAATAGCGCACTAGCGTACGGGAGCAGATTCACAATCATGCAAGGTATATGTGGACTGCACATGGAAATTTAGAAGTGTAACACCTACAACTCATCAATATCACATGACAGTCTTTTAAATCACACTGTATGTGTCCTGATCTCCTTTATCATATTCCTAAGATTACTGCTCCAAAAATATGACAATGTAATGGTGTCAGACTTGATTGACAGCACAGTCTCTCTCTCTCCTCTTTATTTTTATAACGTCCAATGGAGTAAAACTATGGGCTATAAATACTTTGCTGTCATAGCACAGTAGAGAAATCGAAAAAATATTATGCACCTCTCTATTCCGATATACCAGGAAAAAAATGCTGCCCAAAGGTTGACATCCAATACATGTGGTGATACCCTCAAATGTACCTGCATTGGTCCACAGGAGCAGACGACCAGTGATCGAAGTCGCTTCCACAGACCTGTGCAAAATTTTGTTGCATGTACTGGAGAAGGACCAAGTCTACATCTACATCTACATCTACATCTACATGACTACTCTGTAATTCACATTTAAGTGCTTGGCAGAGGGTTCATCGAACCACAATCATACTATCTCTCTACCATTCCACTCCCGAACAGCGCGCGGGAAAAACGAACGCCTAAACCTTTCTGTTCAGCTCTGATTTCTCTTATTATATTTTGATGATCATTAGTACCTGTGTAGGTTGGACTCAACAAAATATTTTCGCATTCGGAAGCGAAAGTTGGGGACTGAAATTTTGTAAATAGATCTCGCCGCGACGAAAACCGTCTTTGCTTTAATGACTTCCATCCTAACTCGCGTATCATCTCTGCCAAACTCTCTCCCCTATTACGTGATAATACAAAACGAGCTCCCCTTTTTTGCACCCTATCGATGTCCTCCTTCAATCCCACCTGGTAAGGATCCCACACCGCGCAGCCATATTCTAACAGAGGACGAACGAGTGTAGTGTAAGCTGTCTCTTTAGTGGACTTGTAGCATCTTCCAAGTGTCCTGCCAATGAAACGCAACCTTTGGCTCGCTTTCCCCACAATATGATCTATGTGGTCTTTCCAACTGAAGTTGTTCGTAATTTTAACACCCAGGTACTTAGTGGAATTGACAGCCTTGAGAATTGTACTATTTATCGAGTAATGGAATTCCAACAGATTTCTTTTGGAACTCATGTGGTCTCACACACTATCAATCACAAGAGAGGTTTCCTGTGTTATTCTTTCATAATCAATTTGATACATTGTTTTCTTCTATAACACTTCTCAGCTATGTAAGACTGCAGCCTTGTGCACCGCCGTACATTTTGTTTTTCCACCATGATTTAGAGATCTGTGTCAGGTGCTACACTGACATTATCATGCTGAGATCGATTGATCCCACAGAAAGCTTGAGAGGTGGTATGCCTTTATGATGCACACAGTGGCTTTCCCCCTCTCATATTTATATCTTACTCTGAGTATTTCAATTTGGGGAAATACAGCCGAGTATGGTCATTACAAGGCTAGTATTGAGAACCAAGAAGATCTAAATATTTTCTTCTCTAATTGCATGCGGTGAAGAGTTGCTATTTCTTATCACGCTGCGTCTCTCGTCGCCTGTGCGGTCCGGAAAGGCAAGAGTGCTCTGCCGGGGATGAACGAATTATGCCAACGGGGGTGGGAGAATCGAGTGGATTCTGTCCAGACGCCGACACTGTCATAAGAGCGGGGATGAGACGCCCACAGGGACCTGAAGGATCGGATGGGCTATAGATTCCGTTACTTCGCAGAAACTTAGTGAAAACACTTTCTGACGGGCTACGAGCTAGGCATGGGAATGACTTGTGTTCCCAGGCAGTCTTGGAGGGCAAATTCCCACGTTTTCTGCAAAATCATAACTGTGAGTGGCTTGCTCAGGGAATAGCTCCATCATATAGCAAAATCGGCACAGAAATTGGCGCTAAGTGTCTGCATTGGTGGAACATTAGTGCTTCGGCAATAGAGTGGAATTTTCCGCCGGTTTTCGAGTTGCTGATTGGCACGTTTAACCACGGCCGCTGCCGTGGGGGCGGTAATGTTTTATGTTCGGCTTTTACGTGTGCTCTTGCTAGAGTCAGCTCTCTCGCCTTTCAGTAGGAGTAGGTTAAAAGACTGAGCTCTCGAATCTCTGGACAACCTGCCTTCCGTTGCCTGTCTTATATATTTTCATTTAATTGTAACTGTATGATGAAGTTGCTGAAATTTCTACTTCAACGTAACTTTCCGAGTGCAGTTGGCAATTGAGCGCTCTGAATGAAAACCGCCTTTGTTGTCCATCTTGAACAGTGTTGGCTAAAGTTGACATTATCAGAGTTATTGTGTGACTTCACTTGTTAAAATCAATCACTGTACCATCAGTGATTGTGTCCCGAGCCTTCTTCGTCTCCCTCAGAGGCGTATTTGTATTGCTAGGAAGTCTTTAGTCTGGAACAATCAGACCAGGATAATTTGTTTCGGGCTATACTGGCGACATTATCATCACCACGACGGGACTTCTAAGCAACCAGCCATCGCCTCCGATACGCCAGATCGTGTCCTTGCAGTTAAGAAGACAGCTTGGTAATGTATGTCCACAGCACCGGCAGACTAGGAAAGTTTGCTATGTGATAATGCCTGTTCTCGTATTTTCTAACGTGGTTCTGTCTTGGGTGTTCATTGAGTTCTCACTACTGTAGCAGCAATTAATGTTGGATTGGCTGTGTGTTTCTCTTAAGATTTGAGTTGCAAGGAATTGGCTCCACATACCACTTGGTCGTAGATGTCACAAGCTACTTTATGGTAACTTCACCTTCACAGCATTTATTTGAGTATCCAGGTTGACGTATTGTAAATGTTTCATGTGTTTTGTTTATTATTTTGAGTTTAGTCATAATAAATCAAATTGTTATTTTGGACAGAACTATCATTCTACAGATCGGTAGAGCAACCCTTTCATTTCCCATACGTTAATGAAACTTTCCTTTATTTAACTTATTTATCAAATTAAATTATTGCAGGTGCCAAACTCTTTTCTATCCACTTGCAGGGTCAATTGCAGTCAGTTCGCGTTCTTTTTAATCCATGTGCAACAGCAAAAGTCGGAGTTAGAATAGGGGGGGGGGGGGGGGCTTAGAGCATCATTTATATATGAAGGTTCTCGAAGAATTTAGTGTTAAATACACTGCTTGCCCCGACTTCTAGTATAAAATCGCATGGTGTAAACTATGCTGCTTCCGCAACACACAGTATGGTTGTAATAAAAGGCAGATGAGGTGTTTCTTAGAGACAGAATTGTGGAGGACATCACAACAGAGGGAAAAAGCAAGAGGTGGCACTATTGCTGTCCGAAAGTGATAATCTCTGCATTTAATTTCACATTCCACAGTGATTGGGTAGCTAACTTCTCGGTATTAGGTTTTTTGAAGAGATCCTGAGCAGCCGGCCGCTGTGGCCGAGCGGTTCTAGGCGCTTCAGTCTGGAACCACGCGACCGCTACGGTCACAGGTTCGAATCCTGCCTAGGGCATGGATGTGTGTGATGTCCTTAGGTTAGTTAGGTTTATGTAGTTCTAAGTTCTAGGGGACTGATGACCCCAGATGTTAAGTCCCATAGTGATCAGAGCCATTTTTGATCCTGAGCAGTGAATCCGTGTATTGATGGGGAATCTTGCTGTTTCGGTGTCCTACGTGGTTGTGATCATCTCCTCCAAATCTTTAAATACTGCTTCTTTCATTTTATGACTTATAGTGCAAAACCACATGTGGACGAAAAGGGTATTCCGCAGGACGTAAAGCCACAGAGCACCGTCAGTTATCAATCCCACAGGTGGAGGAATGCAATGATTTTCATACACCGAGCAAGCATGTAAGTACCACATACCTCCAAATTTCTTGTTGTATTTCCATTTTCTACGTATTTTCCGTTAATATTAGTAACCTTACCAGGTATCCATAATTTCAACTCAGTTACTCGAGGTCCAAAGCACCACTCTCGATGAGCTGTCATGTTAAAAAAAAGTCTCATTATGTCGATCTCGTGATGATATCAGCCAATGACATCACAGTATGGTTCCCAATTTCTGTGTCGTTGCTAAACCACTCCCTCCATTACCTTTCATGGGTCATATGCACGTGCACATATCACGAACCCTTTTATGCAATCTACACCATGTGACATAGATAGTGTTTCTCAATGTAGGAAATAGCCATCACCAGAGAGATGGAGCAAAAACTACGTTCTTTAGCGGAAGTAATTTATAAGCTAGGTAACTTTTATTAGGCTTTAGCAACTTTTGGCCAAGAGACAATCAGGCAGCAGCAGCTTGGCATTATCTTCTATCGCTAAATAAGGGACAACCTCCCTTCATGAGGTTTGTGTGCCTGTAAATGGATGGAGTTACCTCTTGAGGGGGAACAGCTTGTTCCATCTCGTTATAATTAGCTTGTTCTGTCGCATTATGTTGAATACTATAGATGTTTGAGATAGTTCCATCATTTTTTCCATATTTAAGAAGTGTTATAACTCGAGTGAATAAATGGACTACCTGTTTATTTAATTCATGATTACGTAAGTGCACTTCCTTTCTTTAATCGCTCTACATTGCCTTCGATTATTTAACTTTGTGTTTGTATTAAGAGTTCGTCTGCTAGTAGTGGCAAGGCAGAGATGTGGTCACTCTGTAGATTGGTTTGTGCCAACTTAAAAATTTGGGGTAAGGGCAGCGATGCAGCGATGATGCACCTGTTTTCCAGGGATACTTCCGGGTTGGTAACAGGTTTCACTCCCCTCCAGGGCGGAAGAGAACCGCCCGAGAGGGCCGCCATAACAGGATCACTCTGCGGGAAGAACTGAGCGGTCGGAATCGAGGGCGATCTCCGTCTTTGGTATTAAATTTCTCGTGGGATAATGTATAATTTATTATATTGTTATTGAAGCTCTTTTTTTCAGGATGGAAGTAGATAGCATGTCGTTACGACCATTGTTTTTTCTTAGAAATTTTGCCTGTAAAAAAATTAGAATATTCATTTATGATTCCTTTTCCAGAGGTGAGCGTGCGGGGCTCACGTTGTCCATTTGTAGTAATGCAATCAGTTAGCGCCTTCAGCACACGAGAGCAGAAATAGTATCAAAAATAGTACAGTTCCACATTTAGCAGTAGCATTTGGCTATTTTAAATTTCTTACTCTTCTTGCTAAAGTAACATGGGGCGTCACCCCGCCTAGTTAGCTTATCACGTGGTCTTAACTGCTGATGAGAAATTTAGACGATGATTCTGTGTGAAACCTGATAGCAGATGCGTGTTTTTTGTGTGAGTTATTTAAGGCTCAAAGTATGTGACTTCATGTTTTTAGCAAATTCATAAATTTTGTGCATGGGTCGGTTGATTCATGACGAACCCCCATTTGCTGGCAGCCACCTAGACGAGGCTCCACGTCCTCACTAATTGGTAATATATAGGTTGTGCATGTGAATAATTGTATGGACTGAAAACAAGAATTAACGGGGGGTAAGTACTTGGTGTCGATCACCCACGTGGTGTCGAACTGCATGGCCAGCAAGCTACTAGTTCGTAAAAGAGATGGTTAAAACGTTTGTGAAGTGGCTATGAGCACTATGGGACTTAACATGTGAGGTCATCATTCCCCTAGAACTTAGAACTACTTAAACCTTAACCTAAGGACGACACACACATCCATGCGCGAGGCAAGATTCCAACCTGCGACCGTAGTGTCTCGCACTTCCAGACTGTAGCGCCTAGAACCGCTCAGCCACTCCGATTTGTGAAGTTTCAGGGTAAATAATAAAAAAAAGCCATATGTATTAAATTTCATGGATTCTGATCATAACACCCGCATCCTGTGTAGAGAACACTGTTAGTGTTAAATTGAAGTCATAATATCCGGGCAGAAATTTAAATTAACAAGGAGAGAGAATATCTATCATGTTAGAGTGCGGAAATTAATTACTTGCTCAGTTGGTTGCTTGAACCCTCCCCCGCGTTATCCGTTCGGAAATATTAACATAATAATCAGCTAATCAATCAGATAGTAACTTTCGGCCGGTTCCCTTTCAATGAATCCTTCTGAGCATGAACCAAGCGGGTAAGCAGCATGTATATGAGATGGCTTCGCACTCGCGCGCCTAGCATACTCAAACATAGATTGAGAGAGAGAGAAAAAAAGGTAACAACGGAGAAGGTAACCGCTCATCTGGCGACCATTGCCAGAATCATTGCGAATGCTAGGCACCTTCTATAGAATCAGACAGAAAATTTACTCTCCTAATTGTTGCCCTTTACAGGAATTTCTTGTGCATTTCTCTGTGCTCGTGATTTTCGGCGTTGTTTCCGTCCATACTCAGCGTTGCGTTGCTGTGAAATTTTGGGGCCTCATTTTTACTTTTGTATTCAATTAATAGTAAGGTATTAACTTTAGCGGGAAATAATTTGATGCGAATAGCCGAGGGCATTGTATTCTACAGA
The DNA here is from genome assembly GCF_023864345.2 of Schistocerca serialis cubense. NCBI lineage: Eukaryota > Metazoa > Arthropoda > Insecta > Orthoptera > Acrididae > Schistocerca > Schistocerca serialis. The sequence continues at coordinate 738,603,081 of NC_064643.1, read as the reverse complement.
GTGGTTTTTCAGGGGTCTAAATTGTTTAAGTGGCATGATTATAATTACTAGGTCATTGGGGAAAGGTTGTATTAATATGGCGGATGAACATTCGGGTGAGATGCATGAAGAATCTGTGCGGGCAGGAGCAAGCGAGCGTAACCTTGAACCGGGCTCCGAGGGTCATGTTTGGGAGGCAGTGACTGCAGGTATCCCGCCGGTGCCGCCGAACTATGAATGTGCCTCCAAAGCCGGGGCGGACATTCCGTTATGGGAAGCCACGCAAGGGCAGGCGGAGGCAAACGACCGCTATTCGGCTGGAGCCAGCGCAGCTACCGTCCGAGAATAGGACGCGAATTCCAGCAGTAAAAGCCCAGATTGGCTTAGTTTAGCTCTGAGTAAACTAATCGAAGGGAACGATAAGCTTATTAATCGTTTTGCCGAGCAAAATAAACGCTTTGATTAGCAAAGTACTGCGTTTAGTACTCGTTTTGACAAGTACCGCGTTTAATGATCAATAACAATTGCTCCGCGAGAAGTTAGAGGATCAGGAGAAAGCAATCGTTGCACGATCTAAAGGGTTTGGCAGCCGAATCGATGCCGTAATCGCAGAGAATATTGTGATAACTGATGTGTCACGTCTGCCACAAACGGCCCCTACTAGGCAGACTACACTCAGGACAGCCCTGTGTACCATATAACATACTCAATCACTTGCAGGCGCAACCATGAGGAAAACAAATCTTCAAAATACACAGAACTTGCTAGAGTCTAATGCGAACCTTTTTCTGCAGAGGTCGCCTCACAGACACAGGGAAAGTTGGAGTACTCCGCCGGCCTCCGCCGGCTGTATAAGGCCAGCGCAGCAGCAGTCCAGCCAGTTCCTCGCCGAGCTAGGACCAGCTCTGACGGACCTCACCGACGCTCTTGATGACTGGTCGTCTACAAGTGTGTGTATAGTGTGTATATAGTGATTGTTCGAGATGTGTAGTTTAGTTTCAATAAACGACATTATACTGAGAGTTCTACAATACTGAGTATTCAACATGATGCTATGCAAAGTGAGATACGCGAAATTCAGAGAAACGTATCTGACCTTATTGAACGGATAGAGGTTCGGATAGCTGCACTTTAACATGACATCTCGGCTAAGGAGAACGGAGTCACCGACACAAATCTAATGAAAGACGCAATAAACGAAATCTGTAGTGAACAAACGGAACAGCTGGAAAATGTTTTGTGCAGGTGGTGCAGCAAGAGAGTCAGACTGACAAAGTTGTAGGTAGGATAGATGGTCTAGAAAGAGCAGTCAAGGAAATCACATTGCGAGTAGATTCAGAATCCGATTGAACACAGCCAGTAGCGATTGTTGACAGCCTTGAGGTGCAATCACTACTAAGTTTTTAGCAAGCTCAGGAAGACATTAATCATCAGAATCGGGATAATTTAGCAGAACTAATGAAACACGATAATGCGCATTGGAATAATGCGGCAACTTCACGGAGCGACAGTAAAGTTGACACTGCCGATGAAAGACGCCTTACTGAACCATAAGAAATTAAAGACTTTGGGGAGCAGTTGGATAATATTAGACCTCCCTGTGGCATCAGCCCCAGAAGGATGTGCCGAATCGATAGACATGAACGAGGAAGAATGTAAGCAGCATTTCCTGTCTCTCTTAAATTATTCGCTCTTTTCAGTCTCCAATAACCAACAGCTAGACAATTTGAAAATACTATTCCATCTCCAGTGGAGACACCATGAAACTACGCTTTGTGTAGGCAGCATTTCCTGTCTCTCTTAAATTATTCGCTCTTTTCAGTCTCCAATAACCAACAGCTAGACAATTTGAAAATACTATTCCATCTCCAGTGGAGACACCATGAAACTACGCTTTGTGTGTAACCATTTGCAAGGTGAGGCGAGTGCACGGATGAAGATTGCAGTTTGCTACTGTGTCATGTAGAAATATTTCTCTCAGGCCTTTCTGAACAGTTTTGGTCGAGAAGCATACATGATCGGATTAAACTAATTATTCTGATGAAAGAAAACTGTGGAAATAATCCCGACAGAACCTCGCCCGTTACTATCTTGAGGTGATTAAGGATAAACAGTATTTGGGTGCGCCATATTTAGATGCTGAATTGATCAGGATATGTCTCACAAAGCTACTGCCGAAACTGTGAAGAGAGATTCCAATAGCAGGTCGAAGAATGCAAGATGTTGTGGTGTTTCAGCAACTTTTTCAAGAATTCTGGGAAGAGATTGGTCACAATGGACCTGACGAAGTGAGAAGCGATGACCAAGTGCGTCATCACGATTATGAAAGAGAGCAAAGGAATCGAGGAGAAAATAAGGTATCAGATAGATTATATAATGGTAAGACAGAGATTTAGGAAATAGGTTTTAAATTGTAAGACATTTCCAGGGTCAGATGTGGACTCTGACCACAATCTATTGGTTATGAACTGTAGATTAAAACTGAAGAAACTGCAGAAAGGTGGGAATTTAAGGATATGGGACCTGGATAAACTGACTAAACCAGAGGTTGTACAGAGATTCAGAGTGATCATAAGGGAACAATTGACAGCAATGGGGGAAAGAAGTACAGTAGAAGAAAAATGGATAGCTCTGAGGGATGAAGTAGTGAAGGCAGCAGAGGATCAAGTAAGTAAAAAGACGAGGGCTAGTAGAAATCCTTGGGTAACAGAAGAAATATTAAATGTAATTGATGAAAGTAGAAAATATAAAAATGCAGTAATTGAAGCAGGCAAAAAGGAATACAAACGTTTCAAAGATGAGATCGCCAGGAAGAGCAAAATGGCTAAGCTGGGATGGCTAGAGGAACAATGTAAGGGTAAGGCTTATCTCACTAGGGGTAAGATAGATACTGGCTACAAGAAAATTAAAGAGGCGTTTAGAGAAAAGAGAACCACTTGCATGAATATCAAGGGCTCAGATGGAAACCAAGTTCTGAGCAAAGAAGGGAAAGCAGAAAGGTGGATGGAGTATATAAATGGTCTATACAAGGGCGATGTATTTGTGGACAGTATTATGGAAATGGAAGAGAATGTAGATGTAAATAAAATCGGAGATACGATACTGCGTGAAGAATTTGACAGAGCACTGGAAGACCTGAGTCGAAACGAGGCCCCTGGAGTAGACAACATTCCATTAGAACTACTGACGGCCTTGGGAGAGCCAGACCTGACAAAACTCTACCATATGGTGAGCAAGATGTATGAGACAGGCGATATACCCTCAGACTTCAAGAAGAATATAATAATTCCAATCCCAAAGAAAGCCCGTGTTGACAGATGTGAAAATTACCGGACTATCAGTTTAATAAGTCACAGCTGCAAAATACTAACACGAATTCTTTACAGACGAATGGAAAAATTGGCAGAAGTCGACCTCGGGGAAGATCACTTTGGATTCCGTAGAAATATTGGAACTCATGAGGCAATGTTGACCTTACGACTTATCTTACAAGAAAGATTAAGGAAAGGCAGACCTACATTTCTAGCATTTGTAGACTTAGAGAAAGCTTTTGACAATGTTGACTGTAATACTCTCTTTCTAATTCTAAAGGTTGCAGGGGAAAAATACAGGGAGCGAAAGGCTATTTACAATTTGTACAGAAACCAGATGGCAGGTATAAGAGTCGAGGGACATGAAAGGGAAGCAGTGGTTTGGAAGGGAGTGAGACAGGGTTGCAGCCTCTCCCTAATGTTATTCAATCTGTATACTGAGCAAGCAGTAAAGGAAACTAAAGAAAAATTAGGAGTAGGTATTAAAATCCATGGAGACGAAATGAAAACTTTGAGGTTCGCCAATGACATTGTAATTCCGTCAGAGACAGCAAAGGACTTGGAAGAGCAGTTGAACGGAATGGACAGTGTCTTGAAAGGAGGATATAAGATGAACATCAACAAAAGCAAAACGAGGATAATGGAATGTAGTCGAATTAAGCCGGGTGATGCTGAGGGAATTAGGTTAGGAAATGAGACACTTAAAGTAGTAAATGAGTTACGCTATTTGGGGAGCAAAATAACTGATGATGGTCGAAGTAGAGAAGACATAAAGTGTAGACTGACAATGGCAAGGAAAGCGTTTCTGAAGAAGAGAAATTTGCTAACATCGAGTATAGATTTAAGCGTCAGGAAGTCTTTTCCGAAAGTATTTGTATGGAGTGTAGCCATGTATGGAAGTGAAACATGGACGATAAATAGTTTGGACGGGAAGGAAATAGAAGCTTTTGAGATGTGGTGCTGCAGAAGAATACTGAAGATTAGGTGGGTAGATCACACAACTAATGAGGAGGTATTGAATAGAATTGGGGAGAAGAGGAGTTGGTGGCACAACTTGACGGGAAGAAGTGACCGGTTGGTAGGACATGTTCTGAGGCGTCAAGGGATCACAAATTTAGCATTGAAGGGCAACGCGAAGGGTAAAAATCGTAGGGGGAAACCAAGAGATGAATACACTAAGCAGATTTAGAAGGATGTAGGCTGCAGTAGGTACTGGGAGATGAAGATACTTGCACAGGATAGGGTAGCATGGAGAGCTGCATCAAACCAGTCTCAGGACTGAAGACCACAACAACAACAACAACAACAACACAGATATTTTAATAACAGGAGTGGTAGTGGGTTTGCAATGCGAGGTAATTGTGGTCATAATCAGTACCGGAGTAATTCCTATGGGAACGGAGCGAGATAAAATCATCCCTCACCACCCGCTGGTGTAGAAATCCGATCAGCTGACCCACATCACAATGCTCGGAGTGACGATGATTCCCGAGAAGCAAGATAACTGACGCGTCCGACTCCTGAGTGTAGTGATCCTGTAAATAGTAGCGTAGCTTCGTTGGTAGTTTATGGTGAAGCGAGAGAAGTATTTTTGGAAGAGAGCGAAGAAACAGAAATGTTTAAATTAGCCATTGTAGGTGAACTTGTAAATAACGTTATCATACCTTGTGTATTAGACTGAGGCAGTCAAGTGTCACTTTTGAGGAAGATGTTTTCGGTTGCTGTGGGGGAGAGATGAGATGGCTGACTTTGCCACTACAGAGAACCAAAGTCCGCAGAGCACTACAAGGAAAGTGTGTCGAGGTCAGGCATCAGAGCCAGATCGATTTCAAAGGTAAAAGGCAGATGATGGGCGTAGTGTTCTTGATCATGTCAAAATTGATAGTCGAAGCCATTTTAAGTTTGGAATTTTTGAGATAATACCAACCTACACTAAACATACCCAATGGTTTCACTACAGTAGTAATTGATGAGGGTGAAGTGCACTTGAGTTTTGACGAATCGGTAAATGTTAATGAAGGTGCAATGGCATATTTTAAATTAAATGTGGGATTCGACCATCAATGGGAATATGGTTAGCCCTATGTCCCTTCATGGTGTTGCAGAATCGAGCCACACCTGATGGGATTAGAGAGTTGGTGCAGTTTCTTCCAAGAGTGATGCAAAGGCATAGTGAAATTATCATTTTAGCAATTCAAGTGATTCAGAAAGAGGTTCTAAGTCGGCAGAAGGGACAAAAGGGAAAGATACGCCGATTAATATTGAAAACTGGAGACAAAGTGTGAATTAAAGGTCATGGTCTATCTAAGAAACACAGATTTCTTGCTACCAAGTTTTTAATGTGTATGTGGGGCCGTTTCGTGTGAGGAGAGCGGTTCACGAGAACGCCGTCGACGTCGAAACTATTCGCGGATGGAAGTCACGAGATCTGCACTATGTTTGAAACATGAAGGTATTCGGAGAATGAAAGATAAATTTTTTACTGAGAAATTTCTAGTCACATGGTTGGTGTAAAGATCATCGAAGAATTAATTTAGGGTATTAAGCGGGTGTAGAAAGATTAATTGAGAGGTAATGGTTAAATCTTGAGTAATGTTGACATTGGAGATGGATACACTTTGAGAATATCTTAAGTATGTGAATGAAGGATAATCTATTGACGAGAATTTGTGCTAGTAGCTCCGTAGGTGAGCGGGTATAGGTTTTTTTTCCCCTTGGTTACTTCTCAGGAAGCAGGGAGTTAAGAGAGGATGGAGGTAGCCCCGATTGGAGATCTGCTTGCTGGGTGAAGGATACCAGAGCATTTAGTGCAGATGAGATGAGAGGTTTTCGTGTGATTGTTAGTGAGTTCCAGGAATAGAGTTTGCTTTGTAATATGTTCCAGAGAACGTAAGAGTGTGTGTCAGATGCTGCAAAAGCATAGGTAAGACAAGAACCACCGGAGCGAAGTAGAACTGAACAGATGATAAAACACGGTAAAAGGGATGGTAAGCTCCTAGCATTGTGCCAAAGTCATCGGGAAACCAGAACTGGTAACGTATAAAATTAGTTCCTAATGCCCTATATGTGCGATTAACGTCAGATGTGCTAAGGGGTTCTTGATAATTTGTATCTGGTGTGTGAATTAATGTTCACTCTTAGTTATCATGTTCTCGTAAACTTTTAATAGCAGATAAGGGAGGCGATGGCAAGTTGAAAATAACCTTGACGTAACAGGATGGCAATAACTGCTGGTGAAGTGACCGGAAAATAATGATATACAATGGATTCCAATGTTAGTCAGTATCCCGAGAAGAATATTAGTTGGAAACAGTCTCAATGTGTGAGAAAAGGTGGACAATGATGGTAACGAAATCGTCCTAATTAAGCTCTTAATTGTTAAGTTGTAATTTGTCAAATTTGCCTATTTGTGTAAATATGGTTGCGTCATCAAGGGGAATCCTTAGTGGACTTTTCCATGTAAAAGATTTGGGACATCGAAAGATGCCACTGTCAGTGTTTAAATCAGAGTGATTGTAAGTCGAAGGGACCAGAGAGTAATCAGTCTTTGAAGGGTGTAGTGCTTGGAATTATAATTGTTCTAATATGACCTAGTATGGAGCGATTAGTCAGTGTCAAGAGATAAGGTCTAATGAACTGTAAAGAAGAGGTGTGGTGACGGTTAGTTAAATGTTGTTCCCTTTTCGATAAGTAATCAATCCTAAATTTTACCTTTACCTGAACCTAATGCATGATATAATCCTTGAGAGGTTGTCAACAACATGTTTTCCCTTTTTCCAACGTGTTGTGCATCATCTCTCTGCAACTGCAAAAATAATGTGCTAATGAAATTAAAAGTAAACAAGCTCTTTAATTTTTGTGTGCGTCCCACTTGTTCCTAACTGAAAGGTAATTAAACAGAAAATACACAAAGATGGGTTATGTATCTCCTATTTTTTATTGTCAGGCTGTGATAATCGGAGGGTGTTTAAATATTTTTAGTAGGTCAGTCTGTTAGTTCTGTAAATATGACTGCTTAATGCGAAAGCAAACAAAAAGACGCAGGTTTTATGATTTGTAAATAGTGTAAGCCTTAATTTTAGTAAACGTGTTGAAGGTAATTGCTTTTAAATGTCAAACTGTCAAGTTGCTAAAGGTCAACTGGAAAAAACTACTTATCATTGCAGTCTTTTAATGTAAAGTATATTATACACTCTTAAGAGAATGTTATGTTAGGAATAAACATATGACTCAATGAAAAATGCACATAACTGCAGACCTCTAAGTCAGGCATCATCATTCATATGTTAACCAGAGGATCTAGTATGAAAGAAAAAAGGAACTGTTGCCTGGATGTTATACCATTTCTCTCAGATTATAACTCTTGTAATATGCAAGCGTGTTGGAGCAAGGAAGAAGGAATCGCATCAGGTGGCAGCAAGAGGTTGTTCACACGAAAATCGGCGCTGTGAAGGCGGCCGACGAGGCAACGCAGCCCGACAAGCAGGCTTCCGCCCTGCACCACCTGTGTCTGTCTGAATGGGGAGAGCAGAGTGGGGGTGCACCACCGTGCCAGCCCTGGGGGCGCGGCGCTCCCCTCCACTAAGTGATCGTAACAGCTTGCAGCGGAGTACCGGGGCCAGTGTCACTGAACCAGGCAAACCGCCTGAACACAGCTGTCCACACGCTAGCAGCGTGTATGGGAGGAGCCGGTCCCTCGTCGCCGATGTCGGAGGTTACGACACTGACTTTCCGACGGCAGCCCTGAAGTGCATTAGCCTAGCAAGAAGGTCAACCGCTGGTCACAGTGGCAGAAATCGAGATAATGCTTAGAACAGTAGGTGGATAATGACTTCTAGAACTGCGGTAAGATGAGACCAGTAGATGAGGAACCGATGGATACTCAGACATGGTAACAGGGGTGAGTAACTGATAAAATTCTACGTCACTATGGTCAAACGTTTTCCAACATGAAGCTGGTGCTTCTCTAGAACTTAAAGAATTAGTAGGTTGTGGGAAGGAACTGTGTTAAGATACAGTCATAAGGACAGTACTCAAGGTTAAATGAGAAAGTGTAGCCGGCCGCGGTGGTCTAGCGGTTCTAGGCGTTCAGTCCGGAACCGCGCGACTGTTAGGGTCGCAGGTTCGAATCCTGCCTCGGGCATGGATGTTTGTGATGTCCTTAGGTTAGTTAGGTTTGAGTAGTTCTAAGTTATAGGGGACTGATGACCACAGATGTTGAGTCCCATAGTGCTCAGATCCATTTGAACCATTTTTTGAGAAAGTGTAGGTAATAAGAGAAGATCTCTTTGAAGACACTTGGATGAATAGTGCTGTGAAATAAGGGGGACATTTAAGGGTGCAAAATAATGTCTCTGTAACAATAGCTGGTGGATTCGTGTAGTAGCGAGCAGAGGACAGATCGGGATTAATAAACGTCATGTTATGAGATACAGCAAATGGGTGTTTATCATATCTTGGGCGAGAAATAACACTGGTGATAGAAATGAGGGTCTAAGGGCGAATGTATAGAAACTCAGCATATGTGCGAGAACTCACTCGATAACAGCGGAAGAGGCAAAAAGTACAACGAAGCTATGCTCCTTCTCACTGCGACGAAATAGTGCAATGCGTGTGGTCCCCACCAGTCGATCCTCCAAGTGCCTTTGGGAGTAGGTCCTCCACTTGTCCTTAGATGATACCCCGTGTGTCAGTGAGGGCGTTATGTCAAGGATGTGTCAAAGAAAGTGCTTCAAATTGATGAGTTGGTGCATTAATAGTTTTGTAATAATTATTTTGCATTACATTGTTTGTTCGTCTGTTAAATAGATGGGCTTTGGGTTATAAGCTGAGTTGTTATGAGCTTTACATCATTGAGTAAATATTATTTGGATCATCATTATGAGTGTTGTATTTTGTCTATCTTTTGAAACAAATGATAGTCATGGAATGTGTTGTAGCTAGAAGAGTGATTTGCCATAAGATTTATTTTCTTCAGGTGTGATGAGGAGTCAATTTGCACTGTACAAGCCACAACTAATGGTTACAAAGGTTTCTTCGTGGTCAGTTACAATACAGATCCAACTGAAAGAAAGAATGGAGTATAATCATCGGTCATAAAGTTGTGAGTACTGCGTAACAATGTTGTATTCTTGTGGCGTGATGTTGTTACATTACGAGTATAGCAGTGCAAAGTTGTCCCTTGTGAACTTCCATGAACGATTAACCAGGAATTCTGTGACTTTCTTTTTGAGCATTATGTTACGTGTATTTTTTTGTAATTGCCTACTTTATAGGATCATGAAGGTGATGTTATCTTTAGTACATTGCTTAACAATATAAAGGTGATGTTATCTGTAGTACATTGCTTAACAATGTTCGTGAATATGAAACAAAAATAATTTAGGAAAAATTCTTGATGAAGTTTGATAGTTTTATGTTGTATTTGATGAATTGTGGTACCCAAAGTGGAAATACTATCCACAGTAGTTATGTTCCTTTTTTGTGATGTTGAATAGGGGGAAGAGGAGTGCACAGGGCGCTTATATGTATTGCTTAAGTATGTTCAGTACGAGTAAATTGTTTTATGTACATTTTATAGTTTCTATGTAACTGATTCAGTTGGCTTAGTAGTATGGATGATTTTCTTTATTTCTCAAGTGACACTGTTGTTAGAAAATAAACATAATTACCTGTTATATGCTGTTCAAAAAGAAGGTTTATCTAAACGGGCTCTGTCAAAGTCTCAGACAAAATGGTTGATGTTCATCTAGTATTGCTTACAGTGGCTTAGTAGATACATCACTGACAGACCTAACGGATAGCTAGTGTCTCCTCCAGGTAGAGGTTGAGAGATAATACAAAAAAGAGTGGTTTGAAAACAATGTCCAAATGTGTCCTTCCATGGCAAGGACCCATTTAGTGCATTTTTTGACTATGGGGAGCAGGCGAGGAGAGGGAACAGCTTGTTCCATCTCATTATAATTACCTTGTTCCATCGCATTATATTGAATGCTATAAACATTTGGGATACTTTCAATATTTTTTATAAATTTGAGAAGAGTTATAACACGAGTGAAGAAATGGACTATCTGTTTATTTAATTTATAACTACACAAATGCACTTCCTTTCCTTAATCCCTCTACGTTGCCTTGGATTAATTAAATTTGTATTAAGAGTCCGTCTGCTACGAGTGGCAAGCCAGAGATGTGGTCACTCTGTAGGTTGGTTAATGCCAACAAAAATTTGGGTAAAGGCAGCGATGACGCACCTGATTTCCAGGGGTAGTTCCACGTTGATAACAGGTTCCCCTCCCCTCCAGGGTGGACAGGACCGCTGGAGAGGGCCGCCAGACTGGGTCACTCTGTGGGAAGCTCTTGAACTGAGCGGTCGGGTCGGAATCAAGGGCGATCGTCGCTTTTGCCGCCAAATTGTTTGTGGAATTAGGTATACTTCATTATATTGTTATTAAACTGTTCTTTTTCAGGATGGAAGTGTTTAACATTTCGTTAATACCATTCACAGTTTTCAGAAACTTTGCGTGCAAAAAAAAATTTAATTTTCATTTAGGGTTTCGTTTCCAGAGGTGAGCATGGGAGGCTCACTTTATCCATTTTTAGTAATGCAATCAGTAAGTGCCTTCAGCACATGAGAGCAACAACAGTATCAATAAATCACATGGTTTCACTTTTAGCAGTAGCATTTTGCAATTTTAAGTTTCTTACTGGTCTTACTAAAGTAACATGGGGCCTCACCTGCCCCAATCAGCTTAACACGTGGTTGTAAATGATGACGAGAAATTTAGACGATGATTCCGTGCGAAACCTGCTAGCACATGCATGTGTTTTGTGTGATTTACCTAAGGCTCTAAGTGTGTGATATGATGTTTTCAGCAAATTCATAAATTTTGTGCACGGATCATTTGACCCATGACGAACCCCTATTTGCAAACAGCAACCTAGAAGAGGCTCCACGTTCTAACTAATTAGTAAATGATCAGTTGTGAATACTTGTATCGATTGGAAACACGAAGAAACAGTGTAGGTAGCATTAAAATTTTGCCATTGTGGCGAACTGCCACATGTGTGGCGAACTGCACCACCCGTGAGCTTCCAGTTCGTTCTTGAAAATAGTTATGGTGAGGATGATTGCGTGTGCATTAAACTGTTAATTTGCGCGTGAGAAATTTTATAGATTTTTTTTATTTTTAGGGAAGTGGTTTTTTGTGTATACGAGACATGTTTTTGTCTGCTTTGTTCCCCCATTTTCCCGCCAAGAACCTTTGCTATATTTTTGACTAAGGGCATGGTGCAGAGAAGTGATAGAGTGAGTGACCATTGAAGAAACAAAGCGTGGTTCATTAATTCATAACGATTCGGTCCAAGTAACAACATGGGGTGCGAATTTCAGTTGCAGTCCAAGCATACATACTACATGTGGCAATGTAGATCCCTTCCGTTTCCTAGTGCACAATAAAAAAAAAGGAAAATGAGATCAGATTTCTGATAGTATAAGCACCTTCAGTGCAGGAGAGTGTTGAATACATTTATCGTAGTGTAAACACCTTTAGTGCTAAATAAAAAGAATTTATTCATCTTTGTTTTGTTAAATGCAATTATGATATCACTTGAGTAGCGAGTAAAAGAGATATTTAAAACATTTGTGAAGTTTCTGGGTAGATAATAAAAAAAGTCAGATGTGTTTAATTTCATGGATTCAGTGACTGATCATAGCAACCCCATCCTGTGTAGAGAAAAATGTTGCTACTAATTTAAAGTCATGATAATCTGGTGGGAATGAAAATTAACAAGGATAGAGAATATAGATCATGTTAGAGTGTGGAAATTAATTAGGTGCCCACTGGTTGTTTGAGCCCTCCCCTGAGTAACCCATTGTGAAATATTAATATAATAATCAGCTAATTAATCAGATACTATTTTCAGGCCAGTCCCCTTCAATGAATCCTTCTGAGCATTGAACCAAGTGGGTAAGCGGTATGTAGATGTGATGCCTTGGCACAGAAGCAACTGGTATGCTCTAACATGGATTGAGATATGGAGAAAGAAAGATAACAACTGAGAAGGTAACCATTCAGTCTTATAAGGTAGACCTAATTTATATTTATATGTGCATGCTAATTTCAAATGTCAACCCATACTAATCATTCCCTTTCCTACTCCACTTGCAAACAGAGCGACGGAAAAAGACTGCTTATTGGGCTCCTTATGAGTGCTAATTTCTCGAACCTTATCTTTGCAGTCCATATGCAAAATGTATGTTAGACGGCCCTAGATTCCTTCTGAGGTCTGCTTCAAATGTTGGTTCTCAATAATCATGATTTTTCCACCCGGGGTCTCCCATTTGACTTACCTGGCGAGTGTAATCCGAGATACAGAGAAAATTCACAATGCAAAGTAACTCTCATGATCACTTTAATTAACTAACCCACCAATTTAATACCAGTGATTTGTCGCCGGGTGGCTGGAAGTGAGAGCTTACATACCACAGATGTGAATCGTCGGATGGAAAGGTAATCAAGCTATTTTTCGTTACAGGGAGACCTTTTAGCGAAATTTCAATCTTCAACTACACAAGGAGTGATGACCACCGTAATAAAATCAGCTATATTACCAAATTTGCAATGTGATAGACAATATAAACCTGATATCTATACCTTCCCTGTGCAGCTACTCTAAGAGACTTCTTATATGACAAATCATTTGGAGAGAACTGGAAAGTGAGGAAGCATCAAGTGACAGAGGTAGATCATGCCCTTAGCACTCCATCATGGCCCAAAAATTAGTTTCATATTGTAGTCTTATGATGCAGAATGTAACAGATGTTAAGTTGTTTAGAACAGATTTTTTTATCTGATGCGAAAAATTTAACCTATGCCATACTGCTCCAGGTTTTTCAAAACAAGTAATGATATTTTAGGGATGTGAAAACGAGTTTACGCTCAGATTTCTTCGGTCATCGAAAAAAACTCGCACAAAACCTACATTTCAAATGAGACTCAAGTGTACAGTCAGCAAAATCGTGGTCTAAAATTGGAAAAAGTGGATTATTTTTCAAATGGGGTGGGGTTGGTTTGAACTACAGTACATGTCCTGGCCTCGTAATGTCTACAGGCAGTAGCCGACCGGAATGGGCATCTTAAAGAATGGATTCCAGATAACAGCTAGTCTGCTACTGCTGCAGTCATAGGGACAAGTTGCAACATCGGCCCTCATGGCTCTGTGTGCTTCGCTGAATATAGAACTAGCCAGTATGTTGGCAGAGCGGCGACAGAAGCGGACGTGTCTGCTCCGTGAGAAGAGTAAACGTTGCAAGTGTTTGTGCTGGACGATTATTACTCCTATGTAAACTGACCAGTTGACAGCTTATCAGTCACTGCGGCAGTATCTCCAGCCTCAGAATCTCTGGTACAACCAGCATATGAAAGCCAGGAGATGTGTGTGCATCTGCCGGTGGGAATGGCCTATGGGGTATTCTGCAATCTCGGTCATCTAATCGCAGCAGCTCTACATGTTTACAAAGTACCCTGTCTGTGTGCCGGTATCTGCTTCGTGTGGCATTGAGTGCTTCTCAATACGTCCCAGTGGACTCTGTCTTGCTGTAGAAAGGAAACCAAGTGTGAATTTGTTGTTGTTACTATTCTATCATGCGACAGGCGACTACATCTCTTTCTTCTTCCTCTTGTAGCCAAGAGAACCAAGTAGGGAATAAGGAGCTTTAAAAAATACACTTGCCATACCTGTAGGTGGTCAGGAATTACACAATCATGATATCATCAATTCATATCCAAAATTTGAAATTACAACCATAATTTTATACAGCACCTCCCAATCAGAATGTCAAATTCATGAATGATCAATTTATTGTTTCCAGTAGTGGAATTGCGAGCACATTCCAGTAAACCCCTAGCTTCACTCCTGCAAATTGCCTTATGACACAGTGCATCTGAGCTGAAATTTCGAGCTCCCATTACCATTTCAGCTATCTCCTAGGTAAGGGATTTCGTACTCTACCAGTATCCACCAACAGAAAGAAACGAAAATCCAGGGAGTGGAAGAGTAGTGTTTGGAAAGTGGGTGGCTGTAGGACTGAATCGTGAATAACCCCAGAATTTCCCAGCACATATGCCAGTCCTCTTATCCATATGCAGGAAGCAAGAAAAAACCGTCCCACATAAAGGATATCGATTTAATAAATTAGTCAATCAATATGATAGAGTAGGGAAAGTGAAAATGGATTATTTTCCTGGAATCCACTACCTTGTTCAGAACAGAAGAGGTGTTAGTGTAGTTTTCAGACTGTAATACTTAAGTGAATAGGAGTGCACTATTCTGGGACAGCTTTCTATGCTGGTCTGAGGTGCAGGCACTGTGTAACGCCGGAAATGCATATCCTCCTATTTCCCTCCGTTGTACTGCAAATTTTTTTCCTTATTTTGTTACCCAAAGATATAACATTTCTGTGTCTATATATATTGTAATTGTTTTACTATTTGTATATATATATATATATACACTCCTGGAAATTGAAATAAGAACACCGTGAATTCATTGTCCCAGGAAGGGGAAACTTTATTGACACATTCCTGGGGTCAGATACATCACATGATCACACTGACAGAACCACAGGCACATAGACACAGGCAACAGAGCATGCACAATGTCGGCACTAGTACAGTGTATATCCACCTTTCGCAGCAATGCAGGCTGCTATTCTCCCATGGAGACGATCGTAGAGATGCTGGATGTAGTCCTGTGGAACGGCTTGCCATGCCATTTCCACCTGGCGCCTCAGTTGGACGTGTGTTCGTGCTGGACGTGCAGACCGCGTGAGACGACGCTTCACCCAGTCCCAAACATGCTCAATGGGGGACAGATCCGGAGATCTTGCTGGCCAGGGTAGTTGACTTACACCTTCTAGAGCACGTTGGGTGGCACGGGATACATGCGGACGTGCATTGTCCTGTTGGAACAGCAAGTTCCCTTGCCGGTCTAGGAATGGTAGAACGATGGGTTCGCTGACGGTTTGGCTGTACCGTGCACTATTCAGTGTCCCCTCGACGATCACCAGTGGTGTACGGCCAGTGTAGGAGATCGCTCCCCACACCATGAAGCCGGGAGTTGGCCCTGTGTGCCTCGGTCGTATGCAGTCCTGATTGTGGCGCTCACCTGCACGGCGCCAAACACGTATACGACCATCATTGGCACCAAGGCAGAAGCGACTCTCATCGCTGAAGACGACACGTCTCCATTCGTCCCTCCATTCACGCCTGTCGCGACACCACTGGAGGCGGGCTGCACGATGTTGGGGCGTGAGCGGAAGGCGGCCTAATGGTGTGCGGGACCGTAGCCCAGCTTCATGGAGACGGTTGCGAATGGTCCTCGCCAATACCCCAGGAGCAACAGTGTCCCTAATTTGCTGGGAAGTGGCGGTGCGGTCCCCTACGGCACTGCGTGGGATCCTCCGGTCTTGGCGTGCATCCGTGCGTCGCTGCGGTCCGGTCCCAGGTCGACGGGCACGTGCACCTTCCGCCGACCACTGGCGACAACATCGATGTACTGTGGAGACCTCACGCCCCACGTGTTGAGCAATTCGGCGGTACGTCCACCCGGCCTCCCGCATGCCCACTATACGCCCTCGCTCAAAGTCCGTCAACTGCACATACGGTTCACGTCCACGCTGTCGCGGCATGCTACCAGTGTTAAAGACTGCGATGGAGCTCCGTATGCCACGGCAAACTGGCTGACACTGACGGCGGCGGTGCACAAATGCTGCGCAGCTAGCGCCATTCGACGGCCAACACCGCGGTTCCTGGTGTGTCCGCTGTGCCGTGCGTGTGATCATTGCTTGTACAGCCCTCTCGCAGTGTCCGGAGCAAGTATGGTGGGTCTGACACACCGGTGTCAATGTGTTCTTTTTTCCATTTCCAGGAGTGTATATATGCATTTATGTCGATGTATTATTGGTTGTTCTGTAAATATTATTTGTATTTTTACGCTGGGTCTTGCCTAGGGAAAAGTATGCTGTCGAACGAATACATCGATAGGTCGTGTGGAGAACCAAAGTGTTTAGGATCTTTGGTAGTGTTAACCCTGCCGCGTGGAGCGCGGGCAGAGCAGGGGAGGGTCTGGCTGGGGTGGTGCAGTGGAGCAGGTGTGTTGTGTGACGCTCCCGCGAGTTGTCGCGCTTTCGGGGTTTGGCAGCATGTAATTGCGCTCGACTTGCTATGTTAGTTTCCGACATGGTGTCGCGGACGGGAGCGTTAGCTGGCACACATCAAGAGCCCGTTTCGGCTGGAGACCGTGTCGAGAAGATGGCGCGCCAACATCCAGCTTCTGCAACAGCGACGGCCGACAATTAGTGAGTGTCACCACCTCCTCGATCGACGGCTTCAAACCTTCAATCAACCAACAAGGAAAACTGGAAGCACATAAAGTTTTAGAACTGTACGGCAGACCTCAGCTTTTCAAACTGTTCAAATCACAAAATTACAGCAATGTAGAACGAACCTTTGTTGCTCATTGTCCCAATTGCATTACCAAGCAGGCTCCCTCCCTTTTCCGGAATGAATCCGAGTGTCGCTGAAGTTCAAACGCCAGCATTAAAGTTAACATCATACCAATTCACTGCTTTAATTTCAAAGTTCAGTTAAAGTATTCATGGCTGGCTACAATATTTAGAATACAGAAGCACAAGTTAGAAGTGCGAGTTTTGTTACCATATTTTAGCTTACCTGTGACTGCAGCTCAGCTTGGTACGTACTAAATTTTACTATTGTTAATTGTTCAGAATCATTTAATTGAAGTTCAAAGTTAAATCTCTTATTTCTAAATTACGTAGATTCAAGCAGCTTTTGAGATGATTGTTGAAGTAGCCCAAGACTAACCGTATTTTACTGAATTTCGATGTGCTCCAGAAACAAGGCTCACTAATAGTTTCAGTCACTAAATTAACTTACAATTTCCGGTTTTATTAATTCTTTTGCTATATTAAGTCAGAGTGTAGCGAATTTTATTACTTCTGACAAACATTCAGTTTTCACACTACACGTGTCAACCTTCAGTTGCCATTCCTCTAGTGCTAATTATATGTACAATAACCATTCTTTTTCAGTTACTATAGTAATTGTCCATAGAACTGGCGACCATAATTTTTCTCAAATCTCAAATATCTAATTACCGCTAGTTAATTGTTAACGTAACGGCCGCATATTTACTTTCTTTATTAACCTTACCCTTTTTCAAAATTAAGTTCCACCAGTTTCATTTGCATTTTTCCTTTCATTTAGATGTAACCTTTTCCTCCCTCTTTACCGACAGATTAACTTCGGTGACGATTGCTTTTCCCAACTTTCCATTAGGTACACACAGTTTAATTTTTCTCTGTCATTAAGGTCGATAAGTGAGGGGGAGGCTACAACTGCAACGAGATGTACTCACTTGAGGTGGGAATTCAACATAAAAGGACGCTGCCGTGAAGAAAAGGAGCTGCAGCAGTGGGGAGGACAGGTGGCTGGATGGCCACAAAAATGTTGTTTGCACCTGCTATCGTAGGCAGTGGAGCTGACTCGGAGATCAGTAAGCATCATGTAATTTCAATGAAAATCTCTGTACAGTGATCATGCTATTACCAGGAGATGCATTCTTAATGGTAGATCCTGATGGTTCCTCAAAGTGCAGAGCAGTGCAATGCGGTGTCGTGACATGTCATCAGCCCAAGGCACTAAGTCTTGCAGCAAATGGTGAGTGTATGACTCTTGGAGAGCTTGGAGTGCTGCAGAGAACACCAGCATATGGTGGAGCCCTGCAACTGCCAGATCTGTTTAGAGTGATCTGTAATCAGGTAACTACGGTATTTCTTATACGATTGGAATAAAAACTGTGACAATTGTTTAAATTTTCTACAAACTGCAATCAAATTTCTGACAGACTTTTTGAATAAACATTTTTCCACACACTGCAATCGATTTCCCACTAACCTATCAATATATCTAGAATAGGGCAGTATCCACAAATAGGAATCTTCCCACACAAAATGGTATTGGTTTAATTAATTAGTCAATCCGTTTTATTTAGTGGAAGGGGGGGGCTATTTAAATAACTCAGTCCTCACCTGAAGCAGCCTAAACGTGACACGTTAGGTTAAAGGGAGGAAGGTACCTCAGTTGAGCTACATCCAGTCAATTTTATTCGATCATTGAAATTAATTAGTCAATTACCTTTATCTCAAAGTTTCTGACATGGAACAGAACAGTATATTAATAGGGTGAAGAGGAAAGGGGATCAGGAACCAACTTTTCAAAAGTGCATGAAGTTTAAAATGTGCGTTTGTATCGGCATAGAGGTAGCAGCAGGGGTTGTGGGAAGGAAAAAGGATTTAGCAGAGGGAGGGATGTCAAAAGGAAAGTGCTCTTCTATAAGTAGCCACATACCAGCTGGGGAAAACCCATGATGTCGTCAGGACTGTGGGGGTAATTATGTGATTTGTGTAATTATTTTGCATAATTAATTTGATGCCAATTTAATATCAAAGGCGCACCAGATATCCCCATACACTACTACCTGCTTAGTAGCCTTCAAGTCATTTTCCCGAAAACTTACCACAGTACCATCCTCACACTTTTGACCTTATCATCCTCCTTTCGTCACCTACATCCCATCTTAGTTCTTTATCATACAATGTTAGTTCATTTATTTTTCCAATTGCGGCCCTAGTCTGACCACAGCCTTCAGGCATTTTTGATTTCCATTCTTTGTCCAATATTCATTCTATCCAAAAAATATTTTTCTTTATCATCTCAAAATCATAATTTTGTAAACTGTACATTGCCTCACTGCCTCCCATCCATGATTTGGTAGAATTTATCATCCTTACAAGACCAAGGGAAACTGGTGAAAGTCTATTGAAACCTTGACTAGAAAGCACACCATCCAGTTTACCTAACCTTTCACATGCAATATGTCATCTTATGAAACAAATGCATACTTAAAATCGTTCGAAATCACGATGAAGATAGCCTATCAGATATGGAAAACAGTCCATGAAACACATTATGCACCCTGAAAATAAAGTTCATATGGTAGTTATTTACGCCAGTTTCCTAGGGATATTGCAGTTCTAATGTAGACAATTTTTAAATGATCATTAAATGGAAACAAGTTTAAATTTATGAGTGCCTCCCAGCATCTCTTATTTTAATTCAATGCAGGACAGGGTTTGCGAATTCATGCAAAACGTTCAGTCTGTGTGTGAGTCAAATTGACTGAATCAGAACTAAACGTGAAATAGATATACCCTTGAGGCACAATGCTAGAACAAATCTAGAGTACCAGCAGCAGCGAGTACTGTTTGTATAAAGCGTTTATTTTGCATTTTGTTTACGACCTTCCACTAAGGAAGGGATTCTATTTGTGTTTATCTGCTCTGCATAGTAACTAACAGTTCTTGATAAAACTTTACGTAGTTTTCGTGTTAGATTTCTTAGTGTTTTCTTGATCGTTTAGAACAGAAAGCGCCCTAAAACCGTCTTTTACTTGTTTCGCGGCCGTTAGCCACTAGTCACTTGAATCAGCAGTTGTCTTGTGACAGCCAGAGCGAGAGCACCAGCAGCAGCGAGTACTGTTTGTATAAATCGTTTATTTTGCATTTTGTTTACGACCTTCCACTAAGGAAGGGATTCTATTTGTGTTTATCTGCTCTGCATAGTAACTAACAGTTCTTAATAAAACTTTACGTAGTTTTCGTGTTAGATTTCTTAGTGTTTTCTTGATCGTTTAGAACAGAAAGCGCCCTAAAACCGTCTTTTGTTTGTTTCGCGGCCGTTAGCCACTAGTCACTTGAATCAGCAGTTGTCTTGTGACAGCCAGAGCGAGAGCACCAGCAGCAGCGAGTACTGTTTGTATAAAGCGTTTATTTTGCATTTTGTTTACGACCTTCCACTAAGGAAGGGATTCTATTTGTGTTTATCTGCTCTGCATAGTAACTAACAGTTCTTGATAAAACTTTGCGTAGTTTTCGTGTTAGATTTCTTAGTGTTTTCTTGATCGTTTAGAACAGAAAGCGCCCTAAAACCGTCTTTTGTTTGTTTCGCGGCCGTTAGCCACTAGTCACTTAAATCAGCAGTTGTCTTGTGACAGCCAGAGCGAGAGCACCAGCAGCAGCGAGTACTGTTTGTATAAAGCGTTTTTGTACTTATTTGCTGCGCTTAGCTTTTAAATAGTTTTTCTGGGAAAACCTAGCGTAGTTTTCGCGTCTCGTATTTCAGTGAGTGTTTCTTGATTATCAGAGTAGCTCATCAGAAGATTATCTTGGGAATTTGTCACCGTATAGACTAGGGTAAACATAGTCATGTGTAGGGACTGTGGTTGTTGTGAGCGGACGCAAGGAGAATTGGCCACACTTCGGGGGCCGGTGGAGGCTTTGTCTGTTAGGCTCATCGAGCTCGAGGCGCAGGCGTCGGCTCGTAGTGGCGTTGGGGCAACTGTGGTGAGACCTATGCCTACTTCGGTGGCCTTGGAATCACATGGAACCCCTGATGTCGCTGCGTCTTCCGGCAGTGAGCATCTTACCGGTCAGCCATCACTCCAGGGTGAATGGCGGACAGTGGTGGGCTCGCGCGTGCCTGGCCGAAAGGCGAAGGTGGGATCTGGCCGCGTGGCAGCTGCCTAACCCCTTTCCAACAGGTACGGGGTGCTTCCTAGTGGTGATGACATCGTTTCCGAGCCACCACAGGATGCCTCGCCTGTTGGGCCAGTGGCCGATTCTCCGGCAAGGTCCCGACAGTCACAGAGGGCGGGCCTATTAGTTATAGGGATCTCCAACGTTAGGTGGGTTATGGAGCCCCTCAGGAAAATAGCGGGTAGGTCGGGGAAGAATGCCAGTGTGCACTCGGTGTGCTTGCCGGGGGGTCTCGTCCGTAATGTGGAGGAGGCCCTTCCGGCAGCTATTGAACGCACTGGGTGTGACCGGCTGCAGATAGTAGCACATGTCGGAACGAATGACGCCTGCCGCTTGGGTTCTGAGGCCATCCTTGGCTCCTTCCGGCGGCTGGCTGATTTGGTGAAGACAACCAGCATCGCACGCGGAGTGCAAGCTGAGCTTAATATCTGCAGCATAGTGCCCAGAGTCGATCGCGGTCCTCTGGTTTGGAGCCGTGTGGAGGGTCTAAACCAGAGGCTCAGACGACTCTGCGACTATAATGGTTGCAAATTCATCGACCTCCGTTATTGGGTGGAGAACTGTAGGGCCCCCCTAGACAGGTCAGGCGTGCACTACACACCGGAAGCAGCTACTAGGGTAGCAGAGTACGTGTGGCGTGCACACGGGGGTTTTTTAGGTTAGAGGGACCCCCCCTTGGGCGAAACGATAAAATACCTGACGGCTTACCAGAGAGGACATTTTCATCGTTGATAACGAACGTCCGTCCTCAGAGACCAAAAACAGGAAAAGTTAACGTAATATTGGTAAACTGCAGGAGTATCCAGGGCAAGGTTCCTGAATTAGTATCTCTTATTGAAGGAAATAGTGCGCATATAGTATTAGGCCCCCCAATGAACCATGGACCTTGCCGTTGGTGGGGAGGCTTGCGTGCCTCAGCGATACAGATAGCCGTACCGTAGGTGCAACCACAACGGAGGGGTATCTGTTGAGAGGCCAGACAAACGTGTGGTTCCTGAAGAGGGGCAGCAGCCTTTTCAGTAGTTGCAAGGGCAACAGTCTGGATGATTGACTGATCTGGCCTTGTAACAATAACCAAAACGGCCTTGCTGTGCTGGTACTGCGAACGGCTGAAAGCAAGGGGAAACTACAGCCGTAATTTTTCCCGAGGGCATGCAGCTTTACTGTATGATTACATGATGATGGCGTCCTCTTGGGTAAAATATTCCGGAGGTAAAATAGTCCCCCATTCGGATCTCCGGGCGGGGACTACTCAAGAGGATGTAGTTATCAGGAGAAAGAAAACTGGCGTTCTACGGATCGGAGCGTGGAATGTCAGATCCCTTAATCGGGCAGGTAGGTTAGAAAATTTAAAAAGGGAAATGGATAGGTTGAAGTTAGATATAGTGGGAATTAGTGAAGTTCGGTGGCAGGAGGAACAAGACTTCTGGTCAGGTGACTACAGGGTTATAAACACAAAATCAAATAGGGGTAATGCAGGAGTAGGTTTAATAATGAATAGGAAAATAGGAATGCGGGTAAGCTACTACAAGCAGCATAGTGAACGCATTATTGTGGCCAAGATAGATACAAAGCCCACACCTACTACAGTAGTACAAGTTTATATGCCAACTAGCTCTGCAGATGACGAAGAAATTGAAGAAATGTATGATGAAATAAAAGAAATTATTCAGATTGTGAAGGGAGACGAAAATTTAATAGTCATGGGTGACTGGAATTCGAGTGTTGGAAAAGGGAGAGAAGGAAACATAGTAGGTGAATATGGATTGGGGGACAGAAATGAAAGAGGAAGCCGCCTGGTAGAATTTTGCACAGAGCACAACATAATCATAACTAACACTTGGTTTAAGAATCATGAAAGGAGGTTGTATACATGGAAGAACCCTGGAGATACTAAAAGGTATCAGATAGATTATATAATGGTAAGACAGAGATTTAGGAACCAGGTTTTAAATTGTAAGACATTTCCAGGGGCAGATGTGGACTCTGACCACAATCTATTGGTTATGACCTGTAGATTAAAACTGAAGAAACTGCAAAAAGGTGGGAATTTAAGGAGATGGGACCTGGATAAACTAAAAGAACCAGAGGTTGTACAGAGATTCAGGGAGAGCATAAGGGAGCAATTGACAGGAATGGGGGAAATAAATACAGTAGAAGAAGAATGGGTAGCTTTGAGGGATGAAGTAGTGAAGGCAGCAGAGGATCAAGTAGGTAAAAAGACGAGGGCTAGTAGAAATCCTTGGGTAACAGAAGAAATATTGAATTTAATTGATGAAAGGAGAAAATATAAAAATGCAGTAAGTGAAACAGGCAAAAAGGAATACAAACGTCTCAAAAACGAGATCGACAGGAAGTGCAAAATGGCTAAGCAGGGATGGCTAGAGGACAAATGTAAGGATGTAGAGGCCTATCTCACTAGGGGTAAGATAGATACCGCCTACAGGAAAATTAAAGAGACCTTTGGAGATAAGAGAACGACTTGTATGAATATCAAGAGCTCAGATGGAAACCCAGTTCTAAGCAAAGAAGGGAAAGCAGAAAGGTGGAAGGAGTATATAGAGGGTCTATACAAGGGCGATGTACTTGAGGACAATATTATGGAAATGGAAGAGGATGTAGATGAAGATGAAATGGGAGATACGATACTGCGTGAAGAGTTTGACAGAGCACTGAAAGACCTGAGTCGAAACAAGGCCCCCGGAGTAGACAATATTCCATTGGAACTACTGACGGCCGTGGGAGAGCCAGTCCTGACAAAACTCTACCATCTGGTGAGCAAGATGTATGAAACAGGCGAAATACCCTCAGACTTCAAGAAGAATATAATAATTCCAATCCCAAAGAAAGCAGGTGTTGACAGATGTGAACATTACCGAACTATCAGTTTAATAAGTCACAGCTGCAAAATACTAACACGAATTCTTTACAGACGAATGGAAAAACTAGTAGAAGCCAACCTCGGGGAAGATCAGTTTGGATTCCGTAGAAACACTGGAACACGTGAGGCAATACTGACCTTACGACTTATCTTAGAAGAAAGATTAAGGAAAGGCAAACCTACGTTTCTAGCATTTGTAGACTTAGAGAAAGCTTTTGACAATGTTGACTGGAATACTCTCTTTCAAATTCTAAAGGTGGCAGGGGTAAAATACAGGGAGCGAAAGGCTATTTACAATTTGTACAGAAACCAGATGGCAGTTATAAGAGTCGAGGGACATGAAAGGGAAGCAGTGGTTGGGAAGGGAGTAAGACAGGGTTGTAGCCTCTCCCCAATGTTGTTCAATCTGTATATTGAGCAAGCAGTAAAGGAAACAAAAGAAAAATTCGGAGTAGGTATTAAAATTCATGGAGAAGAAATAAAAACTTTGAGGTTCGCCGATGACATTGTAATTCTGTCAGAGACAGCGAAGGACTTGGAAGAGCAGTTGAATGGAATGGACAGTGTCTTGAAAGGAGGATATAAGATGAACATCAACAAAAGCAAAACAAGGATAATGGAATGTAGTCTAATTAAGTCGGGTGATGCTGAGGGAATTAGATTAGGAAATGAGACACTTAAAGTAGTAAAGGAGTTTTGCTATTTGGGGAGCAAAATAACTGATGATGGTCGAAGTAGAGAGGATATAAAATGTAGGCTGGCAATGGCAAAGAAAGCGTTTCTGAAGAAGAGAAATTTGTTAACATCGAGTATAGATTTAAGTGTCAGGAAGTCATTTCTGAAAGTATTTGTATGGAGTGTAGCCATGTATGGAAGTGAAACATGGACGATACATAGTTTGGACAAGAAGAGAATAGAAGCTTTCGAAATGTGGTGCTACAGAAGAATGCTGAAGATAAGGTGGGTAGATCACGTAACTAATGAGGAGGTACTGAATAGGATTGGGGAGAAGAGAAGTTTGTGGCACAACTTGACTAGAAGAAGGGATCGGTTGGTAGGACATGTCCTGAGGCATCAAGGGATCACAAATTTAGCATTGGAGGGCAGCGTGGAGGGTAAAAATCGTAGGGGGAGACCAAGAGATGAATACACTAAGCAGATTCAGAAGGATGTAGGTTGCAGTAGGTACTGGGAGATGAAGAAGCTTGCACAGGATAGAGTAGCATGGAGAGCTGCATCAAACCAGTCTCAGGACTGAAGACCACAACAACAACATAGTATTAGGAACGGAAAGTTGGTTAAAACCGGAAGTGAACAGTAACGAAATCCTAGACACAGAATGGAATATATACCGCAAGGATAGGATAAACGCCAATGGTGGAGGAGTATTTATAGCAGTAAAGAATTCAATAATATCCAGTGAAGTTATTAGCGAATGCGAATGTGAAATAATCTGGGTTAAGTATCAAAGGTGGGTCAGATATGATAGTCGGATGCTTCTATAGACCACCTGCATCAGCAACCGTAGTAGTTGAGCGCCTCAGAGAGAACCTGCAGAACGTCGTGAAGAAGTTTCGTGATCATACTATTGTAATAGGGGGAGACTTCAATCTACCAGGTATAGAATGGGATAGTCACACAATCAGAACTGGAGCCAGGGACAGAGACTCTTGTGACATTATCCTGACTGCCTTGTCCGAGAATTACTTCGAGCAGATAGTTAGAGAACCAACTCGTGAAGCTAACGTTTTAGACCTCATAGCAACAAATAGACCGGAACTTTTCGACTCCGTGAATGTAGAAGAGGGTATCAGTGATCATAAGTCAGTGGTTGCATCAATGACTACAAGTGTAATAAGAAATGCCAAGAAAGGAAGGAAAATATATTTGCTTAACAAGAGTGATAGGGCACAAATCGCAGAATATCTGAGTGACCACCATCAAACGTTCATTTCTGAGGAAGAGGATGTGGAACAAAAATGGAAAAAATTCAGAAACATCGTCCAGTACGCCTTAGATAAGTTCGTACCGACTAAGTTCCAAAGCGAGGGGAAAGATCCACCGTGGTATAACAATCATGTACGAAAGGTACTACGGAAACAAAGAAAGCTTCATCATAGGTTTAAGAGTAGTCGAATCATAGCTGATAAGGAAAAGCTGAACGAAGTGAAAAAGAGCGTAAAGAGAGCAATGAGAGAAGCATTCAACGAATTCGAACATAAAACATTGGCAAACAATCTAAACAAGAACCCTAAAAAGTATTGGTCATATGTAAAATCGGTAAGCGGATCTAAATCCCCTATTCAGTCACTCGTTGACCACGATGGCACCGAAACAGAGGACGACCGAAGAAAGGCAGAAATACTGAATTCAGTGTTCCGAAACTGTTTCACTGCGGAGAATCGTAACACGGTCCCTGACTTCAGCCGTCGCACGGACGCCAAAATGGAAAATATTGAAATAAACGATATCGGAATTGAAAAACAACTGCTATCACTTAGTAGCGGAAAAGCATCCGGACCAGACGAGATACCCTTAAGATTCTACAGTGATTATGCTAAAGAACTTGCCCCCTTTCTATCAGCAATTTATCGTAGATCGCTGGAAGAACGTAAAGTACCTAGCGACTGGAAGAAAGCGCAGGTCGTTCCCATTTTCAAGAAGGGTCATAAATCAGATGCGAATAATTATAGGCCTATTTCGCTTACGTCAATCTGTTGTAGAATAATGGAACATGTTTTGTGTTCTCGTATTATGACGTTCTTAGATAATACAAATCTCCTTCATCATAACCAACATGGATTCCGCAAACAGAGATCATGTGAAACTCAGCTCGCCCTATTTGCCCAAGAAATTCACAGTGCCGTAGACACTGGCGAGCAGATTGATGCCGTATTCCTGGACTTCAGGAAGGCATTTGATACGGTTCCGCACTTACGTTTAGTGAAAAAAATACGAGCTTACGGAATATCGGACCAGGTTTGTGATTGGATTCAGGATTTCCCAGAAGAAAGAACACCACATGTCATTCTTAACGGTTCAAAATCTGCAGATGTAGAGGTAATTTCGGGAGTACCGCAGGGAAGCGTGATAGGACCTTTATTGTTTACAATATACATAAATGACTTAGTTGACAACATCGGTAGCTCCGTGAGGCTATTTGCAGATGACACGGTTGTCTACAAGAAAGTAGCAACATCAGAAGACTCGTACGTACTCCAGGAGGACCTGCAGAGGATTAATGCATGGTGCGACAGCTGGCAGCTTTCCCTAAACGTAGATAAATGTAATATAATGCGCATACATAGGGGCAGAAATCCATTCCAGTACGATTATGCCATAGGTGGTAAATCATTGGAAGCGGTAACGACCGTAAAATACTTAGGAGTTACTATCCGGAGCGATCTGAAGTGGAATGATCACATAAAACAAATAGTGGGAAAAGCAGGCGCCAGGTTGAGATTCATAGGAAGAATTCTAAGAAAATGTGACTCATCGACGAAAGAAGTAGCTTACAAAACGCTTGTTCGTCCGATTCTTGAGTATTGCTCATCAGTATGGGACCCTTACCAGGTTGGATTAATAGAAGAGATAGACATGATCTAGCGAAAAGCAGCGCGATTCGTCATGGGGACATTTAGTCAGCGCGAGAGCGTTACGGAGATGCTGAACAAGCTCCAGTGGCGGACACTTCAAGAAAGGCGTTACGCAATACGGAGAGGTTTATTATCGATATTACGAGAGAGCACATTCCGGGAAGAGATGGGCAACATATTACTACCGCCCACATATATCTCGCGTAATGATCACAACGAAAAGATCCGAGAAATTAGAGCAAAAACGGAGACTTACAAGCAGTCGTTCTTCCCACGCACAATTCGTGAATGGAACAGGGAAGGGGGGATCAGATAGTGGTACAATAAGTACCCTCCGCCACACACCGTAAGGTGGCTCGCGGAGTATAGATGTAGATGTACGCAATAGAATAATCAACGATATAAAAGATTGTGGTCTTAGCAGAGGATCTTAAGGATATTTTATCAAAATTATTGAATATGACAGAGGTGGCGACATATATTCGAATCAAATATATGATAGATGCCTACTATTTAGTTTATTACGGAGAGTCATGAGAATGAGAAATAATCTAAATAAATCTTTTAACTGTGCGAGGCAGATATGTGGCTTACAGGTTTGGAAACGTACTCAGTGAGGGTCAGAATTAGCTTATAATCAAAATATAAAATTATTAATCCTTACGTGGCCACTTTTTGGCAAACTGCCTGTTGTCTCCTGTCTCGGGCTCTTCCGACGACGCTTCTTTCATGATTTTTCTGACGTTTCGCCAGCGCGAGTGGCTCCACCACCACCCATGGGCGGTGAAGCTTTGACAATGCCAGTCACCTATTGCATTCCACTGCTTAAGCCCTCAAAAGTTGAACAAAATTTCTAAAATGAAGGAAAAATTTCACGGCATTCGCTTAAGAGCTGCTACAAATTCGTCGGGCAATAGACTGTGCCCAGCCGGCTGCTGTCACCAAGCGGTTCTAGGCGCTTCAGTCTGGAACCGCGCTGCTGCTACGATCACAGGTTCAAATCTTGCCTCGGGCGTGGATGTGTGCGATGTCCATAGGTTAGTTAGGTTTAAGTAGTTCTAAGTCGAGGGTACCGATGACCTCAGATGTTAAGTCCCATAGTGCTTAGAGCCATTAGACCGCGCCGCTCGAACTATCAATACAACCGGCACTGCTAAGAGTATCCTACGACTTCCACAGCGTCAGCAACAGGTTATACACAACGCTCCTAACTACTCTGAGGGTCAGTAAAACTTTGAAACATGTATCTATTTTGTACGAACTGTAAATAAATAGTTGCCACTATTAAAATTCTAACTGTTATATATATTTGTATACGCAAAAAATAATCCAGAGTTATGTAACTTTCTCGTGGTTAAAAAGTTTTACAGCGATAGCTGAGTACCCGTCTCAAAACCAAAACTTTGAAAAAAGAGTGATCTCGATCGCTGGCGATAAGTATCCGAAAGGCAACGTCAGTAAACGGACATACATCTCTCAAATGTAAAGTGTGTTATTCTATCACAATTTTTGTGGAAATTATTTCAGGCCTCAGAATCGGTCATTTGTAGTGCACAGGCTTGTAGTTATTTCCGAGTGTTCCCTCACGATCTTCCCCCACGTACCTAAAAAAAATCACCACCTATTTCCCCTCTGCTCTCCCGTCCTCTCTGTCCTCTCACTCCTCTCTCTCTCTCTCTCTCTCTCTCTCTCTCTCTCTCTCTCTCTCTCTCTCTGTACGTCACATACACCCAAACTTATGAACACACACACGCACACACACACACACACACACACACACACACACACACACACACACAAAAGATGCTTGGAATAACACTGCAAATTTTTAGCGTAATTCTTATTGGTCCTTCTCTGAGACTCTTTACGTAACTGTTTTCTACTTTCCAAACATGACTCTTAAAGCGACAATTTCTCGGGAAATCAGTATGCGCTACACTGAAGCCACTGACATTAAATGGTTCGGAAACTTGCTCTGCAGTCTTCTTCGCTACAAAGAAGGATTTTTTGCTTGGATTAATCGTTTATCGGATCGCTGGCCATATTGAAACGTAAGCCGATTGGTTCCAGCATTTTGCGTCCCGTGTATGAACTTCCCTTGACAGTCTCGTGAATGTAAGCGGTTCAAAGACTAACACAATTCTCTTTTTCACGTTTCCATCGACGGACAGTTGCTGCTTCGCAGCTGAGCCGAGATATGATCTGCGTACTGCTACTCGATATTCTCCTAGATTGTTAGTTCTTAACTAC
Organism: Schistocerca serialis cubense; assembly: GCF_023864345.2. Classification (NCBI taxonomy): domain Eukaryota; kingdom Metazoa; phylum Arthropoda; class Insecta; order Orthoptera; family Acrididae; genus Schistocerca; species Schistocerca serialis. The sequence goes on along the minus strand of NC_064643.1, from coordinate 738,573,390 downwards.
ATTAGTACCAGTTTCTTCTTAGTCCATATAAATAATGACGATTATTGGTGATTTATGACACTAAACGGTGAGACTATCAGCGACATTGGTCAAAATAAATACAGACGAAACGTGTGAAAATATATCAAAAAACATTTAAACGCAATTCATATCCTCACACAACTATTGCAATCCTGGCTTTGTTAGATATGTAAATGGCCAGTCATAAAAATTACAGAAAATACTGCAGAACAAGTAGATAAAAACAAGCCTAAAATACCACTACAGACACTGTTAAAAAGGGGACGGGTGGGTGTGGCTGGGAGGCTACTTAGATATAGTAAGTGACTAAGTCACTCTGAGACACATTAAAATCTCATGGCCAAAATTTGATGAAGCAGTTCTCACACAAAAAAAAAAAAAAAAAAAAAAAAAAACATGAACGACATTCGCCTCACAATGTTAAAATACAAGGCAAATTCAGTATGTAACACACTCAATTAATATCGTGCCGTATAGACAGCTGTATTCTACATCTATGAAACACTGCAGTCGGTGGGTCTCCTCGCGAAGTAAGAGAGAGCCTTGTGTCAGTGGGCAATGTCCCACTCTAAGTCAGTCATCATTACGTGGCCACTCGAGTGACGAGAGTCTGTGAATCTGTCTGCATTTGTCTGTGCCTGATATAGATATTTTCTCATGTCTTCAGCGCGACAAAATTAATTAATTAGTACTTAAAATTTGTTTCGTTTGCGACATATGCTGTTGAAAAAGATGAAATTTGAAACGAAGCTGCATGCAGTATGAGACATTTTCGCAGTACCCCCCTCACAACCCCTGTATCCCGCTCTCCCTCCCACACCCATAACTACTTACTCTCTGAGCAAAGAGAGCGTCGCAGGTGACCCTGACCTAGGGCACACCCGAAGTTTCACCTGCTCTTCGAGTGATCAACTGCATACGCATTCACTTTCGAACTATATTAGTCGCATGTGGTAATCAGTTTTTAAGTTGTCAGCTGTGTGCGGAGGAAAATACAAGTTAATTTGACACTAAAGCATTTTCCTTCCCATTTTCCGAGACTTAAGCCTCTCTGTGAATGCTAAGAAGGACTAGTGATAGGTATGGCTAAAAATGCTTAATAGAATACTCATGCTCACAAAGGGATATTCTTCTATGTATTTGAAGAGACGCGGGGACTATTTTTATCCTGTATCATTGTGAACCGCTTTTTAAGAAATTCAAATGATTCGTATTGCAAGCTTCTGAATCTATAAATTGCAACCAAGAATTTAATAAAACGGCAAAGGTAATGTAAATCAGAACACTGGGAGGAGCTGTGGTCGAAATAACAATTGATTTATTGATCCTTAACATCATATGACAAAAGATGACTAAAGAAATGCCACGTAGACATTTTTTCTGACGAACGCTTTCAATAATATGTGGTCTAAGGTTAACAGAGTGATCAGCTGGGGATCAACGCACCACCCTAATCGGAACTAGTAGCTTTATCTGATTTCATAAATGTGAATCCGTGATATGGCTCAAAAACTATGCTATCAAACATCTATACACTACTATTACATAAAGAAAATTATGGTTCCAATGACGAGGGTGCTGAGAAGCATATATTGAAGCCCTACGCCATAGCATGTGACACTTTACCGTACTGCAGGTGACACAGAAATTTCTCAGATTGGTCTACAAATTTTCCACTCGAGCTGCTCAAACAAACATGAAAAATAACACAAGGTAGTAGCAATATTTGACTGCAAAGCTACATTTCTTCTGTTCCTCTCCTTCTCACAAATTGATGGTGTCCTCGCTCACTGTTAAAAACATACTAAATTGACTCGCACATGCTGTGCTCACCGTAGATAGTACAAAGTATTGCCCAAGATCTACCATTCAGGCACTCGCGAACCACTCACAAAAGCCATCACAAATATCACTGCACAATAGTGCAGAAAACCACATGCGAAAACCACAAGCGAATAACCACAGCGAATAACAATCGCATAAGATGCGATAGCTCATGCGTGTAACCAGACTCGAATAAAATATCCATACGTGAGAAACATCGCACCAAAGACGACATTCATAGACGAAAAACACACCAAAAATTCATTGCACCACTGGCGATGACGATAATCAGCCCACAGCAAAGACACATTGCACTGGGCCATGTGTTAAGGGGCGGCTCAGTGTCTGGAAGTGATGAGTAATAATCTGCAATCAGTGAAACCTTCAGCGCGACTGTGGTCTCCCTGTTGCCAGACACGACGAGATGAAGAAATGTATTGTGTATTTACACTGAAGAGTCAAAGAAATTGGTACACCAGCCTAATATCGTGTGGGGACCCAGCGAGTACGCAGAAGTGCCGCAACACGAAGTGGCATGGACTCACCTAATGTCTGAAGTAGTGCAGGAGGTAACTGACACCATGAATCCTGTAGGGCTGTCAATAAATCCGTAAGAGTACGAGGGTTGGCGATCTCTTCTGAACAGCACATTGTAAGGTACTAAGGTCTGCGGATTTTGGTTGCCAGCTGAAGTGTTTAAACTCATAAGAGTGTTCCTAGAGGCACTCTGTAGGAATGCTGGACGTGCGGGGTGTTGCCTTGTCCTACTGAAGCTGGCCAATTCCGTCGGAATTGCGATGCGACTATCCGAATTTACTGTATTATTATTAGACCATGCGGCATCTGACTTCCGGAAAGCGGCTTTCGTGTGTAATAGGTTTGAATAGACACCCTAAGGTGATCCAATTACTACACGGAATTTTTGGAGTAAATAATGATAATGGCGCGTAACAAACTTATTTTTAGGTCTACATTTGATTATTAGTAGCATTGATAATCTCTTTGAAGTGACTCAACAGGGAGCACTAAATTCTCTTTGTTTGATATTGCCTAGCAGGAGGACATTATTCATTTAAAACAATACCATAGCCTGAAATCGTTTAACAATACATAAACACGCATGATAAACACTTGAACTTGTTTTAGGTTAATGTAAACTACACAAATTGTAATTACTGAATATAATGTTATTGAGCTTGCATTATGCTGAAGGCACAATGTGTACTGTGGTGGCAGCAATTTCCTTGAACGCTTAATCAAAGAACAATATAGATCAGCTTGTCAATATAGTTACTGAAAACACTAATTGAGAATCAAGTTGCTTGGACGGAACCGAGTAATTTTTTACTATGGCAATATACTGATAAGCCGCCACATCGAGCTGGATAGTAATTAAGGTGGCACAATACCTGGTATCTTCCATCCGTTGCATGAAGCGGCGTCTTATGGCAATTTCGGAGTTAATTCTGACTATTTTCTCTTGTAATATAGCTACGCCGATACTCACACACTGTAACTTTTCACTGATGTTGCAGCACATAGAAATCACTGGATATGGGGTAATAATGAGCTATTTCCTTTAAATAATTGATTACACTCAGGGAATGCAATTTAAACCACAAAATTATTATTGCCTCCAAAATTTACACTCTGTAAAGAACTTCGTTTGACTATTACACAAACTGATTCACAAAACATAAATGTACTGGTAATGGCGTCGGTATAACAACCACTGTTCATAATAAAACTCTTGTAACATAACTTCTAGTTCGTTGCTACCGAAGTGAGCTCACCAATGGACCTCATCAGCTATTGAGATCACCATACGCCGTTGGATGCGGCTACTGGTCCCTTCACACCTCCCTGTTGGCGCAAGCCACTCGTCACAATTACCACAGCATTGCACCATGCAGTGCCACGTACCTCAGACCGGGAAACCGTACTATTTTGCCTCTTACAGGCCATCTCCGTCGAAATACCGCGTCTTACAAGCCTTAATGTCCATTTAGCTTGTAGCCATACGATAAATGTAGTCCATATCTGTTTTCAGCTCACTTCTAAATGGTCTGTTAGTAACGTTACCGTACCACACACTGGCAGTCGCTTTTACGCCACTTAATACTTGTTCTACCTCAGAGCGACGCCAACTTACTTCTACCGTCAATATTACACGCCAACCTGTACACTGTTCTCATTCTCGGGGATTCCCCCCACATCTAAATATTATTGTGCTTTACACCAAGTTCTCTATTTACAATTAAACATGCCATAGAATTACAATATTCAATTACAGTCATTTTCATATATTACAGTAATATTACATTTATATTTTTACTCCACGTAACAATATTATTTAGTATCATTCTTTTGTTATTTCGCTGTCAGAGTGCAGCACAAGCCAGACACTGTCTCCCGCATAGCATTCTTTAATTTATCTGCCACCAGGCGGAAGCACCTCCGCTTTGCCTTCTATTCTGGCCCAAAGATGGTATAAGCGTCCACCTTCTCTACCGCTGCGCCTTGACTATGCCTGGTATTTACTAGATGGCATGTTATCACATTACAGAATTCATAATGGACATGAATGAACCATACAGGATGCTTACATACGTGTTTCTTGTCAGAGACCTATCTATACGTATCAGGGGCTCCATATCACTCCATCTGCACACGTCATACTCCATTACACAGCCTCCACCAGCTTGTATAGTACCCTGCTGACATGCAGGGTGCATGTATTCATGAGATTGTCTTCATACCCATACACTTCCATCCGCCCGATACAATCTGAAACGAGACTTGTCCGACGAGGCAACATCAGGAATGTAGGTGTTGACGCGCCCAGGAGAGACGTAAAGCACTGTGCCATGCAGTCATGAAGGGTACACAAGTTGGCCGTCAGATCCGAAAGTCCATATCGATGATGTTTCGTTGAATGGTTCGCACACTGACACTTGTTGACGGCCACGCATTGAAATCTGAAGCAATTTGAGGAAGGTTTGCAATTTTGTCACGTTGAACGATACCCTGCAGTCGTCCTTGGTCCCGTTCATGCAGGATCTTCGTCCCGCCTTGGTGATGTCGGAGATTTGATGTTTTCCCGGATTCCTGATATTCGCAGTACACTTGTAAAATGGTCGTAAGGAAAAATCCCCACTTCACCACTACCTCAGAGATGCGGCGTCCCATCGCTCGTGCGCCGACTAGAACACTACGTTCAGACTCACTTAAATCTTGAGAACCTGCCAGTGTAGCAGCACTAACCGATCTAACAACTGTACCAGACAATTGTTGTGTTATTTAGGCGTTTCCGACCGCAGCGCCGTATTCTAGCTGTTTGCATATCTCCGTATTTAAATACGCACGCCTATTCCAGATTCTTTGGTGTTTCAGTGTAAGAGTTGAAAGTATAAACGAAAATGAATATGAAGCACTGACATCGGGAGGCAAGTATCAGTTTTCACATTTGATCAAGAGTTAATTGAAATAAAGGTTACCAAATGTTATCAAGAAAGAAAATTGAGGGCTGAGACGAGCAAGACATGAGGTGCAATAGTAGAGCGTAACGGCGTGTTACCTAATGTCTACGCCACATCATTTTCCCCTTTATGTATACAACAGCCTCAGCTGTCTTTGTATGGCTATAAATCATGTGGATCATTTTCGGCTCGCTACCAGTAAACAACACACTCTCTTCTCCTGTAAGTGCGCGAGAAAGACAGCCAGACTTTCGCCCACCACGTGGTCCTTTATAATGAGCGCTGACTTTATACTGACTTCTCCAGAACACTGACAAAAGTGTGTCTGAGTGACCCTGCTGGATCCCGTTTAAAAACCCGACCATTGCAAGAAAACAGCAAACTGTCATGGTGGGCACACACATTTTTCTATTTCTATTCTAAACGGTCTTTCAACAAAAAGGAACGTCCGTCTTACAAGCAAGTGCCGAGGGAATTCTGCTACCTTCCTGATCTTACCCGCCAACTATCTCTCAGGAACAAAACCCTTAAAACCAAGAAGTTTAGCCGGCCAGGGTGGCCGAGCGGTTCTGGGCTCTTCAGTCTGGAACCGCCCGTCCGCTACGGTCGCAGATTCGAATCCTGCCTCGGGCATGGATGTGTGTGATGTCCTTAGATTAGTTAGGTTTAAGTAGTTCTAAGGTCTAGGGGACTGATGATCTTAGAAGTTAAGTCCCATAGTGCTCAGAGCCATTTGAACCATAAAAACTATTTGACCCAAAAATTTGATTTTTACACATCTTCTTCACTGATACCTTCCCCCGGTATATGACTTAATTTTTTTTCGATGTTCAACGCAGTTATTGTGCAGCATTAGATGTAGTAAACCATTGCACGAAATTTTGAAGAGTTTGCAGAGGTAAAAGTCCATAGCGTATAATTTCTATATGGTCGATTTTAGTTGCCACTAGATATTTCAAAAAATTACATTCAAACGAATAAAAATCATTAAGTAAGACACTTCGATATTGTTTTACATTTTCAAATGCGCTGTATTGAAATTATCATCCTCACTTTCCTCTCGGAGACACATGGGAGATTTCCTAAGAAGTAAAATGTTGTATCCCAATCTGTGAAATCTGCAGTCTAGGGTATAGGTACCAGCAGAAGTAAATATTGGTATGTGGGTCACGAGCCGTGCGCGAATGCCTCGTTTGGTAAGAGTACCAACCAAGATAGCCGAGATTCTGGTTTCAGTGCTGCTCCAGCACGTTCGTATCAGCTAGAAGTCTCCATAGTAACGCACACAGAGCAAAACATTCTTTGAAGCGAGAATACACTGGTGTGCGCAACTTATGGATGAACAGAATTTCCGCATGACGTGTCGCTGGCAAGTAACCTAGCTCTATGGAACTTGGAGCATACACAGAAAGAAAGAAAGAACTGCTATATAGAAGGTAAACGAAAGAAATATGCACTGACACAAACAGAAATAACACTTTTATTCAAAGAGAATAATTATAATTAGTTATTAAACGTAGCCATGATCGTGTATAAGTTTCTTCTTTTTATTTTTGGATGACCAGTTTCGACAACTTATACGCGACCACAAGTGCGTTTATTAAATTATTGCAATACTATTAAGTCGCTGTTTCCTGGAAGAATATTCGCAAAACTTTGAGAGTAATTATACTGAAGTCACAGGGATTGAATATGGTCCCCTGGGCATTAGAAAATGCGGGACGTCGCTCTTAATGGAGTATGTGGTCGCTACGGACGGCACTGTATCGTGCTCACATGCTGGCCACAGGCTTGATAAGGAGTCCTTGTGGTGGGCTTACCATTCCTACCTAGTGCGTTTGACTGCTGCTGGATGGACGTTGATGTACGTGAACTTGCTGATGCATTTCACCCCAATGCATCCCACAGGTGGTCGATGCTCTTGAAGTCAGGGTAACAGGAAGAACTGTCCATTCACGGAATATCCTCGTGTTCCAAGAGCCCCTCCAACCACGTAGTTTGATGCAGTCGAGCATTGTCATCCATACAGATGAACTCAGGGCCAAATACCCTGTTGAAAAGAGATATGGGAAAGCACTTTGTAAGATATCATGGTCTCCTGACCTTCATTGCTTACATATTCCGCCCTCACAATCATATTCCGCACATCAAGACGCATCATTACAACCCAAACTCGATAAGATAATGTCAATGTTGCATGAAATCATGTAAACGATATGCAAATAACAAGTAAATCGCAAATGCACACCGAGGTTGAAATACTCGAGGCTGGCGTACACACACACATTCAAGACACGATGGTCACAAAAGCTTTTAGTTCGGGAGAGGCAAACCGCACGCCAGGAGGCTGGGCCCTTCAGAGGATGAGTCAACCTATCTACGTCAGCTGGCAACCGCCCGTAGACCAGACAGCGTTTGCCCGAGTGAAAGGGAGAACGACCCCGTGTTCGGCTTAAAGGCAAATTCCGCTACATTTCGTGGGATCGCCCAGCATACACATTATTTACAAACATAGCACGCAGTTACAGAGGTTTTCACAGGAAGACAACAAACGCCAAACACCGATGCTACAGATTTCTGAATTGGTCGCCTTAAACGAAATGCCATTCTCCCGTTTGAAAAGAGCAATGCTGCTTGGCAGACGATATTCGTGACGCCTTGAGCTGAAGGAGTAATGGAAGAGACTGAAAGATATACTCCTTCACGTCTGGCACGGAGAGGGGCTGTTGCATTGTCGCTCTTGGAGCGAGAACACATAACGAGAGTGTGTGCACTTGTACGTGCACTCAAAGAGCGAGGAACAAGTCTCTCCTCAGTACTTCACTGGGAGAGCACCTCTGTCAAGAGCGAATCGGAGTGCGACTCTATATTGAGTCCTTGCGATTAAGCGTTGTTCACTTTGTTGGGTGCCACACTTATTGTGTGGTCTGAACGGACAGAGTTATAGTTAAATGCCTGCCTGCGAATTTTTGTGTGGCATCGCAATGGACTGGTTATCTGACTGGTGTAATACGCCAATAGTTAGACTAGGGGCGAATAGAAGTCCTTGACTTCATCAAGGCGTAGGGAGAGTTTGATTGGCGTAGGTCAATCCAGATAGAACGAGAGTTATCTTATTTGTCAGCAGCGAGTGGCACAGACAGCAGTCATCACAGCTTACGGTATTGTGCGCTGCATCTCTTGCGAGGCCCATATTTCCTTCACAACAATACACTTCACTGCATTTCACATGCGATAGCCTCGACCATACCTAGCAACATTCTAACGGATAATTGCTCAAGTTGAGTAGGCACGGCTCTCAGCCATTCTGCCTAGTCAATAACTTTCTTGAACCTTGTGTAGAGATTTCATTAGCGAAACCTATCCTTAAGAGGTAACTTCACATTCCGAAAAGAACCCAGAAATAACTTGTTCAGTTCATAACTAAAAGTGCCATTGTGTTTTCTCAGAATTTTTGCAAAAATAAATAATAATTTTCGTTAGTTTCATTTTTTTCTTACACTAACTAGCACTACTCCAGTACCCAAGTATCCCACTAGTTACGTAAGAAATTTTGTGAATTTTTGTGTCAACTCCAGAATATATTTATTGCTGAAAGTTCTTCAGGCATTTCTCTTTAGACCGTTAGGGGCGTCTGTCTGACTTCTGTAGTAGTGTGGGGTGCAAATTGCATCTTGCATGAGCCACAGGATAAAGGTTACATCTCAGATTAATCCGTTGCACAGAATGACAGAATAGCACCCACACGTTCACCACAGAACTTCACTGTATTAATAACATTGACCTGTGAGTGTATGGTCAGACCACGCAAGCCGCATTATGCTTCCCCACATTGTAGCACCTGGACCACGACAACGATCTCGTTTGACAGAGTCCCTCTGTGTAATATGTGTTTCCCCCTCTCACAATATGAGAGTACGTCCAGTGTTTGGTTTACCTAAGAAATCAACTTTTGGTATATGTGACATTTCTAACAATGTTTGTTATTATCCGAAGAACACTAAAAACAACAAAAGCTAAAAGTACAATAGAATCTTAGTGACTAGAAGTTTCACATTTTATGAGTAAAACGTTCAACAGAATGGCAATGTCACTCGCTGAAAGTAAGTCTCCCATGCCACACCGGAATATTCACTTCGATTACCGCTAACCAACAAGTGTTCAAGGGTCCTCACTTGCCCTTCATTCACGAAACTGATACCCCACTTCTTCAAATTAGCCTTGCACTTTATCACACCTTTTCTGAAACTGTTGACGGTCTTCTACATCCCTTATTGGAGATAGCAGCATGATAGTAGCCTCTCTTTTGCTGTCAGTACTCAAACGTGGTAGGATATGAAAGTGGTGATCATGAAATTTAATAATCGTACGTAATTTTTACACTAACGAGGTAATTTGTGGAAGTTGGATACTTCTTGTACTGCTAAGACTAAACGTTGCTAACGACTTGAGATACCTAAAATGTTGATAAGAGTTTTAGCTAAATTGTTAATGCATATTATATAAAAGTTAGAGAAACGGAATTGAAGAACATGCCCGATAAATAATTTTATGAAGAGCTCTAAGTTAACTGTTGTGTCGTTCGAACAAGGTACAGACCGGGCAAAAGCATCACAGGCCCAAACATGGGAGCTGGTGCCGGTGCCACACAGGTTCGCCACTTGCGTGAGTTCCAGCAGCGCCAAGGGCGGCACTGAGGATGAAGATATGACTTCGCTTCGGCCCATTGCCGGCCGAGTACAATCCGCCAATGACGACGCTACAACGGACTGAAGCCTGATCGGAAGATAAAAGAGCAGCTCTCGACCACTTGGTGATAGATCATCGTCCAGACTAATTTAGATATGGTACGTCGTTAGTGAACTCTTAGGATTGAGCAGACAGTTGCTGTAATCGTGAAGGTTACCTACAATTATTTGTACTTAGCCGTTGAGGGCCTTCTTTTGTGTTATATTACAAGCAGTGTTGCACACTTCAATATTCAAATAGTCACAACGTTCTCCTATCCTGTTACCTGACCCTCGGGCGTAGGTGTATATTAGTGGCAGGAGAAATTGCCTTAGGGCTGTACTGCATCAGAAGCTGTTCCACCATCCGCGCGGGTTAGCCGTGCGGTCCCAGGCACCTTGTCACGGTTCGCGCGGGTGCCCCCGTCGGAGATTCACGTCATCCCACGGGCATGGGTGTGTTTGTTGTGCTTAGCGTAAGTTAGCTTAGGTTAGATTAAGTAGTGTGTAAGCCTAGGGACCGACGAACTCAGCAGTTTGGTCCGCATAGTCCTTACCGCAAATTTCGAAATTTTTTCCCTTCCAAGAACTCATAAACACGGCCTACCGTAACAACAGTGGCAACTCAACCTCCACAGCAATTGCGACAAGCTCTTTACAAAGCTGGCGACGAGAGTTTTCAAAATTAGCGTAAAGGGTTCACGGTGTAAGGGACATTAAGGAGAAGCCTCATAAAATTACATTCGTGCCAAAAAAATAACGCTCTTTGCAAGAACAGCAAAGAGTACACTCAAAGGGCAAAATTTACCCTCCATGAAGCATGCTGTTTATCCAAGAGACTCTGGTAAAAATGAAGATAAGAATATTGGTGTAGGAAGCAGAGTAAAAATGTCGCAGGTACTGGCGAAATAAGCAGAAATTATTGCTTATCCTCCCGCAAACTTTAATGTTGACTTGTTAAGGCCGTGGGCTTTTAAAAGCGAAATCTTGCACGACATCAGTAAATGTTGAGACTCACCTGGAAAGCAAGCTGCCGTGCTGGGTACACCGGGAGGCGTGTTGCGAGTGCATTCTCCGCGCAAAATGTCCACTCCCCCAGGGAGGGAGTGTGGAGAACAGTGCTAACACAGTCCTCACACCGAGTACGTGCTCTCGGGACAGCCAGCGGAATGTGTCGGCGCTTCACGGAAGCAGCAAAGTGCCCCAGCTGCAAGCAAAGTTCTCTCTCCAGGTTGTTCTGCAGCTACAGAAAATCCAGCAGAAGGCTAGGGAAGAGCTACTGGCACCGCACTGGTGTTGAGAGTTCTTTCCATAGTGATTCCAGAGTATAGGAGGGTACACATGAACCCATATAATTTGATGTACACAGTCATGTTTTTAGGCGATCATTCGATTCTGCTGCTGTCTTCCACAGAATGTATTCGAGTTTATTCCGACGATCTGTTTCATACCAGCTAAAGACAGCAGTGAACTTATTGCAGCATAGTAAGTAGTCGAAAGTTTCTAGTTTGTGTTCTAATTAAACTTAGACACGCTTCATCCAGAGTCATATGTGGCGTTTAAATTCTTTCCTGTCCTGCAAGTAGGAAGGAAGCAAGGAAACAGTTCACTGGCCTGACAGGGAAAGACTGTGAAGTAGTTTTCTTTCCGTGCGCTTTTTCTCCCACAGCCCAGATGTCGACATCGTGTATTCTTTTAAGTGCACGTTTTATTTTTCGTATTCATCTTATCAAATAATTGCAAAGTAATCATAAAGCATTCTCATGTAGCGTTTAATGTTGATAAAACTTCAAATCAAGCATGTAATCGCTTAAATTTCCTGGCAGATTAAAATTGTGTGCCCGGCCGAGACTCTAACTCGGGACCTTTGCCTTTCGCGGACGAGTGCTCTACCATCTGAGCTACCGGTCCTCACAGCTTTACTTGTGCCGGTATCTCGTCTCCTATCTTCCAAACTTAATCTGCCAGGAAGTTTCATATCAGCGCACACTCCGCTGCAGAGCGAAAATTTCATTCTGGAACCATGTAATCGCTGTTTATTAAATGCTTGAGTTTTGATAACTTTACAACATAGCACCATTCAGCCTATTAGTAGGAACATCACATATATGGGGACAGAGCTTTGTTCCAAAATTCATTCCACCTACGTAATATTGTAACATTAAGAAATATTATACAATTTTGCCCTATTTTCATTACAGGCATATTGAAACTCACTAAAGTGAACGACAGTGTAACTCAATAAATATTTACGCAAATAGCAAACGTGTATTTTTTTCATCGAAACTACACTTCAGTTTCGAAGTAGAACCTTGCAGATCAATACATCTAGCCTAAAATTTTTCAGCGTTGAAACCAGATTTTAAAAGTTCATTAATACACAATTTTAGCTGCTGTAATTTTTCCACTGGAGTAAAATTTCATCCACTCACACAATTCCTTTTCCTATTCCAGGGTGTAACCTCCCCACAAAAAATATTAAATACACTCCTGGAAATGGAAAAAAGAACATATTGACACCGGTGTGTCAGACCCACCATACTTGCTCTGGTCACTGCGAGAGGGCTGTACAAGCAATGATCACACGCACGGCACAGCGGACACACCAGGAACCGCGGTGTTGGCCGTCGAATGGCGCTAGCTGCGCAGCATTTGTGCACCGCCGCCGTCAGTGTCAGCCAGTTTGCCGTGGCATACGGAGCTCCATCGCAGTCTTTAACACTGGTAGCATGCCGCGACAGCGTGGACGTGAACCGTATGTGCGGTTGACGGACTTTGAGCGAGGGCGTATAGTGGGCATGCGGGAGGCCGGGTGGACGTACCGCCGAATTGCTCAACACGTGGGGCGTGAGGTCTCCACAGTACATCGATGTTGTCGCCAGTGGTCGGCGGAAGGTGCACGTGCCCGTCGACCTGGGACCGGACCGCAGCGACGCACGGATGCACGCCAAGACCGTAGGATCCTACGCAGTGCCGTAGGGGACCGCACCGCCACTTCCCAGCAAATTAGGGACACTGTTGCTCCTGGGGTATCGGCGAGGACCATTCGCAACCGTCTCCATGAAGCTGGGCTACGGTCCCGCACACCGTTAGGCCGTCTTCCGCTCACGCCCCAACATCGTGCAGCCCGCCTCCAGTGGTGTCGCGACAGGCGTGAATGGAGGGACGAATGGAGACGTGTCGTCTTCAGCGATGAGAGTCGCTTGTGACTTGGTGCCAATGATGGTCGTATGCGTGTTTGGCGCCGCGCAGGTGAGCGCCACAATCAGGACTGCATACGACCGAGGCACACAGGGACAACACCCGGCATCATGGTGTGGGGAGCGATCTCCTACACTGGCCGTACACCACTGGTGATCGTCGAGGGGACACTGAATAGTCCACGGTACATCCAAACCGGCATCGAACCCATCGTTCTACCATTCCTAGACCGGCAAGGGAACTTGCTGTTCCAACAGGACAATGCACGTCCGCATGTATCCCGTGCCACCCAACGTGCTCTAGAAGGTGTAAGTCAACTACCCTGGCCAGCAAGATCTCCGGATCTGTCCCCCATTGAGCATGTTTGGGACTGGATGAAGCGTCGTCTCACGCGGTCTGCACGTCCAGCACGAACGCTGGTCCAACTGAGGCGCCAGGTGGAAATGGCATGGCAAGCCGTTCCACAGGACTACATCCAGCATCTCTACGATCGTCTCCATGGGAGAATAGCAGCCTGCATTGCTGCGAAAGGTGGATATACACTGTACTAGTGCCGACATTGTGCATGCTCTGTTGCCTGTGTCTATGTGCCTGTGGTTCTGTCAGTGTGATCATGTGATGTATCTGACCCCAGGAATGTGTCAATAAAGTTTCCCCTTCCTGGGACAATGAATTCACGGTGTTCTTATTTCAATTTCCAGGAGTGTATCATGTGTAACCTCCCACGGAAATATTAATTAAAATGATGAACCAAGTGTAACCTCCCCACAAAATAAGAATTAAATGAATTTTCAATATTGTAACCTCTGAACAAAATTGATTCCCATTCATAATCTCTGTGCAGAAATGCATTCACATTTAATGTACCCACAAAATTCTTTTCTCATTTAATGTTAAGTTTGAATAACTCCTAAACCCAAAAATAATTAAAAAAATTCAGTAACCTGGTAAACTTTATGACGACAGCAGCGCTGCGCCTCGGCCGTGTATTCTGAATAAAAAAAGCGAAAACTCTTACCTCAATAAAAACTGCGAATATATCTACTCTTACTTAAAAAAATTTCGGCACAGCTCCGTGCCATGCTGGCCTATGCTATGTGACTCGTGAAAGGAATTATCATACATTGGACAAAATCTTTAAATTAAATGAATCCTTTTTTTTTAAAAAATACTTTATATTATAAAAATTATTATTGGGGCATTTTTTTAAAGAAATTGAACGACAGTTAACATACATTACTAGATATGCGCAAGGCTGCTTCTTTACCTTCTACAATAATACTCATCCTCCAGAGTCCCGACCAGAGCAGACTGCAGACAAGCTCAGACACGCGCCGACTACTGCCTCACACAGACTACTGCATACTACTCAAGACTAATGCCGACTACTGCCTCACACAGACTACTGAAGACTAACGCAGACTTCTGAAGACTACTGCCGACTAGCGACAAGCAACAACTAACTACATACTGCTCTCTGGTCAGAGACTCTCCTAATTCTTGCCTGTTGCAGACAGCGCATATAGAGCATACCTCTTACAAGGGCATGCTAATAAAACATTGTTTGTATATCATCTCAAATTTTAGTAATACCTGCCATGATGAGACGTCAAAATTAATTTTATGTTTTATTTATCTGTATACTGCCAAAAATTGTTGAGGCATTCGACGATGGATGTACTTGAAGGTCGTATGCACAAACACTGAAATAGAGGAGCGAGCTTCACTCAGACGAAAACGATGCATACCACTGAAGGAAAAAGAGATTCAAGATGCGAAAACCCTGGTCGAGACCTGAGAGACTGCTGTTAGTGAGAATGCTCATCTAATATGCCGTATTGTCCTTCAGAGCTGGTGGATGCTAGGGACAATGTAGAGGACATTATATTTGGTACTTCGTGACAATTTGTTTCTCGAGAGAATAAGACCAGGGATGCACGCTATTCCTGTAAAAGAAATTGAACTAATCAGAACTCTGTGTCTTTCTTACGAAAACTATTTCGATAATGGTGCTGGAAGTTCGTGTTATTACCTGTAGCTATAAAATAAGAAAACAGCCACTGCACACTGAAAAAACTAGAACATCTGCTTACTTAGCAATTAAATCCTGTGACATATCAGAAACTGAGTGTGGTATAAGGACTGCATGGATATAAAGAATATGAGAAAAATACTGGGTGATCAAGAAGTCAGTATAATTTTGAAAACTTGATAAACCACCGAATAATGTAGATATAGAGGTAAAAATTGACACACATGCTTAGAATGAGATGGAGTTTTATTAGAGCCAAAAAAAGAAACACCCCAAATTGATAGACGCGTGCAAGATCTCTTGCGCGCGTCGTTTGGTGATGATCATGTGCTCAGCCGCCACTTTTGTCATGCTTGGCCTCCCTGGTCCCCAGGCCCCTGTCCATTCGATTATTGGCTTTGGGGTTACCTGAAGTCGCAAGTGTATCGTGATCGACCGACATCTTAGGGATGCTGAAAGACAACATCCAACGCCAAAGCCTCACCATAACTCCGGACATGCTTTACAGTGCTGTTCACAACATTATTCCTCGACTACAGCTATTCTTGAGGAATGATGGTGGACA
This sequence comes from Schistocerca serialis cubense, assembly GCF_023864345.2. NCBI lineage: Eukaryota > Metazoa > Arthropoda > Insecta > Orthoptera > Acrididae > Schistocerca > Schistocerca serialis. The sequence continues at coordinate 738,557,541 of NC_064643.1, read as the reverse complement.
TATTGAGCATTTCCTGTAAAGAACATCATCTTTGCTTTGTCTTACTTTGTTATGCTAATTATTGCTATTCTGATCGGATGAAGCGCCATCTGTCAGGCATTTTTTGAACGTTTGCATTTTTTTGGTTCTAATAAAACCCCATGTCATTCCAAGCATGTGTGTCAATTTGTACTTCTCTATCTACATCATTCCCTCATTTATTCAGTTTTCAAATTTATACTGACTTTTTGATCTCCCGTTACAAGTGTATTCTCGTCACTGTACTACTTCTTCTACATTCTGTTAAAAAAGGAAAAAAGTCTATACATGCTGTATGTGCTAACTAAATGTAAGGAAAGTAACAAAATAATAAGGAAGGTAGGAAGATTAGGGTTTAACATCCTGCCGAAATCAAGGTTGTTATAGACAGAACACAAGCTCGAATAGTTTTAAGAATGAGGAAGGAAATCGGCCATGTCTTCTTTTTAAAAGTGAATCATTCAGGTATTGGCCTGAGCGATTAAGCGAAATACGGAAAATCTAACTTAGGATGGTTGGACTCGGCTTCGAATCGTCCTCCAAGCAAATGCAAGCTGTGTGTGCTAACCACAGACCTTTTTCAATCAGTAAAATTAAGATAACCGAAAGATATGTGCCCTGTGAACATAAAGAAAAAAGACAACAGAACTAATTTTTTAGCGCTTCGCCCATATATGACTTCTGCGATAACCATGCAGATCAGGAAACCAAGTTTTGCACTTGAATTAAATAGATCTATGGAAACGGCTTCTGTCATGTGCCGTCCTTTCTCAAGGGCCAATACATGTGGAAGAATAGGCGAGAATCACATGCTATTATTTTGTGAACTGTCACAAATGTTATTGTACACCGCATATTCTTATTTGACTAAGTAAAACGTACGGTCATTCTAGATTACTGGGTTGGAGGATGTTAGCGATGGCAACCTAATTAGTATAAACTTCCTCCAGTACCTCTGCTTAAGAATCAGCTACCTTGGTGATTGAGCTATAACTACATATCGTTAAATACTTTGCATTCTCAGCAAAAAATGGTTGCAAAGAAATTTACAGATACTCTTACAAAATTGTACAAATTATTTTAAGATTTTAAGAATTTATTTCTAACCAATGAAGAACTAAACCTACATTTAGAACGTAGTATGTGACAGTTTTTCGTGCTCAATGGAAAACAAATAATACATTCCCTGATATTAATTTATCTAGTCACGGACAATGTTTCTTCTCAGTGTTGTAGACATTAGCTTCGAACAATAGTATCTGCTTAACACAGCTTCAATTGTACTTTGGCAGGAAACGCTACGTTACGTTTATAGTACAGTCTCGTCACAATGTTTGGCACTGTATAAAAGTCCATAAATGGTTAACTACAATGCAATCTTCGTTGCACAGAGTGTCCACAGAGTAAAGATAGAAGTTCTTGGTGACTCCAAACACCATTTTTATTTAATTATGTTAATGCAATTACTTCGATAGTACAATAATCAAGTAATGTAGAATCCATGTGGATCCAAAGTGATGTTCATACATCATATGTCATGTTTAGATGTAGTCTGAAAAAGTTTCAGCAAGTTTTTGTGCTGGCGTTCCTTGCATGGGATGCACGGTCTTTAGGTGAAAGTAAATGATCTAATCAGAAGATATATATTCAGCTTACAAAGGCCATTTCAATAATACTGCTGGAACGAGTGATTGTCATGCTGGTATTACACTATGTGATCAAAAGTATCTGGACACCTGGCAGGAACTGACATACAAGTTCGTGGTGCCCTTCACCGGTAATGCTGGAATTCAATATGGTGTTGGCTCACCCTTAGCCTTTATAAACAGCTTCCGCTCTCTCAGGCATACGTTCGATCAGGTGCTGGAAGGTTTCTTGGGGAATGGCAACCCATTCTTCACGCAGTGCTCTGCTGAGAAGAGGTATCGATGTCGGTCGGTGAGGCGTGGCACGAAATCAGCGTTCCAAAACATCCCAAAGATGTTCTGTAGGATTCACGTCAGTACTCTGTGCAGGCCACTCCTTTACAGGAATGTTATTGTCGTGTAACCACTCCGCCACAGGCCGTGCATTATGAACAGGTGCTCGATCGTGCTGAAAGATGCAATCGCCATCCCCGAATCACTCTTCAACAGTGGGAAGCCAGAAGTTGCTTAAAACATCAATGTAGGCCTGTACTGTGATAGTGCCATGCAAAACAACAAGGGATGCAAGCCCCCACCATGAAAAACACAACCGCATCATAACACCACCGCCTCAGAATTTTACTGTTGGCATTATAGACGATAGCAGATGACGTTCACTGGTCATTCGACGTACCTACACCCTGCCACCGGATCGCCACATTGTTTACCGCGATTCGTCACTCCACAAAACGTTTTTCCACTGTTGAATAGTCCAATGGTTACGATCCTTATACCAAGCGAGGCATTGTTTGGCATTTACTGGCGCAATGTTTGGCTTATGAGCAGTAGCTCGGCCATGATATCCTATTCATCTCACCTCCCGCCTAACTGTCGTAGTACTTTTAGCGGATCCTGATGCAGTTTGGAATTTCTGTGTGATGGTATGGATAGATGTCTGCCAATGAAACATTGCGACCCTCTTCAACTGTCAGCGGTCTTTGTCAGTCAACAGACGAGGTCGGCCTGTACGCTTTTGTGCTTCACGTTTCCACTTCGCCATCACATCGGAGACAGTGGACCTATGGATGTTAAGGAGTGTGGAAATCTCGCGTACAGACGTATGACATAAGTGACACCCAATCACCTGACGACATTCGAAGTCCGTGAATTTCGCGGAGCTCTCCATTCTGCTCTCTCACGATGTCCAATGAGTATTGAGGTCGTTGAGTGAAGTGCTTGGCAGTAGGTGGCAGCACAATGCACCTAATATGAAAAAGCATGTTTCTGGTGGTGTCCGCATGCTTTTGATCACATAGTTAATGTACCAATGAAATAAATATTTATATATGTGTGTTATTCATGAAACGCTTGTTAATATCACCCATTGCGTACAGCGCTTATGTCCTCAATGACAATAAAACCGTACATATGTCCTCACAAACTATCCTTACTGATGTGATTACATTGACTGAAAGACTTTTCACTGCTGACATGTCATCCTGCAGCTTACATCTGCAGCCTCATGTTCGGCATGATGTATTCCACAACAGCCAGTAAACACTATATAACAGCTATTTTACTCTCTTCTCCTAAGAGCTTTAAAAATAATTTCGATATGTTACTTATATTTCATACATAGCAATGTATGACGTCAAATGTACCAATCATAAAACAGCATTTTTCACTTTAAACCCTTCAAAAAATGCAGGATTAGTAGTTTCAAAATTAGAAAGTAATTGCGACAACTACAAAAATAGAGCAACTTAATTATCATAAGGCTAAGTCTAAAAGACTCAATTTTTTTTTATTTTACTCAACAACCAGCAAAAGAAACGGATACAGCTTACTTCACTTACTTCAATCAATATTTTTAGAGGTTCAGTAGATGAATCGACCTTTGGGCCTCTCCATTTCGTTCCACAGTTGGCCCTATGTCTACAGGTCTCGCCACCTCCCTGCACTACGGATTGCATTTCAGAAGCATACCCTCCTATCCTAATCTTGTACTGATTTTACTTCAATCAATTTGTACACAAGTTTCTTTTTTTATGAACTTAGTGCTAGCATCTGCCTGGTGTCTTGGATAAATTCCTAATACCGATGAGTGCATATGGGTCAGAATTGGAAAAGGCCGGGAGATACGGGAAGATTTCATTTAGATTACATCATGGCCACGAAAAGATTCCAAAATCAGATAGCAGATTGTAAGTAGTACCCTGGAACAGATATAGATTCAGATCACAATTTAGTAATGATGAAGAGTAGGCTGAAGCTCGAGATGCTACGGAGCTAGTCAGGTAGAATCAGTGCGCAACGAAGTGGGATAAGAAAATACTAAGAAATGCAAAGATATGCTTGAGGATCTATGAGGCTGTGGATACTGCGATAAGGAATAGCTTAAGCAGTTCGGTTGAAGAGGAATGGACATCTCTAAAAAGGGCAATCACAGAAGTTGGAATGCAAATCGTCGGTACAAAAAGGTAACGGCGAAGAAACCATGGGTAACACAAGAAGAAGTTTTGTCTCCTGCCTGCATAGGCGGCACGTGGGTCTGTTACTGTGAACCTCTTCTTCAATATAGGCAAAGAGTGAAGGAAGCGAGCAGGAGCAGGGGAGCTGAAGCACTTCGGTACTGGAAGTAACTTAAACACTTTTAATAGAGTCAAAACACAAGTAAATATCAAATGCATACATAACTTTGGCTAGGATGAGTAGGTAGGTCTGAAGCCGTAGTCAATGTCTAATCCTGTGAAGTTACAATGAATGTTCTGTGTAATATCAAAGCTAACAAATACTCGTTGCTGTCCTAACTTTAACTGAACGTAACTAATACAGAATCTCAATAGCAAGCTAGCCCACGCGGTAGCAGAAGCGATATTTCCAGGGCGTCAGCTCTTGATGAAGTGAGGCTGAAATGAAGACGGCACTGGCTGAGCTCCACAGCGTCGGCCAGAGGACCTTGTGGTCGGCGTCGCTAGTCTTCTCTCGTAGTGCCCACTTACGACAGCGTGCACCTACGTTGTGGCATCGTAACTATCGACGCCACTTGAAGTAATTCAGCTGACCGTCGAAAGAAGGAAGTACAAAACTTTTCATGGAAATTCAGAAATACAGAAACACAAGTCACTTAGAAATGAAATAAATAGGAAGAGAGGGGAGGCTGAGGCGAAATGGCTGGATGGAAAACGAGAAAAAATCGAATAAAATGATCTTCCGAAGGATTGATTTAGCATATAGAAAAGTCAACACAACCATCAATGAAATTAAAAGCAAGGGAGGCAACATTAAGGATGCATTGGGGATTCCACTGTTAAATGCCGATCAGAGAGTGGATGGGTGGAAAGAGTGCATTGAGGACCTCTATGACAGGGAAGATTTGTCTGACGTGACAGATGAAGAAACAGGAGTCGATTTAAAAGGATAGAGGATCCAGTATTAGAATCAGAGCTTTGGAAGACTTAGGATCGAATAAGGAAATAGGAATAGATAACGTCCCATCAGAATTTCTAAAATCATTGGGGGAAGTTGCAACAAAACTACTATTCAGGCTGGTGTGTAGAGCGTGTGTGTCTGACGATATACCACCCCACTTTCGGAAAAACGTCATCCACACAATTCCGAAGATTGCAAGTGAGAGAGGTGTGGCACAATCAGCTTAACAGCTCATGCATCCAAGTTGCTGTCAAGGGCCGGCCGCGGTGGTCTAGCGGTTCTAGGCGCTCAGTCCGGAACCGCGCGGCTGCTACGGTCGTAGGTTCGCATCCTGCCTCGGGCATGAATGTGTGTGACGTCCTTAGGTTAGTTAGGTTTAAGTAGTTCTAAGTTCTGGGGGACTGATGAGCTAAGATGTTAAGTCCCATAGTGCTCAGAGCCATTTGAACCATTTTTTTTTTGCTGTCAAGGTCAATATACAGCAGAATGGAAAAGAATGTGCTAGATCTAAATCAGTTTGGCTTTCAGGAAAGGTAGCCGGCCTCTGTGGCCCAGCGGTTCTAGGCGCTTCAGTTCGGAACCGCGCTGCTGCTGCGGTCGCAGGTTCGAATCCAGCCTCGGGCATGGATGTGTGTGATGTCCTTAGGGGACTGATGACCTCAGATATTAAGTCCCATAGTGCTTAGAGCCATTTAAATTCAGGTTGCGGTTGATAACGGACGCAAAAATTAAGAAAAGACACGTTCATAGGATTAGTCTATCTGGAAAACGCGTTTGTTAATGTCAACATGTTCCAAATTCTGAGAGAAATAGAGATAAACTGTTGGGAAAGAGGAGGGGGTGGGGGAGGGAATAGATGACATGTACAAGAACCATGAGGAAACAATAAGAGTGGGTGACCAAGAAGGATGTGCTCGGATTAAAAATGGTGGAAGGCCATGATGTAACAATGACGGAAATAAAGAGAAGGTGGAAGAGGGGATTTAAAATTCGTGGTGAAAAAGTACCAACGACAAGAGTCGCTGATGGCATTGCTCTCCTCAGTGAAAGTGAATACGAATTAGAGGATTTGTTGAAAGAAATGAAAGGTCTACTGAGCACGGGATATGGTTTGAGACTAGATCGAAGAAAGACGAAAGTAATGAGAAGCACCAAAATGAGAACAGCGCAAAACTTAATAGCGCATTGGGGATTACGAAATTGATGATGTTAAAGAATTCTGTAACGTAGGCAGCAAAATAACCCATGACGGACGGAGCATGGAAGGGACGAAAAGCAGACTAGCACTGGCAAAAAGGTCACTGATGGCGAAGAGAGGTATACTAGTATCAAACATAAGCCTTAATTTGACGAATAAATTTCGGAGGCGGTACGTTTGGGGCACCCCGTTGTATGGTTGTGAAACATAGGATATGGAAAAACAGAAAGAAATTGAGATGTAATGCTACAGAAAAATGTTGAAAAATAGGTGGACTGATAAGGTAAGAGATGAGGAGGTTCTCCATAGAAACGGCGAGGAAAGGAATATATGGATAACACGGACAAGATCAGGATGGTAGGACATCTGTTAAGACGTCACGGAATAACTTCAGTAGTAGTAGAGAGCGCTTTAGACAGTAAAAAGTGTTTAGGAAGACAGAGATTGGCAAACATCCAGCAAATTACAGAGGACGTAGGACGCAAATGCAACCCTGAGATAAAGAGGTTGTCGCAGTATAAGAATTCGTGGTAGGCTGCATCAAACCAGTCAGGCGACTTAAAAAAAATCGTTGTGCCTGTGTTGCTTGCTATATTGGACGTGGTAAGAATTGGGAACCTGAACGTACTTCCAATTGATAATAATCATTTCGTGTTGCCTGTAGCGTTTCCACTACAGTAAGCTTCACAGAACCCTGAGTACGACTTCTTTTAACTTAGCCTACATTGACAGCTGCAGCATCGATACTAATCTTCCAATGGATATTTACTTGTTCATCTCAGGCACTTGAGCTTCGCTCATGACGCAGTTTTAAATGGAAGCGAAACTGCCCTATAACAGAATGGAGGCATCAATGATTTTTTTCCGAACACATAACTGACAGTCGATATTAGCTGCTTTTGCTAATGCAAAAAACTTTTTTTATACCCCATTCTACATTTCACATCATTGTTTCTAAAATCGTCAGTTATTTTAGCCCTCAAACAGCAAAATTACTCTACTGATTTTTATGTTTCAAGTCGTAATAGACTGAGCGACCAACAGCAACAGGGTATTTGAAGAACTGCCGTATATGACGACCGAATGTTGCGGGGAGATGTGGCGTTTGGCAACAGTATAAACACGATATCTTGGCAGCCTGTTACAACCAGCTGTGGAGTTAATACGACAGCTCGTTGCGGGTTAACCGACTTTGAACGTGAGATGATAAATACTGCAGGATGCATAGCATATCAGAGATGAGATAAAAATTTTGTTTCCTATGTTATCAGTATCTAAAATTTGATCGCAGAGATAATTCCATTCCCGCAGACTGCTACACATATAAAACCTCAAGTCTTTGACGAAAGAACATCCCGTCGCCTCCGCCGAACGGAGAGATTTGAATGTGAAGTGTCAGGAAGTCATTTACATTAGGTCAGTCAGACCACAAGTGCGTAACACAGTTCTCAGCAGTTAACAACTGACTGTGCCCCTTTCGCACACCAAGACGTTTAGACACTTAATGTATTATTTTCTGAGCGTCAAGTAACTTGTCTACAAACACTACTTCTGTTATAATTTGCCTAGTGTCCATCTTAGAAATAAAATCTTACTGTCCTCTGCGAAGAGCTGTCAATGGCAGGTGAATAAAGTCGATTTGTAGTTTTGATGAACATACAGCATATGAGTAGCCCTGAGTGTGATATTGACATCAATGTCAGGGTTCTAAGTGAATTAAACCACCTTAGTAATGAACAATATCTTCAACATGGTGGACAAAATATGAGGCTCTTTGCTGATGACCCTGTTACTTACTTTTTTTTTAATTTTGTCTTTGAATAAAGAATTCGCCTAGATTTGGACAGAATATCTATTTGATATCATTAATGACAGTTTCCTTCAAATGTAGACAGATTTTTGTTAATACTTACGGTAAGTGAAACATTCCACTTACATGCCCATGGAGTATAAATGATCCCATCGATTATATACCTATGGGTACCTTCGCAAAAGACCTGAAATCCAACGAGTACATCAGGTGAATTTTAGGGAAGACGATAGATCGACTAAGATTTATGGAGAGTGGATCTGGAGAAGTGCAGCGTACAGAATTGTAGAGCCAACGACTCTTTAGAGCCAATCGAGTGTTGGGGATCATCACCAGGTCTCATTAAGGAAAGATACGCCAGAAATTTAGAAGCGTGCTGCTAGATTAAACAGCGTTCGATCCGATCAGCGCGGCAGGCAGTATCGATCCATCTGCAAGAGAAACAGAGAATCGAATGACAATCAGTGTACCCTGCGCCAGGCACAGTACGACGGTCTAAAAAGTACGAATATATAAGTAGATCGGTTTCGCAACCAAATAGTTCCCAGAAATCGAAAGACCGGTAATTTGATCCTTTATAGTTGTACGAAGAGGAAATCACGTGCTAAATGGAACGGCGGTCATTTGCAATTTAGAAGGGGAAATATGAAAGTCTTTGCCCTATTTTTTATAACCAAATTAAGCCTGTAAATGCGAAGTCAACATTTCCATTCCCAGTGCTGAACCTTTCTTGGTTCGTGGCGGGCTTATATGCCGGTAGCTCCATAGCATGGCGCTGCTTTCAGTTGTCAACACTTTCGTTGCCACTGTAATTGGCCTTGCGTTGCCACGTAACCTATTTTTTTTAACTGAATGTCAAACTGTATTGCTAAAATCAATATAAAATTTATTTATTTTATTAGTGAAAGATAAAATTTACTCTGCCGGCCGGAGTGTCCGTGCGGTTCTAGGCGCTACAGTCTGGTACCGCGTGACCGCTACGGTCGTAGGTTCGAATCCTGCCTCGGGCATGGATGTATGTGATGTCCTTAGGTTGGTTAGGTTTAATTAGTTCTAGGTTCTAGGCGACTGTGGACCTCAGAAGTTAAGTGGCATAGTGCTCAGACCCATAAAATTTACTCTCGTGAATCAAGTTTTTTTTGGAGCGCACTAAGGCGTTAGTGGTGTAACAGGTCACATTCTGTAGTGGGTAGCCATGGACGCGCTAGTGCGTCTAGTTTATTTTTCCAGAAAATTGTGACAGTTTAAAATTTTTATCTTATATTCAAAAATAAAACGAAACATCCTACTGAAGAACGTCATATTTATTGAACCAAAACTGTAGCAGAAACAGCATTCAAAAACAAGCACAAGGTCTTGAATAAACTTCAGAAATACAATATTTGTCAAATCTCAGAAAAGATACAATCAAAAACTTTACCGATTACACTGAAACAAATAAAATAGATAAAAAGTTCAAGAATAGAACCTACACATAACTGTCGAGAAATGAAAGAACAACGAAAGTGCTATCTGCCTTTAGAGGTGGCGAATAACACAACAATTCAAACAATACCCCGCTTTATTTTGGCAATCTGGGCACTCTCCTCAGCTGGCGCATGATCTGCACTTCTTTCTCGGTGTTTTTGATTTTCCAGTTGACTTACCACAACATGTTGTGGATTTCGGACTGACCGTTCTGCCTGCTTTTGTGGGAATAGTGGTCTTATAATGCAGCGTCTGAATTCTTGGAGGGGCATTTTTGTGCCAGAACATTTATTGCGTAGGACATGTGCGTTTGTCAGCATCATTTCCATTACGTGGATAAAAAGTTTCTTATACCAGCGTATGGTTTTTCGACCCGAGAGGTAATATGATAACTTCTGATCTAGCCGATCAACTCCCGACATAAATTTATTGTAGCTTACAATGGCCAATGGCTTAGATTTCATCTCCTATCTTTTGTTTTCACCCTCAACCATTTCATTTGTAAATGCATAAGAAATGTAGGAAACCTCCCTCTTATCACGCCACTTACCCACGATAACTCCTTCCTAAAATCTGGCAACGGCTTCAGCTTTTCGTAATTTTGACTTCAGTATCTCCTTGGGTGTATCCTTCCTATTCGTCCTCAGAGTTCCCGTGCAGTGGATCTTATCCAGGAGCAACTGAGGCCAATACGAAGCTATTATAGTAATTATCCATGTTCACGTGGTGACCAACTTTCTACTTTTCATCCAGTAAATGAAGAACAATCTTTTGTGGATGGCCTCTTCCTCCTAAGTCGTCCAGCATGCCAGTGTAAACCGCGAATTTTAGGACAATTCCTGTGGAAGTTGTCAAAATATATAGCTTTATGCCATATTTATGCTTTTTATTTTTGTTGTATTGGCGGAAAAGTAATCTTCCACGCCAAAGGATCATTGATTCGACCAGTGACAGTTTCCGTTCAGATTAGTACACTTGGCACTTGGCACATCCTTTCATTGAAAAAATTGATAACTGGATTATTTTATACAACCTGTCGGATGGTTTTGGTTTGCCCTGTTTTGAATTTTCAGAAAAACGCAATGCACGCAGTATTAGAAGAAAACGGTTTTGTGAAATGGTCTCGGCAATTCCTTTCACGTGAAATAAAGGATCCTTTTTCCAATAGTCCTGCAACTTCCTCATCTTGACATTTTCCATGTGCAGGAAAACTCCCAAGAACACTAACAATTCGCCAACCGTCGCATCTTTCCAATAACTTATTCGTGACTGTTCTTTGGTTCGCACCGAAACGAATAATTCAATTGCGTTTCGATTTGTTCCTTCTACAACTTTCAATAGAATATCGTCTGTCAGCAAAAGACGAAAATAATCTAAGGGGGTGTTCCCCGTTGGTTGAATTAGCAGTCCTTCATTTTTTTATAAACGGGCAGTTTACCATTCCACTTGGCTCGCTTTCCCGTGCAAGAATCGTATCAGCTACGTTACCACTTGTTACCACTCCTTCTGCCGTTTCCCTGTCGCTTGGATTCACAGCCATTTCTACAGTCTCATCTAAAGGAAACTCGGCTCCGTCAGACTCTTCACTGGATTCCCACCCGTCCTCGCCACTGGACAATTCCGTTTCGGAATCGCTTTCTTCTAATATTCGTAATAATTCCGCATCCTTTAATTTTTGTACGTTTATTGTGTCCTGTATTTACGTTTCTTAGGTTGTGAAGGGTACGCCGTGTCACGATTGTTTTCCATTTTCAGTCCCACAACAGAGAAAAACTGTAGGGCAAAAACGCGAATCGCACCCTTAAAAATTCAAAACAATACGTTCTTAGATTGCCTGTGCAATAAACCACACCCAATGGCTGTGCCGACTAGCCCGACTAAACCGTTGTGCCTCGCAACAGCTGTCTCTCTCTCTGCGCAGGCGCGTCCACGGCATGTGCACCAGTATCGGCCGGGCGCGCTGGTGCGCCGGTGGCAGCGAACGTGTTAAAGATGGCGGTTGTGCTTCACACGCCCTCGGCGTTGGAGCAACGAAGTGTGATTCGTCTTCTATGGACCAAGGGACGAACGCCCATCTACAGGGAAATGCAGCCCACGTGTGAAAAAAACTGTCTCGCTTTGAGAACTGTGAGGTCGTGGTGTTGTGAATTCGACAAAAGCCATGAAGTCTTGCATTACAAAGAGCGGTTGGAGATGCCGTTATCGTCGTTGACTGACGACAACAACTCCTGCGTTGATGCAATGGTAAAAGCTGATCGGCATGTGTACATGTCCTGAGAGCTTGGCATATCGTATGTGAGTACTTACCATGTCGCCCACGGGTCCTTAGGGTACCGGAAGGTTTCATTCATGTCGATGGGTGCGCCAGGAATCGGATGAGATGACGAAAGGCAAGCGAATAACGCCTTCACTGAGTCATCTGGAACGATACTCCAAGAAGGATGAAGGTTTCCTGGGCCGCATTGTTACTGGCGATGAAATGTGAATACTGCATTTTATGCCAGAATCCAAGCAGCAGAGCATGGTGTGCAAGCGTCCGGACTTGCCTGTTGAGCCGTGAGTGGCTCTTATTCCCACCATCACGTATTTTACACCCTGTTTCTAACGTACGTCCACCGCGCTACATTAATTTATAGTAGTACTGTCACTGAGTTCCTGATTTGCCTGACCGTGACTAGCGCTAGCAGCGAGTATCGATGAATTCCCTATCGTAGTATCTTTACTCAACTGCTATTACTTCCCGGTCATCGTCTGTCGTAACCCAGTTGGTCGCGTGTTCGGGTCGCGAGTTCAGGCTGCCAAACAGTTGGAACGTGTCTGGAGTGCAGTCTGGACCTGCCAGTGGGGGAGTTGCACTGCGGCACTGGTGCAGTCGGGTTGGAGCAGCAATGAGGTCTGCGTCGACGTGGCTCGCCCGACCATTGCCGTCACGTATCACTTGAACCTGGCCACGGTCTTGGTGACTCGTCGGTCGGTCGTCCTAACGGACGACTCGTTCTGACTCGCCGATCGTTCATGAATCGGCTGTGTGTTTGCGTGCATCGGCTCCCGACATGTCTTAATGTCTGCTTAGTTACTGTTGGGTGTCGTACAAGTCTTTGTGCAAGTGTTTGTCACCTTGTGTGTGTAGTTGGCGTTATGGTCACTGATGTTGTCGGCATTCTGCGCGTGGTCGGTCCGTTGCTGCCGACCAGGGAAGTTATCTCCGCATGGTGCAGTCGGCTGGGTCCGCTGCCGGTCCCTGCGCAGTGTTGGAGCATGTGTGGAGCTGTCTGATCGCTACGAACTTCGTGGTTCACCGTCCCTGGACGTTAGGGTTGAGTAGGAGTTTCCACTACCTAAGCCACAGCCATTCATGTTGTGTGGTTCGTTTCGGTGGTTCGCTGTTGGGGAGGTTTTCCTGTGAGCAACACTGAGTGTTTCTATTGCTGAAATTTAGCCGCCAAGCGGTTTAATTAACTATATTGGTTGGCTACAATTCGAGTGTACCAGTGTAATTTACTGCCTTGTGCCCGTCAGCGTTCTGGTTACCTGCCCTGGCCACTAGCGTAATTTCAGGCAGCTTCCTTTCCTCACCTGTTGTCGCTGTCCCACATGGTGTGTAGGTTTGACAGCTAATACATATTTCGATGTGGATTGCCACGTTCGTAACCTTTTGTGTTTGAGTTCTCATGTACTGATTTGTGGCAAGCAAGTCGTTGTGTCAGTCGGTCCGTGGCTCTCCCCTGGTTTTGTTCCGATGGATCAAGTGTAGCTGGGTTCACTATCTGTCTCACCTAAGAGAACGAGGGCAGACCTACCTATCCGGAGTCTTGTGAGTGCCGTTTCCTTTATTGTCCTTCTCACCGGGATTTAGTTGTCTATGTATAATCTATTTATAATAGCCAGTGATTTAAAGATTCTTCTTTTCACTAGACTTGACGTATTTTTGAATTTCGGGAAATCAACTGTGGGCCTTAAGCCGCTTAAAAGCTTATTTTTGATATTACCCTTCAAGCAAAAACATTGCGGCCTTCTGCCTTAAAAGATTATGGTAATATATTTTGAAATTTTCAAATTTAATTTTGGCCCTCACCCGCTTGTATCGCACCTTGCATATGTTTGTTCTATCTACTTTTGCCTTGAGGCTTTCCAGCCTAGCAGTGATACCATACATATTTTAATTATCTTATCTGCTATAACTGCATTTTTTATTTGTTCCCTTTTAAGATTTCTTGTTTGGAGGCCCTCAACCGTGAAATAATTGCCTTTTTGACACTCGTAGTTCTAAAGGTTCGGCTATGTGCCGTGTTGATTTAAAGGTGTTGTTAAATTCTAATAACTTACAATTTTGAGTGAACCTGACCGACACCTTATTTGGCCCTTTCCACATTCCTAATCACCTGTTCTGCCCTGCGGGTTTAGCGGGCACCTCACCTGTGACTAAAACTTTCATTCAGCGCTGTGACAAAAAACTTTCATTCAGCGCCATCTTTTGGAAAAGTGACGTTAATGGCTTTCTGCGATAGGTGTGCACTGCTCCTGCTGGGTTTCATCCCACGAGGTCCAACGCCGATGCCGACAGTTACTGTTCCACACTGTCAGGCGAAGGCGCCGAGCGATTCTCAATGTAGACGACATCATTCTGCTTCTCGACAGTGCGAGACCACAAGTGATAATCGGAACTTCTGAAAAGTTCCAGGCATTTTACTCTGAGACTCTGGACTACCCACCATAATGTCCAGATCTTGCTCCTAGTGATTTCCACGTTTGTGGACGCCTGAACAAGTTCTTGGCAGAAGAGAGATTCACAAGCAGTGATGAAACCAAGACAACACTCCGACGGCGGTTCCATAGTCAACCAGACGAAACCTATGGAAGGGGCATCTCAAATTTAGTGCTCTAATAGGACAAATCCCCCCCATGAACCATGGACCTTGCCGTTGGTGGGGAGGCTTGCGTGCCTCAGCAATACAGATGGCCGTACCGTAGGTGCAACCACAACGGAGGGGTATCTGTTGAGAGGCCAGACAAACATGTGGTTCCTGAAGAGGGCCAGCAGCCTTTTCAGTAGTTGCAGGGGCAACAGTCTGGATGATTGACTGATCTGGCCTTGTAACATTAACCAAAGCGGCCTTGCTGTGCTGGTACTGCGAATGGCTGAAAGCAAGGGGAAACTACAGCCGTAATTTCTCCCGAGGACATGCAGCTTTACTGTATAATTAAATGATGATGGCGTCCTCTTGGGTAAAATATTCCGGAGGTAAAATAGTCCCGCATTCGGATTTCCGGGCGGGGACTACTCAAGAGGACGTCGTTATCAGGAGAAAGAAAACTGGCATTCTACGGATAGGAGCGTGGAATGTCAGATCCCTTAATCGGGCAGGTAGGTTAGAAAATCTAAAAAGGGAAATGGATAGGTTAAAGTTAGATATAGTGGGAATTAGTGAAGTTCGGTGGCAGGAGGAACAAGACTTTTGGTCAGGTGATTACAGGGTTATAAATACAAAATCAAATAGGGGTAATGCAGGAGTAGGTTTAATAATGAATAAAAAAAATAGGAGTGCGGGTTAGCTACTACAAACCGCATAGTGAACGCATTATTGTGGCCAAGATAGACACAAAGCCCATGCCTACTACAGTGGTACAAGTTTATATGCCAGCTAGCTCTGCAGATGATGAAGAAATTGATGACATGTATGACGAGATAAAAGAAATTATTCAGGTAGTGAAGGGAGACGAAAATTTAATATTCATGGCTGACTGGAATTCGTCAGTAGGAAAAGAGAGAGAAGGAAACATAGTAGGTGAATATGGATTGGGGGGAAGAAATGAAAGAGGAAGCCGCCTTGCAGAATTTTGCACAGAGCCTAACTTAATCATAGCTAACACTTGGTTCAAGAATCATGAAAGAAGGTTGTATACCTGGAAGAATCCTGGAGATACTAAAAGGTATCAGATAGATTACATAATGGTAAGACAGAGATTTAGGAACCAGGTTTTAAATTGTAAGACATTTCCGGGGTCAGATGTGGATTCTGACCACAATCTATTGGTTATGAGCTGCAGATTGAAACTGAAGAAACTGCAAAAAGGCGGGAATTTAAGGAGATGGGACCTGGATAAACTGAAAGAACCAGAGGTTGTACAGAGTTTCAGGGAGAGCATAAGGGAACAATTGACAGGAATGGGGGAAAGAAATACAGTAGAAGAAGAATGGGTAGCTCTGAGGGATGAAGTAGTGAAGGCAGCAGAGGATCAAGTAGGTAAAAAGATGAGGGCTAATAGAAATCCTTGGGTAACGGAAGAAATATTGAATTTAATTGATGAAAGGAGAAAATATAAAAATGCAGTAAATGAAGCAGGCAAAAAGGAATACAAGCGTCTCAAAAATGAGATCGACAGGAAGTGCAAAATGGCTAAGCAGGGATGGCTAGAGGACAAATGTAAGGATGTAGAGGCTTGTCTCACTAGGGGTAAGATAGATACTGCCTACAGGAGAATTAAAGAGACCTTTGGAGAGAAGAGAACCACTTGTATGAATATCAAGAGCTCAGATGGCAACCCAGTTCTAAGCAAAGAAGGGAAGGCAGAAAGGTGGAAGGAGTATATAGAGGGTTTATACAAGGGCGATGTACTTGAGGACAATATTATGGAATTGGAAGAGGATGTAGATGAAGATGAAATGGGAGATAAGATACTGCGTGAAGAGTTTGACAGAACACTGAAAGACCGAGTCGAAACAAGGCCCCGGGAGTAGACAACATTCCATTTGAACTACTGATGGCCTTGGGAGAGCCAGTCATGACAAAACTCTACCATCTGGTGAGCAAGATGTATGAGACAGGCAAAATACCCACAGACTTCAAGAAGAATATAATAATTCCAATCCCAAAGAAAGCAGGTGTTGACAGATGTGAAAATTACCGAACTATCAGTTTAATAAGTCACAGCTGAACTATACTAACGCGAATTCTTTACAGACGAATGGAAAAACTGGTAGAAGCGGACCTCGGGGAAGATCAGTTTGGATTCCGTAGAAATGTTGGAACACGTGAGGCAATACTAACCTTACGACTTATTTTAGAAGAAAGATTAAGAAAATGGCAAACCTACGTTTCTAGCATTTGTAGACTTAGAGAAAGCTTTTGACAACGTTAACTGGAATAGTCTCTTTCAAATTCTGAAGGTGGCAGGGGTAAAATACAGGGAGCGAAAGGCTATTTACAATTTGTACAG
Source organism: Schistocerca serialis cubense (assembly GCF_023864345.2). Lineage (NCBI taxonomy): Eukaryota > Metazoa > Arthropoda > Insecta > Orthoptera > Acrididae > Schistocerca > Schistocerca serialis. Next base: position 738,540,773 of record NC_064643.1, on the reverse strand, counting down.
AAACCAGGTGGCAGTTATAAGAGTCGAGGGGCATGAAAGGGAAGCAGTGGTTGGGAAAGGAGTGAGACAGGGTTGTAGCCTCTCCCCGATGTTATTCAATCTGTATATTGAGCAAGCAGTAAAGGAAACAAAAGAAATATTCGGAGTAGGTATTAAAATTCATGGAGAAGAAGTAAAAACTTTGAGGTTCGCCGATGACATTGTAATTCTGTCAGAGACACCAAAGGATTTGGATGAGCAGTTGAACAGAATGGACAGTGTCTTTAAAGGAGGATATAAGATGAACATCAACAAAAGCAAAACGAGGATAATGGAATGTAGTCAAATTAAATCGGGTGATGCTGAGGGGATTAGATTAGGAAATGAGACACTTAAAGTAGTAAAGGAGTTTTGCTATTTAGGGAGTAAAATAACTGATGATGGTCGAAGTAGAGAGGATATAAATTGTAGACTGGCAATGGCCAGGAAATCGTTTCTGAAGAAGAGAAATTTGTTAACATCGAGTATAGATTTAAGTGTCAGGAAGTCGTTTCTGAAAGTATTTGTATGGAGTGTAGCCATGTATGGAAGTGAAACATGGACGATAACCTGTTTGGACAAGAAGAGAATAGAAGCTTTTGAAATGTGGTGCTACAGAAGAATGCTGAAAATAAGGTGGGTAGATCACGTAACTAATGAGGAGGTATTGAATAGGATTGGGGAGAAGAGAAGTTTGTGGCACAACTTGACTAGAAGAAGGGATCGGTTGGTAGGACATGTTTTGAGGCATCAAGGGATCACAAATTTAGCATTGGAGGGCAGCGTGGAGGGTAAAAATCGTAGAGGGAGACCAAGAGATGAATACACTAAGCAGATTCAGAAGGATGTAGGTTGCAGTAGGTACTGGGAGACGAAGAAGCTTGCACAGGATAGAGTAGCATGGAGAGCTGCATCAAACCAGTCTCAGGACTGAAGACCACAACAACAACAACAATGGGACAAATGTGTGAATGGTGTGGGCACTTTGTGGAAAATAGTGTAAGACAAGTAAAATAGTATGTATATTCGTCGTGGTCTATAAGTATCTTACCTTCACTAAAAAAAAAAAAGGGGGCCAAAGACTTGGTGATTTGCCCTGGTACATGTACGTTCCAGTTATTTACTAGCACGAAATCAAACTGTACAATAAATCTTTCAAGTAAATAAAAGAAATAATTGAAATCAACATGTTAATAAAGACAGTTTAAGGAAACTTACTAAACAGTAAGACCACTGGACAAAACTGTAATCGGCTCCCTTAAAGAGAACTTTGATCAATCTGAGGGGCTGTGCATGGTGCAAAATTGCTTGCATGCAATCATGTAAGACTCCACCACTGGTGTAACTTTTGACGGTGAGGTGTTTCGTATGTACTCCTTGGTTCTATGGTGCCAGGGCAGTATGACGTGTCTACGTGGAAACGTGACAGACTGGTATAATGCAGCTGCCGTGTCAGAATATGCCCGTGACCACACTGTGAATATAGTGTGTGTTTTATTGTTACATCAAAGAGGCCAGCTGATGTGTTCTCATGGAATGTTGCACATCTCTCAGCCATTTTAAACGGAGTAATAACATTGATCGTAAAAACGTCCTAGCTGACATAGGATGGGTACGTGTGTCACGCTCTGCCAAAGACAGTCACTTTGGAACACGACAGCGATTGTTGGTGTGAGTGAAAGAACATCCAGCTCAACGGATTTCCGAGTGAATAATGTGGAGAGAACTCTATGTAATGATTGTTTGGACTTGGCTAAAACGCAGAAGTCCATTGTCTAACGTGATACATAAAGCTGCACGTCTTCAATGGACACAAAAAAAAGAAAGAAGAAAAGAAAAGAAAGTGGACTACAACTGACTGGAGGTGTATACTGAGATCTGAAGAGTGACGATTTTCTCTCTCTGCAAATGATGCAAAGCGTCCAGCGAACGATGGTCCAATGAGAACATTAACTCACCGGATGTGAGAGATACTCTTGACACCAAACGTGGTTCTGTAATGTTTTAGGTTTGGGTTACAGTAGATTTACGTTAACAATGGACTCGAGGGTCAAAAACTGTTAATGAAGGTGGAATTGATAGTAATTTAATTTATTTCATTAGCTCTGAGTTGTGTACAGATCTGTATGACTTGGACCTAATCATTCACGTTAACGTGAACGTGAACGACAACATATTATTATTTACATTCTGGATATAAAATAGTCGCCTTCCTTCTAGATCTTCATTATTACTATGCAATGGACGTTACCGTCTTCTAGTCCGACGACATTCATGTTTACAGGGCTGCACACATACGTTCCTGATTCCATGAACACCCAGGCAACCAATCGTCACCAATTCTTCCTCTAAATAATCAGATCACAGTTCTGTAAAGCATGTCTGGTACTATTTGGGATGCCAGGTAAAATGTTTCAAGGAACATAATCGGCATTTTGGTTGCTCAATTGGATGTAATCGTTAATGAGTAGCTTCAGGTGGGAATGAGGTACCTGTGGAAAAATATGGACTCCTTTTTTCGCCAAATTGCGGCCACTGTTTAAGACAGGGGCTATTACGTCTCTTAGTCGACAATTATTTTAGTCAGGATGATTCAGCTGTCCCTTCCCGTGGGGTTTATGCAACCCGAAACGCCGTCAAATGAAACGTTCAGGATTATTCTGTTCTCTCGATCGCTATGGATAAACTGTTAGTTCTACAGAAATTCGGCAGGATATTTAATGCAGTCAAATTCGATAATGGGTCAGTTTCCGCTAGAGGACACACTTTTCTAATTATTCAAGAAAACCTTACAAAAGTGACCTTCCAATGGTTTCTTTTAACAACTCGAAAACCGTGACCTGCACCGAATACATAGTCCAGTACACAATTTACTACGTAACGTTACCTAAAAAGACGTACAGTTCAGTTTTTCCTTCATCACAAGCCAGACAATATAAAATTTTTGCACGTGGTTTTTGAAGGTGTTGCGGGTTGCATAAATCCATAAGCTGGGGCATCTGAATTACCCTGTATAATACTCAGCATGGCATTAATGAAATAAAAGTTACGTGAAAAAATCACATGCAGGATTAAAAATTAAACATATATCTCTTTAGAAATAAGCTTTGAGAGTAAAACGCATCTTACTAAAAAGTTTAGTATTAACATCTACATCGACATGGATTCTCTGCAGATCACACTTATGTGCCTGGCAGAGGGTTCATCGAACCACCTTCACAATAATTCTCTGTTATTCCAATCTCGATGATTGCGGGGAAAAAGCGAACACCTACATCTTTCCATGCGAGCTCTGATTTCCGTTATTTTATTATGATGGTCATTTCTCCCTACGTAAGTCAGCCTCAGAAAAATGCATTTGCACTCGGAGGAGAAAGTTAGTGATCGAAATTTCGTGCGCAACGAAAAACGCCTGTGTTATAATGACGTCAACCCAAAATCATGTGTCATGTCAGTGACACTCTCTCCCCTGCTTCGCGATAATACAACATTCTTGATGTACTCCATTAATCCTATCCGGTAAGGATCCCAGACTGCGCAGCATTATTAAAAAAAGAACGGAGAAGCGTAGTGTAGGCGGTCTCTTTAGTAGATCTGTTGCATTTTCTAAGTGTTCTACTGATAAAAAGCATTCTTTGGTTTGCGTTTCCCGCAACATATTCTATGTGCTCATTCGAATTTAAGCTGTAATTCCTAGATATTTAGCTGAAATTACGGCCTTTAGATTTGATTGATTTATCGTGTAACCTGAGTTTGAAGGATTCCTTATACGACTGTTGTAGATAACTTCACACTTTTCGTTATTTAGGGTCCATTTTCAGACCCTAGAGGCACCTTTTTTGAGTCGTCTTGCAGTTTCTTTTGATATTCTGACAACTTAACTGGATGTTAAACGACAGCATCATTTGTAAACATCCTATGACGACTTCTCTGATTGACTCGTAAATCGTTTACATAGATTAGGAACAGCAGAGTGCCTATAAAACTAGGGAACGATAGAATTTATTTTTTTATTCGATAACTTTCCGTCAGTTACTACTAACTGTAACGACTCTCACAGGAAATCGCGAATTCAGTCACGTAACTGAGACGATATTCTACAAGCATGAAATTTCACTACAAGCCACTTGTGTGGTCAAAAGCCTTCTGAAAATCTATAAATACGGAATCATTTTAAAATGCCTGGTCAGAAGCACTCAACACTCCGGGTGTGTAAAGAGCTAGATGTGTCAACGATGCTTTTTAAATCGGCGTTGACTGTGTATCAATTGACCAGTCTCTTTGAGGTATTTCATTATATTCGAACACAAGATATGTTCCATAATCCTGCTGCATCGACGTTAATGGTATGAGCCTGTAATTTAGTGCATTACTCCTACTAGCTTTCTTGAGTATTGGTGTGAGCTGTGCAACAATCCAGGCTTTTGGTAGGAATCTTTCGTCGAACGATGGGTTGTATACAATTGTTAAGTATGCAATTATTCCGTGAGCATATCCTGATAGAAACGTGTTCGGTAAACTATCAGGAAGACTTGTTTTAGTAAGTCATTTAAGTTGTTTCACTACTTCGAGAATATTTATTTCTAAGTTACACATGTTGGCAGCTGTTCTTGATTCAGATTCTGGAATATTTACCTCGTCTGCTTTGGAGAAAGATTTTCGGGTGACTGTGTTTAGTAACTCTGCTTTGGCAGCACTGTCGTTGATAGTATTTCCATTGCTACCGCGCAGATTGTGTACTGCCGTTAGCATACTTTACACGTGACCAGTATCTCTTCGAATTTTCTGCCACTTCTCGTGACAAAGTTTCCTTGTGGAAAGTATTATAAGCATTTCGCATTGATGTCCGCACTAATTTTCGAGCATCTGTAAAAGATCGCCAGTCTTGGACATTTTGGGTTCGTCTAAATTTGACTTGCTTTTTTCAATGTTTCTGCAACAGTGTTCTGACCCATTTTGTGTACAAAGGATGATCAGCTCCGTCGGTTCTTCATTTATTTGGTATAAATCTTTCACTTGGCGTCGATACTATTTCCTTGAATTCAAGGCACATCTGGTCTACGCACACACTGTTCATTTGGAATGAGCGGAGATTGTTTCTCAAGAAAGCGTCATTTTTGAATGGGTAGGTTTATATTTCGTTTAGTTCTGGATAATTTTGGGTTACGGTATTTAATCTGACTACGACAACGTTGTGTTCACTGACCCCTCTATCTCTTTTGATCCTCGTTATTAGCTCAGGAGTATTTGCTGCTAGGAGGTTAAGTGTGTTAAGACTTGTAACGAAAAACCGCTGAACTCCTTTTAACCTCCTGTGTTAAAAATCTAATTCAGTACCCAGTTTCCCGAGCAGTACAGTTGTCACGCAAAAGAAAAGGGTGGGGACGACCGACGTCATCCAAAATTAAAGGTTCATAGTGTGCATAAAGAGTGTAGTACGGGCCGTGAATATGTAGTCTAATAAATATCTTTGTCTTGACCTTTAAGTTATTATATACCTGCACATTGATTTATTATTAACCATGATTTGCTGCTGTATAAAACAAAAATGTCTCAGCTATGAAATCTTCATGGGTTATCAGCCGAGTGGCGTCGTCTTCTAGTCGCAACGTTTCAAAGGACTGCGCATTCATCATCTTCAGGCAAAGATAATGGATATACAATCCACTGAAACGTTGCGACGAGAAGACGACGGCACTAGGCTGATAACCCGTGAAGTTCTCACAGCTGAAATACGCCGAGAAAGCCAGCAATCGCAAAGTGTCTCATATCTGTTTAAAATTGCCAGTACATGAATAAACAACTAATGAAAGAACGAAGTAGAATCGGTCGTTCAGATCCTTAACGGCACATGTTGTTTCGACCACGACTACGACTGTTATCATCAGATTTCTCTGAAACGTCTGGAAACTTACCCTAAACAAATCTTCGCGTTTCTGTCTGTTTACTTTGTGTATTATGGCAAGATTCTGGTGGCGGACCCTTTTGTACAAACATTCTGGTGTTGTTTAGCATATCTGATGCGATGGTCTCCTCTACCCCGAGGCGCGCTGGCAGTGGGGAGAGTTGAGCTGTTTGTCCAGAGCCGGCAGCCGGCCCTTCAGAGGGCGACTCTTTCCGGACAGGCGCCTCCGGCTCCGTCCTCCAGCACGCAGCTGAGTGGCAGATGATCCGTCACTGTCGGCCCTCGACTGGGCAGACCTGCAAAGACCTCCACAGCGGAGCTGCCAGCAATCCTGGACCCAGCAGTGACCCTACAACCGGGAACCTAGGAAGGGGACAGACTGTCGTAGCACCTAGTCAAGAAACAGTTCTATGTCTGCCACCATCATTAGCTACGCGCAACACCCAGCACCAGGCACAAGGTGTAAGGCAGCATGGGCAGGAAACGAGTGCTTTTCACATGACATTGTAACGTCGCAGTTATCTGCACGGCTGCAGAGTTTTGCAGTAAGTTTTATTCCTTTAGGTCAAGCGGTATTGGAGGCTGGCAATGAAGCCTCCAGCCCCGGTTGTTGTGTGGTCGGCTGCTGGCGTCATAATGCCATCTGTCGCGGTGTGCGGAACGTGATAACTGCCCTGTGTGAAGCGTACTAAAATCACTTATGCATCTCACCTAAGAAACTAAATAAGTATGTCAAATATGATCTGTTTGTTTCCAAATTTTATATAGGAACATTTGTAATTTGTAAGAACTGTGTGCAAAATTTTCATGCGGATAACTTTAATAGTTTCGGAAATATACCAAACCTATTAAAAACTACTAAGCCGACACTTAGTAAAGTAAATTCAGATAGGAATCATGGCAGTTTAAGTTTCTTTGTTATCTGAAAACAATAACAGCACTCTCAGTGCGCACAAGTTATTTCTAAGGAATTTTGATTCTAAACTTGTAATAAATTTGCTTTCGTAATGGAAATAATGGTTTAAAAGTTGATATTTATATTTTGTGTTAGGGTGGAGGGAGATGAGAGTGAATGTGAGTGTGTATGTGGGGACATACGTCAATCTTCAATTTTATAATGTATAACACCATCCGTAACTAGCAAGTGTTACGTAACCAGGATGTCCTGAAAATGGTGACTCGCCCTAACTGGTGGATGACGTATGTCTACGAGCGTTTGCTTCTGTAATAAGCAGCCAGAAAGGTAGTAAGAGCGTAAATAGTTCTAAAGTATATTTCAAGCATAGCTTTCTTTTGATTTTCGTTTAGTTTGGTTTTGTGGAACATTTTGTGAAATTTTGCAGCATGACATGACGTAGATGCATCTGCGAATGCTGATTGGAGTAAAGCGGTTTGCGCGCGATATTGATCATGAAAAGTTAATCTGATTGGATGATCATTTTGATCAAGTAATGAGAGATAACTCTTTCCCGCGTAATTGAATGAGTTATATGCCCTGTGAGCGGCGGCATTTAGTCAGTCATGGACTCGCTGTTGGACGAGAAGGTCATGTTAAATGTGTCCGAAAAATTTATCTGTAAGATGAGAAAATGACGGCTAAACCGCGGTCGGTTTAAATCGCAGTGCCAGCAGATGCAATTACGGACATTTCGGTGAAATTTTGAGAGGCTTTGAAATGTTAGTTGCCGAATAAACCGCGTGTGAAACTATCGGCCTTTGTGAACATTCTGCGTGGCGTGTTCCGTATGCATGTACAAAACATTTTGGCGAGCGTCTTCTTTCGAAGAATCTACTGAAAAGGACCGAATGTGATTTGGTTTTGTAACAGTGTATCGCCTGTGTGAATCTCGTAATATTTCGGGTCGGACTTAGCACATTTCTGGCTGTCTTACGTGTGATATAAGCTGCACGAACTAGTAGTGGATGTATTACCAACGTAAATGTGGACTTGGTGACACTATTAATGAAAAGGACTGTAATAAAACATCACCATCTACAAACAAACATTTTCAATGAAGGGAGGAAGCACCCACTTTGCCCGTTATTAATAGAGATTTGCAGGTTTATCTTGAGTTACACGGACATTGTAATCGTAAGTATGGACGTTGGTTTTCTTCAAAGCTGCTTTTCACAATGTCTACTTAGTACCTACGAATGCAGAGCAATGGATGGTGAATGGACGCTATACTGAGGTAGGTGGCATCAATAAATAAACCGCAAAACGAGGCCAGCCAACCACGCCCCGCTGCAACGTCATCATATCTACGTGTAACTGTAACAATGTGAGGTAACACCGCACGCAGTGTAAGCTGATGCCAGGACAACAGCGACAACGTCTGATTTCCATTTTGTATAACGCAACTTCGAATTTGCAATCCTGATAATCTGAGACATCATCCGTCGTTAACAAATGAGGTGTTGATCTCAGAAATGCGATAAGCTGTTAGTATTACACTTTCGGTTTAAAGTTTACCAGAAATGCAGGAAGATCTGCAGCGGATAGGCACTTGGTGCAGAGAGCAGCAACTGACCCTTAACATGGACAAATGTAATGTATTGCGAATACATAGAAAGAAGGATCCTTTATTGTATGATTATACGATAGCGGAACAAACACTGGTAGCAGTTACTTCTGTAAAATATCTGGGAGTATGCGTGCGGAACGATTTGAAGTGGAATGATCATATAAAATTAATTGTTGGTAAGGCGGGTACCAGGTTGAGATTCATTGGGAGAGTGCTTAGAAAATGTAGTCCATCAACAAAGGAGGTGGCTTACAAAACACTCGTTCGACCTATACTTGAGTATTGCTCATCAGTGTGGGATCCGTACCAGATCGGTCTGACGGAGGAGATAGAGAAGATCCAAAGAAGAGCGGCGCGTTTCGTCACAGGGTTATTTGGTAACCGTGATAGCGTTACGGAGATGTTTAATAAACTCAAGTGGCAGACTCTGCAAGAGAGGCGCTCTGCATCGCGGTGTAGCTTGCTCGCCAGGTTTCGAGAGGGTGCGTTTCTGGATGAGGTATCGAATATATTGCTTCCCCCTACTTATACCTCCCGAGGAGATCACGAATGTAAAATTAGAGAGATTAGAGCGCGCACGGACGCTTTCAGACAGTCGTTCTTCCCGCGAACCATACGCGACTGGAACAGGAAAGGGAGGTAATGACAGTGGCACGTAAAGTGCCCTCCGCCACACACCATTGGGTGGCTTGCGGAGTATAAATGTAGATGTAGATGTAGAAAAAAGGAAGGTAAAAACGTAGTGAGAAGGTGTATGTTTTATTGTCGTTATTATTGTTTTTATGTGTTGCATTCTTTACAGCACCCCTACTCTGCATTATCTGATTGTTACTAGTCCTTGAAAGTATAGTTGTTCTGGTTAATAGATATATTCAATTAACATTTTAGCTACGCTTGCTTGGATAGGTGTTATGCCACACTGGGAAATTTTACTCTTTTGTAGATAATGCTGTTTCCAATTTCCTTCATGGTAAGTGTAAGTACAGTCTAGTTGTTGTTCTATGGTCATTGATATTTCTGCAGTGATGTCTGATATTTGATGACTACAATTGAGTGGTAAATGTAGACACACGTTGTCCGCCCGTGTTCAGAAAAAAGACAACACGTGAGACGATTAGGGATTTGTTCATGTTCACGGGACAGGTACATTAGCATGCTCTGCAGACATTATTAACATTTGAACCATGTCGGCAGCAGGATCGAAGTCAATATCGATATCATGGCGCAACACCACCTACCAGTAAAATGTACCTGCGACTATCGTTATCGCTCTCAACGGTAGATACTGGATCACTGTTACTTAAGCAGACGAGCAACATGCCTCGCAGTGAACTTCAAAGACGACGGGTTATTGGCAGGAGCCGGGAAATTGCTGCTCGTTAGGTCAAAGTGTTTCGGCAGTGCAAAGGGTGTCTTCAGAACGGTTCACAAAGGCTGTAGAACGCGATGGGTCAGGTCGTAACACCCAGAACACCCCCGAAGAAAATCGACACCTCATCCGAATGGCATTGCAGGACAGATCTGCGTCCTCAGCGGCTCTGACGAGACAGTGGAACAGTGTAACATATCGTACACTATCAAACCAAAGCCTTATTGTGTGGGGTGCTACTGAGTACAACCAAAGTCACAACTGGTGTATGTCTAGGACTCTGTGACCAGTGTGACCTACATCAATGACATTCTGTAGCCCATAGCCATACCCTTTCTGCGCCACACCCTACACACCACTGATAAGGAAGAAATGTCAGACCACATGTTTCTGCACGAACGTGCGCCTTCTTTGTGACCCAGGATGTCAGGTTTCTGTCCTGGGTCGCCAGGTCACCAGACTTGTCGCCAGTCGAAAATGTGTGGGATGTGGTGAAATGACGTGTGCATCATTGTGACCCAATGCCAACCACCACATATGAAATTAGGAACCAGGTGAATGCCGCATGGATGGCTACACTACATGACGCCATTTGCGCCTTATACACGTCGGTGTCATCACTCATAGAACAGTTACTAAGGTCAATGGCGGATCCTGTGCCCTGTTGTTAAGGGTAAAGTTAAGAAGTCCACCACAGAACACTGATGGACCATGCGGGATGACCTGGGCACCTACATAGTTCTCGGTATTAGTGTAAATATTGTCTATTGCTTTATAGACTGTAAGGCTGGTACGCTTTCTTCTCCTATAATATCGGACCGCTCACAAAAAAATGCCACGATATTACAGGAGGAGAAGGCAACACGACATACGCTGAACCAAAGTGACTGAAATACTGATCATTTCTGCAGAACATACAAATCTATATGTGCTGTGAATATGAACGTCCTATCTCTAGTCGTTCAAGATGTTCTGTTTTTTTTTCTGAACATAAATGTATTTAAAATTCCCAGTGTACTGAACAGACGTTTCCAATGGCCTCGAGTTTCGGGTTATTATTCTTACGGCTTCTTTTCTATAGTTTTAAAATGTCATTCATATTTTGTAGATTTAATCCGCAGGAAACAATTCCGCCGCTAGGAACTGGGTGTAGATATGAATAGCATGTAAATAAAAGGCACTGGCTGCTACACACTGATTACAAAACTTAGGCAAAAGACGCTTATGACACTCTGCTAACTTTCTTTGTGGGCTCTAGTCAATATCTACTTCTAAAATTTTGTGTTTTTTGTAGTTCGTAAGGGTAACATCTACATTTAATTTAACAATGTTCCTTCCTTCAAATCGAAATTCATAGAGTATGTTTTCTTTGTGGTCAATGTCATTTTATTGCTTTTTGACCATTTGTAAAAATATCCTTGATAATGGCTGACACTATTTGGGAAGTCACTGGTTTATGTCAGGTACAGTGTAGACGCTAATATACTGTTCTGAGAAACTCCTGTATTAATGTATATTGGTTCTGATAAGTGTTTTACTAAGAGTTGGCAATTATTTGAGAAATGTGTCAACTTGGCTCTCCATACTCTATCTGCTAGGTGTATTATGAAAGAATCATTAGCTACACATCTAATTATGGTAGCCTATTTAGTAAAACTCTTATGGACAGCAGCATCGAAAACCTTAGAAAAGTCTAAAAATATGTCAATGGAATACTTACCTTTGTCAATAGCATAAATACTACTTTTGTAAACTCTTATATGACTGATTCTGTTCTTCTACCATATTGGAAAATAAATTTTCATTCACACAAAAGGTTTTATTACCTCAAATATTTCTTTAATCTTTCACATTTTATTCCGTTATGTTTGAAAATAGTGATAACAGGTACCTAGACTGGTAGTTTTCTGTCGTTAACATTACATTTCGTTAGTAGAAGTACAACCCTTATCTGTTTTATAAACGTTTCTCTAATGTGAATAATTCATTTATTGTGACTGTAAAGTAAGTTTGTGTCTTCTGTATACATTGTCTCAGCACATACGTTGGTACTTCATCTAACCTTATTGCTTTTTTTATGTTTTACATTTTGTACAGCTAAACTGACGTCAGACTCTGTGGTTCGTAGAAAAATTATTGTACTAAGTGCATAATTATATGTAGGTGATGTACTGGTTTTTGAGAATGCATTCTTGTACGTTATCTGCAATACCTGAAAAATGCTCGTTCCTATAGTTTTCTATGAGGTGTGGATCGTTTATTAGTTTATCCTCCTCCATTATCTGTATGTTATCTTGTCTTTGGCTCTCCGTGTTTCCTTTTTAATGAGTTCTCACACTGATTTGCTTTCATTTTCTGCACAATATATTACTTTCGCCTTAAATGAGTTTTTGAAGCAACCATAATCTTCCTATAATTATTTCTGTAGCTACGCCAGAAATTAAAAGAAGCTATGACACATTATGTCTGTTTTTCATGAAACTGAGATACTTAAGGCTTTGGGCGGACTTAACACGTATTGATATACATTTGTTTTTGAAAAATTACTTTTGTAAATGGCTTGGCGGAGTTTAAGTAATGAGAGAGTTTCGTATTTACATTGGCTTTTGTATACAGTTCTGCCGAAACTTGGTTTACTACACTTAAGAGCCAAAGAAACGTCAATCTGCCTAATATCGTGTAGGCCACTTGCGAGTACGCAAAAGTGCCGCAACACGAGGAGGCATGTACTCGACCAATGTCGGACGTAGCACTGGAGGGGACTCATACCATGAATCCTGCAGGTACGTCCGGAAGACCGTAAGAGCACGACGGTATGCAGATACCTTCAGATGAGCATGTTGGAAAGCATCCCAGATGTGCTTGATAATGTTTCTGTCTGGAAAGTTTGGTGGCCAGGGGGTGTTTAAGCTCAGAACAGTGTTCCTGGAGTGACTCTGTAGCAATTACGGACGTGTGAGGCGTCGCATTGTCCTCATGGAATTGCCTAAGTCCATCGGAGTGCACAATGGACGTGAATGGATGCTGGTGATCAGACAGGATTCTTACGTACGTGTCAACTGTCAGAATCGAATCCAGATGTATTAGGGGACCTCTATCACTACTACTAAACACGCCCCACACCATTACAAAGCCTCCACCAGCTTCAACAGTACCCTGCTGACATGGAGGGTCCATGGATTCATGAGGTTGTGTCCGTACTCGTACCCGTACATCCGTTCGAAACAATTTGAAACGTTTCCAGTCATCAACAGTCCAATGTCGGTGATCACGGGCCCAAGCGAGGCGTAAAGCATTGTGTCGTGCAGTTGTAAAGGGTACACAAGTGGGGCGTCGGCTCTGAAAGCCCATATGGATGCTGTTTCGTTGAATGGTTCGCACGCTAACAACTGCTGACGGCCCAGCATTCAAATCTACAAAAATTTGCTAAGAGTTGCACTTCTGTCGTGTTGAACGATTCTCTTCGGATGTCGTTGGTCCAGTTCTTGTAGGATCTTTTACTGACCGCAGTGATGTTGCAGATTTGATGATTTACCGGATTCCTGATATTCACGGAATATTCGTGAAAATGGTCGTACGGGAAAATAGCCACTTCATCGCAACCTCGGCCATGCTGTGTCCCTTCAGCTGAGCGCCCATGTAACACCACGATTAAACTCACTTAAATTTTGAAAACATTTCATTGCAGCAGCAGTAACCAACAACTGCGCCAGACACTTGTTGTCTTATATAAAAGTTTCCGACCGCAGCGCCGTATTCTGCCTGTTTACATATCTCTGTATTTGAATACGCAAGCCTATACTAGTTTCTTTGACGCTTCAGTGTATCTCGATATGCTTGAGAACTTTCTTCTCCCACAGTTGGAGACTGATTCGAACAACTTCTTTTACCAACAAGAAGGGTCACTGCCACTTTGGCATTGAAATTGGGAATTTTTGAATCATAGGATTACTGAACGGTGCATTCGTCGCACAGTATCTATGAAAGGTATGAAAAAGCTTTTTCAGTTTCCCGAATATCAGAAAACTAAGTGTTTTGTATGTGTTTATTAGTTTCAGAAATATAGACGTGCCAAATCGGATGATTCTTTCCGATAGACCCTGCATATTCTATGCAAGTTATACTACCGATATTTCGAATCAATATTGCCTAGATTCTCCTGTAATAAACCATGGCATCCGGTTGCGCCTCTAACGCCTCCTTTTGTAGTCTTAAAAATCTACGATGACCTTACATAATCATCCCAGTTCCGCATTTGTGTGTGCTAGATATCCATTGTAAGGTTGGAGACAGCCCTTTGCTTGTATTATTCTTATGTACGGTACAGAATAGGTCATTAGTCAGATGGTATTGCACTGTACTCGAATGAGCCCAATCACTCACAACCAAATATCCTACAGATGCAATGTATTTGTTCATTTTTTTTTTAGGTCTGAGTCCATGCGTGTGTGGAGGATGGCTGCCATAAACTTCACCCAGTCCTCTCGTAGGTGGATCCACATATGAACCCTATCCAGGACGTACTAGCCTGTGGATCATCCTCTACACACGTTCCCGATATAGTGCACAGTGGGTCAACCAGCGGGAGGACTGCGTCGGGTTTATTGGTTCACCAGATCCGCCTGCAGTTTCCTACCCTGCTCTGGGATCTTCAGATGAAAGGACCCCTGGCCACGCGCATCGTAACTCTCTGGTGCTTACACACCCAACGCCACGTGCACCACTTGGCCCAGTGCCTGGCGGTCAGCAAAGTGACCACTTGCCGGCCTCCCTAACACTCCCTCGACTTTCATGCTACAGGAGGCGGCAGATGATTGTAATGTACTATGCCGATCTCAAGGCGTGCTTTTCTTGGGATCTAACACGAGCAGTAGAATTGTTTTTGAATGTTACCGTCTTGCTCCCTCAGCTATGTAAAATAACAACATGGATGCGAAGGATGCAGCTGGCATTGGGTATACTAGGCTATCTGTCTCTCTCAGAATGAACAAATTGTGTTTTTATAAAGATAGCAGACGTGTCCAGTTTTCCAGCCACTTGCCAGCCAACAAGATTTGTTTGTTTCAGAACTTACCCTTTTTCCCCAACAGCTGCTATCAGCTCCTCAAAAACCTGCACCAACCCTGACTAATGTGGTGTTCAGTACCGTATATAAGAATTATACTCACGATGGACTACCTCCATCCTTCCAACGGAAGTCTGGCACACAAAATAGCGGAACAGGGTCGATTTTATGCCATAATCGGGGTTCTTTAAGAGTATAAAAGCAGGCCGTAATAGGCGCAGCAGGACACCTTCGTTTGTTGTTATTACTGGAGAACCTCTACAGAATTGTTACGAAATATCGGTTATATAATTTGCATCAAAGATGTTACGCTCTTTAGCAGGATGAATTTAAATGTGATTGTTGTTGTTGTTGTGGTCTTCAATCCTTAGACTGGTTTGATGCAGCTCTCCACGCTACCCTATCCTGTGCAAGCTTCTCCATCTCCCAGTACCTACTGCTACCTACATCCTCCTGAATCTGCTTAGTGTATTCATCTCTTGGTCTCCCTCTACGATTTTTACCCTCCACGCTGCCCTCCAATACTAAACTGGTGATCCATTGATGCCTCAGAACATGTCCTACCAACAGATCCCATTTTCTAGTCAAGTTGTGCCACAAGCTCCTCTTCTCCCCAATCCCTTTCAATACCTCCTCATTAGTTATCTAAACTTCTGCACTCTTCTGAAGCACCACATTTCAAAAGCTTCTATTCTCTTCTTGTCTAAACTATTTGTCGTCCATGTTTCACTTCCATACATGGCTACACTCCATACAAATAGTTTCAGGAACGACTTCCTGACACTTAAATCAGTATTTGATGTTAACAAATTTCTCTTCTTCAGAAATGCTTTCCTTGCCATTGCCAGTCTACGGTTTATATCCCCTCTACTTCGACCATCATCAGTTATTTTGCTCCCCAAATAGCAGAACTGCTTTACTACTTTTAGTGTCTCATTTCCTAATCTAATTCCCTCAGCATCACCCGACTTAATTCGACTACATTCCATTATGCTCGTTTTGCTTTCGTTGATATTAATCTTATATTCTCCTTTCAAGACACTATCCATTCCGTTCAACTGCTCTTCCAAATCCTTTGCTGTCTCTGACAAAATTACAATGTCATCGGCGAACGTCAGAGTTTTTACTTCTTCTCCATGGATTTTAATACCTACTCCGAATTTTTCTTTCAATTCCTTCACTGCTTGCTCAATATACAAATTGAATAACATCAGAGATAGGCTACAACTCTGTCTCACTCCCTTCCCAACCACTGCTTTCCTGTCATGCCCCTCGTCTCTTATAACTGCCATCTGCTTCCTGTACAAATTGTAAATAGCCTTTCGCTATTTTAACCCTGACACCTTCGGAATTAGAAAGAGAGTATTCCACTCAACATTCTCAAAAGCTTTCTCTAACTCCACAAATGCTAGAAACGTAGGTTTGCCTTTCCATAATCTAGCTTCTAAAATAAGTCGTAGGGTCAGCATTGCCTCACGTGTTCCAATATTTCTACGGAATCCAAACTGATCTTCCCCGACGTCGGCTTCTACTAGTTTTTTCCATTCGTCTGTACAGTATTCGCGTTAGTATTTTGCAGCCGTGACTTATTAAACTGATAGTTTGGAATCTTTCACATGAGTGTACACCAGCTTTCTTTGGGATTGGAATTATTACATTCTTCTTGAAGTCTGAGGATATATCGCCTGTCTCATACATCTTGCTCACCAGATGGTAGAGTTTTGTCAGGACTGGCTCTCCCAAGGCAGTCAGTAGTTCTAATGGAATGTTATCTACCTCTTGGGCCTTGTTTGGTCTCAGGTATTTCAATGCAGTGTCAAGCTCTTCAATGGTAGTATCATATCTACCATTTCATCTTCATCTACATCCTCTTCCATTTCCATAATATTGTCCTCAAGTACACCGCCCTTGAATATACCCTCTATATACTCCATCAATCTTTCTACTTTCCCTTCTCTGCATAGAATTGGGTTAACATCTGAGCACTTGATATTCATACAAGTGGTTCTCTTTTCTCCAAAAGTCTCTTCAATTTTCCTGTAGGCAGTTTCTATCTAACCCCTAGTGAGATAAGCCTCTACATCCTTCCATTTGTCCTCTAGCCGTCTCTGCTTAGCCTTTTTGCACATCCTGTCGATATCATTTTTCAGACGTTGGTATTCCATTTCGCCTGCTTCATTTACTGCATTTTTATATTTTCTCCTTTCATCCACTAAATTCAAAATTTCTTCTGTTACCCAAGGGTTTCTACTAGCCCTCGCCTTTATACCTATTTGATCCTCTGCAGCCTTCACTATTTCATCCCTCAAAGCTACCTATTCTTCTTCTACTGTATTTCTTTCACCATTCCTGTCAATTGTTCAGTTATGCTCTCCCTGAAACTCTGTACAACCTCTGGTTTAGTCAGTTTATTCTGGTCCCATCTCCTTAAATTCCCACCTTTTTGTAATTTCTTCAGTTTTAATCTACAGATCATAACCATTAGATTGTGGTCCGAGTCCACATCTGCCACTGGAAATGTCTTTCAATTTAAAACCTGGTTCCTAAATCTCTGTCTTACTATTATATAATCTATCTCAAATCTGTCAGTATCTCCAGGGTTCTTCCATGTACACAACCTTCTTTTATGATTCTTTAACCAAGTGTTAGCTATGATTAAGTTGTGCTTTGCACAAAAGTCATCTAGGCGGCTTCCTCTTTCATTCCTTACCCCCATTCCATATACACCTACTACCTACTCTTCCTTTTCTTATTACCGAATTTCAGTCACCCATGACTATTACATTTTCGTCTTCCTTCACTATCTGAATGATTTATTTTATTTCATCATACATTTATTCAATTTCTTTGTCATCTGCAGAGAGACTTGGCATATAAACTAGTACTACTGCAGTAGGCGTGGAATCGTGTCTATCTTGGCCACAATAATGCGTTCACTATGCTGGTGGCAGTAGCTTACCCGCACTCCTAGTTTTTTTATTCATTATTAAACCTACTCCTGCATTACCCCTATCTGACTTCGAATTTATAACCCTGTATTCGCCTGACCAAAAGTCTTGTTCCTCCAGCCACCGATCTTAGCTAATTCCCACTATATCTAACTTAAACCTATCCATTTCCCTTTTTAAATTTCGTAACGTATCTGCCCGATTAAGGGATCTGATATTCCATGCTCCGATCCGTAGAACGCCAGTTTTCTTTCTCCTGATAACGACATCCTCTTGAGTAGTCCCCGTCCGGAGATCCGAATGGGGGACTATTTTAACTCCGGAATATTTTACCCGAGAGAACGCCATCATTATTTAACCATACAGTAAAGCTGCATGCCCTCGGGAAAAATTACGACTGTAGTTTCCCCTTGCTTTCAGCCGTTCGCAGTACCAGCACAGCAAGGCCGTTTTGGTTAGTGTTACAAGGCCAGATCAGTCAATCATCCAGACTGTTGCCCTTGCAACTATTGAAAAGGCTGCTGCCCCTCTTCAGGAACCACACGTTTGTCTGACCTCTCAACAGATACCCCTCTGGTGTGGTTGCACCTACGGTACAGCTATCTGTATCGCTGAGGCACACAAACCTCCCCACCAATGGCAAGGTCCATGATTCACGTGGGTGGGGGGGGGGGGGGGGGGTAAATGTGCTTAAATTCCCTAGAGAATCGTAAACCGATGAGATTTTCATTGTTTGCTGGGTTGTAGCACTGTCGAAAATAACGTACAAGTGGTTGAAATCGAGAGTTCGTGATTGGTAATATACATGCATAGTTGTATATGAAGAGAGCTGTCAGCGGTGGCCGGTTGTGGTTTCCATGCACAACTAGCTAACTGTTTGTCTATAAACTACGTTTCTGGGGGTATGCACTCTGTGGGTACGGGGAGGGGAATCTGTCACGGACACCAGGATGCTAAGTGCTGTCGACACAGTGCCATCTAACGAATATTATTACTGGGGCACAAAATACCCAAAATCTACAGTTTTTAGACGTCCTGATACGGTTATGGGTACTATCAGAGTTGGAAGTTCTAAACAAAACTACCGAAGCTAGTCTGGTAGGCAATAAGACCATACACTTACGGGATAAAAGTATTAGCATTAGCTGAAATTAACTCTGTACACATGTCATCATGTCTGATGAATGTGAATAACTGTGCTAGACTTCCAGTTTCCGTCAAGTACGTCACTACATGAGTCTGTAGACAAGCTCTCAGATGTGCTGTAGCAGTAGACGGGTTTGTTCTCAGACTAGGAGTTTCCACTCGTTGAGTCTCATCTAGGCACGAGGCCAGTATTACTATAATTTTTAATATCTTCCTATCCAAAATGCATGCATACAGATCTTCGAAAAGAGAGTAACTGTTAGGGTATTTTGCCGGCTGAAGTGGCCGTGCGGTTCTAGGCGCTACAGTCTGGAGCCGAGCGACCGCTACGGTCGCAGGTTCGAATCCTGCCTCAGGCATGGATGTGTGCGATATCCGTAGGTTTGTTAGATTTAAGTACTTCTAAGTTCAGAAGTTAAGTCACATAGTGCTCAGAGCCATTTTGTTCGGGTATTTTAATAGGCTGGTGTATAAGACACGCAAATATCCTCGTATAAAATCAAACAACTCGTGGGTGTCCCGGCAATATGACCATTGTTGTTGTTGTTGTGGTCTTCAGTCCTGAGACTGGTTTGATGCAGCTCTCCATGCTACCCTATCCTGTGCAAGTTGCTTCATCTCCCAGTACCTACTGCAACCTACATCCTTCTGAATCTGCTTAGTGTATTCATCTCTCGGTCTCCCTCTACGATTTTTACCCTCCACGCTGCCCTCCAATATGACCATACAAACAAGGAAAAATGTCAAAAAATATGAAAAAATTACATAAAATCATGAAACATCGGGGAAAACGTAGTATAATTACAATAAATTGATGGAAAGAACCTAAAATTGATGGAAATACGACGGAATATGTAAAATTGCGAAAGGAACTAGCAAAATTACTGAAATTGGTTAAGAACACACAAAATTAGAGATAAAGTGCCGCGAAATTCGGGGAAATGATTTAGTTTCGGGTACCTGGACACTAAAGAGCGAGAAATATTAAAAAATATGCTCTGGCTGCTTTAACTTTTAACAGCCGCCCTCCCCCTGAAATCTACGTGGGTTTTCGTAACACATACCCCAACAAACGTGACATAAGTATTACGTAGAGGCACCATATTAAAGCAGGCAAATCATAAGAATACTAATCCATAACAGTATTTTCTCACACATGCAGTCTAACACATACATTCCCGAATTACGGGTTGTACTCACAAACAATGCTATTCATCATCTATTAAGGAGAAGAATCAATCCTTTTATCAAACTAACGCCATTCCCAAGAGTGTTCTCTAGGATACCGACCCGATTTCACACGTGTCGCCTTTAATAGTGCGAATTCTGTGTACTCGAGAGATATGATATCAGGGCAAAATTGCTGTATTGTCCTACACATGAACAAAATACCTAAAATCAGACCAGGACTTCTTTGTGCAAGGTAAATGCTATCAGAGCTTTGGTGGTGCTGCAGTAAACAGCAATAGGACTGTTACATCTCCTTTGGCTACTGATCGTGGTGCTTACTTCCGTGCATGAAGTTGCTGCTTCTTCGGGTGCATTTTCGTGCAGCAGTATGTGTGTGGTACTTCAATGTATCACCTATCGAAGATATTCATGTCGGTTTTTATTCGCTCTGATCCTTGTGAGACATAGCCACGTCCATTGAAACCAATACTGCTACTACTACTAATGATACGCATGACCGATATGGGAAGCGAGATTCTGGACACATACGTTTCTGACTTAAAAAGACATTTAAAATCCATTAATGTACTAAGAGACAGAATAGCAGTCTCCAGACTTCATTTTAGTGGGCTTATAAGCAGCTCGAGCGACTGATATACACTGAAGATGCTATCCTAGAGCACCAGAAAACTGTAGAAGGAATTAGTTTTATTATTTTAAAGTTTGTCTCCATAGTAGTTGAACAAAAACTTGCGAGGTGGTTGTATGACTGATTTTGGGCAAATGTATCCCGCTTTAAAGTATTAGGAGCGTTGCATTCCGCACTAGTGATACTTTAGAAACTGTGTGTCGTTAATAATATGGCATTTTTAGGTGCAGAACCATGTTGCTATCGGAGAGTGTGTTTATGCTCTAGGATCATTTCCGTCTTGCCAGTACCTTCATCGTACTGACTCCATACAGTGAAATTATGCTTCAGACTTGATAGCACCGTTGATATACTTGAGATCTTTCAGTCTCCATCCGTCTGGAGCGCCATCACGTACAAACTACACGTTTCTTCTTACTCTTTATATTACCACAACACTCTCACGTCTACTATACACCGATAAGAGGTGCTTTCCTGCTCGACATGCACGCATTTGGAGAGATCTTGTGTTTTTGGATGGTTGCTGTGGGTAAGATTGGTGTTGCAGGGAGAACTGGTCAAGCACAATGTGGGAGGGATCTGTCAATCTCCGACTTTATCCCACGAATGCTAGTTTACTCTGTGATGCCCATCCACACAGGGCAAAACAGACAGTGGCAATCGCAAATTCTGCACTGTGTTTGATCCGTTGGAAATATGGAGATAACCTAATTGCATCTGTATAGCACGCTGACTGCCTGGTATACTTTATTGTATGTGGTGGAATGGGCATGCTGCACAGTCATCTAGCTGCATTCGCAATCTAGTACATGTTACTTACAAATTAGTGGAGGGGTGAATCAGCGATGATGCAGAAATTGGGAAGCATTCTGCCGTGTTATTCGCTGGCATTGAAATTACGGAACAACTGGTAAAATTGCTAAAATTGATCAATTTATCAGCTGCAGTGTACATTATAGTACTTCATACGATATCAACAGTATCTTCCCCATGCCATCCATCCAATGGTATACTGTTGACTACCACATACTGATTGCCTGACACCACTTGGTTGAGATGGAGGGAGCCTTGGGGTAACTCTGGATATCTGTTACTTGTCACTGTGGAGCATGTGCTTAAATATAGAGGTAATCACCTTCAGACGGTAGTCTAGAAGCGTTCCTCAATGCTGCAGACTCGTCCTAGTTTCAAACGCTGCAATGCCCTGTAGATTTTTTCATTTTTTCACCAATAAGATAATGGTACCTCTTTTTGTTTCTACTAACTTACACGTGTTCTGAATGACACCCCATAGTAATAATGAACACCAGAACAGCAATCATGTACATGACTGCAAAATGAGGAAACAATGGTCTACGAAACAGGACACCGAGACATCCGTCAACCTGTCGCTGTGGAAGATGTGATTAACTGTATTGATCATCACCTTTGGATAGTTGTTGGAAACACTCTACAATGCAACAAAATCTTCCAGTTTCCATATGTTGAGATGTCTTCCACATTTCTGTAAATGAGAATCATAGCTTCTGTGTTTTATTTGTACAGACCTGTGTATTGTGAAAGGTGCATACTTAACACTATGGAATGGTCATCCTTCTGTGAGAGCCAAATTATCGAAATGTGTTAATGGCAGTTTATTAGCTGAGACACACCTCGTAGTCATGGTAGAAAAACTAACTGTAGGAAGGTGTACGTAGCAGTAGTTGTATACCGTTTTGATTTGTTGCAGTCTGAATTCTCTCTTTTTCTTTAATCTGATGGCGGTTTTGAAATAACGAGGCCATTCTGCGGGGATTGGTAGTTTTCGCTGCAAAATAGTGCAAGTCTTTCTTTCTCAATTTTATGCAGGTCGACGTGTATGGCCTGATGATTTGTAATCGGCAGTGGCGTACTTCGTTGGTTGTCGCAAAATACTAAGATGCGAAGTGTATATCTTGCACTGCAATGAAATAACTGTACAGATTTTGCTCATAAACTCAATGAAACTGGACTGCGCCTATTTTCGTGAAAAGAGAACCTTTATTATCGTCGCAACTATGTTCTCCTCTTTCAAAGAAGCTCAATGATAAGACATGCTTTGACATTAAATAGAACTGCTCTCCATATCAAAATGGGGGCCGCTTGCAGTGACGATGTGGGGACGATCTAGCATGCGTGTGTGTGTGTGTGTTCGTGTGTGTGTGTGTGTGTGTGTCTGTGTGACTGAGAGTGTGTCTGGAATTTCGGTTTTGTTCCATATGGATCCAGTCTTTCAGAGAAATACATTTAAGAGATTTCAAGAAGCATTCTCTTCTTGCCGCTTCTCTATCTGTGACTGATTCCCACAGACTAGAGAGAGTATTACAATTCCACCAGAAGGCTGCCTTTCCGGACCATCAGCAGCAAGGCAGAACGCACCTCTATCCATACCTATCCAGTGAGGAGAGGGATGGAGGATGAGAGGACGGGTGAAGGGGGCGGGCAGGTGTAACACTGCTTCCACGTTAGTTTATGAGTGCCAACTGAGGAGAATGCAAGTTTAACTACAGCCCCCTCTCTAGTCTTTTGAGATGACGATTATCCACAGTACATGTTTGGCATTATGACCGATTCAATATGAGTGCTGGTTTTTCACAGTTTCGATGTGTAATTAGAACAGTGGTGCATTTTCCATTAGTTTCGGTAGTGTGTATTGACTTTGAATACCTGGGCAGCAGAGTGATTGTCGAGCAGACGCCCATAGCGAAGTCTGCTGTCGAACAGCGGTGGATAAAGCCCTCAGCTAAGCTTATAGGTAATACGCTTATTAAACTCCTTTCCCTCCAGCACCAGCATCTTTTCAACTGAATATATTTCCGCAATAAAAAGAGTAATGATAGGATCTTACACCCCCAGCCTTTACCCTGCCAGCTTGTCGGTGTAGGGTTGAGTTTGAGTGCGTCTGTCACTATCTTGAAGTCTTATTGGTTCAAATGGCTCTGACCACTACGGGACTTAACTTCTGAGGTCATCAGTCCCCTAGAACTTAGAACTACTTAAACCTAACTATCCTAAGGACATCACACACATCCATGCCCGAGGCAGGATTCGAACCTGCGACCGTAGTGGTCGCGCGCTTCCTGACTTTAGCGCCTAGAACCGCTCGGCCACCCCGGCCTGCCGAAGTCGTATTGTGAAATCTTTTCCCAACAGGATAACGCCACTTCCATGCTGTCCTCGATTTTTGACCTGTATTGTGATTTTGGGCAGTCTTTCTGTGGTACTATGCATATAGTTGTGTAATTAGGGCCTATCTGTATGAGTAATTACGAAATTACAACTGATCTTTAGCGTCCAAAGCGAAATAAATAAACCACGGTAACCTTTATCTAGTGCATCTGGGCAGTTTCCATGTATTGAGGGCTGCACTTGAGCTTTCCATCCAGAAGGACCAGGGTTCGATTCCCAGAAAGCGTACTGCCATTTTTAATTTACCTGTCCGGCACACAGTTTTAATCCGCCAGGAAGTTTCATATCAGCGCACACTCCGCTGTTGAGTGAATATCTCCTTCATCCCGGATTAGTTCCCCATTCGGAAAAGGATCGTAAGGGGGGAGGTGAATTGGAAGGAGAAGAAAATAAAATAAAATAATACAATCAGCGAAGGCATGAAGTTCTATGGATCGGATGTTAGAAGTTAGAACGTGGTAGGTAAGCCTTGTCACGGATCGACGTATTGCATCAGGCTTCAGTGTGCGCTCATATATGACTACTTAGTGAACACGGGCGGATTCTAAGAGGTCTTTGGCGAGCTGGCTCTCTCGCAGCCAGTCTGCCAGGGAGACGGGTGCTGTCTAGCTGGAAAACTCATGGGGTGTGTGTAGCACCTGGCGGTCCCAGGTTGGCGACTGAGCTTTCGACGACGGGTGTGTGAGCCGCGGACCATCGTAGTTGGTGGTATCACGGGAAGAAAGACATTTCCCACCGCTATCCAAGGACTGGTGGTGCAAACCGCCGCCTCTGCCAGAGCTCTACTTTATGTACCGCCATGGGACTGCAAGCTGCACGTTTACGTCTCTTCTTTAATACCCGCGGAAGAGCTTGAAGCTGTTGCTGCCATTTAACAGTGCAGCAGCGCTGTTCTAACTGCAATTACACTTCATACCAGCCCACTGCCTTGCAAGTTTGGCTAACATGGCTAATGCTCGTCCACTGGGCGGACCTCTGAGGGAAGCCGATAGCCATTAATTATTATCTTGCTATTTAAATCATCTAATTTGTTTGTCAAGGTTCAGCTGGCTGCGATAAAACTTCCTTCTAATTACGTGCTTTCTGTTTATTGCATTGGTTCTTTGGCGAGACAAGTCGATAACGACATAGGATCTTACATTCAGTAAATGTTGCCGTTGTGAACATCGTAAAGTTTTGGTGTGACATTTAACGCTCCACCTGTCGCCTTGCAGTCATCGCTAAGTATTAAAGAGACTGTTTATTTAAGGCCAGGAAGCGGCTCATGCAATCAAATTTTTCTTTTCCTTCTTTTAATTGGTGGAAAGCTGTATTAACGTACTGCAAATCTGTTATATCACCCGTACCACGAATGATTTATTTGTCATTTCCTGTATTATAAAACATAAAGGTATTGAAGCAAGGCGTGCAGCTAATCCATAAATCTAATCCCCAAATTGTGCCATTCAACCGTTTGTTCAAAAAATGGTTCAAATGCCTCCAAGCACTATGGGACTTAACATCTGAGGTCATCAGTGCCCTAGACTTAGAACAACTTAAACCTAACTAACGTAAGGACATCACACACATCCATACCTGAGGCAGGATTCGAACCTGCGACCTTAGCAGCAGTGCGGTTCCAGACTGAGGCGCCTAGAAGCACTCGGCCACTGAGGCCAGCCAACTGTTTGTTGCCACGCTATATTGCACGTGTTGATTTTAATGTGTTTGTAATAACTGTCTTGTGTACGTTTTAGAACTAGTTAATTTGGACGACTTGGCCGCGTTCTTGTGGAGTACCACCAGGTGCGAACGGCATTCAATACCAGAAGGTTGATCAGAATGTTTTGTGGAAGTGTCACCTTCAAATTTCGTATTGCAGTTGTTGTATACGTCTTTAGACATATTATTGTTGTAACTGATTTAAGCGTCGTAGAATGTATTCAGTTAAGTTTCAGATGGATGTTAGTGTTTGTCTGTGTACATTATTAGACGCACTGCTAAAAGCTTTTAAGAGTTGTTTACTTTTATTTAAAGCTTATACCGTTAAGATAACGTAATTTTATTCTCAAATGCTCATTCATGCAAAGAACATTTGGTAAATTTCGACATACCTAAATCTTTACCTTAAAGTGCTCTCAGTTTGGAAATTGGTACGTATACCCTTTGGTTTTGCTGGCCATCCTTTTAAATCTACTGGTTCATGTTGAATTTTGTAATGGTAATAAATTGTAACATGTGATAACAAATGATGCTCAATCTCCATTAGCCCAGGCATTCCTTGTCCTTCCTAGTAGATGTGTTTCAGGGCATCTCAGTAGGAAAGCTAGAAAATCTGAAGAATAAAACACAAAACATCACTCTTGATTCAGTGGGCCTCAGTAAAGTAAAAATGAACGTAGATATGGATTCCTGGTCAGATGAATGTAGGGTAATATCAACAAAAGCAGAAAATTGTTAAAAGGACTAGGATATGTAATTAATAAGAAAGTCGGACAGTGAGTAAGCCAAATTTCGATGTCGCAAGCAGAAGAGGAAGAGATGGAGAAACTATATGACGATACTGAACAGGTGATTCAGCATGTAAAAGGAGATTATGATGGACTTTGGTAGATTGGAATTCCGTAGTACAAGGAATAGAAGAAATAGTTACGGGAGAGTATGGGCTGGGTGGTAGGACAACGGGAGGTTGAGTAATTGAGCTCTACATTAAATTTCAGTTAGTAATAGTGGGTAAACTGTTCAAGAAATAAAGTTTCGGAAGAGTTGGAAGTTTTCAGTTGGCTTTCATCATAGTCAGGCAGAGATTCCGAAATCAGATATATGATAATACGACTTACCCAGTAGCACATATAGATACGCAACACAATGAAAGTCGGGACCAGGCTGAAGTTATAGAGAGTCGTTCAGAGGTATCAGTCTAAAAGGAAGTGGAATAATGAGGAATGACGAAATGTGATTATGTACCCCTATGTATGACATTGCGATCGTAGAAGGACTCTTAAACGCTCTGCTATTTTGGTCACTTACGTGTCAATGTCGCACGCCGCCCAACCCCACTCTCTCCCCCACCACCGGTTCCCTTCCTCGGATCGTGTCACTGGAGAGCCGAGAAAAATAAACAACTCTTGCTGCTTCATATTGTGTTCAAATTTTGTGTCGAATGGTTCTGAACCGTACCAATTCCACCGTGTAAACCAGAGAACTACGTCTGCACTCAGCAGGAACGCTGTCACTGTCAGTGACATTGAGGATCCACGATGCCTTTAGAGAACGTTTGAATCGTCAGATGGTATCGGCAGCGTGAAATGTAGTTAAAATCGTTGTCTTGTTGCTAAACAATTATGCTCAGTGTGTGGCAACCAACGACGCAACAGAAGATGTTTTTTCATTACGCCCACATATGACCGAGTGAGGCCTTTTTGTGTCGGGTATGAGCAGCGGTCTATCCGAAATATTTTCCTCAGCTACCAGCATGGCGGTTTTAAGCTCTATCACGATGACGTCAAGAGAGGGGGAGAAAGGTGGGTAAGAGGAGGTTTACGACCCTCCTGTGAGATATCCGCAGTGGCGTTGGGAAGAATTGTGGTCAAATTTGATGCCAATGTGACATCATTAACCAACCTTACAATTGATATTATAACCCTCCTACATCTCCGGCTAATTAGTCTTTTCTATATGACCGTGTACCTACAGTCCCTAATCTGTGGGGAAAAGGCATTCACTCCGAAGAATAATTCCATACCAAGAAGTAGAAGAAGTTATAACTGAATCGCAACTGCTTAGTACTTTAGCAATGACGATTAGAAACAAAGTTTGGTTAACTTTACATATTGTTATTATGTAAACTAGTTTTTAACGAACAGTAGTTGATGGAAAAATTGGAAAAAAAGGTTTTCAATGTCTGTCAATGAAAATAACCAATGGCCGCAAGAATAATTAAATTGAAACTGAACTTTACATTCGTATGCAATCTTACATGAGAATAGTTACTGGTGTCATAACGTAGGAACAGTACCTAACGGGCACTTTCAAGTACTTCACACCACGCACGTCATAGTAGTCAAATAATAATCAAATAGCAAACACATACTACATATTATATTAATTTTCAAAGGTCGGTTGAAGTAAGACTGTTTACTGGCTGCAGACACAAATTTTCTGTTACGTTACTCACCGTAATTGTAGCTAACAGAAAGATTGTTTGAATTTACTTATTGGTAAGGACTGTCATTTACCTAGCAGTTACTCTGATATTTCTTTGTAATAAACGTTATAAATAATGCCCATTGTGCTTTGACAATAAATTCAGTGTGAAAGTTACGTGTATTATTAGTACAAATTTTTTGTTATGAAAGTTACTCTGTTTTTAGCAAATGCAATAACAGTGGCTTTTGCATAATTATATTTCTGACATTATTCACATTACATCCAGAGATTTAATTATTACGTAATTGTATAAAAGTCGGAAAAATTATGTTTTGATAATCTAATTAATTATTGTTCACTTCCCTTTCAGTTCATTTTCTGATTATCTCGGTTCATAGATGGATAGATTGGGTATTACTTGGATAATGACTTAGGATAATTATTTACGTGACAATATGTACGAAAACAATGTTATTCAAGCAATAAAATTCCACCTATGGTCTGTGTGTTACACTTCTAGATATAAAAGTCTGGATCTTACTTCACTTCATGATACCGTTGGTTTCTCGAGTGGCTTCATTTAGCGGTAAAATAGGGTAGAGGTTGATCAGCTTATCATACCATAGCCAATAACAAGGCCCACGGTACTCTTGTTGCATTTCGCGGGTTCGATTCCCGGTGGGGTCAGGAATTTTCACCTGCCTCGAGATGACTGGGTGTTCGTGTTGTCCTAATCATTTCATCATCATTCGTGAAAGTGGCGAGATTGGGTTAAGCAAAGGCTGGGAATTTGTAGGGGCGCTGATACCGCGCAGTTGAGCGCCCCACAAACCAAACATCATCGTCATCATCATCATCATCATCATCATCTTGCTGCATTTGTACTGTGCTCAATAAAGGCCATATACATAGCTTGCTCCGATTAGACACTCGCCAAAACAACCATTTCAGTTTTCACTGTTCCGAACTTCGATAACAGACTTTTTATCTCCGCAATTTTGCTTAGCCACACCGGCGAATACCCACAGCCAACGACACCCATCGTCTCCTCGCGAGTCCGAACTGGTACTTTGCTGGCGAGCTCGCACGCCAAGCGAGAATACATTTGCCACGCGGGATTAACCTAGCGGTCTTAGGCGCTGCAGTCATAGACTGTGCGGCTGGTCCCAGCGGAGGTTCGAGTCCTCCCTCGGGCATGGGTGTGTGTGTTTGTCCTTACGATAATTTAGCTTAAGTAGTGTGTAAGCTTAGGGATTGATGACCTTAGCAGTTAAGTCCCATAAGATTTCACACACATTTGAACGTTTGATAATGCTTTTACAAATTAATTACACTCTTTGACAATAGTTTCTCCCTGACTAGGCCAGAGTGTCTGTGTGAAAACTGTTAACATCCATGCGTATTCTCTTTCTTAAACAGCAAATAGCATTCTAACTTGTCAACATTTTTACAAGAATAATGGCTCAAATAGTTCAAATGGCTCTGAACACAATGGGACAACATGTGAGGTCATCAGTCCCCTAGAACTTAGACTTACTTAAATCTAACTAACCTAAGGACATCACACACATCCATGCCAGAGGCAGGATTGGAACCTGCAACCGTTGCAGCATCGCGGCTCCGGGCTAAAGCACCAAAGTACCTAGAACCGCTCGGCCACCGCGGCCGGCTACAAGAATAATATTCAGCATAACTAATAAAACAAGCTTCGTAAAACACGTAGAAAATGTATGATCATCCACACAGTTATGGTGTTGTAACATGAACTTCTCAGCTCTCGCCATTTTTTTACATTACAGAGGAGGATTGTCGGCACCTTTAAACCAATTCGAGAGATATTTACTTGTGTTTCGCATATGGTAATTAACGTCTACATTGAATTTTAACTATATCATCCACATAGTTATGGTGTTGTAACATGAACTTCTCAGCTCTCGCCATTTTTTTACATTACAGAGGAGGATTGTCGGCACCTTTAAACCAATTCGAGAGATATTTACTTGTGTTTCGCATATGGTAATTAACGTCTACATTGAATTTTAACTATATCATCCACATAGTTATGGTGTTGTAACATGAACTTCTCAGCTCTCGCCATTTTTTTACATTACAGAGGAGGATTGTCGGCACCTTTAAACCAATTCGAGAGATATTTACTTGTGTTTCGCATATGGTAATCAACGTCTACGTTGAATTTCAACTATTACTGTGCAGCCGTACAGAATTGGATTTCTTCGCCTATTTATGTGCTAGGTAGAGGACGGATACGAGGGACTGGACACACAGATCAGACGTTAAAGGAAGCAGAGCGTGTGCAGACTCTGCGACTGTCTGACGCAGCCACTATTGTTGTGCAGCAGACGGAAGGAGACTGCGGGACCAATGGACTATGGCACTATTATCCGCCAGTCAACATGAAACTGAAAATGATGCGAAGGAAAAAGCCATAGAGAACTATTGAAATTTTTTTGTCCCAGTATCGTGCCATTGCCAAATAGGGAGTGCAGTGCGGACAGTACTAATTCCATTCAGCGTATTCCCGGCAGTGCAGTCTGGAACGGGACGTTGAATAGCAGCGCAGCAGACGTGCAGGTTGTGTTTGGCATTTGAGCGACTAAACGCAAGCCGGAGCGCAGGCGGGCGCGAATTGTGGCGCAGAGGCAGCTGGCGGCGAGTGCAGGCGACACAACAAGCTGTGCTTTGTCGTCCACGTCTTTGTTGCCAACTGGTGAATGGCGGCGCGCTGGCGATATGTGTTATTGCTCTGCCGGGCCATCAAAGAACGCCTGCGAGCCGCACAAAACATTCGCCGGCGGCTGGTAGCGCGGCAGGTGAGGTGCGCGTATGTTGTCGGAGGCGGGCTATCGCGAAAGGCAGCGCGGCGGCGCGGCGCTGAATGGCGATAAGCCAGATTGTGCCTGCCGTGGCGGATGAAAGCGGCGATCGCGTCGCTCGTGCTCCACTACTGTGCCGCTGCGTAGTTGGCCGCCAGTGACGCACGGCGTGTGGCCTATCAGGCTGCCTGTTAGGTGCAGTTCACGTCTTCGTCTCATCTGTCACGCAACACAAGCGATTGTGCCGTGCTACCGAATGCACTTAAGGGGGATTGCACGTCAAACGGGCCGACTTCTAGCAGGAGACGCACCACAGGACATTTCAATTTTCACTGTCTACACTTTTACAAACAAATTCATAAAACGTTGTCAGCATGACCAGGAAGGACTCAGGATTCACACTCTCAGCAGTGGGAGTTCAAAAACACAACAATATTTTTTTCACATTTGAAATTTCATCATTTTTCCACTTTTTATTGGCTGCATGTGTTACTATAGATACACTTTTCTTCATAAGTAGAAGAGATTTTTCGATGAATTTCGCACAGCATACAAACCATACTTACAGGTGCATTAAACTCTAGAATTTCTTTAATTTACGAAAAAATGAATGAGCTGTTGTATTTTAAATTTCATGTTTAGAAAAAACTTAAATTCTATACTTAATTATCTGAATTTTTACGGCAGTTTTTAATAGATTTGGAAAATTTTTGAGTTTCATACACCTGTGAGTATGGTTTGTGTGCTGTGCAAAATTCATCGAATAATGTCTCTTACTTACGAAGAAAAGCGTACCTATAGTAACACATGCAGCCAATAAGAAGTGAAAAAATGATGAAATTTCAAATGTGAAAAGAAAATTGTTATGTTTTTGAACTTCCACTGCTAAGAGTGTGAATCCTGAATCCTTCCTAGTCATGTTGACAAAGTTTTACGTATTTGTGAAAGTATAGACAGTGAAAATTAAAATTTCCTGTGGTGCCTCTCCCGCCCCAAGTCGGCCTGTTTGACGTCCTACCCCCCTTAACGAGCTGATGAAAACTTCGAGTACGACGAGATCTGGGGAAGCATGATGGTAATGGTGAACGGAGAAGGTGTCAACTGAACTATGGTGTAAATGGTCTGAAGATGGTCACCTTCTGATCGAAACCGGTAACCACTGCAAATAAATATTTTATTGCGGTGAAGATTGTTCTTCATCCATTTTTATAGTACAATGTTGCAGTGCCTGTGTTGTTAAGGATGGTTTGTTGGTTTGTGGGATTGAAGGGACCAGACTGCTAGGGTCTTCGGTCCCTTTTTTGTTAATGAGCACTCCGTCTTCAGACCACAAGTGACTCATCGCGACCATCCGACCGCCGCGTCATCCTCAGATGGGGACGCGGATAGGAGGGGCGTGTGGTGAGCAGATTGCTCTCCCAGTCGTTACGATGGCTGTCTTTGACAGGTGTTGATAATGAGTATGATGCAATATTCCTTCGGACATGCAGCCACTACATTTGTCATGAAATATACAGAATGTACTTGCAGTTGCCAATACGAGCAACTGGCAACTGTGTAATGGAATGACGACAATGAAAGTTTCTGCTGGTCCGGCACCTGAACTGTGATGTCTCACTTCACAGGTGCGGTTGCCTTTATAGCTTTGCCAATCCAGGTACGACTCCCAGCCAGACCCAATCTTCCTTACTATGTCGTGGATCATGCGTCACAACCTTTACTCGTACACATTGCCTAATTCCCGTAATAGGCGAGGATGTTTTAATTGAAAATTGTTGCCTCGTATCGGCTAAGAATACGATATTGTAGTGCCTGTGTTGTTACGAAGTACGATGCAATATTCATGGGGACATGAATGAGTCATATGGAAGTTTATGTGGCAGTTTGTCCTGCACGGACAGGCAGAGAGGTTAAGGCCGCTCGCGTAAGTAAAAAACCCAGGTTAGATTCTCAGTCCAACACAAATATTTATTCTGCTCACTCCATTACACAGCTGATCTTTGTCCGTTTTCACAGCAGCTAATATATTTCATACTTTTTTAAAGCATATTATCTAGACAGCTGTTTTCCTCTACAAGATATGCCCTGAGAACTTTCTGTTTTATGTTTTTCAGTCTTTTCATATTTCTCTGTCATGAGGCGCCAAATTTTAAGAATTATTCTTTAGGCAATAAAATACCTATTTTCTGGAGAAACAGACGCAAATTTGCTATGTCTACCTCCACATGTAATGAGTAGATGACTGATAAATATACACTACTGGCCATTAAAATTGCTACGTCAAGAAGATGACGTGCTACAGACGCGAAGTTTAACCGACAGGAAGAAGATGCTGTGTTATACAAATGATTAGCTTTTCAGAGCATTCACACAAGGTTGGCGCCGGTGGCGCCACCTACAACGTGCTGACCCGAGGAAAGTTTCTAACCGATTTCTCATACACAAACAGCAGTTGACCGCCGTTGCCTGGTGAAAAGTTGTTGTGATCCCTCGTGTAAGGAGGAGAAATGCGTACCACACGATTCCGACTTTGATAAAAGTCGGATTGTAGCCTATGACGGTTGCGGTTTATCGTATCGCGACATTGCTCCTCGCGTGTGTCGACATCCAATGACTGTTAGCAGGAGATGGAATCGGTGGGTTCAGGAGGGTAATGCGGAACGCCGTGCTGGGTCCCAACGGCCTCGTATCACTAGTAGTCGAGATGACAGGCATCTTATCCGCATGGCTGTAACGGATCGTGCAGCCACGTCTCGATCCCTGAGTCGAAAGATGGGGACGTTTGCAAGACAACAACAATATGCACGAACAGTTAGACGACGTTTACTGCAGCATGGACTATCAGCTAGGAGACTATGGCTGCGGTTACCCTTGACGCTGCATCACAGACGGGAGCGCCTGCGATGGTGTACTCAACGACGAACCTGGGAGCACGAACGACAAAACGTCATTTTTTTCGGATGAATCCAGGTTCTGTTTACAGCATCATGATGGTCGCATCCGTGTTTGCGACATCGCGGTGAACGCACATTGGAAGCGTGTATTCGTCATTACCATACTGACATATCACCCGGTTTGATGGTATGGGGTGCCATTGGTTACACGTCTCGGTCACCTCTTGTTCGCATTGACGGCACTTTGAACAGTGGACGTTACATTTCAGATGTGTTACGACCTGGGGCTCTACCCTTCATTCGATCCCTGCGAAATCCAACATTTCAGCAGGATAATGCACGACCGCATGTTGCAGTTTCTGTACGGGCCTTTCTGGATACAGAAAACGTTCGACTGCTGCCCTGGCCAGCACATTCTCCAGATCTCTCACCAATTGCAAATATCTGGTCAATGGTGCCCAAGCAACTGGCTCGTCACAATACGCCAGGCACTACTCTTGATGAACTGTGGTATCGTGTTCAAGCTGCATGGGCAGCTGTACCCGTACACGCCATCGAAGTTCTGTTTGACTGAATGTCCAGGCGTATCAAGGCCATTATTACGGCCAGAGGTGCTTGTTGTGGGTACTGGTTTCTCAGGATGTATGCGCCAAATTGTGTGAAAACGTAATCACATGTCAGCTCTAGTATAATGTATTTGTCCAGTGAATACCCGTTTATCATTTGCATTTCTTCTTGGTGTAGCAATTTTAATGGCCAGTAGTGTATTAAGAATTGTCAGGAAATTCCTGTGTAAGCAGTGCTACTGAAATTTCACATGAAAGAGACAACAGAGACTTTCCTCATGTTTATGTTAAAAGAGCCCATAAAGAGGCTCTGGAATTTTCATTTCCTCACTTGGGAAAGAGGCCTTCACGTACATCGGACGAACTGACGTAGAAGATGTACGATCTCATTTTCGTACAGATTTCTAAGAAACTTTTTCAGAAGAATTTGTAAGGATATTTGTAGAAGAAACTTAAACGTACGTTAGAGTGTGTAATAATAATATACATTTGTTAGTTGTACCTGATGAAATTCTTTTATTTGCCGGGTTCTCAATTTTTAAATAAAATTGTTAATTGTCCAGTGAAAGAGGTCATTAGTTTTGAGGATACTAATCTTGTTCAAATAGTGAAATGTGCATTGAGTCGTAACAGGTGTGTTGAACTCAAATCTGTGTGTCATATCAATGATGATAAAAAGGCTAAAACAATAGTGACAAATTTTTCAAAATAAAACCATTAGCGGAGGCTCTCGTACAGAAGTATCAGAGATGGTTTTTTTTTTGGGGGGGGGGGGGAAATCTAGCATTTGAAGAAATAGTTCTGTGGTACTATGGACATCACCCAGTCTCCACCTCTGTAGCTGAGTTGTCAGCACAGATGACTGCAATGTGGTGGACGTGGGTGCTGTTCAGGGTATTACCAGGCGCTTTACCGTAGTGGGAGGATTGGTACATGGTGCACTCAGCCTCTTGATGACAGCTGAGAAGCAACTTTACCGAGTAATGGAGACTGCAGCTGACCACGTTCCCCTCCTTACGGCAACCGCACGACGTCACAAGGCAGAGGATGAGACAGAGGCTGGTAGACATTCCTTGCGCCTTCACAGCCTGACGAGGAGCTCGGTATCGAAATTACACTATCAAGTAGTCTATCAGACTCAAGCCTATACGCTTGGGTATAAACTGTGGGCCCTATGTATTAATGATGGTTACTGTTACAAATTGTGGTGGATTTTGTTCTGTTTAAAGTTGTTGCGATGGTGTGTATGTGTTACTGTAAAACGTATGAAAATGTAGCATCAAGTATAACAGTACTATATTAAATAAATAAATTATCTACGATGATTCTTATGTATGTGCTGCTGAGCCGACTATGATGAATTATTCGGTCATACCTTATCACTAAAAATAACAATTTAAAGGGTGTTTCACTAATTCAGAAAGCTATTTTAAAATGTATGCACCAAATAATTAATATATCTCACCATAACCTTGACCCATATCAATAATGGTGTCGTAGATATGTTTATTTGAAGTCACCGATAAATTACTGCGAGAAAAATGAATCTTCCTCACCAGCCACAAAAATTATTGTATTTACGTAAAGTCTAATATTGTTCTACTGAATGCTATTTTCACTTATAGAATAACAAAATAAGAAATTCCTGTGGGTTATTGTCCTTGGTGTTCAAATTTTGTAATACCGATCGAAAGAATTAATGTTTGATTATGTCAGCAGTTGGAAGTTCCTGCTCCATACGCTCAAACAATGGTGGTAGACAAAGCACAGTCTTTCTTCGGACACAAAATTTAAATCATTCAGTGTTGGTTATCCAGATATGAATAAAAAGTCCGTACACCAGAATCCCATTTAGTAAATTGTACGTTATAGTTTTCTTTTAATTGCTTTAGACTACCTTTTGCAAAATTTAAAAGAACAGACCTCAGCTTATCTTCGATCTCATCCGCTTCATACATCATAGAGAACAATAGAAGACGGAAAGTTTCACAGACAACATAATGCCAATATAATCTTTTAGTGGTATTATCTTTTGTTATATGATTATTCTTTTTAGAAAACTGGATATAAAAATAATAAAATATAATGTTGTTGTAAATTATTTATATTTCATAATTTAATGATAAGTCACAATACATTAATAAGTCTTTTCCCAGTTTTCATACATAGGATTAAAAGTCATTTCTGGATATATATCCATCACTTCATAAATCTCGAGCACTGTCGCACACACTAGTGACACAAAATATTGTCGTTGACATTACTAACTTCTTGTTGTATTACGAGAAAAATCAGAAGAATGAGAACGTCGTTCTCAACATGTTTTCCATTTTGACGAGCCTGTTACGAAACATTTTTTTGACAATTACTTCACTACTCATGACCTGCGAGTCCGATTGAAGGAACTACGATTCAGTCGAAGATGAACCACAAGACCAAACAAAGCAAGGAAGTGCTCCCTATTACCAGATAATGCAATGAAAAAGAAAGTGAGGAGATACTTTGATTTCGTATTTGATATAGAGAAGGAAACCTTGGTCACAAAATGGAATGACGATAGCAAATTTTGACACCATGCTCCTTACAGTGAAAGACCATCGTTGGAATTAAACTCAGAAAGAAAAGCTCAGTGTTCCACATCCACTAAACACTTACAAGGAATTCATTGCGAGAGGACGATCATAAGGATTGGCTAATACAGAGACATAGAATTGTAGTGCGTGGTAAGGTGTGGTACTGGTCCCTCTTTACAAGAGTTGTAGATAAGAATGTTGTACGACTCGTAATTGCACGTCTGGCCTTCAAGATGTGCAATAAAGAAACTTCTCTTCCAGTGAAAGAGTTCAAAAGACAGGAAGTAAGGTCTTGAAATGAGGTCCACTAACAGAAGACCAACAAAACTCGTATAATCTGCCAGGACTAATGTATGAGACATGTGATATGGCCAGAAGCTGCACGTCATCCACAAGCGCGAAAAATAAATGATATGCCAGACTGAGATCTGTAAAGGATGGTCACGAACATATTGTTCAAAATGTAATGCTACGCCCTCTATGGAGTGCAATATCAAATATCACATAATGCCTTAAGTAAATTTAGCTTTTAAAAGTTTTAAAATTAAAACTAACGGATAATGTGAGTTAGTGTAAAACAAATAATTATTTTAAATTATTACTTTGAGTTTATTAGTAGCATCCCCCCCCCCTCCCCCATGAACCACGAAGGGTTGGTGGGGAAGCTTGCGTGCCTCAGCGATACAGATGGCCGTACTGTAGGTGCGAGCACAATGGAGGGGTATCTGTTGGGATACCAGAGAAACGTGTGGTTCCTGAAGAGCGGCAGCAGCCTTGTCAGTAGTTGCAGGGGCAACAGTCTGGATGATTGAATGATCTGGCCTTGTAACACTAACGAAAACGGCCTTGCTGTGTTGGTACTGCGAACGGCTGAAAGCAAGGGGAAACTACAGCCGTAATTTTTCCCGAGGGCATGCAGCTTTACTGTATGGTTAAATTATGATGGCGTCCTCTTGGGTAAAATATTCCAGAGGTAAAATAGTCCCTCATTCGGATCTCTGGGAGGGGACTACTCAAGAGGACGTCGTTATCAGGAGAAAGAAAACTGGCGTTCTACGGATCGGAGCGTGGAATGTCAGAACCCTCAATCGGGCTGGTAGGTTAGAAAATTTAAAAAGGGAAATGAGTAGGTTAAAGTTAGATATAGTGGGAATTAGGGAAGTTCGGTTGCAGGAGGAACAAGACTTTTGGTCAGGTGAATACAGGGTTATAAATACAAAATGAAATAGGGGTAATGCTGGAATAGGTTTAATAATGAGTAAAAAATAGGAGTGCGGGTAAGCTACTATAAACAGCATAGGGAAAGTATTATTGTGGCCAAGATAGACACGAAGCCAATGCCTACTACAGTAGTACAAGTTTATATGCCAACTAGCTCTGCAGATGATGAAGAAATTGATGAAATGTATTATGAGATAAAATAAATTATTGAGGTAGTGAAGGTAGATGAAAATTTAATATTCATGGGTGTGTGGAATTCGAGAGTAGGAAAAGGGAGAGAAGGAAACATGGTATGTGAATATAGATTGGGGGTAAGAAATTAAAGAGGAAGCCGTCTTGTAGAATTTTGCACAGAGCATAAATTAATCATAGCTAACACTTGGTTGAAGAATCATGAATGTAGGTTGTATGCATGGAAGAACCCTGGAGATATTAATAGGTATCAGATTTAGGGGCAGATGGGGACTCTGACCACAATCTATTGTTTATGAAATGTAGATTAAAACTGAAGAAACGGCAAAAAGGTGGGAATTTAAGGAGATGGGACCTGGATAAACTGAAAGAACCAGAGAGTTTCAGTGAGAGCATAAGGGAACAATTGACAGGATTGAGGGAAAGAAATACAGTAGAACAAGCATGGGTAGCTCTAAGGGATGTAGTAGTGAAGGCGAAGCAGACAATCTAGTAGGTAAAAAGACGAGGGCTGGTAGAAATCCTTCGGTAACAGAAGAATTATTGAATATAATTGATGTAAGAATAAAATATAAAAATGCAGTAAATGAAGCAGGCAAAAAGGAATACAAACGTCTCAAAAATGATATCGACAGGATGTGCAAAAAGGCTAAGCAGAGACGGCTAGAGGACAAATGTAATGATGTAGAGGCTTATCTCACTAGGGGTAAGATAGATACTGCCTACAGGAAAATGAAAGCGACCTTTGGAGAAAAGAGAACCACCTGTATGAATATCAAGAGCTCAGATGGAAACCCACTTTTAAGCAAAGAAAGGAAAGCAGAAAGGTGGAAGGAGTATATAGAGGGTCTATACAAGGGCGATATACTTAAGGCCAATATTATGGAAATGGAAGAGGATGCAGATGAAGATTAAAGGTGAGATACGAAACTGCGTGAAGAGTTTGACAGAGCGCTGAAAGAACTGAGTCGAAACAAGGCCCCGGGAGTAGACAACATTCCATTAAAACTACTGACGGCCTTGGGAGAGCCAGTCATGACCAAACTCTACCATCTGGTGAGCAAGATGTATGAGACAGGCGAAATACCCTCAGACTTCAAGAAGAATATAATAATTCCAATCCAAATGGAAGCAGGTGCTGAGTGATGTGAAAATTAACGAACTATCAGTTTAATAAGTCACAGCTCCAAAATAGTAACGCGAATTCTTTATAGACGAATGGAATAACTGGTAGAAGTCGACCTCCGGGAAGATCAGTTTGGATTCCGTAGAAATATTGAAACACGTCAAGCAATACTGACCTTACGCCTTATCTTACAAGAAAGATTAAGGAAAGGCAGACCTACGTTTCTAGCATTTGTACACTTACAGAAAGCTTTTGACAATGTTGACTGGAATAAACTCTTTCACATTCTAAAGGTGGCAGGGGTAAAATACAGGGAGTGCAAGGCTATTTACAATTAGTACAGAAACCAGATGACAGTTATAAGAGTCGAGGGACACGAAAGGGATGCAGTGGTTGGGAAGGGAGTGAGACAGGGTTGTAGCCTCTCTCCGATGTTATTCAATCTGTATACTGAGCACGTAGTAAAGGAAACAAAAGAAAATTTTCGAGTACGTATTAGAATCCATGGAGAAGAAATAAAATCTTTGAGGTTCGCCGATGACATCGTAATTCTGGCAGAGACCGCAAAGGACTTGGAAGAGCAGTTGAACGGAATGGACAGTGTCTTCAAAGGAGGATAAAAGATGAACATCATCAAAAGCTAAACGAGGATCATTGAATTTAGTCGAATTAGGTCGGTTGATGCTGAGGGAACTAGATTAGGAAATGAGACGCTTGAAGTAGTAAACGAATTTTTCTATTTTTGGAGCAAAATAACAGATGCTGGTCGATGTAGAGAGGATATAAAATGTAGACTGGCATTGGCAAGGAAAGCGTTTCTGAAGAAGAGGAATTTTTTAACATGGAGTATAGATTTAAGTGTCAGGAAGTCGTTTCTGAAAGTATTTGTATGGAGTGTAGCCATGTATGGAAGTGAAACATGGACTATAACTAGTTTGGACAAGAAGAGAATAGAAGCTTTCGAAATGTGGTGCTACAGGAGAAGGCTGAAGATTAGATGGATAGATCAAATTACTAATGAGGAGGTACTGAATAGAATAGGGGAGAAGAGGAGTTTGTGGCACAACTTGACGATAAGAAGAGACCGATTGGTAGGGCATGGTCTGAGGCATCAAGGGATCACAAATTTACCATCGAAGGGCAGCGTGGAGGGTAAAAATCGTATAGCGAGACCAAGAGATGAATACATTAAGCAGATTAAGAAGGATGTATGTCTCAGTAGGTACTGGGAGACGAAGAAGCTTGCACAGGATAGAGTAGCATGGAGAGCTGCATAAAACCAGTCTCAGGACTGAAGACCACAACAACAACAACAACAGCATTTTCCTTACCGCTTTTCACTTTTCTTGTAAGCAGTGTAAGGACAAAACAGTTGCCAAGACCATGCGCCCTCATATGAGGACAGCCCAAAATCTTAATTTTATTTATTTTATCTACTTATTTAAGGCGACGTAGGACATCAAACGGGCTGACTTGGAGCAGGAGAGTCACCACAGGACATTTTAATTTCCACTATCTATACTTCTACAAAGAAAGTCATAAAACTTCGACAGCATGACGAAAAAGAAGTCAGGATTCACACTCATGGCAGTGGAAGTTCAAAAACACAAAAAAAATTTTACATGTGAAATTTCATCATTTTTTGAGTTACTGTTCGCTGCATTTGTTGCTATAGGCACACTTTTCTTCATAAGTAAGAGAGCTTCTTCGATGAATTTTGCACAGCATACAAACCATACATATAGGTGTATGAAACCGTAGAATTTATTTAATTTGTGAAAAAATGAATGAGCTGTTACATCGTAATCTTCATGTTTAGAAAAAACTCCAATAATATAGTTAATTATCTCAATTTGTACCAGTGTTTTTAATAGATTTGGAAAATTCTAGAGTTTTGCTTTTAGGAGTTTGTGTTTAATAAGCAGTTTAGAAGCAGGCAAACCCTTTTACTTTAGGTCGTTTGTAAACGCACTTGTAAGTCACTACCTGTTGAGCGATTTTATCTCTATGGAGATATGTATTCCTCTTGCTTATCTTCATTATTGCTGGGTGTGTGTACCGCAGTAGCTGAGAAATGAGAGTGTGTGTATGCCGCTATTCAACCTCATGGTCGGTTACATCTGTCATGTATCTGAATGATGTAGCCATTTAGATTTACTGAATTTGAGGGAATATTCAATGAGGCCAAACCTCTGACTCATTTATTACTTGGGTCTCCGTGTATTGATATATGTGACGGAACTCGCTGAGATGAGTTACCAGGGACTGGACATTTTATGTTCAATATGAAGCTACTGGTACAATGATCGCGAGGGTTCCGCTGGTGGACTTTAGTGGCTCTGGACGAGTGAGAGTGGCGGAACAACGCCTAGCGGAGAACATAAGTTTCCAGAAGTAGAAGTAGCAGGAATCTTCAGGTAGAAGAGAGACTTGTGGCCAATGCCAACAGGCTTTCACAGCAGTCGTTGAACAGTTGACTACTGTCGGGAACAGAAACTCGCTAAACAGAACTCGAACAATAATGTGTACAACAGTATTGGCAGCAAAGAGAAAATCACCTGAAATAAATATAAAGGGCAATAGTGTTAATGGTTTTAACAAAGAGTAACAATAGTGGTATGATAATAAATTGCAAAATAAAAATGGGAGTAAGACCGTAAATTAATCGTCTAAATCAGAGCCCTGTCATAATAGTAAGTAACAGTGAAATAACGGTCTATATTGGTAGTGGAAGAATGAAAATTTAACAGAAAAATTATGAATAGTACTAAAAATAAAACAAAGCAACAGAAAGATTATGACCGGAAAATATTTTACGGAAAGTACTACACAGTAAACTGTTTCTATTCAAAATGAAGGCAAAAAAAACGCACACACACACACACGCACACACACACATACACACTCACACACACACACACACACACACACACACACACACACACACACACACACACAAACTTGAGGTAGCAAGAGTGTACATATTGTAGGCCCTGAATCACAGACATTCTGCCTCATCTGGATTTGTCCACATGAGCCGTAGACCAAATCTCGAGATCTTACTGTTCAGAATCTTCAGGCTTTCAGAAGTGAGATCCTCGCGAGTTGTCAGACCTGAACTTTCGAGTTTCTTCTTCACTCAGAAGATTTCAGGTTTTTATGTTTACAACACAAACTACAATATTATGGGTCTAGATTTTGGAGATCCTGCTGTCTTACGCCCCAGTCGATGACTTCTGTATTTGTCAGTCAATGTCACGTGCAGGCCAAGATGCTATCGGGTGAGATTGAGCAGTCTTGAACAGTATGATAGTATTGCGTCTCTGGTTGCTCAAGTTTGACAGATTTCTCAATCAGCTTCAGGTCGATTAATCATGCCCTACCGTCGGTTCCATTAAAGATTTGTTCAGGTGTCGGACTCGCTAGCACTCGTCTTCAGGGTCTCACGCATTTTCGCCGTCACTGCTACAGTGACAGCATATGTGATGGTCGGTACAACGAGCCAGAGCGTGTCTTATAGCGGAAGTGCAGCATTCAGTTCGTGTTGAAGATTGCGAGGACCTCCAGGATGTGAAGTTGTTGCGGCCACAGCTCCTGGTATTGGCTCGTCCCTAGCACACTGTCCAGACTTCCCATTGTCTTAGGCCGCTGCCTAGGCCGTAAGTGAACATGATTACTCCATATTTCCATAAAGTGGATTGGCTGGACACAGTGTAAACATATATGTTAACCCACCCTAATTAAAAAATAGATCTACATGTGTATGTACGTTCCACATCGCTTTCTAAACCACTGGACCGACACCAAACAACCTTGATACACATCTCGTTTACTGTCTGGTTAACATCACTGTGGAGTAAGAACCAGCCCCCTGTCAAAGGTGTAAGTGTGGAATGGAAAAGCAGTGTAGCCCACGACGCGAGAATACTCATCGTTTAGTTGTCTGGTACTTGAGAATGAGATCACTTAGAGAACTTTACACATAATTTCAAATTTTTACTAAAAGTTTACTTGCTGACGATCCCTGCCTAATGATGAAAGGAAAAAAGTTCGTCGCGTAACACGTTTTTGCTCTTCATACAATAAAATTGCCACATGGGACATGACGTTTCAATTTACTCCTTCTTTACTACTAACTGTGTCCGTCACACATTTTGCAGATAGTATTAACGCATACCACTGAATGTACACGGAAAATTACATCATTGTACGCCACTTAGTTCATGAGATGCAACGTCATAAGCTCTGAATGCATGATAAACTAGCGTGTCTATGAGATATAGAAATTTGTTACTTTGATAGTACCAACTGTATTCGTAACGCTCTTCGTAGACAGTACCACATATGACGATGAATGTACATACAAAGCTGCATCATTTTACGACGCATAGTACAGGAGATAGGACGTCATATACTCTGAGATGCGTGAGGAACTGAATGACGTTTTGGTTTATTTCTTCTTTACTATTAATTCTACTCAAAAAATATTTCGCAGGCAGTAGACATATGAGCCACTGGATGCGCCTGCAACATTACAGCACTGTACAGCAAATATTTCAAGAGATCTTGTGTCAAAAACAGTGAGCTGCGGGAAATTAGACCTCATGGCGCAATTCACTAGATATACACGTTACATTTGTATACAAACAGGCATAAAATAAGTATGGGTGGAATATATTTGACACTTGCGTATGTGGTCAAGGTCATTTGTAAAATGCTCATCACGAACCTCTGGAACAATGTCAATGAAATTTTGTGCACATATTAGCTACACTCTGAAATGAAATACTGTAGGAGTAAGAACCACTAATCTCCTACTGAGATGTGTGTGATAACGTGGAGAGGGAAGGGAGGACGAGGCAATGGAAGGACAATGAAGAGGAAGGACAGACAGGCACAGATAGGAGCAGACTGACAGATATAGGGAATGGGCAAATGGACATGGAGAAGGGAGAGAAGGAAATGGACAGAGGAAGGAAATAGGAGAAGAAGAACTGTGAGAGGGGAGAGGAGGACAGATAAGAGAAATGAGAGGAGATGAACAGGGAGAGGGGGAAGATGAACTGGCCAGAGAGAGGAACGGGAAATGGAGCAGATGGATAGAGAGGAGAGGAGTAGATTGATAGAGATGGGGAAGGAGATGGACAGAGAGTGGGTCCAGAGGAGATGGACAGGAAGTTGGGGCAGAGAAGGTGGACTGAGAGTGAGGTCGGTGGAGGTGGAAAGGGAGAGATGTGGTGGAGGTTATGGACAGGGACACGAGAACGAATAGAGAAAGGAGAAAGAAGAGGTATATAAAAACGGAAGGGATAGGTAAAGAGAGGGGGATGGGGAT
The DNA here is from genome assembly GCF_023864345.2 of Schistocerca serialis cubense. Lineage (NCBI taxonomy): Eukaryota > Metazoa > Arthropoda > Insecta > Orthoptera > Acrididae > Schistocerca > Schistocerca serialis. The sequence goes on along the minus strand of NC_064643.1, from coordinate 738,495,902 downwards.
GGATAGACAGTAGGGGAAAGAGGTTGTGGACAGACAGACATGACAACAGGAGAAAGACAGAGCGATGGGGAAGGAGGAGATGACTGAGAGAAGGGGGATGAAGATATGGATCAACAGGAGGTTGGGGTAAATAGATACTGGGGTACCACTGGAGTTAAACTTGGGTTTAAAACAGGCTGCAAGAGAAAAGGCTTCTCAAACAACGTATTCAGCCGTCGTGGGGGAAACATAATTCTCAGTCAAGGCCGAGTATATCTGGGGCTCCAGTCATTGTATATCAAAGCCTCTGTGGGTGTACCCTACATTCTGCGACCTGGACCAAATAACCAAACATTGCACTAGAAAGAAAGTAGTGTAAGGGGGAGGTCAACACAAAAAGACCGAGTTTCAGCGGAAGAGAAACATACCTTGCACACGTAGACCCTGAGGAAAATGCTGTAGTAAACACAGGGACATTTACTGTCAAACCAACATGACACTTCACGCAAAACATCTGGAAAAAATGGACTGGGGCAGTCGGGCCTCCTCCGGCTATTTATTACTGTTGTGATGTGCAGATTTCGTAGAGCAAGGCTATCCGGTAACGCAATACTTTTATGTAAATGTTGATATAATCACCATGTCGACACACTGCGCTTACCGGCCAGCGGTAGCTAATGTAATACCCCAAGGCAGCTTCTTACAAGTGTCACATAAGGATAGGTAGTTACTACAGTGCCAGTATTACGGAAATCTCCAGTCATTGGAATGGATATAACGTTATTTTCCTGAAAAACTACTGGGAAAATTTAGAGAACTTGTACGAACGGCCGGCTGCATAATGATTTTGCGGTCGCCGTTGTAGAATTCCGATAGGGATCGCCAAGGCAAGACTACAGCAATAGAGCCCCTCTGGATGCATATAGAGTGTCATTGTTCCCTTTCTCCACTTGCGAGTGGTGTGGGAAAGCAAATGACTAGTAGCAATAAATAGCACACTCCGCCTAGTACCATGCGTTCGCTTCCGGAGCACGTATATAGACAGTAGTGCAGAAGTGAAACACCTTGAAGTTGCCTTATTCTGCCCGTATAGAACAATTCTGTCAGCCTCTATGCCAATCAAAACCTAGTATCGTAGCCACCATGTTTTGTCACAGTAGTTAGCATTTACAAATCACTGTCACTCATTTAAAATTGTTTCTGTTATTACTAATATACCTTATGGTACAGGATTTGAGTAGAGTTGGGTTTGAGCACAGGACTTATTTTCCAGTAACGCTTCTTAACAGACCTGTATTATCACACAAAACTTAGATCATATCAGTAGAAATGCCTCGCAGTGGATTATAACACTTTTCTGGTCAGAATCAATTCTAACTTAAAAGTGGGCACTGTACTGATGCGCTTCTTTGTGTTAAAACGACGCAGGGTGCAGCTCAAGTGGCTGCGAAGGGGAATTATGGATAAGATAAAACATGCGAGGGCAGCATCATTCACAGTTACATGCACGGACTTTATTTTAAACTAGGCTGCAGTTTACAAACACCCTTCCCCTTCATAAGAAAGCAGCTTTAAACATTAATTTTGTTGTATCTCCAAGGCAATGAAATTCCTGCTGCAGGTATCGAACCTAAAAATCATTAATATGAGGGTTCTCAGAGAGTCAGCTCTTTTAAATAGCCAAAGTTATCTCCACTGTAAGTAGCTGGTGATTCTATCCCGCAACAATAAATGACAAAACTTATTTAGAAAATTAGATGGTAAATAGTTAAAAAAATGTATCCTAGAAGAATAACAATGATAAAACTCCAACTAAACAAAGCGGCTCCAATAATTAATAATCTCACTCCCACACAATAGTAATGACAAAAGTTACTGAAAAATGAGTTTTTAAATAGTTAAAAACTGATATAGTAAAGCATCTGATAGCTGCCTGTTACAACAAGAGAACAACCTGTGGCTCCGCCAAAAGGCACACAAGGCCCTCAGCCCCACACGAGATGCACGCCGCAACACTGCCTAACAGGCTGTCCCAAATGGAACCACATCTACGTATAGCACTAACACTGCCAGTGAGCGACCAATAATGGAATAAATATTATTGGAACATAAATTTACACATACAGGACGCTGTATCAAGTATTTTCCTTTTCCTCTTTGTTTACTGTTTTTCTTTAGGCACTGGATGGGAACAGGGCAGGGGCTGAGCGGGCTGCACACAAGTGTTCAGACTGCGTGGCCACGCCACAAACGCGCCTACGAACAGCTAGGGCGACCCTAATACCACTAATGAACCGTGGTTTTGGTACATATACAACTTAATACTGTATCGTAATGTGACATAAAATGTGAGATCAGAAACTGTCCGTCACGTCAGGATTAAAAGTTATGACCTGCAAGTTATATAACATAGTTGAATTTACTGTACTATTTTTAAGTGTTTAGTGTTTGAAAGAAGTGTGATAAAAGTTGCTGCAGCGACCTTTTTTTATCTTAACTTTAATTTAAACTACTTTTAAAATGTAATATGTAACATTAGTGTATTTAAACCCTCCAGCCACATACATTTGCTTGCTCTTCCTTCTATAGTATCTCAGGTCTTCGAATTTTTCTTCTCTTATTGAGGAATTGATCTTGCTAGGTTCATTCGACAGAAAAGTGTTTTGTAGGCATTGAAAATACTGCAAGAAGAAATGAAAACGTGGATGTACAAACCATTCCGATTCATTTTGTTACACATGTGGTGAATTCACGATAAGGAAACAAATACGACCAATTTCTAAATTACTGAAGACGTCGTGTCATTTATACTTCAAATACCAACTGGGAGATCAGGATAAAGATTCTGCGCCTCACATAACCTTCACTAGGTGCAATTCTAAACCTACACAATGGCTGAAAGTAAAAAAAAAAGAGCACATACCATTTGGCATACCAATGATCTGGCGAGTGCCTCAAAATGTGCATTAGGCCATGGACACTAGAGTAAGATAGTTTTATGGCATTAAGTATTGTCTAAATTTAGTGCAGACCGCGCTAGGCTCTGTTTTTTGATATAGGCATTGTAGATATAGGCATATAAAAACCTCCGTAACAAAAAATTGGAGGGTGATAGCGAAAATCTAACTGTTTTTTTCCGATGTAGCAGGTCTAAATAAGTTATATCCACCATGTTTTATCTCCGTTCATGAAAACAGGTTTTTTGTTGTTGTATAGTGCACTGGTTCCCAACAAGGTGGTCCGCGGACCCCCTGGGATCCGCGAGCTATGCCGGAGGGCTCCGCAAGATGCTATTAGAATACAAAAAAATATATTAAATATATTTCTTATGATAAAATATTTTTTTGTTTTGTCCTCTTTCTGCATGAGCAGAACTTTGGCGAACGCTAACTTCTGTGTCTAGCGTCTTTCTAGAGCCAACTGACACACAGAAAACGTATAAAAAGACTCTTAATTTGGCTTTTTTAGGTACTTGATACTGTGATATGACAAATTACCAATCATGATCAATGAAGGGGGGGGAGGGGGGTCCCTCGAGAAAATTTTGTTGGGAACCCCTGGTATAGTGTAATAGCAGCGGTCACGGCAGGGCACTACAGCCTCGCTACGTCATATGGACTGCTCCACTGGAACTGATGTTAAAAAGACCCCAAAATTTAAAAAAAATATGTGTGTAGAGGCATCAGCAAGTTAACGCACGTAACCGACCCACACCAGGTCTAAACACGCCTCTTGTTGATAATAGGAGAATGCTATGTTACCATTGGGTGCACGATTCCACTCAGCGAACATAACGCGGTTTGAAGCCGACCTCTAAGGTGGTGGTGGTGGTTAGTGTTTAACGTCCCGTCGACAACGAGGTCATTAGAGACGGAGCGCAAGCTCGGGTTAGGGAAGGATTGGGAAGGAAATCGGCCGTGCCCTTTCAAAGGAACCATCTCGGCATTCGCCTGAAACGATTTAGGGAAATCACGGAAAACCTAAATCAGGATGGCCGGAGACGGGATTGAACCGTCGTCCTCCCGAATGCGAGTTCAGTGTGCTAACCACTGCGCCACCGCGCTCGGTCCGACCTCTAAGGGAATGTGCTATTACTCACCAAGAGTTTATTCAGAAGAGTAGGTGCCATCAATGTTCCTACAATATTCCAGTGAGGTAGGAAGAGGGCCTCTGTGTTAATATAGGAAGCTATTCCCTGTAACTGTATTTATTGGAATGACTTTTGAGGTATCGCATTTTTAGACAAATGGAACCTGCTATTAAATTCCTCAAATAACATAAAACGTAAAAGATCAATGACATCACAAAGCTCTGCCATTAATTATTTTAACTTAGAGAAAGACTCTCTGGTGGAAGACTATCCTAATGTTGAGCTGAATAATGTTACTAAGTAAAAGAAATTTTATTCTTTCCCCACAAGTATTAACCAAACGTGGCCCTGCGAGCACGTACGAAATACGTTAATTTCGGGAAATACCTCAAGAAGGACAGGTCGTCCGACTTTGAGCTTCGTACCACTGGAGTAAAAACTAGCTTGTGACATGACATCTACATTTAATAGCATGCTGCGTTCTTTGCCTTGTGCTGCACAACGTCGTCGGCTTGGTTGCCGCTGTGTGTCGTAGGATCTGTAAATCTACCAAAATCCTATCCTGAGCCTGGCTTATACCGTAACAGCAAACTTTCCATACGCTTTCTTCAAGCGAAAGACGTTAATCTCACCCTAGTCTGCTTTTAATGGCTAAGCACAGCCACAAGGCTGGCGCGCCTGTATGTTATTCTGCCTTCATTGTTCTTGCGAGAATTGAAATATACTGGCTTCATCGTTCTCCACTCAGGAGATTTACCGAAAGAATTCAGCCAGCTCTTGAATGAACTGTGAAGCTGGGTGAATAAATTGTTCACACCAATATGTCTCCTATCCCTGACGTCGCTTCAGAGAGGAATGCTCTCCGACCAGACTTGACAACATCACATGGGAAAATGTCAGTCGCGCTTGGCACTTGCGCGTCTCCTCAGCGTAGCTCCACTTCCCTCTCGATTGGGGTTGGACACTGGATGCAACAGCCAATGGCAGTCGCTTTTTCATTTCTAGTAGCCATGGCTGCTCAAGCAGTAAATGGCTTAATATATACAGTGTCGTATAATTGGCTGGCTTTCAAGTAAACAGCCAGGCTTGTTACCCCCCACTATTAGCAGTCCATCATTCACAAGAGTGGTAAGTTACATCCTCACGCACCGCTCACGTGATATGCTGTTCTTCCACCAGATGTCTGCTGTGCCCGTCACCTTTGATTAGGCTGTGGCTCTGCAGTCCATCGTGTCACACCTTGGCTAACTTGAACTGTCTTCCACTCCAGTGATGCTTTCACCCTGTTTGTACCTAACTGAAATATGCAAATTTACGTAATGGAGCTATTCTCGTCACTATCGATGCCATGCGTATTAAATATCAAACAAGTTGCAAAACCAGTGCCTTGCAACACTATAAACTACACGCAAAACTGAGGCACCCGACATTTAAGGTGCCCAAAATCCCGACGCCTTACACAGGCAAAATTTGTAGCTTATATAAAGAATCAGGCCAGCATATTTTAGGTCAAATTTACCCTTGAAGAGGACATTATAACAAATATTAAGCTGATAAAATTTAACCATGCTAGGTAGATACTTCAAACAGTAAGTACAAATAACTGCTTTTAAATCCACCCAAAACCATGAAAAACCCCACTGTTATAGAACAGTAAAACCAGCTTCACTCAATGTGTCTGATTTCTTGGACACTGAAGTGCCTAGTTATAATAGAGTTTATTAAAACACTTAGAATAAGTAGAAGGATATTAATTAAAATAAAACTTATCTAAGCTCGCCAGGCTCGGCTATAGCTATGAAACTGCACTTGTGCGCTTGCAGTTGAGAACATACTCGATGTCCAACTACTACTGAGTGGTGAATTGACACAAGTTCAGAATAGCTTTAATGTGACTTCTCTACGGTCAGTAGAAAAGAAAAATTCATAGACACTTGTTGACACACTTCCGATAGTGCTGGCGTGGTGACACAGTTCACAGGAGACATAAGTCTCTTCACTGCCTGACCACTGACATGGGCTGCGTTTTAGCGAGTAGGCAGAACAACTACGTCACTGAGGCAGAACCTTGCTGGTAGTGGGACAGATCCGACATCGGACAGAAGAGTACTCCCTGCGTCTCTGCCGTCGCTATTACAGGGCAGAGGCGCGGCGATCACGCTTTGGAACTACGGGAGGAATGGCTTCTTTCTAACATATAATTGGTGTCTCTTCATACCGCTTTGCTTTGCAGTGTCTCTGTGGTGGTCGATAATCCGGTATCCACTCTGCGCGTGGTAGGAAACACCGATTGGTTGGTTGGTTGGGGAGGAGAAGACCAAACATTGAGGTCACGGACACCATCGGTTTAAGGAAGGAAGTCGGCCATGCCTTTCCAAAGGCACCATGCTGGAGTTTGCCTGAAGCGGTTGAGGGAAATCATGGAAAACCTAAATCAGGATGCGATTCCAGTGCGCTAACCACTGTGCCATCTTGCTCGGTGGGGAAACGCCTACCGGGAAACCAACCACAGGTTGCGCGCCGCCTGTCGGAGGCGTAGAGACAAAGGATGTGACTGGTGGGCCGCTGGAGACGACGTGTGGGTTCTCCGGGACGTTCAGCCAGGCTACCGGGAGCGACCCTGTTGCTGGATGTGTCATGGGCTGCTAACACGACTGCGACCCTTGTGGAGACGACAGTGCAGATGTGTGACGATGACTGCTGCATTCCCAGCTTCGTGCTGGTTCCGTGAACAAAAGAAGGGTGGGGGGGGGGGACAGAATCTCCCGAAAAGAGTGGTCAAAGCTGGTTCCAATGCCGCCCTATCTGTGAATGATTTAGGTAGAAAGAGGCAACACTTGTTCCCGTCTGTGACTCCAGGCAAACGCATGAAAGAGCACTGGTTGCTGATGCCAAAACTTTTACTCGGAGGGAGGGACATGCCCTCCGTGGTGGACGTAGCAAATGGAACACACTCATGGCGTCCGTTGGCGACTTCGCACCTTTGGCAGGAAGCGATATACCCACAGAAAAACTTTCAAAGCCTGGTCCAATGTACAGGTGGCTTGCAGCTTGCCCATCTATTATCTGATTGTCCTTAAGGAGTGTTTGGCTTAACTATTCGACTGCAGATGACAGGGAGCTATAAGGACATCCTGAATACCATAGTCTGACAAATTATTCAAACTACCGAGGGGTGAACTGCAGCCCATTTTTCGACAGTATCAACTCAGGTAAGCCTTTAAGGCAGAAGGTCGTCGTAAAAGCTGATACTGTGTTGAATGATGAAATGGATTTCATTGGAACGATGAAGCGAAACTTGCTGTATGTACAACAATTTTTAGTCGGTCTGTGGTCCAATATGGCCCAGAAAAATCTATAAGCAGACGTTGTCAATATCCGTTAGGATGTGGCCACTGAAACTATGGCTTTGGGGGAGCGGTTTGATACTCTGCTAACATTGCATACTATCAAGTCATAGCTTCTATATGTGGATCCAATCCTGGCCATGTAGCATGGCAGGATAATGTAGAATGCCACGATCTCTTTCACACGACACAACCACCCACGACGAATAAACACGAGCGCCATATGCCATGCTGGGTCTGATGTTGTCTTGTGTGGCATATGGCGGAAGATGACCAGAAAATATTTCAAAAGTCAGAATTTTTCTGAATTACTTTGGTGATAGGAATCCTCAGAAGAATCAAATGCAGCGTTGACACCAATAGGGAGACTCGACATGAGGTCGGCTTTGGAGTGGCTGGTGTGACAACTCGTACTGGTAAATGGACTGCAGAAGGACCCACCATTCGAACTTCTTTGCTGTGCATGTTGGAACAGGCTGGGAGGACCTGGAAAGAGCTGTCAATTGTCTGGGGTCCATAACCAGATCAAATAGTTGGGAGTACAGGTATTGATGGAAATTTTTATTTACTATCAAAAACAGTCTTGATCACAAATTATTTATTCTTACTCAATGGTCTGAAGATGATCACAATTATGGTCGAAACCAGTCACTGGAATAAATAATTTGTGATCAAGACTGTTTTTGATAGTAAATATTTGTAACAACATTGATCACTGTTCTCTCCCACAATGCACTCTAAAGTAATTGATAGAAATGAATGACCCCATAAATGATAGCCAATGCTTCCACTAAAGTTCACTGTAGTTGAATTGGGCATTTGTCAGTGTCTTTGACACAAACACAATTGGCCTGCCATTGGAGGGAGGCGGAGGAGGAGGAGACTGGTGTTTAACGTCCTGTCGACAACGAGGTCATTAGAGACGGAGCACAAGCTCGGATTAGGGAAGGATGGGAAAGGAAGTCGGCCGTGCCCTTTCAAAGGAACCACCCCGGGATTTGCCTGGAGTGATCTAGAGAAATCACGGAAAACCTAAATCAGGATGTCCAGACGTGGGATTGAACCGTCGTCCTCCCGAATGCGAGTCCAGTGTGCTAACCACTGCGCCACCTCGCTCGGTCTGCCATTGGAGCCCACTCGGTGTGGCAACAACGCACCAGCGGCGTAACATGAGGCTTCTACTGCAAGAATGACACGAGGTCTAAGTGGACCACACACTGATACCTTAGTACTGCGTCTTTCAGCAAGTGGAAAGCAGGAAAGCATTCTCACATTCGACTGACCGTACAAATGGAATCCCCCTGTGGCGCACTCAATTTAGAGAAACTGCAATCTGAACGACATCTGGGATAAAACAGACGTAATAAGTTAGCCTCCCCACTACAGATTGCAATTCTGAGACGTTGCTTGTCACAGGAAAGTCTCGAAAGGCCCCTAAGTATGAATGTGACGGATGAATGCCATGGACATTAATCATATGGAAAAGGTACTCAGTTTCAGTGAGGAAGAAGGAACACATAGAACTGCTGCAAGACATTCCCACTTTGGATAACAGTTGAAACAATTCCCCTATATTTTGTAAGTCTTCTGCTGGTATGTGGCAAGAAACAGCTATGGCATCTAAAGAGTTAGAACAAGAAGGTACCTGAAACGTCAGTTGCTCAAGGTACCGTTGGAAAATAGCTGGTATGAAAGTGCTACCAAATGGTAACCGCTAAACTGGAATAAAACTTGTGTATGTTGATCACAAAAGCATTCTCAGATTCTTCATCTAAAGGCACTTTCAGGTAGACCTCCTGGGCATAATTTTTTTGAAAACGAATACCATGACCTAATTTTTCCATTACATCCCAATCGCAGATCAATGCAAAAGAATCAACAAAGTGGACTGACAGTTTATTTAAAGTCTGCGCAGTCTCAATCCGCTCGACAATTTAGTAAGGACCACCACTGTTACTCCCATTTCCTGGCCGACACTGGATTGATGACGTCACTGTCCTGCAACCGCTTCAACTTCGCAGCATCCCAGGCCAGTAATACACATGGGACCCGACGAGCACGAAAATACTCGGACTGTGACTGTCTTTCCGTGTCACATGGGCTTCGAACCTCTGGGCCTTGTCTAAACCACGATAGAACACGGAACTGTGCTTGTCACATAGCGCATTAATATTGGCCAGAAATCCGAATGAATTAATTTTTAATACATTCACATAAATTGACAATTCAAAAAAGTCAAAGCTATTCATGCCAAAAATGTTAGTTGACTCGCAAAAGCACAAGACATGGAGTAATACTGCTTTAGTAGTGCAACGGAACATCTCTGGTAAACTACACAGAATTGGTTGTCCATCGCATGCACCCTAGTGAGTTGGCGCAGTGGTTAGCACATTGGACCAGCATTCAGAAGGATGACGGTTCAAACCCGCGTTCTGGGATTTCCCTAAATCGCTCCAGGCAAATGCTGGGATGGTTCCTTTGAAAGGATATGGACGATTTCCTTCCAAACCCTTGAAACTATCCGAGCATGTTCCCCGTCTCTAATGACCCTGTTGTCGATGGGATGTTAAGCCCAATCTTCCTCTCATTATTCCATCGTATGCTGACACCGTTTTATACAGGTTGGTCCATTGATCGTGACCGTGCCAAATATCTCACGATGTAAGCGTCAATCGAAAAAAAACTACAAAGAACGAAACTCATCTGGCTAGAAGGGGGAAACCAAATGGCGCTATGGTTGGCCCACTTGATGGCACTGCCATGGGTCAAACGGATATCAACTGCGTTTTTTTAAATAAGAACCCCCATTTTTATTATACTGTATATTCGTGTAGTAGCCTACGTAAAGAAATCTGAATGGTTTAGTTGATCGCTTTTTTCGCTTTGTGATAGATGGCTCTGTAATAGTCACAAACATATGGCTCACAATTTTAGACAAACAGTTGGTAAAAGTTAGGTTTTTTAAATTAAAATACAGAACGTGGCTACGTTTGAACATTTTATTTCGGTTGGTCCAATGTGATATATGTACCTTTGTGAACTTATAATTTGTGGGAACGTATGCTGTTACAGCGTGATTACCTGAAAATACCACATTAATGCAATAAATGCTCAAAATGAAGTCCGTCAACTTCAATGCATTTGGCAATACGTGTAACAACATTCCTCTCAACAGCGAGCAGTTAGCCTTCCGTAATTTCGCACATGCATTGACAATGCGCTGACGCATGTTGTCAGGCGTAGTCGGTGGATCGCGATGGCAAATATCCTTCAACTTTCCCTAGAGAAAGAAATCCGGGGACGTCAGATCCGGTGAACGTGCTGGCCATGGTATTGTTCTTCGACGACCAATCCTCCTGTCATGAGATATGCTATTCAATACCGCTTCAACCGCACGTGAGCGATGTACCGGACATCCATCATGTAGGAAGTACATCGCCATTTTGTCATACAGTGAAACATCTTGTAGTAACATCGGTAGAACATTACGTAGGAAATCAGCATACATTGCACCATTTAGATTGCCATCGATAAAATGGTGCCAATTATCCTTCCTTCCATAATGATGCACCATACATTAACCCGCCAAGGTCGCTGATGTTCCACTTGTCGCAGCCATCGTGAATTTTCCGTTGCCCAATAGTGCACATTATGCCGGTTTACGTTACCGCTGTTGGTGAATGACGCTTCGTCGCTAAATAGAACGCGTGGAAAATATCTGTCATAGGCCCGTAATTTCTCTTATGCCCAGTGGCACAACTGTACACGACGTTCAGAGTCGTCGCCATGCAATTCCTGGTGCATAGTAATATGGTACGGGTGCAATCGATGTTGATGTAGCATTCTCAACATCGACGTTTTTGAGATTCCCGATTCTCTCGGAATTTGTCTGCCACTGATGTGCGGATTAGCCGCGACAGCAGCTGAAACACCTACTGGGGCATCATCATTTGTTGCAGGTCGTGTTTGACGTTTCACATGTGGCTGAACGCTTCCCTATTCCCTTAAATAACGTAACTAACCGGCGAACGGTCAGGACACTTGGATGGTGTCGTCCAGGATACCGAGCAGCATACATAGCACACGACCGTTGGGCATTTTGATCACAATAGCCAAACATCAACTCGATATTGATTTTTTCCGCAATTGGTAAAGGGTCCATTTCAACACGGGTAACGCATCACGAAGCAAATACTGTCCGCACTGGCGGAATGTTACGTGATACCACGTACTTATACGTTTGTGACTATTACAGCGCCATCTATCACTAAGGGAAAAAAGTGGTTCAACTAAAACATTCATATTTCTTTACGTACTACACGAATATGTAATAAAAATGGGGGTTCCTATTTAAAAAACATAGTTTATATCTGCCTGCCCTATGGCAGCGCCATCTAGCGGGCCAACCATCTCGCCATTTGGTTTCCCCCTTCAAGCTAGACGAGTTTCGTTCTCCGTAGTTTTTTCGTTTGATGCTTAGTTCTTGTGATATTTGGCCCGGTCACTATCAATGGACCACCCAGTATACTCGCTGAAGCTGTTGGCAACCTAACCATTCGCCGGCCGAAGTGGCCGTGCGGTTAAAGGCGCTGCCGTCTGGAACCGCAAGACCGCTACGGTCGCAGGTTCGAATCCTGCCTCGGGCATGGATGTTTGTGATGTCCTTAGGTTAGTTAGGTTTGACTAGTTCTAAGTTCTAGGGGACTAATGACCTCAGCAGTTGAGTCCCATAGTGCTCAGAGCCATTTGAACCATTTTGAACCTAACCATTCTTAAGTAGCGTGGTCAAGAAACGTAACAGTAGCGTAAGTATCTAAGTGGAAATTAACATATCTGTTGAACAAGCAGCTTAAAATACAACTTATAGGACTGGCGAGTGATAAATTCAGAATTTGTATCCAGGTAGTCTGATGAAACAACAACAGGATCGGTGGATGGTTCAATGTACCACATTGCAGCAGACATAACATACATCCCACTATAATCACTTTCTTACATGGAGTATGAAAGCTGCCTAAAAGCTGTAGTTAAAAAGCATTCAGACTGTGCATGGCTTTGTTTGGCACATGTGAAACCCTGGCCTTTGCAGCACGGCCATTTTGCTCTATCATGTGTTTAAAGCAATGTGGGCAGGATTTCCGTGATTGTGTGGGCTTCACCGCGGCATGACAGTGGGACAGGTTCGCACATGACCTAGATGTAGGGCGGCGTTTGACATGAACGGGGGGGGGGGGGGGGAGGTGTTGTCCGCTAAAGTGTCCTACTCTTGACAACAGATATATGCAGGTGCTTGACAATCATGCTCAGTTACATCGAACACGTTGTGTGAGTCAATAATTGACAATACTGTACTGAGGTCAGAGTTCGGATGCTTTAGTATGGTAGCATGGATACGTGGCAATGGCAAGGAAAGCGTTTCTGAAGAAGAGAAAGTTGTTAACATCGAGTATAGATATAAGTGTCAGGAAGTCGTTTCTGAAAATATTTGTATGGAGTGTAGCCATGTATGGAAGTGAAACATGGACGATAAATAGTTTGGACAAGAAGTGAATAGAAGCTTTCGAAATGTGGTGCTACTGAAGACTGCTGAAGATCATATGGGTAGATCAGATAACTAGTGAGAAGGTATTAAACAGAATTGAGAGGATTTTGTGGCACAACTTAACAAGAAGAAGGGACCGATTGGTAGCACATGTTCTGAGGCATCAAGCATTGGAGGGCAGCTTGGAGGGTAAAAATCGTAGAGGGAGACCAAGAGATGAATACACTAAGCAGATTCAGAAGGATGTAAGTTGCAGTAAGTACTGGGAGATGAAGAAGCTTGCACAGCGTAGAGTAGCATGGAGAGCTGCATCAAACCAGTCTCAGGACTGAAGACCACAACAACAACATCGATACGTGAATCAGACAGGTTCTGAGAAATCACATCTCTCATTATAACGTCACTGTAACGTAGGCCACCTGAACGCTGAAAGTGTGATTGCCTAGTAAAGCCTCGAGGCTCTATTATCCAGTGTTCGTAGGGGTGTCCCTGCTGCTGTTTTAATCTGAAAAAATTGTATCGAGCGGCTGCTACATGCACTCGTGGCTTATAATAATTTGACAGTTTGTCAAGTAACTCGTCGAAGGAGAGATCATGTGATTGGCGATCTGGAAACATTATTGCTATCAACCGGAAAACGTCTGAAACTAAAGTGGAGAGAGAATAAAAAATGAACTGGTTACCATGTTATGCCATCGACGTTGAAATGTGCTGCAAAGGTGCAACATAATCCGCTCAGTCTCGCTCCACCCCGGAAACTGTCTGTATTTAGGCGCTTCAGCTGTCTGTTGAGTTCTTTCCAATTGAACAGGTCGGGCATGCAGTCGTCATGCTGCCGAACGTCCTTGCAGTGCTCATAATAATTGTTCAGTCTTTTGTCCGCTCAACTGTACGGCTTGTATGAAAGATAGATCCGGATGACGTGAACGCTCAGTGCAAGAGCACACGCATAAACACAAAAAAAAAAACTACTGCAAGAGACTGTTAGTTACACAGCATATGAATATGCCGAAGTGACCTAATTGTGAACTGCATCCTCGGCGTCATTTTACTTGTTGTGTCCAACTTCTTTGACACTGAGTTAGCTAGTAATATTTCAGTTAATTAGAAGACTCTGAATAAACAATACTTTATTAATTGTAAAAAAAACTTATCTTTGTACGTCACTCTCGGTTGCAGCTATGAAAATGCACATGTGGACATGCGGTTCAGAACACACTAAATGAACCATTATTATTGAATGGTTAACTAATAAAGGTCCAGATTGGCCATACTGTGGCTTCACTACAGTCATTAGAAAATACAAATTCGTAGACACTTCTTGACACAGTTCAGATAGCGTTGGTGTGGAGGCACAGTTCACAGGAAATGGAAATCTCTTCACGCCATGACGGTTGACACGATCTGTGTCACAGCGAGTATGCAGCATAGCGACATACTCCGACAGGAACTTCCTGGAAGCAGACGGGATCCAACATCCAACATAAGTGCCTCCGTGGCCTGTAGCGACGCTGTTTCGGGACAAAGACGCAGGGGTGGTCCCTTGGAACTACAGGAGGCATGGCTTCCTCATAGCTTCTCAATGGCGCCTCGTGATACCGCTTTGCTCTGCAGTGCAGTGATCAATAGTTCTTGGACTGCTTTCGATACTCAGCGACATCGCATCACTAAAGGACATTAACAAAATTTGAGAGCCTCAATGGTCTTTCCTAGTGTTCCCATGCACTTCAGTTCCACATAAGTCCAAGCCATTACGGCAGAATCGACAACCAATATCCAGACCAACCAGGAATGGCCGAGGAAATAACAAATTCACAACTGACGGCAGCTAGCACACGAGAAATTCTTAACATGGTACGTTCACTTTAAATTGGGGAACCTAACCAGCAAATGGCCACACGCCACATTGTTCATGATAACAGTCACCGTGGAAACATACTTACAATGCGACGAAGTACATTATATTGGCTTTGTAGAACCAACCAAAATGAAAGCTTTCACCCACTCTCACTTGAAATGACCAGCCATTAGCAAATCCGGGGTGTTACACTTCTGTCACTAAATGTAACTGGGTTTCTCTTTTGATGTTAGTCAGTTGTCAGGATGAGCATTACTGCAAAGGGCATTAGATTCTAAAGCATTATGTCAGGGAGAAAAACGCTAAATAAATTACTTTTTCTTTCTTAACAACATGTGGGCAGAGTGGGTTCTTCCTTGACTCGGGTATGAGGTAGAATGAAACAGCATTTTTACATAAGATACCGTTTATTGAAAGTTTTGTACAATGGTTTCCTTACTCGATTGTTCTGGCTGGGACAGCAGCAGCTGTGTCGTTTGCGAAGCCTTCTGCTGCGGCAGCGGCGGCGTCTGATTACGCGTGGCGGTGTGCATCTCGTGTCGCCGTCTCGCCCAGTTGACTGGAGACGCGCCTCGTGCGGTGGCCCGTTTAATTATTGAGAACGAAGTCGTGCATCGGATGGTGATACCTTGGATGTGGCCTTCCGTGTTTTCTCTTCTCTAAGCGGCCGCGTGTATCAGTGTTGTGCGTCGGCCATCGGAGCGGTGCGGCGGGGGAAGGCCAGTGTCCCGGACTCGAACAACAGACTCCAGCTTGCCAGTCTTCGGCTGTCCGATCTTCATCCCAGCTCACAGATGACTGCTGATCTGAGGCAGTCTCCCTCCCTTCCTCACGAGTCACCCGGGTACGTAAAAATCAGTCTTGAAATACCTTCTGTCTTCTGGCTCCGAGGCTGCTGCTTGCTATTCCATTACAGCGGCGGACTTGGTGCGTCTGTGTACGATGTAGTCTCTTCTTGCATGACGGTCTTCAGCACCGAAACTGAACTGAAAACTATTCTCCTTGGGCCCAGTGCGTCTCGCGTATTTATTCACTTCAGTTCACTGAAGGTGAACGACTTCACGGCCATTGCCTCTTCTGTCACGTTGAAAAGCTTCTCGAAGAATCTTCTTAACGTCGGTCATTGGCTCTTGGAATGTAGGCGATGGCCTTTGATCACATGTGACAACTGAGAAACACGTGAGCCGCTCGGGCGATGCCCTGATGGCTGAATCGACAGCGTCCACTTATGTGGGGAGGGCGATGGCTTTTCTTGAATGTGTTGACTTGCAAGCGCTGGTCGTTGCCCTGCTGCTCTGCCGGCTGTTTGCCAGTGTGCAATTCTTCTAAACTAAACTAAGTTTTTCATTTATTTTCTAATTTCTTCTTCACTTCACATTGATTTCACTAATGTATTTACCTATCTTAAGTGCCACTCAGCAAGGAAACACCACACCCGGAGAACACACTAGACGCTCTCCAGGAAACACTCAGATAGGTCACTCCAGAGATCCGTGGCACAGCCCAAGCGAGTCGCCACCCAATAGCCCCACCCTGTCTCTAGTTCCCCTATTGGTAACTTGTGCAGAATCAACGGCCGGCACTGTCCGAAAGAACGAAGCGTCCACTGCTTACTGGTGTCTGTTCCTCAGTCCTTGTGACGCTGAACCACTCATCCCAGTTGCATGTGATGGCCAACAGACGACATAGCATTGGTACATCACACATGACCCACATGGCTCACGTAAAAGTATTAATAATAAGAGATGTTGCTCCAAGCAAATACAAAATTTTCAAACACTAGTTTTATTCAGCCCAGTGACATACAAGCAAGCATTAAACAAGACCAGATGAACAGAAATATCAGCTTCCACAACATCAGCCCATGTTTACTGTATAAATAGGCAAACTAAATAAGATAATAAGTGTAGAAATATCTGAAGAAGAGCAATTCTCTACAACTCCACCAGCTATTCGTGAATTATATGACAAACTGACTGCACAGAGTTACCCAATATACTTGGAACTGACAGCAGCATAACACAGTAAACCAGGGCTTAACAACTGGCCGGTTTTGAGCGCGAGTACTCGCGTCTACTCAGGCACGTGCTCGCGAGAAGGTGCAAGGTGGAGGAGTAGGGAGGGAGGGGTGGGAGAGAAAATGCGCGCGCACGTTTGAATTGGGCCGCAGCATGCCTATTGAATTCGCACCGACTGTAACATTTGTGTCCATCTCAAGTTGAACAGTTTCTGATTGTGCCATTATCTAACATGAACATTATGCATCGCATACAGGACATGGCAGACGACGTACACAGCCAGCTTGCAAATATCTGTAAAGATTTTATGGCGTTCTCTAGCTCTGGACGAAAGTGTTGATTTCACTGGAACAGACAGCTTGCCATATTTATTAGAGGTGTTAATAAAGATCTTCAGGTGAGGGAGGAGCTTCTCGATGTAGTAGCCATGAAGAACACAGCAACTGGAGGTGATATTTTAAGTAGTGTTGAAGAAAGTGTTGAAAATATAGGATTGTCGTGGAATTCTTTAGTTTCAGTGTCTACAGACGGTGCACCAGCGATGACGGGGAAAAAATCAGGTTTCGTTGCGCTGTTGAAGGAGAAAATGCAAAAACTGACCGTGCCGAATGAAATAAGGGGCGTTCACTGTGTGATCCACCAGGAAAACTTATGAGCAAAGAGTATCACTCTAAAATTTAATGTGATGAGTGTTGTTGTTCGTACAACTAATTATATAAGGAAGCATGGGCTACAACACAGACAATTTAAAAGCTTTCTTGAGGATGTAGAAAACCAGTATGGTAGCCTGCCTTATTACAGCGAGGTCCGCTTGCTTACTCGTGGCGAATTATTAAATCGATTTTTTTAGATGAGATAAATACACTCCTTGAAATGGAAAAAAGAACACATTGACACCGGTGTGTCAGACCCACCACACTTGCTCCGGACACTGCGAGAGGGCTGTACAAGCAATGATCACACGCACGGCACAGCGGACACACCAGGAACCGCGGTGTTGGCCGTCGAATGGCGCTAGCTGCGCAGCATTTGTGCACCGCCGCCGTCAGTGTCAGCCAGTTTGCCGTGGCATACGGAGCTCCATCGCAGTCTTTAACACTGGTAGCATGCCGCGACAGCGTGGACGTGAACCGTATGTGCAGTTGACGGACTTTGAGCGAGGGCGTATAGTGGGCATGCGGGAGGCCGGGTGGACGTACCGCCGAATTGCTCAACACGTGGGGCGTGAGGTCTCCACAGTACATCGATGTTGTCGCCAGTGATCGGCGGAAGGTGCACGTGCCCGTCGACCTGGGACCGGACCGCAGCGACGCACGGATGCACGCCAAGACAGTAGGATCCTACGCAGTGCCGTAGGGGACCGCACCGCCACTTCAAAGCAAATTAGGGACACTGTTGCTCCTGGGGTATCGGCGAGGACCATTCGCAACCGTCTCCATGAAGCTGGGCTACGGTCCCGCACACCGTTAGGCCGTCTTCCGCTCACGCCCCAACATCTTGCAGCCCATCTCCAGTGGTGTCGCGACAGGCGTGAATGGAGGGACGAATGGAGACGTGTCGTCTTCAGCGATGAGAGTCGCTTCTGTCTTGGTGCCAATGATGGTCGTATGTGTGTTTGGCGCCGTGCAGGTGAGCGCCACAATCAGGACTGCATACGACCGAGGCACACAGGGCCACCACCCGGCATCATGGTGTGGGGAGCGATCTCCTACACTGGCCGTACACCACTGGTGATCGTCGAGGGGACACTGAATAGTGCACGGTACATCCAAACCGTCATCGAACCCATCGTTCTACCATTCCTAGACCGGCAAGGGAACTTGCTGTTCCAACAGGACAATGCACGTCCGCATGTATCCCGTGCCACCCAACGTGCTCTAGAAGGTGTAAGTCAACTACCCTGGCCAGCAAGATCTCCGGATCTGTCCCCCATTGAGCATGTTTGGGACTGGATGAAGCGTCGTCTCACGTGGTCTGCACGTCCAGCACGAACGCTGGTCCAACTGAGGCGCCAGGTGGAAATGGCATGGCAAGCCGTTCCACAGGACTACATCCAGCATCTCTACGATCGTCTCCATGGGAGAATAGCAGCCTGCATTGCTGCGAAAGGGGGATATACACTGTACTAGTGCCGACATTGTGCATGCTCTGTCGCCTGTGTCTATGTGCCTGTGGTTCTGCCAGTGTGATCATGTGATGTATCTGACCCCAGGAATGTGTCAATAAAGTTTCCCCTTCCTGGGACAATGAATTCACGGTGTTCTTATTTCAATTTCCAGGAGTGTATGTTCATGGAAATAAATAACATGTATGTTCCTGAATTGAAAGGGCCATCTGAATGCTTTGAACATTTCACTACAAGGTAAAGATCTGCTAATTACTCATTTCTTTATCGAATACGAGCTTTTAAATTAAATTGACTCTTTGGGTGAGTCAGCTGGAAACAGGAAATCAAGCTCATTTTCCGAAATTACCATACATGCAAGATGTTCACAAAACTGTGAACGTTATTCACATGGTTTAGTTGCCCTTAAGGAAGAATTTGATCAAAACTTTCAAGATCTGACAGCACTAGACAGTGATTTTGATCTGTTCTCCTCTCCATATTGAGCGAATATTGAAGAGATTCGTTCTGAGCTGCAACTAGAAATTATTGACCTGCAGTGTGACAGAGAATATAGAGACAAATTTCAGAACAAGAAAAACATTTTGGAATTATACAGACACTTCCCTCAGCATAGATCTCCTCGTTTGCATAAACTGGCGGCAACAATAATATCAGTGTTCGGTTTCACGTATGTTTTTGAACAACTGTTCTCTGCAATGAAATGTAACAAGACGTGTCTGAGAAACGCATTTTCTGATCGAAATTTAAACTGCACGCTGTGCCTACAATGCACATGAACAATTACTCCGAACATAAACGCAATTGTAAAGGGCAAAAAGTACAAGATGGCCGAGAATCCCACACATCAGTGACACCTTTTATTGTGTAACAGTTCACAAATAAATACGAATGTAGAGGCTTACACTAAGCTAATAAAATTACCTGGCACGTGTACATTCTCCTTTATTTGTTTCATTTGTCGCAGTATAATTCGTGAGTGATATCCCCGCAGGTGGCCGCGGATTTACATTGCTGGCGGCAGCTGTTGTGTGCCTCACATGACTCTCCCCACTCTCCGCTCTGGTCCGGTAGTGGGGGTAGCGTGCTCGCGCTGTTCCGTGCTCGCGCCTTGCTGCTCACAGCTTGCTCCGCGAGCACGTATGTTGTGAAGTCCTGCAGTATACTTATTCTAACTTATAATGATGAATAACGACCCCTTCATGAATGGAAAACACAATACAGAAACCACTCCCATTTTTCCTCATCACGATGACGTGCAGTATAGATTTCACAACTTGTAATGGTTATCCTGTGCTTGAATTTACAATTGCTTCTCGTTGCCTTCACTGCATTCAGTAACCACTGTACAGTAAATTCACCATGACTGCATCTGTCATTCGGGCATCAAGTAGGTGTGGGCCATGAAAGCAAAACCCTTAGCGCTCTGCATCATATGACAGTAACTAGTCTCAAGAACGCTTTGAGCTCTACAAGTGGGCAACGTCCGCTTACAGATTCGCCATTGTGTCTGTCCACATGCTCTCTGGCCTAATAGCACTCTACGTTAAAGTTGGTATACACTACTGGCCATTAAAATTGCTACAACACGAAGATAACGTGCTACAGACGCGAAATTGAACCGACAGGAAGACGATGCTGTGATATGCAAATGATTAGTTTTTCAAAGGATTAACACAAGGTTGGCGCCGGTGGCGACACTACAACGTGCTGACATGAGGAAAGTTTACAACCGATTTCTCATACACAAACAGCAGTCGACCGACGTTGCCATGTGAAACGTTGTTGTGATGCCTCGTGTAGGGAGAAGAATGCGTACCATCACGTTGCTGACTTTGATAAAGGTCGGATTTAGGCCTATAGCGATTGTGGTTTATCGTATCGCGACATTGTTGCTCGCGTTGGTCGAGATCCAATAACTGTAAGCAGATTATGGAATCGGTGGGTTCAGGAGGGTAATACAGAACGCCGTGTTGGATTCCAACGGCCTTGTATCACTACCGGTCGAGATGACAGGCATCTTATCCACATAGCTGTAACGGATCGTGCAGTCTCGTCTCGATCCCTGAGTCAACGGATGGGGACGTTTGCAAGACAACAACCATCTGCACGAACAGCTCGACGACGTTTTCAGCAGCATGGACTATCAGCTAGGAGACTATGGCTGCGGTTACCCTTGACGCTGCATCACAGACGGGAGCGCCTGCGATGGCCCAGGCGTATCAAGGTCGTTATTACGGCAAGAAGTGGTTGTTCTGGGTACTGATTTCTCAGGATTTATGCCCCCAAACTGCGTGAAAATACTATCACATGTCAGTTCTAGTATAATATATTTGTTCAATAAATACCCGTTTATCATCTGCAATTCTTCTTGGTGTAGCAATTTTAATGGCCAGTAGTGTATGTTTCGGTCTCAGTTACTGTCTACCAACCAACCAGCACTCCTCTGGACTGTGACCTGGAACGATTATTTGGGATACCATGTCTGATCATAAAACAACTGCAGCCAGTGCCACAACAGAGTCCATGCCCACCCAAGGACTTGTCAGTTGCTAGACACTGTGGCCTCTGATGGTGGCACTAGTTGCTGTCATTGTGAACACTCCATACTGCCGACCAGCATACCCTGGGCGTGCACGACAACAGACAACCTCTGCTGTCGCTCAGAGCCTTGCCCACAATGACACACCAGAGGATTGCAAGTCACTTCCACGATGGCATCTACGCTGACCTCCAGATGATGCTGCAGGTACGTCTCTACACAGCAGATTGCCCAATACTGAAACGTACTGCCAAAACAAAGCGCGGAATGGAGCTTCTGCTGGCCACATATTACCAGTTACGCTCTCTCAGGAGACAGCTGATGTTAAGCCAGTCAGTAATGCCCTCCATCCGAGGGTGTCTGCCCTGGCACGCTCGCCATTGTGCGGGCGATTTTATAGCGCGCGGGGCCTTGGTTTGTGTGCACAAACTCCACCGGGTCATCGCTACCTGCTAGCCCTGACCGCTGCCTGCCACCTCACAGTCTGCCCTTTCTCCAATTTTTGCGTGGTGAAAGCTGTCACTCGACTAGGAACAGGCAGGGTTAACAATGCAAATGTCCTTGGAAATTCAGTTTCAGAATACAGTTTAGCACGACTGGAAATAATGAGGGAGTAGATAATGAAAGATCTCTGTTGGATTCCTTTCATGTTAATCTCTTAAATCTGTTGTCATTTACGGCATACATTCCACTTCTAAATTTACTGTGGTGTTTCTGACTCTTTCAGGGAGGAGAATGAGCAGTGGAACGTGTTACTTTCACACATAAACAAGAACACTCTGACACACTACTACATTTTAAAACACAGTTTACATGCAATTCATGTCACACAGTCTCATATGGAAACTACATTCGCTTTCTTTTATATAGTTTATAGAATGAGATACTGTCACCCCCCCCCCCCAATGAACCATGGACCTTGCCGTTGGTGGTGAGGCTTGCGTGCCTCAGCGATACAGATGGCCGTACCGTAGGTCCAACCACAACGGAGGGGTATCTGTTGAGAGGCCAGACAAACATGTGCTTCCTGAAGAGGGGCAGCAGCCTTTTCAGTAGTTGCAGGGGCAACAGTCTGGATGATTGACTGACCTGGCCTTGTAACATTAACCAAAACGGCCTTGCTGTGCTGGTACTGCGAAAGGCTGAAAGCAAGGGGAAACTACAGCCGTAATTTTTCCCGAGGACATGCAGCTTTACTGTATGATTGAATGATGATAGCGTGCTCTTGGGTAAAATATTCCGAAGGTAAAATAGTCCCCCATTCGGATCTCCGGGCGGGGACTACTCAAGAGAACGTCATTATCAGGAGAAAGAAAACGGGCATTCTACGGATCGGAGCGTGGAATGTCAGATCCCTTAATCGGGCACGTAGGTTAGAAAATTTAAAAAGGGAAATGGATAGGTTAAAGTTAGATATAGTGGGAATTAGTGAAGTTCGGTGGCAGGAGGAACAAGACTTTTGGTCAGACGAATACAAGGTTATAAATACACAATCAAATTGGGGTAATGCAGGAGTAGGTTTAATAATGAATAAAAAAATAGGAGTGCGGGTTAGCTACTACAAACAGCATAGTGAACGCATTATTGTGGCCAAGATAGACACAAAGCCCATGCCTACTACAGTAGTACAAGTATATATGCCAACTAGCTCTGCAGATGATGAAGAAATAGATGAAATGTATGATGAGATAAAAGAAATTATTCAGGTAGTGAAGGGAGACGAAAATTTAATAGTCATGGTTGACTGGAATTCGTCAGTAGGAAAAGGGAGAGAAGGAAACATAGTAGGTGAATATGAATTGGGGGGAAGGAATGAGAGAGGAAGCCGCCTTGTAGAATTTTGCACAGAGCATAACTTAATCATAGCTAACACTTGGTTCAAGAGTCATGAAAGAAGGTTGTATACCTGGAAGAATCCTGGTGATACTAAAAGGTATCAGATAGATTACATAATGGTAAGACAGAGATTTAGGAACCAGGTTTTAAATTGTAGGACATTTCCTGGGGCAGATGTGGATTCTGACCACAATCTATTGGTTATCAACTGCAGAATGAAACTGAAGAAACTGCAAAAAGGTGGGAATTTAAGGAGATGGGACCTGGATAAACTGAAAGAATCAGAGGTTGTAGAGAGTTTCAGGGAGAGCATAAGGGAACAATTGACAGGAATGGGGGAAAGAAATACAGCAGAAGAAGAATGGGTAGCTCTGAGGGATGAAGTAGTGAAGGCAGCAGACGATCAAGTAGGTAAAAAGACGAGGGCTAATAGAAAACCTTGGGTAACAGAAGAAATATTGAATTTAATTGATGGAAGGAGAAAATATAAAAATGCAGTAAATGAAGCAGGCAAAAAGGGAATACAAACGTCTCAAAAGTGATATCGACAGGAAGTGCAAAATGGCTAAGCAGGGTTGGCTAGCGGACAAATGTGAGGATGTAGAGGCTTGTCTCACTAGGGATAAGATAGATACTGCCTACAGGAAAATTAAAGAGACCTTTGGAGAGAAGAGACCGACTTGTATGAATATCAAGAGCTCAGATGGCAACCCAGTTCTAAGGAAAGAAGGGAAAGCAGATAGGTGGAAGGAGTATGTAGAGGGTTTATACAAAGGCGATGTACTTGAGGACAATATTATGGAAATGGAAGAGGGTGTAGATGAAGACGAAATGGGAGATAAGATACTGCGTGAAGAGTTTGACAGAGCACTGAAAGACCTGAGTCGAAACAAGGCCCCCGGAGTAGACAACATTCCATTAGAACTACTGATGGCCTCGGGAGAGCTAGTCATGACAAAACTCTACCATCTGGTGAGCACGATATATGAGACAGGCGAAATACCCTCAGACATCAAGAAGAATATAATTATTCCAATCCCAAAGAAAGCAGGTGTTGACAGATGTGAAAATTACCGAACTACTAGTTTAATAAGTCACAGCTGCAAAATACTAACGCGAATTCTTTACAGACGAATGGAAAAACTGGTAGAAGCCGACCTCGGGGAAGATCAGTTTAAATTCCGTAGAAATGTTCGAACACGTGAGACAATACTGACCTTACGACTTATCTTAGAAGAAAGATTAAGAAAAGGCAAACCTACGTTTCTAGCATTTGTAGACTTAGAGAAAGCTTTTGACAATGTTAACTGGAATACTCTCTTTCAAATTCTGAAGGTGGCAGGGGTAAAATACAGGGAGCGAAAGGCTATTTACAATTTGTACAGAAACCAGATGGCAGTTACACTCCTGGTAATTGAATTAAGAACACCGTGAATTCATTGTCCCAGGAAGGGCAAACTTTATTGACACATTCCTGGGGTCAGATACATCACATGATCACACTGACAGAACCACAGGCACATAGACACAGGCAACAGAGCATGCACAATGTCGGCACTAGTACAGTGTATATCCACCTTTCGCAGCAATGTAGGCTGCTATTCTCCCATGGAGACGATCGTAGAGATGCTGGATGTAGTCCTGTTGAACGGCTTGCCATGCCATTTCCACCTGGCGCCTCAGTTGGACCAGCGTTCGTGCTGGACGTGCAGACCGCGTGAGACGACGCTTCATCCAGTCCCAAACATGCTCAATGGGGGACAGATCCGGAGATCTTGCTGGCCAGGGTAGTTGACTTACACCCTCTAGAGCACGTTGGGTGGCACGGGATACATGCGGACGTGCATTGTCCTGTTGGAACAGCAAGTTCCCTTGCCGGTCTAGGAATGGTAGAACGATGGGTTCGATGACGGTTTGGATGTACCGTGCACTATTCAGTGTCCCCTCGACGATCACCAGTGGTGCACGGCCAGTGTAGGAGATCGCTCCCCACACCATGATGCCGGGTGTTGGCCCTGTGTGCCTCGGTCGTATGCAGTCCTGATTGTGGCGCTCATCTGCATGGCGCCAAACACGCATACGACCATCATTGGCACCAAGGCAGAAGCGACTCTCATCGCTGAAGACGACACGTCTCCATTCGTCCCTCCATTCACGCCTGTCGCGACACCACTGGAGGCGGGATGCACGATGTTGGGGCGTGAGCGGAAGACGGCCTAACGGTGTGCGGGACCGTAGCCCAGCGTCATGGAGACGGTTGCGAATGGTCCTCGCCGATACCCCAGGAGCAACAGTGTCCCTAATTTGCTGGGAAGTGGCGGTGCGGTCCCCTACGGCACTGCGTAGGATCCTACGGTCTTGGCGTGCATCCGTGCGTCGCTGCGGTCCGGTCCCAGGTCGACGGGCACGTGCACCTTCCGCCGACCACTGGCGACAACATCGATGTACTGTGGAGACCTCACGCCCCACGTGTTGAGCAATTCGGCGGTACGTCCACCCGGCCTCCCGCATGCCCACTATACGCCCTCGCTCAAAGTCCGTCAACTGCACATACGGTTCACGTCCACGCTGTCGCGGCATGCTACCAGTGTTAAAGACTGCGATGGAGCTCCGTATGCCACGGCAAACTGGCTGACACTGACGGCGGCGGTGCACAAATGCAGCGCAGCTAGCGCCATTCGACGGCCAACACCGCGGTTCCTGGTGTGTCCGCTGTGCCGTGCGTGTGATCATTGCTTGTACAGCCCTCTCGCAGTGTCCGGAGCAAGTATGGTGGGTCTGACACACCGGTGTCAATGTGTTCTTTTTTCTATTTCCAGGAGTGTATATGAGTCGAGGGGCATGAAAGGGAAGCAGTGGTTGGGAAAGGAGTGAGACAGGGTTGTAGCCTTTCCCCGATGTTATTCAATCTGTATACTGAGCAAGCAGTAAAGGAAACAAAAGAAAACTTCGGAGTAGGTATTAAAATTCATGGAGAAGAAATAAAAACTTTGAGGTTCGCCGATGACATTGTAATTCTGTCAGAGTCAGCAAAGGACTTGGAAGAGCAGTAGAACGGAATGGACAGTGTCTTGAAAGGAGGATATAAGATGAACATCAACAAATGCAAAACGAGGATAATAGACTGTAGTCAAATTAAGTCGGGTGATGCTGAGGGAATTAGACTAGGAAATGAGACACTTAAAGTAGTAAAGGAGTGTTGCTATTTAGGGAGTAAAATAACCGATGATGGTCGAAGTAGAGAGGATATAAAATGTAGACTGGCAATGGCAAGGAAAGCGTTTCTGAAGAAGTGAAATTTGTTAACATCGAGTATAGATTTAAGTGTCAGGAAGTTGTTTCTGAAAGTATTTGTATGGAGTGTAGCCATGTATGGAAGTGAAACATGGACGATAACAAGTTTGGTCAAGAAGAGAATAGAAGCTTTCGAAATGTGGTGCTACAGAAGAATGCTGAAGATAAGGTGGGTAGATCATGTAACTAATGAGGAGGTATTGAATAGGATTGGTGAGAAGAGAAGTTTGTGGCACAACTTGACTAGAAGAAGGGATCGGTTGGTAGGACATGTTTTGAGGCATCGAGGGATCACAAATTTAGCATTGGAGGGCACTGTGGAGGGTAAAAATCGTAGAGGGAGACCAAGAGATGAATACACTAAGCAGATTCAGAAGGATGTAGGTTGCAGTAGATACTGGGAGATGAAGAAGCTAGCACAGGATAGAGTAGCATGGAGAGCTGCATCAAACCAGTCTCAGGACTGAAGACCACAACAACAACAACTGTCACCCCCCTTCCCTTCTGTGTAAAGTTGATGCATTAAGTTATTCTGAAAGCGGTGCTGATATTCAAGATAATAAAAGCGGGTTAAAAGCTGTGAGGTATCTGGGGAAGTTATCCTTGCGTTACTGAGCAACTGTTTCACCGTGTAACCGGTCTAGTTTACCAAACTGCCGACCTGACTAACATTAATTATAGTATTTTAATAGTCATCTTAAAACTACTGGTGATACATATATATATATATATATATATATATATATATATATATATATATATATATATATATATATAAAGAGAATTAAAATAAAAAGAAATAAATCAGTTTATATTTGGACATTTATCTTAAGATTGATCATTGTTCGGTTAAAATTTCACCATATTAAACTTGATTCATAGCTGAACTGGTGCCTTACTTAGGATTGTGAAAATGTGAGTTTGTGATGTTACAGAACACATCAAATACGGAGCCAAGATTGGGAGACTGAATACAACACTGCATTCATAAAATAACACACGAAGATCATTGAAACATATGCAAGAGGAAATTAACCACAACCAACCGATTCAATTTTCACCCAAAGAAGTTACGGTCATAGCGAAATCCCGTCCATCATGAAATTACCACACACTGGTATACTAAATTCATACTAATTGTTTGTGAGATTATCTCGAATAGATTAGTTGAGGTCTACTGTGATAATTACACCACATGCTTCACGTGGTCAACTTGGATTACACAAAGAGTGTAGCTCCACAATAATTTTGATAATTAAAATAAATTACATCGAAATGCAATTCACAAAGGAAAAACCTCGAATTGGTTACTATTCTCATACTATTAACCTGATGGGTCAAACAGTTATATAAGCACGTGGTACTGGTCTCACAAAGTATACCCCACGTGAGTTGCACATAAAGAAAAGTTGCTATATTGAAAAATATTTTCAAGACGAGACGTTATAATTTCACGCACATTCGCATTTAAGATTGATGATCCTAGAGTTACAGATCATCAACACGTGGTTCCACTTTGCTCACAAAGTAGTGACAAAGCAACCACTGGAGGATATTCTGAACTTCAAACACGAATTACAATGCATTGCAAGATATTTTTGGTCTAAACCTGAAAGAAAGGTGATAAAATTTTTTAAGAAATCCATTGTCCTACGGATTTAGCAGAGAAGCGCTTAGCCAGAGATCTTATCACTTCAGACGCTCGCCGTGGACAGACTGGCTTTGGTCCCTACCGAGGGTGCCTCACAGATACAATCGGACCAGAGAGGCAGCTTCCTATACCAACATAACAAGGACAGACAGGACCATACCAAGAATAGAAACTTCTTTGCTTTCAGAAAGCATAGCTACCTGTTCCGACGTTGGTCCTACTATTCTCTAGCAGTCAGGCTTGTCTGCTACCATCAAGTATGCAACTAGAAATACATTTGCTCAGTCATCCTTTCACACAGAAAGGAAAGGGGATGACAGTATCTTATCATATACTCAATACAAAAGAAAGCGGAAGTAGGTTCCATATGAGGCTGTGTGACATGAATTACATATAATCTGTGTTTCAAAGTTTAGTAGTGTTCGTTCTTGTTCATGCGTAAAAGTAACATGATCCACTGCTCAGTCTCCTCCCAGATTGAGTCAAAACACCATAGTAAATTTAGAAGTGGGATGTATGCCGTAAATGACAAGAGATTTAAGAAATTTACATGAAAGGATTCCAACACAGACCTTTCAATAAGAGAAAGAAAATCAAAAATGGCGTAAAAATTCAGCAAATATAAAACTCGACTGTTACTCACTAAAGTCAGAAATCAGCCACATTTACTGCTATAACCGAAAACAGCACCTCGATACAGTTCCTAGATTCAGGTATATTCCTTGTAGGGTATTTTAGCTGCCTCACTGGTTATTTGCCAATTATGATCACTGTCAAACAGAGAGAATATCTTGTGAAGCAGGACACGCAGCTATACCCAGGAACAGCGTGGAAAAGAGAAAGCCTTGTGGAACTGCCGGAAAATCCCACCCATCCCGTCACAGAGCCGCGGCTGTGCTATGCTGTGCGCCAGTAGGCCGTAGGAATGCGCGTGGAACGCACGTATCTGACACACCCCAACCCACGTCGCCGCGTTGACAGGAATGCGATCCTTCATCTCACGGCGGCCATTTAATGGCCGTAATGGCTCGTGATGTGCCGCGGTAGGCTTTTAAAACGGTTCTCAAAGCCTGCGGAAAGCCCCACTGGAGCCCAGGTGCTAGCTGGTATTTCGGTCTTTACACTTTATCTGGCAGTGGTGAAGAACCTTCCGCGCCATTCTGCCAGGAATGTTAATATACGGCAGCACTTTTCATGTGTTTTAAACAGATTTTAAATCTGGTGCTCTCTTCTGGTCACGCCATTCTGCCAGGAATGTTAATATACGGCACCAGTTTTCATGTGATCTAAACAGTTTTTAATCCTGCTGTTCTCTTCTAGTCTTTATGGATGAAAATAGCTTTAAATTTGATTTATCGTTATTTAAATACCACGAGAACGTTACAGAATTTGGTGACATTGTGTGAAAATACATGAGCAATCCGTACATAAAAACGTTTTAAAATAGTTTGACAGGCCTGACTGAACTAATCTCGAGCTTTCTTTTTAGTTTTCTGTTATAGGTTATGGTAATAAACAGATTTTAACTCTGGTGTTCTCTTCTAGTCTTTGTGAACCACAATGGCTACAAATTTCACATCTCGTTATTTAAATACAACGAGAACTTTACAGAATTTGGCGGCATTGTCTGAAAATACATGAGCAAACCGTACATAAAAACGTTTAAAAATAGATTGACAGGCTTGCTTTCTTTTTAGTTTGATGTTATAGGTTATGGTAATAATTTTATATTGTTACAGTTAACTCAAAACATCTTGAATAATAAACGCTTGGCTGTTTGTAAATAATTTAGTTAACGACTGCTTTATTTTCCCAGAAGCCGCATCATCAAATTAAGTACGGTGAATCATGACAAGTAGCAGCATAGACGGAACCCAACATTCCTTGTTTATAAATAAATAATGCGTGTCCATGTTGCAACTTTAATGTCATTGTTCACCACATTTAACCTAACGATGTGGCTTGCACGCTACGAAACTGGTCGTGAAATAAATTTTTTACAAGAGTAGCCCAGCAGTTATTATTCAAGATATTTACTTACGGCAGCGGCTGTCGCTTCTATAAGATATTAACTCAGAACAATCGAGTGAGTCTCTCCGTTTACAATAATGGGATAATTTCTTGCTTTCTCCAAAGGAACCGTACAGTATTTCTCAGTTATTTAAATCTTGATAATTTCTGCTCAGTTTGAATAAGGATATAACCGCAACTATGTTACTGGTTGACGCTGAGGTGGAAGATTCATTCAATTCCTCCTTAGATAAGGGAACACTTTCCGAGCTTGAAGATCATATCAATAAAGCATCCGAATTGAATCTGGTATTGAAGGAAAGCTAATGTTCTGATGACAGTTGCGAAAACCAAGACCCTGCACAAAATAATATGCAGTTCCTTTCTCTTTCCTAAAATGGGAACACAAAATGGCACTTAGACCCACAAGCACTACATTGCAATCTACCAACTTAAGAATTCACCAAGAGTATCCCGGGAGTTACCTGGTATGCACCCAGCAGAATAAATGATGTAAAAAGTTTTTCTGACTTTTTCATTTTACAGCGCTTCAGAATGAAATAATAGAGACGTCAAATAAGGAGTGGCGGTGAGTTTATGTTCAACAGTGGGCAAACACTGAACGATACGAGAATGTCATCCTCCGACAGATAGTGCAGCCATATCAGCAGCATATTGGTGAGGCATTCGTTTTCACGGACGACAATTTGCGCCCCATGGTGCACGTCTTGTGAATGACTTCCTTCAGGATAACGACATCGCTCGACTAGAGTGGCCAGCATGTTCTCCAGATATGAACCCTATCGAACATGTCTGGGATAGATTGAAAAGGGCTGTTTGTGGAAGACGTGACCCACCAAACACTCTGAGGTATCCACTCCAAATCGCCGTTGAGGAAGGGTCAATCTGGAGTAAGAGTGCCATGAAACTTCTTGGCAGATTAAAACTGTGTGCCCGACCGAGACTCGAACTCGGGACCTTTGCCTTTCGCGGGCAAGTGCTCTACCAACTGAGCTACCGAAGCACGACTCACGCCCGGTACTCACAGCTTTACTTCTGCCAGTACCTCGTCTCCTACCTTCCAAACTTTACAGAAGCTCTCCTGCGAACCTTGCAGAACTACCACTCCTGAAAGAAAGGATATTGCGGAGACATGGCTTAGCCGCAGCCTGGGGGATGTTTCCAGAATGAGATTTTCACTCTGCAGCGGAGTGTGCGCTGATATGAACTTAAGTTGGTAGAGCACTTGCCCGCGAAAGGCAAAAGTCCTGAGTTCGAGTCTCGGTCGGGCACACAGCTTTAATCCGCCAGGAAGTTTCATATCAGCGCACACTCCGCTGCAGAGTGAATATCTCATTCTAAGAGTGCCTTGATTAACTAGTGGATAGTATGCCACGACGAATACAGACATGCATGAATGCAAGAGGACGTGCTACTGGGTATTAAAGGTACCGGTGTGTACAGCAGTCTGGACCACCACCTGTGACGGGACTGATGAACTCAACAGTTAAGTCCCATAGTGCTCAGAGCCATTTTTGAACTTGTTGTCGTAGTGCCTAGTACCGTTCGGCCAGTCCGGCCGGCACGACAACAAGTGTATGGGCCTGAAGATGACGTTGTTACAACGTTGAAACTAGATGCCAAAATAAAAGCGACACTTTAAATACAGCGGAAGGAATTTCTTCATTTTTAAAATAAATCTTACGTTTGAGACAGTCGACACCAGAAATATGGAAAGGTAATTGCGATTTTACGGAGGGGGAAAAAACAACTTTTTAAGTACGCACAGCTGCGCACGAACTGCAGCGAGCAGGAGGTCACTGTGGCGCAGCCTGCAGTCGTTGTTCTATTCCGAGCTGTCCGACGTCGAATCGAGGAAAACAGTGACAATACTCTTGGATACGCTAGCCCCCATGTTACGGCTCGTAGCAAACTCACGTCCCATCCAGAAATCTAGAAATCGTCCAAGTCCAGGAGATGATTCAGTACCAAAAACACAGTAATCGAGTATAGCACGAACTCAAGGAAACTGGCTCAAGAGCTGAAACACGACTGAAGCCCGATTCTAGGTGCAGCATGTAAATAGCGCCTGTTGGACGCGTAGCTATCTTCTTGGTCATCCACTCAAAGCCATTGCGCAGCGCTCAGCTGTCTCTGGTAACCTGCACGGGAACTTTCTCGTGCCAACCTTCGTGTGAGTCGGAAAGATCCAAATAAGATAGATATTCTGATAAACATCCTGCAGTCATAGTATTTGGGAGGAGTCTGCAGCAGACATCTTAAACTCTTTACTTCAGTAGTAAATGTTACTGTCGACGAGCAGTCAGCAACTGTTACAGATCCATTCAAAAAATACATCTCAAATAAACCAGAATAGCATGGGGTAAAATATGCACTCTACGTGACACCAAGTAATCACACATATAAAGACCAACCGTATACTTGAAAGGAAAGCAGAGTGGGTCTCGATAATAGTTTGAGGAAAATTTCCCATCACAATATTGAGTTCCAAGATTAGAACACCACATATGACGAGTCTTTAACGTCGTCATTTAGGGGCAGTTCTTTTGAAAAGGAAGTTAACAATACTTATACGGCCAAATAAGCAAAGTCATCCAGAAGGTGTGACCAACAAAGAGTTTCGTCTTCATTTTACTTTACATGTGACACAGTTGTGGTCGACTATATTCCTAAGAGAAACACGAATTACAGTATGTACCTATAGCCACCTCCGTTGCACAAAATTACTGTCAAATTGTCCATGGTTTCGGCAGCACTACGGCAGTCTTCATCAGAATAAAAATTACATACGATTACCTAGGAAATGACATGGCCTGAAATACAATATACTTAATAGGATTCCTTCTACAAAAAGTAGAAACAATGTACTTAGATATAATCACACTATGGGTGAAAAACATCTGAGCAAAAGTGCTTTCGTCAAATAAACAGTGTCACAAAAATAAAAATTAAACTGTAAAAATGTAACATGTTTATCAACTGGATAAAATATTCCATGGAAATACAATGGCAGCCGCGAGGTAGCTTAGGGCCAAAAACTGCATCAACACAGCCGCAACCTCCACAGTAGACTGCTAACAGGCCAAGGCAGCTACGGGTTGGACATGGAAATAGATTCGCGCCATCTAGCAAGCAGTAATCAAATTACTGACAAGAGCAAATGAGGCATTTCAAACACAGTTTTAAACATCACAGGGATCAACAGGGACGATTGCTTAAAAATCTCTAGTTCTTCTAGGATGTTAAGCCTAAACCATTTTTTTCTCCGAGTGTAAAATCTGGACGTCTTTTACATCTTTAGGATTACGTCCTGTGATTAACAAATGGTCAGCGAAAGCTGAATTGTGAACATTCATGCCTTCTTCGCCTAGTAGGTGTCCCTTGAATCTTATCAAAATAGCTCGGCGTGTTTCGCCTATATAATATGCAGGACACTTTCGGCAAATAATTTTGTGGACACCAGAATTTCGCAAAGCGGAAAGCGTAGGCTGTTACGAAATACAGTGACTTGAAAATGAAAATTCTGATTATAGGTATGTTAATTCATTTGAATAAACAATGTGAAGCGAGGGTACTTGTACCTAGCTATGTGAAGTGTTATCTGAACTTTAAGTAATGCAAAAAGGAACCAAATACTTTAAAATGCTTAGTGCAAAAATCATGTCTGGAAAACTAAGTGCCCTGTATGCTGAGAAGTACGTTTTAAATGAAAAAGCATGTTATTTGAATTTAGAATCAAAAAAACTTTTTAAAGATCATTATAATATTGAAATTGATGTTTTTTGGTTTCACATTAATGAAAAATTAGACAACTGTAGACAGAATATTCTAAATAGACACAAAAAAAAACTAAGCAAACTGCAATGCCTTCTACCTCTAAAAATATGTAACCCGCCTAGTTTTAAAAATGTGGTCTTAAATTCTTTGACAGAGGTGTAAGTAAAACTGATATTAATTTTACAGATTCTGAGATGTCGCTAATGGAGAAAGGCCTTAAGTGTAATGTCATGCCTGAGTTATCTAATCAAAATGTGCTTGAAAATTTTCTTTTTCTTTTAAAACCAGGCTGACACTGTGTAAAAATGGACAGTTCCCGTCAGAATGAAGAAGCACATGATGTTTGTAACATTGTCAGCTCAAACTAATCAATTCCCATAATGTTGTTTATTTCGATAAATAATTAATTGTAACCATAAATACGAAGCTTGTAGAAAACGAGTAATAAGGAAGGCTGATAAGGATAATACCATCGTCATTGCAAGCAAACAAGAGTATTTTACAAAAACTCTACAGTTATTTAAGGAAAACGAAATTTCCGAGCTACATGAGGACCCCACGCCAACTTTGTAGAAAGAAGTCAGAACCGCTATTAACAATGGCAAAGCTCTTCTTAAACCTTTCCAAAAAAAAGCAGCTAATCAACATCAATCCGCAGCAGTTCAGTTTAAAGTCCATAAAAGACCATCCGATCCGTCCAGTTACCAACCGTGTGAATAGTGCCTATTACGACTTCGCCTAATTTTTGAAAGACATATTGAAAAATTGTTCGTTTTCCGCAGCAATTACTCTGTTTCCAATAGTCGAGATTTAGTTAGTAAAATTAAAGACGTTCACTGTAATAAAGACAAGAAATTAATTTCCTTTGATATTAAAAATCTTTACACAACTGTGCCGGTAATTGTAACTTTTGTTAGACACAGTAGAAAAAAGTTTATGTTTTTCAAAAAAGATTTATCTGATGAGCCAATTACCGATCTTACGAATTTACTTCGTATTCCAGTGAAATGCAATTATTTTGAGTTTATTGGAAAACTATATCAACAACTAGATGGTCTTGCAATGAGGAACCCCTAATCAAGAAATCCCTGCAGATGTATTCATTAATTCCTTAGAAGTAAAGTTTTTCAGTAATTTTGCAGCGTCAACTGTAGGCTAAGAATGGTTCAGATGGCTCTAAGCACTATTGGACTTACCATCAGAGGTCATCAGTCCCCTAGACTTAGAACTACGTAAACCTGACTAATCTAAGGACATCACACACATCCATACCCGAGGCAGGATTCGAACCTGCGACCGTAGCAGCAGCGCGGTGCCGGAATGAAGCGCCTAGATCCGCTCGTCCACAGCGGCCGGCTAATTATTATCATTCTTTCATACGTCAGATACGTTGATGACATCTTGATCATTTACACAGGGCAAAAGGACGGTATTGGTCGACTTTTTAATGTGTTCAACAAACTTCATGAAAATATTTCTTTCACCTGTAAACACTAAAATGAGTTTCGGCAGTTAAACGTTCTAGATCTCTATCTTACGTCAGTAGACGACAAAATTAGCTTCAATATCTTCCGTAAAGAAACCAGTCCAGATCAGATTATACCATTCACTTCAGTACACCAGCATTCTCATAAGATGACCTTTTTTCATTCAGCTATTCACAGAACCACCTCCACCCCCCCCCTCCCCCCACTCACTAATGAAAATATCATTTCTGAAATCAGTCTGATTAAAACTATTGCTGTCAATTATGGCTATGATACGTTTAAAGTAAATAGTATTCTTGGTAGGAAAA
Organism: Schistocerca serialis cubense; assembly: GCF_023864345.2. Taxonomy (NCBI): domain Eukaryota; kingdom Metazoa; phylum Arthropoda; class Insecta; order Orthoptera; family Acrididae; genus Schistocerca; species Schistocerca serialis. The sequence goes on along the minus strand of NC_064643.1, from coordinate 738,460,017 downwards.
CCAATAAGAGTATCACCACCCTAGGAATTTCTAATAACGAACCTAACAAAAAGGAAATACTTCTCTCTAGACCATTTCCGCGTCCAATTTCTTACAAGATAAAGCGTCTGCTTCAAAATAAATGTAACTGTAGGGTATCCTTTTCCACAAATAATTCTTTAAAAACTAAGATCATACATGTCTGAAACATACGCTTTCGCCTTTGCAGAATTCTGGTGTTTACAAAATTATTTGCTGAAACTACCCCGCCTCTTACATAGGCCGAACAGGACGAGCTATTTCGATAAGATTAAAGGAACAACATTTGGGCGAAAAAGGCATCAATGTTCACAATTCAACTTTCGATGATCATTTGTTAATCACAGGACGTAATCCTAAAGTTGTAAAAGACGTCCAGATCTTGCACTCTAAGAAGAAAATTATTTAGGCTTAACATCATAGGAGAAGTAGAGACTTTTAAACAGCTATCTCTGAAGGACGATCTCTTTCTTAACGAACAGTTGCAATTACGCAACAAAAACTTTTCCCAAGGTATAGAGCCGCTAATTAAAAATTGTCTGAATGGCGATAGGCCACACTGTCGTCTCTTAAACATCTTTTTCCCTACCATTTTCACATGTTCCATGTACATTACTTGAACTGTATTTTCGTTTGTAAAATAAGTCTGTTACGGTATGTTGCATCTTTCAAGCACTGGTCCCTGTTGTCCTCTGTGACGTCTAAAACTGTCTTTGCAATGCCTCCGTTGCTCTTTTCAGTAATTTGATTACTGCTTGCTAGATGGCGCGAATCTGTTTCCGTGTCCAACTCGTAGCTGCCTTGGCCTGTTAGCGGTGTACTGTGACGGTAGCGGCTGTGTCGATGCAGTTCTTGGTCCTAAGCGACCTCGCGGCTGTCATTGTATTTCCATGGAATATCTTATCCAGTTGACAAACATGTTACATTTTTACAGTTTCACTTTTATTTTTGTGACTCCTTCTATGTGACGAGAGCACTTTTGCTCAGATGTTTTTCACCCATGGTGTGTTTACATGTAAGTACATTGTTTGCACTTTTCGTGGAAATAATCCTGTAAGTGTATTGTATTTCATGCCACGTCATAATATTTTCTAGGTAATCCTATGTAATTTTTATTCTGATGATGGCTGCCTTAGTGCTATCGAAACCATGGTGAATGTGACAATAATTTTGAGCAACGAAGGTGGCTATACATACATATTGTAACTAACGTATGGCTGCTTGACGTCAGCCAATAAAAAATGTTTAAAAGATAAAGAAATAAGAATGCAGGAAATGTATTCGCAATTGCGGATATTAATCAAATTCGTCTGCATAGGAAAAAACGACAAGGTTAGGAAACGCCGTATTTACTGAGTGTTGAGGGTCTCGTATTGGCGAATAAATACGAAATGGAAATGCCTCATTCATTAAGACAAACATACACGCATACTGAGCTTAATGTCTCATACCTCTGGGTGAATCACCACGAACAGCGTCACACATCTCATTCCATGAGTCACTGTGGTGAGGCATGGAATTCAGTTTACGAAACTACAGCAAATTCTATTCATGAGGACGTTAACTACACCACTGCGTCTCACTTTCCTTGTCAAAATGTGGCTGTGCAAATTTATTCCAGCCCTGGGTGCTGTTACTGGACCACGTTCCACCCCAAAGAAGACTCAGTTATGAATGTGAACTCCCGATAACAACTTTCGCACGTTTGTTAAACTACCATTCTTGTTGGACATAGTGAGTACCACTTAATGTTTCCTGCCGTATTCCTTCAGCATTCTTCGTAAAGAGGGACATTACACAATTTCTCTTCCTTTCAGAAATACACGTTTCCATTGTAAGTAACCAGTAACACGTGAGCTACACAAAAAGATTTCAAAAATTGTATGATGGCAAATGTTGTGGATTGGCAAGAGAGCCAACCCACTATGAGAGGAAGCCGAAAGGCACGCGTTTTAGCTCACGCAGGCTGGCGTGAGGTCTCGAACAGGTCAAGGAAATGAGACTAGCAAAAAAGGACGTAGCTGTGGAATACTTAACTTTAATCCATAAATGGTGAACATCGCTCTTGACGGTACATGTTTTACAGCATCAATAGTAACTGGTAATGGCGCCTTGCTAGGTCGTAACAAATGACATAGCTGAAGGCTATGCTAACTATCGTCTCGGCAAATGAGAGCGTAATTTGTCAGTGAACCATCGCTAGCAAAGTCAGCTGTACAACTGGGGCGAGTGCTAGGAAGTCTCTCTAGACCTGCCGTGTGGCGGCGCTCGGTCTGCAATCACTAATAGTGGCGACACGCGGGTCCCACGTATACTACCGGACCGCGGCCGATTTAAAGGCTACCGCCTAGCAAGTGTGGTTCTGGCGGTGACACCACAGCAAACAATAACAAAAACGTGAGTAAAAATAGGAAGTACTTCTGCTTAAGGCAGTAAGTTAAGGCATGCGAATTATTCATGATCTTAGGAAACAAAATTGTAATAGAAAAGAACAGTATTTAAAGTGACCAACGAAGATGTTTTAAAATAAAGCGAAACTTATCCGGTCTTAATAAGATTTTCATTATAGTTCCAAAAGACGGTAGCTAGCTGTATTGTTTATTAATATGTATGTTTTCATGTTATGTTCTGTGCGTCATGTGGTGTGGGGTAATTGTGTACCATTGTACAGCTCATTAAACTGTGTGATTTGTTGACCCATATACGTATAGCTATACGTAATATCACGCCACACACAGTAAAGTTACAACACAACTTATCACGAACAAATTACAAAGTCTCTTTTGTATGGAAATATGATTTGAAGGTTTAATGCCCACAATATGAAACACGTATAGAGCACTTTGAAGCGCCGTACTAGCTCGTACGTTAGCAAATTAGCCCAGGTTCTTTTGCAATGCATAGTTATATGATACATGAAATGTTTTAACGCATTATTGTTACACTGAACGGCAAATACGAACTTAAGGAATCGTGGTGTGGAGACGCAAAGGCCAAATGTTATTTAATTTTCTGCCATTTATTCATGTGTACCTTGCTACATCGTCCCTCAGATTGACGCACATCAAGAAATATTTTCCAAACTTGAATACAAGTGCGGATCGTTAAACGATCTGGTCGCAGTCTCCAAGGTACGATTCCGTTACGCCCGTAAATAACAGATACCGGCCCTGCAAAACTGATAGTACTTTTAAAGACCTAATCTTTTCTACATTATATGGCATTTTTCTCGAAGCCAATTTGGCCACTAACAAATATGCATCCACCTTCAACAACTTCTGCTCCAGTTAATTTTAATAGTTTTCTTCCCACTGATTAACTTCTCTTTCTATCCAAAGTAAAACCATCGTTCATTTGAGTAATTTTGCGTGAGAAGTCGCGGTATTTTGCCGCCCAAGGTGGGGCACGAAAAAGTTATTATACAGGAATTACATGTGTTTATTCTCTTTCTCATGTTACCAGTTTGTGGGAGGATGAACTAATCTATAAATCTGGAGAAACTGTGTACGGATGGAAATTGAATTTTAGCCAGCGCATATCTAAGAAACCAGAAAATCATTCCAGTCCTCAAACGCCGTGCTGTAACAAGGGTAAGGGACGCCAGCATTGCTAGCCCGCCTTTGCATTTCAGTAACATCTTTCATAATTCGCATATTTCATGTATGCCTTATTAAATACAAGATTTATAGAGAATTATTTTCATTACCCTTCGTGTTCAAGATCTTCTCATAAAGTATTGTTACATGAGAAGTTACCAAAATGGTTGTTCTTGCTCATTGTGTCGGCAAAATGAACAGTTAGCCATTCTACTGCCTCTTTAATTAGGCATCCATATTGCCTCTCGTAGTTGTAAATTATTTTTGTGCAGTGTTTATTTATTTGTTTTTTGTTTTTATACGTGTGTACTCATTTCGATTCCTGGAAATAACTTTTATCTTCTGTGGATTATGGCGTGATTATGACAAAAATCGCAAAGTTTGAAAGCAAGGGTGCCAATCAGAGAAATCCAAACCAGAATCCAGTCGACGGCGACAGTGTAGCCGAGTCGACTAAACTGAAGACATATTCTGATACGGAAAAGTCAGAATCTGGAGTGAAAAATGTAAATTCCTTTTTTGACTAATTCCTCATTGGACGACTTGATTGCGCGAATAACTGCGAGTTTCACGCAATCGTCAAAGAACAAAGTTTAGATACTACCAAAAAACAATCTTAAAATTTTCGACAACATAGCCTAGTTATTGCGAAAGATCAATCGGACACAATCGAAAATGAACTTAGACCACAGTCGGAAACTTTAAAACAACAAAATACGGCAGTTTCGAAACATTAGTGCTTAAGATAGGATTCACAGTTCGATACCACAGTGGGAGATATAAATACACCGATCACTATGACATTGGAAGAAATCAAAACAGAAATAATAAATCTGACTAAGACGTATCGCGGGATACCCGATAACGTAAATGAATTATGAGATGATGTCACAAAAATGAAACAAAAGCCATCCGAACAGGGATTATAGTCTCGAACCTCACTAGTGACGTAAATAGTCTCTTGGTCAAGGTCAGAAGGTGACATAAGATATGACTGATCAGGAAGGAAAATACGATAATGCATTTCAGGAAATGGGTTTCTTAAAAAAAAAAAATATGTATACTGAAATAACGAAAAGGACCGAACAAGAGACACGAGCTTTGGTGCAAGCTGTAAGGACGGAGGTTATTAAATGCAGTCGAAAATATTTGCCCAGAACTTTGTGAAATGCGGAAGATTTTTGTAGCAGATTTATCCCAGTGGCACAACCATGTTAACGCTCAAGTAACCGACCTCAAATAACAGTTCAAAACTGTTCTTAACACGCCGCCTGACACAATGCAGACGCCCATGCACATGCCGCAAACGCACGGGAATGTACCAATTTACAACCTACTTTACAAAATGAAACAGGATTTTATGGAACATATGCAGGATGCAGTTACGATTCTGCTGGCGCAGCACCAACATTAAGAGCCGTGCTTTCGGAAGAGAGCCTTTTAATCACAGGCAGTTTCAGGTGATTATTTCAGAAAAAGAAGGTCCCACATCCGGTTATATCTATATGCAGTTTTAAGTGCATATTGCCATAGACGTGAAACGAACGACAGAAAATTTGCTTGGCCTCCACGTACATGCACGGCGAATCTGCATTATTGGCCGGGGCAACTGCAGAATCCTGTTCGATGAATGAACAGTCCGAACAAACATTCTTACACAAATATTGTGACAAGACAATACGGATGCCTAATTAAAGAGGCAGTAGAATGGCTAACACGTGGAGTGTTCAATACGGAGACTTACAGCGCCCAGCTAGGGAGTCTTCGGAACAATACCATATCAGACGAAGATGTGATAGGAATTTTAAAAAGCAAACTACCAGTCAGTATTCGGGAAGAGCTAATACATGCTTCCGTAGACACTTTCGGAAACATTTTATAGGAGATGGGTTCGCCTGATTTAATTCAAGATGACGCGAAGAGTATGAACGGCACCCACAGTGACAGTACGCAACATAATGCTAACCACAACAACAATGGCTACGAATCACGCTGGAAATGGCAACGTTGCCACACCTACTGTCATTCACTGGAGTGACATCATGCTCGCAGTAACCAGAGCGGTTCCGGATTTATGCTTCGAAATAAAAACAATAACCACAGAAATCACCTTGAGATCAGACTAACTGACATCCGCAAAATCGGGTATATTGCGGGCAAAACCAAAACCAAAACGGGAGTCAGTGGCAGCCTAATTTTCGGAAGCCACCGCCGGGACCAGCAGCATCAAGCCACATACAGTTAGTTGAGGTCACCGATCAGCAACCTCAACACTAAAATCAGCATCAAAGTAAATGCTGTCCCATCCTGATCCAGGATATCGGCTGCGGAGTGGAATGAGGGCTGCGGAGTGGAATGTTATGACGAGTCTTTATAACGGAACTGACGTAAGGGATTAAGTTATATAACAATCCAATATCGACTATAGAATTTTATCAAGAGCAAATTCAGACAGTAGTAAATGCTGTAGTAGTTGGGATTCCTACCACCGTCATAATAGATATGGGAGAGGGGGGCGAAATTAAATGTACTTCCTTGAAATTTTTTTAATAAGATGTGGGAGACCAGATAACTTCCGACTTCGCCTGTGTAGAATTATGTTGTCTCTGCAGCCATTGGAGCACGGACAGAAAGGTTAGGAAAGCAGACATAGATTGAAGTATTATTTGAAACAGGAACTGTGGAATGTACATTTTTCATCGATAAGGGCTTGTTTGTGTCCTGCTTGTTAGGTATGGAATTTCTACGAAGGGAGGTTGTAAAGGTTGACATCCTTAGTAAAACCTGCCAAATAAATGTTGGAGGTAAAGCGTTTTGTTTTGATTTCTTGAGCACTAAGGCACGTAAACACAAATTTTGCCGTAATCTTAAACTGAAGTTTATAGGCAGAAAGGTGTTGTAGGAAGACAATCATATTGTTGAGTATGAACATGGCAAGCCCGTATCCAAACAAATAAATGATGATTTACCGTAGTTCTATAAGATCTTCGCTAAGGCACGGGAATCAGAATATCCTAGCGAACAGCAGAAAGTTCAGCTGTTTGTTTTGTTCTTATCTTTTGTAGACGTGTTTCCTTGTAAGCGTGGAGCCGTAAAACGATACGTTTATAAGATGAATGGTGTTGCACGTGAAACATTTTCACGTCAAACTTATTCCATTCCGTTCTCGAAAAGGAAGGCAGATTCCATTCCGTGGTCGAAAAGGGAGGCTGTTGAGCGAGAAATGGCAAACACTGTATAACAGCCCATTCAAAATTTTCAAAATACCTCATGAAGCATCATATTTGCTGGCACGTCTAAACATGAACAACCGCGATGTGGAAAGATTTATCCAGTAAACACATATGTATACGAATTTTTTTAAAATCTGTGAGTAACTTATTCTCCTACAATAACCTCGCCATTTATTTATGTGTCTACTTTATTGCTTTTTCATCTTACACTATTTCGTGTTGTCATAAATTGACAAGATACTATTATTCGTAAAGTGCAAAAGATTGCATCGCTATACCATATTGACGAAGTGGGTTTCATCAGTAGAAAGCTGAAAATCTATAGTATTAAGTGTCATAATGAAGGAATTTGTTCACGTCAAGAACATTAACATAGATGTAAAGCTTTTATTCTTGTCAGATAAAATAATTTAAAACTAACCTCAGACTAACGAGAGAACCGCAGGACATGTCAAACGCTGACAACTATTTCAATGTACGAGAACGAGGTGCTATGCACGAAACAAAACCATAGGCTTCTGTAAGACGCAGATTCCAAATAAGACAATGCTTAACTGACAGTGCATAGTACACACAGAGTTTCCAGGTTAGCTTTGGAAAACTAACACGCAAATGTTATGTTAGGATAGATAATGTATTACTTTTCCCATTTTTATGATTTGTTTTAGAAATAATATGTCACTGTAAACTTCTTTGTGTATTTATTGCATTTTTCTCATCTGTGTATGTATGTCATGGTATCTAAGTAGGTATGATCCATGGCTCAGGATGAAATCCCAATGAGGATATGATTCTTTGCCACAACCGTTTGTGTCATTCGCGTTTTGGTTACGCTTTGTCACATAAATTTCCTAGGTGCTGCTTCACAAATCTGGGTACTAACATTTTATCCTCGAACTAGTTAAATGTGTCATATAGTGGGGCAAGAAGAGATATCTGTCCGTAGGATCATACACATAAGGAAACATTGTAAGTTGCTAAATTTGTGAAATTGTAAGCATCAAAATTTCATGACACGGAATACTGCTAGGACGAGACTAGATTCTCGGCAAACAAATGTGTAAGTGAAGTTGCCGCGACTAAACAGTCAGAGAAACGCAACTTCGGAATGCAGAGCAGAATGTTGAAGACACTTAAATGTCACGATCTGCTACCGAAGTGAAACAAGTGAGGCTAGAATAAATAGTACGGTACTTAGTTTTGACAAGCTGTGACGCGAAGAGACAAACGATGAAGCAGTAAACGCAATATCCTGTTATCCAGGGTATGCTGAAAAACAATTCATGAAATACTCGTACGTATGTAAAGTAGTGATTCCATAAACGTTCGCCAGTCAGTTCAGTCGCCGACAACCCGGTGGAGAGCTACAGACATTAATTATTAGCGTACAGTGTTGAGTATGCGTTTTACCGTGCGCGAGTGACTAAATGAACTAATAACAGGACTTTCGTGTGTGCAGTGTAAATATTAGGTTAGTGCAATATATGAACTGTGGAAAACGAACTCCTACAGCGGTGCAAAAACAAAGGGACCAATGATGAAGCAGTTTGGCCCCTTCGTACCTCCCCCCCCCCCCCCATCTCACCACCCACACCCTTAAACCAACCCAAAAACAAACTTTGGTTCTTGCTACATGTTGTAACTAACCACAGACACAAGTCTAACAACTTCAGGAAAATGAACAACGCAAGTCTACACAAACTTCTACAAAATGATTCATAAACTACGGTCGCAAGTTTCGAATCCTGCCTCGGGCAAGATTGTCTAATGTCCTTAGGTTAGTTAGGTTTAAGTAGTTCTAAGTTCTAGGGGACTGAAACTTCCTGGCAGATTACAACTGTGTGCCCGACCGAGACTCGAACTTGGGACCTTTGCCTTTCGCAGGCAAGTGCTCTACCATCTGAGCTATCGAAGCACGACTCATGCCCGGTCTCACAGCTTTACTTCTGCCAGTATCTCGTCTCCTACCTTCCAAACTTTGCAGAAGCTCTCCTGCGAAACTTGCAGAACTAGCACTCTTGAAAGAAAGGATACTGCGGAGACATGGCTTAGCCACAGCCTGGGGGATGTCTCCAGAATGAGATTTTCACTCTGCAGCGGAGTGTGCGCTGATATGAAACTTCCTGCTAGGTTCGCTGGAGAGCTTCTGTAAAGTTTGGAAGGTAGGAGACGCGATACTGGAAGAAGTAAAGCTGTGAGACCGGGCGTGAGTCGTGCTTCGGTAGCTCAAATGGTAGAGCACTTGCCCGCGAAAGGCAAAGGTTCTGAGTTCGAGTCTCGGTCGGGCACACAGTTTCAATCTGCCAGGAAGTTTCATATCAGCGCACACTCCGCTGCAGAGTGAAAATTTCATTCTAGGGGACTGATGACCTCACAATTTAAGTCCCATAGTGCTCAGAGCCATTTGAACCATTTGATCCATAAACTACCTCGTGTGCACTGTACACAGAAGAACGCTCTCAGCAATTACAGCATGTGTTGCTTAGCGTCTTACAGCAACCATCAGAAAACTGGTACTGCTACGAGTATTTTATCTTTCCCATACACAATCTCGGATGCTGGTGAACGAGTTGGCGACATTGCAGCGGTTCCTTTCTCGACAAGGCTGCCATGAGACGTCATAACAAGCTGACAAGCCGACCGAAGTGGTCGAGTGGTTCTAGGCGCTACAGTCTGGAGCCTGGCGACCGCTACGGTCGCAGGTTCGAATCCTGCCTCGGGCGTGAGTGTGTAATGTCCTTAGATTAGTTAGGTTTAATTAGTTCTATGTTGTAGGCGACTGATGACCTCAGGATTTATGTCGCTTAGTGCTCAGAGCCATTTGAACCATTTTTGAACAAGCTGACAGCTGAGCCAGTCACGTGCTGGCTAGATGCATATGTAAACATTCCATCAGAAAGGGGTGGAGCGCCTCCTTTGTCCAAAGGCAATGTTCACGGCTGGGGCAATTACACAACCACAAACGTTCATAATTCCATCTACTAGCAGAACAACGAGTGTACTTAGAATTATGCAAATTCATATCGTCGAAAGTGTACTGCTCCGCTCCTATAACCGTCGAACATCAAGATAACAACAAACCTATGTAATTCCATCTCCCAGTAGAACTAAGAGTCAACATAGCATTGAATAAATTCGTATCGCCGAAATTCTCCGGCTCCACGCCTACAACACTTGAGGACAACAAGTCTACGTAACATTGTATAACATCAAAACCATCGAAAACTACAGGAACCAACAAAAAAAAAAGGAACTACAATCAGGCAGCAAATATCTATGAAACATAACAGTTCTTGTAAAACCTTTATCATTCCACTATGTATCCTGCGCACTCAAATTTACTGCAATCCGATTTTTATAACTAATCTAATGTTTTATTTACCAATTAGGTCTACAACTTTTCTTCCGCCGTTTTGCATTAGACGGCAGTAGTGGCATGTGGGGTTCAGGTGGTTGGTCATAGGTGTAATACAATAAGCTTAGGCATCTGTAAACATATCATCATCATCATCATTTAAAACTGATTATGCCTTTCAGCGTTCAGTCCGGAGCATAGCCCCCTTATAAAATTCCTCCATGATCCCCTATTCAGTGCTAACATTGGTGCCTCCACTGAAGTTAAACCTATTACTTCATAATCATTCTTAACCGAATCCAGTTACCGTCTCCTTGGTCTGCCCCGACTCCTCCTACCCTCTACTGCTGAACCCATGAGTATCTTGGGTAACCTTGATTCTCCCATGCGTGTAACATGACCCCACCATCTAAGCCTGTTCGCCCTGACTGCTACATCTATAGAGTTCATTCCCAGGTTTTCTTTGATTTCCTCATTGTGGACACCCTCCTGCCATTGTTCCCATCAACTAGTACCTGCAACCATCCTAGCTACTTTCATATCTGTAACCTCAACCTTGTTGATAAGGTAACCTGAATCCACCCAGCTTTCGCTCACATCCAACAAAGTTGGTCGAAAGATTGAACGGTGCACAGATAACTTAGTCTTGGTACTGACTTCCTTCTTGCAGAAGAGAGTAGATCTTAGCTGAGCGCTCACTGCATTAGCTTTGCTACACCTCGCTTCCAGTTCTTTCACTACGTTGCCATCCTGTGAGAATATGCATCCTAAGTACTTGAAATCGTCCATATGTTCTAACTTTGTTCCTCCTATTTGACACTCAATCCGTTTATATTTCTTTCCCACTGACATTACTCTCGTTTTGGAGATGCTAATCTTCATACCATAGTCCTTACATTTCTGATCTAGCTCTGAAATATTACTTTGCAAACATTCAATCGAATCTGCCATCACAACTAAGTCATCCGCGTATGCAAGACTGTTTTCAACATATGATCCATAAATAATATGAAAAAGACTGAAGACAGGTTGCAGCCTTGTCTTATCCCTGAAACTACTCTGAACCATGAACTCGATTTACCGTCAACTCTAACTGCTGCCTGACTTTCCATGTAAATACCTTTAATTGCTTGCAAACGTTTGCCTCCTATTCCATAATCTCGTAGAACAGACAATAACTTCCTCCTAGGAACCCGGTCATATGCCTTTTCTAGATCTATAAAGCATAGATACAATTCCCTGTTCCACTCATAACACTTCTCCAATATTTGCCGTAAGCTAAAGATCTGGTCCTAACAACCTCTAAGAGGCCTAAACCCACAGTGATTTTCATCCAATTGGTCCTCAACTAATACTCGCACTTTCATTTCAACAATACCTGAGAAGATTTTACCCACAACGCTGATTAAAGAGATACCTCTGTAGTTGTTACAATCTTTTCTGTTTCCATGTTTAAAGATTGGTGTGATTACTGCTTTTGTCCAGTCTGATGGAACCTGTCCCGACTCCCAGGCCATTTCAGTTATCCTGTGTAGACTTTTAAGATCAGACATTCCACTGTATTTGATGAGTTCCGACTTAATTTCATCCACCCCAGCTGCTTTATTGCACTGCAATCTATTGACCATTTTATCCACTTCCTCAAATGTGATCCTCTTTCCCTCATCATTCCTATCCCATTCTACCTCGAAATCTGAAACATTACTGATCGTATTTTCACCTACTTTGAGCAACTCTTCAAAATATTCCCTTCATCTATCCAAGGCATGCACAGGATTCACCAGCAGTTTTCCTGACCGGTCCAAAATACTTGTCATTTCCTTCTTACCTCCCTTTCGAAGACTGCTAATTACACTCCAGAATGGTTTTCCAGCAGCTTGACCCACAGTCTGCAACCTGTTTCCATTGTCTTCCCAAGATTTCTTCTTGGATGTTATTTGGCTTTGTTTCTTTCTTCAACATAACTTTCTCTGTCTACCTGAGTTCTAGTATGTTGCCATTTTTGATACGCCTTCTATTTCCTTTTACATGCTGCCTTGATTGTGTCATTCCACCAAGCTGTTTGTTTCATCCTACTTTTACACACTACTGTTCCAAGACATTCTTTAGCCACTTCTAGTACTGTGTCCCTGTGCCTTGTCCATTCGTTTTCCAGTGACTGTAATTGACTACATTGAACTAACTGGTACCTTTCTGAGATCGCTGTTATGTACTTGTGCCTGATTTTCTTATCCTGAAGTTTCCCCTCTCTTATCCTCCTACATATGGACCAGACCTCCTGCACTCTCGGCCTCACAATCCCAATATCACCGCAGATTAAATAATGATCAGTGTCATCAAAGAATCCCCTGAATACACGTGTGTCCCTCACAGCCTTCCTGAATTCATGATCTGTTATTATATAGTCGATGACAGATCTGGTTCTCCTGCCTTCCCAAGTATACCGGTGAATGTTTTATGTGTAAAAAAGGATTTCGTGATTACTAAGCCCATACTGGCACAGATATCCAACAGTTGTTTCCTGTTCCTGTTAGCCTCCATATCCTCTCCAAATTTACCAATAACCTTTTCATACCGTTCTGTTCGATCTCCAATCCTGGCGTTAAAATCATCCTTGAGCAGAACACTGTCCTTGTCCTTTACTCTAACAACTACATCACTGAGTGCCTCATAAAAACTATCCATCTTATCTTGATCTGTCCCTTCACAATGCGGATATACTGACACAATCCTAATTTTCTTGACAGACACTGTCAAATCTATCCACATCAGTCGTTCGTTTACATACCTTATTGCAACTACGCTGGGTTCCATTTCTTTCCTGATGTAAAGCCCTACACCCCATTGTGCTATTCCTGCTTTGACTCCTGACAGGTAGACCTTATATTTTCTCACTTCCTCTTCTTTCTCACCCCTTACCCGAATGTCACTAACAGCTAAAACGTCCAGCCCCATCTTACTTGCAGACTCTGCCAGCTCTACCTTCTTCCCTGAGTAGCCCCCATTGATATTAATAGCTCCACATCTCATTACCATTTGTTTGCCAAACATAATACGATAAAACATAATGCCATAAAAATATTGGTCGATTTTTTATTGCATCATAAGGTTATCCTCGATTAAGTACGTCAAATTACGTACCCATTTCTTGCCAATACTGGGAAGTTTTAGTTTTCTGCTTTAACATGAAGAAATCTGCGGCTATGGCTCTTAAAATGCTGGGAAAGACCAATGGTGAGGGAACTATTAGCGGAGAAACGTGCAGAGAATGTTTTCAACTCCTTAAGAACGGTGATTTTGATGTGGAAGACCGGCATGGCGGTGGAAGACAGAACGTTTTCGTAGCTACTCAAACACACGAAGTCAGTCACAGGACATCATTATCGAAAGCAGTTGATGCGTTCGAGCCAAGCACTGAAATACAAATGGCCACAATACAGCGATAGACACGTAAAGGTAATTTTCTAGCGGGTCAGTGCTCGACCTCCAGTCGCAAAACCCGTCAAAATATATATGGAAACGTTGAAATGCGAAGTCTTATCCCTCCCGCCGTATTCTCCATACGTTGCTCTCTCTGCCTTCCACCTCTTTCGATCAGTGACTTACAACCTGGCTGACCTGCACATCCGATCATAGGAACAAGTGCAATATTGAATTGATTCATGGATGCCCACAAAAGACGCCCAGTTCTTCCGCCACGGGATTCGTATGCCATCCGAAAGACGGGAAAATGTAGTGGCCAGCGATGGGTAATACTATGAATCATAATGTTTTAGTAAGTTTTTCACAATAAAGCCCCGAACGTCGAGAAAAAACGACGGAAGAAAAGTTGTAGACCTAGTATGTATGTGCATATTTTAATACCTTTTTTTATTGACACTTATGTGAACGTATTGAAACAACAGTTTAAGTGTACAAACAATTTTCAATGCTCAAACTTATGTATAAACAACTGTACAGACTAAATATACCATTTTTAACTATACTAAATTTCTCCAATTATGTGTCGAAGCGTTGAAGCCGATTTGTAAATGAAGCCTTCGTGGAGGCGAAATGAAATATTACATGAATAGACCAACGTAATTTCATGTAAATTTAACGTTGCAAAAACGACTGAAAGCACAACAGGGTGCATTAATGTATTTAATTATCGTGTATAACTTCGAATCTAGATATTGCATGAAAATTGATTACTAATTATTATTTCATAAACAGTATTTCAACGATATAGCGACAACCAGCCTGTGGCTTATCGCTATCGATTACAGTGATTTTTTTTTTGTTTTAGAAAGTAAGTGAAGAGAGTTCCTGGTCCGACATTCTCTCTTATCTGTTAGTCTTTAGACTGATAGGATGCACAGCAGCGTATCATTAATTAATAAATAAAAAGATACCAGCCCCGCAAAACTATTAAAAGATTAATGTTTTCTAAATTTTACAGCATATTTCTAGAGGTCAATTTGGCCACTAACAACACTGGCCCCGGCAACAATGGCCATCTGCTCCAATTAATTTCAACAGTTTTCTTCCCAGTGATTATTTTCAGTTTCCATTTAAAGTCAAACTATCGTTCATTTTAGTACTCTCACGAGAGAAGTCGCGACATGCAACACGGTTTTATATCAGTTATAAGATTTTGTATGCATATATGTTTTCAAGATTTAACTTTTGTTATCAGCTAGTGTGAGTTTCCACTTGAAGTGATTTGTGAGGTTTCTATTAATACCATGTCATATCTTTTACCAACACGATTCATACTTTTTTACTCATATGTGATTTAAAAAATCTGAATATTCCATTATCTGCAAATTAAAATTCTAAACAAATCCGATCCCTTACACTCAGTTCTACATGTAGTAGTTGGCGCAAATTTGATAGGTATGTAAAGCGAATTTTTGTTGCAGTCCCAAAATTCACTTTAAAATGTCTGTGCCAATAATTATTATAATTTATATGAATACGACATCACTTCCATTGAAGTGCTTAGAATTATAAAGGCTTTTGTTGTTTACTTAGCTATGGGCGAAATTATGCAAATTAAAAAACTAAAAATTTAAAACTCAATATGAAGCATAAATATTATGAAGTAAATGTTGGATGTGGGGTGTAATTACGTCCGCCAATACATACTGCCTTGCTATTGTGTGTATGTCTTGGATTAAAATATATCCAGAATTTTAATTAAAGTTCAGTTAGAAAATGCCTCACAGTTTAACTGATTATGGTGTGATATGTCTAAGAAGTTCAATCGATTTGCATCACCGACAATTACAATATGATGATTTGTTCTGTTTTAAAACATTACAATAGTTATTAATCATAAAACTTCTTGACACTGTAATCTCTCAGATATATTAATTACTTATCATCTATACATACCTGCAGTATCGTATTGATCTTCTCTTTATTTAGACGTGTTGTCATTCTCTGTATCAGTCTCAGTTCACGCTAGAGAAGCAATAACGTAAAGAATATGAAATAACGCTTTCTGCCCGCTAGCAGTGGAACTGGTGTCACGTACGCTAGTTGGAATATCACAGGGGCGCCTGTCTGCGGACTTCACCGCACAAATATGCCTCACGGGGAGCCGCCGCGCACCGGTACATTCACAGCACTGACCAGAGTTTCGCTAGCACAGAGTCATTCTTGCAAGGTGCACGTAAACCCAACGCATCTAGAAACAGTAACCGATCTCCTATGCTCAAATAGAGTACGTCGAGTCAAAACGGGTATACATTAAGTTAAAATTACTGTATTTTATCCAAAAATGTTACCGGATTTTGGAAACAGGAATACAAAGGAGTTTATCTATTACAGATCTGTAGTACTAGCAGTACAACGTGTAAGATTTCTGTTTTATAAAGCGAGTTTGTACCGATATAACTGTAAAATACGTAATTATGACAAGAGGCTGTTCGTCGTTCAGTGAGGACTTCATTACAATTCATCTTCCTAAGAAGAGAAATATGATATTTTAAATGATACAAATATTTGAGCAAACTGTCTTCCTTTAATTGAAACTTTCGGGCCGAGAGGCCGTGGTCGATGTATAAAATTTCCACCTAACGGTTTGTACATCGTCCACAGCTTCTCAGCCCGGAAGTTTCAACTGATGTCAACACCGGCCGTGAAAGCCTACATTGTATGATTAAACTGTTTTCCATTATACTAGTGATGTTTATTCTCTGAAGGTACACGTTTTCATTTTAATTAAATATCTCTTTCCAGCCGACCGTATTGCTCAGCTGTTGATTAGTTAATTGCCAGGATTCACTTTAGAAAGTTATTGTGTGGTAGCCACTAACTTCATAAAATTTTGTTTTCCGTGCCCTCTTGTCTCTTGTGTTGATACACATCATTCTGCATTCTTTGCCACAATTCTCTCGAAACGTATTCAGTTAGTTACTAAGGTCATTTTCGTATTCGTGGTTAATATCACCACCTGAAAATGAACATCATCGATGTTTGAAACTTCCTGGCAGATTAAAACTGTGTGCGCGACCGAGACTTGAACTCGGGGCCTTTGCATTTCGCGGGCAAGTGCTCTACCAACTGAGCTACCGAAGCACGACTCACGCCCGGCACTCACAGCTTTACTTCTACCAGTACCTCGTCTCCTACCTTCCAAACTTTACAGAAGCTCTCCTGCGAACCTTGCAGAACTAGCACTCCTGAAAGAAAGGATATTGCGGAGACATGGCTTAGCCACAGCCTGGGGGATGTTTCCAGAATGAGATTTTCAAGTTTTGTTTAACTTCACACTTGCCGAATCTAGCAATATCGTCAACGTATGTACGCAATAAAGTAGTTGAAAATCTGCAAACTTATCGTTGTCCTCTGATGAGCTTCGTTAGTGATGTTTTGTCTTTAACTGCATTTATTTATAATTTCAGTGTGACGGTGTCAAATTTGTTCCTTTGTGGAAATGCCCTAAATACTTTCTCCCTCCAAGATGTTATTTTCCGTTTTATCGATAGCTTGTTTCAGTCCACAAATACAACATAAAGTTTATGAAATCTGCTTCATAAATAAGTAAAAGAAACCGATTTAATATATGTCTATGAATGTATGAAAGCCTCCTACGAATACCTCATAAAAAGGCCATGAAGGTACAAGTAGCTTCACTTTATAGCCAACAAAGCAGTTGTTCCTCTGACCAACCACACTGAAGAGCCACGGAAACGGGTACATCTGCCTGACATCGTGTATGGCCCCACGAACACGCAGAAGTGCCGCAGCACGGCGTGGCATGGACTGTACTAATATCTGCAGTTGTGCTGGATGGAGCTTACACCGTGAAACCTGCAGGGCTGTCCATAAATCCGTAAGAATACGAGGGTATGAAGATCTCTTCTGAACAGCACGTTACAGGGCATCCCAGATATGCTCTATAATATTCATGTCTGGAGAGTTTGGGCCCAGCACAAGTGTTTAAATTCAGAGGAGTGTTCCTGCAACCCCTCTGTAAACGTTCTGCACGTGTGGGCTATCGCAGTGTCCTTCTGGAATTGCTCAAGTCCGTCGGAATGCACAGTGGACATGAATGGATTATGTACACGTCACATGGCAGAGTTGTATCTAGCCGTATCATGCTTCCCATACCACTCCAACTGCACACACCCCACACCATCACATAGCTCCACCAGCCTGAACAGTCCCCTGCTGTCATGCAGGTCCCATGGATTCATGATCTGTCTTGTTGATGGCCCAGAATTGTAATTTGCAGAACCTTGCTGAAAGGTTACACTTTTGTCAGGTTGAACGATTCTCTTCAGTCCTTGTTCGTCCCGTTGTTGCAGGATCTTTTTCCGGCCGCAGCGATATCGGAGATTTGATGTTTTACCGGATTCTTGAGATTCACGGTAAACATGCGAAATGGTCGTAAGGGAAAATCCCCTCTTCACCGCTACCTCGGTGATGCTGTGTCCCATCGTTCGTGGGCCGAGTGTAACACCACGTTCAAACTCACATAAATCTTGATATCTTGCCACTGTAGAAGCAGTAAACAATCTGACAACTGCGCCAGACGCTTTTCTTGTATGCGCGTTGCCGTCTGCTGAACCTTTTTTCTGCCTGTTTAGATATATCTATATTTAAATCCGCATGCCTATATCAATTTTAGTGTACTTGCAACTGGTGCAGGAACCGAGAGAAATGACATTAGTACACACAGCACCCTGTCTCACAAATTGTAAGGTGACTTTCACATAATGGCTGTATATATAGATCGAAATAAGGGTAAATCAGCAAGGTGACGGAAATACGTCGTCCGTCGAAATCTCATTTCCATAGGCCGCAAACGGAAGCATTTTATTTCCGTTAACCAGTAGACTTCTTTGTAAATGTATACTTCACAAACAATTTCACTTATACTCTAAGTCCCATCTCATGCCGATGTAAAAATCACAAGGAAAACCTTATAAGGAAAGTTGATAATCCTTATACGTCTTATTGGGCAAATTGTTTCACATTCATTAGAAATGAATAATTTACCCTTACATCGTCTCTCAGATTAGTTGTTTTTGTTACATTTTCTTTTATAAACGTTATCTTTCCCGTTTTGCGGAACGATCATTAAGTTTATAAGCAGAATTGGTGACCTGAATCGTTGAATACTGTTTACTGTATGACAAATTGTGTGGAAAGGTCTCATGGATTTACTTGAGGCGGATCCATTCTTCTGAAACTTAAGCACTTATATTAAACACAGAATAAAATAGGGGTAATGCAAGAGTAGGTTTAATAATCAATAAAAGATACGAGCGCTGGTAAGATACTAAGAACAGCATTGTGAATGCATTACTTTAGCCAAGATAGACACGAAGCCCACGCCTACCACAGTAGTACAACTTTATATGCCAACTTGCTCCGCAGATAATGAAGAGATTAAACAAATGCAAGGTGATATAAAAAAAATTATTCAGACAGTGAAGGGAGATAAAAATTTAAAAGTCTTGTGAGAGTGGAATTCGACAGCAGGAAAACGAAGAGAAGGAAAAGTAGTAGGAGAACATGTAATGGGGATAAGGAATGAAAAAGGAAGCCGCCTGGTAGAATTTTGCACAGACCATAACTTAATCATTGCTAAAACTTGGTTAAAGAATGATGAGACAAGGTTGTATACTTTAAACAGACCCGGAGACATTGGAAAGTTTCAGATAGTTTGTTTAATGGTAAGGCAGACATTTAGGAACCAGGTTTGAAATTGTAAGACATTTCCAGGACAAATTTGGACTCTGACCACAATCTATTGGTTATGAACTGTAGATTAAAACTAAGCAAACTGCCAAAAGGTTGAAATTTAAGGAGATGGGATCTGCATAAACAGAAAGAACTAGAGGTTGTAGAGAGTTTCTGAGAGAGTATTGGGGGAACGATTGACAAGAACAGGGGAAAGAAATACAATAGGAGAAGAATGGGTAGTTTTGAGGGATGAAATAGTTAAAGCAGCAGAGGATCAAGTACGTAAAAAGGCGATGGCTAGTAGAAATCCTTGGGTAACAGAAGATATATTGAATTTATGTGATGAAAGGAGACAGTATGAAAATTCGGTACATGAAGCAGGCAAAATGAAATACAAAGGTCTCAAAAATGAGATCGACAGGAGGTGCAAAATTGGTAAGCAGGCATGGCTAGCGGACAAATGTAAAGATGTAGAGGCATATATCATTATTGAAAAGAAAGATGCTGCCTACAGAAAAATTAAAGAGACATTTGAAGAAAAGAGAACCACTTGCTTGAAAAATGCGTGAAGAATTTGACGGAGCACTGAAAGAACTAAGTCGAAACGGGGCCCAGGGAGTGGACAACATCATATTAAATGTACTGATAGCCTTGGGAGGACCAGCCATGACAAAACTTCACCATCTGGGCAAGATGAATGTTACAGGCGAAATACCGCCAGACTTCAAGAAGAATATAATAATTCCATTCCCAAAGGAAGCAGGCGTTGACAGGTATGAAAATTGCCGAACTATCAGTTTAATAAATCACGACTGCAAAATACTGACAAGAATCCGTTACAGACGAATGGAAAAACTTGTAGAAGCCGATATTGGCGACGATCAGTTTGATTCCATAGAAATGTTGGAACACGTGAGTTAATACTGAACGTACCACTTACCTTTGAAGATAGATTCAGGAAAGTCAAATCTACGTTTCTACACTACTAACCATTAAAATTGCTACACCACGAAGATGACGCGCTACAGACGCGAAATTTAACAGACAGGAAGAAGATGCTGTGATATGCAAATGATTAGCTTTTCAGAGCATTCACACAGGGTTGGCGCCGGTGGCGAAACCTAAAACGTGTTGACATGAGGAAAGTTTCCAACCGATTTATCATACACAAACAGCAGTTGACCGGCGTTGCCTGGTGAAACGTTGTTGTGATGCCCCGTGGAGGAGAAATGCGTACCATCACGTTTCCGACTTTGATAAATTTCGGATTATAGCCTATCGCCATTGCGGTTTATCGTATCACGACATTGCTGCTCGCGTTGGTCGAGATCCAATGCCTGTTAGCACAATATGGAATCGGAGCGATCAGCAAGGCAATATGGAACGCCGTGCTGGATCCCAACGGCCCCGTATCACTAGCAGTCGAGATGACAGGCATCTTATTTGCATGGCTGTAACGGATCGTGCAGCCACGTATCGATCCCTGAGTCAACAGATGGGGGCGTTAGCAAGACAACAACCATTTGCACGACACGTTCGACGAAGTTGGCAGCAGCAGGAACTATCAGCTCGGAGACCATGGCTGAAGATACCTTTGACGCATCACAGACGGGAGCGCCTGCGATGGTGTACTCAACGGCTAACCTGGGTGCACGATTGGCAAAACGTCATTTTTTCGGATGAATCCAGGTTCTGACTTTGGCAACATCGCGGTGAATGCACAATGGAAGCGTGTATTCGTCATCGCCATACTGGCGTATAACCCGGCATGATGGTATGAGGTGCCATAGGTTACACCTCTCGGTCACCTCTTGTTCGCATTGACGGCACTTTGAACAGTGGACGTTACATTTCAGAAGTGCTACAACCCGTGGCTCTACCCTTCATTCGATCCCTGCGAAACCCTACATTTCAGTAGGATAATGCACGACCGCATGATGCAGGTTCTGTACGGCCTTTCTGGATACAGAAAGTGTTCGACTGCTGCCCTGGCGAATACATTCTCCAGAACTCTCACCAATTGAAAACATGTGGTCAATGGTGGCCGAGCATGTGGCGCGTCACAATACGAGAGCCACTACTCTTGATGAACTGTGGTATCGTGTTGAAGCTGCATGGGCAGCTGTACGTGTACATGCCATCCAAGCTCTGTTTGAAGCCATGCCCCGGCGTATCAAGACCGTTATTACGACCAGAGGTGGTTGTTCTGGGTACTGATTTCTCAGGATCTAAGCACCCAAATTGCTTGAAAATTAATCAGATATGAGTTCTATACCCGTTTATCATCTGCATTTCTTCATGGTGTAGCAATATTAATGGCCAGTAGTGTAGCATTTGTAGACTTAGAGACAGTTTCTGAAAATGTTGACTGGTATACTCTCTTTCAAATTCCGAAGATGTGAAGGATAAAATACAGGGAGTGAAAGGCTATTTACAATTTGTACAGAAACCAGATGGCAATTGTAAGAGTAGCGGGGCATGAATGAGAAGCAGTGGTTGGGAAGGGAGTGAGACAGGGTTGTAGCATATCGCCGATGTTATTCAATCTGTATCTTGAGCAAGCAGTAAAGGAAACAAATGAAAAATTCGGAGTAGGTATAAAAATCCAAGGAGAAGAAATGAAAACTTTCGGGTCCTCCGATGAAATTTAAATTCTGTCAGAGACATAAAAAGACCTGGAAGAGGAATTTACAGAATGGACAGTCTCTTGAAAGGAAGGTATAAGATGAACATCAAGAAAGGCAAAACGAAGATAATGGAGTATGGTTGAATTAAATCGGGTGTTAGTGGCGAAATTAGATTAGGAAATGAGACCCTTAAAGTAGTAAATGAGTTTTGCTATTTGGATAACAAAATAACTGATGATAGCCGAAGTAGAAAGGACATAAAATGTAGACTGGCTATGACAAGGAAAGCGTTTCTGAAGAAGAGAAATTAGTTAACATCGAATATAGATTTTATTGTCCGTAAGTCGTTTCTGAAAGTATTTGTGTGGACAATAGCCATGTATGGAAGTGAGACGTGGACGATAAGTAGTTTAGACAAGAACAGAATAGAGGCTTTCGAAATGTGGTGCTACAGAAATATGCTGAAGATTAAATTTGTAGATCACGTAACTAATGAGGAGGTACTGAATAGAATTGGGGAGAAGAGAAATTTGTGGCACATCTTGACTAAAAGAAGGGATCGGTTAGTTGGACATGTTCTGAGGCACCAGAGAATCGCCAATTTAGTAATTGAATGCAGCGTAGAGGGTAAAAATCGTAGAGGGAGACCAAGAGATGAATACACTAAGCAGTTTCAGAAGGATGTAGGTTACAGTAGGTTCTGGGAGATGAAGAAGCTTCCACAGGTTAGACTATCATGGAGAACTGCATCAAACCAGTCTCTGGACTGAAGACCACGACAACAACAACAACATCACAACAGCAACAAATTTATTAACTTTAGCCCCCTCTGAATCGAATGAATTATTATTTTCTTCGACAAGAGTTCTTCTTAGTGATTACGTGATGTCAGTGCTCGTTTTCATGGACATTATCTGAGAAGACAGTTGTGACTTAGTTATGCTACTTCTAACGAACGTCCTTAGTTCAAAACTTGGGTGTTAGGAAACATAATTATGATACACTCAATGACAAAACCGAGGTTTCGATCGGCATATACATAACTCACCCACTTCGTACTACGCAATCAAAAGATAGGTCGAACGCTGGCGTTTCTAACACGAAACTAAATTACCTTTAGCTAAATGTATAAATTACGATATGGACGGCCAATTGCTGGTTCGTGGGTCGGGATTTGCGGAACCTAGTCTTAAAGATGGTAGTGTCATTCGGCTCCTTTTCATAGTAGAAACTGGAAATTGTTACGCGTATTATCATTGATCTGCATACTATTATGTGGCCATGGCCAAGACACCTGGTTTGCCAGGATCTAAATAGACTAGCTAACGATCGTTGAGCAAACAGTCTTTCAGTATCTGAAATGCATTGTCAAAATCGTGGGATCACACAAAGCTACATTATTGCGTCGAGGTAGATGTAAGGGGGCCGTGAATTGAGATGCATTGAGAATGAACGGATCTGGCAGGTCACCTTCGCTGGCCTTTATTGCTGTTCAGAGTGATTTCTTGGAGGTCTTACGTCACGAATTGCCTGTAAGTGCGACTGCATCGGACGAACACCTTGGGAATTGCTCACATAACCTATGTACACAATTTCAGAGAAAACTGAAAGGACACACTTGTCTCTGTTACATTTTAGACCTGACTCTGACAACACTCTGAACAGGGTACGCAATTTAACGATGTGTTGTTCACTGTGCGGCCTGATATCACAATGTCATCCAAGTAATTCGTACATAAAGGCCCAAATGCAGTTAATTGTTCCAGATAGCGATGAAATGTCACTTTTACAGATCCGCTACCGATAGGCAAGAGAATAAATTAGTATAGTCACATGTCTGTATTATCACAAACGCTGCCTGTGACTGTTCATCTAAAGCAATCTGTGGGCAGGAATCACGCAAATCGATGTTTGAGAAATAGCGACTCGTTGCTAAGGGTCCCTAAGCTCGTCAGCTTGTGGCAGTGGGAATCAACCAACTACTGTCTGAGAATTCACTATGGCCTTAAAGTCTGGCGGATTTTCAATTTCCCTAAAACTTTCTTCCGGGATGCCCAAAAACGTACTGTGATGATCGCAGGGACGCGTTTTTGACGCCACTATGCAAGTTCCTTCGCAAAATGTTCACGGAGCGCATATGGTACCGCACTAACTCTGCGAAACCTGGGCTGTGCATCGTCTTTCACTGTAACATGTGCGATTAAACTGGTAGCTTTAGCTAAGCCCTCTGCAAACGAATCTTTAAACTCGAGATAAAATTGAATAACATTGTCTCTAGAGTCAAACGAAGCAGCTGCTAGCATAGTGTCTTGAGTACCCAATACAAACACGTGGAACAAATCAAGACCAAAATATCAGCGCTTTCCCGTGAACGAATAACGTGGAAAGAGACAGTCTTGTCCGAAGTTTGATAGAAGACAAGTATGCTACAAGATCCTAATATTAGAATTCCCCGTCCATTATACGCTGTCAGCGCAGATGTTGATTTCTGTAACTTGGTTTTGCCAAGCAGATCATCAGTTTTGCGATTTAGCAATGGCACTGCAAGAACACATGCCTGATTGAAACTGACCACTTTGGCCAGGAACAACAAGGTCCACAATAGGTTTGTTGAAGAGGCGTTCTTATGAAGAACCTACTGATTCTTTATATTGCACAGTCTCACTATTATGTCCTACGCTGGTATCACAGCTTGGCTCTGAATAAATAACATTCACTTGAAAGTTCCAGATGTGGGCGTTTCTTCTGATCGGAAGTCTCTGTAATCTGCAAAAAAACAGCTTGAATGTGCTCTGTCTTGCGACAAGCGAAACAAGTCGCGTAACGTGAAGGGGGTCGGCCACATACGTGAAATTAGAAACTGAGGCAGCAAGATTTCATGGCGGTATATTTCCGGCAGGTTGTTTACCTGGCGGGCTGTGGCGTATCCGACTGGGCGCTGTTTGTTTGCTTTCGAAGTGAGCTGCTTATGTTAGCCTCCAATGTTATTCCTTGGGGCTACTTCACAAAGGTGACTTGACTTTCAAGATCCTTGTGACAGTGTAGTTGATAACTTTGAAGCAGGAATGCTCCAAAATTATCAACCACACTGTCACAAGGATCCTGAAAGTCAAAACCTGCAAAACCTGTTGCAACAGGAATTCAGAGTGTTTTAAGTTTTGTTAACGTCACGAATCATCAAGTCACTACAGTATTTTCCAGATTCGCACTTAAATTTGCACATTCTTGTGGGCCGTTGCCAATGTGTCACGCATTGCCTCTGCGTTTCGCCTGGTTGTTTCATGAGAATAAAGAATTTAAATCTCGTAATATTTGTTCACTGCTTCAATAAGCACTTCATAGTAAACTAGTGTCGGCCTCGCAGTGGGAAATAATTTCGCACAAATGCGGTAAATGGCGTCACCAGCGGTGGACGCAAATAAAAACTGCTTCACAGTATCTTGAATTAGGTTACATGGCCAGGTGTGCATATTGTGGAAAGTTTTTCCACCAATTTCCTTTTCTTCTTCACATTGTCGAAATGTAAGCACCAGCGAAGATTGTGATGCGTATCGCGCTCCAATGGCTGACGGAGTCTGATTGCGTATCTCAGTTGCTGCCATCTGCGTTTGGATGAACCTCTTCATCAGTTCCGTAATATGGTTTATTAATTCTATCTGTAACTAAAGAACTGATCTAGATCGAGCGATGGTGCCGCAGCCGTTTGTAGCGCCGCTAATTGTAAGGTAGCCAAGTGAGGTGGGTTCAGAACGGTGGGTTCTGACATGAAAACAAGTTTTGGTACGAACAAACAAGAAATTGTAAGGCTGACTTATGAACTATAGCAGCACAGCAATAACAAAGCAAAAGCGAAGAGCACCAATTAATTACAAAAAATTTCCATAAGCACGAAAGGTCGATGTAAAAGGCAAGCAAGAAATAGCAAAGTGACAAGGAAAAAGATGCAGTACAGTGAGTTCGGAATTCTTGTTGCCGCATGATGTGACGGGGCGTCTTGATAGAAGGGCTTACATGCGTCGTAATAGGTTTAGGTGCTTTGAAGTGGAAGGGGGAACTGCAACACTTCAAGCAAATTGTTGTTCTTGTTGTTGTGGTCTTCAGTCCTGAGACTGGTGTGATGCAGCTCTCCATGCTACTCTATCGTGTGCAAGCTTCTTCATCTCCCAGTGTTTACGGCAACCTACATCCTTCTGAATCTGCTAAGTGTATTCATCTCTTTATTTTTACCTTCCACGCTGCCCTCCAATGCTAAATTTGTGATCCCCTGATGTCTCTGAACATGTCCTACCAACCGGTTCCTTCTTCTTGTCAAGTTGTGCCACAAACTCTTTTTCTCCCCAGTTCTATTCAATACCTCTTCATTAGTTATGTGGTCCACCCATCTAATCTTCAGCATTCTTCTGTAGCACCACATTTCGATAGCTTCTATTCTCTTCTTGCCCAAACTATTTATCGTCCATGTTTCACTTCCATACACGGCTACAATCCATACAAATACTTTCAGAAAATACTTCCTGACACTTAAATCTATACTCGATGCTAACAAATTTCTCTTCTTCAGAAAAGCTTTCCTTGCTATTGCCAGCCTACATTTTATATCCTCTCTACTTCGACCATCATCAGTTATTTTGCTCCCCACATAGCGAAACTGCTTTACTACTTTCATTGTCTAATTTCCTAATCTAATTCCTCGGCATCACCGGCTTAATTCGACTACATTCCATTATCGTCGTTTTGCTTTTGTTGATGTTCATCATATCATCAAGCAAATTAGTGACACGCAAATATAAAAGTTACTGCACTGCGATACCTAACTAAAGCTGTACAGCAACCCGTTGGATGTGCTTGTGGACAGACACAACTAGGCAGTGGTTTGTCACGTCATGCGTTATCGAATACAATGTCAACGATCACTGTAGTAAACGTCTTTGTGCGAAGGCTATAGGCCACTCCAATTCTGAATTAACGGTCTCAGGCTAATCTCCACTATGAACTGTGGCTAGAAACTGCAGTAACCAAAACCAACTGCGGGAACGCCTTGGGCTGTGGATCGGAGCCGCCAGGCGAGGAAGCCGCCGGCGATGGAGCACGCACCACCGGGTAAACACAAGAACGAGGCGGACGACAGACCAACGACAACCGACAACAACCGACCACGACCGACTATGACCGACAGAACAAGGAAGAGATAAACAACGGAGGCTTGTAGAAACCACAACACCAAACACCAACAGTAAATCCACTCGGAACCAGAGCCAGGCAAATGTCAACAACGAGCAAGGACCAGAACGCAGTACCGTCGAGATAGAAACGCAATCCAGAGCGAGTACCAGACTGGCTCGACTAGGGTTTTTTTTCCTTTATTGTGATTTTAATACCCGTATAAAAACAGGTGGGCTGGCAGCAGCACAAAACGCCGCTCTTCAGCCAAAGATAGTACAATCATAAAACAGAGAAGGCACATGAGTTGGAACAAAACGGCGGGGAAAAAACAGTAGACACATGAGCATAAAAAACATGAAGCCGTTCACACTCGATGACAATCCTCACTACAAACTTTTGACACGAAGCACAAACACAGAAGATGTCGATGGCACTGGTGAACGATGGAGTGTGACGGTGAACACTGAACACTAAACACGACGACACACACGAGACACTAATGGCGATGATCTCCGGCGCGCGAAAGTCCACGTAGTGTGTGCGAGTCAGGGGACCTGCCAAGAGGGGAAGAACGGTGAGAGGGAGGGGGGAAAGGGGAGAACAAAGATGCCAATGGCGAGGAGATAAGAGGAGGAGTAGAGGGACAGGGGAGAGGAAGCCCGGGGGAGGAGTGGAGGAGGGAGGGAAGGGGGGAGAGAAGGGAGGGAGGGTGCCCAAAGGAGCAAACACAGGAAGCGGGAGGGAGGATCAAAGTGGGTAGGAGGGGTAGAGGGGAGGAGTGCATCATCAGGGAGGGGGAGCTGGCGGAAGCCACCTTGGAAGAGGGTAAGGAGGGTGGAGAGATGGAGACCGGGTGGGATGTGGGAATACAGGTGTGGCAGCGGGCGGGGGTGGGAGAGGTAGGGGGAGACAAGCGGGTGAGGAGGATCGAGTTTTTGGGAGGTGTACAAGATCCGTATCCATTCATGGAAAAGGTGGGGGAACGGAATGAGGCCGTACAGGATCCGCGTGGGGGAGGGGTGACGGAGGCGATAGGCGAGGTGGAGAGTATGGCGTTTAGGGATCTGAAGGGATTTGTAAAAGGTAGGGGAGCGGAGATCCAGGCAGAATGGGCATAACATAGGATAGGGCGGATGAGGGATTTATAGGTGTGGAGAATCGTCGAGGGGTCCAGACCCCACGTACGGCCAGAAAGGAGCTTGAGGAGATGGAGTCAGGAGTGTGCCTTGGCTTGGATTATCCGGAGATGGGGGATCCGGGAGAGGCGACGGGTGAGGGTGACGCCAAGGTACTTAAGGGTGGGGGTGAGGGTGATAGGACGGCCGTAGATGGTGAAATATAAATCAAGGAGGCAGAAGGAAGGGGTGGTTTTGCCTACAATGATCGCCTGGGTTTTGGAGAGCCTGGCCAGGGTGGAGAGGAAAGAGACAGGAGCTTCACGAAGGTGGTGGTAGGTGACACGATCGTGATCAGGAGCGGTGTTGCGTTTTGTGCGGAGTGTAGCAATGAGATCCTGTGTAGTGATGGGGGCATTGAGTTCCGTGTTTGCAATGTTGTCCAAGTACTTGAAACCAGGTGCGAGGGGAGGGACAGAGAGGTCAGTTCGATCGCGGTCATCCGGAAAGAGGGAGTAATCGAACTAGGGATCGTCGGGGATGGAAAAGACATCGCAATGGTAAGAGGCAAAGTAATTGGCCTTAGTAAGGGTGTCAGGGATGGGATGATCATCATGAAGAAGAGGATAGTAGGGGGAGGCTTTAGTTCTGGTAAGGCGACGGAAGGCTGACCAGATCTTGGACGAGTTTATAGGTAGGGTAGCATTTAATCGGGTGCATGTCTGTCGCCAGTCCTGGCGTTTCTTAGCCGCGAGCAAATTTCGGATGTGTCGCTGGAGTTGCCGGTGGCATCGTAGTGTGTCCGGGTCACGTGTGTGGAGGAAGGCACAGTAGAGACGGCGGGATTCCCGGAGGAGGTGGACAGCCTGGGAGAGTAAGGTAGGAAAGTGGGGGTGGATGGCGACAGTAGGGACGGGGGCCTCCACAGACTCTGACAAGGTCTGCTGGAGAAAGGAGGTGGCATGGGTAACATCGTCAGGGTGGTGGTAGGGGAAGGGGTGGCCGACGACCTGGGTGGAGAGGGTATTCCGGTATGCCTTCCAGTTGGCACGGGAATAATCATGGACGTACTTCAGGGGAGGGTCATTACGAGGGTCGGGGCGGGGGCGACAACCGTCTGAAATGGTGAGGAGGACACGGAGATGGTCGCTGCCAGTGGGATCCAGGACATCCACCGCTATGTGGCCAAGGAGGTTGGGTGAGGAGAGGATGACATCGGGAGTGGAGTGGGATTCGGGGCAGGTGTGCTGGGGAATGGGGACGAGGTGGCCTTGGAGGGTGGAGAGCGATGCCACCGCCGTAACTGGGCGGCAGAACGACTATGGTTGTTGAGGTCGGCGGCGATCACGTAGGGGGAGAAGTTCCGATCAATGTGGGGGGGAGGGGGGAGAAGTCGAAAGGAATAGGGGCGTTATGGTGGACATAGATGCTGGCGCAGGTGACGGTAAGGCTGGGGAAGAAGAGACTAAGGAAAAGGAGTTCAGTAGGGTCGGGAAGGAGAGGTTGGAGCCGAACCGGGATCTGGCGGTGGTGGCCAATGGCAACTCCGCCACGCGCAATCGGGAGGGGATTATCGGAGCGGTGGAGAAGGTAGGGTGCAGTGTGGACGGTGTGGTGGGGTTGGAGGAAGGTTTCATTGAGGAGGAAGGCATCCATGCGGTGGGTTCCAAGGGTGTGCATGAAGTGGTTCCTTTTGGCTGGAAGGGAACGGATGGTGTGGAGCAGGATACGGTGCTGTCGAGCCGTGACAGGTATTTAGACGAGGGTGTCGAGACAGGAGAAGGAGAAATGGGCCTGGTTGTGGGGGTAGGTGGCATTGGACTACGGCAGAGCGGGTCCCTATATACATGAAACCGGAGGGAACGGCTATTGGCTGCTGTCTGCACGTGGCGTAGAGGTGGCGCCCTCGCTGCGTGGAATAGCCGCCGCGGACGCGGAGCCCTCTATGGGCTGACCACGTCCATTTGTTCTGGCGCGTGTTCGACTTCCACGGCGGGAGGTACTAGGGAAACATCAACTGCGGAACATACCACTACAGCTATCGTATATCTACGCCGAGTATGTATCTTCCGTTGTTACCTGTGGCCGCCGCTTATGACAATGTGGAAGCCCATTTCATTGGCAGTGGAGTGGAGGGTGCTTATTGGGCCAAGCTTGTGGTGGCGAATTTCAAAGCAACGCCCTTTCGGTTTCGGCCATTAGAGAGAACACAACAGAAAATCTAAGGAAAGCATTGAAATCGAAGTAAAGACACGAGTTCAACAAAATTATTACCGTATAAGTAAACGAAGTATTAGGAAAATTATTAATATTTATGTGAAAAATTGTACGTGACAACACTAATTAAAAGTACACACATGCTACAACTACGTACGGCACGTAATCTGACAGGACGTGAAGTCAGTTATAAAACGAGTATATTTATTATAGTAGAGGAGAGACCCACTAAATGTTATAAATGAATTACTTAATAAGTATTAAGTGCGTATAAAAGCAAGGAGTCCTCTTCAGCCGGCCGATGTGGCCGAGCGGTTCTATGCGCTTCTGTCTGGACCCGAGCGACCGCTATGGTCGCAGGTTCGAATCCTGCCTCGGGCATAGATGTGTGTGATGTCCTTAGGATAGTTTGGTTTAGTTAGTTCTAAGTTCTAAGGGACCGATGACCTCAGATGTTGAGTCCCATAGTGCTCAGAGCCATTTGAACAATTTTAAGTCCTCTAAAGATACATGAAAGATTAGCTTCAGCATGAAAGAATCTTACTGTGGTTTCAATATGTTTACGTTTGTTAAATAAGAAAATTTACAGATCAATGTTTATAAAACACATGTACTGAGAAACTGGCACGCTGAGTAAAGTAGTGTTTCACTAGTGTATAGCTTAAAGTTGATAATCTTACAATTTTTAACTTACAATGATGGAATATTTAACTACAAATTGTTTGAACGTGTATATTATGTATATTGGCAATATTTAAAATAGTAAAGAACTTTCCCCACTGCAGTGGTGGCCTAACTTCCACAACTGCCTTGAGAAAAGTCGTGGGTACACGTGACAGAATTGATAAAGAGGCAAGTAGAGCAGATTTCGGAGTCTTTTGATGTTCGTAACTGGTTGGACAAATTTCATAGTAACGTTGAGCAGCTGTGTCCGGCGTTATTTGAATACTCTGACGTTCACCTTTTCAGGACTGATTCATTTTCATGTACAATTATCATCTTGCGAACTAGATAATATTGATTAGTATGTGCTGGTGCACCTTACAGAGAATGAAGGTTTGTTTGGTGGATTAGTTAGCGTATACAGACTTGAATAAACTTGATGACCATTAGGAATTCATTTCGTTTAACTGGTTGACTCTATCAAGTATTTTGTTTACATTGGTCACTGCCTGTGAACGTTCTGCTTGCTCCTCTGGATCCGTTAATTCATATTTAATTTATATCATTGTGGATAGTATTAGCTTGTGTGGGGCCACTATTCGAAGTACCTTGTGCCTGAGCTGAATAAACTTATAGTAAACTCTAATCCTGTAGCTAAACTACACTAATATGCTGAGAGATCATTCCTTTAATTCCTTTATTTAATAATTTTCATATTCACTAATTGTTCATTAAGCCGATTGTGTGACAGATGTTTTCATAACGCCATGATGCAACAGTGCACAACGGTGACCCTACATGTGCAGACGAGCCGTACACAGATGTAACTCAGGGATCAGCAATTGATTTCAATCAGCAACTGACTTATGTTGCCTACTCCCAGGTTTTTCATTACGTAAGCTCACCTACTTTCCGTCTAACCAATGAATGGCATTGAATTTTGTTATATCCATATAGTCAGCACGGATTCAGAAAATATCATTCTTGTGAAACGCAACTAGCTCTTTATACTCGTGAACTAATAAGTGCTAACGACAGGAGATGTCAAATTTATTCCATATTTTTAGATTTCCAGAAGGCTTTCGACACCGTTCCTCACAAGCGTCTTCTAGCCAACCTGCGTGCCTACGGAGTATCGCCTCAGTTGTGCGACTGGATTCGTGATTTCCTGTCAGAAAGGTCACAGTTCGTAGCAATAGACGGAAAGTCATCGAGTAAAACAGAAGTAATATCCGGCGTTCCGCAAGGAAGTATTATAGGCCCTGTATTATTCCTGATCTATATTAACGACACAGGAGACAATCTGAGTAGCCGTCTTAGATTGTTTGCAGATGATGCTGTCATTTACCGTCTTGTAAAGTCATCAGATGACCAAAACGACTTGCTAAATGATTTAGATAAGATATCTGTATGGTGCGAAAAGTGGCAATTGACCCTGAATAAAGAAAAGTGTTATGTTATTCACATAAGTACTAAAAGAAATCCGCTAAATTTCGGTTACGCGATAAGTCACACTAATCTGAGGGCTGTAAATTCAACTAAATACTTAGGGATTACAATTACAAATAACCAAAATTGGAACGATCACATAGATAGTATTGTGGGTAGAGCAAATCAAAGAGTGCGATTCATTGACAGAACACTTATAAGTTGCAACAGGTCTACTAAAGAGACTGCTTACACCACGCTTGTCCGCCCTATTCTGGAGTACTGCTGTGCGGTGTGGGATCCGCATCAGGTGGGACTGACGGATGAAATCGAAAGAGTACAGAGAAGGGCAGCTCGTTTTGTATTATCGTGAAATAGGGGAGATAGTGTCATAGACATGATACGTGAATTGGAGTGGCAATCATTAAAGCAAAGGCGTTTTTCGTTGCAACGGGATCTTCTCATGAAATTACAATCACCAGTTTTCTCCTCCGATTGCGAAAACATACAGTTGGGACCCACCTACATAAGGAGAAATGATCATCACGATAAAATAAGAGAAACCAGGGCTCCAATGGAAAAATTTAAGTGCTCGTTTTTCCCGCGTGCCGTTCGAGAGTGGAACGGTAGAGAGACAGCATGAAGGTGGTTCATTGAACCCTCTGCCAGGCACTTTACTGTGAATAGCAGAGTAACCACGCTGTTGTAGATGTACATGCATGTGTCGAGTCTCTTGCCTGTGACGTAGTGTTAGTACGAAATCGTCTGTCGAACATCTTGTGAGAAACGCCAAGCGATAATGACACACTTCCCGCTCTTTACACTGCCAGCGCATGTAACTCCATGTATTGTTGGATCGACCGAGATTAATTCTCCCAATGAGGAAAATGTTTTTTTGACTAATCCCAAGTGCGTTCAGCCTTTCGTTGGTGGTACATTATTAACAGTTTACTATTACAGATGAAAATCCGCCAAATATTGATATTATTAGATACAGCATCCCATTCGATATTAGGATATCTACATTCTTTTTTTTTTCTCCCTTCATGATTTTTTTTCTGTTAATTATTATGTCTTTAGCCGTTATCTGTCGTGATGTAGTGATCACATTGTGAGGTATCTTATATCCACGAAACATATCCTGACATGGTAGATCCGGAGTTTTATTTTTAGCAAATTTACCGGTGCTTGAAAAATTAAGGGCCTGATAATTTTTCATAACTTAGACGTAATGTTATCTCCATTTCCTTTCAGGCTAGCAACGTTCATTTCATAAACCGTACAGAGGCCGTATTTTTTAGGACAACTAATGCCAACCCTCCAGTTTTGGGAGCTAGAGTGTCTGCTCTTGTGTCAAATCGGAACAATTTCCTTTTCACACGTATCTGGTGACGGCGCACGTAATTTTTTACTATATGATTTTGTGTAACGGGAACAGTTGAACCATGTAGCTAGCTCTCGAAAGAATGCAACTGCTGAAAAATTTTGTCTGAACTTAATTAATATTACGGGGCAGGTCCTGTCTTGAAGCTCCTTGGCTTTGGCCTGACGCATTTCTTCGATCTATTAATGCAACAGTCCTCAGTGGACAAGTAGTAATCATTGCTCCAAGTACTTAGGATTGACTTACCAATCAATGTTAATTTGATAGAAGCATCATAGCTTTAAAACTTTGCCTTTCTTTTCATTGGGGTTTGCTCCAGGCATATGACAGCAGCATGTTAGTAAACATTTCTAATTTGCGAATTTTATGGTAATTTTGGAGTGAGATTCCCACATAATCGGAAACGCTGTCATG
Organism: Schistocerca serialis cubense; assembly: GCF_023864345.2. Taxonomy (NCBI): domain Eukaryota; kingdom Metazoa; phylum Arthropoda; class Insecta; order Orthoptera; family Acrididae; genus Schistocerca; species Schistocerca serialis. The sequence goes on along the minus strand of NC_064643.1, from coordinate 738,425,621 downwards.
ACTGTCTCATAATTTTTTTGTGTTAATATGGCATGATCATTGCGGTGGAACGGCTCTAAGAAAGGACGAATAAGAGGAGCAGGAGGAGCTTAGTCTTTAACGTCCCGTCGACATCGAGGTCATTAGAGACGGAGCACCAGCTCGGATTAGGGAAGGAATTGTGCCGTGCCCTTTCGAAGGGACCATCCCGGCATTTGCCAAAAGCGATTTAGGAAAATCATGGGAAACCTAAATCAGGACGGCCGGACGAGTGCTAGAACCGTCATCCTCCGGAGTGAAAGTCCAGTGTGCTAACCAATGCGCCACCTCGTTCGGTACGAATAAAAGAATGGAGGGTTGCCTTTTTGAACGTCATGACCTGACTCCATACGCTTCGTTTTCTGAGGGTTTATAGGTATATTACCACTGATTCTTGCCGCAACGTTCTTAATCATGTTTAGGACTCTTTATCTGTGTAGTAAGAGTGGAAATGAAAGACGTCACTCAGTAACTGCGCTCACACTAGCGGGCAGTGGTTACATATTATCTGTGAGAAACATGGTCACTGTACGAGCTGAGTTAGGGATTCTTCTGTTCGAGGCTTGGTCATGAGAAAAAACTAATGGTTAAATAGGTTATTAAGTAAATGAAGTATGTGTTCCTCATGTTTAGCGCGAAAGTATTATTATCATCAAAGAAAAATAAATGGGTTTTTGCCGTAGAACATTTGTCAGGTGAAGCTCAACTAAAAATCAATATTTGTGTTCGTTACTAGCACCTATGAGAAAATTCCACGAACCCGCAACCAACAAAATGGGAACAAATTTGGTCAAAATACACACATGAAGCAAAAAATACATTTTAATCTGGATTCCAGTGAAAAGGCATACAAATCTTACGAGCGAACATGTACTTACAACGTAATTCCAAAAATTTTCTTGTAACAAATATTGTTTGTACAATCAATATATGTGGCTAATTTTGTATTTACTTTGCGTGTGAAACCAGTGGACTATAATCTGATGTACAACCGTGTGTGAGGAAAGATAAAACTGTTTCATGCCGAAAAGCGACTATCTGCAAAAAGTAGGTGTATTTTAAGTTCTATCTCTGATGACTCTTCAGGAAGGTATAGGCGGAAACTGTTAGTAACAGACGGGCGTTTTTCTTTTCTTAGATTAGTTGTAGTTACAAAAAATATTTTATGTGAAATACGTGTGCAATATCGCCTAGCCTGAATCGACGATACACTGTTTTTCACTTCGTGCTTTTGTAGACTAGAATATTTGCACGTGAATTACTCAGAACATTCGAAATCATCCAGAATAAATTAATATAACTATTATCTACTGATAAAAACAAGATAGAAGTTTAATCTAAATGTCTATAGTAATAACTAGAAGTTAGCACGAAATGGTGCAACATGTGGAACAAAATATTCAACAGCCAGCAAGTGTACAGGAGGTTGGTGATTCTAGTGCTTTAATATAGGAATGCATTCAGTAACTCTCACTTGGGATTAAAGCCGAATTGCTGACTACTAAACTCGCTCTGTAAAACGAAATAAAATATTAACTGGGACTAGTCAAACCACTTTGCAAAACGAATTACAGACCACTAAAACTAAATTGCGAATTCAGATGCTTGAATTGCAGATTCCGCTCAACTGTGCCACAAAGTAAATGACTACGGCGAAACAAAGTCTAGCCACAGAATTTGCAGACTTCCACGATCAGCATGAACATTTGGCGAAAGCTTTGGAAATTTTCAAATCAGAATTTAATAACATAAAGCAGGACCAAGAATAAAGGACTGCCGAAAACCGTAGAGACTATCACAACCGGACAACGTGACCTTATACACAAACAAGTCTCTCAGCAGGCAGCACAATTTTTAAGAAGAATTTCAGCAAAGATTGGTCGAGAGAAATAATCCACTAAATAATACTGTTGAACAGAAGCTAGAAGCAGCAGTAAACGAAATCAGTATTAAACTTGAAGATACCAACCAAGAAGTTATAAGAATTTGGAAGAGCTGCGAAAAGAGGTTGGTGACGATTTTTCATAGCGACGAGCTACTGTTGAAGGAAGCGTAGCCGATGACAATTAGCAAGTTACAAACGTTTGCGATGTCTCACATGATACTCACTCGCTCTTTGCAGATAAACAAGGGTGTGACTGCAGAAACAAGCCCGTATCCTGGACAACAACGTTTTAAGCCTGTCGTCGACGCACAGCCAGCAGTATCGTCGTTTTCAACTGGAATACGTCATACTATGAGTGATTACGCGGCACTGTACATGTATATGAATCTGATCAAACATAGACAGATTCCTACTATTATGGCCGAAACGAAGTCTGCCCACACAATTGATACTATAAAGCCTGCGAAGCATGTGGGCAGAAAGCCAGAAACGGTCATATGTCACTGGACGTATTTTAGGTAAAGAACTTGGTAGGCAGTATAGGCAGCCGAATCATGTGACACTTCGCACAGTTTGAAAGCGCATTCATAGCGAAATACTGATCTGCTGCTGCACAAGAGACTCATATCATCCAAGACTAGATACGCTGAGATGATACTCTCAGTGCTACCGAAACAAGCTAAGTATTTAACTGAACCATGGACCTTGCCGTTGGTGGGGAGGCTTGCGTGCCTCAGCGATGCAGCTAGCCGTACCGTAGGTGTATCCAAAACTGAGGGGTATCTGTTGAGAGGCCAGACAAACGTGTGGTTCCTAAAGAGGGGCACCAGCGTTTTCAGTGGTTGCAGGGGCAACAGTCTGGATGATTGACTGACCTGACCTTGTAACGCTAGCCAAAATGGCCTTTCTGTGCTGGTACAGCGAACGGCTGAATGCAAGGGGAAACTACAGCTGTAATTTTTCCCGAGGGTATCCAGCTTTACTGTATGGCTTACTCTTGGGTAAAATATTCCGGAGGTAAATTAGTCCCCCAATTCGGATCTCCGGACAGGGACTACTCAAGAGGACGTCGTTATCAGAAGAAAGAAAACTGGCGTTGTATGGATCAGATCGTGGAATGTCAGATCCCTTAATAGGGCAGGTAGGTTGGAAAATTTAAAAAGGGAAATGGATAGGTTAAAGTTAGGTTAAGTGGGAATTAGTGAAGTTCTATGGCAGGTGGAACAAGACTTTTGGTCAGGTGAATACAGGGTTATAAATACAAAACCAAATAGGGGTAATGCTGGAGTAGGTTTAATAATAAATAAAAAATAGGAGTGCAGGTAAACTACTACAAACAGCATAGTGAACGTGTTATTGGGCCCACGATAGACATGAAGCCCACGCCTACCACAGTAGTACAAGTTTAAATGCCAACTAGCTCTGCAGATGACGAAGAGATTGATGGAATGTATGCATAGATCAAAGAAATTGTTCAGATAGTGAAGGGAGACGAAAATTTATTAGTCATGGGTGACTGGAATTCGGTAGTAGGAAAAGGAAGAAAAGGAAACGTAGTAGTAGAATATGGAATGAGAGTGAGAAAGAGAAAGCCGCCTGGTAGAATTTTGCACAGAGCATAACTTAATCATAGCTAACACTTGGTTCAAAAATCATCAAAGAAAGTTGTGTACATGGAAGAGGCCTGGAGATACTGGAAGGTTTCAAATAGATTATATAATGGTAAGACAGAGATTTAGGAACCAGGTTTTAAATTGTAAGACATTTCCGGCGGCAGATGGGGACTCTGACCACATTCTATTCGATATGAACTGTAGATTAAAACTGGAGAAACTGCAGAAAGGAGGAAATTTAAAGAGATGGGACCTGGATAAACTGAATGAACCAGAGGATGTACAGAGTTTCAGTTAGAGCATAAGGGAACGACTGACAGGAATGGGGGAAAGAAATACAGCATAAGAAGAATGGGTAGCTTTGTGGGACGAAATAGTGAAGGCAACAGAGTATCAAGTAGGTAAAAAGACGAGGGCTAGTAGGAATCCTTGGGTAACAGAAGACATATTGAATTTAATTGATGAAAGGAGAAAATATAAGAATGCAGTAAATGAAAGAGGCAAAAAGGAATGCAAAGTCTCAAAAATGAGATCGACAATAAGTGCAAAATGGCTAAGCAGGTATGGCTAGAGGACAAATGTAAGGATGCAGAGGCATATCTCACTAGCGGTGAGATAGATACTGCCTACAGGAAAATTAAAGAGACCTTTGGAGAAAAGAGAACAACTCGTATGAATATCAAGAGCTCAGTTCGAAACCCATTTCAAAGCAAAGAAGGGAAAGCAGAAAGGTGGAGGAAGTATATAGAGGGGCCTATAAAAGGGCAATGTACAAGGTGGAGGGAGTATATAGAGGGGCCTATAAAAGGGCAATGTACTTGAGGATAATATTATAGAAATGGAAGAGGATGTAGATGAAGATGAAATGGGTGATATGATACAGCGTGAAGAGTCTGACAGAGCACTGAAAGACCTGAGTCGAAACAAGGCCCCGGGAGTAGAAAACATTCCATTAGAACTACCGACAGCCTTGGGAGAGCCAGCCCTGACAAAACTCTACCATCTGGGGAACAAGATGTATGAGACAGGCGAAATACCCTCAGACTTCAAGAAGAATGTAATAATTCCAATCGCAAAGAAAGCAGCTGTTGGCGGATGGGAAAGTTATCGCACTAACAGTTTAATAAGTCTCGGCTGCAAAATACTAACACGAAATCTTTACAGGCGAATGGAAAAACTGGTAGAAACCGACCTCGAGGAAGATCAGTTTGGATTCCGTAGAAATATTGGAACATGTGAGGCAATACTGACACTACGACTTAGAAGATAGATTAAGGAAAGCAAACCTCCTTTTTTAGCATTTGTAGACTTAGAAAAAGCCTTTGAAAATGATGACTGGAATACTGTGTTTAAAATTCTGAAAGTGGCTGGGGTAAAATACAGGCAGCGAAAGGCTATTAGCAATTTGTGTCACCGGTTCTTCTGAAAGTGACATCCTTTTCACAGTTTCGTGAACTATTATCTCTTCTTCCGTCAACGGCTGTGTCGACGTGTGACGTCAGCATTAGATACGTTACTGTGCAACACGTCGCGTTAAGGCATTCGAAGTGTGTGAGTTTTTAATGTACTTTTCCAATATCCGAACCACGAAACAGCTCATTGTTTACGTTCGTACACGCATGTTATCAGTGTACCAACTCGACTGCAGTGTTCTATCCAATCGAATTGACTTGTGCAAGTGTGTCCCATCGTACTTGTTTATCGGCGGGTGTAGGGTGTACATATCGTATAGTCGACAACCGCAGACATGACGGATTTGTATCTCGTTGGACCACCACTGGAATGACTGTCCGAAGATGGTGCCCTACGCAACTGTCAAGAGAAAGTTCGACGAGGCTAGGACAACGAGGAAGCTGCTGTTGAGTGTGATAGTCGAAGTTATAGGGACATCAGCGCACGTTCAACTGGCAGAAGTGGATGTTCTTGACGTCGATCAACCCACGTTCAGTCACCGATCAGGAAGCAATGGGGACTGGATTACCGTCTCAGCTTCTCCCAACAAATATTTCGGGCGACACAGAGAGATACGGAGGTATCGCTAACGAAGAAGTAGCGCATAAGTAAGACAGTTAAGAACGCCTCACACACGGAGGACAGTAGTAACGAAAGCGACCAGCAGGCCTCTCAGTCGCAGCCTTCGTGTAACGAAAGAAACGTGTAGACGTGGACATAGGGAGCAAAATATCTTGCACAGTGCTCCACGTGAAGAACCTGTTAACACCTGTGAAACGTAGTAGTGAGGACTGCGCGGCAGCCCTGACCCAGCAGTCGCGCTTACGCTCGCCCAGCGAAGACACCGAGGTAAATGAAACACAACAGGTTCCGACAAGTTCCGAAATATAAAAATTCCCTACAGTACCATGGGGCTGGGTGGAAGCTGTTGACGGGATTCTGGATGTTCTGCACCATTTGACTTCTCGATTACGTCCCATACATGTTCAACTGGTTCAAATGGCTCTGAGCACAATGGGACTTAACATCGGAGGTCATCAGTGCCCTAGAACTTAGAACTACTTAAACCAAACTAACCTAAGGACATTACACACATCCATGCCCGAGGCTGGATTTGAACCTGCGACCATAGCGGTCGTGCGGTTCCGGACTCAAGCACCTAGAACCGCTCGGCCAGAGCGGCCAGCCATGCATTTTCGATGGGATTTATGTCGGGCGATCTGGCTGGCCTAATTATTCACTCGAACTGTCCAGAATGTTGTTAAAATCAGTCGCGAAGAATTCTGGCCCAGTGGCATTTCGCAATGTCATCCATAACAATTCCGTCGTAGTTTCAGAACAAGAAGTCCATGAATGGCTGGCAAATGTCCTCCTAGTATCCGAATTCTAAGAAAAAACGCAACCCGCACCATTATGGAAAGTGCAGTGCCTTATTGACAACTTGGATCCATGCACCATACTCGAACCCTACCATCAGCTCTTTCCCACAAATCAGGACTCCTCTGACCAGGCCTGTGTATTCTAGTCCTCTGGGGTCAAACCGAGCCGCGCGGGATTAGCCGAGCGATCCAAGGCGCTGCAGTCATGGACTGTGCGGCTGGTCCCGGCGGAGGTTCGGGTCCTCCCTCGGGCATGGGTGTGTGTGTCCGTCCTTAGGATAATTTACGTTAAGTAGTGTGTAAGCTTAGGGACTGATGACCTTAGCAGTTAGGTCCCATAAGATTTCACACACATTTGAACATTTTTTTGGGTCAAACCGATATGGTCACGAACCCAGGAGTAGCACTGCAGGCGTTGTCGTGTTGTTAGGAAAGGAACTCGCGTCGGTCGTCTGCTGCCATAGCATAATAACTCGAAACTGCGCCTCACTGTCCTAGGGAATACGTTCGTGGCACGTCTGCGGTTATTTAACGCACTCTTGCTTGTCTGTTAGCACTGTCAACTCTACGCAAACGCCGCTGCTCTCAGTCGTTAAGCGAAAGCCATCGGCCACCACGTTGTCCGTGGTGAGAAGTGAGGTCTGAAATTTGGCATTCTCGGCACACTCTTGACACTGTAGATCTCGGAATATTGAATTTACTAACGACTTCCGAAATGGAATGTCTCATTCGTCTAGCTCCAACCACCATTTCGCTTTAAAAGCTTGTTAATTCACGTCGTGAGGCCATTATCATGTCGGAAACATTTTCACATCAATCATCTGAGAACAAATGAGAGTTCCACCAATGAAATGGCCTTTTATGACCTATGTAGGTGATACTGCCGCCATCTGTGAGTGTGCTTATCGCTGTCCAAGACTTTCGTCACTTCAGTGTCTATGTACAAGGGTCACTCAAAAGGAAATGCACACTATTTTTTAAAAATCCATCTTTTAGTTTACATGTTTGAAAGTTTTACAGTGTGTAGATACATTCTTTAGGAACCACATCTTCTTTTCTCCACATAATTTCCATCGCTCTCAACTGCCTTACGCCACCTTGGAACCAGCGCCTATATACCCGCACGGTAAAATTCTGGACCAACCTGTATGAGCCACTGTTTGGCAGCGTGCACAAGGGAGTCATCATCTTCAAACCTTGTTACACGAAGAGAATCTTTCAGTTTCCCGTCGGCCGGCGTGGCCGAGCCGTTCTAGACGCTACAGTCTCGAGCCACGCGACTGCTACGGTCGCAGGTTCAAATCCTGCCCCGGGCATGGATGTGTGTGATGTCCTTCGGTTAGTTAGATTTAAGTAGTTCGAAGTTCTAGGGGACTGATGACCTCAGCAGTTAAGTCCCGTAGTGCTCAGAGCCATTTGAATCATTTTGTTCAGTTTCCCAATGAGATGATAGTCACACGCAGCCAGGTCAGGACTGTAAGGCGGGTGTTTCAGTCTGGTCCATCCGAGTTTTGTGATCGCTTCCATGGTTTTTTGACTGACATGTGGCCGTGAATTGTCGTGCAACAGCTAAACATCCTGCTTTTACCGATGTGGTCGAACACGACTCATTCGAGCCTGAAGTTTCTTCAGTGTCGTCACATATGCATCAGAATGTGTGGTGGTTACACTTGGCATGATGTTCACAAGCAAAAGTCCTTCGAAATCGAAAAATATCTTAGGCATAACTTTTCCAGCAGAAGGTGTGGTTTTGAATTTTTTTTCTTGGGTGAATTTGCATGATGGCACTCCATTGATGGTCTCTTCGTCTTTGGTGAAAAATGATGGAGCCATGTTTCATCACCTGTCGCAATTCTTCCAAGAAATTCATCTCCACCATTCTCGTACTGTTCCAAGAGTTCGCTGCATAACGTTGTTCTTGTTTCTTTGTGAGCCATTGTCAACATCCTGGGAACCCACCTGGCACAAATATTTTTTAATGCCAACACTTTCAGTATAGTGCAAACACTTCCTTCCCCCATGCCAACGTAGTGTGACAATTCGTTCACTGTGATGTGTCTGTCAGCAGTCACCAATTCGTTAACTCTCTGCACATTGTCTGGAGTGTGTGCAGTACGAGGCCTGCCGCTGCGAGGACAATCCTCAATATTGCCGTGCCCGCTTTCATCATGTAACCTACTTGCCCACCGACAAACTGTACTGCGATCGACAGCAGCATCTCCATACAACCTTTTCAACCCACTTTCTGGTTTTGACAGCACAGGAATTCTATTGCAGCACGTTGCTTCTGACGAACGTCAAGTGCAGCAGCCATCTTGAAGACATGCTGTGACGGCGCCACTCATGGGAACAGGTTGAACTATGTTTGAAAACAAGCGGGAAGGATGTATCTACACTCTGCAAACCTTTCACACATGCAGAATGAAATCTGTATTTTTTAGAAAGAATAGTGTGCATTTCTTTTGGAGTGACCCTCGTACTATAGCTTGTTGGAATGCTTTTGTTGTTACGACTCTGAAAATCAAGCTACATACCTCGATAATATTTTCAAGACTGTTAAAACATATGTAGCCCTTGTACTAGAAGTGAGGACCCCTAAGTTCGAGTACGTACCAGGTTATAAGACTCTTTCAAAGCTCGACCCAGAATCTAACGATTGGAACGCAATGGTAGTGAACAAAATGATTCCAAATTGCCAAGCGGAAACGGCATAACTTATACTTGGAAGACTTTGTTAAAACTTATTGTGTGAGGAAAATAAAACACAACAGGCTGCTGCAAGTTTCTAAATAGAAAAAGTCACTTCAGTACTATAAACTGAGTGAACAAAGTGCATAGTGGAGAGGGTGCAGCAGCAAACGCTGAGTTTTCCTCTCCATATCTCTTCAACTTTTAGGTACGCTGAAATGAGAAAAGTTATGGGATATCTACTAATACCGTGTGGGGCCTCTTTTCGCCCGGTGCAGCGCAGCACATCGACGCCGCATGGACTCAACAAGTCGATGGAACAGACAACAGACGCGCGTGATCAGATTTTACTTCTCATGTGTGCCCAGGCTACGACGGCGTCACAGTGCTGGGAGGCAACTTCAGTTCTGTCACCGACAACGTTGACCAACAGCAGAGGCTCAACTATTGTCACGCACAGCAGACGTTAATACATGACCTTATTTTAACAGACACGTGGTGACAGCTCCTTCCCACTCACACAGTTTACTTATCAATGCGCCACAGGACTCTGTCGAAATGGCCACATTTACGCGACGAAAAATCCGGCCACTGCTATAGTGAGCACTGAGGTACACCTCTCGCATTCTCTGATCACTGTGCTTACACGTGCCGAGCAAAATCGACGTAGTTACTGAAACCGAGGAGGCTCGGAATCTAGAGTCTAAATACCCAACATCTTCAGGACGGCGCACTTCAGTATGAATTCTAGTGAAGCAGGAATCAGTGTCTCCACTACTGCACAAACTTCTACAACACCACAGACTGGGGGGTCACTACCTCGAAACCAGCTTTAAGATAGACCCAGAAACTCTGTAGCGCGGAGGAAGCGTCTTGGCGAAAGTCTACAATGGAATCGTGTCTCCAGTATAAGAATTTCGTACAAGCTGACCTCAGAGGCAATTGAAATGCACCTAGGCAGATATTCTTACGGAAGGAAAAAATCAAACTTAGGGCACGATTACTAGAAGTCAACTATTCATCAGTACCTACGTTTACCATTTTATACGGAAACACAAGCTCCGCCGCCTGGACGGATACAAAGGGGAAAACGAAGAACAGTATACCCCCTGGCTGCGATGTTCTCGGAAGCGCACGGGTATTTTAGTAACATGTTTAAGGAAAAGAACTGGATGAAGTACCTGCGAATAGCTTTGTACAAGGACTTCCAAAGATTCTCACCAGAGCGGATAGGGCAATTCTATACGAATGTTTCACGGAAGATGAAGTTCAGGACGCTATAAAAAGTAGCCCTACAGGGAAGGCGTCAGGGGCAGACAGCCAACCCTCTCAGATGTACCTCCGGCGCTGGGACATGATGGGCAAAACGATGACAGAGCCCGTCAGTAAAGTAGTTAATGACACTCCAATTTCCGCAGCATTCCTAGAAGGTATCATTGTACTACTGTCGAAAAGCCACTCGAAAATGGCAAATAGAAAACTAACGGCCAGTCAGTCTATTGAATGCCGACTATAGACTCGTTGTCCGTTGTTTTTCTACTCGCCTAAAAACGGCGATGAAGAAAGTACTTGGTGACAATCAGTGCTGCGCGATTTCTGCTCCTACTGTCTTCGCCGGACGGGGTAACCGAGCGGTTATAGGCACTGCAGTCGCAGGCTCGAATCCTACCTCGGGCATGGATGTGTGTAATGTCCTTACGTTAAGAGGGTTTAAGTAGTTCTAAGTTCTAGGTGACTGATGACCTCAGAAGTTAAGCCCCATAGTGCTCACAGCCATTTGAACCATTGGAACCTACTACCTTCGACACCTGCTTACATACAGAGAGGCCACAGTCGTAGCCAGTGCCACAACTACCTGAACAACTCTTGCTATCATTTCTGTTGACTGTTCAAAGCGCCCGACAAAATCAATCACCATATCTAAGGAAGATTCTGTTGAAATTTCATTTAGACATCAAGTTTCCCAATGCAGTCATGAATCCGTTATCCAACTCAGAGTCGCGGACTGTGGTTCACGGAAAGCTGTCGGACTCTCTAAATGTCCAAAGCTCGACAAACGAATGCTGACCATTTTCCATGGGGCTCTTTCCAATCGTGGCACCGCAAGAGTGGTCTGTCTTGCGTACTCAGATGACCTCACTTTGTTTGTCAATAACAGGTGGGACGTCGATGAGGTGCACCCTGTACTACTGTCGAATTTGCTAGCGGCAGGGTCTGACATACATTGGCGTAAGACGGTTGGGTTCCCCGTGAGAAGAATCTTCTGTGTTTCTGTCTTTTCTTATTTTACAGATCGCCTACACGCACATGGGAGTTGCGCATTGTCCCTGTTTCTTTTTGTTGAATGTCACAAATAAGACGTAAAATGTCAGTTCGAGAAACAGCTGAAATTGTTGAAACCGAACAAAATCAGAACGCTACGGAATTATATTGTGTATTGAATTTTTGGCCAAGTTAGGCCCTCATTTGCCTATAATCTATGGTAGGTCCTTCGATCAAAAGACCGTGCTCAGTAGAAGAAAGCACAGGTCACACATGTCTCCAAGAAGGGTGGCAGAAACATTGGATTTTGTACAGTTTTTAGAGTCTCTCATTAATGATGGATGTAACGATTCCGTATTTGGGAAAAGCACCTTTAATGAACAGTTTATCAACGTGATTGGGACATTAAACCCTCTCATATATACACGAGTAAACGCGATATCAGATTTTCTTACGAAAAAATTTCTTTTAGAATCGTCTCTGCGCACAAATTGAACGGCAATTCCCCGCTTCCCCAACAGTATGTAAACCTCATCGGACTAAGATACTTAACAAAGTATTTGTTAGAATCCCATTGGACAGTGTGTGCATAATCAGAATCTATTCCAGTTATCTCCGTTAGCCAGTCGTGTTTTTCAAGTGCAGTAGGTTGACATGCGGGAGTTACCATCTGGTACCATATGACCAGAGTATTTTTCCATAGAGTATCAGCTATTTTCTTCAGTGGCAGTCACAAACGGAAGTGCACCGGAACACTAAGCGTTCCTCCGACTGTGGCTATAGCGACAGCCGGAATGCCACCCGCAGGTCGCAGTGTAGAAGTGGTGCAAGTGATGATAAAGTCTTGATTCGATCTGAGGCTTTTGTTGGTTAAACATATTAGCTGTCTTTAGAAACATCCGGGTACCGGTCATATTTTTCTACTCCACAGAGCTTCTATGCTCTATGTTTGTAACACTTTTAAATCGGATGAGTCGTATGGGAGTTGATTAATGACGGGAAGATTTAAGAACCTCAAAAGACTCTTAACGTGGTTATCGAGTGCCGGAAGGGAAAAAAATACACCGTATAACAGAAAACCGTTATCATTTACTGCTAACCTATTGGGTACAACGTATGCATAAATAGTACAGACAGCTGTACTCGCATTACGGCAAGCTGAAAAGAGAGAGTTAGAGAGAGAGAGAGAGAGAGAGAGAGAGAGAGAGAGAGAGATAGGGTGATATATACGTGCGTATGATAAACTCCTTCCGTGAAATATATTTCTCTTCTTCATACCTCCTCTGTGTTACCATGGATGACGTGTCATTCATCGCAATTGTAATAAGATTGCAGTACACGCGAGGTGCCTACTTGCTTGCACCGCCCTGAGTGGAATGCTTAAATTCTAATGAATGTTAACCGACCTGCGTTCTTCTATAGTTGCTGTCCCCTGCGTAGAAAACAGCACGAAGGTAGTGGAATAGTAATCTTGAGGCTGTAAGAAACTCTTGGCGAGGAACTGTTGCTTTAGAAATGTTTAAATTTCCAATCAGATTGTTTATACGGGATGCCACTCGCTTTATAATAGCGGCCTAAGAGAAACTGCACAGTTACATTCCACTTTAGAGTCACAAATGATTTCTGGTCTTCAACAAATTAATGAACTGTGTATTTCTGTAATTAGTATCAAATGGTTCAAATTGCTCTGAGCACTATGGGACTTAACTGATGAGGTCATCAGTCCCCTAGAACTTAGAACTACGTAAACCTAACTAACCTAAGGACATCACACATCCATGCCCGAGGCAGGATTCGAACCTGCGTAATTAGCATTACGCAGTTTTCAGCTGTATGTCCCAATAACAATACATGGCTAATAAAGTCTTAACTAATACCGACCGCGGCAGACTACATGTCTGTCTTCCGACACTGCCAAACCAGCTCCCACATTTTATAAGCTAGACGTTGCAAACTAAGTCTTAACTGACGCCGCGGCTGGCAACATGACCGTCCTCCGAGACTGCTGAACGAGCTCTTGATCTCACAGCCGAACCACTTCACCCGCCATCCAAGTTAGGAGCGATCCGAAGATCACCGAAGCATTTCGTCTGCCTTTCCGTTTCGCAGTTGTTTATTATTCTGCTGGTTACTAATTCTTGTGAAATAATGGAGTGATAGCGCGCTATTGAGAGACTGACTGCTTAATTTGAAATTCCAAGTAAATACGCTGTTTTGTTTATCTAATATTAATAATAGAAGATTACCATTTTGATGCGAAACTTCCGAACGCAGCAGCTAATCACGCAGAAGGTCCACGATTTAGGTGGTCTTTCTCACGATATCCGTACCGAACAAACCATCTGTCATCGGTACCTCACACCACATTGGGTCACCTTCCAACTGCCGCCTTCTCAACTGCTCTAAGAAGAGCTTCTTGTACCTGAATATGATGGCGGAAAAACCAGAAACATTGCAGCATTATACTACTATTTATAGCTCGCGTCTCTTTGTCATATTACAAAAATTCATGTATTTGTTGGACATCTAAGTCTAATAGTGCTACAAGAACGAAGCAAAGGTACATCAGCTTGTAAAGTTAATATTTTGGGTAAAATTTACTTTTTGTACATTAAAAAAGAACAGTTCGATGATCAGTCGGTTTTCTACGCTATACAGCTTTTCTCATTATTAGGCAGAGAAAAAAGTCGGTTTCACTTGTTACTGAATAATATTCTCGATTAGTAATGAACTGACAATCTCTTCTTTACTTGTAATCTCCTTACGACTAAACTGTAACGTACATTGCGGGCGGAGCCATTGCAATTCGTAGTCGTTTCAGTTACCTTTAATTTTAAATTTACAATTCTGGTTTTGTTTTGCAAGGATAATAACATTATGGTTTAATTCTGATACAATAGAATGTAATGAATTTTTGAAAACTTACTTTGGATTTAAACTGTATAGTAAAGAACTTCACTACTTCAGCATAAATTGATTTCCAACTTTTTTTATCGTTTTCTGGTTTCACAAACATACTTGAAACTTAATGGAAGAATTCATAGAACAGTGTTATGGGGATGTGTAAACGCAAATAGAAAGTGTACTTGATCGAATATTTTATGAAGCACACCTTTCAATGAAATATTCGTGATGGATAATAAACGAAAAAGAGAAATCCGTGGCCTCAGTATGCATACTAAGAGGCAAGTAGGGGCAAACTGAAATGAACAGACATCTATGAACGTGTAGGAGATGTGGCATACGACTAGTCGATGTCAGTTCTGCGTAACACCTGGAACGCGTTGGGATCAAGACCACAGAAGTTCTCTAACTGCGCAACACCAGGAACAGAAGGCTGGTCTCGGAATAGCGGCGACCGCACTGGGACAGAGAGCGGATGACGTCAGGTGCTCGACAGGTGTAATACCTCGCAGGTTGCGCCTGAGCCGTCCGGGAAACAGTAGCTGCACAATGCGATGTTCAGCGCGGAAGTCCCTCCAGAGTCTGCCGGCGTGGCGTCCTCCAAACAAAGGACTCAGCCTCTCCTTCCCTCCCCTGTCACACCCACAACCATACTGACGTCACTTAACAGTTTGTGACCGGAGAGGCTAACAGTGCTCCTTGTTCACAAGGCCAGCGGCGGACTTCTCATTTTGCATAAAAGCAGTGTCGATGTTATGGGAATTTTGGTCCTGTCATGTGAACACATATTACCCAACAACTTTCCTCGAGCGTCAGATTCTTCTGCGGACAAGTTTTTTTTTTTTTTTATATAGGTTTTAACCCTGAGGTAGACAGCTGTTAATTCTTTGAAACATATCCACTGCAGTGGACAAGTGCATCAATGGGTTAAACTAGCTGTGTGGGCTACATATCCCTTAAACGCTTATGTACTGAAACGCGGGACCATCATAAGATTCCCAAATAGTCTTTCACTCTGCATCGCCGTGTGTACTGCTTTCAAACTTCCTGGCTAATTAAAACTGTATGACGAATCGGAACTGGAACCCATAACCTTCCAGTTCAAGGAGAAAGGACTTACAGCCATGGTCGTCACACCTTCACTTACGCGCCAGTACCTTTTCTTGCCTTTGAAAATTCATAGAACCTCTCCAGAATATCTAGCACTTCCACAAGAAAGTAGAGTTGGCTGCAGAAGTCTAGGTTCCAGTACGAGTAGTAGTGAGGCTGTTTACATCCGTCAGGATGGTGGATCATGAAATTCATCATGATGATTATGATCATGATGGCAAAAGTGCTTGGGTGTTACAAAAATCTTTGGAACGAGTGTCGTTAAAAGAAAATCATGACTCTTCCGAAGTGAGTAGACCAAACTATATTGTTAAAAACCAAGGTTATGTAAATAGTGTAAATTATAATGTATTAAACTGGCTACCCAGTTCCACTGATTTAAACTAATTTAACCTCAGTGTTAGTCGAGAGTGATTAATTCCATGTCTGCGGTTTGGAAATTTGAAAATTGCAGTTAAATATGCAGTACTTTCAGAAGGAATCAAACTACACTTATACACTCGTCCTGTAACTTTACTTAAACATATGAAACAAGAGTCCAGAAAATAGCATAAACTTTGCTCTCTGGCATTAAATATAGTTGCTGCAAGCATGAAGTACTATGTACTTGAAAAATAAGTGCAGTGCATCCAAAACTGTTCAAAATGTCTCTGAGCACTATGGGACTTAACATCTGAGGCCATCAGTCCCCTAGAACTTAGAACTACTTAAACCCAACTAACCTAAGGACATGACACACATCCATGCCCGAGGCAGGATTCGAACCTGCGAACATAGCGGTCGCGCGGTTCCAGACTGAAGCGCCTAGAGCCGCTGGGCCACAAAGGGTGACCTCCAAAACTGTGCCAAGTTACTCGGATTGATCTGACGCGTCCCTCGCAAGTAATTCCTGAAATATTGTAAACGAACCAGTTCCAAGCTCGTGTACCCTAGCTGCCAAATTTAAATTTCGCTGGTGCTCCGGTTTTCGGACAATTATGAGAAAGCACACATAAGATAGTTTCACGAGCACGACGAATAAACACTGTTGACAAAGCTGTTCATTTCACAAAAATATTTATGCGCAATGTGGGAAATCAGGATGTGGGAAATACGGTTAATACACTGAATGACTAGGACCAGATTTAGTATAAAATGTAGGTAGGGATATGGAACAAACACTACATTTATGTGTTGGTCTCGTTACAATGTCAATCTTGTAGTAGGCCGACAAATTACAATATTGGGACAGCAACATAAGAGAAAACAAATACTGCATTACATTATCATATGGCAGGCTAATCTAATATCGCTGTCTTTTTCGAAGTTCTCTGCTTTGCCCACATTTCGCCTCGTTACAGCATTCTGAGATATTGCAGTGACGATGATGCATGGTGCTGACGTTTGATGAATCTGCGTTAATAATAAAGTCGTTTACTGTTGTTCGCAGATAAAAATACCACTCCTGAACTTCACTCAGTGGGATTGCAATTGCAGAGTGTGCACAATTAGAAATACGTGGCATAGTCATATTTATGGAGTACATTTGTTCATATATCGCCCTGCTCTGTAACACACATGAAATAGTCTCAGCACAATAACTGACATGACACGGTTCAAGGCTACTTCAAATCAAAGCACGTTCCCCGTAACGTTCAAAGCTGATATCATGGACGTGCATTGTTTCACCAATGACACACAAATTTCTGTCTATTTCACGTTTTTAATTTTCGAAGTTCACTTTCGAATAATAGAATAATACAGTTTACTCAGTATTTTTCTGTGGTTCACACGATACGGTACATCTATTGATTTAAATATTTTATCCGTCTCTTTGAAAACCAACCAAGTCACTAGACACGCCACATATAAACAAGCAGTGTATCTCTGGTCACAGCTTTACCACTCGACTGTTCAATTTCGGTAGTCGAAATCAGGCTCTCTTATAGAAAAGATATACTGTAGAAAGACATACCAGGTGGTTATAAGTAACCCATCACTGGTTCGAGTGATGCAGTCATTAATCGGTTCGATCGCAGAGTATGCTGTAAAAAATAGTAGTTACACTTTCTGCCGCCAGGTGAAAATATGGTTCTGTAAGTGGTCAGAATATGGTGTGGATGCAGGGAAAGGGGAGGAACGATCAAATCCATGATTACGGTGGTCCTGACTGGTTTATTACTAGATGGGTTACAAGATAAGAAATGAGTTCCATATGGTCTTCCAAATCTGCGACATTCTGCATTCATATCATGGCATGGTCGACAGTTGCTCACACCATTTCCAGTGTATGTTATCCCTCAGATCAGAAGGAATCCAAATTCATCCCTGACAGACACGATCTTTCAGATATCCACACATCCAGAAGTCACATGGGTCTAGGTCGGGGAATCTGGAACGCCACACATCTTGAAAATGCCTAGAGATAATACAGCTGTTGTGGTAGGTTTCCCAAGGCAACTCTTTCACCTGGGATGGGACGTGTGGTGTCGTCCCATCTTCTATTAAAACAGTGGTGCAGACATAGTTGCGTTTTTAAAGATGCAATCACGCGTTTCACGAGGGGACATTTATAAAGTTGTGATGTCACTGTATAGACCCGCGAGGCGTAATCTCGTCGAACAAAAGCAGACCGAGAAAGAAAATGTGTTAAGTCGCTCTAAGCACTACGGGATTCAACATCTGAGGCCATCAGTCACCTAGACTGAGAACTACTTAAACCTAGCTAACCTAGGGACATCACACACATCCACGCCCAAGGCAGGATTCGAACCTGCGACCGTAGCAGCACGCGATCCCGGACTGAAGCGCCTAGAACCGCTCGGTCACAGCTGCCGGCACCGGGAAAGAAGGAGCCTGTGACACCACATCACACAGTCACATAAATTGAGTGTAGTGGATCTTCCTGCTCAACATGTGGTGGAGCAGAACCCCATACGCGACAGTGGTTGTCACTCTTGGCACTGTGCAGACTAAAATGTGCCTCGTCCGTCCAAGGAATATCCCCAAGCCACGTGTCATCCATTTTCCTCCATTCGGAACAAGAAACCAAAGTGCTGTAGCCTATCTGGAGGCCTCATTTGGTACACATTCTGAATCTTGTGTGATTACCAAGTGAAATGAGCCGCAAATTTTTTCGAACTGTTGACTGGGGGTAGAGAATTCTACTGGCTCAGCTCGAGCATTGGCTGCAGAATTTTAAGACTGACGCACGGTCGCCTATTGCTACAGCAATTTCATCAGCATCTGCCGTGGGAAAGGACCGCCTCCCTTTCGCATCTGCACCACCGAATTCAACCGTTTCTTCAAATTTCTTGGCTATAATCCTTAGCCCATTGGTTGACATAGGGCCCACCCACAGCTGTATCTGTCTGTATTTCTGCAATGGAGCGCTACTATTGTTGCCGATCTGATAAAATAACTTTTCCAGCAGTGCACGGTCTATATTCTTGATAGTCATTGCCATTCGTAATAAAAAACTCATATTTTTCAACCCTTTGCACCAACAGTTACTTCCAAAAAGAAATCAAAAACCGTCACCAAGCGATGAACAGCGTACTAACGTCAAAAATGGAGATATTTTAGATTCCGCCTGCTTACAGCCCCATATTTTCACCGTTTGGCAGAAGGGGTAGCTATTATTTTATTTTTCCAGCATACTCCACAAGCGAACAGATTAATGAACATACCTTCGACGTTTCAGCATCTTGCGATGTGCGCGGCCTGTACTGCAGTACTCGAACACTACCAGATTCATTATAAGCCGCTGGTAGACACGTTATTGTTTTGATATATGTACAATTTGATTCTATTGACATTTATTGTAAACAAATTAAATAATGCAAAATAATGAAGGAAAAAATATAGAGGCTCAATACAGTTATGCAATTTTATATTCTCTCACTCTCTTATACACACACACACACACACGCACGCACGCACACGCACAAATAGAAGGACGGACAAAAGTGATTGCAAACTTCAATTCTAAAACCATTAAAGCAGGAAAGATAGAATGGAAAATGCAAAACAGTACAGCAGTTATCGAGGATGGCTAAACATTGGACTAATAAAGGATGTGCCAGACACTCTGTAGAACACTAAAACTGCACCCTAAGAATTTAGGATGTACTCCAGACAACTCACAAAAACGCATACTGCACCCCGTCTCATCGTTCGCTAAAACGGAGCGCAGTTCGTCACTTAACTCTATAGGTCAGAATTCCTTCAAATATGACGTAGCAAAATGTACACGCTACAGATGCCACTAACAGGTGGGTCCTCGTGCCGGAGCAATAAACCGTGTGTGAGGGGGCTATGTCCTACACAGAGGCGAATAAATCAGACCTCATCCCTCTCTTGTGACCGGGGGAGGAGCGCTATGGCTATACAGACGGTTTCACCACCTGAAGCTTCCTTGTCCGTCAACCCTAGCCTCTGTTATTCTCAACGATACACGTTTTTCCTGCTCAACAGCGAGTTCATGCTCATAGGGAAACGGCACGCTGTTCAAATGTAGCGTCCTTTGTTACTACAGGGTGGCGCAGAGGAACGGGAAATTTTGAACGTTACAGTTGGCAGCACTGTAGCGCCGGCAGATGTTCGAAACTTTGCGCAATTGATGTGAACGCATTGCCATTTAGTAATCATGGAGAACTGGACTGGTGCGGAACGTGCAGTAGCTGTGAGAGCGTTTTACAAAAATGGTGATAGTGCGACTGCCGCGCAGAGAACATTTCGACAGCATTACCAGCTTGGACGTCAAGGACGTGTCCCATCTGCGCATGCGTTTGCAACGTGAGTGCGTAATTCTGAAGAAACAGGATCTGCCTTGATAAAGAAACATCCAGGTGGCATTCCAACGGTACGTACCCCAGGTAACATTGCAGCTGCTAGAGCTGCAGTCGAGAGAAGTCCTCGCCGCTCCGTTCGACAGCATGCATCTTCGCTAGGGATTAAGCGACGAAGCTTATAAAGAATACTGCACGAATTAGACTTCCATCCCTATAAGTTGCAGATTGTGCAACACTTACAAGAACGAGACCCAGCGTCACGTATGGAGATTAATAACCAGATATTGGCTAAAATCAACGAGGACACGAATTTCCTTGGTGACTTATGGATATCAGACGAAGCCCATTTCCACCTGAACGGATTCGTGAACAAACTGAATTTTCGTTATTGGGCACAGGACAATCCTTGTGAGTTTCACCAGCGACCACTACATAGCGCCAAGGTCACAATATGGTGTGCTGTATCATGTCATGGTGTTGTCGGCCCTTATTTATTTGAACGTGAGGATGGTAGTGCAGTGACAGTAACATCCGTTCGATATGTTGAAATGCTTCAAACGTTCTTTACACCCAGACTGTACGAGCTTAATCTTAACGTCGAAAACATGAGGTTTCAGCAGGACGGAGCCACGCACACACTGCTTTACAATCGATTGCAGCAGTTCGTCAGTTGTTTGGAAGACGCATTATTTCACGTAACGGTGACATTGCATGGCCTGCGAGATCCCCTGATCTTAGTGTGTGCGACTTCTTCCTGTGGGGATATCTTAAAGGCAAGGTGTACCGTACACGTCCTGCAACAATCCATGAACTGAAGGAGAACATTGAATACGAAATCACTGCCGTTCCCCAAGATTTGCTACACCGCGCATTCCAGAGTTTTCATAACAGGCTGTAAGAGTGTGAACGCCGAATGGGAGCACATCTTTCCAATGTCATCTTTAAAAAGTAAAGAGACACTTTTGGACATTTTGATTGTAAAGAAATACTGAATAATGGCATACATTCACTTTCGTTAATAAATTACCAGTTTTATGAATTTATTCATGGAAATGACGTTATTTCGAAATTTCCCGTTTCCCTGCGCCACCCTGTATATCAGTTTGGTCATTTCACATTATTCCCACGCGCCCTGGCATCCGGCAGAATAAAGCAAATTTTCCACTTTGTTGCAGCATAAGGAGAGTATCTTGTGTAATCTGCAAATTTCTTCTGCCGTTGCTTTTGTTGAGTGACCTAAAGGAGGGCTAAAGATATCCGAGCAGATGAGAAACACGGTCTCTTGGTCTCGTCTCATTGACTCCATTGTCTTTGGATACGTACGCAGCTTAGCTTGGCAGATTCTAAACAAATCTATTAAGTGGATTCTAAAGACACAATAAGGGCGAACCATTGATCAGCCAAGGTATCTGCATATACAGTGTCAAAATTTTCGTGCTCATCTGAAATTTTATTATAGATATCGACTAACCAGTCATTTCAGTTTGACCACATATCAAAGATTGAATATTCACAGAAACCTGGCAGTCAAGGGAAGGCAGGATTCGGTTACGATTGTGGACGGGGCTGTAATCAGTTACTATTGGTTGCCTTTTACAGTTACATACAATTTATTTTAAGCCAGTAATACCAGACTCAATAATAAATAAAAATTCCACACGTTATTAATGAAGCAATAAACAACTGTGTAAATAATAGTGTTACCAGTGAGTTACAGTTTAGCAAATCACCATTAATTGCAGATGCACCAGACGATGCTTTAAAAGCAAGCCACTGTAATCTGGGCAGAAGGCCTTAAGAATTGCTTAAAACTCGCGGCAACTTACAAATCACGGTATTGAAATATTAAAGGCAAGTCCCCAAAAACACAGCAGAAGGCATCAGACCCCAGGAATGGCAGTAAATAAGGTTTTAAGGCTTACTGCTAAAATACTAATACCAAATTATAATTTTAAGGCAAATAACCACAATCACTGCGGAAGACCTTACACGCCAGGAACGGCAATAATATAAAAAAATTAGAAATCGGCTGTGAAACAGCAAATACAACAGCAAAGTTTAATTAAAAAACAAACAACTGATCACCAAACGGGTGAAATAAGATGATGGCTACTTTGTAACACTACCCTTAACATCCACTGAAGACTACAACGCTAGATTTATTCCAGAAGGTGATCAGAACTATTAACAAGACGCATATATCCTTTAATGTAGGCATTACAGGGTATTGTAATAATGAAACACAAGGACCAGTACATACGTTCCTTAAAAGGTACTGAGGCAGATGATACCCGCAGAAGGCATGGTCTGAAGGAGCGTTACGCTTAACTACTGGCCATCAGAGCTCCTTTTAGAACACACATGTCGTACAAGAACCAAGGGCCCACAGACGGTGCTCCAGGAATCGACCTCTGAGAAAGTCCGGCAACAAACACTTTCGTGAGCGATGAGATAGGCAGCCAAGAGTTGCATTCACTTCACAAGATGGTAACTCAGACTAGTGGCAGTCTAACGAATGACTAATGATAATCATGCAGTAGCTACCTGACGTCGGATAAACCAAATGCAACGATGCAACAATATGCCAAAGCCGGAACCGGCGGTCTGCACTACATCACCAGAATACTGTGCACAGAGCGCCCGGAACGAGAAATGAATCACTACCACCAGAGTCGAAGAATCACCAACCGGCCTACAATCAAGAAAGCTGTCAAAGCTACACACCTCACCGGACAGTAGTGGCAAGGTGAGGAAACGTACACTGCCGTTACATACACTAACCCACAGGGCAGGTAACTGGGGCGTCAACAGCCACCAGGCTTGAAAAAGTACCGCTGATTGAACTTAACAAATTGTAACAAGTTGAAGGCAGTAAATAGTAATAATAAGTCGCAGTAAAAGTAATCAGATCCGCCTTCCCCAAGCACTCTACACGCTGTTCTTCGCCTCGGCGACACTACGAGCAGCATCACGAATCCAAGTCACTGGAGATCCAAGTCACAATGGTGAAGTTTTCTCTACCTGGACTGAAATGCACTCATCTTAAAGCTTGCTGTATCCGTTTTACGACGAGGTCGTACACCCTCGTGATCACAGCCCTTCCATCCGGCAGTCTATACGTGCCGCCAGCGATCCCGGCGTGTTCGGGCACAACGCGTACCTGGCCTCTTCTAAGTCCCCAACCGGACTGTCCCACTCACACCACCCAGAAAAACAACGATGCCGCCCCAAAGATAGGGCAAAAGTTAGTACATACCGATAACCGCCGCTGCTGCCACTATCGGAGAGGCAACGCTTGCGAAACCGAGTGGCACCAGTCAACACGAGAAGAGGACAAACAACCGCATCCACGCCAAGTAAACGATATCGTCTGGCCTCCAACATAGGGCGGAAACCTACAAACAGCACCAACGCGAGCCCCAGCACGGCTCATTCAGCTTCTGCAGAGTTGATCGCTGCGAGACGTGGAGGAAGAGCGTCAGAGAGGTTCTGGAAGATATCGACGGGAATGTGGAATCATATGGACTCCAGTCCCATGGCCAGCTGTGCTAGGTTTCTCGGTTGAGAATCCACGGCGCGAATGGCCCGATCGAGATGGTCTCACATATTCTCGACTGGGTGTAAATTCCAGGAGTCTGATGACCTCGTGTGCACCGAGAAACCCACCCTGGTGCTCTCAAACCACGCACGTGCACTGTGAGGTGTGTGATATGTTGCAGTGGCCTGCTGGTAGGTGCCATCGTGCTGAAGAAGAACAAACTGCTTGTTGTGGTAGACATGATCCCCAAGGATAGATGAATAATCCTGTTGATCCATTCTGTGGAAGAACGACGAGATCGGCCATAAGTGCCAAAAATACATTCCTCGCACCACAACGCTTTCTCCTCCAGCCTTGTCCCATCGCATTCAGACGTTCCATGCCGTACACACCAAGGGCCATCTATCCGGCGGAACATAAAACTTGATTCATCTGGAAAGGCCACCTGATGCCACTCAGTGAACGTCCATTTGCGCTACTGACGTGCCATTTCCATCCTTCGTCGGCAAGATACAGCAGTGAGAATGGGTCATGACCCAGGTGCCTGTAGTAGAAGCCCATACGCAGACATTGTAGGTAGCTCCTTGGCTTCGATAACGCTTGAACCCTTGATCCGAAAGCCTATGAACAGACAAATAATGTATCTGGAAAAGTTGTAGATTGGTTTCCTGCAAACGGGCTTGCTTTGGACTGTGAGGAAATACAGTACATCCAATTTGCTACTGCCAGGAGTACAGTTCCTTCAATAAATACAACCCATGAATAGAAGTCAGTGGCCAGGGTAGAGAATACTAAGTTTTTAGTTGTACATATAGATGAGAATTTTAATTGGAAAATTCATATATTAGATTTCTTAAAGCGACTAGGTTCAGCAGCTTTTGCAATGAGGATAATTGATAAATTTGAGGATATAGAAAGCTAACATACTTCGTATACTTTCACTCCCTGGTGTCATACAGACTAATATTTTAGGGTTGCTCAACAGTTAGGAAAAAAGTATTCACTGTTCAAAAGGAAGTGGTTTGTGAACCTTCCAACAGCCTCGCCGTACTTTTACACAGTAATGAAACTTGTTCTCAACAACATGGACCGGTTTAAAAACAACAGTCACATTTATGTTCATAAAATGAGAAAAAAGAAATGCTTACTCTGTTCTCTACTTAACCTATCTTAAGCACAGAAAGGGGTAAAAATGCTGCTGTAAAACTTTTCGATAAATTACCAGGTGAAGTATAATGTCCGACAGACAGTAGTATCAGTTTCAATAATAAATTGAAGTAATATCTTCTTGACAATGTAATATCTCTTTATATTCTGTGAATTATTCTGATACAATTCTACCCTTGAATGACGTTTACTGATTTTCTATCTTCATACTCGCAGAATCCATGCGCAAAGTAGTTTCATACAATAGCTATGCCATGAGCGCATAATTATTCTTTGTAGTACTCTCTCTGGTGGTTGTTAAAAAAAAGCTTCCGAGATTGTCTTCGTGCCGATTAGGCTGAGCATTATTTGAAGAACTGTAATCTGAATATTGAGTTTTATGACAAAAGATAACTGATACGAAATAGTACGATTAGAATGGATATATATATATATATATATATATATATATATATATATCCTATTATGAATATATATATATATATATATATATATATATATTGCTCCTTCATACAGAAGGTGTGTAACAATTTACATTATTTGACATTTGAGAATTAATGATATTCGTAGATATATTGCGTAGTTATTAATCAGAAGGGAACTTCCGAAAGACTGGATACGAACCTGCATTTAATAATCCAAGAGCTCCATTACTTCTTCGGAAAGTTAAACTTCATCAAAGCCAATTATCCGCTTGATCTGAGGTTTCCCGACTGATTATAAAACGCTCCCAAACATACGATGCATTTTATTTGTACAGATTAGCGGACTGCCGCAAAGCACGAGCCTGCAGAGAAGAAGAATCATCGCCTGATTTCATTCTTACAAGTAAAATTTCTGATTCATTTTGAGTGACTGAGTTATAACGGTGTTTCCTATTATGAATGATTGATTGCTCGAACGAATTGAGAACTACATAACTACACAATTACATAGATAGGAGGAAAAATTACAACAAGTCTTTCTATACCAAAGATGAATTGTTGAATACGAATAAATAAATTTATAGGTAGAATATATGCATTTTGTGCTATTTAAGAGAATGGGCTAGGTAAAAAAAACTTTAAGGTTAAAAAAACAAACAAAGAAACGTTGATTCATGTGTACATTTTTTATGCACTTGACACATTCAACATCATAACAGTTTCCATGAAACTGATCAATGGAACACGTAACTAACTAATTAACTTTTGGACTGTACGTAAAGCCGGCCGTTGTGGCCGAGCGGTTGCAGGCGCTTCAGTCTGGAACCGCGCGACCGCTACGGTGGCAGGTTCGAATCCTGCCTCGGGCATGAATGTATGTGGTGCCCTTGGGTTAGTTAGGTTTAAGTAGATCTAAGTTCTAGGGGACTGATGACCTCAGAAGTTAATTCGCATAGTGCTCAGAGCCATTTGAACCATTTTTTACCTGAGATGTTAAGTTCCAAGGTGCTCAGAGCCATTTAAACCATTTCAACGTTACGTAAATCGCTCTGTTGCCGCATTACGACAACGGCTGCTGTGCTTTCGTTGACAACCTTTATGTGCTATTGCTGCCACCTGCCGTCACTGAATGATCATTTCACGTAGACGTCGAAGAGAAGCGGTGGTCACATTAATGTAAGCGGACCGTGTATATGAAAATTACATTTGGATTGCTTTCTTTAAAAAAAGTTGTCAGATCTTCTGGGCCTCAGAAGATGCTAAGTTGGCGATTCACTGCTTTCTTGCCTAGAACATGACTATGACGCACATCCATTTCTAAGAGATAACTCTTTCCTCGGACTCCAGATGGCATCGTTGATCGAGCAAGAGTATAGTACAATACGGAATAGTATTTTACCCGTATCTCACCATGGCTATTTTCCACCCGATGTGAAGTGATCGTTCTCCAGCTACGACACAGAGACTAGCACCGGGGATGGTTCTAAAAGCGCCCGTTGCCAGAATAATGCCAGCGTG
This sequence comes from Schistocerca serialis cubense, assembly GCF_023864345.2. Taxonomy (NCBI): domain Eukaryota; kingdom Metazoa; phylum Arthropoda; class Insecta; order Orthoptera; family Acrididae; genus Schistocerca; species Schistocerca serialis. The sequence continues at coordinate 738,398,890 of NC_064643.1, read as the reverse complement.
GGTGTCTGAATTCAGTACCTTAAGGTACAATGGTCTACCAGATCCGTACACCTGTCATCCATCATGAAGCCGTGGCCAAACAAAATCTCTATAAAACTGGAGCGGATATGCTCGCTGTGTTCCCTATTCTGCTCCCAATACCCGGTGTTAACAATTTTCAAATGTTAACGTCTGTGAGGGGCCGAATTTTGTAGTTCCCCATTTGTGACAGCCACGTATGTTCCTGATAGAAGCAGAGGTTAAAATAACTCAATGACTGATTAAAATTTAAGTCAACGCTCCTCATCTGAAGTTCTTGAAGATTAAAAGGACGACGACAGTGGTTAAAAACAACCCAGGCAAACATTTCTGACGAAATTTTAAAACCAGTCGTTATTGCTCATTCCTTAATTCTTTTAATCGACTCTACATCTGGCGTGTTTCAGTCGTTAGACTGGAAGATGAGTAAAAAACTGAAGAGTCGCCCACAAATAGAGACCTTCGCCAAGGTCTGCTTACTGTGTTGTTATGCTACCTATATCTATAAAAAACAAAGTCAGGCCCAAAACACCACCTTGTGGGACAGTAACTTGGTACTAAAATAACAATGGGAGAGGAAGGACTATACAAAAACAGAAAGCTGTCCTTGAAAGCCCCGTATATGTACCTGTCGGAGGATATTATGCCTCCAAACAACATACCAAGATCAAGAAGCAGTTAAGTGCTGTTTCTGTAGGAAAGTCTGTGTATAGTCGCCTTAACAGTCCCAGGTTATTAATAGTATTGCGATATCTCTTGAACCTGCACTAATAGCGATGCATGGGCTGCCTAGATTCTAACATTCACACAAAGTGACGATAAACTATCCACTCCAAGTTAAGGGCAAGACTTGGGTATTTCGAGTCCTTCCAGATATCAGGAAGTGTCCAGTCTCCCATATTAAGTTAGAATTAGGGAATTTCCTTAGGGGAAACATTCCTCAATCGATTTTGTCGGACTTGGTGCCGTGTCACTTGGTGAGTGAACGATGAATCGAAACGCACATGGAGAGAAGGGAGCTATAAACTTTATTACAAGCAGAAGTGAAGTCCGGACTGTCTTTCTCAACAAGTACAAGGTAGTGACAAAAAGTTTAGTTTGGTTGCAGTTTTGGTGATTTAAGCGAAATTCTAAGCCACTGTCTGCGCCATGTCTCTCTTGCTCGTCAGAAGACTCAAGTTGTTCATTAAAACATTAATAGGGCAGCTCCCACCTCTCCCCAACACCCTCCTAATAGATTCCCATACATGGGTTGGTTTATGGGGACTGCCGGTGTTCACTAACTGCGCCACGATATCATCTTACTCCCCTTACTTACAATACGTGATTTTGTTTCGCCACCCGACAAGGTTCGCACCATATCCTCAACATTTTAACCAATGCAGTGTTGTGTGCCTGTCCATCATTGCAGAGCGACAGTCCTCACTCCACCACGAGACAAGTGGTCTCCACGGCTGTTCCGAAAACTTCTGTATCGATACTTCAGCAGCGTGGTTGATCTTTCTGCTGAAATGATCAGCCCCATACTGGACGCTGTTTCTACCCTCAAATAAAATGTACATTCTCCAGTTAGCCTTGCTGAGCACCAATTTAGGCCATTTTATTCCAAGCATTGCTCTTTCTGGTAGATTAATACAGACTGAGGTCACTGGACTGAGCTGCCATCTTCCACTTCCTGCTGGATAGCACGCGCAAGGGCTATGGAGAATAAGGATAGATCCATGACTGAGAGCGTCCCCATGCAAGAGATCAGTTTTGAATAGTGGTTTTAAATTTTGTTAATCTTATTTTTTAATTTTTTATTATTTTGGCTTTAGTTAATTGAACTTTCAATTAAATCAAGAAAATTACGTACTTGAAAAATAATGTAGAAATATTTTAGATATTGAAATTGGAATGTAATTACCAATATCATAGGTAATGATAGGCATTTCTTAGCTAGGCTTATTTACCGGGATTGTCTGTTGGAGAGTAAAATTTTAGGACGTGATTTACGCCTAAAAGCTATCGGGCCTCGTTTTGCAAAAGGTGAAATTTTAGATGCAGGTTCTATTTTGAAAGCAAACCAATCGTATTACACTGATTGGTGCCGTTAATACGCGGTCATTCACCAACAGATATCCCCACACAAAGTAAGCCTCATTTACTTATTTAATTCATGAAAAAAGCTCAGTAAAAGAGGTATGATTAGTCGTAATGATAAACACTATGAAATTAAATAATTATTATGCGCAAATGAGTTCAAAAAACAGAACCACTATGTAACACAGATTATTGCGACCGTACTGGACAATGGCTGAACAGGAAGAGATAGAACACGAAGTCGCCGGTCCGGTTCATTTAAGATATCATAGATACCGTTATTTACAGAGAGAAATTATTGTAATCGCAGTTCTATTAAGCAGCGATAAAATCGTATCAGCGCTACAGCACGGAAACACACTGTCACGAAATCACACTTGGAGAACTTTAAACAGCCCCCAAAATTTTTAAAAATTTCAAGTCTTTAAGAAAAAAAATTAAAAATTTTCATTACTTTATTAGCTTTTAGTCCTTAGATTGTCCGTTTTATTTATTTATTTTTCCTTTTATTCGTTTGAGCTGGAGCCTGATTTAGCTTTTTTCAGGAATGTAATTTGCTTTCCCACTCGGGTGTAATCCTGCTGGAACCTGGCCTAACGAGAGGAAAGGCATAGGCATCCAGTTCCTTTTTTATACACTTCTAAAGCATTACACATTGACAGAATCAGATCATTCAGTACAATTAATCAGGATGAAGAAATTACGTCGTTAGAAAAAACATTAAGGTAGTAATTTTTAGGAATCATTGTACGGGTTTTCGATACAGAAATACGTGTTTTTTTTAAACTGTTTACAATAATCACTCAGTTGAACTTTATTCATTGTTGCTCGACGGTTGTAAAGGCGACGCATTGTAGACGAAGTGAGTCGGGCTGCAGCATTCGCCGTTGCTGTGGTATAGAGCGGTCACGGCAGCGTGCTCGGTATGTTGACAAATCTGCGTCCGTGAGGGCTATGACGATCTGCGATGGTGCATGAAAGATGCGGAGTTCTGCACTGGTTGTGCTCGACAGGATCCATTCAGCACAGGATACGGGGATATATGAAACAATCGTAAATTGGGGCCAGTAAAACAATTTTTAATTCACACTCCCTAAAAAGAATTTTATTAGTAGGTAATTGTAATCACTTGCAACACTAATTTACATCAATTTGTTCGGTGATAGCTATGAGTTACATAGTATACATGTTTGCGTTGTGATACAAAAGGTCTAATGTATGGTTTTTGTACGTGCGCTGTCAGTTGGCATCAATACCCGCCGGAGTGGCCGAGCGGTAAAAGGCGCTACATTCTGGAACCGCACGACCGCTACGGTCGCAGGTTCAAATCCTGCCTCGGGCATGGAGTGTATGATGTCCTTAGGTTAGTTAGGTTTAAGTAGTTCTAAGTTCTAGGGGACTTATGACCACAGCAGTTGAGTCCCATAGTGCTCAGAACCATTTGAACCATTTGAACATCAATACCGTTACTGCAATAACACGTTCATGTTAGTTTCGGTTTCCGCACATTCATTAATGTCCGCAGAATACCGTGCATTACAGGTTTGCAAAATGTTTATCAAAGTTTTCGTTTCTTAAGCGCTTAACTTCGCGTCGGCGTGTAATAAGTCACACGTGACGTCACATTCATAAAGTTCCAGCGCTACAGTCTGTTCAACAGTTTAAGCGTGATACACACTAACTGAGTTCTAAGTAACAACACTTCAATGTGTTTCACTTCAGCGGATCATCACATCAATTCAGTGCTGTCATCTGGGTGAGTACATAAATTAAATTCGCTTGCCACTAAGAGTGCCGTCCATTCGACGTTAGTGCAAAGTGTATGTATTTATTTCACCAGGCGAAATTGTATTATCATTCGTTTAACGTGTCTTGATAACACGTATTTCTTTTTGCTCTTGTATAATGAGTCCTCCCGTGGAATGCAAATTTACGTGCACTACTTCACCACTGACAGTTCTGTTTGCCACTGACAACTTATTACTCATGCCCTGTTGGTTCGTCTCATGTTACTTACGAATGTGCTCAAAGAAAAATCCCACAGCTTATGTACTCTGTTGTTGGTACCAACTGTATCATTTACGTAGTGTTTATGCTCTATAACTTTTTTCTCTTACAATTCTTCGCGACATTAACTTCGTTGTGTAGCTGTTTACGGTAGTGAAGCCTAGCTTTACAGTGTTTTGTCAGTATGTAATGCGAGTTGATTCAGTACTACTGGAGCTAAGGACATCACTGTTTTTACCTCACACAAACTGGTGTGTACCGTTGCAATTAGTCTCGAGAATTAGTGCAGAATACGAATATGCTTATGGCACAATGTTGCCGTTTCACTGTTATCGAACTAAAATCTCAATAGTTTTATCACTTCAAACTAAAACACGACGCACAGTAGCTTGCTGTTTATGTTTGCAAAGTACCTGCCACGTATGAACAGAAAATCATTTTATCCTACTAATTGTTGCATCTGGACAAAACTTTATCATCTGCATGGCCGCTGCCTTACTTTCTTTGGTTAGGACTGCATAGCAAAAGAAATGTAATAATTACATCTATGAGAATGGATGCAAATAATATTCTTGTTACTTTATATAATAATATATAATAATGTTCTTGTTACTAGTAATATTCTTGTTACTTTTCTCATCACATTATTAATGAAATGTGTTGTTCAGCGAAAGTTTTACTTAAGATCTACTTATGCACATGAAGAAAATAGACTTGTCTTAAGACTCCTATGTATACTATGAAATCTCTTACATACTAACATATTTAAAATTCTTATAATATTTACGTAGGTACATCCACTCCAGGAAATGTTTACTCAGCAAAATATTTCTATATATCTTGTTGTAACATGCGACGGATTTCATTCGATACAGCTCCTTTGCAGGCTCACGGGACAGAACAGGTACAGTGGCAAAATGTTTCGTGAGGCTTTACTTGCATGGTATACACATATCCTTTAATTATACCGAACATTTCGTCAGAAACAGGTATATATTTTTTTAAGAGTTTAATCAGTTCCTTTTGTTGTACAGCGTTTAAACAAACTGTTCCATAAACTTTGCTTCGTATTTCCTGTCTGCTAGACTGTACATTAAATTCCTGTTGACTGGGCTGTGATTGATCTGGCAGTATAGGAAATTGATAGTCACACAAAATTCCCTCTGGTTTTATGTATTTGATTCGGACTCCATGACATAATTTACTGTGAAGCGGCTTGCTTTTAATGAGTGGCAGGGCTATCCCCTGCCCATTCACTTTTAACACACATTTGCCGCAAGGAAGGTCAATTAATGCCTCTCTTTCTTGTAAGAAAGCTACTCCCCATATGCAGCTCACTGATAAACCTTCACAAACCAGGAATGTGCTGTCTATAGCTAAATTACCTGCCTGAACTAATACATGAGTCGGCATGCATACTCCCCTTGACTTATTTCCAGACGCACCAATGATCCTACAATTGTTTACCGGCAGCGTACGTGGTGTGTGAAGTTCACAAATCTTAATATAGAATTCTAAAGCCATACAATTTGTAGCGCGCGCCTGTGTCAACAGTAACTGTGGTTGGTATCCCACCTACTACTGCGTGAAATTAAGCCTGGAATGTTTCGCTTTCTGTTAGTTTACACAAATACTTTTATTTGCAAAGTTCATCACTCAGATATTTGCCCAGATTATATCTTATTAAATACACACTCTTACGACATTTGCCCCCTGCTTCTTCCGCGACCACCATATGAGGGCTGTATGAGTTCGTATTCAGTGTAACGCCTCTGAAGTGCTGGGCGTAGTGTTGTCCACTACTTCTATAGTTCTCACTAGTAGCTGTTGTCTCCAGTTTTATCCAGAACTATTGTGTTCAGCGGCACTGTTCGGTGGTGCAGGAGCGGCAGCTGACTGAATATTGGTTCCTGTGTTAGGATGCCAATTACTATTTGACTGCTCTGGTATAGGTTGCCAGCGGTTTGCTTCATTACTGTTATTACTATTGTAATTACAGTACCCTGGATGATACCTGTTGTCTTGCCAAACCCCTTATTAAAAGGAGGAGAATTTCTTCCATCCCTTGGTCCTAGGTTATTATTGCTATTGTAAAATGGAGGCGAACTATTCCCATTTTCGTTACCATTAACACTATTTGTAATAGTTATTACTGTTGTTAGTCAATGTTTGAGCAGTACTGCCCCAGTTCAATTTCGCTTCTTCACGCAACAGGTCAATAGAATCAAGTGTTCACATGAAAAGTTCTACATCTGAACCTGGTACATGAAGTAGATTTTCTTCTATTGATACTGGTGATTTTGATTTTTAAAACCATATGACTTCTTGTCTGGGCATTGGTTCATCCCAATATATCGTCTAATTTATATACTTTATTTACGCGGTGTACCTGCTTTACTATTGTACATCTTGGAATTATATACCTCACGCTTTAAACGTTCATGTGTTTTTGCTGACCAATACTTACTTAGAAAAGCTTTCTCGAATTCCTCAGAAGTATGGCATATGGGTAGTGACAAACTGTATTTTCTGTTTATCGTTCCATGACTTTGCTTGTATACCATGGACCTTTTAATAAAAATGACCGGGCGTGGTATTTTGCGATCCGGTGTAAAACTTTGGAATTCTGTATTTTAGCAAACTCTCTTCCACAAGTATATTAGAAAGAGAACTGGCCACCCCCTGTTCACAAGCTACGTGAACGGGTTGCGGGCTGGGCATTGTTACCGAACAGCTGATACGTCTTGCTGCTTGAGATGTCACAGACTGCGCCTCTGGCAACTTATTGAAACGTAAATCAGCCTCGCCTGCTGCGTCTTTTATTGCTGCCAGTTCCCTTTTTAACGTGTCTACTTCTTGTGGAAGTGTCTGTTTCCATTCAGAAACCTGTTGGGTGTTTTCACCTAACATGTTTGCTGCAGACAAGGCTTCGTTTGTCGCTTTCTTTACGGTTACAGGCAGTTCATTCCGCAAATATTCTTGAAATTGGTCGTCTTTCATGTTCAACCAGTTTACAAAGTCAAGAGTAAACTGATTGCGTTTCTCTACAAACTTCGCTTATATCTATAGCGAGTGCCTATACCTGTGTAGCTATTTACTGCACAGAATTTTCTTATGTCCTTTGTGCTGCATTAACATGCGCGACCTGCTTGGTTACATCATTGACAGCTTCGGGCAAGTGCTTGTATGTTTTTAGCATTTCGTCAAATTTATCACTAATATTTGTGAAGTTAGTTTCAATTTTATTGAATTTTCTATCAAGGTCGTCACGAATTTGTGTGGAGAGATTTTCTTGTATCTGATGGGCTATGCCGTTCAAATTCTCGTTAGTAGCCGCAGTTTGAAGTCTTCTATTTAAACTGTCAGTCTGATTTTGAAGTTTTCCTTCTAAACTGTCAGTCACATTCTGTAGTTTTACGTTTAAATTATCAGTTACATTTTGCAGTTTTGCGTCTGAACTACCACTCATAGCAGATTTAATTTCAGTGGCTGCAATTTGCAGTTTTGCATCTAAGCTGTCTGTTACTTTTTTCTGAACTTCTATAAAATGTCCATTTTGTTCAAGAACAGCGCGATGTAAACCTTGCATCTGTTCTCTAAAAAATGTGAACAGTTCCGCTACATTAGTTGGTACTGATTCACTCTCGGTAGGTTCTTCAGTATGTTCGGCCGTAGGTACATTTTCGCCCGCCGACAATTCATTATTTTGAGTTTCGTGACTCGCCATATTTTGCTCGTCACTGTCTAAAAAATGGTTCAAATGGCTCTGAGCACCATGGGACTTAACATCTGAGGTCATCAGTCCCCTAGAACTTAGAACTACTTAAACCTAACTAACCTAAGGACATCACACACATCCATGCCCGAGGCAGGATTCGAACCTGCGACCGTAGCAGCCGCGCGGTTCCGGACTGCGCGCCTAGAACCGTTAGACCACCGCGGCCGGCCGTCACTGTCTACGTCTGATTCTACTCCGCGTGGTGTAGCTATTTTAATGTTGCCACCGACTTGGCCCATGAATTTAAAAAATTCACCTCACTAAATTTAATAAAATTAACCGCTAATTCTCCTCATTTCACACACGGCAAACGTTATTTAGTAAGAATTACTGTTACTGTATAGCGATTTACAATAAAACAATCTAGCTACATGATTCTCAGTCGTTCTAGAAAGCGGCTATCTTGCCGAAATTAAGATTTGTAAAATTCACAAAAAAACTTGGAAGCTATTACGAGCCGTTTTTTTTTAATTACCACTCCCTATGTGACGGCTTTACTGTATGGTTAAATGATGGTAGCGTCCTCTTGGGTAAAATATTCCGGAGGTAAAATTATCCCCCATTCGAATCTCCGGGCAGGGACTACTCAAGAGGACGTCGTTATCAGGAGAAAGAAAACTGGCATTCTACGGATCGGAGCATGGAATGTCAGATCCCTTAATCGGGCAGGTAGGTTAGAAAATTTAAAAAGGGAAATGGATAGGTTAAAGTTAGATATAGTGGGAATTAGTGAAGTTCGGTGGCAGGAGCAACAAGACTTTTGGTCAGGTGAATACAGGGTTATAAATATAAAATCAAATAGGGGTAATGCTGGAGTAGGTTTAATAATGAATAAAAAAAACAGGAGTGCGGGTAAGCTACTACAAACAGCATAGTGAACGCACTATTGTGGCCAAGATAGACACGAAGCCCATGCCTACTACAGTAGTATAAGTTTATAAGCCAACTAGCTCTGCAGATGACGAAGAAATTAAAGAAATGTATGATGAGAGAAAAGAAACTATTCAGCTAGTGAAGGGAGACGAAAATTTAATAGTCATGGGTGACTGGAATTCGACAGTAGGAAAAGGGAGAGAAGGAAACATAATAGGTGAATATGGATTGGGGCTAAGTAATGAGAGAGGAAGCCGTCTGGTAGAATTTTGCACATAGCATAACTTGGTTCAAAAACCATAAAAGAGGGCGGCATATATGGAAGAATCCTAGAGATACTAAATGGTATTAGATAGATTATATAATGGTAAGACAGAGATTTTGGAACCAGGTTTTAAATTGTAGAACATTTCCAGGGGTAGATGTGGGCTCTGACCACAATCTATTTGTTATGAACTGTAGATTAAAACCGAAGAAATGGCAAAAAGGTGGGAATTTAAGGAGAGGGGACCTGGATAAACTGACTAAACCAGAGGTTGAACAGAGTTTCAGGGACAGCATAAGGGAACAATTGACAGGAATGGGGGAAGGAAATACAGTAGAAGACGAATGGGTAGCTCTGAGGGATGAAGTAGTAAAGGCAGCAGAGGATCAAGTAGGTAAAAAGACTAGGGCTAGTAGAAATCCTTGGGTAACAGAAGAAATATTGAATTTAATTGATGAAAGGGGAAAATATAAAAATGCAGTTAATGAAGCAGGGGAAAAAGGAATACAAACGTCTCAAAAATGAGATCGACAGGAAGTGCAAAATGGCTAAGCAGGCATGGCTAGAGGACAAATGTAAGGATGTAGAGGCTTATCTCACTAGCGATAAGATAGATACAGCCTACAGGAAAATTAAGGAGACCTTTGGAGATAAGAGAGCCACTTGCATGAATATCAAGAGCCCAGCTGGAAACCCAGTTCTAAGCAAAGAGGGGAAAGCAGATAGGTGGAAGTAGCATATAGAGGGTCTATACAAGGGCGATGTACTTGAGGACAATATTATGGAAATGCAAGAGGATGTAGATGAAGATGAAATGGGAGATACGATCTTGCGTGAAGAGTTTGACAGAGCACTGAAAGATCTGAGTCGGAACAAGGCCCTGGGAGTAGACAACATTCCATTAGAACTACTGACGGCCTTGGGAGAGCCTGTCCCGACAAAACTCTACCATCTGGTGAGCAAGATGTATGAGACAGGCGAAATAACCTCAGACTTCAAGAAGAATATAATAATTCCAAGAAAGCAGGTGTTGACAGATGTGAAAATTACCGAACTATCAGTTTAATAAGTCACTGCTGGAAAATACTAACACGAATTTCTTACAGATGAATGGAAAAAGTAGTCGAAGCTGACCATGGGGAAGATCAGTTTGGATTCCGTAGAAATGTTGGAACACGTGAAGCAATACTGACCCTACGGCTTATCTTAGAAGAAAGATTAAGGAAAGGCAAACCTACGTTTCTAGCATTTGTAGACTTAGAGAAAGCTTTTGACAATGTTGACTGTAATACTCTCTTTCAAATTCTGAAGGTGGCAGGGTTAAAATACAGGAAGCGAATGGCTATATACAATTTGAAGAGAAACCAGATGGCGGTTATAAGAGTCGAGGGGCATGAAAGGGAAGCAGTGGTTGGGAAGGGAGTGTGACAGGGTTGTAGCCTCTCCCCGATGTTATTCAATCTGTATATTGAATAAGTAGTAAAGGAAACAAAAGAAAAATTTGGAGTAGGTATTAAAATACAGGGAGAAGAAATGAAAACATTGAGGTTCACCGATGACATTGTAATTCTGTCAGAGACTGTAAAAGACTTGGAAGAGCAGTTGAACGGAAATGACAGTGTCTTCAAAGGACGATGTAAGATGAATATCAACAAAAGCAAAACGAGGATAATGGAATGTAGTCGAATTAAGTCGGGTGTTGCTGAGGGAATTAGATTAGAAAATGAGACACTTAAAGTAGTAAAGGAGCTTTGCTATTAGGGGAGCAAAATAACTGATGATGGTCGAAGTAGAGAGGATATAAAATGTAGACTGGCAATGGCAAGGAAATCGTTTCTGAAGAAGAGAAATTTGTTAACATCGAGTATAGATTTGTGTGTCAGGAAGTCGTTGCTGAAAGTATTTGTATGTAGTGTAGCCATGTATGGACGTGAAACATGGACAATAAATAGTTTGGACAAGAAGAGAATAGAAGCTTTCTAAATGTGGTGCTACAGAAATTTGTTGAAGATTAGGTGGGTAGATCACGTAACTAATGAGGAGGTATTAAATAGGATTGGGGAGAAGGGAAGTTTGTGGCACAAGTTGACTAGAAGATGGGATCGGTTCGTAGGACATGTCCTGAGGCATCAAGGGATCACAAATTTAGCATTCGAGGGCAGCGTGGAGGGTAAAAATCGTAGAAGGAGACCAAGAGATGAATAGACCAATCAGATTCAGAAGGATGTAGGTTGAGTAGGTACTAGGAGATGAAGGAGCTTGCACAGGATAGATTAGCATGGGGAGCTGCATCAAACCAGTCTCAGGACTGAAGACCACAACAACAACAACAACTGACTTTTGCACATCAGAGCAAAGAAAAACAATAATGTCCTCACCTCCTTTCTTACTGTGTATCAGCGTCTCGAGACATGGTTTTTTTCTTTTAAGGATCGTGCTCCACGTCTTGTATTAGCCAGCTCGTTGCAATTGCCTCGGATCTCGTTACAGTGATTTTTCATGTAACAGAAATATAAAATTTTTTGTTAGATACCACATTTACAATAGTACACGTGTACATAAGTAAGTAAGTTCTGTACTAGGGGAGCCTTTTTCACTCGTGGGTTTACATTTACTAGTTTTATTATTTAATTATAAATTATTATGCATTTAGTTAATTGAACCTTAAATTAAATCAAGAAAATTACGTACTTCAAAAATCGTGTAAAATATTTTTTTAAATATTGAAATTGGAATGCTATTATCACCATCATAGGTAATGGTTGATATTGTTTAGCTAGGCTTCTCTATCGGGATTGTCTGTTTGCGAGTTAAATTGTCGGACTTAATTTACGCCTAATTGGTATCGGACTTCGTTTTGCAAAAGATGAAATTTTAGATGTAGGTTCTATTTTGAAAGCAAACCAATCGTATTACACTTATTGGCGCCGTTAATATGCGGTCATTCACCAACAGACACCCCACACAAAGTAAGCCACATTTAGTTAACCAATGCATGAAAAAGCTGAGGAAAAAAGGTACGATTGGTCGTAATGATAAACACAATGAAATTAAATAATTGTTATTAAGCAAAATGAGTATAAAAAACAGAATCTCTACGTAACACAGAATATTGCGACAGTACTGGACAATGGCTGAAAAGGAAGAGAGAGAGCGATAAGTTGCCAGGCCGGTTAATTTAACATTACATAGGTACTGTAATTTACAGAGAGGTTTTATTGTAATTGCAGTGTCTATTAAGCAGCCATAGAATCGTCTCAGCGCTGCTGCGCGAAAACACACAGTCACGAAACCCTCTAACACTTGGGGAACATTACAAATTCCGTGCTTTTCTCCGTCGTCAATAAACACATGTTTCTGGCAACAAGTCGTTCCCAGACTTTGACGGCATGTGGTTGTTAAGCCCCTTAGTACACTGTGTGCGCTGAGATCTTCAAACAGTCAAGGGAGCTGTTTGATGATGTTGCTGCGAACCTCATTTTCTTGAACTCTGGTAGAGAGCAAGTAGAGTGAAAGTATGGTCAAGCTAGTGTGTAAGGGGAGTTCGAAGAGTCGATAATCATTTACAATTTCTTTCATTCTCTCCCGTCTGTGGTCATTCATGCTATGGGGGCTCTAGCCCCTTAGATAACGTGACTCACAAAGTTTAAAATGACTTTTCTATAAACGCAAGCACAGATATCGGCCCTGTGCTAAAACTGTGACCATCTCCACAATGCTCTAAACCCATATACGTTCCACTGGAAAATCGGAACCATTTTATCGGCTGATTTTTGTGTTCTTCTTGCCTCTATCTATACGTCTATCGCGGAGAGTGCAGATGGATGTTCGCGTTTCTTCGTTTACTCCCATAGCCTCTCATGTTCATATAAATACACTCCTGGAAATTGAAATAAGAACACCGTGAATTCATTGTCCCAGGAAGGGGAAACGTTATTGACACATTCCTGGGGTCAGATACATCACATGATCACACTGACAGAACCACAGGCACATAGACACAGGCAACAGAGCATGCACAATGTCGGCACTAGTACAGTGTATATCCACCTTTCGCAGCAATGCAGGCTGCTATTCTCCCATGGAGACGATCGTAGAGATGCTGGATGTAGTCCTGTGGAACGGCTTGCCATGCCATTTCCACCTGGCGCCTCAGTTGGACCAGCGTTCGTGCTGGACGTGCAGACCGCGTGAGACGACGCTTCATCCAGTCCCAAACATGCTCAATGGGGGACAGATCCGGAGATCTTGCTGGCCAGCGTAGTTGACTTACACCTTCTAGAGCACGTTGGGTGGCACGGGATACATGCGGACGTGCATTGTCCTGTTGGAACAGCAAGATCCCCTGCCGGTCTAGGAATGGTAGAACGATGGGTTCGATCACGGTTTGGATGTACCGTGCACTATTCAGTGTCCCCTCGACGATCACCAGTGGTGTACGGCCAGTGTAGGAGATCGCTCCCCACACCATGATGCCGGGTGTTGGCCCTGTGTGCCTCGGTCGTATGCAGTCCTGATTGTGGCGCTTACCTGCACGGCGCCAAACACGCATACGACCATCATTGGCACCAAGGCAGAAGCGACTCTCATCGCTGAAGACGACACGTCTCCATTCGTCCCTCCATTCACGCCTGTCGCAACACCACTGGAGGCGGGCTGCACGATGTTGGGGCGTGAGCGGAAGACGGCCTAACGGTGTGCGGGACCGTAGCCCAGCTTCATGGAGGCGGTTGCGAATGGTCCTCGCCGATACCCCAGGAGCAACAGTGTCCCTAATTTGCTGGGAAGTGGCGGTGCGGTCCCCTACGGCACTGCGTAGGATCCTACGGTCTTGGCGTGCATCCGTGCGTCGCTGCGGTCCGGTCCCAGGTCGACGGGCACGTGCACCTTCCGCCGACCACTGGCGACAACATCGATGTACTGTGGAGACCTCACGCCCCACGTGTTGAGCAATTCGGCGGTACGTCCACCCGGCCTCCCGCATGCCCACTATACGCCCTCGCTCAAAGTCCGTCAACTGCACATACGGTTCACGTCCACGCTGTCGCGGCATGCTACCAGTGTTAAAGACTGCGATGGAGCTCCGTATGCCACGGCAAACTGGCTGACACTGACGGCGGCGGTGCACAAATGCTGCGCAGCTAGCTCCATTCGACGGCCAACACCGCGGTTACTGGTGTGTCCGCTGTGCCGTGCGTGTGATCATTGGTTGTACAGCCCTCTCGCAGTGTCCGGAGCAAGTATGGTGGGTCTGACACACCGGTGTCAATGTGTTCTTTTTTCCATTTCCAGGAGTGTAGTTCTTTAGTCAGATGCATAACAAAAGATGAAAGCAGTGTGATCTAATGGCTTTAGGGTGCCTCTTTTTGCTTTAGATCTCTTTACCACCAATTTCTCTTTCGTTGGGAAAGGTAGTGAGTTAATCTTTGCGGACAGACTACTGACCTCTGATCTGTCTGTCTCTTGGGTTTTGTCTGTCTATAACTTAAGTTTGGTGAACGATACACAACTCATTTTGCGGCAAATCCACCATCGGAAGTTCGCTTCCATCCATAGATATTTTTGGCAGCTTCAGTTTATAAAGTCTATATGAATAAGTCCTTGCCGGTCGGGGTGGCCGAGCGGTTCTAGGCGCTACAGTCTGGAGCCGCGAGACCGCTACGGTCGCAGGTTCGAACCCTGCCTCGGGCATGGATGTGTGTGATGACCTTCTAGAGGACTGATGACCTCAGAAGTTAAGTCCCATAGTGCTCAAAGCCATTTGAACCAAATATATCCTTCTTTGAATTTACTTCTTGGACACCGAATTAGTTTACTTCACAATGCTCGGTGATTTCTGAGTAGCATCAACTTTTATAGCTTGCAAATAGGACATTTCCCTTGGAACTTTGATTCCCTGGATTATTTTTCCTCCTGACAATGTTTGGTGTTACAGTTCCAGACCGCATGTTAGCCCTTGTCATCGACATAGAACAGACCGGCTGTGCAAGGGTTCCTACCTTTCTGAACAACCTATCCACATTTTCTGCAAGTTCCCTTTCTACTACATAATGAGGTGGCGGGACCGCTCTACGACCACAGAATAATGCAAGATTAGCACCTTAGCCGTTCAAACAACGTTTCATCTTGAATATTACAGCGTCATTATTCCGGAACTTAGTACCATGCGATTATTTATTCATCAAGGGAAAGAGGAGTAGCTCACTACTCACAGGTTGCTGCATCAGACGAAACGGGCGTGGGGGCAAACTAGATAGCTCCGTTGTAAGGTTTCTAGCTTATTTTTAGTATTCAACAAAGGTGATGTGAACTGTAGTTTTATTCGATGTGTCATAAATCATGTCTGTACACTGGATATTTATCAAACAGAAGTCGATATGTTACGCCGCAGAAGTTCTTAGTGCAAGCAATATGATCTTTGGTTACCAGTAGCGTTGTCATCACTAGCGCAGAGTTCAGTGAGAAGAGAGGGGGGGGGGGGGGGTGAGGGGGTTAGGGAGGGAGGGAGTCGGGTCTTGTTCACACAGCTAAGCGGCCTGGAAATAACTTACGGAACACAGAAACAGAGAAACGTGATTGTGTAGAAACTGATTTGAGAAAAAAGAAATAAAAATATACCGAGAGAAATTTCGTTCCTTGGCCAATGCATCATAGAATATATATACACTGCTGGCCATTAAAATTGCTACACCAAGAAGAAATGCAGATGATAAACGGGTATTCATTGGACAAATATATTATACTAGAATTGACATGTGATTACATTTTCACGCAATTTGGGTGCATAGATCCCGAGAAATCAGTACCCAGAACAACCACCTCTGGCCGAATTAACTCCCTTAATATGCCTCGGCATTGAGTCTAACAGAGCTTGGATGGCGTGTACAGGTACAGCTGCCTATGCAGCTTCAACACGGTACCACAGATCATCAAGAGTAGTTACTGACGTATTGTGACGAGCCAGTTCCTGGACCACCATTGAACAGACGTTTTCAATTGGTGAGAGATCTGGAGAATGTGCTGGCCATGGCAGCAGTCGAACATTTTCTGTATCCAAAAAGACCCGTACAAGACCTGTAACATGCGGTCGTGCATTATCCTGCTGAAATGTAGGGTTTCGCAGGGATCGAATGAAGGGTAGAGCCACGGGTCGTAACACATCTGAAAAGTAACGTCCACTGGTCAAAGTGCCGTCAATGCGAAAAAAAGATGACCGAGACGTGTAACCAATGGCATCCCATACCATCAAGCCGGGTGATACGCCAGTATGGCGATGACGAAACACGCTTCCATGTGCGTTCACCGCGATGTCGCCAAACACGGATGCGGCCATCATGATGCTGTAAACAAAACCTGGATTCATCCGAAAAAATTACGTTTTGCCATTGTTCACCCAGGTTCGTCGTTGAGTACACCATCGCAGGCGCTCCTGTCTGAGATGCAGCTTCAAGGGTAACGGCAGCCATGATCTCCGAGCTGATAGTCCGTTCTGCTGCAAACGTCGTCGAACTGTTCGTGCAGATGGTTGTTCTCTGGCAAACGTCCCCATCTGTTGACTCAGGTATCGAGACGTGGATGCACGATCCGTTACAGCCATGCGGATAAGATGCTTGTCGTCTCGACTGCTAGTGGTACGAGGCCGTTGGGATCCAGCACGGCGTTCCGTATTACCCTCCTGAACCCACCGATTCCATATTCATCTGACAGTCATTGGATCTCTACCAACGCGAGCAGCAATGTCGCGATGCGATAAACCGCTATCGCGATAGGCCACAATCCGACCTTTATCAAAGTCGGAAACGTTATGGTACGCATTTCTCGTCCTGACACGAGGTATCTCAATAACGTTTCAATAGGCAACGACGGTCAACTGCTGTTTGTGTATGAGAAATCGGTTGGAAACTTTCCTCATGTCAGCACATTGTAGGTGTCGCCACCGGCGCCAACCTTGTGTGAATGCTCTGAAAAGCTAATCATTTGTATATCACAGCATCTTCTTCCTGTCGGTTAAATTTCGCGTCTGTAGCACGTCATCTTCGTGGCATAGCAATTTTTATGGCCAGTAGTGTATATTGCAGTACGGAAACGAGACTAGGCTTTTGACATAAATTTCTCTCATGGTGTGGCTGTGGTTTTGTGTGGGTCTTTCTTAATCATCAGTTGCTGTTGCCACGCGTGCGAGAACGATGGATTTCCACAAATTCGTAAGTTGATTTGAGAAGTGTGAAGATTTTGAGAAGTGTGAACATACTTAGGTAATGTAGCTCCATTGGTCGCTCGCGCGTAAATTATGATAAGTTTCAAAGGGGGAAATATTGGCACAACTTTTCTTAAATGTGTTCTGGGCATTTAATTTGATTGTTGAGACGAGATTAGACAAAATTATCTGCTCATTCTGCTTGCACTCAAGAGTTATAGTTTCATCACTCATTTACCATTTCAGTAACGTATTATGTGTGAGGGTAATATATCTTAATAAGAAGTTAATTTCATAAAGATAGTTGTTAAGGAAAGAGTTTCATAATACATGATACTGCTGTTGAAAGGTAGTTTCTTCTACAATTATTCAGTAAATGCAGTTTCTACCACCATCTCCTCACGAAAGTTTATTTCCTAATTTTGTGTTGCTGCGTTGCACTCGATAGAACACAGTTGCTTAAAATATAAAGCGTGATGTGCTTAGCATAGCTGTTTTATCTTGAGTTGCATTTTGGCAAGCCATTTTCTTTCATTTACTTGGTTTGGTGCTGCGTTGTATTATAATTTTCACCACTTTCGAGCGGAACCGATTTTCCTTTTCCAGAATAAGGATTGAAAATTTGTTACAGCCTGTTTCAGTTCAGAGCTTGAACACAGTAAGATCATTCACAGTTAAGTATTGCCTTTGAAAATTATCTTCAGTGTTAGCTTACGTAAAGTTTTGTTATGGTTTCGTTTGCAGAGGGCATTTAGTAGAAGAATTTAGGACAGTTGTTGTTTCAAATTTCTACCAGTAATGTTATACCAGCTTTTACTCCGCTGGTTCCGTGTGTTGGAACTGCAATACACGAACTATCAAGTCACGTATTGTAGCTCTGTTCACTGCACTGCACAATACACAATTTCACAGAATAACATATTCAGTATACAGTGTTAGGTTTTCTAATTATCTTTGGTAGAAGTTAACTGTAATGCCATTACTCGGTTTGTGATGGATGTGGCGACTCTTTATCAGATAGTGTTTACGTAAGCACATTACTTGCATTGTTCCGGTTTGCGTTGTAACACAAACACACACGAAAGTTAAACATTGGGAAACCAGTTCTCATACACAAAAAATAAGTAAAACAGTTACAGTGTGCAGAATGAGCTGAGGAATTGTCTTGCGGCAAATACCACTACTTTCGATACATTACTCGGCGCTTCGTATTCACGACCTCCAGTAACATTGTCAATTCGGTTTGATATACGAAAATACCATGTCAGCCCCATACATTGGCCGCCCGAAAGACACTTAGAATCATCTTTCCAAATGAAGGTTAGGGTCCCCACCTTTATCGGTGATGGAAGCTCCACGTGTTTCCACTGCTTACTTTGGATCTTTGTCTGACACACCTAGCATGCGTCCATGGTGATTAAGTGATTAAAGAAGTCATCCGGCTTGACTGCTATATTTCCGACGCCTCCTAAGTTCGCAGAGTGAAGACACGCAATCCAGAGGGTGGCGACTTCCGTCATGTTCAAAATGCCATACAACGTATTCGAAACGTATTCATCATTATTTCTGACCTTTTCTCAATTGTTGTCATACGGTCTTCGAACACTAGGGACGATTGCTGCACTGTGTCTCCCCGGTTCTTTGAAGAGAGATGGCCTTTCCCTTCGTTCTTCGTCATTAAAACTTGTTTGACCGCACTCGAAAAATCTGTGCAATCAGACTACTGTGTCTCATGATGTTGGAAGGTCTTCGCATATTTCTTCAAACGTTGTTTCTCTTCGTATGCGAGAAACGAACCATCTCAAGATACTCCACTTTATCGGTCTCATCCGGTCCAGACTATACAGACTCATTAGAGCAAGTAGGGAACGTACCTGCAAAATAGGTATTAAGAAACTTAAATATTTTAAAAATCAGATCTGAAAGATGATACAAAAATTAATAAGGAAGTTACTGATGCTGGTTAATGAGTTTTTGTGACTAGGACAGCCGAAGGCTGTTAATGCATACACAGCAAATTACGTAAACAGAAAAGTAAACATCGTTGTATAGTATGATTTATCGCCTCGCCTGGAAGTCACAGATGGGGAAGAATTTTGTAACTCGGTTCTGATAAAAATTTTTACTTTTAAATAATTCTTTTTTCTGAAATTTGCAGATATTGAGAAAGCTGTTGAGCCTGATAGGTGTCATTTGAGTATTAATGGATATTACAAAAATGTTATATCTTTGCTCTCGTGCAGTTACATGTGAGCGAGCAGCGATGTTATAAGCTGTATCACAGGGTTATGTTACCATCTTTGCTATGCGGGTAGGCGCAGTAGCAGATAGTGGTTAATTGTGTTGAAGTGTGGAAGCACGTGTTATGTTATGTTTCAAATGTAAAGTCTCAATTTATCGATATGTTTAATTAGGATGATGATGTAATGGTAACAGGTCTGAGAAGGAGGAAGTGTAATGGAATCTTTTATTTACCTGGAGAGGAATTATAACGTAATTATTTTAAGTCACTCTTATTGCAGCGCCATTTTTCACTTACCTTTCTCTTACAAATTTTGATTGATGACAGTTTTTTTCAAAAGCAGGAAAGAAACCAATACTTAGATTTGCAACTAACACAGAACTCATTACATCTCATGAGTATATGTGTGTAAATATAGTAATTTGCAACTTTAGCACAGCGGCGCGCAAGACGGAGCAGTACTGCAACGCATAGTCAGAATTGCGCTGAATAAAGGTAAGGACTAAATATTTTGATGTTTTTTTTATTCAGTCAGGACCAACGTATGTCATGGAGAGACATATTTATTTGTGTTGTGTATCAGTTTTAGTTCTAAGCTTTGGGGTCAGATTTGCAAAACTAACTATCGTAGATTGTATGTCAAAATTCATTATTCAGACACTCTATACTGTTCAAAATTCTAGCAGATTGTCGATTTTATCAGTATTAAACTCTTGCCTTCTCATTACAACAGTTCAGTTTTCTATCACGACTCTTAACTACTTTTGTCCAACTCTTATATAGTCATATTTTTATTATTGAAAGAGAACTTTTAAGTCAAGTTCTCTAAAATCTCTACTGACAACTCTTGACAATGGAACCGATTTTGTGGTATATTTTATTAAACTGAGAAAGATGTGTGTCAGTGTTACAGCGTCTAGTACACTGCATTGGAAATGGGGAAGGGGGGCGGGTACAAACCTCAGAAATGAAAAGGAAATAAGGCTCGTAACTCCAATGTCTCCAGAATTAGTCCAAACATTCCTTGAGACTGTTTCCAGATAGTTAAGCTGGGAAAATGAAGTAGGAATATACGCAGCACATCTGGACCATATTTATTTTGCCGAGGTCGTTCTACTGTTTGCGTCTAGTGCAAATAACTTGAAACTTCTAATGGAAAGACATAATAAAACTATTTTAAATTTGCCTGAAAATCAAGTAAAATAAGACTAAAGTAATACGTACTCACGCAACTCAATTACTGGTGTCATTTCATGACTTATGGTGTTTTACGCATCTGACGGCATAGACTGCGTGCTCCTTTAGTGAAATAAAACGAAGAGTAAGAAAGACTACAAGCTCTTATGATGAACAGAATTGAGTTTCCTTAAATGTCACAAACGGAAAGTTTACAACAGACCTACGTCATTAATTTTCCCTGATTACAGATGGTCTCAAAATGTAAAAATCGTTTACAACCTGAGGAACAAGGAAATTACTCAATGGACTAAAGCATTACTTTGACATATAGAAAAAGGAAATAGGACCAGGAGCAGACAGAAGTAGAAAATGTAAATAAAACTGTAATGAAAATTATATGGAGATATGAAAGACAAGCAGTAAGACGAAACGATGTTACAAAGATCATACAAAATCTATTTTAGATATCATAAGAAGACAGAGACAACGACATAATGGAATGTGGGCAGATGAACTGAAGAACTTCTCTATGCGAGTGACTGAAGATCGTCGTTCACATGGAAACCTGGAGAATACGTTCACGCAGCAACGGCTGATGTTGACATTTACTATGGTTCACGTAATAACCGTATTTTAGTTTTACATTGAAGTAACCACAGATAGGACATTACAGTTTTAATAGGAAATGAGAACTTCGACAACATTTCACAGAAACACTTTTAGTTCTTTTAAGCTGAACTGCAACGACGTACTTAAACATGGGCACCTAGGGATGCTGCTATAATTTCACGTTATGCGTTTGGCAATGGTTCGTCGTTTGGTAATACATAGATACATCAGCTTTAACTGGTTTTTAACGTCTGTTAATAAATTTATGTTAGAAAATGTGATCAAGTTGCTGCTATCCTATTAAGAAGTTTACTGCTTCTCGTTGATAATCCAGAAGACACATTTACTTCGTACAACGTGATAGTCGAAGTGCCACGTTGTCCCTTCGTGGCTTTTCGCCGCCACGCATGCTACACGCGGTTCGTTCGTAAGAATTCTGCGAAATCGAAGCAAATTTACGACCACAAAAGTTTACTGCCTCTTCCGAATTGGGTGTTGTGGTTGCATGGCAACATCGGGCGTAAAACAGTATGAGATACTGCTCGACATTTATGGTTTCTATATTTTCCCGCAACGAAATTTGTTTTTATACAAGCCATTTATGTTTGAGACTTTTCCCGCATCTTGATTTCCTCCCATAAACAGCTATATACAGTTCTCGATTAGGATATGCGACGCTGCTACCAGGCTTCTAGTTTGCTCTCTCTTTGATGACGTCAGTCGTCGAAATTATATTACAGCCACTTTTCTCCACCAGTACTGCGTTTCTCATGTGTGTAAAACACAGAGACTAGTTTATCAGCTTTCCAGTCTTTTCTCATTGGTTTCTCAAATGAAGGAAAAAGAAACGGAATCTTCATATAGTTTTTAAACTTTCGTTATTAGTCGTTATACCGTCTACATGATGGTTTGCTTGGGCCACTTCACGTTCGTAATACAGTCATCCAAAAATAGTCACATTATTCTCTGCCTGTCTTTCTACGTTGTTTTTTTCCCTCACAGCTCCTTGTCCACTTCTTCCTGGCGTTAGATCATGATAAATGGTCTGTCCTTTAAACAGTAAGATTGTTGCACAAGAGCCCTCCTTTGTACTAATTCGTCCCGCCCTGGACCCCTTAAGCAACATACACGATTTATTTACTCATTCCATCGATTTCTTTTTCCTTGTTCGCATTACCCCCTCATTCTTTAGTTTTGCTGTCTTCCGTGATCTCCTGAGCACTTTCTTTTACATATTTTCTGTTTCCTTGTACTGAAAACCCTAAAACTTTGTGATCTATAACCTCAAATATCTAAATCCGCTATCTGCTTCCCATTACTATCTGTTTGAGTCTCACTGCTCCATTTATTTTTGTTCTGCCTTTTGCTGATATACTAGAAAATTAGTGTGTGTAGCCTGAATTCTATCACTCTTTTCACGTTCACAAGGATATTACACTGAATGTTTTGAAATTATTCGGTAAAGTGCATTGCAGGTGTTTTTTAAAAGCAATTTTTGTTGTTTTCATTCCTTTAATTTATAAATTGGTGTTTTTCTCTTTTCTATCCATTTGTTTTGCGTATCCTCTTCTAACACGAAACGGCAGTGTCACATTGATTCTCACTTCATCTTCAGTTTCAAATTCTTTCCTAAGCTGTACGTCATATGTCTCCACGTGCCGTTTACAAATGACAGACGATTCTCAGAACGCCTTTGTAACCTTTTCCACTTCAGCTGCGGAAGGCCGTATTAAGGTGTACCTAGTTTTTCGGAAAGGCATCGATTCCGAAGAAAATTGATGAAATCGATGTGAAAAAAGTGTATAATAAACACTAATATCCCAAATGAAAACACTGTCTTCGCAGAGGCAGAGTACTAATAAACCTAATTATAAAGTTCAGTTCAGAATTGTTATTCGATTTATGATTCATTGTGATTCATTAATTAAACATGTACTTTAGTGAAGTTCCGATCATGGAATGAAATATTCCGGTTGCGAATCTTGAAGTGGAAAATTTATTTTTGAACCATATCTTACACGTGAGGTCATGCCGTCGGTCGTTACTCACACAGGAACACGTTTTCACATTCAAGGGATCATAATATATTTATTAAAGTCCAAATTAATACTCTGAGGTCATGACGTCGGTCATTACTCACACAGGAACAAATTTTCACATTCAAGGGATCAGAATATATTTATTAAAGTCAAAATTAAAACTCAAAACTTAAGGATTCTTTGAAATAGTCATACACAAAATTAAAACTAGAGGGATCACTGTAGCACGTGTCGGAATAATATTTAAATGGCGTGACCTGCCCCCTTATTACTGTTTCTTTAAAAAGTCATAGATATCAAAACCACCAAAAATACCATGTCAAAGCCAGAATACAACAGCCAATATATAATTTAAAGTATCAAAAGCACATAAAATTAACTAATATTGTTAAGTAAGGAGTAAAATTTACCATGATCTACTGGCTTCGATGGTTTCAACAGTTCCTTTAAATGATTACAAGAAATGCTGGTCGTTATTGTGTTAGCTGAAACGTTACTTAATGACATTAATTAATTAGCAGCTCCATGATTTTTCAACTAAAGAAAAAATGTACGTTGACTTACAGCCAAAGTTATTGTCCACAACAGTAAACAATTTTTTTATTCATAGCACTGCAGTTGGAACATAAGGTGGTGGCACCTGAATCTTATTCCGAATAATTATGACTTGGGATTACGAAGTCTATGAAATGAAATTTAAAGTTCATACGAAACTCGATTATACAATTCATTCAAAACACAGGACGCTCTTTCGGAAAAATAAAAGACCGAAGTTGTTCTAGCTTCAGTTTTTAGACGCTGCAGGTACGAAGTAGTAGCACAGCAAAAATTTTCAATTGAATGTCTCGTCTCTAGGTGCAACTATTCCTTGTACTTTTTGTGGCCAAACTGTACTCTCAATTTTATTTATGTTGATGCATCATCGCTTATGTGCTGTGATCCATGGAAATGGCAACCGCAAGAAATAGCTGCACACAAATTCGCTGTGCTAGACACACATTTTGGCCATTTCTCAGTAGCGGCTACACCACGTCTTTCCTCTGATGTGATGCCGTTATCAGAAAATTTTCACACGGCAAAGATTTAGTCTCTGGTCATACGGACAGTTTTAGTAGCCGAGTGCAGAGCGAAGTCCTTAACTTCAGCAGTGTGCCTTCTGCGCATACTTCACAAAATTAATATTTATCTTTTTCACGAAATATTACATTTGTAAAAAATGTATTTCTCACCTTCTTTTCTACATTCACGCAAAAGGGAAACTGTTAATACAAAATCACATTCAAGGGAACAATTAATTTGTTGTGGTCTCCTATGGCGCCAAATATTGTGTTGTATTGTCACACCGTGATAATTTGTTCAAAAATGGATAATAATGCTGAAAATGAAGAATATGGAGCAGCTAACAATAAATAAAGAACTCCATATTTATAATTTCCGTTTGTTACACGAACTCCAGCAATCAGAAACACCTGGGTTGACACGATATTCAAGAAATTTTTTCGCTCTGAAACCTGAAATCCGTGAGAAACATACTACAAAGGAGTAGTAATATTTTGAACATCTTGCTTTCATGACTTTAATGATTTGCCATCATACTCATGTCAGTACACCCGCACTGTTTCGTTTTGAAATCGTACCGCCAACGCATGTTGCTGCACGAAACAACAATGCTGATATGTACAATATTGTGGGTAGGCACAGACTATTAGGTAGTAAACTGTTTATTTCATATTATCGCATTTTTTATTATAAATGTGTAAGACGTCAATAAATTCATGTTAAAACTATAAATCGAACCTGATCTTAAAGTGAGTATTTTATATGAGTAACTGTTGGTGTTGCATAAATGTTTAAATTAATGCTCACGTAAATAAATCACGTTGTATAGCAAACAGTGTAGATCTCAGCCGATAGTCAATGTGACGAATGATAGTTTTGATAGATGCGTTGCAGTGATGTATTAAAGTCTGCCGTCCTCTCTCAAATATCCATATGACCTATTTTACAGACAGACAGGCAGTTAGGACCCTACCAACGACTTCCTCTTCATTCTCTACTGGAGTTTCACAGACAACGATATCATATCATCACAACGGGAAAGAAAATGCAAAGGAGAGAGATCCCATTATCCCGTCGGCCGTGGGACAATACTTCTCATCCAACAGAACGAAGAGTTCGTCAATGGTAATGTTTACAGCCAAGGTGTTTCCGTAAGAGCTCCACTGAACAATTTGAATTAGCGAACCTGGAGTCGGAGGAGCCAGCTTAAGGAGATCGAGGAGTAGCGTCATATAACGATCCAGCCTTGGAGGCGGTTAAGTGGGAGAAGTGTCTCAGAACTGGATAGTGACAGATGGTGATGCGAGACTGGACGAGCCCGTAGTTTATGTATCAGCCGATAGAGGAAAATATTGGATAGGGGGACTGTGAGTTTAGTTTCGATTGTGCCCACTAGAGTGCACTAAAGTAATAGAATGTTTTTCATAAACTGTTCTAGTATTTTCATAAAGTGTTATTATTTCTTTTTGTGTATGTAAAATGTTATAAATGTGTTTTAGCAGTATGAATGATACGTGAGTTTGGTTTAAGATTAATATGAAGATAATTGTTTAACGATTTATGTAGTAAGATTTAGTGTGGGAACATTTCGAAGAAGTATGGATAAGAACAAAGGGGATTTTTGTAGAATAGATTTGTAAAGTAAGTTTATGGTAAAGGGAAAGTTAATTCAAGTACAAATAACAATAGTAAATAAATTTATGCATAAGCAAAACTTCATCATATTAGATCATTACGTCGGTAAAAAGTGCAGTCGTTAGGTTTACTATTTTGCGACTGGTTATTGATGAAAAGCACGGATTGACGCGGGAGAATGTTGTTTTGCTATTGGCTGTTGAGTAAACTGACCAATGGTAAAGCAATATTCTTCGCGCGCCTTTCTCTGTTGGTAGAGAAGACTTAGAGTATTCTGGAGAAAAGTGGGCGATCAGCCATGAAACAGTTCGGACGTGTGTAGTAGTAGTTCCCATGGAAACAATAAGTTGCCCGATCTAGCTGTGTTTCATACATCAAAAGTGAGGTAAAGTGACGGCATAATTATTCCGATGGGCGTGTAGAAATTTCGGAAATTTTAAGTGAATCTTGTGATGAGAAAAGACATAAATTCCGCGTGGCGGATTGAGCAGGTCGGTGGCTAAAAACTGACTGCATTTGGTACCGACAGACTTAATATTTGGCGAGCATTATCAATCAAAAACAATCAGTATTTTTTGTAGCTATTACGTTTTCGGGATATGCAACACCATAAACGTGCTAACGTGGGTGTAAGGGATTGAGTGACTGTGTTAAGACTAGCACGGGCTTGGCAGTGACACTTGTTCACCTAAGTTTCAGAATATATTAATTGAGGACAAAATTTCCAAACTCTCATTTGTGTGAAAAATGTCTCCCGAAACGTAGATTAGTGACTTTAATTGCAGCCTGGTTCACGTCGAAGCAAAGTAGGTTTCACTCCGCTTCCCTACTGATGATATGCGGAGACAATGTTCACAGGTAGGTGCAGGTTGGTCGTAAAGGGACGGAAGGAACCGCGCCGCCGCAAGATAATAGGAATAAAATCACATTACAGGTACTTTTTTTTGTTTACGTTACAGTTAACTGAAAACGCCGACAATGATGCGATGATCTTACCATTTGTACTGTGTCTTACAAAATGTACTGAAACTGGCGTCCATTAACCTCAATGCTAGCATGACATCGGTGAACAAGATTCGGCCGCACCCTGACGAATCTCCCTGATGTGTTTCGAATCACATCATAGGCAGATACAATTCTGGCAAGTTAATCCATCTCCATATCCATTGGGGTCACATACACAAGTGACTTTTGAACTCGCAGGCCATGAAATAGGTCCTCTTCTTCCATTCCAGCGATCAGGAAACACAGCACTGATATGGTTGCGGACGTCCGAACTGAAGAGAGACGGTGCATCGTCATGCTGAATCCCCATAGTCTCACGACAGCCAAGGGTACGCTCTCCAGTAACGCAGGTAGAACTCTTTGCACAAACCTCACGTACTGCGGGCCATTCAGACTGGCGCGTAGAAGATATGGCCCAATGAGAGTCTCACCTACAATGCAGGCCCAGATATTCACAGCAAAACATACTTGAAGGTGTGGCTTTATTTCAGTGTGAGAGTGTTCCTCATCCCACATTTGGCTATTACTGCTGTTGGAAATACTATCACGATCAAATGAGGCCTCGTTGGGTAAGCAGCCCAACTTAAAAGACATCTGTTAGACCAATCCATTGTTGGAGCAAACACTGGAACAACGCGACCCCTGGTACAAAGTCAGTAACAAGTATTGCATGGATTCCTTGTGGCTGATACGAGTGTAATTTTTGCTCGTGGAGTACTCCCCACAAGTTAGTACGTGCTGCAGCGCACATTTAACTTGCATTACGACAATTACTTGTAGTGGGGTCCGCTGCAACACGTTCCGGCACCTTGAAATCTACCTCTCCCTTTCTTGTTGCCGCTGCTGTGCACGATGGTGAAGTCTCTTCAGACGATTCGACAAGAGTAAGATTTAGACTAAACTTTTCACTTAGTTTTCCTCTCACCGTTGGCTCCAGTTCTTCATATCTAGGGGTCTGACTCTTGAAGCTGAAATTAGCACATTTTATGTTCGCGTGGTGCATTTGATGTAAATAATTTTGAAGAATATCTTTGCAGAATTTTTGGTTTTACGATGATTTATTGCCTCATATTTTACTGTATCGCACTGTCTTTTTAATTTTCACATCAATAAAGCGATATTGCATTGTTCGTCCAAAATAAAAAAAAAATACGCCCGATCACACCAGTGGCATGCTTACTACTACTTCACTCTGCAGTAATAACAATATTCCAAAGGGTTTACAATTTTCCTTCACAAATGAATTTCAGTTAGTTTGGATTATTATTTCATAAATGAATCCAGAAATAAATATAATAAACAGTACTAGATTGCGTTATTAATAATATAAACCTTAAAGTGTGATAACAATTTTGTAATTTCAAATGTTTCTAAAAAAAAAGCAATTTTAACTGTACATTCAGAGCTAGTACATGTCGATTGTTACAACGAAAACAAGGTAATTCCTTTTCATAAGTTTTAGCTCGATATATAACATAGTGTATATAAAATTACATGAAATTTTTCAGGAAAACAGCTGAGATAATAGTACATGTCCAAAATTCGAAAAATATTTCTGGTATCGATTACTACTGTTGAGAAAATGTAATGCTAGTGGAGGATGTCCCTTTACAACCTCCTCTTCAAAAGCGGGTGTGCGGTTTGTCCTCATGTTTCCAGGTCTGTCGTTTCACTTTCCAATGGACCAGTCTCCCGCATTCGTCGATCGAGAGAAATAAACAGTCGTCGAGACGGATGATTCCTCTTAGGAAATCGTTCCCTGTACAGCCTTTCAGCAGCGAGAGCATTGCAACGTATTTCTTCATACTCAAGGTGCATGTCAGTGAGTTCTGCGAAACTGTACCGGTACTGCTCCATCGTACTGTACTATACGCCTCTGAATAGCACTGAGCAATGAATCATAGCACCTGCTGTCATGGGGCAATGTAAGTACGACGTAGGAGAGCCGTCTTACGGGCAAGTAAAGTAAACAAAACCTGCATCATAGCTTACTAGTAATCAGGCTCTTCCTCCTCGTTTCTTTGCGGGAAATAAAGACTGTACATGTAAATACACAGCACACAATGTGTGCAATTGTATGCATTTTAGTTGTAATCTATCCAGAAAACAGTAATACTAAACAAAGTCATAGACAAGTTTACTTCTATATCTCCCTAAGCTGGTTTCTCCGCCAATAGGTTCCCTACCTCAAATTGTTGAGTGAAGCATTCCCTACGTCCTTTTCCACTTTTGCACGCTCTTACGGAAACAGCCTGTACACATTACTAATGACCTGGGATGGCGCACTGTGTATGAAAACCGTGGCCTCCAACCGCCGTGGCCGTTTATGTCGAATAAACACCATGACTCGTGCACCGTTTGAACAAGACAGCAGAACATAACTCTGTACAATTGCTACCACAGGATAATATGAAAAACGTTGCGATTAATACACTACTGGCCATTAAAATTGGTACGCCACGAAGACAACGTGCTACGGACGCGAAATTTAACCGACACGAAGAAGATGCTTTGATATGCAAATGATTAGCTTTTCAGAGTATTCACACAAGGTTGGCGCCGGTGGCGACACCTACAACGTGCTGACGTGAGGGAAGTTTCCAACCGATTTCTCATACACAAACAGCAGTTGACCGGCGTTGCCTGGTGAAACGTTGTTGTGATGCCTTGTGTTAGGAGGAGAAATGCGTCCCATCACGTTTCCGACTTTGATAATGGTCGGATTGTAGCCTATCGCGATTGCGGTTTATAGTATCGCGACATTGCTTCTCGCGTTGCTAGATATCCGAATGTTAGCAGAATATGGAATCTGTGGGATCAGGAGGGTAGTACGGAACGCCGTGCTGGATCACTACCAGTCGAGATGACAGGCATCTTATCCCCACGAACAGTTCGGCTGCGGTTATCCTTGACGCTGCATCACGACGAACCTCGGTGCACGAATGGCAAAACGTCATTTTTTCGGATGAATCCAGGTTCTGTTTACAGCATCATGATGGTCGCATCCGTGTTTGGTGACATCGCGGTGAACGCACACTGGAAGCGTGTATTCGTCATCGCCATACTGGCGTATCACCCGGCGTGATGGTATGGAGTGTCATTGGTTACACGTTTCGATCACCTGTTGATCGCATTGACGGCACTTTGAACAGTGGACGTTACATTTCAGATGTGTTACCAGCCACAGCTCTACTCTTCATTCGATCCCAGCGAAACCCTACATTTCAGCAGGATAATGCACGACCGCATGTTGCAGGTCCTCTACGGGCCTTTATGGATACAGAAAATGTTCGAATGCTGCCCTGGCCAGCACATTCTCCAGATCTCTCACCAACTGAAAATGTCTGGTCAATGGTGGCCCAGCAAGTGTCTCATCACAATACGCCAGTCAGTACTCTTGATGAACTGTGGTATCGCGTGGAAGCTGCATGGGCAGCTGTACCTGTACACGCCATCCAAGCTCTGTTTGACTCAATGCCCAGGTGTATCAAGGCCGTTATTACGGACAGAGGTGGTTGTTGTGGGTTCTGATTTCTCAGGATCTATGCACCAAAATTGTGTGAAAATGTAATACCATGTCAGTTCTAATATAATATATTTGTCCAATGAATATCCGTTTATCATCAGAATTTCTTATTGGTGTAGCAATTTTAATGGCCAGTAGTGTATTTAATGTGCGCAGGGTTTCGTATTTAGTCACCCCGTCGAAACAACAGTTGAAAACGCCACTCCGATTTAAAAGTGGTAGGCACTGCATCTCTAAGCTGCATTATCCTTTGAAAGAACTTCCCTGTGCTGTCAAAACCGTATGAGCCCATTGCGTGTACGCCAGATCCGTCTACTAGTCATGTCGGGCAATTTAATACGGACAGTCTCCCGTGTCATTCCCAGCCAATGGTGTCATTCGGCTGCAGACTGAAGGGTCGTGCTGTCAGCACACCGCTCTCTCGGCCGTTGCCAGCTTTCCAGACCTGGTAGTCGCTACTCGCTACTACTCCGTCCAGAAGCTCCTCAGTCGACCCCACGAGGCTGAGTGCACTCCCCTCAAGTTCCCCCACCAAGGAAACATTCCTGGCAGTACTAGGAATCCAACCGAGCCCGCGGCATACCAATAAGACATGCTGACCACAACACTATGGTAAAAATTTTCTTCGTGATACTCTTCTGTTACGATCCACTGCAAACGAAAATGACTCTTTTATGATCTAGGCTCCATGACAAAATGGAAAATTGTGTCAGTCGGCACCTAAATTTGAATAAATGAAAAATACCATGAAAGCTTTATCTATTTTTTATATCAAAAATATTACTCAGAAGTACCTCATTGAACATTTTGTTAATTTCGAGTTAACTATTAACTTTGCTGTGATAACTTGGTTAACAAAATGCATAGAGCTACCAGGTATAACATTTGCGAATCAGGTATGACGAGAATCATCAAAATTTCTTTCAACAATCCTAATTATGTTATTAACTCTCCCTTTATGACTTGGAAACTTTACGCTGTACTCATACAGTCCAAAGCAATGTTTAGACCCTTTTCTTTGTATTGATTGTATTCCTTGATAAGCTTCACGCTGTTCTCAGCCGAATCAAATACAACTTGTAGCTTAAAAACTTTGTAGTTGGTGTCTACAAATTCTTATTTCATTCCACTGAAAATGGGATTGTCTTAAGGGATTATTACTGATATTAGACATGAAAAAAGATCGTCATTTGCTAGAAATTAATTGTTCATTCCCGTTATTGATCATTTCGGGGTTTTGATTGATACCTGCTTGAATAATTTTGTCTTATCATTCTACCTCACGAGTCAAAGCACATACCATTTATCTGTTTGATAAAAATGACTAATTAGTATCGAGAATGCCTAACGCGACATAACAGAAAGCAGTATTCACAAATGACGCTTCAGTTTTACATTTTCGAACGACACATAAAATGTATCACGCATGACAGTCTTATAGAATGATCTAAGTAAGTGCTTTACTCAGAAGTAGCACTTCAAAACACGGCAGAAACGATGAACATGTGGATGTTGTTGTGAGGTTGTTTCTATAGGACAAAGCGTCAACGAAGCGTTTTACACAGGTGTCAATGAAAGGCTGAGGAAGAAGGTGAGTCCAATGAGATCGGACATTGCAAACAAGTGGATGCTGCGTCGTGACAACGGCCCATGCCACACAGCCACTTCATCACGGAATTTTTTACCTCAAAAGGCATTCCTACTCTTTCACAGTCTCCCCTCCCCATCTTATCTGAATCCTTGTAATATTTTTCTTTTCTCGACATTGAAAAAGTCTTAAGAGGACATCATTCTGGACCGTGGGGAACTATCAAAAGAAAGAAAAAATGTGATCGTCATGTTGAAGGACCTAGCAGTTGAATCCTTCTCCTCGCTGCTACGAAGACTGGGAACAATGACTCCAACGGTTTCAGCTGCCGAAGGTACAAATTTGTTGTTTGAAAGAGAAAAACTTCAGTAGATGAAAAATCAGTCTCATTCATTTTCTCACACACCTCTTACAACACCGACCTCTCACGGTATCGGCAAGTATGCAGTGTGGCTTATGTTACTGTATGCAAGACAGCAGGAGCTCAGGGTTGATAGACCATTATCGTGTACCTAGAGCATAAAGGCATTCGGAGTGTCAACCTCGCTTCCTGACTAGTATAAAAAAAACACTATGAAACAGCAAGCGGGACTTAAACAACGTTAAGAGTATATCTAGTTACTTTGAGCACTGAACACATCAGATTTTTGGACGGCTAAAAAATACGTAATCCGAAGCATTCTTGTCACGTATACTTCACGACAAAAGAACACACTTGGAAATCAAACAATTGTGTGGAGCTTGAAGCGTCTGTAAAAGGTCAAACTGAATGTATACTGTCGCAAGACCAAATAGGACAAATAGTTTCAGAACAATAATACAAAATAATAGCAACAGCAGACACGAATGCACTAGCTGGGTCAGTTATGTACTACCTCTGTCAAGTACCCTACTATTAACCATGAATAAAGCGACAAACTTCGTCGTCGCGTAACGTTTACTAACTAGTCAGTTTGATACACGCAGTGTTCTTTAATGAAAAATAATTATTGACAAAGACACTGTCTGCCATACGGAGTCTCAAAGCTATTGTGGTATTCAGCTACACTTTTCGAAGAATTTTGACTGTAAACAAAGATATAGAATATAAACTCTTTGGTGAACGTCAAAGAATTTCTGCTTGTGGAAAGTCTCCAATATCATGACCCCAAAACTGTCCTGGTATTCACTAGGGTTTTAAAGCGCTTTCAGTTCCAGAACTGTATAACATAAAAATTACAATTTCATCACCTATTTAAGCAAATATCAATTTTATTTTATCAGCAGTTGGTTGAATTTACAGTCACACGTACTAATCAGCTACCGCAGGATCAATGGAATTGAATGAAACATTTCACTGAGGATGTTAAACGCTTTAGTACTTAATGTAATTAACTGTTAAAGTAACATTTTAGCTTTCGTGGTAAGTAGCAAACAGTCATGGAGTTGGAAAAGGACTCTAACACAGGTAATGTGACGTGTGTCGATGATTGTCTACTAAAAACTCACGTACCTTAGGTTCACAAACCTGTAACAAAAGCAACAAAATCACTGATTCACACATAGTACAGTTCTAATAACTCATTACCTTGTCTGGAGGTGCTGAAGAGATGAGCTGTTGCGGCGGTGCCGCTGGATAGTATTACGAAGGCGTAGCTCTTCATACGATTTACTCCATACATCCTGTGCTTAGGAACGACAAAATAATTCAAAGCATCCTACAGTAGTCCACGTTGCGATAAACAAGGAAGACATTATTCCAAGGTTTATTTAAGATAATCAATAGATAATTTAGCACCGATTTCCATTCCACGTTGTGAATACTGCACTGGATGGCCATACACGATTGACTAGCGAGCTGTTGGCCCATGTAATACTCACAGCTCCTGCTTTTCCTTTGGCACCTTATGCTTCACAGGTAGATATGGACTTCCCTCTAAGTATTCATAAGAACAGTAGTTCTATGATTCCATATGCATGAATCATGGAGGATTCCAATTTCTTTTTTGATAACTATCCACATTGAGGGTTACACTCGTTGCAAAACATACTTCCGTTGTACCAAACCTCTCTCTTGCGGCACTCGCTTCATTGACATCATGTACCCTCATTTCATCTCATCCACGTTAGAAACTGTGCGCTATACTTATTGTTTGTAAATCACTTGATTTCTGGGCACCTTACTTCTGAACTAGCACAAACTGGAAGACGTCAGACTTCCAGCGCTTTGTTTGTGACTGCTATCAGTGATTATGGTATTAATAATAATAACATAGCGCATATCCTATGAAAGTGTAGTAGCCATTACCCAGTCAAAATTGTGCTGTCAATTACTTCGTTTATTTTTTCCGAAGTGAATAATGAAGCAATTTGCGTATGAAAGTATTTTCCTGGGTATATTTGTCTCTATTTTACTGTCACAGAAACATGTTACGAACAATGTGTGTAGTGGATGGTTTACGTCAGGAAGAATACTTTCATATATTCGTTTCGTAATCTGCAACCTCCACAACATTGTGTCACACGATAATGCTAGTACTTGAAAGAAATACGATTGTTGGTAATTTAGGCAATCAGCAGTACAGTCTAACGAAGTAATGACGATAGTAATGATATTTTACAAACAACTTGGTTTCGCGAATGAAACGTATTCAAACTCTTCATTTTTACCACGCAGAAAAATTGATTTCAATCCCAAGGCTGTAATTAATCACCGTTTGAGAACCACTGCTCTCAAAGAGCCCGTATTTTATGTTGCTGTGTAAAGAATTTATACTTCAATATATAACCCGAATATTCCATTTGACAAGCGTTTCAGGCGCAACTCCAGCCTACTCTTCTCCATATCAAGTATAAGACTGAAATGTGACTGGAAATGATGACAACGAACGAGGAATGGATTATCTTCCTGCTTGCTGATGTTGAATTACAACTCAAAAACATATTCTACAATTCGAACAATAGTTATTCCCTCCTGTCACACATACCAGCGCATTTCGATTCGCTTGTGGTGAGTTCGTGTTCGTCTGCCTTTCCAGTCCATCGTTTTTGCTTCAGTCTACTACTGTCTGAACATTCCATCTGGTTCATAGCTACAACAGTATGTGTTGGCGTCGGTATTGGGAGTTACCGACTCATTTAACCGGCGTGAAGCGACGATTTTTTACTACTGTCAGCAACACAATATACAGGATGGTTTTGCTAATTACGCTGCCCTCCTGGGCGCAGAGCTAAAACATTAATGCAAACTCGCCTGAGATGTTCTCATCTGTGCTTTCAGTCATTGAAATGTACGCTGTCTAAGATCTCCAAACTCCCTTTCCTGACATATATCCATATGACTTTTTTGCTCATTATCTTGTCAGTGATAATTTTCCGCAGTTTGAGACCATTTAGCAAAATCACTCAATATTAATGAATATCCATACATATAAAAAATGAAAGTTTGTATGTGTGCAAGCGCGCACGTTTCACACCTCCTCCAAAACCACTGGAGCGGTTTCATCCGAAATTGGTACACGTAGCCCTTACTGTCAGGCATGAGTCGCTGTGGGTGTAACAACCACATAACTGTCATAGTTATGGAGACACGACGTCGTAGACAGTGAAATGGGAGAAAAATAGGGGCATTATTCATTACGGGCCATTAAAATTGCTACACCAAGAAGAAATTCAGATGATAAACGGGTATTCATTGGACAAATATATTATACTAGTTCTAACATGTGATTACATTTTCACGCAATTTGGGTGCATAGATTCTGAGAAATCAGTGCCCAGAACAACCACCTCTGGCCGTAATAACTCCCTTGATACGCCTGGGCATTGACTCAAACAGAGCCTGGATGGCGTGTACAGGTACAGCTGCCCATGCAGCTTCAACACGATACCACAGTTCATCAAGAATAGTGACTGGCGTACACTGACGAGCCAGTTATTCGGCCACCATTGATGAGACTTTTCAATTGGTGAGAGATCTGGAGAATGTGCTGGCCAGGGCAGCAGTCGAACATTTTCTGTATCCAGAAAGACCCGTGCAGGACCTGCAACATGCGGTCGTGCATTATCCTGCTGAAATGTAGGGTTTCGCAGGGATCGAATGAAGGGTAGAGCCAGGGGTCGGAATACATGTAAAATGTAACGTCCACTGTTCAAAGTGCCGTCAATGCGAACAAGAGGTGACCGAGACATGTAACCAATGATACCCATACCATCACGCCGGGTGATACGCCAGTATGGCGAGGACGAATACACATTTCCAGTGTGCGTTCACCGTGATGTCGCCAAACACGGTTGCGACCACCATGATGCTGTAAAAAGAACCTGGATTCATCCGAAAAAATGACGTTTTGCAATTCGTGCACCCAGGTTCGTCATTGAGTACAGCATCGCAGGCGCTCCTGTCTGTGACGCAGCGTCAAGGGTAACCACAGCCATGGTCTCCGAGCTGATAGTCCATGCTGCTGCAAACGTCGTCGAACTGTTCCTGCAGATGGTTGTTGTCTTGCAAGCGTCCCCATCTGTTGAGTCCGGGATCGAGACGTGGTTGCACTATCCGTTACAGCCATTCGGATAATATGCCTGTCATGTCGAGTGCTAATGATACGAGGCCGTTGGGATCCAGCATGGCGTTCCGTATTACTCTCTTGAACCCACCGATTCCATATTCTGCTAACAGTCATTGGATCTCGACCAACACGAGCAGCAATGTCGCGATACGATAAACCGCAATCGCGATAGGCTGCAATCCGAACTTTATCAAATTATGAAACGTTATGGTACGCATTTCTCCTCCCTACATGAGGCATCACAACAACGTCTCACCAGGCAACGCCAGTCAACTGCTGTTTGTGTATGGGAAATCGGTTGGAAACTGTCCTCATGTCAGCACGTGGTAGGTGCGCCACCGGCGACAACCTTGTGTGAATGCTTTGAAAAGCTAATCATTCGCATATCACAGCATCTTCCTCCTATCGTTTCCATTTCGCGTTTGTAGCACGTCGTCTTCGTAGTGCAGCAATTTTAATGGCCAGTAGTGTACTTGATGTTTAAATGTATTACCTCTGTGGTACTTACTCGATTCGCTATTGATTTCTCTGACAGCATCAACAAATGCCGCTAAATGCACCTACAAAATTATTTAATGGCACCACACATAGTTCATGAGATACATAGTTATAAACACTGAGATGTGTTGAAAACTTGTTTGCTAGCTCCTCTGTTACCAACACATATCGAGCGAGTTGCTTGCCGGTGATGAGAATCAAGTGTTGATGAGGACAACACAACACCCAGTCTACTAGCGGATAAAATCTCTAACGCGGCCGGAAATCGAACCTGGGCCCAATTGCATGGGAGGAAAGCTCCTATCCTGCCAGCTAAGCAGGCAGACATTTAAAAGGAATTTACGTGCGGGTGACCTGATACACTTTGGAACGAGAATGAACTAGTTTCTCTACTGGGCTATCTCTAGGCGTTTTGAGCACGTTTCTGTACTTGTAACGAATGTGGAGCACTGATTAAATTTACAATCGGTAATTCTGGCATTGTCATACTGCTGACTCGAGTGGTTGTTATAGTATCTGTACAAGTTTTTAAATTATCTAGGGGCCTGCATACTCGAGTAATTGCTCCAAAACTTTCTTGGCGTTCCTATTTCTTGTACTCGCCGTCTTTGGCCCACCCATTGGTGCGTATGGTTCGTTGTGCAAGTAGAATTAGGATTAATGCAGTTTGTATGTTTCAAGAGAGCAACTGGTCATTTCATAGTTATTATTTTATTGAATTCAAGAGGAAGTCCAGAAGTTCGACTTCCTGTATTGTCCCATGTGCCTCCGAGTAGAATTAAGTTCACATCTAATAAAAAAGAAGGAGAAGGAACAAAGGTCCCAGGACAAAGGTGTTTACATATTCATAAAACACCTGGCCAGCTATGTTCTTGTATGCACTGTACTATTACCTATTTACTGTTCTACTTCGTTTGAGAGTGCTCACCTTCTGTGCTGCTATCGTGTTGCTTGTGTATTTGTCTTCCTCCGCTGCCGCAGTGTCCTTAAACTGATTAGCGTCTTTGCTGCTGGCAGAAGACACACATTAACATATTTAACAGTTTCCTCGCCTTCTTGATCATTTAACTTCAATTAGTCGCCTCAAGTCAGTTCTATTTTAATGTCACTGCCGTGCTGCCACGTGGTCTTTTGCTACAATTTCTGGTGGTGCTGAAGATTAATATTACACCTTTGTTACTAATCTCAATGAGTGGTAATTAGCTTAATTATTCACAGTCGTTGATGTCAAATCCTCATGCTAAACCTATTTTTGACTTTTCTTGATACCCTCACGGAATAGTGGGTGTTGGTATATTACAGTATTTGCCGATGGCATAGTGTTTAAAATATAAAATTATTTTTGTTTTCACAGTACTTTGTGAATATTTATCGTTTTGAATGGCCTCTCTTGTTACAAAAATTTTATTCGCCTTTGGCGTGCAATTTATTTGTGTTAAAAAAGCAGTAGCCTCTCTGCCGGCAGTGTGGTATTTATATTAGCATTATAGTCGTATTTTTCGCCAGACTTCTTCTATTCTAGTGAACTATTTCCTAACAGCATGATTGGGTCTATACCGCTAATTTACTAGTTCCAGATTATTATTATTATTATTTATATCGCTTGTCCTGAAATTATTGGTCCCAAGTTGATCATGTTGTCTTGACTCGTTCTTGTGTTTTTAATTTAAGGCGCTGCAGTACTTGTAAATGTATTCTATGCTCGTAAAATTTTGAATCTTCATCTTAATTGTTCTCGACCTAATTTTCAGTTTAGAGATTATTAACTCTTCCACCTCAATTGTCATCCTTTGCTGTTAAGAGATTGTTTTGTTGGTGGTGTTGTTCATACAGCGCGTTCATACAGCGCGTTCGCCGCACGTAAGACGCTGCCACCGCCTTCTCAGCACAGTATGCCAAAGCTTCCTTGGCCGCAGACCGCCATACTTCAAAGTGCTCACTGTGGGGGCACCACAAGAGATGCTGCAGTCTTACGCTGGAGTCGACGGAGCCAATCAGGATGCAGCCCCAAGTGAGTAAGTGGCCCGAAAGGGCAGATGCCTGGCGGGCCTACTGGAGTACGGAGCAGTTCTCCTCTCACTCGCGACGCTATTACTGCGATAGTGTTTACGGGATAGTGTTTAGGTTGTTCGCACATGATGCTGTAATTTACCGTCTAGTAAGGTCATCCGAAGACCAGTATCAGTTGCAAAGCGATTCTGAAAAGATTGCTGTATGGTGTTGCAGGTGGCAGCTGACGCTATATAACGAAGAGTGTGAGGTGATCCACATGAGTTCCAAAATAAATCCGTTGGAATTCGATTACTCGATAAATAGTACAATTCTCAAGGCTGTCAGTTCAACTAAGTACGTGGGTGTTCAAATTACGAACAACTTCAGTTGGAAAGACCACATAATATTGTGGGGAAGGCGGGCCAAAGGTTGCGTTTCATTGGCAGGACACTTAGAAGATGCAACAAGTTCACTAAAGAGACAGTTTACACTACACTCGTTCGTCCTCTGTTAGAATATTGCTGCGCGGTGTGGGTTCCTTACCAGGTGGCATTGACGGAGGACATCGAAAGGGTGCAAAAAAGGGCAGCTCGTTTTGTATTATCACGTAATAGGGGGGGGGGGGGGGGGGGAGTGTGGCAGATATGATACGCGAGCTAGGATGGAAGTCATTAAAGGAAAGACGTTCTTCGTCGCGGCGAGATCTATTTACGAAATTTCAGTCACCAACTTTCTCTTCCGAATGCGAAAATATTTTGTTGAGCCCAACCTACATAGGTAGGAATGATCATCAAAATAAAATAAGAGAAATCAGAGCTCGAACAGAAAGGCTTAGGTGTTCGTGTTTCCCGCGCGCTGTTCGGGAGTGGAATGGTACAGAGAAAGTATGATTGTGGTTCGATGAACCCTCTGCCAAGCACTTAAATGTGAATTGCAGAGTAATCATGTAGATGTAGATGTAGATGAACTTTGGCTACTGACCTACCCACGAGTGCTCGCGCTGTGTTGTGTTTCACCTTGTTTTCAGAATAAATCTTCCACGTTGTAATTAATTCCGACTTTCCATTTGGTATTTTGTAACTGGGAGACAACAGGAAGAATAACTTATTGTTGGTTATAGAAATACGATTTAATTTGTCCAGCAGCTTGCAACTCCCAAACCAACTCCCAACCCCTTCATAGATCACCGGTAGCAATAATTGTCCATCATTCAATGTATCAACACTCGTCCTCAATATTCAAGCTATTTCGATCATGCTGGAACTTTGCTATGCGCTGTACCATTCCTACAGCAATTGAAGAATGGATTTTAATCTTCACTGAGCGGTTGTTTGTCTTTACTCCTCTTATTTTTAGTAAATTTAAGGCTTCATGATATTAATATTGTTCAAAAATGGCTCTAAGCCCTATGGGACTTAACGTCTGAGGCCATCAGTCCCCTAGACTAAGAACTACTTAAACGTAACCAGCCTAAGGACATCTCACACATCCATGCCCGATGCAGGATTCGAGCCTGCGACCGTAGCAGCAGCGCGGTTCCGGAATGAAGCGCCTAGAACCGAACGGCCACAGCGGCAGGCTATTAATATTGTCATGAGGTACCAACCAAGCCGAAACTGACTCTCATCGATTCATCCACGGAGTGTATTTCATAAATTCAATTAGTTTTGCAAAACAGTAACTTTTTGTTTGGGCAATGTTAACCTGTTCTGTTGAGAAATGAACAAAGAATTGAAATAAAAGTAAAGAAACTGAAATAATATTAATGCAAGAAGTTGAGAGAAGAAAGGTACCGGGTAAGGGCAACAGAAAACTAGTGGCTGTGAAAGACAGATGTTAAATGTAGAATAACAACTTCAAAATTAGTGCTCTGTATGTAAAGGAGAGTTTTCTGCAGCGATATGGCAGTGGGATTAGGAGAATGTTGCTAAGTGCAATGCTGCACATCAGTGAGACTTGTGTTATAAGTAGGAAAGACAGGAAGCAGTTGGAGGGTTTTCAAATTGTGCACTCGGCAAATAATTGGTAAAACGATGCACTGATGACGAGAATCGGAAGAGTGCTGTAACTGAACGCAGAAATGTATACGGACAGAATAAAACTACGGCACGAAATATTATTAATTTAAAGTGATGAAATATCGCGAATACAATTGTGTCGGCAACATGTTTAAGATATTAACTTTGCGAGATCACAGACTAAAGTATGCCCGGAAGAAGCCATTGCAGAATTTAAGCCCTGGTACATTAATAGTCAGTGTAACACCCAGAATGTTGAAGTCAAGCTTGCAGCTGTGTACGCATTGTGTTCTGTAGGTGACGGATATCAGTTTGGGGCATAGAATTCCATGCTTGTTGCACTTGATTCGTCAATACTGGAGAGGTTAATGCTGTTTGTGGATGACACTGGAGTTGTCCCATATCTGCTCGATTGGATACAGCTCTGGTGATTGAACAGGTCAGGGCAACAAGTCGACACTCTGTAGAGTAAGTTGGGCTGCAGCAGCGGTATGTGGGCGAGCGTTATGTTTTTGGAAAACAACCCCTGTAATTCTGTTCATGAATGGCAGCACAACAGATCAAATCACCAGATGTACATACAAATTTGCTGTCAGGATGCGTGGAATAACCTGGAGAGCTCTACTGCTGTCGTGCGAAATCGCACCCAAGACCGTAAAACTAGGTGTAGGTCCAGTGTGTCTAGCATGCAAACAGGTTGATTACGTGGCTTCAACTGTCCTTCGTCTAACGAACACGCGGCCATCACTGGCAACGAGGTAGAACCAGCTTTCATCAGAAAACTCAACATACCTCCACACTGCCCGGCAATGTGCTCTTGCTTCATCCTATTGAAGTCACAAATGTCGGTGGTTTGGGGTCAGTGGAATGCAGGACGTCTGGCTCGGAGCTGTCCTTGAAGTAATCGATTTGTAACAGTTCGTTGTACCACTGTGGCGCCAAATACTGCTCCCATTGCTGGTGCAGATGGAGTACAATGCACCAGGATCATACACGATGGTCTTCCTATCGTTAGTGCCACTTGGCAGTCTCGAGCCCGGTCCTCTTAGGACGGGGCATTCTCTTGGCAACTGCTGCCAGTAATCATTTACTCTGACTCCATTCCTGCCAGGTCTGTCCATAGTATTTTAGAAGAGATATCCAGGTTCGCATAGCCCTATTACCCAACCTCGTAGAAACTGTGTAATGTGTTGACAATAACGTCTTTGTCGCCTTAAACGCACCTCACTAACATTAACTCACCACGTCCAGTCTTAAAGGTAACTAACATTCACGACCGTTACAGCGTGTATTTAAAGCAAATCTGATCTTCATTTTCATTCCCACCCCTTCTTCTTATTTTCACCCTTCTAAGGACAAACCATGACTCGGATCATGGACAGTCTGCTTAAATTATGTAAATACAACCTGAGGGAGGCA
Organism: Schistocerca serialis cubense; assembly: GCF_023864345.2. NCBI lineage: Eukaryota > Metazoa > Arthropoda > Insecta > Orthoptera > Acrididae > Schistocerca > Schistocerca serialis. The sequence goes on along the minus strand of NC_064643.1, from coordinate 738,356,314 downwards.
GCGACCTGTCGCGAAAAGCTGTAACTGCAAGAAGTTGCTCGCAGATCTGATAACAGGTGACGGCAATAGCTGTTTACTGTGGAGGTTTCCTCATGATTATCCTGCATACAAATTTGCTCCAACATTTTCATTTATCTAGTACAAATTATTTGAATGCGTTACGACATTTTTGGCCAGGATATTCTACGGGATGAGCTCAGCCGCCTATGTGGAGTAGTGTTCTTCCTACCTGCAAGTTAACCACTTCCCTTGCGGAAATGTAGGAGTTTTGTAGTATGTCTGCTTCTGGAGTGTAGGCGAGTGCAATGGATGCTTGTATGTCTCTGTCGTATGATGACAGTAGGTAGAAGAAGAGGGTGGAACTCGATTTCAGCACATAGACTACTCTTCTCGAATAGGATTAAGGGGCCTGACATATAACTCCTGTGTTAGGTAAGAGACGGTACCGGGCAGACAGCTCCAGAAAATTAGTCATGGTTACAGCATAGCAGATGTGCTCTGATCCAGTAGCTGCCTGCAAGTAGTTATGACTGTGGCCGAAAGGTGTCATCTTCTTAAGGACTATGAAATTATAAAGTAGATAAAATATATACTTTGGAAACAAAACTGTAGTAATTGTGATTATTATGATTGTCATTATTTATTTCTAATTTGTTTATTTTTATGGATGATGGCGTGAATTGAAACGAGAATATTAAATGAATATTATTATGTCTGCGTTAGCGCCAGAACTATGTTTATCCAGGGCATGTGAATTGTGTTCTCAGGGGAATTTTATAACGTACAACTAGCCAGACTGTTGAACTCGGAAAACGTGAAACATTTTAGGATAATTCTGTTATTTAAAGAGGGAATTACTTTAATAAATTTGTTCTTTCAGTAGCCTGTTCATATACGCTCTTACATTGTGACTGGTCAAACGTAAAAGTCGCGGGATTGCGCGGTTTAATACTAATACCGGATTGGTTACGATATGTATCAGCTAATGAGAGAACTGTATGTCCACGTATGTACGAGGGCAGTTCAATAAGTAATGCAACACATTTTTTTTCTCGGTCAATTTTGGTTGAAAAAAACCGGAAATTTCTTGTGGAATATTTTCAAACATTTCCGCTTCGTCTCGTATAGTTTCATTGACTTCCGACAGCTGGCAGCGCTGTACGGAGCTGTTAAAATGGCGTCTGTAACGGATGTGCGTTGCAAACAATGGGCAGTGATCGAGTTTATTTTGGCGGAAAACCAGGGCATCTCAGATATTCATAGGCGCTTGCAGAATGTCTACGCTGATCTGGCAGTGGACAAAAGCACGGTGAGTCGTTGGGCAAAGCGTGTGTCATCATCACCGCAAGGTCAAGCAAGACTGTCTGATCTCCCGCGTGCGGGCCAGCCGTGCACAGCTGTGTCTCCTGGAATGGTGGAGCGTGCGAACACACTCGTTTGAGATGATCGACGGATCACCATCAAACAACTCAGGGCTCAACTTGACATAGCTGTTGGTAGTGCTGTCACAATTGTTCACCAGTTGGAATATTCAAAGGTTTGTTCCGGCTGGGTCCCTCGTTGTCTAACCGAACACCATAAAGAGCAAAGGAGGACCATCTGTGCGTTATTGTTTGCTCGTCATGTGGCTGTGGGTGACAATTTCTTGTCAAAGATTGTTACAGGCAATGAAACATGGGTTCATCACTTCGAACCTGAAACAAAACGGCAATCAATGGAGTGGCGCCACACCCACTCCCCTACCAAGAAAATGTTTAAAGCCATACCCTCAGACGGTAGTCACGGTTACAGCCTTCTGGGACGCTGAAGGGGTTATTCTGTTCGATGTCCTTCCCCATGGTCAAACGATCAACTCTGAAGTGTATTGTGCTACTCTTCAGAAATTGAAGAAACGACTTCAGCGTGTTCGTAGGCACAAAAATCTGAACGAACTTCACCTTCTTCATGACAACGCAAGACCTCACACAAGTCTTCGCACCCGAGAGGAGCTCACAAAACTTCAGTGGACTGTTCTTCCTCATGCATCCTACAGCCCCGATCTCGCACCGTCGGATTTCCATATGTTTGGCCCAATGAAGGACGCAATCCGTGGGAGGCACTACGCGGATGATGAAGAAGTTATTGATGCAGTACGACGTTGGCTCCGACATCGACCAGTGGAATGGTACCGTGCAGGCATACAGGCCCTCATTTCAAGGTGGCGTAAGGCCGTAGCATTGAATGGAGATTACGTTGAAAAATAGTGTTGTGTAGCTGAAAGATTGGGGAATAGCCTGGTGTATTTCGATGCTGAATAAAACAACCCCTGTTTCAGAAAAAAATGTGTTGCATTACTTATTTAACTGCCCTCGTATCTTACAGGCTAATGCATTGCTTTGTGAAGTGTGAAGAGTTCAGTTCATAACTCAGCCATCGTCAGTTCGGATGCGAAAATAAGGAACTCTGAGCAAATGTGTTAATTTTGCAGAGTAATGATTAAAACGTGACCATGGAGTGTCGCAAAGTGGATGCGAGCGTCTGAGAAATTGTGTTAATACGTCATCTATGACTTTAGAGTAAACAAAATGCGTGTGGCATGTTATACAAGCTATGACCGCGAATTGAACATTTGCAGTGATAAAATCGTCTAATATTTTAGCCGGCACTCTGTGACACATAATCCTTTGGGTAATGGGTTTCGTTAGTTACTATAAGCTGGCTATTACGAGCGACTGTAACTACGTGTGAGTGTCGAGATTAGAACTTATAATTAGCACAGGCTTGGCAGTCTTTATGTATCAAACAAATACCAATCTATGACAGTTTTCATTCATAAAGTAACATTCAGTCACTCGCTCGTTTAAGCTGATACTGAAAAGCATTTGTTGTGCACATGGGATACGTGTAATGCTATTAATTCTACTACAGCTACCCCTGCAGAGAAACATCATTCGTTTGCAACAGGGAAGGCATGTGGGCTGGACAGGACTTCTGTTAGAAGAGCTGACAGTAATCGACAAGTTGCTACTCGTGCCTCGGCCGGGATATTAAAAGCCGTAGTTGGTCAAAAACGCGGTAGGGAGCACATTAGGAAGAAGACAGTGTAATACAGTCATCGACCGGCAGCATGGGACTATGCCCGGAAAAGTGAAAGAGAAGGTCAATGCCAAGAGAACAGGAACTTGAAGATATCAGACGGATTCCAAATTTTACCAAGACAACGAAGAAGGTAGCAGCGTTTAATTGGACAAGGCAGGGGCACATGTTTCAGCTAACGGCCGGCGAAGCACAGCAGCGCTGACAATACGCAGGAAATGAGGACCATGAAGCTGGTATGGCTGAAGACGGAGATCGGACTTGCCGAGACAACACGTCGCGGTCACGGCAGGTAAGTGTAATTAATTGGTTATTTCCTTGTGTTAAGTGACTTGCAGGGATTGAAGAGAGCCGGCCGGTGTGGCTGAGCGGTTCTAGACGCTTCAGTCCGGAACCACGCTGCTGCTACGGTCGCAGGTTCCAATTCTGCCTTGGGCGTGAATGTGTGTAATGTCCTTAGGTTAGTTAGATTTAAGTAGTTCTAAGTCTAGGGGCCTGATGACCTCAGGTGTTAAGTCCCATAGTGCTTAGTGCCATTTTTGATGGAAGAGAGTGATACATCTGTAAATGTGAAAGAAGGGGATGAGGTACAGTTGAGCGTGAGCGCCAGTCAAACAAGCTCTCCTAAACAACAATGAACAGGTGATCCAGTAAATAATGTTGTTGCAGTTGATGATGTATCATCCCACTGCTGGCGCCCCTAAGCGTTCCATCCTCTCTCCTCTCCTCTATATCCTGTACACAGCCGATATGACCAGGCCATCCCCACCTGTACACTTTCTCCAATATGTTGTTGACACCGCCTTCCTGGCTCTCTACCCTACCTTTCAAAGGTCCCAACGCACACTCGAAATCCATCTTGACCAGTGCACCACTTGGTATAACCAGAGCTTGCTTTGTCTCAACTCATACAAACGTAGGCAGTCATCATAGGCCGCAACACCCACTCTATCCGTTTCCACGATTTCTACCTCACCATTTATTGTCATCCAATTCAGTTCATCCCCACCTTGAGATACCTTGGCTTCACCCTCGACAGTCACCTCACCAGGACCCCTCACCTCTTGACCATCCAAACAGAGAGACCATGCCTGCCTCCTGAAACTCCTTTCTGGCCAGCAATGGGGATTGCATCCTTCCACCATCCTAAACACCTACAAATCCTCTCTTATGCCAGCGTTGTCTCGATCTCTGCCCCCCCCTCTCCGGCTTTTATTGGGCCCTCCAAATACTCAAACACAGTGCACTCTGCTTTGCATTCTGTATCCACGTTCCTTCCCCCACATGTCACCTGTATGACCTCATCCTCTTCCCCCGCCTCCTCCTTTTCCTCCAACATCTCTACATACTTTACACTGTCCACAGGCTTGATCCCCTGTTTTCCTCCTTCCTCTTCACCCCCTGCCCATTGCTGTGCCTCTATCGCTGTATCCCTCCCTCTCTCCACCTCCATACCCTCCAACTCCCTCATCAGGGCAATTTTCAGTACCTCCCCCTCCTGGATGTTGAACTACGCCATGACTTCTATCCTTCTTTCCAACTGTAATAACTTGGCCATGTTCCCTCCCTTTCCCTGGGCGCCCTTTTCCTGTCCCCTCCTTCTCCCAGAGTGGATTTTCCTCCTTCCCTTCCTGAGTCCCTGCACCACTTCCTCAGCTATTCTCCTCTCCCATCCCTACCCTCCCTGGCCACCTTTGGCGCGCTCCCCACCTCATCCCCATTTCTCTCCCCTCATCCTCGCCTCTTTTTCCCCTTTTTCCTCTTTCCCTTGTCCCCCTCCCCCCTAGCATATCCTCCTCAGTTTCTTGCGTTATCAGTGTGCTGCATTCGTGTTGTGTTTCAGTGTCGTTATACAGTATCATCTAGTTACGTGGATTTAATTGTGTGCTCGACCAGTTTTTCGTCCATGACTGTTCTTTGCTACTCTGTCTGTCAAGTGGCTGTTTTCATCGTTTTTCGACTTTTTATACTATAGCCATATTTTGCTGGGTGCTTTTACTTTAGTGTGTGTTTTTTGTGTAACATATATTTTAGAGTTTTATCTCCTATATACAGTCACTGCTTTATAAGCTTTCTTTTCTCCTTCTCTGCCTTTTTGTTTCTGTATTCCACCATCTTATTTATATTGTTTTAAATGTCTTTCTGTCAATTTATGTCTCTTGGCTGAAGAGCTATGGTTATGCTGGTGCCAGCCCTCCCCTGATGGGGAATGGAAATGACAGTTAAAAAAATTGATGATGTAACTCAATTATTTGTGGCGGTAGAACTGGTACAAAATGTTTAGGTAACTGCTACCAAGCGACATATAACTGATTTTAGTGACAATTATCATTTTGATGGTAGTGAATGTAATGTAAATGAACAAGAAACACTTGAAGCATATACGAAACTTGGGATGTATCCTGTAAAGCAAACAGAACAGGAAATTGTATATCGGTAAATAAACCAGATATTTTGGAAGAAATGCTCGCTGCACTGATGGGCACTACGGCAACCAATTTTATGACTATAAACAAAATAAAATATTCGAGGTAAAATAGATATAAATACAAATATAGAACAATAGATGAGTAATCTTGAGAGGAAACTTAAACGACTGGCTGATAATCTTGATAAGGATATCGAACAACAGCCTAGCGAGCTTAAACTGCAATATAGTAGTACTGATAGTTTGTCAGGTGGACTTCATGTGAAATAGAAAAACAAGGCTGCTGAATTAATGGAAATGAGAGGCAAATATTTGCATTTGGTTGATACTAAGTTTGGAACAATTTTTGAATTTGATAAAGATTGTAAGAAATCTTAAGAAAATGGTAAAAGTTAACTATCAAAGGTTCCTAAAGAAGTATCAACAATTGCTGTTGCAGAATTCGTTTGTGAAATTGACCATAAAGCTTCAGAGAGAAGAATTAACGCTGGAAGTGAAAAATGTTTGGAATCTGTGAAGATTTTGTTGATGGTGTAGATGTGGTAGAATCTACTACAGACCAGTTGACTAGTCAAGCTGCGCTATTACAAACTAAACTGCACGATCATGACAATAGATTGTCTAAAATTGAACGTGACATTAGAAGTTGTATTACCCGTGGGGGTTGTAGCCTTGTTACGGACTATTCCGAAGTGGCTTATATTACAAACAGGCAATTTTTACCCTTTTGTGTGGCAATCTACATCCAAATGAGCTTTGGAACGATTTTGAAAATATTTTGCCTAGTTTTTGAACTTCGTATTATTACATCTAAATTCTTGGCTGAAGCTATAACATGTAGTGTCACTAATATGAGCAGCATTAAAAGTTTAAGGAAGACACTTTCAGAAAATATTGGAGTAAAGAGAAACAAATGGAGTTGCTAAATAGTTTCTGGGCAGGTGAAAATCATAATCCCTGAAAGCACAGTGTAAAAGTTTTGCGTTATGGTGGGTTACTATCTTGTCATATGTGACGTATAAGTTAGAGCCAGTACAAACAATCGTGGGATTAAATGAAAAGTTGCCTACGAAGTGGCGTTAGAAAATAATGTCTGCTCCGATGGATGAGATAAATAAGTTTATTGAGTACTTGGAAAAGGTCGAGAATTTATTATAGGAAGGACAGCAAGTAAATAGGAACTTTATATCCCAGGGGGGCGTAGAAATACCTCAAAAAGTTAATATGAAAATAATGGGCGTGTCTCGTAACGATAACAGGAGAAAACCGGAAGGTGGTGCCACATTACAGCAAACAGATCAATTAACGGGGAACAGGGATCTGTGTACAGGTTGTTTACTCGGAGACGTGACGATGAAGATTTTACAAAACAGTCACCAGTGTGTGTGATTAGGGTAGCAAATGAACCAGAATCTCGGAGAAGGCTAAATTAGATCCTTTCTGTGAAGTGGCTTGCATTCGCAGAACGGGTAACAGTAAATTAAACCCACTAGCCATGCCCTTTTTATGCATTAACTACCAAATAATGGAATTTGAAAGTAATGAACGGAGTGGTACTGCTGAAGATAATGTGACTAATGCAGTTACGATATGCGTGTTTAACGGTGGCTTCGAAGAGTTCCTTAATAGCAAAGAAAGAAATAAACACTGCAGTATAGAGAATATGGTACATGATTCAAAGGGAAGTGACAAATTATATGATACACAGGAGAGCGTATTCAATATAATCGATGACGTATCTGACGTATCTCGTCATGGAAAAGAGGAGAACGCAGATAAAGAGAGGTTACTGGAGTCAGACGAGAAAATGGTGAAGGAAATATTGAGGGCAATTAATGGAGATTCACGAACGTAAGGGGGGCAAGTCAGTTAATAAGAATTTAGTGAAGGATGAAGATGACGATGAATTAATGAAAAATTAATAGGTGTAAAATGAGAAAAGGTAGATATGAGGTGTATGTCGTTAGTTGGCAGACTGAAAATTGCTAAGAAGGTGAATAGCGAGTGCAATCCGGAAACTATGTGTGTAATCTCCTGACAAATAGGTTTCGATAGAAGCATAGCTTTACACGATTCACTGGGAGAAGTTGGAGTAAATAATGTTAGGGAAAAGACAGGATACCCAATTATTTTGTTTGAGGATACAGGGGGAAGAGGTGCATTGTTTAGCTTACAGTGACAGTGATCTTTATGCTGTTAGGCAGAAATTGTTGAGTACCTCTCTTATTAAAGAGTAATTAGTAATAATAGCTAACATGGGTATCCTAATAATTGTAGCCACTGAAAACGTAAGAGATCTTGTTAAATGTGAACTGATGTTACCTAGTAACATAATTTATATCCAGTTGTATCACAACTTTCTGATAATTTCCAGCTTGACCATTGACGTCTTGATAGGGGTAAATTTCTTAACAAATACAAAGGGAATTTTGATTTCAATTACAGTTCTGTAGTTATAGAGTAAAGGGAAGAACAGCTAGTACACCATTTTACAGGTAAAAGAAACAGGCAGATGAGGGAAGTGAAAATATTAGCACAAGGTCTTATAGGAAAAAGAAAGATTTCGAATGGTATATTAAATACTGTGAAGAAATGGGGGATCAAGAGGAATAGTTGACAGTAGAAACTACAAGAGAGGAGCAAGGAAAGAGTGAGTAAAAGAGGATTTTTTAACATAAAAATTTTTTCTTGTTTCTATCAGGTTTAGTAATTGACTATGAATTTTAATCAACTGATAAAGAGGATGTACAGTTTTTCAGAAAACCCAACCCAGTTACTGAGCAGCGCAAGGAATTTGTGAGGGATTTAATTCAAAATATGCTTAAGTGGCGAATCATTGAGAAAGCTTTCATTGTATATAAGAATTATATATTAGTGGTAATTAGAGATTGATCTGTGAGGCATATGTTAGGCACTAGGGCACTAAATAGAGTCGTTTTACCAGAAACCGATTAACCTGGAAACATTGGTGATTTGGTAGAAATAATTAAGAGGGAGATATTCAATAAAATGATTAGCATGTCATGTGGCTACTGGAACTTACCATGATCTAAGAAGTCCAGGAATTACGGTGACACTCTTGTTTGGTAGTCGATGTTATCAATATGAACTGTACCACTTGTACTAAATGTGTCTGTCCTTTCATATGAGTTATGTCACAATTCTTGGTTGATTGATTTCCACTTCCACTTGAGAAGAACATTGCATGCTGTTGGACAAAGTGTTGGAAGCAATTGAAAAAAGAGGAATGTAATTACTGGGAAAGGAATTCTCCCTGATCCCAAAAAAATTGAGGCTAAAAGGAAATACAAAGCAACTACTGGTAGAAAGATGGTAAAATGTATGTTTGCTTTATTTGGTTAGTATCATCATTTTGTGCCAGAACAATTTTTTAATGTTCCTTGGTTAAGCAACCCTTTAAAGTAAGAGTCCCTTTAAATGAATGTAAAACTGCATTTGAGGAACTCAGAGAGGCTTTGTGTAACAGTCAAGTAGTACATCATCTGGAATATGCTAAGCCTTTTTATTAAGTGGCACATGTATGTGGGTATGTTTTTGTGGTAGAGTTGTTTCAGTTCGACAAAAAGGGGACGACGAGGTACTCAAACCTATAGCCTTTTGTGGTAGATCTTTTCAGCAATGCGAGAGATATTATTGTTTCTCAGAACACGAGGCGTTAGCTATAATTTTTGGGTCACAGAAATTTCAAAAATATCTGTTGGGTACACAAAGTGATTGTTTACAATATCATGGGGCGTTGACTTTCTTACAGACATGCACACATAAACACCCAAAATTCACTAGGTAGGTGTTATATTTACGATACTATGATATCGAGATAATATACATCAAAGGATCTGAAATGTAGTCATGGATGCCTTATGCAGGAGTGTGGAGGACAGTCGTGCTAACATGAATCCATTATTGTGTAAGAAAGGGGGTACACATTATTGCTGCAGTGATGAAGGTAAATAAGGAAGGTCAACTCAAGAATTTTTCCAAAGATTTATGGCAGGAACAGAATTAGGATGACAATCTTAAATTAGTTAAAAGTTATTTGAGTGAACATAGCCTTCATATCAGAAAGTAGTCTAGTATTCTAAGTTAGGTAAAAAGATTTTATTCAGATGGGGGGAAGAACACAGAAATCCAATGGAAAATTGGAGAGAAATGTAACGAGGAAACAAAACGATCTGTTGCTGAGAAGAATGTGTTGTGTTGAAAAATAGGCAATAAGTATTGAAGAAGTCGTGTAATGATTACTAGAGCGGACACGTGAATGAAAAGAACAGTACAAGGAAATTAATGGTGGAATGGTGTGACTTGTGATAGAAAGGAGCGTTCTTGTGTTGGAAGATAGACAGGATGGTATGTAACAGTGCAGTAAATGATATCTGATTCGGTTTCTCAGTAATGCAGTTACTAAATGTAACTAACTGCTTATTGAATATAATGCTGATCATAGAAGAACATGTTTTTATGAGGAAAAGTGATTAATAGGTTTTGGAATAGTGATAGAAAACTATTCATAACTAATTACATGTAACTGATAAGTTATGGAATATAATACTGATCGCAGATGAGTATGTTGTTATGATGAAAAGTGATTAATAGGATTTGGAAATGTGACAGAAAACTTACCAGATGTGAGTAGGTAAGGTAAACTGAACAGTATGATAAAGTAGAGTTTTTGTTGTAATTTTGAATATATACAGTTTCACATTTTGGATGTAATCTCTTTCTGTATTAGGTCAAATATCTTATTATGATGATTATGTGTGGTATCCTGGCCTGCTAGCGCTACATGTGACTGCATGTAAACTGAGAAGAGAAACTGGTAAAAACAGTGGTAAATACTATATCTTCTAAAACTTTGTGAGAAAATAATTTGTGCTAGTTTCATGAGTGTTGAAAGATTTAGCAAAACCTAGTTAGGTAAAATTTAGTGAGGTTATTAAGTAAATCTATGAAATTCCGTCGCTAGCAACTGTTTTATTAAAGTTAACTATGCTTCCCACTCCAGGAGGTAAAGTTTTTCAAGTACTTTTGTGTTTGTGGCATTTGAAAGAACCAACTAAATACAGAAACTCTTTTAATGAGAAGATTCAGTTTAATAATTTAAAATTAAAATCAAGAAATTTAAAGAAAAAAATAATTTCAAGGAAAATATATGCATTAATATTTATTTCTCAGGAAGATACTGTGTAATGTAGTAGTCTTAGAATAAACTATGGTATCAGGTAAATAGCCAAGTAACTGCACCTGGACTGTATTTTAAGGAGAGGGGGAGTATCATGGATGCCATAGAAGGAAGGTGCCATGATGATGTTAGAAAAACGCAACTTATGACACGGGTGACATGCCATACACAATATAGGATGGAACTACAATTATAGACAGATGCGTTACTGAGAGAAGTGACTAAAGCAACTTGAGGAGGAAGTGTAAAAAATTGAAGAGAGTATAAATGGACAAGTATTTTGAAATTAAGAAACAACATAAACTCTTTGTTTGACTAAAATGTTATAAGTTATCTAAACTCCTCTCAAAACAGGAGTTATTTTATTGCTTTAAAGAATAAATAGTGTAGTTTATGATTTTGTGTAGAATATCAGGGTAAACAAGATTTTGTAAAATAATAGACCAGGGCAGTTTTAGAAACTCCAAGTCCAGAGTAAGAACTAAGTATTTTAGTTCTATAGTTAGCTTTTGGAAACTAATTACATTTTCGAAAATAGTCGCAATATTGTATATTTATCAAAGATTTGCTTGCAACCATTACTATAGTCATATGGGGTGTGAGGCTTAGCACTTCTTATTGCGCCCGTGTTAAGTAAGAAACGGTAGTGGGCAGACAGCTTCAGACATTGGGTCATGGTTATCGCATAACAGACGCGCTATGATCCAGTAGCTAGCTGCAGTACTTGTGACTGTGGTCGAAAGGTCTCACCTTCTTACAGTCAATGACATTACCTAGTAGCTGAAACATATTTTGCAAATAAAACCGTAGTTACTGTGATTATTATGACTGTCAATCACTATTGCTAATTTGTGTATTAGTGTGGATGATGGTGTGAATCAGAAATAAGATATTAAATGAATATTGTAATGTCTATTAACAGAGTACACGTCAGCATGAGAACTGTGACTGTTCAGAGAAAGTGAATTACACCCCCAGGAAGATATCGTACTGTACAAATAGCCAGTGTTATAGACTGGGAAAGCATAAAATACTATACGATAATTAAGTTATTAAAGGAGTGAATTAGTTTGATACGTGTGGATTTTTTAAATATGTTCATTTAATAAACTGTTCATAAAAGCTTGTACGTTCAGAGTGATCAAATGCAAGAAATGCAGTATTGTGCCGTTTCATACTAATATCGGATTGTCTACGATGTGTATCAGGCAATCATATTACAGTATGTTTGCACATATTTTATGCAGATAAAGAATGTCCTTGTGAAGTCTAAAGAGTTCAATTTAGAGCTCAGCCGTCATTATGTTCGGACATGTATATAAAGGGCTCTGAGTAGATTTGTTAATTTTGCAGAATAATGATTAAAACTTCGCCATGGAGGGGTGCAAAGTGGGTGGGTACGCGTGAGAACAACGAACACGTGAAATTCCGATTTTAATATGTGAAGTGCTACATTCGGACAATCAAAACCCGCGTCATATATAATACAAGCCTTGTCCGCAAAATGAACATTCGCAGTTGCCAAATTGTATGATACTCCAGTGAGCTCTCTGTGACAGATAACAAGTTTGGTAATCCTTTAGGTAACTGTTTGGTTGGTTACCATAAACTGGCTAGTATGAGTGTCTGTGATTCCAAGTGTGTGTTGAAACTAAAACATGAGATAAACATGTGCTTGGCAGTGTTTTTGGATCTAAGAAGTGCCAGAATATCGAAGTTTTCGTAAGAGACTGCATTTCAGGCAATCGCTCAGTTAACCTGATACCGAAAATCATTTGTTCAATAGATTTGGACTCGTATAATGCTTATGGTCCTACTAGAGCTTTTCCATGAGAGGAACATCATTCGTTTTTAGCTGGGAAGACGTTTGGGCAGGACTGCAGAAGAAAAAATCACCGCAACGTGAGTGAACATTATTTCTGTATGTTGAGTACACAGTGACCGCGCAGTGCCGTTAAACTTTACGTCTCCATCCGACGCGGGGGTCGCAATCAGCACTCTTAATATGGCCTCACTTCCCAAGACATTGTGGAGGTTTGGAATTGAATCCCGAAAATTGGTATAAAATCTCTTGAGAAAGAATTTTACGCCACCACGTCACCTCTTTCTGTCAGTTTAATACAGCAATGAAAATTTCATCCACCTCCTAGAACCGCCTTATTTAATAGTCAACCACTACCACACACGCGTGTACTAGCAAGCCCGACAAGGGAGCCGGGTATTAATTGCCAATAAAAATATTTGTCTTGGCAGCACATAAACCATGAAGTCCCCTCCAACATGTGACTAGGTATTGTTGACAGCTTTCATTACGTTAACCGTTTCTCCTACCATATAACGGTACTTGTTTTAAGATAGTTTCCCAAGAGTTAGACATGTGAGAACGATGAAAAACAATAACAGCCGTCTCAGCAAAAAACACGGGTGACCATTGTTTCTGGAAAGAAGAATTATGAAACCGATGGTTGAATTACACTTCAGGCCGTTTTAACAACGAATCTGAAGTAAGGTGTGGGTGAAGGAGGTACAGAGTAACCCAGGTTCTTAGGGGATTAGTACTAATGAAAAGAGAAGAGAAAATAAGAGGAGTTGAATGAAAAACATGACACTGAAAAAAATGTGGACCTGTCAGGGGAAATTCTTCGATGATGGATGTGGTGAATCTGATACTATAATAAATTTTGGAAGAGAAATTTCAAGAATGAAGAATCGGAGTGGTTCAGCTTATTGTTAAATGAGACATTATACTAAGGTCTTTTGTAGATGCAAGACAACTTGCTTTTGAGATGGAAAATAGGAATGAGAATGGATTCTGAAATCACTTTTGGTTTATGAACGAATACAGGGAGAGGAATGTATCACGAACGAGATTATCACTCTGCAGCGGAGTATGCGCTGACATGAAACTTCCTGGCACATGAAAGCTGTGTGCCGGACCGAGACTCGAAATCGGGACCTTTGCCTTTCGCGGGCAAGTGCTCTGCCAAATGAGTTACCCAAGCACGACTCGCGCCCCGTCCTCACAGGTTTACTTCTGTCAGTATCTCGCCTCCTACCTTCCAAACTTCACAGAAGCTCTCCTGCGAACCTTGCAGAACTAGCACAACGTTCTTCCAGGAGTGCCTATGTTGTGAGTATCGTGAGGTAGTTCTTGGAGTCAACTACTGAATAGCGTCCACCTGAGAAACCAAACATGTCAACGTAGCTTGTAGTAATCACAGTCAGAAGCATCCAACACAGGCAACCGACGCACTTAAACCATAAAAGAGGTGTACTCGTACTTTGCGGCATAACTTACAGGTACTTCAACCCAGCTACAGTTATTGGCACTTGAAGCACGTTAGTTTCCACGCCAGTACTGGGTGTTCGGTAGAACGAGTAAACAGATAACTACATTAATATCTGTACCATATACTCCAGCTCATCTCCCCCCCCCCCCCATGAACCATGGACCTTGCCGTTGGTGGGGAGGCTTGCGTGCCTCAGCGATACTGATAGCTGTACCGTAGGTGCAACCACAACGGAGGGCTATCTGTTGAGAGGCCAGACCAACGCTTCGTTCCTGAAGAGGGGCAGTGGTCTTTTCAGTAGTTGCAGGGACAACAGTCTGGATGATTGACTGATCTGGCCTTGTAACACTAACCAAAACGGCCTTGCTGTTCTGGTACTGCGAATGGCTGAAAGCAAGGGGAAACTACAGCCGTAATTTTTCCCGACGGCATGCAGCTTTACTGTATGGTTAAATGATGATGGTGTCCGCTTGGGTAAATTATTCCGGAGGTAAAATAGTCCCCCATTCGGATCTCAGGGCGGGGACTACTCAGGAAGACGTCGTTATCAGGAGAAAGAAAACTGGCTTTCTACGGATCAGAGCGTGGAATGTCTGATTCCTTAATCGGGAAGGTAGGTTAGAAAATTTAAAAAGGGAAATGGATTCATTAAAGTTATATATTGTGGGAATTAGTGAACTTCGGTGGCAGGAAGAACAAGACATTTGGTCACGCAAATACAGGGTTATAAATACAAAATCAAATTGGGGTAATGCAGCAGTAGGTTTAATAGTGAATAAAAAAAATAGGAGTGCTGGTAAGCTACTACAAACAGAATAGTGAACGCATTATTGTGGCCAAGATAGACACGAAGCCCACGCCTACCATAGCAGTACAAGTTTATATGCCAACTAGTTCTGCAGATGACGAAGAAGTTGAAGAAACGTGTGATGAAATAAAAGAAATTATTCAGTAAGTGGAGGGAGACGAAAATTTAATAGTAATGGGTGACTGGAATTCGGTAGTAGGAAAAGGGAGATGTAACCTCCCCCTCGCTTACCGATCTTAATGACAGTGAAGAATTAAACCGCGTGTACCTAACGGAAATTTCGGAAGTTAATCTGTCGGTAAAGAGGGAGGAAAGGGTTTCACCTAAATGAAAGGAAAAATGCAAATGAAATTGGTGGAAATTAATTTTGAGAAAAGGGTAAAATCAAGAAAGAAAGTAAATGTGCGGTCGTCACGTTATCAATTAATTGACGTTAATTAGATATTTGAGATTTGGGGAAAATTACGGTCGCCAGTCCTATGGACAACTACTATAATAGCTGAAAAAGAAAGGTCATTGCACATATAATTTGCACTAAAAGCGTGACAACTGAAGGTTGACACATGTTGTGTGAAAACTGAAAGTTTGTCAGAAGTAATAAATTTCGTTACACTCTGACTTAATGTAGCAAAGGAATAAATAATTATAGTTACGAAAATGGAACAGTTTAAAAAGCTGAGGTCTGCCATACAGTTCTAAAACTTTACGTGCTTCCAGTCTTCCTCGTTGGTTGATTGAAGGTTTGAAGCCGTCGATCGAGGAGGTGGTGACAGACACTCATTGTCGGCCATCGATGGTGCAGAAGCTGGATGTTGGCGCGCCTTCTTCTCGACACGGTCACCAGGCGAAACGGGCTCTTGAAGTACGCCAGCTAATGCTTCCCGTCCGCGACATCGTGTCAGAAACTATCATAGCAAGTCGAGCGCCATTACATGCTGCCCAACCCCGAAAGCGCGGCAACTCGCGGGAGCGTCACACAACACACCTGCTCCACCGTACTACTCCAGCCAGACTCCCCCCCACCCGCGCTCCACGCGACAGAGTTAACACTACCAAAGATCCTAAACACTTTGGTTCTCCACACGACCTATCGATGTATTCGTTCGATAGCATAGTTTTCCCTAGGCCACACCCAGCGTATAAATACAAATAATATTCACAAAACAAACCAATTGTACATTGACATAAATGCATATATATATACAAATAGTAAAACAATTACAATATACAAAGACACAGAAACGTTATATCTTCAGGTAACAAAATAAGGAAAAAAATATGCAGTGCAATAGATGGAAATTGGAGGATATGTATTTCCGACGTTACACGTGCCCCACATTGTCTGAGGATGTTCGTGTAACCTAAACAGACTCAGAAAATGTCCCAAATTGAAAGAAAAAAACAGCGGAAATGCATATGCTCAAAACATCAAGAAAATTTAGGATTAGCCTAATTAACCATAAACCAATTTTTAGACCATAATAATTGAGTGTAGACACTCTTAATCTTATTCCACTGTGTCATCTTACACAAACGAAAACAGGTTGACAACATATTAAAATTCATAGAAAACATAGAAAATGGTTTAGCTATCCAAAAAATCAAAATTCCTAACAGTATCAAGAAATGGAATACTATTTACAAAATTAATCAGAGTACATGGTCATAAAAAAAAGGTATATCAAATTACGCAAATTAATAATTAATTACATAGAATACACATTTTATATAACCTTTTCATAATTAATATTCTCGTCATTAGAGTCCACTTAACGCAAAACAAGAAAATAATACACAGCAGAAAAAAAAAGATAAAAATTGACAGCAGAATTCTTTCACATCAGCTGTCCAGGAAGAAAAACAACTCCGCCTTCCGTACCTGCAAGTACAAATAATGCCGACAGTGGCACAAGAGCCGACAGCGGCACAATAGCCGACAGCGACTCCGCCTCGCCAGTATTGTTGCGCCCGCCTTTGCGGCACGCTTGATCTCACTCGCCCTTGTAACGGCATTTTCACTGAATTCTTTCGGAAAAACTCACTCCCGAGTAATCTCAAGGAGTCCGTTAACACTATCACAGTGGATAACGCGTCACTGTCCATCATCACACGCATGTACTAGCCTGAAACTTAAAACAGTGTCTGAGTAGATCGCCAATGACTATTAAACACATCATATTCATGAATTCCTTCAGCTAGTTACAAAATCATATTTACATGCCTTAATCTACAGTGACTCAGCTGAAATCTGAAACTAGCAGCTTGGATTTTTATATTCATATATAATCAGTAACTCTTAAATCATTTAATCAAAATTAATTACTAATTAATTACAACTTCTTAATGTCCTCTTGGTCCGCCAAAAGCATGGCAACATGGCAAATCCTTAAATCTTACACTCTATATTTACATACTGTACAAATTACCCATTCTGTGGTGTTAATCAATCCTTGGTTGGTACAATTTCAAGTCTACAATGTTCCGTGTACCTAATAGTTTTCCAAGTACTAAGTCTCCGATTGCAAACTTAGCAAAACGCGCTTTAGCGTCAAGACGACGTATGCGAGCATCGGCTCGTAGCTTCATTATTTCTCGCAAACGATCTGTTTTCACGGCAATACTAATGTCAATCCATGGAGGGAATTAGATTATCTCTTCCACAAGTCCCGGTTTGTCTGGAAACACACTCATATTCCTCATGATCACTTCATACAGGCCTCGTCTTTGTTCGTGTGTTACGTTTGACACACCGTCTACAATACTTTCCAATTCACTTTCTACACTATTGTCAATGCCGAGATTCCTCACATTACAGTAGTTAATATTCATACCTACGTCAATACCAGCCGGCCAGTTAACAATGTGTATAGGCTGATGTTGCCTATGCACATCGTCTCCTGCCTTGTCAAAACTAACTACTATTGTTTTATCTTGTGACGTACATGTCAAGGTTTTGCTTTCGCAATTAATCACTGCACGGTACTTTAATAGCCAATCTAACCCGATAATTACATCCGTAGTTAAGTCTGACACGACAACAAACTCTTGTTCAAATCGTGCCCCACATATCTCAAAGTTGCCAAATTCTGTTTTGTGACCGATTTACTGGCCTTCCCAGTAGCACCAATAATATTCACTCCTGTTACTGGCATAACTACGACACCAGGTCTGTCTTTCAGTAACTCAAATATTTTCCCAGACACAGCACTCAATTCTGCACCGGTGTCAATCAACACGTTTAGTTGTAGGTCGTGCATATTAACAGACACTACTATCTGTCTACACTTGTCCTCGGCTGTTTCTTTATTTTCCCACAGTAAATCCTCGTCCATATCCCGGTCATTCCAGAAGAAACCATCCGGCTTTGATCCTAAATCCGGCTTATCTTGCGGCTTTTTCAGCCTCTGTTCACATACAGTTTTAATTTCAACACGTTTGTCCTGAGGCTTACTCTGTAGCTTCGCCTCCAATACCGAAACCTTTTCCTGTAACTCTTCAACTAGTGAGTGTTGCTTTGTTATCAATTCACTAATTGTCACCTTCGTTGATTGCTCTTTGGTCAGATTGATCTCATCTGCCAATCTATCTGGAGGAATGTGCCCAGTACTATCTGCAATTACTTCCACTGGATCTGTGCAACCCACACTGCTACCGTCCGACCGTATAACGTCAGCTCTAACCTCATACACGCTGTAATCTACGTGCTTTTCTACCAATCGCGTCCGGCTATCACTAAAATCTTCGTAATCTTTCTCCTTAATACTCTCGCAATGTTTAAACTGGAGGTTGGCCTCGGATGGGTCGGCTACTTCTACCACTACAACTTTCGGTAAGGTCTGCCGGTTAGGGCCAGAACTTTTCGTTACTACTTCAACATCTAACTCCTGCCGGACGGGACACGACGAATCTTGCTCGTGCTCCCCATTAACATAAACTATTTCTGGTAAAGTCTGCCGGTTAGGGCCAGAACTTTCTATCACTTCACAAACACTATCTTCCTGCGGGACGAGACGCGGCGAATCCTGCCCGCGCTCCCCATAAACACTTCTGCCGTACAGGCCCCTATAATCTCTTAGTTCGTCGTATAAGCGACCGAACTGCCTTAACCAGACCTCATCCCTCTCTGCATCCACTCGCTCGATGACGGACGTGTTATCCGACATCTGATCTTCTCTCAACAATTGCGAATCATTCTTAAACTCAATCTCCAGTTCCGCTGTGGGTGTTACAGTTGCCACTTTATAATCGATTTCCGGAACACTACTTCAGTTGTTCTCACTGACAGTGAATGTATTTTCTACTGCCGTGTCTACAGCTGATCTACTACTTGTGGGCGCACTCCTTTCTCTTAACACTGGCACAGTCTCCCTCCGTTGATTATTCCATACGGAATTTTCATAACGACGACACCTCGGTTTTCTACTGTTATTGGGCCACCAACATTTCACCACTCCCGGTCGGACCCTCACCGGCGCGGCTAATGGTTTCCCTGTCTCGTCCCAGCAGATACGCTCCCCGGATGCTGCTGAGGCGGCTGAACACACCCTCTGGCGTTATTACTATTCAGCGAAGCCCGTATCACGGTAGTATGATACTGGTTTCCGTCATTCCTGTTATTTTTTGCATTGTACCGATTGTCATTACGGCCCTAACCATTATTGTTATTGCTGCCAAGATTGCGGTATGCTTTATTCCCAAAGTTATTATTGTTGTGGTTACTGTGGAACCCGTTGTTCTTACCACGGCCTCTATCACTGTCGCGATTATTGCGCCAACTGTCCTCGTCCTCAACTCTTTCCAATAAATCATTGATTGTCCTGTAATTGCTTCCTACGTAGAGTATTGCATTATCTGGAAGCTTCTTGTAGAGTTCCCAGACAATTTCGGATTCCGTGCGGCGATCACGCAAATATTCCAACTTGCAGATCCAGCCCTCACAAAACTCCTTCATCGAGCCCTCAAATTCGCATCGAAAGGCCTCGATACGACAAATTCGCGCCAGACACTTTGTTGTTTTTGATCTGACCAGTATTCTGCCAGAAACAAATTTTTAAACTCGTCAAAAGTCAGGTTCGTAATATTGAGGTTTAAGCCCCAAAGCTTGGCATCACCAGCCAACACGTCAATAACCACATTAATTTTTCTCTCATTAATCCATGATTTGGGTAAAACTATTTCACAATTTTAAAGAAATCCGTCGCGTGTATATTGCGTTTTTTTCAAGGGGTCGAACCGCCCCTCTTTCGTCAACAATCCGAACCGTGTGCACAGATTGGCACATAGCTCTGTTTTTCGTCAAGTTTCTTTTCTAATTCCGAAACTCTCGTAATTACTTGGCAATTGGTTGTCGCAAGCGATTGCACTTCCCTCTTTTTCTTTTCGCAGGTATTAGCCTGCTTCCTCACTTTGGTATCTACTTCGGATACTAAAGCCTTTAAAGTTTCCACCTTCTTGTGATCCCCTTTTTTCACTAATTGAATTTGTTCCGTCACCTTATTCTCGATGATCGGAGCAACTGCTCCTCCTACACTTTTCTCGAGTCTTCTAATTTCGGAATAAAAACGAGTATTTATGCTCGCAATTTCCGCCTGAACGCCTATCATTTCCTGTTTAAGATTACCGATTTCGGTATTAATCACAACAATATCTTTTTTGATTTTATCGTCTTTTGTGTTAACAACTCCAACATTGTTGTTAACAACATTAATAGCTTTGTTCTGATTGTCTAGCTTCCGTCCAATTTTTTCAGACTGAGCTTCTAGCTTGGCAGACTGAGCTTCTTGCTTGGCAGCCTGAGCTTTAATTTCTGCCGATTGACTCCTGATTTCGTTAGACAAATCATTCAATAAATCAGTTAAATTCCCGGAAACTACCGGTTTTACTTCCGTAGCTGGTTCCTCTATATATCTTCCCCGGTATTGGTCATCAAGGGGCACAGATTTGATTTTCACTTCCGATTCCGAAACATTTTCTAAAGTTTGGAATTCCATTTCTGCTATTTGCTGCGTTTCGGCGGTTGCGTCTTTTATGCTAGCCGCCTGCACCTGAACAATGAGTTCCGCGGTGCGTGTTTCCCACTGTTCGACCGATTGTTCCGTATCCAAGTCTACCAAATTTTGGTAATTGTTGCCTTCACTCATTTTAATAATTTTCAATATAAATGCCAAATCTCAAACCTAATTAGGATTCCTCCAACTACTTATTCTCGTTGACGTAACGAGCTCTTCATAACAAGTACTTTGTTACGAGAACAACCTCAAATCCGAAGATTGTCCTGTCACCAGGTCGCCACGTGTAACCTCCCCCTCACTTACCGACCTTAATGACAGTGAAAAATTAAACCGCGTGTACCTAATGGAAATTTGGGAAAAGCAATCGTCACCGAAGTTAATCTGTTGGTAAAGAGAGAGGAAAGGGTTACATAGAAATGAAAGGAAAAATACAAATGCAATTGGTGGAAATTAATTTTGAGAAAAGGGTAAAATTAATAAAGAAACTGAATGTGCGGTCGTCACGTTAACAATTAATTGGCGTTAATTAAATATCAGTGATTTGGGGAAAATTACGGTCGCCAGTCCTATGGTCAACTACTATAATAGCTGAAAAAGATAGGTTATTGCACATATAATTAGCACTAAAAGCATGGCAACTGAAGGTGGACACGTGTTGTGTGAAAACTGAAAGTTTGTCAGAAGTAATAAATTTCGCTACACTCTGACTGAATTTAGCAAAGGAATAAATAAAATCGGAAAACTGAATGTTAATTTAGTGACTGAAATTAATAGTGAATTTTGTTTCTGAAGCACTACGAAATTCAATAATATAAGGTTAGCCTTGGGCTACCTCAACAATCATTTGAAAAGCTACTTGAATCTACGCAATTTAGAAATAAGAGATTTAACTTTGAACTTGAATTAAATGATTCTGAACAATTAACAATTGTAACATTTAGTACATACCAAGCTGAGCTGCAGTCACAGGTAAGCTAAAATATGCTAACAAAACTCGCACTCTTAATTTGTGCTTGTGTAATCTAAATATTGTAGCCACCTATGAATTCCTTCACTGAACTTTGAAATTAAAGCAGTGAAATGGAATGATATTTCTTTAATGCTTGCGTCTGAATTTCAACGACACTCGGGTTCATTTCGGAAAAGGAAGGGACCCTGCTTGATAATGCAATTGGGACAATGAGCAACAAATGTTCATGCTAAGTTGCTGTAATTTTAGTTACGAAAATGGAACAGTTTGAAAAGCTGAGGCCTGCCATACAGTTCTAAAACTTTATGTGCTTCCAGTCTTCCTCGTTGGTTGATTGAAGGTTGGAAGCCGTCGATCGAGTTGGTGGCGACAATCACTCATTGTCGGGCGTCGCTGTTGCAGAAGCTGGATGTTGGCGTGCCTTCCTATCGACACAGTCACCAGGCCAAACGGGCTCTTGATGTGCGCCATTTAATGCTTCCCGTCCGCGACACCGTGTCAGAAACGAACATAGCAAGTCGAGCGCAATTACATGCTGCCAAATCCCGAAAGCGCGGCAACTCGCGGGAGCGTCGCACAACACACCTGCTCCACTGTACTACTCCAGCCAGACTTCCCCCTGCCCGCGCTCCACGCGACAGAGTTAACACTACCAAATATCTTAAACACTTTGGTTCTCCACACGACCTATCGATGTATTCGTTCGATAGCATAGTTTTCCCTAGGTCACACCCAGCGTATAAATACAAATAATATTCACAAAACAAACCAATTATACATTGACATAAATGCATATATATACAAATAGTAAAACAATTACAATATACAAAGACACAGAAATGTTATATCTTCAACTAACAAAATAAGGAAAAAAATATGCAGTGCAATAGATGGAAATTGGAGGATATGCATTTCTGGCGTTACAGAGAGAATGCAACGTAGTAGATGAATATGGATTGGGGGGAAAGAAATGAAAGAGGAAGGCGTCAGTTAGAATTTTGCACAGAACACAACTTAATCACAGCTAACACTTGGTACAAGAATCATGAAACAAGGCTGTATACATGGAAGAATCCTGCAGATACTGACAGGTTTCAGATAGATTATAGAATAGTAAGACAGAGATTTAGGAACCAGGTTTTAAATTGTAAGACATTTCCAGGGGCAGATGCGGACTCTGAGCTCAATCTATCGGTTATGAACTGTAGATTTAACTTGAAGAATCTGCAAAATGGTAGGAATTTAAGGACATGGGATCTCGATAAACTGACTAAACCAGAGGTTGTATAGAGTTTCAGGGAGAGCATAATGGAACAACTGACAGGAATGGGAGAAAGAAATACAGTAGAAGAAGATTGGGTAGCTTTGAGGGATGAAGTTGTGAAGGCAGCAGAGGATCAAGTAGGTAAAAAGACGAGGGCTACTGGAAATCCTTGGGTAACAGAAGAAATATTGCATGTAATTGATGAATGGAGAAAATATAAAAATGCAGTAAATGAAGCAGACAAAATGGAATACAAACATCTCAAAAATGAGATCGACAGGAAGTGCAAAACGTTAAAGCAAGGATGGCTAGAGGGCAAATGTAAGGATTTAGAGACTTATCTCACCATGGGTAAGATAGATACTACCTACAGGAAAATTAAAGAGACCTTTGGAGAAAAGAGAACCACTTGTATGAATATCATGAGCTCAGATTTAAAGCCAGTTCTAAGCAAAGAAGGGAAAGCAGAAAGGTGGAAGGAGTATATAGGGAGTCTATACAAGGGCGATTTATGGAAATGGAATGGGATGTAGATGAAGATGAAATGGGGGATATGATAGTGCGTGAAGAGTTTGACATATCACTGAAAGACTTGTGTCGAAACAAGGCCCTGGGAGTAGACAACATTCCATTAGAACTACTGACAGCCTTGGGAGATCAAGTCCTGACAAAACTACCCATATGGTGAGCAAGATATAAGAGACAGGCGAAATACCCTGAGACTGCAAGCAAAATAAAATAATTCAAATGCCAATGAAAGTAATTGTTGACAGATGCGAAGATTACCGAACTATAAATTTAATAAGTCACGGCTGTAAAATCCTAACGCGAATTCTTTACAGACGAATGGAAAAACTAGTAGAAGACGACCTCGGGGAATATCAGTTCCGTAGAAATATTGGAACATGTGAGGCAATACTGACCCTACGACTTGTCTTAGAAGCTAGATTAAAGAAAGGCAAACCTACATTTCTATCATTCGTAGACTCAGGGAAAACTTTTGACAATGTTGCTGACATACTTTCTTTAAAATTCTGAAGGTGGCAGAGGTAAAATCCAGGAAGTGAAAGACTATTTACAATTTGTACAGAAACGAGATGGCAGTTACAAAAGTCGAAGGACATGAAAGGGAAGCAGTGGTTGGGTAGGGAGTGAGACAGGGTTTTAGCCTCTCTCCGACGTTATTCAATCTGTATATTGAGCAAGCAGTGAAGGAAACGAAAGAAAAATTTTGAGTAGGTATTAAAATCCGTGGAGAAGAAATAAAAAGTTTGAGGTTCGCCGATGACATTGTAATTCTGTCAGAGACACCAAAGGACTTGGAAAAGCAGTTGAACGGAATGGACAGTGTCTCGAAAGGAGGATATAAGATGAACATCAACAAAGCAAAATGATGATAATGGAATGTAGTCAAATTAAATTGAGTGATTTTGTGGGAATTAGATTCGGAAATGAGACGCTTAAAGTAGGAAAGAAGTTTTGCTTTTTGGGGAGCCAAATAACTGATAACGGTCGAAGTAGAGAGGATATAAAATGTAGATTGGCAATGGCAAGGAAAGTGTTTCTGAAGAAGAGAAATTTGTTAGCATCAAGTATAAATTTGAGTGTCAGGAAGCCGTTTCTGAAACTTTTTGTATGGAGTGTGACCATGTATGGAAGTGAAACATGGACGATAAATAGTTTGGACAAGACGAGAATAGAAGCTTTTAAATATGTTGCTACAGAAGAATGCAGAAGTTGAGATGTGTAGATCACATAACTAATGAGGGGGTATTGAATAGGATTGGGGAGAATAGAAGTTTGTGGCACAACTTGACTAGAAGAAGGGATCGGTTGGTAGGACATGTTCTGAGGCATCAAGGGCTCACAAATTTAGTAATGGAGGGCAACGTGGAGGGTAAAAATCGTAGAGGGAGGCCAAGAGATGAATACACCAAGCAGATTGAGAAGGATGTATGTTGCAGTAGATACTGGGAGATGAAGAAGCTTGCACAAGTTAGAGTAGCATGGAGAGCTGCATCAAACTAGTCTCTGGACTTACCGAAAGCAAGAGGCCAAAGAGATAGAGAGAAGTCAATCTCCATGCTGCCAGTCGGGATGTTCAATCAATGTTGCATTCTGAGCGTTCAGTGTTTAATCATTCCTTACTGGGGTACAGTGAAGATCAATACGAACCAAATATTACTATAACACCCAACTGTACTATAACCAGTAGACCCAGAAAAAGGCCGCAGCAACCGTGGCCGAAACGTTAGTTTTCCTCCATCAGCAGTGGTTTTATACATTAAGACGCGGTGCCACACCCAGAAACTTTTATGTCGACTGACTCTGGCCGCGGAAGCCTACGCAATTGTATGTACAACTCATGTTTACTAAAACTAGCTAGTACTTCTTTGAAACGATCAGCTTCTTGTTACTCTTAATCTGCGTCCAAAACTTACATCTCCTAGGTTTTCCTTCTCGGTCCTAAGGCGTTTTCCCTGACCGAATGTACACTGACCAAGTGGAGCACCAAGGAGATACGTCGAATGGCAGTGTAACTTCCTACACACCAACGGCGGGTATGAGTGACTGAAGTTGCAAATCATTGTGAAAGGTAGAAAGGCCACGAGAGTGTTTTAGTGTTGTTCGTGTTTGACATCATCAGATGATGAGTGACCACTGTGAAGGAGACAGGGTTGCCAGACACTCGTGTGCGACAGCATTATCGGCACCGGAGTTCGGAAATGCCCAGTAGAGAGTTTCCATGTGTCCAGCTCGCCGAAACGTACAGTATCCTAATTTTTCGGGGCATTCGGATGTGACAGAGGTCGGATATAGGACGGCATGGGAATGTGGGGGCATGTATACTCTTCGATAACGGGTCAGTCAACGTCGGACTACCAGAATGCAGGATCTCTGTTTGTGCACCAAGCACATCAATACCCATTCACATTTGAGTCTGCCAACCGAGAGGGCGTAATGGACTCCCTGCAACATTCTGCGTTATTCAGACCATTGATCGGAGACTAACAGGAGCTGGACTGGGGAGTTACCATTGCGTCGGTCGCCGTTGACTTCACTACAGAAACTGCTGTATCTGTAACGGTGACCTGTGCCGGGTGCAAATGATTGCTATTGAATTGCCTTGCACTGTTTCCATGCTGAATCGTGATTCCGCAATACCCCAGGCGAAAATCATCGAATAGTATGGCGGCGACTTCTGAAGAGAACGCATTGTTCCAATATTTTCGAGAGGCACAGCGGTTTTAGTCCTGGCTGCATGATGCGGACCCCATCGGGTCACACCAGGATATGTGAGTGGGAACTCTGACGACACAATGGTAGGCTCGAAAATGGCTCTGAGCATTATGGGACTTAACTTCTGAGGTAATCAGTCCCCTAGAACTTAGGACTACTTAACCCTAACTAACCTAAGGACATCACACACACCCATGCCCGAGGCAGAATTCGAACCTGCGACCGTAGCGGTCGCACGGTACATAATGGTAGGACATGTACACACTGTGTCCTCGTGTGATACAGGTACGACGCTAGTCCACGCTCGGCACCTATCTCTGTGAACTGTCTGCATGATGCTGAGACACTCCTGTGACTAGCAAGATCCCCAGATATGTTACCAACAGGACATACATGGGACTAGTTCAGACGTCAACCCCGACCGAGTGCAAGAGTTCAGGATATCAGGGACCTCTTACAAAAGTTTTGGTGTAGCTTGCTGCAGGAGATGATACAATGGCTTTATGAGGCCATTACCATTCCATAAGCTCGTGAAACCAGGAGAGAGCTGTTCTATGTCTTACTGTTAATGGGGCCACACTGCTAAATTCTTTGTAAAGTTTACTGGAGTATGTAGTCACTGAAATAGCGTCAAACACCCTACGAACACGCGAAATCTCGTGTTCTCATCACTTTCCGGGTGCTTTCCTTTTTCCGTCACCCATAGTGTATATGACTGATACATTTGATAACTGAACTGACAGCCTCCGAGGGTCTTTAATAACAGACGAGTAACAACATCGATACTTCTTATCACTGACGTTGTAAGAGTAACTTTTTTCTATCATCTAAGTAAACATTAACGTATTTTAATATCGACTGTTGGCAAACGTATGTATTTCTTTCCCTGAATACATTATCAAGTATACTCATTTTATAATTCAAACGTAAAAAACAGATTAACAGATTTTCATTTCGCGATATTTGCGTAGTGAATCTATAGTGATGATTAGGAAAGAAATGGTGGCGGGAATTCCTTCCATACGCAAAAGAAACGCATGAAGGCGCGAAGTCTTGTGCACCGGGAAGACATCAGGGAGGCAGTTGCTAGCCGCCGAAGTGTCAAGCCCCTGGAGTGAAAACTGAGGCGAAAATGAATCCAAATCTTTATAAAGCGGCCTCAGAAGCAAATATCAGCATGTTGCAACGTGGGATAGTGCGAAATATTCTGTGATGTCTGACAATGAACTTAAGTTTAATAGAGCAGTTGGTGTGAAGACCCAAAATTGCTTAAATTTTATTGAACTATTTACATTTTACAGAGCTGTCAATCGAAACAGAATATCCACTAAGCATGTCTCTTTACAGAGGATATTCACTCATAAAATTACAAAGCATCAGAGATAATTAATACTCTGGTTGTTTCGACTTATTTCTTCAGTTTATAAAACATATTTCGGTACAGTTTGCAATCGCTCTACACTGTACATCTTTTCATTATCAGGCTTAAATTATCGAACGTATCCGAAATGGATGACTGTTAATTCGTAAAGTGCGTGGTCACGAAATCTAAGGGTCCCCATCACTGGTATTATAGCTCCATCACCTCTGTTTGTCATGAAACAGTACAATATTTGCAGTGGACCATAATTTATTCTGTTTGAAATACAATGAAGGAGGGGCGCTGATGAGATTCCTCAAAGCTTTTGAATGCTATTACAGGTATTCGGCAACTGAAACGGAAAGTTAACGAGTTCCCATTTCGCGTGGGAGCAAATACAAAATCCATTAATATGGCTGTGAAGGCAATTTTGTTTTCGAAAATAGGCCGACAAATAAATTACGACAGACGACAGAAAGGCTGCAATATTTTTTGAAATCAGATTATGTGATAAAACCTTACGATTTTTGCTACCCTATTACTTTCTTCATTGAAACTTTTTCTGCAGTGCACTCCTCGTTATGGCTACATACTTAGACGTAATTGACTTTCCATCTGTGTTCTGTAGTTTTCATTAGTCCGATGCAGCAACAAATGATTTCAAACAATTGGAAGCAGGTCTCGCTCATTTTTCTGTGTTCAAGAAGAATCGTCGCACACATGCACATATTCACAGGGCTATACTGACGAGATCACTGTGATGGAGGATCATGAAAATCATTTTACACTGGCTTTTTACGATGTTTTGTTGAAAGGAAATCCACCCTGTCTCGGCAAGGACTTCATAAGCAAACTTCTTAAATTCTTCATCTATTATTTTGCCCAAGAGCTCTGGAAAGACGTGTAATAACTGACTAAATGCGTCTGACAGCTGTTAGTGAATAACGTACGGCGAGTCCAACCTTAGCCTTTACAACTTGAACTCTGCTGGGGACGCTTTCAAGGAAGTGTTCGAATGTCTAAGGAGGAATAGCAGCCCATTCTTCCTCAAAAACCGGTAGAAGGTATTGATGATGCACTCTGGGATCTCAAGAGAAGTGAACGTCCTAAATCATATCAAAAGTGTCCACTGGATTAAGGCTAGTCCATTTTAGGAAACTTTTTCTCCACGAATTATTGCCGCACGTATGCTGCTTCATGACTGTGTGCATTATCAAGCTGACACAAACAGTCATCTTCTCCGCATTCATCCTATACTGTTCACAGTACGAACATAATGCTGCAAGATGTGTACATATCCCCTCGCATCCACTGTTTTCTTATGTGCGATAAGAGGACCAACCCTAACCACAAAAACAGTCCGCGCACCGTAAACCGCTTCCTCTGCACTGCACATGATGCCAGATGACGTTCTTTATGCATTCGACAAAACCAAACCCTTCCATCGGATTGCAGCAGGTTATAGCGTGAACCATCACTCCAACTCCCTCGTTTCCAGACATCCACTGTCCATGGGCGTTACACTTTACGCCACCTCAAGCGCCGCTAAGATCAGGCTAAAAGAATAAGTGCCTTTGAGAAGTTACTGGACCACTGTGCTCCATTCTCTTTAATTGTCTACGCACAGCCACTGTGCTAGTTAGACTGCTGGTAGCATTTTGCTGTTCACGACCCCTTCCTTCCACAAATTTCATGCGATGTCTTACAACCACACTACTCAGTGCTAGGCGGCTCTCTACCTAATGTTAGTTTAGCTGTTTATATTGCTTTGTGTTTCCACTTTATAGTAGCATCATCAACACTCGACTTTGGTTGCTTTAGATGGGTTGAAATGGCCCTGATGGATTTGTTACGCAGGTGACATCCAATGACTAATCACTGAGCTTTCCCGATTAACCCAATCTGTTGTTACTGCTCCTCTTCTAACAACATAATACTCCCAGCCTTCTTTTATGTTTTTGGTTCCACCTCTGGTGCATTCTCCAACACCAAACCCTTCAATCGGATTACAACAGGTTATAGTGTGATACATCACTCCACCGAACTCGTTTCCCGTGAGTTCCTCATTACGTGGGGCTCAGTTCCTCAGGATGTAAGGTTTTCCGGATTATTTTGATCAGATAGCATAGGTAATGGTGTATAGAATGGTGCCTTGCTCTTTGACCCCCGGAGGGCATGGGATACAATGTTGCAGTGCCATACTGTTCAACGTACAAGGTTACGCAATACAACAACAGTTTTGCAATTGGATAAAGGCCTTCGAGCGGATACAACAAGTCGTTTTTACAAAGGATAAATCGTCGAAGGTAAATCTAAGTCCTGTAGCTCTTCCTCAACCTCCAGGTGACTATGTGATTTTCAATATCATCCTCCTCTTCCCTATAATCTTTCCCTCGATGACCATTCGTTACATGCAATTTCTTCCTAGTGTGTATACCGAGCAATATGTCATCATTTTTATTCTCTCATATTCATAGAAATGCTTTTCCATTCGTCACTCTTTCGGTCCATCCGATTTTACGCAGTTTTCTCTACAATTACGTCTCAACAAATTTTCTCCTGTGCAGTAGAAACACTACCAGTTTGCTGGCGGCCATTGTCTAGTTGAAGTATAAGCCCAGGATGGTTTGCCACGAAGGGCAACAAATCGGGGAGTAAAATATCGTCGACGTACCGACGTGCTGTAAGGGTGCGATGGATGACAATCAAAGCCATCATGATATGAAAAGGAATGGCATCCGAGATCATAACAATGGTATCTAGTGGCTCTCCTTGCGTCTGCAGACAAATCTTCTCTGGTCATCGTGGCTCAAATCGAAGCGATACTCTTCACTGAAGACAGTACTGCCCCAGTCAATGAGATATCAGGGCGAAGACGTCTCTGCAGACTACCTGAACAGCGGTAAGATACTAATTTGTCTGTCCCCCGCAGTATGGTCCAACGTCAGGAACTATGGGGTGCCATTTCTTTTAGTAGTAGGACTCCTATGGTTGTCATCTGCGGCTCCCATAGAGCACAGCGGCACATCGACGATATTTTACTCCCCGTTTTGCTGCCCTGCACGGCAAGCCATGCTGGGCGTATGGTTCAGCTATTACGTGTAGAGAACTATGGGCAGAGCTTTCAAACCAACTAGCGATTTTGACGTTTTAACGAGAAAATTGGACAGAATTTGGCACTGATCACCGAGGAAGACGTCCAACAACTCTGTCAGTGAATGCTAAACAGAAGGCCTAGAGGTAGACCAAGGCGTAATTGACTTGCTCAATCTGTGAAGCACTTCCTATTGAATGATTCATCAAGATTTTCTGAAACTGTAATAATTTGTCTGTACGTGTACAGTACATCTACCAATTACCGTCCTAAGCGGATAATGCCTTCGTAGTTCTATTTAAATCATTACTACACTGAGAGATAATAATAATAAAATTTTAGGGAACGATAGGTGTTTTTATCTTTGTCAAAGAGTAAGCTGTGATTTTAGCGAAGCCTATTGGCATTTTCTTCTTCTGTCAGAGTGTGCACGCTCTGCGTTCCAGCACTATCCTTCTTCTGGAGTGCATGTATGCCACTCACGCATGACGAGAAATTGGTCAGCATGAGACCGGATCGTAATAACATCTTATTTACCATCTGCCTTATCCAGTTTGACCTTTGGATTGACGTTGCCTAGACACAGGGCAAAGACAGTGGCAGCATCATTTATCAGTCATTCATTTAAAAAATGGTTCAAATGGCTCTGAGCACTATCGGACTTAACATCTGTGGTCATCAGTCCCCTAGAACATAGAACTACTTAAACCTAACTAACCTAAGGACATCACACACATCCATGCCCGAGGCAGGATTCGAACCTGCGACCGTAGCGGTCACGCGGTCTCAGACTGAAGCGCCTAGAACCGCACGGCCACACCGGCCGGCAGTCATTCATCACTATTATCAGTGGCATCATGTTGTCAGTGAGAATCCAGGCAATGCCCTCGCCCCCATCCAATCTTTGCCCTGTCTCTCGCGAAGCATATTACTAAAATTGAAAGAACCAATGAAAAGATTTGGACATAACAGAAATAACCAAATTGTGTAAATGGAAAATTAAAAGCACTTACGCCCCTCCCTCTCCCATCTTCACCCCCTTATCTCCAGCCAGTCATAACGCAGCATGAGAACTAATCAGGATGATAGGAATAGACTAAATGTGGTTTACACCCCACACTCCTCCTGTTTCCATCCATTTGCAGCATAGTACTAAAATGATGTGTAGAAATGGCTTCTCATATCTCCAACCAATCACAGAGTAGTATTAAATGAGGTGGGAAAATAGCACTAGATAAGCAGGGAAACAGCTCAGAGATATTATTTTCGAAAAAAATTACTTATGGCTTAAAAACTGTAACATATTACTTTATTTATAATACATTCATACCTTTTGCAGTTATATGAAAGTGGTGTTTAAAAATGGTTTCACAGTACAGTATGTACCTACACATACATATCTCTCTCGTAATATTAAAAGCATTCCAAGGTCGAAAACATTCATTATACATGTAAAATGGAGTACACACACTTTAGTTTGTCACATTACACAGGCTTGTAATTTGTTCTGCAGAAATTAACCATTTCTTCTCTCCCCCCCCCCTCTCTCTTTCTCTCTCCTCTCTCTCTCTCTCTCTCTCTCTCTATCTCTGTCTCTCTCTCTCTCTCTCTCTCTCTCTCTCTCTTTATCTCTGTATTTCATATGTCAAACATACTGTAATCCTTAAACACATGTGGTCTCTCACAAAAACCTTATTATTTCTTCTCTCTCATAAAGATATCTCTGTATTCATTCATCATCTACTGTAATTCTTGAACACACTTGTGCCTCCGTCTCTTAGAATAATTTTAAAAAATCTCACATCTTTGTGCCATGTTCAAAAGAAAGGTATAAATGCATCAGCCTCTCCAACTATTTCGTCTGTCACTCAGACACATCGATAGTACACACATTTCAGTGCAGCGCACTCTTCTTGTTATGCGACAGAGAAAACCGCCTCAGCTATGCTGATAAGATGTTGTTCAGCTGAGACACTGTTAAAACAAATGCTATCTGTGTGTGCCTTTTGTGTGTGTGTGCGTGTGTGTGTGTGTGTGTGTGTGTGTGTGTGTGTGTGTGTGTTGCGCGTGATTCAAACAAATTACAGATGAAGTAGGAAGGATGAGAAAGAGAACCTGACTCACAAAATATAACAGATATAAAATTTATTATAAATATCTTTTTACACAATTTTTTTCATAAATTTTTTCACTATGTGAGCATTAACAATGGATGACTGAATTTTCTTCGAAAAAGTGGATAACTTACATGCACTGTATTGTATTTACAATGCATTTACAAATGACCCTTAAACTTCTGTTGAAAAGTAGACACATTTTGCCGATATTTAGAATAAAGTCAAATTGCTATGGCACACAGTACTATTTTTCTATCCGAAAATGTTGGTATTCACAACAGTATGCATTACTTATATTATTGACACTAGTTACTTTTTTACAATCAGAAGAAATTGATATTCACCTGTTGTTACAATCTGCAGTTTACATTATTTACATTTTTGCAGTTTATATTTTTTACTTTGCACAGGTATTTACACTTTGTACAATGAAATCAATCACAATTTTTCATAAAGTGAGTTTAATATTGTTTAATAGTCGAAACTAAATGCTGATTGTAATTGGAAGAAAAAATGCGCAGTTGTTATTACTTCTGAATCCAGGATACATTGCTTACAATTACCAGTGGTGAAGATATTAGCAAAATACTGTTTTACATCTTTAGCTCTGAGCAGTACCCGCCCACAGTCGGTCTCAAGGAAGTACATTTTTGCATGTTAAGTAACAAATTCTGCAATAGGATCCCAATTTAGTTAGTCCTTCACCAGGGCAACAACATTTTTATACACCAGCTTGAATATTGTATTTGCTATTCGTTGGGAATCCCGAAGTATGGAACCGTTTGTGAACTCCACTCCTAATATCCTCATAGACAGTGGGTGTTCTGATATGGTATAAGTGGCTGTAAGAATATATTTAGCACAGTTTTACACGGATTGGCAGGAAATCGTTCAACATATACCGGTAACGGAAATCGAAATGGAGTATCTTCGATACATCCAGAATTGCCTCTCCAACTATAATATGCCTATCAAAGACTGCATTCAGTCCGTACAGCTCAATGGCAAGTGGAGTTTATTTGAAAATTATGCTGCTTTGGGATGTTAGTATTTCAATTACAGTAGCTCTCCAAACGTCTATTCCTCGATGTCACTAGTTTAATGTCCTGCATCTTTCGAAATGTCTTGCTGAAAACTTTATTCCTCATGTGTGTATCAAGAAATAAATGATATTCATTTAGTAGTATAGACTCGTGGAGATAGTCATTCTAGTGCATCAGTTTACAGCTTCATAATGTGTCTTCATTGTGAGTCAGTGCTCTCTCGATACCGAACGTTGTTACTGGTGAACTGGTATGCAAATAGTTTTATATATATATATATATATATATATATATATATATATATATATATATATATATAGGGTGAGTCACCTAACATGACCGCTGGATATATTTCGTAAACAACATCAAATACTGACGAATCGATTCCACAGACCGAACGTGAGGAGAGGGGCTAGTGTAATTGCTTTATACAAACCACACAAAAATGCACGGAAGAATGTTTTTTAACACAAACCTACGTTTTTTTAAATGGAACCCCGTTACGTTTGTTAGCTCATCTGAACATATAAAAAAAATACGTAAACATTGCCGTTTGTTGCATTGTAAAATGTTAATTACATCGGGAGATATTGCTACTTAAGGTTGACGCTTGAGTACCACTCCTCCGCCGTTCGATCGTGTGTATCGGAGAGCACCGAATTACGTACGGATCGAAAGGGAACGGTGATGGACCTTAGGTACAGAAGAGACTGGAACAGCACATTACGTCCACATGCCAACACCTTTTTATTGGTATTTTTCACTGACGCACATGTACATTACCACGAGGGGTGAGGTACACATACACACGTGGTTTCCGTTTTCAATTAGGGAGTGGAATAGAGTGTGTCCCGAAATGTCAGGCCAATAGATGTTCAATTTGGTGGCCATCATTTGCTGCACACAATTGCAATCTCTGGCGTAAAGAATGTCGTACACGCCGCAGTACATGTGGCGTAATGTCGCCGCAGGCTGCCACAATACGTTGTTTCATATCCTCTGGGGTTGTAGGCACATCACGGTATACATTCTTCTTTAACGTAGCCCACAGAAAGAAGTCCAGAGGTGTAAGATCAGGAGAATGTCCTGGCCAATTTATGCGTCCTCCACGTCGTATGAAACGCCCGTCGAACATCCTGTCAAGGGTCAGCCTAGTGTTAATTGCGGAATGTGCAGGTGCACCATATTGCTGATACCACATACGTCGACGCGTTTCCAGTGGGACATTTTCGAGCAACGTTGGCAGATCATTCTTTAGAAACGCGATGTATATTGCAGCTGTTTGTTACAACACGCTACTGAACGTCGGAGGTTTCAAGCGTCAAGTTTAGGTTACAGTATCTCCGGATGTAATTAACATTTTACAATGTAACAAACGGCACTGATTACGTATTTGTTTATATGTTCAGATGTGCTAACAAAACTAACGTGGCTCCAATTAAAAAAACGTAGGTTTGTGTTAAAGAACATACTTACATGCATTTTTGTGTGGTTTGTATTAAACAATTACACTAGCCCCTCTCCTCACGTTCGGTCTGTGGAATCGGTTCGTCAGTATTTGATGTGGTTTACGAAATATATCCGGTATATATATATATATATATATATATATATATATATATATATATATAAGTTAAATTTGCTCAGATTAAACGTCTTGTGTATTGCACGATGTACGGCACATGTTAAACGTTGCGTGTGTATATTCTGCTTGTTTTGAAGGCGCTGCTATCTATATTATTACGTATGTTTCATTGTGTCTAATATTAGAGTATGTGAGGCCACATTTCGATGACTATTCTATATAACTTGTTTTAATGAACAGAAACAAATCGAGATTGAATATTGTACTGTTGTCATGATAAATTCTTGTCATAACGGACTGTTCCAATGAAATCTTAGTTAGTATTTTTGTTCTGCCATTTATTCATTTGTTGTATCTTTGTCTGTGATTTTATAATTTAGATGATTTAATTAGAACACAGTGCAGCAGTGCACAACCACAGTTAGTAGTCGACTCATTACATTAGTATATAGTTGGTTGCCTACGCATCCGCTAGTTGGAAAGTAAAAAATTAGTTCATATGGTGATTAGTTTAACTTGAGAGTTTTGTCATCATAAACCACCCAAGCATATTGCAGTTGTCTGCTCCAGGATTGATCAGTTGTAGTCTGTCAAGTTTTAATTGGGTTGACTCATCCAGGAAAGGACTGTAATGAGCATTCCTTTCTTAGGTTTACTTGAGGACTGTGTATCCGAACAAACTGTTTAGACCTGCAGACAGTTAATGTGGGCGTTCTGAGCTGTAGTGCAATAGCAGTAGTACGAGTACTAGTAACAATGGTGTTGTTGTACGCAGGTGCAGATTTGGGTTAGCAATAGGCCACAGTATACACGTTATCGCATGGATACACGCCATTTTCGTGCCCCCACCCTGTTCCACAGTCTTTGCATCACAAGTCAATGTCTCTGTATATTCATGCTACCTCTGTTCCGCGAACTCAGCACTTTGCAATACTTGCATGATGCTGCTGAGACCACTGCTGCCTGCCAGTGCAGGAGTTTCTTCATCAGCCTGCCATGTCCGTGCTTCCGCTTATCTCTGCCAGGCAAATGTCTGTGCTGGATACACCACTGCTTGTCGGATTCACAGGTTTCATTTCCGGAGTGCCTCGTTCGTGCCTCATTCTGTCAACCCTTGCAGATGTGCGAGGATGCTGCTGATCACACGCTGCCTGCCAGTGCCACAGTTCTCGTACCTAGGTCGCCGCGGTCGTCCCATCGCTGCCTGACCGCACTGCAGCCATCGTGGATGTCCACGCTTGCACCTTCTCTGCACGCTGACTCTGCGGTGCATTATTCCGCTGCAGGCTCTCCTGATTGCTACCTCTGTGCTGCAGGTCGTGCTTGCTGCAGCCTCCCTGCAACTTCGGATTTACACCACTACTACCACGCCCAGCATCCGTTGATCACTGCCATCAAACCACAGGGTCGCTTTGCCACCGGCTTCCATGCTGTGGTCCTTCCGTGCTGTACCTACACCATGCCGCAGCATCTCCGCAGCCGCCAGCCCCTTGGTGAACCTAATCTGTACCACAGTTTTTGTCCCTGTCCGTGCCAAATCCTGTCCATACCGCAGCTTCTTTTTGATGCACCTGTTACTCAGCCGCTTCATCCATGCCACTAATGGTCGCGCCACACTGTCTCCTCACAGCCGCCTCGAAGCTGCAGCATCTCTGTTGCCTATGCTTCTATGCTTCAGCGTCTCCACGTCGTCGCTACAAACACAGCGTTTCCCCCGATTCCACCTCCCCGCAGACGGTAATTCCTGTAGCCTCCGTCCACAACACGTCGCTAAGTACCAAATTTTGAGGTAACTGACCACAGCAGTTTTAATTTTAATCTTTGTGTTTCAGATGGTCAGCCATGGCCAACGAAAATAAGAAATCGCCAAGGGAGGAGTCAGTTAGCGACGCAGAAGACCTAAAAGTCAGAAAGCAGAGTTTGAGAACCAGTTTAAAAGTAGAATAAACAGTTGGCGAAAAAATAGCTGCTCTCAATGGGAAGTTTGATCCGTTAAAACTCAGATTCACAGAAACTGGAAAGGAAATTGAAATAAATTCCGGTTTTTTACAAGGACTTAATCACAGGGGTAATGAGATAGGGGGAGGGTTACTTACTAGAGCGGAAGCTATGCTAAGTGATCTCGTGAAGCAGATTCCGGCATAAGAACAGAAATGAAATCTGTATGAAATGGAAACAGACGCGGAATTCAGATCTACTGAAGTAGACGTTTACGTATTGAATACAGGAATAAATAATAATAAGAAGAAAACCTGAAAAATAAAAGAAATAGATAGTTAATTATGTAGCTGGTCACTGTAATATGACGTTTGTGTTTCCTAAGGAGGGGGGTATTTAATAATAACTGTTTTAATTGAGAGGATGTACACCATTAGCGAACTTCTTGGATGCTTAGAAAGATACTTTTTAGTTAGTAAGAGTGAAACTACTAAAATCGAATATGTGAAACTGCAATTAGAATAGGAGCTCAAAGCTGGACTAATCACATACTTAGCAGATTGTAACGATGTTTTTATGCAAGAATTGTGAGCAGGCTAAGTGTCTGAGATTAAAAAATGATTCTTTTAGTATGGAAGTGAATACAGAAGTGGAAAGGGAATTGGGAAGGAATTTATTGTTAAGGAGCTGAGTAAGCTGATTCATTTAGATGGGCCACTGGGTAGGCTGACTGAATTCTTCACTCTAAGAAGAAGGCTACCGAAATCTGTAAGCGAGAATTCATTCATAATCCAATTGATTCTATGGAGGAATTTACCAGTTCTATTGAAAATATGTGATAGACGAATACATGTTGAACGGAGACATAGCAGGAGTCAAGAAAGGGGAAATTATGACAGAGCTATTCTAGTGGATATAACAGAGACATGAGTGTAGCAATCGCGATAGGTATTGGAGGGATAGACATGGTTGCGCCTAGAGCCAGTTCTGTGGTCATCGATGCAATGGAATAAGAAGAAATGACGTGGTCTTATTATTATTATTATTATACAAATTTGGCCGTTAAAGACCGTGAAAACAGTTATTTCTTGCGCTTCTGGGAAGTCTTCTTTCTCTCAGTCCACACTTCTTTCATTCTTGCGCTGAAGGCGGCTGTTCTCTCTTCAGACCATTTAGTTCCACAAGTCTTCTTAATTTTCACCCCGAAACCCGTGAATGAATTCAGTTTTTTTCTAAAAAGGTTTCTGTTAAATATTGTTTCCTGATCTATGTCCATTTCTTTTAGATCTCTTTCTGTGTTGATAAACCATAAATTTTTATTTTTTAGTTTGCGATCTACGAAAATATTTGTTTTGTAAGTCTATTCGGGTTCATCCTCATGATGTGGGCATAAAAGGAGCATCTTCTTTTTCTAATTTCGTCTGTAATTTTGCTGCACTTCGTATACACTTCTTTGTTGCTGTTTAGTCTGTATACAGGCTTGCCTTGATCATCTGCTATTTTCCTGTGTCCAAGAATTGTCCTCACAATTCTTCTTTCACGATTCTCTATCTGTTCTGCGTATGTAAAATTTGCCAGTGTTTCTGATGCATATAGTATCTGCGGCCTAATGACAGTCTGGTAGTGTCTGAGTTTAATGTTTTTGGATATACATTTTTTGAATACATTTGTCTGCAGTAGTGAGTTGCTGTCTCTAGTTTTTGTATTCTAGCCCTGCAGGCTGGATGACCTTTTGCCACAGGCTGAATTAGTTCACCAAGATATTTAAAATGTTTAGATACCTGTATTTTCCCGTATTTCGTAGTTATTTTCATTGGTGGATTTTTGATATTTGTAATGATTTCTGTCTTTTCAAATGAAATTTCCAAGCCTGCTTTTTCAGCAGTTTCTTTAAGTAATTCTATTTGTTTTATTGTGTCTTTTTGTGTGTAAGCTAAACAGGCGAGATCGTCAGCGAAGGCAAAACAATTGGTTTCAATGGCTTTGTAGCACCTCCCTCCAATTATTTAATATAGGTCTTATTTAATATAGGAAAATCACTATTGTATCGAGAATATACCAGAAGTGACTGACAGCATAAGGGAGTTATGTAGGAATTTTACGAAGGAGAATCAGATAGTGACAGTGGGTGGAGCAGGGAATAGTTTTGATAGTGACGGAGAATATGATGCATGTGGTAACCTGGTAAAGATAGCTACTCCCACTGGTGGCACTGATGTCATTTCGTGCAACTGTTTCAGCTTCATTATAGGCCTCATCATAATGTGGCTGTTAGGTGCGTTAACCTGAGGCTTGAGAAGGCACTGATGGCAGCGGGCATGGGTCACATCTCAGTGGTGCCAGTTGAGTCTAACAGTAGATCGAGTTTCACTAGGCATGCCCTGCACATCAGTAGGTAAGGGTAGGGGCGGCTGGCAAAGCTTATAGGTGACAGTGTAGTGGGTGGTGGTCGAATCACTCAAGGAAAAATTCCTGTAGCAGTTGGTGTTAGAGCTACACCGTTTTTAGATTGAAGTCAGCTGATATGTATACCTGCTTAAGGGAAGTCACTGTAACTAAGTGCTCACCTTCAGGGGAAGTCATGTTTCAAAGTAGAGAAGGAATTTCATCAAAATATAAGAGGTAATAAAGTTAGTGAACTGCTTATAGATGTTGACTCTGAAATTATTGCTATATCGGAAGACCACTTAAGAAATTTGAGAATTCAGAGGCTTCCTTTACCAGGATACAGATCAGCTGGTTGTCTTTCAAGGAGTTCCATGCAGGATGGGGGAAGTGGGCATGTACATAAAAAAAACAGTAATTCATTAGAGTCCATAGACGTATCACGGCACTGCACTGAACAGATATTTGAATATTGTGCTGGGTAGTTGAATTTAGTGAAACTTAACTTCTAATCGTTGTTGTTTATAGGTTCCCTAACTCTGACTTCAGTGCATTCCTGCTTAATCTACAGAGGGTTCTTGATTCACTTTACAGGAAGTACCAGAATTAGTTATATGTGGTGGCTTCAATGTCAGTTTCTTTGTATGATGATGCAAGATTAAGGATATTGGCCGATCTCCTAAATTCATATGATCTGATACAGACTGTGTTTTATGAAACTAGGGTTCAGGGGAACAGTAGCACGGTCATAGACAACATTTTTATTCATTCTTCACTACTAAACGGGCATTTTGTTACTAAAAGGGTGAATGATATACAAATTTTAACACTAAAAGGCTTTTGCACTCAAACATATGACACTTATAATTACAATCTATGTAGGAAACTTAACCCAACAGCAATAGAGAGTTTTTTTAAAACTTGACAAGGAACAAGAGTGGCAGGATGTTTATAGTGGCGTTTTCCATTAGAACGTTCTAAACGGGGTACAAGCAGTAAAAGGCAGCGTGGGTGGCTGACTAGTGGGATAAGAGTGTCATGCAGAGCAAAACGGGAATTATATCAAAATGTTAAAACTAGTCACAATGAAGCTACAGTAGCCCATTACAAATAGTACTGTAAGGTGTATAAAAATGTTATTAGAAAGGCAAAGAACATGTGGTATGCAAATAGAATAGCTAATTCACAGGACAAAATTAAAACCATATGGTTAGTTGTGAAGGAAATGTCTTGTCAGTTGCACGAGGTCGACGTTATAAAATTAGTTCGTAGTAAAAATATTTTTGTTACTGATAAATCAGATATATGTACAGTATTTAACAATCATTTTCTGAGCATTGCTGGTGAGTTACATAAAAATTTAGTTTCTAGAGGGAATCATATAACACTCTAGGCAAATGCCTATCCCAGACTGATGTCTGAGATACTCCTCTGATGAAGATTAGGAGAAGATTGAGTCAATAATTAAATCACTGAAGACTAAGGACTCTCATGGATAAGATGGAGTGCCTAGCAGAATATTGAAGTACTGCACTGCACATATTAGTTCTGTACTTACCCCTATTTGTAATTTTTCCTTTAGTAATGGCCAATTTCCTGAACGGTTAAGGTACTCAGTAGTAAAGCCGCTTTATAGAAAGAGAGAAAGAGATAATGTAGACAATTTGATATCTATTTGTATGCCATCAGTGTTTGCTAAAGTCATTGAAAAGGCTGTGCATGTAAGGATAATTGATAATTTTATACGACATGATTTGCTGTCAGATGTACAGTTCGGCTTTAGCAGTGGTTTAGCAACTGAAAATGCTATATTCTCTTTGCTCTGTGAGGTACTGGATGGACTAAACAAAAGGTTTCGAATGCTAGGCATGTATTTTGATTTAACTAAGGCGTTTGATTGTGTTGATCACAAAATATTGCTCCAGAGGTTGTACCATTACGGAATACGGGGAGTAGCTCACAGTTGGTTCACCTCTTACTATAGCAGCATACAGCAAAAGGCCATTATTCACCGTGTTGAGAATGGTTGTAAAGTGGGATCTGAGTCAGGTAAGGTCAATTGGGGGTGAGGGGTGGCCGAGAGATCAGTCTTGGGGCCAATCCTGTTCCTTATTAATATAAATGATTTGCCGTCTGGTATTATGGGTAACTCTAAAATACTTCTGTTTGCTGATGACAGTAGCTTGGTAGTAAAGGATGTTGTGTGCAATTCTGGAAGAAATACGCAGCGAGCTCAAGGACAGCATTATCTGGATTTCAGTTGACGAAACTACAGGCACTTGGGGCCATTACATTGCAAATTTAATTGCTGATGCTTCAAAAAAAGAGCCTTCTTCTTCCTATTTAGGGGCCTGCAAAGAATTTGAAAAAGTAAATCATTCTATGATCGCCAGATTTGTGAATGAGGGTGTTAGAGAAATGTTTTCTGAATATTTTGCAGGTGAAAGGGTATATTTTTATTTCAGATGTTCTCCCTATATGATCAAAGCTAGAAAATCCCTCCAAATAATTTATCCCAATTTGATTCATGTGATGTGCTTTGCTCATGGAGTACATCGCCTTTCTGAAGAAGTACGTTCCACGTTTGTGAATGAAAATAAACTGATTTCACGCACATAGAAAGTGTTTGTAAAGGCTCCCGCTTGTATCAGGAACTACAAAGTAAAACTACCGAACGTGCTTTTACCTCCCGAACCAGTGGTAGCTCGTTGGCATTAGCGAGTCGAACCTGTGTTTTATAATGAACATATCGAGGCCATTAGAGGGGTAATAGACGACTTAGATAGTGCAGAGGCTACAGTAGTTTGCTAGTGCAAGGAAGTTTTTAATTATTCCAATATTAAAAATATACGCTGCTGTGATTAGCATTCATTTTTCCCACGTACTTGCAAGTATTAAAAAGCTTGAAACTTAAGGTTTGGCGTTGAATAAATCTATTCAGTTTATGAATAAAATTATTCTAGTGAACTCCTCTTTAATGGAAGTGTTCCCAAAACAACTTAAAGAAAAGTTTGAAAACGTTATAAACAAAAACCGAAGCTTTGAACCTTAGTGCCAAATTGATAGTTTCATTAATGTGACAGGTGAACTTTTACCAGAAACAATAAGTGCAAACATAGCATCCAAATTCAAATTCGGTCCAGTTACCTCAGTTGGCGTAGTACGGTCGTTTCCTGCTTATAGAAATGTTTTGAGTGATCGAAGACACTATGTTACTACCGAAAATTTGGAACGGTATTTGGTTGTCAGTGTTTACAATAGCAGAAAAATGTAAAATAAATTTTAAATGATGCTTCAATCCAATAGTGTTAGTTCAAAGTTAATGTTGCTCAGAAAATTCATGATTGAATGTTGTTTTTTAAATAAAATGTTACGGAGATTTTGAGCTTGCCGATCTGTATGCGATATATCTCGAAGTTGGACCTGTACATACAAATTTTTTCGCTGCGGCTCACTCGCATCATCTGCTTGTTACCGACAACAATAACAGAGGAAGAGCATTTTTCGAAACACGGTATGCCTCCCCATTTTGCAAATTTTTGTAAAATAATCTCAGAAAGGCTCCCTTCCTAAGTTCTACCAGAAAGTATTCAGAAAATGATATCAGCCTTCAAAATGCACCGGTTTCTTGGGTGGCCGGCGCACCTCTTAATTGGTATGCACAGTTTCCATTTTGAGATACAATGCACGAAGTAACTACCAAGCTTTTCTTATTATTTGATCTTGCATATTTCGACACTTTTCATGCATTTTAAAGCATTTAATACATATTTTCAAACAAATTTTAAGGTTTTTATGATCAGAGACAATGAAACATCCAATCACATTTTCGACACTCGCCCTTTATTCCAACAATTCCTGGTTGATATGTATCCAAAACGAGAAGCGGAACGGATGCTCTACATAAGACTTA
This sequence comes from Schistocerca serialis cubense, assembly GCF_023864345.2. Lineage (NCBI taxonomy): Eukaryota > Metazoa > Arthropoda > Insecta > Orthoptera > Acrididae > Schistocerca > Schistocerca serialis. The sequence goes on along the minus strand of NC_064643.1, from coordinate 738,312,593 downwards.
ATGAAGAGAAACTATGCATGGAAGAATACATCCACCCTCGAGAGGCAATCATAAACGATGCCAACAATGACGACACTGGAATAATGGTAATCTTATCCTCGTCATGCATAGGAAGTACACTCAAGATACCATGACCTACATAGGAATATATGGTCGACCCGACATCTCATTACATTCACATGAAACGCGTCGTGGAAACAAATCGAAGAACAACTAAGATAAGCAAAAGCGGTCATTCATCGACACGACATAATACCAGGTGGTTTTAATTAAACTTCTCATATTTAACACGTAATAACACGGAACTAGTTACCGTGGGAGTACCAAACTTGGTAGCATTAATGTCAAGGACATGGGGAAGAGAAATAATGCAGACTCAATTCAAGTGAAACACTTTCAATGTTGCTACGGTACCATCATACCAGTACATACCAGTACCATTACCGCTACGAATGGAACTCGATGCGGCGCCCTTTATTGTGCAGAAGAATAATATAGCGCAGGATTGCATTCTGCACAGCAGAACGAAGCATGCTCCGTAGGTATGCTGGCAACCTCTCTTGATATGGTGCGATTCAGATCAGCACATGTGTGAATGTTCCCCTGGTAAACCCTGTTCTTCAGGTAGCCCCACAATCAGAAATCACATGGAGTGAGAACTGGTAACTGTGTTGACCAAGCAACTGGAAACGATCGGCTGATAATTCGCTCGTTTCCAAATGTGTTTCGGAGAAGCAGGTGAACTTTAAGAACGATGTGCAGTGGGGACCCATCTTTCATGAGAACCGTTGAGTTCAAAGCATGCCTCTCCTCTAGGGCAGGTATGACACGCTAGCGAAGCATATTGACGCAACCCTGACCAGTCACACTACACATCTTTAGTCCGTGAGCGCCAGCCTGTTCAAAACACAATGAGTCAACGATGACTAGCCGTGAAGCCATACCATACGGTGACACGTTCCCCATACACAGAAACTTCATGAACACTGACTAGAGGTGAACAGCCCCACACTAGTAACTATGTGTGTTCACCTCTCCCGTCATAGAAGAATGAGCTTCGTCTGTCCATAGGATGGTCGACGGCTAGCTTTCGTCCTGACGGGAAGTTGGAGAGCGAATTCGATACGTCGTTGTGCGTTCCGTGGTGCAACGTGCTATACGATATGGATCTTATACGGGTACCATTTGAGATTGGTTCGGAGCACCTTCCGTACGGTGCACCATGAGATGGTTAACTGTCGTGACACAGCAGGCGCACTGCCTGACGATCTGGAATTGCGCGCAGCGGTTTCTGCCATAGCAACAGCGATTTCATCAACCAGCTGTGGTGCAACTGGTCATCTGCCTGTTCGCGGAGCGACGCCCAGTTCTCCAGTTGATTAGAACTTCTTCTTCATACTCCGAACAGCCGGTGGAGGAAGAGCACCCTTCCGTAATCCTTTCAGCCGGCGATATTCTCGAAGTGGAGCTCCAGCATTAGTTTGTTTTAATAGTAGACCTTCACCAATAATGCCCAGCTCCTTTTGTCCAAGCAGATGTTGACATGTCAACAAGTGCACTGCAACTGATCAGGAGTGTGGGATTATGAACCACGATGACTGACCGTGGCACATGGTGGCCATAGATGGAACAGGACGGTGGCGATGTGAGGCACGGAATTCGTGCACTCCGTACTCTGCAAGTGAGGTACTTGTAAGGTAATTAGATTGGGTGTTATAACGTGTTAAATAACCACCCAGTAGTCCGAGTTTTCCAACAAAAACAAATCACACCGATTGAAATCATCACAAAATACCACATCTTTGGAACCGTTAGATGCTGAAATGGCATAAACGACAAATGCTTCACACACACAGTCTCACATGGCTACACGACAGAATTCTTTCGGAGACACAGTAGTGAAAAACATGAACCACGGACCATGCGGGCCGTTAAACTTCAATTCGCCAAGTGCGAGTGATGGAAAATGTAAAAATAATAAATAAATAAATCCAAAACCGAACTTGGACGAAACACAAACTGGAGTTGATGGCTACCTCAAATACAGAAAACTTTCACCCAAAAACGGCCCATCTGCAGCAAAAATAAGAATGCGAGGCAGCGACTAACTGGAAATAGATAATCGGTGGGCTACACCACATTACACACTAATTTCCAAAATATTCCAAACACTAATACTGCAATTCAGCGAAATCTATGAAATATATCTGTAAGTATGCGAACAAAGGCAGTGACATAACAGTATTTCTGATGGTCAAAGATAGCGAACACCAAAACAGAAACGAAGAGATCGTCATGTATGAAATGGAAAGAAACATCAACAGTAACGAAACCGCGTGGTGGATATTAAGTTTTCCCATTGTCGACGATATCAATTTCAATGTTCATAAGTAAATTTCCGGTGAAGAGAGAATATACAAATCGATCGACACGTTGGTAAACGTTGAAGGAAGTGTGAACTTCCCTCCGGAATTTCTAATCTGTTTGCAAGTACCAAGAGTGCCAACACTCTGCCTTAGTCTTAAAACTGGATCTTCGATCACATTACTCAGACATCTCAACTCACATAACTATGTAATGGAACTAGGATGATCGCCAAACAGCTATCGAATAACATCAACGAAGCCGAACAAATGTCTGGAAAGTGCAAAGGACACACACTATTTATCCCTAGAATACCACTGATCTCTGCTGAACTCTCATTTAAGTTTAACAAACTCAAATTATCCTACAGTTTTACAATTAACAAAGCGCAAAGAAGAACATTAAAATATTGCGGTACCATCATCAAAGTCTCATGCTTCTCTCACGATCATTTATACGTAGCTTGCTCTAGAGTAGGAAATTTTAGATATTAATCCTGGATAACAAAATGAAGAACGTTGTATATAAACAGGTACTGTAAATAGAATATGTTTTCAGTAAAATTATTTCACATCATAAAAGTGTATCATTGTATTCCAACTACTACACAGCTCATATCAACTTCCTGAGCGAATAATAGCAATAATAATAATAATACTGTTACTTAGATAATCGTAATCAGTATCATAATAAAAATACGATGACGATATTGGTAATAATTATTACAACAATACTGATACTTTTAACAATTTTTTTAATGCGCTTACAGTTACGAATAACTGACGCCTCGCCACTAGACCTGATTGGGGCCAAAACACAACAGGATCGTCAACATGGCTAAATAATAAATTCACACAGAAAATACCAACTCTATTCTTTCCTAAAACGTACGATAAAACGGCACGGAGGGACGGAGCATATAGCAACGTGAACTCGTCGGTTGCTGAATAGCAGGCTTAGTACACATTGGCTTTTGTGCAGAACGGTTCTGGAAGTTTTTTCTTTTCCTCAAACAAAGTTGGAAATTCGTTTAGAACAAATGTGGTTAGAACTGGATACAATACATCCCGATCTGCCTTACACAGTTGTTAAAGTTTCTTTTCAATTTCCATTTTTACGGGTGACGTAACTGAGTTAAGGCTTGTGTAAACTGTTCTTTCATGCTGTTCGTTTCCTTTGTGTGCTATAATCTCAGTAGTATTTACTTCTTGAACTTCGGCGAGTATTGTAGGCAGGGTAATCTTAACGTCTCTGCGTCAATAATTGCGTATGCTCATTACCGGAATTGTACCGTCTTCTGCCGTATTCATTCGGGATAAACTGCACTTCACATCCGTCTGTTTACCGTCTTGAACTTCATTTCTTCTTAACGGGCCCTGTAAGAAAACATCTCCTCTTTAAAAAAAAATCGTCCTTCACTTCTGTCCAAACGACGTTCCTCGTACCTCCCGATATTTTCTCGGATTTATTTAATTACACCGCTATGGTATGTGGTTTAGTTTGTTGTTAGAACAAGGCATTTTCTCTCGTCTCCCCTTTGTCCTTATAGCGGGAACACGTCCAAAATGGTTGACATTTCCGTAGTGTGGACTCCTGGTATTCAGAAGTTAACTATGCCTTGAAAAAGGCGCAGGAAATGGTCGCCTAAAATGGGATGAAAATCATGGTCATGCTTCGAAACCATTTCGAATTTGAACTGATACTTCCTGGCACCTATGTCCAGTTCCACATTTTGTGATCATATTGGGTAAATTAAATTTTCTTCCCAGTCAACTCACTCTATAACTCAACGGTATTAATTGCCGATAGCAAGTACATTTAACGGATAAAACACTTACTTGTGCGCCTGTACCAATGTTAAAAGTGGACTATCTGTTTATTTTGCCTTTCAAAGATGCGTTTCCCACCTCGGCGGGTCCTGCCCGTCTTACTGGAATCGCTTGCCGAAAGGGAGAGGGGGGTAGTGGCAGAACCATACCCGTACGTGTTCCCCGTATCTTTGTAAATGTCCGTAACCGATTTGGTTAGCTGAGCGATGCTGTAAAGAACAACAGTTTGCCCTCGTGTTTCCGATCTTTCTACAACAGGTGAACGCCGGATCAAAACTCTCAGGAGCTTCGTGAGCTGGACGTTTACGACGAGTGCAGAAGTCCTCCGCAATGAAGTTATGTCTAGCGGAGTTTACCCTGGTGGAAGACTGGACGAATTGCCGAAACTCATAGCTCAAAAAATGCGAGTCGTACGGCCTTCTTTAATACTCTCAGCCAAGCACATTTTACCTCAACACCTTCGTGTCGGTCAATGCCGCTAACAAACAAAACTACACAACCGAGTAGTACCTCATTCTTTTCGTTACGCTCCCCTACTACATGTAACGACATTACATATCTTTTATTCTGTCAGCAATGTGCCATGAATCCTCTCCGAAATGTTGGCGCAGAGTGGATGTTGGTCACTATACCAGCAAAGGCTTATCTCAGTTTACATCCACTACACATTTTGAAGGACGTCTGATGACATGGTACTTTTGAGCCATCCACGTAGTTTACATAAGTGCGTATATACCACCCCCCTGCCTCCCGGGATTTGCGAAATTACAAGTTGACAATGACCGTGAATTATGAATTTTGACCCGCGTCGGGATAAGGCATCCGAATACGAAGTAAATAATGATTATTCCGCGGGAAACAGGAGACGTTATAACTTGACCGTTATTGTATGAGTAATTTCGTTCAATAACGATCGGTAAATAAAATAATGGAAATAATTTGGAAATAAATTTTGCGGAAAGAAATGATTAAGTTGTAAAAGCAATTAAAAAATCGGTCGCCAGCTCAACTGATGAGCGACAGTACTGTTAAGTACGCGAGTAATTGCGTCAAAAATAAACTTCACCGCCTTGTAGCCCATCAGGTGGAACGGGGACTTTTACCTAAGTGCTGTGTCAGGCTCTGTAGTCATATAAAACAATGTCATAACAATCTAACTACACTTAAACTTTAATGGTTAACTTTCAGGGGTCAGGGATTTTCTCTGCCTTGTGATGACTGGGTGTTGTGTGCTGTCCTTGGGTTAGTTAGGTTCAAATGGCTCTGAGCACTATGGGACTTAACACCTGAGGTCATCAGTCCCCTAGAACTTAGAACTACTTAAACATAACTAACCTAAGGACACCACACACACCCATGCCCGAGGCAGGATTCGAACCTGCGACCGTAGCGGTCGTGAGGTTCCAGACTGAAGCGCCTAGAACCGCTCGGTCACACCGGCCGGCGGTTAGTTAGGTTTAAGTAGTTCTAAGTTCTAGGAGACTGATGACCATAGATGTTAAGTCCCGTAGTGCTCAGAGCCATTTGAACCATTTGGTTAACTTTCAATAAGTATTTTGATGATTATTTTGTTAATAATTTGTCAGCTAAATGCAATGCTGACAACACAGATAATTATCTATCGAGTTTTTGAATAATTGACTGTCATTCTGTCTTTAAAATTAGGTACTTTGCATAGTTTAATCTACTAATAATGAAATATACTGCCAATAATTGATTAAATATGTTTTGAATGGTAATAATTCATTAATTGGGGGATTGTCAGGTGGAATAAGCTTTGTAGTTTCATGAAATATCCTTGAACTAACATCAGCTGAATATGCATTGAAATAAATCTTAATAATTAAATTTATTACTTCAGTCTATTATTAAGTTACTACAGTTGGCGTAAGCTTATTAAGTGCAACAATTAACTAAGAAAACCAGTCTGAAATTTACTCTTCACCGTCTACGCAAATAATTGGATGATTAACATATTTTCTCTTGATAATGGCGTGACACACTCGGTTCAATAAGGTAAGGATCGGAAGGAGCCAACTTGGTGTTATTGTCGGGTGGAATGTAACTGCAACACTTCGATTATAAAGTGCTTGTTATTAATTGTTCAACTGGCAAGCCTTCTACAATTTATCCTACGAAAATTACGTACATCTTACTTCCCTCGTAGTCGGTGGATCGACGGAAGTCTACGGCAGCGACACAAAGTGGCAGTGGGCTTTTACTGTTGCGACTTGGGCCCACAGTGCACTTCACATTTAAGTCCTTGTTACTTCAGCACTATGCCCATTAAGCCATAATAGCTTGTCCGGCCATGCTTCCAGATATGCCAACCATTACTTTCTCGTCGTACTTAGACCCATACACCAGTCGTTAGATGTAACACAGCTAGGACTAGCAGCACTCGACTGTACGTCTTAAGGCCTGGCCAGACAGATTGCGGCCTGCCGCTGAGACGGACGGCACAGCGGGAGGCCGGGCCAGTCAGCGGCCAGGGACGACACACAGGCAATGGCAACGGCAGGCTGCAGCGACTCTTGATGCGTCAGCTGTTAACACTGTGGAAAGGGCCGAACCCCATTATTAAGTTGCATGCGTAGCGCGATTGTCTTGGCGTTAGACGATTTGGAAGTTTCACGCGGGACACGTTATCTTTGTGCGAAGACATGAGTAGCTCGCACAACCAATACGAAATGGCACCAAGAAGAGATGTTGGTTGCACGACATTAATAACTAGAGAGAAAGCTTAGGAGAATACCATCGACTGTGTATTGATCTAGAATCTGACGAAGATGGGTTGTTCAAATATTTTCGTATGTCGGGAGAATGCTTCGAGGAACTGCATCGCCTGATGAAAAGGTAGCACCAAGAAGTGCACAACCAACTGGAGGAATCCAATTGACACAAGGCACAGACTAGCCATTTGTTTGAGATAAGTTTTACCATTAGTGGCCTCTTTGTGCTTCAAACAGAAGTCATATAATTTATTCCATTTCAGTTTTGCTGTATCATATGAAAGATTCGGCGGAAGAAAGTGCTATCCCACAACGTAGTTACGAGTGGAGTGATAAATTTATCTGAACTGTTTACGAATACAGCAAACGATAGTAACATCTAGTTCCGTATGTCCCGCTAGAGGGAACTTTCTACTTAATAAATTGTTTGTTTCATTGTATTCATAACATTGGCATTGAATATAAACAAACATATCTTTGGTCGTTAACTTATCTCTTCGTTCTATCGGCATAATTTATTTTAATCTTTTCCAGATACTTGACTACTGGCGACAGTCACCAAACCATAACTTCTTCTTTTCGGTTACGACGTTCAACAGTCTCAGATATTGTAAAACAAGTGTGCCAGGCAATATGGACTGTTCTACAACCCAAGTATTTACCTACTCCTACAACAGAGATGTGGGAGAAATCTGAAGAAGGATTTCTAGAACTTTGGGGGTTTCCCAACTGCCTTGGAAGCATAGACCGAAAGCATATCAGGTTAAAATGCCCGAAGGATAGTGGATCTCAGTTCTTCTATTACAAACGATTCTTTTCGCTGGTTCTCCTGGCAATCGTTGATCCATACTACGTGTTTACAGTAGTTGACATTGGAAATTATGGATGTCACTGCGACAACACTATTTCTGAGAATTCAGCTGTCTACCAAGAGTATGTCGAGGGCAACAGTATTGTACCTACAAATCAGGATCGCGTGTATCATACAAAGAGTTGTATTGTCTCACCTCCTCTACAAGTATTTCTGTGTCCATGATGCGTGCACTACGAGCTGCAAGACAGAAAACCGCCTCACGCCGCTGCTTCCAGTGTGACAGCAGAGCCATTGAGCACGCTAACAGAGGCAAGCAGCCGCTCCGGCTTGCGGCGAATCTGTAAAGGCCTGGCCAGACAGAACGCGGCCTGGCAGTCCGGCCTGTGGCCTTGAACCGCAGCCGGGAGGCCGCACTGTTGAATCGCTCGTTACTGTACGGCGGCGGTCGCACAGAGTGCGGCTCTGACGCAACGGTATTCGGCCTGCCGCACCGACCGCCGCCGGGTTGTCGCAGATTACAGATTCGCCGCAAGCTGGAGCGGCTGCCTGCCTCTGTTGGCGCACTCAACTGCTCTGTGGTCACACTGGAAGCAGCGGCGTAAGGCGGTTTTTGTCTTGCAGCTCGTAGTGCATGCACACAGAAAGACTTGCAGAGGAGGTGAGAGAATACAACTTTTTGTATGATACACGCGATCCTGATTTGGAGGTAGAATACATTTGTCCTCGATATACTCTTGATAGAAAGCTGAATAGTGTTGTCATTGTGACGTCCATAACTTCCAATATCAACTACTGTAAACTCGGTACTTTGGATCAACGACCGCCAGGAGAACTAGCGAAAAGAACTCTTGTAACAGAAGAACTGGGATCCATTATCCTTCGGGCTTTTTAACCTGACCGCCTTTCCGTCTATGCTTCCAAAGCAGTTCGGAAACCCCCAGTTCTATACTTTCTTCTTCAGATATCTTCCACATCTCTGTTGTAGGAGTAGGAAAATACTTGGGCTGTAGAACAGTCCTTATTGTCTGGCACACTTGTTTCACAATATCTGAGAGTGTTGAACGTCCTAACCGAAAAGAAGATGCTATGGTTTGGTGACTGTCGCCTGTAGTCAAGTATCTGGAAAAGATTAAAATCAGTCATGCCGATAGAACGAATAGATAAGTTAACGACCAAATATATGTTTGTTTAAATTCAGTGGCAATGTTATGAATACAATGAAACAAACAATCTATTAAGTAGAAAGTTCCCTCTAGCGGGACATACGGAACTAGATGTTACCATCGTTTGCTGTATTCGTAAACACTGCAGGTAAATTTATCACTCCACTCGTAACTACGTTGTGGGATAGCACTTTCTTCGTCCGAACCTTTCATATGATACGGCAAAACTGAATTGGAATAATTTATATGACTTCTATTTCAAGCACAAAGAGCCCACAAACGGTGAAACTTACCTCAAACAAACGGCTTGTCTGTGCCTTGTATCCATTGGCTTTCTCCAGTTCGTTTAGCGCTTCTCGGTGCTACCTTTTTATCAGGCGATGCATTTCCTAGAAACATACTCGCGACATACGAAAATATTTGAAGAACCTATCTTCGTCAGACTCTCGATCAATACACAGACGACGGTATTCTCCTAAGCTTTCTCTCTTGTTATCAATGTCGTGCACCCAACATCTCCTCTTCTAGGTGCCATTTCGTATCGCTAGTGCAAGCTACTCATTTCTGCAATAAAAAAAATAAAAATTAAAAAAAAACCCGCACAAAGACAACGTGTCCCGCGTGAAGATTCCAAATCGTCTAGCGCAAGACAATCGCACTACGCATGCAAGCTTAATAATGGGTTTTGGCCCCTTCCACAGTGTAACACAGCTGACGCATCAGGAGTCGCTGTGGCCGGCCTGCCGACCGGCCGTTGCCTGTGTGGCGTCCCTGGCCGCTGACTGGTCCGGCCACTGCTGCACCGTCCGTCACAGCAGCAGGCCGGATTCTGTCTGGCCAGGCCCTTAATCTGTGACAAACCGGCCGTTGCCGGTGCGGCAGGCCGCATGCCGGCGCGTCAGAGCCGCACTCTGTGTGACCGCCGCCATACAGTAACGAGCGATTCGACAGTGCGGCCTCCCGGCTGCGATTCAAGGCCACAGGCCGGACGGCCAGGCCGCATTCTGTCTGGCCAGGCCTTTACTCCAAGCACGGCGTCACTGCTACTACTACTCGCTGGCGCGCTCCCGCGCCCAGCGCCACGACAAAACAATCTGACTTCAACGTTAACTAAATATGCCCTGACTTGCCAGTGTTAAATATTACATAATTTAAACATAGTATTTACAATACATATTTACACTAGACAATACATAGTATACAAACAGTTTCATGTGTTAAGTAAGCGATAAAATTCATAGCAAGGACTGCGTTGTAGAGCCACACGTGCAACTTAAGGTTGGCGATATCCACCAACACTTCATCACTCTGTGTTGACATTTTCTCTGCATCTATTATACTTTGCATGACAGTGTGGACGTTTTCTTCTGGTTTGTCCAGGAAGGTGGGAACCAGCGAACCCACTGCAACAATCAGAGGTCGGGACGGAACCAGCTGTGGGAACCACGGAAATGGGGAAGTGGCCACAGTTGTTGCTTCGCGGGGCAGAATATACTAATGCCTCTTTAACCCTAGGATGCATGGTGCCGAAAACACCAAGCCCTCCAAGGCCCTGCCCTAATTTAAAATTTTCCTCTTTTCATATGATCATTCTTTGGAGTTAAATTTATTTCTGTCAAATTTATTGTCATATTAAAAGATTCCTGAGATACAGTAACAGGATCTGTTGGGCCTGATTAACATTTCATTAATTTTTGTAAAAAAACTCTTAGGGCGAATTTTTATTAGTTACATCCATTTACATACAACATATACAAATAATTTAATTAATTCACTAATAAATTTCAGTTTACATTTTATAACATTTATTACATCCAATTTCTTCAATTAAAACATACTCATTATTCACAATATTATTTATACAGGCAATATTTTGACAAAACGTTATTATTCATTGTTCACATAAAATTGCATTGTCCTTAGTTTTCAACATGTGACAAACAAGAAGCACAAAGAACGCCACTGTTTTCAACATGTGACAAACAAGAAGCACAATGAACGCCACTATGTTCATTACAAATGTTAGTTTTACACTTAATGCATGTCATAGCACTTTTCCTGTGTTTATTATATGGACAATAATTGGATCTTCTTCTTTTTCCTGAAACAGGTAGTTGGTTCGGCAATATGACATTTTTTTGATCACCACATCTTTACATGGCATCAGCCATTTTCTTCGGAAGATTAGGGGTCTAAATACGAAATTCCATTAGTGGTCTTACCATTTCCTCTGCTAAATCTCTTAGAAACAAACGTCTTTTATCACTTTTTCCAGTGTGGTATGTCAGATGTTGGGCGGAAAATAAATTGTCACTGTTCATTTCTGCGATGTCCATAATATTCATCCATAATGCAAACGGCCATCTTATTGTTTGTCTCTGGCTAGTCTAATAAAGAATTTTCTGGTCCATTTGATCTACTCCACCCTTCGCAGCGTTATAGAACTTTATTATATCTGCTTTCTTTTTTGCATGAGTTTCATCACTGTTTCTGTCGTGATGCATTCTGCTAATGAGAACTACAGACTTTTTTCTTTTTGGGAGCATAAGTCACCATTGTAGTGTCACCTCTAAATGCAAACATAGAGGAATGAATCGCTCTTGAGGCAGATGGTTTCATCTCGTTAGGAATTTCTGGTTTATTTTGTTTGATTGTTCCCACCACTGTAATTTGCTTCTGAAGCATCTCTTCTGCCAGCTGCACAATAGTAAAGAAGTTGTCAACAGTAATATATTTTGATGATCCTTCAATGCTTTTAGCGAGATCTTTCACCACATTCAATCAAATATTATTCTGAATAGGTTCATGAGGCATCCTTCCCGTGTAAACCATTCTGTCTAAAGCATATGCTGATGTAGCATCACATAACCAATATATTTTTATGCCATACTTGGCTGGTTTAGAGCGCATATACTGGGTGAAGCTGCATCTTCCACGTAATGGGACTAGCTGTTCGTCAACTGTGAGCGAATCATTGGGAATCATTCTATTTCTACTCTTGTCAAGAAATAGTTCCCATACATAGCAAACAGCTGCAAGTTTGTCATCTGCAGATCGAGCTTCACCTGTCATCAAATCTAATCATTCTCCTTATATCCTCGAATCTATTTACTGACATGGTGGCCTAATATGTAGGATTTGTCCTTTCATCCAAGAACAATTCTCTAATAGGGACATCCCAACTCTTCTCAACACTAGAAAGCAGTAAAAGACCAAGAAAACCCTCAATTTCAGCAAGCAAAACGTTTTTCCACATTTTACCACGTAAAGCAGCGACTCCTCTGCCTACAATGTGCAGTTGATGATTTCCTCTAGTATTCCTTGGAGATGAAATAGTCCTATAAATCCTTAGGTTTACAGGTTTTCAAACCACACGCTGGACCAGGTGCCTTCTTTACGATATTATGGACAGGCGTACGAAAAGTTGCAGGAGGATCTAATTTCCAAACCGTTCCATTCCGACTAATGTATGTGTGGTTTTCTATACCTTTTTGTGGTGGTTCTTCATTTTCAGACTCTCATGAAGTAATATTATCGGAAGGACTGTCTTCTGCCTCATTATTCACATCTGCAGGTTCATTCGCTGATTCTTCACTACTTGCATCTTCAAAAATATTTCCTTCCTCATCTTCTTCAAACCACTGAGCCACAACACTTTCAAAATTAGCTGCATTTGCACGTACTGACTCTCTTGCTTTGCGTGTCGAATCCATAGCAAAAGGCGTGTCTCTCGAACAGCAGCTTGTGCAGCACTGAACGAGTCATGCTCGTAACAATATGGGCCTTGCAGCAACAAACAAACTACAGTAACAATGGGGCTGGCCACAGCAGCACAGGATAACAATACTATGCAATAATAAAACATTTAATAGCAAAAAGATCAATAATACACCGACATCGCCAATATGTGAAAGTAGTGTGTATTGTTTTTTAGTTATAGTACTACTACTACTACGGCTACTGCTGCTGTTGGCACTCCTGTTGCTGGAAATACCACTACAGTTATTGTTGAATTAATAATTGGTCCGAAACAAATGTGGAAGACAATACAGGCTAAAGAACATTTATAAATGTGTGAGGGCTTCTGAAGCCCTGCTTATGCATTCACAGTGTATTGGTAAACGTATTGAATTATACAAAAAACTTAAAAAGGTATCTCGTTCTGACTTGATAGGAGGAATGTCACAGTGTTAGTGAAAGAGTACTAGAAAGCATTTTGAAATCAAACAAAAAATTACAGATTTATTTAAAAAATGAAGACATACAAGGGCCTCGGATGCCCTGAATATGCATCATAGGGTTAAGGCGGCTTTGCAAATCCTCGTTGTCCACCCTCAAGCCTTACTAACTTGCTAAGATCCATCTCCATCCGTCCATGTGACCTGGTCGTAGGCATCGAAACAAAGAAATGTTTTCGGCGACAGCTCTCGGGGACTTCCCAGGCTGCATCTGACCCCGGTGGCGTCTTCTCCCTAAAAGCGAAGCTCAAGGCTTATATTCATTGATCGACGAACGGCGCGGCAACATCGGGCATCGACACGACGGCGACGCCCGGCGTCGGGGTGGCGCTGGGTCATCGTACCCGAGACGTTACCTTGTCAGAAGGCAACAGGAGGAAGGGCGAGCTCGGTTGGGCCCGCGCAGTAGCAGTAGCGGCGGCGGCAGTGGCGGCTACTCTGGGCAGACTGCAGTAGACAGCCCGGAAAGAATGCGGTAACAGGGGTAGAGGTGTACAAATTCTCTTTCCCGCAAGCCTGAACGTAGCTCCAACTTTTTGGACAACATGGTTGTGGAGATGAGTATGATTAATCAATTATACAAAAACAGTCTTAATCGCATTTATTATTATTATACCGCCAACCGGTTTCAACCAGACGTAGGGGTCATCTTCTGGGCGTTTACACCATTGGTCGACAGCCGGTGGTGTCAGTCCTGTCTAAATAACGGCAGGAGTGACACCAACAGCAGTCTACCAATGGTGTAAACGCCCAGAAGATGACCCCTACGTCTGGTTGAAACCGGTTGGCGGTATAATAATAATAAATGCGATTAAGACTGTTCTTGAACAATTGGGTCTCTCCAACTTATCTACAAACAGCTCAGCCTGTCGCACCGGAGACACAAGAGTATACAGGTACACTATGCGATCAAAGGTATCTGGACACCTAGCTGAAAGTGAGTTAGAAGTTCGTGGCGCCTTCCATCGGTAATTCTGGAATTCAATGTGGTGTTGGCCCATCCTTAGCCTCGATGACAGGTTCCACTCTCGCTGGCATACGTTCAGTCAGGTGCTGGACGGATTCTTGGCGAATGGCAGGCCATTCTTCAGGGAGTGCTGCACTGGGGAGAGGTATCGATGTCCGTCGGCGAGGCGTGGCACGGAGTCGGCGCTCCAAAACATCCCAAAGGTGTACTATACGATTCAGGTTAGGACACTGTGCAGGCCAGTCCGTTACAGGGATGTTATTATCGTGTAACCACTCCGCCACAGGCCGTGCATTATGAACAGGTGCTCGATCGTGTTGACAGATGCAGTTGCCATCCTCGAATTGCTCTGCAACAGTGGGAAGCAAGAAGGTGCTTAAAACATCAATGTAGGCTTGTGCTATGATAAAGCCACGCAAAACAAGAAGGGGTGCAATCCCCCGCCATGAAAATCACGACCTCACCACCGCCTCCGAGTTTTGCAGTTGGCACTACACACCCTGGCAGATGACTTTCACCGGCATTCGCCATACCCACACCCTGCCATCGGATCACCAAACTATATACCATGATTCAACACTACACACAACGTCATTCTACTGTTCAATCGTCCAATGTTTACGCTCCTTACACCAAGTGAGGCTTCGTTTAGCATTTACCGGTGTGATTTGTGGCTTATGAGCAGCCGCTCGACAATGAAATTCAAGTTTTCTCACCTCTCGTCATAGTAATTTCAGCGGATCCTGAAGCAGTTTGGAATTCCTGTGTGATGGTCTGGATAGATGTCTGCTTATTACACATTACGACCCTCTTCAGCTGTCCGTGATCTCTGTCAGTCAACAGACGAGGTCGGCCTGTACGCTTTTGTGCTGTACGTGTCCCTTCACGTTTCCACTTCACTATCACATCGGAAACAGTGGACCAAGTGATGTTTAAGAATGTAGAAATCCCCCTTACAGACGTATGACACAAGTGACACTCAATCACCTGACTGCGTTCGAAGTCCTTGAGTTCCGCGGAACGCTCCATTCTGGTCTCTCACGATGTCTGACTATTCAGGTCGTTGACAGGGAGTACCTGTCAGTAGGTGGCTTCACAGTGCCCTTAATATGAAAAACGTATGTTTTCTTGCGGTTTCCGGATACTTTTGATCACATGGTGCATGTGTATTGTATCAGAGTTGTCAAAGCAGGACAACCTGGGTTTCCATTTGCCTAGAAAGCTTCACAGAACCCGTTCTGCTTGCTGCTCCTCACAACTTGTTGCGTTATCAGTTCGACGTGAGCAGCCTTGTATATGTTTGTGTCGGTAGTTTCACTGCAGCAAAACGAACAAGGGAAACTTAAGGGGGACTGAGGAGAAATTAAAAACTGGGTAATTTATAACATTCACGCAACAAAGCCCAAGTACAGCAGGGGAAAGGCTACCGTGTAGTTAAAAGGCAGCTTCATATAAATCGGTAGGACTCTCGCAATGCAAATAACATAAAAAGTTACTAAACACTCTTTCAGGAGCCTTGACTATGTTACGACCCGTTTGTAAATTTTTTAAGCAGAGTCCTCACTTCATAAATGTTTTCAAAAAGTGTTTGGAAAAGTATGCCGCAGGCAGGACATCTAGTAGTATATAGGCTTTATATTAAAGCAAACATTGATTGAAAGATGAAAAACAATATGGCTTACTGGATATTAAAGACCACATTCTAGTGGTAAGCAAAGTAATATGCAAAAAACTTAGTATCAGAAGAGAGCTTCTTCTTTCAGGCATATCCCCTTTAGATTAACACATATGTAAAACGAACTCTGTGTTCGCTAAAAGGCATTTGGAAAATTTTGAACGAACTAGTTTGGCCACTTAGAATGAATTCTTCGAACACGCAATGCACTTCCTTGAAAAAGTAATTAAAATCTATGTAACTCTGGTCATATTTGACTGGAAGACACTAAGGTTATAGAAACTAGTCTACGAACACCTTATTTTAGTTGAGGTCATCTTCAGGATAGTAGGTGCGAAGGACTCGACTTTCAAAAATGTTTAAAATAACTACGGAAAACTTGTACACTACTGGCCATTAAAACTGCTACACTAAGAAGAAAAGCAGATGATAAAAGGGTATCCATTGGACAAATATATTATACTAGAACTGACATGTGATTACATTTTCACGCAATTTGGGTGCATAGATCATGAGAAATCACTACCCAGAATAACTACCTCTGGCCTTGATAGGCCTGGACATTGAGTCAAACAGAGCTTGGATCGCGTGTACAGGTATAGCTGCCCGTGCAGCTACAACACGATACCACCGTTCATCAAGAGTATCGACTGGCGTATTGTGACGAGCCAGTTGCTCGGCCACTATTGACCAGACGTTTTCAGTTGGTGAGAGGTCTGGAGAATGTGCTGGCCAGGGCAGCAGTCGAACATTTTCTGTATCCAGAAAGGCCTGTATAGGACCTGCAATATGCGGTCGTACATTATCCTACTGAAATGTAGGGTCTCCCAGAGATCAAATGAAGGGTAAAGCCACGGGTCGTAATACATCTGAAATGTAACGTCCACCGTTCAACGTGCCGTCAATGCGAACAAGAAATAACCGAGACGTGTAAGCAATGGTGTTCCATACCATCACGCCGGGTGATACGCCAGTATGGCAATGACGAATACACGCATCCAATGTGCGTTCACTGCGATGTCGCCAAACAAGGATGCGACCGTCAAGATGATGTAAACAGAACCTGGATTCATTAGAAAAAATGACGTTTTACCATTCGTGCACGCAGGTTAATCGTTGAGTACACCATCGCAGGCGCTCCTGTGTGTGATGCAGCGTCAAGGGTAACCGCAGCCATGGTCTCCGAGCTGATAGTCCATGCTGCTGCAAATGTAGTCGAACTGTTCGTAAAGATAGTTGTTGTCTTTCAAACGTCCCCATCTGTTGATTCAGGAATCGATACGTGGCTGCACGATCCGTTACAGCCATGTGGGTAAGATGCCTGTCATCTCGACTGCTAGTGTTGCGAGGCCGTTTCGATCCAGCACGGCGTTCCGTATTACCCTCCTGAACCCACCAATTCCATATTCTGCCAACAGTCATTGGATCTCGACCATCGCGAGCTGCAATGTCGCGATGCGATAAACTGCAATCGCGATAGGCTACAATCCGACCTTTATCAAAGTTGGAAACGTGATGGTACGCATTTCTCTTCCATACACGTGACATCACAACAACGTTTCACCAAGCAATGCCGGTCAACTGCTGTTTCTGTATGAGAAATCGGTCGGAAACTTTCCTAATGTCAGCACGTTGTAGGTGTCACCACCGGCGCCAACCTTGTGTGAATGCTCTGAAAAGCTAATCATTTGCATACCAATGTATCTTCTTCCTGCCGGTTAAATTTCGCGTCTGTAGCACGTCATCTACGTAGTGTAGCAATTTTAATGGCCAGTAGTGTGTTAGAGATTGCCTGATGACAGTTCCAGTTGAGAATAGTCATTACTAGTCGAAAGATGGTGAAGTTGCACAGAAAAGGGTTCATACAGAAATAAATAAATTAGCCCAAAATTAGCGGAAGAGGCAAACACGGATAAATAAAATCCACTGTTCTCTTCCCTACAATGACGCAAAATTAATGTATATTTCTTTAACCATCGTCATGCTATAATCGGGTATGTTCATCAACTTTCGCACCCTTCACATAACACTGCACGAACGAGTACAGAATAAACTGCTACGTAGCGGAGCACAGCGGGAAGACTGGCAGACAAGCAACACTCCAGTTGCTTGTATGGGTTGGCCATAGCTCGGCCGACATAGGAGTAAAGCAGCCTGTCCTACTGTTTATACAATGTGTCATTTCATTACCTGGCGAACAGGTAAGCATTGGCACGATAAGGCGGAATGTGTACACTTCGTCTGTTGCGTCACAGCTCGCTGCCGGACAGCCCCGCGTAACAGAGACTAACGCATGTTTGTACATCCCCTCGGAGATTTAATCAGAACGGGAAAGCGGTGTGGGCTTATAATGAACCCTCTCAGACCTGACTTTTTTCTGCAGGAAGGAAAAGTTTTGTTTATGCGGTAATACTCTTAAGCGATTTTTAATGGTTTTAAATGCCAGATTTATAGAAACATATGTACCACTCTTCGAAACATGATTTTCATATTTGGCTTCATTTTATGTACTAAAACAGTAAATTACGAAATATTCTCTATTATAATAAATAGTAAAACAGCTATTCGGTAATTACCATTCAAAATAACAAAGACAGTATTCAAATATACAGTGAAATATGGCGAACCAACCACATCCGTGCATTCTGGTGGTCATGAGCCGCTGCACACAGCTACATTGACTTGACGGTATTTTTATAGTGATGCCCAACGGCTGGCAGTAACTGCACATGATGAAAAAAGTTGAATATTCACAAATTGCACCTCAGGTTTACGCTTGGGAAAAATGTTTAGGTTGTAGTTGAGACACAGTAAAAGTTAATGTACATAGTTATAGGTAGCGTGTGTGAAAGGGTTAATACACGGTGCTGAGGTTTAGAAAAAGATACAGTATCGGTTTATTTGGTCATGGAGGGAGGGAGGGAGCGAGCGAGGGAGGTGAGAGATTACATGGCGCGAATTGTCATGATGGCGAGAGAAAAGAACTCCAGTGACCTCAGAATCGTCTCGAATGGAAAGGGAAGTTTCATAGACGGACTATGCCATTTAGCATCTGCTCTAGGCGGCAGCTCGGAACACAAGAGAGAGACCCCAAATCTCACCAGTCGGGTCTTCATCAAATGTGATCTGATTGGGAAAGCGGCTTTGTTGACGAGGGTTCGGCCTATTCTGGCGTGAAACTAATAAAAATTACTCGAGTTCTTGGTTTCGGGGCACCTTGTATAGTGTGTCCATAGTTCCTATCATAGCTGTGATATATTCTTGCGCATCTGTGTGAATGATCTCATTGACTGATGTGAGGTGAAAAAAATAACGAGCAGCGTACACACTCCAGAAGCACAAATCTTGTGTAATGTGAACTGGATTTTTTCTCTGTAAACCAGTTCTTATTGTTATTTTTGATATTTATTCAGTCCTGTTGCTACGTCTCGCTCATGCGCTTCATGTCGGTACCTTCGTATGCCAGTCAATGTAATTGAAATAATGCAGATGGAATAAACAACCCAAATAAATTAATAAATAAAATGGATATAAATCAGCTACCCAACGGATAACGACATTAGGTCTCAATTAAACATACACTGTGCATACAGGCATATGTGCATAGAGGAAGAGGACGTCATGATCATTGCAAATAATGAATTAGAATATTTAATATTTCAGAGCTCATGCCCACATTGTTCTCTTTTTGGGGTCCAACAAACACGACTGGGTAGGAATACGGTGGTGATATATGAGGTTTGATTGCTAATTCTTAAGTTGCCGGCCGCTGTGGCCGAACGGTTCTAGGCGCTTCAGTCCGGAACCGCTCTGCTGCTACGGTCGCAGGTTCGAATCCTGCCTCGGGCATGGATGTGTGTGATTTCCTTAGGTTAGTTAGGTTTAAGTAGTTCTAACTCTAGGGGACTGATGACAGCAGATGTTAAGTCCCATAGTGGTTAGAAGCATATTTGAATCATTCCAAAGTTATTAACGCTGCTACCATTTTAAGGGCAAAATCTGAGATCAGGTGCCATAGCATATTGCAGTAACTACCGGTATTAGGCGAACACGATGTGTGGTCATTTGGACTAACGCGACAACGATGTTGATATATGGCAAGACGGGCAAGGCTGGCCAGCACAGGTGTAATGCACGGCACAGACAAGGTGATATCTCAATCATCGCGGATTCGCTGCTGTCTCAGCCGAAGTTCTAAACCGGTACTTCACATTACGTGCAGTCACACTGAACCGTAAACAAAACAGAGGCTCATTGATTATTTCAAGGGGATAAACAACAGTAGCAATGAAAAATTCCACCTTAGCATGATACTTGCAACACCGTCAGAAAAGCCATCGTACGTATCAGATCAGCACGTTCTGGATACAACGGCATCACAGTCCAAATAATGAAGCTCGTTATTGACCCACTACTGCCACTCTGAATTTACGTTTCCCCTGAGGCCTGGAAATAGGTATTGCTTAAGACACTACCTAAATACCTGAAAAGGACTTTGCCACAGTACCCTCTGATCAGTGACCTATTTGCATTCTTCTTCAAGGCCTTAGAATATTTAGTCAACTGCCAGCTAAGTAAGTGCCTAAATGTAAACAACATTCTAGACGAATATCAAACAGGATTTCGTAAACATCGCAGCACATGTCCTTTAATAAAAGCAACAGATTACCTTAAGCCTGCCATTGATCCACAAGCTGCACCTATCATGTTCTTCGCTGACTTCAGCAAAGCTTTCGACGCTGTCGACTTTGAGGTTTCTTGCCAAACTTAGCAATCAAAATTTCCTGCCAAGTGCTGTGGAATGGTTTCGTTCATACCTAACGTTTCCCCAGCAGTGTGAGCCGTGCATTTATTGTTTGTCATCTTCTATTACTGTGCTGCCGCCTCCTTTTCTTACTCCATTTCCTGGCGTCGCTAACTTCCTGCCTTACTTGCCCCTAAGCGGCAGCAGCAGCGCGTATCGATAAGTGCACTGTCGTACCATCTCTGGAGCGACCGATAGTATTTCCGGGTCGTCGAGTGTCTGGCAGTCGGTTCGGGACGGACCATCAGCGCAGTCGGGACGCAGCAGCAGTGAAGTCGGGAACGGAGCGCAAGTGAGGCGCCGAGAGCCAGTGCTCGTCGACCGCTGGCGACACACATGAACTGTCCGACGGAGGGAAATTGGAGCGCGACGACCGTTGGTTGGTCATTCTGGTCGTCTCATCGTGCGACGTAGATTTGGTCCTTTCACCGTTTCCGGGCCTGGCAGTTGGTCGGTTGGCGTGGAGCAGCGAGGAAATCTCCGCGGCGCGTAATTTAGCCGAGGCCGCTGCCGGCGTCCACGCGCGGTAACAGTGTGCGGTGCTGTTCCCATTGCTACGAGGTTCGTGTCTCACAGATCCTGGACAAGAAAGTTGACTTTTGAGTTAATCTACCGGCAAGTCATGACTGTTCACATTGTGTTGTTTGGCTTTCGTTGTCGGCTGTTGGGACATTTCCACGAGCAACAACGTGTGTTTTCAAGTTGGCAAATCTTAGCCACCCTCCGGTGGAGTTTAACTGTACTTGGTTATTTTGAATTGAAGTGCAACATCGGAATCTTCTGCCTTATGGCCGTTAACGTTCCGGTTACCTGCCCTGCCCGTTGACGTAAATTCAGGCAAGTATTTTCCTCATCGGGTTGTCGCTGTCCGACACGGTGTGTAGTTTGACAGCTCAATGTATAATTGGTTGTGGGCGCCAGTATCCTCTACGTTGTTCCATTGAGCTCCCTGTTGTGTGCTGGTCGGATGGAGCAGAAGTTAACTTGTCGGTGGGTCCATTGATTCTCTGTCGGTTGGGTTGTCGTCGGATCGACAATGGTTGGGCCGACTGCCTGCCTCACCTAAGCGAGCATTAGTGTTTGAATTCCAGGCCGACTCTCGGAAACTTCTGAACGCCGTAGGGTGTACTGCCTTTTCTTATTTGTTCTTGTTGTTTGTATTTGTATGGCTTCTAACCGACTTTAAAATTAAAGTTGTTTTGCTCTTAGGGTGTCAGACTGTTTGGGCCTTCAGCGTAATAAAAGAACTGTTTTAAGATCACGCCTTTGGCATTTCAAAAATTTATTTTGGTTTGAGTCTTGAGTGACGTGCCTTCAGCAGATTTTTTAAATTAAAGTGGTTTTGCTCTTAGGCCTTCAGCCTAATTAAAGAACTGCTTTAAAATAAAGCCTTTTCCTTTTAAAAATTCTGATTTTGGTTTGAGTCTTAAGTTATTGGCCTTCAGCCGATTTAAAATTAAAGTGGCATGAGACTGTATGTCGCATTCAACCGGTAAATTAATGCTGTGTTGTTCTTTTTTTTTTTAATCTTCTTGGCACTAGTAATGTTTGGTCAGATAAAGAAAGTTGCATGTTCGAATGTAGCTGACAGCTGCTTATTTTGGCCCCTTCCCAGAATTTCAACTACCTATCCTGTCCTGTGGTTTTAGCAGGGCTTATCACAGTGCATCATTTTCATCACCATAAAGCCAAAATGGAGGCAGGAAGAAACACCGTTGGTAGTCTGCTGTAAGAAATGAATATTTTGCTGTTTTTTAATTTCAGAAATTGAAGTGAGTTGTAGAGTACGTAATCAAAACTGTTCTGACACACCTATGTAATGCGGAACAGACAACTTGATATTGCGAGAGGCGGATCGGCCAGTATAAAAAGAAGCGGGGTAGTATGGTGTTGTCAGCAAAGAAGCAGTAACATCAAGATTGGTCGGTCAGGAGGAATTAGTTCTTCAAATGTGTACTATTCACTGTATGTTACCTGAGTAACAAATCCATCAGTGACATTTCAACCATTCTAAAGCTCCCCAAATCAGGGGTTGGTGACGTGACTGTGTAGTGGAAACGCTAGCGAAGAGCTACAGCCAAATAAAATACGAGGCAGATATCATGTACTGACGGAAAGCCACCTTCAGGCAAGGCAGAAAATGGCTGTAAAAATCGCATGAGCTCAGAAGAAAGGATCACCTGTGAGTTCCAAAGGGCTACCAGCAATCCTGCTACCAATATGATTGTGCGCAAGGAGCTCAAAAGAATGGATTACAATGTTGGAGCAGGCACAAATTTGTCTAGTCTGAGAGATGCTTGAGCTATTGTAAAGAGCGGCACTACTGGGCAGTCGATGACTGGAAATGGATGAGAGGAAACGAGTGGAGTGGTGAACCACGGTACTCCCTGTGGTAGTCAGATGGGAGGGTTTGAGTTTGACAAAAGTCTGGAGACCTTTACCTGCCGTCATGTGTAGTTCCACGAATAAAGTACTGTGGTTGGATATGTCACCGTGTGGGGGCGTTTTTCGTAGTCAGTTTGTGGTCCCTGAACCATGAACCATGGACCTTGTCGTTGGTGGGGAGGCTTCCCTGCCTTAGCGATAAAGATAGCCGTACTGTAGGTGCAGCCACAACGTGTGGTTTCTGAAGCCTTTTCAGTAGCTGCAGTGGCAACAGTGTGAATGATTGACTAATCGACCTTGTAACATTAACCAAAACGGCTTTGCTGTGCTGGTACTGCGAACGGCTGAAAGAAAGAGGAAACTACAGCCGTAATTCTTCCCGGGGGCATGCAGCTTTACTGCTTGGTCAAATGATGATGGTGTCCTCTTAGGCAAAATATTGCGCAGGTAAAATAGTCCCACATTCGGAATACAGGGCGGGCTCTACTAAGGAGGACGCCGTTATGAGGTAAAACATAACTAGCGTTCTACAGAGAGCGGCGTGGAATGTCAGAATGCTTAATTGGTCAGGTAGGTCATAAAATTTAAAAATAGAAATTGATAGGTCATTGTTAGATATAGTGGAAATAAGTGAAGTTCGGCGGCAGGAGGAACAAGACTTCTGGTCAGGTGAATACAGAGTTATAAATACAAAATCAATGCAGGAGTAGGTTTATAATATATACAAAATAAAGCCCACCTCTACCACAGTAGCACAAGTTTATATGTCAACTAGCTCCGCAGATGATGAAGAGATTGAAGAAATGTGTGATGCGATAAAAGGAATTATTCAGATAGTTAAGTGAAACGAAAATTTAATATTGATGGGGGACAGGGACTCGATAATAGGAAAAGGAAGAGAAGAAGTAGTAGGTGAATATGCACTGTTGATAACGAATGAAGATGAAGACGCCTGGTAGAATTTTTCACAGAGGACAACTTAATCACAGCTAACACTGGGTTTAAAAATCATGAAAGAAGATTGTTGTAACCGGACTTTGAAAATCGTCGCGCTACAATCGTTCGCTCAGATATAAATTATACCGTCGCAGCTGTATGAGCGCTCGACGGCAGAGAAAATGTATAAGAAAATGAAGGTACTAAAATTGTAACTCTTTTTGTTTTCTATCCGTCTTTTGTCTTTCGTGAGCGGAACCTTAATGCAGACGTAAAAACTTATTAGCTAGTCTTGGTCTAATTAAGACGAAAAATAACTTATTGATGTGCAGACGTGTAGTGGAAATTGGTATGAAATTCGAAGGATGGAAGTAGCAACGTAAAATAAGTTGCATTCACTATCAAGATGATTTTGACTTGTGAGGAGGGAGGAAAACGGTGACGAACATGTCCGAACTGAAAGACTGAGCGAAATCTCGCGAGACACAAAGTCTCATATTTTACTCTGTCTAAAATAAGTTAATTTTTATTCTTTCTTTTCATTTTTTACGTAAATATTGCTTCGTTATTTCTATATGTACCATAAGTACTCTATTTAAAATCAGTCAATTGTTTCACATAAATATTGCTTCTTTAGTTGCCTATAATAAGTGCTCATTTATATTCATATTGTCAGTCAAACGGGAATTAACATTCTCCATTAACAGGAATCTCCTTAAAACCGCCTTTCTATATCTGTTATTTTCATCCTCGTCACTACCACTACTACTACTATTATCTTTATCGTAACCACTACTGCCACTTTCCATCTTTCTTTTCGCTCCCTTCTCCGATACCACCAGCCTGTCTTTCACCTTTAGCCCACAGACGCTTGAGTCAGTCACGACCTTGGACACACCTGTAAATATGTCTTCCCCCGCGAAATCCAGCTTTTGTCCCTCTTCCGGCCAGCAGGTAGACGGAGCGCGCTCGGTCCTACAGGCGGCCACAATGGGACGGACCGGTTCCGGCGGCGGGCTCTTTGTGGCCCACGCCAACGCTCAGTCGCTAACGGCTCACTTTGACGAGTTCTGTGACCTGTTCTGCCAATCGCTGTTCCATATTATCCTCGTCTCTGAAACTTGGTTGAAACCAAACATTTCTTCCGACGCTATCCGAATCACTGGTTACTCTCTCCTAAGGGCAGATCGTGAAACACGACGCGGGGGTGGTGTGGGTGCCTATATTCGCTCTGATCTGAGACCTACTATACTATGCACATCGGATGCAAAGGGCGAAGGAGAAGCAAAGTTCTTGTTTTTCGAAATAAATACATCAAATCAGAAACTGCTAATTGGAGTAATCTATAAACCTCCAAACGTCGGTGCTATGTCCTCCTTTCAGTCTGCCCTGTCCTCGCTCGTGACACTGTATGAACACATAATCATTATGGGCGACACAAACATCGACTTACAGTTAAAATCTCCCTCTGCAGAAAAACTTAGGAGACTGTTCCACTCCAATGATATGAGTTTAGCACCGCTGGACCCAACTCATCACACGCCACACAGCCATACACTCATAGATATAATAGCAACAAAGCGACCAGATAAAATAATTCGCGCCAATCAGACATCCACTCCAGGACTCTCTGCTCATGACGTGATTTTCTTAAATTACTCAGTACATACTACCAAAGAAAAATCTCACCTGGTAACCTACAGAAACCTAAAAAATGTTAACCATGACGCTCTTCAAAAGGATTGCTCAGACATCCCTTGGCATGATATAAGCAATGAACCGACTTTAGACGGAAAAATTCGGGAATTATGTCGCAAAATTATTGCACTGTATGATAAACATGCTCCTCAACGCACTGTCAAGGTAAAGGGAGCTCCCGCTCCGTGGCTCACCACTGCATTACGCCAGTTAATGAATGAACGTGATGCTGCACATAGGGCCTTCAAGCGTAACCCAACTCCCGAGGCGTACGAAGCTTATAGGAAACTCCGAAATAGAACCAAGCAAAGCGTGAGGAATGCCAAAATCAGACATGCCCGCTCTGTCGTATGCGGCATATCAAAACCTGCTGCACTGTGGAAAAAGTTGCGCAGTTTCGGTATAGGGGAGCGAAGATCTGACGCTGTTTATCAAGCGTCTGCAGAAGAATTAAACGATTTCTTCTCAACAGCCGTAAACTGCCACGCAGCGACAAATTACCAGCCCCAAGATATCAATCTCTCGAGAGACAAGTTTTTCCTAAAACATGTCACTACCGGCACAGTACACAAGGCAATTATGAGAATCTCTTCCGAGGCAGTAGGAAATGATGGAGTGAGCATTGGCATGATTAAGAACGTCGTAAACACTATTACTCCAGTTATCACAGACATCTTCAACCTGTCTCTTGTCAGTAGTACATATCCTACTGAGTTGAAGCAAAGCTTAATTCAACCCATACCCAAGACTGACAACCCTAAGTCGCCAGGTGACTACAGGCCGATCAGCATACTTCCTGCAATATCTAAAGCCCTAGAACACATCGTCCATGAACAGCTGACGGATTACCTCAAAACTCATAACATCCACGACAAATATCAGTCAGGTTTTCGAAAGCACCATAGTACAGCAACTGCATTAATCAAAGTAACTGATGACATTAAACATGCTATGGACAGACGTGAAGCTACCATCCTAACACTGCTTGACTTTAGCAAGGCTTTTGATACAGTTGACTTTGATATATTACTAATTAAAATGAAGCAGCTGAATTTCTCAAATAGCGCAATACACTGGTTCGACAGCTACCTCAAAAACAGAAGTCAACAAGTCATTTGTGGGTCGGAAAAGTCATCATGGAAAAACGTGCGCTCTGGAGTTCCCCAAGGCTCCGTCCTTGGTCCATTACTCTTCTCACTGTACATTAATGATATTTCTTCAGTGATTCACTCCTGCAACTACCATCTATATGCCGACGACATCCAACTGTACATAAGTGCAAGCCCCAAGAACATTGCTGACGCAGTAGCGAGTATGAACGCAGATCTTTGCTCTGTTTCTCGATGGGCACAGAACCTAGGTCTGAAACTAAACCCCAAGAAATCCCAGGTCATACTTATATCTCATCCAAAGTTAATCAGTCGGTACTTTCGCGAAACAGTTCCTCAAATACTCCTCAGTGGTACCCAACTACCATACCAAAAAACAGTAAAAGACCTTGGAATAATCTTGGATGAACACCTAAACTGGGAAGAACAAACAGTCACAGCTTGCCGGAAATCGCTCTCCTCCCTACATGCAATTCAAAAATTTAGAAAAATATTTCCAACCCATGTTAAACAAAAATTAGTCCAAACACTAGTCTTGCCTAATCTTTACTACTGTGATGTAGTTCAACATGGCACAAATAATGAAAATTCGAGATGCCTCGAGCTAGTGATGAATGCTTGTGTTAGATACGTATGCAACATACGGTTGTATGATCATACCCGTCCTTCATACTCCCAGCTAGGTTGGATACGCCCACATAAGGCACGCGATCTCCACACGGTGTGCTTACTTCATCGATTTCTTAGCCACTGGTGCCCCCAATACTTATCTTCTCACATTAAACACCCATCATCATTCCACAACCGCAATACCAGATCGGATACGTCTAGCATCTTGGCTGTACCTTTACATAACACAAAATCTTTCTCCGTGTCATTCTCCATCTCAGCCATACGACTATGGAACGCGCTCCCCTGTGATCTGCGTCTTATCCAAAACCACTCAACATTCAAGAGGGAACTTAAGACTCACATATTAGGGACGGTATAGCCACCATTGTTGTGCCCCTCTCATCTTTTTCTTTCTCCTCTCCATCATAGCTTCGAATTTTACCATTCTATTTCTCTTCCTCTAACCTATCTACCTCTTCTATATCTCTTTCACCCCATTCCATCGTCTTATGTCTCTGCTTGATGAGAATAACTCACAAGCTGCAAGAATATAACGAGAAAATTCCCAACTAGCAATAGGACTGACACTCATATAAGAAAAATATGTTTACTTTCATATACATAGTCATTATTATTATTATTATTATCATTATTATTATTATTTTTATTATTCTTGATTGTTATAATTACTTTTTGATTGTTATAATTATCATTGTACTACTTTTATAATCTCTATTTTTCTCTTTAACATTAATACTGTATAACATGTTATATGTCCTAATTTTCTGTAGACACTGAAATTTGTTGAATCTGAGTATGCCTGGTTAGGTGTAAGAGAGGGCCTGAAGGCCCTAATCTTGCCAGGTAAAATAAATGCATAAATAAATAAATAAATAAATAAATTAGTGATTCCTAGACGATTGCAAGATTTCGGAGCAGCTAATACTTTTCACGCAGAAATGAAGTAGGAGATTTTTGAAGACCCGGACGCCGAACGAGAGAAGACATGTTAACATGGTAAAGGATGAACTCTTATCTACGCCCTTTCCCCCTGTTAATCACATTTTGTTATTCTCTGTTCTCTTTCAATAATTTTTGCATTGGAAATTGGTTTGACTTTTGCTCAGAAACGCCACAAGGACCACCCCAACAATAGATTTCCCGAATCACGAAATCCGATAACTTTTCTGTAATACGAAGTCCGATTTGCATTTCATTCTTTCCCTTTTTCACGGTCATTAACGATTTTAAAACACCCTTTTTATTCACCATTTCTTCCCACATTTTCAACCTTTTCTTTTCTTCTCTTTTTCTTTTTTATTAACCTCTACATTGTATACATTGAAGAGGCCTGGAGACACTTGAAGGCCTCACATAGATTATATAATGGTAAGGCAGAGGTTTAGGACCGGGTTCTAATTTGTATGACGTTTACAGGGGCAGATGTGGGCTCTGACCACAATTAATAGGTTATGAACAGTACATTAAAACTGAACAAATTGTAGAAAGGTTTGAGTTTAAGGAGATGAGACCTGGATAAATTGAAAGAACCAAAGGTTTCAGAGAGAGCATTAGGGAACGACTGACAAGAACAGGGGAAAGAAATATGGTAAAAGAAGAATGGGTAGCTTTGAAAGATGAAATAGTGAAGGCACAGAGGATCTAGCAGGTAAAAGACGAGGGCCCATAGAAATCGTTGGGTAACACAAGGGATACTGAATTTAATTGATGAAAGCAGGAAATATAAAAATGCAATAAATTAACCAGACGAAACGAAACGCAAACTTCTAAAAAATGAGATTTTCTAGAAGTGCAAAATGGCTAAGCGGGAATGGCTACAGGACAAATGTAATTATGTAGAAGCAAATGTCAATAAGGATCAGATACACTATGTGATCAAAAGTAGCCGGACACCCGGCTGAAAATGACTTACAAGTTCGTGGTGCCCTCCATCGGTAATGCTGGAATTCATTATGGTGTTGGCCCACCCTTAGTCTTGATGACAGCTTCCACTCTGGCAGGCATACGTTCAGTCTGGTGCTGCAAGATTTCTTGGGGAATTGCAGGCCATTGTTCACGGAGTGCTGCACTGAGGAGAGGTATCAATGTCGGTAGGTGAGGTCTGACACGAAGTCCGTGTTCCAAAACATTCCAATGGTGTTCTATAAAATTCAGGTCAGGACTCCGTGCAGGCCAGTCCATTGCAAGGATGTTATTGCCGTGTAGGCACTCCGCCACATGCCGTGAATTATGAACAGGTGCTCGATCGTGTTCAAAGATGCAATAGCCATCCTCGAATTGCTTTTCAACAGTGGGAAGCGAGGAGGTGTCTAAAACATCAATGTAGGCCTGTGCCGAGATAGTATCACGCAAAACAACAAGAGGTGCAAGCCCTCTCCATGAAAAAGACGACCACACCATAACTCCACCGCCTCCGAATTTTGCTGTTGGCACTACACACGCTGCCAGATGACGTTCACCTGGCATTCGCCATACCCACACCGTGCCATCGGATCGCCACGTCGTGTACCGTGATTCATCACTCCGTACAACGTTCATCCACTGCTCAATCGTCCAAAGTTTACGCTCCTTACGCCAAGTGAGTCGTCGTTTGTCGTTTACCGGTTTGATGTGTGGCTTAGGAGCAGCCACTCGATCATGAAATTCAAGTTTTCTCACCTCCCGCCTAACTGCCGCAGCATTTGCAGTGGCTCCTGATGCAGTTTGGAATTCCTGTGTAATAGTGTAGATGTCTGCCTATTACACATTACGTCCCTTCTCAACTGTCGGCGGTCTAGATCAGTCAACAGACGAGGCTGGCCTGTACGTTTTGTGCTGTACGTATCCCTTCACGTTTCCACTTCACTATCACATCGTAGTCAGTGGACCTAGGGATGTTTAGGAGTGTGGAAATCTCGTGTACATTGGTATGAGACACGTGACACCCAAATCACCTGACCACGTTCGATGTCCGTGAGTTACATGGAGTGCTCCATTCTGCTCTCTCACGATCTCGAATGAGTACCAAGGTCGCTGAAATGGAGTACCTGGCAGAAGGTGGCAGCACAATGCATGTGATACGAAGAACGTAGGTTTTTGGGGATATCCGGAT
This sequence comes from Schistocerca serialis cubense, assembly GCF_023864345.2. NCBI lineage: Eukaryota > Metazoa > Arthropoda > Insecta > Orthoptera > Acrididae > Schistocerca > Schistocerca serialis. Next base: position 738,282,155 of record NC_064643.1, on the reverse strand, counting down.
ACGTTTGATCACGTAGTGATAGATACTGACAACAGAAAAGTTAATGAGACCTTTGGAAAAAAGAGAATGAATGTCAACAGCTCAGACGTAAAGCCAGTCCTAAGCGAGGAACGGAAAGCGGAAGGATGGAAGGAGTATACAGAGGGTCTGTGGAAGGGAGATGTAATTGATTGCAAAATGGTGGAAATGGAAGAGGACTTAGATGAAGGTGAAACGGAAGACATGATACTGCGTGAAGAATTTGACAGAGCACTGTCAGATCTAAGCCGAAACAAGACCTCGAGAGTAGACGACATTCCGTTAAAACTACTGGTAGCCTTGCATGAGCCAGCCATGTCAAAACTCTATCATCTGGTGAGCAAGATGTATGAGGCAGGTGAAATATCCTCAGCCTTCAGGAAGAATATGGTAATTCCAATCCCAAAGAAAGGAGGTACTGACATGTTTGAAATTTACTGAACTGTGAGTTTAGCAGGTCGCGGCTGCAAAATACTAAGTCGGATTCTTTATAGGCGAATGGAAAAATTGGTAGAGTACCGACCTCTGGGAAGATCAGTATGGATTCCGTAGAAATATGAGAACACGCGACGCAATACTGACCCTACGACTTATCTTAAAAGATAGATTAAGGAAAGGCAGACCTACGTTTCTAGCACTTGCAGACTTAGAGAAAGCTTTTGACTAAGTTGACTGGAATAGTCTCTTTCGAATTCTAAAGTTGGCTGGGGTCAAATACAGGGAGGCTAAGGCCACTTTCAATTCTTACAAAAACCAGATGACACTTATAAGAGTCGAGGACCATGAAATGAAAGCAGTGGTTGGGAAGGGAGTGAGACAGGGTTGTAGCGTCTCCCCGGAGTTATTCAATCTGTATACTGAGTAAGCAGCAAAGGAAACAAAAGGCAAATTCGGAGTAGGTATTAATATCCATAGAGAAGAAATAAAAACTTTGAAGTTCACCGATGACATTGTAATTCTGTTAAAAACAGCAAAATAAATGGAAGAGCAGTTGAATGGAATCGATAGTGTCTTGAAAGGAGAATATAAGATGAACATCAACAAAAGCAAAACGCGGATAATGGAATGTAGGCGAATTAAATCTTGGGATGCCGAGGGAATTAGATTAGGAAATGAGACATTTAAAATAGAAAATGAGTCTTGCTATTTGGGGAGCAAAGTAAATGATGATGGTGAAATTAGAGAGGATATAAAATGTGCACTGGCTATTGCAAGGAAAGCGTTTATGACGACGAGAAATTTGTTAACATCGAGTATAGATTTTATTGTCAGGAAGTTTTTTCTGAAAGTATTTCTATGGAGGGTACCCATGTATGGAGGTGAAACATGGACGATAAGTACTTTAGACAAGACGAGAATAGAAGCTTTCGAAACGTGGTGCTACAGATGAATGCTGAAGATGAGACAGGTAGATCACGTAACTAATGAGGATGTACTGAACAGAATTGGGGAGAAGAGCAATTTTTGGCACAACTTCACTAGAACAAGGCATCTGTTGGCAGCATACATTCTGAGGCATCAGTGGATCACAACGTTATTTTGCAGGGAAGCGTGGAGGGTAAAAATTGTAGAGGGAGACGAAGAGATGAATACAATAAGCAGATTCATAAGGATATAGGTTGCAGTGGATACTCGGAGGTGAACGAAGTTTGCGTAGGATAGAGCAGCACGGAGAGCTGCATCAAATCAGTCTGTGGACTGAAGACCGCAACAACAAATGTGGTACCATTATTACACTTAAGAAAATGCATAATGCTGTTGGATATGAACACATTTCATTGCATTGTGTATTGCGTTCATTACAGAAATAGTGCGAAAACGATGAATGTACCAGCATGACAATGCACCGTCGTAAAGGAACAAAACCATTTCTGAAATAGACTAGCATGCTCAGAGGCCCTGTTCAGTGGAACTCATTTGGGATGAGTCGGGACGTCGGCTTCCCTCCAGACTCCATAGTCTAACACCACTACCTTCTCCGGTTCTCTTAAGGTAGAACAGATAGGCTGTTATTCCTCCACAGATATTCTGACACCTCACTGTAAGTGTCCCCTGCAGAGGTCAATCCTACATCTAGGCGAAGGGTGGTCATACCCCAGTAACAGGGGTTCGGAAAGTTTTGATGAGGTAGTTAATGTTTTTTTTTTTATCAGACGGCATACTTTTCTATTCTTTTTGCGTATTTGAGCGTGGGTTCTTGGTATTTAGTGAGTACAGCTGTCAGCTCGTTTTTCTTGTAATGCCTCTCACGGCGAATATTTATAGGGTACATTCAAGCTAACTTATTAGTGAACAGTTATGCGGATCTTTTTTAAAACTTTTGTCTCTCTCCCGTTAATCCAAAATGGTATGAGTCGAGAACGCTTCACAAATTTTTCGAACGAAGCTTTTGCAAGAGACATCTTTTATTGTTAGAGACATCTTTGCTCATGACTCACGATTACTTCGTATCATACCAATAAATCTCAATTTGTCATCAGCCATTCCTATAGCTAGGTTGACGCGGTTGACCAACTTTAAGAATCTCCAAACTGATATTTCAAGATATCTCAAGACTGTCACTGATTCCGTGACGTACGTGACCCTCTCTAGATCATAACATGTTTCTGCTGACGTCATTTCTCACTATACAATTGCGTCGTCTGCAAGGTGGTTCGTTGGGTTACAGTCGCTGTCACCTATGTACCTCATACGTTACTCCGGCATTTTGGTTCTCTCCACAGTCAAGTGTTTAATCGAATCGTTATATCTCATGTAGTCCATATGCAAGTATTTTCTTAATTAGGCGACAGTGCTCGGTGATATGGAGGCTTTCCCGGCAGTCTAGAATGACAGTAGTCTGGTATAAACTGATATTCCATGGAACATTGGCTTGATCACGTGATCTATACAAGTCAATATTAATTGTACCTCTCAGACTCCGAGACCATCGAAGGAGATTCAAAGCGATGCTAGGCCACATGACGAGTGTGTGTCTGTTAAAGCCCTTCAGATTTATAGTGTTGATGTCCGCAAGGTTCAAATGGCTCTGAGCACTATGGGACTTAACATCTGAGGTCATCAGTCCCCGGGAACTTAGAACTGCTTAAACCTAACTAACCTAAGGACATCACACACATCCATGCCCGAAGCAGGACTCGAACCTGCGACCGTAGCGATGTCCACAAGAGAATCTCCTTTAAAATCAAAGCTAGCACCACTAGCGGTAACACCGAAGACTCATGTGATGGAGTACTAGTCCATCTTTCTTCGGCTATGCCAATGAAGATATGATTGCTGGCGGCATGGAATATACAGTCGTTGCCGTTGTTGTCTAGACAGATAATGCAGAGGCGATTTCCACGTTGGTATTCCTACATCTGAGTTAGCATTTTCACAATCTGTGTTAGGGGTTATATTCTTCCTCCCCCAAATTGGCTCAATCTGGGACACAGCCTCACGAGTTCCAGGGCCGAAGTGGCAAATAACCTTTTGCGTTTTTGCGCTCAGAGGAAGATTCTTAGTAATGTCAGATTTTATCAAGATTCTGAAGCTAGTAAACGCACAATTGGTCGGAGTTCTTTAACTGGATGACACGCTGTAGCTGCCGCCGGAGACCTTTCGGCTTCTTATTTGTCAAAACCCTTCTCTCTTAAGTAAACGACAATGACTCAGTAATACTGAGAGGCGAAGACTGTGGTGGCCAGGGTAGTAGCGACAGTTCATCCGCATGCTCATGAATCCGTTACTATGCAAAGTGTGTGAAAGGGGGCCCTATCGTCTTGCAACACAGCATCATTATGGAGGAACTAACACTATACTACGAGATGGACCTGATCAGCCAAAATGTTCCTATTGACCTTGGCGGTAATGCGACATTATAGAGCGCCCATCGGGCCCATGGAATTTCACGGTATCGCTGCTGAAATCATTACCGAACCAAGCAATAATTCTCGGTCGGGTCATAAACTCGACCAGAAGCTGGAGACGTGTGAAATAAGAATGATCCAGTGGGATAACTTCCTTTCATTTCCCCATAGACCAAAATTTTATGGCTTCCGCCCTTCGATTTCCTACAAAGAGCATTTGAATCACTGATTAATGATTTGGAACTCCAGTTTCCCAGGAACTTTCCTGGTCATGGAACCCCCTTTGTGTTCTTTTGGTGTTGACGTGGTTCGCTATTCCGACATTCAGTTCGGTAGTAACTTTTGCAGCTGTTGTCTCCTTATTTTTCGTCACAGCCCCCTTCAGTAACCATCTGTGACAATCACTTAACACACATTTCGTACCCGGTTTGACGTGGTGGACAATTTTGAACTACTTTCTTTCCATGCGGCGCAGATCTTCGATTGGGTACCTCTTGATTCACAAAACTCTTCGGTTGCGTTGCTTAAGGGAGCATCCGCCGTACAATTAGCCCATGTTCGAATGCACTAACATCCGACGCAATGAACGCGCAACTACACAGAATACTGTTCTGAGCTCGACTGACGCTAGCAACGTAATGGGGACATCGCACAGGAGCAGTTCGTGGTCAGGTACAGTAGCGCAACCTGCATACTTAGTTAGAATATGCATTTACGTTGAAGTAAGCATTTCTCATTGTTTTTACATATTTTGGTCCAACCTCTCTAATTCTGAAGACCAGGAGGAATATTTAGAACTTTTAAGAATCTTGGCGATTGGAGACATACATCTAAAAGATCTACATTTGTGGAACATTTGCCATCGATAACAGAAGAAACCGTATCGTCCTCGGTGTTGCACTACCAATGAATAATCTAGAAATGGAGTATCTTAAAGTCACCACATTATTTGAGGGTAGGTTAGCTTCTTTTTTATCTTATCCGCCAGCAGCGGAGAAGACCGAACTTGCTACAACCGGCTCTATGAGATTTCACTTTCACTAGATGTCAAGTTCTGCTTTTATAAGTTCACACAAGAATGGGGCTGAGGCGCACTAACCGTATTACTAGAGTATCTTCATTTTGTTATTGACAACTGTATCTTTTCTGCTGCCTAACTCAGGAGAGAATGGAACTACAAAAGAATGAATTTGTACCGTGACGTCTACATATCATCGAGACCTTCTTGTAAAGCATGCTGCCCTCGCTTGGAACACCGCAACTGTGTGAAAACCACTGTTTCCCTGAAAGACGGGGCACTTCTCACGTCACTCGCTCAGTGAAAGCTCTACGTAAATCATCCTCCGATCAACGTGCTATCTCCTGGGGTTTCTTCCACATGACCGGCCTGCATGGTCACCTGATCTGAATCTATGTGAGATTTACTCTCGGAAAATCATAGGAAAAAAAACATCGTTTTGAGGATGCAGCATCTCGTCGACGTGTCGTCCAGCGCTCATATTGAACAAACTGTGTAAGCGGCCATTTATAGCAAAATTAACATAATGCCATTCTCACTTGCTTCACCTTTTCTTTTGCCGTTCCTGGTCAATATATCTATACTTCTTTCTTACATTCACAGCGCCAGATTTGCCCCATGGTGGTGAAAAATGGATCTAGTTTTATTCCACCGTAAATCGGTTTCTCCTTAACACATTAGAATATCTACCAAGTGTCACTGTCATACGGTAACTACAATCAACACTGGAACTCTGCGTGCAGCTTTACTTTAATTACAACAACGTGGTATATACGTATAATGTACAATCCTTGAATAACGCCCATTTATCCCTGCTTCGTTGGTTAGCTTGAAATCGCTTGTTTATTTGCTGTATTCTAACTTGTCCAAAAAAATGAGAAGTGTAGTACGTATTATAGTTACATGACTATATTATTTTGAGCAATACTTCGTAATATGTTACAAGTAAATTATTTTGGCAATGATCGGTTCTTTTTTGGTGTCCTAAGTTATTGCAAAACATTCCTTTTCGTTGATTAGCAAACCAACTGAATTACAGGATAAAGATCACACAAGAACAACTACTGTCACAGAGCGTTAGTAATACACGGGGATTTTCTCGTGACATAAGCTGATGTTACCACGGGACTAGACCGCTGCAAAGTCGTAAAATTACTTGCGTGGGAATGGGCCCAGTGATTACAATACGTGTCCTGCACATGTCGAATACGTAATTTCAGCTTTAAATTGCAAATCAGCAATCGTGTATTAATGGAACTCACGAGGACAAAGTAAACAAGGACGAGATAGCCCTAAGTTTCGTTATTGTTAATTGACAGCTACGATATGCGTGTATTATTAATCGAAAGCGACAGCGACATACTTTCACATGAACATTATAATTTTACCAGACCTACATTAAAATTTATATTGCACTGGAAAAGTCTCTTTTGACTGGAAAAGGAGTTGCTGTAAGAAATGAAAAATTTCTCCTTCTAAGAAACGGGATTACGCACAAAGGTTCGAGCGAAAAGATACCACCACGACAGTAAAAGTGACGTACAATCAATTAATTATGTTAATTGAAGAAAGAAATACTCCACAGCAGACATACAGACTGATCTTAAAATCCATCAGAGGTTACAAAAATGATTATTCTGTGAGAAATTCAGCTCTATATACAGTGTCTCATACAACCGAACAAAACCCTAAGCGAAAAGACAGAATCAAGAAAGAAAAGGTTTAAAGAGAAACTTTCTGTTTATCGCACAGAACAGAACAACACACAGGGACACCTCGAATAGTCTTAAAGAGAGCCAAAAGTCTAACAAAGCATATGCACTCGTAAATCTGACGGAAAACCAAATACAATATTCAACCCTTCCTCCCCGCTAACCATGTTTCCAATGATTAGACGTAAGAAAACCCCGAATGCCAAACAATGTAATACTAATACGCAATGATTCACGTTTGTTCTGGCCCAGACTAGAAGAAAAGTCCTAGAAATATACTATTTCCAGAACCAAATAATTGTTGAGTCTGAATTTGGAAAGAATCTGCATTGCATCATTCGGAGTGCCCCTGTTCGACTCGTTCGAAGAGTGTACGCTCTTATTTAATCCATCGTTTTGACAACTAATTATTGGGAAAGAGTATCTCTGGAATGAGCATTGTAATCTGCGCATGTTACCAACGTTAAGCTGAATCTCAGGCCAAAGCTCATTGGTTAAGGCCAACTCACATTGGCTTCACGTCACGTCACGTCACGCCAAAATATTCCACAATGCGTTTCAAACGGCTGCTTTCACACAGATCGTCAACAGATTGTCGCGTCTCGTCACGGCACGTCAACGTATATCGGGGAAGAAACTTTTGACAGTATGTCTTCTGCTAACTCGTTCGATGAGCAGACTTCGTCGCGCTCGCTATAGCGAATCCAGTGAAGCAGGGGATAAAACCCGTCGCCTTTGACAATGATGTCATACATTACTCATAGATAATAATGTCTTCACTTGCAACCATAGGTAATGAAACAGTCCTGTGTTCCGGATAAGCGCTATCATTGCACATTAAAGTAATTGCGATTTTAAAAGAGTTAAAGTAATTGTGACTTTGAAAGAGATCGCTACATATTGTTCAAAATATTCTTCGTGTGCATTTATTTAAATAATTTGTTGTTGGCAAGTCATTCGGTGGCGCTGCAGCAAAGATCGGTTGTGGCGGTCCATTAGATGAGGGACGTGGTTCGAAAACTCTAAGCTCGCTTTGAGAGACATTATGAAAATCACGTGCTGTCGATGTTTGAGTTATCCTGTGTGGCTGTGTGTCCATAAATGTTGTGTGAGTAAGCGTACAGTTGTGGATTGGTACTCTTTTTGTAGGGACGTTTGTGGGGAATACATGAAGCATAGGGGGCCGTTGGGGGGGAGTGGGGGGGGGGGGGGGGGTGTTTGGGTCGAAATTGACAAGTCGCATTTAGGCAAAAGGAAGTACGACAGGGTGTAATGGTACTTCAGTTACGTAACCATTACGGCAGCTCACCTGAACCTCTCGATACCAGCATTATTTTACTGTGTTACTGTAAAGTAGTTAACATATTTCTGAGACAACATTCAGATTTGATTTCATTTTCTGATACATCGATATGTTTATTTTCCAATGATATTATTCTTATATGTAGTCTTTCTTTTGTCACTAAGATCTTTGGCGTACTTGTAACTCTGATTTTTGGGAGCTTAAGCGATCATTACTAGTTGGTTAGTTGTTAGATAGTCGGACCTTGAGACGGTCAAGTCTTGGACGTCATGTTGGAAAGACGCATATTGTAGTTGGCTTATAAAATGTCAGGAAGATGTTTTCATGTATGTTTTGTATTGTGGAGTGATGTTTTGTGTGTTACGTGCTATCGCAACAAAAGCAATGAAAAATAATTGTAACTTAAATTTGGAGTTCTGATTACTTTTTTACATCACCATTGTGCTAACTTTGAAAGGTTTAATCTTCAAGAATGGTTTGTGAAGCGCATCTACAAAACTTTTCAATATAGCAGAATATAACCTAGGCCTCTTTGCATCCGAGCTTGGAATCATCACCACCTAGATTTTCGACAATTGAGCCATGATTTTACAACGAGACCAGCGTGGGAAACACGGAAAGATGAGTGCCTAGTTTATTCATTATTACGTGAAATGACTTTATTAACTGTGCCCTAATGACACCTGTCACATAATAACTTTGTTGTTGCCCGAAAATGCAGTATTTAGCAGCGAGAGCAACACTACAACCTTAATTATTGGCCTTTGTTGTGGTAGGGTTGTTAGAAGGGGGAAACCTCTGGTGGGATTATGGGTTTGGGGGCTGTAGTTTCAGGTCAAGAGTGTGACGATGTAGTGTTTAAAGTAGTACTGTAGTGTTTCCTTGACTCGGGGTTCTGCCGTGAAAAATATAAAATAGAAAATCTGATTGGGTTTTGAATTTACATGGAATAAGTTACGGATAAGGCGGACTTCGTATTATTGATTGAGATAGTGCTGTAATTTGACCGTACATGGCAGACCGGGTCGGCAACACTACAAAAAGCAACTGTAAGGAAATAGCATCAGAAACTAGTGGTAATTTACCTTATAATTTTGTTAGAAACGTAGTATTAATTAAATATAGTCTTCATGGCTGTCCTCCTAATTCTCTTGTAGGACGACGCGTCTTTCACTTTTCTCCGTCTGTTGAAACCTTCTTCAAGTTGTCACTGTCATGATCAGTTTACAAATTGGGCGATAACCACCTCGAATTACTATTGAAACAACCTCGCTTTGCAATATAATTTTAATTTCTACCCAAAAGCACAATCAACACAGCGCCGAAAAATACATGTCTTTAGTATGAATACAAGAGAGAGAGATTGATCAATTAGTTGTTAAAAACAAACACTTATGCAAAAGTAAGAAAAGATCAAAATTATTTATAAAAATCGGACGCTGGCGCAGCGCTCTTCCACATGCGCGATCGTAAATTATACCTTTGTATTGGCGGAGGCGCGGTAGTCAAAGTATCATTACAGTACCCAATCGATGGAAGGAAGTTTTGGTCAGCTTAATTGAAGATCACGTTACAGAGGGCAACTTCAGATGGTTTTTCTTCAAATAGGGAATTAGGGGAAAGGGGTTATCAGCAGTCTCGTAGTTAATCACAATATTGAGTTCAGATGATTATCCACAGGGGATTGCACAAATAGCTTAGAGGGGGTTATTTGTCGGCTGTGAAATCTCTTGTAGGTAAAGGGAAACGCCGGATTTCCACACTTCAAAGTCACCTAGACGAATAGTCATGGAGGCGTAGCATTCCCCAAACATATTGCCCGTTTAAATATTTTGTTAAACGTCCGAAATATGTTAGCTAATTTCACGTTAGGATTTGGGGGGGGGGAATGAATGTGTGTGTCTGTGCGTGTACGTGTGTGTGTGTGTGTGTGTGTGTGTGTGTGTGTGTGTGTGTGTGTGTGTGTTTTGGTAATGTTTTGTTTGTTGTGTATGTGGGTATGTGAGTTTTGTTGATGTCTTTCTAGACGAGCTAAGAAGTTCCCGTGTGGTAAGTTCATTTTCCATTGTTTTCTTTTACTACATTTGACTATTTTGGCGTATTTCATTGTTGCATTACACCATTACGTATGTCTTCGTGTACTCCAGTACGTAATAGAAATTTCACAGCTGTCGTTCTTCTGTTGTTTTCCAGCACTAGTATTAGCACGATTTTTTCGAATTTGTACCAGCAATCTTGAAGGCGAAACGCCCGACACAACTAAAATTTGTATCCCGTCCTTCAGATGACCTTTACACTGACAATATCTCTTCGAAAAGAACGACGTATGTAACATTGACGAGATTTACCTATATATGTCAACTGGAGAGCAGGATACAATTATTGAGTATAGCTATATAGCTCAACTAAAGATTGGGATACTATTGTCACTGCTGTGGTCAAAACTATAACTTTCAGTCGATGCTATTACAGCAATTAACGCCATTTTTTTCTTAGTGGCGGAGATAAATAAGCCTCCTCTCCCGCCCCCCCCCCCCCCCACCACCACCTAGTTTGCTAGTACGCGATTTAGAATACACGTTAGTATATCTATAGTTAAACACTGTCTGCTATATACATTCATTTGTGACTTGACACCCTGGATGGAGAAGCACGGTATACAAATTGTATATATGTCATCTTGTTGCCTCTTCGCGTAGTTCAACTGAGGTACAAGTTGCAAATTTAACGTACGTCCATTTCCACGTTTTCGTTTGCATGTACATATGTATGGATCAACGATTGCATGGAATACAAATATTACGCACGTAGCTCCTTCTGCCATCGGTAGTACTATTATATACGTAAGAACAGGCTATTAGTGGTAGCGGAGGCGAAAGAAACAACACATATGAAATTTGTATCCCATACTTCAGTTGACCTAAATAGTTCAAGTGAACAACGGGATATTAATCCGAACGCCAACGAAGAAATCGACGTACATTAAATTTGTATCCCGTACTGCAGCTAACCAATATACTTCGATTGAGGTTACGAGATACAACCCATATATATGTGACGTGAGATGTTCTACGCTACCAATATTTCCATCCATTTTTTCCCCCCTTAGTTCTCCACAGACATAATACGATGCAAACACGCGACTGCTTCGTGCCCACCTTTTCCAAATATTTTAATCCAGTCATGTGCTTCACATTTTAAAATTTGCAAAAGTATTTATTGTTTTCAATGATTTCTTATGCTAAATTCCGTAATTGTTTTGAACTTATTAGTGAAACGTAACTCGAAAAATGTGACTTTTCGAAACAGATACCATATTCATATTCTCAGTTTCAGGAGGCTTCTTACAGATCTGCATATCTTTAAATAGTATATTATGAATAAAATTCAGCGACAATTAACGAAATTAGAAGTTTTTGCCGTATAGTACCCTTCCCCACGGTGTGCACATTACAAAAAGTATCTTGTTATTGTTAAGGTAGTCCTAAGTGATGTTTCAGATTCAGGACGCTACTTATACATATCAACACCGGTTCAAAAAGCATGTCGTTCATAAAAGTTAACAGCAATTAACGCCATTTTTTTCTATTTCTTAGTGGCGGAGATAAATAAGCCTCCTCCCCCCCCCCCCCCAATCGCCACCTAGTTTGCTAGTACGCGATTTAGAATACACGTTAGTATATCTATAGGTAAACACTGTCTGCTATATACATTCATATGTGACTTGACACCCTGGACGGAAAGCCGGACCTCACGTTCGGGTTTGATATAATGTCTGTGGCCCAGAAATAACGACTTAGTGGCAGCTGCGAAGCGATACAAAATAGTTTCATTCTGTAAATTATAATTCATACAGTTTATTTCCAGAGATTGTTTACGACAGCTAAAAATGAATGTAACAGGTGGAGTCGATATGGTTGATTATACTAGACGACACAGTAGTTTACAGTTTCAAATAAAAGAAGTTTATAGTTTTCTAATATTTCACAGAATAAAGAACAAAGTTTATTTTCTGCGCCTATCATTTCATTCGTAACGTTCGATCACAAAATGCTTTGCAAAACTATCTAAGTCCTACACAGAATTCTCCAGTAATATTTGAAGCTTTACGCTGTACAGCTGTTTACAACACAAAAACTAAGGTGTCCAACTTGTCAGCCGTGTATCCCTACACTATGTCTTCACTCAACCATCTGCTAGCATGAAGTATCTCTTCCCATCACCCAAACCATAACTTTCGTTCAACCTGTAACACCATAGCTCTAATACTCTACTGATTTATTTTGCTTTTGTTTTATTTAATATTACATCGTTGAGCTTCTGTAAATATGTTTGATTGAATAGATAACACAAAATTGTATACTGCTTTCTTTATACAAACTTTGATGTCATGGTTTGGTTCAATGCAAAGTAGTGTATCTTTCATTTAAACTCTTTGTCCCATTTGGAGGGAACAAAACTTACTGTATATAATTGTAATTTTGTGTGAATAATTTTTTGTAGAGATGTCAATACGTGTATATGTTTTGTTTTATTTAATGTATTTGCTTGCTGTTATGTAAACTGCTGATCCTCACTTAGGATTCTTAGGTATTCTGTATGTAAAAGGTGTTGTGGTTCCCCTCGGGAACGGAACTGTGTAGCGCGCGCAAATTGTGGTTGGCCTATGTAGAAAAGGTGGAACTGATAGTCAGTCGGGGACGAGCCACCAGTCGGAGACGAGCTACGAGTCGTGGATGAGCTACCAAACTGTGCACTGTCATGTAAATGTTGCATATTGTGCTGGTTCCGAGAGAGACTTTTCCTGCCGCTTTCCAATGCCTCGGATGGATGGATAAATAGCTGGAACTATTCTGGAATTTGCATCTGTCGTCGCCACCAAGAAATGACAGAGTCCAGCAATTCTGTCTGCGAATCCACCTACCATCATGCAGTTCCACCACGTTGCGCAATCACTGTAACGTAATACTATAATGTTGCACAGTGAAGGATCAGCTTAATGGATGTGCTAATGTGCTCAAATATAAGGTAATTTATTTCTGAATTTATGTACCTACCTTGATTTTTCTCCTCATCATAACACCACTCAGGCTCCTCTCCGTTTGAACTAAAGTGATTACCGAGTGTCCTTACTGAAAGTACATTAAAACCCAGTTTTCTAATTAATGCCTCTTAAACATAGTAAAGAGAAAGTTAAAGTTAATGTGGCAAGAGAGTGAGTTAAAGTTAATGATGCTTGCTGAAAATAATTTTCCTAGTAAAACTGCTTATTAATGTGTTGTTGCCAACTTCAAATTAAAAGCTCTTAAGACTGAGGCTTATAAAGTTTTACTTAGTAAATGATCACATTACCGCCTGTTGTAAATCGCAGAAAGTGAGTCAGTATCTTACATATATGTTAATTTTATGTCTCATGGTAGTGAAAGTAGAAAACTGCATAGTAGGAAATTATATGTTCATGATTGCTAAGTGTTTATCTCTCTTGTGTATTGGAAGTGCACATTAATAGTATAACTGGATCCACAGTTTGTCTATTGTGTTAATGCTGAGTAACGAGTAACGGAAAGACCATTAATTATGAAAATCATAATTTCTTTCTTCAAATGATAGTGAGAAGCAACCTTTCAGTGGATTCCAATTAACTTTCATTTTAAATCGTAAAGTATTTAACTGAGAGAGACTTAACCTATATCCACTTAATGATTCTGCAGTGAATGTTAATAGTAATGTTATAAAGACCATTCAGTTTGAACAAGCCCTGAAAGTAATAGTATGTTTCGTCATCTATTATAATTTTACAAATAGTTTGTGCTACTCTAGCTGTTTGTTCCAACCTTAACGTTAACATATGTGTGCGTCAGAGTTCATTGCACTCGCGTGTGACAAAGTATAGGTTGTGTTTATTCGTTAAAATTACTAATAACTATTTTCTTAAACGAGAATGCTAATCATTCTCTTGCCTAGTTAGGCTGGCGACCGTTTTCTTTATCAGTTGAACAGTGCAGACAGGCAAAATTTTGTTCGTACTGTTCAAATATTTACGTAATTCTGACTTTCACTTCCGATAAACCACCTCCGTTAGGTACAATACGGTCAACATAATAAAATTCCTCTCAGAGGGTAACACTGCTCTGTTGCGTTATACCATAATTACTGTAACAAAATAATTCTGTTTTGCAAACTGCCTTCCGCTTCGAGGTTATGGTATAGCAGTAGCAGACGGTAGTGTTAGAAACCCTTCTTTCCTGTGCGTCTCCTCAATACCACAACTACCTAATCAATTTCTGGCTGTCACTTTCACTGTCTTTTCTCCATCCGCTCTGTCCCTAATGACAGTTTTAGAGCCCGTTGGGCAATTTACCCAAATACCATCACGTACTGAGCACCAACCTACCATCGATTTAAAGACGTCCAGGCGATAACAGCTTCACCCGGCATTGAATGAATGCTGGTCAGACACCCGCATGGTGCATGCAGTAACAGCGAGCGTGCTGTCCGTGTGTAGAATGGGGAAGCCGAACGATCTATCTGAGTTTTACCGATGGCAGACTGTAATGGCCCGGAGGCTGGTCGTGAGCATTTCGGTAAGTGCATGACTTATTGGGTGTTCCTGGGGTCCTGTGGTGAGTGCCTTCAACACGTGGCGAAACCAAGGTGCAACCACGTCCAGATGTCGTCGGATCGGGCGACCACACCTCGTAAACGATGTCGGACGTCGTTAGTGGCGGACTGTATTGGAAGTAGCATCGGTATTTAATGGTGAACATAGTACAAGTGTGTCATAACACACGGCTCGCCGAACACTCCTAAAGATAGGCCTCCGCAGCCAACGATCCATGCATGTGCGAATGTTAACACCACAACATCAGTAACTACGGCTGAATACTTGACCACCGGCACTGAACGTTGGCGCAGGGACAGAGCATTGAATGGGCTAATAAATTCCGATACCTCCTTCATCAAGCTGATGGGAGGGCGCGAATGCACCGTCTTCCAGGGCAACAGCTCCTTGACACCTGTGGCGAGGGACGGAGACAAGCTGGCGGCGTCTCCTGATGCGCTGGGGAACATTCAAGTTGGCATCTGTGGGTTCAGTGGAGCTCGTAAAAAGCACCATGACTGCCAAGGGCTATCGTACACTGAATGCAGACCATGTACACCCTTCCACGGCGATCATGTTTCCTGAAGGATGTGGCATTTATCAACAAGATAATGTGCCATTTCATAAAGCCAGGAGTATGATGGAGTGATTCGAGGAACACAGTGGCGAGTTTCAACTGATGTGCGAACTCCCACCCCCCCCCCCCCCCCCAACTCACCAGATCTGAATCCGATCGAACACATCTCGGATGTGACTAAAGATGGCGTCTACACTCATCACCCTCTCTGCGGAATTTACGGGAATTATGTGACTTTTGTGTGCAGGTGTGTTGCCAATTCCCTCCAACAACCTAAGGCCGCGTTCCTTCCAGGCCACGACGCGTCACCGCTCCTATCCCTGCCAAGAGTAGACCTACCGGCTATTAGAAAGGTGGTCATAATTTTGTATATACAATGTGGTCCTTGATAGTGACTGGGCCAAGTATCTCACGAAATAAGTATCAAATGAAAAAACTACAAAGAACGAAATTCGTCTAGCCAGCAGCGGTAGTCGTGCGGTTCTAGGCGCTCCAGTCCGGAGCCGCGCTGCTGCTACGGTCGCAGGTTCGAATCCTGCCTCGGGCATGGATGTGTATGATGTCCTTAGTTCGGTTTAAGTAGTTCTAAGTTCTAGGGGACTGATGACCACATCAGTTGAGTCCCATAGTGCTCAGAGCCTTTTTTTTTTTGAAACTCGTCTAGCTTGAATGGGAAAGCAGATGGCGCTATTGTTGGCCTGCTAGATGGCGCTGCCATAGGTCAAACGGATATCAACTGCGTTTTTTTTAAAAATAGGAACCCCCATTTTTATTACATATTCGTGTAGTACGTAAAGAAATATGAATGTTTTAGTTCGACCACTTTTCTCGTATTGTGATAGGCCTAGATGGCACTGTAATAGTCACTGACGTATAAGGACGTGGTATCACTTAACATTCCGCCAGTGCGGACGGTATTTGCTTGGTGATACATTACCCGTGTTAAAATGGGCCGTTTACCGATTGCGGAAAAGGTGGATATCGTGTTGATGTATAGCTATTGTGCGAATGGCCGACGGGCGTGTGCTATGTATGCTGCTCGGTATCCTGGACGACATCATCCAAGTGTCCGGACCATTCGCCGGATAGTTACTTTATTTAAGGAAACAGGAAGTGTTCAGCCATATGTGAAACGTCAACCACGACCTGCCACAAGTGATGATGCCCAGGTAGGAGTTTTAGCTGCTGTCGCGGCTAATCCGCACATCAGTAGCAGACAAATTGTGCGAGAATCTGGAATCTCAAAAACGTCGGTGTTGAGAATGCTACATCAACATCGACTGCACCCGTACCATATTTATATGCACCACGAATTGCACGGCGACGACTTTGAACGTCGTGTACAGTTCTGCCACTTGGCACAAGAGAAATTACGGGACGATGACAGTATTTTTGCACGCGTTCTATTTAGCGACGAAGCGTCATTCACCAACAGGGGTAACGTAAACCGGCATAATATGCACTCTTGGGCAACGGAAAATCCACGATGGCTGCGACAAGTGGAACATCATCGACCTTGGCGGGTTAATGTATGGTGCGGCATTATGGGAGGCAGGATAATTGGCCCCCATTTCATTGATTGCAATGAATGCTGATTTCCTACGTAATGTTCTACCGATGTTACGACAAGATGTTTCACTACATGACAGAATGGCGATGTACTTCCAACATGATGGATGTCCGGCACATAGCTCGCGTGCGATTGAAGCGGTATTGAATAGCATATTACATGGCAGGTGTATTGGTCGTCGAAGCACCATACCATGGCCCGCACGCTCATCGGATCTGACGTATCCGGATTTCTTTCTGTGGGGAAAGTTGAAGGATATTTGCTATCATGATGCACCGACAGCGCCTGACAACATGCGTCGGCGCATTGTCAATGCATGTGCGAACATTACGGAAGGCGAACTGCCCGCTATTGAGAGGAATGTCGTTACACGTATTGCCAAATGCATTGAGGTTGATGTACATCATTTTGAGTATATATTGCATTAATGTGGTATTTACAGGTAATCACGCTGTAACAGCATGCGTTTCCACAAATGATAAGTTCGCAACCGAAATAAAATGTTCAAACGTACCTACTTTCTGTATTTTAATTTAAAAAACCTACCTGTTACCCACTGCTCGTCTAAAAATGTGAGCCATATTATGTTTGTGACTATCACAGCACCATTTATCGCCAAGTGGAAAAAGTGGTCCAACTAAAACATTCATATTTCTTTACGTACTACACGAAAATGTAATGAAAATGGAGGATCCTTTTTAAAGAAACGCAGTTGATATCCATTTGACCTATGGCAGCGCCATCTAGTGGCCCAACCATAGCACCATCTGGTTTCCCCCTTCAAGCTAGACAAATTTCGTCTTTGTAGTTTTTGCGTTTGATGCTTATTTCGTGAGATATTTGGCCTGGTCACTATCGATGGACCACCCTGTATAGCGTGCTGAAACCACTTTAAAATGATGTTATACAAGATACAAGGATTTAATTCTTTGTAACGTCATTTTAAATTAATGGTTTGTGTCATCGCAGAGTCAGTCTTTTCATAACAGGTAAGTCAAGTAGCTGGGAAGTACAGATTACCATATTACTGAGGTGCTATGCGAGATATTATTGGTCATATTTTCCTCTGTATCATTTCTTTATTTCAGAACTAGTTAGATATTTGCGCAAGAATTCTGGGCAGACCTTCCTTTGACATAAGGTATGTGGGTTAAAGGTAAAGAAATAAATGAAATGGTCGTGTGGCATTGTTGGTCGGGAGGTCCCATTCGGGGGAGTTCGGCCGCCGTATTGCAAGTCCTTTTCAGGTGACGTCACATCGGCAACTTATGAGTTAATGACGATGGAAATGATGATGAAGGACAAACAACACCCAGTCCCCTGCTGGAAATCGAACCCGCGCCCCCTGCGTGGTAGGCGGTAACGCTACCGCTACGGACAGATCTTTAACTCTGGTGTGTTTCGTGTTTTATCTGATCGGAATTTCCGTCTCACTGTTGGTACCTTGGAATCTTAAGTTAACTATTTTTTGCAATCCGTACAGATAATCCTGATCCGTACCCCGGTAAGTTGTGTCTGCCCCAGCTCACTATACGAGGCAGCTGTCCGTGACGCTACGTAACTGGGTGTTCCTGGCTCCATTCATAGAGCAGCAGGTGCGTCTTTCTATGACTTTCCCGACTGAAGAAACTCAGCGTATTACACTCCTTGCAGCTGAGATAACATCACTTTATAAGATTTCTTGCTGGACTTCCACTACATACTCACAACCCATCCAAATGTTCGCTCCATTAAGTCATTTTAAAAGGCAGACTTTCCAACAAAACACCTGCAACATTTCAAACTTTGTGACATCTTCTGTTACTTAAGACTATTCCAGATGCATTACTGTCTTTCCACAAGTTCGATTCTCAGACGACGTGTAATATCATTCTTGTGCATATGCTGCATCTTCTCACAGCACTGCTCTGTTGTCTTAATGTTATATTTGTGAACCAGTGTACTAACGTTGCTGACAGAATTATGCGACATAAAAGAATTCAATTATCGGAACAGCTGCTTAGTACAGCACTACGAGAGTGCCAGTTGGTAGTTGCCTATTTGAATGAAAATGTGTCGTACGGGCATTCTATCGGCTGTGACTGTGCAATAAAATTAACTTACACCAGTGGAAGGTTCCTTGCAACACCTTGAGTTTCTTGGAGGTTATTCGGTCGGTGTCTCATAGCTCTGTAGTTTTCCATTGACGTCGAACATCAGAAATACGTAAATAGCAAACATGAACACGTTTCAGTAGTGTTCATTTGGTCAGGTTCGTATATCTACGTAGTTTTCATCCAAATCCGATGCTAAATTTTCTTAGCATTACCGATAACTGTAGAGAGAGTAATAGAATGCTAAAATAAATGGATGCCCTCTCAGAGAAAAGAGTAAGGCCACAGGTACCGCAACAGAAATTAGAATTGTAAATAATTTGAACTGCCACCAAAAAAGTGAGGTCCACTCGACGTTTTCTCTGCGATGTACACAAAATTTTTGTAAACCATTTTCTTCGACAATCACCATTGTACAACATTTTAAAGTGGACAGTTACAGTCAAATAGCAAAGAATAAGTAACCAGCTCCCAAATTTGCTTCAGCCGTAGCTCTAGCAAGCTTACAGTGTACTTATAACAAACATCTACGGTATCTACGCGATGACAGAAAGCGCAGAATCCCGCTAGTCCAAAATATAGGAGACTGGAGTAATCTCCATTTAAAAGGCAATGTCCTCACTAACTGACTTACTGACTCATCATGCCCCCAGCCTAAACAGCTGCGGATAGTAGCCTGAAATAAGGACAAGGTGCAGGTGTTGTTTAATAAGGGTCTTTTCGAATTTCTAACCCTAAGGAGGTGAAATAGAGGATGAAGGATTTTTTTTTTTTGTTTTAATGTCGCTGTTAAGGCAATTTCGAAGCTAGACATATGAAAATTTGTATTTGGTTTCTCGGTCAGAAGTAAAGAAGTACGTTTTTCAGCAATTTTGGTAATTTAACCCTATTGCGATGAAATAGTGGGTGAAACTTTTTTTTAAAATATGTCATCACTAAAGAACTACTAAAGTATGTTATAAGCCACATCTATGAACATTGGTATTTAACTTACAAATGAAAAAGTATATGTTTCAGCATTTTTGGAAATTGAACCCCTAAGGGAGTGAAATAGGGGATGAGATTTCTTACAAAAATATTCTACTTTGACAGCATTTTTGAAGCTAAATGTATGAAAATCTAAATTTGGCTTTTCAGTTACAGTGTAACCTTTCCACCGAAATTTAAAAGACAATACTTAATAGAAATGGGAGCCAAACGTAACCTCCCTGCAATGAAATGTACTGACAAAGGCAATAAAAATGTGAAATTCGCAATCTGACTCTGGTGTAAGCTGCCACAAAAAATATAATAAAAGATAATTCAGTGCTAATGAAACTTCAGTGACAATGAAAATTCAATTAAACCGAAATATCGGTCTTTGGCCCTGTGCAAAAAATCAGAATTAATTTCTTACCTCATTGAAACTGCATGTCAAATTTCTGCTCTCATTGTTGGCCACGGCTTGGAGGAAATGCAATGCAAATAATTTTTTTTTTTTGAAATTTAACTGAAACTTTACTTTAAGGGAAATGGAAGGAAATCATTGGTTCAATTAAATGGTTTTTTTGAAAAAAATTGCTTTGAAATCAAAATTATTATTGGGGCGATTATTGCACAAATTAGTTACAGTTGATTTGCATTACTAGCTGAGCGCATTTAAAAATAATATACCTCATCCTGAATCTTGACCAGAATGCCGTGTCGACGCCCGCCGACTCCTCACACACAACTGCACTCGACTGCTACTACCAACATACTGCACTGCTCACAGACTGCCCAGTGACAGACTGCTCGCAACTGTACTGCACGACGACTACCGACCGACTACTGGACGCAACTGAACTGAGCTACTGCTACCGACAGAGAGAGTTCTGCACGACGACTACTGACAGAGTACTGCTCGTAACACTCGCGCGGTCAAGCGCAGACTAACCACGATAAAAGGCTCTCTGGTCAAAGATTTTATCATGCCTCACCATCGCTGCTACGTTACATACGTGTTTCATAACCCTCCACTGGGGAGGCAAAAATTTGGCAGCGATGGTGAGTCATTTGGACTTGCCATCGCAAGAAATTTTTACAATTTACAGAATATTCAAATGTAGTACATAAATTAACTGTGGTGCACACGCACCAAGTACAAAATATATCAGACAAAGACAAAATGTGAGTACAAAACATAGTAGCAAATCAGAAAAATGTATATACAAATTATTTGACAGATAACAGAGTGCATACGCACTGAAAAAATTCTGTAGCATTTTCAGAACAAATAAACAGAATGGCAGAAAATCATGTTGACAAGTGACATGAATGCACATGCACTGCAGTTGATAACATATCAGCAAATGACGAAAGGTATATACAATGAGTAGCAAATGACGTAAGTGCATACACACTGAAGTATTGAACATACAGAATGAGTACAAATCATATTGCAAAATGAGGAAAGTGCACAGGCACTGAGGTTCAGTAGAAAACATATTAACACATAACATAAGTGCACATGTACCGTAGTTCAGAACATATCATCAAAATAAAAATGAATATACAATATAAAAGACAAGAGTGCACATATACTGTACTTCATAAGAAATCGAAAAAATGTCTTTAGCATTTTCACAACAAATAAACATAATGGCAAAAAAAATCATGTCGACAAGTGACATAAGTGTACTCGCACAGGAGTTCAGCAAACTGAAAATTGTATAACCCATGAACATAAATGATGTTAGCAAAAAAATGATCTTCACTATGTGACAAGAATTAGGATAGGAAAGGGAAGGATTGCATCATGGTTGTAGCACTTTAGATTGCACACAGCTGTTCTGAAAGTCCATATCTTTCCACAGAAGTACAACACCAAGTGACACAATTCGAAGTTCTTTTCCCATCAGAATTTATCAGCGTACCCAAGACACTGAACTGTCGTAGTAATATTCCATGTTTTCATTTTGGCAGTACACTAGGTACACCAAACAGTGCGACCATAATAACTACTTCATCGCTCACGGTGGTGGACAGCATGTCGTGTCAACACCACGCTCTTACAAGGCACACCAACGTAGAATTAGTGCAAAAACCAAATATAGTGCTCCATGATCATGAGGATGGACAGGACAAATCGACATTGCAGTAATTCAGGGTAGTTAGCTCATAAGGTGAAGGACATTAAGTCACATAATATTGAGAATTACAGTAGTAGTTTGCGGCATTCATAGCCTAATTATTGAACATTTCTGTACCATGTATTTAGTATTACAGAATAATGTTCATAAAATTAAATTATTGGCATCATGGGTAATCGTATTACAATAAACAGTGGCAGTCCTTGGCCAGTTACAAAGCATATTTAGTATGACAGAATAATGTTCATCAGACGTCTTAATTGAAAAGGAGAGTCAATTATTAGCCTAGCATTAACATAATACATTGAGTGATACAAATTATTGGCACTCATTGGCCATTTGCCAAAATATGAAAAGTCAACATTGAAAACAAGAGCTAATTAATTGCATAACTAATAACATAATTAATTTAGTGACATTAATTATTGGCACTCAGTGGCCAGTAATAAAACATGAAAAATCATCATTGAAAACAGGAGCTAATTAATGGCATAATTAATAACGTAATTCATTAAGTGACACTAATTATTGGTACTCAGTGGCCAGTTATTATAACATGAAAAGTCATAATTGAAAACAGGAGCTAATTGATGACATAATTAATGTATAATTCATTAAGTGACACTGATTATTGGCACTCAGTGGCCAGTTATTATAACAAAGTCATAATTGAAAACAGGAGCTAATTGATGACATAATTAATATATAATTCATTAAGTGACACTAATTATTGGCACTCAGTGGCCATCAAGTATCGAATAGTATAAAACATTGTTCCCCATTCAGTATTATTCAGATCATTAAGAAGTCATTATTAAAAATCAGCTAATTACAATCATAGCATTAATAATCATGGGCATTATAAGTAGTCTCATTACAATAAACAGTGGCAGTTATTAGCCAGTTATTCTATACATATATATTTTTTGTCTCATTAAGAAGTCATTACTCAAGTGACATACTATTCAGAGCTAATCAGTATTATTCAGAATTATCATAAACTAGTGACATTATGTGGGACTGGTAATACATTTTTTTGTTAGCAATGCATTGCGTTGGGATCGATAATTAATTGTTGAGGCATAACAATATTTGCTTTTGACCTATTGCTGCAAATGAGGATAAGTAACGTCATTCGTCATGAGTCAGCTGTAGCAAGGTTATGTAACAAGGCAGTATATGTGATCACATTTATAAATGATGGACACAAATGGGTAAAAAAATAAAACGCAAGTACTAGAACAGGTATAATAAGTAACAGGTTTAGTAAGTATCATGAAAAGCTTCTCCTGGAAAAAAATACAAAATGGATTATTGACCTGAAAGAAGAAACACACACTATGCTGAAAAGTAGTGAACTTCGAGTTAACAAGTAGTGAAATGTGTATAAAAATGTGTTCCATAGCTGTCCTTTCCAAAACTTTCCGTCATTCTACTATGCAATATAACACCTGCTGTCAAAGCAAACTGCAACAAATACTTAAATAACTACATAACATAAATACATAACTTCAACATTATCCTCATCTGTAAAGAAAAAACTTCATTATCCATATTATCATAACTTCATTATTATCATCACCTATAAAGAAAAACTTCATTATTCATAACAGCATATTCTTCATCATTATTCATCAGCATTCATTATCATCTGCAAAAAAAAAAAATCACTTCATTACTCATTACACAACTATTCCTTATCTCTAGCACATTTCATCACTAAAACTAAGATGTGTAGTTCTGTCTGACAGCCTGCATCAATCACCTTGTATTCTGAAAGAAAAATTAGTTAAGACTGCTATTCTACGATGAGTATAGTATATTCTTGTTAATGCTTGTTAATCCTGATCCATTGATTCTTCCTCATAAAGTTATTGCATCTTCTTTCGTTTATTCCTTAGGTGAAATTCCCATTTATGTTGAATTTATTTCTTACACGCATCATATCTTTCTGAAATTGATGAACAAAGATTAATGTCTTGCATTTAAATCATATACCCACTAAATAATGACTGGTTTATGGTGACAAAATTAACCATACAGCGTAACATGACAGAAAACGTAATATGTCAAAGACATTGACAGTGTTCAGATGCAAAAATGTACACAAAATAATACAATGCAGCAGCAAAAAGAAAAATGTAAAACAGTCACGATGTTGAGATATCATAGGGCAACAAAAATGTCAAAGTCAACTGGTGTGTGTTATATCTTAACTATTTCACAGTGCATACAAACAAAACTGGAATACAATCATATACACAAAAAAAATGGAAAATGTGCACGGTCTGATGTGTAACGACAAGAAAAGCGACCTGCTAACCTTACATTGTCGGGCACTTGCCAAGAAAAATTACGATAATCATCAGTAATTAGTCATGTGAATATAATTGCATAAGTGGTCATAAACAAATTAGTAAATGGCATCATAGTGTGTCGAATCATAAAGTGTCTTCATTCAATAAAGGGTTTAATATTTGACCAATGGTGGTTGCCTTTCGATTTTTTGGTTCTCAAAGTTTCGACGTGTACAACATTGGGATGAGGAATGCTGCGAATCCGATATGGACCTGCGTATAGAAGTTCAAATTTACTGCACTTACCTTTTAATTTGCTGGATAAATAGTGTGTACGCACTAATATCTTCTGTCCAATGTGAAAGTCGCGGCGTGTACAAACCTGTTTTTGCTGTCTTCTCCGGCGCTCTGCGGCACATTTGATGTTGTTCAGCGCAATGTCAATTATTTCGTGGTGTCTTAGTCGACGACATTTAGGGAAGTTTACTAATTCTTTAATTTTCTTTGGTGGTTCAACGTTTTTCAGTATAACAGACGGAGATAGCATAGTGGATTCATTTGGAATGGAATTAATTACATCGTGGAATGAGAATATGTGTGTATCCCTATCAATATGTCTTTTGTGGCAGTATATTCGGCACAGCTTACCAATTTCTTTCATTAACCGTTCACAAGGGTTCGAAGAAGCATGGTACTTGGATATATAAATTGGAGAAATGTTTCTAGCTCATAACATGCGTGTCCATATGCCAGAACGAAATTGAGATCCATTGTCAGAAATTACTTTCATCACATGCCCTACATGAAATAGAAAATGTTTTACAAATGCTTTAGAAACAGTTTTAGCAGTAGCTTGCGTAACGGAGTGAAAGTAACAAATTTTGAAGTGAGCTCAACAGCGACAAAGATGTAACAAAAACCTCTGTTAGTTCTCGGAATGGGACCAAAAATGTCTACTGCGGCCATGTCTTAATTTAACAGGTACAATGGGATATAAAGGAGGAATATGTGAAGTGGTGTCTGATTTAGCTTTGTGG
Source organism: Schistocerca serialis cubense (assembly GCF_023864345.2). NCBI lineage: Eukaryota > Metazoa > Arthropoda > Insecta > Orthoptera > Acrididae > Schistocerca > Schistocerca serialis. The sequence continues at coordinate 738,256,971 of NC_064643.1, read as the reverse complement.
CAAATTTTACAAGACGCTAAAACTCGTCGTATACGTTTTTCCATGTTGGCAAAATAACAGTTCTGTCTCAGTAGAAGAAAACATTTTCGTGCTCCGTAATGTGCGTAACTTAAATGGGTGTACCAGATTAATTTGTTAACCAGTTCGTCAGGAATGCATAATAACCATTTGTTGCTGTCAGGATGAGAGCGGCGAAACAGAATGTCATTGCGTACTGTGTAATGGTTTCTAATCGTAACATTATTCCTATCTGGCCAAAGGTGTTTAATTTCTTTCCACACGTTGTCTTTATTTTGTTCTTGTGCTATGTCCTGTAATGACGATGAAATAAAGTTTTCAAATGCAACTTGCTGAATGTACATGACACTGAAATTTGCTTTGCAGAAGTTGGTTGTTACGTCTTGCTGATTGTTGCTCAGGGAACGCGATAGTGCGTCTGCTATAACATTTTGTGTGCCGGGAATGTGAACTATAGTAAAATTAAATTCTTGTAAATAAAGTTTCCATCTGCTTAATCTGTCGTGAGTGAATTTAGCCGAAAGTAAAAATTGTATCGCTCTGTGGTCTGTGTAAACGGTGGTATGTCCGCCATAAAGAAAGTGCCTAAATCTCGTAAAAGCCCATACAACACATAATGTTTCCAATTCTGTAACGGAATAATTTCGTTCAGCAGGTGACAAAATGCGACTTGCAAATGCGATGTTTTTAATTACTATTGAACCATCTTCTTCAATTTTCTGGAAAATATGTACGCCTAAAGCCGTGTTGGAACTGTCGGTGGCAATGGAAAAATTTCTGGTAAGGTCTGGGTGCGATAAAAGTGTTGCATTCAACAGAGTATGTTTCAGGTTCATGAATTCAGAATGTGCTTGCTTGTCCCAATACCAAATACTGTTTTTACCTGTTAATTGGCATAATCTGGGTGTGTCTAAAGCAGAGTGATGAATAAATTTACGGAAAAAGTTAATTAAGCCCAAAAAACTGCGTAATTGCTTCTTCGTCGTAGGAACAATAATGTCACGTAGAGCTTGAAGTTTTTCCGGATCAGGTGCAATGCCTTCTGCTGAAATTACGTGTCCAAGAAATTTTATAGAAGTTTTGCCAAAGTGCGATTTACTAAGATTAACTGTGAGTCCTTGAGCATGAAAAGTTTGCAACAGTTGTTCAAGAATCATGTTGTGTTCAGAGCAGTTAGCTTCAGCGATAAGAATGTCGTCTACGTACGTTGTAATTCTGTCCTTAAGTTCTGTCGGAAGTATTGTGTTCAAACCGCGAATAAAAGCTGCAGAAGAAATAGTTAAGCCGAATGGTAATTTGCAAAATTGATAACAGTCGCCAAAACAGAGAAAAGCTGTGTATTTTCTACAATTCGGATGAAGCTGAATTTGCCAAAATCCCGATTTCAAATCTAATGTGGAATAAATAGCTGTACCGTGAAATTTCTGTAGAAGTTCTTCTAGTGTCTGGGGTCGATCTGTTTCATTAATAATAATGTCATTAATGTGACGTGAATCAAGTACAAGGCGAAGTGAGCCATCTTTTTTCTTAACAATATGTAGCGCGTTTATGTACGGACTAACTGCCGGTTCAATAATTCCTTGATCAAGCATATCCTGCAATTCTTTTTTAACTGGTTCTCTGTGAATATATGGAATGGGATAATGCTTTGCTTTAAATGTGTCGTGCTGTTTCACTTGAAATTCATATATAAAACCGGACATAGTACCAGGAATGTTGTCGAAAACTGGAGCTTGCTGTAAAAGAATTTTGTGTAACTGCTTGCGTTCGTCGTCTGTATTTGCATTGCTCTCTTTAACCTTATCAGAAATCAATTGCATTACGTCGTAGTCAGCTTCGTCTGGAGTATTATAGTTGTGTACGTACGTATCTGTGAACAATGTGGGATTACAGTCTATGTTACGTGTTGCGGAAATGACCTCTGTGCGGTTAATTGTTTGTTCTTCCGCAGATAATCAATGCTGAAACTCTAAAGCCAATTGTACATTTTCGTCCTTTAGCATTAAATAAGAATTTTGAAAATCAATAACTGCGTCGTGTTGTATCAGAAAATTCGTACCTAAAATAACGTCTGTTGTCAATAAAGGAACAATCCAAAAATTAGAGTGAAAAGTATGACCTCCAATACAAAATGATAAATGCGTCAGTAATTTAACGTCTACTCCCTTACTCGATACTGCTCCTTTTACTTTCATTTTGCCTAATGTTCATGTCGGATACGTATTCTCTTTGTTACACTCGTTAAAAGTTTCTTCATTTATTACTGATATATGTGATCCGGAATCAATTACTGCTGAGAATTTCGATGTACCAATTTTAATTTCGATGAAAGGATGTGAAATAGATTTCTGAACAACTGGTCTTTCCTGCAAAAGAGTGTCTCTGATGTCGTCAAAAGTAATTACATTTTCGTGAACAACATTTTGCGTGTCAAAGGTAGTGCTTGTGTTATTGGAAGATGCGTCCTGTACAGTACCTAGTCAGATTCTATCTGACGTGTTATTATTATCAGGAGGATGTTGCGGCATTTCTACTATTTGAACAGTTCTATTACTTCTTCCAGACGTATTACGCTCTGGATGGTACCTACCGTCGGGTCCATTCATGAGAATATGTTCTTGCGAATGATTTTGCTGTTGGTAAGACCGACTGTTATTCTATGTACGCTGATAATTCTGCTCGTCGTTTTTACGTCTGTCGTAATAGTCATTCCTATACGGTGTATTGCGATAGGAATTGAAATACTGTCTTCTCTGTACGTAGTTGTTTCCTTGCTGCCATGCGTTACTATTTGTTGGATCTGGGACTACACGTGTACGCGGCGGAACATTAAAGCCTGGTTGACCTTGTGCATTCCATTGTTGGTTAGGTATGCTAACCGGCTGGTTTTGATGTTGTTGTTGTGAAACACCTCTATCGTTACTAAAGTGTGATTCCTGCTGCTGATGATTTCGACGGAATTGATAATTGGAATTTTGTCTGTTATTAAAGCTATGGGAGTTGTCTTTCCTAAAACGTCTATTACTTTTACTATAAAAATTGCGTGACTGATCGTAATTACTGTAAGTTGGATGCCCCTGGTTATTATATGAAAAATTTTTGTTCACAAAAGAATAATCAGATTGCTGTACTTCTAAAAGCTGCAACAGATCCCTGAACGCCGAAATGTTTTCTTTTTGCTGGCCCGTTAGAAGTGACACCCTTAATGACCGTGGTAATTTAGAGATGCATAATTGTATAAGTGCGGATTCACTGTACGGTTCGCTTAGGTGCTGGTTTTGTTGGACCATATGCTCAAAAAATTGCGTGACACTGGGAAAATTGGAGTTCTCATAAATTGGCAAACTAATTAGTTGATCTTTAATTCCGCGCTGTGTCGTCTTCGACCAGTACGCTGATAGAAAAGCATTCTGAAACTCTTCTACCGAATAGCATAGCCTCGCGATCGGTCTCATACGAGTTGCCGGTTCGCCTTCCAAGAAGCTGCAAATAAATTCAAGTTTGTGTGTTACGGGCCAAGTCGGTGGAAAAGCAAAGCTAAATTGTTGAATCCAATCCAGTGGGTGAATCTGTGTTCTGTCATTCTTAAACACTTTAAATTTTCTTATCGACAGAAAATGTTTGTAATCAAAACTATCGTCTCTGTGTGATGGAACAGGTTCAGGATTGTAAGAGAATCTATTGAACTGTGGTTGATCGGAATCTAAGTCCCGTACTCTCTGTAGATTACCCAAATTTACGCGCTGCGTGAGTCTGACAAATGTTCATAAAGTGGCGTCTGTTGTGGTATGTTATTATTAACTGAAATGTTTTTCATCTCTGTTACTTCTTGTTGTAAACTCGAGAATGTTCTACGCAACGTGTTATTAGACGAATCGATTTCATTAATTGTCTGCTGTAAATTTTGAAATTCAGGTGTTTGGTTAAATGAAATCGGTGCAGTATCGTCTGATTTATTATCATTATTACTTTCAATAGCATCAATACGACTGGCTAATTCATCATATTTTTCAGTCAGTATTTTTGCCTGATCATCGGTTTTAGAATCCACCGCATTAATCTGTTTTTTCAACTTACGTGTAGTTTCGCTCAGTTTTTTAACATCAGCTTTGATGACATCGCAATCCTGTGCTAGTTCTAATTGTTCTAGTCTGTCGGTCACTGTTTGAAAATCGGTTGTGTATGTGTCTGTTTTCAATTTAAGGTCAGAAATTTCGTCAGGCAATTCTGTGTTCGACTGTTTGATGGAATTAATTTCGCCGGACACTGTGGCAATATTGTTGTCTACGTATGTCTTCGCTTTCGCGAACATTTTACGTTTGTCTTCCTGTTTCTGTGCAGTGATAGTTTCCATTACCTGGCGTTGTATTTTATTTTGATCCTGAATAAATTTACGGAAACGCGTATCACTGTTTTGTATGTGAACACTAGGACGTTCGTTAATTTGAGAGTTCTGTTGCTCGAATTTCGCGTCTATCTTTTCATCCATTGTGCGCGAAAGTTCTACCGTCATTGCTTTAAACTCATCCCGTAATTGTGTAGCTTTTTCAGAGCATTGTTTAGCGACTGTACTAATTTCCGCTCTAAGTGTTTCTGTTGTAGCTGTTTGCATTTCCCTTAATTCCTGAGCAACAGACCTAATTTCTTCGCTACTTTTTTTTTGAACAAGCCTCAATTTCCACGCGCAACTGTTCCTTAGTGTCATGACACTGCGCGGCAACAGCTCTAATTTGTTCACTAAGCTGTCTGGAATTGTCGTCTAATTTTTCATTTAACTGTCTGGAATTGTTGTCTAATTTTTTATTTAAGTGTTGTTTGAGTTTTTCGTTATCTTGTTTGACCTGTTCACTAAGTTGTTTGAGATTTTCGTCATTATTGTCAAGTTTTTCATTTAAGTGTTTGGCCTGTTCACTAAGTTTGTCTTGTTTTTCATTCTGTTGTTTGGAATCGTTATCCTGTTTTTCAGCCATTTGTCGTAAAAATGCCATAACTTGATCCCACCCAAAAGTAGCTGTTGCATTCTCAGTACAGTGTGGTGGCATATGTGCAATTGTCACGTTTTGTGCGACCATTTGGTCATTCTGCATTTTATAAAAAGGTTTGCCAGTCAAATGTACACTATCAGTCATTGTTTCGGAATTAAATAAATCCGTCCTACTTTGTGTGATCTGTTCATTTTCATTAGAAAAATTTGTCTGTTCGTCACGTGAATTTAGTAAATCGGTTGTGTTAAGCTGGGCAGCGCTCATTACAATAGTGCGCCCCGCGTCATCAATTGTCGTCAAATCAACACAAGACACAATCGAGTTCGTTTGTTCATCATTAAGGTCTACATCATTATTAATTGTTGGAACGCACTGATTGTCAGTGAATGCAGGATTGTCATCATTACACTGCGTGTCACAATTACTATCGGTCACGTTGTTTAAGTCGGTAATTTCGTTCATAATACCTCGCGATACACTATTCACAGTCTTTCGCGGCATTTTTACAATAGTCAAAATTATTCACAAAATAAATAAGCACAATGCAAAAGCAACACACAAATACAACAGAGCAACGAATTGCCATTGACCTGTAGAAAGAGAGTCACAAGATTAGTAAAAGCGTTGCGCCAAATTCTAATTATATCTAAGCAAATAAGAGCAGATATCTGACTGTTTTTCAAAAGACTCTCAGAGAAATTCGATCCTGGACTGGGTGTCGCCAAGTGTAACCTTTCCACAAAAATTTTAATGACAATATTTAATAGAAATGGGAGCCAAACGTAACCTCCCTGAAATGAAATGTACTGACAAAGGCAATAAAAATGTGAAATTCACAATCTGACTCTGGTGTAAGCTCCCACAAAAAATATAATAAAGGATAATTCAGTGCTAATGAAACTTCAGTGACAATGAAAATTCAATTAAACCGAAATATCGGTCTTTGGCCCTGTGCAAAAAATCAGAATTAATTTCTTACCTCATTGAAACTGCATGTCAAATTTCTGCTCTCATTGTTGGCCACGGCTTGGAGGAAATGCAATGCAAATAATTTTTTTTTTTTTTGAAATTTAACTCAAACTTTACTTTAAGGGAAATGGAAGGAAATCAATGGTTCAATTAAATGGTTTTTTTGAAAAAACTGCTTTGAAATCAAAATTATTATTGGTGCTATTATTGCACAAATTAGTTACAGTTGATTTGCATTACTAGCTGAGCGCATTTAAAAATAATATACCTCATCCTGAATCTTGACCAGAATGCCGTGTCGACGCCCGCCGACTCCTCACACACAACTGCACTCGGCTGCTACTACCGACATACTGCACTGCTTATAACACTCCCCGTCTGCTAACTACTGTACCATAACCTCAATGCCAGAAGCAGGTTGTAACATAAAACAATTTTGTAAAAGTAACTATGGCACAAAGCAACAGAGCAGTGTTACCCTCTGAGAGGAATTTAGCTAAGTTGACCGTATTGTTCCTAATGGAAGTGGCTTATCGGAAATGAAAGTCAGAATTACGTTAATATTGGAATAGTGACAAACAAAATTTTGCCTAGCTATACTGTTTATAGAATAAGGGAAACGGTCGCCAGCCTTATTAGGCAAGAGAAAGATTAACATTCTCGTTTATGAAAGTAGGTATAAGTAACTATAATGGACAACACAACAGACACAACCTAGACTTAGCAACACGCGAGTGCAATGAACTCTAACACACATATGTTTTAAGATTGAAGCTAACAGTTAGAGCAGCAGGAACTATTTTCAAAATTATAACAGGTACAGAAAAACACTATCACTTTCAGGGTTTACACAAACTGAGTGGTCTTTATACTGTTAATATGCACACAAGAGAGACAAACACTTGGCATACATGAGAATGTAACGTTTCACAACTGCAGCTTTCTCACTTTTACTACAACGAAACACAATGTTGACAAAATTGCAAGGAACTGACTCTCCTTTTTAGAATTTACTACAGACAACAAAGTGATCATTTACTTTATAAGACTCAGCCTAAAGTTTGAAGTTGGTAACAGCACCTTAAATAACAGTTTCAATAGGAAAATTATTATTGGACAAATAACATTTGCTTTAACTCACTCTGTTACCACATTAGCTTTAACTATCTTTCTAATAAGTTCAAGAGGCATTATTTAACAAAGCTCTAGGCTTCAACGTACTTTCAGTAAGGACACTCGGTAATCACTTTACTTCAAACGGAGAGGACCCTGAGAGGTGTTATGATGAGGAGTAAAATCAAGGTAGATAAATAAATTCCGATATGAATTACCTTATATTTCAGCACACTAACACATCCATTAGGCTGATCCTTCACTGTACATCAATATAGTATTACGTTACAGTGATTGCGCAATGTGGTGGCAACTGCATGTTAGTAGGTGGAATTACAGGTAGAATTGCTGGACTTTATCGTATCTTCATGGCGACGATTCATACAAATTCCAGAATAGATCCAGCTATTTATCCACCCATCCGAGGCATTGGAAAGAAGCAGTAAAAGCCTCTCTCTGAATCAGCATGATATGCACCTTTACATTGACAGTGCACAGACTGGTAGCTCCTTTCCGACTGGTGGCTCGTCTCCGACTGGCTATCAGTTCCACCTTTTCCACCTATGCCAACCACAATTTGCGTGTGCTACGCATTTTCGTTCCAGAGGGGAACCACTACACCATTTACATACAAACTAACTAAGAACCCTAAGTGAGGATCAGCAATTTACATAACAGCAAACAAATACATTAAATAAAACAGAACATTTTCACATATTGACACTTCTACAAAAAATTATTCACACAAAATTACAATTACATACAATAAGTTCTGTTCCCTCCAAATGGGACAAAGAATACAAATTGCAGATACACTACTTTGCATAGAATCAAATCACGACATCAAAGGTTTGACAAAGAAAAGAATACACAATTTTGTGCTATCGATTTGAACACATTCACAGGCGATCAACAATGTAACATTAAATAAAGCAAAATGAATCCATACAGCATAAGAGCTGTGGTGTTACACATGCCCCATGTTTCGTTGAAGTTTCCCATCAGGGATACTTCAAGGAAACATCCATAACACCTAAGTGGTGCTGGCTGCAAAAAAAATTTATTCCATCCAACTTCAGTTGGGAGAAAAAAAAACACACACACACATTACAAATATACAGTATATACACTAAGGAACTGCATGTATTTCTTCCAAAATATTTTCAAAGTAAAATATCTAAAGCAATTTTCAATTTCACACTGGTTTAAGGAAACTAATTTTGCACCATTACACAAGATATCTTTAAGCATGTTCTTTTCATACACACACAGTTCAATTAATAGGCAATCAGTACACAAACTCATCTACATATAAGTAGAATAGGAAAAGCCTTTAAATAATATGAAAAAAAATTTAAACACATATACAATAACACAGGACATTCTAAGTTAGCAAAACAGAATTTTGTCTCTCAATAATTATAGAGGAATGTAAAATTTCACAGACACACAAGCATATTAATGATCACAGTATATTTTACAAGGTTCAGCAATTAATGAAATATTGAAAATTTCAGTTTGCATCCGGATATGCACAATTATTTATACAAACAACTATGAGAAACCTTTTCCAACTGACTCCTTAAATACCAAAGTAACTTTGCAAGGTTGTTTCAAAATAATTAACTTTAAAGCTGCTCCTCATTATTAGCAGTCCAAAATATTTGTTACCCATAAACACACTAACATATTCAGAGCCTATCTTTAATCATCACTGCTGTGTTTCAAAACAAGGCAGTCCAAAACTTTACGTTATTTCAAAAAACCTAGTATCAAAAACATCTACATCCATTTAAATAAGATTCCTTATACATTTTATAATAACTTTTCACTGACTTCAATAAGAATAGTCAGTTTATAACATATTGCTCAAAAAAACCTAACTTAATTCACTGCTTGCCTCAGCACTAGCAGTCCATGTTACACATTCTACCCATTATTGGTTTAGCAGTCTTTTTACATACACATTTAGACACAAAAACACAATTTAGATTAAGAATACACAAAAAACACATTTTTAAATTGACACACTGCCCCATCCTCTAGGTTTGGCAGTTCATGACCACTTATCAGCTCCTTGCCCCACAATGGCAAGTCCTTTGGTTACTGCTCACATCGTATATTTTGTAGTCCTTAGCATCAGGACCACAGCATTTTTATTATTTTGTCTTGTTTTACTGCCCATCAACATATTTTTGAGCAGTTTATTGACATCATTTCCAGGTTTTTTATCATTATGTCACATCTTTGGTAAAATTTGCGTTAATGGTATAAAACATAAACCCTGCAACTTTGAAACAGCAATTAGACACTGGCAACAAAATCATTTCTTTTCAAATGACACAATCAGGTAACATATACATTAATCGAGAAATAATTAAATGTCATATTCAGGATCAAGTTAGGATAAAGTATTTCTTACTACTCCTTTATCATTGCTTTTCCACACACAGTTAGGTCATTACATACATCACGATCAGGACAATAATTTCATATCCTATTGCAAGTGATTTCTGCCAACTCTTTTGCTGGCACTAGACACATACCTCACATCTACTTTACACATACCTTAGCCAGGTTCATCTCCTCAGCTTTTAAACACATATACAGTTTTTCAACACCATATTTGCCCCTTTCTTTTTCAAAAACATTTACATTTAATTATATTATGGCATTCATTTACCTTTTCTTTTCAATATTCTTACCTTTTCGCATCCATATTTCTCTTTCCAGTTACTTTTTAATTTCATTTTTCCTTTACAGTACCCACTATATTTTCATTATTCTTTGCCATTTTCTAGTGTACCCATATTATTTTTCCATTTACTTGTCCACAAACAATACACAATATCTTACATCATTGCCACACTATTCAATACACTCTGATAGATAAGAAGGAAAGAAGATAGTAAAAGTTCTGAATGATGAAGAGGAAGGTTGGCAGCACGAAAAGAAATGGAAGTAGTGCTAGCAACGACTCGGGTTCCTGGTGCTCGTCAGGCACCTGACAATGCAAAGAGTGCATTGCCCCCTGAGGGTCAAACAACCCTCATCTGAGGACATGTGCCTTTAAATAAACAACATTATGCAACCATAAGCCCTTTCTGATCTTTAAGTATTTTATAAATTAATTATTATCTTATGGAGTTCTTTGCACTCTCGTTAAGTTACCATAATCATCATTATTCATAAATTTTTCAGGTTTCTCACACTACATGCCCTTATCTTCGTAATTAGGCTGGCAACAACATGTATTCAATTGAAAATAAACAGTTTCTAAGCAAAGTCAAACAGTACACTACAGTAAATAAGCAACAACCTCCCACAGGCCTCAAGATCAACAGAACAATAATTCACTTTCAGGTAACACTCAGATACAATAATAATAAGAATAAATTCATGCATTAAATTAACAGTATATATACATACATCCTTCCCCCAGTCTCTTTATTAACCAGGCAGTCTTTTATGGTTCATAAACAGTGACTCAAATCTGGTGGCTTTTTAGGCCTCCTATTTTCTACATCTTTCACTAAGCTATTCAGATCTTGCCAACGTTTTGTTTCATCAGGTGGCCTTTTAGGTTTTGGAGTTTCAAAGTCTTTAGCAAGGTACAACATCTCCTGCTCTGCTATCATTTCATCAGGTGGTTCTTTATGTTCCTGTAATTTACACTCAGTTAAAACATTTATTAAGGCTTGCCCCAGTATAGTATCATCTGGAGGTTCCTGCAAATTATACCCCTGTGTTATATTACTGAATAATTCCTTCGGTTTTGGCCCATTTTCACTTTCTGTACCTGGATTTGGAAAAATGTCACTAATTTTCTCATACCCTCTTTCAGTAAATGTATAATCACTTTCGTTTACACCTGAAAATTCATCTTCACTGGAGTCATCACTACTCCCTTCCTCACCATCAGATTCACTTAAGTACTCGACTTTTGAACAATAGGGAAAGTTAGTATGTTCATTCTTATCTGTATTCGTATACCTTTCATCATCTGAACTATCACTGATTTCATTTTCGTCATCAGATTCGAGCAGAAAAGCAACTTTTAAACAGTGGAGCAGATTATCGCTAGATGTTTCAGCCACTGCGTTTTTTGACTCATTTTCTACACAATGCACATCGTTTGGACAGTCAGACACTTCTGTTTTATCACTTTGAACGATTTCAGCCTTAACTTCATACTTAGTATAATCGTCATGTACTTCGATAACTTTCATTTCATTTTCTTCTATGCTGTCATTTTCAGGTAATCGTGCGAAATTCTTACTAGACCCTTCTGCATCAAAACTATTAAACACCTTTCCACCAACAATAATTTCATCTGCACTGCTCATAATGTCATGATTACGAACGTCCTCCTCTACCTCATTTTTGCCTATTATTAATTGTGCACACGTCTTTTGCGTGGCATATTCTACCTCCTTTTCCTCTTTATTCATCACAACCTCCCCCACATTTACGTCTTTTACTTCATACACATCATTAACAGTACAAATGTTCTCCTTTCCACTCGCCTTTTCTGGCTCCCTTTCATTCTTTAAAAAAGTATTTTCACACGATTCCGATACCGAGTTATCATTATCATATGACATATTAACTTTATTTTCATCTCTACATTCATCTACTACTGAAACCGGCCATCGGAAGTGTCCGATCCCGCCTCTTCTGTCTCTCTCTACGGCAGCCATCTTGTTCCGACGTCTGCCATTTGTGTCTGCTGCCAAGTGCAATGTACGCTGCTTCGGCAACGGCTGACCCGAGCACGAACGGTCACGTGACTTCGCACTGGGAACGCCACTATGTATCATTCCGCGCCCGTCTGCTATAGGCGCGCCCTTAACCTTCCTGCCCCGTAGTTCACGTCTTTCCTTCTGGAATCTAATATTTGGCATCTTTTCTTTGGGCCCAAAATCGGTTTCCGCGTGAATCCGGCCCGTAACACACGCGGTCTTTAGTTTTCCATTTCGTCTCTAGTTTGGGAATTTCGTGCTATGTATCCTCTGCCGCGCGTCGTATAATTTCCTCTACCTCTCGCACGACCTCTTTGAATCGCGTTTACACGATATCTTTCGTTTTCAGGTTGTTCATTTTGGTCATTACTTTCTCGCAAATAATTATTGTTATTATGGGGACGGTACTCGCGATTTCTTCGCCAGTGATCTTCATCTTCTACCCTTTCCAAGAACGCAGAAAAACTACTGTGTGTACTCCCAACATATCGTTTCGAATCCTCAGGCAGTTTCTGCCAAAGAACCCAAACGATCTCAGCTTCAGTTCTTCTAGCCTTCAAATGTATCAGTTTTCTATACCATGATTCGCAGAATTCTTTCATGGTTTGCCTACCTCTGATGTCATACAACCTGGCCATAGAAATTCACGCCACAACTGGTCTTGTTTTTGTTCTGACCAGTATTCGTCAATAAATTTTTGTTTAAACGTTTCAAAATACATCTGGTTAGTATCCAGATTCAACCCCCATCTTTTTGCTTCTCCCGTTAGTGCACTAATTACAACATTAATTTTTTCCTGATCAGACAAATATTCAGGAAAATTTCTTTCGCAATTCTTTACAAAGTCTAGGGGGTACCAGCCGTTATGTCTCTTCGCTGGGTCAAATTTTTCCTCGCCCTCTAATATTTTACTGAGAGGCATTCTTTCAGTAAAATGTGTAGGTCCAGTTTGTATTTTCCTTTCCAAGTCATACACTTTGCCTTGGATTTGTGAAGTGTTATGTTCACACTTCTTTTCGCAAGTAAGAATCTGTTTGGTTAGAGCTCTGCTTGTTTCTGTTACAGATTGTTTAATCTGTGCAAATTCCGCGTTACATTCGGTTTGTATTTCGGATTTAATACCGAATACCTTTTCGTCAACCTTAGTACAGACTAAGGGTTCAATTTAATCTTGAATTTTAATTACTTCAGAGTCAAATCTTTCGTTAATGTCATCAATTTGTCCTTGTATGTTGGCAATATTGCCATTGATGACAGTAATTTCGCTTTTGAGGTTTTTAATTTCATTACTCACAATGTCTACTTTTACATCAACTTTCTCAATCTGTTTACTAATATCACTACCCTGTGCTGCAATTAGCTGTCTTTGTTCTACATTTTGTTGCCCTAGTGCTGCGATTTGTGCATTAATTTTGTCACTGTGTGCTGCAATTTGTGCCTTAATATTGTCATTGATATTGTCATTTTGCGCTGCAATTTGTGCCTTAATATTGTCATTGATATTGTCATTTTGCGCTGCAATTTGTGCCTTAATATTGTCATTTTGTGCAGACAGTATTTTAAGCAATTCAGTCAGATTTAATGTCTTTTCACTTTTAGATTCTACTGCCTTTTCGTGTTCAGATCCTACACCCCTTTCTGGTTTTGGTGATTCAAACATATCCCTCGATTCATCAGCTTAGCCACTGTGTTCGACAACATCGCCTACATTGTCTTGCTTAGTACGCGCTACACACATAGCTTCGATCTGTTTATTAACGTCTGCGTGATAACGTACGTAATTTAACTCGCGCGTCATGCCATCTGTTGGTGTGCTGCCTGAACTGCTCTCGGTTGCATTCTGCTCTCGCGCGTCTAAATTTATTTCTAATTTCCTGTCCATTTTAGCTATTATTAAGTACTGATACCTTTTATTTTTAATTTAAACTGAACTTTCACTACTAGTTCTGTCAAGTAATGTACAGGTTCGTGCCGCTGGACGTTTTATGTTCACTCAATGTTTGTAAAATGCTAACTACTTATAATTTTTTTCCGTCTGTAGGTGCAAACTGAACAACGTCCTGTCATGGTCGCCACATATAACTCTCCCCGTCTGCTAACTACTGTACCATAACCTCAATGCCAGAAGCAGGTTGTAACATAAAACAATTTTGTAAAAGTAACTATGGCACAAAGCAACAGAGCAGTGTTACCCTCTGAGAGGAATTTAGCTAAGTTGACCGTATTGTTCCTAATGGAAGTGGCTTATCGGAAATGAAAGTCAGAATTACGTTAATATTGGAATAGTGACAAACAAAATTTTGCCTAGCTATACTGTTTATAGAAAAAGGGAAACGGTCGCCAGCCTTATTAGGCAAGAGAAAGATTAACATTCTCGTTTATGAAAGTAGGTATAAGTAACTATAATGGACAACACAACAGACACAACCTAGACTTAGCAACACGCGAGTGCAATGAACTCAAACACACTTATGTTTTAAGATTGAAGCTAACAGTTAGAGCAGCAGGAACTATTTTCAAAATTATAACAGGTACAGAAAAACACTATCACTTTCAGGGTTTACACAAACTGAGTGGTCTTTATACTGTTAATATGCACACAAGAGAGACAAACACTTGGCATACATGAGAATGTAACGTTTCACAACTGCAGCTTTCTCACTTTTACTACAACGAAACACAATGTTGACAAAATTGCAAGGAACTGACTCTCCTTTTTAGAATTTACTACAGACAACAAAGTGATCATTTACTTTATAAGACACAGCCTAAAGTTTGAAGTTGGTAACAGCACTTTAAATAACAGTTTCAATAGGAAAATTATTATTGGACAAATAACATTTGCTTTAACTCACTCTGTTACCACATTAGCTTTAACTATCTTTCTAATAAGTTCAAGAGGCATTATTTAACAAAGCTCTAGGCTTCAACGTACTTTCAGTAAGGACACTCGGTAATCACTTTACTTCAAACGGAGAGGACCCTGAGAGGTGTTATGATGAGGAGTAAAATCAAGGTAGATAAATAAATTCCGATATGAATTACCTTATATTTCAGCACACTAACACATCCATTAGGCTGATCCTTCACTGTACATCAATATAGTATTACGTTACAGTGATTGCGCAATGTGGTGGCAACTGCATGTTGGTAGGTGGAATTACAGGTAGAATTGCCGGACTTTATCGTATCTTCATGGCGACGATTCATACAAATTCCAGAATAGATCCAGCTATTTATCCACCCATCCGAGGCATTGGAAAGAAGCAGTAAAAGCCTCTCTCTGAATCAGAATGATATGCACCTTTACATTGACAGTGCACAGACTGGTAGCTCCTTTCCGACTGGTGGCTCGTCTCCGACTGGCTATCAGTTCCACCTTTTCCACCTATGCCAACCACAATTTGCGTGTGCTACGCATTTTCGTTCCAGAGGGGAACCACTACACCATTTACATACAAACTAACTAAGAACCCTAAGTGAGGATCAGCAATTTACATAACAGCAAACAAATACATTAAATAAAACAGAACATTTTCACATATTGACACTTCTACAAAAAATTATTCACACAAAATTACAATTACATACAATAAGTTCTGTTCCCTCCAAATGGGACAAAGAATACAAATTGCAGATACACTACTTTGCATAGAATCAAATCACGACATCAAAGGTTTGACAAAGAAAAGAATACACAATTTTATGCTATCGATTTGAACACATTCACAGGCGATCAACAATGTAACATTAAATAAAGCAAAATGAATCCATACAGCATAAGAGCTGTGGTGTTACATGCTCACAGACTGCCCACTGACAGACTGCTCGCAACTGTACTGCACGACGACTACCGACCGACTACTGGACGCAACTGAACTGAGCTACTGCTACCGACAGAGAGAGTTCTGCACGACGACTACTGACAGAGTACTGCTCGTAACACTCGCGCGGTCAAGCGCAGACTAACCACGATAAAAGCCTCTCTGGTCAAAGATTTTATCATGCCTCACCATCGCTGCTACGTTACATACGTGTTTCAACAGATAAAAACATAGATGTTTCACAGTTTTTGGAAATTCAGCCCCTATGGGGTTAAAATGGTGGACGAAAGTCTTTACCGAAATATTTCATTGTGCAAGCAGTTTTGAAACAGTTTTTGGATATTCAGCCCCTATGGGGCTAAAAGGGTGGACGAAAATTTTTACCGAAATATTTCATTGTGCAAGCAGTTTTGAAACTAAATCCAAGTAAATTAGCATTTGGCTTCCCTGCTAGAAATAAAACATACGTATGCCACCGTCTTTGGATATTCATCCCGCAAGGAGGTGAAATAGGGGATGCAACGTTTCATGAGAATATTTCACAGCGAAAGTATTTTTGAAGCTAAATCTTTGAAAACTTGAGTTCGGCTCCACGGTTGGGGATGAAAAACTAAGTGTTTCAGAGTTTGTAGAAATTCAGCCCCTAAGCGGGTGAAACAGGTTCAGACGTATTCGTTGACTCAACACTGCCCAGTCCAAACCGCTACGGATAAAAACTTGAAGTCAGGACCTTATACAGTAGGCTTCATTTAAGAGGGGATTGTCCAAAATACCACTCCTGAAGGATGAAATAGGTGATGAAAAGCTTTTTGAAAGTTGTCGCTATTAAGGTAGTTTTGGAGCTAGAACTATGAAAACTGCAACTTAGTTTCTCAGTCAGGTGTTGGGTTGGGTTGTTTGATGGAGGAGACCAGACAAGAAAGTCATCGGTCTCATCCGATTAGGGAAGGATGAGGAGGGAAGTAGGACGTTCCCTTTCAAAGGAACCATCCGGCATTTGACTGGAGCGATTTAGGGAAATCACAGGAAACCTAAATCAGGATTGCCGGACGCGGGATTGAACCGTCGTCCTCCCGAACACGAGTCCAGTGTGCTGACCATTGCGCCACCTCGCTCGGTTACTCAGCCAGGAAATGAGAAGCACTTGTATCAGCATTTTTGGAAATTCGCCCACAAAGGAGATAAAGTAGTGGGTGAATTGTTTTTTGAAAATAAGAACTACTACAGGTACATCTACGACAACTGGTATTTCACTTCTCGGGTAGGAATAAAAGAATACGCATTTCAGTGTTTCTGGAATTTGAACCTCTAAGGGAGTACAATAGTGAATGAAAATTTTTAAGAAATTATTAAGTTACATTAAATAATTTTAAAGCTACATTTGCGAAAACTGATTCTTCGCTTCACCGTTAAATATAAGGAAATATAGTTTAGGGGATGAACGTTGCTATGGATATATCTCCACAAGAACGCAAAAGGAATATTAACAATAACTTTTGACTTCAGGCAGCAGAATGGCTTTTTCATCCGAAATTCATTCGGAAAAGGCGATGCTTAATGGCTTTAGTTAGCGTGAAAAGATTAGATGTTTCAATTTATTTCTTCAAGATGATACACCTGTCTGCCTGGCGCAGCAGGACTAAGATTCGATAACCGAAGAGCTCAGATTCGATTACATTAGATTAGATTAGTTTTTCGTTCCATAGATCCGTGCTGAGGAGGCCCTCGTGGATGTGGAACATGTCAATTTTTTTTGAAGCTGAAATAACAATACTAATAGTATGAATATATACAATACATCATTTGTTTCTATTAAAAAATTCGTCAATGGAGTAGAAGGAGTTGGCCACTAGTAAGTCTTTCAGGCTCCTTTTAACCTGATCTTTATTTGTAGCTAAATTTTTTATGTTTGCTGGCAAATTATTGAAGATGAGTGTTCCTGAGTAGTGGACCCCCTTTTGAACTAAAGTAAGTGCTTTTAAGTCCTTGTGCTGATCATTTTTGTTCCTGGTGTTGCATGTATGAACTGAGCTGTTTGTTCGAAAAAGAGATATATTATTTAGGACAAATTTCATTAAGGAGTAAATATACTGAGAGGCAGTAGTTAGTATACCCAGTTCTTTGAAGAGGTTTCTATAGGACGTCCGTGAATTTACTCCAGAAATAATACGTATTACACGCTTTTGGACTCTGATAATTTTTGTTTGACTTGAAGAGTTACCCCAAAATATTATACCATATGACATTATGGAATGAAAGTAGGCAAAGTATGCAAGCTTTTTCATTTTTATGTCGCCTATGTATGCTAACACTCGAATTGCAAGTACAGAATTGTTAAGGCGTTTCTGCAGTTCTGTGGTGTGCTCCTCCCAACTGAATTTATTATCAAGTTGTAATCCCCGGAATGTAAGACTGTCAACCTCTTCTATCTGCTCTTCTTCATACTTTATGCATATGCTGGGTGGAAACCTCTTACAGGTTCCGAATTGCATGTAATGAGTATTTTCGAAGTTGAATGTCAGTGAGTTGGCTTTAAACCATTTATTAATATCCATGAAAATATCATTGGTAGATCTTTCTAGAACTACACCCAACATACTATTTATTGCAGTACTTGTGTCATGTGCAAAGACAATGAACTCTATTTCTGGCAATGTAACTGATGAGAGATCATTAATGTAAACAAGAAAAAGCAATGGCCCTAAGATGGACTGGGCATTGAGGTGGGGGGGAGGGGGGCAATAGTTGATATGAAGTGGAAACCATCTTCCCCTGTCCCTCACTTAGCGTGCCGTTGTTGGTGGCATTGCTTCAAACTGTGCTGCTTCACCATGTCAACGTATCTACTGATTCAGGGTACACCTATTTAATACTGTACCACGCCTGATAAAATGGTCACGTGATGATAACACCAATGGAATATTACAGCCACTCTAGCTATCACATTTTATTACAGTCCTCAGTTTACCCGCTGTGGACTGTACTTATTTGACAAGTCAAAGAAGTAAGGCATGAAAAAAGTATCTGCCATTTTATGCCACACCCCTGCTTTCAGTGCAGTGTTTAATTTAGCGTTAGGGCTGTGCGAAGTGTGATTAAACGCAAATACATTCATGGAGATCAACACAAAAGCACGAGTGCAATTTTCGCGCTGCCACACAACAGCGAAGTTACTCTAATGAAACGCGTGAGCCGTGGGCCTTTTTGCGCGGACCGCTGTGCCGTATCTCGTGTCAGGATGGGAGCGCTGCGTCAGTTGTGAGGGCCTCTGCCCCTCCTCTGACGAGTGCCGCGACTCGGACAGTGGAGTGTGGTTCCGCAGGGCTCATTATCTAGGCCCGCAGAACATTTAATTTCCGTCGCTGGCGAGCCGCGCGTCCACTGCCCGACGTGTGTGTCTGTTTGGGGAGAGCCACTCGGTGGCCTCAATGTACAAGTGCGTGGGCGACTTGCAAACGTTGCAGAAAATTTGGCGTAAAATTCCAGACTTACTTTCCTCTTTTTTCATTAGAGACTTTATTTTGGTCTGAATTTTTTGTGAAACGTAAAATGTAAGTATGTCTTAAGAGTGAAGGAGTGCTGTTAATCTTGATGAGAAGTTCTACATCCTCACACTCTACTTAAGTAAACGGATGTCGTAATCACGGTTAGATGTGCAACACTATTTTGACCCTGTTGTAAATGGATAAAACAACAATTTCGAGTATGTTACTTTTATTAGATCGAAACAAAGGCTCTGTCCGTACAATTGAGAAATAAATGGTCAGTTGCGTCAAAGGAATTAATAGCATTAATTATCTGACACACGTAGTTCCCTTCTAGCCCAGTGAAATTTATCTAGCACTTCTATGGCAAATGGAAACGAACTGTGCGGCATGTTTGCGAATCCTCTGGGTGGTATCAAGTATCAGCATTTGCATCATCATTGAACCCAAAATTATTACCAAACAAAAACTTGTTTAACAATGGGAATAAGTAGACATCGTAAGGTGTAATATCTCTTACGTATTTTAAATGCTTCAATACTATGTACTTCACATTTATCTCTTTCCCAACCTCCGATGCACTGTAGTCATTAGCTGTATCGTCCTGATGAATAATGATCTCCCTGCTCGATTCAAATTTATAAATTGCTCAATATTTATAATCTATTTGTTATGCTCAGATTAGCGCATCCACCTACATTGCTGTCACCGAATCCTCCCAGAATTCAACGTAGAGGTGGAACTCTTACGTTCAGCACCCATGAACAAAGGCGTGAGTACAGCCTCCAAACACGCAGACCCTCTTTTCGGTTTGTGGACAAGTTGTCCGTTCTTCAGTCGTTCCTTCGGCTGGAGACAGCGACGAAGAACAGGAAGTAAATAACGGCACGCAGCAGGAGAGAGTGGACCTTAGCGTTCGGGAGACTGTAGTCAGAAACGTCCACCCTGGTAAGAGTGCCGTCAACGCGGTGGATTGCTCACCGAAGTGGCCTAGGCTTCATTCCAGGCCGGGTAGGGAATTGTCAGGTTAATGGGAATTCATGGGAGGGCTGGGCCCCTTGTTAAGACATCATTCATTATTTGCCAAATGATTGACACGTATTGCGACAGTGTGAAATATAACTAAAATAGTAAGATACAATTACACAAGCTGCGACATCGTCGTGAAAAAACGCAGTGACCCGTATATGTAATAAGTTTACTTTAATTTACGTCTATGGTCACAATCTTTTCTGTACAACAGATTACCGGTTTCGGTCTAATACGACCAACATCAGATCTGTTTCATAAAAACAAAGTCCTAATGTACTGCAGCCATAGTGGCATCGTCAAATGTTAAATGCGGAATCAACACCAGCATCGTCAATATATTGTATGTATTTGACGACGCTGATGCTGATTCCGCATTTAACATTTGACGATGCCACTATGGCTGCAGTACATTAGGACTTTGTTTTTATGAAACAGATCTGATGATGGTCGTATTAGGCCGAAACCGGTAATCTGTTGTACAGAAAAGATTGTGACCATAGACGTAAATTAAAGGAAGATACAATTAGATAATACTTTAGAAATCATTAGCTCCTAAAGCAGTGATTGGAATGCTTTAAATTGAAAGGAGCACATTGGCTTAACCAATTCAACAACGATAGCGAAATATTTTACTCATGTCAAGCTCCCTCTTGGCAGTCCCGTCCTGGAGACCCGAATGGGGGACTATTCCGGAATATTTGGCCAAATGACAGATCATTATGACACATCGTCAATTACAGCCCTCAAGTTCTGTGGATAAACGTTACGTGTCTGCAATGTAGTGGTTTCCATTGCCTTCTTCGTCCTCATGTTGTTGATCATTGCTTATTCTTCCGCCTTTAGGGGCAATTTCCCACCCCTAGGACAAGAGACTGCCCTGAACCTCTATCCGCTCCTCCACCCTTTTTGACAAGGCCGTTGGCTTAACGAGGGTGACTCCTTATGCCGGAAGTCTTCGGCCGCCAATGCTGATTATTAACCAAAATTGAAACATCGGCGGGATTCGTACATAGGACCGATAACGTTTTGATTATGGATCAAAGACGCTACCCAGTGACCATGGGTAAATAACATAACGGGCAGATCTGAGTACAAGAAAGCCCGCAGACCCAATCAGGTTCCAAGAAACAGGTAAGTAATCTCGCCTTTCAGTACCCAACGGTACCAGCATAGAAAATTGCACAGCCATCTGGCAGTGCACCCTGTTCACTAATAGAGAATCTGAAACTAAATTAAAACAGCTCATTAATATAACTATGCATGTCAGCATCAGCAGCGCCTATACCTGCTGTCACATTCCCACGGCTTGCGCAGACGCTAACAGTAATAATTTTAGGCATAATTAGGCAAGGGGAAACGCTATTAAGGGAGAAGGTTTGTCATAGGGAAAATAACTCCTCTACCTGAGGCATCTTAATACGAAACAGCAAAAAACCTTCGGCACAATCTTCACATCCGGGTGTGACCTCCCCCTCACTTATCGACCTGAATGACAGTGAAAAATTAAACTGCGTGTACCTAATGGAAATTTGGGAAAGCAATCGTCACCGAAGTTAATCTATCGGTAAAGAGGGAGGAAAGGATTACATCTAAATGAAAGGAAAAATGTAAATGAAACTGGTGGAAATTAATTTTGAAAAGAGGTAAGGTTAATAAAGAAAGTAAATGTGCGGCCGTAACGTTAACAATTAACTAGCGGTAATTACATATTTGAGATAAGAGGGAGATTACGGTCGCCAGTCCTAAGTACAATTACTATAGTAACTGAAAAAGAAAGGTTATTACACATATAATTAGCACTAGGAGCGTGGCAACTGAAGGTTGACACGTGTAGTTTGAAAACTGAAAGTTTGTCAGAAGTAATAAATTTCGCTACACTCTGACTTAATTTAGCAAAAGAATTAATAAAACCGGAAAATCGAAAGTTTATTTAGTGACAGAAGTTAATAGTGAGCTTTCTTTCTGAAGCACATCGAAATTCAGTAAAATACGGTTAGTCTTGGACTACCTCAACAATCATTTCAAAAGCAACTTGACTCTACACAATTTAGAAATAAGAGATTTAACTTTGAACTTGAATTAAATGATTCTGAACAATTAACAATAGTAAAATTTTGTACGTACCAAGCTGAGCTGCAGTCACAGGTAAGCTAAAATATGCTAACAAAACTCGCACTCTTAATTTGTGCTTGTGTAATCTAAATATTGTAGCCAGCTATGAATACTTTAACTAAACTTTGAAATTAAAGCAGTGAAATCGAATTATAATGCTTTAATGCTGGCGTTTGAATTTCAACGACACTCGGGCTCATTTCGGAAAAGGAAGGCACCCTGCTTGGTAATGCAATTCGGACAATGAGCAACAAACGTTCATGCTAAGGTGCTGTAATTTTGTGATTTGAACAGTTTGAAAAGTTTGAAAAGATGAGTTCTGCCATGCACTTCTAAAACTTTACGTGCCTCCAGTCTTCCTTGTTCGTTGATTGAAGGTTTGAAGCCGTCGATCGAGGAGGTGGCGACAGTCACTCATTGTCGGCCGTCGCTGTGGCAGAAGCTGGATGTTGGCGCGCCTTCTTCTCGACATGGTCACCAGACGCAACGGGCTCTTCATGTGCGCCAGCTAATGCTTCCCGTCCGCGACACAATGTCAGAAACTATCATCGCAAGTCGAGCGCAGTTACATGCTGCCAAACCCCGAAAGCGCGGCAACTCGCGGGAACTTCACACAACACACCTGCTCCACTGCACTACCCCAGCCAGACTCTCCCTCTGCCCGCGCTCCAAGCGACAGCGTGAACGTATAAAATAAATAAAATAAATAAAAAAAATATGTTGTTGTTATTTTTTAAATATGTTAATTATTCTATCTGTATGATGGTGATTGTGATTGCAATTGTTTTTGCTTATCTGGAACGTGGACGTTTAATTATTCGATATCAGACGCTTGACAATGGCTTTTTCGTAAAGGCAATGTTACTCGTAGTTGACCGTGAAATAAAACTGAATAATCGGACTTCGTAATTAAATCGTTTCCAAAGACTGCTGCTGTAGGTGCGGACTCATAATCTAAATCTCAATATTACAATAATTTGCCAGCCATGCCAATACGTCGTACAGAGGTGATTGTCTACTAAACATAAAAAAGTTACACAGTTAGTTAAATCAGATATATTCAATGAATAAGCCTACAGTTCATAATCCTACTTACTTTTATAAATATAAATTCTTTACAGAATCGAGTGCCTAGTGTGGTTGCAACTCGCAGTATTCTTCTATAACATGAAATATGGCGGTGTGCCAGACAATAAAATAAAATACGTGCTTCTCGCACCACTTCAACCAGAGCTCTCACTTTCTTAATCAAACATAAGAGTAACGTAATTGTGCTTTTGTTTTATCAGCGACACAGCGCTGCAGTTGTGTGCCGTAGGCTTTATTTATTTGTCACTGATTATTTATTTAATTAATATTTCGCGTTTCCGCGGAAACTCACGCTCGGCATGCAAATGTGCCTTTATATTGCCCCCTGAATTTCGAGGCGAAAGGACACACCTGCAGGCGAGCAATTCACCTAAAGGCACAAGAAAATCTAAGTTATCTACAACTATTTACATGACTTACATTACACATTATACACATTATATACAAAATTTGAATGACGCGGGTGCGCCGTACAAGTTCTTATGTTGGCAGATAGAGTGCGCGCATGCGCAGAAGCGTCTGTGTAACTGCGGGACTGCCGGTATATCGTACAGATAGATCACGCGGCACAGTATTGCAGTTGATATTGTTCGTGTGCGCGCGTTTTTCAGTCGTTGCACAAAGAAAATATTCAACCAAGATTACATATGAAGACTACATTCTATGACAGGTAACTTAGTTTTAAATTTACAATATTTGTTATAACACAATACAACTTAGATTGTTGAATGTTCTTAGTTACATAGTATTGTTTTGAAATACTTCAAAGAAAAATGTCCGTATTTTTCAGGTGCGTTTACCTATACACATCGTGTCGTTATTACAGTTCATATTCATCCGCTGCACAATAATTTTTTACAGGTTAGTATCGTCGTGGTAAAGTTTTTTGATCACAGTAACATCGTTGTATAACAACGTGATTAATACATAAGCGTGTCCATTTCTCATTTCCATTATAGTCGTAGTGATGCAGTTCGTTGTGACTAAAAGCATTGCTTATTACAGACCAGACGTGACCCGTCGAGTAATTGTTCCACGTGCAGTTCGTTTTTTTTTACATTCCGTGGAAGCTTGGTTGCAGAACCTCGGATGGCACATAGCTGGCGTCGATCCTTGGACAGTCCAGGTAAGAGTGTCCGTCACATTTCGAGAACATTTCATTCCCTGAAGTTCCAACCAAAATTCTTCCACCCGTCGTGTTGTTTTCTGGACAGGCACTTTGTGTCCATTTAATCCAGTTAACATCTTGAAGTTGGGTACTGTAGTAATGTCACTAGACGATGCACGAATTATGCACTTCACATTTTCAGTTTTTTGCTGAATATAGCTCACCTAAATGTTCGTAGTTATTAATCAAGGAAATCGTTCATCGCGTTTACATAGATACGCTGCATAATGAATGGCATTAACAGTTTCTTTCACATGGGTTTCCGCGTAGTTGCAGAGTTAGTAATGTTCGTTAATGTCCGTGAACAGTGGTTCACTATGCAATGTCTTTTTGGCACTCGTTTTTTTCAAATTTTTTACATAGTAACAGTTGCATTATACATCAGTTAAAAAAATAAGTAATTATACATACACACATCACATATTTTCTTAGCATAAACATAATATAGTTGCACATAAACATGTTTACATCATCATTACATCGCTATAGGTTATTACATTGTGTCACATTTGATTACATGAATTGCAGATATTTACATCCTCTTTGGCGGTTTTGCTGGGATATTATCGATGTTTTTTGTGATGTCATCTGAAATTAAGATAGGTTAGACACAACATTCATTACATCAGTAGGCAAGCCCAGGCGTTTTCACTACTCAATAAATATTCAAAATAGTGAGAGAGAGAAAATGTTCGATTCCTCGCGTTTTGTGCGTGTGTGTAGAGTGTCTGTGTGGCCTTGACTACTGATAGATGCTTTTCGTGTTGAGAGATGTGCGTCTAATCTATTTCTCAAAGTAAAAGATCGCTTCACAGATGACGTCTGTCAGTTCGTCAGGTGTCACACCAAGTCAGTGGTACCTTCAGTAACAAATGTTCCGTGAAAAATTAATATGTCATCCACTGCTACGTAATCATAAATTTTACTTTAATATTCCGTCCTTCAGATGGAGGCGCGCGCTGAAAGAAGAGTTCTTCTGTCTTCAACTGTGTCACTGGAACCGCTGAAATGAAAATTTCTATACTATTTATTATCTGTGTTGTAACAACAGAGTTTTTCGAGTTGCTTAGCAATATTTTGATGGGTATGACTTTGACATTATTCAGCATGAAATGCTCCAAGATCTCGGTGTGCGTATAGCCCAATAATTTTGTTAATTCTAGGATGTTGTAACAGATACGCACCAGGATGCGGTATGTTAACAATTATATAAGGTCCTTCATATAGCAGACACCACTTAGCGTTGCGTCGTTTGAGTGCTACAGATTTATGATGAGTACGAAGTAGTACAAGCATTCCTACCTCGAATTTTTGTTTTCTTTTTATTATGTTTCTGTGATGTTTGTTTCGTATTTGTGCATGATGTGTCAATGTAGTCAATACTTCTTTTATTTTCTGTTCAGGTGTGATTTCCTTGTCTGACAACTTAGGTAATGGTTCTATCCACTGATCGTTCTGTTTGCAATTGAACATGATCTCGTTAGGTGTGTAATTCGTATCGTAAATATTTAAGTTATTGTGTACGTCTTCGAAAAGACTTAGGTAGGACACCCAATTAGTATGTTTTGATGAAATATAGGTCCTCATGAATCGATTTAATTCTCGGAAAAGTCTCTCAGTCGCGTTACATTGTGGACTAAACCTCGAAATAAATATACTTTTGATGTTATTATCCTTCAAGAAATTTCTCCATTTGTACCCAGAGTAGTATGCTGCATTATCTGATAGAATTGCTTTAGGTTTTCCCACGTGCGTCAGGTAATCACTTGAGAATCTTCGTATTATAGCATTTGCAGTGGCGGATTTTAAAGCATAAAGTTTTACATGTTTAGAAAATATATCGTAAAAAGCTAAGATATATTTGACGCCTCCAGAGCTTGCTGGATGCGGTCCACTGATGTCAGTACACAGAATTTCCAAGGGTTTACTAGGTAAAATAGAATGTAAATCTGTTTTTGTGGATAAATTCTGAAGTTTTGATTTTTGACATATGACACATGTTTTCAGTTCCCTGTAAATTTTTCTTCTCATATTGCTAAAATAACAGTATGTGCTAAGCTTTACCAAACACTTTTTCGTCCCATAATGACCCCAAACTAAGTGTGTGTGCCAAATTAGATTACGTTCAGTCTCTTTGGGAATGCATACACACCAGTTAGTAGCATTTGGATGTCGGCGGTAAAATAACACATCATTGTGTAACTTGTAATACTTAGTCAAAGGACGATTGTGTTTTTCTACCAGTAATGTTATTATCTTATACCAGTGAGGATCAGATTTTTGTAATTCAGCCATGTTTCTGCACATATCAATATAATATTGGTGATACTGCTTGTCTTGCATTAAGAGAATCCTGTAGTCATTTATATTTTCTAAGTCACTGTTGGTATCATTCATACCTTGTGGAAGTCTAGACGAAGTGTCTGCAATGGTGTTGTCCTTACCTCTTATGTACTTAATTTCAAAAGAGTAGTTCTGAAGTGTAACTGCCCATCGTGATAGTCTAGGATGTACAAGTTTACAAGTTAACAAAAATGTCAGGGCCTGGTGATCGGTGTAAATTACCGTATGTTTTCCAAATAAATAATAATTGAATTTCTTGAATGCCCATACTATGGAAAGAGTTTCTAACTCAGTAGTGGAGTATGTACGCTCATATTCAGTTAGAGTGCGACTCGCAAACCCAATAATTCTTATCTGTTCCTCCTCTTTATTCTTTACAACTTGAAATAAGCAACAGCCCAAGCCAGTACGTGAAGCGTCACAAGTCATACAAAAATCTAAATTGAAATCTGGATGGCTCAATATGTTAGCATTCACTAAAGCATGTTTAATTGTATTAAAGTCATTCTGGCACTGTTCCGACCAGATCCAAACTTGATTCTTTCTGAGTAGATTTAGCAGATGTTTACTGTTCAAAAGTGGTTGTGGCAAAAAACGTCTGAAAAATGAACATAGCCCAAGGAATGATTTTAACTGCTTTTTAGTTCGAGGGCTAGGAAAGTTTCTGATAGCATCTAATTTACTGGGATCCGTACGTATGCCCTATGAATTAATGATATGTCCTAAATACTTTATCTCACTGCAACCAAACTTTGATTTTCTTAGGTTGGCTGTGACTCCAGCTTGTGCAAATTTTTCTAAAATTCTTTGAAGAGTGTCAACGTGTTCATTCCAAGAGTGTGTAGCTATCAGTATATCATCTACATAGTGTGTGACTGTCTCAACTAAATCGTCGCCAAGCACGGTATCCAGGGCTGTAATGAATACCCCAGAGCTGACATTCAGTCCGAAGGGTAGAACACAAAACTGATAGGTTCGCCCCCCGAACATAAATGCAGTATATATTTCCGAGAATCAGGAGTGATACCCACCTGCCAAAACGAATTAGCGAGATCTATTGTGGAAAAATATTTTGCATCTAGAAATTTCTGTAATTGCTCTTCTAAATTTTCAGGTTTTGTGTGAACCGGTAAAATTATTTCATTAATAGCTCGTGCGTCTAACACTAACCTAATGCTTCCATTTGATTTTTTGACAACAAGTAGAGGACTACAATAAGGTGAGGTGGATGGTTCAATGACCTTCCAGTCTAACATTTGTTTTAATTCTTGCCACACAGCAGGTCGTTGAGATAACGGTACGTTATGTGTCTTATGGTAGAAGATCTTGTGAGGCTTAACTTCAATCTTGTACACATACGTGTTGATAACACCTAATCGTTTGGTAAAAACTTGTAAATATTTGGATAACACTTCCTGTAGTTTTATACGTTCATGTACACTGAGAGCTGTAGCTTCACTTATCTTATGATCAAGCAATGTTTTCAAGTCCATTAGCTCTGTGTCAGATGAGTGTGTTTGCATGTCTTGAATGTCATTGTCAAGTACTAACTGAACCTTGTACCCTGTACAGTGTTTGTCATGCTTTAGAGTGCTCCTGTCAAAATCAATAATAATTACACTGCCTTTATCATTTAAAATACATTTACCTTTGGAGAAGTCTATAATGCAGTCCTTCTCGCTCATAATATCTATTCCTAATATGCAATTTCCCCCCACATGAACCATGGACCTTGCCGTTGGTGGGGAGGCTTGCGTGCCTCAGCGATACAGATAGCCGTACCGTAGGTGCAACCACAATGGAGGGGTATCTGTTGAGAGGCCAGACAAACGTGTGGTTCCTGAAGAGGGGCAGCAGCATTTTCAGTAGTTGCAAGGGCAACAGTCTGGATGATTGACTGATGTGGCCTTGTAACAATAACCAAAACAGCCTTGCTGTGCTGGTACTGCGAACGGCTGAAAGCAAGGGGAAACTACAGCCGTAATTTTTCCCGAGGGCATGCAGCTTTACTGTATGATTACATGATGATGGCGTCCTCTTGGGTAAAATATTCCGGAGGTAAAATAGTCCCCCATTCGGATCTCCGGGCGGGGACTACTCAAGAGGATGTCGTTATCAGGAGAAAGAAAACTGGCGTTCTACGGATCGGAGCGTGGAATGTCAGATCCCTTAATCGGGCAGGTAGGTTAGAAAATTTAAAAAGGGAAATGGATAGGTTGAAGTTAGATATAGTGGGAATTAGTGAAGTTCGGTGGCAGGAAGAACAAGACTTCTGGTCAGATGACTACAGGGTTATAAACACAAAATCAAATAGGGGTAATGCAGGAGTAGGTTTAATAATGAATAGGAAAATAGGAATGCGGGTAAGCTACTACAAACAGCATAGTGAACGCATTATTGTGGCCAAGATAGATACGAAGCCCACACCTACTACAGTAGTACAAGTTTATATGCCAACTAGCTCTGCAGATGACGAAGAAATTGAAGAAATGTATGATGAAATAAAAGAAATTATTCAGATTGTGAAGGGAGACGAAAATTTGATATTCATGGGTGACTGGAATTCGAGTGTAGGAAAAGGGAGAGAAGGAAACATAGTAGGTGAATATGGATTGGGGGACAGAAATGAAAGAGGAAGCCGCCTGGTAGAATTTTGCACAGAGCACAACATAATCATAACTAACACTTGGTTTAAGAATCATGAAAGAAGGTTGTATACATGGAAGAACCCTGGAGATACTAAAAGGTATCAGATAGATTATATAATGGTAAGACAGAGATTTAGGAACCAGGTTTTAAATTGTAAGACATTTCCAGGGGCAGATGTGGACTCTGACCACAATCTATTGGTTATGACCTGTAGATTAAAACTGAAGAAACTGCAAAAAGGTGGGAATTTAAGGAGATGGGACCTGGATAAACTGAAAGAACCAGAGGTTGTACAGAGATTCAGGGAGAGCATAAGGGAGCAATTGACAGGAATGGGGGAAATAAATACAGTAGAAGAAGAATGGGTAGCTTTGAGGGATGAAGTAGTGAAGGCAGCAGAGGATCAAGTAGGTAAAAAGACGAGGGCTAGTAGAAATCCTTGGGTCACAGAAGAAATATTGAATTTAATTGATGAAAGGAGAAAATATAACAATGCAGTAAATCAAGCAAGCAAAAAGGAATACAAACGTCTCAAAAATGAGATCGACAGGAAGTGCAAAATGGCTAAACAGGGATGGCTAGAGGACAAATGTAAGGATGTAGAGGCCTATCTCACTAGGGTAAGATAGATACCGCCTACAGGAAAATTAAAGAGACCTTTGGAGATAAGAGAACGACTTGTATGAATGTCAAGAGCTCAGATGGAAACCCAGTTCTGGGCAGGGAGAGGAGGGCAGAAAGGTGGAAGGAGTATATAGAGGGTCTATACAAGGGCGATGTACTTGAGGACAATATTATGGAAATGGAAGAGGATGTAGATGAAGATGAAATGGGAGATACGATACTGCGTGAAGAGTCTGACAGAGCACTGAAAGACCTGAGTCGAAACAAGGCCCCCGGAGTAGACAATATTCCATTGGAACTACTGACGGCCGTGGGAGAGCCAGTCCAGACAAAACTCTACCATCTGGTGAGCAAGATGTATGAAACAGGCGAAATACCCTCAGACTTCAAGAAGAATATAATAATTCCAATCCCAAAGAAAGCAGGCGTTGACAGATGTGAAAATTACCGAACTATCAGCTTAATAAGTCACAGCTGCAAAATACTAACACGAATTCTTTACAGACGAATGGAAAAACTAGTAGAAGCCAACCTCGGGGAAGATCAGTTTGGATTCCGTAGAAACACTGGAACACGTGAGGCAATACTGACCTTACGACTCATCTTAGAAGAAAGATTAAGGAAAGGCAAACCTACGTTTCTAGCATTTGTAGACTTAGAGAAAGCTTTTGACAATGTTGACTGGAATACTCTCTTTCAAATTCTGAAGGTGGCAGGGGTAAAATACAGGGAGCGAAAGGCTATTTACAATTTGTACAGAAACCAGATGGCATAAGAGTCGAGGGACATGAAAGGGAAGCAGTGCTTGGGAAGGGAGTAAGACAGGGTTGTAGCCTCTCCCCGATGTTGTTCAATCTGTATATTGAGCAAGCAGTAAAGGAAACAAAAGAAAAATTGGGGGTAGGTATTAAAATTCACGGAGAAGAAATAAAAACTTTGAGGTTCGCCGATGACATTGTAATTCTGTCAGAGACAGCAAAGGACTTGGAAGAGCAGTTGAATGGAATGGACAGTGTCTTGAAAGGAGGATATAAGATGAACATCAACAAAAGCAAAACAAGGATAATGGAATGTAGTCTAATTAAGTCGGGTGATGCTGAGGGAATTAGATTAGGAAATGAGGCACTTAAAGTAGTAAAGGAGTTTTGCTATTTGGGGAGCAAAATAACTGATGATGGTCGAAGTAGAGAGGATATAAAATGTAGGCTGGCAATGGCAAGGAAAGCGTTTCTGAAGAAGAGAAATTTGTTAACATCCAGTATTGATTTAAGTGTCAGGAAGTCATTTCTGATAGTATTCGTATGGAGTGTAGCCATGTATGGAAGTGAAACATGGACGATAAATAGTTTGGACAAGAAGAGAATAGAAGCTTTCGAAATGTGGTGCTACAGAAGAATGCTGAAGATTAGATGGGTAGATCACATAACTAATGAGGAAGTATTGAATAGGATTGGGGAGAAGAGAAGTTTGTGGCACAATTTGACCAGAAGAAGGGATCGGTTGGTAGGACATGTTCTGAGGCATCAAGGGATCACCAGTTTAGTATTGGAGTCCAGCGTGGAGGGTAAAAATCGTAGAGGGAGACCAAGAGATGAATACACTAAGCAGATTCAGAAGGATGTAGGTTGCAGTAGGTACTGGGAGATGAAAAAGCTTGCACAGGATAGAGTAGCATGGAGAGCTGCATCAAACCAGTCTCAGGACTGAAGACCACAACAACAACAACAACAATATGCAATTTGTCACATGGTTTTGTACAACCAGGAATGGCCATTGTACGGTTCCATTACCTATTTTAACGTTTACAAAAACTTGCTTCGTAACCCTACATGACTTATTACCTAGTGCAGTAGTTATTTTACAGTTTTGGGCAGGAAACTCAGGCACAGGTTCCAATTCACACACCTTTTTATAGAAATTAAAAGACAAAACGCTCACAGCTGCACCTGTATCTAGGATAATAGTAGTTGGAATCCCACCTACTACACCAGTAGTAGATGCTAAAACAATTTCATTTGTGTTTAAACGACATTGTGTACTGTCTTGTAAAAGTTCATCTGATATATTGTTATTGTGGTTGTATCTTATAAATAAAACAGGTAGTTTTTGTTTAGAATTACTCGGCATATCATTATTCTGTTGTTCAAGTGTGGTGTCAAATAACTGATTAACATTGAAGTCGCCCCCCAAGAATTCTTCAGCCACGACCTGGGGCAAAGTAGTGACTGTTTCTAGTTTGTTGGATTAGCATTTGTACTAGGTACTGACACAGATTGAGGTTGTGCATCAGGTGTCATTTCTGTTATATTCACATTCGGATATTGCCTATTATGATCTCCAAACTTTTGCGGTTGTTGTTGCTGTTGCGCATTATAACTTACCTGTCGGTCGTAAGGTATGCTCCAATTTTGACCTGGTGGCTGCTGTGGTAAAGCAGAGTTTGAATGAAAGTACTGATCGTTACGAGTCGAACCTTGATGCTGTCTTGGCTCGTAGTTATTATTATTTCTATTTCTGTTTGTGTTTTTGTTATTACCTTTGTATCCGTTGTTACCGTTGTAGTTATTACCGCGGTGCCTCTTGTATGGATTGCCGCATGAAATGTTATTACTGTTGTAACTATTGTTTGTATTGGAATACGCGTGTTGATTTTGATTTCCGTACTGAGACGGCATGTGAGTTTGCTGTTTTTGTTGTACCGCGTATCCAACTGTGGGCGCGCCAGAATTGTGTTGGCAAGCCTGCATGTTTTGCATACCACTAGTGTAAACATTGTGGCTGCTGTTTTGCCGCGCGAAGCGCTGATCTTCAAGTAACATGTCAACCGAATCTAAAGCTGTTAAAAAATAATCTGAATCGTCATCCGGGATATGTAGAAGTTTTTCCTTAATGTTGAAAGGCAATTTGGCCTTCAACGCACGGAGTATATCACGCGTTGCGACTGGTTCGTCTAAAAAATGTCCCATGTTCAAGTATTTTTCAAAATATCTGCGTAAGTTACCATTTTTACTGTTAAAAGTTTCAGGTTCTAAAATTTGTCTTCTGAGTCGCTCCTGGACGGATTGCGACCAGAATTTGTTCAGAAAAGCACGCTCAAACTCACTGTACGTGGTACATACGTCAGCTTGACTGTATGCCCAGACAGCTGCATCGCCTTGGATGTAACCGACAATATATGAAATCTTTTTCCGGTCACTCCAAGTGCGTGGAAATGCGTTACTAAAAGATTTAAGAAAAATCACCGGATGAATGGTTCGTTTTTCTGGGATAAAAATCTGAAATTGCCTGTGTTTCATTAAGCTTTCATCTTCCTTCGCATTGTGATATGGATTTATTCCACTGTAATTACTGGTATGTTCAGCTGGCGAGTAATTACGATAATGTTGCTGTGGTTTACCATGATAATAGCTTGTGTTTGTGTTTCCACATCGTGGTATGTGTTGTAGTCGTGGTGTGTTTTGTTCTTGTGTATTTGTCGTGTGCGGAATGTGTGTATCATACTCGAATGTATATTGGTTTCTGAACTGTACATTTTGACTGATATTTTCGTTACATTCAGACTGTAGTTGATCGGTGAATTGTCTCAAGGGTGCAGTGACGGATTGTACTGCGTCACTGATCAGCTGTTTGTTATTAGTAATGTATTGCGCTACGGAGTCGTGCACAATTGTTGGTAAATTTTCACGTAAGCACCTATCAAAATGTTTGTCTTTGTTCTCAACCCAATCATGAAATTCTTTATTAATATTTTGAAAATGAGCTGTGGCATCTGATTGTAAGATGTCAGTCAGGTGTTGTTCAACATTGTCAAATTTATTCTGTACGTCAGTAATTCGTTTTTCAAGGCTGTCATGTACTGAAGGATATGTTTGAATTTGTTCAGTAAGAACTTCACACGTGACATTAAGGTTTTTTACTTGTGTCTGTAAAAGTGCTACGTCAGTTGTAGTCTTTTCTTGTCTCGTATTAAGCTGGGAAAAATTAGTACTGAGTTCGGTCATCTGTTTGGTCAGTGTGGCGTCTATAAGTTCCACACGTTTACACAAAGTGTCATTACCTATCTTGATTGCTATGAGATCAGATTTGATTTCGTCATTTTGTGTTTTTAACTGTTCATTTTGTGTCTCTAATTGTGCCTTTAAGGTTGCCATGTTTTCGGCCTTCTGTTTCCTTATGGTTGCCATATTTTCTGCGTTTTGTTTCACTAGCATTTGTAACATGTCGGCAATGTTTACCGTTTGCAAGGTCTCTGCCCCCGCCGCGTCATTAGACGTGACGTCATGCATTAAGATGGGCTCTGATTGAGATTTTGAAATTTTTGTAGTGGACGGCCTATCGTCAAAATTTTCGTCAACACTTCCATCAATGTTTGATGAATCGTCACTACCGGTTGCTGTCGTAAAGTCATTTTCTAACACTTGTCTCACGTCCGAGTCGGATTGCGTCTGAATAGTACGTCCTTGCTGTTCCATTTTTGCGTATTGTTTTCTAGTTATTACCATGCCACACGTGATATATGTTTCAAGAAAATTTTTGACACTGATTTTAAAATAAAATGTAGTTGAGCATGAATCGCTCGTAGCAACAATGGCTGTCTGTTAATTTAAAAATATAAACTGAATTTGAGATTATTGGTAATGGCTGCTGGCCATGTTACATGATATCGTACCGAAGTCGGCCATATTGTACACTCGTTTATTGGTATTGTTGCATACGTTATTGTTTAGGGAAAAGTACAGAGAATGAAATTTATCACTGAAACTGTTATGCGGAAAAGAAACACTACAGAATTTACTGAAAAGCTAATACACTGAATTATACGTCTGGTCAAGCCTGCTAATGCAAAGATGCTGCGTCTTACCTTATTTTGCTGGAAGTTTCATTGCGTCTTCCCGCAAAATTTCAGAATTGGAAAATATCTTCAGATTTTGTTATCTCTCATACATTGACGTCCAGGTCCAGAAAGTTGATTTTTTACATGAAACAAAGAGAACAATGTAACAAATGACAAAATAACAAGTCCGACACGCAGTCGCCAATATAAAATAAATAAAATAAATAAATAAATTAATAAATATATATTGTTATTTAGATATTGATTGTTCTATCTGTATGATGGTGATTGTGATTGCAATTGTTTTTGCTTATCTGGAACGTGGACGTTTAATTATTCGATATCAGACGCTTGACAATGGCTTTTTCGTAAAGGCAATGTTACTCGTAGTTGACCGTGAAATAAAACTGAATAATCGGACTTCGTAATTAAATCGTTTCCAAAGACTGCTGCGGTAGGTGCGGACTTATAATCTAAATCTCAATATTACAATAATTTGCCAGCCATGCCAATACGTCGTACAGAGGTGATTGTCTACTAAACATAAAAAAGTTACACAGTTAGTTAAATCAGATATATTCAATGAATAAGCCTACAGTTCATAATCCTACTTACTTTTATAAATATAAATTCTTTACAGAATCGAGTGCCTAGTGTGGTTGCAACTCGCAGTATTCTTCTATAACATGAAATATGGCGGTGTGCCAGACAATAAAATAAAATACGTGCTTCTCGCACCACTTCAACCAGAGCTCTCACTTTCTTAATCAAACATAAGAGTAACGTAATTGTGCTTTTGTTTTATCAGCGACACAGCGCTGCAGTTGTGTGCCATAGGCTTTATTTATTTGTCACTGATTATTTATTTAATTAATATTTCGCGTTTCCGCGGAAACTCACGCTCGGCATGCAAATGTGACTTTATAAACGCTACCAAAGATCCTACACACTTTCGTTCTTCACTCGACCTATCGATGTATTCGTTCGATAGCATAGTCTTCCCTAGGCAAGACCCAGCGTAAAATACAATTAATATTCACAAAACAAACCAACATAAATGCATAAATATATATATACAAACAGTAAAACAATTATAATATATATTTAAGAGACAGAAATGTCATATCTTCAGGTGACAAAATAAGGAAAAAAATTTGCAGTGGAATAGATGGAAATAGGAGGACATGCATTTCCGGCGTTACACGTGCCCCACATTGTCTGAGGATGTTCGTGTAACGTAAACAGACTCAGAAAATGTCCAAAAAAAGAAACAGCGGAAATGCATATGCTCAAAACATCAACAAAATTTAGCATTCGTCTAATTAAACATAAATCAATTTTTCGACCATAATATTTGAGTGGAGACACCCCTAATCTTATACCACTCTGTCATCCTGCACAAAATAATACAGGTTGACAACATATTAAAATTAATAGAAAACATAGAAAATGGTTTAGCTATTCAGAATTATTAAAATTCGTAACACTATCAAGAAATGGAATACTATTTACAAGATTAGTCACAGTACATGGTCATAAAGAACAGGTATATCAAAATACGCATATTAATAATTAATTACATATTATACACATTTTATGTAACCTTTTCATAATTAATATTCTTGTCATGAGAGTCCAATTAACGCTAAACAAGAAATAATATACAGCAGATCGACAAAAACATAAATATTGACAACAGAATTCTTTCACATCAGCTGCCCAGGAAGAAAAACGACTCCGCCTTCCGTACCCGCAAGTACAAAGAATGCCGACAGCGGCACAAGAGCCGACAGCGGTTCCGCCCCGCCAGTATTGTTGCGCTCGCCTGTGCGGCACGCTTGATCTCTCTCGCCCTTGTAACGGCATTTCCAGAACGTCCGTTTCACTGAGTTCTTTCGGAACAACTCACTCCCGAGTAATCTCAAGGAGTCCATTAATTCTATCACAGTGGATAACTCAACACTGTCCATCATCACACTTATGTACTAGCCTGAAACTTAAAACAGCGTCTAAGTACATCGGCAGTGACTAGTAAATCATATATTTATGAAATCTTACAACTAGTTACAAAATCATATTTACATTGCTTAATCGACAGTGACTCATCTGAAAACTTAAACTAGCAGCTTGGATTTTTCAAATGATTATTAATCAATTCTTCTTAAATCGTTCAGTCAAAATTAATTACTTATTAATTACAACTTCTTGAATGACCTCTTGTTCAGGTATAAGGATGGCAACCTAGCAGATCCTTAAATCTTACACTCTATATTTACATACTGTACAAATTACCCATTCTGTTGTATTAATCAATCCTAGGTTGGTACAATTTCAAGTCTACAATGTTCCGTATACCTAATAGCTTTCCAGAGCTTGGATACTCTAAGCAATAAGCATTTGTGTGAGGTATACCAATGACTTTATATGGTCCATTATAAATAAACTTAAATTTCGAGATTTCATTGTCTATCTCGCTCGATTTCTCATGAGCTTTTACAAGTACTAAGTCTCCGATTGCAAACTTAGCAAAACGCGCTTTAGCGTCATGACGACGTATGCGAGCATCGGCTTTTAGCTTCATTACTTCTCGCAAACGATCTTTTTTCACACCAATACTAATGTCAATCCGTGGAGGGAATTTTATTATCTCTTCCACTAAACTTTTACTTGTGTCATCCAACAGGATTTCCTCTGGAGATAATCCCGTCGATTCATGTCACAAGGTGTTCATAATTCTCTCAAATACTGCTACATATTTGCCCCATGCCCTATGGTTGTGATGGCAATAGGTACGGCACAGTCGGCCTAGCTCGCGCATATACCTCTCAGCGAGATTCCCAGCCGGACAATAAGCTGAAATAAGGATCACCTCGACACCATTGCTTTCCATGCCTTCATTCCACAACTTAGAAGTAAATTGTGCCCCATTGTCTGATAGAATCGCCTTGGGCTTACCAATATGAACAAAATAATCGTTCACAAGCTTGCTATAGACCGCTTTGGCTGTAGCTTTCCTAATCGGGTATAGCTAGATAAACTTGGAAAAACCTTCTAGCACTACTAAAATGTAGGCAAAGTTTCCTGATGACTTGGGCAAAGGTCCGTACAGGTCCACGCACAGTAATTCAAAGGTGTCGTTAGGCCTTATACTTTGGATAGGACCACGACTCGTACAGTTGGTAACCTTCACCTTCTCACATAAATCGCAAGTTTTCACTCTGTCACTAACGCGTTTTAACATGTTGTTAAAATGCACTACTTCACTCAGCTTTTCCGTGCATTTCTTTGGTCCAGAGTGACCATACGGCAAATGGTAGTAGTCTATTATTTCCGTGACGAGTTTGGTGGGCCAGCATACCCGCCAAATATTACTATCTTCACCCTTACGTATGTACAAGATATGATCGTATATCTTGTAATACTTCCTTAATTTCTCTCCTTCAGGACTCCTTTCGTCATATCGGGTTTTCACCATATTTAAAAAACCGTCCTCGTTCTGATGACGACGTAGATTCTTACAGACGTTAACTATTAATCTGCGTCCCTCAACTTCTTTAAAAAAGTATAATTTGACCACTACATCTGCCTCATCTTTCAATAGATCTTGATTAGACTCGGGCAACCGCGACAGCGCATCCGCTACGCAATTGTCGGTCCCTTTTACGTAACAGGTGCCATAGTTAAATTGCTGTAAATACAGCGACCACCTAGTCAGCCTTTCGTGAAATAGTTTACAATCCTTCAGATAAGTGAGCGCCTTATGGTCCGTATGAATAATCACCTTACGGTCCCATAGGTAACCCTTGACCTTCTTGAATCCCCACACGATAGCGAGACACCTTTCTCAGAAATCGTGTAGTTTCGCTCACTTTTTGATAAAGTTCGACTCGCTAACGCTATCGTCCGGTGTTCCTTATCCTCTCCTTTACCAACTTCTTGGAACAGTTCTACCCCCACCCCGTAATTCGACGAATCCGTTCCCAGATGGAAGGGTAGCGATAAATCAGGATGGAATAGTATGTTAGATCTTAACAACTCGTCTTTTAATCTCTCGAAAGCGGCCTGACACCCGTCAGTCCACACAAACGGAACATTTTTGCGTAAGAGGTTATTCAAATTTTCATTATTAAACACTTGTCCTTTTACAAATTTACGGTAAAATCCTGTGAGCCCTAGAAAACTTTTTAACTGTTTCCTAGACTTGGGTGGAGGACAATTCCTTATTGCCTCTAGTTTGTCTGGGTCTTTCGTAATACCAGCAGTGGTAATTACATGCCCTAAAAATCTCAGTTCCTGCTTCACAGATTCGCATTTCTTTAGCTTTAGGGTCATTCCGCCACGGCGCAATGCTCTAAAAACTTCATCTAATAGGTCACAATGGTCATGCCAAGTGGCATTGGCCAACAATAGGTCGTCAACATATACAGTTAACCTAGAACTCAAAGCCGGTCCTAGCACTTTATCTAGGGCCCTGATGAATACGGACACAGATATAGTAAGTCCAAACGGCAGCACTCTATACTGATAACACCTGCCCGCAAATAAGAAGGCGGTGTATGGCCTAGATTCTTCGTCGAGTTCTATTTGCCAGTAACTAGCCGTCAGATCGAGGCTAGTCATGAACCTAAAGTCATGAAAACGTTGCAAAATCTCCTTCATACTCTCTGGTCTGTCTGTTTCGCGTTGAACGACCCTATTCAAAGTGCGTGCGTCAATCACAATACGCACACTACCATCCCGTTTTGCTACAATGACCAAACCGTTATTGTATGGACTTGTACTTCTTTCAATCACTCCCCAATCGATCATCTTATCTATCTCCCGTTGCACTGCTTCCTTTTTGGACAGCGGTATAGCATATGGTCTCACGAAGAATGGTTCGTGCGGAATTACATGCAACTTGCATTTATATCCTTCCACAAGTCCCGGTTTGTCTGAAAACACACTCTTATTCCTCATTATCACTTCATACAGGCCTCGTCTTTGTTCGTGTGTTACGTTTGACACACCGTCTACAATACTTTCCAATTCACTTTCTACACTATTGTCAATGCCGAGATTCCTCACATTAGAGTAGTTCTAATTCATACCTACATCAATACCATCCGGCCAGTTAACAATGTGTATAGGCTGGTATTGCCTATGCACACCGTCTCCTGCCTCCTCAAAACTAACTACTATTGTTTTATCTTGGGACGTACATGTCAAAGTTTTGCTTTCGCAATTAATCACTTCACGGTACTTTAATAGCCAATCTAACCCGATAATTACTTCCGTAGTTAAGTCTGGCACGACGACAAACTCTTGTTCAAATCGTGCCCCACATATCTCGAAGTTGACCAAAATCTGTTTTGTGACCGGTTTACTGGCCTTCCCAGTAGCAGAGATAATTTTCACTCCTGTTACTGGCATAACTACGATGCCAGGTCTGTCTTTCAGTAACTCAAATATTTTCCCAGATACAGCACTCAATTCTGCACCGGTGTCAATCAACACGTTTCGTTGTAGGTCGTGAATATGAACAGACACTACTATCTGTCTACACTTGTCCTCGACTGTTTCTTTATTTTCCCACAATAAATCCTCGTCTGTATCCAGGTCATTCCAGAAAAAAACATCCGGCTTATCTGGCGGCTTTTTCAGCCTCTGTTCACATACAATGTTAATTTCAACACGTTTGTCCTGAGGCTTAGTCTGTAGCTTCGCCTCCAATGCCGAAACCTTTTCCTGAAACTCGTCAGCTAGTGAGTGTTGCTTTGCTATCATTTCACTAATTGTCACCTTCGTTCATTCCTCTTTGGCCAGATTGATCTCATCCGCCAATCTACCTGGAGGAATGTGCCCAGTAGTTTCTGCAGTTACTTCCTCTAGATCTGCGCAACCTACACTGATATCGTCCGACCGTATAACGTCAGCCCTAAACTCATACACGCTGTAATCTACGTTCTTTTCTACCAATCGTGTCCGGCTGCCACTAAAATTCTCGTAATCTTTCTCCTTAATACTTTCCCAATGTTTAAACTGGAGTTTTGCGTCGGATGGGTCGGCCACTTCTCCCACTATAGCTTTCGGTAAAGTCTGCCGGTCAGACACAGAACTTTCCGTTACTACTTCAACATCCAACTCTTGCGGGACGAAACACGACGAATCTGGCTCGTGCTCCCCATTAACATCAATTATTTCTGGTAAAGTCTGCCGGTTAGGGCCAGAAATTTCTATCACTTCACAAACACCACCTTCCTGCGGGACGAGACGCGGCAAATCCTGCCCGCGCTCCCCATAAACACTTCTCCCGTACTGGCCCCTATAATCTCTTAGTTCGTCGTATAAGCGACCGAACTGCCTTAACCAGACCTCATCCCTCTCTACATCCCCTCGCTCGATGACGGACGTGTTATCCGACATCTGATCTACTCTCAACAATTGCGAATCATTCTTAAACTCAATCTCCAGTTCTGCAGTGGGTGTTACAGCTGCCACTTTATAATCTATTTCCGGAACACTACTTAAATTGTTCTCACTGACAGTGAATGTATTTTCTACTGCCGTGTCTACAGCTGATCTACTACTGGTGGGCGCACTCCTTTCTCCTAACACTGGCACACTCTCCCGCCGTTGATTATTCCACACGGAATTTACATAACGACGACACCTGGGTTTTCTCCTGTTATTGGGCCGCCAAAATTTCTCCACGCCCGGTCGGCCCCTCACTGGCGCGGCTAATGGTTTCCCAGTCTCGTCCCAGCAGATCTGCTCCCCGAATGCTGCTGAGGCGGCTTATCGCGCCCTCTGGCGTTATTACTATTCTGTGAAGCCCGTATCACGTTAGTATGTTATTATTTGCATTGTACCGATTGTTATTACGGTCCAAACCACTATTGTTATTGCTGCCAAAGTTGCGGTATGCATTATTCCCATGGTTATCGTTGTTGTGGTTGCTGTGGTACCCGTTGTTGTTACCACGGCCTCTATCACTGTCGCGATTATTGCGCCAATTGTCCTCGTCCTCAACTCTTTCCAGGAAATCATTGATTGTCTTGTAATTGCTTCCTACGTATCGTTTTGTATCATCTGGAAGCTTCTTGTAGATTTCCCAGACTATTTCGGATTCCGTGCGGCGATCACGCAAATATTTCAACTTGCGGATCCAGCCCTCACAAAACTCCTTCATCGAGCCGCGCGAATTCGCATCGAAAGGCCTCGATACGACAAATTCGCGCCTGACACTTTGCTGTTTTTGCTCTGACCAGTATTCAGCCAGAAACAAATTTTTAAACTCGTCAAAAGTCAGGTTCGTAATGTTGAGGTTTAAGCCCCAACGCTTGGCATCACCAGCCAACACATCAATAACGGCATTAATTTTTCTCTCATTAGTCCATGATCTGGGTAAAACTCTTTCACAATTTTTAATGAAAACCGTCGCGTGTATACCGCCTTTTTTCAAGGGGTCGAACCGCTCCTCTTTCGTCAACAATTCCGAACTATGTGCACAGATTGGCACATAGCTCTGTTTTTCCTCAAGTTTCTTTTCTAATTCCGACACTCTCGTAATTACTTGGCAAGTGGTTGCCGCAAGCGTTTCCACTTCCCTCTTTTTCTCTTCGCAGGTATTAGCCAGCTTCGTCACTTTGGTATCTGCTTCGGTTACTAAAGACTTTAAAGTTTCCACCTTCTTTTGATCCTCTTTTTTCACTAATTGAATTTCTTCCGTCACCTTATTCTCGATGATCGGAGCAACTGCTTCTCCTACACTTTTTTCGATTCTGCTAATCTCGGAATTAAAACGCGTATTTATGCTCGCAATTTCCGCCTGAACGCCTATCATTTCCTGTTTAAGATTACCGATTTCGGTATTAATCACAACAATATCTTCTTTGATTTTATCAACTTTTGCGTTAACAACTCCAACATTGTTGTTAACAACATTAATAGCTTTGTTCTGACTGTCTAGCTTCCTGTCAATTTTTTCAGACTGAGCTTCTTGCTTGGCAGACTGAGCTTCTTGCTTGGCAGCCTGAGCTTTAATTTCTGCCGATTGAGTTTCTATCTTGCTAGACTGAGCCTTGATTTCGTTAATCAAAACATTCGATAAATCAGCTAAATTCCCGGAAACTACCGGTTTTACTTCCGTAGCGGCTTCCTCTTTAATTGTCCCCGCGTATTCGTCATCAAGGGGTTCAGATTTGATTTTCACTAACGATTCCGAAACATTTTCTAAAGTTTTGTTGCGTTTCGGCGGTCGCGTCTTTCACGCTAGCCGCCTGCCCCTGATCAATGGGTACCACGGTGCGCGTTTCCCACTGTTCGATCGGTTGTTCCGTATCCAAGTCTACCAAATTTTGGTAATTGTTGCCTTCACTCATTTTAATAATTTTCAATATAAATAACAAATCTCAAATCTAATTAGGATTCCTCCCACTACTTAATCTCGCTGACGTAACTATCTGTTCGTAACCAATACTTTGTTATGACATTTGCACCAAAGAAAATTCGTGTCCAGAACAACCTCAAATCTGAAGATTGTCCTGTCACCAGGTCGCCACGTGTGACCTCCCCCTCACTTATCGACCTTAATGACAGTGAAAAATTAAACCGCGTGTACCTAATGGAAATTTGGGAAAGCAATCGTCACCGAAGTTAATCTGTCGGTAAAGAGGGAGGAAAGGGTTACATCTACATGAAAGGAAAAATGTAAATGAAACTGGTGGAAATTAATTTTGAAAAGGGGTAAAGTTAATAAAGAAAGTAAATGTGCGGCCGTAACGTTAACAATTAACTAGCGGTAATTAGATATTTGACATTTGAGGGAAATTACGGTCGCCAGTCCTAAGGACAATTACTGTAGTAACTGAAAAAGAAAGGTTATTACACATATAATTAGCCCTAGAAGCGTGGCAACTGAAGGTTGACACGTGTAGTGTGAAAACTGAAAGTTTGTCAGAAGTAATAAATTTCGCTACACTCTGACTTAATTTAGCAAAAGAATTAATAAAACCGGAAAATCGAAAGTTTATTTAGTGACAGAAGTTAATAGTGAGCTTTCTTTCTGAAGCACATCGAAATTCAGTAAAATACGGTTAGTCTTGGACTACCTCAACAATCATTTGAAAAGCAACTTGACTCTACACAATTTAGAAATAAGAGATTTAACTTTGAACTTGGATTAAATGATTCTGAACAATTAACAATAGTAAAATTTTGTACGTACCAAGCTGAGCTGCAGTCACAGGTAAGCTAAAATATGCTAACAAAACTCGCACTCTTAATTTGTGCTTGTGTAATCTAAATACTGTAGCCAGCTATGAATACTTTAAGTAAACTTTGAAATTAAAGCAGTGAAATCGAATTATAATGCTTTAATGCTGGCGTTTGAATTTCAACGACACTCGGGCTCTTTTCGGAAAGGAAGGAAGCCTGCTCGGTAATGCAATTCGGACAATGAGCAACAAACG
Organism: Schistocerca serialis cubense; assembly: GCF_023864345.2. Classification (NCBI taxonomy): domain Eukaryota; kingdom Metazoa; phylum Arthropoda; class Insecta; order Orthoptera; family Acrididae; genus Schistocerca; species Schistocerca serialis. The sequence goes on along the minus strand of NC_064643.1, from coordinate 738,212,532 downwards.
TTCATGCTAAGTTGCTGTAATTTTGTGATTTGAACAGTTTGAAAAGTTTGAAAAGATGAGGTCTGCCATGCACTTCTAAAACTTTACGTGCCTCCAGTCTTCCTTGTTCGTTGATTGAAGGTTTGAAGCCGTCGATCGAGGAGGTGGCGACAGTCACTCATTGTCGGCCGTCGCTGTGGCAGAAGCTGGATGTTGGCGCGCCTTCTTCTCGACATGGTCACCAGACGAAACGGGCTCTTGATGTGCGCCAGCTAATGCTTCCCGTCCGCGACACCATGTCAGAAACTATCATCGCAAGTCGAGCGCAGTTACATGCTGCCAAACCCCGAAAGCGCGGCAACTCGCGGGAGCTTCACACAACACACCTGCTCCACTGAACTACCTCAGCCAGACTCTCCCTCTGCCCGCGCTCCACGCGACATCGTTAACACTACCAAAGATCCTACACACTTTCGTTCTTCACACGACCTATCGATGTATTCGTTCGATAGCATAGTTTTCCCTAGGCAAGACCCTGGGTAAAATACAAATAATATTCACAAAACAAACCAACATAAATGCATAAATATATATATACAAACAGTAAAACAATTACAATATATATATAAGAGACAGAAATGTCATATCTTCAGGTGACAAAATAAGGAAAAAAATTTGCAGGGCAATAGATGGAAATAGGAGGATATGCATTTCCGGCGTTGCACGGGGATGACATGTAAGTTAGTTTTCAGGAAAGCAACGCGGGATACTTAGGTGGGCAGGCTCAAACTGTTTCTTCAAGCGCTATAGACCCGACTAAAGGTGGATATAAGCTTCCCATAATGCACAAATTCACAACTCGGGAGAAATCACGTAGGAAAGGGCAGTAACAACAGAGCCTGCCAACTCGAAAAAACTAAATCACACAACACGGCTCGACGACAGGAAAGAGGTCCCGTTTCACCGCATCGGTATCAGCTAATCATAATTAAAATCGTTCCTGTTGCAACGGTTCCTTCGGAGCGAATCACTGACGGCACTGACCACCGGTGCGTGTCAACACAGGTTACCTCCAACCGGCTTCCTTCCGTCCTCCTCCCCAGCGACTGTCTGTTCCATCTCGTCCGCCTCGCAATCATTTCAAACCGGAAGACGCAACGCAATAGCACCTCCCCGTGACCACAGGTTCGATCCTTAGACCACAATCTATACGAGCCGACACATGTCAGTGGCAATTCCTGCAAGGCTATAATGTAAAAACCAAAAGTGTTTTGAAAGAATGTGGGCAGATCAACAGCCTTTATAAGTGCGTTTGAGAAGTAACGCCTCCAAATTTTTATGTGAAAACTGTTACAACTTTTGAAATAAAACAAGATACATTAACATTCTACAGCTTTAATCTTCACGTCTACATTATTTGTCAACGTAGTCACGCTGGCGACGAACACATTTCCTCCAAGGAGAGACCAGTTGATCTACACCGTCGCTGTAGAATTTTTGACTTGCTGAGGGAGCCACGACGACGCCTCTGCTGGTACTGCTTCATCACTATCAAAGTGAAGTCTTCGAAGGTGTTGTTTATGTTTTGGGAACAATTGACAATCGGACAGGGCAAAGTCGGGACTGTGTGGAGGATGATGGCTCTGAGCACTATGGGACTTAACTGCTGAGGTCATCAGTCCCCAAGAACTTAGAACTACTTAAACCTAAGGACATCACACACATCCATGCCCGAGGCAGGATTCGAACCTGGGACCGTAGCTGTGGCGCGGGTCCAAACTGTAGCGCCTAGAACCGATCGGCCAATCCGGCTGGCGCGTGCCCCAGCGATACAGATAGCCGTATCGTAGGTGCAACCACAATGGAGGGGTATCTGTTGAGAGGCAAGACAAACGTGTGGTTCCTGAAGAGGGGCAGGTGCCTTTTCAGTAGTTGCAGGGACAACAGTCTGGATGATTGACTGAGGATTCGAACCAGCGACCGTAACGGTCGCGCGGTTCCAGACTGTAGCGCCTAGAACCGCTCGGCCACCCCGGCCAGCGAGAATGATGGATGACAGTGAACACAAGGAGTCGGATTGTTGCACTTGTCGCAGCGCTCGTGTGAGGTCTGGAATTGGAATGCTGAAGGAGAGGGTGTCGCATGTATGGACAACCTCTCTGAATTGGAAACTCGACTGCACCATGCAGTCTCGTGGTTACATTAAACACCGCCATGTTAAGCGCTACAGTTGGGAACCCTCCAGCAACAGAGGGCTGCAAATATCTAGACATAAAGGACAAAGATGTAGAATAGTAATAACGTATGTATTATTCAAAACGCTTGAAGAGGTTTCAAATAAAAAAATTCGAAGACACTAGTTTTCAACACGTCCTCGTAAATATGACATAGGCTGGTAGAATTATTATGCTATTTTGCCATTAATTGAAACCAAAGATATAGAGGGGAGTGGCGAAGATTCAAACTTAAAATTTCTACACAGATATAGGTAATTTCGTATATTCTTGGGAAACAGAGGGAGGTAAAAGTTCAGTGGAGAATATACCTCTTGAGGGTAAAGATAATGATGAAATTAGTACAGGTGCAACTGATGTCTTCGACCGCTCTGGTCCCAGGTTCGAATCCCGCCTCGGGCATGGATGTGTGTGATGCCCTTAGGTTAATCAGGTTTAAGTAGTTCTCAGTTCTAGGGGACTGATGACCTCAGAAGTTAAGTCCCATAGTGGTCAGAGCCATTTGAGCCATTTGATATCTTCGACATGGGAGCCTTACTTTAAGCAAGTAGAGCTGTCTTCAACCGGATGGTATGTTTGCATCGAGTTCGAACGCACTTCCTTCCCTCCGTACTTTAGTTGACCTACCCAACTATTTATATGGACTTACAGCTCCTCATAGACTCCAAAACACTATGTGATTCGACAATTTTCGCTTGCGCTTATGCGGATTCAATGAGAGAAGTTGTGGCGATGCGGAAAGATGGGCGATCGCGTGTGCCCCAGGCTGGGCGACCGTCATTGACGAGTAGAAGGGCCGTGGTCAAGACGATGACGGCTCTACCGTCTGAGCATTGTGGAATCAGTGGGTTGACAAGGACTACCGGAGTCTATCAGATGTGATAGAGGCAGCAGCAAGACAGACAGAGTCCCATGTAAACTCCTCACTTCTCCATCATCTGTTACAAATGCACTCTCTCGTCACGTGGCACGACCCGCCGTCGACTCACGGCTTTCTTCTTCCATGTGGTCGTCGATAGGTGTCGATCTCGCAGCCCACGGAGGAGAGATGCTACGTTGCAGCGCATTACGTGGGCAGAGCGGCTGCATGGTGACTCGGTGCTATTCAAGTACCGGGAGCTGCATCCAAGGCGCCTGAAGTCCGGTTGGAGATGGCATGCTAGCCATCAGCGCATTGCCAGCCAGGGGGTGGGGTGGGGTGGGTGGTGTAGGGTGGATGATGTGGTGTGGGAGGATGGAGGGGTGGCGTCACGAACCTCGGCGCGCAAGTGGCGGCTGATAAGGACGACGGCTGTCCAGAGGATGCTACAGCGATCCAGCAGAAGAGCGGCCACAGGTTTTGGTCCCTGGCTCCAGTTCTTCCTGCAAGTTGGAAGGCTACACATGAGTTTACGCCTAGGTGAAATTGTTTTGGTGTCTGGCGGGGAAAGTATGCAGCATTGTTTTCGGCATTGCTCCACTGACCATTCACGATGAGAGCCTTACACACGTTGACGTAATATGCAACATGTAGCCTGCACTGTCAGATGCGTGCCTTCGGGATGGTAATTTTAACATAGTGTCCCGAATTCCCTTGACGTCGTGGCGGTCGCACTACAAGGTGAATGAAAGTGTACGTAACAGAAAAGGTGCTTCGGCAGAGCTTGGTATTTATAGTCTACCAGTTACGAAGAAAAATAAGGAGGGAATATCAGGTTGATACTCAATTAAGACGTCTTAATGGGTACAAATGCAGACATATGTACTGGTGACTGGGGACAATGTACTGAACAACATTACATATCTACGTCATTCGCAGACTAATAATTCTGGTCATTACAAGTCGTATGTTTTTAAGCTAGTTATTACTTTCAAGTACAGGGTTATAACAAATGATTGAAGCGATTTCACAGCTCTACAATAACTTTATTATTTGAGATATTTTCACAATGCTTTGCACACACATACAAAAACTCAAAAAGTTTTTTCAGGCATTCACAAATGTTCGATATGTGCCCCTTTAGTGATTCGGCAGACATCAAGCCGATAATCAAGTTCCTCCCACACTCGGCGCAGCATGTCCCCATCAATGAGTTCGAAAGCATCGTTGATGCGAGCTCGCAGTTCTGGCACGTTTCTTGGTAGAGGAGGTTTAAACACTGAATCTTTCACATAATCCCACAGAAAGAAATCGCATGGGGTTAAGTCGGGAGAGCGTGGAGGCCATGACATGAATTGCTGATCAGGATCTCCACCACGACCGATCCATCGGTTTTCCAATCTCCTGTTTAAGAAATGCCGAACATCATGATGGAAGTGCGGTGGAGCACCATCCTGTTGATGAAGTCGGCGCTGTTGGTCTCCAGTTGTGGCATGAACCAATTTTCCAGCATGTCCAGATACACGTGTCCTGTAATGTTTTTTTCGCAGAAGAAGAAGGGGCCGTAAACTTTAAACCGTGAGATTGCACAAAACACGTTAACTTTTGGTGAATTGCGAATTTGCTGCACGAATGCGTGAGGATTCTCTACCGCCCAGATTCGCACATTATGTCTGTTCACTTCACCATTAAGAAAAAATGTTGCTTCATCAATGAAAACAAGTTTCGCACTGAACGCATCCTCTTCCATGAGCTGTTGCAACCGCGCCGAAAATTCAAAGCGTTTGACTTTGTCATCGGGTGTCAGGGCTTGTAGCAATTGTAAACGGTAAGGCTTCTGCATTAGCCTTTTCCGTAAGATTTTCCAAACCGTCGGCTGTGGTACGTTTAGCTCCCAGCTTGCTTTATTCGTCGACTTCCGCGGGCTACGCGTGAAACTTGCCCGCACGCGTTCAACCGTTTCTTCGCTCACTGCAGGCCGACCCGTTGATTTCCCCTTACAGAGGCATCCAGAAGCTTTAAACAGCGCACAGCATCGCCGAATGGAGTTAGCAGTTGGTGGATCTTTGTTGAACTTCGTCCTGAAGTGTCGTTGCACTGTTATGACTGACTGATGTGAGTGCATTTCAAGCACGACATACGCTTTCTCGGTTCCTGTCGCCATTTTGTCTCACTGCGCCCTCGAACGCTCTGGCGGCAGAAACCTGAAGTGCGGCATCAGCCGAACAAAACTTTATGGGTTTTTCTACGCATCTGTAGTGTGTCGTGACCATATGTCAATGATTGGAGCTACAGTCAATTTATGAAATCGCTTCAATCATTAGTAATAGCCCTGGACATGTTGGAAAGTGAAGCAGACATGCTCATGAAACTTCATGGCAGATTAAAACTATTTGCCCGACCGAGACTCGAACTCAGGACCTTTGCCTTTCGCGGGCAAGTACTCAACCGTCTGAGCTACCGAAGCACGACTCACGCCCGGTCCTCACAGCTTTACTTCCGCCAGTACCTCGTCTCCTACCTTCCAGACTTTACAGAATCTCTCCTTCGAACCTTGCAGAACTAGCACTCCTGAAAGAAAGTATACTGCGGAGTGCTAGTTCTGCAAGGTTCGCAGGAGAGCTTCTGTAAAGTCTGGAAGGTAGGAGACGAGGTACTGGCGGAAGTAAAGCTGTGAGGACCGGGCGTGAGTCGTGCTTCGGTAGCTCAGACGGCTGAGCACTTGCCCGGGAAAGGCAAAGGTCCTTAGTTCGAGTCTCGGTCGGGCACACAGTTTTAATCTGCCTGGAAGTTTCATATTAGTGCGCACTCCGCTGCAGGGTGAAAATCTGATTCCAGAGATGCTTATGTTCCCACGGGTGGCAGGTCAGGTGATAGTTTCGATGCGTTGGTGCAAAACGATTAGTGTGTACGGGTACGCATAGTCCACTTAGTGGTCAGTGGTGCAGTGCAACTGTGTGTTTTTGAAAAGACTGTTCGACGGAGAGAAAGCGCAACAAACACGCTGATGTATGTACTTATTACGGTACCACATACATTGAAGAGCCAAAGAAAGTGGAACACCTACCTAATATCGTGTAGGGGCCCCCGAGCAAGCAGAAGTGCCACAATAAGACGTTGCATGGACTCGACTAATGTCTGAAGTGTCGCAGTCAGGCATGTACACAGCTGCCTGTTTTAGCTGCAGGATCGCCCTATGTCAAATTCAGTGCTCTCTATCGATTTGCGCTGCCTCCAGGGTGCACCGGCTTATGCGTAACTGTGCTACTGATTGCACGTGTCAAATTGCGCGCCCGTTTATTGAAAATTCTGTATTCGAACCGATGAATGTATAATTTTACGAATAAAACCGTCTTGGTCGTTTACTAAATGTCTTTATTACGCCGTTTCGGCTACTGGAATCATCAGGTATCGGCAATTAAGATTAAAGGGACATAGAGTGACAGACGTTTATAATAACAGCATCAATATACTAAAGCGTAGAAATGGAAAAATAAGAAATATTTATAAAAAGTCGCTCACCGCAGACAGAGAACTTGCAAACAAAGGTCATTGCCGGTATTACCAACCTATACGTACTAGGATCATAAACTAACATTATGGCTCACAAGTAATACAAAGCTACAAGTTTTAGCCGCAAAGAGTCGCTACTGTGGGAAATGTTACCATCAAATTTTGTTTCTTTTTTTTCTTCCTTCTCTCCTCTTCAAACTTATAATAAGACAGATGACCATTATTTGAACCACAGACATTAGGAGTCAAATAATAAAAAAAGAAATAATAAATAAAGTGTTTCATACGAGTGTAGTTGTATACCTGCAAAATTGGCTTTGTCGGATGGCGCAATTAATCCACACGAAGAGAATCTAAACTTAACAATAACTGTTTACTAAACCTATTAAAAAATGGTTCAAATGGCTCTGAGCACTATGGAACCCAACTGCTGTAGTCATAAGTCCCCTAGAACTTAGAACTAATTAAACCTAACTAACCTAAGGACATCACACACATCCATGCCCGAGGCAGGATTCGAACCTGCGACCGTAGCAGCAGCGCGGCTCCGGACTGGAGCGCCTAGAACCGTACGACCACCGCGGCCGGCTTACTAAATCTATTAGATTATATGGTAGAATAGCTATTATTGTGTAATAGGTACAGTGAACACTTACTGTCAAATTTAGATGAAATCTACGTGGATTAATTGCCTTCATCTGAGAGGACTAATATTAAATGGATGCAACTACAATCGTATGAATCATGTTCTTTATTCTTTTTTATCCTTGTTATTTGACGTAGAGTGTTTTTGATTTAATGATCTGAATCTTTTTATAAATGTGATGGACAGAAAAAGAAGAAATGAGTAAAGCGAATAAAATTTTAAGGTAACGTTTCCCACACTAGCGTCGCATTGCGGTTCAGACTCGTATCTTTGTAAAACTTGTGACCTGTGATACTTGACACCCATAGTAGGAATAGGTTTCTAATACTGACACTGATCCTTGTCTTGCAAGGTCTAATTTTGTAATGAGTAATTTTAAATGATTATTTTTTAAGTTTTACTTTGTAATCTCTTGCAACCTAATGTTATACTACAAACGCTTATTGCTCTTTGCTGTTTTTTTAATCTTACTTGAGATGGTTTAATTTACAATGATTGGCGATAATGAGAAGTAGCAGAAGTCAGAACCGTGTGAAACTTAACATCAGGATTGATAATCACGAAGTCGATGTATTTAAGGAATTGTGCCACCTATGTTGCTAAATAACCCCTGACGGAAAGATCAGACAGGACTAGCAGTGGGCAATACGGCATTCCTACCCAAGAGGAATGTAATAGTATCAAACATAGGCCTTAATTTGAGTTGGAAAGTACAAAGCGTGTACGTTTGGAATACAGCTTCCTACGACAGTGGGATGCGTATTGTGGGAACATCGGAACATAAGAGAGTACAAGTATCTGAGATGTGGTGCTACGTCAGAAAGTTGGCATATAGCTGGACTGATAAGGTAAGGAAGAAACAGATCCTCCGGAGAATGGGCGAGGAAAGAAATATATGGAAAACACTGACAATACGGAGGAACAGAATGATTGGACATGTATTAAGACATGAATGAGTAACTTCCATGGTACTAGAGCGAGCTTTGGAGGACGAAAACTGTAGAGGAGGGCAGAGATTGGAATACATCCAGCAAATAATTGAGGACGTAGGCTGCAAGTGCTATTCGGAGATGAAGAGGTAGCACAAGAGAGTAATTTGTGCCGGACCGCATCAAACCAGTCAGAAGAATGATGACTCAAAAAAAGTTACAGTAGTCGCTTTTAAATTAAACATAGTTTACATTACCTCTTATAAAAGTTCCCGGCAGATTAAAACTGTGTGCCTGAGCGTGACTGGAACTCGGGGCGTTGGCCTTTCGCGGGAAAGGTCCCGAGTTCGAGTCTCGCTCTGGCACACAGTTTTAATCTGCCAGGAAGTTTCATATCAGTGCACACTCCGCTGCGGAGCGAAAATCTCATTCTGGAAACTATCTCATGTAACTTTACAGTTGATCATGTTTACATTTAACCCCTGCAAGGCAGCCTCCATAGAAAGAGTTCCTAGATTGCTTTTTTCCTGGCGTACAAATGACGTTAGCACAGTACCAACGATGGTACCTTGAAGTAACAACTGTACTCAACAAATGTGTGTTGGCCAGTAAGTTGTTTGCAAGCGGTGTTAAGCAGTGGGCGTGCGGCCGTAGTGTGGCAACATTGTTGTCCCACTAATCACAACGCAGCAAAACGTCTCTAAGTCAAGTGTTCAAGGATTCTTTAGGAGGTTTAGTAGACGATAAAAGTGTGTTCAATGTTTGTCCCAAACATGACGGTTCCCGAGCAAAAAAGCTGACGTGTGGACGCCAGCCGCGACTTGAATGGAATGCAAAACGCGGACAATTCATCTCCGGAAAAAAATTCACCGCGGGCGACGAGATTTGATATTATCAGTACGAAACTACACGAAAACGACGAAGTGCCGGAATTTATAAGAAGGATGAGAGTCCTGACGACGTAATTACCGTTCAAGTCAATACTGCGCGAGGTGAACCAAATCCCAAAGAAGGATTTTCCCGCTGGTTTCACATGATTCTGTGAATGTTCTGTGCGTTGTACTATGTAAAGAATAGGATGTAGCCCCTCCACGACCACACCGGGATAATAGCCAACACAAATGGTCTATTGCCATCTCTGATATTTGTTAGTTGTCACTAAGTGAGGTGTCGCAGGATGTGGGTACTGCGATGTTTGCGTACGTCTGTTTAGGGCTATCCATTAATACGCGCACATCTGGAGACATATTGGGTCGAAATTTGAACGAAGGCTAGCGGTTTGAAGGACAGGGATTTGGGGGGGGGGGGGGGGGGTAAGTGGCAAGACAAGAGCCAAGGAAAAAAAAAAAAAAAACTGTACGATAGTTAGATCGGGTTGTAAAGGTGAACACAGATTACTCTGACGTGACGTGTTCCCACGTCACGTCAGACAGCGTGGGACCACGTCAGACGTGAAGCTGTGTTCACATTGGCCTGACGTATAGCAGCATGAAACAACTACTTCGTCTGCACTGTATTTTCCGACAGTTTGTTTTGAACCTGCTGCCATGAATGTACTGTGTATTGCATCCACTTGCTTGTCTAGAGAATGGGTGCATCTTATCAATATGGGGCGAGACGAAATCGGGGAGTTCCAAAATTTTATGCTTCAACTAATATAAGATGTGGTATTACAGAATGACAAAAACTGAATTCTACCATCTCCTGAGCTTGGTTGGTCCGATAATAGAAAAACGCTCCACTCAACTCAGGGAAAGTATTCCGGCGGAGATACTTTAAGGTGGCTACACTGAATCAAAGCGCCAGGGATGGCGCCAAAGATTATTATTCCGCCACCTCCACTGGTGCAGTAGTAATTCAGAGGATGTCGAGGGCAGTAGTAGTTCAGAGGATGTCGAGTGCAGTTGTTGTTCTGTTAGGCGAGAGAGTAGATGCTCTTCGGTTGGTGTAATGTATAGATGGAAGATGTTGCAATGATCACATTGTATTTTTCGTAATATATATTGAGGTAAAGAAAAGTATTACAGATTTCTTTAATGACGATGCCTCTTGGTCACAGGTTCACTCAACAAAGCATCTGGCTCGTGTTCATGTATTACACTTGTAATTCTGGTTTGTATGTGCAATTATAGTATTTCTGGTTTTTCAATTAGTTCATTGTAAATTGTGTTTAAAATATCTCGTCGTATTGAGGAAGAACGGAGCCAGATACATGTATGTTGAGTCACACTACCACACACAGAACAGTTACACTTGTGCTTTGTTGTTTCGTAGCTTTTATAGTTGCAGGGGACTTAATTCATCAATTGTGTTAATGGACATTTCTTGTCATTCTGTATTTTTATTTTATGCAGTCAGATTGCTTGCTAATACTAGTCAGGGCCAAGCGGTTACGAGACTTCGCAACCGGACACACAGCTACTAAAATTATTGCATTTATTCATTATTCATTTAACTAAGCCCCCATACAATACGACTTGCAATTTGCTGAGGTAAGTGCTAATACTCTGTTGTATTATATATCTGGGAGGGAAAAAAATTATCACAGAGACATTTTGGAATTTTTATTGATTTTCTTTTCACAAAGTGCGTTTTATTATACAGGGTGATTCAAAAAGAATACCACAACTTTAGGAATTTAAAACTCTGCAACGACAAAAGGCAGAGCTAAGCACTATCTGTCGGCGAATTAAGGGAGCTATAAAGTTTCATTTAGTTGTACATTTGTTCGCTTGAGGCGCTGTTGACTAGGCGTCAGCGTCAGTTGATGCTAAGATGGCGACCGTTCAACAGAAAGCTTTTTGTGTTATTGAGTACGGCTGAAGTGAATCGACGACAGTTGTTCAGCGTGCATTTCGAACGAAGTATGGTGTTTAACCTCCTGATAGGTGGTGTATTAAACGTTGGTATAAACAGTTTACAGAGAATGGGTGTTTGTGCAAAGGGAAAAGTTCTGGACGGCCGAGAACGAGTGATGAAAATGTAGCACGCATCCAGCAAGCATTTGTTCGCAGCCCAGGAAAATCGACACACAGAGCTAGCAGAGAGCTGCAAATTCCACAATCAACTGTATGGAGAGTCCTACGAAAAAGGTTAGTTATGAAACCTTATCCCGAGGCGATGGATCGGCCGCCAGGCAGCCCGTGACAGAGCACTTCATCACTGGCCTCCAAGAAGCCCTGATCTTACCCCCTGCGATTTTTTCTTATGGGGGTATGTTAAGGATATGATGTCTCGGCCACCTCTCCCAGCCACCATTGATGATTTGAAACGAGAAATAACAGCAGCTATCCAAACTGTTACGCCTGATATGCTACAGAGAGTGTGGAACGAGTTGGAGTATCGGGTTGATATTGCTCGAGTGTCTGGAGGGGGCCATATTGAACATCTCTGAACTTGTTTTTGAGTGAAAAAAAAACCTTTTTAAATACTCTTAGTAATGATGTATAACAGAAGGTTATATTATGTTTCTTTCATTAAATACACATTTTTAAAGTTGTGGTATTCTTTTTGAATCACCCTGTACATCAGAAAGGCAATTACAAATTACAAAAGTATTCTTGCTGTTTCTCTTGCCAAGTGTAGGACAACGTTGAGTCCGTAGAGCAGGCCAAGCTCTGTTCAGATCGTTGAGGATATGGTGTTGAGGAGGATCGCTAGAATGATGATGGATTTGTATTAAGAGTATTGTGGTAACCAGGTTTCACCTGAAATGAGCTCCCACGTGCTGCCTGCAACGTTGCCCCCAAAACAATGTTTCTCACTTCCATCTTCACTCTAATTTGCTCATCAGGACGCAATTTCTTTCACATTTTTCACCATGCTGAGGAAAAGAAGTTCGCATTCATCGTCCACGTTGTCACTTGATGTAGCGTGTGCACTTTGAAGAACTACTTGGGAGCTCAAGCTTTGGTTGTCTTTCATTATTTTAACCATATCTTGTACGGATGACGACAAAGGTTTTTTTCCAACATAAAGCGTTACGGCTTCGCTGTAGGTTGAGTAAACGTTGATGGAGAATCAGATACATTAGCAGTGGGATTGTCGATGGCCTCCGCCATCGCAGAGACTGCACTTTTCAGTTGATCGTTTCTTGGTGGACTGGATTTGGAACTTTCTGACGAGACCACTTGTGAGTTTGTTTCATCAATCGAACATAGGCCAGTTTCTTCACGTGTTCCATCATAATCTTCATTTTTGGGGCTGTCTTCCGCATTTCCTCGAGTTCTCCTTGTTACGAGAGTTGGATTCATAAAAGCCATTTCATCTTGAAGTTTCCATTTGCTCAAACTCTTTGCTGCCTGACCTAATTTTGTGGCTCTACGGTGTTTAGCCTGGATGTACGCATTCCGCTGTTTATTCCAGTTGTCTTTACATTCATTACCTAGAACAGAGAAATTGGTTTAGAATTCTAGGCTAGTCTTCATAGCGCGTTTAAAATGAGTTGCGAATTTTGACGTTTGGCTTGCCGGAGGTGACGTGACTCCGTTACCCAGGCAACACCAATGACGAGCCAGGCTTTCCCCCCGAGCCGCCACCGGTGTTGGCCTGTAAGACATTCCTGTCGCCAGGTCGTAGGTAAACACTACCACAATTGTTTCTTTGCCGGCAAAGAATGTTCTCTGTTCATTATTTTCGTTTCTCTACCGCTAAAGAATGTTTACCTGGCGGCCGGCACCTTTTAGGCGTGGCGATATCGCCGCCTGCCGGCACCCGTTGGCAACAACACTCCCCTCCACTCGCTCCGTAACGAACTGTCAAAAGTCGCAAGTAATTTTAAACGCACCATAGTTATCTATTAGTTATTCATTTATTCTCCTTTGGCGCTCAAGGACGAAGGTAGCTTAGTTGCCAAAGGACAACGTGAAGATTAATAATTCAATAAGTGGGCTTTTTTTCACTGTTCACAGGTACTTGGCAACTGGCAATTCTTACAGAACATTGGGTTTTTCATTTCGGATTGGAGTTTCAACCATTGGAGATATAGTTAAAGAATGTTGTGAGGTAATTTGGAAAACTCTACGGCCGATTTACATGCCAGAACCAAACAAAGATTAATGTGAACAGATAGCCAAGGATTATGATGAGAAGTGGAATTATCCACACTGCGTAGGAGCTTTGGACGGCAAGCACGTGCAAATCCGTTGTCCAGCTGGTGCTGGTTCATTGTACTATAGCTACAAAGGAATATATTCCATTGTTTTATTTGCTTTGGTAGATGCAGATTACAAATTCTCGCTTGTTGACGTTGGAGCTTACGGCAAAAGTAGCGATGGAGGAACTTTTGAGCGATCTGAGATGGGGAAAGATTTGAAAGCAACAAATACCCCGTTCCAAATGACAAAGAGCTACTATCAGCAATGGAGATTCCTTATTGCAGATGAAGCCTTCCCTCCTAAAACATATTTGATGCGTCCATACAGCAAAGCAGCCATTACAAGTGACGAAGAGAAGGTATAAAACTACCGTCATTCAAGAGCTCGACGGACTGTAGAAAATGCGTTCGGAATTCTAGCCGGGCGCTGGAAAATATTTCTAAAGCCCATTGGAACTAAACCAGAAACTTCCGATCTAATAGTTTTAGCTTCCACCTGTCTACACGCTTCGGAAAACATCAACAAATATTTCCCCTTTCGAGGAACCAATCAGAATGGAAAGCGAACACATTCATGGTGTAGCCAACCTCGAACCCATTCGTAGAAATTTCGTGAGAGAAGCAGCCATCACCAGAGATAAGTTCAAAAAGTACTTCGTTTCTGATTATGGTTCAGCAAGTTGTCCGTGGCAGTGGCACTCCATTCGAAAGGGTAGAGTTGCTCCATGACAGGTCCAGTATTACTTACTTAATACGCGCATTCGTTATAACCGACCGTTTTAAGTTGAATTGGGTGTTATTTTTAATTACAGTTCATATAATCCAATTTATATAATAGATATCTGTTATTTTCATATCTGGTTTTACTTGTTATGGATTGATACTTTTTTCCTATCAATATAAAATATAACGCCTATAGAACTATTATGAATTGGAAAAAACTAAAACTAATAAAAAATATGGAAAAAGGAACTGTTTTCACTAACCTGTAATGCCGAGTTTTTCTTCTATTGCGTCCCAAGCCTCTTTCCTTAAATGCTGGCTACGATATTCCCGGTTTGTAGGGTCATACAGCACCGGATTTGACGGAACGTATTCAGTCAACATCTCCTCCATCTTCAAATAATAACTGCAAACGGTAGAGGAGAAACCACTTCACACTTCTGACGCCTTCCCACGACTGACGAAAATCTAGAACTTAAGATATTCTTCCCAGGCGTCATAAGGCGTTTAGCGTCAGATTGCATCATCCAACGCATTCCTACGTCACGTCAGCTCAATATAAACATAAGCGCAGAAAACCCTGTGTTTGCTTTTTATATCACGCGCGTTATGACGTGAGCCCACGGGTTTCCACGTCACGTCAGAGTAGTCTGTATTCGCCCTAAGACCAGTACCTTTGACGTTGTGTGGTGGTGTTACTCTGCGGCTGCAACTGGGTGCCGGTGTTGATTTCTCGGTCAGCGTCAGCACACCTGCTACAGATAGGTTTCTCATCGTTTAATGTCCGATAATTCATTTATTGGATTCATAGTGGAGGGTAGTGTTGGCGGTTTATTTGTGCATTATTGTGCGAGCTTGTCGACTTCCTTGCTATGGCCTGTTAGTCGGCTTTAATAGAAGCGGGTTCAAATGGTTCAAATGGCTGTGAGCACTGTGGGACTCAACTGCTGTGGTCATAAGTCCCGTAGAACTTAGAACTACTTAAACCTAACTAACCTAAGGACAGCACACAACACCCAGCCATCACGAGGCAGAGAAAATCCCTGACCCCGCCGGGAATCGAATCCGGGAACCCGGGCGTGGGAAGCGAGAACGCTACCGCACGACCACGAGATGCGGGCATAGAAGCGGGCATATCCAATCAATGTTGCTGACTTGCAGAGGCTTGCCGATGTTATCGCCTGTGGGTGTATTTGAGCTCGTCATAGGCGGTTAAGCCCTCGATAGTAGTGTCTTTGGTCGCTTATGCTTCCACCGATGGTTGTGATACGTAGAAAACGTCAACATTAATACCACCATCGTATATTTCCTCAATTATTTTTTAATCGAGTTTATAAGTTTTTGCAGTGACATTGTACGTACACTGTAATCATAAGGAGTTTTGCTATTTCGGGAGCAAAATAACTGATTATGGTCGAAGTAGAGGATATAAAATGTAGACTGGCAATGGCAAGGAAAGCGTTTCTGAAGAAGAGAAACTGGTTAACATCGAGTATTGATTTGTCAGGAAGTCGTTTCTCAAAGGATTTGTATGGAGTGTAGCCATGTATGGAAGTGAAACATGGGCGATAAATAGTTTAGACAAGAAGAGAATAGAAGCTTTTGAAATGCGGTGCTACAGAAGAATGCTGAACATTAGATGGGTAGATCACATAACTAATGAGGAGGTATTGAATTGAATTAGGGAGAAGAGGAAGTTGTGGCACGACTTGACTAGAAGAAGGGATCGGTTGGTAGGACATGTTCTGAGGCATCAAGGGACCACCAATTTAGTATTGGAGGGCAGTGTGGAGGGTAAAAATCGTAGATGGAGACAAAGAGATGAATACACTAAGCAGATTCAGAAGGATTTAGGCTACAGTAGGTACTGGGAGATGAAGAAACTTGCACAGTATAGAGAAGCATGGAGAGCTGCATCAAACCAGTCTCAGGACTGAAGACCACAACAACAACAACAACAAATATGTTGTAAAACAGTCCTATAATTCGGATTTTCAATAATTCCGACTGTCACGTATCTGGAGTAGCACGAATTAGTGACGGTTTACTGTACACATGAAAATGGTAACTGTAGAATTCATAAAAAGTGAAGTTTCTTACAATCTTCAATAATTAGAGGTGGCTAGTTATTTCCTAACTGCCTGTATCCGGGCGTCATATTCACTGCCACTCATAAGTTGTAGCATTCCTATATCTCACTTTTCTCTTTTCATATTCTGATGTTCCTCTTCCATACTATCATAGTCCTAATTTCTTACTCTGTTGCAAACTTCTCCTATGGTATCTTTATGTAGAATGTGCACTACAGAAAAGTCTCAAACAATAGTCTTTAATCCTATTTTTCACTGCTTCAACCTTTAGCGTCGTCTTATACGATCCGCAATTCCTACTTTATTTTCAGAATCTTGTCTGATCCTACTTCTTTTATTTTACATTACTATCGTAAAAACATTTCTAACAGTGCAACAAGAAGTGTTGAAATGTAACAGAAATGAAATAGAACAGGATTTTGACTTTTCAACTGTAACATCACAAATTTTGTGAGTCTGTTGCTACGTTTCTATTTCAAAATAGTTACAGAGGATACGCTGCATTGTGTATTTTGTCTTGTCTATCCTCTTGCAGCTGTCTAACTATATTTATAATGAAGTTTTGATGTCAAGGTGTAGGTTTTAATTTTCTTACAGTGTATAAGATACAAAATAATCTAGGGGCCTGTACGTGCATGTTTATTTAACTTCAGGATATGCCAACTTACCTGAAGTGACTATCACTTTTGTTCTTATGTTGCTAAATCGTGTGCCGTTAATTAGAAAATATCTGCCTTCAGTCCAGTTCATTATATCTCGTGCGGCGTTGCTGCTACCGCCCTACTTTGAAAATCATCACAATTTTTATTGTCGTTACATGTTTCTCCTTCTATTTTCGCGGGATTTCTGTCCCGGATCACCATCCAGTCCGTTATCATATCCCCATTCCCGACCCTCCACCCACTCTTCTCAAGACGTGTAGAAAAAGTAGATATCGAGGTGCCAATTTTTTTCAAATGGTACAAATGACTCTAAGCACTTAAGATCGGA
Organism: Schistocerca serialis cubense; assembly: GCF_023864345.2. Lineage (NCBI taxonomy): Eukaryota > Metazoa > Arthropoda > Insecta > Orthoptera > Acrididae > Schistocerca > Schistocerca serialis. The sequence goes on along the minus strand of NC_064643.1, from coordinate 738,195,474 downwards.
GGCCATCAGTCCCCTAGACCTAGAACTACATAAATATAAGTAACCTATGGAAATCACACACATCCATGCCCGAGACAGGATTCGAAACTGCAACCGTAGCAGGAGCGCGGTTTCGGACTGAAGCGCCTAGAATCGCTCGGTCACAGCGACAGGAGCCAAATTTTTTATTCTAATGGATCGAATAAAGCTGTTAGAAAAATCGTTACAACTTTTTCTCATCTGAGAGGCACCTCCAGCAACATACCACCACACAACTTTCGGTTACTTTTCCGTCAACTCGAATGGCATCTCGTCAAAATTGCCGATATAAAAGTTAGCTTTCAATGGTGATAAGGTTTAACCCATGGAAACGCCGAGATTTTGTTTTTTGTTAGCAATATTCACTAAAGTAACTAAAGGGGTAAGGATAGAGTATAAGTAACCAGTGCTGATACATCAGCTTTAAACTTACTGCCGATGAGCGGCGACGGCTCCAAGGGAGGGACCCACTTGAAGTGGGAGCCGAAAACATCTCCTGTACTCCTAGCGGGACGAGCTGTCTCCGGAACAGGACTCGAGTTCGTGCCTTTGCCTTTAGTGGACAGTATTGTACCGATACAACATCTACCTTCGAAACAACACGCACGAGACGTGCTGGCTGAAGAAAAACTGTCAGGCTGGGTCGTTATTCATGCCTGTATAGCGCAATAGATTCAGCATTTCCTCCCGAAGGTGGCTGATTCGGGACCCTGTCCTATATACAGATTACATATGCCAGGAAGTTTCATGGCAGCGTGCACCCCGCTGTAGAATCAAAATTCCTTCTGAAAACACCACAATAGGATGTCCGGTCCATTGAATGAGAGAAATTTCCTTCTATTAATAAATATAATCTTCAGTTAAGACCAACTGGCAACCAAAACCTTACTGAAACTAATGGCCGCCGGTTGGATCCCATAAAGCGCCTCTGATGCGTTTTACTGGTTTGTTAATTTGTGTCCCTTTGCTGCATTAGAGACACAGCTGCAGATCCTGAGAGAACATGGGACAAACCTCATAAGCCCTGTGGTGCGGACTTCACATCGACCGTAACAGAGGCGACCGCCGCAGGAGTGGTTGTTATAGCAACTGTTCCAAAGGCTATTGCGCCGCTGATGGGCTGGCCTGATGGACTGGCGGCCTCTGTCCACACAGCTTGGGCCCATCGCGCGCGCAGAGTGTCCACAGCTGGAACAGCCTGGAGCGTGGATGATGGGCGGGGGGAGGGGGAGGGAGGGGAAGAGGAGGAGGGGCACAGTCTTGCCTCCACCAGCCTCTGTCCGCGCGGAGCAGTGGCCAGACGAGAGTATCGGAATCCGATACGGCGTACGGCGGGCCACGGACACCTGGTAAACACGCCTAGTACTGTCCTGCAGTCGGCGGATTAGCGAACCAATGTCCGCACGCTTGCCTGCACCCATCCCGCACTTTGAACTCGTGACCGTCGTAAGATTTAGCACCCGTTTAACAGCACCATTAAAGAGAGGGAAAAGAAGGAAAAAAAGATGCTCCTGGGCCGGCAGTTGTGGCTGAGCGGTTCTAGGCCGCTTCAGTCTGAAACCGCGCGACCGCTAGGGTCGCAGGTTCGAATCCTGCGTCGGGCATGGTTGTGTGTTTAAGCAGTTCTAAGTTCTAGGGGACTGATGACCCCAAAGTCCCATAGTGCTCAGAGCCATTTGAACCATTTGATGCTCCTGGGAGACATGCGTTAATAGAGCAGCTCTTGGCCTCTAGTATTGATTATGGCCCAGCTCGGTGAGGTAGAGAGTACTTTTGTATCATCAGGCACCCAGCAACAGCTGAAAACATTCAATGTTGATAATTTTGCCTAATACTCTAAACCTGCTTAGCTGGGTGGTAACGAGCGGGCCTGGGTTCGATTCCCGGCCGCGTTGGAGATTTTCTCCGCTCGGGGACTGGCTGTTATGTTGCTCTCATCACTGGCGCGCAAGTCACCCAATGTGACGTCGACTGAAATAAGGCTTGCACTTGGCGCAGAACTTCACCGGTGGGGCCTCCCAGCAAGCTATGCCGTACGCTGAAACTTCCTGGCAGATTAAAACTGTGTGCCGGACCGGGACTCGAACTCAGGACCTTTGCCTTTCGCGGGCAAGCGCTCTACCGACTGAGCTACCCAAGCACGACTCACGCCCCGTCCTCACAGCTTTAACTCCGCCAGTACCTCGTCTCCTACCTTCCAAACTTTACAGATGCTCTCCTGCGAACCTTGCAGATCTAGCACTCCTGAAAGAAAGGATACTGCGGAGACATGGCTTGGCCACAGCCTGGGGGTTGTTTCCAGAATGAGATTTTCACTCTGCAGCAGTGTGTGCGCTGGTATGAAACTTCCTGGCAGATTAAAACTGTGTGCCGGACCGAGACTCGAACTCGGGACCTTTGCCTTTCGCGGGCAAGCGCTCTACCGATTGAGCTACCCAAGCACGACTCATGCCCCGTCCTCACAGCTTTAACTCCGCCAGTACCTCGTCTCCTACCTTCCAAACTTTACAGATGCTCTCCTGCGAACCTTGCAGAACTAGCACTGCTGAAAGAAAGGATATTGCGGAGACATGGCTTAGCCACAGCCTGGGGGATGTTTCCAGAATGAGATTTTCACTCTGCATCGGAGTGTGCGCTGATATGAAACATCCTGGCAGATTAAAACTGTGTGCCCGACCGAGACTCGAACTCGGGACCTTTGCCTTTCGCGGGCAAGTGCTCTCTCTCGGTCGGGCACACAGTTTTAATCTGCCAGGAAGTTTCATATCAGCGGACACTCCGCTGTAGAGTGAAAATTTCATTATAGATGCCGTACGCTCATTACCACTTTTATTTCTGTAGTACTGAGGAGAAAGACTTTAGTGTTAAACGTCCTGTCGACAACAAGGTCATTAGAGACGGAGCACAAGCTCGGAGTGGGGAAGTATGGGGAAGGAAATCGACCATACCCTTTCAAAGAAACCATCCCTGCATTTACATTAAGCGATTTAGCGAAACTGCGGAAACCTTAAATCGGGATGGCCGCAGGCGGGTTTTAACCGTCGTTGTCGCGAATGCGAGTTCAATGTCCCACGCACTGCGCCACGTTGCTCGGTGTCCCATAGTACTATCTTGTGGAGATGAAGGCTACTACGTTTCACGCACTGTTCCCAGTAGCTCCAGACATTTTCTGAAGGCCTTAAAGATGGTAATTGAGGTGTCCAGACCAAACAGAAATGGGTACTCATATAGTCGAATTGAGCGGGCTTTGTTATTAGATTAGGTTAGATTAGATTAGTACTTGTTTCATAGATCATGAATACGACACTTCGTAATGATGTGGAACGTGTCAGGTTAATAAAAGGTGTCTATACAAGATATTACATTACACAAAATATTACATGACAATTAATATTTTTAATTTTCTTTTTTTTGTGGGAGTTGGGGAAATTACCCGCTTATTGTATCCAAAAATTCATCTAAAGCGTAGAAGGAGTTGCCATTAAGAAATTCTTTTAATTTCCTTTTAACTGCTATATGGCTATCCGTCAGACTTTGATGCTATTAGGTAAGTGACCAAAGACATTTGTGGCAGCATAATTTACTCCCTTCTGAGATAAATTTAGTGAAGATCATCCTTTCTCCTAGTGTTCTCGCCATGTAAACTACTATTACTTTTGAATTCGTTCGGATTGTTATTAACAGATTTCATAAGTGAATACACACACACACACACACACACACACACACATATATATATATATATATATATATATATATATATATATATATATATATATATATATTGATGCTGCACTGAGATCTGTAGCTCTTTAAATAAGTGTCTGCAGGATGATCTTGGATGAGCTCCAGCAATTATTCTGATTACACGCTTTTGTGCAATGAACACTCTTTTACTCAATGATGAGTTACCCCAGAATATGATCTCATACGAAAGCAGAGAATGAAAACAGGCGTGGTAAGCTAATTTACTGAGATCTATATCGCTAAAATGCAATGACTCTAATAGCGTAGATAGCTGAACTCAAACGTTTCAGCAGATATTCGGTGTGTTTGTTCCAGTTCCACCCCTCATCAATGCATACACCTAGAAATTTGGAATATTCTGCCTTAGCTACAGATTTCTGATCGAAGTCTATATTTATTAATGGTGTCATCAACATCAAGTACGCCTAAGTAAGAGCCTGAGACTGAGGAAGAGAAACAAAGCCTTGCTTATCTATTTTATACTTATACAGTTTCCACGAAGATCCATAGAATCAAACTGAAACACAGCATAAGATGTATTTCGCTGCTGTCAACAAGGGAAAAATATTCTTTGTAAAGTTAAAATCGGTCTACGTCTGTGAAAACCGGGTGGGCACCGCGTCACATGAGAATGCGGCATGTCTTACGTGTGGCAGACCTTTACAAAGTGCGAACTGAGACCTGCCTGCGAAAAACAATCCATGCAAATTACAAAGTGCCTTCACAACTTCTAGCACAGTCGCCTCAATTTTTTTTACTTTTTGCAGGTTTAGAATGAAATTTTTTGTGAAAATACTTGGAACATTTAGCTATACTTTTAGCCTACTCAGTGTAGCCTTCATCAGCTGTGACGCATCTTGACCAACGTTCTTTCCATGATGTAAATGCACTTTGGTAAAATTCTGGAGATTGACTTTTACACCATCACTTGACACATGAAATAGAGTCTTTCTCACTATCAAAGGTTTTACTGCAGGCAAAAACCAGACGGAGCCATGTCCGGACTGTAGGGAGGATAAGGCACAATTTTCAAATCCACTTTCCTGATTTTTTCCTGCGTCATAAGTGCTGTATGGGTTTTGGGACTGTCATGGTGTAGTCTGATGAGCTGACCCTGAAGTTGTGGTCTGTGGGTCTTGATTGCACGTCGCAGCTTGTCCAATGACAAAAAACGGCCCCGGTTAATTGTGGAGTTAGGTTCCAAAAAGTCAATAAAAATGACACCATACTGATCCCAGAAGAAGGAGCCCATCACCTTTCGGCCTGCTGTCTTGGTTTCTTCTTCCGAGGGGAACCCGGATGACGCCACTCCATGGATTTGGTTTTGCTCTCAGGTTCGGACAATGACAACCATGTTTCACCCTGGTTAATGACGCCGTCAAAACACTGTTTCCACTCACTAGTAAAGGTCTTCGTGAGACCCTCGCACACATTCTTCCTCATCGTTCTCATTTCACTTGTCAATAATCTAGGCACCCAACGTGCACAGATTTTTCTGTACCCTAGTAACTGTACCAGTGATACCACACTAGCCAACGAAAAACGAGTCATTTCAGCAAGCTATCGTGTCGTCACACATCTGTCATTTTGGTTGATTTGATCAATGGTCTCCTTATTCACTTCACTCACTGCCGTCGATGGTCTACCGCATCGTGGGTCGTCCAGTAGAGAGAAATAATCTTCTTTAAACCTCTGCAACCACCGCTGTACACTGTTGCGATCCACTGTGTCCTCCCCATAAACAGAGAGCAACGTCCTGGGAGTCGATGTGGCATAGTCATTGCCGGTCTTGAAGAGGAACTCCGTCACCGACCGTTGTCGCAACCGGACGTCCACTTCACGGACCATTACGGCTTGCCTGTAAATAAAAGAAAATACTTTTATATACCAACTTAAAGCTAAATGTTCCAAGTATGTTCACAAAAAATTTCATCCCTTTCCTGCAAAAAATATAAAAATTAGAGACGACTGTGAAAAACTTTTTGAACGCCCTCTGCAGTCGTTACCGAGAACTGCCTCATATACAATCATGAAGTAAGATATGATGACATTAGTATCGTGGTACTTACGTCAAGTTTCAGCTATAGTGTATCCAAGGAGTCTATCGAAATTCGATTTCGGAAAACGTAATAAACAGGAGCGGAGGTTTCAGTGTGAGTAAGGCTAGGGATGTAGCACTTAATTTATTAATATCTCGCCTGCCATTACATCTACCAGAGATGAGAAACGATGGGAAAGTATACAGCTACACAGAACATCCAAGCTTTTTCTGAAAAACCAATGAACGTAAAAATGTGGATAGGGCATCGGAAATCAAGACAGCATCAACGACAAAGCGGCACGAGATCAATAATACTTACACGGTCTAGTTGGAGTCCTGGCAGAGTGTACACATAATAGCAGAACTCGCGGCAGCTGAAGAAGACTACTGCTTCGATTGAGTAAATATTGCCCAAAAATATTCTAAAATACACCATAAACAAATCACGCCGAGAAAACGTGAAACATCACATCACTTCACAGGGAGCACCCAAATTGGATAAGTCCTACCAGAGGAAAGGTCGATTTCTCTGTACACTGACCGTCCTGACAACACGTTGAGATGAACAATTTGTACCTACGTTCAACAAAATCAAGCATTGTATTAACGTACTAGCGGACCATAGGATTATGAACCGTGCAAGCCAGGCAATAGGAAGACACAGATTTCGTGACACCCGACGAATACTGCATGTTACTTCAGAACAGCTTCTTCATCTATATCTTTAAGGTACACTTTCTGCATGTTCTTGATAACGGATTGACAATACGATACGATAAAAATCAGAATCAATACAGTCTTCACACGAAAAAGCCGATTTTGATTGCTTGCGCGAAAAACTAAGACACAATGCCGAGAGCTATACAGTAAATGATATCATTCACAAATATGTGGACTAGGTTCAGCGAAGATTTTCGTAACGGGCTCTATTCCGCGCCTGTTTCCAAAATGCTACCGTTTGCATAGTTCATCAGCTCTATAGAGCATGTTTGGGCTTCGCGGCCACCAGAAGCAATGACGTGGTTCGCCCCAATACCTGTGGAGACTCATCAAGGCGCAAATCCTAAGATCCAACATCTTCAAGAAAGACCTAGACACACAGAGAAATCTTCCGGAGAGCAAGGAAACTGTAAATTTGCCAGGCGATAAGTGCAACGATACAGCCCTAATTTCACGAGTCGATTGCAGTAAGAAGATTTTTAATATTTTGCAATGAAGCTGCCTACGGTCAGATAGATTCGATCCAAACATTAAAATCGAGAGGAAGGTGACGACTCTTATCAATGAGTCATGCTTCCCTCTTAACATCACTAACGATCCTAGAACACCAACAGCTGTGCCAGCACAACTATATGGCCTTACCCAGCATTCAAAGAAGGGCTCCCGTAAAGGCCAATGATAACTAATAATGGTTCACCTCTAAGGGCAGTCAAACAAAAACGAGAGGGAGGGAAGAAAGCTGCTTTCTATTTCAAAAGTAATGGCCCTATTGCTAATACACTACTGGCCATTAAAATTGCTATACCACCAAGATGACGTGCTACAGACGCGAAATTTAACCGACAGGAAGAGGATGCTGTGATATGCCAATGATTAGCTTTTCAGAGCATTCACACAAGGTTGGCGCCGGTGGTGACACCTACAACGTGCTGACATGAGGAAAGTTTCCAACCGATTTCTCATACACAAACAGCAGTTGACCGGCGTTGCCTGGTGGAACGTTGTTGTGATGCCTTGTGTAAGGAGGAGAAATGCGTACCATCACGTTTCCGACTTTGATGAAGGTCTGATTGTAAGCAATCGTGACTGCGGTTTATCGTATCACGACATTGCTGCTTTGCGTTGGTCGAGATCCAATGACAGTTAGCAGAATATGCAGTCGGTGGGTTCAGTAGGGTAATACAGAACGCCGTGCTGGATCCCAATGGCCTCGTATCACCAGCAGTCGAGATGACAGGCATCTTATCCGCATGGCTGTAACGGATCGTGCAGCCACGTCTCAATCCCTGAGTCAACAGATGGGGAAGTTTGCAAGACAATAACCATCTGCACGAACAGTTCGACGACGTTTGCAGCAACATGGCCTCTCAGCTCGGAGACCGTGGCTGCGGTTACGCTAGAAGCTGCATGACAGACAGGAGCGCCTGCGATGGTGTACTCAACGACGAACCTAGGTGCACGAATGACAAAACTTCATTTTTTCGGATGAATCCAGGTTCTGTTTACAGCATCATGATGGTTGTATCCGTGTTTGGCGACATCGTGGTGAACGCACATTGGAAGTGTTCTTTCGTCATCGCCATACTGGCCTATCACCCGGCTTGATGGTATGCGGTGCCACTGGTTACACGTCTCGGTCACCTCTTGTTCGCATTTACGGCACTTTGAACAGTGGACGTTACATTTCAGATGTGTAACGACCCGTGGCTCTACCCTTCATTCGATCCCTGAGAAGCCCTACATTTCAGCAGGATAATGCACGACCGCATGTTGCAGGTGCTGTACGGGCCTTCCTGGGTACAGAAAATGTTCGACTGCTGCACTGGCCAGCACATTCTCCAGATCTCTCACCAACTGAAAACGTCTGGTCAATAGTAACCGAGCGACTGGCTCTTCACAATACGCCAGTCACTACTCTTGATGAACTGTGGTATCGTGTTGAAGCTGCATGGGCAGCTGTACCTGTACACGCCATCCAAGCTCTGTTTGACTCAATGCCCAGGCGTATCAAGGCCGTTATCACGGCCAGAGGTGGTTGTTGTGGGTACTGATTTCTCAGGACCTATGCACCCAAATTGTTTGAAAATGTTATCACATGTCAGTTTTAATATAATATATTTGTCCAATGAATACCCGTTTATCATCTGCATTTCTTCTTGGTGTAGCAATTTTAATGGCCAGTAGTGCATTTGTTCCACCGTGAGACGAGTTCCTTCGTGGTTGTCTTCGGAATGTGACTGTACCCAGGAGTGCAACGCTTCATCCGAAACCGAGCAAGAACGCGGACTTCTTCGTACACTAAACTCGCATTCCGAAGGTCGGCTGTTTAAGCCCGCGTCCGGCCATCCAGCATTAGGTTTCCCGTGATTTCCCTAAATCGCTTAAGGCAAATGCCACAATATCCTCTTGAAAGAGGACGACCTATTTCCTTCTTTGTCCTCTCTACTTCGAGCTTGTGTTACGTCGCTAATGACCTGGTTGTCGAGAGGACGTCAGACACTAATCTCCTCCTCCTCCTCTTCCTGCTCTTCGCCCGAGGCAAATCGTGCCCAACCACATGTTGTTTCGAGTGTGCTGCTGAAACGAATTCTCAGCGAGTATGCGAGAATGTGCAAACACCATGAAACGTCCCCTTTTGAAAAATTGTACAAGACTGTGCTTAACCTGACAAACAATATTTTTTTTTAGCACAACGCAATCTGACTTTCAAAAATCCCTACAAAAGAATGGCCCTGACTAACATTAACCTATGCATTTCACAAATCGCTTACCTCACAACAATCTTGGTTACTCGAACTACTGCAATACAGCGAGCGCCACTACTGCCAGCTAAATAAAAGATTCTAACTACGGAAGGCACTAACTACTGATAGGCATAGTTAGCAAATGAAAGATTGTAATAGAGAACAAACAATGTATTTACCTTAATAGTCATAATATATATAGCAGTTCATGACAAATTTCAAAACTCCGCCATATCTCTCCCACATCCACCACTGCTGGCGGCTCACCTCCAACTGCGTAGCGCTACGCGCTGTTCACAGCCAGCTGCCTAACACTACAATGGCGAGTATTACAACAATGCAAAGCAGCCACAGACTGCACACAGCACAGCCAGTGATTTTCATACAGAGGTGGCGTTACCAATAAAAAACCTAAACAGCTAACTTACAACCAGATTTACAACGTCACTCACATCGTACAGCACGATAGTCACATGAGGTTCCGGGATACGGATATCATGCTCCGCTTCAATGTTGTCTCCCTCTTTAAGTCAGTCCCACCCTTTTAATCCATAGAATTAATCGCAAAAAATTTGATTGATCCTTTTACTGAAGTTTTAGGCACTTTCTGTCTCAACTTATTGCATATTCAACAGGAAGTATCACGAACAGGCACAAAACCTGGCAGTTGGTATTCAGTTATGGTCTGTCGTGGGGAACCTGTACTAGGAACACTTTGAGGCAAGGATCTTACAACCCACCAATTTGAAAGCAACATGTTTCACGAGATGAATATGTCGTCTATAGTGTCGAAGTTTCTATGGATACGTGGATGACATGTTTGTCTTGCGATCAAATGGAAAAAAAACCTTGAAGAGTTCCTGAAACATTTAAAATGTACACATTGTAATACAAAAATTCAAACGGATATCCCGTGGTCTAGGGATAGCGTCTTTGATTCATAATCAAAACGTCTTTGGTCGCGGGTTCGATCCCCGCCACTGCCTAAATTTTCATAAATAATCAGCATTGGCGGCCGAAGACTTCCGGCATAAGAAGTCAGCCTCATTCTGCCAACGGCCATGTCAAAGAGGGCGGAGGAGCGGATAGAGTTTCAGGGCACTCTCTTGTCCTAGGGGTGGGAAATTGCCCCTAAAGGCGGAAGAATCAGCAATGATCAACGACATGAGGATGCAGAAGGCAATGGAAACCACTGCATTAAAGACACGTAACGTGTATCCACAGGACATGTGGCCTGTAATTGAAGAAGTGTCATGGTGATCTCTCCATTGGAAAAAGATTCCGGAATAGTCCCCCATTCGGGTCTCCGGGAGGGGACTGCCAAGGGGGAGGTTGCCATGAGCAAAAGAGTGAATAATCAACGAAAGGATAACGTTGTACGAGTCGGGGCGTGGAATGTCAGAAACTTGAAGATGGTAGGGAAACTAGAAAATCTGAAAAGGGAAATGCAAAGGCTCAATCTAGATATAGTAGGGGTCAGTGAAGTGAAGTGGAAAGAAGACAAGGATTTCAGGTCAGATGGGTATCGGGTAATATCAACAGCAGCAGAAAATGGTATAACAGGTGTAGGATTCGTTATGAATAGGAAGGTAGGGCAGAGAGTGTGTTCTTGTGAACAATTCAGTGACCGGGTTGTTCTAATCAGAATCGACAGCAGACCAACACCGTCAACGATAGTTCAGGTATACATGCCGACGTCGCAAACTGAAGATGAACAGATAGAGAAAGTGTATGAGGATATTGAAAGGGTAATGCAGTATGTAAAGGGGGACGAAAATCTAATAGTCATGGGCGACTGGAATGCAGTTGTAGGGGAAGGAGTAGAAGAAAAGGTTACCGGAGAATATGGGCTTGGGACAAGGAATGAAAGAAGAGAAAGACTAATTGAGTTCTGTAACAACTTTCAGCTAGTAATAGCGGATACCCTGTTCAAGAATCACAAGAGGAGTAGGTATACTTGGAAATGGCCGCGAGATATGGGAAGATTTCAATTAGATTACATCATGGTCAGACAGAGATTCCGAAATGAGATACTGGATTGTAAGGCGTACCCAGGAGCAGATACAGACTCAGATCACAATATAGTAGTGATGAAGAGTAAGCTGAAGTTCAAGACATTAGTCAGGAAGATTCAATACGCAAAGAAGTGGGATACGGAAGTAGTAAGGAATGACGAGATACGTTTTAAGTTCTCTAACGCTATAGATACAGTAATAAGGAATAGCGCAGTAGGCAGTACAGTTGAAGAGGAATGGACATCTGTAAAAAGGGCCATCACAGAAGTTGGGAAGGAAAACATAGGTACAAAGAAGGTAGCTGCGAAGAAACCACTGGTAACAGAAGAAATACTTCAGTTGATTGATGAGCGGAGGAAGTACAAACATGTTCCAGGAAAATCAGGAAAACAGAAATACAAGTCGCTGAGGAATGAAATAAATAGGAAGTGCAGGGAAGCTAAGACGAAATGGCTGCAGGAAAAATGTGAAGACATCGAAAAAGATATGATTGTCGGAAGGACAGACTCAGCATACAGGAAAGTCAAAACAACCTTTGGTGACATTAAAAGCAACGGTGGTAGCATTAAGAGTGCAACGGGAATTCCACTGTTAAATGCAGAGGAGAGAGCAGATAGGTGGAAAGAATACATTGAAAGCCTCTTTGAGGGTGAAGATTTGTATGATGTGATAGAAGAAGAAACAGGAGTCGATTTAGAAGAGGTAGGGGATCCAGTATTAGAATCGGAATTTAAAAGAGCTTTGGAGGACTTACGGTCAAATAAGGCGGAAGGGATAGATAAAATTCGATCAGAATTTCTAAAATCATTGGGGAAGTGGCAACAAAACGACTATTCACGTTGGTGTGTAGAATATATGAGTCTGGTGAAATACCATCTGACTTTCGGAAAAGCATCATCCACACAATTCCGAAGACGGCAAGAGCTGACAAGTGCGAGAATTATCGCACAATCAGCTTAACAGCTCATGCATCGAAGCTGCTTACAAGAATAATATACAGAAGAATGGAAAAGAAAATTGAGAATGCGCTGGGTGACGATCAGTTTGGGTTTAGGAAAAGTAAAGGGACGAGAGAGGCAATTCTGACGTTACGGCTAATAATGTGAGCAAGGCAAAAAAAAAATACAAGACATATGATTTGGCGACCTGGAAAAAGCGTTCGAAAATATAAAATGGTGCAAGCTGTTCGAGATTCTGAAAAAAGTAGGGGTAAGCTATAGGGAGAGACGGGTCATACACAATATGTACAACAACCAAGAGGGAATAATAAGAGTGGACGATCAAGAACGAAGTGCTCGTATTAAGAAGGGTGCAAGACAAGGCTGTAGCCTTTTGCCCCTACTCTTCAATCTGTACATAGAGGAAGCAATGATGCAAATAAAAGAAAGGTTCAGGAGTGGAATTAAAATACAAGGTGAAAGGATATCAATGATACGATTCGCTGATGACATTGCTATCCTGAGTGAAAGTGAAGAAGAATTAAATGATCTGCTGAATGGAATGAACAGTCTAATGAGTACACAGTATGGTTTGAGAATAATTCGGAGAAAGACGAAGGTAATGAGAAATAGTAGAAATGAGAACAGCGAGAAACTTAACATCAGGATTGATGGTCACGAAGTCAATGAAGTTAAGGAATTCTGCTACCTAGGCAGTAAAATAACTGTAAGTAGGCTGTTTATGTTTTCTCTATGTAAGTAGGCTGTTTATGTTTTCTCTATGTAAGTAGGCTGTTTATGTTTTCTTATTGGCAACGTTACGTAGCGCTCAATATGAAAATCACTGGCTGTGCTGTGTGTAGTCTGTGGCTGCTTTGCATTGTTGTAATTCTCGCCATTGTAGTGTTAGGCAGCTGGCTGTGAACAGCGCGTAGCGTTGCGCAGTTGGAGGTGAGCCGCCAGCAGTGGTGGATGTGGGGAGAGAGATGGCGGAGATTTGTAATTTGTCATGAACTGCTGTATTTATACATGATGATATCAAGGTAAATACATTGTTTGTTCTCTATTAATATCTTTCATTTGCTAACTATCCCTATCAGTAGTTAGTGCCTTTAGTAGTTTGAATCTTTTATTTAGCTGGCAGTAGTGGCGCTTGCTGTATTGCAGTAGTGGGAGAAACGAAGATTATTGTGAGGTAAGTGATTTAGTGATTTGTGAAAGGTATAGTTTAATGTTAGTCAGGGCCATTCTTGTGTAGGGAATTTTGAAAGTCAGATTGCGTTGCGCTAACAAAATATTGTGTGTCAGTTTAAGCACAGTCATGTAAAATTGTTCAAAGGGGACGTTTCATATGTCGACGCTTAGCCGAGGATACCTCACTGGACTCTTCTGATTTTTCTTGTAGTTTGTGTAATTAGTGTAGATTTTGTTTATTGCTAGCGCGTATTTATAGAGAGAATTTCCTTTGTAGTTGCAATCTTTCATTGTTGTACAGTAAAACAGTTGTGGCATGCATGTAGATTTGCAGCAAGTTTTTCGCAGCTGCGCTTGCAATTAACTAAATATTATTTTCAGTGCTATGTTAATGTGTTCTCTTATTTTTGCTCTTCAAATTGTGCTTTTCTGCGTTGTCGTGTGAAATATTGTGACAATAATGGCGTGTGAAAAACGTAATACTAGGCTCCAAAGTAAACTGAGAAATGACAGTGAAGACGAAAGCAGTGTGATAGCGCCGCAGAGTAATGAATTAACAGACATTCAAAATAGTAATTTGGTAACTGTTCATAGGGAAATGGAGCAGGCGGCAAACAATGGCGTGGACAGTGAAACAATTAGTGAAGAGGGACGCATTATCGATCGATTGGTCGGCAACAGCTTGCCTCAGGAATCGGGAATGACAGGACACAATTTTGCGAATACTGTAGACTCAGGTTTTGGGTTCTCGCCGTTTTCTCAAATAAGTCAAGACACATTTTCTGCATGTCAAAATGTCAATGTTGCCGGTGCAAATTCACTGCCGAAAAGCACTGAGGAACATGTTTCAGACACCAGTGCATTGTTATTACAGTTAATGCAACAAATGGGACAAAAGTTACAAAAGTTAGACACAACACTTGAACAAAATCAGAAACAAATGGGACAAAATCTTAAAAAGTTAGACACAGTGGAACAAAATCTTAAAAAGTTAGACACAATGGAACAAAATCTTCAAAAGTTAGACACCACACTTGAACAAACACGTGAAGATTTAACTACTGTGTTACATAAAATCGAATCGAAATGTCAAAAAGTCTGTAACGACGTAAAAACACAAATTTGTGAGCATTTTCAACCTATTTTTTCGCGGCATGAAAATGCATTACAGAATCACGAAGCAGCCATAAAAGAACTGCAAATTATTGTTCATGAAAATCATGAGACCTTGCAAACTAAAGTTGACTCAGTTGCATCTACCGATTCGGTTACGCAACTTGCAAAAACTCAGGAAAACTTAAAGGACACAGTAGAAAGACACATGGAGGAAATTAGTTCATTATCAGAGAAAGTAGTTGAACTTTCGGATCAGCTAAATAATTTATCTACGAAGGTAGATGATAATCTGAATGACACAAAACCGGTAGTCTTTAATAACACAGAAGAGAGCGAACAAATTAGGAAACTGAAACAAAATCTGAATCAAATTGATACGCAACACCAAAGAGAAATCCGGGAAGTACAAGATCAGCTAACACAGGTAATACAAGAATTACGTATTTCAGAGGACACTCGCGCCCCAATAAGGGAAGAGGGACATAGAAATACGGAACAGCCACAAAATAATAACATAGGGCATTTCGGAAGTTATGAAAGAAATCGGCAATGTGCACCGAATTTTGAGTTGGAACCGCCGAAGCGACGTAACAATGACCGACATGCGACTCGCCGACATGATGATTTTGACTATAAGCTGTTCATTACTACACGTAAATTCAAAACATTTAAGAATTCTGGCAACGACATTCATCCACAAGCATGGCTCCATCAATTCTCTCATTGTTTTCCTCCCAACTGGTCGTTGGAACACAGATTAGAATTTATGTGTGGCTACTTAGAGAATGAACCAGCTGTAAGATTGCGATCGGTAATTCACGATTGCCACAGTGAAGGAGAGTTTTACCATGCCTTCCTCTCAGCATATTGGTCTCAAGCTACACAAGACCGTGTAAAACATAGCATCATGATGATGAAACACTTTGAACAATCTGAATTTTCCAGTCTTGTCAAATATTTTGAAGACATGTTGCATAAGAATCAGTATCT
Organism: Schistocerca serialis cubense; assembly: GCF_023864345.2. Classification (NCBI taxonomy): domain Eukaryota; kingdom Metazoa; phylum Arthropoda; class Insecta; order Orthoptera; family Acrididae; genus Schistocerca; species Schistocerca serialis. The sequence goes on along the minus strand of NC_064643.1, from coordinate 738,179,951 downwards.
TTCAAACCCATACAGCCCCTCAGAACTCATCCGCATTTGCTTAATCAAACTGCCTGAACATTTACGGCATATTATTTTAGCAGGACGTTGCAAAGACGACATTGAAGCATATCAGGGACTTTTACAAGAATTAGAAATTGACACTGACAATCGCGGAACGCGAAAGCAGGAACACAACAATTACAGGTCACATCCGTCGCAATTCCGCGAAGAAAGAAGTAATAACTTGACACGACAAGGCTATTCTCACAACACAAATCGTGACCAAAACAGACACCACCCGTATGACAACCGTTGGCAGAGTAGTAATAACTACAGGGAAAGATCACCTCTCCGTGGTAATGACTATCACAGAGACAATAAGAGAAACAGACAATATGGGAACCAAAATAAATACTATCAAGGGAGACAGAATACCTTTAGACGCAACGGATCAGCGCGCAGTTACGATTCAAGGAGAAATTCTCCACCATGTGACCGACAAGAAAGAAACTATGGAATCTACCGACATGACGACAGACGATATGATCGTAACGACAGACCTGAATTGCATCAGAACTGGCGGGATTCAAACAGAGCAGGGCCCTCTCGTCACGGTGAATTTGTAGAAGTTAGGTCTCCAAACCCCAATAACGACGCGCGCCAACAAAGAGACAATAGGCAATGACTCACACCGCTGGCAGCCACAAAACATACTTATGAAACTGACGACGCAGCTGCCGTAGCTAGTAATTACGTAAAAATGGAAGACATTAGGGACATCTTACTCCAGGAACACGACATAAAACATAACAACATTGCATATCCTGTGATTCACATTACAGTAAATGACATAAAATTTACGGCAGTACTTGACTCTGGCAGTCCCATTTCAGTAATCAGTGAAACAGCCTTTAGCAAATGCAACAAATCGAACGATTGTCCCACACTTCCGTTACGTAAGATTAAATTACAAGGTGCAATCTTTGGAAAAAGTGTAGATGTACGCCAACCAACCAACTTAGAATTCTTTTGTCAAAGCCACAGCTTCTCTACGAACTTCTTTATTGTTCCATTATTGTCGACGGAAATTATACTGGGAGTAGACTTTTTGAATGAATACAAAGCAATCTTAAACTTTCACGATGCTGAAATAACTTTAGAAAAAGAAGGTAAGTCAATAGCTTTGAAATTTGAAGATTGGCTCTCAAACCATGACGAAGAAATCAATCGGCTTTACCTTCTGTTAGACAACAGTTCGGAATTTTCTACGGAACTAGACACTAACAATCACTCTGCAAGTACTGACAGGGATGACATCGACGGCATATTTGAAATTAATGAGTTAATTCAGAATAAAATTCAAACAATTGAGAATTGTAATGACACTGATAGGCAGGACCATTTTGAGATTTTACAAGCACATTCCACAGTTTTTACTCACAAAACAGGTACAATCAAGGGATTTCAATACCAATTTCGTGTTCGTGAGCATACTAAATTTTGTGTTAGACCATATGTAATTCCAGCACATTATAGGGACCGTGTTAGAACAGAAATACAATCTATGCTTGACGAGGGCATTATTGAGCCTGCAGTAAGCTCATACAACAATCCATTACATGTTGTTGAGAAGTAAAATGGATCGATCAGGCTTGTCTTAGATTCGAGACAAATCAATACTATCATTATTCCTGAAACAGACAGGCCGCAAACGTTGGAAGAACTTCTTCAAAATTTTAATGGTGTAAAAGTGTTGTCTTCCATTGATCTCAGATCCAGCTTTTATCAGATCGAACTTCATCCAGAATGTAGAAAATACACAGCTTTCCTTTGTTTCGGCGTTTGTTATCAGTTTCGGAAACTTCCCTTTGGTTTGAACATTTCTTCAGCAGCATTCATTCGCGGGCTAAATTCCATATTACCTGAGTTCTTAAAACGTCACATCACCTTATATGTGGACGATATTCTAATAGCAGAAGCTTCATGGGAACTACATAATCGCATCCTCAACAGTTTGTTACGTATTTTTGCAGAATCTGGAATTACAGTTAACTTGGAAAAGTCTGAATTCGGTAGGACAAAAGTGAAGTTTTTGGGACATATTATTTCTTCTGAAGGCATTCAGCCGGATCCTGAAAAGTTAGAAGCAATCAGAGCCATTCCAGTTCCATCTACAAAAAGACAAGTCCGCAGTTTTCTAGGTCTCGTAAATTTTTACCGTCGTTTTCTGAATATGCAAATTCTTGTTACACCAAAACTTTGTTCTCTCACTGGAAAAAATACTATTTGGAACTGGGACGAACAAGCACAATTGGAATTCAATTCTTTGAAAGAGGCGTTACTTCATGCGCCAATCTTAGCTCATCCAGATCTGTCACAAGATTTCTGCCTTAGCACGGATTCTTCTAAAGTCGGTCTTGGTGCCCATTTATTTCAAGAAGCCATAGAAAATGACACTACCATTCAGAAAACCATTGCTTTTGCTAGCCGAGTGCTAACCAAATCTGAAAAAAATTATTCCGTTACTGAATTAGAAGCTTTAGCTATCGTTTGGGCATTTAGCAAATTCCGTTTCTTTCTTTCTGGTAAGCACGTAAAAGTATACAGTGATCATCGTGCATTACAATTTCTTATGTCTTCAAAATTAAATCATGACAGGTTAAAACGTTGGGCATTGTTTCTGCTAGAATTCCGCTTCACAATAGTCTACATTCCCGGCAAGGAGAACATTGTTGCGGACGCACTGTCACGCGCACCGGCTGGGCTTGAGAAAAGTACCACAGAAGGCAACCTCGAGAAAAATTTCAGTATTCTTTACATTCAGAAAGTCGCCTTTGAAAACTTCATCACCACATCTTTAAAGGACATTGCTCATGAACAAGATAAAGATCCGATTTGGAAAGACATCAAGAGCAAATGGCATGAAAGGACACACACACAGATTCGGCATTATTATCTGGTTAGAAACAACATACTGTTCAAACGCTGCACTGTTGATGACAAGCTATGGGTACTTTGCATTCCTGACGATTTTGTTAATAAGCTCATTTGGTACATTCATTTCAGCTACGCACATTTTGGTCCACGAAAATGTTATCATATTCTTCGAACGACTTGTTATTTTAACAATATGGAAAAGCGAATTCGAAGAGTCTTGTCTATTTGTAAACTTTGTCAAAAGGCGAAACCATCTACTGTCTCACATCGTGCTCCGTTGTTTCCTATCATTCCTTCTAAATTAAAAGAATTTGCTGCTGTTGATCTCTTGGGACCGCTTGTCAGAACATCTAATGGATTTTCGTACGTTCTAGTCGCTGTTGAACTTACGTCAAAATTTGTTTCTTTCACACCGTTACGTAAAGCCACTGGACGGTCTGTATCCAACGCCTTTGTTAAAAATTTCTTACGTGAAGTTGGACACGTTAGTAAAGTCATTTCAGATAACGGACCGCAATTCAGATCTGCTGTTTGGTCACGCATGCTTCGCAACCATAAAATCAAACCTGTTTTTATTTCATTGTACTCACCACATTGTAACCCGTCTGAACGGATTATGAAAGAAATCAATAAGCTTTGCAGACTTTATTGTCACAGAAAGCATCAGCATTGGGACAGATATTTACACTTATTTCAAAATGTGCTGAATGAAATGCCTCATGATTCCACTGCTTTACCACCTACTCTTGTACTAAAGAATGAAGAATCACCGAACAGAATCAGAGAGCTTGTACCTTTCCCAAATACACGTAAACTTCGACACAAAGACATAATTGATTTGGCTCTTAAAAATATAAAATCTGCAGCAGACAAAAGGAGAAAACTACACGGTAAAGCAAATACAAAGAAATTGTATATTGGTCAGAAAGTTCTCATTAAAGCTCATTCATTGTCACATAAGAAGAAACACTTGAGTCACAAATTCTTTCTAGTTTACAATGGACCTTACAGAATCCGACGTATACCACATGATAATTGCGTTGAAGTTGATACTCTGCGTACTAGGAAGAGTAAAGGTTTACACCACATTTCACATGTAAAACCGTTTATTGAAAGATAATCTGCTTTTTAACTTTGTCATTGCCATAAAACTTTTCGCTTCACATTACTAATATGCTTTGTCAGACTTAGAATCTGTTAACATACAACAATGTTTGAAGTTAAATATCCAATCAAGAACCAAGATAACTTATTTAAACAGAAATGACGAATGCATTGTTATAGTGAACAGACGTCACAGTGTTATTGTGTGTGTACATTCTTGCTTGTTTGTTGCACGATTATGGAACGACTATAAGGCTTACATACTTAGAACATTTACCAGTACTGCTAATGAGATTTTAATGCAACATTTTGGTTTACTTGAAAATATATTCTGGATTTAAAGTACTTTCAGTGAGATACCAGATGGCACAGTGGTTAGTTTATGTGACAGCTACACGATTTTATCACGACGCTACTAATGAGTGACAATTTACAATGTTGCTTTTGCGGTGTATCTGTTTTATATCTGCACAGTTTTTCTGAATTCTTCTGGAAAGTAAAACAGGTTTTAGTAGTAACTTTTGTGGTATAGCAACAATGAGACAGCCTTTTTTGTGGCACAACAATACGTTACTGTACAGTACTTTCTTCATCACGCCAATAAGCATAATAACTATGATATCTATACGCAAAGCATTTCACTTTTGTTTATCATGAGGTAAGTACATTGACTTCTGCAGAACTTAGCTTTCGGAGGACGATAACTACGACACTTCCACAGAGATTATGTTACAAGACGCACAGTTTAGCGCTACAGTACATATATTTGAGTGATCAATTTTATACTTAAAACATTTATTTTTAAAGATTTTTGAATTACAAAGAAAGTTTTCCGTGATACATTTCATTCCATTGCTGTAATCTGTAACACCTGAGGGTATAATTACATTAATCCTCAGGGGGGTACACGCTTGCTTTGTGTACCATGTGTTTGGCAAGCACAAGGAGCCCTAGCTAATATGGTATTTGCTTATACAACTTTACACATCGGTACCATATTTCTCTAACACAGAATTACACAGCTATCTGATTATTTGACAGAGAAACAAACATTCATTTTACTACATCAGTGACACATGTTTACGCAATACACAGTTGGGTAACTTCACACTTATGAAACTGTATTTTGTCTGCACTTTGAGAAACGCTCATATTTTTCGGAATCATTGTGATACTATGAGAGCTTTGAATGACGTATTTCGTAAGGGAGCATGATTTTAAAGTACGTTTGAGGTAGATGACACTATTGAAATGAGCAGAGAATTTTTTTAGGCTTAGAAATTATTGGAGGAAGTTACGACGATTTTGAGATTTGACTGAAGTGTTATGATGTTATTATTACGACGACGATGTGTATTATGTTGTTGAGGAATGTTTATTATGCTACGTATTTCTCACGATGAAATATTGAAGAAGTGTCGACGAATATGTATATGTATAATGAGGTAAGGAATAATGAGTAGTGTTTAGGGACTCTGATTTATGAAAAGGATGTTGGAAACCAAGAATCGTACTTTAAGAGTTATGACATGTGTGAATCATGTGTGAATGTATCACAATGCCACTGAGAATTTTTTTGGACACTGTTATATTCATAGGATTTTGTTTCTACACATTTGCAAAGTAAATTCTCGACCTGTGAAATTTTGTATATATGACTGTCACTGTAGCGGAAACTGCTGTCGTAAATATTTCCGTACGAAAGTTAAGTGACCACCTGCACATAATGCGTCGTGGGCACCCAGGTGTGTCAGACGCCTGGAGAACAAGCCATTAGTGTGAGTGCCTCGTCAGAAGCACAGGTAGAAAAAAAAAAGAAAGGGAAGGCCATTGTCCACGCTACTGACATCTCCTTGTTGAAAGCATACTGTGGAGCTCGTAATTTATGATATTTACTGAAATGCCTAATGAAACGATGAGAAACATTTCACAGCTATTGTCTTGTTAGTTAAGAAAAATGCCATATGGCTTGCTTTATGTATTTATTTACACATTTTGTTTAATATCAAGTTTCTAACTGCACTGCAGCATTGGTTAAAATAAAATTTAATATATGTACTAATATAAATATTTTATGCCTACAGATCCAGTAAATAATTTTATGATCTATCCAAAACAAATGAGGGAGCACAAACAGACATTTCCCTTCACAGGAATTGCATAAATAATTTTTTTACGATTTGGTAACTTATCTACTAGCGTAAGTTTTTGTGATGCATCACTCTAATGTTAAGATGTGACATAGGTATTAGACATGGCCATTTTAGTGTAATATTTTTTCTGCTTGCGCTATGTCATGTTTAGGTATAAGTTGCTGCTGTTTGCCAGGCATAGTGTTATTGAATTTGACTTTTGCTCATTTATGCTGCTAGCTTTGCCAATTTGCATTTTTTGCATTGCTGTTTGTGTTAATTGTTTTATGTGCTGCTGCATTGCCTCGTCCCTTAGTTTAGCATCTGAGCTCAGTAGATTTAAGTTAGCTTAAGAGGGGGTAGCCTCTAAGAGAATGAGTTGCGATGAATTGGAAGAAATGCATTGAGAAAACAGGTTTAGGTAGGATTTTCTTGGAAATAAATGTTGAGGTAAGAAATGTGTGAACATATAAATACAGAAAGCATGCTTAGATAGAATTTTTTTTGGTGGAAACAAAGGATGAAATAAGAGGAAAGATGTATGAAGTTTTAGGTTGGACTGCAGTACCACATGTTACACTGAAAACGAACCCTGTCCTTTCCTATTGGTGTTATCCCACTATGTGTTTGTGTACCCTTGAGTATTTGTTTTCTTCCTGTCTCTGTGTAGTTTCATAGAATTTTTTCTTCTTTTAATATTAAGCTACATTCACTATGATGAGGAATACTGTTATCCTCAAATATAATTTGCATTAATAATATGTTATTTACTTTGTAAAGATGTTAGACATTATTAATTCCGTTCTGTTTAATGCTCATGTGTGAAGTTGATGTTTCAAAAGTTATTGTGACCCTTTATGTATGTACTCATGTCATAATTCCTGTAATACTGACATATATGTCTATTTCTATTCTTTTGTAAAGCCCCTATTACTACAAATGTTATCTATATTGTTATGTTCTTTAATGATGTATTTTGTACCTTTGTAATTGTATTTTCATGTTGTAAATTTATAAAATTGTAATTGACACCAGTTCATCTTATTATTAACTTGTAAGTTACATTTCACTGCACACGTTTCTGTTGGTCATAGTATATGGACAATATGTGAGAAGTAGGGACTGTTAGTGTTTGCACGTGTGTTAATAATTCAGCAAGGGACTGGATAACAGCATTGCTGGTTCTAAGGACAATTCCAAAAACTTTGTGAGTGCACAAGTGGTGGTTTATAGACTTGCTATATTCTCCGCAAGACTCTTCGATGGTGATTGTGCACCTGCACAGTCGCAACGGATGGCTGCTGGCCATCTCTACAAGGACTACAGTGGGTCTGCATCTTTGATGACCCACCAATACCATTATCTCTACAAGGACTACAGTGGGTCTGCATCTTTGATGACCCACCAATACCATCATCTCTACAAGGACTACAGTGGGTCTGCATCTTTGATGACCCACCATGCCATTATTTCTACAAGGACTACAGTGGGTCTACACCTTTGCTGACTCACCAGTACCATTATTTCTACAAGGACTGCAGTGGGTCTGCACCTCTGGTGGCCCACCAATACCGTAATCTCTACCAGGACTACAGTGGGTCTGCTCTGTGATGACCTACCTACCAATATTCTTCAAAACGTCGAATGACTCTGCTGTGGGTTTGCTCTGTTGTGGCCCATTACCTGTCTGCATGTCAAGAGTCAGCACTGTCTTTCCGCTGGAAGGCCAACACTACTTCTTCAAGACTGCATGGAAATCCTCTACTTCTGTGTGCATTTTCTTTTACTGCTCAGACTTTGAGAAAAACACTGCTATTCTCCTGTTATGTACGATTAGGACTGTCTTTATGGACTGTGAGAAAATTTGAGCTTTTGACCAACATAATATCAATAAGTGTGTGCATTTGATTTCTTTGTTATTGTAATTATGAAAAATTTTATCAAATCATTATTGGCCACTGCCCAAAAAAAAAAAAATTTGTAAAATTTTTTGTGGGGAGCATGGGGGCTATGTAAGTAGGCTGTTTATGTTTTCTCTATGTAAGTAGGCTGTTTATGTTTTCTCTATGTAAGTAGGCTGTTTATGTTTTCTTATTGGCAACGTTACGTAGCGCTCAATATGAAAATCACTGGCTGTGCTGTGTGCAGTCTGTGGCTGCTTTGCATTGTTGTAATTCTCGCCTTTGTAGTGTTAGGCAGCTGGCTGTGAACAGCGCGTAGCGTTGCGCAGTTGGAGGTGAGCCGCCAGCAGTGGTGGATGTGGGGAGAGAGATGGCGGAGATTTGTAATTTGTCATGAACTGCTGTATTTATACATGATGATATCAAGGTAAATACATTGTTTGTTCTCTATTAATATCTTTCATTTGCTAACTATCCCTATCAGTAGTTAGTGCCTTTAGTAGTTTGAATCTTTTATTTAGCTGGCAGTAGTGGCGCTTGCTGTATTGCAGTAGTGGGAGAAACGAAGATTATTGTGAGGTAAGTGATTTAGTGATTTGTGAAAGGTATAGTTTAATGTTAGTCAGGGCCATTCTTGTGTAGGGAATTTTGAAAGTCAGATTGCGTTGCGCTAACAAAATATTGTGTGTCAGTTTAAGCACAGTCATGTAAAATTGTTCAAAGGGGACGTTTCATAACCAATGACGGACGGAGCAAGGAGGACATCAAAAGCAGACTCGCTGTAGCAAAAAAGGCGTTTCTGGCCAAGAGAAGTCTACTAATATCAAATACCGGCCTTAATTTGAGGAAGAAATTTCTGAGGATGTACGTCTGGAGTACAGCATTGTATGGTAGTGAAAAATGGACTGTGGGAAAACCAGGACATAAGAGAATCGAAGCATTTGAGATGTGGTGCTATAGACGAATGTTGAAAATTAGGTGGACTGATAAGGTAAGGAATGAGGAGGTTCTATGCAGAATCGGAGAGGAAAGGAATATGTGGAAAACACTGACAACGAGAAGGGACAGGATGATAGTACATCTGCTAAGACATGAGGGAATGACTAGAGGGAGCTGTAGAGGGCAAAAACTGTATAGGAAGACAGAGGTTGGAATACGTCAAGCAAATAATTGAGGACGTAGGTTGCAATTGCTACTCTGAGACGAAGAGGTTAGCACAGGAAAGGAATTCGTGGCGGGCCGCATCAAACCAGTCAGTAGACTGATGACCAAAAACAAAAAAAACAAAAAAAAATGGAAAAGGGGACCACCTACCCTTCCTTCAAGTGCTATTTAAGAGAAGACCAGATGGATCCGTAGGTCAGGGTATATACAGAAAACCCATGCACTGACCTCCATCTCCACGTCTCGAACCAAGGCCATCCAGCACTGAGAAATTTGGTGGTGGATACTTAAATCGATAAGGTTCGAACAGTTTCAGGCAAGGAGAACCAAGCTGAAGAATTACAGCAACTGCGGATGCTGTTAGGAAGCATTTGGTACTCAGACTGTCAAACTGAGCGCCTGTTGCACTCAACAACAAGAACGCTTAAGAAAGAGGTTACGACTGACGCGAAGAATTAGTCGTCAAGAGTCACTAGGTTACCTTATGCTGTCACAATATCTGCCAAGATTAGAAGATTTCTACGGAAGCATCCAGTGAATTTCATTGCCGTCAAGAAAGGTAAAAAATCTTCTTTGTAACGTTAAAGACATCTGTCTCCGAGAGCCCCGGGTACGTACCATACATGCGAATGTGATATGCCTTACAACGTGCAGACTATTACAACTGTCGAAGAGAGGTTTAAGAAACGTCAGAGACCCGCAGCTGTCACTGAGCACTGCCTCGAATACGTAAAAACGCCAAGTTGCCAGGACAGCTTAATTTAGGAATCTGTCAACAAGTAGTCAAATGCCAAGAGAATATGAATTCCAAGTAATATCAGAGCAGGCCATGGAAAACAAAGGAGCACAAAGAGCTTACCGGGGGTCGGTAGTCCAGCTCGTAATGAGCGAGTAATAACGGCGGGAGACCAACAGTCTGGCTGGGGCCCTCGGCACCGAGTACACATAACAGGAAAATTCTAGAAGGCATCTGGCTCGGTAGTAGGAAAATAGTGCAAAATTTTATGCGGTAACTCGACTGCACAGTCGATAGTACACAATTATTCAATCACTCCGAGAAAAACTGAGAGTTCATGATAGCTGCTTTCTTCTTCTTCTTCTTTTCTTCAGGTATTAGGCGAAATTACCTTTTACGGTATCCATCGTTTCGGGGGTCTTCCTCTGTTTCTTATTCCTTGACGTTTATATTTTCTAGCCCTTAAGGGGAATCTGTCACTCCCCGTTCTTTCTAGGTGTTCGTTCCATTTTCACTTATACCCTACAGTTTTACAATTTAGACTAAAATTTTTTAGTTATTCTCTAATACCTGGTTTTCTTAGCCTATTGTGCGCACTTTAATTTGTCTCAGGAAGTTCATTTCTTTTTTCTGAATACGATTTTCTTACTTTTTACTAACCACCCGCAACTCGCTTCCATAGAGCAGTTTGTTGACTGCAATAGTTTTGTAGAATTTTATTTGAGCATCTTTCCTAGTTTTGTTATTAAGGTTTTCGTTAATTGTTCCACCAAAGCGGCTAAATTTACTAATCTTAATTTATATCTCTTTTATGTAGCCTTATGTCACTTCACATCCAAGTTAACTGAAGCGGTTTACTTACTGTAAAATCTGTTGATGTACCAATATTTTGGTTCTGGCGTGTTCTTTCTCCAAGAAGGCCATTGTATTAGTTTTTCTGTTCATGTCTCCATCTCAAATTTATCACTTATTAGTTTCAATAAGTAAAATCCTTTATAAAGGTTCTCTTGTTTATCTGACAGGACCACAGCATCGTCATCATGCAGTAAGTTATTTAAAGGTAGGTATACACCTTTATCAAATTCTGTTTTCCATATATGCATTATTTCATGCATGTAAATGTTAAAGTTGGCGAGATACAGCAGCCTTGTCGTACTTCTTTTTTAGTTGGTGTCTCATCGTCACACAAGCTCAGCACCTGGCTTTAAGGTACAAATATACGGTGCCGCTGGGTTCACAGCAATATCACCTCTGTTTTGCATAGCTAGTAAGAGGATTGTTCAGTACGTAAAGAAACACATGATTTTTTGCCTAAACCAGATTGGTTTTTATTCAGGATTCCAATAAGCCGTATTATTATTTCCCAACCTTTTAGTCACAAAACCCTATTTTTCAACATAACCTCTGTTCATAAGAGAGTTAATTGATGATTCATTTATTATTATATTTTTATTTCTTGTTAGGAGCGGAATAAATGAAATTGGGGGGGGGGGGGGGTAGGTACGCCTGCACCGTACCACTCTACTGGTCGCCGTCCTAAGAAATTTTGGTCTTACGTCAAAGCGGTTGGTGGATCAAAACAAAATGTCCAGACACTCTGTGACCAAAATGGTACTGAAACACTGGATGGCAGACTAAAGGCCGAAATATTAAACGTCTTTTTCCAAAGCTATTTCACAGAGGAAGACTGCACTGTAGCTCCTTCTCTAGATTGTCGCACAGATGACAAAATGATAGATATCGAAATAGACGACAGAGGGATAGAGAAACAATTAAAATCGCTCAAAAGAGGGAAGACTGCTGGACCTGATGGGATACCAGTTCGATTTTACACAGAGTACGCGAAGGAACTTGCCCCCCTTCTTGCAGCGGTGTACCGTAGGTCTCTAGAAGAGCGCAGCGTTCCAAAGGATTGGAAAAGGGCACAGGTCATCCCCGTTATCAAGAAGGGACGTCGAGCAGATGTGCAGAACTATAGACCTCTATCTCTAACGTCGATCAGTTGTAAAATTTTGGAACACGTATTATGTTCGAGTATAATGACTTTTCTGGAGTCTAGAAATCTACTCTGTAGGAATCATCATGGGTTTCGAAAAAGACGGTCGTGTGAAACCCAGCTCGCGCTATTCGTCCACGAGACTCAGAGGGCCGTAGACATGGGATCACAGGTAGATGCCGTGTTTCTTGACTTCCGCAAGGCGTTCGATACATTTCCCCACAGTCGTTTAATGAACAAAGTACGAGCATATGGACTATCAGACCAATTGTGTGATTGGGTTGAAGAGTTCCTAGATAACAGAACGCAGCACGTCATTCTCAATGGAGAGAAGTCTTCCGAACTAACAGTGATTTCAGGTGTACCGCAGGGGAGTGTCGTAGGACCGTTGCTATTCACAATATACATAAATGACCTTGTGGATGACATCGTAAGTTCACTGAGGCTTTTTGCGGATGATGCTGTAGTATATCGAGTGGTTATAACAGTGAAAATTGTACTGAAATGCAGGAGGATCTGCAGCGAATTGACGCATGGTGCAGGGAATGGCAATTGAATCTCAATGTAGACAAGTTCAATGTGCTGCGAATACATAGAAAGATAGATCCCTTATCATTTAGCTACTAAATAGCAGGGCAGCAACTGGAAGAAGTTAATTCCATAAATTATCTGGGAGTACGCATTAGGACTGATTTAAAATGGAATGATTATATAAAGTTGATCATTGATAAAGCAGATGCCAGACTGAGATTCATTGGAAGAATCGCCCACTGCTTGAATACTGCTCAGCAGTGTGGAATCCATACCAGATAGGGTTGATAGAAGAGATAGAGAAGATCCAGCGGAGAGCGGCGCGCTTCGTTACAGGATCATTTAGTAATCGCGAAAGCGTTACGGAGATGATAGATAAACTCCAGTGGAAGACTCTGCAGGAGAGACGCTCAGTAGCTCGGTACTGGCTTTGGTTGAAGTTTCGTGAACATACCTTTACCGAAGAGTCAAGCAGTATATTGCTCCCTCCTACGTATATCTCGCGAAGAGACCATGAGGATAAAATCAGAGAGATTAGAGCCCACACGGAAGCATACCGACAATTGAACGATACGAGACTGGAATAGAAGGGAGAACCGATAGAGGTACTCAAGGTACCCTCCGCCACACACCGTCAGGTGGCTTGGGGAGTATGGGTGTAGATGTAGATGTAGATTCAACGTCTTGCTGCGTCAATAACCTCTCCGTCATCGACGTACTGCTTCCTGTGTAGTGCATCCTTCATTGGGCCAAACATACGGAAGTCGAAAGGGGCGACATCTGTGCTGAAGGTGAATGAAGAAGAATAGCTCAAAGAGGTTTTGTGAGTTCCTCTTGGATGCGCAGACTCGTGAGAGGTACTGCCTTGTCATGGAGAAGGAAAAGTTCGTTTGCATTTTTGTGGCGACGAATACGCTGATCTAGTTTCTTCAGATTCCTGAGGGTAGCACAATACACTTCAGAGTTAATCGTTGCACCATAAGGGAGGACATCAAACATGATAACGACTTCAGAGTCTCAGGAGACTTTCTCCATGACTTTACCAGCTGAGGGTGTGGCCTTGAACTTTTTCTTCCCAGGAGGGGTGGTGTGGCGACACTCCATGGTTTGCCGTTTTGTTTCCGATTAGAAGTGATGAATCCATGTTCGATCGAGTGGCTATGTTAGACAAAAAATTGTCACGAGCATCTCGTACCGCAAAAGCAGTTCTGCACAGGTCGTCCTGCGTTGCCCTTTATCGTCTTCTGTTAAGCGCCTAGGTACCCAGTGGGCACACACCTTTGAGTACCCCAACTGGTTTACGACTGTGTCAGCACTACCAACATGGACGTCCAGTCGAGCGACTAGGTATTTGATTGTGATCCGTCGATACCTCTAATGAGAGAGTGCGCACGTTCCAGCCTTGCAGAAGTCACAGCTGTATGCTGCCAGCCGGCACGCGGGAAATTAGACAGGTTTGAGACACCTCGCCCACCGACTCGTCGTGCTTTTGTTCACTGCCAAGTATCCGTGGTGGTTCTGCAAGCGCTTACAAATATCTGCTATGCTTTGATTTTCCGACAAAAGAACCTAAACGAGAGATGCATGCTTGGATCGCTCCTTAGTTACACGCGCGAATTTCCTTTTGGAACTTCTTGAAACTATTGGGGCTGAAGCGGGAATATTGCTTACGTCTCATAACAAATTCCGCATTTTGAACTTAAACTGGCGGAAGAAAAAGCTGTGTTGCATTTCTTATTGAACACCGCTCATAATAAATTATGAGCAGCCACTGCATTTCTAACGCAAAACTGCATGTTGCCCGTGGTGTCCTTGACTACCATCATACAACGGATGTTCCACTGTGGACATGGCCAGCACGTTTTCCAGACTTGCTGCCGATTACTTCTGGCCATGGAGAGCCGAGAGAATGGCATTCCACCAGTCGCCACTCACTACTACCGACGAAGTCTTGCGAACAATTGAAGAAGCAATGAACAGTACTCACACAGCTCTCATCCACATTCACTTCTACTCAGCTGCGGTAAACAACCGTTGTTTCTGCCAGAAGTGTCAGTTCTGTGTGCTATATTTCGGGCCCTTTATGCCGCCATATGACACGCCTCCATACTAGAGGATGCTAACGAACGCCTCCGCAGCATCTCTCGACTCGGAGGTAAGCTGTTTCGAACCCTTTTGCAGGAAAAGTTTCGCGTTTAGTGTTTGGCCAGCAAGGGAGAAGAGATGGTGGTATAAAGTTCCTGATCACCAGTCTCAGCGCCGTTCCCCTGGATTAAATTCAAAACCTCTGCGCAGTGTCTCATGAAGTGAGAGCATGTGGCACTCGTGATCCGTCCGTCGTATGGAGATGTTAAGCTCGGCGACCCCGTTAGTGCTACTCGAGAACAGTAGGCTATGTGTTGCCGCTGGGCTCTAGCCTCTCCCTTCTATTCATCCACAACATCAGAATCGCAGCATTATACTGCACAAGCACAGATCACCCTCATCTACCGTATAGAGATACATACTTGTAACTTCATAGTACGTTGAAAGAAGGGAACGAAAAACTACTCCTGCTACGATCTGGCCTAGAACGGCGATGCAGGATTCCTACATCCGTTCCTCTACCTACGCTTATTTCCTGAGTTTGAACTACTAAACGACCTTTAAGTTAATTAAGTGTTGTTCCTGTAATACCATATACACACAATAAGTAAGCTTCCGTTATTCATTATCTTTTCTTCTGTTCAAATTCTGATAACCTTCAGTTTATATCTGTTCTTCAAAAGTCTCTGCAATCTATTGGTCAGTTCACCGAGCCACAATATAACATCAACAGGACATTGAACTAAAAAAGAGTATTTTTATGGGTGACGGTCATTCGGAAATGATCTTCTGAGGTGAGAATACCGCTTGGAAATGGTGAAAAAAAATCAGTGAAGAGTCTGAAGAGCTTTATTTATTGTGCGGTGTATAGAACGATCATGGCGAGCTCCTGTCGATTTTATCACTATCGTACCTGTGACAATCAGCCACTTGTTCTCGCCTAACCAGGATATTAGACCGATTAAAGATATGTATTTCACATGCCCAATATTCATCATCTAATGTTCAAATATTTTTGACCGCCTAGGAGTGATACATTGCTCTTGGCTGTTATAGTCTCACAGTAACACTGATTTCCTTCATTCGTAATAGCGAAAGATTTGTAACTGGAAAATGTACTTCCCGCACTTCAATGTAATATGTTGTAGTGTACCACTGCCATAAATGGCAGTGCTTGTATGAGTTTGGTGGCATGCTGGATTTCAAATAATATTGTTTATTAAATTGTTATAAAAGACGAAACATTTTTAGCCCAGCTCAGGGGAATTTAACAGTCTACAGCCCCATTGGGCGAAGAGCGAAAGACTAGAATATTCCAGCTGACGGTTATCGATTGGCAGCGTGGCCTTTTAATTAACTCAGAGTCCTGATTGTACCTAGGAGGAGGAACACTGTCACACAACGTACAGACTGAATCCATAGGGGATATGGGGTGGACAAACGTCGTCCAAAAAGAATATAAAAAAAGTCGACAGAAGCTTATTTGAAAAGTTTGTATCTACCACCTGTCAGTACAAAAGAAACAGAATAGACAGCATGTTCCAGCAGCACTTGGCGCTAGGGATTTGTTTTCTAATCTCTTAACGGTGTGTAGAGGACAATATTTTCTCTGACACTGGATGTTTCGTTCCATATACTAAAAAAAAAAAAAAAAAACCGGCAGCGACCTCACGTCACGAACTGAAACTCGTTTCCCGCGTCGCCGTTAAAGTATTCAGTTTCTCTACAAATGGTGTGAAAAGCAAATTACCGAGGCACGCTACGAAATTTCTCTGTTACGCGTACATACGTAACTATACGAGGGTACTTGTATTGCTGTTAATGATCACGTATAGTTCAGGAATGACTGCTCCAAATTTATTTCAACAATCTACACTAGCACATTAAGTTTTTGAACATGAGAAGAAATTAGTAGAAAATTGATTTATGAGGTCTTCACCATGTCTTTATTGTAACTGAAGTTTCAGAATATGGTATTCTGTGCTTGATGACGATTTTCACAATCGACAGTGCGAGCCATAATAATGGTTTTTCATAATTTATACGTAGGTACAAACTGAATTTCAGAAGCTATGGTATTTTCAACAGCATTTATAGAATTCCGTCGGTAATTTGTACGTTACAAATAATGTATAACCAAGAATTTATAGTTTATTTATTTTACTCTTGCAAATTTCGCTGCAGTTCAACGTTGTATGACTGCATAGTCCTATTAACGCTCCGTTCCATTTTTTAGATTAAATCTTCCTTCCTTTAAATCTTTTAAGGCTAGATTGATTCCTACTTTACTTTTTTCAAGTACTCGATTGTATACTGGTTCCTGTAACAGACTCCAAACGAAACGTATATCCGTCCAATATGAGTTCCAATTGCGTTCTTCCGAGTTATCAGTATTTTAAATGTCATGTAATGATACACGCAAAGCATAACCTTTTCGCTTAGATAACACTTGCTAGTTAAGTTCATTAATGGACCGAGTAGCATGCTATCAACTCAAAACATTGAAACAGCATTTAATAATAAGCGTCATTTTATCTTCAGTAAAGCCTGCAAATTTCAGCGCATCTAGTCAGTTGTCCATACGTGTCTTCCTTAACTGCTTTATTTTCTCAAAACGTCGAATCTACTGTTCCGATACATTTGTTTCATTACTAAACGCACATCGCCTTTGCATACCACTATCTGGCCGAGACACATACTGAAAACTGGTTATAACCATCTTAGAAGTTGCTGTCGTGAATTGTTCATTATGATCGACCAATGGTTAACTATGTTTAAAAAGACTTGAACTTCTGCTACTTCAGCAACTTTGTTACAGCAAAATTGAACAGTCTGAAAAAATCAGCCTACTAGTCTCAAGCAATAGTTTACTGGTACACTTGTCCTACGTTTCGACAATCTTAAAATTGTCTTATTCAGGAAGTGTAATGAAACATAAATAATATACGAGGGTTGGAACTTTGATAGTGGCAACAATTTATATACAGCTCGTACAAAATAGATACGTATTTCAGAGTTTCGCCGACCTTCAAAGTACTCACCAGCATTGTGTATAACCCGTTGCCAACGACGTGGAAATCGTAGGATACTCGTAGCAGTGCCAGTTGAGTTGAGAGTTCGAAAGGCGCGGTCTATTGGCAGACGAATTTGTAGCAGTTGTGTCTCTAACCTTGTCTTGGTTGTGATCCAAATATTAACATCTTAGAGACATAAGTGATGACACTTTCTGCAGGACCAGACCATTAATTTGCAGGACAATGCTCAAGCACATACAGTGCAAGCTGTTACCGATTTGTTGGACTGATGGGGATGCTAAGTGCTATACCACCTACTGCACTCCCCTGACTTAAGACGTCGTGAGTTCAACTCGATTTCTAAACTGAAGGAAACACTTCACGGCTTTTGCTTCAGAACTGCTACAAATTCTTCGGGCAATAGATCGCCCCTCTCGAACTGTTAACACAACTGCCACTGCTAAGAGTATCCTACGACATCCACATCGCTGGCACCGTGTCATACACAATGCTGGTGACTACTCTGAAGGTCAGTAAAGCTTTAAAATACGTATCTATTTTGTACGAGCTGTAAACTAGTAGTTGCCACTTTTAAAGTATTAGTGGTTACAAACTTATTTTAACACTTGACGTACCGGACTTCTCTGTGCCCCTAGTAGTAGAATGTGGATCATTTATGATCCTCAGTAGGAAAGCACCGTATTTTGGTGATATTTTGAGTGCCGCCTTTTTGACAGTATGTTCAGGAAGACTCTAAAGCGTAATCGAAGGATAATTTGGACTATAAAATGAATAGTACCCTGTCAAATATAAATTTACAGAAACAAACTTTTTTTATTTAGAATTTTGCAGAAGAAATTCCACAGTCTTTCATCAGTCATCATTAAAACGAGTAAAATAATATTACAATGTTTTTTCTTATAAAAAGTTTGAAACATAATCAAAACATTGTTTATATGAGCACTAAAATTTTATTTTTTACTTCTACAGACAAAATAAGTACGGTACTGAGTATTGGACAAAGACTGTAAAACACAGCAGGTGACTAAAATGCTTTGCGTGTTTTCTTGCTTATTGTAACTGAGCAATTAAAACATAAGAACAAAAAACTTCCTTCTATAATAACAAATATTAGGAAATATATAGAAACAGACTTGACAGAGTTGCTGGGATGATCTCACAGTTTAAACATTCAAAAAGAGTTTTTGCTCGGCAGCCTTTACAAACATATTTGTTGCACTTGAAGCATATGTTTCATGTTTTATTCCCCCTTTGTTGTTTGCAGGAAACCTGAATTTGATAACACCTATTTCCATATTATCCAGCGCCAGGATCGGGTAGCTGCAAGGGGAGATAGACTCCTCTAAGAAGTTTGTAGAGGGCAGCAAACTGATCTGCTACTCTGAGTATAAAGTCTCGGTGAGAAATCTTAGAGGTAAGTAATTTAAAAATTGTGTGAGAGTTGATCACGGCAAGGTCAAAGGTATTATAAAAGACATGCCGAGGCCATCGGTAGATGCCAGCTCCAAGACTAGTTTCTAGCCATTCGGTCAACTATATATACTCCACCCCTAATTTCATCATAAAAGTTCACCGATTCTGTAAGGTTCTTCTCAGTATTCTCAGACATCTGATATATAGGATGCATTTTACTAAGAATAAGGGTATTCTTTTTCTTTTTCTCTTGGTATGCTCTGAGAAGATTGTCGCCTGAATTGCTAGTATGTTGCATAGAATGCGTAGTTTCCAATTTGCGTCGCAGGCCCTTAGGGTGATTTCTGAAGAGTGCCAGCTAAAATTCTTCGCTCTTGTTTCAGCTTATCTGTTGTCTGTCGTAATTTTCCATGAGGGCTACGTGCCTGACATCTGCTGCCATGTAAGAGAACTAGTAGCAGTACCCAAGACAGCTGTGTAAGAGGTTCCCGCTACATAATACGTTACTCTTGTGTTTCCCAGTGTCACTCCATGGGTCTGCATGTCGTCAGTCCATATAAAACGGAAAGCCGCGCTGATATTAAGTATCGCCTGACCTCCAAATTCTTCGTGTTTTGCTTTGTTTGCGGCGCAAGGTGTTGTAATACACTAGAGCATCTCGTGAAAAATGTCAAGGCAGGCCCAGACACTATTTAGCACCTGAAAATTGGTGTTACCGGTATGAAATAGCATTAAAATGTGTATGCGTCAAAAATGACCCACATTGTATTACTTGTATAACAAGTGCATTTTTCACTCCTCTGGGTGAGATATAGGGATGAAATTTTGGTGAGTTGTATAACCCCATATAGGATGAAAAGTCACGGTATAAGTTCGTCCTACTATGATTATGGAGGGGGTACGGCTCTCGAAAAACCATAGTGGGTCAGAAATGACCCACATGGTACTTCAAGTATTAAATGGAAAAAATAACAACTATAGCTAAAAGAACATATGATAAGGGTAGTTATTTGCTACAACGGATGTTGATTAAGTACGACGAATAACGCCAATTGGCTCTTGTCATGTACAACATCCATCTTAAGAACCAAATAATCTCATGCCACGATTGCAGAACTGTATTACAGACACGCAGATGAGATGCCATCTGTAGTGGCCCATTAACAGAGGACTCTTGACTTAAAAGTTGACTTATACAATATAGCACAGTGCTGCCAATGGCATTGTGGCAGTGTGTATGCGACAAACAGACAAAGTCATCTGCCCAAATGTACAGGCTCTAGTGCTAACGTAAGCCACCAGAGAGGACGCTAAGTATATGTGCGTAAGAAATTCGTGTGGACTCCATTTAGTAGAATAAGGAAATCCAACACTAAAAGAAAGAAAAGCTGTGTGTTCTATAAGGCCAGTAGTGATCTAAAATGATGTAAAGTGAAACAAATTCAAATGTGCATGTAGAATGAAATGTGAAACATTCTTATGTCAGTTTAAGACAGCAACGTGTAGAAAGTTGCTGTTAAAACTAGTATATGCTGTAAAGTGGAGGGATGTACTAAATTTATTAAATCAAATTTCTAAAAAGAAAAAAACTTCTGTTTAGCGTTAAAAAAGTTTACAAGCAGTAGCTGATCCAGAGGAATACTGCAACAATATTTCGCAGCGTGTATGGTAAGCAGCGCCATTAAAATTAATAAATACTGTAAACAAAATGGTGGATGGGGGCATCATGAACTACAGTTACTTAGAAACAAAAATGGAGAAATCTATGCTTAGCATTATACGAGTTTAGCAACAGTAGCTTATAATAGGGCGACAGTGCAACGACATTTTCCTGTATTTGTAGTAAACAGTACTATTAAAAATAATAAATGCTGTAGGGAAGGGGGAGCGGCTACCATAAACTGAAATTAGTTGAAAGCTAATTGGAAAAACGGAGCCACCTCTGCTTAGCTCTAGAGAAGTTTACAAATGCAAGAAGAAGCAGAACAGAAAAATCGTTCTGGGAGTATGAGACAACCATCCTAAGAATACCGCATCTATAGCCATGACTTACGACTATGGTTGTACGTTTGGCACTAAAAAGATTTAGAAGCAACAGCTTATAGCCGGCTGGAGTGGCCGTGCTGTTCTAGGCACTACAGTCTGCAGCCGAGCGACCGCTACGGTCGCAGGTTCGAATCCTGCCTCGGGCATGGACGTGTGTGATGTCCTTAGGTTAGTTAGGTTTAATTAGTTCTAAGTTCTAGGCTACTGATGGCCTCCAAAGTTAAGTCGCATAGTGCTCAGAGCCATTTGAACCAAGAGCTTATAGCACAGCAATACTGTTTTCCGTTCTCAACAATGGCTCTCTAATTACAATATCTGTAACCAGAAAGTGATTAGCAAAACGTGAAGCCTGTAATTAGAATTCCTAGTGCCCACTTCATCTGAGAAATACATTTGTAGCTACAGCTTATAGATCTGAGGAATTAGGAGATTGTCTGGGATTGATAATCAAAAACCATTCTCTTTAAAATGTTCACTATATTCTGAAAGTCACAGACCAAAAGAATTCACACAATCCAACTACCAGAGCAGTTCAGAGTCTAATGCGCTGATGCACCTATAACTGTTCAAATTAAATGTTTAAGTGAATGTTCGCCATAATTTGATGATAATGTTCATCAAACGCCACGCTAAAGAATGGTAGAATGTCTGTCCCGCGGCGGCGCGTGAAAATACGACATACGCAAACTGAAGATAGATCACTAAAGTCATCCCAGAATTAACACTTCACTCGAAAACGATTACATGGTTACGCGTATCCCGAGTAACTTATTACAGCATCTTATAAAAATCTTAAATCCATTAAATACATTTTTACATACACAAATTCAAAGAAAATAACACAGTTATTCATGTTACATAAACAGATAATTATATCTTAGCAGTTTTTTCTAAACCTGAAAGAAAATTTCACAAATCGTGACAATTTCATTTTTACACTCGTGGTTGTAGCCGCTTTGTCTGGCGTTCTACACTTACATTCACAAGGATAGAGGAGGGGCAGATGCTATGGTGTGCGTCCTTCACGTTCACTCTAAATTACATGGGGAAAGGGGAGGGGTCACTGTGAGTTGTGTCCAAGTCATTCCACGCTTTCACGCAGCTTCCAGGCTGCCATTATCTGGTTTGTCCTGTAGAACAAACAAAAAGAGTGCCTCAGACTCTGTTCACTTAATATCTAAGGGTGGGTTACAATGAAATGGGGATATATACATTTTATCTTTCGATATGTTACTGGAACAAAGTTAACAGAACTTTTTCAATTTTACTCTCGCGGTTACTTAACTGTCATAAAATCGGTAAACAAATGGCTCGAAACGCCGTTAGTCACGTACTAGAGAAAATTTATGCTCAAGGCATACAATAATAAATCCTATTTAATCTCAATTTATCATTTCTGTGCCGGAAGACTGAACCAATGCTCGGTACAATCTTGATACATTTGTATTTTATTTACGTAGCTAACTCATCTTTGATTACCTTATTCTTAGAGATTGTATGAGTAAATTGGTTTAGTAGTTGTCTTCTCAGCTTCTTTGTACATGTGAGTAACTTGTGGTAATAGTACAGTTCTGAGTGTACAAAACACACTACGTTTAGTTGACTACTAAATCCACTTATTGGTCTTCTGCTACTGTGTCAGTTCCACTTCCTCGAAGTGTATTTATGTTGAGCTATAAATAATGTTTCACGTCTGCCATTATGTTACTCAATTATGATGCTAGTGTATGTACTTATTTAACACTCAATCTATTAACATTTAACGCATAGGATAGCACATTTATTTCATATCTGTAGTGTATTGCAGCTGATCAGTTTGATCACGTGGCAATCCATTTCCACTCGATCGGACGCTGAAACCACAGGTAGTCTCTCTCCACCTACCATTAAAGTGCGTTAAGTAATTATGGACGAGCGTCACGCTAAATTCCTTAAACCTATAGGACACCATGAGCTGCTCTGTCTCATCTAACATATGGGTACTTACGGTCGCATTCACGCCTCCAACTCATAACCACAATACATGTAGGTGTGTCACCGCACACCCAACACCAAAATAAAGGCCAGCTCCAACCTTATAAATACTTCAGGGACGTGTCCTTCACGTCTCAACCACAAACACTGTTCAAGTCTATTACTCTGCCAGTCCTTACTACACAAGGTGAGTTCATTGTTACAACTTATCTGCATATTTTTCATAACACTAAGAAATCTCTTTTACTATTAATTAGTTAGCTCTACAGCATACAATTGGTTTCACTGCCACTTCAGATCCTGCTTGTACACGAATTCGTTTATCTTTTTAAATTATTGTTGGAGTACCATTTCCAATAAAACAACACTTAATAATATTACCAGGGTTCTATACACACTTGTTACTCAAATTCCTTTGTATCTTAATTACATCATACTTCTCTACTGTTTATGCCACTGTTAGGTTGGTCACATTAGGTATTTTCTTCACTAATCGGTGGATAGAATGGTTACGGAACTCATGACTTGATAGCTATGACGGAAAATTTTTGTATTGCAAAGAAGGAGTCGAAACTTTAGTAGATAGAAAAGATGAGGAATGAGTGAGACCTGAAAAGGAAAGAAGATCTCACACAGCTGGGACTGCACAGCTGCCACACTGTGTAGAGGTTACATAACAACCCCCTCCCTACAGAAATCAAGATTAATGCTGGCTTGATAACCATAACGGAAAATTTAATGTGTTGGAAAGAAGAGGTCGAAATTTTAGTTGGATAGGAAAGATGAAGATTGAGTGAGACCTGAAATGGGAAAGAAGATCTCACACAGCTGGGACTGCACAGCTGCCACACTGTGTAGAGGTTACATAACAACCCCCTCCCTACAGAATTCATTCACTACCTATGAACTTCTTTAGGTCTATCACGTTCCTGAGACCTAATAGCTTTTTACTCTTAGGATACTCAAGCCTATATGCATTGGCATGTGGTTTTCCTATGATCCTGAAAGGTCCTTGCTATACGAACATTAATTTCTTTGTTTCTGCATTTAATTTCTTTGATTTTCCCTTGGTATTGACAAGGACTAACTGACCTATTTCAAAACTGGTTGGTACAGCTTTTGCGTCATGACGCTCCTTCCTTTCCAATGCTCTTTTTCTTATATTTGTCCTAGCCTTTAACTTCTTCTCGTCTGTGGATATTTGCGTTAGAATATGGAATTCTACCATATGTGCAATCACATTGTGCGGTTCTTGGCCAAACATCAATTCGCAAGGCGCAAAACCAGTTGCATCATGCCTTAAGTTGTTAATTACATTCTCAAAATACTTCATGTGCTCTGCCCAACTTGAGTGTTTCCGAGCACCATAAGTCCTGCAAAGCCTATTCAATTCTCTCATAATACGTTCACTCATATTTCCTTGGGGAAAATACGCAGATATTTTGAGATGTTTCACTCCGGCCTTATCCAGACATTCTTTAAATCTATCAGAAGTAAATTGCGGCCCATTGTCTGACAGTAAAATCTTCGGAACGCCAACGTTCACGAAGAAATCTTTTTCCAACTTTTTTACCAACGTTTTTGCATTTGCTCTTTTAATTAGCTATAGCTTAACGTATTTACTAAATCCATCCACAACAACAATAACACGGGTGCACCCACCTCTCGAAGCAGGAAGAGGGCCAAACAAATCACATGCCAGTAATTCTAGGGTTTCAGTTGGCTCTACTGAATGCATATCCCCATGTATTCTGGTTTTAGCAGCACGGACTTTCTGGCACACTACAGAAGATGCTAGACGCTTGGCAACACGGCGGTACATGATGTCAAACACAACATTCTCTTTCAATTTTGCAATACACTTCTTTGCACCGTAGTGCCCATACCTCAGGTGTACATAGTCGATTAGTAAGTCTACATGTTGTGTGGGAAAGCACAGCTTCCGCTCAGAAACACCTACCTTTTTCCTCCTAAACAGAATACCTTTATGCAGACAGTAGTATTGCGAAACCTTATGATAGTTCGCTTCTCCCAAATAGCTCTTTACTAATTTCAGCTGGTCATCTGCATTCTGCTCACGTCACAAGTTCTTAATCACCCTCTTTAATGCATTTTCTTCCTTTACTTCGTGCAACGCAAACATTCGTACTTCACTTAGACCTGTTGCTGTAATTCCCGCGTCGTCACAGAGCTCCGCTCTTCTAGATAACCCATCAGCTACCAAATTATCTTTCCCCTGAATATATCTGACCTCAGGGTCAAACTGCTGGAGATACAATAACCATCTTACCAAACGAGCATTCCTCAACTTACAGGTCTTTAAAAAGGTCAACGCATTATGGTCACTGTAAACAATAATCATGTGATCTAATAGATACTGCTCAAATTTCTGTACCCCAAATACAATTTCCAATGCTTCCAGTTCTGAGATGTCATAATTTCTCTCTGCTGCCTGTAAAGATCGACTTGCGAAAGCTATAGTCTTGTGCACTTCTTGTTCAGTCTCTATTTCTACTTGGAATATCTCCACAGCTATACCATAGCCCCTAGCATCAACAGACATACAGAATGATTTTTCAAAATCAGGATGATGTAAAATAGGACTATTAACTAAAGATTGTTTAAGCACCTCGAACGCCTGTTGACATTCTGCTGTCCAAACCCAAAGGGTATTCTGTTTCAGCAGGAGGTGAAGACAGGGCGCATTAAAAGCCTGATCACTAACAAACGCCTATAGAAGCCGAAAAGACCGAACATCGATCTCAACTGCTTCTTGTTTCCGGGAGCCTTAAATATTTCAATGACTGCTAGCTTGCCTGGGTCAGGCAGAATACCTTTTCCACTTTTCATATATCCCAAGAAAACTATTTCCTCTTTAACGCTCTCTGTCTTTTCAATCTTTAGTTTTATGCCAGCTCTCTCAATAGCCTCTAACACTTCCTTCAATAAAACTATGTGTTCTTCCCAGG
Source organism: Schistocerca serialis cubense (assembly GCF_023864345.2). Classification (NCBI taxonomy): domain Eukaryota; kingdom Metazoa; phylum Arthropoda; class Insecta; order Orthoptera; family Acrididae; genus Schistocerca; species Schistocerca serialis. Next base: position 738,153,946 of record NC_064643.1, on the reverse strand, counting down.
TAGAAGTTGCTATTAACAGATCATCTATGTAGACTGTAATTTTATTACTTAAGGCTGGTCCTAAAACATTGCACATCACACGTACGAAGGCGCAAACAGAGATATTAAGTCCGACAGGTACCACATGGTATTGGTAACGAACTCCTTCGTACAAGAAAGCTGTGTACTTCCTAGAACTTTCCGCCAGTGGCAAATTCCAATATCCACACGTGATGTCCATAGAGGTTAAGAATTTTACTCCCCGGAACTTTTGCAATAACTCGTCCATGTTCTGCGGTCTATCACTTTCCCTAACTACTATTTCATTCAACCAACGAGTGTCCAAGACCAATCTGACACTCCCGTCTCTTTTTGGTACAACAACAAGAGGATTATTGTAGTCACTGACCGTTTTTTCAATCACACCCCACTCTAGCATTCTCTGTATCTCCTTTCGAACCGCCTCCTTCCTAGCTACATGTATTTGGTATGGCTTCCTGAAAAACACTTAGCCAGGTTTCACCTTTAATGACATTCACAACCTTTGACCACGCCAGGTCGATTTGAAAATACCGTATGATGCCTTTTTAAAACCTGTCTCAGTTTTTCCTTCTCATTAGCTGAAATTTTATCGATTTCTTGCAATTTAGCTTCTATTTTGTCCAAAATAATTGCTTCTTCTTCTTCTGTGTTTAGCTTACTTTTACTAAGATTAACACCTTAGTCCCAATATGTCCTATTTTTCAGAACTCGTATAGGCAGCTCCCAAGTTTCATCATTAGTTACTACATGTTTATCAATAAAAGGTACCGTAATTACTCCGGTTATCGGCAAGACCATTTTTAACTGGCTTCTTTCAAAGTCAACAACACTCTGATATTTTGACAAGAAATCTATGCCAATTAAAACCTCAATACTGAGATTATTTACAACTAAGCATGGATGATCAATTAAATTACCATTAATATCAAAGAGGAGCAAAGCTTCTTGCTTTACCGTTTTTGACACCTTGCCGGTAGCACCAATTATTCTTAGTCCTGATACCCTCATTACTGTAAGCTTGTCTTTACCAGGTAAAGCATCAAAGAAGGACTGAGATATCGCACTCACCTCACTTCCACTGTCTAATAGACAACGTACATTGATACCCAACATATTCACTATTATTATAGGGTGGCTTATTCTAGTTTTTACAGGTGGTTCCTCAAACTCATCCAATAGTTCCTTTTGGATTTGTCTCCAACTAAAGTTATCGACATCTGTCTTCATTAGATTTAGGTCAAAGTGTGTAGGGGTTTCCTGAATTACATTTTCAGCTGCCTTTTCCAATCGGTCTATTAATTTTAAATCGAAACACCGCACGACTTCATTACATTTAGTTTGCTGAACATGACCCAAATTACTGTAGTCTGAGCGATTCTGCGCCTCCAGACCGGGCATAACACTAGTTAACAGCTAAACCACTTTCACCATTATCGTCGGGTTCCTTCTCAAGTGACAACTGGTCACAGCTACTGGGTTCATCGACCCCCAACAGGCTACCCTCTACATTCTCACTTACCTCCAGTCCTAAATCTATTAGTACAGTATCAACATCCTGCACAGGCACATCATCCTCATCGTAAATATAAGCATGAATTTCTTCTGCTTCTTCACCTGACAATTCAGTATTTTGTAGCTCTTCCCTACCGTTACACTGCTGCGCCTTCTCTTTCTCTTTCCACTTAGAAAGCGTCTCTAACACGGTATCTATCAAGTACTGTGAGTGATCTAATATTTCTGCTGTATCCTTAGATGCTACCGACCCCTCATCCACATGTTCAGTCTGAGTATTCTGATCTGTCTTACCAATTACTGTAATTACTGGCTTAGGAAAAGTAACCGCCTGGTGAGCGCCAGTGTCCTCATAGACTGGAACTAGTTTTCCTGCCTCGGCCTACTACTGTTTCCTTTATTTCCATTATAGTTAACTGGCACAGCACTGCTTTCAACACTGTTATTTACTTGCACATTTTTGTTAGGAACAAAATTACTATCATTTGGATGCCATTGTTGGTTCTGGTAATTATTTCTCCAATTCCTAACTTTCTTAGGATGGCGAACACCTACTGTTCTGATGTTTACATTGCCATTCTGATCGTTCTTAAAATTACTACTAGTGTTATTAGCATTTCTGTTATTACGTGCTTGCTCCTCATTGGCAGCCACACGCTCTACACGTTCCAAATATTCAATGAAACGATCCAGATTGTCTCTAGGGGCAGATATAATTCTGGTTTGCCAATACCATGGCAGTTGGGCTTCAAGACCTAGTATTATCAATTCAGGTTTTAGCTTTTAGGCCGAATGTGACAAACGTGAGATCCACGACCTGGCAAACTCTTAAATAGATTCCTTGCCTGCATTGAAGCGTTTTCCACTCCAAATTTCTCTCAACACTTCATTTTGCTTATTACTAGACCAATACTCATTAATGAAAGCTGTTTTAAATTCCGCTAATGTTTTACACTTCCACTTAACATCAACTGACCAACGTATGGCGTCACCTGCTAAATGGCTTCTAATAAATGAGATTTTCTCTCGTTCAGACCTAGTTGGTGGAATCACATCTTCAAAATCATTCCAGAAATCTAGCCGGTGGATATTTTTATCTGGATCGAACCGCAAGAACTGCCGACACCTGATAAAAGCGGCGTTTGCAGCTACAACTTGTTGTATATTACCATTACCAGAAGTTACTGAAGCTACTTTACTCTCAATGTTAACAATGTTAGAACCGCAAGAACTGCCGACACCCTATAAAAGCGGCGTTTGCAGCTACAACTTGTTGTATATTACCATTACCAGAAGTTACTGAAGCTACTTTACTCTCAATGTTAGCAATGTTAGTACTAATATTTTCTACTCTCATTTCAATATTATCTACTCTTTGCATAATATGAGTAATATCACTTTTGATTGCATCTACTTCTGCTTGACATATGTTTACTTTTATATTAACATCTTTAAACCTACCTGAGCACAGTTCAGATTCCGCCTCGATCTTTTCTGTTAACTTGTGATCCAGCTTCGCATCTTCCATTTGGAAGTCTTTTCGAACCTAAGAAACTTCGGATTTTACTATTTTGTACATTTCAGAAAATTGTTGGGCAACCTTTTTCTTAATATCATCATGATTGTAATCAGTTTTATAATTCAAACTGTCCAGATCCTCTTTCAACTTATTGCAACTAGCTTTGAAGGTATTGTCCATTACCTCCAATCGTTTATTAAAATCAGTTTGGCTGGCCACAATCTCATAATTTAATTCAGCATTATTGCTTTTGACCTCAGTTATTTCAGACTTTAATTCAGCTTTATTGGTTTGTAATTTATTGTCCGTTACCTCAAACCGTTTATTAAAATGGGTTTGGCTGGCCACCATCCTGTTATTTACCTCAATTATATCAGATTTTAACTCAGCTGTCATTCTAGCATTACTGGCAGCTATTGCTTGTAATATTACATTTAAATCAGTACCCCCAGTATCTTTGGGTTGCTCACTAGCTAGCTTTTTACCACACTCAGGTGACGAAAAACTAGCTCCAACACCAGAATCATCAAAACTAAATGAAACTTCTGATTGATCAGTCATGTCTAACTTCTCCTTCTTAAACTCCACCATCTCTGACGTTTGTTTCATTTTTAATTCATCAGAGAAACTATCATCCAATAAGTTAACAATTTCTGATTTCTGCTTTACTACAGAGGTCTCTATTATTGAATCATTGACACTTTTCACACTACTGTCAGAAGACAATACTTCATATTTCACTTTAACATTACTATATTCACGCATATTTACACTTGAATCGTTGTCTGGATTTACAGTTCTCTCAACAGACATAGGTTCTGATTTAAGTTTAATCTCGGTTTCTTCTGGCAGTTCCATCGCCGACAGTATTTTAGTGCGGGTTAGTAAAATTTTTAACAGCTTTTCACTTAACTTAGTTTGCTCTGCACGACGTATGGCGTTGCCGGCGCGGCGTACCAGGATTACTGATGCAACGCGGCGCGTTGAACTGCAGACGGCACTTCGACAGCTGCTGTGTGTTTGCGTGGCCCGCAACTGCAGGCGCGGTTCCAGTTGCTCCGGCGGACGACTGCGGTGAGGCGAAACTGGCTTCTCGCGATGCCGGCAGCGCCGCTAGACTCAGTGCCGGCTCCGTCAATCCAGAGGCGTTGTTAATCCAATTGCGTCATCCACATGCACACTTAACACTATCACTGTTCTAATACTCAGTTGCGTGTCGCATTTCACTCCCTAGTCCGACTATTTAATAATCACTTTCACTTTTACTCAGTTTCTTTCCCTGCCGATTAGCAACATATGTGGGGCGGCGGGTGGAATAATTGAATATATATGTAGAATGTACTGTAGGAAAGATGCATTCCCGGCTGATTAGCAACATATGTGGGGCGGCGGGTGGATTAGTTGTTATAAAATGTTTTGTATTATTTATTTATTTAATGCTGTTGTTTTCCGTTCTCAACAATGGCTCTCTAATTACAATATCTGTAACCAGAAAGTGATTAGCAAAACGTGAAGCCTGTAATTAGAATTCCTAGTGCCCACTTCATCTGAGAAATACATTTGTAGCTACAGCTTGTAGCTCTGTGGAATTTGGAGATTGTCTGGGATTCATAATCAAAACCCATTCTCTCTAAAATGTTCACTATATTCTGAAAGTCACAGACCAAAAGAATCCACACAATCCAACTACCAGAGCAGTTCGGAGTGTAATGCGCTGATGCAACTATAGCTGTTCAAGTTAAATGTTTAAGTGAATGCTCGCCATAATTTGATGATAATGTTCATCAAACGTCATGCTAAATAATGGTAGAATATCTGTCCCGCGGCGGCACGTGAAAATACGACATACACAAACTGAAGATAGATCATTAAAGTCATCCCAGAATTATCACTTCACTCGAAAACGATTTCATGGTTACGCATATCCCAAGTAACTTATTACGGCATCCGATGCTGTTTACAGCAACGATACCGATGCGACGCGACTCCCGGCACAGGTGGTGCGCTGATCAGGGTCTGGAGAAAACTGAATCCTTTCTCTCTCGCATAGCGTTCTTACATATAAAGCCGCGATGCGGACGGCTAAAGGAACGTCTGATCAAAATCCTCTCTCTCGACTAGCCGCTGGGGTAGTAATGCACCACTTTAAGTTATCGAATAAATCATTGCTTCCTTTGCTGATGGCCGATGAAGCTCTCAATTTAAATGTGCAATCAGCACACAAATAAGTCATCATTATAAAAGTCTGACGTGGCTAAGTCAAATATTTTTGGCGAGAGAATTAATTTAATTACACCACACGCAGTAGACAAGCACTGAACTTGCCCTTTGGAGATTCGCTATCGCTATCGTTTTATAATTATTCAGTTGAAACTTCTCACATCTTTATGATTATAACGGATCTCCCTTATACTTAAATTTAAAGACAAAAACCAGAAAATCATGAATTTCAACAAAAATTTTAATTTGTGAGATCCAGAATACTGTTTCTACTGAATTATTATGAAAAAGGAATCTAAATATAAATTTTTAAGTTTCTAGCTCTTTTCTGTAGCGCCAATGATTTTTTACAGAAAAAGTACAAATTTCGAAAATGGTTAAAGTTATTGAACTGATACCCAACACATATTGATTTAGTATTACTCCTGACATGCTAGAAACGTTTCAGGTTATTCACTTGATTTTTAAAGTATTGTGCAACATTTATGACGTCAAAGCTAGTTACAGCGGACTAGGCTGGCACACAACGGAAAGACTGATGTGAATTTTATACTGCGTGAGTAGGCTGCTTCCCTACACAGTGCATGTAATACACAATGTTATTAAATGTTATCGGTACCATACAGAGCTTTTGCTTATTTCGAAACTTGTACGTTCTTACTTAAATTGATGAATTCTTGCTGAATGTTTTAATATTTCATCAATGACCCACAAAGTGTTCCCTAACAAATACAACTCAAAGTTATCCTATTCGTTTATGACCCACAATATACAAACGCAACTCAATCCGACTGCAAATAATTAACACAAAAGAATGGCCCTGAATTAGAATAAATCCTAACAATAAACTATACTTTTTTATGAGTCACTTATCTCACATAAAGTCTTCATTACACCAAAGACAGCAAGCAGCAACTACAGCCAACTAAATAAAAAGATTTTAACTACTGTCGGCTCTAACTACTAATAGGCATATGGTTAGCGAAAGATAGATTTTGTTGCAGAGCAGACAATGTATTTAGCAGATTTTAGCTGAATCATGTGACATCCAGTTCAAAATGTTATATAATCATGAATAATTCAGTTGCCGCAACTTCATCATTTTACAATCCATTTCCAACCAACATTAAATTTCCATGACGGACACACATCCAAACCGTCCGCTCACGCTAACACTTCCCTCCTCCAACATTCGTAACTATTAACTCTCAAGTACATGTCTGACCAGCCACAGAGTCTCTTAGCGAAGGCGCAGAGCCCTGTCAGTGATATTAATGCAGTCTATAGCGCTGCTAACATAGAAACACATAAACAGGCAGCTTAAAATTTATGGCCTTTCTCCATGGAAAATGGAAGAAACTGTATAATGAAGTAAAAGTCTGGGAATCGGAATTGTTAGGACTACAAATATGCAAGCACATAGCTAAAAGAGATGGAAACATCTTGAATGATCAACTGGAACTTGCTAGTAAGAACTTCTCATCAGTATTAAACCACTGCTCACGCCCGTATTGCATGTGTTCACAGATAACCGTTAGCTTCACCGATCAGGTTCTTTTCCTCAAGTCACTTTTTCGTTACAGTAAGTAATAAAGTTACATCTGCATCACAATTTTCAAATATATGTTGCGTTATTCTAAACTTTCTTTACTACATCGTGATAATTTTTTTTCCTAAACTGACTTTGGAATTTGTTGGCTGTTCTGCTTCATGTGCAGTTTCGATACTTCCTTACTGCCACGCTAAAGTTTCTCCATTTGAGCAATTAGCTTCTAACAAAAAATTTTATGTCATGGTGCCCCGTTCACTACAGTACTGAAGACATTTAATAGGACTATATGCTACATGAGCGAAAAGTGTCTTTACAGTGATGCTCTGCTGTAAGCAACTGTTTGTAAACCTGTCTAATACTAATCATAGAATCATAATCATAAGTTATGGCTTGTGATTCTGTTTCTTAGACGGATGTTCCATACGAAAAGAGTCGTTTCGATGTTCGGCTTCTTTTGGTATTTGTAAATTTCTCCAATTCTAAGCAGAAGTGGCCCCATTTTTGCAGTTAGCTTCCAATTAATTTCAGTCTATGGCACCCACTTCCCCTTCCTTACAGTATTTACTACTTTTAGGAGTACTGTTTACTGCAAGCACGGCAAAATGTCGTTGCAATGTCGCTCTATTACAAGCTACTGTTTGTAAATTTGTCTCAGGCTAAACAGAGGTCACTCCATTTCGACATTCAGTTGTTAAGAAATTTTAGTTCATGGCACCGTCCTCTACCCCTTTGTTTACCGTATTTACTACTTTTTATGGCTCTACTTACCAGATACGCGGCAAAATGTCGTTCGTATGTCCATCTGTATAAACTACTGTTTATAAACTTCTTTAACGCGAAACGTTTCTACTTTTTAGCAATTATGTTTAATAATTTGTAGCATGTCTCTCCTCATTACAGCATTACGGGAATGCTCTTACAACAATGATTCTACTTTTCGTTTTTATACGCACTTCTCATTTTTTTTCAGTTGATATGATTTTTTATTAACAGTGGCCTTATACAAGATACGAACTTCCTTTCTTTTTTATTGTATTTATGTAATATACTCAATGCAGTCTACGCACATTTCTTACGTGCACACATTTAGCGTCCCCTGCAGCTAGATTACATTAGCGCTAGAGCCTATATATTTGAGAGGCAGAATTTTGCTGTTTGTCACATACACATGGCTGCAGTCTGAATGGCGTCACTCTGCTCGATTGTATTAGTCAACTTTTACGTCAACAGTCTTAAGTTAGTGGCTCACTGCAGTTGGCACTTTATCTGCACACCTGCACTAAAGCACCAAAGAAACTGGTGTAGACAAGCGTTTTAAATATAAGATGTTAACTGGTACATTACGGCAATGCGGTCGGCAACGCCTACATAAGAAAACAAGTGTCTGGCGCAGTTGGTAAATCGGTTACTGCTGCTACAATAGCATGCTGTCAAGATCTAAGAGAGGTTGAACATGATGTTTTAGTAGGCGCACGAGGGATTGGACAAGGCATCTCAGAGGTAGCGATGAAATTGGAGTTTTCCCGTACGACCACTTCACGACTGTACCATGAATATCAGGAATCCGGTAAAACATCAAATCACCGACATCGCTGCGGCCGAAAAAAGATCCTACAAGAACGCGACCAACGACGACTGAAGAGGCTCGATCAAATTGACGGGAGTGTAACCCTTCCACAAATTATTGATGATTTCAATGGTGGACTTTCTATAAGTGTCAGAGTGCGAACCATTCACCGAAACATCATCGATATGCGCTTTCGGAGGCGAACACCCACTCGTGTACCAATCATGCCCGCGCTCGTCAACACCGACGTTGGACTGTTGATGACTGAAAACATGTTGCCTGGTCAGACGAGACTCGTTTCAAATTGTATCGAGCCAGATGGACGTGTACGGGTATGGAGACAACCTCTTGAATCCACGGACCTTGCATGTCATCAAGGGTACTGGGACTGTAGAAGATGGCGGCGGCTCTGTAATGGTGTGGGGCGTGAGTAGCTGGAGTCATATGAGACACCTGATACGTTTAGACACAACTCTGACAGGTGAGACGTACGTAAGCATCCTGTTTGATCACCTGCATCTATTCATGTCTATTGCGCATTCGGACGGACTTAGGCAAATCCAGGAGGGCAATGTGACTCAACACACGTCCAGAATTGCTACACAGAGGCTCCAGGAACACTTTTCTGAGTATAAACAATTCCACTTGCCACCAGACTCCCCAAACATGAATATTATTGAGCATATCTACGATTCCTTGGAATGTGCTGTTCAGAAGAGATCTCTAGCCCCTCATTCTCTTGCGGATTTTAGACAGCCCTGCAGGATTGATGATGTCCGTTTCCCCCAGACCTACTTCAGACGTTAATCGAGTCCCTGCCGCGTTGTGTTGCGGCACTTATGCATTCTCCTGGGGACTCTATTACACGATATTAAGCAGGTGTACCACTTTCTTTGGCTCTTCAGTGTATAACACAGTAGTGCTGCTATACTAAGTCATTGCCTGTGATTATTTGTGTTCTTAAGTTGGTTGTCGAATTTGTAAAAAGCTGTTTGGCTTTATTCAATGTGCCTAATCACCATGTGATGTAAGAATTGAGTACTCTTACCACACGATCTACAGTTGTTACTACATCCCGTTTAAAATAGTTTTGTAACCATTGTAAGTAGGCTGTTAAGGTTTTTATGTTGGTAACGCCACGTAGCGCTCTGTATGAAAATCACTGACTTTGCTGTGTGCATTTTGCGGCTGGTTGGCATTGTTGGAATATTCGCTATTGTAGTGTTGGGCAGTCGGATGTGAACAACGTAGCGTTGTGCACTTGGAGGTGAGCTTTCCCTGTAATTATTATTACTCTGCCAACGGATGTTATACGGGTGATGTCTGTTTCGGTCACGATTTGCGTTATAAGAATAGCCTTGTCGTCTCCAGTTTTTATTTCTGTCATCGTGGAATTGTGACGGATGTGACCTGTAATGATTGTTTTCCTGTTTTCACATCCCTCGATTGTCAGTGTCAAATTCCAATTGTTGTAAGAGTCCCTCAAAAGCTTCATCGTCGTCTTTGCAACGTCATGCCAAAATAATGTCTCAAATGTTCAGGAAATTTGATTAAGCAAATGTGAGTAAGTTTTGAGGGGCTGTATTGGTTTGACAGATACTGATTCTTGTGCAACATGTCTTCAAAATATTTGACGAGACTGGAAAATTCAGATTGTTCGAAATGTTTCATCATTATGATACTATGTTTTTCGCGATCTTGAGTAGCTTGAGACCAATATGCTGAGAGGAAGTCATGATAAAATTATCCTTCACTGTGACAATTGTGAATGACCGATCACATTCTTACAGCTGGTTCATTCTCTAAGTAGCCACACATAAATTATAATCTGTGCTCTAATGACCAGTTGGGAGGAAAACCATGAGAGAACGGATGAAGCCATGCTTGTGGATGAATGTCGTCGCCTGAATTCTTAAATATTTTGAATTTACGTCTAGTAATGAACAGCATATATTCAAAGTCATCATGACGGCGAGTCGCATATCGGTCATTGTTACGTCATGTTGGGGGTTCCATCTCAAAATTCGGTGACCTTACGAATTTCTTTCATAATTTCCGAAATGCCCTGTGTTATTATTTTGTGGCTTTTCCGTATTTCTATGTCTCTCTTCCTGTATTGGAACGTGAGTGTCCTCTGAAATATGTAATTCTTGTATTACTTGTGCCTACTGATCTTGTAGTTCCCGGGTTTTTCTTTTGTGTTGCGTATTAATTTGATTTTGATTTTGTTTAAATTTCTTAATTTGTTCATACTCTTATGTATCAGTGAACACTACGGGTCTTGTGTCATTCATATCATCATCTACCTTTGTAGATGAGTTAGTGAACTAATCCGAAGGCTCGGCTACTTTCTCCGACAATCAACTGATTTCCTCCGTGTGTTTTTCTGAGCCAAGTTTTAGAGTATCTACTGTGTCGTTTAAGTTTCCCTGAGTTTTTGCAAGTTGCGTAAAGAATCGGTAGATGCAACTGAGTCAATTTTAGCAAGGTGTCGTGAATTTCATGAACAATAGTTTGCAAATCTTTTATAGCTGCTTCGTGGTGCTGTAATGCATTTTCATGCCGCGAAAAAATAGGTAGAAAATACTGACAAATTTGTGTGTTTACGTCATTACAGACGTTTTGACATTTCGATTCGATTTTAAGTAACGCAGCAGTTGAATCATCGCGTGTCTGTTCAAGCGTTGTGTCTAACTTTCGAAGCTTTTACTGTGTTTGCCTCTAATTTTGTTTTCCATTGTATCTAACTTTTGAAGCTGTTGCTGTGTTTGTCTCTGATTTAGTTGCATTGTACATAACTTTTGAAGCTGTTGTCCCATTTTATGCATTAATTGTAATAACAAAGCACTGGTGTCTGAAACATGTTCCTCTGTACTTTTCTGCAGTGCATTTGTACCGGCAACATTCGCACTTTGAATAGCTGAAAATGTGTCTTGACGTGATTGAGACACGGGTAATAACGAAACCTGAATCTACAGTAGTTGCAAGATTGTGACCGGTCATTTCGGATTCCTGGGGCGAGCTGTTGCCGACCGATCGATCGATAATGCTTCCCTGTTCACTAATTGTTTCACTGTCTACAACATTATTTATTGCCTGGACCATTTCCCTATCCACAATTACCAAATTACTTTGTTGAACATAAGTTAATACATTACACGGTGGCGCTAACATACCACTCTCGTATTCACTGTTATTTCTCAATTTATTTTGGAGCCTCGTATTATGTTTTTCAAACGCAATAATTGTCACAATATTTAACACGATGACACAGAAAAGTACAATTTGAAGAGTAAAATAAGAAAACACATTAACATAGAACTGAAAATAATATCTAAGTAATTGCAAGCACAGCTGCGAATTATTTGGTGCAAATCTACACGCATGCCGTAACTGTTCTAAAGTACAACAAAGAAAAACTACAAATACAAAGGAGATTCTCTCTACAATTACGTGCTAGCAATAAACAATAACTACACTAATTACACTAACTACAAGAAAAAATTCAGAAGATTCCCGTGAGGTATCGTATCCTCTGTTAATGGTCGACATTTATAACGTCCCCTTAGAAATATTATAAATGACTGTGCTGGTAAACCTCTCACGTTATTTGATTTTCAAACAGCTGAGCAAAACAACGTACTGAGACATTTTCTCTTATTATGATCATCACTAAACTGACACAATATTTTTAGCGCAACGCAATCTGACTTTCAATAATCCCAACAAAAGAATGGCCCTGACTAACAATAACCAATGTTGTTGTGGTCTTCAGCCTGAGACTGGTTTGATGCAGCTCTCCATGCTACCCTATCCTGTGCAAGCTTCTTCATCTCCCAGTACTTATGGGAACCTACATCCTTCTGAATCTGCTTGGCGTATTCATCTCTTGGTTTCCCTCTACGATTTTTACCCTTCACGCTGCCCTCCAATGATACATTTGTGATCCCTTGATGCCTCAGAACATGTCCTACCAGCCGGTCCCTTCTTCTTGTCAAGTTGTGAGACAAACACCTCTCCTCCCCAATTCTATTCAGTAACTCCTCATTAGTTATGTGATCTACCCATCTACTCTTCAGCATTCTTCTGTAGCACCACATTTCGAAAGCTTCTATTCTCTTCTTGTCCAAACTATTTATCGTCCATGTTTCACTTCCATACATGGCTACCCTCCATACACATATTTTCAGAAACGACTTCCTGACACATCTATACTCGATGTTAACAAATTTCGCTTCTTCAGAAACCCTTTCCTTGCAATTGCCAGTCTACATTTTATATCCTCTCTACTTCGACCATCATCAGTAATTCTGCTCCCCAAATAGCAAAACTCCTTTACTACTTTAAGTGTATCATTTCCTAATCTAATTCCCTCAGCATCACCCGAGTTAATTCGACTACATTCCATTATCTACGTTTTGCTTTTGTTGATGTTCATCTTATATCCTTCTTTCAAGACACAGTCCATTCCGTTCAACTGCTCTTCCAAGTCCTTTGCTGTCTCTGACAGAATTACAATGTCATCGGGGAACCTCAAAGTTTTTATTTCTTCTCCATGGATTTTAATACCTACTCCGTATTTTTCTTTTGTTTCCTTTATTGCATGCTCAATATACAGATTGAATAACATCGGTAAGATTCTACAACCCTGTCTCACTCACTTCCCATCCACTGCTTCCCTTTCATACCCCTCGACTCTTACAACTGCCATCTGGTTTCTGTACAGACTGTAAAACCTTTCGCTCCCTGTATTTTACCCCTGCCACCTTTAGAATTTGAGAGTATTCCAGTCAACATTGTTAAAAGCTTTCTCTAAGTCTACAAATGCTAGAATCGAGGGTTTGCCTTTCCTTAATCCTTCTTCTAAGATAAGTCGTAAGGTCAGTATTGCCTCACGTGTTTCAATACTTCTACGGAATCCGAACTGATCTTCCCCCAGCTCGGCTTCTACCAGTTTTTCCATTCGTCTGTAAAGAATTCGCGTTAGTATTTTGCAGCTGTGACTTATTGAAATGATAGTTCGGTAATTTTCAAATCTGTCAACACCTGCTTTCTTCGGGATTGAAATTGTTATATTCTTCTTGAAGTCTGAGGGTATTTCGCCTTTCTCATACATCTTGCTCACCAGATGGCAGAGTTTTGTCAGGACTGCCTCTCCCAAGGCCGACAGTAGTTCTAACGGAATGTTGTATACTCCCAGGGCCTTGTTTGCACTCAGGTCTTTCAGTGTTCTGTCAAACTCTTCACGCAGTATCGTATCTCCCATTCCGTCTTCATCTACATCCTCTTCCATTTCCATAATATTGTCCTCAAGTACATCGCCCTTGTATAGACCCTCTCTATACTTCTTACACCTTTCTGCTTCCCCTTCTTTGCTTAGAACTGGGTTTCCATCTGAGCTCTTGATATTCATGCAAGTGGTTCTCTTTTCTCCAAAGGTCTCTTTACTTTTCCTGTCAGCAGTATCTATCTTATCCCTAGAGAGACAAGCTTCTACATCCTTACATTTGCCCTCTAGCCATCCCTGCTTAACCATTTTGCACTTCCTGTCGATCTCATTTTTGAGACCTTTGTATTCCTTTTTGCTTGCTTCATTTACTATGTTTTTATATTGTCTCCTTTCATCAATTAAATTTATTATTTCTTCTGTTACCCAAGGATTTCTACTAGCCCTAGTTTGTTTACCTGCTTGATCCTCCACTGCCTTTACTACTTCATCCTTCAGAGCTACCCATTTTTCTTTTACTGTATTTCTTTCCCCCATTCCTCTCAATTTTTCCCTTATGCTCTCCCTGAAACTCTGTACAACCCCTGGTTTAGTCAGTTTATCAAGGTCCCATCTACTTAAATTGCCACCTTTTTGCCGTTTCTTCAGTTTTAATCTACAGTTCATAACCAATAGATTGTGGTCAGAATCCACATCTGCAACTGTAAATGTCTTACAATTTAAAACGTGGTTCCTAAATCTCTGTCTTACCATTGTATAATCTATCTGATACCTTCTAGTATCTCCAGGATTCTTCCATGTAAACAATCTTCATTTATGATTCTTGAACCTTTCACCTTCCATGAATCACTCACCTCACAAAAATATTCGTTACTCGAACAATTGCAATACAGCGAGCGCCAATACTGCCAGCTAAATAGAGGGTTCCAACTACTGAGGGCACTAACTACTGATAGGCATAGTTAGCAACTGAAAGTTTTTGATAGAGAACAAACAATGTATTTACCTTAATATTGTTTATAATTCATAATATGCAGGGTGTTCCAAAAATGACCGGTATATTTGAAACGGCAATAAAAACTAAACGAGCAGCGATAGAAATACACCGTTTGTTGCAATATGCTTGGGACAACAGAACATTTTCAGGCAGACAAACTTTCGAAATTACAGTAGTTACAATTTTCAACAACAGATGGCGCTGCGGTCTGGGAAACTCTATAGTACGATATTTTCCACATATCCACCATGCGTAGCAATAATATGGCGTAGTCTCTGAATGAAATTACCCGAAACCTTTGACAACGTGTCTGGCGGAATGGCTTCACATGCAGATGAGATGTACTGCTTCAGCTGTTCAATTGTTTCTGGATCTGGCGGTACACCTGGTCTTTCAAGTGCCCCACAGAAAGAAGTCACAGGGGTTCATGTCTAGCGAATAGGGAGGCCAATCCACGCCACCTCCTGTATGTTTCGGATAGCCCAAAGCAATCACACGATCATCGAGGTGTTCGCAGTGTCGTCTAAGGCAGTTTGTACCGCCACAAATTCACGAAGAATGTCCAGATAGCGTGATGCAGTAATCGTTTCAGATCTGAAAAATGGGCCTATGATTCCTTTGGAAGAAATGGCGGCCCAGACCAGTACTTTTTGAGGATGCAGGGACGATGGGACTGCAACATGGGGCTTTTCGGTTCCCAATATGCGCCAGTTCTGTTTATTGACGAAGCCGTCCAGGTAAAAATAAGCTTCGTCATTGAACCAAATGCTGCCCACATGCATATCGCCGTCATCAATCCTGTGCACTATATCGTTAGCGAATGTCTCTCCTGCAGCAATGGTAGCGGCGCTGAGGGGTTGCCGCGTTTGAATTTTGTATGGATAGAGGCGTAAACTCTGGCGCATGAGACGATACGTGGACATTGGCGTCATTTGGACCGCAGCTGCAACATGGCGAACGGAAATCCGAGGCCGCTGTTGGATCACCTGCTGCACTAGCTGCACGTTGCCCTCTGTGGTTGCCTTACGCGGTCGCCCTACCTTTCCAGCACGTTCATCCGTCACGTTCCCAGTCCGTTGAAATTTTTCAAACAGATCCTTTATTGTACCGCTTTTCAGTCCTTTGGTTACATTAAACCTCCATTGAAAACTTCGTCTTGTTGCAACGACACTGTGTTCTAGGCGGTGGATTTCCAACACCAGAAAAATCCTCTGTTCTAAGGAATAAACCATATTGTCTACAGCACACTTGCATGTTGTGAACAGCACACGCTTACAGCAGAAAGACGACGTACAGAATGAAAATTGTAAGTACTGTAATTTCGAAAGTTTGTCCGCCTGAAAATGTACTGTTGTCCCAAGCATATTGCAACAAACGGTGTATTTCTATCGCTGCTCGTTTAGTTTTTATTGCCGTTTCAAATATACCGGTCATTTTAGTTCATGACATCCAGTCTTACAAATTTCCTCTTTCTGTTGGACACACGTCCAGATCGTCCGCTATCAAAACTCTGACATATCTCTCCCCACATCCACCACTGCTGGCGGCTCACCCTCAACTGCACAACGCTACGCGCTGTTCACATCCAACTGTCCAACCTACAGTAGCGAATATTCCGACAATGCCAACCAGCCACACACTGCACACAGCACAGTCAGTGATATTCATTCAGAGCGCTACGTGGCGTTACCAACATAAAAGCCTAAACAGCCTACTTACGCCATTAATATAAAATTTAGTGTTCATTATGTGGTATGATGTATCAAGGACGCTCTACTGGCATATCACATTTAGCAACTGAACTGCCTTTCCGTTTGACGCTGATAGCGGTCTCGCAGGATCAGGAGGACCCAACGGGGAGTGCCCACTAAACCACGCCTCCTGTGATCTGTACGACGAGCGCCCTCTGCTGCTGCCATTGTGAGCCTTGCGGCCCATTTATGCTTTGAGTCACTACACCAAAACACCTTCGTTCATGCTTATTCTTTGTGACATCGGTAGTAGGACTCCATTTCTTGTTGCAACTTTTGTAATGAGTCTTTGTATGCTTGGAGAAATACAAGTTAAATAAATCTTACGTTTGTTGTGTTCTTGTTCACTGTTCATTTCTGTTCGTGACCAGGTTTCCTAATATGACAGTTGCTACATCACTCTATAGCCCGCCTCTTTTTATCATAGTGTATAAAGACATATACATTAAACCTATGGAGGCAGACAATTTTAAAAATGTCGAATTGTAGGTCCATGGCAGCAATAAACGGTTATATGCAAATGGTTGGCTGCTTTTTTCATTCTTTGCAAGTTTTCTAAGAAATAGGTTTCAAAATCAATACAATACTTCCTCGATAACAGAACGCAGCATGTCATTCCGAATGCAGAGAAGTCTTCCGAAATAAGAGTGATTTCAGGTGTGCCGCAGGGGAGAGTCGTAGGACCGTTGCTGTTCACAATATATATAAATGAACTCGTGGATAACATCGGAAGTTCTCTGAGGCTTTTTGCGGATGATGCTGTAGTATATCGAGAGGTTGTAAGAATGGAAACTTTTACTGAAATTCAGGAGGATCTACAACGAATTGACGCATGATGCAGGGAATGACAATTGACTCTCAATGTAGACAAGTGTAATGTGCTGCGAATACACAGAAAGAAAGATCTTTTATCATTCAGCTACAATACAGCAAGTCAGCAACTGGACGCAGTTAATTCCATAAATTATCTGGGAGTAGGCATTAGGAGTGATTTAAAGTGGAATGACCATATGTAATCAATCGTCGGTGAAGTGGATGCAAGACTGAGATTCATTGGGTAAATTGTAAAGAAATGCAGTTCGAAAACAAAGGACGTATGTTACAGTACACTTGTTCGCCCATTGCTTAAACCCTGCTCACCGGTGTGGGATCCATACCAGATAGGGTTGATAGAAGAGCTAGAGAAGATCCAACGGAGAGCAGCGCGCTTCGTTACAGGATCATTTAGTAATCGCGAAATCGTTACGGAGATGATAGATAAACTCCAGTGGAACACTCTGCAGGAGAGACGCTCAGTAGCTCGGTACGGGCTTTTGTTGAAGTTTCGAGAACATTCCTTCACCGAGGAGTGATATTGTTCCCCCTTACGTATTTTTTCCCGAAGAGACCTTGAGGATAAAATCAGAGAGATTAGAGCCCACACAGATGCGTACCGACATCCTTTCTTTCCACGAACAGTACGAGACTGGGAGAGACGGGAGAACCGATAGAGGTACTGAAGGTACCCTCCGCCACACACCGTTAGGTGGCTTGCGGAGTATGGATGTAGATGTAGATGTAGATGAATAATGTTTCTGTGCATCCAACGTGTATTACACTACTGCAAACTTTCTACCTGTTATGTGGTAAGCAAGACGTGCACAACAAATACCACGAGGGGCCACCACAATACAAGCACAACCACTCGCATACCCTCTCTCAGCTCGTCTCAGAAGCCACGAGATGACACTCACAAAGTGATCTCTTCCTGTTTATGAACAACATCCCAAAGTGCGTGGTACACGGTTGCTGGTAGTGTGAACAGTCGCCATAGGGAGCGCTGTCTGCGTGGACTTCGTCGCTCCCAACTTGTCCAGGGGGACCTGAAAATCCTGCCGTGTACAGACAGCAAATCATGATGCTCCGTAGACATTCACACAACTAGTACAGTTCAGTGCCCGCAGTCAGCTCAGTACACCTCTCTGAAGATTACCTTCCGACTTATCAGTTGCTGTGTACGCGATACCTAGGCCTGTAACAGAGTTCTGCAACATAACATTCAGTTATAGTGACAATATGTAGACTACCAAGAGATAGCAAAGGAAATTGGGTACCATTTATTAGGTTTAGATCAGCAAGTACCAGACCGGATTTTGTAGCCAAGTACCAATTCGTAACATACTCTTAACAAATTTTATTTAATATTTCTCATTGGGTTGCCACATTCCTGTAATACTGTCACCATGTCAAGCAAGTTTTAGGTAGCAAGCGTGCAATGTATATTTTTAAGGATCTATACCAGAGAAACAATTTTCTCCTGCTCCAGATGTTTGGGCTGGATTAAGAGTAGCATTCTCGTACTACATTCACAACATTTTGGTGACGAAAATAAACTTAATATCTATCACCATAAATATTCTGAGGTCGAAACAGTTTCAAAATCTAAAAAATTTCACAGCACACAATTTGAATAGGAGAAATACTGGACATTATTGAGAACGATACAGTCCAAATGCACAGGATTCTCCTCATTGGACGACAAATAAAACAAATCTATACGGCATAAAAAGAGAAAAATTACTTAGTAGGACAGTTTCTTTAATTTTTTTACGGTGCCTGATTATGTACTTTTTTTTGGCTACACTCCGTGGCTTTATTTTGTGACTTTTATGCTCTAGGAATGCTAAACCGTTTCCTTTCCAGGACGATTTCTGTCAAATTTCTTGACTCTTCAGGGCATATTTTTCAGACAACCGGAACCAGTTCCGCAACCAGAGCTGAATCGACTGCAGTTACTGCCTGTATCATATGAGGTCTTGGTGGCGCACTTGGCCCGAGTTGAAGAAAGAAAGGACGGCCAGCGACAACAATAAATGCCACTGCATATTAAGGATGCCACCTCCACCCTTCCCACTGTTCGATCGAAAAGTGGGGTCCTGAAACACTTATGTCCAGTTACAGGAGCAGGATTAACTCATCGATCAGATGTCAGCTGATGTCGAATGTAAATCACTTTATTAGCTTACTCAGGCCCCACTGTATTTCAGCTTATTCATAAATTGTCACCTACTTTAGAACATTGACTCTTATTCTGATATTAAAGAAAGGCTTGCGAAACGTTTGGCTCACAAGTTCGTGTTGCTGCTGCCAGACATCGATCTTTTCATTGTTTCAGGAAACAAAGCTATAAACAGTGGATTACTGTGTTGGAGGACTTAATTTGTGAATATAAATTTCAGTGTCAAAATGACCAATGTAAGAAATTTTTTGCAGCTTTACTAATTCACAACACGTTTATCATGTGCCTGCTTACTCTAACAAACTCGACTTTCAAAACTGTTTGCTATTGATCTGTGCGTACGAACAAACGCACGTATCTCCTGAAGCAATTAAGTCCGACGATGGTGACGTATTCAATACGTGCAACAGCCGGCACGGCAAAGTGAACAACAGGGCCACTCTCGGAAACACAGAGGGTATAAGCTGAAACAGTCAGAAAACAGGTTTAGATATTCTAAATTACTATGTTATCCATACTGTGTCGTAAAATACAAAAGAGACAGTGTTTCACACTGAAACACACGCTGTAACTATTGTAAAAAGGCCAGATATAGGGTGCGGTGTACAAAATGAAGCGCAACCGACAAAACAGACAATCAAACGTACTACAATGACTGACAGACTGTCCACATCGAACATATGCAAATTGAAAAGATGTTACAATACTGGTGAAAAATACTGAATAAGATACGAGACATCAACAATGAGTTGGAAGCCCAGATAAAATTTCATCTCTGACAGCAGTGCTGTGGCAATGTAAGTGATAATTTTAAAATTAAATCAGTAAATAAATGTAAATGAAACAAGTCAGAATAATATTTACACTAAATATTGAATGAACAGTGTGTGTGTGTGTGTGTGTGTGTGTGTGTGTGTGTGTGTGTGCTAATTAAATTAACAAATTAAACAGAATAAAATTATTACAAAGCGATATTATTGAAGAATAGCTTGAATAGACATCACTTGTGGAAGGTGAAGCAGAAACGGAGTAAAAGTCGAAATAGGCAGTTGTAACAGGTAATTAATATCAGGGGTATGAAGATTTTTCCTTACTCCATCGTGAATGTACGTATTGTAAAACAAGAATATACATTGAAGAGCCCAAGAAACAGGTACATCTGCCTAATATCGTGTAGGGCTCCCGTGAACACGCCGAAGTGCCGCAACACGGCGTGACATGGACTCTAACGATGTCTGAAGCGTTGCAGCGTAAAGTCAGCGCAGGCACGCCAGTCAGGAACGACAGGGAAGAGAAGGCTGTGAGGAGTCAGCCAGTCGCACACTGATCGACGTCCTTCCAGGACGACAACGCGACAGCAGTGACCCTGGGTGAAGAGGACATAAGCGGCGCGCCCGACTTGTGGCAGGCACTGCGATAGCAGCGTAAACATTAGCCGCGTCACTAGAAATCTCTATGTAGCACAGACTTGTGTTTGTCTATTTTGAAGAAGAGTGATTATTTTATATGTCACCCTCTGCTTGCAGCACATCTATAGAAGTCAAGTATTCTAATTGTATTTTGTAGTAAAACTCATTAATACGAGTTGTCTGACATTTTGCTTAGCGAAACGAGTATACAGGATGCCTGGACATAACATGAAGTAGTGCTGGAAGGAACTGACACCATGAATCTTGCAGGGCTGTCCATAAATCTACAAGAATACGAGAGGGTGATTACCTCTTCTGAACAGTACGTTGCAAATAATCCCAGATATGCTCAATAATATTCATGTCTGGTGAATATGGTGGCCGGTGGAAGTGCTTAATCTCAGAAGAGTGCTGCAGGATCCACACTGTACTAATTCTGGACGTGTGGGGTGTCTCATTGTCCTGTTGGATTTACCGAAGCACGTCGGAATGCAGAATAGTCATGACTGAATGCAGGTGATTAGACGGGTTGCTTACGTACGTGTCACCTGTCGTAGTGGTATCTAGACGTATCAAGGGTCCCATATTACTCCAATTGCACACGCCCCACACCATTAAACAGCCTCCACCAGCTAGAACAGTCCCCTCTGACACGCAGGGCCAGTGGATTCATGAGATTGTCTCCATACCCGCACCCGTCCATCCGCTTGATACAATTTTAGACGAGACTTATCCGACCAGGCAACATGTTTTCAGCCATTAACTGTCCAATGTCGGTGTTTACGATCCCAGGCAGACGTCAACCTCTGTGTCGTGCAGTCATCAAGGGTACACGAGTGGGTCTTCCTCTCCGAAAGTCCATATCGATGATTTTTCGTTAGATGATTCTCACACTGACACTTGTAGATGGCCTAGCATTGATATCTGTAGTAATTTGCGGTAGGGTTGAACGAGTCTCTTCAGTCTTCGTTGGTCCTGTTCTTACAGGATCTTTTTTCGGCCGCAACGATGTCGGTGATTTGATGTTTGACCGGATTCCTGATATTCACCGTGAACTCGTGGAAAGGTCTTACGGAAAAAACTCCCATTTCGTCGCTACCTCAGTGATGCTGTGTCCCATCGCTCGTGCGCCGACTGTGACACCTTGTTCAAACTTACTTAAAACTTGATAACCTGCCATTGTAGCAGCAGTAAATAATCTAAAAATTGTGCCAGATCCTTGTTGTCCTATATAGGCGTTGCCGACCGCAGTGCCGTTTTCTGCCTGTTTACATATTTCACTATTTGAATACGGATCCCAGTACCAGTTTCTTTGGCGCTTCAGTGTATGTAGTGCGCAGACAATCACAATTATATAAGTAAAAGGAGTAAAAGTGGACAAGCTGTATGGAATACACATAGTAGAAGTATTTGGAAAATACTGAGACAGGTGCAGTTTAGAAGAGAGAGAGAGAATGTGTGTGAGCTGTGTTTGATCATTAGTATCAAATCATGAGTGCGGAAAAGCAGATTAGCTTTTGGCTTTTGTTTGTTAACTGGAACACATGGTGTTGTGACTCGCTCAGTACGTGCTCAGCAGTTGTGGAGTAACGGCTCTGCAACCCCCACATGCGTTCAATTTAAGGCAGCCTAGGTGCAATGTCTGTAACTGATAGACCAATTTAAATACACAATAATCATATCAAGTTATGTCATATACCCCTTTAATAGCTCTTTCCCGCTACTGGCGGTTTCTTTAATATAAAGTGTTTTCTGTATGTGCTGCAACCAAAAGAAGGAAACTAACTACAGGAAATTATGAACATTTATTGTTAGGTAAATGCCTGAACACGAAGTAATAGTTGGGAAAATTTCTAATGTTACTCATATATCATTACGATTATGGGCATGGAAAATTACAATCTAACTTTAAGCTCTTCGTCATTGCACATCTTTAGGATGGCAATAAATGCTCTGACATAGAATTACGCAATAGACAATAACTGGTAACTGATAGTCATATGGCCAGCATGCAGACAAAGCATATACCAAAGACGATTGATCAAGGATGTCAACAGTACAAAGTTAAAGGTTCAAATGGTTGAAATGGCTCTGAGCACTATGGGACCTAACTTCTGGGGTCACCAGTTCCCTAGAACTAAGAACTACGTAAACCTAACTAACCTAAGGACATCACACATATCCATTCCCGAGGCCGGATTCGAACCTGCGACCGTAGCGGTCGCGTGGTTCCAGACTGTAGCGCATAGAACCGCTTGGCTACCATGGCAGGCTGAGATAAAGATTATAGCACCTCACATAACGGTTTAACCGACATTCTTTAGTGATAGATAATGGGAGCTTCATTATGATATATCCAAACTACTTTAAAAACTACAAATGGTTCAAATGGCTCTGAGCACTATGGGACTTAACATCTATGGTCATCAGTCCCCTAGAACGTAAAACTACTTAAACCTAACTAAACTAAGGACATCACACACATCCATGCCCGAGGCAGGATTCGAACCTGCGACCGTAGCGGTCACGCAGTTCCAGACTGAAGCGCATAGAACCGCTTGACTACCACGGCAGGCTGAGATAAAGATTATAGCACCTCACATAACGGTTTAACCGACATTCTTTAGTGATAGATAATGGGAGCTTCATTATGATATATCCAAACTACTTTAAAAACTACAAATGGTTCAAATGGCTCTGAGCACTATGGGACTTAACATCTATGGTCATCAGTCCCCTAGAACGTAAAACTACTTAAACCTAACTAAACTAAGGACATCACACACATCCATGCCCGAGGCAGGATTCGAACCTGCGACCGTAGCGGTCACGCAGTTCCAGACTGAAGCGCATAGAACCGCTTGACTACCACGGCAGGCTGAGATAAAGATTATAGCACCTCACATAACGGTTTAACCGACATTCTTTAGTGATAGATAATGGGAGCTTCATTATGATATATCCAAACTACTTTAAAAACTACAAATGGTTCAAATGGCTCTGAGCACTATGGGACTTAACATCTATGGTCATCAGTCCCCTAGAACTTAGAACTACTTAAACCTAACTAACCTAAGGACATCACACACATCCATGCCCGAGGCAGGATTCGAACCTGCGACCGTAGCGGTCACGCAGTTCCAGACTGAAGCGCCTAGAACCGCACGGCCAAACCGGCCGGCGGAAAACTACAGACTTGGTCAATATTATATTAATAAAATGAATAAGAAATCGAATTACTCTAAACCTTGGACAAGCATGATTACAAAGTCTCGATACTTCCAAGTCCGTTGTAAAACAATGAAACAAAAGTCAGAGAAATCATTGTTATAAGTAAACTGTAAAAATAACCACACATTCTATCAGACTGTTGCGACAGACACGTGCCTCGTGTACATGGTATTGGCTTCAAAATAAGTTACAAATACAAACTACTTATGAGTTACCAATAACAAAATATATCTAAAAATGCACAAACAACATCGTGAGAGCTCGAGCTAAGAAACCACAAGCTATCTTATAGAAAAGTATCTAAATGGACCAATGTTAATTATTTATGAAACAAATTATTTTAAGTTCCACATATTTTCAAATGGCTCTGAGCTCTATGGGACTTACCAGCTATGGTCATCAGTCCCCTAGAACTTAGAACTACGTAAACCTAGCCAACCTAAGGACATCACACAACACCCAGACATCACGAGGCAGAGAAAATCCATGACCCCGCCGGGAATCGAACCCGGAAACCCTGGCGCGGGAAGCGAGCATGCTACATAATTTCAAAATAAGTAATCTAACATGCGATATACTTCTTACTAACCAAAACAGGTGTAAGAAAAATTAAGAGAAGGAAAACAGAGAAAAACATAATTTTTGTTATCTTCCTATACATCAACATCATAACTTATGCTACAACCCATATAAACCTTTCAATGGCTTGGCTCTGAGCACTATGGGACTTAACTGCTGTGGTCATCAGTCCCTTAGAACTTAGAACTACTTAAACCTAACCAACCTAAGGACATCACACACATCCATGCCCAAGGCAGGATTCGAACCTGCGACCGTAGCGGTCGCGCTGTTCCAGACTGTAGCGCCTTCAACCGCTCGGCCACTCCGAATCTTTCAATGAGTGCCAAATATATTAAGTCCCAGGAACACATAACATCGACAGAAAACTGCTCTATCTACATCTACATCTACATCCATACTCCGCAAGCTACCTGACGGTGTGTGGCGGAGTGTACCTTGAGTACCTCTATCGGTTCTCCCTTCTATTCCAGTCTCGTAGGATTGTCGGTATGCCTCTGTGTGGGCTCTAATCTCTCTGATTTTATCCTCATGGTCTCTTCGCGAGATATACGTAGGAGGGAGCAATATACTGCTTGACTCTTCGATGAAGGTATGTTCTCGAAACTTTGACAAAAGCCCGTGCCGAGCTACTGAGCGTCTCTCCTGCAGAGTCATCCACTGGAGTTTATCTATCATCTCCGTAACGCTTTCGCGATTACTAAATTATCCTGTAACGAAGCGCGCTGCTCTCCGTTGGATCTTCTCTATATCTTCTATCAACCCTATCTGGTACGGATCCCATACTGCTGAGCAGTATTCAAGCAGAGGGCGAACAAGCGTACTGTAACCTACTTCCTTTGTTTTCGGATTGCATTTCCTTAGGATTCTTCTAATGAATCTCAGTCTGGCATCTACTTTACCAACGATCAACATTATATGATCATTCCATTTTAAATCATTCCTAATGCGTACTCCCAGATAATTTATGGTATTAACTGCTTCCAGTTGCTGACCTGCTATTTTGTAGCTAAATGATAAAGGATCTATCTTTCTGTGTATTCGCAGCACATTACACTTGTCTACATTGAGATTCAATTGCCATTCCCTGCACCATGCGTCAATTCGCTGCAGATCCTCCTGCATTTCAGTACAATTTTCCATTGTTACAACCTCTCGATACACCACAGCATCATCTGCAAAAAGCCTCAGTGAACTTCCGATGTCATCCACAAGGTCATTTATGTATATTGTGAATAGCAACGGTCCTATGACACTCCCCTGCGGCACACCTGAAATCACTCTTACTTCGGAAGACTTCTCTCCATTGAGAATGACATGCTGCGTCCTGTTATCTAGGAACTCCTCAATCCAATCACACAATTGGTCTGTTAGTCCATATGCTCTTACTTTGTTCGTTAAACGACTGTGGGGAACTGTATCGAACGCCTTGCGGAAGTCAAGAAACACGGCATCTACCTGTGAACCCATGTCTATGGCCCTCTGAGTCTCGTGGACGAATAGCGCGAGCTGGGTTTCACATGAACGTCTTTTTCGAAACCCATGCTGATTCCTACAGAGTAGATTTCTAGTCTCTAGAAAAGTCATTATACTCGAACACAATACGGGTTCCAAAATTCTACAACTAATCGACGTTAGAGATATAGGTCTATAGTTCTGCACATCTGCTCGACGTCCCTTCTTGAAAACGGGGATGACCTGTGCCCTTTTCCAATCCTTTGGAACGCTACGCTCTTCTAGAGACCTACGGTACACCGCTGCAAGAAGAGGGGCAAGTTCCTTCGCGTACTCTGTGCAAAATTGAACTGGTATCCCATCAGGTCCTGAGGCCTTTCCTCTTTTGAGCGATTTTAATTGTTTCTCTATCCCTCTGTCGTCTATTTCGATATCTACCATTTTGTCATCTGTGCGACAATCTAGAGAAGGAACTACAGCGCAATCTTCCTCTGTTAAGCAACTTTGGAAAAAGACATTTAGTATTTCGGCCTTTAGTCTGTCATCTTCTGTTTCAGTACCATTTTGGTCACAGAGTGTCTGGACATTTTGTTTTGATTCACCTACCGCTTTGACATAAGACCAAAATTTCTTAGGATTTTCTGCCAAGTCAGTACATAGAACTTTACTTTCGAATTAATTGAACGCCTCTCGCATAGCCCTCCTCACACTACATTTCGCTTCGCGTAATTTTTGTTTGTCTGCAAGGCTTTGGTTATGTTTATGTTTGCTGTGAAGTTCCCTTTGCTTCCGCAGCAGTTTTCTAACTCGATTATTGTACCACGGTGGCTCTTTTCCATCTCTTACGATCTTGCTTGGCACATACTCATCTAACGCATTATGTACGACGGTTTTGAACTTTGTCAAAAAAAATGGCTCTGAGCACTATGGGACTCAACTGCTGAGGTCATTAGTCCCCTAGAACTTAGAACTAGTTAAACCTAACTAACCTAAGGACATCACAAACATCCATGCCCGAGGCAGGATTCGAACCTGCGACCGTAGCGGTCTTGCGGTTTCAGACTGCAGCGCCTTTAACCGCACGGCCACTTCGGCCGGCTTGAACTTTGTCCACTGATCCTCAACACTATCTGTACTTGAGACAAAACTTTTGTGTTGAGCCAACAGGTACTCTGAAATCTGCTTTTTGTCACTTTTTCTAAACAGAGAAATCTTCTTGCCCTTTTTAATATTCCTATTTACGGCTGAAATAATCGATGCCGTAACCGCTTTATGATCGCTGATTCCCTGTTCTGCGTTAACTGTTTCAAATAGTTCGGGTCTGTTTGTCACCAGAAGGTCTAATATGTTATCGCCACGAGTCGGTTCTCTGTTTAACTGCTCAAGGTAGTTTTCAGATAAGGCACTTAAAAAAATTTCACTGGATTCTTTGTCCCTGCCACCCGTTATGAACGTCTGAGTCTCCCAGTCTATATCCGGCAAATTAAAATCTCCACCCAGAACTATAACATGGTGGGGAAATCTACTCGAAATATTTTCCAAATTATCCTTCAGGTGCTCAGCCACAACAGCTCCTGAGCCAGGAGGTCTATAGAGACATCCAATTACCATGTCTGAACCTGCTTTAACCCTGACCTTCAGCCAAATCATTTCACATTTCGGATCTCCATCAATTTCCTTCGATACTATTGCACTTCTTATCGCTATAAACACGCCTCCCCTTCACTGTCCAGCCTTTCTCTGCGGTATACATTCCAATCTGAGTTTAGGATTTCATTACTATTTACGTCTGGTTTCAGGCAACTTTCTGTCCCTAGTACTATATGAGCGTTGTGACCGTTTATTAATGAGAGCAGTTCTGGGACCTTTCTGTAGACGCTCCTGCAGTTTACTATTAGCACATTAATATTGTTATTGCCTGTTGCATTTTGCCTACTCCTACCTTGCTGCGTCTCAGGAGGCGTCTTGTCGGGCCTAGGGAGGGGATTCTCAAACCTAAAAAACCCCCATGTGCACTCCATACGTACTCCGCTACCCTTGTAGCCGCTTCCGGCGTGTAGTGCACGCCTGACCTATTCAGGGGGACCCTACATTTCTCCACCCGATAGCGGAGGTCGAGAAATTTGCACCCCAGATCTCCGCAGAATCGTCTGAGCATCTGGTTTAAGCCTTCCACTCGGCTCCAAACCAGAAGACCGCGATCGGTTCTGGGAACGATACTACAAATAGTTAACTCTGATTTCACCCCGCGAGCGAGGCTTTCCGCCTTCACCAATTCCGCCAACCGCCTGTACGAACTGAGGATGACCTCTCAACCCAGACGGCAGGAGTCATTGGTGCCGACATGAGCAACAATTTGCAGTCGGGTGCACCCAGTACTCTCTATCAGGAAGACGTCAGTGTCAAGGCAACAATTTCTTATTCTCTCGAATGGTAGATTAGTGGTATTCTACTATTAAGACTAGAAGCCTTAAAGAAGGCTCGTACTTAATACAATTACTCAGTAACTTTTGTACGGCGAAGTACTGTACAAGACATGCAAACTCATGCCGTAAACACTGCATGGATCACAAGTAGAAATTACTGAAGTAAGTGTATCTGGTACGTCATTATTACAACTATTGAAAGGCTCCTGCAAAAAAATCTTTCATTTTAATTTCTCATCTGCATACCTTCACGAAATGACCACTATTAAAAGATCAAAGAAATTAGACCTCATTGAGCAGCAAGCAGAGTCTTTCTTACCGCTTACCACGCATGAAGTGTGGAGTAAAGTTTGACAATGCTGCGCTAGATACCATCTGATAGAGACTAGTTTGTTTAATAAATCGCGGAACCTGACCGTGTAGTTTGGTCCGATCTCTGCAGGAAGCTACAAACCTTAACAAACTGCAGCGAAAAATTCGGGTTAGCGTGATCTGTGATCGCTCTGTTACAGATATACTGCTGCATGAGGGATATGGTGACTTTATGGTCATAGTAGATACTGTTGTTATGTTTACTGCACGTATCGTAAAACACATCTTAATGGGCAAGCTAGTTATGATGCCGTAAGCACTTCCTGGAATAGAATAGGAAAAATATCGAGCAGCGTGTAAAGGATCACCTAAATGAAAATGATTATTTAGGTGCCACAAACTGCACATCTACATACTGCTGGGTAAATGCTTTAATGCTTAAAGTTTTATATTTTAACAATTAAACACTTTATTGGAGAAATTCACACATGCACACTCTCGTCATTCATAGTCAACACTGCAGTACCAGTCAGTGATTCATGTTCAATGACTAACCACAGTCCACATCCGTGACACACACTGAAGAAAATTACCCATTCGCCGGAGACCCAGAGAGAAGTGAAGTCGCGCCGACAATTACTCCGCAACCGTAGTCGCTCTGGGGTACGTGGAGCGGCCTGATCTGCCGGCCTTTGACAGGAAAGTGGAACGAGTATGTTTCTCAGACCCTGGCTGACATAACCGCTGACATGTAGCAGAGGTGCCCGTTACTTTTCCTAGTGGCGCCTACAGTAACAGAACTTTAATACATTACTAGCCATTAAAATAGCTACACCACGAAGATGACGTGCTACAGACGCGAAATTTAACCTACAGGAAGAAGATGCTGTGATATGCAAATGTTTTGCTTTTCAGAGCATTCACGCAAGGATGGCGCCGTTGGTGACACCTACAACGTGCTCACATGAGGAAAGTTTCCAACCGATTTCTCATACACAAACAGCAGTTGACCGGCGTTGCCTGGTGAAACGTTGTTCTGATGCCTCGTATAAGGAGGATAAATGCGTGACATCACGTTTCCGTCTTTGATAAGGGTCGGATTGTAGCCTAGCGCGATTGCGGTTTATCGTATCGCGACATTGCTGCTCGCGTTGGTCGAGATCCAATGACTGTTAGCAGAATATGGAATCGGTGAGTTCAGGAGGGTAATACGGAACGCCGTGCTATATCCCAACGGCCTCGTACCACTAGCAGTCGAGATGAGAGGCATCCTACCCGCATGGCTGTAACGGATCGTGCAGCCACGTCTCGATCCCTGAGTCAACAGATGGGGACGTTTGCAAGACAACAGCCATCTGCACGAACAGTTCGACGATGTTCGCAGTAGCATGGACTATCAGCTGGGAGACCATGGCTGCGGTTACCCCTGACGCTCCATCACAGACCGGAGCGCCTGCGATGGTGTACTCAACGACGATCCTGGGTGCACGAATGGCAAAACGTCAATTTTTCGGATGAATCCAGTTTCTGTTTACAGCATCATCATGGTCGCATCCGTGTTTGGCGACATCGCGGTGAACGCACATTGGAAGCGTGTATTCATCGCCATAGTGGCTATCACCCGGCGTGATGGTATGGGGTGTCATTGGTTACACGTCTGGGTCACCTCTTGTTCGCATTGACGGCACTTTGAACGTTATATTTCAGATGTGTTACGACCCGTGGCTCTACCCTTCATTCTATCTCTGCGAAACCCTATATTTTGGAAGGATAATTCACGACCGCATGTTGCAGGTCCTGTACGGACCTTTCTGCATACAGAAAATGTTCGACTGCTGCCCTGGCCAGCACATACTCCAGATCTCTCACCAAATGAAAACGTCAGGTTAATGGTGGCCGAGCAACTGGCGCGTCACAATACGCCAGTCAGTACTCTTGATGAACTGTGGTATCGTGTTGAAGCTGCATGTGCAGCTGTACCTGTACACGCCATCAGAGCTCTGCCTGAGCCAATGCCCAGGCCTATCAAGGCCGTTATTACGGCCAGAGGTGGTTGTTCTGGGTACTGGTTTCTCAGGATCTATGCACCCAAAACGCGTGAAAATGTAATCATATGTCAGTTCTCGTATAATATGTTTGTCCAATGACTACCCGTTTATCGGCTGCATTTCTTCTTTGTTTAGCAGTTTTAATGGCGAGTAGTGTACGCTGCACTAAAACCTGGAGTCACTGATCCTTCGATACTGGCGACTGCAGTAAAGCAGAAGGCATCATCTATTAATAACACCTAGCAAAGGACAGAAACTGGGTGCGGACAACCACATTAACATCTTGAGTCGCCTTCTGAAGGGGAACGAACATACACGCCCAAAGCGGACGACAAATGGTTTAACGTGTCTAGTGTGCTATATCGCACGACACCATTCTGGCAGAACTGTGCTACAGCTGCTGTCATCTATGAGAGATGTCATGATCTTCCACCTCACTTAATCATCAGACCTTGTCCATACCGATTTCTTCGTCTCCTGAAACACTAGAAATAACGACAGTACAAAGACTACAAACCGAAACCAGCAGACTGCCTCTTTCGAAAATAGCCGAGACCTCTACAATCGTCCTCAGAATTGTAAAATTAATTTTAATGGCAGTAATTTTAATCCAGAATACACCTATCATCTTTGCTGTAGATAAGTCGTTCATCAATTTTTCTTATTTTGTGCTTGTTGTATGCTTGTGTGCTATGCGTAGGTGAAATCATTGGCATAGCGTGTTTCCCAAAAATATATTTGACCCTAATAGTGGCAGCGCATTGCTAATTTCACTATGATATTACATTACATTCTCAGAACTAGTAACAAACAGTGTTTTGTCACGCAGTATTTGGACGACGAAATGAACAAAAACCCGTAGAACACACGCTGTAATTTCTTTCGCAAACAACACGCACAGCTTTGGTAATTCTTACGCCGTTCGCCGAAGGCATTATGCAAATAACGAAGGCAATTGGGGTTAACGAATGAGTTTGCGTTTCCCTCATTACGCCACACAGTTTTAGTTCGCGCACGCAACGCTGAGTGTAAAAGCAGGCCTGTAAAGGACAAGGAACGTGAACGAACCGCGTCTACATTACTACCATCAAAATGGAAATTTGGAAAAAGCCCTCCTGAATATTTTTTGGCAAAATATGTGCCAACGTTGTGGTTGAGATTTCCGGTAACTGATTTGGTGTTCCTCATCGCGTTAGTTTTTTATATGTGGCCTTCGTCTTCCCTGTATTAGCTGCTGCAGCCTACATCTGAATCTACGTCTCTAATGTTGTCAAATCTTGATCTTCCTCTACATATCCTGCACCCCCCCCCCCCCCCACAACGACAAACACATACAAACATGTTTCCTTCCATTCTTTCTTTTCGAAACTGAAGATTTCAGGTGACGTGCTGACTCAGCACCTTACGACGGACCAAGTGGACTAAACGAAGAATTTTACGGAAGTAACTGCTACCAGTGTTTGTTCCGCTATCATATAATCATACAATAAAGGGTCCTTCTTTCTATGTATTCGCAATACATTACATTTGTAAGCGTAGGCTTCCGCGGCCGTTGTCTTCTGCAATAAAATTCTTCAGGGTATCAGACCGCATCGTCATAATTTAAAATGCGCCAACGTTTCGGCCAGCGTTGCAGCTAGCCTTCATCAGGGCCTAACGTAAGGCCCTGATGAAGGCTAGCTGCAACGCTGGCCGAAACGTTGGCGCATTTTAAATTATGACGATGCGGTATGATACCCTGAAGAATTTTATTGACATTACATTTGTCTATGTTAAGGGACAGTTGCCACTCCCTGCACCAAGTGCCTATCCGCTGCAGATCTTCCTGCATTTCGCTACAATTTTCTAATGCTGCAACTTCTCTGTATACTACAGCATCATCCGCGAAAAGCCGCATGGAACTTCCCTACACTATGAAGTGTAATGTGGCTCACCAAGGCGACGGGCTGGCCCAGCGGTCTGACGTAGGATTCAACACACGTCATACAAATAACATCATAGTTAACTGGTTGCAGCTATAAAATCAAGAATAGATAATTATGCTAATTATCTATTTCAACGAACTTTAATTAACTGTTTCAATAAGTAAATAAAAATCGTAACAATTAATTGTATCCTTTCTACAGGAAGAGATCAATACTAATATTTCTGACTCAACTTACGAATATGATTACATGCCCTGTTTTCCATGTCACCTCTCATTTTCATCAATTTTATCAATGTTCTATGTCATTGCACGGTGGTAACAGACCGAATGATGTTATTGTAATGAGAGTATTTGTACTGCTCAAAATACTTTTCACTTGATTCCTGTGCATGTTGGGTCACTTCCCTGGGTAGCCTGTACGAGGCGAGCGTCGGAGGACGTTGCACACTGCGTTTCTGACTGGTGGCTGCACTTCTCCGAATACTGAGAGAGGCGTACAATGGGCCTAAGCGGCTGGCGGAACGACTGACGTCGGTCGAGTTTCACCTATTGTATGCAGGGCGAAACAACCTGTTAGACTTCTGAGTGTCACCGCAGTTTATGTGTTTACCACTCCAGCGCGTCCGGAACGAAGATCCCTGGCACCGACTGACTGCATTGTCCTCTTGATTCTGAGAATACTTGTGGACCGTGCCCTGCTGGGTGCGACTGCCTGACGCCGGATGGCCGGTGGTCTAGGCAGGTTGTTTTCGTAGCCAGTCAAACAGCAAGTTCAGTGCCCTCAGCTGAATAGCAGAGGCATGATTGGTCAACTTAAACTGAGGCTATATGACGTCATAAAGCCCTGGTCGAAGTTGGAGGGAACGGTCGCTATTGGCGAGAATCATGTTCTGAGACAGCGTGGGGGAATTTTGGAATCAGAACTGAATGGTGCTTCGCGGGTTTAGAGGAGGGTAGGGATTTGAGCAATGTTGGCTTCGCTCTTGCGTTGTGTGGGCGCAGGTTTTTCGGAATCTGATCTTCGTCGGAGTCGGACGGTCTTACGACGTAGACGCACTATTTTCGGCAGAACTTAGAATTCTCGGACAGATATCGAGGGCAGGTGTTGAAACAGAGTTGCTGCACACCTGAAGTCGGCGCCTTCATCTTCAGAAAGCTGCGTACCGACGACGTGCTACAAATTTCAGAATTGGTGAAGTATTTTGCGGCTCCGGAATTGTAGGACCTATCAATTTAATACTGAAGTCCTCAACAGCACGCGCGCTCGCTTTGCCAGAAATCCACCTTGCGTGTTTCTCCATGTGATCCCATGTGAGCTCTCACTACTAATCGCGATATGGTCAAGAGAGTAATGTTTGATTGATTAGGACCTCCAGTCATTATCGACAAGCTATTGCATCACAGAGAGTGGGAGCCCTTGATTTCGAGCCAAGTCTTATTCGCATAGTAGTTCAGGATACCCTATCCTTTAACCTACTGTTTGTGTCGATATTCATGTGCCTTTATGTTCTGATGTATAATAAATGTCATTGTAATACTTAAGCTGCATATCATTTCGTAGATATATGCAGAGTCGATTTTCCTATTGTTTATTTCGATAATGTTCTCTTTTTTGCTTTCTGGGTAGATCACGATTTTTATTAAATTATTATGAGTGTGCACTCCTTATTTTACCAATTTGTAGGGTCCACCATCATTTCCCTTCGTGACCACTGTGCGCATAATTAAATAGTTGGTAAGTAAGGAGAGGGTCTCGTTCATGTGTCGTTCTCATTCAAAATTTCTCATAATTAATGAGGTACAAACTGTGCTCCATCTCGGCACCTCGCAACCTCTTCGTGGTGAAACATACTAATATACTATCAATATGTTTCTCTCTAACCGACTTCGTTTAATAAATTGAATTGTTTCATTAATTTTACCCTTTTTATGAGATATCGGCCTTTACTATCCGTGTTTCATCTTACCAGGCCATCTGTCAATAGCAAAGATTTGGCTATTCGCGAAATCTGGGAGGTAGTATTTTTTCGTCTCAGAGTTGCGCAAAATATATAAATATATATATATATATATATATATTTATATATACATATATATGTATGTGTGTGTGTGTGTGTCTGTGTGTGTGTGTGTGTGTATAATACAAGTAGCCAGTGCCACAGGCGTTGGCCGCTGTACTGCATCACATGTTACAGTATTTGTTGGGACTCGGACTCGCTTCAGCTTCCATGAAGATAATAGTAGTACTAAACGCAGTTCAGATTAATGGTCCCTTATGGCACATAATGAAATCTAGTGTTCAAGTTAGTAAATTCTGTCACATTCAGTGCTCGCTAACAAATCTCCAGTTCTGGTAAAATTTGCTTAGCGCCTGATGACACAATATCCAGCACCTGAGACGTAACCACGAACTCAAAGCACTTCAACCTGCAATACACAACACTCAACCATCAACCAGTTTTCCGCTAGAGGTTCCTGCACTGGACTACTGCTACAGATGGGAACAAAACCAGTCCTTGCGAGGATTCAAATTAATCCTCAAAACACAAACTATCGAATCGCTGCAGACCTGTCAGCCTCCAGTAATCTGGTTACTCCTTACTGATTCATCTACCTATTTGGACCGCTTAGGTATCCTGGGACTCATCAAGAGCTCGAATCGAGTTCAACACTGGACCTCAGATGAATCGTATCTTCAAATCTCTGTCGGAACTCGTGTTAATTTCTTTATAAATCAGCTAAAAGAACCCGTTAAACAATCGTATTCTCTGGTAATCAACTAGTCAAGCTCCCACGCCGAATAACCCAACCTCATGACGTCAACCAGACTGTGGTCAGATGCAACGGACACTCGCGTTCAGACAACTCCCCGATTGCCTGACCAAAACCAAACTGCCGTCGAGACCACATTAAATTTTCAGGAACCATTAAATTTGCAGTCTCTCGGTTACTGACTCTTTAACAATTCAACGTTGCATCTGACTGCCGTCGGCGAATTTCTCAGGGACCAGGTGCGTTGCTATATACACCCTTCTGCAGCACAGGTTTTCAGCATTGCCTTGACCTGCAGTATATTTCTTTTTTCCTTCCATGTACAGCAATTGCTACAACAATTATTTACATAAAGAAAATACGGTTTTACATACAAACAACGCGATTCACTTAAACTTAAAATGCAACTGATGCGCATCTAAGTTGGGCTGATAGCTTTACCTAACGTGACACCGACCACAAAATATTTTTGCACATCGCCAACTCTACGTAGCCGCTGATGTGTACAAAGTTACACTGGCTTCGGACTTAGTCATCTGGGTGCTTCACCATTCTTGTAAGCCATTATACATATAATTACGGAAAGCTAGTGGGGTGCTGAAGCCAAAGTATATATTACTTTACAACTTACGCTACCCCTACCTTACCTCAACTACGCTTGCTTTGCTGTCTCTCGGTTACTGACTCTGCTTCAGAAATACTTGAAGGATGCCTTTAGAACGCGGTGTTGTGTTGCTCGGATTCTATGCGGTCAGCTTCTGTCGGCGTTAAAGAGTCATCATTCATAAAAGAAAGCACATTCGGATAAAAATGAGTTGCACCCACGCACACGCACAATTCAGCCTTTTATTTTTGCATTTGGAATTTGGTCGTGAAATACTTTTCCAGTAGGCACTGCCTTTGAAATAAACTTCCATCACTTGCATATACCTTTTATAGTGTTTCACCACGTTGTAACAGTTTCACAAGTTCTACTATATCAGTGCAACAGATGCAGAAATCCGTAGGGATACGGTATAGATGGAACCGAACATCAGTCCGCAACTGTTAAAGGTCTTTTTAAATGGATGCGAACACGTGCATCGTCTTTTATTACTTGAGTTTTATTTCCGCGCCTCCGGCATAGCATGTTCGTTTTATGACGATATACTTAATGATATACACTCCTGGAAATTGAAATAAGAACACCGTGAATTCATTGTCACAGGAAGGGGAAACTTTATTGACACATTCCTGGGATCAGATACATCACATGATCACACTGACAGAACTACAGGCACATAGACACAGACAACAGAGCATGCACAATGTCGGCACTAGTACAGTGTATATCCACCTTTCGCAACAATGCAGGCTGCTATTCTCCCATGGAGACGATCGTAGAGATGCTGGATGTAGTCCTGTGGAAAGGCTTGCCATGCCATTTCCACCTGGCGCCTCAGTTGGACCAGCGTTCGTGCTGGACGTGCAGACCGCGTGAGACGACGCTTCATCCAGTCCCAAACATGCTCAATGGCGGACAGATCCGGAGATCTTGCTGGCCAGGGTAGTTGACTTACACCTTCTAGAGCACGTTGGGTGGCACGGGATACATGCGGACGTGCATTGTCCTGTTGGAACAGAAAGTTCCGTTGCCGGTCTAGGAATGGTAGAACGATGGGTTCGATGACGGTTTGGATGTACCGTGCACTATTCAGTGTCCCCTCGACGATCACCAGTGGTGTACGGCCAGTGTAGGAGATCGCTCCCCACACCATGATGCCGGGTGTTGGCCCTGTGTGCCTCGGTCGTATGCAGTCCTGATTGTGGCGCTCACCTGCACGGCGCCAAACACGCATACGACCATCATTGGCACCAAGGCAGAAGCGACTCTTATCGCTGAAGACGACACGTCTCCATTCGTCCCTCCATTCACGCCTATCGCGACACCACTGGAGGCGGGCTGCACGATGTTGGGGCGTGAGCGGAAGACGGCCTAACGGTGTGCGGGACCGTAGCCCAGCTTCATGGAGACGGTTGCGAATGGTCCTCGCCGATACCCCAGGAGCAACAGTGTCCCTAATTTGCTGGGAAGTGGCGGTGCGGTCCCCTACGGCACTGCGTAGGATCCTACGGTCTTGGCGTGCATCCGTGCGTCGCTGCGGTCCGGTCCCAGGTCGACGGGCACGTGCACCTTCCGCCGACCACTGGCGACAACATCGATGTACTGTGGAGACCTTACGCCCCACGTGTTGAGCAATTGGGCGGTACGTCAACCCGGCCTCCCGCATGCCCACTATACGCCCTCGCTCAAAGTCCGTCAACTGCACATACGGTTCACGTCCACGCTGTCGCGGCATGCTACCAGTGTTAAAGACTGCGATGGAGCTCCGTATGCCACGGCAAACTGGCTTACACTGACGGCGGCGGTGCACAAATGCTGCGCAGCTAGCGCCATTCGACGGCCAACACCGCGGTTCCTGGTGTGTCCGCTGTGCCGTGCGTGTGATCATTGCTTGTACAGCCCTCTCGCAGTGTCCGGAGCAAGTATGGTGGGTCTGACACACCGGTGTCAATGTGTTCTTTTTTCCATTTCCAGGAGTGTATTTCTCGAACTGTAGCAAAACATCGAAATATTTTTTACTCCTTAGGCGTTCAATTCCGTTCCTATCTACGGAGAGGAAGACAAAGCCGAAGAGATCAGTTTGCTTTCATCGTCTCGTAGAATTACGTACTTTTCTGTCGATCTCGACCGTGTGTAATTAAACTCCGTAGTTATCTGAGTAATACTGCGGAAGAAGATTCCAAAGTCAAACTTATTTAGTATATTGTATGCGAGGGCGTGTCTGGGACTCCTATAACTGACCTGATCAAAATAAAACCATAGGCAAGGGAAATTCTTCTTTCGTTATTTCTTTGTGCGAACTAATCAACCATGGGTATCATGTTCACCGATCAATATTCGTAACCGAAGCAATGAATTATGTACTTTTGAATACATTATGGGAGTGGCAGTGATCAATATCTCACAAATATTTACTATTAAAAACAGACTTGATCACGATTTATTTACCAAGGTGACCGGTTTCGAACACTACTGTGGTCATCTTCAGACCATTGAGTAGGAACTTCTTTCCGTTGGAGAGTCACTACTACTGATTCTCCAACAGAAAGAGGTACTTAATCAATCGTCTGAAGATTGATAAATAAATCGTGATCAAGACTGTTTTTAATAGTAAATGAATTATGTTCTCATACTTCAAATTACTCTCTCTCTCTCTATGGAGGCTATACAGTGCAGAATAAATAAATATCCAGACCAGATCATTCATATATAAGGCATATTTCGACGCACATACAGATCACAGGCTCTCTGGAATCCTCGATACTTACAGCGGAGCACACTGCATAGTATTAGAGAGACTTGACAGTTAGATAAAGATAGATTCATTATTCTAACAGACTCACGGTTAGCATGTTTTCAGTAATACCAACAATTGTAGGACGTATTGAGGAAATAAAGCTCCGTAGAAAGAAAATCAACATACCATGCGGAAATGGGCGCTTTGGCATCAACGCAATTGCCGACACTTTAGGTGAGAGTACCACTAACCATGGCACACGACGTACGAACATTTTCCCTGTACAGACCTTCTGCAAGAACAGTGGCGGCAGATCAGAAGCTTCTGGGGCAATAACTGGCCCCTATTGTACCGACACGGAGGAAATCATTATGCAGCTATACTACCAAGGATCCGTGAACGACCGTGGTACTCCCACTGGTATGTACAACTTTTGGCTACCACGTTCCGCCTCGGCTTTAACCACCCAAAGTTCCGACTGCGGGCGACGACCAAGTCACTACTCTGCTTAGCGCTTCCCATCGGAACAAAACCACTATACTTACACGACGAATAATGTGTCACTACATAAACATATAGGCCGTTTTGCTGCCAAGTCATGTAAGCCCAGTTGCGGTGTGAAGTCAAGCGCCATCATCACCAGTCGGGAACGTTAGAGCAGAGGGGGCTGCGAAGGAGACGTCAGCCAAAACATGCTGATCGTGATCGACACATCTCCAGGACGACAACGTGACGGCAGTGCTCTCTACACGAAGAGAACCTAAGCGCTGCTCCCTACTGACCGCAAGCCAGATCTCCGAGTTCTAAAAGCTCTGAGCACTATGGGACTTAACTTCTGAGGTCATCAGTCCCCTAGAACTTACAACTAATTAAACCTAAGTAACCTAAGGACATCACTCACATCCATGCTCACGGCAGGATTCGAAACTGCGACCGTAGCAGTCGCGCGGTTCCAGACTGTAGCGCCTAGAACCGCTCGGCCACCCTGGCCGGCTCCGAGTTCCACAGAAACGCCAAGACCAGCAACCTGGATAGACGCATCGACTGTATTACTTCACTTCTATTGGAATTGTAGATACCGAAAGGACATGGTCTATTTTGCATGTCGCCCTTCGCTTGCGACATATCTGCATGTCTCAAAGTTAAGTGTCGTCATTTACTTTCTGCAATAAAATTCAAATACGATTTGCTTGAATTGTTGTCTAGCGATCCGAGAAAGCAGGTTTCCTGGGCATCCCATATTTGACGAGTAGGCAGGATACAACACGTCCCAAATTGGACTTTCCCAGAATAGGGAATTTAAAGTTAGCAGTTCCTAATAACTTATTTTGGGAGTTAATTAGAGAACGTCGATAAATTGTAAACATAATGTTTCTATCAAAATGTATAAATCTCTCCTGGAAATGTTTTACCAAACTCATAATTATAGCTTTCAGAATAATTACCTTAAGTGTGAAAGGCAAACAAGTAAAAAGTGACAACTTGCTCGAAAAACAGAATTGTTTTATATTGCCAAGAGGTACTAACTAAAGGAAATTTTAAAAACGCAAAGCTAACATTCGGGCAATATATTTTCTGATGTTGTTATGGTTTTAGCAAATAGTTTGTAATTTTTTAAACGTTTGTAAAACCACAATGTAAACATAGAAATAAATGATGCTGAATGGGTGTATGAAATAGGCCCGCCATTTTTTTTTTCTTCGCTTCTGCGATGAATATTCCATTAGCGTAAGACATCTGAAACCAGCGTATAAAAAAATAAAATTAAAAATTGGTTCAAATGGCTCTGAGCACCATGGGACCTAACTTCTGAGGTCATCAGTCCCCTAGAACGTAGAACTACTTAAAGCTAACTAACCTAAGGACATCACACACATCCATGCCCGACGCAGGATTCGAACCTGGGACCGTAGCGTTCGCGCGGTTCCAGACTGTAGCGCCTAGCACCGCTTGGCCACCCTGGCCGGCCGTATATCAAAGCTCACTGACAGACACCCAGTGCTGTTTATAGAAGGACGCCCTTTTCTCAAACCAGCCTCCTGGAACGGAACCTTGACATTCAGCGTGTTTTCATAGAAGAACAGATGTTCCATGTCCTTTATCGCAGGTGATATGACACAGTTTCAGCGAATTGCTTTCTGTACCAAAAGTTTTTCCCTTCTTCGAGGCACACTCCTGAAGGCCTTTGTCAGAAACACAAAATGCGCCATTTCATAAAACCGTAAACATAATCGTTATCAGGCAGTCGTAGCAGACCAGCGTGCCATGAGCATTTGGACGTACACCACTCGACTGCCAAGGCGCTAAACTGTTTCGTTCAGTTTTAGCTAACTTGTCAGAGAATGATTTGCCTGTCTAGTAGTGTTAAGTATTGTCAGTTTTCAGTTTCTGTGATTTACATCACTTCGCCGCCAACCCGCCATACATAGAGTTCTCAAAAATCATGGGACAGCTATACACGCATCTACAGGTGACGATAATACCTACATCTACATCTACATTGATACTCCGCAAGCCACCCAACGGTGTGTGGCGGAGGGCACTTTACGTGCCACTGTCATTACCTCCCTTTACTGTTCCAGTCGCGTATGGTTCGCGGGAAGAACGACTGTCTGAAAGCCTCCGTGCGCGCTCTAATCTCTCTAATTTTACATTCGTGATCTCCTCGGGAGGTATAAGTAGGGGGAAGCAATATATTCGATACCTCATCCAGAAACGCACCCTCTCGAAACCTGGCGAGCAAGCTACACCGTGATGCAGAGCGCCTCTCTTGCAGAGTCTGCCACTTGAGTTTATTAAACATCTCCGTAACGCTATCACGCTTACCAAATAACCCTGTGACCAAACGCGCCGAAACCGCGTACACAAAGTATAAAAGGGCAGTTGTTTGGTGGGGCTATCATTTGCACTCACATGATTCATATGAAAAGATATCTGATGTTATTGTGGCCTGGCCCCACGACTGGAATTAGTAGACTTTTAACCCGGAATGGTAGTTGGTTCTGGAAGCATGGGACTTTTCATTTCGGAAATCGTTAGTGTAAGCAATATTCCGCGATCTACAGTATCAAGAATGTGCCGATAGTACTAATTACCACACATTACCTCTCACCACGAACAACACAGTTTCCGACAGCTTTCACTTAACGACCGAGGGTAGCAGCGTTTGCGTAAATTTGTTAGTGGTGCCTCTCTGCGTGAAATAACCTCAGAAATTAGTGTGGGGTGTACAACAAACGTACCCATTAGGACAGTGGTGCTAAATTCGGCGATAATGCACTATGGCAGCAGACGACCTACGCGAATGCCTTTGCTAACAGCACGACATCGCCTGCATCGCCTCTCGTGGCCCCGTGGCCATTTCGGTTGGACCCTGGACAGCTGTAAAACCGTGGCCTGCTTAGATGAGTCGCTATTTAAGTTGGTAACGGCTGAGTGACGCACAGTGTCTAGAGGGAGCGTGTTTGATTAGTAATGAAAATGTCCTCGGATCCGCGTTCGGAACTCTCCACAGCTTAAAATTTCATTAATAATCAGCTCTGGCGCCCAAAGACTTCAGGCATAAGAAGTCACCCTCAGTCTGCCAACGGCCTTATCAAAGCAGAGCAGGAGTGTGGACAGAAGTGCACGGCCCTCTCGTGTCCTTGGAATGGGCAACTGACCCTGAAGGAGGAAGAATCAGCAATGATCAACGACATGAGGATGCGAGGCCAGCAGAAACCACTGCATTGAAGACACCTAACGTGTATCCACACGACATGTGGCCTGTAATTGAAAAAGTGTCATGATGATCTGTCCAGTGGCAAACGATACCGAAATAGTCTTCCATTCGGATATCCGGGAGGGGGCTGGTAAGTGGGAGGTGACCAAGAGAAAACGATGAATAACTAACGAAAGGATAATGCTCTACGAGTCGGGGCGTGCTACGTCATAAGTTTGAACTTTATAGGGAAGCTAGAAAATCTGAAAAGGGAAATGCTAAGGCTCAGTCTAGAGAGAGTAGAGGTCGGTAAAGTGAAATGAACAGATCACAAGGATTTTTGATTAGATTTTTGTAATATCAACAGTAGCCGAAAATGGAATAACGGGAATGGAATTCGTTATGAATAGGAAGACAGGGCTGGAAGTATGTTACTGCGATTGGTTCAGTGATAGCGTTGTTCTTATCAGAATCGATAGCAAACCAACACCGACAATGATAGTTCAGGTATACATGTCGACGTCGTAAGCTGAAGATGAAGACATCGATAAAGCATATGCGTGTACTGAAAGAGTCAAACAGTACCTACAGGGAGATGAGAATCTAATAGTGACGGTGGACCGGAATGCAGTTGTAGGGGAAGGAGTAGAAGAAAAGGTTACAGGAGAATGTGGGCTTGGGACAACGAATTAGAGAGGAGAAAGGCTACTTGAGTTATGTAATAAACTTCAGTTTGTAATAGCGAATGCTCTGTTGAAGATCCACAAGATGAGGAGGTATACTTAGAAAAGGTCTGTGGTACCGGATGATTTCCTTTAGATTACATCAAGCTGAGACAGAGATTCCAAAATCAGATACTGGATCGTAAGGCGTACCCAGGAGCAGATACAGACGCAGATCACAATGTAGTATTGATGACGAGTAGGCTGAAGCTTATAAAATTAGTCAGGAAGTATCAAAATGGAAAGTAGTAGGGCACGGAAGTACTAAGAAATGACGAGATACGGTTGAAGTTCTCTAAGGCTATAGATACAATGATAACGAATAGCTCAGTAGATAGTACAGTTGAAGAGAAATGGACATCTCTAAAAAGGGCAATCATAGAAGCTGGAAAGCAAAACACAGGCACAAAGAAGGTAACTGTTAAGAAGTCATAGATAACAGAAGCGATATTTCTGTTGATCAATGAAACAGGGAAGTACAAAAATGTTCACGGCAATTCAGGCATATTGAAATACAAGTTTCTGAGGAATGAAATAAATAGGAAGTATAGGGAAGCTAAGACCCAATGGCTGCATGAAAAATGTGAAGACATCGAAAAGAAACTATCGGCCAAAGGACTGACTCATCGTATAGGGAAGTCAAACCAGCCATAGGTGAAATTAAAGCAAGGGTGGTAACATTAAGAATGCAGCGAGACTTGCACTGTTAAATACGTAGGAGAGAGCGAGTAGGTGGGAATAGTACATTGAAGGCCTCAATGAGGCGGAAGATCTGTCTGATGTGATAGAAGAAGAAACAGGAGTCGATTTAGAAGAGATAGGGGATTCAGTATGAGAATCAGAAGTTTAGAGAGCTTTGGAGGTCTTAAGATCAAATAATGCAGATGGGATTCATGACATTACACTATAATTTGTAAAATCACTAGGGGAAGTGGCAACGAAAAGACTAGGCACGTCGGTGTGTTGAATGTATGTATGGCAACATGCCATCTGACTTTCGGAAAGATATCACCCACAATATTCCGAAGACTGCCAG
The DNA here is from genome assembly GCF_023864345.2 of Schistocerca serialis cubense. NCBI lineage: Eukaryota > Metazoa > Arthropoda > Insecta > Orthoptera > Acrididae > Schistocerca > Schistocerca serialis. The sequence continues at coordinate 738,109,624 of NC_064643.1, read as the reverse complement.
AGCTGACAAGTGCGAGAATTCTCGCAGAATCAGATTAACAGCTCGTGCATCCAAGTTTCTGACAAGTACAATATACCGAAGGATGCGAAAGGAAATTGAGGATGTGTTAGGGGGCTTTAGGAAAGGCAACAGGTAATTCTATAGCTGCGGTTTGTAATGGAAGCAACCCTAAAGAAAAATGAAGACACGTTCATAGAATTTGTCGACCTGGAAAAAGCATTCGATAATGTAAAATTGTACAATATGTTCAAAATTCTGAGAAAATTAGGGGTAAGCTATAGGGAGAGACGGCTAAAGTACAATATGTACAAGAGCCAAAAGGGAATGACAATGAGTAGACGATCAAAACGTAGTGCTCGAATTAAAAAGGGTGTAAGACAGGAATGTAATATTTCCCCCTACCGTTGAGTCTGTACATAGAAAAGCAATGACGGAAGTAAAAAAAAGGTTCAGGAGTGGAATTAAAATTCAAGGTGAAACGATATCAATGATACGATTCGCTAATGATATTCCTATCCTGAGCGAAAGTGGAGAAGAATGGAATGAACAATCTAACGAGTATGGAATATGGATTGAGAGTAAATTGAAGTAGACGAAGGTAATGAGAAGTAGCAGAAATGAGAATAGCGAAAACCTTAACATCAGGATTGGTGGTCACCAAGTGGATGAAGTGCTATCTAGGCAGTAAAATAATCAATGACGGACGGACGGAGGACATCAGTAGCAGACTAGCAATTGCAGAAAAGGCACTCCTGGCCAAGAGAAGTCTACTAATATCAAATTTCGGCCTAAATTTGAGGAAGAAATTTCTAGGGATGTACGTCTGTAATACAGCATTGTGTGATAGTTAATCATGGACTGTGGGAAAACCAGAACTGAGGAGAATCGAAGCATTTGACATGTGGTGCTACAGACGAATGGTTCAAATGGTTCAAATGGCTCTGAGCACTATGGGACTTAACTTCTGAGGTCATCAGTCCCATAGAACTTAGAACTACTTAAACCTAACTAACCTAAGGACTCAGACACATCCATGCCCGAGGCAGGATTTAACCTGCGACCGTAGGGGTCGCGCGGTTCCAGACTGTAGCGCCTAGAACCGTTCGGCCACTCCGGCTGGCTACAGACGAATGTTGAAAATTAGGTGGACTGATAAGATGGGGAATAAGGAGGTTCTGCGCAGAATGGGGGCGGAAAGGAATATGTGGAAAACACTGACAAGGATAAGGGACAGAATGATAGGAAATCTTTCAAGACATCAGTGGATAACTTTTATGATACAAGATGGAGCTGTAGAGGGCAAAAACTGTAGAGGGAAATGAACCGTGAATTTACTTTCAAAAACTTTTCATAGAGAATTTATTTAATTTGCTAGCGATTTATCAGGAACATTAACACATTTAATCACACTAGGTGAGCGTGGAAGTAGTTGCCAGGGAGTAACTGATGAAAATGTAACTACCCCCTAACTGTTAACATGCGGGAGACCGGCAGACTGACATACAGACAGTAACTGCCTAACAAATGCGGACGGGAGACAGACGAGCAAGCTGGGGACGAGAGACTGACCAAGAAAAGAAGTAGAATTTAACAAGTAAATGAAACAACACATCACGAATCACTTAACTTCTAATAAACTGCGATGACTGGCGAAGACCTGGCGCAGCACCCCCAAATCGCTCTCCCGAACCATCCGCTGCCAGCCGATTCAACGGACGCAGGAAGGCGCGCCGAACTCTCGTCTCACGGCGTCACAGGTCGCGCCGACCAGACCGATGTCGTGGGTTGCTCTCGTGTCGGCCGCGAAGCCACTATCCCTGTCTAAACGGCGCGGCCCACTAGACAAACGTGGCGACCTCACATGCGCCGACGTTCAAGACGGACAAGTCACCTTGTGTCTCAGTGCGCGACCGACCAACACATGCAGGAACACATGCAGGAAATAATGGAGAATACAGGTTGCAAGGGCTACTGTGAGATAAAGAGGTTGTCACAGCAGAGAAATTAGTGCCGGGCTGCATCAGTCTAGTCAGAAAACTAATAACTCGAAAGAAAGAAAGAAAGAAAGAGCCGATGTAGAGTTCGAGTGTTGCGCATATCCCACGAAGCCATGGATCCAACTTGTCAACAATGCACTTTGCAAGCTGATGCCGACTCCATAAGGTCGTGGGCTGTGTTTACATGGAATGGACTGGATCTTCTTGTCAAACGGAACCCATCACTCACAGGAAGTGGTTATATTCTGCTACTTGCTGACCATTTTCCGCCATTCATGAACTTCATGTTTCCACAGAGGAATGGAATTTTTATGAATGACAGTGCACGATGTCACCTAGCCAAAATTGTTCGTGATTCGTTCGAAGAACATTCTTGACAGCTCGAGTGACGTATCTGGCCACTAACATTTATGGGATCTATTCTAGCGGTCGTTTCAGGCACAAATTGCTGCACGGCAACATTTTCGCACATTTGGTCGACTATATAGAGAGCATGCCTCAGTATCTCTGCTTGGGACCTACAACGACCTGATGAGGTCATGGGACGTCCACCTAATGCACTCTGCCGGGCAAAATGAGGTCCAACATTATATTGTGAGCTGTCCCATAACTTTAGTCACCTACATTTAAAAGTTCAAACGAATAACTTCTGTAGAGGTATAGCTGAAAATGAAAACTTATCGAACAGCGACCTTCACCAAAGCGAAGAGAATCAGAGATTTTATTTTATTTCTATATTTGAGCTACAGAAAATACGTTCAGAAGAAGCATTTTTGAGGGTCAGGAACTTAATTACCAACGAACTCGTTAAGTGTTCAGATAATGCTGGAAGATAAAGTTAGAGTGTGGGATTCTTACGAAAGCTGTTCTTCAGAAGGTAATGTCCTAGCTCTGCGTATTGTTTGTTCGTCTGTGATGGTGAGTAGCACACAACCTATTATTGAGTTTAGTTTCCTGCGGGTCGGCAAGTGACAGTTTGATTCTCAAGAACATTTCCTGCTCCGCTTTTCTATAAAACGTAGCTACAGTGATTTTGTCTAATAGAAGGGGGAGGAAGAGGAAGAACGCAGCAGACGAAACTTAATACGAACGTCGTTCAATGAAATTAACAGAAAATGTAAAGTGGCAAAGCAGAGGTGGAAAGAAACCTGTTGTTGTTGTTGTGGTCTTCAGTCCTGAGACTGGTTTGATGCAGCTCTCCATGCTACTCTATCATGTGCAAGCTTCTTCATCTCCCAGTACTTACTGCAACCTACATCCTTCTGAATCTGCTTAGTGTATTCATCTCTTGGTCTCCCTCTACGATTTTTACCCTCCACGTTGCCCTCCAATGCTAAATTTGTGATCCCTTCATGCCTCAAAACATGTCCTACCAACCGGTCCCTTCTTCTAGTCAAGTTGTGCCACAAACTTGTCTTCTCCCCAATCCTATTCAATACCTCCTCATTAGTTACGTGATGTACCCACCTTATCTTCAGCATTCTTCTGTAGCACAACATTTCGAAAGCTTCTATTCTCTTCTCATCCAAATTAGTTATCGTCCATGTTTCACTGTCTACACTCCATACAAATACTTTCAGAAACGACTTCCTGACACTTAAAGCTATACTCGATGTTAACAACTTTCTCTTCTTCAGAAACTATTTCCTTGCCATTGCCAGTCTACATTTCATATCCTCTCTACTTCGACCATCATCAGTTATTTTACTACTTTAAGTGTCTCATTTCCTAATCTAATTCCCTCAGCATCACCCGATTTAATTTGACTACATTGCATTATCCTCGTTTTGCTTTTGTTGATGTTCATCTTATATCCTCCTTTCGAGACACTGTCCATTCCGTTCAACTGCTCTTCCAAGTCCTTTGCTGTCTCTGACAGAATTACAATGTCATCGGCGAACCTAAAAGTTTTTACTTCTTCTCCATGAATTTTAATACCTACTCCGAATTTCTCTTTTGTTTGCTTTACTGCTTGCTCAATATACAGATTGAATAACATCGGGGAGAGGCTACAACCCTGTCTCACTCCTTTCCCAACCACTGCTTCCCTTTCATGCCCCTCGACTCTTATAACTGCCATCTGGTTTCTGTACAAATTGTAAATAGCCTTTCGCTCCCTGTATTTTACCTCTACCACCTTCAGAATTCGAAAGAGAGTATTCCAGTTAACATTGTCAAAAGCTTTCTCTAAGTCTACAAATGCTAGAAACGTAGGTTTGCCTTTTCTTAATCTTTCTTCTAAGATAAGTCGTAAGGTCAGTATTGGCTCACGTGTTCCAACATTTCTACGGAATCCAAACTGATCTTCTCCGAGATCCGCTTCTACCAGTTTTTCCATTCGTCTGTAAAGAATTCGCGTTAGTATTTTGCAGCTGTGACTTATTAAACTGATAGTTTGGTAATTTTCACATCTGTCAACACCTGCTTTCTTTGGGATTGGAATTATTATATTCTTCTTGAAGTCTGAGGGTATCTCGCCTGTCTCATGCATCTTGCTCACCAGATGGTAGAGTTTTGTCATGACTGGCTCTCCCAAGGCCATCAGTAGTTCTAATAGAATGTTGTCTACTCCCGGGGAGTTGTTTCGACTCAGGTCTTTCAGTGCTCTGTCAAACTTTTCATGCAGTATCTTATCTCCCATTTCGTCTTCATCTACATCCTCTTCCATTTGCATAATATTGTCCTCAAGTACATCGCCCTTATATAAACCCTCAATATACTCCTTCCACCTTTCTGCCTTCCCTTCTTTGCTTAGAACTGGGTTGCCATCTGAGCTCTTGATATTCATATGAGTGGTTCTCTTCTCTCCAAAGGTCTCTTTAATTTTCCTGTAGGCAGTATCCATCTTACCCCTAGTGAGACAGGCCTCTACATCCTGACATTTGTCCTCTAGCCATCCCAGCTTAGCCATTTATCACTTCCTGTCGATCTCATTTTTGAGACGGTTGTATTCCTTTTCGCCTGCTTCATTTACTGCATTTTTATATTTTCTCCTTTCATCAATTAAATGCAATATTTTTTCTGTTACCCAAGGATTTCTATTAGCCCTCGTCTTTTTACCTACTTGATCGTCTGCTGCCTTCACTACTTCATCCCTCAGAGCTACCCATTCTTCTTCTGCTGTATTTCTTTCCCCCATTCCTGTCAACTGTTTCCTTATGCTCTCCCTGAAACTCTCTACAACCTCTGGTTCTTTCAGTTTATCCAGGTCCCATCTCCTTACATTCCCACCTTTTTGCAGTGTCTTCAGTTTCAATCTGCAGTTCATAACCAATAGATTGTGGTCAGAATCTACATCTGCTCCTGGAAAAGTCTTACAATTTAAAACCTGGTTCCTAAATCTCTGTCTTACCATTATATAATCTATCTGATACCTTTTAGTATTTCCAGGATTCTTCCAGGTATACAACCTTCTTTTACGATTCTTGAACCAAGTGTTAGCTATGATTAAGTTATGCTCTGTGCAAAATTCTACAAGGCGGCTTCCTCTTTCATTTAATCCCCCCAATCCATATTCACCTACTATGTTTCCTTCTCTCCCATTTCCTACTGACGAATTCCAGTCACCAATGACTATTAAATTTTCGTCTCCCTTCACTACCTGAATAATTTCTTTTATCTCGTCATACATTTCATCAATTTCTTCATCATCTGCAGAGCTAGTTGGTATATAAATTTGTACTACTGTAGTAGGCATGGGCTTTGTGTCTATCTTGGCCACAATAATGCGTTCACTATGCTGTTTGTAGTAGCCAACCCGCACTCCTATTTTTTTATTCATTATTAAGCCTACTCCTGCATTACCCCTATTTGATTTTGTATTTATAACCCTGTAATCACCTGACCAAAAGTCTTGTTCCTTCTGCCACCGAACTTCACTAATTCCCACTATATCTAACTTTAACCTATCCATTTACATTTTTAAATTTTCTAATCTACCTGCCCGATTAAGGGATCTGACATTCCACGCTCCGATCCGTAGAACGACAGTTTTCTTTCTCCTGATAACGATGTCGTCTTGAGTAGTCCCCGCCCGGAGATCCGAATGGGGGACTATTTTACCTCCGGAATATTTTACCCAAGAGGACGCCATCATCATTTAATCATACAGTAAAGCTGCATGTCCTCTGGAAAAATTACGGCTGTAGTTTCCCCTTGCTCTCAGCCGTTCGCAGTACCAGAACAGGAAGGCCGTTTTGGTTAGTGTTACAAGGCCAGATCAGTCAATCATCCAGACTGTTGCCCCTGCAACAGCTGAAAAGGCTGCTGCCCCTCTTCAGGAACCACATGTTTGTCTGGCTTCTCAACATGTACCCCTCCGTTGTGGTTGCACCAACGGTACGGCCATCTGTATCGCTGAGGCACGCAAGCCTCCCCACCTACGGCAAAGTCCATGGTTCATGGGGGGAAGAAACCTGTATGGACATTAATTCTCCTATAGCCGTTTCAATTGGTCTCCCATATATAGTGGTGTTGTGCCTGTGAGCTGTTTTATAAATTTTTCTAGGTAAAAAGTTTTCCACACGCCAGGGTGCTTTCTAAATCAGTAGATAAATAACGAGACAACGACTTAAATGTAAGCATTCTAAAGTGAACAAAAAAGTAAATACCGCGGAATTACTGACATCTGACTGCGAGAGAACCCCTGAAGCGTGTGCGGATGTCGTTGAGCTCAGATGACAAGGTCATATGGATGTAATACATAGAGGTCTTTTCAACGTAAAAATATTTTAAGACAATATTTTAGCTAGAGAAGAGGAAGTCTATGAAGATGGGGTGCGTGATAGGATATTGAAAGAAGAATTTGACAGAGCGCTGATAGACCTACGAGTATGTCGAAACGAGGCCTCTGCAGTTGACGACATTCCCCTAGACTTAATATGATTTTACAGAGAGCCGGTCTTGATACACACATTCTACCTCGTATGCAAGGCTCAGTATCCTTTGAATTCAAATGGTTCAAATGGCTCCGAGCACTATGGGACTTAACATCTGAGGTCATCAGTCCCCTAGAACTTAGAACTACTTAAACCTAACTAACCTAAGGACATCACACACATCTATGCTCGGAAAAAAAAGTTCAAATGTGCGTGAAATCTTATGCGACTTAACTGCTAAGGTCATCAGTCCCTATGCTTACACACTACTTAACCTAAATTATCCTAAGGACAAACACACATACCCAAGCCCGAGGGAGGACTCGAATCTCCGCCGGGACCAGCGTCTCTGACCGCTCGGCTAATCCCGCGCGGCGTCTCTAAAATAATGACAGGAATTATTTACAGAAGAATGGAAAAACTGCTAGAAGTCTCCCTCGGGTAAGATGAGTTCGTGCGACACGAAAATGTAGGAACGATGCGAGGCAGTTCTGACCATACGACTAACCTTCGAAGATAGGTTGAAGAAAGGCACAGCCACGTTCACAGTATTTGGAAATTTAAAGAAAGCTTTTGGCAATGTTGACTGGACTGAACTAAATGAAATTTTGAAGATAGTAGGAATAAAACAGAGGGAGGAAAGTTATTAAAAATTTGTGAAGAAACCGGACTTCAGTTATATGTGTCGAAGTGTCAGACACTCCTGTAATGACTACAAGTTAGTGTTACACTTTTACAGGACTTTCATCATATAACTATTTGTTTTTATGCAGTCGAGCCATTAGTTTCGTCTCTGACACCCATTTTATTTTTTATGGGAGAATATAGGTAATAAAGTAATATCTGAAAGTAAATTTATGTTGGAGCTGCAACTGTTTGTAGCCGGAATAAGATATGTCACCGGCGTAGATCGAACATATAATTTAGAAAAAGTGTTAATAACCCTTAGGCTTTCGGAATTCATTAGATAAAATACCAAACTTCCTAGTATTTATCTCAGGAGGATACAGGTTTCCAAAATTAATAACTAACGGCAGGTTTTATGTATCTCACTACCGAGAAATACTAACAGACTAGCAAAAGCTCTCGCTCACAATAATCTTTGCTAACTCAACTGTTTTAAGAGAGGATTACATTTACGATACCTGTTGAAGTAATGAGGAAATCTATTTATAAAATAAGGCGCTCTGTCCTTAAAATAACATATAACAACATAGTTCGAACACTAAGAACTGCATTATAAAAGGTGCACCCTTGGTGTCAATGGCGTAATAACGAGTGATTTCCTAACAGAGAGGAGAAGCTACTTTCTTCTAAGAGTAAATTTTGTCCAGATACACAATATAAGTAAAGGAGTCTTTGTATGAGTTGAATATTGATTTTAGTCGTGTTTTAAGCATTTCAACTGTTATTATTTACAGAATCAAACAATCCTTTAATAAACAGATTCAACATAAATACCACTCAGATGTATAACGTCCTCTGGAAAAATTACGGCTGTAGTTTCCCCTTGCTCTCAGCCGTTCGCAGTACCAGAACAGGAAGGCCGTTTTGGTTAGTGTTACAAGGCCAGATCAGTCAATCATCCAGACTTGTTATACACGAAGGTCTAATTTCATAGATGTATTTCATCACTGTAGACAAGATACTAAACGAGATACTGAGTTATGCTTTTTTGCAGGTCTAAGGACAGAATACGTAACTTTTAGGCGATGACACACTGAGCTGCGTCAGTGATGGCGTTCGTTAGTATTGTACAAGTGTGCTTTAGCATACTGATTGTTCTAATTTAATTCTTGTTTGCACAGTCAGACATCATACAGCATTCTAAAATAAGCTGGTAATGCGTCCATCCTAGGCTTATTCCTTGTAAATTTTCGAAAAATTTCACTTCGCTTGCAATTCAAGATGTTGACAGTCTAAAGGAAACCGAATGAGTGGTCACTGCTCGTCTGTAGTGGTGCTCTCTATGCGCCCTTATGCCTTTTACTTCTTCGAGTGAACCACCTCGCATACCAACAGAAAATTTGCTCCATATTTTCCTTCCCTAATCATACATTTCAAACTATCGATCCTTATGCATGAATCAGTAACTGAACCACCCGTTTTTCGTACATAAGTCACAAATGAAAAATCTTCATCATTAGTAAAAATAGTCAAAAACATTTACGTTTGTAGACACATAATAATAATATAATGTATTAATGGCGCAAAGCGTTGGTGTTGCAAGGATATGAAAAGGAAGCAGTGATCGAGAAGACAGTGAGATAGTGTTGGAGCATGTCAATGATGTTATTCAGTGTGTACAGTGAGCAAGTATTAAAATAAACCAGGTAGAAATTTTGAAAGAAAAACAGTTGAGGAAAAAATAGAGACCAGTAATTCTGCCGACGACACAATAGGAAAAATGACTTGGATTATCAGTTGATTGTGGTGGACAGTGTTATCAAAAGAGGTCGTAAGATGAGAACAAACAAAAGCAAAGCAATTGCAATATAATGTACCGAACAATGTCGGATTATACTAACAGAGCTGTATTATGAAATGAAAAACTAAATGCAGTTGATGATTTTTGCTGTTTCGACGGCACAATAACCCACGATAGCCAAAGTCGAGAACATCAAATGCACACAAGCCTCTCATCGCTGCTCGTTAGCCGAATTGCTGGTGCCGAACGTAACTAGCCAAAACTGCTAACATGAAATTTCATTAGCAGAGTACACGAGAGCTCGTAGCGTTAAACTACGCTACTGTAGCTTATTAATTTGCCCGTCTACGTCGATAAAAACATCATTAAATGCGAAATACATTAACTGATATTGTGCCTTTCTTAGTACTAGTCGAGGTTGGAGATTTCAGTTACAAGGATAAGAATACTGACTATTAGTGGCTATTGAGAGTTTTTTTTTCTCTTACTGGCTACCAATTTTTAAGTAGATAAACGTCAATGGAATGGATGCAGTTCTCGAGGAGAAATGTCTTGCAGTTAGACTTGAAACTTATTTTTCTACCTTTCAGACAACGTTATTGGGGAACCGATAAAAGGGTTTTCTTGCTGCGTACTGGGCTCCTTTCTGAGTCACAAACAGCTTTGATCATGGGTAATAAACGTCACTTTCCTCTCTATTGTTGTAAGTGTCGACATCATTGTCCTTTATCTTGTGATGGTTCAATTAAAACATCTAGCTCCTGGAACAAATAACTAAATGACGTCCGTAGGTGAACAACACTTATTATTCTTCCTCATCGCATTTGGGCAATCAATGCTTTCTTCTTCTGATGAGTTAGCACAGAAAATAATTTCATATATTGGGTGGAAATATGAAGATTGTGTATGCACGCTGATTCGTTTGTTTCCAGCAACTATTCGAAGAGCAAAAGTAGCTGAACTAGATTTTTCGAGAAAATCAGTAATATGCTTCTTTCAATTCAAGTTTTCAACAGTAGGTACACCCATTAATTTGGATCATTCTACCGTATTTACTGGATCCTGTTCATGTGTTGCATAAGTAGGTGGTACGATTCTGTTTGTTGTACAGATGTGATTACACTGTGTTTTTTTTTAATTTAGAGAGAGTACATTTTCTGCGAACCTCTTAATAACTGTTGTTGTTGTTGTGGTCTTCAGTCCTGAGACTGGTTTGATGCAGCTCTCCATGCTACTCTATCCTGTGCAAGCTTCTTCATCTCCCAGTACCTACTGCAACCTACATCCTTCTGAATCTGCTTAGTGTATTCATCTCTTGGTCTCCACCTACGATTTTTACCCTCCACGCTGCCCTCCAATACTAAATTGGTGATCCCTTGATGCCTCAGAACATGTCCTACCAACCGATCCCTTCTTCTGTTTAAGTTGTGCCACAAACTCCTCTTCTCCCCAATCCTATTCAGTACCTCCTCATTAGGTATGTGATCTATACATCTAATCTTCAGCATTCTTCTGTAGCAAGACATTTCGAAAGCTTCTATTCTCTTCTTGTCCAAACTATTTGTCGTCCATGTTTCACTTCCATACATGGCTACACTCCATACAAATACTTTCAGAAATGACTTCCTGACACTTAAATCTATACTCGATGTTAACAAATTTCTCTTCTGCAGAAACGCTTTCCTTGCCATTGCCAGTCTACATTTTATATCCTCTCTACTTCGACCATCATCAGTTATTTTGCTACTTAATAACTGCTTGCAAAATATTACTTACAATCACTTCTGTAGCTTTCTATTTAATGGTAATTCTTGTAACACTAGCCCTGTCTGCAAAAATTACTAGATCTGATTGTTGAATAGCAAAAAGGAGATCATTCACATACATAAGAAAAAGGTGTGCGACCCCCTTTGGGATATCTCCCCTGTCACTGAAATTTTCTACCCTTCTGACATTACTGGAATTGTTCAGAAAAACGTTTTGCAATCTGTTTCTCAACTACCATTCAAACCAGCTGTGCATATATACAACTATTCAATGAAACTTCATTTTTCTAAGAAAGGAACATGATCCACATAGTCAAAACATTGGAAAGGTCATAAAAGATACCAACTGGCGATAAATTATCATCTAATACTTCATGTTACTTTATGAGTGATTGTATAATTAGCGTTCTCAGTCGAGAAACACCTAGGGAGTCTAGCAACCCTTAGGGAATTAAAATTGTGATATGGTAAGTAAATTGTTTCCAGCTTTAGTGGAAATAATTTCCATGTAGCTTGGAAACAACTTTTGAGTACTTACTTTTTGGAATATTTTGGAGAAAGACCTGTACAGAAGTTGAACAGTAATTGATTTAGTTTAGCTTGTCTCCTCTCTTTTGAAGAAGTTTAACAATTGCATATTCCTTTTACCAGTGATACATAGTATATATCGCTAGGGACGTTATTTATTATACTGGAACCACTTCTCAAAATTATATTTAAAATTTCATCAACACCAGATGAGCTTTACTTTAGAATTTTTGTATTTCCATTAATTTCAGTGAAAGATGCAGATTTTACATCGAGGTGATTGACGTTTTGTAGAACATCATTTCTAATATATTCTCTCACTTCTTCAACTGAAGCATTGCATCCTAGTTATGTCACTACATTTAGATGGTGCTTGTTAAAAGCTCATGCAAGATGCGAATTACTAGTTAAGTTATGTTGTACACTGACTGACTGTCCAGTCTCCTGTTTGTCAGTATTGCTTTTAGTTTTAATCTCATTAGCTGTATTATTTATTTCATGACATACATACTTTCGGACATATAACGACTTTCCTTAAAGTACTAAATTATTTTGTGTAGTATGGCAGTAACATCGGATCTTTACTTACTCTGACATTTTTATAAATATCCCTTTAATCCCCTTAGTTATCCATGCTAACCCATTTTTAATGGATCGCTTGGAATCCGTATTAGGGAAACAGTTTTCAAATATTGACACAAATTTACTATGGAATAAATCGAATTTGGCATTAGCATCTCTTTCTACATACACCCCATTGCAAACCACCTCTTTATATTTTTGAAATACTGTATCACATTCTCATTACTCACTCTCGCTGGTTTGTATGAACCTGCTTCATGGCTGTAAGGTGATGTGTTGTTTACTTCCGTTTATTTATTTATTTACACATCAAGTTCCATATGACTAAAACTGAGGCGCAAATGTCCAAGGTCATGGAACGTATCAGTACATAAAATTACAACATTAAAGTAAGAACAGATAAAAATAAAATGTTTATGAACCCAAGAAAAGTTAAGCCACTAGCATAAATAAACGCGATCAACAATATAACATATGAATCAGTTTAAATTTTCAAGGAACTCCACAACAGAATTGAAGGCGTGACACATGAGAAAATTCTTCGGTTTGGATTTGAAAACGCGTGGATTACTGCTAAGATTTTTGAATTCTTGTGGTAGCTTATTGAAAATGGATGCAGCCGTACACTGCACATCTTTCTGCACAGAAGCTAAGGATGTCAGATCCAAATGACGATTGTGTTTCTACTGAGTATTAACTGAATGAAAACTGCTTATTTTTTGGAATAAGCTAATATTGTTAACAATAAACGACAATAAATAATGTACATATAGAGAGGCTAATGTCAAAATACCCAGACTAGTGAGCAGGGCTGAACAAGATCTTCGTGAACTTACACCACTTATTGCCCAAACCACCCGTTTCTGAGCCAAAAATATCCTTCTGGAATGGGAAGAGTTACCCCGAAATATAATACCAGCCCACATAAGCGAATGAAAATAAGCAAAGAAGACTAATTTTCGTGTCTAACGATCAGTTACTTCAGATAAAGTACGAATAGTAAAAATGGCACAAATAAGTCTGTGAACAATACATTGAATGTGGGCTTTCCACGACAGTTTACTACCTACCTGAACGCCTAGAAATTGGAACTGTTCAGTTTCACTCATAATAATATTGTGATTTAGTGTGAGTCTAGTTTCCACAAGCCATGAACATATGTCATGATCTGTACTATTTGAAACCGAGCCATTGTTGTGCACAAGATCCTTTACTACCAAGCTAGTGTCATCAGCAAACAGAAATATTTTAGTTATCCATAATACTAGAGGGTATATCATTTATATAAATAAGGAACAGGAGTGGCCCCAACATTAATCCCTCTTTGACCAACCTCACTTAGACTCCACATCACAGCCACACTGTGAATAATTGTTTTGCTGTCTGTTGTTAAAGTAAGAGGTGATCCAGTTGTGAGCTACTCACCTTATTCCGTAATGGCCCAACTTCTGGAGCAATATTTTGTGATCAACACAATCAAACGCCTTGGTTATATCAAAAAAATGCCTAGCGTCCGAAACCTTTTGTTTAACCTATCCAGTACTTCACAGAGAAAAGAGTTGTTAAACGGCTTCTAAACTGGAACTGTTCATTTGATAGCAAATTATGTGCTATAAATTGATCAATTATCCTTACATGCATGGCCTTTTCAATAACTTTAGCAAACAATGATGGCATGGAAATAGGTCTATAGTTGTCTCCATATCCCTTTCTCCCTTTTTCTACAGCAGCTTTACTACTAAGTACTTCAGTCGTTCAGGAAACTGACCATTCCTAAAGAAAAAAAATTATTAATACAGCTAAGTACAGGGCTAAAATGTGCAGCATTCTATCATATCCATGAGAGTTCTTAGTATTCAGTGATTTAATTATTGACTCAATGTCCCCCTTGTCTGTATTACAGAGGAGTGTTTTAGACATCAATCTTGGATAGGCATTTGCCAAGAGAGTTATCTGAATCCCGATAGAAACTAAATTATTATTTACTTCACCAGTAATCCTCAGAAAATGATAGTTAAATACTGTATATATATCAGATTTATCAGTAAGAGAAATATTTTTATTACGAACTGACTTTATATCGTCCACGTTGTGATGCTGACCAGACACTTTCTTCACAACTGACGATATGGTTTTAACGTTATCCTGTGAATTAGGTATTCTATTTCCGTACCACATACTCTTTGCCTTCCTGATAATATTTTAAGAACATTACAATACTGTTTGTAATGGGCTGTTGTAGTTTGATTGTGACTACTTCTAAATTTTGTTATAATTCCCACTTTGTTCTAAATGATATCCTTATCCCACTTGTCAGTCATCCAGACTGACTTTTACTGCTAGAAACCCGTTTAGAACGTTCTAACAGAAAGAGACTCTCAAAGAATATCAGAAATGAGTTTTGGAAGGCATTATATTTGTCATCTGTGTTATCGGAACTATATACGTCCTGCCACTCTTGTTCCTTGACAACGTTTAAAAAACTCTCTATTGCCGTTAGATTGACTTTCCCACATAGTTCTTAATTATATGTGACATCTGTTTGAGTACAAAAGCCTTTTAGTGTTAAAATTTGTGCATCATGGACTGAAAGGCCAATCACCCTTTTACTAACAGAACGCTCATCTACTAATGAAGAATGAATGAAAATACTGTCTGTGGCTGTGCTACTGTTCCCCAGCACCGTATTTGGAAAAAGCAGTCTGCATCAATTCGTATGAATTTATGAGATCTACCATCATCCTTTCGCTTGCACAATCATATACAAAATTGATATTGAAGTCACTACGTATAAGTAATTTCTGGTACTTCCGATAAAGTGATTCAAGAACCCTATCTAGCTTGAGCAGAAATGCTCTAAAGTCAGATTAAAGGGACCAATAAACAACAAAAATTAGATCTTAAGTCTCACTAAATTCAACTGCCTCCGCACAACATTCAAATATTTGTACAGTGCAGTACCGTGATACGTCTATAGACTCAAATAGAATACTATTTTTAAGGTACATGGTCACATCCGCACTCTGCAAGGAATACCTTGAAAATCAGCCAGCTGATCTGTATCCTGGTAAATGAAGCCTCTGAATTCTCAAAGTATTTAAGTGGCGCTCTGATACACCAACAATTTCAGAGTCAACATCTGTAAGAATTTCATTCACTTTATCTCTAATACCTCTTATATTTTGGTGAAATATGCCAATTCATTCTCTATTTGTATACATGACGTCCTCTGAAGGTGATTCGTTAGTTAGAGTGGCTTCCATTAAGCAGGTATACCTATGAGCTGACTTCAGTTTAAAAAAAGGTGCCGCTCTAACAACACTACTACAGGAGTTTTTCCATAAGTGATCCCACCACCACCCACTACAATGTCACCCATAATCTTTGTCAGCCTCCCCTTGCCGTACTTACTGAGGTGAGGCATTGTCTAGTGAAAACCAATCTACTGACAGACTCAACTGGCACCACTGCTATGTGACCCACGTCCACTGTCATCAGTGCCTTCTCCAACCCCATGCTAACACGCCTAACAGCCGCATTAAGATGAGACCGATCATGACGCGTAAACAGTTACATGAAAAGGACATTAGTGGCTCCAGTTTGAGTAGCTATCTAAACGAGGTCACCACCTACATCATGTTCTTCACCCCTATCAAGGGTATTCCCTGCTCTACCCACTATCACTACCTGATCCTTCTTCGTAAAATTCTGTACCACCATCAGATATTCCTTTATCAATTACGTACACATTATTGTTTTGAGCATGCGTACTTTCTATATATATATATGCTATCAGTCAGTGTCCTACTATCTTGCTGCAGACGAGTTGGAAAATTGACGACTGATGTAAGATAGTAACCCCTCAATAAAATTCTAGTTCATTTTTCCCGTCCATATCTTTTACGATATATACACTGAAATGTGTACGTTGATGTTGTGAGCATGCCGTCTATTTTCTGTTCTGACTCTTATGGTTAGATAACATAATTATAATTTTTTGCTGGAATTAGACGGAAGGACTAATTAGTGAATGATTATACGACTGCAGAACAGTTAGCGGAAGCAATCACATCCATAAAATATCTAAGATGTCGTTACGGTATGCTATTGACAGAAGAAGGAATGTGGATGTGTTAAATAACAGCGACGTGTTTCCTTGCAGGTTCAGTTAGTAGGCATGAAAGCGTCACAGAGATGGTCAGCCAAGAACATGGCAAACGCTGTACGAGAGGCGTTCTGCTTTAAGTAGTATTTGTTGAGCTTGTATGGGCATACATTCCTAGAACAGTCAATGAATGTATTGGTTCCCCCTAGGTATATCTGAAAAATAGACCATAAAGGTAAAATTAGAGAGAATCAAACTCACACAGAGACTTACCGATAATCGTTCTTCTGGGGCTGGAACAGGAAAGGGCGAGTAATGGCAGTTCCCAAAGTATACCTCCGCCACAAATTGTAGGTTCACTTGTGAAATATGGAAATGTTGTACACTGAACAGAGCAAATGCTCTGATGAAAGTGTACCTGTTGCATACAAAGTTTATTACATTACTCTGTGCTTTGTGTTGTACGCTGTGTTGATAATAAACTGAGTAAATAATCGTTATTTTATTAATGTGTAACGAAACACGTAAGATCTTAGGCCCCTTATACCAAAAATATATTCATCAAACATTATTGCCCACACAACGACATTATGTAATGGGATTTGGGTTCACTCTGCATAGTATGTCCGCAACATTAAAAATTCCCCATGGCAAACGCAGACAGACATAGGACATTGCATTTCTGTGTACGGAAAGGAATGTGAAGTTTTGGCGACCACTAACCGTGGTATATTCAGACTGTATTTACTCACGCTTCCGTTTCGTTATAAGAATTTGCTTACTCTCTAACATCAGTGACACCCTCTTCCTTAACGGTGTATTTATTAATGCGGCAATGGAGCAGAACTTTATTCGACATTGGATTCTGTCAAAGATTTAAGAATTTTGGTGTACCATGATTATTATCAGCTAGTACATTTTGACCACCTACCTAATAGCCGGTATGTCCACCTTTGGCACGGATAACGGCGGTGAGTTCTTGGTATGGAAGCAGTGATGTCTTGGTATGTCGCTGGAGGGAGTTGGTACAACATCTGCACATCTAAGTCACCTAATTTCTTGACATTCCGGGGAAGGGGGCGATGAGCTCTGACGTGACGTTCTATCACATCTCAGATATATTCGATCTGGGAGCAAGAAAATCAATTGGAACTCGCCAGTGTGTGCTTCGAACTACTCTAACACACTCTTGGTCTTGTGATATGGTGCATTACCTTGTTGACAAATGCCACTGCCGTTGGCAAGCATGATCGTAGTAGTGTACGCGGTCAGCTACCAGCAAACGTTAGTCCATGGCTCTCATAGTGCCTTGCAAGAGCTCCACTGGACTCATGGATGCCCACGTCAATGTTCCACAGATGATTATGAAGCCGCCGCTAGCCTGTCTCAGTCCCTACAGTACCGGTGTCAAGGAGCTGTTCCCCTGGAAGATAACGGTTTCGAGCACTCCAATCGGCGTGATGAAGAATGTATCTGGATTCATGAGACCATGCTACTCCCTACCACAGCACCAAGGTCCAATGCTGATAGTCAGGCGCCCAATTCAGTCGTAGTTACCGATGTCATTTTGTTAACATAGGCACATGCATGAGTTGTCGGCTGAGGATACCTTTCGTTAGGAGTGTTCGGTGCAATGTGTGTTCAGATACACTTGAATTCTGCCCAGCATTTAAGTCTGATGTTACTTCCGCCACAGTTCGCCGCCTGTCCTGTTTTACCAACCTGCCCAGATACGACGTCCGACATCTGTAATGAGGGGTGGCCGATCAACTTCACGACGTCTGGACGTGGCTTCACCTTGGTATCGCCACGTGGTGAAGACGCACAGTGCAGCACTCCTCGAACTCCCGACAAATCGTGCAGTTTCAAAAATGCTGGAAGCTGAGCCATCACAGTCCACCCTCTGTCAAACTCGGATAGATCACGCGCCTTCCCTGTTTTACTGATACTAAATGCACCGTGCATGTGTCTGACCAGCAGTCATTCCTCGCCAGGTGACGCTGCAATCGCGTGGACGGATTTATATAGATTGTAGATCGGTGGTCATAATGTTCTGACTGATCAGTGAGTAGTATTCCTATCAGCGGTTGTGCGAGGAGAAGGGGAGTACATCGAAGCAGTTGTAATTCCGGAAAAAGAACAGCTCGTTCTGGGTGGCTACTTTTCCGGCAGCGATGATCATATAGCGAGAGGCTTAGATTCGTCAGAACTGCCCTTCTGCCACAGCCCACCGAGAGAGTGTGCGATGTCCCTGCATGTGTTTGTGTTTGCAGCAACGTGGTACTGAGCTGAGTGTGCCGCCATCTGGCTGGTCTACCATCGCATCTGAAGCAGAGACGACGTTACGTAAATCTCAATGTCACACGGCTGGGTTATATGTAGTTTTTAAGGTTTCGTGCCTCAGTCTGTGAAAACGGAACCCTTGTATGATCACTTTATTGTCCGTCTGGGTGTTCGACTGTTAAGAACCCCTTTTCTCAGGAAGAAGTAGACGCTTCAAGTTCACATTGTGGTCACGTACTAATGTCTATGATCCTATGGCAGAGTAAACATTTTAAGTCGATACAATCAAAATTTAATACTCCGACGTATGAAATTCAAATTAATGTCTAACCTTGGCGGCGTGAAATGTTCAAGCTTCTAAGTCAGCTCAGTCAAAAGGTAAGGCCATTTATGTCACATATTTTGATATTCGAAAATACACTCGTCAGAACCCTTTGGATGCTTCCTGTTGACCTAGAATTTTGAAATTCGGTAAGAAGCGAGGTTCCACAGTACAAATAAAGTGAAATATCCGAAGTTGTTAATCAGTAATTATCTCACACGAAAAAGATACTTCTTTTGTCATTGTTATCAGACTTCGTACTTGATGATTCACAAAATTCTCTGAATCCCTGGGATCGATAACGTTCAAGTGTCAATGTCAATAACATTAAAAAATCTTCAATATTCTCGACTCCCTGAATCAATAAACAGTCTGTATACGTAAATAAATTTGTAGAAACACTCAATGCGCGACTCTTAGTCTCACCTAATTATTATTATTGGATCATGTTCGTATAATTATCCTACCTATTTCGTTAGGATTTATTAATGAAGCTGTGATGTAAATTGATTATTTTGCACTAATCGCTACAGACTGACAGTTACAGCTGGGGTAAGAATTTCCGGAAACTCAAAAGACTGCCTATGTACCAATTATTAGGTAGTCGATACACTTGCTTTATTACATTTCTGTTTCTGTGTGTTACAATGTCTAAATCGTAGTCTCTCTGCAAGCAGATAATGTCATGACGTCACACACACTCCAATGCTGAAGTACCATCCCTCACAATACTTTGTTTAAGATTTACTTCTCATGTAGGATGCTGACTCGTATTGATGATATACACTAACAACAGTGGAGTATTCAATCTATTTTATTAACGACGCAATTTGTATATTTTCTCCAAAGTGATTTCCAATATTCCTCTTTTTTCACAGTGTCATTCCATTGGAGGAGGAATGGTAGCTTTGCCTTGACACCGTGTCCCACAGTAATGGACTTGGAGAGTTTACTACATCAACAATAGCTAAATGTCCCGCGCATGTCCCTCTGTAGTATTACCAACAGTTTGCTGTAGCACAGACCTTCACAGCCATAATTTCATCACCAAACGGCTTTGTACTAGGTACAAACATATTTCAATGCTCCCTGCTACGGAGTCTCTGTACTTTGTGTCGCCAATGTCGGATTGTCCAGGTTCCCCATCAATAGGCACAAACGAAAGAGTAAGTTGGTTGACGTCTTCATCCCTAACGGCTGAGGGATACCTCCATCTGTGCTCTTGAGATCTACGATGGAGGGACTCTGTCGGGTCGGGTTGCAGCAAAACTACAGCTGTGCTTCAGGGTGTTCATTAATTGACACGAAATGAAAATGTTTGGTACAGGATAAACTGGAGTATACTGTAATTACTGTGTTTGTGTTTAATACACTTGGGGATCTCACAAACGTTTCGTTCTGTTCTTAGCCGTAAGATTCTACTGCACTCTTTATTTGGATTCCGACTGCTGTGTGCTCAATCTCAGTACATGCGAACAGCAAGAAATGGTCTGGTGGCACGTAACTGGAGTTACGGTCATGAGGCGGCACCAATTGTGTGCCCGCATGCTTTGCGAATAACGAAGACGCCATTCGATACAGCTGCTTCCACGTCATACCGTGCTCACACGCTGGAGTCGCACTAAGAACAAATAAAGTAAGAGTTGTTTTATGTGTGGAAATTGTGACTGTGCACAAAAGTAATTGTCTTTCGTATTCTCTACCCTGTCAAAAATTCCTAAGCAGTTAAACTACTTACGATCGTGCATATACTTGAATGCGACGTAGAGCTCGTTTCCTATCCATTATTTTATAGTATCAAAGAATCTTCGTCTTATTCTCATAACAGCGTGGAGGGCCTGAATGTGGAGTAACAACGCAAGTTGGGTATATACTACGGGTACTTTGAGTACTAAATTACATACGAAGGTTGACGTGTAGTTAACAGCAATTTATGTGCGATGTCGTCACATTGTTTACATATTGTGAGTTGAAATTAATTTGTTGTTACAACAAATTCCCTCAGACTGGATTCCGTACAAATGTTGGAACACGTGAGGCAATACTGAACCGACGATTTATCTTAGAAGAATGATTAAGGAAAGGCAAACCTACGTTTCTAGCATTTGTGGACTTAGAGAAAGCTTTTGACAATGTTGACTGGAATACTCTCTTTCAAATTCTGAGGGTGACCTACGTTTCTAGCATTTGTGGCCTTAGAGAAAGCTTTTGACAATGTTGACTGGAATATTCTGTTTCAAATTCTGAAGGTGGCAGGGTAAAATACAGGGAGAGAAAGGCTATTTACTGTTTGAACAGAATCCAGATAGCAGTTATAAGAGTCGAGGGGTATGAAAGGGAAGCAGTGGTTGGGAAGGAAGTGAGACAGGGTTGTAGCCTATCCCCCATGTTATTCAATCTGTATATTGAGCAAGCAATAAAGGAAACAAAAGAAAAGTTCGGAGTAAGTATTAAAATCCATGGAGAAGAAACAAAATCTTTGAGGTTCGCCGATGACATTGTAATTCTGTCAGAGACAGTAAAAGACTTGGAAGAGCAGTTGAACGGAATGGATAGTGTCTTGAACGAGGATAATGGAATGTAGTCGAATTAAGTCGGGTGATGCTGAGGGAATTTCGAATTAAGTCTGGTGATGCTGAGAGAATTAGATTAGGAAATGAGACAGTGAAAGTAGTAAAGGAGTTTTGCTATTTGGGGAGCAAATAACTGATGATGGTCGAAGTAGAGTGGATATAAAATGTAGAATCGCAATGGCAAGGAAAGCGTTTCTGAAGAAAAGAAATTTGTTGACATCGAGTATAGATTTTAGTGTCAGAAGTCTTTTCTGAACGCATTTGTATGGACTGTAGCCATGTATGGAAGTGAACCGTGGACGATAAACAGTTTAGACAAGAACAGAATAGAAGCTTTCGAAATGTGGTGCTACAGAAGAATGCTGAAGATTAGATGGGTAGATCACATAACTAATGAGGAGGTATTGAATAGAATTGGGGAGAAGAGGAGCTTGTGGCACAACTTGACTAGAAGAAGGGATCGGTTGGTAGGGCATGTTCTGAGACATCGAGGGATCATCAATTTAGTATTGAAGGGCAGCGTGGAGGGTAAAAATCGTAGAGGGAGACCAAGAGATGAATACTCTGAGCAGATTCTGAAGGATGTAGGCTGCAATAGGTACTGGGAGTTGAAGATGCTTGCACAGGATAGAGTAGCATGGAGAGCTGCATCAGACCAGTCTCTGGACTGAAGACCACAACAACAACAACAAATACCCGAACACTGAGCTAGAATGGATAGTATATTTCTCGAAGTACGTTCTGCAGGCGTAATGGTGGGGTTACCGTTTGCAGCCAGTTTTCTGTTTCTTACGATTTGACGTCCTACCAATTTCCAAATTTTGGCGCCATTCGACTAAAATTTTTTGCAGTCTGTGCTGTGACGCCATTATTTCATACTGTGGAAGTACCTTCTCTGTTTCTCTCTTACTTATGGGCGGTGTTCTTTCGTAACGCTGGTGAGTGTGAGACGTCGTCAAATGGTTCAAATATTTTTTATCAGTAAGAAATTAATTTGTTGTTATAATAAATACCCTTGCTCTAAGCTAGAATGAAGAGCATAGTGCTCGAAATTAGTGGGAGATCTTTTAACTTGCACGCCACTGGTTATGTATTAGAACGGGAGTGCGTGTGCGGCGCGGTGCTAGTAGCCAGGTGCTGGATGCTGATGTCATGACCCCTGTTAAGTTCAAGCAACATGTGCAGAATAAAGTTGACTCTAAATCCCTCGAAATCGCTAACGTCACCTCGGCGCTAGACGTGCATTACAGCGGGGTTCTATATAAGAAAGCATATAAAAAATATACCTCCTCGCAATTGGCTGCCAAATGCGAGCTCGGAGAGCGGTAGTCTTCTTCTTCTTCTCCTTCTTCTCCCCTCCCTGGCTTTTTTTTAATGTTCATCAGGTTAGCGCGAACGCAATCCCGGCTTCCAAAAATTATGCCCCCGAAGCACGCGCTTTCTTTATATAAACATAACTTCATTACAACATAACATCATTACAACAAGACATGAGCAGAAATGTAGGTCGAAGAGCAGGTCAATATTATACCGAATCGAAATCCTTTAAACAAAACAGATTGAAAAGAAAAACAATTGAAATGTGTGACAAGTTATTCACAGAGAGCTTTCGGTAACAATTCTAAATAACATTTGTATGAGTTGTGAAATTTAAACAAAAATTGAAATAGGTGTATCTTGTAAGAAAGTAAAAGAAAATGTAAAACTCTAATGAAAAATGGGAAACAAAATAGATACTTCTAATGAAGGTATTGACTGTAACTGAAACATCCTCTGATAACCATACAATAACGCAACTGATAAACCGTTTGCAAAATGTTCGCTGTACTTCGGTGAACGGTGCAGTCGTTGATGACATTCCCACAGGTAGGCCTTCTAGTGCACGGCGTCACTCTGTTGTAACTCAGAAATAGCGTAGGCAGTGTGTCCCAGAAGCCAGGCCACGGCAGCGTTGCACTTCGTTCTTTGGTCCGTGGCCAGACACGATAACAATGACGTCAGTGGAGTGCGACAAGCTCAACTGCATCAGCATAATTAGGGTTCCTGGAATGGTAAGGAAGTGCTGATACTGATGTCAGCGGAAGTGATGCGTCGCCCGCTGTTTGTTCCCACCATGAACCGGAATGGTAACTTTGAAAAAGGCGGTCGAATTCCTTTCCCACCCTTCCTTAGTCTGAGTTTGTGCTCCGACTCTCTAATGACCTTGTTGCCGACGGAACGTTAAGCTCTGCCCTTCCTTCCATCTTCTTTCTTCTTCTTTTTTCCGTTTGGGTGATCTAAGGACCATGTGCCAATTATTTCTTTCCTCTTCTTCTTCTCACGAAGTATCTTTTTTCCTCTTCACATCATTTTCACACTCCATTCTCCTCCCTCACGCCTTGCAATCGCTCTGTTTTAACACTTTCTGTTTGAAAATCGCTTCTTCTGTTGCATTGTTTCACGTATGTTATTTCTTTCCAAACCCTTCCCAACTACTTGAATCCAGACTCTTGTTGACTCCTTGTCCCAAAGATATTTAAAAATCTGCTGGGTTAATCTGTTGCCTTTCATACTGTGTAAATCTCCATAAAATTAACAGTTGCCTCTTCCGTAGCGTTTCAGTTACATTTTCAATGTTTCAATATACTTCTTCATTACTGCGTAATTTCCATTCCTTTTCATTTCTTAGCGGACCGAGTGCTTCTAGAATGGTTCTTCTTTGTAGGACTTCAGGTTTGTGTAGTTCGCAATTCAGTACTAAACATTCACTTGCATAGGGACACTGGGTTTTACTATTGTGTTGAAGTGCTGTATTTTCAAATTTTTAGTCATTAACCTTTTCTTGCAAATGTTCCTTGTTTCGGTATTTGCTCTCACCATTTTACGTACACTCTCTTCCACAGTGGATTTTTCTAACCCATTTACTTGAATAATTTCTATCAAGAGTTTAAATTTGAAACTTCCTGGCAGATTAAAACTGTGTGCCCGACCGAGACTCGAACTCGGGACCTTTGCCTTTCGCGGGCAAGTGCTCTACCAACTGAGCTACCGAAGCACGACTCACGCCCGCTACTCACAGCTTTACTTCTGCCAGTACCTCGTCTCCTACCTTCCAAACTTTACAGAAGCTCTCCTGCGAACCTAGCAGAACTAGCACTCCTGAAAGAAAGGATATTGCGGAGACATGGCTTAGCCACAACCTGGGGGATGTTTCCTGAATGAGATTTTCACTCTGCAGCGGAGTGTGCGCTGATACGAAACTTCCTGGCAGATTAAAACTGTGTGCCCGACGGAGACTCGAACTCGGGACCTTTGCCTTTCGCGGGCAAGTGCTCTACCAACTGAGCTACCGAAGCACGACTCACGCCCTTTCTTAGGTGCAATATCCTTTCTTTCAGGAGTGCTAGTTCTGCTAGGTTCGCAGGAGAGCTTCTGTAAAGTTTGGAAGGTAGGAGACGAGGTACTGGCAGAAGTAAAGCTCTGAGTACCGGGCGTGAGTCGTGTTTCGGTAGGTCAGTTGGTAGAGCACTTGCCCGCAAAAGGCAAAGGTCCCGAGTTCGAGTCTCGGTCGGGCAGACAGTTTTAATCTGCCAGGAAGTTTCATATTGGCGCACACTCCGCTGCAAAGTGAAAATCTCATTCTGGAAATATTTAAATTTGTTACCCTCTTTGTCCATCCAGTATATGCTACTGGGATTTCTGGGAAATTTTTTATATTTCTCATAATTTAGTCGGTTCTACAGATATTCTTGAACCTGCGTTGTCTGCTATTTCTTCTAAGAGACTGATTCGTATTTCTGCATTTGTTAGCTTTCTAGAGAGAATGACGAAATCATCCATAGATGCTAGACAGCGAATTCCAATACCTTTGTTCCTAGTCCCCAGTCTCATAGGTGATAGCTTACGATCGTTTAATTTCTGTTTCCATTCTCTCACTATTTTCTGTAGGATGCAATTGAACAGGGATGGAGGTAGGCCGTGACCTTGACTTCAACTTATTTTATTTTGAGTGCCTGAGATATTTCATCCCAGACACTCACTTTCAATTTGATCACTGTCAGCGTTTCACAAGTAATCTTTGCCAGTTTAGACTTAATTCCAAATTCTCGAATCACTTTACCTAGTATTTCTCTATAAACGAAATTAAATGCCTTTTAAAAATCAATAACTGTTGTAACTATGTATTTAGAGTTTTTATCTCTGTGACAGATTAAGGACTTTAAGTTGAAAATCTGTTCTAAGGAAGATCTTCAATTTCTAAACCCACTATGATTTTGTCTGAAGTGGTTAGCAAGTGTTGCTTTATCTTGTTTTGTTATTTACATCATGGTTATCACTTTCTTGTGCAAAGGATGACTAAGAGCCACTTACCAGTCTTCTGGAATCTTTTCATTTTCCCATATCTCTTCAAACATGACCTGAAGGTTAGTTACAAATTTTGGTTGAGACCGTTTTATAAGTTCAGCTGCAGTACAGTCTTCTCCACTGACTTTGTGTTTTTTCAGGGCATGTATTGCCTTTTTAATTTCTTCAGCTGTTGGTGGTGGATCTGCTTTTGTGTTTTTATGAAGATCTGGAAATTATAGCTTAAAATTCTGTTCTTCACATTTCAAGAATTGTTCAAAGTACTTTCTCAGTATTTCACAGTTCTTGGTATTCCTTAGGTCTATTTTACAATTTTCATCTCCGAAGCAAATACTTGGAACTCGATAGCCCTTTAGATGGTTTTCAAAAAAATGATAAAAAATGTGGGTAGTTTCTGTTAACAAAGCTATTTCTTATATAAAGAAGTTGTGACTTCTCAAAATTCGTTTAGCACACTTTATTATTGTCGTTGTTTCTTTCCTTTGCATTTTCAGTTCATCAAGATGCTCAGTCTTCCCAGAACATTACGATTTATTCCACTGTTTTCTTCTTTCTGCAACTGCTTTTTCACAGGCTTCATTCCACTAGACTTCCTTCTTCGTCTTTGTTGATCCAAATACATTCTTCGTTGCCCAGATGATTTCTTTGGATAATTCTTCCCGTTCCCCAGATTTAGTTATTTTAATTTTTAATTGAATGTGTTTTACTCTCTCTTTTGTGACGTTGAACCTGTCTGTATTATATTTAATCAGTTTTTGCTAACTATTTGGGTTCTTATTAGGGAGATTTTTCAGTATAGTTTTAGTCACGTAATGATCAGAGTCAAATTCCCTATTTCTTAATACCTCTACATTCATAATTTCTTTGATATTGCTTTGAGAAATAACCACGCAATCTCACTCTAACTCACCTAGTGTTATATTTGGAGATATCCAAGTTTTCCCTTTCCCTGGAAATTTTTTGAAGGAAATGGACGTTAACTTCAACTAAGAGGTTTTACAAAAAATAGTAAGTCTTGTGGCATTTTTGTTAGTTCTTTATGGGTTGGACGTTTTCCTACTACTCTTCTAAAACTTTTTCCCTCCCTGTTTGTGCTTTATAATCCGCCCAGTAGTATCACAAAACTTGATTTTGGAATTTTTATATTTCATCTTCCAAAAGTTCTCCGACTGCCTCGGATTTTTGTGGCGTGGCAGTTAACAAAGGTTACTATTTATTTTTGAATATCACTGTTAAAATAGAGAGTCTTTCTGAACTTTAGCGTTATCTGCTAAATTTTTAAGAACATAAGAGGCGAACCAAGTATTGGTATGCATTTCATAATTTATATTGCTGTTTTATCCTTAAAAATCCTGTGGTTTTTTGTTTCCGTAACATTTTCGTCCTAAAATCTTGTTTCTCTTACTGATAAAATTTGTAAATCGTGTTTATCTAAGAGAATTTCGAGTTCTTCCCTCTTACCAATTTTTACTAATGGGTTTACATTCAAGGATCCTGCGAAGAATTTCCTTTTGAAATTGAGTTTGTAAGGATTTCAGAGATGCTCTAAATCATCTTTATTGCAGGCATTGGGACTCCCCAGCACCCTAGGTCTCCATTCACTGCATAAAGCGTTGGTAGAATCCTCCTCTTTAGAGTTACAACCAGGGGTAGCGCTTACATTTACCGGTCTTTCCATTCTGCAATTGAAATTGTGCATTGTACATGGTAGGTAATAAATTCGAAGATACACTCCTGGAAATGGAAAAAAGAACACATTGAGACCGGTGTGTTAGACCCACCATACTTGCTCCGGACACTGGGAGAGGGCTGGACAAGCAATGATCACACGCACGGCACAGCGGACACACCAGGAACCGCGGTGTTGGCCGTCGAATGCCGCTAGCTGCGCAGCATTTGTGCACCGCCGCCGTCAGTGTCAGCCAGTTTGCCGTGGCATACGGAGCTCCATCGCAGTCTTTAACACTGGTAGCATGCCGCGACAGCGTGGACGTGAACCGTATGTGCAGTTGACGGACTTTGAGCGAGGGCGTATAGTGGGCATGCGGGAGGCCGGGTGGACGTACCGCCGAATTGCTCAACACGTGGGGCGTGAGGTCTCCACAGTACATCGATGTTGTCGCCAGTGGTCGGCGGAAGGTGCACGTGCCCGTCGACCTGGGACCGGACCGCAGCGACGCACATATGCACGCCAAGACCGTAGGATCCTACGCAGTGCCGTAGGGGACCGCACCGCCACTTCCCAGCAAATTAGGGACACTGTTGCTCCTGGGGTATCGGCGAGGACCATTCGCAACCGTCTCCATGAAGCTGGGCTACGGTCCCGCACACCGTTAGGCCGTATTCCGCTCACGCCCCAACATCGTGCAGCCCGCCTCCAGTGGTGTCGCGACAGGCGTGAATGGAGGGACGAATGGAGACGTGTCGTCTTCAGCGATGAGAGTCGCTTCTGCCTTGGTGCCAATGATGGTCGTATGCGTGTTTGGCGCCGTGCAGGTGAGCGCCACAATCAGGACTGCATACGGCCAAGGCACACAGGGCCAACACCCGGCATCATGGTGTGGGGAGCGATCTCCTACACTGGCCGTACACCACTGGTGATCGTCGAGGGGACACTGAATAGTGCACGGTACATCCAAACCGTCATCGAACCCATCGTTCTACCATTCCTAGACCGGCTAGGGAACTTGCTGTTCCAACAGGACAATGCACGTCCGCATGTATCCCGTGCCACCCAACGTGCTCTAGAATATGTAAGTCAACTACCCTGGCCAGCATTCCATTCTTCAATCACCTGAAAATCTTGAAGAAATCTTTCACTTTGTTCCCCGCTGTAGTCACCAAGATTGTCCGTAAATCTATGAAGTTGGCTATGGAGGTAGTGAATCTTAATGCCCCCAAACTTTTGAGGTTTCAGAGCATGTTTGGCACCAGTTCCTCATAATTATGCGCTTTGTGGTTAAAGATGAAATTCTTGAAAACACAAACAAAACCGCTCCAGGCAGATGCTTCAGTGCCATTCAGAACTTTAATTAATTCCAAATCATGTATAAGCTTCCAAATTTGGGGACCATTAAATATACCAGCATTTAATTTTTCGTCACTCAGTCCAGGAAATGAAATGTATATATATTTGAAACATACACTGTTTTTGTCCAATGCCTTCACAAATTGCTTGACATGGGGTGGTGGAAGAGTGGTTTTATCTCTGTCAACGAATGGTTCTTTTAGAATATTAACTGCTCCTACAGCAAAGGTATCTCTTAATGGCCATGAAACTTTTTCCCAGTGATCATGATTTGCTCTGCTGTCCCACATGCAAATAAAGCAAGGAAATTTTCTGTATCCACTTTGCTGTCCAAGCAAAAAGTTAATCATTTGTAAATCAACACATAAATCTGGAGAACCATATGGATATTTTCGTATTCCTCATGACGTTTCATCGAGTGGGCAATTGGAATGGATGAATAGCAGTTACCATTATGCAGCAATACACATTTTAGGCTTCTGGTTGAGCAATCGATAAAAAGCCTCCAGTCTAGAGGCTGATAGTTTGATAGTCCCACTTCAGTAGTAAACTGGGGATTTCACTGCAGTAAACAAGTGCATCATCTTGACTAAAATGTGGAAGTAGGTCTCCTTATCTTCTCTGGTAAGTTGTCATTTTACTTCCTGGTTGTAAACAATTCTTCTCATTTAGCTAGAGTTCATAAGACTGTTTAGAAAGGCTGAGATCTCTTATGATATCGTTAAGCTATTCCTGACTGAAGTTCTGATGTCTTGTGCAACTTCCTTCGTATCAGATTCACTATTATTAGTGTTCAAGTCCTGCAAAAAATGGTTCAAATAGCTCTGGGCACTATGGGACTTAACTTCTGAGGTAGTCAGTCCCCTAGAACTTAGAGCTACTTAAACCTATTTACCTAAGGACATCACACACATCCATGCCCAAGGGAGGATTCGAACTAGCGACAGTAGCGGTCGCGCGGTTCCACACTGTAGCGCCTAGAACCGCTCGGCCACTCCGGCCGGCCAAGTCCTGCAAATCATCGTCATCCGAAGGAAGTAGTTTTGGCAGAGTGGTGAACACTGGTAGAGGAATGTTATTGCTATGTGGTGCAGCTCGCTTTGCTGATTCCAAATGGGGATATTCCCAGTTATGCTTCTTGAAGCGATTGAAATCTTTTACACTGACTATGCAAAAATAACAATAATTGTGGTGTCTTTTTTGGTTATCGCCACACCACTGGCACTCCAAAGTTTAAACCCTTTAGTTTCCATTAGTCCACAGACGTAAAGACTTATCACAGCTTTGGCAAACTTTATGAGGAGCCCAATGTTCATCTTGTTCTCCCAGTTTAATATCCAAATACGCAAGATAGGCCTGTTTGACAAAGTCAGTGAGGCTCTTTCGTTGTTCTTGCAGAGTGTATTCTCCACATATATTAGTAGAACATATCAGGAGAGTTGAAACAACCTTTACGCGAAGAACTCATGTTTATCTATAAAAATAATAAAGTAAGATAAAAATTATATTTGCAAAATAAATTTTTATAAATATGATGAGGTGGAACTAATAAGACAATGTGTATTGCAATATGATCTATAACTTACATTTAACCAACAATAATGTAATAAATAATTGTAACATACACTTACATTTAACCAACAATAATGTAATAACTAATTGTAACATACGTTTTTCTTGATACACTGAACGATAAATTCTTCACTAAGAAATACTTTTAACAGCCGTTAGACAAATCGTGTCCTCTCACACGGTCGTTTCTCGCTCGACGGCCGCTCTGAGCACAAACAAGGGGGTGGCGGACCCTGACCTTCAATGCAGCAGTGTGACCAACTGCCTCTCCTTGAAGTTGTGAAAAACAAGAGGGTTTCTTAAATTATAACCAAGTCCCATGATCTCACATTCTCCTCTATGACATGTAACATATAAGAATTTACTTTTGTACATACGGAATTAGAAAATATAAAATGTATAGGCATACAGAATTAAGGAATTCAGAACCGATTTACTGATAATTTAACGATATAACGCTACACTTCAGAGATAGCCTGTATCAATGAAACTGGAGCCAATTGGGGAAATCTGTTTTCAGATTCAACATGCAAAATATAGCTAGTATACGTTCAAATAGCCCTGGCAAAAAGAATTTTTTCTTTTGCAGAGCTGTGTTATCAACTCTTTGGTAAGCAGTAGACACTGCATTCTGCACCTGATCAATGTCAGTACGCATCTTTTCCTCACTGGCCATAAGCGACTGAATTAGTTCGCGCTAGTCTCTCGCCTCTTCACGGATTTCAATAAACTGTTCATTAACTTCCGTTTGCGTATTTTGCTAATCTATGCGAAGTTTTTCAAATCCAGCATTGGTTTCAATTTTGAGAGCATTTAAAACTGCATTAGTGGCCACTAACCCTTCATTTGTTTTAAGTCTTCTACCTCTACCCTCATCGACACACTTGTTTGCTTGACAACAGTAGTGCGTTGCTTCAACATTGCGAACACACTATCAGACACTTCACCATCATCATCTGTTACCATTTTGTGTAAATTTTGCCGTTCGCGTCTTTCATGTCATGTTTCACCTACTTGTGTGCATATTCAAGGCGCACTTACACACGTTTGTACCCTAGGAAAGTCTCACTTTTCATTCATAATTATAACATTTGCACGTCCTCTGATTCTGCTTTTGAACCAATAGATCGGACATCTGTCCTGTTTTGTACGGTCTCAACCTGAATACCGATTGCGAAACTGCCTCCATTTCATCTGCATTGTCACTTCGTTCGGTTTCGTTACGCGCATCCGACACATTTCATTGTACGTCATGTTTTATCGTATCAAGATCTACAGTTTGCCCTGTATGCGATGATCTACGTCAGTCCGTCATCTCAAACCGTGTAATTGCCCTCTGTCTTTCACGATTTACGCGTGCCTGATCTCTAGTTAACATGAAGTTATACGACCTGACACGTCTCAAAAGTATCATAGATAGTCTCTTGGGACATTAACACATCATTATGAACGCCGGTCACAGTTTGTGGGTACTCAAACCAACACACCACCGCCGTGAATAGCTTCGCGCATGCCAGAAACGTCAGGCGCTAGCTACTTTTACTCAAACACACAACAATTTTTTTTAAGCGTTACTACAAAATTTTCTACTCTCTCATCACACATTTACAGTGAGCTGACCGCTATGCAGACATATACATTAAGTAACCTTGTAACGTTTTCTTTAAAAAAAGTTTTTTAATGCCAATTTTTAATTCCTTCCTCTAATTTGGCTAATTAATAACACAGTTGACCAGCTGCCAGCCTGGCAGGGTCACCATTATCTGACAGTCCACTCCTTTTCACATTCGTCAGACATCAGCAAAAACACCCTGTAAGTGCATAAGTGTCAATAGAATAAATTACAGGGGTTAGTAGTTGACCCTTATTCTACGACAGAGGACATCGTGTTCAGCTGTACAAAATTGGTTTAATTTATGTTATGTTGTCAATGAAGCATATTGGTTTACATATATTGTGACATGACAATTTCATGACAATTGTCAAGATAACGTATGACATTGTGATTAGCAGAAACAAACTCAACACAACAACATGAAATTTAAATAGAAAGTTATGTACAAGAATTTTTTTACATCTAGACAGTGAAGCACTGTCTGCTTTCGCCAGTATTACGTCAAATCATTCGATTGCGGTTCTAAGTTCAGTACTGTTTAGGATGAGAATCAAATTTACGGAGGATAGTTAGTTTTTGTGACTAGATATGCAAACGATTACTCTTGGTCGTTTGTGTTCACAGTGGATGCAGGATGGTGATCCAATAATTTTACACCTTTGCAAGAGACATTTACCTTTAGCTGCGACGTGTTGTCGGCTGTATGGCTGCTCTTACCCTCTGGAAATCCTGTAAAAAGCTATTCAAAGTCTTTACTCATTTTATCAGGTGAAAGTGCCCTATGTATCTTGTTAGGCGAGAAAACATGCACCCATATCAAGTCTGGATGGGATGGCGATATACACATGCACAGATGGAGCAGCGTGTATACTTCAGCACCGTCTCTGTTCTCACAAGAACAATTGACCATGTAGCTGCTTCGTTTCTCCGCTGTCATGGCTCAACGACTCTTCAGCTAATTTTTTGCTAAATGTCAGCCAAAGTGAACGCAACGTTCACGCAAAATTCCTCTTTTGGCGTCGTGCAGAGTGTGGTCCACCCTGTAGTACAGTTGATGCTCGTTGAGATGATAGTCCATAAAAAGTTTTCGGTACTTCTCGTCCATAGCAAAAACTGTCCATTCACCTGTGTCCTTTCGTGCTTCGCATCACGGCCTTTTTTGACCAATAGGGGCATTCCTTTCATCTCATGTAAACTACCCCCGCCAATCGCAAATAGTGCACCTTCAAACTTCACGGTAATCTCTCCACTTCTGCTC
This sequence comes from Schistocerca serialis cubense, assembly GCF_023864345.2. Classification (NCBI taxonomy): domain Eukaryota; kingdom Metazoa; phylum Arthropoda; class Insecta; order Orthoptera; family Acrididae; genus Schistocerca; species Schistocerca serialis. The sequence continues at coordinate 738,076,346 of NC_064643.1, read as the reverse complement.
CTTCTGTGTTTATTTCAGTCAATCAGATCTTTTGTGCCCCCTCCTGATGCCTGAAAGTTATATGCGCACATCACGAGAGCACCATGGACTTCTCATGTGATCAGTAAATGCGACTCTCTTTTAACTGCGTCTAAGGCCTGTTTGTATCCATCTGTAAATTCCCCAATGCAATATTCTAAACAATTTCTCCATTGCAGGCAGTGTTACGCCGTTACCTGCTACCTTCGATGTATCGCCTGGTGCGTTCGTTGTCTCCCTCGCCGTATGTCACCGACCCTCTGTTAAAAGGCTTTCATTGTATCTGCGCCTTGGCTGCACAATCCAAGCCAGTCCGAAACTAAAGCGTCACTTGCAGCAGCTTTTATCACTTTCAGCTCATTGAAGTACAGGTTTGCGGTTCCGTGTGTTGATACAATGTACTTGAGTGTCATACATTTTTACATTACATACTGTAAATTTTGAGAGGCAAATTTGCTAACTATTACCTAAGTATGTCTTGTGACATATCCTTCTAGCCGATATGACATAAAATCCCATGTAAGGAGCGAAATTAACATTCATTGAAGCTGATACTTTACAAAATTTACATTAGTTTGTTCTGCAGAGCTTGGAAGCATCGTGTGCAACGATTCAGCAAAATCTTATTAATACCATAACTGGTACATGTCGAGTAGAGATACATCTGGCTTCTTTTTATGTTATTCTATAACAGCGACATTTGGTTTTACATGTAAATATAGGAACTGACTCCGCTCATCACGTTAGCTGTGTTTTCTTCTTACTGTATCTACATCTTTTTTTCTTCAAACAACGTATATGTGGTACAATCGACTTTGGTCTCGTTTATTAATAACTGATTATACTATGTACTTTGGTGATGATTTGTATCTGTTAGGTCAACAATGAATGGGCCGGCCGCGGTGGTCTAGCGGTTCTAGGCGCGCAGTCCGGAACCGCGCGACTGCTACGGTCGCAGGTTCGAATCCTGCCTTGGGCATGGATGTGTGTGATGTCCTTAGGTTAGTTAGGTTTAAGTAGTTCTAAGTTCTAGGGGACTGATGACCTCAGATGTTAAGTCCCATAGTGCTCAGAGCCATTTTTTTGAACAATGAATGGTAAATAAATGTTGTGTGTTGTATTTCTGTTTCCACCCACATCATCTGGTAGTTATGGATTTAAGTGTGGACTAGTTGTACATAGTGCATTGGAAAATGGGAGTGATAACTGAAATAATTTCATTTTGGTGGAATAATAAAGAAGCATTAAAGGCCCAATGTGGACTATTTGCTTTAGATGTTTAATTTCTCCTATACTCATCTCATATAATTATTGCAGTTTTAACATTACGGAAATAAGAACTGCATTTCTGTCAGATCTCCACTCACTAGCTGCACAGACGCACAATGCATCCCTGTACCACCTGCAGTTGACTGGGTGTTATATACGCAGTGTAGGCCTTCTTGCAACAGCTCCCAATGGAACGTCTTTTACGTATGATGACACAACCAAAAGATGCTGTTCTAGGCTCCACTTTGAAATACCTGCCACCAATATCGCGAAAACAGCAGTAGTACAGTCTAATCAAGAAGGCACCACATATGTCATGAAGAGTCACACATGTGTTCAGTTCCATCTCTCGCCAGATATGCAGCTTCGTTGAAAGGACCGCGTCTCTGATCAGACATTTTATGCCCAGGTAAACTAATTACTGTGGGTGGTACAATATTATTGACTGAAAGATTACCCTTATCATAGGCAATTTAACAGTTAAGCGAATAGCGCTTAGTTTTGCAGATATAACATTTCGTCCGCCTATCGAAAAGACGGCTGAATAACTGTAAGTGCATTAAACAAATCAGTCCAGCGTAGACAGGTTTGTGTTTGACTTCTTTACATAAACAGTAGCTTCAGAATTTCTATCACACTCTTTGTTTTAGCAATTGCCGTACTGTAGTCACACATCTCTCGTTGCTCCCAAAATGCACTGCTTCATTTTACTTACCTACAACTAGATATTCCTGTGGAATAAATGCCATTTTAAAAAAATCTCGCAATTTTAGGCGCAGCTTTTCGTGATTTTATTTAGGGTTTCTATTACATTCTGTCGAATGGATTATCTTTAGACTACTGCTGCAGAAGTTCTACGAATAAAAGTAGGATACGTTTCTCTGAAATGTTATGTCGATTTTTGCACGCTGCGTTGTTCTTTAGTGGGTACGGGAATGTGCGACACAGGTTATTGATAAACACAGAATTCAGATATTAATTTACTCTACAAGTAATACCAAATAGTAAAAATAATACACAACTATGTTGCTGTATTTGCAGCGTCATTTACTAATAGTATATTTGGGAGGCGAAATATGTAGAGATACAAAATATGTATAAATCTGTCCCTCTTCAATGCACTGTCTATTCAAGAGATGTCGATCCCAGGCCAGCCTGAATGTCTGTAATTGTACAAAAAGGGCCAGTAATTTAACGTTCGAACTCACACATACCCGCAGCTGGAACTCCAAAGAATGTACGCTTGCATATTATTGGGATCGGCGTTATCGTTCGTAAGCCCATCCACCACGGCAAGGTCATATCACATAGGATGGGAAAAAAAGGTTTTTAATTTTCCTGAGGCCTAACAACGCATTAAAAGCGTCGATCGCATCGGTTTTGAACTGTCCTGAGACAAAAACCGCATAAAAAGCATCAATCAAAATGAAATCGGATTATTAATTTCCGTACGACTGGAGCAAAAGCATGTTCGATATGTAGTCACACTTTTTTCTGCAACAAGTTGAAATCGAGAGACAGCAAGTTCCACATCTCATCGAAGTGTTTCCGGAGTCACGTTCAGGATGTTGCGCAATGCGTGCCTTCAATGCAGCGAACTTTGCGGTCGGAACGCTGAACACATCATGTTTCAGGCAGCACCACAGTCAGAAGACACATGGATTAAGTTCAGGTAATCGGGGTGGCCAGGCTGGACGGAAATGGCGGCTGATACTTCTAGAATTTCCGAAATGGTGCTTCAGCAGCTGCTTAACTGGATTTTCAATGTGCAGAGGTGCGTCATCTGGCGTAGAAATGATCCCATCCTCACATCCATGCTGTTGGAGAGCTGGAATGATGAGATTGAAAAAGACACCCATAGCGATTACCAGTGACGGTACAGGTAACAGGACCGGAAGCACCTGTCTCTTCGAAAAAATATGGCCCCACGATAAATGATGCGGTAAACCCGCACCTTACATTGACCTTTACAGGATGAAGAAGTACTGGTTGGTTTACGCGTGGATTTTCCCTTGCCCATATTCGACAATTCTGTGTGTTGACATATCCCATCAGATGAAAGTGGGCTTCGCCAGTCCACAAATTCTTCCACGGCCATTCATTGTCCACTTCCAAGCGAGCAAGAAATTTCAAACCAAAGGTCGTTCTTGCTGGCAGGTCAACAGGAAGCATCTCGTGACATGGGTAATTTGGAATGGAAAGGAAGGACGTTTCGTAGGATTTTACGCACCTTGTGCACGGGTATGTCCAATGTTCGCGCAATTATCCGTTCACTACACCTTGTTCACCAGCACTCGTCGCCTCCTGCATTGTTGTGGCCACTCCTTCCACTGACGCCGATTCAATTCGTTTCCTCCCTCTACCAGGTTGCACATCAAAAGAACCCGTCCTTTCGTATTTTCGAATCATTTTCTCCAGACCCATGGCAGTCATCGGACCAAGGCCTGCTTTCAAACCCTTCAGTGTCCGGAACTACTGCAGAGCGACGTGTGGTGAGTCATCATTCTTGTAATACAGCTTTCTAAGCAGAGCGCAATTTTGCATTGAGACAGTCACGGTGAACGTTTCAGATGCAAAAGGAGGAATATCAGTGTACCCGGCGCGCTTATACCAACTTCAGTGGGTCGTGCGCATGACAGGTGATTTCATTTACGTATGTCGACACATACAGCGCCATCTATTGATCAATTTTCACACTATTTTATCCTTCTGCCATACGTTTTCCTCCTTCCGCGATAGTACACCATTGCAATTTGACGTTATTCTGACCAGTTACGTTATTTCTACAGCGTTTTGAAAGCCTAATTATAATCACCGTGTGCATGAAAATAAGAAGCAGATTGCCTACTGTGTTATTGTGTCAATCAGGGGCGGAATCTTGCATGCCGTGCAGCATTGCGAGAGGAATTTAGTCAGAAAGTCAAGAGGACACCTTGCTCATTTCTTGCGGCTACAGGTAAATTCACAAAGCATTTTTGTAAGAATGCAGAAATATTGATTTTCTAAGGAATGTATCTCACAAAAAATATTTCATAATCAATAGCAGACCTCTACTATAATTTCTGGCGTTTTAGTGGAAACTTTCATTCCGAGGGTATAAATTCATCGTGGCGTGTTGTTCCATCTAATTTTGAACTTTCAGAGCAGAGCATTAGGAGCTAAATAGCATGCGCGGGAGCGTTCAGAGATGTCAAACATGGTGTGATTTTACGATTTGTCCTGTAGCTGATTAAAAGTGTGTTTTTTCCCCTTCAGAACAGGTGTGAGTTCAAACTCTAAACTGGCTACTAAAAGTGTGTTTTTTTCCTTCAGAATAGGTGTGAGTTCAAACTCTAATCTGGCTACTACATCGAAGGAAAGTACTTTGAATGAGAAATGATTAGCAAAAAATGTGATCATGTTCGGTCGTTCATTTCCGGAACTGTTAGCTACGATGGGTTTGGCAAAATAAGTGTGCGAAAAGTGATAATACGGAACAGATGCTTTATACTTGACCTTTTCTTCATTTAGTAATTCCAGGCAGGTCTATAAAAATTCAATCGTTTCAACAATTTTCTGTTGTTGAATACATCTGAGCACACTGTCGGCGAGCGTAGTGTAACTAATTTTGTACTTTTTGTATTTTTAGCCGAGGAACTTTTCCCGTCGCTTTAAGACAACAGTTTCAGAAGAACTCATTAAGGTGGGTACTTTATAGGGTAGTACGATGTAGGGCCTTAAATCTTGATCTGGAGCATGAAAATAACAACGTTTCTGAGCATCAGGAGTGATGATTTACAAGTCAGCACAAAATGATTTAAGAATGCTTGACGATGCTAGTTACAGAAAATGCATAGCATAACGTTCGTTGTTAAATCAGAAATAAATTGCAAAATGAACAAGTTTCAGACAGTGTAAGACAAATGGAACTATTAACAGCTTTCGAATATGGTGTTACAGGAGATGGTCGCAGGCAGGTGGATTGCCCTTAAGGAATTAAAATGTCCAGCGACGAAGTAACGAATAAGAACGCCTAATATCGGAGACTCGATGAACCACAAAGCTAGCACTTTCTCGTACATAGTTACTTAAAGAAAGAATCGGAGCGGCAGGCCTAATACATGAACAAAAAGCAAGTCGTTCGTTACATGGTTTGCAACAGTTACGCTGAAATGAAAATGACTTTTGGAAAATATGCTGCATAATTGCTCCAAACTAACGCCGATGACAATATGAAAATATGTAATTCAAGTTCAAAATTTCGAAGCTTTTCAAATCCTAGCTGTGTAACACAACTGAAAGGTGATGTATTGCTCTCATTATGTTGCGACTGCCGTGGTCCCAAAACCTTTTAACAGTTTTACATACAATACATGCGTAGGTTCACAGCGGACTCTTATGATCAAAGGAGAGCTGGATTTTATCTCCCCACTATACATACAGTCAAAACATTTGTTCAATAAAGAGAGAAAGTTGTAGGAGAAATCAGCCTGTAGTGGTTTGCCTAAACATAAAATTTTTTAGCATGGGGAGATTCGAATCATACTTCTCGTCAATGCTATTGCTACGTCTTAATCAGTGTAACGCCTTGCTCATCTTCATATGGCTAATATGTCTGTATTAATTTATTGATTTAATATTATACACAATTAAAAAAAGTTTTGCATCACCCCCGTTCCCAGAACTCCGGCTGTGGATATTGCATCACAAACACAGTCCCTTTGATTTATCGATGGCCGCTGTGGCCGAGTGGTTCTAGACGCTTCAGTCCGGAAGTGCGCTGTTGCTACGGTCGCAGGTTCGAATCCAGCCTCGGGCATGGACGTGTGTGACGTCCTTAGGTTAGTCAGGTTTATGTAGTTCTAAGTCTATGGGACTGATGACCTCAGATGTTAAGTCCCATAGTGCTTAGAGCCATTTGAACAATTTTAACTGTTCAGAGATGTCACTAAACGCGTCCAAGGGTGTAAATAACCTCGCATGAGCAGCACCTATTAGACGGAGGTTGTCCGACAGTTCAACCATGCCTCGACGGTCAATACCGCAGTCTGATCCTGTCCGCATTGTTGCTTTGTGCCAGGAAGGGCTCCCAACATAGTAAGTGTCCAGGCGCCATGGAGTTAACCAAAGCGATGTTCTTCTGACATGGAGGAGATACAGGGAGACAGGAACTGTCGATGACATGCCTCGCTCAGGCAGCTCAAGGGCTACCACTGCAGTGGACAACCGCTACCTACGGATTACGGCTCAGAGGAACCCTGGCAGCAACGCTACCTCGTTGAATAATACTTTCTGTGCAGCCACAGGACTTCGTGTTACGACTCAAACAGTGCGCAATAGGCTGCATGATGAGCCACTTCACTCCGACGTCCGTGGTGAGGCACATCTTTGCAACGTCGACACCACGCAGCGCGGTATAGATGGTCCTAACAACATGCCGAATGGACGGCTCAGTATTGGCGTCACGTTCTCTTCACCGATGAGTGTCGCATATGCCTTCAACCAGAAAATCGTTGGAGACGTGTTTGGAGGCAACCCGGTCACACTGAACACCTTAGACACACTGAACAGCGAGTGCAGCAAGGTGGAGATTCCCTGCTGTTTTCGGATGGCATTATGTGGGGCCGACGTACGTTGCTGGTGGTCATGGAAGGCGCCGTAACGGCTGTACGATGCATATTGGCGAGGCATTCGTATTAATGGACGACCATTCGTGCCACCATCGTGCACAACTTGTGAATGACATCCTTCAGGATAACGACATCGCTCAGCTAAAGTGCCCACCATGTTCTCCAGACATGAACCCTATCGAACATGACTGGGATAGATTGAAAAAGGCTGCTTATCGACGATGTGACCCATCAACGGATCTGAGGGATCTACGCCGAATCGCCGTTGAGGAGTGGATCAGTCTGCACCAACAGTACCTTGATGAACTTGTGGATAGTACGCCACGACGAAAACAGGCATACATCAATGCAAAAGGACGTGCTACTGGATATTATAGGTAACGGTGTGTACAGAAATCAGGACCACCAGCTCTGAAGGTATCATGTTATGGTGGTACAATATACAATGTGTGGTTTTCATGAACAATAAAAAGGGCGAAAATGATGATTATGTTGATCTCAGATCCAATTTTCTGCACAGGTTCCGGAACTCTAGGAACCCAAGTGATGCAAAAAAAATTTTGATGTGTGTATATCTACGATATTTCGTAGTTTGTGAAGGAAAAGGGTACTCTCTAAAATATTTAATAGACTAATGTTGGTGAAGAATAATGAGTCGCAGTAGTATTTGTTAGCTTCCACATCAATGTGCTGCCAAATCTGAAGACTCATGTTGCATATATATTGTTCAGCCTAGGACGCATGACCTCGACACATTAACCACACATCAAACGGACAATGGAGGTAACTTGATAGCTCCAATTAATGTTAAACTGCTATTGCCTCCGTTATGCACTTACATTTGATTATCGATTTGTTTATAAAATAAGTTTTACTTCTGAAAGACACTATCGTCTTTCATTTAGTTCTTGAAAGACTTATTATGCAATTTGATTCCTATTTTTAAGTGTGTTTTTTTTTCCTTGTGTCTATTGCTTATAATTAAGCTGCCGGAGTTGTGAGTGCTGCAGCGCAGTCTGTATACATAATAGGTATATCTATTAACCAGAGCGCTTGTGGAGTACGCTGAAAAAAAATATTGGTTCCACTTTGTACCACCAGGTAAAAATATGGAGCTGTAAGTACTCAGAATGTGACATATCAGTAGGCTGTTTGTCGATTGGCAGAGTGCGATGATTTCTTTTGCGGAGTGAATGTTGGTGTACAGAGTTAAATGTACGAAATGCGATAGCTATTGAGAGGAAAGACCGTGCACTGCTGGTAAACTTGTTTCATCAGAAGGGCAGCAGTAACAGCACGACATTGTGGGAATGTCGCCTACAGAAACAGCTGTGCAGTGATTGCCAGCGTACGGGCTGCCGACCACCTGTGATTAAAATCATCGGGAGCTTCAGGGATTTAGCTCGTCAGCATTCAGGGTCAGCAAGTACAGAACAAAATAAAACTTGAAATGTCTTGTCACATTTCTATACCACTCACAAAGGAAAGGTCCGTTCTGTCATGACAAAATCTGTCCATTTTTATCCGGAGAAACAATACATCAAAAGAATGTGATAGCGGCGGACTGCCATTATCTTTTTAAAATGTTGAAAATTACCATTACCCTGTGCCACCATGCGGATGGAAGTCTGCAGCCCCACAGACTGTGCTATGAGGCTGGCGCGTGGACATAGCTGGCTACCCATGGCGCAAACACACAACACGCCACAATCAGATCGTAATTGGTCGAGTTGGTACTTTTGTAACATAATTGTTCACAAGAACGGCTCGCTTGAATTTAGTCATATAATATCAAGATACAACAAAAAGGAATGGAGGAAACTGGTGTTTCACGAACTGTCCAAGGATTAGATCATAGAGGCGGAGGTTTCATAAGATTTCTTACTACTGGAGAGGAAGGAAACCATTTCAAGGTACCATCGTGGCATTCACAGGGTGCGATCTGCGTGAGCGCAAAGAAATAATAATTAGACGGCCGGACCGAGAACTGAACTCAAGTCTCTCGAATGCGAGTTGAAGGCATTAGCCACGACACCCCCTCGCTCAGTCCCCGTGCAGATAATGCTGAATTTGTATTCACTGAGTCTTCTTCATATTTGGCTGCTGTTAGAATACTGTCCGCCCCGATAGCTGAGTGGTCAGCGCGGCGGTCTGTCACGCCAATGGGCCCGGGTTCGATTCATGGCTGGGTAAGAGATTTTCTTCGTTCTGGGGCTGGGTGTTGTGTAGTCCTCATTATAATTTCATCATTACCAGTGGAAGGCAACGGGAAACCACCTCTGCAGTCACTTCCCTAGATGCTCATGCGGTGGACCTCTCTGACAAGGCTTCCCCCATGACAACACCTGCCGTAAGGCAGAACACACACAATAGAATACCCTTCCTGCAGGTTTGTGGAGAATATACTGAGACCGTGGCACTTCGGCATGAATAATATTAAATCGTTCAAATAAAGGAAGTGAGAAAAGATAAATCTGTTACTGAATCTTGCCTGTAATTTTCGCAGATATAATTTCAGAATACATGGAAATGTCTGTCAGTATATTACATATACACTGTAATAGCTTTCACCTCTGTGTGTTGCTCACAGTTGTCGACCGTTTTATGCCAATCAACAACAGAAGAAGCATTAGGCCGACTGTATTCTGTGTGCAGAAGCGGTTTTAATTACTTTTGGAAACTGCTGAGACATGATGGTAAGTAACTGTATGGATGAGGTTGTAGTGATTTGTAAATATTGTTTCATTTGTTTATTTCTTTAACATCTCTATCTCCGACGCTTGAATAGCTAGCAAAGGAGTTTAAAAAAAAAGTCTGACAATTGTCGTACAATTAGAATTTAGCTTAGTTTTGCAGTGTGTCAAAATGCATTTACCTGTAACACAGAGTTTTTTGCGACGATACAAGGAAACTCATTAAAGAGAGAATATGTCAGTATGAAATCGAAGAGGTAGGTATGACGACGACGTGCCCACGAGAAATAAGGAACCTGCAACTAACTTATAAGGTCACACTATTCGTCTTCTCCGCCATACTTCGCGAACGCTCTGCTCCGTGCAGGGCTCATGCGGAATCAATATGTATGTGAATTGGTACCCATGAAAGCCTTGGTAGTGTGCTATCAAGAGCTTGCATGCATTTAAACGCGCAGTCAAGAATTATCGAATTCGTCAGAAACAGCTGCTCTGTTCCGGCTCGAGACGGCTGCTGGCACTTGTGACGTGCTGTGACGTAAGCGACACGGCCTGTGTTTCTCGTGGGCCTCGGGCGTCGCTGAGAGCACAGTCTGCGATTTCATTGTCACCCATTAATGAGTGCGAGTACTGCCACGTAATTACTACAACAATACTTGCAACTACGTCGGTGGAGTCAGAGGTCACGGCACTGCTGTGTTATTTACGCTTGTAAATCCAACTGAAGTCAGTGATTGGGCTTTGAACCGTAGGGCTGGATACGCTGTTAGTTACTGTTTCTTCACGGCAGTGTTGGTGCTAGGTTTCGGATGGAGTCTACACTTAATAGGAAACAGTCAAGTGAGGAAGGAACTTACACATCGTATTCTTTAAGCCGTGGGTTTGTTAGTTAATCAACGTCTAGTGCAAGCAGCACGAAATTAGCAACGAAAACTAAAACATATTTAAGTTAATATAACCCTTAATTTTTAGAAGTCGAATTTGTGTATTATAGTGCCGACGAAGAGCCTATGCCTCAGTCTGTGAATTCTTTCGAAACATTTTTCAATGAATGTATGAAAACATCAGAGGTTTAAAGGCATCTACCAACTAAACGTCGTATATATTCAGAAAAGTCGCTCAATGGGTTTCATATCAAGAAAATTAACTTTTGTGTGACTAAATTCTACAGAACCGAACGTGCTAAGTACCAGTGTTTCCTCCTAGCTGTGTTTGGTAATGTCGAGGAAAGGGTTAGCATACGCCGCGGTAGAGGAACTTACTATTCCCGCAGCGAAAGTAAGAGATAATGATTTGTTTGATAAAAGGCGGACATGAAAAATAAATGAAACCCCATTAACCAATACAGCAGTGAAGAGAAGAATTGATGAACTGTCGGAAAATAGGGACAAATATATCAATACTGCTTTGAAGCAAAGCGAATATATTCGCTGCAGCTTGGTGAGAGTGCAGAAGTTGATGGCCAGGCTCATTAATTAGTTTTTGGTCGTTTTGAGGTGAATGGCAGATTTCAAGAAGAACTGTTATTTTGCCAGTTTTCGCTGGCAATTACCGCTGACGAAGAGATTTTCAAACTTACTGACAAATTTATGAAGGAAAATGAAGTAGATCGGTTAAAATAGGTAGGGCTGACAATTGATGGGGCATCTACTATATATGGTAATCATACTGGCTTTGTACCCAAAGGCTGTTAACGAAGGTACGAGCATGTGGAATAAATTCAAAAATTTTCTTTCCCATACGACCAAACTCAGCCGATGATCTTCAAGGTTATGGAACGTGTCACTACATGAAATTACACCACAAAAGTAATAACTGATAAAAATAAGATTTTATGAACCCGAAATAAATAAAGCTATAAGTTAAAGTAAACGCAATCCACAATATAACATAAGAATCAGCTTAATTATTCAAGGAACTCCTCGACGGATTAGAAGGAGTGATCTGTGAGGAAACTCTTCAGTTTCGATTTGAATTACTGCTAATATTTTTGAATTTTTGTGGTAGCTTATTAAAAATGGATGAAACAGTACACTGCACACCTTTCTGCATAAGAGTTAATGAAATCCGATTCAAAAACAGGTTTCATTTCTGCCGAGTATTAACTGAGTGAAAGCTGCTTATTCTTGGGAATAAGATAATATTATTAAGAAGAAATGACAGTAAGGACTATATACAGGGTGTCCGAGCTTTCTTGTCCACCCAAAATGTCTCTGGAACAATAACAGCTATTGGAAAACGACTATCACCGGTATCAATGTAGGGCTGGGGCCCATTTATGTACATATTTGGAAACATTCTAAAACGGAAGCATATGTGTTTTTTAACACAAACTTATGTTTTTTTAAATAGACCTCCCATATTTTTTCTTCAGCAATCCATAGCATGACAAAGCACATACACAATGGCGTTCATTGCATCGCAATATTCCCATTACATCCCGAGATATTGAGACGCGAAGTTGACGCTTGAAACACCCGACATGCGCTGCTAGCGCACGTCCTGAGGCTCAGGCGTGAACCCCATGCTGCCCGTAATCGCGATGTGATAGACTTGTGTAATCACACCTCCGTACTTATCAAGAGGGACACTTACTTGTCAATCTCATCGCGACAAGATAGCTGGGACACCCTGTATATTGAGAGGTCAATGTCAAAATACGCAGAGTCGTGAACACGGGTCGACAAGAGAGTGGTGAAGTTACGCCACTTATTGCTCGAACCAGTAGTTCCTGAGCCAAAAATATCCCTTTAGAATGGGAAGAGTTACCCCAAAACATAATACAACACGACAGGAGCGAATGAAAACAAGCATGGTAGACTAATATCCGTGTCAAACGATCAGTCACTTCCGATACCGCTCGAAAAGTAAACATGGCAGCATTAAGTCTTTGAACAAGATCATGAACGTGGGCTTTTCACGACAGTTCACTATCTGAACACCTATAAATTTAAACCGTCCAGTTTCACTAATCATATACATATTCTGTGAAATTAAAACTTCAGGTTATGTTGAATTGTGTGTTAGAAACTGTAAAAACTGTGTCTTACTGTGATTTAGCGTTAGGTTATTTTCTACAAGCCATGAACTTAGGTCTTGTACTGCACTACTGGAAACCGAGCCAGTGTTGCACTCAACATCCTCTACTACCAAGCTTGTGTCATCAGCAAACACAAATATATTAGAGTTACACTTAATCCTAGAGGGCACATCATTTATATAAATAAGGAACAGGAGTGGCCCCAACACTGATCCCTGGGGCACCCCACATTTAACTGTACCCCCTTCAGAACCCACATCACAGCCATTATGTTGTTGTCGTGGTCTTCAGTCCTGAGACTGGTTTGATGCAGCTCTCCATGTTACTCTATCCCGTGCAAGCTTCTTCATCTCCCAGTACCTACTGCAACCTACATCCTTCTGAATGTGTTTAGTGTATATATCTCTTGGTCTCCCTCTACGACTTTTGCCCTCCACACTGCCCTCCAATACTAAATTGGTGATCCCTTGATGCCTCACAACATGTCCTACCAACCTATCCCTCCTTCTAGTCAAGTTTTGCCACAAACGTCTCTTCTCCCCAATCTTATTCAGTACCTCTTCATTAGTTTTGTGATCTACCCATCTAATCTTCAGCATTCTTCCGTAGCACCACATTTCCAAAGCTTCTATTCTCTTCTAGTTATCGTCCATGTTTCACTTTCATACATGGCTACTCTCCATACAAATACTTGCAGAAACGACTTCCTGACACTTATATCTATACTCGATGTTAACAGATTTCGCTTCTTCAGAAACGCTTTCCTTGCCATTGCCAGTCTACATTTTATATCCTCTCTATTTCGACCATCATCAGTTATTTTGCTCCCCAAATCGCAAAACTCCTTTACTATTTTATGTGTCTCATTTCCTAATCTAATTCCTTCAGCATCACACGACTTAATTCGACTATATTCCATTATCCTCGTTTTGATTTTGTTGATGTTAATCTTATACCCGTCTTTCATGACACTGTCCATTCCGTTCAACTGCTCTTCCAAGTTCTTTGCTGTCTCTGACAGAATTACAATGTAATCGGCGAACCTCGAAGTTTTCGTTTCTTCTCCATGGATTTTAATACCTACTCCGAATTTTTCTTTTGTTTCCTCCACTGCTTGCTCAATATACAGATTGAATAACATCGGGGATAGGCTACAACCCTGTCTCACTCCCTTCCCAACCATTGCTTCCCTTTCATGCCCGTCGAATGGTTTCTGTACAAATTGAAAATAACCTGCCGCTCCCTGTATTTTACCCCTGCAACCTTCAGAATTTGAAAGAGAGTATTCCAGTCAACACTGTCAAAAGCTTTCTCTAAGTCTACAAATGCTAGAAACGTAGGTTTGCCTTTGGTTCATCTACCTTGTAAGATAAGTCGTAGGGTCAGTATTGCCTCACGTGTTTCAATATTTCTACGGAATCCAGGTTGATCTTCCCTGAGGTCGGCTTCTACTAGTTTTTCCATTCGTCTGTAAAGAATTCCCATTAGTATTTTGCATCCGTGACTTACTAAACTGATTGTTCGGTTATTTTCACATCTAACAGCACCTGCTGTCTTTGGGATTTGAATTATTATATTCTTCATGAAGTCTGAGGGTATTTCGCCTGTCTCATACGCCTTACTCACCAGATGGTAGAGTTGTCAGGACTGGCTCTCTCAAGGCTGTCACTAGTTCTAATGGAATGTTGTCTACTTCGGGGGCTTTGTTTCGACTCAGGTCTTTCAGTGTCCTGTCAAACTCTTCATGTAGTATCATATCTCCCATTTCATCTTCCTCTACCTCTTCTTCCATTTCCATAATATTGTCCTCAAGTACATCGCTCTTGTACAGACCCTTTATACACTATTTCCACCTTTATGTTTTCCCTTCTTTGCTTAGAACTGGGTATCCATCAAAGCTCTTGATATTCACGCAAGTGGTTCTCCTTTCTCCAAAGGTCTCTTTAATTTTCTTGTACGCTGTATCTATCTTACCCCTAGTGAGATAAGCCTCTACATCCTTGCATTTGTCCTCTAGCCATCCCTGCTTAGCCATTTGGCACTTCCTGTCGATCTTATTTATCGGACCTTTGTATACCTTTTTGGCTGCTTCATTTACTGCGTTTTTATGTTTTCTCCTTTCATCAATTAAATTCAATATTTCTTCTGTTACCCAAGGGTTTCTACTAGCCCTCGTCTTTTTACCTATTTGATCCTCTACTGCCTGCACTATTTCATCCCTGAAAGCTACCCATTCTGCTTCTACTGTATTTCTTTCCGCCATCCTTGTCAATTGTTCCCTTAAGCTCTCCCTGAATCTCTGTACATCCTCTGGTTCCTTCAGATTATCCAGGTCCCATCCCCTTAAATTTCCACCTTCTTGCAGTTTCTTCAGTTTTAATCTACAGTTCATTACTAATAGATTGCGGCCAGTGTCCACATCTGCACCTGGAAATGTCTTATAATTTAAAACCTGGTTCCTAAATATCTGTCTTACCATTATATAATAAATCTGAAATCTGTCAGTATCTCCAGGCTTCTTCCATGTATACAGCCTTCTTTTACAATTCTTGAACCAAGTGTTAGCTATGATTAAGTTGTGCTCTATGCAGGTGGCTTCCTCTTTCATTTCTTAGCCCCAATCCATATTCACCTACTACGCTTGTTTCTCTCCCTTTTCCTACAATTGAATTCCAGTCACCCATGACTTAAATTTTCGTCTCCCTTCACTATCTGAATAATTTCTTTTATTTCATCATACATTTCTCCAATTTCTTCGTCATCTGCGGAGCTAGTTGGCATATAGACTTGTACTACTGTAGTAGGCGTGGGCTTCGTGTCTATCTTGGCCACAATAATGCGTTCACTATGCTGTTTGTAGTAGCTTACCCGCACTCCAATTTTTTTATTCATTATTAAACCAGCTCCTGCCCTACCCCTATTTGATTTTGTATTTATAACCCTGTATTCACCTGAGCAAATGTCTTGTTCCTCCTTCCAGCGAACTTCATTAACTCCTACTACATCTAATTTTAACCTATCCATTTCCCTTTTTAAATTTTCTAACCTACCTGCTCGATTAAGGGATCTGACATTCCATGCTCCGATCCGTAAAACGCCAATTTTATTTCTCCTGAGAACGACATCCTCTTGAGGAGTCCCCGCCCGGAGATCCGAATGGGGGACTATTTTACTTCTGGACTATTCCACGCAAGAGGACGCCGTCACCATTTAACCATACAGCCATTATAACCACTGTGAATGATGACCTTTTGCTGTCTTTTTCTAAATTGTGAGATTCTGTAATGGTCCAATTCTGGAGCAAAATTTTGTGATCAACACAATTAAAAGCCGGAGTTAAATAGATAAATATACCTAGCATTCGAAACCTTTTGTTTAACCCATCCAGTACCTCACAGAGAAAAGAGAATATATTGTTTTCAGTTGTCAAACGACTTCTAAAGCCGAACTGTAGATTTGATACCAAATTATGTGACAAATAAAATGATCAACTGTCCTCACATGCACAGACTTTTCTATAACTTTAGCATATACTGACGGCAAAAAATATATATAAAACTATCTAGATTATCTCTTTCTCCCATTTTATAATGCAGCTTTACTACTGAGTACCTAAACAGTTCGGGAAACTGACCATTCCGAAAGGAAAAATAACAAGTATGGCTAAGTACAGGGCTGACATATGCTGCACAGTACTTTAATATTCTGCTAGGCACTCCATCTTATCCGTGAAAGTCCTCAGTCTTCAGTGAGTTAGTTATTGACTCAGTTTCCCTCTTGTCTGTATCACAGAGGAGTATTTCAGACATCAGTCTCGGAAAAGCATTTGCAAAAGAGGTATTTGAGTCTCTGTAGAAATTAAATTTTTATTTAATTCACCAGAAATGATCAGAAAGTGATTGTTAAATACAGTACATATATCAGATTTATCTGTAACAGAAATATTTTTACTACGAACTGACTTTATATCGTCCACAGTGTGCTGCTGACCAGGCACTTCCTTCTCAGTTGACCTTACAGTACTGTTTGTAATGAGCTACTGTAGCTTGATTGGGACTACTCCCAACATTTTGAGTTAATTCCCACTTTATTCTACATGATATCCTCATCCCAGGAGTCAGCCACCCAGGCTGCCTTATACAGCTAGTACCCGATTTTGAACCTGTAATGGGAAGCAACTCTCGCAGAGCACGACAAACGTGTTCAGGAAAGAGATATATTATGTCATCTATCTTATCGGCACTATAAACATCCTGCCACTCTTGTTCCTTGACGAGGTTGAAAAAACTCTCTATTGCTGTTGGTTTAACTTTCCTACATTGTTTGTAGTTATATGTGACATTTGTCTGAGTACAAAAGCATTTTAGTGTTAATACTTGTGCATCATATTCTGAAAAGCCATTCACCATTTTACTAACAGAATGCCCTTCTAGTAATGAAGAATGTAGTATACAGAGAAGTTGCAGCATTAGAAAATTGCAGCGAAATGCAGGAAGATCTGCAGCGGATAGGCACATGGTGCAGGCACCGGCAGCTTACCCTTAACATAGACAAAAATAATGTATTGCGAATACATAGAAAGAAGGATCCTTTATTGTATCGCGGTGTGCTGTTCAGGTTTGGAGAGGGTGCGTTTCTGGATGAGGTTACAATTATATTGCTTCCCCCTACTTATACCTCCAGACGAGATCACGAATGTAAAATTAGAGATATTCGAGCGCGCACGGAGGCTTTCCGGCAGTCGTTCTTCCCGCGAACCATACGCGACTGGAACAGGAAAGGGAGGTAACGACAGTGGCACGTAAAGTGCCCTCCGCCACACACCGTTGGGTGGTTTGCGGAGTATAAATGTAGATCTAGATGTAGATGAATAAAAATATTGTCTATGGTGGCGTTACTGTTCCCCTGCACCCTAGTTCGAAAAAAACGCAGTCTGCATCAGATCATATGAATTTAGAGGATCTACCAACATCTTTCTTCAAGCACAATCACATACAAAATTAATATCGATGTCACCACACATAACTAATTTCTGATACTTCCAATAAATTGAATCATGAATCCCGTCTAGCTTGAGCAGAAATACTCTGATGTTAGAGTTAGGAGACCTATAAACAACCACAATTAGTAGTTTAGTTTCACTAAATTCAGCTGCCCCTGCACAACATGCAAATATCTGTTCAGTGCAGTGCTGTGATTCGTCTATCGACTCAAATAGAATACTGTTTTCTGCATACATGGCCACGCCCCCACAAAGCAAAGAGCTCCTTGAAAAACAGGCAGCTAATCAGTATCCCGGTAAAGGAAGCCTCTGTGTTGTCACATTATTTAAGTGTGCTTCTATATACCAATAATTTCAGAGTCAACATCCATAAGCAGTTCATCTTTATCTCTAATACCTCTTATATTTTGATAAACTGTGCTAATTCCTTCTCTACTTGGAAACATGACGACAGCTGAAGCAGGTATACCTATCAGCTGACTTCAATCTAAAAAGGATGCAACTCTAACACCAACTAATTCAGGAATTTTGCCACGAGTGATCCCACCACCAACCACTACACTGTCACCTATAAGCCTTGCCAGCCTCCCCCTCCCATACATACTGAGGTGCAGACCAGGCCTAGTGAAACCTGATCAATTGATTGACTGAACTGGCACCACTGCAGTGTTACCCATGCCCTCTGCCATCAGTGCCTTCCCAAGCCCCATATTAACTCGCCTAACAGCCGCATTAAGATGAGACGGATCATGACGCTGAAACAGCTGCACGAAATTCACATTAGTGGAACCAGTCTGAGTAGCTATTTTTACCAGGTCACAACTTACATCATATTCCCCGTCCCTATTGAGAATATTCCCTGCTCCAGCCAATATCACTACCTGATTCTCCTTCGTAAAATTCCTACATAGCTCCCTATGCTGTCAGTCACCTGAGCGGACCCTGCACTAGGCTTCAGAATGGTGGTAACTAAGTACTCACTCCCCAACATTTCCTGCAACTGCTGACCCTCACCTCTACCATGCGAACTACCTAGCAGAAGAATCTTCTTCATTCTGTTAGATTTGGAACACACCTAGGCCTCTTAACTGCTGAGGACTGCTGCGTGTTCCCTACACCTACAGCTACAGGGGGCTCCTCTCCGCTCAACTCTAAAAGTTGGTCAGATATATGAGTAGCTCGATGATTTCTTAAGTAATAGAATCCAGTAAGTTGTCCTCGACGGCAAGTGTTCATCAGAGACCAGGGAATCATCAGGAGATCCCCAGGGAAGTGTGATAGTGTAGCTGTTGATTTCTATATATAAATAATTTGGTGGACGGAGTTGCAGCAATCTGGGATTGTGGTGTGCGATAATGTGTCGAAATTGAGTGACTGTAGGAAAATACAACATGACTTAGACAAAATTTCTAGTTGTGTGTTGAATAGTAGCTAGCTCTAAATGTGGAGAAATATAAGTTGATTCAGATGGGTAGGAAAAACAAAAATGTAATATTCAGATACAGCATTAGCAAAGTACTGCTTGACACAATCACATCGTTTATTTATTTGGTGTAACGTTGCAAAGTGATATGAAATAGAACAATAGAACGAAGATGTGAAGATTGTGGTAGGAAAGAGCGTTTGGTGGACTTTGCGGTACTGGGTTAATTCTAGAAAAGTGTGAGCCATCTGTAAAAGAGACAGCATGTAGTGCGACATATTCTTGTGCAGTGCTCAGTATTTGGGATCCGTACGTGGTCGGACTGATGGAGTATACGGAAGCAGTTCAGAGGCGTGCTGCTAGATTTGTTAACGATATTTTCGAACTACATGCAAGTGTTACGGAGTCGTTTCGGGAACTAGAATGGGAATCCCTGGAGGAAAGGCGATGTTATTTTCATAGGACAATATTTAGAAAATTTAGGGAGTCGGTATTTGTAGCTGACTGAGGACGGATTACACTGCCGCCAATGTACATCGGAGGGGTACAGACAGTTGTTTTACCCACGTTCTATTTGGAGGGGAACAAGATAGGAAATGACTTACTGTAGTATCGGGTGCCCTCCGCCACTCACCGTACGGCGGTTTGGGTGCCTTGTGAAGTACCTATGCAGATTCAGATAGGTCAGGTGCTCCCTTGGTTCAGTGTACACATTTCAGTATACTTAACAGTTGCACTTGCCCCGCGAAATGCAAAGGTCCCGAGTTCGAGTCTCGGTCCGGCACACAGTTTCAATCTGGCAGGAAGTTTCATATCAGCGCACACTCCACTACAGAACGAAAATCTCAATTTGGAAACATCCCTCAGGCTGTGGCAAAGCCATGTCTCCGCAGCATCCTTTCTTTCAGGAGTGCTAGTTCTGCAAGGTTCGCAGGAGAGCTTCTGTGAACTTTGCAAGTTAGGAGACGAGGTACTGGCAGAACTAAAGCTTTGAGGGCGGGGCGTGAGTCATGCTTGAGTAGCTCAGTTCATTGAGCACTTGCCCGCGAAAGGCAAAGGTCCCGAGTTCGAGGCTCGGGCCGACACACAATTTTAATCTGCCAGGAAGTTTCACCCTGTATAGCTTTCACTGCTTTGCTTCGCACTCATACATTTGTTTTATTCACTAGAAATGGCTGCTGAATGTCTAGGATTGCAGAGATAATCTGTTGGCATACAAAATAACCTTTGCTCTTCCTAAACCCGATAATCTGTTATTTATTTCTTACACAATGATTCAAGGATGCGATTCCCATTTTCAAGCACATTGTTTAGTGTATTATGTCATTTGTGTGCAACTTAGCAATGTGTGACCACTTGCTTCGGACGTCTTTCCTTTACGGAAAGAAAATAGTGATACACAGAAAAAGATACCTTTGCATTGGCATGGACTCAACTGACTACATTCCTGTACGTAATAAAATGGAACACGTACAGTCCTCTTTACTATGTTATTTATAGTACGGCTACCAGTTTCGGTGCTTCTGTGCACCATATTCAGGGCTTAAATGACGCTGAGGTGTTAATTGTAGTTGTATACACGATTCATCACTTTCCAAAATGTATGAAATGTTTTTTTGCAGACTACATGCAAAATGGATGTTTTGTCGCCAACCATCGATTACCAACTGACAGGAGAATCATTTTTTTGTAATGTTTCTCCAGTCAGTAGGTAGATGATTGTTGAGGACACAACGTCATTGTTACAGGTAGTCTGCGAAAATCAGTTCATTGATTTTGGCCACTGATTAGTCGTGTATACGATTGGACTTAACCCCGTCAGCGTCAGTTAAGGCCTGAAGATGGTGCACCGAACAGAAACTGGAAGCCATATAATAAATGACATCATAAGCATATCTGTTTGTTTTCCGTTTTATTACGTAAGTTAACAGCTGAAGTCTTTCAGACCTCCTGCCAGAAGGATGGACATAAAAAAAATAACCATTTTGAATCAAAGATCGGTTCAGCGGAACCAGAGGACCCAGTCCATTCCATGAAAAGACAGTTCAGACCATTACGGAGCCACTACCAGCTTCTACAGTGCCTTGTTGTAAACTTGGGTCCATGGCTTCGTGGGATGTCATCCACATTCGCACATTAATACCAGCCCTTGCCTAAAATCAGCATTAGTTTGACCATGTAAATGGTTTCGCAGTCGTGTAGGGCCCAACCTATATCTTCTCGAGTCCGTAAGAGGTGCTGCGGGTGACGTCATGCTGTTAGCAAAGGCACTCAACGTTGATCACCTGCCGCTATATTCCATTAACGACAGATTTTGCCGCAGTGTCCTAATGGATATGTTCGTCCTGAGTGCCGCATTGATTTCTGTGGTTATTTCACGCTACCGTCAGCGCTCACATCTCTCCGCAAACACCACTGCCCTCGGTGGTTAAGTGAGGTTCGTCGGCCATTGCGTTATCCGTGGTGAGAAGTAACGCCCGAAATTTGGTATTCTCGGCACACTTTGACACTATGGATCTAGGAATACTGAGTTACCTAACAATTTCCAAAATAGGATGTCCCATGAGTCTAGCTTCAACTAACGTACGGCGATGAAAGTCTGTTAACACTCGTCGTGCTGCCATAATCACGTCGGAGAGCTTTACACATGAGTCCACTGAGTACAACTGACGGCACTGCCGTTTTGCACCTTGTGTACGCGATACTACTGACATCTCGGAATGTGAATATCGCTATCCAATGACTTCTGTCTTCTCAGTGTACTTGTAAAATATCTTTTTACTTGTGATGATACAGTTTAGGTGGAACTGCAATGTCTAAATTTTTTTGTGTTTAAACAGTATCGAGCGAAAAACGACTTTGGAAAATGGTCGAAATTTTACAAAGGATTACTGTTAAGGATTCCTCTACAATTATGTCAATAAGCACAAGTGTAATGTCTGTGATAAATGTTCGTTGGGAGGAAAGAATATTTTGTGATAAATTAAGAATTTTATGAAATAAAGTAAAAAAGTGAATGTAAGCTATAAATATCTTTACTGTAACATTCTAGGGGTATTTGAGCATTCAATTCAGTTAAAAAAAATGAAATAATAAAGCTAGGGAATCCACTATGGGTTTTCGACCGCCAACCGTTTGGATGACAGAAAGAGAGGAAAGAAAGGAAAACTAAGGCAGCTGCAGTCGAGCTTTGACAGTGTACTTATCATGGCGTGGCATGTCTGGTGATGTGAGGCGTAAACAAGAACAATTCGGAGTGCAAGTGCTTAATATTTGATGGGGCAATGGTTTATAGTTACCTCCAGTTTAATTTGAGCCAGAAAACAAAAATGCCCACCTGGTATTATATAATGGAATATGAAGCCGAAGATACAGCAAGGTAAGAAGGCTACCGTAACTACGTCGTAGTAATTAATTAATTCAATCACTGGCTATGTGAAGAGCCAATCCGAATTTTCTTATAGCAAGCACCAACTTCACCACTGATACTACTGCAGTGAACCTGGCAACATATGTTCGTATTACGAGTCTTTAGCAGCGTATCAGAATGTTACTGTGAGCCTCATGGTTTGCCAAAGTTCTACTATATTTCTTTTAAAAGCCGGCCGCGATGGCCGAGCGGGTCTAGCCGCTACAGTCTGGAACCGCGCGACCGCCACGGTCGCAAATTCGAATCGTGCCTCGGGCATGGATGTGTGTGATGTCCTTAGGGTAGTTAGGTTCAGTCGTTCTAAGTTCTAGGGGATTGATGACCTCAGAAGTTAAGTCCCATAGTGCTCAGAGCCATTTGAACCATTTGAACCAGTTCTCTTAATAGCATTTGTTGGAATCGTTGTCCCAAAGTCATATACTGATTCACATCCTCAACTTTTATAGTCCTGTCTTCCTCAGCTGCGTGTAATATTACGGTATATTAATAATTTTTACTTATGGACCGTCTGACAGCAACTGAATAAAACACAGTTTTAGTGCCATACGCGTTTCGCCTTTATTTTCTGCAAGGCATCATCAGTGGTAGGTTGTGTGGACAATTTCCTACATATTACGCTCCTGTTGGATTTTTGGTGTTGTTCTTCTTCTTACGAACGCCAATTTGCGGTTTTTTCCCCATTCCGCAACACTATGCACTGAACGCTTGTTTTAAAGCAAAAAACATTGCACTGAACACTTGTTTTAAAGCAAAAAACATTGCCTTAAAACAAGCGTTCAGGGCATAGTGTTGTGGAATGGGAAAAAAAACCGCAAATTGGCGTTCATAAGAAGAAGAACAACACCAAAATCGCAACAGGAGCGTAATATGTAGGAAATTGTCCACGCAACCTGCCACTGAAGATGCCTTGCAGAAAATAAAAGCGAAACGCGTATGGCACTAAAAATTGTGTTTTATTCAGTTGCTGTCAGACGGTCCATAAGTAAAAATTATTAATATACCGTCATATACTGATTCGTAGCTTGTTATCGCTTTCTGTTAAATGTAAATTATGTCTCACTCTGTATGGTCTAATGATCGTATTGACTGGTGTTACGACAATCCTGCAGTATCATATAAAACTAATTTCCAATAACTACTGTTTATTTTCTACGTAAAGACACAAGAAGTATGTTCACTTCACTATGTCATCGTAAAGTTCAATTGAATGAGATTTCTTACCTTTAAATTTGCTTTACCAGAATATTAATTTTATGTAATTATTGAGGGGAAAGCTGGCAGCCATTACGCCATGTAAGAACATCCCACCTTGCATCCGTCTTTTTTCCAAGTAAAATTGTCACCACAAAAGTTATTAAGTTAAATTTATTTCTGAAACATTAAAATAAAGTAAACTGAAAAAAGAAATTGCACTGCTCCTTCAGAGCTGGCGACCAAAACAACGTTCGTAGAAACAGTTTTATTTCAGTGGATCCATTGTAAGGTAACGTTACATAGCTGCAAGCAGTTTCCTACAGGGGTACGGATAAAACCAAATCCAGGTAGACTATATAAAGAGTTGTGTGCGTAGTAACCTGGGTGGCGTACTAATCTTGAAAATCAAACCCCATTGACGCACCTCGCTTTGGAGAGAAGTTTGAAACAAAATTAGGTGCCTTGGTAATAATAGTATCTTCTTAGATAGCACATGCCAAAATTTGTGTTAGAAATTGTTGTTAATGTTAATAATAAAGTGAGATGATGTGCAATTTTAATGAAAATTCTCTACTGAGTGAAGTAAAAGCTGTATTTCTCTGAGAAGTGGCACGTAGTCAGCGCAGGACTGACCAAGGTTCTTCTTTTTTGTAAGGCAGTCCAACAGGTAGCGGTACATTTGCGGGTACCGTAAACCCGATCGCTAAACGGATTCTCTTTCCGTGCCGGGGCCAACGCTACAGAACGATACAGAAATTATTCCGCACATTGCTACTTCCATATTAAGCAACATTAGCGAGTCATAAGCTAAATATTGGCACATTCGTAGTTAAAAAGCATTCCGTTCCCTGATATATAATGTTAAAAGCAGTTCGATTACACACGATTAGGCTGTTTCTCATAGTAAATCCTTCCTTTCAATAAGTACCGTCCACTGTAATTTGTGGTAATTGCGTTTAATGTGCGTGTTTTCTTCATATGTGGACTACAAGCTAATCGTTTGACATTAACTATAAGCGACCATGAAAAACTTTCCATTTGAAGGCTATAAAATCCATAATCAGTATTCCAAACCTGGAAAAATCACCGTGAGTATTGAGATTATCATCTCACCGACACTAGTTTGAAGATACCCATTTTGTTAAACACCATATCTTGATGTGTGAAGTCCGTATCTGCCTACATCTACATCTACATGGTTACTCTACAATTCACACTTAAGTGCCTGGCAGAGAGTTCATCGAACCATTTTCATATTACTTCTCTACCATTCCACTCTCGAATAGCGTGTGGGAAAAAGTAACACCCAAATCTTCCTGTTAGTGCTCTGATTTCTCTTATTTCATTATGATGATCATTTCTCCCTACGTGGGTGGGTGTCAACAAAATATTTTCGCATTCGGAATAGAAAGTTGGAGATTGAAATTTCTTAAGTAGATCTCGCCGCAATGAAAACCGCCTTTGTTTCAGTGACTGCCATCCTAACTCGTGTTATCATATCAGTGACATTCTCACCCCTCTTGCACGATAATACGAAACGAGCTGCCCTTCTTTGCACTTTTTCGGTGTCCTCCATCAATCCTACCTGATAAGGATCCCATACAGCGCAGCAGTATTCCAGCAGAGGACGGACAAGTGTAATGTAGGCCGTCTCTTTAGTGGGTCTGTCGCATCTTCTAAGTGTCCTGCCAACAAAGCGCAGTCTTTATTTCGCCTTCCCCACAGTATTTTCTATGTGGTCTTTTCAATAAGTTGCTCGTAATTGTAATTTCTATGTATTTAGTCGAATTGACAGCCCTTAGATTTGTGCGATTTATCGTACACCCAAAATGAATCGAATTTATTTTAGTACCCATGTGGATGACCTCGCACTTTTCTTTGTTTAGTGCCAATTACCACGTCTCGCACCATAAAGAAATTCTCTATAGAACAGTTTGTAATTGGAATTGATCGTCTTATGATTTTACTAGACGGTAAATTATAGCGTCATCTGCAAACAATCTAACAGGGCTGCTCAGATTATCACCTAGATCATTTGTGGAAATCAGGAACAGCACACGGCGTATGACACTACCTTGCAGAACGCAGGTTCAAAATGGCTCAGAGCACTATTGGACTCAACTGCTGAGGTCATTAGTCCCCTAGAACTTAGAACTAGTTAAACCTAACTAACCTAAGGACATCACAAACATCCATGCCCGAGGCAGGATTCGAACCTGCGACCATAGCGGTCTTGCGGTTCCAGACTGCAGCGCCTTTAACCGCACGGCCACTTCGGCCGCAGAACGCACGATATCACTTCTGTTCTACTCGAGGATTTACCGTCTGTCACTGCGAACTGTGACCCCTCTGAGAGGAAATCACAATTGTGATGATACTCCATACGCATTCGATTTGATAATAGTGGCTTGTGAGGAACGATATCAGAAGCCTTCTGGAAATCCAAGAACATGGAATCGATCTGTGATCCTTTGTTGACAACGCTCATTACTTCATGGGAATAAAGAGCTTGCTGTGTTGCACAAGAACGATATTTTCTGTATTCGTGTTGGTTATGTATCAATACGTCATTATCTTCTAGGTGATTCATAATGTTCGAGTACAGTATATGCTCCAAAATCCTACAGCAAATCGAGGTAAGTAATATGGGTCTGTAATTCAATGGGTTACTCCTATATCCTTTCTTGAGTTCTGGTGTGACCTGTGCTACTTTCTAGTCTTTAGGAACAGCTCTTTCGTCAAGTGAGCTTTTGTATATGCTTGCTAAAAAAGGCGCTATTGTGTCTGCATGCTCTGAAAGGAACCTGACTGGTATACCATCTGGACCGGAAGATTTGCCTTTCTTAAGTTATTTGAGTTGTTTCGAAACACCTAAATTATCTACTTTTATGTCACTCATACTAAGAGCTGTTCTGGTTTCGAGTTGCGGGATATTTACCTCATCTTCTTTCGTGCAGGAATTATGGAAAACTGTATTTAGAGACTCCGCTTTAGTGGCTCCATCATCGGTAACATTTCCATCGCTATAGCGCAGTGACGGTATTGACCGTTTCTGGCCACTGGTGTATTTTACATACGACCTGAATCTCTTCGGGTTTTCTACCATATTTTGAGACAATGTTTCATTGTGGAAACTATTAAAAGCATCTCTCATTAACGTCCGCACTAAACTTCGAGCTGCCGTGAAACTTGCCAGTCTTTGGGATTTTGCGTCCTTCTGAATTTGTAATGCTTTTTTCGTTGCTTCTGCAACAGTGTCCTTGTCCGACAAGGAGCAGCGATCCATTAAGGAGTTTGTTTATGGTACCAAAATTGTGACAGTGCTATGGGAAATCAGGACTACATGGTGGGTGCTCAAGGTACTCAGACATAAGACGGCGTAATGTATGCATTATATGAAATTCGCTGTACGGGGACGTGTGTTATCATAAATTAGCACCACGGAACTTGGTGCACCATTCGACAACTGTGTATTTTGAGAGACATGCTGCTCCATACATATTCTTTATTCTCTAATGGATGTCTGCCGCTGTTTGTCCTTCAGCAGCCAAGAAAATAATAACAATATGTTTGTCTGTTTGGACGCATTTGGTAATAACGACGCCGCAGTATATGTTTTCACATTTACTACTTGCACATCGGAAAGAAACGAATGTAATATTGATCCCTTGCCTACAGCTTGGTGCTTATATACCCGCATCGGAGTTGTCCTACGTTGCGTATACGCTACAGTAACGCACTGAAACGGAAACTTTTTCATCGCCCCTTATGTTTGTGGAGATCAATCTTTATTTAAAATATTCACCATGATTAGTTATTTCAGTAAAACCTCTAGAACAGTGCAGTAGCTCACACATCGAAAACATCAAGTGTTAATGCATAATCCGCGAAAAACTAACCTGAAAAATATGACCATTTCGCAACACACGCCATACAGTATTAAATAAAAGAAAATCGTGATTGGCAGCAGCAACAGTTGTTTTATGGACATTCCCTTTGTTTTTACGGTATCAGACTTTCACCAATCAGTTTTAATGGATTAATTAAGAAATAAATTTATTCAATCCCATCCGTACAGAAATTTTCGAGACCGGGTTACTGAAATCTGGAGAAAGTATAAGACTATCATTTTAATGCTTCAGGTGTTCTACGCACTCTACCCCACACGTGCAAAACTTGCAGAGCGTTCACAGAATCATAACAAACTGTTAGAAGGCTCCTTCTTTGGGATGATGTCCAGCTTGCGCACCACATTTGCTCTGTTGTGCAGCTACTAATTTTAGACGCTGCTGAGCAGAATGGGACGCTGCCACGGATATCGCAGAAGGCTGACGAAGTGGGCGAGCTCGGAGCAGACTCAACGGCTCTACGGCAGATGTTTTATAGCCGCCGGCCGATTTCCACACTGCTGGCTAGCAAGTGGCCAGGAGAGGAACAACAACATAGCAGAAAGGTAGGACGACTGTAGAATCAGCAAGCCAGCTACTTTATATCAAAGCCACGCATTAATTACGGCCTATGTGGTTGAAAGCACTGCATCGACAAAACAAGTATGTGCAGGCATTCTAAGACAGAAAAAAAGAACTAAACGACGCATTACGAAGGAATTACTCGAATAGAACAGAAATCTACCTACATATGTTGTACATGTGCAGTCGAACAAATGATTACAATTATTACAGATACACTGGATGATATTTCAAAGGAAAGAACTGTGACGTCTCCTGGCAAGACATTCTCAAAATCGTAATAATATATGCGAAAAAAGAGACATTTATCTGTATAATTATTGTTATTATTTCATTTACGTAGGAACGGTTGTCGGTTATCTAGATTCTGTAAAAAAAAAGAAATAATCTTTTTCGATTTTTATGTTTGTGCAGTAATTATGTAACTATATTTTGCAAATAACGTCTGTGGTCGGCGAGTGTAGATATCAAAGCAGACAATGATAATTAAAAAAGATAACAATGATGCGTATTAAATTGCCTATAAATTGTGGTGGTTACAAAATTTCTCTCTCTCTCTGTCTTCTTGTAGCCGTCAATGTTGTAAGAGCCTGCAACGCTCGATTGAATGCTTGGTTAGGTTTCTTTTGTTCCTTGTTCGAGTAAGACGCCATTGGAGACTGATGAATGAAAAAGGTTTGTACGTTCAATTTATGTTGATTTTTGAATATAGAAATTGTTAAACATACTTGTAATAATTTATTGCTAGCTTGCCCAGTATTTCATTCTACATTTTTAGCCGTTTTCAGAACGTTTAGAATTTTACATGACGCAGAGCTGTGCAGAGATCGCGGGAGCCGCTGCCGCAGCAGATTCGAATTAAACTGAATGAAAGCAGTTTTCCCGCAATTAAGCGGACAGGTAACGGTATATTAAAATTATTTCTTTCAGCTTCCCTGAGACGTCAGACGTGAATGGTGGACTTTATTAGGTCAATTTCAGGTGGACATGGGCTACTGGTATTACAATATCAGTGACGTAAATACACTCCTGGAAATGGAAAAAAGAACACATTGACACCAGTGTGTCAGACCCACCATACTTGCTCCGGACACTGCGAGAGGGCTGTACAAGCAATGATCACACGCACGGCACAGCGGACACACCAGGAACCGCGGTGTTGGCCGTCGAATGGCGCTAGCTGCGCAGCATTTGTGCACCGCCGCCGTCAGTGTCAGCCAGTTTGCCGTGGCATACGGAGCTCCATCGCAGTCTTTAACACTGTTAGCATGCCGCGACAGCGTGGACGTGAACCGTATGTGCAGTTGACGGACTTTGAGCGAGGGCGTATAGTGGGCATGGGGGAGGCCTGGTGCACGTACCGCCGAATTGCTCAACACGTGGGGCGTGAGGTCTCCACAGTACATCGATGTTGTCGCCAGTGGTCGGCGGAAGGTGCACGTGCCCGTCGACCTGGGACCGGACCGCAGCGACGCACGGATGCACGCCAAGACCGTAGGATCCTACGCAGTGCCGTAGGGGACCGCACCGCCACTTCCCAGCAAATTAGGGACACTGTTGCTCCTGTGGTATCGGCGAGGACCATTCGCAACCGTCTCCATGAAGCTGGGCTACGGTCCCGCACACCGTTAGGCCGTCTTCCGCTCAAGCCCCAACATCGTGCAGCCCGCCTCCAGTGGTGTCGCGACAGGCGTGAATGGAGGGACGAATGGAGACGTGTCGTCTTCAGCGATGAGAGTCGCTTCTGCCTTGGTGCCAATGATGGTCGTATGCGTGTTTGGCGCCGTGCAGGTGAGCGCCACAATCAGGACTGCATACGACCGAGGCACACAGGGCCAACACCCGGCATCATGGTGTGGGGAGCGATCTCCTACACTGGCCGTACACCACTGGTGATCGTCGAGGGGACACTGAATAGTGCACGGTACATCCAAACCGTCATCGAACCCATCGTTCTACCATTCCTAGACCGGCAAGGGAACTTGCTGTTCCAACAGGACAATGCGCGTCCGCATGTATCCCGTGCCACCCAACGTGCTCTAGAAGGTGTAAGTCAACTACCCTGGCCAGCAAGATCTCCGGATCTGTCCCCCATTGAGCATGTTTGGGACTGGATGAAGCGTCGTCTCACGCGGTCTGCACGTCCAGCACGAACGCTGGTCCAACTGAGGCGCCAGGTGGAAATGGCATGGCAAGCCGTTCCACAGGACTACATCCAGCATCTCTACGATCGTCTCCATGGGAGAATAGCAGCCTGCATTGCTGCGAAAGGTGGATATACACTGTACTAGTGCCGACATTGTGCATGCTCTGTTGCCTGTGTCTATGTGCCTGTGGTTCTGTCAGTGTGATCATGTGATGTATCTGACCCCAGGAATGTGTCAATAAAGTTTCCCCTTCCTGGGACAATGAATTCACGGTGTTCTTATTTCAATTTCCAGGAGTGTAAATTAAGTTAATCAGAGCGATAATATTTTACTTGTGTGATATCAATGACTGCTGTGATGAGAGCTGTTCTGGCTAATAATACAAAAACCAAATTTTAATTTTAGTTTCATGCTCTCGTGTTAGTCGTGGCAGTCAATAGTGTTCATATATTAAAAAATCCACTGCAGCTTTGACGGTTAGGGAACATAGCATACCGAAACTTCTGTGACTATAATAAGAGAAATTTTCAGTACATTTCAGAGATGAAAGTAGTGAAGGACATGTTTAATTTCATAATTAGTTACAGTAATGATACCGTGTTCCTTTTCTAACAAGCCAGATCTGGGGTATCTAAAAATAGTTTACAAATTAAACATCATACGTGCAAAGCAGGATATCTTTTAGTGTTGTGCGAATCCCCACGTAACAGACCAAGGTGCACAAAGTTAAAATATTTTAAACTGCAGAAACTAATAGTGAGAATAGCATTTGGTGTATTGTGCTCCCAACAACAAGCAATATACAGTTAATTAAAATAACATGCCATATAAACTGCATATAAAGGCAAAAGCGCGGTGGGGATTACGCGACAGAACTTAACGAACTGAGCCATTAGCACACAGGTCCATCCCTGGCCCTAACAGGCAGTAATTCTGCTTCACATAGACTGATAGAGCAGTAGGGTGTCTTCCTGAGAAATATCGTGCCAAATTCTGTCCAACTGGCCCGTTAGGGCCCTGCCTATAATGATTGCAACTTTCTCAGTTTTGGGGAAATCAAGCGACATTTTTGATAAGCATGAAAACAACCTACAGAAACACTGGCCGTGTGTGGGCAGTCATTATCTTGCAGAAATGAAAGAATAGTAGCGGCTTGCCCTGGAGGCAACAAAACGAGGCGTATAATATCGTTGACGTATGGCTGTGCTGTAAGAGTGCTGCGGAGGACAACCAATGCAGTTCTGCTGCGAAGAGAAATGTCACACCAGAACCATCATTCGTAGTTGTCGGACAGTATAGCGGGCGACTGCGCGTTTGGCATCCCACTCCTGCCCAGGGTCCAGATCGTCTCCAGACAAGTCTTCTCTGGTCATCAGCAGTCTATTCGAAAGAAGACTGTCAGTTAAAGACAATTCTACTGCAAGCAATGAGATTTCAGGCAGAACAACTGTCAGGAAACGCCATGGACAGCTGTGGGATACCAACATAACTTTCGTCCGCCATATTGCCCGACATAGCAGGAGCCCTTTGATTGTCACTCGTAGCACCCTTACAGCACAGCTTTACGTCCACGACATTACGTCGACGTCATTGTACTCCTCTATTTGTTACCCTTCATGACAAGCCATCCTGGACTCATATTTGAGCAAGTTAAAGCCAGTCTGTACAAGGTGAGAACTTCTGCCGCTTGTCTTCGTCCTTGCAAACCCTACATTGGCCAGAAAGGTCTCCGGATCTCTGTCAAATTAAGAACTATGGACCATTATGGGCAGTCCCCACCAATCATCTCAGCATTTTGACTACCTGAGCCGCCAATTGGACACAGTTTATCACGGTACCCCTTATGGGAACATGTAAAAATTCCGTCAGTCATTGCCAAGCCGTTTAACTACTTGCATCAGGGGCAGAACTCGACCAACGCATTATTGACTGGATCAATTTGTGAATCTCTTTCTCTCGAGTAAGTAATCCAATTTTTTTCTGAAATTCTTATAATTTGTCAGTACACCGTCATCACAGACACAGATTTCCGTCCCTTTTGGAAAGTTTCTTCGAAGTGCGTCAGTATTTTTTTTTTTTGTCCTATCAAGTTTAATCAATGTGATCGCAGTCTGGCGGACATCTTCTATGGAAGGATATCTCTGCGGGCTATGGCGAGACGTGGTTCTACAAGCAGCCAGCATGAGACTTGGCCTTTTCAGTGGGTGGACTACTGCTGGCTCTAAGTCGACTGTCATAGCACGATCCAGCTGGTGATCCCCTCCAGGCACACTTCAGTCGCCGCCAGCATTCTGCCCTTGAGTGCAGGCGTTCGAGCTTAGGGCGGTACAGCAACTGTCACCCACACCTGAGCTGTCCAACTGTCGTCGTACGTCTACGCTGGCGAGGATGACAGTCTTCCTCTGTAACAACCTCTGTGTGACACCATGCCTTCCGGGGCACTCCACCTTCAGTTGCAGACCTGTGCCCCGACAATACACAAGGACTGTCACACACTCCATAGGTCAGTGTCCCTGCCACCTTATGTCTCACAGCAGGCTGCTGACTGCCTGCTTCAAGAAGCACCTTCACACTCGTTGTTTTCAGGACATGCCCAGGGGGTGTTACCACAGCATTGCGTTGCTATGAGTGTTATAGTTTTCAGAATGAGATTTTCACTCTGCAGCGGAGTGTGCGCTGATGTGATACTTCCTGCCAAATTAAAACTATGTGCCGGACCGAGACTCGAACTCGGGATCTTTCCCTTTCCGGGCAAGTGCTCTACCAACTGAGCCATCCAATCACTACTCACACCCCGTCCTCACAGCTTTTACTTCTGCCAGTATCCCGTCTCCTACCTTCCAAACTTTACAGAAGCTCTCTCAGCAAAGGTCCCAAGTTCGAGTCTCGGTCCGGCAACAGCTTTAATCTGCCAGGAAGTTTCATATCAGCGCACACTCCGCTACAGAGTGAAAATCTCATTCTGGAAATATCCCCCAGGCCGTGGCTAAGCCATGTCTCCGCAATATCCTTTCTTTCAGGAGTGCTTGTTCTGCAAGGTTCGCAGGAGAGCTTCTCTAAAGTTTGGAAGGTCGGAGACGAGATACTGGCAGAAGTAAAAGCTGTGAGGACGGTGCGTGAGTCGTGCTTGGGTAACTCAGTTGGTAGAGCACTTGCCCGCGAAAGGCAAAGGTCCCGAGTTCGGGTCTCAGTCCGGCACACAGTTTTAATCTGCCAGGAAGATTTTTGTCGTTTTGTTCTTCAATAAATCGCTTGGCTAGTAATGATGTTGGAAATTGGAAATTTGTGGGAAGATCTTATGCGACCTAACTGCTGTGGCCATGTGTCCCTTAGCTTACACACGACTTAATATAACTTACGCTAAGGACCACACACACACACACACACACACACACACACACACACACACACACACACACACACATACCCATGCCCAAGGGTGGACTCGAACGTCCGACGGAAGGAACCGCGTGGACCGTTGCAAGGCTCCCCAGACCACGCGGCTATCCCGCGCAGCAATGATGTTCTATGAGTAATTATAGGTCATCGTCCTGACAACGACTCCCCTACCTTAACTCAGTCCTCCCATAGTAGGGGAGAGACGCAACAGACTGCTACCACTTCAATGTCAGTCACGTCTTCAAAACGTTGCCCTATGGTGTCAAATACAGCCCTCTGTCGATTTGTAGTGGGTTAGTATTGATGAAACCAAGTCTTGTCAGCTGTGGTGAGTTTTTCCGAAAATGGTACGGGTTTTGAGTTTCACTCAGATCACGAAAAGAATCCCATAATCTTTGTTTCCGTTATGGGGTCAAGGTGTATCGGACAAAGTGTACACACACTTGGCTCTTCTTCAAAACGTTATTGATAGTGTTCTAAACACTTTATTTTCAGATGTTGCTCCATTCTGAACTGTGATACACCAGGATTGACACGTTATGACCCCGTGTTCACTATTTAAGACTGCCTGCTCATAACTGATTGGTCGACTGCAGTTGTCACTTCAAACTATCGCCATAGCTACTGTGCTAAAGTCGCTGGTACACCAGGATTAAAATCAAACTTGGTAGTTGTAGTGGTTTATGAAAAAGAGAGAGGAAAAGAAAAGAAAAGGTTGAAAGTGTGAGAAGAAACGGTGAACAAAAAGGGGGTTTTAAAATCGTTAATAACCGTGGAAAAGGGAAAGAATGAAATGCAAATCGGACATCGTATTACAGAAAACTATCGGACTTGGTGATTCGGAAAAGCTGTTGTTGGGGTGGTCCTTGCGGCGTTTCTGAGCAAAAGTTAAACCAAATGGCTCTGAGCACTATGGGACTTAACATCTATGGTCATCAGTCCCCTAGAACTTGGAACTACTTAAACCTAACTAACCTAAGGACATCAAACAACACTCAGTCATCACGAGGCAGAGAAAATCCCTGACCCCACCGGGAATCGAACCCGGGAACCGGGGCGCGGGAGGTTAAACCAATTTGTAGTACAAAAATCATTTGAAAGAGAGCAGAGAATAACAAAATGTGATTAACAGGGGGAAATGGCGTAGATAAGAGTTCATTCTTTACCAAGTTAATATGTCTTCTCTCGTGCGGCGTCCAGGTCTTGTCCTCCAACAATCTCCTGCTTCATTTCTGCATGAAATGTCGTAGCTGCTCCAAAATCTATTAGTAAATTTCATCATCCAGGAATTACTAATGTCTACAAATTAAAACCATATTGATATTGAATGCAATATATTTTACGGCTGCTTCCATCCTCCAAAATTCATACAAACTTCCACAATACAATATGTCTGCACATCAATAAGTTTTTACGTCTTAATCAGACCAAGACTAACGAATATGTTTTTATGTCTGAATCATACCAAGGTTAGCGAATAAGTTTTTACGTCTAAACCATACCAAGACTAGCGAATAAGCTTTTACGTCTGAATCATACCAAGTCCGGCGAATAAGTGAAGTTAAGCTTCCGCTCTAAAGAGACAAGAGCGGGCAGAAAACAAAATGAGCTAAAATTTTTGTACCTTCATTTTCTTGTAAATATTTTCTCTGCCGTCGAGCGCTCATACAGCTGCGACGGTGTAATTTATATCTGAGGGAACGAGTGTAGCGCGGCGAAATTCAAAGTCCCGCTGTATTGTGTTTGTATGATCGGTGCACACCGTTTCAAACACGTAAAAACCGCACAGTTCCAGAAAGTTTAGAGTTCTTGCCACAGACGTTAGCACCCAATGGGCTTTAGAAGTGCGAATCGTAAATAAAGGAATGGTGCCAGTTGGGATGCCGTATCATTATACACTAAGCTTCCACTGCATCAGACGGCAAGTGCACGGCTGTAGCATTGAGTCACGTGTGTATTGGAATGAGACAGACGACTGCCGAAAGCAGTTACGCACACACGTTCCCTACCTTTGATACGGGTCCACTAATGCGTTTGGTGGCACAGACGCGCCGCCTCGACAGCATAATGCGCTTGTAGGGCGTGTTTCCAACGCGCCATCTCGCAGCGGATGCAGTACCCGGTGCTCACGTTATTGTAAGCGACCCTCAGTGAGGCTGAGAGTATCGACACCGGAGGTAGCGACAGCTTTGCGCGCGGCAGTAACGGCAGCCGACACACTGCAATTTCCTCCCATCCACCCCTTCGATAATGGCGCTGTCCCGCCATCCCTGGAGCAATACTGGGCGGCTTAGGTGGGCGCAGACCGAAGCGTCAAACCGCGTGCTGGTTGTGTACATCCGGGAGACCAAAGGCTCCTGAGTGCTGTATTGTTCCATCAGAAAATAGTTTTGCAACAAGGTGACAATACTCCTTTCATCAGCTGTAGCCATTTCAGACGTTATAAAAGTTTAAGAGTAGCAGTTGCAAACTACGTACTCAATTGTTTGGTGGATGAATTCCAGTTTTCGTCTTCCTGTACAGTTTTTACCCTCTGCAGCTCCCTCGAGTATGATGGAGGTTATACTCTGATGTCTGAACACGTCTCCTACCATCCTTACCTTCTTCTTGTGTTTTCCAGACATTCGTTTCCTCTCTGATTCTGCGCAGAACCTCCTTCTTCCTTATCCTATGATTCTACCTAATTTTCAACATTCGTCTGTAGCACCACATCTCAAATGCTTCGATTTTCTTATGTTCAGATTTTCCCACAGACCATGTTTCACTCCCAGTCAATGCTGTGTTCCAGCCAGACATGCCTTCTCAGAAATTTGTTCTTCAAATTAAGGTCGATATTTGTTGCTAGTAGTCTTCTCTTGACCACGAATGCCATTTCTGTCAGGGCTAGACTCCTTTTGAAGTTCTCCGTGCTCCGTCTGTCACTGGGTATCTCGCTGCCTAGGTAGCAAATTCCCTTAAATTCAGGTACTTCATCACCATCAATCCTGATGTTAAGTTATCATTTCTCCTACTTCTAATTACTTTCGTCCTTGTCATAGAATGAAGGCTTTCACGACCGGATGACATAGTTGCTGGTAAAAATTTCGGGATGTGAGGTCGTGGTGGTAGAAACCCTTCCGTTCCTGGCGTTTCGTCCAGAACTGCGATGGACATTATCAGAGGCGCTCCTCCGAGAGTCTTGCCGACTGACTGGCCGGACGTCCGAGAGCGACATAAATACTATAGCAAAGGGGGCCTGGTCGAAGTAACACCCGATGAGCAGAGATATCTTTCTCAAAGATAAAACTTAACTATCGATTGTCGTCTTGTCAAATATAAATTTGTCTAGCGATTCTGTAGAGCTACTGTTCATCTACCGCTAAGTTTCATTGCCTCCTCTTTCCTATTAAAATTATCCTTATGCTTATAAATTTCCATGGCCTCTCTACATAATATTTTGATGTTGTAGATAAATTCCTGTTTAAGAAAACTTCACTTCGTGGTTACCTGACTAAAGAGCATGCTCTGCTACAGCTGGTTTCTCTATTTTTCCTAGTCGGCAAAGACTTTTGTGCTCTTTTAGACGTGTATTTACGCTCCTCTTGGTAGTTGTAATGTAAAGTTTACCCCACGTACACGGAATTTTCTATACACCACTTGTCGACAGAGGAGGCCGTTTATCCTTCTTTACGGAAGAAGATAGCATATTTAACTTGTACTTTAACCTTCCGTTGCGTTGTAGAGACTCGTCTTCTATACCGAACATTTTAAAACGAAATACGATGTTCCGGACAGCTCGGGTGCATCGGATTTATGATTGTACAGAAAGAGCACTACTCCGAGGAAGGATACACTACACAAGACGAGAAATGGAATCTGTTGACAGTACGTTACTGAGACTGCATTTATTCCTTGCTAGTAAGGTACAGATAAATCTGTGGAATAAAATAGATTAGCTTACCTTTACATCTATTGGAAGCTACGATGGAAACGACCACTGGTAGAAAAAAGAAAAAGTTCCGAAAGCCACAACCTATTGTAGCAGCTGCAAGCAATGCGGTGATGTCTGATACTGTTGCTAACATGTCGGAAAGAATGTCATCCCAAGACGAGATTTACGTTCTTGCAAAAGGAGGAAACTACGCTATATCACCTAAGAGCGTACCAGTTTAGGATATTATTGCTAATATAGAAGCAGGTATATGAAATCTCCCCAAGAAAACCGGAAAAAATATTCGAATCGAAATCACCGGGGACTTTACGCCACAGTATGCCTTTGGAAAGTAATTTAACAAAATGCGAGAGGAAGGCTCTCAGATATTTAAATGCAAGTGAAAAGATAGTGGTTCTCCCTGCTGATAAATGGAATGCCACTGTTGTTATGAATACAAAGGATTATCGAAGCAAAATTTTTAGCCTTTTAACCTCACGATAGTACAAAAAACTTACGGAGGACCCTACAGCCAGCGTACTGAGGAAAACAAGTAGTCTGATTAAGTCATCTACCTCTATTCAAAAAGAAGATAAAAGAGTTTTGTTGATGAGTGAAACTATGTGTACTAGACTGTATGGTGTAACAAAAATTTATAAAACGGAATTTCCTTTGAGACCCATAGTTAGTGTCATCAATTCTCCCACGTACGAAATAGCGAGGTATCTAGCTACTCGTTTACAACCATATTTGGGAAAACTGACCCATATATAAAAGACTCGCGTCATTTTATTGACAAACTTAAAGGACTAATTCTGGCTCCTGAAGATAATCTTGTAATTCTTGATGTAGTGTCCTTATTCACTATGATTCCAGTCAACGAAGTTATGATTTTCATAACGGATATTTTTCCAGGAGATTTGACTACTCTTTTTAGACATTGCCTTACATGGAGTCAGTTCCAGTGGGACGATGAATTTTATGAGCAACTTGACCCGTGTAGCAATGAGTAATCCAGTACGTCGAGCTAATTTCTGTATGGACAGATCGAACAATCGTCTCTGGAAAAAGCAAATAAGAAACCATTACGATGCTACCGATTTGTAGATGACACGTTTGAGGTTTGACCGCATGGTATAAAGGATTTGGACGGATTCTCTGATCATCTAAATAAAATTAATCCTAAAATCCAGTTTACCATAGAAATGGAAAATGATAATAGAATATCTTTCTTAAATGTTTTAGTTATGAGACGATCCAATGGAAGTTTGGAACATAAAGTTTTTCGGAAAGTAACACATACCGAAAGATATTTGCATAAAAATTCCAATCAACATCCAAAACAAAAGAGAGTTGTCACTAAAAGTCTTCTCGATAGAGCCGAGCGAATACGCACATCGGACGTGGAAATAAAGCATTTGAAGCAGGTCTTCGAGAAAAATGGCTACGCAGGGAAAGAGTTAAAAAGAATTTGGCGACCAAGGAACGGAAGACCGAAGGACAAGAATGAACCACAATGACGGAAAAATACAATGTCTCTCCCTTTTATTAAAAAAGTAACGGATAAGTTCGAAAAGATTTTACAGAAACATGACATCAGACCAGTCTTTAGACCAACTAAGAAAATAAGTCACGTACTCCGACCTGTGAAGGCTAAACGCCCTCTTCTGTCGACATGTGGTGTATACAATATTCCGTGTACGTGTGGTAGAGTTTATAATGGAACTACCAAGATGAGCGTAAATAGACGGCTAAAAGAGCACAAAAGTTTTTGCCGACTAGAAAAAATAGAGAAATCAGCTGTAGCAGAGCATGCTCTTCAGTCAGGAAGCCGCAAAGTGGACTTAGCAATTTATCTACAACGTCAAATTACTACCCACGACTATGTAGAGAAGCCATTGAAATTTATAAGCATAAGGATAATTTCAATAGAAAAGACGAGACAATGAAACTTAGCGACATATGGACAGTTGCTCTACAGAATCGATAGACAAATTTTTTCTTTGACAAGACGACAAACAATAGTTAAGTTTTATCTTTGACAAGGATCACCTGTGCTCATCAGTGCTACGTCGACCAGGCCCCCTTCCCTACAATATATATGTCGCTCTCGGACGTCCGAACAGCCAGTCGGCAAGACTCAGCGTAGGAGCGCCTCTGAAGATGTCCAGCGCAGTCCTGGATGAAACGTCAGGAACGGAAGAGTTTCTAGGCCAACAACCTCAGATACTGATAGGCTTACCAGCAGCTACTTTCGTTCCTTCTTCGATTTACTCTCATCCCATATTCTGTACTCATTAGACTGTTCATTCCGTTCAGCAGATTCTGTAATGCTTCATCATTTTCACCGAGGATAGCAATGTGATCGGCGAATCTTCTCAATGATATCCTTTCACCTTGGATTCTAATTACACTCTTGCACTTCCCTTTCATTTTCATCATTGCTTCTACGATGTATAGAATGAACGGTAGTGGGGAAAGGCTACATCTCTGCCTTTTACCGTTTTTAATCCTCGAATTACTTTCTTGGTCATCCACCCGTATTATCCTCTCTTGGCTCTAGTTGATATTTGTATATTACTCGTCTTTCCCTGTAGCTTACACCCATATTCCTTTGAATTTCGAACATTTGCGCCAGTGATTATTGTCGAAGGCTTTTTCCAGGTAGACATACCTTGTGATTGAGTTTTCCTTAATCTTGTTTCCATTATCAATCACAACGTCGAAACTGCTTCTCTGGGGCCTTTACCTTTCCTAAAGCCCAAGTTATCGTCTCCTAACGCATCCTTAAATTTCTTTTCCATTCTTCTCTCTCTTATTCTTAAAGAAAATTGGATGTATAAGCTGTTAAGCTGTTTGTGCGATAATTCTCCCACCTGTCACGTGTTGCAGTCTTCCGAATTGTGTGGATGATATTTTTCCGAAGTCAGATCCCCCTATCTCATATGATCTTAAGTCTTCCAAAACTCTGTTAAGTTACGCTAGACATTCCTGTCCGCTGCTGCTACATTGTTCAGCCTCCTCAATTACGTATTTTATTTTTTCATTCATAATAACTTTAAAGCTATTAAACACATCATAAACCAATCAGCTTTATGTCGTGGAAAAGTACTTCTTAGACAGTCTTTACACTCTTTCCCGAGAGCATGATGTAATAAAATCATCTCCCTTTTCAATCTAACATCAGTTTCGGGTTTGAGACAGCTGTAAGTAACATAGACCTCAGGAGCCAAAACTTAACCTTATTAAGTGTGATAATGTAGCTTCCAGGGCCAGGATCCCTGGTTGCCGTAGCAAATAGTATTTCATTCCTCATCTGTTTTGTTGATAACATCTTCATTTCGAACTTTATTTGTTCCACAACTTTTGTTCTTTGTTAGAATCATATTTAATGATTCCAGTTTTTCCTTGTATCCGACTGAGTTCCAGAAAAACACGTTCAAGGACCTCTTCATTATTTCTATGTCGACATCCTATGCCACAACAGCTCCTTTACTTAAAAAAAACTGCATTCCTGTGTCAATCTACTCCTAATCCCTTCTTGGTTTGGTTATCATGCAAAATCTTGTTTCATACATAGGGGAACTGTTTCCCATCTCCAACAACAGTGTTATTCTAAATTTTCTTTTTCAGCAAGTCATTATTCTGCTTTCTACTAATAATCATCTTCGACTTTGCTATGTTTACCATAAAGCTGTTACCTCCGGTAAGTATGCTTTCCACTCAACAACTCACTCAAGTTGATTATGTTTTCTGTAAACTTGTTATTGGGAGCTGCCCCTTTTTGGCATTTATTGATTGACTCTTGATAACTTGTTTAAGATGAAATTAATCTTTGTCTTCTAAAGCTCTGACTGCATTACTGGATAGCCTATGTATACTTTTCATCTCAAGGATTTCGAATATACGTACTACGTACTTCTAACTTCTCACCTTCATTTTATTCTGCATATGAGATATACACTGAAGAGCCTAAAAGAACTGGTACATCTGACTAATATCGTGTAGGTCCCCCGTGAGCATGCAGAAGGGCAGCAACACGACGTGGCATGGACTCGACTAATGGCAGAAGTAGTGCTGGAGAGCATACATCCGCAAGAGTACGAGGGGCTGGAGTTCCCTTGTGAACAGCACGTTGCAAGGCATCTCAGATATGGACAATGACGTTCATGTCTGGGTAGTTTGGTGGCCATAGAAAGTGTTTGAGCTCGGAAGAGAGTCCCTGGAGCCATTCTGTAGCACTTCTGGACTTGTGGGGTGTCACATTGTCCTGCCGGAATTGCCCAAGTCCGTCGGAATGTACAATGGACATGAATGGATGCAAAGGATCAGACAGGATGCTTACGCACGTGTCACCCTTCAGAGTCGTATCTAGAAGTCTCAGGGGTCCCATATCATTCCCAAGTCACATGCAACACACCGATACAGAGCCTCCACCAGTTTTAACAGTCCCCAGCTGACATGGAGGGTCCATGGATTTATGAGATGTCTCCATACTCGTACACGTCCATCCGCTCAATTGAATTTGCAATGAGAGTCGTCCGACCAGAAAACATGTTTCCAGACATCAGCCGTCGAATGTCGGTGCTGACGAGCCCAGGCGAGGCGTAAAGCTTTGCGTCGTGCGGTCATCAAGGGTACACGAGTGAGCCATCGGCTCCGAAAGCCCATATAGATGATGTGTCGTTGAATGGTTCGCACGCTGATCTTGTTGATGGCTCAGCACTGAAATCTGCAGTAATCTGCGAAGTGGTTGCACTTCTGTCACGTTGAACGATTCTCTTCAGTCGTTGCTGGTCCCGTTCTTGAAGGATATTTTTCTGACCGCAGCAATGTCAGAGATATGATGTTTTATCGGATTCCTGACATTCACAGTACACTCATGAATTGGTCGCACGGGGAAAATTCCCCCTTCATTGGTACTTCGGAGATGTTGCGTCCCATCGCTCCTGCGCCGACTGCAATACCACCTTCAAACTCACTTAACTCTTGATAACTTGCCATTGTAGAAGCAGCAACCGATCTAACAACTGCGCCAGACACTTTTGGTCCTATGTAGGCATTGCCGACCGTATCGCCGCATTCTGCCTAT
This sequence comes from Schistocerca serialis cubense, assembly GCF_023864345.2. NCBI lineage: Eukaryota > Metazoa > Arthropoda > Insecta > Orthoptera > Acrididae > Schistocerca > Schistocerca serialis. Next base: position 738,033,651 of record NC_064643.1, on the reverse strand, counting down.
CTCTCTCTGTATTTGAAAACGCTCGCCTATACTAGTTTCTTTGGCGCTTCACCCTGTATGCTCTATCAACTGCTCCAGCAGTAACACCTTTCTAAATGCTCTTATAAGTTTGTCTCATCCATTCTGATTTAGCCGTTTCGTAACTGCCGTTAGTTTCTCCCTTTCGCAACATATACACTGCCTGTCTTAAAAACATATCCTCCGGATATACGCCGAACTTGCTCAAGAGTGGTAATGTTAGTAAAGCGGCGTGCAGTAGATTTCTGTGGAAATAGGATTACACGTTTAGTAGGGCACGGTTGCGACGCTATTAACACAGAGCATAAGGAAAGATTGGTGATTGGGTTTTTTATGGTGTCGGGAATGCAGATGTAAAACGTAACAACACGTGACGCCGCAGCGGGCACGGATCTGCAACGAATTTGTATCTGAGAAATGTGGACATCGTAAGAACGTTCAATATACATGTAGTACTGGCGCAACTAGCATCCAGAAATCACTTTTATTCGAATGGGGGGATCCTTGTCATCGGTCTTCTGATTAGTTCGATGAGTCCTCCTCGAGTTCCTCTTCTGTGTCAATCTCTTCAACTAATGATTAACACTTACATCCAATCCACAGATATTTGTTGTTAGTACACCAACATCATCTCCTACAATAGAAAGTTTTTGTCTGTGGTTACCTTCTAGTACAATGGAACTTACTCCTTGAAATCTTAACACATTCCTACCATCATCCTACTGTTCCGTTTAACATTCTCTGCAGCCTCCTTCCTTCTTCTAAGGACTTCCCCATTTATAGTGTAACAGCACGCGAAACATGCAGTCTGTAATTGAAAAAGTGTGATTAGATCCCTCACTTGGCGAAAGATTCCGGATTAATCCGCCATTCTAATTTCGTGCATGGCGCTACCAAGGGTGAGGTGGCCAAGATAACAAGTTGGTCCAACCAACGAAGGTGCGTCATTTAACGAGTCATATTATGGAGTGTCCGAAGTTTGAATCCGAAAGGAAACCTAGATCATCCGAAAAGGGAAATGCAGAGGTACAATCTAGACATTGTGAGATCGTTGAAGTGAATCGTAAAGAAAATAATGATTTCTGGTAAGACGAATATAGGGTAATGGAGATCAGTAGAAAACGGCATAACGGGAGTGGGATTCGTTACGAATTGAAACGCAGGAAGGGGAATGAGGTACTGTGAATATTTCTATAATAGGGAGGTTGTCGTTGGATTCTACAGCAAACCTAATTCATCAGTGATCTGTCAGGTACCCATGTCGATGTCACAAGCAGAGAAGGAAGAGATAAAGTAAGTATATGAGAATACTGAACGGGTAGTTCAGTGTGCAAAGGAAGATAAAAATCTAATAGTAATGGGCGTTAGTATGTGGCTAGAGGGGAACGAACAGAATAAAGGGTTACGGGAGAATACAGTCCTAGTAGTAGGAATGAGAGAGGTAAAAGACTAACTGAATTCTGCAATTAATTTCTGATGGCAGCAGAGAAAACTCTATTCAAGATCCACCAGAGGACGGGGTATATTTGGAAAAAAATTTAGAGACACTGGTTTAGATCTGGTTTACATCATGGTCAAACAAATAATCTGATATTGGACTGTAATGCGGGACCCAGGAGCTGATGTAGACTCTAATCGTAATTTAGTTACACATGCAAGGAAGGTACCTCCGAAGAAATCTTGGTAAAAGAAGAGATATTTCAATTGATCGGCGAAAGGCGGAAGTACAAAGATATTGAGTGAAAAATAGGAATACAGCAAAATAAATCACTTACGAACGATGTAAACAAGAAGTGCAGGGCGGCCAAGTCGAAATGGCACAAGGAAAAATGTGAAGAAATTGAAAATGAAATTAACGTCTCAATGGCTGACTCAGTATACACAAAAGACAAAAGTGGAGTGCGTAACATTATGATAGAGCGGGAATTCTAATGTTAGAGGCAGAGACAAGAGCGGGTAAGAGGAAAGAGTGCACTGAAGGCCTCTCTCAGGAGGACCACTTGTCTGATGACTTGATAGAAGAAGAAACTGGACATAGAGGATCAGGTATTACAGTAAGAATTTAAAAGCGCTCTGGAAGTCTTGAAATCAAATAGAGCAGAAGAGATACATAACATTCCAATGGAAATTATAAAATCGTAGAAGGGAGTGGTAACCAAACGACTCTTCAGGTAGGTGTGTAGAAAATATGAGACTGGCGACGTTCCCTCAGACTTTGGGAAAGATGTCATTCGCACAATATCGAAGAAAGAAGTAGACAAGTACGTAAACTATCCCATAATCAGCTTAACATATCATGCATTCAGGGTGCTAACATGAATAATATACAGAAGGATGGAAATGAAAATTTACAATATGTTCGATGATGATTAGTTTGGCTTTAGGAAAGATAAAGGCAGCATAGAGGCGGTGCTGAACCTGCGCTTGCTAGTGGAAACTAGATTGAAGAAAAATCGGGAGAGGCTCACAGTATTTATCCATCTGCAAAAAGCGTTCGACATTGTGAGGTGGTGGGACATGTTCCAAATTCTGGGAAAAATACAATTAAGCGACAATGAAACACACGTCATATACATTATGGACAAGAACCAGAAGGAAACAATAAGTTTACGAGTCCAAAGTTAAGTGCTCGGATTAAAAAAGGGTGTGAGACATGGATACAGTCTTTCGCCGCTACTGTTCATTCTATACGTACATCAAAGAAGCTCTGGCGGAAATAAAGCAAGCTACAAATGTGGGATTAAAATTCAAGGTGAAAGGATATGAATGATAAGATTCACTGAGATGTTACTATCCTAAGTGAAAGTGAAGAAAAATTACAGGATATGCTGAATGGAATGAACATTCTAATGTGTACAGAACACGAATTGATAGTTAACCGGAAGAAGAAGAAAGTAATGAGAAATAGCAGAAATGAAATAGCGAGAAACTTAACATCAAAAGTGGTGATAAGGAAGTAAAAGAAATGAAGTAATTTTACTACCTTGCAAACAAAATAATCGTTGCAGACGACACCAGGATGACATAAAAAGCGGATTAACACACGAAATTAGGCCATTCTTGGAAAAGACTAGTTTTTGGAAGAAGTTTCTGAGAACATACGCTCAAAATACCGCATTGTGCATGATAGTGATTCACGTGCAGTCTGAACCTAGTCTTTCCTATAGTTTCATCATAACTTTTAATCTTACTTCTGAAATAGTCTTCTATGTCCTTCACTACTGTTTCAACGTTCGGGTTGAATAGTAGAAGAGAAAGTTTGCTTTCCTGCTTTACGCCCTTATAAATCAATGAACATCTGTCTTGGTCTCCACGTCTTACTGTTCTATTCCAGTTCTTTTACATAATGATAGTATTTCAACCGCCTATGCTTAGAGCTAATACACATTTTTCTGAAGAATGCAAATATCTAACTCCCATTCACGCCAAAATTTTCTTCTATGTCATCAAATTCTACGAAAGTGTTTTTACTTTCCCTAAGAGTTTCTTTGATGATCAAGCGCAACGCCGGAACTGCTGCTCTGATTCGTTTTGGCTTTCTCTATTTTCTGTGACTATTTCTTTCTCCCGGATACTGTGTGTGACTGACTTCGGAAAGTTTCTTAGATTCTACACACTAAGTTAAACAGTTGTTTGGTTACCAGTTCCCTTTACGATCTTAGAAGTTCCGAATCGATGTTAAGAGTTCCCTTAAATCTTGAGAGATAGCCACATCTTTTCTACAATTTCTGCGAAATAACGTATTCTAATGACTGAACGGTCTAACCAGGCTTTCTTCTTTCAATATAAATCTCTAAGTTTGTATAATAGTGTACTTAGCAGAATATAACACCAACGGAAGAAATATTATCATCACGTTCTGGAATCCAATACCAAACTTTACATATTGAAAGTGTGTGTAGGTGGTGTTGGAAACGGTTGAAGAGGTGATCCTCCTTAGGGAACAATACGAGTGTCACTGAACGTACGTTTTCACTGGTAGCAGTTTCCCTGAACTTAAGAGATGCTATTCCTTTAGCATTATCACAGAATCACTGAAACTGACTATATGACAGCGCCAACAGTTACAAAATACTGACCACTTTTTATGAGTAAACAATGATTTCAGCTTTTACTCTAGTGTTTCAGATACGTAAAGATTTCCTGTTATAATAAACAACATAAAAAGAGATTTTAAGCGAAGTTCAGGTCTGTAGCTCTTTCTATCAACGACGCCTACCTAGCCAAGCGATCTACTGTGTTCCCATTTAATATCGTTACTAGAATTTTCTAATTATGTTTAGCCGTATTTTTCTCGTTGACATTGTCGTTTCTACACATATGTTAAACCCAACATCGCGGCAAAATAGTTTCTGAGCGTTTATTAAAGATACAGACATTCCTGGATTACTCTGTTATGTTTTGCTGACCCCAACGAAACAAACGTAGACTGGAGCTAAATGCCCTGTCGACAACGAGGTCATTGGAGACCGAGTGCAAGCTCATTTCCTCAAAGATGGGTTTCCTGTTTCAGCTGAAAATAATGTTAAAATATGTGTGAATTCTTATGGGACTGAACTGCTAAGCTCATCAGTCCCTAAGCTTACACACTACTTTACCTAAATTATCCTAAGGACAAACACACACACACCCATGCCCGAGGGAGAACTCGAACCTCCGCCGGGACCAGACGCACAGTCCATGACTGCAGCGCCCTAGACCTGTTTCAATTGATTTAATGAAACCACAGAGAACTTAAATCTCGACGATTGTATTGAGAACCGAACCTTGTGATAGTTTTTTGGTTCACTTCTGGTATTGATCTTGTTGACTGGTGTGATCTGTGTTTTCTTCCAACCACTTCGAGTAACTTTTTGTTCGAAATACCTAGCGTACGTTACGTTATGATTAAGAGAGGGACTAACTCAGCAGTAAATTCTGTACAGAATTTGAAAGAGATTTCATAGGATACTGGGGTCAGTACATTTTAGCAATACCCGTTGTTCCTAAACATTTGCGACATTCATATACACATTATTCATCTTTTAAGTTGAGAGAGACGTAAGTAGAGGGCTTGGCAGATACCCAGGAGGAACTGTTCCGTTTCCTCCATCCTCACTGCAGTGGCTTTCGTATTCCCAGTATGGATACAAATTTTTAATCCATGGAGATAAAAGATTATGGTAAGCGAAAAGGGATGTGCCGATTGCGTAAGTCGAAAGAATGCAAGATGACTAAGCAACATACGCTAGGCGTGAGGAAATGACTTCGAAGGAAGCTGTGCCATTGTCATGTAGCCCGAGATTGATAGTTCAATACTATCAGCAGCGCTTGTCAATTGTTTTCAGAAATTATCTACTTTAATGGGAGGTTGTGGCAAATAGAAGTTTATTTGGTCTGATATCTAAAAACCTAGAAAAGCAGCAAATACAATAATATTTTTCAGCAAAACGGAGATACATGCAGATAAACTACGAAAGATTTGCATGATTCGCAATGCCTGACTAAAGTCTAGCTACAGGTCAGTGTCCGTATGTCTCGTTTACGTACTCGTTGCCAGAAGAACCATTCGAATTTGTTAAATCCAGCCTAGTCGTAAAATACAGGGTGACTAGGGAACTTGTTTTCCCGGATCGCTGGACAATATTGAAACCAATCGTATTAATGTGTTTTATTACAAAATGAAGTATTGTATATACTTTGTGTTCCACAGATGTGTCGCAAGCAAAGGGCGACAGAAAAAATAAGAAATCACTTCACATTAAGAATATCTAAGTCCGTGTTACATAGACAGTATAAGCAAGTGATTAGAGTTGGTGATTCTATCCAACTTGCTAGTCTTTAAGCTGCTGTAAAACTGGACCACGACCAGTCGGGCGAGGCGCTTATGTCCTCTTCCCATAGAGGTCACTGCTGTCACGTTGTCGTCCTGGAGACGGGTCGGTCAGCGTCCAATTGGCTGACGTCTTCTCACAGTCACCTCTGCTGTATCGTTCCCAACTGGCTCGCTGGCACTTGACTTTACGCCGTAACATAATTCAATAGGATATCACGCGTGATTGACTTGGAAGTAAACTATTCCGTTCCTGCGGCGACGCAAGGAATGAATATTGGGTTGTCTGTTGTATCTGGGAGAGAGGTCCAATGTGCCCGGATGACAAGGAACCTACGGAGCAAGCATGGCCTCCAGCGTGATGCAGTTTTAGCAGTGATAAATATTGCGTACAAGCATCTGATGTAAAATCTCTTCATACAGTAAACTACGATGAGAATATTCTGTGTATTACATCTCAGGCACATTATGAACTACACTGGCATTTAAATATGTGCTACCAGCAGAAACAGTATTGAAATACAAATTAAATTTATATGAAAATATGATCAGTATACCCAATTAAATTTCTGCTACTGGACTTTCTCCATCCAGCGAAACTTAAACTGATAAACAGTGGTGGATAAAGAGCCAAATGATTTTTAAGTAATGTTACAGCTTCTTTGTATTTTTTTATTGTTCCTACTGAAGTACACACTTATGACGATTTGTTGTGATTAATTTGTTACTGAGATTTCGATGTCACGAAATACCGAAAACACTGTGCGCACTACGTTTATTTGGGCCATCTTGTATATGTGAGCATTCCATAGACTGATAGAAAACCATCTTAAACTACTAAGCTAATGAACTAAAACAGTGAAAAATAACGAGAGATTGTCTGCTGAAACAATTCTTGTGACTAATAATTCAAAATTAAAAGAAGTGTTGAGTCTCTTTGGTTATTCTTTTAGTAAATGCCAGTGTAGTTCCTTTAGTATCTCATATGGAACGTCCTACAAGAGTTCTTCTGTATTTTCGATTTTCAGTATTTTACTACTGTATGATTTCAAGTTTTCACTGCAGTACGTTAGTGCATATGGCCTTACAGAATTTCAAACGCATCGAATTCTAGGTATATTTCAGCCTCCTGCTAACGAATATACTAAACACTCGACATTGTGGCAAGTTCTTCAGAGGGCTTTTTCATGGATTTGCTAGTGAACAAGCCGGCCACTGTGGCCGAGCGGTTCTAGGTACTTCAGTCCGGAACCGCGCTGCTGCTACGGCCACAGGTTCGGATCCTGCCTCGGGCATGGATGTGTGTGGCGTCCTTAGGTTAGTTAAGTTTAAGTACTTCTAAGTCTAGGGGACTGATGCCCTCAGTGCTTGGAGCCATTTGAACCATTTTGCTAGTGAACAACAAATTTATCCCACATTACCATTTACGAAATAAAGGGAATGTAGTCTTGTTGTCTGATACATTTAAATTTTCTTCATGTACTACACCACATTTTTTAGCTGCAAGTTGGGTACAGGTATAATTCTATGGATAGTAACTGACTCAAGAGGATTTATTTATCAGAAAGTCCTGTCCAACGTTCAGCAGTTATGTGGCCTTAATCGTTCGTGAATTATCAAAAAATGGTTCAAATGGCTCTGAGCACAATGGGACTTAACTTCTGAGGTCATCAGTCCCCTATAGCTTAGAACTACTTGAACCTAACTAACCTAAGGACATCACACACATCCATGCCCGAGGCAGGACTCAAACCTGCGACTGAAGCCCCTAGAACCTCTCGGCCACCCCAGCTGGCGTGAATTATCCAAAACGCTAAGGGCGTAGCTGCGTCACCACACTATACTTTTGTTTTGATAGAGAATATACGCAACTTCTTGATTATTTGAACTGTGGCTTCACTAATATTGGCCCCCTTCATTATCAACAAAAATCATGACACTTTTGTAGAAGTACATGTCGTGGTAGGATTTATGTGCTTTTCAGTTGGTATTAAGCGTCTGCTATTGGCAGTACTATATGACAGTCTGACTAGACTCCTTTCATCCCATTCTTTTCCTTTGATTTTGAAGTTGGGTCCCTACTGAAATGCCAGAAGTGTGTGATATTATTGAGGCGTTCCCCAAATGCCGTACCGTCGTTATCAGAGGGGCTAGGATACTGCTGTGTGGTGAGCATTAGGCCGACCGGAGCAACGTCGACTAGTACAGACGCTCAGTCACTCTGGGCTTGAGGACGCGGAGGACAACACACGACCGGCAGTGCCGCGTTGGGAAGCAGCCAACCGAAGTACCGAACCGCGTCGGCGCTCGAGCCACTAGCAGTGGTTGAAGGGAGACTGTTGGTTATTTGCTCACCACCATCTATGCAGTACGGCATCTAGATGAGTGGTGCGCTGGTACTAGCAACGAATGCAGACTGTGTACCGCCATTTTTCTCTGCCGTGTAAGGAGTACCATGGCAAGACACTTCATTGTTGTAAGAGTGACACGGCTTTAAGTGGTCTTGTTATCTACTGCCGTGTTGACAGTGGTATATGTTGGTCATGTTTGTGTTAAGTAGTGTGTCGCGTTAGAGTGCTCTTGTACTGTTGTTTCCTGTCTTCCTTGAGTATATATGTTACAGGAACTGTCGACAATAAATGTCACGTTTCTTTGCAATGCCAAGCAATTTCCATGTCCATCCCTAATGACAATTAATATTTAGTTTGGCTCCCTTTCATTCTTTATGTAGTTTATAGTGATGTAACGGAATTTGTTGTTTCTACCCCGGTAGCGCTCAGTGTGAATACCGACGGAAACACGTATATGAGAGGGCTACCATGATTCAGAGTTTAATTTGATGGCCTCCAGGTGATTATTTTGAAACCATCAGACTATATTAAGGTTTTAGAATATTTCTTGCACTGGTGCTATGTCAGGAATTCCTGTGTAGTAATTTGATATGCTGTGGCGATTTATGGTTGTAATATCATTCTTTCCTGAAAACGTAATATGGTTAATGTGTTTATTAATAAATGATACATTCTTACGCTACTACCGGTGCTGTTATTAGTGTAATGTGGTCCAGACAAAACTACCTCAGTTTATGTTATCTGTGAACAGTTCGGGAAGAAAGGAGAGGGGGAGGGCAGGACCCACTATCATTGGCCCTGTTCTGCATACTGAGTAAAAGTACACACTAGTCTGCTAAAGCAAAGCGATTGCAGTGGAGTGTAGCCAAATTAAAATTAGAGTATGCCAAAGGAAGTACACCAATTAGCCTAAAGTCATCGGATGATAATGTAATTTTGATTGTCGAATGATAATGCCTATTAAATGAAGGAGGCAAGCTTCGATTCTTTAACGGGATACTGAGGAAATTCAGTCGTTCAACAAAAAATAAAACTGCGTACACTAAACTTACGTTTCCCATTCTAGAACATTTGTCCATGTGTGTGCCATCCATGCCATATAAGCCTAACAAACAAGTGTGGTAGGGAGATGAGGTCCTCAACGAAATTTTGATATCAAATCGATATGAAAATTAATGAAATTGAACAATTAATTCCCTCCACTCTCCCTCCACAACGTCCACCCCGCTGCGACCACGTACACCCCCACCCGCAAATGACGTCATGTGTTTTTGTCAGCTTGCACGTGGCCCCTAGCCCCTTCCTCCCCCGCCCCTCTCCTTCCCCCAACCAACCCTATTACTCAGGAATATCGAATTTGTGAGGATATGTCGAATTTTGGCGGGAATATCGAATTTTTGTGGGATTTTCTTTGTCCCAGGGCTCTACTGACATACCACCCCTATCCCCATCTAGGAATTGCCTGGAAATTGAAATTTGCGGCCCCTTTCCGGAACTCGAACCTTTGTCCTTCTGAACGGAAAGCCAAAGTGCAGCTCACCTAGCAGAGCCAGTTATGTTGATGGTGCGAATGGAGCGGTCTACGGGCTGTCGAATCTCCGCAACAGTTCTAAAGCAAATGCCACGAAGTCATTACTTCACCTTCGAAATCAAATTGTTCAAATGGCTCTGAGCACCCTGTGACTTAACATGTGCAGTCACCAGTGCCCTAAAACTTAGAACCACTTAAACCTAACGAACCTAAGGACATCACACACATCCATGCCCGAGGCAGGATTCGAACCTGTGACATTAGCGGGTGCGCGGTTCCGGACTGAAGCGCCTAGAACCCCTCGGACACAATGGCCGTTGCTCTTCGGAGTCTCCGGGGAGTATGCTGGATTGTACAGTACTTCCCAGTCCCATCGACCTAACAGAGAGGCCACAGCTTGCGCTGTATGAGCCCGTGCATTGTCGTGCCAAATGATGGATGGGTTACGCAGGAAGTGTCGCCGCTTCGTTCACAAAGCTGATCGCAGGAGATGCTCCGAAAACGAACAGTAATACTGTGCACTGACGGTCTGCAGTGGAGGATAACACCATCACAGTCGTACACGAGAATCACCACAGCTTTAGACCGCTCCATTGGAACCATCAACAGACCAGGCGTTGCTAACGGTATACTTCGCCTTCCACATAGCTGGCAACGGGTTCTACACAACGCCGGTGACTACTTTGAAGGACAGTAACAGGTGCAAACATTTAATTCTTTTGTATCGGTTATGGATAAATAGTTGCCACTATTTAAGTTCCAACGCTCGTATATGCGCTGGCGCTTCACAAAGATGGCCTAAAATGGCAATACAACTTAAAACTTAGCGATACCATAAAACAGGGGTTATCCTGCTGGGAAAAAACTTCGCAGTACCACTCGAAACTAGTGACAGACACACCGAAACTCTACGCTTCACCTACAAGCTGACGGGAAAAAGCAGGGGTGTAAGCTACTATCATTATTCTGTTTGGTGGGAAATATGTTCAACTGATGAGATGCTGTCGTAGGACACAGAGGAATTTATAAAGTGTATTACCTCTAAGCATTTAGCTGGGGACAATATCTATCGTTGATTGACGTCAGAGTTCGCTACAGATGCGTGCCCAAAACAACCCTGCAGCCAATGGTACCAAAGCCGATACACACTACCACAACTGAAGGGAAAAAATGCATCGCAGTTGTAATTACACTTCGAAGTTCTCGTGACAAAACAAGCACTCGTATTGAACTAGTAATAATGTCACACATGTACTGAGGAAAATCGTCATTCTAAAGGGCTGCAGAGGGGGCGGTAGTTGAACATGCGTTCTCATCGACAGGTGTCCAGAAACTGCCGTAAATCGAGGCCCTCTTCCTCATGCCTCTCTTCTTTCCCCCTCCCTCTATCCACCAATTGGGGGGACACAGGATTTCTAAAATTGCCAGCTGCTCCGCTGACCACCTCGTAGTTTTTCTGCAGCCAACAGCCATTTCCTCGTGGTCGCTCGACGCACTCAGCCTTTTACCATCCGGCCGCCTTGAGACGACACCCCTTTGCCTACATAATAGCATGTATTGCAAACTACATGGTAGGATATAAAACGACAGCCGCCTCAAATGCAACTTGTTCATCCAAAATATAGCGGCAGAGCCCCCACACTTCATCGCATGGTCAGAGTACGGCTGTGTCCGGCTACCACCACCATTAGACACGTCCCACCCTCGCCTCCCGCAACCTGCGATTCAGAGATGGAAAACAGGTTTATTTAGTGTCAACGCAACCCTTTCCTGCAATCTGTTAAAAGTATTTCTCAGAAAGACTGGACCCCTCTGGAACAACAACAAAATTCTGAAAAAACCCTCCAGATCGTTTTTTGGAATAGCCAGCTATTTCGCCGAGCGTCTCCTAGTTTTTCTGCAGCTCCGCTGATCACACCCGGCACTCCGCTACCCTTCGTGGTCGCTCACGGCATGCGGCGTTCCTTGAGGTGACGGCCTTAGCTAACACGAAAGGAAAATTTAACAGCACCACTCTGCCCCTGTCGCTCCAGATGGCTTTCTCAAGAAAATGGCTCTGAGCACTATGGGACTTATCATCTCTGGTCATCAGTCCCCTGGAACTTAGAACTACTTAAACCTAACTAACCTAAGGACATCACACACATCCATGCCCGAGGCAGGATTCCAACCTGCGACCGTAGCGGTCACTCGGTTCCAGACTGTAGCGCCTATAACCGCACGGCCACTCCGGCCGGCCCCAAGTTCTGGACTGTAACATTTGTGTACATGGGGATTGAAGTACTACACACAAACACCTGTCGCTAACTTAAAATCACCGTAGTTATGAAACTGAAGACTCGATTTTATGCAGAAGATGCAGCAGAGGAATGGAGTATATCGCATAAATCTTCGTTCGTCTAGTGGAATGTATTGCAACAGGATGGAGGTCCTCTGATGACCGAGACGTTTGGTGTTTACGATCGCAAGTAGACAGTGCTCTAACACGCACACTCACAGTACATGCAGTTGTATGTGCAGTCTGCCACACAACGGATGCATCCCAACAGAATAATGGTAAAAATGGATCACATAGTTCAAATGGCTCTGAGCACTATGGGACGTAACATCTGAGGTCATCAGTCTCCTACAACTTAGAAATACTTAAACCTAACGAACCAAAGAACATCACACACACCCATGCCTGAGGCAGGATTCGAACCTGCGACCTGTGTCCCCTTGAACTTAGAAATACTTAACCCAACGAACTTAATAACATCACACACATCCATGCCCGAGGCAGGATTCGAACCTGCGACCGCAGCAGTCGCGCGGTTCCAGACTGAAGCGCCTAGAACCACTCGGCCACACCTGCCGGCGACTGCTCTCGATTAAGAGTAAGTTGTTCTACGTTAATTTCTGAGTATTTTTCTTTATGTTAGTTACTAAACCTTTATTTTGTATTGCGACTTCTACCACCTTTCCCCTCAGTACCCACTTAAATCAGTGTCTCCGTTCAAATGTGTGTGAAATCTTATGGGACGCAACTGCTAAGCTCATCAGTTCCTAAGCTTACACACTACTTAACCTAAGTTATCCGAAGGACAAACACACCCACCCATGCCAAAGAGAGGACTCGAACCTCCGCCGGGACCAGCAGCACAGAGTGTCACCGTGCAAATAGGGTCGTAGTTCAAATGGTTCAAGTGGCTCTGAGCACTATGAGACTTAACAACTGAGGTCATCAGTCTCCTATAACTTAGAAAATGCTTAAACCTAACTAACCTAGCGTCATCACACACATCCATGCCCGAGGCAGGATTCGAACCTGCGACCGTAGCGGTCGCTCGGCTCTAGAATGTAGCGCTTATAATCGCACGGCCACCCCGGCCGGCAGGGTCGTAGCCCATGCCTTTCCACTATCTGATACTAGGTAAAATAATGACATGACTTCCCAACGGCCTATCAACATTTACGTTGCCCGTTTATTGGGGATATCTCTTTTCGTTCAAAACTGTGGCTGTTGGTTTAGGTGAGGTACCAGAAACTAAACTATCCAATGATGAAAGCTGTCCTTTGGAGACACTTCATCTGTTCTATGCAGGTGGTCGTCCAGTAACTGACAACGTTTCTCTGTAATGCGTTACTTACCTGTTTATTTTCTCAGATTTGTCCCAATTGTGTAAATTACTTAAATTTTTATTTGTATGTTTTCTAATTTGCATTCTATGCTTTCACTAGCATGGTCGAACTCAGCTTGATAAAGAACGAAAAAGAAATTAACAAACATTCTCCCGTTCAAACTGGTTTGTAGTTAAGCTCTTACATAATCCTAGCACATTATAGTCACATATTGTACGACAAAACTCAAGAATTGGTCGAATGAGCGTTTTGCAACCGTCTTCTCTCGTATCTAAACTGTGTTTCCTTAGGACTCTTCTGGCATTGGACTATCAACTAGTTTTCCGAGCTCTTTCCACATTACCCTAATCTGGAGACATACCTCTAGACATTTTGATGTTTGACGATTGGGAACCACTAATCCCTCAATGGTGAAACAAAACTGTGATGAGTATTCTCACGTTTTTATCCATGATGCTTTGTCGTTGAGTTGTCAGTTTCAGCACAACAGAAGGCCGTTAGCGTGAGAAGAGTTATAGAGGAACCGGTTTATTCACCGGATAATGTGTCTGCATTGTAAGAAAAACTGTTTGCAGCAAAAATAAATATGTTTACTGTTATCGAATGGTCCCCTGATAACTGTTTTTTTCTGAGTGGTTACTCCTCTTGCTTGTCAATACCAGAACAAAGATGAGTCAAACTTGATAACCCATGTGTACACAGTACCATTGACATCACCTTATTAGGCGGCAACAGCTTCACTCAAACAGTGTTATAAAGTTTTTAAAGGACTGAAAATTTCGTAGGCGTGGTATTACGGGAAATAAATATAATTGGAGCAAAGGAAACCCAAAATTTTTAATTTCTTGGTAAAACATGAACAAATACACGACACATGTAACGTCATAGAATTTTCAATTTTATTTACAGATATATACATGACTGACAGCATATTGCCTTGAATGGGGATAATAAATTTTACAGAATAATTTACAAAACGTTTATATTATATCAGTATTTCCATCATAATGAAACAGTAGCGTTAAAAACATTACGTTTTTATTTTCGTATTAAACTTTCAAGATAAACTTCAGACATAGTAGTCGATAGCATAAATCCTGTCGAATCTGTACTCAGCTACGGTAGACCTACATACGTTAAGTCATTAAATACAGAAATAAACGAAACTATTATCACAGATATCACATGTTACACAGTAGAACAACCTCGGCGGCCATGATGTTTTTTTTTTTTTTTGGGGGGGGGGGGGGGAAGGTACGTGGAATGGGGCGATGCGCGCTGGCGAGAGACGCGGGGGCGGCGCGTATGGCTTGGGGGCGCAGGGGCTCAGGCTGCGCCCCCAGCAGTGGACGCCGCCCCCGGCGTCGAGGGGCGGTGCTGCCCTCACTCTGTACTCTGTGCTCTGGGGCATACCGCATTGCCCGCTGGGACGTGTGACGTCACTGTTGCATAATGTGGCAGCAGCGGCGCTGTGGCAAGGCATAAGGCTGCAGAGCTACTGCTGGGCAGGTTGTCCCTACAGGCGTCACTCGACAAAGCGAACGTCAGACCCGACCGTCATTGGCAGCTCCCACACGTGACTAGATACAGTCGCATATGCAGTGTAAAGTAAAACATGACGGTATTTCGTAAGTGCACCTTGTGGCCAAAAGTAAGGAAGATTTAGATCACTTGGAAGACATAGGCAGAATATTTAGCAAAGATTATGCATTTAGGATAAACGAAGCAAACACGAAGTTGACGAAGAAAGGTGGAAAGAAAAATAACCGCTTCTTACCATGAGAATTTTGTGCGATACGGTAGTGGGTGTAGTCAATAAATTCTGCAGAGTAGAAAGCAAGAGTACATACTTCGGCCAAAACAGTAAAGAGGCAACAGAATATTGACACAAAAGAAGAAAGCTTCCTTCAGTAACAGAGATCCACTTACATTAGATGTTAGTATGGGAATGTGCTGTCCCTTCCAGAAGATACCGAACACTGTCTTAATTAGAAGAGTACGGGGTGGCCTAGTACTCAGTTACAACTGAGTTAAGGCTAGCCTCCAACAGAAGGCACAAAAGGCAACATCTACTCCCCCCCCACCCACCACCACCACACACACACACACACACACCATTTTAAGCTGCAGCCTGACGTCACACTAATAGTTTCCAAGCCGACATCCATCCACCAAACACGGAATAAGTTAACATACGACTCCACTAAAGTCAGTATCAAGACTATCAGCAGTACCTCAAGACAGTATCAGGATTCATCCATAGTAATCCTCAAGAAGAGCTAAACTGGACGTCCTACAAGTAACCGTAGCTAACTAAATTCAGGATTTGACCATAGTTAAAAACAGGTCAGTCCAATTGACCAACGCTTTATTGCCACACACCGTCTTCTTGCTATAGTTCAGTGTTTGAAAAGTTTCTGTTAATAAATCACCGTAAATTGTTGCTAATCTGTGGCACCATCATTTGTGGTGTTGCATAACGATAATTGTCGGTGTGACGAGGCCTCGTATTTGCCGTGTCTAAGCAAGCCACGCCATATCAGCAACCTTTTTCAATCGTAGAGGGATTCCTTCCCGCTACATTTATGTTTGTCGCCAAGTACAATTGACGAATACAACAGAAAGAGATAGAAACTCCGACACCGATACACCTCGTGCACAGCATTTCAAAGAAGCGAACTTTGTACTATTGTGAAGGCGACTTATGTGAAAAACCCTTAAAAAGAAAGATAAGCTACATCAGGTATGGCGTTGAAAGAATTTGTCGATTGGAAGGAACAGTAGAAGAATTAAACAGTAGAGGTAGACTGATAACAGACTATAAAAAAATTACAAAGTTAGTGCTCTGTGGAAGTTACGTGGAGACAAAAGATTATCATAAGACAGGTAAAGGTAGAGTACAGCAGTTATGTAGTCAAGAGATTCGTGACAGTGAATTCACAGTGTAAGCAGCCAACTGGTTGCGTTCTATGTCTAAGCTGACAGCCACGATATTTTCCTGTTACCGTCGTTAAATGTAATGACGACGAGGATACTGACGGTGAAAGAGACGGAGCGTGCTGGCGTAATATTATCGTTAAGTGAGTCGACAGCACAGGGGACAACAGTGCCGAATCGACTGGGATTCAAGTACTGTCACAACAAAAACGAAGAAAAGTGAACAACACAAATATTGCTATGAATATGTTTACAAACATGTTAAAGGCAACAATTTCTGACATTAAACGAGCTGCACAAGGAAAAATCAGATTTGCGAAAAAGATAAGTGAGCTTCAAGGCAGCACCGAGTGAAATTTTGTGTCATAGCGACTTGGTGTTCAAGAATGCCAGATGAGACGTCATTATATGCGAACGACAGCAACTTGAAACTAAACAGAAATATTTAATTAGAGTTACAGGGATAAGTGAAGTGTGAGATGATAAGATGCCATAAGTCTATTTAAATGTAACGTATAGAGACGTTACACTCCAAATGCATGTGGACACATGACTGCCTGTAATATCGTCCAGCAAAAGAATCCGTCGAACTTTATACACTGCTCTGCATGAGTTCCATTCTGTATTCAGTGTTGCTATACAACACAAAAAATGCATGGTTACTCAGATAAGTACAAGAAGAACTTATTTGAGGTTATTTTTAATTACAGTCATTTCTGGTGATGCAATTTACACTCTGCATTCCCCTAAGTGCCTACTTCCATAGGCTTATTCAAAAATAATTGTAATCTAGAATATAATTACATAAAATTATAAGTTGGATCCGAGAATTCTGATGATGTAGAATCAGTTAAGGAGTAACGGTTGTATCACGTTTATTTCATAAAAGACTGTCATCGATACATCCACACCAAAGCTTTTCAAACTACCGAATAAATCAGTAGCAGAAAAGCACGGTGTGTCAAATAAAAAAATGTTTGATGTCTCCTGGACAAGAGATACTTAGGTGGATGAAGAAATTAAATATATTTTTATATCTGTCACAGGAAAGTGTGAGGCGTGTGAGGCGTAAAAATGGAGAGCTGCGACAAATTAACCTTCAGGATTGTTGGCCTGGATTCGACTCAAACAGAAGATGACGAACCGACATCTCCGTGGAAATTGTCTCTACGGCTACTGCTGGAGAAGTGTCATTAGTATGATACCTTTGTGTTATTCTTATAAATGGTCGTTTACTGTCGTAAGGGGGCTAGATCCGAAGCGCTTGGCATAATCATTCTTAGGACATAAAACGATGTTGGCGTCTGTCTGTGTCTCAGGCAAAAATGCTACGGTGAATCCACCCCGAACAGGTCTTCAGTTCGCTTTGGCAAGCGATATAGCCTAATTAAGTGCGGGAAGGGAACACAGGTAGTATGGGTGGGGTAGAACTAAAGATACCGACTTGAAGAAAATTCAAGTTGGCGGAGTGATGGCATATCCGTCTTGGACGAGGACGCATTTGGAGAACAGATAAGTTTCAAGTATTATCACCGTTGTAGCAATTCATGTTTTGTTGTGAACGACACATCATTCATTATTCGCCAGTCAGGGCTGCTATAATGATTTATCATCCTGTGGAATAAACGACGTCGTAGTGCTTGTGCGATAAGAGGAGGGTCTGCTCGTGTAGCTATAATGTACTGATAAGAACATTCATCCAGATGGGCTTGGATGAGGAGTTGTTCTCTTCAGATCCCTTCCGTAACTGCAATTGCGTGAACCACTTATGTCGAAGTAGAGGCTCTAACAGTGTCCTCTGTTACAGTCAGTGGTTCTGATACAATACTCCAATATTATGCAGGTACGACGACAGCCTGATAAATATTTACAGATTCGTAGGAAGTGTTACAACTAACAATTTTACTTTGACACTGCACTGTTGGACCTAAAACGATGTTGGCGTCTGTCTGTGTCTCAGGCAAAAATGCTACGGTGAATCCACCCCGAACAGGTCTTCAGTTCGCTTTGGCAAGCGATATAGCCTAATTAAGTGCGGGAAGGGACACAGAGGTAGTATGGGTGGGGTAGAACTGAAATACCGACTTGAAGAAAATTCCAGTTGGTGGAGTGACGTCATATCCGTCTTGGACGAGGACACATTTGGAGAACAGATAAGTTTTAAGTATTATCATGTTTATTGTGAACGACACATCATTCATCATTGGCCAGTTAGGGCTCCTATAATGATTTCTCATCCTGTGGAAAAATTGGCATTGTGGAGCTTGTGCGATAAGAGGGGGGTCAGCTCGTGTAGCTATAATGTACTGATAAGAACATTCATCCAGATGGGCTTGGATGAGGAGTTGTTCTCTTCCGTAGTTGCATTTTCGTGAACCATTTACTCTATCAGTGTCCGTAGATATAGACTTCCATTAGAGTCTGTGATTCTGATACAATACTCCAATACTATGCAGGTACGACGACAGCCTGATAAATATTTACAGATTCGTAGGAAGTATTACAATTAACAAGTTCACTTTGATACTGCACTGTTATCCTTTAGGCCAGACGGCACCCACAAAGCGGATCCAACGATTCGCGGAGAGCTCAAGCACTGTGCTCGGAACAAAATTAACAGTTCGGAATTTTCGTGTGGACGGTGGTTCTCAGAATAAGGTCAAAGGAAACGGGGGAGGAGCGACAGTTTCCTTGCAGCGGCAAGGAATACGCAGGATGGAGCTGACACGCAGCTCACGTGTGGGGTCGTGACAGCACCGGCCACGGGCTGGAGGCGGTGACAACGTCACACCGTCACTTCCTCGGTAAAACGGTTCTTGTCGTCGAGGTTGATGACGATGGCGTGCGTCCTGGCGTGACCGGACTTGAGGTTGCGGTTGCGTCGTTGGTCCGGACTGGTGGACGCCGCGCCATCGGCGTCCGCGGCGGACCTTCTGGAGCCGCGTCGGTGCACCACTGTGGAGGACGGCGCCCCCACGGCGGCGGCGGCGACTGCGGCGGCCGCGGCTGACGAAGACAGCGGGTCCAGGGGCGTCGAGAGCTCCAGCTCGGGGGCGGAGGCCGCAGCCGCCTCCGAGGAAGAGGTGTTGGCGGAGGCGGCGGCAGGGAGTGGAGACGCCGCGGCGGCCGCCGGCACCGACGTGCCGACGAGGCGCTCGGCGACGGCGGCCAGCGCGCTGTTGAGCTGCGGGGGCGGCGAGGCAGCGGAGGCGGCGGGGACGGCCTCCTCGGGCAGGCCCGGCGACCGCGCCGCCTCTTGCATGGCGGAGATGCGCGCCGCTAAGTGGCGGTTGCCCAGCCGCATGTTCTTCTCCTTGAGCAGTTCCAGCTGCGCGTACACCCGCTGGAACTCCTCCTGTGGACATAGGCATCCCTACTTAGCCGTGATTAAAGACTCTCTATCAACACACCAACTGGCAGCTCCGAACGATATTCGAGGCCATACACTTGAAATCGACCTTGCTGTGCTGGTACTGCGAACGGCTGAAAGCAAGGGGAAACTACGGCCGTAATTTTTCCCCAGGGCATTCAGCTTTACTGTGTAGTAAATGATGATGGCGTCCTCTTGGGTAAAATATTCCGGAGGTAAAATAGTCCCCCATTCGGATCTCCGGGCGGAGAAAACTCAAGAGGAGAAAGAAAACTGCCGTTCTACAGATCGGAGCGTGGAATGTCAGATCCCTTAATCGGGCAGGTAGGTTAGAAAATTTAAAAAATGAAATGGATAGGTTGAAGTTAGATATAGTTGGAATTAGTGAAGTTCGGTGGCAGGAGGAACAAGACTTCTGGTCAGGTGACTACAGGGTTATAAGCACAAAATCAAAAAGGGGTAATGCAGGAGTGGGTTTAATAATGAATAGGAAAATAGTAATGCGGGTAAGCTACTACACACAGCATAGTGAACGCATTATTGTGGCCAAGATAGACACGAAGCATACGCCTATTAAATTAGTACAAGTATATTTGCCAACTAGCCCTGCAGGTGACGAAGAAATTGAAGAAATGTTTGATGAAATAAAAGAAATTATCAGATAGTGAAGGGTGACGAAAATTTAATAGGCATGGGTGACTGGAATTCGTCAGTAGGAAAAGGGAGAGAAGGGAACGTAGTAGGTGAATATGGATTGAGACTAAGAAATGAAAGAGGAAGCCGCCTGGTAGAATTTTGCACAGAGCACAGCATAATCATAGCTAACACTTGGTTTAAGAATCATGAAAGAAGGTTGTATACATGGAACAACCCTGGAGATACTAAAAGGTATCAGATAGGTTATATAATGGTAAGACAGAGATTAGGAACCAGGTTTTAAATTGTAAGACATTTCCAGGGGCAGATGTCGACTCTGACCACAATCAATTGGTTATGAACTGTACATTAAAACTGAAGAAACTGCAAAAAGGTGGGAATTTAAGGAGATGGGACCTGAATAAACTGAAAGAACCAGAGGTTTTACAGAGTTTCAGGGAGAGCATAAGGGACAATTGACAGGAGTGGGTGAAAGAAATACAGTAGAAGAAGAATGGGTAGCTTTGAGGGATGAAGTAGTGAAGGCAGCAGAGGATCAAGTAGGTAAACAGACGAGGGCTAGTAGAAATCCTTGGGTAACAGATGAAATATTGAATTTAATTGATGAAGGAGAAAATATAAAAATGCAGTAAATGAAGCAGGCAAAAAGGAATACAAACGTCTCAAAAATGAGATCGACAGGAAGTGCAAAATGGCTAAGAGGGGAAGGCTAGAGGACATATGTAAGGATGTAGAGGCTTATCTCACTAGGGGTAAGTCAGATACTGCCTACTGGAAAATTAAAGGGACCTTTGGAGATAAGAGAACCACTTGTATGAACATCAAGAGCTCAGATGGAAACCCAGTTCCAAGCAAAGAAGGGAAAGCAGAAAGGTGGAAGGAGTATATAGAGGGTCAATACAAGGGCGATGTACTTGAGGACAATATTATTGAAATGGGAGAGGATGTAGATGAAGATGAAATGGGAGATACGGTACTGCATGAATAGTTTGACAGAGCACTGAAAGACCTAAGTTGGAACAAGGTCCCCGGAGTAGGCAACATTCCATTGGAACTACTGACGGCCTTTGGAGAGCCAGTCCTGACAAAACTCTACCATCTGGTGAGCAAGATGTATGAAACAGGCGAAATACCCTCAGACTTCAAGAAGAACATAATAATTCCAATCCCAAGGAAATCAGGCGTTAACAGATGTGAAAAATACCGAACTATCAGTTTAATAAGTCACGGCAGCAAAATACTAACGCGAATTCTTTACAGACGAACGGAAAAACTGGCACAAGTCGACCTCGGGGAAGATCAGTTTGGATTCCGTAGAAATATGGGAACATGTGAGGCAATACTGACCCTACTACTTATCCTAGAAGCTAGATTAAGAAAAGGCAACCTACGTTTCTAGCATTTGTAGACTTAGAGAAAGCTTTTGACAATGTTGACAGGAATACTCTCTTTCAAATTCTGAAGGCGGCAGGGGTAAAATACAAGGAGCGAAAGGTTACTTACAATTTGTACAGAAACCATATGGCAGTTATTAGAGTCGAGTTACATGAAAGGGATGCAGCGGTTGGGAAGGGAGTGACACAGGGTTGTAGCCTCTCGCCGATGTTATTCAATCTGTATATTGAGCAAGCAGTAAAGAAACAAAAGAAAAATTCGCGGTGGGTATTAAAATCCATGGAGAAGGAATAGAATCTTTAATGTTCGCCGATGAAATTGTACTTTTGTCAGAGACGGCAAAGGACTTGGAAGAGCAGTTGAACAGAATGGACAGTGTCTTCGAAGGAGGATATAAGATGAACATCAACAGAAGCAAAACGATGATAATGGAATGTAGTCGAATTAAGTCGGGTGATGCTGAGGGAATTAGATTAGGCAATGAGACACTTAAAGTAGCAAAGGAGTTTTGCTATTTGGGGAGCAAAATAACTGATGATGGTCGAAGGAGAGAGGACATAAAATGTAGGCTGGCAATGGCAAGGAAAGCGTTTCTGAAGAACCGAAATTTGTTAACATATAGTATAGATTAGTGTGTCAGGAAGTCGTTTCTGAAAGTATTTGTATGGAGTGTAGCCATGTATGGAAGTGAAACATGGACGATAAATAGTTTGGATAAGAAGAGACTATAAGCTTTCGAAATGTGGTGCTACAGAAGAATGCGGAAGTTTAGATGAGTAGGTCACATAACTAATGAGGAAGTATTGAAGAGGATTGGGGAGAAGAGGAGCTTGTGGCACAACTTGACAAGAAGAAGGGATCGGTTGGTAGGACATGTTATGAGGCATCAAGGGATCAGAAATTTAGCACTGGAGGGCAGCATGGAGGATAAAAATTGTAGATGGAGACAAAGAGATGAATACACTAAGCAGATTCAGAAGGATGTAGGCTGCAGTACGAACTGGAAGATGAAGAAACTTGCACAGGATAGAGTAGCATGGAGAGATGCATCAAACCAGTCTCAGGACCGAAGACCACAACAACAACAACAACAACGCCTCAAATTTGTACCCTGTTTTAAGGCACTCATTACACCGGAACAAGGTTTTCTGCATGTGGTACAGCTTATATAGGGATGTCAATCTGATGCTTAATACACGTAATCCCATATGAGCTAAAATCTCATTCTCGTCTTTTTTTCATTTGAAGCTTTAGTAATATATTAAAAAACGAAACTGTCACGGAAGCAAAGTTATTTTGATTTAAAAGTAACACGTATCGCTGTGGTTAGGCATCATAAAATTATACAATACTGTTAAATGAAGTACGTTGCGCCGGCTTACTAAAGCTCTACGTCAACCGTAAACACGTGAACCCGTCGAGATGAAAATCTGGTCGCCAAAACCACTAAAACGAACTGTGGGGACCTTCAAACTGTCATAGGAACAACATGCCAGTTCCGACTACATATTTGTATGACGATCCTCGGCTTTCCATTATCTCTTTGTCCTGATAGCTTGTACTTGTTTAAAATAACTGAAATTCTCTCATCTTGCGTACTTCTAAGATGTGGTCTCCATTTCTTTGTATATTCTTCCATGTTGTCATCTTCTTCTGGTATTTTCTCAGTTCTTATAAGATCCCAAAGTGAGAAAAGTTTGAAAGAGCTTACAAATTCGTCTCAGAATACTCTAACATTTATTGCAACCAAAGACTCACTGCCAAGATAACCACAACCGCTACTTTGTGAAATTTTAATCTTGTGTCTTTTGTCGTCTTGTTTTTCAACGATTCATTGATAAAACCCAATTTGCACTGTACTACATTTATCTTATTCTGTATGCCATTATATTCAATTACGTTGATATTGCACTATAAATTATTAAAACAGGACACTTGTTCCAATGACTAATCTTCAGAAATAAATTTTAATCTGTCTCGTTTTTACTCATAGTGGTCTATAACTTTAGTTTTACTATTGGATCACAAACCAGATATGGAAAAAAGTTATGTTTTATTCCAAATGGAACTACACATTGGCCTAACCTCATTCGAGGGCTCTTGAATCACCAGTAAAATTGTTTTTTGGTGTCGTTGAAACTATTCACCAAAATCTGAACATCTCCAAGAGGGACTTTCAAGCCAATCACCCTCATAAAGCAAGGAGATAGGCCTTCTGTATGTAAGATTGGTGTGTGTGTTCTGTCAGACATGTCCGATATTTCATCTGCAGGCATGACTGGCTTGATAATTTCAGTGCAGATACAGTACAGGGTCTGAGCCTAATGCGGGAATACGGGACTCGCTGCGAGCATGTACGTGAATCGACAGTGGACGCTACTGAAGCGTGACAAGATGAGAATTTGGGTAGAACGGGAAATGTTAACTAATAACCAAGGCGGTTAGCTGATTGTAAGGAAATGACGTAAAATCTTAATCTGGATGATCGGACACGGAATTCAACCGCCATTCTCTTGGATACAGTAAGAGAAAAGGTATGAGATAGTTTGAAGAAAGACTGAATCAGACACGTTGAAAACATGGAATATTATTGGAAATAAGGGAAATAGGACATCGAAAGGAATTAAAATTTTTACATGTATCCTAGGTGACCAAGAGGGAAGGACAAACTCATGGTACGTCCAGTGTATTGTGGATAATATCATGCGTCGACTATTCACTGCGTAACAATAAGGAGATGAAGCACACAGAACGGAAGGAGGAAACGAAATGAAAATTCAGGGGTTGAGAGGGTATGTGATTCACACTGATGAGCCAAAACATTATGACCACCTGCTTAATACTTTGTTTGTCCCACTTTGGAACGAAATATATCGCTGATTCTGCGCATCAGCCATCCGACAGTCTGTTAGTAGGTTTCTGTAGCTACGTGTAAGGTCACAGTGTGAGTAACAGGACGCGGACGTGGTGATGGCAACAGCGCCCCAGGTGGGTTCTGTAGGATTTACATCAGACGAATCTGGTCTCCGAGACACCAACACGCTTTCATCATACTGGGCCTCAAACCACAGTAGCACGGTTCTGACTGCGTCACACGGACGGTTATACTGCTGAAAGGTGACGTCGCCATCGGGGAAGACATCAAGCACAAAGCAATGTAGGCGGTTGGCAATTGTTAGCTTGACTTCGATTTCTACCACCGGTATCATGCAAACGTAGGAGAATATCTCCCACAGCCTTTTACTGCTGCCACTGTAACAACAACGACTCTGTACTGTTGTACATATAAGTAATTTTTTTTCTTCAGATTTTTCGATAAACTTGTGTAATTGATGTTCTGATTTCATTTATTTTTTGTTTCATGCCACTGTGTTAAGAAAACTGTAAACAAGTTTCAATGTGAATATTAATGTTTATGTCAAATGTCAAGTAATATCGTGATAGAACTGAAATGTAACAAATTTTGGAACTGTTGTAAGATGTTTAAAATTGTAACTGTGCGTCTGGTCCATGCGTAGGCAATGTGCTATGGTATGTAGAATGCAAAACCTCGGGTGAATGCCCCGTCTGTCAGGGAGCGATAAAAGGTGGGTGGCAGGCGAGCGCGGGAAAATGCGCGCGGGCACTGCACGGCACAACGGGCTCAGCAGTTGGAGTTTGGCACTGGTTTGAGCAACACCTTCTGGAGCGAGGACGCTCTCCTGGAAGACATAGCTTCTCTGAGCCTCGGGTATGCCGTTCCAATGCCCACACAGCATGGCAAAATTCCATAGGCACTAAATGGAAAAGTATTGCGATGCTAAGAAGAATTAAAGTGCCGATACGTCAAGAGCCATAGCTGTGGTTGTATGTGTGCTCTGTGCCTCGCCATTTCGCCCCCCTCCAACCGCCGCATCGATACTAGCAGGTAGAAACTTTTAGTACTGTATTCGTGTGGATCAGAGAGTGAACTGTGCAATAATAACCTAAATTTTACCAGAATTTTCCCATCATTTAATTATCCTCACAACTAACCTAGACAGGGTCCTTTCCAAATATTGTGCAATCCGAGTGTCCCGAAATGAAAAATTAAATTTTGTGTTAATAATAATTATTTGCAGACCTAGCTATGTTAAAATGGTGTTTAAAGAAATGTTTTGCTAATGAACCAGTAAATGAATAACGAAGGTCTAACGAAGTTGAAAGATAGCATTAATATTGACACAGTAATGAAGTTTAATTATTTCGAGACAGATATAAAGGTATTTAAATGAGCAGTAAATAAGATGAAAAGAGTAGTAACTTATATACTGGAAATCTTAAACGCATAATAAATTCAGTAATCATTTTTAATACAATGATCATAACAGCTTCAGGGTCCCCCCCCCCTCCCCTCCTTTTATTCATTTGAATTCTGAAGTGTTCCAAATTGGTTTGACCAGCAAAAGTTAAAGTCTTTATAAAAGTCACAATTTATGAGAGTTTCATCTTTATGAAAACTGACATTTTGTGTGTGGCAAGAAAGTGATATTTCTAGGGTAACCTATGCCCGATTTTAATCAGATTGATAGACAGTATAAAGATTTGTAGTATACATTATAGTGTAGTGCTACGTATTCATGGTTTTTCCATATCAGTACAGAACGTGAAACTATCAGTTCCATATATTTTCTGGTTCTAAAATTCTACTATATTATGCAGTGTTACTACTTGTTGTTTTGCATGAATATCTACCAACTTGTACGGGGAAGAAACTTAGTTAATGCCTAATTAGGCTCGCGACCGTATTATTATCAAATTGGTAGCATCTTCAGTGTTGCTTTTGGTCCATCCTGACGTGTAGTTGCATTTCGAACTAGCTTGACGGATTTTTGTTATTACAGAGTCTGATTGGCTACCATTCAGGAACACGCGCGATATCTTTCTCATAAGGTGAACCCCGCTCACTTACCATGGTACAGGCTTTAACGAGTACTGTGTCACGCGGAGGTTACACCACCAACCTGCGTCCTCAGTACACAGCACATTTAGAGCCACCGTTCACCTGGATGACGAGGTTGTGGAGACGACCAACGACCTAGCATAGCAAAAATGTGATTCACCCGAAGAGCCGACACGTTCGGATTGATCGATGGACCAATTCCAATACTCCCGTGCCCACAACAATCGTAACTGACAATGTAGTTTCGTCAATACGGGAACAAGTAGGGGTGGGCTGCTGTGGAATTCCATGTTCGCATTATACGGTGAGTGGTGTGCCCCGAAATCCTTGTGCGTGCACCAACATTGTGTTCTCTCGGGAGGGACCTCATAGATCATCATATATCCTACTTTACAGAGGAGACAAGCCTGTGAAACCTACGTTCTGTGTACAGTCGTACACGTCCAACCATTTAGCGCCTAGTGGTGTTTTCACCCTAGTTCTGACCCTTTCCGTAGATGCCTACGACAATAGCATGTGAACATTCGGCCAGAGTCGCCGTTTCCGGAATACTCATTCACTGACTCGACGTAATAATAATCTACCCTTTGTCACAGTCTCTTATCTCAATGAATTGACCCATATGCAGCCTATATCCCGCTAGCGTGATCCCTTCTCCGTGTCTGCTGTGCTTACATACAGTGTGTGATCAAAAGTAATCGGACAGTCCCAAAAATATACGTTTTTCATATTAGATGCATCGTGCTGCCACTTACTGCCAGGTACTCTATATCAGTGACCTCAGAAGCCATTAGACATCCTGAGAGAGCAGAATGGTGCGCTCCGCGGAACGACAGTCTTCGAACGTGGTCATGAGATTGGGTGTCACTTGTGTCATACGTCTGTAGGCGATATTTCCACACTCCTGCGATCTGATAGTGAAGTGGAAACCTGAAGGGACACGAACAGCACAAAAGCGTTCAGGCCGACGTCTTCTGTTGACTGACAGAGTCAGCTAAAAGTGGAAGAGGGTCGTAATGTGCAATAGGTAGACATTTTTCCAGACTATCACTCAGGAGTTCCAACCGCATCAGGATCCGCTGCAAGTACTATGACAGGCGGGAGGTGATAAAACTTGGATATCACAGCCGAGCGGCTGCTCATAAACCACACATCAGTGCTGTAAATGCCAAACGACGCCTTGCTTGGTGTAAGGAGCGTAAACACTGGACGATCGAACAGTGGAAAAACGTTGTGTGGAGTGACGAATCACGGAACACAATGTGGCGACCCGAGGGCAGGGTGTGGGCATGGCGACTGCCCGGTGTGTAGTGTCAACAGTAAAATTCGGAGATGTTAGTGTTATGGTGCGTTTTCCTTGCAGGGGCTTGCACCCCTTGTTGTTTTGCGTGGCACTATCACAGCACAGGCCTACATTGATATTTTAAGCACCTTCTAGCTTCCCCTGTTGCAGAGCAATTCGCTCATGGCGACTGCATATTTCAACACGCTCGAGCACGTGTTCAGAATGCACGGCCTGTGGCGGAGTGGTTACACGACAGTAACATTGCTGCAATGGACTGACCTGAATCCTATAGAACGCTTTTCGGATATTTTGGAACGCCGTGCCAGGCCTCACCGACCGACATCGATACCTCTCCTCCGTGCAGCACTTGGTGAATAATGGGCTGGCATTCCCCAAGAAATCTTCCAGCACTTGACCGAACGTATGCCTGCGAGAGTGGAAGCTGTCATCAAGGCTAAGGGTAGGCCATAACCGTATTGAATTCCAGCACTACGGATGGAGGGCGCCACTAACTTGTATGTAATTTTCAGCCTGCTATCCGGATACTTTTGATCACATAGTGGTACTTCTGGTATCGCGTCACGTGCCTGCAAGGCCACCAGGCGATATCCAACGTTGCGGTGAGTAGTGGTCATAATGTTTTTGCAGTGATTACGAAATGTAGTCAGATTAAAAACTCGGCAGTATCAGACCACTCATCAGTATGACGTTACACCCTCTCTGGCTTGGATGCGTATTCTGTTCGGTGTGTGTCATACAGACACTGTATCTTGCCCTGAAGCAAGCTGTCCCACAACTGTAGTGACCGGTCCTCGAATATCTTGGATAGTGACACAGTGACTCTTCAACGCCCTAGCTGTTCTCGTAGATGTTCTATCCTGACAGGTCTGGTGATATTGCTGGCTGCTGGAGTATCTCAACACCACACACATAGAGACACGTGCCATGTGTGAACGAGCATTGTACTCATGAATAACGGCACAACGCTAGTGTCGTACAGTAGGAAACACAGGGGTGCAGGATGTTCATGTGGTATCTTGGTGCCGTCAGAGTTCCCACAATCACTAACAATCGTTACCTGAAGTCATGCCGTTTGGCGTTGCATATCGTGAACCCAGAAGTGACACTGTGCCTCTTTAAAACATTGGAAAACTGCAACCTCTCCAGGGTCGCCGCCTTACTCGCCAACTATGGTCATCCGTGGTAGCGTTGAACCACGATTTAACACTAGACGCAATGAGACGCCAATCGTCAGCAGTCTATGTGTCGGTCACGGCACCACTCCAAGCCCAGCCGATTTAGGCGTCCCTACTCCATGTGCTAAGTCTCCGATTGACGGTGCTGGATTGAACAGAATAAGAGTATTGCAGTGAGCCGATTACAATGTTCACCGTTCCCAGGCGCATATCTGAAGGGGCTGCTGTATGCTTTGTGCATAATATGGCGATCCTTCCGTGAGGTCGACGTCGTCGACCGGAACTTGGATGACAAGTTTACCTGCCCTCACGTTGCTATGCAGTGAAACAAAAGGTCACTGTCATATAGGAAAGCCCCCAAAATCTGGACAATGTACGATTAGATTCGACGGACAAATGGAGACCTATATTTAGTCCAGTTTTGAAGTAAAGTAGTCTCGTTCACGAAAATTGTAGTTTAATGAGGTATTTCGCCTTTTTCGGGCACCATCAGATTTTCTGTGACAAGAAGAACGGAAAATATCAACAGTTGTGGGTATGTTCCTATCATGCACAGGTCAAAATAAAAACATCAACGAAGCGTCAATTTGCAAAGACAGGAAGCCTATCATGTTAAAGAACTGGAAATTCTTGAACGTACATGCACGATCTGTGATAAACTGCATAGTCATCAGCTGATTAGTAAAATCGGCCGTGGCAGAACACGCACTGAATGAGACCGACCACGTAATAAAATTCGCCGACACGGAAGTTGTGGGTGTAGAGAAGCACTATCACACGCGCTTGTTCAGAGAAGCTGTAGAGATACAAAAATACGCGAACAGTTTGAACAAGAAAGAGGAAAGCCTTAAGGTCAACGGATCCTGGCTTCCCGTACTGCAGCGAACGACCGTCGCAGGTATCAAGAGGAGAACCGCACCGGAAATGACCGCGGAGAAGCCCTCGGACGTTGGCGCGCCAGGTACATATAGTCTGCGGCCGCGAGCTCGGCTCCAGTTCACCACCGGCAATGGAGGGAGAAGCTTTGAAAATTCCAGCTACTCTTGCTGGCGAAACGTCAGAAAAATCAGTAGATGAACGTCGGCCGAAGAACCCGAGACGGAAGCCAATAGGCAGTTTGTCAACAAGTAGCCACGAAAGCCTCAACAATTTTGTGATTAGTAAAAGTTAGAATTATTTCGTCTTGATGATGTTAATTTTAATAATATTTGGTAGGCTGACCCTTTGCCGAAAAAAATGTTTAATTCTTATTGATACAGTTGTTATATCCATTCCTATTCACGTAGACTATGCTCTCTACTTTTATTGCATTTTATTTAGGCCCACATTACCTACCATTACGTCCTAGAACGCGTGCGGCCTTCTGGTACTCCAACTAAATGTTCCTCTCCTAAGTTCTATATAGCAATATCCCATCATGTTTAGTAATTTTTTAACGTGTTCTGTCTTTAGATTGTCTTGTGTTCAGTAGCCTAATTTTTAGTTTGTATTAGTACAGACGATGACAGTTTTGCAAGAGTCGAACCATTCATGTATCTGGGATCAATACTTTCGACTAAAAATGAGGTGCAGAGGTGAATATGGCAAACGATAATGCATGCGAACCGGGTGTACTACAGCTTAAATCACCTATAGATGTCACGAATTGTATCTCAGGAAAACAAGATTCGGCGGTACATGTAACTACTGCGACTGGTAATGTTGCTTGGTTGTGAGACACGAGCAAATACACAAACAATGCACTTGAGAGGAAGATTTTAAGAAAAGATACTGGCCCGTCGTACAATATAGAAACTGGAATACAGGAAAGAAGACACAGTTATGAGCTATATCGGCTGCTTATGAAATATGACATTGAGTGGCTGCAAGAAGACTATAGTAAGCAAGACATGCTCTTCAAGCTGAGGGTACTCTCCCTAACAGTGTATTAGTTTATCAGCCAACTGGTAGGTGTGCAAGAGGTCGTCCACGAATGAAATGTGTAGACGCTATTCTAGTGACTCAGGAAGAAGCAAATCCATCAACCAGCATTGAGGATGCCCGAGACAGAAGTATATGGGCAAACACATGTAATCAGGTTTTGTGATGTTACAGTTCTATTCAGTCATGATTCGTGGACTGGCTGTGTTGATCATTTCGTTGCGTTTTATGTTTACGTACTTGTATATTTTTTTCATCTGCCATGCGAATAATTAGCCGGTTTATGACTACTAAATGATGATGTTAATGACGATCATGAACATTTACTTTTATTTAAATCCGTAATTAAAAATACTGACGCACGCCATCTATGTCAGTATCCGCTACTAATAATCTCAACAACGCACCTAGTCCAACGCTTAACTGTTTACAGGCTTGTCTTCAGTTGTGATGATCAGCTTCACCACACTGTATTTAAATGAAGCCACAGGTTTGTAATTCTGTATGTGTGGCCCAATGGCTGCACTGACCTCGGTGGCGTCATGTGTATATCCTAGGATATGTTTGCACTTCCCATTTTGCCTCTGCTGCCGTACTTCTTCTTATTACTCTTATTTATTGTATAGGTACATGCTTGTTTAGCGCGATCTTGGCGTATACTTATTTCATAGATTAACAGCATACGTAAGCTGACATTTTTACTGAGATCTGTGCGTGATAGTACCATACCCACGAGTGTTTATATTTTTTTGTATTCTTTGTTGTAGAAATGTAATGAAGACCTAAAAAAGAAAATGAGCCACTAAAATATAATGTTCACAACCAAGGCTGTTTTACCTTCTAAATAATCTTAATACAGTTGCTGTACAAGCCAGCCTGAATGAGTGTTGTTGTCTCCATTCCTGAGACTGGTTTGATGCAGCTCTCCATGCTACTCTACCCTGTGCAAGATTCTTCATCTCCCAGTACTTACTGCAGCCTACATCCTTCTGAATCTGCTTAGTGTATTCATTTCTTGGTCTCCTTCTACGATTTTTACACTATACGCTGCCCTGCAATAGTTAATTTGTGATCCCCTGATGCCTCAGAACATGTCCTACCAACCGATCCCTTCTTCTAGTCAAGTTGTGCCACAAACTCATTTTCTCCCCAATTCTGTACAATACCTCCTCATTAGTTATGTGATATACCCATCTATTCTCCAGCATTCTTCTGTAGCACCACATTTCGAAAGCTTCTATTCTATTCTTGTCCAAACTAGTTATCGTCCACGTTTCACTTCCATACATGGCTACACTCCATACAAATACTTTCAGAAACGATTTCCTGGCATTTAAATCTATTTTCGATGCTAACAAGTTTTTATTCTTCAGAAACGCTTTCCTTGCCATTGCCAGTCTACATTTTATGTCCTCTCCACTTCAACCATCATCAGATATTTTGATCCCCAAATAGCAAAATTCCTTTACTACTATAAGTGTCTCATTTCCTAATCTAATTCCCTCAGCATCATCCGACTTAATCCGACTATATTCCATTAGCCTCATTTTACTTTTGTTGACGTTAATCTTATACCCTCCTTTAAAGACACTGTCCATTCCGTTCAACTGCTCTTCGTAGTCCTTTGCTGTCTCTGACAATTACAATGTCGTCGGTGAACCTCAAAGTTTTTATTTCTTTTCCATGGATATTAATACCTACTCCGAACTTTTGTTTTGTTTCTTTTACTGCTTGCCTGAATGAAT
The DNA here is from genome assembly GCF_023864345.2 of Schistocerca serialis cubense. Taxonomy (NCBI): domain Eukaryota; kingdom Metazoa; phylum Arthropoda; class Insecta; order Orthoptera; family Acrididae; genus Schistocerca; species Schistocerca serialis. Next base: position 738,000,892 of record NC_064643.1, on the reverse strand, counting down.
GGGAAACTTTTGTTACAACGAGGCCCCCTTCATACTCTCTCACGTGCTGACGACACTATGTCACACGAGTCCATGCCATTTCGTTTAAAGTGATCACAAAATATCTAATGCCGTCCACACCCCTTTATATGTCCTACCTGGCCTGGTAACGTTCTCTTTTTATCTATTTTACGTGTTGCCACTTATGAATGACCTGCCACTTAAATTCCAACATAGACAGTATTTTCACGATATTATAGACTGAGGTGACGAAAGTCGTGTGATGCACATATACAAATCGCTGTAGTATTGCGCACACATGATACGAAAGGGCAGTGTTTTGGCGGAGCTGTCTTTTGTACTCATATGGTTCATGTGAAAAGGTTTCCGATGTGGTTAGAGTTGCACGAGGGGAATTAATAAACTTCAACGCGGAATGGTAGTTGGAGGCGGACGCATGTTGCATTCCGTTTCGGAAATCGTTAGGGAATTCAATATTCCAAGACCCACAGCCTCAATAATGTACCGAGAATACGGAATTTCAGGCGTTACCTCATCATAGACAACTCACGGACTTCACTGCGTTTACGTAGCGTTGTCAGTGCTAACAGTCAAGCATCACTGCCTGAAATATGTTCAGAGATCAACGTGTGACGGACAACGAATGCAGTGAAATATGACATTAACGTGCTATGGCAATAGACGACCGCCGCGATTGCCTTTGATAACAACACGACATCTTGGTCACGTCAGCTGGGTTCCAATTTCAGTAAGTAACCGCTGACGGCAAGGCTCGAGAGTGGCGCAAACCCCACGAAGTCACGGACCCAAGTTGTCAACATGGCAGTGTGCTATCTGATGGTGTTCCGTAATGTTTTGGGCTGTGTTTATATGCAGTGGGCTGGGTCCTCTGGTCCATCTGTACACTCAGATGTTAAGGACGGGTGGTAGGGACAGAGCATCGAGTTGACATTATACTGAGTGCACTATCCGAATATTACCTCGAGCAATTAAACAGAGAACCGACTGGCGGAGATAACATCTTGGACCTACTGATAACGAACAGACCCGAACTTTTCGACTCTGTAAGCGGAGAACAGGGAATCAGTGATCATAAGGCCGTTGCAGCATCCCTAAATGTGGAAGTAAATAGGAATACAAAAAAGGGAGGAAGGTTTATCTGTTTAGCAAAAGTAGTAGGAGGCAGATTTCAGACTACCTAACAGATCAAAACGAAAATTTCTGTTCCGACACTGACAATATTGAGTGTTTATGGAAAAAGTTGAAGGCAATCGTAAAATGCATTTACTCAGATACGTGCCGAGTAAAACTGTGAGGGACGGGAAAATACCACCGTGGTTCAACAACAAAATTAGGAAACTACTGCGAAAGCAGAGAGCGCTTCCCTGCAAGTTTAAACGCAGCCAAAACCTCTCAGACAAACAGAAGATACACGATGTCAAAGTTAGCGTAAGGAGGGCTATGCGTGAAGCGTTCAGTGAATTCGAAAGTAAAATTCTATGTACCGACTTGACAGAAAACCCTAGGAAGTTCTGGTCTTACTTTAAATCAGTAAGTGGATCGAAACAGCATATCCAGACAATCTGCGATTATGATGGCATTGAAACAGATGATGACGCTCGTAAAGCTGAAATACTATACGCCTTTTTCCAAAGCTGTTTCACAGACGGAAGACCGCATTGCAGTTCCTTCTCCAAACCCTCGCACGAACGAAAAACTGGTTGACATCGAAGTATGTGTCCAAGGAATAGAAAAGCAACTGAAATCACTCAACAGAGTAAAGTCCACTGGACCTGACGGGATACCAATTCGATTCTATACAGAGTACGCGAAAGAACTTGGCCCCTGTTCTAACAGCCGTGTACCGCAAGTCTCTAGAGGAAGGAAAGGTTCCAAATGATTGGAAAAGAGCACAAGTAATTCCAGTTTTCAAGAAGGGTTGTCGAGTAGATGCGCAAAAGTATAGACCAATATTTCTGACATCGTTGTAGAATTTTAGAACACGTTTTTTGCTCGCGTATCATGTCATTTCTGGAAACCCAGAATCTACTCTGTAGGAATCAACATGGATTCCGGAAACAGCGATCGAGTGAGGCCCAACTCGCTTTATTTGTTCATGAGACCCAGAAAATATTAGATACAGGCTCCCAGGTAGATGTCATTTTCCTTGACTTCCGGAAGGCATTCGATACAGTACCACACTGTCGCTTTATAAACAAAGTAAGAGCCTACAGAATATCAGACCAGGTGTGTGGCTGGATTGAAGAGATTTTAGCGAACAGAACACAGCATGTTGTTTGCAATCGAGAGACGTCTACAGACGTTAAAGTAACCTCTGGCGTACCACAGGGGAGTTATGGGACCATTGCTTTTCACAATATATATAAATGACATAGTAGATAGTGTCGTAAGTTCCATGCGGCTTTTCGCGGATGATGCTGTAGTATACAGAGAAGTTGCAGCTTAGGAAATTGCAGCGAAATGCAGGAAGATCTGCAGCGGATAGGCACTTGGTGCAGGGAGTGGCAACTGATCCTTGACAAATGTAATATATTGCGAATACATAGAAAGAAGGATCCTTTATTGTATGATTGTATGATAGCGGAACAAACACTGGTAGCAGTTACTTCTGTAAAATATCTGGGAGTATGCGTACGGAACGATTTGAAGTGGAATGATCATATAAATTTAATTTTTTGTAAGGCGGGTGTCAGGTTGAGATTCATTGGGAGAGTCCTTAGAAAATGTAGTCCATCAACAAAAGAGGTGGCTTACAAAATACTCGTTCGGCCTATACTTGAGTATTGCTCATCAGTGTGGGATCCGTACCAGGTCGGGTTGACATAGGAGATAGAGAAGATCCAAAGAAGAGCGGCGCGTTTCGTCACAGGGTTATTTGGTGAGCGTGATAGCGTTACGGAGATGTTTAGCAAACTCAAGTGGCAGACTCTGCAAGAGAGGCGCTCTGCATCGCGGTGTAGCATGCTGTCCAGGTTTCGAGAGGGTGCGTTTCTGGATGAGGTATCGAATATATTGCTTCCCGCTACTTATACCTCGAGAGGAGATCACTAATGTAAAATCAGAGAGATTCGAGCACGCACGGAGGCTTTCCGGCAGTCGTTCTTGCCGCGAACCATACGCGACTGGAAAAGGAAAGGGAGGTAATGACAGTGGCACGTAAAGTGCCCTCCGCCACACACCGTTGAGTGGCTTGCGGAGTATAAATGTAGATGTAGACGTAGATTATTGGCAGGAAATGGTTATGTCCAGTTGCTTGGAGACCATTACGATAGAATTTTTATGGATGACAATGCGCCATGTCACCGGGCCACAATGGTTCACGAATGTTGTGAAGAACATTCTGGACAGTTCGAACGAATGATTAGGTCACCCAATTTCCTGAACATCGTGAGTCCTATCGATCACTTATAGGAATTAATCGAGAGTTCAGTTCTTCCTCAAAATCCTGCACCGGCAACACTTTCGCAGTTACGGTTGGCTGTAGATGCAGCATGGTTTAATATTTATGTAAAGGACTTCCAACAACTTGTTGAGTCCATGCCGCGTTGAGTTGTTGCAGAACGCCGGACAAAAGGAGGCTAGTCCACTGGACTCGCATTCGGGAGGACGACGGTTCAATCCCACGTCCGACCATCCTGATTTAGGTTTTCCGTGATTTCCCTGAATCACTCTAGGCAAATGCCAGGATGGTTCCTTTGAAAGGGCACGGTCGACTTCCTTCCCCGTCCTTCCCTAATCCGGTGAGACCGATGACGTCGCTGTTTGGTCTCTTCCCCCAGACAACCCAACCCAAAAGGAGGTCCGATGCGATACTAGGAGTTTTGCCAGTTAATGTACTGTTACACTAACAAAGATTAAAAGTGTTGCATTTTTAATACCTGTAAACTTAAAACGATTACGAAACCAAAATGCTTAAAATTATCAATTTGTATATTAATAACAGGAAGATAGCGAAGAATCTAGATACAGTGGTACACAGGAACAACACTAAACCACTCTGGCCTTTCCACCTTTTACAAAAAAATGAGACTTACGCGCTACCCACTGCGCTACCGAGGCACGTTTTTCCACCTTTTACAGACAATACCGCTATGGTGTGTATGTGCAAGACTTAGCACATAGATACTTTTCTTTGCATGTTAGCCAGTGTATTTACTAATACCAAAGAAATGGTTCAGATGGCTCTGAGCACTATGGGACTCAACATCTGTGGTCATAAGTCCCCTAGAACTTAGAACTACTTAAACCTAACTAACCTAAGGACATCACACACATTCATGCCCGAGGCAGGATTCGAACCTGCGACCGTAGCGGTCACGCGGTTCCAGACTGAAGCGCCTTTAACCGCACGGCCACACCGGCCGGCTACTAATACCAGACTACAATAGAAGAGAGTGATATATAGGGTGTTAATATATGAATATTGGGGATTTAACGCTTTGTAATATTTGTTATATTAAACTTACAGTTATAAATGATATCTTGAACGTAAGAGCAACTCAAACAGTTTTGCCAAGAACCTTATAAATGTTCAATGTGAGCACCATTTGTCACACGACACACATCAAGTCTATAACCGAGTTCTTTCCAAACGTTGATAAGTGTGTCTTAAGTGATTGTAGCAACAGCTGCTTCAATCCGGTTTCTTAGTTCAGGGAGATCTGCTGGTAGTGGAGGCACGTACACGCGATGCTTGATGAAGACACAAAGGAAAAAAATCGCATGGCGTTAGGTCAGGTGAACATGAAGGCCATGCAAAGCAAGCCCCGCCATTTGGCCCCTTGCGGTCTATCCAGTACTTGGCTACAGTGAAGTTCGACCAGTCGCATACTGCACTATGCCAGTGAGGTGGCGCACCATCTTGTTAGAAAATGAAGTTCTCTGGCTCATTTTCTTCCTACTGAGAGAAGAGTCATTGCACTAGTGTATGAAGGTAATAAGTGCGAGTTACAGTAGGTTCACCAAAATAGAAGGACCCGTGAACCTTCCGCCGGGATAAGGTACAAAATAAGTCACTTTAGAGGAATCTCGTTGCATTTGTACCATCTCGTGAGCATTTTCTGAGCCCCAGATGAACACATTGTGAGAGTTATCGTGTCCACTAAGGTGAAAGGTCGATTCATCACTGAGGACAATATGATCCAGAAAATCTTCATCGACATTAAGCAACATTTCACTTGCGAAGTTGGCATTTAATCAATAGTCTGCCGGCTTTACAGAGTGTAAAAACTGTGAACGGTACGGACGTAGTGTACGCGTTTCTTGAAACTTTGCAAACAGTCGACACGGGAACTTCTAACTCACCACTAGCCTTCCCGACTGATTTCTTTGGGCTACAAGGGAACGATTCTCTCAGTCGCTCAACAGTCTCTTCACTAACTCTTGGTCGTCCTGTGCTCTTCCCTTTACAAAGGCAGCCGGCATCTTCTCACTTGGAGGATCACAACCGAACTTCAGCCGGAACGAACGTAGCACAGTAGCTGCAGATTCGGTCTTTGCAAACTGCAAACCACAAAACGCTTTCTGATCACTAGTCGCCATCTTCACTATTACTGCTGTCTAGCGGATTGCGCTGGAAACATATGGCGCAGCGCATGCGTACTGGTGCCAAACACAGCTGTTTGAGTTGCTCTTTCATTTGACATATAATTTATAACTGTAAGCTTAATGTAATAAATATTATAAAGCGGTAAAACCCCGATATTCATTTATAAGCGCAATGTATTTGCATCTAAGTAAAGGAAGTGAAAATCTCCACGGATGAAGTAGGTAACTAATTGGCTACGTAGCGTCAGATAAGAGGATCGCTCACTGGCTACTGGGCCTCACGGAATTCGGCCGCCGACGCGCAGAGAAGGCCCCTTGTCGGAGCAGAGCAGGCATTTAAGTGCAGCAGACAGAGGGAGAGAGAGAGAGAGAGGGGGGGGGGGGGGTAGAGAGACAGAGGGAGGCTCAGGAAGAGGCTGGGACGAGGCGGCCCTTCATGAGACTCTGCTGCTTCCGCAGAGCCGCCGATAACAAGCGCCGCCCGCGGCAGGGGGCGGCCACCCCCATACCCCATCCCCAGCCACACAGCCCGCTCCTTTGCATGCCCGTCCATCCCCCGCGGGAAATCTGCTAGTGCCACTCGGACCGCAAGAAAGAGAGACTCCGAGTGGAGGGTTGGCAGGCGATGCGGCTGCTGCCACTGATTCCCGGTGTCACAGTCGACCCCCCCCCCCCCCCCCCCCGCTTTCTCACCTGTTTCCCACACTGCCCTACAGCCGATCCACGGCACGCTTTCTGAACGGCTTGCCGACAAATGCGCGGCGGTCCAACAGGACACGAATGCTTCCGCTCTGACACTCTCCTCACGTAAAGGCAATAGCACATATTCCCAGTCACAAAGAGCATCCTAGAGGATCCGGAGCAGACACTGCGTGTACATTTTACCCAAGGCGCAGCTATCCCTCATCTCGATGTAGGAGGGGAGCCGATTTCTTTCACGATCTGAAACCATATGAGTACATTGAAGTACCAATATTTTTCATTAACAGCTTAAGTGCACACTGCATTTCGAATCGGACGGTGTGCCATTAAAATCCACATTTGGCGAAACTAATTTCGATTTTCGACATTCTGCCTCTAAAGTACTGTAACTGACTGATCGTTTGTGATACTTGAAAGATTATTCAGTATTTACACTGCTTAGGGCAACTCCAGGAAGACAATTACTTCTTATGACTAATTACGTATGCTTTTCAGCAGTAATATCTAATTTATACCACTTAAATTCGTTAACTAAAAGAAAAATCCAATGTCTATGTGAACACTGACCACTTACTGTTCTGTTCTCTTTCTTCTGGGGAAATAATAGTTGTTGTGAATACATGGAACTGTCCCAGATCAAATACGAACGTACAGGTACAGACTCGCTGTACACATGTAGCACGTTGATGTAAAGAATAAAGAAACAAATTAACCGATATAAAAATAAGGTGACAGTCGTAGGGGACTGAGGCTACTGGCCCTTATCTCTGGGTAACATTAGTGCCAACCATCCTCAGATTAGAAATAACGAAGTTCTTTAATTTGCTCAAATACTGCGACATAAAGGTTGTCGTTTTCAGTTGTTCCATACGCAATGAGAATAGGGGTGCCTAATTCTAGTGTACAAGGGTTTCCACCATATGCTGTCCTAAATTTTTGTTTTAATACTACACTCCTGGAAATGGAAAAAAGAACACATTGACACCGGCGTGTCAGACCCACCATACTTGCTCCGGACACTGCGAGAGGGCTGTACAAGCAATGATCACACGCACGGCACAGCGGACACACCAGGAACCGCGGTGTTGGCCGTCGAATGGCGCTAGCTGCGCAGCATTTGTGCACCGCCGCCGTCAGTGTCAGCCAGTTTGCCGTGGCATACGGAGCTCCATCGGAGTCTTTAACACTGGTAGCATGCCGCGACAGCGTGGACGTGAACCGTATGTGCAGTTGACGGACTTTGAGCGAGGGCGTATAGTGGGCATGCGGGAGGCCGGGTGGACGTACCGCCGAATTGCTCAACACGTGGGGCGTGAGGTCTCCACAGTACATCGATGTTGTCGCCAGTGGTCGGCGGAAGGTGCACGTGCCCGTCGACCTGTGACCGGACCGCAGCGCCGCACGTATGCACGCCAAGACCGTAGGATCCTACGGAGTGCCGTAGGGGACCGCACCGCCACTTCCCAGCAAATTAGGGACATTGTTGCACCTGGGATATCGGCGAGGACCATTCGCAACCGTCTCCATGAAGCTGGGCTACGGTCCCGCACACCGTTAGGCCGTCTTCCGCTCACGCCCCAACACCATGCAGCCCGCCTCCAGTGGTGTCGCGACAGGCGTGAATGGAGGGACGAATGGAGACGCGTCGTCTTCAGCGATGAGAGTCGCTTCTGCCTTGGTGCCAATGATGGTCGTATGCGTGTTTGGCGCCGTGCAGGTGAGCGCCACAATCAGGACTGCATACGACCGAGGCACACAGGGCCAACACCCGGCATCATGGTGTGGGGAGCGATCTCCTACACTGGCCGTACACCACTGGTGATCGTCGAGGAGACACTGAATAGTGCACGGTACATCCAAACCGTCTCGAACCCATCGTTCTACCATTCCTAGACCGGCAAGGGAACTTGCTGTTCCAACAGGACAATGCACGTCCGCATGTATCCAGTGCCACCCAACGTGCTCTAGAAGGTGTAAGTCAACTACCCTGGCCAGCAAGATCTCCGGATCTGTCCCCCATTGAGCATGTTTGGGACTGGATGAAGCGTCGTCTCACGCGGTCTGCACGTCCAGCACGAACGCTGGTCCAACTGAGGGGCCAGGTGGAAATGGCATGGCAAGCCGTTCCACAGGACTACATCCAGCATCTCTACGATCGTCTCCATGGGAGAATAGCAGCCTGCATTGCTGCGAAAGGTGGATATACACTGTACTAGTGCCGACATTGTGCATGCTCTGTTGTCTGTGTCTATGTGCCTGTGGTTCTGTCAGTGTGATCATGTGATGTATCTGACCCCAGGAATGTGTCAATAAAGTTTCCCCTTCCTGGGACAATGAATTCACGGTGTTCTTATTTCAATTTCCAGAAGTGTATATCACCTCATCGCTGCATCTGGGGGTGTTGTTGCGAGGTACATAACAAACAATAAATCTGTGCATTATTCTGTAGATTTTAAATCATACAAAAGTGGCTGTGAAGTAGCAACACTGTGTTCTAAATCACAAGTTTTATAAACAGAAATTGATTTAGTTTTTTTTGTAAGATACAGATCGAATTGTGTTGGTGATTCACTGAAACAGGCACTTTTTTATGCATTGTCTTAGCACATGGTTTGATGGTGTTGTAATAGTATAATGACCACATGGGATTCGAAATATGTATGGAGCAGGATACACACCAGCCGGTTTGGCCGTGCGGTTCTATGCGCTTCAGTCTGGAATCGAGTGACCGCTACGGTCGCAGGTTCGAATCCTGCCTCGGGCGTGGATGTGTGTGATGCCCTTCGGTTAGTTAGGTTTAAGTACTTCTAAGTTCTAGGGGACTGATGACCAAGATGTTAAGTCCCATGGTGCTCAGAGCCATTTGAACCATTTTTTTAGCAGTATACATAACAGTGTCAGGACTGAATTCAGAGTACGTGTGTGTTTGGTGAAAGAGGAAATATGGTAAGCAGTTTATCTAACATTTAGTTTAGGACCATGAAAGGTTAGCTGACTGGGGACAAGACTCAATACTGTGTTCCACCTACCGTTCTGCCGACTGCTATTTCAGGTAGGTTTTTTCCGTTATTCTTGCTAAATGGCCTTCCGGGTTCAACATCCTCCTCTTCAAGACTTCGAAGATGTTGCGGTATTCGTATAGCTTTCTTAATTCTTCACTTTCTTTAACCCTCCATTACATGTTATTTTCATCATCTATCGGTCCAAAAATTTTCTTTGCATTTCTCTTTCGAATATTAATAGTTTCTCTTCATCTTCCTTTCCAAATTTTAACGTTTCACATCTGTGTAATATTACTGGCGTAATTTTCGATTCATACAAACGAATTTTTTAGTACCACTAAGTGATATTTTCTTTAAGATTTTCATGATACTAAGAAGAGTTGCGATCGATGTTGCTAAATGGACATATATTTTTATTTCCGCTCTAGTGCTGTTGCTAAAAAGACGTCCTGAGTACTTGAAACAGTTAACCATCATGTAAGTTAATCCATCAATATTCTGTTGACGCCGACCTTCATAGCGAGGAAACATCGTCATAACAAAATACGGGAAATCAGAGATCGCAAGGAAAGATATAGGTGTTCGTTTGTTTCGAGCACACTACGAGAGTGGAGTAATAGAGAACTACTGTGAAGGTGGTCTGGCATGCACGTAAGTGTAATTTGCAGAGTATGCTTGTAGACGTAGATGTATATGAAAGGCGCATCAATTTGAATTTTCTTACTTATGACTTTTTTCGTTGACGTGTAATCCTTTTTTATAATCGATTTTATAATAATAGTGTGTCTTTCTGATTAATTTTGTTTTGAGACTACTTACTAAAGCTACATCTCCCTAGGCATCTCTGGTAATGTTCACCTCCTCGATATGGATCCTTTGTGGATTAATTTTACTAATCCAATTCTTCTAAGCCGCGGTTTAATAAAATAGGTGAAATGGCGTCCCTTTGTCTCTGTCTTGAGAACCCCACAGATGTCTTTACACGACATAGAGTCTTATATGGAGAACTTAATTTATCTGATTAGCTTTCTTGATATTTCAAATTACTTCTTTATACACGTATCAAAAATAGTTTTGCATCACCTCGGTTCCCAGAAGTCCCGAAGACAGGTGTTGACTGTGGGTATTGTATCACAGACACAGCCTGTCTGACTGTTCGGAGATGTCACTAAAGCCGCCCAAAGATGTAAACAACCGTGCATGAGCAGCGCCTATTAGACGGAGGGTGTCCGACAACCGATTAGTTCCAGTCATTTCACCAGAAAGGAAGTACACGGCTCGTGTTGTCTGTAGTTAAATCATGCCTGGGCGGTCAACACTGCGGTTCGATCGCGTCCACATCGTTACGGAAACCATCGATTACATGCCTCGCTCGGGCCACCCTGGGCTACTACTGCAGTGGATGACAAGTGCGGGCGGATTATGGCTCGGAGGAACACTGACAGCAACGCCACCATGTTGAATAATGCTTTTTGTCCTGACACTGGTCGTCATGTTATGACTCAAACTGTGCACAATAGGCTGCATGATGCGCAAATTCACTCCCGACGGACTACTACGGTCCCAGGTTCTAATCCTGCCTCGGGCATGGATGTGTGTGATGTCCTTAGGTTAGTTAGGTTTAAGTAGTTCTAAGTTATAGGGGACTGATGACCACAGATGTTAAGTCCCATAGTGCTCAGAGCCATTTGAACCATTTGAACCACTCCCGACGTCCATACCGAAGTCCATGTTTGCAACCACGAAACCATGCAGCGAGGTACCGATGGGACAAACAATACGCCGAATGGACTGCTCAGGATTGTCATTACGCTCACTTCACCGACGAGTGTCGGATATGGCTTCAACTAGACAATCGTCCGAGACGTGTTTGGAGGCAGCCCGGTCGGGCTGAACGCCTTAGACACACTGTCCAACGAGTGCAGCAAGGTGGAGGTTCCCTGATGTTTTGGGGTGACATAATGTAGGGCCGACGTACGTGGCTAGTTTTTATGGAAGACGGCATAATGTCTGTACCATATGTGAATGCCATCCTCCGACCGATAGTGCAACCATATCGGCAGTATATTGGTGAGGCATTCGTCTTAATGGATGACAATTCGTGCCGCCATCGTGCACATCTTGTGAATGGCTTCCTCCGGGATAACGACATCGCTTGACTAGAGTGACCAGCATGTTCTCCAGCATGAAACCTGCCGAACATGCCTGGGATACATTGAAATGGGCTGTTTATGGACGACGAGACCCACCAACCACTCTGCGGGATCTATGCCGAAGCGCCGTTGAGGAGTGGGACAATCTGCACCAACAGTGCCTTGATGAACTTGTGGATAGTATGCCACGACGAAAACAGGCATTCATCACTGCAAGAAGACGGTATTAGAGGTACCGTTGTTTACAGAAATCGGGACCACCACCTGTGAAGGTCTCGTTGTATAGTGGTATAAGAATCAATGTTTGGTTTTCACGAGCATTAAAAAGGGCGGAAATGATGTTTATGTTGATCTCTAATCCAATTTTCTGTACAGGTCCTGGAACTCTCGCAAGCGAGGTGATGCAAAACCTTTTTTTTTTTTTATTTGTGTATTTTTAGTGTCTGTCGGCGTATACTATCAAGAGCCTTTGAGAAAACTAGAAATAACATGTTGACATCTACACTGAATTCACACACCTTCTCATTGGTCTTTATGACCTAATGCGTATATGTTTCAGCGGAAACAGCGTTGGTAGTAACTAATTAGTTCTTCAGTTAGAAGGCTCGGTCTGTTTAGTATGCACATGGATAGGATTTTATGGTAACATCGAGTAAAGTACTTTCGGTGTATTTACCATACACCAGGCGATAATTTTTGTTAAATACAATGGATACAATTGCAGTCTTCTAGTCTGTAGGTATAGTGTATGTCATCCAAATTGTTTCTATTAATGTCTGTATTTCGAATATCAGCTGCGGTCGTTCAGAATCTAACAACTCAGCGCATATCTGGTCTTCACCACAAACTTATTATTATTTAATTTCTTTATTACTTGCTGTATTTCATTTACTGATGACTTGTACACTGCATCAGATTTTTCAAATTTACTCTAAGTCTCTGGGTCAGTGGATTTGAGTAGAAGTGAGAAGTATGTCCCCATCTTTTTTGTATGTCAGTATTGTTTGTTAGTATTTTTTCCTGCTGATCCTTTATAATCTGCTCTGTTTCAGAAAACTTAGGAAACATTTTTTTTTTAAATTTTCTCATTTATCTGACTTGTTCCATAATGCTTGAAATCATCCTCTGCTTCTCTTATCATATTGTTGTAGTGTTCCCGGTTTTGTTGTCTTAGTATGCGTTGTGTTAGCTACCGGTTTGTATCTCTCCCTTTCAGCGTCGTATTGTTCCTTTCTTGAATTCAACTTTTCCTCGTATTTCTCCTCTCCAGCGCAAATTCTTGGACTTTCTGTTAAACCAAATTTTGCTTGGTCGTTTTCATTTTCTTATAACTATGGAAGTTACTTCTTACTGTTCTTACTTTCGACGTTTCGTTGCTCCCTATTGGCCAGTTAAGCTTTTATTAGGTACTCTTAATTGCTTTGATGACGTTTTCTTTTGTACTTCCTTCCACCAGATCTCCTATGTTGTGTTTTTCATTCTATTTCCATTTAGTTCCCTTTTGAGTTCCATTCTTGTTTTGGATGTAATTAACACATGGTTAATGTCCAAATCTGTCTCCACAAAGCTTCTGACAAATTTAATACTGTATCGGAATCTATTTTGGATACCTACATGGTCAATCTGATTCAATGCTTCTCCGTCTGGCGATATTCATGTCCGGAAATGACGCGTTTGCCTTGAAATTTTTTGCTGCTTAGCGTGAGAGTATTTGTCATTGCAAAATTAACAACTTGATTTATGAATATAGAACCCGGTTCCGCATTCGGGAAGTTACCTGCAGTCTCTGTATTTGTCCGTCTCCTCTTTTGAGTAAGCCCGTTCAATGCCATCTTGTTCATTGGAGAGGTCCCAATTGCGTCCTCTGTGTTTCCCGTTCGTTTACTAGTATTTGTGCACTTCTAGGGCGGTATAGGCTTTTAATATTACAAGAATTAGAAGAGAAAAATTTCTTGTAACATTGCCAACATTTGCTCCAGTATATACCGGTTGATCAAAAAGTAAGTATAAATTTGAAAACTTAATGAACCACAGAATAATGTTGATAGAGAGGTAAAAATTGACGCACATGCTTGGAATGACGTGGGGTTTCATTAGAACCAAAAAAAACTATTGCTAGACGCGTGAAAGATCTCTTGCGCGCGTCGCCTGGTGATGATCGTGCGCTCAGTCGCCACTTATGATTGGCCTCTCAGGTCCCCAGACGTCAGTCCGTGCGATTATTGGCTTTGGTGTCACCTGAAGTCGCAAGTGTATCGTGATGACCGACATCTCTAGGGATGCTGAAAGACAACATCCGACGTCAATGCCTCACCATAACTCCGGACATGCTTGTTGAGGAATGATGGTGGACTTATTGAGCATTTTCTGTAAAGAACATCATCGTTGCTTTGTCTTACTTTGTTATGCTAATTATTGCTATTCTGATCAGATGAAGCGCCATCTGTCGGACATTTTTTGAAATTTTGTATTTTTTTGGTTCTAATAAAACCCCATGTGATTCCAAGAGAGTGTGTCAATTTGTACCTCTCTATCTACGTTATTCCGTGATTTATTCAGTTTTCAAATTTATACTGACTTTTTGATCACCCGGTATCTTCTTGTTGGCAAGGCATGCATTGAGTGTCCTGACGTGTCAGCATTTTACATGCGTAACTGTCAACCTGGAAGACCAGGAGTGTTCATCGTGGGTGCTCTACACCTAGGAGATTTGCCTTCACTGTAGCTTGGAGAACCTGTTCTGCCCGTGTTCGGTTCTGGTCTCTCTGGTTATCTTATTTTGCTGGTACTCTCTATGTCTGGAGAGCTACAGTGTGCTGAACGGCATTATATCAGTATTTATTCCATTTGCAGATTAATAATTATAGCTATTTTGATCAATGTGTTTTTAGGTTGTCTAGTACGTCCATGTACATGTGGCAAGAGCAAGCCACTAATGCTCATTCTGCCCTAAGCTACAGGTCAGTTGCTGAAGTGTGGGCGAGTGGATGCAAAACGGTAATTCTATATTGACAAGAATACCCCACTTAGTGGTGGAGAACGACAATGCAGAAAAATTAATTTATGTGATGTATTTTTGGGAAGACTGTTAGATACAAACAAACAATAAATTGGGTTTATATTAACGCGCCAGTTACCTCAATATCTGCATTTAGGCCGGCCGCAGTGGCCGAGCGGTTCTAGGCGCTACAGTTTGGAACCGCGCACTAACTACAGTCTGCTCAGAGCCATTTGAACCATTTATCTGCATTTACACCACTATATTCACAATTGAGTACCTGACAGAGGGTTCAATGAACCAACTTCAGTCTCTCTTCCGTCTCACTCTCGAACGTCGCGCGGAAAAAAAGAGTGCTTAAATTTATCTGGGCGAACCCTGATTTCTCTTATTTTATTGTGATGATCATTTCTCCCTATGTAGATGGGTGCCAACAGAATGTTTCTGCTATAGGAATATAACAGGCAATATAAAGACACCAATAAAGACCATTTAACTTTACGCTAAATCAGCCACAAACTAGAGATTAATAATGCTGTTGCAGGAAAGGCGGACAAGGGACTCAAAGAAGATCACTATATACAAAAACGTAATAACTTCCTCATTGCAATCAACATCACAGAAATGAATAGAGACCCAACAAATAAATACATGGCCCAAAGAAGAAAAATTGTTAAAAAAATGTAACACGATCCTAACAGATTATGAAAGTAAATCATGTATAGGGCTGAACCCTAGACCACCAATGCTAGATGGACAACCCAAAATACGTAATCCATTAGTTCCTATCCACCTAGTGGTGAACATCATAGGTAGCCCAACACATCTCGGTAGTCAAAAACTAAACAACATACTAAAAAATATTATACATACAAGACAAATTATACGATAAATAACTCAAGATCATTGCAAAAAACTACAAGACATATAAATGCCAACAAATCGAAAATTTATATCCTTTGATAAAACAAACCTCTGAACTAACATAACCATACTTGAAAATAATTTACTACAATGTAGGAAAACTTCAGTAATGGGCACTAAAGAATTTATAGAATTACTCAAATTAATACTACATCAAAATTACATCTTGTTTAATGAAAAATTGTTCACAAAAACTGAGGAAGTTGCCATGGGATGCATCATTGCAGGAAATATAACAAATATGTTCATAAATTCATTAAAAGAAAAACTTTTCAACAACACTACCCCTTATTTAAAAAAAATGTGTATTACTATACATATGTTGATGACACCCTAATGCTACTTGATAGAAATACCACAGACATCCAGCTAATACACAATGCACTAAATGCACTACATCAAAAAATGAAGTATGCAATGGAACTAGAAAACAACAAAGCGATAAACTTTCTAGACTATAAAAAATGTTCAAAATGTACACAAATTCGATATATACCGAAAACCTACCACAACAGATAACATCATACATGCTACTTTGTGCCACCCAAAAGCACATAAGTATGCCTACTTTCATGCCATGATCAAGAGGATAATGAACCTCACATAAGAACAAGAAGCAATCCATAAAGAAAGAAAACTTTTAATATATGTGGCACTACAGAATGGTTATAACGCAAAATTGGTTCGACAGATATATAACAAAAATACCACACCATTAAATTCAAAAATAAGTAATGAAATGACTCGTCAGCGAGAAACACACACCAAACAGAAATTCAGATATATACCGACAACATATATAGGCGACATATCAAACACACTAAACACAACGTTAAAGAAAACAAACGTACACCTCATATACCACACTAAAGAAAAATTAAACATTAGATCGGGAAAAGTTAAATTACCAATATACTCGTATCCAGGTATACATAAAATTCATTGTAAGGGTTGTGATACGTTCTATATATGTCAGACAGGTTTGGAACTTTAATATCAGATACAGAGAACACACTAGAAACAATGAACACATCCCATCAACCTTCTTTTAACACCTACAGATAGAACAACATACCACAGACAATATAGAAAAAGCAATCCAAATATACCATATAACACCTAAGGGTCACTTACTCAATATTGTGGAAGAGGTCGAAATCTACACACATGTACACAAATTTCTACAACAAATACTCAATGAGCAATTAGATCAAAAACATAAACACTATATGGAAAACTTTTTCCAATTCATCGATCATGAAAACGGATAAACAAACAAAGACACATGCTAAGCCGAACCAATAAGACATTCACAGATAAAAATAAACAACACGGTAACTAAGGGAACTCAATAAGTAAATGCTCTGATGTAAACTTATAACATCAAACATCAAACAAAAAAATTAGTCACACACAACAAATAAAATTCAGGCTATTCTATCACTTGAGCCTTGTCCCGCAGTTACGCAGGGTCAGCCATCATCAATCGGAATTGGCATGTTAATGTTTAAGGGGTGGCCGAATGCCCTTCCTGCCGCCACGTCGTACCCCCAGGACGGAATTAGTGTACCCCAACTGTCCGCGTCGAGTGTAATCCGTGGAATAGTGCGAAAGTGTTCAGATGTGTGCGAGCCGTGTAGCTGAGGCGGAACATGGAGACCAGTCCGGTATTCACCTAGCGGGATGTGGAAAACCGCATAAAAACCACATCCAGGCTGGCCGGCACATCGGCCCTCGTCGTTAATCCGCCGGGCGAATTCGATCCGGGGCTGGCGCGCCTACCTGAATCCAGGAAGCAACGCGTTAGCGCTCTCTGTTACCCTGGCGGGTAAATAAAATTCAGGCTATAAATTCCAACAGGTATAGCCTATGAAAGATACGTCATAAAATAACTTTAAAAGACGTAAGGAAAACGCGTGAGCGACTAAGCAGCGACGTAACAGGTAAGGTAAGAATTCCATAAATGTATGGTTGTCAATCTCATATATGACAAGTAGGCTACCATCTGCCCTAGAAAATAGTATATAATAAATCCATTACTTTCAGATCACCTGATGATGGCAATAGTGCTGAAATAGGCCTGTCGTGATTAAATAAACATCTCAAAACAGAAGCAGGTTTTTGGACTTAATTCATAATATACAGGGTGTTACAAAAAGGTACGGCCCAACTTTCAGGAAACGTTCCTCACACACTAATAAAGAAAATATGCTATGTGGACATGTGTCCGGAAACGCTTAATTTTCATGTTAGAGCTCATTTTAGTTTCGTCAGTATGTACTCTACTTCCTCGATTCACCGCCAGTTGGCCCAATTGAAGGAAGGTAATGTTGACTTCGGTGCTTGTGTTGACATGCGACTCATTGCTCTACAGTACTAGCATCAAGCACATCAGTACGTAGCATCAACAGGTTAGTGTTCTCATCACGAACTTTATTTTGCAGTCAGTGCAATGTTTACAAATGCGGATTTGGCTGATGCCCATTTGGTGAATGGATTAGTACGGGGCAATAGCCGTGGCGCGGTGCGTTTGTATCGAGACAATTTCCAGAACGAAGGTGTCCCGACCGGAAGACGTTCGAAACAATTGATCGGCGTCTTAGGGAGCACGGAATATTCCAGCCTAAGACTCGCGACTGGGGAAGACCTAGAACGACGAGGACACCTGCAATGGACGAGGAAATTCTTCGTGCAGTTGACGATAACCCTAATGTAATCGTCAGAGAAGTTGCTGCAGTACAACGTAACGTTGACCACGTCACTGTATGGAGAGTGCTACGGGAGAAGCAGTTGTTTCCGTACCATGTACGGCGTGTGCAGCAGCTGATTGGCCTCCAAGGATACACTTCTGCGAATGGTTCATCCAACAATGTGTCAATCCTCATTTCAGTGCAAATGTTCTCTTTACGGATGAGGCTTCATTCCAACGTGATCAAATTGTAAATTTTCACAATCAACATGTGTGGGCTGACGAGAATCCGCACGCAATTGTGCAATCACGTCATCAACACAGATTTTCTGTGGAAGTTTGGGCAGGGATTGCTGGTGATGTCTTGATTGGGCCCCATATTCTTCCACCTACGCTCAATGGAGCACGTTATCTCTACCTGTGCTGCTAGAACATGTACCTTTACAATTACGACACAACATGTGCTTCATGCACGATGGAGCTCCTGCACATTTCAGTCGTAGTGTTCGTACGCTTCTCAACAACAGATTCGGTGACCGATGGATTGGTAGAGGCGGACCAATTCCATGGCCTCCACGCTCTCCTGTCCTAAACCCTCTTGACTTTCATTTATGGTGGCATTTGAAAGCTCTTGTCTACGCAACCTCTGTACCAAATGTAGAGACTCTTCGTGCTCGTGTTGATGACGGCTGTGATAGAATACGCCATTCTCCAGGGCTGCATCAGCGCATCAGGGATTCCATGCGACGGAGGGTTGATGCATGTATCCTCGCTAACGGAGGACGTTTTGAACATTTCCTGTAACAAAGTGTTTGAAGTCTCGCTGGTACGTTCTGTTGCTGTGTGTTTACATTCCACGATTAATGCGATTTGAAGAGAAGTAATAAAATAAGCTCTTACATGGAAAGTAAGCGTTTCCGGACACATGTCCACATAACGTATATTCTTTATTTGTGTGTGAGGAATGTTTCCTGAAAGTTTGGCCGTACCTTTTTGTAACACCCTGTATTTATTACTGTTTCGTGTGGCATTTCTTTTCGAGGTCGTTGGTTACATTGGAAAGTGAAGTAATGGGATGGGGTAGGAAGGAACATTGAAATGAATTGGGGTTTGGGATGAACTGTAAGGGAAACATATCGGATTAAGAGTACGGAAGGGAAATGTGAGTCTTGATGTTTACATTTGCCATAAGGGCCAGATGCTCGGCTGTTGGTGCCTAAAGCTCTAAGCGGTGGCGGTGAGTGGTTGGGGCTGACCTGGACGTCGACGTCGGAGAGGCGGCCGGTGAGCTCCGCGGCGGAGGAGTTGGTGGACGGCAGGCACTGCGAGTTGGCGGAGCGCGCCTTGGACAGGAACTTGGCCGCCTGCGGGCGCGGCGCCGCGCTGCTGCCCTCCTGCTCCAGCTTCCCGTGGCCCTTCAGCACCAGGTACGCCTGCAAGTGTGCGGAAATACAGACACGTGTGCTACCATGAGACTCTGCATTTACAAGTACACAGGAGCTAGGACAAAAGCTTTGATCATCCAGTTATTACTTTAAAGCTAACGGCTTGCCACGATGGTAATACCGGTTCCCTTCAGATCACCCAAGCTAAGCACTGTCGGGTTTCGCTAGCACTTGGATGGGTGACCATCCAAACCTGCCAAGCAGTGTTGGCAAGGCAGGGAGCACTCAGACCTAGTGAGACCAACTAGGGGGCTGCGTGATTGAAAACTCACAGCTCTAGTCACGACAACTGACAACGACCGATGAGCGGTGTGCTGACCACACACCCCTCAATATCCGCATCCGGTGACTATCGGCAGAGGATGACATCGGGGTCACTCAGTACCGCTGCCTCTTCTGAGGCCTGTGCGGAAGAATTTTCTTTTAGTTTTTAAGTTACATTGGCGGGAACCCGTGGTCTAGGGGTAGCGCCCCTGATTACTGATCAAGATGCAGTCGGTCCCGGGCTCGAAACTCTCCACCGCTTAAATATTGATTAAGAATCAGCACTGGGAACCGAACACTTCCGGCAAGAGGATGAAGGAGCAGACAGAGGTTTAGGGGACTATCATGCACTGGGGTGGGAAACTGACCCTAAAAGCAGAAGAATCAGCAGTGATCAATGGTATGAGGATGCAGAAAGCAGTGGAAACCGCAGAACTACAGACACATAACAAGTATCCACAGAACATGTGGCATGTAATTGAAAAATTGTCATGATATCTCCATTGGTAAAAGATTCCTGAATAATCCGCCATTCAAATCTCTGTGAGGAAATCGCCGAGGAGGAGGTGACCATGAAAAAAATTGAATGATCAACGAAAGGATTACGTTCTACGAGTCGGAGGGTGGAATGTGAGAAGCTTGAATATGGTAGGGAAGCTAGAAAATCTGAAGAGCGAAATGCACAGGCTCAATCTAGATATAGTAAGGGTCAGTGAAGTGAAATTCTAAAAAGACAAGGATTTCTGGTCAGGTGAGTATAGGGTAACATTAACAGCAACATAAAGTGGTAAAACGGGAGTAGAATTCGTTTTGAATAGCAAGGTAGGATAAAGAGTGTGTTACTGCGAACATTACAGTGGTTGGGTTATTCTTATGAGAATCGACAGCAAACCAAAACCGACAACGATAGTTCAGTTATACATACCGACGTTACAAGCTAAAGATGAAGAGAGCGAGAGAAGGTATATGGGGATATAGAAAGTGTAGAACAATACGCAAAGTGAGATGAAACTCTGATAGTCATGTAGTATTGGAATGCCGTTGTGGGGGAATGAGTAGAAGAAAAGGTTACAGCACAATATGGGCATGGGACAAGGAATGAGTCAGGATAAAGACTAATTGAGTTCTGTAATAAATCTCAGCTAGTAATAGCGAATACTCTGTCGAACAAAGAAGAGGAGATATAAACGGAAAAGGCACGATGCCGCAGGAATATTTCAGTTAGAGTACATCATGGTCAGACAGAGATTCTGAAATCAGATTCCAGATGGTAAGGTATGCCCAGGAGCAGATATAGACTCAGATAACGATGTAGTGGTGATGAAGAGTTGGCTGAAGTTTAAGACATTATTCAGAAAGAATCAATACGCAAAGAAGTGGGATACGGAAGTGCTAAGGAATGATAAGATATGGCTGAAGCTCTCTAAGGCTGTTCATACGGCAACAAAGAATAGTCCAGTGGGTAGTACAGTTAAAGAGGAATTGGCATCTCTAAAAAGGGCAATCACAGAAGCTCGGATGAGAAACTTAGATACAATGAATCTAACCTCAAAGAAACCGTGGGTAGCGGAATAAATACTTCAGTTGATCGATGAAGGAAGGAAGTACAAAACTGATCGGGGAAATTCAGGAATACTGAAATACAAGTCCCTGAAAAATTAAATAAAGGGTAAGTGCAGGGGAGCTAAGACGAAATGATTGCATGAAAAATGTGAAGAAGACGAAAAAGAAATGATAGTTGCAAGCAGATTCTCGGCATACAGGAAAATCAAAACAACCTTCATTGTAATTAAAAGCAAGGGTGGTAACGTTGAGAGTGAGACCGGAATTCCACTGTTAAATTCAGAGGAGAGAGCGGATAGGTGGGAGGAGTACATTAAAGGCCTATATGAGGGGGAAAATTTGTCTGATGTTACAGAAGGAGAAACAGGAATCGATTTAGAAGGGATAGGGGATCCAGTATAAGAATCAGAATTTAAAACAATTTTGGCGGAAGTGGATGTAATAAGGCACAAGAGACCGATAACATTTCATCAGAATTTCTAAAATCATTGGGGGTAGTGGCAGCAAAACGACTATTGACGCTGGTGTGTAGAATATGAGAGTCTGGCAATATACCGTCTGACTTTCGGAAAAACATCATCCACACTATAACGAAGACTGCGACAGCTGACAAGTGCGAGAATTATTGCACAATGAGCTTAAGAGCTGATGCATCCAAGTCCTGACATGAATAATATACAGAAAAATTTTGGGCTGAAGGAAGGTGAAGGCAGCTGAGAGCAATTCTAACATTGCGGGTGATAAAGCAAGCAAGACTAAAGAAAATCAAGACAGGTTCATAGGATTTGTCAACCTGGAAAAAGCGTTCGATAGTGTTAAATGGCGCAAGATGTTCGAAATTCTGAGGAGAATAGACGCAAGCTATAGGAAAAGACCGGTAATATATAATATGTATAAGAACCAAGAGGGAATAATAAGAGAGAACGACCCAGAACGTAGGGCTCTGATTAAAAAGGGTGTAAGACAGGCATGTAGTCCTTTGGCCCTACTGTTCAATCTGTACATCAAAGAAGCGAAGATCGAAAAAAAAGAAAGGTCTAGAGTGGAATAATAATTTAAGGTCAACGGGTGTCAGTGATAAGATTCGCTGATGACATTGCTATCCTGAGTGAAAGTGAAGGAAAATTACATGATCTGCTGAATGCAGTGGGCAGTCTAATGAGTACAAAATATGGGTTGAGAATAAATGGAAGAAAGACGAAAGTAATGAGAAGTAGGAGAAACGAGAACAGCGAGAAACTTAACATCAGGATTGATGGTCATGAAACAGATGAAGTTACGAAATTCTGCTACGTAGGCAGAAAAATAATGATGGACGAAGCAAGGAGGACCTCCATATCAGCTGGCGCTGTCAAAGAGTGCATTCCTGGCTAAGAGAAGTCTACTAGTATAGGCATTTTCGTGAGGAAGAAACTTCTAAAACTGTACGTTTATAGCACAGCATTGTATGGCAGTGAAACATTGACAGTAGGAAAACTGGAATAGAAGATAATCGCAGCAGTTGAGATATGGTGCAACAGGCGAATGCTGAAAATTAAGTGGACTGATAAGGTAAGGCATGTGGAGGTTCTGCGCAGAATCGGAGAGAAAGAAATATGTGGAAAACACTTAAAAGGAGAAGGGAGAGCATAAAATGACGTCTGGTAAGACGTGAAGGACTGCCTTTTTTGGTACTACAGGGAGTTGTAGAGGGGCCAACTGTAGAGGAAGATAGAGACTCGAATACATACAGCAGATAATTAGGGACTTGGGTTGCTAGTGCTTTGTGATGAAGAGGTTGCAAGTGCTTTGAGATGAAGAGGTTTAGCACAGGAGAGAAATTCGTGGCTCGCCGCATGAAACCAACCAGCAGACTGATGACTCATAGCATTAGTGGAGGGCAAGGATCCGGCTTGCGATCCGGGCCCAGGCACGGGTGCCGTAGATCTCATCCTGTATGGCACAGTTTCCCTACCAACACAGCACGCTTGTCTGAGCGTGAGGAGTGGGAAACTGCTAACACATCGCATTTAAATGGCAATG
The DNA here is from genome assembly GCF_023864345.2 of Schistocerca serialis cubense. Taxonomy (NCBI): domain Eukaryota; kingdom Metazoa; phylum Arthropoda; class Insecta; order Orthoptera; family Acrididae; genus Schistocerca; species Schistocerca serialis. The sequence continues at coordinate 737,977,562 of NC_064643.1, read as the reverse complement.
GATCTCACTGCATACGACTTGCTGTTATATTTAGTATTTTTCAACAAAATAGATCACAAACGAAACAGACCTTCGTTGTTATTTAATCACTTTAGGCACTGAAGACACAATATAATTTTCACCTGGTGTAAACTGTTGGTGTACCACCAGACGCAGCCAGTTTGACAAACTTTCACATTCAGGTTGCCACGTAATCCTGACTTATTTGGTTTCACCTTTCACACGCATATTTTGGTCGAAATATCGAAGCATATTGGCAACCTCGTTGTGGAGATGTGGTAATTCCTGAACAGTTTTAACGTTAAAGTGATCTGTCTATAAAGACCTTTCAGATCAGTCAATTATATCAGCAGATGCACAGGGATGCTTTCAACTGAAATGACAAACGGTCTCGAAAACAGCTCCATGTATATACCGGGTGACCAAAAAGTCAGTATAAATTTGAAAACTGAATAAATGACGGAATAATATAGATAGAGATGTACAAATTGACACACATGCTAGGAATGATTTTCGGTTTTATTAGAACCAAAAAAATTCAAAAGTTCAAAAAATTTCCGAGAGATGGCGCTTCATCTGACCACAATAGCAATTATTAGCATAACAAAGTAAGACAAAGCGAATATGGTGTTCTTTACAGGAAATGCTCAATATGTCCACCATCATTCCTCAACAATAGCTACAGTCGTGGAATAATGTTGTGACGAGCACTGTAAAGCATGTCCGGAATTATGGTGAGGCATTGGCGTCGGATGTTGTCTTTCAGCATACCTAGAGATGTCGGTCGATCACGATACACTTGCGACTTCAGGTAACCCCAAAGCCAATAATCGGACTGAGGTCTGGGGACCTGAGAGGCCAAGCACGACGAAAGAGGCGGCTGAGCACACGATCATCACCAAACGACGCGCGTAAGAGATCTTTCACGTGTCTAGCAATATGGCGTGGAGCGCCATCCTGCATAAACGTCGTACGTTCCAGCAGGTGTTTATCAGCCAGGCTAGGGATGGTGCGATTCTGTAACATATCGGCGTACCTCTCACCCGTCACGGTAGCACTTACAAAACCAGAATTACGCATTTCCTCAAAGAAAACAGGGCCCGATAACGGTAGATGTGGTAAATCCAACCCATACCGTGACTTTCTCGTCGTGCAAGTGAGTTTCCACGACAGTTCTAGGATTTTCGGTAGCCCAATTTCTGCAGTTGTGGGCTTTGACAGACCCTCGGAGGGTGAAATTAGCTTAGTCGGTCCACAACACGTTACTCAACCAATCGTCATCTTCCGCCATCTTTTCAAACACCCACACCGCAAATGCTCTCCGCCTCACTAAATCGACAGGTAACAATTCATGATGCCGAAGGATTTTGTACGGATAGCATCGGAGGGTACGCCTAAGTGCCAACCAAAAAGCAGTGTATGGAATGCCGGTGCGACGTGTGACTGCACGAGCGCTGACTCCCCCGTGCATTGACGAACCCGCTACAGTCTCCATTTCTTCCTGAACCGTCTCAGCAACATTACGCCTTTTGCAAGGTCGGTCACTACGTGGTATATTGTCTAAACAACCCTTTGGCTTCGAACTTCTAAATCACTCTCGCCACAGCTGCATTTGTCAACAGACCTTCACCCGTTCGAATCCCCTTCCTATGGCGATGGGATCGTAACGCTGAACTAGCACATTCCGCATTCTGATAATACAGCTTCACTAAAAGCGCCTTTTCAGGTATCGTCAACATGCTGCGACTGCTGGCGCATCTGATTCTCTCTCTCTTATAGTTCCTTTTATACACGATTGTCATGCTCAATCACTGACGTTTTGCTGTCCAGCACCATCTGTTGGACATTTTGTGAGCTTTTTTTTAGTTCTAATAAAACCCCATGCCATTCGAAGCATGTGTGTCAATTTGTAACTCTCTATCTACATTATTCCGTGGTTTATTAAGTTTATATAAATTGTCCTCGAAACGGTCAGGAAACTATCCTTTCGATCTTTTTAAGGCTACTATGAAGTCTCCTTATTTCCCGATATTTTTAACGGCATTGACCTGACGGAAATGAGCTGTGGTCGGCAGAATGTGTCCCTTCTACAACGCTTTTTTCTCTGTAATTGCATTCCCGTTACATTAGAAAGAAGTTGTTTCTCTACGTGCAGTGTCTTACTGTGGGCAGTGCGCAGTGAAGTCCAATGAAAATGCCACATCTGCAATCCATTCGGGATGTTTTTATTTTCGTTCCTGCAAAACTTAATCCTTCAATAATTCGATAACGACGTGCTTTAAATCTACAAATAGGTCCAGCCATTCGCTTTGACTTCACGAACGTACTTTTCAGTAACTTGTAAAGTGTCGATACTGTTCTTTCATTTCCATTTAAAATTGTTGCAGTTGCTTGCGAAATAATGCGTGTGACTTCAGAAATCTTACGATTCCTGCTACTAATTTCTTAGCAATTTAGCACAAAGCGCGTCTTGCTGTACAGAATTCCATTTGTCGATCGTTGTTGTTTTTTGCTCTTTCATTGACAACTAAATGTTTAAATTCTTTCTGCATATTGATGCAATATAGTTTTGTAGCATATCTGCGTAATATTTACCGAGAATTCTTATCCGTCTCTTGTGTCGCTCCCATTCATTTCTAGAGGCGTGTAATGATAGATCGCTAGACTGCCTCGTTTTGTGCGAAGAGCCACTTAGGCCTGTGAAGGTCCCTCATACCACAACCAAACAGCGGAAGGTAAATAACGCTGACATCACGACTCTTCCAAAGTGAAGAGAGTTACGGCGGCCGAAAAATGCCACACTGCGTTAGTCAATGAAATGTCGCGCTCTTCCGGGTACTTTGAAGAAGGACCGAGCAAAGCCGGCGGACCTCGGCCCACACGCGGTCCGTACACCCCATACGCGTGAAGTGTGGCATGCCGTGTCCTGCCGCGCTTTACAGCTTTCCATTTGCGTGCTAATGCAACCTGATTATTCCTGGCTGAAATTAGTTGGAGGTAGGAAGAGGTGTATAACAGTTAGTGGTGCTCGCTCCGTACAGGCGTCTCTACTGAACATATCAATGAACTGCGTTATGATTCAATTTACGCACGTAATGCTGAGAGCAAGTATGACATTAGATTTCGGGTGTATGGGCGTTTAATCTCTGGTTAATGTCACTTAGGTGTTGAACAAGACTCGCCAATTCTCACCGGGAAGTAATGATAATTATGATTACGGTCGACGTATTCGTGCAAAATGCTAAGACCTGTTATCCATTTTAAGACGTGTAAACTCCGTTTGCTTGACCCGCAAAAGATATAACGTCATCATAAATTTAAAATTTCATTCTTTACGAGAAAACTTTTGTAAACGTTAGAAAGGTCATACACAGAGCGTTTATTACACATGGTTGACAGACAGACTGTTTCAACATAATACAGAATTGAAAACTTTGGGAGGAACTTTCGCTGTGATGTCACACAAACTTGGTATGAACACGTGTTAATACCAAAGAATATACGTCGATGCCAAATGTGTGAGTTCCGGGCTATTATTGTGGATTACTGACGTGATCTTACGCCACACAAGAAGATTACAATAGCATGAGCAAATATAATTACTATCAACGTCGTCAACGGAACCAGGTGTTGATATGGTATGTCTGTAACTTCGTTGTCAATTGGAGAGTTGTCAGTTGTGCAATAGCTGTAAATAGCGACATTAACTGAAACTTTCGGTCGATAACTCAGTACAGCTCTGATATCTCCAAAACTTTCTTTGACAGTTTGTAATAGCCGTTCTTTCTGGGAAGGAAACATCACTCAGCACTTTTATTAACACTAATCGAGATTCTATACTGTCTACCAACTAAAACGAGCGATGTTTGCAGTTAAAAATCCTAACAGTGGGGTGATTGAACCAGAATGAAAGGGAGTGTTCTGAAATAGAAAAGTGTTATTTTCACTAGACGTATGATTGCTTTGAAGCTAATGAAACAACACTGTAACGTTAAAACTGTCCAGGGATTTCCAGGTATCTGTACTTAAAAGACAGATTCAGTAGGGAAATGTTACCGTTCACATCATTCGCTTGAGTTCGATTTCAAGAGACCGTAGCAAGACAAATACACTTCTCTGAAATTTCTGTGTTTGTTCACTGACCGCGATGGGCTGCTTAATTCATAATACACGGAACTTCACTCGTTCTACGAATTGTTACACTTCATTGCTGTAACTAATTGTATGTATCCAGAATTAGACCACGTGAACTAGGCGAAACAGAGGATGACATTTCCATCGACAGTTTCGTGGCAAGTAAATATTGTGTCAGTATGTTTTAGTAGTCCATGTATAGTGTTACACTTGCAAGCTATCCCATATTCTTTTGACTTTATAGACATAAGATGTTTTGGTGATACTTTCCGTAAACTGTTTTCATTGAACGATACTGGTACATTTGCTGTCTTTGTCTTATGAATTTTCAAGAGATGCTATTAATCCTAGCAACAAAGCTTAACCGTTTGTATCAATAGCTATTCTTGAACTAAATTCATCAGCCATTAACTTAGTGTGTGCTTGCGTAATGCTTTCACTGGTCTAAGTTTTATGCCTCAATTCAACACTTTTCGTGATTATTTTCTGAGTTATACTAAAACTGACAGATGACTAGGTCTATTTATCAGAGAAATTTTTATAATTTTTGCCCATACTGAATATACGGAAAAGGCTTGGTCGTACTACACTATATTGGATGATTAGAAACAGTCTGAAAAGCTTGTAAGAGCGTTGCACCGAAGCCTGTGCTGAGAATTAGTTGTTAAGAAAAAAATTCGAAGCGTCGCACAGTTCCCGCTTTATTTAGCACTGAAGTTAGCGAATCTGGTAGTCACGCTCACGGAGACATTGTAGCCAAACCTATTCTTCGTTTGATTTCCTCATTCTGAAGAAACGTAGATCTTGAAACTTCCTGGCAGATTAAAACTGTGTGCCGGACTGAGACTCGAACTCGGGACCTTTGCCTTTCGCGGGCAAGTGCTCTACCACTGTGCAACGCAAGCACGACTCACGCCACGTCCCCTCAGCTTTACTTCTGTCAGTACCTCGTCTCCTACCTTCCATACTTAACAGAAGCTCTCCTGCGAACCTGGTTGGGTAGCTCAGCGGTAGAGCACTTGCCCGCGAAAGGCAAGGGTCCCGATGTCGAGTCTCGGTCCAGCACACAGTTTTAATCTGCCAGGAAGTTTCATATCAGCGCACACTCCGCTGCAGAGTGAAAATCTCATTCTGGAAACGTAGATCTTGCTCATCTACTTAAAATATACCACATTCGAAAAACGCCCATTGTAACTGGTCGTGAGCATCTGAAGAAGAGCTAACTTCCAGATCTACAGATGTCCGTGCATACCGCATTTTAGAGCTTGTAAGCGCTTGGATTTGCGCGTGCGACAATCTCATCGGCTAACTTAAATGACAAATAACCCGGAAACGGTGATACGTATCCAGTTTTTTCTTAAAAATTATTCCTCAACACAGTATCCACTACAACATCCTTACAAGTGTTTCAGACTCTTTCTCATTACCCTGTATACAGCAAGTGCGCTTTAGGATTCTGCATATACATACTGTGTTCATCTACATCCATGCTCTGGAAACCATCGTCAAGTGCCTGATAGGGAATACTTCTCATTTTAACACGTCTTAAAGTTTACAAGCATTCGATGGTGCACTGGAAGCATATGTGCTTATATTCCTAAGGTCACTATGTAACAGGACTAATCTTGCCTACGCTGTAATATCTCTCTACATTGCCCAATACTGGCTTTATAGTTGGAGTTTCGCCGAATATTTCGTGTATTTTCAAGCGCTTGCTAGTTACGATTTCACCATTTCGTGATATATCCCTATGGTTCAAGCAGGCCTGTGGCCATTCCGGCTATTCCTATTTGGTATTCGTGTCGCACACCTGAGAAACACTTCAAAATGCCAGAATGAGATTTTCACTCTGCAGCGGAGTGTGCGCTGATATGAAACTTCCTGGCAGATTAAAACTGTGTGCCCGACCGAGACTCGAACTCGGGACCTTTGCCTTTCGCGGGCAAGTGCTCTACCATCTGAGCTACCGAAGCACGACTCACGCCCGGTACTCACAGCTTTACTTCTGCCAGTATCTCGTCTCCTACCTTCCAAACTTTACAGAAGCTCTCCTGCGAACCTGCAGAACTAGCACTCCTGAAAGAAAGGATATAGCGGAGACATGGCTTAGCCACAGCCTGGGGGATGTTTCCAGAATGAGATTTTCACTCTGCAGCGGAGTGTGCGCTGATATGAAACTTCCTGGCAGATTAAAACTGTGTGACCGACCGAGACTCGAACTCGGGACCTTTGCCTTTCGCGGGCAAGTGCTCTACCATCTGAGCTACCGAAGCACGACTCACGCCCGGTACTCACAGCTTTACTTCTGCCAGTATCTCGTCTCCTACCTTCCAAACTTTACAGAAGCTCTCCTGCGAACCTGCAGAACTAGCACTCCTGAAAGAAAGGATATAGCGGAGACATGGCTTAGCCACAGCCTGGGGGATGTTTCCAGAATGAGATTTTCACTCTGCAGCGGAGTGTGCGCTGATATGAAACTTCCTGGCAGATTAAAACTGTGTGCCCGACCGAGACTCGAACTCGGGACCTTTGCCTTTCGCGGGCAAGTGCTCTACCATCTGAGCTACCGAAGCACGACTCACGCCCGGTACTCACAGCTTTACTTCTGCCAGTATCTCGTCTCCTACCTTCCAAACTTTACAGAAGCTCTCCTGCGAACCTGCAGAACTAGCACTCCTGAAAGAAAGGATATAGCGGAGACATGGCTTAGCCACAGCCTGGGGGATGTTTCCAGAATGAGATTTTCACTCTGCAGCGGAGTGTGCGCTGATATGAAACTTCCTGGCAGATTAAAACTGTGTGCCCGACCGAGACTCGAACTCGGGACCTTTGCCTTTCGCGGGCAAGTGCTCTACCATCTGAGCTACCGAAGCACGACTCACGCCCGGTACTCACAGCTTTACTTCTGCCAGTATCTCGTCTCCTACCTTCCAAACTTTACAGAAGCTCTCCTGCGAACCTGCAGAACTAGCACTCCTGAAAGAAAGGATATAGCGGAGACATGGCTTAGCCACAGCCTGGGGGATGTTTCCAGAATGAGATTTTCACTCTGCAGCGGAGTGTGCGCTGATATGAAACTTCCTGGCAGATTAAAACTGTGTGCCCGACTGAGACTCGAACTCGGGACCTTTGCCTTTCGCGGGCAAGTGCTCTACCATCTGAGCTACCGAAGCACGACTCACGCCCGGTACTCACAGCTTTACTTCTGCCAGTATCTCGTCTCCTACCTTCCAAACTTTACAGAAGCTCTCCTGCGAACCTGCAGAACTAGCACTCCTGAAAGAAAGGATATAGCGGAGACATGGCTTAGCCACAGCCTGGGGGATGTTTCCAGAATGAGATTTTCACTCTGCAGCGGAGTGTGCGCTGATATGAAACTTCCTGGCAGATTAAAACTGTGTGCCCGACCGAGACTCGAACTCGGGACCTTTGCCTTTCGCGGGCAAGTGCTCTACCATCTGAGCTACCGAAGCACGACTCACGCCCGGTACTCACAGCTTTACTTCTGCCAGTATCTCGTCTCCTACCTTCCAAACTTTACAGAAGCTCTCCTGCGAACGCAGGAGAGCTTCTGTAAAGTTTGGAAGGTAGGAGACGAGATACTGGCAGAAGTAAAGCTGTGAGTACCGGGCGTGAGTCGTGCTTCGGTAGCTCAGATGGTAGAGCACTTTAAAATGGTTCGTTAAAGCGTTTTGTAGGCAATATCCTTTATATACTAATCGCATTTTCCAACTATCCTATCAATAACTCTACCATCTGTCTTGCTTCCAAATAAGTGTAAGTGCTGTTTCCATATCATATCTACATCACTGGTTACACCTTGGTAACGTATATCAGGCGACTGATATACGTAGTGATTCACATATATTGATGTCATAAGATACGACGTGTTTTGCTATATGTGAAGTGCAATACTTTATCTTTCTGAACATTTCATTCGAGCTGTTTACATTTCACGGCTTTTAAATCTTATCAGGATTTAACTGAATTTTAGTAGAGTTTTCTAGACAGTGACTTATCAACTGCTGTGCCTGAATTACTGACGTTACTATTATCCTTATCAGCCAGGTCACAGGCAGACTCCTACAACTTGAACGACAATAACCTACTTTCCAGGAGCGTTTCAGAAATGTTTCAACATCTGTCGACGACTCTTTGTCCTAGGTTTGAACATACCATCTCAACCATCGTGCCTGCATGATAGATTCATACCGTGGGGCGCCCTTATGTGGCTACCACACGCATCTGCACGTTATTCGCAAGCTGGCGACGGACAGGCTGCATCCGTCTCAATCCTCTTATTGGATCGTCGCTCTATCCAGAATTGCATTTAAATTTGTCTTTATTGATGATTCATCAGTAATCCGACTAAATGGACTGGTTTATTTGTATTTTTCTACAAGTTGTACAAAAGGCATCTTGTTGTGTCATAGTCTCCTACCTGTGATACTACAGGTAAATAAAAAGTAAGAAAATAGCGTTAGATTGAGAAACTCGAAGAATTTAACTTAGGATTATTTGATTATGAAGGAAAAGAAAAGTATTAGTAGTAGTAGTAGTAGTAGAAGAAGAAGAAGAAGTTAGGATAGAATCTGTAATATTCCACGACCAGTGCCATTAGAAGTAAGAGGACCTCGGTAGAACACCTTGTGCCATTCGCCTTTGCATTGCATACTGATTATCATTCTTGTGACCGACTGACTCATGGAAGCATCTTCCAACGAACGTGGAGACGCTAACTGAAATGTCTCTCGTACGCTACTCTGTTCTAAGTGCCATACTACTATAATTTAGCACAGGTTGAAAATACCACTCCAGTTGTAAACTATTTTCACACGACCGGTTTCGGTCTGTTATAAGCCCATCCTCAGGTGTCGTAGCTGTGGTGTGGTTCCTGAGCGCCCCTGTTCTGCGCTCATAGGCAGCACACCGCGCCTGATACCGACGGCGCTCGGGGACCACAGCACAGCTACGACACCTGAGGATGGGCTTGTAACAGACCGATACCAGTCGTGTGAAAATAATTTACAACTGAAACGGTCTTTTCAAGCTCTGCTATAATGCTCAGTTGAAGACGTTCTGCCAACAGGATTGATTGTGTTATAGTTTAATCTAAATCCTTGTACCATTCCATGTGCATGATTAGTGTGTTTCATATGAATACTGCCTAGAGGCAGTACTTCTATACTATGGCTATTACAGGTTTTTAACGTTACTGTTAATCGCAAATCCTGACAAGGTGACACAGCGTTATAGTCTACAGATGTCATTTCTTCATTTGGACCATGATAGTCGTCAGTCTGTCGTCTATGGCTGTAGTGAAACTTACAGAAACGTCGTCATTGCTGATTGAATGGCCGAGCAGTTTAACGAATGTACTGTCATCAGCGTCGACATCTCTAAATCACCTGCTGTAAGCTGTGCTCTCGGTACCAGTATCAATGTGTCATCGCGAAACGACAGCGACGTCGTTCCCAATGAAATCTGTAATGCTTTCAGTCAGGTCCACTCCATTCCCTCCTACAGTGAGCGACGCATTTGTGGTGCAGGGTTGGGACAAAAATCTGGAAAAACAGCGAGAAATGTGGAGGGTATACGAGCCAGCAGGTTGCGATGTTGAATTTGACTACGAAAGGCAACTGTGCAATGTTCTCACTAACTTGCGAGGGTCATTCGTGGTCAGACCGGCTTTCTGTGTAGTCGTGAGTGAATTGTATCGGATCTCACTGAATTAGAACGTGGGAAAATGGTTGGTGCTCCTACGGTGAATGCTTTGCTGGATGCTCATGTGGTTCAAATGGCTCTGAGCACTGTGGGACTTAACAACTAAGGTCATCAGTGCTCTACACTAAGAACTACTTAAACCTAACTAACCTAAGGACATCATACACATCCATGGCCGAGGCACTATTCGAAACTGCGACCGTAGCAGCAGCGCGGTTCCGGACGGAAGCACCTAGAACCGCTCGGCCACAATGGCCGCCCCTTCGGAGAGGCATCATATCTAAGATTTATGCCTCATACACGGAGAGCGAGAAAAAATATCCATTTAGTCACAAAGCAGACAAAATTGTGTGTTGAGTGATCGTGACAGACCGTCATTGAAGAGAAGTATGACTAAAAATAAGAGGACGACAGCTTTATAAGTCATTTCAGGATTCAATGTCGCACTCGAGAACGCTGTCAGCAACAAATTAGCCCTAAGGGACCCTCATGAGCAGGTAATTTCCAAAACCACTCATCATTATTGCAAATTCCCGTAATACGATAACGCGATGCCAAAACCATAGAACCTGAAATATGGATCAATGGAAGAAAGTAATTTGCTGAAATGAGTATATTTCAGACTATCTCCAACTTCTGGCCCCGATAGTCCCAACAATGGAGCAGGACAGCTGTTCGATGATGATTTGGCAGCCATATCGCAGAATTCCATGGACCCATGGCCACTTTGAGTTCGTGTTACTGCCGAAGATCACGTGACAATTTTTGAACATGGTTCCATCATCCCGTGTTCCACCACGACAGGGCGTCCGTTGAAACAGCATGCTTTGTCCAGGACTAGTCTTGTGAGCACGAGGATGGATCGTCGCAATTTCGCTGGCCACCTTTGTCACGAAGCCCTCATATTATGGAGTCTTTGAGTCTGCTTTGGAGAGAAGAGTGCGTGATCGCTGTCCACCTCCAATATCGTTACGTGGCCTTGTCGCTGTTTTCCAATCCATTCCAAGACAACTAGAAGCTGTTTTGACTTCTAAAGTGTCTGCACGGTTTTAGACTTGATAAAGGGTTTGGTTTTTGGTCTTTTCATATTATTGTCTAACCCCTGAATGTGCTGCTATAATCCAAGGTACACAGTGGCAAAATTGGTGCAAAGAAAACGTAACACTCCTGCTCGGTTTTCTACTGACATAACAGTGTAGCAAGGGGCCAGTAAGTAAAACTGTTCACCACTCCATTAGATAAAGGGAATTTTTTTTTCTTTGAGTGTGTGATACTTTTCACTAACAGGCTAAGTGTAGAAAATAAATTGGAGAAACGAATAGATGACATTACATTTGTCATTCGTAGAATTCCTAATGTACCAGAGAGTTCATAGACCTAAAAATACACTACCGGCCATTAAAATTGCTACACCACGCAGATGACGTGCTACAGACGCGAAATTTAACCGACAGGCAGAAGATGCTGTGATAAGCATATGATTAGCTTTTCAGAGAATTCACACAGGGTTGGCGCCGGTGGCTACATCTACAACGTGCTGACATGAGGAAAGTTTCCAACCGATTTCTCATACACAAACAGCAGTTGACTGTCGTTGCCTAGTGAAACGTTGTTGTGATGCCTCGTGTAAGGAGAAGAAATGCGTACCATCACGTTCCCGACTTTGATAAAGGTCGGATTGTAGCCTATCGCGATTGCGGTTCATCGTATGGCGACATTGCTGCACGCGTTGGTCGAGATCCTATGACTGTTAGCAGAATATGGAATCGGTAGGATCAGGAGGGTAATACGGAACGCCGTGATGGATCCCAACGGTCTCGAATCATTAGCAGTCGAGATGACAAGCATCTTATCCGCATGGCTTTAACGGATTGAGCAGCCACGTCTCGACCCCTGAGTCAACAGATGGGGACGTTTGCAAGACAACAACCATCTGCAGGAACAGTTCGACGACGTATGCAGCAGCATGGACTATCAGCTCGGAGACCATGGCTGCGGTTACCCTTGACGCAGCATCACAGACACGAGCGCCTGCGATGGTGTACACAACGACAAACCTTGGTGCACGAAAGGCAAAACGTCATTTTTCGGATGAATCCAGGTTCTGTTTACAGCACCATGATGGTCGCATCCGTGTTTGGCGATATCTTTGTGAACGCACATTGGAAGCGTGTATTCGTCATCGCCATACTTTCGTATCACCCGGCGTGATGGTATGGGGCACCATTGGTTACACTTCTCAGTCACCTCTTGTTCTAACTGATGGCACTTTGAACTGTGGACGTTACATTTCAGGGGTGTTACGACCTATGGCTCTACCCTTCATTCGATCCCTGCGAAACCCTACATTTCAGCAGGATAATGCATGACGGCATGTTGCAAGTCTTGGACGGGCCTTTCTGGATACAGAAAATGATCGACTGCTGTCCTGGCCAGCACATTCTCCAGATCTCTCACCAATTGAAAACGTCTGGTCAATGGTGGCCGAGCAACTGGTTCGTCACAATACGCCAGTCACTGCTCTTAATTAACTGTGGTATCGTGTTGAAGCTGCATGGGCAGCTGTACCTGTACACGCCATCCAAGCTCTGTTTGACTCAATGCCCAGGCACATCAAGGCCGTTATTATGGCCAGAGTTGCTTGTTCTGGGTACTGATTTCTCAGGATCTGTGCACCAAAATTGCGTGAAAATGTAATCACATGTCAGTTCTAGTATAGTGTATTTGTCCAGTGAATACCCGTTCATCGTCTGCATTTCTTCTTGGTGTAGCAATTTTAATGGCCAGTAGTGTAATTACAGAGACTAGATGATGAACACTTGAGCATAAACGGCATTAATACAAAGTACGGGAAAACTGGGCTCGCTGGTTAGCTATGAGCCAAATCCTCTGTAATACCCGTCACATAAAATATATAATTCTGTGAAACGTTTCCATTGATTTGTCAACAGAAACTTTTTGCTTAAATGTGATATTACATCTGTCCAAAGCTTCCCGCTGTCTTTGAACTATACAACACAATATTCTGCTTGTGAAATAAAATTTATTACAGTCAAATGGTGAGATCATCAAATAACACAAAGTTCATTACAACTGTGCGTCATAGATTGGCCTTATTTTCATCCTCCAACCTAAACCAGTCACTGATAATACCAAATGAAAATAAATGTAGGCAAATGCATTCCAAAAATTTCAGTGCATTTGTCTATGTAACACATCTAAGTTATCAACATCGCAAGGTCATAGGCTAATGTTGCCGGCCGCGGTGGCCGTGCGATTCTAGGCGCTCCAGTCCGGAGCCGCGCTGCTGCTACAGTCGCAGGCTCGAATCCTGCCTCGGGCATGGGTGTGTGTGATGTCCTTAGGTTAGTTAGGTTTAAGTAGTTCTAAGTTCTAGGGGACTAATGACCACAGCAGTTGAGTCCCATAGTGCTCAGAGCCATTTGAACCATTTGAATTAGGCTAATGTAAGCACGAGATAAGTCATTGCAAAAGTGAAATGCTGGTACACAGTATCGAGTGTAACCGGCAGAAAGTTGAATGAATACGTGAAAACGTGCATGAATTGTATTGCACCGGTGCTGGATGTGAGTTTGTGGGATGGAGTTTCACTGCCGTTGCAATTGGTCGTCAATACAGGGACAGGTTAACGATGGTAGTGAATGACGCTGGAGTGGTCGTTCGATGTTGCCCAATATGTGCTCGACTGCAGACAGATCTGGCGAGCAACACGTCGGCACTCTGTAGCGCATGTTGGGTAACAACAGCGGTGAGTGGGCGACTATTATCCTGTTGGAAAACCCTCAATCGAGTGCTACTCATGAACGGTAGCAAAACAGGTCGAACCACAGGACTGGCGGACATATTTGCAGTCAGAGTGCATGGGATAACCACGTGAGTGCCCCCGCTATCATACGAAATCGTACTCCATACGATAACTGCAGTTGCATGTGTAGTGTTTGATTCTAGCATGCAGACAGATTGGTTGCTGACCCTCAACTGTACTCCTGCTGACCAGCACACGGCCACGACTGGCACAAAGGCAGAACCAGCTTTCATCAGAAAACAGAACAGACCTCCCCTCTGCCCATCAATAAACTCTCGCTTGACACCACTGAAGTCGCTAATGACGGTGGTTCGTCGTCAGTGGAACGCATGCTACAGGGTGTCTGTCTCTGGGTGGTCCTTGAAGTAACCGATTTTTAATAGTTCGTTGTGTGGTTGTGGTGCCAGTTGCTGTTCAGATTGCTGCTGCAAATGCAGTGCTGGAGCCATACGCCGAACAGAATGCTCTTCCCCCTCGGTAGTGCCACGTGACTGTCAGAAGCCGGACTTCTTGCGACCCAAAAGTAATCGTGAACAGTAGCTACATTCCCGCCAAATCTTCCTGCAGAATCGCAGAAGGAGCATCCAGCTTTTCGTAGCTCAATTACGCTACCTCATGACGTATTGATAACGGCGTCTTGGTCGCCTTAAAAGCATTCTTGACCAACATCAAGCCGGCTGCTGTGGTCGAGCGGTTATAGGCGCTTCAGTCCGGAACCATGTGGCTGCTACGGTCGCAGGTTCTAATCCTGCTTCGGGCGTGGATGTGTGTGATGTCCTTAGGTTAGTTAGGTTTACGTAGTTCAAAGTCTAGGGGACTGATGTTCTCAGATGTTAAGTTCCGTAGTGCTTAGAGCCACTTGAACTATTCTTTGAACCAACATCAACTCACCACCTCCAGTCTCAGAGGCAACAAATTCTAACGGCAGTTAGAGCTTGTATTTAAAACAAACCTCGTTTGTATCCTCATAGTGATGTTCCTAGCGCCACTCTTATGCGACTGACACGAAACGTGAATAGACAATATCCTTCATATGTAGAATCACTAGCAACTTCATCTATATCGCAAAACTCCTTCTTGGTGCTACGATCATATATATATATATATCACTTCCATTTCCTTCTTACTGTGACTACATATTTTCGCCTGTCTTGCTTTATGTTCATATTAAGGTATACGTTTTGAAGTCGGCTTCAGTTTTTCATACATCCCAATAAGGAATATGAAGCCAAAGGGAAAATCTAGAGAGAAGGGAAGTGAGTGTGAGTGTGGGTGTACAGTATATTCAAGTTAAGGTGAGGAGAAGAAGAATAGTGTTCAACGTCTCGTCAATAACGTGGTCATTTGAAACGGAGCATAAGCTCGGAGTGGGAAGAGATAGGGAAGGAAATCGGCTATGCCCTTTCGAAGGATCCATCTCGGCATTTGCCTGAAGCGATTATGAGAGAAAACGGGAAACCTAAATCAGGTTGGAAGGAGGCGTTGTGGTTAACGAGGAACCTAAAATTATTTGGGTTAAGGTAACGTAATCAGTGTAAAGGATAAATTTTTGCATATTAATTGTACTATTAACTGGAAATATCTCACCCACTTAGGATAATAGTGAAGATGAAAGTCGCGAATTTGGAATCTTGCGTTCTAGTGACTAAAACTACAAAGAAATGTGTAAGTATTTCTCGGTGCATCTTATGTGTGAAACAATGCGTTTGTATGGCGTTACTCTCATTTGGATAATCGGCAATGACACTGAAGTAGCTGATTACACTGACTCACTAGTTACTTACGTTTATATCAGCCCATTTCTAAACGTATCCCATTCCAACCCTTGAGTGCCTTAAACCGAGTCATTTTCATGTAGCAAGTGACATGTACACCACGTTTCTTAGAAACTCAGTGATTCCGTCCTTTATTCAATGATTTCATAGTTGCAATTTGCAAATGAAGAGACGTTTCAATCAGTACTTGTCATTACTAATATGCTTCATTCATTTTCTTGTGCCACGTTTCTAGTAACGTGTTAAAGTATAACGACATCCAAAGGCGTTCTTTGCGGTGAGGGACCTATGACCTCAGCAGTTCGGTGCCATAGCAACTTACAACTGCCAGATCTTTGCAGGGCGGGATGTCTGATGGAACTGAAATAGCTGTGCTGCAAAAGCTGGTACACATTTGAAATTATTTTATATGTAAGTGTAATCCCAGCACTAGAACAAAAATATCGTCAATCAGCGAAGAATGTCTCTGAAATAAGCATTTGGCATTGTAACAGACCAGCATGACGTGTAATACTATGCGGTCTTAGATACAGCCGTATTTCACTCGGAACTGGTATAGGTACGTGAGTTTTCAAAGTACACACAGTCTTTCGCGAAATTGGGCTCCTAAAAGAAATAATATTGAGTTACAAATACCTCAAGGTC
Organism: Schistocerca serialis cubense; assembly: GCF_023864345.2. NCBI lineage: Eukaryota > Metazoa > Arthropoda > Insecta > Orthoptera > Acrididae > Schistocerca > Schistocerca serialis. The sequence continues at coordinate 737,961,458 of NC_064643.1, read as the reverse complement.
ATTTCAGTCCTGTATCAACACTTGCACCCGTAATTTGTTGTTCATCTTATGGTGTGTGGCAGAGAACACTTCTTGTAACAATGTCGTTGTCTCCTTCATCTGCTTCATTCTTGAATGAGATTGGCAGTAATGGCTGTGGGGAAACCTTCGTATAAGCTCTAATTCTTATGATTTTCTCGTCGTGCTGAAAGAAATGTGGGAGGAAGCAATATGTTCTCCAGCACTTCATGTAATGAGCGATGCCTCTCACGTAGCGACTGCCACTTTTGAGCATCTCCGAAACCCCTTTAGCATACTACATGAAAATGTGACAAAAAGCACCATTCCTCGTTGAAGCTTGTTTCTGTTTAATGTTAATTGAACCTCGGAAAGACCCCAGAATGACGAGCAATATTCAGAGACGATAGGAGCTATTGTTTTATTATGTGATTACTTAGTGGATGAATTACGTTTTCTTCAGACTGCCATCTGTTTCTCCTACAACCATTGGCATAAGCTGTTATACTCAGTTTTGCTTCAGATGTTTACTGCTAAATATTTTACTCTATTTGCTACTTCCTGTGATTAATCACCAAAAGCTTTTTTCCAGTAGTAATAGATCTCTTCGAATATTTATGTGCGTCATGTTATATTTGTTTATTTTTAGGATCAGCTGCCAGTCAGTGCACGAATCGTCGCTGCTCTGCAGATCGTCTTTCCTTGCGCTGCAGTCTTCCAACGTTGCAGCCTTGTTTTTGAAAACAGCATCGTCCGCCAACAGCACCTCACTTCCGATGTTATCTATTAGGTAATTTATACAAACTGCAAACAGCAATTGATTTCTGTCTGGTGTGAAGTTCCTAATTCAGTCTCGCACAGACAACTCTAAGAGCGCAATAGCCCCTCGTGCAACAACGTGAGCCCTTTGGTGGCCTGACAGAGACTGCATAATATTCTGGTTGTGTTTCTAGTTAAACGAAGCACCGATACGGCTCAAATGGTTCAAATGGCTCTGAGCACTATGGGAGTTAACATCTCAGGTCGTCAGTCCCCTAGAACTTAGAACTACCTAAACCTAACTAATCTAAGGACATCACACACATCCATCCCCGAGCTAGGATTCCAACCTGTGACCGTAGCAGTCGCGCGAAAACACCGATATGCTTCAGTTCAGTGGGAACGGCTCACTGGAAATCAAGGCCCACTTTCAAGGAGTTAGGCCCTTCAAGCTGGACCTATTCTTTTACCCCAGGTGGCAGAAGACAGCACATTACCCTGATGAACTAAGGTACAGCTGAAGTTGCGCGTTTTGGCCCTAGACTGCACAGTCGGACCCAACTGGCCGCCGTGTCATCCTTTGCCAGCGGCGGACTCACCGCTCTAACGGGCGATGTAGAGTTACTTGACCTTGGAACTGCTACCTGCCTGTCGAGTAGCTCCTCAGTTGAGCTCATGTGGCTGAACGTATCCCGTACCAGTTCTCCCAGCAAGCAAGAACCCCTGTTAGTACCGGGAATCGAACCTAGATCCTCCACACAATAGTCATCCGCGCTCACCACTCACCTACTGAGGAGAACGCTATGCTGAATGATCTCACTGGAATTAACCGATGCACACTACTTCTGCGAGTATTATATTATTGACAATGACGGCAGAGGAAAGCACACATTAATGCTTAGCATCTGTGTGCCACCCAGTCGCTTCAAAACAGTTCATCAGTCATGTAGTCACTTCTCTCCAATTAGGAAGCTGAGGGTTTCTATGTAGGCTGTCATTTGCGATTTTAGTTTTTGACACTTCGTCTTAATCAGTCACGAGGTTTTAAAAGTGTTAGCCGAAGAGAAACCGAGATACCTTCTTGGCATAAGCAGTTCTCTGAATCAGTCTCAACAAGGAAAATCATTCTGACGTAGCACACTGCACCGGGTAAAATAATGCAAAGTTAGTATCACCTACGAATTGAATCGATGTTCCACGTAGAACGAGCGGTACTAGCGAACTGTAGTTTCCGATTTGATCTTGACGCCTACTTCGACTAACAAAATTAAAACTGCAGCTCACCGTTGTCCGTTGCAAAAATTGTTTTTGTTTATTTATAAACACAATCACATGTTTATGACACAGTCATAACCGGTTTCGGCCATACAATGGCCTTCATCAAATGCTAAAGGCGGCATACACTAAACACAGGTAATGCGTTGTCAAACGCGTGTTGACAACGCATGAACCTGTGTTCAGTGTATGCAGCCTTTAGCATCTGAAGATAGTCATTGTATGGCCGAAACCGGTTATGACTGTGTCATAAACACTTTATTGTGTCAAAAATCAGGAACAAATATTTACAAAATAATCAATTACGCACTCCATAGACAAAATGTTTTTTCCAACACCATTGTCCGTGTTCGAGTTCTAGTCATTTACACCGATGTGAACTACCCTACGAGTACTAGTCCAACTGCGCATTTCATTTGACTAATGTGGCACTGAGAATCAAACTGTAAAATGCGGCCGGTTTCTGTTTTGGTTTTATATTACAGTAGGAAATAATAGTCCCTTCTGAAACTGCGTACTGAGAAGGGTTCTGATTTATTCATTTTGCATAAAATTTAATTCTATATAATGATCTCTTAGATATTATTGTTCTTCTTACTTCCCATGCTTCTAAGAAAGACTGGAATGGAATTCCGAGTTATGCTTGAGAGCGTGTTATAGTTTTGTTGTTACGCAGACATGTTTCAGGACTTTATGTAATATCTTCAGTGGAATTTCTGGTTTACTTCCTTTGTGAATAAGAAACAAAAATTCCACAATATGTGCCACATAAAACGGTGAAACTTTTTACGGTAATGACTAAATTATAAAACAGTATCCTGAAGAAGGATGAATTCCTAACGAATATTTAATTATCCTTTTTTTTATTTTTATGTGCGTCATATAGCGCCGGTCTAAGATGGAGTTTGGTTTTCAGATAAAATTCAGTATTAACATAATAAATACTCATCACATGGTACTAGTCTAGCGTGCAGTGAGAACTAGGAATAAAGAAGGTAGGAACGTACACTGTACCACCGATGACGTCGTTAGAGACGAGCTCTGTATTCATGTGATAATCTGCAATGAGCACTGGTGGAATTGACACTAAATTCATTTTATAATATGCTATGTTTTCGAAGACTCTGGCTGTTATGGTGCAGTATACACAGTCACTCTTGTTTGAATTTGATGGCAACTAATGTAACCTATACACAAACACAGCTAATGCGCCTGACACATTTACGTTTGCACCTGGTTTGAGATCATACTAGATAGTGTATGCTGTGTTCTTTATGTTATGCGCTTGGGTTATGTCGGCTTGCTCATTTGGCAATCTCGCAATATTTCCTTGAGTTTGGTTGCAACTGCGCTACAGTATTACCACTTACTCCAAATCTGAGCTTGCATGTCGTTTGAGATCAGACGAAATACCTTGATCTCGCTTTGCTAATGGTGTCGGCAATGGTCCTTTGCGTTACCCTATCAGCATCAGATGATTACATTTAGATAATTGCAACTAACGGCTGTGTCCCCGTTTTTATTCTGCGTGGCGTGGCGCTTATACTGGTGCACTTAATAGCGTTGCCGATAATTTGCGAGGTATACCACGTAGCATAACGATGTAGCGTTGCAGACCATCACAAAAATTTTCACGGAATAGCAGCGGGAGACGTCAGTGGTAAGGCGGTGCATGTTAGGAAAAAGCTTATTCTTTAAGTACTGAAAGAGTTCGATTCAAAATGAGTCACGTGACTCGCAACAGATTTACACACACATTTCATACAATGACCACGAATACTGAGACAGAAGTAAAAAGTAAAGTCAAAAAAGAAAAGTTCTTGTCAAGGAAGAGATAAGGGAAGCTCGCAGCATTAAAGGGAAACTACATTACTGGCCAGTAAAATTGCTACACCAAGAAGAAATGCAGATGATAAACGGGTATTCATTGGAGAAATATATTATACTACAATTGATAAGTGATTACATTTTCACGCAATTTGGTGCATAGATCCTGAGAAATAAGTACCCACAACAACTACCTCTGGCCGTAATAACGGCCTTGATATATCAGGGCATTGAGTCAAACAGAGCTTGGATGGCGAGTACAGGTACAGCTGCACATGCAGCTTCAAAACGATACCACATTTCATCAACGGTAGTGACTGGCGTATTGTGACGAGCCAGTTACTCGGCCAACATTGACCAGACGATTTAAGTTGGTGACATATCTGGAGAATTTGCTGGCCTGGGCAGCAGTCGAACATTTTCTGTATCCAGAAAGGCCCGTACCTGCAACATGCGGTCGTGCATTATCCTGCTGAAATGTAGGGTTTCGCTGGGATCGAACGAAGGGTAGAGCCACGGGTCGTAGCACATCTTAAATGTAACGTCCACTGTTCAAAGTGCCGTCAATGCGAACAAGAGGTGACCAAGACGTGTAACTTCACCGCGATGTCGCCAAACACGGATATGACGATCATGATGCTGTAAACAGAACCTGGATTCATCGGAGAATATGACGTTTTGCCAGTCGTGCACCCAGGTTCGTCGTTGAGTACACCATCGCAGGCGCTCCTGTCTGTGATGCAGCGTAAAGGGTAGCTGCAGCCATGGTCATCGAGCTGATAGTCCACGCTGCTGCAAACGTCGTCGAACTGTTCGTGCAAATGGTTGTTGTCTTGCAGACGTCCCCATCTGTTGACTCAGGGATCGAGAAGTGGCTGCACGATCCGTTACAGCCATGCGGATAAGATGCCCCTCATCTCGATTGATAGTGATACAAGGTCGTTGGGATCCTGCACGGCGTTCCGTGTTACCCTCCTGAACCCACCGATTCCATATTCTGCTAACAGTCATTGGATCTCAACCAACGCGAGCAGCAATGTCGGGATACGATAAACCGCAATCGCGATAGGCTACAATACGACCTTTATCGAAGTAGTAAACGTGATGGTACGCATTTCTTCTCCTCACACGAGGCATCACAACAACGCTTCACGAGGCAACAACGGTCACTTGCTGGGTTGTGTATGAGAAATTGGTTGGAAACTTTCCTCATGTCAGCACATTGTAGGTGTCGCCACCGGCGCTAACCTTGTGTGAATGCTCTGGAAAGCTAATCATTTGCATATCACAGCGTCTTCTTCCTGTCGGTTAAATTTCGCGTCTGCAGCACGTCATCTTCGTGGTGTAGCAATTTTAATGGCCAGTAGTGTATGTCTACACGCAGATGGAAAGATTATCCCCTGGTAGGAAGCCATTTTGGGATAGTGTCAAACCATTCGTACTACTCATGTGTACATAAATATTTACATCATTATGTAATTTGCTTGTTTGCTGTAGAGATAATCGAGGAGGTGAATCTGATTTTCAGAAGGGAATAAAAGTTCAAGGAGAACAGCAACCAGTAATATGGTTGTGATAATACGTGGTCCTTCCTGTCAGGTACAGATGAAAGAAAAAGGTAGAATACCACTGGAAAGGAATGAACAGCATGGTTAACACAGCTTAGGGATTAAGAGTAACAAAGAAAAGACGAACATATTCGCTAATAGCAGTTATGAATATAGTCACTTGCTGGACATAAAGAGATGTCTTCGGCAAAACAGTGGACGAAAAGATAGATTTCTCCCACGCACGAAGCACGATCACACGGGATAGATGATGCATGATAGATTAGTATTAAGACAATATCGGATGGAGTGAAGAAGGCTTTCCCATATAAGAGATTTCTGTTGGTATCACATATTAACAGGAGATGAGGTAGACTTGATTGAAACTGTACTTCCAGAGTGCAATGATTGCATTACATTGTTCTAAGACTTTCACGATCGGAAGTGCGGAGAATGGAAGAAATTTAAATGTAGAGGTATCATCACACTTCTGAGAAGTCATCTCTCATAATTTCATTTACGGTATTAACAGCTTTAAAGCTCTTGTAGTCGTTGTTGATGTGCATATGACATAAAACGTATTCTAAATAACCGATGACAAATACACTAGTGTACTATTCTTCTCTTCTGGCGGGTAGCTTCAGCGATAACTTGCGGTATTTTTTTGTGGCCAGACTTTCTTGCAGAACACTTTTGTAATTGATTCAGTCGCAAGATTTCGCTGTCAGGGACGGCTCTTTGATTTTCCATTCCACGATGAGCCATCACGTACGCAGTGCTGCGACGAGAACAACCGTGTCCAGCCTTGCGAACCACTGTATGCTACAAGTGATGACTGACCGCACTAGAAATCAGCTACGTGCGAACAGCCGCAGGGTCTTGGTGGGCCATGTGGAACTGACGGAGTCACTTCCAGCTTTAAGCTAGGACTGGATTCCTGTGGCCACGTTAGGCCAACAAATGTCATCGCGGCAGGCGCTTAAGATGAGGCTTAACTTCGTGCCTTCGCAACGGAGTTCCCCTTTCTCCGAAATAATAAACTGTCTGAAACACTGAAGCATTTCGCAAAACACTCGTTGACACTAATGATGAAATTTGCAGTAGCCTTTCAAATTCGAAACCACCACCTCTTACACTATCAAAGGCTGAGAAACAGTGCTTGTTAGAAGAGATAAATTATCGTTTGACTGTTTCAAGATAAATGAGGAAAACATCGTACCTACCCAAACGTTCCTAACTGGAATAGCTATTTATCAAGAATATCTCCCCCCATGCACGTAGACTAATCATGTTTTATGGCATGCCGAAACAATCATTAAGTCGATCCCCTCATAGACATATTGGTAGCACTACTAGATCGACGCCGTAAAGAGAGCAAAACTTTAGACAAGTCTACTTACTCTACATATGAGCCACTGTTCACAGCACTTAAAAAAATTTGGCCGCTTTCTTCAGTCGCATAAAGCTTCTGCATCATGGAGTAGGAAATATTATGTTCAGCTTCGATGTGGTTCAAGGTACCTATGTATCCGACATAGCCTTGAGAGGTTTGGTGTTTTAGTTCTCTGATAGCACGGTAGTGCACCTATTCGGCACAGCACATTGTAGTTTCATTTTATGTGTGGCCTCAAATATTTTTACCAGACGGACGATATTGCATTGGGGAGCTCTATAAACCCAACCACAGCTAAAATTTTCATGGAGAACTTTGATGTTATCGCCCTACACATTGTTCCCGCTAATTCGAATTGTTTTTCCAGGTAAGCCGACAACGCAGTCATTGGCACGCCACGTAGACGTGATAAACTGGGAGAGCCGCAATAGCGTCAGTTATCTCATCAAGTTCACGAAAGAGTTTGAAAAATACTGTGCTTTGCCCTTCCCCTGCGCCGTCAGCTATGTACATCACAACGTGTGTCTCGGCCATAGCTTATACAGGAAAACCTCTCGTACCGCCCGGTATCTGGATGCTCTCAGTCACTACCACCTAGTCATAAAGCGCCTTATTTCAAAGGGTTAGTTTTATCTAGCGGAAGACGTCTCCAATGCCATAATCTTTATACGAGGACTGAACCTCCTATGGACACATTTGTGAGCGTGGAAACAAGAAACAACAAATATTGCAAATATTTCCGATAGTAATCCGCAACGAGAACGCCACCGAGGACAGATTGCATTTTACCGATCTTTGGGTCAGTATCAGGGGCGAATAGCCGGCCTCTGAACAGTCAAACATCAAGTCAATCTTCAGGCCTCCAACCAACACACCCGTGAATAATAGTACAAGCCTGAGGGCTTCAGTCGTTTACAGAATACCAAGTGACAGCGGATAGTACTACGTCGCGCAACAAGTGTGCAGGATACAACAACGCGGTGTCGGACATGAGGTGCGCCTGTACCAAAGTTACACATAAATTCTTTGGACAAGGCAATGAATTATACTAGATGACATTTGTACGGTTACTAGAGCGAACGGATTCTCGGACTCCAAGGTAGAAAAAGCCATTCAGACCAATGTAACTAATACGCCGACAATAATGACGGTGGTTTGCAGATCGGGCCTACGTGAAACCCTTGATCCAGCCACACGGGGTTATGGTGGACGAGGCTATTGTGGGACGAAGGACTGCCTTTTTTTGGTTATGGACTGAGTAACAGTGGTGGCACATTCGGTGTAACAGCGGCCCCAAAACGAAGATGCGATTTAATGGCGTTTTCTCTGTATTATTTCGAATATATTCACTATACAGTGTTCATCTGTGGCATGCTAGTTTAGAAAGTGTCACAATTTCAGCAACGTAAAAATTTCAGGGTATTAGAACACCTACTTACATATATAAGCCAACTTCTAGAGGTTTTTTTTTATTTTTATTTTTTTTTATTTTTTATTTTTGCGTGACAAAACGTGTGCTAAGTCGGTTAGAACCTAGACCTACATTCAAATTTTTCCAGTTCGTGTTGTTTTCCAATTGTCTTTCACTGATCATGTCCAGGCTTTTATGTATCATTATAAACTCTCTACATCTTCACTTTACGAGTGACGCACAAAATTCTTACTGTATGATTTGTAAGTTACTTTAAATGTAATAATTTTGACCGCCTTAGACAATTTGGCTGTAGTTATTCATTCTGACAATCGTTCTTCCTTAATTGCAATGCGTATTCTCTAGAAACTACATCTATATTGACGTCCATACTCCGCAAGCCACCTGACTGTGTGTGGCGGAGGGTGCCTTGATTACATCTATCGGTTCTCCCTTCTATTACTGTCTCGTATTGTTCGTGGAAAGAAGGATTGTCGGTATGCTTCTGTGTGGGCTCTAATCTCTCTGATTTTATCGTCATGATCTCTTAGCGAGATATACGTAGGAGGGAGCAATATACTGCTTGACTCTTCAGTGAAGGTATGTTCTCGAAACTTTAACAAACGCCCGTACCGAGTTACTGAGCGTCTCTCCTGCAGAGTCTTCCACTGGAGTTTATCTATCATCTCCGTAACGCTTTCGCGATTACTAAATGATCCTGTAACGAAGCGCACTGCTCTCCGTTGGATCTTCTCTATCTCTTCTCTCAACCCTATCTGGTACGGATCCCACACTGCTGAGCAGTATTCAAGCAGTGGGCGAACAAGCGTACTGTAACCTACTTCCTTTGTTTTCGGATTGCATTTTCTTAGGATCCTTCCAATGAATCTCAGTCTGGCATCTGCTTTACCGACGATCAACTTTATAAAATCATACCATTTTAAATCACTCCTAATGCGTACTTCCAGATAATTTATGGAATCAACTGCTTCCAGTTGCTGACCTGCTATTTTGTAGCTAAATGATAAGGGATCTATCTTTCTATGTATTCGCAGCACATTACACTTGTCTACATTGAGATTCAATTGCTATTCCCAGCACCATGCGTCAATTCGCTGCAGATCCTCCTGCATTTCAGTATAATTTTCCATTGTTACAACCTCTCGATACACCACAGGATCATCTGCAAAAAGCCTCAGTGAACTTCCGATGTCATCCACAAGGTCATATATATATATTGTGAATAGCAACGGTCCTATGACACTCCCCTGCAGCACACCTTTGGAAGATTTCTCTCCACTGAGAATGACATGCTGCGTTATGTTATCTAGGCACTCTTCAATCCAATCACACTATTGGTCTGATAGTCCATATGCTCTTACTTTGTTCATTAAACGTCTGTGGGGAACTGTATCGAACGCCTTGTGGAAGTCATGATACACAGCATCTACCTGTGAACCCGTGTCTATCGCCCTCTGAGTCTCGTGGACGAATAGCGCGAGCTGGGTTTCACACGACCGTCATTTTCGAAACCCATGCTGATTCCTACAGAGTAGATTTCTAGTCTCCAGATAAGTCATTATACTCGAACATAATACGTGTTCCAAAATTCTACAACTGATCGACGTTAGAGATATAGGTCTATAGTTCTGCACATCTGTTCGACGTCCCTTCTTGAAAACGGGGATGACCTGTGCCCTTTTCCAATCCTTTGGAACGCTACGCTCTTCTAGAGACCTACGGTACCCCGCTGCAAGAAGGGGGGTAAGTTCCTTCGCGTACTCTGTGCAAAATATCTATATGTATATGTATATCTCTGAGAGTTTTCGGAATCTTAACGAGTGTTGTGGGTAATGTATTTCGTAGCAAATAGTGAGCTACGTTTGTTCCTTTAGGAAACTCTGCCAACAATACCTTTCCAGAAAATACTCTCTCGATACTGCAGTTTAGATAAATATGTGATTAGTGCAATGTTTTCACTTTTTCCCCTCATTGGCCTCTTTCTTCCAAGTCAGTGTTTGAAATTTTACGATTGTGATGTACATTTAGTTATTACGATGACGATTGCTCGTGTGTAACGTTGGGTATGCGCACATTATAACTGCTATATCGTGTTATATATCGTTTCCCACTTCAACAGGCCTGCATATTGTCCACATTAGTCGGACATTCGCACTGTTTTTGACATTCGTATGCCAGTCTGTCCATAAGGATCACCTCGATAACACACAACAACACTTTTATTTTCAAAATTGATAATGCTGTACTCATTTTTGTCTACTTTTACTAATTTTTAGGACAGAGTCATCTTCAAGAAAAATTCCATTTTCCCTCATTCCGACAAAGACGACGTGTCTAGTGTTGTAGCTTCAGATTTTGAAGGGAATTTCCAATACATGTAGCATAACAGATCATGTAATTAAAACAGCATCAGTGATTTTAATTTCAATATATTTCTTTTGTGTACAGATAAATGTAGCACCACTCTCAATTCAGCCCAATACTGTTGATTTCCTCGAGCGGGGAATAAGTTAGTTGCTGTTAGCGAACAACTGGAAATCCCTCTGTCTGGTGCCAAGCGACTTGAAGGTGCTGCAAGTGAGTGTGATGGGCGAACTATTTAAAGGCCCATACCAGAGGTAACGTAAGTAGCACAAATACTATCCGCTCTAGTTGATACTAATAATTATCTGTCATATCACTACTCAACAAAGTAGACTAAAAGTGACATATGAAATGGTTCTGTACAAGAGCCGCAGGGACGAGGGAAAACTCTAGGCTTCACACATCTTTCTTTCACAAACGGGATTGAGGTTGTTAAGATAACTGAAATTAAAACTGAACTTTACGGTCAACTTCACCTGTAAAGAAGCATGCTGTGTCCCGTGTCATGGTGAGGCAAACACCAATGGTTAGAGGGCTCTTAGTCTTCGACAGTATGTACTTGTGGCTAATAATGGCACCCATTAGAGAAATAATGAGCAGCGGATAGGAATAGTCACCGAGTGAACTTAGTGTAGTTACCTGAAGCCTTTAAAGAAAATGCTGAAGAGGCTATTTCGGCAGCCAGTTAATAAATATTGTGGTGCTATAATTAGTAGGTCAGGGAGCACGTTGGAAGAAATTATGCCTGTCACTTTGGCTTCAGCATCATACTGTGGATGTCCCAACGACTGACGGACTTGGCTGTCCGGACCAGAAGTTCTCACAAAGTTTCAACAAAGCCCACAATCAACAGCATTGTCCCAAAAGGCAATGTTGCCTTCTGTTTCTTAGCCAAGTATAATTCCTGAAGCAGAGAATACGAAGGTTCTTTAACCAATTAGGCTGCTCTTTCTGGACTTACGCCTTGGGGTTGAGAACAGTAGGACATTGCTAGAATGTCAGCTGACATAACTCCATTTTTAATCGCAATATATCGTAGATCCCTGGAAGAAAAATCTGTGTCCAGTTGTTGGAAGAAAGCAAATGCAGCTCTGTCTGCAAGAAAAGTGCTAAAAGTGTTCCACAAAATTTTTCATTGAGGCCTAGCTGTTGCAGGGCTTTAGAACTCGTACTTCAGTCAAACATAATAAGGTATCTCGAGCAGAAGGATGATCTTTATGACAAAATGTGTGACCAAAGTTACACTCATCTCACATCTCATCGAGGAAGTTGTGAATGAAGGCAACTAGTTGGATGCAGTGTTTCTTCAGTTAGAAAATATTTTGACTAATTATTACAAGAAGTCTTATTAATGTAATTACGATAATTACGATGATACGGGACATCAGACGACGTTTGTGACAGGATTAAGAATTTCTTGGTAGGGAAAACATGGATTATTATCTTGAATTGGGAGTTACCGACAGAATACGAAATAACTACGAACGTGCGCCAGTCTGGTGCACTGGAAGCGTTGCTTTATGTGTTGTACATTACTGACCTGTTAGACCATATTAATAGCGATTCTAATTTCTTACGAATGATGAAGGTATCTGTAACGAAGCACGTCTACTATCCGGAAAAGAAGTCTGCACCGATATATAGACAAATGCAGGTAGGATTTAAACCGTGGTCGAGGGGTAGCGTCTTTGATTCATAATCAAAACGTCTTCAGTCCTGGGTTCGATCCCCGCCACTGCCTAAATTTTGATAAATAATGAGCATTGCCGGCTGAAGACTTCCGGCATAAGAAGTCAGCCTCATTCTGCCAACGGCCTTGTCAAAGAGGGCGGAGGACCGGATAGAGGTTCAGGGCACTCTCTTGTCCTAGGGGTGGGAAATTGCCCCTAAAGGCGGAAGAGTCAGAAATGATCAACGACATGAGGATGAAGAAGGCAATAGAAACCACTGCATTAAAGACACGTAACGTGTATCCACAGGACATGTGGCCTGTAATTGATGAGGTGTCATGATGATCTCTCCATTGGCAAAAGATTCCGGAATAGTCCCCCATTCGGATCTCCGGGAGGGGACTGCCAAGGGGGAGGTTACCATGAGAAAAAGATCGAATAATCAACGAAAGGATAACGTTCTGCGAGTCGGGGCGTGGAATGTCAGAAGCTTGAACGTGGTAGGGAAACTAGAAAATCTGAAAAGGGAAATGCAAAGGCTCAATCTAGATATAGTAGGGGTCAGTGAAGTGAAGTGGAGGGAAGACAAGGATTTCTGGTCAGATGAGTATCGGATAATATCAACAGCAGCAGAAAATGGTATAACAGGTGTAGGATTCGTTATGAATAAGAAGGTAGGGCAGAGGGTGTGTTACTGTGAACAGTTCAGTGACCGGGTTGCTCTAATCAGAATCGACAGCAGACCAACATCGACAACGATAGCTCAGGTATACAAGCCGACGTCGCAAGCTGAAGATGAACAGATAGAGAAAGTGTATGAGGATATTGAAAGCGTATTGCAGTACGCAAAGGGGGACTAAAATCTAATAGTCATGGGCGACAGGAATGCAGTTGTAGGGGAAGGAGTAGAAGAAAAGGTTACAGGAGAATATGGGCTTGGGACGAGGAATGAAAGAGGAGAAAGACTAATTGAGTTCTGTAACAAGTTTCAGCTAGTAATAGCGAATACCCTGTTCAAGAATCACAAGAGAAGGAGGTATACTTGGAAAAGGCCGTGAGATACGGGAATATTTCAATTAGATTACATCATGGTCAGACAGAGATTCCGAAATCAGATACTGGATAGTAAGGCGTACCCAGGAGCAGATATAGATTCAGATCACGATGTAGTAGTGATGAAGAGTAGGCTGAAGTTCAAGACATTAGTCAGGAAGAATCAATACGCAAAGAAGAGGACTTACGGTCAAATAAGGCAGAAGGGATAGATAACATTCCATCAGAATTTCTAAAATCATTGGGGGAAGTGGCAACAAAACGACTATTCACGTTGGTGTGTAGAATATATGAGTCTGGCGACATACCATCTGACTTTCGGAAAAGCATCATCCACACAATTCCGAAGACGGCAAAAGCTGACAAGTGCGAGAATTATCGCACAATCAGCTTAACAGCTCATGCATCGAAGCTGCTTACAAGAATAATATACAGAAGAATGGAAAAGAAAATTGAGAATGCGCTAGGTGACGATCAGTTTGGTTTTAGGAAAAGTAAAGGGACCAGAGAGGCAATTCTGACGTTACGGCTAATAATGGAAGCAAGGCTAAAGAAAAATCAAGACACTTTCATAGGATTTGTCGACCTGGAAAAAGCGTTCGACAATATAAAATGGTGCAAGCTGTTCGAGATTCTGAAAATAGTAGGGGAAAGCTGCAGGGAGAGGCGGGTCATATACAATATGTACAACAACCATGATGGAATAATAAGAGTGGACGATCTAGAACGAAGTGCTCGTATTAAGAAGGGTGTAAGACAAGGCTGTATCCTTTCGCCCCTACTCTTCAATCTGTACATCGAGGAAGCAATGATGGAAATAAAAGAAAGGTTCAGGAGTGGAATTAAAATACAAGGTGAAAGGATATCAATGATACGATTCGCTGATGACATTGCTATCCTGAGTGAAAGTCAAGAAGAATTAAATAATCTGCTGAACGGAATGAACAGTCTAATGAGTACACAGTATGCTTTGAGAGTAAATCGGAGAAAGACGAAGGTAATGAGGAGTAGTAGAAATGAGAACAACGAGAAACCTAACATCAGGATTGGAGGTCACGAAGTCATTGAAGTTAAGGAATTCTGCTACCTAGGCAGTAAAATAACCAATGACGGAGGGACCAAGGAGGACATCAAAAGCAGACTCGCTATGGCAAAAAAGGCATTTCTGGCCAAGAGAAGTCTACTAATATCAAATACCGGCCTTAATTTGAGGAAGAAATTTCTGAGGATGTACGTCTGGAGTACAGCATTGTATGGTAGTGAAACATGGACTGTGGGAAAACCGGAACAGAAGAGAATCGAAGCATTTCAGATGTGGTGCTATAGACGAATGTTGAAAATTAGATGGGCTGATAAGGTAAGGAACGAGGAGGTTCTACGCAGAATCGGAGAGGAAAGGAATATGTGGAAAACACTGATAAGGAGTAGGGCCAGGATGGTAGGACATCTGCTAAGACATGAGCGAATGACTTCCACGGTACTAGAGGGAGCTGTAGAGTGCAAAAACTGTAGAGTAAGACAGAGATTGGAATACGTCAAGCAAATAATTGAGGACGTAGGTTGCAAGTGCTACTCTGAGATGAAGAGGTTAGCACAGGAGAGGAATTCGTGGCGGGCCGCATCAAACCAGTCAGTAGACTAATGACCAAAAAAAAAAAAAAAAAAAACACGATGTAAAAGTGGTGCGAACTTTGGCTTTTCATTAGACACACAGGATTACGAAATCATTGAACTCCACAGAACTGAAAGGTCCTGTAATATGACTAACATACCGAGTCACATTCGCAGCCGGTCACCTCATGCAAATGTCTCGGTGTCACAATGTTTATTGATATTTAAATCGAATGATCACTTACGCTCAGTCGCAAGCAGAGCTGATAGCAAAATTTAGGTCGTTGTAAGAATACTAGGAATATGCGATCGGTCTACGAATAAGACCGCTTACGAATCATTTTTGCGTGTCACTTATGCACATTGCATAAGTGAATGGGAACCATATCAAACAGTACTAACAACGGATACGGAATGTAACCAGAGAAGAGCTGAAGTCGATTCGACTCATGACAGTGGGTCATGGCAAAGCCGAACAAGGTGATTTGGAATATGCTTGAAGATAACCGCCTGTTACCGCTTGAAAGCCTGTTTATAATGTTTCAAGAATCGGTATGAACTGAAGAAACATACTTAAGCCCCCTATGTCGCAACCGCGAAGACAAGGACATTAATATAAAGGTGCATCCATACACCATTACAAGGGGAAGATGTACTGTGCTAAGTGCTGACGCCACGCACTTCACAGCCGTTCACAGAGCGTCTATTCGGCTTTTCTGTTAGATAGCCACACGGTAGTCACTGGTTGACACTGACTGATACGCATTCTGGCGAAAGCTTGTGGATATACAGGCTGTAACGGGTACAAACGCAGATATTTTACACGTTTTACGTTAATATATACACATTTCATTAATCTGGTTTTTTTCCAGCGTTGAACAGTCTTTCCACAAACGCATCACAAACTTCACGAACGGATGTTTTGTGCACGGTCATAACGGCAGCACTAATTGGACTAGGCCATTACTCATTTAGCTCCCACACGTCTACACTTCAATCTGACATGTTGTCCATGTGAAAATAAGCATTAGTGACTTACTCTTACCTCATATACTTGGATGTGCTACCCAGCCTAAGGACATATGACTTGTAATAGCTTTAGTTATTAGTCTACAAATGACATATATGTGGATGTAATCTATTCAGTAGACTGTCGTCAATCACGAAAATAAATATCTGTAATTATAGCTCGTTACACCCTGTATAGCCATTTCATGCATAGCGACGATTTTTCAGTCAAATCAGTCAGGCACTGATTTCATTGAGTTACGTCGTCGCTGTGCAATGCATCCATTAAAGTAACATATTATTAAGTGATCTAGGAGTCATGTCCTGCTGTAGTTCCTCCTGACCATCCGCAACCTCTTCTCCACTCACTCGGTGCCCAGTCCTCGAGGTAAAGTCTACTACTTTTCCCTCCAAGAATATGAAATAAATCATGAAGTCCACTCATGTTTTCAAGTGTAAACTACCTTACCACTTCCAATCCGAGCAAAACTTCTAGCGTGCTCTTTCCTTTCATAACTGCAATCCTACCCGCTCCTGTCAGAAGCACCTCCAGCACTGAAACGCCTTAATGCTAATACCACATACCCTTTTCGTATCAATTTGTCTCCAGTCCCAGCCAAATGTTAGCCGGAGATGACATCAGCCTCATCCACGCAGGATTCAAAATGGCACCTATCACCAACATCTCCATCGATCTCCAGATCATCGTTTTCATTCTTGTCAGTGTAAGTTCATCCATTTGTAATTGGCTTTATTCAATCTCTGAAGTGCCGTAGTATGGCTGCTGCAATTTCATTACTTCCTGGAGGAATGTTAATAACTGTTAAAATAAAAAAGAAATGAAAATAAACGTTTTAGACATCATCATTCGCAACAAAAGAACGTATTGGTTTGTTTACCCACATCTTCGATGATCTGCTAGATAGAAAGTATAAGTTGTACAGATGCAGTATGCTGTGCCTACCTTGCTGCCGAAGATGAGTCCGAGCAGCAGAGTGACCGTTAGCTGCGTGTGACAGAAGAAGATGATGTACAACAGGTCCGGGTTGGCGGGCGATTGCAGGAACAACCTGAAAACACGCACAGAAACATACAGGTGCTGGCTGCATTTGGCAAGTAACATGGCGACTGCAGGAGCAAACTGCAACACACTGAGAGATTCACAATAGAACTGGTATTTTATTTACTCTGCTCCCGTAATAAGTGTCTCTGTACATACAACTTCTGTATCGAGTCTAATCTATGTTAGTAGCGTTGTGACAACAGCAACGTGCATTTTAAAACAGAACTTGTCCAAAGGGAAGTGTCACTTGGCACCTTGTTCCTAGCTGCATAAACGTCAAAAAATGTAAAATCGATGGTATAGAAATCAAGCGTACATTTTCTGTGACTAAATACAGCAATCTAGCTTCTAAAAATAGAATAATGTACAGAGAGAGAGAGAGAGAGAGAGAGAGAGAGAGAGAGAAATAGATAGATAGAGACAGAGAGAGAGAGAGAGAAATACGATCAAAATGTTTAGGTTTTATTCAGCGGCACTGCGTACGTCATAATCTCATAAGACGAACCTTGGCCTCAGATTAAATATGTACCACGAAACCAGTACCTTAAAATACGTATTAAACACAATATTAATCAATCATAACTAAAACCAAGAAATTAAAATTTGTGCTACATATTTTATTGTGATGGTCGTCAAACGTTTTTGCTCAAGACTCTATACTGACATTGTGACGTGACACATCGAGCCACATAGGTATCGACTCCTACATTAATTGGTAACCTACTTAATTAGTATGTTAGGAAACACCAATGGACAAGCTATAGTAAGGGCACGATAGATTGCCGCCGGTTGCCAAGACTGATCGTTAAGAGCCGACACCATGCGTAACTCTGGAGGACGGCTGTTCTGCGTTTCAGGGTAGCTGCCACCCTCAGCGACCCCAAAGTTGTGACATTGTAATTGCCTTACGAACTGTTGTTATGTTCTCTACGTGAGCGGATGATCAATTAATTAGTCACAGTAATAGTACCTACATTAAAATTCATTATGCAAAGTATGACACGACCACAAATGCATACAGAATGTTTTGAATGCCATCTTTCTTCCGGTAATTGTATTGAATTTCAGCAATGTTCCTCGTTACAAATAAGTACCGTATTTGAAGGTAACATCTCTGTTATGCTCAGTCACGAACCCATTTAACTACTGTGGCCAAATCTGTATGTTATAACAATAAGATTTTCTTGGAACATTGTTCGCAGGAAAACGCAGTGATCAATAACATTATGTTACAATGAGACTGTTTTATTGAAATAATTTTAATATATCGTAGCAGCTGACCGGAACAAATCGCACACGTCCGTGAGTTGCCAGCACGGGAAGACAAACAAGATATTCCCCTTCTCACATCCACTAACTCTGCAGTGGGTACACGGCCTACCCCTCTGCCTCTGGGGTAGGCCTACGTCTGCAGCTTTACTTAGGTCACATCGGAATTCACACGCCGATTAAAATTAATAAGGTCTTAAAACATTACTGTGTCTGGAACTATTTTCTTTTTCTGTTATCGAACAGGAGAACTTCACTCTAGAGGAGCTCTTAATGTTGGTAAACATTTTTGGATTTGCTTGTTAGCAGCTTGATACGTATTATTATAAAATACTATTGAGAATAGCGGGCCGCATGAATGCTTGATTCAGACACTGTTTTAGAGTGTTCTATTAGATTTGCGATGGTTTTTTAGTTGGCGTTGAAGGCAATTTTATACGCACATAGGAGATATGCTAAGTGAAACGAAACAGGAAATAAGTGACTTTCGTAAATATTTTAGCTCCTCCAGACGAGTTTGCACCACCGAGAACAAGCGCAGTCAGATTCAGTGTAATTAAGAACACGAACTGGTCATGAATTGTCCAAATCCAATGAAATCTTTAACTGTTTATTGTTTAGTATACGAGTTTACGATGTCATAGGCATGGTCAATAGGAGACTTAACATTCTACAAACCGAGTAGATACCATCTATAGATAAATCATAATTTTTCACAAAAGAACAAAAAGCAATTTTGTATATAGACGTTACTAGTCATGTGACACATAAGTAGGAGACATGAAAACAACAGAAAATACATATTTGCTCAGTAGCGTTATATTCTCCTAGGTCTCCCTGTTCAAACAGCTGCAAATTGTAACACCGGAAGCTCCAGTTTTAGGACTGTTTTGACAGAATCTGCTGATTATCCAAAATGGTGAAGGTCAGTCCTGTATGGCTATCTGTCTGAGATATTAATCACGATAATTGAGCATTCAAAGAACTACTGATATGAAGTGATATTAATATGTGAATTATTAACCTCATGAATTTTGTAACATCTATGACATGCAGACACAGAAACACTTCAAATGACTCCATCTTCATACCTCTCAGGCTGAGCTAGAAACTTTTATTATTCACACAGAACGTATTTCGGACCAGATTTCAGTTTTACATCACCATCGTGGTAAAACCTGTGGTGAGTTCCTGTGGGACCGAACTGATGAGGCCGGCCGGAGTGGCCGTGCGGTTATAGGCGCTACAGTCTGGAACCGCGTGACCGCTACGGTCGCAGGTTCGAATCCTGCCTCGGGCATGGATGTGTGTGATGTCCTTAGGATAGTTAGGTTTAAGTAGTTCTAAGTTCTAGGGGACTGATAACCACAGTAGTTAAGTCCCATAGTGCTCAGAGCCATTTGAACCATTTTTGAACTGATGAGGTAACCGCTCCCTAGGCTTACACACCACTTAATGTAACTTAAACTAAGTCACGCTAAGGTCACACACACACACACACACACACACACAGACACACACACACACGCATGCACCCGGGGGAGGATTCCAACCTCCGACGGGGGGAGCCGCGCTAACCGTGGCAAGGCGCCCCTGACCGCGTGGATACACCGTGTGGACTCCTGGTAAACAGGAAGTGAAATAACCTGTGAGTTTAGCGAATTCAACAGTATCAAGTAATTAATTTTGGAGTAGACTTATGACTGACTCTCAGTGGGTGTAACTGACTGTAAATAGTTCGATTAGTGAAGTTTCCTGGCAGATTAAAAATATCACATCACGATTAAAGGCTGGTACCTTTGCCTTCCACGGATAATGTATATAGACGGCATTAATATGGCGCATACAAGGTACAAAAGGGCAATGCATTGGTAGAGCTGTCATTTGGATTCAGCAGTTCAGAGATGTGATAGAAACACGTATACATAATACACTGAGGTGGCAAAGGTCATGGGATATGAATGTATATTAGGACGTAGATGCATGTGCTTACTGTTGTTACCAGGGGGAAATATTCAGCGTGCCTCACCAATTACAAAATCAACTCTTTTGTCATGTCCAATATTACCCACTTCGCAATTCCTTTAGTTGGAGAGGTATTAGTCTCTAAAATTGCTGTTCCCTTTTACTGACAGTCTGGCTTCTACCAAACTACCACGCACAAAAGTGAGACTCATTAAGGAACACCCACAGAGAGCCATCCATTGAACCAGTCGACTCTAGGTCTAGGCCATGTATGTGTCGGTTGTCTGTAGTACGGTTTCAGAGGTACATCACGCATGGAACTTGGCGTCTCAATCCACTTTCAGCAATATCTCACCTACAGTCTGTAATGACATTCTGCATCCAAGCCCTGCTCAAATTTCAGTTGTTGTCATCCACGATTACGTCGCATCCAGTCGGACAATCCTTCCTGTAGTGTAGTTCTTCTGGAAAGATCTGTTCCTATTCTTCTTGACAGTCATTCGCTCCTTAGTGCATCTCGTTACTCTCATTGTGCTGCCATTTCAGTACAGCCACCTGTCTGTGCTATATGTCGGTATGATACCCCCATGTTTCTCATGCGAATGATTGTACCTTTCTCAAAGTCCGAAATATGGCGACTAGCTGTACCTGAAATACATCCGAGCTTCCAGTGCTATGAAAGCCACCTGAAAGGTTCCTGTAACATTAGACACACCCACTAGCGAATGTGTACTCACGCCAATCTTCGTCTGTTGGATTGACCTTTTCATGTATTGAAATTACTCAAAAGAATCTTACATTGGGGTGTAATCCGGGACAGTCTACCCCTCTGGCACAAAAATACTGAAGTAAAGGTTGGCTAATGTTCGGTCGAGGTGTTCGTGGTGTAACACTTTTCATTCTGACATGCTGTGGCGTTCTGTCTATACGGCTAGAAACCCGTCTGGAACAACAACGTCGTAGGTTTGCCACATGTCACACAGTCGCTTTACACCAGAAGACAATTTTGCAGCATTTCCACAAGGCGAACCTTGCAGCACCACCAAGGGTCGCGAACCGGGGGAGGACCTATTTTCCTCCACAACCCACGTGACCTAAAACAGTTCCTGCGATATCCTACCGCACGGCAGTATAAGGTACATGTGCAGCCACGCGGAGTGAGTTCACGTTGAGCCAGACCTGCAGACGGACAACCATTGTACTATAACGCCGCTGCCTGCCACCGGCCAGGTGCTTTCTCGACAGACACCGCCTGTCACCAGCTGCTCTACCGATGGTCAAGTCTCCGTGGTTGAGATGTCACACTCTGGTTCACAGACTTCGGTAAAACACTGTGTGCTGTTTTTCCAAGGAACTATATCACTGTGCACGTACTAACGGTAAACGCTTGTGGAACTTGGTTTCCATGTGCAGCAGTAGAACTTTGCAAACATTCTTTTGTGGAAAACTCGACCAAATACGTGACATTGAGTTGTTCAACAATGACCTTCAGCCTGTCAGTCATTTTTCACTGTTAACTGCGTTAACTAATTGAAGCAGACGAGCATCGTACTTTTTACAATAAACCATATTTCTGTAAGGTTAGTTACTTTCATTGTGGATACGGCGGATTCTTTAGTTTTTACGAAGTTTGTTTGTGACTTAAGGGCGAGCCGATAACACAGGTTAGTAGCTTGTGCTTGCTATCCTCGAGCAAATATGTCGTGTGTCCAATGGCTGAAACTTCTGATATGACTTCGCATGTTCTGCTCACCACGTAACACATGAAGTACAGTTTTCACGCCTTGACAGAGAGGTTGACCACATTGTGTGCAATGGTGCCGGTGGTTTCCAATTCGCCTCTCCTGCACAGTATCATGGTGAAGAGCTTCTGCGCTTCGGCTCCATCGTTCCCACCATTCGACCACAAACTCAAGCCGTGGTATAACTAAATCGTGCACATCGGGCAACACATATTGGTCTAAGCAGTCTCCAGTAATGAGCAGCAGCACGCATTCTTGTTAGCTTACTCCAGACCTGCGATCTATGTGCTGGTAAAACAATAAAACGTGGAAGCTGAACCTCACACTCTTCCTTATGACCATGTCAGATCCAGTTTGTGTGCTAATTCGATTCCCAAGTGCTCATAACCATGCCCTGCCACAAACTCTTCAGCTGCCATAAACTCGGTGGGTAACCTAACAGGAAATGGATTCCTCAGATGCAGAGCGTCTTGCAGGACTGGCGTTTCACGTGTCAGAGTCTATCCTGTCAGAGGTCTTATGTGGCCACGTTTGTGAGGGACATTCTGTTGGTGCCCTGCCTGGATGAACCGTTCTGTCCAGACTTGTTAAAATTGAAGGACTCTTCTCTGGAGGCATATTTGCCGCTCATCACGGCATTTGAACAGTAAGTGCGTTCAGAGGTAGCACCGCACGACCAATCTCAGGTTTTTGCTGCTAGGCCCAACTGTCGTTCTCGGTCATATGGTAGGCCAGATTGACAAATGTCTCAGAAAGGCCAGGCACAAAGTGACCCAAATGTTGACCCCAGCAATTGCCATCTTGTAGCCAGTGTTTTGTGTCCCCCCTCTCTCACAAATGCGGCCATCAGCGCGCGAAACGTAAGGCGTGCGGTAAATCAGGCTACAAGGTGGAAGTCTGTCAGTCCAATAAAATGTCCGTGGACTACGTGCATGTCGATTCGCTGTATGATGAAAACAGCATCTGGAGACGAGACTTTACCAGACGTTGTTTATATACAGTCATGTTCCTTCCAATGCAAATATTTTTACCATGACAGTCTCCACTGTCTCTTGCAGACTGACACAGGTTTCTTGGACATAATCATTTACTGGTACCCCTACCAGCAGATAGGCGCCCCACCCCTCTAGCCTATCGATTTCCGGATGCTGTCGTACAATAATGGCATCGTCCATTTTTCCGGCCAGTTCAGTGCTACTGTCTATTATGGCACCCATTCCATCGAGGGTCTCATCGTGGTAGTGAACTCCCCCAGGGAGGGAGGGGATAGATCTATTCGGCGCGGTGGGCCTCGAGGTCCACGATTCCACGCCTAACGTCCATTCCCTTTGGCGTGTCAGCTCTTCTCGACGATTTGTTTACCCGTTTTAGTTCGGTGTTTTCGCCGCCTGGCTTAGGCATCAAAGGTTCTGAGGTCCATATCACTCTACTCCCATCTGCAGCCTCCCAGTTTTCAAAACACGTTTTCTTCCCTTTGCCCTTCAAGACAACTTCAGCATTTGCAGTCTCTCATATTCAGTGGGCGACGCCCATCCTTGTGATGGAGAAGAATAATGGCGCCTTGCGAGTCTGTACGGATTTCTCAGACATGATCAACTCCCCGTCTGGACAGTTTTCATTCGCGGACGTAGTGTTCAGCCAACCACGTGAAGTTCTATATCTTAATGCAGTGCAAGTTGCAGGGACAAACTGTCATATAAAAGAAAGGTGGACTCTGTCGTGTTTGTGTAGATTCCAGTGTATGTCCATTGGTCATCCATGGGTTGTAGCCATACTACAAAAAGTCAGGGCGGTACGCAATGCAAGTTGAACACGATCGCCGATGCATTCCTACCAAAAGTGAAGACCGATATCTGGCCACCTGTGCATTACGGTGTCGTACGCCAGAGGACTGCAAGACGATCGCAGAAGGGCCATTGGAACCGCTGTGTTCGATCAGACTTTAAGAACCAGATTGGGAGAAAGGACCTTACGACCCGAACGCACCGTTCGAGTACCCTGTTTGACACGATAACGTCTCGCCTTCGGTCTTTCATTCGCATGTCAACTGGCAGCTTCGTCATTTTCGGAACTTTATTCGGATTTCCTCTGACGCAAGGTAATGGCCGTGTTCGTGTGTGGAGATATCTTGGTGGGTGACACCTGCCAGATGTTATCCAGCAAATCGACAGATTCGGCCTAAGTTGTGTGATGGTAAGGGTAGGGAAAGTGTTGACATCTGTACGGATCTCGTCGAAGTCTCAACCGCCAGGCAGTACGTCGAACATGGCCTTTTCGGCCATATGGCTGCCGCTGCATACGATGGTGGTCCTGAATTCCCTCTCATGTACGATAATGCTGGAGCTCATGTGGTGGCCGTAACAACGATTGTCCGGCGAAGGCTGGTTATTGAAGTAAAGGAAGGGCCAGCGGAGAATCACAACATAAAACCTATAGCGCCTTTGTGGGACATGCTTCTGTTGCACCATGGACGCTCTAAGAACTCTGAAGCGCTTTTTTGAAGAATGGGAACAGTTACCAAGGGAAGACCTGTGTAGACGTACAAGGAGCATGTCACAAGGGTGTCAGGTGGTGGTATACGCTTGCGGAGGGCACACACGTTATTGAAGCTCTCGAAGTCTAACGAACAGCATCCTGAATGACGGAATGAGTGATTGTTTTCGAGACCTGTCGAACGTTTCAGCTCTTATTCTGTAAATAAACGAGTATGTAAAGAAGTTTTGTGTACTTAATTTGTGAACGATAAAGGTATGATTTGATTCTTATCCAGTCAGAATTAATGTTCAGTGGATTGGCATGTTCCCTACTTCTTTCGAGCAGTGTATATATTTCTATATCTTAATGTTATTGTTCTTTGTAGAATGTAAATGTGTTCAGTGTAACGTAATTAAGAGGAAATCCATTCAGGACCAATTGTGGCGTTGGGAACTGAAGCAACAGCACGGAAACACCTGTTAATCCCAGGAGGAGGAGGCGCTTAGTGGTTAACGTCCCGTCGACAACGAGGTCATTAGAGACGGAGCGCAAGCTCGGATGAGGGAAGGATGGGGAAGGAAATCGGCCGTGCCCTTTCAAAGGAACCATCCCGGCATTTGCCGGAAGCGATTTTAGGGAAATCACGGAAAACATAAATCAGGATGGCCGGAGACGGGATTGAACTGTCGTCCTCCCAAATGCGAGTCTAGTGTATTAACCACTGCGCCACCTCGCTCGGTGTTAATCCCACTGTACTCACATGGATACGTTGAGGAAGACGGAGAGAAGGAACTCGTTGTATATGGCCATGGAGATGAAGCGGCTCTCGTTGAACTCTGAGGGGGCTTTCCGCACCACGATGCACAGCCGAATGCCCCACACCAGGAACATCACCTCCACTGGAACATAAAAGTTTCGTAACTACTTTTTGCCGTTCGTAACCTCTAACTCGTTTCGTAAGTAATAATAGCTAGGTGTCCACAAACATTGTCTCCAACCAAGGCGGGTTCTTATACGATATAGTATTTACGACTAATAATGACGGGGTGGATGCTGGACCTCAGAGGCAAAATTCTGAATTATAGACAAACAATGAGTTGCTATCAAATTTCACACTGAATGCATACGATCCATGTGACTCCTTGTCATACAGTAAAACTCCTCCAGCACACCACAAATAGGAATCTTCAACCACAGTGCCATACTTTGATCTATGTTATTGTTTTTTTATCTTATGCTACTAGTCTTCTCACTGGTTTGAAGCGAGCTACCACCTTTACCTCTCCTGTTGTAATATCCTCGTTTCTTACTAGCCCTTACACTTAATGTCTAAAGGTATTTGCTGTCTAAATTCCTAACTCATCTACAACAATGGCCATCTTCGGATTTCTCTGGTTCTACTGAAGTTATTCCTCAACGACTTGACCCAGTTCCTATCAATCTGACACTTTTAGTCACTTGATACATTCCTTTTCTTCCAGATACTTAGGAGAAAATTCCTATTTTCTAATTTACATTTCATACCATAAATGTAAACATTCTTCTGTAACCGCGGATTTCCACTTTTCATTTCTAGTCCTCTCCACTTTTCCCACAGTTTTCACTTCTATACAATGCTGAACTTTGTGCAGTGAATGTTCAAGCAAGGTCAGCTGTTGCGCTTCATTTCGTAGGTATCCACATTAATTGAAGAAGGTCAAAGAAAAAAAAAGTTCACCAGTCGAGACAAAAAGCTCTCTCCCATTTATTATGTGGCAAACCCGCTAAAATATTTTAATTACGTCGACCACAAGTGTAAGTTAAATACGTAGCTCTCCTCTCGTAGAGACAGTAAATTAACTGCATCTCATTACCATTGTCTCTGCACGCTAACTGTGAGAACAGACCGCAGTAGAAAGAGGTGGCCACTAGATGCAAGGCTACCGTGTAGTATGCTCCGTCTGGCTGTGTCCCGTATTCCTGTATAAACCTATTAAAGAGAACGGAGAGGTTGTTCTGGGACGGAAGACAGTAATTCGATATTGAAGCTATGTTTTCCGTGTACTTTACATCCCACGTAGACAAGCTGTTTCTCTGACGATACTATTGTATTACAAATTTTTCCTCTTCACCCACAAAAAAGCAGGTTGATTTTACCACACACATGTCGTTTTACACATTTAAAAGATCGTCAGCTATCTGGCGTGAAACATATTTACAATATTCATACGGTATTGAGGAAAGATTTTTTTCCTTGGAGTGGCAACTACGTTTTTATTATATCAGGATGTGGGGTATGCAAGCAAATTTTCTGTGCAGCAATGTGTACTGTGTTACGTTATTTACAATAATATGTAAATATATCACTTGGATAAAGAGGAAGTGTATTAGTTAACAATAGAGACTGTTAGGTAGGAGGTGTTACATAAGTATACAAGGCAGGATACTCATCACCAAAAGCCACATAAAAACTTCAAATCAAAGCTAAGAAACCGACTTCTAGTACGTATTAAAACACACTCAAAAATAGAGCATACATTTTCAGACATACAGAAACAGAGAAAAATATTTTAAAAAGCTTAATTTTAAGTTTTTCGGGACAGGCAAAAGTAGCACTCAATATTTTTTGACCGGTTCTGTTCAATTTACTAGGGAGTCGTCAGAAACTGTCGAACTTACACTGTGGAATGTACAAAGCGTTACAATATGGGGACATAAATTAACGCAAAGCAGCGCACTCAATTTATAGTCTGATAACTTCCGCTGAAGATAGTTAGCTGGTTACATTGCTGATGTAAGATATTAAGCTGACTATGTAAGTGTCTGTCATGTCTATGGTCATGTCATTCCAAAACATAACATAGTATTTGTATTGAGCGAGGTAAGGTCGTGAATACGAAGGTGATTGAGAGAGCCTTTGCCGCTGTTTTCTACAAGTCGAATTAAGGTATATTAACGTAGTCACAAGTATACGCACTATTGTGTGTACCTCACTCTATACTAACACACAGTCCGCACATAAGTTAAGACCTATGTACCGTAGCAGCATTTAATCTGACGTGCGCCTGTAGTAGACTTACTTACCTTGGCTTCATTACTGCACGCGAATCGCTGTCCTAGCTGTAAATTCTTCAGCGGACCGAAAGCGTGGAAGTTACTTGGGGCCAGGTATGGACTGTGTGTCGGGTATCCATACTCTCCCAGTAAAACGACTCCACGGTAAAGGCGGTCCTGACTTAAACATTTTTTTAATTCTTTAATTTCAGTCACCAGTCTTCTGTCTGGTTTGAAGCGATCCGCGACGAATCTAAAGCTTTTACGTCTTCAGCTCACTTTAGTACCATGGAAGAGATTCCCTGATGACAGATGTCATATCACCCTGTCCCTTCTCCTTGTCAGCGTTTTCCACATATTCCTCTCCTCTCCGGTTCTGCTCAAACCCTCCTCATGTCATACCTTACCAGTCCACCTTATTTTCAACATTGGTCTGTAGTACAACATCTCGAATGCTTCAATTCTGTTCAGTTCCGATTGTCCCACAGTCCATGCTCCTATATCTTACAATTCTGCGCTCCCAACGTACATTCTCAGATATTTCTTCTTCAAATTAAGGCCTGTGTTTGATGCTGGTAGATTTCTCTTGGTGACCCCCGTCGGAGGTTCTAGTCCTCCCTCGGGCATGGGTGTGTGTGTTGTTCTTAGCGTAAGTTAGTTTAACTTCGATTAAGTAGTGCGTAAGCCTAGGGACCGATGACTTCAGCAGTTTGGTCCCATAGTCCTTAACACAAAATCCAATTCTCTTGGCGAGGAATGCCCTTTTTGCCAGTGCTAGTCTGCTTTTGATGTGCCCCTTGCTCTGTCCGTCATTGGTTATTTTACTGCCTACGTAGTAGAACTCATTAACTTGACCTACTTCGTGAACCATCAAACCTGACGTTACGTTTCTCGCTGATTTCATTTGTGCTACTTCTCGTTACTATCATCTTTCTTCGTTTTACTGTCAGTCCATGTTCTGTACTAATTAGACTGTTCATTCCATTTAGCAGATCATGTAATTCCTCTTCACTTTCACTCACGATAGCTATATCATCAGCGAATCGTTTCACTGACATCCTTTCACCATGAATTTCCATTTGACGCCTGAACCTTTCTTTTATTTCCATCATTGCTTCTTCGATGTACATATTGAACAATACGGCGAAAGACTACATTCCTATTTTCCACCCTGTTTAATCAGAGCATTTCGTTCTTGGTCGTCCGTCCTTGTCATTACTTCTTTGCTCTTGTACATATTTATTTATTTATACATTTATTTTACCTGGCAAGATTAGGGCCTTCAGGCCCTCTCTTACACCTAACCAGGCATACTCAGACTGAACGAATTTCAGTTTGTACAGAACATTATGGACATACCACTTGTTATACAGTATTAATGTTAAAGAAATAATTAGAGACTATAACAGTAGTACAAGAATAATTATAACAATAAAAATATTAATTACTACAATCAAGAATAATAATAATAATTATAGTAATGACTATGTATATGAAAGTAAACATATTTTTCTTTTATGAATGTCAGTACTATTACTAGTTGGGAATTTTCTCGTTATGTTCTTGCAGCTTGTGAGTTATTTATATCGAGCAGAGACATAAGACGATAGAACGGGGTGAAAGAGATATAGAAGAGGTATGTAGATTAGAGGAAGAGAAATACAATGGTAAAATTCGAAGTTATGATGGAGAGGAGAAAGAAAGAGACGAGAGGGGCACAATAACGGTGGCTATACCGGCCATAATATGTAAGTTTTGAGTTCCCTCTTGAATGTTTAGTGGTTCTGGATAAGACGCAGATCACAGGGGAGCGCATTCCACAGTCGTATGGCTGAGATGGAGAATGACTCTGAGAATGATTTTGTGTTATGTAAACGTACAGCCAAGATGCTAGACGTATCCCACCTGGTACTGAGGTTGTGGAATGATGATAGGTGTTTAACGTGAGAAGATAAGTATTGGGGCACCAGTGACTAAGAAATCGATGAAGTAACAACATCGTGTGGAGATTGCGTTCCTTATGTGGGCGTATCCAACCTAGCTGGGAGTATGAAGGACTGATATGATCAAACAACCGTATATTGCACACGTATCTAACGCAAGCATTCATCACTAGCTCGAGGCATCTTGAATTTTCTCTATTTGTGCCGTGTTGAACTACATCACAGTAGTAAAGATTAGGCAAGACTAGTGTTTGGACTAATTATTGTTTAACATGGGTTGGCAATATTTTTCTAAATTTTTGGATTGCTTGTAGGGAGGAGAGCGATTTCCTGCAAGCTGTGACTGTTTGTTCTTCCCGGTTTAGGTGTTAATAAAAGATTATTCCAAGGTCTTTTACTGTTTTTTGGTATGGTGGTTGGGTACAGTTGAGGAGTGTTTGAGAGACTGTTTCGCGGAAGTACCGGCTGATTAAATTTGGATGAGAAATAAGAATGAACTGAGATTTCTTGGGGTTTAGTTTCAGACCTAGGTTCTGTGCCCATCTGGAAACAGAGCAATGATCTGCGTTCATACTCGCTACTACGTCAGCAATGTTCTTGGGGCTGCAGTTATGTACAGTTGGATGTCGTCGGCATACAGATGGTAGTTGCAGGAGTGAATCACTGAAGAAATATCATTAATGTACAGTGAGAAGAGTAATGGACCTAGGACAGAGCCTTGGGGAACTCCAGAGCGCACGTTTTTCAATGATGACTTCTCCGACCCACAAATGACGTGTTGACTTCTGTTTTTGAGGTAACTGTCGAACCAGTGTATTGCGCTGTTTGAGAAATTCAGCTGTTTCATTTTAATTACTAATATATCAAAGTCAACTGTATCAAAAGCCTTGCTAAAGTCAAGCAGTGTTCACGTCTGTCCATAGCATGTTTAATGTCATCAGTTACTTTGATTAATGCAGTTGCTGTACTATGGTGCCTTCGGATGCCTGACTGATATTTATCAAGGG
Organism: Schistocerca serialis cubense; assembly: GCF_023864345.2. Classification (NCBI taxonomy): domain Eukaryota; kingdom Metazoa; phylum Arthropoda; class Insecta; order Orthoptera; family Acrididae; genus Schistocerca; species Schistocerca serialis. Next base: position 737,931,025 of record NC_064643.1, on the reverse strand, counting down.
TGAGACTTCCTGGCAGATTAAAACTGTGTGCCCGACCGAGACTCGAACTGGCTGTGGCTAAGCCATGTCTCCGCAATATCCTTTCTTTCAGGAATGCTAGTTCTGCAAGGTTTGCAGGAGAGCTTCTGTAAAGTTTGGAAGGTAGGAGACGAGGTACTGGCAGAAGTAAAGCTGTGAGTACCGGGCGTGAGTCGTGCTTCGGTAGCTCAGTTGGTAGAGCACTTGCCCGCGAAAGGCAAAGTTCCCGAGTTCGAGTCTCAGTCGGGCACACAGATTTAATCTGCCAGGAAGTTTCATATCAGCGCACACTCCGCTGCAGAGTGAAAATCTCATTCTGGATTTATCAAGGGTGTTATGAGTTTTGAGGTAATCCGTCAGCTGTTCATGGACGATGTATTCTAGGGCTTTAAATATTGCAGGTAGTATGCTGATCGGCCTGTAGTCACCTGGCGACTTTGGATTGTCAGTTTTGGGTATAGGTTGAATTAAATTTTACTTCCACTCAGTAGGATATGTACTACTGACAAGCGACAGGTTGCAGATGTCTGTGATAACTGGAATAATAGTGTCTACAACGTTCTTAATCATGCCAATGCTCACTCCATCATTTCCTACTGCCTGGGAAGAGATTCTCGTATTTGCCTTGTGTACTGTGCCTGTAGTGACATGTTTTAAGAAAAACTCGTCTCTTGATAGATTGATATCTTGGGGCTGGTAATTTGTCGCTGCGTGACAGTTTACAGCTGTTGACAAGAAATCGTTTAATTCTTCTGCAGACGCTTGATAAACAGCGGCAGATCTTCGCTTCCCTACACCGAAACTGCGCAGCTTTTTCCAAAGTGTAGCAGGTTTCCATATGCCGCATACAACAGAGATATTGGATATTACCCGTCTCTCCCTATAGCTCACCCCTGTTTTTCTCAGAATATTGAACATCATGCACCATTTTACACTGTCGAACGCTTTTTCCAGGTCTACACATACTATGAACATGTCTCGATTTTTCTGCAGCCTTGCTTCCATTATCACCTGCAAAGTCAGATTTGCCTCTCTTGTGCCTTTAACTTTCCTAAAGCCAAACTGATCGTCATCTGGCTCATCCTCAATGCTCTTTTCCATTCTTCTGCTTATTATTCATTTCAGCGACTTGGATGCATGAGCTGTTAAGCTGTTGTTCGATAATTGTCGCACTTGTCAGCTCTTTTAATCCGAAAGTCAGATGGTATTTCGCCAGACTATTCACGCCAACGTGAATAGTCGTCTTGTTGTGACTTCCCCAAAGATTTCAGAAATTCTGGCGGAATGTTACCTATCCCTTCTGCCTTATTTGACCTTAAGTCCTCCAAAGTTCTCAGGAATTTGGATTCTGATAGTGGTTCTCCTATGTCTTCTAAATCGAGAACTGTTTCTTATCCTGTCACATCAGACAAATCTTCCCCCTCACAGAGAGCATCAATTCAATGTTCCCCCGTATCAGCCCTCTCCTCTGCGTTTAACAGGGAAACTGTCGTTTCAGTCTTAATGTTACCACCCTTGCTTTTAATTTCGCGGAGGGTTGTTTTGACTTTTCTATATGCTGTGTCAGTGCTTCCGACAGTCATTTCTTTTTCTATTTCTTCACATTTTTAATGTAGCTGTTACGTCATAGCTTCTCTGAACTTCGTATATGTTTCGTTCCTCTTCGACATGTATTTCTGTATTCCTCAATTTCCCTGAACATTAATGTACTTCCTTCTTTCATCGATCAACTGAAGTCTTTCTCCTGTTACTTATTGATTCTTTGCAGTTGTCTTCTATGTCACTATGTTTTCTTGTCCAACGTCTCGGATGGCCTTTTTAGAGATCTCCATTCTTGTTCAACTGTACTGCCTACTGAGCTTTTCCTTATTGCTGTATCTATAGCCTTAGAGAACTTCAAGCGTATCTCGTCAATATTTAGTACTGCTGTTCCTCTTCTTTGTGTATAGTTTCCCTAACTAAACCCTTAAACTTCAGCCTACTTTTCATCACTACTACATTATGATTTCAGCAATATCTGCTCCTGTGTACGCCTTACAACTCAGTATCTGTGGTTCCGAATTTTCGTGGAGGATAGCCACGCTAACCATTCTATGGCGCTTCTTTCTGATGGCAACCCGCAGACGCGACAGCGTGGAGCAACAACGGTCGGCATTCGTGGATTCAACAAATTGCACGAAATCCATAACTTCCGAACCACGGCGATCACTGAAGACTTAACATAACTTTCTCAATAGTGAACACAATAGTCCCTTTGGTCAAAGGTGAAGCCAGAAGTGTCCAGGAAATTACCACTTTCCTCTGTACAGGGTCGGTCGAACATTACTTTATGAACGAATCATTCGCTAACCTTTCGTCACGTCAACCAGCTGCTTCGGCATCCACCGACATAACACTTTCTGGTAGCCTAAGGATCTGTGAATGAAGTCGCCAACAGCTACATACGAAACACCAAGCTCCCGGGGAATGTACACACACCGAAGCGTTTCCGCCTCTGCATGCACGGGGGAACTGTCGTTGTCACTCAAGACTTCATGGCCTTTTACGAGTGCACACCACCACCTCATGCGTCTCATCAAAGCAAGACACTGTGCATCATTCGTGGACTGCAGTTCTCTGTGGATTTAGATAGATAGACATTGGTCCCTTGTTTCATAGAACACAAATCACACTTCAATACTGTTCTACCACGGAAGAGTGAAGCAAAACAGCCATCCTCAAAAACAGGCAGCAGCTCCACGTTGTGCAGCTAGTAGCAGATAAAGCCGTGCCGTTCCAAAAAATACCACCCCTGGGAATGGATATGTTGACTTCGCATTTACTGACGTAATTTGGTTAGAAAAAGTAAGGGCAGAGAATTCTTTTTTCGACATCCTATATCTACATCAATTTGAATACCTCACTAAAAATCACTGTAATTCAGTTAATACACTATTATCGAATACGGTGCATAACTTCCATTGCTTAGAAAATGCATTTAAATTGCTACAGTAAATACTAATTTACATTTGAGCCGCAGCATTTGTGGGCATATATATATATATATATATATATATATATATATATATCACTCGTGCACCAGAAAAATTTCATTGTTGAGATACATCTTTAAAAATATATCTTTACAAATATATCGTTAAAAGACATTTCAAAATAGCTATTTTTGAATATACTTCTGTAAGGAAACGCCAGACTCAAATTTCCCTGTTCCTCGGTCTTTTCCAGGTGTAGCTCCTCCTTTTGTGACTCTTGAACAGAGTATTCGCCTTCCAGTCCGCCATGACTATTAAATTTTCATCTACCTTCATGGACTGACTTATATGTTCAATATCGGCATGTAGTTTCTCTACGACTTCAACTTCTGCTTGCGACGTCAGAATGCATACCTGTACTATTGTTAATGGTTTCCGTATGCAGATAATTTTGATGCCAAGAACCCTATCATTGCTCGCAGTAATTCACTTTTTGCCCTACTTTCCTATGCATAATTAATCTCAATTTTGTTATGCCATTTTATGGTGATGTTGATATTATCCTGTAATCCTCTGGCCAGAAATTCCTGTCTCTTTTCCAAAAAAATGGCTCTGAGCACTATGGGTCATCAGTCCCCTAGAACTTAGAACTACTTAAACCTAACTATCCTAAGGACATCACACACATTCATGCCCGATGGAGGACTCGAACTTGCGACTGTAGCAGTCCCGCGGTTCCGGACTGCAGCGCCTAGAACCGCACTATCACCACGGCCGGCTCTCTTTTCCATTTCATTTCACTGATCACTATTGTATCTAGACTGAGAGTTAGCATTCTCCTTTTCAGATTTTATAGCTTTCCTAGCATGTTCAAACTTCTCAGATTGCACGCCTATATTCATAGAACTCCACACTTTCGTTGATTATTCGACCTTTCTCTCATGGTCACCTCCCACTTGGCAGTCTCTCCCCGGGAATCCGAATGGGGTACAAGCCTGGAGTCTTTTGTCTTTCTTCAGTTACTGGCCACATATCCTGCGGATACACATTATGTATCTTTAATCCAGTGGTTTCTATTGATTTATGCATCATCATGCCTGTTATCATTTACGATTCTTCTTCTTTTAGGGGCAGGCACACATTTCATGGGCGAAATTGTGTAATAAACCTCTGGCTGCTTCTGCACACTTTTTGACAAGGCAACTGGCAGATCCACTTGTCAGCCGCAATTGCTCATGATTTTTATTTAAATTTAAAAGAGTGGCAAGTTCGAACCTGGGACTCAGGCCGTCTTGACTACTAGTCGAAGATGCTACTACTAGACTACAGGTACCATAACTTCAAAATATCTAGGATGAATGGCTGCTACATAATTCACTGTGATACACCACAGAAAGGTTAGTTTTGCTGGTAAAGAGTTGACCGACATGCACCTCGTGTAAAGAGTCAATGAATCCGATGGAAGAGCTGCAGAAAAACGCCATTGTGTTCTGAGCGCATGAAACAAGGAAGGGAAATTTTCATGCCTGTTTCATTTTACTCTGCAATACATTCCTTGATTTAGAAAAAGGAGAGCACTTGGATTGCTATGAATGCTTTCCTAATGAGCATGTGCCATTTCTTTCCTCTCACAAAACGAAGTACTCATTCATTTTGAATGTTTTTGGCATTGTGAAAAGACACACTGCAATGGAGTTAAATCTGGGAGAACAGGAAATTTTGCCGAGCACATCTCTGTGCGGGAAGACCGGAGGGTCCGGAGGCGATTTCGTGGGACGACGGCCTTCAAAGCTCCCAGGCATTGTCATTGTTTAGAGGCTCTGGAGTCGTTGGGGAAGCCAAGGGCGGAGGTACAACGAGAATCAGGTCCGGCCTGTTGATGCATTTTTGCAAGCAGCTTTGAAGATTGCGATCACGTATATTCGAAGACACTGTTGTTGTTCTTCTTGTTGTTGTGGCCTTCAGTCCTGAGACTGGTTTGATGCAGCTCTCCATGCTACTCTATCCTGTGCAAGCTGCTTCACCTCTCCGTACCTAATGCAGCTTTCATCCCTTTGAATCTGCTTACTGTATTCATCTCTAGGTCTCCCTCTATGATTTTTACCCTCAACGCTGCCCTCCAGTACAAAATTGGTGACCTCTTGATGCCTCAGAACATGTCCTATCAACCGATCTCTTCTTCTAGTCAAGTTGTGCCACAAACTCCTCTTCTCCCCAATTCTGTTCAATACCTCCACATTAGTTATGTGTTCTACCCATCTAATCTTCCGCATTCTTCTTCAGCACCACATTTCGAAAGCTTCTATTCTCTTCTTGTCCAAACTATTTATCGTCCATGTTTTACTTCGATACATGGCTACAATAAATACTAATACTTTCAGAAACGACTTCCTGACACTGAAATCTATTTTTGATGCTAACAAATTTCTCTTCTTCAGAAACCCTTTCCTTGCCATTGCCAGTCTACATTTTATATCCTCTCTACTTCAATCTTCATCAGTTATTTTGCTCCGCAAATAGCGAAACTCCTTTACTACTGTAGGTGTCTCATTTCCTAATCTAATTCCCTCAGCGTCACTCGATTAAATTCGACTACATTCCATTATTCTCGTTTTGCTTTGGTTGATGTTCATCTTATACACTCCTTTCAAGACACTGTCCATTCAGTTCAACTGCTCGTCCAAGTCCTTTGCTGTCACTGACAGAATTACAATGTCGTCGGCAAACCTCGATGTTTTTATTTCTTCTCCATGGATTTTAATACCTACTCCGAATTTTTCTTTTGTTTCCTTCACTGCTTGCTCAATATACAGATTGTATGACATCGGGGAGAGGCTACAATCCTGTCTCACTCCCTTCCCAACCTCTGGTTTCCTTTTGTGTCCCTCCCTTCTTATAATTGGCGTCTGATTTCTGTACAAATTGTATATAGCCTTTCGCTCCCTGTATTTTACCCCTGCCACCTTCAGAATTTGAAAGAGAGTCTTCCAGTCAACATTGTCAAAGGCTGTCTCTAAGTCTACAGATGCTATAAACGTAGGTTTGCCTTTTCTTAATCTAGCTTCTAAGATGAGTCGTAGGGTCAGTATTGCATCACGTGTTCGAATATTTCTACATAAACCAAACTGATGCTCCCCGAGGTCGGCTTCTACCAGTTTTTCCATTCATCTGTAAAGAATTCGCGTTAGTATTTTGCAGCCGTGACTTATTAAAGTGATAGTTCGGTAATTTTCACATCAGTCAACATCTGCTTTCTTTGGGATTGGAATTATAATATTCTTCCTGAAGTCAGAGGGTATTTCGCCTGTCTCATATATCGTGCTCAGCAGATGGTAGGCTTTTGGTAGGACTGGCTCTCCCAAATAGTTCTTATGGAATCTTGTCTACTTTCGGGGCGTAGTTTCGACTCAGTACTTTCAGTGCTCTGTCAAACACTTCACGCAGTATCGTATCCTTGATTTCATCTTCATCTACATCCTCTTCCATTTCCATAATATTGTCCTCAAGTACATTGCCCCTGTATAGACCCTCTATATATTTCTTCCACCTTTCTGCTTTCCCTTCTTGGCTTAGAACTGGGTTTTCATCTGAGCTCTTGAAATTCATGCAAGTGTTTCTCTTTTCTTCAGAGGTCTCTCTAATATTCCGGTACGCAGTATCTATCTTACCCTTAGTGAAATGCACCTCTACGTACTTACATATGTCCTCTAGCCATCCCTGCTTAGCCATTTTGCACTTCCTGTCAATCTCATTTTTCAGACGTTTGTATTCCTTTTTGCCTGCTTCATTTACTGCATTTTTATATTTTCTTCTTTCATCAGTTATTTTCAACATTTCTTCTGTCACCCAAGGATTTCTACTACCCCTCGTCTTTTTACCTATTTGGTGGTTCCTCTGCTACCTTTACTGCTTCATCCCTCAAAGCTACCGATTCTTCTTCTACTGTATTTCTTTGCCCCATTCTTGTCAATTGTTCCCTTATGCTCTCCCTGAAACTCTGTACAACCTCTGGTTTAGTCAGTTTATCCAGATCCCATCTCCTTATATTCCCACCTTTTTGCAGTTTCTTCAGTTTTAATCTACAGTTCATAACCAATAGATTATGATCAGAGTCCACATCTAACCCTGGAAAAGTCGTACAATTTAAAACCTAGTTCCTAAATCTCTTTCTTACTATTATATAATCCATCTGAAACCTGTCAGTATCTCCAGGCTTCTTTCATGTATGTAACCTTCTTTTATGACTCTTGAAGCAAGTGTTAGCTATGGTTAAATTATGCCCTTTTGAAAATTTTTTCCAGATGGCTTCCTCTTTCATTTCTTCCCCCCTATCCATATTCACCTAGTACGTTTAATTCTCTTCCTTTTCCTACTATCGAATTCCAGTCACCCATAACCATTAAATTTTCGTCTCCCTTCACTATCTGAATAATTTCTTTTATCTCATCATACATTTCTTCAATTTCTTCGTCATCTGCAGAGCTAGATGGCATATAAACTTATACTACTGTAGTAGGCGTTTGTTTCGTGTGCATCTTGGCCACAATACTGCGTTAACTATGCTGTTTGTAGTAGCTTACCCGCACTCCGATTTTTTTAATTCATCATTGAACCTACTCCTGCATTACCACTGTTTGATTTTGTATTTATAACCCTGTATTCACCTGACCAAAAGTCTTGTTCCTCCTGCCACCGAACTTCGCTAATTCCCACTATATCTAGCTTTAACCTATCCATTTCCCTTATTAAATTTTCTAACCTACCTGCCCGATTAAGGGATCTGACATTCCACGCTCCGATCCGTAGAACGCCAGTTTTCTTTCTCCTGATAACGACGTCCTCCTGAGTAGCCCCCACCCGGACTATTTTACCTCCAGAATATTTTACCCAACAGGACGCCATCACCATTTAATCACACAGTAAAGCTTCATGCCCTCGGGAAAAATTACGGCTGTAGTTTCCCCTTGCTTTCAGCCGTTCGCAGTACCAGCATAGCAGGGCCGTTTTGGTTAGTGCTACACGGCTAGATCAGTCAAGCATCCAGACTGTTGCACCTGCAACTACTGAAAAGGCTGCTGCCCCTCTTCCGGAATCACACGTTCGTCTGGCCCCTCAACAGATAACCCTCCGTTCAGGTTGCACCTATGGTACTGGTATCTGTATCGCTGAGGCACGCAAGCCTCCCCACCAACGGCTAGGTCTGTGGTTCCTGGTAGGGGGGGGGGGGGGATCGAAAGCACTAGGCCACAAAATAACGAGGTAGCCCTTTACCATTTTCCTTTTGAATGCCCTCAGGAGCTAGGCTAATGCCATGGGCGTGAGGGTGTCGTCAGAAGCACGTAGCGATCTTACTTAGTAGTACGAGGTGGCTGAATGGGTGGAGTGATGGCTGAAGACGATGTATTATTTGTGTGGCTCTGATCTGCAGTGACATCTCGATTTTACACATCAGTTCTTTTGCAATTTCTCTATTGGCAAAAGACGCTGCTTGCCGTGAAATAAAGCGCAGTCCACAGAAGAAGGAGACACATTTTTACGAAATTCAGTCGCCAACCGCAGGTGCGGGGACTCAGACGTTCGCACCCGGACCGGGTGTTGAGGGGTCGGAGACCGGACTACGGACTTGAGACGGACAGCAGCGCAGCCAAGCTGATGAGCAGAGGCCGCAGTTGCAGCTGTCGCGACGCGCTCTCCTGATCTCAGCTGAGCCACATCCACTGTTCATCACAGCATTTGAGATTTCGCGGTGCGTACTTGATGCGGCACGTCGATATAGGTGAGGCTGTCCCACACCTGATACTATTGCCAGTCTCCGATCCGAGAACATGTACTGAGTACATGAATTTCGTTATCAGTCACCAAGTTTCCAGTGACGGTTTCTGTCAGGATTTCGTGGCGTGAACGTAAGCTTCATATCGAGTTTTAGATCATTGGGCTTATGTGGCAGACAGGCCAGTATCTCTGATATCCAGAATAACCAGTTACATGAATGAAGTTATTCAATGTTTATCTCTTTCTTCTAATAAGTGTAATAAACATTTTTTTGGAATAAACTTGGGCGCTGGACTGGTTAAAAATTTTCCTATAAACTTACTGTGCATATCCCCCACTTTCGGATCTATGTCTGCTGACTTAGAGAATCACATTATTCACCTAAATTTACGTATATCTAAATTAACTGGGCAGATCTTAAAGATGGGCCCTGGCCCCTTTGAAATTGGATTTCTGAGTAGGGAACAAAAAATTGCGTTTGCACACCTAGAGCGATGACAACCCAGTCACGATACTTTTACATCCGGAACATCTGAAGCTTTCATCAGTAAATCTATCCATACTGTGCCGGCTGCGGTGGCCGTGCGGTTCTAGGCACTACAGTCCGGAACCGCGGGACTGCTACGGTCGCAGGTTCGAATCCTGCCTCGGGCATGGATGCGTGTGATGTCCTTAGGTTGGTTAGGTTTAAGTAGTTCTAGGGGACTGATGACCTAAGATGTCAAGTCCCATAGTTTTCAGAGTCATTTGAACCAATCTATCCGTACTGCGGTTTATCACAATAACCTACAGCCAACAGTGTTAGAAGAACAAATAAGGGACAGAACGGAGCAGTAGTGAATAGTATCAAGAGGGCGGAGAGTAAAGTGGGAAGTGAAACTATCATCAGCAAGTACCAAGTGTGAATCGGGCAAGCTGATTTCCTAACAACGCACACTTTGCATAAAGACGATGTGCAGCAACCAAACTATCAACCAAATGCTTGTAACGCTTCTCCCGCCCACCTCTCCTGCTGAAATCAGGAAGCAGCTGGATTGTGGAATATAGACTGTAAGCCCAGAAATTCTAAAATATTTTGAAATAGGTTGTTTTTCATTTGTTGTACCTAGCGCACCGCTCAGCTCAACGAAAACTCACTCTCGACGTTATAGTGAACTATCGCAACTGTCCAACTTTTAAAAACATACTTAAGATCAATATCATAACTTTTCTACCTGTGTGATCTCGGTCCAGAATTATAGAACCATAAATTGCTTCACAAGCACAGTATTATCATGTCATAATAGACTAGTGTTTCGGAAGCTACGATGAACTTGAATCAAACTTAGCTTAATTTCAATGTCTGATGAAAAGTGTCTGAAATATGTTAGTGGACGTTAATTTGGCGTTGTATACATCCCTCGCGCGTAAGACGCCTTTAAATCTACTGAAGATGCTTTCAGTGGTGTGTCTGAATATCTGAGGAGGAATGGTAACCCACTCTTTCTTACAAGCGAAAACCAGAGATGGTTCAATGCCGGACACTAGGTTCTGGTGCTAAGTTCACTTTATAACTCATGCCAGAAGTGTTGCAAGGGTTTAAGGTCGATACTCCAGACAAGCTAACTGAATTCAGGGATGTTAGTGCCGACAAACCGTTGCCCCACAGTGCCGCTTTACGACAGTGCCTTTTGTCAGACTGATAAAAATAATCATCGTCTCCGAACTGTTTCTGTACCACATGCAGTACACAATGGTGTAAGATCTGTTCTTATCCTTGCCGGTCATGGTGGCCGAGTGGTTCTAGGCGCTTCAGTCTGGAACCACGCGACCGCTACGTTCGCAGGTTCGAATCCTGCCTCGGGCATGGATGTGTGTGTGTGATGTCCTTAGGTTAGTTAGGTGTAAGTAGTTCTAAGTTCCAGGGGACTGATGACCTCAGATGTGCTCAGAGCCGTTTTTTGTTCTTATCCTTCTGCATTTAGCGTTTTTCTGAGCGCAGTAAGGTGACCACATCCTAACCACGAAAAGCAGCGTGTACTGCTCACTGCACCTCCCCTACACTTCACTGTTAGCATGAAACGTGATGGCAGGTAAAGTTCGTCACGCATTCGCCAAACCGAAAGCTTCCATCGGACTGCCAGAGGGTGTAACTGATTCATCGGTCCAAATCACCATTTTTGAGTCATCCAGTGACCAATAGGGTTGTTCTTCACTCGATCTGAACCTTCGCTTAAGGGGGTAGGACGTCACACGGGCCGACTTGGAGCAGGAGACCCACCACAGGACATTTTAATTTCCATTGTCTACATTTGTACAAATACATTCCTAAAACTTTGTCAGCACGGCCATCAAGAATTCGCGATTCACATTCGTAGCACTGGAAGTTCAAAAACAAGAGCCTATTAATTTTTTACACGTGAGATTTCATCATTTTTTTCACTTGCTATTGGCTCGATTTGTACCTATAGGCACACTTTTCTTTATGAGTAATAGATATTCTTCGATGAATTTTGCATAGCATACAAACCATACTTAGAGGTGTGTGAAACTCTATAATTTCTTTATTTTATGAAAAAATGAATTAACTGTTACATTTTAAACTTCATGTTTAGAAAATAATCAAATTTTATAGTCAATTATCTCAATTTTTACCACATTTTTATAGATTTGTAAAATTCTAAAGTTTCATACACCTGCAAGTACGCTTTGTATGCTGCGCAAAATTAATTGAAGAATATCTCTTACTTATGAAGAAAAGTATACCTATTGCAACAAATGCAGCTAACAGCAAGTGAAAAATATGATGAAAATTCTAAAGTAAAAAAAAAAAAAATATTTTGTTACGTTTTTCAACTTCCGCTGCTATGAGTGTGAATCTTGAATCCTTTCCGATCATCCCGACAAAGTCTTCTGAATTTGTTTGTGGAAGTATAGATACTGGAATTGAAAAGTCCTGTGGTACTTCTGCTGCTCCAAGTCGGCCCGTTTTACTTCCTATCCCCCTTATCATTGACTACAGAAATTGTGGCTTATGGAGGAAAGCCCAACCATTTTACCCCATTCTTTTATACCCCCTGCGAAAAATGTGCTAGCTCGAATTCCGTGTGCATAGTGGAACTCACAAGTGCTTCTTCCACTGATTACATGCCATTTTTTACAAAAACCTTTCGAAATGCAGGACGGTCCATGTCCATCAGTACATGATATCTGTACATTAACTGTGGTAGTTCCTTTGCGTTTCCACTTCACGCTCACGTCATCAATATCCAGGTTTGGCAGGTTTAGAAAGGAAATGTACTGGTATCTTTATTCGGTAACATCCAAACCGTAGTCCACTTTAGAACTCACTGAGCACCCATTACGTTGCTGTGGTACCTATAATTACAACATAGTACACTCCGCCTCCTTTTCTTATTTGGTTGTTCTGACTCTCGTGACAACTCATGGTAAATTTAGCATTACAAACATTTTGGATATTTGAGATAATTTGCTACGGGACCAAACTGCTAAGGTCATCGATCCCTAGGCTTACACACTACTTAATCTAACCCAAACTAACTTACGCTAACGACAACACACACACCCATGCCCGAGGGAAGACTCGAACCTTCGACAGGGCGCAGCCGCGTGAGCCGTGGCAAGGCGCCCTAGACTGCACGGCTACCCCGCGCGGCTTAGCATTACATCATCATCATCATCATCATCATCATTATCAGTTATCTACTATATTAGCAAGTCTTTTGCCTCTCCATTTTCTGCGATCCATTGTTTCCTTCTTAAGGCTGCTGTATGTTGTACCGCCCATCATGTCATCCAGTATCTGGAATCTCTTCCTTCCTCGCTTCCTTTTCCTTCTTCATAACCTTCTAAAACTGTTTTTATCAGTCCGTCATTCTTTCTTAATATAGGCCCAATCCAATTTCTTTTTCTTCTCTTTATTACGTCTAGCAACTGTCTTTTCTCTCCCACTCTTCTAAATATCTCTTTATTTTTTAATCTGTCCATCCAACTTATTCTTTCCATCCTGCGCCATGTCCAGATCTTAAAAGCCTCCAGCCTTTCTCTGTCTTTCTTCCTCATAGTCCATGTTTCAGCGCCATATAGAAGAACACTCCATATAAGACATTTTATGAGTCTCTTCCTGAGTTCTCTGTCCAGACCGCTGCAGAAAATTCTCCTTTTCTTATAAAACGCCTCTTTTGCCATTTCTATCTTTGTTTTAATTTCTGTGCTGCACTTCCAGTCGGTGTCTATCCTGCATTACATACGAGTGTGTATATGTGATTTCGGTAGCTACAGACAAGGTCGGGCAACTGAATGCAGCGTTTACCGTCGTTCTCAATTCTTCTGGCATAGATACTTAACTAGCTTTAATAAAGGCACGGGAGAGTGTTGTGCATTGGAACACTTTTGAGAGTTTCGCCTATAACCACGCACTCTCGCGTCTCACAATAACATTTGAAAATGCCGCAAATTGCTTATGGTAACCTCCAGCGCGCTCCTTGATGTGATTCAGAAATCGAACAATAGATTGAAACACCGGCTAGGAAACATTATTTGATTCTAGGCACACTCTCCTCCAGGTACAACTTTCTCCTGTACTGGTACTGCCTTGTGAAATCAGCGAAACATATGCAACGCTTACGTACGTAATGACACGTTAAATTCGTGTTTGATTTGGGATAAAAACAGGCGTTACGGTGCCAAAACCGCTAATAGTATGTTCAATGTTTTGTGATGTAGTCGCAACGACGAACCTTAAAGAATGTTTTGTCAAATTATCTTTGTTTTAAACCAGCTTGAATGCTCGTACAAATAAAACAGTGGTGGGGAAAATTTCACGGGCTTCACAGTTGTCAAACGGAATTCCAAGGTCGCACTTCCAGACTAATTTTTGCAGCACACACTCGCAAGCAAGGTCAGGGGCACGCCATTAATTGCGTTAGCGGTTTTCTAATCTCGGCTGTTATCGACAGCGGTGACGTGTAACCGGCTGCGCAGCAAATTGCTTTCCGGGCATCAATCACAGTTTACCAGGCAGACGCGTTGCCCGTCCGCATATTTCATGTTTCACTTAGCGTGTGATGGATTTTAGTTGCAGCGCGACGCGTTTCATTGCTATTTAAATCAAGCAGTGACATTCGAAAAAAGAGAAAGATCCTCAGCTGACAGCGGAGTGCTTTCCTTCGGTAAACGTATGTATTCAGTGAATTCAATACCTGCAAAATATAATGTTTACGATTGGGTGCGTTCCAAAACTCGTAATGTCTGCCCTATTAATGTTACCATGTCCTCAGTTCAATTCCTGCACGGGTATCGTTTCAATTAATTTCTAAGTTCGGTAAAGAAGTTTTCATAAACAATTTTCAATACCTTCTGTTTCTTACCCGCATTTCTTTTAGAAATAAAGAGTGCGATGGTTCTAATAGTAGGGGAGAGTTAGACGATAGTGTACATAGGAACAAGTGACTCTTTTAGGTCGGTAGTTCACTCTAGTGACTGAAGTTAGAATCACATTAAGAAATAAGCGTTACAGACAGCCATAAGCAGTTCCCGTGATTTTTTAGAGATTTTGTTGTCGGTAGACGTAGGGTTCTATTTTGTGCATCATCTGTTTGTAATTACACACATGTAAGTGCTGCATGATATATTAAGGTTATTTGTAATATACTGTTAACTATTCAGTTGGCGCATTCTATGGGAACTAAAATTCGATAAAATTAGTTTTTGGATGGTAAAGACATACTTCGTTGTTCGTGCACTTCCGTGTATCTTGAAACACATGAAGGTCTGGTGCCGTGCGATGTTTGCAGTTTAGCTCGAGTTCTCTAGTGTCTTAGAAATTTACTTGTATTAAAAATGGAAATTGTGTTCCTTCACAATAGCATCACTTTCAAAGTGCATTTAACCTGTTTAACCGATAACTGGCTTTTCCTAACACTTCAGCATAACTTGATTTCATTTACTGAGTATTGTGGTGCAGTAGCATAATAATGCAACATAGAGATTATTAAATTCAGTGCAGACAAGGTTTTGTCAATTTTTAAATTTCAACAGAACATTCGTCCATAGATACAAGACCATTTTGTAACTAGGTCATGTTTCTACATTTGGAAAAAACTTTAATTTTCCACAGTAATCCTCGCAACTTCAGGAGAAGACTGCATCAGACAGAAGGTCATTGACTCCATTTAAAACTTGATGAAGGAAATACGCCTAAAATTCTATTACAGATCTGGCTAAGAGCGGTAACCCCAAAATACATCACTTTCCCATACGTATGATTCCCTGGATACATTATGAATTATAATCGTAAAATTTTATGTTTCACAAGATACAAGGCAAAAAAAAAATTGCAACACAAAAGAGGAAGTTATTGAAAGTCTGTCTGTAATTTGAGATTGATTTAAAAAGAGATGCAATACCAGATTGAAGTTATTTCTTCAAGCATCTGCTCTGAGTCTTCATGATTTTTATCAGTCGAGTGATGCTCCCAAGCAGGAGAAGCATGATATACTTCAAAATGTTCCCGTGATGCTCTATAGCGAGACCAGTTTGGCTCCGGACGTCATGTGAGTTAGGCCACAGTGAATACAATGAAAAGTATATGGACTCTGGGTACTGAAGAATAGACGAACAATACGAAATACCATGACTATTATCAGTCGAGTGATGCTCCCAAGCAGGAGAAGCATGATATACTTCAAAATGTTCCCGTGATACTCTATAGCGAGACCAGTTTGTCTCCGGACGTCATGTGAGTTAGGCCACAGTGAAACTGTTTTCACATTTAGATAAAATTTTCGGAGGAACGTTTTGAAAATCGGTTTTAGTCAATAAAATATAGACTAACGATTAAAAGTAGGCAGCCTATTAAGTAGAACAATAGTGGGTGGTATTTGTTGCTACATTTTCTTTACAATGGATGCAGGTGATTCTGTTGTTACGTTGTGAAGTCAAAGATAGGATGCCAGGCAATATGAAATACTTGGTATTCCATAAAGCCTCTCATGACTGTACAGGAGCGAAGATTAGATTTCTGTCTCATATAAACAGGCGAATATAAAATGAATTTCCCGTATCACATAAACAAATAATTGTTTCGAAACTTTGATTTGATGCTAAACTTAAGTAATCCCTTATCGAATTAAATTTTTTTTCAGTTACTGATAGGTAATTCGTATAAGAGCTTACATCAAGAGCAATCTCAGAACTGCATTTTGTGTACATAAAGTATGTTTTACCTATTTTACGTGATTAACAGCAGTTTTATGCCAATATTCCGTATTTCCCTTATATTCCGAACTAGGCATCAACTTTAACTTCCAAATTTTTTTCGGTGGTAAGCTTTTAAATTTCATTAAGAGAAGTACAGATACTTATTGCCAGAGAGTTGAAACCTATAATAACGTGTGTCTGAGAGTGAAGAATGTGTTCAATTTCAAGATACAGCTTCAAAAGTAAGTGATATTTCATAGTTGTCGAAATCCATCAACTACTCAGCAACATAAATATCAATTAGTAGTAATGTCAAGGATAATAAAATAATAATGACTGTGCTTTTTGTACTGCTCATCAGAATACTATGTTCTTTAATGTTCTGATTCTCTGGACACAAAATAACTACTTATTGGTGCTTAAGAAATGCTCTCATCTAATCAGTCCACTGGTTGAAAATACAGTCATACTAATTTTCACCTCCCTCTGTCACATCAAAGTCAGCGAGCAAAACTACAAGTGATGACAGAGGTTCAAATTAACTTCCTAAACTGCCTCTCTGGTGAAACAAGCGAACGATTTCTTTTTTTAAATTTTGGTGTGTTTCCGGACACAAAAAGGTTACTCAATGGCGTGTAACAGATATTAACGTCTTACCTATCAGTGTACTGGTCCAAAAGATAATAATATTAATTTTCACCTTCTTCATCACATCTGACTCAGCTAGTAAAAGTACAAGCGATGACACTGTCTCCCTTGTGAAACATGTGTGCATTGCTAAATCAAAGACGTATTTTAATTATTCTTTCAGATACGACAAGGTATATGATTGTCCGAAAATTAACACAATGAAACAGCTGTGACGAAGCATTATTTATTTATACTTGTTTCACCGTTTATGCTACCATTACTTTCGTTACCAAAGTAATTTGATTAAAACACAAATCTGTATGTCTCAATAATTCACACATTTCCTTAAATATTAGTCATTCCGGTCCGAATACTTTGGAATGTAGTTTAAGCATTTGTCATTCTACATTTTTGAAGAACCAACGACATGTTTCAGCAAATAGCCGTCATAATACTAAATATTTAGTAGAATCAAACGCCTGTCTATAATCAAGAATTTTGGTAATTTAAAGCAGAACAGAATATTCCACTGATTGATACCAGCGCAGAAATTTTTAAAGCATTTTTTTTATACCAAGTTATGTCAAAAGAAATTCCCTCAGTAAAACTGACTATACACCTTATGAGTCAGCGAAATGTAAATTAATATCTTAAAACGACAAACACCAAAATATAGTTTGTGAAGCACTATTTGTATTTGCTATGTGACTGGTCCAAAGAGAAGCAGCTGAAATTTAAAAGAAGATAGCAATTTACTCTATGATACCAGAGACTGATATGATATTCCACTGTGTTATGTTTTACGCTGTAAAATGTTTTTAAAAAATTAATGTTGTATACGGTGGTTGCTCATCAGAATTACTTCATTTTGTTATTGGTTTCAGCAAAGAACGGTCATTCTCACGCATGGAAGACATTTTGCCTATTCGTGAGGAAAATCGTTTATGTTTGACAAGAGTAGTAAAATAACGAGGTTCGTAGTAGAAGCTGACCTGTTTTTCGATATAACTACTTCGTCATAGTGACTAACTTAGTCATGTCACAGTCATACATTTCAGTCATCGACAAATTCTTTACAGAAGTTACAAAAGAACAACGCTTAAACAGTATCTTACACAGCAATCAGATATTGATTTTAACGGTGTAGTATGTGTACCAGATACCGTAATGAAGAAAAATTAAGAGATTCGACAAAGCGATGCCCTATTCTCCCGATTGGCGTGATTATAGTATGTTCTGTATAGTAGTTTTACTTGTTGTTGGACCCACCAAGGACACATTGTCCCAGAAACATTATGCAACGCCACTATTTGTTACACCGAGCTTCGTGAGGCTGGTGAATATTCCTGTCAGTTTACGTATTCCAGGGATTCTGTGAATGATGTCGATTCAGCGTACAGACGCTTGCGTGAGAAATGGAACATTTTGTCATCTCTTACAGGGAAACGCTTCCTCTCGGCAGAACGCATTCTTATGAAAAGCACTTTACCAACCCCTCTCTAAGAATGACTTATCACTCATCTTTATCCACAGATGCCTCATTTTATAGCAAGCGATGCGCTCCTGTAAAAAAACATCCCTTCTTTATCTTCCGCTCCTCTTCCCCCTTTTCTCTTATCACACCTCTGACACCTTGAAAGGATACGTGGTTTTAGCTCGTGACAGAAAAATATATCCCGTAATGTACTGAGTTTTAAAAATATGTTGGTGTCATCGATATACATATAATTTGCACGCGACTTGAGGAGGAGCTGCAAATTGCTTTAACGTTAAACAGAGGCGAATTTTATGACCGCTCTTGCTAATCTAAGAAAATTACATCTAGGATTCACTTCAGAATATTACATCACGTTATGAATTTCCTGTTTGCTCGACTTTGGGAAAGAGATCATCAGATACCAGTTCTAACAATCCTACCACAACAAAGGTCAAAAATTTTATAATGACTGTGGTGTTGCTCACGCTGCTAAATACTGCATTTTCGGGCAACAACAAAGTTATTATGTGGCAGGTGTCGTTAGAGCACAGTTAATAAACCCATTTCATGTAATAATGAATGAACTAGGCACTCATCTTTTCGTGTTTCACCGACCGAAATGGCCGTGCGGTTAAAGGCGCTGCAGTCTGGAACCGCAAGACCGCTACGGTCGCAGGTTCGAATCCTGCCTCGGGCATGGATGTTTGTGATGTCCTTAGGTTAGTTTGGTTTAACTAGTTCTACGTTCTAGGGGACTAATGACCTCAGCGGTTGAGTCCCATAGTGCTCAGAGCCATTTTTTTTTCGTGTTTCCCACGCTGGTTTCGTTGTAAAATCATGGCTCAATCGTCGAAAATGTAGGTGATGATTCGAAGCTCGGATGCAAAGACGCCTAGGTTTTATTCTCCTATATTCAAAAGTTTTTTAGGTGTGTTTCACAAACCATTCATGAAGATTAAACCTTTGAAAGTTAGCACAATGGTGATGAAAAAAATAATCGGCACTCCGAATTTAAGTTACACTTCCTTTTTATTGCTTTTGTTGTAATATCACGTAACACACAAAACATCACTTGACAATACAAAACATACTTGAAAACATCTACCTCACTGTTAAAGTTCACATTTTATAAACTGGCTACAATATGCGTCTTTCCAACATGACGTCCAAGACTTGGCCTACTCAAGGTCCGACTCTCTAACAACTAACTAATAATCGCTTACGCGCCCAAAAATCAGAGTTACAAGTACGACAAAGATCATAGTGACAAAATAAAAAATACACATAAGAATAATTTCATTGCAACATAAACATATCGATATATCAAAGTACCTCTACATTAATGAAATCAAATCTGAATGTTGTCTCAGAAATATGTCAACTACTTTACAGAAACACAGTAGAATATTGCTGGTATCGAGAGGTTCAGGTGAGCTGCCGTAATGGTTACGTGACTCAAGTACCATTACACAGTGTTGCGTCAATTCTACACTCAACGCATCAATGTAATGTATTGCGAATAAATAGTAAGAAGGATTCTCTATTGTATGATTATATGATAGCGGAACAAACACTGGTAGCAGTTACTTCCGTAAAATATCTGGGAGTATGCGTGCGGAACGATTTGAAGTGGAATGATCATATAAAATTAATTGTTGGTAAGGCGGGTACCAGGTTGATATTCATTGAGAGAGTCCTTCGAAAATGTAGTCCATCAACAAAGGAGGTGGCTTATAAAACACTCATTCGACCTATACTTGAGTATTGCTCATCAGTGTGGGATCCGTACCAGATCGGGTTGACAGAGGAGACAGAGAAGTTTCGAAGAAGAGCGGCGCGTTTCGTCACAGGGTTATTTGGTAACCGTGATAGCGTTACGGAGATGTTTAGCAAACTCAAGTGGCAGACTTTGCAAGAGAGGCGCGCTGCATCGCGGTGTAGCTTGCTCGCCAGGTTTCGAGAGGGTGCGTTTCTGGATGAGGTATCGAATATATTGCTTCCCCCTACTTATACCTCCCGAGGAGATCACGAATGTAAAATTAGAGAGATTCGAGCCCGCACGGAGGCTTTAAGACAGTCGTTCTTCCCGCGAACCATACGCGACTGGAACAGAAAAGGGAGGTAATGACAGTGGCACGTAAAGTGCCCTCCGCCACACACCGTTGGGTAGCTTGAGGAGTATAAATGTAGATGTAGATGTAGATGTAGATTGCATGTAGAACTTCAGTTTGTTAGAGCATAACTGTGAAACAGACAAAAGCAATTTTTCCGAACACGTCTGTTTTAATATGAGGGAAATTCCGTGTAAAAGAATTGTATTTCAGTGTATATTCGCGCGTATCTATACCGCAAACAAAATGAATAATATGAATTTCGTCATGCTGCGACCACTTGATTATTACGTGTAAGAGATTGTACCTAGGAGCAAAACCATGATCAGAGAACTTTCAGTGAATATTAAACTGAAAACTAACCTCGAATTAAAGTGTATGCAACAGCACAGTTCCATACAGACCTCATGTAATTGTGGGTAGTATACATGAAAAGCCGTTTACAAATGTTTACAAATAATCCAACCTTCATTCAACTCATATTTTCAAAGCGTATACATTTAAATGAAGATGTGACCTTTGCAACGCACAAACTGAAGCAGATGTAATTAAGCTAGCAATTAAAACTAGATATTTCTTTGAACATCCTTTTTGTAGTGCATATTTACTGCGAATCCGTCGCTCAACGAACAGCGGGTCTCTTTTAGAAATTGCACAGCAGGATAAATTTCGACCTCACTGTCCTGTAGACAGGATGTAGAACTTCCAGTGACCACTTTAGGCGGATCTTTTAGTGATGTAACATTACTTGGACAGTAAGAGGAGAAGAATACCTCATCAGACTCGGCTAACAAACGAACTCGCTCGACTTCCAACACAAAAGGAGGAGAAGTCTGTTTGTACGATGTAGGGTTCTGGGCGATTCAAAGCTGATGGTAAGTATTGTTTTCCTATCATTCAACGTCTAAATATATGCTCCGCAGTCCAATGTACGGCGAATGACGTAGGGTTTTAAATACTAAGAATTTACTTTCCTATTCCTCCAAGTCCCTTCACGCATTAAATATCAGAAGAAGAGGATGTACTTGCACATCACGTTGTGAACAAGAATTCTTCCTAGTTTAATCAGTGGGCAATCAGCGCTAGATTTTTCCCGTGTATCTTGCTATAGCCCTTATGGTGACACATGTACCGCATTTTTCCGTTATTTCAAATGTGAATGGAATAGGACAAGAACTTAATAATATGGCGCCCTTTGTAATTCTGGATGCTATGTCATTGTTTATTCGCGTGTCACTCGAGGCAGCTGAATTGTAGCACGGTCTCTTTACATGTTAGTCCTCTAATTTTACCCAAAAGGATACCGCGTGAACAACGATTCCTTTCCATTTACCATAGCAACGATTTTAGCAACATATCAGTAGTTTTTTCGATGCCTACTGTCATATTTACTTGATAACTTGAAGCATCCCCAACTCTCTTGTGGTTCCCTTTTTAGGTACTCCACGTCAACGTCTGCTCGTAGATACGTATCGTTGGTAGGTTTTCCGGCTTTATTTCTGGACGTGACAGCGACGACTCTCCGACGAGGTGCGGGCCTTGTGTTTTGTTATTACTGCGAGTCTTGTAAATATCGCTTTTATTAAGTAACTTGCCCGGCTAAAACTCTCCCCTTTTATGGTTACGACAGCCTGCACCACCTTTCGGAGGGAGTGGGGACGTCAAAGAGTCACAAAAGTTCATATTAAGCAGTCCGTAAAACACGCAAACGTTCACTTCAGTCAGTGTGCTAGTTAATGCCTACGCTTTCCGCTAGATGGGGCTGACTTACCGCTGAATAGCATTGGTTCCGCAAAACCTTCACTGATTAGTACTAGGTAAATGAAATAAGTGCAACACTCTTGTATTTCACTTTCACTCTATATTCAAGGATTAATATGGTGATGGATTATGGTCTATTTAAAAGGTTCCTAGCCTGGAGGAATCTAAATAGTCCGCAAATGCCGATGTGCACGCGCTCTACGTCCAGATTCTCAACTAACGGCACACGACACTATCCAAAGTCCACGCCTTAAATTCTGAATAACTGTATCTCCGAATCCACTCGTATCAGCAGATAATTTGAGCTTCTGTCCCTAAAGTTCCAATCTAGGACTAAAGTCCTAAAATCCCTTTAATACTCCGTTGCTACCAACAGTCAGAGATGGTACACTGCTTCACTTTTAATCTCCGTAAGATTCTGACAGTTTATCGTGAATCTTAACGCGATAAAGTCCAATCTAATTATTGTCTCGCTGGCTGACACGGGTTCCCCGCCCTTTAACGAAACAATCAAGAGAAAAAGGCGGCAATAATGACGATCAGGCCTTTGTATAGGTTTTTCATCATAACAGTTTAACATCACTGCTTTCTCCATGACGGAGCTTCCGTGCCTTTACTGTACTTAGACGTTAAACTACTTGCTGATATACTATAATTTTGATCTGCAATTACCGAACTCTGATTCCACACTATTTTCCCTTCTAAAAATTCTATTCTTAATTTTAAATTAGTCTTTCCAGAGCTTTTATCACTGTAAACTGAACCGAGGTGTTTCAACGTCTGCCAACAGTAGAACGGAATTGTAGAGCAGGCCATGGTGACACATTATTTGTGCTTTCCTTCAGATATGCACTGCATTTTTTTCAGAACAGTTCCAACACATCTGAGTTTTCCATTCAGCTTTAGTACTGTGGATTTCACGTATTCATTCCATTTCACAACGCCTCTTAGCCACGAACACCAGACGTTCACCTGCAGTACCTAGTTATTACTTTTTGTCACAGACACTATCTTTCATGTACCCCATTCAAAGAGCATCGGTCTTCTTCGCATCTAGTGTAAAATATCGTCTCATTCCTCCTGTATTTATTTGTGATAGGACTGGTGCTGCTCTGTATATACCGGGTGATCAAAAATTCAGTATAGATTTGAAAACTTGATAAACCACGGAATAATGTAGATATAGAGGTAAAAATTGACACACATGCTTGGAATGACATGGGGTTTTATTAGAACCGAAAAAACCACCCATATTGCTAGGCGCGTGAAAGATCTCTTACGCGCGTCGTTTGGTGATGATCGTGTGCTTAGCCGCCACTTTCGTCATGCTTGACCTCCCAGGTCCCCAGACCTCAGTCCGTGCGATTATTGGCTTTGGGGTTACCTGAAGTGTATCGTGATCGACCGACATCTCTAGGGATGCTGAAAGACAACATCCGACGCCAATGCCTCAGCATAACTCCGGACATGCTTTACAGTGCTGTTCACAACATTATTCCTCGACTACAGCTATTGTTGAGAAATGATGGTGGATATATTGAGCATTTCCTGTAAACAACATCATCTTTGCTTTGCCTTACTTTGTTACACTAATTATTGTTATTCTGATCAGATGAAGCGCCACTTTGTGAACTTTTGTATTTTTTTGGTTCTAATAAAACCCCATGTCATTCCAAGCATGTGTGTCAGTTTGTACCTCTCTATCTACATTATTCCGTGATTTATTCAGTTTTCAAATTTATACTGACTTTTTTATCACGAGGTACATAAACGATTTGGCGGACAGGGTGAGGAGCAATCTTCGGTTGTTTGCTGATGATGCCGTACGCCTAAGGTGTCGAAGATGAGTGACTGTAGAGAGATAGAAGACGATTTAGACCAAATTTGCAGTTGGTATGATGAATGGCAGCTAACCACCAAATGTGAAAAAATGGAAGTTAATGTGGAAGAGCAGGAGGATCAAACCTTTAAAGTACGGATACAGTACTATGTAAATGTATACAGGATTTGGGAAAGGAGGGAGGCGGTTGTTACATATGCCTCGTGGCGGCAGTGTGCGGGATTTCGAGCGGTCAGGATTTGAGAGTGGGCATCCAGGGCTGCCGCTAAATGACGAAACAGGAAGTTAGATACAATAAAGAGGATGTATTTCAATGTACAGTGTACAAGGGGCGCCCCTGGGATCGGAAGTCAACGGGTTTATGCCAGTCTCGGAGGTCGAACAATTAATTGAAATGGACAACTGAAGGAGAAGCGGTTCATGTTACCTGACGTTGGTGGGTGGTCGTGAAAAGCAGAGCCAGAGGCTGGATTACAAGAGCGAGAAGCAACTGTGTACCGCACCGAAGAACACTCCAGTTGAGAGGTGGCATGAGCCGTCTCTCATATTTCTATCTTACGCTGAGTAATTCGATTTTCCTCTCTAATGGTATGCGGTGAAAAGTTATTTCTTGACACGTGGACTTCCCACGCAGCATCTCTGGTCACCCGGGTGATCTGGTGACAGGCGGGTAATGCTGATCTTGAAAGGGTTAAGCCGGCGGGTGTGAGGGAGTCGAGTGGATGCTTTCCAGACGCCGACATTGTCATAAGAGCGGCGGCGACACGTCCACAGGGGCCTGACGGAGCGGCTGGGCTAGAGATTCCGTTACTTCACAGAAACTTAGTGAAAACACTTTCTGGCGGGCTACCAGCGAGGCGTGGGAACGACTTGTGTCACCAGGTGGTCTTGGCCGGCAAATTCCCGCGTTTTCTACAAAATCGTAACTGTGATTGGCTTGCTCACGGGATAGCTCCTTCACGTAGCAAAATCGGCGCAGAAATTGGCACCAAGTACCTCCATTGGAGAAATAGTAGTGCGTCGGCAATAGAGTGGGATTTTCCGCCGGTTTTCGAGTTGCTGATTGGAACGTTTAACCACGGTCACTGTTGTGGGGGCGGGAATGTTCTGTGTTCGGCTTGTACAGGTGCTCTTGAGGGAGTCAGCACTCGCCTTTCGGTCGGAGTAGGTTACAAGACTGAGCTCTCGCTGCTCTGGACAGACTGCCTTCCGTTGGCTGTCTAATATACATTTATTTAATTGTAACTGTTTGACGAAGTTGCTGATGTTTCGACTTCAACGTAACATTCCGAGTACAGTTGGCAATTGAGCGTTCTGCGTACAAGTGGCCTACGTTGTCCGTCTTGAGCAGTTTTGGCTAAAGTTGACTATGTCGGAGTTACTGCGTGACTTCGCTTGTTAGACTCAATCATTGTACCGTGAGTGATTGTGAGGTGAGCCTTCTTCGTCTTCCTCAGAGGCGCATTTGTATTGATAGGAAGTCTTTAGTCTGGATCAACCAGACCAGGATAATTTGTTTCGGGCTATACTAGCGACATTATCATTCCCACGACGAGACGTCGAAGCAACCAGCTATCGCTTCTGGTACACCAGATCGTGTCCTTCCAGTTAAGAAGACAGCTTGGTAATGTATGTCTGCAGCACCGGCAGATTAGGGAATTTTGCTCTGTGATAATCAGAGCTCTGCAAAGCGCTCCTATTCCCATCTTTTCTTACGTGGTTCTGTCTTTTATGCTCATTGTCTGAGTTCTCACTACTGTAGCAGCAATTAATGTTGGTTTGGCTGGGTGTTTCTCTTAAGATTTGAGTTGCAAGGAATTGGCTCCACATACCACTTGGTCATAAACGTCACAAGCTAGTTTATGGATAACTTCACCTTCACAGCATTTATTTGAGATTCCAATTTGACGTATTGTAAATGTTTCATGTGTTTGTTTGCTATTTTGAGTTTAGTCATAATAAATCGAACTGTTATTTTGGACAGAACATTTATTCTGTGGATTGGTAAAGCAACCTTTTCATTTCTCACTACATTAACGAAACTTTCCTTTATCAAATTAATTTGTATCAAATAAAATTATTGCAGGTGCCAAACTCTTTTTCTATTCCACTTGGAGGGTCGATTACAGTCAGTTCGCGTTTCTTCTAAAGCCATGTGCAACAGCAAAAGTCGGAGTTAGAAAAGGGGGGCTTAGAGCATCATTTCCATATGAAGATTCTAGAAGAATTTAGTGTTAAATACACTGCTAGTCCCAGCACCTCGCACACTGTACACACACGTGATCGGTATCCCGCGCACGCTACTGGCTAAAACTAATGGCCTGAATTCGCTAGCATTTTCAGTAGAGGTCTCAGGGTGTCTCTTGTCAGCAGCGTTAGCTGGACAGAACTGCCTCAGTTTTGAAAGACAGCTTGCTTGTGTGACGTAGTCACAGTGTAAGATGCTCTGAGAGTAAATTTGTGAAGATTTGACTGCGCCTTTGAAATAAAGTTTTTAAACCAATTCCCTAAAAGATTCCTTGACTGGCTGCCACCATGTACAATTACTAGTATTTTGCTTGACACAGCCAAGTCTTTTAAATATCTGGGCCTAACGTAGCAGATCGATATGAGGTGGAAGGAGCATGTGAGAACCGAGGTAGCGAAGGCGAACGGTCGACTTCGGTCTATTGGGAGAATTTTAGGAAAGACTGGTTCACCTGCAAAGGAGACCGCATATAGGACACTGGTGCGGCCTATTCTGAGTACTGTTCGAGTGTTTGGGATCTGTACCAGGTCTGATTGAAGGAAGACATCGAAGCAATTCAGAGGTGGGCTGCTAGAATTGTTGCCGATAGGTTCAAACAACACGTAACTGTTACGCAGATGCTTCGGGAAATGAAATGGGAATCCTTCGAGAGAAGACGACTTTCTGTTCGCGAAACACTATTGAGAAAGTTTAGTGAATCGTCATTTGAAGCTAACTGCCGAACTATTCTACTGCCGCCAAAAAAATCTGCGCATAGGGACCACCAAGATAAGATACGAGAAATTAGGTATCATACGGAGTCGTTTCTCCCTCGCTCTGCGAATGGAACAGCAAAGGAACTGACAGGTAGTGATACAGAGTGCCCTCCTCAACGCATCGTAAGTTGGCTTGCGGAGTATCTATCCATATGTAGATGTAGATGTAGACTTCCTCCTTACATCATCCGGCGATGATACTTTGCTGTAGACGAAAGTATCCTCAGTGAACAATCTGAGATTGCTGGTCATCCTGTCTGATAAATCATTGACGTATGTACAAGGTATTCTAACGGTTCGATTAAGCTTCTTCGAGACAAAGCGATATGAAGTTTTTTTCTGTAAAACCGAAGTAAAAACGCATTGTATTACTGACAAAACATTTTCCAGCCAGACGCACATATGAGGTCTGTGCGATCGTGTGTATCTTAGCAGTCAAAATGTGGATAGCCGTGTAACATATTGCGGATAACCGGTAATCTGTCAGTTCACCTACTTCAGTTATTCTTAAGTTGGCGTGTGTGAATACCATGAGCTGACTATCAAAGGAGTGCGAGTATGTGTTTTTTCTCACCAAGGTCTTAATGGTCTAATTTAGAATAGACCCTAAAATCCTGTATCACATGGACGTAAGAGATATTTGTTATTAGAAATAAGAGGTGTTGTCCATCCACAATTTCACTGCGTGGCGTCGCAACTAGTGCGCGATCGCCCATTTGTCTATTAAAAGCTTTACTTCAGAATGTATGTGGGCTGCAATGTAAGCCGGTAGATTATTATACGGTCAGTAACGGACGAGTTGTGGCCTGCAGACTGACGTCCCGACCATCTGTTGCAGCTGCGTGTGTGAAAGCAGTGGAGTAGGGCTGGCAGGCCAGTTACATTATACGAAACTAAAAATATTAATAACTAATAAAGAAATAACCTGTGGAACGTCATATTTGATGTACATCCTTCTGTTGTGAAAACAAACAATATGTCAAAGTCTGAGATCAAAAATAGTTGTATTTTGGAAGTTAGTAAAATTCCATAAAAAAACGTAATTTTCCGACAGTCAAGAATTTAAATAAATACAGTGATGTAATAGTTCACCTTCAGTGACTATGTACGATGATCTGATAACACTTTCAGTGTTCATATATAAATTTGGAAAGTTTTTAGTTTCAGAAAACCTCTGTGACTTTTCTATGATAATAATTTCAAGAATTCTGAGTAAATATGTGCATTGTGTGTTAGGGTGCGTGTGAATGAGAATGCGTGCGTGAGAGTATGTGGGACGTTCGGCATTATTAAAAATCATTCATGTAATTCTATGCAGGAACTGGCAAGTGATCCGACTCTGTAACGTGGGAACGAATCCAGTAGTGGTTCCCCAACTAATGAATATCGGATGTCCAAGTATGTATGCTTATGTATAAGATAGCCAGAAATTCGCGACTACATAATAAATTTCCAGATATAGAGTAAAGCTTATAGTTCATTTTGTTTTGTTTATTTAATTAGAGAGTTTTTTGTTACTTAATTTGATGACGTCAATGAGCCTAGAGAAGTGGTTGGTGCTTGCTAGATTTTGGCGCGAGCCGCGCACTAGAAGTGAGTTTTCGTTGGTCGTAAGTGCTGACAGCCAATGAGAAGCGAGACGGTTGGCCGCCTAGCGAGGAGATATAGTTTTGAGGGTGGGAGAGTGAGAGGAGAGTCGCGAGCTAGTTTTGATTGGAGGCGGTTTTGCTGAATGTGACTTTTCGCATTATGTGTAAGATGAAGTCTTGGGATGACTTCCGCGTTATGGTCCATTGTTAATGGTATCTGGTAGTGACCAGAAACTGTTTATGAAAACTTTAGTGTTTTGTGATAATTTGCGAAAATCGCGAGTGAACTTTGAATTATATAGCGTGGCGGTACTGAGTATATTCTTACTGAGTATTTCATGGCGAGCATAAACTTTAACTAAAGAGAACCACTGAATATTGTGTGCAGAAGTAATTGGCCGATCATTGACTGTGTAACAAGTAATTGGTTTCGGAATTTGGGAATTTAAAAGTTCTGGCTGTTTTAGGTATGCAGATAACTGTGAGCAGGAACTTACGTAATTTTCGTAAATGTGTGCGTATGATCTTGCTTAACGGCAATAAAGATCTATTGAAGGTTTAAATTTGAACTTCATGTTTAAAGTACGAGTCACATCCCCTTTCCGAATCATTTCTTTAAAGTACATAGACAATTTTCAGCAATTTTTACTTATAGCGGCCTCCGGCGTGTAGCTATGAGGTTACAGTTCCCTCAACACGACTTTTCTGTGATCTCGTAAGTAGCTGCAGTCAGGAGTTTACGTGCGAAGATCTACCGCTGTAAAGAGGTGGGTGAACAAAAATTATAAAAGAAATAGCATTGCAGCAGCAACTTACATGTGAATGCAATGCGACATAATTAAGTATCCAATTCTCACCACTGAGTTGCTACAGAAGTCAAACTTTCAAAAGATATTGCGCTCTGTGGAAGCTTCGGTCAGTGGCCAACGATTGGGTCTCTCGACTACCGATGTCATTAACGACATCACCTACCATTAAAATTGTTGCTTTTTTCATCATAAAAAGATACTGCAAATCATTTGTAATGGAATGATGAATATTGGAACCTTTCTGATTGGGCCAGCTGGTGTGGTCGTGCGGTTCTAGGCGCTTCAGTCTGGAACCGCGTGACCGCTCCGGTCGCAGGTTCGAATCCTGCCTCGGGCGTGGATGTGTGTGTTGTCCTTAGGTTAGTTAGGTTTAAGTAGTTCTAAGTTCTAGGGGACTGATGACCACAGATGTTAAGTCCCATAGTGCTCAGAGTCATTTTTTTGAACCTTTCTAATTGGTAAACAACGTCGTTACACTCGTTTCAATGTATGAGGTCTGTTTACATAAAATTACTGCTAGTCATGTAGCCTTTGTACAGCCGTTTTGCAGTTTGACCCTAACCTTTGAATTCAACGACACAGACATAAAATTAGTGTAGCGTTAATATCCATGACTTCAAAGACCTACGTAACATTGTTCAGCAACTTCACTTATACGTGACTGAGGTCTGTTCTTGCTTACAAGTGCCTGTTGGGCGCAGAATGAGTTTTCTCTCTACAGGAGAGGGCGCTGATTGGAAACCCGCTGGATCGTTAAAAGTGGGCGCCAGACTGGAACTCAAGCCTGAGCATGTACATTTTGTGGGTAATTTGCTCTACGGATTGTTTTCCTTCCTTTCTATCTATTCCTTCGTCGCCTTTATACTAGTTCTGCACGGATGCCACATGACATCTTCACATTCGATCCATGAGAACTTCATGTAATTTTTTGTTACAGAGGGTGGCCAGTCCGCTGGAAGAGCTCGCAGAACTAAAATGCCGACTAAATTCTTCACCGCAACTCCTACCTTCAGAACGTCACAGAAGTTCTCCTGCATACCTTGTCGAGATAGCACTTGTGGAACAAACCATGTTATGTAATGGTAATTGATCACAGAACTAATTTTTACTTCACATGAAGAACCTAGGTTCGAGTCCCAATCCAGCTAAAAATTATAATCTGTCATGATCTATCAACCTGTTGGTTGTTTCGAATTCTGTATCAAATGGTGAGGTTGCAAAATCAACTATGGACGATAACATGCAACAACGTACGGCGTTATCTTTTTTGCTATTAAAGTTGTATCAGTTTTCATAGAGAGATCTTTAGCGAAAAAGTCCGCCTGTTTAGCTGGGTAGCCGGCACGGTAGCTCAGCGTGTTCGGTCAGAGGGTTAACTGCCATCTGTAATAAAAAAACTGAGTTAATGGATCAACCACGACCTTAAACGGATGTGTTACAACGTCTGTCCTGAGCAGATGCAATGAACGAAAACGAACAAAATGCGAAAATAAAAAAAAAAGGTGGTAACGTGCTTACCTCCCATGCAAGCGGGCCGGGTTAAATTCCCGTCCGGGATGGAGTTTTTCTCCGTTTGGGGATTGGGTGTTGTGTTGTAGTCATCATCCTTTCATCCTCATCAAGTCGCCCAATATGGCGTCGCCTGAAATAAGACTTGCACTGGCAGCCGAACATCCCCGGGTCGGACCTCCTGGCGAACGATGCATATGCTCATTTAAGTTTCTTTTTACCAGAAAAATTTTCGTTTACTTTACGTCTATAGTCACAAATTTTTGTCGGTAGACTACCGGTTTCGGTCTATAATGACCACTTTCAGATCTGTTTTTAAAAAACATATGCTAATGTACCGGAGCCATAGGACATGTTTTTCTAAAACAGGTCTGAAGATGGCCATTATAGACCGAAACCGGTAGTCTGATGATTAAAATTTGTGATTACAGACATAAAGTGAAGGAATTTTTTTATATATTCGGATCATTGTTGAAATCGCGACCATGTCGCAGCTTCTGATCTTTAGAGAGTTTTCTGCTTGTGTATGAAAGACGTAAGGAGATAATAATTTCTCCCCACACATACAGGAATGCCGTTTGCCTTGGAGGGACACGGCCGCAGTGCACCCCGCTACAGAGCTGCCTACATTTGCCCGAGGCGGTGTCGCAGCGCCCCTCTGGGGTCCCTAATGTCCTCCCTAGGGGGCGGCGGGCGACCCTCCACCCGCTGAGATGGCCCCATTCCCTCTCCCCTGGTAGAGCAAGAAGCCTGATCGATTTGGAAAGAGCACTCTCGCTGCGGTTAGGTTACTAGCATCTCAATCCGCCTAGGACTTAACACAGAGGCTTTGTTCACATATGACACTCTTTTTGTATATTGCTGTGTCTTTTCACCACATATAGTTGTTACGCTGCCCTCCAATCTTCCATACATGGCTACACTCCATACAAATACTTTTAGAAACGACTTCCTGACACTTAAATCTCTACTCGATGTTAAGAAATTTCTATTCTTCAGAAACTCTTTCCTTGCCATTGCGTTTTCCTTTTTTATCGTCTCTACTTGGACCATCATCAGTTATTTGGCTCCCCAAACAGCAAACCTCCTTTGCTACTTTAAGTGTCTCATTGCCTAATCTAACTTCCTCAGCATAACCCGACTTTATTCGACTGCATTCCATTATCCTCGTTTTGCTTTTGTTGATGTTCATCTTATATCCTCCTTTCAAGACACTGTCCATTCCGTTCAAGTGCTCTTTACTACATATGAATTATATTATCAATCTCTTCTAATGCACTCTGCCACATTGTTACTTTCCTGTAACAGGGATTGAGTAACTCAAATACCAACTATCCTCTTCTTAAAAACATCATATAATCTGTCGATATTTAATGCCTGCATCACCAGCTATTATGACCATTTCCAAAAGACGGAACAGCCCTACCTCTCACCTTCCCCGTCCTCACCTTTGCATTGCATACTTTTCTCACCTGTCCTTCCTATACGTTTTAAATCAAAAGTAATCTGATCCAGTTTCTTCTGACACGTTATACCGAAATTTTTCTATAAACGTGATTCTGACTTCCATAAGATTTGCAGTAGTTCATTCCATGGCATATTTCTAATTTTGAAAAGTCTTACATTAAAAACTTCTCTAATGTGTACGATACGATGACCTACTTGGCCAGTCTGCTGAACATCTCTTCTGATGCAGCTATCACTATGATAACGATCTAGAACCTCTAGTTCTTAGTGGATAATGTGCTTAGCAGCCATCATGATGTTAACACATAATTCTTAATTAATCTAAGCGAATTTCAATCAATAATGGTAACTGATCCATCAAAAAATTTACATACGCTTTTCCATTCAAAAATTTCCATAAAGCAATAAGAACTTTAATAGTTGCCACTTGTTATATCTATTAATGATGGAAGCTGAGAATAAGCTTCATAAACATTTGTGACTATTCGTACGATTCACAGCAACAGCAGACAGCTCAACAATTACATATTCCAAGTCCCGTGGTGCTTAGAGCCATTTTCAATTACACTTTTCTTAATTATTCGCAGAAGGCGAGTACTTTGACACCGGCTCCCTCTTTGTGAGACATAAAAACTTGTGTCAGACTGAAACTCTCACCCGGATTTTCTGTTTATTCCGAGTTTTTGCCTTAACGACCCATGCACACTTCCTCGACCGTTGCATACACTGTTGATGATATACGTATGTCACAAATATTACGAAATTATTTACTGAAGGCGCATTCTTTGACATCAGATATAAAATGCACGAAAATACTACTATTTGTGACGCACAAAAGTTTGTGCCAGACCGATACTCGAATCCAGATTTCCTACTTTTTGTTAGTGTTCAACTTAACCGCTTTAGCTGTTCGTGTTTGCTCCCAGGACCGATCCAAACCTCCATATGCCACACTGTCCACAATCCGTTACGCTCGAACATTATTTATTTATTTATTTTGTGGAATCATACTTTGGGGAAACTCCTCTCACAAAGAGAACATTTTCAAAATTCAGATAACATTCATTATCATTATATTTGGTGTCAGGGACCTCTTTAAGAAACTTGGTATTCTAACTACACTACTGGCCATTAAATTTGCAACACCAAGAAGAAAAGCAGGTGATAAACTGGTATTCATTGGACAAATATATTGTACTGGAATTAAGATGTGATTACATTTTCACGCAATTTGGGTGCATAGATCCTGAGAAATCAGTACCCAGAACAACCACCTCTGGCCGTAATAACGGCCTTAATACGCCTGGGCACTGAGTCAAACAGAGCTTGGATGGCGTGTACAGGTACAGCTGCCCATGCAGCTTCAACAAAATGCCACAGTTCATCAAGAGTAGTGACTGGCGTATCGTGACGAGCCAGTTGCTCGGCCACCATTTACCAGACGTCTTCAGTTGGTGAGAGGTCTGGAGAATGTGCTGGCCAGGGCAGCAGTCGAACATTTTCTGTATCCAGAAACGCCCGGTCGTGCATTATCCTGCTGAAATGTAGGGTTTCGCAGGGATCGAATTAAGGATAGAGCCACGTATCGTAACACATCTGAAATGTAACATCCACTGTTGAAAGGGCCGTCCATGCGAAAAAGAGGTGACCGAGACGTGTAACCAATGGCGCCCCATACCATAACGCCGGGTGATACGCCAGTATGGCGATGACGAATACACGCTTCCAATGTGCGTTCACCGCGATGTCGTCAAACACGGATGCGACCATCATGATGCTGTAAACAGAACCTGGATTCATCCGAAAAATTGACGTTTTGCCATTCGTGCACACAGGTTGATCATTGAGTACGCAATCGCAGGCGCTCCTGTCTGATGTAGCGTCAAGGCTGACCGCAGCCATGGTCTCCGAGCTGATAGTCCATGCTGCTGCAAACGTCGTCGTACTGTTTGTGCAGATGGTTGTTGTCTTGCAAACGTCCCCATCTGTTGACTGAGGGATCGAGACGTGGCTACACGATCCGTTACAGCCATGCGGATATGATGCCTTTCATCTCGCCTGCTAGTAATGCGAGGCAGTTGGGATCCAGCACGGCGTTCCGTATTACCCTCCTGAACCCACCGATTCCATATTCTGCATACTTTCATTGGATCTCGATCTACGCGAGCAGCAATGTCGCGATACGATAAACCGCAATCGCGATAGGCTACAATCTGACCTTCATCAAAGTCGGAAACGTGATGGTACGCATTTCTCCTCCTTACACGAAGCATCACAACAACGTTTCACCAGGCAACGCCGGTCAACTGCTGTTTGTATGAGAAATCGGTTGGAAACTTTTCTCATGTCAGCACGTTGTAGGTGTCGCCACCGGCGCCAACCTTGTGTGAATGCTCTGAAAAGTTAATCATTTGCGTATCACGGCATCTTCTTCCTGTCGGTTAAATTTCGCGTTTATAGCACGTCATCTTCGTGGTGTAGCAATTTTAATGGCCAGAGAGTGTACTATTTCTCAGTACATATACTCATTGATGTCCGTTGTCATTTTGAACATGTCTTTTTTTAACACGAAGGAGATCATAGCTCTGTCTGCATTAGAATTGTGCCATATCCATGTATCTAAATGAAAAAAAAGTCTTGACTCATTCGACTTCCCAGAGACTCCCCTCCAAGGGATCATGGGAAATGATAAATGTAATGTAATGTAATCATGCAATTTCCGCGACAAAGGTATGAGTCTGCAAATGACAAAAGGTCGGTGTTAGTGCCTCTGTCATGTCCGTCGATGTAGGTAATATTTATTTAATTTACAATGCTTGTTCTTCCGCCTTGCATGTCTGATGGAACAGACATTGTCAATTACATACACATTGATTTCGCCCGTTTCAATTGGCTTCCATAGAGTTTTCTTAGGTTGTATGCTTTAATTGGTGGTAAACACTTTAACGCTGTGGTTAAATAAAGCTCGTAACCGCATTCTCGCCAGAGATCTGTTAACATCAATCGTGTTAACATTAGTTACAATTCTTCCGGATTCACCTGAAAACATTTCAGTTTCCTCTTGAAAGGAATATTCATTTTACTCACCTCTTAAACTAAAGGTGCTCGACAAAAGTAACTCGTATATCAGAAAACGACAGAAAAAGCAATACAATAGATCTGTTGTATGTCGATGTTCGCCGGAACAGGGCAAACATTAACGTTAAGCAACGCTCTTTACCTGAATATGCTTAGGTCAGGAGGATTTGCAATACACTTTACCTACTTGATAACACTATTTTACGAGGCTGGTTGAGTACAATTAAACTTGACCAACACTTAGTAACGCTCTGTTTGATACTGCTATTTCCATGAATGTTAACATTTTTCGCAGAAGTCGAATATTCAGTTGTACGTGATACAATACACGTCTTCACAGAAAAGAACAACATCTACCGAAAGTTCTGTATCTATTTCATTGTTACGCTGATAGTTTATATTTCAACATAAGTAACTGAATGCTTATTGCTTATCTTAACACTTTAGTTCTTTAAAAACATTTTGGAACCAAAACAATTTCCTCCTGAAATAATTTCGTCTTGCACTGTTAAAAATTTCTGTCCACGATACTGGTTCCTTTACAGGATATTTTCATTAATCCCTGAGAGATCGGCACTGTATTAAGGACAATATGCTGTAACTTATGTTACCTAAATAAAAGTGTAGGTAGGTTTTCTGAAGATGAGTTAAATGTTTAATTGAGAAGGTTGTCCATTCCTCTCGTCTCGCCATTTTAAGCGTGTATCTGTTTCAAGTAGACAACCAAGTTAAGTGATTATATAGAGACGACAAGAGAGTGGCGTAAAGTGAATCAAAAGTAACGAGCCTTTAATATGTTCAATTAAAGAATACTGCTACTATTGTGTTGTGAGAATTACTACCATTAAAGTTATTCAGATTCTGTATGTGTTTTTATGCTTGACTTTATTTAGATGTTTTATTAGAAATATGCAGAACATGCATTCACTACATCATTGTCCACTAACAATAATATATCCTCTCATTGAACTGTATATAACTATCTTGTTTCAAAAGTGTACATTAAATAGATGTACAACTGTTGCCGACCTTGCGGTTTCGAATATTTCTTCGTTATGAAACAATATATAAAAATTACAAATCAAAGTCTGAACTTCTAATTTGTGATACTAGTTTATCCTTCTTAAGTTAGGCATGTATTCACGAGTTATTCTCACCACTTCAGTGTAGAGTGACTGGTGCAGAAGAATTTATGTTGTAGTACCTTATGGTAACGCAGATTTTTCGTTGTACCGAGTGTCGAAACAACGGCTGATTACACCATTCTATGTCAGTTGTTGTGCTGTTTTTATTGTTGTTAACGTTGTAGCGGGCTTCAATACAAAGACGGTTAATTCGGCTGTGCATGTTTGTCTGTACTGTACAAGCCTCTTAAGTTCTGAGTTATTGTTGCTGTCTATATCCATTAATTCTATTCATGCCTAGGGCTCCCTTTACAAATTTTACTAACCCCCCATACACACACTCACTTCCCTCCATTATCAAACTGACTACACCATGATGCGTCAGTGTGTTACCTATAAACCAACACCTTCTTCAAGTCCACTTGTGCTGTAAATCTTTTTATTTTTTCACTCTTAGATTCAGTACTTCCACATTACTTATTCAAACTACGAATTTGATTTTAAGCATCCTTCTATAGTAGCTCATTTGAAAAGATTATATTCTATTCCTATCGGAAGTGGTCATTGTCCACATGTGATTTCGAACGAGCCGGAAATCCAGAAAAAAAATCTTCAGCAAATATTTCCTAATGTTTAAATTTGTAAGAGACGTTAACAAACTTGGAAACCTCTTTGCATCGGCCATCACCAGTTACTTTGGTGTGAAAATAGCAATCCTCATCTACTAGTTTTAGTTTTTCATTTCCTAATCTCATTGCTAAACAGTAGCCTTATTAAATTCGACTACATTCCATTGCCATTGTTTCACTTTGGTTATTGTTCATTTTATAATCTCTTTTCAAGACGCTGCCCAGTCTTTTGTTCTCTCTGACGGATTCACAAAGTCATCTCAAACAGTACCATTACTGTATCTTCTCCCAGAATTTTATTGGCCCTTCCTAATTTCTCTGTGTTCCGTCGCGGCTTACCCAATGCACAGATTGAATAACATCGGAGATAGGCAATAATCTTGACTGAGTCTGTTCTCAACATGTACTTCCATTTTAGGTCCATCGACACTTATGCTTGCATTCTGGTTTCTGTACAACTTGCGAATAAAGTTTAGTTCCTTGCTGACTTCAGAATATCAAGGCGTATAATCCAGTCAATAAATGCTATTAAAATAAGTTTATTTTTCTCAAACCACCTTCTAAAATAAGTCTTAGAGTCAGTGTTGCCTCAAGTGTAAGCTGAATTTCTCCGGAAGGGACACTGATTGTCCCCGATGATGATTTAAATTGGAACTGGAATTATTATTCTTTTGAACTGTAAGTGTATTTTCCGTTGGTCATATATCTTGCACAACAAGTAGTTTTTTCATGCCTGGTCCTCCCAAGAATCTCAGTAATTCTAAAGGAGTGTCGTATACTCCAACTGCCATGTTTGTATTTAAGGCTTGCAGTCACTGTCAAATTCTTATTGCGATATCGTTTCTTCTACGTCTCACCTACTTCCTCCTCTCATTCAGTAATATTGTGTTCAATTTTATTTCTCTTATACAGACGCTCTATTGGTTCCCTTCACTTTTCCACGTTGGCTTGTCCCCTGAGCTTTCGTTATTCATACGGCTGATTTTCTTTGTTCCAAAGATCCTTAACTTCACTAAAAGTGGCGTTTACGTTTCTCGTAGTTATGGACGTTTCTACAGCCTTGTATCTGTTCTCTATCCGTTTCTGCTTAGCCAATTTGTACTCTCTGCTTGTTGAAACAACCCCGTTTATGTTCTTTATTAGGTTTTGTGTAATTTACCGAAGCCGCCAAACAGTTAATTGTTATGATTATATGACCATGTGCTTCATGGATGAAAGGTTATCGGTTTTTCTGCTGTGGTTTCAGGGGTATTTCAACCGATGGCGGCTGTTCTGAGATGGAATAGTTAATAATTGAAAGTCTCTCTGTTATTAAAGACCATAAAGGTTGCGATGTACAAACTGATATGTACTTTCAGCTAACACACAAATACTGAGGAAGTTGCTACCTTCGCCTTATACGTTTAATTTCGGTTATATCTTTTACTGGTTGCTGATTTTAAGTACTCCACCATACGCAATGCTGATGGTTAACATTCACAATGATCCTCACTGCAATCAATGGTTGTTGCTGGCCGACGCGGTTCACGCGAAACACGTGATACGGCACTTGTCACTTTCCGTTTCATATCAGTCTCGAATTGGTATTGATGAGGGTCAACCCCACGACGATCAGCGGTACGCGCTCATTTGTCATACTCAGGTCAATTTACCGTTTACTACTCGCTCGACCATCATTCTTGCCCGTTTCTCCGATACTACTTCTCACTCGAAACTAGTCTCACTGCCTCCTGCAGCGCTCGACAATCGACTCCTGTCTGCTATCGACCTGGGCGTCGGATACTAATATCTATGTACATGGAATCACCGATCCCTTACACAGTCTCACTTTTAGGCGTCTGTATTCTGCTCTCTATTTCCTGCATAACTTCATGAATTCTGAGAAAATTATACTTAAGGTGCTGAAAGATAGTTTTAGATCCTGCCCTGAACACACTCTCTTCGAATTGTCTGCGTACATTTCCGTAAAATACGTGGCTTCTTTCTTAGAATGTCTGCTATTAATGATTTTTAGAGGATACTGCTGGAATATGCCGCTATTCAAACAAAGTTAATGCCATACGCTGCCCTTGTTTTTCTGTGTGTGATCTCGAGTGTTACCCCGACCGTGTGAATCATTAGTTCATTCCAGAGTGGAAACACTGCTTGCTATCCTCCACAAATTATAATACAGAAACTCAGGTGAAGAAGTGCGTGCAGTTTTCAATACTGTAACCAACTCATGTCGAGAGTCAATTCCGATATCGTTGACTTCCATTCTCTGAACAAGATAGTGCTCGATCATAGACTTCTGTATTGTAGAAAACATTATAGTATTCGGCCACCAGGAAACGGAAGCTGTTAAGGTGAGGAGTACTTGGTAACATGACATTACACTTTGTACAGCATAATTCTACAGATTTCTTACTCTAATATGTGAGACACGACCAAGACACAGAATGCGAGCTGCGGCAGCCCCACCCAGGAGCAGCCGCTGCCCTCGTACTCACTGGTGGTGAAGGAGTGGTCCCACCAGTCTGTGCGGCAGAGGTACGCCTTGAGGTCGTCGGCGGTGCGGCCCACGATCACGTGCGGCGGCGCCACCAGCGTCCTGATCACGAGGAAGACGCTGAACACGGCCACGATCACGCCCAGCCGCTTCAGCAGGTCGAAGTCGGTGATCTTGATCGCTTTCGCCGACCGCACCCGAAATATCACAGATATCCTGAAAAATTGTGCGTTGGGCAGACAGTTGAGCTGCACATTGTTTTCAGTTTCGCGCTTACATTTCCGTATTCCATTCCTCCTCCCTTGTTTTGCTGTTTCCAAATGTGTTTCTACATGTACAGCTCTCACCCGAACAATTCTCGGTTCCAGCACTGAGTGGAGAACCTGAAATGTACGTCGTTGATTATGTAAAAGGAAAAGAATAACCAAAAGTGGAACCCCGTTGCTGTATCTCTCTCACACTATCCGGGAAATTAGTCACACATATTTCTTCTAAAGACAGCTGATAGCAAATGTCGTAGAACAACAATAATGCGGTCCTCACTCATTACGGAGGCACAATTACGAAACCTCATTTCCAACTAGACAGTCACCATTTCCTAAAGCCCATAACTGAGGCAGTCTTCCTAAGGTCCCGTTTCTCAGAACTTCGTATGTTATATTTCAATTTTGTACCCTTACACCTCACTGCGTTTACATTTCTGCTGCTACTATTATTGCTGTCATTATTATTAGTATCATGCTATTAGTCTTAGTTTTAGTATTGCAGTTGTTATTACATACTAGTCGCTACTATTATTTCAAGTGCTCAAAGATATACGTGACGTTTGCTTCCAAAAGGTACCAAATCCAAAACATTGAAAAAAACGTTAGCAGTCCCTATGAAATAGCTTGCTGCGCGTAGCAAGTAACTACTTTTCAGTAACAAATACCAATTACCTTAAAAAAGATTGTCAGATCCAGTATTTTACACCAAAACGTACCGAATCCTCTTGAAGTTTCGTTGCAAGAAGTACCAAATTCTCTTGCACTGATCTAGCTGAGTGCCGTGACGCCGGACAATATAGCAGAGAACTTTGGTTCGATGCAGAAGCAGCCCTTACCAAGGCGCAAGTTAATACAGCATATTATTCACGCCAATTAAGTTATCGTGCTGGCTATAGTTATTCATTAGGAGAGCATAATCGTTTCACCAAACGCGACGCATTTTTATAGATGGCTTAGGGGTGAACGTGATAGGGGTCCAAAGGTAATTAGGTCATGCCTGCGGGATTTTTCACGCCAGTTTTAAAACCGTATTGTGGATTGTTTTGTGAGAATTGAGTATCAACTAAAATTATTCTGTTTTATTTCCATCACGACAGGGATTATAGATTGAGTGGTTTTTCCCTGTACGCGATCATTCATACATGCCTGTAGATTGGTCTTTTCGTATCCTAGAAATTCCAAAGACTGAAATTGTAATGCTCCCAGAAAAAATATGACAATGTATTTGAAACAGTAGAAACACTTCAGGCCCTGAATTATGATTTTCTTTCTGGGTCAGTTGGCAAGAATTCGGTCAAATACCAGTTCCAAAGCAAAAGCCTTCAAAAATAGTGAGGCTAAAGTCTCACTGTTCATAATATATCAGGACTAGCTGGTCTGCATGCTGCATATGCAACGAGACCAGGTTGCAAACACAAAATGTAAAGTAGGGTATGATTGCATTTTGCTTCAAGTAAACGTTTTAACTAACAGTAGTCCTGTAAAACAGGAAAACGTAAATGACCTGCTATCCATACTTACTGCAATGGAATCTGAAAGTAATCAAATCTCTTTCTACAAAGGCGTCGTAGAAGTTAATGATATACGAGTACATATTGAGGACTGGTGACTGATGTTTGGAATCGAATATCAGTAATACTATGAACATTTGATTCCTATATGCATAATCGTTCTTAAAATTCGTTTTTCGTAGTACTCACAAAAAATAATTGTGCATGAATTCAAGTATATCCCATTCTAGAAGGTCCAGTAGAGAATAAATATATGATAATTTATGGTCTAAACAAAGATAAATTATGTTTCAAGTTTTTTATTGGTAAACTTCTCCTCTAAAGTAATTTGTGGTAAATGTCACAAAGGATATGAATATTAAATGATATTTGTTTTTGAAGTATCATTTGTACTCCTTTAAAATAATTTTTAAGCCGAAAAGTACCAAATCGAAAAATAAATTACTGTACAATAATAATGAGGAATACCCTAAATTATTCTACAAGTTGTATCACAACTATGATTTGCATACGAGGACTATTGTTCCTACAGGGAGTTTTTCTGCTCTGCTCAGCTTGCCCCATAGGATTTGCTACCTTT
Organism: Schistocerca serialis cubense; assembly: GCF_023864345.2. NCBI lineage: Eukaryota > Metazoa > Arthropoda > Insecta > Orthoptera > Acrididae > Schistocerca > Schistocerca serialis. The sequence goes on along the minus strand of NC_064643.1, from coordinate 737,889,191 downwards.
TGGAAACAAGCTCCTTGTATGGAGATCGGCTTTCCAGTCCTGCTGTTACTGATATTGGTATTACTGCTATTATTATTATTTATAATACCATTATTATACACATTTAATTGATTTATAAACTTTAAAGAATTATTGAGTCAAATTCTGCTCCGATCAAACAGAGGATCTCGATGTCCTAACATAATCATGTTAAATAGTAAATACAACACTAAATTCATAGAAATTACGTTATGTGAGATGGCGGAAATTTAAATCATAGAATTCACTAAAAGTATATTCTTTTCTAACAAGGTGGGTCCAAACAGTAAACGTAGACAGTACTGGTGACGTTTCTATTACTTGGTAAACCGGTTATCTCATAGTTATTACACCAGCTGTTATTGGCGGTGTTCCTTCCAAAAGTGCTCTGTCTGGAAAATAGTGTACTGCTGCTAAAATGTACCCAAATCGTACGCCGTGAACTCGAAATGGGACTCATACTTAGTGCTCTTTCTGAATAATCAGCACCACAAAGTTGTCATACGCGTTAAAAATTATTCTCGTAGTCAGTAAAGTGCAAATGACGAAAGTGCAACGATGTTACCATGGACCACATTTGTTATGGCTTGGAGTACCAACGAAGTTTTGTCAACGAAGTTTTGTGCAGGTATGAAATTGGTTTTTCTTTTGCCAAATTGCATGTAATGGTACGTGACGTAAGAGCCATGTAAGATGACACATAGCAGTTTATTGTTGGTTTGTGAAACTAGCTTTGTAACAGCTATACACTGAATGTATCTTGTTCGAGATTATGGTAAGCCTACAGCCACCGTTAACGTAAAACGCTTATAAAATTATTATTATGAACTCTGCCACTGTAACCATTAGCTGCTGCGTTAGTGTAGGCTAGAAGTTAAGGTTACTTATATTTCTCCTGTATTTCGATTCTTATATTAAACATAAGAGACGGACAACTTTTGTATCTGAGTTCCTTGGGTCATACAGAGGTGTTACTTGAAAATTTATCTTGTTGATCTGCTGAGTAGCGATTCCTGCGATCGTGTGAGCCATTTATGACTTGGGTCTTGATTGGCACGGTGTTTGTGTTTTCGATTACTAGCGATCACTTAGAAATTGCATAAGGTTTACATTAACTATTCTGAAATAGAGTGCACGTCAGTTAATGAGTTTACAAACAACACAACTTTATGGGCGAACGAACTGATGAAACAGGAGTAAACTACTGAAGCTGAGGCCTTTTTCCATCTAGGAATTGAATCTGAACACTAAGAACGCAAGAGTGTACAGAACCTGTGTGAATACTGCAGGGTATTATATTCACAGTTTATATAACGTTGGATTAGAAGCATACGAGTTCCGTTGGATGCGGATGCAGGAATATGGTCAGGAAGTCCAGGCAAGACAAAAGTCGCAGAAGACGGAAAAGAGTAATAGTCGGTTTAAGTCTAACTCCTAGTAAGCTTTGTCGTGTTCAGCACATGGCCAGAAAGAATTGCTAGTGAAATGTATTAATATTAACACGTTTCACTTCAGCGTTCAGAGGTGTAGAGGAATCGCCCATATTTAAGGGAAATACGAATAATCACAAAACGGAATAAAGTGAAAATAAATAGGCTGAAGTGCCTTCTACCAGACTTACTGCGGTCTTCTTGGTCGATTATGAACAAACACAGGAATTATTTATGCATTGCCTTCAGGGACTGTGCAGTTAGCATGAAACACAGACACAGACACACACACAGAGAGAGAGAGAGAGAGAGAGAGGGAGAGAGAGAGAGAGAGACAGTCTATACGGGTTAATCTATACTGTCTGACAACGAGATCTTTCTTCCATTTTCTTCATGTTTAGAGGAACTGAGACTCAACGAAAGGAAATCCTTTTCCTAATGTAGTACAACGCAGTTGTCCCTCTTTCCCGCAAGAAAGTAAATCGCATTTGATGATTGGAACATTTTTAGAGCTTTGTTTCCTATAAAGCATTTCGAGTATCTAAAACAGTGTAGCTGTGCATGGTGCAAGTGGATTTGCGCTGGTCTGAGCAGCTCTACAGCAACATTTTTCTACTTATATTTCAATTTCACGTTTGTTATCAGATAAAAATATTAATTAACAAATGCTGAAACATAATTTTCAATAAAAATTACATTTTCAGTTGAAATTACTAATGCAGTTAAAATGTCACTATTTCCAATAAATTAAAATATGGTAACAACGGGAAGCATAACGGAAAATTAAACACCTTTTTCACTTCCAAATACTGAACTGTATTGTTGATATATACAGTTTATTCTTTTTTTCGATTACATACTTTGCATTTTCTTCGCGTCGCTGGTACTAAGGGAGTTTTTATTCATGAGTCCAATACACCATATAATTTCACCACAGTTATGTCAAAAAACGCTTTTTATTAACATAATCTCCATTCAATGCAACGGCGTTACGCCTTGTTAGTGGGAGGGGTCTGTATACCCGCATGATACCACTCTACTAGTCGACGTGGGAGTTAAGGTTTTGCAGCGTCAATAATATTCCCACCATCTACGTAGTATTTCCGGAGCTAAGGTCCTGCTGCATCAGTAGTATTCCCATTATCAACGTACGACATCACTTGCAATGCATCCTTCATTGGTCAAAACAGATGGAAGTCGGAAGATGCGAGAACCGCGCTGTAGAGTGGTTGAGCAAGAACAGTACAATGAAGTTTTGTGAGTTAGTCTCGGGTGTCAAGACTGCGTGAAGCTGTGTGTTGTTAACGAGAAGCAGAAACTCGTTTGCGTTATTGTGGCAAAGAAGACGGTGAAGTCGTATATTCAACTTGCTGCGGGTAGCGCAACACACTTCCGAGTTAATAATAATAATGAGCGTATGGCATTGGCGGCCGGGAGACCCCTCGCGGGGCGGTTCGGCCGCCACTCCGTAAGTTCTTTAAAGCCACTACGATGACTTGCGAATGAATCAGGATGAAATGATGATGAGAGACACACAATACCCAGTCATGTCGAGGCAGAGAAAACCCCTGACTCCGCCGGGAATCGAACGCGGGACCCCTTGCGCGGGAAGCGAGAACGCTCCCGCAAGACCACGAACCGTGGACATTTCCGAGTTGATAGTTGCGCCATGAGGAAGGAAATGAAACCGAATAACCGCTTCAGAGAAGAAGAAGGCCGTTGCCATGACTTTACCTGCTGAGGGTGCGGCATTCAACATTTTCTTCTGAGGATACGTGGAGTGGTGCCATGTTTCCGCGCCTGTGACGATGTTCGACAAGAAACCTGTCACTATCAGCCCCGTAACGCGCAAGTAATTCACCACAGATGGACCATCATTACCCTTCTTGGTCTTTTGTTAGCCGGCGATGAGACCAACGAGAACACACCTTCGAGTACCACACCTGGTGTACGGGTGTGTTCTCACGACCAACAGTGACGTCCAGTTAAACAGCTGAATACCTCCGCAAGTATCAACATTGCATGACTTACAGCTGTGAACGGCCTGCCGGTAAGAGCGAGATCGGAGAGGTTTGCACGATTTTACGCTACTTTGTTGCGATGATAACAGACGCCTCATTCAACTGTTCACAGTGTTTTTGCTCGCTGCCCTATCTCGGTAGACATTCTGCAGGCGCCTCTTACTATTTGCGATGCTCTGGTTTTCCGCTAAGAACAAACTCAATGACACCTATCCACAAGGGGCGCACCTTCGTTGAAGACGCTATTTTAAAGGTCACGTATAGTGCCGCCTCCTTTCGGGACTTCATCAGACATTGGGGGCTGATGTGGCACTATCTACAACGCTCACGCAAAATTCTGCATTTTTCAGTCGAAATTAGATAAGAAAGAAAGTGTTGCACTACTTATTGAACGCCCCAGGTAATTCGAAATAGGAATATGTTGTTGCTGTTAAAATTTATGTTTTAATACTTGTTACGTAACTTTTCGTTTGATAACAAACATCGAATTCAAATAACAGGAAACAAAACATTTGCAACTAGGAGACTCGCACCAACCCTTTTCAAACTACAAGACTTACCGTTACGCATCCAGCTGCAGCTGGCTCCGTTCCAAAACTATTTTGTGATTCAGACCGCCAGAGATCTGCAAATACCCAAGCGTAAAATCTCGATGTTTTTCATTATTCAGGAACTGCTCCATACTGCTTAGTTAACTGATAATTTATACGAGGATAACGGCTTTAAAATACTTCTAAAAATCCGAAGGGGCCAGTCCGTCAAGTACCGTTATGAGAATAAAAAGAATAAATTAGAGACGGAGCTATGGAGTTGATAAATAAAACTTTGTGTAGATTTTTTCATTATTTTTCTCCCCTCCACTAAATTTGATTGAAATACGTGTTAAATCCTTTCTATGATGCTCTGCATAAAAATGTGAAGTAGAAATTTATATAACATATTCTCTCGAACCCCTACTGAAGGTGACATTGATTTACTGACCCCTAAACTAATTCCAGCTAGAAGAAGAGAGATAATTCTTATTTTAAATTGAAGTTTGACAAAATCAGTGTGCAATTAACTATACAACCCACGCCGTAAGAAAACGCATATAGTGTGTCGTAATAACTTACGAATTATAGTTCGGTTTATTATAGGAGTAACTGTTTTATTTTAATATTTTGGGACGTAATATTATAGTTACAAGAACATTGGGAAAAAATTTGCTAGAAGATTGCTATAATTAATTTCGTAATTCAGAATGTTCTATTCATTTGTGGTTGGAGACGTGTTTCTATTCCAAATAATATATTTTTATTTTATATTTTCCAAACAAACTATGAATATCCGCAAGATCTTGTAAGCGATAACATCTTGGTCGGCAAATGATTCCAATCCAGGTAGAGAGGCATTTTCACATCGAACGATAGCGAGAGTAAACTATCCACTTCCAGTACTCCCAGTGGCAACATCAAGACTAAAATTAACTCGACATCCACGAAAAAATAAAAGGGTCCATTCAGTATCACACTTTGTGCAGTTCCATTTGTGCCAAGTTTATTCTCCAGGCTTAGTATGTGTTTGTAGACTGGCAAGCGATGGCGACGTTGACGATAGACACGTCGACGAGGCATAGTGCTTCAATGCTGTTGCAGATATAGCTCACAGCGGAATGATTCCGCTGTTTTTTTTTTTCTTTACTGATTTTCAATTCCCCCCAAAGCGGGCGAGCTGGCAGCAGCTTACTACGCTGCTCTACAGCCTACAGACTTTTTTTAAATAAAGGAAGAAGAAAGAAACAAGGAAAAACAAGGCGATAAAATGGTGATTTAAAGTGTAAAATGGCGTAAAATTGCGGAAAGTTAAAACAGAAAGCAAAAGGGGATGCCAATGTAGATAAAATACACAGGAATCAGACAAGTAACATAGTAGACACACAATTAAAAAACATGGCGACAGTCTGGTTTCTGTTCTCAAGAGATAAAAGGCACACCCAGTGACAGTATGATGGCCGTTCGCAACAAGTCCCAAAAAACACAACACGGAACACTCACTGTAAAACACGCACTGTAGAACACTCACTGTAGAACACTGCACGAAAGTGGCAGCACAAAGACGACACTCCCGAGCCAAAGGCACATGGGGGGGGGGGTGGCTGCAGGAGGGGGAAAAACGAGGAGGGAGGAGAGGAAAAAACGAAAAGGGGGGGAACCAAGGAGGGAGAGGACTAATAAAGGGGTTGAAGGGCAGACGCGAGAGGGAATGAGAGGAGGCAGAGGAGGGAAATGGAAAAGGATGCGGGGGAGAGAAGGGGGCAAAGAGAGGGGAGGTGGGGAAGAAAGAAGATGGAAGGGGGGGGGCAGAGGGAGCCCGGGAAAAGGACAGAGGAAAGGAGGAGGAGTGAGGATCAGAGTTGATAGGAGGGGTAAATGGAGAGAGAGAGGGCATCATTTGGGGGGGGGGGGGGGGGAGTTGATGGAAGCCACCTTGGGAAAGGAGATGTAGAGTGTAGAGATGGAGGTTAGGGGGGACACAACGGTGAAGACGTGGCAGGGGGCGGTGTCCGCTGGTCTGCGTTGGCCGCTTATATACTGAGGGCATGACCCTGATTACATAACAGAGCTAATAATGGACTTAGAATTTTCAGCAGCTGCAGCAGGAGCAGAATAGCGTACGCGCGGTGCAGTTGTTTTAACAGCGCGCATACCCGCTGGCGAATCGGCCCAAGTGGGTTGCATCATACAGCCTCGCAGCCGCTCAGCGGCCAACGCGGCACTATGTTTTCGATTTTTTATCAAATTGGTTTTACATTGTAGGACATTTCCAGGGGCTGATGTGGATTCTAACCACAATCTATTGGTTATGAACTGCAGATTGAAACTGAAGAAGCTGCAAAAAGGTGGGAATTTAAGGAGATGGCACCTGGATAAACTGAAAGAACCAGAGGTTGTAGAGAGTTTCAGGGAGAGCATAAGGGAACAATTGACAGGAATGGGGGAAAGAAATACAGTAGAAGATGAATGGGTAGCTCTGAGGGATGAAGTAGTAAAGGCAGCAGACGATCAAGTAGGTAGAAAGACGAGGGCTAGTAAAAAACCTTGGGTAACAGAAGAAATATTGAATTTAACTGATGAAAGGAGAAAATATATAAATGCAGTAAATGAAGCAGGCAACAAGGAATACAAATGTCTCAAAATTGAGATCGACAGGAAGTCAAAAATGGCTAAGCAGGGATGGCAAGAGGACAAATGTAAGGTTGTAGATGCTTATCTCAGTAGGGGTAAGATAGATACTGCCTACAGGAGAATTAGAGAGACCTTTGGAGAGAAGAGAACAACTTGTATGAATATCAAGAGCTCAGATGGCAACCCAGTTCTAAGCAAAGAAGGGAAGGCAGAAAGGTGGAAGGAGTATATAGAGGGTTTATCCAAGGGCGATGTACTTGAGGACAATATTATGGAAATTGAAGAGGATGTAGATGAAGATGAAATGGGCGATAAGATACTGCGTGAAGAGTTTGACAGAGCACTGAAAGACCTGAGTCGAAACAAGGCCCCGGGAGTAGACAACATTCCATTAGAACTACTGACGGCCTTGGGAGAGCCAGTCATGACAAAACTCTACCATCTGGTGAGCAAGATGTATGAGACAGGCGAAATACCCTCAGACTTCAAGCAGAATATAATAATTCCAATCCCAAAGAAAGCAGGTGTTGATAGATGTGAAAATTACCGAACTATCAGTTTAATAAGTCACAGCTGCAAAATACTAACGCGAATTCTTTACAGACGAATGGAAAAACTGGTAGAAGCGGACCTCGGGGAAGATCGGTTCGGATTCCCTAGAAATGTTGGAACACGTGAGGCAATACTAACCTTACGACTTATCTTAGAAGAAAGATTAAGAAAAGGCAAACCTACGTTTCTAGCATTTGTAGACTTAGCGAAAGCTTTTGACAATGTGAACTGGAATACTCTCTTTCAAATTCTGAAGGTGGCAGGGGTAAAATACAGGGAGCGAAAGGCTATTTACAATTTGTACAGAAACCAGATGGGAGTTATAAGAGCCGAGGGGTATGAAAGGGAAGCAGTGGTTGGGAAGGGAGTAAGTCAGGGTTGTAGCCTATCCCTGATGTTATTCAATCTGTATATTGAGCAAGCAGTAAAGGAAACAAAAGAAATATTCGGAGTAGGTATTAAAATTCATGGAGAAGAAGTAAAAACTTTGAGGTTCGCCGATGACATTGTAATTCTGTCAGAGACAGCAAAGGACTTGGAAGAGCGGTTGAACGGAATGGACAGTGTCTTGAAAGGAGGATATAAGATGAACATCAACAAAAGCAAAACGAGGGTCATGGAATGTAGTAAAATTAAATCGGGTGATGCTGAGGGAATTAGATTAGGAAATGAGACACTTAAAGTAGTAAAGGAGTTTTGCTATTTAGGGAGTAAAATAATTGATGATGGTCGAAGTAGAGAGGATATAAAATGTAGACTGGCAATAGAAGGCAATCGTTTCTGAAGAAGAGAAATTTGTTAACATCGAGTATAGATTTAAGTGTCAGGATGTCGTATCTGAAAGTATTTGTATGGAAGTAGCCATGTATGGAAGTGAAACATGGACGATAACTAGTTTGAACAAGAAGAAAATAGAAGCTTTCGAAATGTGGTGCTACAGAAGAATGCTGAAGGGTGGGTAGATCACGTAACTAATGAGGAGGTATTGAATAGGATTGGGGAGAAGAGACGTTTGTGGCACAACTTCACTAGAAGAAGGGATCGGTTAGTAGGACACGTTTTGAGGCATCAAGGGATCACAAATTTAGCATTGGAGGGCATCGTGGAGGGTAAAAATCGTAGAGGGAGACCAAGAGATGAATACACTAAGCAGATTCAGAAGGATGTAGGTTGCAGTAGGTACTGGGAGATGAAGAAACTTGCACAGGATAGAGTAGCATGGAGAGCTGCATCAATCCAGTTTCAGGACTGAAGACCACAACAACAACAGCAACAACAATAATCAAATTGTAGTATCCTTGAGCCCCTGCGATTCTGTGTAGGAGGATATGTTAGTCGTTTCAGAAATGACCGTAGCGCCACCACTTACATTTCATATGTACTAATAAAAAGGAAACAGAATTAAGGGATAAGGAGAATGTGAACTCACCTCCACGTCTTGAGCATGAGGGCGCCGTACGTGAGCGAGAAACCGATCTCGCGCAACCACACCCTCAGCGTGCACGTCACCACGTTGGGCGTCGGGTACATCACTATCGTCTGGGGGCACAACGGAGAAAGCAATTAGCGTGCAGTTAAAACGGATCTTTAGCCAAACTTACCTGTCAACTAAAATCAGTCGCACTTGTTGTCACTAAGCATCTATATGACAAAACGTCTAACCTGTGCAGAGATCCAGTTAACGGTTGCCTATCGAACAGCTTGCAAGTGTAACATAAATCTAATTGTATCGTGTAGGCTTTCACTTCCGACGTCTACGTTAATTCAGACTTCCTGACTAAGGAGCCGTGGTCTAAAGGTAGCAACTCTTACCCCTGATGTTTAGTTGTCACCTGGGAAGAAGTGCTCTACAGTTCGACCGCCACCTCTTAGCACAGAAGTTTTAAATAATAAATTTGATTCCGATTATTTCACGTAATTACTGGTCGAATTTAAAAATTGATATACTCTTATAATGTGTTCATTAAGAGATATAGTCCTGTGGTAAATGTTGAACACAGCAATGCAAGAACTACAACAAGAAACTGTGTACAAGTCGCGAAGCACATAACCCACAATAAAGAAAGTGCCCAGAATATTGTCATCCAGAATTTGAAAATAAGAACACTTAGCGACATCCAAGAAACTTTGCGCATAATATAAAACCTGTAGCAAACATTTTCTCTCTGACTCCCCCCACAAAATGGTGAAAGGAAAGAAGTTCGTCGGTAACTATATTTTCATTAAATTTCTCTTAATTTACGTGTAAGGTCACAAACTTGTTGTTAACAGATTACCGGTTTCTCTCTATAATGACTACCATCTGATCTGCAGCAAAAAGTGGGAAAAGACATAAATACACTCGCCGAATGTCTACAGATTAAAAATAATAAATACACTCCTGGAAATGGAAAAAAGAACACATTGACACCGGTGTGTCAGACCCACCATACTTGCTCCGGACACTGCGAGAGGGCTGTACAAGCAATGATCACACGCACGGCACAGCGGACACACCAGGAACCGCGGTGTTGGCCGTCGAATGGCGCTAGCTGCGCAGCATTTGTGCACCGTCGCCGTCAGTGTCAGCCAGTTTGCCGTAGCATACGGAGCTCCCTCGCAGTCTTCAACACTGGTAGCATGCCGCGACAGCGTGGACGTGAACCGTATGTGCAGTTGACGGACTTTGAGCGAAGGAGTATAGCGGGCATGCGGGAGGCCGGGTGGACGTACCGCCGAATTGCTCAACACGTGGGGCGTGAGGTCTCCACAGTACATCGATGTTGTCGCCAGTGGTCGGCGGAAGGTGCACGTGCCCGTCGACCTGGGACCGGACCGCAGCGATGCACGGATGCGCGCCAAGACCGTAGGATCCTACGCAGTGCCGTAGGGGACCGCACCGCCACTTCCCAGCAAATTAGGGACACTGTTGCTCCTGGGGTATCGGCGAGGACCATTCGCAACCGTCTCCATGAAGCTGGGCTACGGTCCCGCACACCGTTAGGCCGTCTTCCGCTCACGCCCCAACATCGTGCAGCCCGCCTCCAGTGGTGTCGCGACAGGCGTGAATGGAGGGACGAATGGAGACGTGTCGTCTTCAGCGATGAGAGTCGCTTCTGCCTTGGTGCCAATGATGGTCGTATGCGTGTTTGGCGCCGTGCAGGTGAGCGCCACAATCAGGACTGCATACGACCGAGGCACACAGGGCCAACACCCAGCATCATGGTGTGGGGAGCGATCTCCTACACTGGCCGTACACCACTGGTGATCGTCGAGGGACACTGAATAGTGCACGGTACATCCAAACCGTCATCGAACCCATCGTTCTACCATTCCTAGACCGGCAAGGGAACTTGCTGTTCCAACAGGACAATGCACGTCCGCATGTATCCCGTGCCACCCAACGTGCTCTAGAAGGTGTACGTCAACTACCCTGGCCAGCAAGATCTCCGGATCTGTCCCCCATTGAGCATGTTTGGGACTGGATGAAGCGTCGTCTCACGCGGTCTGCACGTCCAGCACGAACGCTGGTCCAACTGAGGCGCCAGGTGGAAATGGCATGGCAAGGCGTTCCACAGGACTACATCCAGCATCTCTACGATCGTCTCCATGGGAGAATAGCAGCCTGCATTGCTGCGAAAGGTGGATATACACTGTACTAGTGCCCACATTGTGCATGCTCTGTTGCCTGTGTCTATGTGCCTGTGGTTCTGTCAGTGTGATCATGTGATGTATCTGACCCCAGGAATGTGTCAATAAAGTTTCCCCTTCCTGGGACAATGAATTCATGGTGTTCTTATTTCAATTTCCAGGAGTGTAGACCATAATGAAAAGTATTACTGACAAATATATGCATTTGTGCGCTTTATAGATGAAGAGGCATACGTGTTTTATAAAAAGAAAGTGCTAATGTACTGCAGCCATAGTGGCATCGTCAAATGTTAAATGCACAATCAGCACCAGCATCGTCACATATATACAAATAACAACATATGCATGTGTCATGTTGTTAGTAGCACTGTTGTTCAAAACAAGCTGCCGTACAGTAGCCACAAGAAGTTTGTGTTGTAAGTTCACCAGATGTCGCTAATGTCGGCATACACTACTTTTCAATAATTAATTGAACAGCGTAAAATAAAGGGGGATCCAATGGTTGAAGTCTGTAATGAGCTTACAGGTATCACGTATAAAAAGCTTTACAGTAATAAAAAGTGATAAAAGAGAACACGATAAAAGTCAGTGTTAAAAATAGGGAGAGTTAAGAGACAGTAGTTGACATATGCTGAAATGCCAAATTCTAGATAATGACTTAAGTGATAAACACCTCCGATAGTGCACAGGATTGTATTGAAAACCATAAACTGTCCATGCAGTAAGACTGCAACAACGGGCATGACGTTTTACTTTATTGTTTCGTTACTATTAAATCCTTTCGTAACACAGTCTATATATAATATCCACAAATACCACTGAAAATTCCTGGAAAATTTTTTCATGGTACAAGGAAGGGTTCAGGAGGTGAAACGCCACAAACACGGAAATCCTTGAAAAACTAGCTTTTGCTTAAAACGCAGCACACGTTACCCATACTGTACTCAAGTATTTAGTAAGGAGAACTCTTAGCGACTTCCAATTAACTTGAAATATTATTTCAATCTTTTTCTATGCTGCTTCCTGCTTGCATACTTAACGTCAAATATTTAAGGTATAACTTATTTCTATTGTAACCAGACTTGAAGTTGTTTTATATACTGAAGTTTTTTTATAGGATCGAGGTTTATTGGTTTCACTATGGTAATTGTTCCACTGTACCGTGTTACCACTACTTAATAATTCATGCTCAACACATAAATTACCAAGGAGTGTGATAAGTTACCAGGCAATATGTAAACGACAGATTCATAAATAAAAGTGTGACACATACTGCTTTACAGAAAAGGTATTATTTTGAACTTCTCATATTAAGAAAATGGATGGAGCTATTTATACATAAATTGGAAAACTCTTTATAGCTAGATCGCATTAAGTAATATTTATTACTGACAGCCGTTTACGACAGCAGAAACTGTCATCTTCTGACCTCCAAATATTTTTTGGTTACAAATCGTGTTCAATTATGAGTTTATCACTCATACCATGCCGTTATTATGGTGGAGAATGTACAGCAAACTATATACAGAGGTGACAGAAGTCATGGAATATCCCCAAACATTGTATCGAACCGCCTCTTACCCGCCGTAGTGCAGCAGATCGACATGACGTCGACTCAACAAGTTGGTGGAAGTCTCCTGCAGAAATATTGAGCCATGCTGCCTCTACAGCCGTCATGCCAATGCAGGATTATGTGCACGAATTGACGTCTCAGTTATGTCCCACAAATGTTCGAAGGCCGATCAGGATGGCCAAATCATTCCCTAGAATTGTCCAGAACGTGCTTCTAACCAGTCACGAATAATTGTGACCCTTTGATATCGTGCATTGGCATAAAGAAAAATTCCGTCGTTGTTTAGGAACATGAAGTCATTGATTGAATGGATGCAGATAGTTTCCAAGTAGCCGGACATAACCTTTTCCAGTAAGTGAGTGGTTCAGTTGGAACTGAGGCCTATCCCATTCCATGTAAACACAGCATAGACCTGATGGGGCCACCACCAGATAGCAGGGTGCCTTGCTGACAACTTGGTGTCCGTGGCATCGTGGGGTCTGCGTCACATTCGAACACCCTATAACCAGCTCATTCGACCACGAGACGGTTTTCCACTCATCTGGGGTCCAACCGACATTGTGACGAGCCCAGGAGAGCCGCTGCTGCCGATGTCGTCCTCTTAGCAAAGTCACTCGCCTCGGCCTTCTGCTGCCATACCCCATTAACGCCAAATTTTGAACTGTCTCAACGCACACGTTTCTCGTACGCCCCGCATTGATCTCTGCCGTTCTATGTTCTATGTTCGGTTCACTGTTTTGTTTGTGACAATGTCACAGCTTGTGCATCTTGTTCACTTGTGTCAACAGGTTAATGGAAGGAGGAACATAAGGACATATGCTCACTTGGTGGTCAAGTCCGAAGTGTATGAAGGCAGATAACTGATGAACAGAGGGGTGGCTTCACAATCAAAACACGGTTATGCCGTAACTTGGGACGCCACAGATGTTGATGTTTACGTTGGCAACCTCTTACACTGTGTCTGATGAGACTCTTTGTCATGTTGGCTCTATGGACAGCAGGAAGTAGACATTTCTTCCTGCAGTACTTCACACACAGAGAGACTAGTATAATATAAGATGAAGTGTTATACTTTCCCTTCTTGTGAGAGGTTTATAGGATAGCCTGTTTGTTCCACTAGGCATACCATGCTGTGTGGCCACTGTTAGTTTAGCATTCTGGGGAGAACACCAACTTGGTATCATCTGTAGGAAACTGCATTGTTTAACTTGTGCAGTCTAATCCCATGGATAGTGAGGACCAACCAGTTCACACTACTCCACAACACAAACCTGTTCAGGCATCGATGTAGCCATTACCACCTCACGGGCACTATACAGTCGAGTTTACAGACACAGAATGATCAACATCCGTTATTAACACGCCAACGTTTGGGAGGAGCAATAAAAAAGCAAATGTTTGCTTTGAAACGATAGCAAGGAGACAAGTGGCTGCAGTCACATCCTCATTCCGAACACTTATTCGCACTCTGTTGACAGTCTCACTTACACCCTTTTGAGGAAGACGTCTGCCAGATGTTGAAAGTGATCTGTCTGCCGTGTCCAAACCGAGATGAACCTGCCTGTCGCGCCACACGCATTCTTCGATGTATGGCTGCACGCATGCCCTCAAGAACGATTCACATCTGTCTCCAAAACGTTTCGTGATTATGTGATGGCACACTTTACCTGTGACAATGTGAACAGCTCACAGTTCTAATGTAACAATGTTGTATATCCAATCGCCGATTAGGTTCATATTCACTGTTGTTTTTTGTTTTCCTTGAACAGACTGATACATTAACACGGATATTTAGATTTTTAATTGATGAATGTACTTCATATATTTCGTTGTGTAATAGCATAAAGTATGTTGAACACTCAACAATTCGAATAATGTTCCTGTGTTACATTATAATGTGAGTCTAAAGGACCTTAAAAAGATATGAGTGATGGCAGAGTTAATAATTTGTTTCCTAATATGTACACTTAATATCACAGTAGAAAATACTAGTTCATCATAGGGATAGTTCGAATTGTTTGCAAGTAATAATTTGATGTGCTTATTCTCAGCTACGTTTTGTGGTCGCTATCGTAGGAAATTAATATACATACAAACGATGCTTTAATAGACCACCTATTAAATATAGACTTTTCATTAACTTTCGAGTTCTTTTGTTGCTACCTGTATTACGTAATGGTACATATAGGTTACACATGAGAACAGGAGTAGTTATAAGAGACCATTGGATCAATGGTATGATTGTTGAAATGTCTGTTTCATATATTTCCAATCATGTTCTTCATGACATTGCTTGTGTATTATACATGTTAAATTGTATCTAGGTTATGATTCTTGAATACTTGATTAACATATCTTCCACGATTTTGGTCGATATTCTAAAAGAACAATAATAAATTTTAGTCCTAGCACCAATTTGCGGCCGGCCGGAGTGGCTGTGCGGTTCTAGGCGCTACAGTCTGGAGCCGAGTGACCGCTTCAGTCGCAGGTTCGAATCCTGCCTCGGGCATGGATGTGTGTGATGTCATTAGGTTAGTTAGGTTTAATTAGTTCTAAGTTCTAGGCGACTGATGACCTCAGAAGTTAAGTCGAATAGTGCTCAGAGCCATTTGAACCATTTTGAACCAATGTGAGTAAATTGTAAACTTAAGTCATAAACATTGATACAGCATAGAAATGAAAATGCGCATGGGCTGAGGTTCAAGTTATGATTTATCAGTTCACTTGGATAATAATCAAGGAACCACATGGTGCGAAGGGCAGACTTGTAAGCAGTTTGTAATGTAATTAGAATTCTAGCCTTGGTAAAGAACTAACTGAGCTTTTGATATGCACTCTCTAATGTTTTTGATGATCAAGTAGCCTTCAGCATTATGGCCTTCTGGAAAGATGAACGGATAAGACGGATAAGATGGTTTCCCTGTAGATGAATGCGTTTTCTTTTGTGTTGTACCTTTATTTCCATGTTGTGGTTGGGAACGATACCTTTTGTTTTACCCTCCACTGTTCCACTGACAGTGGTCGTCATCTAATTTGTTGACCTCACTGGGTGCGCCTCAATTCAGAATTTTTCTTGTTGATGCCCCACTACATTTCTTAAGAGGCGAACCTCATGCACAAAGTTTTTGTACAGGTGACATATCGCGGATAATATCAAACCTTTTGGCTTGTCCCTTTTCATTAATTTACAAGTAATAATGTGGCTCAAGGGAAACTGAGATATTTTAATGGGATTAATAAAACTACAGTAATGTGGTGATTTTATGTCCTCCTTTTAACTTTCTGTAATGTAACGTGGTACTGGCTGTAGCAGTTGGTTTTAATGGACGAGCTTTGGAAATGAGGGGAGTTGTAAATATGAGGAAGGTGACTTGTAGTAAGTCTCAGCGGAACTATCCCTGGGGAGCTGAGGGTATGCAGCCTTTTGCACAAGTACAGGGTGCATCATAATTAATGGAGTAAACACATAGAGCTGAAAGTACACGATACTAGAAGCAAAAAAGTCTCAGGAAACATAGGATCGAAAATGCATACCTTAAGAGCTACGAGCAATTTTTCATCTTCGATGCTGTGAAGCTGATCTCTTCTACTGCAAGCTCTTTGCTTTCCACATTTTTGTAAGTGGCAGTATAAACCAAAACCAGAATAAATGTCTAGTAAACATTATCTGTAAAATGCATACTCAAAAGTTATAAGCAATTGTTCATTAGAAGAGTTGTGTTTCGAAGTAGCGAAGATGAGCAAGTGTTCATATCTCTTAAGGTATGCATTTTAGAGCACATGTTTATTCAACATTTTTTTCTTGTTTTGGTCGACATTACCATTTCCCAAAATATGGAAAGCAAAGAGCTGGCAATAGAAGAGATTTGCTTCACAGTATCATGAAAAACTGCTTGTCGCTCTTAAGGTATGCATTTTCGACCTTATGTTTACTGAGACTTTTTTACTTCTTGTATCGAGTACTTTCAACTGTATGCGTGTACGCCATTAGTTATGACACACTCTGTATAGGGGAGGAGAGCAGCTTCAGGGAGTGTGTAGTGGAGCACATGCTACTGAACTGTGTAGTGTATGTGCTGTAAAAGGCGAAGGCAAAAGCATTACTTCCAGTGGACAGAACTCTGTCAGTTTGATGTAAGCACAAGAATCGTGGAAAATACTGGTACTTAATAAAGTAAGATAAATAATTCACCAGGTAAACGTTTTCCAGCTATCCGAAATAACATATTGAAAGAGGTCTGGCATAAAGGTTCAGAAGTTGCAGCAGAGTCAGTAAGCGGCCTTGTGAATAGTTTTTTAGAATTTCTCTGGACCTGTAATGCGAGGCTAGCTGGTTGTTGAGAGAGCACTGATTGGTGTTACAGATGTGATCTCAGGAGGATAAATTTATCGGAAAGTTTATTCTTTCTTTTTTTTATATAGAAAATCAGGAGGAAACTCAATGCATTGGCTTATTGACATTTAACCTTTTCTTGGAAGGATATTTTGTTGAAGGAACAATTACACCGTCAGCATGCTGTAGCAACTTCAGAGAGACCGGTGGTAAAACTTTGCTAGCAGGAAGAATGGAGCCGCCAGTACTTATAGAATTGAGACGTAATACTTCGTCACGGATCTTGGAGCCGAACAGATGAGAGATCTGCGAGCTTTACCCTTAAGTGCTCTGTAGACTGTTGTAACATCGAACTTTATGTGGCACAGAGACACGGCGTCCTCACTCTGCTCTTATTACACCAATGATTATGGTGAGCAAAGCTTTCAGCTCTTTCATATTAGGACAAGCAAGATGACAGGTTTCACTGTACCATGTTTGTCCGTGCATTCTCAGATCTGCAGATTCTTCGGTGCTTGATTCAGACAAACAGTCATGGTAATCGTTATTTAGTCATGTTTCGAAAGATTTCACAAGTCAGATGTGAAGTTAAGAATCAACTCCACCCCATCGTGAATCATCATCTAAAATGTTTTATGATTCCAATGATTTTTGTTATAAACCACAAAGTGCATTTAAATCTTCAGTTTCTTTTTACATTTTAATTTTTCCAATGGCAAATAATACCTCAGTTCCCCATCATCAGATTCAGTGTGAACGACAAACTAATTTACAGCATAAGTAAATCCTTTGCGTACATTAACTTTAGCAGTGAGACTCAAGGATGTACCTATTACATGATTAATTCTCATGTAGTTTAATTCACTTACACATACGGGGTTTTGCAAAAGAAACGAAAATTACCCAACGGTACACGCTTATGTTCAGTAGGAACAAGTGTATTTCTTTACCACACTGGATCTGAAATAAAATACTTCTATCTCTTGGTGAAATGATTTAACATTACACGACCCAGAAAATCATAAACTGTGAAATAGTTGTTTAAATATCACCATGAAAAGTATGCGCCAGGACAAGTGATATTATTGTTCGTTTCTTAAGTCACATTACTGCTCCAAAATAAAGCTGGTGCGTAACGACACTATTTGTATTGAAGTTATAATGAAATCTATACCTTTCGCTGCTTACAGGCATTGATATATTACAACGGGGGACAGTTGAAAAATGAGTGCCCACACTGGGACTCGAACCCGCGATCTTATGGTTACATGGCATGCACTCTATCCGACTGAGCTGCCAAGGACGCAGAGGATAGGGCGTCTACAGGGACTTACCTCTGTCACGTTCGCCGTGAGACCCACACTTCCAACTTACCGGCCAATGATCTTGTTTTAGTACTTTTAAACGTCAGTTGAAAATTATGTAGTACTGTAGAATGTTATTACCAATAAATTGAACATCTTCCTCAAAAAAAGAAAATTAATAAATAAATAAAAATAAACAAAAAAAGAAAAGGTGGCTCAGTCGGATGGAACGTCTGCCAAGTAAGCAGAAGATCCAGCGCTCGAGTCCAACTTGGGGCACACATTTTTCAACTGTCCCCATTGATATTTATCAACGTCCGTAAGCAGCGGAAAACCTATATTTCATTATAACTTCATTCTTCGAGAGCTGCAAGATCAATGTTATCTGTACAGATACCACCTTCATACTGTTTATATTGTACTAAAATCCGGCAGGAACCTATTTCGTCGTCGTCCCCATCCGTCCCTCTTCTGCTTCCCTCCCCACCATGAAAGGTGACCCTTTGACTGCACTGCAAAATAATCTTTGTCTCCCAGCCGCTCGTTAAATACGGAAGACTCGACAAATTCGAAAAGCACGGTTTCTCAATCTGGAGAACACAATATCAAACAGCCGATGACCGTTCAACGCAGATTGTAAAGTGAAGTCGACCCCGATGTAAAACGCTTCATATTATTCGTAAAATAAGACAACAGCAGTAGTAGGCAATCAGACACCGAGCAATTATTGGCGTACACAACCGGGACTGAATGATACTCTGTTCTCTGTAGCACGACTCACCCAGAAAATCGGAGAACCGAAAACATGCACAGAACAAAAACAAGAAAATGGTATCTCGAAGTATCTTTGAGGCTATTTCGGATGTGTCACTGCTTCAGAAAAGAGGCAAGAAAAATTATAACCAAAAAATTACAACTTATTAAAATCAGTTTTGTCACTATAACGACGTTCGTAATTTCATTTGAAGAGTTCCTGCATGTCCACTGTAGCTGCAGTGGTTTTCCGACATAAAACGGATCTAAAATCGTTTAAATGAAAAGCCTAAGATCTCTCCTAGCCTCGGGTGTAATTATGGTATCCATGTAATCCTTCTTACAGTCTTTTAGTAAAGTACATGGGATAAGACATGCCTTATTTTTGCACTTCAGCATACACAGTTGTACGAAGAAGATTTTTGTAACTATAATTATTACGCTATTAATCATTCATACGCTTATTTGACATGTAGTAACTCCTAACTGGGCAAAATATCACGAGTTTGTAGTATGTTAGCGACATTAACAAACTGAAGAGGAAACCAATGTTCTGATCATTTTAATCCGAAAAATCGTATGCATGTAATTCGCACATTATGTTCCAGTGAAGATATGGCAATAACCCACAATGCGTCCAGTCACCATTTTCCGCTTGGTCGTAGTTATTACTTTCGTCGTCGTCATCATCGTCGTCACCATCACCATCACCTCCTCCTCCACCACCACCACCAACAACAACAACAACAAGAACAACAACAGCAACTCCATCACCATCAATAACGAAGACTGGTTATCGCCCTGTAATGTGCCTACACCTGCTGGTAGATCCATCAACACTGTCGTGTACTTAAATTTCTCCATCCTGAGCTTTTACACTGAAATACTATTCGCTGTCTCTTGTTCTGCGGTATCTTAAAAACTCATTGATTCAATTTAAATGGTTGCACCTGTCGTTAGTTTGTCTCTGTCTCTGTCTCTAAAGAGGTAAATTCCTGAGTACTTTGATTAATTCTCTTATTTGTTAGACACGAAAGATTTGTATATTTTAAAAGAATGGTATAAGACAAATAAGTGAAGCAGTGTCTTTCGGCAGCTACAACCTTTCCCACTATTCGGGTAACACATGATTTACGCGATAAAAGAAATTCAGATACTTTTGAGGTGATCCACTAACGGAAATAGTTTTCAAAATCGCTAGAAAGAGTGAAGCGTTAGGTGAGAAAGGCATGTATACATGTATTGAACTGGGGACCTGGAAACGACGGAGAGGCTTCGTCCCCCGCCGTAGCTCTCAGTGGTAAACAACCCCACAACAGGCTACAGCCGTCCACTCACTCCAGGGCCGCCCCATACCGAACCCAGGGTTATTGTGTGATTGGGCCAACAGTGAACCCCCCCCCCCCCCTCACCGGGGAACGTCTCATTCCAGACGAGTGTAGGCCCCAATGTTTGCGTGTTAGAGTAATTATGGTGTTATGGTGTACGGGTATGTGGAGACATTGTTCGCGCAGCAATCGCCGACGTAGTGTAACTGAGGCAGAATAGGGGGAACGAACCCGCATTCGCCGAGGCAGATGGAGAACCGCTTAAAAACCATCAACAGGCCGGCCGCCACACCGGACGTCGACACTAATCCGCGGGGCGGATTCGTGCCAGGAACCAACACGCCTTCCCACTCGGGAAGCATTGTGTTGGACCGCACGGCTAGCAGGGCGGGCTGAGAAAGGTATCCTGACCGAAACAAATCGTAACCGGAGGGGCAACGTTCGCTGAGTACGGTGTGACAGGTAAGACATTCCATCGATGTCTTTCAGTTCTTGCTGCACGAAGTTTGCAACATGTGGTTTGCAATAAACATAAATCAGAGTCACTTTGTTACAACTGAGGGCTTATTGCGAAAGTTTGCCTCTCCATTCGCACTTCAAATTGAGTAATTTTACCTAGTAGCGAGCAGCATTCACCCTTTGATCCGGTTGCAGTACCTCACGGTATACCACACCGCCGAGGGCGCTTTTGCGCTCCCATCAAAAACGTTGTTTTGAATCATTGAAACCAATCTCTAAATTTGTTTACGACTGACAATGTTCTCCATACGTGTCCACTAGCAAACTAAGACTTTCTGCAGCAGATTGCTTCAAAGGCTGAACAGTAGCACATACAGTAAACTCTGTTCTGGAGGCACAAATCCCGACATGTACAAGGCAATAAATCGACATGTTCTGTTCACTCTATTCGACAGTCGCACTCAGATCTGACAACGTAACGTGTCTACTGTTAAATAGTTGTCGTGTCGCTGTCCGCTATGCTACGCTTGTAAAACTACTGCCCACCGTTCGTTGACAGCATAAATTAATTCAGACTCACAATAAAAGAGGACTTGTCCAGCCAGTATATCTCTGTGCCAGCAATATTAAACTCCAGTCGCTTTACAATGATCAACTGTAAAGCAACGGTGAACGTGTCAATTTACGTAGTAGTAAAATAAGTTTTGAACAGATAAGTATGACAAATATAATTTACTTACACCTAAGAAACCATTTGGAACCATGTACATCTTAACTTGCGCACCTGAGACGCGAAAACGTTGTAATACAAAACAATTAATGATGAATAAAAAGTTAAATATAATAAATTTGATGAACAGTATCCAATCCCAAAGAAAGCAGGTGTTGACAGATGTGAAAATTACCGAACTATCAGTTTAATAAGTCACAACTGCAAAACACTAACACGAATTCTATACAGACGAATGAAAAACTGGTAGAAGCCGAACTCGGGGAATATCAGTTTGGATTCCGTAGAAATATTGGAACACGTAAGGCAATACTGACCTTACGACGTATCTTAGAAGAAAGATTAAGGAAAGGGAAACCTACGTTTCTAGCATTTGAAGAATTAGTGGAAACTTTTGTCAATGTTGATTGAAATACTCTCTTTCAAACTCTAAAAGTGACAGGGGTAAAATACAGGGAGCGAAAGGCTATTTACAATTTGTACAGAAACCAGAACGCAGTTATAAGAGTCGAGGAGTTGGGAAGGGAGTGAGACGGGGTTGTAGCCTCTCCCCGATGTTATTCAATCTTTATATTGAGCAAGCACTGAAGGAAACAAAAGAAAAACTCGGAGTAGGTATTAAAATCCATGGAGAAGAAATAAAAACTTTGAGGTTTGCTGATGACATTGTAATTCCATCAGAGACAGCAAAGGACTTGGAAGAGCAGTTGAACGGAATGGACAGTGTCTTGAAAGGAGACTATAAGATGAACACCAACAAAAGCAAAACGAGGATAATGGAATGTAGTCGAATTAGGTCGGGTGATGCTGAGGGAATTAGATTAGGAAATGAGACATTAAAAGTAGTAAAGGAATTTTGCTATTTGAGGAGTAAAATAACTGATGATGGTCAAAGTAGAGAGGATATAAAATGTAGACCGGCAATGGCAAGGAAAGCGTTTCTGAAGAAGAGAAATTTGTTAACATCGAGTATAGATTTAAGTGTGAGGAAGTCGTTTCTGAAAGTACTTGTATGAAGTGTAGCAATGTATGGAAGTGAAACATAGACGATAAATAGTTTGGACAAGAAGAGAATAGAAGCTTTCAAAATGTGGTGCTACAGAAGAATGCTGAAGATTAGATGGGTGGATCACATAACTAATGAGATAGTACTGAATAGAATTGGGGAGAAGAGGAATTTGTGGCACAATTTGACAAGAAGAAGGGACCGGTTGGTAGGACATGTTCTGAGGCATCAAGGGATCACAAATTTAGCATTGGAGGGCAGCCTGGAGGGTAAAAATTGTAGAGTGAGACCAAGAGAGGAATACACCAAGCGGATTCAGAAGGATGTAGGTTGCAGTAAGTACTGGGAGATGAAGAAGCTTGCCGAGGATAGGGTAGCATGGAGAGCTACATCAAGCCAGTCTCAGGACTGAAGACCACAGCAACAACAACAACAACAACAACAACAACAACATCCAGTGCCGAACTTGTACTGTGCAGTTTAGCTATGGACACCCGTGGTACACATTTGTGTATTGAGAAAACATAAAGAATTGGAAATGGACTGAAAGGAATAGCGTTAACACAGAGAACAAATCCACCCAACATTCAGGTAGATGCGGTATTAATACCAGAATAATAGTTTTATTCTAACACAAGAAATAATTTATTAAATTTTCTAGTAGCTGCTAATATAGTGCAGTTCTCAATTATAAAAGGCAAAGATACTTGTCACAGAATTTCTAAAGCGTTCCGAAGAGGTTATCAATTTATTAATTTCAAAAACTGTTACGATGCCTTATCGGGAGAGCAGCCGGTCGTTGACTACTACAATCGGCGAAGTTTAAACCGGGCGCCTGTCACTACTCTTCCTTAACTCAACCACGTTGCTTCTTTTACAGTGAGTAATGATCATAAACATGAACATGACAAAGTTTAAATGTAGGAAATTATAATAAATTAGAAAATGCTGAACAGAACTATCTGAATATCCGTGCAAACAGGAAACACATTTTACAATAAGCTAGCAATAGTGGTGACATCCAGCTTCAGATTGGTTCAGACACAAGGTGAACAGGGTTCGAACCCCGAGGGCTCGCCAGAGTGCTGTTCCCTCCAGGTCAACGAGTTGCTCCGTCACATAGTTTCTCATATCTTCCTTTTCTTATCTGGTGTTGTGTAAGTTTACAAAAACAATACCAATAGCGCGAAAGGAAGGAATACAGAGGTAAGACAGAGACGACAAAACAAAAGCACACTGAGGGTAGCAGATGCTGTTGGAACTATCTAGAGCCTTGTCTTTGAAAGATAAGATTAAGCATGTTGGCATAGAGTTGTGAAATTGGGGCAGTTGCAAGTAGGACCAATAAGTCGTTGACATCACCCCTAATTATGAGTGATCTTAAAACACTTCTACACGGAGTTCACACAATCTGTGATGGAGATAGTTTACCCAAAGAGCTCGTGCACTTGAAGACAGTGTTCAGGGAAAATAAACAATCTGCCCATTAGATTATTAGGGCTTTAGCAATTAAATTAAGAACCAGAAAGTGGATGGAAAGAAGAGAATGTCAGCAAAATCTCTAGCTTTTCTTCGATTTTTTGGCAATATTTCCTTCAAAACAACAAGAAACCTCTGTAATTTACTAGTGAAAGAGTTTTCCGCCCACTTTCTGAGATTGTGATCTTCTGGGAACAGTGGAGAACACACATGAACGCTTGGCTGGCGTGTACAGGTACAGCTGCCCATGCAGCTTCAACACGATACCACAGTTCATTAAGAGTAGTGACTAGCGTATTGTGACGAGCCAGTTGCTCGGCCACCATTGAGATGCCTGTCATCTCGACCGCTAGTGATATGAGGCCGTTGGGATCCAGGACGGCGTTCCGCATTACGCTCCTGAACCCACCGATTCCATATCTTGCTAGCGGTCATTGGATCTCGACCAACGCGAGCAGCAATGTCGCGATACGATAAACCGCATTGGCGATAGGCTACAATCCGACCTTTACCAAAGTCGGAAACATGATGGTACGTATTTCTCCTCCTTACACGAGGCACCACAACAACGTTTCACCAGGCAACGCCGGTCAACTGCTGTTTGTGTATGAGAAATCGGTTGGAAACTTTCCTCATGTCAGAACGTCGTAGGTGTCACCACCGGCACCAACCTTGTGTGAATGCTTTGAAAAGCTAATAATTTGCATATCACAGCATCTTCTTCGTGTCGGTAAAATTTCGCGTCTGTTGCACGTCATCGTCGTGGTGTAGCAATTTTAATGGCCAGTAGTGTAATTCTGTGTAATGTTATTACTTTGTAAAACGGTGAGCTGTTTTTTTTTACCGAGGTCAATATTCATTTCCACGTAGAAAAGCTGTTTTTTTGTTGTTGACAATTTGTAACCTTATACTTCCTTATTAATTCGCTTACCAAAGTTTATTTTAATGCCCCAATCATTTCTAATTGTTAAATTC
The DNA here is from genome assembly GCF_023864345.2 of Schistocerca serialis cubense. Classification (NCBI taxonomy): domain Eukaryota; kingdom Metazoa; phylum Arthropoda; class Insecta; order Orthoptera; family Acrididae; genus Schistocerca; species Schistocerca serialis. Next base: position 737,864,436 of record NC_064643.1, on the reverse strand, counting down.
CTCCCTATATTTGTCTAGTGTTGCAGTCCAAGCAAGTATAGCCATGCAGGTTTTGTGCCAGGATTCTAAGTACTGATCCACTAATAGTATTAATTATTTTCACTTGATCATTTGATAGCGTTTAGCCTGATCGAGAACTTCATTTATATTTTTCGAGGACTGATAAAGTCATTATCAGTTCCACCATTGATATAATGGCGTGAGTTCTTTTTCTGGACATCTGCAACTTCTGTATAAGTTTCACCATCTCCTCCCCGTAGAGGTACTTGATGTGATTAAGTAGGCTTTCCCGGCGTAATATGTCTTGAAAGTTTCTTCGGGTTTGCTGCCGGATCCTAAAATCAACTTGATATTTCGGCGATCCAACTGTCTATAAGCAGGCTATTGAAATTATTTTGGCTGATAATTTTATCAACAGAGACAATGGGTTTCCTCTTAGCAAAACGTGGAATCCTGTATTATCTCGCATCAAAACTGAACGTTCTTCGGTGCGGCCTTGATTGCGATATATCGTTGCCAGCAGTGTTTCACTAAGGGCGGCGCCACCTCCCTGTTTTGTAAGGCAGAAACCGTGATTGGCGGCGCATGCGCCGTGTACTGAACGGTGGCCTATATAGGACGTCGAATTGCAATCTTGCGTCACTTCTCAGCGGGACTCATCAGCAGAAGCAGCATTTCCTGAAGATGGCGAACAGTTGGATCGCCGATATATCGAGTCAAGTTGAATTTAGGATCCGGCAGCAAACCCGAAGAGACTTTCAAGACTTATTACGCCGGGAAAGCCTACGTAATCACATGTTAATCGAGTTATCTCCCAGGAGGCACCTAACTGACAACAAACCCGACTTCCACCTCCGGCGTTCCACGAACGCGTGGCGAGAATTCGATAACGAGGCGTCAACACGGAGTTTCGTCCATCGGTTGCTCGTGGCACCACCGCCGGTCAACAAACCATTTCGGACCGGGTTCACTACCAATCCGTGCGCTGTAGCCGCGTGGTCTTGGGCGTCCTGCCACGGTTCGCGCGGATCCCCACGTCGGAGGTTTGAGTGTTCGAGTCCACCCTAGGGCATGGGTAAATGTGTAGTCCTTATCGTCAGTTATTTTAAGTTAGAGTGTGTGTAAGCTTAGGAATCAATGACCTCAGCAGTTTCGTCCCATAAGATCTTACCACAAATGTCCAAACACTAGCAACATCCGAGCTCGGTAGTCTATCAGTAGCAAAGAGTCAGTGAAGAGTTAAGCGACGAGGCATTGCGGAGTTCAGGGGTGGAGCTCAGCGGACCTGTGTATTGGGTCGCACAGCCTGCGCTAGACAGGCGCCGACGTTCGACGCCTCGGCTCTGCTAGAATATCCAGAGGCGTGATGTGCCATCGCCAGGTCGCAGCCGGTTATGCTAAACGTGTCGCCTCTGCTTCACCGTCGCTGCCTACACACTACCCGGTGTCTGTCACAGCGCTTGGTCAGCCTCCTGACTTCCAGCAACGTATGTTAGACTTCCAGAGCGACCACCTCCTCTACACTGGTACGAAGTCGACGCACATCGACGACAAGCTGTTCCCACCAGACGAGAGTGAACACCCGTAACATCTGCACTTTGTTGTTATAACAGTCTTCGTGAACCGCATCCACCAAGTTGCTATCCTTCGACAGACTCCTGTCTCCCTCGTCATGAGATTTAATCTACAGTGCCCAGCGGAGTTGGCAGCTACGCCATCCTGACACAACGGAGCAACGCTGCCCCCACGTCAGTTACGTGTAACTGCGTAGTTACGACAAAGTTACGTTGAACGATTTCATCAAATGAAGTACGTTCTGTGTAAGTCTTTAGTAATGAGCGGACTTGAGGCTCCATCAGTGTCTTGCCTGTTATTAACTGTTATTTCAGTCATCAAGCCGACTGTTGGTTTTATGCAATTTTCCGCTCTTGTCAACTGGCAGCTATCTTCTTTATTCCAGCCTACTTGCTACCTCCTGCGTCATCAAAAACATTCTTTGTGTACGTACACCTAGTTTTTTCTTTGCTAGGTTTTTCTTCCAGTATATTTTCAGTTACGATTTTCAGCAACCACTGATGTGAAACATGTCTAGTTGTTTTAAAGTTTCTAATCATTATGTTTTCCATTAGGCTTCTGTGTAAATCATTATTCGACTAATACAACTCAACTAAATCCCAATAGCCTCTTCGAACATGAAGTTTCGAAGGCTTTTAATTGTTGTATGTTTATTTTCCAGCTGTCGAAGACTTTCATTTGCACATACCAGTGCTGAAAATTTATATTTTTGTAGCTAAACCGCCTGAAAGAGAAAGTGCAATACCCTCAAGCATAAAGTCATTTTGCTGACAGTTGAGGTAACAGGCAGTTTGTCAATGGAGCACGAGAAAGGACGCGATGATAGAACATGTGTTGAGACATCAGGAATAATTCTCATGGTATTAGACAGAGCTGTAGACGGCAAAATATTTAGAGGAAGACAGAGGTGAGAATACATCCTACCTCATAATTGAGATGGTAACTTGCAAGTGCTTCTCTAAGACGAAAAGGGTGGCACATGAGAGGAGTTCGTAGCGGGCCTCGTAGAACCAACCACAAGGCTAATGACTCAAACGAAACAGTGTATATGATAGCAAATTAAGACCAAATAAAACACATACATCACAGTGAAGGTACCAAAACAGTCACATCAGTACACGGTGTACCCCACTCAAATTGTAAGGCAGACGTGTAGTCTCTAATGTAAACGACTATAAAGGTGCCGAAAGGCATCCTTCCTGTGACACATTATCCCAAGCATCTAGCGCCTTTTGTGGTAATACGGCATTCATTCTTGCAGTCCTGGAGAACGAGAAACTTCCCGCTTCATCATCCCCGTACATGCTTATTTGGCGACAGATCCGGTGACCGCTCCGACCAGGGCAGTTTCTGTTCACCACGAAGAACACATTGCGTAGCAGCAGCCGTTTGTGGACGTGCATTGTCCTGGTGAAGAAGCACGTCTCCTTGCTGTAGAAGGATTGACAGTAGCACGGCGATAACGGCTTGTACAGGGTATCGGGCACTTATTCTAGCCTGCAAAAACACCAAATGTGAGCAAAAGTTGTAAGTGATTCCTTCAGTCTGGAACCGCGTGACCGCTACGGTCGCAGGTTCGAATCCTGCCTCGGGCATGGATGTGTGTGATGTCCTTAGGTTAGTTAGGTTTAAGTAGTTCTAAGTTCTACGGATCTGATGACCACAGATGTTAAGTCCCATAGTGCTCAGAGCCATTTGAACCATATTGTAAGTCATCCCCCCCCCCCTTCCCCACATCGTGAAGGCTGGGATGAGGCCTGAGTGTCAGGGGTGAATGCACGCTGGAATAGGCAGCTTATCGTGTCAACGCCATACACGTGTATGTCCATCACTCACATACAGACAGGACCTACTCTCATCGCTGAAGACAATAGAGCGACATTCTACTCATATTATTGGATGTTCTGCTTTGAATGGTTTTCTAGTCTATTGTTAGTTGATGGTTGGAGTCACAACATCGTACCACAACGTTGTACAGGCTACAGCAACCAGTCATAGGTGTTGGCCACTGATTGAAGCCTGTATATGATTGGAATTAACAGCTTCAGCGTCAGAGAAGCCAAGAAGATTTTGTCCTAAATCGCAAAAACTGGTAGCTATATAATAAATAACAACGAAAGGACGGCTGCAGGGGTTTCATTTCAATACATTCTACTCTCCAGTCAAATCTATCACGACATCAAACTAGCCATGCTTGGAAGTGTCGTCGTGTCGGCAATAGTCTGGCCAGAGTCACGCTTGGTTTTCATCCCCAATCACACAATAGGTGAAGCATACACACATAATTGGTCTCTGGATGAAGATATATCGGCCACAACTGCGCACGTAATGCTTAGATCTTGACGTGCGTATGTTCTACGCGAATGTTCAGAACGTGTTCTAGACGAGGGCGAATGTTCAGAGACCAATGTTGAAATAGCGACACACCACCGATGAATTGTGCCCAACATGTACATTAGTTCGTCGACATGTCTATCAAGCCTCCCGCAGGCTCACAGTGCGACACCGTTCAAGAGGATGAAGGTGTCCAGTACTCGTCATCCGGACATGTTTACACACTACAATGAACGTTTCCACCACTATTCAGTTCTAAAATCAGCACAGTTGCTGCCTGAAGAATCAAAAGAAAGGGTTATAGACAGGCCTTGTGAGCGCCATCTGATGGCCGATGATCAGTGACACTAAAACTCCGCAGTATGCACTTATTACAAAGCTTGGTGCCACTGACCACGAGGGAGCTGCATTTGCATTCCGGTAGTGTATGTTTGCTGTTATTTTGCCTCATATTTTTTCAGAACTACATTTAGCCTCTTCCAGTCTTTTCCATTGAGTCTTTCTTGCATCTTTATCTATTCTACTTTTCACACAGCAAAATTCTTCCTCAAGTGTCTGTTACCCAGGCCTAACATTTAGCTATGCAGCTTTGTCATCTCCTGCAAGTCCCATTACTTAAATTTTATTTTGATATGTTTGCATATCATAACTATAGGCTGAAAACATTTCAACGCTTCCTTCGTTTGGCGCTCTCAGTGCAACAGAAACATTGTCTTGAAAGAAACAAAGCTTACTTAAATCTTCCAAATTTATTTATTTAATGTTATCAGGTATAGTTTAGAAGCCAAGGCGATGACAGCAAATTCAGTTTATCCACTTGGGTTTCCCTTCCATAAACAAGCAATATTTTTAAAAAATCATTATTTTAAAATAATCAACAATTGGGTTTTGTAAGATTTTAATACTGTTAAGATGTGTGACGAAGAAGGAAACATTCCCAAGTGCCAATAAGAGATCTTGAGGAAACTTGGCGGTGTGAAGAGGAGCCATAATGCAGCAATAACTGTACTTTTGCTTGTGCCCAGCTTCATTTTTAAGGGGAAAACGCACCTCATAAGGTAGCTTAGCATACTGGGTATGGAGGGAGATTCTTCGAAAAAGTTGTATATAAAAACGATTCTCATATAAAATTTGATACGTAATTAACATAACTGAATAATTTATAAACGAATTTTGTAATATTTTGAAATTCTGCAGAACACCGCTCCACCATTAATAATTCCGAAACATGAAAATTTTGTTACTGGATAAATCAAAGAAGCTTTCAAGCTGTTTACATACATGTGTAATAAAGCTGGTTTCTGAAATAAGCTATACACAAAGAGTTGTCAGAGTATTTTAACCATAACTAATAAAAATATCTAAAAATTCGTTATTAGTCTAGTTATTTATTTTACTTATACAAATGAGATTTTCACTCTGCAGCGGAGTGTGCGCTGATATGAAACTTACTGGCAGATTAAAACTGTGTGCCCGACCGAGACTCGAACTCGGGACCTTTGCCTTTCGCGGGCAAGTGCTCTACCATCTTTTTTTTTCACATTTTATCCGTGTTTGTTCGTCGTATCTGCTCGGGGCGGACGTCGTAAGACATCCGATTAAGTTCTTTGATGATCGATTAACTCAAGTTTTTTTTTATTACAGAGGGTACGTAACCCTCTGTCCGAACACGCTGAGCTACCGTGCCGGCGACCATCTGAGCTACCGAAGCACGACACACGCCCGGTACTCAGATCTTTACTTCTGCCAGTATCTCGACTCCTACGTTCCAAACTTTACAGAAGCTCTCCTGCGAACCTTGGAGGACTAGAACTCCTGAAAGAAAGGATACTGCGGAGACATGGCTTAGCCACAGTCTGTGGAATGTTTCCAGAATGAGATTTTCACTCTGCAGCGGAGTGTGCGCTGATATGAAACTTACAGGCAGATTAAAACTGTGTACCCGACGAGACTCGAACTCGGGACCTTAGCCTTTCGCGGGCAAGTGCTCTACCACCTGAGCTACCGAAGCACAACTCATGCCCGGTACTCACAGCTTTACTTCTGCCAGTATCTCGTCTCCTACGTTGCAATACCGGCAGAAGTAAAGCTGTGAGTACCGGGCGTGAGTCGTGCTTCGGTAGCTCAGATGGTAGAGCACTTTCCAGCGAATAGCAAAGGTCCCGAGTTCGAGTCTCGGTCGGGCACACAGTTTTAATCTGCCAGTAAGTTTCATATCAGCGCACACTCCGCTGCAGAGCGAAAATCTCATTCTGGAAACATCCCACAGGCTGTGGCTAAGCCATGTCTCCGCAGTATCCTTTCTTTCAGGAGTGTTAGTCCTCCAAGGTTCGCAGGAGAGCTTCTGTAAAGTTTGGAAGGTAGGAGACGAGATACTGGCAGAAGTAAAGCTGTGAGTACCGGGCGTGAGTCGTGCTTCGGTAGCTCAGATGGTAGAGCACTTGCCCGCGAAAGGCAAAGGTCCCGAGTTTATATTACTTATATTTGATTTACCCATTAGGAGTGAAATTAAGCACAAGCAAAAAGAAAAAAACGCGTTACTTTATTTTTCTCCTCTACATACCCGTCAAGTCTCTTCAAGATCGTTTACCGGCAGATGGGAATGTTCACATGCAAGTTAAAAGAAGAAAGAATAACGTGACATTAGGTTAGAAAGAAGAAAACCATAAATTCCATTACTTTTTTGTTTTAGAGAAATATTGATTTCAGTTAAGATTATTTTTGGTGGAGGATGGCAGTTCAAGAAGGAAAAATATTTTAAAAAACTCTCAAAAGAAAAAACAAAAAAAAGTAGCTAAAGTCGCTGACGCTCACTTCTGCAGTAGCTCTCGACATGGAGGTAAGCGATTAGATTCTATTGCTGGAAAAAATAATCGCAGCCTACACTTGGCCTCCAAGGGTCGGGCAGTTTGTGACATAAAGCTCTTGAACACAATACTTTGCGCCAATGGCACGGATAAAAATCCAAGTCTCTCTGGCGGAGTGAATCTTGTTAAATTGTTGATAAAGGTTCATCTATAAGGTGAGGAATCAACGGCCACGCTGGCGCTAGTCAAGAGAGGTAGGCGATGTGCCGGCACCATCACACGACACAAATATGGAACCACAACTTACATACATCCATTGCAGCTAACACATACACTTGAGACACAATTCTCACGCATCGCAAAGAATGAAGTTTTTGTTGGTGGAGGAAGAAAACTCTCTCCGATTAGGCAGCTGAGACAAACCCCAGAACTTTCTCAGCTAACTGTGAAATACGACTTTTTCTTTTTGTTCATTACGAACAACTCAAAGAAAGACAAACTTCTGCGCTTGCTCCATTCTCTCTTCAAAATATACAGGGTGTTACAAAAAGATACGGCCAAACTTTCAGGAAACGTTCCTAACACACAAAGAACATATGTTATGTGGACATGTGTCCAGAAACGCTTACTTTCCATATTAGAGCTCATTTTATTACTTCTCTTCAAATCACATTAATCATGGAATGGAAACACACAGCAATAGAACGTACCACCGTGACTTCAAACACTTTGTTACAGGAAATGTTCAAAATGTCCTCCGTTAGCGAGGTTACATGCATCCACCCTCCGTCGCATAGAATACCTGATGCGCTGATGCAGCCCTGGAGAATGGCGTATTGTATCACAATACGAGCACGATGAGTGTCTACATTTGGTACCGGGGTTGCGTAGACAAAAGCTTTCAAATACCCCCATAAATCAAAGCCAAGAGGGTTGAGGTGAGGAGAGCGTGGAGGCCATGGAATTGGTCCGCCTCTACCAATCCATCGGTCACCGAATCTGTTGTTGAGAAGCGTACGAACACTTCGACTGAAATGTGCAGGAGCTCCATCGTGCATGAACCACATGTTGTGTCGTACTTGTAAAGGCACATGTTCTAGCAGCACAGGTAGAGTATCCCGTATGAAATCATGATAACGTGCTCCATTGAGCGTAGGCGGAAGAACATGGGGCCCAATCAAGATATCACCAACAATGCCTGAACAAACCACAGAAAATATGTGTTGATGACGTGATTGCACAATTGCGTGCGGATTCTCGTCAGCCCACACATGTTGATTTTTAAAATTTACATTTTGATCACGTTGGAATGAAGCCTCATCCGTAAAGAGAACATTTGCACTGAAATGAGGATTGACACATTGTTGGATGAACCATTCGCAGAAGTGTACCCATGGAGGCCAGTCAGTTGCTGATAGTGCCTGCACACGCTGTACATGGTATGGAAACAACTGTTTCTCCCGTAGCACTCTGGCGGTGAATCGAGGAAGTACAGTACATACTGACGAAACTAAAATGAGTTCTAACACGGAAATTAAGCGTTTCCGGACACATGTCCACATAACATCTTTTCTTTATTAGTGTGTGAGGAATGTTTGCTGAAAGTTTGGCCGTACCTTTTTGCAACACCCTGTATATAAATGTATATTACTTACGATAGTGAGAAACTCTCTCATATATCATTTTCTATTTCGGCATGTTGTATCGATTCAACAGTACTTATTACTAATGCCTCCTTCTTATAAAGTACATGAATTACTCTGCTCTTCCTGTAGAACAGTGGTAATTAGCTTGATCCCCATCCCACTCTAGCGGCCGATAGGTGGAAAAGGAACTATAACACTTTCGTTAAGCTAGTAAAAAGTTTTCACTACTTATTTGGTAAATAATTATTATTATATGCTTTAGTTTGTTGTAACCATGGTTTATAATATTTTAAAGTGTAGTTACTTCCCTACTTTACATCCAGAATGTAAGTTACGCTCGCGTCCAGAGACAGCACGAGTAGTTAAGATAGGAATGCCTCCGGGCACGAGTGGAGGGAAGGTATGTGGGAGAAATTCAGCGCGGTTTCAGTTATGTGGCGGCAGTGGTCACCGCACAGCGCTTGGATAAAGTGGCTGCTCTGATATTGTCTACCGCCAACTACGATGTTCGTGTAGTTAGATTTTTGCACACTCAAAAGCCATCTCCGGCACAAATCAATCGCCAATTATGCCACGTGTATGGACACATTATGAGCGACAGTATGGTCAGACGATGATGGAGGCAGTTCACTGATGGATGAACCAGCACTGTCTTTTGGCACTGACGTGGTGTAGTCTTGTACGAATTTTTACTGCGATGGGAGACCACAAATCCTCATTGTCATTCGCAGACACTGAAAAATTGTTGGAGAGTAATCCAGAATATGTTATGTGGAGTTTTCTGACAGGAGGCCCTACTCTTGCGTATGACGATTCAAGACCTCCTCACAGCCAAAGCAACACGAAATGTGTTGAATCATTTTGGAAGGGAGATCTTCAACCATCCATCTTACAGCCCCAACCAAGTGATTTTCATCAATTCCTTCTCATAAAGTGTTTTCTGGCACGGAAACGATGCTGAGGGCAGACTGAAGCGACTTCCTAGCTCCGGACTATGGTGGCAATCTCCTATTACATGGGCGTATAGTAATTGAGCACCACTACGATAAATGCCTCAACAATGGTGGTGACTATCTTGTGATGTATCCAGTGAAGCTATGTAAATATACTAAGAAACACGTTAATCATAGTAATGTTTTTGTTTTCGTTATCGATCATCGGAACTCACACTCTGCATGCACCTCTTAAACCATCATTACTGTTGAACCCGTGGGCGGCTACAAAATTTAACTATTAACTGAGGTACAAAAGGAGGTGGTAGCTGACGAAGGTTGGTTACTCCTGTTGTAGACGATACCACGTTGCCTAACAGTAAAACAAATTTTATTCCATCCCAGATCTTCAAATGAATTCTGCCAGCAAACGAATGAAGTGAATTTTTCAATGTTTTTCCTAAATCTTAACTCTGTTATTATCTGCGGCAGTGAAATTGTTACTCAGCTGGCCCTAACCATCTATATATCAAACTGGTAATCTCTTAATCTGCTTTATATTTTTCGTTTCGCTCTTAGATGCTTCCAAAGGGCGATTTAGAAAATTGTGTTAGTGGCAGTTTGTGTTATCTCGGCACCTAGTGTAGACAGTTAACTAGGGAATATACTAAAGAACACCGCTTTTGCAGCGGATGTACGTAAACTCTAACCATGACCTGTTTCGATTGCAGGCCCGTTTCACATGTGAAGATTGGAAAATAGTTGTAAATCTTCACTTGTTCTGTCACTTTTCTACTGAAACATGGGAGCTTCATACAACCAAGTATTTTAAGAAGTATATTTTTGATTAAGTAAAAGATCCTTCTTACACAAGGACAAAAACACAATTTTTTTTTCAGTACGACATGGTAGAGCGTGCGGTCTGAATAATAGTTGCTGATATGTTCAGTTAGGGTCTACGCTTTTAACTCACCGTGCAGTAGATGAAGAACGCGCCCAACGCGATGACTCGAAGCAGAACTGGACTGGCCGCCCGTACCACCTGTAGGCACACAAACAGATTTCATGTACCACAGTCTCTCAGACGCGAGGGACATCCATGCTATCATAGGTATTTATTTGCTAATATTGATAACAATATGTCGCATTTAACAGGTTCAAAATGTGTAAGCTCTCATATTCTCGTAATCTGATCCACAAGGCCACATACTTAAAAATTAGAAAAATGCCCGGTTCTCAAAGGATCCCTTTTATCAAGGTTAGAAGATGGGCACCAGCCACAATCACGTATAGTTACCACAAGTCGCACGTAGAGTAATGAACTGCTGCATTTATTTTCACTTAGTATTCACACAATAAGATGGTCTCACCCATTTTGGTTTTTCTTTTATCACTGACCAGCCTGGGTCCCCATTTATTAGTCAATCTAATCCTTTCCCCAGTTTCTCTCCATATCCACCACTCCATCTCCCACTCTCTTTCCATCTCCTCCTGTCCCTCCCCCTGTCCATCTCTTGCTCCTGCCCCCTGTGCCCATCTTCTCTTTCCCCCTCTGTTATTCTCCCCTTCTAATTTCATTTCCCCTCCTCCTCTCTCTCTGTCTCCTGCTTCCCTCTCTCTGTCCACCTCCTCCTCCCCTCCTCTCTGTGCATTTTCTCCTCCCCCACTTTCCCTGTGCATTCATCCCTGTCCCTTGTGCATACATGTCCACCTCACACTTCTCTCCATCCACTACCTCTCTGGCCGTTTCCTCCTCCCTATTAGTTCATCTTCTCATACCCCACCTCTCTGTCTATCTCTGCCTACCCCCTGTCTCTGTCAATCTCCGCCTTTTTCTTTGCTCTGTCCATCTCCTCCTCTCATCTCTCACTGTCCACTGTCATCTGTGTCTATATAGTCCTCCTCCTATCTGCGCCTATATCCTCTTTTTCCCTAACTGTGTGAACATCTCCTCGCCGTCCCATCTCTCTCCATGTTATCACACTCATGCCAATAGGCAGGTGACCGTTTTAACGACTGCAGCATTCCTTCCAAAGTGATATTAGTATGTGTACCAAATTTGATCGAAATTGTCACAGGGGCTTAAGATGAGCTTCTTCCTTGCGGCCTTACTTGCATGCGCATGTGTCAAATATATTTCAAATATATTCACACGTGCACTTTGAACATAGCTGCTAAGGTTCAGTGACCGTGTCAGAATTATGTTAGAACAAATAAGCCCACGGTCACAAATATTAAGTCAAAATTGACCAGGTTTCGACGCTACTATGGGCGTCGTCTTCAGAATTAGACTAATGTTTTAAAACATATTAGGTATATAATACATTAATAAAATTAATGTTTGAAGTGACTGGAAAAGATGAAATACTTACAAGGTTGCAACCCTTTTTCACAGTACGAGCAGCCCTTAGCGGCTCGTCATCTTAGAACTATTCATGACGTCGCCTTTCCGGCTTAGATCTTTTTTAATATGCGACTTATAAGCACTGCATCTTTTCCAGTGAGTACAAAATTTCATTTTATTAATGTTTTATATACCTAATATGTTTCAGAACATTTTATCTAATTCTGAAGACGACGCTCATAGTAGCGTCGAAACCTGGTCAATTTTGACTTAATATTTGTGACCGAGGGCTTATTTGTTCTAATATAATATTTCACAAGTATTTGTACATATATTTACCTTCATGTCTGGCGAACTTTTCCATGCAATTTCATTTTCACGCAGTACTATCTCCTGTACAATGACATAATTTTCCAGGGACATTCCTAGGTGTATGTGCTTACGATCGGCGAATTGTAGTGAATAGCGTTAGTATCAAACAAGTAATAAATTCAAATGCCATGGATGATGAGGTAATTTTTTACGCTCCTCACTATCTGACGTCATATCTCGTGAAGTATGTTTCGTATGGTGATATATTCTTGTAGGTACATTCAGTGGCATAAGTGGATATTCACTGCGAAAAGAATGGCGAATAGAGCTAGTAGCAATGAAGGAATAAATTCAAATGTCTTGCGAGATGTGGTAGTTTTTCACGCATGCCATGTGTATGAGTTCATATCTCCTGAACGAAGTGTCGTAAAATGATGTAATTTTTTCTGGAACGCTCAGTTTATACGAGAATATCGTCTGTAAGGTAAGTCAAGAATGCAAATAGTAATAACGAGGTAATAATTAAAACGTCATCCTTCATGTGGCAATTTTTTTATTTTTTATTTTTTTTTGCATGAACAGCGAACATTAATAAGCGAACAAGTGTCCTCCATTTATCTTTTTGTGGTGATCTTCAGCAAGAAAAAGCTTCGTAGGGATTCATGTGTAAAGTACGTTGCAAAACATAAGTGCTCTCGTTATCAAATACATGATGACGAAATTACGAGAAATCTTTTGTTCTTGGATATACTTCCCTTTCACCCCCACCCTTTGGTTGGTGGGTGGTTCTTACCATAACAGTGATTCGTTCCAGACAGTAAATGATATATGTATCAAGTCTGGCTGACATCGTTCCAGTGGTTTTTTGAGGAGATGTAAAACATACATACATACCAACTTACATCCAATTTTATTACTTGTATGGCTACATATGGACCTGTGGTTTACGAGTAGCGTCTTTGATTAGTGATCCAAACATTCTCGGTCCCAGGCGAAGAAGTCACCACCATTCTGCCAACGCCCTTGTTAAAAAAGGGCGGAGTGGAGAGAGATTCAGGACACTCTCTTGCCCTTGGTATGGGAAACTGCCCCTAAAGGCGGAAGAATCAGGAATGATCAAAGCATGAGAATACAGAAGGCATAGGAAATTACTGCATTAAAAGCACATAACGTGTATCCCCAGGACATGTGGCTTGTAACTGAAAAAGGGTCATAATGATCTGTACATGGGCAAAAGATTACCAAATAATCCCCAGACGGATCTCCTGCAGTGGACTGACAAAGGGGCGGTGACCACGGCAAAAAGGATTAATTAACCAAAGAAAGGATGATATTCAACGAGTCGGGGCCTGGAATGTCAAAAGCTTAAATTTGGTAGGGAAGCTAGAAAACCTGAAAAGGGATTGCAAAGGTATACATACTGACGTCGCAAGCTGAAGAGGTAGAGGAAGGGGTAATACAGTACGTAAAAGGAGATGAAAATCTTACTGTCATCGGGAACTGAAATGCAGTTGCAGGGGAAGGTTACAGGAGGATTTGAGCTTGGGACAAGGAATGAGAGAGGAGAAAGACTAATTGAGGTCTGTAATAAATTTCAGCTAGTTCAAGAATCAAAAGTGGGGTAGGTGTACTTGGAAAAGGCCGGGTGATAAGGGAAGATTGAAGTTAAATTATGCGACGGTCAGACAGACATTCTGAAATCCGATATGGGATTGTAAAGAGTATTCAAGAGTAGATATAGACTGAGATCACAATGCAGTAGTGATGAAGAGTAGGCTGGAATTTAAGAGATTACTCACTAAGAATCAACACGCAAAGAAATGGGATACGGAAGTAGTGAGGAATAACGAGATACGCTTGAAGTTCTCTAAGGCTAAAGACATAGTTAGGAATTGGTCAGTAGGCAGTACAGTTGAAGAGGAATGGACGTCTCTAAGAAGAGCAATCGCGGAAGTTGGAAGAAGTTAACTGCGAAGAAAACACGGATATCAGAAGAAATAATTCGGTTAATCGGTGAAGGAAGGATGTAAAAAAATGTGCAATGAAATTTAGGAATGCAGAGGTACTAGTCCATGTGGAATGAAATAAAGTGGAATTGCTGGGAAGCTAAGTTGAAATTTGTGCAGGATAAATATTAAGAAATCGAAGAAAAAATGACTATGGGATGTACTGACTCAGCTTACAGGAAAGTCAAAACAACCTTCGGTGACATTAAAAGCAAGGGTGAGTGGCAACAACACGACTATTCACGTTTCTGTATGTATGAATTTGGCGACATACAATATGACTTCCGGAAAAATGTTATCCCCACAATTCCGAAGACTGCAACAGCTAACAAGTGCGAGAATTCTCGCACAATCTGATTAACAACTGATAAATGCAAGTTATTGACAAGAGCAATATAGACAAGAACAGAAAACAAAATTGAGGATCTGGTAGACGACAATGTAAAGTGGTGCAAGATCTTTTAAATTCTGAGAATAATAGGGGTAGACTATATGTACAAGAGCAAAGAGGGAAGAACGAAGTGCTAGGAATAAAAAGGGTAGTAGATTGTCACCACTATTGTTCAATCTGTATAGCAGAGGCGCAATGATGGAAATAAAAGAAAGGTGCACGGGTGGAATTAAAATTCAACGTAAAACGATATCAGCGATATGATTCGCTGATGACACTGCTATCCTGAGTGAAAGTGAAGAAGACTTACATGACCTGCTGAATGGAATGAACTGTCTAAGGAGTACGGAATATGGATTGTGAGTTAATCGAAGAAAGATGAAAAGTAATGAGAAGTAGCAGAAATGAGAACAACGAGAAACTTAACATCAAGATTGATGATCACGAAGAAGTTGAAGTTATGGAATTGTGCTACCTAGGCAGCAAAATAACCAATGACGAATTGAGCAAGAACATCCAAAGCAGCCTAGCACTGGCAAAATTGGCATTCCTGGCCAAGACATGTCTGCTAGTATCAAACATAGACCTTAATTTGGTGAAGAAATTTTTAAGTATCTATGTTTGGAGCACAGCTTTGTACGGTAGTGAAACATGGACTGTGGAAAAACCGAAACAGAAAGTAGTCGAAGAATTTGAGATGTGGTGCTAGAGACGAATGTTGAAAATTAGGTTGACTGATAGGGTAAGAAATGAGGAGGTTCTGCGCAGACTCGGAGAGGAAAGGAATATGTTGAAAACACTGACAAGGAGAAGGGAGCAGGATGACAGAACACCCCTCAAGGCTCCAGGGAATGACATCCATGGTACTAGACAGGGTTCTAGAGGGCAAAAACTGTAGAGGAAGACCGAGCCTGGAATACATTCAGCAAATAATTAAGAAAGTAGGTTGCAAGTGCTACTCGGAGATAAAGATGTCGGCACAGGAGAGGAATTTGTAGCGGTGGCATCATTCTAGTCAGAAGACTGATGACTCAAAAAAAAAAAAAAATTAAAAGAAGGAATAAATTCGACAGGCGCTCTGGCACGCGTACGTCTTAAGGACACGGGAGTGACCTATAGGATTTGCCCAGTCTGAGTAATGGTACAGGCAGTTGCACAACGCTACTCCTGATTATGTAACAAATACAGATGAACTGGATGTAAAAATGTGGAATAAACTGAACAACTAAATGACTATGTATGGCAAAAGCTGGTAACTGTCTTTCTCGTATTAAGACAGACAGTGATTGGACCAAAATATGAAAACACCACGAGGCACGCATGCCCTTCAGTAAAATTTGATAGCCAAGCGCGTAGATCGCACTGCTTTATTTTACCACGTGCAGCACCTGTGCAATATCTCAGCTGTCGTCAGTACTGTGTTCAGTGTAGTTGCGCGTGCGTTATGTCGGCGTTACATGGTTTCCAACATAGGCAAATTTTAGATGGTCGTATGGTGTTAATCAAGGGAGCCCAAGTGTTTAGTGCTTCAAGATGCACTGTATGGAAGTTTGATACTGCATACAAGGAACGAGGAAGAACTTCAGCCACTAAGTCACAAAGCAGATAAGTGTGTGTGTTCAATAATTGTGATGGACGGTCATTGAAGAAGATTGTGACGAAAAATAAGGAAAGACAGCTGTAAAAGTCACTGTATAATATAATACTGCAATGGTGAATGCTGTCAGTACCGAAACAACACCAAGGGAGCTCCATTAGCATCGAACTGCCGGGCACCAATACCACTTACCAGAGATGCAAATGTTTGTAACACGAAAACTTGGTGCCGAAACCATAAAACCTGCATTATGCAGAAATGGACGAGAGTAATTTGGTTGCACGACTCTTTGTTTCACACTATTTCCAACTTCTGGCCGAGTTTTCGTCCTAGAGTGAAGCATGGCATCGGGTCAGCCACATCGTGGTGTTTCACGGGCAGAATGGCTAATCTGCAAGGTCGCATTACTGCCAAGGATTTTATCATCTTTTAAGTTGATCAGGCCCATTCTATTTTCCAAGACCTTCCGCTATGGTGACTTGTTCCATGACGACACGGCTCCCGTTCACATGGCTCGCATCCTCGATAAATGGTTTTCTGAACACGAGGATGACCTGTCGCATCTACCTCGGCCATTACACTCTCAACATCTCCCTATTCTAGAGCTTTTGACTTCTGATATAGAAAGAAGACTGTATAATATCTGTCCACCTCTGCCATAATCACCTGAACTTGCCAATATTACACTACTGGCTATTAAAATTCCTAAAACCAACAAGAATTGCAGATGATAAACGGGTATTCATTGGACAAATATATTATACTAGAACTGACATGTGATTACATTTTCACGCAATTTGGGTGCATAGATCCTGAGAAATCAGTACCCAGAACAACCACCTCTGGCCGTCATAACGGCCTTGATACGCCTGGGCATTGAGTCAAACAGAGCTTGGATGGCGTGTACAGGTACAGCTGCCCACGCACCTTCAACACAATACCACAATTCATTAAGAGTAGTGACTGACGTATTGTGAAGAGCCAGTTGCTAGGCCACCATTGACCAGACGTTTTCAATTGGTGAGAGATCTGGAGAATGTGCTGGCCATGGCAACAGTCGAACATTCTCTGTATGCAAACAGGGCCTGCAACATGCGGTCGTGCATTATCCTGCTGAAATGTAGGGTTTCGCAGGGATAGAATGAAGGGTAGAGCCACGGGTCGTAACATGTCTGAAATGTAACGTCCACTGTTCAAAGTGCCGTCAATGCGAACAAGAGGTGACCGAGACGTGTAACCAATGGCACCCCATACCAGAATGGCGATTACGAATACACACTTCCAATGTTCCAATGTCGCGTTGTCGCCAAACACGGACGCGCCCATCCTGATGCTGTAAACAGAACCTGGATTCATCCGAAAATTTGTCCTTTTGCCATTCGTGCACCCAGGTTCGTCGTTGAGTACACCATCGCAGGCGGTCCTGCCCGTGATGCAGCCTCAAGGGTAACCGCAGCCATGGTCTCCCAGCTGATACTCCATGCTACTGCAAAAGTCGTCGAAATGTTCGTGCAGATGGTTGTTGTCTTGCAAACGTCCCCATCTGTTGACTCAGGGATCGAGACGTGGCTGCACGATCCGTTACAGCCATGCGGATAAGACGCCTGTCATCTCGACTGCTAGTGATACGACGCCGTTGCAATCCGGCACGGCGTTCCGTATTACCCTCCTGAACCCACTGATTCTATATTCTGCTTACAGTCATTGGAACTCGACCAACGCGAGCATCAATGTCGCGATACGATAAACCGCAATAGTGATAGGCTACAATCCGACCTTTATCAATGTCGGAAACGAGATGGTACGTATTTCTCTTCCTTACACGAGGCATCACAACAACGTTTCACCGGGCAACGCCGGTCAACTGCTGTTTGTGTATGAGAATTCGGTTGGAAATTTTCCTCGTGTCAGCACGTTGTAGGTGTCGCCACCGGCGCCAACCCTGTGTGAATGCTCTGAATAGTAAATCATCTGCATATCAAAGCAACGTCATTCTGTCGGTTAAATGTTGCGTCCCTAGCACGTCATCTTCGTGGTGTAGCAATTTTAATGGGCAGTATTGTATGTAGCAAGAATGGTATAAGATTCCCTTGATAAACATACAGGACGTTTCCGAAAGAGCTGGAAGCCATAACGGCCAAGGAGTATCGTAGACTGGTTGCTGGCTACGTTCACCCCTCTTGGCGATCATGTTCCCTGACAACAGTGGCGTTTTTCTACACGATAATGCGCCATGTCAGAAGGCCAGGAGTGTGGGTGAGTGATTCGACGAACACAGTGGCGAGTTCAAATCGATGTGCTGGCCCTCCAGATCTGAACCGATGGAACACATCTGGAATGTGACTGAACTTGGCGTCAGAGATCATCCCAACCGTCAAACAAAAGTTTATGTTAACTATGTGACTTGTGCAAGTTGATGCGCCAGCTCACTCCAGTATGTGAGGGAACGAACCGTAGGACTCAGCTTTTGCAGAAGACTGCACGACAAGGATTCCCTCTAAGTGATTTCTAGATTGCAGGCAGTTCGTCTGTTAGTTTAAGCCATTAACTAACTAACTAAATAATATCACCCACAGTCACCCTGACATACATACATTCAAAATAGGCACACACACACACACACACACACACACACACACACACACACACACACACGAGTATATCAAGTGTTCATCTAGTAGCAGAAATCTTCCGCCCACTCTGACAGCCCTACTCTGTCCCTTATGGTTCCTCAAAAACTCAAGTAAAGTACAGTATCAGTAGTGCAGTGATGTTGTTTAGAGGATAATCTTTTATACCATAAAATATGCGTGCGTAATTGGTACCGGGAGAGCCAGCGGACATTTGAGGCAAATATGAAAGAGAAAGTTAGGAAGCTCAAATACATCACACACTTATACTAATGTATATAACAATTTAATCTAGAAGTACTATTATTGAAGATTAAATATAACAATCCAAATAGCGGAAAACAAAAGATATATAACTAAGAAGGTCATTATTAAAATATGCATCTCCTTTGAAGACTACTAAAGAGGCATGAAATGAACAGGTGAAACATCTTTCCCACAAGAAAAATATGGGTAAAAGTCAAGAATGACTTAGCTGTTCTGGTCTCCAGCATGAACAGGCTTCCAAAAGTACCGGAGGCAGAACAGATGCAAACATTACCAATGTGGCACGTAACAATTAAAAGTAAAGTGGTGAATTATCTCAAAGTAGGTTTCTATCCCATCTTACATAACGCGAGGCATCCGAATAACTTCAAAACTTCAAGAAAAGTTTGATCGCGTTCCATTGGCAATAATAAAGTTGTTCTTGATAAGTACATTTCATTCGTCATCAATACCTAACATATCTAACACTTAGTTCAAGAGTCATCAAAGAAGGTTGTTTACATGAAAGAGGCCTGGAGATACTGGAAGCTTTCAGATAGATTACATAATGGTAAGATAGAGATTTAGGAACCAGGTTCCAAATTATATGACATTTCCAGGGGCTGATGTGGACTGTGACCTCAATCTATTGGTTACGAACGATAGATTAAACCGGAAGAAGCAGCAAAATGGTGGGAATTTAAGGAGATGGGACCTGGGTAAACTGACAGAACCAAAGATTTTATAGAGTCTGATGGAGAGCATTAGAGAAAGATTTACGAGAATGGGGGAAAGAAATACAGTAGATGAAGAATTGGTAGCTTTGAGAGATAAATAGCGAAGGCAGCAGAGGATCAAGTAGGTAAAAAGGCGAGCGCCAGTAGAGAACTGTGGGTAACACAAGCGGTTTTGAATTTAATTGATTAAGGAGAAAATATAAAAATGCAGTAAATGAAGCAGGCGAAAGGGAATACAAAAGTCTAAAAAATGACATCGACAGGAAGGACAAAATGGCTAAGCAGGAATGGCCGAAGGACTAATGTAACCATGTAGAGGCATATATCACTATGGGTAAGATAGATACTGCCTACAGGAAAATTAAAGAGACCTTTGGAGAAAAGAGGACCACTTGTGTGATTATCAAGAGCTCAGATACACAGCCTGTTTTAAGCAATGTAGGGAATGCAGAAAGGTGGAATGAGTATATAGAGCGTCTATACAAGGGCGATGTACTTGAGGAGAATATTATGGAAATGGAAGAGCATGTACACGGAGATGATATGGGAGATATCATACTGCGTGAAGAGTTTGACAAAGCACTGAAGGATCTAAGTCGAAACAAGGCCCGGGAGAAGACAACGTTCGATTAGAACTACTGATAGCCTTGGGACAAAACTCTACCATCAGGTGAGCAAGATGTATGAGACAGGCGAAATACCCTCAGACTTCAAGAAAAATTTAATAATTCCAATCCCAAAGAAAGCAGGTTTCAACAGACGTGAAAAATGCCGAACTACCAGTTTAGAAAGTCACGGCTGCAAAATACTAACACGAATTCTTTACAGACGAATGGAGAAACTGGTAGAAGCCGACCTCGAGGAAGATCAGTTTGGATTCCGTAGAAATATTGGAACACGTGAGGCCATACTGACACTACAACTTATCTTTGAAGATAGATTAAGGGAAGACAAACCTACGTTTCTAATATTCGTAGACTTAGAGAAAGCTTTTGACAATGTTGACCGGAATACTCTCTTTCAAATTCTGAAGGCGCAGGCGTAAATACAGGGAGCGAAAGGCTTTTTACAATTAGTACAGAAACCAGATGGCCGTTATAAGAGTTGAGTGGCATGAAAGGAAAGCAGTGGGTGGGAAGGGAGCGAGGCAGGGTTGTAGCTTATCCTCCATGTTATTCAATCTGTATATTGCGCAAGCAGTAAAGGAAACAAGAGAAAAATACGGCGTAGGGATTAAAATCAATGGAGAAGAAATAAAAACTTTGAGGTTCGCCAATGACATTGTGAATCTGTCAGAGACAGCAAGGGACCTGGAAGAGCAGCTGAAAGAAATTGACTGTGTCTTGAAAGGAGGATATAAGACGAACATCAACAAAAGCAACACAATGATAATGGAATGTAGTCGAATTATATCGGGTGACGCTGAGGGAATTAGATTAGGAAATGAGACACTAAAAGTAATAGATGAGTTTTGCTATTTGGGCACCAAAATAACTGAATATGGTCGAAGTAGAGAGGATATAAAATGTAGACTCGCAATGGAAAGGAAAGCGTTTCTGAAGAGGAAAAATTTGTTACCATCAAGTATGGATTTAAATGTGAGGAAGTCGTTTCTGAAAGTATTTGTGTGAAGTGTAGCCATGTATGGAAGTAAACCATAGCCGATAAATAGTTTATACAGGAAGAGAATAGAATCTTTCGAAATGTGGTGCTACAGAAGAATTCTGATGATTAGATTGTTAGAGCACATAATTAATGAGGAGGCATTGAATATAATTAGGGAGAAGAGAAATTTGCGGCACAACTTGACTAGAAGAAGGGATCGGTTTGTATGACTTGTTCTGAGGCATCAAGGGATCACTAATTTAGTATTGTAAGGGTCAAAATCGTAGAGGGAGACCAAGAGATGAATACACTAAGAAAATTCAGATGAATGAAGGTAGCAGTAGGTACTGGGAGATGAAGAAGCTTGCATCAAACCAGTCTCTGGACTGAGGACCACAACAGCAACAGCAACAACAACAACAATACCTAAAAAGGAAAGACACTTTTATCTAGCCTTGTAAAAGGTAATCTTGGTATTTTGGTGAACAGCGTGCAGAAGTACAGTAAAGTATTTACGCCTTGGAAAGTAAATCAAAAATTCTAAACTTTATGTAAACAGTTCACCATAAAGTATAGTTTTTCTGATTATGTGCTCATTTACAGGCCGAACGACAAATTCCTTCATTTCGTAGACGCAGGGTACAATGATATGCCAAATAATGGCATCATCTCGCTCTTCATCACAGAGGTTTTGAAAAATCTTATTTTCATTAACGGAAGGAATAAGTAACACGTATCCAGGAAAGAGAGGCCTCAAGAGAAATTTGTAGAACTGTTCGGTCTTCCAGAGTTCATTTGCCATCAGTTATAGCGGATTAAACCAACATTATACTTTGATAGCCAGATTAAAGCTTCAAGTGATGTTTGTGCAACTTAAAGACTGATGTTTTTGACAATAAACGGCGAACCGAGGACTGAGCATAGAGTGCATCTTAAAACTTTACATACGGCGAATCGTGCACAGCCTTGTGCCGAAGACTCATTTTTTCTACACAACTTTTCTAAATGTTTCTGCTACATCTGTATCTACATATATACTCAGCTGATCACTGTTCAGTGTGTAGCCGAAGAAACTTCGTACCAGTGTTAGTGATTTTCTGTCTTATTCCGTTCAAGAACGGAGCGAGGATATCAGACTGTGTACTGGTCCCGTACAGGTCCCAGTCTGCCTTGTCTTATGAGACTTATACCAAATTTACGAATTGTAGCACAGGCATTCTCAATTAAATGTTCTGTAAATTAACGCACCAGTGTTACACTAGAACTAGGCCGACTTTCTTCGAAACATTCCCGTTTATGTTACTCGAACATCTCTGGTACAGTTCATGTGACCTATATGGAAGTTCTACTGTCCTAGTAAGGCGCCTCTGAAGTCGGTTAGTGTTTGTTGTCATACCTTCTTGGTAAGGAATCCAAACGCTGGAGAAATTCTTTAAAACTTTTTAGTGCTTGCGTCATGTATGCGATTCCTCTCCAGTCTACGCTTCCCCAAGGCTCTTGAAATTACCTTAGTCGCTGACATTCTTTAACGCTGTTTCTATGTGCTCCACCCGTTTCATGTCGGCTGTATGTATTACCGCAAAATTTTTAAGTGGCATAATGTGTACCAGGTATTGCTTATATAGTCGAATGCAACAGGATTTTTTTTTCTTTCTTTACTGTAATCTTCATTTTGCATAGGGTTGCACTACAGCAAAAGGTGACAAATTCCAGGTATTTCAACGTTTTCTTACGATCTTTCAATTTCAATGCTTTCATCTGTGCAGAAACGTTTTCATTCCCTTGACCATATTTGATAAATCGTTTATACTGAGCTTGTTCTCTTATTTCAAAAAATTCATTACATATTAGTTAACAACATTCCATTGAATTACTAAATTATTGTATGAGATATCAATGATTTATTCACTATGTGACGGAATTATTGGTTCACATTAATACAGGATGTAGATAATATCGAAGTAAATATATTTCGACAGCGAACATATGGTCTCTGATGACAACCTGCACTGTTAGGAAACATTTTGTTTATGGTGCTGACGAGATATGTAGTGTCGATGTCACTGACTGGTTTGTGTACTAAAGGTTCATAACTGCTCTGTTTGCTGTTGGTTGGTTTCGAGTCTGCTTGGAAACATACCGACTCATCTGCGATCATGACCACCTTGTGACACCAGGGAAGTCTTCATTGTCAACGCAACAATTCATTCGCAGTTATCACCGCCTTGTGGCCACAACAAGGAAGATAGGACAGTTCGCTTACTCTGAAATGCCTGAGACGCATCTTGTATACAGAAGTGGGAATGGAAATGGAAGAGTTGCCATGAGGGAATCTCCACAGCACCAAACATTGTGACATCCGCGTCGCTTGCTCCTTGAAACGGGCACTTTCGACGCAAGTATGCATCGTACTGGACGGAATCGAACAGTGTGAACTCCCGAAGTAGAACACGACTTCCCGCGACGTGTTAAAGACATTCCATCAGCAGGTACACGACCTACTAAGCAAATCCTTGGCGTCAGACAGAGACTGATGTGGAATATGTTAGGAGACCATCAGATCCCTCCGTTTTATCTTCAGTGCATAGTAGTATTAGCATCTGAAGATTTTCCCCCAACGAATGCAGTTAGCACGCGGTTTATACAACAGACTGCTCTGGACCCCCTATTTCCGGCCAAGGTCCTCTACACCGATGAGGCTGTGATTACTCTTAAAGACCGTTTGAGTATCCGCAGTTCACATGTTTGGGCACATGCGAATCAATGAGGTACTCATCACCATGCTCATCAACTGCGATGTGGAGTTAATGTGTGGACCGGAATTCTCGCTGATAGGTTGACTGGTCCATACATTCTTCCACTGCGTCTCAACGAACGGAAATGTCGCATTTTTGTGGTACACGTGCTGCCAGAAGTGCTGGAGAACTTACCTGTGAATGTTAGACACAAGCTATACTTCCAGCACGATGGGCCGCCAGTCCATTTCAGCATTCCTGTGACGAATCTTTTGAGAACCGCCACAGGGAACCGATGCCGAGGTGACCGTGCAACATGGCCACGTAAGTCACATGACCTCACGTGTCTGGATTTCTTTCTCTTGGGGCATATGCAGCACCTTGTACATGGAACCGTTTTGGAAACCAAAGAAGACGTCGTCGGTAGAATTGCCGTCGATGCTGGAAGCATTGCGGAGATGCAAGGAACCTTCGATGGACACGACAGCCAGTGGGCCGGTGATGTACTGCGTGCGCACAGATCATCGGCCGCTCATTCCGGCAGTTCCTGTGAATGCTACTGCTGTAATTAGTATGCAAAAGTTCTTTCTGTGTAAATCGTTCCTGGAATCAGAAATAGCAGCCAGGGACCATATGTACCATAGTTAAATATATTTGTTTTGATGTCATCGATTTCCTCTGTCAATTACAAGAAATAGTTTCGGAATACACGGTGCATG
The DNA here is from genome assembly GCF_023864345.2 of Schistocerca serialis cubense. Taxonomy (NCBI): domain Eukaryota; kingdom Metazoa; phylum Arthropoda; class Insecta; order Orthoptera; family Acrididae; genus Schistocerca; species Schistocerca serialis. The sequence continues at coordinate 737,839,820 of NC_064643.1, read as the reverse complement.
TATAAATAACATTCAGAGGAATACTACACTACTGGCCATTAAAATTGCTACTCCAAGAAGAAATGCAGACGGTAAACGGGTATTGATTGAACAAATATATTATACTAGAACTGACATGTGATTACATTTTCACACAATTTGGGTGCATAGACCCTGAGAAAGCAGAACCAAGAACAACCATCTCTGGCCGTAATAACGGCCTTGATACGCCTGAGTATTGAGTCAAACAGGGGTTGCATGGCGTGGTCAGGTACAGCTGCCGGTGCAGCTTCAACACGATGCAACAGTTCATCAAGAGTAGTGACTGGCGTATTGTGACGAGCCAGATGCTGTGCCACCATTGACCAGATGTTTTCAATCGGTGAGAGATCTGGAGAATGTTCTAGCCAGAGCACCAGTCGAACTTTTTCTGTATCCGGAAAGGCCCGTACAGGGCCTGCAAAATGTGGTCGTGCATTATCGTGCTGAAATGTAGGGTTTCGCAGGGATCGAATGAGGGGTAGAGCCACGGGTGGTAATACATCTGAAATGTAACGTCCACTGTTCAAAGTTCCGTCAGTGTGAACGAGAGGTGACCGAAACGTGTAAACAATGGCACCCCATACCATCACGCCGGGTGATACACCAGTATGGCGATGACGAATACACACTTCCAATGTGCGTTCACCGCGATGGCGCCAAACACGGATACGACCATCATGATACATTCGTGCACCCAGGTTCGTCGATCAGTACACCATCGCAGGCGCTCCTGTCTGTGATGCAGCGTCAAGGGTAAGAGCAGCCAAGGTCTCCGAGATGATAGTCTAAGCTACTGCAAACGTCGTCAAACTGATCGTGTAGATGGTTGTTGTCTTGCAAACGTCCCCATCTGTTGACTCAGGGATCCAGACGTGGCTGCACGATACGTTACAGCCATGCGGGTGAGATGCCTTTCATCTGGACTGCTACTGATACGAGGCCGTTGGGATCCAGCACGGTGTTCCGTATTACCCTCCTGAACCCATCGATTACATATACCGCTAACAGTCACTGCATCTCGACCAACGCGAGCAGCAATGTCGCGATACGATAAACCGCAATCGCGATAGGCTACTATCCGACCTTTATCAGAATCGGAACGTGATGGTACGTATTTCTCCTCCTTACACGAGGCATCACAACAACGTTTCACCAGGCAACGTCGGTAAACTGCTGTTTGTGTATGAGAAATCGGTTGGAAAGTTTCCTCATGTCAGCACGTTGTAGGTGTCGCCACCGGCGCCAGCCTTGAGTGAATTGCCCTGAATAGCTAATAATTTGCATATCACAGCATCTTCTTCCTGTCGGTTAAATTTTGCGTCTGTAGCACGTCATCTTCATGGTGTGGCAATTTTAATGGCCAGTAGTGTATATATTTACACTTCACGATGTCTCAGCCAGCCAACATACATCCTATCTAATAATGCTTCCACCTACGAAATTCCAGCGTCACCATCGAAAGCAGACAAACTCTGCTGAAGAGGTAATATGTAGTGGTGGCCATGACCGCCGATGCCGCTGTCACAAACATGCGTTTCAGAATTCCACGGAATTTAAACAATAATGAGATATATTATAACGGTGAAAAATTAAATAAAACGTTCCTGGGTAGTAATATTAAAATGCTGTCACATAGCTTTTAGCTAACAAACCTGTAATTTCCTGACCCACCTCGTGTTGATGTTAACAGGCTTTGATTGCTTTTTGGAACGTGTGTCGGCCGTTCAAATTGTAGCTCTTTCCTAGAAAACAATTTTCATATGAAAAATTTAATTACATTGTCAAAAGTAATATCAGTGTGGGGCATAGACCGCAGTGGCCACATAAACAGTGTTGTCACTGGTCTTCTGCAGATAACACACGTTAGAGCAACGTGCGCAGTCAACGGTTTTCTTTGCAGTAAAAGTACCGCGATGCGAGACTGAAATTATCCCGCCTAGCTATACGCTAAGAGATAATAACGGGTCATCACAATAATTTATAAGTGTACTAATTAATTGTAGTCGTTCATAAACAACGTTATCTAATAAACAGAATGAATAAATTGATTTCTATATTAGTTTAAAAATCACCATTGAATACGCAAAATCGGATCCATGAACTTCCAGGAAAACAGCCGTAGCCAACACTTGTCTCTTGATATTTTGGTTTCGTAATGTCTAGCTATCTTCAGAGCAACTGTACAGTCCTAGTGTCCGTCTATCAAGATCACGCACAGCCTCAGCGCACGAGTGCCCACAGAAAGTAGTACCTGAAGAGATTCCAGTCGGTGAACATATTTACGCACTCTCTGTGTGACCGCTAAAACCAGCATTATTGGTGATGTTTTCTGGCCGTCGGCATTAGGCAAGTGAACTGTATGTTGCGAGAGTTGAGCACTGGAAGAACCGAATTCTATACTGTATCCTAACTGAAGGAAGATTCTCGTTAGTCATCAGGCACATTTCTACGGCTTTTGCGACGACTGAACCCTAGACAGACAACGTAAATGCCGAAAGTTTGGAGTTCTTGTAGTCCATATTGAGAAGTCCGTTCCAATGCAGCGTTCAAGTGATGCTGATCTGTTGGACTCCAACAGGCACATGTAGCGTTGATGCGCACAACATATCTCCAGCGGACTTGACAGTAGACAGAAACATCTTAAGCGTGCAGTTGGTACATACTCCTCAGCTTTGGTGTAGTAGCCCTTTGTAACAAAGACCTCCTTCCGAGCGCGTTATCTTTGAATGATTGACATTTTCACAAAAAGATTACACTGACATTTCAGCATACACTCACCTCAAAGTTATCGTTACTTAATAAACAAATTAATTGAAAAGTTGCACCAGCTATCATCGATAGGCCGTTGTATTCTTCTGCCCAACTTGTTTATGAAAGACTTTGAGCCGTTGAAAGTATGTACATAATAAATTTATAGTCCCACCTCATAACTCTATCACACTGTATCAACTCGGAGCATCATCCCAAGTCAATTTATAAAATGAGTCACCATGAAGACAAATAACAACGAAAACCTCTTTTTCTGGTTGTATTAGTTCAGTGACATGTCCGTGAAACATAGCGTCTTCCCGCTAGTCTACACACAAGGATTTGAACTTGCAAGAGGACAATTGTCATCATACTTGGCAAACTCGTGGTCCCTCTCAGGAGCCGTTGCATACGGCGCATGTAATCGCCGATAAAGACTGTTTGCTTTAGAAACACGCATATTTCATAAGAGTACCTGAAGGTCCCTCCCCCCATGAACCATGGACCTTGCCGTTGGTGGGGAGGCTTGCGTGCCTCAGCGATACAGATGGCCGTACCGTAGGTGCAACCACAACGGAGGGGTATCTGTTGAGAGGCCAGACAAACATGCGGTTCCCGAAGAGGGGCAGCAGCCTTTTCAGTAGTTGCAGGGGCAACAGTCCCGATGATTGACTGATCTGGCCTTGTAACATTAACCAAAACAGCCTTGCTGTGCTGGTACTGCGAATGGCTGAAAGCAAGCGGAAACTACAGCCGTAATTTTTCCCGAGGACATGCAGCTTTACTGTATGATTAAATGATGATGGCGTCCTCTTGGGTAAAATATTCCGGAGGTAAAATAGTCCCCCATTCGGATCTCCGGGCGGGGACCACTCAAGAGGACTGGCGTTCTACGGATCGGAGCATGGAATGTCAGATCCCTTAATCGGGCAGGTAGGTTAGAAAATTTAAAAAGGGAAATGGATAGGTTAATGTTAGATATAGTGGGAATTAGTGAAGTTCGGTGGCAGGAGGAACAAGACTTTTGGTCAAGTGATTACAGGGTTATAAATACAAAATCTAATAGGGGTAATGCAGGAGTAGGTTTAATAATGAATAAAAAAATAGGAGTGCGGGTTAGCTACTACAAACAGCATAGCGAACGCATTGTTGTGGCCAAGATAGACACAAAGCCCATGCCTACTACAGTAGTACAAGTTTATATGCCAAATAGCTCTCCAGATGATGAAGAAATTGATGAAATGTATGACGAGATGAAAGAAATTATTCAGGTAGTGAAGGGAGACGAAAATTTAATAGTCATGGGTGACTGCAATTTGTCAGTAGGAAAAGGGAGAGAAGGAAACATAGTAGGTGAATATGGATTGGGGGGAAGAAATAAAAGAGGAAGCCGCCTTGTAGAATTTTGCACAGACCATAACTTAATCATAGCTAACACTTGGTTCAAGAATCATAAAAGAGGGCTGTATACATGGAAGAATCCTGGAGATACTAAAAGGTATCAGATAGATTATGAAATGGTAAGACACAGATTTAGGAACCAGGTTTTAAATTGTAAGACATTTCCAGGGGCAGATGTGGATTCAGACCACAATCTATTGGTTATGAACTGCAGATTGAAACTGAAGAAACTGCAAAAAGGAGGGAATTTAAGGAGATGGGACCTGAATAAACTGAAAGAACCAGAGGTTGTACAGAGTTTCAGGGAGAGCATAAGGGAACAATTGACAGGAATGGGGGAAGGAAATACAGTAGAAGATGAATGGGTAGCTCTGAGGGATGAAGTAGTGAAGGCAGCAGACGATCAAGTAGGTAAAAAGACGAGGGCTAATAGAAATCATTGGGTAACAGAAGAAATATTGAATTTAATTGATGAAAGGAGAAAATATAAAAGTGCTGTAAATGTAGGCAAAAAGGAAGACAAACGTCTCAAAAATGAGATCGACAGGAAGTGCAAAATGGCTAAGCAGGGATGGCTAGAGGACAAATGTAAGGATGTAGAGGCATGTCTCACTAGGGGTAAGATAGATACTGCCTACAGGAAAATTAAAGAGACCTTTGGAGAGAAGAGAACCACTTGTGTGAATATCAAGAGCTCAGATGGCAACCCAGTTCTAAGCAAAGAAGGGAAGGCAGAAAGGTGGAAGGAGTATATAGAGGGTTTATACAAGGGTGATGTACTTGAGGACAATATTATGGAAATGGAAGAGGATGTAGATGAAGACGAAATGGGAGATAAGATACTGTGTGAAGAGTTTGACAGAGCACTGAAAGACCTGAGTCGAAACAAGGCCCCGGGATTAGACAACATTCCATTAGAGCTACTGATGGCCTTGGCAGTGCCAGTCATGACAAAACTCTACCATCTGGTGAGCAAAATGTATGAGACGGCCGGAATACCCTCAGCCTTCAAGAAGAATATAATAATTCCAATCCCAAAGAAAGCAGGTGTTGATAGATGTGAAAATTACCGAACTATCAGTTTAGTAAGTCACGGCTGCAAAATACTAACGCGAATTCTTTACAGACGAATGGAAAAACTGGTAGAAGCCGATTTCGGTACAGATCAGTTTGGATTCCGTAGAAATATTGGAAAACGTGTGGTAATACTGACCTTACGACTTATCTTAGAAGAAAGATTAAGGAAACGCAAACCTACGTTTCTAGCATTTGTAGACTTAGAGAAAGCTTTTGACAACGTTAACTGGAATACTCTCTTTCAAATTCTGAAGGTGGCAGGGGTAAAATACAGGGAGCGAAAGGCTATTTACAATTTGTACAGAAACCAGATGGCAGTTATAAGAGTCGAGGGACATGAAGGGGAAGCAGTGGTTGGGAAAGGAGTGAGACAGAGTTGTAGCTTCTCCCCGATGTTATTCAATCTGTATATTGAGCAAGCGGTAAAGGAAACAAAAGAAAAATTCGGAGTAGGTATTAAAATTCATGGAGAAGAAGTAAAAACTTTGAGGTTCGCCGATAACATTGCAATTCTGTCAGAGACAGCAAAGGACTTGGAAGAGCAGTTGAACGGAATGGACAGGGTCTTGAAAGGAGGATATAAGATGAACATCAAAAAAAGCAAATCGAGGATAATGGAATGTAGTCAAATTAAATCGTTTGATGCTGAGGGAATTAGATTAGGCAATGAGACACTTAAAGTAGTAAAGGAGTTTTGCTATTTAGGGAGTAAAATAACTGATGGTGGTCGAAGTAGAGAGGATATAAAATGTAGGCTGGCAATGGCAAGGAAATCGTTTCTGAACAAGAGAAATTTGTTAACATCGAATATAGATTTAAGTGGCAGGAAGTCGTTTCTGAAAGTATTAGTATGGAGTGTAGCCATGTATGGAAGTGAAACATGGACGATAACTAGTTTGGACAAGAAGAGAATAGAAGCTTTCGAAATGTGGTGCTACAGAAGAATGCTGAAGATAGGGTGGGTAGATCACGTAACTAATGAGGAGGTATTGAATAGGATTTGGGAGAAGAGAAGTTTGTGGCACAACTTGACTAGAAGAAGGGATCGGTTGGTAGGACATGTTTTGAGGCATCAAGGGATCACAAATTTAGCATTGGAGGGCAGCGTGAAGGGTAAAAATCGTAGAGGGAGACCAAGAGATGAATACACTAAGGAGATTCAGAAGGATGTAGGTTGCAGTAGGTACTGGGAGATGAAGAAGCTTGCACAGGATAGAGTAGCATGGAGAGTTGCATCAAACCAGTCTCAGGACTGAAGACCATAACAACAACAACCTGAAGGTCATGGCGATCCATGTTATAAAATCCTTTTGGCAATGCAGTGCAAAGCGACGGTGAACGTGCCAGTTCAGGAATTGTTAAATTGTTTCTATCCATCCCTTCCAATCATACGCTACTGGCCATTAAAACTACGCTACGAAGTTGACGTGCTACAGACGCGAAATTTAACTGACGGGATGGAGATGCTGTGATATGCAAATGATTAGCTTTTCAGAGCATTCACACAAGGTTGGCACTGGTGGCGACTCCTACAACGTGGTGACATGAGGAAAGTTTCCAACCGATTTCTCATACACAAACAGCAGTTGACCGGCGTTCCCTGGTGCGATGTTGTTGTGATGCCTCGTGTAAGGAGGAGAAATGCGTACCAACACGTTTCCGACTTTAGTATAGGTCGGATTGTAACCTATCGCGATTGCGGTTTATCGTATCGCGACATTGCTGCCCTCGTTGGTCGAGATCCAATGACTGTTAGCACAATATGGAATCGGTGGGTTCGGGAGGGTAATACGGAACTCCGTGCTGGATCCCAACGGCCTCGTCGAGATGACAGGCATGTTATCCGCATGGCTGTAACGGATCGTGCAGCCACGTCTCGATCCCTGAGGCAACAGATGGGGACGTTTGCCAGACAACAACGATCTGCACGAACAGTTCGACGACGTTTGCAGCAGCACGGACTATCAGCTCGGAGACCATGGCTGCGGTTACCCTTGACGCTGCATCACAGACAGGAGTGCCTGCGATGGTGTACTCAACGATGAACCTGGGTGCACGAATGGCAAAATGTAATTTTTTTCGGATGAATCCAGGTTCTGTTTACAGCACCAAGATGGTCGAATCCGTGTTTGGCTACATCGCGGTGAACGCACAATGTAAGCGTGTATTCGTCATCGCCATACTGGCGTATCACCGGCGACGAATATAAAAAAGTACCTTTGAACAGTGGACGTTATATTTCAGATGTGTTACGATCCGTGGCTGTACATTTCATTCGATCACTGCGAAACCCTACATTTCAGCAGGATAATGCACGACCGCATGTTGCAGGTCCTGTACTGGCCTTTCTGGATACAGAAAATGTTCGACTGCTGCCCTGGCCAGCACATTCTCCAGATCTCTCACCAACTGAAAACGTCTGGTCAATGGTGGCAGAGCAACTGGCTCGTCACAATACGCCAGTCACTACTCTTGATGAACTGTGGTATCGTGTTGAAGCTGCATGGGCAGCTGTACCCGTACACCCCATCCAAGCTCTGTTTGACTCAATGGCCAGGCGTATCAAGGCCGTTATTACGGCCAGAGGTGGTTGTTCTGGGTACTGATTTCTCAGGATCTATGCACCCAAATTGCGTGAAAATGTAATCACATGTCAGTTCTAGTATAATATATTTGTCCAATGAATACCCGTTTATCATCTGCATTTCTTCTTGATGTTGCAATTTTAATGGCCAGTAGTATATTTGAGATCCTAACAGCGACAGTGGAATTTCCATCTACTGCTCTCAGTTTGTTCGATTCCATGACTCATAATATGGCACATCGTAAGAAATATGTGTATTCGCCTTTTAATGTGGGCTTTCATTCGCCGGACAGAAGACGAAGCGGTCAGGAACGACGTGCGGAACATCAAAGCTATACTCGCCTGCTTCAACCCACAGTTCAGTGGTAGCCGGAAGACGCTCTGAGACTGGTCATATTGTCTAGATGTTAAAATGTGTGGGAATTCCTAAGGGACCAAACTTCTGAGGTCATCGGACCCTAGGTTTACACACTATTTGAACTAACTTATGCTAAGAACAACACACACACCGTTGCCCGAGGGAGGAAGCGAACCTCCGGTGGGGGCCTGAAAAATCCGTGGCATGGTGCCTCTAACCGCGCTGCCACTCCGCGCGGCGTCATATTGTCTCTGACGAGGAAGTCCAAACTTTTTTCCACACGTTATCTTTCTGAAATTCAGCCATCAAGGAGACTACTGATATCCACCTGATGAAGGAATTATTCAGTGGAGACGGGGCTTCAGTTTGGATAGAGTATGATGACAGTATGCATTGTTCATCGTAAGAATAAACCTGATGTAAAAGAAAAAGTACTAACGTGATGATTGGTCATCAGCCGTAGCACAAGTACTCTGTTGTTGTTACGCTACTGGAAGTAGGTCCTATTTATGTATTAGACCTCGTGTTACTGTGTTATGGTAAAGCTACTGTTATGTTAAAGCTAATGAAATGTGTGAAATGTGTTGGCAGCCATCAACTTTTTCCTTCGTACTTTAGCTACGTAGGTTTTATTTCAAAAATAGAGTACAGTCGCACTCTGAGCACTGTTGTACTCTGATTGTCGCGTTGTTGATACGTGGTGAGAAAACGGATGAAGCTGCTTCCTACTCCGTAGTGTAACGCGTGTGGAGCACGGTTGAAAAGGGTCGAGGAACTGATGGTTCTCAAAAATTTTCACAAGTTTACAGAAAAAAACATCGGATTTGTTGTTTTCCGAGGACTATTTACTAAATTCAAGGTTTCATTGTAAATGGAATAGATAGCCCAATCTATAGCTTTGTAGCGTTTGGGATTAGCCCGTGGGCCGCTGGCTGAAATTTTGCTTTGGTATTTTATTTTTGCTTTTCAATTTGGAATACCTACATCTTCTGAATATAAAATGCATAAAAGGCATGGTTATTAACACATTTGACATTCACTTTTTAAGAAAAAGGCACATATTCATGTTTCTAATTACTAATTGTCAACAAAACTTCAGCTTTAATTGCAAATACAAATTCTTGATTGTTGTTGTTGTTGTTGTGGTCAACAGTCCCGAGACTGGTTTGATACAGCTCTCCATGCTACTCTATCCTGTGCAAGCTTCTTCATCTCCGAGTACTACTGCCACCTACATCCTTCTGAATCTGCTTAGTGTATTTACCTCTTGGTCTCCCTCTACGATTTTTACCCTCCACGCTGCCCTCCAATGCTAGATTTTTGATCCTTTGATGCCTTAGAACATATCCTACCAACCGGTCCCTTCTTCTTGTCAAGTTGTGGCACAAACTCCTCTTCTCCCCAATTCTATTCAGTATCTCCTCATTAGTTATGTTATCTACCCATCTAAACTTCAGCATTTATCTGTAGTACCACATTTCGAAAGCTCCTATTCTCTTCTTGTCCAAACCATTTACCGTCCATGTTTCACCTCCACACTCCACACAGATACTTGCAGAAACGACTTCCTGACATTTAAATCTGTACTCGATGTTAACAAATTGCTCTTCTTCAGAAACGTTTTCCTTGCCATTGGCAGTCTACATTTTACATCGTGTCTACTTCGACCATCATCGGTTATTTTGCTCCCCAAATAGCAAAACTCCTTTACTACTTTAAGTGTCTCATTTCCTGATCTAACTCCCTCTGCATCACCCGACTTAATTCGACTACATTTCATTATCTTCGTTTTGCTTTTGTTGATGTTCATCTTGTATCCTCCTTTCAAGACACTGTCCATTCCGTTCAACTGCTCTTCCAAGTCCTTTGCTGTCTCTGACAGAATTACAACGTCATCGGTGAACCTCGAGGTTTTTATTTCTTCATGGATTTTAATACCTACTCGGAATGTGTCTTCTGTTTCCTTTACTGCTTGCTCAATATACAGATTGAATAACATCGGGGAGAGGCTACAACCCAGTCTCACTCCCTTCCCTACCACTGCTTCCCTGTCATGCCCCTCGACTCTTATAACTGCCATCTGGTTTCTGCACAAATTGTAAATAGCCTTTCGCTCCCTGTATTGTACCCCTGCACCTTTAGAATTTGAAAGAGAGTATTCCAGTCAACATTATCAAAAGCTTTCCCTGAGTCTACAAATGCTAGAAACATAGGTTTGCCTTTCCTTAATCTTTCTTCTAACAAGAGAACCTACCCATCACACCTTCCTCAGATTTAATTATAAGTTGGCACAGTGGATAGACCTTGAAAAACTGAAAACAGATCAATCGAGAAAACAGGAAGAAGTTATGTGGAACTATGAAAAAAATAAGCAAAATATACAAACTGAGTAGTCCATGAGCAAGATAGGCCACATTAAGGAGAATATGAGCGCAGGAGCGCCGTGGTACCGTGGTTAGCGTGAGCAGCTGCGGAACGAGAGGTCCTTGGTTCATCTCTTTCCTGTAGTGAAAAGTTTAATTTTTTATTTTCAGACAATTATTATCTGTCCGTCCGTGCGTCCGTCCAATGCCATGTAACTGCGCCGTAGTATGGGGACGCTACACAACATATTCCTGTCATGTGACGCACATGCCGTCACCAGTGTCGTATAAAATATATCAGACGTGTTTTCTTGTGGAGGAATCGGTTGACCTATGACATTGCGATCAAATGTTTTCGGTTTCCATTGGAGAGGCACATCCTTTCGTCTACTAATCGCGCGGTTTTGCGGTGCGGTCGCAAAACTCAGACACTAAACTTATTACAGTGAATAGAGACGTCAATGAGCGAACGGACAGATCATAACTCTACGAAAATAAAGAAAGTAAACTTTTCACTCGAGGGAAGAGTGGAATCAGGGACCTCTCGTTCCGCAGCTGCTCACGCTAACCACGGGACCACGGTGCTCCTGAGTTCACATATCCTTGATGTTGTTTATCTTGCCCATGTACTACTCAGTTTATATATTTTGCTTATTTTTTTCATAGTTCCACATAACTTCTTCCTGTTTTCTCGATTGATCTGTGTTCAGTTTTTCAAGGCCTATCCACTGTGCCAACTTGTAACTAAATCTGAGGGGGGAGCGATGGGGAGGTTCCCTTGTAAGATAAGTCGTAAGGTCAGTATTACCACACGTTTTCCAATATTTCTACGGAATCAAAACTGATCTTTACCGAGGTCGGATTCTACCAGTTTTTCCATTCGTCTGTAAAGAATTCATGTTTGTATTTTGCAGCTGTGAGTTACACTGATAGTTCCGTAATTTTCACCTCTGTCAACAACTGATTTCTTTGGGATTGGAATTATTATATTCTTCTTGAAGTCTGAGGGTATTTTGCCTGTCTCATACATCTTGCTCGCCAGATGGTAGAGTTCTGTCAATACTGGCTCTCCCAAGGCTGTCAGTAGTTGTAATGGAATGTTGTCTACTCCAGGGGCCTTGTTTCGACTCAGGACTTCCAGTGCTCTGTCAATCTCTTCACGCAGTATCGTATCTCCCATTTCATCTTCATCTACATTTCCATTTCCATAATATTCTCGTCAAGTACATCGCCCTTGTATAGACCCTCTATATACTCCTTTCACCTTTCTGCTTTCCCTTCTTCGCTTAGGACTGGGTTTCCATCTGAGCTCTTGATATTCATACAAGTGGTTCTCTTTTCTCCAAAGGTCTCTCTAATTTTCTTGTAGGCAGTATCTTAACCCTCTTCGTCCTTAAATTTGTCCTTTAGCCATCCCTGCATAACCATTTTGAGCTTCCTGTCGATCTCAATTTTTAGACTTTTGCATTGCTTTTCGCCTGCTTCATTTACTGAATTTTTATATTTTCTCCCTTCATCAATTAAATACGATAATTCATCTGTTACGCAAGGATTTCTTCTATCCCTCGTCTTTTTACCTACTTGATCGTTTGCTGCCTTCACTAATTCATCCCTCAGAGCTACCTATGCTTGTTGTACTGTACTTCTTTCCCCCATTCCTGTCAATTGTCACCTTATGCTCCCCTGAAACTCTGTACAACCTCTGGTTTAATCAATTTATCCAGGTCCCATCTCCTTCAATTCCCACCTTTTTGCAGTTTCTTCAGTTTTAATCTACAGTTCATCACCAATAGATTGTGGTCAGAGTCGACATCTGCACATGGAATTGTCTTACAATTTAAAACCTGGTTCCTAATCTCTGTCTTACCATTATATAACCTATCTGATACCTTCTAGTATCTCCAGGATTCTTCCATGTATACAACCTTCTTTTATGATTCTTGAACCAAGTGTTAGCTATAATGAAGTTATGCTCTTCTGACTGTATAAGATTTTTTGAAATAGGAAAAGGTAACAAATCCAATTTTTATGAAAAACTCATGAATGGAGTAATCTTCATTTGAACTATGTTCATTGTTTTATACCACAGATTATGTCCCGCAGGAGCCAGAGCGTTAAGCGTTGTAGAAACATGGAAAACGATAATTCTCGCGGTATCGAGAACACCATTCAAATGCTGCAATTTTACAGTTACCACCGTACCATGGCAATGTGAACCCAACAGAACTCACCTGGAGCCAGGTTAAGGGATTTCCGAGAGAAGTTAGAAAACATTTAAGCTGCCAGACGTACTGTAATTAATGTACAAAGCTTTGTCACACGTCGTTGCCGAATGCTTTTGGGATACCGAACGGCCCGTCATAAAATACGAGGGGAAAATGTGGCGCCTCACTTTCTGAATTCGCCTCGTTATCAGCGTAGCAACTGACGGACCCAGAGCTGAAATGTATTCCTCGGATTTGCATATGGAAGGAGTTCAGAGATTACCAGGCGACTGACTGTAAATAATACCTCTAATGGCTTCGAAACTTAACTGTACGACTAAATCCCTGTAGTGCGCTTTTGAGTCACATATAGCTTGTGCAGAAAAATTACCCTATGTCTACGTTAGGAATTTTCATAAATATTGTTTTTAATTTCAGAACTATGTTAACTAAAAACGAGAGCATGTTCTGCTTTTCTTTCCCTTTCCCTAAGAACTGGTGTGGAATTGCTGGAATTTTGCCGAATATCATTTTATTCAGATTAAAAATTAAATGACATTCGAAGCTATGTACTTTCTCTGCTCGTCTCCTCTTACGTCTTAACTGCAACTGCTCCACGTGTAGCGAAATCCAATGAGTTTCCAGCAAACACGGAAGAATACATGGTGTAATGTTTACATTAGGTTTATTTTTTCTGGAAAAAACTACATCAGTGGTACATCCATAAGTGCTGAAACAGTGTGTCAATCTATAGCCTTATAGATAATGATGCAACCAGAAATTTTTAAGAATGATATACATTGTACAAGGAACGCAGGTAACGCATGTGATTCCGTTCCGTGATACCTTTGCTTTCTTTGACTGCTTGTGCGTTGGCACTCTTCCCTCTTCTATCGCTCAGAAGACGGCTGGGTGTTTTTAGGCCTAAGTATCAGACGAGAATAGGAACTGGTTACGGTTACATTCGTGGAAACACGGGAATCAACAAATACGTATAAAAACCCTGAAGATATACAAGTAAAATCAACATAAAAATGACAGTTGTATATGAGTAGGGCGAGTGGCGAGAACTACTCCAGTTGGTGTGAAGTAAGATAACTACCAAGGAAATCTCGCAAAATAACATGAGGTAAAATGTAAAAGTACACGTAATACACGTGCAAAAATACTTGGTGTTCGAAATTAACAGTTTTGCCGAACAGTGAATATATATGCTGTTTATTTACTGTAAGTTCTAAATACCGAAATCACAGATAAAAGTTATTTAGCTTATAAAACATTCCATTCTCCATCTTCAGGAGACCTGTATAACGTGTAGCATTATGTTTGCTTATAACGAATTCGTGACCGTTAGTCAGATATTAATTTGCTGCTATTGTAGTCTTTAGTTCAGTGAGTGATATGATTCAACTATCTACATCAATCCAACCTGCGTAAATCTCCTCATTCCTGCATTACCACATCAAGCATTTAGAGAAGCTTACTGCATTTGCGCCTTAGTCATCCTCTACAATTCTAACCACCTTCCGCAAACATTTTCTCCATTACCAGGAGCGGACCAGATGTTTGCGCCAGACACCCACTATTTTATTCATGGGTTCGGAGATTTCACAATCTTTCTCTTTCCATAGACGATTCGTGCATTTAGGGAGAAGCAGTAAGTCATTTTTTTTTTTTACTGCGCAGCAACATGGACTGTCTGAAATGTGTAAAACAGATTAACAAATTATTCTACAAATTTCTCAAATGGTGTTTCTAATTTTTCCCCAGAATCTTTTATTGTAAAACAAATATATTATCTGCAGCTGATCTCCTTTGTAATATATTATCTAGTTCATCAACGAATATTTCCGAAATTGTCTTAAGTCTACTATTTGTTAGTCTACGATATAACTTATATACTGAAGTAAGGGGTCCAACACTCTGGTTATAAAAGCAAATTCTAGTCAGTGTATAAACGCCTGGCGTTGATTTAAAACTCTGAATGTACACATAATGAGTATAGAGAACTGCTCATATTAAACTGGTCTTTTTTATCCGTACATATTAAGCATACAGTACCGACATATATTTCATGTTGCGCAGTGCCAAAAGGGGCAATGTACTTTATGCCCACAACAAAAAAAATTTTAGTTTAAGTTTCTTTGATTTTTACTGCCGTTAGTGTTGAGGCTTTCATGCCTCAGCGATACAGATAGCCGTGCCCTAGCTGCAACCAAATTTGAGGAGTATTTGTTCAGAGGCCAGACTAATACATGATTCCTGAAGAGGAGCAACCACCTTTTCAGTAGTTGCAGGGGCAACAGTCTTGAAAATTCACTGTTATGGCCTTGTTACATCGACCAAAACGACCTTACTGAGCTGGTACTGTGAACGGCTGAAAGCAAGGGGATATTACTGCTGTACTTTTTCTCCGAGGGCATGCAGCTCTACTGTATGGTTAAGTGATGATGGCATCCTCTTGACTGAAATATTACGGAGGTAAAATAGTCCCCATTCGGATCTCCGGGAAGGGACTACTCAGGAGGATGACGTTATCAGGAGGAATAAAACTGGTGCTCTACGGATCGAAGGGTGGAATGTCACATCCCTCACAGGTAGATCAGAAAATTTTAAATTGAGAATTGATATGGTAAAGTTGGATATAGTGGGAACTAGTGAAGGTCGGTGGCAGGAGGAGCGGGATTCTTAGTCAGGTGAATGCAGGATTATAAGTATAATATCAAATAGGGGTAATGCAGGACAACTTTAGTAATGAATAGAAAATAGGAACGCGGATAAGCTACTATGGGCAGCACAGTGAACGCACTGGAGTTCGCACGGACTGGTATTCGATAGCAGGAAAAGTAAGAGAAGAAAAATAGTAGGTGAATATGGACAGTGGGAGACGAGTGAAAGAGGAAGCTGGCCAGTAGAATTTTGGACAGCATAATTTAATCATGGCTAACACTTGGTTTAAGAATCATGAAATAAGGCTGCGTACTTGGAAAAGACATGGAGACACAGTAAGATCGTAGATTGATTACATAATTGAGAGGCAGAGATTTAGGAATTAGATTTTAAATTTTCATTCATTTTTAGGAGCAGATCTATTGGTTATGAACTGTAGATTAAAACTGAAGAAACTACTGAAAGGTAGGAATTTAAGCAGATGATACCAGTGTAACTGAAAGAACCAGAGTTTGTAGAGAGTTTCAGAGGGAACATTGGGACACGATTGACAAGAACAGGGGAAGGAAATACAGTAGAAGAAGTATAGGTAGCTTTGAGAGATGAAATAGTAAAGGGAGCAGAGGATCAAGCAGGTAAAAAGCCGAGCGTCAGTAGAGATCCGTGGGCAACCCAAGAGGCATTGAATTTAACTGATTAAAGGAGAAAATATAAAAATGCAGTAAATGAAGCAGGAGAAAGGGAATACAAACGTCAAAAAAATTAAATCAACACGATGTGCAAAATGGCTAAGCAGGAATGGCCAAAGGAAAATGTAAGGATATAGAAGCGTATATCAGTAGGGGTAAGGTAGATGCCGCCTACAGAAAAATTAAAGAGACCTTTAGATAAAATAGAACCACCTGTATGAATATAAACAGCTCAGACGGAAAACCAGTCCTAAGAAAGAAGGGAAAGTAGAAAGGTGGAAGGAGCGTGTAGAGATGTACTTGAGGGCAATGCTATGCTAATAGAAGAGGACGAAGTTGTAGATGAGATGGGAGATACGGTATTGCGTGAAGAATTTGACAGAGCGGAGGAGACCAAAGTCGAAACGAAGCCACAGGAGTAAAACACATGCCGTTGGAACTTCTGGTAGGGTTTGGAGAGCCAGCCGTGATAAAACTCTTCTGTGCAGAGAGCAAGATGCATGAAACATGCGAAATAACCTCTGACTTCCAGAATAATATAGTAATTCCAATTCCAAAGAAAACAGGTGCTCACAGGTATGAAAATTACCAAATCACCGTTGCAGAATACTAATACGAATTCCTTACAGAAGATGGAAAAATTAGTAGAAGTCGTTCTCCTGAACGATCAGTTTGGATTCCGGAGAAATGTAGGAACACGAGAGGCTACAGTTACCCTACGACTTCTCATAGAAGATAGGTTAAAGAAAGGTGAAGTTTACGATTGAAATAAAAGAAACGTGCCACTATCGGGAAACCCGAGATGAAAGCGTGAAGCCTACGTTGCCCGCAACCGCGATATGATTGCTATACTATGATGTAGCAATCGCTTTACCTAATGTTATTTAAACTGTCATTAAGTGGAAGGGAAACAATATAAATGTCCAGTCACACTAAATGGAAGATGAGGAACGGGTTTTCTCGTTCTTGTTTTGTTGATGTTTGCTACAGTATCGGAATGGACATAATAGTACTTAAACGTAATTAGTGGCTAACCAAGGATGTAACAGAGCGGTAAATGCTGGCTTTAGGTAGTTGTGCATCAATTACTTAATTGTACATGACACGTACAGGGCATGTCGCTGAGCATTTTTAATGACATCGTTACAATTGAATTTCTGATGGTGGTGAAACGATTACATAAATTTAGAATATTACCTACAAAACAAACATACGTCTTTTCAGAAACGCACAAAAAAGATTCGCTGGTATGAAAAAGCTGCAGTGTATGTTCGGAGTAATCGCTATCTACATAGCAACACCACTGTGTACGCTCCAAGACTGATCCACTCACAGCTGGTGTTATTGCACCTAATGCAGCGGTAATGAGGGCTTTAATGTTGTTCATTGCTTTTTTCAAACTTCTGATACACCACGTTTTTCACATCTCCCGGCCGAGCGAGGTGGCGCAGTGGTTAGCACACTGGACTCGCATTCGGGAGGACGACGGTTAAATCCCGTCTCCGGCCATCCTGATTTAGGTTTTCCGTGATTTCCCTAAATCGCTTCAGGCAAAAGCCGGGATGGTTCCTTTGAAAGGGCACAGCCGATTTCCTTCCCCATCCTTCCCTCACCCGAGCTTGCGCTCCGTCTCTAATGACCTCGTTGTCGACGGGACGTTAAACACTAATCTCCTCCTCCTCCTCACATCTCCCGAGACGAAAAAGTTATTGAGGACGATGGTTCAGATGGCTCTGAGCACAATGGGACTTAACATCTGAGGTCATCAGTCCCCTAGTATTTAGGGGACTAGTATTTAGAACCACTAAATGTAACTAACCTAAGGACATCACATACATTCATGATCGAGGCAGGATTCGAATCTGCGACCGTAGTGGTCGCACGGTTACAGACTGAAGCGCCTGGAAGTGCATGGCCACAGCGGCCGGCTGTTGTGGAAGAGATCCGGCAACCGCGGTAGATATATCTGAACAGGACTGCCCAGTCCTGTTTGTGGATTTGTGACTTGTTGGTCTACTTCACTGTCCAGTACTGTTCCTTTGTGTGTACGAAAATAAATAACACACACAGAGGCTAATTGTCATATACATATCAATGTTTGTGGCAGGAAACCCGGTTATTACTATCGTTTCTTGTGATATCACAAGAACCGATAGAAATAACTCGGTTTCCTGTTACTATCCTGTTACTATCGGTTCTTGTGATAACAATGAAAGTGAGATTATGACGTCAATCACATAGCGATTACAGATAACGTGGGGCTTACGCATGCATCTCGGAATGTGCAGTAACAGCGCGTTTCGTCTATTTCAAGTGTCAGCTTCGCTTTGCAATTTCTCGTGATGTAACAGATATATTTCTATGCAAACCGACGCCATAATTTTTGTGAATTTTTCACGTTATTGGCTGGTTCAAATGGCTCTGAGCACTATGGAACTTAACATCTCTGGTCATCAGACCCCTAGAACTACTTAAACCTAACTAACCTCAGGACAACACACACATCCAAGCCCGAGGTAGGATTGGAACCTGCGACCGTAGCGGTCAAGCGGTTCCAGACCGAAGCGCCTAGAACCGCACGGCCACAGCGGCCGGCTTCACGTTATTGACTGCCTAAGAAATAATTGCAGGAGGAACCATAGCAAGAAACGTAAGTATGTGTAGAAAATAATATTTGCTTACGTTTTAGAATATCTCATAGTATTCAGTTTCATGTACAGCCTGTTTTACATTCGTCCCCGCGAAATTAGTTTTTCAATATCTGTTGCTGTTGTTAGAGAGATATTAGCGCTGAAACTTGTAAGTGGGAGCCACGGCAACTGCCCCTAATAGTATGTATAACTGTTCTATAAAATAGTGTTTTGCTCTTCCAATCGAGATAACGGCACCAAACTTGTCAAAACGTTATTGACACAGTATTTCAAACGCGCAAACGCTTCATAATCGCCTGATTTAGTGGTCATATGCTGTTCGTGACCATAGTTTGAAGTTAGTATATAGACGTTACAGGTAAGCTGCTAAACAGAGATCCTAGAAATGAGTGAAACAGAGTAGCTATATTTTGAATCATATCACTCATTGTATTACCCTTACATGTATTTCATATTGTCGGAATGAATATTTTAACAAATCTAGGACACCTTAAACACTCGGGCCTTCAGTATTTTGCACTAATTACCTCTTATGTATTTCATTCCTCGACCAAACGTTTGTCTGTAATGCAAGACAGTAGGTCTCGTACATTAGCCGCCATTAGCACGCGATATGTCAACGTAGGCAGCACATATGCAAGTGGACGTTTTATGCGTAATAACGACAGAGGCAGTTTGATATGCTGTCTCCCCGTTTACCAGAGCACTTGAGTAACAGGCGCTTTATTGATTCGACAGTAATACTGACCACGTCGTGCAGCGAAAATTTGTGAAACAAGGAACTATTGAACTCTGTCGTAATGCTAAAATCAATAGCGAATTTTTCATATAGCGTTTCCATGTCACTTAAAAATAGCGTAGCGCGTGTGGACACCTTCAGAATATGAACAAAAAAAAATTACAAAATAAATAAATGTTGCTCTAGCTGAGAAAATAATAAAGTCTATGTCCTTCGGAACACTAACTAAAGGCGATGGAAGTGTATGACAACCCAATTTTGACCTCATGTAAGAATATCCCATACAAAAATACATGCCTAGAGAGAAAAAAAAAGAAACAGCCACTACGAAGGAATTATCAGAATGGGACGGAAATCTGTAGATGTGACGTACATGTATAGAAAAACAAATGTTGACATATTCAGCAAAAAATGGATGATTTATTCACGAGAAAGTGTTCCACAAATTGAGTAAGTGAATAACGAGTAGCTCCCTCGCTGGCACTTATGCAAGTTGTTATTCGGATTGGCATTGATTGACTGTGTTGTTGGACGTCCTCATGAGGGATATCGTGACAGACTATGTACAGTAGGCGCGTTAGATCGCCAAACAGCCGAGTTGGTTGTAGGGTCCAGCCCTTGGTGCACCAAACGTTCTCAAATGTGGAGTGATATGGCCATCCCGCTGGCCCAGGTACGCTTTGACAGCCACGAAGAAAAGCAGTAGAGACACTGACCGGGAACAGAAGGGTATTATTTTACTGAAATGTAAGCCTACAATGGCGTTGCCTGAAGGGCATCAAAATGGAGCGTAGAATGTTGTCGACAAATTACTGTGCTGTAAGGGTACCGTGGATGACAACCAAAGAGCTAGTGCAACGAAAACAAACGGCAACCCTTCCCATTACTCCTCGTGATTGGGCTGTGTGGCTGGCGACAATCCTGTAAACATCCCAACGCTGTCTGTGGCATCTCCAGACATGTCTTCGTCGGTCATCGAGGCTCGGTTTGAAGCGGAACTCATCACTGACGTGAATTCTACTCCTGTCACTGAGAGACCAGCTCGCAGACATGTCAGGAGTCGCCCCAGACAGTGGCGGGGTACCAGCCTGAATCTCGTTCGCCGTACGGCCAGACAACCAGCAGTTATGCGCTGGGGTGTCAATTGTTTTCATATCAGGACCCCTTTGGTTATCGTCCGCAGCACCCTTAAAACACGCGATATGCCGACGATATTCCACATCCTGTTTTGTTGTCCTTCATGACAAGCCATCTTGGACTTACATTTCAACAAGGTAATCCTCGCCCACACACGGTGAGAATTTCTAATGCTTGTCTTCGTACTTGTCAAACCCTATCTTGGACAGCAAGTTCGCCAAACCTCTGCACAATTGAGAACGTTTGGAGCGTTATGGATACGGTCTGGCAATCACCTCTGTATTACGACTATCAAATACGTCAATTGGACAGAATGTGGCACGATATTCCTCAGCAGGACATTCAAGAACTCTGTTAATCAATGCCAAGCCTAGTAATTGCTTGCATAAGGCTAGAGGTTCACCAATGCGTTATTAACTTGCTCAATTTGCGAAGCTATTTTTGTAGAACAAATCGTCCAAATATTCTGAAATTATACTGATTTGTTTGTCTGTTCACGGTGGGTGATTTTTTTTTTCCTTAGAGTATATATAGTTCCTTGGAGTATACATAGTTAAGTAGTGTAACCGAATTCGAGAAGAATTAAGTTTATACATTATCAAAGAAATGCAAATGTTTATGTAAATACAGTTCTCATCTCATGAAATTATGTAAGTATGATTATTAGAGAAATGTTCTTGGTTTTGATGTTCGTTAATCTAATGCTAATTTTTAGATGATTTCTGCCATTAACGTGAAAAAGTTTCTAGACATTTGTATGGAATTATTAAGTTCTATAGAGATATGGGGGAAGACCATGAAATGAAATATGTATAAAAAATGGGGATATAAACACAATTTCAAAGTTATTTTCAATTTAAAAATCGAAAAACGGGAAAAATTTGTATTTATGACTCGAAATGTGTCGTGGGAGGTGAGCACTTTTGTCTTGGTTGCAACATTGTCATGGTGCATAGAAGTAGTTCGTAGCGTAACACAAATATTATAACACACTGGAGGAGCAGGTCGCTAGTACTATGTATCCCCTATGACATTTGGTGTGAATGAGATGTAGAAAAAACTCAAATTACAGAGAAAATAATGTGTAATCACTGTGGAAATTTCTGCTGAGTCAAGTAGTTACAGATTTAGAAAAATGAGGGTACATGAAGAAGAAAGAATAGAACTGATCTCCATCAAGAAATGTATATTGCAATGAAAGGATCATCCGTATCTCTCATTGTTACGTACTTTCACGAAATACACGAGAAAGGAGTTAGTGTACAAATTAATGCTGAAAATATAATTGACAAATGGAGACGGAAGAATTTAGAAGTTGTAAGAGCGACTCGTCGATCGGACGTACTCACCCACAACCTTCGGCGTCTGTCAAAGTTAACCAGGACTCGTCTGTCCATGTGGTCATAATCCTTGTTTTGCGCGTCCACTGGTGGTGACTTTGTGGCATCTCCCTGCCCTGTCACGCGTGGTAAAATGTACTTTATACTCTATATTAACTTCTTAGAACTATTTCCTGAGAGGATTCAGTTTTGGTTATTTTGATTGTAGCACTCCGTGTCCACGGATATGAGAAACAGAATTTGCAAAATTGACACAGGTTTGAAAAACTCTTCCAAGGTATTTATTCGCTGTCTACATCACAGTTTAAGTATTTCCTGATTGTCAGTTCCACTGATACAGCGAAGTATGTTCGAACCGCCGCATTCTCTTAGACAGTGGAACTTCTATGCATTAACTATGCCGCGGATCATGCTGTATCATACTACATGTTCGTTGCAAAGTCGTTCTGTCGAATGAGGAAGAAGAATTTGATGTGAATATGACCTGGGTAACACTCTTAACTGTACTCAGCAAAATTTTATTTTGTAGTCTTCACGGTTAATAAAAAAATGATACGACAAGGGATGATAACAGGATCTTCAAGACAGAATTTCTTATGCCATAAACCACCAGTTACTTCCATACTGATGGTCATGCACATATTTCGAATCACATAACCAGAATTCAGCAACCAATGCTTGCCCAAACAATTCTCACGTTTGTTGTGGGTTGACCTCAGTAATGTGTTAGATTTAGCAGAAGGCAAACTGTCGCGAAATTTAAATTATTTGCAACTGTTTGAACATTTTGATTATGAGAATTGTTGAACTTTCGTACGATGACTGACATTGTGTTTTGTGATGTAACTGTTCAGCTTTTATTACAAAGTAGCTTTCGGGATAGCAACGAATGTTAGTTTCACGAATTAGGTTAATTTCCTGCTCAAATTTTCAAACAAGCGGCATAATAATTCCTGAATGTTTAGCATATCCTCGAATGAGGCAGATATTTATTAGTGCATGCAGTTCAGTAAATGCAAATGTGGACTGGTCGCACTGCCGGAAACATTATGGATGCAGGCTGTAGCACTACGGAACACGTGAACTGTGTACGGTATAAAAAGGTGTGTTTCTCGTAGTGTGTTATTCACGAAGTGGCTATAATCTCAATACCGGTCTCGTGTGAAAAAAAAATTTCACCATGTTGCCTCTCCTGCATCTATGTACCCTTTCTCCAACTTTATTTTAATTTACATTAGTAGGCACATTATTCATGGTTCTCAAACGTTATGTGTTGTGGCCATTGTCAGAGGTTTAGCTTCAATATGCACTGCCCGACACGAAAAGTGACGAGGAGGAGGGAAGGAAATGTAGTTTCAAGGTTGAGAAGGTAAGTAATGCTATTTTAGCGAATCGCTGTCATCTGGGTCCGCCAGAACAGACACCACTCAAATAATACATTTCTCTTAGAGGGCGAGGCGTCCTTGACGTTTGATTCAGAGCAAGTGCAGTAATACCATCCGAACTCCTACGGGAATCAGTAATTTGCGAGTAGGGGTTCATGGACTAGGCACTGCATTATCACTGTACTCTGTGCGACTGAACGTCAAAAATTCCCACTGATTCCTTCTTTTTCTTTCCCGACTGTCTGTTTCATATAAATGCAAACGTTTGTGTTGTGAAGTTAGCGGCAATGGCAACATAAACATGCGACGGTAAATTCCCAGTGCGGCTGCTGTTAGTCGCCAACCAATGCTGCTACAGGATGACAAAGAATGAATTGAAGAGATCATTAAATGTTCTTGCATGTGAGGCTCAAATGTGAAGGGATTCGGATTTATTTGATACACTGTACGGCTCTCCTCCCTTCAGGTGGTGGGACCTAGCTTACCCGAAACTTGGCGATGAGTATCTCTTCTCTCATGTTCTAATGTAGTCCAACATCAGACCACTGTCACTTCCGAATGCCCCACTAATCTGGACAGTTAGTTAGTTGGTTAGTTGGTTGCGTGTTCCATTGATCAATCGCACAGTACAGAAGGCTGTTATGATGTGGAACGTGTCAAGTGCAAAAGAAATGCACCTATGATACAAGATATTTAATATATATATATATATATATATATATATATATATATATATATTGTTAAAGATTAATATTTCTATTATTTACCCTGTTCCCTTAAATGGCACAAGATTCATACACTATATTAAAAGATTTATTTACTCCTATTCAAGAACCCATCTATGGAACAGAAGGATTTGTCAATGAGATATGACTTCAATTTATTATTTAAGCTATTTCTGCTGCCTGTCAGACATTTTATTTCATCTGATAATTTGTCCAAAATTTATATAGCAGCATATTTCCCCCCTTTCTGTGCCAAAGATAGGTTGAGTAAAGGATAATGTCAGTCTTTCTTTTTTCTGGTGCTATAATCATAAATATCAATGTTGTTTTTAAACTGGTCCATATTGTTGAAAACTAATTTCATTAGTGAGTAAACGTACTGTGAGGCTGCAGTAAGATTTACCAATCTTTTAAAAATATGCCTACAACAAGTGTGACATTATTGTAACCAACTGCTTTAGAAGATCCTAAATATAAATTTTCCAATTAAGATTCTCATCTATATGAACACCCAAAAACATAGTATTCTCTACCCTGTCTACTGACTTCTGTTGATGTGCTATATTTGTTGAAGAAACTGTACTTTTTGCAGTAGAAAATTGGATGTCATGTGTTTTTTCTAAATTTAGAACTAGCCCATTTGCAGAAAACCCATTAATGACTTTTCCAAAGACCATATTTGTATCATTTTCAATTGGATGTTCTTTTACTGGATTAAAATAATGCTTGTATCATCAGCAGTGTCAATTCAGCTTCTTGTTTCAGATACGTAGGATGGTCATTCACATGTATCAAGAAGAGAAGGGGCCCTTAATTGAACCCTGTGGGATAGCTAACGTAATTTCACCCCAGTTAGATGAATTGGCAATCTATTTAAATCACTTGACCCATATAAGGAAACTTTTTGTCTGGAGGTATGACTTAAACCACTAATACGCTCTTCCATTTATACCATAGAATTATAATATCTGTAACATAATGTCATGGTTCACACAATCAAATCATTTGTACAAGTCATAGAAAATTCCTGTTGGTGACATTTTACTATTTAACGACTCTGCTTTGTGGACAGTGAAATTGTATTTTGCCATCTCAGTGGAACAGAATTTTTGAAATCCGAACTGAGATTTACAAAGTACCTCACTACTGTTGAGATGGCTAACCACTCTTGAGTACATTTTCTTCTCAAAGATTTTTGAAAACGCTGTAACCAAGGATACTGGCCGATACTTATTAACATCTGTGGTGTCCCTCTTTTTTAGATAGGTCTGACAATATTTTAACCTGTCTGGGAAAGTATCTTAAGTTAGTGATGCATTACATATGTGACTCAGAACATCATCTGTAATTGCTCCACATTGTTTTAATATCTTATTAGAGATGTCATCCAATCCAACAGAACAATTATTTTTCAAAGATTTCATAATCTTACTTATTTCACTAGAGAATGTTAGGCGGAATTTAACCTGAGTAAACTTTTTCAAAACTGCCTCTTCCATGTACTGCCCGGCTTATTCCTTTTAATTACCTCACCAAATGTTCCTCCTACACTTAAGAAACGGTTGTTAAATATATTAGCTACTTGTGTACTGTAGGTTAGGATGGTCTCACTCTCTTCAATGGTAATAATACCTACACCAGTGGTTACTTTTCCTGTCTCCCTTCTAACAACATTCCATATTGCTTTGATTGTATTGACAGAGTTGTTAATTTCTTCTCTAACATACATACTTCTTGATTTCCTTATAACTTTTCTCAGTGTGTTACAATAATTTTTATAGTGTTCTGTCTCCCATGAAACGACAAGATGGTCAAATGGATTCCCTATAAAATTGTCTAATGTGCTGACAGCGATGCCTCACGTGACTACGCAGCATGTCCGTGCCTTTCACAGTTACCACTTTGGCGCTGTTCACGCCGCTCATATATCTTACCTGACTGGGCAACAGCACAAATGGACATTGGTGGTCTTTCTACCTGTCACAATGAACTGAAATTCTAGTCATTTAAATACCCGCCGATGATGTGCATGTGTACAAAGTTACATTGTCATCTGTCCATGTCTTCTGAGTACTTTTTTTGCCTGTTAGTGTACCTGATTTCAGGTTCATCTAACCAGTAGTTCGATCCATCTGATAAATATTGGTCTGTGTGAAAAGTGGTCCATAACTTTTCAGTTGCTTTCAGTGTTACATCGTTTGTGCTTCCGTACAAATCAGAAAGTTATGCCTGTTTGTGTATAATTAAAGTTTATATTCTATGGCTCCATTTATTAAGACGGTTTTACTGTAAAATTCAGTCACTATACAGTAACTCTAATGATGGATGCAGCCAGCCTTAGAAGCTCCATCTTCAATCCAGTGTCTTAGCTCACCAACTCACTACTTGACTGTTGTAACCTTGAGACGCAGAGGTGGAATATCTCTCTTCTGTGAAGTCGTCTCAGTCCTCCAGCGTGACAGCCCGACTAATATGGCTCCGTGAAATAGGAGTCATCTCCATTCGCTTCAGTTATTTGACTTATGTACGTGTTGAACATGTTTATGATAAACCTTATTACTTGGAAACTTCATTACGTGGAATGTATCAGGCGAATGTAGATACACACCAGCTCTTTCTTCATAGGCACAGTGTAAACCTCGGAATTGTAATAAGAGATTCCAAGTGTGTTCCTCGGAGTTAAACAAAGAACACGTTCCATTAGACTTCATCAGGGTAGAGAGAAATTCAGAAATGGAACAAGACTTCATCAGGGTAAAGAGCCACACACAGTGATTTCAATCGATATAACTTGTCTCATTATCTTTAAAAGACTTTCTCAGATTCTTTAGCAGGCAACATGGAGAATGAATGCATGTGTATAGAATGTGTCTGATACATCCTCAGTTTCCTGACGAAATATTACTTCCTGCCTTTAGTGCAGATAAACATGAAAAAGATCGCAAGGAAATTAATACAAAAAATTATGAAATAGGGGTAGACTCAGCAATAATGCCTAAACTAATATCTGATGAAGAGGTAGGAAAGAAACTTATACGGATTAACAATAATGTCACAGAAAAAGTTATAAATTTTTGGTGCATGTAGTAGTTAAATATTTCTGCTTGTTGGAAAGAAAGAAAATAAACATAAATTTGAAAACAACCTGATCGGCTTTACGTTAACCGATTAATTTAAAAAAAATTAAGTTTCTGATACACCAGAAGAGAAAAGTTTACCATCAGTAATTTTTACCATTATTAGATAATGGTAGAGAGACATTGACTTTTTGTGCAGGAATCATTCAAAAACTGATGATGACTAGATAATAATGAAGAGATGCATTTCGAAATTAAACAGACAATTGATTTGAAAAGTATTTCAGCAGGTTATTTTACAAAATGATCATGTTAGAGTTGATATGCTGAAACCATCGAAACTTTACTTCTAAAACTCCGCAAGATAACTATTTCTCAACGTCAGAGCCAACTGGAAGATACTATCTTCATACTTTGAGAAGCCTTTTTGATGAAACAGCAGCATAAGTATACTTCACGTCACGATGAGGTCAATACTCCTTTCTACGTTTTGCACCAGACTGAACAATATGTAAGTTGCTGAAAAACGACTGTCTCCCTGTTAAGATGGAATATTGGATGAGATGTGGAAACTAGGCTGGAAATTGTCAGTTAAGAGGTGACAGGGAATTACCAATGAATGCTTGGAAAACGGAAAAAATTATACACAACAAGAGATCGGACCGATGCTAGTAACTGTAAAGGCATCTCTTTACTACAATTTCTTGCAACGTTCTACATTACCCCTTCGGGACAAAACAGAACACGCGAAATACGTAACTTCCTTACACGAAATATGGTTAAGGTAAAATCAGGTGTTGCCCCGGAGAAGTTGTCACACAGGAAATTATCCTCTGGATTAGAGCTGTATATAAGCTGAACAAAGGTTTCACCTCTACCAACAGTCAATGGAAATATGATTTTATAAGTCTACTGTTTTTACTCTAAACATTAACTGGGAACAGACACAGCACAAGCAACACACTTGAATGAGATGCCAGTACACACAATATCGACATCTGCGCTTGTGAACAAAATATCAAGTCCCAAGAAATTTAAGACAATGTGTTCGTATTCCCTATTTCTATTAATAGAGAATTTGATAAGAACATATGAGATTGGGGAAGAAGTTGCAAGAGAATGATATCAAGACAATCCATTTGAGAAAATGAATAGGAAGATGTGAGCTGAAAGTCATCACATTGACTGACTTTATGACAGTAAATTTCAAAGAGAAAGTTTACACCTAGATTATTACGGCAGTTAGTCTTAAAATTGCCTGTAGAACCGAACTACAGGTTCTTTAAAAATTAAAAAATACGTCCTTGAACTGACACACAGTAGGAAAGGTATATTCTGATAAAATATGATGAAGATCGCAAGATATTCTGTGAGGTATCGACATTGCAGCAGGATCATGTTGACTTCTTCCCTTAAGATTTCTGCTGGCCTCAAACAGCCATGGCTGGACGGTTGCCACAGGAAATACTGTAGCAAAAAGTCAACATGATCGAGCTGCAGCCCCGACACCCACATAGAATATTTTGTACACCGTGAAAACTTGAAGAATCACACAAGGTCGCTAGGGCTGACGGATGCAAATGGCTAAGAGAGTGGCTCCACTGGAACATACTGAATAAGAAAGCCACAATAAGGAAATAAAAAAACAGGAGTGATGTTAGAAATGAGAGAAAATCACTACATTATTGAATCCCCATCACTCTAGGCTCAAATCAAACTTTACACAACAGTGAAAAAAAGTTAGTATATGAGTCCTTCTACTTTATTGTGAATTTAAACAGCATTTCATTGTTAGTCAACTGAAGTCGCTGCTGCTCATAGATTTCCTTGACATGTAGTTATAACCACAGTAATAATACCGCTGCAGGATGCTAGACAGTGAAATATACCTCCTGAGCATTCGGTAGCGAAAATTAGTGGCAGCTGTTAACCATCACCAGATATATTGATATTGAGGGTATTTTTAATATTACAACTGATCTCGCAAAAGGAAATTTTGGTCCTTTTATAGTACCTAGCTACTCTCAGATTCAGTTGGATTCATTATCATCTTCATCAACCAATTCAATCATTAGATGATGTAGCCTCTTCGAGTCGAGGATTCACGTAGGCTTTCAGCAGTCAAGTGGGAAGTTCTCGGGCCGTGCCAGGTGCTACCAGCGATCTACTTGATATCTTTGTCGAATCTGTCCGGTGGTCTTTCTCTAGGCCTCCGATGCTCCCTCAGACTCCAGTATTATTTTTGTCCATCTGCTGTCTTTTCTTCTTGCGACGTAGCCAGCCCACCACCTTTTCAAGGAGACTACCGTCTCTAAGATATCCATCACCTTCGTCAAAGTCCAAATGCATTCTGCCCATTTCCCATCCTTTCTTGTATAACCCATTATTGATCTTTTCATGGCTCTCTGTGCTGTCCTAATTTCCAGTTTTTTAAATGAGTTCATTGTCCATATCTCACAACCATACGTCAGTTGGATTATTGACAACAAAATATGGTTGCTCACACACGAGGTGTAGTGGCTAGACATTGGAGTCAAATTCCAGAGAGCGAAGCTTCAAATCACTGTTCTATTCTGGTTAATGTTTTCCCAGTTTTTAAATGTCGCTTGAGACAAAGGCTGGGTCGTTCCTTTGGAGAGAACACAGCCACTGCCCAAACAACAGCCTGTGATCCGTCTCTGATAACCTCGACATCGACAAGATTAAACCCCAATTGTGCTTGTCTTCATTTTTTATTGGATTTTCAGCGTCAGTCATAACCGGTGACATCCATTGTGGTTCTGATCGAAGTCGTCGTTCACGTGTGTTGAAGCAGTCGCAGTCAACAGGCCTTCTTCGTTTCTACTGTCAGTATTTGTCAGATTATTTCTTCCAACTAACGGTAACCATTGCTCTCGAATGCGACACAAAACTCTATCTCCTCTAAACTTATGAGGTCGTTACCTAATATCTCTCTTGGCACTTGCAGCAGAGGATGTGAGGGGTGTGATCTGCTTTGGAAGGAAAATGTCGCAAGTGGGACAAAGCAAGGAGGATATACGAAGACTAGGTTAAATGAAGGGAGTGCCAATCTTACGCCTTAATTTGGGAAAGAATTTTATGGTAGTGTCCATATAGAGCACAGCATTATAAGGAAGTTAAGAATGAAGCGTGGGAAAATCGGGGGACAGTTTGAAATGAGGTATAACACAAGAAGGCAGAATGTTAAGTGGACTGATAAGATATGAGGAGTTCCTCCATAGTACCTGCAAGGAAAGGAATGTATGGAAAACGGGTAGAGGGCTAGTGGACACGATTTAAGATATCAGAAAATATATTCAGTTAGCTGTAGAGAGTCGAAAGTCAACGGAAGCCAGAGCCTGCAATATATAATATTAAAAAAATAATAAGGAAGTTGGAAAGCTGAATGTAAGCACTAATCTGTGAGGATAGGAAAACACGATGGGCTGCACCAACCCAGCCTGAAAGTTCTTCTCCGGAAAAAGAGAACTCGTACACGTTGATCGAAGTGCAAGCAAAATTGTTGATAATGTATCTCGTTTTCTGTTCTAGATAACATAAGAAATTATTCAGTAAACTGCAGCGCATTAAGGGGCAAGAAACTTGCAGAGTAACCAACATGTGCGTCTTAACAATTAACTTAAAAATTGTTGCAAATATTGATATTCGGATGAGACAACGAAGGAGTGCAGTTGTAGAAGGCGCATTTATTGCTGCAGTGAAACGTTTCACAAAAGTATCTGGTGGAGATACGTACGTGAGCATATGCAGGTTACTTACAAGCACGCATGGTTTTCAAGCTGTGATGTAATTGGAACCATCTAGTGACTTTCATACACATTAGATCCGTTACATATACAAAGTCTACAATCGACTGTTGTCTAGAGAGTGGAATATCTTCTGCTTAGAACTACATTAACATAAAACATTTCGGCAGCACACAAATTAATTCTTTCAACACCGTCGTTTTTTTGTGACTGCCTAATCTATACGATACTAAGTACGTTAAACGCATTCACTACGAGTGAATCATATATAAATGCAAAGTTCTCTGTTTTGTACATATTCCAAAGTGTAGGGAAGCAGCCTACTCCCGCTATAGTAAATTCACATCAGTCTTTCCATTGTGTGCCAGCCAGTCCGCTGTAACTAGCTCTGACGTTGCGCAATACTTTAAAAATCAAGCAAATAACCTGAAACGGTTCTAGCATGTCAGGAGTAATACTAAATTAATATGTGTTGAATATCAGTTCGATAACTTTAACCATTTTCGAAATTTGGACGTTTTTCTGTAAAACTCATTGGCGCAACAGAGAAGAGCTAGACATTTAAAAATTTATACTTAAATTCCTTTTCCATAATAATTTAGTAGGAACAGTACTTTGGATCTCACAAATTAAGATTTTAGTTGAAATTCATGATTTTCTGGTTTTTCTCTTAAAAATTAAGGAAGCAAGATAGATTAAGTAGGCTAATAAATAAGGCTAGGATGTTTAAGTAGAATGGATATCCGCTATAACCATGAAGATGTGAGAAGTTTCAACTCAATAACTGTAAAACTATAGCGATAGCGTATCTCCAAAGGGCAGGTTCACAGCTCGTCTACTGCGTGTAGTGTAATTAAATTAGTTCTCTCGCCCAAAGTATTTCACTTAGCCACATCAGACTTTTACTATGATTACTTACCTGTGTGCTGAATGCACATTAACATTGAGAGCTTCATCGGGCATTAGCTAAAGAGGCTATGATTTATTCGGTAACTTAAAGTGGTGCATTACTAGCCCAGCGGCTAGCCGGAAGAGCCGATTTAATCAGGTGTTCCCTTAGCCGTCCGCAGCGCGGCTTTGTATATAAGAACGCTGCGCGAGGAAGCAAGGCCCTAGTTCTCTCCAGATGCTGAATAGCACACCATCTGTGTCGGGAGTCGCGTCACGTCGGTATCATTCCTATAAACAGCCTCGGATGCCGTATTAAGTTACTCGGGATACGCGTAACCATGAAATCATTTTCGAGTGAAATGTTAATTCTGGGTTTACTTTAATTATCTATCTTCAGTTTGCGTATGTCGTGTTTTCACGTGCCGTCGCGGAACAGACATTCTACAATTATTTAGCGTGGCGTTTGATGAACATTATCATCAAATTATGGCAAGCATTCATTTAAATATTTAATTTGGACAGTTATAGTTGCATCAGCGCATTAGACTCTGAACTGCTCTGTTAGTCAGATTGTGTGGATTCAGAATATACTGAACTATTTTAGAAAATCGTTTTTGATTATGAATCTCAGACAATCCCTAATTTCTCAGAGCTATAAGCTGCAGCTATAAGTGTGTTTCTCAGATGAAGTGAGCACTAGGAATTCTAATTACAGACTTCACGTTTTGCTAATCACTTTCTGGTTGCCAATATTGTAGTTAGAGAGCCAGTGTTGAGAACGGCAAAACAACAGCATAAATAATAAGAACACTTACATCACAATTAATTCCACCCGCCGCCGCACATATGGTTAATCGGCCGGGAAATGCAGTGTTTCTACATTATAAACAAAACTTATATAACATTAATTTCCACCAGCTGCCCCACATATGGTGCATCGGCCGGGAAATGCAGTGTTTCTACATTACAAACAAAACTTATATAACATTAATTTCCACCAGCCGCCCCACATATGGTGCATCGGACGGGATATGCAGTGTTTCTACGTTATAAACAAAACTTATATAACATTAGTTTCCACGAGCCGCCCCACAAATGGATACTAATATTTACCGTAGGGCAAGGGCAGATGTAGTTCACTGTAAGACAGTAGGCTTTTTAGGCGGCTGTTTCATTAAACTGATCCATCACACCTGTTAGAAGTCTATATTTTAATTATTTCTTAATTTACTGTTGTAGACACGTAAAACGTTAACTGTCTCATTAACATTCATGAGAGGAACAGACCAGACTCTGATTACACATACAAAATGTAAGTAAATTACATGATCCGGTAAATCATGCTGGCACTTTTAAATTTTGGGGCGGAGAAGGAATTTCTTTTGATTTACGTACCCCATATATTGTGTTATTCATGCAAATTCAGACCAATTACATCATTGTACGTACAATGAATCCACTTTAAAACAGCGGACACGCTGTACATAAATAGAGACGTAGTTTTTTCATTGCTGCTTCAATCGCAGGCAACAAATAACTGCTATATTCCTTACGGGCCTGCCGTGTGTACGGCAGACAAGCTTTCTAGTAATTTAATTGATAATTTGTTTCCAAGTTGACTTTAAATATAACTGCGATGTTAGTTGAAATACAAATGCGGTGCTTCTTAGTTGTTTACGAAATATGCACGTAACTAGTTTACAGGGTTTCCCTAAATTAATGAGTTTCTGTCCCAAGGAAGTAACGTGGTGGTACCCTGTTGCACTTCCACAGCACAGTTTTACCGCCATTCAGTTAGTACCGACCATATAAGTATGCATTTCGTGTCGTCTGCACTGTTCACATACTTACTGTGCTCGTTCCACAATTAGAAAGTTAGGGCTAATGCCTTCTATACCGCTGAGATTGTTATATTGGTTAGTCGCTAATGTTGCTTCTCTCAATCTATATTCCTAGACGGAGACGCATGAACTTGGTTTCACAAGCTGCGACATGGCATTGGATTGAAACACCTCTTGCCGGCCGAAGTGGCCGTGCGGTTAAAGGCGCTGCAGTCTGGAACCGCAAGACCGCTACGGTCGCAAGTTCGAATCCTGCTTCGGGCATGGATGTTTGTGATGTCCTTAGGTTAGTTAGGTTTAACTAGTTCTAAGTTCTAGGGGACTAATGACCTCAGCAGTTGAGTCCCATAGTGCTCAGAGCCATTTTTTTTTGAAACACCTCTTGTTCGCAGTCAGATGTGTTACGACCCGTGGCTCTACCCTTCATTTGATCCCTGCGAAACCGTAACTTTCAGCAGAATAATGCACGACCGCATGTTGCAGGTCCTGCATGGGTCTTTCTGAATAATGAAAGTGTTCGACTGCTGCCCTGGCGAGCAAATTCTCCACATCTCTCACCAATTGAAAACGTCTGGTCAATGGTGGCCGAGCCACTGGCTCGTCACAATACGCCAGTCACTACTCTTGATGAACTGTGGTATCGTGTTGAAGCTGCATGTGCAGCTGTACCTGTACACGCCATTCAAGCTCTGTTTGACGCAAAGCCCATGCCTATCAAGGCCGTTATTACGGCCAGAGGTGGTTGATCTGGGTACTGATTTCGCAGGATCTATGCACCCAAATTGCGTGAAAATGTAATTACATGCCAGTTCTAGTATAATATATTTGCTTCTCATCTGCTTTTCTTCTTGGTGTAGCAATATTAGTGGCCAGTAGTGTAACAGGGTTTGCCACGTCTTATTCCCCTGTTCCCAAGCTACCCGCAACACACCGCACACACACAGACTCGCTCTTCCCGTGCGCGTCGACGTCTTTCGCTGTGACATTTGTGTTATCTCGAATACGTTGGGATAAGAACTTCAGTAGGTTGTGGAGGCGGCATCGGCACTTGTCACTGCCTCCCGCCTGCACGCACGTTGTTAGTAGCCGATGGAGACCGAACTCTGCCCGTTTTGGCGGCGCTGGTGGTTTCTCCACTGAGACTAATGCGGGCAAATGCACCCGTATCGCTCTGCAATCAGGCGCACGCACACACACACACGCACACACAAACGATGAGCTACCCGCGCCACTGCGGTCTCGCTTAGCAAGATGTGGGGGTTCAGTGTCGGTTGGGGGCGGGAGCCGTCATGGCGCGCTCCGGGATTAGACGGGCCAGCAAGCGCGGCTAATTGTGGTTGCAGCGGTCGTGGAGATCACGTCTTGCGTGTCCCGTTGCAAATTACGGCGTGTGCGGTCGATGTCAGCACACGTGGCGTGGCGGCGCCTCGCCTTACTAATGAAGGGACGCGCAAACCGACGCTCTTCCGTTACACCCACAGGAGTAGGCTGCGCTGGTGGACAGCGCTGGTGGTAGAAGCGACAACTTGAAGTAATCCAGAAGGTAATGTAAAATAAACACTTCTGAAGGTGTAGCGTAGGGGTAAAAGATCAGCATATAATATTGGCACAGCCAAAAAAACAGCAGCACAATTTCACACACATAAGTAAATGACAGCTCTGTTATTTTGACTTAGCAGGGCACTGGCAATAGGACACGTACTTATGGAACTAAGGCTTCTTTTGGAAAAGCAATTACAGAACAATAAACCTACTTTTGTTGCCTTTGTAGAGGTGGAAAAGGAATTTTCTCATGTTTTGTGACAGGAGATGTTTAGAGTGTGGAACTCAGCACGTTTAAAATACAAAGACATATCTGTGATTCAGCTTTGCAAGAAGAAGTGGGTGTGATCAGGTATTTTTCATGAATAACAAGAATCAAATAACAGAAAAGACATGAGACAGAGATGTTGTCTGTCTCCTGTTATAGTCGACACATCTAAAAGCTATAAACCAAGCTCCTGAAACAACTGAATTGGGTGTCGAAATTCAAGAATAGAAGATACAGATGTTGTGATATCCAGATGTCATTGCCGCAATCACAGAGACGAAAGAAGAGTTATGGTTCAAATGGCTCTGAGCACTATGGGATCTAACATCTGAGTCATCAGTCCCCTAGAACTTAGAACTACTTGAACGTAATTAACTGTCGGTTTATAATCCCAGATGTAATTATTTTTTTACATGTGTGTTATCTCTTATTGCGACTTAAAATGTGGGCTTTTATATCAATGGACATGGAATTTACTTTACTAATATTAGCTACTAGGTGTTCTGGCGTAAGGCGTCGGCACTACACCAGGTGGCAAAATGGTTGCTTGAAGATCGGCAGGAGGCGAAAGCAAGCGAGCGTATCAGGAGAGAGGGCAATGACCAACTCGCAAGAAACGTCCTCTCGACCGCCAGTATTTAGATCGCCGCTGCAGATCTGTCACAGATCTGGAGGACCCAGTCTGTCACAGTTACAGTCAGTCATCCAGTGAGCCAACGATTCGAATCATCAGTTAGAGCCCAGTCACTTGCAGTCTCAGTTATAGGCCAAATCAGTCTCATTCTCAGGCAGCACATAGCGATCAAAGTAGTGAACATAGCAGATGGGCACTTCACCAGTAGTGAGGCTAACGTGGACTATTTCAAAAGAGCTTGTACTTCATCGACTATCTTGAGATAAGTAACTCTCTGTTGTGATTAATAAAGAATCCTATTAATACAAACTTGTAGTAGTGTTATAGAGAGAGGGTACCAGCCACCAAAGAACATACCCACTTTGTCTCACATGGTACAAGCCTATAGTGACAACGAGACGACACTAAACTCGATATTCCAAATCTTCTACATGCTAAAAATTAAAAGTTTCTGCAGTAAAGTTATCCGGGTAATTGCTTCTATTCTACGGAATTACGTATATTTAGTTTTGGATTCGTCAATTTTCACTCCCTTATGGTGTATGGCTTCTTTCAGGACCACGACTACTTTCTCCAATGACATTCTTCGACCACTAATAACTGTAATCTCAACAGGATATGCTGCCAACCTATTCGTCTAGATATTTGCAGTTTTCATGTAATTACTTCTAAAGCCAAACTGAAAAGCATTATGGAAAGAGTATCACCTTGTTCTATTCGTTTCTTGATATTGAAACAGTCCGTTAATTCCCAATCCACTGTCACCATTGTCTTGGAACCTGCCAAGATCGCCTTAAGAATCGAAATGTATTTGGATGATATCTCATGTAATTTCATGTCTTCGAGTAGCTGCCAGTGATATTCTCCATAAGTAGCTGCTTTTGTTACAGAAGAAACATATTACATGGGTGTTTGAATGCTGTGGAATATCTGAACTATCTAGAGAACGTCTTGCCTGAACTTCTGGAGGACGTTCTCACCAAATGTCGCCCTAACATGTACTAACAACATGCTTATTCTCCAGCGCAGTTCTATTACCTATCCGAGAATGTCTCAAAGACGTATTTACAGAGTAATGTCAAGGACGCACAAAATCCACTTCACACCGTTATCGATTTCAGATGCTCTTCATGAGTGCGTCTCGTCAGTATTTGGTACCTAAAGATGAAACCACGGAGTCATACTGACAAGAGGATTAAATACGATTCGACCTTGCACAAACTTCTGTTTAAAGCTTTAAATTAATGTAACTCTTCAAAGGTGAAAAGACACAGCCATCAATTTTTAGTTTACTGTAACTTTCAATAACGTTCTTTAAATTAATTTGATATATGAAGCGGCCTCTCGAATAAGTTACAAGTTTACAATAAGAACTGGACAAGGAAACATCATTCGTACCACGCAGAGGACTGTCTCACATTCCTTACCATATATAACTCCTTGGAAACGTTCAAAATATCAGTCTCTACAATCAAAAATGTATTAAAAACGTCATTCTGTAACATCCTTTATAGCGGGGTAAAACGGCGATTGATGCTTCTCTTATTTTACCCTCTGCTTTTCTGTCCTGCTCACCTTTCTTTTTGACGTCTGTCTGGCTTCACAAGATGTATTCCTGTTTATCAAGATCTCGGTGATTGTTCAACTTCCTTTTTCAGTGTTATAACTTTCTCGGCCTTATGATTCAGCAACAGCAAAGTAAAGGCTTCTTGAGGACCCTCCCCGTAGCCTTTATCCCTTCGCTGCGACTTGTCATACCGGAGCAGACGAATACATTGCACCAGTGATGGCGATTTCCTATGTATTTACAGTGCAAAAGATGAAGAGAAGTTAAAGGAGGCTCTTTAAATGTAATAAAAATTTAAACAAGAGTCAAATTTTTGTGACATGAATCGTCTAAAAATAATAACTAAATGAGGTGTCAATTGAGGATTTAACGTAGAATTGTACAGAGTAGTAGAGTGTATTTTTCTGATGGCTTAGGCACACCATCCGGTCAGATGTTATATGGCCGTGAGATACTACTTCTTCATAAAGTGAAATCATAATTCCAACTTAAACACTGAAATTTACATTTTCAGTCGTCACCTAATTTGCTGTACAAGATTTCACACATGATCCAAAGTCACGCCAAATGCTTGTTTAACTTCTTATATTTCTCACTTTTAGACAAATCATTTCACAAAACGTTTAACCGTTCTTTTCAGTTTTTTTTACTCTCAAGCTTTTTGAAAACCCTGATCTCGCTCTGGTCACTTTCATACTCCCTCTATCCATTTCCTGCTCTTTGTTTGCCTGTGGAAATTTGGACAAAAATTTTTGCTTATTCCGCTGAATACGTTTTCCTTAACTGAGTACTTTGAAGCAATTCAACTTCCTTTCGTTACTAGACCACGTATGTCTCATTTACTCACCTCATTTGTTCACTTCCCCCTTTTAGTTGGGGATCGAAAATACGAACAGAAATCAGTTACATAATTTCTGGAGAATCTTGTTTTCGCACAGCTCAAACCGTTGGCAGAACATGCTGATGAAGGATATAATGTAATAAAGATATGAATTCTATCCAATGAAAGTAAAGTACATTTATCAGTTGATCTTCTTTGCAAATAATTAATTTTCATTTGTGTATGACTCACAGGACTCATTTTAAAGAGTTTTTGAGTCTCTAACAATTTTCAGGTAATCGACCTGCTAAAATTCAACATGAAGTTCTGTTGGAATGTAGAGCAACTACAAGAAGACTATACTAGCCTAATTTCCAGTGCCAAATGTTTGTAAAAAATTTGTACAAGGTGCTTCATGAAACTACTGTTTGTCCACGTTTCACCCTTCTTTTCCAATTTCTACATACTGTACACCAGTATTGGTATTTGTAGTTTGCCCTTGTGTTGTTTTACATTATATACGTGTCTACGTTCACTATGTGTCATAAAATTTTAACAATAACAGTAAATATAAAATCCGCTAACTGAGCATCACAGTATTCCTTCGCAGTCCCGTTATTTGGCTGAAGAAGAAGAGAGGTAATTAATTACGTAATTCGTGACTGTTGATATACTACATGTAACGATCTGAAGTCTTTACAAAGTTAGTAACTGATCTAATATTGCATTGTAGAAATTCCTATTTTCTTGAGCTATATTTACGTTGCATTGCAAGTTAGATACAGACCAACATAATCTTCTACACCCACATCTGCATCCTCACTTTGTGTATCACAGTGAAGTGCGTCGCAGAGCTTACTTTGTTTCGTCAATATACTAAGATCTCATGAAGTTTAACTCTCGAAAGAAATAGGGAGAGCTTCCTCTTGTACGCTCCTATGTGATCACGTATTAGTCAAATCTTGTCTGAAAAAAAAAGAAAACTTTATACGGGGCCGGTAAGTAGGCCTCGCTCCTGAGAGGCGTATCTGGAAGATTCGTTAGCAGGCTCTCGTGAGAGTCGCGGCATCACAATTTCAATGCCTGTCAACTTAGATTCTCTTCCACCATCTTAACTCTCTTAGCGTGTATTTCCCGTATCAGAATGTTATTACTCATAATAGTGTAAATTTTACGATGTCAAAGCTCTAAATATCCTTACAAGTACTTTCTTACTAGCCTAGCCTCCGCTTGTCCGCTCGCATAGACTGTGTGCTCTGCACATTTTTTTTCCTTCGATAGTACTTGTATGTTGATACACCCATTGTTCATATGTAAATCTGCACACTATAAAAGAGTTAGTGAACCTTTACATCCGTTTCATTTTCTAAGTAATTGTAACAAAGCTGATTTCTTGTGCTGATTGTTAAATAGCTTTTTAGATTTAGTTCACAAATTCGAACAGCGCATATTTCACACTAATTAAGGCCATACATACATTGTCTTTCCCGAATGTACTTATGACCATAATACGATTCTGCTTTCTAAACGAAATATCTTATTAAAACTTCTCATCACATATTTCACCCCTTAAGTGTTGAATTTCCTAAAACACTGAAATACGTATAATTTATTTCCACACGAGGACCTTAATACCGTTTTTTATTGATTTAGCCTCCTGAAGTATTTTCATAAGACAATTCATCCCATGTTTCAACCCCTTGTGTATTAATTGTCCAAAAACATTGAAAGACGTATGTCTTTATTTCTACCTGAGAAGTCAAATACCACTTTTGAAAGATGTAACTTTAAAAATGTTTTAGCAGTTCTTTCATAATACTTTATTTTCAAGAAAATTTCATCCCATGTTTCAATCCCATAGGGGTTAATTTTTCGAAAATGCTAAAACACGTATTCCTTTATTTCTGATCGAGAACCAAATCCCAATGTTCGTAGCTTCCAAATTGCCTCAACGGAGTCTTACTTCAGAAATAGTTTTCGTCCCTATTTCACCCCTTTAAGGGTGGAATTTCCTAATTTCAAGTTTCTGCCCTTAGCGATTTGGGATAGGCAGTGGTGAATCGAGCAATCTTTCAGGACTTTTCCTATTACATACAGAGATTGGTGCAATTCACACTGTAAATAATCTTCCTGGCTCTCTCTTACAGCTAACCACATATCATTTAATAATTTAACATCACAATAATTGTAGGACAATAGCAGCACACAATAATAAGATAATTGTAATAATAATAATTATACTTGTGAATGTGTGGTATTTCAGAAATGTCAGTGTACTCAACACTGTCCGTCAGGTATTCTTTGGAACGAGAGTACTGACCAATAGCGGAAATATGTGGCAGCAATGCAGAAAGATTCATGTTTGGAGAAGAAGATAATTAGTGTCATGATGAGCAGCAATTAGTAGGGTATCGTTAATAAACCGTGTGGAGGAAAAACAACAGAAAATGGTAGTGTTCGGGAAAGCGTAGATGGTGTTGTCAATGTGGTGAAAAAAATGTTTCGCTAATGGTGTACTTCCGGGTGACCTGAGAGATCATGGAGACCTAAGTGATCGCTTCTTAGTGGTTCCCTGTTAGACAGAAGCGAGACTACTGCTATATGTCGAGAGGGAGGCTATACCGGTGACAACAAATGGTTCAGATGGCACTGAGCACTATGGGACTTAAATTCTGAGGTCATCAGTCCCCTACAACTTAGAACTACTTAAAGCTAACTAACCTAAGGACATCACACACATCCATGCCCGACGCAGGATTCGAACCTGCGACCGCAGTGGTTGCGCGGTTCCAGACTGTAGCGCCTAGAACCGCTCGTCCACCCCGGCCGGCCCGGTGACAATACCTAAAGCGCTAGTCTCCTCTTGAATTCAGAGACGTTGACATAGTCAAAGTGAATTGTTTCACGAAAATGTTGATTAATCAACTTTCTATGAGGTTAAGATGTCTTAAAGTACAGTTTTAACACCCAGGTTTTGTGCCCATCGTGATACTGGACAAAAGTAATCCCTCATTCCTGAAATTGCGCTGGCAAAATTCTTCGTGTTGGCAGTTAGATACAACTCGACGACACCAGAGGTGTTTATAAGAATGCCGCACAGATGATATGTCACTCATATTCATCGGAAAAGCAGTGGAATAAGCAATAAACACTGCAGGAATTATGATAACACGCTATGCCGCCTGACTTCTTCCTACAACATCTGTGTCTCTGGTATCAGTGTTTAAGGTACCGGTATCGTTTAAGGTATATGTGGAACATCAGTAACGCCACTGTCTCATATTTACAAGGAGTCACCAGTATCAACAGCCGTACCGAGATTGAGCTAAAATTGTTGCTTCAGGCCTCTCAGTGAATTTTTTGGTATCGTCAGCCACTTTGTCTACTGTAATTGCTGTTATCAACTGAATTACAGGTCTATATCACTAATGTCGATTTGTAGTAGGGTTTTGGAACATACACTGTATTCGAACATTATGAAGTACCTCGAAGAAAACGATTTATTGACACATAGTCAACACGGATTCAGAAAATATCGGTCTTGTGAAACACAACTTGCTCTTTATACTTACGAAGAAATGAGTAATCGACAGGGGATGTTAAATTGATTCTATGTTTTTAGATTTCCAGAAGGCTCTCGACACCGTTCCTCACAAGCATCTGCTAACCAAACTACGTGCCTACGGAGCATCGCCGCAGTTGTGCGACTAAATATGTGATTTCCTGTCAGAAAGAGCACAGTTCGTAGTAATAGACGGAAAGTCATCGAGTAAAACAGAAGTAATATCCCGCGTTCCCCAAGGAAGTGTTATAGGTCCTTTATTGTTCCTGATCTATATTAACGACATAGGACACAATCTGAATAGCCGTCTTAGAATGTTTGCAGATGATGCTGTCATTTACCGTCTTGTAAATTCATCAGACGATGAAAACGACTTGAAAAATAATTTTGATAAGATATCTGTGTCGTGCGAAAAGTGGCAATTGACCCTGAATAAAGAAAAGTGTGAACTTATTCACATGAGTACTAAAAGAAATCAGCTAAATTTCGATCACGTGTTAAGTCACACAAATCTGATGGCTCTAAAATCAGCTAAATACTTAGCGATTACAAGTACGAATAACCTAAATTGGAACGATCACATCGGTATTATTGTGAGTACATTGGCAGGATACTCAGAAGGTACAACAGGTCTACTAAAGAGACTGCTTACACCACGCTTGTCCACCATGTTCTGGAGTATTGATGTGCAGTGTTGGATCTGCGTCAGGTGGGAGTGACGGATGAGATCAAAAAAGTACAGAGAAGGGCAGCTCGTTCTGTATTAACGCGAAATAGGGGAGATAGTGTCACAGACATGATACGTGAATTGGAGTGGCAAACATTAAAACGAAGGCGTTTTCGTTGCGACGGGATTTTAACATGAAATTTCAATCACCAGTTTTCTGCTCCGATTGCAAAAACATTCTGTTGCCACCCACCTACATAGGGAGAAATAATCATCACGATAAAATAAGAGAAATCAGGGCTCACACAGAAAAATTTTAGTGCTCGTTTTTCCCACGTGCCGTTCGAGAGTGGAACGGTAGAGAGATAGCATGAAGGTGGTTCATTGAACCCTCTGCCCGCACTTTATTGTGAAGAGCAGAGTAATCACGTAGATGTAGATGTAAATGTAAATGCTGTGCAACGCTCTTTCCGGACACCGGACACCTAATCGATGTTTACTGTAATTGTTCATGAACAGCATACTCCAAGGCATTAGGTAGTGCAGGCCGTATACGGACGATCCTACAGTAACCTTATGATTCAGGGTTACCTACCTGGGCTACTAGTCTAATCATGCTAGGCCTCCAAGTAGTAATAACTAACGAGAGAACGATTGAACAAGTCTGTCAGATCTACAATAATGTGAGCAACGCTATTAGTGCTGTTATTCCAGACGAGACAGAATCAAATAACGCGGTAAAGA
The DNA here is from genome assembly GCF_023864345.2 of Schistocerca serialis cubense. Lineage (NCBI taxonomy): Eukaryota > Metazoa > Arthropoda > Insecta > Orthoptera > Acrididae > Schistocerca > Schistocerca serialis. The sequence goes on along the minus strand of NC_064643.1, from coordinate 737,796,348 downwards.
CAGGCAATAGTATATCTTCATAAACATTTTAAAAATGAAAATAGTTTAACTATAACATTGATAACTTCTTGTGCTTTTAACACATAAAGAATTTACCAGCTGAAACGATACCTAAACGATACCTAACAGCGGTCAGGTGCATTTTCTCTGGTGTTTCGGCAGGTATTTGCCCTTTCGTTTTTGCAGCGTGTAGCTTGAGTCATCCCAAATAAATATTCCCCATCATGACTTTCATACGAAGCCCAGTGTGTATGGAAAGCCTCGGTTTGTTTCCTGCTAAAAACAAAATGAGTTGTAAAGTGGACTTTTTTATGCCAGTCCGAAGCAGCGATCACAAATTAGTCTAATGTGAAATTCGTTTTGTCGATATGTAATAGGGACAGCAAAAAACGAAGTATAACCATTACTAAAGCAGCAACCGTACGGTCCCGGGCCACGTTGACTGCTACCGCCATTCAGAAGGGCTGATCTGCATCTGCTGAAGGACTGATAATTCCTCGGGTTTTGCTGTTCCTGTTGATGCATATCGATAAAACAAATAACGCGCTAGACTGACTTCTGACCGCTATATTGAAGGGGTACGTTAAATTCCACTTCAAAAGTCATTTTGTTTGTAATGAAAAACAAACCGGCGCTTTCCGTCGGCACTGGCCTCCACTGAACGACGCAATGAGCTCGAGAGGGACCCGTTATACTGATGCATCTGACGTATATAAATACTGCTAGAATTTGGGATTTTAGATATTTGTATTTATATTGATAGAAATTTTTTCCACGTTATTGCCTTCAAGCAGAATTGGTAAAATAACATCATTAGAAACAATGCGTACTTATCTACCCAGCAAATCCACGTAAGATACTTTTTATAATTATGCGTGTTTCTAGTTTCAAAACTAAGTTTCGACCAACAACTGCGTTACCTATAATTTTCGCTACAGGGGTCGTACTAACTTCGTAACAGGTACAGTTTTTTACAGCATAACAAGTCTCGAAAAATCAAATTTCATTTACAAGTACACATGCAGAAATCATTAACGACACTCGATGTATAAGCGAATGGCTCGGCCAAAAATTAGCGTTTACAGCACTGTAAATAAAGGTTCCAGAGAAAAGGTTACTGCACCTTTACACGTACAATGCCATGAGTGGATAGGGTCACTCATGGAAACTAAGCTTTAAATATTCATGTTTTTTCAGCTGACGACCCTGCACACAGTTTTCTTCGATTTGGAGATAACATTTACAACACGTGACGGTATGTGTGCCGTTACTTAGGTGTCTACAGTAATAAATATAAACACCTCTCACGGAAAAGTATGACTTGATACCGTCATTTTACGTCAAACAGAAGATAAACGTATCTTCCTGGCAGATTAAAACTGTGTGCCCGACCGAGACTCGAACTCGGGACCTTTGCCTTTCGCTGCAGAGTGAAAATCTCATTCTAGAAGATAAACGTCGTTGATACTTGTTGAATATATTGCACAGTTATACAGGATTGTATCTTTGTTGTAAATCAGTCTCATTTCCTTAGAAGCGAGCAACTTTTAGGTTTACAGATTTTTGTTTACATTGTGTAAATAAACGTTATTCTTTGTTCAGAGTCAACGGAAATCTCGTGATTTCAAGAATAAACGAATCAAGCGTCTACCTAAGTGAAAAATCGCGTCGCAAACTAATAATAATAAATCCATTTGGGAATATAGAATATATTCAGAGCACCACATTTTTATAAAGATTGATGCTACGTATTCGATCACTATACAAAAACTAAATTACATTATTTATTTAGTCTTTTAATTATCCATTAAACCACATGTCCTTGAAGGACCACAGTGTCGGAGTACTGATGTTGTCACGTCGGATAGTCTATTCGGCAAGTCTAACTTTCGTAGGTTTTTATTGGTAAGAAATTGATTCGTAGCAGGACGACTGTGTATTTTCCACAGTCTAATATACGAGTCCGGTCAGTGGGACATTGCTGTATGTAGACCAGCAACAACTTTACGCCGATTGCTTTTCAGTAGCACACATACACACACACACACACACACACACACACACACACACACACACAGAGAGAGAGAGAGAGAGAGAGAGAGAGACCTCGAGGCTGAGTACACTAGGGATGTTTTGCTAAGTTCAAGACTTCAATAAAAGTCAGCTGCTATACATTTAGGTTTGCAGAAACATTCCACGTTATACGATAAACTGCGTTTCCATTTCATTGAGCCAAGAAATCGGAGAAGTGTATCAAGAATTACTGTGCAACTACGTACTAGGGTCCACCTTCCAGCACACTTCCGTGCCTAGACAGTGAATTATATCCACGCAACCTCGCCTGCTTATATGTTTAACAATAGTGCCCACACCTCTTCCTTCACTCTGATTGCGTCTCTCCCACTGTCAGTCTATCTACCTCGTCATCCCACGTCTGCCTACTAGCTCTCCCCACTCTGTCTCTTCATGTCTTCCCCTTTTACTCTGCCTCCTCCTCTCTCAGCCCAACCAATCCTCATCCCTCTCTCTGCCATCTCTGATTTTCTCCTCCATCTCTCTCTGTCCATCTCTTCCTCCCCCTCTCTCTGTCCATCCTCTCCACACCTCTCTCTATATGTCTCCTTTGCCCCTCTCTGTGGTTATCCACCTCCTCTTTCACACTCGCTTTCTATTTCTTCTCACCCTCCTCTGTGAACCTTTACTCCACCTCTCTCTGTACATCTCCTCCTCCCCCTGTTCTCTGTCCAGACCCTTCTTCTTCGCTCTATCCAGCACCTCTAGCCTCCCTCTCTCAATGTCCGTTCCTACATTCAGGCTGACACAACAATAAAACAACAGACCAGTCTTGGCGGGCAACTCACATGTCGTGGACTAGAAAACCTCTCTTGCACATCAATTATGGGCATGGCATGCTGGGCAGGCCTATAAGGCAGGCTGATACTTATCCAACACAGCATGCTTGCCGTTCAGGGCAGTCTACATGTTGGGGTCGGAAAACTATTCCCTGCCTATGACATGGAAGCTGCCCTGTAAAGCAGGTAGATCAGGTAGCCAAGAGCCTCGAAGCACAATATACAGTCATGGAAGACGGCCTATACACCAGGGCCTGGAAATCACACGATTTTGCTCACATCACCGATCCTATTTGTGCTAGGAGGTTGTAAATCCCACAGTGCTAAAACTGTTAACGCCTGCTGTATCTATGCCAGATTTGGTTGAAACCAATTCAGGAGTTTGGTTGGGAGGAGATCCAATACATACATCCATACACACACACACACACACACACACACACACACACACACATATATATATATATATATATATATATATATATATATATATATATATCACACTATCGAAGGATGCAAGAGCACAAAATAGTAACGTTTTTTGTACTACGACCCAGTACAACAAATTGTACGTAACAGTACTTAATCAAGGAGTGGCAGTGAATACTGAAAGTAGATCAGTGAATGACCACATTTTGGAAGAGCAGAAATATTTATATTAGGAAATAAGACACAAGAAGTACTACTGAGTTCTGTTATTTGAGCAATGCTTGATGACGATGATGATGGCTAAAGCAGATAGCATATAAAAGTTGACTGGTAACAGTAAGGAGAGGGTCTCTGAAAAAGAAAATTGTTAACATGTAATTCCAAGTCAAATTTCATGAAGTCTTTTCTGAAGGTATGTTTTTGGAGTATAGTCTTCCATGAAAGTGAAATACCCACGATATGCAGTGCACTCAAGGAAACTCTACTCCCTGTTTGTATCCTTTCCCTTATAGTCTTTTCAACGCTGTTATCATTTGATGTCAGAGATCTCAAGTAACTAAAAGAGGACACTCCCTTCAAACATTTCAAATTTATAGTTTGGATATATAGGGGATTGTTTTATTTTTATTTGCTATGAGGCTGATTTTCATTGCTTCTATTATGACTGCCAGGTACACTATGTGATCAAAAGTATCCGGACAACGTTTTTCATATTAGGTGTATTGTGCTCCCATCCACTGCCATGCACTCCATATTAGCGACTTCAATAGTCGTTAGACATCGCGAGAGAGCAGAATGGGGCACTCTGCAGAACTCACGGACTTCGAACGTGGTCGGGTGATCGGGTGTTACTTGGGTCTGTACGCGAGATTTCCACACTCCTAAAAATCCGAAGGTCCACTGTTTCTGATGTGATAGTGAAGTAAAAACGTGAAGAAACACCTACAGCACAAATGCGTACAGGCCACCCTCGTCTACTGACTGACAGAGACCGCCGTCAATTGAAAAGGGTCGGAATGTGTAATAGGCAGACATCTATCCATACCATCACACAGGACTTCCAAATTTCATCTGGATCCACTGCAAGTTCTATGACAATTAGGCGGGAGGTGAAAAAACTTGGATTTCATGGTCGAGCGGCTGCTCATAAGCCACATATCACGCCGGTAAATGCCTAACGACGCCTAGCTAGGTGTAAGGACTCTAAACATTGGACGATTGAACAGCGGAAGTACGTTGTGTGGAGTGAGGAATCACGGTACACGATGTGGCGATCCGATGGCAGGGTGTGGGTATGGCGAATGTCATCTGTCAGCGCTTTTAGTGTCAACAGCAAAATTCGAAGGCGTTCGTGTTATGATGTGGTCGTATTTTACATGGAGGGAGCTGATACCGGTTGTTGTTTTGCGTAGCACTACCACAGTACAGGGCTACACTGATCCTTTTTAGCACCTTCTTGCTTCCCACTGTTAAAGAGCAGTTCGAGTATGGCGATTGCATCTTTCAACACTATCGTGCACCTGTTAAAATTCACGAACTATGTCGGAGTGGTTGCACAACAGTAACATCCCTGTAATAGACTGGTCTTCACAGAATCCTAATCTAAGTCCTATAGAACACCTTTGGGATGTTTCGGAACGGAGACCTCGTGCCAGGTCTCACAAACCGATATCGATACCTCTCCTCAGTGCAGCAGTCGGTGAAGAATGGTCTGCCATTCCCCAATTCTTTAATTTTGTTGGCATATGTTGTTACTATTGCAATATCATCGTTATATTCACATGTATGGCTAGTTCTCATGATTATGGTGCCGTTTTCATTTAACTTATTTACTTCACTGTGCACAGCTATGTTGCAGACAAAGCTTTCAACTGTCTTGTTATATATTCTTACTTTACTTCTTGTCTCTGTGACTGTAATTTTGGTTAGAGTGATTAGTCTGGCACCACTCATAGTTGTCGCCTATTTATGCTGTCAAAGGTTTGTTTGAAATCAACGAATAGGAAATGCAGTTCTATTTATGTTTACAGATCTATTCTATCAATGGTGTTATCAAAAAAATTTGAACGCATCCCCACATCTAAGTATTCTAGCACCTGGCAGTGATGTCTCTTTCGGCTAATCTGTCCACGTGGCTTCAACCTACAAATGAAGGAAGATGTGGTGCATCACAGTGACTGCCAGAGTGGTTAGGTGTCGAGCTGTGAGCTTAAAGTAATGGAAAAAGTATTAGCTGACGGTTATAATATGCACATAAATATAAGAAACGCTAGTTACAAAGTGTGCCTAATACGTGAGAATGCTGAATTGCTGATTGTTAAATTCGGACTAGAGACTTGAGAAGGTGGAAAAGTTTTGCTATCTCGGAAATGGAGTAGCTAAAGCAGTAACACGAAAGAAAGACTTACTGGCATGGATTCCAGAGGCAGCAGTACCTATTTTAAAAATAAATAGCAAATGACAAAAATTTTAATCTTCAGATGATAAAAATGTTCAACAAATGACTCAAGTACAGTCTGTAGTCTGTAAGGGTAGAAAACGTGGACAATAGGGAAGACGGAATGACAGAACGAGAAGCATTTGAAATGGGACATTAACAGAGACTCTTGAAGAACGGAGCGAATGGTGAGGTTACGAAACTAGGCAGCAAGTCAACAAGATGAATTGCTGAACAGAGAATATAAAGAATAATAGTGAGACAAATACTGGGTATGTATTAAGACATGAACAGTTTCAGCAGCTGAGGGGATGGTGGATAGAAGAAAGTGAATTGGGAGATGTCTATATAGGTGTAAAATCGATAAAGTTCACAATATGTCACAGGATTAATGAGTTACGAAAAGATGACAGAATTGGATGATTGCATTAAACTGTTCTTAATAACCTGATTTCGCTGGCAAGAAAATGTGCATATTTACCGATGTCACACGTCTTTCGTGTGTTGTATCAACCTTATGTGTGTTTTCCGTATGATGTGTTTCCTGTGGAGTATTGCAATAGTTCTAAGTCCTAATCCTCACTAACAAAAGTATGTACACTACTCGCAGTATCTGTGCCACACCTTCATTCCCAATGATTAGTACTTTAGATAGTCTTACTGTTGATAGTTTTTAACGAGAATCTTTTTATGACACATTTAAAATGAACAGCAGCACCACTTTAACATACCAATATATACACAACAGAACAGTCAAATCGGCGGGAATTATGGGATTGATTAAAAATTCGTTTTACTTGTAAACAGACAAAGAAAATGAATTTTTTCTGTCTTAATATTCGTTTTATAAATGTTTGTTTTAGCATTTATATCATCTGTTATTAAGTTTTCTGGATGTCCTAATGGTACATTACATAGAGATTTAGGTTACACGTAAATGTTATGCCCAGATGTCTATCAGAAAAAGCTATACTTGATTATAGACGGCATAATCAAATAGAGAGATCGACTTAGTTATTTGACTGACAACAGTTATGGGTTTTCTGCTTCCAAAGGATGTTAACGTTTTCTTGCTACTGTATTTGTAATATTCTGATATTATGTGATTACATTGAATACAGTGGAATATAGTCGAATTAAATCAAGTGGTGCGGGGGGTATTAGTGTAGCAGGCGAGACATTGAAACAGTAGATGGATTTTGCTATATGGACAGCAATATAACTGATGATGGCCAAAGTATAGACGATATACTGTAAAATGTAGAGTGGCAATGGAAAGAAAAGCGTTTTTAAAGAAGAGAAATTCGTTAACACCAAACAAAAATTTAAGCGCTAGGAAGTATTTCCGTAAAGTATTTGTATGGAGTGTTGCCATTTATGTAATGAAACATGAACGGCAAACAGTTAACACAAAAAGTGAATATAAGCTCTCAGTATGTGGTGCAACTAAAGAATGCTGAATATTAAATAGGTAGATCACGTAACTAATGAGGAGCTACTTAATAAAGCATTGGGAAGAAAAGAAATCTGTGGAACAACCTGTCTAGAAGGGATTGGTTGATAGGCCACATTCTGAAACATCAACGAATCACTAGTTTGGAATTGGGGGACCGTTTGCGGAGCTAAAAGTCGTGAGGGTAGACTAAGAGAGGAATGCAGTAGGCAGATTCAGAAGGATATGATTGCAGTAGTGGGATATGGAGAGATTTGCACGGAATAGAGCAGCATGGAGGGCTGCATCAAACCAGTATTGGGACTGAAGACCACAACAACAACAGGGAGTAAATTTCATTGTGTTTTATTGCAACACTAGCTGAGTACCCGGCTTTTCCCAAGTATGTATTTATGAATTCTATTTGTGCATCCCCTCCTTCACCCTATTTCTATCCGTCTTTTATCTCCTTCTACTCTTTCTCTCTTTCTCTGTCCTCCAACCCCCAGTCTCTGCCCATTTCTTTCTGCTCCTCTTTTTGTTCATCTGCTACCCTCTCGTGTCTTTCTACATCTCCGCTGCTCCTTCTCTATGTCCATCTTCCATTTCCTTTGTATGTCCATTTTCTCTTCCACTCTCCCCGTCCATCTCCCTCTCTTCCCTTTCTCTGTCCATCTCGTCCTGCCCCTCTCAATGTGTCGTAGAGTAATATAATTTTTTAGGAACCTTCGGCGGCATATGTGGATACCGTCTGCTAAATCTGTTGCGAATGCATTTAGTAGCAAAGAAGTGATAAATTTAAACGGCTTGGCGTCATGCCTGATGCGACAGTTCTACTGCACGAACAGCGAAAATGTGGTAAATGGTGAACTTTTTTCCTTTCAACCTAATTTTGGTGTTCTAGGTGAGAAGAACTTTCGTATGGGTTTGAAATTACGTGTAAATGTTGGAAATCACTAAGTGGCTTCATTCGCAAATACTGGACAGCGCAAGTTTTAGCTATACATTATGCAACGTGTACGTGATGCAACAAAGAGTGTGCAAGTGTGGGTTAAACACATTGAAGATTGTATAAGCGATGTATTCATCACTTTGAATCGTATCACGTAGGATATATCAGCCAATAAAAGCATTTCCACATGTATTATAAAGTTCAAAAGTCAAAGAGCAGACAGCCCTTTCAAAGAACAATATTTTTCCCTAACTCACATATTATTATTAAAATGAAGTATTTTGTGATTTGCCTCTCACTTTCAAATGTATCTTACGTTCTGCCTCTAGGTTCACGAAATCTCGTTACCATATTTCATGGAAATCAGCTCTGCAGGTTAGTAATAATAAACTTGAGCTTCATGGGTGATACGGCAGAGTATCATATCAGCGTTTGTAAGGTCGTATATCTGAACGATGTGTCATTCAATGACATAATTTTACAGGTATATTCAGTCGTAAATGTGAACACTGACTGAAAAATGTGTCGCAATCACAGTTATTAATCAAGGGGTGATATATTAAAATGTTTTGCCTAGAGCGAATAAGAATAGCGAAAATGTAGTTTCCGATAAATATTTTTCCTTTCATAATTTTGTGTGGGAGAGGGGAGAGAGAGTGTCAGCGAGAATAAAAATTCTAAAGGCTTGAAATTATGTAGGAAGTCACTAAGTGGTTTCTTTTTCAAATACTGGATGAATAAAATCTGGGTTTTCCCGTGTTGTGAGCTGCACTTCCTTTTCAAAACCACCCGTTTAATAGGTTGGTATACCTTAACCACGTAGTAATTCTTTCCAGATAGTAGGTGAATGTGCTTCACGTTTGATAGAAATTAGTCCCCTGGTTTCGGAGAGGAGATGGAACACACATACATACATACATTTCTGCAATATGTGTGGGTATGTTTCTCCCCTGATACACTGCAACCGTCTACGTTGAAGTGAAAGCAACATAGAACGCCGTCTAGTAGAGATGGATACGCAGATCTTGCATTTGAACTACTGGTGTAGATAATTTGTGAAAAAGTCGGTCCGGTTACTGTTTTCTTTAAGTAATTGTTAAGATAATGGTAAGAGACTTTTCACACTAATTGAAATTTAGAAAAAGTTTGTACTTTGGTTTACGTACAGGATATGTGAATTTATTGTTAGTTATTTATAAATGTATCACAATTGAATTGCAGACACACCTGTAATAAACTCGATGTTATAATTTGCATGTTCTCGATAATCGGTTTGCGTGATTTATATTTCTTTCACATTTTAGCTTTGGAATATCATACTTTTATTTTCTGGTTTGTCATCATTTACCATTTTTTGATCGACGTCTCGGTTAGTTTTGACCAGGCAACCCTGCCTAGAATTAAAAACAGATATTTTGTCAGCAGTACTGTAACTATGGGAAATTTTTCGATATTCGACCCAACGTTTCAGATGAGGACACGCATAAATGTTTTAGGGAAAATGGTGCCTTGAATTGGATCACTACGCTTTGGTGGTATTATTTGAGGATATGAAACATGATGAGGGCGCTCAGACGTAAGTTACCAGATGCATTCCTGAAATGTTTTTAGAGAAAGGATGTTAGTCGAGAAGTACTGCATTTGCACCGGCATATTATTACCCGTGCTGAAGTCCTTTTATCTGCAGAATCGCCCTTAACAACAGAAATTGTTACTTGCTGAAAGCGGACGCATATGCAGCACCGATGAACATTTTTCTCAGTAAGCCGAGGAATGAAAACGAACCATACCTCAGCATATTCGTATATTCCACACCTAGCAATTCAAATGCACCATTATATTACGCTACATTTTTATGATTATAAGGCAATAGAGCCTTGGGTACTTAATCATACTCTCGTCCAAAGCATCATTGTTTCTTCTTCATTTCAGCATACAATAAATCATTGAATGCTTTCAGTTTTTAAATAAATTCAGAACTGTTTGTAAATGTAGAATAAATAGTGCCGTGTACTGGCCATTCAGTGCCGACTGGGCGCTGTGTCATCCTTTGTCTGACATACGTCTCATTTCGGTTGCGGGATCGCGGAGTTCGTGGACCCGTGGTCTAGGGGTAGCGTCTATGTTTCGTAATCAAAGCGTCTTCGGTCCCGCGTTCAAATCCTGCTGCTATTCAAATTTTGATTAATAATCAGCCTTGGGGGCCGAAGACTTCCGGCATAAAAAGTCACCCTACGTCTGCCAACGGCCTTGTCAGAGAGGGCGGAGGAGCAGACAGATGTTCAGGGCATCCTCTTGTCCTTGGGGTGGGAAACTGCCTCTGAGGGGTCAGATTCAGCACTGATCAACGGCATGAAGAAGCAGAAGGCAATGGAAACCACTGCATTAAAGACACGTAACGTGTATCCACAGGACATGTGGCCTGTAATTGAAGAAGTGTCATGATGATCTCTCCATTGGCAAAAGATTCCGGAATAGTCCCCCATTGGGATCTCCGGGAGGGGACTGCCAAGGGGGAGGTTACCATGAGAAAAAGATTGAGTAATCTACGAAAGGATAACGTTCTACGAGTCGGGGCGTGGAATGTCAGAAGCTTGAACGTGGTAGGGAAACTAGAAAATCTGAAAAGGGAAATGCAAAGGCTCAATCTAGATATAGTAAGGGTCAGTGAAGTGAAGTGGAAGGAAGACAAGGATTTCTGGCCAGATGAGTACCGGGTAATATCAACAGCAGCAGAAAATGGTATAACAGGTGTAGGATTGGTTATGAATAGGAAGGTAGGGCAGAGGGTGTGTTACTGTGAACAGTTCAGTGACCGGGTTGTTCTAATCAGAATCGACGGCAGACCAACACCGACAACGATAGTTCAGGTATACATGCCGACGTCGCAAGCTGAAGATGAAGAGATAGAGTTTATGGGGATATTGAAACGGTAATGCAGTGTGTAAAAGGAGATGAAAATCTAATAGTCATGGGGGACTGGAATGCAGTTGTAGGGGAAGGAGTAGAGGAAAATGTTACAAGAGAATATGGACTTGTGGCAAGTACTGAAAGAGGAGGAAGACTAATTGATGAGTTCTGTAACAAGCTTCAGCTAGTAATATCGAATATCAAGAATCACAAGAGGAGGAGATATACTTGGAAAAGGCCAGGTGATACGGGAAGATTTCAGCAAGATTAGATCACGGTCAGAAAGCGATTCTAAAATCAGATACTGGATTGTAAGGCGTACCCTGAAGCAGATATAGACTCAGATCGCAATATATAGGCTGAAGTTTAAGTCATTAGTCAGGAAGAATCAGTACGCAAAGAAATGAGATACCAAAGTACTAAGGAATGACGATATAAGCTTGAAGCTCTCTAAGGCTGTAAATACAGCAATAAGGAGTAGCTCAGTTAGCAGTACAGTTGAAGACGAAAGGACATCTCTGAAAAGAGCTATCACAGAATTTTGGAAGGAAAACATAGGTACAAAGGAGGTAGCTGCGAGGGAACCATGGGTAACAGAAGAAACACTTCAGTTGATTGATGGAAGGAGGAACCCATTAACGTTCCGGGGAACTCAGAAGCACAGAAATACAAGTCGCTGGGAATTAAATAAATAGGAAGAGCACAAAAGCTAAGATGAAATGGCTGCGTAAAAAATGTGAAGACACCGAAAAAGAAATGATTGTTGGAAAGCCAGACTCAGCATACAGGAAAGTCAAAACAACCTTCGGTGACATTAAAAGCAAGGAGTCGATTCATAAGAGATAGGGGATCCAGTATTAGAAACAGAATTTAAAAGAGCTTTGGAGGACTTAAGGTCAAATAAGGCAGAAGGGATAGATGAAATTCCATCAGAATTTCTGAAATCATTGGGGGAAGTGGCAACAAAACGCCTATTCATGATGGTGTGTAGAACGTATGAATCTGGCGACATACCATCTGACTTTCGGAAAAGCATCATCCACACAATTCCGAAGATGGCTAGAGCTAACAAGTGCGAGAATTATTGCAAAATCAGTTCAACAGGAATAATACACAGAAGAATGGAAAAGAAAATTGAGGATGCGCTAGATGACGATCAGTTTGACCTTAGGAAAAGAGAGAGGCAATACTGACGAATGTTGAGTGATCACCGTGAATGGCAGCGGGATAGCACGGGTTTGTAGGGGACAGCGTTATCTGCACATTACAGAGAGTCATTGCAGGTCTACATTTGGTCGGCTGGACAAAGGGTTTAAAATGCAGATTTATGGGACTCTTGGATAAAACAGTTGTACATGTTTTACCGAATGGGAGCTTGAGTACAGGGATACTTATTGGCGAGTTTCCGGTTGAACATGTGTGACCACCACAAGGGAGGGTCGCATTACTGTGCACGAAGCACGATGTAACCCTTGCACATCTCCTCCCATCAGAGAACAAGAGATGGGCACCATGCAACAATCTGTAACATCCCGCACCAGTGGTCGGAGATTATTAGCACCAGACTAGACAATTATCGTCCATGCGTAGGCTGCCGTTAACATAACAACGGAATCGGCTGCGTTCTGAGTGGTGGTGTGAGTGCAAACAATGGACTGCTGATAAACGTCGTCGCTCTGTGTTTAGCAAAGATCAGCAGTTCCGCACAACACCCGATGACCGTAGTCGGCGAGTATGAGGAGAGCTTATATTCTTGCAATATTTAGGAGATGCACAGTGGTCTAAATTCTTCCTGTACAGACCACGAAGACCCAACGGTACAGACCGGCCGCCGTATCATCCTCAGCCCATAGGCGTCACTGGATGAGGATATGGAGAGGCATGTGGTCAGCATACCGCTCTCTCGGCCGTATGTCAGTTTCCGAGACCGGAACCGCTACTTATAAATCAAGTAGCTCCTCAGGTAGACTCACAAGGGCTGAGTGCACCCCGGTGGCCAAAAGCGCTCGGCAGACCGGATGGTCACCCATCCATAAGCTAGCCCAGCCCGACAGCGCTTAACTTCGGCGATCTGATTGGAACCGGTGTTACCACAGCGGTAAGGCCGTTGGCCGCACAACGGTGTTACTACTGTCATTACCGTGTGGAGAGTAATCGGGTATGACATCACGTCATTGGTGGTAGTCATTGATGAAACTCAGACATCGTGTGTCCTTAAGTTTTACCTCTCATACAACTCAATCGTGTTGCCATTTTTCAAAATTATAATGCTTGTCCCATACAACCCGTAGCCCTACGAATTATATATATATATATATATATATATATATATATATATATATATATATATATATATATGTGTGTGTGTGTGCGTGTGTGTGAGAGAGAGAGAGAGAGAGAGACAGAGAGAGAGAGAGAGTAAGAACAATCCTAACCCCGATCCTGATAGCTCGTGGTCGTGCGGTAGCGTTCTCGCTTCCCACGCCCGGGTCCCCGGGTTCGATTCCCGGCGGGGTCAGGGATTTTCTCTGCCTCGTGAATACTGGGTGTTGTGTGATGTCAAAAGGGTAAGTTAGGTTTAAGTAGTTCTAAGTTCTTGGGGACTGATGACCATAGATGTTAAGTCCCATAGTGCTCAGAGCCATTCGAACCATTCGACCCCGATGGAATATGAGTAGGGCCAATTCGGACGGTAACTCTATCAAAGTGCCAGTGGCAATCTTATAGTTACAACAACTGCTGGTCAGCTTGCCTCAGAGAAGGTACAACGCGTTTAGGAGATCGGGATCAGTATATGGTTCCACAACGGCGGGAGTGTGATATCATGCTGATAAGTGGGCTCACACTGCCAAGATACTCGTATTTGTAAACTTAACTCGACATTGTGATCACTCAAATAACCTCACATACCCTCTGAAGCCCTGAAGCTTCATATCGTTTCCCCCTCTTCCTATGGATGCTTAACTTCTTTGTCAGGCAGTGTAACAAAGACGTGCTACTCCACTTTCCTTAGAAAGATCCGAGGTCAGAAATAAGACAGGTCTTATTGTTGAGAACCTCGAAAATTCGAGTTTGTTAGTGGGCCAGAGGTCTCACTCATCCCTTTGGCCTGGTAATGTAGAAGCACGTGGTGGAGCGACTGACCTTGACGTTGCCGTACTTCCAGGTGAAGAGCACGACGACGGGCAGGCAGCAGATGACGACGCACGAGAGCACCAGGATGGCGGTGCGCATCACCCAGTTGAGAGACACGACGCACGGCCGCTCGTCCACACACGAGTCGCAGCCCTCGGCGCACGCCAGGCACTCGAAGCTGCCCTCGGCGCTGTACAGGTTCTGCCGGCCCTGTGGGACACAACCAGCACGCGGGCCGTGGTCAGTATGGCCAACAATTAACAGGGTAGTAACACTTGCTGTAGAATGAAACAAAAGGTTCAGCAGGCAAGAAAAGTGTTTACACTCAGTAGCAAAGGGTCATGGGCAGCCACTGGGACACAAGTCGGTTCTCTGGCGCTCAAACCTATGTGGTGCACTTGTCACTACGCAGTCCTTTACAGAGAAAGGGTTCCGGGCGCGCCGCTTCGAAATCGGGAGCAATACGACACACAGAGGACTATCGGCGCGTACGGCTCTGCAAAGACGGTGTGCCGCCCATTGGCGAGACATTCGTCGTCATCCTGTGCTGCGGTTTACTTTGGTGGTAACATAGCGTCTGCTGTGGTGAACATAGAAACAGGACACTGATGACATAGGAAGCATGAATTCTTGTGGAATGTCCGATGTGACAGAATGAGAGGACCCATGTTACTTGTACCAATTACTATCTCAGGTTTTTACACAGATCATGCGAAGGAACTTGCCCCGCTTCTTGCAGCGGTGTACCGTAGGTCTCTGGAAGAGCGTAGCGTTCCAAAGGATTGGAAAAGGGCACAGGTCATCCCCGTTTTCAAGAAGGGACGTCGAACAGATGTGCAGAACTATAGACCTATATCTCTAACGTCGATCACTTGTAGGGTTTTGGAACACGTATTGTGTTCAAGTATAATGACTTCTCTGGAGACTAGAAATCTACTCTGTAGGAATCAGCATGGGTTTCGAAAAAGACGGTCGTGTGAAACCCAGCTCGCCCTATTCGTCTACGAGACTCAGAGGGCAATAGAGACGGGTTCACAGGTAGATGCCGTGTTTCTTGACTTCCGAAACGCGTTCGATACAGTTCCACACAGTCGATTAATGAACAAAGTAAGAGCATATGGACTATCAGACCAATTGTGTGATTGGATTGAGGAGTTCCTAGGTAACAGAACGCAGCATGTCATTCTCAATGGAGAGAAGTCTTCCGAAGTAAGAGTGATTTCAGGTATGCCGCAGGGGAGTGTCGTAGGACCGTTGCTATTCACAATATACATAAATGACCTTGTGGATGACATCAGAAGTTCACTGAGGCTTTTTGCGGATGATGCTGTGGTATATCGAGAGGTTGTAACAATGGAAAATTGTACTGAAATACAGAAGGATGTGCAGCGAATTGACGCATGGTGCAGGGAATGGCAATTGAATCTCAATGCAGGCAAGTGTAATGTGCTGCAAATACATAGAAAGACAGATCTCTTATCATTTAGCTACAAAATAGCAGGTCAGCAACTGGAAGCAGTTAATTCCATAAATGGTCTGGGAGTACGCATTGGGAGTGATTTAAAATGGAATGATCATATAAAATTTATCGTTGGTAAAGCACATGCCAGACGGATTCATTGGAAGAATCCTAAGGAAATGCAGTCCGAAAACAAAGGAAGTAGGTTCCAGTACGCTTGTTCGCCCACTGCTTGAATACTGCTCAGCGGTGTGGGATCCGTACCAAATGGGGTTGATAGAAGACATAGAGAAGATCCAACGGAGAGCAGCGCGCTTCGTTACAGGATCATTTAGTAATCGCGAAAGCGTTAAGGACGATAGATAAACTCCAATGGAAGACTCTGCAGGAGAGACGCTCAGTAGCTCGGTACGGGCTTTTGTTAAAGTTTCGAGAACATACCTTCACCGAAGAGTCAAGCAGTATATTGCTCCCTCGTACGTATATCTCGCGAAGAGACCATGAGAATAAAATCAGAGAGATTGGAGCCCTCACAGAAGCATACCGACAATCCTTCTTTCGACGAACAATACGAGACTGGAGTAGAAGGGAGAAACGAAAGAGGTACTCAAGGTACCCTCCGCCACACACCGTAAGGTGGCCTGCGGAGTATGGATGTAGATGTAGATGTTGAAAACGTGTTCAACAGCTACATCATAATTCGCAAGCCACCTCACGGTGTGTGGTGGAGTATACTTCTGGTACTACTAATTAAGAACCCTCCCCCTTTTCTATTGCACTCACGAATGGTGCGTGGGAAGAAAGATGACGGTAAGCCTGTATATTTGCTCTAATTTCTCGGATTCTCTCGTCGTCATCATTTCGTGAGTGTGTGTGTGGGAGGACGTAATATGTCGTCTGAATCTTCCCGCAAAGGGCTTACAAGTTAACCTCATGGTGATACACAACGACCGTCTTGTAAAGTCTACCCCTGAAGTTTGTTGAGCACTGTATAACGCTCTTGTGCCAATTAAAGGATCCCATGACGAAACGCACCGCTCCTCTTCGCTACCTCTTTTATTAGTACTACCAGGTAAGAATCCCATACTGGTGTACAGGGCTCAAGAATCGGTCGAACAAGAGCCCTGTATAGGACTTCCTTCGCGGGTGAGATACGTTTCCTTAAGATTCTTCCAATGAATCTGTCTGGCAATTGCTTTTCCTACTGTTTGTTTTATGTGGTCATTCCACTTAAGGTCGCTCTGGACACTTAGTCCTATATATTTTATGGTAGGCATTCTTTCCAACAATTATTCATTAGCAGTATAACTCCACGGTAGGGGATTTCCTGCCCTATATATGCACAATATGTTATATTTACTTATATCTACTGTTAACTGACAGAGCGTGCACCACTTATGAGTTATCTGTAAATCCGTACTGGTTTTTAGCAGTACTACTTTCTTATAGACAACCGCGTGATCTGGGAACAATACTAAAGAACCTCCGTCGGTTGCTAATTTATATGCATTCTAAACATTAACGGTCCTATCGCGCTTTTTTGGTGTACTAGAGGAATTACCATTAGGTCAGTTAGTTTTGTTCTATTACGAGAGGTAACAGCCTTAACAGTATTTGCAAGATGACAGTTTGGATGATTCACAGATCTGGCCTTGTAACATTAATCAAAACGGCCTTGTTGTGCTGGTGCTGCGAACGGCTGAAAGCAGGTAACTGCTGCCGAGGGCACGTAGCTCTACTGAATGGTTAAATGAGGATGGCATCGTCTTGCGTAAAATAATCTGGAGGTAAAATAGTCCTCCATTCGGATCTCTGGGTGGAGACTATTGAGCGGGGCGATTTCATCTGGAAAAACGAACCTGGCGTACTACTGATCGGAGCGTGGAACGTAGAGTCACATAATCGCATAGGTGGATTACAAAATTTAACAGATAAGTGGATAAACTGAGTTACATGTAGTGGGAATTAGTTACGGTCGTTGGCAGGAGGAACAGAACACCTGATCAGTGGAAACCAGGGCTATAAATACAAAATCAAGAGAAGGTTCAGACATGAATAAAAAATTTGAATGTCAGTAATGTAAAATAAACAGCATATTGAACGCATTACCGTAGCAAAGGTAGACACTAAACCAACACTCACTACCATAGTGCTTGTTTATATGACAGCCGGCTTGTAGATGGTGAAGAGATTGCAGAAATGTACGATGAGCTAAAAGAAATTACTCAGATAATTAAGGAAGACCAAACTTTGACTGAAACGGAGGACTTGAATTCGGTAACAGGAGAAGGATGAAAAGGAAAAAGAAATTTAACTATCGGTAACACTTTGTTGAAGAATCCTGAAACGAGGTTGTATACTTGGAAGAGTCCTGAAGGCATAGGAAGGTATCAGTCTCATTATACGGTATAGTGGTTAGGCAATGAATTCGGATCCAGATTGCAATTTGCAAGGGCAGATGTAGACCCCAAGCGCTATTTATTGGTGGTGAACTGTTGTTTAAAAATAAAGATATTACAAAAAAAACATAGGAAGTTAAGGACATGGGTTCTGGATAAGCTAAAAGACCCAGAAGGTGTTGAGAGTTTCAGAGGTAGCATTAAGCAACGGTTGACTAGAACTGAGGAAAGGAATACAGTAGAAGGCGATTGAGTATCTTTGAGATATGACACAGTAAAAACAGCAGAGAATCAAATAGGAAAAAAGACTGGGACTAGCATAAGTCCTTCTATAACACAAAAGATGCTGAATTTAACTGATGAAAGTAGAAACCGAAAAAAAATGGGCAAATGAAGTAGCCGAAAGGGAATACAAACATCTATAAAATCACTTTGACAGTAGGTGCCAAATGGCTTAGCAGGTATGGCTAGAAGACAGTTTCAATTATTCGAAAGAGAAATTTCGATTTAAAAGCAAGGGTCTCTAGGGTAAAGGTAGATACCAACCACAGTAAAATTAAAGCGGCCTTTGGAGAAACGCAGCTGTATGAATATCAAGAGCTCCGATAGAAGAAATGAAGGGAAAGCTGAAAGGAGAAATGAGTTTGTAAAGGATCTGTACAAGGGAAATCAAAGCAATATTATAGAACTGGAAGAGGACGTAGATGAGGATGAGATGGGAAATGTGATAGTGCTAGAAGAATTTGACAAAGCATTGAAAGACCTAAGGCGAAACAAGGCCCAGGAAATATACGACATTCCGTCAAAACTACTAACTGCCATGAGAGGGCCAACTATGACAAAACCTGTTACATCTGATGTGGAAGCTGTATGAAACAGAAACCATACTCTCAGACTTCAGGATGAATCTAATAATTCCAATTCCAAAGAAAACAAGTGCTGATGGGTGTGAATAATAGTGAATTGTCACTTCAGTAAGTCATGGTAGCAAAATAATAAGACGAATTATTTACAGAAGAATGGAAAACGGTGCTAGCCGACCTCTGTGATTATCAACTTGAATTTCGGAGAGAATTGGGAACAGACGAGGCAATACTGATCATACGACTTATGTTAGAAGATACTTCGAAGAAAAAAGAACCTACGTCTATAGTATTTCTAGACTAAGAGAAAGCTTTTGACACTGTTGAATGGAACATTCCCTTTGAAATTCTGAAGGTAGTTGGAGTAAAATACGGCGAGCGAAAACGTATTTACAACCTGGACAGAAACCAGTCGGTAGCTATGAGAGTCGAGGGGCGTGAAAGGGGAGCAGTGTTTGACAAGAGGGGGGGACAAAGTTGTAGCCTATCTCCGATGTTATCCAGTCTGTATATTGAGCAAGCAGTAAATGAAACAATAGAAAAATATTGGAGTAGGAATTAAAGTTCAGGGAGATGAATAAAAACTGAGAGGTCTGCCGATGTTATTGTAATTATGTCATAGACAGCAAAAAACTTCGAAGAGCAGTTGAACTGAATGGACAGTGTCCTTAAATGAGGATATAAGGTGAACGTGAGCAAAATCGAAACAAAGATAATGGAATGTAGTCAAAGTAGATCAGGTGCTGTTGAGAGAAGTAGATTAGGGAGCTAGACAAAGTAGTAGATGAGTTTCGTTATTTGAGCAGCATAATAACTAATGATGACTGAACTGGAGAGGATATAAAATATAGATTGGCAACGGCAAGAAAAGCGTTTATGAAGAAGAGAAACTTGTTAACATCGAATATAAATTTAACAATTTGTAAGTCTTTTCTGAAAGTATTTGTACCTAACGTAGCCATATGCGAAAGTGAAACATGGACGATAAACGGTTCAATCAAGAAAAGAACAGAAGCTTCTGCAAGGTGAACGCTGAAGATTAGATGGGTTGATCCCGTAAGTAATGAGTGGATTTTGAGTAAAACTGGCGAGAAAAGAAAAGTGTGGCATAACCTGACGAGTAGAAGGGATCGGTTGACAAGACACGTCCTTAGACATCAAGGGATCATCAGCTTAATAGTAGAGAGAAGAGAGTAGGGGGTAAAAGCAGTTGAGAGACACCAAAGATGAATACAGTAAGTAGATTCAGAAAGATGTAATTTATAGAAGCTATTTAGAGATGAAGAGGATTGTACAGGATAGAACAGCGTGGAGAGCTGCATTAGACCATCTTCGGACTGAAGTCCACAACAGCAGGAGCGACTTGTTGACTTTTGCCCACAAAGAAGTCTTGTACCCTGTCACAAGTATGGTTCGATATACGGTAAGACCGTTTTTTCTTTTTTTTTCATTTACAGCAGTGCGGTACGGTGTCAAATGCCTTCCTGAAGTCATGGAACGTGGCATGAACTCGAGTGCCGTTGTGTACTGCGTAATGGATCCTATGAAGGAACAGAGAGAGCTGAGTGCGGAATCGCGTAGATTTTTATGAATAACAGTTTCATTCTCCGAAAACATGCTAATTCCTGACCAGAAAATGTGATCCATAATTAGTTGTCGGCCTCTCCTGCAACTCTTCTTCGTAACGGGAGTGATCTGCGCATATTTACAGTTGCTATGTACTCTTCGTTGCTCCCTCCGCCACACACCGTTGGGTGGCTTTCGGAGTATAAATGTAGATGTAGATGTAGAATCTAAGATAAACTGCTGATAAAAGAGCAGCTAGTTCTTTCACATAACCTTTGTAGAGTCCTGCAGGTAACTCGTACGGTCCTGATGCCTTTCCACTACTAAGCGACTGTAGTTGATCTTCTATTCGGCGATCAGTTATCCCAATATCTGCCATTTCGTCGTTCGTTCGATGGTTGAAACGATACAGATATACGAGGGCAGTTCAATAAGTAATGCAACACTTTTTTTTCTGAAACAGGGGTTGTTTTATTCAGCATTGAAATACACCAGGTTATTCCCCAATCTTTTAGCTACACAACACTGTTTTTCAACGTAATCTCCATTCAATGCTAAGGCCTTACGCCACCTTGAAGTGAGGGCCTGTATGCCTGCACGGTACCATTCCACTGGTCGATGTCGGAACCAACGTCGTACTGCATCAATAACTTCTTCATCATCCGCGTAGTGCCTCCCACGGATTGCGTCCTTCATTGGGCCAAACATATGGAAATCCGACGGTGCGAGATCGGGGCTGTAGGCTGCATGGGGAAGAACAGTCCACTGAAGTTTTGTGAGCTCCTCTCGGGTGCGAAGACTTTTGTGAGGTCTTGCGTTGTCATGAAGAAGGAGAAGTACGTTCAGATTTTCGTGCCTACGAACACGCTGAAGTCGTTTCTTCAATTTATGAAGAGTAACACAATATACTTCAGAGTTGATCGTTTGACCATGGGGAAGGACATCGAACAGAATAACCCCTTCAGCGTCCCAGAAGACTGTAACCATGACTTTACGACTGAGGGTATGGCTTTAAACGTTTTCTTGGTAGGGGAGTGGGTGTGGCGCCACTCCATTGATTGCCGTTTTGTTTCAGGTTCGAAGTGATGAACCCATGTTTCATCGCCTGTAACAATCTTTGACAAGAAATTGTCACCCTCAGCCACATGACGAGCAAGCAATTCCGCACAGATGGTTCTCCTTTGCTGTTTATGGTGTTCGGTTAGACAACGAGGGACCCAGCGGGAACAAACCTTTGAATATCGCAACTGGTGAACAATTGTGACAGCACTACCAACAGAGATGTCAAGTTGAGCACTGAGTTGTTTGATGGTGATCCGTCGATCATCTCGAACGAGTGTGTTCGCACGCTCCGCCATTGCAGGAGTCACAGCTGTGCACGGCCGGCCCGCACGCGGGAGATCAGTCTTGCTTGACCTTGCGGCGATGATGACACACGCTTTTCCCAACGACTCACCGTGCTTTTGTCCACTGCCAGATCACCGTAGACATTCTGCAAGCGCCTATGAATATCTGAGATGCCCTGGTTTTCCGCCAAAAGAAACTCGATCACTGCCTGTTGTTTGCAACGCACATCCGTTACAGACGTCATTTTAACAGCTCCGTACAGCGCTGCCACCTGTCGGAAGTCAATGAAACTATACGAGACGAAGCGGGAATGTTTGAAAATATTCCACAAGAAATATCCGGTTTTTTCAACCAAAATTGGCCGAGAAAAAAAATGTGTTGCATTACTTATTGAACTGCCCTCGTAATACAGTTGTAACGCTTATAGACATCCACTTACTCTGAGAGCAGAATAATCCCAAATGACTTTTCCTCTCACGACCATTTTCAAATTGGTACATGTCACACTGCCACACATAAAAAGTAATTCCTAATTTTTGACAGTGATTATGTTTGTAGATTTTAAAATTCTGTAATCTGACATAATGTTTCTCTGGGTCTTCTTATGTCAAATTCACGTGTCAAACCTTGTAAACTGAATTACTTTCACTATTTTTTTAAAGTATTTTAAAACGAGAATCTGATGAGCAACCTAGGTTCATCAAACTTCTCCCAAAGCACAGAGAAGTACACGTACTTTGGAGCATGAAGGTAGGTGTAACTACCTCATTGTTTCTAGAGGATGCTTTCATGGTGTCCCCTAGGTTAGTCGAGGACCATTACTGTGCAGCAAACGTTGGCATTTAATACTGGCCTCCATTCTCAGAAGATAGGTGGAAGCTATGCAGATGACGTGCCGGTACACTAAGTTAACTGCAACGGCTGTTTACCTCGCATACCAGCTGAGAACTATGTAGCTCCACGACGGCATCTCTGCTGCACGTACCTTTGAGCACCGAAGGGGAAGCCGGAGTGAGCGTCCCTCCCTAAACGACGAATCCTAGTTTCTAATTCCCTTAAGCACTGTACTAAAACGTAATGCTTAGTGCTCGATACTCGTACTTACTGTTACAATTTGATATTTCATGGAGCCTTCCGTGCTTTACAAAAGAGGACATCAGCTTTTTTCGTCGTAGTTTATAGTTATCACTGAAGCCTTAAAAGTTCGCTTCAGGGATATTTGATCTTGAACTTAGCAAAGAGTAATAACTATCGTCATTAGTGTTCTGCCAAGAGTCAGGTTCTCAACTTGTAATGTCCCTTTTTCTCTTGCCTTATGCCATCCTGTTCAGGTTTGTGAAATTTCCGCTTCCGTTTATGTCGTCTGTCATCTTATATCTTCGCTTTTCTCTCATTCCCCTCCCACAAGCTAGTCATTCCCAAGTTTCTCTTAGCTGGCACTCCTATCATATCGAATATCCTTCCAGTTCTTCCTTTCTCTCATAACCTCTGACAGTCTAATTCTCGCACCAACCATTTCCAACACTCATTCGTTACTCACTCTTTCCAAGCAGCTTATCCTCTCCAATTTCCTTCATATCCACACCTCAAATGCTTCTAGCCTTTTTTCATCCTCTCGTCTCACTGTCAATATTTCGGCCACATACAGTGCTCCAAACGCTTGCAAAGTCTTTTCCTCAGTCTTTTACCTAGCTTGCCACTTAATAATCTCATCTTTCTACTTACTGCCTTCTTCGTTATAGGAATGCGAGTTTTCACTTCCTGATGACGTCTCAGGTCTTCAGCATTGTACTTTTACATGGCTAACAATAGCTTGTCTCATTTTAGTACAAGGTAGACTCCTTCCTGAGCTGATCACCATGTTCTTTGTTATTCCTGTGCTTACTGTCATTCCATGTTCCAACCAAGTTTCATTCAAATCTTTCCGCATTTTATTTATAGTTCCTTCACTTTATGTCACAAATACCATAAGACAAGGGTGTAATAAGTTAAGCAAACATAATCTGAGCTATAATTAGGTCAAAATTACACCCATTACATTTCATTTCAGTGGTATTTATTTTGAAGAAGTCACCTTTCCATAACTGACCTTAAATGTTAGCATCTCATCTGTGTCGTATGGTCATGCGTAAAGTGTATCGAAGGTGACAAGGGATGTCAAAGCCACATTCTCAACCCCTTAGCCCACCTAGACCTAGGTTTCAAGGTGTTCGTCGATGTAGATAGCTGGTATCATTTACAGGTAACATGGAGTAGAACCATGGATATTTTCCAACGCACTATCATCGCACTGGAAAAAGTAATATCTCATACAGCGACTACATCAACTTTACAAAAGTTGACTATAAGCTAATGTTTTTACGCACAAAATGGAAAAGAAACAGACGTGTGATTTCACAGTGTATTTTCCTCCTGAAAGCGGAATTTCCTGCTATCGCTCCCAATTCTGTTATTCTTGAAAAATTGTGATATGAATAAAGAAATTTCCCGTTTTTACATACCAACACGATATCTTTGTAGATAAAATGCGTTATTTAGAAATATGTTATCAGGCATAGGAAATGTGTGTGTACTCTGATTTTTAAAACTGTTTAACGACAGAACACAGCAATTCCATCAGTGTTAGTTACTACCGTTATTGTACCGTCCCATCGTCTACCTATTCTGTTCTTATAGCAAATGACTGTTTCTGATGATAAGGTCCTTTCATTTTGTGTTCACTGATGTATTCCTATCTTAATGTTAGCTCTATCATCGAATGTATTTTCAGCTTGCCAGAATGATGGTAATAATGCTTCATGTTTTAGTAATTATATATAAAGTCAATAAATCCAGGTATTTCGAAAAAAACGATACAAAGCCTGGACCTTTTAATTGGCTAACTGGTTAATAATTGCTTGTAGCCAAATAAAAATATAATTATTCCTTTCCTGCAGGACCCAAAATTCATTCCCCTACAATACCCATTGTCTGAAATACCGATTTTGGTTACAATTAAACATTTACATCCGTACCCTGTGAATGAGTGTAAAGCGTCCGTAGAGGATGAATTCCATTGTGCCATAAATTAAGCTTCTTCTATATTTATTCCCAGTTACAATGTGATGACAAAGATCCCTTGCAACTAAGTCCACGTGTTATTATTAATTTTCCATCAAGATCTCTAAGGAGCGATTGGTAGGCGACTGAGAATTATATATTATACTCTAGGAACCAGTTGTTCGACACTTATATTTGGCGCCTCGTGAGGTAATTGGTGTCATTGTTTAAGCGCCAGGTTTTAATTTTCTAGCAATTCATACGAGCTTATTAGTATGCGGTAAACTGTGCTTTATTCGTGCTTGATATCGCTTTTTCAGTGGGATCGGATGCAGATTCTTACACTTCAGCAGTATTTCAGTATGGATCGGACGGAATTTTGTCATATTCTGACTTAAATAGTGGAATATTTAATAAGTAATGTTTCGGGTTAAACGAAATATTTTATATTTGTTACTGAAACCACCACACTGTCACAGAAAGAGCATCAAGAACGGCAATTACGCATTTTTGTCAGCATAACGCAGAAAGTCGATTCAGCAACACAAAATGTTTCATACACGTCATGTGACTGAACAGTATCTGTTAATGCCAACCCACTGCCTATACCGATCGACTGCCAATGTTACTCTGTTTCGGACCACTTTCTTTTGCAGTAACAGGAAAACCTGTGTATTAGTTAATGTGGAGAAGCTCATCTGTTGTCCTTCAGACCGTTGCTAGTAACGTGGTAGGGTAAATCTAAATACATTTGGAAATATGAGTCACATTCTCGGTAAAAATAGAAATTTCGCTGTTTCTCTGTCTTTTATTGTTTTATTTTCAAAAAACCTATTCGGTGCACGACATATTGCAAGAAATAAAATACAGTTCTTATGAGCAACATTATGTAGGGATAGTCCTATATTTGTGACCAAACGGCTTTATAATTTCACAAAATTTGCTGTGTTGTGACTCTGCACTAGTAGGAAGTCACTGGCAGAAAGGCAGAACGTGGAAATATGCACACTGATAAAGATTGCAGAATGCTCTCAACGAATTGGTAATATCTTTGGCTGTTCTTCCTCTGCTCCAAAAAATAATAAGTAAAATACAGACGCAAAATCACGGAGAGGTATGTGAAATCGCGGGACATTGAACGGAAACAGTTTATTGCCGCTGTTGTCTTGTAATAGAAAGGATACTCATAGAAAAGTTAAAAAAAATGCTAAAGAATAGATTTCGTTGATCTGGAACTCAGTCATGCTGACTACGAAGGCATATCATCAAGATCCACATTCGACGTGTCCCTTATTTGAGTTAGGCCATTGAGGCTGCAGGGAACGTAATAGGTTCCCTTGTAAGTGAACGGAAAATAAGGAAGTTGTCATTAACCAGGATGAAGGCGAAAAAAGATGTCATTCGTGGATTGCGAGAAAAAATGTACGACGAAGTATCACACTTGTCAACTACTTAAGAATAATTTTTTCATGGAATGCTTCGCACGAGAACACTATAAACGTGAGGATTTGATCCGAAAATCGCTTTCAGAGCAGTCGCATTAGTCTACTTCAGTCTTCCAGTAGGATTAGAATTCCTATTCTTCAGACATACGGGAAACGTATCCAGTCAGTTACGTTATGAACGTGTAAGAATGGGAGTACTCAGGAGAGAGACATTTTCATTTCTGTTTTCCATTGTCTTCCTTTTCTCTAGTTGTGGTAATGTTCACTTTCACTCTCTTACATCAGTAACGACGGTATGACATTTACCTTTCTTTTATTACGTTTCGACCCAATGTTTTGTCATATAGTTCCCAAGATCAGCTAAATCGCTTACATTTTACGTGAAAATTTTCCATATGTTATCATATTACCCCATCTTTCCAAATGTGGATCAATGTTGCCATTTACGACATTCATAACGGCTGACCACCTACAGCCAACAAAATTAATGATGTAGAGATTTTCTGATGAATGACATGTCATGTGAATGCCAAAAACACCAATATTCCTTGATCAATGATTTTTCTATTCCTGAATGTGTCTGCACTTTCACAGACCATTACATTATTTTGTCACATACATTATTCATATAACAATTTTTCGTCAACATCATTCAATTTATTTAGCGCTTCTTTATGAATTCTAATACGCTGCTCACCGAAAATGATACGTTCGTAAAGCTGTTCTTACGCGTTATAAAAGGCTTCTGTTAATGTACTTAGTACGTTGTGAACTCTAGTGATGTAGAAATTAGTATTCCCCACCAGCAGGAAACGGGAGTGTTCTTTCGCGGCCATTCTTTAGTTGAGATAGGGCCTAATGTAGATTAGGAGTTATGTTCAGTAATACAAATAGTTTCATATGTACTTCATAACGATAGATGTCATTTTCTTAAGCATAATTTAAAATACGTAGACGTTTTTGAAGGTTAATATTTTCACTGTTGAGTGTTTTATGTTCTTTTTTGTATTTTCGACCACCGTGGTTCCAGTTTGGACTTCACAAGAGTAAGATTCGTTTAACACACATATTAAAGAAATTAATATTTTGGCATAGATAAACATGTCGTGCTGTAGTCACAAGTATACCAAGCAGAAGAAGCCAAGTGCGGCCACCGTAAAGTTAGTCAATACGAGAAGTTGACGAGATTGGTGTGATAATAGAGTTATTTCATTCCAAAGTTTGATGCCTCTGTCTTTTACATACATCAATTCCGACGGTTAAATCTGGAACTGAGGTATCCACACATTCTGAGTAATAAATAGGCGTAGTGCTAATCAGTCAATGATTAGACTGACTCTGAGGCATATCTGAAGGCTTCATGTTTACTGTCCAAGAATGCATAGCAACAAGTTCATGAGATGACATATACCGTGCAGTGATATTCGCTCACTTTGAACGCAGAGAGTCCAAATCAGGAAACGTGTAAGAAAGTTTCTGATACAGTGTAATCATTTAGTGGTACACCTCATTCATAAACACAAAGCAATCAAAAAAAAAGTGTGTGTGTGTGTGTGAAATCCTTATGGGACTTAACTGCTAAGGTCATCAGTCCCTAAGCTTAGACACTACTTAACCTAAATCAACCTAAGGACAAAAACACACACCGATGCTCGAGGGTGGATTCGAACCTCCGCCGGGACCAGCCGCACAGTCCATGACTGCAGCGCCTAAGACCGCTCGGCTAATCCAGCGCGGCAGCAATCAAAATTCTATGAAATTTCTTAGAAATGGAGAGCTTCCATTTTTATACCTCAAGCCTCCGTTAACCAAACCTGAAAACAAATTTTGGTTTCACTATCGTCTTCTTGCAGAAGAAGCTGCCACAAGTGAACGATTGCACATGTCTTGGGCGACAGGTGTTTTTTTACCGGACCTTGTTTCAGTCCGCTGTTCCACCCTCACCGCAGTTGGCGGGAGGCAGAGACGGTCCCCACCCTCTCGCCGAGCATTTGCATATCTGTGCAAGACCCTCAGTAACGCGGCAGTTAGCCTTTAAAGCTGCTCGTGTCGCCTGCGATAACACCCGGCTTCTTATGCGCCATTTCTTTGTGTTGGGCCCACGCCCACCCGCTTAAGCTGCTAGCCTGCTATTTTGGCCATAGTCTCGCCATCGCCTCTAACTACAATGCTTTTTTCATAAATTAAGGAGATAATGTAACTTACTGTATAGCAACGCCCAAGTTCGTGTAATGGCGCTGCTTGGATCTTAGGAGGAGAGCAGAGACCTACCTCACCGATTAAATTGTAGGAATCTGTGTTTTGTTCAAAAATAACCGTTAAAGTTCACCAAGGGCCATTGTACAAACATTCTCAGATCAAGCATGTACAGCAGCGACACGTACGCGCGTGTTGAGTTCTCGTAGTAAGTTATGAACGCTGCAAAACCGAAACCTGTCATCACTTTAATAAATTAATACACTACTGGCCATTAAAATTGCTACACCAAGAAGAAATGCACATGATAAACGGGTTTTCATTGGACAAATATATTGTACAAGAACTGACAGGTGATTACATTTTCACGCAATATGAGTGCATAGATCCTGAGAAATCACTACCCAGAACAACCATCTCTGGCCGTAATAGCGAATTTGATACGCCTGGGAATTGAGTCAAACGGAGCTTGGATGGCGTGTACAGGTACAGCTGTCCATGCAGCTTCAACACGATATCACAGTTCATCAAGAGTAGTGACTGGCGTATTGTGACGAGCCAGTTGCTCGGCCACCATTGACCAGACGTTTCCAATTGGTGAGAGATCTGGGGAATGTGCTGGCCAGGGCAACAGTCGAACATTTTCTGTATCCTGAAAGGCCCGTACAGGACCTGCAACATGCGGTCGAGCATTATCCTGCTCAAATGTAGGATTTCGTGGGGATCGAATGAAGGGTAGAGCCACGGGTCGTAACACATCTCAAATGTAACGTCCACTGTGGCGTCAATGCGAACAAGAGGTGACCGAGACGTGTAACCAATGGCCAGGTGATACGCCAGTATAGCGATGACGAAAACACGCATCCAATGTGCGTTCTCCACGATGTCGCCAAACACGAATGCAACCATCATGATGCTGTAAACAGATTCAGGATTCATCCGAAAAAACGACGTTTTGCCATTCGTGCAACCAGGTTCGTCGTTGCGTACACCATCGCAGGCGATCCTGTCTGTGATGCAGCGTCAAAAGTAAAAGAAGCCATGGATTCCGAGCTGATTGTCCATGCTGCTG
The DNA here is from genome assembly GCF_023864345.2 of Schistocerca serialis cubense. NCBI lineage: Eukaryota > Metazoa > Arthropoda > Insecta > Orthoptera > Acrididae > Schistocerca > Schistocerca serialis. The sequence continues at coordinate 737,766,815 of NC_064643.1, read as the reverse complement.
CAAACGTCGTCGAACTGTTCGTGCTGAAGGTTGTTGTCTTGCAAACGTCCCCATCTGTTGACTCAGCGATCGAGACGTGGCTGCACGATCCGTTACAGCCATGCGGATAAGATGCCGGTCACCTCGATTGCTAGTGATAAGAGTCCGCTGGGATCCAGCGCGGCGTTCCGTATTACCGTCCTGTACCCACCGATTCCATATTCTGCTAACAGTCATTGGGTCTCCACCAACGCGAGCAGCAATGTCGCGATACGATAAACCGCAATCGCGATAGGCTACAATGCGACCTTTATGCAAGTCGGGAACGTGATGGTATGCATTTCTCCTCCTTACACGAGGCATCACAACAACGTTTCACCAGGCATCGCCGGTCAACTGCTTTTTGTGTATGAGAAATCGGTTGGAAAGTTTCCTCATGTCACCACGTTGTAGGTGTCACCACCGGCGCCAACCTTGTGTGAATGCTCTGAAAAGGTAATAATTTGCATATCACAGCATCTTCTTCGTGTCAGTTAAATTTCGCGTCTGTAGCATGTCATCTTCGTGGTGTAGCAATTTTAATGGCCAGTACTGTATGTGACCGCCAAAATGATTTCTAAACTTTACCCATGTAAAACAATACTCACCAAACAAACTTACGGATATTTTAAAATGCTGTGAACGTTCTTTGGCACCTATCCTGAAGATAGTATCTCGATCGTGACGTAACGTGTCGACTGAAACGTAATTCCTATTTATGAATCTGGGTGGTCCAGCCAACCGTTATTAACTGATCAAATTCTCTATATCTAATGATATGTAAACTCAGTGATCTTTCTTAGACGTCCTACAGAGGAATCGGATAATAAATATACCCTAAAGTAGACAGTCAGGATGTTGCGTTAGCTAATTTAGCGTAACGAAGGTACCCATGAATCTGACTAGCCCTACAGGGATTTAACCCGGTGTCTTCCACTATGCGTACCAAATGTATTGGCATCGCATCATTTCGCTCGGTCTGTGGGCGATCTTGCGCAACTTTTACGACTAAGTTACTATAGCGGGGAAGGCGCTTGAAATATCAGAGTCTGAGCGATAGCATAATCCGGAGGCTCGGCACGAGCATCTCGGAAACTGCACGACCTGTCGCTGTTCGAGGAGTGCTGTGGTGAGGGTCTTCAACATGCGGCGAAAACTAGGTGACACCACGTCCAGACGTCGTTGGGTTGGGCGGCTGTCCCTCATTACAGATGTCGGACGTCGTAGACTGGACGGTCTGGTGAAACAGGACAGGCGGCAAACTGTGGCGAAAGCAGCATCAGACTTTGCGCAGATTACAAATCTGTGTGAACACATAGCCTGCCGAACAATAGGGCTTTTCAGCCCACCACCCATGAATGTGAAAATATTGCCACCACAACATCGACAACTACAGCTGATGTGGTCACTTGACCTTCAACATTGGACGTTTGAGCAGCAGCAGAGCTTTGGATGGACTCATGAACGCAAATACCCTCTTCATCATGCCGCTGGAATGGCGCGAATCCGTCGTCTTGCAGGGGAACCGCTGCTTGACACCTGTACCGTACGACTGAGACAACCTGGCGGCGGCTCCATTATGCTCTAAGGAGCAATCACATGGGCTTGCATGCGTCCAGCGGAGCTCGAGAATTGCACAGTGATGGCAAAGAAGTATCATACACTGGCAGTGGTATTTTTCACCTACATAGTGCGCTATGTCAGAAGGACTGGAGTATGATAGAGTGGTTCGTGGATTATAGTGGCGATTTCCAATTGATGTGATCGACCCTCAATCGCCATATCTGAACCAGATAGAACACATCTGGGATGTGATTGAACGTGGCTTCAGAGCTCATCGCCTCCCTCCCCGGAAATTACAGGAATTGGGTGCAGACGTGGTGTCAACTCCCTCCAACGATATACCACAACCTCATTCCTTCCATGCCACGACGCGTCGCCGCTGTTATCGCTGCCAACGTTTTATGTACCGGATATTGGGTGGTTGGTCATAATGTTCAGACTGTGGGGGGTCTCTACATTACCTCTCTTCATCATTTCGTTGAACATTTAATATACTCAACACCGGCACCTCAGTTCCGGGCGTAAACTGTAAACTATAATTTAAAAATGGTTCAAATGGCTCTGAGCACTATGGGACTTAACATCGGAGGTCATCAGTCCCCTCGAACTTAGAACTACTTAAACCTATCTAACCTAAGGACATCACACACGTCCATGCCCGAGGCAGGTTTCGAACCTGCAACCTTAGCAGTTGCGCGGTTCCGGACTGTAACGCCTAGAACCGACTATATAAAAGAACACTTAGCAGCTGAGTGTGTCTATAGTGGTCAGAACGTATATTACCTTTATTTCCCCTGACATTTTACTAGGACTTTTGGTTCCAGAATGAGATTTACACTCCGCTGTAGAGTGAAAATCTCATTCTGGAAACATCCCCCAGGGTGTGGCTAAGCCATGTCTCCACAATATCCTATCTTTCAGGAGTGCCAGTTCTGCAGGTTGCGTAGGAGAGCTTCTGTAAAGTTTGGAAGGTAGGAGACGAGGTACTGGCAGAATTAAAGCTGTGTGGACGGGGCGTGTGTCGTGCTTTGGTTAGCTCAGTTGGTAGAGCAGTTGCCCGCGAAAGGCAAAGGTCCCGAGTTCGAGTCTCGGTCCGGCACACAGTTTTAATCTGCGAGGAAGTTTCAAAACTTTTGGTAATTATTGAAGCCCCACAAGCATATTGAACACATCTATGTGCTGTATGTGAGTATATACACCCTTTCCAATGTTCACCGGATGAATGAAAGCATATATGAAAGTATACAAGGTAAATTTCAGTATCCAGATCTGTGGGAGAAAAAGTAGTCTGCTATCGTGATGGAATAGCCAACCCCATAAAGCAAATACCACGCAGAAAATCGGTTTCTGTTCGCCTTGGACGATTGTCTTGTACAGGTTGGCACCGCACAAAAGGGAACTCTCTGGCACTTCCGCAGTAATGGAAGCCTGGGTTCCAAAAGGGTTCAAAAAGTGTTTCGGTAGACGCGAGATGGGCGACACCAACTAAGTGTGAGTAAACGTATTCATAGTTAATTCTCTATCTCATTTTTGTAGATTTCTGCTTCGGTCAAAATTAACGTCTTGCTCTCATCGCTCATTGCTCGTCGAGCGGTGTACGGAATGTTTCTGGTTAGTTTCAGAACAATATAACCAGTTGCACTTGACCACGTATGCAAGCTATTGTCCTGCTCCAAATCTGTTCAAAAATATGGACTCCTGATGTATCTCCTCAGGTCAGTCGGATTTAGTTCGTTGGTGATCTCACGAGTGTGTTATAACTGAATAGATTTCCAAGTATCTTTGTTGTTTCAGCACGTGTTAAGTACGGCTCTGAAACCCACAGTTCGCAGATCACGACTCACAGCAATGTATCCTGTCAAATTTTGTCAGCTGGATTTTACCTTTAGTGTTATGCAGATTTTTTGTTTGTGACGATCATGAGTTCGCGGATTGTGAGAAACGTTACACGTCACAGTTACTCAATCTCGGATTAAAACCTACAAATTAGTTTCAGAAATTCTTCTCAAGTGCAACTATTGAGAGTTAATTCTTATTGAGGAATTCTTGTTCACTTGCTTCGGGCACTCAAGTCAAGGGAACGGTAGTTTGCCAATGATGTGAAGTCTTCCTTCATTCTTATATTCGTCCTGAATCTCTATTATATTAGTATATGTGGATGAATTTCGCCATTGAAAAATTCCTCTGATCCTTCCATAGTTAATAATTAATGATATATCGTGCTGGGTTCCCCAAGACGCAGTTGTAAATGTAATTTTGTAATTTAACCAAGAGCGTTATGTAGAACAGCAACCATCACCAAATTATTAGTTCTTTATCTCATTACTTTGTTCAGCTCTTCTTGAACAAATGTGATATTTTTACCAGAGCAAATGCTTACGCATTCCCTCGCAAACTTCCATTTTATGTCCTACTCCTATCCATTGTGCAACGGATAAATATGGTCAAATTATTTATTTAATATTTATTCAACTATCATATACGTGCAGATCAGGTAACTCATTTCATCTAAAAATTAAAAGTTTCTGTTGCATGTATATCCAAATAGCGTGTCCCAACCTTCCATATCAATAGATGCCTCTTTTTTATGAACAGCTTCATCACGAGCACCAATACCCAACCAGATATCTCACAGACAGATACCCGTCAACTGATCAGCATAAGTGGGTTTGTATTACATGGAATTAGAAAGAATTTAATTCTGTTGTTACTCGTACAGTAGGGGGTCAGGTTTTCCGCTTAGAAGCGATTGTATTAATTCCTGAATTATTTAATTATTTTTAAAGGCTCAAACTTATAATAAGCGTATATTGATAATTTTTACTTATGGACCGTCTGACAGCAACTGAATAAAACACAATTTTAGTGCCATACGCGTTTCGCCTTTATTTTCTGCAAGGCATCATGAGTGGCAGGTTGCGTGGACAATTTCTTACATATTACGCTCCTGTTGCATTTTTGGTGTTGTTCTTCTTCTTGTGAGTGCCAATTTTCGGTTTTTTTCACACATTCCACAGCTCCATTAACTGAACGCTTGTTTGAAAATGCAATAGGAGCGTAATATGAAAGAAATTGTCCACGCAACCTGCCACTGATGATGCCTTGCAGAAAATAAAGGCGAAACACGTATGACACTAAAATTGTGTTTTATTCAGTTGCTGTCAGACGGTCCATAAGTAAAAATTATCAATATACCGTAATATTACACACAACTGAGGAAGACAAGACTAAAAATGTTGAAGGGGATTCTTAATTCTATCACATCGCCCTTCTTGCCATTGCATATTAGTTCTTATGAATCAGCCAACTATCGGAGCCAGCATCTCTTCGAAAGCCTCCGTAAACAGGTCAGGTGCTGTTGGAAAGAGCGGGGACTCCATGGGCACGCTTTCTCCATAGTCACGTCCAAGGGAGTTCACAGAATCGATCGAAATGTGCTGAAACAAAATATAAAACATGCCATGCCCAGTTACTTCCGTAAACGAAGACGAACTTCAAAACTCTTCATTATATCTGTTCATAGTACCTTGATCCGGTGTGTGTACCAAATCTATTTGCTGACTTGGTATTTTGCCTGCAGGTACATTGACTAATTAACTACATTTTCCGCTTACTGCGTGCCTCACTCTCAACATTTCTTCGATGCTGCGGCAGTCTGCAGGTTGAAAACGAATTCTGGGTACCTCAGTTATGGTCTGCTACAAATTATCTCTACAGTAGAGTCTTAGCCTTTCATTTTAGAGTTTGTTTCACAATTTCCATTCAAGGCTTCTTGGGTATGCAGCGGAGACTTTCAAGATCCATCGTCCGAGAATGTTCGGATGTGAAATTAAGTTAAGGATCAGGTTACATTAATAGCTCCTGCTCCACTGTACGCGCTCAACGTGGAGAATGACCTCAGAACTGAGTAATCTCGTTGTGGTAAAAATTAATTTATAATGAAGAACGGCCACATGGTAACAATATTTTTCAGCAATGTTCCTAAGTTCGAAAATGGTGTGTAACATGTGTAATGTTAGATAGTTGGAGATTTATCACCAAAGACGGTCCTAACCGTCCCTTCTGCGATATCCTTAGCTTGTGTCTCTGGCTGCTCAGGTGTAACACTTTGTGCGTCATAAATTCGTATAATCATATCATTTTATGTTTACTGTCCAGTTGACAAAAAGAAGTTCAAAAAACCTGCTTGAGTATTATATTTGTGTGTGTAAATAGTCGAAGATCACGGGGCGGAGGTGTTCGACCAAATCTGGATGTGACAGAGGACAGGGTACTTGGAAACTCCAGAACCCGTTTGGGTACTCTGGGAACTAATTGGCTTGTGGGTCATACAACCTTCAATAGTGATAAAGGCGAGTCCATAAACTCGATAGGTTTTTTGAGTATAGTGTTTCATTGATGATAATTACAGCATTTGTGCAGGGAAACACAGACACGCATTTTCGATCGTATCTACCGCGCGGGTTTTAAAAAAAGTAATGTGTAGTACTGCTCCTGAACAATAAGTCATATTATAAATTTATTCACTTCAGTAAACATCTTTTATCCATCCCAAGAAGTTGGTGCCCTCTTCCCGAATTTGCGGTCACCTTTTGTTTTTGTAGTACACCTCCTGGTGTATATTCAGGCAGAAAACATCTCTGATGCGTCACCTATTAAACCGCGCTAGCGTACGAAACTAGCAATTACGGTCTGTAAACGTAAATCTCTTTGTCAACATGATGTATCTCAACATTAATCTGTAACGTCCAAAAATTTGTTTTATTCCAAAATTTACACATTTTATATTCCTGCATTCATTACACTCATTTTTCGATATTGCACCACAAGCTACCGTTGACATTACACTCAGACGCATATAATCAAAAAGACCCAACAAATAATTAGCATAAACGTGATAATCCTGTTTATGGCCTAAAAATGTTAGTGATCCATAGCAAGTTATTAATAGTAAAAACTAATCTTAATGGGTATCCAAGCCGTAAATGGATCTCTTTTATATCTAGAGGAGTGTACATGAGAAACAATGTGTCAACAAATGCCTTTAAAGTCACTATTCTCAGTTTCTACGGAAACGTAAGAGCCCCAGTTATGTTCAATTGCTATACCTTAGCGGTACTCTAGATACTCTACAGCAGTGTTCCCATAAAGCAAGAGCGGAATACTAGGTTGCAAATATATAAATCAGAAAGTAACAAGAGAAACTTATGTACAATATATTCTCGTTGCGATGGTTACTGCGTGTTTCAATAGTTTTGGTAAGATTATTTGAACAGTGACAGACGGAATGTGAGAGCTATGAATTTGGAAAACTTTTGCCGTATTATGCGAGCAATTGTATAAAGAGTGTTGAATGCTACGAAGCTATAATTGTTTTCTGGACATGTTTCTATAACAATCGGTTTGATTCTCTCATTCTCGCATGCCCTGATTTCTCAGGTAAGGTTCAAATGGCTCTGAGCACTATGGGACTCAACATCTTAGGTCATAAGTCCCCTAGAACTTAGAACTACTTAAACCTAACTAACCTAAGGACATCACACACACCCATGCCCGAGGCAGGATTCGAACCTGCGACCGTAGCAGTCCCGCGGTTCCGGACTGCAGCGCCAGAACCGCTAGACCACCGCGGCCGGCTTCTCAGGTAAGGACATAATTCTAAAAGCTACGTAAAATTCTCTTAGACTCCGTACCGCGTTACCACACAGGCTATATTGAACCAAAAGCCTTTGCTCCGTTAACGTATTAAGAGAGTAATCTGCTGTAAATCTCTACTGACCCTGCACACCGTGTGGACGTTAAATACCGTGTTGCGACGTAAAACCGTGTTTGGCTTCAGGGTAAAGTTCAGAGTAGTTATTCCACGGCAGGAACTCTACAAACGAGCCGCTAGCACGGAAATGTTCTGGTTGATTTCGATAGAAAGTTAACTGCATTTATAATTTGGTATCTGCATGAAAACACTCTGTAATAAAGCCCTGTAGTTGAAACAGCAGAAGAGCGTGGCACGGCGTCACGGAATATCAGCAGTATATAACAGTAAGCCACGCTAAAGGACCTATTGTCACGGAATACGGTCGTTTGCACCTGTACGGGCACAGATCGGGTGTATACTTTCTAGACAATTAATTCAGGCCAATCGTACTATGATCGACGTAACCCCACTTGAAACGGTACTTCGCGAGCTGGGCAGGTTATAACGAGGCGTTATCTTGCTCTCACACTTTAACAAGCTCTGGGATTTTATGAACTTTTAAAAATTGCTCGTATTAGGCAAACTGATCAGCTGCAATTTTCCTGAAGATATATGAGTCTCAACTTTATCTTCGAAAAGGATAGAAGTTTTACGGCACGGGCTCTTTACTTCGTTTGCATTTATAGCGAATCTCTCTGCCAGCGCAAAGTCTCAAGCGACTATAGAAAAGTGCAACAGGGTGTTCGGAAATTTCTAGGACTTGCAGAGGGGAGTGAGTACATAATATTTTGGATAGAAATCTTAGTTCGGAAACGTATCATTTCAGTTCTACGATGGCTGCTATTCAGATGTATAACGCATCCACGTCTGTTTAGGGATAGAGATATGCCTCCGAGCTGCTTGTCCTGGCATGCAGTAGGGTACAAAGGATGACGTGTACTACGTCAGACGGTCACGTGATGTCATTTTAACGTCGCATACAAGAGACATTTGTAGAGACAGAGGATGATCACCGTGCACGATTTCTGGTTCCTGTACTGGGAAATTGAGAGACGTCTAACATGCTGACTGTGTACCACAAAATGATTCGTAGGTTCAATATCTATAACAACGTTGGTGATCGTCACATAGAGCCGCTGTTGCAATGCACCTGTACTGTTATTTACGTACAGTATGTTACGTGCTTTTTGGTTTCGGAATAATATAAACACGTATTATTTAAGTGTTAACATAAATATGCTGAAAACGTAAATGGATGTTTCGTTATGTTTCCTCTCGAAATGTAACCTAATAACTGAACTGCCTCACGCCTGATTACGAGGGTCACTCCAAAAGAAATGCACACTATTTTTTTTTTAATCCATCTTTTGTTCTACATGTTTGAAAGTTATACAGTGTGTAGATACATTCTTCAGGAGCAATATTTTCATTTCTACACATAATTTCCATCCCTCTCAACTGCCTTACGCCATCTTGGAACCAGCACTTGTACACCCGCACCGTAAAATTCTGGGCCAACCTGTTGGAGCAACTGTTTGGCAGAGACTTTCAGTTTCCCAGAGAGATGATAGTCACATGGAGCCAGGTCAGGACTGTAAGGCGGGTGTTTCAGTGTTGTCCACCCGAGTTTTGTGATCAGTTCCATGGTTGTTTGACTAACATGTGGCCGTGCATTGTCATGCAACAGCAAAACATCCTGTTTTTGCCGATGTGGTCGAACACGACTCAGTCGAGATTGAAGTTTCTTCAGTGACGTCACATATGCATCAGAATTTATGGTGGTTCCACTTGGCATGATGTCCACAAGCAAGATTCCTTCGGAATCGAGAAACACCATAGCCATAACTTTTCCAGCAGATGGTGTGGTTTTGCATTTTTTTATTCTTAGGAGAATTTGCATGATGCCACTCCATTGATTGAATCTTCGTCTCTGGTGCAAAATGATGGAGCCGTGTTTCATCACCTGTCACAATTCTTCCAAGAAATTCATCTCCATCATTCTCGTACTGTTCCAAAAGTTCGCTGCATACCGTTTTTCTTTTTTTTTTTTGTGAGCCACTTTGAGCATCCTGGGAACCCACCTGGCACAAATCTTTTTAACGCCAACACATTCAGTATTCTGCAAACACTTCCTTCCCCTATCCCAACGCAGCGTGACAATTCGTTCACTGTGATGCGTCTGTCAGCAGTCACCAATTCGTTAACTCTCTGCACACTGTCTGGAGTGTGTGCAGTACGAGGCCTGCCGCTGCGAGGACAATCCTCAATATTGCCGTGCCCGCTTTCATCACGTAACCTGCTTGCCTACCGACTAACTGTACTGCGACCGACAGCAGCATCTCCATACACCTTTTCCAACCTCTTGTGAATGTTTCCCACTGTCTCGTTTTCACAGCACAGGAATTCTATGACAACACGTTGGCTCTGACGAACGTCAAGTGTAGCAGCCATCTTGAAGACATGCTGTGACGGCGCCACTCAAGGGAACAGGTTGAACTAAATTTGAAAACAAGCGGTAAGGATGTATCTACACACTGTAAAACTTCCTCACATGCAGAATGAAAACTGAATTCTTACAAAAAATTGTGTGCATTTCTTTTCGAGTGACCCCCGTAGGTACCTCAAGCAGAAGTGGGTGAGTTAAACAACTGAATTGAAACCCTTGTAAAACGGAAACAGTATGTTGCCGGACCTGCGTTCCTCTTATGAATATTGTGTAATCACTCCCTTTACAAGTCCTAGGAGTCTGTAACGGAAATTTCCGAAATATCTGTCGTAGAACAATAAAGGAACGAAACCGCTAAATTACAGACCTATATCACTAACATCGGTTTGTTGCAGAATTCTCAAACATTTTCTGAATTCGGATATAACGAATTGCCTTGAGAATGAGAAGTTTAAATCCACGAATCAGCATGATTTTAGAAATCTTCGATCGTGCGAAACACGGTTTGCTCTTTTCTCTCACGATACACTGCGAACTATGGATGAAGGGCAACAAGCTGAGTCCAGCTTTCTAGATTCCCGAAAAGCATTTGGCACGGTAGCCCACTGCAGACTGTTAACAAAAGCACGAGGTCTGGCTCTAAACGTAGAAAGAAAAATCTAAGTAAATATGAGGGAGTTAGTAGCGTCATGCTTAACCCAGTCACTTGTTTAAATATCTGGGCGTAACGTTGCAAAATGGCACGAGCACGTGATGATTGAGGTAGGGAAGGTGAATGGATGACTTTGGTTTATTAAGAGAGTTTTGGTTATGTGTGCTTCATCTGTAAAAGAAACCCCATATAGGACACTGGCGCTACGTATTCTTCAGTACTGCTCGAGCGTTTGGGGTCCTCGCCAGGTCGGATTAAAGTCAGACATCGAAGTAGTGCAGAGGCAGGCTGCTAGACTTTCTATCAGTAGGTTCGACTGCAAGCAGGTATTGCAAAGGTGCTTCGAGAACTCAAACGGGAGTGCCTGGAGTGAAGGAGATGTTTTTCCGAGGGACACTACTGAGAAAATGTAGAGAAACGAATTTGAAGCATTGGTGGTAAGACACAGGGTGGTGCACGAAATGTGTTACCATTTTGTTGTTGAATATAAACTTTATTGTCAATGCAATCTGAAAGGAACATATACTACAATGAAGAGCCGTGCATGGAGATTTGTTCAAACTCAACACATGCTCAATATGTCTACCATTTCGTTTCCTAACTTCCTTCAAACGAACACTGAAGTTAGTGGTTACCCTACGGCACATGTCTTCCGTAATTTCACTGCAAGCTTGAAGAATATGGCTTCTGAGCTCCATTAAAGCACGTGGACGTTCCCGGAACATTTTTTCCTTTAGATACCCCCAAAGAAAAATGTCATATGGATTGAGGTCTGGACTGTTGGAGGGCCAATTTTGTCCGTCAATGAAGCGACCTGGAAATCTGAGTCAAATGACCCGCCTGTCAACAGTGTTTGCAGTATGTGGCCTTGCTCCATCTAGCATGAACCACTGCGTGTTGAAGGGCAAGGCAGTAGCAAGAAGCTGTGGAATGAAGCTAATACGAAGCATGCTCAAATAACGCTCTCTGTTCGCAGTTTCTTCAAAGAAAAAGGGCCCAATAAGTCCGTGACTGGAAACTGCTGCCCACGCTGTAATCCTCGGAGCATAATGTTGTCGTTCATGAAGCACTTGTGGGTTTTCAGTGGCCCAAAAGAGTACATTTTGTTTCTTAACTACACCGCCTAAATGAAAATACGCCTCGTCTGAAAACCTAACGTTGTTGAGAGTTTCTTCCCTATCCTCCGCCCTCTAACAAACAGTAATCTCTGGTGCTTGTGTTCTTCAGTGAGATTCTGTGCACAGGTTATCTTTTATGGGTACATATGGAAGTCACTTTTAAGAATGCGTTGAACAGAGTGTCTGAATATTCCCAGTTGCACTGCTACCTTTCTACACGATTTCACGGGATTTCTCTGGACAGCAACTCGTACCGCTTCAATATTCTCCAACGAACAAACAGGCTTAGGCTGAGTTCGCTTCGCTTCCAATACTGTTCCTTCCTGTACAAATTTATCGTACAACCTTTTGATAGTCTTCTTGCAAGGGACCCATCGTGTGTTAAACTGTGGTCTAAAACACCTCTGAGTCACAACAAGGCTTTTCGTTTCATGAAAAGTAACACAATTGCCGATCGTTGCTGTGTCGACAGTCTTCCATTGTCAGCCGTTGCTGCTTACTAGTCTCCTACCGGCAGCATCGTGAATTACACGTCATTTCGTAACCTATTTGTTTTTCCAAGCTCTGCTGGCACTGCTGTAGAGATCCCAGTTGGGTATCTAATGTGCGTCGTAAATTGTAAAAGAAACAATTGGTAACACATTTCGTGCGCCACCCTGTACATTTCGCGTAGGGACCATTAAAATAAGAGAAACAAGTACCTATACAGAGGCTTATATACAGGGTTACTTCCCTCGATCCTTTTTCTAGTGGAACAGGGAATAAAATGACAGGGTACCCTCCGCCACGCAGCGTACGGTGGCTTACGGATTGTGTAAGTAGATGTAGATGCAGATGCCACTGGTTTCGTTGCACAGACACGTTGGAAAAGCTGAATAACATACATCTGCTTGAGCTGTTGAGTGTCAACAGCAGTGGTCTTGATGTTAAAGCTACTCGATAAACGTTCGAGTGGTAAGTCTTTTGTAATGAGTCTACTACGTTCTGTGGGGCGAAAGATGTACGCTGTCAGTTTCAGTACATCTTTTTCTTTAGGCTTCTTATGGTTCCATTTGCGGAGGATATGAGGAAATGACAGAACCGGCTTACCAAGAGCGAAAGCTATGCTGACAGACCGAAGCAAAGTAAATTTGTATTGACACTATCAGAAAATACCACACGAAAATTTTATCACGAATTCCTTTATGATTTTGGTCTTTGAAGCCTACCTCATCTTACGGAAATTCGCTCTCTATACTGTTCTGCAGGTTGTTCTGCAGCCTTGACGTCTTCACATTGAGTGCGTCGTAGCCTTCTTAACGGCACGCAGGAAAGAGTATTGTCATAAGGAAAAGTCCCCATTGTATACCACTCAGATTTAGCGGTGAGATGGCCCAGTGGATCAAGCATAAAAACAGGAAGAAGTTGTACTGTACAGCGAAAAAACGGAGCAAAATAGAAACAGCGCACGGTCCATGCTCAATATGTGCAACATCCAGCGGATGTGAACCACCACAGCGTCATATTGAACTACGAAGTGGAGATCCGTGTTCAGATCTCATTTATGCACCATACTTTTAGTTTTCACACAATTACTAACTGTCCGTCCGGTCATTGACGGGTCTCTTCAGTGTATTCAGATATAAGTCTGTGTCGTGGTGTAACGTTCGTTGCAGCAGCGAAGCGTAACGAAGGAAACTCCATACTTAGGTACATCCTATTTGTTCGACACAAGTACGGCACGCTATGACTCCTGAATTCCGTTTTTGAAGTTTGTAGTAAAATAGTTGTTTTCATTTCTGTGAGAAGTCCATGCGGCATCGCGCCTTGTTTCACTATTTATCACATCTACTTCCGACGTAATATATTCTTACCGGGTGACTCATATTCTGTAATCAGTGTACAGTATGACAAGTGCCAAGACTACACAGAAAGAACAGACATGTGAATGTCTGGACGAACTGTTCATAATTTTTTTTTTTTTAAGGGAGGGGCGTGTGTGCACGTGGTTGGATCTGAACACGGCTCTCCTGCTTTACAATCCAACATAGCGACCACACAGCTACGATTCCATGGCCATACAAATTCGCTAGACGTTGCACACCCTGAGCTTCGACCGTTCGATGTTTCTATATTGCTTCTTTTTCCACAGTTCAGTACACCTAGCCGGCCGCGGTGGTCTCGTGGTTCTAGGCGCGCAGTCCGGAACCGCGGGACTGCTACGGTCGCAGGTTCGAATCCCGCCTCGGGCATGGATGTGTGTGATGTCCTTAGGTTAGTTAGGTTTAAGTAGTTCTAAGTTCTAGGGGACTGATGACCACAGAAGTTAAGTCCCATAGTGCTCAGAGCCATCAGTACACCTTTTTCCTGTATTCATGTTTGATCTGTGTTGACGTTTTGACGGTCTGTATACTGGGACATTGTATCACTAAATTTGAGGCGGGTGTCAGTTCTTCACACTTAATGTTCATTCAGAGCAGAGGAAATACGTAAGATCATGATTTCTATTTGTTGAAAAGACAGCTGCTTCACCCAGTATCTTAATCGTAAGGAAGTTCGTGTACACTAGGAAATGTTCCTTCTGAATGCAAATTCTTTCATTTATGGGAGTTGGTGTAAGTTTCTGCAAAGTAAGCTGCTACCACAACTGACAATGACCCTAACATTCACGTGACCAATAAACTCGTAGAACTTGACCTTTTACTAATGCTTCACTGATCCTAATGCAGCTGAATTACTTTTCCCTTCCGTGTTAGTAGGATGAAACTAATGTAGCTGACGTAAAACAAGATACAACCTCAGAATAATATATACCACAAATAAGTTACCAAAGTGAAATCTGTAATACTATGATGTTAGAAACACTAGTGTAATATGTCTAAATGCTTTGGTAATACTCCTAAGTTGTTCTCCAGGCACGCGCATTGTGATACTTTGGAACTCTCGGCAAGTAAGCTCACATGTTAACAAAAGTAACAAGGACCTGATAGATAGCATCACTTTCGAAATAACTACTTTACATGTATAGACTTCGTCAAACGGGAAGCCGTCGTCTTATAGACTAATAACAGTAATTCACGTTCCATAACTTATAGCTATGTGAAAACATGTTTGCTAAGTAGGTATACAGCGGGGTAGTCATGGTGGGGGATGCTACAGGCGGATCGGTTCATATCATTTGACATCTATTCTATTTCTCTGAACTAATTTGAGCCTCATTCATGTGTCTGTGAGTTTTAAACCAATATAGTTGAGTACATCTTTGAGAAATACAAAAGACATCCCTTCACTTTTGCCAATCTCATGGCAATGGAAGAGGTGCCTGTCGCCTTCGTCGACATCGTTGTCCACAACATCGGATTCCATCGCATATTCTTTTCGCCACAGTTACGCAAGTGCTTCGCGAAAGGGATACTTTCACCGTCAGCAGGCGTTGTGGTGTTCCATGTAGACGCCGCACAACCGAACTGGAAGGTAGTTGTGTTTGTCGATAACACCGCCACTCCTCTGCTCCGTGCCTGATTACTGACCTGCAAACCGTTGCCGTTAAGGCTCGTGTGGATCAATTTACTCTCTGTATTTACCATCACAGAGAGTGACAGCTTCTGAGGATATCTTTTAGGACAACTCCCCCGGCCATTCAATGCCAATTATACGAGGGCTATTCGGAAAGTAAGGAACGATAGGTCGCGAAATGGAAACCACTGTGAAGATCAAAACTGTTTTATTTGCGACAGTTAGCTACAACTTCCAACTACTTATCTCCATAGTCACCGATCCGACTTAGACGTTTGTAGTAGCGTTGTACCAACTTTCCAATACCCACGTTACAGAAGGCAGCTGCCAGTGCTTTCCGCCAATTCTCTACGCTGGCGTACAGCTTGTTGTCTGCGCCAAAATGTTGTCTCCATAGGCAGCGGTTCATGTGAGTAGAGATGGAACTCAGAGGGAGACAAATAGGGCCTGTATTGTGGGTAATCAAACATTTCCAATTGGAAACGATGCAGGAGCATCTTCAATGCCCCTTCAGAATTCGGCTGAGAATTGTCTTAAAGAAGAAAACGCACGACAGTTATGTAAAGTAGGCTGCATAGCTTCAGGCGAAATTTCTCACCAAGCCCTCATACTTCGCGTGAGACACTATTGTTCTAGGTATCTTTACGTGCTGCCTGTGCACTTGGAACTAAAACGAACGACATAATGCGATCGACAGGCATACTAGAGACACTGTCCAACACACCTGTGCAGAACTTCATCAGATTTTCACTGTGGTTTCCATTTTGCGACCGATCGTTCCTTACTTTCCGAATAACTCTCGTGTATCATGAAGATCCGACAATGCTCGCAGTGGGGGTCGAGTTTTAGAGAACCTCTTGATATCTTGCCTGCATGCTAAGCAAATATACTACTACGCATTTCAGCGGTGTTACAGTGTCATCCTCGGCCATCGCTTTCTGGTTCTGCTCCACAGCCCTCTCCGACGCGGTTCAGTGAGAAGTGTGACCTTCATTCTAGTTACCACTTCCCGCTCAGGATTCGCCTATGTGATGCAGCATTGCCTGAAAAGACGCCGTCGAGATGGATGATCAACAGAATTAACCGTTGGCAGCGCAATCAGGCAATGTCCAGGAATGGGTGGACCACATCACGAAAGTGTCCACCATGCCGCTGACTTACCCACGCAACATCTTAAGAGCCAACCTAAGCCTTCGTGTGCTGATAAACTCCTCTGAGTAACCCGTGTCAGGCGTGTCACTCTGCGACAGTTTAGGTGCCGCCTAACGGCGGACAGTCTAGTGATCTTTCGAATAGTGAGACCAAAGTCTCGACGCATAATGAAGAAGAGTAAGGAAGGTCATGGTAGGCATTCCTGGACTCTCTAAAACCCTCCACCTGTTGTACAAAAGTATGGGAAGGCATGAGGAGGAGTGCCAGTAAATACAGGCACACACCTATTGCAGCAATGCTGTAGTAGGGGGCCTCTAAGCAGCATTCGGAGACATCGCCCAGACAATGGTAGAGCATTTTACGATGACTTACTGACACGTAAAACAATGACACAGAGGTCCGTCATCAAAATGCCAGTGTATCTGGGATTGTAAAACAGTTAAGACCCTTAGACGCCGGGAAGGATTCTGCTCCAGACGCTATCTCCGTAAGATTTTATGTTGACTATGCTACAAATATAGTACCATTCTTATCCCTCATCTATCAGAGATCACTGGAACAGCGGAAAGCTCCAAGGGTTGGAAGATGGCCCAGGTCATAGCAATCTGTAAAATGGGTAGAAAATGGGATGCACATAATTACCAGCTAATTTCACTGACATCGATCTGTTGTAGACTCATGGAACATATTTTGTATTCAGACATAATGACCTTGCTAGACTCTGAGAAGCTCATATGCAAAAACCAGCACGTTTTTAGAGAACAGCGGTCATGCGAGACACTGCTGGCCCTCTTTATGCATGATATACAACAGGTTCTAGATACCGGCTCCCAGGTTGATGCCATACTTCTCGACTTTCGAAAGGCGTTCGACTCAGTTCCGCATTGTCGCTTGCTCCAGAAAGTGCGCGCTAACGGCCTATCCTATGACATATGTGGTTGGATAGATAGTTTTCTAACAGACAGGGAGCAGTATGTCGTCCTGAACGGGGTGACTTCAACAGAAACAAGCCTAACGTCAGGTGTGCCCAAGGGCAGTGTAATACGTCCGCGGCTTTTTACGATTTACATAAACGATCTGGTTGATGGTATTGACAGCAGCATTAGACTGTTTTCCGATGATGCTGTAGTGTACAGGAAAATAGCATCACGCGAAAGTTGTCAACAAATTGATGAGGATTTTCAGAAAATAAATGCGTGGTGTAATGACAGGCAGTTATCTCTCAATATTAGTAAGTGTAATCTACTGCGTATAACAAGGCGAAAATCCAAATTAATGGACGAGTACAAAATAAATGTCCAGTCATTGGAAGCGGTAACATCCGTCAAGTATTTGGGTGTGACTATTCGAAATGATCTCAAGTGAAATGATCAGATAACACAAGTAACGGGCAAGGCGAACTGTAGAGTGCATTTCACTGGTGGAGTCCTGAAGCGATGCAGTCCATCAACAAAGGAAACTGCTTAAAATACGTTAGTTCGTCCAGTCTTAGAATGTTATTCGTCTGTATGGGACGTTTACCAGTTGTGTCTGATTCAAGAGATTGAAGAGGTCCTAAGAAGAGCCGCAAGATTCGTGACTGGTACATTTAGCCATCGCGAGAGCGTTACAAATCTCATAGAAAGTTTGAAGTGAGACACACTTGGTGATAGACCGCACGCTAAGCGGAAAGGGCTGCTCACTAAATTCTGAAATCCGATCTTCGCCGAGGATGTAGAGAGTGTATTATTACCACCACCTTCCAAATCGCGCGATGATCACCGTTCAAAGATAAGGGAAGTTAGGGCTCGTACCGAGGCGTTCAGACAGTCTTTACTCCCTCTCGCGATCCACGAGTGGAACAGACGGGGGAAATTATGACTTTGGCGCGTATTGTGCCCTCCGCTACACACCGCTTGGTGGCTAGCGCAATATATATGTAGATGTAGAAAGAAAGGAATGAGTTGGAATTTAGGTCCAACAATTATTGGTCCTACAACTACACAGTCTCCATGTGGGAGCTGGATTCGGCGCTGTCTGAGGCTCGTGATTCTGTGCTCGGTCACAACCAAATCCAGCATGCAGCGGAACTTGAAACCAGCGTCAATGGAACTCCTTTTTTTATTCTGCCAGCCAAAAATTCCTCTCCTGTGCCAACTTTTCATATAAAGGAAGCGCTGCGATCTCAGTTATGTTATGAATATATTCCAAGTTCTGTCTCACTCTACAGTTTTTACACCCCACTGCTCCTTCTAGTATCCTGGGAAGTTATTTCTCGATGTCTTAACATATGTCCTACCATCTTGTCCCATCCTCTTGTTAGTGTTTTCCAGCTGTTCTTTTCCTGGCCAGTTCTGCGGAGAACTTCCTCATTCCTTGTCTTATCAGTCCACCTATTTTTCAACATTCTTCTGTAACATTACATTTCAAATACTTCGATATTCTTCTGTTTCACTTTTCCCAAATTCGATCTTACACTGCCATACAGTGCTGAGCTTCAGACGAATATTATCAGGAGTTTCTTCCTCAAGTGAAGGACTATGTTTGGTCTAGTAGAGTTGTCTTGGCGAGGGATTCCCCCTTTTGCGGGCACTAGTATTCTTTTCATGTCCACCTGGCTTCGTTCGTCATGGATTACTTTGCAGACTACGTACCAGAATCAGCTTCACCTTCTCAGTGATCACCAGTACGGATGTTAATCTTCTCATATTCTAATTTTTGCTACTTCTCATTACTTTCGCCTTTCTTCGATTTACTCTCAAACCCCATTTTATATTCTTTAGACTGTTCATTCCATTCAACAGATCCATTCTCTGTACGTAACAGAGTCATCAGCGAAATTTAACATAAATGTTTCTTCACCATGAATTTTATTCCCACTCGTGTACTTTTAATTTATTTTCGTCAATGCTTCGTGGGTGTATAGATGGAAAGTAAGAGTGAAATACTACATCGCCGTCGTCCATGCTATAACAGTCTTATTCTTCCCTCGTGGTTCCTGAACATAGTGCATATTATCCATCTGTTAAACATCATGCATCATTTTCAGTTGTCTAACATTTCTTCCATGGCCGAAAAATCCTTCTAAGGTGCCTTCTTATTTCTTCAGTCTTGATTATATTATCATCGCAACGTAAGAACTGCCACTCTGGTACTGTTATCCTTTCTTGAAGCCAAACTGATTGTAATGTAACAGTTCTTTAAGTTTCATTTCCTTGTCAGCAGCTTCAGTTCACGAACTGTTGAGCTGATTGTGCGATAATTCTCGCAGTTGTCAGCTGTTTTGCCTTCGGGATTGTGTGGATGACATCCTTCCGAAAGTCTGATGATATGTTGGCAATCTTAAACATTCTACATACCAACGTAAATAGTCGTTTTGTTTCCACTTTCACCAATTATTTCAGAAATTCAAAAGGGATTTTATCTATTCGTACCGTGTTATTTGATCTTAGGTCATAAAAGCTCTTTTACATTTCGATTCTAATACTGGATTCCCTGTCTCTTCCTTGTAGGCTCCCGTTTTTTCTTCCAGCACAACATCAGACAAGTTCTCCCCCTAATGGGAGGACTTCAATAAAGTCTTCCCATCTAACTGATCTCTCTTCTACATCTGGCAATGGAATATCTATTGCACTCTTAACGTTATGGCCGTGCTTTTAATCTCACCGAAGGAGATTTCCCTTGTCTATATGCTTAATCGGTCCTTGCGATTATCATTTCTTTTTCGATTTTTCACATTTTTAATGCACTTCTTATTTACTTCATTAGTAAATAACTTGTATTTCTGTATTCCTAATTTTCCCTGCGAATTTTTGTGCTGCCTTCTTCCTCGATGGACTATAGTATTTCCATGCTTTATTCTTAATTACCATTCTCATACCTACCTTTTTTCTTTCAAATTCTGTGATTGCTTTTTTTCTAGAGATGTCCATTCCTCTTCAACTGAACTCCTTTTCCGAGCTATTCTTTAGTGTAGTATCTATAGCTTCAGAGAACTGCAGACTTATCTCTTCGTTCTTTATCACTTCCGTATCCCACATCATTGCGCACTGATTCGTCCTGATTTGTCTCTTAAAATTTATCATTACTATAATGTGATCTGAGTCTATATCTTCCACTGGGTACGCCTCACTATCCGATATCTGATACTGGAATCTTTGCCAGAACTTGATGTAACCTAACTGGGAGGCTCCCGTATTTACCAGCCTTTTGTTAGTATACTTCCTTGTTTTGTGATTCTTGAACAGAATATTTGCAATTTCTAACCGATTTTTGTTGCAGAACTCGCATAGCCTCTCTCCTCTCTCATTACTAGTACAAAGCACATATTCTGCCGTAATCCTTTCCTCTACTCCTTCCCCACGGCAATCAGATTTTCATATTCCTTTACGTAAGGAATTAACAGTTCAGTATCCTCACATACTTTGTCTCTCTCTTCATCCTCTGCTTGCGATGTTGGCATGTATACATGAACTCTTGTTGTTGCCTTATCACTGAGCTATTCAGAGTTACTTACTGTCTTCTCTGCTTTTCTATTCATACCGAATCCTTCTCCTGTTATAATATTTTCTGCTTCTGTTTATATTGTCTTATACTTGTCTGACTATAAATCCCCGCTTTCTTTCCATTCCGCTTCACTAACGCTCCTTATTTCTAGATTGAGCTTTAGGATTTCCCTTTTCAGATTTTCTAGCCCTAATCACTCCAATCTTCTCACGTTCTATGCCCCGTCAAGTAAGACGGTATCCTTTTGGTTGTTACTGAATACTTTCCTGTAGGTCACCTCCCCTCCCACAGATCCGAAGGGGGGGAATAGTCTGGAATCTTTTGCCAATGTAGAGATCATCATGCTATTTTTTCAATTGCAGGCCATTACATTACATATACATTATGTGCCTTTAATGAAATTTTTTCCATTGTCTTCTGCATGCTCTTGAAGTTCGTCATTTTTGACTCTACTACCTTTCAGGGGCAGTTTCTCATCCCCCAAAAGAAAAGAATGCCCTAAACGTCTGTCGGCTCCTCCACCCTCTTTGACAAGGCCGTTGGTGGAACGAGGGTGACCTCTTATTCCGGAAGGCTTCGGCTGCCTTTGCTAAAGATTTTTATTCAAAATTTAAGCAGTGGCATCGTTCGAACACAGAACCGATGACGTTTTGATAACTAGTCATAAACGCTATCCCTTTTACAAAAATGCTTCAGATGGCTCTGAGCACTATGGGACTTAATATCTGTGGTCGTCAGTCCCCTAGAACTTAGAACTACTTAAACCTAACCAACCTAAGGACATCACACACATCCATGCCCGAAGCAGGATTCGAACCTGCGACCGTAGCGCTCACGCGGTTCCAGACTGCAGCGCCTAGAACCGCACGGCCAACCCCTTTTTCCCTTAGCTATCTACATGTACAGGGAAGTTCAGTGTTACTAAAATTGAATAAAGGTCAAAGTTGCCTGTACTTTGCACTGCCACTTTTACCCTGAATAAGTTGCTGCTCTTCAGACGTAGCCCCTATTTATTCCAAACAATTTTCCCAAGGCAATAGGATCTACAGTTGTATATCCCTTTTTTGCATGATTTTAGTTAGTAAATGTGTACATACATAAACCCTATGAAACATAATGTAATTAAATTATGTTATTCGTAAGAAAACAAAAAAAAATTTAGATTTCTTGTGCGCCTTTAGCTAAAAGCATCTTTATTCAAGAAATGGTGCAACTGGATGTTTCTTGTCCACTGCTGTCTCCACAACAATGGCGTGTAAAAATATCTAGAACAGACTAATCTTACTTTGTTAATGTCTCAATGAATGCAGCTTTCCATGAATCAGCCAAACTCTTAACTATTTTACTGCTTTGAATTCAGGACTTACTGTCATCAGTGTGATGCTGTGCGGAGCGTCAGAACGAGCTTGGCATTCGGTATTGTGGGGGTTGGTCCACGAAAACACAGCGTACTTAACTTGCGAAGAGCTCACGGTAACTCGGGTCCGTTCGAGGGCGCTGTGGGCCTTTTGTAGGTACCAGCAGTAATCAAACTCCACTTTGTCCCCTTCGCTGAAGACATAGTCGATTGCAATTCTCTTGAATTATGTAATCGCACGGTGTTTAGGGGTAAAGTAATGGTCTTCGGGACAGACGACGGTCCAAGATTCAATCGCGTGTGGTGTGATGCAGAGGTATCAAGCTCAGATTTTTTGTGTCAGAATGACGACCCGTATGTGATGTGATGTTCGTTGGTGTCCAGGAGGCGGCAGGAAGGGCAAAGGGGGGAGGCCGTAAATCCGACAGCATGTAGCCGGTGTCTCGTCGCATATTTTTTGTTACTAACTCGATGCCACATCGCGCGACCGGTGGTGGGCAGGAAGTGGCGGTGTATCGTGTTCCACATACGTGGCCAATGGCCAGCTGAGTACTTGCCTACTACAACATTACGTGGACCTGCCCGCTGAAGGGTGGTGTAACAATCTTTCATCTTCAGCGAGCTTGTTTCGTGAGAGCAAGGATCACGTAGCTGTATCCGAGGGTGAACGTCGACACGTGGGAGAGCTGCGTCACTACCGTGCGACAAGGACCTCCCGTCGGGTAGACCGTTCGTCGTGTGCAAGTCTTTCGATTTGAAGCCACTTCAGCGACTAGCGGGTCGATGGAGATGAAATGATGATGATTAGGACAACACAACACCCAGTCCCTGAGCGGAGAAAATCTCCGACCCAGTCGGGAATTGAACCCGGGCCCTTGGGATTGACTTTCTATCGCGCTGACCACTCAGCTACCGCTGACGGACTGCGTCACGTTGGATGCCACTGACACCGGCGGGACGTGAGACACTGGCACCAGAACCTCTAATAGACGGCCCTTGAGGGAGTCATGTTGACTAATAAATCATTTCGGCAAATTGCTCGCACTGAGGGCAGCTGCCCATGCCCAGACATTAACCACTCCCTACCCTCCATTGCGCAGGGGGAGTGTAAGTGTAGTAACATAATTTAAATACATGTCCTAAGAATAGGTAATAGCTGAAGGCCACCCGAAGTCTGCGACCTTTCACCGCCAGCAGGGTAGGACCAATGCTGCGTGAGTGAGTTTGGCACCACCTAGAGGGTCAGGATTATCGCGCGTTGCAGCTGGTTCAAGTGCTGGAGCAGGTTCTGGCGCACCACCACGTGTATAAGTGTAGTAACAGTCGATTGTTCGCCACGCCCATTCGGCGCACATTATTCGTAAATGTGATGCCCAACTACACTCCTGGAAATGGAAAAAAGAACACATTGACACCGGTGTGTCAGACCCACCATACTTGCTCCGGTCACTGCGAGATGGCTGTACAAGCAATGATCACACGCACGGCACAGCGGACACACCAGGAACCGCGGTGTTGGCCGTCGAATGGCGCTAGCTGCGCAGCATTTGTGCACCGCCGCCGTCAGTGTCAGCCAGTTTGCCGTGGCATACGGAGCTCCATCGCAGTCTTTAACACTGGTAGCATGCCGCGACAGCGTGGACGTGAACCGTATGTGCAGTTGACGGACTTTGAGCGAGGGCGTATAGTGGGCATGCGGGAGGCCGGGTGGACGTACCGCCGAATTGCTCAACACGTGGGGCGTGAGGTCTCCACAGTACATCGATGTTGTCGCCAGTGGTCGGCGGAAGGTGCACGTGCGCGTCGACCTGGGACCGGACCGCAGCGATGCACGGATGCACGCCAAGACCGTAGGATCCTACGCAGTGCCGTAGGGGACCGCACCGCCACTGCCCAGCAAATTAGGGACACTGTTGCTCCTGGGGTATCGGCGAGGACCATTCGCAACCGTCTCCATGAAGCTGGGCTACGGTTCCGCACACCGTTAGGCCGTCTTCCGCTCACGCCCCAACATCGTGCAGCCCACCTCCAGTGGTGTCGCGACAGGCGTGAATGGAGGGACGAATGGAGACGTGTCGTCTTCAGCGTTGAGAGTCGCTTCTGCCTTGGTGCCAATGATGGTCGTATGCGTGTTTGGCGCCGTGCAGGTGAGCGCCACAATCAGGACTGCATATGACCGAGGCACACAGGGCCAACACCCGGCATCATGGTGTGGGGAGCGATCTTCTACACTGGCCGTACACCACTGGTGATCGTCGAGGGGACACTGAATAGTGCCCGGTACATCCAAACCGTCATCGAACCCATCGTTCTACCATTCCTAGACCGGCAAGGGAACTTACTGTTCCAGCAGGACAATGCACGTCCGCATGTATCCCGTGCCACCCAAAGTGCTCTAGAAGGTGTAAGTCAACTACCCTGGCCAGCAAGATCTCCGGATCTGTCCCCCATTGAGCATGTTTGGGACTGGATGAAGCGTCGTCTCACGCGGTCTGCACGTCCAGCACGAACGCTGGTCCAACTGAGGCGCCAGGTGGAAATGGCATGGCAAGCCGTTCCACAGGACTACATCCAGCATCTCTACGATCGTCTCCATGGGAGAATAGCAGCCTGCATTGCTGCAAAAGGTGGATATACACTGTACTAATTCCGACATTGTGCATGCTCTGTTGCCTATGTCTATTTGCCTGTGGTTCTGTCAGTGTGATCATGTGATGTATATGACCCCAGGAATGTGTCAATACGGTTTCCCCTTCCTGGGACAATGAATTCACGGTGTTCATATTTCAATTTCCAGTAGTGTAGTTCAGTAACTGGTGGAAGCATGGTGACAGCACCGGCCCGAAACTATGCCTGAAATCAAATTCTGCCAACTTGCTGACGTTCGGAAGATTGCCCCACGCCTGTCCATATCGCTAAATACAGTTTAGCATGCTGTAAACTTTCTTGGTGATACGAACGAGCAGTAGTAGATCGTGGCTTATGCCCTAAAGCGGAAAGTAGTGTCCCACATTGTGATGCCAGATAACCGGCAGCTGAGACTCCAAGCAAGGGACTCCAGCGCTGTTATATGAAGATATTTAGGAATGTGGGAACCTTGTCGTAGAACCTCTTAATGGCTATTGGGCCCACCGTCCGTCAGCTGGGCTGTACCTGAGAGCTGTCTGCTGCGAAAGGCGCCGAAGGGTGTCGAGGAGTCTTTTAGAAATGCCACACGGTCCATCACATGTACGAGGAAGTTATGGTGCACCGTTTACAAGGGCCGAAATAAAATCGAGACGGTTGTCACTATTAGGCGGCACGTCAAGGAAATCGTTATTACGTGCCGGCAGCAGCCGGTGGCAATTTGTGTTTTGGCATCTCCCTCTGCGATGTCTGGGCTAGGATCTTTGGGAACGTCGTCTTAATGTGGCCTGATAAAAGCCAAAAGCCTCGGGAAGATATTGTAGTCGGCGTTCAGCATCAGCATTGTAAGCGGCCAATAGTCACTGACAGATTTCCCTCCCGCTGACTTGTGTACAGGTATCGGAAGTCCTTCGACAAAACTAGGCGGTACAATGTCTGGAGATATGAACCACGGAAGTCCCTGTAGAACTCGATTGGTTATCCATCAGGCCCTGGAGGCTTACTGAATGCACTCTTTCCCAAGACATCTCCTCCACCTCTTCAGGCGAGACTTCCTCCTTTAATGCCATCACTGTTGTTGTGCCTCACCTGCTGTAACGCTTCTCCAGTGACTTCGGCGTCTATGGTTCTTTCCTGATAAAGATGAGAACCATTATCCGTGGTTCCCACTATGGTTACTTCAGCTGTACAGGAGTGATCGTCTGTTATCGTAAGGCGTGTGATAAACAATCGGCCATGTAGGCGCATATCCGCCAATATGTTGTGCATGGTGGATACCTTGGTGGGCATCCGAGCGAGAGGACTATGACCCTTTGTAATCGTCGCTTTGACAATGGTAGTATCCGATCCTCGACGCAGTGTCGTTCTCGTTTTCTGTCCAGCGATGGGGTAGAGCATCAAGGTCCCAGGGCAACGCGAACTAAAAATAGCTGATCTGTTAGTCCCATGCTGCTGTTTCTTAGTCAAACTGCGCAAGTGACTTGCTGATCGCCATTTTGGCACAGAGGAGCTACCACGCCAAAGTGTAGGGGTATAGGGAGTGTTTCGTTATGACTTGTTCCACACTGCAGCGACTTGCAGACAGCAGGCCTGGTCCTGCAGGTAAGTTACGTTCATTTCCCAAATGTCATGCATTATGCGGATATAGACACTGTGACCCAAGGCCAGAGGGTATCGCTCAGCGGCCATCACTCCCTGTGACATGTGCGTAAGATCCAGTCGGGTCTCAAAATAACTGGTAAGATGCATGTATTCAGAGGAGTCGTTTGTTGCTTTTCCCAAGTGGCACGCAAGTGGTTATCTTGAATCTTCATACCCAGATCTGGATAATCCCTGTAGAGCGTGATTTGGTGGTTGAGATGATGGACGCAATTAAAAGCGCCGTCAAAGGCGCTGGATTCGTACCGTTCTCGGCGACGTCGGAGGACTAGAACCTGGGCCAGTGACATAGTTTGGTGGTGCCCGACAGTGCATAGCCATTAATTAATCTGACAATGAGTGCCATGACTGTTAACTCTCGAACAGAGGGAAGATACGTGACGTCGGTGACTTAGAGGGCATTGTTCACTACAATCACCTCACTGGTGTCTACACGACCACCAGGTGCCACGTACGTTGCATAACCTTAAAAGTTAAGTTGTGGGTTAATTCGGACGTTTTGCAGGCTCGTATTGTTTCTCTCAGGAGTTGGATCTTGTCAGGAAAGCTAACTATATTGGTATTCATGGTGGCCAGGCTGTACGCCTGTCGGTGCGATGGCTGTGCGGGGTTATCCACGGTGATAATGTGAAGAAGGTGACCTACATCTACATCTACATCTACATGATTACTCTGCAATTCACATTTAAGTGCTTGGCAGAGGGTTCATCGAACCACAATCATACCCTCACCCTACCATTCCACTCCCGAACGGCGCGCGGGAAAAACGAACACCTAAATCTTTATGTTCGAGGTCTGATTTCTCTTATTTTATTTTGATGATCATTCCTACCTATGTAGGTAGGGATCTACAAAATATTTTCGCATTCGGAAGAGAAAGTTGGTGACTGAAATTTCGTAAATAGATCTCGCCGCGACGAAAACCGTCTTTGCTTTAATGACTTCCGTCCCAACTCGCGTATCATTTCCCCCACATTCTCTCCCCTATTACGTAATAATACAAAACGGGCTGCCCTTTTTTGCACCCTTTCGATGTCCTCCGTCAATCCCACCTGGTAAGGATCCCACACCGTGCAGCAATATTCTAACAGAGGACGAACGAGTGTAGTGTAAGCTGTCTCTTTAGTGGACTTGTTGCATCTTGTAAGTGTCCTGCCAATGAAACGCAACCTTTGGCTCGCCTTCCCCACAATATTTTCTATGTGGTGTTTCCAACTGAAGTTGTTCGTAATTTTAACACCTAGGTACTTAGTTGAATTGACGGCCTTGAGAATTGTACTATTTATCGAGTAATCGAATTCCAACGGATTTCTTTTGGAACTCATGTGGATCACCTCACACTTTTCGTTATTTAGCGTCAACTGCCACCTGACACACCATACACCAATCTAAATCCCTTTGCAACTCATACTCTTTTTCGGATGACCTTACTAGACGGTAAATTACAGCATCATCTGCGAACAACCTAAGAACTGCTCAGATTGTCACCCAGGTCATTTATATAGATCAGGAACAGCAGAGGTCCCAGGACGCTTCCCTGGGGAACACCTGATAACACTTCAGTTTTACTCGATGATTTGCCGTTTATTACTACGAACTGCGACCTTCCTGACAGGAAATCACGAATCCTGTCGCACAACTGAGACAATACCCCATAGGCCCGCAGCTTGATTAGAAGTCGCTTGTGAGGAACGGTGTCAAAAGCTTTCCGGAAATCTAGAAATACGAAATTAATTTGAGATCCCCTGTCGATAGCGACCATTACTTCGTGCGAATAACGATCTAGCTGCGATGCACAAGAACGATGTTTTCTGAAACGATTCTGATTGCGTATCAATAGATCGTTCCCTTCGAGGTGATTCATAATGTTTGAATACAGTATATGCTCCAAAACCATACTGCAAACCGACGTCAATGATGTAGGCCAGTAGTTCGATGGATTACTCCTACTACCCTTCTTAAACACTGGTGCGACCTGCGCAGTTTTCCAATCTGTAGGTACAGATCTATCGGTGAGCGAGCGGTTGTATATGATTGCTAAGTAGGGAGCTATTGTATCAGCGTAATCTGAAAGGAACCTAATCGGTTTACAATCTGGACCTGGAGACTTGCCCGTATCAAGCGATTTGAGTTGCTTCGCAACCCCTAAGGTATCTATTTCTAAGAAACTCATGCTAGCAGACCTCTCGAGTGACGTCACGCCCCACTGACTAGGACCCTCTCTGTGTCGTTAGGACTGGATGGTTTGGCGTCACCTCAGCTGGCCCCAGGTATGGGTACATCAGCCTGCGACGTGATTGCTGGATTCTATTCAGGTCCCATAAGCTCGTAGTGGTTGATACCAATGGACCGAGCAGCTTCGCAGGCTGCGCTGGAATGTTCCTGTTGATCAATGTTAGCCGCAGAGAACTGGCAGACGGTCATTGCCCGTCCTGCTGTCCATTCTACGGGGGTGAAGTCGGTATCAGTGGTGTCATCCTCATAGCTGGCACCCTACAGGACCAGTTCTTCTTCCTCTAGCGAGTGGGAGCTGCTGAGTTCCGACACATTCCTGCGGCGTCAGTTTCGGCGTTTCGATGAACGTTTCTTCCTTTGTGGCCCTCTGTGTCGGACAGTGGCACTTAGTCATGCCTCGACAGTACAAAGGGTTCGGTTTGTATAACAAGTGAATAGGTTTCCATCCTGCTGTTGGATGTGCTTGTAGTGTCCGGTGGTAACAGCGCCATCATACGATGACAGATCTATGCCACTGGCCAGGCTGATTGATCGCTCAAACGTTGGTCTGCGTCGGATTGTTAAAGTACAGCAATGTCGGTCTCCTGTGTCTCGAGAGGCGGAGACGCCGTGAGCATTGCCACGTATGTACTGGGAGCTTCGATGGAGGTACAGCGTTCTGCGGTGTAAGTTGTACGATACGACGCTGGAGGTGTTCGGGACGTAGGTGACCTTCCATGCGATATTCAGAAGACGTTTATGGTGGCCTTCAAAAATAGTTATGGCTGGGCAGCCTCCTATCTGGAAATTTGATGGTACGTGTTGTCGGAGTTCAATGTACACTTGGCCAACTCCGTTGGGGTTTGGATACGTTAAATTGTGTCCACTTTTCTGCCTCGTGTTCTTGTACCACACTGCAGAGCCGGAGCGTCGGTCGCCGCGACGTCTGCTCAGAGAAATCGAAGGTTGGTTTGAATATGGGTATAGTCAGCAGTCTCAGTCCAGCTTGGTGAACCTCGACGTTGGCAACATTTTCGCCCATGTGCAGAAACGGAGTCCTTGCTTCGTCACTCGAAGAACCTCGTCACATGCAGCGTTTCTACACTCCTGGAAATTGAAATAAGAACACCGTGAATTCATTGTCCCAGGAAGGGGAAACTTTATTGACACATTCCTGGGGTCAGATACATCACATGATCACACTGACAGAACCACAGGCACATAGACACAGGCAACAGAGCATGCACAATGTCGGCACTAGTACAGTGTATATCCACCTTTCGCAGCAATGCAGGCTGCTATTCTCCCATGGAGACGATCGTAGAGATGCTGGATGTAGTCCTGTGGAACGGCTTGCCATGCCATTTCCATCTGGCGCCTCAGTTGGACCAGCGTTCGTGCTGGACGTGCAGACCGCGTGAGACGACGCTTCATCCAGTCCCAATCATGCTCAATGGGGGACAGATCCGGAGATCTTGCTGGCCAGGGTAGTTGACTTACATCTTCTAGAGCACGTTGGGTGGCACGGGATACATGCGGACGTGCATTGTCCTGTTGGAACAGCAAGTTCCCTTGCCGGTCTAGGAATGGTAGAACGATGGGTTCGATGACGGTTTGGATGTACCGTGCACTATTCAGTGTCCCCTCGACGATCACCAGTGGTGTACGGCCAGTGTAGGAGATCGCTCCCCACACCATGATGCCGGGTGTTGGCCCTGTGTGCCTCGGTCGTATGCAGTCCTGATTGTGGCGCTCACCTGCACGGCGCCAAACACCCATACGACCATCATTGGCACCAAGGCAGAAGCGACTCTCATCGCTGAAGACGACACGTCTCCATTCGTCCCTCCATTCACGCCTGTCGCGACACCACTGGAGGCGGGCTGCACGATGTTGGGGCGTGAGCGGAAGACGGCCTAACGGTGTGCGGGACCGTAGCCCAGCTTCATGGAGACGGTTGCGAATGGTCCTCGCCGATACCCAAGGAGCAACAGTGTCCCTAATTTGCTGGGAAGTGGCGGTGCGGTCCCCTACGGCACTGCATAGTATCCTACGGTCTTGGCGTGCATCCGTGCGTCGCTGCGGTCCGGTCCCAGGTCGACGGGCACGTGCACCTTCCACCGACCACCGGCGACAACATCGATGTACTGTGGAGACCTCACGCCCCACGTTTTGAGCAATTCGGCGGTACGTCCACCCGGCCTCCCGCATGCCCACTATACGCCCTCGCTCAAAGTCCGTCAACTGCACATACGGTTCACGTCCACGCTGTCGCGGCATGCTACCAGTGTTAAAGACTGCGGTGGAGCTCCGTATGCCACGGGAAACTGGCTGACACTGACGGCGGCGGTGCACAAATGCTGCGCAGCTAGCGCCATTCGACGGCCAACACCGCGGTTCCTGGTGTGTCCGCTGTGCCGTGCGTGTGATCATTGCTTGTACAGCCCTCTCGCAGTGTCCGGAGCAAGTATGGTGGGTCTGACACACCGGTGTCAATGTGTTCTTTTTTCCATTTCCAGGATGTATTCAGTTTCATAAAGGCCGTATTACTTACGATGGAAAAGTGAGTGCCGAAGTCGACTTACTTCTTTTAAAAAGCGCTCGACTTCGAGTACTTTTGGCCAAGAAAAGTCGTCTCGAAACGCGATTTTCAGAGAATATTTCATGTATTGATTCACTTATAGCACGATGACGTCGCGTTAGTGACGATCGGTGGAAGTAAACAAGGTGAGCTGCAGCCGGATGCACACGTTACGTCCACTCTCTTCAGCTGTTAAAGCCAGGCTTCAACTCCTAGACCGTGGGTGTAGACCTTCTTACAATGTTTTAATTCGATGTGGCAGACAGGTCAGTACCCTGACTCACGTAGGGAGCCCATTTTGATACCTCTCCACATACCATGAAACGGCCGTACAGCTGCCAGTAGTTAGCGGAGTGTCGCCGTAACGAACCATGTAGGAAAGACCTTGGAGCAATTCCTCTGGTCTGGATGTTAGAGGCCAAGCGGCTCCTTAACCGCTCTCAGTTTTCTGTCAGGACATGCTGATCCACCACTGACAACTTTATCGTGCTAGAGACAGTTATCCAGCAGGCTCTTCTGTGTAAGGGGGATTGTGTTGGCATACTTCTTGCCGTCAGTAAGGAGCATGACACTATTTCGATACACATCATCCTACGGCACATTCACCTTTGGGGATTTCGTGGGCATTTCATCATTCTCTTTCGGTCCTTTTTGTTAAAGTACTTTTTTCCGCAACGCATTGGTAACATGTTGTTCTATACTTTTCAGCGGAAGAATGGTGTTCACCTCGAACGTGTTTTAGGCGTCACCCTGTTCACCACAGCCATCAACAACATAATGGCAACAGTAAGGAGTTCGGCACAGTGATCCTTATTTGTAGACAATTTTGCAGTGCACTGTTCTTGCTCCAGCATGTAACAGCGATTTGTCTGTTCCAGTTTGCCATGATGAGGTCACAGAACTTGGCTGCAATGACGGGCTTTAAATTTTCTGCAGATAAGTGTGTGTGTGTGTGTTAATTCTATTCGTTCTCATTGTACTTTCAGTTTCATTTAATTTCGTATTTTTAATTTAACTTGCTTTGCGTACAAGTGAGACGTGTCGGCTGTTATCGATTGCGGTCGTTCTCCACCTGGTCGCTAGCGGCGCTCTTACACCACGCCCTCCGGTTTGAAATGTTTGCCGACCGCTGTGGCCAAGCGGTTCTAGGCGCTTCAGTCCGAAACCGCGTGACTGCTACGATCGCAGTTTCGAATCTTGCCTCGGTTATGGATGTGTGTCATGTCCTTAGGTTAGTTAGGTTTAAGTAGTTCTAAGTTCTAGTGGACTGATGACCTCAGATGTTAAGTCCCATAGCGCTCAGAGCCATTTGAACCATTTGAAATGTTTGTGAAGTGGGCAAGTGAGCGATCAGTCAGTCACTGAGGGGGTTGTAGAAAGGAATTAGGTTGGAGGACACTTGTTTGTCACGCGCCGGCTGTCGGGGTCCTGACCGATTAGCTCTGAGGAACCGTAGCAATGAGGACCACTTTATCATAAACTCATTCTGATGCTCTGAAAGGGCACCCTTTCCTGTTGTCAGGCCCTGTTGTGTGGTCTAGTTTGGCGGCGATGTAGGGCTCTCTGTTGTTACTGCCCTGCCGTATCTGATTGTTCCATGAACTGTGAATCTGAGCTTCCTGGAAAGTTTGAACCCACCCTAGTGTAACCTGTATCGCTTACACAAACTGAGCCTGTTCACCTCTGTGTTCGCTCAGCGCTCTGTATTGCTATTCTTAAAAGTATTTTAGTTGCAATCCCCGGGTGTGACGATTTTGGTGATAGTTTCTTATTACTTGGTTTTAATAATGTCAAATGATGCCTGTTGTTGTTGTTGTGGTCTTCAGTCCTGAGACTGGTTTGATGTAGCTCTCCATGCTACTCAATCCTGTGCAAGTTTCTTCATCTCTGAGTAATTAGTGCAACCGACATCCTTCTGAATCTGCTTAGTGTATTCATCTCTTGGTCTCCCTGCCCTCCAATACTAAATTGGTGATCCCTTGATGCCTCAGAATATGCCCTACCAACCGATGCCTTCTTCTAGTCAAGTTGTGCCACAAACTCCTCTTCTCCCCAATTCTATTCAATACCCCCTCATTACTTATGTGATCAACCCACCTAATCTTCAGCATTCTTCTGTAGCACCACATTTCGAAAGCTTCTATTCTCTTCTTGCCCAAATTATTTATTGTCCATGTTTCACACTCCATAGAAATACTTTCAGAAACGGCTTCCTGACACTTAAATCTATATTCGATGTTAACAAATTTCTCTTCTTCAGAAACGCTTTTCTTCCCATTGCCAGTCTACATTTTATACCCTCTCTGCTTCGACCATCATCAGTTACTTTGCTCCCCAAATAGCAAGACTCCTTTACAACTTTAAGTGTCTCACTTCCTAATCTAATTCCCTCAGCATTACCCAAGGTAACTCGACTACATTCCATTACCCTCGTTTTGCTTTTGTTGATGTTCATCTCATATCCTCCTTTCAAGTCACTGTCCATTCCGTTCAACTGCTCTTCCAAGTCCTTTGCTGTCTCTGAGAGAATTACAATCTCATCGGAGAACCTCCAAGTTTTTATTTTTTCTCCATGGATTTTAATACCTACACCAAATTTTTCTTTTGTTTCCTTTACTGCTTGCTCAATATACAGATTGAATAACATCGGGGAGAGGCTACAATCCTGTCTAACTCCCTTCCCAACCACTGCTTCCCATTCGTGCCCCTCTACCCCTCGACTCTTATAACTGCTATATGGTTTATGTACAAATTGTAAATAGCCTTTTGCTCCCTGTATTTCACCCCTGCCACCTTCAGATACCTAACAACGTAATAATGTTGACGTCTGGGCAAGCGGCGGGAATATGGCCTCGGGCGTAGGGGTCACTGGTGCTGTCATGATCATTTATATTAATGATTTCCTGTAATTAAGATTTAGATACTGACATGGTCAGATCTGTTAGTATACAGAGTGCACTGACGGAGAGCTCTGAAACTTTTTGTGTTGGCACCCTTGGGTATTGTATGGAGAGATTCCTTACCTGGTTCTTGGAGCCAGATTGGGTGTGCGGACCGTGTTTTACTGGTATCTGTCATACTTGGAAAATTACAAAAAAAGTTCAGTAAAAAATGTAATTATCCGACACTTAAAAAACTAAATCAGTATATATATATATATATATATATATATATATATATATATATATATATATATATATATATATATTGATTTAGAACTGCTTTCAATGATTAGTTTTACCTACTACCCATACTTCGTTCTTTTTACCTTTAGCAGAAGATGTCAAAGCACCAAGAGTGCAGTCCACATTGACAAGTGATTTGTGAGCCAGCATTCGCCGGCGACGACGAAGACTACTCAATTTGTTCTTATTCATGGACCTACTTTATTTTGTGGTGTGAAGTTAAATTTTTCTTTAATGAAAGTTTCATCTTCTTCCAGTTTGGGTAACGGATGGGTAACAGTTGCTTTCGTTGCTTGTAACAATGCAGGGAGAGCCGGTTTGGAATCCTTTGAAACTCGTGAAATTTTGGCTTACCGTACTATACCTGTTTCTGTGATTATTATTGCTAGTGTGGGTTCCTACCTTTTACCGCACGGGAGTTTGTCTTTGTCTTGTCGTAGACGTTGTAAGATAAATTCCGATTGTAGTATTCACTTATGGGTGAAGGCTAGTGGTCCTTCTTCTTTGGAAGATTGTCGCATTGTGGGTGATTGTACTTTATATAATCATTGAAAGCAGTTCTCAAAATCGGCCCTTTTAAGGGCCACAAATACTACACATTCACAATACTACACATTCACAATCGGTGAACTATTAACACACACACACACACATATATATATATGTGTGTGTGTGTGTTAATAGTTCACCGATATATATATATATATATATATATATATATATATATATATGTGTGTGTGTGTGTGTGTGTGTGTATGTATGTATGTATGTTAATAGTTCACCGATTGTGACTATTTGAAAAGATATAACACCTTCAGTGTTTAGTTTCAAATTTGGAAATTTCTCATTTTAGAAAACTTTTCGTAATTTTGCTGTAGTAATAACTTTAGGTGTGTTAGGGTGAGTGTGAAAGAGACTACTTGTGTGAGAGTATATGGGGCATTCACTAATATTAAATATTCAGTTTGTAATTCTCTATAGGAACTTGCAAGTGCTCCAGCTTTGTATCATGGGAACGAATCCACCAGTGATTCCCCTACTAGTGGATGACGGATGTCCATGCATGTTTGAATATGTAAGAGACAGCCAGAACGTTTGTGGCTATATAGTTAATTTCCAGGCGTAAAATGCAGCTTAAAGTTTATTATATTTTATTTCTTTAACAAGTGAGTTTTGAGTTGCTTATTTTAATGACGTCAATGAGCAGAGAGCAGTGATTGGTCCTTGCAAGATTTTGGGGCGAGCCGGCCCTGAAAGTCAGTTCTGATTGGTCGTAATTCTGTACAGCCAATAAGAAGTGAGACGGTTTGACACGTACCGCAGGGGATAGAGGTGCTTGTAGAGGCAGAGAGAAGAAGGAAGTGGTGGACTAGCTTTCGAAGGAGCCGGTCATACTGAAAGTGTCCGAACGCATTATTTGTAAAATGAAGTGATATTGTGACTTTCGCGTTTTGGTACAGTGATAAAGGTAGCTGGTGTTTATCGTTAACTATTTGTGAAATTTTAGAGTCGAGAGATATTTTGTTCTGGAGAAAATCGCGTGTGTAAACTCTGAACTAAAAGCGTGGGGGTACTAAGTTAAATTTGTTACTAAGTATTTATGGCGAGCAAATACTTTATATACGGGAACCACTGAATGCCGAGTGCAAAAGTAAATAGCAGTTTATTGACTGTGCTACTCTCGTAAATGATTTCGGAATTGGATTGGAAAAGTTCTGGCTGTTTGAGTGTGACAAGGACTGTGAACAGGAACTTTAATGATTTGAACACATGTGGGCTGATGATCTTGCTTAACAGCAATAAAAAGATCCTAATACAAGTTTAAAAAGACCTATGAACTTAGAAATTTGGGCAGCAACCCATTTCCGATTTATTCTTTAGAGTTCACAAGGCTGTTTTCAGCTTTTTGTACCTATAGCGGCCTCCGACGTGTAGTTATGAAATCTCAGTTTCTTCAACACTGCTTTTCTGAGATCTCTTAAGTAGCTGCCGTCAGGAGTAACGAGTGCAGATCTGCAGCAGTATCGAGGTAGGTGGACAATTTATGTTGCAAAACCGCTGTCGATGTACGAAAGAGCACGTTACGTCGCACTACCATGGCTACAGGTCGGTATCTTGTAAAGAGAAAATTATAGCATTACTCAAAAAAAATTAAGTAGAAAAATGGAGTGGTCTTTTGTTGACGAACAAACTGGGGAAAAAGCTAAGAATAAAAGCACTCGAGAATCTTTGAAAATAGCCAAATGGAATTTTAGAGGAATAATGAGTAAAGAAGTAAAACTAACAAAGTAATTAATGTCTTAAAAAACTGATACAGCTGTAATATCAGAAAGAAAGAAGAAACTACAATGTTTGAAAGCAATTAATTTAAAAGAAATTAAGAGCTGCAATTTGTAATTACATCAAAAGTATCCACAAAAATGTTGCAACTGTATGCATTCAGAGATAAAACATATATGAAATGGTTGGGAAAGCTGGTAAGTATAATTTATATATGCTCCAGACTATGTAAAAGCGAGGAAACGCATCCTTATCCCATGTTAGTAACCGAGTGAGGTACACAGGTACAGTTCATACACAAAAGTACTTATTTGTGAGTAAATAATGTTAAATGAAAATTTATTTTTTCTATCCCCATACTTCAATATCTGTTATTGTTGTGCAATTGAATATTTATCATTTATCTTGCGATTTTTCTTAATAACAATTGCTGCTATTTGAAATCCCACCAATTTCAGTTTGGCTGTAATTTTGCGTGACATAAGGAAAGAAAAAAACTATTTAATTTTCTTTATAACATAAATTTCGTTTCAACAAGGCACCTACTAGCTACATCCGTGTCTAGTTTCATTCTGACGTTGCGGTTAAGTATTTATAAATCATACTTCGTAACATACACTCCTGGAAATTGAAATAAGAACACCGTGAATTCATTGTCCCAGGAAGGGGAAACTTTATTGACACATTCCTGGGATCAGATACATCACATGATCACACTGACAGAACCACAGGCACATAGACACAGGCAACAGAGCATGCACAATGTCGGCACTAGTACAGTGTATATCCACCTTTCGCAGCAATGCAGGCTGCTATTCTCCCATGGAGACGATCGTAGAGATGCTGGATGTAGTCCTGTGGAACGGCTTGCCATGCCATTTCAACCTGGCACCTCAGTTGGACCAGCGTTCGTGCTGGACGTGCAGACCGCGTGAGACGACACTTCATCCAGTCCCAAACATGCTCAATGGGGGACAGGTCCGGAGATATTGCTGGCCAGGGTAGTTGACTTACACCTTCTAGAGCACGTTGGGTGGCACTGGATACATGCGGACGTGCATTGTCCTGTTGGAACAGCAAGTTCCCTTGCCGGTCTAGGAATGGTAGAACGATGGGTTCGATGACGGTTTGGATGTACCGTGCCCTATTCAGTGTCCCCTCGACGATCACCAGTGGTGTACGGCCAGTGTAGGAGATCGCTCCCCACACCATGATGCCGGGTGTTGGCCCTGTGTGCCTCGGTCGTATGCAGTCCTGATTGTGGCGCTCACCTGCACGGCGCCAAACACGCATACGACCGTCATTGGCACCAAGGCAGAAGCGACTCTCATCGCTGAAGACGACACGTCTCCATTCGTCCCTCCATTCACGCCTGTCGCGACACCGCTGGAGGCGGGCTGCACGGTGTTGGGGCGTGAGCGGAAGACGGCCTAACGGTGTGCGGGACCGTAGCCCAGCTTCATGGAGACGGTTGCGAATGGTCCTCGCCGATACCCCAGGAGCAACAGTGTCCCTAATTTGCTGGGAAGTGGCGGTGCGGTCCCCTACGGCACTGCGTAGGATCCTACGGTCTTGGCGTGCATCCGTGCGTCGCTGCGGTCCGGTCCCAGGTCGACGGGCACGTGCACCTTCCGCCGACCACTGGCGACAACATCGATGTACTGTGGAGACCTCACGCCTCACGTGTTGAGCAATTCGGCGGTACGTCCACCCGGCCTCCCGCATGCCCACTATACGCCCTCGCTCAAAGTCCGTCAACTGCACATACGGTTCACGTCCACGCTGTCGCGGCATGCTACCAGTGTTAAAGACTGCGATGGAGCTCCGTATGCCACGGCAAACTGGCTGACACTGACGGCGGCGGTGCACAAATGCTGCGCAGCTAGCGCCATTCGACGGCCAACACCGCGGTTCCTGGTGTGTCCGCTGTGCCGTGCGTGTGATCATTGCTTGTACAGCCCTCTCGCAGTGTCCGGAGCAAGTATGGTGGGTCTGACACACCGGTGTCAATGTGTTCTTTTTTCCATTTCCAGGAGTGTATTTTGTATTGTTATAACGCAGAATAGTAAAATGTGGGAAATAAGAAATTTTTATTAAAACTCACTAACATGGCCACTGGCAGAAACTAGTCATGCCAAGACAGAGACGGAAACAGAAATCAAGCTGGTATGTCACAATTTGGTCAGGCTCTCGACACAATACGTCTGCTGAGTGAGAATATTCATTCAGCAGAAACAAGATTGAGACAGAAAACCAGAGAAAGGGGGACAAGGATATTCTATAGCTTGTGAGGCTTTTAGCAACAAACTCTATCTCTTACAGAAGATCATGTAGCAGTTCAAAGCCAGTTAAGTGAATATGGCAGAATAAAGAGAGTACAGTCGTTATGGACTCATCCTCACATCATAGGCTCACCATTTAATCCTTTAAACCCTTCAGAGTAGGATATTTTTGTAGATTCCACCTCATTTTATTCTAAGAAAAAATGAGGCAAATCAGAAAAAACCATTCAGAATTCCGCGATTTATGTAATTTTTCCGTATAGAAAAAATAACATAGAACCTACAAAAATATCCTACCATCCTATTATCTTTTAACTTATTCACCACAGTCTAAGATAAGCAAGGAAGTAAATGACCATGGAATTGAACAATTTTAGCTATAATAATTTATAAAGATTTTCATGTATCAAGAATCCGACACCCAGTGAAAACATTGTCTTATTAACGATATTTTATTTCTATTTTATATTTTTATTTTATTTAATTTAAATTTTATATGTTATTTTATTTATTTTTATTATACAATATGAGAAATCTAGATCATTTACCATTCGCCTAAAATTGTTCTGATTTTTTCTTCTTTAGCAGACAAAATGTTTTCATGAATTATTGGTGTTTTTTGAGTGTGCACTTGGCAACAGTTGTTTCACATTCACAAGTAATTCTAATTTTCTGGTGTCTCTTTTCACACTCTTTACATATACGATA
This sequence comes from Schistocerca serialis cubense, assembly GCF_023864345.2. Classification (NCBI taxonomy): domain Eukaryota; kingdom Metazoa; phylum Arthropoda; class Insecta; order Orthoptera; family Acrididae; genus Schistocerca; species Schistocerca serialis. The sequence goes on along the minus strand of NC_064643.1, from coordinate 737,727,300 downwards.
TCCGTCAGTTCGATATTTATCCTTAAGAAAATCATCAACTTTTTTATTATTTATCTAGGATATATGTTAGTCAAATAATCTTATATTGCATTTACACTGAAATAATTCCTGTTGTTTTATACCTAACATTAACATTCTTCATCTCTCGAAATAAAGACACTCTGTAAATGGACCTGTTCTAAATCTTTCATCCAACAAAATTTCACTGCGTCACATACCTATATGTGCATTTGATGATGGCATAATAGCTGGAAACCAGTTTGCGTATCACGTAATAGATACTGTGGAATACTATTCCAATTTTTGTATGTGCTCATTACATAATGTGTAAAATATTCCACCATGAACCAATGAAACAGTCAGTCAATGCGATGTTAAATAACTTCCATGGAACGACGTGTGACTAATATTTTGTGTAGCTGAATAAAATGGAAACTTTGACATTTATATTTTTTTTCTGTATGACTTTTCAGTCAGCTATACTTTTGAAATACTGAGGAGATTATAGAAAAATTCGGGGTCATGCGGAAGTGTACAGGTAGTCGTTTTTCCCTCTCTCTGTCTCCAAATGGAACGGGAGAGGTTCAAAATGGTTCAAATGGCACTGTGGAACATAAGTTCTGAGGTAGATAAGGACAGCAAAGGCGCTACAGCGAGCACAGAGGAGTGTACTGATGTGAAAAACACCGACTGAGGCACTGCGGGTGATATTAGGCTCTCTACTTCTTGATCCAGCAGTAAGAAGGAGAGGTGCACAACGCTGGCTCAAAACGAGCGAATATGATAATTTAAAGGAGATACAGAGCTCAAGAGCTGTATCGAATAAGGAAATCAAAGCGTGCACTGAAAGAGAATGGCAAGAAATCTGGGACAGGGCAGAAACAGGACAGAAACAGGCCAGAAACGTGGCAAAAGCAGAACCTGCCACATCCTTCCTAACACAAAAGAAAGATCAAGAACGAAATACTTCCTTCCGACCAAGGGAGCTATGCACTACCTGTCGGGTCATGGTCTGTATACCATCTACTTACTAAAATACGGCAGACGCACCACAGACACTTGTGAATGTGGAGCAATCGGGATCCGGGATCACATCGTCTGGGACAGTGCCTTTAGACAAGGTATTGCAGACAGAATAGGAATGCACTTGGAGATGTTACGGTTTCTAGCATAATAAGGAATGAGGGACTGCGACATAAGCTGAACTCGGTCACACCTAAAATACCAGTTCATAAACTGTCAGCCTGCATGGCTGAGAGACAACCAAGGAAAGGCCATAAGTCATGACAACGAGACGCGCCATGGCAGAACATCCACCAACGACAATCTTCTGGAAGCAGTGAGGAGACGAGCCTCGGGGTGGACCAGGATGGTCTTCTCGACAGCATGACAGCCATCTCATAATTTCCACTCCTAGGATAACATGGCCCCTGAGAATCCTGAGTTGCAGCTCACCACGCCGGTAGATGACCATCCAGACAAATGAGAGATCGAGCTTCTTTTTAATACAAAGAACAACAGTATAGTGTAATGTTGTGTAGTAGAGTGCTGTGTAGTATAATGCTGTAGTAGTGTAGTCCAGAATTATAAATTACAAAATTTGTGAGTTATTAAGGCCTTCTGGATTCCGGATGAACAGGTCTCTGTGGGTTAGGTGGCCAAATGGTAGTATGCAGCGTTTTTTAGTTATTATTATTTTTAATATAGTTGTTGTAAGTACATTAACCCTCTCCCCCCTTAACTACGAGGCGTGTTTTATAAGTAAGAACCGTTTTGAAATTAAAAAAAGACGCACTAAGATATCTCAACAATTTTAATTTTTACTTGAAATCCTGTACCTTAATCTAAGCACTGACACCATTGCAGTCTGATTCTTCCTTGTTTACGTTGTGTACTGAGTGTTTAAGGTGCCTCTGACATTCGTGAGTCCCGCCGACTGTGAAGTACGGGCTGTCATAAGATTTCTTAGTGCTAAGAGCCTAAAAGCGATCGATTTTCATCGTGAGTTCTTTTCAGTTTACGAAGAAAACATTATGAGTGATGGAATGGTAATAAAGTGGGTGAGAGCATTTAAAGATCGCCGCACAAATGTGCATGATGAACAACGGAGTGGGCGCCCTTCGGTCGTTAATGAAAGTTTGGTGCAGGAAGTGAAGAATAAGGTGAGAGACGCTTTTACGATTTCCTCCTTGCGGGATGACTTTCCTAAAGTTTCTCGTAGTGTTTTGTATGTCATTTTGACCGAGCACTTGAGTTACCGAAAATTGTGCGCACGTTGAGTACGGAAAATGTTGACGGATGTGCACAAAACCAAACGTTTAGACAGTGCATTGACTTACCTTGAGCGGTACCACAACGACGGTGATGATTTCTTAACCCAAATTGTTATGGGCGATGAAACATGGGTAGCCTAGATCACACGAGAATGAGAGCAACAGACCATGGAAGTTGAGCAAGAGCGTCGCTTTGCTGCAAGACAATGCCCGTCTGCATGTGGCGAGTCAGACCAAAGATCTCATCACATCTTTTCGACGGGAAACTCTAGACCATCCTCCGTACAGGCCCGGTCTTGCGTCCAGTGACTACCATCTGTTCCTGCACTTGAAGAAACACCTGGACAGTCAGCGTCTTCAAGACGATAACGAAGTCCAAACATTGGTGATGCAGTGATTAACAAGTTAGGCGGTAGACTACTATGAGGAGGATATTCAAGAGCTGGTACATGACAAGTGCCTCAATACAAACGAAAATTATGTAGAAAAGTATATTAAGGTACAGGCTTCCAAGTAAAAATAAAATTATTCAGGTATTTTAGCACGTCTTTTTATAATTTCAAAACGGTACTTACTCTAAAAACACGCCTCGTACCACAATGCTTAGTTATTCCTAAAATATCTGAAACTATGTGAAAATATTAAGTGCTTTATTCACGCCAATCCATGTACAACATTCTTACGATTATTTTATGTAGATAGCAGACAAAAATAAAATAGCAGATAAATAAATGAATAAGTAAACGCTTTAAGATGACGTTGCTCATCCCCGTTTTGTTGCCATATTGATTCCCTGAAACTGTGAGTGTGTTGTCAGCTAGTAAATTTTGCTGTCGTAATATCGGAAAAACTAGGGGTTCTTTCATTTCATACATTGTTTCGGCCCTTCATGTTCGACTATAACGGACATCAGTTAACTTGTGGACTTGGCTGTTCAGAAATGAGAAACGCCAGAAAAGCACTCTTATCTTCTGTACGTGTTACGGTATGTTGCGCACTCACCATCATCAGCTTCTCGTACTCTTCCTCGATGATGGAGCCGTTGAAGTACCGGTAGCGGGCGTGCACGTCCGGGAAGTAGAAGCCCTTGCGGCACACACACTTGTAGCTGCCGCGCCGGAACCCGAGACCCGGCAGCGGAACGCACTGAAAAGAAGCACACGTTCGAAAAAATTCCACATATTGCGAAAGTGGGCAAGAATTAAAGCATCTACAGATGGAAATTAAGCACGAAATGTGGGAGGAGTGTAGCCCAAAGAAAGACGAAGTAGCAGCAGTAATGAAACCAGCGACGAATTTAATATCAAACATGGGAAGCACACATCAGACGAAGGAATTCTAACTTTTATTACAGTCAGTAATTGTATGTATCAATAGACCTCCCAGAGAACAACGAAAGAATTACCTATAGTATCTCACTCTCATGAGATACTAAATGCTTCCATGCATGGACCCAGTAAAAAAGTATTTCGCATGGTCAAGTGAAACATCTGTAGTAACAAAAAATCAAAATAATTTTGATAAAAATTGTGTTGCCGGTTGTATGCAATTATAAGGTCCTTAGACGTGAAAAATCTTCCGTTCTGAATATCTTATAAAAAATGCAGATTCCCAGAAATATCGTTTCTCATCCCAAATGCTCGCCTACGTTGTCTTGCTTATCCAGTTTCCCCACGATTTAAGCATAAGATTTCTATCAACATTGTCTTGCTTATCCACTTTACCCACCATTTGAGCATAAGATTTCCATCAACAAAGTGCTGACTTATATGCCTTTCGTTAATGGTGTTTGTACTTCCATGCAAGTTTTTTGATTGTGGGGCACTTTTAAACGTCACACTGTACGAATTCTGGGATTACGTAGACGTAATTGATTTCAGAAGGTAAATAGTTTTCGAGGAAGCTTTCTGCTCGCTTCCAATAATAAACGTGTTCGCGGAACATGAGAAATCATGCACTGATTCAAACTTCACGCTTCCTGCAGCATCATAAGTAACCCCAATAAATGAATGTATTACGTACAGACATTTGGGATGATCGAATTGGTATTCCAGCAAGGATTATGAATATTTAGCAAAAAATAAATATCAGTTAAGAACAGCATGTGGAAATCTGTATTCTCTGCTGTCTTTCCACGGTTATCAAGTAGCCAAGTATATCTATACTCACGCAACCTGTGTCTTTATTTACTTGTGTGTCTAGTGCGTACTTAAAACTTTGTTTCCATTTCTGGGCATCTGCCGCCATGTTTGCATTTCTATTGCCTTCAGCAAGATTTTCCCCTGTCTGCAGTATCCGAATTTCACATCCAGTAAGAAGAAAACACCAAGAAAGTAATCTGGTAAGTAAGAACTTTTTTACTATACTTCTTTGTAGCGTTCTAACATTCATTGTCATTGCCATCAATGATGCGTTTCGTAGAGCTGTTCTCCTTTGTACTTCTAGTTCATCTATTGTTATTTGCAATTATAGTGCCAAAATAGCAGAAATACTATGCATGATAAAATACAGTGTCATCGATCGAAGGAATTGGCGAAGAAACCTCGTGGCTCATAACTTAGTTTGATATTTGTTGCCTTTTCGGAAGCTCCTCGTGTTGGTAACATGAATATCCAGGTATACCGCTAGAAACTGCTGACCTGCATGCATTTTTTTAACTTATTGTATTTATGAATATCTACTGCAATTTAACGAACAATGTGTCATAGCGTCTGGTCTAGTAGCAGTATCTTTGACTAGTAACGAAAATGTTCCCAGTCTTCGGTTTAAACCTAGCCACTACTTTAGTTTCGAATTAAAATCATCAACATAGGCGACCGAATACGTCCATCATTGTCAAAGGGAGAGGAGGAGCAGACAGAGATTCAGGCACTCTCTTGCCCTTGTGGCGGGATATTGCCCCAGAAGGGTGTAAGAATCAGCAAATATCAATGGAATGAGGCTGCAGAAGGCATTGGAAAGGCCTGCATTAACGACAGTTAATGTGTAGCCACACGACATGTCGTCCGTAATTGAAAAAGTGTCATGATGATTTCTCCTTTGGCAAAAGATTCCGGGTTACTCTCTCATTCGGACCTCTAAGAGAGAACAGCGCATGGGATAGGAGTCGATGAGAAAAGCATGGAATAACAGACGAAAGGGTAACGTTCTACGAGTCGGAGCGTGGAGTATCAGAAGTTCGAAAGTGGTATGGAAGCTGGAAAATGTGTAAAGAGAAATACAAAACTCAATCTAGATACAGAAGGAGCCAGTGAAGTGAAATGGAAAGAATATAAGGATATCTGATCGGAAGAATGTTGGCTGTTAACAACAGCAGTATAATGTAGTATAAAAGAGGCAGGACTAATTATGAGTAGGAAGTTAGGGAGGGGAGTGAGTTAGTACGAACAATTCGATGGTAGGTTTTTTCTCATCAGATTCGTAGTAACGCCGACAACAGGTACACATGTCGATGACGCAAACAAAAGATGTAGAGATAGATAAAATATTTCAGGATAATAAACGGGTGATTCGGTGTTGAAAGCCACATGATAATATAATAGTCATGGCGGACAGAATGTGGTTCTAGGGAAAGGAATAGAAAAAATACGAGGCAGTGTAGTCCTGGTAGTAGGAACGGAAGATGCGAAAGAGTAATTCAGTTATGCAACATATTTCAGTTGGTAATAGAAAATACACTGTTCAAGACTCACAAGAGGAAGAGGTATACTTGGAAAATGCCCGGAGACACCGGAATATTATAATTAGATTACATTAAGGTCAGGCAGAGATTCCAGATACTGGATTCAAGATGCACCCAGGAGCAGATATAGACTCTGATCAAAATTTAGTTATGGTGAAGACAAAATTGGGGTCTAGGCGAATAGACCATAAGAAACAGTGTGGAAGGATGTGGGATACTGAACTACTGTCGAAGGATGAGAGGCGTTTGAAGTTCAATGTAGATGTGGATGCGGTGATAAGGAGTACTACAGCTGGGAAAAGCATTCGACATTGTAAAATTGTGAGAGATCATTGAAATTCTCTTGCTTCATTCGTGACGCAACTTGTTACTTGCGAAGCAGTCGTCTATACGAACTCCAGCATGATTCCCAGGACATTTATGACATGGTGTGTTGAGATTCATCAGTTACTGTGACAGCTAGCAGCTCAATTACAGGAGTAGTGAAAGGAATTCATAAGACGTAGGTTTTGCAGTTAAACTCGATCTTATTTTAGAAGCAGCAAACATTTTAGAAAGTGAAAACTTTACAAGTAAGTTGACGAGGCACCACCGTGTTCATCTACATCTACATCTACATCCATACTCCGCAAGCCACCTGACAGTGTGTGGCGGAGGGTACCTTGAGTACCTCTATCGGTTCTCCCTTCTATTCCAGTCTCGTATTGTTCGTGGAAAGAAGGATTGTCGGTATGGCTCTGTGTGGGCTTTAATCTCTCTGGTTTTATCCTCATGGTCTCTTCGCGAGATATACGTAGGAGGGAGCAATATACTGCTTGACTCTTCGGTGAAGGTATGTTCTCGAAACTTTGAAAAAAGCCCGTACCGAGCTACTGAGCGTCTCTCCTGCAGAGTCTTCCACTGGAGTTTATCTATCATCTCCGTAACGCTTTCGCGATTACTAAATGATCCTGTAACGAAGCGCGCTGCTCTCCGTTGGATCTTCTCTATATCTTCTATCAACCCTATCTGGTAAACACTCCATCATTGCCACAGTCGTAGTTCAGTAGATAGCGAGCAATGTGAAACATGTGAGCAGGGTTAGCTTATTCATGAAACGACGTTTTGGTACTCAACAAAATTTACTTAACAAATCCTATGTAATATCTTTAGTGTGATTGTTCAGAACATTTCATACAGATGCCAATAGAATGTAGCTTCATTAATGAGTCCCATATTAACCTACCACTTTTATTACACAGAGTTGCCAAACAATGCCTGCGCCTTTTCAAAGTTTTCGTAGGTGGAATGCCACACAAATAGTCGGATTCGAATTTTCAGTGTAGCATGACACAATGTGGTCTCCAGATTTTAGGCATGAGATGTGGCTACAAGTAAAAACGAGCCGAAACTTGTAAAAAACAATAGAAAACCAAATAATATCCAAGTGACTATTATTCCAGTTTCTGTGACTTAGGTCGTAGGTGAAGTCCAGCTATGGGAATTGTTTATAAATAGCGATGACAACCTACACCATTATTACCAGTAGGAAGGCTGAAAATTACATTCAGAAACGATTTCCTAACTGTCAAATTTATATTCGACATTGGCATGTTAATCATCACAGGAAAGCTATTCATGTTGTTTCCAGTCTACATTTTATACCCGTTTTACTTCTGCTGCCGTCATGTATTTTGCTTATATAGACGAATTCGTGTATTACTTTCTGCGCCACATTTCCCAACTTAATTGCTTCAGCGTCGCCTGACTTAATGCGACTGCAGTTTATAACCCTTCTATTTATGTCTATACAACAAAAGAAAGAAAAGTCTCGAGTTACTACTGAGACACGAGGCGTGAAGAGGCGACGGCGGCGGCAACGTTCGCATTCCGTAAAAGGAACACATCGAGCGCATGTAAAGTCCGCAGAGAATATCTCACCAGAAAAATAGATCTCTATATATTTTCTATTATTATGAGTGGAAAGAGAGGATAAGGGATAGTAAAGTAAAAGCTGGTGGTCGTTCTGAATATGCGTAGCAGACTAGCATTTGTACCCCCAAAGCAGATTTTAACAAAAATTCATCGGACTTCTCCACTTTTTGCAGTAACATACGTTAGAAAATTCGGATGCCGAAAAAACTAAAAATGTAATGTACTACATGGGTTTCGTCGAACTCAAGGTCCCAAACCGACGAGCGTAATAGCAGACTGTTTGACCATCTGTTCATTAAGAGACTTGATGCAATTTTAAATTAATCTCACCTTCTTTCCGATAACGATATATCCTGAACCACAGCTTTCCGGCGTGAGACAGTTGGCTTCTTAAAATACATCACGATTCATTCTGTACTCTAATCGCCATGCCCGACACTGCATTCTCCCCTGTGAATGTGTTTGTTAGTCTACTGCGCGGATCTAAGTTAGAGGTCCTCTACCTAGACAAACGATCTAGGGGACAATGTAAGCAGCACTCTTAGGTCGTTTTCAGATGATGCTGTCGTTATTTGTCTGGTGAAGTCATAAGAAGATGAACACAAATTGTAAAACGATTTATATAAGCTGTCCGTACGGTGCGAAAATTGGACATTGAGGTCATCCATACGAGTGTGAAAGGGAATCCGTTAAACTTCGATTTTGCAATACATCAATCAAACGTAGAGTCCGTAAATTCAACCAAATACCTAGCAATTAATTCACGGACCACTTGAATGGGTATGGATACATAGAAAATGTGGAGAACGCGAACCAAAGACTCTATTTTATTAACAGAACACAGATCTACTACAGAGACTCTCTACACTACGCTTGTCCGTCCTCTTTTGGAGTACTGCTGTGCGATGTCAGATCCTTACCAGACAGGATTAACCGAGTACGCCGAGAAAGTTCAAAGAAAGTCAGCGCGTTTTGTATTATCGGGAAATGTGGGAGAGAGTGTAACGGACATGATACAGGATTTGTGGTGTAAATCATTTAAACAAAGGCGTTTCTCGTTGCGGCGGGACCTTGTCACGAAATTTCAATCACTAGCTTCCTCCTGTGAATGCCGACGTACTCAGGGAGAAACGGTCATCATAACAGAAAAGGGAACACCAGATATCTTAGGGAAAGAAATAGGTGTTCTTTTTATCCGGGCGCTGTTCAAGAGTAGAATAATACAGAATTAGTGTGAGGTGGTTTGACGAACCTTTTGCCAGCCACTTAAGTATGACATGCATAGTACTTCACGGTAAATGATGACAGCCAAAACAGTTGCAGGATAAAGGTTATTATTAACTGTACATAAATCTTTATCCTGCAACTGTTTAGGCTGCCGTCATTTACCGTGAAGAATTTCAACAGTTGCTGTTTAAGCCATGTTTAAAATCTTGAAACATCCATAGTAGCCATGTAAATGTGGATGAAGACGTATATATGTAGCATACACGATGGGAAATAAACGATCGGCAAAATCTGTCTAGATATTTAGCAAATTAAGTCCTCCGGCAACTACGGTCGGTTACACAGTACGAAGGAGGCTGGGATGCGCAGAGTATTCAAAGCAGAATAAGCGCTAGACCAAAGTCAATAGAGACCACAACTGCTCGGGGAGCCTTGTCGTCGATCTTCTCATGCTGTCTCCTTGCAACATTTTTTTCCATTTTCATGATGCTGAGAAATCACTATCAGTGCATGGCATGTGATGATCAGATTACCATATATATTGTCCGAAATCGTAATTATGTGTCTAACTGTAAATCGGGGAAGAGCAATTTCACCTATCCGTGTGATATAGCCACTTTTCTGATATTCTTTCCACACCTCTCTACGTGGTTTATTTGGTTTATCCAGCTTGCGATGAGTATTCGATAAATGATCAGTTTCTACGTTTCTCAAAATAAGAGTGAAACGGTCTGAATAGCTTGCTGTTAATGAGCAAAGTTTCAGAGTAGTATGGTTGCACTTGTGGATTTACTGACTCCTGGCGTATTACTTGAGGAATATACTGAAATGAGACGACGCCTTCTTGACTCCGCCACAATCGACATTTGACGTGGTGAGTAGCCTGCAATGTCACCCCGGTGTGTTTAAACTAGCGGATAGAGTGACGTTATGGCAGCATCGTGATGTGAAAGATAGCATGCGGTCTTGGGCTTGACCATATTAGTCGACTGCCCAAAAACTGACTCTCAACATACAATCCCACGAAATGAGTTTCATCTATGTTATCCGAATTTATATTGACAGAAAACTGAAACCTTCCCAGAAAGTAACAAACTCGTAAGTCTTTAAAGGTAAAATGAGTAACTTTAAAAACATATAAATAATGGCAGCCCATATGTCATAAAACTAGTGTTACTTTGAAGTGAGTAAATATACATTTATAAGATGATGAAACATCGTGTGACGCCCGACGCAAAGACCTCTTTTAAATATTACAACAGGCAGGGAATTACGTATGGTTTAACCAATCAGTATATTTCCAGGCATGTGTGGTTACTACCCACAGTTTTTTATTCTTGGACGTGCTGTCATGGGGCCTTTTATCAGAATGGGTCGTTCTTTATTTTAGAATTACTGTACGGAGCAACTTGCAATTAAAACGAATCGATGCTCTATAACAATGAAGAGGTTTCTGCATGTCTCCATGAAGTTCTGCCTGGCAACGAAGTAACACTTTACGAAATTAACGATGCAGGTAACAATAAGATCGGTTTCCATTCAGTAGAGGAGAGCGGAAATTAAAATTTACCGCAAAATTGATGCCATTGAACGTACTATGATATTCTAACATTTACGAGTACATCTCGGTATTAATTCTTTGTTCACGCAAAGTAATGCTATAAACACGGGATCTAAGATTGATTCCGTGTTTCCAGATTTCCAGAAGGTTCTTGCCACCGTTCATCACAAGAGATTTCTAATTAATTGGTGCATATGGAGTATCCTTTCAGTTGTGCGACTGGATTCGAGATTTCCTTCCTCAAAAGTCCTATTTTGTGGTAGCTGACGGAAAGTCAGTTTCCCTGGGGAAGTGTTATGGGCCCTCTGCTGTGCCGGCCGGTGTGGCCGTGCGGTTCTAAGCGCTTCAGTTTGGAACCGCGTGCCCGCTACGGTCGCAGGTTCGAATCCTGCCTCGGGCATGGATGTGTGTGATGTCCTTAGGTTAGTTAGGTTTGAAACTTCCTGGCAGATTAAAACTGTGTGCCCGACCGAGACTCGAACTCGGGACCTTTGCCTTTCGCGGGCAATTGCTCTACCAACTGAGCTACCGAAGCACGACTCACGCCCGGTACTCACAGCTTTACTTCTGCCAGTACCTCGTCTCCTACCTTCCAAACTTTACAGAAGCTCTCCTGCGAACCTTGCAGAACTAGCACTCCTGAAAGAAAGGATATTGCGGAGACATGCCTTAGCCACAGCCTGGGGGATGTTTCCAGAATGAGATTTTCACTCTGCAGCGGAGTGTGCGCTGATATGAAACTTCCTGGCAGATTAAAACTGTGTGCCCGACCGAGACTCGAACTCGGGACCTTTGCCTTTCGCGGGCAAGTGCTCTACCAACTGAGCTACCCAAGCACGACTCACATCCCAGTTCTAGATCTGGAAGTTTCGCAGGAGAGCTTCTGTAAAGTTTGGAAGGTAGGAGACGAGCTATTGGCAGAAGTAAAGCTGTGAGTACCAGGCGTGAGTCGTGCTTCGGTAGCTCAGTTGGTAGAGCACTTGCCCGCGAAAGGCAAAGGTCCCGAGTTCGAGTCTCGGTCGGGCACACAGTTTCAATCTGCCAGGAAGTTTCATATCAGCGCACACTCCGCTGCAGAGTGAAAATCTCATTCTGGAAACATCCCCCAGGCTGTGGCTAAGCCATGTCTCCGCAATATCCTTTCTATCAGGAGTGCTAGTTCTGCAAGGTTCGCAGGAGAGCTTCTGTAAAGTTTGGAAGGTAGGAGACGAGGTACTGGCAGAAGTAAAGCTGTGAGTACCGGGCGTGAGTCGTGCTTCGGTAGCTCAGTTGGTAGAGCACTTGCCCGCGAAAGGCAAAGGTCCCGAGTTCGAGTCTCGGTCGGGCACACAGATTTAATCTGCCAGGAAGTTTCATATCAGCGCACACTCCGCTGCAGAGTGAAAATCTCATTCTAGGATTAAGTAGTTTTAAGTTCTAGGGGACTGATGACCGCAGATGTTAAGTCCCATAGTGCTCAGAGCCATTTGAACCATTTGAAACCTCTGCTGTTCCTAATCTTAATGAACGTTTTAGGAGACAATCTGAGCAGGCCTCTTAGTTTGCGGATGATTCTGTCAGTTTCCATCTCGTAAAGACGTCAAAAGATCAAAACAATAGCAAAATGATTTAGGTATAATTTCTGTATGGTGCGAAAAGTGGCAATTGTGTATGAATAAAGGAAAGTGTAAGTTCATTCACATGAGTACGAAATGAAATCCGTTGAATTTCTGTTGTACGACAAGTCACATAAATTTAAAGGCTACCAATTTAACGAAATATCTAGGAATTACAATTACGAACAACTTAAATTGCGACGATCACATAGATATTGTTATAGGGAAGGCAAACAAGATACTGCATTTCATTGGCAGAATTCTTTGGAGAGGCAAAAAATCTACTAAACCGACTGCCTATTGTAATATTTCCGGTTCTACAGCCATCTTAATCAGATACAAGAAGCTCTTCTTAGAGCAGATGAGAAGGCAGCAGTGGGAAGATTTAATGCCGTGTGAGGTATCGGTGACAGATGGTTTGTTTGGTATCGGTATCGTGAAAAAGACCGCCTAAATTGTGGTCCTTCTCCGCCATTGGCAGCTGCATTCGGAAGTTGCTCGCCAAAATGACAATCGTATTTTATAAATATTAGAAGAACATAACAGCGTATTTACTTGCATTTCATATTAAAGCATCTCTCAATTGAGTGCTATCATTCCATTATTTCGCAAATATTAATAACCAGTGGAATAATAAACGTATGCTAAACGAATAGAAAGACGAAGCACTTGGGCGATCTTCGGAACACGCCTAACTTGATTGGTGGGCGAAATGGTTCGACTGTAAGATCAGAGCTGTTTCGGCAGTCTTTGACGATTCGGCAGTCTCGGGGGACGGACACGTTGTCGACCAAGGTATCAAATAACAATGAATTTTGAATGTCTAGCTTGTAAATGTGAGAGCTAGTTCGGTAGTGTCGGAGGACAGACATCTTTGCCGGCCGGAGTGGCCGAGCGGTTTTAGGCGCTACAGTCTGGAACCGCGCGACTGCTACGGTCGCTGGTTCGAATCCTGCCTCGGGCATGGATGTGTATGATGTTCTTAGGTTAGTTAGTTTTAAGTAGTTCTAAGTTCTATGGGACTGATGACCTCAGAAGCTAAGTCCCATAGTGCTCAGAATCATATGAACCATTTGACAGCCATGTTTTCTGCCACAGTCGGTGTCAGTAAAGAGTTTATTAGCAATTTTTGGTTATTTGGACATGTGGTTGACAACAGTGTGACAGTAATTACGGAAATACGCAGTTCATTATTTTGTTAAGGAATGGAAATTATTTGTAACTGTTGAGTGGAATGTAGTTGTGCAGCTCGCCGTGCTCTGCCAATAAAAAGCGAGTAGCATCCCGCATAAATAAACTAATTGGAAATTTAATTATTAACATAATACCAGTTCCTCGTTAAGAATTTGTTACAACCTCAAAATAACGTGCTGCTTTCTGCGCAGGGAACAACAACTGTAAGAGACGGCAGGTTGGTGAAAATTTATTAGAACTTGTGAATTCCACTCAGGACGGTGGAAGCGAAGCAAATAGGCATCTCGCTTGCACTGCAATATTAGTACAAATGAGATCAGTGACACGTCATATGTAGTAACACAGAGGAGGTATAAAGGAGAGATGTTTTAGAGGATAGGGGTTTATCACATGCACGTATCTCTCTCTCTCTCTCTCTCAAGTTGCCGTACATGGCATCCCTGGTGGAGATAATCTTTCAACTCGAAGTGCTTTGGCACTATGAGGATAGAATTTACTAGCGAGAACTGTGAGCTGTAACTAACCAGCGAACCGTGTAAGGACTGTGATATGTGTGAACTGTAAATGGCTGGACAACTGCATAATAACTGGGTTGAGTACGGTTTGAATTGTGTTTGAACTGTTTTTGAACTTTAGTTGAACTATAACAATGATGCCGCAAAATCAAATTTTAGTTACAATGTAATCGTTGTAAATCAGAAATGGTAGGAGAATAAAAGTTAACGCTGTGTGCGCGGTCTACAGGATTACATTAAAATGCCGCACTTGAAGATTCTTCATGCTAGCAGGCGGCGCAGTGTGCAGAGCAGAACGAAGCAGTCATGGGCAACAGCTGAGACAGCAGCAAGCAGTGGCAGGTGTAGCCAACACTGCACGGCACGTTTGAAGTGCAGCGAGCAGTGCAGCCCACAGCCAAGAGAATCAGCGGCAGCAAGTCGACGAAGAAAATAGTGTGAGTGCTGCTCTTGCATATAGCTGTCTAATATTTGTAATTGGGACATTAGTATTAGTAAAGTGTCTGGGGAAAAGGATGTAAGATACGCTCTCAGGAGTAGAGGAGTTCAGTCCCATAGTAGTAGCAACGATCCGGTCGGTTAGATACAAATATATGGTAGTGAAGTCAGTTTGGAGTCTAATGATACGTCAGATTTAGTCACAAATAACCAAAGTGTAAACGTAAATTCTAATTTGGTAATGAATCCGGAAAAGAAAAATCAATATCCGATAATAACATTGAGAATTCAGAAGCAGCCATGAGTGATTCCACTGGAAATGTAGAGTTAACCAATACCGAGGGAAGCAGAAATGTTGATTTGGCGGCTAACAATCATAATGTAAACCGACTATTTGTAGTATCCAGTCAAAATGGAATGATTCATTGGAATGACGATGCCAGAGAAAATGTCTCTGACGTTGGCATTGAGAATGAGACAATGTTGAGTTACATACGTCATGGTACAGCATCAACTGACATGTTAATATCTCACGATGACGATCGGGGTCTGAGGTCTATGCTCAAATTAATTTCGCAAGTACAAAAAGGGGTAAATAAAGCACAAAAAGAAAATTAGGATTAATTAAATAAAGCACTAAAATAAAATAAGGAGGAATGGCATAATAGAGAAAATGGATAAGGTGTTTAACCAAGTCACTGAAGGAATAGCTCAAAATAACAGTACAAATCTTGAAGCTAAGGGTGAGAGATGTTGTAAGGAAAGAGATTATGAAACAAAAGAATGGGGTAAATAGTTAGAAGTTTTTAAGACAGAAATGAAACAAAAAATACCATAAAATCGAAAAGTTAAATAAGGATTTCAAGAATCCGAATGTGGTAATACAAACAGCCAATAATGACATTAGTAATGTAAGACAAGAGCAAAGTTTCGAATACGACCATGAAATCCTTAGTTGTAATAATTTCACGTGTAGAATCCTCATGTAAGGACTACACATTTGCGATTCAGGGCAAATTGAGAGAAATGGGGCAAAAAGTACTGCCTGACATGCAAGACAAAATTGAAAACGAAGTTAAACAAATAGCAGAAATTTGTTGTGAACGAGGGAGGAAGGCAGGTCGGGTTCATGTACGTAACGTGGCTAATTATATTAATGGTTGTAACTTCCATCATTTCTTTAGTAAGTGGACCATACACCCGGTAGCCTCCATTGGAGTGATCTAGGG
This sequence comes from Schistocerca serialis cubense, assembly GCF_023864345.2. NCBI lineage: Eukaryota > Metazoa > Arthropoda > Insecta > Orthoptera > Acrididae > Schistocerca > Schistocerca serialis. The sequence continues at coordinate 737,711,672 of NC_064643.1, read as the reverse complement.
TATCATTCCTGGAAACATTACTGAAAAGCAAAAAGTCAAATTCGTGGCCAGGAGATTAGACACAGAAGCAAAATCAATGAGACCAAGGGTCAGTAGTATTTGTAAAACATATATGGAATTTGTTCAAGCACTCTTGAATCAAGATTGGTGCTGCAGCAAGCGAACAAAGCGAGAGGGAAGTATTTGTGGACAGAAGGTTTTTTGGGGGTGAAAGTCCCTATACCACAAATGGATGGGTATAAGGTAGTAGACGTTCCCGTACCGAAGTTCAATGGCGTCAAGATATGAATAAACATAGACTTCACAGCCAGCTTCTATCAGAGGCCGCTGGCAAAAAGTGGTAAAATGTATACCGCATTTACCTATGAAACACAGAGTTAGCTGTTTAGATGTAATGCACATCACACAGTGCTAGATTACATAGTTGACTGTGAGCAAGTTGTGAATGAAGTGCCTCTTTCTGTTACGGAAATACCGCCAGAACAATTATTAGCTGAAATCCTGTCAATTAGTGAAATGAAAAATATTATGAATACTAACCTCTGTGGGCAATAAAGTTCTTTGTATCGCTAGAGAACTGACGATTACTTGGTGCCCGAGTCAACTGTCAGAATACTTTATTTTCTTTTCCTGCTATTAGTTCTTCCCCTTCTTTCATTCAGAATAATATTTCTCTTCTTTAACATTTTTCAGTATCAGGGTAAAGATGAGGATATCTCCTTATACTTAATGTGACAACAAAGAAACAAGTCATGACACAAAGTAACCTAGCAGAATAAACATCTGCATAGCACGGGTGAAAAACGACATTTAACGTAATATATGTGGACACACAATTTTCGCATTAATGCACTTAACAAAAACATATTCAAATGGCTCTGAGCTCTATGGGAACTACTTAAAACTAACTAAGCTAAGGACATCACACACACTCATGCCCGAGTCAGGATTCGAACTTGAGACCGTAGTGGTCGCGCGGTTCCGGACTGTACGCCTAGAAATGCTCGGCTACCCCGGCCGGCCAAAAAGATATTATAGAGCATCTAGGGCTATATTTTTTAAAATATTTACAACAACGATGCATAAACCTTTAAGTCTGACAATATTTTAATAATATGAAAGCAAGACGAAAGCTGTTATATAGAACACATATTAAATAACGGAAAACAAATAAGCTGAAGGCTGCAGAAGGAGAGGTCAACACTAAACCAGGTAAGTGAATACGAAAATGTACAATAGAAGAAATTCTGGTTGGCAAAAATAATGGAAACAATTAAATGTTGTTTTGAGGTGATGCAAAGATTGTGTAAAAATAGATATGTCGTTACTCTTTAGTGCGAATTGAAATGGCGAGTTAGTTTCCACTGTATTAAATTGGTACAGTGATAGGGTAGGAGCAGTCCTACCAACAAGGTTTATGGTAAACAGATAGTTATGGTTATTAGGCGACAGAAAAGTCGGCCAATTATTTACGTATACAGAAGAAAGATAAATGGAGAGCTACAGATTAAGCAACAGAAATGGTTCAAATGGCTCTGAGCACTATGGGAAAATGGTTCAAATGGCTCTGAGCACTATGGGACATAACATCTGAGGTCGTCAGTCCCCTACAACTTAGAACTACTTAAACCTAACTAACGTAAGGACATCACACACATCCATACCCGAGGCAGCATTCCAACCTGCGGCCGCAGCGGTCGCGCGGTTCCAGACTGAAGCGCCTAGAACCGCTCGGCACAGCTGCCGGCAGAGAGTAAAAAATACACACTCTTTTTAAATATGAAAGGAACGAAGAGTAAGATTACGCTAAATGGCACCGTGCTCGTCTTATGATGTATGACAGTGTATCTGCTGGCTCAGATCTCCTTAAACTAGAGAGTCGCATCTCTTTAGTCTTATCTTTGCTTTTTTCCGTCTCTACCTGAAAGTAGTCAGATTGGAGGTCACTAGCAAAACCCAAAGAAAACCTTTGCATTGCAGCAGTTGAATGATCAGCCTATTTTTCATTATTTTAATTTTTCATCGTCGACATTCGACTATAACGCGATATACTCCATTTATTATTGTTATTAGTTTTCTTGTTATCCTCCACCCAGAAGAACTCTCCCAGCTCTGCCGATGGACATGACCGGGGGATCAGGAAGAATGGAACTATAGATGGTTCACCATGTAGAATACGAACCCTTACCAGAGTGTTTTGTGTTCACGGCAACAGGAAAAGCCCAATAAGAAAATAGGCTAAGGAAAACCAGTCATGCAGGCCGAGTTCTGCAACAATTTCTGACGATTTCACACTGTGACGACAGAGAAATTCGAGTCACGGTATATTACTCAACAGTCGAATATGCTCTTCTGACACCGTCAGTGCTACACATACCAACAAATTTGTGACCACGATGACGGTTTACTCTGGGCTCAGCTGCTGGTTATACAGTAGTGTTACATCGGTAAATGCCGGACTACGTTTGATAACTTTATTCCAGCGTGTTTCATTTGTGACATTCGATTTCTAATACAGTTCATATGTCTTCTGTCAAAATCAATTCAATATGAAAAGGCATAGGTCTGTTTTACGAGAACCAAGCAAAAACACAAATAAATTGTCACTAGAAAAGTTCAAAGAAACCATCAGGGACATGCAGTGAAATAGATATGGACTCTTTCCATCGTTTAGGGGCCAAACAAGAGGGGAACATTACGAAATCCTTGAACAGGCTAGTCAGTGTACATTGAATAAATGAATCTCATGGTGAAAAACGTCTTGAGGCGTATAACTACACGTTGTGCATATCGGCAGTTTAGTTTCTATGTTTATGAGCATAATTTACAGTCTCTTCTCTTGCGAAGCCCTAGTATGAATTGGCTACTGCGTGGCATCGAATAATTAGTTGATTGCGTTTTCCTTGCTTCCATCCCCACCACCACATTTCAGCATTCTCCTGATAGTTGTGAATTTCTGTTTGTATGTGGCACAAGATGCATGTAGATACAGTCGATTTCAAGGCTTAAATTGTTCGACGTGTGAAGCAAGGTTGATATGCAATTACTTTATATTCCACTGAAGTAAGATTTCATTACAGACTGCCAAAATGTTTTATCTCGTGTATTTTGGGGAAAGTGTAATCGTGATAATGGTGCATAAAAACCAAATTCTCTCATTCCTCCCTTCTCAAAGCCTCTCTAAGATGGGCTGACTAGAATTTAATTACAGAGCAGCCGCTAGCAAGGTAAGCAACATCGTTGCAAATATTTGGCAACCCTGTGATATTGCATTTCCTTTCAATGTAGTCCTGAATTTCCCTGCTAAATTCACTTCACATTCCCTTACCACTTCCATAAATCAAACTATATAATCTTCTTAAAGATGAGAGATAGAGACAGATATTAAATTTCAGGTCTCCAGGAATTGTGTGCTTTACATAAGTAACAACTGCTGTTATCTTTATCGTTGCGTTATCACGCTCAACGGCTAATACTCAAATGAAAGAGAACCAATGATATCAGTTTCTCTTTAGCTTAGTAGCTCCACCCATGCCTTTCAATGCAAGGGCATGTGAGATGTCATTTCTAACTGGAATGAAAGCCATTGCACGCAATATTCTTAACCTTTATGTTGTATTTCATGGTGTTGCAAATTGCTAGATGAAATAATTTTTACGAAATCTTCAGAAAACCTTTCCACATTTAGGCTTGTCGTTAGCTGCACACTTTAAGCTGCAATAATGGACATAATTATCCTCTTTGTGGACACCTATCTGCTTCAGTACAGAATCGTCTCTGAAGGGATTCGAATCGACCGTCAGGGAAACGAATTTGAGTGTTGTTTGTCAAGTAGGACTCTCGTGTCAGAGGGATAGCTATGATGTGAAAATACTAATTAATATACTGATTATTCTCTGTAATAACAGGTGGACACCCACTGTGTAACATCGGCGTTAGCAACTCCATTTCACCATGGGTAGCTTCAAAAATCATCCGTTTGCTGATTTAAATCTATCGGAATACCTTCAATATCGCTTTCGATCTGCGTGAAATTCTCCAGGAATTCATTTACAGACTTCAAAATGTGCAGTGTGGCTGCGTTACTATAGAGCATGTACTGCAAGGAATTCACACAGTTTATCGTACTCATGTACGGTAAGAAATCGAACAACGACAGTAAAACATATTACACGACTGTTACTGACTACATCTTGACGAAAACATACGAAACCTTGAAAAAAGTAGCATCTTTATAAGGAAAGGAAACGAGTGACAAACAACAAAGAATAATATTAAGCAATATAGGGACGTCTTTTCATTCGACCATTAACTATAAAATTACGTTTGAGCCACATCCGTGTCCTGTGTGTTAGTATAATAAAATACTCCGCATATTAAAACGGGTCGTCTCCTTCCATTACTACCGCAAGTGAAATGCAAGTCACAGACATGTTTTGCGGAACATCACTAAACGACTCTGAGGCATTTTATATTCTCCGAAGCAATAAACGGTAGCGGGCTCTTTCGAAGACGAGCGAGGGAGTGGAGATCTGCCGCCACAGCCGTTGAGGGGTGCCAGCGAATGGGTCCTCCGGAGCTCTGGCAGACAGCCTGCCAAGAAATGTCGCCAAAATGTTATTGGACGGAACTGTTATCACCCGAATGTCAGAGAGTGAAATACGTTGCACCTGCGGAACCATTATGCTCATGGCACCAGCATTCGATCAAGGCGCTAAAAAAATTTCGACAACCAGTGGTCTCGACTGCCAGATGTTGCACTGAGATGACACGTGGTCTCTACGCCAGACTGCGCCCGTTGACGTCACAGAACTGCTCGAACAGAAGAGAAGACTTCCTCCAGAGATTGCCGCAACTTATTGCGTTGCCACATTGCCTGCGCACAGATGGACTTAGAGAATAATCAGGACAGTCATGTTATTTGTCACACGTCGCGATCATAGTGGATTTCGTCTTTGCAGTGGCTGGCCCCTTCCAAGTTTTATGTCAAAGAGTGTACATATCTGATAACCTAAGCATTTGTGTTAAATTTACTTATTGATAAGGATCACAGAAACATGGACTGGAGACCTTGTTCAGTTTCACAGTGTTGCAGACTGTTGTAATGAGCTAGACCGTTTCAATAATTAAATTCCGAGAGTGACATCTGAGACTTCACATTTCGTTAGTCTCGCAACAGACTGCACAAATACAGTCCAGATATGCTTTTCGTAATATTCAATCAGTGCATCCATTTTCAGGGAGAAAGTGATAATAAACAATGGGCAAAATCTGTCCATCGACAGTTAACAGGTAGTGCATGCTACTTCATTCCTCCAGCGTCTATGAAGCATAGTGCCGGATAGGCTCTTTCAGGATTTAGTAAATTTTATTTCATGATTTACCTTTGTGGTCGATGCCCTTCCCGACGGAACAATCGCCTAGGTAACATGAGGGGGAAAGTCGTATATACCATCCGTCTGTGAGCCGTGTATACTTTATTGTGTGTGTTATTTTAACTGTATGAGGATCTTATTCACCGAGGCGTAATGTGGTGACCAACCCAGCCTTTGTCTATTGACTCTGTCTTCAGATGATCAACGAAGGGATTGCGTTGCGGTAAAAGAAGTATATGGGTATCAGTTACTGAATGCTGTCCCCTATTTCGATTGCACTTTCTACACGTCAGTTAGGGGGTCCGAAGATGGCATTGTGAAACGTCGAATTTGGTCGCATGAATAAATTACTTCCGAAACATAGATGGTTGAAGGTGTTTTGATTTTAGATTTTAGTGTACTTCGAGGAGCAAGTTAAAATACTACCGGTAGTAGTTCCCAGACGTGCGTTGCAAATGTGGCATGCTAGTCAAATTACACCAATCCAGAAGTAAAATTCATTGCATGTCAACAGGACAATGACTTTTCGGAACAACAAACATGCTGAAAGCAAATACAGTCTTACTAGTGTCTACCTGTCTGCGTTCTGACGCTAGACAATCATTATAGAAGTATCTACATGCGGAAAATAATTGGCTCCATTTGCCTTTCGCCATCTATCCTAGAGAACGCCATCTATCCTAGAGAAATAGACTTTGCACATACACAAGTTTTGCTTTATGTATTTTTTTGCATAAATAATTTCGTTTTAATGGTCTTTAAATGACTTTTGGATACGAAAATACTGCGAGCTACATCCTTCACGTAACTTGTTCGATTGATGCTTTTGAACATGGTGCAAAATAGAATTCAGAGCGTTTCATATTTAAATTTCATTCCATCCACCCAGTTGGATATTTTTAATTGATCGCTCTAACACGATTTCGTATATAAGGCACCGCGTCATGTGACATCATGGATAGGGCATTGAACTGCTGATGTGACTTCACTGACGTAAACACATAGAGTCAAGGCTGCAATAATATTCCTACTCACAGGTGGTTTCTGTCAATTTGTTCATCTTTTTTGAAAATTGTCTCATATCCATACAGCAACACTGATACGAAAATTAAACGGTATTTTTTTAAATTCGAGGCTTTGTTACTTACGAAAAATTACTTACGAAAAATTTACGATTCAACTTACTGGCCATCGTTGGCCACTACTTTCTCCCTTTGGAATCCCGTGTCGGAAGAACTGGGTGTCTTTGAATGTGATCCATGATTCGATCCAATGTTGCACTTCCTCATATGACGGGAAGTGCCTGGTTAGCCAGGCTGCGTGCCAAGTACTTCCCATTTCAACCTTTGTTTGGACGGGTTTTGTGACATGTAGTCGAGCATCGTCCTGCTACAAAATCACATTTTCAGGTCTATCTCTATATTGTGGCCGGTTGTCTTTCAGTTCACGGCTCTAACGCATTAGCTGTGATATTCACCTCCAGTGATTCTTTCCATAGGTTTCAGTAGCATCGCAAACCTTCCGTCTTCGACGGCCATGGCTGTCTTTGACGTAAAAACCACCGTTAATGAAGCGTTGAAACCATGCTCTTATTACAAGGTTCCTCTTACAGGGGAACCTCCCCATCACACCTCCCTCAGATTTAGTTATAAGTCGGCACAGCGGATAGGCCTTGAAAAACTGAACACAGATCACTCGAGAAAACAGGAAGAAGTTTTGTGGAACTATGAAAAAAATAAGCAAAATATACAAACTGAGTAATCCATGTGCAACATACGCAACATCAAGGACCACGGAAGCGGATGAGCGTAGTGGTCCCGTGGTTAGCGTGAGCAGCGGCGGAATGAGAAGTCCTGGGATCAAGCCTTCCCTCGATTGCAGATTTTAATTTTTTTTTCAGACAATTATAATGCGAAGCTGCACAGGTACACAGAGCACTATTGTTTATGTGATCGTGTGTCAATTATCAAAGTTCAGGCACTCACACATAATCAACTTCGCTCTTCAAAATTCCAGGACATGTTCAGATATACTTGGACATATGCAGGATTTGACTGTCTACACACGGAAAAATTTGAAAACGTTAAAAACATATGTTTCGACAGAGCACAACGAAAACTGTGCGCCTGTGAAACTGTTGCATTCATTTGTTTCAGTTTATGCGACAAACTCTTATGTTTTCATCACTTTTTTGGGAGCGATTATCACATCCACAAGAAAACCTAAATCGGGCAAGGTAGAAGTATCTTTTTACCCATTCGCCAAGTGTACAAGTTAGGTGGGTCGCCAACATATTCCTGTCATGTGACGCACACGCCGTCACCAGTGTCGTACAGAATATATCAGACGTGTTTTCCTGTGGAGGAATCGGTTAACCTATGACCTTGCGATCAAATGTTTTCGGTTCCCATTGGAGAGGCACGTCCTTTCGTCTACTAATCGCACGGTTTTGCGGTGCGGTCGCAAAACACAGACACTAAACTTATTACAGTGAACAGAGAAGTCAATGAGCGAACGGACAAATCATAACTTTGCGAAAATAAAGAACGTAAACTTTTCACTCGAGGGAAGACTTGAACCAAGGACCTCTCGTTCCGCAGCTGCTCACGCTAACCACGGGACCACGGCGCTCGTGAGCTCGCACTAACCTTTAAGTTGCCTATCTTGCGCATGGACTACTCAATTTGTATATTTTGCTTATTTTTTTCATAGTTCCACACAACTTCTTCCTGTTTTCTCGATTGATCTGTGTTCAGTTTTTCAAGGCCCATCCACTGTGCGAACTTATAACTAAATGTGAGGGGGGTGCGATGGGCAAGTTTCCTTGTTAGTAGGTTAGTATGAGAGTCTGTCGCAAATATCTTCATGTTAAAGCAGAAAATTAAAACTTCATGCAAATGACGTGAACTGGGCTACGTAATTTGACATATTCAGTCGAATATAACCTCATGATGCACTCAAAAATCGATTAGTATTTTGGTGGCGTTATGTTATGAATTCTGACGCTTAATGTACGATACCTCGGACCCACCAACTGCACAGGCACTTGCCGCTACTGCCATCTGTTGCTAAACGGCGGAAGCAATGTTCTAGACAAATACTCTGTTAGCCTGTCACAATGTAGTAACTCCAGCATCTTTTCGTTGTCTTCGCTAAATAGTCTTCGTAGATAAACGCACCGGACAAACAATTGGTTACCCTACGTGATATGATGGTGACACCGACTAACATCGTCTATGGGCTTGACATTGGTTCCAGTTTGGCGAGGAAGAGACTGCACAACTTTCTTCACGTATGTCAAATCAAGCTGAAGACACTGATGGAGAGAGTTGACCTTGGGAATGCTGTCTGATATGTTTCACTCGCTGTTCCTAACCGTCCCGCCTCAGTTTTCGTCAAACCAGCACCGTATGCGTGCAACTCTGAACACAGTTGCACGGTAAGGGTATTCAATAAGTAAAGCAAGTCAGTTTCGGTTGAAAAGTGCGAAGTTTGTTGTGGTGCATCGTGTAATATTCCCACTTCAGGCCCTACAATTCTTGTAAGTGATGGTGCTATACTCAGCCTTCAAAAGAGGTCTGAAACGGGGGTACGACCGAAACAGAGAACTATAACTGAGTTTCTTTTGGTGGAAAAACTAGGAAAATTGCAAGTATACATAGTCTGTAGCGGAATGTCTACGGAGACGTGGTAGTGAACAAAAGCACGGTGAGTCGTTTGGAGAGGCGTGTATCAGCGTCGCAACAAGGTCGTGAAAATCTCTTCTATCTACCGCGTGCCGGCCGGCTGTTCACAGCTGTGCCTCTTGCAGTGTTGGAACCTGCGGACATCTGATTCCCTAGGGATCAAAGGGTCACAATTAAACACGATGATGATAGCCCGGATCTCGTATTTCGACTTCCGTGGATTTGGACCAATGAAGGACTCCATGGGAAGCTTACATGAACTATTGGAATGTTACTGATATCTCATTCCCTAGGGTACGAAGGGTCACAATCAAACACGACGATGATACCCGAATGAAATTTTCACTCTGCCGCGGAGTGTGCACTGGTATGAAACTTCCTGGCAGATTAAAACTGTGTGCCCAACCGAAACTCGAACTCGGGACCTTTACCTTTCCCGGGCAAGTGCTCTACCATCTGAGCTACCGAAGCACGACTCACGCCCGGTACTCACAGCTTTACTTCTGCCAGTATCTCGTCTCCCATCTTCCGCCCGCGAAAGGCAAAGGTCCCGAGTTCGAGTCTCGGTCGGGCACACAGTTTCAATCTGCCAGGAAGTTTCATATCGGCGCACACTCCGCTGCAGAGTGAAAATTTCATTCTGGAAACATCCCCCAGGCTGTGGCTAAGCCATGTCTCCGCTGTATCCTTTCTTTCAGGAGTCCTAGTTCTGCAAGGTTCGCAGGAGAGCTTCTGTAAAGTTTGGAAGGTGAGAGACGAGATACTGGCAGAAGTAAAGCTGTGAGTACCGGGCGTGAGTCTTGCTTCGGTAGCTCAGATGGTAGAGCACTTCCCCGCGAAAGGCAAAAGTCCGGAGTTCGAGTCTCGGTCTGGCACACAGTTTTAATCTGCCAGGAAGTTTCACGACGATGATAGCCCTGATCTCGTATTTCGACTTCAACTGATTTAGACCAATCAAGGATGCACTCCGTGGGAAGCTTTACATGAATGGGGGTAAACACGTCATTCTCTCGTCGGTGCTGTCAAGGCCTAATACTATTTGAAACGAGGCGAAATCGCGCCTTTCGGGCCACATTACACGATCCTAGCCAACTGCTGTGCAATTTTTCTGTTATTTCGCTGTGAGCAAAGATGTTTAATGAAGTACTCGAATCCAAATGTAAACTGCATGCTGCTCTCTTTGCAGTGTCCTCAGGCAAACTGGTTATGATTGACATCAGTCATTAGAAGTAGGTGTTTCTGGGGATATCGAAACTGTTAGTTACTGACAAGGCGTGTGACACGTCTCCGGTGACTCGCGAATAAAATCTTTCTACAACTACTTTCCATAAATCTTGTTACCTGACTGCGTGCAACAGTACTTCTAGAGGTCCTTTTGAACAGTCCGTGGTCCGCTTTGATACACCAAAAGCTAGCGAGCTTCATTCACGATGTGGTCATGAGCACACCCAAGCACGATCACACATTTCATCGAATTTCAAAGATAACACAAACAGTCGGTCGTATAAGTAATGGGTGACTGACTTACAAGGATTAATTAGTCGCCGGCCGCGGTGGTCTAGCGGTTCAGGCGCTCAGTCCGGAACCGCGCGACTACTACGGTCGCAGGTTCGAATCCAGCCTCGGGCATGGATGTGTGTGATGTCCTTAGGTTAGTTAGGTTTAAGTAGTTCTAAGTTCTAGGGGACTGATGACCACAGATGTTAAGTCCCATAGTGCTCAGAGCCATTTGAACCATTTTTTTTTTATTAATTCGTTGATAGGAATTTTCTGCAAATCCAGCAGCAAAAGTACATAATCCTTTGCGATGCTTGACTACTGCTAGGGGCGTGGCCCAAGCGTTTCTTTTAACTGACTCACTCACCACAGCCCCGTGCAGAGAAATAGTGGTCCAGTTTTCTTCCTATCCCGAAGTACGCACATCAGCCCTCAAAATAGGCAACACATCACTGAAAGGCACGAGATGTGTTTAGTAAGCCATGCTACATGTATTTCTGAAGGCAGGATGGTTTTATTCAATATATGTCCCACGTGTCCTCCGATCGGTCCACTGCTGTGATCTCACTGGGCACTGCCTGCACTGAGGTTGACCCCTCACCTGTGGTTGAGTGGGAGATCATTCGAAAGTCTTGCAGGCAGCGAAATACTTTCCGAGAGGCAGATTGTAGGGCCTCCTCGGTTTGTTTGACGAACAGATTTCGGGCGTCATCTGTGGCTGACGATGTCTCTGAGCCGGATGCAGTCGTCCACCTTGTTCCAGAGGAAGCTTCTCGGAGGTCTGGGCACAGAGGGTGGGTTTGCTGGTAGTTGGGAGCTCCAACGTTAGGAGCGTAATGAGGCCCCTTAGAAACATGGCTTCCAAGGAGGCGAGTCATTCTGGATGTGGAAACGGAGCTTCCGGATGCCATGAAGAGTACAGGTTGCAGCCAACTGCAGGTGGTGGCTCATTTCGGTACCAGTGACGTATATCCCTTTGGAATGGAGCAGATTCTGTCTGGTTTCGGGCGGCTTGCGGAAATTGTAAAGACTGCCACTGTTGCTTCCGAGATTAAGGCGGAGCTCACCATCTGCAGCATCGTCGATAAAACCGACTGTGGACCTTTGGTGCAGAGCCGAGTGGAGGGTCTGAAACAGAGGCTCAGGCGGTTCTGTGACTTTGTACGCTGCAGATTCCATGACTTGCACCATCGGGTGGTGGGTTTCCGGGTTCCGCTTGACAGGTCAGGAGTCCACTACACACAGGAGGCGGCTACACGGGTAGCGGGGCTGTGTGGAAGGGACTGGGCGGTTTTTTTAAAATTTTTTTTAGGTTAGAGGGTCTCAGGGAATCACAGATGGGACGTCCGTCTAAAAGTGGGCAGGTAAATCACGGTAAGGTAGTTGTAGAAACGATTGGTATTGTAGTTGTAAATTGTCGTAGCTATGTTGGAAGAGAACCAGAGCTCCAAGCCCTAAAAAAGGCACTGAAGCCAAAATAGTTGTAGGTACAGAGAGCTGGCTAAAGCCGGAAATAAGTTCAGCTGAATTTTATTCAAACGATCTAACAGTGTTCAGAAAGGATAGATTAAATACAGTTGGTGGGGGAGTATTTATAGCTGTCAGAGGTAGTTTGCCTTGTAGCGACATTGAAGTAGATAGTTCATGTGAAATAGTACGGGTAGAGGTTATACCTGACAATCGGACTAAACTATTAATTGGATCGTTTTACCGACTACCCGACTCAGAAGACATAGTTGCTGAACAGTTCAAAGAAAACTTGAGTCTCATTTCAAATAAGTACCCCGCTCTTACAATTATAGTCAGTGGTGACTTCAATCTACTCTCGATATGCTGGAAAAATTATACGTTTAAAGGCGGCGGAAGGCATAAAACATCATCCGAAATTTTACTGAGTCCTTTCTCAGAAAATTATTATGAACAATTAGTTCATGAGCCCAGTCGAAGCGTATATGGTTGCGAAAGGATACTTGACATTTTAGCAACAGATAATCCTGGACAAATAGTGAGAATTGTGACGAATACAGGGATTAGCGACCACAAGTTAGTTGCTGCTTGGCTGAATACCGTAACACCTACAACCATCAAAACGAAACGCAAAGTATATCTATTTAAAAAAGCTGAAAAAAATGCTCTTAACGCCTTTTTAAAAGACAATATTCACTCCTTCCGATCTGATCCTGTAAGTGTAGAAAACTTGTGGAGTGTTTTCAGAGAGATAGTACCAACAGCGATTGAGAGATACATAACACATAAATTAATAAGTGATGTTACTGATCCTCCATGGTACAGAAAACGGGTCAGAACGTTGTAGCAGAAGCACTGAAAAAAGCAAGCCAAATTTAAAAGAACGGAAAATCCTCAAGATTGGAAAAGTTTTGCAGAAGTTCTAAATATAGCACGTCCTTCAATACGAGATGCTTTTAATAATTTCCACAACGAAACTCTGCATCGGAATCTCGCAGAAAACCCAAAGAGATTCTGGTCATACTTAAAGCACACCAGTGGCAAGACGCAATCAATACCTTCACTGCGCGACAACAACGGTGAAGTCACTGATGACAGTGCCACTAAAGCAGAGTTATTAAACACGGTTTTTCAAATCCCATTCTCCAAAGAAAACGAAGTAAATATTCCTGGATTCCAATCAGGAACAACTGCCAATATGAGAAACATAGAAGTAGATATCGCCGGTGTAACAAAGCAGCTTAAATCACTTAGTAAATGCAAGGCCTCCGGTCCAGATTATATACCAGTCAGGTTCCTCTCAGAGTATGAAGATGAAGTAGCTCCATATTTAGCAATTATATACAACCACTCGCTCACAGAAAGATACGTACCTAAAGACTGCAAAACTGCTCAAGTCACACCAATACCCAAAAGGGGAAGTAGGAATAATCCACTGAATTACAGGCCTATATCACTAACCTCGATTTGCAGTAGGGTTTTAGAACATATACTGTATTCAAACATTATGAAGTACCTCGTTTTCTTAAACGATTTATTGACATATAGTCAGCACGGATTCAAAAAATATCGTTGTTGTGAAACACAACTAGCTCTTTATACTCATGAAGTAATAAGTGCTATCCACTGGGGATTTCAAATTGAGTCCATATTTTTAGATTTCCAGAAGTCTTTCGACACCGTTCCTCACAAGCGTCTTCTATTCAATCTGCGTGCCTACGGAGTATTGCCTCAGTTGTGCGACTGGATTCGTGATTTACTGTCAGAAAGGTCACAGTTCGTAGTAATGGGCGGAAAGTCATCGAGTAAAACAAAAGTAATATCCGGCGTTCCCCAAGGAAGTCTTATAGGCCCTCTATTGTTCCTGATCTACATAAACAACATAGGAGTAGCCATCTTGGATTGTTTGTAGATGATGCTGTCATTTACCGTCTTTTAAAGTCATCAGATGATCGAAACGACTTGCAAAATGATTTAGATACGATATCTGTATGGTGCGAAAAGTGGCATTTGACCCTGAATAAAGAAAAGTGTGAAGTTATTCACAGGAGTACTAAAAGATATCAGCTAAATTTCGATTACACGATAAGCTACACAAATCTGAGGGCTGTAAATTCAACTAAATACTTACGGATTACAATTACAAATAACCTAAATTGGAAAAATCACATAGATAATATTGTGGGTAGAGCAAACCGAAGACTGCGATACATTGGCGGAACACTTAGAAGGTGGAACAGGTCTACTAAAGAGACTGCTTTCACTACGCTTGTCCGCCCTATTCTGAAGTATTGCTGTGCGGTGTGGGATCCGCATCAGGTGGGACTGACGGATGATATAGAAAAAGTACAAAGAAGAGCAGCTCGTTTTGTATTATCACGAAATAGGGAAGATAGTCTCACAGACATGATACGTGAATTGGAGTGACAATCATTAAAACAAAGGCGATTTTGGTTGCGACGGGATCTTCTCATGACATTTCTATCACTAGTTTTCTCCTCCGGTTACGAAAACATACTCTTGGCACCCACCTACATAGGGAGAAATGACCATCACGATAAAATAAGAGAAATCAGGCCTCGCACGGAAAAATTTAAGTGCTCGTTTTTCCCGCGTTCCGTTCGAGAGTGGAACGGTAGAGAGACAGCATGAAGGTGGTTCATTGAGCGCTCTGCCAGGCACTTTAATGTGAATAGCAGAGTAATCACGTAGATGTAGCTGTAGATGTAGATATAGACTCATCCTCGTATGTGCCTTAAGCGATTCAGGGAAATCGCAGAAAACCTAAATCAGGATGGTGGAATATAGTACTGAACAATCATCCGCCAAAATCCGAGTCCAATGGGCTAACGACTGCACTACCTTGCTCGGTCAGGGAAGTGGAGCACGAGATGGATAGGAGAGGAGAGAGGAGGCGATAGACAATGATGAATGAGGGAAAGATGTAAAAATAGAGGGAGAAATGGCGGAGGAGAACACTGACTGCTATTAATTTGAGGAAGAGATGGACAGGAAGGAGGGGTAGAAAATGTAGAGGTTGTAAGAGGAGGTTGATAAAAGAGGGGTTAAGGTGTCAGACAGAAAGAGGAGAAGGAGGAGATGGACGAGTGAGTAGGAGGAAGAGATGGACAGAGAGGTGAGAAAGTGATGGACAAAGGGAGTGGGAGAAAGAAATGGACAGAGTATGGAAGAGTACATGGACAGATAAAGGGGCGAGGAGGAAATGAGCAGAAATAGAAGGGACGAGGTGAAGTTTACAATATGCAAGATGATTTAATGGTGCTGTTACGGACTTTCATGGATGGAGAAGGTAAAATCTATTGATGTGAGGTCAGGGATCCAGGTCCAGATACGACAGAGTCGAAAGTTATATGAGAAAATCGTTCTGATGCCGCTAACAGTGGAATACATGTACTGGTACTGTTTTTGCAAAGATTGTATTCTGGGAAACTTTCAGAGGCGGTAGCATGGACGGAAACAAGGAAAAACTCTGTAGTACACATTAGCTCTAAAACATATACCTTAAGAGCTATGAGCACTTCCTTATTTTAGCTACTGTGAAACATACCTCTTCAGCTGAACAAGTGCCCATTGCTCTTAAGGTATGCATTCTAAAGCCCACGTTTTCTAGACACTTGGTTTCCGTTTTTGTCGGTACTACCACCACCAGTCTTAGCATCAGCAGTACCGGCATAAGTATTCCACTGTGGTATGAAAATGATTTTCGCTTACAACTTCCGACTCAGTCGTTTCCGGATGAGGGTCCTTTACCTCATACTGATATCTTTACTCAGAATATACAGATAGGGTGTTACAAAAAGGCCAAACTTTCAGGAAACATTCCTCACACACAAAGAAAGAAAATATGTTATGCGGACATGTGTCCCGAAACGCTTACTTTCCATGGTAGAGCTCATTTTATTGCTTCTCTTCAAATCACATTAATCGTGGAATGCAAACACACAGCAACAGAACGTACCAGCGCGACTTCAAACACTTTGTTACAGGAAATGTTCAAAATGTCCTCCGTTAGCGAGAATACATGCATCCACCCTCCGTCGCATGGAATCCCTGGTGCGCTGATACAGCCCTGGAGATTGACGTATTGTTTCACAGCCGTCCACAATACAAGCACGAAGAGGCTCTACATTTGGTACCGGGGTTGCGTAGACAAGTCAAGAGGGTTGAGGTCAGGAGAGCGTGGACGCCATGGATTTGGTCCGCCTCCTCCAATCCATCGGTCACCGAATCTGTTGTTGAGAAGCGTACAAACACTTCGACGGAATGTGCAGGAGCTCCATCGTGCATGAACCAGGCATGTTGTGTCGTACTTGTAAAGGCACATGCTCTAGCAGCACATATAGAGTATCCCGTATGAAATCATGATAACGTGCTCCATTGAGCGTAGGTGGAAGAAACTAAAATGAGCTCTAACATGGAAATTAAGCGTTTCCGGACACATGTTCACATAACATCTTTTCTTTATTTGTGTGTTAGGAATGTTTCCTGAAAGTTTGGCCGTACCTTTTTGTAACACCCTATATATGTAGGGTGAGTCACCTAACGTTACCGCTGGATATATTTCGTAAACCACATCAAATAGTGACGAACCGATTCCACAGACCGAACGTGAGGCGAGGGGCTAGTGTAATTGTTTAATACAAACCATACAAAAATGCACGGAAGTATGTTTTTTAACACAGACCTACGTTTTTTTAAATGGAACCAAGTTAGTTTTGTTGGCACATATGAACATATAAACAAATACGTAATCAGTGCCGTTTGTTGCATTGTAAAATGTTAATTACATCTGGAGATATTGTAACCTAAAGTTGACGCTTGAAACCTCCGACGTTCAGTTGCGTGTTGTAACAAACACGGGCCACGGTCGGTGAGCAGCATCTGCAGGGACATGTTTACGATAACGACCGTGTTTACGAGTGTGGCTGTAGTGCACTGTAGTGGTTTGGTCTAGCTGTCGCAGTGTCCGCATGTAGCGCTTGATGCTATTGTTATTCTGCATTCGTCTCCGCACGCAGACCAATTGTAGTACACCCTGTTCCCAGACGTCTGTGATAGTGTAGTGTGTAATCGCGCAGCAGACCGTATTATTCGTTTCGGACCTCTTGATCTCTTGATAAGTATGGAAGTATGATTACGCATGTCAATCACATCGCGATTACGGGCAGCATGGGGTTCAAGCCTGAGCCTCAGGACGTGCGCTAGCAGCGCATGTCGGGTGTTTCAAGCGTCAACTTCGCGTCTTAATATCTCGGGATGTAATGGGAATATTGCGATGCAATCAACGCCATTGTGTATGTGCTTTGTCATGCTATGGATTGCTGAAGAGAAAATATAGAAGGTCCATTTAAAAAAACATAAGTTTGTGTTAAAAAACACATATGCTTTCGTTTTAGAATGTTTCCAAATATGTACATTCATGGGCCCCAGCCCTACATTGATACCGGTGAAAGTCGTTTTCCAATAGCTGTTATTGTTCCAGAGATATTTTGGGTGGACAAAATAGCTGGGACAGCCTGTATATATATATATATATATATATATATATATATATATATATATATATATATGTGTGTGTGTGTGTGTGTGTGTGTGTGTGTGTGTGTGTTTGTGGGTGTGTGTGTGTGCGTGTGTGTGAGTGTGTGTTGTATCATAACGTAATCTCATTATTGTCTCGAACTCCATACTATACAAACACACACACACATATATATACAAGTGCTGCATGCTGCAACGTCTATAGTGTCACGCAAGACTCAGTAAGTAACGTGGTAGTGCGGTGATGAAGCACTTTTCAAATCTTGCGAACTGCGGGATGCTCCGTTGATTTGCTACCCCTCTCCTGTGCTCGGTAGGACGGCAGAGCTTATCAGCGCCGTGTTGTGGTCACAAGTTGCTGTGCCCTGCATCCAATAACAAGGTGCGGTGTACGGGAGCAACTTGCTACTTTGCGAGCAACGGCGAACGGAACCTGATCGCAACTAATCTCCATGACAATGGGATTGCTTTAACAGTGAGTTACTGTATGCAGCGTATAGATTTAGCGGGAACTTACAGATTTATGCAAAAGTTTTGCCTCAAGTTAAGAGGTCCGTTGTATCAATTATTCACGAAGAAGGAGCTTTTCTTTAGGAGAAAGGTTTTTCCTTGCAGTGGGTTTTTGGACGTTCAGGAAAGACATAAGCAAATAGCTAATACAGAAGAGTGAAGAGAGTACGTAATTATCACTGCAGTTAGATGAAACGACGTAGGCGCCACATGTACCCACACGTACATCAAAGAAATCCTTTGCTTGCGTCCATAAGAAAAAAAAACAAAAAAACAAAAAAAACGAGAAAACTATCCAATGGAAGATGAGTAGATGTTGCAGAATATGCAAGTGCGGTGTAGATGCGAACAGCTGAAGACAAGATATAAAGCAGGCCTTTACTCAACAGTGAATGTAAGATAGATGATCTTATCGTTACTACCATACTGCAGTGAAATTCAGTTTACTAGCCATATATATCTTCATGTGGATGGTGTTAAAAAGCGTACACTGTTTTCTGAGGTGGTGGTTCCCATCACAAAGAGAAAAAGAAGTCCAATAAATATGAGTCGAGACACGCATAATTTCTGCGACATCTGAAAGTGTTGACAGGAGAGTTTGAACCTGATGTCCACTCATGACACTCAACGTGACTTCCGTCCATGGCAACACAACGCTCTGCACTCCCGCGAATGGAATCACACTCTCTTTGAAATACACCTTGTTGTTGTTGTTGTTGTTGTTGTTGTAAGTTCTGTAGTGTCTGTAGATCTTTGACTGGGATGGCGGTGTCTAACGCCTTCGACCGTTGCCATAACCATGGAACTAGGGGATTGAATGGGGAAGGGGGAGGCATAGGTGTTTTTCCTCCCCGACCAACGCAGCAGTCCAGAAATGTCAGATCCAGATGTACACATATTGCACAGGAAATATGCTGCTGCGCCATCGTACGTAAACCACACATATAGTCTTTGCTAGCCGGCCGGAGTGGCCGAGCGGTTAAATGCGCTACAGTCTGGAACCGCACGACCGCTACGGTATCAGGTTCGAATCCTGCCTCCTGCATGGATGTGTTCTAGGGGACTTATGACCACAGCAGTTGAGTCCCATAGCGCTCAGAGCCATTTTTTTATAGTCTTTGCTGTCATGGCACATCAAACAGGTATGCAAAAAAGTGATGATTATGAAACCTATTTATTCTTTGTGGGAGGATGTATGGTCAAAACGACTGCCCATACATCGATGAAGAAACGGATGCCCTCTTTCTGCAACTTCATGGGATTTTTATTAGCCCACACATGCTAGTTATGAAAGTTGGTAATGCCACCTCTTGTCAACCCCGCTTTGTCAGTAAATGTAATCTTTGAGGAAAACAGTGGACCTGCAGCACACTCTAGAAAAAGTCATTGAGAGAGGTGGAATCTTCTACGGTGATCTTCTGGGCTTAGTACCTGCATGGGCTTAAGATGGTACGGATACAGCACTTTTTCATGTAGTATCTCCCATACAGTTAGATGACTCATGCGTTTTGCTTCTGCCAATTGCAGCACACTGATTCCAGGTCCTTCGTCCAGTAAATATATGGCTCTGAGCACTGTGGGACTTAACGTCTGAGGTCATCAGTCCCCTAGAACTTAGAACTACTTAAACCTAACTAACCTAAGGACATCACACACATCCATGCCCGAGGCGGGATTCGAACCTGCGACCGTAGCGGTGGCGGTGCCAGACTGGAGCGCCTAGAACCGCTCGACCACCCCGTCCGGCCCAGTAAATGTAGAACATGCTTCTGGATCTGAGGTGTGCGGACTGACCGAGGCCATCCAACGTTTACCATGTGAACCTGTGTCCTTAAGATGCTGAAAAAGTCGGCCGAACAGCTTATTGGATGGTACTCTGCGACGTGGATATTTTTCCGCGTAGAGGGCATAGGCTCGCAAAGTACGTCTTCCATTTGTTAACCGACTGCACAAAATAATATCCGTCATAATACTTGTGACGAAGCACGCTTCCATTGCTGAGATGTGGAAGAGAAAAGAAAAGTACCGCCTATAGACTAGCCAATGGTCAGAGTGATGGTTACATTAGAGTGCATCGATAGAGAGAGAGACGTACACTAGCGAGCCCTGTTGATGGATCACCAAGGCAACTACTGTGCCCATACATTCTTTGTTTCCTCAACGTTTACCTTATGTGGCAAGGAGGCCTACATAATTTCAACTAAATGTCTTCAGCCACTACTGGCAGGTATACGTACCTCAGAAATTATGCGTTTCTAGACCCATTATAATTGGATTTTTTCTTGTTTTCATCGTTACTGTCACCTCTCAAAATATTCAACGATTTTTTTTACCATCCTGTATACCCAGAAACCCACTTTAAGGCATGTTGCAGATAATACATCTCACCGACGTTAGTGATTTTTCTGCCGTAATCCTTTCGGATTCGGAACGAGAGAAAAAGACTATCTAATCGTACAGTTGAGAGTCATATATGCACTGCACACGTATGGAATTTTTTTCATTTTTACAAGAAATTTTAAAAAGAAAATTGTCGTTAATTTGTAACAGTTAGGGCAGTTCATGTGGATGTTTCTATATTTTTTATTTTCTAAATGTTGTTTTCTGAGCCATGTATAGGGAAAATTGATGTAGAAACTTACGTAAAATTAGTTAGGAAAAGTTGATGAAAGTCCGTCTGCTGTAGAAAATTGATGAGCAACTAAAGGAAAGGCTGGAAATCGAGAGCTTCATGTGCATCAACAAAGAACCACCAAATCGCTGCTTGAAACCAAGATCTGTACTCTTTTCAGCGTAGTGCAAGTAGTTTGACCAAACAGTCTCGGCTGGTTGCTATTAACGTTATTAAGTATGCACTAATGATACGCAACGCTACGTAGCATGCTACCGGATGCTGAACAGGAATCCAGTTGATAGTGTTGTGCGGGAGTCATAAGCATAAAGAAACTATACAGATGACGGGAACTAAGGCTGTAAGTGGGCTGCTTCCGTGTTGGCAGCGCTGTGTTTAGCGCTTTGCATTGGATCTGACTGCGTTTTCTTTGTAAGAGACTCTGTGGCTGGTTCGACTCGTTGTTGGAAGTTAATCGCCAGTAATGTTGGACAGTTGGAAGTTAGTCGCCAGCAGTGATGGAAGTACTGTTTGGCACTTGGAGATGAACAGCCTGCAGTGATGGATGTGGGTAGGGAATAGCCAGAGGTGATGGAGGTTAGAGGTTTGAAGTGAGTGGACAATCTGGACGTGTGTCCGTCATGGAAATGTAATTTGTCGATGATTAAATAATTTTCTGGAACTGTATGTTACGGGCGTTAATATATTATATGATTTTTGAACTGGTTGCCACATTATTAAGGCAAACCATTGTTTGCTCCGCAACAAAATCTTTCGTTTGCTAATCATATCCCTAGTTAGAATCTTATATTTAGCTGGGAGTATCGGAGCTCGCTGCATTACAGTAGTTCGTGTAATGAGGATTTTTGTGAGGTAAGTGCTTAATGAAACTTATAGGTAATTGTTAAGTTGCCTTTTTCAGTCAGGACTGTTCCTTTGAATTAATTATTTGAAGTCAGGTTGTATTTTTTGTTTTTGTTTTTTCGGCGGTCAGATTGCATTACGCCAGAACATTGTGGGTCAGTGTTGACATGATAAGAACAAGTAAAGAGAAAGTGGGCTCGGTACTTCCAGTTTCACTCAGCTGTTTCAGAATTAAATAACTTAGAAGCATTTCATTCAGCAATAGAAGCAGAAAAGAATTTTAATACAGAAGTTTCAAGGCTTCGTCCTCAGAACAGCTGCGCAACGTATCTATTCACAGCGTCTCTAGAACTGTAAATGCGTACGTTTTTCTCAACTGAATCTGTTAGATGTGAAATAGTAATCACGGGTCGGTACCTTATGATTGTCATATTTTATGTTACATGAGATAGACTCCTTTTTCGATCGTTTTAACGACAATGAAATAAAAGACTGTACTGAAAAACTCACAGTTCATAAGTAATTATGGCTTCATGATATCTCTCAGTCCAGTTTTCACTTAACGCAGCACTATAAATAATTTCCAGAATTAATCTTTCCTAGTTAAAATTTTCATTTATATTAGAATCGTGAGGTTTACTAAGTCTTAGTGAACAACGTAACGAAATGTAATGCTTCTGTAGTTAAATAAGTATTAATGTATGTCTTTTTGTTTAATGTTACTGTTAACTTATCCCTGCATATTTTTCCAGTCAGCTTTGTTGAAACTATGTTGAAATTATATATATTAGGATTACTGTTAGGCTCTGTACAGTCGTAGCACTAACATTTTTTAATAATTGTAAGTTACTGTCAGGACAAGTCATAGCACTAACATTTTTTAATAATTGTAAGTCACTGTCAGGACGTGTTTTCTGCATGTTGAAAACTTCCCCTTGGAAGTATTTCATTGAATAAGTGAAATTGAAGTAAGACGCTTTTATTTATTGATGATAGGGACACTACTTATGTAACTAAGAAACCAAATGGTCAATATCAGCATATATCGAATGGGCTGAAGACCTTTCATTTTACATAAACAACTTGCGTGGACACTTCTCTGTATCGGGGTGTTAATTATAATAGTTTTAATTTTAACTGCTTTTCTAGTTGTATTAAATCACATTTTTCAATTAGACTGTGACATATTGTAGAAACTTGTTGTGATCTTACTATTTCGACCTGAACAAGGTAGAAATAATAGGTGTACTTTTCTGCTGTCTAGTACATAAATAGTAGTGTGATCAGTAATACAGAGGCTTACTTTTTCCCACCACAAGGTAAGGAGTATTACATGAGTTTTCTTTATGACGTATAGTGCCCATTTGTCTAGGTACAGATATATGTATTCAAAGTTTAATTGTTCATTTTATTTTCCTCCTTATTTGTATCCTATTGCTCGCTGTATGATTTCGTCTCACGTCCTCAGCTCTTTTATGCGAAGTACATTCCTCACTATCAGAGAAAAGCATAGGCACTGCCAAGGTTTCGTATGGGCTAATGCAAGCGTTTGTTCTTTAGGTTCTGGTTTCAGTATCTTCCTTTCTTATTTCAGAAGAGGTGTACAACGTATACATTCTCCCTTAAATGTCTACATACGGTAGACGTAGTTTAGAACAAATGTATTGAAACTGTTCCTTTCAACCTAAGTTTTTCTTGTTTAGAGACTTATGTTCCACGTGCAGTCTTTAGCACATGAGGCAATTATTTTGGTCTTCTCAGACGATATTTCCGTAGAATGTCCACGTGAGGTACTTATAAGCTAAAAATAAATTTTGGGATAACGTCTTCTGGAGTTGATATTAATAATAAATTGCCTGAAAGATTTCAGTGGGTACATCTGTGTAACTAGATTAACACAAAAGTAACTTTACAGCATGTTTCAGAAAGAATTTACGTATTTCTAATTCATACATTTATCATACTATAAGACATACGAATGTGAAACTTGACACACGTATTTACGAACCTCTCAAGTTCAGATTACAGATTTTCAATATGTCCTCCATAAGCGACACGAACAACATCACATCGATACCCAAATTCCTCCCATACTCGGGCAAGCATGTCCTTCGTCACTGATGTTATGGCAGTACGGATTCGGTTCTTCAACTCTTCCATGTTCTGTGGGAGTGGTGGTACGTAAATGTTGTCTTTTACGAAACCCCACAGTAATGAGTCAGAGGGTGTCAAATCCTGTGACCGTGGAGCCCAGCTGAGACCTGTAAGGTCGCCAGCTCCTTGACGACCAATCCAACGGTTCAGTAGAGTTTCATTCAGATATTGACGGCTTGGGGACTCCAGCGTTGCGGTTCCCCGCCTTGTTGAAAAATGAAATCGTCTTCGTGCAGCCTCGGAAACAACCAGTTTTGTAACATAGCGAGACACTGCTGACCATTAACCTTGTTTCCATCAAAGAAGAATGGGCTGTAAACAGATGATCGGGATACCACAAAAAATACATTGACTTTGGGCCAATCTCGTACATGTTCAGTGTTTGCAAGTGAGTTCTGTAGGCCCCAAATTCGAACATTGTGTTTGTTTACCTAACCGTTAACATGGAAAGTCGCTTTATCACTGAACACGATGCGTTGTGCGAAACTTTTATCATCGTCTATAGCATCAAGAATCTCGTTACAAAATGCCACACGTTTGCGTTTGTCATTAGGAAGCAGCTGTAACTTGCACGGCTTCATAACCAACAGACATCTCAAAACTCGCCAAATTATTGTTTTAGGCAGTTGTAACTCCAGACTGGCACGACCAGTTGATTTTGAAGGACTACGCAGGAAAGCAGTTCGAATTCGTGCAACATTTTCCTCAGCAACACGAGGATGCCCAGGACACTTTCCTTTACATACACATACTGTATCTAGAAGCTGTCGTACCATCTGCGAATGTTCCACCCATTCGGAGGATCAATTTGTTACCTCTGCCTGAAACGTCTTTGCACTCAAATCACGGAATATCACTTCCCAAACTAGGGAGTACAAAGTGATTTCTAATGCGGCGTAGCCATTTTCAAACGGTTCTGAGCACTATAGGACTTAACATCTAAGTTCATCAGTCACCTAGACTTAGAACTACTTAAACCTTACTAACCTAAGGACATCACACACATCCATGCCCCAGGCAGGATTCGAACCTGTGAGCGTAGCAGCAGCCCAGTTCCGGACTGAAGCGTCTAGAACCCCTCGGCCACAACGGACGGCGTAGCCATTTTAAACATATGACGCTTACCAAGCCAAACAGAAGACAACCGACATATAGCGGCTATTAATATAAACTAGGCTATGTATTCGTTTCTTCAATAGCCGAGCCGAGGCGCAGTCATTGATAGTTTGGACAAAATAAAAATTTGTAATACATATATTCTTTTTGAAACACCCTGTATTTTATTGACCTGTAATCTCTTATTACACCAGTATAACATATTAATACTGGAACGCTATATCTTACTGGATTAAGTGGTGTCTATTTAACAGTATCATTAGGGGCCAGCATGTTTAATGCTTTATTTTTACTTTTGTTTCCAACATACATACATCGTGATTCGATATCAATCTTTTAGCCTATCATTAACGAAACGGTCAAAACATTTTTATCTCCTGTTCAGGGTGCAGTAGCTTCGGCACAGATGTAGACTGAAAAATGCAATTTCGAGAGAGAAATTCCCGATGCAGGCTGTCATACTGCAGCTGACAGCTCAGCAGCGGCTGTCTCCGCCCATATAGAACACGTCTTCGTGATTTACTCTCTTCTGACATGCCACGGCACAGCTGCGTACGGTAGAGCAAGCAATGTACGGAACGAAACAAATATGTCGTCTGCAGTCTTGAATCTGTGGTAAGGGTAGCCCGATTTCGTTTTCGATAATTCAGTTGCAGGTGTCGTAAGGTTGTGGGTAGGGAGATATTTTGTCTCAGAGAACTAAAAGATAAACGATCAATAACTTTCTTAATAGGTCAAAATATGCGTGAAATTAACAGGGAAAAGAGATAATGAATAACAAAGAAGAAATTTGGGAAGGAAATTAAATTTCAAATAGAAGTTTGCCGATGGCATTCTAACCGTGACAGAGTCAGGAAACAACTTAACAGTATGGGATGATTACTGTTTTGAAAAGCAGTTATAGGATCGTTAAATAAGAAAGTAAATAATGATAATGGATTGTGGTAGAATTACGTTAGTTGGCGAAATAAGAGTAGAAAATGAGACATAAAAGTAGCGGGCAGTAAAATCAGTGGCGACATCCGAAAGCAGACGATATAACATGGAGAGTGCCAACAGCAGGATAATTATTTCTGAAATAGAGGAATTTCTTACACCGATTCGAAATTTAAGTATTAGCAACTATTTACTGGAGCACTGGTCTAAAGGTTGGTATTGAGCGTATCTGAAACGTAGACTAGGAAGAGCTCTGAAATGAAGAAAATAGATGCTTTAGGAATGTAGTGTTTCTCTAATATGATGAAGATGAGGTTGCTAGTTTGGATTAGTAATGAGGAAGTACTGTATCTTATGAAAGAAAAATTGAATATCTGGCACTATTTCACTAAAAGAAGGTATCTTTTAACATGATACTTCATGAAGCACCAAGAAATCGTCAGTTTCGTAATGAGAGATAGTGTGGGGGGCAAACTTACGCAGATGAATGGTACCAGGTTCATATGGATCTAGGTTGCAGTAGTTCTGTTATGCAGAGACGAAGAACCTTGCACTGGACAGATTGCCATGAAGAACGGAATCAAAGCAGTCTTCTGAAAAGAGAAATTAAGTATCAAGCTAGGTAAAGAAATTAAACATTTTATCCTCATGCTAATGAGTATGTTTATTCTTCTTCTGTTTCATTAATTTAGGAGTAACTTATTTTAACATCATAAGCTGATGGCGTGGAGTTAACTTCAGGAGGAAGGTAGGATGCACCATCTTTCTGCAGATAGTTTAAACTATATTGTGTGTGTTATTACATTCTTAACATTGTAAATATTTTAGAATATGTTTTCTGACGCAGAGATTTCTAGAAGACCGGCACTGACCTAAAAGGGTTAGGTAAAACTTCTAAAAGACTGTTTAAGAGACCGAGAGTCGCTAATTCAGTCCATAAATTCGAACCAAATCTGTCTCACTTTCATGTCCCAGTGGCTCGATATCATATGCTCTAACCCAGAAAACTATACGGGCGAAATCTAACGGCACAGTTTCGCACCCAAACAGTAAAACATTTTCCTATATCTGGAGCCACAGACGGCGTCTTATTGAATAATTAAAGTTAATAGGAATTAGCTACAAAACTGCCTGTCTGAAAGCTCCCTACATTGTTTCGGCCACAGACAAAATGATCAAAATTACACACACTTTCTACTGAAATATGTGGACACTATGGCATTTTCTAGAATGAAAGCGATCTAAAACGCGAAACATTTTTAGGATACAAATGAGGTGAGAATGATAGTGTTGAAACCATAAAGCAAGATAAACGAAATCAAGCTTGTCGATTTTCTGACGTCACAACCATCATGAATTACTAAAAAATCGGCTTTGAGAAACCCAACAAGAGCTTTGCTTATGAGATGTCATGAGAACCATGAACAAAGTTTTTATTCATTTCGGAAAAGCGTTTGACTCATTAATACATCAACGTACATTAATGAAAGTGTCAACATGTTAATTGCAAATGGAATTTAGTTAAATGGTTCAAATGGCTCTGAGCACTATGGGACTTAACATCTATGGTCATCAGTCCCCTAGAACTTAGAACTACTTAAACCTAACTAACCTAAGGACAGCACACAACACCCAGTGATATTAGTTACTTAAGTAAGAATCTCTTTGAAGGAAGGATGTTGTATTTTAAGATGGATACAAAGTTTTGGACACATGAAGTGCTTCCCCCAGGGGAATGTGTTGGAACCTTTGCTACGCACCAAATATATTAATAACTCGACAGAAAAAAAGTAATAGTAACCTCAGAATTTTTACAGATGATACAGTTATCTGTAATGAAATACAGTCTGCAAAAGTTCTAAGACAAATGTCGATACGATATAAAAGTGGCGTTAAATTCTACAACTTGCTTCAGCTTTTCAGAAATGTAAAACTATACAATTCAGATATGCAAAAACCTAGTGGCTATAACTACAATATCAATGAATCGCAAGTGGAAACAATGAAATTATACAAATTACTATGCCACAGTCAACGAGAGAGATCTCTGAAAATTGGCAGCGTTGTCGGATTCAGACGAAAACAATATATGTGGATAGAGCTACGGCAACATTGAGGCGTTGCCACAGAAATGTACAGAAAACCGCTTTATGTGGTGATTGGTTGAGGTGGACCCTCGAAGCAGCCGCAACTACCAGGGGGTTTTCTTCTCCGATTGTGTTGCACACGTAATAATTGGTAATTGTAACAAAAATGGAATAATTAGATAGGGTCAATCGTAGGTAAAGCAGGTTGCTGGTGGCACGCGTGCAAAACTCTCGTACGACCCTTTCTAAAATATTGCTCAAGGGTGCAGGACGAATACCAAGTAGGACTTACAGTAAAAACTGATCTCATGCAAAGAAGGGTAGCAAAAATGCTCTCAGATTTCTTTCATTCACGGGAGAATATTGCGGAACTATAGAAGACCTGCGTTGGATGAAACTTCAAGGTAGGGGTCAGATTTCCCGGGAAATCCTACTTACACAGTTTGGAGAAGATGAAGCGGACCCCTAAAGGAGTACACAACAGTATCTGTCGTATCACGCCAATTATGAGTCGAAGGCAATTAAAGAGTAATTATATTGCGCTCAAAGGCATTTAAATAGTTATTTTTTCAGCGATCTATACAGCGATTGGAACTGGAACTAGCCGTAATATGTGGTACAGTGCGAAGTCCAAAGTGACCTGAATCAACTCATAATCACTGTCCTTGTATTTGCAGATAATATGTATAGATGTATTTACAGAAGCATATAGAATACTTTTCTAGCACAAAACATTGGCCTCGTAAAACCCAGAATTCCATTCCTGCTGTTCCTTCCTTTTTCTATATTTCATTCATTTATTTAACTAACTCTTGTGTCGATTCACCTTACAAATTCAACTCACTGAAAGGGGTCACGGAAGAGTTTGGGAAAAATTTATATGAAGATTTGGGTATTACAAAGCATAGATATGCATTTGTCTGACTGTCTATTCAAAATTAGACGTTTCAATTCTTTTAAAAAAATATTTTAATGACGATGTTATTTTGTATTGGATCTTTATACAGTCACATAATTATTACTAAATGCAGTAAGAAATGCAGAAGATCAAAGAATATTTGAGGATTTCGCAGTTGACCAACTACGAAATCAAATTTAACTTAATTCAAGAAAAGTTGTGGAATTATAATGGCCATTTACACTGCTGGCGAGAGCTTAATGAAGACTGTGACAAGCGTGAAACATCCTGGCGTACCTAATGAGAACAACCAAAGTGCAACGAGGAAACAAAAGTTACTGTATGGAAAGTAGATGTCATACTCAGATTTATATGACGAATCGTAAGGGACTGTGTGTCATGCACATGAAAAGGGGTTTTCAAAACACTCGTTCGTCCGATTTTTGAATACTACTCGTCATTTTGTGACCCTAGTCAGATATGATTAGCAGTGGAGATAGCACATGGAAGCAAGTGATTCTCGTTTCCTCTCTAGTTCCTTGTGGCAGCTCGACACAGTTTACAAAGATGGTTCAAATGGCTCTGAGCACTATGGGACTTAACATCTGTGGTCATCAGTCCCCTAGAACTTAGAACTACTTAAACCTAACCAACCTAAGGACATCACACACATCCATGCCCGTGGCAGGATTCGAACCTGCGACCGTAGCGATCACGCGGTTCCAGACTGAAGCGCCTTTAACCGCACGGCCACGCCGGCCGGCTTACAAAGATGCTCGCCTAATCTTAGTTCTTGGCGCTATAAGAGAAGCTCTCTTATTCGTGACGAAATTTGCTGTTGAAATTCCGAGGTCGCACATTTCGAGAAGAACAGAGAAACATATTACTTCCTGAGAAGTACATATCGCGAAAGTACCTGAGAAATTCGATCTTATGCTGGAATTTACAGTTTTTATTCCCACGCATCATACTCAAATGGAACTGGGAAAGTTGGGGAGGGGGGGATGGCCTGATACGAGAAGTGCCCTCCAACATTGCGCAGTACAGAGGTAGACATGTGTAGGAACGGTAATATACGAGACAGTTTCATATGTAATGACATTTACATTGTCTGTAACTTGCTTTGTTTGCCTTTATTTGACTGATAAACGAAGTAAATTTTACAATTTTCTCTAGTACTTATTCCGAAGGGGAGAGGATAACTGATGTCGTGCATTCATCTTCAATATCGCTCTCCCACCCGCTCCCAGCCACCCGCCTCCTAATAAGGACCACAGTAGCCTCTTTCTAGTTTAACTTTGCCTCATCAGCGCTTCATAAATTCCACATTGTTCGCAAAGCTTATCGCCAAACGCACCGTCGTCACCACCCTTGACGGCGTAAGATGCGGGTCACGCATCCCTATCTCTCCTGGGGGTGCACGATCAATGGCCGCCAGCCACTCACACCCCTGTCTGTGCCACCAAAGTGGCACTGTCCCAGAGATATTGGTCGCAATTTGTTTCCGATCTGTGATCTTCTTACGCTCCAGCAGCCTTAAAAAGAGACTATTTACGTCACACAGCAAAATCAAACAGTAGGGTCCACACCAAAGAGAGCAAGGGACCAATATGGAAAGTAAAGAAATTAATTTCCTGCGTAACACTGTGAAGTACAATACTGCGTATCTAAATTCGGGGTAAACAGAAATGGGAAAGTTTTTCAGTGCACTGGAGAATGCTCCTAATGAGTTTTACGTATATTGGTGGATGCAAAAATACTCCCTTTACGTCACCTGTAGGCCGTTAAAACAGTCGGGATTATGAACAGGGAGTTAGTATTGTGAACTACGCCTATGTTAATCACTGTGTACGTGGAGCAAGTGGTAAAGAAAATTAAAGGGATAAATCTGCAAACACAATTAAACTTCAAGGGGAAGAAATAAATAATGTTAAGGTTGGCCACTGAAATTTTAGTTCTGTCGGAGGCACGAAAGACTTTATCAAGTAACTCATGAAATGGTACTGAATGGAATCGAGGATAATGGTGCCTTTTGGTACAACCTGACAAAAGTAAGGAGTATTTTGATCTTGAAACACTTAATAATACTGAATTTACTAGTTACAGAAAGTATGGGAGAAAAATTGTAGAGGAAGACCAAGACTTGAAAACAGTAAGCATGCTGAAATGGATGTACTGTGCAGCTGTAACACTGAGAGGATGTGAGCGATGGTGGTGTAGCCTAGCGTGGACAGCCGTATCAACCAGTCTTCTGATCGACATCAATCATTCTGTGGAAAATGGAGCACTATGGCAAACTTGTGTAGGATGTTACACATTGAGATTAAGGCAACTGCGAGGTACCGGTTGTGGAAATTAAAGAAACGGTACATGTAAAGAATCGAAATGATTAATCTTTAATCATAATCTAAGAAGATTATTAATACGATCGAAGTTACTTTCGGCCTACATTTGCTTTCGGCGTGTGACCAGGCAATGACGTAAAATAAACTGTATGATTCGGTAGCTATTACGTAATTAATATTTCGTACACATGTAAAAAGAATCTCCAAGTACAGTCTATAAAAACGGTCGCTTTCTGAATCTTCAGTGGCGTAATTCCTCAATGAAAAAACTCGGTCTGCATCATTTAATGCAGTATTTGACAAACAGTCACTTTTGTACATATGACGTGGTCAAGATGGAAGCGGGAGACGTAAATGTAATTTCACATGTATTACCGACCGAAGTTGGAACATTGTGTGACCAATTATCTTTCTAATTTGCCTGCAGCTGTTGATTGAAATAGAATTTGTCGCGCACCTAAGAATAATTATAGCCTCAAAAGGCCTATGATGTAAAGCCACTGTCTACTGGGTACCATCAAATTTTTGTTGTTTGTATCCCTTGATACTTTAAAATTTCCAAAATTTTGCATTTAACTTGTTATGATAAAACATTCAGTGTACGACTGACAGCTTTCTGAACCCAGAGATGACGTGATCGAACGTTTAGGTGGTTTAAGTTGAGTAACGCTCATTTCACGGCACTTCCTGCAAACGTGATGTCATTTTGATTACATGCGCAATATCGAAGACCAAACGATCTTCTATCGACTTTGTGAAATGGAAGAATATGAACGCTCCTCGTTTCACTTGCAACAATGTAAACTGTCCTCCTAGTTTCATACCTAACCACTCACTCAGAAATCGCCACATATTCGGAAATAAATACCTAAATATTTGTGGAATGGACGAATTTTAGGTCGCTGCAGTTTCAGCTGTCGTCTTAGGTTACAGCCTAACTGCACGCTCGGGAATCGCGAAAGATTTATTTCATTTTCCCTTCTTTAATCCGACGGAAAAGTAAATAACATCTAATACTGCTGAACATAACTGTTTTACATTTATAAGAAAGTCCCAGAGTGTTAACGCTAAATTGAAAAAAAAAGAAAACTTTATATGGAGCGCCAAGCGAACCTACAACTTTCGACGCCAGAAACCACGACTATATCCTTTACACTAGCACTTACGGACGTCGTATTTTTCCCCTGTCTTGTTGACCATAGTATCTCAAAAATGGTTCAAATGGCTCTGAGCACTATGGGACTTAACATCTACGGTCATCAGTCCCGTAGAACTTAGAACTACTTAAACCTAACTAACCTAAGGACAGCACACAACACCCAATCATCACGAGGCAGAGACAATTCCTGACCCCGCCGGTAATCGAACCCGGGAACCCGTGCGTGGGAAGCGAGAACGCTACCATAGTATCTCTTGGAGGCTTATATCGTTGATTCGTTATTTTCTGAAATGTAATGATAATGGTGACATGTTGGTGATAAATTTTCAGTGTTCCGTTACCTTGAAGCGGCATACTACAAATTATAAAACAAGCGTCTTTCATGCTTAATTTGTAAATTACTGACGATAACAGCTCACTCCTGAGAAAGCGAACTTATATGAAGGCATTAACAGTCGATAAATCATTATGTTATCTTTAATTATAAATACAATTGTAATAAATCATTCCAAAAATGACTAGTTTGTATAAATCTCCAATAAACGTGCATAAAGTCTTTTGAGAGGCCTGTATCGAGCTCTGACGAAAGTCGATAGCGATTCCTGCCGTCATCGATAATGCACGTCACGTCAGAATGATGTTACGTTGGCAGGAAGTGTTGTGAAATGTGTGGTACCCTTTGAAGGTATTGTGAGATAGCTTTCCACCTGTATTTTATTTGAAAACAAGTACTAGAGCGTCAATATATGTTATTGCCTTTCATCTCTTGGAGCTCCTACTGACT
Source organism: Schistocerca serialis cubense (assembly GCF_023864345.2). Taxonomy (NCBI): domain Eukaryota; kingdom Metazoa; phylum Arthropoda; class Insecta; order Orthoptera; family Acrididae; genus Schistocerca; species Schistocerca serialis. Next base: position 737,678,624 of record NC_064643.1, on the reverse strand, counting down.
GAAAGCTAGGCAGAAAGTGGTTTTATTCTTATTTTTATATATTTTGTGGTGATTGTAAATATGATGAGATGCGTGTTACTTTTATTTATTAGTGTTAACATTTCCTTGTTCTGCGTCGTTTCCCTAAAAATTTTTTTTCAGAAATTATGTTGGAAACTGTGAATCAAGCCGGATTTCTTAATACGGTGATGCCACTGATAAGCCGCCATTGTAGCAGCCTTCATTGCATATCGCCAGATCGGTGTCAGAACCTGACATCAGTTAAAGTTTTTCGACGAGGTCCAATATTATATGGGAGAGTCATTTTTCTACAAAGTCAATACTAACACTGAAATACTCAATCTTATTATCACGGTCACACGTTACCTTATCAACGAGCGAAAGATTACCACCAGCTAAGCTGATTTTTTCCGCTGTCACCAGTCAATTACAATCTGCCCTTTTCCAGTTTATGATCTTTGCTTATTACCAACACAATTCAAAATTAGATCTGTGATGTCTGTTTTTTCAGATATGCCCGAAACAACAGACAGCATTTTTTACCGTGCAGCCACTGTGAATAAAGATGTAACAGAATTATAGACATTAGCTGCAAGTGGGCATTTGTTTAACTAAACAGCGAAAGTTGAAAATTTGTGCTGGACCAGCATTCTAACCCGGGTCTCTTCCTTACTAGGCAGATGCGCTGTCCACTACAACATTCGGGACACAGTGGTCGCCGCAGCTGCAGGGATTATCCAGCACACTTGCCCTCATACCAAAATTCTCAACTTATACAGGGTGTTCCAAAAATGCCCAGTATATTTGAAACGGCAATAAAAACTAAACGAGCAGCGATAGAAATACACCGTTTGTTGCAATATGCTTGGGACAACAGTACATTTTCAGGCAGACAAACTTTCGAAATTACAGTAGTTACAATTTTCAACAGCAGATGGCGCTGCGGTCTGGGAAACTCTATAGTACGATATTTTCCACATATCCACCATGCGTAGCAATAATATGGCGTAGTCTCTGAATGAAATTACCCGAAACCTTTGACAACGTGTCTGGCGGAATGGCTTCACATGCAGATGAGATGTACTACTTCAGCTGTTCAATTTTTCTGGATTCTGGCGGTACATCTGGTCTTTCAAGTGTCCCCACAGAAAGAAGTCACAGGGGTTCATGTCTGGCGAATAGGGAGGCCAATCGACGCCGCCTCCTGTATGTTTCGGATAGCCCAAAGCAATCACGCGATCATCGAAATATTCATTCAGGAAATTAAAGACGTCGGCCGTGCAATGTGGCCGGGCACCATCTTGCATAAACCACGAGGTGTTCACAGTGTCATCTAAGGCAGTTTGTACCGCCACAAATTCACGAAGAATATCCAGATAGCGTGATGCAGTAATCGTTTCGGATCTGAAAAATGGGCCAATGATTCCTTTGGAAGAAATGGCGGCCCAGACCAGTACTATTTGAGGATGCAGGGACGATGGGACTGCAACATGGGGTTTTTCGGTTCCCCAATCCGCCAGTTCTGTTTATTGACGAAGCCGTCCAGGTAAATATGAGATTCGTCAGTAAACCAAATGCTGCCCACATGCATATCGCCGTCATCAATCCTGTGCACTATATCGTTAGCGAATGTCTCTCGTGCAGCAATGGTGGCGGCGCTGAGGGGTTGCCGCGTTTGAATTTTGTATGGATAGAGGTGTAAACTCTGGCGCATGCGACGACACCTGGACGTTGGCGTCATTTGGACCGCAGCTGCAACACGGTGAACGGAAACCCGAGGCCGCTGTTGGATCACCTGCTGCACTAGCTGCGCATTGCCCTCTGTGGTTGCCGTACGCGGTCGCCCTACCTTTCCAGCACGTTCATCCGTCACGTTCCCAGTCCGTTGAAATTTTTCAAACAGATCCTTTATTGTATCGCTTTTCGGTCCTTTGGTTACATTAAACCTCCGTTGAAAACTTCGTCTTGTTGCAACAACACTGTGTTCTAGGCGGTGGAATTCCAACACCAGAAAAATCCTCTGTTCTAAGGAATAAACCATGTTGTCTACAGCACACTTGCACATTGTGAACAGCACACGCTTACAGCAGAAAGACGACGTACAGAATGGCGCACCCACAGACTGCGTTGTCTTCTATATCTTTCACATCACTTGCAGCGCCATCTGTTGTTGAAAATTGTAACTACTGTAATTTCGAAAGTTTGTCCGCCTGAAAATGTACTGTTGTCCCAAGCATATTGCAACAAACGGTGTATTTCTATCGCTGCTCGTTTAGTTTATATTGCCGTTTCAAATATACCGGTCATTTTTGAAACACCCTGTACAAACACTGTTAATGTAGTGTTACTTTCCCAATGTATTTATTACTCGCAGAATTTCTCTGGTTCTCATAAGAGTTCCAGCTTGTTGTGGATGTGCACTGAAAGGTTCGTTGGCCAATTTCCCTTAATTATTTATGTGATGTCTGTTCTTACGGACATGCTAGAGAAAACACACACCGTTTTTATCGTACAGCCTCCATGAACCAAGACTGAAAGGGATTAAATACATTAGATGCCAGAGGGAAGTGATTTATCTTAATGAGGAGAGTTTTAAATTGGCGCTGCGCCAAGACTCGAACCGAGGTTTCCTGCTTACTAGGCACAATTTCATCGCATCTGCACGGTTTACCCTGTCGAATTAAATTCTCAACTCATCCACAAACTACTAAGGTAGCGCCCCTTGACCAGTATCCTCATAATAAGAAATCAGGTACGTAAATAACCCGAGAACGGCCAGTGATCAATTCACTGCAGATGCGCACCAAACCACGAATTATTATGCGATTCGGCCAGTGCCGCGAGTTATGATGGTAATGGGCAAAGGGCACTACATTATTAGAGTGTGGATGAGTTGAGAATTTGTGTGTGAAGGGACGCGTACTGCGATAGTATGTGGAGTTGCGATGGTCATCGTGTCCGGGTGATGTAATGGGAAGCGCATCTGCGGAGTCTGGAACCGCGCGACTGCTACGGTCGCAGGTTCGAATCCTGCCTCGGACATGGATGTGTGTGATGTCATTAGGTTAGTTATGTTTAAGTAGTTCTAAGTCCTAGGGGACTGATGACCTCAGCAGTTTAGTCCCACAGTGCTTAGAGCCATTTGAACCATTTTGAGCCATCTGCGGAGTAAGCAGGAGGCCTATGTTCGAATGGCGGTCCGGCATTAATTTTCAGCTTTACGCATTGATTTAAAACAATGTCGGTTGCAGCTATGTTAGTAACTGCTGCTGGCCAGATGGCCTTAGTGGCTCCACCATTCTTCCGTGCCCATCTTTCTGCTTCATAGTGACTCTCATCTACAGTTGTATGAACATTCTCGAAATGTTTGTGTATGTCGTGTGTCTGAGGCGTGAAGTGAGTACCAGCATCTTATTTACCTAGTCGGATCTGATAAACCGCCTAAAAACTCAATTCAAGCTGACCGGCTCACCAAACCTCGTCATTAATCTGTGCGGCGGATTCAGTCCGGGGGAGGCTTGCCTCTTAAAGTACCGTAAGCGGTGCTTTAACACTCTTCGACGTCGGGGCGGCTAATGTCCCGTACTCTCACGGGCGATGGCCCTTTCGAAAACTACGAAACAGTTGAAACTTTCTGGCAGATTAAAACTGTGTGCCGGACCGAGACTCGAACTCGGGAACTTTGCCTTTCTCGGGCAAGTGCTCTACCAACTGAGCTACCCAAGCACGACTCACGACCCGTCCTCACAGCTTTACTTCTGCCAGTACCTCGTCTCCTACCTTCCAAACTATACAGAAACTCTCCTGCGAACCTTCCAGATCTAGCACTGGGATGTGAGTCGTGCTTGGGTAGCTCAGTTGGTAGAGCACTTGCCCGCGAAAGGCAAAGGTCTCGAGTTCGAGTCTCGGTCCGGTACACAGTTTTAATCTGCCAGGAAGTTTCATATCAGCGCACACTCCACTGCAGAGTGAAAATCTAATTCTGGATACGAAAAAGTTGTTTATAACAGTATACTCGGACGCAAAGAATTATTGCTACTTGGGCCATTGCTTGTAGGTCGTCTTTCTTGTTTAGACCAGTATTATCTCTTGTAAAATTATGGGTTTTTAAAAATACATTGTCTATTGGAAAACTGAATGTGAGCATCGGATTTACGACTTGACATAGATCTAAATTAGGATGTCTAACTATCGGACCTCGTTCCTTGTGGTGTGTGTTGCAAGTGACTGATAATCGCCGTTTCTGGAAATACTGAGATGGATTTCGATTTACACCTTAAATGGACAGCATTTGGACGGCGGTTTGATAGAAAGTTTGTTGTATTTCTGTAATTGCCGCTAACGTATTTTGTCACTGATGGGCGTATTGGGTTTTTGCTTCTTTGTAGATTGTCAGGACTGTTATGTATTTTTGGATAAGATCACACTTTGTTGAAAACAACAAAGGAATTGTTCCATAAAATTTCTGGAATGTAGGCGAATGAATTTTAGGTAAATTTCACAAAGTGAGATTTATGCCGCTGCACGCTCGAAATTTAATGGAACAATCACAGTCCTGAAAAAATATGAAGACGCACAACAAAGGAATTGTTTGAGATACAGATGCAGGACGGGTATACAGTGCGGCTCTGGATTAGTAAAGTAAATGGTTGCTTATTGAGAAATTTCTGAGGAGAATTAGAGGTTTTACATTTGCTTATAGCGTAAACGTATCTGCTTGCTCCTTAATTATTCACTAAAATCAACACTGCTATGATGACTCAGCATCTGTATTCACGGCTTCCTGCAACACCACAAACTGTAAAGAATATGAATGGACAACGCTAACGCTGTACTGATAATATCAAATAGCTCCGTGAATTTAGCCGCAGATCCACAAACTGTCTTCCAAAGTGCTCCAAACAATTGAATTAGCAGATTCATAAACGAACTTCATCTCATGCTAAAAAAAAAAGAAGATCGTATGGCGTTGCTGGCCGGGAAGACTCATCCGGGGAAATTCGGCAGCCGAGTGCGAGTCTTATTTCAGTCGACGTCACTTTGGGCGAATCGCGTGCCGGTGACAAGGATGAACGGATAATGACGACAACACATCACCCAGTCAACGAGAAGAGAAAATTTCCAACACGGCCGGGAATCAAACCCGGCCCGCTGCATGGGAGGCAAGCAAGTAACCACTCAGTGAAGTAGGCGTACATCTCATGTCGATTACTTTGAACAGGAAAAATAACTATGGCGATTAAAAAGAGACTCTACTAGAGAAAAAAGCGTCCGGTTTCTAGAGAAACCTTTCTAAATTAGTTTTGTTTGGAGATAATTTATTTAATTACTCGGTGTTAGAGTTTGAATGTGGACACACTTCGACAAATACAGATTCTATCTCCTAGGTTAACATTCATATTATAGATGACTATGTTTTAGGATACGAAGATACTCTCAAATGCTTTAATGTTCGGAAACTTCAGTAAAGATGTTGTTGATGCTGTCTTCTGAGACTGGTTTGATGCAGCTCTCCATGCTACTCTATCCTGTGCAAGCTTCTTCATCTTCCAGTACCTACTGCAACCTACATCCTTCTGAATCTGCTTAGTGTATTCATCTCTTGGTCTCCCTCTAAGATTTTTACCCTCCACGCTGCCCTCCAATACTAAATTGGTGATCCCTTGATGCCTCAGAACATGTCCTACCAACCGATCCCTTCTTTTGGTCAAGTTGTGCCACAAACTCCTCTTCTCCCCAATCCTACTCAATATTTCCTTATTCGTTATATGCTCTACCCATCTAATCTTCAGAATTCTTCTGTAGCACCACATTTCGAAAGCTTCTATTCTCTTCTTGTCCAGACTATTTATTGTCCATGTTTCACTTCCATACATGATGGCTACACTCCATACAAATACTTTCAGAAACGACTTAAAGACACTTAAATCTATACACGATGTTAACAAATTCCTCTTCTTCAGAAACGCTTTCCTTGCCATTGCCTGTCTACATTTTATATCCTCTCTACTTCGACAATCATCAGTTATTTTGCTCCCCCAATAGCCAAACTCCTTTACTACTTTAAGTGTCTCATTTCCTAATCTAATTCCCTCAGCATCACCCGACTTAATTCGACTACATGCCATGATCCTCGTCTTGCTTATATTGATGTTCATCTTATATCCTCCGTTCAAGACACTGTCCATTCCGTTCAACTGCTCTTCCAAGTCCTTTGCTGTCTCTGACCGAATTACAATGTCATCGGTGAACCTCAACGTTTTTGTTTCTTCTCCATGGATTTTAATACCTACTCCGAAATTTTCTTTTGTTTCCATTAGTGCTTCCTCAATATACAGATTGAATGACATCGGGGACAGGCTACAACCCTCTTCCACTCCCTTCCCAACCGGTTCTTCCCTTTCATGCCCCTCGACTCAGTGAAGATAGCCAAGATATTATTCAATACAACACAGGAAGTTTTTCTGTATATTTTACATATGTGGATACCAACGAAGAATAGCGGACACAAGTCATGGAACCTATGCAGAGACTGTTATAATGTCACGGAACTTTTAAAGACGCTAGAACTAAAGGCAAAATAAACGTTCTTGAATATAATTTTCAGCAGTCTGAGGGGGAGAGAGACGGTGCTTGCGAACGTTTGTGTGTAAGAGCGAAAGAGAGAGAGAGAGATGCGAACGTTTGTGTGTGCATGAGGGGGAGGGAAATGGCGAGGGAGGGAAAGAGAGAGAGAGAGAGAGAGAGAGAGAGAGAGAGAGAGAGATAGAGAGAGAGAGAGAGGCGAAAAGAGAGAGAGAGAGAGAGAGAGAGAGAGAGGTGATGATGACTAGGATGATGAAACAAAAAGGTGGAAAGAGAAAGAAGGAGAGGTGCAGTAAATGAGTGAGTGAGAGTGAGGCAGTGGGAGTAAAGCGGTGCACAGTGGATGACGTTTGGTTGAGTGGGATGGGAGGGGGGGGTTAGGGACATTGAAGGCGTTTGGTTTGCCTCAGCTTGACGAGTTATCAGGCGCACCGTGTTGCAGGATAATCCCCAGCGCCCGTAATGAATGCCAGCGGAACCACTAACTGAATTACCGATTTCGCGCACCAGCTGGGCTAATTTCACACAGGCCACCAAGAAGTAAATTTCATCAGCCCAAGAGCTCCCAGTGAGTGTTTTATTTGTCGTTTATTATGCTGTGACTCTGGAGAAATAGGACGTACAACTCTGATTTACCTGGCCAAATAAACGAGAAGCAACATTCATTTCGAGCGATTCTCACACCTAATTAAATCGGAATGTTGTTCCTTTGGCTTCTCGTTAGATTGTGAGCGTGTCAGAGAGCAGTCGTTTGCTCTGCACCTGTCTGCAATCTTCCTGATCTCTCTACTCAGTTTCGTATCGTTTTGGCACTAAGCGTATTACGGAGACAGTAGAATTATGTAAGGGTTCACTTGATGTACTCTCTACCTTTGCTTACGTCCTAGCGTCTCGACATATAATCATCTCTGTAATTTTCATGCGATTCCACTTTACATCCCCTGAGAATTTCAGTGTGGGCTAAACCCCTCCTTGGAACGCTCTTACTTTGTCATCCCCCTGATGAATGTTCGATACTGAACCACACGGTCTTAAATATTATTCAAGAATATTTCACAAGAAAGTCTCCTATGTGGTGTCCCTAGCACATGCACTACGCAGTTACAGAATTGTACAGTAAATGAATACCTAGCAACCAACTATTTATCTGGCCCCCTTAGATCAAGTGGGTGGCGGTGGACAGACCAGCATCACTAAGAACACTGATGTCTACTGGTGCAGCTGACGTGTTTCTATGGACCTTGCTGCGTCCACCACTATCAGCCGCTTTCATGACGCCTACGGAATAAAGATGGTCTAAACTGTGTTGCCAACCAAAATAAACATCATTTGCTATCAGCACACTTTTACTGAATTTTAATCCGCTGTTCACTCTCCTGTGGAAGAATGATTTCTAAAATTTTAAGAGACATTTTGATGCTCAGATAACAAAAAATGAAAAGGATTTGAGCAAAAGGCTGTGTTTCCTCATTGATTCGGAACCCTAGATGGTGGTGCATGTCAGAATATAAAACCTAGAGTACTGAATGGCCTCACACTCCACTTATAAACATTTTGTTCGCCGGTGTTGTTGGCGCTACGTGACTCCGATTATCGCCGTACCTGGATAAAACTTCGCGCTTACGGAAAAGACAGGGACTCAGGAATTATCAAGGATTCTGACCAATATGAAAAATTATTCGTAAGATCATATGGCGTTCCGAATCAAAAGCCTTTAGCAGAAAGCGCGAATTGGTACTTCCTAATGTAGGTGTAGGTGATGAAGCATTTGGGCAGATCGAAATATTAACGAGAACCTACGGCGGAGTGCAGCCGCCTTATAAAAAAATATATTTCACTGTCGGCTAACTTCAGCACGTAGGTATGTTGAGCTCACTTTTGGTATAGCGTGTAATAAGGGGACAACGCTACATGACCCATTAGACGCCACTGTGAATTGCGGCGAAAACAATTTAAAGGCAATTACTTGTATTCTAATAAGAGATGGAGTTAACCACTAACACCTGCCACAAATATAAATTCACGACCCACTTTATCAGCAGAAAACACTCTAGCTAAGCCTATTAACTGTACTGTTGAAATGGCTCTAAGCACTATGGGACTTAACTGCTGAGGTCATCAGTCCCCTAGAACTTAGAACTACTTGAACATAATTAATCTAAAGACAGCACACACATCCATGCCCGGGGCAGGATTCGAACCTGCAGCTGTAGCAGTCTCGCGGTTCCGGATTGATGCGCCCAGAACCGCTAGGCCATCGCGGCAGGCCCAACTGTACTGTTAATATAGAAAGACTTGAACATACAGATTGTATGATATGAAGGAAGGTCAGATTCTTAACAAAACAGTTTTTCTTATTTATTGATTTCGTCTTTTGTTTACTAATTACCCTCGCAGAATATCAGAAACAATTCTTCCCAATACAGCATAGCCTCCTAATAAAAAGAAGTACAAAATTAACTTATCGACATTCAACATTAATGAAGCGCTATTTGCCCTCTTAGAATCGTAGCAATTGTGATCTCTGTCTCGTGGTATAAAAAGAGAGAGCTTTTTTTTTTTTTGTATTCTTGTGTTCTTGGTTCTGATGTTCTAGCTGACGGAGGCATATAGATCACGGTCTGTAATTAATACTATTATCTATAGCATTATTATTATTTTTGTTAAATATATATGCAAGTAATTATTGTAGAACGTGTTTCTTGTCAGTAGGAAGTACCTTCCCTAACCATGATTTAGTTTCTGTAAAATTCCAATGTTGCCCTGGTGATTTTTTGTAAGCTCATGGTTGTATCGGCGCCATTAATGATAAAATGATAAAAACTATTCTAATAATCGTTTAATGCAAAAAGTATTGAAAAGAAGAATCTCGATAAACACGAAACGGCGTCTTGTAATATTTTCCATTTCATTTTAGGCCAGAAGTACAGTTTTATTAAGAGTAATTTCTATAAATGTGTACGCTGCCATTGCACATACACAGCTATCCTGGAGCACCAAGGATCACAGAGAAAATAGTTAAGCATTGCGTTTAATTGGCTTATCGTGTATTATTAAAGAAAGATTTTTTTTAAATCCATCGTAAGACGCAAGTCTTCACGTTGGAATACGTATATTTCTGGCGAAAGTGCCCTGAGAAATATTAGTCGTGGCTTTTAACAAACATAAAAGAGAATTTTTAACAAAACATTTCACTCAATTATCAGAATATTCTCTTTAAAAAAAGTTACGCGATACCAAGCTCACCGTCTCAGTGCTTTATTTTTGTGCAGTTACGACGCAATATTCCAAAATTCTGATTTTTTTTTCTGCCTCGGCAGATAGCAGCTCGATGTCAGTGTTTGCGCCTTGGGTTATTTTTTCGCAACATCCGACAAATAAAAACAATATAAACATCTGACCACAACGGAAACACGCGGTGAACCGAACACCACGAGGGCGCTACCTCACATTCTGACTGCGCATCAACACGCGTTTGTCTGCGTCTGGAGACGTTTTGCGTAAACGCTGCGTTAACGCGCGTCATTGAGCCTTAAGGAACGGTCATATCATCGGTTGCTATTTGAACGTTGGGTATCTAAGTGCATGATTTAGACACTCAAGCCTGATATCCGTCATGTGAGCAGTGCCAAAAGGGCGGAAGTAAGGGAAATATCTTAACTCTGGAATACGATACCCATAAATACTACGGACGCGCCAGCTGAGTCTTGTAGGATGTAAAACCACAATCAAACACAAAATGATAAGCTGAATGAGATCAAATAGGTGTTCAGAGCAGTATATTTCTGTAATTATAAAAAAACAATCGTCTACAAAATAATTAATATAGTAAAGCTTGAGGATCCCAGTGAAGAGTCACAGTTTAATGAGACTATACAGTAAACATAACTTGTTATTTTGTTGTTTTTACTGAAAAGTTTTTGAAGAAATCTATTATTTCGGCTATACAACAGCCATCTTCAGAATCTCTCATTCTGCTGCACTGCAACAACAAATAAACATACAGCAAAAATATGAGTCGAAATTCACGTTATATTTTATCTCCCATATTATAGTTACATGGTTAAAACTTGTTCCAGTGCTGCACAACGAGGTATTCTGAAGGTGGTTGAAACGGTTCTAAGCCCTATGGGACTTAAAGTCTGAGGTCATCAGTGCCCTAGCCTTAAACCTACTCTAAACCTTACTAACCAAAGGACACCACACACATCCATGCCCGAGGCAGGATTCGAACCTGAAACCGTAGCAGCAGCGCGGTTCCGGACTGAAGCGCCGAGAACCGTTCGGCCCTAGCGGCAAGTTTCTGAAGGTAATTACTGTATTTGCGAAACCAGTAATTCTTGCAGAGAAACTTTGCGGTCAAAACAATTAAATAAAAAAAATCATGTATATCATGTAGTCGCTCTCCAGATTAGCATTCTATGTCAAGTTCTTATGACAATACGTAATGTAATGTAGTTATTTATCTGAGCCGACAAAACTGGCGCATGCGCTGTTGCAATGCTTAGGAAATTTCGCCAAGCTGCGAATTGGAAAACATTAACGTTTCCAGTTGTCGATGACGACATACCTAGAAAATGTAGGCCGCAGTCGGCCCTTGTAGTAGAACTGACTGAGCTGCTGTACTTAGCTTAACATTTTTGCGATAGCTCTCGAAGAACTTTGAATCTGTTTCGAGTATAGTTGGACTTGTGCAACTTGGCCATCTGACCCTTACATAAAATTAGCTGGTTTTCAGTGACAGACCGTTTCGTCGATCGATCCATTCCTACAATGAGTTAGACACGCTTCCACACTCCCCAACTTTATTGTTGCGCTCTGCCAAATTAATACTAACGGGAGGCTACTCCAACAGAATGAACTGAATTATTCGCACAAACCTGTCAGTCACCTGCCAGTTTTCCAACACTTATTACTTAATTTAGTATAGAACTGGAACATACTGCACCGGTGTGTGCTCAGTCCTGAGACAAAATCCAAGAGAATCGGAATAAACAAGACAACACAGTTCTTTCACGACACACTTAGAGAGCGGTAGGTTCAGGTCATGCATGTTCATTAAATTCATCTCTGTTCATTGTATTTCAATGAACCAAATTTAAATGGCTGTATAGAAAGGGAAACTATAAGGCAGACTACAGTCTACAGCATTGTTGAACTATCATTCTGGATGGAGAACTGTCTCTATCACTAATCACTTTCTGTTACAAAAGTTACAAAGTAGTACAGCAACGACTGCCAGCATTTTAGGGCGATGCAATGTTATCGGCCACTTGCTTCCTTTTAATTGCCTTATTTACAAAATAGTTGTCGCCAGTCTTTGCATTTAGCATGTTTGGTACCAAAATACTTATTTAATGTCTTATGTTTCATGCTAAATCTAGCTAAAATATGTAGACAAATCACTCGCTGTTGGTTACTATGCAAGCCTCCTAGTTTGAAAAGTTTTATCATGGCCTAACTTCCGTTTTATGTGCCTAAAAGTGATGTCAAAGAACAAAAAAGCAAAGGATTCAGCGTAATCTGAATGTCGACCAGCAGTTTCCTGACGATTGAAAGATCCGGTTACCTTCTGACCACCACTTCGTAGTTTTTTAAGCAATTAGTCAATTTACTTAAGTATTCTTTGCCAAAATAAAACTTACATTGAATTTCCCATAGTCCGAGAGGAGAATCAAATGCACGGAAGGATGGCGTTTGGTTGTGGCCTTGCCGAATCTGCGTATGATCAAGACACTGCTTTATTGCCGAAGGAATTCTGTTTCATTTCCGCTTATGCATTTCTTGCTAAATATTACTTCTTAGAAATCAAAGCCGTGACATGCAGTAGAAACCGATAAAGTAAATACTGTCTTTGTGAAAGTCTTACGTAAGTGTGAATGTAAAAATCTGTTGCCTCACATAATGCAGACTATTATTCAACAAAACTGATATCGTTTCCTCAAATATGTTACTATTAATGACAGGAATTAGAAATGAAATATGATAGTCTTCGTTAAGAAGAAAACATCAACATCTGCAGGGACATCACATTCTGTCTATACAGGCAAGTATTTTGACATAAGAAAACGTTTTATCTCAGTGTCTGTTGTAGTACGTTGTTTGCCGGCATTTATGAAAACACTCGCCGGCGGCCGTGGCCGAGCGATTCTAGGCGCTTCAGTCCGGAACTGCGCTGCTGCTACGTCGCAGGTTCGAATCCTGCCTCGGGCATGGATGTGTGTGATGTCCTTAGATTAATTAGGTTTAAGTAGTTCTAAGTTCTAGGGGACTGATGACCTCAGATGTTAAGTCCCGTAGTGCTTAGAGCCATTTGAACCATTTTTGAAAACACTCAGTACCATAGAGATAGATTCTGTAAAATGCAACCATACTTCTATCTCAGCTGGTTGTTAGAATCGAGTTTTCAGATAGTAGCACTCACTGCTCCTTTCTGATTGTCGTATATTTTGGCAACAGTGATACGTCTAGCTTGTCAGAAATAATGGGTTTCTGGAACTTCACTGCAAATGCTCGTCAATTACTGTAGCATTTAAATTAAAGGCACCTTTCCTGTTTTAATATCATAAATAAGTTAGAAATCGCCTTTCGTATTTCCAGGGATAAAAACAAGACAGAAATTGTAAGATACCTAGCTAGCTTGTGTTATTGTTGTGTGGAGTTCTTATAAGTAAGTATAGTAATATTGTGTTGAGAAGAAAGTTCCCTGCTTCGGATCCTGTGGCAGTGAGCAACATATCTTCTGTAACCAGAGCCGGCCGGTGTGGCCGAGCGGTTCTAGGCGCTTAAGTCTGGAACCGCGTGACCGCTACGGTCGCAGGTTCGAATCCTGCCTCGGGCATGAGTGTGTGTGATGTCCTTAGGTTAGTTAGGTTTAAGTAGTTATAAGTTCTAGGGGACTGATGACCTCAGATGTTAAGTCCCATAGTGCTCAGAGCCATTTGAACCATTTTTTTCTGTAACCAGATATAAGAAAACAATCCCTAATCACTTACAAATCGGCTACAAAATTTTTCAGTACCACGGAACATGCACAAGACAGGAAATTACAGACGTCCAGAAGGTCTACGCCGAAAACCATTATGCTCCATCCATTTGCTATACACATTAACTTTATGAATAGACAAAAATGTTCAAATGTGTGTGAAATCTTATGGGACTTAACTGCTAAGATCATCAGTCCCTAAGCTTACCCACTACATAACCTAAATTATCCTAAGGACAAACACACACACCCACGCCCGAGGGAGGACTCGAACCTCCTCCGGGATGAGCCGCACAGTCCATGACTACAGCGCCCTAGACCGTTCGGCTAATCCCGCGCGGCATGAATAGACATTTTAAATAGTTGCGTACTGAGTCCATCTACACTGAAGACAAAAGGAATAGCTACACCAAGGAGGAGTTGGGCGACGTAAACGAAAGTTGTTGGCCGTGTTTCTACATCTTAAAGATGATGTTTAACAGAGTTTTGCATCACTTGCATAAAATTCGCGGTAGTAGCACCACTGCGAGGATGTAAATCAATTTACTTTATACTCTGTAACTGTTGTGAGCGTCAGTTACCTTTCAGATACGACGTGGTGAGTTGATGTTAGCCAAGAATGCGTTTAAGGAGAAAAAGACCCCCGTTAACAACACCGTACTGAGTTCGAACGAGCGGGTGGAAACAGGGCTACAAGAGTTTGGACGGTCCTTCGGCGATTTTGCAGAAACACTTGGCAGGAATGTAGCCAGTGTAGATGATTGCTGGCAGCAGTGGCGAAACCAGAACGTACAGTTGCAAGAAGACCGAGCTCCGGATGGCCACGTGGCTCTACCTAGAGGGAAGACCACGGCTGTGGCGTATCGTATTACGTCTGCAGCAGCAATCTGAGCAGCAGGTAGTGTTGTGTCCTCGCCAATGGACGCAACCGGAGCTCTTGGCTCTGAGCATATGGGACTTGACATCTGAGGTCATCAGTCCCCACTTAGAACTACTTACACCTAAGTATCCTAAGGACATCACACACATCCATGCCCGAGGCAGGATTCGAACCTGCGACCGTAGCGGTCGCGCGGTTCCAGACTGTAGCGCCTAGAACCGCTCGGCCACACCGGCCGGCCGCAAACGGAGCTGGCACACCGAGACAGTTTCCGACTTTCGCCAAGGGTAGCGCTTTCACTTTCGCCGGCCGCCACAAGAGCGGCGGCGTCAGCAACTTCCGTGCCGCCGCGAAGGAGATGGACTTCTGCGTTGTGATAAGCGGCAGCCACAGGCAGCAACGGACGGTTCGCGTTCGTGGTTGGCGTACGACGGATCTAGTACGGAGTTCCTGGGTTGGAGTACGAAGCTACAGCTCATACTGGAGATCGGCCTGTGAGACTTATTCCACAGATGGAGTCGACTATAGCCTTCGCTTTCAAACAAGTGTTTCCTACAGTGGTCGACAGTGCGTAGCGTCCAGCACAGATAGCATTTGTAACCTCCCCCTCATTTATCGACCTTAATGACAGTGAAAAATTAAACCGCGTGTACCTAATGGAAATTTGGGAAAAAGCAATCGTCACCGAAGTTAATCTGTCGGTAAAGAGGGAGGAAAGGGTTACATCTAAATGAAAGGAAAAATGCAAATGAAACTGGTGGAAATTAATTTTGAAAAGGGGTAAAGTTAATGAAGAAAGTAAATGTGCGGCCGTTACGTTAACAATTAACTAGCGGTAATTAGATATTTGAGATTTGGGGGAAATTACGGTCGCCAGTCCTAAGGACAATTACGATAGTAACTGAAAAAGAAAGGTTATTACACATATAATTAGCACTAGAAGCGTGGCAACTGAAGGTTGACACGTGTAGTGTGAAAACTGAAAGTTTGTCACAAGTAATAACTTTCGCTGCACTCTGACTTAATTTAGCAAAAGAATTAATAAAACCGGAAAACTGAAAGTTAATTTAGTGACTGAAATTAATAAGAAGCTTTCTTTCTTAAGCACATCGAAATTCAGTAAAATACGGTTAGTCTTGGGCTACCTCAACAATCATTTCAAAAGCTACTTGAATCTACGCAATTTAGAAATAAGAGATTTAGCTTTGAACATGAATTAAATTATTATGAACAATTAACAATAGTAATATCTAGTACGTACCAAGCTGAGCTGCAGTCACAGGTAAGCTAAAATACGGCAACTAAACTCGCACTCTTAATTTGTGCTTGCGTAATCTAAATATTGTAGCCAGATATGAATACTTAAACTGAACTTGGAAATTAAAGCAGTGAAATGGAATGATTGTACTTTAATGCTGGCATCTGAATTTCAACGACACTCGGGTTGATTTCGGAAAAGGAAGGGACGCTGCTTGGTAATGCAATTGGGACAATGAGCAACAAAGGTTCATGCTAAGTTGCTGTAATTTTGCGAGGCAAATGGAACAATTTCAAAAGCTGAGGTCTGCCATACAGTTCTAAAACTTTACGTGCTTCCAGTCTTCCTTGTTGGTTGATTGAAGGTTTGAAGCCGTCGATCGAGGAGGTGGCGACAGTCACTCATTGTCGGCCGTCGCTGTTGCAGAAACTGGATGTTGGCGCGCCATCTTCTCAACACGGTCACCAGACGAAACGGGCTCTTGATGTGCGTCAGCTAATGCTTCCCGTCCGCGACACCATGTCAGAAACTATTATCGCAAGTCGAGCGCAATTACATGCTGCCAAACCCCGAAAGCGCGGCAACTGGCGGGAGCTACACACAACACACCGGCTCCACTGCCCTCCTCCAGCCAGACTCTGCTCTGCCCGCGCTCCACGCGGCCGAGGTCACACTACCAAAGATCCTAAACACTTTGGTCCTCCACACGACCTATCATGTATTCGTTCGATAGCTTAGTTTTCCCTAGGCAAGACCCAGCGTAAAAATACAAATAGTATTTACAAAACAAACCAATTATACATCGACATAAATTCATTTATATACAAACAGTAAATCAATTACAATATATAAAGGGACAGAAATGTCATATCTTGAGGTAACAAAACAAGGAAAAAAATAATAGTACAATAGATGGAAATAGGAGGATATGCATTTCCGGCGTTACACATTGTTGACACTGTATTCAGTAACGTTCCCCATGACAGGCCACTGTTTAGTTGTATTTAGCCGCAAGCACGTCCAATGCGTTGCAGTGCGACTTTAATTAAGTGTTGCAGTCAGTGTGCGATTTGCAGGGGGGGATGGTGGGGATTTCCCCCCCTCTGCATCAGACCATCCCCTCGTCTGGTTTTAGTTTATGCATCCCAACCTGGGATGCTTATTTCCCACGCACTGGAGTAAAACTTTACATATAATTTAAATTTGTGTAGTTGAGCACTGAAGTTTACAATTAATACTGTTAATATGTTTGCTTATCAATTTCGAAAATGGTTATGTAGTAGTTAAGCATTTCAAAACACTTAGTTAGAACTAAATGACAAGGCGACGCACGCCTAATTTCCGTAGCATGCCACAGTGTTGCAAGACGTCGCCCCAGCGTAAACGAGGCTTTAGAGCCAGGTCTGTATTGTTTGGTGGATGTGATGTGTTGCGTACGAAACTAAAACCTGCAATCAGATCCAAACGTCGTGGAAAACTGTGAAGAGCTGTCATCCAGCAGCAAGATAACGCTCGCCCACATTCTGCCAAGTGGACAGCCGACGCAATAAAGGAGTTGAGATTCGAGGTGCTGGAACCTCAACCATACAGTCCAGACCTGGCTCCAAGCGATTTTTACATGTTTGGACCCTTAACGGAAGCAGTACAGGGAAAAAGATTTGAAAGTGATGAAGACGTCATTGCTGGGGTGCAATATTGGTTACAGATGCAACCGATAAACGTATTTTCTGATGAAATAAAAAAACTCGTAAAACGTCGGGGAAACTGCATTGAAGTCCAGGGAGGTTACGTAGAAAAATAACGCATGTTTCAGTTTTCTGTCATCAGAATAAGTACAGCCTTTCACAAATGTGCCTTTACTTTTTGAATTCCCCTCGTACACTTGTATGTAGATGATTTTGTAAATAACCTTTACCTATATTGTACTTTTAAAGATATAACAAGGGATGCCTTTTCTGATAGTGCATACGCGTGAATAGTGAGTTTCGGCATTAACATCTATTTATAAATAACTGTATAACGATGGGTAAGGCCACGGTCCAAGCTAGTAAGCTAGTAACGTATATAATTATACTAACCCCCTAAGACATCCCCCCCCCCCCCCCCACCGGTAAAAGCACAAATCGCACACTGGTTGCAGTGTAGTAAAGCGTGCATTTGTATCTCAGTAATTTGTTTGCACTGTCGCATTTGCTCCGTCCATATCGAAGCACCTGAACCTAATACGAAGTTGTGAACTGTCGTACCCAGACAACCAATACATATCAGTTGGCACCAAAGTGACACAACGAAGGGCTGGAAGGTGGTAATATTGAGAATACATCTGTCACACCAAATCTCTTTTGGAATAGAAGGCTCCGGGTCTTTCTCCATGGTAAGAGGACCAGGTAGCACATACCAGAAAAGAATGGCCTACCACAACACACTGAGCTCCCCATCGTGCTTTTTAAGAT
The DNA here is from genome assembly GCF_023864345.2 of Schistocerca serialis cubense. Classification (NCBI taxonomy): domain Eukaryota; kingdom Metazoa; phylum Arthropoda; class Insecta; order Orthoptera; family Acrididae; genus Schistocerca; species Schistocerca serialis. The sequence continues at coordinate 737,660,463 of NC_064643.1, read as the reverse complement.
TTACACCTGTTACACATTGCTTACTTCAAGGATAGCTCCAAGCCAGACGCCCTGCAGCTTGCATTCCACTGACCCAAACCCACCGCCCTTTACGTCTTCAGTGTTGTCAAGCCAGAGCTCACTGGAGGGCAGGGTGAAGGTCAGTTGTATTTTCTGATGAATGCTGTTCCTGCCTCGGTGCCAGTGATGGCCGTGTGTTGGTTACAAGGCGCCCATCTGAGGGCCTTCAACCAATCTGAATGCTTAGAAAATGTAGTCCATCAACAAAGGAGGTGGCTTACAAAACACTCGTTCGACCTATACTTGAGTATTGCTCATCAGTGTGGGATCCGTACCAGGTCGGGTTGACGGAGGAGATAGAGAAGATCCAAAGAAGAGCGGCGCGTTTTGTCACCGGGTTATTTGGTAACTGTGATACCGTTACGGAGATGTTTAATAAACTCAAGTGGCAGACTCTGCAAGAGAGGCGCTCTGCATCGCGGTGTAGCTTGCTCGCCAGGTTTCGAGAGGGTGCGTTTCTGGATGAGGTATCGAATATATTGCTTCCCCCTACTTATACCTCCCGAGGAGATCACGAATGTAAAATTAGAGAGATTAGAGCGCGCACGGAGGCTTTCAGACAGTCGTTCTTCCCGCGAACCATACGCGACTGGAACAGGAAAGGGAGGTAATGACAGTGGCACGTAAAGTGCCCTCCGCCACACACCGTTGGGTGGCTTGCGGAGTATCAATGTAGATGTAGATGTAGATGTAGAACCTGTCTGCGAGCTAGATACACTGTACCTGCAAATGGAGTTATGATTTGGCTTACGATTTCTTATTACGTCAGGAGCACTCCCATAAGTATACCTCGCAACCTGACTGCAAATTTGTACGTCGATCTGGTGATTCGGCCTGCTGTGTAGCCAGTCATGAATAGCATTCAGAGGAGCGTTTTCCAACAGGATAACGCACGCCCACATACTGTCTTTGGCCCATCAAGTGCATCAGGCATGAAGCTGCAACCCACAAAGTGACAGCCATCATCAGTACTGTACACTGTATGCACGTTTGAATGCTTTCATTCAACATTCTGTTGGTTACACCTGTTGTTATTATCGTATCACCATTTCACAACCAATGGCTTATCTCGTGCTTCCATTAACCTGTGATCTTTCAGTGTTAATCACTTACATATGTTACCTAGACAAATGCATTCAAGAGATTTCATTACCCTATATTAATTGCTTTTTGGCGTTGTGATATTTTTCCGTCAGTGTATTTATATATTCGAATATGATCAATAACTTCATGACTGACAAGACTTACAAGCTCTTTCGTTGGCTAACTTGTTGTTGTAGTAACCCTAAGACAAATTTCACCGAGCTCTCCATGCAAGTCTGTCCTGTCCAAGCGTCTTCATCTTAATAATATCTGCCACCTACATCCATTTCAACGTGTTTTAAGTCGTCAAGTCATCGCGTCACTCTAGAACACTATCAGACTTAATACACCCCTTACCAAATTGACTATTATTTGATGCCTCCTATCAATAGATGCCTTCCCTCAGTCGAGTTCCACGATAAATTCATTTTCCGTCTAGTTAGATTCATTCCCTCCTCCTTAGCTCTCAGCATACTCCATTTTTTGTCTGTATTTCTTACAGTTCTCGTTTCACAATCAATCACACGAGGCTAACGAAGACACAAATCATTCAAAAATACGTTAGCAAAGCTTTTATATACTCTCCCAATCGCCCATCCAAGGACTTTATATATTTATTATTTTCTTTATTTACATATTTATTTATTTTTTGTGTCATTTTTCCTCTGACTGGTTTGGTACGGTCCGCCACAAATTCCTCTCCTGCGCTCATCTCTTCATGTCGGAGTAGTTCTTCCACCCTACGTTTCAATCTCTTTCATTCCCTAGCGTTTTTAGCCGCTACTTCTCCCTCTGGTACCATGGAGGCCTTAATACGTGTCCCACCATGCGGTTCCTTCTCATTTTCAGTGCTCTGCATATATTCCTTTCCTTACCGATTCTGCTCAGAGCCTCTTCATTCCTTACTTTGTCAAAACGCCGACTTTATCTGTGGTAGTCTGCGTTTTATGCCCTCCTTGCTTCGTCCGACATGATTACTTTGCTTCCGATGTAGCAGAATCGCTTAACTTTGTCTACTTTGTAATCGCCAGTTTCGATGTTAACTTTCTCGATATTCTATTTTCGGCTACTTATTACTCTATTACCGGCCGCGGTAGCCGAGCGGTTCAAAGCGCTTCAGTCCGGAACCGCGTGACTGATACGGTCGCAGGTTCGAATCCTTCCTCGAGCATGGATTTGTGTGATGTCCTTAGGTTAGGTAGGTTTAAGTAGATCTAAGTTCTATGGGACTGATGACCTCAGATAATTCCCATAGTGCTCAGAGCCATCTGAACCATTTATTATTACTCTATTCAATCCAACGCTTCGTTTCGTGTAATATTAAGAGAATTTTCGTTTATTGCCAATCTTTCAACACCATTCTTTACAAAAAATAACTAAAGAATCACGTTTGATGCAGAACATTTTCTATCAATGCTATGCAACGAATCGAGTCCTTTAGTGTGAGCTGCGACGAAAATACAGTCTTTAGTAATGTTATAATTTCTTCTGTCCACAGGAGAAGCGAACAATTGGGCGTCGTTCTCTCGTGTGGCGGTAGTGCCTTTTCCTCTTGTTCTTACGCTAAGTACACAGCATGTTAACTACTAGGGGCCGGCGGAAGCGACGTCGCTAATAAGGCTGGCCGGGCCGTATCGACATGGCGGCTTTCTCTTTCTGCCTATTAGGGCGGCCCGCTGGGAAATGAACTGCGTGCGGCTTCGTTAAAGCGGCTGCGGCTGCGGCTGCAGCAGGGATTAGGACCGTGGCCTTTATTAAATGTTTCATAAATACTCCGCCCGCCGGCTCCAAACAAGCCAGAAAAATCTCGCAGTGCTCCGTGTTCAGACTAGTCGCGTTCTGCGAAAATCACGCAACGATATTCGCGTTATTAGAGCAGAACGATGCCAGCCGGCAGAAGGCACTGGTTCACTTGAACGTGACCTCCTGCTGGTGTCGGTGGAGAAGCCCTTCATAGGGCAGCGTGATGGCGTCAGATTTTTCGCGGCAAAATGACGAAAGTGCGAGTGGGGTTGCGGCGGCGTTGTTCTTTGCGTCCCTTTTCGACGTACCTGCACCTATCTGTGAACATTGTCTCAGCAGATCATCAGTAGGGAAGCCGAGTGGAACCTACTGTACTTTCGACGTGAACCAGGCTGCAATTAAAGTCACTAATCTACGTTTAGGTAGAAAGTTTTCATTCGAAATGAAAGGTTGGAAATTTTGTCCTCGATTAATATATTCTGAAACTTAAGTGAACAAGTATCACTGCCAAGCCCGTGTTAGTCTTAACGCAGTCACTCACAATCCCTTTCACCCACGTTAGCAAGTTTATGGTGTTGCATTTCCCGAAAACGTTATAGCTACAAAAATACGAATCGTTTTTGATTGAGAATGCTCGCCAAATATTAAGTCTGTCGGTACCAAATGCAGTAACAGTTTTTAGCCGTCGACCTGCTCAAAACGCCACGCGGAATATATGTCTTTTCTCGTCACAAAATTCACTTAAAAATTCCGAAATTTCCACACACACATCGGAATAATTATGCCGTTATTTCCATCACTTTTGATGTATGAATCACTGCTAGATCCGGCAACTTCTCATTTCCATCAGAACTACTACTGCACACGTTCGATCTCTTTCATGGCTAGGCTTCGACTCCTCTCTAGAATACTCTCAGTCTTCTCTACCAGCAGAGAAAGGCGCGCGAAGAATATAGCTTTACCATTGGTCAGTTTACTCAACAGCCAATAGCAAAACAACACTCTACCGCGTCAGTCCGCGCTTTTCATCAATAACCAATGGCAAAATAGTGAACCTAACGACTGCACCTTTTATCGACCTAATTATCTAATATACTGAAGTTTTGTTTATGCATTAATTTATTTACTATTGTTATTTATACCTGAATTAACTTTCCCTTAACCATAAACTTACTTTACAAATCTATTGTACAAAAATCCACTTTGTTCATATCCATACTTCTTTGAAATGTTCCCACACTAAGTCCTACTACATAACTCGTTAAACAATTATCTTCATATTAATCTTAAACCACACTCACGCATCATTCATACTGCTAAAACACATTTATAACATTTTACATACGAGGTGTGGCTAGAAAAAAACGGGACTAGTACTGGTGAAACAATAAAACGAATGCAATAAGGCTGAAAGTCGCGTGGCCTGTCACGTGACTCTCGCTCCGCCTACTGCTCGAGTTTCATCTGCCTGCTGCACTCAGTCTGCCCGTGGCGTCTGTTTTAAGTAGTTGACGTTTTGTCTGTGCGTCGGAAAATGTTGAGTGTACACAAAGAACAGCGTGTTAACATCAAATTTTGTTTCAAACTAGGAAAATCTGCAAGTGAAACGTTTGTAATGTTACAACAAGTGTACGGCGATGATTGTTTATCGCGAACACAAGTGTTTGAGTGGTTTAAACGATTTAAAGATGGCCGCGAAGACACCAGTGATGACACTCGCACTGGCAGACCATTGTCAGCAAAAACTGGTGCAAACATTGAAAAAATCGGTAAATTTGTTCGACAAGATCGCCGTTTAACAATCAGAGCAGTGTCTGAGTTAACAGGAGTTGACAATGAAAGTGTTAGGCAGATTCTTCATGAAAGTTTCAACATGAACAAAGTGTGTTCAAAAATGGTTCCAAAGTGTCTCACAATTGAACAGAAGGAACGCCGAAGAATGATTTGTTCTGACATCCTCGAAAACATTGAAAGTGATCCCACCTTCTTACAAAATGTTATTACTTGCGATGAATCGTGGTTTTTTACTTACGATCCCGAAACCAAACGCCAATCGATGCATTGGAAAACTCCTGGTTCTCCACGACAAAAAAAAAGCACGAATGTCAAAATCGAAATTCAAGGCAATGATGATTTTTTTTTTTTGACATCAAAGGGGTTGTGCACATTGATTGGGTACCAGAGGGACAAACAGTGAATCAGCATTACTACATTAGCGTCCTGGCTACCCAACGTGAGCGAGTACGGAGAAAACGGAACGATTTGTGGAGAAAAAAGTCATGGATCCTTCACCAAGACAATGCCCCAGCTCACAGTGCGTTGTCAGTGAAGACGTTTTTGGCAAAACACAACATTCCCATCTTAGATCATCCACCCTACTCACCTGAGTTGGCCCCCTGTGACTTTTTTTCTTTTCCCTAAAGTCAAGTCAGCTTTGAAAGGAACTAGATTTGAGACTTTGAAGCAGTAAAAGAAAAAGCGACGGAAGTAATGTATGGACTTACCGAAAATGATCTGCAGCATTGTTATGAACAGTGGAAAATTCGTATGGAGCGGTGTAGAGACGGAGGAGGAGAGTACATTGAAGGAGATAACAAGAAATTGTAAATAATTGTAAATAAAAGTTTTTTCCAGCATCAGTCTGGTTTTTTTCTAGCCGCACCTCGTACACAAAAAGAGATAATAACACTTTATGAAAATACTAGAACAGTTTATGAAATACATTATATTACCTTAGTGCACTCTAGTGGGCACAATAGAAACTAAAATCACAGTCCCCCTATCCAATGTTGTCCTCTATCGGCTGATACATAAACTACGTGCGCGTCCAGTCTCGCGTCACCATCGGTCACTATGCAGCTCTGAGACACATCTCCCACTTAACTGCCTCCAAGGCAGGGTCGTTATATGGCGCTACCCCTCAGGGTGTTGTATAATGGAAGCACGCCGTAGAGGAGGAAGCCTCTGAGAACAGCGCTAAAATTATAGCACTCCACATCTACATCTATACTCTACAAACTACCATACTGACTATGGCGGAGTGTAAAAGGTGGGCCAGAAGCTTTTCCCCTAACCCCCTAACCGTCTCCCCCCCCCCCCCCCTGATCGCCCTACCTGTGTCATTCGTGGATGCTCAGTGAGAAGAGGCTACAGTGCTCGCGAGACATCCTTGGCGATGGATTGTATCTGCCCTGTGTACGTCTCCGAGCCATTATTGGGCTACCGTAGGAAAGTGCCTGCCGCCTTACCACGTTTCACACGGCTCGTCCCGTCGGAAGTTCGAGTCCTCCCTGGGGCATGGGTGTGTGTGTTGTCCTTAGCGTAGGTTACTTTAAGTTAGATTAAGTAGGTAGTAAGTCTAGGGACCGATGACATTAGCAGTTTGGTCCCATAGGAACTTACCACAGATTTCCAAAAAACACCTGCCTGCAAGAGCGTGAGAGAGTATCGGCGGATGGTGGTATAAGGGCGTGCTCGTCAAACAAGTTGAAAGTGACATGCTGGCAGCGACGTGGAGATCTAAAGATAAAGTTTTCCCTAGGGTGGGTGAGCACTCTGTTGGACCGAATGCAGTTGGAAGGTGACGACCGGACGAAGGGAGTGCAGCTGGCGCTGTGACCCTGGTTGGAGTTTAACGCAGCTACATCGTCGGGACTATTGAGTCACATATTGTGGACTGTATGGTGAGACCTACTTGTAATGGGCAGTAATTCTGTCGTCAACTGATGTGTCCACTCACTGCCGTCTGGTTCCCTTTTGGCCTAGCTGCTGTTTGTGCTCATTCCTCCGACGTTCTGCTTTGAGCGAAGGAACTCGTTTCTATTTTCCTAGAAGCTTCTGTCGGTTTTACGGCCTCCATCAAGCCCAGTGCTCAATCATTTGTTGTAGGCCTCCTATTTCATCTCCACTAATTTCTCCACCTCCTCATTCCACCATGAATATCTCCTGTCTTTTCCCAGTTTTGTATTCTCCACTACATCTTCAAAGACTGCCTCATATATCCCTTACTTAACAGACTGGTACACAAGCTATGTGATCTATAGTATCCGGGCACCTGGCTGAAAGTGACTTACAAGTTCGTGGCACCCTCAATCCGTAATGCTGGAATTCAATATGGTGTTGGCCCATGCTTAGCCTTGATGACAGCTTCCACTCCGGAGGCATACGTTCGATCAGGTACTGGAAGAATTCTTCGGGAATGGTAGCCAATTCTTCACGGTGTGCTGCACTGAGGAGAGGTATCGATGTCGTTCGGTGAGGCGTCCCAAAACATTCCAAAGGTGTTGTGTAGGATTCAGGTCAGGAATCTGTGCAGGCCAGTACATTTCAGCTATGTTATTGTCGTGTGGCCACTCCGCCACAGGCAGTGCATTGTGAACAGGTGCTCGATCGTGTTGATAGATGCAATGGCCATCCCCGAACTGCTCTTCAACAGTGTGTATCAAGAAGGTGCTTCAAACAACAATGTAGGCCTGTGCTGCGATACTGCCACGCAAAACAACAAGGGGTGCAAGCTCCTTCAATGGAAAACATGACCACACCCTAACACAACTGGCTCCGAATTTTACTGTTGGCACTACACACGCTGGCAGACGACTTTTACTGGGCGTTCGCCATACCCGTACCCTGCGGTCGGATCGCCACGCTGTCTACCATGACTCGTCACTCCACACAACGTTTTTTCTCTGTTCAATCGTCCAATGTTTACGCATCTTACACCAAACGAGGCGTCGTCTAACATTTACCGGCGTCATGTGTGGCTTATGAGCAGCCGCTTGACCGTGAAATCCAAGTTTTCTCACCTCTCGCCTAACTTTCATAGTACTTACAGTGGATCCTGATGCAGTTTGGTAATCCTGTGTGTCGGTCTGGATATATGTCTGCCTATCACACATTACGGCCCTCTTCAATTGTCGGCGGTCTCTGTCACTCGACATACGAGGTAGGCCTGTACACTATTGTGCTGTATGTGTCCCTTCACATTTTTACTTGTGAGGTAACGGCGAGTTGCGGCACCCTCAAAATATTCTAAGTTCGGAGTTGGCGTGGCCATGCCGGGGCCTCTCGACGGGCTGCAGCCCAGCTCCAACCACGTGGTGCCGAATGTTAGCTGAGCATGAGGGGTAGCCCTGTATTGAAGCTGTGTCGATGAAGGAGATATGCCGGAAATGCCAAAGATGGCGGACTTTGTAAAACGTTAATGACAGACATTTCACAGTTCGTGTGGAAATTCATAGTAGCCAGATGAATCATGATACCTCAAAAAGGAACATATACATTACCAATATTAGCACGAAGATTCTAATGGTGTAATCAGATTTTCAATATTTTTATTAGTTTAGAGTTCACTATCTGACTGTAAATTATGTAAGTGCCACTAAGGAACGAATTTCCAAAATCCAAACGGTTCTTCCGATTTGGTCGATCGACATGTCTTTAGAAAGTTATTAGAGTAAAACTAAATTGGTGTAAATTACATGCATGTAATTTGAATAGTACATGAGTTACTGGATGTCAAAGTGGCCGATTACTATCGATTCCACAGTTACACGAAGAAATGGTAACAGGATGCTTACAAATGTATTTATTCGTCTATGTCTTTGTTTATATCCTATACACACTATTCATGAACAAATTGGTTAAATATTTACTGTGTTTCGGAAAGAAGAGAGACATTAGGCTACTGGCCTATCTTTTGTTGCTATTCCTTTGATATATGTTTATTTAATTTGTTTATGTATTAATTAATATGTGTTAGAGCGTGTTTATGGTCCCCACAGAGGAATTTTTATTTAATTTCAAGTTATTTAAATGTAAATCCCGCGCTTCAAATGTGTTTATCTATGTTTGTGCATGTGCGTTGGCTGGAAGACATGGTGGGAGCACTCTAGCCAGTCAGAGCGATCTTTCCATAAAGGACACGTGGAGAGACTGTATGGAAGTGACGGGGTTTGGGGGAGGACGCGAGGCAGTGCAGAACAGTGCGGCGCGAGGGTACGAAACGGGACATGAGAGGTGCTGAAGGTGACAGCGCGACGGACGCATGGTCGCAGCAGAGACTTGGAGAGTGTGGAGCGGTTTTCGCGTGGTAGCAGCACATAGAAATACATCGTAATGCCGGCTTGCGTGCTTATGAGATTTCCATGGCTTTTACGGAGAAGACGTACTGTGCGTTAGAAGTGACTGTCTCTCAAGCTATGTTGTTGTTCATAACTAATTACGTGCTGTAGGAATCTGTTGTTTCCCTGTAATTCAACTTATATATTATTTAACAGCTGTTTTGCAGGAATATACGACATTTTGAAAAGTACTTCTACTGTCGTACTAATCATTTAAAGTCGTTAAGATAGTACCTGCAGATTTTATTTAATTTCAATGTTTCATTTCTAAATTTATAGGTTACATACACAATTCGCAACTGCCGATTGATAAGAACCTTCGACCATTCGATTCATGTGTGTAGTCATATTGTATACTGTAGACTAAAAAGTATTTGGCTTGTAATGTGGCAACTACATATCCCAGTCCCTACACAACGAAACCAACCAAAACTTTTAATATCTCAACTCTGAGTCGGAGGGTACGTAGTTGTGGGCCACACTACACCATCACCACATCATTCTCTTTTTTGAAAGCCTGCACACTTCACTATCACATCAGAAACAGTGGTCCTATGGATGATAAGGATTGTGGAAATCCCGTGTATAGACGTGTTACACAAGTGACAACCAATCACCTGACCACGATCAAAGTCTGTGAGTTCTGCAGAGCACCCCATTCTGGTCTCTCACCATGTCTAATGACTACAGAGGTCACTGATATGGAGTACCTGGCAGTAGGTGGCAGCACAATGCACCTAATATAAAAAACGTGTGTTTATGGAGTGTCCGGATACTTTTAATCACATAAAGTAGCTCCACAGTATCATCCTTGATATGTCATGCATTGGCTGCCAATCTTAGTTGAAAGATAATCGTTTTGAATGCTCCTACACACTTAACAACTAGTACAGGATCTCCGTCGACTACACACTTACGTAAGTCTGCAGGTTTTCGTAACTGTTGCCACTGAAGCTCAATCAACAGTGGACATCAGAAGGGGCTAAAGAAGATACCAGCAGAGGGATGAAACGTCGATCGTTTAGAAGAAATGTGACACGGGGTAACAGCCCACAAGTTGTTAACTTCAGAAACTTGTCTCCTGCCAACTCTTCGCCTGCTACGTCTTTCCGTTCAAAGTAAAATATTATTATTTTAAATTTTATTTCATTTTCATTTTTCTTCACCTTACATTCGTGCATTTCGAGAAATTTGTTTATTGCTGTGGTGAGTCTTTGCTTTAATTGCCTTATTCACTTGCCACCAGTGCTAGCACTATTAAATTGTGTGATTTCTAATTGTACAGATTTAATTGTTTCGATAATAAATAGTTGTTGAATATTACACAGTTTTGTAACCCAGTACCTTACCAATCCATACCTAGCTGCACATAGGTTCAAAGAGAGATCGTTTGCCCACCTCTGTTTGTTAGAATTTTAGCGTTGAAATCTTTCCGCGAGATGCATGTTGGGGTAATTTTCACGTCTCCTGACACATTTTGGAAAGTGAACTCCAAGATGTTTGGAAGTAAAACGATCTGCAATGTGTAAGACAACGTCTCTCCCCAGACTAGTCACACATACTTGTGAAGGAAGAAATATCTAATAATTAATAGTGAATCCATAATTCCATAAATCCATAGGACTGTTCTCACGACCAAATCATATGCGAATTCGATATCGTAGTGCCTCCTATGTGATTCAGAATTACTATGCAATGTTCCTTCGTTCATATATGCGTGTCCAAAGGAACACCGACTGCGGCGACTAGAGACGTTTTGAAATACATGAAATGTATTCGTAATGGCGATTATGGACAACCATCAGCTGAATAATGGAATGACGACCGTGAAAACACGAACCCGCATTTCCCGCATATTGCGAGCGATCGGCTTACTATTTAGGCTATGCGAGCGCGACTCAGGGCCAACTACAAACCTCCATATGCCGTCAACCATGTATCTACAACCTGTACATGTGCATCCACTATGTATATTCGTACACAGACAAGACTTTTTACTTGGAAGTTGCTTGCCGGTTGTCGGCCGTAAATACGATATTGGAATGCCTGTGTTATTCGGAGTCACGATATAACGTTCCATTGGACATTCATGCCTGTATATAGTATCATCGATATGTTTGATTCTCCTTCAGAGGCATGGGCAGCAAAGGCGAGGGCCCACAAGCCGTAACACCAGTGCTGACGCTTCTGTGTCAGTACTGTTGGTGTGGTACTTCCCGCGTGATTAGCAAGCTATCCTCGGTCAGATCTAGCCAGTGGTAGTTATTCTGGATCTGGAAGACACGACGCGCTCTCTATTACTAGTCTTGTCACGCGTCGGATCCATCTTAAAGAGAGTGATCCTATGTAGGATCCCGGCAGCCCTCCTTTCCAATAAATCGCCTTGGTGTCAGGTATACCACCATCTTATTACTCGTAGAGGCACAGGGTACAGTGAAGACTGTTTTTATATGGTTGAAACTGATGTTGTTGTTGTTGTGGTCTTCAGTGCTGAGACTGGTTTGATGAAGCTCTCCATGCTACCTTATCCCGTGCAAGCTTCTTCATCTCCCAGTACCTGCTGCAGCCTACATCCTTCTGAATATGCTTAGTGTATTCATCTCTTGGTCTCCCTCTACGATTTTTACCCTCCACGCTGCCCTCCAGTACTAAATTGAAGATCCCTTGATGCCTCAGAACATGTCCTACAAACCGATCCGTTCTTCTAGTCAAGTTGTGCCACAAATTCCTCTTCTCCCCAGTTCTATTCAATACTTCCTCATTAGTTATGTGATCTACCAATCTCATCTTCAGCATTCTTCTGTAGCACCACAATTCGAAACCTTCCATTCTCTTCTTCCATGTTTCACTTCCACTACACTCCTTACATATAGTTTCAGAAACGACTTCCTGACACTTAAATCAATACTCGATGTTAACAAATTTCTCTTCTTCAGAAACGCTTTCCTTGCCATTGCCAGTCTATAATTTATATCCTCTCTACTTCGACCATCATCAGTTACTTTGCACCCCAAATTGCAAAACTCCTTTACTACTTTAAGTGTCTCATTTCCTAATCTAATACCCTCAGCATCCCCGGGGTTAGCTAGACTACGTTCCATTATCCTCGTTTTGCTTTTGTTGATGTTCATCTTATATCCTCCTTTCAAGACACTGTCCATTCCGTTCAACTGCTCTTCCAAGTACTTTGCTGTCTGTGACAGAATTACAATGTCATCGGCGAACCTCAAAGTTTTTATTTCTTCTCTATGGATTTTAATACCTACTCCGAACTCTTCTTTTGTTTCCTTTACTGCTTACTCAATATATAAATTGAATAACATCGGGGAGAGGCTACAACCCTGTCTCACTCCCTTCCCAACCTCTGCTTCCCTTTAATGTCCCTCGACTCTTATAACTGCCATCTGCTTTCTATACAAATTGTCAATAGCCTTTCGCTAACTGTATTTTAACCCCGCCAGCTTCAGAATTTGAAAGAGGGTATTACAGTCAACATTGTCAAAAGCTTTCTCTAAGTCTACAAATGCTAGAAACGTAGGTTTTTCTTTCCTCAATCTTTCTTCTAAGATACGTCGTAAGGTCAGTATTGCCTCACGTGTTCCAACATTTCTACGGAATCCAAACTGATAATCCCCGAGGTCGGCTTCTACCAGTTTTTCCATTCGTCAGTAAAGAATTCGCTTTAGTATTCTGCAGCTGTGACTTATTAAACTGATGGTTCGTAATTTTCACATCTGTCAACACCCGCTTTCTTTTGGGATTGGAATTATTATATTCTTCTTGAAGTCTGAGGGAATTTCGCCTGTCCCATACATCTTGCTCACCAGATGGTAGAGTTTCGTCAGGACTGGCTCTCCTAAGGCTGCTAGTAGTTCTAATGGAATGTTGTCTACTCCCGGGGCCTTGTTTCGACTTAGGTCTTTCAGTGCTGTGTCAAACTCTTCACGCAGTGTCATATCTCCCATTTCATCTTCATCTACCTCCTCTCCCATTTCCATAATGTTGTCCTCAAGAACACCGCCCCGTATACACCTTCTATATACTCCTTCCACCTTTCTGCTTTCCCTTCTCTGCTTAGAACTGGGTTTCCATTTGAGCTCTTGATATTCATGTAAGTGGTTCTCTTTTCTCCAAAGGTCTCTTTAATTTTCCTGTAGGCAGTATCTATCTTACCCCTAGTGAGATAAGCCTCCACATCCTTACATTTGTCCTCTAGCCATTCCTGCTTAGCCATTTTGCACTCCCTGTCGATCTCATTTGTTTTCCTTTTTGTTGCTTGACTTACTGCATTTTTGTATTTTCTCCTTTCATCAATTAAATTCAGTATCTCTTCTGTTACCCAAGGATTTCTACTAGCCCTCGTCTTTTTACCTACTTGATCCTCTGATGCCTTCACTATTTCATTCCTCAAAGCTACCCATTCTTCTTCTACTGTATTTCTTTCCCCCATTCCTGTCAATTGTTCCCTTATGCTCTCCCAGAAACTCTGTACAACCTGTGATTCCCTCAGTTTATCCAGGTCCCATCTCCTTTAATTCCTACCTTTTTGCAGTTTTTCAGTTTTAATCTACAGTTCATAACCTATGGATTGTGGTCAGAGTCCACATCTGCCTGTGGAAATGTCTTACAGTTTAAAATCTGGTTCCTAAATCTGTGTCTTACGATTATGTAATCATCTGAAACCTTCTAGTATCTCCAGGGTTCTTCCATGTATACAACCTTCTTTCATGATTCTTAAACCACGTGTTAGCTATGGTTAAGTTATGCTCTGTGCAAAATTCTACCAGGCGGCTTCCTCTTTCATTTTCCTCTTTCCAATCCATATTCACCTACCACGTTTCCTTCACTTCCTTTTCCTACTGTCGAATTCCAGTCACCCGTGACAAATTATCGTCTCCCTTCACCACCTGAATAATTTCTTTTATATCATCATACATTTCATCAATTTCTTCATCATCTGCAGAGCTAGTTGGCATATAAACCTGTACTACTGTAGTAGGCGTGGGCCTCGTGTCCATCTTGGCCACAAAAATACGTTCACTTTGCTGTTTGTAGTAGCTTATCCGCACTCCTATTTTTTTATTCATTTTTAAACCTACTCCTGCATTACCCCTATTTGATTTTGTATTTATAACCCTGTATTCACCTGGCCAAAAGTCTTGTTCCTTCTGCCACCGATCTTCACTTATTCCCACTATATCTAACTTTAACCTATCCATTTCCCTTTTTAAATTTTCTTACCTACCTGCCCGATTAAGGGATTTGACGTTCCACGCTCCCATCCGTAGAACGCCAGTTTTCGCTCTCCTGATAACGACGTGCTCTTCATTAATCCCCGCCCGGAGCTCCGAATGGGGGACTATTTTACCTCCGGAATATTTTACCCAAGAGGACGCCATCATAATTTAATCATACAGTAAAGCTGCATGCCCTCGGGAAAAATTGCTCGTGGAGGTACAGTGTACAGTGAACACCGTTTTCATATGGTTGAAACTGATGCAGAATGTAGAACCTGTATCAGCAAAAGAATAAGTTCTTTGGTCTGTGTTCGTCTCTGCAATTGACAGTGCAGTAAGTCTGAGGTTATATAAACACGAAGTACAGCTGCACTTCCCCCTTTTCTGTGAGGTGGCATCGATACCACCGACCACAGTGGGCAGAGGCTGAAGTAAACGAGCTTTGCTCTTGGCACATGCCGCTTTGCAGAAAGTTAATTCCGCTAATTCATTACTTTGAGCAAAACGTCGTAATGTCGTTCGCAAGGAGACGACACTGTTTTGTGACAGCATGTAAAATAGTGTTGAAAACAACAGCAGTCGGTTATCATGTACAGCGCACTGTAAATATCACATTACCATTACGCCATTACTCTTCGAATGCGAGCCAAAGTCGCACTAAAATCACGCCATATATCTTTGAATGCGTACTAGTAAGCAAATGAGGCAGACGAAATCGCATTTCGTAGCGCTATCTCTTCGATTACTAGAAACTGATGTTGAGTGTTGAAATTGTGGCAGTCGCGCTACAATGGCGTCAGAGGAGGGACGAATTGTCATCACTTCCGGCACTACGGGTGCTACTTGTTCAGAGTACTAGGTGAATATATTTCTTTGAAGTTGGGTGTAGCGTGTTGTCCAAGTTTAGATTAAGAGGGATCTATTAGGAATCTGTGAGATAAGGGCTTTTTGGGCCAGTGGATAGCAGCATTGTTTGGTAGTTCTAGGTCTGGGTTTGATTCCCGTTGCTACTAACTATTTTATTCCTCGAGTTTGTTAACAATTCATTTTAAAATTAAATAAATTTAAATGCATATACTTAGTATTTTCGCTGTATCTATGATTACTGCGCTTGTATATCAAAACGCTGTAGGTCATGAGGCGTCGCAGCTAGGGCGCGATCGTCAATTTGTCTATTAAGGCTTTCTTGTATGAATGTACGCGGGTTCCAGTGTAAGCAGTCAGAATCTTATACGATCTGCAACAGGCGAGCTGTGTCTTGCAGGCGTGCGTTATGACCATATGGCGTGACTGCAGCGTGTGAAAGCAGCAGAGAGGTCCTTACAGAGTAGTTACATTCTCTGGAACTATAAAAATTAATAACTGATCCCGAAATAGCCTGAGGAACTTCATATTAGGTACATAACCTTCTGTTATGTAAAGCAACAATCTGTCAAAATCTGAGGTCAGTAACTGTCATAATTTGGAAGTTACCAAAAAAAGAAGTCAGTAACAAACGTAATTATCCGACACTTAAAAAACTAAATCAATATATATATATAAATAGTTCACCAACTGTGAATATTTGAAAAGATACGATGACACCTTCAGTGTTTAGATTCAAATTTGGAGAGTTCTCATTTTAGAAAACTTTTCCTATTTTTGCTGTAGTAATAACTTTGAGAATTTCAAGTAGATATTTATGTTTGGTGTTAGGGAGAGTGTGAAAGAGAGCACTTGTGTGAGTGTATGTAGGACATTTGCCAATATTAAATCTTCATTTTGTAATTCTCTATAGGAACTTGCAAATGTGAACTTGCAAATGTTCCAGCTTTGTATCGTGGGAACGAATCCACCAGTGGTTCCCCTACTAGTGGATGACGGATGTCCAAGCATGTTTGAATATGTAAGAGACAGCCAGAACGTTCGCGACTATATAGTTAAATTCCAGATGCAAAGTACAGCTTAAAGTTTATTTCATTTTATTTGTTCAACTAGAGAGTTTTGAGTTGCTTATTTTAATGACGTCAATGAGCTGAGAGCAGTCGTTAGTTATTACTAGATTTTGGCACGAGGCGCAACCTGAAAGTCAGTTCTGATTGGCCGTAATTCTGTAGAGCCAATAAGAAGTGAGACGGTTTGCCACGTACCGCATGAGGTAGAGGTGCTTGTAGGGGCAGAGAGAAGAAGGCAGTGGTCTACTAGCTTTCGAAGGAGCTGGTCATGCTGAAAGTGTCCGAATGCATTATGTGTAAAATGAAGTGATATTGTGACTTCCGGGTTTCGGTACAGTGATAAAGGTAGCTAGTGTTTACCATTAACTATTTGTGAAATTTTAAGAGTCGAGAGATATTTTGTTCTGGAGGAAATCACGTGTGTAAACTTTGAACTAAATGCGTGGCGGTACTAAGTAAATTTTTTTTTACTGAGTATTTATGGCGAGCAAAAAAAAACTTTATTTAAAGACAACCAGTGAATGCCGAGTGCAAAAGTAAATAGCAGTTTACTGACTGTCTTACTCTCGTAAATGATTTCGGAATTGGATAGAAAAAGTTCTGTCTGTTTGAATGTGACGAGGACTCTGAACAGGAACTTTAATGATTTGAACACATGTGGGCTGATGATCTTGCTTAATAGCCATAAAAAAATCCTAATGCAAGTTTAAAATTACCTTTGAATTTAGAAATTTGAACAGCAAGCCATTTCCGATTTATTCTTTAGAGTTCACAAGGCTGTTTTCAGCTTTTTATACTTATAGCGGCCTCCGACTTGTAGTTATGTTATCTCAGTTTCTTCAACACTGCTTTTCCGAGATCTCTTAAGTAGCTGCAGTTAGGAGTTACGTGTGCAGATCGCTGGTAGCTGGTAGCTGGACAATTTATGTCGCAGAACCACCGTCGATGTGCGAAAGGGTGCGTTACGTCTCAGTCACCACATCATAGCACATTGGTGAAATTTTGCACGAGTCGCCACTGATCGCACCTCCACCGAACACCAAAAATGAGATGTGTTAAGAAATTTTAGCAACCGCACCTTGTCACCTCGTTCGTGATTCCTTGGGTTCAATAATCTCTATCCTACATTATGGGATGTACAATGGTTTCTATTTATTATGGGGACTCGAGCTTAAGCTTTGATTATTAGTGAACCAATAGGCCTACCGCAAAATGAGGTACAATAATATTTTCCCTGTTTCACTGTGCGTTACACTATATCCACCAATTTGGTTTTAAAGTTAAATATACACATTTTATTTTACATTGTAGTAAGGATTGTTCGATTTTCGGTGTCTTCGCTACAAACTGTTCACATCAAATATATGTAGCTTGAAATTTATGGGTCTAATGTCAATGAAATTGTAATATGCTGTTGGCACACTCATTCGTAATGAAGTTCTCCAGTTGTTATGATTTTTCTAAAGTAAATTTTTCTCAACCAAGGATAAGCATGAAAGAGAAAGCGTGGCTTTGTTGTGAGGGTACCTTTTGTAATTGCAAGGAGCTGAAACCAATTTGATCGGACAGTGTGATAAGAGTTTTATAACGATTGATACGTAAGACTGGTTTGTGGATGATTGACCGTGGAAATAACAATACCTGCTGTGCGGGAATCAGGCGCTACATCGCCAGTCACAGGCAAATATTTTTCCAATAGCCCGGGGCATGGTCGCAACGACGCATTCATTTTCACAGACATATACGCTGTAGATCGCGAGGTCCAGCACGCACAGAACGAGTCTCAAGCACCATTCTTTATAAAATTCATATCACACTGTACGCTGCAACTACAAAAGAGACATTAGAAACGAGCCCACGCTTTCTGCTCTATGTTTATCTCGCGCTCAGAAAAAGTAACTTTGGAAAATTCATAAGAAGTGTTTTGTGGCTGATTTAAAATTCCGTAAGTAGAGATTTACACTACCAATACGTGTGCCTGTAGCCTATTAAAATTTCATTGACATTGGAAAATACATTTCATCTACATAGTTTTGAAGTGAGCAGTTCACAGCGAAGACGCCGATACCCTGACAATTTTTAATAGAAACTTCTTCTTCTTCTTCGTTTCACCCAACTTTGGGGTACGTTGAATCAATCACTTCTGTGTGTTCTGTGCCTTTCTTTTCGCCCAGTACTGCTTCATTCTTTCTGATCTTGCTTTTCTTTCCTCATCAGAGATGACAATCGTTCTTTTCTTTCTATTTTGGAGCTGGAATCCCTCTTTTCTGTCTTTGCTTATCATTTTTGCGGTCCGGTCTGTGAGCATTTTTTCTGTGATGTGTAGTTCTCTTAAGTCTTTCTCTGTTTGGATAAACCAATTTGGTTTGGATTTTTTATTCCTGAAGTAGTCAAACATTCTTTTTGTAAGTCTATTTGGGTTCATTCTGAGAATGTGCAAATAAAACTCAATTCTTTTTTTCCTCATTGTATCCGAAAGTTTTTCTGTGGTTTTGTAGAGTGTTTCATTTTTGGTATGAATTAGTTTGTTAATAGAAACTAATATAAAAAGAGTATATTGATTTTTAAGATGAAATTTCTCCACATAGCATTACGCACAAGAAAACAGGAACAATATGGGTATAGGCCTATTGATTTGCTTGTAGTTACTCTATAGTAAAAAATCCGATAGTAGTCATGGATTCTTTCCCACGCATAACATTGTATAATTCTATATAGGTACTAGCAGTCTCTGGTCAAGGCCTGTATCAGTGCATCCTGTGCCCACGCATTGATAAAGCTTCAGTGAAGGCAGCTCTCGGCTCACGAGTCTGTTTCAGTATCCTAACTAATCACGGACCTATCTGACCCGCTAGTAGTTACGAAGCCGAAGCTCTCCACGACTTGGAGTGAGCATAAAACTAATTCGGATCGCAACAGCATGTTAATTTTATCTCCCCTGCAGATCAGGGCAAGCCCTTTACAAACTGCCGTAAGTGTGTGGCCGATAAGTGCGGTGGCGTGATCGTGATCTGACTAAACAGACGTGCATTTCTTCGTTCAGTCTTTTTTTTTCTTCAGTAACTGTTTTTGGCCTGTCCAATAATACTCGACAGCTATTCGAACGAGGATTTTTTAAGAAACCCCATTTCGCGCGTGAAATACACGTCCTTTAGATATTCTCAATAGCTCGGAGTTTTTGTTATTTCTCACATGTTAAAAAGTACGATTTTAGGCCATCCAGAATGGAAACAAATACTTGTATTTCAGGTAACGACCTATGAAACATTGTGGTGCAGTGTCGTACTGCTTTTTTACAACCTGTTTCCACAAATTCACATAATTCACTAAGTTTCGTCATTGAAACTGCATATACAGGGTGTAAATTTTAAGTTAACAATCCGGAATATCTCGAAAAATAAGCTCCACACGAAAAAATGTGTAGAATCCAAAGCTGATTATTTTCGAGGGGGACATCTCCTGGTTCTAAAATTAGCCCACTACCCAGCCCCCTCGGGAATGAGACGGGAGGCAATTTTAGAATTTCAAATGGGAACACCAATTTCTTATTGTAGAATAAGATTCTACGTAAGATACTACGTATAATTTGTCTTAAACATTTCTTTTGATTCTTGGTAGTTGGCACTGTAATTCAAGAAAATGGCTGTTCTCATTTTTACGTGGAAAATGGTTACGGATAAATAAAAATGCTTATTTACTTCGTAAATTTTGATTCGCTAAAACTAAAACTCTCCCTCTCTCCCCTCAGGCTGGGGTTTAAGAGAGAGGAATTAGAATTTTACAAATGTTGACCAAAATATAAATTTTTTCCGCTGATTCGGTTAAGTTTTGTTTGTTTCGTGGTCATGAGGTCACGCAAATTTTAATTATGAAACAAATCATCTGACTAGCTAACCAACCAAAACTCCTTCTTACTAACGAATGAAATAATTAACAAACAGAGTAAACAAAGTAAAAGACGCAAAAATGAGAAAATCTATTGTCTTAAATTACAGCGTCAACTACCAAGAATCAAAACAAATGTTTAAGACAAAATGTACGTAGTTTTTAATGTAGAATCTTATTCTGCAATAGAAAATGTTGGTTCCCATTTGGAATTTTAAAGTTGCCTCCCACCCCACCCCTCAGGGGCTGGTGTGGCCGGCTAATTTTAGCACAAGCAGATGTCCCCCTCTAAAAAGTCATCTTTGGTTTCTACACATTTTTTCGTGTGAAGCTTACTTTTGTCAACTTAAAATTTCCACCCTGTATATAAAAACATTCATAATTTTTTACAACTATAACAACCAATCAGGGATAAAGAATCTGGCAACTGTTTTGAGTTTGTACTAAATAGTGTACAATGTGGGCTGCACGGCCAGTTCATAGGTCTCTCTAAATCACATTGAACTTTTCTGAATATTTTTTCATTCCTATTTTCCTACACATTAGTATTGTCATAAGTATAATAAACCAACTTTTCTTCACGTTTGTGTTCTTCTCACAAGTAGCTAAACATGCTGAGTAAAAATTTGCACAGTTTCCACTGATACTCAGTCTAAATATCTTACAAGAATCAGAACAAGTTACTTTTCATTTCTATTTGACTATGAATCGTTACTGTTACATAATTAATGTTTTCCAAAGAATGTAACACATTATCAAATATACAATGCAATATAACGTTAGCAATAAATGCCATGGTTTTCGATCTAGAATACGAAACGTTTTGATAGTATAACTATTTGATGACTTGAGAGATGCAGTTTCATGTATGGCAATTTATTAATGTGATGTGGAAGTGTCGCCTCTTTAGCAGCACACTTCAGATCAATCTTACTCCCACCTTTAGTTTTAAAAAATCCCTTATGTGTGATGATGTAGTAGCATAAATAGAATTACTATGTAAAATTCTCTGGTACATTGTTCGTAATAATCGAGTCCATTGTTACTTTCGTGACACAATGTTAAACATTTGTATTCCTGTTTCAGGTTAAGATTAAATACACACTCTCAATTGCCTTTTTTTTTCTACAATGAGACAAAAACGTGGAAATATGAAAAACGTGTAGACGAGTTACTCCCAACAGGGAAACGAGATAAACAAACAAGTTTGCCCCATTGTGTTGCCAAGTAACTAAATGGGGAGTCGTGGTGGAACCGCCTTGGCAGTGGCGTCAGCATTCGTTCCAAGATAAGCTGGAAGAGACCTGAAGAACATGTTGACAAAGTATGCCTTTTGGTCTGTAATTTAAAAAATCGACAGCCATAATACTCTCAAACCACGGACATTTTTGGAAACCCGGTCTGCAGCAAAACAACAAAAGCAAAGAGAATAGCTTCGTACCTGAGTGGTCCGTTCCTTGCACTTGTCAGACGCGGCGAAGATGTTGAGCTGAGTGCTGCCAGGCGGAAGGGGGCACTGGTCGATGTCGACTCGCCTCAGGTCGATATCGATACCGCTGGTGCCCCTGCAACACACAGGGCGGCGTCTCATTAACAGGCTACAGGTATCGGTCCCACAGTAAGAACGGTGTGATATTTCCGGGTAGCAGCAGAGGTACAGGCCCTATTATATAGCGTGACACAGTTCCGTTAGGACTGTGGCTATGAGCCATAAAAGTCATTGGTTATGTTCAAAACACTCTTCCTCTGAATTATCGCTGAATTCGATTTATGTTTTACAACAGTTCCTCTGGTCATTTCCGGAGTTGCCTTTAATACTGCAGTGCAGCTTTTCGGATGCTCTTAATTGCTTCATAACGGTGTCTTTTCATTGACAACTTTCAGTTTGACGATAAACCAAAAGTCGGCTGGGGCCAAATCTGGTGAATATGGTGGGTAATGCAGGACTGTTATCCATTTGCTGGGCGAATACTCGTGCACAACCTTCGCTTTGTGGACTGGGGTGTCGTCATGGAGGAGCAACCTGGAACCTCCTTCCCGGTATTCGGGTCGAGTTCGGTGGATTGTAGGCCACAAACGCTGGAGGAGTCAACAAACATGATATTGCGTCACTGCTCCAGTGCCATTTTCTAACGAGTGTCAGATAAGTACTGTTGAATCCTTTGCCAGGATGCATGCTGCAGCAGAACTAGCGCTTTGACTTTCCATACGGCTGTTCTTGCAAATTCGAGGATCGTAACTCAGTAACTTGCCACGAGAATGCGTTGCAATTTGGAAATTCACACAAGGAGTGCTAAAGGAATCGGGGCGCACTGTGTATGCGGACATTCAGAGTACGGTAAAAGACAGTTATATCATAGAGCTAACATAGGCTTGAATATATTAGAAAACTTATTCGTTTAACAGTGACAATGTCATAATGACATTATTTTCAGAGAACAATGTGACAATATAATCCATCATCTATCGTACATTCACGACACCGAAACCAGATAACTGGTAGCTACACCAAGGAGATCGGTGCTCATGCGACTTACATCACATGCTTGGCCCAACGTGGTCATGACAGACAAAACTGACACGGTTCAAAGATACATCATCGCAATGCCCCAAGCATAAAAGAAACAAAGAGTTATTCGATGATAGAAAATCTAAAACCATTTCGAGAAAAGTGGTGATGAGTGTAGGTAGCAGAGTGACAGATTCTGACTCTGACTCTGACCAGAAATCCTTCTGAGGTGAAAGGTTTCCATAATCTCCATAGAACACAGGCTCTCGTCGCGATTGACAAGGTTGTCTAACATTCGCATTTTCAAATCGCTTTGAACTGTGATTTCCAAATGAACAAGTCTCTGCTCAGTACAAGAAAGTTTTCTCTATCTGCAAAATGGTGTATGCAAACAACCTAGTCCAGTGACCATAGATTTATTCAGCAGAAGATGGTGTTCGTATTCGATGCAACGTTCTTCTACAATGTGTGACCGTACGTAATGGATATTTGAGCTCTTGTGTCGGAGACATGCTCTTCAAAAGCAGCTGCATTAAACCTTAAAACAGTATATAACTCTATAAATACTAATATTTGAAAAATGCACGAACCTAAAACTACAAGGTTTCTGTGGAAAATGAAGGTAAGCATTACACGAATTCTTTCCAAGTACAATAAACTTATTTAATTGACTGATATCGCATTCGTCTTTAACAGTAGAAATTGGCTATATGTTTCACAATTCAAATTTCGGTCTTTGAGCCTTTATCAAACACTACGCCAATAGCTAAAGAAATACAAAAATGGAGCAAAAAGTGTATAAACAGAATTACGGGAAAATGTCATCCAGAGAGTATAATGGTGAAAATAGTCCATTACTTACATTTGGCTTCACTATATGCCAAACTTTACAATCCTCTAACATTTATACGTGCCATTGTCACTAACAAGCTTTTTCACTGGAAAGATGCAATAACATCAAACATATGCGAAGCTCGGCATATCGTGAAATAATGTAAATTAGGTGACCAGCTCCACTGTTAATATCCTTCACGTAAATCGCTACTAATCAATGTTCCAACAGACCACTTGCTTGTCAACTTACGCCTTTGGCACGAAAACAAATTCACAAGTGAGACTGTCCTTGTATTTCTCACAAAATAGTACATTCAAGTGAAAACAGTTGTATGATTCTCAAAATATTTTTGGCCTGTTATCAACCTATAGCTTTCTATGGTTTGAAGCTTACAGTTGCTATCCTTGGAATGTGCTATCTCCGATACGTGCACAGACCGTCTGACTTGTGAATGTATTTTCGTGGCAACGGTCACAGTTCACATGTAAATAGTAGGCTAGTTAGAATATTGATTTGTACCTATTTATGTGAAGGATATTGAAACTGGTAACAGTTCTCGTAATTTACATCCTTTCACGATTACAGAGATTCGCATTCGTCTGATATTGCTGTATTTGTACAGTGAAAAGGCCTTCTTTTGTCGTTGACATGTGTACATATTGCAGAATTTTAACGTTCATCATACGGTTAAGAAAAGTTGAGAGATGGATTTTTTCATCTTTTTTCTGACGTACAGCTGTCTACATGACATGTCTACTCAGTTCTGTACACAAACGCTGTGCTTCTGTTTCGTATATTTCTATTTGGCGTTTGCAGTACCACTTGATAGCTGCCGGTATTACTCTATTTATCGTCGTTGGATAACTCCATGAATTATTTAGATCTGTTCATAGACATCAGTGACTCTATTCATACATTCAAGGTTTATAGGAACCCTAACAGCACAGATATAGTAATACTGGCCAATTCTCAACATCGCATAATATACATCCCAATGAAAGACGACGACTTTCAAATTGGTTTGACTGTAGTCAAACAAAGAGCCACGACCAATGGCTATTCTCCAAACTTAGTGGAATCTATAGTGCACCAAAAGTAGAAACAACACCTGTCATTGACCCTTCACCTCAAAAACGCAGTAAATGTTGGACATTTCCATACTTTGTTATAGTCTCACTGTATGTAGCCAGAAAGAGCAAACGCAGGAACGTAAAAACATTTTTTAGTGTGCACAACACTTGTGTACGCCTTCTGCACAATGGTAAAGACAGCACTCCAGCGTTGAAAAGACAAGACTGTTTTGTCCAGCCTCATCTTTAGAATATGTCATCACAGTTCATTGTTAAGTTATTTTCTTCTATGTACAACAGTTGTATATGTCTATCGTTAATTACTTCATGTGTCACATATTTGATCATACTTAGGTAATCTTACATCGTATTTACACTGAAATTATTCGTCTTGTTTTATTACTAATTCAACTTAATCCTTGGGAGTAGAGATATTCAGTAAATGCATTAGTTTATAATCTTTGATTCAACAACATTTGACAGCACCACATACTTACGTTTGTGCCTGATGATGTGGTAACAGCCGATAAGTGGTTCGTGTAACAAATAATAAACAGTGTAGAATATTACAAGACTGTTGTGTGTGTTTCATTCATAATGTATAAAATACTCTACCAAGAACCTGTAACGGAACTGAAATGATGGTGGGCTGACAGTAATTTGGAGCCCGCGCATCGGAAACGGGCGCGCTGGTGTGAGACTGCCAGGGAGTGCACCCTTAAGCCATCTATTGGCGAAACTGGGAATTCGCGCTGCCTGTCAGACAATGCACTAAGCTCTCGGAGTCAAATGTATTCTTTTTCTTGGTAATTATAAGTTGTTACTGTATGATTTAATGTTATAAGGCGCTAGTAGTAAATTATTATGACTGGTATGAACTCCAGGGTAATAAATATAAATATTCTTAAATACTAAATGATTTCGGTGAAAAGGTGGTAGGGGAACGCCCCCACTCTTGG
Source organism: Schistocerca serialis cubense (assembly GCF_023864345.2). Classification (NCBI taxonomy): domain Eukaryota; kingdom Metazoa; phylum Arthropoda; class Insecta; order Orthoptera; family Acrididae; genus Schistocerca; species Schistocerca serialis. Next base: position 737,635,029 of record NC_064643.1, on the reverse strand, counting down.
TGGTACGAGCGTAGCTAGAGGTAGCTGGAGACACAGGGACTGAACAATAGAATGGCCTGGGGAGTGTTGACGTGACCGGCCATGCGTAACTGTGCTCACGCAAAAGTGATTGTGCAACAGCAAAGAGGCGAATATCGTCGCCGTTTGTGGAGTAGAACGCGACGAATGGTAGTCGAAGCCGTCTCTATGCCACTGGGGCTGATTGTAAGAGTTCCTGCGCCCAGATTTTATGGCGGACGTGCAGTAGCTTATACGAGTGCTACAGCTCGTAGTTCCAGCCGCCATTGAGGGCATGAGGCGTGAAGAGGAAGAGCTGCGTTAGCCACATGCATCTCACCACCAGCACCGACATGTCTACCCAAGGCAAGACTGCTTGCAATTGTTAAGTCGAACTTTGTATACATGTAAAAGGAGAATACCAGTTTTCTTTTGTGCAAGTGCAGAGGACAGAATATAGTAATGAGTAAAATTACGACGCATGTTGTTCATTGTAAAGTGTAGTAACCTGAAACATAGTGTAGTGAAATCAGACTGAGGCCACCATCGCCTCTTTCATTTACAATTCTTTTGGGTGCAGAATACTTTAGCGTATAAGAATGTTGAAAAGAGCAATGGTCACACCAGAATGAGTCGCCTATTTATAGTTACTTAAATTTTTCTGAGTAACCTTTCAAGTAAAGTCACTTAACTAATTCTATATCAATTGTCCAAAGAGTAATATCCAAAATCATTAAATAAGTTGAAGGATAGAATTTTGTTAACCTAAGTTGCATAAGTTGTCTTGGTGGTAGTTACCAAGCCAACTCACAGAAATTGAGAGAGTATTTGCTTTGTAGAATCACCTAGAATGATCAGAAATAGTAATATTCAGAATTAAGTTTAAATTCAACTCAAGCCGTTTCACTTTGAAACGAGCCAAAAAATTGATTTATTCTTTTGCTCCTTCAGAGCTGGCGACCGTAGTTGTAAGTATTTTCAGGAGGATTCGACGGTAAGTCTGCTGCTCTCGTCGTGCTGATAGGATTACCCACTGCTGCCAGCAGTGGTGATTGGATACATAAGCTCACTACCAAGTTAAGTGGGTCAGGTAGGCAGTGTTACCGTGTGAACTGTAGGGCACTGTAGGCCGTGGATCGAACCCGTTCAATCATCACAGCTCTTTGGGAAATAGTCCCGTTAGGAGTGTACTAATCATTAGGTAAATACTGGCGAGTAACGGTCAAAAATGTATACGCAAGTGAATTTAGCAAGGTCCATGTAGCACCTAATTAATGTGGTGCAATGGCGAGGGTAGGAGTGGAGTAAAAGTGAGCTGAGCTTGTGGCAGCTGTGCTGTCTTCAAAGATTAATAACGTGAATTCACTACTACCTCTTACCATTAGGGCTGAGCTATTTACGGTTAAAATACGTAGCAGTAAGCGCAAAGGCGTGACAGCTACAAGTCCGTATTGGCTTTATACATACGGAAGTAGGAAGCGGGTCATTCCGTCAGTGGAGGGGTTAAAACAACCGAGTCAGTTGAGAACATACCCCATTTACTGATGGAAAGATTCGGCGGTTCGGTCGCAAACCGATGGGACAGTAAACGAACCGTAAAACTAAGAAATGGTTAAACAGCTATGTTAGAACCAAAGGACAAAAATTAACATCAATAAGGTAAAAGAGGAGAACAGGTTTAGGAAGGGGGCTACACATAAATATCCCAAGCCTCTATATAAAATGGATCTATTCATGTCGTGAAGGAGATGACAAAGTAATTAAAGGCCAAAAGCGAAAGGATACATTTTATCAGATTTGCAGAAGACACCGTGATAGTTGCAGAATCCGAGAAAGAGGGTACCAGAATGCTGCCAGTCCCATAAGACACTCTTAAATTAAGGAAATAAAAGTGAACAAATGGTAAACAAAACTATTGGTAGAACGAAAAATTAGGGAGAAATAAAAACCAATGTGAAACTGAAGATGTTTAACCCATCAGGTGAAACAATTTTGTTAGCAATCTACCATAAACACGTTGGCCAAGAGATCCTATAACTGAAGCATTTCCTCTGTTACAAAAGGTTTCATAGGAGTAGCATTCCTTGTACCTATGTTTGTCTGTCTAACATTCGCGATTGCCCATTTTTTAAAAAGATATCCACTTGAACAGCCTTTTTCTGATATTCCTTATCACAGTATCCACATCGTTAGCGAGCTTTAAATGGATCGCATCATTCCTCTGTATTTAAGCTCCCTTAAACACTGATTCTTGAGGACGAGTCTCGAAAACTTTCGCTCTTTCTTCATCAATACTAAACTGCGATCTGTTTGTATATCCACTTGGGGAAGCTATAGAATCTAATACATATATTCGGAATTTGTCTGATCGGTCTGTGACTGAGCTGGAATCTTCCCATGTCTCCATGACTTTTCCTAGCATACATTGTCTTCTTGTGATTCGTGAACAATGTACCCGCTATTATCGTCTGAAATTTATTGCAGAACTTAACTAGGCTTACTCCTCCCTCAATCGTACAGCCAAGATCATAGTCTCCGGTAACCTTTTCTTCTGTTCCTTCTCTTCAAACAACGTTCGGCGGTCTGTGTGTCCGAGCGGTTCTAGGCGCTTCAGTCTGGAGACGCGCGACCGCTACGGTCGCAGGTTCGAATCCTGCCTCGGGCATGGATGTGTGTGATGTCCTTAGGTTAGTTAGGTTTAAGTAGTTCTAAGTTCTAGAGGAATGATGACCTCAGATGTTAAGTCCCATAGTGCTCAGAGCCATTTGAACCATTTGAAACAACGTTCCTATCTCCCATAATTATTACACTTCCATCGTGTTTTATATAATGAATTACCCCAGATACTTTCTCTTTTTCTTCATCCTCGCTTGTGACGTTTGCATACATATCTGAACCATCGTTTCCGGCTTTGGTTCACTGTGACACCAGGTAACAGTTCCATCACTGAACTTTTCACAGTAGCTCACTCTCTACCGCACTATACAGTTCACAAATAACCCTACTCCCTTTATCCCTCTGCGACTCAACAATATTTTAAAAAATTAATTTTAAATTTTTTCACAAAATTAACATTTATTAACATTCAAAGCAACGAGCACTAGAAGAAATTGACAAAAACAGTGTGTTATCACTTTAGACTCACTAAGATATTCAGTTTCTAGGCCCTCCTTATTTTATGATATATTTCTAGAAGAAAATTCGTATATTTCCTAGACTGTAGAACACATGTAAACTTCTATTAATTCATAATAATAACAATATTCCTAATTAACAAGCAAATTAGGGCCAAAAATTTAATATGTTTTGTATCAAAACTACACGCTCTCCCAGTAGTTCCATTTCTAATCCACTAATAAAAGCAGTAGTTAAAATCATTTACGTTACTCTAACTTTAGATACACTGGGTGAATCAAAATTACTAACGGGGTCTTAAGGATTTTAGTACCTGTTACACTCAACTTACAATTATGTATAATGCATCAAAAAAAAGGTCAATATCTGTGCACAAGCACATGCACTTTTTTGGTGTCTGCCCTTAAAAAACGCAGATAGCAAAGAAGGTGACAACTGAACAGAGAACTTCATGTATTTCGCAGTTGCAAGGACTGAATCTGCAGTTGTAGTGAGTTCCCTACCAATTACCATTGTAATCCTTGAAGTGATACTAACTGTGGTAAATGGTATCATCAGTTAGAAGACACACGGTGTCTTTGCAAAGGGAAGGGTAAGGGACGCTCAAGGGTGACAGAACAACTTGTTGAACGAGTGACAGACTTTCACGTCTAGTCCGAACAAACCATTTTGAAAAACTAATCATGACTTAGCAATGCCAGTGAAATCCCTGTGGTCGTTCGCTGATGTTCCGCGTTCTAAAGCCTACACTCTACGGTTTACTTGCCAACTTTGCAAACGAAATGTTTCTGCACGGCAACGAAGATTTACTGGATTGTGTCGTCCTCAGTGATGATTCGACATTTCACCTAAGTGGAAAAGTAATACATGTAAAGTGCGCTCCTGAGGGCAAGAAAATCCCGAAGAGGTAGTACAGTTGCAACGAGACCTCACTAAACTGAATGTTTTGTGTGCTACATAACGGGAGAAAATTTTATGTTCTTTTCATTTTCGGAGAAGCACCTATAAATGATGCTTCTCACCCTGATGTGGCAGAGCTACAGATATTTCTTCGATTGCTAGAAGCTGGACCACAGAAATTTACTTTGTAAATTGAAGGGAAGGAACGATCGTTGTCAGATGCATCGGGTCTTGCAGGCGAATCAGCGGCGACGAGTGAGAAACTGTGCGTGAACGGGATTCGAACCCCGCATCTCTTGCTTACTTGGTAGTTGCTTTAACCGCTGCGCCATGCGGACACAGTGTTTATCGTAGTTGAGCGGACTACTTCCGAATACCCCTCGACCGACCCACACTCTAATATGTCCGAAACAACAGCTAACACGTGTTCACATAATAGATTCGCCTCCATGGGCAACGAATCCACCACCTTCACTGCGGATTCACAATTAGGTTCACCGAGCGACGTGGCGCAATGGTTAGCACACTGGACTCGCATCCGGGAGGACGACGGTTCAGTCCAGAGTCCAGTCATCCTGATTTAGGTTTTCCATGATTTCCCTAAATCACTTCGGGCAAATGCCGGGATCGTTCTTTGAAAGGGCCTGGTCGACTTCCTTCCCCGTCCTTCCTTAGTCCGATAAGACCGATGACCTCACTGTTTAGTCTCTTACCCCAAACAACCCAACCCCACAATTAGGTTCGACTTCCTCCGTGACTGACGGCTACGGTCGCAGGTTCGAATCCTACCTCGGGCATGGATGTGTGCGATGTCCTTAGGTTAGTTAGGTTTAAGTAGTTCTGAGTTCTAGGGGACTGATGACCTCAGATGTTAAGTCCCATAGTGCTCAGAGCCATTTGAACTATTTTTGATGCTGTGTCCCATCGCTCGTGCGCCAACTACAACACCTCGTTCATACTCACTGAAATCTTGATACCCTGTCACTGCAGCAGCAGTAACCGATCTAACAACTGCGCTAGACACTTGTTACCTTATAGAGGCGTTACCGACAGCAGCGCCGTGTTCTCCCTGTTTGCGTATTTCTGTATTTGAATACGCATGCTTATATCAGTTTCTTTGGCGCTTTAGTGTACGACCCATATGCCTGTATTATGTTACATTGTAGTGTTGTGTGTGTTGTACATAGAGACTCGGTGAACTGTGAATTTGGGACGTAGCTCCCCAGCCTACTTCAAACGTCACGAACTAACAGTATTCTTCAGCTGCGGACGTGTCCATCCAGTACAATAGCACAGTTATCATACGAAATATAACAGATCTTAGACAGGATTACAACTTGTAACTTCAATTTAGTTTACTTCTATGGTTTTCGACATAAGATGCTGTGGCTCTGTGCCATTACGTGAACCTCCTGTTTTAGGTTCAGAATCTTTTACGTTACAGGACACTTCATTATATACAGTATCAGTTTCCCAAAGTGATCACCTTATGATACTAGCGAATGTATGAATCCTACCTCATATCGCACTTTCTGACATGTAATTACTCTTAGTATATATTCGCTCATTTTGAATGCGTTCTCTAAGAAAGTTCCATATTATTATGGTATTCCTAGTGTCTTATATTGAATGCTGCAATACAGTTCCAAATGATATACATAATGCTATTTTTCAACGTACTTACCAAACATCTTGGAACAGCTGTCGGAATGTTCCACATACCCGGCAAATCACACTTAAGTAACTAGCAGAGGGTTGCAATAATTTTCTATTATTCGATTCTCGAACAGCGCGCGAAAATGTTGAACACATATATCTTTCTGCGCGAGCTCTGATTTCCCTAATTTTTATGATGATCTTTTCTCCCTATGTAGCTCTGCGTCAGCAAAGTATTTTAGCATTCGAAGGAGAAACTTTATGATTGAAATTTGGTGAGAAGTTTTAGACGCAGCGAGAAGTGCCTCTGTTTTAATTATAACCACCCCAAATTCTGTGTCATGCTTCTGACACTGTCTCCCCCATTTCGCGATAACACAAAACGTGCTGCCCTTCTTTAAACTTTCTCGATGTACTCCGTTGATCCCCTCGGGTAAGGATCCCACACAGCGCTGCAGGTCTCCAAAAGAGGAAGAACAACCGTGATGTGTGTAGACTCTTTAGCAGATTTGTTACATTTTCTAAATGTTGTGCCAATAGGACGCAGTCTTTGATTTGCCTTCCCCGCAACATTTACCATGTGTTGTTTCCAAATTAAGTTGCGTGTAACTCTAATTCCGTAGATAGAATGCTAGAAATCAGTTCTATTTCACTCTATGTCTTTCCATCAGTTACCGCGAACTGTGTCCTCTCTTACAGGAAATTATGAATTCAGTCACATAACTGGGTTGATATTCCATAAGCACGAAATTTCACTGCAAGCCTCTTGAACTTTACACTGCGTGTCTGTAAAGAGCTAGTCTTGTTCCACAAGAACAATATTTTCTAAGTACGTGTTGTCTGTGTGTCAATTGACCGTCCTGCCCAAGGTAATTCATAATATACGAACACGATATGTGTTCCAGTTATTTACCAACTGTTTAATTCTTTGACGGTAAGAAGTCCTTCCTTGCACAGGGGGCCATTCAGTAACTGCTGTGTGAAAGTCAACATGGTTGATAAATATCTTTCCTTCAAGATGTTTGGAAGGTAGGAGACGAGATACTGGCCGAAGTAAAGCTGTGAGTACCTGGCGTGAGTCGTGCTTCGGTAGCTCAGATGGTAGAGCACTTGCCCGCGAAAGGCAAAGGTCCCGAGTTCGAGTCTCGGTCGGGAACACAGTTTTAATATGCCAGGAAGTTTCATGTTTTTGTCTGTCGATAAGATGGAAGCAGCGTGCTACAAGATCCGAAATGCACGGTAGGTGCTTCCTGACGTCCCATCGAAACCGTTGCAGCATAGCTTAAGTTGTGCACGTCGTGAGGGGCTGTTGCACCGTCACACCGGAATATAACTTCTTTGCTTAATGTTTTACGCCTCTCCTTCGTTATGACCGTAAACATGCCGCCGTTTGTGTGCAGGCAACAGTGTTTACGGTACGCAGAGTGAGCACGATTTCCGACGATGGAGATGATTTCGGACGAAGGAATAAGCCTTGCCATGTCCTCGGTAGTCATTCTGCTGTTGCTGCGAATCAGTTTCACGATTGCCTGGACATGGCCTTGATTCTCGAACAGTATCACTCAAGTCTGTGCGGCACTGTTCAAATTACTGGAATCACCTCTTCGTCGCGACACTGAATTTGGTTCGTATACCACCAGCTTTTCACGACAAATCTATCTGCAATTTGGACGTTTTGCCCACAATAATCATAATGACTTACTTCCAGCTTTTGAGTACGTTTCCAACTGTCACGAAATTTAAGTCGCACATTGCGATGTGCATGATATCTGTACCACGGAAGAACCCTATCTGTGTAAAACCAGGAATGTGTGCTGTCTTCTGACAATGCGCCACCCTTACTGCACAGTGGCCTTAGCTAAGGTCGGCAGGTGCAAATTAAAGTTCCTACGAAATGTCTGTCACTCTTCCTTGCACCAACGCCACTTTTACTCATTCCTTAAGAGTTAGGCATCCTACTAATTAGTTTTGATGTGCTTTCCTGCTCTTAGAAGATAATTCGCGTATTTATTTTTCGTGCACGCAAGAGATTCACGTTCACAATTCACAAATGCTAAAGTCTCCTATCTTTTGTTGGTCTGTAATTAAACTGGTGACGCCCCTGATTCCGAAACTTGAAACATGTTTAAATAAAACAAAATGCGGCTGTGAGTGAGAAATCTTACTTTTACACTAGTAGAGGACAGTTTTGTGCCTAGAAGATAGTGTGCCTAGGGACACATTATGATTTTGGTGCAGGATTCAGTACAATGACTGGTTTTACACTCACATAAAGGAAAGTGCACTAGAGACCACCAAAGGCAGATTCGTCCCTTTTCCACAGCCTCTGTTGATGTCAGACGTGAAAATACATTTTGTGCAGCATTTGTAAACATTCTTCGTTTTACATGTTTATGGTATGTTCTGTATAATATGTGGAACGTTTTGGCAATTCTTCAAGTACAGAATTTTGTGGTAAGTAAGATGTCACATATTTTTCGAACTATTTATACAACATGTGGAGAGTTAAGCCATAGTTTATCAGGTGCGCACCTTCTTGTAACTCCAAAGCAGAAGACGGTCTTCTTACCATGGAGAAAAATGATACTTATAGATGTACTAACAATGGGACAATAAGAACTTCACCTGAACGAATTGATTCATATCGACAGGGTGTGCGTATCACGACTACAACTTCAAGAAATGTAAACGGGAAACGGGAAGACGCAACTCTCAACCATGTTCGAGAATATTGAGTTGGAAATTTTACTCGTACTTTTGTATTTCGTGTGGTCGCCAGTGCTCAACAAGGCCCCAGCCGAGGTTGTCAAGCGATTGGTTTCAGGAGTGCACAGTCCATGGCCGAATATTACTGCTTAAACTATTTTTCCTCCCACGTAGTGATTATGACCGTAAAAACCTTAATTGTTGAACTATTCCTTTATTACTTCCTAAATATTTACACCCAAAGAAGGAGAAAAAATTCTCGTAACGAGAAAAAATGGATTTGAAAAAAATTTCAATCAAATCGGTGTAGTCCTTTACGTACATGGTCTGATCTGCATGTGTGATAAGTACAGGGCTATTACAAATCATTGAAGCGATTTCATAAATTCACTGTAGCTCCATTCATTGACATATGGTCACGACACACTACAGATACGTAGAAAAACTCATAAAGTTTAGTTCGGCTGAAGCCGCACTTCAAGTTTCTGCCGCCAGAGTGCTCGAGAGCGCAGTCAGACAAAATGGCGACAGGAGCCGAGAAACCGTATGTCGTGCTTAAAATGCACTCACATCAGTCAGCCATAACAGTGCAGCGACACTTCAGGACGAAGTTCAACAAAGATCCACCAACTGCTAACTCCATTCGGCGATGTTATGCGCAGTTTAAAGCTTCTGGATGCCTCTGTAAGTGGAAGTCAACGGGTCGGCCTGCAGTGAGCGAAGAAACGGTTGAACGCGTGCGGGCAAGTTTCACGCGTAGCCCGCGGAAGTCGACGAATAATGCAAGCAGGGAGCTAAACGTACCACAGCCGACGGTTTGGAAAATCTTACGGAAAAGGCTAAAGCAGAAGCCTTACCGTTTACAATTGCTACAAGTCCTGACACCCGATGACAAAGTCAATCGCTTTGAATTTTCGGCGCGGTTGCAACAGCTCATGGAAGAGGATGCGTTCAGTGCGAAACTTGTTTACAGAGATGAAGCAACATTTTTTCTTAATGGTGAAGTGAACAGACGCAATGTGCGAATCTGTGCGGTAGAGAATCCTCACGCATTCGTGCAGCAAATTTGCAATTCACCAAAAGTTAACGTGTTTTGTGCAATCTCACGGTTTAAAGCTTACGGCCCCTTTTTCTTCTGCGTAAAAAACGTTACAGGTCACATGTATCTGGACATGCTGGAAAATTGGCTCATGCCACAACTGGAAAACGACAGTGCCGACTTCATCTTTCAACAGGACGGTGCTCCACCGCACTTCCATCATGATGTTCGGCATTTCTTAAACAGGAGATTGGAAAACCGATGGATCGGTCGTGGTGGAGATCATGATCAGCAATTCATGTCATGGCCTCCACACTCTCCCGACTTAACCCCATGCGATTTCTTTCTGTGGGGTTATGCGAAATATTCAGTGTTTAAAGCTCCTCTACCAAGAAACGTGCCAGAACTGCGAGCTCGCATCAACAACGCTTTCGAACTCATTGATGGGGACATGCTGCGCCGAGTGTGGGAGGAACTTGATTATCGGCTTGATGTCTGCCGAATCACTAAAGGGGCACATATCGAACATTTGTGAATGCCTGAAAACACTTTGAGTTTTTGCATGTGTGTGCAAAGCATTGTGAAAATATCTCAAATAATAAAGTTATTGTAGAGCTGTCAAATCGCTTCGATCATTTGTAATAACCCTGTATAATGTGTAATTTACCCCCAAAGAGGGTGAAAAAATTCTCGTAACGAGAAAAAATGGATTCGCAAAAACTTTCAATCAAATCGGTGTAGACCTTCACTTACATTGTCTGATCTGCATGTGTGATAAGTATAATGTGTAATTTATGGTGCACTGCACGAATCAGCATGGTACCGATACTAGAAACAATGGAAACATTTATGGTTTCTTCAATCCGTTCATTGCAAAACAAAATTTATGTTACTTTGGTAAGTGGTGTTCGGTCATCGCACAATTTCCCGGCTCACCACACATATTTATTGGTTGGAATTACAAGCATATGAAATAAAATAAAATTGCGCCGAAAGTCAGGTAGGATCCACAGACATCGAGCTTACGAAACTCAGCTCTTACTCTCCTGACTGCGGAATTCTAGCTATCATACGGAATATATAAATACACGTAAAACTTCCAGCTCTATTTTCTCGAGAACGATTGGGAGATGCATCTTCCTGTTTACATTCGTTGAAGTCATAACCATGCCGCTACACGTAACGTCAATATGAATCAAATGAGTGGGAGAAGTTCGTACGCTGCCCTTATAAATTTATTTAATGTCTTTAATAATTTTAACTGCCTTGAAAACGGAACCTCTTTTTATATTGCGACAGCGCCTGTTTACAAATTTATTTAACTTGTAAAGGTAATTGATAAGACTTCTCCTTAATCTGATTTCACTTAATGATTATTTGTGTGAAGTAGAGTAATAACGTAATGAAAAGGAAACTGAAAACAGTATTGATAATATTTTCTGGATTGCAACGCCTTTAAATTTCGGCACAATATTAAGTCCTAGGTATATGACCGTGTTGTACCTCGGAACACGTTTTCATATTAGGAAAAGCTTTTATTTTCTGGATTAATGTCAAATACTGACTGTTGCGATTAAAAAGCGAGTGCCATCGTTTAAAAATGTAATAAGGAACTTTATGAAACGTCTATTACGGAGTGAATAAAGGCTAAAGTTTGGGCAGTGTGCCAACGTACACCACTCTTCCCTACTTTCCTGTTGTCTCGTAGCATCCTTGGGTTCCTTTTACATTTTCGCAGCTGTTACAGGATCTTCTGCCTCATTAGGGAACATTCGGTGAACGAGGAAGCTGCATAAATACTGCAGAGGACGAGTCTGGGTGGAAACTGTTTGTGCGAAGTCCGCCCCAGGCGGGGGTGTGGAATTTTGTGTCCGCCGCCATGGAAACGCAGTGGAGATAAAGTTTGTTTTGCGAACTGAGTTTGTGCTGGACTTTCAGGACTGTCACCGGTTTGAATAATTTACCGCCGAATAACATACCACCCCCTTCCCCACCCAAACCAGCCACCCCCCTACTCCACCACGCAAACCACCAGCCTCCCCGTCGCCGATATTTTCGCATTCTTGCCAGCGTCACATTATCTCGTCCTGTGCTGGGTGTGAACCGCGGTTTTCAGTAGTTGAAGAATTGGGATAGGTGTGAACGAAATGTCCCAGACATATACGTTTCAGAAAAAAAATGTGGCTTATTTAACCATGTTATAAAGCAGTAGGGCGACTCTTGTAACTAGCTACACTTTCCAAACTTACACATATAGGCAGGGCTGTAACAGAAGTTTAAACTGTTTTCTTATTCCGTTTCAAATGATAACAATTAATTTATGTGTGCTGCAGTCCTCTTCTGAAACAACAAGTATTATTCCGGAGAAATAGGTTCTCCAAATGTGGTAGTATGTTCCGATGTAGAAAATTCCCATGCACCCAACACATATTCTGTAAAAATTTAAAATTGTTGCAGTCGAGAAAATCGTATTAATTCTGTATTTAAAATCTGTGTTACATTCATACTGTGCTACACATGAATAATTGGTAGGCGAAATCAAATTAGGTGGAAGCATTATCAAAATGTAGTTACAAGTTAGAAAAATTTGAAATAGAAGCTAATGGTCAGTAACAATAATTTCCAATTTCAGATCGGGGAAGATTGTTACGAGATCAAAGAAACTCAGTGCATCAGCAGATACGACGTACTCAATTGCGTAAGTCCTTCTCCCGTTGCAAGGGACAAGATTGCGCACAGCCGACGAAGTATGTAAATAGTTTTAAGAGTAATAGGAATTTTACTCACCATAAAACGCTGTAACTGAGGAATTAACAACATCCTCCACAAAGCTGTAATATAACATACAGTACTTAAATATATATAACTCGCAGTATTAACAATAGCTGCATAATACACAACTTCACTTCTTACAACAACAAAAACCGTAGAAATTGCTGGAAACTCTTAAGTCGGTTTCTACTGCGCATTCCTTCGTGTGGTTCTAAAATCATTCACCACATGGAAACACCGATCAGGAAACATCATGTGTTAGCTTAATTGCCGCAATTTTGCTTTGAAAATATCAGGGTGTGCTGCTGTTGAAATAACGGCTGCTGTCGACGATGTCAACCGGCTGCATTCTCCTAAGTTATTTGAACAATGTATTTGCAGGAAGAAACTGAGGTCTCTAGGTTCACTGTCCTCCCGATACAACACTCTCCGCTACCCGAGATCTCTTATTACTCCAGACATGTGCTGAATGAATAATTCAGTCACTCGCTGGAAGAAAGACCATCTGTTTCGACGACAATATTCGTATTATCATTCCAAGGTAGCATTTTAGTTCTAGAGTGACTGGAGCTTTCGCCGACCCGTCATGACATGCTACTTGTAGGCTATCCTCTAGGGATCTCCGGCCGACGGTCGTTTAGTACTTTTTCGGACGTTTCGCGAGCTCGAGTGCCTGGCAGTGTTAAAGATGTACGCTCCATTGCTGGTGGTGGAGACTACTCGTAGTGATGAAACATCACAAAAACCTCTAAAACTACCGTTGACCGAAGATCGGCGAAGCGTACGCATATGTAATACGTCAGACATTGTTTTTCTTACAATAGCTGCATAATACACAACCTCACGTCTCACCACAACAAAAACAGTAGAAAATTCTGGAAACTCTTAAGTCGGTTTCTACTGTTTATTTTAATTTACTTAGTATGATTTTTTTAAATACTAGGATTAGGGCCTCACGGTACGCCTTATATCTCGTTTTTATTTAATTACTTATTCATTTAACCTAATCTGGGTTTCATACATACAGTACCTTTTTCACTTTATGGTTACTTAAGCAGTAACAGCTTTAAAATTAGAAATAGTATTAAAGTGATCTGCATGTGTATTGGAACAATGTAAGTAATACTGACTATGAGGTAATAGAGTTAACGCAATACTTCCACAGCGTGGGACAAATAAAAGGGGCCAGGACAACTGAGTCCCAGGGAACAAAGAAACACAGCTGAGGGAAAGAAATGCAGTACTGACCCGACTACAGCAGATGTTGTAAGTGACCGCCATCTTTTGACATTTATGGGCTCTGGTCAACAAGCCGCTGAAGACGTATTAAAGCTAGACTGCTGGAATTGCTGAATTTTCATACGAAATCTGCTGCTACAGTTCTTGAAGACTGTGAGGGTTGTTGCGATCCATCTTAGACTTAGGGCCTCCGACAAACAAAGGAATCGCACAGTGACAGATCAGGTGACCTGAGAGGCCACCTATGGTCACTACCTGTCTGACTTGTGCTGTCAACTCTGTCAGACGTGAAGATGGCGTAAATGAGCTCCAAGTTTCAGCCAGCTGTGTGGGCAATTGCTCTACCCTGTTGGAAGTAACTGTAGGTCTTTCCCTCCTTCATAAGTACTGCTTCGCTCGACCGGGGCACTTTTGTTTGCCACAGACTGTGCTACAGCTGCTGCCACTAATATTGATAATTATAATAATAATTGTAATGATAGACATGATGCCAAAAATAATAATAACAATAGTGGCAGATATAATAAGAATTTGTAGGTGTACGAAACGGATGAGTTCTGATGTAGCGAGTTCTGCAGAATGGAAATTTAAAGGGCTGCATTACAGTTACATTTTCAGTATCATTTAGGTTTCCATCTGTTATTGTTCCTAGACTCTTTGCTGAAGGAGAGAATTTGGTATTTGTCCAGTTTACGGTTAAAGATGGTAAGGATTCCCAATACCTTGGGCTGATGAGCATAGAATGACCAACCAGTACCGCCTGGATTTTGCATGGATCGAGCTATGACCGTGTATCCTGCACCCATTTAGACAGTGCAGACAGCTCCGCACTCAGGCTTTCAGTAGCTAATCAGGCGTCCAGAAAGTTTATTTTCAGAACTAACATTAGGATACGCATACTTCATGAGTTGTACATAACAGAACTATTACTGGTTATCACTGTTAGCATTCAGCCGCAGTTCTTATACATATATTTTTGAGTGAGATACAGCCTTAAGCACGATATTGGCGAGAAGAGAAATAAGTTTGAAAGATCGGGAGTTTATAAGATTAATTGCAGAACTTGTGATGCAAAATATATAGGGCAGACAGGAAGATCATTCGCGATCCAGTATAAAGAACATAAAGATGCGTTCAACTTCGGAAATTATGAGAAATAAGCTGTTGCGAACTATATGTATGAAACAGGTCATCCCCTTAATAGCATAGAAGATAACGTAGAAATATTGCATGTAGAAAAGAAAGGGAGGAAACTTAATTTACTGCAGGAACTCGAGATAGCTATCCATGATATGAAACAAAGCAATATTCTAAATGCACAAGATAATTTCAAAGAAATGAGATTTTTTAGCGGGTTTTTAGAATTATTTTAGGGTAGGTATGCGACGTAGGTATGCGACTTTAAACTTGTAGCATACCACTGACGGAGTTGCGAGAGGCTAACGATGCCAGACCTATCGAATAAGGAAATAAGGCGCCCAATAGCATAGCGTTACCGTCAAGCACACGGCTGTAACCACGCCACAACACCTAGGCACGTAAGTCCACAACAGCTCCCGAGCCGGCACAGTGCGACAGCATACTTGGTAGCCATCGACTTGTGTCAACAACTTCAATGTAAGACGAGGACCCATAGCCCAATATACTTTTAGTTCTGTTTTACTCTATGGAATTCCCAACTATTTGTGATGGTATTTTGTCTTTTTAGTCCGTTTAATTTCATGACATAGACTTTACAACCTGATGATGAGAGCATTGTCTCTTGAAACGCGTTGTTAAAATGTATGTATAAGAATCGCGGTTAAATGCTAACAGTGATAATCAGTATAACGACAACTGCTACCTCGACTCCATAATGGATTATATTAAAAATAATTATTTGTCTTCTTAATGATAATTAAATATGAAAAAAAGCACTCCGTCTTCAGGCCACGAGTGGCCTACCAAGACCATCCGATCGCTGTGTCATCCTCAGAGGGGGATGTCGATAGGAGGGGCATGGGGTCAGCACACCGCTCTGCCGGTCGTCATAAGGGTATTCTTGACCGAAGCCGCTACTATTCGGTCGAGTAGCTCCTCAATTGGAATCACGAGGCTGAGTGCACCAATTAAATATGACATAAATCGATAATCGTTGACATAGATACAATGCCTACATGCTAACTACAAACACCCACTTTACTAATATTTGCAGTCATTACATTACACGGTTTAAGAATATTAAGACGTATAAAAATGGTGATAAAATATTGTAGATGGAGTAATATTGCAGTCTGGTGCTTACGATAATAATACTAAATGTTATAATAATATATAAATGAAAGATATTATTACCGTAAGGCAGGTCCTATTACCGAAGTTGACATTGTGTTAAGAATATTTCGTCCTTGTCAAACAGGAGTAATGATATACAAACAGTAAGGCATACCGGTACTAATGAAAGATCACGACCTGGAGAAAAAATTATTAGTCGACAGAAGTAAGATAAATAATAGCGGTAAATTGGCATAAAGCATACTGAAAGGAAGAGAAATGTAGAGGGAGAAAATGGACAGTGACGGGGAAAGCAAATAGTGCGTCCACTAATCGAGGTGAATACTGGGTTGCTGTTGGTTGCAAAGAAAACAACAGGAAATGGCTCGCAGCAAAGGTATACCGATGATAAGAGGGAAATGTTTGGTCTCATCTGGGATTTGGCATGGTTCGGAGTGGTTAATAAGAAATATGCTCCGTTGGCGTGCAGAGGTATTGGAAATGTATATAGATTTACATTAACATATATGTACAACTTCGATGCTAGACTTACGACATCTAGTATTGCAGTTACGGATTTAGGTTAGCAGTTGAAACGTAAAGGCGATGTAATGAGAAGTCCAGAGACCAACAGGTGAAGAAAACAGTGTGGTGTCACCGCCTGACACCACACTTGCTAGGTGGTAGGTAGCCTTTAAATCGGCTGCGGTCCGTTAGTATATGTCAGACCCGCGTGTCGCCACTATCAGTGACTGCACACCGAGCGCCGCCACACGGCAGGTCTAGAGAGACTTCCTAGCACTCGCCCCAGTTGTACAACCGACTTTGCTAGCGATGGTTCACTGACAAAATAAGCTCTCATTTGCTGAGACGATAGTTAGCACAGCCTTCAGCTACGTCATTTGCTACGACCCAGCGAGGTGTCATTATCAGATGCTATTGATCTTGTGATTAATGTACCGTCCAGACCGACGTTCACCATTTATGGATTAAAGTTAAGTATTTCACCAGCTACGTCCGTTTTTCTAAATTCTAATTTCCTTGACCTGTTCCAGTCCTCACGCCAGCCTGCGTGAGCTAAAACGCGTGCCTTTGTGCCTCCTCTTGTAACCCGGTGTTGGCTCTCCTGCCAACCCACAACAAACAGCATACTTTAAAATCACATTGCTTGGTAGGTAGTATACCAGGCTAACTGAGCCTAAGAAGAACTGGTTCGATCAAACAGAAATGCCACATACATTGAAACACGTATGTAACGTAGCAGCGATGGTGAGGCACGTTAAAATCTTTGAACAGAGAGCCTATTATCGTGGTTAGTCTGCGCTTGACCGAGCGAGTGTTGCGAGCAGTACGCTAGTAGTAGTCGTGTAGTACAGTTGCGAGCAGTCTGTCAGTGGGCAGTCTGTGAGCAGTGCTGTATGTCGGTAGTAGCAGTCGAGTGCAGATGTGTGTGTGAGGAGTCGGCGAGCGTCGACATGGCATTCTGGTCAAGATGCTGAATGAGGTATATTGTTAATTAAGGTAATCATCAGATAATGTAATGTTTATTTATTGTAATTAATTTCCAACAAGTGACCCAATAATAATTTCCATTTCAAAGCAATTTTTACAAAACAAAAATTTATTTAATTGAACCAACGATTTCCTTCCACTTCCCTTAAAGAAAAGTTTCAGTTAAATTTCAAAAAAAAAATGTTATTTGCAATGCAGTTCCTCCAAGCCGTGGGCAACAATAAGAGCAGAAATTTGACATGCAGTTATACTGACGTAAGAATTTAATTATGATTTTTGCACAGGGCCAAACACCGATATTTTGGTTTAATTGAGCTTACATTATCACTGAAGTTTCATTAGCATTGAATTGTTTTTCATTATTTTCGTGAGAGCTTACACCTTGAGTCAGATTGCGATTCTCATTTCTACTGTCATCAAATTTAATTGCTAGGGAGGTTACGCTTCGCTCCCATTAATTTATTATTTCTGTCTTTAAAATTTCAGTGGAGAGGTTACACTTAGCGCAATGTCCATTAGTAATCTTACATAATATTGTCATTTATAAAATTTTTGTGGGGAGGTTACACTTGGCGACACCCAGTCCAGGATCGTATTTCGTTGAGAATCTTTTGAAAAACAGTTAGATATCTGCTCTTATTTGCTTAAGTATAATTAGGATTTGGCGCTACGCTTTTACTAATCTTGTGACTTTCTTTCTACAGGTCAACGGCAATTCGTTGCTCTATTGTATTTGTGTGTTGCTTTTGCATATGTGCTTAATTGTTTTGTGAATATTTGTGACTATTGCAAAAATGCCGCGAAAGACTGTGAATAGTGTGTCGTGAGGTATTATGAATGAAATTAACGACTCAAACAACTTTACCGATAGGACATGTGACACGCAGTGTAATGATGTCAATCCTGCGTTCACTAACAATCAGTGCATTCCAACCACTAATGATGACTTTTATCTTAATGATGAACAAACGAACTCAATTGTCTCTTCTGTTAATTTGACGACAATTGATGATGCGGGACGCTCCATTGTAATGAGCGCTACCCAGCTTAACACAACCGGTTTGGAAAATTCATGTAACATACAAACAAATTTTTCGTATGAAAATGGTCAGTGCAGTGAAAGTACGACGGATCCATTTAATTCAGAAATAATGACCGACAGTGTACATTCGACTGACAAACCTTTTTGTAAATCTCAAAATGACCAAATGGTTACAGAAAGTGAAACAATTCCAGATCCACCATTAAACAGCACAGAGAATAAAAATGCTGACTTTGAGTCGAATCCAATTATGGCATTGTTGCGACAAATGAGTAAACAACTTAATGAAAATAGTTAAGATTCCAAACAACAGAGTGAAAATCTCAAACAAATTAGTGAACAGGTCAAACAACAGAATGAAAAACAAAGTGAAGATTTTAGACAACTTAGGGAAGATAACAAACAGCTAAATGAAAAATTAGACGACAATTCCAGACAGCTTAGTGAACAAATTAGAGCTGTAGCCACGCAGTGTCATGACACTAAGGAACAGCTGCGCGCGGAAATTGAGGCTTGTTCAAAAAAAAAAAAAATAGCGAAGAAATTAAGTCTGTTGCGCAGGAATTAAGGGAAATGCAATCAGCCGCAACAGACACACTCAGAGACGAAATTAGCGGAGTCGCTAAACAATGCTCTGATAAAGCTACACAATTACGCGACGAGTTTAAAGCAATGACAGCAGAACTTTCGCGCACAGTGGATGAAAAGATAGACGCGAAATTCGACCAACAGATCTCTCAAATTGACGAACGCTTTAATCTTCACATACAAGACAGTGATACGCGTTTCCGCAAATTTATTCAGGATCAAAACAAAGTAAAACGACAAGTCATGGAAACAATCACTGCACAAAGACAAGAAGACAAACGTAAAATGTTCGCGAAAGCGAAGACATATGTAGACAATAATATTACTACAGTGTCCGACAAAATTAATACCATAGAACAGTTGAATGCGGAATTACGTGATGAAATTTCTGATCTTAAATCAAAAACAGATACACACACAGTAAATATTCAAACAGTGACAGACAGATTCGAACAATTAGAACTAACACAAGATTGCGATGTCATCAAAGCTGATGTTAAAAAACTGAGCGAAACTACTCGTAATTTGCAAAAACAGATTAATGCGTCCGATTCTAAAACCGATGATCAGGCAAAAATACTGACTGAAAAATATGATGAATTAGCCAGTCGTATTGATGCTATTGAAAGTAATAATGATAATAAATCAGACGATACTGCACTGGTTTCGTTTAACCAAACACCTGAATTTGAAAATTTACAGCAGACAATTAATGAGATCGATTCGTCTAATAACACGTTGCGTAGAAAGTTATCGAGTTTACAACAAGAAGTAACAGAAATGAAAAGTATTTCAGTTAATAATAACATACCACAACAGACGCCACTTTGCGAACATTTGTCAGACTTACGCAGCGTGTATAATGTGAGCAATTTACAGCAACTACGCGACTTAAAATCCGAAAAGCCACGCGACTTAAAATCTGAAAAGCTACGCAACTTGAAATCCGAAATGACACAGACGAACAGATTCACACACAAACCTGAACGTGTTATCAAACTGAGTGACGAGAACGTAGATTTCGAGCAATTTGCATTTGTAAGAAAATCTAAGGAATTTAATAATGACAGAACACAGGTACACGCTTTGAGCTGTATACGACAATTTGTTTTTATGCTTTCACCGCTATTGCCTGTAATGCAGAAGCTAGCTTTGAACCAGATGTGACAATTTATTTTTGTATTTACAACAGCATTGCCTATAATGAAGAAACTAGAATTAACTTGGATACAACTATTTGCTTTTGAATTTGTACCGCAATTGCCTGTAACGCAAAAGCCAAAATGTATTTGCAGTCCATAATAGACCTCAGGGGATTCATTACGCTTTAATGAATATGTGCCGTAGCGTGCATAGGGCCCCGAGCTGTAGTAGTGCTGTTTCATCTTTAGTTTTCTGCACTGCTGCCTTTTCTTCTACTTTCCTTTATATCTATCAAAATAGCTCTTTAACTATTGCTCTATCTAGAATTAAGAATATGTAATGAAAACCCGATAAGACAAATTTTTACGGAAAGTGACAACATTCTTTAGGCACTCCAAAACCAGCGTAATTTTAATTACAGATAAAATCGTAATCATCAGTATGTGTAAAATTATTAGTAACAGGAACCACATTTTTGTAACAATAGATGTTTTTTAACAACAAAGCATGAAAGTCAGCCGCTTAGCATACGTAACCAACAATGCAGTCTACAAGGTCAACCAAACTTTAATGTTTCGCCGCGTGCACGTATAGTCCCAGCTCCAACAAATAGTAACGCATGGCAGCAAAGAAATAACTACTTACAGATAACACACTATTTCAACTCGTATCGCAATGCGCCGTATAGAAATTACTATCATGACAGACGTAAAAAAATGATGAGCACAATTTTCAGCGTACATTTAACAACAGTCGATCTTATGAGCAGCAACAACATCAGCAACAACAAATAATCATGAATGGAACAGACAATAGGTGTCATCCATAGCGTAGCACGTCAGTAAGAAATAACAGAACAGTTCATATAGTGGATATGCCACAACATTCTCCCATAAATAATAACACGTGCGATAGATTTTAACCAGGTAGAGCACAGATTGCATATTACAGTAACGCAAACATTACTTTTGACACGCAGAATTTTGCTCACGAGAATGTTATTTGAAACATGCTCTGTTGAACGCTCCACTTTTATCGCACCCAGATCTTACTAGAAATTTTTCCATTGCCACCGACAGTTCTAACACGGCTTTAGGCGTACATATTTTCCAGGAAATAGAAGAAGATGGCTCTACAGTAATTAAAAAACATCGCATTTGCCAGCCGCATTCTGTCACCTGCTGAACGAAATTATTCTGTTACAGAACTTGAAACATTATGTGTTGTATGGGCTTTTACGAGATTTCGGCACTTTCTTTATGGCAGACATACCACCGTTTACACAGACCACAGAGCGATACAATTTTTACTTTCGGCTAAATTCACTCACGACAGATTAAGCAGATGGAAACTTTATTTACAGGAATTTAATTTTACAATAGTTCACATTCCCGGCACACAAAATGTTATAGCAGACGCACTATCGCGTTCTCTCAGCAACAATCAGCAAGACGTAGCAACCAACTTCTGCAAAGCAAATTTCAGTGTCATGTACATTCAGCAAGTAGCATTTGAAAACTTTATTTCATCGTCATTACAGGACATAGCACAAGAACACAATAAAGACAATGTGTGGAAAGAAATTAAACACCTTTGGCAAGATAAGAATAATGTTACGATTAGAAACCATTACACTGTACGCAATGACATTCTGTTTCGCCGCTCTCATCCTGACAGCACCACATTTAATTTATGTACTAAATTTGAATATTCTGTAAATTGCAAAAATTTCTTGCGATGGCAAGTCCAAATGACTCACCATCGCTGCCAAATTTTTGCACCCCCAGTGGAGGGTTATGAAACACGTATGTAACGTAGCAGCGATGGTGAGGCACGTTAAAATCTTAGACCAGAGAGCCTATTATCGTGGTTAGTCTGCGCTTGACCGCGCGAGTGTTGCGAGCAGTACGCTAGTAGTAGTCGTGTAGTACAGTTGCGAGCAGTCTGTCAGTGGGCAGTCTGTGAGCAGTGCTGTAGGTCGGTAGTAGCAGTCGAGTGCAGATGTGTGTGTGAGGAGTCGGCGAGCGTCGACATGGCATTCTGGTCAAGATACTGAATGAGGTATATTGTTAATTAAGGTAATCATCAGATAATGTAAAGTTTATTTATTGTAATTAATTTCCAACAAGTGCCCCAATAATAATTTTGATTTCAAAGCAATTTTTACAAAACAAAAATTTATTTAATTGAACTAACGATTTCCTTCCACTTCCCTTAAAGAAAAGTTTCAGTTAAATTTCAAAAAAAAATATGTTATTTGCAATGCGGTTCCTCCAAGCCGTGGGCAACAATAAGAGCAGAAATTTGACATGCAGTTATACTGAGGTAAGAATTTAATTATGATTTTTGCACAGGGCCAAAGACCGATATTTTCGTTTAATTGAGCTTACATTGTCACTGAAGTTTCATTAGCATTGAATTGTTTTTCATTATTTTCGTGAGAGCTTACACCTTGAGTCAGATTGCGATTCTCATTTCTATTGTCATTAAATTTAATTGCTAGGGAGGTTACGCATGGCTCCCATTCATTTATTATTTCTGTCTTTAAAATTTCAGTGGAGAGGTTAGACTTAGCGCAATGTCCATTAGTATTCTTAAATAATATTGTCATTTATAAAATTCTTGTGGGGAGGTTACAACATACGTACAAGTCTTATGTTGGTATTCCTGCGCTGTGCGAGTCGTTTGCAGCGTTCGCTGTCACTAGAGGAGACCGATGTTAGGTGGTATAATGGCTTTAGAGGCCCACAGATTCTTTTTCCTGCAGCTGTGAAGCTAGAACGCTGTGATCCTGAAATGTGAAGTGTATGTCCTATCGCCATGGACTCGAGCGAGTATTAGCACACATAACGCCCTTTTTGGAGACTTCTTATACCCAAGGTATAAAGTATAAAGGATGATGTAAGATAAAGAGATGCTCTGCCGTGTCTCTGTTTTAATTTTGGCTTGGAGAAGCTTATGCAGGACGCAAACTGTTGAGCAGGAAACGGTCTTTCACAGATCAAGGCAAATAGCAATGACATATAGTTGTAAGAACTAGCAAGGTAATGGAAGAGACATTCATTGTAATTGAGCAGGCCAGTGGGAATACAGCACTGACTGCCAGCAAATAGTAATCAAAATATATGGGGACAGAAAAGGCATACAGCAGTATATACTATCCTCAGTAACAGTGAGTGTTTACAGTAATGAGAGAGGTGAGTATTTTAAATACCGGGAATCGTCAAACGCCAACACTAATGAAAGCTCATATGAAATTAAAAAGAGACAACAGAACCTACTTTACATTAAGAAGCTGTTTTGCTCAACGTTCTAATCAAGTATCACTAAATGAATGACTTTCAAAACACTCACAGATTCACTGCTAATGCATTCTTAGCAAACTTGATTTTCAACATAGATAGATACTAGAATGCTAGATGAATTTGAGAGAAAAGTGCCGGTACTTCGATGAAATGTTGACCTGGTCTCTGAAAGACGGACTTAAATAACGAAGTACATTCATGAATTGCGCATGGTATACATACAGTGTGAACATTAACAAAACCGCAAACTTCAGCCTCGTATTTGTGACGGGAAATGGAGGGAGAAAGGTCCCGTCAACCTCTGTCCAGAAATGTATCGTTTCGACGGTATAGGGAGCTGACGAATGA
This sequence comes from Schistocerca serialis cubense, assembly GCF_023864345.2. Classification (NCBI taxonomy): domain Eukaryota; kingdom Metazoa; phylum Arthropoda; class Insecta; order Orthoptera; family Acrididae; genus Schistocerca; species Schistocerca serialis. The sequence continues at coordinate 737,611,394 of NC_064643.1, read as the reverse complement.
CAGTTCCTCTGCCGACGTTCCACGTGTTTCTTTTGTATTTGCAGCCCTTTTGATTGAAGCAGCATGCTGTAAGCAGTGGCGTAGTCCGGTAACATGTCGAAAACAAGCTGAGATTATGTTTGTGTACGGCCAAGGACATTTCAAGGTCGAGTCGCACCATTTTCATACCCCCGCCTTTGGGGGCGCAGTGTTCCTGTGTACAAGTCATTGAAAGAAATAGACATTGACCTTGCTGGGAAATTCAAGAAGCAGCAGCTTATTAGTGGTCCAAATGACATTCGTGGATTAAGAATGCATTTCACTGTGGTGTAGTCCTATCAGCTGTCTTTGGAGGCAGTACATGGTTGACCTTGACTGTTGTATGGGGGAACCATGTGGACTATGGTGGCCCTGAAGTTTTCCCTGATAAAAAAAATTTGGCTTGGAAGACGTGGAGTATGTTGTTGTTGTTGTTGTTGTGGTCCTCAGTCCTGAGACTGGTTTGATGCAGCTCTCCATGCTACTCTATCCTGTGCAAGCTTTTTCATCTCCCAGTACCTACTGCAATCTACATCCTTCTGAATCTGCTTAGTGTATTCATCTCTTGGTCTCCCTCTACGATTTTTACCCTCCACGGTCCCCTCCAATACTAAATTGGTGATCCCTTGATGCCTCAGAACGTGTTCTACCAACCGATCCCTTCTTCTGGTCAAGTTGTGTCACAAACTTCTCTTCTCCCCAATCCTATCCAATACTTCCTCATTAGTTATGTGATCTACCCATCTAATCTTCAGCATTCTTCTGTAGCATCACATTTCTATTCTCTTCTTGTCCAAACAATTTATCGTCCATGTTTCACTTCCATACATGGCTACACTCCATACGAATACTTTCAGAAATGACTTCCTGACACTTAAATCAATACTGGATGTTAAGAAATTTCTCTTCTTCAGAAACGCTTTCCTTGCCATTGCCAGCCTACATTTTATATCCTCTCTACTTCGACCATCATCAGTTATTTTGCTCCCCAAATAGCAAAACTCCTTTACTACTTTAAGTGCCTCATTTCCTAATCTAATTCCCTCAGCATCACCCGACTTGATTCGACTACATTCCATTATCCTTGTTTTGCTTTTGTTGATGTTCATCTTATATCCTCCTTTCAAGAGACTGTCCATTCCATTCAACTGCTCTTCCAAGTCCTTTGCTGTCTCTGACAGAATTACAATGTCATCGGCGAACCTCAAAGTTTTTATTTCTTCTCCCTGTATTTTAATACCTACTCCGAATTTTTCTTTTGTTTCCTTTACTGCTTGCTCAATAAACAGATTGAATTACATCGGGGAGAGGCTACAACCCTGTCTTACTCCCTTCCCAACCACTGCTTCCCTTTCATGTCCCTCGACTCTTATAACTGCCATCTGGTTTCTGTACAAATTGTAAATAGCCTTTCGCTCCCTGTATTTTACCCCTGCCACCTTTAGAATTTGAAAGAGAGTAATCCAGTCAACATTGTCAAAAGCTTTCTCTAAGTCTAACGTGGAGTATAGCGGAAAGTAAAGGCCTGGGTTCCCTATGGTATATAGGTTCCAGACAAACCTACACAGGCACCAGGCACATCTCACAACTTTTCAAGCCATTTCTGGGCATTTGTATGATAATGGATCCTCTAAGACAGAAGATCGTGCAGGGAGGCTGTGGGCTGTGTGTTCACCAGATTTTGAGGATCAGGTTCTACACGACAATGAGACGAACCCTTGTACAAGCTCCAAATTTGGTGTGAGTACAGACCGCCGCCTCCCTTGATGTTCGTCTGTCTGAAGAGACCTGTGATCACACACCTGTATGGCCGTACACAAACACCATCTCGGCTTCCTCACGCAAGAATACTGGACAATTCTGCTACTTACAGTACGCTGCATCAGTCACACAGCCTGGAACACACCAGGATCACACGGCATGTAGTCAGAGGAGCTGTAATTCGTCAGCACCATGTACAGTGGCAATAATGCTTTTCCGGGAACATGTTCATAGGACCTTTTTTTCCTCCATTTCCAATCAGGAATGCGTCCCTGAAGTTTGCAGGGTTTTTAATGTTCACATCGTATATTGAAAGAATAGTAAAATCGTCCATACTAAATTAAGAAGTTCACAATTCACGGATGAGTGATACAGAAATAACTAAATGCACGTTAAAGGAAATACATGGGGTCAAAAGGGACGGGATTGACAGAGAATCAGATGGAGTTATTTAGGACCACCAGAAAATTCGTTGTAGGGCACGCAAAGGTCGCCCTGTGAATAGTGATAACGGGCGAAGAATGGCTGAGGAGGCCAAGGTTTCCAATGAACTATAGGTCCGCAGAGGAAGAAAAATAGAAGAAGAAGAAGAAAATGATGATGTTGATTGTTAAAATCATTCTGAATAGCGTCATCTATAGGAAAACTGTACGTGTAGCAGCTCTACAAAAAGGCACATATAACACGTCATAGGTTATTTTCGCTGTACCTACACGGTTTGGCGATATTATTTTTGCAGCATTGTTAACTTTAATGTCAACTGGTGTATTATCATAAGGAGAGGAATCGCTGACAAAAACAGTTTATCACGTGCTGTAGTCTGCAATCAAGAGAAGGAATAAATAAACCTTCCAGAAATATCAGGATCGCTGCAAACTTCCGAGTGAATATGTCGTGTATCATCAAAGCCTGTTTGAATGGTAAACATTATTGTAGATGGCCTGCATTTAGTCACATGTACAGCAGTAAAAGCTGTGCCACTATGTCCGAAGATGCTAATTATGTTTCACCAAATTTTCAGAAGAGTATGTGTTTGTAGAAAATTCCAATATATATACACAGGGTGACCCTTTGATTGTGACCGGGCCACATATCTCACGAAATAAGCATCAAACGAAATAACTACAAAGATCTAAACTCGTCTAGCTTGAAGTGGGAAACCAGATGGCGCTATGTTTGGCCTGCTAGATGGTTCTGCAGTAGGCCAAAAGGATAGCAACTGCGTTTTTTTAAATAGGAACCTCCATTTTTACTACATATTCGTGTAGAACGTAAAGGAATATAAATGTCTTAGTTGGACCACTTTTTTCGCATTGTGATAGATGGCGCTGTAATAGTCACAAACATATGGCTCACAATTTTAGACGAACAGTTGGTAACAGTTAGGTTTCTTAAATTAAAATACAGAACTTAGGTCCGTTTGAACATTTTATTTCGGTTGTTCCAATGTGATACATGTACCTTTGTGAACTTATCATTCTGAAACCATCTGGTTTCCCCCCTCAAGCTAGACAAGTTTCGTTCATTGTAGTTTTTGTCGTTTGACGCTTATTTCGTGAGATATTTGTCACAGTCACGATCAGTGGACCACTCTGTATATATTGCAGTGAGATAGAGTGATAGGTCCACTATGTAAGTTACGTTCGTATGTGGCTAGAACACCTGTTTATAACTATTGTTTATTTATGTCTCTTGATAAACCAGTACTAAGTAAAAATTATGAATAACAGTATAATACTTAAGAACGTAGTGAGCGTATTTTATCATTCCGAATGACAACGGAAAGAACATAAGGGTGACGGTGAACGGCGCTCACGATAATGGCGGCGTCCAGCTTAGGACCGCCATCCGGAGGACGCATCACCATCAACTGCGACTGACGTCCTCACTTCACGAGGCGCTGCGGTGGGGTCCGGGTATAAACCCGGTAATTGTGGCACCATCTAGGGGTGGCAGACTTTACTGCCTCGTTTCCACTCACCATTCTCGACGAAATCTGGCAATGAGGAGTCCTTATGCTGTTGGGGCTCCACATGGCTAAAGCCTTTTACCATACATGTCGACCCCGATCGTGGAAGAAATATGTTATTATTATTTCTTCGTTTGTGGCTGCCCCTGACAGATATCTTTAGGTCAGAAATGTGCCGATTGTATACACCGTCTTCAGTAACAATATTTTACACTGAAGAATCTTACGAGGTATATGGCTTCCGGCATCTCTTTTAAATTTCACTTATATTCATTTCCAATTAACCGACCTGCGTAAACGCATCCTTTCACTCCAACAGTCGTCTCTATGTAATGCTAAACAACCTACAATATCACATTTTATGATAGGGAAGAACTTTCTACCCTGCTACTCTTTTCAGAATGTCGCCTCTAGCTAGCCCTGTAATATAAGTTTTCGTAATTTTCGTAATCAGTTAGTAAATGATTTTCTATGTAATACAGTCTTTTTCTACAATTATATAAATTACCACATTAAATTAAGTTTTTCTTCCAAATGTAAAAAAAAAAAAACTGTTCCAAGGTACAACATTGTCATGTTTTGTTATTTAAATTCTCATATTAGTTAAAACACGTGAAAAAACATCATTTCATTTCTTATTCTCGCAGCTAAATAACTCAAACAAATAAGAAACTCTGTTTATTTCGGTGCCATACAATAATGCCACATTTAAAAATTATTAAAATTCAAAGAAACGACTAGCTATATAGATATTCTATTGTTATTATTTTCAGCTTAGAATATGACAAGAATTAAAAAACTACTTACTAAAAGAACTTCATTGTGTCTCTGAGTTTAGTTGTGAAGATGATTGTTTGATATAGTTGCTACAGGTATCAAAAGACTGCAAATCGTATTGTGTCAGGAAACCAGTTTTCTTCAACGGTGGTAGAGTCGGTATTAACCAATGCAGAACCGTAAGTGAAAAATCTGTGTCAATCACGTTATGTATGTGGCATTATCGTCGTAATGTAAATCCCAAGTTATGATTTCAGTTTTGTATCCGCAGCGTACTGTATGATAGAGTATTTGCTAGACTGGAATGTGAGTTCGTCCATTGAAGTTTTTTGCTCGTAAATTACGAGCTAGTGGCGACGAAGACATGACAACCATTTCGTCAAGCATAAATTAGTTTGAATAGCACGTATAAAGTTCCTAGTGAACCAATAAAATTGTAACACTGGCAAAATGCTTTAAGAGTAAATGAAATGGAACACAAAGAACTTTTTCTCTTCAGTCTCAATGTAAATATCATTCTTTTGCTATGGTCAGCAGTTTTATTATTAACTGACTAGAGCTTAGAAATATCTGTAGGTAAGAGTTGGTGAAACGGAGCAGTAATTAACAATGTCAAGGAAGGAGGTCTCTTTAGTTTTACGATACACCCACGATTATTGTCGTGTATCAAAATCCACCAAATGACAAATAATTTCATGAAGGTACACGTTTTCACAGTTCCTCTGCATTTGTGTGTCCCAAGTGAAATAGCGTATTATATACATTTATTAGCAATATTCGTGAAGAAACTGTGTACCAAGCTGGCAATAAGGGCAGAGGCAATTCTTTATGGCGGTAGCTTTTCACACAGAACACGCATCGTCCCGAACTGTCTCATCACCTTTACCTGAATCCCGGAATAGTCACGTCGTGACCGGTGACAGTGACGTAGCAGTGACACTATCTGGCTTACAAGTCGGGCGTTACAGTTTTTTCAGTATCTATAGTTTGTATCATACGGAATGGACAGTGTCTTGAAAGGAGGATATAAGATGAACATCAACAAAAGCAAAACGAGGATAATGGAATGTAGTCAAATTAAATCGGGTGATGCTGAGGGAATTAGATTAGGAAATGAGACACTTAAAGTAGTAAAGGAGTTTTGCTATTTAGGGAGTAAAATAACTGATGATGGTCGAAGTAGAGAGGATATAAAATGTAGACTGGCAATGGCATGGAAATCGTTTCTGAAGAAGAGAAATTTGTTAACATCGAGTATAGATTTAAGTGTCAGGAAGTCGTTTCTGAAAGTATTTGTATGGAGTGTAGCCATGTATGGAAGTGAAACTTGGACGATAACTAGTTTGGGCAAGAAGAGAATAGAAGCTTTCGAAATGTGGTGCTACAGAAGAATGCTGAAGATTAGGTGGGTAGATCACGTAACTGATGAGGAGGTATTGAATAGGATTGGGGAGAAGAGTAGTTTGTGGCACAACTTGACTAGAAGAAGGGATCGGTTGGTAGGACATGTTCTGAGGCATCAAGGGATCACCAATTTAGTATTGGAGGGCAGCGTGGAGGGGAAAAATCGTAGAGGGAGACCGAGAGATGACTACATTAAACAGATTCAGAAGGATGTAGGTTGCAGTAGGAACTGGGAGATGAAGAAGCTTGCACAGGATAGAGTAGCATGGAGAGCTGCATCAAACCAGTCTCAGGACTGAAGACCACAACAACAACAACAGTTTGTATCATGAACGTAGCAGAATCAAGGAACATACTAAAAGTCCTAGAACAGGCATCAGAAGTTTCCTAAGGATTGCTCGTATGGGTGACAATCTGTCAGAAAAGGATACCTCAGTCTGCTCCTTGCTCGACATCAAGTGCATGCTTCTGGCAGAATGTATCAACTTCTTATGAAGGTAGAAAACAGTCAAATCGTTAGAGGAAGTTACTGAGAAATTGAATTCTATGAACGTATTACAGATGCCGATAAGCGAGAAAAATTCCTTTACCCACTTTTTCTAAGAGCAAGGTAGAAGAAAATGCAAGCATATCAAAAGAAATGCATAGAATTTTGTCAAGAGTGGAGCTTACAAAAAAAGTCTCTAATGAAGAGGTTTCAGAAATGGTAAGAGAAACTATGTCAGATGTTTTCCACAAGAAAGAATAAGCTATTGGGGCGAAGAGATGAGAAGGGAGTTGGTTACACGCAAGGGGAGAATGAAACTTAAAATAAGTAGCACAAAGATAGAAAAATAAATTAAATTACAGAATTTGTTGAGGAGAAAGGGCATAAAAAGCAGAGCATCTGGAAGACATTTAGAAGGTATTTAAAATCATGCATTTGTTCTAATTCCCCACCATTTCTTATTTCCGTAAATGGAAGTTGTGTAAATTATTTAATAAATGTCACTTACGAAAAAATTTACTGTTTATTTCACAGGACGTAGATTTTAGAAGCAGCAAATTTTTTAAGTTAATCCTGATTCACTAAATTATTGTACCTAAGCTGAGAGGAACATTTATCGAACGAGAATACAAACAAAATTGTACGAGGGCAAAGCGAATAATCCGCATATTCGACGCGATTTACTTTACATAACCATGAATTCTATGATCTTAGAATACGTTGCAGTCTTCAGAGATATAACTTGTTGAAACAGCATTTTTAAGAAAGTTATATATTTATAGTCCTGAGACAAAATTCCGACAAATGAAAAATAACCTTAAGTAAACTTTTTCTGCATGCAGTAGCACAAATATCAATACGAATCGTCAATAAATTACCGAAGCGTTCATAATTTATGACGACTGCGAGGAGCAAAAACCGAATGAAGAAGAGAAAAATTCCCGAAACACCTTGATAATTCCAGTGTTATAGGTTCAGGTGCTCTTCCGCGAGGCAACAGGAACACCCATTTGCATAAAGTGGTTAAATTGCACGTTGGTACTTCCATTAAGCACGCCAACGGTGTCATAATTCAATTCTCCTTCCATGAAAAACAACAGCAGGGCCAGTTTCATTTGCATTTTTACGTCGTTGCACCGGTGAGAGCTGCAGATGTTAGACGTATAAGGCGGAACTGTCGGATGGAGCACGAAAACGAGCACTCATTCGATAGATAAAAAAAAAGCAGGAACAGCACTAGCAGACACTATAGATAAGGTTTAGTGTCGATTAGAAAAGCCATAAAATAAATACATTTTCCAAGCCAAACTGAGCTTTATTTCTGGTTCATACAACGAGAATTGTACCTTTGTTTGCGGTAACAGGACCAAGGTGCTATAGCAAACGTGAAAACCACTGAGTCAAAATTCGAATGGTTTGTGCTTCAGTCTTGAGTTGACACAAGACACTTCGGTTCTTTTCGACAGAAATGAACAAGAAAAATTATATAAATACTGTGACACCTTAATATAGGAGGATATGATGTGCAACAAGAAATCAGATTAAATATTATTGTTGTATCTGCAGACCGAAGGTGGTTTGATGCAGCTCTGTACGCCATTCTATACAATACAAGCTTCTACCTCTTTGCATAAGTATACTGCAACCTACACCCGTTTGATAGTGTTTACTGTATTCAAGTCTTGGTCTCACTTCACAATATTTACTTATGAAGTCCACTAAAAAACTGAAAATTCCTTGATGCCTTAGGAAGCGTGCTGTCAACCGATCCCTTCTATTACTCAAGTTGTGCCATAAATTTCTTCCTTCCCCAGTTCCATTCAGCACCTCCTCATCTTTATTCGAGCTATCCTTCTACCTTAATCATTCAACTATAGGAGCACATTTCGAAAGCTTTTATTCTCTTCTTGTCTGAACTGCTTATCGCCCACGTCTCACTTTCATACAAAAGTACACTCCAGACAAAAATTTACAGAAAAACAGAACAGTCTTCCTGACACTTAACTTTCCACTAGATGTTAAAATCTTCAGTTTATCACAAATTAGTTTGTTGTCATTGTCAGTCTGCATTTTATATCTTCTCAACTCAGGGAATTACCTCGCATCTTGATGCTCAAATAACTAAACGTATCTGCTACTTTTGATTTCTCATCTCCTAATCAAACCCTCTCAGCATCACGTCATTAAATTCGTCTATATTCTATAACGTTTATTTTACCTATGTTGCTGCTCATCTTCCAATCCGTCTGCGAGGCACTGTTCATTCCCTTGAACTGCTCGTCAGAGTCATTTGCCGTCTCTGACAGAACTACAATGTCATCCGCAAAATTAATTTTTTTCACGTGCTGAACTTTAATTCTCCTTGGTTTCTCTCACAGCTTGCTCATTGAATTAGCTGTAGAACATTAGGGATTGGTTACAACCCTGAGTCACTCCATTCCCAACTGTGACTTCCCTTTCATGTCCTTAAGCTGCTATAATTGCTGTTCGGTTGCTGTACAAGTATTAAATTAACTTTGGCTCTCTGTATTTTGTACCCACTAACTTCAAAATTTTAAAGGGTATAGTCCAGTTAAGATAATCAGAAAGTATCTTAAATCTATAAGCGTTGTAAATGTGGTTTGCTTTTCTTCAATAGATCCTCTATGTATTCCTTCTACCCTTCACCCTTGCCTTTCTTCCTGGCTACTAGATTGCCATCTATACTCTTAATATTCATACAGCTACTTCTATTTTCTCTGAGGTTCTCTTTAATATTCCTGTAGCTGGCATCTATCCTTCCCCACTTTACACATGATTCTGGAGCCTTATATTTTTGTCTTCTATCCATTCCCGCTTTGGCATTTTGCACTTTGTACCAATTTCATTTTTTGCGTTCCCTATACTTTATTTGCTTCATTTTTATACTTTCTCCTATAGTCTCTGAAATTCAATATCTCCTGCATTATTCAGGGATTTCTTTTACGCCTTGCCTTTTTGCATTTGTCATCCCCTAATGCCTTCTTTGTTTCATCTGGCACAGCTAACTATTCGTCCCCTAACGTATTCCTTATCTTCTTATCGTCCATCGTTACCTAAGGCGCCCTCTGAAACTCTCAAGCATAGTTCGTTGCTTGAATTTATTCACGTCCAATTTTATTAATTTTCTCTCTTTTTTCTGTTTCTTCACATTAAAACTGCTGTTAGTAAAAAATAAGCTGTTGTCAGAGATTACCTGTCCAGCTGAAAACGTGGATCCGAATTGTTGGTCTCACCATTACATAATCAATCTGAAACCTTCGAGTGTCCACAGGTCTCTTCCTCGTATACAAGCTTCTTTCATGATTCTGAAACCAAATATTAGCGATGATTAAATTACGCTCCGTACAAAATTCTGCCAGGCGGATTTCTCTTCCCTTCCTTTCTTCCAGTCCACCTTCTCCTACCAATGTTTCTGGTTTTTCCTTTTCCATCTACCTTATTGCTGTCATCCATCACCATCAAAATTTCCTCTTCGTTAACTAATTTCCATTACCTCATTACATATTACTTAAAGCTCTTCGTCATCTGCGGAGAAAGTTAGCGTATACACTTGCAGTTGTGGCGGGTGTTGGCTGCATGCCTGTCTCGACTACTGTAACATGTTGACTGCTGTGTACATTATATCTTAACTGAATTTATATTTTCATAATCAGCCCTACTCCTTCATCAGCGTTATTTGAGAATGTGTAAATTACACTGTACTGATCTAACCAGAAGCGATGTTCATTCTGACAGCGAACGTCACTTATACCCATTATATCTAACTTCAACGTATCCACTTTCCTTTTCTAATAATTCAGGTTACCTTCCCAATTAAGGGATCTAACATTCTGCACTCCCTTATGACAACTTCCTGTTCAGTAATCACCGTCTGTAGATTAGAAAGCGAGGGGGGAGTGTATTTTACATCCGAAATATTTTACTCAAGAGATTGCCGTCATCATTAAGTCATGCAGTACAGCTACATGCACACATGAAAAACTTAACAGCTGTAGTTTCCTCTTGCTCTGGGCATTCGCAATAGAAGCACAGCAAGGCCTTATTGACTTAGAAGGCCAGAGAAGTCAGTCACCGAGGCTGTTACGCTTGCTACTACTGAGAGAGCTCCGGTCTGCAAGAACCACTGGTTAGTCTGGTCCCTTCACAGACACAATCCCCCCCTCCACCCGCCTCTTTGTGGTAGCACCTACGGTATGGATATCTGTATATTTGCATCACTGATACACGCTAGGCACCGTACCTCTGCGAGGTCTGTGGCTGTCGAAAACAGAACACCGATTTGTAAATGTTGTGGCAGGTAGAGGCTCTACGAAATTCTACTCTGGCCCAGTTTTTAATAACCAGCAGGACGCTGGAAAGAGCGACGTCTACCAACTACAGCGCGTTCAAAGCTGTATTTTGTTGTTAGTAACTTCCGAGACCCTTAGGAAAGTATCCCGGTACACCGTCCACCTCAAATCAATATCGACCTATTAGCTCTTCAGTTGAAAGATTACTTGCCTCATTGCAACCAACTGGAAAAAGCTAAACATTTGAGAATCTAATACAATTGGAATTTAAATAGGACAGTCTCCTAGATTGCAAATTCAAGAGAAACAGCTTCTCCCCCCTCCCTCTGGAGCACAAGTTGACTGAACGAAACGATAGCAAACGATACAAAGACTCGAACTCTCACACACGACGGTACCGCCAACGTGAAACAATCCTTATATCTGTTGTTCACTTCTTCAGTCTTTAGTTTCGTGTTTGCTCCCACTAGCATGAGTACTGAAGACACTTAAGCGAAATTAGAAACTTATAGTTTCTTCACCGATCTGACGTAATGCAGGACTGAAGGACTAGTTAATCAACCCTATTTAATACAACTACACTCCTGGAAATTGAAATAAGAACACCGTGAATTCATTGTCCCAGGAAGGGGAAACTTTATTGACACATTCCTGGGGTCAGATACATCACATGATCACACTGACAGAACCACAGGCACATAGACACAGGCAACAGAGCATGCACAATGTCGGCACTAGTACAGTGTATACCCACCTTTCGCAGCAATGCAGGCTGCTATTCTCCCATGGAGACGATCGTAGAGATGCTGGATGTAGTCCTGTGGAACGGCTTGCCATGCCATTTCCACCTGGCGCCTCAGCTGGACCAGCGTTCGTGCTGGACGTGCAGACCGCGTGAGACGACGCTTCATCCAGTGCCAAACATGCTCAATGGGGGACAGATCTGGAGATCTTGCTGGCCAGGGTAGTTGACTTACACCTTCTAGAGCACGTTGGGTGGCACGGGATACATACGGACGTGCATTGTCCTGTTGGAACAGCAAGTTCCCTTGCCGGTCTAGGAATAGTAGAACGATGGGTTCGATGACGGTTTGGATGTACCGTGCACTATTCAGTGTCCCCTCGACGATCACCAGTGGTGTACGGCCTGTGTAGGAGATCGCTCCCCACACCATGATGCCGGGTTTTGGCCCTGTGTGCCTCGGTCGTATGCAGTCCTGATTGTGGCGCTCACCTGCACGGCGCCAAACACGCATACGACCATGATTGGCACCAAGGCAGAAGCGACTCTCATCGCTGAAGACGACACGTCTCCATTCGTCCCTCCATTCACGCCTGTCGCGACACCACTGGAGGCGGGCTACACGATGTTTGGGGCGTGAGCGGAAGACGGCCTAACGGTGTGCGGGACCGTAGCCCAGCTTCATGGAGACGGTTGCGAATGGTCCTCGCCGATACCCCAGGAGCAACAGTGTCCCTAATTTGCTGGGAAGTGGCGGTGCAGTCCCCTACGGCACTGCGTAGGATCCTACGGTCTTGGCGTGCATCCGTGTGTCGCTGCGGTCCGGTTCCAGGTCGACGGGCACGTGCACCTTCCGCCGACGACTGGCGACAACATCGATGTACTGTGGAGACCTCACGCCCCACGTGTTGAGCAATTCGGCGGTACGTCCACCCGGCCTCCCGCATGCCCACTATACGCCCTCGCTCAAAGTCCGTCAACTGCACATACGGTTCACGTCCACGCTGTCGCGGCATGCTACCAGTGTTAAAGACTGCGATGGAGCTCCGTATGCCACGGCAAACTGGCTGACACTGACGGCGGCGGTGCACAAATGCTGCGCAGCTAGCGCCATTCGACGGCCAACACCGCAGTTCCTGGTGTGTCCGCTGTGTCGTGAGTGTGATCATTGCTTGTACAGCCCTCTCGCAGTGTCCGGAGCAAGTATGGTGGGTCTGACACACCGGTGTCAATGTGTTCTTTTTTCCATTTCCAGGAGTGTATATTAAAATGTTTTAAGAAAGTGCGTCATATGGATTTACTGAATTCAGAAATTGAATTGAATTGCTATACACACACACACACGCACGCACACACACACACACACACACACACACACACACACACACACAAACATATATATATATATATATATATATATATATATATATATATATATATATAAAATAAAGCAGTTTCAGAATGCATTCATAGCAACAAGGAACGCTTGTATCTCTTGTATTCAGCTTGTGACAATACTAGTGCCTGGGTTGTTACGATGTAGTACTCTAAAACACTTGATGGTTGCCAAGTCTGAACACAAATAACAAACTATATTAAGCATCTATTATAAATAAATAAAATTTTGGTATCAAATTTATGGATATTTATTAGGGTATGTCGGTGAAAAAGTACACCTTTTTTGGTTAACTAAATATTTCAAAGATTTGCGGTAATACCACATAGTCACGCGACATCTACGTTGATACCATGTTAACAATATGTAATTTTCTTTGTAGTGTAATTATTATCAGGGAGTAATAAAAACAATGCCAAAAAGTGATTTAGCGTACAAACAGTCCACGCTGTGGATTATGGGTACGTGGTTCTGTGGAAAGAGCATGCAGTACGTACTTTTACTCTCAACTGCACCTCCCAAAAGCATTACAAATAAATACATAAAAAGACAGATTAGGAACTCTTAACTTCTCTGTGAATTCAGAAAGCAGACGGCCTTATGATGTGAGAGTAAGTCCTAAATAAACGTTTATCGAGGGAATTTCAGTGCTAGTCTATTGGTTGTTCTTCGTCTAATGAAATACTCGTAGTTTGTGTGAATCCGCCGAGGTGCTCACTACCTTTGCTGGCTTTAAGACGTATTCTTTAGGCAGCCTCGAAAACTACTATGTTTCTGGAAAAAAAGTCTGTATAGAAGAAACGATTATATTCAAAGTGTGTTTGAGAAGTAGGTAAATTTAAAAAAACCACCATCCAACGAAGCTAAAAAGGACTACACAAGTCAGTTTGCTGGCTGTGAAGTTAAGGTTCGCACTTAGTTTTTTGATGGGGTAAAAGTACGCCTTGCGAATCTCTACTCAATAGACATGTGTTCCTTTAACCTCTCCTAAGAGTTGTCAGGCGCATGTTTCTCGTCTTTCGGCAGTCATTTGCAATTTTGTTTTTGTAGTGTGTATCTGGACTCAGTCCAAACAAATACGTCTCCTAACGTCTCTCATGAACGCCCAGTGTCAGAGGAAAGTCAGTTTGGTTCTCATTACAAACAACATGACTTGTTAAGCGGAATTTTACTTTCCTGTTAGATTAGATGGCTCAAATGGCCTTGAGCACTATGGGACTTAACATCTATGGTCATCAGTCCCCTAGAGCTTAGAACTAGTTAAACCAGCTAACCTAAGGACATTACACACATCCATGCCCGAGGCAGGATTCGAACCAGCGACCATAGCGGTAATGCGGTTCCAGACTGAAGCGCCTATAGCCGCACGGCCACACCGGGCGGCTGTTAGATTAGAGCTAGCCCAAATTATTCTTCTGCTATATTCTTTTTATCCGTATCTGATAACTGGGAGAGTAAACCAAGTGGAATAACTTAGTACTGTAGCATCGAACCGCCAGCCGCCCTTCCCTGCAACCTCTTTGCTGCAGCGCTACTAGGTCACTACTGGAGCACTGGTTATTGTTGCTATTTTACTGCATCTTTTAATACAAATCGACGAAGCGAATAATACACTAAACTAATTTGGGATCAGCTTATAAAATGGCTCCTTAAATTCGGGTTTAAAAATCATTTTGTTTGTGACAAGAAGCAAACCGACACTTTCCGTTGATATTGACCATTAAATGAAACATCCAATGAACAGTATTCGTTTGGACGGACTCTATCTATTCATTTTAAAAACAAAATCGCAAGTATCTTCTGAAGCGACAGAGGAAAAGACATTGATGACTCTTAGGACAGACATCCTATACAGTCAAAACATATATATCAGTCTTTCATTTAGGGATACACTAAAGCTACGAGTAATTCAAATTTTTTGCAGTTGCTTTTAAAATTTCAGCTGCTGGTGGGTAAAAAACATGACGCCAAAATATCAGCCACCCTTCAAATGCAGAATGTTAAATTGCTTATCTGCATCGACGATTTCCTGTTTAACACGTTATAGCACGGAAACTAATTACCGTACTAAGATCAAACTTGCTAGTATTAATATCAAGGGCATGGAAAAGATAAATAATGCACAATCAGTTCAGTTTAAGCACTTTTAATGTGCTCCTACGGTCTATCATACCATTACATACAGCTACAATTACTGCTACGGAAAGGTCTCATCGGTGTCCTCAAGAGTTTGAAAGCTCAGGATTGCTTTCTCCACAGCAGAATGAAGCATGTCCGTAGGTATTCTGGTTACCTCTCTTGACAGCTGTGCTTCAGATCAGCACATGTGTGGATGTTTCCTTGGTAAACCCTGTCCTTCAGGAAGCCCCACAGCGAGATATCACAGGGAGGGGGATCAGGTGACTGTGCCGGTCAAGCATTTGGAAGTGATCGGCTGATAATTCGATCGTTTCCAAAAGTGGTCCGTAGAAGCAGGTGAACTTCATGAGCGATGTACGGTGAGGACCCATCTTGCACGAAAACTTTTGAGTTCAATGTGTCTCTCTTCTATAGGGAGGGTATGATATGCTAGCGAAGCACGTCGCAGTAAATCTGGCCAGTCACACTGCATTTCTTTGGTTGTTGAGCGCCAACCTGTACAACAAAGAACGGGCCAATGGTGAAAGTAGCCGTGACGCGTCACCATATGGTGATACATGCACGACACAGAAGAACTTCATGCACAGTGACTGGAGGTGAAGATCGCCACTAACGTCAGTTCTCACCCGTCAGAGAAATATTAGTTTTGTCTGTCCATAAGGTGGTCGAGCGCCAGCCTTCGTCAACTTCAGACCTTGTGAGAATGTGGAGAGTGAAGTCAACACGTCGTTTCACTCAATGTGGTGTAAGCTGCTGTACGATATGGATCTTTTACGGATACCATTTGAGAATGGTTCCAACCACTTTCCGCACCATGGACCATGGGCTCCTCACTGCTTGACGATCGGGAATTGCGCGCAGAGTTGTCTGCGATAGAAACAGCGATTTCATCAACCACCTGTGGTGCAACCGGTCGTCGGCCTCTTCCCAGAGCGACACCCAATTCTCCAGTTGATTCGAACTTCATCATCATTCTCGGCACAACAGTTGGAAAAAGAGGGCTCTTCCGTAATTCTATCAGCCGGCGATATTCTCGAGGAACACTTGCAGCATTACTGTTGATTTCATAATACAGTTTCACTAATAATTCCCTGCACCTTTTGTCCACGCTCTTGTTCACACATCAACAGGAGCACTGCGACTGGTTAGGTGTGTGTGTCACAACGAATGACCGCGGCATCTGGTGGCCGTAGTTGCAACTGGACGGTGGCGCTGTGACGCATGGAAATCATGAACACCATCCTTTGGACATTAATACTACTAAGTCTGGTACTCGTACCGTCATTAGTTTCCGTTCTATAAGGTGTTACATAGGGAAAATTTAATTGTAACCAGCTGGCACGTGCTTTGATCCCTCTACTACGTGGCGTGGCTAGTGTCGTAGCACATACGGCCTTCGGCGTTCGGTCGCCAGTGCATCTGGTTGCCCAGCCCACAGACGAGACGGTTATCCGACTGTTTCGTCGCCTCATGGAGTCACCCTGCAGAGTACTGTAATCTTTCTCGGAGGATTGGAATTTTAGCGATCTGGTGAAGCTTCCCCAACAGAAACTATGGCCGTCATTGCCTCGCTCTGCCTCACACGCTGATACATTCTAAGACAAAAAAAAAGTGGCAAACCATGAAGCAATAGTTCGAATGTGACGGAAATCTGTAGATGTTTTATAAATATACAGGGAAACAAACAATTACAATTTCAGAAATATTGGATGATTTATTCAAGAGAAGAAACTTCACAATTTGAGCAAGTCAATATCGCGTTGGTGCAGCCTGAGTCTTGTGTAAGCAGTTATTCCGCTTGATGCTGATTCAAAGAGTTGTCACATGTCCTCCTGAGGAATATCGTGCCAAATTCTGTCCGACTGGTGCGTAAATCGACCAAATTCCGAGCTCGTTGTAGGTGCCTTGCTATAATTCTGCAGATATTCCCAGTTTGTGACGTATACGGAGGCCTTCTTGGCCAAGGTAGCGATCTGTAAGCACGAACAGAAGCAACAGAAACTCACCACCGAGCGAGGTGGCGCAGTGGTTAGACACTGGACTAGCATTCGAGAGGACGACGGTTCAATCCCGCGTCCGGCCATCCTGATTTAGGTTTTCCGTGATTCCCCTAAATCGCTCCAGGCAAATGCCGGGATGGTTCCTCTGAAAGGGCACAGCGGACTTCCTTTCCCATCCTTCCCTAATCCGATGAGACCGATGACCTCACTGTCTGGTCCCCTTCCCCAAACAACCCAACCCAAATGTAAGCACAGGGTGGCTTTCCATGAAGGGCCAGAAACCGGAGCGTAGAATATCGTCGACGCACCGCTGTGTAAGGGTGCAGTGGATGACAACCAAAGGGAACTTGTTATGAAATGGCACTTCAGACCATCACTCCCACCTGTCAGGTCGGTCGACGGTCGGGTTGGTAACCGGCCGCCATCTGGAGTGTCTGCAGACACGTCTTCGCTGGTGATTGGAACTGAATTCGAAGTGCAACTCATTACTAAAGACAATCGTACTGTGGTCATTGAAATCCCAGGGCCAATGTGTCCGACACGACTGCGTACTAGCTCGTTGGTTTACGGAGGTCAATGGCAGTCGGCGCAAGTGGCACCGTGAGCCTAGCCCACTTCCTGTGACGTACCTACTAATGGTCCGTTGGTCGCTAAGACACCAGTTGCATCTTGGATCCATGATAATGATAAGCCAGGGGCTCTAATCCTCTCTGACGATTGCTCAGTCTTCACGTCCTGTCGCTTCTCTAGGTCGACCGGTCCCTTTTGACGCTGTGTTCGGCCATGGTTCATCCATCCCCGCCAAACATAATCGAGTAGTGGCGTCACTCCTATTCAAATGTCAAGTGAATCAACGATTACTGCAATCGGCTTCTTAGATCCTATCAACACATCCTCTCTCAAATGGCCGGCTGGAGTGGCCGAGCGGTTCTAGGCGCTACAGTTTGGAACCGCGCTACCGCTACGGTCGCAGGTTCGAATCCTGCCCCGGGCATGGATGTGTGTGATGTCCTCAGGTTAGTTAGGTTTAAGTAGTTCTAAGTTCTAGGGGACTGATGACCTCAGAAGTTAAGTCCCATAGTGCTCAGAGCAATTTCTCTCAAATGTCGCATCTGGGTTTATTGTTCACGCGGCGGTCTGCGAGGCGTAACTACTGTCCAACTGAGTATACGGAATGAGATCCGCAAAAACTTTATTCACTGATATCGACGTGTCCTCTGTTTACTATTCATGACAGCTCCACGCTCTTCATAGTGGGTCGGCTTTGTTTTGTCTTAGAATGTGATTGTAGGACGCTCTGTTTTCGGTTTGTGCCGCCGTAGGATTTTATTAACGACAGCAAGTGTGTATGGCGCAACTGCATGTGGTCAGTATTCTTGTGTTCAAAAAATAAAAAAAATGGTTCAAATAGCTCTGAGCACTATGGGACTTAACATCTTAGGTCATCAGTCCCCTAGAACTTACAACTACTCAAACCTAACTAACCTAAGGACATCACACAACACCCAGCCATCACGAGGCAGAGAAAATCCCTGACCCCGCCGGGAATCGAACCCGGGAACCCGGGCGTGGGAAGCGAGAACGCTACCGCACGACCACGAGATGCGGGCTATTCTTGTGTTCCTTGATGTTGATCAAGTCGATTGTTATTATAAATTTTATATCTATGAAGTGTTGTACACAAGGTGAAATAAGGATTCAGATGTTAAGTTTTCGAATTTTTTCGCTCCTGGCTCTTCAGGCACCTTCCATTGCGACGACTGTGCCTTGCGTTCGACGTGTTACCCGTCTCACCATAGTTCATCACCTGTTATGACGTTCTTTAGAAATTTTGGATCGTTGTCAACTTCATTCAACAATTCCTGAGCGATGTTTAAATGGTGTTGTCTCTAGTCTAAAATTTTTGCTTTTTCTACTTCATTATCAGCAGTTAATGTGCTATGGCATCCAGGGTAGTCTTTTTCTTCGGCGTTTTCTCGACCGTGTTTGAATTGTTTGTACCACTAGTAAGCTCTAGTCTTACTCATACCAGATTCGCCAAAGCCAAAATCAATATTTAGAAACTTTTTACCATTTTTAAAACAAAATTTAACGTGAATTCTTTGATCCATCTTTTTCGAAAATAAAAATTCGGCGGGCACTCAAAAACACGCATAAACTTTGCGACTCTCAGCTATTCAAAAGGCCGGAAAATTCAAACACATATTAAGTCGGGAACATATGTACCTACAAGACAAAAACGTTTTGAGAATCTGGTTTATCAAGCCCGCTAAATTAAAAAATTCCCGTTTCTCTTGACGACACCTCGTACACAGCACCTCCCTATTCTGCAACACGACGTGATGCGTTTCTTTAGTTTACGAGCTGTCGAGCTATATTGGAAGTGTAGTTACTTACGCTATGTTATCGGGTGATTAGCGGTGTGACAGTCACGGTTACGATAAATGTCGGGAAGATTTACATTATTCCGTTTAATTTATGATCGGATTTACCAAGCTGAGATTTCATTCATTACATAGATTGTGTGTCTTCTCTGGTAAAATCTGGCTTTATTACTGCATCACTTATGAAGGGATCGGTTCATGTGACAACTCCTGTGACACAAAGATATTGTTAATTTAGTAATGGAGGTAAGTGTGGGGAGAAAATTGTAGATGTACGTTGCAACAGTTATCCAGAGGTAAAGAAGCTTGCACAGGACAGTGCAGCATGGAATGCTGCTTCCAGTAAGTCTCAGGGCTTAAGACAATGAAACGTAGCAAGATGGAACCTTCCATTTACTCCCATTACACAAATACTAACAATACTTTTCCTTAAACTGCTGTTTGATTCCGATTTGCTATGACATGTATCTTTAATGCAGACACGAATGTGTAGATACAGTACAAACAGCACAGCTGATTAAATAGGTAAGCTTTAATATGTAAGCATTAGGGAAAAACAGCGTCTAACGAAACCAGTTTGAAGTGATAAGAAGGTTATTGGAGAATGGAAATATACTGAGGCCAGAAAATAAAGTACAGTAGAACAACCATTTACCAACAAAATTAAACCATTCACAGTGCTCATATTATCAGATGACAAACAATCCCTAAAATAAATAACAGTAAAATTACTGAATGATCATCATTTAACAGCACTTATCAATTACACAAACGGTTTAAGGACCAATGATAAATGTCTTCCACAGAGAAGGCCAAAATTACTTAAGGAATTAAGCAGCAGCATTAAGGGTGGCTAATAAAGATTTTCGGGTGAAGGTCATTAACACAGTTATTCTTAGCTACTGTACATACTACTTAAGGACCACTGGAAAATGTCTTCTACTTCAAAAACCTAAAAATTTAAAGTGTATGCAGTAACAGTACAATTGGTTAACAAAGATTTAAAAGTAAAGAACATATCATATAATTATTTTTAGCGATTGCACAAATGGCTTACGGCCAAATGATAAAGGATTATGGAAGCCAAGCCAAAAATAAATTAATGGTACCAATCAGTTGCGGTGGAAGTACAACAGACAATTGATGGAGACAATAATTACGCTTAAGAACTACACATATGGATTAAGGCCAAATGATGCAAAGATAACAAAACTTTAAGGTGCTAAAATTTCAAATACAAGGAATTTCAGTAGCACGTTAGAAAGAAAATTTGTGGGGGATAACTGAATGAACGACTGACGGCCATGCAAGTTTCACAGTTGGGAAAGGTGATACAGTATTTGCCTGGTATTTGGTTAACACTTAAGAAGTCCATTAATATGTATGTAGTGACCTCTACAACACAATGGCAAAACAAAACAGTAGGCTGAAAATGTTCTACCCTCTGGGCGGTGTTGGTCGGATTTACTTAAAAGCGGGCGGAGGTTAATTTAAGACAGATCATTTGCATCAAGCCACATACAGTTTAAATAATTGTAAATCTGTGATGCAATTGCTTAACGCCAAGGGTAACAGATCAGCGAACATCGGCAGTAGCCGATCAAATACACAGACGGAATGGGCAACTCCCAGCGAGCAGCGTAGTTTTAAAAACAAAGAAAACGAAATAATTACCACATAGGCTGCCAGTTCAAGTAATATCAACTGAAAAGAAATGCAGACTTGATGTAATCAGCTGGCAATCTGCCCTACCAAAATGGATACCTTTAGCGTAGACGTATAATGATATCTGTTTGGTGAATATCACCGAATCGACTGAGGCGTACACTGAGGTCCCTGATAAATAACACATTAAGTAATGATTATTCTGTCCTACAACACAGAGGATGTACATAATTGAACACTACTCTGGTTAAATTTGAAACCCATGTGTAAAGTAACTTCGACAATCACGGAAATCATTTAACAGTATACTACCAATATCAAGACAACTGGGCAAGCGCAAAACACCAAAAAGTATTATAATGAAATGCTAAAAGCACCAAACAGATGATGAACGTTGAATAAACATTATTTTCATAAAAACACAAAACACTAGGAATTACGTAAGGCAAGTACAATCTTAATGCCCTATGATTTGAAGACCGTTTTAATAAAATATAAACCACGTGAAAGGTAATTGGAAACATGACACACAAGAATAGGTCAGGTAATCCACAAAATGACATAACCGAAACTATCTCATGTGCACACCGTTTAACAGCCACGTTGCTCGGTAACGGGTCCAGTAGGTAGCAGAAGTTGAAATTTAATGTACGTTCGCCGCAAATAGCAACCACGCGTGTAGCAACAAAATTCAAACGAAAACCTTTAGCTCACAACATCAGACTGGAGTAATGACACAAGTATCAAGCAGGTACAAAAGAAACCCGGATAATGTTTTTCACCCGAAATTTAAGAAAAATCTAATGCCTGTTACCAAAAGACCACACTGTAATCCACAATATGGGCAGGCCACAGTTCCCTTCAATGGTCGGGTAGCAGAAAGCTCTCAACAAGCGTTATAGCGCCGAAAGCACTCCACAGGGCAGGCCACCACCTTCCAGCAATGTTTGGCCAAACAGAGCGCTGAGACGTCCTCGGTACATGCGGGTCTCCACTGCCTACTGCTCCCAGAAAGTCACTCCCTCATCACTGGCCGGGGGCGGCCGCATATCCACGGCCGCTGCTGCCACCAGCGCCATCTTACGGCTTAACGTTCTCTGGTATCGCAGTAATCGGCCAGACACAAATAAGAGCAAGATGTAATGGATGCTAAAATCCCAAAGCATTTGGAGTTATCCTAGTAATAGGGTAACCAATAACTGAACTACTTAGCATGACAAGTATTAACCTGAACAATTTAGGTCAAGTTAACAAACTTCTGAGATCTCGTCAATAGGTCACTTTTAGGAACTGAAAATTGTAGCATCTACTTCTGGCAAAATTTGCGCCTGCTTACGGCAAAATTCTTGTCTGTTTCTGTCAAAAGTTCACAATTATTTTCTTGTATGTAATTATAAATGAGTAGACGTACAAATTTAAAAGGTTGTATTTCTACATGACTGAAGAAAAAGCAAGACTCAGTACTTTAAAAATTACTGTTAAAAAAAGTGCTGACTGGGAACTTTTTGAGTGGAATGTTTGCTTTTGCAATAACTTCAGCACGCACAGTTTTCTTCTGAAATGACCCATGTTTTCTCCGTTTGGCTGTACTGAAGCTTTCAAAAATGATTATCTGTTGAAATGCAGCCAGTGTTTTCCCACCAGTGAACTGAATGCGTCTCTGGTTTAGGATTTTCTGCATATCTGCACATATTTATCTTCTCACTCCCAAGTTCAATGATTATAAATTCTGCAAACGATAAATTTCAAACTTTCGTGGGAATTCAGTCATGTGGCCTATGCTTGACAAAGCTAGGCCTACGGGTTGGCTGCCCACAAGTCTGTAACAGTGCTGACTCGATATGAGATCCCGTAATCTTCTCTGGTCATAATTGTTGATTTTCTCTCCACTCTGTGTAGACAGGTATCAGCTGTAATGAAACTGAAGAACATCACCACAATCACATTCTTTGCTGCGGCCACCGCGACAGTGCTATAGAACACCAACACTATACAGAGCAAGACTTATGACAGTGTACAGCAAGGGTACAGAGACGGCAGCGCGTGGTTCACATGCAGCGCGTCATTGAGCACCTGGAGGCCCGACCCTCATTGTTCTTTCTTGCATTCTTGTACCTTTTTCTTCCCATCTTTCATTCCCTCCGGAAAGGGATGGAGGGTACTTCCATAACTTTGTTCTTTTTTGCCCTGCCTAACTAGCACTGGGGCAGAGAGAACACAATTCCGAATAATAAGTTAGCAAGCCACGTTATTTTTCAAGCTGCTGCCTTTATGTAGTTACAGTGGGGCATTTGCTGCCTGTTTTACTATCAAGCCTATACACCGTGGAGTACAGAATTCGAAGATTGCAGAAACGCTTGTAGGACTCAGAGGTTATCACTGCTATAATTTGTCGAGAATACGCACTCCCACATATATCTATGGGTGATTGGTCTCCACACTAAAGAGTCCCATTTCAGCTTCCGCAGAGAGGCCTTACAGGACCGTTTGATTGACAAGCCGGATCCTTTGTGTGTAGAGATACCTGTTCATTTAGGATTTTCAACGCGCTACCTTCTGAGGCGGGGCGGCGCTCAACTTGTGTATCGAAGCGATATTGCATGCGTGTCCAAGGCTGCTTTGTATCGTAGTTCAGAATAACATAGGCAAACCGCAACGTCGTAATTGTCCACCGACAACGGGAAGCCGACTTTCATGTAAAATGTCTCACATGTACCTGAATATACATAACAGACGTACCAGTGCATGTTGTAGACACATGGTTGACGATGTATGGAAGTGTGGGTCTGGTACTGAGTCGTTCACAGATAGCCAACCAATAAGGCGATCCCTCCCGATAAGCGGGAAATCCCGGTTCGAATCCTTGTCCGACATTAATTTTTATTATCGTCTTTCTATTATATAGCTAACAGTTCTCCACATTCGCAATTTCGAATATTTATGATGCTCTTACATATCGTAACCGTGCGGCAGATTCATGACCGTTACAAAGACCAGCCTGAGTGTGATTCTTAGGCTGTTTTTCACCCAGGTTTAGGCGAGCGCTGGTCTGGTTTCCTATCCCTGTTCAGGATATAAGATGACCAACAGTCTTTACACTATTCACATACTACAACAAGTAACAAAAGTTACAGGATACCTTCTAATATCGTGTCTGACCTCCTTTTGTCCTGCGAAGTGTAATAACACGACGTAATATGGACTTAAGCCACTGGAAGTTCCCTGCAGAAATATAGAACCATGCTGTCTGCATAGCCGTCCATAATTGCGAAAGCGTTGCCGGTGAATTATTTTGGTCGGTTGGTTGGTTGGTGGAGGATGGGGGGAGGAGGGGGGAGGGGACCAAACAGCGATTTCATCGCTCCATAGGATTAGGAAAGTGTAGGGAAGGAAGTCGGCTGTGCCCTTGCAAAGGAACAATACCAGTATTTTCTGAAGCAATTTAGGTTAATAACTGAAAACCTAAATCTGGATGGCCGGACGCGGGTCTCAACCGGTGTCCTCCCGAATGCGAGTCCAGTGTGGTAACGACTGCGACACCTCGTGAAACGTTCCTTTTTCTGGCGGACACTCGTCCAGATTGTCCGTTCTCCAAATTCTGGCATCTCTCTCCCCACATCCACCACTGCTGGCGGCTCACCTACAACTGCCCAACGCTACGCGCTGTTCACATCCAACTGCCCAATACTACACAAGCGAATATTCCAACAATGAGTCCAACCAGCCACAGACTGCACACAGCAAAGTCAGTAATTATCATACAAAGCGCTAAGTGGCGTTACCATCATAAAAACCTCAACAGCCTACTTACACTCGGCTGCTGCATTTTGTGCACTAATAAGCCTCTAGATTATGTCGTGCCCGGTGAGATTCATGTGGACTGATCTGAGTGGGCAAATCATTCGCTCGAAATGAGCAGTATTTTCTTGAAATCAATCGCGAATAACAGTGGCATGGGACAGGGTCCACTATCTTCCATAAAAATTCCACCGTTCTTCGGGAACAAGTAGTCCATGAATGGTGGCAAATGATCTCAGTTGGTTCAGTTGCACCAGAGGACCCAGTCCTTCCCACACCATTATAGAGCTTCCTCCAGCTTGCACAGTGCTTTGTTGACAAATTGGATCCACCAGTTGGTGGGATCTGTGCAACACTCGAAGCCTGCCAATTTTTACCAACTGAAATCGGGACTCATGTGACCAGGCGACGGTTTTTCAGTCGTCTAGGGTACAACCGACATGGTCACGAGCCCAGGAGGCGCTGCAGTCGCTGTCGTACTGCTAGGAAAGGCTATCTCGTCGGTCGTCTGCTTCCAAGACCCATTAACATCAAATGTCACCGAACTATCCCAGTCAATACATTCGTTGCACGCCCCACATTGATTTCTGCGGCTATTTCATGCTTAGGTTCTTGTCTGTTAGCATTGAAAATTCTTTGCAAAAGCTGCTGCTGTCGGTAGTTAATTGAAGACATACGGCCACAGCATTGTCAGTGGTGAGACGTAATGTCAGCTATATGGCATTAATTGAAGGCCGCCGGCCACTGCGTTGTCCGTGGTGAGAGGTAATGCTAGCTATTTTGTATTCTCTGCTCACACTTGACTCTGTGGATATTGGAATACTGAATTCCCTAACGATTTCGAAATGGAATGCCTCATGCGTCTAGTTCCAACTGCCACTCGTCGTTGAAAGTCTATTAATCCAAGTCGTGCGGCCGTCATCACGTCAGCAACCTTTTCACATGAATTTCTTGAGCAGAAAAGACCGCTCTGACAATGCACTGCCCTTTTATATTTTGTGTACGAGATTCTGTCGCCATCTATATATGCGTCCATCGCTGTCCCGTGACTTTCGTTATCTCAATGCAATGGCGCAAGGCTTCCTTCCATTAAGGTTCAGGAACGGCTGTGGCGAAAGGAAGTGCGTACGACCACATGAAATAAATTAGCGATTTCAATTAAACGACACAGCCCATACGAAGGGACAAAGATTCGAAAGAGAGTCTGAGTTGTAATTAAAGCAAACGGATGATTTCGAGTCATTGGCGAAACTGCGATTTCACAACGAAAGGTGGTGCACACATAAAACTTGCATGTTTCGTATTTGAAAGCTGGTCGAGTGCACGGAAACTCTATCAGGTCGAACTACAACAGTGCGTTTTCCGTTCACAATGAAGGGTAGAGTGAACAATCACAGGGTATTTTAAATGATGAAAGAGTGTATTCGAAGTAATAAAATGTAATTGTGAGACACTCTGATATAGATGCGTTACTAGTTGCGAGAACCTACTCAGGATTCTCTAAGAACGTTCTTTCATGGCAGAGTATTATACGAATACTCTTCAACACGTAAGTAGCTATCGCATGACGATCGTGCACATAGGTCGGGTAAATGAGAGCCCACAAACAGTCGTGCGTACTTTCATTCTTCTAACTCTCTATCCGTTAATACTACCGGAAGAAACCTAAACATATGAATACATGATACGACGACAAATACCGTCAGTGACGTACTTCAGTGTGAATTGGAGAACTTAGGTGCTGAAGTGGAGATATGTGAAAGAAATACGCTCGTAAGACGCAACCTGTATGTGTTTTGGTTTTTTATCTGAAAACATGTGCCTTGAGACACATTCCCTAAATAAATACCGATTTTTATTTATGACTTATTACGCAATCTCTCTGTATTTCAATCGTATTTACGGAAGGTTTCTGCTTACTTTGAGCAACGGAAAGAATAGCGAACACGCCTGAAAGGCGAATTTTATAATTTTACGCACTTGTAAGAAGCTCATAATCTGACCGCAAGAATGTGTTGATAACATACCCTCTATGTGAGTCGCGTATAGTGAGCATTTTCTAAAATAAGTGAAACAGAAACGTTCACAGCAGCTGCATCGAACATACAACTAATATGATATGCGGTCAGCTCTCTCGGAATTTTCAAACCGTCAACTTCCCTCTGATCCATAACGCCTTTTAGAGAACGCCAAACCGTTCTTTTGATTGCAGTTCTAAAAATGTGTATACTGATTGCATTAATTGTAACTAACGTTAAATTTGTTCGTAATTAAATGCATATTAAAGTACGAATAGACTGCAATTAATAATACGCTAAGCTGCGCAATACAACCCGGAATCTCACCATACATTTGTAACTAGTGGCCTGAGAATGAATTACAGAAACCTTCTTCCAAATAATATAAAACTTTACTCGTCTATAACAGAGCCTACGCACCTACAGTCATCGACAAGAAGGCCAGACAACAATAGATTGCTCTCTGTGATTCAAACGGCCAGCGCACCAGGAAAACACACGACCGCGCTCAAAGTGCGTCACTTAAGATGATGTTCATCAGATGGTCTGAGACTGTGATATCTTGGGTCAACCCAGAACACGCGCTACAAGGAATAGTTCTGAAAGTTGTCCTTGTCAGAAGTAATTTTAGGCAGTGTGTTTTAAATACGCGCAAATGTTGTCTCTTTTCGTTTTCATCTGTCCTGTATTGATGCCGTCCCCACTGTCGAGAATTCACTCCGATACATTCCAGTTCCTGAGGATAATTATTCTTACTTACATACCATCTCATCAGCGTACTGTAATACCAAGTGAGCCTAGTCAGCATAATAGTGCCTTATGCCCTCGTCCTCGAACATTCCCTTTCGCAACGAGAAGATACCAAATTTAGTTTCGACGCTGTCCGACCTACACAAAAGTAACACGTCCATTTTGTACATCTGTAACCTGTAAGGATCACCACTTTGGATACGTAATTTCATGTTTTGTTGAGACCCTGTCATGGACTGTTTACCTTCGATACGTATCCCGTAATTCAGCAAATAGAAGCATGTGGTGACGTTCTTTTAATTTTTTCTTGTATGTGAACTATTGCATGGAATGAGACTTTGCAAACAAGCAGTTGTTTCTAATGTAACGGCGTGATACATCAAAACAGAATCCTTGACAAAGGTCCTAACCTCACCTAGATTTGGTACAGGCAATGTTTAAGCGACTGAACTACCGAGTCTAGATTAGTGTAGAATAAAGTTCCTCCTGCACTCATATTTAGCTAATATCGACGAAATAGTATTCTTATGCTGTAAGATAGCTTTTGGCTACTTCCCAGTCCTGCAACATCAAATGGGAAATTAAATATTTTAATCCGATAAAAAGTAGCAAACGTCTGTAAATGAAAAGGAAAAATTAGGTAGTCGCCCGAAATTTATGTATTCCCCGAACAGAACAGTAGTTTAATGTATCGTAATGAGAGATATCATTATTGTTTATGCGTACATAACCCCATTAAGTAATATCCAAATCGTAAGAAAAGGTATGATTTTAAAGAAATTATCAAATATACCAGTTGTATATCAGATAAGCTACGATATGGACAAAAACGTCACAGAAGTAAATTTGAAACTAGAACTGCTAGTGTAATACGTTCATAGATTTGATGAGGAAGCAATTTTCATTTTGATTCTTCTTTTTTCAATAAATCTGTCCTCAAACAGGCGTCAACTAGACTTCCTCCTTATCTCTCTGTTATGAACATCCTTCTTCGTTTGCTTATAACTTCTTCTCTTCACACCTGTAAGGTTCCAAACCTTCCTCTTCTGTTCCCTCTTTCTTCTATTATTCTTCCCTCCAGGATTTTCTGTAGTAGACAGTTTCCTACATAGTATATGTCGAATGCAAGATGTTTTCCTCTTCTGTATCGTCCTCATTAACTTCCTCTCCTCTCCTACACAGCTCAGCACCTCATCATTTCTCATTTTGTTGATCCATTTTACTTTTTACGTTCTTCTCCATAACCACATTTCAAAATTTCCTAAATATATTTGTCACTGTGTAAAACTGTCCTCGTTTCAGAAGCACAAGACACCACACTCCACATCTGGCGAACCACTTTCTAAGTGTGATGGGTGTGCTTCTAGCTGTCAGCATACCTTTCATTCTCACGAAAGCTTTCTTTCCCATGGAGATTCTGTATTACACTTTCCTTGTACAGCTTCCACTGTAAGTTGTCTTGCTTCCGAAATACTGCGATGATTGAACCTGTTGTAACACCGTTCCATCTATTGATATGTGAATCATGTCATATTATTTCCGATTCTCGTCACTTTTACCTTGCCAACGCTCAATTTCATTTCGAACTCTTTAACCACACTTACGACATTCTCCATTATTACCTGAAGTTATCTGCAAGCACAGTCATATAATCTCCGATCTTGATGGTTTCTGTTGTCTTTTCACCCACTATAAGTCCTTTTATATTTACGAAAGCATCATTGATTACCATTTCAGCATAATGTAAAATGCTGGTGAGATACAGCAACCCTGTCTCACACCTCTACGAATAAACACCTCCTCACATTCTCCTTCTTCTACTCGAATTGCTTTGTAACACTTTTTTTCTTTAATTTTTTAAATTAAGAAGTACGTAAATTACGAAAAAATTAATATCCCATAAATAAAAATTAATACAGTGATCTGCAAGGTGTCGATCGATTTCGATTCGTAGAGGATATCATATGCAATAGATTTACATCGAGTACATTGTTTCAAAAGGTCGTGAATGTATTAATGCTAATAAAATGGAGTCATTAACAAATATATATGTAAAACATACACAGCAGCATACGCCAGGATTCCAATATAGTGTGTTTTGAATGTAATTATTGACTCCATAAATTTGATGATGCTGATTACATTAACTACAGGCAAGTAGTGTTAGGTAGGTACATTCTGGGTAATGAAATGTAACGAAAAAAGTTTTCAGAGCATTGTGGTCTATAATTATCTACTGTGGATTAAAAACAGGTTTTTTTATTGTATAACAATCAAGGCAAGTAGGAATTAGTAATTCACCATCAGCTACAATAGCTGTTACGATAATAACTTCTTTATCGGTACGGTTTTTATCGGGATATTAGTGTGCCCATTTTGTTGTATTTAAATGAAATGTTACTTTCATATTGAAAAGTTATGATAGCAAATCCTTACTGGTGTATTTTGAGAGGGTGTTAACTATAAAGTTTCGTGGAGGCCTAATGAGCCACTTCAGTAACTGCTATAACGGTACATATGCGCCGGTTTGGGAGGTGGTAAAGCCACAAAAATAAGCTGGACTTTGAATCTGCGTTGTGAAATATAAGAACATA
Source organism: Schistocerca serialis cubense (assembly GCF_023864345.2). NCBI lineage: Eukaryota > Metazoa > Arthropoda > Insecta > Orthoptera > Acrididae > Schistocerca > Schistocerca serialis. Next base: position 737,581,182 of record NC_064643.1, on the reverse strand, counting down.
GACATATTGACGAAGTAATAACTAATACTTAGTACATTTATCAAGTGAAATATCCTGACCGACAGAGTCTGCCTCGAGGTATAGATCGTTGAGAGTTTGGGTTTTCTACTGTGTAGGGCATCGTTATTAGACTTGAATTATTTTTGGATGCTCACTCCGAGCACATGTTTGCTGAGGCGTTGCCGACAACTGCTGCACTTAGTTCATAATGGCATGTGATTCAGTATAAAATAAACTCCTGGAAATGGAAAAAAGAACACATTGACACCGGTGTGTCAGACCCACCATACTTGCTCCGGACACTGCGAGACGGCTGTACAAGCAATGATCACACGCACGGCACAGCGGACACACCAGGAACCGCGGTGTTGGCCGTCGAATGGCGCTAGCTGCGCAGCATTTGTGCACCGCCGCCGTCAGTGTCAGCCAGTTTGCCGTGGCATACGGAGCTCCATCGCAGTCTTTAACACAGGGAGCATGCCGCGACAGCGTGGACGTGAACCGTATGTGCAGTTGACGGACTTTAAGCGAGGGCGTATAGTGGGCATGCGGGAGGCCGGGTGGACGTACCGCCGAATTGCTCAACACGTGGGGCGTGAGGTCTCCACAGTACATCGATGTTGTCGCCAGTCGTCGGCGGAAGGTGCACGTGCCCGTCGACCTGGGACCGGACCGCAGCGACGCACGGATGCACGCCAAGACCGTAGGATCCTACGCTGTGCCGTAGGGGACCGCACCGCCACTTCCCAGCAAATTAGGGACACTGTTGCTCCTGGGGTATCGGCGAGGACCATTCGCAACCGTCTCCATGAAGCTGGGCTACGGTCCCGCACACCGTTAGGCCGTCTTCTGCTCACGCCCCAACATCGTGCAGCCCGCCTCCAGTGGTGTCGCGACAGGCGTGAATGGAGGGACGAATGGAGACGTGTCGTCTTCAGCGATGAGAGTCGCTTCTGCCTTGGTGCCAATGATGGTCGTATGCGTGTTTGGCGCCGTGCAGGTGAGCGCCACAATCAGGACTGCATACGACCGAGGCACACAGGGCCAACACCCGGCACCATGGTGTGGGGAGCGATCTCCTACACTGGCCGTACACACTGGTGATCGTCGAGGGGACACTGAATAGTGCACGGTACATCCAAACCGCCATCGAACCCATCGTTCTACCATTCCTAGACCGGCAAGGGAACTTGCTGTTCCAACAGGACAATGCACGTCCGCATGTGTCCCGTGCCACCCAACGTGCTCTAGAAGGTGTAAGTCAACTACCCTGGCCAGCAAGATCTCCGGATCTGTCCCCCATTGAGCATGTTTGGGACTGGATGAAACGTCGTCTCACGCGGTCTGCACGTCCAGCACGAACGCTGGTCCAACTGAGGCGCCAGGTGGAAATGGCATGGCAAGCCGTTCCACAGGACTACATCCAGCATCTCTACGATCGTCTCCATGGGAGAATAGCAGCCTGCATTGCTGCGAAAGGTGGATATACACTGTACTAGTGCCGACATTGTGCATGCTCTGTTGCCTGTGTCTATGTGCCTGTGGTTCTGTCAGTGTGATCATGTGATGTATCTGACCCCAGGAATGTGTCAATAAAGTTTCCCCTTCCTGGGACAATGAATTCAAGGTGTTCTTATTTCAATTTCCAGGAGTGTAGAAACCAGTGTATTCTTAAACCAAGATTGAGAATATTGGTGATGTATTTCCACAGAATACATTTCGTATTTATTAAATTCTCTGCCGAAAATTGAGCTCTCATCGGTGGGAACTTATAGCACTTATTTGCGTTAACTCTGTGAATTGCAGTAGCAGTAGTAAATTTTCATCATGTCTCTCAAAGTGAACATTTCACCAGTGTTTTAGACTGCAACATGCGTAGCTGCATATAAACAGTTTCAGGGAAAATATTCGCAGCATCCACACATTACCCCACCGACCACGTGGCAAGTTGCCAAACGCATAAATATATTACAGGGAACAGTAGTATTACCCTGGCACAGCTCATCACAAGACAAAACTGTTTTGTTGTTGCACATGTTATAGTATTATGGTATGCTTGGCTCTAATACACGCCAGTGCACTTAATGCAATGAAATTAGCGTGCTATTTAAAGGCTAAATTAAAATTCGTTTGACAGCCTGTCACAAAGCAACCGTATTACCTATAGAGCACAGGGTGACGTTCTGAACGGTTCCTAAATTAAAACCTGTCATTGAGAAATTTCATTTAACTCCCAGAATGAGAGCTAGGTGAACAAGCAGCCATTCCAGCGACTCGCGACTTCCATTTCCGCCGCACGCGTCCCGCGTACGTCCAGTTTGTCGACCGCAGCGACCAAGCGGGCCACGTGGTGTTGGTGGTGTGTGTCGGGTTACCGCACACACTGCCACCCACACACCACGTACTGCCGGCAGAGGGCCCGCCCTTTTGAAATTCGATGAGAAAGAGAACGCGCCAGTTTACAAGTCGAAATTACGGTCACTCTCGTCAAAGCGCTGCTCTTTGAGGTCGATGCAACGACCAATTTGCCTGCCATAATTTTAACCTGCGTCGCAGGTTATTTGCGCCCGGGGCGTACAAGTGGACGACTCTTTCATTAATTTTCGGGCGGCCCTGTGAAGTGAAGCAGTTTTATTCTTTGTATGATACGCAGGTCCCCGTTGCAATAGTTCCCCTGATATATTGTATCAAAGGCAGCGTTATTTGCGATATAATATTCGAAACGGGGTGACCTACTAGCTCATGGGTTCGTATCATCAGGTTAAGCCGGTATACGCGAGACATGTATGTTATAGTCGGTGTTTTTGTACGGCTTGTGAACGGATGTGAAAAATATGTAGTGTTCAGTGCGTCCCTCAAGTTTTTTTAGCTGGAAACTTTGGTTCATTATGTTTCGCATTTCACTTTAAAGTTAATTGTATATTACGCGATATAGTTTTAAAGAGATTTCCTTTTTATTCATACTAGCTGACGAACCCGACGTTACCCAGCTTTTCATTTTTCCAGTTTTCTATCACAAACTAAAACTAATATTGAACTCTGTATGTAGTGTAACATCCTGGACAGTTTTTGTATGCTGAGCGCAGCACCTTCGCATAGCTAGAACTCAATTTTATAAACGTTTCTATGGTAATATCGCTGCATAGCTGTGTAGAAGGTGATTGTTTTCGTATACAGCCGTTCGCAATTCTGTGTTGAAAGCTGTCAAAAGCGTTGCCAAGTGTTAGGGATTTCCTTAAGTTGGTTCGGTGGAAGGAGTGCCTAAGTAGCAAAGACTAAATGTACACACATCAAAAAAGTTTTGCATCTCCTTGGTTCCAAGAGTTCCGGAACCTGTACACAAGATTTGATTAGACGTCAACATAAAAATCAATTCCGCCCTATTTATTGCTTATGAAAATTACACATTGCACTTTGTACCACCATGCAGCGAGACCTTCAGAGATGGTGGTCCACATTTCTGTACACACTGGTACCTCTAATACCCAGTAGAAAGTCCCGTTGCATTGATGCATGATTGTATTCATCGTTGCATACTATCTACAGGTTCATCAAAGCACTGTTGATATAGATTGTCCCACTCCTCAACGGAGTGGTTGTTGGGTCTCGTCGTCCATAAACAGCCCTTCAATCCATCCCAGGCACGTACGATAGGGTTCGTGTCTGGAGGACATGCTGGCCACTCTAGTCGTAATTATGAAGAACTTCATTCACAAGATGTGCACGAGGGAGGCGTGAATTGTCGTCCATGAAGACGAATGCCTCGCCAATATGCTGCAGATACGGTTGCTCTATCGGTCGGAGGATGGAATTCACGTATCGTACAGCTGTTACGAGGTCCTCCATGTCCACCAGCGGGGTACGTAAGCCCCACATAATGCCACCCCAAAACATCAGGGAACCTCCACCTTGCTGCACTCGCTGGACAGTGTGTCTAAGGCGTGCCTCCAAACACGTCTCTGACGATTGTCTATGTGAAGGTATAAGTGACATTCGTCGGTGAAGAGAACGTTTTGCCTATCCTGACCGGTTCATTCGCCATGTTGTTGGGCCCATCTGTACCGCGCTGCAGGGTGTCGTGATTGCAATAATGGACCACGCCATGAACGTCGGGAGTGAAGTGGCATATCATGCATCCCACTGCGCACAGTTTGAGTCGTGACACCACGTCCTGTGCTTGCACGAAAAGCATTATTCAATAAGGTGGCTTGCTGTCAGGGATCATCCGAGCCATAATCCGTAGGTAGCGGTCATCAACTGCAGTAGTAGCCCTTGGGCGGCCTGAGCGAGGCATGTCATCGACATTTAATGTCTTTCTGTATCTCCTCCATGACCCAACAACATCGCTTTGGTTTACTCCGAGATGCCTGGACACTTCCCTTGTTGAGAGTCCTTCCTGGCACACAGTAACAACGCGGACGCGATCGAACAGCGGTAATGACCGTCTAGGCACTGTTCAACTACAGACAGCACTAGCCCTGTACCTTCTTCCTGGTGGAATGGCTGGAACTGATCGGCTGTCTGACCCCATCCGTCTAATAGGCACTGCTCATGCATCGTTGTTTACATCTTTGGATGGGTTTAGTGACATCTCTGAACAGTCAAAGAGACTGTGTCTGTGATACAATATCCACAGTCAACTTCTGTCTTCAGAAGTTCTGCAAACTTGTGTGTATCAAAACATCTTGCAGGATACGGGATTTTTTCACGCATCTCAGTGTTTACAATTCTCATGTCCTGGAATATGTGTGGTACAAAGATGTAATTTTGTAGGCAAGGCATATACATGCGCAAGTTGTTCTTATGGTCCTTCAGTCCGAAGACTGGTCTGTTGCAGCTGTCCATGCTACTCATTACCGTGCGAGAGTCTTCAACTCCGAATAAATTTTCTGAATTTGTTTACTGTATTCATTTCTTGGTCTACCACTAAGTTTTTGAAGCTCTACACTTCCAAAAAATACTAAATTGGTGAATCCTTGACGTCTGGGAATGTGTCCTATGAGCTGATCCCTTCTTTTTGTCAAATTCTGCAACAAATTTTTTGTTTCCACGATTCTGTTCAGCAGTTCCCCATTAGTTAGCAGTTCGACCCATCCAATATTCAGTATTCTACTTTGGCACCACATTCCGAAAACTTCTATTCTGTTAGTATCCAAACAGTTTATCGTCCATATTACACTTCCGTACATGGCTACACTTCAGCCACATACCTTCAGAAAAGATCACCTAACGCTTAAAACTATATTCGAAGTTAACCGATTTCTCTCCTTCAGAAATGTTTTTCTTGCCATTGCCATTCTAAATTTTATTTCCTCTGTTCTTTGTCCACTATCAGTCATTTTGCTTCCTAAATAGGAAAACCCATCTACTAGTTTATGTGTATCGTTTCCTAATCTTATTCCTTTAGCATTACCTGATTTAATTGGACTTCATTCCGTTGTCCTCCTTTTGCTCTTACTCCAAATTTTTCTTTACGTTTTTTTACTGCTTGCCCAATGTACAGATTCAATAACAGCCCTGCCTCACTTCTCTCTCAACCACTGCTTCCTCTCCCTGTCTGTAGACTCTATTTACTGCCATTTGGTTCATGTAGAAATTGTACACAGGATTTCGCTCCCTGTATTTTACCCCTGCTACCTCTACAATTTCAAATTCTTACATTTCTATTCTAGCAATTTCTGCTTTGCGATTTTGAGCTTCCTGTCAATGTCATTTTTAGATGTTTGTATTGCCATTTACCTGATTCATTTGCTGCATTTTTTTTAATTTTCTCCTTTCGTCAATTAAATCCAGTATCTTTTGTTAACGAAGGATTCCTACTAGCCATTATCTTTTTACGTATTGATCCGCTGCTGCCCTCACTATTTCATCTTCTAAAGCTAGCCATTCGTCTTCCACTGTATTCCTTACCACTGTTCCACTCAACCGTTGCCTGAAGCTCCCTCTGAAACTCTCAACGATCTCTAGTTCTTTCGACTTATCCTGGCCACATATCCTTAATGTCGTAACTTCTTCCACTTCATTCAGTTTCAATCTGTGGTTAATAACCAATGGATTGTGGTGAGAATCCACATCTGCCACTGGAAATGTCTTGCAGTTTAAAATCGCGTTACCAAATCTCTGTCTTACCATTAAGTAATCAATCTGTAACCTTCCGGTGTCTCTAGGTCTCTTTCACATACACAACCTTCTTTCGTGATTCTTAAATTAAGCTTTAACGATAATTAAATTATGCTATGTTCAAAAGTCTACCAGGTGGCCTCTTTATTCATTCCTTTCCCCAGTCCATACTCACCCACTGTTTTTCTTTCTCTTCCTTTTCCGACTATCGAATTCCAGTCCCCCATCACAATTAAATTTTTGTGTCCTTTAACTTCCATAATAATTTCTGCAACTCTTCATCATCTACGGAGCTAGTTGGCATGTAAACTTGTACTACTATGGTCGACGCAAGCTCCGTATCTGCCATGGTTAATATAATGCGTTCACCATACCGCTTATAGTTGCTTACGTGCATTTCTATTTCCTGAATCATTATTAAACCCACTCCTGCGTAACCACCATTTGATTTTGCATTTATAAGCCTGCATCCAACTGATCAGAAGTCCTGACCATCCGTCTGCCGAACTTCACTAAAACCCGCCACATATAACTTCAACCTCCCCGTTTCTCTTCTTTAAATTCTCTAACCTACGTGCACGATTAACCTAACACACCTCACGCTCCGATCTGTAGAATTAAAGTTTTGTTTCTCCTGATGACGACATCCTTGTTAGTGGTTTCCGCCCTAAGATCCGAATGGGGTACTGTTTTACCTACGAAATATTTTAGCCAAGAGGACGCAATAACCATTTAACCATACAGTAGAGCTGTATGTTCTCGGTGCAAATTACAGCTGTAGTTCACTTTTGTTTTCAGCCTTTCGCCGTACCAGAAAGGCCGTTGTGGTTGATGTTACAAGGCCCGATCAGTCAATCTTCCAGACTGTTGCCCCTGCAATTACGGAAAACGCTGTTGTCCCTCTCCACGAACCAAACGTTTCTCTGGCCTCTCAACAGATACCTCTCCGTTGTGGTTCTTCCAACGGAACGGCTATCCGTATCGCTGAGGCACGCAAGCCACTACACTAAAGGCAAGGTCCGTGATTAATGTGCATACCGTCTGTGAAATTACTTGCGAATAGAGTTAATAGCACAGAAACGATAAATTTAAACTTCGTGTTGGAATTTTTTACGCTACTCTTCCTCTTTTCATAAGTCATATCTTCTGAACTATGATAGACAAGTGGTTCTTACCCGCCCGCAATTGTAGTCTTTTTGAAAAGATCGTAAAAACCTCCCGAAAGAAACATCAGAAAAAAGAGTGTCCTGCTTTTCTACAGTGTTTTTAGGTTATTTGGAACTAGTGTCATGGAGGGAACTGTTCTGAAATGGGGAATAAAGGCGCGGTGCATATTCAGCCATTGTGACAACCACGTTTTCCTTAAAATATTTTAAGTTGGCAGATGGCCCTAGTGCAACCGAAACAACACTTCTGCTTTTATTAAGAGCCAATGTCCTAAAAACGAATATTTTGCAAGAAGGAAATCTACATACATTCGTCGCGTGTTTCGAGTGTGTTGTCCGCCAACTCTTACGACCGCACGCCTTCCTATTCAACCCTACTCCCACTGGTCCCAAGAAACACAATATACTTTCCAGTTCTCTGAAAGAAGCCTTACGTGCTGGGCTGAATGAAAACCCTGGCAATAGTCTGATTAGTAGTACCAAAAAAGTAAATAAATTTAAGCGAATTGTGATGAGCACTAGCTGCTAAAATCATGTCGTCTGTAAATTAATGTTGAAACAGTAGTTACCCACAACAATGTGACTGATTGCTGAACACAGACATAATTTTCACTACAAAGTAATCGCGTAAAACCAGTCCACCTATATAACTGATAATTATTATTATATTACATGTAACATCAGAGTTACATGCTTTTTGACACTGCCACGCTACTTTTCGTAGAAACGTGCATTGATTTATGATAACTGTATCGTCCCAAACAGTATATAGTCGAGCGGTTCTATGCGCTACAGTCTGGAACCGCGCGACCGCTACGGTCGCATGTTCGAATCCTGCCTCGGACGTGGATGTGTGTGATGTCCTGAGGTTAGTTAGGTTTAAGTAGTTCTAAGTTCTAGGGGACTGATGACCTCAGAAGTTATGTCCCACAGTGCTCAGAGCCATTTTGAACCAAACAGTATAACCTTTGTTTTGCATAAACTCATTACCAATCACAAAACCGTCATTATTTAAGGCTAAGTATGTTTTGCCGCAATGTTTACCGAGAAACAATGCGTCATTCAGGGAAGTAAACATTACATTCACTTAAACCTAACCAGAAAGTGTTTTTTTTTTTTCAATGAATACATGTCGTAATAATGATCTTAAACTGAAATACGATAGATTTCAGAGTTCTCTAAATTCCATCATCAGTCTTTACTTGAAGACAAATATAGCTTGCTTCACGTGATCGTTCAACTTCTTCCGGTGTGTCCCATGACGAAATAGTGCCGTGTTAATGGCTGGACGTCTGTGGGCAACGGGCACAACATTTCAGCAGACGATCGCACTGCCATCATCAGGGGCACTGATGAACTGACTGATCAGAAATCGGCGCAACGCTTTTATCTCTTGCCGCTCTGTCCGCCACCAATGACCTCCATCAGTGCTGCCACTTCTCTCACCGATGCGATGCTCCATCTTCGGTTCGCGACCAGGTAAGCGTGGTGGCAGCGCCTCTGCAGTAAGTCTACTTGTTCCCGAACTCTTTTCGTTGTAGGATATCTCCTTTTCCTTCTTATCAGATTAACTGCAAACTCAGAGGCCTTCATGCACCATCGCGATTGGTCATCGGCTCCCTCATTGACTTTCAGTTGGTGTTTTAAGGACATAGTCCCAGAAATTAGATGCCTGTTTCAAAACCTCGGTTTTGTGTAATGTTTCGTGTGATTACTATAGGAAGAGTTCCACGACGGCCGACTTGTTAGGCAACTGCCATACGGTATTCCGTTGGTGTTCTCGGCAAAGATTTTCGACAGGTAGTACCGTGTGACGTATCGAGCAAACCATTCGCACACTTGAGTTTTTCCCATAACGTCACTTTGGTAAGCTGTTTTCAACATTAAAAACAGTTTCAGCAGTATGTTTACCGAGTAGAAAACAAAATATCACACCTGCACTTTGTTCACTTAAACTTGCCATAAAAAGAAAACGAAACAAGAACAATACAACCCCAGCAAAAACAATCACTACAAATGAACACAAAAAGCCACGTTATCAATACAGGTGGAATGAACTGACACCCCTCATGAGTCTTGTCACACTGACAGGATTTCTCATACACCGCGGATTTCCGTACCCCGAGGTCATCTTTGCCAGTATCACGGAGTTCCCGTATTTTGACTGATGGGAAGAAAACTATCTTCACTTGGTTTCTCCAGAGAATTATTCCTGTTTTTCCGGATAACGGTTCACAAAAAAGACGAATTCAGTGCATCATTCTAAGGATTCCTGCTGTTTCTGCTTGTAGTACACACTAGGTGAGATGTGTCTCAAGGATCGATAGCTCGCGCCACACTGTTAGGTTCCACAGGTTTTACCCCCGAAAGTGTACAAGCCATAGAAAGTTACGCCCCAGCTTTCAAGAAATATACATTATTTTTCAGAAATTTTTATACATATGTAGCAGTTCCAGCGTTGTCTGTACAAAATTTGGTTTTGTCTGGAAAATTTCTCGAAGAAAATGAAATCTTACAGGAGAAAATTTTAATTTTGTAGAATTTTATAAAATTTTGCCAAATTAGCGACAAAAAAAAAGAATGATTACATTTCTGAATAGCTCATCGATCTTTCTACCCTAATGACATATTTTTCTGCAGATAATTAATAGTTTATCACATAACTGCAATAACGATTGACCCATTTTCACTACTTGTGAAGCTGACACCCAACTTTCGAGAAACAGACTTCTTTCATAGTTGTTGATAGATTTGCTATAGATCTGGAATTATCATTACAAAATTTGAAGAGTTCCGTAGAATTTCGAGGAAAAAATTATCATCGCGGTTCGGAATAGCTAAATAGCTGTTTTTAGAGAAGGGCAAACTCATTCACCTCTCGGAACTAGTTCACCTGTGATTGCTCCTTTTTCGAAACCGTTCGTTTTTAATCTTTCACTGTTCTTCTTTTTATCTAATTGTGCATGCTTCTTGTATTTCAAATACATTTCCAGAAATATATCAACTATGCACAAGTATTACTTACGCATGGTAAGTTCATTGATTACCTGATGTAGGTGAGTTCATTAACTCCACATCTCTTAGCTGAATGTGTTTGCAGGAATTATCACAGTAGTTGGTTGTTGTGAGAGGCCAGAGACCGCATATCAAGCAGAGAGAGGCCAGGTCAAGCTCAGTTATAGTCCGGAATACGGAATCTGTTTACGACCTAGAGTGGGTAACCCCGAATGTGCTTCACTTTCGAGGGATCATTTTGACTGGGTCGATGTCGGCCATCACGAATTACTCTCTTGTGCCAATCTCTTCGTCTCAGAGTAGCACTTGCAATCTACGTAATCAATTATTTGTTGGTGGTATTCCAGTCTCTGGTTTCCTCTACAGTTTTTACTCACTGCAGCTCTCTCTAGTACCATGCAAGTAATTCCGTGATGTCTTAACTGATCTTGTACTTTCTTTTTGTCTGTGTTTTCCATATATTCTTTTCCTCGCCGATTCTCAGGAGAACCTCCTCATTCTTCATCTTATCAGTATACAAAATTTTCAACGTTCCTCTGTAGCATCATATCTTAAATGTTTCTAATCACTTGTCTTCCGATTTTCCCACTATACGTGTATCACTGCCATGCAATTTTGTGCTCCAAACGTACATTCTCAGAATTTTCTTCCACAAACTGAGGCCCGTGTTTGGTACTAGTCTTGGCCAGGAATCCTGTGTTTTCTTTGTGTCCTCCTTGCTCCGTCCGTCATGCGATATTTTTCTGCTTAGATAGCGAAATTCTTTAACTTCATTGACTTCGTTATCACTAATCCTAATGTTAAGTTTCTCGCTGTTCTCATTTCTGCTACATCTCATTACTTTCGTCCTCCTTCGATTTACTTGCGGTCATAGGAAGTACAATCTCTTGGTTTTCAAATCGTGTACACAAAACTAATTATATATTTGTGGCCATTAATAGCATGAAATAACTGCAAGTAGACTATCATCTGTAAAAACAATCAATACCAGTTTATTTTCCAGTTTGTGATTGTTGAAATTTACATAGCATCAAGGTATCGTCATATATCTGAAGTGAAAATGTATTTGTAAAATTAAAGACTATCGACATAAGAGCTGAGAAACTGAGTACTTAGATTAGAAGGTTTGTGTCGGGAACGGCGACATCCACATAAATATGCCGGAAGATCGTCAAAACATGACGGATAAAAGGAAAGCAAACTTTTTTTCAAAACTTTGACAATATAAAATACGTCATTGGCTTGAATACCTTTACTGTCGGAAAAGATAACCAGTTCTTCATCATTCAGCACCTGAAAAACGCGCAAAGGTACGTGCATGGAATCAATCACGAGTTATCTCTCCGATATTCTGCGGAATCGTTCACATTTTGCACAGGGAACCCTATAACAATAGCATATCTATCAAAAACACTAAAACAATATATATATATATATATATATATATATATATATATATATATATATATATATATAAAGGGTGTTTCAAAAATGACCGGTATATTTGAAACGGCAATAAAAACTAAACGAGCAGCGATAGAAATACACCGTTTATTGCAATATGCTTGGGACAACAGTACATTTTCACGCGGACAAACTTTCGAAATTGCAGTAGTTACAATTTTCAACAACAGATGGCGCTGCAAGTGATGTGAAGGATATAGAAGACAACGCAGTCTGTGGGTGCGCCATTCTGTACGTCATCTTTCTGCTGTAAGCGTGTGCTGTTCACAACGTGCAAGTGTGCTGTGGACAACATGGTTTATTCCTTAGAACAGAGGATTTTTCTGGTGTTGGAATTCCACCGCCTAGAACACAGTGTTGTTGCAACAAGACGAAGTTTTCAACGGAGGTTTAATGTAACCAAAGGACTGAAAAGCGATACAATAAAGGATCTGTTTGAAAAATTTCAACGGACTGGGAACGTGACGGATGAACGTGCTGGAGAGGTAGGGCGACCGCATACGGCAACCACAGAGGGCAACGCGCAGCTAGTGCAGCAGGTGATCCAACAGCGGCCTCGGGTTTCCGTTCGCCGTGTTGCAGCTGCGGTCCAAATGACGCCAACGTCCACGTATCGTCTCATGCGCCAGAGTTTACACCTCTATCCATACAAAATTCAAACGCGGCAACCCCTCAGCGCCGCTACCATTGCTGCACGAGAGACATTCGCTAACGACATAGTGCACAGGATTGATGACGGCGATATGCATGTGGGCAGCATTTGGTATACTGACGAAGCGTATTTTTACCTGGACGGCTTCGTCAATAAACAGAACTGGCGCATATGGGGAACCGAAAAGCCCCATGTTGCAGTCCCATCGTCCCTGAATCCTCAAAAAGTACTGGTCTGGGCCGCCATTTCTTCCAAAGGAATCATTGGCCCATTTTTCAGATGCAAAACGATTACTGCATCACGCTATCTGGACATTCTTCGTGAATTTGTGGCTGTACAAACTGCGTTAAACGACACTGCGAACACCTCGTGGTTTATGCAAGATGGTGCCCGGCCACATCGCACGGCCGACGTCTTTAATTTCCTGAATGAATATTTCGATGATCGTGTGATTGCTTTGGGCTATCCGAAACATACAGCAGGCGGCGTGGATTGGCCTCCCTATTCGCCAGACATGAACCCCTGTGACTTCTTTCTGTGGGGACACTTGAAAGACCAGGTGTACCGCCAGAATCCAGAAACAATTGAACAGCTGAAGCAGTACATCTCATCTGCATGTGAAGCCATTCCGCCAGACACGTTGTCAAAGGTTTCGGGTAATTTCCTTCAGAGACTACGCCATTTTATTGCTACGCATGGTGGATATGTGGAAAATATCGTACTATAGAGTTTCCCAGACCGCAGCGCCATCTGTTGTTGACAATTGTAACTACTGTAATTTCGAAAGTTTGTCTGCCTGAAAATGTACTGTTGTCCCAAGCATATTGCAACAAACGGTGTATATCTATCGCTGCTCGTTTAGTTTTTATTACCGTTTCAAATATACCTTTTGAAACACCCTGTATATATATATATATATATATATATATATATATATATATATATATATATATATATATATATATGAAAAGGTGAGTGCCAACTTAACCCTACTGAGAGTCCGTCTCTAGGAGGCGCTCTTTTAACGTGCATGTAAACATGTGAGCCTTGCGCCTTGCAGTATGCGACTGTGTTTCCCCCACATGCAAACAGAGTAAAGCACGTAGGGGCATGCCTCTTCTTCAACAACGTGAATGTGAATGATTCCATTCACACCTGTGTTCACATTGGGTGCCTCTACTCTACAGCCTCAAGGCGACTAGCCGCAAGGCGCTTGGGTATAACCGTGCTTTTAGTGTGACAGGTGCCCGAGGAGGCAGTCTCTGTGAGGTAGGACAGGGTAGAACAAGCACGCTAAGAGAAGAGTCAGAGGCCGCTTCGTCCTAATGGGTCCGGTGCTCGCTGCCCAATACCGGGAGGACGTTATTCGTGCGGAACGCGAAAAAGTTGTGTGCAGTTGGTCAAGTGGAGCAGCACGGGAACCTACGATCCGGCCTTCAGCGTTTTTCAGCCGAAGCAAGAGGTTCTCCATTTGGCGAACGGCCACACATCCAGTTAACAGAAGAAGTGTGTGGTGAAGGTGCTTCGACATGAAACATTAGCTTTGGTAAGGTAAGTTGCCATCGTTGTGGTTTACCGAGACATTTTTCTCGTCAGTGCCGCGCAGAGCAGAGGAGATCTGTTAGCAGCTGACGCTGTAAGACGGTAGGGCGTCACTCCCCTCGTGTCCTACACAGATCTGTAATAAGGTGACGACGGTAGCATATAAACAGCTTTCCACTCCGTGGGGCTTTATCAACAGTGAATCGGCCTGTGCCTAGCTGGATCCGGCCAATAGTGTTTCCTTATTAAATTGCGATTAGTACTATGTCGAAAAATTCTAACTTGCGTTCCGTTACTAATGTTTTGAGGCATCTCAGCAGTCATCCGTAACCCTTAGTTAGTCTGCTAATTGTATATTGTAGAAATGGTAATTTCTCTTGGCTTCTGATCTCATTGTAATCAAATATTTAATCACGAATCTAATGTTGGGTCACCTGTATCAGAACGCAGGCTTAGTCCTGAATTAGGCATGTCAGCATTTTAAGTTTATTCTTCTGCAATGATTTAGGTTGTGCATGCATTATCGCATAACGTGTGCGTGTGGTGTGGCTACAGAGTCAACAGGGTGTGAGGTCCCCACTTATCGGCCAGTGAGGCGCAAGTTTCGCTTCGTATTTTGAAGGAATTTACTGATGTCATAACCAGTAACCTGGGAATGACTAGTAGGATAGAGTACCGCTTTCACCTTTAGACAATCGCCGTACTGAATACCTCCTGCAACATAAAAGCTCCACTGTGCAGGCAGTATCTCTGCCGAATTTGCCCAGTTAATTTGCCGCTGTGGCCGAGCGGTTCTACGGGCTCCAGTCGGGAACCGCGCTGATGCTACGGTCGCAGGTTCGAATCCTGCTTCGGGCACGGATGTTTGTGATGTTCTTAGGTTAGTTAGGTTTAAGTAGTTCTAAGTCTAGGGGACTGACCTCAGATGTTAAGTTGCATAATGTTTAGAGCCATTTGAACTGTTATTTTTGATGGTTTGTGAGGTGCGGCATTTTACCATCTCTGATTTAAATTAGGCATATTAACAGATCCTTCATGCGGAAGACTAGGAGGAGGTGATGGCTCTTTCGATTGAGTAACATTTGTATGATTTTAATGGAGTGTCATTGAGGTTCTCGACAGGAGCCATGGTTTTGCCCAGATTCCTGTATTTAGTTTTGCGTGATGTCAGGTTCAAATCTGTGTACAATTGTCTTGACTACGTGGCCATCCATAGTAGATTATTCTCTGAACACCTGCAGAAAGTATGTCGAGTTTACGGGAGACCAGACTTACTGTCAAACTCTCTAACGCTAATTAGCCTCGGTAGCAAATTTCTTTTTAGGTAACCAAGTCTCTGCCACTGGTAATAAGGCTGATTACTCGTGCACTCGCCTGATCCACAGTTTCTGAACGCCCACGACGCAGATGGGCAGAGCTCGCTTTATCGGCATGAGCAGCTCCTTGAGAATTTATCCCCAAGTTTGCAGAACATGCTGCTTCCTGAAAACCGTTGTACATGAAGAGCGAGACATTTGGATGGTACGAGAGCCAAAAGTTGCCTTCATCGCCTTGAAGTTGGCATTGAGTAATTTTCCTGTCTTGGCAGTCCCAGACATTGACCAGTTATTTATTGATCAAACTGATGCTTGGAACTCCAATGCTGCATCCGTACTGCAGCAGATATAGGACGGTGATCGCCGCCTGGAGCTTTACGCATCGATGTCCCCACCCCAACAGAGCCAAAGTATTTGCTTTATGAATTGGAGGCTCTGGCTTTGCTTTTCGCGGTCTAGAAATTTAGAGTCTACTTGAAATATGAGGAGATTGTGCTCAAAATGGACAACCCGGCTGTTAATTGGGACTTAGCGCGTCCGGGTAACACAAGGCGCTTCGAATCTTGGTGTTCCGGTTTTTGGTCAGGCACGGCAGCTGTCTCGAAAACGTAGTCGCCAACACCATTACTAGTATGTTTGAGGAAGAAAGGACAGACACTACTCTGAAGTTTTAGACCTGGCCTGTGGTGTATTCACAATGTTAACAGAAATACTGCCCATATTCAGGGATCTGCGAGAGTGACAAGAGACAAGACTATGACTTGGGATCAATGAAGCAGAGGGCGACAGCAGAAAAGGGGCTACGAGTTGGAGAAGGAATAGCTCTGTTCATATGTGGCGGGACACATGTAAGCCTATCAAATTGTCCATAAGATCAAAGAAACTGACCATGCTCACATAGGGATATCCAGCGGTTGGTAGGCAAGTGCAACGCTTACAGTATCGCCAAACACAATCCTGACAGTCGCTAGCCGGCCGAAGTGGCCGTGCGGTTCTAGGCGCTGCAGTCTGGAACCGCAAGACCGCTACGGTCGCAGGTTCGAATCCTGCCTCGGGCACGTATGTTTGTGATGTCCTTAGGTTAGTTAGGTTTAACTAGTTCTAAGTTCTAGGGGACTAATGACCTCAGCAGTTGAGTCCCATAGTGCTCAGAGCCATTTGAACAACTGACAGTCGCTGGAGGCTTCTCCAGACCACATGTTCCCGACAAGGCATGGGTCGTCTGTTCATTGATTATGTTGGACCGTTGCCTTGCACCCAGTGGGCGATACGTATATTTTTGCAGCTGCGAAAGTCACTCCGTGTTTATTTTGTTAATGGCCAGTTAAGGGGTAAATTCAGGAGTCAACAATCGGCATTTGACAAGACCTTTTTTCTCTCTTGAGCATCCCAGGGTACCAGCTAGTAATATTGCTCCAGTATCTGCATGAAAGGAGTTCCTAAAATTTTGTTTCCAGTAAGGCGTAACTCACATAACCGCCACGCCATATTACATTCAGCCGTCCTTCACTGTGAGGGTATCCCTAACCGAAGAACCCTATTGATTATTGTTTTTCATGTCAACACCTACACAAAATGCAGTTGCTCTTGGCTGAACTTAGCGTTCAACACTGTTAATCATAAAGCTCTTGAAGCACTCTGGCTATCTTCATATTTTCTTATTCCTTAAATTGACAAAAGATACAGCCATTTATATCAAGAACTTTAACAATCGCTAACTTACTTATCAGCATATAGTAATTTCTGTTGACCTATAATCATGATATTTGGAAATAGGCAAGGCTATAAAGTAGAAGCAAAGAAAAAAATTCTAAAATTGTTAATTTCTAATTCTATCTCACGAAAAAAGTATCTTTTTGTCACTTGTTATCCGACTGCAGACTTAAAACGATCTCCATAGTCTGAAATTTCCTGGGACTGATTTCCTGCAGGTATCATGTCAACAACAGGCATTAATCGTTTAGAATCTCGATTACTGGGGTGGCTGAGCTGTCTATATATAAATAAATAAGTCAGTACTGAACACTCAAGCACCAGTGATACTCGCATCCTGCAACTTTTAGTGCTTAAGTTTCTATCTGTTAACAGTCTACATGAATGCTTCAAGTAGAACTGGACTGTATGTAGGAGATGGTGCTCACACTAAATCCATGTGTAGACAAGCATGTAGTCTACAGAACAAGATAGTCTCGTATAATCAATAATAATCCTCTTCAGGCTGTATATAGACGTGGTGATGCTTGTTCAGGAAACCCGTTTATTCTTAGGATGGTTGCATGTCATTGCTCTACAGACTCGTCTAAGATATTGATAGACTGTCAATTCTGGGACCATGTTTTGACACAGACATCAGACAAACCCAAGTGTAACGAGTTTATGGAATGTGTAACATATCATATATGCCTTAGGTGTGCTGTAAAATTCTGCTGTGTGTATGCACTTACACGTATCTCGTGGACTGATCGATCCATGGCATTCTCCTGTGCCTAGGGCCATCGAGCCATTGACATTAGTTTACACATTGCAGTTTCACATCACCGAGACCTGAGAGGCATAGACTCTCAGTTGAGGCTTTCTGCCATTTAATCGACACATGACACCAAACAAATACCTGACATGATCATACCAATTGCTAACACACATTCACAGGGCTCGAGTATTCAATGTAAACACGCAAGATGTGTAGGAGGTGAAAATTCGTTGTAGGAGTGTTCTTCCTATTCTCGCCATGCTGCTGCAGAAGAGAAATGTATCCAAATTCACTTAGAGACCTGACGCCTCCATACACTTTCGCTGAAATCGTGCTGTGACCAGCACTGCCAAAATGCAACACGCAGGAGTTGAGATTATCATCCGCTCACGAGTGACCAATCGAAACTTAGAGGCAACGGAATGTACTAAGCGAGGCGGGGTACTTTTATACTGGTAACAGTGATCAAGCACTGTATTTTCATTGCGATGGAGCTTTTAAACATTGGCATGAAGTGCATGATCCATAGACAGCACATTTCTGATACGCATAAAAGGGATTGATTTTTTGGATAATATTTGTTTAACGAAAAGTACAGCAAACGATATGTATTATATTAAACTTACATAAAATATTACGAAAAAAATCTGTACCAACAGAACAGCATATGGTTCAGAGGAGTCATCTGTGGAAAATTTCCTTCCAGGATGAGATGTATTTGATATGCCATACATGTGGACGCATTACTGCTTGTGGTAATGTTCCCTCTACATTTCCTCATTTATTGTCAGTTGGATGTCTATAGCAACAGCACTGAGGGTAATAAAGTTAGCATCAGCAGACGATTTTTCCGCGGGTTTGTTAAGCATACAAATTAAAGTGAAAGAATTGTATTCTGTAACTAAGTCCATGCATGTAGCTACATCCAATCCAAAACCTACCGTGAATTTTATGATACGTTATTGGAAAACAACTGTTGTTGTTGTGGTCTTCAGTCCAGAGACTGGTTTGATGCAGCTCTCCATGCTACTCTATCCTGTGCAAGCTTTTTCATTTCCCAGTACCTGCTGCAACCTACAT
Organism: Schistocerca serialis cubense; assembly: GCF_023864345.2. Lineage (NCBI taxonomy): Eukaryota > Metazoa > Arthropoda > Insecta > Orthoptera > Acrididae > Schistocerca > Schistocerca serialis. Next base: position 737,562,357 of record NC_064643.1, on the reverse strand, counting down.
CCATCTGAATTTGTTCAGTGTATTCATCTCTTGCTCTCACTCTACAATTTTTACCCTCTACCTATCGAATACTAAATTGGTGATCCCTTAATGCCTCAGAGTATGTCCTACAAAACAATCCCTTCTTCTAATGAAGTTGTGTAGAAATTTCTCTTCTCCCCAGTTCTACTCAATACCTCCTCATTAGTTATATGATCCACCAATTCAGCATTCAGCATTCTTCTGTAGCACCACATTTCGAAAGCTTCTATTCTCTTCTTGTCTAAACTACTTATCGTCCACGTTTCACTTCCATGCATGGCTACACGCCATACAAATACTTTCAGAAACGACTTCCTGACACCTAAACCTATAATCGATATTAAGAAATTTCTCTTCTTCAGAAACGCTTTCCTTGCCATTGCCAGTCTACTTTTTATATCCTCCCTACTTCGACCATCATCAGTTATTTTGCTCCCCAAATAGCAAAACTCCTTTACTACTTTAAGCGTCTCATTTCCTAATCTAATTCCCTGAGCATCACCTGATTTAATTCGACCACATTCTATGATCCTCGTTTTGCTTTTGTTGATGTTCATCTTATATCCTCCTTTCAAGACACTGTCTATTCCATTCAGCTGCTCTTCCAGGTCATTTGCTGCCTCTGACAGAATTGCAATGTCTTCAGTGAACCTCAAAGTTTTTATTTCTTCTCCATGGATTTTAATTCGTACTCCGAATTTTTCTTTTGTTTCCTTTACTGCTTGCTCAATATACAGATTGATTAACATCAAGGATAGGCCACAAACCTGTCTCACTCCCTTCTTAACCACTGTTTCTCTTTCATGCCCCTCGTCTCTTATAACCGCCATTTGGTTTCTGTACAAATTGTAAATAGCCTTCCGCTGCCTGTATTTTACCCGTACCACATTGAGAGCATATTCCAGTCAACATTGTCAAAAGCTTTCTCTAAGTCTACAAATGCTAGAAACGTAGGATAGCCTTTGCTTATTCTATTTCCTAAGATAAGTTATAGGGTCAGTATTGCCTCTGGTGTTCCAACATTAATACAGAATCCAAACTGATATTCACCGAGGTCGGCTTCTGCCAGTTTTTCCATTCGCCTGTAAAGAATTCGTGTTATATTTAGCAGCCATGGCGTATTAAACTGATAGTTCGGTAATTTTCACATTTGTCAGCAGCTCTCTCTTTGGGATTGTAATCATTAAATTCTTCTTGAAATCAGAGATTATTTCGCCTGTCTCATACATCTTGCTCACCAGATAGTAGAGTTTTGTCAGGGCTGGCTCTCCCAAGCCTATCTGCAGTTCTAATGGAATGTTGTATACTCCCGGTGCCTTCTTCCGACTTAGATCTTCCAGTGCTGTGTCAAACTCTTCACGTAGTATCATATCTCCCATTTCATCTTCATCTACATCCTCTTCCATTTCCATAATATTATCCTCAAGAAACTCGCCCTTGCATAGACCCATTGTACACTCTATATACTCCTCTTTCCATTCTTTGCTTAGAACTGGGTTTCCTAAAAGGTCTCTTTAATTTTCCTGTAGGCAGTATATATCTTACCCCTAGTTGTATACGCCTCTACATCCTTACATTTGTCCTCTAGCCATCCCTGCTTAGCCATTTGCTCTTCCTGTCGACCACATTTTTGAGACGTTTGTAATCCATTTTGCCTGCTTCGTTTACTGTATTTTTGTATTTTCTCCTTTCATCAATTAGATTCTACATCTCTTCTGTTACCCAAGGATTTCTATTAGCCCTCGTCTTGTTACCTAGTTGATCCTCTGCTTTCATCACTATTTCGTCTCTCCAAACCACCCATTCTTCTCCTACTGTATTTCTTTTCCCCATTCTTGTCAATCGTTCCCTAATGATCTCCCTGAAACTCTCTACAACCTCTAGTTCTGTCAGTTTATCCAGGTCCCATATCCTTAAGTTCCCACCTTTTTGCAGTTCCATCAATTTTAATCTACAGTTCATAACCAATATATTGTGGTCACAGTCCACATTAGCCCCTGGAAATGTCTGACAATTTAAAACCTGGTTCTCATATGTCTGTCTTACCATTATATAATCTATCTGACACCTTCCAGTATCTCCAGGCTTCTTCCATATACACTGCCTTCTTTCACGATTCTTGAACCAGGTATTAGCTATGATTGAGTTATGCTCTGTGCAAAATTCTACCAGGCGGCTTCCTCTTTCATTCCTTAGCCACATTCCATATTCACCTACTACGTTCCATTCACTTCCTTTTCCTACTATCGAATACCAGTCACCCATGACTGTTAAATTTTGTCTCCCTTCACTATCTGAATAACTTCTTTTATCTCATCATCCATTCATCAATCACTTCATCACCTGCAGAGCTAGTTGGCATTAAAACTTGTACTGCTGTGGTAGGCGTGGGCTTCGTATCTATCTTGGCCACAATAATGCGTTCACTATGCTGTTTGTAATAGCTTGCCCGCACTTCTATTTTTTTATTCATTATTATAACTACTCCTGCATTACCCCTATTTGATTTTGTATTTACAACCCTGTATTCACCTGACCAGAAGTCGTGTTCCTCCTGCCACTGAATTTCACTAATTCCCACTATATCAAACTTTAACCTATCCATTTCACGTTTTAAATTTTCTAACCAACCTGCCCGATTAAGGGATCTGACATTCCACGCTGCGACCTGTAGTTCCCCAGTTTTCTTTCTCTTGATAACTACGTCCTCCTAAGTAGTCCCCCACTTCCCCCCCCCCCCCACCGGGGATGCGAATGGGGGACTATTTTACCTACGGAATGGTTTACCTAAGAGGACGCCATCATCATTTAAGCAAACAGTAAAGCTGCATGCCCTCGGCAAAAATGACGGCTGTCGTTTCCCCTTGCTTTCAGCCGTTCTTAGTACCAGCACAGCAAGTCCGTTTTGGTTAGTGTTACAAGGCCAGATCAGTAAATCATCCAGAATATTGCCCCTGCAACTACTGAAAAGGCTGCTGCCCCTCTCAGGAATCATACGTTTGTCTGGCCTCTCAACAGATACCCCTCCGTTGTGGTTGCACCTCCGCTACGGCTATCTGTATCACTGAGGCACGCAAGCCTGCCCACCAACGACAAGGTCCATGGTTCATGGTGGGGGGGGGGGGGTGAATGCAGCTGTTTTATCCAAGAAGTTAATTAATAACAGAAGAAAGAGAACACCACATCTGAACGTATATATATATATATATATATATATATATATATATATATATATATATATATATATATATATATATATAATGAGGCAACCGGTAGTGATAATGATCAGCTTCAACTGTATAGCAACATCAATGGTAACACTATTCAGTGGTACAGTGCTGAAACTGTTGAATATATGACACTAGAACACTAGAGACTTATTTATCAATATCATTATCAAATAATGTATACATGTTGAACCGTGCGTATTGTACATTTCCATTTATTTACGTTCACATATTTTAATTACACTCCTGCAAATGGAAAAAAGAACACATTGACACCGGTGTGTCAGACCCACCATACTTGCTCTGGACACTGCGAGAGGGCTGTACAAGCAATGATCACACGCACGGCACAGCGGACACACCAGGAACCGCGGTGTTGGCCGTCGAATGGCGCTAGCTGCGCAGCATTTGTGCACCGCCGCCGTCAGTGTCAGCCAGTTTGCCGTGGCATACGGAGCTCCATCGCAGTCTTTAACACTGGTAGCATGCCGCGACAGCGTGGACGTGAACCGTGTGTGCAGTTGACGGACTTTGAGCGAGGGCGTATAGTGGGCATGCGGGAGGCCGAGTGGACGTACCGCCGAATTGCTCAACACGTGGGGCGTGAGGTCTCCACAGTACATCGATGTTGTCGCCAGTGGTCGGCGGAAGGTGCACGTGCCCGTCGACATGGGACCGGACCGCAGCGACGCACGGATGCACGCCAAGACCGTAGGATCCTACGCAGTGCCGTAGGGGACCGCACCGCCACTTCCCAGCAAATTAGGGACACTGTTGCTCCTGGGGTATCGGCGAGGACCATTCGCAACCGTCTCCATGAAGCTGGGCTACGGTCCCGCACACCGTTAGGCCGTCTTCCGCTCACGCCCCAACATCGTGCAGCCCGCCTCCAGTCGTGTCGCGACAGGCGTGAATGGAGGGACGAATGGAGACGTGTCGTCTTCAGCGATGAGAGTCGCTTCTGCCTTGGTGCCAATGATGGTCGTATGCGTGTTTGGCTCCGTGCAGGTGAGCGCCACAATCAGGACTGCATACGACCGAGGCACACAGGGCCAACACCCGGCATCATGGTGTGGGGAGCGATCTCCTACACTGGCCGTACACCACTGGTGATCGTCGAGGGGACACTGAATAGTGCACGGTACATCCAAACCGTCATCGAACCCATCGTTCTACCATTCCTAGACCGGCAAGGGAACTTGCTGTTCCAACAGGACAATGCACGTCCGCATGTATCCCGTGCCACCCAACGTGCTCTAGAAGGTGGAAGTCAACTACCCTGGCCAGCAAGATCTCCGGATCTGTCCCCCATTGAGCATGTTTGGGACTGGATGAAGCGTCGTCTCACGCGGTCTGCACGTCCAGCACGAACGCTGGTCCAACTGAGGCGCCAGGTGGAAATGGCATGGCAAGCCGTTCCACAGGACTACATCCAGCATCTCTACGATCGTCTCCATGGGAGAATAGCAGCCTGCATTGCTGCGAAAGGTGGATATACACTGCACTAGTGCCGACATTGTGCATGCTCTGTTGCCTGTGTCTATGTGCCTGTGGTTCTGTCAGTGTGATCATGTGATGTATCTGACCTCAGGAATGTGTCAATAAAGTTTCCGCTTCCTGGGACAATGAATTCACGGTGTTCTTATTTCAATTTCCAGGAGTGTATGTAGCTGTCTCCATATTCATGGTGGTGCACATGTGTGTGTGACATTTCTTTTCCGATGGTGATTTCGTAAGGCATTTGGAGTCCATGAATATGTGTCTGTGTGCATTTCCTGTGGTTAGAGGCACTATGCTACTGAAAGGTAGGGCCATGTACTTTGTAATATTGGGAGGCGGTACTTACATTAGCTGAACTACATGCTACCATTGGGAAATAAAGCGACAAGTAGAAATTCATTAGTTTAGCTAAAGTGCTATATATACAACCATCCAATTCAACGCGCATAAGAAATTTTAAGATGCATTATACATTCGATGATTTGTTTTGAGAGCGCTGAGTCTGTAGTATCGGATATATTGCGGATGTAATTCTCACATAAACAAAATCATTGCATATCATTGCTTGACAGAAAGGTTAATTTTACTTACATTAACCATTTTGCAGAACTTGCTTCCAACTCCCAGTAGGGTCTATGTTCGCAGCCACGAAAATCCATTCACAGTCAATATTTGAGCCCGCTTGGTAGGCGATAATCTGCACAATCCGTGCGTGTTCCCGCGGCGGCTGAACGCAAGCAGATACTTAATCTTTTTACGAGAAACTCTGCCACAGTCGTTGGAACATGTTCCACTCAACGAGGAACAGCGAATATGGTATCAACACAGTTGTGCACACTTCGCACATACCGTGCAAATTTATTGGGTTGAATCCTTTGGTGAGAGCTGGATAGGGCATGGCGAGCCGGTAGCATCGCCCGCACATTCCCCCGAATTCACGTTGCAGTCTTACCCACCTACACATCGCTATTAAAATTCTCTGTCTGTGCACAAGTTTAGAAAGCTTCGAGAGGGGTAAGATATAAATAAGAAAAACCTTTTACTTGTCTTCATTATCTCGTTGTTGTTGTTGGCTCCATTTATTGCATCCAGGGTTGCATTCTTGTGGCTGAAATTTTGATTGAACGTTGTGGCTTCCTGGTGACTAAATAACTGATGAAGACGTGTCTATATATTTCTTGAATGTTATTCTTTGTCACATTAATAAATATCGCACTTTATTTACAATTTCCACTTAATATTCCAAATTACATTGTTAGTGTCGATCATATAGATATCTGTCTCCGTCAGAGGCATGTCCACTACTCCTAAAATTCTGCAGTACTCACAATATTCCAAAGAGTTTACAAAGGAAAAGAGTGTACAAACTTTCTTGACAAAAGAATAATCTTCGCTACAATATATCATGGTTTTGTAAATGAATCCAGAAACGAATTTAATAAACACCATTAGATTGTGCAATTAATAATTTGAATTTTAAATATGCCAGATATTTCGTAACTTCAAATAGTTCTAAGAGAAGAGTAATTTTAGCTGTACATACCTATTTTAACAAAATATAATTTTTTTAAAAATACATCTTAGCCTGAAATATAGTTCATCGTATAGAAAATCAAATGAAGTCCTTTTAGTTAAGCAGCTGAGATAGTGTTCACCTATTCAAGAATCGACAGTATAAATGTTATCGTTTATTTGCACAAAAAACGTAATGTCAGAGGAGGGTGTCCCATTGCAATGTCTACTGATTTTTTTTCTGGGGCCTCCTGAAATCTGTTGTCTATAAAACAATCATTGATGATCAGATAGCGCTCATTATGGCAACCTCCGATAAAGTATCAACTTTTCTAGGAGTGTTTGGAACCGTGTGACAGTCACTCCAATATCGCTACACGGCGTGCATTCAAGCATTTCGAGCACTTTATGCAAATTTTCAAATTAAGGTTATTAAAATTTCATCCGGCTTCTTATTTACCTTCATGCCACAAAACACATTGAAAATGCAGCCCTGCAGACATTCTCTAATGACGGCCCGGATGCCTCGTTGTGTGCCTACCATGTTTGCGCCGCGCGACGCTGTTTGACGACGCCAAGAGCAGTTCGCTAAGGGTCGCTGACATGGGTTGCCATGTGACATGTGCTTGTTATGACCCTCTCTTCCATCCCTCTCATTTTCCACATTCATTTGAAGTTACGAAATATCTGGCATATTTAAAATTCAAATTATTAATTGCACAATCTAATGGTGTTTATTAAATTCGTTTCTGGATTCATTTACAAAACCATGATATATTTTAGCGAAGATTATTCTTTTGTCAAGAAAGTTCGTACACTCTTTTCCTTTGTAAACTCTTTGGAATATTGTGAGTACTGCAGAATTTTAGGAGTAGTGGGTATGCCCCTGACAGAATGTTTTACTCTGCCTGCAGAGGTCATGGTTCGTTATTGCGATCTCACTCACACTGAATGAAGCACACTGTCATTCAGGAGGAATAATACATTCTGGAAAATGCTAATGTAAATTAACTTGAATAAAACATCCATTTAATTGATATCTTATTTTCACTGGTTAAAGAGACACTTGAACTTAAGCTACTACACACATTAGTAAAGAAGGGAAAATAATTGTTCCATTTCATTTCCATAAAAATCCATCCAACTTCAGAGCATTTTCAAATTATCCATCTTTAACCGTATATTTAAAAATGCCAATGTATAACATACAGTCAGCGCCATATTCTCCGGCTTCAACATGTGCTGCAGGCTTGATGTTTGCCCAAGGCACTATTCCAACCAAGAAGGAATTGAATAAACTTTGGTTGAAGTGTGAAATTCAAGTTCATGTATGAATAGATAAAATCGCTTACCACTTACGACGTGTCTATGGAGAGTATTTGAGCTCTCGCTGGTAAGTGCAGCAACCGGTAACAGATACCTCACGATTATATATATTCCTCGTTGGAGTTTTAGCCACATAAACAATACAAAACATAATGAATAATGCAACACATTCTGTGCCGACATTGTTCTAATCGAAACAGTTTGTAATTCTGTTTACAAGTATACTAAAGTACAAAAGAGGTGGACTACTATCCGAATACGTACATCGAACTACATTTACGTCATCACAGTCGTGTCGCCTTGAACTTTGCTTGATGACGGATGTCAATCAGATTCTCAAGTACTCCACTTGATTGCGAACGAATGGAGCGAACTACAGCCCACCTGAATAATTCAGTGTGAACCAGAAAGTACGGTGAGTAGAGTGCTGGACTTAGAGCACAAGTATTACGGAGATCAAAAATAGCTTTCTTTTTTTAAAGTGAAGAACAATGACCACAGGTTAGACATGTAGGGGACGTGCTCCAAATGTTGAAAATGTGTCCATGGGGCGCAGGAACGGGGTGGGAAACTGCCACCAAAGTAGGAAGAATCAGCCGTGATCAACGGCACGAGGATGCACAAGGCAATGACAACCACTGCGATAAAGAAACATAATGTGTATCGACAGGATATGGAGCCTGTAATTGAAAATATGTCTTCATGATCTCTCCATTGGCAAAAAGTTCCTGGTTAATCATCCATTAGGATCCTGGGAGAGGACTGCCAATTGGGAGGTGACCATGAGAAAAAGATTGAATAATAAACTAAATGGTAACATTCTACGAGTCGGGGCGAGAAATGGCAAAAGTGTGAACATGTTAGGAATGCTAAAAATGTGGAAAGGGAAATGCAAAAGATCAATGTAGATAGAATGGAGGTCAATGAAGTGAGATGGAAAGAAGACAAGAATTACTGGTCATATGAATATAGACTAATTTGAGTAGCAGCAGAAAATGGAATAATGGCAGTAGGGATCGTTATGAATAGGATGGTAGGGTAGAGAGTATGTTACTGTGAACAGTTTATCGATAGGGCAGTTATCGTCAGAATCACCAGGAAACTAATATCGATAACGATGCATCAGATATAAATGCCGACGTCGCAGGCCGAAGATGAAGACTTTGGGATAATATATGAAGGTACTGAACGGGTAATTCAGTACTTAAAGGGAGATGAAAATCTAATACCTTGGCGGAATCGAATTCGTTTGTAAGGGAAGGAGAAGAAGAAAGGATTTCGGGAGAATGAAGGCTTTGTACTAGGACTGAAAGAGAATAAAGACTAATTGAATTCTACAGTAAATTTCAGCTAGTAATAACGAATAATCTGTTCAAAAATTACAAGCGGAGTAGGTATATTAGGAAAACGCAGGGAGATACGGTAAGATTTCAGTTAGATTACATCATGGTCAGGCAGAGATTCTGAAATGAGATACTGGATTATAAAGCATACCCAGGAGCAGATACAGGCTCACGTAACAATTTAGAGTAGGCTAAAGACTGCGACTGTTCAGGAAGAATCAATGCTCAAAGAAGCGGAATACAGAAGTAATAAGGTGTGAAGAGATATGCTTGAAGTTCTCTAAGACTACAGGTACTGCGGTAAGGAATGGCATACTAAGCAGTTCAGTTGAAGCGAAGTGGACATCTCTAGAAAGGGTAGTCACAGATGATGGGAAGATAACCATACGTACAAAGAAGGCAGCTGTTAAGAAATCAATGGTAACAGAAGAAATAATTATGTTCAGGGAAATGCAGGAATACAGAGATATAAGTCACGTAGGAATAAAATAAACAGGAAGTGCTGGGAAGCTAAGGCGAAATGACTGTATGGCAAATGTGAAGAAATCGAAAAAGAAATAATCCTCAGAAGGACTGACCATGCACGTAAAAAAGTCAAGTCAACCTTTGATCAAATTAAAACCAAGGGTTGTAACATCACGAGTGCAATAATAATTCCACTATTAAATGCAAAGCAGAGAGGGGATAGGAGGAAAGAGTGCATTGAAGGCACTATGAGTGGGGAGAACCTGTGTGATGACGAGAGAGTAGAAGTCGATATTGAAAAACATAGGGGATCTACCATTATAATATTATAATTAGAATTTAAAAGAGCTTTGGAAGACAAGGTCGAATGAGACAGAAGCGATGATATCATTCAATTAGAATTTCTAAAATCATTGGGGAAAGTGGCAAAAAGAAGCGACTATTCACGTTGCACGTATATTGTATGAGCCGGCCGCTGGTGGCCGAGCGGTTCTAGGCGTTTCATTCTGGAACCGCGCGACCGCTACGGTGGCAGGTTCGAATCCTGCCTCGGGCATGGATGTGTGTGATGTCCTTAGGTTGGTTAGGTTCAGGGGACTGATGACCTCAGATGTTAAGTCCCATAGCCCCATAGTGCTCAGAGCCATTTGAACCATTTGTTTTAATAATATATGAGTCTAGCAATATACCTGCTGACATTCGGCAAAACATCGTCCACACAGTACCGAAGATTGCAGAAATCGACAAGTGCTAAAATTATTGCACGACCAGCTTAAAAGCTCGGGCATCCACGTTGCTGACAAGAATGACGTAAAGGAGAATGGATAAGAAAATTTGGGATGTGATAGATGACGATCAGTTTGGCTTCAGGAAAAGTAAAGGCGCCAAAGTGGCAGTTCTGACTTTTCGGTTGGTAATAGAATCAAGACTAATGAAAAATAAAGACACATTCACATGATTTGACGACGTGAAAGATGTGTACAACAATGTGAAATGGTGTAGGATGACCGAAACTCTGGGAGAAAAAAAGGGTTACTATACGGATAGAAGTGTAATATAAAATATGTACAAGTGGAAAAATGGAATAATTGGAGTCGATTATCAAGAAGGAAGTGCTCGGATTGAAAAGTGTAAGACCAAGGTGTAGTATTTCACCCATATGGTTCAGTCTGTACATCGAAGAAGTAATGAGGGCCGGCCGCTGTGACCAAGCTGGTCTGGACGCTTCAGTCTGCAACCGCGCGACTGCTACGGCCGCAGGTTCGAATCCTGCGTCGGGCATGAATGTGTTTGATGTCTTTGGGGTGGTTGGGTTTAAGTAGTTCTAAGTTCTAAGGGACTGATGACCTCAGATGTTAAGTCCCATAGTGCTCAGAGCAAGCTGAACCATTTTTGAACCAAGTAATGACGGAAATAACGAAATGTTCAACAGTGAATTTAAAATTTAAGGTGAAAGGATTTCAATGATACGATTCGCTGATGACATTGCTACACTCAGTGAAAGAGAAGAATAGTTACAGGATCTGCTGAATGGAATGAACAGTCTAGTAATCGCAGAACAGAGATGAGAGTAAATAGAAGAACACGAAAGTAATGAGAAGTAGCAGAAACGAGAACAGCTAGAAACTTAACATCTGACTGGTGATCACGAAGTAGATAAAGTTAAGAAATTCTGTTACCTAGGCGGGAAAATAGTCCATGATGGACGGAGCAAGAACGACATGAAAAACAGGCCAGCATTGGCAAAAAGCGCATTCCCGTCCAATAGAAGGCCTTAATTTTAGGATGATTTCCTGAGGATATACATTTGGAGCGCAGAATTGTACGGTAATGGGAAGCATGGACTGTGAGAAAACCGGAACACAAATGATCATTAAAAATCAGGTGGAGGTTCTCTCGAGAATCGCTGAGGAAAGGAATATATAACAAACAATCTGAGGCGGCTACTCAGATTGTCTCCTAAGTCGTTAATATACTTCAGGAACAGCAGAGGTCCTATAACACTTCCTTGGGGAACGGCGGATATTACTTCTGTTTAACTTGATGACTTTCCGTCTATTACTACGAACTGTGACCTCTGTGACAGTAAATCACGAATCCAGTGCACAACTGAGGCGATATTCCATAGTCAAGCAGTTTGATTAGCAGACACTTGTGAGGAACGGTGACGAAAGCCTAGTGTAAATCTAAAAATATGGAATCAATTTGACATCCCCTGTCGATAGCACAGATTACACCATGAGTATAAAGAGCTAGTTGTGTTTCACAAGAACGATATTTTCTGAATATGTGCTGACTATGTTTCAATAAATCGTTTTCTTCGAGGTACTTCGTAATGTCCGAACACAGTATATGTTCCAAAACCCGGCCGTAAATCGACGTTATTGAATAGGCCTGTAATTCAGCTGATTACTATTACTTTCCTTTTTAGTTATTGGTGTGAATTAAGCAATTTTCGTGTCCTTATGTACGGATCTTTCTGTGTGCTAGTGGTCGTAAGTAATTGGTAAATATGGAGCTATTGTATCAGCATAGTGTGAAAGGAACCTGACTGTTATACAATCTGGACCGAAGGCCTTGCCTTTATTAAAGTGTTTAAGTTGCTTTGTTACACCGATGAAGTCTACTTCAATGGTTCACATCTTGGCAGTTCTTCTTGATTTATATTCACGAATATTTACTTCGTCTTCTGTGGTGAAAGAGTTTCGGAAAACCGTGTTTAATAACTCTGCATCAGCGACTTTACTGTTGTTATCGCGCAGTGAAGGTATTGATTGCTTCTTGCCACTGGTGAGCTTTATGTATGACTAGAGTCTCTCTGAGTTTTGTGCCAGATTCCGAGACAGAATTTCTGTGTGGAAATTATTAAATGCATCTCGCATTGAAGTACGCGCCATATTTCGAACTTCACCAAAACTTGACCAAACTTGGGTATTTTGGGTAGTTTCAAATTTGGCACGCTTTTTCGTTGCTTCTGCAACAGCGATATGACCCGTTTTGTGTGACATGGGGGATCAGCACCATCACTTGTTAATTTATGTGGTATATATCTCTCAATTACCGTCGATACTACCTCTTTGAAATCATTCCACATCTATTGTACTCTTCCATGATCAGGTTGGAAGAAGACTGACTTTTAAAAAGGCGTTAAGAGAATTTTATCGGCTTTTCTTAAATAGATATAATTTCCTTTTGTTTTTGATGGTTGTAGTTATTACGGTATTCAGCCTAGCATCAACTGCCTTGCGGTCGCTAATCCCTGTATTCGTCAAGATACTCAGTATTTGTCCTGCATTATTTGTTGCTAAGAACTCAAAACTGCTTTCGCAACCATTTACGCTTCGAATGGCCTCATGAACTATTTGTTAAAAACAATTTTCTGTGAAAGCATTCAGTAAAATTTCGGATGACGTTTTACGCCTGCCGCCGGCTTTAAACGCATGATTGTTCCAGCATATCGAGGGTAGACTGAAGTCACCACCGACTATAATTGTATGAGTGGGGTACCTATTTGAGATGAGACTTAAGTAATCTCTGAAATGTACATTAACTATAGCTTCCGAGTTAGTTGTTCGGTAAAATGATCGAATTAATAATTTAGTCCGATTGTCAAGTATAACCTCTACCCATACTGTTTCGCAGGAACCATCTACTTCAATTTTACCACAAGGTAAACTACTTCTGATGGCAATAAAGACCACCAACTGTATTTAATCTATTCTTTCTGAACACTGTTAGGCCGTTTGAAACAAATTCAGCTAAACTTATTTCTGGCTTTATACAGCTTTCTATACCTATAATTATTTGAGCTTCAGTGCTTTCTATTAGGGCTTGGAGCTCTGGTTCTTTCCCAACACACCTACGACAGTTTGCTACCACTGGTTCACATCTTGGCAGTTCTTCTTGATTTATATTCACGAATATTTACTTCGTCTTCTGTGGTGAAAGAGTTTCGGAAAACCGTGTTTAATAACTCTGCATCAGTGACTTTACTGTTGTTATCGCGCAGTGAAGGTATTGATTGCTTCTTGCCACTTTCTAGTAATACCTTACTGTGCTTTACTTGCCCTTTCTACACGCACGCGCTTTCTGTGGTTCCCTGAGATCCCTCTAACCTAAAATAACCGTCCAGTCCCTCCCATACAACTCCCGCTACCGTTGTAGCCGATTCCTGTTCGTAGTGGACGCCTGACCTATTAAGCGGAACCCGGTAGCTCACCACCCGATGGCTCCAGTCAAGGAATCTACAGTCTCACGGTCACAGAACTGCCTGAGCCTCTGATTCAGAACCCTCCACTCGGCTCTGCACCAAAGACCACAGTCGCTCTTATCGCCGATGCTGCAGATGGTGTGCTTCGCCTTAATCTGGCAAGCAAGACTGGCAGTCCTCACTATTTCCGCTAGTCGCCCGAAACCAGAGAGAATCTCCTCCAGTCCAAAGCGACACACATCATTGGTACCTACATTAGCTACCGCCTGCAGTTGGCTGCACCCTGTACTCTTCATGGCATACGGAAGCACTCTTTCCACATCCGGAATGACTCCCCCCGGTATGCACACCGGATTCCTTCCAATCCTTGGCAGCCATATTTCCAAGGGGCCCCATTTCGCGCCTAACGTTGGAGCGCCCAGCTACCGGCAAACCCACCCTCTGTGAATGCCCAGACTTTGTGTGCCGGGAAGCTTCTTCTGGAACGGGGTGGACAACTGCATCTGGTTTAGAGACTTAGTCAGCCACAGATGACGCAAAAACCCGTTCGTCGAACGAACTGGGCAGGCCCTATGATCGGCCCCACGGAAAGTCTTTCGCTGTCTGCCACACTTTCGAATGATCACCCACTCGACTACGGGTGAGGGGTGAACCTCATTGCAGGCAGTAGCCGAGGAGGTCACAGCAGTGGACCGATAGGGTGACTCATGGGACGTGCTCGACGTCCCTCGCATCCCCGCTTCCGATCCCGCACAGTGACGTCCCATGGCAGCAGCCTCAAACTCTTTGATGAAAGCCAACACAGCCTGGAGCTGTGAGAGAAGCGTCAAGAACTCAGCTCGCATCTGTTCACAACAGTCACAGTCCCTCTCCATTACCAAAGTCGCTCCTGCTTGAAGTTCGCAAAAATATGTAATAAACGAAAGGTATACTCGCCTTAATAGCAGCAGGAGCTTACGGTACCCTCTCACTGACGGTCTAACCGAGACTGTTCTAACAAAAACCAACAAAAGCCTGTACGATACGAGGTTCGATACAAGGGCGATTACTCACGCTACCCTGTTATTAAAATAGAAGTTTGTGCCTAGTAAGCACTCAAACACGCAAGAAATTACAAAAATAAACCAGTAACTAAACATGTATCTGTAAATATAAGTCGCTCCTGTTGGAAGCTCGTAATAATACATAAGAAACGAACTGTGTACTCGCCTTATTAGCAGCAGGAACTCGAGTTGCCCTTCACTGACGGTCTATCCGACACTGTCGTTCTATGTAATTTATTATCATAGTACATAGACCGCAGCTACACATTTTCTCTGCTGCCACTTAGTGGCAATTTTTTGTTCCTATCCTGGTTTTATGAGAACTCGCTTAGTGGTCTGTCATCTCATGTTACGATATCATCTAATAACGACCTTGTCCTTGTGCTACCTTTGCACTTTGGTAGTTAGTAGTGGACCGTTCTCACTTTTGTTTAATATTGATTAATTATTAATATCTGAAAGGTTATTTATTTCTTGTATACCAATTTGTTTGTTGTATATCTATGTTAAATCTCTGAAGATGGAAATAATTCCGAAACACTTCACTCTGTGATCAATAACCTGTTTTATGACTTTGCATGCTACCTAGCCAGCTAAAGGACGGAGCTACGCATTATGAGTGGTGCTATTCCCACACACACCGTGAGAAAAACTGTGGTTGCACTAATCTACAGTACCAGCACATCAACCTGTGTGATATCGAAGGTCTAAGAGCATCATAAAACAGGTGAAGAATAGTATGCTCAGCAAGAATGAGAGCCCAGTTGGAAGTCAGGGAGGATCCTAATTTTCTCGTTTCGTGATATTTGGTTAACCTGTTGTTAGGCAAGATATATCTCTCGGAGGCGATAAAATTAAATTGCAGATGACAAGTAATACCTGTTATATCAAATGGCTTAATAAAGCGTTATCAGATAACGTTTGATATGAAAAGAATTCTTCTGAAATGGTGGTTTACGTGGGTAAGATATGCAAGCAGCTCATTTCTGAATTTGATACGAGCTACCGTACCAGAACTGGTTTAAGAGGCACTCCAGAGACTTACATTGTTTTACATCTTGGTATCTATAATTCAATGGAATGTAAGTATCCTCATAAATAACTATTATTTTGTTTCGTGCACGTTGCCTTAGCTTTTGCTTACATATCCAGTAATATCGCCAGCACTGACCCTAACGTCTAGCTGCCAATGATCCAGAACATAATGTTTCTGTAGTATCAGATGATCAGTCTGCGATGGCCCGGAGACATTCCAAATCGTACAAAACCTCGTATTGAATTCATAAAGTAGCTGGTTGCGCATCATATTTACATAAATCGCCTTCTTAAATGACAGTTGCGTTTCGCTATCCACGATGTTTAGAATGAAATCTGCTACTTAATAAATAGTAGACGCAAATACTTCAGTGTTAGAACAATTTGTTGTTGTTCAGTTAGCAAGATCCGTCAGGTCATGGGAAAAACGAAGAGAGCATGCTAACGTCTGAGGTTTATTTTGCTGCTCGCAGAGCCCGCAGGAGTTCAGTCAGTGCGGGCGTCCAGAGCTGTGTGTGTGCGCGGTGTCGTATCGACGGAACATTTTGCGCTTGATTACCATCTTTAGTCCATGGGCCGCTACTACACACCAAAGTCAGCGTGTTAATTACAACTGTTTAGAAATGCAGATTCACAGTCAGTTTATACATTCATGTAGAGAACTGTGGAAAACCAGTCACCTTAAACAATATCTTCAGCGATGAAGACATGTTCGTTAACTTCCCCAGTGCCTGAATTACCGAAAATATGGAACGAAAAAACAAATCTCCTCCCGAACAGGCCTTGGAAGGTCCAACGGTACCGACCGGCCGCCGTGTCATACTCACACCACAGGCGTCACTGGATGCGGATATCGAGGGGCATGTGGTCAGCACACCTCTCTCCCGGCCGTACGTCAGTTTCCGAGACCGGCGCAGCTACTTTTCAACCAAGTAGCTCCTCAGTTTGCCTCACAAGGGCTGAGTGCACCCCGCTTGCCAACAGCGCTCGGCAAACGGGCTGGTCACCCATCCAAGTGATAGCCCAGCCCGACAGCTCTTAATTTCGCTGATCTGACGGGAACCGGTGTTAGCACCGATAATATGCTGCCTGGGAAACATAAGTATAGCACTCAAAATTGAGTAGCAAACGAAATGAAACTTCTCGGGTTCAGACGGTGTGTGATGCTATTTCAGTGATTGCAAAATCGAGTCACGTTAACAGAGAAATTGAGAATATGAGCCCACTTTTATGATGTTGTACTCCTTCGAGCCTGGATATATGGACTGATTGTGTTGAGGAGTGTGTAATACAATCGTTGCACCTTCTCCTCAGGCAAACTGGCTCAGAGCTGTTGTAACTGGTTCTTGATACTCTGAATACTGGCAGTGAGACGGTGTTCACGTCACTCTGCTGGTCAAACGCTTGTTCTATTGGGTCAGATACGGGGATCTTGCTCACAATGGGAGAATCTCAGCTGCACATAGGCAGTTTGTGGAGACACGGGCCGTGAGTAGACGAGCTTTGTAGAAAACGGGGCCGCGCGGTGTTAGCCGAGCGGTCTGAGGCGCTGCAGTCATGGACTGTGCGTCTAGTCCCGGCGGAGGTTCGAGTCCTTCCTCGGTCATGGGTGTGTGTGTTTGTCCTTAGGACAATTTAGGTTCAGTAGTGTGTAAGCTTATGGACTGATGACCTAAGCAGTTAAGTCCCATAAGATTTCACACACATCCCGTCTCCTCACGCCGTGACGGCAGGAGTAACACCGTTGTGCCTCCACAAAACAATGGAAGAACGAGACCTCTTCCCAGGTCACAATAATCCAGGTGTATTTTTAGGCATGTAGTATGTTATTCCATTGATAATCGGGAGTGTTCTTCTCAGCTCAGTCAATGGGCTTGTTGATGATCCAGCTACGTTGAGGATCGCGTTGCCACCCCCCATCCTTCCCTACCCCTATTAGAAAAATATTGCCTTGGTTTTGGGTTCCGTGTAACCATAATACGTCGTTCTCGTATGTAGTCCATAAAGTTCAATAAATGTTAAGGTCTAGAGTGACGTAAATTTTGCATCACGTGCCCTTGGATCCACGTGACTAAGTTGGTTTTTCTTCGCTAGAAAAATTATAGTTCACCCGAAAAAAGGAGAGGTGTAGCTGCGATATGTTCTGGGATCACCCTAGACAGCACGACAAAATTTGCCGCACCAATCGCCATACGTCTTCTGCCGCGTATCATCCGAGACGGTGCTCGTTCGTGTCTTGAACCCGGTAGTCTGCGCATACAGGTGAGACCGTCATGTTTATCGGGTGATCTGTTTACCGACGACTATGATGTACCATGTTGATTGGACTTCTGTATCCAGTGTAACCACATGTATCGTCCGCCACACGATATTCCAACTGATGTATGGGTTCTCGGCCTCCACGACGTTTGATGGACGCCTCTGTTGGAGGACACGATACATCTTCCGCACCGTCGCCTGCTTCGTCGGTGGTACTGCGATATGGACATAACTGTGTTCAAGGTATAAGTGATCGAAAGTGGGGATATGTCTTGCGTCGCCAGTGGTGGTGTATGGGAGGGTGGAGCTAAGGAAACCAGCGGCAAACCCGTCAGACACTCTGGTCGGTGGCGCCACAGTGTGATGTGCGAGCTCCCTCGTAGACGTGGACGAGGCCAAGACCTCCCATGTCTGGGGGAAGGGTCAGCGGTTCATGACTGACTTCGAAGAGCACGCCTGTACTGACGTAGGCTCCGAATGCCGCTAATACATGTCGAGCCATCAGTAACTGTATTGGAAGTACACGCGTTATGTGTGGAAGGCGTAACGCTAGGTAAATATTGACGTATCGTTACCCTTGGAGAATGTCGAGGTTCCGATGACGAAGGGTGGAAATCTGGACCCGAATTTGTTGTAATAATCGGCGATAAGTAAGGGCCGCAGTGCTCGGTATGTAGTCGTGAAACTTTGCTCCGAGACATTTGATAGTACCACCACATGCTGGGGTCAACGCAACTCCTATGCTCATGGCGACCGATTTGATGAGGTTGAGAAAGCTGCCTGAAGCCACACAGTCTGTGGCGCCACGTAAGGGGATCCCGGTGCGGCGCTGACGAAGGCCATAGAGGAGCGGTCCCAGTACCAGAGCATAGAGTGAGATCGACAGCGGCAGCCTTGACTTACCGATCCGGAAAGCGGGATTGCGTGAGACTCCAGTTGACGAGCTCCTTCAGGGTCGCCCCTCGGAGAAGGCGCATCACAACATCGATGGGCTGCTGTAGGTGCTGCATATGTCGGATAACAGACATCAGGTACACGTGATCGACTCGATCCAAAGCTCTCTAGGGTGCGGTATCGACACAGTGCTTTGTGGGTGTTATTGATACCCATAGTGAAGCCCGATCTGGTGAGATGACGTGAGGCAGGGTCTGTCGTATATGGTTTTCTAATAGTCAAGTGAATATCTTCCTGTCACAGCTGACGATTGTGTACAGGCGGTAATCATGCATTTGAGCGCCACCTGTCACTTTGTGTACCGTTATAATTGTTCCTTCTACGAAGGCTGTGGGAAGTGACACCACGGGGGACATAAGCTCCTGATAGATGTCCGTCAACTTGGGGGCCAGTAAATACTGAAAATCTCTATAAAACTCCAAAAAGAGCCTATCGGTGTCAGGAGACTTGTTCAAAGCTCCTTTACCTATGATTTCGATAACTTCGTCTTCCGTATTTTCGTTCAATAATTCAGTTTGTAAGTATTGTGGAACAGTGCCATAAACCAATCGTGAGACTCCTGTCACTGTCGTTGGGTCGGAACATTGAGCAAAATAAAGTCGTGCGTAATCGTCGATGAAGGCTGCGCTAGTACTGCGTTGTGTGGTGTGGCTACAATCGTCTGCAGTGCCGATGGCCTGTATCAGCGCCCGTCTTCGCACTTTACGGTATCGAATGACGTGGTACTTGGTGGACCGTTCCGTTGCTAGTCTGTCATGCATTTGCGCACGGACGATCGTGCCTTCGGCACACATGTGCGACGATCTGTGCCTTCGCATGCTGTACTGACATTTGTCGTTCCGGCGTGGGTGGCAAGGATGCACATTCTCAGAGGACGTTGAAATAAAAATCGAGGGTGCGTCGCCTCCAAGCAGCGGTCTCACGACCGAACGTAATCAACGTTCTTCGTAGGGCTGGTGCACTTCCACCACGAACTGATCGATGTAGGATACGTTGGGAGGCGGTGGACACACGACCTCCACGTGACCTCAGTGGAGCGCCGAGAATCCGGAAAAGCGAGATGAGCGAGGTTTAACTTCCAGGGATGTCGGCTGCGCCACACCCTTTCGTGACGAAGCGTGACAACACATATTTTTGATCAGAAAAGGCTACGACCACAACTCCGTGTCGCTCACTGTTGCCACGAGAGAACGGGAGACGTAAATCCTATCTATGTGTGTAGACGAGGCCGGCCGCTGTGACCAACCAGTTCTAGGCGCTTTAGTCCCGAACCACGTGACCGCTACGGTCGTAGGTTCGAATCCTGCCTCGCGCACTGAAGTGTGTGATGTCCTTAGGTTAGTTAGGTTTAAGTAGTTCTACGTTATAGGGGATTGATGACCACAGATGTTAAGTCCCATAGAGCCATTTGAACCAGTTTTTGAGTAGACACGTGAAATGAGTAAATACTTTTCGATTCCCATGGACTTGTCCCCATGTATCTACCGTCTGGAGATAGCTGATGAGTGTCCTACGTTCGGGCAGTGGTGAATGGCCTGACAGCTGATCTTTGGGTGCTTGCGTGCTATTGAAATCGCCCCCTATAATTAAGTCATCGTACCTGCCCTGAAAACAAGTTGCTACTCTTTCTGCGAAGAAGAGTGATCGGTCGCGATGGCGATTTGTTCCGGAAGGGGCGTACACGTTGATAAACTGAGCACATAGCACCGGTACAGCCATTCCTCTATCATCGGCGAGATATCGCACTTCGTCCGCCACAAGGTACTCGCTGAGGGGAACTGTGACACCGCTGTTAGTTGGTGAAACGTGTGAAACATGAGCCATATGACCATACATACACGAGAAATCGTCCATTAAGACATTGTCAATATCTGCTGGACTGAGCTTTTCCTGTAGCAGCAACAACTTCGTACGTGTTCGAATATGTTAACGTTGATGGTCGCTGAATGATATGTCTATAGATCGTTGCGTACAATGGGGGCCGCCGTCAGATTCCCCTTAAACGCTGGTGTCCGTGATTTGCAGGGCGCGCCGCGCCTTCATCTGATGCTACTCAGGAGGGGCTGTGGCGTGTGAGGAGACATCCATTTCCTCTTCCAGCGTAAAATCGTCTTCAGTGACGTCCGCCGAAGGTCCGTAACTTAACCGTGGCTGCAGTAGGACACTTGCGATGTGCGTGACCAAGGGTCAATTCGCAGTTCTTCTGGCTGTGTACCTGAGGCAGGCGCTGGTCTTCTATTTGCCTGCGAGAGCGAAAACGACTATGTCGAAGTCAGGGAAAGCAACAGGCCAGGGTGACCCACTGTCACCCGAAGCAATCGTTTGAGGGTGTGCGACATAGCTTGCTATGTTTCCTTGGCCACCTCTGTTTTCAGATGTGACTTTCAATCTTCGAAAAAGTGTATGGTTGCCACACCACATTCCCCTCAGTGAGAAACGTGCAGGTCGGTTGAACTCTATTGTCGAGTTCCGTTCGAATCTCCCTTTGGAGTCGACAGGTGACCTCCTTCAATCTCTGTTGAATCAGTAATTTGTGTTAATCAATCCTAGAAATGCTACGGGAGTGCAGTATAATGTTCCCTGTCTTCCAAGTGGTGTTATATCTGCCATGATGGTGGACTGTGTCACCCCAACGTAGTTGAGGTTGATGGCCGTTACCGAAAGGGGTGACGCCACGTCACCTAACCGGATTTGTGTAACCCGACGTTGAATACATGCCGAACGTTCATGATCCTCTTGGCCATACCCAGAACGAATATGAGGCTGTCCATCGCACATCATGACTGCTCAACATCCACCTATGCCTAGATGGGATGGCACGCGTTTTTTTTTTTTTTTTATTCAGGCAATTTGAATGGGAATTCAAGGACTCGTAGTGTGTTATAGGAAGAGTTAGCCGAAGGTAGGAGGTTTTTACATACATTTTCTGCAAACAGTTCAGCTATTTAATGATGGGAAACGCAATAACAACTTTTAAGTAACAACAGAGAGGAATTTTGTGAACCCTAGTCCTTCGTGATCAATGGTAACTGCCCCAGTGTGACCACTGGAGTGTTGGTGTTGGAACATCTCCTCACAACAGCGTGACATAACTCGACATCGACCATCTTCACGTAGACGATGCTACTTGTGTCGGTTAGGTGAATACTGGCGATGTGCTGTAGTGCTATTTTAACTTAATCATGGATGAGGCATTCGATTTCAAATGCTTGTGATCTTGTGTGGTCAGGCAGGAAGCTGTTGTTGACGGTAGCTTTTCTGTAGCGATGAGCTGTAATGCGTCTGTGTGAACAGACGCGAGCACTAGCTATGTCGAGGAATAAACAAAGTACGTGCGCTCGCGACTCTGCGGACGGGACACAAACAAGACGTCCTTGCTGCTCTCCTGCCGATTGCAGACTGACCTCTTTGTCCACAGTGAGATGAGTTATACATTACGGCACTGAGCGACTGCTCAGTGCGTTATCACTGCTGAGTGCCTTGTAGACAGAAAATCAACACTGATTAGCGAAGAATAATTTTATTGTGCTTTGAGTCATAGCTCACGACTGATAGTCGACAAGCTGGTTATAATATACAGACCGATTTGCAAAAGTTCTGCAGTTCCTTAGTTTACAAGGAGTTTAATTACGTTGCAGGGAGCAGAGACACGAATATCCGTCATCGCACAAAATCGTCATTCTAAATGGACAGAGCATAAATGTATAAACTTAGGCAAGGTTTCCACTACCATCGTTTACAGAATTCCTTTCTATTGTTACTTAAAAGTTGTACTTTCATTTTTATGACTAAACAGCTAATCTGTTTGCAGAAAAAATGTGTAGAAACCTCATAACTTCGGCTAATACTCCGTATAACATATGTGTAGCCACGTGTTACTCCTAGTCTGTGACGTCACTAGAGCTTCAGCCAATAATACGACATTTCCAATCACGTGATCAGATCTTGTGTTAAATGATTTTTAAGCTTTAGTTGAATAAAAATAACAGATATTTTGTTAGAATATTGACATAAATGCTGCTTTGAATGCTATAATCAATCAGAATAAAAACAATCCAAATCATATTTTTAACATAGCAAAATAGCCTATGGTATTGTAATACCCGTTACCGAAGAGAGATTCTAGGGAATGGTATGACAATGTCCAGTAAGTGATTGTTTATAATACGGAACTGTAAAATATGTATTACAACTATCGGGTTCAGACCATAGGACACCCAGAGATCTTGCAACTGTCGAAAGTGCATTAAGTGTCTTTTCACATGACATCCATTTTGATTGGGGTTGCTTTTTCGCGGAATTAAACTACGAACGCTCTCAGTCAGTCACATTGGCCGCTGCCGCCCTCGGCTTTAGAAGCTCGAAAGTGATGTGAAGACCGAAAATTGGAAGTTTGTGTTCATGAAGTGAGAACTGAGCTGTCTGATATAAACCGACCAGAAACTCTACCTCCCAGATAAACTACTTGCACAGAATTACGATTTAGTGTTTACAGAAACCACATCCACAAGGTAGACAGTACGAAGGTTTATATTTCAGTATCTTTTGCGAATGCTCACCAAGTGCTCGAAACGAACGTCAGTCAATTTAGGCATCATTTCATTTCCCAATGGCCAACAAACTGACGTGGCCAAAGAATTATCTTCATTTATATTTTACATGCCTCATTACACAGCGATTTTTCATTGCCATAGCAGTAACAGGACAGACGACGGTTGTCCTAAGACTGCTTAATGAATACGTAATGAAATGGACGTGGTGGTTTAAAAAACTAATGGCAGCATGTAATTATTTTTTAGAGCTGTTACTAAATGACGTTGTACGGCAGCGTTGGCTAACACACTCCGAAGGGCAGGTGCAGTGGCTTCATTAGGAAGGTTTTACTGTTCTCGCGCACAGTGCCACATTTCCTTCGCGACGTGAGAGTTGAGTGTTTATGCGTACCTGATAAGTGTAGATGACTGTAGTCGGCGTGTGTGGTGTGGTGTCATGTACCTGTTGGATGATGATGAGAGAAGGGAGAGGGGGAAATCCAGTGCTGGCACAAAGTGTACTTCTCTCGAACAGCACCAAGGATGTCGCCTGGCTTAACGTCCTCACTTTTAGTGTAATAGTTGACACTGTACAAAGCAGCTTGCAGCCAGAAGCATGGTTCAGCTGGCTTTGAGCACTATGGGACTCAACATCGGAGGTCATCAGTCCCCTAGAGCTTATAACTACTTAAAGCTAACTAAACTAAGGACATCACACACATCCATGCCCGAGGCAGGACTCGAACCTGCGACCGTAGCGGTCGCGCGGTTCCAGACTGTAGCGCCTAGAACCGCTAGGCCACAATGGCCGGCCAAGAAACATGATCCTCGCCTACTGTGTAGAACAAGGTGGCTGCTAACAGATCTCAGTAATGAATTAAATATTACAATTTGGATATATAGGGGAAGAACTAGCGCTTAAATTGTAGTTCTATAATATTCTCATTATGTACCTAATCATTTATCGCCTCCATGCTAGGTGGATAATAGCTCGTTAAATGCTGACAATTTGTATTCGATGCTCTAATTGTATTTTATGTATTTTATAAAGTCGTTGTTACTCAGTGTTCACATTGTAATCTGACAAATTGTCATAAGCACTTGACAATTTGAGAACTGGTGAATTAGAAATACCTAAATCTCACAAAGCAGATCTGGAGTACATTCGTATTCTGTGAGGTGCAACTTTGGCCAGGATATTAAGTCTCCCGCAATCGTCTGATGTGCGTAAAATATGGACAAGATATATTTTGGCAGCTTAAATGATGACTGAGAGTATATGTTCCTTGCGTGTAACTTATTGACAAGTTTACGAGCTATTGTACATAATAATACTCACTCACTCCATCTTCAGGCCACGAGTGGCCTACCGGGACCATCCGACCGCCGTGTCATCCTCAGTGGAAGATGCGGATAAGAGGGGCGTGGGGTCTGAACACCACTCTCCCGGTCGTTTGATGGTATTCTTGACCGAAGCCGCTACTATTCGGTCGAGTAGCTCCTCAATTGGCATCACGACCTGAGTGCACACCGAAAAATGGCAACAGCGCATGGCGGCCCAGATGGTCACCCATCCAAGTGGCAACAACGCTCGACAGCGCTTAACTTCGGTGATCTCACGGGAACCAGTGTATCCACTGCGGAAAGGCCGTTGCCACACATAATAATACTACCATAAAAAATTTACGATTGCAAGTATAACACAGAACTTATCAATATGCTGTGTAGAAGTAAAAAGCTCGGCACGTTCGAACACTTCAGTACTAACTGACCACGGTTGCATCTTCCTTTGACTCGGCAGAAGTGAGAGTCACGCCGATATAGAACGCTCAGCGGTAACACTGGACACGGGAAGTGTATTACATTTCTTCTTATTTAACTGATTTACGCTTAGAATAGTAATTATATCAACATTTTTCAAATGTATAAGAATATAAAAAATTATAAAAGTAAAACGGAGGACCACTCAAGTGGACACTTCCTTTTCTTTTCTTGAAAATTCATTCCAGCTCTTCCCCTTCTCTCCTACCCTCTGTCACGAGATTAATTTCATCAATTTGCCTTATATTTCATCGTACTGGGTGCGCTGTAATTCTAGAATGAATTCTGTTCACATGTAGTGCGCTGTATTTCTTTAATGACTTCTGTTTCCGTTTACGCATTGTAATCTTCCAGGGTAGACTTTGCGCGTTGTATTATGCAAGTTGGTGTGTGGCTAAGTTACACACTGTCTTCTTCTCTTGGTGTCTCAGTCTCTCGGGTGTAACAAATTCATCAGCAGTCGCAGCGTCACATGACGTTTTATCCAACTTGGGCATACCTAGAGTATGTGTTTCGCAATGTAGTTGCCATTTCCGCAAGCGTATCTGTTGATCAATGCGATGTGCAGTAGCTGCTTTTCATAGGGAATAAAGTCCAGGATGTATAGCTGGAGTCAATAAAACTGTATACTGCACTCAGAACACGGTGCTATCGCCTCTGTGGACGTTCGTCTGTGTAGTTTCTGACCGTTTTGTAGATGCAGCAGCAGTTTAGTTTCCTGTCTATCCATAGCCTAGGATATCGTGACATGTTCCGAAAAAACGCCAAATATTTGTGAAAAGCAAGATTACAAATGACATTACCGTTTTTTTCACCGCAAAATTTAATCTTGCCGTTTATAATCAGACTTAAAATAAAACACAAAAACATTTAAACATATTTATGTACTATGTGCAAAGCCTGTCGTATGACTGGATAAAATGTGAAGCGATATTATTATAAAGCGATCGGAAAAGCCCCGGCTAGCTCCAGGCAGTTTTGCACCGTGGTATTCCAGACCAGAGCCTCTCCAACTGCCCCAACATCCCTCCCGGTAGCTGCTCGGTCACTATGGTGGATTGCTAACCAGAGGGACCGGAGTTCGATTTCCGGCGGGTCAGAGATTTTTCGTTCGAGGACTGAGTGTTGTGTTTTCCTTACGTTTCTAGCGTCAGAAATGGCATTCCATTTTTGAGGTGGCAGTACGAGCAATAAATTAAATAAAAGTTGATGTGGTTTCCATCGAAGGTCAAGAAGGCCATACTTAAATATTTATAATGTCAAACACCATATTGACGTCACGGATCGGAAAGCAAATGGACACCCATGCGGCAACTTAATGGGAATATCCACGACCTCAATGAAGATACTGTTCTCGTACGCTGGAAGCGAGAATATTTCTGTTATTGATAAATTCAATAGTTACGATTTCTAAAAGATAATGTGGGGATATAATAATGCCAAAGAAGTAATATTTATTTAAAACTCAAGTATTATGCATTAATACATAGCTCGCGCTACTGGTAAGGCAGTGTAGCAGACATATTTAATGAGAACTAAACTAAGTTACAGAAACAGTGCATTCCTCTGAGTTTTGTGAATATGCATCACAATCGAAATACTCTCAAAGGAACAGGACAAATATCAGAGAGCATAAAGTCAAATAATCAACTCACAATTAAACTCTATTTACAAAGATATGCATTCGGTAAATAAAGAAAACACAATATTAATATTGTTCTGTGTAATATGTGCAGACGATATTGTAATGACTCACGACGACATGAAACAAGCAAACACAACAGTGCGATAATTACAGAAGCTCCGTTAAATAACTGTTTCACATTGGCTCTGTTCAAGGCTCATAATTTGTTTCAACATTCTAAAGAGAAAAGGGGGCTATTACAGATTAGTATACTGTCTGCGTCAAAAACTACAGACAAGGTCTACAAAGTTGTTTGGCTAAAGATTTATGAAGAAAATTTTGCGTGCCACCGTCTTGTTTACGGAACTATATCCCCCATTTTCATGTACTTGTGGTGGTGGTGGTGGTTGTGGTTAGTGTTTAACGTCCCGTCGACAACGAGGTCATTAGAGACGGAGCTCATGCTCGGGTTAGGGAAGGATTGGGAAGGAAATCGGCCGTGCCCTTTCAAAGGAAACATCCCGGCATTTGCCTGAAGCGATTTAGGGAAATCACGGAAAACCTAAATCAGGATGGCTGGAGACGGGATTGAACCGTCGTCCTCCCGAATGCGAGTCCAGTGTGCTAACCACTGCGCCACCTCGCTCGGTGTACTTGTGGATATGTGTCTGATAACAATGAGTTAATCCTCAACGATGGAACTGCTGCATTGTACCGTAACTGGTTACATAAATAATTGTTAGGTTTTTATAATGTTGAAGTAGTCATCTTAACAGTTCTCAAAACACCCAGCGCAGTATACACTCAAGAGATCTGGCTGGAACTCTGACCTCCTGTTAGCAGCTGCGAAAGTACGTAAACAATACAGTACTTAAGCAAATATTTGAAGAAGAAGTGGCCGGCCGAAGTGGCCGTGCGGTTAAAAGGCGCTGCAGTCTGGAACCGCAAGACCGCTACGGTCGCGGGTTCGAATCCTGCCTCGGGCATGGATGCTTGTGATGTCCTTAAGTTAGTTAGGTTTAACTAGTTCTAAGTTCTAGGGGACTAATGACCTCAGCAATTGAGTCCCATAGTGCTCAGAGCCATTTGAACCATTTTTTTTTTTGAAGAAGAAGTAGCATATATGATTCAGGGTTTCTGTCAGTACGGTCATTTAAGTAGTGTAATGTTGATATTATTTTGCCTCAATTGTTGCAGAGTAATGCATGGACATGCGAGAAAAATATTGTATAGCCTCACGGCTATCAGAATCAAGCAAACACAACTACCAGCTGAGCTTGTTTACTGTTTACGGCTGCCACCGTGATTATATAAGGGTCTCTTCTCCTCTCTTTGATTATGTTAACTTCATTTCAGAGTCTTTTAAGACACCCACACACTACTCTGCCTTGTACTTCGCTGACACCATGTGCTGTCTTATTGTGGACACCCAGCGTCACGAACTGGCGTAGTAGTTCTTTCATCTCTAATGCCGTAGTATTCAGCAGTTACTTAATTTCGAAAGCGTTAAGGTATGTCAAAGAGAACATGAAGTCAACAGCTGGTGCAGAAGGATACCGCCATCAGAAACCTGGTAATATCTCACCCACTACACCATTGACGCATGGACTAACTCGCACAGTAGAGCCCTTCCTTGTTTACAGTTCCAAAGTAATTACGTTCTATTCGTACGATCCCAGTCAAATGGCTGAGTAGGTCGTTTCGAATCTAAGCACTTGCGTTCTTCCAATTTCTAAATATCAAATTCTCTGCGACTACTACTCCCATTCGCTGCGAAGTTCATAGGCAGGAAGCTTTTCTCCCATTTGATTTTATTTCATGTTCATCGCTCACAAAACAAGATATTCACATATTATGAGCTGAAGGAGCACTGTAGATGATTCGAAACTGAGTGATTTGAAATAAGAAACCAGGGAATGGAAGTGATTTTTTTTAATTGTCGTTGACAACGTGCACCCTGCAGCAACAACAAGAGGTCGTAGAAGCTTTTTCAAGTAACGAAAGAAAGTTAAGTAAAAATCTTCTGCCTGGTGTGTTTCCTCAAGAAATACAATAAACAGACTCGGAGATCAACCGCTATTAACATGGTTAAATTTATGTTGCATCATTTTCATTAATCTAATATTTTGTACGGTACGGTTCACCTGCCGGTAAGCGGAGACGGTGGTCAACCGTATAAGTAACAACCAAGTTGCTGTAGCGTGAATACAGTGGAGCTGGTGTCATGGGAGCCCAGATCACACTACGTAGTTGGCACTTTTACCCATGTTCTGAAATTACTATAATAATAACTCTGGGAGTCACGCCCGAGTGTACTTCGCACCACAGTTAATCACTCCCCTTCCGGTTGTAATCGTAAAAGAAAGTAGGGAAAAACGACTGCCTGTATGACTCTGTTCAAAAAATCTCTCTTATTTAGCTCTTAGAGTTGTTTATAGAAGAGTTCAGAATTATTCAGAAAATCCTGATTCTCCTAGTTCTTTAACAGCCTTTACCGAAAAGATCGCCTACCTTCCTGGATTTACATCTAGGCTAACGGAAAATTTTCGTAAACTATCGTACAGACAGAACGTGGAAGTACAAAATCCAAAACCGCGCTCCTGAAGTACTTCTGTGTACAATTCATTGAAATAGATCTTACCATTAGCGCAGGGAAGGGGAATTTTGGGTGGTAAAAACTGTGGAGGAAGATCAAAGCTAGCAGCACTAAGAAAGTCCGTAGCAGGAGGTGAAGAGGTTTGCATAGGACAGACTATCGTGGAGATCAGAATAAAACTAGACTGGAAACGAGAAAAACAACAAGGCCTAGACTTTTAATATATGTGTCTATGTTAAGCGTTTACAGGACTTCTTAATTTTATTAGAACACGAGTACCATCTGTACACAGATGGATCACACTCTTCATATCACAATATGGCAGCACATTACTATGACTAACAGACACGTCATAGTGTTCGATCCTAGTCCCTCCAGAATCTGCTTACAGCGGTGTCCACTGCAAAATGTCTAACGGCTGAAATAGAGAGACAGCAAACATTCTGACCGACTCCTATCACTAGCGCTGCTCATACGGAATAATTTAGTCAATAATACCATCATTCGCTTGGTGTATCACATAACAGAAGCTGTGAATAATTACAGCGGTCGTTGCACGAAAATCACTACGATATGAGTAAAGAGGCATAATGGCACCAGGGGCAACGAAATTTCCAACGCCGTTGTTAAGAATGTTATCCACCAGGGAACTACGACGTACGAACGTGTTCCGTACAGGCCTTTTTCAAGGCGTACGATGGCAGATCGGAACACTGTAAACAACATCTGGTGAATGTTGTATCAACACAGGGGACCACATTATGCATATATACTACCAAGCTTTCGTGGGCGACCGTACCTTTTGCTTGTAATATAAAAAGTTTCTGGTCACCATATTCCGGCTCCTCTTCAAAATCTGCACTTGTGTCAGGTACAATAATTGTGCGCCCCGATAGCTAAGTGGCCAGCGTAACGGATTGTCGTCCTACGGGCCCCGGTTCGATTCCAGGCTGGGTCGCCGATTTCCTCCGCTCAGGGACTGGGTGTTGTGCTGTCTTCATCATCATTTCATCCCCATCCGGCGAGCAGGTCGCCCAATGTGGCGTCGAATGTGATAAGACCTGCACCAAGGCAGCCGGTCCTGCCCCACGAGAGGCTCCAGGCCAATGACGCCAAACGCTCATTTCCATTTCTAGGTACAATAATTGACTGCTCTCTATGTAACTGTTGGGACCACTTCGATACCATTTACTAGAGTGCGTAGTATTTCATGAAAAGAGCTTCCCACCAGAATGAAGACTAAATTGCCGGCCGAAGTGGCCGTGCGGTTAAAGGCGCTGCAGTCTGGAACCGCAAGACCGCTACGGTCGCAGGTTCGAATCCTGACTCGGGCATAGATGTTTGTGATGTCCTTAGGTTAGTTAGGTTTAACTAGTTCTAAGTTCTAGGGGACTAATGACCTCAGCAGTTGAGTCCCACAGTGCTCAGAGCCATTTGATTTGAAGACTAAATTAGTTACAACAAATCAAACATATAATAACATTTTACCGGCTGAACGCGTTGTGATACACTAGTATGTAGCCAATATGTTTACAACCAATGTAAATATTCTATCGCGTGTGTGGAAATAGAGTAATGAGTTTGTGTGTGTGTGTGTGTGTGTGTGTGTGTGTGTGTGTGTGTGTGTGTGTGTTAGTACCACGTCTTTTATTTACCAAAATAATTGTTACTCATTATCACTTGTAGCATGGCATGTATCGGAAGCTTGCTGAGTGTATTATGTCTGAAGGCCACTAATAAAAAGCAGGTTAAGGAGCATACCAACAATACTATTTTCTAAAACTATTTGTATGTTTCTCCAACCTATCGACATTAGTTTACATGTCGAAGCAACGTTGAGAGTGCTCCAAGGAGGTGTGGTAGAGTCCTAGCAGTTCATGTTGTACATTAATGATTTTGCATACAACATAAACAGTAGCCTCGAATTTTTCGCGGACGATGCTGTTATCCATATTGAAGTATTGCTTATAAAGGAAGCTCCGAAAATACTCATTCAGATTCTGATAAGATCTCAAAGAGTGGCAAGTTGCTTTAAATATTTAGAAATATGAACCTGTCAGAAGGATGTAGGTTGCACTAGTTACTCAGAGATGAAGAAGCTAGCACAGGATAGAGTAGCATGAAGAGCTGCATCAAAACAGTCTCTCGACTGAAGACAACAATAGCAGAACTGTTTACTTCAGAAAACGGAAACACATAGTATACTATGCCCATAATGTCAATTAATCACCAGTGCAATTGGTCAACTAATACAAATATCTGACTATAACAATCAGTCGTGATACGAACTGGAACGATCAAAGAGTCTCAGTTATAGGTAAATCAGGTGGCAAACTGCGGTGCCTTTATAGAATCCTAGGGTAAAGCAGTCGTTCTAGAAAGGAGATGGATACAAAACGTCGTGTGACTCATCCTACAATGTTGCTTAAGTATGTGGGACCCATACCAAACAGGAGCAACAGGAGATATTGGAGGGACACAAAGAAGAATGGTCACATGCTTGTTCAACCCATGTGAGCCTCAGGAAGAGAACTGGATTGGTAGATGCTTGAAGATTGAGGCGAATCAACGCGTGAAAATCTATTTAGGAAGTTTCTAGAACCATTTTAAGGGATGTGTCCAGAAATTTACTACAACTCCCTTACGTATCTCTGCTACAGGGTTCGTGAAGACCAGAGTAGCCTAATTATTTTTCTCTAAATTCTGCTACCAGTCACTTTTTTATTTTATGTTCAACATAATACGACGCATTTCGAACATGTTCTGTTCATCTTCATACGTTTATACATATATACATACAGAGAAATGTTACTTAGGAATAAACAGTCTTAAACTAGATCAATCTAGAACTCTTTGTTCATTGTTTGTTCAAAATGGTTCAAATGGCTCTGAGCACTATGGGACTCAACTGCTGAGGTCATTAGTCCCCTAGAACTTAGAACTAGTTAAACCTAACTAACCTAAGTACATCACAAACATCCATGCCCGAGGCAGGATTCGAACCTGCGACCGTAGCGGTCTTGCGGTTCCAGACTGTAGCGCCTTTAACCGAACGGCCACTTCGGCCGGCCATTGTTTGTTACTGTAGCGGCTGGTGTGGCATTTGGGCTGGGAGGGAAGAGCGGGACAGTGGATGGCTAGAAATAGAAATCAGTGATGACTTCTGTTGGTGTTCTTCCTCGTGGTTGACTATGTATGATATCACAGCCATGTCATCATCTTGCTGCTTCACTTGCATAACTGGAGTAATGGCTCTGCCATCGCTGTGATGCCACACCAGCTGCTACAGTAATAAACAGTGGACAAAGAGTTCTAAATTAACCTAGTTTAAGACTGTTTATTTTTAAGTGACATTTCTCTTTATGTATTTATGTATAAACGCATGAAGATGAACAGAACACGTTCGAAACGTGTCGTATTATGTCAGATTAAACATAAAACAAAAAAGTGACTGGTAGCAGAAATTAGAAGTAAATAATTATCCCACACTATCACGGTTCACAAACATAGCCATTATGTTCGAGAGTAATTAGGATTAGTCTAATTACAGCACGCACAGAGTCATTTAAACAATCTTCTTTCCGGCGTTCCGTACATGAATGCAGCAAGACCAATCTCTAATAACTGGTACAATAAAACATACCCTCTACCATGCAGTTCACAGTGGTTTGCTGGTTATAATTCAGATGTAGATATCCCTTACTGTATGCTATTCCCTTAAGTATTTTTAATTCATTTTTGGAAATCTGATTGTGGGAAACGCACATTGTTGGCGCAGCATTACGAACTCCTAAGCTGCAGGTTTGCTGCGTTATAGGAAACTGGGAATTGGTAGGTATTATTGTGTCGGTGAAAGTTACTTTCCTGTATAACCTGTAAATCGTAAACAAACTCTTTGGCATCAAAAAATGGCTCTGAGCACTATGGGACTTAACTTCTGAGGTCATCAGTCCCCTAGAACTTAGAACTACTTAAACCTAACGAACCTAAGGACATCACATACACCTTTGCCCGAGGCAGGATTGGAACCTGCGACCGTAGCGGTCGCGCAGTTCCAGACTGTAGCGCCTAGAACCACTCGGCCACCCCGGCCGGCTCTTTGGCATCCTCAGGTCAAGGGTAAGATGTGTGAACCTGATTGAGGTGGCTCCTAAATCCGTTATGAGCTTAGTTATAACGTACTGTGAATTTATACTTTGGAAACAACTGTTTAATTATCTGGTGGTATCTCTCCTCAAGCGCAGTACATTATCAGTGAAGCCGGTACTGTATTTCAGAATCTTACCCATTAATATTAGCTGCCCAAAGCATTTGTCTAAGATACACAGGAAAACAACTTCTATAGCCACAGTAATTCTCAGCAGCCTACCACACACGAACATGTAGCCTTCCGCTCCACAGCGCACCACCTGATATCTGTACCACACATCAATTAGATTATGCAAATGACTTAAAAATAGTTGAATAGCATACTGTACTGTATAAAGTCCTCCAAAAACTCGTAAAACAGATAGTAGAAATACGAGACGGAACCTATCAGCACTTCAATATCCCCCTTAGAAGGCACTAAATCACACTATGAGAAATAGAGCCCTATGCTACACGTAGGTAGGACTTCACATGTACTTAGGTACTTGCAGAGAGCTAAAATCCAGGAAGTATACGTCAGATTTTTTTTACTACGAATACAGTTGTCCACATTCTGTTCATCGATGCAGAAAAGATCCCACTTTTAGAACAGAGTGGGATTTATAGGATTTTCCACAATTTTTATGGCTAAGTATATATGAGTGAATTAGTTGGGTCCATAACCTATAACTACTAGACTGAATGTGAAAGGAGTAGGTGTCTGAAAAAAGGAAGATTCCACCACCACTAAATATGCTCTCAAAGAATGTCATTCTTATGATATTAAATGTGATGTACTTCACAGAGAAACAAAACGCAGAACACTAACATTACTCGAGATTTTGGCTATAAGTAATGACCAATCGAAGAATCGAGGCTTAATCCTCAATTATCAAATACAATTATTCACCCAACCTAACATAGCAGCATCCGGTTGAAAACTTTGTCACCATAATATGCTTCATACAAACTATATGAATGTTCCACACCCACGTTCCATTGACTCCTTCCTTCTGAGCCCTCCTTTTCTTTTTTGCCTGTTAATTTCACTCACCAACTATTTTGTCAATGTAAAACAGTGGTCTGTGCCAGTACTAACTAGTGTACTATGTGTAGCCTGTACGTTCTCATAATTCTAATCTTTGAGTATAATGTGATACAAGATTTAGTTGTTCCTAGCTTTTCTGTGCATCTTATTGAGCTTGTGTTTTTGTGTTGATGTTTAATTGTGAAAGGTCACACATATTTCGAAAAATATTGTTCGCTCTGCTACATACTCTCGTTGATACTGTGTGGATTACCTGCGTAGACTTGTCCGAGGGTGCCCTAGAAAGCCGAAAACGGATCACCAAGAAAAATAAAACAAATGTTATTGTGAAACACCAACTATGTGTATTTGAGATTTTAGTAATGTACATTTATTCACATTGCAAGCAAGCAGTCACTGGTCACATCAAACAGAAATCCAGTCCGGGTCATGGTGAGTTCCCCTACACTCAGTTCATAAAGAGTCAACGTGACAGATCGCTAAAAGTAAGGTAAACCATGTAGTTAACACGTTGTTACGATCATTCAGCTGTCAGACACCGCATCAGAGTGTGCAGCTAGTATCAGATGACAGCAGCCACTCACCTCGATTCATCCACTTTTTTTTTTTTTTTTTTGACAATAACTTACTTCTTTCTCTTTCGTTCCACGTGCGTCGAAGTGGAAGTAACTGTCCACAGTCTAGCGTAAGTGAGTTGTGAATGATTTAGAAGTGGAGGCAAGCAGCACACCAGGTTGCCTGCTGGCTTGGACGCCAGGTGGAGCTGTTCCCGCACAGACCACACCACGTGCGTCCGCGCAGCAATTATCGCAGACCGTTTTAAACCACGTGTGCGCACACAGCGGTTAATTTGCAATTACGGCCCTGTCACGTTCCCACGCCGGCCGCGCCCCAATATGCGATGCGCTGCTAACGTGCGCCAGCTGCAGCCACCAGCCGCTAGGAGCGCCACAGTCGTAGCTCATGTGTAGACAGTACAAGGGTAGCAAGTAACTGCGGCTTTGCGAAGCAACGGCTTTTAAAAGCTGTTCCAGAATGAGATTTTCACTCTGCAGCGGAGTGTGCGCTGATATGAAACTTCCTGGCAGATCAAAACTGTGTGCCGGACCGAGACTCGAACTCGGGACCTTTGCCTTTCGCGGGCAAGTTCTCTACCAGCTGAAAAGTTCATATCAGTGCACACTCCGCTGCAGAGTGAAAATCTCATTCTGGAAACATCCCCCAGGCTGTGGCTAAGCCATGTCTCCGCAATGTCCTTTCTCTCTGGAGTGCTAGTTCTGCAAGGTTCGCAGGAGACCTTCTGTAAAGTTTGGAAGGTGGGAGACGAGGTACTGGCAGAAGTAAAGCCGTGAGTACCGGGCGTGAGTCGTGCTTCGGTAGCTCAGATGGTAGAGCACTTGCCCGCGAAAGGCAAAGGTCCCGAGTTCGAGTCTCGGTCCGGCACACAGTTTTGATGTGCCACGGAGTTTCAGAAGCTGTTAATTTGCTGGAAGGTGGTGACACGCAAGAAAATTCATCTTGCTGTTGTGTCTAGGGCAGCAGCAGTGATGAACGAAATATAATGAGAAATGCTGTCGAAGCACCAGGGTGTGCCAATATGGTTCATCCTAATCCACAAGACTATATCATCTATATGACGTAAATACAAAATGAGGGATAACTTCGGCTCAGTGGTTTTTATTTCCAGTCTAAATGAGATTTGATGCTTTCAGCGTTTGTCTATACCGGTGTCACTGCCAGTCTGGAGCGAAAAGCTCTCCTGCACAGACAACTTCATGGAACAGAGCTACTGAGCCATGCCTTAAGCCGTCGGCACACGGACCGAGCATCCGAACGTTGAGCGTGCCGAGTTACTGACATCATAGCGTCGAGTAGAAGAGCAATATCTGGCATGTGAGATATTCTGAGTGTGCGTCTGAGCGTTGACCAATGAGATGGCACAACGCTACCTACGTCACACTGACACAAACTCCCTTCAGTACAAAGTTGTGAGGCGCCATATTGGCATTCATTTGTAGCATATATATATATATATATATATATATATATATATATATATATATATATATATATGTAGGGTGAGTCACCTAACGATACCGCTGGATGTATTTCGTAAACCACATCAAATACTGACGAATCGATTCCACAGACCGAACGTGAGGAGAGGGGCTAGTGTAATTGGTTAATAAAAACCATAAAAAAATGCACGGATGTATGTTCTTTAACACAAACCTACGTTTTTTTAAATGGAACCCCGTTAGTTTTGTTAGCACATCTGAACATATAAACAAATACGTAATCAGTGCCGTTTGTTGCATTGTAAAATGTTAATTACATCCGGAGATATTGACGCTTGAGTACCACTCCTCCGCTCTTCGATCGTGTGTATCGGAGAGCACCGAATTACGTAGGGATCCAAAGGGAACGGTGATGGAACTTAGGTACAGAAGAGACTGGAACAGCACATTACGACCACATGATAACACCTTTTTATTGGTCTTTTTCACTGACGTACATGTACATTACCATGAGGGGTGAGGTACACGTTCGACGGGCGTTTCATAGGACGTGGAGGACGCATAAATTGGCCAGCCGGTTCTCCTGATCCTACACCTCTGGACTTCTTTCTGTGGGCTACGTTAAAGGAGAATGTGTACCGTGATGTGCCTCCAACCCCAGAGGATGTGAAACAACGTATTGTGGCAGCGTGCGGCGACATTACACCAGATGTACTGCGGCGTGTACGACACTCATTACGCCTGAGACTGCAATTGTGTGCAGCAAATAATGGCCACCACATTGAACATCAATTGTCCTGACATGTCGGGACACACTCTATTCCACTCCGTAATTGAAAACGGAAAGTGAAAAAGACCAATAAAAAGGTTTTAGCATGTTGACGTAATGTGCTGTTCCAATCTCTTCTGTACCTAAGGTCCATCACCCCGTTCCCTTTGGATCCCTACGTAATTTGGTGCTCTCCGACACACACGATCGAACAGCGGAGGAGTGGTACTCAAGCGTCAAATTTAGGTTACAATATCTCCGGATGTAATTAACAATTTACAATGCAACAAACGGCACTGATTACGTATTTGTTTATATGTTCACATGTGCTAACAAAACTAACGGGGTTCCATTTAAAAAAAACGTAGGTTTGTGTTAAAAAACATACATCCGTGCATTTTTTATGGTTTGTATTAACTAATTACACTAGCCCCTCTCCTCACGTTCGGTCTATGGAATCGATTCGTCAGTATTTGATGTGGTTTACGAAATATATCCAAAGGTAATGTGGTAATGTTAGTTGACTCACCCTGTATATATATATATATATATATATATATATATATATGCCTTTTCTGAGCACCAGCAAATATATATATATATATATATATATATATATATATATATATATATATGCCTTTTCTGAGCACCAGCAAATTGAGAATCACTGGAAAACCCGTTGTTAACTGTGTAAATCGTTCCAATTAAATAATGAGAAACATCATTTTCGTGGCAAAAGAATTATTGCAACTTGAGTATTATTAGAGTAGGCTAGTTAAAGTCAGCGACGCACTGATGATCCACCCAAAACGCATTGTTCTTCGTACAATTTGTTGTAATTAAATTTCAATTGGTAACATATCTACGATTAAGGTATTCAGAAAGCGATAACACAATATGATTAGAGACAAGTGATGTGCTGTTGGTTCAGTTTGCCAGCACGGTAGCTCAGCGTGTTCGGTCAGAGGCTTAGCTGCCCTCTGTAATAAAAAACTGAATCAACGGCTCAACACTGAACTTGAACGGGTGTCCTTGGACATCTGCACCGACCAAATGCAACGAACAAAATCGAACAAGATGAGAACAACAAAAAAATTGGAAAAAAAGCGTATTGAGTAGTGTTACTGACCTGTATGAAGATGTTTGATGGGGCGATGGTTCGCGTCTTGAAACTCCTAATTTTTTTTCCTATCATTCGCGTTTTTATTAGGTTCTGATACTTTATTATTAGTTTAATATAAATATATACTATAATTGTTGATGTTATGTAAATATAAGTTCACCTTTCTTTGAGGGATGACTTTGTTCGATTGGCTTAATCTACAGGACAGCTTGCTCTGTTTGTATAAAGATATTTTGCTCCTTTTTCTTTTACGCTTCGTAAATCACATATTGCAAATATTCTGCTACTGGGTAGGAACAGTGGTCAAGTAAGACTGACCTTGGGGTTTTACTAAAATTTGGGAATGATGAGACAATGTTTATCTTTTGCGCAGAAGTATTCCAAATTTGTACCGCACTGTTTGTAACGGAAATTTTATAAGTCTGTCTCCTTATTGACTGGACAAGGTACTTTTCTTTTCGTAGACGATGGAGGAAATATGCGTTTTAATAGGGGTAACGTGGGAATTTTACGCGCGCCCATTGAGTAAATAGTACGATTTACGAACTAGAAACATCCCTCAACTGCCGCTGGAGTGCTTTGCTATTGCGTTTACCACGTTGGGGCCCACGTGCAGTATGCACGAGTCGCATCGTCCCTGAGCGTTCAGCAGCACGTTGAACTTAGCACGCTCAACGTTAACGTTCGACAGCACGGTCCGTGTGCCGAAGGCTTTACTGTGGGAGTCGTAGACGTGCATGTAATCGCACTACTGTCTTCAAGCCAATTATAAACATAGAAACGAAGAGTGGCACTGTATCAGGTGTCCCAAAAATGAACTGAAACGAGTTCCTTCTACCCCTGTTCTTGATTGACCACGTACATTTGTTGGATGTAATTTCAATTTTAGTATTATTAATAATGATACCGTCAGTCACGGTAAAGGTTGGTTTGCTATTGCCTTTGTACGAAATGATAGCACTGCT
Source organism: Schistocerca serialis cubense (assembly GCF_023864345.2). Taxonomy (NCBI): domain Eukaryota; kingdom Metazoa; phylum Arthropoda; class Insecta; order Orthoptera; family Acrididae; genus Schistocerca; species Schistocerca serialis. Next base: position 737,522,838 of record NC_064643.1, on the reverse strand, counting down.
CCTGCCGCTGCTGGGTTGGTGAGTTCTGATTCTCGTAGTGTGATTGCTTATCACTTTATTTTGGTGCACCTTCAGCAACGTAGATATATTAGAACGTGCTTGCCAGAGTGAAGTCAAATCAGAATTGTTAGTACTGATGTTAAGATCTTCAAGAATGCAATCATAGTAAAACAGTGTGTTTCTGGTTACATTGTGCACAGTCTTGATTCTGTAAACTGCAGTAAAGCTTACCCATATCATCGGGCCAATGTCCGCCCCCGGTAGCTGAGTGGTCAGCGCGACAGAATGTCAATCCTAAGCGCCCGGGTTTGATTCCCGGCTGGGTCGGAGATTTTCTCCGCTCAGGGACTGGGTGTTGTGTTGTCCTAATGACCATCATTTCACCCCCATCGACGCGCATATCACCGAAGTGGCGTCAAATCGAAAGACTTGCACCCGGCGAAAGGTCTACCCGATGGGAGGACCTAGTCACACGACTTCTTTTTTTTTTTGGTCATCAGTCTACTGACTGGTTTGATGCGACCCGCCACGAATTCCTTTCCTGTGCCAACCTCTTCATCTCAGAGTAGCACTTGCAACCTACGTCCTCAATTATTTGCTTGACGTATTCCAATCTCTGTCTTCCTCTACAGTTTTTTTGCCCTCTACAGCTCCCTCTAGTACCATAGAAGTCATTCGCTCATGTCTTAGCAGATGTCCTATCATCCTGTCCCTTCTCCTTATCAGTGTTTTCCACATATTCCTTTCCTCTCCGATTCTCCGTAGAACCTCCTCATTCCTTACCTTATCATTCCACCTAATTTTCAACATTCGTCTATAGCACCACATCTCAAATGCTTCGATTCTCTTCTGTTCCGGTTTTCTCACAGTCCATGTTTCACTACCATACAATGCTGTACACTAGACGTACATCCTCAGAAATTTCTTCCTCAAATTAAGGCCGGTATTTGATGTTAGTAGACTTCTCTTGGGCAGAAATGCCTTTTTTGCCATAGCGAGTCTCCTTTTGATGTCCTCCTCGCTCCGTCCGTCATTGCTTATTTTACTGCCTAGTTAGCGGAATTCCTTAACTTCATTGACTTCGTGACTTTTTTTTTTATCGGGCCAAATATCCAGCCAGGAGACGTTAGGTGCACACCAGATTGCCAAGACTGCTCCAAGGGTTATGAGAAATGGTGAAACTGATTCAATAATGGCACCTCCGAGGGGGGACCGCAGTTGTTAAAGGAATATCGGTTGAGGAGCCGCTCACCAACACTCTTTAAGATGCATATAAAATATCACACATACTGAGGTTGGTGGGACATAACATAGCAATAGCAGCTACACCGCTACTGTTCGTGTGGTGTCACCGCCAGACACCACACTTGCTAGGTGGTAGCTTAAATCGGCCGCGGTCCATGTAGTACATGTCGGACCCGCGTGTCGCCACTGTGATCGCAGACCTAGCGCCACCACCAAGGCAGGTCTCGTGATACGAGAGTGGACTCGCCCCAGTTGTACGAGAACCTAGCTACCGCCCAGTTGTACGAGTATTCAAGAGAGATGTATTCCAAGGACTAATAAAAAGATAAGTAATAAGCATCTACATACTTTTCTTCTTATTCATTTATAAGTTCTCATGTTCCAGACTTCACGCCCGTCTGCTTTAGCCGTGCGTGCCCTATCGGCTACAGCGTTAGTGTAGCTTGCATTTTCAGCCATCTAAACTTCACGGTGTCGGCCCAGATACCGACACAACATTGGCGACGATTTAAAGTGTTTTCTGATTGCTTACATTTAATTGTGTCATGGCTTCGCCACATTCTCCAGATGTACTGTCCGAATTTTATCGCTTGCAGAATCAGCAGACGCAGGCGTTACTGGATGCCCTTGGACAGCTCGTCCAGGGTCAACGTACCATTCAAACCGATGCGGCCGCCGCCGCTTCTTCGCTACCGCTGCCACTAAACGCTGTTGCACCTCCCTTTCGACCATACGTGGCAGCCGATGAGACCTGGCACGAGTGGTCTCGCCAGTTCAACTTTCATCTAGCTGCCTACAGAATTCAAGGTAAAGAGCGGCAGCCGTTTTTGCTTTCTTGTGTCGGTGTGTCCACATACCGTGTGCTTGTGAAATTGTTTCCCCGACGCGACGTAGCAACTCTGTCCTACGAGGAAATTTTGTCTGCATTAGATGCCTATTTTAAAGAAACAGTTAATGTGGTTGCAAAACGGTATACGTTCTTTCGTACAAAACGTACGGCCGGTCAAACTAATAGGGAGTGGGTAGCAACATTGCAAGGACTTACTAGGGACTGTGCCTTTGAATGTGACTGTGGTCTTTCTTATTCAGATACAATGGTGCGTGATGCAATTGCACAGAACGTTTCTGATGTTCGCATACGGGAGCAAATTTTGAAACTAGTTAATCCCTCCCTTCAACAAGTGATAGACATATTGGATAGACAGGACACACTTGACTGTGCTCAGGACTCTTTTGAAACTTCGCCAGCCGTGTGTAACATTAACCGGCCCGCTGGACGCGCTGCGCGGCCCGGTAACCGGGCCTCGCGCACGTCCGCACAACTGCCATCGCACAAACAAACGCAGCTGCCGCCGCGCGCTAAGCCACGTGTGCCGCGCCAGCCCACAAATGTAGTGAAATCGTGCCCGCGGTGTGCTACTAGACATTCGCGTGAACATTGCCCGTCACGCCAAGCTATTTGCTTTTTCTGCAATAAGAAAGGACATGTTCAAAGTGTTTGCCAGAAAAAGCTCAGATCAGACAATCACAATCATTCCAGGCCCTTTGCTTCGCGCCGGAATCGAACCAAGGACACTCAGGCTAGTGGACCTTCGCCTATGGACATTCATGTCGTTAATTCCACTTCGTCCAGTGACACTTTCTCTAACAGTAACTGTGTTCGTCCCACAAAAACTGTGCGTCGACGTCGCCGGAAATCACGTCAATTAGCAAGTGATTCTGTACCAGTGTCTATTCAAATTGCACAAAACAGTCGCTTTTGTCGTCAGCAGAACAATAAACTTTTTGTGGACTTAGACTTTGAAGGCAAAGTGATACCGTTCCAGCTCGATACCGGAGCTGCAGTTTCATTGCTCAATCACGACACGTACAAACAACTGGGCAAACCTCCGTTGCGTTCCGCAAATGTTAAGCTAACTACATATTCCGGACAGACAATTCCTGTGTTCGGACAGTGCAGCCTTCTTGCAACATACAAGGGACAAACAAAACTTGTGTCATTTTACGTTCTTCGTTCTTCTTCTGCAGCGAACTTGTTTGGTCTAGACTTGTTTCAGTTGTTTAACATGTCTATTGTAAATCAGGTCCTATCAGTGAATCAGACTGTGCCTACAGACAGTGTTTCTCGGCTGTGTGACGAATTTGCAGACATTTTTGCACCGGGCTTAGGTTGCGCTAAAAACTATGAAGCACATTTAGAACTGAAGGTAAACGCGCAACCGAAATTTTTCAGGGCGCGCAATGTTCCCCACGCATTGCGTGATGAGGTCGCAAGAACGTTACACGATCTCGAATCACAGGGTGTAATTGAACGTGTGCAAGCTTCTCTCTGGGCCTCACCCTTAGTAATTTTGCCAAAACCTTCCGGAAAATTGAGACTTTGCGTGGACTTCAAGGCCACAGTGAATCCACAGCTAGTGACTCCTACTTTTCCTTTGCCCCGCCCGGAAGATCTTTTTGCTAAACTGTGCCCGGGAAAATATTTTTCAAAGTTGGACCTAGCCGATGCGTACTTGCAAATACCGGTGGACGACGAATCCCAGCGCGTATTGGTGGTTAACACGCATCTTGGATTGTACCGCTTCAAAAGACTGCCATTCGGGTGTGCATCTGCCCCTGCCTTGTTTCAGCAATATTTACAAACTATTTGTGCGTCGGTCCCTACTGCAGCAAACTATCTGGACGATATAGTGATCTCCGGACAGACAGAAGAAGATCATCTTGCGAACTTACGAACATTATTTCAGGTCTTGCGGCAAAATGGTCTTCGCTTGAGGAAGGACAAATGTGTGTTTTTTGCTCGTGACTTACCATACCTGGGACATGTCATTAATGCCCAAGGCATACATCCGAGTCCCGAGCACCTCCGTGCCATACAAGAATTGCCTTCCCCTCAAAATGTGAAACAGCTACAGAGTGTGTTGGGTAAAATCAACTATTATCATCGCTTTCTGCGCAATGCCTCTTCCATTTCAGCTCCACTTCATCGCTTACGCCGTAAAGGTGTTCCGTTCGTCTGGACGACGGAATGTGAACGCGCCTTTCGCCAGTTGAAATCGGCGTTGCTTTCTAATACTTGCCTTACGCCATTCGATCCCCAGAAACCCCTTTTGTTGATGGTAGATGCATCGGATTTCGGGATCGGTGCTGTGCTTGCGCACAAAGTTGGCTCCCATGATCGCCCTATTGCCTTTGCGTCCAAATTGCTCTCGTCTGCGCAAAGAAATTATTCACAGATAGAGAAAGAAGCTTTGGCTCTCGTGTTGGTGTTACTAAGTTCCATGATTTCTTGTATGGTCGTCACTTTACCATCATCACAGACCACAAACCTTTGACATCGCTTTTTCATCCGACCAAGCCTGTACCTCCACGTACAGCGCAGAAATTCATTCGCTGGTCTATTTTCCTCTCGCAGTACCGCTACGATATCTTGTATCGGTCCACTGCTAAGCACGGAAACGCCGATGCGTTGTCCCGTTTGCCTGTTGCTGAGGATAAAGCATTCGATTCTTCCGAACTTGCTTGCATGTTCATTGATTCGGAAACCGATGAAGTGGTCGAATCGTTTCCGATTGATTTTCGTCGTGTCGCTACAGCCACAGCTGCTGACCCTGTCCTTGCTACTGTTTTACGTTTTGTTGCTACGCAATGGCCTTTGTCAAAGTCTCGGATCGAGGATCCGTTGGTTCGCCGATTTTTTGCTCACAAGGAGAGACTTTTTGTTCGACGTGGTGTTTTGTTGTTGCGTTCTGATAATGATCAGTCCAGAGTCGTGGTCCCACGTTCGTTACAGTCCTCTGTTTTACGGCTTCTTCACCAAGGACATTGGGGTATAGTGCGAACGAAACAACTTGCTCGTCAGCACTGTACTTGGTTCGGAATCGATGCTGCGATTACGAATATGTGTTCTTCGTGCCCGGCGTGTGCCGAACAACAATCCGCACCGCCGCGGAAAGTCTTTGCGTGGCCAAACGCCACTTCCCCTTGGCAACGCTTGCACATTGATTTTGCTGGTCCATTCTGGAATGCTCGATGGTTGGTTCTGGTCGACGCCTTCAGTAATTTTCCTTTTGTTGTCCGGATGTCTTCCACGACGTCCTCCGCCACCATCCAAGCGTTGTCTGCTATCTTTTGCATTGAAGGTCTTCCGCAGACTATTGTTTCCGACAATGGCCCACAATTCATGTCCGCAGAATTTCAGTCATTCTGCCAGGCCAATGGTATTCAACATCTGACATCCGCGCCGTTTTCGCCTCAGTCCAACGGTGCCGCTGAACGATTGGTCCGGACTTTCAAGTCACAGATGTTGAAATTGAAAGAGTCGCATTCTCGGGAGGACGCATTGTTGCTCTTTTTGTCTTCGTATCGCTCTCAGCCCAGAGATGGTCGCTCGCCGGCTGAGTTGCTCCACGGTCGTCCTCATCGCACCTTGATGTCTTTGCTGCATCCGCCGCATCAGGTTCCTGTGCAGCGGCAGACTCCTGGTTTTGCTCCAGGCGACGTTGTATTTTATCGCAACTATCGAGGTTCACGGCGTTGGCTCGCAGGGCGCATTCTTCGCTGCCTCGGCCGCGCGATGTATTTGGTTTTGGGGGCCTCTGGTGAGGTGCGTCGGCATCTCAATCAGCTGCGCCTCTGTCGTCGCTCGGGTTCTGCCGCTCCCCGTCTGCTTTCAGCGACGGTGCCGTCCGGTCAGCGCCCTGGGGACCCATCTACTGGCTCGCCTCATCCCCAGGTGTTACCGACGATGCCTTCCATTTTGCCCGATGGCGACGCGCCGCCGCCGCCGCAGCAGCAGCAGCCGCCGCCGCCGCCGCCGCCGCTTGTTCTCCCGCCGGCGCCGCCCGCATTCGACGCTTCGTTGCAGCCGCCAAGCGCCTCCCAGGGTCACGCGCCGCCGATCGCTTCCCGTGACCAGCTGTCCTCCGCCATGGAACTTCCGCCCGCTCCGGACCACATGACGTCATCGCGCGTCGGCTACCCCGACGCAATGGGGGTTGATCCTTCGGTCACTCCTGTCTCTTTACGGGCGCATACACCGCATGTTGACGTGCACCCTGGACTAGTTTTTCAGGCGTTTCCTAGCTCCCCTCGGACCGTATGGCCGGGTGCGGGTGACACAGCCTCGCCTGTTGTTAGGCTCCCCACCTCATCGCATACGTCAACATGTGGTCCTCCCCACGGCGGGCGGAAGCCTTATCTCACGACCGTTCGCCGATTTGCGGGGGAGGAATGTGGTGTCACCGCCAGACACCACACTTGCTAGGTGGTAGCTTAAATCGGCCGCGGTCCATGTAGTACATGTCAGACCCGCGTGTCGCCACTGTGATCGCAGACCTAGCGCCACCACCAAGGCAGGTCTCGTGATACGAGAGTGGACTCGCCCCAGTTGTACGAGAACCTAGCTACCGCCCAGTTGTACGAGTATTCAAGAGAGATGTATTCCAAGGACTAATAAAAAGATAAGTAATAAGCATCTACATACTTTTCTTCTTATTCATTTATAAGTTCTCATGTTCCAGACTTCACGCCCGTCTGCTTTAGCCGTGCGTGCCCTATCGGCTACAGCGTTAGTGTAGCTTGCATTTTCAGCCATCTAAACTTCACGGTGTCGGCCCAGATACCGACACAACAGTTCGCATAAAGAGCAACGTCTATCTAGTGATGGTCTGCAACCACATTGGTTATTGAATATCACAACACTGCATAATCGCTCCATAAATCCTTGTGAACGTAGTTTGCTACCGTGAAGTCTCTTTCTTCAGACGTGCTTCCTAGTTCCGATATATAATAGACGGGCCGGTAGATGAAAATCCAAATGCTACAGTTTTTACTAGCGAGAAACAGCATGTTAACAGGTCAATAGCCCCGTGGTGTTCTTGCGACCGTCTACAATTTTCTGGTCTTGCGACTTCTCCCAAATACGTTACAGCGTTATCGATGAACGGTTGCCAGAATTTCAATATTTTACGCGGCACATCGTATTTGCCTCTTCTAGCTTTACTGAATACCAGTAGAACCGATGATGATTTTTCCCAGAAACCAGCTGTCCATGCTCTTCATTTCAGTTAGGTGCTAGCAGCCATTCACTCGTCGTTGTTTCGTTAGAGCGTATATTTAAGGCAACCGGATTTGTGTCCCTATATTGACCTTGCTTGCGCGACTCTTATCCGACTGATGCGAAATTTTAATAAGCATTATCTTTCAGGTGTAGAAAAACTCCTTCCAACTACGTCGCAAAACTCCTTCTTGGTGTTCAGATGTTTTTCGGTCAGTGTATAATTGATGTTCCTTCTGCGATATTGCAGAAAGTCTTGGAAAGAATGTAGGCATTGAACATAATGGCTGACAGCGGTGTTCACTGAAGAGTATGTTTCCCAGAGACGTACTTCCAACATTAGTTCATGATACTTACTGCAAGATACCGCATCCGGTCTTAGAAAACGTAAATTTTTTAATGCCTGCGCTGGTTTCGTATGACAAAAACACGACGATGGTCTCCCCTATCGGTGTCCGGAGTCCGGTCTTCTTGCTACGACGGTCATGAGCGTTAATTACCTTTGAAATGGCATGTGGTGTGTTGATGTTGGTCAAGAGCGGCTTTAAGACGACAAAATGGTTCAAATGGCTCTGAGCACTGTGGGACTTAAAATCTGAGGTCATGAGTCCCCTAGAACTTAGAACTACTTAAACATAACGAACCTAAGGACATCACACACATCCATGCCCGAGGCAGAATTCGAACCTGCAAACGTAGCGGTCTCGCGGTTCCAGACTGTAGTGCCTAGAACCACTCGGCCAACCCGGACCGGCTCGCAGTCTGGACCACTACCTCTGAAGATCTCGCTGTATGGTGGTACAGCATGCAATGTGTGGCTTTCATGAGCAATAAAAAGGCCGGAAATGATGTTTATGTTGATCTCTACTCCAATATTCTGTACAGGTTCCGGAACTCACGGAACCAAGGTGATGCAAAACTTTTTTGATGTGTGTATAAGCGCCTAAACGCTCTATAACGGACTGCAGATAATTTGAAGTTCTGGCGCAAGGGCACAGATGTGTAGATGTCTCAAATACTGGATGAATATTGTCCGAAATTAGAATTATAAGGGTGATTCAAAAAGAATACCACAAATTTAAAAATGTGTATTTAATGAAAGAAACATTATATAACCTTCTGTTATACATCATTACAAAGAGTATTCAAAAAGGTTTTTTTTCACTCAAAAACAAGTTCAGAGATGTTCAATATGGCCCCCTCCAGACACACGAGCAATATCAACCCGATACCCCAGCTCGTTCCACACTCTCTGTAGCATATCAGGCATAACAGTTTGGATAGCTGCTGTTATCTCTCGTTTCAAATCATCAATGGTGGCTGGGAGAGGTGGCCGAAACACCATATCCTTAACATACCCCCATAAGAAAAAATCGCAGGGGGTAAGATCAGGGATTCTTGGAGGCCAGTGATGACGTGCTCTGTCACGGGCTGCCTGGCGGCCGATCCATCGCCTCGGGTAGTTGACGTTCAGGTAGTTTCGGACAGATAAGTGCCAATGTGGTGGCGCTCCATCCAGCTGAAATATGAATTGTTGTGCTTCTTGTTCGAGCTGAGGGAACAGCCAATTGTCTAATATCTCCAGATACTGTAGTCCAGTTACAGTAGCACCCTCGAAGAAAAAGTGACCAAAAACTTTATTGGCTGAAATGGAGAACAAATGTACATCTAAATGAAACTTTATAGCTCCCTTAATTCGCCGACAGATAGTGCTTAGCTCTGCCTTTTGTCGATGCAGAGTTTTAAATTCCTAAAGTTGTGGTATTCTTTTTGAATCACCCTGTATATTAATACCTTCAGCTGCTGACTGGTGTTGTTATACGAGGTGCATTCAAGATCTAAGGCCTCCAATTTTTTTTCTCTGGACTGGAAAGAGATAGAAACATGCGCATTGTTATAAAATGAGGCTGTGTTCATTGTCAATACGTCCCAGAGATGGCAGCACCGAAGGCAGATGGAATTTTACCGCCAGCGGCGAGAATGAGAACTGTTTTAAATACTTAAAATGGCGACGTTTTCCTTACTTGAACAGTGTGCAATCATTCGTTTTCTGAATTTGTGTGATGTGAAACCAATTGAAATTCATCGGCAATTGAAGGAGACATGTGGTGATGGAGTTCTGGATGTGTGGGTTCTGTGCACACAATCCCGCATGACGACCTGAGAATGCGAAAAGTGTCATCCAGGTGGGTGCCACGAATTCTGACAGACGACCACATGGCTGCCCGTGTGGCATGTTGCCAAGCAATGTTGACGCGCAACAACAGCATGAATGGGACTTTCGTTTCGTCGGTTGTGACAATGGATGAGATGTGGATGCCATTTTTCAATCCAGAAACAAAGCGCCAGTCAGCTCAATGGAAGCACACAGATTCACTGCCACCAAAAAAATTGTGGGTAACCGCCAGCGCTGAAAAAATGATGGTGTCCATGTTCTGGGACACCGAGGACGTAATCCTTACCCATTGCTTTCCAAAGGGCACTACGGTAACAGGTGCATCCTACGAAAATGTTTCGAAGGACAAATTCCTTCCTGCACTGCAACAAAAACGTCTGGGAAGGGCTGCGCGTGTGCTGTTCCACCAAGACAACGCACCCGCACATCGAGCTAACGTTACGCAACAGTTTCTTCGTGATAACAACTTTGAAGTGATTCGTCATGCTCCCTACTAACCTGACCTGACTTTTGGATTTTTCCAACAATGAAAGACACTCTCCGTGGCCGCACATTCACCAGCCATGCTGCTATTGCTTCAGCGATTTTCCAGTGGTCAAAACAGACTCCTAAAGAAGCCTTCGCCGCTGCCATGGAATCATGGCGTCAGCGTTTTGAAAAATGTGTACGTCTGCAGGGCGATTACGTCGAGAGGTAACGCCAGTTTCATCGATTTCGGGTGAGTAGTTAATTAGAAAAAAAAAATCGGAGGCCTTAGAACTTCAATGCACCTCGTATATCAACGGGGACAGTTAAAAATGTATTCCCCGACCGGGACTCGACCCCGGGATCTCCTGCTTACATAGCAGATGCACTACCCTTTTTTTACTTTTTATTTTTTTTGTTCGGTATTGTTCGTTTCGTTTGGTCTTTGCGGACGTCACATGACATCAGTTCAAGGTGATCGTTCATTCTTTTACGCAATTTTTTTTATTACAGAGGACAATCGGCCCTCTGACCGAACACGCTGAGCTACAGTGCCGGCGTTCTGAGCCACCGACGGTACAGAGGACAGCGCGACTGCAGGGACTATCTCGCGCACGCTTCCCGTGGGACCCTCATTCCCACCTTGTATGTCCACACACTACATTCGTAGTGTCCCTACCCAACAGACTCATTACTCGTGGAAGATATTCCTATCAAGTCCCGTAAGAGTTCGGGTAATATGTGTGCATCCGCACAGAAGAAGAAGGTCATGGCCGGTATTGCCAGAAACTATGTACTGTTGTGGCTATGGTGTCTGTTCTTTTGAACATGTCCGAAAGAACAGACACCACATCCATATCACTATATAGAATATCGTCCGGGTATTTGCGCGCCTTCAGGTACGCTGCCTCAAGACGTCTGTAACCGCACTAACTAAGTGTGTTAAGCCTGTAGTAGAAGCTTGTAATTCCGTAAAAAGTTGTTTACGAGAGCATCTTTTTTTAAATTCGGTCAAAAATTATATGAAATACTGTAAACTAATTTTCGTTTCTCCTGGGAAACGTTAAATACGCAATCAGCAACTGCGATCGGGTTGTAGTGCCCCGGATAGTCGCTTAATACGGGCGAAGGCACAATTTATTGTCCTATTGCATGGCAGACAATAAATCAGGGGAATAAGTAAGATCCGTGAAAAGTATTTGGTAGTAGCTGCCTCAAAGCATCATGTGGAGGAAAGAAGACGTAGAGTTATTTGTAGGAATAGTAGTTGTGTGCTACACAATACCGTGTATTCGCAAGCAGGAGGTAGGCTGTGCACGAAGCAAGTTGGTCCTTGTTAATCGACCACAGTATTAATGCACCTCGAAACAAGGGTGCTTCAGTCGTCTTATCGTGATTTTTTATTGTGATATTTCACCAGGACTCGTTGATAGAATTGATAGTAAATGAGCGACTGCCTTGAAATCAGAGTACGATGTACCTCCCTTAATAAATAAATGTACTTGTTTACTGTCATCACCGCGTGTTTCCGATAACGGACACGGGAGGCCTAGTGCAATAATATTGTGGTCGGGTTGTAGCCTGTAATGGTACTTGAATTACGTAACCATTACGGCTCCTCACCTCAGCCTCTCGATTCCACCAATATTCTACTGTGTTTCTGCAAAATAGTTAACATATTTCTGTGACGACATTCAGATTTGATTTCATTAATATAGAGGTACATGTCACTATGATCGGTAACTCGACAAATACAGACGTTAAAAGGCAGCATTGTCACACTAAAGTATCGAGATAGAAAGAAATGGCTCTGAGCACTATGGCACTTAACATCTCAGGTCATCAGTCCTCTAGAACTTACAACTACTTAAACCTAACTAACGTAAAGACATCACACACATCCATAACCGAGGCAGAATTCGAACCTGCGACCGTAGCGGTCGCGCGGTTTCAGACTGAAGCGCCTAGAACCGCACGGCCAAACCGGCCGGCCTAGATAGAAGGAATAACATAAACAAAGGACAAAATGAAGCAAAACAAGTGAGGACACGCACATGTATGTCTACATCTACATCTACATTTATACTCCGCAAGCCACCAAACGGTGTGTGGCGGAGGGCACTTTACGTGCCACTGTCATTACCATCCTTTTCTGTTCCAGTCGCGTATGGTTCGCGGGACGACTGTCTGAAAGCCTCCGTGCGCGTTCGAATCTCTCTAATTTTACATTCGTGATCTCCTCGGGAGGTATAAGTAGGGGGAAGCAATATATTCGATACCTCATCCAGAAACGCACCCTCTCGAAACCTGGCGAACAAGCTACACCGCGATGCCCAGCGCCTCTCTTGCAGAGTCTTCCACTTGAGTTTGCTAAACATCTCCGTAACGCTATCACGGTTACCAAATAACCCTGTGACGAAACGCACCGCTCTTCTTTGGATCTTCTCTATCTCCTCCGTTAACCCGATCTGGTACGGATCCCACACTCATGAGCAATATTCAAGTATAGGTCGAACGAGTGTTTTGTAAGCCACCTCCTTTGTTGATGGACTACATTTTCTAAGGACTCTCCCAATGAATCTCAACCCGGTACGCGCCTTACAAACAATTAATTTTATATGATCATCCCACTTCAAATCGTTCCGCACGCATACATCCAGATATTTTACAGAAGTAACTGCTACCAGTGTTTGTTCCGCTATCATATAATCATACACTAAAGGATCCTTCTTTCTATGTATTCGCAATACATTACATTTGTCTATGTTAAGGGTCATTTTCCACTCCCTGCACCAAGTGCCTATCCGCTGCAGATCTTCCTGCATTTCGCTACAATTTTCTAATGCTGCAACTTCTCTGTATACTACAGCATCATCCGCGAAAAGCCCCATGGAACTTCCGACACCATCTACTAGGTCATTTATATGTATTGTGAAAATCAATGGTCCCATAACACTCCCCTTTGGCACGCCAGAGGTTACTTTAACGTCTGTAGACGTCTCTCCATTGATAACAACATGCTGTGTTCTGTTTGATAAAAACTCATCAATCCAGCCACACAGCTGGTCTGATATTCCGTAGGCTCTTACTCTGTCTATCAGGCGACAGTGCGGAACTGTATCGAACGCCTTCCGGAAGTCAAGGAAAATAGCATCTACCTGGGAGCCTGTATCTAATATTTTCTGAGTCTCATGAACAAATAAAGCGAGTTTGGTCTCACACGATCGCTGTTTTCGGAATCCGTGTTGATTCCTACAGAGTAGATTCTGGGTTTCCAGAAACGACATGATACGTGAGCAAAAAACGTTCTAAAATTCTACAACAGTTAGACGTCAGAGATATAGGTCTATAGTTTTGCGCATCTGCTCGACAACCCTTCTTGAAGACTGTGCTCTTTTCCAATCTTTTGGAACCTTCCGTTCCTCTAGAGGCTTGCGGTACACCGCAGTTAGAAGGGGGGCAAGTTCTTTCGCGTACTCTGTGTAGAATCAAATTGGTATCCCTTCGGGTCCCGTGGACTTTCCTCTGTTGAGTGATTCCAGTTGCTTTTCTATTGCTTGGACACTTATTCCGATGTCAGCAATTTTTTCATTTGTGCGAGGATTTAGAGAAGGAACTGCAGTGCGGTCTTCCTCTGTGAAACAGCTTTGGAAAATAGTATTTCAGCTTTACGCGGGTCATCCTCTGTTTCAATGCCATCATCATCCCGGAATATCTGGATAAGCTGTTTCGAGCCACTTACTGATTAAACGTAACACCAGAACTTCCTAGGATTTTCTGTCAAGTCGGTACATAGAATTTTACTTTCAACATCACTGAACGCTTCACGCATAGCCCTCCTTACGCTAACTTTGACATCGTTTAGCTTCTGTTTGTCTGAGAGGTTTTGACTGCGTTTAAACTTGAAGTGAAGCTCTCTTTGCTTTCACAGTATTTTCCTAACTTTGTTGTTGAACCACGGTGGGTTTTTCCCGTCCCTCACAGTTTTACTCGGCACGTACCTGTCTAAAACGCATTTTACGATTGCCTTGAACTTTTTCCATAAACGCTCAACACTGACAGTGTCGGAACAGAAATTTTTGTTTTGATCTGTCAGGTAGCCTGAAATATGCCTCCTATTACTCTTGCTAAACAGATAAACCTTCCTCCCTTTTTTTATATTCCTATTAACGTCCATATTCAGGGATACTGCAACGGCCTTATGATCACTGATTCCCTGTTCTGCACTTACAGAGTAGAAAAGTTCGGCTCTGCTTGTTATCAGTATGTCTAAGATGTTATCTCCACGAGTCGGTTCTTTGTTGAATTGCTCGAGGTAATTTTCGGATAGTGCACTCAGTATAATGTCACTCGATGCTCTGTCCCTACCACTCGTCCTAAACATTTGAGTGTCCCAGTCGATATCTGGTAAATTGAAATCTCCACCTAAGACTATAACATGCTGAGAAAATTTATGTGAAATGTATTTCAAATTTTCTCTCAGTTGTTCTGTCACTAATGCTGCTGAGTCGGGACGTCGGTAAAAGGAGCCAACTATTAACCTAGCTCAGTTGTTGAGTGTAACCTCCACTCATAATAATTCACAGGAACTATCCACTTCTACTTCACTACAGGATAAACTACTACTAACAGCGACAAACACGCCACCACCGGTTGTATGCAATGTATCCTTTCTAAACACCGTCTGTGCATTTGTAAAAATTTCAGCAGAATTTATCTCTGGCTTCAGCCAGCTTTCTGTACCTGTAACGATTTCAGCTTCGGTGCTTTCTGTCAGCGCTTGAAATTCCGGTACTTTACCTATGCAGCTTCGACAGTTTACAATTACAATACCGAATACTGCTTGGTCCCCGCATGTCCTGACTTTGCCCCGCACCCTTTGAGGCTGTTGCCCTTTCTGTACTTGCCCGAGGCCATGTAACCTAAAAAGAACCGCCCAGTCCAAGCCACACAACCCCTGCTACCCGTGTAGCCGCTTGCTGCGTGTAGTGGACTCCTGACCTACGGCGCAAGTCGAGGAATCTGCAGCCCGCACGGTCGCAGAACCGTCTCAGCCTCTGATTCAGACCCTAAACTCGGCTCTGTACCAAAGGTCCGCAGTCAGTCCTGTCGACGATGCTGCAGATGGTGAGCTCTGCTTTCATCCTGCTAGCGAGACTGGCAGTCTTCACCAAATCAGATAGCCGCCGGTATCCAGAGAGGATTTCCTCCGATCCATAGCGACACACATCATTGGTGCCGACATGAGCGACCACCTGCAGATGGGTGCACCCTGTACGCTTCATGGCATCCGGAAGGACCCTTTCCACATCTGTAATGACTCCCCCCGGTATGCACACGGAGTGCACATTGGTTTTCTTCCCCTCTCTTGCTGCCATATCCCTAAGGGGCGCCATTACGCGCCTGACGTTGGAGCTCCCAACTACCAATAAGCCCACCCTCTGCGACCGCCCGGATCTAGCAGACTGAGGGGCACCCTCTGGAACAGCACAAGCAGCCATGTCCAGCAGAAGATCAGTATCAGCCTGAGACAGAGCCTGAAACCGGTTCGTCAGACAAACTGGAGAGGCCTTCCGTTCAGCCCTCCGGAATGTCTTTCGCCCCCTGCCACACCTTGAGACGACCTCCCACTCTACCACAGGTGTGGGATCAGCCTCAATGTGGGCAGTATCCCGGATAGCCACAGTCGTAGTCCGATCGGGGTATGCGTGGGACGAGCTGGCCGTCCCCGACAAACCCCCATCTGGACCCCCACAGTCATGCCCATTGGCAACAGCCTCAAGCTGTGTGACCGAAGCCAACACTGCCTGAAGCTGGGAGCGAAGGGATGCCAACTCAGCCTGCATCTGAACACAGCAGTTGCAGTCCCTATCCATGCTAAAAACTGTTGTGCAAAGAATGTCTGAACTAATCTACAGAGATAGCAAACAATTCGACACAAAATTTAGATGGTTATTAAAATACAAGGTTGCCTAGTAAATGCAGTAATGCCACTACTTGCGCACTGTTGACACACTACTCGGCGGCGGAAGGAGACTACGTGATTTTATGCTATTCAGGTACTAAAACGCGATGCTACAACTCTCAAATACTATAATACGCCCGAAATTTATGATTTAAACAATGCAAGTACCAAAAACACGCAAAGAAATTAAGAATTAAACTATGTAACAAATAAGTGAGCTAGGAGTATACGATTTTCTGCTTATGCAACGGCGGCAGGGACGTAGACCTCATAAAATAAGGAATGCACAAGAAGTGTAGTATAGGAGACAACGTCATGTATTGTCGCTTCGGAATGGCAAACGTACTAAATATTTTCTTTCTTGTGAAAGGACACGGCGTGACAAAAGCATGAAATCAAACAAACCAAGATAACAGTCGTGTCTGCTACGCAGCAAAATCAAAGAAAATATAGCGTCCATTGTTAACACTCATTGTGCAAAGTGTGATACTATTAATACTTTCTTTTGTTCGAATCCTTGGAGGAATAAGATGCAAAATATTAATTACGTGGATGGAAAGGTCTGTGATGTAATAATTGGTATTCGTTACCTGAGAATATAATTATGGTTCGTTAACAAAAAATAACTGATTTTATTTGATGTTCACATACGTATAATGCAGCTTACCACCGAACTACTGCCATTTTCAGTGTTGCAGATGTACGTCTTTGTTGGCAGCTATCGCTGCAACATTCTCTAAATCGACATGAGGCTGGGAGTGGCACCCACATATTCGTTAAAACCTGGCTTCATTAATCAAGAGAAGTAAAATGTGCAAGCCACAAAAGCGTGATGATGATACTCTTCTGCTGGTAACTGCAAAACTCTTATAAAGACATAAGAGCAAAAGTTCGCTTGTTTCCTGAAATTGTTAGAACATTCCTAGCGCTTACTTGTACTCATTTCTCGACTGTGTTCCATTTAAATGGGTAATGCGTTCGATAAAACATCAATAGCAGGCATTCAAGCCCACCTTGGGAATAGCATCTGCACCAGTAGCCTCGCCCCATGTCTTCACCTCGGCTATTGACATATGGTAAAACAACGCCAAATTGCCTTCAGTTGGTTCCGCAATATGATATATCCCAGTTATCACTTACAGTATATACAGGGTTATTACAAATGATTGAAGCGATTTCACAGCTCTACAATAACTTTATTATTTGAGATATTTTCACAATGCTTTGCACACACACATACAAAAACTGAAAAAGTTTTTTTAGGCATTCACAAATGTTCTATTTGTGCCCCTTTAGTGATTCGGCACACATCAAGCCGATAATCAAGTTCCTCCCACACTCGGCGCAGCATGTACCCATCAATGAGTTCGAAAGCATCGTTAATGCGAGCTCTCAGTTCCGGCACGTTTCTTGGTAGAGGAGGTTTAAACACTGAATCTTTCTCATAACCCCACAGAAAGAAATCGCATGGGGTTAAGTCGGGAGAGCGTGGAGACCATGACATGAATTGCTGATCATGATCTCCACCACGACCGATCCATCGGTTTTCCAATCTCCTGTTTAAGAAATGCCGAACATCATGATGGAAGTGCGGCGGAGCACCATCCTGTTGAAAGATGAAGTCAGCGCTGTCGGTCTCCAGTTGTGGCGTGAGCCAATTTTCCAGCATGTCCAGATACACGTGTCCTGTAACGTTTTTTTCGCAGAAGAAAAAGGGGCCATAAACTTTAAACCGTGAGATTGCACAAAACACGTTAATTTTGGTGAATTGCGAATTTGCTGCACGAATGCGTGAGGATTCTCTACCGCCCAGATTCGCACATTGTGTCTGTTCACTTCAGCATTAAGAAAAAAATGTTGCTCCATCACTGAAAACAAGTTTTACACTGAACGCATCCTCTTCAATGAGCTGTTGCAACCGCGCCGAAAATTCAAAGCGTTTGACTTTGTCATCGGGTGTCAGAGCTTGTAGCAATTGTAAACGGTAAGGCTGCTGCTTTAGCCTTTTCCGTAAGATTTTCCAAACCGTCGGCTGTGGTACGTTTAGCTCCCTAGTTGCATTATTCGTCGACTTCCGCGGGCTACGCGTGAAACTTGCCCGCACGCGTTCAACCGTTTCTTCGCTCGCTGCTGGCCGACCCGTTGATACCCCCTTACAGAGGCATCCAGAAGCTTTAAACTGCGCGTACCATCGCCGAATGGAGTTAGCAGTTGGTGGATCATTGTTGAACTTCGTCCTAAAATGTCGTTGCACTGTTATGACTGACCGATGTGAGTGCATTTCAAGCACGACATACGCTTTCTCGGCTCCTGTCGCCATTTTGTCTCACTGTGCTCTCGAGCGCTCTGGCGGCAGAAACCTGAAGGGCGGCTTCAGCCGAACAAAACTTAATGAGTTTTTCTACGTATCTGTACTGTGTCGTGACCATATGTCAATGAATGGAGCTACAGTGAATTTATGAAATCGCTTCAATCATTTGTAATAGCCCTGTATAAAAGGGAAACATTATCAGAAACCCCGAAAAGTTCTTGAACTTCACATTTGTACATCAAACTGTAACAAACGTTCACAATGACATTAGATACACATTTCTTGAATACTTCTTGATTTATTTACTTACACTTTACACATGGTACTGTTATAAATGTTAGGAAGAACACAAGTAAATAAGTGAAACATTATTAGCAAATCCCTCTAAAGGTTCTTGAGCGAAGTATTCGAAGTACTTACACGACAATCAGACAGATGCGCCAAAGGAACTGTTATAGCCATGCACATTCAAACACAGAGATATGTAAACAGGCAGAATACAGCGTTGCTGTCGGAAGCGCCTATATTATCCAACAAGTGTCTGGCGCAGTTGTTAGATCGGCTACTGTTGCTACAATGGCAAGTTATCAAGATTTAAATGAGTTTCAACGTGTTGTTACGGTCGCCGGAAGAGCGATGGAACACAGTATCTCCGAGGTAGTGGTGAAGTGAGGATTTTCCTGTACGAATGTTTCACGAGAGTACCGTGAATATCAAGAATTCAGTAAAACATCCGATCTCCGATATGACTGATGCTGGGAAAAAGTCCTGCAAGAACGGAACCAACGACGACTGAAGACAGTCATTCATAGTGAGAGAAGTGCAACCCTTCCGAAAATTGCTGCAGATGTCAGTGCTGGGCCATCAACAAGTGTCAGCGTGTGAAGCGTTAGACGAAACATCATCGATATGGGCTTTCGGAGCCGTAGGCCTAGTCGTCTACCCTTGATGACTGCACGATAGAAAGTTTTACGCCTCGCCTGGACCCGTCGACACCGACAATGGACTGTTGATGACTGGAAACATGTTTCCATAGAAGACGAGACTCATTTCTAATTATATCGAGGCGATGGACGTGTGCAGGTATGGAGACAACCTCATGAATCCATGGACCCTGCATGTCAGCAGGAGACTATTCAAGATGGTGGAGGCTCTGTAATGGTGCCGGGCGTGTGCAGTTGGAGTGGTAAGGAATACCTGATACTTCTAGATACGATTCTGACTGATGACAGGTACGTACGCATCCTATCTGATCACTTGCATCCATTCATGCCCATTGCGCATTCCGACGGACTTGGGCAGGGCCACCATGACAATTCGACACCTAACACGTCCATAATTGCTACAGAGGGGATCCAGGAACACTCTTGTGTGTTTAAAGATGAACATTATTTAGTGAATCTGCGACGCCTTGCAACGTGCTATTCAGAAGAGCTCTCCATCCCCTTGTACTCCTGCGAATTTAGGGACAGCCCTGCACGATTCATGGTATCAGTTCCCTCCAACATTACTCCAGACGAGTCTATGCTACGTCATACTGTGGCAGTTCTGCGTGCTCGTGGGAGCACTACATGACATTAGGCAAGTATACCAGTTTCTTTTTCTCTTCAGTGTATTGTTCTAAACAACACTGTGCAAGTTTTCTGTTAAAACTTGTTACAAGGAAGAAAATGTACTAGTCTATGCTGTGAAAATATGCGGCTTCAAATTCTTTCCCTTTTACTCATACAGATGCAGCAGGAGAGGTGGTGTTTCACACCATATGTATGATTTAACCATTCATTTTAACCTGTTTCACTTCTCAATCAAGAATTCGTTGGTAGTAACAATAAATAAAGCTAAAGGTGAGAAAGAATGGTGAAAAGGTGATGGATGGGGAGGAGGGAGAGGGAGGGGCAAAAGGAGATCGACACAGGCGAAGGAGGAGGTGGAAATAGATAGAAGGAGAAGGATATTATCAGAGAGAGTAACTTGTGTGTTTCCACTTGCTTAGTCTTCTGTCCTCACAGATGCAGCAGCAAGGGAGGTGTGTCATAACACACATATGGTTTACCCATTGAACAAAGCTCAAGGTCAGAGAGAGGGTAGAAGAGGAGATGGACGGAGGAGGGAAGAAGTATGAAATGGTTATAGATTGGAGAAAAGAGGAGACAGACAGAGAGAGTGGGAGGAAGAGGTGGAGATACATGGGTGGAGGAGGAGATTGATGGAGTAGGAGGAGCTGGACAGGGGAGGGGAAGGAGCACTGGGTAAAGAGAAGGGGGAAGAGAGGATGGAACGAGAGACGAAGGAGACGGAAATTAGGATGTCTATCAGATTCCCACATTCATTTGGTAACGGCGAATCACTGCCAAGTTCGCTAGTAAATAATAATTAGAAGGCAGCACTGTGTTCTGGATTGCACCAAATATAGAAACTGTGTCAACTGTAGCCTGTAAGACGTCAGAAAATGTATCGAGAATCACTATTCCGATTTGCTGGAGGGAGGCAATGTAACAGTACTATAATACAAATATAAGACCAGAGCTATAGAAAAATAAAATGATATGTCAAGAGGACGCGTACGTTCCCGAACGAATGAGAAAATCTCGAATAATAGAGAACTGGACGCTTTTGCTTTGTCATCTAGTCGCCTCCCTGGCACATTATATTACTTTCTCGAATATGGCGGGAAGCTGGAAAGTTTTTTTTTTCTTTAGTACTGAATTTTATAGCGGATTATCAGTGGTGCGTAACGTATGTTTTGGGCTGTTCGTTCAGATACCCTTAATTCACACAAGTTGTACTCTTGATCACATACAGGAGCTCTTGCATATTTTATGTGTGTGTATTCGCGTTCCCTGCGGTTCATAACGATTTCCGGATTCCACTCCGGATAACAGAGTTGAATAATTTGTTCGACAGGTGCTGAATGAATGAGAGGTGAATATTGCGTTTTGAAATTGTTTGCTGAAATAGAATATGCGAATAACAGATGGTGGAAGCTCAAGAGGTAGTACGATATCCCATGCAAAAGTTAATTTGTGAGTATTTCACTCATATTTTTATAATATATCTTGTTTAGAGATCTACGAACCTACGTGTTACAAAGGTCACGACTGTCAGTACTTAGCGTTAGTGAAGATTAGAGAAATTTATAAGCAAATACCGGCCACTTACAGTTGAGCACACATAAAAAGGCAATCCAGAAATTTCTGTGCGACGGAGTTGCTGAAACTTATATGCAATGTATCAATGGCAGAGGCAGGCGACCATTCAGATTTGGTGCAACGTTGAATTCTAGACAGGTCTTGTTCATACAGTTCTTTATTAAGCATTAAGCGTTTCAATATTTCAGCATCAGATTGAAGGTAGAAATCAAACTTTAAAACAAAGCCCATGAAAGTGAGTACAGAGACTTGTCTCGTACTATATTCAGTCTATGTGCTCTGTTTCGTGAGCTTTGTACTAAAGTTTGGTTTTCATATTTAGTCTGATATTTTGTTTGATATTAGTAATAAAGAATTGTGCTACCAAAACATTGCTATACTTCAAATTTGTGCCATGTGTACAATGTAGCGCGACTCCGATGCGGGTGTGGAAGCACCGACGTTTAGGTAAACGATGAGTGTGACATTCGTGGTGGCGGTCGGGGTGGCCGAGCGGTTCTAGGCGCTACAGTCTGGAACCGCGCGACCGCTACGGTCGCAGGTTAGAATCATGCCTCGGGCAGGGATGTGTGTGATGCCCTTAGGTTGGTTAGGTTTAAGTAGTTCTAAGTTCTAGGGGAGCTCAGAGCCGTTTGAACCTTTGACATTCGTGTCTTTCCGAAGTGCATGCGGCAAATGCGTAAACGTGAACTGTGCTTACGTTATTACGAAATGCATCCAAACAGCAACAACGTGCTGTTATTCTTTTCGTGGTTGTCGAAAGAGAAACACGGGTAGACACAAATCAGAGAATAAGTAATGTGTATGGTGCACTAGGTATTATCATGCCTTCAGGCCCTTTTAAAAGTGCTTCAATAACTCATGTCTGATGATCATAGTAATGACCCGTTATATTTCAATTACGTACCCAAAATTTGAGCTGCATTACTCAGTTCAAACGTTTTCAATAATCATTCACTTGTGTTAACCAGCTTATTGTGACTCTTATTGACGCGTTTCGGGGAGAACCCATCCTCAGATAATCATGAACATCTTGACGATCAGATATGTAAAGAACAGTAACTAACAAACATATGCATGGCAGCTTTTTTTATTGCACAGTGACTTCGCATATCTGGTCACCTAGATGCACATCACAATCTGAAGATGGGTTCCAGCTAGTGGCTTCTTATTTTGTGAGCAATACGGAATTTTTACAGTACTCGTATTGATTTGCAAAATGGTCGCATTCTCCTGCATGACGTTATGTCATAATTATATGTTATCATATATCTCGTTATCGAACAAACAAGTGGCAGTTTCTTAGTTAAAAATGATCTTAAATGACTCTCAAGGAATGAAGCGATTTACGGCATTATTAAGAACACTATATCAAACTTGAAATGTACCGATACGTTACGTTAGAGTCACCTACATGAAATAAATACATAAATAAATAAATGAAAAAATGTACGTAATTCAATTTGTTTGAATTTAAAATAAAATGTTGACGATAACCCATCGTATATAGCTTCTTTCTACATTTCGTATTAACCTACCAGGGCAGCCGAGAGTGCTAATGCACTGCTTCCTGCACTCGGATGGGCGTGCCGCCCCAGATCGAATCCAGCCGGTGGATTAATGACGTGAGCCGGTACGCCGGCCAGCCTGGATGTGGGTATTAGGCGGTTTACCACATCCCGCTAGGTGAATACTGGACTAGTCTCCAAGTTCCTCCTCAGTTACACGACTCGCAGCCATTAGAAACCTTTCGCACTATTTCACAGCTTACATTAGTCGTAGACAGCTGGGATACACTAATTCCGTCCCGGGGTTTTGGGGTAACGACAGGAAGAGCATCTGGCCACCCTCTGCAATAAACACTGCCAAATCCGTAATAACTGAAACCTGCTGGTTTCGCAGGACAGAGCGGATCAGGTTATAGTTACGGAAAGGGGCCATAATCAGTTACTGCCAGCTGCACAGAACATACAAACTTTATTTTATTAGAACACTTAATCATACGAGAGTCACTCCAAAGGAAATGCACACTTTTTTTAATCCATATTTTATTCCACATGTATGAAAGTTTTACAGTGTGTAGATACATCCTTTAGGAACAATATTTTCATTTCTCCACATAATTTCCATCCCTCTCAACTGCCTTACGCCATATTGGAACCAGCGCCTGTATTCCCGCACGGTAAAATTCTGGACCAACCTGTTGGAGCCAATGTTTAGCAGTGTGCACAAGGGAGTCATCATCTTCAACCCTTGTTCCACGAAGAAAGTCTTTCAGTTTCCCAAAGAGATGATAGTCACATGAAGCCAGATCAGGACTGTAAGGCGGGTGTTTCAGTGTTGCCCGTCCAAGTTTTGTGATCTCTTCCATGATTTTCTGACTGACGTGTGACCGTGCATTGTCGTGCAATAGCAAAATATCCTGCTTTTGCCGATGTGGTCGAACACGGCTCAGTCGAGCTTGAAGTTTCTTCAGTGTCGTCACATATGCATCAGAATTTATGGTGGTTCCACCTGGCATGATGTCCATAAGCAAGAGTCCTTCGGAATCGAAAAACACCGTAGCCACAACTTTTCCAGCAAGAGGTGTGGTTTTGATTTTTTTTTCTTGGGTGAATTTGCATGACTCCACTCCATTGATTGTCTCTTCGTCTCTGGTGAAAAATGATGGAGCCATGTTTCATCACCTGTCACAGTTGTTCCAAGAAATTTATCTCCACCATTCTCATACTGTTCCAAAAGTTCGCTGCATATCGCTTTTCTTGTTCCTTTGTGAGCCATGGTCAACATCCTGGGAACCCACCTGGCACAAACCTTTATTAACGCGAACACTTTCGGTACTCTGCAAACACTTACTTCCCCTATCCCAACGTAGCGTGACAATTCGTTCACTGTGATGCGCCTGTCAGCAGTCACCAATTCGTTAACTCTCTGCACATTGTCTGGAGTGTGTGCAGTACGCGGCCTGCCGCTGCGAGGACAATCCTCAATATTGCCGTGTCCGCTTTCATCATGTAACCTGCTTGCTTACCGACTAACTGTACTGAGATCGACAGTAGCATCTCCATACACCTTTTTCTACCTCTTTTGGATGTTTCCCACTTTCTCGTTTTCACAGCACAGGAATTCTATGACAGCACTTTGCTCCCGACGAACGTAAAGTGTAGCAGCTATTTTGAAGATATACTGTGACCGCGCCACTCACGGAAACAATTTGAACTAAGTTTGAAAACAAACGGGAAGGATGTATCTACACGTTATAGAACTTTACATGCAGAATGATAACTGTATTTTTACAAAAATAGTGTGCATTTCCTTTGGAGTGACCCTCGTACATGCCCTTAAAAACATTCAAAACAATACGGCTGAAGGCCCGGACACAAGTTATTAAAATTGCCTTAAGGAATACACACAGCTGAGGGCCTTAGTTACAAAAGTTTCCATAAAAACTCGGTTGAAGCCCACACACTGGAGATAGAGAAACTATGGCTTAAGGCCTGGATAACAAAAATTTCAGACAGAGAAGAAAATTTTAAAAGTTTTTTTAAACAAGTGAGTTTTCAAATTTTAATTTAAGACCGGCTGAAGTCCTTATCTAAAAATATTTCACCTAAGGTTCGGCTGAAGGCCACATACTGAACATAGAACAACTCAAGGCTTAAGACCTGGATAATAATGATTTCCAATGTGTAAAATCACTTTTTTTTAAAGAAAAATTTAGTTTAAGCAAGAATCTTAAAGGTTTTAATTTAAGACTCCTGAAGGCCTTAACATAACATTAAAACAAGCGAAATTAAGAGACGGCTGAAGGCCTCTCACAGTACTTTAGATTAAAAGAAAATCACAATCCAAAACAACAGAACAGTGGTGCTCCAAGGGTCGGTCTGAGGAGGTAACTGTAACATAAGTTTAGGTGAGACAGGCAGCCAAGAATAGTATTAAGTAATCAGATGGCAACCAGACCCATGGACGGCTGAAGGACCGACCAACAACCTAATCAATTCTGCTGCGCCGACCGACGGCACGGCTGCGGAAAGTATCAGCCGAGGACGAAGATACCAGCAGCACTACGTCTTCAAAATTGGCGTCTAACAAGGGAACCTCCCCATCGCACCCCCCTCAGATTTAGTTATAATTTGGCACAGTGGATAGGTCTTGAATAACTGAACACAGATCAATCGAGAAAACAGGAAGAAATTGTGTGGAACTATGAAAAATATAAGCAAAATATAGAAGCTCAGTAGTCCATGCTTAAGATATGTAACATTAAGGAAAGCACTACTTCAGTAGCGCCGTGGTCCTGTGGTTAGCGTGAGCAGCTGTGGAACCAGAGGTCCTGGGTTCCAATATTCCCCGAGTGAAAATTTTAATTTTTTATTTTCAGACAATTATCAAAGTTTAGGCACACACACACACACACACACACACACAATCAACATCGTTCTCCAAAATTCCAGGACATGTTCAGATTTGCTTGGACATATGCAGGATTTGACGGTCTACACACAGAAAAATTTGAAAACGTTAAAAACATATGTTTTGACAGAGCACAGGGAAAACTGTGCGACTGTTGCAGTCATTTGTTGCAGTTTATGTGACAAACTCTTATGTTTTCATCACTTTTTTGGGAGTGATTATGACAACCACAAGAAAACCTAAATCGGGCAAGGTAGAAGAATCTTTTTATCTATTCGCCAAGTGTACAAGTTGGGTGGGTCGACAACATATTCCTGTCACGTGACGCACATGCCGTCACCAGTGTCGTATAGAATATATATCAGACGTGTTTTCCTGTGGAGGAATCGGTTGACTTATGACCTTGCGATCAAATGTTTTCGGTTCCCATTGGAGAGGCACGTCCTTTCGTCTACTAATCGCACGGTTTTGCGGTGCGGTCGCAAAACACAGACACTAAACTTATTACAGTGAACAAAGACGTCAATGAACGAACGGACAGATCACAACTGCGAAAATAAAGAAATTAAAATTTTCACTCAAGGGAGGACTTCAACCAAGGATCTCTTGTTCCACTGCTGCTCACGCTAACCACGGGACCACGGCGCTCCTTATCTCATACCGTCCTCGATGTTGCAGATGTTGCACATAGACTACTCAGTTTGTATATTTTGCTTATTTTTTTCATTGTTCCACACAACTTCTTCCTGTTTTCTTGATTGATCTGTGTTCAGTTTTTCAAGGCCTATCCACTGTGCCAACTTATAACTAAATCTGAGGGGGGTGCGATGGGGAGGTTCCCTTGTAAGAACAGCCAAGGCCCAGTAACCAATAAAAAATATGAACAACACCAAAGGCTGTAATATTACACCCGGTACGGGCAGCATCAACACGGCGACGAAAAACACACTGCGGAACACCACGCTAATGCCCTCGCCGACTGGCTACTCCAGTACTCGGACAGCATTAACATAACTGCTCAGTGAAAATTACACACTCTAGACACTATTCCACGAAAATACTTCCACAAGAACTCGAACAATCGTAAAGGCAATCACTGTGGGACAACCAGGAAGAATGACAAGTCGACACACACAGAGAACCCGAGGCGGTCGGCGTCCAAGTATAAGTCGTCCAATGAGACGACCGACCGAACGACCAAACAAGGTCATTCCCACTCAAGTCATGTGTGTCACCAAGAGTCGGGCGAGTCTTCGCTGTCCAGACGCCATCCCGACTCAACTCCATGTCCGTTCGGAAATCCGAGACACGGTAAACTGGCTCTGACCCAACCATGCAGAGGTAACACTTGCCTATTGGCCACCCGACGTCTCTGCACAAGGAAGGAACCGACCCCTGTCCGGTAAGATTGAAACGTCCCCTTAGGAAAATTATAAATGACTGTGCTTAAACTGACACACAATATTTTTAGTGCAACGCAATCTGACTTTCAGAAATCCATACAAAAATATGGCCCTGACCAACAGTAACCTATACCTTTCATGAATCACTTACCACTCAAACTACTGCAATACAGCGAGTGCCACTACCGCCAGCTAATTAAAAGATTCTAACCACTGAAGGCACTAACTGTTGATAGGATATATATATATATAGGGTGCGTCACCTAACATTACCGCTGGATGTATTTCGTAAACCACATCAAATACTGACTAATCGACTCCACAGACCGAACGTGAAGAGAGGGGCTACATAATTGGTTACTACAAACCATAAAAAAATACACGGAAGTATGTTTTTTAACACAAACTTACGTATTTTTAAATGGCACCCCGTTAGTTTTGTTAGAACATCTGAACATATATAAACATATACGTAATCAGAGCCGTTTGTTGCATTGTAAAATGTTAATTGTATCCGGAGATATTGTAACCTAAAGTTGACGCTTGAGTACCATTCCTCCGCTGTTCGATCGTGTGCATCGGATAGCACCGAATTACGTAGGGATCCAAAGGGAACGGTGATGGTCCTTAGGTACAGAAGAGACAGGAACAGCACATTACGTCCACATGCTAACTGAAGTGTCGGCAGAAGTGCCAATACCGTGTTGTTTGAGGAAGCCGAAATGCACGCTATAAGCCACGCAGGCTGGCGTGAGGTCTGAAACAGGATACGCAATGAATACTATAAAGAAAAGTACGTAGCTTCTGGAATACTTAACTTTAATCCACAATTGGTGAACATTGGTCTTGTTACTGTACATGCTTCATTAGATACATAGCAAAGGATAAATGGCGCCTTGCTAGGTCGTAGTAGTTGACTTAGCTGAAGGCTATGCTAACTATCGTCTCGGCAAATGAGAGCGTAATTCTCAGTGAACCTTTCCTAGCAACGTCGGCTGTACAACTGGGGCGAGTGCTAGTAAGGCTCTATAGACCTACCGTGTGGCGGCGCTCGGTCTGGATTCACTGATAGTGGCGACACGCGGGTCCGTCGTATACTAATGGACCGCGGCCGATTTAAAAGCTACCACCTAGCAAGTGTGGTGTCTGGCGGTGACACCACACTAACACCTTTTTATTGGTCTGTTTCACTGACGCACATGTACATTACCATGAGGGGTGAGGTAAACGCACCCATGTGGTTTCCGTTTTCAATTACGAAGTAGAATAGAGTGTGTCCCGACATGTCAGGCCAATAGATGTTCAATGTGGTGGCCATCATTTGCTGCACACAATTGCAATCTCTGGCGTAATGAATGTCGTACACGCCGCAGTACATCTGGTGTAATGTCGCCACAGGCTGCCACAATACGTTGTTTCGTATCCTCTGGGGTTGTAGGCACATCACAGTACACATTCTCCTTTAACGTACCCCACAGAAAGAAGTCCAGAGGCGTAAGATCAGGAGAACGGGCTGGCCACGTCCTATGAAACGCCCGTCGAACATCCTGTCAAGGGTCAGCGTAGTGTTAATTGCGGAATGTGCAGGTGCACCATCATGCTGAAATGAAATGAAATGTCGTGTGACGAGGGCCTCCCGTCGGGTAGACCGTTCGCCTGGCGCTAGTCTTTCGATTTGACGCCACTTCGGCGACTTGCGCGTCGATGGGGATGAAATGATGATGATTAGGACAACACAACACCCAGTCCCTGAGCGGAGAAAATCTCCGACCCAGCCAGGAATCGAACCCTGGCCCTTTGGATTGACAGTCTGTCGCGCTGACCACTCAGCTACCATCATGCTAATACCACATACGTCGACGCGTTTCCAGTGGGACATTTTCGAGCAACGTTGGCAGATCATTCTGTAGAAACGCGATGTATGTTGCAGCTGTTTGGGCCCCTGCAATGAAGTGAGGACAATGTTTCAAGCGTCAACTTTAGGTTACAATATCTCCTGATGTAATTAACATTTTACAGTGCAACAAACGGCATTGATTACGTATTTGTTTATATGTTCAGATGTGCTAACAAAACTAACGTGGTTCCATTTAAAAAAACGTAGGTTTGTGTTAAAAAACATGCTTCCGTGCATGTTTTTATGGTTTGTATTAAACAATTACACTAGCCCCTCTCCTCACGTTCGGTCAGTGGAATCAGTTCGTCAGTATTTAATGTGGTTAACAAAATATATCCTGCGGTAACGTTAGGTGACTCACCCTATATATATATATATATATATATATATATATATATATATATATATATATATATATATATATACACGTGTGTCCGCCGGATAGAGTAAGTTTGTAATACTCTATCCGGCGGACACACGTCCAGATTGTTCGCTCTTAAAAATTCTGTCATCTCTCTCCCCACATCCATCACTGCTGGCGGCTCAGCCCCAACTGCGCAACGCTATGCGCTGTTCTCATCCAACTGCCCAACACTACAATAGAGAATATTCCAACAATGCCAACCAGCCACAGACTGCGCACAGCACAGTGAGTGATTTTCATACAGAGCGCTACGTGGCGTTACCAACATAAAAACCTAAACGGCCTACTTACAAGATGACCATCTGACGAGGCCCAGAAACGGTCAAAAGAGCAAATACACGTCGCACAGTGAGACGACCGACCGAACGACCAACCAACGGTCGTTCCCGCTTCAGTCTCCTTCCGTCCGACAGTCCATGTGCGTCGCAAGCGGTCGGCGAGTACTGGCTGTGCGTACCTAACTGGCGCTGCGTCCCGACTGAACTCACTGCACGCCACGAGCGGTCGCTCCGAAGGTAGTACGACAGTGCTCTTTTCGATAGCGCTGCTGCTTCCTCTCATGGGCAAGCATGCCAGAAATTTAGTGACACCAGCAAACCGAATAGGAAACGAGACCGCAGTACCGCAAAGATAAGATGTTAAACAATAAACACTAGTTGCGCGTGGCTCAGTAATAAGGCCGACACCGCTTTGAAACGGGACAAAGGCCCAAAGAAAATGATGATGATATGACAGATTTTGTGCGGTCCGTTATAATTATCCGGGTCGCTTGATGAATTCTGTGTCAATTCCCAACGTTTCGTCCCGTCTGCGGGAGACATCTTCAAGGGGGTCTGTAGCTCGATGGAAACTCCAACACACCCACTGGCTCGCTACTGAGAGCCGCTAAATTCGGTGTCCGCGCGCTCCCGCGCCGCGGTGTGACGTCACGTGTCTTGAAAACGTCAGTGCAATATGGATGCCGGTGTTAAAGATGATGTGTACCACCCGTCAACTACTGGGTGATGGCAATGGCGATCGACGGCAACGGGCAGCGGCCAATTGCACTGACGTTTTCAAAACACGTGACGTGAGGCCGCGGCGTGGGAGCGCGCGGACACGGAATTTAGCGCCAGTCAGTAGCGAGCCAGTGGGTGTGTAGGACCTTCCATCGAGCTACAGACCCCCCTGAAGATGTCTCCCGCAGACGGGGAAGAAACGTTGGGAATTGACAAAGAATTGATCAACCGACCACGGGATAACAGCCCGGATAATTATAATGGACATGACATTTCCGGCAGTGAAAGTCTACATTATAGTATCAGATTTCGTACTACACAGAATTATTCAGCTGCCTCTGCCTATCAGTTTTATGCAACCTGTAACATATACCATGTGTAAGATTTTCATATTATCTCTCTCACTACATGCAAACTATTAGTCTTACAGAAAAAATTAGCAGGTCGTTTGTGTAGGAAATGTAATGTAGTCAAATTTAACACTGGGTATGCTTTCGTTTGAGGCCATAGTTCTCGAATTATTCGGGAAAAACGTACAAAAGTGATCTACAAATGCGTTTCTTGAATGACTCGAAAAAAGTGGCCTCCAGCGAAAACGTATAGCAATACATAATTTAGGTACATTACGTTTCCTACAAAAAGGTCTGGTTATTTTTATTTTCTTTTATTTTTATTTTATTTAATTTCTTTTGTAGTTTGCACAGAGCGAGTGAGGGAATACGGAAATCTCGCTCGTGGCGTTTGAAGGTGTTGCAGATTGCATAAAACCCTGAATCAAATGTATTTGTTTAACCTTTATATCTTCCCATTTAGTCAAAATATATCTGAAGAATTTCTTTTAACGCTCTTACGATAAATGAATAGCGTCGGTGCATGTAAGTTTGTAATTCTGTTTATGAAACGCACCCATTTAGTTTTATTTTGGGAACCATTTTTAGTGGTGCGGTAGAATGCTAGAAGCTGTCAGGGAGAATTAGTGGGAGCCATGACGTTAGTTGGAGCCCTCCAGCTGGCGGGCAGCTGGTACGTCGCACAAAGCTGTAAATTATCGGACTGTGGGCGGAACTTGGGAACAATGAGCGCGTTTGTCGGCCCGCGGCGCGCATCAAAGGCTGTGTAACAGAGCAGCGCGGAACTGGGAGCAGCTGCAGCCGCCGCCGCTGCCATTTAGCCGACCTCCCGGCCGAGCTGATCATTTCTCACAACCCCGCAGCGACTTCCATTAGCTGAGTAACATCTCCACTCGTGCGCGCGACAAGCTGTTGCGAGGTCCAATCCACTTTCGCAAAGCGGCACGGGAAAGGTTAGAGTGCGAATCAATGCGAAAGCCAGCAGATATAAAAAATAGGAAATATATATATATATATATATATATATATATTTCTTGTGCGTCCAGTTTACACTTACGGAAGTTATACTCTGCTATTGATGGTGACACTTGACAAGTAAACAGAAAGCACAGGCAGAGTTTCACCGACGTCAAAGCGTTTTGATTTCCGAGGTACAGATAGTCAACCTACCGGAATGTTGCAGTTTCATTTTTTTTTTATTTACTAATTGGAATTTTGTATATGAATAGCTCCTTACAGAAATTAAAATAGTTATTTTCTTTCATTTACGCCCTTTTAGTAAATAGGATATTATCTGCTCTGAAACGTGATGAGATAATTCGAACAGAATGAGCTCTTCCGTAAGTGCCAGCTTAGATTCCAGAAACATGGGCCACGCCAAATGCAACAAGCATGTCACCCACATAGGATACTGCAAGTTAAGGATGAAGCCAATAATGTGAATGTAGTCTTTCTTGACTTCCGAAAAGCGTTTAACGCTCTCATACGATTCTCTTCGATTACCCACTACTCTCGTCAATATAAGACCGATTGGGGACCGGCATCTAATTGATTGATTGAGGAGGAAAGCTCTTTATTCACCATTACGCGAATACTCAGAAGAAGACAGTCACGTCATAAAAATTTCTTAACATTATTCATTTCTTCACATATCAGACATTTTATCTCCTGGTAAACCTTCCGGGATGTAAGGTCGTGGTCCATGAAACTCTTCAGCTCCTGACGTTTCGTCCAGAGCTGCGCTGGACATCTTCAGAGGGGTGTTTATCCTCCGGTGAGTCTTGCCGACTGACGGGTCGGACGTCTGAGAGCGACTTATATATCGTAGAAAGTGGGCGCGACCAGAGTTACACGTGATATGATGAGATAATCTTTGTCAGAGATAAAACTTAACTATCGATCGTAATCTCGTCACGGATAAAACTGTCTAGCAATTCTGTAGTGCTACTGTCCAAATATCACTAAGTTTCATGGTCTCTTCTTTCCGATTGAAAGTATCCCTATGTTTATATACACTCCTGGAAATTGAAATAAGAACACCGTGAATTCATTGTCCCAGGAAGGGGAAACTTTATTGACACATTCCTGGGGTCAGATACATCACATGATCACACTGACAGAACCACAGGCACATAGACGCAGGCAACAGAGCATGCACAACGTCGGCACTAGTACAGTGTATATCCACCTTTCGCAGCAATGCAGGCTGCTATTCTCCCATGGAGACGATCGTAGAGATGCTGGATGTAGTCCTGTGGAACGGCTTGCCATGCCATTTCCACCTGGCGCCTCAGTTGGACCAACGTTCGTGCTGGACGTGCAGACCGCGTGAGACGACGCATCATCCAGTCCCCAACATGCTCAATGAGGGACAGATCCGGAGATCTTGCTGGCCAGGGTAGTTGACTTACACCTTCTAGAGCACGTTGGGTGGCACGGGATACATGCGGACGTGCATTGTACTGTTGGAACAGCAAGTTCCCTTGCCGGTCTAGGAATGGTAGAACGATGGGTTCGATGGCGGTTTGGATGTATCGTGCACTATTCAGTGTCCCCTCGACGATCACCAGTGGTGTACAGCCAGTGTAGGAGATCGCTCCCCACACCATGATGCCGGGTGTTGGCCCTGTGTGCCTCGGTCGTATGCATTCCTGATTGTGACGCTCACCTGCACGACGCCAAACACGCATACGACCATCATTGGCACCAATGCAGAAGCGACTCTCATCGCTGAAGACGACACGTCTCCATTCGTCCCTCCATTCACGCCTGTCGCGACACCACGGGATGCGGGCTGCACGATGTTGGGGCGTGAGCGGAAGACGGCCTAACGGTGTGCGGGACCGTAGCCCGGCTTCATGGAGACGGTTGCGAATGGTCCTCGCCGATACCCCAGGAGCAACAGTGTCCATAATTTGCTGGGAAGTGGTGGTGCGGTCCCCTACGGCACTGCGTAGGATCCTACGGTCTTGGCGTGCATCCGTGCGTCGCTGCGGTCCGGTCCCAGGTCGACGGGCACGTGCACCTTCCGCCGACCACTAGCGACAACATCGATGTACTGTGGAGACCTCACGCCCCACGTGTTGAGCAATTCGGCGATACGTCCACCCGGCCTCCCGCATGCCCACTATACGCCCTCGCTCAAAGTCCGTCAACTGCACATACGGTTCACGTCCACGCTGTCGCGGCATGCTACCAGTGTTAAAGACTGCGATGGAGCTCCGTATGCCACGGCAAACTGGCTGACACTGACGGCGGCGGTGCACAAATGCTGCGCAGCTAGCGCCATTCGACGGCCAACACCGCGGTTCCTGGTGTGTCCGCTGTGCCGTGCGTGTGATCATTGCTTGTACAGCCCTCTCGCAGTGTCCGGAGCAAGTATGGTGGGTCTGACACACCGGTGTCAATGTGTTCTTTTTTCCATTTCCAGGAGTGTATTTCAATAGCTTCTCTACAAAGCCGTGGGTAATAGTTCGTCGTCGGCTTTGTAGAGAAGCAATTGAAATATATTAACATAGGGATAATTTTAATCAGAAAGAAGAGACCATGAAACTTAGTGATATTTGGACAGTAGCACTACAGAATTGCTAGACGGTTTTATCCGTGACGAGATTACGATCGATAGTTAAGTTTTATCTCTGACAAAGATTATCTCTGCATATCACGTGTAACTCTGGTCACGCCCACTTTCTGTGATTTATAAGTCGCTCTCAGACGTCCGACCCGTCAGTTAGCAAGACTCACCGGAGGAGAAAGACCCCTCTGAAGATGTCCAGCGCAGGTCTGGACGAAACGTCAGGAGCTGAAGGGTTTCATGGACCACGACCTTACATCCCGGAAGGTTTACCAGATGATATCCGGTCGTGAAAGCCTTCATACTATGATCAGACATTTTACTTACACACTCTACGATAAAAAAAGACTCACTACGAGACAATTATCCGAATGAGACGGAAATCAATAGATATGATGTACATGTTGAAAGGTGGCTACACTGTGCCACTGCGCCAGAGAGTGCGCCAAAGAGTACTATTAAGCCGCCTCCACAGTGCGTGTTAAGAGCTCATGGCAGTCAGTGGTTGTTAAGAGATCGGAGAGGACAGTGTGTGTGTGCGTGGGCAGAGCTCGTGGTTGTCGTGAAGTTGGAGCGAGATGTAGTAAAGAGCGTTGTTTCATGTCTTATGCAGTTATTTGATGGGAGAGATAGCAGATGATATTGTAATGAGGGCATTCGTCAATATATATAAAGGTAAAATATACTATGTTCGTTTATTTAATTGTGTATCTGAAATAATGCATCACTACAGGTTCAGTCAACAAAGCATCTGGCTTGTGTTCTTGAATTAGAGTGAATTCTGGTTTTCTTGCGTAATTATAGTTTTTCTAAATTTCTTTTGTCACGTCAGTATAATTAATATCAAAATTCTTGTCTTGTTGAAAAATAACCGTGCCAGATGCGTACGTTGAGTCACACTCCCACATACAGAACAGTTACATTTGTGCTTGGATTTTGTAGGTTTTATAGTTGCTGGGGTCTTAATTAATTAACTGTGTTTACGAAAATTTTCTTACATTGTTCTTTGCAGTCAGATTGCGTAATAATACTAGTCAGGGCCAGCCGATTACGAGACTTACGTAATCGGACAGACAGTTACAAAAGTATTTTCAATCACGTAAATTTAATTAAGCCCCCATGCACGTGGCGACCGCTGCTTCGGATCGTCTCTTGGAATTGTTCTGATTGTGAAAATTGTAGACTGTAGTTTTGTTGTAGTAATTTTGAGTTTAGTGATTGTAGTCTGTATTGAGTGTGTAGATTTGGTAATTGGCATTCTTCTAATGATATTTTTCAAAATTTAAATTTTATTGCCTTGTATACGCGTTTGACAATCTTGTGCAATTATTTCAATTGTTCGATTGATCGTGTTTGAGGGAGACATTGCGTGTGAATAGTATTGTTGGAGATAAGGGGTCATTGTGTGTGATTTTCGTACAGTGACGAATCTTTCGTATATTTTGTAAATGATTACGCGATCGATGAAAAAAGTAAAAATGATGAATAGTGAGTATAACGAAATTGTTGACATGGCGAACTCGCCAACAGAGGAAGACAGTATGGTGGATAATGGAGTTGAAAACAATGTGATAAGTCGGGAAAATAGTCCGGAACCATTTCAAAATTTTTCTCAATCAGAAAATTCACAGAATACGAGATCAACGTTAGAAGATTCTGAAATAGTATCGAACACAGATAGCTTTACAGCTATGACGAAGGAAACTGGTTTTGCGGGAAATGTTAGGGGCGAAAATAATTTTGAAACAGTTACCATGGGGCAGTTGATGAGTGCTATATTAAAAATGGAAACACGGTTTGTATCTGAATTAAAAACAGTGGGATCAAGAATAGGAACAATGGCAACAGAGATGGGAACTTTGCGATCTGAAATTAGAACTGAGATGGAAGCAATGACAACACGGTTATGCTCACGAATAGGGACATGTTTCAAAAATACGAATGACGAATCAAATAATGAAATTAGAGAAGAAGTACAACCGATTTTGAAGGCTCACAATAATAGCTTAATTTCAACAGAAATTAGACAAGAGGAACAGGACAGAGAACAGGAAGAAAAAGATCGCGTGATAGTACAGAAATTTTCAGAGTTAAATTTACAATGTGCACATGATAAGGAAGAAATACTTGAGAGAATCGAGGAGTCCGTATCAAATGACAGATTAAATAACATAACACAACAATATGAACAGTTAACTACTAAATGTGACAATACCGAAACCCGAGTCGCGACACTTACAGAAGACGTAAATAAACAGAAAGAACAATTAAGTGACTCATCAGAGAGAGTTGAAGAGATCTCAGATAAATTGACAAGTGTTAGTTTAGCAGATGGGTTTGAAGAAAATAATTTGTTTCATTTACGGGATGCAACAAGAGAGCGCCAGGCGCGCGAACTTGACAATAATCGTCATTGGGACTGGGACAGACACGGTAGGTCTTTGTCGCCACGAGGCGAGAGTTTTAACTATAAACACTTTTTGACTGTCCGGAAATTTAAGATCTTCCGTAATTCTAAGAATGAGATACATCCATGTTCATGGTTAGATCAATTTATGTACGCACTTCCACCAAATTTGCCATTAAGTCACAAACTAGAAATTATGTGCAGCTATTAATGTCCTCAGGGGATTCACTACTCTAAGTGAATATGTGCCGTAGCGAGCATAGGGCCCCGAGCTGTAGTGGTGCTATTTCTCTTTTAGTTTTCTGTACCGCTGCCTACTCTTTTACTATTCTTTGCATCTGTCAAACCAACTCTTCGACTATCAATCTATCTAGACAGTAGATAAACAATAACCTGATATGACGATTTTACCCTAAAGAGATTTCGAAAATTACCGATTGGACTTAATGTACCTAATGCAGCATTCATTCGTCGTCTAAATGAAATTTTACCTGTTTATCTTCGTGACAATATTACTTCATATGTTGACGATATTCTTATTGCTAAACGTTCTTGGAGTGAACACAACAAAATTTTGGATTCATTATTACGTATCTTTGCAAAAGTTGGCATTACAGTAAACTTAGAAAAATCTGAATTTGGTCGTTCTCAGATGAAATTTCTCGATCACATTATTTCTACAGAAGGTATTCTTCCTGATCCAGAAAAATTAGACGCTATTCGTAACTATGCTGTTCCTACCACAAAACGTGATGTTCGTAGTTTTCTTGGTCTCTGTAATTTTCTTCGACGCTTTGTTAGTTTGGACGATTTGGCCACACCTCGTTTTTGCGATCTATCTGGAAAGTTCTTTTTAAACGAAAATCGGTCGACAGCTTTGTTTGGTTAGTTTGTATTCCTGATGAGTGGGTCAATAAATTGATTTGGTATACGCATTTCAGTTATGCACACTTTGGTCCCAGAAAATGCTTTCATAAATTACGAGAAAATTGTTACTTCAGTAATATGGAAAAACGTATTCGATCTGTTCTTGCCAAATGCAAATTATGTCAAATGGCTAAGCCTCCAACGATTTCTCACAGAGCACCGTTGTTTCCCGTCATTCCAGCGAAATTAAAGGAGATGGCTGCAGTCGATTTGTTTGGTCCAGTGGTTCGTTCTTCTAATGGTTTTGCGTACATTTTCGTAGCAGTGGAACTGACATCAAAATATGTGTGTTTTACACCTTTACGCAAAGCAACAGCTCGTTCAGTATCGAATGCTTTCATCAAACATTTTCTTAAAGAAGTTGGTCATGTTGATAAGGTTATATCAGATAATGGATCACAGTTTCGTTCTAAAATTTGGCTTCGTACTCTACACCGTCGTAAAATTAAACCAATTTTCATTTCACTTTTTCACCCTCAATCTAACGCTTCAGAGAGATGGATGAAGGAAATCAATAAATTGTGCCGTCTTTATTGTCATCAGAATCACAGAACTTGGGATCAGTATCTTCATATTTTTCAAAACATTCTGAATGAACTTCCTAATGACTCAACTTCTTTACCGCCTCTATTGATATTAAAAAATAAAGCACCGACAAATCGCATTTCTGAAATAGTTCCTTTTCCGCCTTCACGGAAACTGCGGCATTCTGAAGTTGTCAACCTGGCTCTACGAAATATTGCATCTGCGGTTGCTAGAAGAGAGAAATCAGCGAAACGTCCTGGTCGTTTAAAAACTTTGTCAGTTGGTCAGAAGGTGTTAATTAAGTTCCACCGTTTGTCTCATAAAGGAAAAGGCTTGTGTCGCAAATTTTTTTTGCTTTATAACGGTCCATACAGAATTCGCAAAATTATACATGATAACACTGTTGAAGTAGAAACTCTTAAATCTCGACGCTCTAAAGGGATAGATCATATATCAAACGTTAAAATTTTTGTGGAATGACATACTTTGGAGAACTAACAGCTACATGTAAACACGCAGAGAGTACAAGTATACCGCGCTGTGTTTTGGCGGCGGCACATACTCAAAGCAACAGTGAAGTCTGCGCGCCACACAAGGCAGTCGTTGACCGCGAACAATAGCTTCCGACGTCACGCGCCCACAGCTGATCGAGCGCTCAGTGCGAATGCACTGACAGCCGTAAACAAACACACAGTCTAATTTCTCCGATTAAATTCTGTATAAAGCTATAAGGATTTGTTGAATTGTGTTATTATCATTCAGTATTTTGCAGGATACGGTTGTATAAAATACGTCACGCGCCCACAGCTGATCGAGCGCTCAGTGCGAATGCTCTGACAGCCGTAAACAAATACACAGTCTAATTTCTCCGACTAAATTCAGTATAAAGCTATAGTGACTTGATGAATTCTGTTATTAACATTCAGTATTTTTCAGGATACGGTTCTATAAAATATTTAAGAACTTCAGGTAAACTCTGTGTGTCTCCGACGTTAAGAGGACTTGCTATCGAGAAATTTTCAGGAAGAATGTAATTTCGATGAAGAAACTAATAAACTAAAAAGGGTAACTATTAATTGAGTTCATTTTTCAGGTAACATATTTCCACTTAGGTACGTACTTTAGACGTAATTTGCTGCTCGCGATTACGTGATTCATACTTTGTGCTAATTTTATGTTCTATGAATTTACGTGTGAAGCGACGCGCTTGCGCACAATTACTGATTTTGACAATTATTGATTAATGAACAGGGTTGTGACTTGTATATGATTATGCATCGCTTGGCTGCACTGCTATTTCACTGATGTCATATTTTTTTAATTATGTGCCTGCTGTGCTTATTTATTTAAATTGTAATGGTAACCTGATTTATTGTGCTGATGTGTTTAGGTATGTAAGTTATACTTTGTGATTTATCTGCTTGCGCCTCCATGTTTACTTATTAAGGTTACATATGAACATTTATTTGCTTATGCTGATATGATGCTAATGACCTGTTTATTACGTAAGATATATGTTTGCTGCTTTTTGTATGGATTACATATTTACACATTTCTGTTTTGTTGCCATAACTGCTCTTTAATTTGGTGTATAGCAATGCTGATGTACTGTGTATAAACATAGAGTTTAGGTTACACTGTGGTATTAATTATAGATTGTTCGCTTGGCAAAGCCTCGTTGTAGGAATTGTGCTGCATCCACTTGTTGACATTCTGTTCTTTACTGGTCTATTTACTCGCTATTGCTTGTTTTGCTTACGCTCAGTGCCTTATATTTTAAGATAAGAAAATTAACTGCTATAATTCGACGAACGACATTAGTACAAGAAAGTCATAGAAGTCACATGAGCTGAGGTTTTATGGAAGCTGTATAAATTTATGCTAATAGGAAGGAAGCTAACGACATGACATACCAATACTAGGTTTAGACCATTAACAGTTATTACACTGCATTTTTCGTGAGCAATTGAAATAGGAAGTGACACTTGACACAAGAAATACTCCACATGTTTGCTTCTGTCTGCTATGATTCTTGAAGTGGTGTACACACTGTGAAACATTATGATTATTCACACTCCGTTATCGTACTTAATTACTGAGAGTTATTCGAACTAAGTCTGTTAGAGGTCAGGTATGCATTTCTTTTATTTAATGATGGACAAGGAACCAAAATGTATCTTATAATTTATAATGAGTAGAAGATTGGGTCAGATGGATTACACAGAGGTTGTGTGTGGACACTGTGTCTTCGAATTGTATGGGATGCTGAATTGAGGTTTGCATTAGGATTTTATCTGTACTTGTTCGAGGAGACTGACTAGAGGAAAGAGTTGTTATGGAAGTGAAATGATATTGGTGCTGAGGTTTATATTTATCGACGTATTATTATAGGTATTGAGAGTATATGAAGTTGTTTGTGGACAAGAGGTAAGGTAAATGATGTTGATGATAAGAGTTATATGTATCGACGTATTGAAGAAGTATTAGTGACGTATTGAGATTATGTGATGCTGATGATTATCGAAGTTTTGGTGTATAAGAGGTAAAGTAAGTGAGGAGCATATTTTTTTTGGTTGGTCTTATGGAACAAGGAGGATGAAGAGAGCAGACTAGAACACTAAAATAGCAGGAAGATGGTCTATACACACACTTTGTTAAATAACTAAGCAGTATATACTTTTTTTTGGAGAGAGGAAGTAATTGCATATCTTGGCTCACTGACAGTTGTTCAACAACAGTACATTTTGATCTGGCTTGGCAAACATTGGTCTTGACATGATGACTATGACGTTGACTTAACTATTATTGACTGTTATACATTGCTGCCAGTACTAGTTGATACACATGATGAACATCAGATTTTGACAGAATTACATTTACACAGTTAACACTATTCAATTACACAGTAGTACTTAATGTGGATGAAAGATGAGTGAGTGTGTTTTGTGTGTTTTGTGTGTTTTCCTTTCCTAATCCTACCCACCTATCTCCTAAATATTATTTTATTTGTTGGTAGTGGCTTGCACTGACACCCATGAATATTATAGGTTTACTGGT
Source organism: Schistocerca serialis cubense (assembly GCF_023864345.2). Lineage (NCBI taxonomy): Eukaryota > Metazoa > Arthropoda > Insecta > Orthoptera > Acrididae > Schistocerca > Schistocerca serialis. The sequence continues at coordinate 737,481,491 of NC_064643.1, read as the reverse complement.
ATTTGTGTATTGTAATAGTTAATAGGACAATTATCTGATATCATTTATGTGTTTGTTATGATTTGTATGTTTAGTGTAAAAGCACTGTATGTGCATTCAAACTATTGTTCATGCCTGAACTGTCTGATTAGTGAAGATGAATATTCTGAACTGTTACCTGCACTTTACAATATGATGTGTGACATTTGGTCGTGTTTAATTTCTGCTGATGAACAGTGTGATCAGTGCTAGTGAATTTTATCGAACTGCTTCTGCTGAGAGATGTGACTTTTTGCTGTCTGCACCTGCTCTCAACATTGCTGGGTGCAACTGATGGACTGTTTCTACTGAAATGATATCACTTGTTGGTGTTTGCACCTGCTCAACATTGCTGGGTGCAACTGATGGACTGTTTCTGCTGAAATGATGTCACTTGTTGGTGTCTGCACATGCTCAACATTGCTGGGTGCAACTGATGAACTGTTTCTACTGAAATGAAGTCACTTGTTGCTGTCTGCACCTACTCAACATTGCTGGGTACCTCTGATGGATTGCCTCTACTGAACTAATGTGACTTGTGCTGGGTGTACCTGCTAAACCTTACTGAGTGCAACTGATGGACTGCTTCTACTGAAATGATGGTCACTTGTTGGTGTCTGCACCTGCTCAACATTGCTGGGTGCCATTGATGGACTGCTTCTACTGAAATAATGTCACTTGTTGCTGTCTGCACCTGCTCAACATTGCTGGGTGCCACAGATGGACTGTTTTTACTGAAATGGTATCACTTGTTGGTGTCTGCACCTGCTCTCAACATTGCTGGGTGCAACTGATGAACTGTTTCTACTGAAATGAAGTCACTTGTTGCTGTCTGCACCTACTCAACATTACTGGGTGCAACTGATGAACTGCTTCTACTGAACTAATGTGACTTGTTGCTGGGTGTACCTGCTAAACTTTACTGGGTGCAACTGATGGACTGCTTCTACTGAAAAGATGTCACCTGTTAGTATCTTTTTTTTTTGTATAAACTAATCATTGAAAGCATTTTATGTGAACATTTGTATAAACTGATTTTTTGTATATTGTGTAAACTATTATGTAAAGTCACATGTATGAAAATAATTTGTATTGCCTTCTGTATTTCATATGTTAGGTTAGTAAAAGGTCAGTGCAAAGCCAAAATTTTTAACTAAATTATGTGATGTTTAGGTATTAATATTATCTTTTATTTTTGTCTGTATTTTTGTGGACGAATTTGGTGATATTTTCACCACCAATGCTGGCAAAAATACCATCAAATTCTGGCCTGTGGAGGAGGGGCATATGAAAGGTGGCTACACTGTGCCACTGCGCCAGAGAGTGCGCCAAAGAGTACTATTAAGCCGCCTCCACAGTGCGTGTTAAGAGCTCATGGCAGTCAGTGGTTGTTAAGAGATCGGAGAGGACAGTGTGTGTGTGCGTGGGCAGAGCTCGTGGTTGTCGTGAAGTTGGAGCGAGATGTAGTAAAGAGCGTTGTTTCATGTCTTATGCAGTTATTTGATGGGAGAGATAGCAGATGATATTGTAATGAGGGCATTCGTCAATATATATAAAGGTAAAATATACTATGTTCGTTTATTTAATTGTGTATCTGAAATAATGCATCACTACAGGTTCAGTCAACAAAGCATCTGGCTTGTGTTCTTGAATTAGAGTGAATTCTGGTTTTCTTGCGTAATTATAGTTTTTCTAAATTTCTTTTGTCACGTCAGTATAATTAATATCAAAATTCTTGTCTTGTTGAAAAATAACCGTGCCAGATGCGTACGTTGAGTCACACTCCCACATACAGAACAGTTACATTTGTGCTTGGATTTTGTAGGTTTTATAGTTGCTGGGGTCTTAATTAATTAACTGTGTTTACGAAAATTTTCTTACATTGTTCTTTGCAGTCAGATTGCGTAATAATACTAGTCAGGGCCAGCCGATTACGAGACTTACGTAATCGGACATACTAAAATTAAAAGTACAATCAAAATAATTTAATTAAGCCCCCATGCAATGTGTAGACAAACAAGTGGTGACTGTTTCAGAAAAATTCGATGACTGATTCAAGGGAAAGAGCTTCACCAGTTTGTGCAACTCGATAACACATTGATCTGCGTTTGTCCCTTAAGCAAGCATTTAGTCGGCTTGGTACTGATTGACACAGTCCTTCAATGTCCTCCGGAGAGGTATCGTGCGATATTCTGTCCAATTGGCGAGTTGGATCGTCGAAATCCTGAGCTGGTAGGAGGACCCTCCCCATAACCCTCAAAATATTATCAGTTTGAGAGAGATTCGATGACAGTCGCGCTCTGTGTGTGTGTGGGCTTTATGTTGCTGATAAGTAAGCCCAGGATGAGCATTGGGGCTTGGAATTTCATTCACTGGAGTAGATTTGTTCTCAGTGATCAGTCCCACTTCGATTTGAGCATCGATGACCAGCAAAAATGTGTTGGAGGCGCCACGTACTGCTATGGGATAACAAGGTGATCGTCATCCGTCACACGGCCTGACCACCAACAGTGATGTTTCAGGGTACCTTTTCTTAGCAGGACTCGTATGGTTGTCATGCACTGCCCCCTTACAGCATACCTGTAAGTCGAAGGTATCCTACTCATCGTTTCGCTGCCCTTCATGGCAACCCATCCTGGGCGTACATTCGAGCAAGGTAACGCCCGCCTGCACATGACGAGAGTTTGTAACGGGACATCCTCCTCTAGCACTACTTTTCCTCAACAGTAGTTGCCGATACCAGTATTATTTTTCGAATTTCGGACAGGTCAATGTTATCTTAGCTGCTTTTCTGAAAACTTCCATGTAATTTAATATACACTTTGTTATCTTTCAAGCTAAAATTTATGAAAAGGAATTACTTTATTTTGATGTTATAATCGTTAAGTACTAGTTCTGAATGTATAGTTAAAATTATTTTTTTAGAAAAATTAGAAATTACGAATTATTTGGCAGATTTAAAATTTTTGTTAATAATTATGCAATGTATTACCGTTAACCATATATATTTCAGGATCCATTTATGAAATAATAATCGAAACTAACAGAAATGCGTTTGTCAAGAAAAATTGTAAACCCTATGGAATATCGTTATTTTCGCTGAGTGACACAGTAGGCAATCAGGTCTCTGTGTGATCAGACGTATTTTTGTATTTTGTGGGAGCAATGTCATTTCAGCTTTGTTAATGCCAAAAATCAAAAAATTGTTTGATATATTAAAATGTGATAAAATACATAAACGTAACAACACAAATTCTGCAGCAACAGTCTTCAAATTTATTCAGATCAATTCAACCATGAGGGCCTGATATGTGGGAATTTCAGCTTCAAGAAACAGACCCCTAGACAAGGAGAACTGGAGCCAACTCTACGTGGAAAAATAAGTAAACTAGAAAATTTATTGTAATCTTCCCTCCTGTCAGATCTACGTAAAGCACAAATGTGGACAATAGCTGAAAATAGGAAGGAGAGGTAGATTACTGATGTTCCTCAGGTTAATCAAACCATAGAAGTTCCAGTAAAATCGCCTGATCCGTCCCCAATTGAGAACATTGGTACATCATCGGCAGGGACACCCAGTCACACATTCCAACCTGCCGACCCTGCGCCGATGCAGAACTATGGTACAAGGAGGAGGAGGAGAAGAAGAAGAAGAAGTACCACCACTTATTTGCAGTATGTTCTGTGAAGTTAACGTCCATATGCTAATCCCACCAAGACTGCTGTAACAGCACAGCTCAATCTAATTTACTTTTTAAATCAGTGAAAGCATGAAATTACTGCAAAGCAGGTGTAGAGCAAAGCATGGTGCTGTAGAATTGGGGGTACTAAACGAAACTCGTTTAGCTGTGAAGAGAGCAATGCGTCAAGGCGTCAGTGATTACCGTAACGGGGTGCTGTTGAAAGAGTTCGATATCTGATCACTGCGTCACCTCGCTCGGTTCGAAGGTCGTCCTTGTTGCAACAAAGATAAAGTGCGTTTTAGCGCGGAGGCAGCTGCATAAGCAAAAGTAGACAGAGGAGGATGCGCGTTTACAGTTGAGAAAGGCGCGGGGCTGAATACGTCTAGTTGTAGCTGGCTGAGCCAGCGGCACGTCTGCAGAGAAATGTCCGTGAGACGCCGCGGCTGGCCTAGATAAGAGACCTTCGAACTTAATTCCGATACTGCGTGAGGGGGCGAGCTAACGGCCCATCACCTGCAGCTGTTGTTGATAAATGTATAAGGCTCCTTTACCATCCATCTTACAGGCTCTTGCAGCAGCTTTATATGCCAGCACCATTAACTCTCGTTACTAGCAGGCTCTCATTTGCCCAGAAGTAAGTAGAACCGTCTTTATCATTCTGATTTATGGATTCGCTGGGAAATGGTATCAATAAATTTGGACCCATTTCGCAGGAATTTCATGAAAAAGGTGTGTGACGTAAAAGTGAACTTGAAACGTGCCCTTTGAAAAAATTAATTAATTACTGTGCTGATAAACCTCTTACATTATTTGATCTTCAAACAGCTGAGCAGAACTGAACGTACTCAAAAATTTCTCTCTTTACTTATTCTGATCAACACTAAACTCACACACAAAGTTTTTAGCGCAACGAAATCTGACTTTCAATAATCCCTACAAAAGAATGGCCCTGACTAACATTAACCTATACCTTTCACAAATCACTTACTTCACAAAAATCTTCGTTACTCGAACTACTGCAATACAGCGACCGCCACTATGGCCAGCTAAATGAAAGATTCAAACTACTGAAGGCACTAACTACTGATAGGTATAGTCAGCAAATGAAAGAATTGTATAGAGAACAAGTAATGTATTTACCTTAATAGCGTTCAAAAGTCATAATACATATTGCACTTCATGACATCCAGTCTTACAAATTTGCTGTCTCCGATGGACACACGTCCAGATCATCCGCTCTCAAAACTCCGCCATCTCTCTCGCCGCACCCACCACTGCTGGCGGCTCACCTCCAACTGCGCAACGCTACGCGCTGTTAACAGTCAACTGCCCAACACTACAACAGCTAATATTACAACAATGCTAACCAGCCACAGACTGCACACAGCACAGCCTGTAATTTTCATACAGAGCGCTACGTGGCGTTACCAATATAAAAACCTAAACAGCCTACTTACAAACTATGTTAAGTATAATGAAAACCATTCGATAGAGCGGATAGGAAATTTTGTCTAAGTATACGTCCTTGCGGTCAGAGGAAGAAAGTAAAATTATACAATTGCAGTAAATTGCTGAAGTTCTTACGGTAAGGGCATAGAACTATTCTCGTTTGCTACTGACACTAAAGAACTCTCATAAAGAACTGTGTAGAAGGCGAACGTACTTCCTTTTGTTAAGAATACAGTGATAACTTGAGGTTTTTTCTATACTGTTCACAGAAAAAACAATTTTCTGAATGATATGTTTCGGTAAAATATTATTTTATTCGACAATCTCTACAATTTCACAGTCGTGGTGGTGCTGAGATTTTCAGTTGGTTTTCTAAAACACATACCAAATCTTACACTACCGAACTACGTAATACGGAACAATTATTTTTAGTCGAACGAATAAAAAGAAAGCTTACATCATGTAGTGCATCAAAAGCAATTACAATGCTTATAGTTGCATTCATTTGTCAGGTCATACAACAGTGAAGTAAGTAAGGCTTCGCCCTATCACGCATTAACACCAAACACGTGATATGTAGAATTAAAAACTCAATAAGGTAGATTAGATTAGATTGGTACTTGTACCATAGATCATAAAAACGACACTTCGTAAAGATGTGGAACGTGTCAGGTTAATAAAAGGTGTCCATACAAGATATTAAATTACACAAAATACTACATGACACTTAATATTTTTAATTGTTTTGTGGGGGTTGAGGAAATTACCTACTTATTATATCCCAAAATTCATCTACTGAGTAGAAGCAGTAGTCATTAAGAAATTCTTTTAATTTACTTTTATATGTTATATGGCTATCTCTCAGACTTTAGATGCTATTAGGTAAGTGACCAAAGACTTTTGTGGCAGCATAATTTACCCCCATCTGAGCCAAAGTTAGATTTAACCTTGGGTAGTGAAGATCATCCTTTCTCCTAGTGTTGTAGTCATGTGCACTGCTGTTTTGTCCAGGCAATCCTACTTTCGTCTGGCCACAACTGTGGGCCCTCTCATTGCTCAGTGAAGTGCACGTCAAACTAGAACACTGGAAGTATTAGTTTACTTCCTTCCATCAACGAATAAAAGATTTACTTATCTCTGTCACCGTTCTTTGCCACAGGAGCACTAGATGATCTGCAACTGTCATGCACTAGCATAGCATCACTTGAAGCACAAATTAACAGCCCTTTCTCTTGAGGTATAATGTTCAACATTAACCCCTACAAATTCATCTGAAACATTAACTATTCGTCAATCCTAGACGATGATGTTGTTGAGATCTCGTACTGGAGCAGAGCTCCTTCTTGATCGACACTATACTGACCTTGGTGTGAGAGCGCTGCAACGCTGAGAGGGGAGGCGTGGTATTCACGAGTGCCTCTCACATTCCATTGTGGATAGCAGCGAGCCCTCGCTAATATCTGTGGCATTGATTCGTGTTGCCGACTTTGGAGTGGCAACATGCTCTGTGGATGATGCCACAGAGAACATTGCATAATAATATATTTTACCACATTATCGGACGTTACAGCTGTAGACTTGACATGAAGTATCACGCTTATTTACGAAAGACATTGTAAAATGTCTGTAATTGCTAGCTCTGGTAATGTGGTAAAATGTTTTATCATATGATTTTTGTCCATCATTGTATAGGAACACAGAGGTGTTAACAATAAAATTAGCCATCATTGTACAGGAATACAGAGGTGTTAAGAATGAAATTAAGATGAAGTGCCAAATAGCAAAGGAGAGACAGAGGAGAGATGCACTGCTGTAGAAGTAATCATGACAATGGGGAAGATGTTGAAGACTATTGGAAAATCAATTAATTCTTTGAAGGTGTGTAAATATCATGAGCTCAGGAGAGATGTATTAGGAAAATGAAAACTGATGATGGAAGCGAATTTCCGAAGAACTGTCCAATGTAAACTTACTTCATGGCAATGTGACGGGAAAAGAAGATGACGTACTTTGATATAAGATGGATAATATAATGTTACAAAACGAATTTGACAGAGAGTGAAAAAACTAACGATTGAGAGAAACCGATTTTGGGAAATAAGCGTAATGTAGAGAAGCACGGACGAATACTGACACTAAGACAAAGCAGGTAGACTGCAGAAGGCAAACCTATATTTATAACATATTTAGATTTAGAGAAAGATCGCGAAAAGATTTACAGGAACACATCCTTTAAAATTATAACGTAGCAGTGATAACAAGCGGTGAGCCAAAAGCTATTCACAACTTGTACAGAAAACGGGTTGCATCTACAACTGCCGAATAAATGTGATGGTGCTTGAAGCTCATAGGGAGTAAGACGCAGTTGTACCAAGCACCTCATGTATTCCAATGTGTTAAGCGCGCCACACCAAGGGAAAAATTAACGAAATTTGAAACGAAATTCAGGAAGCAAAAAATTAAGTCAATCAGGTTTTCAGAAGCTTCTGAAACACTTAAGAAACGGTAAAGGATTTGGAAGGTCAGATGAAGAGAATCGATGATGCCTTCGTAAGATCTTATCAGATCAATATAAACACAAGTGAAACAAAGATAAGCAGTTGGATTAAATCGCGTGACTATTGAGGAGAAAGTTGAAAATGAAGCTTTAAAAACAGCTGGTGCATTTCGCTGTTTGGACTGACAAATAAGTGATGTAATCCAAATTGTGTTGTTGTGGTCTACAGTCAGAAGTATTGAGCTCTCCATGCTACGATATCCTGAGCAAGTCCGTCCTACTGCAAACCTACATCTTCCTGAATCTGGTTATTGTATTCATCTCTTCGTATCCCTCTTAGATTTTTACCCCATGCACTTCACTGCAATACTAACTTCGTGACCTCTTAATGTCTCAGACACTGGCCTATCAGCTGTTCCCTTCCTCTAATCAGGTTGTGCCACATTTTATTCTGTCTTATTTTATGTTCAGTAACTCGTCATTAGTTACATGATCTAAGCATCTAATTTTCAGCATTCTTCTGTATTACTGCATTTCTTGTCTAAACTGTTTGTTGTCTACGTTTCACTTCCATACATGGCTACACTCCAGGCAAATACATTAAGACAAGACTCCGTAATACTTTATTCCCCTTTCGATGTTAACAAATTTATCTTCTTCAGAAACAATTTTCTAGCCATTGCCAGTCTACATGTTATATTCTCTCTGCTTTGCCCATCATCATTTATTTTGCTGCTCCTGAAGCAAACCACATGTACTGCTTTAAGTGTTTCACTTCCTAATCTAATTCCCTCAGCATCACCTGATTTAATTCGACTACATTCCATTATCCTTGTCTTGCTTTTGTTGACATTCATCTTATATTCTTCTTTCGAGACACTTTCCCTTCTGTTTAAATGCTCTTCCACGCCCGTTGCTGTCGCTAACAGAATTAAGAAGTATTTATTTCTTCTTCGTGAACTTTAATTCCTACACCAAATGTTACTTTGGTTTACTTTACTGCTAGTTCAATGTACAGATAACGTCTGGGATAGGCTACACCGCTGTCTCACTCCGTTCTTAACCACTGCTTCCGTTTCATGCCCCTTGACTCTCTGGTTTCGGTTGTAAATAGTCTTTGGCTCCCTGTGTTTTACCACTGCTACCTTCAGAATTTCAAAAAGAGTATTCCACTCAACATTGCCGAGAGCTTTCATTAAGCGAAATTAGATAAAACGTGCAGACTGTCATTGTTGAGAAATCTAAGCCTGGGAAATACTAATATCTAATGTAAGTGAGAATGATGTGAAGTCTTAACTGAAAGTATTGATATGTAGTACACCTTTGCACATGAATGAAACATGAGTGATAAACAGTTCAGACAATAACAGGATACATGATTTTGTAATTTGGTGCTTCAAACGAAAGCTGAACAGTGTCCAGGTAGGTTAAATAACTAATTAGCAGGTGCTGACTCCCATCAAACAGGAATTACTGCACAACCCCATTGCAAATGAGGTATCAGTTGATATAAAACATCCTGACACATTATGGTATTTTCAGACTAGTAATACAGGAAATTATGGGGTGTAAAAATTGTAGATGGAAACCAAAGCTCCAGTACAATGAGAAGACTGAAATGGATGAAGGTTTCATCGGATAGACAAGTCTGAAGAGAAATATCAAATCCGTCTTTGGAGTGAATCCCACAGCAATATACTATTCACTATTTCTAAAATTCATTCAAAACAATCTCACCTGCCCTCTGGCTCTGAGATGATGTCAATCTAATGCCAGCCACATCACACAATGTTGGTTCACTCTGTACTTCTTATTGGGGCTTCGGTTTTTTTTATATATATTCCCAACAGTTTCCTGGAATTTGGCAAAACTTTTGACGCTGCCCATGTAATTCACTGGTTTTCTGCATTATGAAAGCAAGTATGAACTAAAATTTTGATTTAAAAACAAGTAACTGCGTGCCAAGTAGCTCTTCTTGAGCAGCCCCATGATCAGACACGTCGGACACAGGATACCGACCGGTTACCATGTCATCCTTTGCCAATGACATCAGTTAGATACATTATGGAGCAGCATGAGGCCTCAGGTGGGTGGTCTCTTCAGTGGCAGGGTTGAGTTGAGGTGATGGGTTGACCTCAGGATGTTGTTTGGCGATGCCTCAAGATAAAGTCATTTTCACACATTTTATTTCAAAACAAGCTACAGCACTCGCAGCACCATTATATATTTGCAACAACCATTTGGCACACGCTGACAGCGCAAGGCTGGAGGTGCTGAGGCAGCTGGGCTGGCATACTGATGCTAAACACCTGTGGCAGCACATGTACCATCCCATTGTGACTCCACAACCAAGGGCTGGGTGCGTCTGCAGACATGGAAACCTCCACATTAGTTACAGAGGATGGTAGCCCCAATGATAGTTCTGGCACGTGTGAGCAGGGGTGAAGCGCATCAGTTTGCCTTAGCAAGCACAAGAAGATGCGTGGCAACATCACTCTTGTCATGTGTCATGTATAGCTGCCCTCCAAGGCAATACAGCTGAAGAGAGCCCAAAGACAGCCTCCTGCTGGAAGGCACCAAGTAGAGTGGATATAGAACCAGATATCAGCTTGGTGGTGGAGCCCACGTCTCATGGTGACAGCTTGTAAAACTATGTCGCCCAGATTTTTGGCATAGACCACATCTCGAGGCTGGTGCTGCCTGATTGCGGTCCCTTAGGCTAACGCATTTCCAGTGCATACATGCTCTGCTTTCAACCATGTACACCAAGACAAGAAGGTGCTCAGAGGTTGTTACAATTGTCCCCATTAACACCTGTAAGACATGTGCAATCTAAAGTGCTCCACTCCCATACTTCTCCAAAAATTCGTTTTTCTCGGCTTCTTGTAGCAATTTTGAACCTGATTTCTCTGCACCTCATTCTACATCTCTCATGTTTTACTACGTCAGCCTCAGAGTTCATCTGCAACCAGTGATAATAATAGCCACTTGCCTGATGAACAGCACTCCACTTTCCAAAAAATGGTTCAAATGGCTCTGAGCACTATAGGACTTAACTTCTGAGGTCATCAGTCCCCCGGAACTTCGAACAACTTAAACCTAACCAACCTAAGGACATCACAAACATCCATGCCCGAGGCAGCATTCGAACCTGCGACCGTAGCGGTCGCGCAGTTCCAGACTGTAGCGCCTAGAACCGCTCGGCCACACTGGCCGGCTCCACTTTCCAATTTCCAATAGATGATTCCACAGTGCTCCTAATTCACCATTTTGTCAGCAGTGCCCAATCATCCTCATGCAGTATTAGATGTGATGCTTAAGCATCAAACACAGGTATTGACCGCATTGCCACCACTCGTTCAGCCCCAGGGCTAGCATATATATCTGATCATGACACAAAACTGTTCATCAAGCTGCAAGTAAGTGTACTATTCTTTGCCACGACATGTAAGTAGGCTGTCAGTGGATTAAAGCGTGTGAATGTAGACAAAGGAGCGTCAAGTAGTGATAGAAATCGAGACGGCCAGACACAGTGCTTAACCGCAGTTTACGCAGACTGCGTGGGATGAGCTACGTCGTGCAGTACCGTACATCGATACTCAGGTGACAACAAAGTATGATTCACCTCGTCCTCCGTCCGCAGACATAGTCACACTTGGCGTTAATGTCGCCATCATAATAATGAAAAGGAATGCAACACTCAACTTACGGTTAGGAGACTCCTCCATTTATCTACATCATTATGGTGTTATGAACTCGACGGCCCTAGGATGTACATTATCAGTTGTGTGGGACTGTGACAGTTGCAGCCGTATGTTAAAACATTATTCAGTGATGTTGTGTGTTATCTGGATGAGCACATGTACATGCAAATGACTTAGTGCTGTGTATAGATACATGTACCCACACACTGCATAAGTCAGCAACTGTTTTACCTATAAGTATTAATTCGATACATGCTGAATTTACATGTGGAATGCGAGAGGTTCTTGATGCTTCTATTGTATGGAGTTCTTATTGTCCTGCTGTCTTTCATTCCACAAAAAATCTTAGAAGCATTTCTTCTTTCCTTATTTTCTGTCACACTGCTTCATTCCAAGCGTTTACCTCCACAACCTCTATTCTCTGTCACTAAATTTCCTAAATACCTAGAGCGTTTGTTCAAGGTCTTTCTTTCCAATGATGCTTTGGCAAAACCTTCACGTTTTCTGATTCTCATCACTTTTGGCCTTGCTAAACTACTCATCATTCAATGTGCTTTTCTCTGTCTTACGATTTCTTCCATCATTACCGTTACTTATTCTTCTAGCTCTGTCCAACACTACTTTATCATCTACTGACTTAATTGCCTTCATCTCATCTCCACCTACTACACACAATAATTCTTGAATTTTTAAGACCTTGTATGTTGCATTCTCAGCTTAGATTTTGAAATGGAGTGGTGTTGAAATGTATTTGTGTTAAAAACATTTTCTAATATCAGTCTCGTCCGTTTCATCACCGCTGATCCTTGTTATCTCTTTTGTGTGGCGTATATTTTCTCTGCCAGCCTACCCTCAGCAGCTTATCTGTGTCATGTGTAATTAGAATCTTAATACGTGGTTTTCTTTCAGTACCTCTGATTTACACTTCGAAGTACTTCAAGCACCCAACAAATGAATGATGTGGTACTATCACTCTGTAAGGAAGGAAAAAGAATATTTTATCAATTTCTAACTCTACATAATACCAGGGTTTTGGGTTACGAACAAATTGGAAAAATTTCTTTCACCGGCATTTTTCTAAAGACAAGACAGCACCTGAAGGAACGCGGATGAAAACAATCATCACTAGGAACACATGACATCATGCACATACTTAAGTAACATTTTCCAAGATCGTTAGAAAGTGAGGTAACTATGTGCTAGTGCCACAGCTGAATAGTAGTTGGGAACAACCACTGACAGACAGGCGCACAGTTAGTGGCTGCTGGAGACGATGCCTCCGCTACCTGCGGCGCTGCCGACGCTGCATACTGTCACGCCTCTGAAGGTAATAGTAAAACTACGCCAGAGAATTGTGGCCGTGAAAATATACAACTAGGACGCTTCCCAAGAAGACGTTACAACACATTGATGATGATGTTTGGTTTGTGGGGCTCTCAACCGCGCTGCCATCACCACCGGTGTGAATTCCCAATCTTTACATTGTCCAATCTAGCCCCTTTCACGAATTATGACAAAATGACGAGGACAACACAAACATCCAGTCCCCGGGAAGAGGAAATCCCCAACCCGGCCGGGAATCGAAACCGCCACCCCGTGATCCAGAGGCAGCAGCGCTAGCCACTAGACCACGGGCTACGGATTCGAGCAGATTAAGTCTGTCCAACCAGCAGTCTACCGTCTTACCTTCAGACCCAATATTGATAATTGCAGACCTCGCTTCGTGTCTCAACGGTTGTGTGATTTGTATTTGGTCACGAAGTGGTTTCTGCTGACGCGTAGGTTTCGTTCCAGTTCAGTTACATTCAGTTGAAGAGGGAGCGACGCAATTTAGAACAGGTGATGTCTTTGACCTCGAGGTAACTCCGCTTCGTCAAATTCTCTTTCAGTTCAGGTACGTTATGATACACGTATAATGTTAATAACTTAATTTCAATTTCGTGAACTGTTACAGAGAGTTCATAAAATAACAAACAGTATCTTTCATGAGTTTATCGAACACGTAATTGCAGGTATAAAATTCGTCTTTTCATATGAAATCTGATTGCTTCTTTGTTCCAGTACAGCATTTTTAAATAAACTATGCTGCTCACCACGTATTTCATTGCTTTTCGTTGCTTAGAAGCGTGGTAGTCAATTCTTCGTCTTCCTGATATGTTTCTATCTATGCAGATCGACCACAAAACTTCTGCCAATATCTTTCTCACACAGAGTCTGTCAGCGTTTCTTGCTATGGCAGCCGTCCTGTCCATAGTATTCCAGTTTGTTTTCCAGAGCTTTTCTTGGAAGTCTTTAATTTCCCATTTTTTTTTTTAAGATTACCAAACAGTTCCAGCCCATTCCTCTCCCTAGTTACTTTTAGAAGATTGATCTGAAGCATGTTTCGTATTGTTTCGCATTTCATCTTGTCCCTTCTTGTCTTATCCATAGTCTCTCGTAGAAATCTCTTGCATTATACTCAGATATTTATTGGACCATGTCAACCATTCTCATCCATGAGTTAAAACTGGTATATAATAATTTTTTGTCTTAATCTTTGCTTGAGAATTTGTTTACCAGTTCCTTATTACATCTTATATAAAATAATAAAATGTTGATGAATTTTCTCTCTTCGCAGAAATTTATACCATGATTTTTTCTTTCCGAGTTATCTTCCTTCGTATTGACTTGAAAGCATCTACTTCTACAATAAACTTTTCATTACAACTTGCAGCTCTCACTTTTCATTTCCCTGCTGCTTTTCACTATCTCAATTTTGCTAAAATTCATTGTTCATCAAGTAATACATTTACTAACTAACAATGATTCACCACTATAGACATTTTATGAGCAGAAGAGATTAAATAATTCATTCATATCTTTAAAAGCGCAACAGCAATTAACCAAATACTTCCTAAATCGATGAAGCTCATTAGTTTTGGAAGAAGCTTAAATCTGCGGGTGGTAAATCATTCATCCCACCTAAAACAACATCAGACCACCTGACTTGAAATATAGTGAAGATGGGAATTTCCTCGGAGACTTCATATGTCGTGTTACAATTTTATGAATGCAGAGACACAGTAGTCAAAATTATTTACGTGTAAAGAGAAATAAGTTAGTCCCGTATTCCGTGCTGTTTTGATGCAGCTGTTTGATTAAAAAAGTAACGTAAAGAAAAGAGAAAATGGAGAAAAATATTACGATCTTCCGATGATCATGAGATAGAGGGGAGTTTAGTTGTTTTGCTGCTGTCGATCGCTGCAGGCTGTTCACGTGGTTACGTTCGCGACGCGGGTAGATGTAGACGAGGGAAGCGACTCCAGCACATTGTGGATCGGAAAGGTAAGGAAATGGACGGTGGATGACGTGGGAGAGTGCGCAAAAACAGGGATAAATTAACATTTGGGTTAAAATATTGAGTGTGCAGGACAGACGCAAATATTGTCAAAATGAAACAACTGTTTTGACGAAATGTCTGATACATTAACCAAAACGGTGCAAACGGTGCTACTTTTACACACTTTCCGGTGAAAAATGTGAAGCGTGCAGAAGGGAGTGGGAAACGAATTTAAATTTCATCCTTTAGAGAGCACGTGATATTGTTTCAGAGGTTACAAAGTTAATAAAAGTTTAGAGTGAACTTGGGTTTACGAACCCACCTACCTCTGTGACGCTGTACCAGCTGCGACCTGGATCCATGCACTGATTAAGTTTGGAAGTGCTTCATATAGACATTGTTTTCTCTCCTTGTAAATGGCGCTTGATATCCAGAATACTGGTACCAGGATGGAGTTTTCATCCGAGCTGGTCTCACAGATGATCTACAGGGAAAGATCTGAGTCTCTTGCTGTCCACGCAAATACCTCAATATCAGTCATGCATTTCATAGAAACAGGTGTTCACGGGAATTATCCTCTTGAAAAATGGCTCCACGATTCTGTAGCATGAGAGGCAAAACGTGAATGTGAAGGACGACCGTGATGTACCGTCCGTTGTCAATCCCTACAATAAATACCAGCTGAGACCTGAAGTCATATCTGATGAATCCTCACACCGTGATACTGGGGTAACCCTGCCGTGCCTCTCCTGACATTGGAGGATTGAGACATCAGTTCAGGTCGCCATTCACCATTCGACTGTCATCAAGGGTAGTGCAGAGCCATGATACATCGACGAATACAGTGCGAAGCTATCTATCAACAGTCCATGGATCCTGGTCACCACACAACGCCGAATCCAGCCGTTTGTGCTGTGGTGTTAACGGTAGGCTACGCATGGTGCCGTAATTACCTACTGTGGCTGCTGCTAGTCTCTGACCAAGGGTGCGGGATTCCATAGACTGTTCCAGACGCCGATGTGAGAGGTTTACCACTACTTTTTCCACATTACGCCGATCCTACCTTGTGCTGCTGAAGTTTCACGAGAATATCTGCTCACATTTCCATGCAGTCCATCATCGGACCAAAGTCAAATTCAAATAGCCCATAAACCTGGATTTCAAACGATTCGACCAGCTGCACAAATGGACACCCACAATGAGGCGCCTTCTAAACTTGTCAGGTACTGATCTACATTTACATCTACATGGATACTCTGCAAATCACATTTAAGTGCCTGGCAGAGGGTTCATCGAACCACCTTAACAATTCTCTATTATTCCAATGTCGTATTGATGACGCAGTCTCAAGCGAGTACGTGGCATCTCCATTCGCTTGCAAATGATCGCTCAACACCTCAAACTGCTCACACCTCTTGTTTACTCTATCATCCCTGACAACAATACGAAGCACTAACAACAATAATGCATACTGGCGACCAATCTACCTGCCACAGGCAGTTGAAATTCTAATCACTTACATACCTGTCAATGGTGAGTCCGTGTACAAAATTACATTACCATACAACCATACCTTCTGGGGGTGGCGCTTTCTTTTTGTCAGGCAGTGTATATTCAAAGCTGGTGGCGAAAAATTAGAAGATTCATAATTTGTAGTCGAAAGAGAATTATTGTGGGTTTGTCTCTCGTTTAATAAGTTTCCCACAAAACGTCAGAACGCAAGGAACGGCTTATTCAGCCAGAGCTCACGGCCGTTTCTAACTGAAAACAAAGCATATTGTTTGCATGTTCCGCAAATCATCTTTTCAAGCACTGAAGATGGATTACAACACACTTGTAATACTCAGACAACGAAGCAGAGTGTTCAGGTATAAATCCTGCATGTCATACGTTGCTTCATTAAGTTTGGTTTAGTGTAACAACAACTGTACATATAATTATTTTTTTTCTTCTGATTTTCGATAAATTAGTGTAAGCAATGTTTTGATTTCATTCCTTTTTCTTTTCGTGTCATTATGTTAAAGAAACTGTAAGCAAGTTTCGAGGTGAATATTATGTTTATGTCAAATTTCAAGCTATGTTATTACAGAATTGAAGTGTAACCCATGTTGAATCTATTGTAATATGTTTAAAATTGTAATTGTGCGCCTGGTCCATACGTAGGCAATGTATTAGGATATGTGGAATGTAAAACCTTTGGTTAATACCCTATCTGTAGGGGAGCGGTAAAGGGTGGATGGCAGGCGAGCGCGGGAAAATGCACACGGGCACGGCATAACGGGCTCAGCAATACAGTCGGAGTTGGGCATTGGTCTGAGGAACACGTTCCGGATCGAGGAGGCTATCCTGGAAAAAGTGGTTTCATTGAGCCTCGGATGTGCCGTTTCCGACGACTATACAGCATGGCTATATTCTATAGGCACTGAATTGAAAAGGATTGCGACGCCAAGAAGAAGCAAAGTGCCGATACAGCAAGAGCCATAGCTGCGATTGTATGTGTGCTGTGCGCCTCGCCATCTTGCTGCCCGCCAACCGCCGCATCGACTCGAACAGGTTGAATCTTTAGAATTGTATTCGTGTGGACCAGTGTCAATTTTGTTCCTGACTATTCAATAATAACTTAACTTTTACCAGAATTGCCCTATCAATTAATCATCCTCATCACTAAGCGAGACAGGGTCCTATCCACATGTTGTGCAATCCGAGTGTACCGAAATGAAGATTTAAAGTTTATGTTAATAAGAATTACCTGCAGACCTATCTATGCAAGAAAGATGTTTAAGGAGCTTTATTGTTAATGAAAATATAAGCAAAGAACAAAGGTCTGACAAAGTTGGAAGATAATTTTGGAATTGGTTTAGTAATGAAGCTTAAATAATTTGGGACAAAAATAATGGTAGTTAAATGAGGAAGTAGCAAGACTAAAAGAGTAGTAACTCATATTTTGTAAATCTTGAGTGCTTAATGTTTCCAATAGTTAATAGTTTAAACACAGTGATCATAACAGTGTCAGGGTCCCCCCCCCCCTTCCACTCTTTTCTTTTCTATTCTTTTAAATTCTGGAGTGTACTGAACTGATTTGACCTGCAAAGTTAAAGCCAATATAAAACCTAAATTTATCAGTGTTTACTCTTATTAAATTTGACATTGTATGTGTGTTTCAAAAGTGCTATTTCTAGGGTAGTCTATGCCCGAATTCAGTCGGATCAATAGACAAAATGCAGTTTGTAGTAATCATTGTAGTGTAATGTTGTGTATTTACAGCTTGTCCAAATTAGTACAGAAAGGGAAAATATTAGTTCAGTAGATTTTTCTGGTTCTAAAATTTACCATATAATGCAGTATTACGACGTGTTGTTATGCTTGTACGTACACCCACTTGTACAAGGAAAAAACTCACTTAATGCCTAATTAGGCTGGCGACCGTATTATTAACAATTGGTAGCATCTGCTGTGCATATTCCTTGCCCGTCCTAACGTATAGTTGCACTTTATACTTGCTTGACGAATCATTGTTGTTACTGACTGGGTATAAGTCCGATTTTGCTTCCATTCAGGTACACGCGGTCAACATGTGTACTAAAATCCTTTCTTAAAAAGGTGAAGCCCGTCAACTTATCATAGTACAGGCTTTAAAAAGTTAACGTACGCCAGAGCGCAGATGTTACAAGTGGCTTCCCGGTGACAGGACATCCAGTTGTTGTCGGTCACAAATTAATGTGAATACCGAACAGTGGATGTTCAGTGGCAGGAATTGTAATAACATTCGGTAAAGTAAATTGCAGTGAACGTCAAGTACGGTGGTGTGGTGTAAATTGCATTCAGTATGGACAGGAACGTAGACACAGTAGATGTGCCGAGCGTAATGGAAAATGCGGCTTGCAGTAGCAGGAGTTTACGCGGCCAGATAACAGATTGCGTTAGCGGAAGACAATTGGCGTACATACAATATCATGAACACGTTAACGAACAGATTGAAATGTCGAGATCGTCTCGAACACAGCAAGGGATAAAACAGGAAGTAGAGGATGGCTTTGTAGATGATAGTGGGTATGTGATTGAATCCACTGACATGTTTCATTCACCACAGATAAAGAAAGAACCGAAAAAAACTTCTGAAGTAGGATCAGAATACACTGATTCAGTAGAACAAAACAGTGTGAAAATTTTGAGCATGAACGATTTATTTGAACAATTAACCAAACAAATTTCAGGGCAGAATAATCAACTTAAAACACACGTTGCCGAGCAGCTCAAAACACAGAACGATCAGCTTAAAACACACGTTGATGAGCAGCTTAAAACACAGAGCCATCAGCTCAAAACACAGAATGATCAGCTTAAAACACAGGCCGAAGAGCAAGGAATTAAAATTAGTAAACAAATAGAACAGGTAGAACAAAAAGTGGGTAATTTAAGTTCTGTGGTAAATACTATGAAATTTGAAATTGACACCATTAACAAAAATATGGATACTATGCAGGGGGAAACTGACAACATTAACAGTAGGTTTGATGTTGAAATTCTCAACATCCAAGAGAAAGTAGAGCCTCTGGTGAAAACAAAAGTAGACGAAAAAGTTTTCGGTCTTAAAACTGAAATCGTAAACGAATGTCAACACGGAATCTCACAGTTGAAAAGGGCAGTTTCAGACACTGAAAGAGATTTAGGTGAGAAAGTTACCAGATGTGTACAAAAATGTGAACAAAATACTTCGAAAATTCAGAGCAAAATTTCCGATCTTGAGAGTAAAATTAAAGATAGACCTAGTGTTGTCTGTAATGGCACACCATTTACGAAGCTATTGGAAGGTGAGGAACACTTCGATCCCGCCAAGAAACATTACGGATGGCATCCGTTGGATTTCATCAAAAATTGCGAGAGGATATTTCCTGAACACTTGTCTGAACAGGATAAGATAAAAGTAGTAATTAGCGCCTTAGCAGGTGACGCTAAGCGCTGGGGAATAAATTTGAATACCGAACGAATGACGTTCGACGAATTTAAGCAAAGGTTTACGGAAGAATATTGGTCCGAACAAAAACAAGATCACTTATGGCGCGAGTTTATCATGGCCAAGCTTCATGATAACCGGGGCAGGAATTTTTTTAAAGATTTCTGCGAATATTGGTACCGGAAATTGACACATTTAAGAGGTAGAAGGTCAGATTCAGATATCATTTGGGAACTATATAAAAAGCTTCCAGAAGATTCAAAGAGATACGTGGGAAGCAATCATCGCAGCTTCCAAGCATTTCTAGAAAGGGTCGAAGACGAAGACCATTGGCGCGAAAGTCGTGCCAATTATCAAAATTTTGGTAACCGAAATAATCGTAATAATGACGAAAGAAATGACGGCGATGGATTTCGTGTCAATATGATACTGAGAGGTAGAGGTAGAGGTAGAGGTAGAGGAAGAAGAAGTTATCCAGGTCGCGGTAGAGGATACACCGCGCGAAATAACAACGACGCGGGAAACTGATTTCCGCGAACGTTGCGGGCCAAACGGAAGCGGACAATATATACCGGCCCCAATTTAACAAAAGTTACCGAACTGACAGTTATATTATGACGCAGGTTAGAGACAGGCGTGGAACGACGCAACCTGTTGTTGCGAAACAAGCGTCAGGTGCGAGCCAGAATGAGTCATCTCGGCCGCGCAGAGCGCTACTTGTTAACAGGCGAGTGGAGCATCAGAGGGCAACGGCCCAGCCTAGCAGAACAGCTGTTCAGAGAGAAGCCGTTAGCAATAAGGCAGCAGTAGGTACGAACATAGCCGTAAGAGCTGATGAGTACATTACGTGTGATAATTCCGTGGCGAAGGAAATAATAGATGAAACTGTGAATACACAGAGAGGTGCGGATTGCAGTGTTAGCAATAAAGTAAATGGCGAGAATGAATTAGCGGAAGTAAGTAATTGGCGTGTGCAGATCGACGATCTGTACAAAGCCCTCAAGCAATGTGAGTGGGAGGATTTTAAGAAGGACTATGAGGCAAGGAAGTTAATTAGTGAAAAAGGAAATAATAGGGACGTCAATAAAGTGAGGTGGCCCAAATTTGAAGAGGAGAGAGTAAATAGCGCCGCGCAAAGTACGCGTGCTGCTGATAGGACAAAGGTTGAAGATAGGAAGGAATTGGAGGATGAAATCCTAAGCATTGACGAGGAAGTAACTTCTGTTAACAATCCGCCAACAGTACAAGCTGCTACCGAAAAGCATCGTGAGGAAGGAGCAGGTAATTACCTGAAAGTAATTGAAGTCCACGAGGATTACACGAAATATGAATTAACAGTAGATGTGAGTAAAGCTGATAATGAGGACGTTTTGCCAATAGAGGATATAGAGTTAAAATCTAAACCTGACTAAAACGCAGAGGAAGAACTTAGTGCCGGTCTCAGGAAAACTTTTATGTTAGAACTTGAAAGCGATCCAGAATGGTCGGATTCTGACGATAGTTCTGATGACGAATATTTCGGGACTAGTGGAAATAATGGAAATATAGTTAATTGCGATATTGTATCTAATGATGACGAAGTTTCAAAACAAAACCCAGATGTTGAGACTGACCAAAGAAAGAAAGAGCCACCTGACGACTCAGGGTCTATTTTACAAAGAGTTCAAGTAATTAAAGACTTTGAACTCCAGAAACTAAAAAGCCACCAGATATAAGTGGTTCACAGGTCAGGAACGTATCTTGGGACGATGTCACAATCGACCAAGGTGCGTTGTGGCGAAAAACGAAGTAAGGGGCATGATTTAGAGCCTGGGGCAAGTTTATATCGGACTTTGAGACTGTCATGAACACATTACATCATGAAACTACTGGATTCCCACCGGAAGAAATTTCGTTAGGCAGCAGAAGTAAAAGTTTAATTGAGGAAAAACTAGAGTTTCCACCTTGTACAAGTTTGGGGTTGAGTCAAAGGAAAGAATTAGTAAGAAAAAGGGCAAAGCAAAAAGCTGAATGTAGATCTAAAAGACACGATAAAAACCCGAAAGTTTCAAAATTTAAAATTGGGGATTATGTTCTTTTAAAAACCCACGAAAAGTCTAGTGAACTGAACCATGAAATTTCCAAATTTAAATATATTTATAATGGGCCGTACATAATACAGAAAATTCCACACGATAATTCTTACTACCTGATCTACCCAAAATCCAAAAAACCTTTAGGTGTAAGAAATGTTGTGGACCTGAAACTGTATGTTCCTAGGAGTGAGTGACATAAGTACACTCAGAAAATAATTTGCAGTAAATGTGCTGTATCCTATGCTAAAACTATTTTATTCCAAATGTAACAAATCTTTGTAAATGTATGTATACCATTGACAGCGTGCTAATGTAATTATGTGAGTTTCAGATTACCAAATGCGCTATAAATGTAAGAATGTATGGAAAAAAGGACTGAAAAGGAAAGGGTAAATGCCAAAAACCAAAGTGGACAGTATATGAGTCATAATATAAAGGACTGCCAAACACCAATGAGGGCAGATAAATAATCAATGGAGAATTGTAAGTGTGATACAGGTGATGTGGTAAAATGAGGTGAAAAAGACTGCCCAAATCTGAATAATAGGCAGCAAATACGTGTAGTAAATTTTCTGAATATTATTGTATGTGTGTTTTTTTTTTTAGTAAGTAAGGAAATGGACTGCCATTCAATGCAAGCAGCAATAAATTGTCTTATAGTGTATACAGATATTTGCATTTGCTTTTGTAGTTAAATGTTTGTGTTCCAGAATTTGAAATTATTTCTTTGAGAAATTTAGTAAAAATTAGTAATTTGCTATTTTAATAATGTTGTGATGGGAGGTTGGACTGTGCAAAAGGCACTTAAGTAAATGTTCTTGATATGTTAAAAAGTATAGACCTATATAATGTGAGTGAAAGGAAGTTTGTGATATAAAATTTTTTTTGGGACATTCACGTAAAGATTCAGAACCACTGTATAAATGTAAAATTTAGTGTTCCCATTAAATTTATACTTAGTAAAAATTTACTGGAAACAGGGGCATGTGTAACAACAACTGTAGATATAATAATTTTTTTTTCTTCTGATTTTCGATAAATTAGTGTAAGCAATGTTTTGATTTCATTTCTTTTTCTTTTCGTGTCATTATGTTAAAGAAACTGTAAGCAACTTTCGAGGTGAATATTAATGTTTATGTCAAATTTCAAGCAATGCTATAACAGAATTGAAGTGTAACCCATGTTGAATCTATTGTAATATGTTTGAAACTGTAATTGTGCGCCTGGTCCATACGTAGGCAATGTATTAGGATATGTGGAATGTAAAACCTTTGGTGAATACCCTGTCTGTAGGGGAGCGGTAAAGGGTGGATGGCAGGCGAGCGCGGGAAAATGCACACGGGCACGGCATAACGGGCTCAGCAATACAGTCGGAGTTGGGCATTGGTCTGAGGAACACGTTCCGGATCGAGGAGGCTATCCTGGAAAAAGTGGTTTCATTGAGCCTCGGATGTGCCATTTCCGACGACTATACAGCATGGCTATATTCTATAGGCACTGCATTGAAAAGGATTGCGACGCCAAGAAGAAGCAAAGTGCCGATACAGCAAGAGCCATAGCTGCGATTGTATGTGTGCTGTGCGCCTCGCCATCTTGCTGCCCGCCAACCGCCGCATCGACTCGAACAGGATGAATCTTTAGAATTGTATTCGTGTGGACCAGTGTTAATTTTGTTCCTGACTATTCAATAATAACTTAACTTTTACCAGAATTGCCCTATCAATTAATCATCCTCATCACTAACCGAGACAGGGTCCTTTCCACATGTTGTGCAATCCAAGTGTCCCGAAATGAAGATTTAAAGTTTATGTTAATAAGAATTACCTGCAGACCTATCTATGCAAGAAAGATGTTTAAGGAGCTTTATTGTTAATGAAAATATAAGCAAAGAACAAAGGTCTGACAAAGTTGGAAGATAATTTTGGAATTGGTTTAGTAATAAAGCTTAAATAATTTGAGACAAAAATAATGGTAGTTAAATGAGGAAGTAGCAAGACTAAAAGAGTAATAACTCATATTTTGTAAATCTTGAGTGCTTAATGTTTCCAATAGTTAATAGTTTAAACACAGTGATCATAACAGTGTCAGGGTCCCCCCCCCTTCCACTCTTTTCTTTTCTATTCTTTTAAATTCTGGAGTGTACTGAACTGATTTGACCTGCAAAGTTAAAGCCAATATAAAACCTAAATTTAACAGTGTTTACTCTTATTAAATTTGACATTGTATGTGTGTTTCAAAAGTGCTATTTCTAGGGTAGTCTATGCCCGATTTCAGTCGGATCAATAGACAAAATGCAGTTTGTAGTAATCATTGTAGTGTAATGTTGTGTATTTACAGCTTGTCCAAATTAGTACAGAAAGGGAAAATATTAGTTCAGTAGATTTTTCTGGTTCTAAAATTTACCATATAATGCAGTATTACGACGTGTTGTTATGCTTGTACGTACACCCACTTGTACAAGGAAAAAACTCACTTAATGCCTAATTAGGCTGGCGACCGTATTATTAACAATTGGTAGCATCTGCTGTGCATATTCCTTGCCCGTCCTAACGTATAGTTGCACTTTATACTTGCTTGACGAATCATTGTTGTTACTGACTGGGTATAAGTCCGATTTTGCTTCCATTCAGGTACACGCGGTCAACATGTGTACTAAAATCCTTTCTTAAAAAGGTGAAGCCCGTCAACTTATCATAGTACAGGCTTTAAAAAGTTAACGTACGCCAGAGCGCAGATGTTACAAGTGGCTTCCCGGTGACAGGACATCCAGTTGTTGTCGGTCACAAATTAATGTGAATACCGAACAGTGGATGTTCAGTGGCAGGAATTGTAATAACATTCGGTAAAGTAAATTGCAGTGAACGTCAAGTACGGTCGTGTGGTGTAAATTGCATTCAGTATGGACAGGAACGTAGACACGGTAGATGTGCCGAGCGTAATGGAAAATGCGGCTTGCAGTAGCAGGAGTTTACGCGGCCAGATAACAGATTGCGTTAGCGGAAGACAATTGGCGTACATACAATATCATGAACACGTTAACGAACAGATTGAAATGTCGAGATCGTCTCGAACACAGCAAGGGATAAAACAGGAAGTAGAGGATGGCTTTGTAGATGATAGTGGGTATGTGAATGAATCCACTGACATGTTTCATTCACCACAGATAAAGAAAGAACCGAAAAAAACTTCTGAAGTAGGATCAGAATACACTGATTCAGTAGAACAAAACAGTGTGAAAATTTTGAGCATGAACGATTTATTTGAACAATTAACCAAACAAATTTCAGGGCAGAATAATCAACTTAAAATACACGTTGCCGAGCAGCTCAAAACACAGAACGATCAGCTTAAAACACACGTTGACGAGCAGCTTAAAACACAGAGCCATCAGCTCAAAACACAGAATGATCAGCTTAAAACACAGGCCGAAGAGCAAGGAATTAAAATTAGTAAACAAATAGAACAGGTAGAACAAAAAGTGGGTAATTTAAGTTCTGTGGTAAATACTATGAAATTTGAAATTGACACCATTAACAAAAATATGGATACTATGCAGGGGGAAACTGACAACATTAACAGTAGGTTTGATGTTGAAATTCTCAACATCCAAGAGAAAGTAGAGCCTCTGGTGAAAACAAAAGTAGACGAAAAAGTTTTCGGTCTTAAAACTGAAATCGTAAACGAATGTCAACACGGAATCTCACAGTTGAAAAGGGCAGTTTCAGACACTGAAAGAGATTTAGGTGAGAAAGTTACCAGATGTGTACAAAAATGTGAACAAAATACTTCGAAAATTCAGAGCAAAATTTCCGATCTTGAGAGTAAAATTAAAGATAGACCTAGTGTTGTCTGTAATGGCACACCACTTACGAAGCTATTGGAAGGTGAGGAACACTTCGATCCCGCCAAGAAACATTACGGATGGCATCCGTTGGATTTCATCAAAAATTGCGAGAGGATATTTCCTGAACACTTGTCTGAACAGGATAAGATAAAAGTAGTAATTAGCGCCTTAGCAGGTGACGCTAAGCGCTGGGGAATAAATTTGAATACCGAACGAATGACGTTCGACGAATTTAAGCAAAGGTTTACGGAAGAATATTGGTCCGAACAAAAACAAGATCACTTATGGCGCGAGTTTATCATGGCCAAGCTTCATGATAACCGGGGCAGGAATTTTTTTAAAGATTTCTGCGAATATTGGTACCGGAAATTGACACATTTAAGAGGTAGAAGGTCAGATTCAGATATCATTTGGGAACTATATAAAAAGCTTCCAGAAGATTCAAAGAGATACGTGGGAAGCAATCATCGCAGCTTCCAAGCATTTCTAGAAAGGGTCGAAGACGAAGACCATTGGCGCGAAAGTCGTGCCAATTATCAAAATTTTGGTAACCGAAATAATCGTAATAATGACGAAAGAAATGACGGCGATGGATTTCGCGTCAATATGATACTGAGAGGTAGAGGTAGAGGTAGAGGTAGAGGAAGAAGAAGTTATCCAGGTCGCGGTAGAGGATACACCGCGCGAAATAACAACGACGCGGGAAACTGATTTCCGCGAACGTTGCGGGCCAAACGGAAGCGGACAATATATACCGGCCCCAATTTAAGAAAAGTTACCGAACTGACAGTTATATTATGACGCAGGTTAGAGACAGGCGTGGAACGACGCAACCTGTTGTTGCGAAACAAGCGTCAGGTGCGAGCCAGAATGAGTCATCTCGGCCGCGCAGAGCGCTACTTGTTAACAGGCGAGTGGAGCATCAGAGGGCAACGGCCCAGCCTAGCAGAACAGCTGTTCAGAGAGAAGCCGTTAGCAATAAGGCAGCAGTAGGTACGAACATAGCCGTAAGAGCTGATGAGTACATTACGTGTGATAATTCCGTGGCGAAGGAAATAATAGATGAAACTGTGAATACACAGAGAGGTGCGGATTGCAGTGTTAGCAATAAAGTAAATGGCGAGAATGAATTAGCGGAAGTAAGTAATTGGCGTGTGCAGATCGACGATCTGTACAAAGCCCTCAAGCAATGTGAGTGGGAGGATTTTAAGAAGGACTATGAGGCAAGGAAGTTAATTAGTGAAAAAGGAAATAATAGGGACGTCAATAAAGTGAGGTGGCCCAAATTTGAAGAGGAGAGAGTAAATAGCGCCGCGCAAAGTACGCGTGCTGCTGATAGGACGAAGGTTGAAGATAGGAAGGAATTGGAGGATGAAATCCTAAGCATTGACGAGGAAGTAACTTCTGTTAACAATCCGCCAACAGTACAAGCTGCTACCGAAAAGCATCGTGAGGAAGGAGCAGGTAATTACCTGAAAGTAATTGAAGTCCACGAGGATTACACGAAATATGAATTAACAGTAGATGTGAGTAAAGCTGATAATGAGGACGTTTTGCCAATAGAGGATATAGAGTTAAAATCTAAACCTGACTAAAACGCAGAGGAAGAACTTAGTGCCGGTCTCAGGAAAACTTTTATGTTAGAACTTGAAAGCGATCCAGAATGGTCGGATTCTGACGATAGTTCTGATGACGAATATTTCGGGACTAGTGGAAATAATGGAAATATAGTTAATTGCGATATTGTATCTAATGATGACGAAGTTTCAAAACAAAACCCAGATGTTGAGACTGACCAAAGAAAGAAAGAGCCACCTGACGACTCAGGGTCTATTTTACAAAGAGTTCAAGTAATTAAAGACTTTGAACTCCAGAAACTAAAAAGCCACGAGATATAAGTGGTTCACAGGTCAGGAACGTATCTTGGGACGATGTCACAATCGACCAAGGTGCGTTGTGGCGAAAAACGAAGTAAGGGGCATGATTTAGAGCCTGGGGCAAGTTTATATCGGACTTTGAGACTGTCATGAACACATTACATCATGAAACTACTGGATTCCCACCGGAAGAAATTTCGTTAGGCAGCAGAAGTAAAAGTTTAATTGAGGAAAAACTAGAGTTTCCACCTTGTACAAGTTTGGGGTTGAGTCAAAGGAAAGAATTAGTAAGAAAAAGGGCAAAGCAAAAAGCTGAATGTAGATCTAAAAGACACGATAAAAACCCGAAAGTTTCAAAATTTAAAATTGGGGATTATGTTCTTTTAAAAACCCACGAAAAGTCTAGTGAACTGAACCATGAAATTTCCAAATTTAAATATATTTATAATGGGCCGTACATAATACAGAAAATTCCACACGATAATTCTTACTACCTGATCTACCCAAAATCCAAAAAACCTTTAGGTGTAAGAAATGTTGTGGACCTGAAACTGTATGTTCCTAGGAGTGAGTGACATAAGTACACTCAGAAAATAATTTGCAGTAAATGTGCTGTATCCTATGCTAAAACTATTTTATTCCAAATGTAACAAATCTTTGTAAATGTATGTATACCATTGACAGCGTGCTAATGCAATTATGTGAGTTTCAGATTACCAAATGCGCTATAAATGTAAGAATGTATGGAAAAAAGGACTGAAAAGGAAAGGGTAAATGCCAAAAACCAAAGTGGACAGTATATGAGTCATAATATAAAGGACTGCCAAACACCAATGAGGGCAGATAAATAATCAATGGAGAATTGTAAGTGTGATACAGGTGATGTGGTAAAATGAGGTGAAAAAGACTGCCCAAATCTGAATAATAGGCAGCAAATACGTGTAGTAAATTTTCTGAATATTATTGTATGTGTGTTTTTTTTTTAGTAAGTAAGGAAATGGACTGCCATTCAATGCAAGCAGCAATAAATTGTCTTATAGTGTATACAGATATTTGCATTTGCTTTTGTAGTTAAATGTTTGTGTTCCAGAATTTGAAATTATTTCTTTGAGAAATTTAGTAAAAATTAGTAATTTGCTATTTTAATAATGTTGTGATGGGAGGTTGGACTGTGCAAAAGGCACTTAAGTAAATGTTCTTGATATGTTAAAAAGTATAGACCTATATAATGTGAGTGAAAGGAAGTTTGTGATATAAAATTTTTTTTGGGACATTCACGTAAAGATTCAGAACCACTGTATAAATGTAAAATTTAGTGTTCCCATTAAATTTATACTTAGTAAAAATTTACTGGAAACAGGGGCATGTGTAACAACAACTGTAGATATAATAATTTTTTTTTCTTCTGATTTTCGATAAATTAGTGTAAGCAATGTTTTGATTTCATTTCTTTTTCTTTTCGTGTCATTATGTTAAAGAAACTGTAAGCAACTTTCGAGGTGAATATTAATGTTTATGTCAAATTTCAAGCAATGCTATAACAGAATTGAAGTGTAACCCATGTTGAATCTATTGTAATATGTTTGAAACTGTAATTGTGCGCCTGGTCCATACGTAGGCAATGTATTAGGATATGTGGAATGTAAAACCTTTGGTGAATACCCTGTCTGTAGGGGAGCGGTAAAGGGTGGATGGCAGGCGAGCGCGGGAAAATGCACACGGGCACGGCATAACGGGCTCAGCAATACAGTCGGAGTTGGGCATTGGTCTGAGGAACACGTTCCGGATCGAGGAGGCTATCCTGGAAAAAGTGGTTTCATTGAGCCTCGGATGTGCCATTTCCGACGACTATACAGCATGGCTATATTCTATAGGCACTGCATTGAAAAGGATTGCGACGCCAAGAAGAAGCAAAGTGCCGATACAGCAAGAGCCATAGCTGCGATTGTATGTGTGCTGTGCGCCTCGCCATCTTGCTGCCCGCCAACCGCCGCATCGACTCGAACAGGTTGAATCTTTAGAATTGTATTCGTGTGGACCAGTGTTAATTTTGTTCCTGACTATTCAATAATAACTTAACTTTTACCAGAATTGCCCTATCAATTAATCATCCTCATCACTAACCGAGACAGGGTCCTTTCCACATGTTGTGCAATCCGAGTGTCCCGAAATGAAGATTTAAAGTTTATGTTAATAAGAATTACCTGCAGACCTATCTATGCTAGAAAGATGTTTAAGGAGCTTTATTGTTAATGAAAATATAAGCAAAGAACAAAGGTCTGACAAAGTTGGAAGATAATTTTGGAATTGGTTTAGTAATGAAGCTTAAATAATTTGAGACAAAAATAATGGTAGTTAAATGAATAAGTAATAAGACTAAAAGAGTAGTATTGATTTTTTTATTTAGCGTATGGCAAGTACAAATCACGTATGAAAAATCTAAAAGTACATAACACACAAAACAGTTACAATATTACAAACAAACATCTAGATTAGAAATATAATCGATTGCTCTGTTAGTCGCATCCATGAAGTCCCTTGTTGGCCCAGGGTAGGCCCTCAGAGGGCATTCTACCACGATATGGTGAATTGTCTGCCTGTCAGCGCCGCAGTCGCTCTGTGGTGATGGCACTATGCTCCATTTGTACAAGGAGTCCGCACAACGGCCGTGGCTCGTCCTGATCCTGTTAAGGGTTGACCAGATTTTGCGGGGCAAGTCAAAGCCCCGAGGTCTGTTGGATGTTCCCAATAAGGTGTTAACCTGAGGCGGTGTCTTTTCCTCCCATTCTTCTCTCCAGCGGTCCTCAAGAATAAAAGCGTTCTTTACCAGATCTTTGGCACTTGTGAGAGGGGGGTGTCTGGATTTCAATCTATTTTGCTCAATTCCATTATTCAGGGTGTGGATAGGAAGATCTGGACTATTTTGGATTTTTCGACACTCCCTGACAAGTGCGTGTAAAGCTAGTTCGCGTCCGTAGTAGAATACTACACGTGCACCCTGGGTAACGCTAAATGAACTAGCAAAGTACAGGCGACCAGATAATCCTTAGTTGATCTCCTGGTCACGGCAAATCACGATGAATACTAGCAAAACGAACCCTTTGACTAGAGAACTCGGATCGCTGATTCGAGTCTGCCACCTGAATATCGAAGGCATAAGTAGAGCCAAATGCATGTACTTGCATAAAGTTTTAACAAAGAATGACATTGACGTAGTCGCAATTCAGGAGACCCATTCTGAAGATGACGAGCAGCTAAGATCAAGGGGCATAATATCTGGCTATGACCTAATAGGCGCCACACACCACAGACATTATGGCACGGCAACATACGTCAGGAGAAATATCGAAGAAGTGGCTCTCGTATCAACATCTACCACAAACGAGATTCACGAAGTCATTATAAAAGTGTGTGAAGTCACAATAAATAATATATACAAGCCTCCAGGGCAATCGTGGCCCCCACAAGCCCTTCAAATCCTGCCTCACCCAGCAATATACGTGGGTGACTTTAATAGCCACCATGAACTGTGGAAATATCGAATATCTGACCAAAACGGCGAAGACCTGGTGAAATGGACAGATGATCATAATACTCAACTAATCTTTGACGCCAAAGACCGAGGTACATTTAAATCAGCCGCTTGGCTGAGACCTGCCCTGACCTCAGTTTTGTTACAACTGACAAGAACAACAAACCCCTGCCGGTCTCTCGCAGGGTACTTGAGGATTTCCCCCACTCTCAGCATCGTCCAGTGCTCTTAGAAATGGGTCTTACTGTTCCCCTGATATCCTCTTATCCTCGTCCTAGATGGAACTTTGGGAGGGCAGATTGGGCTGCTTTCTCGGAGAAACTTGATAAATGCCTTGGATGGATACCCACAACATATAAGAACTACGAAAGATTTGTTGGAGCCGTCATCAGCTCAGCTAAAGATAGTATGCCCAGAGGATTCAGAAACGAATATGTGCCAGGATGGAGCGAGGAAAGTGAACGGCTTTATAGACAGTTTCTGGACAATGGGGATAAAGAAATTGCAGACGATCTATTACATAGCCTAGACGCGGCCAGGCGTGCTAAGTGGATGGAGACCGTGGAACAAATGGATTTTACAAGATCAAGCAGAAGGGCGTGGTCTTTGCTTCGGAGACTTGGAGGTGGAGGTAAAAATCTGCGAATGACCAGCGCTATGTCCCCAAATACAGTTGCGGTTCACATCAGCAAGATGTCCAGGGCCCCAAAGGAACGAGCCCATACTATAAAAATTAAAAAGGAGCTTAAAGAGCTAAAATCGACAGCAGAGAACAATACATCTTATTCCCAACCCTTTTCAGTCGAAGAGTTAAATATGGCCCTGAACGATATAAAACCAGGAAAGGCCCTAGGGTTTGACGGGATTCACCCAGAATTTCTGCTCCACTGTGGTAAATTTGCAAGATTATGGCTTGCGCGATTCTTCTCTAACGTGTTGCAAACTGGAAAAATTCTGCACACTCTCAAAAAGGCTAAAATTGTTGCCATATTAAAACCGGGCAAACCGAGTGACCAACCTCAGAGCTACCGCCCAATCGCCTTACTCAGCATGATCTATAAATTACTGGAGAGACTTATGTACAACAGAATGAGCGAAGTCATCCTGGAGGCTGTACCGGTAGAACAGGCGGACTTCCGGCCGAAAAGAAGCTGCACAGATCAGGTCCTCGCTCTAACAACCTACATCGAGGCGAGCTTCCAAAGACAGCAAAAAACATCAGTGGTATTTGTTGACCTGACGGCGGCGTTCGACACTGTCTGGAGACAGGGCCTGATTTATAAGCTCCTCCGCATCGTGCCATGTCTAAAAACGGCTAACCTTATCAACGAAATGCTCTGCAATAGACCATTCCAGGTTGTCATCGGTAACAACAGAAGTAAATTCATGAAACTTAATAATGGCCTGCCCCAAGGTTCAGTACTGGCTCCACTGCTTTTCAGCATGTATATAGCCGATATGCCTAGGACGAGATCCAAAATGTTCGGATATGCGGACGACTGGGCCTTGGCCACACAACACCGAGTGATGGAGGAAACTGAGATCACACTATCCAGCGATTTGACCACTCTAGGAAAATACTTCCGTGACTGGAGGCTCCAACCCAGCCCATCCAAAACAGAGGCCCCTTGTTTCCACCTGAATAACAAATTAGCAAACAAAGAGCTCAAGATCCGCTTTGATGGCGGCATTCTTCTATATAATAGAACACCAAAGTGTCTGGGCGTGACACTCGATAGAACATTGAGCTATAAACAACACCTTGTAAACATTGCTGAAAAAGTCAGAACTAGAAACAACATTGTCCAAAAGCTTTGTGGCACTAGTTGGGGGTCCACTGCCTCCGTTCTGCGTAGCTCTGCACTAGGACTTGTCTATTCTGCAGCAGAGTACTGTTCCCCAATATGGTTAAATAGTGCTCACATCAAGAAGGTGGATGCAGTCTTGAACCAAACGATGAGGATTATCTCTGGAACGATCAGGTCAACTCCTGTCCAACGGATTCCTGTATTGAGCCATATCCCGCCGCCACATTTGCGCAGAGAAAAGAGTAGTAACTCATATTTTGTAAATCTTGAGTGCTTAATGTTTCCAATAGTTAATAGTTTCAACACAGTGATCATAACAGTTTCAGGGCCCCCCCCCTTCCACTCTTTTCTTTTCTATTCATTTAAATTCTGGAGTGTACTGAACTGATTTGACCTGCAAAGTTAAAGCCAATATAAAACCTAAATTTATCAGTGTTTACTCTTATTAAATTTGACATTGTATGTGTGTTTCAAAAGTGCTATTTCTAGGGTAGTATATGCCCGATTTCAGTCGGATCAGTAGACAAAATGCAGCTTGTAGTAATCATTGTAGTGTAATGTTGTGTATTTACAGCTTGTCCAAATTAGTACATAAAGGGAAAATATTAGTTCAGTAGATTTTTCTGGTTCTAAAATTTACCATATAATGCAGTATTACGACGTGTTGTTATGCTTGTTCGTACACCCACTTGTACAAGGAAAAAACTCACTTAATGCCTAATTAGGCTGGTGACCGTATTATTAACAATTGGTAGCATCTGCTGTGCATATTCCTTGCCCGTCCTAACGTGTAGTTGCACTTTATACTTGCTTGACGTATCATTGTTGTTACTGACTGGGTATAGGTCCGATTTTGCTTCTATTCAGGTACACGCGGTCAACATATGTACTAAAATCCTTTCTTAAAAAGGTGAAGCCCGTCAACTTATCGTAGTACAGGCTTTATAAAGTTAACGTACGCCAAAGCGGAGACGTTACATTAGCAGTCAGATTTCATGATACAATAAATAAAATCACTGTGCAATAAAAGTAAAAACTGATAGTTACACAGCCGTAAACATTAACAGACAGAACAAACAATTAGAATTGGTGTGTTATTTGAATTTACTACGACGGTCACTTGACTGTGCCAGAGATTCATGCAATAACAGTACACGTATCTCACCATGCCAACTAACTATACAAAAATTGTATTACAATATTTTTATTCTAATGCTTCTTCCTGCAGATGATAGTTAGTTATATCAATAAATCGGGTACTCAGAGACGCAAACAAATATTTATATAAATTAGTATATCTATATAGTGTTTTTCAAAGTCTGGCAACGTACGTACGTGCAGGTTCAATACATAACGTCTTCGGGAACAACTCAGACAAAAAGCATGCTGACGCTTCCTGGCGATGTCAGGCGTCTTTTATACCAACGACATTTCAGAACCCATGCCGTTAAGATGAACGATGCGATGTTCCTTCGGACATGGATGGATGTCGTATGTATGCATACAGATGTCCATATTTATGTATACGAGGGTAATCTCAAAAGCAAGGCCTCCTATTTTTTTATACGTAAATAGACCTGTTTATTTCTACTACGGTTTACATCAGTTTACAGCTTGCACATTTAGCTATTTTTCGATATAACCACCATTCCTGTCGTTTCATTTTTGTAGACGCTGTGACAGTTTTTGTATGCCCATGTCATACCAGCTTGCCGCTATGCTGTTCAGAGAGTTATGAACCTCTTCTTTCACCTCGTCGTCGGAGCTGAATCGCTGGGACCACAATTAACACTTGCGGGTACTGTGAGACTCTGAAAACACTCAAACGGGCAATTTAGAACCGGAGAAGAGGAATATTGAGCAAGGGGTACACATTCTCTATGGCAACGCTCGCCCACACATCGCTCGGCAAACCGTTGCTCTGCTGCAACA
Source organism: Schistocerca serialis cubense (assembly GCF_023864345.2). Lineage (NCBI taxonomy): Eukaryota > Metazoa > Arthropoda > Insecta > Orthoptera > Acrididae > Schistocerca > Schistocerca serialis. The sequence goes on along the minus strand of NC_064643.1, from coordinate 737,446,799 downwards.
GTTTCATTGGAACATAATCACCCATCCACGCTATAATCCTTACTTGGCACCCATTGACTATCACCTGTTCCCTAGGTTAAAGGAACATTTGGCCGGAAAGCGATTCAGCTCCGACGACGAGGTGAAAGGAGAGGTTCATAACTTTCTGAACAGCATGGCGGCGAGCTGGTATGACATGGACATACAAAAACTGCCACAGAGTCTACAAAAATGCATCGACAGATGTGGTGATTATGTCGAAAAACAGCTAAATGTTCAAACTGTAAAGTGATGTAAACCATTGTAGAAATGAACAGGTCTATGTATTTACAAAAAATAGGAGACCTTAATTTTGGGATTACCCTCATATATATAAATATATATGGGGATATATAAATAATTATGTAGTTATATACATATACACACATATAATTAAAAGTACAATCAAGTAAGTCACCACAGCAGGGAGGAAATTGTGAATCTCTGTATACTCCAAAAAACCTGTATTTCTGTGAGGCACTTAAAGTAGGCAAGAACACAGAGCAGCGATGTTCACATTTTTTCATGCAGGGAACTGTACCTCTTCCAATTCCTCATTGGCTCCTATCATAATAGTGTTGGCGCACCAGTCGGAAACTGCGACTTATTCGCCACTTAATCGTATCGAAGATCACTACGTTCACAATACCCGCGTTATCAACCTAGTCATTCCATCTATTAACCTTCCTCTAATTACAGCTGTATAAGATGCCCTACACGAAGCCTAAAACTGTCCATTGAACCAGCATATGATGTTCAAAATATTTATTGATGGGTGGTTGGTTATTAAATGTTGCAAATTCTTTACTCCAAAGCCATCTACGAAATTCATCGGGGTCTGCGAAAACTCTCTCTTCCTAACAAAACACCTTTGTTCAGAAATATTTAAAATAGCTGTCAAAAGGCTTTCCAATAATACGATGTCGGGAGAGATATTCAAGTTTTCACATAATGCGAATAATCGAAATACGGGAGTTCCTTACCTATATACGTATGCGTGGACATGGGCGTGAGTCTACGAGTGTGTGTGTGTGTGTGTGTGTGTGTGTGTGTGTGTGTGTGTGTGTGTGTGTGTTTAGGCTCACTTGCTCGCTATGTGTCACTGTCCTGCTGAAGTTCTGTGTTTTACCATCCATATTCAGTGAGGCAGATACATAGCCTGCACTTTGCTATGCACGCTGCTCTGCATTTCTCATGCAGCATAATTCGTTTAATCAGTGTATATCAAACCGCTGCTGTCGTCCTCTGTTGACTGCCAAGTTAGCGTGTATATATGGAGAGCAAACGGCCTGTAGGCAGAGCTGGGAAGGCACTGAACAAGCTGCGATATGCACCAGCAGGGAGGGTGACTGTGACGTTCGCTCCGCCCAGCTGGGGCAATTACTTGATGAAGTGGCATTCAAACACCACTAATGTAGAGCAAACAAGCCGGGAGGAAAGTCTTCCCAATATCGTGCTGGCTTCTCAGGGACACTGTGTCATTGCCAGAGTAGCAATGACACTTGCTGTGCTTATTACTAAAGCTAATGGTGCATTGTAGCCAGATAGTATAATTTTTTCGATATCATCACTATTTTCGGTTAAGTAATTCAGAAGAAAGATAATTCATTATTGCGTAAAACTGTTCCGAAAGGGTCATGCGTGCATTATTCATTTTCGACGCAGTTAATTTCGCACTCATATGTAGTGAAGGGCAACGAACATAAATATGTGACTTACATAACCAACGTTTTCAACCTAGCAGTCATGCTCGCGAAATTACGGTAAGTGACAGGGCTGCAACTGAGAAAGAAATGGGCGTTGGACCCTAGACGAACTACTTACAACGCGCAACACTGCTATTTTTGAGTAAAAGCCGGCCGGAGTGGTCGTGCGGTTCTAGGCGCTACAGTCTGGAACCGAGCGACCGCTACGGTCGCAGGTTCGAATCTTGCCTCGGGCATGGATGTGTGTGATTTCCTTAGGTTAGTTAGGTTTAATTAGTTCTAAGTTCTAGGCGAGTGATGACCTCAGAAGTTAAGTCGCATACTGCTCAGAGCCATTTTAATCAATTTTTTTTTTTTGAGTAAAAATTTCATTTTCTGACTGGTGTTGTGCAGAGACAATGATTGATCGGTTGTAGATAAATCAGTGAAAACACTGCTACGAAGTGTCGGCCCGAATTCTATCTGGATAGGGTAGGAGTAAGAGTACAACTGTTTTTATTTTACTACGGATATTTAAAAAATGGCAGAAATTTTATGTGAACTATACATGCAACACCTAATTTGGCATCTTTGTAACATGTAAAAGTATCAGTGTCATACAGTTATTACTAAGCAGCGGTATAAGTTTTCCTAAGGATAATTTAGCGTATTCTTAGCCCATGGTGTGTGTTAAGATAACATGGTACTGCGGCAGAGGTACGCAGTGCATACTTCCACCCCAAACTGAATAAAATGAAAAGGCTTACAAATAAATAAGTGAAACAATAGTAAAGAAGTCTTCACTTTTCGGTGATTCGGAAAATAATGCTCTAAGGGTAACGTTGAAAAGACGTTTATGGAGGGGAATACAATGTTGCGCGGTTGCTTATTCTTCCTCCGATAAAAAACTTTTTGCTGCCGAGATGCTCACTACCTTTGCCGGTTTCAAGATGTTTCCTTGAGGCAGCATCTGGAAACCTGGTAGCTTCGAATGCATACCGTATTGAGTTTCCACTATCAATAAGACCAAGAGCTCTATGGTATTTTTGGGAAAGGAAATGCCACTGTTGAAGACGTGATCATATTCGAGGTGTGTCTATGAGGTAGGTATGTTTGAAAAACCACTGAGACTAAGCAGTGTCCACTTATTCAAAAAACACTAAATTGATCCCCACTAAAGAAAAACTACAGGAAGGGAAAGTTGTATTAAGTTTGTAAGATAAATAATGAGCCATCTACGGTAAATAAACACCAACAATACATGCCTGAACACCCTGTAAGTTATTACACAATTCAAAGTACTCGTTACAAGCTATTAGATAGCAGCTAGTTTCTTGATGGGACAAACATACGTCCCGCGAACTTCTACTCCATTACACCTACGTACTTTTACACCATTCCCCTTTTTTATTCTTCGGCAATCTGCAGATAACACACACAAACAAAGTCATGGACATCAATGAGGAGATTGAAAAATGGTTCAAATGGCTCTAAGCACTGTGGGACGTAACAGCTGAGGTCATCAGTCCCCTAAACTTAGAACTACTCAAACCTAACTAACCTAAGGACATCATACACATCCATGCCCGAGGCAGAATTCGAACGAGCGATCGTAGTAGCCGCGTGGTTCCGGACTGACGTGCCTAGAACTGCTCGGCTACCGCGGCCGGCGAGGATATTGTAGATTTACGTTCACCTGACACGCAATCGACACTAGGCGAATTTTACATCAAAAATGTACAGAAGTGGCATAAGCGACGAACATTTGTTTAAATACGTATATCCCTGGAGGGCCATGCCCACCCATACAAGCAATTTCTTTTTTCTCGGTAAGACGTCATCTACCAGCCGGACAACGCAACGTATCACAGAGCTCGTTCCACGAGCACCAGGATGAGTTTACCCTACTCTGCTGGACATGAAACTCCCTGGATGTAAGACTAACCGACAATGTGTAGGACCACCCAATCGGGATGTTCTAGCCATGAGTCCTCAACCGACATACGTAGCGCATTGTAATAACAGTATTGATTCATAATGCTTCTATAATTGATGTTCTTTTATTATTGTAGATTAAATACTAGCAACAGACCTATCATGTCTACATGCCATCTTCAGGGTATCTGCTGGCAAATACGCTTTGTTAACAGTTGCATCATTATAACTAATTACAATTATGTGTTATTGTGTGTTCGTACTTACATCCATATTCCATCATAGTGCTGTCGCTATCTTATAAACTTACTGCTGCATAAATAACTTCAGTAGCAACCTAATTTCAGTTCTTAATCATTTAATGCAACATTCTCCTATGATTGCTGTTACTAAAAATGCCAGCTTAGGTCTTTTATCGATGGTATATACAGGGCTATTACAAATGATTGAAGCGATTTCATAAATTCACTGTAGCTCCATTCATTGACATATGGTCACGACACACTACAGATACGTAGAAAAACTCAATAAAGTTTTGTTCGGCTAAAGCCTCACTTCAGGTTTCTGCCGCCAGAGCGCTCAAGAGCGCAGTGATACAAAATGGCGACAGGAGCCGAGAAAGCGTATGTCGTGTTTGAAATGCACTCACATCATTCAGTCATAACAGTGCAACGACACTTCAGGACGAAGTTCAACAAAGATCCACCAACTGCTAACTCCAATCGGCGATGGTATGCGCAGTTTAAAGCTTCTGGGTGCATCTGTAAGGGGAAATCAACGGGTCGGCCTGCAGTGAGCGAAGAAACGGTTGAACGCGTGCGGGCAAGTTTCACGCGTAGCCCGCGGAAGTCGACGAATAAAGCAAGCAGGGAGCTAAGCGTACCACAGCCGACGGTTTGGAAAAGGCTAAAGCAGAAGCCTTACCGTTTACAATTGCTACAAGCCCTGACACCCGATGACAAAGTCAAACGCTTTGAATTTTCGGCGTGGTTGCAACAGCTCATGGAAGAGGATGCGTTCAGTGCGAAACTTGTTTTCAGTGATGAAGCAACGTTTTTTCTTAACGGTGAAGTGAACAGACACAATGTGCGAATCTGGGCGGTATAGAATCCTCACGCACTCGTGCAGCAAATTCGCAATTCACCAAAAGTTAAAGTGTTTCGTGCAATCTCACGATTTAAAGCTTACGGCCCCTTTTTCTTCTGCGAACAAAACGTTACAGGACACATGTATCTGGACATGCTGGAAAATTGGCTCATGCCACAACTGGAGACCGACAGCGCCGACTTCACCTTTCAACAGGATGGTGCCCCATCGCGCTTCCATCATGATGTTCGGCATTTCTTAAACAGGAGATTGGAAAACCGGTGGATCGGTCGTGGTGGAGATCTTGATCAGCAATTCATGTCATGGCCTCCACGCTCTCCCGACTTAACCCCATGCGATTTCTTTCTGTGGGGTTATGTGAAAGATTCAGTGTTTAAACCTCCTCTACCGAAAAACGTGCCAGAACTGCAAGCTCGCATCAACGATGCTTTCGAACTCATTGATGGGGACATGCTGCGCCGAGTGTGGGAGGAACTTGATTATCGGCTTGATGTCTGCCGAATCACTAAAGGGGCACATATCGAACATTTGTGAATGCCTAAAAAAACTTTTTGAGTTTTTGTATGTGTGTGCAAAGCATTTTGAAAATATTTCAAATAATAAAGTTATTGTAGAGCTGTGAAATCACTTCAATCATTTGTATTAACCCTGTACTATTGCAGTTTTCACAAGCACCGAGCGAGGTGGCACAGTCTCTAGCACAATGGATTCGCATTCGGGAGGACGACGATTGAATCCCGCCTCCTGTCATCCTGATGTAGGTTATCCGTGATTTCCCTAAATCGCTTCAGGCTAATTCCTGGATGGTTTCTTTGAAACGGCACTTGAATGTCCTTCCCCATCCCTCCATAATCCCATGGAATCGATGAGCTCCCAGTTTGGTCCCCTGCACTAAATGAACCATCTAACGAACCCTCTGCCAACTACGATAACAGCTAATCCGGCTGTGCAGTGTGCTTACTGTTTATTTACTTGTTTGTGTATCCTAATGATCTGTGGTGTCTAGAAAAACCTTTCTTATGTTTTCGTAGTGTGTATATCTTTGTTTTATTTTGTTTTGTGCGGTTCTAAGCGCTTCAGTTTGGAACCGCGTGACCGCTACGGTCGCAGGTTCGAATCCTGCCTCGGGCATGGATGTTAATTCCCATAGTGCTCAGAGTCATTTGAACCATATTTTGTTTTGACTATCCGGAAACGAGCTTTACGATTTCAATAAAGTTGTCTATATATTTTTTATGTTTCGGATCCGTATTATATTGATAACCTTACATAAATCGTTCAGCTCGAAGATGGATAATGAAAACAAAACAGAGCATTGATATAATCACTACAAAAACATAACAAAAGTTACACTACACACCATAGATCATTACGGTAATTAGACGAATAAGTAAACAGATCGTAACCCTATAGCATATCTCGATCAGTTGTCAGTCGTAGCTGCCAAATCTGGAACTGTGTATACCATCGACAAAAGACCTAAGCTGACGTTTCCCAACAACAGCAAATTATATTAAATGATTATGAAATAAAATTGGACTGCAATTGAAGTTCCAACGACATGATGAAATATGGATGTAGGCACCAACGCACAATTGAACATAATTGTTTTTAGTTATAGTTCTGCTACAGTTAACAAAACGTATGTATCTGCAAATAGCCTTTGGATCACCATATAGCTGAAACAGGCCTATTGCTACTTTACAATGTAAAGCAGTGAAACAGCATCAACTATTGCAGCATTCTAGTTGAATACTATGAACAGCATTCTAATTGAATACTATGATAACAATATCATTCGGAGACATCTATCTCGGTGCGGGACATATAGAAAATAAACATGGCGCAGTCACCCTAGGATATGTATTCAGCATGGCTCCATATCCTTTTGGAAAAAACCTAATTTTGTCAATGGAGTGATTGTTTATTTTGTAAGATTTTTTGTTTATTTATAGACGCAATCACGTTCTTATGACACAATCGTAACTGGTTTCGGCCATACAATGACCATCTTCGGCTTCTAAAGGTGGGATACACTGAACACAGGTTCATACGTTGTCAGATTCATGAACTCATGAACTCATGAACCTGTGTTCAGTGTATACCGTCGTTAGAATCTGAAGATGGTCACTGTATGGCCGAAACCGGTTATGACTGTGTCTTAAAAATGTGATTGCGGCTACATATAAACTAAAAATTTTTAGTCGATATCGTTGTGGGTACCTTCCCGAACCTCGGTCATTCACTTCGTGCATGCCTCGCAGCGGTCCGTGCTGCAAAAGGTGTTTGGTTATTCAGGCTTTTGACTTGTGGTGACGTTAAAGTGACTGGACAGCGTATTTTTACGTGCATTGCATTAGATTTCTTTGCGTTACAATATGACCGTCCATCAAGCGCAGAGAATCATGAAGTGGTTGCAAATTTGTAGCAAATTTATAAATCTGTTCACAACTGCATCGCGTGAGGTTTCTCATGGATTTAGAAGCTACCCGGAGGATCAGTTACATGGATTGAGGTACCATAGACAGGACCCCACAAATACAATTGTGAAAATAGCAAGTGCTCCAACATGAACATATTCACCGATGGAAACCAAACTGGTCTGGTGGATACGCTTACTAGAATTTCATCCCTGTGCGAGCTTATTTTTAATATTTTCACGACAAAAAGACGTCTGGCTAAGTGACGACGCTTACACAGCGGTCACATAAGCGAACAAAGAAAGTTACTAATCTGAAAAGTACAGACAGCGAGGTCCTGTCCCAGGTACGGATATATGTTTGAGTTTCTTAATTGTTGATTTATTTTGGTTAGTAAATTCTTCTTTAGTGACTTTAATATATTAATTATTGCACAAGCCCGTGGCTTCATCATCAAATGAATTTTAGTGACAGTTACATGTTTTCAACGCCATTTGTTCTAACGACACTGATGGTGATGATGATGATGATGAGGTCCCATACACCGAGGGGCGTAGGGGACGATGCGGGAGACCCGCACCGCCGACAAGGCAAGGTCCTAGTGGAGGTGCTTAGCCATTGCCTTCCTCCGACCGTAACGAGGATGAAAGATGATGCTGAAGTCGACACAACAACACCCAGTCATTTCGAGGCAGGGGAAAAGCCCTGACCCCGCCGGGAATCGAACCTGGCACCCCGTGCGCGGGAAGCGAGAACGCTACCGCAACTATCTAATAAAGCGATAATCTTCGATATGTTCTGTACAATAGGCGATGTATTAAAGTGACTGACCCGGCGATCTTAAACATAATAATCATACAGTTACAATTTCTTAAATAGGCGCTCCTTTTCATTTCCTATACAGTTCAGGAAATGTTTCATGAATGATGTTTGCACCTTCAGAGAAGCAGGGAAAGTATCTAGCCGCACATCCAGCCACATGTATTTTGAAATTTACTTTATTATCTTTGCGAAAACTTCATTGGAAACCTTAACAAAAAACTCAATCAGTAACTCCCATTTTCATAAGTTTTTAAATGTTATTGAAATATGTTTCATTGCTTCATTGAAAAGGATGTAGTTGCTTCAGTCACTCGGTAGATACCAAAGACAAAATTTTACCAAACAGAGCAAATTACTTTCAACTTTTTCAGGAAACTTCGTATCGCCAGTGAAAAGTTTACAAACCATTAGTGTCGTCCAGTATGCATGGTGCATTGTATACACCAATTTAGGTTTCGAATCGATCCCAACATTGACCATTTGAGATTGTAGGCGATACCGTGGATCAAACTGCTTTCAGAAACCCATAGTGTGTAGCCCTAATTGTATACGCGTTTCTGTTTCAGCGTGGTTTCAGACAGAGGGGTCAGGGGCACAGCCAGTCGTCTCCACGGACTAAAAATTTTAAACGAGTTTCTCTACTCGCTGTCCCTCTGTTAGCGAGTTAGAAACTAATTTAAAAAGTCACATGAGCAACTGCACATTCATTTTAGTGTATATTTCCTGTTATGAGCTGCTTTCAGCTGTGTAATATAATGGCAGCTTTGAAAGGTGAATGAGACTGTGACATGGGTGTCATTACTGTCTTCGAGTAACGCGTTCATATTCCGTGTTGTTATAATTACTGTGGATTCTTACATTACAGTAAGTTTCCTGTGTTAAATCTGTTTAATGTCTATGTTTATTTAAGGCATTTGTTGCGCAACAACTTTCATGGTGCTCTCCATCTTGTCTTATAGTGATTTTTTTGGCTCTAGATTAGAAGTGTGTGCAGCATCCTCTACAATCTGTTTTGCGTATTCTACACTTACTCATCCACACCTATTGTTCCACGACTAGTGCTTCTTCCGCCACCAAGTTAACTATTCCTAACCTGTCTTCTGATATGAGTCTCCCGTATACTTCATTCCTCAACGATTCTGTTTGGTTCTTCATTTCATACTTTAGCCGCCCATTTTGAAGAAAACGTTTGGATCACCACGTTTTAGATAGTTCCAGTTTCTTCTTGTTCAGGCATCCGATGGCCTGCATTTCACTTTCATAAGTTGTAAAGTTTCAAGAGTTTCTTACAGAATTACTTGTCAGTAACTGATACCAAGGAAGATATCTAACTGAAAGAGTTCTTCACCTGTGCCAATCCACATTTCTTCTTCTTTCAGATAGCTTTTTCAACATCTCGTATGGGTTCCACTGCACACAAGGATTTGGACAATATATGTTAGTAGCTACCCATTGCGGTATCTGGTCCCGATTTCTAGGACACCTGATCTCAGCATCAGTACTTCCTTCTCGGTGGTTATATTACAGTCATATTGCGCATATTGCGCATGTCATATTTCGCTGACATCAGCATCAGCATTTCCTTATCGTTCTAGGAATAGTACCCAGCCACGTGCACTCGACACCCTTGCCCCCCTCATCCCATGCACCACCACCCATTAACCAATTATGTGTGATACAATTTTTCTAGTACATAAAACGTATAATGCTGACATAAGCCTCAAATAAGATGGAGTATCTGATTTGCATAAAATACCGCAGACTTTGTGAGCTGTGTTTGCATTATTGGCTTCAAACTTGGCTAATGATTGCCCCCCTAGTCATATTGGTAAATTTCATTGTGAGCTATATATCATCTGCCGTGGACTAGTGGAACAAATAGAATATTTCTCTGTAAGTGATTAATAACTAATATTTTCTTATAGAATATAAGTAACAAATTAGGAATGTGCAGTTGTCGAGAATGAGTTATATCTCAAATACTCCCCTACACGCCCTGAAAAAGCTGAAATAAAGTTAACTGCTGTTTTACATCCCAGTTGACCCTGTCACCAACAGATGGCTACATTGCAGAAAACGAGCTGATTTCGATCTTTCTAGCACAAATTTCTTACTGTCACCAATAGGTAGCTACATTGTGGAAAATGGGCACTGTCACCAACAGATGGCTGCACTGTAAATAACAAGTACGGCACTGGCAAAAAACGATAAAATTTCGTTCTATGAAGAATGCTTAGTCTGTGACGCAAAGAAGTCCTAAATTAATTTTTTTCCACGTGCCAAATGCCACAATAATCCTCACAGCTATATTATGCATCAATGATGGTTTTCAGGTGTCCCAATGTTCTAAACTGTCTACAAAAATACGTCTGCAATGTAAAGAAACCGAAAATGGTGTAATGCTAATTTCCTCATATACACATAGTTGCCCCAATAGTGTAAAAAACTGTAAAATATTTGCTCCAGTGCTGGTTTTTCATGGCTAATAACAAGTAAAGCTTTAGAAAATACAACTGCGAAACTGATGTCGTAAAATTCACCTGGTCTGTCTTATAACGGCACAAAGATATGTGTTAGTTAAAATACTATGCTAAGCGGAGATGAACACAGGCAGACTGAGAGTCTGAATGTAACTAATTTGACCTATTGTTGATGTAAGTCACCATACACCCTCAATTATATATTTCTACGAGGGCAGTTCAATAAGTAATGAAACACATTTATTTTCTCGGCCAATTTTGGTTGAAAAAACCGGAAATTTCTTGTGGAATATTTTCACACATTCCCGCTTCGTCTCGTATAGTTTCATTGACTTCCGACAGTTGGCAGCGCTATACGGAGCTGTTGAAATGGCGTCTGTAACGGATGTGCGTTGCAAACAACAGGCAGTGATCGAGTTTCTTTTGGCGGAAAACCAGGGCATCTCAGATATTCATAGGCGCTTGCAGAATGTCTACGGTGATCTGGCAGTGGACAAAAGCACGGTGAGTCGTTGGGCAAAGCGTGTGTCATCATCGGCGCAAGGTCAAGCAAGACTGTCTGATCTCCCGCGTGCGGGCCGGCCGTGCACAGCTGTGACTCCTGCAATGGCGGAGCGTGCAAACACACTCGTTCGAGATGATCGACGGATCACCATCAAACAACTCAGTGCTCAACTTGACATCTCTGTTGGTAGTGCAGTCACAATTGTTCACCAGTTGGGATATTCAAAGGTTTGTTCCCGCTGGGTCCCTCGTTGTCTAACCGAACACCATAAAGAGCAAATGAGAACCATCTGTGCGGAATTGCTTGCTCGTCATGTGGCTGAGGGTGACAATTTCTTGTCAAAGATTGTTACAGGCGATGAAACATGGGTTCATCACTTCGAACCTGAAACAAAACGGCAATCAATGGAGTGGCGCCACACCCACTCCCCAACCAAGAAAAAGTTTAAAGCCATACCCTCAGCCGGTAAAGTCATGGTTACAGTCTTCTGGGACGCTGAAGGGGTTATTCTGTTTGATGTCCTTCCACATGGTCAAACGATCAACTCTGAAGTGTATTGTGCTACTCTTGCCTCGGGCAAGATGTCCTTAGGTTAGTTAGGTTTAAGTAGTTCTAAGTTCTAGGGGACTGATGACCACAGATGTTAAGTCCCATAGTGCTCAGAACCATTTGAACCATTTTGTGCTACTCTTCGGAAATCGAAGAAACGACTTCAGCGTGTTCGTAGGCACAAAAATCTGAACGAACTTCTCCTTCTTCATGACAACGCAAGACCTCACACAAGTCTTCGCACCCGAGAGGAGCTCACAAAACTTCAGTGGACTGTTCTTCCTCATGCACCCTACAGCCCCGATCTCGCACCGTCGGATTTCCATATGTTTGGCCCAATGAAGGACGCAATCCGTGGGAAGCACTACGCGGATGATGAAGAAGTTTTGATGCAGTACGACGTTGGCTCCGACATCGACCAGTGGAATGGTACCGTGCAGGCATACAGGCCCTCATTTCAAGGTGGCGTAAGGCCGTAGCATTGAATGGAGACTACGTTGAAAAATAGTGTTGTGTAGCTAAAAGATTGGGGAATAACCTGGTGTATTTCAATGCTGAATAAAACAACCCCTGTTTCAGAAAAAAAATGTGTTGCATTACTTATTGAACTGCCCTCGTACATTTAAATTATGATTAAGCTACAGTTTAGAAAGGACAAAGATAATTCATCATGCTCTACACTAGAAAATTATAATATATGATGTTTATTGGCAGTTATTGCTATTACTGCAAATGACATAGTTCCACAAGAGAATAAAAACTTTCGACATACTCAGAACTATACTGACAAAGCTCTCTAAAAGCTTTATAGACTGTATTTCCTACATTATACTCCACTTCTATGTGGTTGCAGTATTCTGATATGTCTGCAGAATACATCTGCAATGCGAAACGTATGACGTTTACATTAACTATCTAGCTTAAGTGCAAGAAAAATGCTGTAAGGTTCAAATCATTAACTTTTCCACAAGTATGACTCCACAATAGCGGAAATTGCGTCAAAAAATGCGATGATTACGTCCGGCAACAGTATCTAATTAGACAAAGTTTGTATTCAATCTATGCGAAAAATGCGGCATTAATGTGGGTTATCACAGGATATTTAATCAAAATTATTTTTCACACTTATTTTATAATGATTGGGAACCCTGAAGTGTGTGCCATGAGGAAGGGGAGCGCGAAGAAAATGTATCACTAGAAAATAGCAATAAATAGCAAATACTGCAAAAATGATTGGGCAGCTAGTTAAGGTTAAGTACAAAGAAGCATTGTAAGGCTCACATTAATTACAACAATATTACGATGCCACAATATACTAAAATGCGTCAAAAATGTAATGTTTATTTTATATCAGTATTGGAATGCGCAAACTATATGCAGTCTCATAGTGTGTGTACTGTCATCTCTACTGTTTCTTTCTCTCGTCAGCAGATTTAGAGGAGAAGCGAAGATAATGCACTATAAAAATATATACTCTGTACAGTCGATGCAAGTGTTACAAACTACTGCTGCTAAATTTCAGAAAACTATATGTTTACAAAATAAATCCTGTAATCTAAGACACTAAAAGCTAAAGAAAATACCAGCACATACACCAAATACCCATGCGTAGGCACACACCACACTGGTCTTATGAGGGAAGGAAGGAAAAGGTGTTTGATTTTAGGAGGGAACAAAGTGCTTTATTAAGATGTGTCACTTAAGCTTCAGGACGACATGGAATTCTTATAAACACACTTCGCTAGAGATACGACCACAGACAGTAACAGTGACAGATGTGATATTTTCAAAGATAATGTTTGAGTCGCTATTTAGAAAACAAATTAAACTACTTACCTTTTATTCTTATACGTGTTAAGCTTTCCAAGTACAATGATGTCCAAAAATTAAGTATTTCAACATGTGAACTATCTGTGTTACTTATTAAAATGCATGCACACGTATATGTTAGACCTCTACGAAGATTCAAACAAAGTAAGATTGCCTTACGTGTAATATCTCTCACGAACTGCAAGCACAGTGAAGCCTCAGATTAAAATTTGCTGCATCTAAAATGCGGGATACCTCACTAAAACAGATGCTTACCGTAATATGCAAGACCTATATGAAAATTCGATTAAAATTAAAGCTAAATATTGGTAAGATTTCACACACCTGGCACCCGCAATGAGACACTTTACACGTAAAGCCTAACGCCTAATGTAAAGTGTTCCGTGAGCTCATCATCGTATGAAATGTAAGGCAGGAACTAATTTACTGTCGATGTTTCCCAGTGTTCTCTATTCAGAAAAGAACGGGGGAAATGATTAACTACAGCCCGGACATTAATAACTGATGCAATACTGCCTTTACCACTGGATGTAATTGTAATTATTAAACATGATATTACTATTACAAGTCATGGAGATGTTTTCAAAAGTAGCTGCTGTGGGGAGCAGCCCCCCTCCCCCACAGGAGGAAATTAGAAAAGGTAGGGGATAGGCCTACTGCACATTGCGGAATCAAACTACTTGTGGACAATAATTATAAAAGATCAGGATGCGTGAAAGAACAATGGATTTGTCAATGGCAGTGCTATTCTACATCCTCCGGTGCCCTGCCCTTAGTCTGACTTTTTGTGGAAGGGATTGGATAGACTGTGCAAAGGAGGCCTTCTCCTCATTACTTCGATAATAACATCTTTGTTCAAAGTACGGTGCCAGGTTAAGAAACATTCTTACTTGGACACACATTGTTAGCGCCTTCCCAGGCGCAAGTTGTGTCTGCGTGTGCAGGAATAATGAAGTGAATGTTTTATTACATGCACTTTGTGGTACATCATGTGTGAATGTGTAATTTTTCTTTTGCGTATTTTTTCTCTTATATTTCGTGAATCGTGTTGATTACATTTGTAAAGAATTCTCTTAATCTCGTCCGAATGAGAACCGTGTCTAGGGTTGAATTTTGTATTTATAGGAAAGAACATTTATTTATGTACCTAGTTATTGCTGATCTTGTATTTTATCTTTAGTGAGTGATACCATTTTGTCACACCTATAATTTTTTACATAGACACATTTGTAAGATTTGAAATTTGATCGGTATTTGTTGTATTTGATGCAACTTGTTGTTAGTGTTCTTCTGTTTTATCTTTGTTGAGTGATACCAATTTGGTGACATATATGATTATGATAAGAGTCATACTCTTTTATGTATTGGGATTAAATTTGTTTTTGTGGGTGTTCTATAGGTGTGAATGAAGGATTTCCATTTGTTTGTGGTTAGTCAACGACTCACCTGCGTTTGTGTCTCAGAGAAATATGTGAATGTCACGTGTCAGTTTCGAATTCTGTGTGTGTGTGTGTGTGTGTGTGTGTGTGTGTGTGAGTGCTTGTGTGTGTGTGTGTGTGTGTGTGTGTGTGTGTGTGTGTGTGTGTGGTGTGTGCGTGTGTGTGCGCGCGCTCCCAGTGAGTGCAGGTCTTGTTCTTTCTGAGATCATGTTTTTGCAAATAATGGTTAAAATCGTATTATTACTTGAGAAAATCAAATTTTTATAGGAAAATACAGCCATGGACCTTGCCGTTGGTGGGGAGGCTTGCGTGCCTCAGCGATACAGATGGCCGTACCGTAGGTGCAAACACAACGGAGAGGTATCTGTTGAGAGGCCGGAAAAACATGTGGTTCCTGAAGAGGGGCAGCAGCCATTTCAGTAGTTGCAGGGGCAACAGTCTGGATGATTGACTGATCTGGCCTTGCTGTGCTGGTACTGCGAACGGCTGAAAGCAAGGGGAAACTACAGCCGTAATTTTTCCCGAGGACATGCAGCTTTACTGTATGATTAAATGATGATGGCGTCCTCTTGGGTAAAATATTCCGGAGGTAAAATAGTCCCCCATTCGGATCTCTGGGCGGGAACTACTCAAGAGGACGTCGTTATCAGGAGAAAGAAAACTGGCATTCTATGGATCGGAGCGTGGAATGTCAGATCCCTTAATCGGGCCGGTAGGTTAGAAAATTTAAAAAGGGAAAAGGATAGGTTAAAGTTAGATATAGTGGGAATTAGTGAAGTTCGGTGACAGGAGGAACAAGACTTTTGGTCAGGTGATTACAGGGTTATAAATACAAAATCAAATAGGGGTAATGCAGGAGTAGGTTTAATAATGAATAAAAAAATAGGAGTGCGGGTTAGCTACTACAAACAGCATAGTGAACGAATTATTGTGGCCAAGATAGACACAAAGCCCATGCCTACTACAGTAGTACAAGTTGATATGCCAATTAGCTCGGCAGATGATGAAGAAATTGATGAAATGTATGACGAGATAAAAGACATTATTCAGGTAGTGAAGGGAGACGAAAATTTAATAGTCTTGGGTGACTGGAATTCGTCAGTAGGAAAAGGGAGAGAAGGAAACATAGTAGGTGAATATGGATTGGGGGGAAGAAATGAAAGAGGAAGCCGCCTTGTAGAATTTTGCACAGAGCATAACTTAATCATAGCTAACACTTGGTTCAAGAATCATAAAAGAAGGTTGTATACCTGGAAGAATCCTGGAGATACTAAAAGGTATCAGATAGATTATATAATGGTAAGACAGAGATTTAGGAACCAGGTTTTAAATTGTAAGACATTTCCTGGAGCAGATGTGGATTCTGATCACAATGTATTGGTGATGAACTGCAGATTGAAACTGAAGAAACTGCAAAAAGGTGGGAATTTAAGGAGATGGGACCTGGATAAACTGAAAGAACCAGAGGTTGTAGAGAGTTTGAGGAAGAGCATAAGGGAACAATTGACAGGAATGGGGGAAAGAAATACAGTAGAAGAAGAATGGGTAGCTCTGAGGGATGAAGTAGTGAAGGCAGCAGACGATCAAGTAGGTAAAAAGACGAGGGCTAATAGAAATCCTTGGGTAACAGAAGAAATATTGAATTTAATTGATGAAAGGAGAAAATATAAAAATGCAGTAAATGAAGCAGGCAAAAAGGAATACAGACGTCTCAAAAATGAGATCGACAGGAAGTGCAAAATGGCTAAGCAGGGATGGCTAGAGGACAAATGTAAGGATGTAGAGGCTTGTCTCACTAGGGGTAAGATGGATACTGCCTACAGGAAAATTAAAGAGACCTTTGGAGAGAAGAGAACCACTTGTATGAATATCAAGAGCTCAGATGGCAACCCAGTTCTAAGCAAAGAAGGGAAGGCAGAAAGGTGGAAGGAGTATATAGAGGGTTTATACAAGGGCGATGTACTTGAGGACAATATTATGGAAATGGAAGAGGATGTAGATGAAGATGAAATGGGAGATAAGATACTGCGTGAGGAGTTTGACAGAGCACTGAAAGACCTGAGTTGAAAGAGAGCCCCGGGAGTAGACAACATTCCATTAGAACTACTGATGGCCTTGGGAGAGCCAGTCATGACAAAACTCTACCATCTGGTGAGCAAGATGTATGAGACAGGCGAAATACCCACAGACTTCAAGAAGAATATAATAATTCCAATCCCAAAGAAAGCATGTGTTTACAGATGTGAAAATTACCGAACTATCAGTTTAATAAGTCACAGCTGCAAAATACTAACGCGAATTCTTTACAGACGAATGGAAAAACTGGTAGAAGCGGACCTCGGGGAAGATCAGTTTGGATTCCGTAGAAATGTTGGAACACGTGAGGCAATACTAACCTTACGACTAATCTTAGAGGAAAGATTAAGAAAAGGCAAACCTACGTTTCTAGCATTTGTAGACTTAGAGAAAGCTTTCGACAACGTTAACTGGAATACTCTCTTTCAAATTCTGAAGGTGGCAGGGGTAAAATACAGGGAGCGAAAGGCTATTTACAATTTGTACAGAAACCAGATGGCAGTTATAAGAGTCGAGGGGCATGAAAGGGAAGCAGTGATTGGGAAAGGAATGAGACAGGGTTGTAGCCTCTCCCCGATGTTATTCAATCTGTATATTGAGCAAGCAGTAAAGGAAACAAAAGAAAAATTCGGAGTACGTATTAAAATTCATGGAGAAGAAATAAAAACTTTGAGGTTCGCCGATGACATTGTAATTCTGTCAGAGACAGATAGGACATGGAAGAGCAGTTGAACGGAATGGACAGTGTCTTGAAAGGAGGATATAAGATGAACATCAACAAAAGCAAAACGAGGATAATGGAATGTAGTCAAATTAAATCGGGTGATGCTGAGGGGATTAGATTAGCAAATGAGACACTTAAAGTAGTAAAGGAGTTTTGCTATTTAGGGAGCAAAATAACTGATGATGGTCGGAGTAGAGAGGATATAAAATGTAGACTGGCAATGGCAAAGAAATCGTTTCTGAAGAAGAGAAGTTTGTTAACATCGAGTATAGATTTAAGTGTCAGGAAGTCGTTTCTGAAAGTATTTGTATGAAGTGTAGCCATGTATGGAAGTGAAACATGGACGATAACCAGTTTGGACAAGAAGAGAATAGAAGCTTTCGAAATGTGGTGCTACAGAAGAATGCTGAAGATAAGGTGGGTAGATCACGTAACTAATGAGGAGGTATTGAATAAGATTGGGGAGAAGAGACGTTTGTGGCGCAACTTGACCAGAAGAAGGGATCGGTTGGTAGGACATGTTGTGAGGCATCAGGGGATCATAAATTTAGCATTGGAGGGCAGCGTGGAGGGTAAAAATTGTAGAGGGAGACCAAGAGATCAGTACACTAAACAGATTCAGAAGGATGTAGGTTGCAGTGGGTACTGGGAGATGAAGAAGCTTGCACAGGATAGAGTAGCATGGAGAGCTGCATCAAACCAGTCTCAGGACTGAAGACCACAACAACAACAACAGGGCACTTAAGGAAGTCTGCCTGCTAATCACAAGAGTTTACGGATCCCTCCTGTCATCTCGCCGTTAAGAATTACAGTGAGAAATGAAGATGAAAAATATGAAAAAAATCGTTTGTTCCAGTCATCGTATTGTAATACCAGTTCCGGCATGATATCTCTCAACTGCGTAGGAAAAATCGAAGCAGTCGTTAGTCCACCTTTCATGTCTTGTTGTCGTTTTATTAGGCTATGCAGAAGTCTTTCACTCTGCTGTGTTTTCCCATAAGTTTCCGATGTCAGGGAGGAACAGCACGCTCGGAACAGAATTGGAATCTGCTTTATTTTCGTTTTCATTAAATTTGATATTCAGCACACGGTATATGTCCTAAGTATGGATGAATGTGGATGTAATTGCAACCATATGAAACTTGGTGAATTCAGGTAGACTTCCTGGCTTCACGTTTGCAGCAGAGGTCTGGGAACCGCAGCTACGTATAATTTTCGAAGCTGGATTTAGCATCCATTCAGGCGAACTTAACAGGTGCCCTCGAGATTGGCTCCCTCAGAGCCACGTTCGAGGGATATTTTTGTTCATATTTTAGATCTTGAACCGGTGGAAAACATTGAAGACGGGGATATAGGTGTTGTCTTTCCTGCCTTCAGAATGGAGAAGTCGTCTGACATCATTGGAAACTACTTCTTCTTGCTTAGTCACTTCGCAGAATCCAAATATTTTCTGTCCATGTGCATGGAGGTGAGGCAGGTTGGATTTTGTGCAAGGTTAAACAATAGTAGACGAGTAGCTAAGCTGGTTTATGGTGAATACGACGTGCTGCCCCGGTGTACACACAGACAGCGATTTTGGGTGGGAGTTAGCTCGGATTTTTCGAGTTAGGAACTTCCTATAATGTTAATGTGATTTGTTAGAACTGCTACGGCGTACTGACAAATGATAATTTTGCTTTCAGTGAACTAAATTCAGGTAGGGTATTACTTCTACTTTACTCGGTCATTATGTTCTTCATGCATTGTGATTCTGACTTTCATGTCTCGTTTCAATGCGGCGCACAAGTCATTTTCGACAGTTCTCCTTTTGCTAAAAGACGGGGACCATTGTCTTCTATATATGTGTCTTTCTGCCTGAGTATATGGGTGTCCATGTTGCATCGCTGACCCACCTCAATCCTCGGTGAATAACTATGATTAAAGCAATTTGTTGGTACAGAAACATTGTCTTAGAATTTTATACATGTTCCATGCTCAATTGCTTACAGGAATACGACACACTTAGTGAATAAATGTCCTTAAGTATCTTTTCAGTTAGTTACATTTATCCTGAACGAGCGTACCAGAACGCCTTCCTTCCTCCTGTGGTCACTAACCTTATGTACGTTGTAAGGGAAAGACAGCAGTATGCTGGACTCCGGAGTAAGATTTCCGTTATGGAAATTCCCGGTAATAGGGCGAGAGTTCGTCTTACCAAAGAATCATTTAACTGTTTTTAGACGTTTCGGTTTCGCAAGAAACAGTGGGCCGCTTTTACACTATTCAGGTCACTGCGTCACCAGTGAAATTAAATCTGATGTCCTAACATTTGCCCTATCATACTGTATCATCCTCGCCCTTCTTCTTGACAGTGCGTTCCATATGCTCCTTTCTTTCCGATTCCGAGGAGACACTGCTCATTACGTTAACATTTCACCTTATACACTACTGGCCATTAAAATTGCTGCACCACGAAAATAACGTGCTACAGACGCGAAATTTTAACCGACAGGAAGAAGATGATGCGATATGCAAATGATTAGCTTTTCAGAGCATTCAGAGAAGGTTGGCGCCGGTGGCGACACCTACAACGTGCTGACATGAGGATCGTTTCCAACCGATTTCTCATACACAAACAGCAGTTGACCGGAGTTGCCTGGTGAAACGTGTTGTGATGCCTCGTGTAAGGAGGAGAAATGCGTACCATCACGTTATTCACTTTGATAAAGGTCGGAATGTAGCGTATCGCGATTGCTGTTCATCGTATCGCGACATTGCTGGTCGCGCTGGTCGAGATCCAATGACTGTTAGCAGAATATGGAATCGGTGGGTTTAGGAGGGTAATACGGAACGCCGCGCTGGATCCCAACGGCCTCGTATCACTAGTAGCCGAGATGGCAGGCATCTTACCACCATGGCTGTAACGGATCGTGCAGCCACGTCTCGATCCCTGAGTCAACAGCTGGGGACGTTTGCAAGACAACAACCATCTGGACGTACAGTTTGACGGCGTTTGCAGCAGCATGGACTATCAGCTCGGGGACCATGGCTGCGGTTACCCTTGACGCTGCAACACAGACAGGAGCGCCTGCGATGGTGTACTCAACAACGAACTTGGGTGCACGAATGGCAAAACGTTATTTTTTTGGAAGAATCCACATGCTGTTTACAGCATCATGATGGTCGCATTCGTGTTTGGCGACATCGCGGTGAACG
The DNA here is from genome assembly GCF_023864345.2 of Schistocerca serialis cubense. Classification (NCBI taxonomy): domain Eukaryota; kingdom Metazoa; phylum Arthropoda; class Insecta; order Orthoptera; family Acrididae; genus Schistocerca; species Schistocerca serialis. The sequence goes on along the minus strand of NC_064643.1, from coordinate 737,426,014 downwards.
TACATTGGAAGCGTCTATTCGTCACAGCCATACTGGCGTATCAGCTGGCGTGATTGTATAGGATGCCATTGGTTCCATGACTCGGTCACCTCTTGTTCGCAATGACGGCAGTTTGAACAGTGGATGCTGCATTTCAGATATGCTACGACCCGTGGCTCTACCCTTCATTCGATCCCAGCACAACCCAACATTTCAGCAGGATAATGCACGACCGCATGTTGCAGGACCCGTACGGGCCTTTCTGCATACAGATAATGTTCGACTGCTGCCCTGACCAGCACATTCTCCAGATCTCTCACCAATTGAAAACGTCTGGTTAATGATGGCGGGACAACTGGCTCGTCACAATACGCGTCACTACCGTTGATGAACTATGGTATCGTGTTAAAGTTGAATGGGCAGATGTACCTGTACACTCCATACAAGCTCTGATTGACTCAATGTGCAGGCGTATCAAGGCCGTTATTATGGCCAGAGGTGGTTGTTGTGGGTACTGATTTCTCAGGATCTATGCACCCAAATTGCGTGAAAATGTAATCACATGTCAGGTCTAGTATAATATATTTGTGCAATGAATACCCGTTTTTCATCAGCAATTTTAATGGCGAGTAGTGTATTAAACGATCTTCTCTAGCGCCCCAACTCAAAAGCTTCGAGTCTCTTCTGTTATGGCTTCCCTACACTCTATGACTCACTGCCATACAATACTGTGCTTCAGACATATAGAGTCTAGGAATTGTCTTCCTCAAATGAGGCCTGCATTTGATACCAGTAATCTTTTTATCTACTGTATTTCCCCCTTTACTTGTGCTACGCTGTTTGCTATGTCCTCTTTTTCTGTTATGGGGTATCCAAGGTTGCAGATTTGCTTAAATACGTCTACTTTGTGATCACCAATTTTGATGCTAAATTTCTCACTATACTCATATCTGCTACTAGTCATTACTTTCGTCCTTCTTTGGGTTACTCTCAGTTCATACTCGCACGATACTGACACAGTAAATTTTTCACTCACCTTTGCTATCCTGCTTTTAATCTGCGTGTTGCACTTGTAATAGCATTTTATTCTGCTTTCTACCTGTTTAAGGCATTGCACACGTACTGATATTTCCATAATCAGTCTTGCCTGCGCCTCTTAATAACTCCTGCGAGCACTTTTGTTTTCCTTGTATTTGTGGTATCACATATCGATACCACCCCACGGTTGTCTTCAAGTTGGCAGCGGAATCGCAAATTCCTGTCTGACGCCGACAGCAGTCGCACAGGATCTGTCGGACCCAGTGGTGCACGCCCACTGTGCCACGTCTGCAGAGGCTCTGACAAAGAGCGCCCTATGGCTGGCGGCAACCACTCAGCCCACTTGCAGTTGGAGAGTCTTTGCTCAGACACCAAAGTTCGTGCTTAGGACCACAAGCACCAACCTATTTGGCAATTGAAATTCCTACACCAAGAAGAAATGCAGATGATAAACGAGTATTCATTGGACAGATATATTATACTAGAACTGACGTGTGATTACATTTTCAGGCAATTTGGGTGCACAGATCCTGAGAAATCAGTACGCAGAACAACCACCTCTGGCCATAATAACGGCCTTTATACGCCTGGGCATTGAGTCAAACAGAGCTTGGATGGCGTGTACAGGTACAGCTGCCCATGCAGCACAGTTCATCAAGAGTAGTGACTGGCGTATTGTGACGAGCCAGTTGCTCGGCCACCGATGACGAGACGTTTTCAATTGGTGAGAGATCTGGATAATGTGATGGCCAGGGCAGCAGTCGGATTTTCTGTATCCCGAATGGCCAGTACAGGACCTGCAACATGCGGTCGGGAATTATCCTGCTGAAATGTAGGGTTTCGCAGGGATGGTATGGAGGGTAGAGCCACGGGTAGTAACACATCTGAAATGTAACGTCCTCTGTTCAAAGTACCGTCAATGCGAACAAGAGATGACCGCGACGTGTAACCAATGGCACCCCATACCATCACGCCGGGTGATACGCCAGTATGGCCGTGACAAATAGACGCTTCCAATGTGCGTTCACCACAATGTCACCAAACACGGATGCGACCATCATCATGCACCTGGATTCATCCGAAAAAATTACGTTTTGCCATTCGTGCACCCAGGTGCGTCGTTGAGTACACCATCGCAGCCGCTCCTGTCTGCCGAACTGTTCGTGCAGATGGTTGTTGTCTTGCAAACGTCCCCATCTGTTGACTCAGGGATCGAGACGAGGCTACACGATCCATTACAGCGATGCGAATAAGATACCTGTCATCTCAACTGCTAATGATACGAGGCCGTTGGGATCCAGCACGGCGTTCCGCATTACCCTCCCTAACCCATCGATTCCATATTGTGCTAACAGTCATTGGATGTCTACCAACGCGAGCAGCAATAAATCGCAATCGCGATAACCTACAATTCGACCTTTATAAAAGTCGTAAACGTGATGGTACGCATTTCTCCTCCTTACACGAGGCATCACAACAACGTTTCACCAGGCAACGCCGGTCAACTGCTGTTTGTGTATGAGAAATCGGTTGGAAACTTTCCTCATGTCAGCACGTTGTAGGTGTCGCCCCCGGCGCCGACCTTGTGTGAATGCTCTGAAAAGCTAATCATTTGCATATCACAGCATCTTCTTCCTGTCGATTAAATTTCGCGTCTGTGGCACGTCATCTTCGTGGTGTAGGAGTTTTAATGGCCAGTAGTCTATTTGTTACTGTGAAAGTTTGACCGTATTTCTTGCTGCATTATCTGTAATGAGTCTTCGTACAAAAACAAGTAAATCTTCTCTTTGTTAACTTGTTCCTTGTTCGCTAATCATTTCTGCTCTTGTACAGCTTTCCTATGACGACAGCTGTCACACCGCTCTATATTTAACCTGGCCTTACCATTGTGTGCGTAGTTATATACAGCAGTACCGTTTTTCGTTCCGTAGCTCTTTCATTTAGCTTCAGTGAACACTAGTATTTGAGTTAACAAAGGCTGTGAGGTTGTTTCCTTCTTAACGTTTTGGACAACATGGTTGTGGAGAGAAGGAGCTATCAGTATGATTAATCAATAAATCAAGAACAGTCTTAATCGCATTTACTATTGTTAGAATACCGCCAACTGGTTTCAACCCGACGTAGGGGTCATCTTCTGGGCGTTTACACTGTGAAATTATAGATATCCGTCAGAAAGGCTCTATTATACAACGCCTAAAATTACGTAAATTTAAAATATGTTACTCGTTGGTCGACTGCTGGTGGTGTCACTCCTGTCTACATAACGCAAGGAAACTATGCGAGACTAACCCTTCGTATAGGCTTAAATAGCGTACTGAGATGACGTGAATGGACGGCAACACCCCCAGCGGCGATAAACGGCTTTTAATACAGTTTGTTGTATGTAATTACTAGTCACCTTCGTTTAACACAAATTTAAGTGACAGTAAATAACAGAAAACGGAACCATTCCATTTAAAAATAGTTACAATTATAGTGTTAATTTTAAAATAATAATAAATGTTCCAAAGTCAAGTCGCAAAATTCGTAAAAGTATGTTACATTATGCGTCATAATATAAAGTAAAAAAATCTGTGACACACAAAAAGTGGTGTCGTCTTGTATTAAAATGTACATTTACGTAGAAAACATTTCAATTAATTTACTAAAAGGTTAATATGGAAGGACTACAACGCCCTCTACTCCTTGTGTGGTAGGACGCTGTTGCCATGGATTACACAGCGTATATCAGGCGCCCTCTAGTCTGTGTAGCGAGGCCGCCGTCGTCATGGTAGCAGCTGCTGTGTTCATATGGTGTTATCGTTGCCGTCGTAGCGGTATGTCGTGGCTCTTCACCCACAGAGAGGGCGCCTGATATACGCTTTGTAATCCATGGCAACGGCGTCCTCACCCCAAGGAGTAGAGGGAGTTGTAATCCTTTCATATTAACCGTTTTAGTAAACTGACAAATGTTTTCTACGTAAATGTGCATTGTAATACAAGACGACACCACTTTTTGTGTGTCTCAGATTGTTTTACTTTATGACACATAATATAATATACTTTTACGAATTTTATGAGTTGCCTATGGAACATTTATTATTATTTTAAGATTAACACTATAATTGTAGCTCTTTTTAAATGGAATTGTTGCGTTTTCTGTTACTTACTGTCATTAAAAGTTGTATAAAACCAAGGTGAATAGTAATTACATTCAACAAACTGTATTAAATGCCATTGATCGCCGCTGGGGGTGTTGCCGTCCATTCACGTGATCTCAGTACGCTATTTAAGCCCATACGAAGGGTTAATCTCTCATCCTCTGTTATGCCAGTCCCGCCTGGATATCTGCCCCCGCCCCCCCCCCCCCCCCAAATCCTATAAGTCCCTCAAGATCCTTGAGCGTCATGCACTCCACCTCGCCTTTCGTACACGCCTCCCGTATCCACGCAGATCCTCTATGACCTCATTCTTTTCCCCCATCTGCTCCTATTCCTCGAACATATCTGCATCCTCTGCACCTCCCGCCGCATTGATCCCCCTCACCCACTGGTTGCTCCTCTCCTCTCCCATCTCCACCCCCTGCCACGTCTTCACTTTTGTGTCCCACCTATCCTCCATCTCTAAACCCTTCATCTCCTTTCCCAAGGTGGCTTCCGTCAACTCCCCTCCCAGATGATGCCCTCTCTCCCTCCATTTGACCCTCCTATCAACTCTGATCCTTCCCTTTCTTCAGTCCTTCTCCCGGGCTCCCGCTGCCCCTTCCATCCTCTTTTTTTTCCCCACTTCCTCTCTCTCTCTCTCTCTCTCTCTCTCTCTCTCTCTCTCTCTCTCTCTCTCTCTCTCTGCCCACTTCTCTCCCCCGAGTCCTTTTGCATTTCCCTCCTCAGCCTCTTCTCATTCCCTCTCGCATCTGTCCTCCAGCCCCCCCCCCCCCCCCCCTTTGCCTTTGGCTCGGGAGTGTTATCTTTGTACCGCCATTTTCGAGCACTGTTTTACAGTGAGTGTTTTACAGTGAGTGTTCCATGTTGTGTCTTTTGGGAAGTGTTGCGAACGGCTATCATACTGTCGCTGGGTGTGATTTTTTGTCTCTTGCTAGCAGAAACCAGACTGTCGCCATGTTTTTTAATTGTATGTGTACTATGTTACTTGTCTGATTCCTGTGTATTTTATTAACATTGCCAACTCCTTTGCTTTCTGTTTTAACTTTCCGCATTTCTCCGCCATTTTACACTTTAAGTCACCATTTTATCGCCTGTTTTTCTTGTTTCTTTTCTTCTTCCGTTCTTAAAAAGTCTGTAGGCTATAGACCAGCGTGCTAAGCTGCTGCCACCTGGCCCCTTCGGGGAGGAATTGAAAATCAATAAAGAAAAAAAAAAGTTTGTCTCGCATAGTTTCCTGCCGTTATGTAGACAGGAGTGACACCACCAGCAGTCGCCCATTGGTTAACATATTTTAAATTTACATAATTTTAACCATTGTATAATAGAGCCTTTCTGACGGATAACTACAATTTCACAGTGTAAACGCCCAGATGATGACCCCTACGTTGGGTTGAAACCTGTTGGCGGTATTCTAACAATAATAAATGCGATTAAGGCTGTTCTTGAATTATTGATTCCTTTTTAACTACGTGATGCCAAATCAAGCGCGTGGAATCGTGCGCTCTGTACAATGCGAAAATGAGATAGCAGTGGACGTGTACGCGAGAGGTCAGCGCTTTGCAGTGAAGTGCTACCTAGCCGCGCGGCCTTTCAGCCCCCGGCTACCTGCTGACAGGGCGAAGCGGCCGCCGGACACGTGCTACGTACGACCAGCTGGGTCGGCGGGTGGCGCTGCGCCTCGCGGGCTCCGACGCTGAAAGCCGCACACGGCACGTCCGCCATTAGCGGATTGGCGCCGCTGTGATCGCCCTGACACAAGCCGACTGCAGACAGCTGTCCGTCGGCGCCCTCTGTCCGGGGCGCGGGGCAAAAGACGCCCTTCTGCGCGATCCACACGTCCGCGCACACCTGCTGCCAGCCGGAGGCTACAGAGGTTTTCACTCTCCGCTTTCGGGCCGGAGCTGCTGCTGCCAGAGAGACCAGTAACCTTCATCTCCCGAGCTGCAAGCAGTTAGTTCACAAACTGCTTGATGCTCAGATATGGACTCTATCTTTATTCAGACGGCTGAGCTTCAACCGACGAGAAGGATTCCATGGCTGAACACGGGGTGGTTATAATTAAGTGGGAGCAACAGGATGACGGACGAAAATATTGCGCAAATTCAGGATTTTTCCCCCGTACTTGAATGTAGTAGACAATGAGGGTTTGCTGCTATGAATAAACCATATATTGAACTTTTTATTCGAAAATATTTTTATCTTCACTGTGTAGTTGGGAGTTTTCCGAGTCTAACAACCCTACCACAACAAAGGTCAAAATTTAATAATGATTGTGGTGTTGCTCACGCTGCTAAATACTGCATCTTCGGGCAACATGAAAGTTATTATGAAGCAGGTGTCATTAGAGCACAGTTAATAAAATCATTTCATGTAATAATGAATAAACTAGGCACTCATCTCTTCGTGTTTCCCAAGCTGGTCTCGTTGTAAAATCATGGCTCGACCGTCGAAAATCTATGTGGTGATGATTCCAAACTCGGATGCAAAGACACCTAGGTTTTATTATGCGATATTCAAAAGTTTTATAGATGAAACCATTCTTGAAGATTAAACCTTTGAAAGTTAGCACAATGGTGAGGTAAAAAAGTAATCAGCACTCCGAATTTAAGTGACACTTCTTTTTTTATTACTTTTGTTGGAGTATCACGTAACACACAAAACATCACTTCACAATACAAAACATACCTGAAAACATCTTCCTCAGTGTTAAAGTTCACATTTTATAAACTGGCTACAATATGCGCCTTTCCAACATGACGTCCAAGACTTGACTTTTCTCAAGGTCCGACTCTCTAACAAACTAACTAAAAATCGCTTACGTGCCCAAAAATCAGAGTTACAAGTACGTCAAAGATCATAGTGACAAAAGAAAGAACACACATCAGAATAATATCATTGCAACATAAACATATCGATGTATCAAAGTACCTCTACATTAATGAAATCAAATCTGTATGTTGTATAAGAAATATGTCGACTACTTTACAGAAACACAGTAGAACAATGCTGGTATCGAGAGGTTGAGTTGAGGTGCCGTAATGGTTACGTAATTCAAGTGCCATTACACGAGGCAGGCCTGAAAGAATTAGATCGACGGTTGTCACTGTAACTCTTGTTGTGGTTACCCGAAAAGGACCTAACATCTATGGCCAAATACACTCAAACACAACGGTACAGGTGAGCCCCTGTTTATCAACCACCATTACTGTATATCGAGTTGGAATACACCTGCCGAAAAACCGGCATCACGCAGGGAATCCGTACCGTACACTACACGCAGGCAAGCTATACCCACCCCCACACACAGTGAGATGATGTATGGCCGATCTCTCACTAATATACATCCTCTATGCCTACAGATCCTAGATGTACCCTTGTCCGGTTCTCAGCTCTGCTACAGATTAATGTAATAACAAGATAGATTTTAAAGTTGGAAAATCAATAAAGAACGAACTTGACTGTTCCAGGAATGCAGCGGCTGCAGAGACCGGGATACATCACCATCGCCTGTCACGGTATAGATACATGATACGCTCACTAACAAACACAACCTTATATGACCTATCGGAGCTAGTAAGCCACTACTGCTCTTGCCCCCCATCCCAGTGTCGCGCAGGGTTTTTTTTTTTTTTTTTTGCCTCGGCACGAGCCTTGGCACTTTTTTCCCTCTGCTCTTCAAATCGCTACCCTCATTCACGTTTGGTCCACAATCTATCACCTGATGGACCGTTCTAACGCGTAATCTTACTCAGACTCACGGATAAAATCATAGCCCAGGATCCTGTGATCCACTGATCAGATAACTACCACGTTGACGATGGTGACAGTAGAACTTTTGGCCTGGTCACCACGTTGGTGCGGGCATCTCTCTTTACCCGAAACATGAAATTAACGTTTCATCCTGATCCTTACAGATGTAGTTTTAGTTCATCTTAGGGATTTGCAACAAAAACTTTAAATGGTAATTTTGGGATCCCTCTGTTTTTGCCCGTAAACAATAGTGAAAATCAACCAGAAAAATCGTCTCAGATGAACTGAAGAGAAATCCTTGCTTCAGGGGAGGCCAAAATCATTAAATTCGTATGAAAATTTTAGCTTGGGTGACGACAACCATGATTCTGAGCATAACACGTTTCTAGTTTTTCACGGTAAATGATGACAGCCAAAACAGATGCAAGATAATAGTTTATTAAAATTCTTGTCCAAGGTTTCTGTATATATAAATATACCTTCATCAGAAGTAAAATATCCTGAACAAGAAGACACTTACATTAGCAATAATTTAGCATCGAAAATGAGAAATAAAAAACACTATAGCTTAAGTAACCGTAAAATTACCACAGTATTACAGGCACAAAACTTTTAGTCGCATACTAAAATTACATCCTGCAATGGAGATTAATAAAACAATTGTGCCAAAGGCGTCGTCAGTACGTTTTTTTTTCTTTTTTTTCATAGAAGTGGAGTCCCTCCACGCCCACACCGGCATGATGGCCAACACAATAGATCTACTGCCATCTCTGTATGAGGGTTAGTATTCACTAAAGTGAGGTGTCGCAGGATGTGGGTACTGCGATGTTTGCGTACGTCTGGTTAAGATTAACCATTAATACGCGCTCATCTGGAGGTAGATTTCATCAGTACGTAAGACATCATCTTCATTTATACAACATGATTGTGGACGCAGAGTCGATGCGAAAACAGTTTAGCATCACTACTTCGCCTATGAACTATCGTGACGAGAGTGTGAAAGCCCTAGGCCATATAGTTTCGCCGAGAAAGGGCACTTGTGGGATGTGCCAGACACTCGCGCACATTAAAATCCATGGATGCATACACATGCGCAACAAAATTATTAAAAGTTGTGCTAATTTAAACCTTCTGTTTGATAAATATTTATAATATAAAAAGGGACAAAGCTGAAATTTATGGGATATCATCGATGCCTTGTCCATAACAATTACCGCCCCGGTTAGTGGATGACCGCTTTGTGCTAATTTGACCTGATAAGCCCTCATCCTCGTACTTGACTCCGTTTTCGTCGGTGAGGGCATCGCCGCAGGGCTCTCTATCTTCACAGAACCGGCCCACTTCTTCGCTGATTTTAACAGTATTTTCCATGTGCATTTATACAGTATGGCCGAAATTGGATATACATAGGCCAAATTTAAAGCAGTGTTGACAATTTCTCTTCGGTTGGATGTTATTTCAGGACCGTATCTCCAAAATTAACTATTGAAATTTCCGTTCGCATTTAAAGTAAAACCGCCCGAACAACGCCACAGCAAATCAGATTTACTCAAAACCCAAAACACCTCAGGTACGCAATGAACGGCGCGTGAGCACGGAACCTGTTCTCTAACGCCCAGGCGTGCCGTGTACGCTAGATTTCAAACGCTCACAGAATCGTTACTTTTTGGTGTTGCCGCATAATGTTTTGGGAATAATTCTTGCAGGAATAAACATTCTAGTTCCGTAATAAAAGCATTTCTAAATTTCTCGACTATCACCCTGACGTTCCCCCTACTTGATAGGGCCTCCATGAAGAAGAAGTGATCGTAGGACGAAGAAACATTGTGAAAATATTTGCAAGGACATGCGAATCAACCATTTTAATTACAACTTGACAGGGCAATATTCATTTATTGCGTAAAATGTTGAAGTCCCAGGTTGCATACTTTGCTTGATATGGCGTCCGTCTGCATCCTAGACTGCCTGAAACCTCACTATAGATTGCTCTGCTACTGCGCTAAACAGCGGTGGAGCACGGAATGTTCAGATGTCGCGATACAGTTCGTGCACTGCTGGAAAGACAGCACATTGCGTCCAGCATTCATAGTCGTGGAAACAGTAATTTCTTCAGCAACTTGTGGCGCTGTTGGGTGTCGCGTCTCCCAGGAGCAATTCCCAAGTCTCCAATTAATTCGAACTTCCGAATAACATTTTTTATCCTCCGTGCGAGAAGAAGGCCTCACCGTATTTCTTTAGATTGCGTACTCGCAAATAACAGCAGTACTATTGTTGTTGTTCTGATAAAAACAGCTCCATCATAAGAGCACTTCTCACCCTGTTGACTGTCTGCAACTGAGATGCACACTGATGTTTGTGTTTCAACCCTACGTCATCATACTAGTACGGGGCCTAACGACAAATCAAGGCACTAACATTACTAACAACCCAAGTCTTGCAACACACAGTCTGTACATCATTCCTGTAAATTTGGGCACCCATATCGTAAATAATTTTCCGTCTAGTTTCAAACTGTACGTGTCAGAGCGCTCCACTGTACAGAGTAACAACACTCACCTTATTTCAGAGATGGACTCAATAGATTTTCGACTCAAACCCTGCTTAGTCTCCCTGAGACGTGCCGCGAAAGACCCAGACGTGAAACGTTATTTCACGTCCGACGTGACGGAAATTTCGTAACGTCTCTCGAAGACAACGGCCAAGTGGTGCGCGAGACAAATTAAGCGACGTATGGCGCCGTAAGCTTCATTCTAATTATTTCTTGGCGAACTAAGACTATTTCTGTGTACTGCTACGCTATGCAGTTACGATAAATAAGGGTCGCCAGCCTTGCATCCATTCACGAGTGAGGGTTACAACAGTCACTTCCCCTATACTACTAGTCAGTGCCCTGTGCTACGTTCACAAGACTCTCAGATCCGACCACTGGATTGGTAAACGAGAACCGCATACATTCTATCCCACCTGATAACTGTCTAAAATGAAAAACGAGAATGACACACACAAAGGCACAGCAAGTTTGCTCTGGAACTAATAGAGTTTATCGTATTCTGTACGACCTCGTCGTCTCTGCCCCATTGTGAGACACTACCTCCAGGTCGCTGATGTCTCCAAGTTGTAGCACGACATCTTTCCCCTTCTGGCAAATTTTTGCTCGTTAAATGGGTAAATTCCTCATAAAATTCAGGAAACAGTTATATTGAACCCGACTGCATACGCGCAAAACTTATAAAACCTCACCCCCGCGCTACAAAGCCCAAGGGTCCTATTCCACCCTCGCATCGGCCGCCGGCTGGCTCTCGATCTTGCGACTTACAAGTAAGCTCCTACAAAACATTTTAACGTGCAGGCCTTTCACCTAGTCAGACTCTAAGGCAGACAGTAGTCACTTCAATTGCCCATTCCCTGCTAACAATCGTAGAGGTTCCTCAACATGCTGCCTCCTGCCAACCCTCTCAGAAATTTCTTTTCTGAAAGATGTTAGGAAATATCAGCATCCTTCTAAAATCCCTCGCCTTTACCTATTTAGCTTGATTAAGGATAGACAGGCAACGCCTATGCCCCCTCCTCTCCCCCAAACTCCTTCTGATAATGGATAACCTGCGCAGGTGCTCACGATAGCGGACAGGACTAGCCGATGGGAGCAGTCAGGAAATGGCAGATTACTAATGAAATGCAACGAAACAGATACATCATCAGTATCTAGGAAGGCGGTAGAGATAATGGATTGAGGATTTAATACGTAGACCTTTATCCCATCAGAAATTAATAAGTTAAAAAGTCCACGAACAATTGCCTCCTACTTAAAGTGGCGGTATTCCAATGTACCAGAAAACCATTATAACTTGGGCAGAGAATGCCTGCGCCACGTGCCGGAAGATTTCCGCTTAGCTCTGTCCCATCAGAAAGTTTCGGAACGTACTGCCACAGGATGAGAACGGCAAACTATCGAACCTCCACTATTGTGACGTAATTGAGCATAACACGAGCACTGAAAACAAAAATCGTTTAGAACTGCCCACGAATGTTTGTATGTGTTACTTCTGCAATGTTTGTCGATGCGGCCATGTCAGTACTTCATACACCCGGTTAGGGTGGTTGCAGCCAGGAAAGATACGGGACTACCACACGCTACTGCTAATTCACCGGCCTCTCAGTGAGCCCGCACCCTTGTATCTCGCATCAGGGATTAAACACCTTTCAAGCCATCCTAACTGATACACAAGGTGTCACTCATATATGCTATCTGTGCCTATTCATAAAACAAAACCACATGCAAACAGCTTCGTTGTCGCTGCTGTCCATCTCTGGAAGAATCTGCCCTGCACTCTTTGCACAATTCTTTGCCGTGCTGTTTTTGAGAAAAGGTTTCGACATTTCCTTCTGTCACACTCATAGCGTTTCCCTAAAATTAACCTATGTGACCAACTTTCCCTTTGTCAACTCTTTAACCCAGTGCTCTTAAGTTCACTAAATTCTGCTTCTTTCCCTTTTTTCCCTCTATTAGTCACGCCACCTTCTCTCTCCTTATATTCATTAATTGTGTGCTATCACATTCTTCTTTTCCTCCGTTTCACCAAGCCCACTGCTGCTAGCACTCATAAGTAAAAACCTATACTATCGTAATGTGCAATTACCATTGCTTTTATCTCGTATGAATATAAATTGTGTGTCATATTTTAGATGCACTATTTTATGTTTTATTTTCCAAACGTAGTATAACAGGCTTACAGGAATACAATGTAAAATATGCGGAATGCTTGGTTACATGTAAGAGAGGCCAGTGGCCCTAATCTTGCCAGATCAGATATATAAATACATATTACAAATCGGTTTCTTAGAGACATTTTCAGTACGTGTGGTCACACTAGCCCTTTAATTTCACTGTTATGAGGGAGACTTACTCGACATATTTTACTGAGTGGATACCAAGCTTAATTCAGTCTGAAACCACGAACGATAACGCAAAACGAGAATACAGCTGCATACCGATTGGTACATTACCCAGATTATAGGAAACGTAAGATTATACTTTTCAAAAACAACCGATGGCCTACCTTAAAATTTATAAAAAACACCACTGATACGTATTAATTTTCAGGAAACACCACAGCACAACAGCTGCATCAATCAATTTTTTTGAGACACTAACGCCACAAACATTGTTTTAATACTCCTTTACTTCAGCACGACTGAAGTACTGCTGACGTCAATGTGATGCAATTGAAAATAAAACAGACGAAGTTCTACAACTGTACAGTACTGTAGATCAACAGCTGTTATAACAACATATTACATTGAGGCATCTCTCACTACAGAAATTTTTTGTCTCAGCCGTCCCCCAAGATTTAAACGTAGGTGTCCCCCTAGTCTTGCTTTCTGGTGCGTGTCACATGTATACAGTTGGAATAAATACGTATTTAAGTACCTGTTTTAATAACATTTCTTCTGATTTTTCAAGAATTGTTCGTTACAACGATGCACAAAACTCATGGGTCTGAAATTTGACCATATGAAGTCATGAGTAACATTCATATCGCATGGAGTGCTGATCAAAGATTTAATGAAAAGCTGCTTGTCATAGCCATTGAAACCGTGTTACTGTACAAAAAAGGATCTCTGAATAATCTTTAACGAGCACATAATTTGGAAGAGCAGTGGCAGTAGGCGCGAAATCGTTATCCCGCTTATACGGAGTTCAGATATTTAGAAAATGTATCCAGCTGAAATAAACGAAAGCTACTCCCATCTTTAGTACAGATTTTCTTTGCTGCTGTAATGATGTTAAATGTGGCACAAAAATGAAATCTGCAGACGAACGGGGCTAGCGATCAAACCATCCAAAAGGTATGTACGTAACTCAGGATTATTAAGTAACGCTAGGACCTCCATTGCACAGTTATGGGGGTAGTCGCAGAATAGATGTGATTTTTACTTGTTGCATTCTGCAACTGTTATTGTCACTGACATGCTGAACACTTCTCCTAGCATATAAAATTCCTAATATCTTTCCGTAACTACAGCGTTTGGTTGAACTTCTGCATGACACTAAACACATCTTGGTATACCTCTCAATTTCAGCTATACTACTCTGGAAATAAGCACCTCTTGACCTATGATTGATCAAAAAAATACGATGCGTCATAGAAACCATTAAAGCTTCACTTGTTATTGTCAGTGTAGTTCCCATTTCGGTATATCTCTGCTGCGTGACTTCCGTGCAAAAGCAGATCTGTCTTTAATAAGTGGTACTAATATCGACAGTGGTATTATGTAGTGATTCGAACACAGTGAAGTCGTTAATAATTCCCTGTCCGCATCAGTAGTTCTCTGGAACATTCGGAGCTGGGCGTGTATTTTGTTGTGGGGCTTAAATGCGAGCTGGGAGTCGTAGTTCGGCTCCCGCACGGAACAGTCACGTGAAGCCCAGTCGCACCAAAATTTGCTGAACAGTTTCCGGATCTAACGATATTAGAATATGCAAGTTTTACTGTGGGCTAGTGTAGCACGAATGAGTAATTATTCGGTTCATTCGCGGAGGGTGTACGTAATTACACATGAAATCAATGTAAATTTAATATTGTCATATTTAGTCAATATCGTGAATTTGGGAGACAAATTATGATTTGAACAATTATAAAGACTACAATGAACTCTCAAAATGTGAAAGATTAATGCAGCAGAGGCAAAAATAAATTTAAATCTTATATGTGCGTTGTTACCTCAAGGCTTTCTTATGAAGTCTGTTGATTACAGACTCAATAAACGAATGAAAATGGTACGTCGTGTTATCCTTTCAAAGTAACATTTTGCGACATGAACTTGATGAACTTCGGTATTCGCAGAATAAAGAAACACGATTTCATTTAGGGAACACACTCAGTTTTCCCAACGAAACATGTTCTCCCTGTAAACAATCCCTTACCCATGTCAGATCGCCGCAACCTAAGCTGTTGACATGAAGCACGGGCAAAAAAGTATAGCGGAAGGGAGGTTCCAGTTTCTGTCGTATTAACGTAGTCTCCGTGTAAACCATCCCTCACCCATATTCGATTGCCGCAACAAAAGCTGTTGACATGAAACGTGAGCAAAAAATATAGAGGAAGACAGGTTCGAATTTCCATCGTATTTACGTGTTCTCCCTGTAAACCATTTTTTACCCATGTCCGAACGCCACAGCCTAAGCTCTCGACATGAAGCAAGAGCTAAAAATGTAAAGGAAAGGAGGTTAAAATTCCTATTATATTGTCAACACTGTCCTAGTTCAACTCGGTCTTATCGGTTGAATTTTTTCCTTCCATTTTGTCCATTAAATTTACTTTATTGTTACGTCTTCCCATTCCCCGGGTACGCCTACTCCGCCGCTGCCCTGCTTTTCTTCTAGTATATAATTACTTAAATATAAAAAAAAAAATACCTGTGTCTTACAGTGTATATATTGCGCTTCCACATGGTATGGTGGCCCACATACTGGCACACGAATGCTGACGGCTGTATGGGCCATCAAATTTTACGTGGCGAATACAGAGCTTGACAATATCAGTCAAGTTTTGCCTGCACAATAATGAACGTGAAGGAAAACAGCCAGTGTTCTATGTATGAAAATTGTCACAAGAAAATTGTATGACAGTCTGCATCACAGTATAGCATAACTGAAAAGTTGTTTTCTGATGTAGTCGGCAAAAATTATAAATAATGAGGCCCCTCAGTGACTCACACACTTCTTTATTTCCGGAATATGATTCTAGTATTTTTACGCTACGTAAAACATAGCGAATGGTATATGACACTTACGTTGAATTACCTCTCCCTCAGTAAACTTAGTGCTGGATATAAGTACATTCTGCACTCAGTGGCAGCTAACGGCACCAAAGCAGCACGCCTGACATCTTCAGGCATAAGCCTTTCAGCGTTCTGTATGAAATACTGGGTGTCGGTGAGAGGGAGTGTCCCAGAATTCTGAAGATTACATATTATATTTTCCCTTTTAGCGCATATTTTTCACAAAAGAAAACAACATTCATATCCAAATAGTGGAGTAATAGTCAATGGTGACGTCTCTGTTAAGTGTCCTATAAGTACCACCATCTTCATATCTTCAAATAGTCTAATCGAGACACCAAATTTATACCGATCATCTGTAGATACATAACTTGTTCCTCGCCATACAATTGGAGTCTCTTTTTACTCGTAATTTATGACCTCCAGCGAGACGTTTGATGAGCTCTTCATGTTTTATTAATGAAGACTATGCTGCATTAACTTGATAACGAAGAGGCAGGCAGCAAGAAGATGCAGCTTGGACGTTCCCATTGTCACTGGCAACTGATAATTTGAAACGCTTCCCTGTAAGGAATATTGAGATTTGTTTGTAGTTAGTTTTCCAGTATGAGATCTTATGCGACAGTTTTTCCCAAACTGTCCCATAACCGATATAAAACAAGAATTAAGAATGCAAATCAAACTGAAATACTTAATCCCCTACCGATAAAAGAAATGTTTATCTGCGTCAGTGACTGAGGCATGGGACCCTGGGCTGTGAGCCAACTGACCTGCAGCAGGACACAACAGCCAATAGGGGGACTGACCCAGGGGAATTCACAGAAGGGACTCGCTGACATCTGCGAGGGTCAACGTCAAGCAGTCAGACTGTCCAGTGCCTTGAAGAGCCACTCTGTACTCTGGACACTAACAGTTGCAATACATACAGCATCTCCATTGGTACCAGGACACCGATGTCTGTCTTAACGAGCTGTGAGTGGATGAAGGGGTGAGCCATTTTAGGCAAAGGCTTGGAAGAACGCTATTGTAAACAGTAAAGTAGGAAACAGGATTTCTTCGAAATTCACAAAAAAACTGTAGATAGCATCTGTGAGTGGAGTAAGGAACATGAAAGTTAGGATGACCTTGAAGTCGTGTGACACCGCCAGCGAGCACATACGTTGGTAACCAACGTGCTTAAGACAAAGGATAAAAATCACCTCAAGGACAGCGTAAATAATCAAGAGGTTGGAGAGAGATATATGGCTGTGCTACAGAGGATCACCCACATTGGACATATACAGACTGAGAGAGAGAAAGAGAGCGGGAGAGAGCGGGACAAGTTTTTTCAGTTCCAAATGTGGGACAACTTGTTACTCGTTAACTGACTCACTTGAGAGGAGACCAATTAGTCGTAAGACAACATTTCACTGGTCGGCACTCGGAATATTTACCTCTCAGCCAACAAACGTCATATGATTACAGAAAGAACGTGAGGCTTCCTTGTAGAAATCAGAAGCGGCCGAGAAACTCTACCGCCAGGAAACATCTCGGAAACATCTCTTCGGACGAGCATCTTCCCAGCGAGGCATCTCTTCGAGCAGAAGCTGACTTAATGACCTGGGGATTAGCGGACTTTTACAGCTGATGCGAACTTAGCCGCAGGTATAAGTCATTGTTACGAAACCAATAATTGATTTTGCAACCACTTCTGCCTCTATCTGCGGATCGACATGGCGAAATCGTGATGCAACAGTGGGTAAACTGTAGGGGCCGCAGAGACATTTTCACCAAGATTCAGTAATTTCAGTCTTCATTCTGAAGATTTGATTGTAGTTGAACTATGAATACGCTTTCAGCTGCGGCCATAGCTGCAAGCTCATACGTTTCTGTAACGTTTTCTATCGTTAACACCAACGCTCTGACAAATACAGTGTGACTCATGCAAATATAATTGTTTCCCCTGATATACGTTTATCTGAATAATATTGCAGATTCCAAATACAGGCTTGCCAAAAATTCACTTCCTATTTTCAGAATATGTCAAATCATTTATTATGCATTTTAATGCAATAAAATGAGTTAACTGCGACTATTATTTAGTTCGGTATGTAACGAATTTCTTGGTCATTGTTTTCGAGGACAATGATTTAATTATGTCAGAAAAACAGGGCCACTTTGTATACATGTAATTACGTAACAATAAGCAGTGGTGTATCATTATTTTATCCTGCCCTACACTTACCCCCCTTACTTCTGGACACGTCCTCAGAAGCTGTGAAAATACGTGATTCAGTATCTCGCACCAACTAGCTTATGGTGACAATAATAAGAAATGCTTTGACACTTTATTCGCGTCGGCACCACGGAATCTTCGTATTAACGTTATACAACTGCAGACAAATAGCATCTCAATCGAGACAGTGTGTGTGCCCGACCTGTAGGTAAGAAGCTGTATCTGTTTGACGTAATAAGAACCTCAACAGTTCAACTAATTTAATCTATTACTCTTTCCTGCTGAAGATATAGACGGTGGTCCATTGATAGTAACCGGGCCAAATATCTCACGAAATAAGTGTCAAATGAAAAAACTACAAAGAACTAAACTCGTCTAGCTTGAAGGGCGAAACCAGATGGCGCTCTGGTTGGCCCGCTAGATGACGCTGCCATAGTTCAAACGGATATCAACTGCATAATTTTAAATAGGAACCTCCATTTTTATTACATATTCATGTAGTACGTAAAGAAAAATGAATGTTTTAGCTGGACCACTTTTTTCGCTTTGTGACAGATGGCGCTGTAATAGTCACAAACGTATAGGTACGTGGTATCACGTAACATTCCACCATTGCGGACGGTATTTGCTTCGTGATACATTACCCATGTTAAAATGAACCGTTTACCAGTTCCGGAAAAGGTCGATATCGTGTTGATGTACGGCTATTGTGATAAAAATGCCCAACGGGCGTGTGCTGTGTATGCTGCTCGGTATCCTGGACGACATCATCCAAGTGTCCGGACCGTTCGCCGTATAGTTACGTTATTTAAGGAAACAGGAAGTGTTCAGCCACATGCGAAACGTCAGCCACGATCTGCAACAAATGATGATGCCCAAGTAGGTGCTTTAGCTGCTGTCGCGGCTAATCCGCACTTCAGTAGCAGACAAATCGCGCGAGAATAGGGAATCTCAAAAACGTCGGTTTTGAGAACGATACATTAACATCGATTGCACCCGTATCATATTTCTATGCGCCAGGCGCCATGGCGACGACTTTGAACGTCATGTAGAGTTCTGCCGCTGGGCAACAGAAATGACGGGACGATGACAGATTTTGTGCACGCGTTCTTTTTAGCGACGAAACATCATTCACCATCAGCCGTAACGTAAACCGACATAACATGCACTATTGAGCAACGGAAAATCAACGATGGCTGCGATAAGTGGAACATCAGCGACCTTGGCTCGTTAATGTACGGTGCGGCATTATGGGAGGAGGGATAATAGGCCCCATTTTATCGATGGCAATCAAAATGGTGCAATGTATGCTGATTTCCTACGTAATTTTCTCCCGATGTTACTACAAGATGTTTGAGTGCATCACAGAATGGCGATGTATTTCCAACATGATGGATGTTCGGCACATGGCTCGCTAGCGGTTGAAGCGGTATTGAATAGCATATTTCATGACAGGTGGACTGGTCTCGAAACACCATACCACGGACCGCACGTTCCCAGATCTGACGTACCCGGATTTCTCTCTGTGGGGAAAGTTTAAGGATATTTGGTATCGTGATCCACCGACAACGCCTTACAACATGCGTCAGCGCATTGTCAATGCATGTGCGAACATTACGGAAGACGAACTGCTCGCTGTTGAGAGGAATGTCGTTACACGTACTGCCAAATGCACTGAGGTTGACAGACATCATTTTGAGCATTTATTGCATTAATGTGATATTTACAGGTAATCACGCTGTAAGAGCATGCGTTCTCAAAAATGATAAGTTCACAAAGGTACATGCATCACATTGGTACAAACGAAATAAAATGTTCAAACGTACCTACGTTCTGTATTTTAATTTAAAAAACCTACCTGTTACCAACTGTTCGTCTAAAATTGTGAGCCATATATTTGTGACTATTACAACGCCATCTATCACAAAACGAAAATAGTGATCCAGCTAAATCATTCATATTTCATTACGTACTACACTAATACGTAATAAAAAAATGGGGGTTCCTGTTTAAAAACGCATTTGATATCCATTTGACCTATGGCAGCGCCATCTAGCGGGACAGCCATAGCGCCATCTGGTTTCCCCCTTCAAGCTAGACAAGTTTCGTTCTTTGTAGTTTTTTCGTTTGACGCTTATTTCGTGAGATATTTGGCCCGGTCACGATCAATGGACCACCCTGTATATCAGTTTATCAGTTCCTGTAATCGTTCCAGTGGGGTCGCTTAAAATCCTTCCTGGTGTGTCAATAAATTAAACAATGAAGTATCATAAAGTTAGCAAGCATACATCTGTTAGAGAAATGAGGAAAAGAAAACGATATGGCTACCTAGGTAACTGGCGTGCGGGAGATCCGGTTTCGACTCCCAACTCTGGCAGGGATTTATCTTTAGTGAGGGGGGGGGGGCGGAAGGGGGGGAAAGGGGACTGATACCGGTTGCACTAAGTCTCGTGCCGCCAACTGAGGAGTTACCCGACCAAACAGTACCGGTTCCAACATCAAGACACCTGTTAACGCCCGGGAGAGCGGTGAGCCAATAGTGTGACACTCCACACCGCACCCAGTGACGCTACAGCTAGAGCACACGAACCAAACATCATTAAACGGTCAGAGGATGACATGGCAGCTGGTCGGGCCCGATTCGCTCGTCTGGAGCCAGAATGCGGAACTTATGGGTCTAAATACATGTACAGTACCATGTTCGACTCCCGGTGGTTCGAACTGTGTAATTCCCATCTTTTATATAAATAGTTAATTATGAGAAAGCTTTGTTGAGGATTATTGAATGCTGCCCCAAAGTGAATGTGGATACGAACGTCTAATAGATTACGTAGTTGATTTCGTGTGCCAATAAGTCACTATCTAAGAGTTGTAACTTGCACTCTATAAACTGCATAGTAATAAGAAAATTAAAACGGATCCCTCATTAAACAGGATTATCTTTACTCACAAACTGTTCTGAAACGTGTCGCTAGTACTCTATCAGCACCGCTAGATATCTGTTGAAAGAACTGTACGAGAGTTCGAACGTTGGAGTCATCAGATGGCAGGTGACGCGCACTACATGAGATGTATTTAATAGCAATTATCAGCGTTGGAAAGGAACGGGGCAGGGGTTTGAGAATATTGTTCTGCGTGAGAAGCGTAGACGACGTAACACTCATCTCGTATGGAAGATCCACAAATCAGATGCAAGAGATACTATTATTATTAACAAGGTAAATGTCACTATTGTGAACTGAAGGAGGATGGAGGGGGGGGGGATCAGTATGTAACTAATATTTCTATTGATAAGTTGAAAGTAAAGAGAACACTGCTAGAATGAATTTTAACTCTACAGCGAAGTGGGCGCTGACTTGAAATACACTGGCAGAATTAAATTGCCTCCTATGCCGGGATTCGAAACATTCAGAGACAAGTCTATCTATTGAGCTGTCCAAGTACGACTTACGACCCGCTGTCACAGCCTTACTTCCGCTAGTTGCGTCCGCAATATCTTTTCCCCCAATAGAGCAAGTTGCGGGATAACTTCTCTTTACGTTTGGAAGGTAGCGGAGTTTCTTATGGACGTAAAGCAGTGGTGTGGGTCATGAGTCGTGAGTGGATAGTTCAGTCAGGAGAGTGCTTGTCCGCGAAACGTTAAGGTCCCAGGTTCGAGTCCAGCTCCGGTACAGTTTCAGTCTGCCAAGAAGTTTCTAAGAGAGAAATTAAAAATTAAATGCAGATTTCATATTTAAGTCTAAAGTAAATAAAAAGAAGGTTATGCTGCTTAAAAGGAATTTCAGATCTCCGAGATTTGTCATGCATGTTACATTTCGACAGCGCCTTCAATACGAGGAATAGGGAAGAGTTCTATAGATCAGGGAGGGAGGAGCGAGGGGGCAGCAAGTGTTTCTCGTTTTTGCAGTACTCATCGAGCGTGACTGTTTCCGTTTAGGAATGATGTAGCAGGTACTTCGTCTTAATGGGGAATAGTGGAAGTAGAAAGGATTAAATGTGGTCTAATGGTGGCTGCATTTACTGACTGCCAGTAAGGCATGATAGAATTATATCATTCGTTTCGATTTCCTCTAGTACGACTTCTCGCACTATTGCTTTCCCGTGGTTCTAGTACATAGAGGCTTTGAACTTCCGTTGGGCTATATGCGTTAACAGAGGTTTTTTTAATGAAGTTTCAAAGTGAAAACATTAAATTATAAAAGAATTGGCGACACGGCCATGGAGTAAAATAACTACCCTAGATGAGCGATAGAATTCAGGAAGCCTTTCCAGACACGAAAGTAACAGTCGACTTTAGGCTTGGTAGTGATGATGAATACTTTTATAATTAAGAAACAATTTTGGAACATCCACGAATGACTTAACTATTTAGCAAAGTGGCAAGTCCCCATATAATAATAAGCGAATTATTTCAGGTGCTGCCAAGACTGCGGACATCGGCAGAAAACTGAAAAGGAACTGATTTTAATATGGAATGACTTTATTCCAACTGTTACAAATCAGATAGTAAGCAACCAGAGCAAAATGTGGTGGACCACCAATCCAGCTGACAAACGCTTCCACAGCGTTGCAGCACAGCGAACGGATAATGTACGTATTGATGGTATGGATACCGAACCCCAAAGCAAGCGTTTTCAAAGTCTGTGGTCAAGAAAAAAATACTGACAAGTCGCTTTTGTCAGCCAGAGAGGTTTGAAATGTGTTGCCTGAGCTCTTATTGATAAATATATAAAGGCTTAGTAAATCTTCGCCATTCCTGAGGGCCACATTCATGAGGGAAAAATAACAACGGGCACGAGGTCTGGATTGCAAAGAAAGAATATATAAGACATGTCTTCAGTCCCTGCAGAGACCCAACTGACCCATTACAAATTGGACCTATCGCATCCATCTGTCACATTGACAGGTTCTGGCAGCTGTAGATAGTTATTTCGCTACTTTTTCGGTATATTACTCCATGAACGTCGCTTACACACCAACAGAGAAACTGGATGAAGGGCACTGGTCTCAGAAGGAACTGCATCGAAAAGTGAATCCATTTTCAAGCTATAAAACAATGACGCTCACTTCGAGCAATTTCATACCTTTCTCCTTATCTTTTCTCTCGTTGAGCACCGTCTGTGAGTGGTTTCGAAACTGGACAAAACAGACATGGTTTAGATTAGATTGGATTAGATTAGTACCCGTTCCATTGATCATGAATATGACACTTCGTAATGATGTGGAAGGTGTCAGGTTAATATAAGGTCTATATACAAGATATTACATTACAAAAAATATTACATAACACTAAATATGTTTAATTCTTTTCTTTTTGGGTGGGGGGTGGGGGGGGGAAATTACCCACTTACTATATTCAAAAATTCATTTAATGCGTAGAAAGTGTTGCCATTCAGAAATTCTTTTAATTTACTTTTAAATGCTATATGGCTATCTGTCAGCCTTTTGTTGCTATTAGGTAAGTGACCCAAAGAGTTTTGTAGCAACATAATTTACCTCTTTCTGAGCCAAAGTTATATTTAACCATGAGTAGTGAAGATCATCTTTTCTCCTAGTGTTGTACCCATGTACACTGCTATTACTTTTGAATTCGTTCGGATTGTGAGGCTACAGTGGAAATCCCTAGCTCTCTAAATAAGTGTCTGCAGGATGATCTTGGATGAGCTCCAGCAATTATTCTGATTACACGTTTTGAGTAATGAACACTGTTTTACTCAATGATGAGTTACCCCAGAATATGATGCCATACGAAAGCAGAGAGTGAAAGTAGGCGTGGTAAGCTAATTTACTGAGATGTATATAGCCAAAATTTGCAATGACTGTAATAGTATAAGTAGCTGAACTCAAACGTTTAAGCAGATCTTCTGTTTGTTTTCTTTTAAGTGCAACGCCTCATCAGTGCATACACCTAGAAATTTTGAATATTCTACCTTAGCTACCGATTTCTGATCGAAGTCTATATTTATTGATGGCGTCATTCCATTTACTGTGTGTAACTGTATATACTGTGTTTTGTCAAAGTTTAATGCGAGCCCATTTGCACAGAACCACATAATGATTTTCCGAAAAACATCGTTTACAATTTCACCAGTTTATTCTTGTCTGTCAGGTGTGATAGCTATACTTGTATCATCGGCAAAAAGTACCAGCTTTGCATCTTCGTCAATATACAAGAATAGCAGAGGACCCAAGACCGAACCTTGCGGCACCCCATTCTTGATTGTTCCCCAGTTTGAGCAATCACCAGTTTTTTGCATATTATGTGAACTGTTTATTTCAACTTTCTTCACTCTTCCAGTTAGGTATGGTTTAAACCATTTGATCACCGTCCCATTCATACCACAGTACTTGAGCTTATCTAGAAGTATTCCAAGATTTACACAATCAAAAGCCTTCGATAGATCACAAAAAATCCCAACAGGCGACTTGCGGTTACTCAGAGCAATTAATATATCATTAGTGGAAGTATATATAACATTTCCCGTAGAAAAACCCTTCTGGAAACCAAACTGACATTTTGTTAAAACTTTATGTTTACAAAGGTGTGAAGCTACTCTGCTATACATTACTTTTTCCAGAATTTTGGATAAGGCAACTAATTTAAATTTTTCCACATTAAATCAAATTACGTAGCTGAGACATTCGCAGAGGCTTTTGGTAACATACCACTCGTACCATTCTATCGTGACTGCATTTGCCCACCAACGGTTCTACGTGTTCCCAGGTGGCCGCGGCGAGACTTACTTGAAGAAGTAGGACCCGTTGTAGCCGAAGAAGGGCACGGTGTAGGTGAGCATCCAGATGTTGCCGCCGCCGCAGTCGTAGTACGGCTTGCTCCACTTGCCATCCTCGTACGTCACGCTCAGGATCTCGTCCGGCTCCCGCGGCGTGTGCGCCGTCTCGTTGAAAGTGTACGTGTTGAAGCCTGCAACACACACGGCGGCGCCGCGTGTACTTGCGGGTCTCGGCGCACAGAGCAATGAACAATGGTAGAGTAAAATAGATGGCATATTTTGGTTGTGTTAAAAAAGAAGTAATGAGGTAGGACATTTTTGTTATCAACTGGTATCCTTCGGACGACGGTAATATACATCTTGACCTACTGACCCGGCCTATAGAGAGAAATAAAATTATTTTGACGGGTAGTGAACTCCAGATGGACTGGCCACCGTGGCCGAGTGGTTCTACGCGCTTCAGTCCGGAACCACGCTGCTGCTCCTGTCGCAGGTTCGAATCCTGCCTCTAGCATGGACGTGTGTGATGTCCTTAGGTTATTTAGGTTTAAGTAGTTGTTGGCCTAGAGGACTAATGACCTCAAATGTTAAGTCCCATAGTGCTTAGAGTGATTTTAACCATGTGAAATCCAGATGGATTCCTAGGATCAGCAAGTGTGATTTGTCAGGGCTGTTTCAACAAAGGAAATTTATCAATCAACATGATGCCAGGTATGCGAGTACTGGTAAACGAAGCATTATTCAAGAATGGAATCAATCTAGACATTTTTTGCAACTGTTTCAGTTCACATCGATTCATAATTAACGAAAGACACTACTTGGGTAACATTTTTATGAATCAGAACAAGCTTTGACACGAATAGCATATCATCGTGCGATCTAAAATGAGAAAAGAAGAAAGGAGGCGCGATATTATAAAAATTAATGAGTGTGACACTACAAATAATACCGTCGATAGTGCCACAAATAGCACTAAGATATAATGAACTTATTCATACCTAGTCCTGGTAGCTTGAGTCTGTCAATAATGGTAAGAACGTAACATAAAACCGCTTAAAAAACGACAGGGTATATAATGGAAAAGATTATGTAGTCAGTCACCAGGCCTGGGCACAAGTCAGTGGCTAGTACAATGATTCACTTGAACGTAGATACTTCCGCCACAAAACAAGAGATCTGCTATCCTTTATTTTCGTTGTTTCCTTTATTTTTTAATGTACTATAGTTTGTGAAGTCTCATAATATAAAATTTTGTCAACCAAATTAAGAATCTGGTATTCGTAGCATAAGTATCTACATCTGTAGTTACAGCACCCGTTGCTGATTCTGGTGCATGCCGAATAGATAGATGCATTCATCTTTTCTGTAGAGAGAGAATTTTACCGTGCACACTCTTGATTACGAAATTTGTGTTTACAGCTGTCTTAAGTTGGAAGGTTCTGAATCCGTAACTGATTGCCGAATAAAAAGAAAGTTGGATTAAATAACACATCTGAGAGGCAAATAATTCAATCAAATAAAATGACGTCATCACTCTCAGACTTGTGGATGAGTAGTGTAACGCCGGAAATGCATATCCTCCTATTTCCATCTATTGTACTATAAATTTTTTTCCTTATTTTGTTACCTGAAGATATGACGTTTCTGTATCTTTCTATATTGTAATTGCTTTACTATTTGTATATACATGCATTTATGTCGATGTATAATTGGTTTGTTTTGTAAATACTATTTGTATTTTTACGCTGGGTCTTGCCTAGGGAAAACTAAGCTATCGAACGATTATATCGATAGATCGTGTGGAGGACCAAAGTGTTTACGATATTTGGTAGTGTGACCTCGGCCGCGTGGAGCGTGGGCAGAGCAGAGTTTGGCTGGAGGAGGACAGTGGAGCCGGTGTGTTGTGTGACGCTCCCGCGAGTTGCCGCGCTTTCGGGGTTTGGCAGCATGTAATTGCGCTCTACTTTCTATGATAGTTTCTGACACGGTGTCGCTGACGGGAAGCATTAGCTGGCACACATCAAGAGCCCGTTTCGGCTGGAGACCGTGTCGAGAAGGAGGCGCGCCAACATCCAGCTTCTGCAACAGCGACGGCCGACAATGAGTGACTGTCGCCACCTCCTCGATCGACGACTTCAAACCTTCAATCAACCAACAAGGAAGACTGGTAGCACTAAAGTTTTAGAACTGTATGGCAGACCTCAGCTTTTCAAACTGTGAAATTTTTCTCACTAAATTACAGCAACGTAGCATGAACCTTTGTTGCTCATTGTCCCAATTGCATTACCTAGCAGGGTCCCTTCCTTTTCCGGAATGAACCCGACTGTCGTTGAAATTCAAACGCCAGCATTAAAGTAATATCATTCCATTTCACTGCTTTAATTTCAAAGTTCACTTAAGGTAATATTTAGATTACACAAGCACAAATTAAGAGTGCGAGTTTTGTTACCGTATTTTAGCTTACCTATGACTGCAGCTCAGCTTGGTACGTACTAAATTTTACTATAGTTAATTGTTCAGAATCACTTAATTCAAGTTCAAAGTTAAGTCTCTTATTTCTACATTGCGTAGATTCAAGTAGCTTTTCAAATGATTGTTGAGGTAGCCCAAGACTAACCGTATTTTACTGAATTTCGATGTGCTTCAGAAACAAAGCTCACTATTAATTTCAGTCACTAAATTAACTTTCAATTTTCCGGTTTTATTAATTCTTTTGCTAAATTAAGTCAGAGTGCAGCGAAATTTATTACTTCTGACAAACTTTCAGTTTTCACACTAGACGTGTCATCCTTCAGTTGCCACGCTTCTAGTGCAAATTATATGTGTAATAACCTTTCTTTTTCAGTTACTATAGTAATAGTCCATAGGACTGGTGAACGTAATTTCCCCCAAATCTCAAATATCTAATTAACTCCAATTAATTGTTAACGTATCGACCGCACATTGACTTTCTTTATTAATTTTACCCTTTTCTCAAAATTAACTTGCACTAGTTTCATTTGCATCTTTCCTTTCATTTAGATGTAACCCTTTCCTCCCTCTTTACCGACAGATTAGACTTCGGTGACGATTGCTTTTCCCAAATTTCCACTAGGTACGCGCGGTTTAATTTTTCACTGTCATTAAGGTCGATAAGTGAGGAGGAGGTTACAGTAGGAGTTTGAAATATGGTCAGTTAAATGTGCATTCAGTGTGACTTGAAGAACATCTCCTACACATATTGCCTGAGAGAAAATGCTCCTCCAGTTTTTGTTTCGACTCAGTATTCAGGCCACGAGTGGCCTATCGGGACCATCCGACCGCCGTGTCATCCTCATGGATGATGCGGATAGGAGCGGCGTCGGGTCAGCACACCGCTCTCCCGGCCGTTATGATGGTATTAATGACCGAAGCCGCTACTATTCGGTCAAGAAGCTCCTCAATTGGCATCACGAGGCTGAGTGCACACCGAAAAATGGCAACAGCGCATGGTGGCCTGGATGGTCACCCATCCACGTGCCGACCACGCCCGACATTGCTGAATTTCGGTGATCTCACGGGAACCAGTGTATCCACTACGGCAAGGCCGTTGCCTAGTTTTTGTTTGAGGAAAGATATATTCAATAAATAACGTCGAATGTTTTTGGTTTGTATGAATAGCTTGTGGAAGAAGAGGCAGTCAGAAATGACTGTCAGAATAGGCAGTGGGACAGGGTAGCTTTCAGGTTCGTGTTGGTAATAAGTCGTGGATAAGAAAAAGTATCCCACATTCACTTGAGGACAATGGCCAAGTAGTGCTACCGGACAAGCCCACGGAAGGTATGGATTGTCCAGACTTAGCACCTAATTTCGGTTCGCTCAGTTATGAAATGTTTCCTGCATATTGCAGCCAACAGACCAACTTGCTTCGTTTGGACAATGCAGTCCAACAAAATATTTATGATGTTAACTGACTTTTCCGTCGGTTTTTGATAGAATAACATTATAACAAATGAAAAGCGCTGGTCTGGATTTGTTCTACAATATTTAGTGTCTTAAGAGGTTTTCGGCTCACGAGGCCATAATCAGACATTTACTGACTATGGTCGCCACAGAACTTACAATGTTTGTATACGACATTGGAAAATAAGTTACCCATCTAGATTGAAGAACTAAAACACTGAAAATTACACCTTTAGCATTCCGGTGTCGCTGCAATTTAAAAAGTAAAATCTGAACAATATACAAATATAAAGGGAGAGAACAGGAAAAACGTTAACGCTATACTCAGAAGCTGCGGCCATGTAAACATGTAATAGGTCCAATGAGAACAGGCCTTGATGAGACAACTTCAAGATGTATTAAACATGGAAGGTAATACAAGTACCAATTAAAAGAATGTCTTAATCATTGTAGTCACACACTATATGGACAACGTAGCCAGTTTCAGTAAAATAAAAGAACTCAGTCAATACAGGAAGTGGAGTAATATAAACGATCAGAGAGTGTGAGAAGTAATGAAAGATGGCATTTACTGTATGTTCCCTAACATTCCCTCATTTTCATGCGCTTATTGATTTCCGTTTGTTTTATTAATATTTCTTTAGCTCTTCGTACATTGTGTAGATACAATGGGTATTTTTTAAATTGGTTTGTGTATCACTCCACATGTTTTATACGTCTTGATGTAGCCCCTTCAGATACCAATTTTATTTTATTTTCAAGTTTTGTTCATTGATATATTGATATAAAGTGTTATGTAGGCATGCATTTCTAGTTTTGAGTTAACGTTTGTCCTGTTTATTCCCTTTGTATTTACTTATTGTTCAACTTCTTACCTTCTACATTGCATTACAATCACACTGTCAAAGATACTGTTTACTGTACATTAGTTCTACAACGTAGATGTGGAATGTCTCTTCCAGAGTCACATACAAGTATTGTAACTACCTTTGAGACAGTAGTCAGTAAATGTCTGATGATGGCTTTTTTACCCGAAAACCGATTGATATACTAAATTAATACCGTAGAACAAAACGAAACTAACGCTTTTCATTTATTAAATATGGATAATATAATAAATTGCATATTAAATCTGTACGTTTCTGTTCTTCTCACTGGCTGCTTGTGATCTACAGAAAAGTCTAACTCTAGCTGTGGAATGCCTGGAGCTATTTCAGGCAAAATCGGTGGGCAGATCCGTGTGATGTAGGACACTACTGGCGTCCATATTTTAGGAGATGGGAGAGGTAAATAGGTGATATTGTTCTTGTCGCCATCAGTCCAGAGACTGGTTTGATGCAGCTCTCCATGCTACTCCATATTGAGCGAGTTTCTTCATCTCCAAGTACCTACTGCTACCTAAATCCTACTTCATTTGCTTAGTCTATTCATCTCTTGGTCTCCTTCTACCAATTTTACCTACCACGCTGCCCTCCAACACTAAATTGGTGAACCCTTGATGCCTCAGAATATGTCCCTCCTTTTAGTCATGTTGAGCCACAAATTCCTCTTCTCCCGAAATCTATTCTGTACCTCCTCATTAGTTATGTGGTCTGTCCATCTAATCTTCAGCATTCTTCTGTAGCAACACATTTCAAAAACTTCTATTCTCTTCTCGTCTAAATATTTCATTGTGCATGTTTCACTTCCATACATCGCTACACTCCATACAAATACTTTCAGAAAAGACTTCCTGACACATAAACCTACACTCGAAGTTAAGAAATTGGTGTTCTTCAGAAACTCTTTCCCTGCCATTCGCAGTCTACATTTTACATTCTCTCTACTTCGTCCATTATTAGTTATTTTGCTCTCCAAATAGCAAAACTCATTTACTATTTTAAGTATCTCATTTTCTAATCTAATCCCGTCAGCATCACCTGATTTAATTCGACTACATCCCACTATCCTCGTTTTGATTTTATAGTTGTTCAGCTTATATCCTCCTTTCAAGACATGGTCAATTCCGTTCAGCTAGTCTTCCAGTTCCTTTGCTGTCTGACACAATAATAATGTCATCGGCAAACCTCAAAGTTTATATTTCTTCACCATGGATTTTAATTCGTTCTCCAAATTTTTCTTTGATTTCCTTTACTGCTTGCTCAATACATTGATTGAATAACATCGGGGATAGGCTACAACCCTGTCTCACTCCCTTCCCAACCACTGCTTCCCTTTCATGCCATTCGACTCTTATAACTGCCATCTGGTTTCTGTACAAATTGTAAATAGCCTCTCAATCTCTGTATTTTACGCCTGCCACATTCAAAATTTAGAGGATAATATTGCAGTCGACATTCTCAAAAGCTTTCTCTAAGTCTACAAATGAGAGAAACGTAGGTTTGCCTTTGCTTAACCTATTTTCTAAGTTAAGTAGTAGTGTCAGTATTGCGTCACGTGTTCCCACATTTCTACGGAAGCCAAACTGATCTTCCCCGAGGTCTGCTTATACCAGTTATTGCTTTCGTCTGTAAGGAATTCGTGCTAGTATTTTGCAGCTGTGACTTATTAAATAGATAATTTCGTAATTTTTACACCTGTCAATACCTGCATACGTGATATGTAAGCATTATTTACCAGTAGTTTCTACCAAATATGGCACATACATAATTTACAGTCTGGGAAGCAAAGAACTATTGGATGAGTGCAGGAGCATTCGTGGATGTGGGAGCGTGGGGGCACGGTATGGCATAACTGTAGAATCCATGGATGTTTCAAACTTCGCATATACAGAGTGTTCCAGAACTCTACGAAAGACTTTAAAAGGTTATTCGGGGATACCATGTAAGTATTCTGAAGTAAGGGACCTACGAGTTCCGATGGCTCTCTTGGTTTCTTGCCCCACTTAGCACTGTACCCCATTGCATTCAAATTGCGCACAACGGCGCAAATATCGAGGGCGTGAGCTCTGCGTCTCGTTTCCACCCGCTCATGTTATCTGCTGCTGAGATCAGTAGTCACTTCTTCACCTCATTGTCTTCTCGACTGCATTCACAACTGGTCGGTTCAGTCCAGGGTTTTGTTCTCGGCATTGTACTTGTGAATTATCAGTGATACAAAGCAGTACTGTGTATAGGTTTACTGTTGAAGAGATCGGCCGTTTGCACTTCTTGTATGGGTCCACTACATGCAAACGTAGAGCGTCTCAGCGGCGCTAAGCTGAGCTGTCGGCGCATCCATGCATTTGTCTGAGGACATTGCAGGACCTAACCTGTATTTTGTGTTTTACGTTTCGGTAATTGCATGTAACCGGATTCTTTGCTGTTGTGCAATTGTTTTCACAAAATCAAGGTTGATTGAAGTTACGTAGCGAATAAATCATAATTACATTACTACACCGCAAAGATCTGCCCAAGACCGTAGGGTTCTTGTAACACTGTACTCGTAAAATATCCCTGGAGTCGGTGGACTTCTGGTTCTCGCCGTGAATAGTTTACTAGATAGCATAAAACACCTTAGCCCTGAAATAGTCATAGGTTCCTTACAGGTTAAAAACTATTCAAGAGCCAAGATGGCATAAAATATTTCAAGACAACCGGTTTCAAGAGTCTTAGCGGTCATCTTAATGTCTGAAACATTTTTTGTAGTGATACACGTTCATTTTACGCGGAACGTCTTGCACAAGATGTCAATATTGTCCAAGATAACTGTGGATCAGCGGTAACATGAAAGACTAGCTACGAAAATCGTGCAACAACCTCAGTCAGTACTGACACTTTTATGTCTTTATGTCACAAAGAAGACGGTTCCATTATGACATTCTTATCATTCTCTGTGGGTTGGGTGCAATTATCAAGTGGTGACATATAAAAATAATTGATAACAAATAATATAAGGGCAGAATCCAATGTGAACGCTTATAGTTGTCACGAGACAAACCTACTAGATATGCGTGATGGTAAGAATAGATGATATAACAGGCATTAACCGGTTCTGCTTGCTCAGAAGTGGAGTCATAAGATAAAACATATTTATTACAACATCTCGGTGAGAAGCTTGAAGTTTATTCAGATCCATTGTAGAAAAAGTTCCCTTTAGGTCTATAGTCAAGTTCTTATACAAATTTTTATTACAAAAAATGTTTAAAACGTTGTATTTCATAATTCATGTGTCTTCCTCCGATGGTGAGTGTTCAGTGCGACTGACTGCCATGGGGAGAACTCTGGTTCAAGTCCCCGTAGTGCTAGGGACAGAAACTTGTAGGGAAGCCTGGAACGGGATCCAATTAGTCTCGTGATACCAACTGAGGAGTTGCGAGACCGAGTATCAGCGGCTCCTGGTCGCAAAAAATCATAACGGCCTGGATAACGGTGTGTTGACTCGACGGCCCTCCTTACCGCCTCCAATTACATCATTGGCAGAGGATGACATGGCGGTCGATCGGATCCGATGGGCTCGTCGTGGTCTGTGGACGGAGTTTGTGTTTTACTTTACATGGTTCAAATGGCTCTGAGCACCATGGGACTTAACTTCTGAGGTCATCAGTCCCCTAGAACGTAGAACCACTTAAACCTAACTAACCTAAGGACATCACACACATCCATACCCGAGGCAGGATTCGAACCTGCGACCGTAGCGGTCGCGCTGTTCCAGACTGTAGCGCCTAGAACCACTCGGCCATCCCGGCCGGCTTTACTTTAAATTCATTTACTGTATTTTACCTTTATTAGCATGAATATCAATTAAGATTCTTTTTTAGACGATACAAATATTGTACTCGTCCTCCTGTCTAAATTAACGTTGGGGCAGATATACAACCGGACAGCGTGAAGTAACCAATGCGTAAAACTGACAGTTACAATGAAATATTGAAAAGTACTTGCTCTCTTGGAGAGGCCAACCTGTATGTTAGATACAGCGGCTGTCTCCACGGTACACGACTCATGTCGAAATGAACGTCTGCTGTTGCTCCTTTGCGCACTCCGCTATTTGCTGTCACTCGGCCTTGAGTAGAGCTCGCATGTGCTTTCGCAGTCTACCGCTACGATGCCGTGTAGCAGAAGTCTCAAATGAGCGCTACAGAGCCACCCAGGGCAGGCCGGGTGCTCCGGTCAGGGAGCCTGCATGCATATTCATGAAACGCGAGGCCACCTCGACCCTAGAATAATCTGCGGCGGCCGCCCTGTCACCGATGGCGCGCTTCACCGACGTTTCAAGCATACACACGTTATCAGTTTCAAATGCAAGTACCACTGTCGCATAAAGACGGTTTCTACCACTGATTGGTGGATATTAAGCGACAGTCACTGTCCACCCCTTCCTCTTATCACGAGCAAATTGACACCCAGTATGAGTGTTTATAGTAGTGCTACTCAACGCTACGCATATAACATCATTACCATCATCATCGAATCAGGCGAGGATGTGCAAAGGTATATATATATAGGGTGTCCCAGCTATCTTGTCCACCCAAAATATCTCTGGAACAATAACAGCTATTGGAAAACTACTTTCACCGGTATCAATGTAGGGCTGGGGCCCATGAATGTACATATTTGGAAAGAATCTAAAACGAAAGCATATGTGTTTTTTAACACAATCTTATGTTTTTTTAAATGGACCTCCAATATTTTTTCTTCAGCAATCCATAGCATGACAAAGCACATACACGGTGGAGTTGATTGCATCGGAATATTAGAATTACATCCCGAGATATTAAGACGCGAAGTTGACGCTTGAAACACCCGACATACGCTGCTACCCGCACGTCCTGAGGCTCAGGCGTGAACCCCATGCTGCCCGTAATCGCAGCAGGATGGCAGCAGACCGTATTACTCGTTTCGGACATCTTGATAAGTATGGAAGTGTGATCACACATGTCAATCACATCGCGATTACAGGCAGCAAGGGCTTCACGCCTGAGCCTCAGGATGTGCGCTAGCAGCGCATGTCGGGTGTTTCAAGCGTCAACTTCGTGTCTTAATATCTCGGGATGTAATGGGAATATTCCGATGCAATCAACTACATTGTGTATGTGCTTTGTCATGCTACGGATTGCTGAAGAAAATATATAGTGTATCATAATTAATGGCGTAAAGGCATACAGTTGAAAGTACACGATACTAGAAGCAAACAAGTCTGGGTAAACATAGTGTCGAAAATGCACACATTAAGGGCTACGACCAATATTTCATCTCGGATACCGTGAAACAAATCTCTTCTACTGCAAGTTCTCTGCTATCCATATTTTGGGAATTCGTAGTATGGGTCGAAACAAGAAAAACAGTCCAGTAAACATGTGCTCTAAAATTCATTCCGTAAGAGCTATGAGCACTTGTTCATCGGTGCTACTTTGGAACACAACTCTTCTAATGATCAAGAGCTCGTAGCCTTCAACATATGTGTTTTTGAGCACATGCTTGCTCGATATTTTTTTCTTATTTTGGTCCACACTACCATATCCCAAAATATGGGAAGCAAATAACTTGCAGTAGAAGAGATTTGTTTCACAGTATCGAAGATGAAAAATTGGTCGTCGGTCTTAAGGGGACCACACCCAGCCTATCTAACCCATGTTAATTTAGGTAAGTATTTGACCCATTTCTGAAGAAAACTATTGGTTGCTGGACCTTAATATTTTTACGGTATGTTACATGATGCTTATAGAGTCAGCTGTACTAAAATCTACTTTATCCATTTTAAAGTTTTTAAGAAATACTTTTTTCAGTTTATTAACAAAAAATATTAAATTTTTTCTGCAGAAAACATTTTTTGTGAACTTCCTAACGGGGATTATTCATGAATGTATTAACAGAGGTGGATTTTTATTTTATGCAGATTCTCTGTTAATTTCGTTCATTTATCTATGATAGTTTCTTATATAATGGGGCATATGTACTGAATATTTTATTTTGCGGGAAATTGACTTTAACGAAAAAACTTCTGAACTTTGTTACTTACAGTTAATTAAAACTGTCCTGCTGCATATGATAGCAGGAATAGCACAATGAGGTGTAGGGCTTTACATCAGGAAAGAAATGGAACCCAGCGTAGTTGCAATAAGGTACGTAAACGAACGACTGATGTGGATAGATTTGACAGTGTCTAGCAAGAAAATTAGGGTTGTGTCAGTATATTCACATTGTGAAGGGACAGATCAAGATAAGACGGATAGTTTTTATGATGCACTCAGTAATGTAGTTGTTACAGTAAAGGACAAGGACAGTGTTCTGCTCATGGGTGATTTTAATGCCAGGATTGGAAATCAAACAGAAGGGTATGAAAAGGTTATGGGTAAATTTGGAGAGGATATGGAGGCCAACAGGAACGGGAAACAACTCTTGGATTTCTGTGCCAGTATGGGCTTGGTAATCACAAACTCCTTTTTTAAATATAAGAACATTCACCGGTATACTTGGGAAGGCAGGGGAACCAGATCTGTCATTGACTATATAATATCAAGAATTCAGGAAGGCTGTGAGGGACACACGTGCATTCAGGGGATTCTTTGATGACACTGATCATTATTTAATCTGCAGCGAAATTGGTATTGTGAAGCTGAAAGTGCAGGAGGTCAGGTCCATATGTAGGAGGATAAGAGTGGAGAAACTTCAGGATAAGGAAATCAGGCACAAGTACATTACAATGATCTCAGAAAGGTACCAGTTAGTTGAATGTAGCCAATTACAGTCATTGGAAAAGGAATGGACAAGGTACAGGGACACAGTACTAGAAGTGGCTAAAGAATGTCTTGGAACAGTAGTGTGTAAAGGTAGGATGAAGCAAATAGCTTGGTGGAATGACACAGTCAAGGCAGCCTGTAAAAGGAAAAAGAAGGCGTATCAAAAATGGCTACATACTATAACTCAGGTAGACAGAGAAAGTTTTGTTGAAGAAAGAAACAAAGCCAAACAGATAATTGCAGCATCCAAGAAGAAACCATGGGAAGACTTTGGAAACAGGTTGGAGACTTTGGGTCAGGCTGCTGGAAAACCATTCTGGAGTGTAATTAGCAGTCTTCGAAAGGGAGGTAAGAAGGAAATGACAAGTATATTGGACAGGCCAGGAAAACTGCTTCTGAATCCTGTGGATTCCTTGGGCAGATGGAGGGAATATTTTGAAGAGTTGCTCAATGTAGGTGAAAATGCGATCAGTAATGTTTCATATTTCGATGTACAATGGGATAGGAATGACAGATGGAAATAGGATCACATTTGAGGAAGTGGTGAAAATGGTCAATAGGTTGCAGTGCAATAAAGCAGCTGGGTTGGATGAAATTAAGTCGGAACTCATCAAATACAGTGGAATGTCAGGTCTTAAATGGCTACACAGAATAATTGAAATGGCCTGGGAGTCGGGACAGGTTCCATCAGACTGCACAAAATCAGTAATCACACCAATCTTTAAACATGGAAACAGAAAAGATTTTAACAACTACAAAGGTATCTCTTTAATCAGCGTTGTGGGTAAAATCTTCTCAGGTATTGTTGAAAGGAAAGTGCGCGTATTAGTTGAGGACCAATTGGATGAAATTCAGTGTGGGCTTAGGCATCTTATAGGTTGTCAGGACCAGATCTTTAGCTTACGGCAAATAACGGAAAAGTGTTATGAATGGAACAGGGAATTGTACAGGGTGTTTCAAAAATGACCGGTGTATTTGAAACGGCAATAAAAACTAAACGAGCAGAGATAGAAATACACCGTTTGTTGCAATATGCTTGGGACAACAGTACATTTTCAGGCAGACAAACTTTCGAAATTACAGTAGTTATAATTTTCAACAACAGATGGCGCTGCGGTCTGGGAAACTGTATAGTACGATATTTTCCACATATCCATCATGCGTAGCAATAATATGGCGTAGTCTCTGAATGAAATTACCCGAAACCTTTGACAACGTGTCTGGCGGAATGGCTTCACATGCAGATGAGATGTACTGCCTCAACTGTTCAATTGTTTCTGGATTCTGGCGGTACACCTGGTCTTTATAGTGTCCCCACAGAAAGAAGTCACAGGGGTTCATGTCTGGCGAATAGGGAGGCCAATCCACGCCGCCTCCTGTACGTTTCGGATAGCCCAAAGCAATCACACGATCATCGAAATATTCATTCAGAAAATTAAAGACGTCGGCCGTGCGATGTGGCCGGGCACCATCTTGCATAAACCACGAGGTGTTCGCAGTGTCGTCTAAGGCAGTTTGTACCGCCACAAATTCACGAAGAATGTCCACATAGCGTGATGCAGTAATCGTTTCGGATCTGAAAAATGGGCCAATGATTCCTTTGGAAGAAATGGCGGCCCAGACCAGTACTTTTTGAGGATGCAGGGACGATGGGACTGCAACATGGGGCTTTTCGGTTCCCCATATGCGCCAGTTCTGTTTATTGACGAAGCCGTACAGGTAAAAATAAGCTTCGTCAGTAAACCAAATGCTGCCCACCTGCATATCGCCGTCATCAATCCTGTGCACTATATCGTTAGCGAATGTCTCTCGTGCAGCAATGGTAGCGGCGCTGAGGGGTTGCCGCATTTGAATTTTGTATGGATAGAGGTGTAAACTCTGGCGCATGAGACGATACGTGTACGTTGGCGTCATTTGGACCGCAGCTGCAACACGTCGAACGGAAAACCGAGGCCGCTGTTGGATCACCTGCTGCACTAGCTGCACGTTGCCCTCTGTGGTTGCTGTATGTGGTCGCCCTACCCTTCCAGCACGATCATCCGTCCCGTTCCCAGTCCGCTGAAATTTTTCAAACAGATCCTTTATTGTATCGCTTTTCGGTCCATTGATTACACTAAACCTCCGTTGAAAACTTCGTCTTGTTGCAACTACACTGTGTTCTAGGCGGTGGAATTCCAACACCAGAAAAATCCTCTGTCCTAAGGAATAAACCATGTTCTCTACAGCACACTTGCACGTTGTGAACAGCACACGCTTACTGCAGAAAGACGACGTACAGACTGGCGCACCCACAGACTGCGTTGTCTTCTATATCTTTCACATCACTTGCAGCGCCATCTGTTGTTGAAAATTGTAACTACTGTAATTTCGAAAGTTTGTCCGCCTGAAAATGTACTGTTGTCCCAAGCATATTGCAACAAACGGTGTATTTCTATCGCTGCTCGTTTAGGTTTTATTGCCGTTTCAAATATACCGGTCATTTTTGAAACACCCTGTATCTATGCTTTATAGATATAGAAAAGGCATATGACCGGGTTCCTAGGAGGAAGTTATTGTCTGTTCTACGAGATTATGGAATAGGAGGCAAACTTTAGCAAGCTATGAAAGGTATTTACATGGATAGTCAGGCAGCAGTTAGAGTTGACGGTAAATTGGGTTCATGGTTCAGAGTAGTTTCAGGGGTAAGACAAGGCTGCAACCTGTCTCCACTGTTGTTCGTATTATATATGGATCATATGTTGAAAACAATAGACTGGCTGGGTGAGATTAAGATGTGTGAACACAAAATAAGCAGTCTTGCATATGCGGATGACTTAGTTGTGATGGCAGATTCGATTGAAAGTTTGCAAAGTAATATTTCAGAGCTAGATCAGAAATGTAAGGACTATGGTATGAAGATTAGCATCTCCAAAACGAAAGTAATGTCAGTGGGAAAGAGATATAAACGGGTTGAGTGCCAAATAGGAGGAACAAAGTTAGAACAGGCGGACAGTTTCAAGTACTTAGGATGCATATTCTCACAGGATGGCAACATAATGAAAGAACTGGAAGCAAGGTGTAGCATAGCTAATGCAGTGAGT
The DNA here is from genome assembly GCF_023864345.2 of Schistocerca serialis cubense. Classification (NCBI taxonomy): domain Eukaryota; kingdom Metazoa; phylum Arthropoda; class Insecta; order Orthoptera; family Acrididae; genus Schistocerca; species Schistocerca serialis. Next base: position 737,386,712 of record NC_064643.1, on the reverse strand, counting down.
GCTCAGCTACGATCTACTCTCATCTGCAAGAGGGAAGTCAGTACCAAGACTAAGTTATCTGTGAACCGCACAATCTTTCGACCAACTTTGTTGTATGGGAGCGAAAGCTGGGTGGATTCAGGTTACCTTATCAACAAGGTTGAGGTTACGGATATGAAAGTAGCTAGGATGATTGCAGGTACTAGTACATGGGAACAATGGCAGGAGGGTGTCCACAATGATGAAATCAAAGAAAAACTGGGAATGAACTCTATAGATGTAGCAGTCAGGGCGAACATGCTTATATGGTGTGGCCATGTTACACGCATGGGAGAAACAAGGTTACCCAAGAATCTCATGAGTTCAGCAGTAGAAGGTAGGAGGAGTCGGGGAAGACCAAGGAGAAGGTACCTGGATTCGGTTAAGAAGGATTTTGAAGTAATAGGCTTAACATCAGAAGAGGCACCAATGTTAGCACGGAATAGGGGATCATGGAGGAATTTTATAAAGGGGGCTATGCTCCAGACTGAACGCTGAAAGGCATAATCAATCATGATGATGATGATGATGCTGCATATGATGGCCCTTCTTTGGTCTCTGGCAGGTCTTCCAGCTTCTTTTTCACCTTACTGGATGTTTGCCTTGCTTTCTTGGCCATATTAGATGCAGACCTCTCTGCATAGCCTACCCTCATTTTATCGCAATGTAGCAGCCCAGTGGTCATATTTTCACCAGGATTAATTCCCAGCTTTTTCGGTACCCAACACTTTCCAATATTAGCACAATTTAATGTAATAACAGCATCACGAACTCCTAGTTTCATTGTATGCATGTCTACAAATACAGTTTTAGGAAAGGGGTTCCAAATTATGCTGTTGAAACATTCATTTGGGTTCTGTGTCTGCCCATGCAGACATTTCCTTAGAAGGTCAGGATGAGCCAAGTCTCTGAAAATAGGTTTAATTGCTCTAATAACAGCAGCAGGAAGAGAATGTTGGTGAGAATAGGATTCCCCTGTTGCCTGACCTCTATTGTATTTGTACCACGAAATTTCTCCTGATGGACACAATCCATGACATGGCTATCATCAGTAGAGGACTTATGGAAGAATATGGCCCAAACATCTCTCTTCATTGCCTCCATATTTTCTTTATTTCTCCTAATTGCCTGCCAGTAGTAAACCTGCAAGATTTCTATGACAACTAACCGCAATCACACTTGAACAAAACTAATCGCGAGTTTGAAAGCGTGTTCTTTACATAAAGCAGAAATATAGGAATACCGACCGTTGCATTCCAAGGATAGCCAACACACACGGGATTAAAAAAATATCCCTAACGTGCAATGTACAGGGTGCTTCAAAAATGACCGGTATATTTGAAACGGCAATAAAAACTAAACGAGCAGCGATAGAAATACACCGTTTGTTGCAATATGCTTGGGACAACAGTACATTTTCAGGCAGACAAACTTTCGGAATTACAGTAGTTACAATTTTCAACAATAGACGGCGCTGCGGTCTGGGAAACTCTATAGTACGATATTTTCCACATATCCACCATGCGTAGCAATAATATCGCGTAGTCTCTGAATGAAATTACCCGAAACCTTTGACAACGTGTCTGGCGGAATGGCTTCACATGCAGATGAGATGTACTGGTTCAGCTGTTCAATTGTTTCTGGATTCTGGCGGTACACCTGGTCTTTCAAGTGTCCCCACAGAAAGAAGTCACAGGGGTTCATGTCTGGCGAATAGGGAGGCCAATCCACGCCGCCTCCTGTATGTTTCGGATAGCCCAAAGCAATCACACGATTATCGAAATATTCATTCAGGAAACTAAAGACGTCGGCCGTGCGATGTGGCCGGGCACCATCTTGCATAAACCACGAGGTGTTCGCAGTGTCGTCTAAGGCAGTTTGTACCGCCACAAAGTCACGAAGAATGTCCAGATAGCGTGATGCAGTAATCGTTTCGGATCTGAAAAACGGGCCAATGATTCCTTTGGAAGATATGGCGGCCCAGACCAGTACTTTTTGAGGATGCAGGGACGATGGGACTGCAACATGGGGCTTTTCAGTTCCCCATATGCGCCAGTTCTGTTTGACGAAGCCGTCCAGGTAAAAATAAGCTTCGTCAGTAAACCAAATGCTGCCCACATGCATATCGCCGTCATCAATCCTGTGCACTATATCGTTAGGGAATGTCTCTCGTGCAGCAATGGTAGCGGCGCTGAGGGGTTGCCGCGTTTGAATTTTGTATGGATAGAGGTGTAAACTCTGGCGCATGAGACGATACGTGGACGTTGGCGTCATTTGGACCACAGCTGCAACACGTCGAACGGAAAACCGAGGCCGCTGTTGGATCACCTGCTGCGCTAGCTGCGCGTTGCCCTCTGTGATTGCCGTACGTGGTCGCCCTACCTTTCCAGCACGTTCATCCGTCCCGTTCCCAGTCCGTTGAAATTTTCAAACAGATCCTATATTGTATCGCTTTTCGGTCCTTTGGTTACACTAAATCTCCGTTGAAAACTTCGTCTTGTTGCAACTACACTGTGTTCTAGGCGTTGGAATTCCAACACCAGAAAAATCCTCTGTTCTAAGGAATAAACCATGTTGTCTACAGCACACTTGCACGTTGTGAACAGCACACGCTTACAGCAGAAAGACGACGTACAGAATGGCGCACCCACAGACTGCGTTGTCTTCTATATCTTTCACATCACTTGCAGCGCCATCTGTTGTTGAAAATTGTAACTACTGTAATTTCGAAAGTTTGTCCGCCTGAAAATGTACTGTTGTCCCAAACATATTGCAACAAACGGTGTATTTCTATCGCTGCTCGTTTAGTTTTTATTGCCGTTTCAAATATACCGGTCATTTTTGAAACACCCTGTAGGTGATATATATATATATATCAGAAACTTCTCTTTCTTGTAGCAGAGATAAGAAATGCGAAGATACTCCGCAGGTTAATAATAGAAGGAATTTAAAAAACTCGGCCTACATAAAAGGGACAGAATAATACACCGGGTGACAAATGACATGGGACAGCGATACGCACGTATACAAATGACGATAGTACCGCTTACACAAGGTATAAAAGGGCAGTGCATTAGTGGAGCTGTTACTTGTACTGAGGTGATTCATGTATAAAGGTTACCGACGTGATTATGGCAGCACGTCGGGGCTTAAAAGCCTTTGTACGTGGGATGGTAGTTGGAGCTAGACGCTAGGGACATTCGATTTCGGAAGTTGTTGGGGAATTCAGTATTAATAGGTCCACAGTGATAAGAATGTGCCAAGGATACTAAATTTCAGGCATTACCCCAAGACACGGACATTGCAAGACCGATAGCAGCAGCGTTTACATGGAGGTGGCACTGCTAACAGACAGACATCATTTCGTGAAATAACGGCGGAAATCAATGTGGGTAGTACGACGAACATACCTGTTTGCATAGTGCGGTGTAATTTGGCGTTAATGGGCTGTGGCAGCAGCCGACCGACGCGAGTACATTTGCTAATAGCACGACATCGCCTGCAGCCCCTCTCCGGGGTTCGTGACCATATCGCTTGGGCCCTAGACGAATGGAAAACCGTGGCCTCGTCGGATGAGCCCCGATTTGACCTGGTAAGAGCTGATGGTAGGGATCCAGTATGGCGTAGAGCCGACGGAGCTATGGATCGAAGTTGGCAATAAGGCACTGTGTAAGCTAGTAGTGGCTCCGTAATGGAGTGGGCTGTGTTTACTTTGAATGCACTCGGTCTTCTGGTCCAAATGAACTGGTCATTGGAAATGGTTACGTTCGGTTACTCAGAGACCATCTGCAGCCATTTATAGACTTCATTTTCCAAACAAAGACGAAAGTTTTATATGGATGAAAATGTGGAGTGTCACCCGGCTAGTTGTTAGCGGTTGGTTGAAGACCATTCGAGCGACTGGTTTGGCCACCTAGACATTATCGAGTGGTCGGTTCGAAGAAAAACTGCTGGACCGGTAACATTTTCGGAATTATGGACAGCTATAAAGGCAGCGTGATTCAATATCTCTGCAGGCGACTTCCAACGACTTGTTGAGTTCACGCCACGTCGGGTTTCCGCACTACACCGGTCAAACGGCGGTCCAACGCGATATTAATAGGTTTCCCATGCCTTTTGTCACTTCAGTGTATGATATGTCTCAAGAGGTCAGGCTGTAACTTCCATCGGACTGTAAGGACCCATATGGTTAAAAATTCAGTTGTATGAGTGAAGTTGGAATGATCAAAATAATTAATTGAGGCCATTCGGTAATTACTCATTTCCGTTAAAGGAGAGATAATTTCGGTGCTCTACATCAAGCTACGCGGAAAATAATGATCCAGAGCAAGAAACAAAAACCCACCATACGAGGATTGGAACATTATAGTGGCAACTATTTATTTACAGCTCGCACAAAATAGATACGTGTTTCAAAGTTTTACTGACATTCAAAGCAGTCACCAGCAATGTGCATAACCCGTTGCCAGCGATGTGGAAGTCGTAGGATGCTCTTAGCAGTGCCAGTTGTGTTGACAGTTCCAGCGGCGCGGTCTATTGCCCGACGAATTCGTAGCAGTTGTGAAGCGAATACCGTGAAGTGTGTCCTTCAGTTTAGAAATCGAGTTGAATTCACGAAGGCTTAAGTCAGGGGAGTGCAGTAGGTGATATAGCACTTAGCACCCCCATCAGTCAAACAAATCAGTAACAGCTTGCACAGTACGAGCTTGAGCATTGTCCTGCAAAATGATTGTCAGATCCTTCAGAAAGTGTCATCACTTCTGTCTCTATGCTGTTCATTTTTGGAACACAACCCTACGACCAGCTTAGAGTTAGAAGTTCTGACACTTCCTGCAGGGCCTCACCATCATTTTGCGGGACAATGCTCAAGCACGTACGGTGCAAGCAGTTACTGATTTGTTTGACTGATGGGCTTGCTATGTGCATTACCATCTACTGCACTCCCCTGACTTAAGCCCTCGTGAGTTCATCTCGATTTTTAAACTGAAGGGAACACTTCACGGCATTCGCTTAAGAACTGCTACAAATTCGTTGGACAATAGACCGCGCCGCTCGAGCCGTCAACTCACCTGGCAGTGCTAAGGGTATCCTACGACTTCCACATCGCTGGCAACGGGTTATACATAATGCTGATGACTACTTTGAAGGTCAGTAAAACTGTGAGACACGTATCTATTTTGTACGAGCTGTAAATAAATAGTTGCCACTATTAAAGTTCCAATGATCGTATATTTTTACGAATAGCTGAAGCACACAGCAAGTACTACGCATTATTTCTAGCTCATCCGCCAGACTCCGTACATAAACATCGCTAAGAGCTTAAAACACAACGTTGTGTACGTTGTAAACCAGAATGTCTCGGGTTTCCACTGTTTTGCACCTTTGTCGTCTCTCACAGACCTCCTCAGCAGATGGTAACAAATTCGAAGTAACGTGTCGTATGTCTCTAAAAGAAAAAGAAGAAGAACGTTTAGGATTAAACGTCGCGTCGAAAATGTCTCTGAAGTTGTAGCTTGAAACATGTGCTAGAGAGATGAAAATATGAAATAATCTGTGTGAGCCTACTAGGTTCCGTTGCACACATGGTCTGAAAAATACTTTCAGTATTAGATAACGAGCTACGTTAAGTATTGGAAATACGCTATCATAAGTATTGGAAACACATACATTGCTGAAGAGACACATTTTTTCAATTGATATAGTGCGGTTCTGCTGACCGTACTGCACTGTATATTCTTCTGGATGAAAAATTCATATCCAAAAATTTATCCCTTTCTTTTAAATTAAAACATTGTCTGTTTGAAACAATACATGCGATGTGCTGAGAACCATACGGGCCTAAAGCATACCGTCGTCGATTCTGAGATTATGGCTTGTTTGTATGTACCCGACATCTGTTGATGTTAACTAGTATTGCCAATCAGGCATCTACTTGCTCAGATTCTAGTGGCCCGTTAGTGTGGGGGTCAGCAAACGCGTTCTTGAGCTACTTTTCTAAAACTGATCAATAGAGCTATCCGAATCTTGGACATGGGACGTTAGCAACGAACATGCTAGCTGAGCAGTATTGTGCTTTATCATCTACGCTATGAGAACAACTGACATTAATTGTGCGTGGCGAGCCGCTTGAATCTGCGCGCAACTGCTTGATTGGCTAACTTCAATGCTAATGCTAATTAACTCGGAAACGGCTCAATATATCGACTCTTTCCCTTAACAATTATTGCTCAGCAGAACCTACCCTGTAAACCCCTACAAACTTTTCAGACAGTTCTGACTACTCTGCATATGAACATTCATGTAAAAATGCTGTCTCAGCAATTTCATATTTATTTCAGTGTTGGCGCTTTGCATCTGTGCCTTGGGCCCTTTTGTTCACAGTGCCTTCAGTTAAGCGTCAGTTTTCTACGGTTCATCAAGAAACTTTTATTTTTAAACTTGAAAACAGGCAAGAAAGCGTAGTAGCATGGTAAACTTCATTCGTAACACAGTAACATTTGAGCTATTTTTCCTCATAATCAGCACCAGAACTGAGATACCTGTTATCACGTGGTATTAACATTTGTATTTCTGTGTCGTACACGTCTGTCACTTTGGAATGGACAGTCGCTGTTAGCTCTTCGTCATTGCGAATATACTGAATGGCGGAATGATGCTTCTTTAGGTGCCAGAGAAAACGCGAACAGCGTAAGCAAGATCGGGACTGGACGGTGGATGGTGAAAGAGCTCGCAACCCAAATCCATGAAGCGTACGCACGTCATCTGCAGTGAGGATTCCACAACTATTGTTTTCAATGGCCAGTCGAAATTTTCACAGGTCCATCGCTGTGAGTGGTGGCAGTTGGAGGGGGGAGGGAGATAAGGCGAGGGATGGGGGGGGGGGAGGGAGCCAATGAACACTGTGCACATCACTTGTGCACTGACACTCAGTTTTAACTTCTTATTTCCAGGACATCCCCCAGAAGCCATGCACTCACTGCTCTTAGATTTCTGGGGTGGTATTAGCAGTTCATGTCTCACCACGCCTGACGATCCTGTTGAGGAACACGTCGCTGTCATAGTCCCACCGTTGTGTAGATGTCGGTGCTGCTCCTAAATAATTAATTTTGTGCTCGAGTGTCAGGTTTTTCGGTACTTAATTGGCACACACTGCCTTGAACAACACGTTCTTAGTGAGAGTTTCGTGCAACAAGTGGCTGCTGAGATCAAAAATCGTTGAGTGTTGATTCTAGATTATGCACCATCTGTTTGCTCATTACCTTTACCCAGTATACCCGTCACGGCTGGCAATGAAGCACTATCGGCGCTATGATTTTTACCTTTTATTTTGCTTGACGTATTCCCGTCTCTGTCTTCCTCTACAGTTTTTGCCCTCTACAGCTCCCTCTAGTACCATGGAAGTCATTCCCTCATGTCTTAGCAGATGTCCTATCATCCTGTCCTCCTTATCAGTGTTTTCCACATATTCCTCTCCTCTCCGATTCTGCGTAGAACCTCCTCATTCCTTACCTTATCAGTCCACCTAATTTTCAACATTCGTCTATAGCACCACATCTCAAATGCTTCGATTCTCTTCTTTCCGGTTTTCCCACTGTCCATGTTTCACTACCATACAATGCTGTACTCCGGACGTACATCCTCAGAAATTTCTTGCTCAAATTAAGGCCGGTATTTGATATTAGTAGACTTCTCTTCGCCAGAAATGCCTTTTTTGCCATAGCGAGTCTGCTTTTGGTGTCCTCCTTGCTCCGACCGTCATTGGTTATTTCACGGCCTAGGTAGCAGATTTCCATAACTTCATTGACTTCGTGACCATCAATCCTGATGTTAAGTTTCTCGCTGTTCTCCTTTCTACTACTTCTCATTACCTTCGTCTTTCTCCGATTTACTCTCAAACCATACTGTGTACTCATTAGACTGTTCATTCCGTTCAGCAGATCATTTAATTCTTCTTCACTTTCACTCAGGATAGCAATGTCATCAGCGAATCGCATCATTGATATCCTTTCACCTTGTATCTTAATTCCACTCCTGAACCTTTCTTTTATTTCCATCATTGCTTCCTCGATGTACAGATTGAAGAGTAGATGCGAAAGGCTACAGCCTTGTCTTACACCCTTCTTAATACGAGCACTTCGTTCCTGATCGTCCACTCTTATTATTCCCTCTTGGTTGTTGTACATATTGTATATGACCCGTCTCTTCCTTTAGCTTGCCCCTACTTTTTTCAAAATCTCGAACAGCTTGCACCATTTTATATTGTCGAACGCTTATTCCAGGTCGACAAATCCTATGAAAGTGTCTTGAGTTTTCTTTAGCCTTGCTTCCATTATTAGCCGTAACGTCAGAATTGCCTCTCTCGTCCCTTTACTTTTCCTAAAGCCAAACTGATCGTCACCTAGTGCATTCTCAATTTTCTTTTCCATTCTTCTGTATATTATTCTTGTAAACAGCTTCGATGCATGAGCTGTTAAGCTGATTGTGCGATAGCTCTCCCACTTTTCAACTCTTGCCGTCTTCAGAATTGTGTGGATGATGCTTTTCCGAAAGTCAGATGATATCTCGCCAGTTTCATATATTCTACACACCAACGTGAATAGTCGTTTTGTTGCCACTTCCCCCCATGATTTTAGAAATTCTGACGAAATGTTATCTATCCCTTCTGCCTTATTTGACCGTAAGTCCTCCAAAGCTCTTTTAAATTCCGATTCTAATACTGGATCCCCTATCTCTTCTAAATCAACTCCTGTTTCTTCTTCTATCATATCAGACAAATCTTCACCCTCATAGAGGTTTTCAATGTATTCTTTCCACCTACTTTAACAAGCGTTATTATACAGCGAACGTCGCAATCAATGGGGGAAACCATAAGGTTCAAATGGCTCTGAGAACTATGGGACTCAACTGCTGTGGTCATAAGTCCCCTAGAACTTAGAACTACTTAAACCTAACTAACCTAAGGACAGCACACAACACCCAGCCATCACGAGGCAGAGAAAATCCCTGACCCCGCCGGGAATCGAACCCGGGAACCCGGGCGTGGGAAGCGAGAACGCTACCGCACGACCACGAGATGCGGGCGAAACCATAAGACCCGCCATTTTCGGCCACAGCTGTAGCGTTACTGACGATATTAGAGACTTGTCCGGTCGTCATATGACTATTACCACGTGTGCTATATTTACGGCTAAATATGTTTAGTTGTTAAGAAACAGAGAAACTAAAATTATGAATAACCTCAGAATATAAAGAACTGTTAACAATTGCACTGTGTCTGGTGGAAGCTTCATCGAACCAATATTGCCGATTTCGTGTACTATTGTATTTGTGCATTGAGCAAGGGAAAAATGTCTGTCGATATGCCACTGTACACTTCGTAACCATTCATTAACATGGCCCCCAAAATAAATTTACGGTGACGACAGAAGATGTTTCACCTAGCCTTAACCGAACACCACTTCATTAAATTTACTCAATAGGGGTTCGAGGAAACGGCGTCACTTTTGTTCCGAAAAATCACATTTCAGTTCCATGAGCATCGCTGTTACACTCTTGGATGGGCTATTCCGACTTGTCAAAATCGTAACAGCGCGGCTCTGAATTCTTCAGCCCTGAGTCTCCGCCCATGGCTAATTGATAACGATTATGAACGCTGAAGCAACATCACACAACCATCTTGCATGTGGTCTCGTTTGCAGGTACGCCTGTACATTCCAGAAACTTTCCTGCAAATCTACTTCTTACGATCTTTCACAGTCTTCAAGAATACTTCTTCCACAAATGTCTGTAGATGGTTGCTCATAGCATTCAGGTACTCCCTGTTGCTGTTGTTGTTGTGGTCTTCAGTCCTGAGACTGGTTTGATGCAGCTCGCCATGCTACTCTATCCTGTGCAAGCTTCTTCATCTCCCAGTAGCTACTGCAGCCTACATCCTTCTGAATCTGCTTAGTGTATTCATCACTTGGACTCCCTCTACGATTTTTATCCTCCACGCTGCCCTCCAATACTACATTTGTGATCCCTTCATGCCTCAGAACATGCCCTACCAACCGATCCCTTCTTCGGGTCAAGTTGTGCCACAAACTTCTCTTCTCGCCAATTCTATTCAATGCCTCCTCATTAATTATGTGATCTACCCATCTAATCTTCAGCATTCTTCTGTAGCACCAAATTTCGAAAGCTTCTATTCTCTTCTTGTCCAAACTATTTATCATCCATGTTTCACTTCCATACAGGGCTACACTCCATACAAAGACTTTCAGAAATGACTTCCTGACAATCGAATCTATACTCGATGTTAACAAATTTCTCTTCTTCAGAAACGCTTTCCTTGCCATTGGCAGTCTACATTTTATATTCTCTCTACTTCGACCATCATCAGTTACTTTGCTCCCCAAATAGGGAAACTCAATTACTACTTTAAGCCTCTCATTTCCTAATCTAATTCCGACAGCATCACCAGATTTAATTCGACTACATTCCATTATCCTCGTTTTGCTTCTGTTGATGTTCATCTTATATCCTCCTTTCACGACACTGCCCATTCCGTTCAGCTGCTCTTCCAGGTCCTTTGCTGTCTCTAATTGATAACGATTACGAACGCTGAAGCAATATCACACTAACATCTTGCATGTGGTCTCGTTTGCAGATACACGTATACATTCGCAGAAACTTTCCTACAAATCCACTTCTTGCGATATTTCACAATCTTAAAGAATACTTCTTCCACAGATGTCAGTAGACTGTTGGTGATAACTTTCAGGTACTCCCTAATCAACTGAAAACTTCCGTTCTCGGTTATGTTTTCAGTCTTCTTCCCCACTGACGCCAGTGCAGTAGAGTAACACGATCAACATGCCTCACAACTTGACGTTTGAAAGTGCAAGTTTCCTGGATGAGGAAACTTTCATTGAGTTACGAGGAAATTTCACGTTTCGTATCAGTCTCGGAGGGAAATTTCCAAGTCTCGTCGCAAGTAAAGTATCTTTGCACGGGCAATACAGCATTACAAGTGTTTGCCGGATTGCTTTGTTTCTCCTTTCTTGAAGTAAGAAGCTATAGAACACAGTTTTGGAGACATTAGCCGTTTCACATACCATATCGGAACTATCTTCCAAATCTCTCTAATCGCGTGACGATCTCCTGTGTACGCTGATATGAAATTTCCTGTGGGGCAGCCTGGGCCTCGAACCCGGGATCTTCCTCTTTCGCAGGCAACAGCTCTATTAAATTAGCTACCCAAGCTCGCCTCACGACTCGTCCTCACAAATTTGCTTCCACCAGTACATCTCCTACCTTCCATAGGTCAGTGAAGTGGGCCTGTTTAAATAGCAGGACTGACACTCCCGTAAGAAAGGGTGTTGCGGAGACATTGCTTAGCCACAGCCTAGTGGACTGTCTCCACAATGAAATTTTCACTCTACGGTGGCGTGTAGCCTGGTACGAAACTTGCTGCCAGATTAAACCTGTGTGTCGGACCAGAAGTCGAACCCATAACATTTACCGTTCATGGGCCTGAGGTTTACGAACAGAGCTGTCTTTGCGCGACTCATGACCTGTCCTCGACTTTTACATCCACCAGCAAATCCTCTTCTATTTTCCAAATTTTACAGAAGGCGTTCTGCGTAGCTTGTGAGACTAAGACGCCTGGAAGCCAAGCTATTACCGATACATAGGTTAGCGACAGACTGGAGAATTGTTTCCGAAATGGTAACGTGCTCGGGTTACTGAATCTGTTAACTCTTTTCCGCCAAAGGCAAAGATCCGACGTTCCATTTCTGGCACGTCGCCCATTTTAATCTGTCTGGATGTTTCAATTGATGTTGCCATCTGTTGTCGGTCATGATCCTTTAACACGCTTTTGAGGCGCATCCGAAGTGACTTTTGTGTCGATAGATTCTATTTCCCAGGAAATTTTCAGTTCCGTAGCATAAAAGAAAGGAAGGAAGAAGGGTTCAACGTCCCGTGAACATCGCGATCCTTCCAGGAGGAGCACAAGCTCGGACTGTCAGGGATAGGGAAGGAAATAGGCCGTGCTACTCTCAAAGTAATCATCCCGACATTTGGCTGTATCCATTTAGGGAGATCACGGGAAGCTGTACCTGGATTGCCTGAAGGGGGTCTCAAAACGGTTCAAATAGCTCTGAGCACTATGGGACTTCTGAGGTCATCAGTCCCCTAGAACTTAGGACTACCTAAACCTAACTAACCTAAGGACATCACACACATCCATGCCCGAGGCAGGATTCGAACCTGCGAACGTAGCGGCAACGCGGTTCCAGAGTGTAGCGCCTAGAACTGCTCGGCCACTCAGTTGTTCTCCCGAATGCGAGTCCAGTGTGCTAACAACCGCACCACCTGGCTCGGTCAATTCGCACAGCTCTTCTACTAGCAAATTTCGGTGCATTACTCGTCATCGAGACACGCTAGGTAAACCACTTTTTTTTTTTTTATCATCAGTCTACTGACTGGTTTGATACGGCCCGCCACGAAGTCCTTTCCTGTGCTAACCTCTTCATCTCAGAGTAGCACTTGAAACCTACGTCCTCAATTATTTGCTTGACGTATTCCAATCTCTGTCTTCCTCTACAGTTTTTGCCCTCTACAGCTCCCACTAGTACCATGGAAGTCATTCCCTCGTGTCTTAGCAGATGTCCTATCATCCTGTCCCTTCCCCTTATCAGTGTTTTCCACATATTCCTTTCCTCTCCGATTCTGCGTAGAACCTCCTCGTTCCTTACCTTATCAGTCCACCTAATTTTCAACATTCGTCTGTAGCACCACATCTCAAGTGCTTCGATTCTCTTTTGTTCCGGCTTTCCCAAAGTCCATGTTTCACTACCATACAATGCTGTACTCCAGACGTACATCCTCAGAAATTTCTTGCTCAAATTAAGGACGGTATTTGATATTACTAGACTTCTCTTGGCCAGAAATGCCTTTTTTGCCATAGCGAGTCTGCTTTTGATGTCCTCCTTACTCCGTCCGCCATTGGTTATTTTACTGCCTAGGTAGCAGAATTCCTTAACTTCATTGACTTCGTGACCATCAATCCTGATGTTAAGTTTCTCGCTGTTCTCCTTTCTACTACTTCTCATTACCTTCGTCTTTCTCCGATTTACTCTCAAACCATACTGTGTACTCATTAGACTGTTCATTCCGTTCAGCAGATCATTTAATTCTTCTTCACTTTCACTCAGGATAGCAATGTCATCAGCGAATCGCATCATTGATATCCTTTCACCTTGTATCTTAATTCCACTCCTGAACCTTTCTTTTATTTCCATCATTGCTCCCTCGATGTACAGATTGAAGAGTAGGGGCGAAAGGCTACAGCCATGTCTTGCACCCTTCTTAATACGAGCACTTCGTTCCTGATCGTCCACTCTTATTATTCCCTCTTGGTTGTTGTACATATTGTATATGACCCGTCTCTCCCTTTAGCTTGTCCCTACTTTTTTCAGAATCTCGAACAGCTTGCTCCATTTTATATTGTCGAACGCTTATTCCAGGTCGACAAATCCTACGAAAGTGTCTTGATTTTTCTTTAGCCTTGCTTTCATTATTAGCCGTAACGTCAGAATTGGCTCTCTCGTCCCTTTACTTTTCCTAAAGCCAAACTGATCGTCACCTAGCGCATTCTCAATTTTCTTTTCCATTCTTCTGTATATTATTCTTGTAAACAGCATCGATGCATGAGCTGTTAAGCTGATTGTGCGATAATTATTAGAGAAGTGTAATAACACAGGATCAAACTGGGAACTTGTATCTACCACATTCTTGGTTTCGTGCACGAACGGTGACTGCTGCGTTTCATGAGATAGTTGTTTGCTGACCCATTTCTGATTTCTGCGAAAATCTCCTGAATGGTAATGATCCTCGACCATAAAAAAGTTTGCAAAATTCTTCATCAGGATGACGTCGGCGGTACATGGCTAGAGACGTCTGCGTCTGTGCGACTACTCATTCTTAAAAACGGAGTGGCATTTTTTATTCAGTTTGGACCCTTCTTTCCTTCAGTGACGTATAGTAGAGTGATACAGTGTATTTCTTATTACATACTCCATAGGCATCCTACGTAATCCAGTTGGTTTTCCACTCTTGAGTGAGTGTAGTTGACTTCCTGCCCGGAGAAACTTGCCTCTGTATCTGTTATTTGGTGTTCATGAGACTAATGTAAAATGAAACGTCAGAAAATCTTCTTCAGTGAAATGTCATTAATGGAATAAAGCATTGAGATCTGACTGAGTGACTGGACTGATGACCTTGCTCGTTTGAAGTTAAAGACCATAATTTCTTACGATTTTTAGTCAGATGATTAGCTAGAATTTTACTAGCTGTATCGTTGAACACGCTTGGAAATGTTTACGTTTATTTTCGCCTCTTTTTAATTTTGTTCACCAAGAAAGTTTCGTCTTATGGAAGGCTGGCTGGTGCAAAGAATCAGTGAAGGTTATGTGAATAAAGAAATTGGAATGACACATTAGTGGAAGTAGTGAAAGGACTCTCCTTATCAAGTAAATGCGAAGTAAGGAAGGGATCACAAGTAGTCTGGTCCAGGCGAAGAAACCGTTATTTAGTAAAACAGCACAACTTTAATCACACATTTATATCGAAACAAGGAGTTTCTTAAAGACTACTTCTGGTTTGCGGCACTGCATGGAAATGGAAGTTGACCATCATAAATCCGGATAGGCAGAAATTGTAAGCACTGGAAATGGACAGATAAGCTATGAAATATACGTACACTAAGAACCATAGCCTGAAGATTATGTAAGACTCAACCAGCAGAAGGCACTGGTTATCGGGACATCTGCTGTGGAATCCATTGATAGTTGATTAAGCGCTGCATGGAGATTTAGCTGTAAAAATAATACGTGTAGACAAATACTAGAATTTTCATTACATGTAGACAAAGCCTAGAATTTTCATAAAGCGTGATGTTCCACAGAGATGATAAGTAGTGTACAAGATGGTAAAAGTTAGAAAGTAATATCAAACGATTCGTAACAATGATAACTATAACAATAAATGTGCTAACACTTGCATTAGAAGCAAATGATTCTCGGAATGAAGAAATAAGGTCCATTGTGTGGTTCGAAGTTTTGATAGTAGCAAGAGATTAGTTTAACGAACAATTAACAATCGGTATGTGTAATACATAAAGCTTTATAATATTGGAGACATCCTAGATGTTAGTAACATCCTGCCACGACATTTCGGCATAGTCTTCTGGTCATCTTCACGTGTATACTGATGATTGTGTATCGGTCAAAGCTTCAATACGAATTCGGGATGATTTATTTTCTTTGATTTCGCTAGTCAAACATTTCCATGAATATTGCGAAGGGTTATAATTGTATAATTATCAATGCGGTAGGGTCTGCATCTGCGATGAAATTTTTGAAAAATTTCTTGAAGCCCCTAGCTGCTGTTCTCTTTATTTCCTGTACGATTGTATAATTTCGGCCTTAGGCCTTTTTCTAGTATTTTATGGATGATTCTTTAGTACCGGGTTATGTCATATACGTCGTTGATCCTATGAAATCATGTTAGGTCAAAAAAAAGAAATATTAAAATCCGAGGTGTTCACGCTGTTTTTGGAGCACCTATTATTGTATAAGCATAACATGATGTCATAGGAGCAACGACGTATATGATATTACCTGCTACTAAAAAAATCATCCATAAAATACTTGAATATCTCATAAGGCCGAATTTGTACAATCGTACAGGAAATAAAGAAAATGGCAGCTGAAGGCTTCAAGAAATTTTTAAAAAGATTCTAATTGCATTTTAGACAATTCATAACTATTTGGTAAAAGCTTCTAGAAGTGTTAGGATGATGCTTTCGTTTGTATTTTCACACCTGTAACTTGTTTCATGCGGCCCGCCAGTAACACACATGGCCTCTGTACACAAATTTGCCCATCTAATACAGTGGTTTCTATTGCCATCTGCATCCTCATGCCGTTCGTCATTGCTGATTCTTCTACCTCTTAGGAGCGGTTTCCCATCGCAGAGGCAAGAGGGTGCTCCAAGTATCTGTCCACACCTCGGCGGTTGGCAGAACGAAAGTACGAGGGTGGTTTGTAAAGTTCTCGGAATAACCAAGTCAGGTCAGTTTACCGTAACGAGTTGTTCACGTGATATTCATTAGACTGCCGCCTGTAAGCACGTGCCACGTCAGTGCTCTCGAAAGAGACCTGTGGTGGTGACGTCACTCTGTCGTTGTTCCCGCGTAGTGATTTGCGAAGATGAAAAAAATGGAGATTCGAGCAGTGATTAAGTACTTTGTAAAGCAAGGTATGAAAGCAAATGACATTCACGCCGATTTGCAGACTACAGTGGGGAACTCATGCTCCTCAAAATTCAACTGCTGTCAAGAAGACAAATGAATTCAAATCTGGTCAGGAGAGCTTAGATGATGGTCGGCCAAGATGTGTCACTAGTCCAGAAATCATTGCAAAAGTGCACAAAATGTTCATGGAGAATCGCCGATTGAAAGTGCGTGAAATATCTCATGCATGCCAGATGTCATCTGAAAGGATATATCACATTTTAACTGAAGAATTAGAAATTAAAAAATTATCTGCAGAATGAGTGCCGCAACTCTTGACACTAGATCAAAAATATGTGCCGTCGCCATGGCAAAATTACACGAAGTAAGGTGTAAATTGTTGCTACACTCACCTTATTCACCTGATATGACACCGTCAGACTTCCGTCTCATCCCAAACTGAAAAATTTTCGTGGTGGACGAAGATTCACTTCAAACGAAGAATTGACAGTTGGAGTTGACAACTATGTAGCAGACCTGGAGGAAACTCATTTTCGAGATGGGATCAAATTACTGGAACATCTCTGGACCAAGTGCGTTAATCTACAAGGAGGCTACATTCAAAAAGTTTCAGTAATGTACGTACTTTTTTCCTATTCCGTTCCGATAACTCTGGTAACCACCCTCGAACATCAATGTATTGGAAGCCTTGGCCACGCTAAAAAAACGTCTGGTAGCGAAACTGGGATCCGGCCGCTTTGGTGGTCACTCAACAATGCTGCTCGTACAACGCCTGATATTATAGATGCATGCTTGATAATGGAAGCAATTCTGAAGAACACTCAAGATACGCTCAAAGGATTTGTTTATCTAGAAAAGGTATTAATGTGAAATGGTGCGAGATTTTCGTAATTCTGAGAATAGTACGTGCGAGATGGCGGATGATGTACAGTACTTACAAGAAAAAAGGGTGAACAGTGGTTGGAAAACCAAGAACGAAGTGCTTGGAATAAAATCGGTGTAACACAGATAGGATGTCTTCGTGTCTGCTGTTCTATCTGTACATTGAAGAAGGAAAGACGGAAATAATACACATCAAAAAAAGTTTTCCATCACCTCGGTTCCGAGAGTTCCGGAACCTGTACAGAAATTTGGAATAGAGATGAACATAAACAACATTTTCGCCCTTTTTATTGCTCACGAAAACCACACATTGCATGTTGTACCACCGAACAGCGAGAAATTCAGAGGTGGTGGTCCAGATTGCTGTTCACACCGGTACCTCTGATACGCAGTAGCACGTCCTCTTGCATTGATACATGCCTGTTTTCGTTATGGCGTACTATCGATCAAGTCACTGTTGGTCCAGATTGTCCCACACTTCAACTGCGATACGGCGCAGTTCCCTCAGAGTGGGCCGGCCGGAGTGGCCGAGCGGTTCTAGGCGCTACAGTCTGGAACCGCGCGACCATTACGTTCGCAGCTTCGAATCCGGCTTCGGGCATAGATGTGTGTGATGTCCTTAGGTTTATTAGGTTTAAGTAGTTCTAAGTTCTAGGGGACTGGTGACCTCAGCAGTTAAGTCCCATAGTGCTCAGAGCCATTTGAACCGTTGTGAACCTCAGAGAGGTTGGAGGGTCACGCCATCTATAAATAGTCCTTTTCAATCTATCGCAGGCATGGTCGATAGAGTTTGTGCTCGAATAACATGCTGGCCACTCTAGTCGAGCTATGTCGTTATCCTGAATGACGTCATTCACAAGATGTGGACGATGGTGGCACGAATTGTCGTCCATGAAGAAGAATGCCTCGCCAATATGGTGCCGATATGGTTGCACTATCGGTCGGAGTATAGCATTCACGTGTCGTACAGCCATTACGTCGCCTTCCATGACCACCAGCGCCTTACGTCGGCCCCACATAATGCCACCATAAAACACGAGGGAATTTCCACCTTGCTGCACTCGCTGGACAGTGTGTCTAATGCGTTCACCCTGACCGGGTTACCTCCAAACACGTCTCCGACGATTGTCTGGTTGAAGGCACATGCGACATTCATCGGTGAAGAGAACTTGATGCCAATCCTTAGCGGTCCATGCGGCATGTTGTAGGAACCGCTTGCACCACGATGCATGATGTGGGTTCAAAGATGGACCTCGCCATGGACTTCGGGAGTGTAGTTGCGTATCATGCAGCCTACTGTGCTGGTTTTTAACATCTAAACGTAGAGTCTCAATGTTCGTTTGATTTAGAAAACATAATAGACAGCGAGCGGCTCATGTAGAAATATGTGTACTAAATTGCTAGTCGTCTTAAAACATTCACTAAATTTGATATGGGACGTTTGACTCATTGATGCCCCAAACGTTCAAATGCGGCAGTGAATTTACTATAATAATTGGTTTAAGTGGTCTTTAAGGCGACGTCGCTCACGTAGTTCAGATTTCAGTGGATGTTCTCCCACTGCGGCTGGAGGCCTTTTGCCTCGTTTCTCTTTCCTTTCTCCTCTTTCTTTCGATAACGAAATAAATCTAGAGCACTGTTAGTTGCAGCTATATTAGTACCTCGATTTGTTGGTAACATTTGTTTTTAATGGAAATAAGGAATTATTTCATGATATATGCAGTCAAATTCGCCAGTTGCATAGATAATCGATATTAGGTGGACATCACTGCTAAATCTAAAACGACAACTGAATGGACAATTCACGTGGCTTCATGGATAATAGAATTAATCTAGGATACGATAAAGCGGAGGTTTTACTATGTTGCACAGCTACTGTAACAGTAAAATTTACTTGTTATAACTTTTAGGAGACATTGCAGTTCCGTAGCAATGGATTGTGAGATGTTAGAAGTCGAAACGTACTTGGCTTACTCCAGGCAGGACGTGTGGCCGTACTATATTTAAACCATCGGGCATGTGATTCAAAGATCTCCTCTGATATGAACTCTGACAACTCAATTTTTTAGACACTTGATAAAACCAATATTCCACCTGCACGTATTTCTGGCGGTGAGACAAAATAAAATAACAAGTAACAGAGGAGAGCTGTTATTCCTGCGTTTTCTTGGACACAGTTTTCGTTACTTCATAGCTATATGTAATTGTACAGCAACAAATGAAACAGCATTCACCATCGTATGTTGCTATAGCGGTACAGAGGCACACTGCTGGTATCAAAAGCGCCAGTGATGCAGCCACAAATAAAATGGCAGAATTCTGAAAGATAAAACAGTCAGGTCTGTGTGAACTCTGAAGGGTACGTGATCAGCTGATATGTCAGCTGAGAAGAAATTAAAAAATTACACTAATTTTGTTATTGAAGAAGTACGAACAGTTAATTGAGGCTGGATAGCTCAGTCGATAAGAGCATTATTAAAATGGTACAAACTGAGGTGCAATTTTAACGACATCTACATTTGAAAGAGAAATTAGAACACAAAATGTACAACAGAACAGGCTAAAACATCAAGTCAGGCCAATAGCTTGAAAATATGGTTGAGCCAGTTACCCCGTATGTAAACTACTATCTTTCACATAAAAATTTAAGTGGGCCAGAAAGGCAACAAGCCCTTCAAAAACTTCCAGTTTCATGTCATTGTCACCCGAAATGGAGGACACATAGGTTGAAAAACAGCTTCCAGGGCTCTTGTCGTGATACACAAGACGTTTTGTTGGACTGTGGTGTACAGATACAAGTAAATTACAAGGGCTGCACAATGCAGCAGTAACTCTTGTGTCATAGGACAATAGGACATAGGGCTGTATAGATGCGCGCTAACATCGTATCGCCCCAGTGATACAACTGAGGAAAGCCGTGACATACCCTCTACTTCGAAACTTCGAACCACTCTTCCCCCCTCCCCCCCCCCCCCCCAACACCGACCACACTGTCACAAAGAGTTGCCATCCTTGGCTGCAACCTTGTTACCTTGAATTTTCACGTGTCATCATAGCCAGTAGGACGATCTTTCACTTCCCCCTTATAGCAGGAATCAAATCGTGCGTAGTTTGTAATTTCTGATCTCGTGCATGTAACTCCTGAAGAGAAAGAGGAACACTCAGGAGAGTTTCATCACAAGTATCAATACTTCGAATAAATCTCACGTCCAGCAGTTACCTGAATATGATAAAACCCTCTTTGTAATCAATTACGGGTTACATAATTTGCGATTAAAGAGGACACATTCGTTAAATTTCAGGGTCGAATTCCACGACTGTGTCTCTACGTTCTCAACTTTCTTTTAGTATGCTGCAACATAGTTGCATTCCTTATCTAAAGTATTAGAGAACAATATTTTGAAACTCATTTAGGCTAATCTCGTAAGTGTACTCAAACAGTTTTAAGGCATTCTGTGTCTCTTTAACAATAGCATTAAAAACTTTTATTAATATAATTCTTGGATTCTGTTTTTTCTCTCTCAGTTTTTAGCGGATATACACTGCTGAAAATCAAGTTTACAGAGGGAATCATGCTGTGGCCAAGCGGTTCTAGGCGCTTCAGTCTGGAACCGCGTGACCGCTACGCACAGGTTCGAATCCTGCCTCGGTCATGGATGTCTGTGATGTCCTTAGGTTAGTCAGGGTTAAGTAGTTCTAAGTCAGGGCTTCACAACATACGTGCTCGCGGAGCGAGAGCACGGAGCAGCGCGAGCACGCTACCCCCACTACCCGACCAGAGCGGAGAGTGGGGAGAGTCACGTGGGGCACACAACAGCTGCCGCCAGTCAATGTAAATCCGCGGCCACCTGCAGGGATATCACTGACGAATTATTACTGTGACAAATGAAACAAATAAAGGAGAATGTACACGTGCCACATAATTTTATTAGCTTAGTATATGCCTCTACATTCGTATTAATTTGTGAACTGTTACACAATAAAAGGTGTCACTGAAGTGTGGGATTCTCTGTTATCTTGTACTTTTTGCCCTTCACAATTGCGTCTATGTTCGGAGTAATCGTTCTTGTGCATCGTAGGCGCAGCGTGCAGTTTAAGTTTCGATCAGACAATGCGTTTCTCAGGTGTGTCTTGTTACATTTCATTGCAGAGTACAGTTATTCACAAACATACATGGAACCGAACATTGATATTATTGTAGCCGCCAGTTTGTGCAAATGAGGAAATCTATCCTGAGGGAAGTGTCTGCAAATTCCAAAATGTTTTTCTTGTTCTGAAATTTGTCTCTGTTTTCTCTGTCACACTGCAGGTCAATAATTTCTAGTTGCAGCTCAGGACGAATCTCTTCAATATTCGCTGAATATGGAGAGGAGAACCGATCAGAATCACTCTCTAGTGCTGTCAGATCTTGAAAGCGTTCATCAAATTCTTCCTTAAGGGCAACTAAACTACGTGAATAACGTTCACAGTCTTTGTGAACATCTTACATGGATGATAATTTAGGAAAATGAGCTAGATTTCCTGTTTCCAGCTGACTCACCCAAAGTGTCAATTTCATTTTAAAAGCTCGTATTCGATCTATGAAATGAGTAATTAGCAGATCTTTACCTTGTAGTTAAATGTTCAAAGCATTCAGATGGCTAGTTAAATCTGCTAAGAACGCGAGATCACATTTCCATGAAGGCTCTTTCAATTCAGGAACACACATGTTATTTATTTCCAAGAACATATTTATCTCATCTAATAGGCAAAAATTCGATTTAATAATTTGCCACGACTAAGCCAGCGGACCTCGCTGTAAGAAGGTAGGCTACCATACCGGCTTTCTACATCCTCAAGAAAGCTTTTAAATTGTCTGTGTTGTCGCCCATGCTTCCTTATATAATTGGTTGTGCGAACAACAACACTCATCACATTTTTTTAGAGTGATACTCTTTGCACATAAGTTTTCCTGGTGGATCACACAGTTAACGCCCCTTATTTCATTCGGCACGGTCAGTTTTTGCATTTTCTCCTTCAACAGCGCAACGAAACCTAATGTTTTCCCTGTCATCGCTGGTGCACCGTCTGTAGACACTGAAACTAAAGAATTCCACGACAATCCTATATTTTCAACACTACTTAAAATATCACCTCCGGTTGTAGTGTTCTTCATGGCTACTACATCGAGGACCTCCTTCCTCACCTAATGATCTCTATTAAGACCTGTAATAAATATGGACAGCTGCGCTGTTCCAGTGATATCAACACTTTCGTCCAGAGCTAGAGAATACGCCATAAAATCTTTATAGATATTTGCAAGCTGGCTCTGGACGTCGTCTGCCATGTCCTGTATGCGACGCATAATGGTCATGTCAGATAATGCCACAATCCGAAACTGTTCAACTGGAGATGGACACCCGCTGCAACTACCAAACATCTTTTATTAAATCGCCATCAGTGAAAGGGCGCAGGGATTTTGCTAAAAACAAAGCAATTTTGTAGCTCACTCTGAGAGCTGCCTCAGTTGATTTTTCTTCGTCATCCAGATCTTCTTCGGATAGCTTCCTTTTAAGTTTAATAACTTCCTGTGCACGATCTGGTCCATCACATTTTCCACTTCCGTAGTATTTCGCGTGGTACGACATATAATGTGGCTGCAAATTAAATTTCCTAAAAGAATTCAGCGTTTTGTGACATACTAAACATTTTGCAACACCATCTTTTTCTGTAAACAGATACAATTCCTCCCAATGGGGGTTGAACTACGAAAGCAAGGTTGGGGTTACACAACGGCGACTTGACATGATTCTTAACCAGCGAAGTGACTGTTAGAACTGATCGTAGTACTTTTAACGTTACACAGTCGGCGCGAATTCAATAGGCACGCTGCGGTCCTATTCATACGTGCGCGAGCATTTCCCCTCCCTTTCCTCCCTCCCTACTCCGCGACCTTGCAGCTGCCCGCGAGCACGTGCCTGAGCAGACACGAGTACTCGCGCTCAAAACCGGCCAGTTGTTAAGCCCTGTTCTAAGTTCTAGGGGACTGATGACCTCAGAAGTTCCATAGTGCTCAGAGCCAGCCAAAATCATGCTGGTGAGTAACTGTTTTGCCGTCTTTTCCATGTCAACAACTAACTAACTCTTCAACGATCCATAATCCATGCCCATTAAGTAAAAAAAAAAGTCCATACTAAGCAAAAATGTCTCTCGGACTTGACTGTTTTATAATTGCACTCTTTCTTTCGACGGCATCTTATATGTGCAAAATAGGACACAGTTATATGACACAGGGAAGGTACAGCAAGTGTTTCCTGGGACACCCTCTACATATTGCAACAATGAATCAATGAATGACGTTACACTTACATTGCTATCCCCGCTCTCTCAGGCGGCGTTGGCTTAAGCCAGCCCTCTTTCCCTCTCTGTTTGTGTGTATGTGTGTGTGTGTGTGTGTGTGTGTGTGTGTGTGTGTGTGTGTCAGTGAGTGAATATGTGTGTGTCGCATAAGAAGAAACCCCTTTTTTAGCTTTCGTTCCTTCTCAAAATAGCGTATGATTCTTGCTACCTACTTTTGGATGGTTATTCTCATGTATTGAGCACAGCTTGTCCGACGTAATAATAGGCATCTTCCGTATGACGAGCGTTCTCAGTCAGATATCATCGGCCGGCCGAAGTGGCCGTGCGGTTAAAGGCGCTGCAGTCTGGAACCGCAAGACCGCTACGGTCGCAGGTTCGAATCCTGCCTCGGGCATGGATGTTTGTGATGTCCTTAGGTTAGTTAGGTTTAACTAGTTCTAAGTTCTAGGGGACTAATGACCTCAGCAGTTGAGTCCCATAGTGCTCAGAGCCATTTGAACCATTTTAGCCAGATATCATCTTTCACAGACTTCAAAAACTGCTCTACCTTTCCTCAACTCCTGAACACAGATTTAATGTTGTCTCTTCATGATGCGGTTAATTCAAATAAGTACCTGGGTGTAAAAATTACGAACAACTTTAGTTGGAAAGACCTCATAGATAATATTGTGGGGAAGGTGAGCCAAAGGTTGCGTTTCATTGGCAGGACACTTAGAAGATGCAGCAAGTCCACTAAAGAGACAGCTTACACTTCACTCGTTCGTCCTCTGTTTGAATATTGCTGCGCGGTGTCTGATCCTTACCAGGTGGGATTGACGGAGGACATCGAAAGGGTGCCAAGAATGGCAGCTGGTTTGTATTATCACGTAACAGGGGAGAAAGTGTGGCAGATATGATACGCGAGTTGGGATGGAAGTCATTAAAGCAAAGACGTTTTTCGTCGCGGCGAGATCTATTTACGAAATTTCAGTCACCAACTTTCTCTTCCGAATGCGAGAATATTTTTTTGGGCCCAACCTACATAGGTAGGAATGATCATCAAAATAAAATAAGAGAAATCAGAGCTCGAACAGAAAGGTTTAGGTGTTCCTTTTTCCCGCGCGCTGTTCGGGAGTGGAATGGTAGAGAGATAGTATGATTGTGGTTCGATGAAGCCTCTGCGAAGCACTTAAATGTGAATTGCAGAGTAGTCATGTAGATGTAGATGTAGAAAATGTATATTGTAATGCATAAAATATCCAGGACTGATACGTAGTCCCTTTCTTATAAAATGTCTGTGATGCACAGCCCGTGACCGAGGTACTAGGTTGACTGCAGGCAAAGTGCAGCCTTTCTTCGCGGCGCCAATAGAAGGGGGGATGGGGATAGCGGGCCCGTAGCCCCGACCGCCCTTTAACCGCAGGAAACATCCCTCGTACTCGTCTGATAGGAGGTTTAGTGGACCTGGCGTGTCCTGAAGGGACATGAGTAAGGAAAACTCCCCATCGCTATCCGGCACTGAACGCGGAATCTCCAGGGCTGGAGTATAGTGTTGTTGCCGTTAGACGACACACGACCACTTCATTTTTATGACTATGTGAAAAATGTAAATTGTTAAATACATAATGTGTAATGTTTCTCTTTTCATTTAACAACAAAAAGTCCAAACAATGTTTACTGCGAGAATGTTGAAAGAACTCTGTAATTTCTCTATGAAAACCTTTCTCTATGAAATCCTTGTAAAATACACATTTTGCCGCGTTATGATGTCATCGTTTGAAATTGATGATTGTTTCCGAACGAGCCAAAGGCTTGTGGCCAGTGACAATGTTCCTGGTCGTCCATATTACCGATTTGACATTTCGTCAAAATCTGCTTCTAATGAAGAACAGGTATGATCAGTGGTGATATTAATGCGAGGAAGATGCCAATGGCCGGCCGCGGTGGTCTAGCGGTTCTGGCGCTGCCGTCCGGAACCGCGGGACTGCTACGGTCGCAGGTTCGAATCCTGCCTCGGGCATGGGTGTGTGTGATGTCCTTAGGTTAGTTAGGTTTAAGTAGTTCTAAGTTCTAGGGGACTTATGACCTAAGATGTTGAGTCCCATAGTGCTCAGAGCCATTTGAACCATTTGAAGATGCCAATGACAGCATTACGGAAGCTGAGATACGACTGAGCTACAAAAGCAACTTCTCTGCCATGTTGGAGCAGTACTGTGGCATATAGTCACCCAGTAGCTCCTTCTTGTATTGCAGAACATCACAGACCAGTGTAAATTATTCTGTTCCTGCCAAAAATTAGTTCTTCTTGCATTAACAAAAGTAGCACGCATGAGCTATCATTACTGTAGTACATGAATTTTTCACGTGACGAAACAGATACTGAAGACTGGCAAATATGTTCATTGATTCAGAATTTAAACTTGTGTGATAAGAATCACGGTGCATTCCACTTGGCAATGTACATTTGAATTTTCCAAATTTAGTGGCCTTTTACGTTGGGGTTAAGTACTGTGAACTTGTAACGCAGTGACTTTGTCAAGTACATAATCCACGTGGCGAGGCGACAGCGTCTGTCTAGACCAGTCTCCATCACAAAGCAAGAGAGAATCACAAAATTAATTGTTTAATTATGATCACAGATTCGAACTCCCCATAAAAATCCGAGTTATGTGATACCGATCAGTAAATTAATTGCCAAGTCTTCAATTTTAACTACTCAATTAATACCACTGAAGTAATTTTCCAATGTTTGCTAACACTACCGAGATAGTGTCTACATAGTGGATTATCTGATCACAGCGCCTGGATAATTGTGGCATTTCCCGTTGTAATATAAGAAACGGCCAAGGTGGCGAAATCTAAATTGGTTTCCTGTCCGTTGTTGAGAATCGTTCTTGAAGCCAGGTGGTAGCGGAGATATACACAATTCTCCCGCTTTCTGGCAACCAGCACCAATTGGTGCTATAGAGCTTGAAGGCAAGAAGATCGTCGCTACAGTTCGCGAGAACAGCAGGTTTGCTTACAAGGACGTTTCCGTACACCTCGAAGGTGCACTGTAATTCATCGATCGAGTCTTTAAGAAGTCTCTGTAGCAGCTCTGCGTCCCATTCAGTTGCAATTTCTAAATGTGTCGACCTTGCAAGGTTCATTGTGCAGCTGTTACCTGCATTTTGCGGCAACTGTTGTTCGACATTACCTTGGGAGCAACAATGTGTCAGCCATCCACGAGGTGCTCGTGATGACGCAACTACGATCTTCCCGACTGTGCTGTCGCCACGTTTTAACAGAAAGATACCGGCGCTGCAGACCGACATGTAGCGTGGTGAGGTCAGCTGTCCTCTCCCTGTTACTGTGATCGTATTGGTGGCCCATGACTAACGTCTTTAGTTAGACTGATCAAGT
This sequence comes from Schistocerca serialis cubense, assembly GCF_023864345.2. Lineage (NCBI taxonomy): Eukaryota > Metazoa > Arthropoda > Insecta > Orthoptera > Acrididae > Schistocerca > Schistocerca serialis. Next base: position 737,359,792 of record NC_064643.1, on the reverse strand, counting down.
TAATTCATTTATTCGATTCCTCTAGAGACAGGTCTTTATTCTGAAGACGTTACTGTTTGTGTGAAATTCTCTTATTTTGAATTGTCCTATATCAAAGTCCGTTGCTCACCCAGTGCCTGCATTATTGTGAGGGATAGTTTAGGAAACTTATGACAGGGCTACCTCTCGTTAACGTATCCATTTCTAAATAGACATATTGCCTGACTATACTGACATTCGTTAGTCTGTAGCTTTCATGCTGTCCCTTTTTGTTAATCAATTCTTTAGTAGTGAGGAAACGCCTGCTGTAAGAAACGAATTCCAAGATCTCAGACATAAAGTTCAGTAGGGGATTGAGCTGCTAGAGAACCATGATGGTAACATTTCCGAAGACTATTTCTTCCATCATTTGATAATTTGTATTAATCCAGTCTCACACGAGAAGAGCCGACAGAGCACACAGCTACAGCTATTCACCTTACATAAGCTCAAGGTATTCACTATAATTGCTCTACAAGGTACACTGATTTGGGTAATATCGAAGTGTAACCGAAGCTGTGTCTGTGCCAATGTCACTGTAAGCACAAATGTGGTTCTTCCTTTCATCTTCAGTTTTGTGTTTTGTCAAACGAAAGTTCGCTGGCGTTGTAAGTACATGTGTTAACAGATTAACATTCGCTCCTTTCTGAATTTTAAAATTTTCCCTACGGACTGAATATTTAAAGAAATTCCCTGTTTCTTCTGCAACATCCAAAGGACGGCGTCATATGGATTCTTCAACATCACTCGCAAAACTTGTTAAAGGTCGTACATTTGATGTGGGTGCAAAATTGACTCCTTTACCTAATGCAGACAGCGTCTGTGCAGTACCGCTGCCGCGGCAATAGAAGACAAAACCTTGGCATGTACGACAACCTTGCGAATGGAGTCGATTTTGGCAGAAGCCACTCCAGCAACCGAATCCCATAAACAGGAATGAAATGCACTGTAACCTTTAGATGTAGACGTAAAATTCTCTTACAACAAAACCACTCTTTCACTGTACCACGAGTAGACTTATTCGCAATCTTCCGTGCAGCGACTGTATTATGGGTGGTAGGACGTCAAATGGACCGACTTGGAGCAGGAGAGGCACCACAGGACATTTTATTTTCTACTGTCTATACTTTTACAAATAAATTCATAAAACTTTGTCAGCATGACAACGAAGGATTCAGGATCCACACTCATAGCAGTGGAAGTGCAAAAACATAGCAAAATAAATTGTTTTTAGATATGAAATTTCATCATTTTTCACTGTTGGCTGCATTTGTTGCTATAGGTACATTTTTCTTCTCAAGTGAGAGAGATTCTTTGATGAATTTTGCTCAGCATTCAAACCATACTTACAGATGTATGAAACTCTTGAATTTTCCAAATCTATTAAAAACTGTTGTTAAACTTGAGGTAATTAACTACAAAATTTGATTTTTTTTCTAAACATAAAGTTTAAATCGTAACGGCTCATTCATTTTTTCATAAATTATATAGATTGTAGAGTTTCAGACACCTATAAGTATGGTTTGTATGCTGTGCAAAATTCATCGAACAGTCTCTCTTACTTATGAAGAAAAGTGTACCTATAGCAACAAATGCAGCCAATAGTAAGTGAAAAAAATGATGAAAACTTCACACGTAAAAAAAAAAATTTTGTTATGTTTTTGAACTTCCGCTGCTACGAGTGTGAGTCCTGAATCCTTCCTGGTCATGCTGACAAAGTTTTATGAATTTACTTGTAAAAGTATAGACAGTGGAAATTAAAATGTCCTTTGGTGCCTCTCCTGCTCCAAGTCGGCACGTTTGACGTCCTACCCCCATTAATAAAATGTACCGCTCTGGAAAGATGTGGTATTATGACGTAGTCCAGATTTGTCAATAAAATTATAAAGGTCATAAGATCTGATCTCTTACCACGTAGCTTTTTGAGATTTCATATGTATAAGGCAATTTCTTCCCCGTAAAAGGTTTGAGGTGAATTTTAAGATCTTCCCAGAAAAGTGACTTTTGAAAGAAGTTCCGGCCTTGCTGCCGGCAACTGTTATCTACAGCCCGTGTTACTTCGGCTGGGCACGTGCCGGTCACATTCTTGTGAGCCATCGCTGACAGAAGGAAGATTGTCTCGCCCAACAATGTATTACTGCGCAGTGCGTATTCCGCGCATGCGTTACACGTGAAGACTGTGTTGACAAACAGACCAAACTTCCCAGCGGGCAGACCCGCGGTTGTGGAATTACGGTACTCAGTTGTCGTCAGAGTTGTCACTATTCTCGAGCAACAGATTGCTCCTTTCCTTCGTCTGGAGCAAATAGTGGAAATCATAGTATTCCACGCCTGATCCAATTGGTAACCACTATCACGATTCAACAGACTGTCCGCCTTTCTTATTTTTACCTTTTAAGTTATTAAACCACAAAATGATGTTGCTGAGGCCATAATCATGTTTTATCGCACTACATTGTACAAAAAGGTGACAAAAATTGTGGAATATCTCCAAATATATGGACGGACCTCCTTTTGCTCGGAGTATTACAGCAATTTGACATGGCCGTCTCCTGCGGAACCGCGCTGTCTCTATGGCCGACCATAACTGCGAAAGTGCTGCTGGCGAAGGATTTTGTGCTCAGACTTACCTCTCGATTACGTTCCATAAATGTTCGATGGGATTCATGTCGGGCGATCTGGATGGCCAAATATCTCGCTCGAATTGTCAGCAACGTTCTTCAAACAAATCGTGAACAACTGTGGCCCTTTGACAATTCCATCGTTGTTTGGGAACATGTAATCCGTGAATGACTGAAAATGGTCTCCAATTACCGGAACACAAACATTTCCAGTCAGTGATCGGTTTAATTAGACCAGACTGGGCCAGGGTATTCTGCCCATTTCATGTAATCACAGCCCACTACCAGCTCGCGCAGTGCGTTGTTTACAACTTAGGTTCACGGCAAAGTGGGATATGCGTCACACTCGATCCCTACCATCAGTTCTTACCAGCTTAATTGGGGACTAGTCTGACCAGGCGACTGTTTTCCAGCTATCTAGGGTTCCAACGATATGGTCATCGTGCCAGGAAGGGCGGAGCAGGCGACATCATGCTGTTGGTAAAGGTGAAACATCCCCTTTGAAAAATTTATGAATTACTGTGCTGGTAAACTCCTTACGTTGTTTGATTTTCAAACAGCTGAGCAGAACTGGACGTACTCAGATATTTATTCTGATCGACACTAAACTGACACAATATTTTTAGAGCAACGCAATATGTCTTTCAATAATCCCTACAAAGGATGGCCCTGACTAACAATAACCTATACCTTTCATGAATCACTTACCTCACAAAAATCTTCGTTGCTCGAACTACTGCAATACAGCGAGTGCCAATACTGCCAACTAAATAAAGGATTCTAACTACTGAAGGCACTAACTACTGATAGGCATAGTAAGCAAAAGAAATATTTTGATAGAGAGCAAACAATGTATTTACGATATCAGTTCATGATATCCAGTATTATAAACTTACTCTTTCTGGCGGACACATGTCCAGATCGTCCGCTCTCAAAATTCTGTCATCTCTCTCCCCACATCCACCACTGCTGGCGGCTCAACTCCTACTGCGCAACGCTACGCGCTGTTCACATCCAACTGCCCAACATTACAATAGCGAATCTTACAACAATGCCAACCAGTCACAGACTGCACACAGCACAGACAGTGATTTTCATACAGAGCGTTACGTGGCGTTACCAACATAAAAACCTAAACAGCCTACTTACAGAGGCACCCACGTCGGTCGTCTGCTGCCATAGGCTATTAACTCTAGATTTCACAGCACTGTCTTAAGCCATTCGTTCGTCTTACGTCCTACATATCCCAAGCGTCGAGCTGCCACTACGATTCCGCTTTCAAAGTATAATAATTCTTGTCGTGCGGCCGTAATCACGTCGGAAACGGTTTCACGTGAGTCACCGGAGCACAAATAACAGCAACACCAACCCACTGCGCTTTTATACCTTGCGTCTGCGATACTACTGGCATCTGTGTATGCGTATATCGCTATCCCGTGACTATGCTCATCTCAGTGTATGTGCGATCTAGATACACTGTTTACAAGGAGCATTCTTCGTTGGTTGCAAAAGGAGATGGCAGCACAGGTGTTCTGTATTGCGTGCTTGCGTGGTATGCGTTGTCTGGCCAAATGAGAGACACACCACATTGGTCACGTAGTTTGTACATTCCAGTCACTCGCTATAAAACTGCCCGTCACTGAGCCTAGCTGGGATGGCTGGAAAAAAAAATTTAATCAGAAATTTCTGGAGGTTTCTCTCTATCTTGAAAGAAATATTGCTCCCGCTATTTCCATATTATGTCAGTGTAACTGACCTTTATACTTTTACAGTTGTAACGGCAAAGGAAAGGGGTAAGTTATAAACGTATTAGAACAGTTTCACTTTGATTCCTAAATATGAAAAATCTTTTCCGGTGGAAGCTTTTGCGGAGAAAATGAAACCATCTGTATGCAATATCATCATCATCATCATCATCATCAGCCAATTCAATCATTAGATGATGTGCCCTCTTCGAGTCGTGGATTCAGGTAGGCTTTCAGAAGTCTTCTCCAAGTGGGACGGTCTTGGGCAGTTCTCTGCCAGGTGTTACCAGCGATCTTCTTGATGTCATTGTCCCATCTGTCTGGTGGTCTTCCTCTAGGCCTCCGGTGCTCTCTCGGACTCCACTCCAGTACTAGCTTCGTCCATCTGTTGTCCTTTCTTCTTGCTACGTGGCCAGCCCACTGCCATTTCAAGGAACCTACTCTCTCTAAGATGTCATTAACCTTCGTCACAGACCGGATGTCATCTGCCCTTTTCCTGTCCTTTCTTGTATAGCCCAGCATTGATCTCTCCATGGCTCTCTGTGCTGTCCTAAGTTTCCCTTTTGTGAATGAGTTCAGTGTCCATTTCTCGCATCCGTACGTCATCACAGGAAGAATGCATTGATCAAATACTGATTTCTTCAGATTTACTGGCATTTTTGATCTGAATACTTTTGAATTCTTCCCAAATGCTTGCCAGCCAAGCTTGATACGTCGATAGATTTCTGGTCTTTTGTCTCCCTTCATATTTATAATCTGGCCAAGGTAGACATATTCACTGACCTCATCTAGTAGACTGTCCTTGACTTTCACATCTCCAGCTGGGACCCATTTGTTGGATATTACTTTTGTTTTGGAAAGGTTCATGTTCAAGCCAACCAGCTGACATTCCGATGCAACATCTGTAACTAAGTTTTGGAGCTCTGAGAAGTCTTTGGCCAGTAAGGCAATATCATCAGCAAATCTCAAGTTGGTAAGCCTTCTTCCATTAATTCTAATTCCCTTACCTTCCCAGCTCAGCTTTAAAACAGCCATTTCCAATACAGCAGAGAACAGTTTTGGGGAGATGGGATCGCCTTGCTTGACACCCCTCATGATGCGGAATTCTTGAGTTGATTCACCGATGTTAACATAAGCTGAAGAATTCTCGTACATTTTCCTGAGTACTTCAATGTATGCTGCTCCCACTCCTTGCTCACTCAAAGCTTGGAGGACAGCTACATGGCTAACGGAGTCAAATGACTTTTCAAAGTCAACAAAGGCAATGCAGAGAGGCAGTTGGTATTCATTCGCTCTGCTTATCACTTCACTAACGGTCAGAATGTGGTCAATAGTGCTAAAATTGCTTCGGAATCCAGCTTGTTCTATAGGTTGGGCTGAGTCTAAGGTGGAACTAATTCGGTTTAACAAGATCTTTGTAAAAATTTTGTACAAAATTGAGAGCAAGCTGATAGGACGGTAGTTTTTAATGTTGTGAATACTTCCTTTCTTGTGTATCAAAATAATCTTAGCCTTGTTCCACGATAGTGGGATTGAAGCATAGTGCAGGCAGGAAGTAATTACTTTTGCCAAGTGATTTATTGTTACCTCTCCTGCAATATACAATAGGAGTAATGTTGAAAAACAAAATTAAGTCAAATTTTATGGTTCGAAATGTCTCTCTCTCTCTGAATACAGTTTATGTGAGACAAATGGTAAGTGAACACTGTGCTATGCAACTGCTGTACTTCCGTGAATATACGACACCACCAACACATGAATTAGAAGAGGCCAGCAATAGCTGTTAGATGACTTTAGCGTAGAGAGCTCGCGGTAGCTGAGTGGTCAGCGCGACCGACTGTGAATCCCAAGGGCCTGGGTTCGATTCTCGGCTGGGTCGGAGATTTTTGTACGCTCGGGGACTTGGTGTTGTGATGCCCTAATCATCATCATTTCATCCCCACTGGCGAGCAAGTCGCCGAAGTGGCGTCAAATCGAAAGACTTGCACCTAGCGAACGGTCTACCCGACGGGAGGCCCCAGTCACACGACGTTAATTTTAACTTTGGCGTAAAAGTACTGGTGTGTCTCAAAAGGAAATTTTGGTCAGTACAGCCACACTATACCATTACGTGCAAATGGTAGAACGTTAAGAGAGTCGCTGTGTGACCAGCTAGGATCACCAACGCGCAGTAATTATCCTTGTACGCCAGATGACTTGGGTTCCAGCCCACAAAGTAAGGGAGGAATGTGACATCATGCAGCAATGGGTGTCCACCGCCAATCGCGGAAGCTAACTCATCTGTCAACAGTGATATCAGCCACACGTGTCAGTCGTGGCAGACCCTGGTGCCAATAGTAACATTCATCCTCCTTCTGTTTATCCAAGGAGGTAATTGTACTGAAGCTGCTACGAAGTCAGGATACGGACTATGTAAGCTAATATCGCTCAATCCTTCTGCGGTATACGGTACTGACTGATACTGACAATTTTACTGCCACGTCTGTGTGTGTGTGTGTGTGTGTGTGTGTGTGTGTGTGTGTGTGTGTGTTTGTGTGTGAGCGAATATCAGTAGCGCAAACAGATTAATATATATTTAAGTAAATCTTTCTCTGCAACAATTTCCTGTCAAGAAGTCTATTTTTTTTTTGTGACAGGAAATTGGTTCAGAGAAATAATTACCTGAAACAGACCCGTCTGTTTGAACTACTGAAATTGAATTGACTATCATGATCCAAAGAATTCAATATTTGCGAGAATTTTGCATATTTTTATCAGTGAAATTCAGTGAAATAGCTGCTTGTAAATCCGATCAGAATATAAAGAGTAGAAATAGTTCGAAATTGCTACGGTTGGCACCATCTGAATAATAATGCAGTTATGCGACCTGTGTTAATTTAGTGAGGAGTATATTAGTAATATGTATAAGATTTTATCAGATAAATAAGAAATTCATAAATGAAGGGGATTTCCTTTATGAATTTCCCACTAATCTGATAAAGTATAGCAGAATTTACAAATATTCTTCTATTCTTTTTAGACAACATAATTGTGTGGAGATAACAGCGATTGATTTACTTATGATCAATTATTCCAAATGACAGTCACAATCGCATTATTTATTTTGCCGCCAACCGGTTGGTACCTAACCGTGCACAGGCAGGGTGACGTCTCCACCGAGCGACCAGATGGTGTAAATTGCCCTGAAGATGACCCCATCTCGGGTTGAAACAGGTTGGCGGCTAAATAAATAATGGGATTGTGACTGTGATTTTGAATAATTGATTATAAATATGCTTCCTACTACCATAATTTATATATTTATCCAAATGTCTGCATGAGCAGCACAATAATTACCATTTTCAAAGTATTTGTACACAAGGAGACTGCGTATTACCAAAACTGTAATGAGCAGTCGTAGAGGAATCTTGAGATTCTCAAACCGGAGTAGACGGAATACGTGTTAACGGTACGTTTTAATGAACAATATCATCTGAACCGCTTTCGTTTTGTTGTTGTTACTGTGCCGTATTACTAGAGCCAAGTAAGTTTAAATAACTAAGAGAAAAACATAATACTTGGAATTCAAAAGTCTGCTTGAAAATCAATAATAATATAACTGAAATAAGGTAGAATGAGCAGACGAAAGGCAACAGTGAACATTCAACGCACGGAATCAGTTGAAGTTTGCGTATAAAGTAATAGAATATAACGATCGGATTGGTGTGACAAAATTATTGCCTTACGTGCTTTTAATGATTGCGTCTTGATAACGTTGCTTCCAAAACATCAGCAAATCAACGTTTACAAGCAGAATATACCCCAAGTTTCGGCTTAGTCCTAATAGGAATTAGCATGGCGGCATAAGTAGCCAGCGCTGTCCTAACGCAAAGTCTACAAGAAGCGAGGTACCAGACTGTGACTAAGACCTTGTGTGATTCACCTAAATTTCCTACTAATATTTCCCGCGAACAGAACAAGAGAATGCTTTGCTCCGATTCTGGTTTAAACTGATTTGAAACTCTTACTTCGATGAGAACCTATGGCTTTGTTGGCAGTGCTCTGTGGCAATCGATTTTTCATCAATACCTAAACTACTCGGTCGTATCTCCGAGCCTCGGCAGCGTCTAACTGCCTGAGATCTTATTTGAAACCACTTTAAGAGTTATGCTAATAATACGAATTTCTGAGACACAGTGGGAGGACAAAAACATGGAAACGTCACGGGAAATCCACGCTTGAACATAAATGCAGTTGCTAGCCAAGATCGCATGTTGCGCTGTTGTATTTAATCATGAACAGAATTGCGCAATAAGTTCCACGCTCCAGTCGTGTTCACAACAGGGTTCTGTTTGGAGGAGTGGACTATGTCAAGCTCAGCGCATTCGAATGGGGGCCAGCTGTTGCGGTTCGTGTGGTGGGTGCTACCGTAACTAAGTTAGGCCACGTGTTTGGTATTTCAACAGGCACCGTGACGAAGATTTATACCGCATGAAGGAAAGACACAAGAAGGACTAGAGTGTGATTTGTGCCATAAGATAAGAAGATGACAACTGTAAGAGTTATTGCAAAACTGAATGTCATACTCTCGATCCCTATCAGCACCAAAACAAAGCGAAGAGAGATTCATAAGCAGAGAACTACAGAGCGGGCTGGAAATCCATAACAATCATCAGTGGTTCAAATGGAAGTTAAAGGAAAAAGTGGTTCCGAAGCCATGAAACCTGAAATGTTGAGCAATAGAAGAACGTCATTAGATCGAATGAATCTTGTTCCTTACTGTTGCCAACTTCTCGCCTTGTTTACATCCCAAGATTGGAACATGCTTGGGATTCGGTGATGATTTGGACAGCTATTTGTGGTATTCCATGAGTCCCATAGTTCCTCTGCAAGGTTTCATAATTGCCAAAGATTATGTGACCATTTTAACTGATCAGGGCGCAATTTCTGTTCCTCAGTGTTGAAGCTGCCGACCAAGACTACAGGTCCCCTGTTCACACAGCTCGCGTCGTCCAGAAAAGGTTTCCTGAGCATGGAGAAGAGTTGTCGCATCTCCACTGCCAATTCAATCACCAGATCACAATATTTTAGAAAGTCTGTGGTCTACTTTGGAGAGAAGGGTGAGTGATCTATCCATCATTGTTACCTGAACATACCAGTATTTTTCAGAAAGAAGGGTGTCAGGTTCACTTGAAAACTATACCTGTATTTATTCTACCCTAGACCGCTGGAAACTATTCGGAATGCCAACAGTTTCCTGCACCATGTTAGACACAGTAATGTATTGTGTTTTGGTGTTTCCATATTTTTCCCCACCTATTTTATACATCCTTGTGTGGCGATGAAGTTCCACATTTATGTTCGGATCAGAGTTAATATTCTGGACAGTTTACGGTTTTCCATAGTGTCACACAACTCTGTGTACACTGTGTCTCCATACTGAAAAGGAAACATTATGGCTGTGAATAATGACTGAAAAAGGAAACGTACTCTCGCGTTACAAACTGCTTTCTTAATTCTCGCCGCGCGGGCTTAGCCGAGCGGTTTGAGTCACTACAGTCATGGACTATGTGGCTGGTCCCGACGGAGGTTCGAGTCCTCCCACGGGCACGGGCAGGTTAAGTAGTGTGTAAGCTTAGGGACTGATGACCTTAGCAGTTAAGTCCCATATGATTTCACACACATCTGAACACTTTTTTCCTTAATTCTCCCATTTTTAGTGATTTTTATGCTAGGCACACAAGGACAAATCAATTCTTACGTAGTCTACTGTGACTGATTTGGCAGAGAGCCTAGCAAGTGATCGTAACTTATCTTCCATACGCAGAAGAACGATGTGCAATGAAATGTGAATCAGCTAGCAGATAGTATGGTGAACAAAATAAGATCGTGTACTACAGAAAACGAATTGATTTTTAACCTTAAGTAAACAAAGAGTACACATTTTCCGAAACGAAATTCGTGTGGAAACGACGTGTTTTACTTACAAATTGGCCATTTAATCAGTGAAGAAGGTTTTCTGGGGGTAGTATAGTCAAGATTTTGTGAAGAAACCAATTGTTGCTAATACTAATATAGATTTTAACTCCGATACCTGCGTCCGTAAAACTCGAAAGCTTCTTTATTTTGTATGCTCTCACTCTATTACACCAAATACCGTCAACTCTATGCAATGACATTAATATGAAGAGTAGGCAGTACTGTCTCCGGTGCCATTTTGCGGACATCGCGCAGGGTGTTGTTCAAACTTCTGTGAGTTATAACATTGCCATTTCTGTGATTAATGTTGTGTAGTAACTTTTAAAGATCTGTCACAGTCATCTAGTGAACGCCACATTGACAAGCAATTTTCCCTTAACTAACGTTTCTTTAAATATGGTACAGAAAGGTTTGCGCTAACTTCGAATTTTCAATTTCAATAAAATTACAGAAGAATAGAAAATTCGAGTACTGAAATCTAGATTTTAAAATAAGAATTGAAACTTTTCCTCGTGGCCATATATTATTCGTGTAAAGTAGATCCCTGCAGCCGTTTAAATGATACTACTGTAACACAGTGCGTGTTTTATGTATTGTTGTAAATCGGGATTTGTTTTCCGCTTAATATCTTTTATGGATTTAAACTCTTCCAGTAAACTGTATGTGAATTTTGTAGTGACTTTTTCGACAGCCTCATGGAACTAGTCGGAAAAACAAAAAGACACGTGCATATATTGTGTCAGAACAAGGCTGACGGCTTCTAAAGTACCCTCTGAAAATTTTTACTTAGCAACATCTGATAGTAGCTCACAGTTGGGAAATGAAACACGATGTAATCTTGGTTTACGATTAGACGGCAAACCTGCACGAATATCGCGAATCACGAAATTCAGGAAAGCCTATGTAGTCGCCGATCCTTTAGATCTCATCAAAATCTGCTCCCTCTCCGTTTAGCCTATACATCTCTCAAACGTTAACAACGCAGCCTGCCTTGCTTGAAAACCAACAATACCACACCCCTATCCGACACGTACACAATCCATCTTCTCTCCCAACGCAATTTAAACTTTCCCACCACAACTGCAACAGCGTCTCCCAAACAACTTACAAATTCTGACATTTTCTCACGGGGATACTTACTCCATAAGCCAGATGAATGAGACAGTCAAAGTAGTAGACGGCTTCTGTTATTTGTGCAAGTTAATAGCGAACGGTGACCAAAGGACGCGTAAGAGACAGATAATAATAGCAATCAGAGTTTATCTCAAATCGATAAAGGTACCGGCGTGCAATAATTAAACAGGAAATTAACTTTTGTATAGTACAGTAGGTAACAGACTGAAATATGCTATGAGGAGACAGAAATTAGAACTTCATTCAAAGAAAATATCAGCAGCAAAATACATATAAGCTTTGTTAGATATTGCAGCCATTTCGAAGTGCAATCAAAGACTGGCATTTGTCTTGAACGACTGTATCTAGCCTGCCGGAGTAGCCGAGCGGTTCTAGGGGCTACAGTCTGGAACCGGGTGACCGCTACTGTCGCAGGTTCGAATCCTGCCTCGGGCATGGATGTGTGTGATGTCCTTAGGTTAGTTAGGTTTAAGTAGTTCGCCGTTCTAGGGGACTGATGACCTCAGAGGCTAAGTCCCATAGTGCTCAGAGCCGTTTGAACCACTATATCTGTTACTTTTATACTACCTTACGTATTTCGGCTTCACGCCATTCTCAAATGCTCTACAAGAGAAATGCAGTATAACAGTAAAAATACATTCGTACAATTACATAGAACGTATTTCGCACGAAGAGAACAAACAAGCACTCAGTGAAAAGCATTGCTAAAATAATGGAGTGCACATTGTATAAAAGAAATACAGAACTCACCAAAATATCTATAACACATTCTTAGGTATAACGAAAATGAATCTACTACATAGGGATACAAAGTATTGGTCTACATTGTTTGGTGACATCTGAATGCATTCTAACTCACTGTACTCATTGAACCATTGAAGATAACTGCTGCTGCGTACTTCGTCTGTCAGATGACAGCGAGCAACTTACACGTCAATGATTCGTCAAATGATGCAATATTGCTGACAGAACCTATGGGCCATTGCGGTGGTTTGAATACCATTTTTTTTATGATTTACTCGTTATAAGGCAGTTAGCATGTTTCTGTTACTGTACCTGACAGTTATTATCATGTACTAAAACAATATATTTTTTCAGGGTTAGTTTGGCGTAAGCCAACGGCTAGATTATTCATTACGTGATATTGCCGACGCATGATGTATGCATTTGGCCACTGTGCAGTCCTGTATGTCACATTGTCCCTATATTGTATCCTGCTTTTACATACTGTTACCTCAGTTTCTTTGTATTGCTGGTTCTATCAGAAGTGGAATATTGTTGCACAATACTGCTAGATTTTGATGGTACGCAGACATGTACTATACCTTACAACCTTTCCAGATTGCATATTGTGCATGATCACAAGATTTGAAAGGTACTGATTTTACTATTTATCTTAAGCTGTATATTAAATACACATTCATGTGGTGCATTGCTATCGTTAGATGTATTACATTTTTTACTTTGTTGTTCACACTTGTGCTTATCTCCACAAAACTGATACATGTCATTATGCGCATAATTAATAACTTTTGTGTTTACCTTACGGTTGGATGGGTGACCATCCAGCCGCCATACGCTGTTGCCATTTTTCGGAGTGCACTCAGCCTCGTGATGCCAATTAAGGAGATACTCGAGCGAATAGTAGCGGCTCCGGTCAAAGAAAACCATCATAACGACCGGAAGAGCGGTGTGCTGACCACACGCCCCTCCTATCCGCATCCTCAACTGAGGATGACACGGCGGTCGGATGGTCCCGTTGGGCCACTTGTGGCCTGAAGACGGAGTGCTTTTTTTTGGTGAAGTGATATGCCGATTTTAACGTTTTTATGTATGCTTTAATGGATACTAAATCATGCATTTATTACCATTTATTATTTTACAGAAAGTTTGATATTTATTAATTTTGATTACATTTTTATGCATTGAAGCAATCATGTGGTGACAACTCTCCTTATCCAAGATGGGTATTTGTTGTATAATAAAATGGATGATGTAATACAATGGGATGTTATTTGGCATTTAAAACTACATTGTGTCAATCATCTGTACCAATACTTCTCTATTTCAAAACATAAAATTTTCATTGACGCCATATAGTACTGTCACCTGTTGGCCTCTTCATATAGTGCTTCCAAATGTACAGTGAGTCAGTTTGCACTCAGATATCATCAAATAATGCAGACCAAATACTTTCCATCAATATGTGGAATATTCAGTTTAGTTTTACCTAAGAATGTTTTGTAGATATTTTGGTGAGTTCTATAATTCCTTTCTTACGATGTGTGTTCCATGTGTTTTATCAACGTTTTTCACTGATTGTTTGCTTCATCCGTTTGTGCCAAGTACGATTTATGTAAATATAATGATGTATTTTTACTGATAGCCTTTCACGTATTACTCTTGCAGAGCCGATGAGAACTGCGTGAAGCCGAAACGTGTAAGGCAGTATAATACATATAAATGCAGTGGTCCAGAGTAAAATCAGCTTTTAATAAATCAGAGACATTAATGAAACTAAAGTCACAGCGGGTAATGAACGTCCCGTGGACATTACGAAAGTCAAGATCTGGTTTTTAATAGGATATGCCATCAGCATGGACGGCAGTGGTCTTATGCAAAGTGCTTACGTGCTGGCCACAAGTATGTAAGGATAAACTGTGGTAAGGCGTTCCATTCCCACAGCAGTACGGTCAACATCTGCTGGATGTTCGTTGGCGCGTGAAAAGGTGCTGAAATACGTCTCCGAACGCATCCGACATGAAATGCAAGTCGGATAAATGAGCAGACCAGACCATTCGCTGAATATCCTCTAGTTGCAAGAATTCGTCGACCTGCTCGATATGGTCGCACAGTGTCAACCATAAAAATGAAATCAGGTGCGAATGTACCCTGAGAAGAAGAATGCGGGGAGGGAGTGCGGTGTTACAATAACATTGACCGCCGTGTTTACCGTATTTAAAGGTTTGGAGGCTAGTACACCTGTATAACATTATGCCTTCCCTCACCATAACACGTGGAGCTCCAAAACGGCCATACTCGACAGTGCTTCTGTGTGCATTATCTACTATCCTATGGTGAATACTGCGTGGGAAAACCAATGTCTATTAACTTCTACATCAGCTCTAATTTCTCTGATTTTCTGATCGTGGTCATTTTGGGAGACGTATACGGATGAAAGTAATATGTTTCCAGACTTTTTTTTTTCAACGTACGCTCTCGGAATTATAACAGTAACCCCCTCCGTCTATTGACTGGCGTTGGAGTTTGCTGGGAACTTCCGTAACATTCTAAGGGCGACTAAGCGATGCTGTGACGGACTGTGTAGTCCTTCTTTGAATTTTCTGTATCTCTACTGCTATCTTCGTGGTTTGAGTCTCTGACTGATGAACTATTCTCAAGAATCTGTCGAAAAAGTATTTTGTAGTCGACTTCTTTCGTGGCTCATTACATTTCCTTAAAGAACCTTTCAATGAATTGCAACCTTGCATGGGCTTTCCATACTTCTTTGTGGTCATTCCACTTTAAGTCACTCCTCGGTGTTTTGCGGTTTTTATTGCCTCCAGTAACAATAATGAATCTCTTTGTCTGTTTACGCGCAGTATGTTTCATTTTTTGACAGTGAGGGTCAAATGTCAGTTCTAGCACCAGTCACCGATTTCCCGCATGTCTCCTTGCGTTCGCCAGTTTTTTTGGCGTCATCACCTTCCTGTAAACAACACCATCGTCCGCAAACACCCCGCGGAGCTTCCTGTGTTATCCATTACTTCATGTTTGTGCGGCCGGCTGCGAGGTTTGGCGTATTCAGTGTTACATTTCTTCCACTGAACGTAACGTTCCATGCTCTGAACGACGGAACGCGGTTGGCTGCGTTTCATGCCCATTAAGCTCTTATTTGCCTCATAACGTTAGGACGACGTTTCCTTATAATTTTTCTCTCTTGCCACATTCTAGTACTAAAGGACGGATGTCGGTTCACCACGTAACTTCTTACGTTTACCTGAAGATGACCCACAAGGGCGAAACGCGTTATTGCCAGTAAACAGATAAAAGCAATTTGCAGCCAAGACTGTCTTATCGCAAGAAATTCATCATTATGGTCTCTGACGATCGTTTCACTTATGTTTGTGAGAGACTGCTTACACCCAGTGTAGCATAGTTTAAACCTGTTATTTAGTCATCTATTTGATTCCACAACCATATCACGTGAATAAGCCATGCCAATCGACAGTAAGTTAGCCTATTACACAAATTTTCTCGCATTAACTTCTGACAAAATTGGTTAATGTAACCGAAGCTACTTATTTTCCCGATGACTTGTGTTCTACTCTAGTCCAATGATTCTTGATTTTTATAAAACTTGAAAATGGATTAGGCCGAATTCTAGATTGTGGATTAAAACTTGTTCGGCAGTCAAATAGCGGTTATATCTTAGAAAAAATTCATAACCCCTTAATGTAATAGGAACCCTGAGTGGAATGGAACCAATTTTTCATTTGTGTACACATTGTAAACGGGTATGGCCCTATAACACCCCCTTCGCCTACTCCAGAAATCAGCTTTACCTCTCTCGGTTTGGTCCCTTTAAGAGTAACGTACACAGTTCCATCTCTTAGAAAGTCCTGAGTCCAGTCACATGGGATCCGGTACTCGGTATGTTCGTACTTTGCTCACTACAGTACAGTATGGAACTGCACCGAATGCATTCCGGAGATGAAGGAATACGGCGTCAAGCTGAACGCCTTGCTCTACGGTGCTCTCTGTATCACGGAAGAACAGAGCGAATTATGTTGCGCCAGATCTCTACGCAATTTACGTTGATTTTTATATTGCAGGTTTTCATTCTTCAGAAAAGTTACAATGCGTTCGTGCAGAACATGTTCCATAGCTCTACAACTGATTGACATCAGCCTATAATTATGTGCACTATCAGTACGACCCTTGTTCCAGTTTCGAATGGCCTGCGCTTCTTTTCCCTATCGGTTGGTAGTCTCCGTTCAGCTTGTGTTTGTCAGTCAAACGTTGCTCTCGCAGTAAAGTACACGGCAGTTGTAACACGGTGGGGCTTTACAGTGCTTCACAGCCTTCAGCTTGTCAAAGGCAAATTGTACAGCCCTTATGAATTTCGTCTGTATTAGTACCACATCTTCGTATTCAGTGCTTGCAACACTGTGAGAAATGACGACGGAAATGGGGGACATACGACGAACTTATCCGTTAGAGGACATTGCTGCGACATTTGATGTTAATGGGTTATGGCAGCACACGACTGCCGGTAATGCCTTTGTTAACCACACGTTGTCACCAGCAGCTCTTCTGCAGGGCTCGTGACCAAATCGTTTGGATCTTAGACGACTGGAAAACCGTGGTTCTGTGAGATGAGTCGCGATTTCAGTTGGTAAGAGCTGATGGTAGGGTTCGAGCGTGTCGCAGTACATAACAACCCATGGACTTAAGTTGTCAGCAAGCAAGCCAGTGGTGGCTCCATAATGGTGTGGTGTGTATTTACAAGGAAAAGACTGGATCCTATGGATGTTCGGCTACTTGGAGACCATTTTCTGTCGTATACAGACGTCACGTACGCAAAGAACAACGGATTTTTTTTATAGATGATAATGCGTCCTGTCATGGAACCAGAATTGTTTGCAATTGGTTGGAACAACATTGTGGACAGTTTGAGAGAATGATTTGGTCACCCACTGCTAGGAATGAGCCCCATGGAATATTTATGAGATACAGTTGAGAGGTCAGTTTGTGCACTAAAACCTGGCTACACTTTAGCAATTAAGCCTGCACAAGTAGCATAGCCCAACATATCTGCAGAGGTCTTCTTCCAACGACTTGTTGAATCCATGCCACACCGAGTTGCTGCTCTATATTAGGAAGTGCCACGTGACTTTTGTCCCCTCACTGTACAGCGCCGCCACCTATAGTACTACAGAAGTTGAAGCGGGAACATTAAACAATGTCCCGCAACAAATTCTATGTTTTTTAACCGAAAATAGCCGAGAAAAATAATTGTTGCATTAATTACTGAACGTCCCTCGTATAGTGTTTGGAAGGTGACACTTGCGGTATTCTGTTAAGTGTTCTCTCAACCGCTCTGCCGCTACGGCCCCTAAGCTAGGTGGTCTGCAGAAATATCCGAGTGCCATGTTTCAGCCACATTTGCTGCCTAACATTACAAGAGTATTTTGGAGTCACTTACAAATTCACTGGATATTACTGAGCGCTTTACGCCAATACGGATGCCGCCACCATCACGACTTACTTCAGTCTGAATCAAGAATTTTCTTCTTATTCGGTTCTGCCTTGAGCCACCTCTTGCGGCGGCGCGGTTCTTTCCGTCCCTTTACGACGGACCTGCACCTACCTGTGAACATTGTCTTAGCGTTTCATCAGTAGGGAAGCCGAGTGAAACCTACTGTACTTCGACGTGAACCAGGCTGCAATTTAAGTCACTAATCTACGTTTCGGGAGAAAGTTTTCACACAAATGAAAGGTTGGAAACTTTGTCCTCAATTGACAAATTCTGAAACTTAGGTGAACACGTCACTCACAATCCCTTTCACTCACGTTAGCAAGCTTATGGTGTTGCATTTCCCGAAAACGTAATAGCTAAGAAAATACTGATTGTTTTTGATTGAGAATGCTCGCCAAATATTAAGTCTGTCGGTACCAAATGCAGTCACAGTTTTAGCCACCGACATGCTCAATACACCACGCGGAATTTATGTCTTTTTTAGTCACAAAATTCATTTAAATTCCTGAAATTTTTACACGCCCATCGGAATAATTATGCCGTCACTTTACCACACTTTTGATGTATGAAACACTGCTAGATCCGGCAACTTATCATTTCCATCGGAACTACTACTACATACGTCCGATCTGTTTCATGGCTAGGCTTCCACTCTTCCCTATAATACTCTAAGTCTTCTCTACCAGCAGAGAAAGGCGCGCGAATAATATTGCTTTACCATTGGTCAGTTTACTCAACAGCCAATAGCAAAACAACATTCTCCCGCGTCAGTCTGAGCTTTTCATCAATAACCACTGACAAAATAGTAAACCTAACGACTACACTTTTTACCCACGTTATTATCTAATATGCTGATGTTTTGCTTATTCATAGAGTTATTTACTATTGTTATTTATATCTGAATTAACTTTTCCTTGTACCATAAACCTATTTTACAAATTTGTTCTACAAAAATCCCCTTTGTCCATATCCATTCTTCTTCGAAATGTTCCCACACTAAATACCATTACATAACTTGTTAAACAATTATCTTCATATTAACCTTAAACCACTCTCACGCGTCATTCATACTGCTAAAACACATTTATAACATTTAAATGCACAAAAAGACATAATAACACTTTATGAAAATACTAGAACAGTTTATGAAAAACATTCTATCACTTTAGTGCCTCTAGTGGGCACAATCGAAACTAAAATCACAGTCCCCCATCCAATACTATCCTCTATCGGCTGATACATGAACTACGTGTGGGTCCAGTCTCGCGTCACCATCTGTCACTATCCAGTTCTGAGTCACATCTCCCTCTTAACCGCCTCCAAGGCAGGATCGTTATACGGCACTACACCTCACACTGCGTTCGTAATGTGATGTGGGTATAATTACTTTTAATAATCGATTCCATGTTTGGGATCTTACCGTGGGTATTCTTACATTTCTCTGGAGTAATATTAACGTTTTCTCATTGGATCTGCGAGATTTGTAACCAGTGCTGTAATGGGTAGATGTTGTGTTTTATTTTCCTTATTCCAAAGAGTGACACTGTTATAACAAGGCGTGCTACCTATCCACCAGATTTCTTCGTCACATCCTTCTGCCAACTATGTTTTTGCCTGTACTTTGAGCCAAAAGCTTTCTCCCCTGATGGGAACGGCTGGAGAAGGGAGTAGAAACAAGAAGGGGCGACGTCGTAGAACATCGCACGCGAGACGTGTTACCCCACCTCCACAGGAGGGACCGGTTCAGGGGGGCCTATCGCTATCGCCCACCAGATCCGCGATACACGATCTCTTGTAGCACCGCTGCGGGCCTCGCTCATGCATAGCAATGTGCTGCAGCTGCCTCGTCGCCTCTTCGCTACAAATTCAATTGCGTTGCGTATTTTACGAGAGGCTGGACCACCGGCCGAGCGATGGGCCCACGAAGCACCTCCGAGGTGTTGTACATTTTATTCACCAAACACTACCCAACAAATTTTGGTTCTTGGATATTCGTATTAAGGGTACGTGAACAGTTTCTCGATGGCATCTAGAACAACTACTTCTCATCTCAACCTCTTTTATTGGCAGGGGGACACACTCTTCTCTCTTGGTTTTCTAGAGGATTATGGAAAATACCTTTCAGCTTTCTAGAATCTTTTGGTGTTTGGATAAAAAGTCGATTCCCTGACATGCTTATCAATTTTTGAAGATATTATCTGGCGCGGACGATAGGGAATCAGCTCCAGCTTATACCGTGAGTCTCACCTGCTGTCTGTGGCACGACAGGTGTGCTATGTTTCAAAAGCAGAGCGCCACTCGTAACACATCGCTACACGGAGCCGTGCTGTAATGGAGAATAGCAAACGTTTCAGTACGACAGCACCTAGCACATTTTGCAAACCTTGAGCTACGGGGCCACAACTGGTAACCTTCCTGCCCAGCCGCTTCCCGGCGTTCTGGTACAGAGAGGAAATATGAAGGCAAGGGGAACGGGCGTTATTGGAGACACCGTGATGGAGACAAGTCCACTCTGACCTCTGGATAATGAGGGCAAAAGACCGTATCGCCAGACACGGGGACGTTATGTCTCGTTTGAAATACGACCGCTTCTGTAGCCTCATTGTCAGTGTCTGGTAATCCCAGTTGTATTACCAATTGTGGTGAAATGGCAATGTCGCTAGTTACAGAATAACCTGACTGGCAAATCGTGATTTGCTGCTTGCAGCCGAAAGAAGACTCCGCCTCAATTTGGATGTCCCTAGACATACCATCCAAAGAAAGAATAATAAGATTTCCGAAAAAAATCTAGTTAATCATTCAATGAACCTTAAGGATTTTTTCTCTTACTATCATTAATTACAAACTTATCAAGAACGTTTAGGAAAGTGCCTTTCGTTGCACTGTGTATAATTTTTAGATATTCATGAGCTGCAGCTAAAGCGTGAT
The DNA here is from genome assembly GCF_023864345.2 of Schistocerca serialis cubense. Classification (NCBI taxonomy): domain Eukaryota; kingdom Metazoa; phylum Arthropoda; class Insecta; order Orthoptera; family Acrididae; genus Schistocerca; species Schistocerca serialis. The sequence continues at coordinate 737,339,126 of NC_064643.1, read as the reverse complement.
TGTTGTGTACCCTTGCCACTGTCGTAAGTTCACGAGATCGTTTCATAAAAGATTTACCACTCCGTCGGAAGTCAAAGCCGTCACGATTGCTACACTCAGTTACATAAACGCCTGTGCATATATATTCGTCGCACGTGTTTATAACTGATTGCGACTACCTATTCCCAAATTTACCACAACACTTAGTTTTTCTTCAGTCAGTTCTCTATTCCGTTAACAAAGGCACCATTATATTTCATGGTGACCACTACTTTCTGTTTATTTTTACTGTGATGAGTAACTTTAATATATAATCTACTGTAACAAAATATTACCTCATTGCCCTCGTACACGTTGGGTCTAGCGACAAGTTCGGTAATTGTCAGTATTTTATTTTATTTTGACCGCTACCGCTTTCGGCATTCCATTATGTCATCTTCAAGTCACATCTGCATCTCTCCAAATAAACGATAACGTCATATGGTGCTATGTATCTCTAGCTCTTTTGAGATCAACCGTATCACTAGAGCTTCATTTGAAGACCTGAAAGCAGAGAGGTCCATGGCACCATATAACATTATCATTCATTTGTAGAAATGCATATGGGGCCTGAAGATGGCATAGCGGAATGCCGAAACTAGTAGCCGTCAAAATAAAATAAAATAACACCTCAGTTACACGGCTGTTGGAGAATTTCAATGATATTGATGATTAAATAACGATCCGATGTCCACTGTATCAACAGAGCAGTTCGACAATGTTCGATTAGATATCTAATTCTTTAAAATTTAAAGGCAGTTGTATTAATCTCTGTACCATAGATCAAAAACAGGCAACTTTGTGAGTTCTAGGATGACATGAATGAGCCCCATGATCGTTTCAGTATATGTCACTTTTCTTAGAATACCATAATATAGATCCCTGTCCCACTCTGAAAAGTTAGATACACGAATTACAAAGAACGTTTCATCTCATGGTCTAAAGTAAACTGAGTGTCTGTGTACATTACCTCAAGCTTTTCTGCCGTATCATTAACTAGATGAAATTACCCTTAAGTAACAGAAAGATGTTATCGACATACCTGTAGTAGATGATCACCATGTTACATACTTCAGGATATTTCCTAATGAAATAGTTTTGAAGGTGATTCGTGAAAATTTCAGCCAGTGTGTCTGGTATGCTATCACCCATCACCAGTCCATACGGTTGGTAAATATATTTACCACCGAATTTAAAATAATAAAATGATTGGGCAAATTCTAAAATTTCTCTTAGTTCAGTGATTTTAACTTGATTGATTATATTTCAACAAATCGTGCTTAATGATTACAAAAATTCTTGAAAGGGTATAGAAAGGGTGTAGAATGAACAACATCAAAGGAAGTAAGACATGGTTTCCTCAGTAGTAGTACATTCCTTGTCTCTTCTACAAAATGGTAGGAGTTTCTCACAAAAAATACATTTCATAGCAGTAATTTTTCAGGCTTTTTATCAGTTGTAATACTACTAGTGCAGCATCATCTAGTTTGAAACAAGCACACCTAACATTTATAGCTTTAGGTTTAACCTACAATTTTTTTCTCATAAAAATTTGATACCTGAATGTTGTTAGTAAAGATAGTTTGATGATCAAAAAATTTAAATTTCTTTATAACGCCAGGATGTTATTCAAAACTACCTTGCGTTAAGTGCCACCTGGCGGACTTCTTTCCTTAAGGCTTTAGTGAGTACTCTCTAATCAGTTTGCATTGAAATCTCATGACATTTAGACTGACGAGATACTGCTGGATAGATTAATTTTTAGTATTTTTTGGTCCATAAAATAAAGTGCGTCATATATCTGGTAAGCGTTAATTTTAATTTGCTTTTCACGGTTTATTTACTATTATCTGATGCCATCACATTTGTCTCACGTACACCCATTTCACTGTAGATCCTTTGAAAATTGCGTAACACCGACGCGCATACGGTGTAATAAAGTCAAAAACTGCGTTCAGGACAAAAGTGTTTTTACGGCCCTCATGAATGTTTAACATTTTTTAGTGCCTGGATCAATTATTTAATATATTACCTGGAAGAGAATACGTATTAACGTGAAATATACAAACAAGTACTATTATCCACAAACCGAATAAACGAGTAATACCAGATTAAAGATTAAAAGTTGTGTATGCACTGTTGATTCTTTTGGAATAAAACGTGAAGTTTATTCCTGTCTTTATTATCAGCATATTCACTACCAGAACACTCGGAGGCATGCATATGAAGCTTCTGCGCAGTTTAATCCACAGCTGGTAAGTGATGTTTGACATACATGAATTTCCGTCCAGTCATTAGGATTTTATTATTCCGTTTGTTCAAATTACTATTAATTACTGTCATGACGGTCATTTTCAGGCAGGTCTTAGCTAAAGCGGACGATGATACATCAGTGATGGTGAAAAGGCAAAACTATCAGTACATTCTGGTTGTACACTGCCGTTTTGTGACGCATAGGAAGCTTAGTTTTGTAATTCCTATTTACTGTACTAAAATTACTCCAGAAGTATTTTACTCCTCTATTAGTTTCTTTTACAGTCAATCTAATCGATATATTCATTTACTTCATGCGTAAACATCAATTGGTTCTTCAACTTCCGTCTACTTTACTTTAGTTGTATTACAAACGATTTTTCGGCCTGCTTTCAAATTTGGTGCCGCAAGTTTATTGTTCATGCTTTGTGTTTATCATTTCCACAGTACGACTTCATCAACAAATATAAGGCGGCTGCAAGTATTTGGTCCATCAAAACGAACTCCGCCTTAGTTTTTCAGGGATCTCAAAAGTTTCTCTAGGACTGCTGGTAACAGTCCTGGCAGTACAGAGTTTTCCTACTTATCTCATCTTCCATTTATGAACTTCCCACTATCTTCGTAAAGTCTAATAAAATTTATGTGTATAGTCTCCACTACAGTAACACATGTTGGATTGTCGCGTCTTTTGTCGAGTGCCGTTTCTAGCTCGCAATTCGTACCAAAACGCTATATAATCGTAGGTTGTTCCAGAAAACATCACTTACCTGCAAAAGACCTCTCACCTTACGCTAACAAGAAAACTTGAAACATAAATAAACATAAATTATGAGAAAATGTGATAGGTACACGTTTGGATTTTTTTATTTTTTTATTTTTATTTTATTTATTTATTTATTTTTTTTTTTTGAGAGAGAACACCATGTTAGTATGAGATAAATTCTACATCCGACACGGAATTATTGTTAAGACCACATTTAATACTCTGATATTTGTGTTGTTTTGGTTTTTTGGATCGCTAACGACCGGAATATTTATGCCACTCTGCTCGTAAACTAGTATCGACGAGCAATAGGATAAATGATTATTTACAGTGTTAAAACAGCCGCAATACCAGCGCAAAAAAATCCCGTTTTCAGACTACTTCTGCCCTGTAATTACCAATGTGATCTATTTGCAGCGCTGAAGATTTTATTCCTCACGTTCTACAAAGAGTTATGTGACTCAATTCCTCTCAGAAAAGTCTTTTATTCCGCCACATAGACTCATTTCTATCGATTTACGGCCAACATCAGAAAGTTGACGAATTAGTTAAACCGGGTATTACCCTTGTGTGTTACTACAAGTGAGTCAAAGTAAATTTTAATAACGTCTGGCTAGCTACACAGTGACACGCTGTTGAACATGTCTGCAGGAGGAGAAGTATATCACAGAAGATATTGTAAAGATGTAAGGTGTTATTTAAAAAGGTGCAGTGCCGTTCAGATGGTCGTGACGAACAAAATACGAAAGTGGCAGTCATGGTGGTTTATGTCCGCCTGATATCTAAGCATTATTTGCTTCACACGGTTTCTACTTTGTATCTGGACGACGAGTTATTAGGATTGCTCAAGATGAAAACGTCACCTTAATTACAATACCTGCCAAAGAAAAAAAGATAGTGAAGCTCTCCAAATGGAAACGAAATGAGACACATCAGATTGACAAAGTTTGTTATGTTAAGTCAGTGATATCATGCTTGAGTCAAACTTAAAAATACACTCCTGGAAATGGAAAAAGGAACACATTGACACCGGTGTGTCAGACCCACCATACTTGCTCCGGACACTGCGAGAGGGCTGTACGAGCAATGATCACACGCACGGCACAGCGGACACACCAGGAACCGCGGTGTTGGCCGTCGAATGGCGCTAGCTGCGCAGCATTTGTGCACCGCCGCCGTCAGTGTCAGCCAGTTTGCCGTGGCATACGGAGCTCCATCGCAGTCTTTAACACTGGTAGCATGCCGCGACAGCGTGGACGTGAACTGTATGTGCAGTTGACGGACTTTGAGCGAGGGCGTATAGTGGGCATGCGGGAGGCCGGGTGAACGTAACGCCGAATTGCGCAACACGTGGGGCGTGAGGTCTCCACAGTACATCGATGTTGTCGCCAGTGGTCGGCGGAAGGTGCACGTGCCCGTCGACCTGGGACCGGACCGCAGCGACGCACGGATGCACGCCAAGACCGTAGGATCCTACGCAGTGCCGTAGGGGACCGCACCGCCACTTCCCAGCAAATTAGGGACACTGTTGCTCGTGGGGTATCGGCGAGGACCATTCGCAACCGTCTCCATGAAGCTGGGCTACGGTCCCGCACACCGTTAGGCCGTCTTCCGCTCACGCCCCAACATCGTGCAGCCCGCCTCCAGTGGTGTCGCGACAGGCGTGAATGGAGGGACGAATGGAGACGTGTCGTCTTCAGCGATGAGAGTCGCTTCTGCCTTGGTGCCAATGATGGTCGTATGCGTGTTTGGCGCCGTGCAGGTGAGCGCCACAATCAGGACTGCATACGACGAGGCACACAGGGCCAACACCCGGCATCATGGTGTGGGGAGCGATCTCCTACACTGGCCGTACACCACTGGTGATTGTCGAGGGGACACTGAATAGTGCACGGTACATCCAAACCGTCATCGAACCCATCGTTCTACCATTCCTAGACCGGCAAGGGAACTTGCTGTTCCAACAGGACAATGCACGTCCGCATGTATCCCGTGCCACCCAACGTGCTCTAGAAGGTGTAAGTCAACTACCCTGGCCAGCAAGATCTCCGGATCTGTCCCTCATTGAGCATGTTTGGGACTGGATGAAGCGTCGTCTCACGCGGTCTGCACGTCCAGCACGAACGCTGGTCCAACTGAGGCGCCAGGAGGAAATGGCATGGCAAGCCGTTCCACAGGACTACATCCAGCATCTCTACGATCGTCTCCATGGGAGAATGGCAGCCTGCATTGCTGCGAAAGGTGGATATACACTGTACTAGTGCCGACATTGTGCATGCTCTGTTGCCTGTGTCTATGTGCCTGTGGTTATGTCAGTGTGATCATGTGATGTATCTGACCCCAGGAATGTGTCAATAAAGTTTCCCCTTCCTGGGACAATGAATTCACGGTGTTCTAATTTCAATTTCCAGGAGTGTAATTTATCACTATCAAGCCCCACCACTTCTGCCTGGTTGCAACTGTTATACCAGATACAAACTCAGGTACCACACATGTTCTACTGGGGACCTATCTGGGCGTCCTGCTGATTACTGCAGTACCTCAACATCTCCCAGACAATTCATAGATACACTTGCCATGTGCGGAAGAGGATTGCCCTACCGAAAGTTGGCACAGCTATTCTGTCGCATGAGATGTACCACATTCAAAGAATTCTAGTAAAAATAAGAGCGAACTTTGTGTAACAGACAGAGGAAGTCAACATTTGACATTACTTGCACACTACAAAAAGAGTGTAATATTAAAATGTCCAGGATATGCATGTTGTGACAGATATGAGTAAAGCTGATAATGAGACTGAAACTATATTTGAGACAATCAGTGTCCAAGAAACCATGACAGTTAAACTAAATGAGAATGTTGTGACTGATAACTCACAAGCCCCAAGTATTTTTAACAAGCAGTTAATAAATGTAGCAGAAGTCGAATAAGCAAGAGAATGTAATAAAATGTGATCTCATAAAACTTTGAGCAACCTGAAGTAGTACCAACATCCTTCACTGAAATTTATATAACTATAAAAATTCTGAGAAGATAAAGCACTTGTAGGGTTGACGATATTTCAGACAGAATTATGAAAAATAGTTCCAACTTAATAAGTAATGTCCTTAGTGATATATTCAATGCTTCACTGGCACAGAGAGGTTTTCCAGACAGGTTAACATACGTAGTTATTAAACCGCTTTATAATGAAGGTGACAAGACAGACTTAACAATTATCGACCAGTTCTATTGATGATATCTTTTTCCAGAATACTCGGGAAAGAAATGTACTCAACAGTAGTCGCATACATAAGTGGATACAGTTTACTTACCATATCACACTTTGGATTCGAGAAATGTAGCCTCCCTGAGAACTCTATTTGTACATTGACTCATAACATAGAACAAACCCTAAATGAAAATACTTCGTCAGTACGTATTTTCTGTGATCTCTCGGTGGAATTGTGAGTGATAATTCACAAGTTCCAAGTATTTTTAACAATCACTTCATAAATGAAGCAGTCGTCGAAGAAGTAAGAGAACATTTTAAAAATATCATTCCATAAAGCTTTAAACAACCAGAAATAGCACCAACATCCTCCAGTGAAATTTATGAAATCAAAAAAATAATCAAAAGCAAATGCTCGTTTGAATAATAGTTGACAACAGAATGCGAAAATCTGTGCTGAATAATTCAGACAACGTTGGAAAGGTAGAAAATTTTGGTGACATTAAAATCACAAAGCGAATCTTACATGATTCCGTTTAGGATACACTCCTATTTCTTATACATGTGAATGACCTTCCACTTAACATGTAGAAACCAGAACTGGTACTTCCTACACACGATACTACTGTTATGATAATGTCCATCAGAGACAATGAGAAAGAAGAGTAGGTAAATGATGCTTTCCAAAGAATTTTAAAGAGGTTCTCAGAGAAAAGAGTCTCCTTTAAGTTTGAAGAAATACACTGCATTCAGTTCTTTACGACAAGTAGAGTTATGTCAACAAATGATGTAGCACGTGAATAGGAGTCAGTAATCAGGGTAGAATGTTCCAGATTTTTGAGTGCACATATTGATGAAAACATGAAGACTTTCAGCTAAGTTTGCTCTTAGCATAACTACTAATCTTGAAAAGAAACGTATCACTGTTGTAACATATGTAGCATTTTTCCACTCGGTAATGTCGTACGGAATAACTTTCTGGGGTAGCTGATCACTTAGAAAGTACTGATTGCGCAAAAGTGAACAGTAATAATGATATGTGGTGCTGACATACGGACGTGATGTAGGTACCTCTTCAGGTAAATAGACATTTTATCTGTGCCGGCGTAACGCATATATTTGTTAATGAAATTCGTCATAAGTACTCCGTCATCATTTGATAGGAACAGTAACGCACACGCCAAGAACACTAGCAGTAATAATGACCATTATTACTCATTGTAGCTATAAATGATCCAGGGAGGACTCCAATATGTCATTTTCCTAACAATAAAACTGTTTTGTGCTGTACTTGCACGAGTGGGTCTCAAATGACAACGCGTTAATTACTGTTACCATTCTTTATGAATACATGTCCTGTAAACTGTCTCGTTGCACATCATTCCGAGAGAAGAATCGTTCTAATTCTCCATGGAACATGTAACTAACTATGTAACTAAGATGCGGAATGTACGTGACGTACTGTTCTGCCGTCACATTTCCCTCTATCACAGACACCATTACATGAAGTCATACTCGATACACACGACGCCAGGAATAACACCCCTGTGCATCTCGAAAAGGTTGGAGGAATGGGACCTCTCCCCAATAGTCACCACCGAGTGTCATTCAGGTGTGCTTAAGACAGCCAGTCATCGCTGAACACATCGTACCGCCATTCATCAACAGCCCATGTTTCTCCGTCACGACGTCACTCCAGCTGCAGCCGTTTATGTTGTAGTGTTTTGGCAGCCAATAAGTAATGCAACACATTTTTTTCTCGACCAATGTTGGTTGAAAAAACCGGAAATTTCTTTTGGAATATTTTCAAACATTCCCGCTTCGTCTCGTATAGTTTCATTGACTTCCTACAGGTCGCAGCGCTGTACGGAGCTGTTAAAATGGCGTCTGTAACGGATGTGCGTTGCAAACAACGGGCAGTGATCGAGTTTCTTTTGGCGGAAAACCAGGGCATCTCAGATATTCATAGGCGCTTGCAGAATGTCTACGGTGATCTGGCAGTGGACAAAAGCACGGTGAGTCGTTGGGCAAAGCGTGTGTCATCATCGCCGCAAGGACAAGCAAGACTGTCTGATCTCCCGCGTGCGGGCCGGCCGTGCACAGCTGTGACTCCTGCAATGGCGGAGCGTGCGAAGACACTCGTTCGAGATGATCGACGGATCACCATCAAACAACTCAGTGCTCAAATTGACATCTCTGTTGGTAGTGCTGTCACAATTGTTCACCAGTTGGGATATTCAAAGGTTTGTTCCCGCTGGGTCCTTCGTTGTCTAACCGAACACCATAAAGAGCAAAGGAGAACCATCTGTGCGGAATTGCTTGCTCGTCATGTGGCTGAGGGTGACAATTTCTTGTCAAAGATTGTTACAGGCGATGAAACATGGGTTCATCACTTCGAACCTGAAACAAAACGGCAATCAATGGAGTGGCGCCACACCCGCTCCCCTACCAAGAAAAAGTTTAAAGCCATACCCTCAGCCGGTAAAGTCATGGTTACAGTCTTCTGGGACGGTGAAGGGGTTATTCTGTTCGATGTCCTTCCCCATGGTCAAACGATCAACTCTGAAGTGTATTGTGCTACTCTTCAGAAATTGAAGAAACGACTTCAGCGTGTTCGTAGGCACAAAAATCTGAACGAACTTCTTCATGACAACGCAAGACCTCACACAAGTCTTCGCACCCGAGAGGAGCTCGCAAAACTTCAGTGGACTGTTATTCCTCATGCACCCTACAGCCCCGATCTCGCACCGTCGGATTTCCATATGTTTGGCCCAATGAAGGCCGCAATCCGTGGGAGGCACTACGCGGATGATGAAGAAGTTATTGATGCAGTACGACGTTGGCTCCGACATCGACCAGTGGAATGGTACCGTGCAGGCATACAGGCCCTCATTTCAAGGTGGCGTAAGGCCGTAGCATTGAATGGAGATTACGTTGAAAAATAGTGTTGTGTAGCTAAAAGATTGGGGAATAACCTGCTGTATTTCAATGCTGAATAAAACAACCCCTGTTTCAGAAAAAAAATGTGTTGCATTACTTATTGAACTGCCCTCGTACATGAGATGGCAAACCAGCTGTCGCTGGCCTCCGACCAGTGATGCGGATGACAAAGAATTTTTCTGGGAGTCCATCACTTGTACTCCACACGCCAGGGTGGCCGAGAGAGCTAACGCGCTGCTACCTGGGCTCGGGTAGGTGCGCCGGCCCCGGATCGAATCCGCCCGACGGATTAACGACGAGGGCCGGTATCCCGGCCAGCCTGGATGTGGTTTTTAGGCCGTTTTCCACATCCTGCTAGGTAAATACCGGGCTGGTCCCCACTTTCCGCCTCAGTTACACGACTCACAGACATTTGAAGACGTTCGCACTATTTCATGACTTACACAAGACGCAGACAGCTGCGGTACACTACTTCCATCCTGGGGGGTTCGGGGTGGCGTCAGGAAGGGCGTCCGGCCACCTTCTGCAATTAACACTGCCAAATCCGTCATAACATAGCGTTGGAGGGGGAGAATCGCTCCGAGAAAGAAAGAAAGAAAGATTACTTGTACTCCGACGACTGGTGCAAATGTGAACGTGTTACGATGTACTTGGAGCACAGTATGTCCATCCTCCTTGTGGTGTTCAGATGTAATCGAACAGAACCTTGACAGCGAGATCGTCTGCCCTCGCGTTCTCATGCAGTACATTATCGTCAATGCCATATCCGAAAATGCACTGCTGTATCAACCGATCAAATAGAGACTCACAACGCGGTTTCTTTCAAGCACTGCCAGGTGCTGACAACTCTGTCTCACACATGTACGTGGAATTTGTCCTTCATAGAGATCTACATACATAGCTAGCTAGCCACCATGAATGTATGGTGGAGGGTAACATGTACCACTATTAATTATTACCTTTCCTACTCCATTCGCATTAGGGGTGAGAGAAAATTACCGCCTATACACCGACTTACAAGCCATAATTTCACTTTTCTGCCCGGTCTTAACGCGAAATGTACCTTGGTGACAATAGAATCGTTCTGCAGTCAGTATAAAATGCTGTTCTCTAAATTTTCTCAACAGTGTATCGTGAAAAGAACGTCGTCTTCGCACCAGTGATTCCCATTTGCGTTTATGAAGCGTTTCCACAAAACTTGTGTGTTGATGAAACCTACATGTATCAAATCCAGCAGCATGCCTCTGGATTGCTCCGACTTCTATCTTTAATCCGGTCTGGTTCGGATGCTAAATACACGAGCGGTACACAAGAATATGTTACAGAAGTGTTCTATTGGGAATCTGTATGTAGAAGAGGTACACTTTACTAAAATTTTCTCAGTGGACCTAAACGACCAAGTCGTCCCCTACCACCACCCTCACGGATTTTCTCCACTTAATATCGTTTTCTAACTTTAAGGCTGGATATTTAATCGACGTAACTACGTCAAGAAGCACACCACTACATCTACATTCGAGCACTAGAAAATAGTTTCCTAGTTATCTGCATCACCTTACGTTATTATAAATTTAGAGCAATTTGCCAATAATCACACGAAATAGGAAGTCATGCTGTACCCTACTACAGTTAGTTAAAGACGGCACTTTGCCGTATGCTATAGCTTCATCATCAAGCAGTGGCAGATAACTGCTCACCCTGTAGCTCAGATCATTTATAGGTATGGGGAGTACAGAGAATAACAACGAACCTATCACACTTCCCTGCGACACTTCTGACAGTACCCTTGTCCGTGATGAAAACTCACTATCAAGGACAAGGTCGTGGGTTTGATTACTGCAGAAGTTTTCGAGTCATCAAATTCTGGCTCTCCAAAAGCTCTCAGACCCTGATTTACGGATCATCTATCCTGCTTGACAGTTGCTATACCTAGTCATAACTTCCCAGTTGGTTGATCTCATGTATAGTTATGTATGTATGTTGTCAAAAGTCCATTCATAATTTGACACAGCGTGTGATCACATTCTTCAGTTAATCTATACCCATTGTTGCTAATTGCTTCTTGACCACAATTTTCCAACCACACTATTATTTAACCGGGACCCAACTCTATTGTTTAATCCCTCCCCAGAACAAACATTACTGACGTGGAGAAGTAGCCCTAGTAATGTCCCCGAGTTATTCAAAGTATTCCTCTTTATCAACGGTTGTTGTACCGTCAGCGGGAGCATTTATTACTAATATAATCACTTCATTTCAGTAACCAACTTCAAGAAACTCTCGTTAATCTCCTTCCAATTCTCTATTCTTTCTGTAAATTTGTTCCTTACCAAAATATATACCCCATGTTTAGGCCTTGCTCCTTTGTCAACGACACACCATACATATCGGTATCTTTTAAGATTTTCACTGCTTCTACATTTATTTTTCCTCTCTGAGAAACTAAACGTTTTATGTAGACAACATTAAGACTTTTAACGTTTATAAATCATAAAATTATGTCTTTTTGATGACAAGCTTTAAAGAGTCGAAAATTTTCGTTGGTAAATAGACTAACTAACACTGCTCACAGATAAGGTATCAGGCTCGTTCCTGCTATTGACTGCTACCTAAGAGGCAATTCGAGGAGTAATCCACGATCGTGGGTGCTTTGACCAGCATATCGCCAACCCTTTCATCCGTTGCTGCTAGTCGCTGAAACCTGATGATGCTGCTGCTTCTTGTCTTCACTCAGTTACTTTTATTACTGTTGTTGGCCATTTCCGTGACCGCACACGCTGAGTGACTTTCTGCCAAAACCATTCTGCTACGGTGGCAGCAAAACTGTTCGTGTAAACGACAAGAAATAGAATATTGGAGACTTGCATCAACATTCAGTAGTATCTAACATTTTACTAGTTCGACTGTGTGTCGTACAGATCCATGAGTCATGGATGATAAGAAGGGGGGGGGGGGAGGGGGAGATTAGTAAAATGTGGGATGCCACGGAAGGTTTTTAAGAGTCTACTGTAGTGTTACCCGCTTATTTTGTATCTTGCCACTGAGTTTATTTACAATTCATTAATCTTTTCACCACTCAGGACCTATTTGATGTCATTTTAGGAACTTTAATTTCCAATCAGTTTTATTTATTCAAATATTTTATTTTTATTTATAGATTCCACGATAATCATAAAGTAATGGTAATCAGTGATTATCATTTGTGACAATATGCTAGTGATACTGTTAAAATACATATTTGGTAAATACGTATTTCCGTAGTTGGAGCATTTTCAGAATTAGTAAAGACCATGTACCAGGAGCATTTGGTGTGACATAAGCTTTCATATGTGTATTCGGATGTTGTGTCATTACTGGATACGATTTTAAAGCTGAATGAAAGAAGAGGACAATGTATGATACTATAGAATCTTTGTTCTTTCACGGCTGACTTGTGTAGGTGGCGTTATTGGTGTCTGATGAATGCACATCCGCAACAGGCGCTGTAATACAAAATATTTTGTATTTTATTTATAGTTGTGAGTCTGTGCTACCAAGAAGTGGCGCAAGAATCGGTTACCATAAAAATTCTTAGCTATTCCAATGTAGTTATTGGCTCCTTTTCATGCGCAAAATTAATCTATGATATATTCTATTTGTTGTACAGAACTTAATATACAGCGTGTATGTGACCTTTGTTTAAACTAATGGAGTGTACATTATGAGGCAGAATGATAATATTTCTGGAAATACTAAAATGGTATACACGACTTCCGTGTTCTGACGAAGATTAGAGTCTTGCACAATGTTGTTGATACCTGTGTTTGAAACCACCCAGGCCAATAGGAGGATTTTTTGTATTCACTATTCCTCGCGTAACTGTTTTCACTTTTCTATACTTGCAATTACCTATCATCATTCCATCTATATATTATCTGTCATTCTCTGTATTGTGTTTCCATTCAGACACCGGGTGGAGGCCTGTTACCTTCATGTGATGCATTAACATCATTTTGCGCGTGATATATATAGTTTTGTTGGGATTAGTTAAATCTGAAGAATTAAATTCAGCCGAAACAAAATCTATGCTGTGTAAATCGTTTATCTTACAACCAAATTGTGCGCTGTCTGCCTTAATGACAATCGCAAATACCTGTGACTTATCATGAAAATATTAATGTACGGTTAGTTGGCAGTTTATTGATTTAGGAGAAGTAATGCATGCAGTCTTTTTGTTGGGTGTATAGTAAGTCGGTCATGTCTGCGGTGGGATCATTGGTTAATGATATATAATAACTTCATACTAATTTTTGTTTTAACTTAAACACTATGAGGCAAAGAAATTTGAACATGGATAATACGTCGTTTATTACCGAAATGTACTTTTGTCTCTATTACATTTCTAAAAGCCTTCCATTAGAACGTAATTAAAAGTTTATGATGAAGGAAAAATATTCAAATTTAAGTCGAAAGGATTCCTTGCTGGAAACTCACTGAAATGACGATGGGAATTCCGTTTTCTTTAAACTAAGTTCTTTCCTATTGATGTGTATTTATTTGTTCAAGTTATGTGTGCGTGTGTGTGTGGGTATGTGTATCTGTGTGTGTGTGTGTGTGTGTGTGTGTGTGTGTGTGTGTGAGAGAGAGAGAGAGAGAGAGAGAGAGAGAGAGAGAGTGCATAGGTATGTGTCACAATGAAAAGTGTTCCTATCATACCAAAAAAAGGTGAATATATCGTGGGAGGAGTTAAAGATGTAAAAGAAGAGAATTAACTTTTCAACGTTGTCGACATACAATGGTTTAAAATTGAGCTAAATACAGCATGTAAAACTAGCCTCGACGAGAATTACTTCGCCGAAACGATCAAATGAATAAGAAATGCATTCGCACGATAAAATTGAAAACTAACTTCCAAAAATTTTGCTTAATAAGGAATTTACGCCCAAAAACCACGTTTATTATGAGTTTTATTACGCCCACCTATTTTTACGCTCAAAACACTGTTTTTTTGAGAAAGTTTCTGAAGCGCGCCATTTATATATTTTCAACTTTTACGAGTCGTTTCAAACGTTGCACCACGGTAGGTAAATCAATAGAGTAAAAACGAAATATCTTGAAAAAAAAATTTTTTTTTACTTTATTCATTTATCCACCTTCACGCAAAATTTGAACCGAGTCGTACAATTTTGAAATATAGAAGTGGCACGCTTCAGAAACCTCTCAAAAGAACGTGTTTGTTGAATGTTTTTGTACGTAAAATCACAACGGTACACACAAAAATGTTACCATTGACGTAGCCTTAATTTCAGCCTACTTTAAACGTTTCCGACAGAAATTAATCGATTCTAACAATCTGCCCGGGCACCAGCTTCTGTTCGTTGTTCAAAATTTTTACAGAAAGACAGACATTCGAATAGCTGTATAAATGGCCTCTGGTGCGGTTTAAATCAAAAACATTTTAGCCCATGTTTGGAGCTCCAATGCGAGCAGAGCACCAAGACCCCCCCCCCTCCCCTCCTCACCAACCATTCTCTGAATATCGACTTATTTGTTACAGCACTTCCGTGTTAATATATATAAATGTGTATGTGACAACTTCCTGTGGTGAGCAGACTCCTGTCGGGAAGTATCGAAACGCAGATTAAATGGACAAGAGCTGTTTCTTAACTGTGGCTCTAGTCACAGCACCTGTCGCGCTACTGTAATGTGAACTACAGAGGAAAAAAAACCACTCACGTGATTTTTGATCAAAACAACGATGCATCTGTCCCAGGGAGTTCTGCTGTGCACGAATTTAGTTTTGGCGAGTTTTGTTTCCTTTGAAACTAAGTAGTACTAAATTTTTTTGTAAATTTAGGTACAACTGCACTATTGAGCACCGTGTAAGATGTGACGAAGTCTAAACCAAACAAAGACGATGGGAATGTTAAACTACCGCAGCGGAATGTTCAGGTTGTGTAGAGCCTACCAATTTTGTGCTTTAATGGATAAAACAGGTAGCATAAAAACTTGAATATTTATAGTTAATTTCTTAAATAGACAGATATGAAGGAGTAGGGACATGTGGGATGAAAATAACGCGAAAAAAGCTGTAGAACATTCTGATTTCTTTAAATGGGCTCCAAGAAACGAATGTGAAATCTGCAGTTTCCAGAAGTATATTGTGTAGTACATCTGTACGGAAACTAAAGAGTTGGGCACGAAACCTTATTTTTCGCTATCGTTCAGTGAGGAATAGGGAATAGTATTCTATGGCAATATCAAAAATTTAGGTAGCATTCACCTTTCAGTAAAGGCAGGTTCTTAAAGCTAGTGTACAAATATGCAGGGCAACTGAAAACAGAACGTCAGTTGAATGAGACGAAAACGGAAGTGAGTGAAGACTTTTATTGTGATTATATGACAAGACATGAATACTGAAGGCTGAGGATTGCCATCTCCACGAGTTTACAGCGAACATCAGGTATGAGCAAGAATCAAACTGACAGACTCTTTGACATCCTAGGTGAGCTGTTGGAAAAGTTCAAGTTTATAAGCATTTACAAGCCTATTGAAAGTATATTTCAACAGTAATTACTTTTATACACGTTACGGTTTCATGTCCGATACAACTCTCCGAGGCAAGAGCGGTTCTAGGCGCTACAGTCTGGAACCGCGCGACCTCTACGGTCAAAGGTTCGAATCCTGCCTCGGGCACGGATGTGTGTGATATCCTTAGGTTAGTTAAGTTTAAGTAGTTCGACGTTATAGGGGACTGATGACCTGAGAAGTTTAGTCCCATAGTGCTCTGAGCCATTTGAACCATTTGAACAACTCTCCGAAATTTAAAACATGGAAAACGAGGACGTGGAAAAAATATCCACAACTATACAAATATAAAATTTATGACATCGAGTCTTACAATTCAATTAGCTGAGTACCCAGAATTGTCCGAGTATGATGCGTTCCAGTTTTCTATTAGTCCATATCCATCCCCCTCACTCTCTCTCTGTACAGTTCCATCAACCGCTATCCTCTGACGACCTTTTCCTGTCGCTCCCTCCGTCTGTCTCCTTCTCCCACTCTCTGTCAGTCCGTTCCACCACTCTCTGTTTGTCAGTCTGCTCTTCTGCCCTCTAATTCTCTCTCTTCCTCGCGCTCTCTTTGTCAGCCTCCATCTCCCCTTCTCTCTTCAGTTCTTCTCCCCACTCTCTGTCCATTTGCCCTTTCTTTCCTTTCATCTCCTCCTCCCTCTCTCCTTAATCATCTCCTACCCTTTCGTTTCCATGTCCACCTCCTCTATCCCCTCTTACAGTTCATCGCCCCCTTTCATTTTCCCCTTCTTTCTGTCCATCTCCTTTCTTTTCTCTATCCACTTCTGCCTCCCCCTCTTCGTCTACCCTTGCCCCATCGCTCGTCCTACGTCTTCCTTCCCTTTTCTTCGTCCACCTCATTCTCTTTCGTTTCTCTCTTCAACTCCTCCTCCCCCTCTGTCACTCCACTCCTACTCGGCATCACTGTCTATCTCCTCCTCGTCTTACCTGTGCCTATCTCCTCTGTCCCCCTTGCTGTATGTCAATCTCCTCGCCCTCACTTCTCTCTTTACGTTAAGTCTGGTCGTTCTCAACCCTACAGTATTTCATTCCAGAATGTGTATCAAATTTAATTGGCGTATAATTCCATGGGTTTAGGATGAAATTTTTTCCCATGACGTTGTCCACATACACACGTCTCATATTTCACTCATATTTAACATATTTCATGCATACTGTGCGTATATTTCACCTCTAGAACTAGTGAATTTCGCCATGCTGTTTCATTTCCAGGCAGCTCGATGTTTGTCAATAGACATCTTGTGAACAATCTGCTGTACAAATACACACCGAAATGTATATATGAACACCGTCTGCAAAATGGTCAAGAATACAGTTACTAGTAAAGAAGTAATAAATGAAATCGTCGTGCTGCATAAGGCAGTTTTACTGCATGAACGGCGAAAATGTAGTAAGAGATAAACTTTTTCCTTTCATCGATTTGTTGGGAAAGTCAGCGAGTAAAAGTTCCTTAAATGTTTAAAATTGTGTAAAGTTTGTTGCAAATCTCTATGTATCTTATTCTCAATGACTGGATGGCTACAGTCTTTTCCACTCTCACACTGATACCTTAGACGGGTGGGTAATTCGTACCACCTGCAGTGATTCTTTCCAGGCAGTGCACGAAGTTCACTGAAATTAGATCCAGTGGTTTAGAAGCCGATCTCAAATTTACGTACATACATACACTACTGGTCATTACAATTGTTACACCAAAAAGAAATGCAGATGATAAATGGGTATTCATTGGATTAATATATTATACTAGAACTGACATGTGATCACATTTTCACTCAACTTGCGTGCATAGATCCTGAGAAATCAGTACCCAGAACAACCACCTCTGGCCGTAATAACGCCCTTAATACGCCTGTGCATTGAGTCAAACAGAGCTTGGATGGCGTGTACAGGTACAGCTGCTCATTCAGCTTGAACACGATACCACAGTTCATCACGAGTAGCGATTGGCGTATTGAGACGAGCCACCATTGATCAGACGTTTTCAATTGGTAAGAGATCTGGAGAATGTGCTGGCCAGGGCAGCAGTCGAAAATTTCTGTATCCAGAAAAGCCCGTACAGGAACTGCAAGATGCGGTCGTGCATTAACCTTCTGAAATGTAGGGTTTCGCAGGGATCGGATGAAGGGTAGAGCCACGAGTCGTAACACATCTGAAATGTAACGTCCACTGTTCAAAGTGCCGTCAATGCGAACAAGAGGTGAGCGAGACGTGTAACCAATGGCACCCCATACCATCACGCCGGGTGATACGCCAGTATGCCGATGACGAATACACCCTTCACCGCGATGTCGGCAACACGGATGCGACCACCAAGATGCTGTAAACAGAATCTGGATTCATTCGAAAAAAAATGATGTTTTGCCATTCGTGCACCTAGGTTCGTCGTTGAGTACACCATCGCAGGCGCTCCTGTCTGTGATGCAGCGTCAAGGGTAACCGCAGCCACGGTCTCCGAGCTGATAGTCCATGCTGCTGCAAACGTCGTCGAACTGTTCGTGCAGATGGTTGTTGTCTTGCAAACGTTCTCACCTGTTGACTCTGGAATCGAAACGGGGCTGCACGATCCTTTGCTGTCATGCGGGTAAGATGCCTGTCATCTCTACTGCTAGTGAGATGAGGCAGTAGGTATCCAGCACGGCGTACCCTATTACCGTCCTGAACCCACCGATTCCATATTCTGCTAACAGTCATTGGATCTCGATCAATGCAAGCAGCAATGGCGCGATACTGTTTGTGTATGAGAAATCGGTTGGAACCTTTGCTCATGTCAGCACGTTTTAGGTGTCGCCACCGGTGTCAGCCTTATATGAATGCTCTGAAAAGCTAATCGTTTGCATATCATATCTTCGTCTTCCTGTCGGTTAAATTTCGCGTCTGTAGCAGGTCATCATTGTGGTGTATCAATTTTAATGGCCAGTAGTGTACATACACAAGTACCTTCATTTCTTTTAATTTG
The DNA here is from genome assembly GCF_023864345.2 of Schistocerca serialis cubense. Lineage (NCBI taxonomy): Eukaryota > Metazoa > Arthropoda > Insecta > Orthoptera > Acrididae > Schistocerca > Schistocerca serialis. The sequence goes on along the minus strand of NC_064643.1, from coordinate 737,320,413 downwards.
TACGGATTAAGTAACGTTTTATAGCGCTGTTTTGTGTGAGCAATGTTTCAATATCACTCTCAGAAACATTGTAACTTAGAAGTAGCTAATATGACCGACACTTCCTGACCTCGGCCTAAGCCCGGCAGTATTGCTAGCGGTGGGTGGCCCTGCACTTCCTACGAAATACGATGACAGGGCTTGCAAGTGCCTCGTGTTTCGACAAAGAGCGAGAGACAGAGACAGAGAGGGAGGGAGGGAGGGAGGGAGGGAAGCAGTGAGGGAGTGGGAGTCGCACAAGTGGAGAAGGCGGTAGGCAGAAGGGGTAGATAGAGTAATATCTTCTAACGGCGACGGCCAGCAGGGTGCAGCTGGCAGAGTTTCCGGTTCTTGGACGACACAGGCTGTGGCGGGCTGCCAGGCGAGAGACGGGGACTGCGGGACGGCGGAGAGTCTGCAGACGGCAGGCGGTCTGCACGGGCCCACCACAGCGGGGCGTCACGCCGTCAGCTGGTGGACAGACACAGTGCTCTGACGTTGCGGACCAGGGCGTGGCAGCTCTCACTGAAGGAAACCGTTCTAGGTTACATCGCTCTTTTCTCACCCCATTTTAACCTGACTGATACGACGACTCAAAATAACCGGTTACTAAAATAACCTTTTTCGTTTATTTATCCCTATTATTTCCTGTAATAAGAGTTCCAACAATGTTGGGAAATTTTGAATCTCTCAGTTTCAAGACGTGTGGAATCAAAATATTAGATTAAATTGGCAACTGAAAGGTAACTGAGTGCGTCCACCGGTCGCTGCTTTTCTGGAAAAGCGATAAGTAACTGAATATTACAAGAATCACCAGTATGCTTGTAAGCATCCTAATTTTTTGGGACACTGCTCAAATATCATGTTGTAATAGGGGATCATACTTCAATTAGACATTAAGAACAGTCAGTGCTAAAAAATGAAAACTGAGGCTGAAGAATGATTTTAGTTTTAATTTTACCATTCCCAATGACTACAAGCAAATAAATGCGTGTTATGTAAAACAGGCAGCAGATTACCTACGTCCTATTTTTACTCTGTACTACGAATTGTTGTTTTTAATTTTTTCGTGTCACCATAATTTCCTTCCTCTTTTATTATTTATAGAAGTGATGGACAAGTTGTTTACTCTTTTAAAGCAAATGAAGCATTGTACTCCATTACTACGTCACTTCGTAAAAATATTTCCAGACTAGGATTGGTGTCATTCAGCAATACAACATATGTCCAGCGACGACAGCGAGAAACTACCGTATAGCCAAGATAGGGCCAGTCTCGCACTTCATATAGACACGTACTTTAAGCAGCGACACACGGCAACAGGGACAGAATTGTAGCATCAATGCCGTACCAATTCTTCGGCATGTGTTTATTGCTCGCTTCTGTCCGCATTGTTTTTAAAACAGCACTGATAACTTCTCCCGTTTTCTATAAAAACGCAATATTTCAAACCAATGCAAATTTTATGAATCAAATTTACTCCTGTTTTTTGAAAAAAATTATTTACGAAAATGAGTCATATGAAAATCTTACATATTTTTTAAATATTATTTATTGTGCAGAAGTGGTAGAAAGCTGTATCACTTTTCAACATAATCCCCCCCCCCCCTCCGGCGCTCAATGCAACTCCTCCACCGCTTACAAAGTGCATAAATTACTTTAGAAGAAATTTCTTTTGGTATTCCGCGCAACCAGTCATGCACCGCGTGGCGTACCTCTTCATCAGAACGGAACTTCTTTCCTCCAATTGCATCTTTGAGTGGTCAAAACATATGGAAATCACTTGGGGTAAGGTCTGGTGAGTATGGTGGATGAGGAAGACACTCAAAATGCAGGTCTGTGAGTGTTGCAACTGTTGTACGGGCAGTGTGGGGCCTTGCATTGTCATGTTGCAAAAGGACACATGCTGACAGCAATCCACGTCGCTTAGATTTGATTGCAGGCCGCAGATGATTTTTCAGGAGATCTGTGTATGATGCGCTGGTGACAGTGGTCCATCTACGCACGTAATGCTCCAAAATGACGCATTTTTCGTCCCAAAAGAGAGTCAGCATAACCTTCTTTGCTGATGGTTCTGTTCGAAACTTTTTTGGTTTTGGTGATGAGGAATGGTGCCATTCCTTGCTCGCTCTCTTCGATCCCGGTTGCTGGAAGTGAACTCAGGTTTCGTCCCCAGTAACGAATCTTGCAAGGATGCCATCAACTTCTCGTTCAAAGTGCCGAAGAAACTCTTCACAAGCACCAACACGCCATTCTCTCATTTAAGGAGTCACCTACTGTGGCACCCATCTGGCAGACACTTTGTGAAACCGGAGCACATCATGTACAATGTGGTGTGCTGACCCATGACTTATCTGTAAACATGCTGCAATGTCATTTAGTATCACTCTGCGGTTTTCCTTCACTATGGGTTCAACTGCTGCAGTGTTCTGTGGAGTCACAACTCGTTGTGCCTGACCTGGACGAGGAGCATCTTCCACTGAAGTCACACCATTTGCGAACTTCCTACTCCACTCGTAGACTTGCTGCTGTGACAAACATGCATCACCTTACTCAACCTTCATTCGTCGATGAATTTCTATAGGTTTCACACCTTCACTACTCACGAACCGAATAACAGAACACTGTTCTTCCCTGGTGCAAGTCGCAAGTGGGGCGGCCATCTTTATACTGATACTGCGACGGTATGTGTGCATCTGCACTATGCTCCCACCTACAGGCCATTCTGCATGCTGTTTATGGCACGCTTACCGACTTACAGGATAACGGCGCGAAATTTCGATTTGTTATTACAAATTTAAGGTTTTCATTTGACTCACCCTCGTATAAAGGTAACGTCTTAGCACCGCCGCTATGGCTAATCGATAATTTTTTTAACTCGATTATTAGTAAAACATAAAGAAACAACGGTTATAACCGAACCAAACAAATACTTAAGCGTACCGCTTATTCATAACCAAAATACAGGCATCAGTCTAACCCGGCCGGTTTTTCCCCCTCCTTGCTACGCAGTTCGACAACACCAGAGGCCACGGCCAACACTAGTCCCCACGTGAGGACGTCATTCGCTACGGAAAGCCATGCAGTGTAGAAAGGTTCAACGGTGGGATGGGCAATAAGGACTGATTTAGAGGTGAATGTTGCCGCCCTCTTCTGTCAGTAAATGGCTACTTAAGAGGATCTAGATAAATCCAGAATAATAATTATTTATTTCTTCATCTTCTTATTTCATATTAAATCGTTGCCATTGTGTTTCAATTCTAAAAAATTGTTGACGCAAGTATTCATTAGTCTTCAGCGATCGTACGTTACAATATCTATGCATCTATTGGAAGCGCAATGGAAGTGGCCAGGGAGCGACAGGTATTGGTATCACAGAATAAATTATACTAGTATACTAGCATACTAGAACAACAAATTAAAGACACAGTAAATTAAAATTTTTACAGTGAGAAAGTATACACATGAAAACGTGAGAGTAAAATAATATAAGGTATCTGCCTTTGAAGTTCTACTTTCAAAACGCTGTGGAAAGAGAACCACTGCTCAGAATGACGTTAAATTTTAACTGCATATTACTCACGAATCATGGAAGAAAGGAATTACAGCGTCTTAACGTAAATAGGGTCGGCTACAAATCAAAGATGAATCGCAATACGATGGCTATAGTCTGAGTTGCACATTACACCATTCATACTGTTCAATGTACGTGTCTGCGCAAGTTCGGCAGTCAAAAGTTGTTCAACTCTTAGTTAGGTAAGCCGATCCTACACGGCACGTTTGTACCGCATGGGATGGAAAAAACCGGTTCACAAGTGCTCTGCGGTCATCAAAATTAAAATGATATCGATTTTTAATTGTCGTGAGACTGGCACAAGACATATTAACTATGATGTCCACCATTTTCTGACACAATAATAAATCGAGAGATTATATATTCCACTACAGATCGGAGTGTCTTGGCGGTATCGTTCAGAATGCGTTGCGTAATGCGTGCCTGCAGTTCAGTTACGTTGTTAATTTTAGCGTTGAATACAATATGTTACAGACAGCCCTACAGTCTGACGTCACATGGATTAAGATCAGGTGACATGGACGGCCAGGTTGAAGGGAAATGTCTGCTGATAATTTTAGCATTTCCGCATTACCTCTGCAGCAGCCCCTTCACTGGCTGTGCGACGTGCGGAGGAGGATCAACTTGCACACAAAATATCCTATCCACACATCTACGCTGTTGAAGGGCTGTAATGACTTCGGTGCACTCTCATATCGTTACCAGTCACATTACTGGTAACACAACTCACAGGACTCATATCTGAAAAAAAATGCGGCCTTACGATAAACGATACCGTCACCTTTCCAGAAGGAAGCCGGACCGACTGATGAGCGTAAGGACTTTAACTATCCCATATCCTGCGACTATGAACATTATCATGTCTCTGGAGATGCAAGTGGTCATCCAATCCCCATAGAATGTTCGTTGGTCATTCATTAACCACTTCCATGCTAGCAAGAAATTACAGGACGAACGTCTGTCTTACTGGTAGGTCACTAGGAAGCAACTCCTGAACAAGAGAGATTTTCTATGGATAGCTATGCACGATATTTTGTAGGATTTTATGCACCGTGCTCGCAGGCATGGACAAGGTTCGGGCAGTTCCACTTGCAATGCTTGTTTGCATACCACCACTGGACCCTCTTGCAAAGCTGTGGCCTCATCTTCGACAGACGTCGAATCATTTGCTTTCCTCCCTCTGCTCATTGCACTTGAAAAGGACGTTTTTTTCGATTTTTGTTACTTCTCCAGACCCTTAGCAGACAACTAAGCAATGTTTTTTTCTATATAGCTTTGTATGTCCGGAACGTCTGCAGGGCTGCTGTCGCACAGTCACCGTTTTTGAAAAAGAGAATTACGAGCGGCGTGCGGTGCTTTGTATAGAGAGTCATGTTGAGTGTTTGAGACGAAAACTGAAGAACAGCGTGAGCTCCCCGTCTGTTCATGCTTGTGTTCAGAGGCTTACTGAGTCAACTACCGCTCAAATTTCTAATAAGTAGTTTTCTTCGTTTCCTGGTGTTTCCCCTGTGTCAATGATATGCTGTTCAAATTTGACCTCATTCTGAGGAGTGGTTCTCTTGCTACAGCAATTTGAAACTGGAACTTTAATTATCGACACACGGTGTTTAAAATTAAGGACAACGAATTCCACCCCACGTTCGACGGCCAAAATTAAATGATCAAATAATTAAGGTACTAAGCAGTTACTACTAAATTGTTAGCCACCCTACGGTGCTGCTCGTTAACAAAATATTCAAGACCATGAATACACCATACTTAACCACCGCACAAGCGGCTTAAGGCCTAATGAAAGGTGTCTTCCACGGCGATGACAAACAAATAAAAAAATTGAAGTAGTTTTAGTACAAGTGTCTAACAAGAACTTACAAAACAAGAACAATGAAAAATTTTTGTAAGCAACTGCGCAAACGTCGTAAGACCCAGTGGTAAGTAAACAATTTAACAAACAATTTTCAGTAACGGGTGTGATATCTCTAACTAAAAGCCAGCTTACTGTTAACGCCGATCAAACTTAATTTCACAGAAGTACACTCCAAGGTACCTTAACAGCGTTAACGTTAAATACCAGGGTAACACAAATGAAGACCGGGAGCCATGTAAAAAGTTTGCAATTGATGAATGTGCTTCATTATTTCCAAATATTAGTGTCTGTTTTCGATGATTTTAAACAGAAAGATTTACTGCCCAATGGCTGAACAAAACATTTTGTTAAACGCAACAGTAGCCCTAACAATGTCACTTACATTTTCTGAAACACAATTAAAAACAAAATATCTGCCGCGTCAAATCATCTACAATTCACATATAAAACACCAATGAAAGGCAAGCGATTATTTCAGAGGTCACAGGAAAACAAACTGCGACAGGAACCAATAAAATTTACACACAGAATCAATTAAGCGCAGTAGGCAGTAACGGTGAATCAACAAATGACACGATAGTTGCTCCACAGTCGGCTAGTCGTCTAATAGAAAGTGAAAAGTAATGCCGGCTTCACGCAATCCGCTCGCCATCCGCCTTAGCAAAATACACTTTTTTCCACAGCAGTACTATTTAATCCTTTAGTGAATGTCACCAGATCGCCCAAAGCAATTAATGAGGTGCCTGATAAATAATGCATTAAATAATAGATAATTCGACCTTTAACACACGCATGTGCGCAAAATCAAACATTATTCTAGTCAGTTATAAATCCAATGCATAAAATATGGTTGCAAGCACTGAAAGCGTTAAAGAGTATAACAAATTACAGGAGGCCACTAAATAAAGCTAATTCCGCTAGCACTAAGCGCTAAATATGAAAATGAATTAAAGGCTGCCGTACATTCGACAAACATATTACCACCAAATACAAGACACTAGATAATATATTACTAAGGTAGATTACAGTTAAACTTAATAGAAAGTGCCTTGAAATCTATTAGGAAGTACCAAGGCAGAGAAATGGTCTGAAGGTGAATCCAAGGATACTCTGACAGGCACTTAAGCGTGAACTCCAGAGTAAAGTTGTGGATGTAGATGCAGCTGTACATTAATAAAATACGAAACACTTTAAAGCAGGTCGGCAACAATGGCATAAAAAGAATCAGGGCAGAAAATATATAGAAAGATATGAAAGAAAGCGCATATTGTGGTCACAACAAGCCAGTCACATTTCTCAGTGACGTGGCGAGTAGACAACAAAATTGGAAAATTAATACAATTTTGCCACAAATCGCGAATGTACATCCAGAAAAGCAGCCAAATAGACCGTAGTATCAACACACAAACGAGTTCCTTTGGCTCGTAACAGTAGACTGGACGAAAGTCACAAATATCAAGCAAGCCAGATAGAAACCAGGAAGGAGTAAATAAAAAAAATTGTTCAATTGGCTCTAAGCACTATGTGACTTAACATCTGAGGTCAGCAGTCGCCTTGACTTACAAGGGGTGGCCGCCAATTGTGAAATTCAGAATCGATTCATACTACGCATAACAAAAGCTCATGGCCAGAGGTGTAATGTGGCAAAGCACCAAGATGCACATCTCAGCCGTTGTCGAGAAAATCGACAGTTAAAAGAAATCGTTGCGGTGAAATACTCTCTACGAGTAATAGTTTTCTACATCGTCGTGGCGCAGCGGTAAGCGCTCGGGTTCGTAATCCGAAGGTCGCCGTATCGAATCTCGCGCCATGCGATTTTTTTATTAGTTTTTTGTAATTCAAATATATATATATATATATATATATATATATATATATATATATATATATATATATATATATATAACTATTAATGAATTGCTTATGCATGTTGGTGAAGGCGGATCGCTCTCCGATTGTACCGCCTCCATTTTTCCGTTTTTTTAACAGGGTGTACCAAAGCTCTCCCGTCCGCACCGATCTTCGACGATGTTATAAGTTGTTCTAGGACCGCATCTACCATCTTTCGAAGTTAGCAGGCAGCTACGCTAGTTATGCGGCGGCTCGTTTCGGCCCATTCAACGTCTGTTCTTCAAGTGTAACGAGCGAGTAACGGAGTTTATATTTCATACCTGCCACAGCAAATTTGTGTTCGTGGGGTCTCTATTCTAATTCGAGCGTTTGACTTACACTACACGTATTCGTTTCGGAATATCGTTTCTACGTCTTCCGTTAACTATACGTGGTTAACATTATGAAGACAATTAATAACATTTGTGAAATACAGCTTTGTTTGCGGAAAACATAATGATGTTCGAAGTCGCCAGTTTTTCCACGACAAACGACTTTCAAAACTTATTATATGCATAATACTAAAAGAAAAAGTTGTATGGTGCGAGATTCGATCTGGCGACCTTCGGATTACAAACCTGAGCGCTTAACGCTGCACCACGACGCTGTGGAAAATTATTACTCGTAGAGAGTATTTCACCGCAACGGTTTCTTTTAACTGTCGATTTTCTCGACGACGGCTGAGAAGTGCATCTTGCTGCTTTGCCACATTACACCTCCGGCCATGAGCTTTTATTATGCGCAGTATGAATCGAATCTGAATTTCACAATTGGCGACCTCCCCTTGTTAGAACTATTTAAACCTAACTAACCTAAGGACATCACATACATTGACACCCGAGGCAGGATTGGCACCTGCGACCGTAGCAACAGCGCAGTTCCGAATAGAGGCGCCTAGAACCGCTCGGCCACAGCAGTCGGCTAGTAAATCACATATAGTTTGAGAACAGGTTACTGCTATTACAAAAAGCCTTACCTTTATAGATTGAAGAGCCAAAACACTACGAAAACCTGCTTAATATATTGCTTGTACATCTATGGAACGAAATACATCTCTGATTCTACGTACGCGGGATCCGGCAGTTTGTTGATAGGTTTGTGGAGGTATGTGGCATTAGATGTTAATGGACAGGTTATGTAGTTCGCATGAAGAACAGGCCGCTAGTGTGCATACTCGATTATACGAACGTTAGCGACCCAGATGGGTACCGTAAGATCTACATCAGGCAAAATTGGTCGACAAGACATCAAAGTGAGATCAGGATGATCTCATTCTAGCACTGTTCTGGTTTCGAAAAAGGGACGATTATACTGCTGAAAGATGACATCGACTTCGGGAAAGACACCAAGTATGAAGGGATGCAGTTGTTTCACAGCTGTCAAAGTGTCTGAAAAAATTATACTTCGGTAACTTAGAGCACGTTAGAAAAGAACCAGAAGCAGGTACTATCAAAGGATCACCTATTAAATACACAACCTCTTGTAGAACTAAGATCCTGAACAGAGAAGGCTACTAATACCAGAAATGTAGTACATACACACTACAGTTACAAGGAAGAAGAAGGCAACACGGATAGATTATAGAATACTGGAAAAAAAGAGATGTCAACCTTAAAAGACCATCATGCGAGTGTTACTGACTATCGTCATCAAATAGGTTACAGTATTGGAGGAACGTTTCGAGCGTTTCTTTAATTCATTTTATTGCCCTAATTAATTTAGTTGCGTAATTAATATAACTTTTCCTTTATTCTCATGTCTATAACGGTAATGTCAGGTGTACGGTTTGCGTTTGTTTCAAGGTGGCAAACCAGAAAATGATGTAATGAATGAACAGGTAGCAAACCAGGGAATCGATGTAATAAATGACAGAGAAAATACGTTTCCACATTTATTGCTCTCGCAAGCCGGAAATCAGTTTACGACGTAAATAAATATTGTGGAGCATGCACAGATTTTATGTTTTCATTTAAAATTTTAAGTCTTTGTACAAGACAGCGATGAAGTCTTTATAAATGTTGGTAAATACACAAAACACTTATCACAAATGAACTCATTTGTGTTGCACCCCATTTGTATTTTGTTCAGTTCATTTACAGACGCAAGGAGTGCAGCGAACTGCTTTTCCTACGAGTATAAAGGATGGGACAGCCGGTGGGACAATAGCTAGACGGAGCTCCGCCTGCCTCGCAGGGTTGCCTGCCAGCCAGGAGCAGGTGTTCCCGCGGCGTCTGGTTTCACTGCCAACGGCCGAAGGCTGCAATTTGGCCCATGGCGGCCGAAAGTCCATTAATGAGAGAGCATTTCCCTTTGTTCTTCTCTTCTTTCCGGAACGACCCGCAGTACCGGAAAAATACGGACAGGGGAGTTGGTAATTCTCTGCGAAAGCACAGAAAACTTGATTAAATTGGTTCTTTTTCGATGGGGGAAAGAAACGATACCCTCTGGTATCTTTTCCCAGGCGATTCTGCGAAAAGCAGCCCTCGAAATGAGATTATGCTGGACGTAAGGACGAGCTGCAAATGTTTTATAAACACTGTTCTACAATTTCTTCCACAAATGACATTATGTAATTCCCTTCTGTATGGATTCGTAACACAGTGGAAGGAAAATAGGCACTATCATTAAAGAAAGAACGGTAGGATGGTTTGATATGTAGCAGCTGCAGGAAATCATCCACATTGCTGTACTACTCAGTGGCTTCATTTTCAAACAACTTACGCTACGAAATCCGTAGAACAACACTCCGTGTTAACAAGTATATTATCTTACAAGAATTTGAAGATGTCAGTACTGCAACAGTTACACGTAGCGGCATCTAAAGGATCAGTAATTTGTGTCGTCGTTTTTATTGTTGATAAATATATTATTTGCATCGACTGTGAAGAAGCGATATTTTTTAAATTGAAACGTCATCTTACTGAACACTACTGGAAAGTTTTATGCAACTGCTAAATATTTTAAAAATTTTAAACATTAGAAATGAAGCTTTTCGCAACATATAATGAGTATACATTTCGTATATATAGACAGCAGAATTGTATCATTGATCAGAACATACTCTTCCAGTACACAGTACGAGAAGGAGTTACTGTTGATTTTAGCGTCTTAACTTATCTTTGACGTTTGGCAGCACAGGGGTTAAGGAACTACCTATCACATTTTAATCCTACTTACGTCTGTAATGGATATAGTTAAAATTCGAATTGGGTATCAATTTGGAGATCTCGACTTTGAAAGTCGGTAGGCTATATATTGTTACATATTTAGATTACCCCTCGCAATTTTTAAAACAGTTTCTCCCCATGTCGCACTGAAAGTGACGTAATGGACAATCGCAATGTGAATCAGATCATGTACGGACATCTCGTAATTAAAAATAGCGATATTTCGTAAATAGTTATTGACATAGAAATATATTTCTGACAAATTACGCTCAGGAACAAAAAACTTGCTATATGGCATACGACACCACTTTGAAAGAGGAGTCAGGTGACATGAAGATTGTTATGGCTTGTAACAAAATCTTTGCAAATGTAGTTAAGCAGTTTTCCATATAATATCGTTGACGGAACCCTGCTTTCCTCCAGAGACTTCGTAAATTTCCAGTCACCGTCTCACGACAACCGAATCTGTAACTGGTTTCTCTTTTTCTTTTTACACCTTCGCTGCTTATCACTGATCTCTAGCCGGTGTGATTTTCAAATCCGTTTCTGCATGATTCTGTTTTACCGCCATCGCTTGTCCAATAAATTGACCATTTCGGTCACACTTTTGAGCGGAGTGAAAACAAGACTGTCTCGTATTTCCGCAATGGACAATTAATTGTTCGAATTTTCATAGCCAAAATAAGAATGAGAAATTGAGCAATGGGTTATCGAATTTGCCAGAATGGGGTCTAGTTTTGCAACCAAAATATTCAGTTATTTTGGAGAAATAAAGATATTTAAGAAAAAAATTAGTTATTTGAGGAAAAATTGTAACACAGATATTTTCCGAATTTTCATAACCAAACGAAGAGTGGGTAATGGACCAATAATGTATCATATTAACTACTGTATGTTCTACTTTCGCAACAAAACAATTAAGTGAAAAAAACTACCTCAAAGCAACCGGGGTAGTTAAGAATAACTGTATTATCGGTTATTAGGGAAATTAGATTATTTCATGAACAGCTGCAGCCAGCTAGCCATGAAAACTGTCGGAAAGTTCATACCCTCAAGCCAAGCTATTTTGTACGTAAAAAGTTGCATGGATGAAATATTTAATAGTCAGTACAAAAATTTAAATTAAGAATAAGAAAGATCAAATGTTTTGTAAAGAAGTATGTCTACGAGTTAGAAATAAAAACAGATTAGAGAAAATTTTAAGAGCGTTTGAATGATACTGGAAGACATGCACAGCAAGTGATATTTCAACTAAGAACTAAAGTTCAATTTTAACTTGGAATTTAAGAGTTGGGTTCACCAGTAAAGACTGTCTGCACTCCCTGACTACCCATCGGTAGCGACCGACCGTCTTCCTTCTCCAATGGCTTCACTGGATCAAATATTTACACTGCATTCCAGACTGTTGTCAGTTTTTCGTGGCATGGGTTATTACTCTGTCAAGTAGCTCCTAAGTTGTAATCATGAGGCTAAATGCACCCATTCCAGTCTTCACAGGAAGGAAATTAATCTGGCGGTACCAGCTGTCGAATCCGGGTCCTCCACACGGCAGTTAAGGAAGTGGACTAAAAGAGTATGGTACCAGAGGTCATTTGTCTTGCGGATTGTGCAGCTTACGGGGACTCATTTTCTGTAACATGATTTCCAGCATCATTCAAAGGCAGTAAACTGTTCCCCAATCCATTTTGTTTCGTACCTTTAAGCAAACCGTTTCACGAAATATTTTATTGCCTTTTTCAAAATTTCATTTTTGATCCGACTCTTTTTTGTGTCTCTTCCATCCATGTTCTAAGTTTTTGTTGTATAGGTTACACGTTACTCGTATTTTCCTCTTAAGGTTATCGTAAGTTTTCTCAGTGTCAAAAGCACCTGACTGAGACTTGATTTATAGTAAGGGCCTCATCCTTTATCAGCCGTGCCAGAATTGCCTCTCTAGTGTCTTTCCGTTTCCTCAAATCAAACAAATCGTCACCTAAGAGATACTCGATTTTATTTTCCCGTGTTTACCAACGATTCTCAGCATTAACTTGGATGCATGAGGTGCCAAGCTGACTGAACGTTAGGAGCCGTTTTATCTGTCCTTGAGATAATCGGAACTATATGCATGATGTTCTTTCCGAAGTTCTGTGTTGTGCCCATGGCTCGGAGTCTCCACAAAACTAACTCGATTTGTCGTTTAGTTGCAGTTTCTTCCAAAGGCTTTAGAGGTTCAGAGGGAATTTTAGCTACCCATTCTGCCTCGTTAGGTCGCAAGTCACGCAAAGCGCTGTCAAACGTTGACTCTAATATTGGATACCTCTTGTCCTCTAAATCGACATCCGATTATTGTTATACCTGATACATCAACAGCTTGTGGCTTTGGCAGTCTATGAGCTTCTGAATCTGATAAGCAGTGTGGAACGAGAGGTAATATATTGCAAAATGGCCCTTAGCGACAGCATGACTTTTTCGGTACGCTCCACGGCATAGGAGGAGATGGGATGGTGCCAGATGGCAGCACTGGCGGCCAGATCGTCGGCCAGGAGTTCGGGGGGGGGGGGGGGATGATGTTGGGGTGGGGGGAGGGGAAGCGTGCTCTGGTGTGGAGGGTCTGTGGCGGCGGCGTCGGTCTATAGCAAGGAGCGCGCCGTCAGCAGAAAGCAGAGCGAGGTCGTCCGGCCACTCCAAGGAGCGGGAGCCGCGCGAAGCGGAGCAGCTGGAGTTCCGGGCATCACGAAGCGACGCACAGCAAGGCCGGTGGCGGGAAACACTCCAGGCCGTGTTTTCCCATCACTAATGTTGATGGTCTGCCATTCCTTAGACGCTAGTATGTTAATCAGTTTTAGTTTGTGCGACGGTCCAACTGAATAAATACTGAATGAGATTTTCACTTTGCAGCGGAGTGTGCGCTTATGTGAAACTCCCTGTAAGATTAAAACTGTGCGCCGGAACGAACTCGCATTTGGGACCTATGCCTTTCGCGGGCAAGTGCTCTACCATCTGAGCTACCCAAGCACGACTCACTCCCCGTACCCACACAGTTTTAAGGAAGTTTCATATCAGCGCACACTCCGCTGCAGAGTGAAAAGCTCATTCTGGAAACATCCCCCAGGCTGTGGCTAAGCCATGTCTCCGCAATATCCTTTCTTTCAGGAGTGCTAGTTCTGCATGGTTCGCAGGAGAACTTCTGTAAAGTTTGGAAGGTACGAGACGAGGCACTGGCAGAAGTAAAGCTGTGAGTACGGGGCGTGAGTCGTGCTTGGGTAGCTCAGATGGTAGAGCACTTACCCGCGAAAGGCAAAGGTCCAGAGTTCGAGTCTCGGTCAGGAACACAGTTTTAATCTGCGAGGAAGTTTGAATAAATAATGTTTATGGTTTACGATGTACATTTCACTATAATTTACTGATCTTCAGTTACCCAAAACACATACGGATGTACCCTTAAATGCACCAAACACCCCTTCTACTCTAATAAGAATTTGTTTTGTAGGTTAGGAAGCTGGGCGGTCAGAACCATTTACACATTGTGTTTCGAAGCGTTTGCGTCAAACTACTAGCGTTAATACATCACGTTATGGCACAAAATGTTCGCTTACGCTTCCCAGTGACGTCAGGTGTCCGTTTTTATTAGTTATCCCCCGAGAGGCAGCATGTTATAGGCACTCTGCAGCGTCCGAAGGCCAATGCCTTGCGTGTTGCTTACAATCCACTCATCTGCACAGTACGAAAGCAGGAAGGTCCAGCAAAATTTAACGTTTTTGATTCTCTTCTAAAATAGCTTTTTCTCACTGTATCAACTTGTTGGTATAGGTAGTGCACACCCAGTTCGTAGATCCTGGCAGTCCGGTGATATCCTGTCTTTCCAAGGCAGATGAATATTTAAGGTTGTCTAGTGTTTCCAGGAAGCGCGAGCGTACATTTTAATTCTAACACGTCTTTTTCCCCGTAATTTGATGTATTACATCTATACAAAATCCAAATACGTGGAAACACCTGTACAACAGTACTGAAAATAAACTGGTCATAATATTCCCTCGCTAAAAGCCAAGAACAAAAATCAGTTGTGTTACTGATGGATATCAAGTATGTATTATAAAACTTTCTGTTTATAAACAGTAAAACGGATAGTTTGATATCCAACAGTTATGCAGTTAACGTGCCGTTGAGTAACGAATTGTTAGATAGCAACTTTATGTGTGTACATGTGTAGACACATAATTATGATTTAACCATTTGTTGAGTAACTGTATTATTCTTGCAAAATCTGACTGCATAATATTAAAAAGTGAATCCGCCAAATGCAGTGTTATTTCTGATTATTAAATCCTTTGGTTTCAGGCTGAAAATGAGCGTTGAAATTCCCTCTGTGCACAGAGTGATGGATTCTGGTGTATGGGAGCAACGTTATATCTGTTAGTTATTTCATGACAGAGAAAACCGATTGAACGTGTCGCAGGCAATATAGTTACGTCACTATCATTCGTGGAAAGGTGATGAAGAAGAAGCCGACAACTGTATTCGTTCGTGAGTTAATAATAATTATTAATCACTTGCACTCCTGACACCAGTTGTTAATACACAGAGCAAGTAGCGATTGCACGATATTCGTAAATCACGTCAAACATCAGCATTGAGAACAGGAATGCAGCACTTGCTTATCACCCAGTCGTAGTAATCACAACTTTTCTTGAATGCTCAGCGTGAATTTTAAATTGTTTTATAAATTTCTGTCAATTCCACACACACACACACTCCCGACCGCGACCACACGCAATTCTGTGTTCCGTCCCTTTATGACTTTCCTTCGGAACTGCCTCGCTGGCTTTCCATTGGCATGGTGTCTCAATCAGTATGACACGCTTTGAGAACGTGAACACTTCATGAGGATTCACAGTAGTAAAACATGTCTCTCGCGTCCTGATCGATCACAATACTTCTCTCAATGATTTTTTTACAGTATTTTTGGAACAAAACAAGGTGAAATATTAGTAAAAATGTGAGGTGGCATCAGTGGTGTGTGATGATATCATGAGTTTAAAATACCTTATTTTGGTAGCTGCAAGGGCTGTAGTGAAATATAAAAGCGTTTGTGTGTCGCGATATTGAAGATGCAACAATGTATCAAGTAAAAAGTGCGAATATTCATTCAAACATACACATAATCTAAGAGTCATATTTATATTGTTTTAATTATGACCTGTCAAAGTGAGTCTGTGACACATTTTATATTATAAAGATGGACATGTTATTTTCCTTGTAACAGCTATCGAGGACAACTTTGACGTAGAGCTTAAGCTTACTACCGTGAAATGCCACCACGCTCATAATACTACCCGCTTACTAGACAAAACCAGAACAACGAACCAGGTCAACGACACTGTTGTCTTTTGTAGTTTTCAAGAGATCAAGTATCCATCACACAGTGAGAAACATAATGTACCAACCCAGGTCACACGGGGTAAGAACGATTATCATGTATCAGTTACGACGCTGATGACCCCGCTGTTTAGCACCCGTAAACCTCAAACACACACACACACACACACACACACGACGGGTCGGTTACATTGCTGTTGCCCAGTGGAGTGTATTGTGTGGTGTGTGAGTTGAGTCGGCAGGAGCAGCGGCTGAGTGCTACCTCATCCGCCACGGATTCCACCAAGTCGGTAGTCTTATTTCCTATTAGTGAGAAAAACCATTTAATACGATGAAAGTGAGTATCAACCGATTAATCAGTGTTCGCCTAAACGGTGCCGGGTGACGGTCTTCAGTGTAAATTACGTGGAAGTGTATCAGAAATAGTGTGTGACAAGGTTTCGAGTATTCTACCTGTGACGGGAGAGACCTAAATTGATCTGTAAGAGGAAGGTAGTGACAGTCTTTCAATGGTGTTGTTTGAGAATAATATATTCCTTTCCGCAGAGATACGCTGACATGACACGCGTTGACCCGAAAACCCATATCATGTAGTGAATTTCATATTATTCACAGCCAGAAATTCCGTTGTGACAGTTTCCATAACAAAAGACTGATAAGCTTCAACCATTAGCTGACAGCCATTTGCATCAGAAGTTAGGCTGCTAAAATATTCAGTCGTAAAAATCAAAATTTAAACGGGAGGTGTTGAGCATTTGGTCTTATTAATAATGGACTCAGTGATCATCAGGGCGAGTCAGTCTTATTTGAGGTTGGTGTAAATGTTTACTGAACATTGCTGCAGCCAGTTCCATTATACATCCTACTGCTCGATGAATATTTTACTAAAAGAGATGGTTGGTTCAAATGGCTCTGAGCACTATGGGACTTAACATCTACGGTCATCAGTCCCCTATAACTTAGAACCACTTAAACCTAACTAACCGAAGGACATCATACAACACCCAGTCATCACGAGGCAGGGAAAATCCCCGACCCCACCGGGAATCGAACCCGGGAACCTTGGCGCGGGAAGCGAGAACGCTACCGCACGACCACGAGCTGCGGACATACTAAAAGAGATCAGTACTCTTTATTAGATTAATGGTTTCTGAATCTTGTTTATAAACGAGGGTAACATCTGGTCCGCCACCAGTAAAGGTAAATTCACCTCAAAGGAGAGCGTTTTAGCAGACGGGATTAATCAGAAATTAGGCTGCTAACTTATTCAGTCGCAACAGCAAGGTTCTAACAATTACGTTCTCTGTTGACGAAGATGGTGACGGCCTCGAAGTATTGTGGTTGGACGAGTGTGATGACAGAAAATTTAGCGAAATTTACCACTTTGCAAAATAAATAGAGATCTTTTAAATATGGATAAATACAACGTAGTGTGTGATACGTACCTCATTACAGGACTGCTGGTGAACATTTTGGACGCGTCAGATTGGTTAAAAATTTTGTGATAATCCTAGCAAGAGATCATTTGTCCCGTCAAGTTAGCCGAGAGCGTTAATGCGCTGCTTCCTGGACTCGGATGGGTTGGCCGGCCCCGGATCGAATCCACCTCGCGGATTAACGACGAGGGCTGGTGTGCCGGCCAGCCTGGACGTGGTTTTTTGGCGGTTTTCCACACCCCACTAAGTGAATACTCGGCTGGTCCCCATGTCCCGCCTCAGTTACACGACTCAGAGACATTTGATACTCGTTCGAACTATCTCATGATTTACACTAGATCCGGGGTACACTGATTCTGTCCTGGGGGGTAAGGGGTGGCGGCAGGAAGGGCATCCGGCCACCCCCTGAGATTAACCATGCCAAATCCGATTGTAACAATGCCAACCCTGCGAAAACTGCGGGACAAAGGCACAAGCGAAAGCGAAAGAAAGGCTATCAAGAGATCATTTCAACATCATTGCTAGAATGGACTTGATTTTGTGGAAAGCCTTCAGGATATGTGCAGTGCATCTATAAAGGAACTCGCGTATAAGGTGCTAATGCAATTAATGCTGGGGTGTACATCCAGCACCTGAACTTTTTATCAAGTGCGCTTGAGAAGAGACATCAAACTGAGAGATGTGAAACTACCATCGTAACAGTCGGCACACCTTATTAGAAGATTTAACAGAGATGCTTGACGAATTTAAAAGGGAGTCATAGAAGTAAATTCGACGTTGTCACGAAACAGTTGTGGGTAAATCTACAAACTCAATGTTCATGTAATGATCATGAAGGTAAGGTATGAGAAGCAGGCATGTTTACGGAGGCAAGTAGACAGTCAATATATGTGTGGAACAGGACAGAATCTCGCTACTTGAAACCAAATGGCCTACGCCTAGTATTTTAGACTTATTAGCGAAAGATACATTGATGCCCAAAACTTAAAGACAAAAGTAACTTACGCATGATGTGTCACTGAAAACGTAAATGACACAATTGTCAAAGACAACAAGTACACTGAAGCCATCGTGATTTATGATGGTCTGATCATCATAAAGAAAGGCTGGAAATGGTTCTTAATAGGGTGTGTGATCACCGGGTATGCTCTGCATGTTTCTCAACGCTGGCCACAAGCCTAGTAACGAGTTCTTGTGGTTGGACTCTACGTTCCTCACCAGCGTGGTTGGCAACTGCTGTGTGGTCGCTGCTGCTTGTGGCCATTCTGTAATACCACTCCCCACTGCATACCACATATGCTCGACGGGGTTCAAGCTAGGGGAATGGCAAAGCCAGTTCATTCGCCTACTATTCTCTCGTTCTAAAGGCTCCACCGCCTGCTCTGTTCCATGCGGTCACGTACCATCATCCATAAAAATTGAATCAGGGCCAAGTGTGAGAACAGCCACATAGGGAAGGAGTAGTAACGTGCTCAGTCAGTGTACCGTGTTTCAGGCTTCGGAAATCAGTACTCCCAAGCATTACACCTACTCTACAGATTTCCGACAATGTTCCTCAGTGCTCCATAGTTGTAAGATAAAAAAAGGTCGAAGGCATGTTTTCCATTTAGTAATAACACACAAAGTGAGCCAGGGGATCTAATTACGTACGGAAAATATCCAATACTCTAGCAAAATAGCAACAAACGAAACACAGCACTTACACTAAGAACGCCGCTGTAATACGTTGCTGTTGTCTTTCGGACAGTGAATCTTTGCGGCACAGTTGGTACAAGAAGTGGCGTAATCGGTCGTGTACATTTATCTTTATACTGGAGTTCATTATGTCTCATTGTATTTTGCTGATGAGCTGAAACTATTCCAAACAACTGTCAAAACTGGAATCTACTCAACGCTGGCTTGGATCCCACTGTGCTTTCACAGAAGTTTTCTCATATCAGACGAAATCTACTTTCCTTGTAAGGGCGTGACATCCAGTAAACCCAGCCCGTTGCAGTAGAACCTAAGGTTTAACCGCGAATCTGAATCAGGCTGTAATCATGAGCAGTGCTCAGTTTATAGACATGTGTCACACCACAGATAATGATACGCCTGTTCCCTGTGATCATCACTGCGAAGTACTTATGATAACTATACTATGAAATGTTTCTGTTACCCACGATCGAATTGTGCTAATAATAATGCTCTACGCTCGCTTCCATGATGATAAATTTTGGGACCACCTGTCTTATGCGTAAAGAAGGCGTATTTACTGAAAGGGACCGGTGCTTCATTTCGTCGTTTGGGTTTCTGGTGTCATTACCGTTGTCCACTGCACTGTGGATCTCATGGAGGAACCGAGCGAGCTGAGTTTCGCAGGATCTCTGTTCGCGGAATCCATGATAAGTTTTACAGAGGATATGTTCATTTTCCAAAAAAGGCATAATTGTAGAGAATAAAACATGTTCCATAATTCTACGACAGTTTGACGTCAGCGATGGGACTATAATGATGTGGATCGGGATTACGGCCTTTCTTAAAAACGGAAATGATGTGCTCTTTTTTCCAGTCGTTAGGTACCCTTCGTTGCTCGAGCGATCAATATAAATTACTGCTGGAAGGGGAGAAAGCTCTTTCGCATAATCTTTATCGAATCTTATAGGTATCTGATCTGGTCCTGACGCCCTTCCACTACTAAGCGATTGTAGCTGCTTTTCAATTCCTTTATCGGTTATCTCAACATCCGCCATTTCGACGTTCGTACGACGATTGAAAGGAGGGACAGTGTTACGATCTTCCGAGGTGAAACAACTCCGGTAGACCGAATTCAGTATTTCGGCCTTCTCTTTGTTACAACAAACCCTTTTGATTAGCTTGACAACATTGGTTTCTAGCCACAAGAGACAGGTACTCTCTCTGGATCTTTCTGTTTGCCTTTACGAAATATATGTACTCTGTCCATGTACGAGCCCTATTCCACGACCCATTCAGAGTCTTATCAGAACCATATGTATCGTATCACTGACAGCGACAACTGCAGACTACAACTCTTGTAGCTATTATTTTACGCACGGACAAAAATACCCAAAAACTTTGGTACTCTATTGTCTGAGTCAGTTATCTCTCTGGTTTTCTCGACGTGGTTGGTTAACAGCTTTCTTCTTAAAGTTCTGCTGACCTGTTAGGAACAACAACTTCGCAGAACAACTGGAATCACACTGTTACCAAAGTCAGTGTCTCATGGGAATGGAACAGAGTCCTCTTTTTAAAATGCTTACTTTTGCATAGGTTTTAGTTCTACGGCATCGAGGTTCTGCTGCTGTTCCTCATATAGCTTGGTACGCCTACCGTCTTCGACTGTAATGTGATGAGTCCTGACGTCTAATTAACTGTAGCGTCGTGTCTACCATTTCTACTTGTAGTCCACTATTCCAACCAGTTCCGTGTCTGGGAGCCTTGTCACTCATTTGCTAGTTTCTTCTTGTTCTTTCTTGGAATAGCGTTGTGTTTCTTACTCGTATGTCCTTGTAAATTAGGCAGCATACATCGCAGTCTTCTGGAGAAACTGAAAATGAACTGCAATTAAGTAAACATTTGTAGTAATAAATTAATTACTTCCACTCCACATTTCTTCTGTTTCGCGACGTGATGCAGTTCCTGCGATATCGCAGCTAGAGTTCCGGCTAACATGTTGGAGCGGATTCTGCGAGGCGTGACTTCAGGATAAACATGTTAAAGTTGTAAAGTGAGCGTAACGCAGTTAGCAGAGAGTTGTAATTTACTTACGTCGAGCTGCGCGGCGTACGAGAATCACTGGCGTCCACGTGTCTCTTCTAACAAGGAGCAAAGTGTCCTTCAAGTGTCGCGTTCCACGAGGCGCTTATTTCGTTACCGATTACTGTTGATGCGTCTCAAGTAATTTTGCTGTCACCCTTTACTTTCACTCACCTATGAAGGATTCTTTTTCCCATGTTTAGACCTCAAAGATAAGTTGCATTGAGGTCTACATCCACCAGTACTGGGCACGTCCACTAAATCTACATGTATGTGCCGCAAACTAGTGTGAAGTGCCTGGCAGTGAATACCTCCAGCTGTGCAGATTTTTAAGGACTCTTCCCCGTTCCATTCCGAATACACGACACCTGTTGATTGGTGTTACTAACAGTCTTCACATACGACCGAATTTCTTTTCGTTTTGTGAGAGATTTTTCGCTGATATTCTGTTACGATAATCGCTGAAGACTTCACACATTTTCCTACCAAAAGATGAACGCGTTTCCTTTAGCACTTCTCTGTAGTCCTAAGTTTTGTTTGCCACTGCTTTAGAAATTTCTTTACAGAGTTATTTTATGATGTACGGTCCTTCTCATCATGGACTGCTTTGGTAGGCATACATCTACTAACAGGAAGTCCGGCTATTATTCTAAACCCTAAATTTACATTGTACTATTAGTACTTGCAGGGATTTGTCCTAGGATGTTACTTCAGCGACATTTACTATGCAAATGAAAATAACTGTTATCAATTTTACGCGCCTCTCTGCAATTTAGAGAACAATAATTCTGACTGGCTACCACTGCTGACATTTGGTGGCTGTGCTATCGGGGTAATGACGTGGTGTATATGGAATAAAATAATGTTATGTCTTGATTATCAAGCGACTATTAGAATTTTCCTGTCAGTGATGTTAACTGAACAGAAGCAGTCTTGATGAGCTATGAATATTGTTGCAACATCCTGTGTGATACTCCCTGCTAAACCCGCAGGACAGGACACGAAGTATGAATTGAGGAAGGAGGCCAGAATGAGCGGCTGTTACACTCCAAACATAACACTTTATTTGGTTCTCCAAATATTACAGCGCAACTTCTAAGCCTGAATAACAACAGGAAACGTCTTTAATTCTAATACGGCTAAAGGCCCATGAATTAAATACAAATGCTATAATAACTATAATAATAATTATTATTATTTTTTGAGGCAGAAGGCTCTATGCTTTAACCTTCAATAGTATTTAAGGCCAAGCGATGTAAGACTTGACTAGTCAGGTAGATTAAGTTTTTAAAAGTGGCTGAAGGCCCATAAATTTAAAACAGCATAATTACAATAACCTTTCAACAGCCAGAAGGCCCACAGCTTTATCTTGAAAGAATGTAATACTTGATAAATAAGAACCTTATAACTTAAAGTGGCTGAAGGCCCATGCCTTTCAAAAACAACACAACGACAATAAATTTTCAATAGTCAGAAAGCCCACAGCTTTTTGCTAAAATGTGTGACACTTGATATGTACGATCCTTAAAGCTTGAAGCGGCTGGAGGCGGAACATTTTAAAAACAATACACTACAATAAATTTTCAGCATGCAGAAAGGCCACAGCTTTTTCCTCCAAAAGGCAATACTTGGTAAGTAATATCCTTAAAACTTAAAGAGGCTGAAGGCCGATGCTTTTAAAAACAGTACAATAAATTTTCAACAGGCAGAAGGCCCAAGCTGTATCTTCAGACAACGTAAGAATGGCTCAAATGGCTCTGAGCACTATGGGACTTAACATCTGAGGTCATCAGTCCCCTAGAACTTAGAACGACTTAAACATAACCAACCTAAGGACATCACACACATCCATGCCCGAGGCAGGATTCGAACCTGCGACCGTAGCGGCCGCGCGGTTCCAGACTGTAGCGCCTAGAACCGCTCGGGCACCCCGGTCGGCGACAACGTAAGACTTGCCCAATTTAGAAACACTTACTTTTAAAACGGCTGAAGGCCTTTGTTTTTAAAAACACAATTACAAGCATAAAGATTCCAACCATAGGCTATAAGTCATTAAAAATTCACAATTAAACGCTAGTAAGAAGGTAATATAGACAACGGCGTTCTGAAGTTTACAGGGCGCTCGCTCTGCCCTTGAAATCTTAACGTTCGCTTAGGTGAGACCAGCACTCGGCCCAACTATACTCGATCCGCCGGCAACACAACCAAGAGACAGTCAGGCACTCACCAACAAGATGGCTTGCTAACCACCGACCAGTATACGAGAATTCCAAAGCCAAAACGTTACAGACATAGCCGCCCACAACCACAACTACATTAAACTGTCAAAAACTACACACCTTGATGGACAGCGACAACAGGTGAGGAAAGAACACTGCCTGAATTTACGTCAGCGACCAGGGCAGGTAACCGGAACACTGACGACCACAAGGCAGAAACTTCCGCTGGTGCACTTGAATTTCAAACCGACAAATATGGTTAATTGCACCACATAGCGGCTAAATCTTCACCAACTCAAACACTAGCTGTTGGTCCCAGGAATACCACCAACACCGAACCACCAACCAAGGGGACAAAGTGAACAGACGTGGCTTCGGTAATAAAATCATCAGTCAACTTTCATGTCCTGGGTCGGTGAGCCACGAAGCTCGTAGCACTCAGAACAGCACCCACACACTCCGACACTGGGTAGTGACCGCCAGCGGGCCCGGCTGATTGCGCCACGCAGAGTACTTGTTTGCTGATCCGCTCCAACCGACCGACTCACTGCGAATACGCTGAGAACATTTAAAACAAGTTGTCGGTGGAAATTACACCAACTTAACACAGTTTGACAAACATTTGCACGAAGACTTGAACGACACACAGCAGTGGCCGTGCAATCACAAAGACAAATCGGGAGTCGATACACGCACACAGCCAACCCATAAGCGATCGGCCAGCCAAGTCACGTTGTCCAGTAGGACGATCGACCGACTATCCATGAAGACCGTTCCCGGCTCAAGTGATGCGTGGTGGCAATGGTCAAGCGAGCCATGGACATCCAGGCCTCACTGCTACTTCAACCCAACTGAACTAATGGTTCAAATGGCTCTGAGCACTATGGGACTTAACATCTGAGGTCATCATTCCCCTAGAACTTAGAACTACCTAAACCTAACTAACCTAAGGACATCACACACATCCACGCCCGAGGCAGGATTCGAACCTGCGACCGTAGCGGTCGCACGGATCCAAACTGAACTGAACTAATGCCGTGTTCCAGCTCCACGACTGGCAGGTCCGAACTACACTCCTGACACATTGCAACTAAATCCATGACAGACGACAACCAGGAAGTAATAGCAGTGTAGCAAAGATAACACATGAGGGCTATATCAATAGACGCTGCTGACGCTGCCGCTGATGGGCAGACAAAGCAGCAACTCAGTGACAACAGAAATTGAAGCTAACATTACAAGGTGGCAACAGAAAAAAGCAGGATGTAAAATAAGAGATGGCATGAGCGCGAGCCACGCACAGCTCATCGTGTAACTCTTTGAGGGTATCTCTTCCCATCCTAGCATAGTTAATTATTCTCAAATTCAGTTACTATTCTGAACATCGCTTCATTACAGCAACGATTGTAGAACAGCAAGAATAAATGACAGCCAACCATTTGCAATAAATTGTGGTTTTGAAATAGCTGTCAACACAGTTTAGACAGATTTAAACCCATCTTCTTCAGGAGGACGGACAAACTTCACGTTAGCAATTCATTCAGTAAAATTTGTCTCCATGTTTCATAAGTTGGCAACGGTCTGTACGTGCATATAAAAAAAGTAATGCCCCTGCAATGAAGGGCTAGTCACATCAGTAAAACTAATCACATTAAAATTACAGACCATGTTAGTAGCTACATGCCGACTGAGATAACCTGGCAAGGATAGTGCCTTCGGGCACACTCTTAAACCCAACCAGACATTTTCTCCTTTCTTTCTTTTCCCGGCCGCATGTCGGGTCTTCACAGAATCGGCACCTTATTGTCAGTTTGGAGTTGTCAGTGGAGAAGAAGGACCAGATGATTTCCTGACGCCAGCCCTGCTGCCACCCCTCTGACCCCTGCCTTGGAATTAGTTTCGAAGCACATAACTGAAGCGTGACGTGCGTACCAAACTCGTATTCACCTAGCAGAAAACCATCTATGAACCACACCGGGGCTATCCAGCACAACAGTCCTCGTCGCTAAGCCGCGGGCTGGCACCGTCCAAATCCAAGAAGTGGCCTGCTACCGCACATGGCTATTAGAGGGAGTTTAGTCAGAAATTCTAATCATTTTCCATCATATTTAACAGTGTTTTGAATTATATCTAACATAAACCACCGTAAAACTTCTAGTAATTACTAAAATGAAGTAAGAGAGAAAAATATTATTACATTGCGCATCTCTGGTATCACAGTTATTAGAGTCAAATGTACGATCATAGGGTGTGTCCGCAACAAGACGATGGACGCTGGACAACATCCTGCCACCCCTCAGTAGCCCTCCATGCCATAACCTACAGTGTGGCCACTGCGTTTCTGAGTGAATACTGGCCGCACTGGATTAGCCGAAGCCGGCCGTGGTGGCCGAGCGGTTCTAGGCGCTTCAGTCCGTAACCGCGCGACTGCTACGGTCGCAGATTCGAATCCTGCAGCGGGCATAGGTGTGTGTGATGTCCTTAGCTTAGTTATGTTTAAGTAGTTCTAAGTTCTAGGGGCCTGATGACCTCAGGCGTTAAGTCCCTTAGTGCTCAGAGCCATTTGAACCTTTTTTTTTTTTTTTTGGGGGGGGGAGGGGGGGGGGGGTAGCCGAGTGGTATAGGGCGCTGCAATCATGGACTGTGCGGCTGGTCCCGGCGGAGGTTCGAGTCCTCCCTTGGGCATGCGGGTCTGTGTGTGTGTTTGTCCTTAGGATAATTTAGGTTACGTAATGTGTAAGCTTAGGGACTGATGACTTTAACAGTTAAGTCCCATAAGATTTCACACACATTTGAACATTTTTTTGTTTGTTTGTTGAGTGAATACTAAATTGTTTACGCGATTTGATTTCTTAACGGTGACTGACAGTTAAATGTAGAGTTACGTTACAGCAATCAGTGTGTTGAGCAATCTGGGAGTATGTATTTCAGTAATATTAACAGCTTGCGTGTGATTATGGGTTTTACTAGCCACTGAAAACAACAAAAAGGGTAGGAAAGGATTGTTAAGTATTCGCGAAGAACAATGATAAACAACACAAATGTATAATTTCTCCCAGACATAAGTGTTCGTTTACAGATGCTAATGCTTGCTTGTTTTTAACATCTGGTTCAAAAAGCTCTGAGCACTATGGGACTTAACATCTGAGGTCATGAGTCCCATAGACGTAGAACTACTTAAACCTAACTAACCTGAGGACATCACGCACATCCATGACCGAGGCAGGATTCGAACCTGCGACAGTAGCAGCAGCTCGGTTCATGACTGAAGTGCCTAGAAGCGCTCGGCCGCAACGGCCGGCTGTTTTTAACACAGTTTTCTGATTCGGATTATGAAAAATAATAGATTTTAAAAGTGAACTGTTAAATGTCTCCCAGAAGCGCAGGTTAAAACCTGATTGTGTTACATTTCTGTATCTCTCTTCCCCCAGACATTATTTAAGGTTCGAATGAACCTAATAATGGAAGAAATACAGTTGCACATAAACGAAGGTGCCATAATGAAAGTAAACTAAGGGTAGAGAAAGTATTGCAATTGAAAACAACGCTGTAAATGTGGCAATTCTCGTTTGAGTCATCAGTTACAAATTATAGAAAGAGAGGAAAAGAGATTCAAACGGGGTAAGGAAGCTATAGAATCTGAAAAGGAAAATGCTAAGGCTCAATCTTGATACAGAGGGCGTCAGTCAAGTGAAATGGAAAGATGGATTTTGTCGTCAAGCGAGTAGAGCGTAACATCAAAAGCAGCAGATGATGGGATAGGATTTGTCATGCATCCTAGGTAGTCAGAGAGTGAGTTACTGTGAGCACCTCAGTGATAGGATTGTTCTCATTAATAACGACAGCTAACCAACACCGACAATAAATCAGGTATACATTCCGACGACGCTAGCAAGAGATGGCGAAGCAGGGATAGTGTATGATGATGTTGAAAGGGTAACACAGTATGTGAACGGAGATGCCAATTAAACAGTCATGGGAGACAGGAATGCTGATGTACGGGAAGGAGTGGAAAATAGCGTTACACGAGAACATGCTCTTGATAATAGGGACGAGAGAGGAGAAAGGATAATTGAGTCTTGCAATCACTTTCTGCTGGTAATTGCGAATACTCTGTTTTTGCATCACAGAAGGAGGAGGTATACTTGGAAAAGGCTGCGAGATTCAAATGTTCAAATGTGTGTGTGTATTCCCAAGGGACCAAACAGCTGATGTCTACGGTCCCTATACTTACACTTTATTTAAACTAACCTATGCTAAGAGCAACACACACACCCATGCCCGCTCGAGGACTCGAACCTCCGGCTGGAGGGGCCGCGCAGTCCGTTACATGGCGTCGCAAACCACGCGGCCACTCCACGCGGCTCGGGAGATTCGGGAAGGTTCCAGTTAGATTTCATCATCGTCAGAAAGAGATTCGGAACTCAGATAAAGGATTTGTGAGGCAGACATAGGAGGAGATATAGACTCTGATGACAATTTGTAATGATAAAGAGTAGGCTGAACTTCATGAGGCAAATCCGGAAGAATATATGCGTAAATAAAGGGGTACGAAACAACTAAGGAATCAAGACATAAAGTTGAAGTTCTCTGACGCTATAGATAATGTGGTAATGAACAGCTCAGTAGGCAATTGAAGAGGAATGGATATCTCTGAAACGGGCAGTCGCAGAAGTTGGAAAGAAAACCGTCGGTACATACGGTAACTGCAAAAAACCATGGGTAAAAGTAGAAGTACTTCAACTGATCGACTAAACAAGTAAGTGAAAATACTTTCCGGAAAAGTCAGGAATACTGTAATGTAGGTCACTTAGGAATGAGATAAACACGAAATGCAAGGTGGCTGGGTGTTGTGTGATGTCCTTAGGTTAGCTAGGTTTAAGTAGTTCTAAGTTCTAGGGGACTGATGACCATAGATGTTAAGTCCCATAGTGCTCAGAACCATTTGAACCATTTTGAAATGCAAGGAAGCCAAGGTGAAACTGCTACATGGAAAACGTGAAGGAAGCAGAAAATAAATGATTCTTTGAAGGAGTGACTCCAGTTATAGAGAACTCAAAAGAACCATAGTTGAAGTTGGAAGGAAGGGCGGTAACATTAAGAATACAGTGGGAGTGTTACTGCTAAATGCAGAGGAGGGAGAGAGAGAGAGATAGAGAGAGAGAGAGAGAGAGAGAGAGAGATAGAGAGAGAGAGCATATAAATGGAAAGAATACGCTCAAGTCTTGTATGAAGGGGAAGACTTGCCTGATGACATAATAGAAGAGGAATCAAAAGTCGAGAGGGAAGAGATACGTGATCAGGCATTAGATTTTAAAAGCGCTTTGAAAGACTTAATAGCAAAGAAGGCAGAATGGACTGGTAACAAACCATCGGAAATCTAGAATCATTGGGGGATGTGACTACAAAACGAATATTTTTGTTTTTGCGTACAGTTTATGGTACTGTAGATATACCATAAGATGTGTGATAAACAACAAACACATAATTCCGAAGATAGAACTAGCCGACAAGTGAGACAATTATCGCGGCATACGCCTCACAGCTCACTCATCCGAGTTGCTGACAGGAAAAGCACACAAGAAAATTGAAAAGGTAAACTGAGGACCTGTTGGGTGCCGATCAGTTTGGCTTTAGGAAAGCTAAAGGTACCGCAGAGGCAATTCTGACGTTGCGATTAATGACGGACCGAAAATGAAGAAAAATTAAGACATGTTCATAGGATTTGTCGACCTCGATAGTCCGTTCGACAGTGGAAGACGTTGCAATGTTCGAAATTCTGAGGAGGATAGGGATAAACTACATGGGAAGACGGGTAGTATACATAATCATAAGACCCATGAGGGAACAATAAGACCGGAAGATCAGGAACTAAATGCTCTGATTAAAAAGGGTGAAAGACAGGGATGTAGGTTTTTGCCCCTATTCCTATATCGAAAAGCAATGACAGAAATAAGATAAAGGTTCAAGAGGGGATTAAAATTCATGGTGAAAGAATATCAATGACAAAATTTGTTAATGAAATTGCTGTCTTCAGTGAAAGAAAAAAAAAAAAAAAAAACGTGATACGTTGAATGAACCGTGTGTCTAGTGTATAAATATGGTTTGAGGAAAATCGAAGAAAAACTACTGAAAGTAGTAGAAATGAAAACAGCAAGAAACTTAACATCGTAATTGGTGATAACGAAGTAGATGAAGTTAAGGAAATCTGCTACCTAGGCTACCAAATGCCTTCAGATACCTGTTCTGAAGCAGTATTTTCCGTGCTCGGTGAAATACTTCCGGAGGATGTTGAAAAAAGACGCAAGACCACGTTTGGAAAACGTTCATTATTAGTAACTTGGGCATTGAGAAGGTCATATAAATACACTATGTGATCACAAGTGTCCGGACACCTGTCTGAAAATGACTTAAAAGTTCGTGGCGCCTTCCATCGGTAATGCTGGAATTCAATATGATGTTGACCCACCCTTAGCCTTGATGACAGCTTCCACTCTCTCAGAAATACGTTCAGTAAGGTGTTGGAAGTTTTCTTGGGGAATGGCAGCCCATTCTTCAAGGAGTGTTGCACTGAGGAGAGATATCGATGTCGGTCGGTGAGGCCTGGCACGAAGTTGGCGTTCCAAAACATCTCACAGGTGTTCTATAAGATTCAGGACAGGACTCTGTGAAAGTCAGTTCATTGCAGGGATATTATTATCGTGTAACCACTCTGCCACAGGTCGCAGGCCACAGGCCGTGCATTATGAACAGGTGCTCGATCGTGTTGAGAGATGCAGTCGTCATCCCCAAATTGCTCTTCAACAGTGGGAAGCGAGAAGGTGCTTTAAAAATTAATGTAGGCATGAGCTGTGGTAATGCCACGCAAAACAACAAGGGGTGCATGAAAAATACGACCAAACCATAACACCACCGCCTAAGAATTTTATTGTTGGCACTACACATGCTGGCAGATGACGTTCACAAGGCATTCGCCATACACACACCTGCCATCGGATCACCACATTGTGTACCGTGATTCTTCACTCCACACAGCGTTTTTCCATTGTTCAATCGTCCAATGTTTACTTTCCTTACACCAAGCGAGGCGTCGTTTGACACTTCCGGCGTGATGTGTGGCTTATGAGCAGCCGTTCGACCATGAAATCCAAGTTTTCTCACCTCTCACCTAACAGTCATAGTACTTGCAGTGGATCCTGATGCTCTTTAGAATTCCTGTGTGATGGTCTAGATAGATGTCTGCCAATTACACATTAGACCCTCTTCAACTGTCGGCGGTCTCTGTCAGTCAACAGGCGAGATCGTCCTGTACGCTTCTGTGCTGTATGTGTCAGTTCACGTTTCCATTTCATCATCAAATGGGAAACAGTGAACCTAGGGATGTTTAGGGGTGTGGAAATCTCACATACAGACGTATGACACAAGTGACACCCAGTCACCTGAAGACCGTGAGTTCCGCGGAGGGCCCCATTCTGCTCTCTGACTATGTCTAATGACTACTGAGGTACCTAGGAATAGATGGTAGCACAATGCACCTAATATGAAAAACGCATGTTTTTCGGGGTGTCCAGATACGTTTGACCACATAGTGTTGGTTGTTTTCCCGGGTCATCAGTCTTGTGACAGGTTTGATGCGATCGGCCCCAAATTCATTTTCTATGCTAATCTTTTTCATCTCACAGTAGCACTTGCAACGTACGCCCTCAATTATTTGTAGGATCTATTGCAATCTTTGTCTTTCTCTACAGGTTTTACCAGCTATAGATCCCTCCAGCATATTAAAGGTTATTCTCTCATGTCTTACCTGATGTCCTATTATCCTGTCCCTCCTTCTTATTAGTTTTTTCCATATACTCCTTTTCGAGCCGATTCCCCCGAGGATCTTCGCAATTCTTATTCTCAACATTCGTCTGTAGCACCATATGTCAAATGCTTAGATTCTCTTCTCTTCCGGTTTATCCGAGGTCCAGTCAAATGCCGTGCTCTAAATGTAAGTACTCAGAAACTTCTTCCTTAAAATATAGGTTTACTTTTGATGCTGGTAGACTACTCTTGGGCAGAAATAATCTGTCTCCCATGGCTAGTCTACTTTTTAAGCTCTCCTTGCTCCGTCCACCGCATCATTCTAGGCCGATGGGCGTCTTGGGATACACAGTCAGCACAAATTTTTAAAAAGCAAACAACCTTCTACAAGTTTGTTAAACGATTATTTATAGCGGGGAAACTTTGAAATACAGTCAAATGTATTTAATTCAGTAATAAATCCGTTGTTGTGAACAATAATAGAGTATTATTTTGGAAATAACGTTTGTACTGAGAATGTTGTGTGAATTAAACAGGTTTGTGCAGTCATCTATAATAAGATTCTTTATGGTTCTGTGAGGCGAACGGGTCAGTGTTGACGCCTCTGTTCACAGCAAAAACGCACGAGATACCTAGGTGTATTCTGGTATACTTGACTGCTACCATGCATATTGAATAAGGAACTGAAAACATTTCTTTCCTTCCTAGTATGTACCAAAATTGTGGAAAAAAATCGATTTAGTGCGATAACAAAGTTCACGCTAAAACGTCTTCGAAAGCATCTAGTGAATGAACGATACGCAAGACGCCAAAGGGCGCAGAAGAAAGGCCACAAAGCCAGCGCAGATTCTAAAACTCATTCCACAGCGGAAGAGTTGAGGGCTGCACGTGTGCGGGCGACAGCTTGGACAGATGCCACCCCTGCTGCGCCTCCCGCTCTCACTGTCTCCTAACCCCTACCCGCCATACGCCTCAATGGCAGCCACCGCTCCTTTTTCTTCTGCCTCGGCCGTTCTCAACTCTGTTGTTTCAACGAAAAATTTTAATTGAATTAACCAGCTCCAAAAACTGCCGCAATTTGCTCTTTTGTTTACAGCCAGCACGAAAACCGCGTAATTCGATTCTGGAGCGCCGAGTCGCACCCGGCATTCTCGCCGGGTTCCCAGCGCTGCCATAAAACTTGCTCCAAATTTCTGGTATTCCCCAAGAGATTGTATGACGTCAGCTGCTGAATATTATCTCCTGCAACTTTGTTGTACACAGTTATGCCCAGATTACCAGAATATTAAGCTGTCCGTAAGACTGGCGCTCTTTAGACTCTCGCTGTGGAATGAAAATATCTTACTAGGGGTCACTGATTCTGTTTTATAAGCATACTGATGTTTATTTGTGTGTGTGTGTGTGTGTGTGTGTGTATTTTATTGTTGGATGAAACGCCTGGAGCAGTTTCAACGAATCATGGACTCCATTATATGTTATCTGAAATAATTGCTCTGCAGATACCGGAAGCTACCATTTCTACTCAGCCCTTGTAAGGCAAACTGAGAAGCTACTTGATCGAGAAGTAGCGGCTCTGGTCTCGTAAACTGACGTACGGCCAGGAGAGCGGTGTGCTGACCACATTCCCCTCCATATCCGCATCCAGTGACGCTTGCGGGCTGACTATGACACGGCATCCGGTGGGTACCGATGGGTCTTCATGGCCTATTCGGGAGAAGCTCCTAAGAAATACAACGTTGCTATATTCTTTGGGTTACTGCTCGATAATAATTTCAGCTGGGAGTGGGAAGAGGATGGATCCATGCTTTGTCTCGCTCCGAATTCCCTCTAGAGATTAATGTTCGTCAGAACGGCAGGGAGTACTTACACTGTCACAAGATTAATGTGCAGCTACGTGGAGAACTATTCAGACTATGTGCACAGCTTTCACCATTGTCCTTCAACCACTCCCTAACACTAACCGGCTGACCACTGCAAATGTAACTTAGCTTATGAACAAATGGAAATCATTTGTGTATTACTTACGGAGCTACTGAAGCCAAGGAGGGAGAGTAAGGGTTCTCTGAAGATATGTTTGAACGGAAGGAGGACTACGTTGGGGAATGTTTAGAGACAAAGGCTTATAAACATGAGGTCCAATTGACAGCGTTCTAGGTGGCTACCGAGGGAGGATATTGTGAGTGTAACCTATCCGGTACTGCTCTGAATACGAATTTGAAGCACCTATGAATGACATGCAAATTCGCAGCAATGTGCAGGCAACCAACTAGATGACTGCCCAGAAAAATGATTCTTTGATGATATGCAAGTACTTGATCAGTTATGTATCTGATCAGTTATGTACCTGATCTGTGTTCTGGGACGTATTTCTCAAATCATGACGGAAGATAATTTTTAAGGACAAAATTTATCTGTGTGTAAATGTGTAATTTATTTCACTGATTTCTTATCTGTGACACAGAACATAGTAAAAAGAAAGAGTAAGTGTATGTGCATAGAAGAGGTACTGGTTAGGA
The DNA here is from genome assembly GCF_023864345.2 of Schistocerca serialis cubense. Taxonomy (NCBI): domain Eukaryota; kingdom Metazoa; phylum Arthropoda; class Insecta; order Orthoptera; family Acrididae; genus Schistocerca; species Schistocerca serialis. The sequence continues at coordinate 737,286,818 of NC_064643.1, read as the reverse complement.
ATATATACATTGAAACTTCCTGGAAGATTAAAACTGTGTGCCGGACCGAGAATCGAACTCGGGACCTTGAAGCTGTGAAGGTGGGTCGTGAGTAGTGCTTGGGTAGCTCAGATGGTAAAGCACTTGCCCGCGAATAGGCAAAGGTCCCGAGTCCGAGTCTCGGTCCACCACACAGTTTGAAACTGCCAGGAAGTTTCACATCAGGTACACTCCGCAGCAGAGTGAAAATCTCATTCTGGAATATATACATTGTTCAGAAGGTAAAATTGGGTCTGGCGCAAACATTTTCTTATTTTCCATTTCCATTAGATTTACATTTCACAGATAACCGTATTATGGACGTACATAATTTATATTATCGTAGCTTATCGATACTGACGGAGCCGGTGCCACGATTGTTCCTGCGGTCGCTGTGAACACCGCCACCAATGAAGAACGTCCAAATAGCTGACCGATGAAGACCGTCGGGATTGTGCTACAAGCGGCGGGCACTTGTTCAGCGGTCTTCTAGTACCACATTACTTCCGTGTTGCTCGTGGGTGCCGAAAATTACACCGAGTTTTTCATAGTTCTACCGGCAAACATTCAGTGAAATGCATACCCGTACCGGGCCTCGGCTTATTGCTGGCCAAGACTGCCACGTGAATTATTACAGGTAATCCATAAAAGTTAATGTTGCCACAAAAGCTAGTCGCAATTTGTAAACAAGGCAGACCAACCGGTACGGGCCCTACCAGTACCGTTACTAAAATTTTTCGTTATGAGGAATTTTAGTACCAGCAAGCCCTAAAGCTGACTCACTTCCTACAATCGTTCTTTAAAATAAGTGTCTTCAGAGTGACTAAAACGTCTCTGAACGGACGACGTCGTGTCATTATAAATGACTTATCCAATCCACATTGCACTTGAATGGCTTTGACAATTGCAAAGTGCACCAACTTCCCCATAGCATCAGAGTCAATGAAATTTGTCCTTGATCTTCACCCTCGTCTTGAATTTGCAGTGTACTCATACCCCTAGCCCTTTCTCCTCCCCTACCCTGCCGACTTACTCCCGTCAATCTTAGCGCAATATTAAAAACGAAAGAGTGAAATCAAAAATTCGAAATGGTGGATCTAGCCCAATTGTGCTAGGGGGAAAATTTGAAACACTCTCCCTCCCCCCCTCCCCGCACCACCTTGTCTCCAGCCAATCAGAGACCAGACCAATGAAAAGAACCCAAGTCGGACAAATAGCTCAACTGTGTTAGTTGCACATTTTTGGCTCAGTCCTCTTTCCAACCAGTCAGAATGTACCATTAAAATGGTAAGTGAAAATGGTTTCAAATTACGTTATTTCCTAAAGCCATACTCCTTCCTTCCCCCCTCCCCCCCACTCTTCTTCCTGTTTCCAACCAATCACAAAAAAGCAACTCACAGTAAATAAATTGTTCCGGGATATTATGCCGTGGTCGAATGGACTGCACCTTAAACCCGACGTTTCGTCCCATCTGCGGTTTTGAGGTGACATCCATTCAACCACAGCATAACACTTCAGTAGCTGTGACATTTCCCACCGTGAAAGAACACGTTTTACAAAAAAAATCAACTATCTCAATTGTTCTCTATGCCTCCTTCCCACTCCTCTCTCTACCCAGTCTAAGTGTAATACTAAAGTTATGAGTAAATGTGGTGCCAGTTATGCTGGAAGAAATTGCAAAGCCCTCAGTTTAAAGTCAGTGCTATGTATTACTTCTGCGGAAGCCACAAACATACGGCGTAGTACTCTAAAAAAAAATAATATACACATACGTCAGCATTTGAGAGATGACGTAGTTGGGCTCAAAGAAGCCGGTTGGAGTAAACGGCGAATCACTTGAGATTTAAATGGCAGGGATGCCACTATTCGATGCCACTACACGACGACGGTGGCAAGAATGGGTGAACCATGGCCTAACATAGCGTCGAAAAGGAACGGTTGACTGAGAGAAGCGACAGAGAGTGAGGACCAAGATACCGTCAGAGACACTCAGATCCCCGGACTGACAATTATCGTCGATCCGACGGGCAAATGGTGATTCAGCGACCACAAGAATCGTTCATAGGCGGCTCACACAAAGGGAGCTGAGCCCTCGGCGCCTCTTGCGCCGACTACCATTGATATCTCTACACTGATAAGCCCGTTTGCAGTGCTGTCGAGCAAATGTGGCCTGGACTCTCACTGACTGGAGTAGAATTGTCGTCAGTGACGACTTACACTTCGAATTCAACCCCGAGGACTAACGAAGACATGTCTGGAAACGCCCGAACAGCGGCGGGATACCAATCTGAATGTCGCTCATCATCGGGCTCGACAAAGAGAAGAAATGGTATCTGTTGTCATAGCAAGACTCTTTTGGTTGTAGTCCATGGCACAATTATAGCACAGCGGTATGTCTATTATTTTCTACGCCCCCTTGTGCTGCCCTTGAAGGCGAGCCATCAAGGGCTTACATGTCAACAACCTGATGGCCGCCTGCACATGTTGAGGGTTACGACTGTTTTTCTTCGTGCTTTCGAAACCCTACCTTTGCCAATGAGTTCGATGGATCTCTCCTCAATTGAAAACGCTTCGATAATTATGGGCAGGGCCGCCCCACCCAGCTCGGGATTTGGATGATCCAATGCGACAATTGCACAGATTTTGGCATTATATCCCTCAAGAACACATCCAACAACACTGAAAATGAATGAAAGTCCGAATAACAGGTGCCATAAGGGCCAGACGTGGACCAACACGTTACTGACATGTTCTGTTAGTGAAGCACTTTTTCTTGAATATATCATCAAATTATTCTGTAATTATAATCATTTATTCATCTGTACTTGTACATCACATCCACCGGTTTCCGTCCCATTCATCTGTAGTTGTACATCACGTCCACTGGTTTCCGTTGCGTTCGGATAATTCTTTCATGGTGCGTCTTTTTTGTGTTTAAGAGTGTTTTAAAGTGATCCCATGGCCAGTGTTAGGTATTATTTACATATTAAGATGTCTCCAAGAACAAAGGTATGAATTATATACGTAAAATGCCACACTGACACACAAAAAACACATTCGTGCCCATGGATTTAATACGTGAAATTCTGTAGTCCGTACAAACAAGTGATCTCTCTGTATTTCACACGAAAAATACCACACTTCTTAAAATCATACATGTGATCTCTCTCTCTCAAAGTAATAATTTCCCTCCACATTTCGTACGTCCAATTCTGTAGTCTTTATAAACAAGTTATCTCTCTCAAGTAAAGTATTAATTCTCTCTCTCTCTCTCTCTCTCTCTCCCTCGCCCCCATCCTCTCTCTCCCTCTGTCTCTCCCCCTTCTCTCTCTGTCTCTGGATGTCCCTCTCTCTCTCTCTCTGTCTCTCTCACTCTCCTTTCCACCCATCACATTTCAGTTTTTCAGTTCTCTATAAAACGAAATTTTCTTGGTTCATCATTAGTTGTCCACAACAGTTAAGACGATTTTCATTGAGCAATGAAACTACTGTAGCAGATATGGTACCTCCAGAAAAATTAGAGTATGTGATAATCGAGATTTCCCTCTGGGTGGTAGGCTCGCCACTTCCATACATTGTAAATTCCATATTATATGTATTAAAATTCCTCCAAGACTACGTACTTGGCTTCCGAGAGTGAAACTGCGGTTCAATTACTCTCGTTGAAATCTACGATACCAGAACAAGAAATTAATTAAATGCGAGATGTAAAAACGTAGCTCATATTGATTTGTAATTAATTAATAAAGCTAAATGGCCATTAGTCAGGAGTTTCTTAAAACTAATCTAGCTGGAAACGTAACTACGCTGTGTGCAAATCTCCCCAAGATAAGGGAAGCGAAAATCATTCCTGAGTTACTTTGTATACTTATGCTTTGCTCTAAAATTAAATACGTCTCTGTTGAACCATTTTTGTTATCCTTTTCAGGTTCAACGCAGGATATAAATGCACTGTCATATTGTTTTGAAAGGTATGTCAACACATTAGGCACTTCTCTTCGAATTCACCATATCTGTGATGGAACACTTAGCTTATAAGTAATATAATTGTTGTGCAATTGTGGGTGGAGTACCAAAGGAGACTGCTGCGTTCTTCGCCAAGAGGGGTTAGCCTGAAATCACGAAACGGTATAAGGGTGAGCATGGAACCGAGGAAGAAGAGACGCGCTGAGGTAAATCCCCACCTCCGCACCCACCTGGGATCTAATTAGACGCAGCTGGTCCCCAAAACAGGGCCATAATTAAACGAGCCAAGAAGCGGGATGGGCCTGCCTGCTCGCTACTCCGCCGGAACGTCGCTACTCCGTGGAGTTCTACTCAGTGGGAGATCGCAGCCTCTACCCCTGGGGCCACGAGACGTCAGGGCAACGTCAAGTGCCGTCTCTCAACGTCGCTACGTCTATTAACTCTGTCAGCCTCCTCGCTGGTGAGTGGGACTCCCCATTCTGTGAAGATAATTTCGTTCTCTTACACAAAGTTATGTTTCCAGTATCGGTCGCGCTTCTTGTTAGCGTGAACACTATGACTGCGTTGACACTGGTACGGGACAATGGACGCCAGACGCCGTCTCCAGGGGTGGCTCCATAACACAGCTTGTCATCAGTGCGTCCGATCTCTTTCGTCTGTTTTTTGGCAGCATCAGGGAGGCTAGGTTAGCTTAGGATCTATTCAGTCATCGTCATCATCGTTGCCACTCTGCTCAAAGGCAAGTTTTCAGATGTTGGCTCTCCATGCTCGCCCGTCTTCTGTCATACTTTTCCTGCTGTAAGCTGTGTAACACAACGCTGAACTGATGTAGAGAAGTCAATAGCTTGGAAGTAGGAAATACGTCCGCTCAAACAACGCGCGAAATGCATCAAGGGATGAGAAACCATAACTGTAGTAAATGGAGAAACGGTTCCTGCCACTACCAAAAACGGAGAGTAAAAAAAAAAAAAAAAATAAAAAAAAAAAAAATAAAAAAAACAAGAAAATGGAAGCGTAGGTATAATTGTACATTTTTCATACACTGAAATAACTAGTTCAGAAATCTACATAATACAAACCTAAATACACTTCGTGTAGTAAACATACTTAGCGACATTCACATAAGACGTGAAGTAAGTGCAGTACGTTTGACAACCTCATAGTGAATGACTAACAATGTTTATTAACCCTAAACAATACTAGTAACTATAAAAAAGAGCATCTTTTACTCTAAGAATAGATGTATATAGGTCATCGTTTACATAGAGGTAAATTACAGTACCAGAAATAAATCACCACCTGCAGGTTATAAATGGTTTGCTATCTGCATTAATAAATGGCTGACTAGTTGTCAATGTAAGCGGCTAACCACTTACAACTGGAAATGCTTCACTACATAGAACTGCAGATGCCTCTTAGCATGTAACTATAGATCATTAACATCACCCTCCTCGCCCTCAGTATCCCCAGCTTTTAAACCCCCCCCCCCTTTAATTTTCCTATGATTGGTTCATTACGATCGCAGTGTCGTGTATATATATATATATATATATATATATATATATATATATATATATATATATATATATATATACAGGGTGGTCCAAAAGTCCGGAAACACCCTCATAAAATTCAAATGGAGTAGCAAATAAGGAAACAGGGTCTCTACACATGAGGAACGGGAAGGGGGAAACTTTATAGGTTATGCCACCCACATGGCGGCCATCTTGAAAGCCGCCATCTTGGATTCAACTCCAAAATTTCAAATGGGAATGTGATCATGTGACATATCAAACGGATAGAGAATTTCACCAGAAAAACAATGCCGTTGTTGTTTTAATCATAACTATATTCATTCTCGGGTTATAGCCAGTTACATGTGGCAGCGGTGGGACGCTCGGCAGCATGTGTGTCATATGCCAAAGAGACATTACGCCGATGTTACACAGTCCCGAGAGACCACCAAGACTCGTAGGAATGGCTCGATATGTTGTCCATTATGTTGGATTGTTAATGCCATCCACCCATCCCAGTCCTGATGAACTTTGACCAATACATCTGGCTGAATTTGACCACACGTATCAACAATGCACTGCTTTAGATGATGCAAATCCCGTATTGTCACAGAATAAACCAGTGCTTTGACATGACCCCAAAGATAAAAGTCAAATCTGGTGAACGTAGTGGCCACTCCACAGCACCCCTACGACCAATCCACTATTGAGGGAACTGCACATCCACGTATGCTTGCACATTGTGCACATAATGTGGTGGGGCTCCATCATGCTGGAAGAATTCCGGAAATGTCCCGTCCTCCGTTAACAACGAGGGAAACACTTCTTCATCCAATAACCTCAGATAACCGTTGGCTGTTAACGTACCATCAATAAAAAAGGTCCAACGACTTTGGTAACCCACACACCACACCAGACCATCACTTTTTGTGAGTCGACCGTTTTGGAAGCATCAATCCAGTGCGGATTTGTGTCGGACCAGTATCTGCGATTCAGCTTGTTCACTTCACCATTGATAAAGATATTGGCTTCATCACTGAACAGCACCTGATAGGGGAAACGTGGGTTTATCTGCAGCTGCTGTGTCACCCATTCTGCGAACTGTACTCGACGGTCTGGGTCATCCTCGTTCAGGTGTTGGAGCAGCTGAATTTTGTACGGGTGCCATTTGTGCTCCGATAAAATTCGCAGTATGGAGGTACGGCTAACCCCACATTCTTGTGACAGGCGACGAGTACTCCGTTTGCGGACGCTTGCTAAATGATGACCATACGCTCACTGTTGTTGCTTCATCGGTGGCGGTTTTTGTCTTCGAGCCTTAGGTTGATCTGCGACAGAACCTGTTCCTCGGAATTTGGCCCAAAGCTTGGCAACTGCGCTGTGAGTAATGGGCTCTCTGGTTGGGTGACGACTGTTGAAATCCTCAGCAGTGACCCGTGTGCTTCTTTTTCCTGATATCAAGATGATTTCAATGCGTTCTTCATGTGTTAAGGACATTTTGTAAACTGCTAATAAGGAAACAATGATCAAAACGTTAGCATGAGTAAATGATACCTAACAGTTAAACATATGTAACATATCCGGTATGGGATAGTCACTTTGCAGCGTTTCAGACTCAATTTTATGACTTCTGAGTACGTAATACTCACGCTGCCGAGCGTCTCACTGCTGCCGCAAGCAATTGGCTATAACCCGAGAATGAATACAGCTATGTTTAAAATAACAACGGCATTGTTTTTCTGGTGAAATTCCCTATCTGTTTGATATGCCACATGACCACATTCTCATTTGAAAATTTGGAGTTGAATCCAAGATGGCGGGTTTAAAGATGGCCGCCATGTTGGTGGCATAGCCTATAAAGTTTCCCCCTTCCCGTCGCTTGTGTGTATGGACTCTGTTTCCTTGTTTGCTACTCCATTTGGATTTTATCAGGGTGTTTCCGGACTTTTGGACCACCCTGTATATATTCCCTTGGAGTAGATAGTTGACTATACGAACCTACTAACATTGGAAGGTAGAATGTTTTCGTTCGGGAAGCTACAGTCGGTAGTCCAACTACTTGTCAGAAGTTATAATCAGGAATTTGCAGTCAGCAGGTTGTGGTCAGTACGCTGGTTTCAATTTGCAGTTAGTTGCTATACTCGTATGATCGCTGATTTGCTGCTTGTGAGCAGCAAGTATATAGCAGTGTTTTACACACTATACCTTGACGATACACTACTACAATTAGCTGCTGTAAACTGGATGTATACAGTAAAATTTAAACAGCAGCTTATAGATACAGTTGGTCCACCTGTTACTAATGGTAGCATTGTTACATGTGGTTAGTTTTTGTAACTTTTTACACAGGTTTTTAAAAAGTTCATCATGTACAGCTACAGATTATTAGGTATTCACAGTGGAGCATTTCCAGTCTAAGTGGTTAGCCACTTACATTACCAGCTATTTAACCATTTGTTAACGCAGATACTAAACGATCTACAACCTAAGGGTGGTTGTTTATTTTTGCTGCAGTTGATTACCTCTATGCAAACAATGGCCTACAGACACTCTATTCTTAAAGTTACAGATACTCTACAGTTACAAGTAATGTTTACGGTTAATAAGCACTTTCAGTTATTCACGGACACCTAGTGAAACTTATTGTATGTATCTCATACATATTATGTGCATGTCGTTAGTTATATTTACTCCACGAAGCGTATTTATGACCTTTCATTCATTACTGAACTAGTTATTCCACTGGGCCAAACGTATAAACGATGCCCAAGTTTCCTCTTTCAGTAATTATAATAACCCTTCGTTTTAGTTAACGACTAGGAACTGTTTCTCAACATTCTCCACTTATGATTTCTCACCCCTTGCGCGGCCATATTTCCTGCGGTATGCATTTGACTTCTCTAAATCAATTCCGTGATGTTGTCTAAAACTTACACTGAGCGAGGTGGCGCAGTGGTTAGCACACTGGACTCGCATACGGGAGGAAGACGGTTCAATCCCGCGTCCGGCCATCCTGATTTAGGTTTTCCGTGTTTTCCCTAAATCGCTCCAGGCAAATGCCGGGATGGTTCCTTTGAAAGGGCACGGCCGACTTCCTTCCCCATCCTTCCATAATCCAATGAGACCGATGACCTCGCTGTTTGGTCTCTTCCCCGAAAACAACACAATCTAAAACTTACAGTGCCTTACACTCTTCGCGTATAGGTTGGCGTCAACAAAATATTTTCGTGTTTAAAGGAGACATTTGATTATTGAAATTTCGTTTCTGTTTTAATGATGTCCACCCCAAATCCTGTATCAGTCCGTAGTAATCTCTCCTCTATTTCTCGATAACGCTTAACGTGCTGCCCTACTTTGAACTTTCTGGATGTACACCGTTAATTGTATCTGGTAAGGATCCCACACCACGCAACACTACTCCAAAAGAGGACGGCCAAACGTAGTGTAAGTAGTCTCTGTACAAGTTCTGTTGCATCTTCTAAGCGTTCTCACAATGAAACGCAGTCTTTGATTTGCCTTCCCCACAACATTCCAATTTAAATTTCCAATTTAAGTTGTTCGTAACCGCAATTCACAGGTATTTAGTTGAATTTACGGTCGAACTTGGTAAGAACCGAAGAAAACAAGCAGCCTTAAATTTCATCATTCATACGGATTTGAAAAGGTGGGCCGTTGGCGGCTGATATCCGTGGACTGTGGAATCCCCGACTTTGGCGCCACTGCGACCGCAGCCGGAAAGTATATCAAGGCTTCATTCTGACTCATGAGCAATAGTTCTATGGTCTGTACTCTCCAGAACTCATAAAAGAAGGGGGAGGGTTCATTTTGTATCGTATACCAGCATTATCCCTGAGTTACATTTGGGGTATGTGGCATCCGACGAATACTTACAAGTTCACGTGCGCGTTGTTAAGTAGTATAATGTACACAGTCTCTATGGCAGATACAGCCAAAAAAGTTTAATAAAGAAAAACTAAAAAGAAACACCGGCAAGTGCCCTTAGGACCTGAGCTCCGACAGTTTCGCACAATTTAATTATGTGTATAAATGGTTCCTCTATGCCGGGAATCGAAAATATCGTCGATTTTTCCCTGTTATTGATCTCGGTAGCGGCAAGTTATCTGTCCCGGAAATTGCAAAACCTTCGAGAACATTACAATTTTAAGTGGAAATTTTTTTGGGTAATTTATCTTTCTCTATGGCAATTTCTTTATTTACTTCTTTAATTTTGAGGTTATATTAACATGGTACACTAATTGTCCATTGCAGATGCGTTGACTTTGTTTGCCATCGTCCCTTCTGCTGTTACCCATAATGTATGATGGAAGTCTCCAGAGCAGAAAATGTTATAACTGCCATAAGGCTAATGTTGTTACGAAAATGTCCATTCGTTTTGTGGAATGTTTATACGTATATTTTATGAGGCATTGAATCCTTATGACAAATAATGGAAGTGCAACGCTGCATCAGATATCAGTATTACTTAGTTCTGATGCGTTACAGATGCCCTATGTGTCGTAGGTATAGACTGCCAGGAAATTTTTGTGTATATAATGAGCAGTTCGTAAAGGACCTGTGAAACTAGAGCCAGTGTTGTGCGATATTCGGGCAGCCATACACTTATTACCACCAGATGACGAAGAGATGGTTTTCCCAGCGGCGGCGGAATCCACTTCATAATAGCTCACTCAAATAGCACGAAATATTTGTAAATTGTATACAGGGAACTCCCTCGTGAATCACTCTGCCTATTACTCAAAACGTGATCAAAATCCGTGCAGAAGTTCCTGAGAGTTCTGACTCAACACGAATGCAAAATAAGTTTGTAATGGCAATGTACACTGAAGAGCCAAAGATACTGGTACACCTAGCTCATATCGTGTAGGGCCCCCGTGAGCACGCATACGTACCATAACACGACGTGGTACTCGACTAATGTCTGAAGTACTGCTGGAGGCAATTGACACCATGAATTTTGCAAGGCTGCTTATAAATCCGTTAGAGAACGAGGGGGTACAAATCTCTTCCGAACAGGACGTTGCCATGCCATCCCATATGTATGCTCAATAATGTTTATTTCTGGGGAGTTTGGTGGCCAGCGGAAATGTTAAAACTCAGAGTATTGTTCAGGAAGCCACTCTGAAGAAATTCTGGACGTGTCGGGTGTCGCATTACCCTGCTAGATTTGCCCAAGTCCGTGGGAATGCATAATGAACATGAATGGATGTAGGTGGTCAGAAAAGATGCTTTCGTAGGTCTCATCCGTCAGAGTCGTATCTAGACGAATCAGAGGTCCAACATCACTCAAACTGCACACGACCCACGCCGTTACAGAGTGTCTACCAGCTTGAACAGTCCCCTGCTGACGTCCAGGGTCCATCGATTCGTGAGGTTCTCCCAATACCCGTACACGCCCATCTGCTCGATAAATTTTTAAACGAGACTCGTCCGACGAGGCAACATGTTTCAACTCACCAACAGTGCAATGTCGCTTTTGACGGACGCAGGCAACGAGCGAAGCTTTGTGTCGTGAACGAATGGTCCTTCGGCTCTGAAAGCCCATATCAAGATATGCCTTTGAATGTTTAGCACGCTGACACTTACTTACGCCTCAGCATTGAAATGTGCCGCGATTAACGGAAGGATTGCTCTTCAATTGTCGCTGGTCCCGATCCTGCAGGATCTTTTTGCGGGTTCAGCGATGTCGACGATTTCATGATTTACCGGATTCCAGATATTCACGGAACATTCGTGAAATAGTCGTACCGGAAAATCTCGACTTCCTCGCTACCTGGGAGAGGCTGTGTCTCATTGCTCTTGCGCCGACTATAACACCACGTTAAAACTCACTCAGATCTTGATAACGTGCCATTATAGAAGCAGTAACATGTCTAATAACTGCTCCAGACACTTATTGTTTTATATAGGGGTTTCGACCTCAGCGCTATATTCTGCCTGTTTACATATGTCTGTATTTGAAAGCGCCTACCTATATCAGTTTTTTGACACTATATATATATATATATATATATATATATATATATATATATATATATATATATATATGTGTGTGTGTGTGTGTGTGTGTGTGTGTGTGTGTATGTGTGTGAGTCTGTCATATAATTACAAAAGAATAATTTTCGGATTTCTTTACGTATACTGCAAAAACTTGCTTCTTGCCAAATGTAATCATTATAGGTCATTGGGAAATATTCGATTGCTTTTGATAAGTTAGTCTGCGAGCACAAAAAATGGCCACGTGTATTGATGACACTGACTTAGAAGCTTAAATTTTTTACATCGCCAAGGTATCTTCGACCTTAATGTCTGACAGAAATATCAATTTGTTTGCTCTAGCCGTTACTGAGAAAAAGGGGTGTTAAAAGTAGGACAGACAGCCAGACAGTTATACGGTCAACAAAATCATCTGGTTGGCGTGTGGAGCCCCAAAAAATATTAATAGGTAACATCGTCAATTAAAGTCCGCGGAGCACTTTCAGTAGATTATCACGTCATATTGGAGATCTTTGAGCTATGTGTCGGCTCATATTACAGGATTTTCCTCACCGTATCTTCGACAACGCCACCAAGAAACGTGTACTATGGCGTACCGCTACAGCGCACAAGTAGTCCTGAGCGCCGATTTTTAGAATACTGTCCATGAGGGCGCCCTGTCCACGTACTTTTGAGTCTGGCGCTGTGACTGACCACTGGGGACGGTGCCTGCTGTGTGACAGGCTGCTCACAATGGCCCTTTGGAGGAGACTCCTCGTTGGACTGCATTTGGGATGATGTGCTTTGGTCCGAAGGGTCGGGCTAGTGAAGGACCGAAGCCGGCTGCACCGGAGTGAATAGCTGTTGGCGAAATCGTCCACTGCATCACCAGTGAGCCATCAAGGACGATTAATTTGTTGAGGAGGCTCTTCCAACGCTCGCTTTCAGCGCTTCAATTTTCCACATTCAGTGAATGCAGTCCTTGTACCAGATGGAGCTTAGCAAATGTAGCCGTTTTGCCAGGCTTTATATGGTCTTCCGCAGTGTTGGGGCTGTGCAATCTACCTCTAGTTATGTTCCCAATACAACTGTAAAACTGCAAACCACTGCCATTGGATGGGTTTTTGTTATGTTAACGATGTTGTGATATCGGCATTACTGCCTATGTTTTTCTTCTTTCTAGAAAAGCTATACATCTCTTACCTAATATATTCATGTTTTCATAAAAATTTGTTCACAGGTCTGAAAAAATTTGTTGTTTCCACGTGCTATAGGGAATCTCAATTTTTTCGTTTTCATACCTTTTTTATGCCTATCTTTATTACCACGTTTTAAGGAGATCTGCGTTTGAAATTATGTAGTATGTCCAGTTAATGATTCAACTTTGAACATGTGCACAACTTTCACTATTTGGGCTCTAACATTAACAGCACAAACTCCCTATCCACTGAAATAAAACTGCGCATCCTAAGTGATAATACATGCTCCCACACGTTTATGAAATTGTTGGTCTCTCGATTATCAAATAGGAGCAACTGCAGCATCAGGCCAGCTGTAACCTACGGATGCGAAAGATGGACGCTAAAGAGTGTTGATGAGCAACAGCTCAAGATATTTGAACGTTGAGTGATGCACGAGATCTATGAGGCGGTTCAGGATAATAATGATTACTGAAGATCTATGACGAATGCTGAGCTGGACCACCGCATACAAGGAGCTGACGTACCAAGAATTGTAAAAAGTAGAAGAATAGCATTGCTTGGACATGTCCTCAGGATGGACACTGGAAGAACAACTGGAAAGATTTTTTAATGGAGGTCAACCGCAAGAAGACAGAGAGGAAGGCCACGAAAACGGTGGCTAGATGATGTGAAAAAAGGTATAAAATCTCTCAGAGTTCGAGGATGACTGAGAACCGCACTGGAGATGGCAGGATGGAGAAAATTTGTTGATGAGGCTAAAACCCACACACGGTTGTAATGCCGTGAGAAGAACAAATGTCTCGTTTACTGGGTGAAATAGTCAAGTCCCCCAGGTGGATTGCGCCACGAGCCTTGGTGACAGAGGCCTGCTCGGGATTACTTTTGCTTGCTTAAAAACCCCTTGTTACAAATCTATAGGTATTGATTTGGCATATGATTTATTCCTTGTTTTTATTGTTAATCCTCAAGGTCATAAATCTGTGCACTTTTGAATTTTCTTGGTTGTGGGCTGTCTTTACAAGTAAATAAGTTTGCTCCGTTGCAATACTTTTTTCTTGGTCTAGCCCCTTCACTCCCGGCTCCTCGATTTTCTGCCTTGCAATGTCTGCCAAATGAGTTTGTCCAGAGCGGTGAACGTCTTTGTCATCATTTGCACTGTCCTCCTTTGTACACATAGCTTGTGAAGATGTAATACCTAAGATGTGAAATTATGAGAGTTGCTATTTCCAATGAAAAATGTGTGAAACGCAACAGAATTGAAAACTAGGGACGAACTTGGAGCTGATCCAGATTTTACAGAACTTCAAGTATTGTTGAAGTTCATCTGTGGCTGGAAATAAATAATTCCAGTTAAAGTGAAAAAATTGTGAATTGAGTAAAGAATTTCACAGATATTTCAATACAATAGAAAGCCTTTTTCAAAAAGTCTGCCATAGTTCTCATACCAGTCAGACACTGTCACAGTATGTACCCAGTATGTGTTGCTTAAACACTGCTTCTCAGAAATATAACCTCTTGCTGTCTTGAAATCTGTAGCTCTGTACACACATCAGCCTTACGAAAGGAAACAGCCTTTACGGTTCACATTCACGGTTGGTACGTGTTTTTTCCCGGTCAAAAGCGCTAAACTGGTACAAACTTGGAACATGGATATAGCGGACGCAGTGCGAAAGTTCTTGGCGTAGAGAAGACGGGACGTGACTAACGAAGTTACAACGTTACCGATTAATGTTGTGGCCATTATAATGTCGTAATAAACTGTGTGAAGAAGTAATTCCACCCCTTTCACAATAGATACAGTAGACGACAAATTTTCTGCGACACCACTGACTCTGTTCCTCGCGCCAAGAAACATTTGAGCAGAAGATAATTTCTCTCGCACCAGCGGAATGTTAACGCCGTCTCACTTCCGCTCCAGTAACATACAGCGTTAGCCGAGCAGCGATGCTATTATCCTTTCTGGGTGATATTTGAAATTCCTTTCGAAAGGTGAATACTGCCATCTAACTGTACTAAGGTTATTTTAAAATTACGAGTTTAATAACTGCGAACAGCTGAAACTGCGTGCCATTAATCCGCTTTAGAATTTCCTGCGTAGCAGCTAAAATCAATACGTTCTGTATTTCAGAAATTGTTCGCCGTTCAGGAAAGATCATTAAAGATCATTTGTAATAATGGTGGTAGCTTATTTCAAGATTCAAGACTAGAAAAACTGGGCTGGTGATGATCTGACAGTTCCAATAATTTGAGATATATTACAGTCACACTATAAAGGATTCTGATAGGAAACGTGATCTATATTCGTTATTTGGATCCTACGGTTTCATCTTGGTGATAAACTTTACAGCACGAGTGAATAAAGATGGTAGAAAATTAATTACAAACTTTTCCCTTGGTGAGGCTAAAAGAAAACAAACAAATGTTCTCTGTGTTCATGATCTAAAGCTAGTTAGGGTAAGTGGCACAGTGATTTACAGTATGGATACTGCTCAACTGAAATCAGAATTATTCATGATTCCAGGAAAAACTTTTGTAAGAACAACTTACAAGAGATACCCTGGGATGAAATTTGTAACGGACCAATTCTAACATAAAAGCTAATGACGAAAAGACACCATACAGCCATTGATCACTAGAGGAATTGCAGTATACAGTGAAATGAGAAGGGAAATGTATCTAGTGGCAAGGACAAGTGGAGATCATGTAGTAGTAGCACACTACAAAAACTACTTAAGATTACTAAAAAAGTTATTAAAAATTATAGAACATTCACAAAATGTCAGGAATCGTCCGTACTGACTACAGACTACAGGCAATGTGGAATGTAGTGAATCGAGAGACAAAACAACCAGTCGCACAACAGGATAACATCATCACTAAAATGCCTAGAAGGGCTATAAGTGATGAGTCACAGGTATCAAAATACAAAGTATAAAGACAAGCCGTTGAAGAGAAACATCAGAGCACTATGTTAAATGGTTCAAATGGCTCTGAGCACTATGGGACTTAACATCTGTGGTAATCAGTCCCCTAGAACCCAGAACTACTTAAACCTAACTAATCTAAGGACATCACACACATCCATGGCCGAGGCAGGATTCTAACCTGCGACCGGAGCGGTCACGCAGCTCCAGACTAAAGCGCCTAGTACCGAACGGCCGCACCGGCCGGCGGCACTAAGTTAAAAAAAGAAACCTCACATCAAATCAATGTTATGAATGTATCACCTACTTGTCCTTCCCAAATTAAGAAAATTATACATTCTCTAAACAGCAGCTCATCAGGTTTTCAAAGTGTTTCCAATAGAGTACTAAGGATTGGTTCCCATACAATAACCCCAGTCCTAACTAAATGGATCTCTGACTAAAGGCATCTTTCCAGAGAGACAGTAGTATGCCGTTGTCAGACACCAATTTAAGAAATGTGGTAGGAGAAATGTCAATAACTGCTAATCTGTTTCATAGCTGACATCATTTTTCAAAATGTTTGAGAATGTGATGTATTCTAGAATAGTATCTCACCTGAGCAACGATAACACCCGCAGCAACTCCCAGTTTGGATCTCAGAAGAGTTGCTCTGCTGAAAATGCCATTCACACGCACACTCACCAAATTTTACAAGCATTAAATCATAAAATAGCACCGGCTGGTATTTTCTGTGACCTATATAAGGGATCACTCTGTAAATGAATGAATGTAGTGTGACTAGGGCCTCCCGTCGGGTAGACCGTTCGCCGGGTGCAAGTCTTTTGATTTGACGCCACTTTGGCGACTTGCGCGTCGGGGGGGGGGGGGGGGGGAGGGGGATGAAATGATGATGATTAGAACAACACAACACCCAGTCCCTGTGCGGAGAATATCCTCGACCCAGCAGGGAATCGAATCCGGGCCTTTAGGACTGACATTCTGTCGCGTTGACCACTCAGCTACCGAGGGCGGACAGAGATTACTCTGCGTGAATCACAGTATTTTCCTAGATAAATTGAAGTTTTATAAGACTGATGGTATAGCCAAACAATGGATAGTGTCATATGTATCCAACAAAATGCAGAAAGTTTTACTTTGTAATTCAGCTATTACAGTCAGGGAACATTGTTCTGACTTGTGAGAAATCACCTATGTGGTTGCTCCAGGTTCAATCTCAAGTTCACCATTGTGCGTCATACGTGTATATGATCTTCTTTCTAATGCATAGCAAGCATAGTTAGATTTTTTTTCAGATGACACTAGTTTTGAAATCATTCCAAGAATACATACATGAACAGAACAAATGGAAATCAACGTTTCCTAAAACTATCGCTGATTGGTCTTTTGCGAATGGTCTTATTCTCAATTTTAAACAGAAACAACATATTCAATTCTGCCCTTCTAGGGTTTATACACCAATGGTAACGGAACACATAGTGAGGGAATAATAAATAAGATAAAAACAACAGATATTGTATGTTTCTGCAGTATTAAGAAATTAAATTGGAAAAAGGGCATTTAGGAAATCCTAAGACAACTTGGTTCAGCCACATTTGGCCTTAGAGTAATTGCAAACTTGGGGAGACACAAATCAGTAGTTTGATATATTTTGCATATTCTCATTTAATAATGACATTTGGAATAATGTTCGGAGGTAACTCTTCTTTAAGAAAGAAAGTCTTCATAGTTAAGAAACGTGCTTAGAGAATAATATGTGTTGTTCACCCACAATCGCATTGTAGACATCTGTTTAAAGAGTTGTGAATTCTGTCCACTGCTTTACTTTATATTTATTTCCTCATAAAAGTAGCTGTGAGCAGTCCACAGCAGTTCAAAAGAATCAGTGATGAACGTTATTACAATACGAGAAGGGAAAATGATATTCATTACGCTACGTTTTGGTTTCCTGTAGCACAAAATGAGTTGCTTGATGCCGCGGCTAAATTTTTGGATCACTTACCCGGGGATGTAAATGTGTGACAGACAGCAAAGTAAATTTTGAAACAAACTGAAAAAGTTTCTCCTTGACAACTGTATCTGTTCCGTAGATTAAATTATACTAATGTAATGTGTAAGAGGTGACGGGTACTTATTACTATCTTCCATTTGTACACTTTTTTAATGAAAAAGATATAAATATTGAGTATGTAGCCATATTTACAGAATGTTTAGCGATTTCAATGTAAATCGTCTCGTTTCACACCATTACAATTTATCATACAAAATGACCCACGGAACATGAAACTAACTATTAAGTTTCACCACTTTGCTCGTGGCTGCCAGTCAACTTAGGATAGCTGAAATATAAATGTGCTTTTGTTACAACAGGTATTAGCTGCGGCGAATTCGTTTAAATGTTCACGGCTCGCCGCACTCGTCGTTGATTGTCTGTCGTTTTATGGCCATAGCTTCACAATAGTCCGTCACGACCAACAGTCCACTGGAACGTGTTGCCCATTTCAATGCTCCTGCCCGCATCTCGTGGTCGTGCGGTAGCGTTCTCGCTTCCCACGCGCGGCTTCCCGGGTTCGATTCCCGGCGGGGTCAGGGATTTTCTCTGCCTCGTGATGGCTGGGTGTTGTGTGATGTCCTTAGGTTAGTTAGGTTTAAGTAGTCCTAAGTTCTAGGGGACTGATGACCATAGATGTTAAGTCCCATAGTGCTCATAGCCATTCAATGCTCCTTCCCTTGCTTTGACTTCTCTGTGAAAGTGTGTGTTGCAGGATGGTTCTGGAAATAATTAATTAATTTGAACCAAGTTTGTTAGTGTAACAAAGATGCATTTTTAGTTGACTCCACAGGTTTGGGATGGCGGTAGAAGAGGGTTACTTGTATTGAGAAACACAAGAACGCTTGTAAATATTTCACCAAACGTGATACATACTAATCCATTAAATTTCGGGCATGCAGCAGCGCAAATAAAATTTCCTCCACTGATATTTCGGCCGCGTATCGTCCGGCCATCCTCAGAGTGAGTCACAACACTGACGACAAGATGCCAAGTGCGGCCATATATGCTCCACCGCGGCGGTACTGCGCATGCGGGTCACAGATGCTGGTCGGCGGCAGAGACATACGCTTACACATGCGCCGCCTGTGGCGAAGGCGTACAGACATTCGATTCGCTGACCGATGTTTGATCGGCGTCGGTGACACGATGACAGCTTCTCTGCAGTTTAATTACACCAAGAGCCTGATTCCATGCTTTGCCGAAATTAAAACCATTATCTCTATTTATTAAGTTGTTAGCTAATCTAATTTCTATAGCTTCCTTGAATGCAGATTCCCAAAAAGAAGCCGGCAGCGGTGGTCTAGCGGTTCTAGGCGCTCAGTGCGGAACCGCGCGACTGCTACGGTCGCACGTTCGAATCCTGCTTCGGGCATGGATGTGTGTGATGTCCTTAGGTTAGTTAGGTTTAAGTAGTTCTAAGTTCTAGGGGACTGATGACCACAGATGTTAAGTCCCATAGTTCTCAGAGCCAACCAGCCCAAAAAGAAGAGGTGGATGTTAAAATCTTCACATCACTGTAATTCATAGAATGACCTGTATCAATACAATGTTCGGCCACAGCTGACTTGTGTGGCTGTAATAAGCGTGTGTATCTTCGGTGATCCACACACCTCTCATGAACGGTTCGTGTTGTAGGACCTATGTATGACTGCTCACAATTTCCACAAGGAATCTGATACACACCCGCCTTACGAAGCTGTAAATAGTCCTTCACAGAGCAGAGTAAAGCTGCAATCTTCGTGGGGGACCGGAAGATCGCCTTAACACGGTGTTTCTCAAGAATACGGCCTAACTTCGAAGAAAGAGCACCCACCTAGGGCAAAGACGCACTAGATCTGAAGGAGTTACTATCTTCTTCCCTATCACATGCCTGCTTTTTAGGTTTTGCATCGAATGCTCTACGAATTTGTTGCAGAGATTACCCATTTAATTTAAAAATTTTCTTGAGGTATGCGAGCTTCTCTTGCAAATTTTATTTATCGGATATACAGTGCGCCTGATGCACTAACGTTTTAAGGACACCTATGGTCTGTGAAGGATGATGGCAGCTACTGGCATGAAGATATAGATTTGTGTGCGTTGGTTTCCGATAAACGGCATGTCCTAATATGCCATCACTTTTACGGCGAACGACAACATCCAAAAAGGGGAGGCAGCCGTCTTTTTCTATTTCCATAATAAATTTAATGCTAGCATGGATGGAATTCAAATGCTCAAGAAATCGATGTAGTTCATCGTGGTAAGGCCCGATGGTATGGATGAATTCCATGAATTACAGCGATGTGAAGATTTTAACATCCAACTCATCTTTTTAGGAATCTGTATTCAAGGAAGGTATAGAAATTGGATTAGCTAACAATTTAATAAATGAAGATAATGGTTTTAATTTGGACAAAGCATGGAATCCGGCTCTTGGAGTAATTAAACTACAGAGAAGTCGTCATGCTGTCACCGCCACCGATCAAACATCAATAAGCAAATCGAATGTCTGTACGCCTTCGCCACAGGCGGCGCATGTGTAAGCGTATGTCTCTGCCGCCGACCAGCATCTGTGACTCGCTTGCGCAGTACTGCCGCGGTGGAGCATATGAGGCTGTGCTTGGCATCTTGTCGTCAGTGTTGTAACTCACTCTGACGATGGCCGGACGATACGCGGCCGAAATATCAGTGTGGGAAATTTTATTTGCGGGGCTGCATGCGCGAAATTTAATGGATTATTCATTACGCCGCGAGAAATTGAAAATGCACGTGATATATATTACTTCTTCAAATTCTGAGGCGCCTCTAACAGTTCCAAGTGGCCAATATTGACAGAAGCCACCGTGTTGGGCGCAGGATACCAGGTACGATGAAACCCAGGCACATAATAATTAAATTTGTGTCATACCGGAAAAGAGCTGAAGTGTTTGCTCAGAAAAGAAAACTCACCAAGAGTGGGGTTACCCTGAGGGAAGATCTGACGCGCGGAAGACTAAAAGTTTTGAACACTGCGATCTCACAGTTCGGCCTTCAAAACGTATGGACCCAGGATGGCACGATCGTAGTCGAGACGGAAGGAGGGAGGAAAACGGTGGCGAACATGTCCGAACTGAAAGACTGAGCGAAATCTCGCGAGACACAAAGGCTCATATTGTACTCTGTCTAATATAAGTTAATTTTTATTCTTTCTTTTCATTTTTTTACGTAAATATTGCTTCGTTATTTCTATATGTACCATAAGTACTCTATTTAAAATCAGTCAATTGTTTCACATAAATATTGCTTCTTTATTTGTCTATCAAAAGTGCTCATGTATATTCATATTGTCAGTCAAACGGGAATTAACATTCTCCATTAACAGGAATCTCCTTAAAACCGCCTTTCTATATCTGTTATTTCCATCCTCATCACTACCACTACTACTACTATTATCTTTTTCGTAACCACTACTGCCACTTTCCATCTTTCTTTTCGCTCCCTTCTCCGATACCTCCAGCTTGCCTTTCACCTTTAGCCCACAGACGCTTGAGTCAGTCACGACCTTGGACACACCTGTAAATATGTCTTCCCCCGTGAAATCCAGCTTTTGTCGCTCTTCTGGCCAGCAAGTAGACGGAGTGCGCTCGGTCCTACAGGCGGCCACAATGGGACAGACCGGTTCCGGCGGCTCTTTGTGGCCCACGCGAACGCTCAGTCGCTAACGGCTCACTTCGACGAGTTCTGTGACCTGTTCTGCCAATCGCTGTTCCATATTATCCTCGTCTCTGAAACTTGGTTGAAACCAAACATTTCTTCCGACGCTATCCGAATCACTGGTTACTCTCTCCTAAGGGCAGATCTTGAAACACGACGCGGGGGTGGTGTGGGTGCCTATGTTCGCTCTATCTGAGACCTACTATACTGTGCACATCGGATGCAAAGGGCGAAGGAGAAGCAGAGTTCTTGTTTTTCGAAATAAATACATCAAATCAGAAACTGCTAATTGGAGTAATCTATAAACCTCCAAACGTCTGTGCCATGTCCTCCTTTCAGTCTGCCCTGTATGAACACATAATCATTATGGGCGACACAAACATCGACTTACAGTTAAAATCTCCCTCTGCAGAAAAACTAAGGAGACTGTTCCACTCCAATGATATGAGTTTAACACCTCTGGACCCAACTCATCACACGCCACACAGCCATACACTCATAGATATAATAGCAACAATGCGACCAGATAAAATAATTCGCGCAAATCAGACATCTGCTCCAGAACTCTCTGCTCATGACGTGATATTCTTAAATTACTCAGTACATACTACCAAAGAAAAATCTCACCTGGTAACCTACAGAAACCTAAAAAATGTTAACCATGACGCTCTTCAAAAGGATTGCTCAGACATCCCTTGGCATGATATAAGCAATGAACCGACTTTAGACGGAGAAATTCGGGAATTATGTCGCAAAATTATTGCACTGTATGATAAACATGCTCCTCAACGCACTGTCAAGGTAAAGAGAGCTTCCGCTCCGTGGCTCACCACGGCATTACGCCAGTTAATGAATAAACGTGATGCTGCACATAGGGCCTTCAAGCGTAACCCAACTCCCGAGGCGTACGAAGCTTATAGGAAACTCCGAAATAGAACCAAGCAAAGCGTGAGGAATGCCAAAATCAGACATGCCCGCTCCGTCGTATGAAGCATATCAAAACCTGCTGCACTGTGGAAAAAGCTGCGCAGTTTCGGTATAGGGAAGCGAAGATCTGATGCTCTTTATCAAGCGTCTGCAGAAGAATTAAACGATTTCTTCTCAATAGCTGTAAACTGCCACGCAACGACAAATTACCAGCCCCAAGATATCAATCTCTCGAGAGACAAGTTTTTCCTAAAACATGTCACTACCGGCACAGTACACAAAGCAATTATGAGAATCTCTTCCGAGGCAACAGGAAATGATGGAGTGAGCATTGGCATGATTAAGAACGTCGTAAACACTGTTACCCCAGTTACCACAGACATCTTCAACCAGTCTCTTGTCAGTAGTACATATCCTACTGAGTGGAAGCAAAGTTTAATTCAACCTATACCCAAGACTGACAACCCTAAGTCGCCAGGTGACTACAGGCCGATCAGCATACTTCCTGCAATATCTAAAGCCCTAGAATACATCGTCCATGAACAGCTGACGGATTACCTCAAAACTCATAACATCCACGACAAATATCACTCAGGCTTTCGAAAGCACCATAGTACAGCAACTGCATTAATCAAAGTAACTGATGACATTAAACATGCTATGGACAGACGTCAAGCTACCATCCTAACACTCCTTGACTTTAGCAAGGCTTTTGATACAGTTGACTTTGATATATTACTAATTAAAATGAAGCAGCTGAATTTCTCAAACAGCGCAATACACTGGTTCGACAGCTACCTCAGAAACAGAAGTCCACAAGTCATTTGTGGGTCGGAAAGGTCATCATGGAAAAGCGTGCGCTCTGGAGTTCCCCAAGGCTCCGTCCTTGGTCCATTACTCTTCTCACTGTTCATTAATGATATTTCTTCAGTGATTCACTCCTGCAACTACCATCTATATGCCGACGACATCCAACTGTACATAAGTGCAAGCCCCAAGAACATTGCTAACGCAGTAGCGAGTATGAACGCAGATCTTTGCTCTGTTTCTCGATGGGCAGAGAACCTAGGTCTGAAACTAAACCCCAAGAAATCCCAGGTCATACTTATATCTCATCCGAAGTTAATCAGTCGGTACCTTCGCGAAACAGTCCCTCAAATACTCCTCAATGGTACCCAACTACCATCCCAAAAAACAGTAAAAGACCTTGGAATAATCTTGGATGAACACCTAAACTGGGAAGAACAAACAGTCACAGCTTGCCGGAAATCGCTCTCCTCCCTACATGCAATTCAAAAATTTAGAAAAATATTTCCAACCCATGTTAAAGAAAAATTAGTCCAAACACTAGTCGTGCCTAATCTTTACTACTGTGATGTAGTTCAACACGGCACAAATAGTGAAAATTCGAGATGCCTCGAGCTAGTGATGAATGCTTGCGTTAGATACGTATGTAATATACGGTTGTATGATCATATCAGTCCTTCATGCTCCCAGCTAGGTTGGATACGCCCACATAAGGCACGCGATCTCCACACGATGTGCTTACTTCATCGATTTCTTAGCCACTGGTGCCCCCAATACTTATCTTCTCACATTAAACACCTATCATCATTCCACAACCGCAATACCAGATCGGATACGTCTAGCATCTTGGCTGTACCTTTACATAACACAAAATCTTTCTCCGTGTCAGTCTCCATCTCAGCCATACGACTATGGAACGCGCTCCCCTGTGATCAGCGTCTTACCCAGAACCACTCAACATTCAAGAGGGAACTCAAGACTTACATATTAGGGACGGTATAGCCACCATTGTTGTGCCCCTCTCATCTTTTTCTTTCTCCTCTCCATCGTAGCTTCGAATTTTACCATTCTATTTCTCTTCCTCTAACGTATCTACCTCTTCTATATCTCTTTCACCCCATTCCATCGTCTTATGTCTCTGCTTGATGAGAATAACTCACAAGCTGCAAGAATATAACGAGAAAATTCCCAACTAGCAATAGTACTGACATTCATAAAAGAAAAATATGTTTACTTTCATATTCATAGTCATTATTATTATTATTATTATTATTATTATTATTATTATTCTTGATTGTTATAATTATTTTTTGATTGTTATAGTTATCATTGTACTACTTTTATAATCTCTGTTTTTTTTTCTTTAACATTAATACTGTATAACATGTTATATGTCCTTAACGTTCTGTAGAAACTGAAATTTGTTGAATCTGAGTATGCCTGGTTAGGTGTAAGAGAGGGCCTGAAGGCCCTAATCTTGCCAGGTAAAATAAATGCATAAATAAATAAAAATAAATAAATAAAGGGACTTGAGTGGGGCCGGTGAGGAAGATGGGTAGCATGTAAGCATGATTCAGTAATGTATGGATAAATTTCTGCGAAGTATATAACAAACACGTGTTATTATCTGAGAAAAGATACTTTGGACTCACGACAGGTAATCTCATTGTATCCATAGCACAGGAGTGCGGCTGATCCCGGCGGAGGTTCGAGTCCTCCCTCGGGCATGGGTGTAAGTGTTTGTCCTTAGGATAATTTAGGTTAAGTAGTTTGTAAGCTTAGAGACTGATGACCCTAGCCGTTAAGCCCTATAAGATTTCACACACATTACGCATACTGCAGGAGATTGAGGAAGTCACCTGTGAAGTATTTTCTTATGGAGAGCAAAGCATATTCCCTTGCTGCAATTCTATTACTCGCCTTGTTTACTTTTCCTGCGTAAAGAGAATCCAAACAAGGAAAGCAAAAATAGCTAGTAACTACCTACAGTTCTCCATGACGAAATAAGTGTAACGCTGAGGTTGAAGTTGATAGGTCGATAAATTACTCCGGTTATAGCTTTCATCTCAAAGACCAACATATTGTAGGCCGTTCATAATTCGTTCTTGGTGTGGAATGGGACAGGTGTCACACACATTATCCGCGTATGAACACTGATGGAGCTACGGGACTGTGGGAGTAGTCTGAGGGGAAACGCATCTTCTGGAGGAGCTGGGTAGGTAGGGCAGGCTCCCTCGGCTTGTGCTAGGGGCTCTCAGGGGGTAGCGGCTGAGTTCTCGCGGGGATAGCGCCGTGATTACGTGGGTCGGCCACGCGCCGTCAACCTTGCCGCGCTGATAGCAGATGACGCGATACGGCACGCCGCCCGGGACCGCGACACACCTTCTGACGTCACTGACAGGTCCGGGACTGGTTGGTTGGTTGGTTGGTTGGGGAAGGAGACCAGACAGCGTGCTCATCGGTCTCACCGGATTAGGGAAGGATGGGGAAGGAAGTCGGCCGTGCCCTTTCAGAGGAACCATCCTAGCTTTTGCTTGGAGTGATTTAGTGAAATCACGGAAAACCTAAATCAGGATGGCCGGACGCAGGATTGAACCGTCGTCCTCCCGAATACGAGACTGGAGTTCTGTGTGCAGACATTAAATGTGATGACTGACAATATAAAGAGAAGAATGTTCTAAACAGGGTGCTAACAGTAAAAGGCAGTCTATGTGACTGACTATAGAGATAAGGATATCATGCAGAACAAAGTGGGAATTGTATACAAATGTTAGAAGTAGTAATAATCAAACTACAGTAGCCCATTACAAACAGAAATGCAAGGTGCTTAGGAATGCAAGGAGTATGTAGCTAATTCACAGAATAAAACTAAAACCATATGGTCAGTCGCGAAGGAATTGTCTGGTCATCAGCACAATGTTGACGAAATGAAGTCAGTTCATAGTGAAAATATTTCTGTTACTGACAAGTCAGATTGTAAGTAGGCTGTTTCTATGTTTGTATGTTGGCAGCACTATAGACTGTATTAATATCACTCACAGCACTCTGCGCCCCCGGTAAGAGACTCGGTGGCTGAACGGACTTACAGTTAGCGGTTAGCAGTTGTCGAATGAATAGAGAAGTGTATAGGCAGGTTTTCTTCTTAGCGGAGACTCTGTGTTGGCAGGACACGCAATGTTAAGTCAGATAAAAATTCTTATAAGAAAAGATGCAAAGAAAGGTATGACAATGGATGTATGGGTAGTATAACTATTGGCAACTATATCATTTTTGGAATTGGATGTCACGCGAATAAGGTCAAGTTTTGTAAATACATTGTTTGCTCTACAACTAAATCTTTGTTTTCCTAACCATATGCCTCCCAGTAGTTAGAGTTTATAGTAGCTAGAATCCTTTTATTTAGCTAGTCGTTGTTGCTACTTGCTGTAATTGCTGTAGTTCATATAGTGAAAATTTTCTGTGAGTTAGATGACTTATAAAAATGGATGGCGGTGTCCACTATACGGATTCGTGAATGAAATGAGTTTAGGCAATGAACAGAGTTGGAGTTACATTCATATTTCTTTAATTTCATATTCTTAGGATTTGTATTATTGTTAGGGACATTCCTATTGGAAGTTATGTTGTCAATGTACAGCAGTCTGACTGCGTTGGGCTTGTATATTGTGGACAATAAATGAATAGGTTAAGTTTGAGTTTTCTTTGTCACAGACAATTTGGTAGGTTAGTGTATAACAAAGATAATTGAAGACGTGGTTTGAAGATATATGTACATTGTTTAGTAGTCACTTTCTGAGCATTGTTGTGAATTAAATAAAAACTTAGTTTCTACTGGGAGTTATATAACTCTCTAGGAAAATCCCTTTCCGAAACTGAAATACTCCTCTGTACATTGTAAAGGGGGAGACTGAGTCAGTAAATAAATCACTGAGGACTCTCACGGATATGATGGACTGCCTAGCAGAGTATTCACGTACAGTGTTTCACTTGAATACCCTGTAATTAGCCATATTTATAATTTTTCACTCAAGAATGGTCACTTTCCTGAACGTTTAAAGTACCCAATAGTAAGGCCGCCGTATAAAAAGGGAGAAAGGGATAATGTATACAACTATTTATACGCCACCAGCGATTGCTAAAGTTATAGAAAAGGCTGTTTATATAAGGATGAGTATTTTGTTTCACATAGTTTGCTTCGAAACGTACAGTTAGGTTTTAGAAGTGATTCGACAACTGAAAATGCTACATTCTCTTTTCTCTGTGAGGTACTGGACGGATTAAACAAAATGTTTTGAAAGCTAGGCACCTTTTTTGATTCAAGTAAGGCGTTTGATTGTCATGACAACGAAATATTCCTCCAAAAGTGGGACCATTGTGGAATATTTGGAGTAGCTTAGAGTTGGTTCATCTTTTACTTTAACAATAGAGAGCAAAAGGTCATTATCGATAGTGCTGACAATGGCTGTGATGAGCGGACTGAGAGAACCGCAGTCAAAATTGTGGGGGCGGGGGGGGGGGGGGGGGGATGCCCGAGGGATCAGTTCTGGGGTCACTCCTACTCCTTATTTATATAAATGTTACGCCCTCTACTATTATAGGTGATTCTAAAATGTTTCTGTATTATGATGACACTAGCTTGGTAGTTTCAAATTGTGCAGTCCATGACATAAGTTCGTGGGTTGTAGAAAATGAGCTAACGCGAAATCATAGTAAAATTCAGCTTTTGCAGTTTCTAACACACAATTCAACAAAACCCGATGTTTTAATTTTACAGAATGAGGATATGATTAGTGAACAGCTCAAAATTTATGTGTGTTCAAATAGATAATAAACTGCCGTGAAAAGCCCACGTTCAGGATCTTGTTCTAAGACTTAATGCTCCCATTTTTAATATTCAAACGGTATCTGAAGTAAGTGATAGTTTGATACGAAAAGTAGTCTCTTTGCTTATTATTTATTTAGCGTATGGCAAGTACATATCACGTATGAAAAATCTAAAAGTACATAACACACAAAACAGTTACAATATCACAAACAAACATCTAGGTTAGAAATATAATCGATTGCACTGTTAGTCGCATCCATGAAGTCCCTTGTTGGCCCAGGGTAGGCCCTCAGAGGGCATTCTACCACGATATGGTGTATTGTCTGCCTGTCAGCGCCGCAGTCGCACTGTGGTGATGGCACTATGCTCCATTTGTACAAGGAGTCCGCACAACGGCCGTGGCTCGTCCTGATCCTGTTAAGGGTAGACCAGATTTTGCGGGGCAAGTCAAAGCCCCGAGGTCTGTTAGATGTTCCCAATAAGGTGTTAACCTGAGGCGGTGTCTTTTCCTCCCATTCTTCTCTCCAGCGGTCCTCAAGAATAAAAGCGTTCTTTACCAGATCCTTGGCACTTGCGAGATGGGGGTGTCTGGATTTCTATCTATTTTGTTCAATTCCATTACTCAGGGTGTGGATAGGAAGATCTGGGCTATTTCGGATTTTTCAACACTCCCTGACAAGTGCGTGTTCTCTGCGCAAATGTGGCGGCGGGATGTGGCTTAATACAGGCAGCCATTGGACAGGAGTTGACCTGATCGTTCCAGAGAGAATCCTCATCGTTTGGTTCAAGACTGCATCCACCTTCTTGATGTGAGCACTATTTAACCATATTGTGGAACAGTACTCTGCTGCAGAATAGACAAGTCCAAGTGCAGAGCTACGCAGAACGGAGGCAGTGGACCTCCAACTAGTGCCACAAAGCTTTTGGATAATGTTATTTCTAGTTCTGACTTTTTCAGCAGTGTTTACAAGGTGTTGTTTATAGCTCAATGTTCTGTCGAGTGTCACGCCCAGATACTTTGGTGTTCTATTATATGGAAG
The DNA here is from genome assembly GCF_023864345.2 of Schistocerca serialis cubense. Lineage (NCBI taxonomy): Eukaryota > Metazoa > Arthropoda > Insecta > Orthoptera > Acrididae > Schistocerca > Schistocerca serialis. The sequence continues at coordinate 737,257,876 of NC_064643.1, read as the reverse complement.
AATGCCGCCATCAAAGCGGATCTTCAGCTCTTTGTTTGCTAATTTGTTATTCAGGTGGAAACAAGTGGCCTCTGTTTTGGATGGGCTGGGTTGGAGCCTCCAGTCACAGAAGTATTTTCCTAGAGTGGTCAAATCGCTGGATAGTGTGATCTCAGTTTCCTCCATCACTCGATGTTGCGTGGCCAAGGCCCAGTCGTCCGCATATCCGAACATTTTGGATCTCGTCCTAGGCATATCGGCTATATACATGCTGAAAAGCAGTGGAGCCAGTACTGAACCTTGGGGCAGGCCATTATTAAGTTTCATGAATTTACTTCTGTTGTTACCGATGACAACCTGGAATGGTCTATTGCAGAGCATTTCGTTGATAAGGTTAGCCGTTTTTAGACATGGCACGATGCGGAGGAGCTTATAAATCAGGCCCTGTCTCCAGACAGTGTCGAACGCTGCCGTCAGGTCAACAAATACCACTGATGTTTTTTGCTGTCTTTGGAAGCCCGCCTCGATGTAGGTTGTTAGAGCGAGGACCTGATCCGTGCAGCTTCTTTTCGGCCGGAAGCCCGCCTGTTCTACCGGTACAGCCTCCAGGATGACTTCGCTCATTCTGTTGTACATAAGTCTCTCCAGTAATTTATAGATCATGCTGAGTAAGGCGATTCGGCGATAGCTCTGAGGTTGGTCACTCGGTTTGCCCGGTTTTAATATGGCAACAATTTTAGCCTTTTTGAGAGTGTGCGGAATTTTTCCAGTTTGCAACACGTTAGAGAAGAATCGCGCAAGCCATAATCTTGCAAATTTACCACAGTGGAGCAGAAATTCTGGGTGAATCCCATCAAACCCTGGGGCCTTTCCTGGTTTTATATCGTTCAGGGCCATATTTAACTCTTCAACTGAAAAGGGTTGGGAATAAGATGTATTGTTCTCTGCTGTCGATTTTAGCTCTTTGAGCTCCCTTTTAATTTTTATAGTATGGGCTCGTTCCTTTGGGGCTCTGGACGTCTTGCTGATGAGAACCGCAACTGTATTTGGGGACATAGCGCTGGTCATTCGCAGATTTTTACCTCCACCTCCAAGTCTCCGAAGCAAAGACCATGCCCTTCTGCTTGGTCTTGTAAAATCCATTTGTTCCACGGTCTGCATCCACTTAGCGCGCCTGGCCGCGTCTAGGCTATGTAATAGATCGTCTGCAATTTCTTTATCCCCATTGTCCAGAAACTGTCTATAAAGCCGTTAACTTTCCTCGCTCCATCCTGGCCCATATTCGTTTCTGAATCCTCTGGGCATACTAACTTTAGCTGAGCTGATGACGGCTCCAACAAATCTTTCGTAGTTCTTATCCGTTGGGGGCATCCTTCCAAGGCATTTATCAAGTTTCTCCGAGAAAGCAGCCCAATCTGCCCTCCCAAAGTTCCATCTAGGACGAGGATAAGAGGATATCAGGGGAATAGTAAGACCTATTTCTAAGAGCACTGGACGATGCTGAGAGTGGGGGAAATCCTCAAGTACCCTGCGAAAGACCGGGTGTAAAGCTAGTTCGCGTCCGTAGTAGAATACTACACGTGCACCCTGGGTAACGCTAAATGAACTAGCAAAGTACAGGCGACCAGATAATCCTTAGTTGATCTCCTGGTCACGGAAAATCACGATGAATTAGCTTATTTTCATTCGCTTACAACGTATGGTATTTTATTTTGGGGTAACCCTTCCTCAATAAGCGGTGTAAATTCTCGAACCTCTTGTGGACTCTTGTTCATTAGTCTGAGTATTCTGACACTGGCTTCTCAACATATATATTCTTTACTGTCATTACTTGTTAACAATACCAGCTTATTCCCGGGAATTGGCAGCTTTCACTCCGTTAAAACTAGGCAGAAATCCTACCTGCATTTGGATCGAACTTCCATGACTGTTGTGCAGAAAGGTGTGTAGTATACTGCTGCATCCATTTCCAGTAAGCTACCACAAGAATTTAAACATCTTAGCAGCAATCCAAGCGCTCTAAAATCGAAACCGAAAAGTTTCCTCATGGTTTCATTAAAAATTGAAGTGCTTTCTGTGTTATAATGTTGATTGCGTTTTCATGAACTTACGACTTGTCTTCCTTTGCGTTAATAAACATTTTGTTTGATCTGTTATTGCCTTTATGTTATAATTTACTGCACTGACACGTTCCATAACCTTCGAGATATGCTTCTAAATTTGGTCCTACGGAACTACACTCCTGGAAATGGAAAAAAGAACACATTGACACCGGTGTGTCAGACCCACCATACTTGCTCCGGACACTGCGAGAGGGCTGTACAAGCAATGATCACACGCACGGCACAGCGGACACACCAGGAACCGTGGTGTTGGCCGTCGAATGGCGCTAGCTGCGCAGCATTTGTGCACCACCGCCGTCAGTGTCAGCCAGTTTGCCGTGGCACACGGAGCTCCATCGCAGTCTTTAACACTGGTAGCATGCCGCGACAGCGTGGACGTGAACCGTATGTGCAGTTGACGGACTTTGAGCGAGGGCGTATAGTGGGCATGCGGGAGGCCGGATGGACGTACCGCCGAATTGCTCAACACGTGGGGCGTGAGGTCTCCACAGTACATCGATGTTGTCGCCAGTGGTCGGCGGAAGGTGCACGTGCCCGTCGACCTGGGACCGGACCGCAGCGACGCACGGATGCACGCCAAGACCGTAGGATCCTACGCAGTGCCGTAGGGGACCGCACCGCCACTTCCCAGCAAATTAGGGACACTGTTGCTCCTGGGGTATCGGCGAGGACCATTCGCAACCGTCTCCATGAAGCTGGGCTATGGTACCGCACACCGTTAGGCCGTCGTCCGCTCACGCCCCAACATCGTGCAGCCCGCCTCCAGTGGTGTCGCGACAGGCGTGAATGGAGGGACGAATGGAGACGTGTCGTCTTCAGCGATGAGAGTCGCTTCTGCCTTGGTGCCAATGATGGTCGTATGCGTGTTTGGCGCCGTGCAGGTGAGCGCCACAATCAGGACTGCATACGACCGAGGCACACAGGGCCAACACCCGGCATCATAGTGTGGGGAGCGATCTCCTACACTGGCCGTACACCACTGGTGATCGTCGAGGGGACACTGAATAGTGCACAGTACATCCAAACCGTCATCGAACCCATCGTTCTACCATTCCTAGACCGGAATGGGAACTTGCTGTTCCAACAGGACAATGCACGTCCGCATGTATCCCGTGCAACCCAACGTGCTCTAGAAGGTGTAAGTCCACTACCCTGGCCAGCAAGATCTCCGGATCTGTCCCCCATTGAGCATGTTTGGAACTGGATGAAGCGTCGTCTCACGCGGTCTGCACGTCCAGCACGAACGCTGGTCCAACTGAGGCGCCAGGTGGAAATGGCATGGCAAGTCGTTCCACAGGACTACATCCAGCATCTCTACGATCGTCTCCATGGGAGAATAGCAGCCTGCATTGCTGCGAAAGGTGGATATACACTGTACTAGTGCCGACATTGTGCATGCTCTGTTGCCTGTGTCTATGTGCCTGTGGTTCTGTCAGTGTGATCATGTGATGTATCTGACCCCAGAAATGTGTCAATAAAGTTTCCCCTTCCTGGGACAATTAATTCACGGTTTTCTTATTTCAATTTCCAGGAGTGTAGATGTGTAAAAAAAAAAAAAGAAAAAAATGATTTTTGAAACCAGAGCGCTCCTCCAGTGAGCAGCTTTTCATCAGCCTCATAACGAAACCGTTAAGCTCCTAGCTACCTACAAAAAGCTATGATCTTTTCGGCTCAATAAAGGATACGAAATGGCAGTGCCTGCGTTATTAAGAAGTACGTTGCTACGTTCTTCCGAACATGCACGTACGTCTGAAGGAAGATAAGATCACTCTTCTTGTTGGCAGAGGCATTTCGTATTTATTCACTATTAGCAGACCGTCGACTATCAAGAAACAGGTCTTTCCTGCACGGGGAAAATACACTACTGGCCATTAAAATTGCTACACCAAGAAGAAATGCAGATGATAAACGGGTATTCATTGGACAAATATATTATAGTAGAAATGACATGTGATTACATTTTCATGCAATTTGGGTGCATAGATCCTGAGAAATCACTACCCAGAACAACCACCTCTGGCCGTAATAACGGCCTTGATACGCCAGGGCATGGAGTCAAACAGAGCTTGGATGGCGTGTACAGGTACAGCTGCCCATGCAGCTTCAACACGATACCACAGTTGATCAAGAGTAGTGACTGGCGTATTCTGACGAGCCAGTTACTCGGCCACCATTGACCAGACGTTTTCAATTGGTGAGAGATCTGGAGAATGTGCTGGCCAGGGCAGCAGTCGAACAATTTCTGTATCCGGAAAGGCCCGTACAGGACCTGCTTCATGCGTTCGTGCTTTATCCTGCTGAAATGTAGGATTTGCCGGAATCGAATGAAGGGTAGAGCCACGGGTCGTAACACGTCTGAAATGGAACGTCCACTGTTCAAAGTGCCGTCAGAGCGAACAAAAGATGACCGAGACATGTAACCAATGGCACCCCATACCATCACACCGGGTGATACGCCAGTATGGCGATAACGAATAGACGCGTCCAATGTGCGTTCACCGCGATGTCGCCGAAAACGGATGCGACCATCATGATGCTGTAAACAGAACTTGGATTCATCCGAAAAATGACGTTTTGCCATTCGTGCACGCAGGTTCATCGTTGAGTACACCACCGCAGGCATCTGTGATGCAGCGTCAAGGGTAACCGCAGCCATGGTCTCCGAGCAGATAGTCCATGCTACTGCAAACGTCGTCGAACTGTTCGTGCAGATGGTTGTTGTCTTGCAAACGTCCTCATCTGTTGACTCAGGGTTCGAGACGTGGCTGCACGATCCGTTACAGCCATGCGGATAAGATGTCTGTCATCTCGACTGCTAGTGATACGAGGCCGTTGGCATCCAGCACGGCGTTCTGTATTGCCCTCCTGAACCCTCCGATTCCATATTCTGCTAGCAGTCATTGGATCACGACCAACGCGAAGAGCAATGTCGCGATACGATAAACCGCAATCACGATAGGCTACAATCCGACTTTTATCACAGCCGGAAACGTGGTGGTACGCATTTCGCCCCCTTACACGAGGCATCACAATAACGTTTCACCAGGCAACGCCGGTCAGCTGCTGTTTGAGTATGATAAATGGATTGGAAAATTTCCTCATGTCAACACGGTGTAGGTGTCGCAACCGGCGCCAACCTTGTGGGAATGCTCTGAATAGCAAATCATTAGCATATCACCGCATCTTCTTCCTTCGGTTCAATGTATCGTCTGTAGCGCGTCATCTTCGTGGTGTAGCAATTTTAACGGCCAGTAGTGTAGATAACCTATAGGTGCAAATTGTAACATATGGACGACGACATATGGAGGTTTGAGTCTGGCTGTGATTCGTGCTCGGGTAGCCGAAGCTCTTAAGGCAATCGTTTATTAAGCACGAAATCCTGGTTCGAGGGTGTGGCCGACATTTTCAATGTCTTTATTCCAATACACAACCGAAGGTATTCGTAACTGCGAATGCATTTCCCAATAAAGGATGCTAAGTCTACATAATGCCAATAGCTTTCCACAATGGCCAAACCACAAGCACAATACATGAAAGATGTATGGAACGTGATCGGTATACCCATCGTTTGCAGCCCAGTAAATCAGCCACAGCAGAACACCAAATGAACTATTCTGCAATGGAAACCTTGGTCACGATGGGATCCCTTTCGGGATTCAGCTGTCAAGATGTTCATGGATATGCGTTAGGCAACAAATCTTGCAGCCACCTCCGCAGCGGTAGTCACTAACGTAGACCTGTACGATGCCACTCGACTCCGAAGTAAGTCTATTCGAAACACTGGGAGAGATGAAAATTTCACTGCCAGTATATGCCCAGCCAGGCTTGGACAATTACGTGATGTTTTCGTTCACCAGTCTTAATCTCAGTACAATGCCTAGTGAAGTGAGGGCACGAGCCGTTGCTGATGGTGATCCATCTGTCGCATATGGGTGCATTGCTCTCGGCGGACGCCATTCGAGAGAAGTGAGCTACTTATCGGCATCGGATTTCATCCTCTGGATTCTGTCATCAACATGATAGAAAGTCAAAATAACACCAAACTATACGTGGATACATTACAATCATCTGCACTCTACAGATACACATATAACACACCTCTCACATGTCCGCAATGAAGTGGCCATTGAGAGAGGCAAGGGAAACCCCTTCTGAGTAGGAAACCGAACCTACAATTCAAGCCATCGGCACACGACAAGAGTTAGCTATCGTTGACGTGGCGCTCACGAGTTTTGTGATGTCACAACCTGTAACTTCACGTTGAAGAGGCATTTCGTAAAATGAAACACAAAATAAGATCTGCGATGTTTCAACGTGCCACATAAAGTAGGACCAACAGGAATCAAGAACACTCAATACTTCACACGCAGGAAGCAAGACGCCATACTGTATCTATCGTGCTCAGCAGAAGCTCACATTGCTGGGTTTTAGGCTACACTCTACACTCTATGAATATATGCAGTTTCTAAGCACCAGCACACTGAATGTCTTGAGAAGGAATCGTTATTGGTGCGATTTGATATAATAAAAGATGGGAAACGTCTTATAGGTGGTTAAAGAACATTCGTTTCAAACTATTTTCGCGTTGTAAGGCGCTTGTTGAGAAAGTCAGCCATTTTAAGGACGTGATCCATTGAAACGTAATGTAAACGTGTCGGTTTTGTTGGTAATTGTCATATTTACATTTCAGTTAATAACATTTGAGTGATTACAGACTGTAGACGACAGTAACACAGTATCTGAGCTTACTGGAACCAAGTTTCCAGCGTAGTGTACTCGGTGGAGGCACCACATTATGGAACATGGTAGATCGGTAAGGGGTTCGTATGCCACCATATACAACTTTTTTTATTTAACTTCGCGTCTTATTGAAGGCTGTGAGACTTTACTATGTAATTAATAAAAATAATTTCTGTTATATTTGTTGTTACATAAACATAAATGCGCTATCTGTCAGGAACGAGTTTTATAAGACTGTGTCCATACTGAGTGGACACGTATCTTCCATTTCTGTGTCATTACACGTTCACGGATATTGAAATTTTTATTACGTATAGCACAGACAGAACAAAATAAATTGTATATGGTCGAGAAAAGACCTGTGCGTTTTAAAAGAGCTGAAGAAGGAATTCTACGCGCTTGCATTTTCTTAAAAAAAGTGACCAACTGTATAGTTTGCGAGCCAAATAAAGGTGACAGCTGCCCTGAGAGCCCAAAATCTCGTTAACCAACTCGTACCGTGTGTTGGTTTCGTTGTCTCTCGTGACACTGGGTATCACGTTTGCTTGCACGTCAGCGTTTGCTGCCTCGTCCCTTGGGCCGACAACTTTACACGTCGGCTGCCAGCGATGGCGTCGGACTTCACGTTTACTTTCATTAGTAGATCTCATTAATAGTAATGGCGGGTTTCAGCTTGACCAGGAAGGGGATCCGCTGATTTTCTTTTATATCTTCAGAATGATGCACCTAATGACACGACTAGGGACCGTTAATCTCATTGTTTTAACCATTCGATTTCGACGTTGCGCCTCTGCGATTCGACAGAGGACAAGCAGGCAATATCTCCGTTATCCTCACCTGGTGTAATATTCGATAGAGGGGGCTAAAGTCTCAAGCTCGTGAAGCAGTAGCCTGCATCCGTGCGCCTGCGCGCCAGTTTTAGGTAAACAGCAGTAGTGTTCTGTAGCAGTCCCCAATCTAAAACTCACCTGAAGATTCGTAAAGTAAAATCTCTTGCAGCGTTTCAGATATGGTGTTGGTGACGCCTGTTAAAATGGACGGGAAGATTCAACAACGGCTAAGTGTTTCACAAAATCGTGACAAGGTGTCAATATCAACTGACTGCAAGCGCGCAACCTCGTGGAATATCCGCCTCTGTCCTCTTACCCAGCACATTATATACACCAGTTTGTATGAGAAATACTTTGCTTCTTTTTCATTTAGGTCCTAGAAATTTACAAGTTAGACACATTTAGTTACTCGTTTCGCAAAAGTCTTGCATTATATCACTGAAGTCAACATACAGACCTAGAAAACAGCAGTACTAATCAGTAGGAGCTCATTTATGATACATTAATGCAGACTGTTCAACATATATCCGCATGGAGCAAATGGTGCAACGTAAGGAACTTATAATCGTGCAACGTTTGGGGTGTGGTGATGATGCCGCCTGTTACAGATAAGACGGACGTGATGAATCAACGTGACGAGGCCCTTGAAATAATTATTGGGAAAATGCGTTAAAACAATCACATTTGAAGTCGATGTAATCTAATAAATACGCCACAACCAATTCCCGGTAAATACTCTACAGGAAGCAGTACAAGGAGTTATATCTAAAAGCCCACATTAGTATTATTAAGGCAAATCATAAATAATTCAGTAAGTATGCAGATATGAAGGGGTTAATTTGTAATAGAACTGTATGGAGATCAACCAGTCAATCTAAGATGCTGAAGAAAAAGATTAATATAGACTACAGCTGTATAATGTCAATATGCATTTACAGTGTTGCTGAACTGGTGTATGGTGGTACGTCCATCTTCAACGCCATGCTAACACAAGACAGAACCTTAATAGTTGCAAACTGAGATACTGACATGTATGTAAAAAAAGAATAAAATAATATTACTCTGCGACTGATGATGTTATTCTATCAGGAAAGAACTTCGATCAACAAAATAAAATAGCTGATTACCAGTTCTTTCAAGTTCCAGTCCTACAAGAAAATGTAAAGAAAATGTACCTGTTCGCCAGAAGAAAAAATTCTAGGATGGAAACGTCAATTTGTGTTTTAGTTCCGTCCTCTGTTAGAATCGAGTTGCAAATAGCTGCAATGCGAGATACTGGTTCAGCAAGACTAAATTATTTATATCCGGCAGCTTCAGTTAATACTATTACACTGAAAATTGCATTCATTCATGAATGGAAAATCGTGTACCTCCCCAGTAAATTCTTATCTCAGTCACGTTTTTTGTATGGCATTCAGATTTATAGACATATCGCATCAGATGGGCTATTTCAGACAGTTACAAGAAACAAATTAGCTCCATCACATAAACTGGAGCACTTGGAGGAATATTGACAGACGTGCACTGCACATCTATGTTCGAAGGATATAGAATATGGCAATAGACAGTGGTATATGTACTAATTCACGCCAGAAGACCATTAAAGTATGTGACACTTTCAGTTGCTCGAACTGTCAAATTCAGTCCACATACGAACATGATTCCACTAGCAACGTATCGACATAAAAGATTAAGGGATGAAATGCATCATTACTCTAATCAGTTGTAAAAAGCGTTTTTCGTTATTGCACCGAATAAGCTTTATATTGTAAAATCAAGACAATATACACCTGTTTCACAGAATTATCAGAAGTTAGCAAAACACTGCACGGATTCAAAACGTTTATCTACAAATAGAGTCCTTTGAATTCGTAAACATATAATATGGCACAAGATGCAACGGATTATTCCTTGTAACTAATTAATATAATTGATAACAGTTTAAGAGAAGAGAGACATTAAAAAATATTGCGTTGGGAGTTGAAAAAGCAGATTTCTATTCTTAATTTATTTTCGTGAATATTACACATCAAGTACTATACATAGTCAAGACGACAACACTCACAGGAGCATAAAGTGTTACGCACTAGTGTTGTCGTAATCACTTTCTCGACCTCATCTGTAACGAGTGGAATACGTCATCAACATAGAACCGAATACAGAATTATGTGTGTTTATTTATTTTTTCCGGTAAAATTTGTGCCGGTTATACCTAAACCGACACCATTAAAGATAACGCTGCTGTGTACGCAGTAATCAAGCTACGAGTGACAGTAAATACTAACATCTCTTAGCGGATGAAACCAGGAATTCATTTTCGCATTAATAATATAATCTTTAACGGACGATCACTGAAAAGCTCTTTAGTTAAACCGGAGCTACGAAGGGAAGAAAAAAGGGACACTTAAAATTAGAGATCTCGAAAACTCTGTTCCTGTACCATCAGTCTAAAACAGAAAATAGAACACATGCATTTTCACTAAATCTTTTGACTCGTCTTATTACATGTGATGGAGCTGACGATGTTTTTCAGACAGAGCGCGAGCGCATCTTGTACTCTCATTGCTCACATTTTGATGTGACTACTGCACCACGTCTGTGCTGTTTCCCGATAAGACTACTCAGGAGGGGATCACAACTTCTCCCACAGGACAAATGAAGTGTCAACTCTATACAGTAGTTGGACGGGCCCGTTTCCTTATCTGAGTCGCTACGCTTCTCTTTATACCCTTAAAGTCTTACTGTTAGTTCTAGTTTAATCTCGATATCATTCATGCTGCCTAGGGTGTAAATATCAATGTTATTCTTAGAAATGGCGCACTGCTTCACGGGAGATGGCAGTGATCATTTAGTATTATTTTATGAATGAAGCAGAACACACGTTTGTATTCAACTATGGTAGTTGAATAAAATCGTGGTATAGACTGCTTTGTTCTCAAAATATAGTGTTAATCATGTTCAGATATAGGCTACAAAATAGACTTCTGCCACTGTATTCGTACTCCGTCCGTTTTTTATGCATTGGTAATATCAGTGTGACGCTCACGGGTATTCGAACCGTAACATTGGTGTAACCTGTAAACTTCCATATTTTTGAATGACGTGATAATGACGCTGATATTAACACACTACTGGCCATTAAAATTGCTGCACCACGAAGATGACGTGCTACAGAATTGAAATTTAACTGAAAAGAGGAAGATGCTATGATATACAAATGATTAGCTTTTCAGAGCATTCTCACAAGGTTGGCGCCGGTGGCGACACCTAAAACGTGCTGACATGAGGAAAGTTTCCAATCGATTTCTCATACTGAAACAGCAGTTGACCGGCGTTGCCTGGTGAAACGTTGTTGTGATGCCTCGTGTAAGGAGGAGAAATGCGTTATCATCACGTTTCAGACTTTGATAATGGTCGGATTGTAGCCTATCGCGATTGCGGTTTATCGCATTGCGACATTGCTGCTCGCATTGGTCGAGATCCAATGACTGTTACCGGAATATGGAATCTATGGGTTCAGGAGGGTAACACGGAACGCCGTGCTGGATCCCAACGGCCTCGTATATCTAGCAGTCAAGATGACGGCCATCTGATCCCCATTCTTATCCCCATATCTGTAACGGATCGTGCAGCCACTTCTCGATCCCTGAGTCAACAGATGGGGACGTTTGCAAGACAACCTCCATCTGCACGAACAGTTCGACGACGTTTGCAGCAGCGTGGACTGTCAGGTCGGAGACAATAGCTGCGGTTACCCTTGACGCTGCATCACAGACAGGAACGCCTGCGATGGTGTACTCAACGACAAACCTGGCTGCACGAATGGAATAACGTCAGTTTTTCGGATGAAACCTGTTTTTTTTTTTTTTTTACAACAGCATGATGGTCGCATCCGTGTTTGGCGACATAGCGGTGAACACATCTTGGAAGCGTGTATTCGTCATCGTCATACTGGCGTATCACCCGGCGTGATGGTATGGGGTGCCATTGGTTACACGTCTCGGTCACCTCTTGTTCGCATTGACGGCATTTTGAACAGTGAACGCTGTGTTACGACCCGTGACTCCCGTGACTCTACCCTTCATTTGATCTCTTCGAAGTCCTACATTTCAGCAGGATAATGCACGACCGCATGTTGCAGGTCCTGTACGGGCCTTTTTGCATACACAAAATGTTCGACTGCTGCCCTGGCCGGCAAATTCTCCAGATCTCTCACCAATTGAAAACGTCTGGTGCATGGTTGCCGAGCAACTGGCTCGTCACAGTACGCAAGTCACTACTGTTGGTGAACTGTGGCATCGTGTTGAAGCTACAAGGGAAGCTGTACCTGTACATGCCATCCAAGCTCTGTTTGACTGAATGCCCAGGCGTATCAAGGCCGTTATTGCGGCCAGAGGTGGTTGTTCTGGGTACTGATTTCTCATGATGAATGCACCCAAATTGCTTTAAAATGTAATCACACGTCAGTTCTAGTATAATATATTTGTCGAATGAATACCCGTTTATCATCTGCATTTCTTCTTGGTGTGGCAATTTTAATGGCCAGTAGTGTATTACTGTGGACCTTGGTTTAGGCAAGAGACAGCCGGGTGTGTGCGTGTTAAATCTCTTACCAGTTTTGTTGAAAGTGACAAAATAATAATAATAATTTAACGAGAAATATAACATAAACGTATAAACCATACGATCACTGCATACACACACCCACATATAAGCTTTCATTCTACTTTTCTCCCTCATACAAGCACTCACACACACACACACATACACACACACACACACACACACACACACACACACACACACACACACACAAAATGTTCAAATGTGTGTGAAATCTTATGGTATTTGGTCTTAAGTCCCTAAGCTTACACACTACTTAACCTAATTTATCCTAAAGACAAACACACTCGCCCATGCCCGAGGGAGGACTCGAATCTCATCCCCGCACACACACACACACACACACACACACACACACAAACACACACACACACACACACATGCGTGCACGTACAGTGATAAATAATAAAAGCAATTTTACATTACACTAAAAAGGAGAAATTAGGTGAAAATGTTTAATACTGCTATACACAAATGACGATGTCTGATTACTGGACTATAATGGCCATATACACCCACAAACAGTGGTCTAAAAGCTTTCACTGCCGACACAACACAACAAAAAGGAAAGTCCTATCACACTCGGCTCATCGACAGGGCAAAGCACCATTTAAATTTGCTTTGGGCTACATGTCAAGATACGAAAAGCGCTGTTCGTTATCCAGCTTGTGTGTCAAGAAGTATGATACTGTACAGTCTCTTTTTACTAGGAACATCAGTGTGACAATCTCGTCGGAGTGACCAATAAAGGGAACGACATGGTACTGTTATTGCCTGCTGCGTTTGACTTTGACGCCACTGTCAGCCGCTCTTCGTTTCCTGACTCATTGTTGGGATAACTACCAGTATGGAAGGGAACACTGGATGAACAAGGAGTGAGAGAGCTAAAATACCTGGGATAGACCTTACAAAAAGCGCACAAGATGAGAGTGTGCTTGGTTCTAGAATTTGCTGTATCTGTCTTAAGATGGTGGGATGAGAACGGCGTAGGGGAAATATACGAACGTTTAAGGCGTGGTATGTAATGGTATTGGATAGCGATGTTATATCGTCTGAATTACCGAGTGATACTCTTGAACTGCCCTTTGTACAGACTCGAAGCAAGCATTCTTGTGGAAGCTATGCCATCAGTCCCCTGCCCTGAGGATCATCTGGCAACTACAGTTAATTAGCAAAGTTCCCTCCGTCGGAAGCTGGTCGAGGGGTTTCGCTAGTTTCCGTCCAATATCCGACGATCGTTGCTGCGAGGATCGACTGTACACAGTTAGTAATTATCACAGCTAGTTTATTTCTTACTTCGGGATTAACCCGATTAACACAAAGCTTGTCAAGTTATCTTTTCTTTGAAAGGCTGTTCGATACTGATAACATTAACGCGAAGACGTCTACGCTGTACGAAAGCCATAACGAGTACATGATGTCACTTGCTGTTACTGAAACTTCAGTCTTGTTTAAGTTACACAACTTCACTTTTTGTTTTAAACTTTGAATTGTCTTTATTATCAGTTGATGACAACAGTTTAATGTAAACAACATCTACACACGAGTGGGTATGTTGACGTTCCTGAAGGAAAAAGAAAAACAAAGATATAAAGGAGAATAAAAGAAAGATTATCCATTTCAACAGTTTCCTCAAGAATGATCTGCAGAACCTGGTTAACAGAGCTGAAAATAGCGGGTGTGAGCCATGTTCTAAACGGAAGCTATCTTATTGCAGTAATCAAAAAGCTACTTTCCCTCCTGAAGAACAAGCTGTGAAGCCTGCACACTGAGAGCGCGGAATCGGATCCCAACCGGACCTCGGAATATTTCGGTCTGCCTGATATCTTCTCAGTTATGTAGAGATTCGCCAGGAGCATCGAATGGTTCGGATTATTCATTAAACTGTAGGCCCCGTTCCCCAGTTAGGATTCCAGAGTAACATTAGGGAAACGAAATGAGCCGAAATGCATCCAACAGAAAGACTTTCTTCAGACCGTTGACCAAACAGGGTTCCTTATATTATTATCTCTCTATCATTTTCCACAGCTGATGGCGGCCTACGTTTTATGACCATAGTCCTTCGAAACGTCTCCACTGCCCAATCGTCACATACTCTACAGAAAATTTCCCTTGTTGTCCAGTGTCCTCCACCTAAACACTCATGCCACTTACTCCCACAACCAAGTCTACTCTGTGTTCACCCGTCTTCATACCCTGTCATGGAAGGCAACACCAACACTCCAGACGTCATCCTCGCATCTCGTCAGCTCCTTGGGCGCCTTCCTTTAGAAAACTTTGTCTCAAACGAAAGTAACCCCCTGCCTGTGCTACTATGTTTACATCTACATCTGCATCTACATATACATTCCGCAAGCGACCGTACGGTGTGTGGCGGAGGGTACCCTTTACAACAACTAGCCGTTTCTTTTCCTGCTCCATTCGAAGATAGAGCGAGCGAGAAACAACCGTCTATACACCTCCGTAAGAGACCTGATTTCTCGTATCTTGTCTTCGTGATCCCTAAGTGAAATGTATGTAGGCGCGATAGAATTGTTCTGCAGTCAACTTCAAATACCGGTTCTCTGACCTTTCTCAGTAGTGTTTGTACAAATGAATCTCTTCTTCCTTCGTGGGACTCCAACTTGGTGCTCCCGAGGAATATCCGTAACACTTGCATGCTAATCGAACCTACCGGTAGCAAATCTGGCAGCTTGCCTCTGAGTTGCTTCGAAGTCTTCTTTCAGTCCGACGTGGTGTGGATCCCAAACACTTGAGCAATACTGGAGAGTAGGTCGCACGAACGTCCTATGTGCGGTCCCCTTTACAGAAGAAACACGTTTCCCTAAAATTCTCCCAATAAAGCAAAGTCGTTTTACTTCGTATCTCTTCGCAGCGTTACATCCAGATATTTAAAATACGTGACTGTGTCAAGCAGTATCTAATGCTGTATCTGAACATTAAGGGTTTGTAATCCTATCCATCTGTATTAGCTTACATTTTTCTGCATTAAGAACCAGCTGCCATTCATCATATCAACTAGAAATTTTGTGTTGGTCACTTGTATCAACCTACAGTCATTTATCTTCTACATCTATCTTTACACCACAGCATAGTCAACGAACAACCACAAATTGGCGCCCACCCTAGTCTGCCAGATCATTTATGTACAAAGAAAATAGCAACTGTCATGTCACATTTCCCAGAGGCACTCATAATGTCTCCGATGAACACTCGCCGTCGAGGACAACATACTGCATTTCATTACTTAAGAAGTCTTGGAGCCAGTCACATACCTGAGAGCCTATTCCGTGCACATGTACCTCGTAAGATGTCTGCAGTGGGGTACCTTGCCGAATGCTTTTCGGAAATTTAGAAATATGGAATCTGCCTATTGCCCTTCATCCATACTTCGCTGTATTTCATGCGAGAAAAAAGCAATTTGTGTTTCGCAAAAACGATATTTCTAAGGCACTGATGATTCGTGAACATCAGCTTCTCGGTCTCTAGGAAATTTATTATGCTCGAACTCAGAATATGCACTACAATTCTGCAGCAACCCGAAGTTAAGACTATTTTGGGTGGTATTTTTTGTGGTCCGTTCTTTTACCCTTCTTATATATGGTAGTCAACTGTGCTTATTTCCAGTGGCTTGGCACTTTGCACAAACGCAAGGAAACCCCTGATTTCGCACCGACCTCATAACCACACCACCCATAAACTCTTTCATGTAGGGTGGTATTACCACAAAAACCAAGCACTCTCCTACCCTCTGCTGCACAACGCCCACCCATTTCGGTCAACCTAGACAGAGCTAACCACTTGGCATCCTGTATGACACCTATAAAATCCCTAACGACCTCGATTTTGATAACTCCTTGTGGCCAATAATCCACGAGAACACCCTTCCACATCTTGCTCTCAGCTTCCAGTAACTAGACAACTTTTAAATATGTTACAGTGACCTCAAACTTGACATTAGCCACTGTCTAATTTGCCCCTGCTCTCCGATCCTACTACTCTGAGCTCATATAGTGTTATGATATTTCAGGAATACATTTATGTACGCAACAAATTTTAAGTGATTTACATTGGAAGACAATAGGTTAATGAAAGCGCAAGGTAAGACATTCCAAATGTGAAGTGCTGGTACGTTAATAACCGGTGTAACAGCCAGGATGCTGAATCCAGGCAGACAAATGAGCTTGCGTTGTGCTGTACAGATGCCGGACGTTATTTTGTGGAAAGGAGATCCATGCATATTGGACACATGCCAGTCAATACAGGAACAGTTAATGCTGTTTGTGGATAAAGTTGGAGTTGTCGTTCGAAGATGTTTCACATGTGCTCTACTAGAGACAGATCTGGTGATCGAACAAGCGAAGTCAAAATGTCGATAGTCTTTAGAGTATGATAACAGCGGTATGTGAATTAGCGTTATCGTATTGTAAGACACTGTCTGGAATGATGTTCATCAGTGGCAGCACAACAGATCGAATCGCCAGACAGACGTACGAATTTGCAGTCAGAGTGCGTGGGACAACCACGGGAGTGCCTCTACTTCCATACGAAATCTCACCCCAGCCAATAACGCTACACGAATCTCCAGTGTGTCTAGCACGCTGACAGGTTGGTTACTGATCCTCAAATGGCGTCCTTGTAATCAGCACATGGCCGTCACTGGCACGAGGCAGAACCAGCTTTCATCAGAAACACAACAGACCTCTGCACTCTAATGAGCTCTAGCTTGACAGTACTGAAGTCGCAAATGACAATGGTTTGTGACCAGTGGAAGGAATGATATAAGGTGCCTTGTTCGAAGCCGTCCTTCATGTAACCGGTTTGTAATAGTTCTTTGTGACACAATGGTGCGAAGCGCTGCTCAGATTACTGCTGCAGATATATTGCGATGTGCCAGAGCCCCATGCCGAACACGATGGTCTTCCATTTCGGTAGTGCTACGTGGCCACTCTGCACAACTCATTCGGAAGTTTAAGGTACACTGTAAGATGCTCTCAGTTGTTGATACATTCAAAGGATTCTGTTCCGCAGTCCACTGATCTCCAATTAATAATAATGTCTTTCGATTGTAGAATTTTGAGCTATAATTGAAAACATATATTAGCATATCTTTTCCAGCCATTTCTCCTGAGCCGTAATACTAACTTCTAATTTTCCTCAGAAACTTTTGAGGCCACAAAATTCTTCAAATGCACGTGCACATCAAACATTGTTGACCCAGAAATACCTACTTCCTTTCCTTTAAAATAATCCAACGTACTTTCTATGTCTTCCCATACACTAATTTAAGGAAAGACATTATCTCATAAATGGCAAAACCTGGCATTTGATGAGACCAATTTGTAAGACAAGTAATGGCAGTTACATAAAACTTTGCTACGTTAATGTGAAATTTTTCGATGGTCAGTTCAGAGTATTGGCCATCGTTTTCTAAATTTCTTTTCGTTTCATATCCAAATAACAACAGTTTCCTTTCTCTCGTAATGATATTATAGTATTCTCAATACTGACCTTCAATAGTAGTTACGTTGCCATCCCAAATTTTCCTTATTTGCTTACTCAACAACTTCAGCTGATAGTTAATAAGCGAAAAGTAACCCTCAGTTAAAGGAGCACAGAAAAATTCCACCCAGAAGTTACTTATGGCGATGTTCCTTCAGGCAAAGAAAGATTTAAGAAATTCCACAATTGTAAGATTCTCTTGGCTATAGTCATTAAAGACAGCCATCTAGTTATAACATGTGACAAAAGTTCTCTATTGCAGGCATCCACAAATTCACAAAAGTCAGAAACCTCGAGTTTCTGATTGTGTAGTCCTGTCACAGTTAACTTGATATCAACAGAAAATATCTGCAGCAGATGAAGAAATGTTACGTAAAATGTCTGCAGGACAGTCCACTCCTTCCAAGTTCTTCGCAACGTTCATTTGGAAGTGACTAGATATGCTGTTTTCGCCTCTACGGCTCAAACGTCCGATATTGGTGTAGCATTTGTCACAGTTCATTTTAAGTTCTGCCAGCGCTGCGGAAGCAGGAAATATTATGCGATGTTTTCTTTTGTACAGAACGAGCTTCATTACTTCAGTACTTATCCTATCGAGTGCATCAAAATACTGAACAACCGTAGGATATATTGCTTTGTAATTACCACCATCGGATTCTTGTCCATAGAACGGTGTCTTTTTATATCCAAAGTGCAAATGGAGATAGAATGAGGAGCAACAAAATGTTTGATTGTTGCTGTGGTTTTTATTCTTACGATACTTTGCTTTTTAGCAATTACAGAACAAGGATATATAACTGAACTCGATTTCATCATGCATTCAAATGACTTAAAATAATGGAGATATGTTACGGTTTTGCCAGTTCAGTGGTACCAGATTCCTCTATTGTATCCAGTTATGCAGAAAAAGTTGGCAGCTTTGAACTGGACTCATAAGCCTGAGTACTTGTTTTGCGCTTTTGGGTGGTGTCTGACATCAGATTTCACACCACGCTCACTTGAAAACTTATGGGAACGAAGTATGCAGAATGATTCCCGCCTCCAAGGTAGGATCGTTATATGGCGCTACGCCTCAATATGAGCACCGTAAAATCACGTTGCTGATAACTGATTACGGATGGCTTCGGACATACAGTGAACCAGTGTGGTGGAACCAGTACGAGCTGTGACCTGAGGCCATGATGACCTGCCGGTGGAGGAGGTAGATACAGCTGCGGAAGCTGAAGCCAGCCAGGCAGCTCGTTGAAACGCCCGTCGCAGGTCCCGCCCAGCAGCCTGCTATATTTCACTCGGCCTTGTTGTCGGCGCACCGCATTACAACGTGTCGACTCGGTTATCTGACAACACGTGCTGCCCGGACGCCCCTGCCACGTGCATACAGATAGAGGCCTTTGTGAGGACGGCGGAATCTCCCGGCGGACGTTGTGCGAATTAGGTTGGACTGCAGCCAAGCGATCCACAGGTACGGCTGCCGGTAACGCAGAACACGGGCATTTCAGCAAGCCACAGACAACCTCGGCACTAACAGCGCCATGGTACCGTATCAGATGTGCCGCAGTTCTCCGCAGTAACGACCGAGTGTGTTCCAGCTCCGGTGTTTGGGCAGCAAGAGGTAATTATGATCATTGAGATATCTCTAACTTGCCATCTTCCTACCATTCACTGACGAGGATCGCACCACCATGAACATAAAGCTGTAATCTGGTGTGAACAAACATGTTATTCTTTTAGACTGTTTCTTCTAGACGTGCAGGTCCACTACTATGGTGCGTAATGTTGTTTCTTCATCACTTGCTCGTCAGAAACATGGAAATACAGATATTGACTGAGAATTCAAGACAACAGAAATTAGCGTTGTCACCATTAGATTTCACACTAATCCATTCTCGTCAAAATATGGTACAGACTGTAACTTACCGGTCCTTCACACTCTCTAGTTTCACTGAGGCAGCTTATTATAATTTAGTAGTCCTCAATGTCGGAAAGCTTCTCTTCTCTCCGTGTCCAAACTATTTATCGTCCATGTTAACAAACAACTTATCGTCCATGTTTCACTTCCATACATGGCTACACTCCATACAAATACTTTCAGAAAAGCCCCATACTTAAATCTATACTCGGTGTTAACAAATTTCTCTTCTTTAGCAACTCTTTCCTTGCCCTTGCGACTCTACATTTTATACCCTCTCAACTTCGACCATCATCATTTATTTTGCTCCCCAAATAGCAAAACTCCTTTACTACTTTAAGTGTCTCGTTTCCTAATCTAATTCCCTCCGAATCACTCGATTTTATTCGACCCCATTCGATTATCCTCGTTTTCATTTTGTTGATGTTCATCTTATATCCTCCTTTCAAGACAATGCCCATTCCCTTCAAATGCTCTTCCAGGTCCTTTGCTGTCTCTGACAGAATTACAATGTCATCGGCGGACCTCAACATTTTTATTTCTTCTCCATGGATTTTAATACCTACTCCGATTTTTTCTTTTGTTTCCTTTACTGCTTGCTCAATATACAGATTGAATAACATCGGGGAGAGGGTACAACCTTGTCTCAATCCTTTCCCACCTACTGCTTCCCTTTCATGTCCCTCGACTCTTATAACTGCGTTCTGGTTTCTATACAAATTGTAAATAGGCTTTCACTCCCTGTATTTTACCACTGCCACCTTCAGAATTTGAACGAGAGTATTCCAGTCATAAAGGCTCGTAAACCCGGAAATTTACGGGAGTAGCCTTCGTGGATCCGACGGCTGCTTATGATAGCGTGGATTGTCGCAGGAGATGCACGGGATAACGAAAGGTGATGGTACCATCAAACTTACTCCAAAGCAGGTGATGTTGAGTGGTGTTTCAGTGTCAGCGTCCTCGATGGAGATGTCAGGTAAATGGCTTATCACAAGAAAGTTTTATTTCACCAATGTTATTTAATTAAAATCGGAAAACAAATTAACTAAGTTTCTCCTTGACAAATCTTTCTATTCCGTAGAAGAATTTCCATTACCATAATGTGTAAAAACTGATTTGTATGACTAACTCACGACATCTGTAGATTTTTACCTTTTTTGGGGAAAAACAGATACTTAGAAATGTTCAGAATGTAGGCATATGGCGTATGTACAAATTAATTTGTGGTGTGAAAGTAAAATGACCCGTTCCTCATCATTACGATCTATTGTGCAAAATTATCAGTGGGACATGAAAAGAACTAACTAACGCCTATACCAGTGACCAAAGACCTGTGGTGAACGCAAGGAGTTTTCTTTATGACGATGATTTTACGGTAGCGAGTGAAGGGAAATCTATTCAAGATGCTGAAGTCCACCTCGTTATGGCCAGTTATGGCCTCACACAGAAAGAACAGGTTCCCAGATAGACAATTAAAAGGAAACATTTTATTAACAGCGGCATAAAAGGAGACATTTCTTAGTAACTACGGCGTCCGCAGTTAGTCAGTCACAGAGAACACAGTAGGAGTTTCTCGATGCTATATAGTAGGAATTAGGTCAATTACACACGATTGAATTAACAGTCTTCTTCTTAATAGCTGTCTTATAGCCTGCTTAGGTTTGACACATCTTAAATCCCAAGTCGTGGTTAAGAACTGCTTCATTAAGTCCGACTAAATAAATTTGGTATCTTTAGACGAACTACAGTTTGGATGGCTGTCCGAAGTACACGCACAGAGAAAAAAAAAATTGAAACTGCTGGATACCTTGTCCTTGTGCTGGACTCCACTGAGGCCAATGTCACAAAACAGCATTGTTCATGACAGACTGTCGGCAGCTCGTAGAGCACCCCAGGGGTGATACTTACGCTCCGAGTTCGTGTTTGGCACTGGGATTGCTGGCTGCGTGGATGCTTCGGAGAGATATTCCTTGGGTTGGCCGAACTAACTAAATTGCTTTACAGAGGTTACGCAGAGCACCAAGTACCTGCCCAGTGGAAGTATATTTGCTCGTCGTTCGGATGGCATGCAGTTCACGGAGATTCAGTGGCGTCCATGATTCCAGCGGCACTGTCGACAATATGGGCTGCTGGTGCGTATGGCTAGCGCCTCTCGTGGTGGGTCTAGCAACACGTGCTTCCAAATGCTCAAATGTGTGTGAATTCCTAAGGGACCAAACTGCTTAGGTCATCGGTTCCTAGACTTCCTCACTGCTTAAGCTAACTTAATCCAACTTCTGCTATGAACAACACACGCAGACACCCACGCTCTAGGGAGGACTCAAACCTCCGGTCGGAGAGGTCGCGCAATTCGTGACATAGAGCCTCCAACCGCGCCGCCATTACAGGCAGCCACATGTTTCCATGGCGGCTTCAAGAAGTTCCCTTGACAACCGATCTATTGACATTTGTTGTCTGGTATGATGCGCGCACTGGCCGTCATTATTATGCCACAGCATGTGCTGACACCGACAGGAGACAATCTCATTACTGAAGTGTGACCAGTAGTTGGTAGCAGGCGAGTTCCAGGTAACTGTAGCGGCAGGGGCACATCCTAGATAAAGGACGCCTGACGAACGAACTGAGAGAGCTCAGTGACTTTCATTGTCAGTTTCGACTAAGCCCAGCTAAAATCCACGTGCGTGTTCCATCTTAAGCACCACCAGGCACGTGACGCATGTAATATCACGTGGGAACTGATACAATGAGCATATATGCCTATTAGTCACTGTGGATCGTATTCTGACATGCAAGCAGCATGAAGAGAGTACGGGAATGATGATCGTAACCATAAATATTATCCCTCGAATGATCTCTGGTAGCACCTGGCACTAGCGACCACAAGGCCTCAGAAAGATGGCACTAGAAACACCGTACAGAGCAGGTCTAGTTCAAGTCTATCCACGTAAACATGATTGACAATGAGCTTCATGAAACGCATAGGAGTACTATACGTTGACTGGAACCTACACCGCTTGCATAATGCCGCGAGATATTCGTGACGAAGTATGTATCAACACGAAGCGAACAAGATAGGCTCATCACTCAGCCGTCTTCGTTCTGTAGATGAACGACCCAAGAGTGATCTCAACAAATGGAACCCCCATTGGATACTACCTGCTTGTCTGGGGAGAAGCACAGTCCATGGAGCAGCTGTCTGATTGTCAACTGAAACCTCCGTCTCGCAGAGAGGAAGGTCTTCTGTTCGCGATACTGAGAACAATGGAAGTTGCAACATTTTGGTCAAGAGAACTGTTGACTTATAATTGTTTCTTCCATTTGTTATTAGTAGAAATTACCACGTACTCTGTTTGTCTCTGACTCGAATAAATTATAGAAAATTAAGTTGTACGAGAATTTAGTATCACAGTGCGAGACCCTTGAAAAGTGTCCGTTTGGTATGCAGGCAAATCAGGTTTATAAATATGTTGACTAAACAGGAGTGAATTGCTAAACGAAGAGTTAAAAATGCCAGCGCCATGAAGTTACTAAAACAGGTGTCGAATAGTGTGTTATTATTTCATATATCAAACAATAGCATCCGATCTGTGACGAATGAATCGAGTCTGAGATTCTCAGTAGACAACGTAGTTGACGCGTTCCTATCGTTGTCTTAATTCTCTTCCTTGTACCATTCCCGTAGTAAGTGGCGCACTGTTTTCATTGATTTGGCTAGTTGCACCGTTGATCGCGAATCTTGTCTTCTCAACAAAGCGACTCACTTTAAAACCTAATTTCTCCAGAAACACATAGTTTATTTGGGATACATGTGCTTGTTCGCGTTCAAGTCCCTATCAATCCCATTTTCTTGATCTTCGAAGTCCTTAGCCGTCTTTGGAAGAGTAACTGCTGTGTCCTCAAAAGATGCAGGACACAGCCATCCATAGATCACCAAGGTGCTTACAACTTAAGAGAAACTGAGCGAAGGCTACTGTCCACAGAGAGCGTACGAAAACAAGGGTATTCATCCGACAATCTCACATACACACTGTACTACAGGGTTACCATAAGGAGTACCTCAAGAAACTACAAGGACTGCTCTGTAGTCGCCGCCTAGTAGAGACAAAGTGGATATTCAAACAAGTAATGTTAGTCATCATTCACTGGATTCAGGACTACATCAGTGTTCAAAGACAGAACAATCCATGTACTGAAATATTCTGTTATACGTCATCTTTAAACCCCACGTAAATAGTGTCAAGTTTTAATTAAAATTTTTTATACAATGCTGCTAATCTGTGTTGCCATCATTCTTTCCATAGTTTTTAGGTAAATCTGTTCGCCCCTGTGATGAAGCTGTGTTACTGTTGAGTGTAAGCCACGTCATACATTAGTAATATTTCAGCTGGTGATCAGTTTCGCCAACTCACAGCGCTAGCGAAACCAGGACGACTAGAATGTCGGAACCCATACTGCGAGCGCCAAAGACATATTCTGAAAATACGGCTGCCCTCGTACCTGGCGAATACCAGACACATTTCGAGGGGTCTGGAGGACAATGGAAAACTTGCAGAACTGTGGACTCCTGTCGGCACTAAGAGAAATCACAGACACAAAAGCGTCAAAGGCACACGTGGAAGCGTTTGAAACGTCTGGCTGACAGCAGCCATTTTCACCTGCTTTAAAAAGTGAGAATGTGTCGAGAACACAAGCAGCCCCACACCGCAATGAGTCAGAGCATAGACACAAAGCGCCAAGAATTCACCAAAGGAAGTGTATGAAACTACATAAGCGAAAAAAAACTCAGCCTTCTTAAAAAAAGTTTTCTCGACAGTAAGGAAGTTTCTTAAAAAAACTCGAACACCAGCAGTTTATTAAACGAATAACAAGAAAAGAGATTGTCCAGGTTTCATGCAGAGAGAACCGCTACGAAGAAGTGTTGTGTAGTAGATTTCACAGCAACTTAGGAATGAAAAAACATCGGAAAATGTATGACAAACACTGGAAACAGCCTTGACATGGAAGACTCAAAATAGAAAACTTAGGCCCTGCAATGAGAGGCGGTCACGCAACGGAGGTTGACACTGGATATTTAGTACTTCAATGACGACGTCGAGAGGAGGAAAAATTCGAGGCATCAATGAGCTAAGCAGAGTGTTGGAAGTGAAGGAGCAATAGGAGAGACAGCGCGTAGGCAAGAGGGCACGGGGGCTTTTCCTTCCATCACCTAGATCCGCCTCCCGACACCGTGATATTGCAGCTTCGACCACACGAGTCGCACACCGTGGGGAGCAGCTTTGCCGTCACCGCACAGCTCCGAGGCAATGTGTCGTACCTTCAGCGACCCGGCGCCGCCTGCTGCCGCCATCAATACCTGACAAATGTCTGTGAAGATTGGTGATATGATTTTCATTCCCTCCTCTCCCCCTTTTATCCTTTAATAACTAGGTAGTGTCCAAGCCGAGTAAAATTTACATTCATGTTTGTAGTGTTGTATGTGTGTGTGTGAAATGTACTGAAATAAATGCAGCCATTTCTTGATTTATTTACCTATACAGTCTGTTCCATTCACTTTTTAATCCCTCAATCTCATAACCTTCTTCTATCTGATTTCACTTCTTTATTGATCACACTTAATTTTGGACTCTGAACGTGGGGTGATCTCGTTGTTAATTTGTAAGCTATGTGATATCACAGAGAATTTTGAAGGAGTCACTACGGTTTTTGTTCCATCCTGGGGCTATGTATCAGTAACCTGTATGTCATTTAATACAAGAATTCACTACACCAGCTAGTGCCTTTTGGTGGTAATGTGGTATATAGTTCTCTTCTACCACATTTATATTTTCGAAGATAAATGGATTTGGGGAATACAATAATAGAAAACCTTAAATATATTCTCTCTGAATTCTAAATGCGATGCGTTCTTAAACTTTTCCTTGTTTTCTTTTACTGCCTGTTCTGTTTACGGATTGGTAAACTTGGGGGAGGTCTGGAGTCCGTTTGCATCCTCCTCTGATTTTACGAACAGAGCACAAAATATATTCTGAGGGTATCAGAAATTACGAGACAAAATGTAAGTGCATGTAAAAGAGTAGAAATGAAAGAAGGGAAAAATGTGAGACCGAGTGTCGTTTGACACGAATACAGAACAGATATCGCTCACAAAACAGTGCTGCCTGAATTATTCAGTTCCGATACTGACAGATGCACTGATTTATTCCACTCATTTACAAAGGAACAAGCGAAATACTTCGTAACAGAACAGTGTAGTTTGACCACAATGTCCAAGAACCCCAAGCTAAGCCTTTGTACACACTGAGTCTTCTAACAGAGTAATCTATTATGTTAATTAGTCTGCAGACTGCGGTGGGTTTACTCGATTAGGTCAGGTGATGTCATTAGCTGCTTGGCGGAAGGCTCTCACGCGGCTGATGCAGGTCCGAATATAGCCCATATTGCATGAATCACCTAACTCTTGCAACGAAGATATGGCGCGAATTGAGAACGCTATTGATGAGAGGTTTTCACACAATGCATCAGTACTTAGGGGCTCGTATTTTTGGCTGAGGAACACATTGCAATAATACTTAGAAGGTGTATTTTAAGTGGATTTTGTGTCATTCAACACACGTAGCTATTAGGTACGAAGCTGTTATGTTTGCTCACAGTGTGCTAGTGTGTTCCTTGAGGTCACTGCGACTTGCTAGTCAGTTAGTGTGTGACGGTCCTAGCAGCAAGTCCTGAGTGGACGAGGGGAATTACCAAAGCAGAAAGACCCAACACGCTCACGGTGAGTGGAGAGTGTACGAAAAATTCAGTTTGTTCTTGTACGGCGTATGCGCTAAGACATCCAAATAGACACCAATCATTCAACCAGTTGCATGAGAGTGATAGTGTAACGTCCAGACAACACAAGAGAAGGAAACAAGTGAAGACAGGAGAGGGGGACATTAATGTTCTGGCTGCTGTTGCAGCTGATCCGCACCTTATCTCCCGCGCTATCGCACGACGAAGTTGCATGAGATAGGCAAATATTCCATGCATTCGCCATCGACGCAAGTCCTATGCCACTCACATGTCTCCATCAAGAACTGCATGGAATCGATTATGACAATCGTGTTATCGTCCCTACGTGTCCACTAAGGTAGGATACTCCAGATGTATCTTATATCTCGTTTAGTGATGAAGCGAAATTTACTAATCATCGCCCGATAAACTGCCGAAAATTGCACTATTGGTTTGTTGACAATCTCCGTTATCTTCGTCACGTGGAATGTCAGTATCCATGGGGAGGAAACGTGTGGTATGGGATAGTGAGCCGGCCGAAGTGGCCGTGCGGTTAAAGGCGATGCAGTCTGGAACCGCAAGACCGCTACGGTCGCAGGTTCGAATCCTGCCTCGGGCATGGATGTTTGTGATGTCCTTAGGTTAGTTAGGTTTAACTAGTTCTAAGTTCTAGGGGACTAATGACCTCAGCAGTTGAGTCCCATAGCGCTCAGAGCCATTTTTTTGGGATAGTGAATCACCAGCTCATAGGCCTATTTTTCATAGACGGAACTCTGAAAACGTACAACTATTGCTGCCTCCCAACCATCTTCTTCGAATGTTTGAAGACGTTCCTCTGCAGACGAGGAGAAACCTGTTGTACCACCTTCATGCCTGTCCAGCCCATTGTGCTCGAAGTACTACAACATGTCTTCACGAATTGTTTCCAAATCGTCCGAATGGACGCAGAGAACCGGTAACTTTGCTGGCCCGTTCCCCGGATTTGACACCTGCAGAATTATTGCTGTGAAAAAAGCAGGAAGATGCGTCTACTAGGACATACTATCTACACCTGATGATAAGCAACGAAAGCAACGACATATTTCTACACCCTGCTCGGACATCTCCATCGAAATCTAATAAAATGATACATCTACAGCTGTCCTTACGATGGCGGTAGGTGTTCCATTTGCTTACATAAGTGAACGGGACTAAAACCTACAGTCAGAAGTATCAACATACGAAATCTCCATTGAAATGCTAGCAAGTGTGCAGCAGTCGATCCATACCATATTGGAACTGTGTATTGTCGCAGCCGGTAGTCACTTTGAACGCAACCTGTGATAGTCGTTTGTCTCCTTATTGGTCAAAATCCACGTATGTAGTGTGTTGTTCTTTAGTGTACGCTACCACAGTAGGTGTGAGAACTTTACAGAATACTATATCTCGTAAGCGATACGCATTAGAAGCCTGCAAGAAGCACCACTGACATACTAATTGAGCCGTGGTAAAAACTGCTGTTTCGAAGAGCGCGCCACAGCGCGTAGTGTGAAGCAGTCGCCCTACGTTTCTGGCGGTGGCGCCGCTGTGGCAATAGCAGCTCCCCCTTCACTTTTCCTCTCCTTCCCCCCCTTTTTTTCCCGTCATCTGTCCAGTATCCCCCCACCTGCTCTCGGGTGTGGTATGTCATATTTGTGCCACCATTTTAGTGCAGTGTTGAAGTGAGTGTTCAGTGTTGAGCGTCTTTCCACAGTGTTGCGAACAGAAATCATGCTGTCGCTGGGTGTGCATTTTATATCTCTTGCGAACAGAACCCAGACTGTCGCCGTGTTTTTTAATTGTCTGTCTATTATTTTTCTGCTTCCTGTGTATTTTATTAGCATCATCAACCCTGTGTTTTATGTTTAAAGCTCCAGAATTTTCTGCCATTTTACCTTTCGGTCACCGATTTTATCGCCAACTGTTATTATTTTTTTATTATCTTCATCTTTTTAAAACAAATTCTGTAGGCTGAAGAGCGGCGTAATAAGCTGCTGCCAGCCCGCTCCCTTTACGGGGAATCGAAACTCAATATAGGAAAAAATAAGCAACAGCAGCTTTGGTGTCACCCTCTGGTGTGACAGGGAAAAGGTTGCCTGTTCACGTGCATTTAAGGGGCGCTATGAGCTTGTAGTTGGTCAGTCTGGGATCAGTCTCTCGACCCCAACTTGCTAGTCTGTCTCTCGTCCGAATTTGTGGTGCAGTGAGAGAAATCAACGAGTGGTCTCCCGGTCGGGGGCTCAGTTCCTGCATCTGAGTCTGCGCGTTAGGCCGCCAGTCTGCTCAGGTTGCTCAGGCAATGGTCATTGGCGGTTGGATCGATCGGCTGGTCGGTCGCGCACTGAGACACAAGATGACTTGTCCGTCTTGAGCGTCAGCCCATGTGAGGTCGCCACGTGACTCCAGTGGGCCCCGCCGTATAGCGAGGGATAGTGGCTTCGCGGCCTACACGAGAGCAACAGGAGTCAACCAACGACATCGGTCTGGCCGGCGCGAGCAGCGACTCCGTGAGACGGGAGATCGGCGCTTCCTGCGTCCGTTGAAGCGGCTGGCAGCGGACGGTTCGGGAGAGCGTTTTGTGGGTGCTGCGCCAGGTCTTCGCCATAAATCGCAGTTTATTAGAAGTTATGTGATTGGTGATATGTTGTTTCATTTACTTGTTAAATTCTACTTGTTTGCCCACTCACGGGAAGGTGGTTATTTATGAAGTGGGTGGTCCGTTTTTTTCCGTTGTGGAGCAGGGGCGGGTTAGAGCAACCTGCGGTTTGAGTTGTTTGGTAATCTCCCTATCAATCTGCCGTATGTTAATAGCTGCCTCTGTCATGTTTTTCGGATTCAGTGTGTTAACGAATTTATTGCTTGAAGTGTAACGGCCGAATTCCTGAAATACGTTTATATCTTGCCTATCATCTTGAGGGGCGGTATATGTGTACTGTAGAGCATGTTTGGCCAACATTGTATAATTTTATGTAAGACAGCATTTCACGGGCTTTATCTAAATGGTCATTTTAGTCTATAAAGCTGCCACCCTTCCACCGTATGCCTTTCTGAGACGTTAAAATCAAGCTTCACCTTCGTTGGCAAGTTAATCTTTTAATTTTAGCGTTTGGTACCGTTTCCATCCCTCCTACGGGGTGCATAGTTTTTGTGCTTGTGTGAATTGTTAAATCGTTTACTTTAAGGTAATCTGGTGTGTTGCAGATTCGCACCTGTGTAGTCTTTCAGAGGTTGTTGTGAGCGGTCGTGACTACGGCCGTGTCAGAAGGGAGCGGTAAGGTTCTCAGAACGAAAGCTCATACACTCAAAAATTTTTTTCTTTCTGCCTCTCAATAAATTGTAACTTGATATTTAGAGCGTGTTTCTGCTCATAATTTTAAATCTGTTTCTTTTTTTGAAAAAGTTTTTAGGAATAAAATTCCCATTTGTTAAAAACAATTTCATTTGGATTTCGTCAGTTACTCCCTGGCAACTACTTCCACGCTCACATAGTGTGATTAAATTTGTTAATATTCTTCATGAATCGCTAGTAAATAATGTAAATTCTTCAGGAAAGGTTTTGAAAGTAAATTCACGGTTCAGTAATTTACCTTACTTTTTGTCTGCTAATGTCCCTAGGTATTGTTCCATTCAGAAAGTGCATGTTTGTACAGAACAAATACACCTAAGTATTATGACAACCGCCGGCCGGTTTGGCCGTGCGGTTCTAGGTGCTTCAGTCTGGAACCGCGTGACCGCTACGGTCGCAGGTTCGAATCCTGCCTGGGGCATGGATGTGTGTGATGTCCTTAGGTTAGTTAGGTTTAATTAATTCTAAGTTCTAGGCGACTGATGACCTCAGAAGTTAAGTCGCACAGTGCTCAGAGACATTTGACAAATTATGACAACCCTTTCATGGCTATAGTACGAGCCCCTGACTATCAGTCCATTATGTGGAAACCGCACATCAAGAACACTTTACATTTTCGCAATAGTTACTGTATAGTTGAGGTCACCGCTTTGCGGGTTGAGAGTGGTGTCGTGCGAGCGACTGCTAGCGCGGTCTGCGCTGCAAGTCAGTGACATTTGTATGTTAATATCGATATCTGGCTTGGAGCCGCGATTCAGAAATATCATAATATATTCTCTTCGAATTTACATGTTTATTGACCCACATACCACATATCGGATACGTGTTCGTGTTAGCTCTTATCTCTAGTCGCGCCAGATACGCCGAAGGAGCGATCCGGATTCCTACTACAATACTGCTGTCTACTAGTACCTCCCCTAGCGACCGTCTGGCAGCGGCGGCGCCCTCTGACGTCACGGGCCAGCCACGTCGGATATCGGAGAGCGTTTGCGCGGCCAGGAAGCCAGGAAGGCGCCGCGCCGGAAGTACGACGGCGTCACTGCAGAGAGCCGAGTGGTCTGCGCGCTGTCTTGCGGGTAGCAAGTAGAGCCCCACCACGCCACACGTACCTCTTCACCTACATCTACATCTCCGTACATCCGGTGCCCGTCAGAGTAAACCTTGTAGCACTACGAGCCCTTTCCTCTATTTTAGCACTCGCAAATGAAACGAGAGAAAATCGACTGTCTATACGCCTCAGAGGGAGCCCTAATATCTCTCATCGCCATGGTCCTTACACGAAATTTTCGTTGGTATCCGTAGAATCTTTCAGCAGTCGTTTGAGACATTTCCTCTCTAAATTTCCTCAATTGTGTTCCGCGAAAAGAACGTTATCTTCGCTCCACTGATTCCCATTCGAATTCACGAAGAATCTCCGTAATACTCGAGTGTTGATCGAACGTACCGGCAACAAAACCAACAACTAGCCTCTACAGCTACATCTACATCAATATTTCTGAATCTGAAGGTCCACCGTTCCACTACTGATCATTTCAGTTCCTGTTCCAATCGCAAATAGATAGAGGGAGAAACGACTGTCTACATGCCTCGGTATGAGCCTTAATTTTGCGTACCTTATCATCGTGGTCCTAACGCGCAGTTTATGTCCCAGGAAACAGGATCGTCCCTCAGTCAGCTTCAAGTGACGGCTCTCCAGATTTTCTCAGTACTGTTCTTCGAAAAATATGTCGCTTTCGTTACAGGGGTTCCTGTCAGAGTTCCCGACGCTTCTGCGTAATACTTGCGTGTTGTTCGGACCTACGGGTAACAAATCTGGTGGGCCGCCTCTGAACTGCTTCGATATCATCCTTTAATCCGATATTGTACAGACCTCAAACACTCGAGCAGTGGTCAACAATAGGTCGCACCAGAGTCCTAAGTGCTGTCTTCTTCACAGATGATCTACACTTTGCGAGAAGTCTCCTTATATATGGAAGTCGACTATTCGCCATACTTACCACAGTCCTGATATGCTCGTTCCATTTCATATCGCTTTTCAACATTACCCCCAGATACTTAAATGACCATGACACTACTAATGCTTTATCCAAACGTTGTGAGTTCGTTATTCCTACTTGTTGTTGTTGTGATCTTCAGTCCTGAGACTGGTTTGATGCAGCTCTCCATGCTACCCTATCCTGTGCAAGCTTCTTCATCTCCCAGTACTTACTGCAACCCACATCCTTCTGAATCTGCTTAGTGTATTCAACTCTTGGTCTCCCTCTACGATTTTTTCCCTCCACGCTGCCCTCCAATGCTAAATTTGTGATCCCTTGTTGCCTCAGAACATGTCCTACTAACCGGTCCCTTCTTTTTGTGAAGTTGTGCCACATACTCCACTTCTCCCCAATTCTATTCAATACTTCATCATTAGCTATGTGATCTACCCATCTAATCTTCAGCATTCTTCTGTAGCACCACATTTCGAAAGCTTCTATTCTCTTCTTATCCTAACTATTTATCGTCCATGTTTCACTTCCATATATGGCTACACTCCATACAAATACTTTGAGAAACGACTTCCTGACACTTAAATCTATACTCGATGTTAACAAATTTCTCTTCTTCAGAAACGCTTTCCTTCCCATTGCCAGTCTACATTTTATATCCTCTCTACTTCGACCATCATCAGTTATTTTGCTCCCCAAATAGCAAAACTCCTTTACTACTTTAAGTGTCTCATTTCCTAATCTAATTCCCTCAGCATCATGCGACTTAATTCGACTACATTCAATCATCCGTGTTTTGGTTTTGTTGATGTTCATCTTCTATCCTCCTTTCAAGACACTGTCCATTCCTTTCAACTGCTCTTCCAAGTCCTTTGCTGTCTCTGACAGAATTACAATGCCATCGGCGAACCTCAAAGTTTTTATTTCTTCTCCATGGATTTTAATACCTACTCCGACATTTTCTTTTGTTTCCTTTACTGCTTACTCAATATACATATTGAATAACATCGGGGAGAGGCTACAACCCTGTCTTACTCCCTTCCCAACCACTGGTTCCCTTTCATGCCCCTCGACTCTTATAACTGCCATCTGGTTTCTGTACAAATTATAAATAGCCTTTCGCTCCCTGTATTTTACCCCTGCCACCTTTAGAATTTGAAAGAGAGTCTTCCAGTCAACATTGTCAAAAGCTTTCTCTAAGTCTACAAATGCTAGAAACATAGGTTTGCCTTTCCTTAATCTTGCTTCTAAGATGTCGTAAGGTCAGTATTGCCTCACGAGTTCCGATATTTCTTCGGAATCCAAACTGATCTTCCCCGAGGTCGGCTTCTACCAGTTTTTCCATTCGTCTGTAAAGAATTCGCATTAGTATTTTGCAGCTGTGACTTATTAAACTGATAGTTCGATAATTTTCACATCTGTCAACTCCTGTTTTCTTTGGGATTGGAATTATTATATTCTTATTGAAGTCTGAGGGAATTTCGACTGTCTCAGTCATCTTGCTCACCAGAGGTAATGTTTCGTCAGGACTGGCTCTCTCAAGGCCATCAGTAGTTCTAATGGAATGTTATCTTCTCCTGGGGCCTTGTTTCGACTCAGGTCTTTCAGTCCTCTGTCACTCTCTTCACGCAGTATCGTGTCTCCCATTTCATCTTCATCTACATGCTCTTCCATTTCCATAATATTGTCCTCAAGTATATCGCCCTTGTATAGACCCTCAATATACTCCTACCACCTTTCTGCTTTCCCTTCTTTGCTTAGAACTGGGTTTCCATCTGAGCTCTTGATATTCACACAAGAGGTCCTCATTTCTCCAAACGTCTCTTTAATTTTCCTGTAGGCAGTACCTATCTTGCCCCTAGTGAGATAAGCCTCTACATTCTTATATTTGTCCTCTAGCCATCCCTGCTTAGCCATTTTGCGCTTCCTGTCGATCTCATTTGTGAGATGTCTATATTCCTTTTTGCCTGCTTCATTTACTGCATTTTTATATTTTCTCCTTTCGTCAATTGAGTTCAATATTTATTCTGTTACCCAAGGAGTTCTACTAGCTCTCGTCTTTTTACCTACTTGATCCTCTGCTGCCTTCACAGCTTCATCCCTCAGAGCTACCCATTCTTTTTCTACTTCTTTCCTCCATTCCTTTCAATTGTTCCCTTATGCTCTCCCTGAAACTCTGTACAACCTCTGGTTCTTTCAGTTTATCCAGGTCCCATCTCCTTAAATTCCCACCATTCTGCGGTTTCTTCACTTTTAATCTACAGTTCACAACCAATAGTTTGTGGACAGAGTCCACATCTGCCCCTGGAAACGTCTTACAATTTGAAATCTGGTTCCTAAATCTATGTCCTACCATTATAGAATCTATCTGATACCTTCTAGTATCTCCAGGATTCTTCCATGTATACAACCTTCTTTCAGGATTCTTGAACCAAGTGTTAGCTATGATTATGTTGTGCTCTGTGCAAAATTCTACCAGGCGGCCTCTTTCATTTCTGTCCCCCAATCCATATTCACCGACTACTTTTCCTTCTCTCCCTTTTCCTACTCTCGAATTCCCGTCACCCATGGCTATTAAATTTTCGTCTCCCTTCACTTCCTAAATAATTTCTTTTATCTCATCATACATTTCTTCAATTTCTTCATCATCTGCAGAGCTAGTTGGCATATAAACTTGTACTACTGTAGTAGGCGTGGGCTTCGTGTCTATCTTGGCCGCAATAATGCGTTCACAATGCTGTTTGTAGTAGCTTACCCGCACTCCAATTTTTTTTATTTATTATTAAACCTACTCCTGCATTACCACTATTTGATTTATTCCTACTTATCCGCATTAATTTAGATTTTCCTACATTTAGAGCTAGCTGCCATTCTTCGCACCAACAAGGAATTACATCTAAGTCATCTTGTATCCTCCTACAGTCGCTCAATTGCGACGTCTTACCGTACACCACAGCAAAATCAGTAAACAACGGCAGATTGCTGCCCACCCTGTGTCCGCCAATTCATTTATCTGTAGAGAAAATAATTGTAGTTCTATCATACTTCCCTGGGGCACTACTGACGATACTCTTGTCTGTGATGAACGCTCGCCGTCGATGACAACGTACTGGTTCCTGTTACTTAAAAAGTCTTTGAGCCAATCACATATGTATGAACTTCTTCCATATGCTCGTACCTTCTTTAGCAGCCTGCAGTGGGGCACGTTGAAACCCACATTGCCAAAATCTAGAGGTATGGAATCTGCCTGTTGCCATTATCTATTCTAATGGAAGCTACTGTAAATTTGTACCTTCAACTAAGCATTGGCTTACTTGAGCAATTATAACATAGATCTTGGGATTCCAAGTGTGAGCCACAGTTTCATTAAATCTACAGCTGCTTCCTTATGCTTAGACGACGTTTTATAGAGTGTGTGTAACTTCGTCTCTGTTATTTTACATCTAGTATGTTAACCACTTAACAATTCTATTTTAACTCTTATTATATTTGACATGAAATTCTAATGAATAACTTACCTTTTGTGTGAAGTATGTCCTAATTCTCATGATATCGCTCTCATTTTAATGAGCAATGTATCAAAAGTTCGTTTTTAAATTAAAGCTGTTCCTGTCAAATGCTATTATGTCCACAACTTTTATGTACTGACTGCACTTGCATATACACATAACATTATGTGAATACGCGTTCATTCTAGGCAATATGTTAATTTGGCAGTTGGATATCCATCAGAACATTGTTTGTCATTTTATAACAAATCCTTTAACATAGACAATACGTGATATATATTGGATATGTTATCTGTTAGCCTCAGTTATACATTTCGTGTGATGTGTTAGATAAGTCATCTGTAGCCCTAGATCTACATTCCTTTTCATGTTTTTACCTCCTTACATACACAAGTACATATTGTGTCTAGCAATCACCTACCTGGATTAGGCGAAAATTTTTTCTATTAGCCTCTCGAAATATATTCATTTTGTCTGAGCCTCTACTGCCTTTTAGCTAAATTTTGACTTTGATAAAGTTGTTTATTATTAACGCTATTATATATATATATGAGTCACTAGCATTCCATAATGCCAAATTTGGGTATATGGTCAGAAATGCTGTGGTTATTCAATCCGCACCCCCTTCTTTATGGTATTAGTACAACTGATATACTAGGCTCCTAATGAAGCAGTTTAACTAAACTTTACCTACATACGGTTTTTTCCTCTAAATGTAGTTGACATTTTAAAATAATGGTTAATTACTGTGACTTAGGTGAATATTGATGCTGTCTGACACTTCAACCTACATCTGAGCACTGTATTTTAACTTGTTTTTATGTTATGGATACTATTTTTATAACGTTAATTATTTAATTGATGTTCGTTGATACAAATTTTATACAGTATGTGCAGTGATTAAAATACTGTTTAACTTCAGAGGTTTATAATGATTTTTACCTTGTAATGTAAGATTGTTGATATTCTATGTTTGGGCACAACAATTTCATTTCTCTGTTAACATGTATAACTATACGAAAGATGTTTGACGTAGATAGTCTAGCCCCTGTATCCAGCAAGAAACTTCTCATCGAGATATTTTTCTACCATATGATAAAAATACTTTGGAAACTCTGTGACAAATTCCTCGATAATTTATACCATTTTAAAACTCAAATCTCTTATGTTCTCATCAGTACTATTCTGCTTACACTTGTTATTAGTATGTTTGCTTTAAGTCTCCTGTGTGTTACATTAGAATACATGGCGTGCATTATATATTAGACGATGTTATTAGTTAAGTAATCACAGATGTGATGCTGTGGTCTAAATTGTTTTAACCTTGCATGTATTTATGTATATTTTTGGCTTCCTTGGAAAAGATTTTGTATCATTTCCTGTAAACTACATGCAGTTTTTGTATCTGTGACTGAAACCGGTCGAAATTTGGGTTTAAAATAAAAAGGTAGCATATGGTCAAACAAGCATTTTAAACTTCGGTTGATGCTTGGCTTCTTCAAGTGCCACACCAGACTGATCAACAAATGACTGAATGAAGGCCTCAGACCCCCTTAATAATTTTACATAGGATCAGAATTTTCTATGGTTCTTTGCCAGATCCTTTGGTGATGTACGATGGTGGTAGCGGTCGTATTATTTGCAGATACATCTTTACACAGATGTATGCATCTATACCAAGCTTTGCTTGTCGACATTTACCCGCTCTCTTGTGAATTACTTTGACGTCATCCATCAATTCGACCTGGTGGGAAGGCAAAACACTCGAGCAGAATTGAAGAACAGTTCGCAGGTGTTCTTTTCGCTGTCCGTTTATTATATGAACCACACTTTCCTAAAAGTCTTCCAGTAAACGATACTCGACCAGCGGCCTTTCCTACTACAGTCCTTCCGTGTTCGTTTCATTTCATATCACTTCGCAACTTTACACCAGAATATTTAATCGATGCGAGTTTTTCAAGCAGCTTGCCACCAGTGCTGTATTCGAACGTTAAAAGATTATGTTTCCTGCATATCTGCATTAACTTACATTCACCTACAGTCGAGCAATCTGCCATTCATCAAACGAACTCGTAATTTTATTTAACTCATGTCCTATCCTCCTAGTCACTCAACGTCTACGCCTTCTCGTACAGTGAACGGGCGCTGATAACCTCGCTGTTGTGCGCCCTAAAACACTAATCATCATCATCGTACAGTGAAGCATCACCACCAAACAGACGCAGATCGATGCTCACCCTGTCCATCAGATCATTTATGTATGTGAAGAAGTTCACTGTGCTGTACTTGCTGCTGTGCCTCCCGCGATTCTGTAGCGAACTCTACATCTACGTATACATCATACTCCACAAGCCACTTAATGGTGTGTGGTGGAGCGTACTTTCCGTTCCACTATCTGATCCCTCCAACCCCGTTCCACTCGCGAACATTGCGTGGGAAGACTGATTGTCGGTAAGCCTCTGACTCGGCTCTAATTCCTCGAATTTTCTCCTCGTATTCAAAACGCGAGAAATAAGTGGGGGGAAGTAACGTTGTCCGACTCATTCTGAAAAATGCTGTCCCGAAATTTTAATAGTAAATCTCTCCGTGACACCGAGCGAGGTGGCGCAGTGGTTAGACACTGGACTCGCCTTCGGGAGGACGACGGTTCAATCCCGTGTCCGGCCATACTGATTTAGGTTTTCCGTGATTTCCCTAAATCGCTCCAGGCAAATGCCGGGATGGTTCCTTTGAAAGGGCACGGCCAACTTCCTTCCCCGTCCTTCCCAAATCCAATGAGACCGATGACCGCGCTGTCTGGTCTCCTTCACCAAAACAACCCAACCCATTACCTGACTTAATTCTACTTAAATTCTCCGTGACGCACAACGCCTGCCAGTGGAGTTTGTTTAGCATCTTCGTAACGCTCTCTCGCCAGCTATACCATCTCGTGACGAAACGAGCCGCTCTTCGTTGGATCTTCTCTAGCTCCTCTATCAATCCTACCTGATAGGAGTCCCAGATAAATATACAATACACACGAATCTGGCGAACAAGTGCCTTATAAGACACTTCTTTCGTGGACGTCTTATATTTCCGGAAAATTCTTCCGATGAACCTGAGTCTGGAGCCTGTTTTCCCACTATCTGTTTTATATGGTAATTCCACTTAAGGTCGCTCTGGATAGTTACCCCAAGACATTTTACGGCAGACACTGTCTCCAGCTGTTTGTCATCAATAGTGTAGCTGTACAGTTGTGGATTTCTTTTCCTATGTATATGCAATATCTTACACCTATTTACGTTCAGGGTCAACTGCCAGAGTCTGCAACATTCATCAGTTCTCTGCAGGTCCTTATGTAGATTCCAAATATCTTCTGGCATCGCTACTTTGGTATTGACAACTGCATCATCTGCGAATAGCCTTAGAAAACATCCGATGCTTTCTACTATATCATTTACATATATTGTAAATGGCAACGGTCCTATCACACTTTCCTGTGGTATTCTGGATATTACCTTTACATTTGATTATTTATTTCAGTTAAGAGCGACGTGTTGAGTTCTATCGGCAAGAAAGCCTTGAATCCAATAGAAGGTCTGCTCCGATACTCCGTATGCTCTCACTTTTTTCATTACACGGCAATGTGGGACAGTGTCAAGTGCCTTACTGAAATCAAGGAATACGGCATCAACTCGAGCACCGTTGTCCACTGCATAGTGGATTTCATGGACGAACAGAGGGAGCTGCGTTTCGCAGGACCTCTGTTTGCGGAATCCATGTTGATTTTTCGAAGAACGTCATAATTCTTTAGCATAAAACGTGTTCCATAATTCTACAACAGATATAGGTCAACGACATACGTGTATAATTCTGTGGATCTGTCTTACGGCCTGTCTTTCTTAAAAACGGAAATTTCCAGTCGTTAGGTACCTTTCGTTGCTCAAGCGATCTACGATAAATTAATCGTAGAAAGGGAGCAAGTTCTTTCGCATAATCCTTATAGAATGTTATAGGTACCTCATCTGAAGCCTTTCCACTACTAAGAGATTGTAGCTGCTTTTCAGTTTCGCGATCGGTTAACTCGCTATCTGCCATTTCGACGTTCGCACGACGATTTGAAACGAGGGGCAGTGTTACGATCTTCCACGGTGAAACAACTTGGGAAGACCGAATTCAGTATTTCGGCTGTCTCTCATCTTCCGTTTTGTTGTCCGCTTGGTCGCTGCGAGAATGAATAGATGATTTTGACCCACTTTCTGATTTTACATACGACCAGAATCTCTTAGTGTTTTTACTCAGATCGATTGACGACGACTTACTTTTAAAATTATTGAATGCTTCTCTCATTGCTCTCCTTAGGCTAATTTTCGCTTCGTTCACCTTCCGTTTGTCAGGTAGGTTTTTACTTCTCTTGAATGTGGGAGGAGTGCTCTTTGTCTACGTAGCGCTTTGTTAACACGGCTACAAACCATGGTGGATCTCTCCCATCCCTTAAAGTCTTACTCAGAACATACTTGTTTAGGGCATATTGAACGAGGCCTTTGAATTTTTTTCCATTTGTTCTCCACATCTTCGTCCTCATCGCCGAATATTTGATGCTGACTGCTGAGATATTCTGAAATTTGTATCCTGTCACCATTTCTGAGCAAATATATCTTCCTACCTTTCTTAACATTCCTTGTAGGACCCGTCGTCATAGTGTCACACCCTTACGATCACTGATACTTTCCTCCACGTTAACTGATTCGATAAGTTCTGCTCTGTGTGTGGGCAGGAGGTCTAAGACGATACCCTCACTGGTTGATTCTCTAACTATCCTACTTCGCAGTGTCGACACGCTTCCAAACCATGTCAAACCATTTTTCGCCTGGTGTTGTTTTCATTATCCTACCTTGCTCAAGACAGTAGCTCGTGAACATTCGACCAGCTTTACCGCTTTCGAGATACTCTTTCATAGGCATTGCATAATAATAATTGCCCCTTGTAAAATTCAGTCATCTCACTGGATTTCCCCACTTGCGGTCCGTATCTTCGCTAGGGAGATCCCCCGCCCGTGTCTGCTCCGCTTACATAATTTTGTTGCCGTGTCACGTGCCTGCAGAACGACTAGGTAGCATCGAACGCCACGGTGGGCAGCGGTCACAATGTTTGGGCTTATCAGAGTAAAGATATTTAAAAATATAATTAAGGTGTATAGAGGTAGTTATGTATAATTCAGGTGAAACCGTGGTACATGTTCCCACGAAGGTTACTGCTGACGTCAGTAGCTTAGAAAATGGATTAATTTTCACCTTTTTATACGAGATGCTATAGAGACAAAATAGTGTACACCATTGAAGGCAAACTGGTCGTTCAACAGATTCTTGTAATTTATGTAGAAATGTTTATATATTTCTAAGTTGTTCATTATGTATCCTTTGTCAATTTTATGCACAGTTCCCATGCTGAGCAAAGATGGAATAGGAAGAGTGTGTTTCTAGATTTTGCTCCCTACCTGATCTGATTTCTCCCTTTAAGGAAGAATGAACTGCTATTCATTCATATTAAAGTGCAATAATAGGTTTCCAGGTACTTCTGGCCAGACAGCATATATACGAAACACTATGTCGACAAACAGCTAACGAGACACTTCGAGTGAGACTACGTTGACGGTAATAAACCATTCTTTAGTCACGAACTTTTGTTGAGGAATGAGTCCTCCATAATGAAATCAGATCACACGTAAAAAGAATGACACGCATATCACATCACTCCACAACTACATTTACCACCACACGCATTATATTTTTATTTTTTTTTTTCAAAGAAATTGTTCAAATGGCTCTGAGCACTGTGGGACTCCACTAGAACTGAGAACTACTTAATCCTAACTAAGCTAAGGCCATCACACACATCCATGCCCGAGGCAGGACTCGAACCCGCGACCGTAGCAGCTGCGTGGTTCCAGACTGAAGCACCTAGAACCGCGTGGCAACCGGTAACGCTTTTTTTTTTTTTTTTCAGAAGCACTGAATTGCTACAAGGTTTCCGTTAGAATTTAGAATTGTGTGCAATTTGCGTTTGTAAGTTTCGGATAGATT
The DNA here is from genome assembly GCF_023864345.2 of Schistocerca serialis cubense. Taxonomy (NCBI): domain Eukaryota; kingdom Metazoa; phylum Arthropoda; class Insecta; order Orthoptera; family Acrididae; genus Schistocerca; species Schistocerca serialis. Next base: position 737,216,479 of record NC_064643.1, on the reverse strand, counting down.
AATATTAAACGAGGAAGTGATAATTATGAAGACACCCTAACAAAATTGGAGAGGAGGCGTCAATGAGGAGTCTAAACCTCTTTAGACAGCTTTCCAAAGTTACTTTTTTTAGGCTTGCTGGTTAAACAAATCTTTATTTATACTTTCTGTCTAATTTTACAAAAAGGTTCATATGGATCGATTAAGGAATAATGTGTATCTTTTCCAGAGACAATCCCATTGATAACGAGGTCATCAGAGACACAACATAAGCAGGGATAAGACAAACGTGGAGGAGGATATCAGCTGAATTCTTTCCGAATGAACCATCTCAGTAGTCACATTTTTAACTTTAGAGATAAAGGAGACCTGTTGGACAAATTCAAAAAGTTAAAGCAATATTTTAAAGAAAGAAAGGAAAAAGACAGTGCAAAGAAAACAGTTGTCGACACAATATCCGTGAAACTCTAAGCACTTACTGCATCTCCTGATAGGCTTCTCAGGTCTGTCATGGAAGAATCTGCGAGGAATCGCGTGCATCCCAACTTATACCTACTCCACAAGCTCGTCATCCAATAAAAACTTCGATTCAAGCAGGTGAGACCTAAAACATGAAAATAACTACGAGCCAGGTCTGGTCTCCTTGGTGGTTGCTTCAGCAGTTCGAATCCCGAAAGAACCGGATAGTCTGCCCAGCAGAGTGTCAGCGGGCGTTATCCTGAAACAAAATCATTCCTTTTGAAGACTATCTTCTCTTCTTCTTTTTAATGTTGGTTGTCAGGTCTCACAGTAGCCTCAGTAGCTGTCACAATTGTCTGTTTGACAATTATGGGGTGTAATGAACCATTAGTGGAATTTCATATCCCAAAACATGGTCATCAATAGCTGTCTTGAAGAAGATTGGCTTTTGAAGATTTTGCTTCGTAAAATCTGAACATGAACTGCGTAAATCACAAGAAGAATCACTAACACAAAGTAATAAATACACGCCAAAGAGGGACTCCCAAACACTGAAAAAAAACTAATCTAAAAATTTTATTGTACAGGTTAGCCACCAAGTACCACTACACCCATTAATAAACACTTAAACTTAGATAAATAACTAGACCGACAGTTCTAAAGGAGTTTTCTTGAGATGTGAATAATGTAGAGCTGCTTGTGAGAGGCAATAAACTGTTAACGATGAGGAACTACATTTACATCTACATGGTTACTCTGCAACTCACACTTAAGTGCCTGGCAGAGAGTTCGTCGAACCATTTTCATACTACTTTTCAACCATTCCACTCTTGAATGGGGCGTGGGGAAAGGGAACACCTACAATTTTTTCTGATTTCTCTTATTTTATTTGTATGATCATTTCCCTCTACGTAGGTGTGTGTCACCAATATATTTACGCATTCGGAAGAGAAAGTTGGTGATTGAAATTTCGTAAATAGATCTCGCCGCAAAGAAAAGCTCCTCTGTTTCAGTGACTGCCACCCAAACTTTCGTATCATATTGCGCGATAACACGAAACGAGATGCCCTTCTTTACACTTTTTCGATGTCCTCCGTCAACGCTACCTGGTAAGGAACCCATACCACACAGCAATAATTCAGCAGAGGACGGACAAGTGTAATGTAGGCTGTCTCTTTAGTGGATTAGAAGCCGGCCGCGGTGGTCTCGCGGATCAAGGCGCTCAGTCCGGAACCGCGCGACTGCTGCGGTCGCAGGTTCGAATCCTGTCTCGGGCATGGATGTGTGTGATGTCCTCAGGTTAGTTAGGTTTAAGTAGTTCTACGTTCTAGGGGACTGATGACCACAGATGTTAAGTCCCATAGTGCGCATTGCCATTGGAACCATTAGTGGGTTAGAATCTATGAGACTGGGCCTTCCGAATCGTAATTGAGGTGATCATGGAGCATTTCAAGTCTTTTCCACCTTTTTAAGCAGATTCAAGAAGTCATACAGTATAGAAAATCTGTCTAAATAAAACTAGTAATTGCTATGAAGTGCCTGAAATCATTAATCTTTCGACAGTTTGGTGTGTCTGGTGTAAGGAAAAATGTTTGTTTTCACCATTCAAAGAACACTTCGCCTTATTTTGATGAGCATGGGGAATAAAATAGCCACTCATTGTTACTAAAACACATATTATTCAAAAATTATCATATATACTGTGCTACAAGAACTGTTACAAACTGATGTGTAAGAAATATTATAAAATGTAATGTAAGGAAGTTTCTTTCCTATAAATTAAAGTTACGGTTGATCGAAGTCGTCTACGATATAACATCAAATTCTGCATCGATGAATTTTCCACTGCTGGTCACCTCTGTAAGAATTAAATATGTACCTGTTTCCTGTTAAGCTGTCTATATGAACTGCCACTCTTTCAAAAAAAAATAAAAAAAAATAAAATAAAAAAATAAAAAATAAAACAAAATAAAAAATTAAAAAATTCATACGTGACTTTTTTGTAGGCTTTAGATGCTTCAAATTATCGTGTGTCACTCTGGACATTTGGACTTTGCGGCGTTGTAGTCTCTCGTCACGGCCTACCTATGGCTATGCTGGAAAGGCTGTACAAATCGCTACCATAGGCGGTTCGTCGTGTGATAATTAACTTCAACAAGTAAAAGGATAAATGTGGCAGTGCATCTTAACAGCTAAAATCTTGACAGTGTATTTTTTACGTCGTATTCTTCCACCATTAAAAATTTCAGGGTGTTTCGCATGTCAGATTGTTTCATTTATTTAGCTGAGTGAATAAGTAAGTCAGTGTGCCTACTTATTTGCAACCAATTATACTGTGCAACAGTGAAAATATAAATCGAATGAAAATAGCCTGTTCCTATTAGTTCTAATGTGCTCATTGCGAATATCGGAAAGACAATTCAAGATTAGCTGTAGATTTCATTTTACACGGTTTTATTACGGTGAGACAATTGTATACTGATTTTTATATTAAGTTTTAAATCAAATATTATAATGGAATTACATTATTGTCCCTGGTCTTACCTGTGTGGAATATTTTGGATAAAGACATTATGATAGCAATTTTAGTGATATTTTGTCTCCCTCCTCTTCAACTTCAGTGACTTTATTAATGCGTGTAATATAATGTTTGTACATTTGTTTCCAGATTAAGTACCAGTTGTTCAAGCTGACTGCTATTGAAGTCAACAAAAACGACACAAGATTGTGTTAGCAGTGCTGACACATTTTGCTGTGTGAGGAGAAGTGACATTTCCTTCACAAAAACAGCAAATAACTCCATAGATTAAAAAAGCTTGCAGTTGTTACTTTGGGTTCAAAAGAGGTGATCAGGATAAACCCTGGGCTCCACGTGTGATCTGCAACTCTTGTGCCAGCAACCTCAGGTACTGGATGCAGGGGAAAGGAGTTCAATGCCCTATTACAGTGCCCATTATCTGGCGTGAGCCAGCTAACCATGTCAGTGACTGCTACTTTTATATCGTTCCTCCTGTCAAGAAGGGAGTATCTAAGAACAAGAAGCGGACAGTGATCTATCCTAACACTCCATCTGCCATACGTCCAGTTCTACATGGGGAAGGATTGCCAATACCTGAACGACCGAAAGAGTACGAGATTACTTCTGATGGGGATTCTGAATGTTCTGAAACATGTACACCACAGGATCCAGAGTTTCTCCCAAATATATCATCAACTGATGATCCACAAAAATTGTCTCAAAATGAGTTAAGTGATCTCATTAGAGATTTGGAGCTCTCTAAATCCAAGGCTCAGATTTTAGCATCAAGATTGCAGCAGCGCAATTTCCTGAAAAGCAGTGTAAATGTTTAATTCTACCGCAGACCAACATTTCACTCCTTTTTTTTTAACATGCAAGATAGTCTTGTGGCATGTGTAGACATTATTGGTATAATGAAGGCCCTTAGAATTAATTACAACCCTGATGAGCAGAGGCTCTTTTTTGAGTCGTCAAAGTTTGGCTTAAAAGCAGTGCTTTCACATATTGGTAATGTGCTTCCTTCTATTACAGTGGGGTGTAGTGTGCATATGAAAGAGTCATACTGAAACATAAAAATCTTACTAGAAGCCATGAAGCATAATGATTCTCATTAGCAGATTTGGGGTGACTTGATAATGGCTGCACCAATGTTAGGTATGCAGTTAGGGTATACTAAATATTGCTGCTTTCTCTGTGAATGGGATAGCAAAGCTCGTGCATCTCATTACAGTAAACATGAATGGCCCACCAAAAAAACTCTTCAACCCGCCATAAAGAAAATTAAGAGTGAACCTCTAGTAGGCACTAAAAAGATCCTGCTCCCGACCTTGCACATCAGGCTGGATCCCATGAAAAACTTTGTTAACGGAATGGACGAAGATGGTGACGCTTTTAAGTACTTCAGGCAAAAATTCCCTTATTTAAGCTATGCCAAAGTAAAGGAGGGCATCTTCGTAGGCCACACTTTTGATGGAATCATACAAGGTGATGAGAAGCATGCAAGGGAATGTATTAAGACAGTCTGTTTAGAGTTCTTAGGGAACAAACGAGCAATAAATTATAAGGAGATTGTGGATAGCATGTTGTCATCTTATGAAAAACTTGGTAGCAACATTTCATTGAACATGCATTTCTTACATAGTCATGTTGACTTCTACCCCAAATATTGTCGTGCAGTAAGTGATGAACATGGGGAGCGATTTGATCAAGATACTGACACAATTGAGAAGAGGTATGCCGCAAAGTGGAGCCCTAGTACTTCAGCAGATTCCCTCCGGACTGCCGTAAGGGATGTTCCCGAGTATGTGTATAAACGCCAAGCCAAAGCAAAACGGTCATCTTCTGAATTTATCTCTGAGGAGAATATGTGATTATATATTGTGTACATATGGAGATTTAACATTTGTAACCCTTTATGTAGGTTTGTGAACAGTTAATTTATATATTTTCTTTTGTGCTTTACATAGTTCTGGTACAAAGTAGACTTTCAGTTTATTTTCCTGCATGTAATGTTACCTTCATTTTTGTTTTGATATTTTACTTTTGTACTTCCAGAATGGCACCGAAATTTATCAATGCATAACACATAACTCAATTCTAGTAATTATTCACTTAAAATTTGTTATGCTGAATCTTGGGACATGAGTGCATATTTAGTTAGTGAGTTACTTATACAAAAATGTAGATTATTTAAAAAAATAGAGCTAAATATTTATGAAGATGCATCATATTTTACTGAAACAAACCTAAGTAACTCAAAATCATGCAATTTACACATTTTCACTTCAAATTTGTTGTTCAGTGTTATAGAATGTGCTGTTTCTTCGATTTTTGTGTGGAGATGGGACTATTATCTGATTTTTATTTTATATTTCAGTACTCTTTGGTGGTTGTGAGGACCCAGACCGATGGTACATTAGTCAAAGAAGTCATACTCTAATTCCACTGCCCCAATCACATATTTGGAATAGTAAATTAATTTTTTACAACACATCGCTGTTTAACGTTGTTGCCTAAAACTTCGATAAGTTATTGACCAGTTTATTTCAAAGTCTTACACGATCCTTTAGTAAACAACCAGACGGACATAATCTATATTTTTGTATGACACATAAATATACGTATAAAATATAAAGGTAAAAAGTTGCTGTAAGAAATTTCGCAAATTTCTTGAATGATTTATTAAATTTTTACACGATACTTTAATAAACGTTCGCACTGGGACACCCTACATATTTTATTAATATATACAGTACATAAATGTATACAATACATAAAGGGGAAACAATATTAACAAAAATCTCGAAAAGCGATTGACCGACTTACTTCAAATTTCTACCCGATACTCTAATAAACATTTGGACAGACATAGTCTTGTTGTTGTTTAAATATACAGGGTGCGTCACGTAAGATGTAACACCACTTTGATTTCGTGAACGGTTACACACGTCAAAACGCGGTTTTCTGCCAATATTAGAGCATCGAGAGGCACATATATTTTGTTGTGGTTAATGTTTTTAGCACTGGTATCCACGGAGATATTGACGTAAGTACTTTTTTTGAATAGAACCGTATTCTTTTTTTAACCGCATTCGATAGCTCTTAATAAGACAGTTACAGTGGTGCAGTGTTTGTTGATGTTGACGTTGAACCCTGTAATAAAAAGAAAATTCGAGAAAAGTCCTAGAGTGTGAGAACGCTGTGGCCGGAATCTGCATTCACGATGGAAACACAGCCAAGCAGAGCTCTCGTGCTAGGCTGTGTCAGAATGTCAGGACTTTTGGCTGTTAATTGTCTGCACTGCGGACCGCTCATTTCTTCTTGAACATTCATTGTGTGCAGACGTGTACAACAATGAGGGAAGTTGAATATATGTTGTGAGTTGAAGATAAATGCTGTAAAAATAGCACAGTGGTATAGGGCTGTCTATCCGGATCGCCAATGTCCGATGTATCTGCCAATTGCACGACTTATTAAGATGCCGGTGCGGACAGGCTGCTTAAACTCAAGGAGACTGCAACTGACACAGAACATGAAGTAGCTGTTCAGGCTGCGACGCTAATGAATCCGCACAGTTGTACGAGACATACTGCCATGGAATGTGCAACCAGTCCTACGAGTGTCATTTGCATCCTACTTCGATAAATTCTCATCCATATCATGTCACTACATCTGGCAACCGACTATCGTGGTTTCGAACGTTGTACAGAATGTTGTGGGTTTGCCCTTGAGCAGCTGACAGAGTATCGTACTTTATTCCAACGTATGCTTTATACCGAAGAAGCAAAGCTTACTAACCATGGTAATGCAAATTTACATTTCACGCACTGCTGGGCAGCCGAAAATCCACACTGGCTTCGTCAGGTGCCACACCAACGGTCGCCGTGAGTTAACGTATGGTGCGGCGTCATTGGAAATTACATTATCTCACGATGACGATGTTCTGATGAACATTTTGCCGGTTCTTCTAGAACACGTAGCACTGGATAATCGACAATGTACGTGGCTGGAATACGACGGTTGTCCAGCTCACTCGTCCAGCGTTGCAACGCAGATACGGAATGAGAACTTTCCTGGACATTGGATACGACGAAATTCTGTTGTCAAATGTCCTACGAGGTCCTCCGATTTGACTGCTCTCGACTTGTTTCTTTGGGGAACATTATAGATGTAGTCTATGACGAAGCCACAGCTACGCTAGACAATATGTGTCGTCGAATCGCCAGTGCATGCTCAGCCATATCATCCACTGTAATTACATCTGTTAATCGTCCTTTCTAACGGCGATTGCAAAAGTGCCTTTCAGTCCGCGGTCAACAGTTTGAAAACATGCTTAAATAAACGGTAAAGTTATATTTTTGGAAGAAAAAATTTTTGATATAAGTGTGGTTAGCAGATCACTGTTAGTAAATTTTTTATTTCACTTAGTGTGCCCAAAATTACTTTGCAATGCCAAATAAGTCGTCAACGTGTACTGCACGTAGCTGGTAACTCTTCACTACGCTCTCACGTTCAGTATCAAACGATGTTTCTTTAAGGAGAATATTTATTCTACAGTGTACAGGTGGTCACAAAAGTATTTTTTTATAAAATGTTTAGAGCAGTCTAGGTAGTGACAGTTGTCCGACAGCATGTACATTACTTCAAAGAAGCACTCAGCCACAGGAAAACACAGGTCTAATCTTCCTTCTAACATTTAGGTATTTAATATAACAGCTTTTTTTTTACAGAGTATAGGACCAGCGTATAAGAACATATACATACTTATGCTAACAAAAGAAAAACGCAACTGCAATTAATAATTCGTCTTGTCACTTGCAGCGTCGGTAACTGCTTGTCATGTGCATGGCTCTTTTGAGACCACGTTTACTGCATATTCACGTGGAATAGAGCTCCAAATACGTCGAATTAGTGTTGACAGCTGTTTCAGAGTGAAGATCTTTCTTCCTTACAATATCGTTTTGATATAAGAGAATACATTTTCTATAAGATTGGTACTAGGCGACCGTCAGGGCCAATCCAGTAATTGCACAACTTTCTCCTTTTTCGCGTCGTTTCAAAAACTGCTGCGGTGCTTCGGATCACTATCCTTCGGCAAAGTGCATTCTTAACTTTTATCTATGAACCATCGTTTGGTGGTTGACATCAAACATCTTTGGTAAGTGCGACGCGTACGCTGCACTGATGTATGTCAGTCAAAAACTGTAAGTAAACTAATATTTTAAATACTTTACATGAAGGACATAGGTTCCCTCCGTTGGATTGTGGAATTACTAAGGCTATATCTTTTACCGTCTGTGTGTAATGCCTACCATACTCTTACTTAACAGTAATAAAGAATAGCTTAGGAAAGTCGTACCACAACACGTCTTTTCATTGGTCGGTAGCCCAGTTGTTTTCTTTCTACCACTGAAGAATTGCATAGGATGCTTGCATATACATCCCCTTTAACAGGTTTGACCGCAGCTATTTTACCATGGACATCTGCATGCGTAATTCCCGTCATACTAATTTCGCTGTCGAGACGAGTGCTAGCTGAGAGGGGCAAATATCGTGAGCACGGTCTGACTATTAGCCTACACCTATGGAGCCTGTTCAATTTATCACTCTCCCTCCCCGGCTGAACAAGTGGGTTTCGTTTCTCTCCCAGGTCTGTCCGGAATTCCGAACTATTGCAAGCTCTTCTATCAAATTATCATTTTCCTATATTACTGATTATTTTAAATTTGACATTAATGTATTTTTCCAGTCAATAGTTTAGTGAGCATTGAGCGAACCTTTTTATGACTTCATTTCCATATTAGTTGACAATGTGGTACAAATTACAAGTAGGTATCTATATTTCAGCAGTCAGCAAAACACCATTCCGCAATTTACACGTTCCGAACATTCAACAAATGTCATCAGAGCAATACCTCATCAGCGGTTACCGATGTCAGAAAGTCACTATGAGTCTTCCACGCTCCTTGTTACTACGAAATATTTCTCTCACAGAGGCAAATTCTCCGTTGCAGTGGTTTATTGACTCAGGAATTGTGCATTATCGTGTAGAAACGACTAAATGAATAATTCAGAACGGTAACCGCACGTGGGGAGCAACATATGGTGTGACAGAGATACACAACTAACATAACGACTTAGTCATGCATTGCAGACTATCCGTATATGCTTGTTATGTCGTATTTTGTATTTAGCTCTATACACATGTTACTCCATCTCATATCGTATGGAGCAGCGCTATCGATCGGTGACCCCTATATGTGCCGATATTAATTTGTAAGTCTGGACGTCAATAATTACAAAGCGTGGTTCGCATTATCGGTGTCTCCACCCTGCTCACAAACATGTAAATGTGTAGTTAATCACATTCTGTGGCTCTCTTAACGGCAGGATTACAATCTGTCAACCACGATCACTTCAGCCCTCTGCTTAAAGACGATAGTATTAAACGTATGAACCCTGAATCAATTGTTTCTAAAATTTTTAAGTTGTAATGTAATAGCTGATTTACAAACTAGGTATCTGAAGATCAGGTTGACGCCACTATTTTTGCGTATTCGCCTGTCGGAAAATATAATTCAAAGGAAAATATGTCGTTTCCGTGGTCGTTGATGCTTTTCATTAAGTTTTACCTTATAAGTGATGGGGTCGTCATTTCGAGATATCAGTCTGGAATCGCGCGACCGCTACGGTCGCAGGTTCGAATCCTGCCTCGGGCATGGATGTGTGTGATGTCCTTAGGTTAGTTCGGTTTAAGTAGTTTTAAGTTCTAGGGGACTGATGACCTCAGATGTTAAGTCCAATAGTGCTCAGAGCCATTTGAACCATTAGATTTCGAGATACTCATCACACCACCGGAATGAGTGGCTTCTCTAACAGAAGTGATTACCAGTCGGCCAGTGCCGCTTCACTTCTTATGAGCAGATATTTCATCATGCCCCTATAATCAGCGAACAGACTGCACACATTAACCAAGACCATGCATCGAAACAGTAACACAAGGGCTCGTCAACGGTGTACTTCAGAAAGTACGTCTTTCTCTCATAGCCAACTGCCACTATAAAAGAGTAATACTAAGACAGTTCCAACTGGAAATTAAAGGTGAAACGTCCCCTTAGAAAAATTAGTGAATTACTGTGCTGGTAAACCCCTTACGTCATTTGATTTTCAAACAGCTGAACAAAACTGAACGTACTCAGACATTTCTCTCTTTACTTATTCTGATCATCACTAAACTGACACACAATTTTTAGCGGAAAGGAATCTGATTTTTAGTAATCCTTACACAAGAATGGCCCTGACTAACAATAAGCTATACCTTTCATGAATCACTTAGCTCACAAAAATTTTCGTTACTCGAACTACTCGAATACAGCGAGCGCCAATACTGCGAGCTAAATAAAAGATTCTAACTACTGAAGTCACTAACTACTGATAGGCATAGTTAGCAAATGAAAGATTTTGATAAAGAACAAACAATGTATTTACCTTAATAGTGTTCAAAAGTAATTATATATATATATATATATATAGAATTAATTTTATATATATATATATATATATATATATATATATATATATATATATATATATATATATATATATAACTCCGCCAAAGCCGGTCCCAAGCCCGGTTGAAAAAGGAGGAGGGGGAGGAGTAACACCTCGTTAAAAAACCTTAGTTCACCTGGCCCGGGTGATAGTACCTCGTGAGGGTCCCTAGCCAGGGAAACGGTGAAGACCTCAACGGCAGTGAAGGCGGCGATGAAGATCATCAGAACGGCGGAACTGGCGGATGAGGCAGGCTTTTATATAAAAGCACCAGACTGTAGCGTCTGTTCCCACAGTGGGCGGCTGCAAAAGGCGTCTGTCCCACATGTTAGTGGCGGCCTCACTTATAATTCTAAGCTAAATGCTTGAATTTTTATCATCGAAAGGTTCAACTACCTTTCCCCAAACCAAACTTTAACCTAAGACATGATGGTAAATTTCAAAATGGAAACTACTCCAGGAAGTAACCAATCTTCCATCGCTATTCATGGCGGTGCAACTAGGCCTTTGGATTCTGGAGAGCCTAGAACATCATGTAAGGAAGAGTCGGAGCTTCCGAGTACTTCTTCAAAGATAAGACCCAAGAAAAAACATCTACTGGGGACTCTGAATATCAACACACTTATGAAAGTTGGAAAACTAAAACACCTAACGGACGCTCTCAATCAACGCAACATACTTATATTAGCTCTTCAAGAAACAAGGTATCTGGATGAAAATGCATTTGAATCAGGTGGATACAGGATCTACAAAGGAAAACCAGCCATTAAAAATTCCAATAATACGACTCTATTAGGGACCGCATGTATGGTCAAACAGCAACTTACGGAATCAATAACTAATTTTAACTCCCCATCAGAACGAATTTCATTTCTGACGTTCAAGTCAGGCAATAAACGCTACACTATTATAAATGCACATGCACCTATTAACCAACATAACAGAACAAATGTTGACAAAGTGGAAGATTTCTGGGAAATGCTTGAACACGAAACATCCATATTACCAAAAGAACATATAAAACTTTTAGTGGGAGACTTTAATGCACAAGTTGGCAAAGAAATAAAATTTAAATCAGTAGTTGGAAATTATCCAGCACATGCAAGAACCAACAGAAATGGGGAAAGACGTATAGATTTTTGTAGACAGTTTAATCTAAAATTAATGTCGACATGTTTCAGGAAACTTGCAAGAAAGAAAAAAACGTGGGTATCACCTAATCCAAATCAAGGTGAATATCAGTTGGACCATGTGGCAATAACGACTCGCAACTACAAGGAAATCTTGGATGTCAGAGTGAGGAAGGGCCTAAACATAGACTCAGATCATCATCTGACAGAAATAAAGACCATTTTCCAACCAAACAAACCTAAACCAAAACCAAGAAGATTTCCAAGAGTAAACACTAAATTTCTCCTGCAAAAGCAGGACAAATTCTGTCATATACTAAACACAAGAAAAATGGATAATTGGGAAGAAATTAAAGAAACAATGATAGAGTCAGTTAAAGATATGGGACAGCCACGAAGAATACCAAAACACAGATGGTGGAATGAGCTGTGTGATGAAGCAATTGACAATCGACTAAAGGCATGGAAAAAATGGAACAGCAATAAGAAACACGAATACTGGGAAGAGTTTAAGGAAGAAAGGAAAAAGACAGCAAAAATCATCAGATCAGTGAAAAGAAAATATGACAAAGACAGATTAGAAGAAATGGATTCTGATTTCAAAAGGAACAACACTAGAGACTTCTATAAGACTTTCAGAGAAGTTTTAACAGGATTCCAGTCACCAAGTTTACATTTTAAAGATAAAAATGGAAAAATGGTTTTAAGCAATAAAGAGAACTGCCAAATCTTAGCTGAATACTTTGAAAATCTATTAAATTTTGAGGAGCCTAATGACAGGTTACAATGTCAAAAGCCACAACATTAAAATCTACAGTAGAAGAAATAGAAAAGATTATCAAAGTATTGAAGAATAACAAAGCACCAGGTGAGGATGGGATAGTGGCAGAAATGTGGAAACTAGGGGGCTTATCCGCATGTCAGAAAATTCACAAAGTAATTAAAGACATTTGGACAAAAGGAATCATACCCAGTGACTGGAAACAAGCATTGATCCACCCTCTCCATAAAAAAGGAGATAAAACAGACACCAACAACTACATGGGCATATCCTTGTTACCAGTGACATACAAAATACTTTCTAAAGCACTTTTAAATAGAATAGAGGAACAAGCAGGACCTAATATAGGAGATTGTCAAGCAGGATTTAGAAAAGGTAGATCATGTACAGAACAGATTCTTAATTTAAAAACACATTTTGAGAGTGAGAGCTATACAAAATAAAAATGCAGTAGTTACTTTCGTAGACTTCAAGAAGGCCTACGACTCAGTTGACAGACAAACACTATTCCAGATACTTTATGAATCAGGGATAGATGAAAACACCAGATGACTTGTTGAACAAACGCTCACAGATACAACATCAGGAATTAAGTTTCAAGGCGAAATTTCTGAACCATTCAAAATCAAAACAGGAGTTCGACAAGGTGACGGACTGTCCCCAATTCTCTTTAACTTGGTTTTAGATAAAGTAGTAAAAACATGGGAAAACGCATTAAAGAACAGAGGCACAAAGGCTATAAGCATGGGCCAAGGAAAGAACAAATTTGAAGTAAAATGTTTAGCCTTTGCGGATGATATGGCATTGATAACTGAAAACCGAACAGACGCAACAGTTATGCTTGATACGTTACACGAGACTGCTGAAAAGACTGGGCTAAAAATATCCTACGAGAAAACCGAGTATATAGAACACAAACATAATACAGAAAAGTTTATGACAACAAAGTATGGAAAAATTAAGAGAGTTGATAGATTCAAATACCTGGGAGAGTGGATCCAAGCCAATGGACTGGATAACACAACAAATAAAGAAAGAATAAAAAAGTTGGAATTTGCATATAAATTAACACAAAACTACTACAATAAGAAATCAATATCCATACAAGCAAAGATTAAACATTATAATTCAGTTACTAGGACACAAGCAACATATGGATCAGAGTGCCTAACATTGAATAAGAAAGGCGAATTAAGAGAACTAGAAAAAAAGAGAGAGAAAAATATTAAGAAAAATTCTAAGTCCTGAGAAAAACAAGGGAAACAGGTGGATTAAAAGGAGAAATGAAGACCTATACAAAAATACTGAAAAGATCACAGATACAATGAGGAAGAGACGGCTAAAATTTTGTGGACATTTATAAAGAATCGAAGAAACATGAATTACAAAGAAAATTTTTAATTACGTTAGTAAACTGAAAAACACCGTAAGATGGATAGAAGCAGTAAAGAAAGACGCCAACAACATAGGTGCTACAGAAGAAATAATACGTGACAGGAATAACTTTAGGCTACTTATAGAAAACGCAAACTATGAAGAAGATGCGCCAAAACCTCGACCCAAGAGAGTGTGGACAGATGAGCAGAGACGAGCAGTTGGCGAGAAAATGAGGAAGTACAGGGAAGAACGGAAGAAAAAGAAACACCATAAGTCTTAAGATGTATGCGGTCCATAGCTGGCCAAATTCATAATTAAAATAAAATATATATATATATCAGAGTATGACATCCAGTCTTACAAATTTACTGTCTCTGATGGACACGTCCAGATCATCCGTTCTCAAAACTCCGCCATTTCTCTCCCCACATCCACCACTACTGGCGGCTCACCTCCAACTGCCCAACAATGTTAACAGCCAACTGCCCAACACTACAGTAGCGAATATTACAACAATGCCAACCAGCCACAGACTGCACACAGCACATCCAGTGATTTTCGTACAGAGCGCTAGGTGACGTTACCAACATAAAAACCTAAACAGCCTACTTACAAAGGATATGATTAGATGGAGCAACAGAAGAGCGAAGATATGGCGCTCATGCAGAAAGTCTTCGTCGAGAACAAAGCAAGGTGATCTACCGAAGCAGCAATAAAATCAGATATACAAAACAAGTCAACTAACTGCCCGCGCGTGGAATCAATGACCGCAGTTTCGAGTGCAGAATTGTACACATCAGCAAGAGGGAACCACCTGTTGTATGCATAGTGGAACACGAGGATAATATTACCCAACCACAATATTATTGCGTTTGATAACCTGTGGCTGATATCGGAAACAGGCGGTGACTTTACGGTAGACAAAACACTATATCCATTTTTTCTACTGTCTTACATATTGTGGAATTCTTAAAAGTTTCACGGCAGGTTGTCTGGACCATAGAAGAGCTCAGCACGTTCTGATGATGTTTCCAAGCATCTTTTCTCCCACGTGCAATAATATTGCGGTCAAGTAATGTATTGTCCGGACAACACAGAAAGTAAATAGATTAACATTGTGACAACTACCTTCAGCAGGAAAATGCGAGAGCTGAGCGAGACTGTAGGTCAAACGGCCATCATGAATCGCAGTGGTACACAGAAGCTCGCATCGAAAGCGCTCTGCCGACTGGTCCATCTGGCGCGGCAGTAAACGTAGCGAGAAGATGCACACAACGCACTGTGTTGACAAAGCCACCATCGAACACCACAGGAACAGTGCTACGTGACGCCCTGGCTAACAGTTCATTCGCCAAACCAGTGAATAATAATTTAAATGAATGCTGTTAGTCACAAAGTTCGCCAACCACTTACTCCCCACTCATGTCACCCAAATCAAGAAATATATTGCTATCGGAGAATAAGAAGAACATTAAGGTTTAACGACCAGTCTACGACGAGGTCATTGGCGACAGAACACCAGCTTGGCGAACTGGAAAGTTGCATGCGGCAATCATACAAGATACTATATATCTTAGTTCTGTTAATGTGACTAAGATCATGGCTTAAATAGCAAAGCTTACAGATATAAATTAAATAAAGTAAGTAGCGATGAAGATAGAAAATTACATTAACTAGTGACATAATAATCGTGGCCTCATGTAACTTTTTCTCTCATCTATTGACACAAATTCTGCATAATCCTTAGAACCGAAAATTCAAAGGGAATCAGCCGTAGACGTTCATCTTCCTAAATCTAATTTAATCAACTTATTATTTGACCATCTCGTGCTACTAAAAATGATGTAATCGGCCAGACAAGTTTCAATATCTTTTGTTCCAACTGAGCGACGCCAATTACGAATGATCCACGGTGACATTTATTCTCTCGGACTGTTTTGCTTATAGCACATCCATAAGGAATTTTCTATGTTGTTTATTTTATTCTAGTAATGATTACAATAGCTCTATACAGGTGTATCAGAGTTCATTTTCTTTCCTTATCCCTTTAAAACCTAGATGCAACTACCACGAGTATATTCCGAAACATGTTGATGTAGTAACGAAATTTAGTATCTGGTTCAAGATGCCTCAGGCTCTCAACGCCAACGTTTATCCACAACAGCACGAAGTCAAATTAGAAATTTTACGTACGGCATTCGATTTTTGGCCACATCTGCTTCGTTATGGTCAGACTATATGGTCACTGTTTATGTACGCGTCGTCAAAATAAATTCATACTGCTGTCTGTAGAGTCGTACACTCCTGCTGTAATATTGAAAGTTTAATAAATGGTTTAGGGAAACCGGTATAGCCCACCGGCTGGGTAACCGCCATTTTTTGAGAGGGTGTGTCTTTGAACCCCGTAGCCGCGCTCTCTATATATAACGTTCTCAAGAAGCGATGATACAAATAGTTGAAGAAATAGTGTTTTCACTATAGCCGACATACTCTTCTAGGGAGAATCAGCAACTATATTAATATTTGAGATAATTCTCATTTATTTCTCCGTCTCAGTTGCCCTATTTTAATTACATGTTCCAGTCAGTCATGGTAATCTTCAGATCCAAGCAGTTGTGTCAACAACCTGTCTTGTCTGTACAGAACCACAGTACTTTGATATTTGATTCTAAGAAGGAAAGAAGTGTGGCTGACGCACCTACTTCGATTATGAGTCATCGAAACATGTAATCTAATTAAAAATTGCAATTGAGATGGAAAAATAAGTGATAATTATTTTAATAGCGTTTTACAGCTCGAGATGGGCAACGTTGAATTATTCATTGAAATACTATTTTAATTCTACTTCATGACTCGTTTTGGTCCACCAACAATTTGGTTTCAAATGGCTCTTGAGCACTATTGGACTTAACAGCTGTGGTCATCAGCCCCTAGCACTTAGAACTACTTAAACCTAACTAACGTGAGGACATCACACACATCCATGCCCGAGGCAGGATTGGAACCTGCGACCGTAGCGGTCACGCGGTTCCAGACTGAAGCGCCTAGAACCGCTCGGCCACACCGCCCGGCCAACCATTTGGGGATAACTTTAAGGAGGATCAGAATGCTCACTTGGAATTTACTGACATGAGGCGTCTGTGAATGCTAACAGCGTATTGATCAGAATTCTGATGCTCTCAGTAATTATCCGAGGATGATTGGTTGGCCGAAATGCATGATATGGAATTTGCATAACATTATTATTATCAGTGCAGTAAAATTCGTGTGTGATGAACTATAGCTATCGCCAGCCTCTCTAAAAATCGCGTATCTGAAACTGTTGCAATAATTGAAGTGGAACATGCGCAGCAGTAAATAGACGACAATGATCACAGCTCGCCAATGCAGTAAGGTGACGACGCGATCAGCAAGAGGAATGTACTACTAACGGAAAGGTACGGATTAAAGACACAGGTTTTGAGATCATCAAATATGGTGAATTCATTCGAATTCACAAATGGCTTTGGAATGGGTCATTATTTGGAAATATAACTGCGACAATTGAAAGGTTTGGTTATATCTAGTAAAAAGAAATCTGTATATTCAGACGCAGTTTTAGACGCCTACAACTGCCTAATTTGTGTTTTGTACGTTAGCAGTTACCCATAAAGTTAAAATATTATCTTATTACGATATTTTGGCCAAAAACGGAAAACTCCAAGCTGAAGAAGTCCAGTAAATCGATCAAAAGTATACAATACACTGCCAAGAGCAGATCTACAGAGTTAGAAATTTTCCACGCTATACCAACAGCAGGCGAACTAAAATATAAAGTATGGCATAATATTTCAGACAATAGCTAACTGAACCGCTATTGTCGGAGTATTTATTCTGTCTTTTTTTTAATTTGAAACTAAATCAAGGAATGAACTGTGTTTGTAGTGAAGGAAAGATAAAATTTCATTTTCACGTATTTGTGAAAACACATTTGAAATTATGAAACACTCGTACAAAGCAATACGCATGACGTACAACTGTAAGAGTGCAGCATCCAAATTAAGAAGCATGATACCGTACAGTTTCTGTGCGCTGGGCGCAGCTACTTTGTTTGTTTATAACTCGATTTCCCAAACGTATCTACGGTAATGCCTCTACAGGGCTCTATAGACAGCTATAGATTTCGCCTACAGCTGTTTGCGCTTCGTAGTTAAAGGTACCAAAAGCGCCGCCAGATGTCAGCGATTTCCCTTAGTTCACTCGACTGTAGGAGTGTCTTAGTAGTAAAGAATAAATGTAATAAAACGTCATGGATGATGCGACATTTTTTCACATGTCAGTGTTTATGATCTCATATCTCTTGAAATATATGTCGTAAGATATATCTCTGTAGGTACATACAGCTGCGTATGTGAATACAGTCAGCCAGATATGTAGCGAATAGAGTTAGTTGCAAAGGAGTAATAAATTTAAACGTCAGTCATGTTGCGGCAGTTTTTCACTCATCTTAGCGTCTATGACCCACCTCCCGAGCTATGTGTCATAAAAACGTTACAGTTTTATGGGCATATTTATTGGCATATGTGAGAACTACCTGCGAAAGTTATTGATAATGCAGTTAGTAGCACATAAGTCATACATTTAAGCGTCATACCTGATGCGACGGTTTTTCACTCATCTCATTGTTTATGACGACACTTATCCTAACTGTCATATATAGATGGTTCTTACCATCAAAGTAGTTGATGCCTGACAGTGGTGGGTATGTGTACCAACTTTGGGTGAAATCGGTTCAGTGGTTTAGGAGGAGATGTGGAACATACAGGTCTCCTTCCCAACACACACACACACACACATACACACACTCACACTCACTCACTCACTCACTAACGCACACAATATTTTTGTAACACGTTTGGATACCCTGTTCAGTGAACTGTACTAAAAAGACAAGCATTCACGAAGAGCATTGGCATATACAGTAGATGGAGAAAAATTTGTAAACATCAAGAACACAACATATTATCATGCCTAATGCTGTGTGGGAAAACCGTTGACATTCTTATCAGCATCCAGTAGTCGCGAAATGAATAAATATGGACTTTCAAGGAAAGCTTATACCATTTCCTACAATATAGTGTGAACTGCAAGCAACGATGACCGAGGCGGGTAGCAATAAAGCTCTTTTGGTACCGTATCTTTCCCCGCTTTCACATAAAAAGGAAGACAAAATTTTAAATTAATAAGAAAATAGGCCGTGCATGAATATGTGTTTGCCTTGTGAGAGACGAATTACAAATGGGATGGCACCATGTCATTGGTAATTATACACACACCTACATATATAATTAATCCTTTTAGGATATTGTACAATTATAACTTTTGAACTTTTAAGTCATTGCTCTTATCGATGTATCATGCCGTGGTGGCTACTGAGTCTCATCAATGAAGGCTCGTTGAGAGTAGAAATACTATTGTGACTTCCATGTAGAGGTGGCAATAAATATTCTATCGGACTTCGTAGAAACGAAAGTACAGGTTCGACTTGTGGAGAACAGAGTACCTAAACGACACAATGCGATAAGCGATTGATAGCTTTGCCTTCAAACAATATGAGCACAGTTTCCTGATACGTTTATCAAAAAATATAAAATTATTAAACATATTCAATATGGTGATGATAGCAGGTAGACTACAATATTCAAGAATGAAAATATATTTATTTCATAAAACACTCTATACTACAGTGCTATCGCCACATATCTCATAGCACGTCCAACGTCAAAACAGAAGAAAATCTTAAGAAGGGGCTGTGACCGTTTGGAACCAAAACCAATAGTATCTTTAGAAAAATGACAGTAGTTTTTCAAACAGAGGATTCCTCTTTTAAGTTTCATATATACAGGATTTGATTTTTTCATTAACATCTGTTAGTTAATCACCCGGCACGGTAGCCGAGCACGCTAACGCGCTGCTTCCTGGACTCGGGTTGGCGCGCCGGCCGCGGATCGAATGTGCCCGGCGGATTAATGACGAGGTCCGGTGTGCCGGCCAACCTGGATGTGGTTTTTAGGCGGTTTTCCACATCCTGCTAGGAGAATACCGGGCTGATCCCCAGGTTTTGCCCCAGTTACGCGCGTCGCAGACTTTTGCAACACGTCCGCACTATTTCCCGATTTACACTACACGCAGACAGTTGAGGTACACTGATTCCGTCCCGGGAGGTACGGGGTGGCAGACGGAAGGGCATCCGGCCATCCCTAACACTAACACTGCCAAATCCGCTGTAACTATGCCGACCCGGCGGTCGCTGCGGGACTATGGCGTAAGCGAAAGAAAGAAAGAAAGAAAGAAGCTGTTAGTTAATCATTGGTTTTATGTAAATTACTCGTGGGACAAGAGTATTCAAACTTTGATAGTTTCTTCGTAACAAAGAGGGATACATCGCCTTTTCATAAGAAATGCTTTACTTGTTTCCAAATTACACCACACAGCCTCAATATGACTGAGATCATGTGACTGTGATGTGCGTGGGATTGGAGACAATTGATCCTCGTGCTCACAAAACTTGTCCTGGGCGATGCCAGCTGTGCGGAAAATTCTCCACTTGTCTTGGGACACAGAATCACCACTGCGTAACAGAGTTTCTTCAATGGGACGGACCTAATTTCCCAAAACGGGAACATAATACTCTGCAGCAATGTGACCTTGGAGGGGGGAGTAAAGAAGGTTTATTGCGAATAACACGATATGGCTTCGAAAATCGTCACCGAACGCTGGCCATATTTCATTCTCGGCAGCAAGCAGTGTGCAACGTGGGCTTTGGACGGCTTACGCCACACGTAAACTCGGCCAGAAGCTAGAAACACGGTGACGCATCAGTCATCCGACCAAATGACTTTCATCCATTACTGTGTCTTCCGGGTTTTAAGAGCACGATTGACGCTTGAAACGTATTGGAGACATGTGACGGGTGCCGTTCATGGTGATTTAAAACAGAGCAACCTACACGCGGGGGGCGGGGGATCAAAACGTGTACTTCTCGCTGTTTTCCATATATTCGTCCATCTCCTGTAGGTGGAAAGGGACACAAGACCCACGTGTGCATATTCATTCTAATACAGTAATCCAACGTCTCACAGAAATGTAGTCGTGAATAAAATGTGTGCCATAATTACTAGTGAGTAGTGATAGATACTGAAGTATGCTACAACAGAAAGAAAAGTGTCGTCAAATACGGGTAGGTAAACGAGTTGCTTGCGTCATAATATTGAATATTGGACTGCGAGCCGCTACTGTCCTCGTACGAAGTGTTCTACAGCTACGCCTACATCCATACTGCGCAAGCTACCTGATGGTGTATGGACGAAGGTACCCTGAGTACCTCTGTCGGTTCTCCCTTCTATTCCAGTCTCGTATTGTTGGTGGAGTGTAGTGTCGCTTAGCACAAATGTATTTGAAATGTTAACTTTTCAACTGAATCCCCATCTACTCTGTGGTGATTTAAGTCAGGGGATAGCAATATGCGCTTTTCAGATGGCGGTGGTATTGCGTACACAAGGTATAACAGAACAGTGCGTTGTCGGAACTAAGATTTGTACTGAGGTGAGTCATGTGAAAAGGTTTCCGATGTGGTTATGGCCGCACAACGTAAATTAAGACTCTGAAAAGCCTGCCAAATGGGACATTCTATTTTGGAAACCGTTGGGGAAATCAATATTCCGAGATCCACAGTGTCAAGAGTGTTCGGAGAATATCTAATTTCAGGCATTACGTCTCACCATGGACAAAGCAGTGGCCGACGGTCTTCACTTAACAACCAAAAGCAGTGGCGTCTCAGTACTGCTAACATACAAGCAACGCTGGGTAAATTAACCTCAGAAATCAATGTGGCACCTACGACGAACGATCCGTTAGAACAGTGCGGCGAAATATGGCGTTAATGGGGTGTAGCAGGAGACTACCGATGTGAATGCCTTTGCTAACAGCACAACATCGCCTGCAGCGACTCTCCAGGTCGGTTGGACCCTGGACGTCTGGAAAACCGTGGCCTGCTCAGATGAGTCCCGATTTCAGTTGGTAAGAGCTGATGTTAGCGTTGGAGTGTAGCGCAGACCCTACAACGACGGGTAGTCAAGTTGTCAACGAGGCACTCTGTCACCCTAATGTGATTACATGAATGCACTGGAAATGATTATGTTCGACTACTTGAAGACCATTTACAGCCATTCACGAACTTCATGTTCCCTAACAACGATGTCATTTCAGTGGGCCACAACTGTTCGGGTCTGGTTTCAAGAACATTCTGGACTCTGGACAATTCGAGACAATTATTTGGCGACCAAGGTCGCCCACATAAATCCCATCAAACATTTATGGGACGTAATCGAAGAGTCAGTTTCGAAGGGTCAGTTCGTGCACAAAATCCTTCACCGGCAACACTTTCGCAATTATGGATGGATGTAGAGGTAGGATGGCTCATTATTTTAGCATGAAACTTCCAAGGACTCGTTGAGTCAATGCCACGTCCAGTTATGGCACTGCGCCTGGAAAATGGAGGTCGGTCATGGTATTAGAGGTATCTCATGACTTTTGTCGCAACAGTGTATGTGGCTATAAATAAACTGACAGAAGAATTATTGGTGGATAATACGATGTAACAATCGTAACAATTCAGGATGTAGCCATTCGGCGATAACAAGTGGAAGCTGTCTTACGGAAAGCAAATGACAGACTTAGACCCATGTGGAGGACCGTAAGGAAAAGCAATTCACACATAAAGAGCTGTCATCAAGTCAGGTTATGAGTGCTGCTCGTCGATCTAGGATCATTGCGCTGTAGTACTGATAGAAAAGATTCAAAGAAAAGCAGCAAATATCATCAGAGGTTTTTTCGGTAAGGGCTAGGATTACCGCAACGATCATTAATGTTTTGTGGTAGACAATGCAAGAAAGTGTTACGCATAGCGGATAAAGTTCACTGTTAACATTCCAAGAGAATGTGCGTGAAGAGGAATGTGGAGCGTTTTCTCCCGTATACATACGTCTTGTGAAAAGGCCATGACGAGAAAACCAAAGAAGTCGAACTGACACCGAGCCAACTGTCATTGGCTCCTCGTGAGCACCATTAGCGATACCGCAGATCCCTCCCATTACACACCGCAATGTAGCCTGCGGCATTTAGATGTGAATGGTTTAATAACATTCAGACAGATTTGTATTTCCTCCGAGGATCAGGGTATGTTAAAGGTGAAGGGGAATGACTCGTGTCATAGAATTAATTGTCACTCTAGCGAGGCAGGTCAGAAAAAATTGTAATTAGATACACGTGAATGTATCTCCACTGTCTTGTGGCAAAAGTGCTGCGAAATTCTCGAACTTTGGCGAGACTTAAATTTTATGCAGTACGAAAACTCGCGTTAATAGTTTATTTTCAACGCTTTCTAGGTAGGCCTCTATAATTCCAAAAAGCTGAGTGCACTCTTCCAGCAAGAACCGATGGAAAAGGGAATCAAAAATGTATGCCGAGTTGTTAGTTAGACGTATGGAGATGATGCTAGTGACTCTTTAATGACAGTATCGGAATACACAGATTAGTTTGCATTTTAATATAAACGTTTACCTGAAACGTGTACAGTATTGGTCTTTCAATTGTATAAAGCCACCGTGTTAAAACGGTTGTCACTTTCCATACATGGAAATGAGGAATGTTAATGTCAAACATTTTGACATGACGACTGTCGCTTTAGGCGACCTTTCGCAGGAAAACATTTATTTTTTATATGATATATGACAGGAGCGAATCGAATGTATAATTGTCAGGGAATGTTTGCGTAACTCAACTCCTGAATAAACCTTGATGTTGACACGACAAAAATATTCTGACGAATGTGTCACTCAGAACAAAGAACAGAAACCGTTCACAGTGAATAACAATTTGTAGAAAGAAAGCCTACATTCATTTATCTTAGAAGCTAAAAGGAACATTAAATTAATACCTCTCTTGCGAGTACACGGTATTAACGAAAAAAAAAACTCATCGGACTTCTTTTCGTGAGGAGACATTGTGACTCTCAATGTTACGTATTCGCAAACTAATTTTACATGATGGACGGCTGATATTACTGCGAGAGGCCGGATGATATTTGAGAGTTCTAACGGAAAGCTGACTGTGCATAACACTTCAAAATTTAACTGCAAATAGTTGTTCCGCAAGAATACAGAAGTATTTCTGTCTAGTTACGAACAATAAAAACGACCCCCCCCCAGGCTATCATGTACTCATAAGCAGAAGCAGCAATTGTTAGATATTTATAAACAGACACACACACACACACACATACACACACACACACGCGCGCGCGCGTGTGTGTGTGTGTGTGTTTTCGTAGCTTAAACACAAATTTTCACCTAACAATTACTGCGATTTTATATCTCTTCCTTTATCGACAATCAGATTAAATGATGTATGAACAGCGATTGTATGACACACATTTTGAGAGTTGGTAGTATCGACCAAAGCATGAAAAAATTATCCAATAAATATGGGCTCTAAAACGCATGCCTTAAAGAGTTACGAGTACCTGTCCAGTAAAAGACAAATGCTTCACAGCATCGAAAACCAAAAGGGTATTCATCTTAGAGCTCATGTTTACTAGACGTTTTTGCTTCGAATGAGAGTTCCTGTAATAGCCCTAAATAGTGATCACTCCTCTGAGACGCCAGGTAAAAATATTAGTTCTAGATATATTGTGTTTACAAGCTTATGTAATGGAGAGGCTCGAACTAATTACTTATTTACCGTTATTTGTTGCGTTTTTCGAAACGTTTCACACTCTAATCAGAAACTATCGTTCTAATTGGGAAAGCAAGCGCACGTGGTAAGTTAGTTCGAGTGTGAAGGAAGAGAGGATCACACAAGGAGGTCATTACAGACGGAACAGCTATATCCGTTTCAAAGCAAGAAATGAGGCTTTCACGTTAAGCGATTCAGGATAATTACGGTAAACCTTATCTATATTTTTCGGACAGATATTTGAAGCGATTCGATTTCACTGTCTTGTTACGATGCCACCTACGTCAGCGATTCTAGGTTGACCTTACTTTTCATTATTGTTAATGAGCTATCAAATTTATCGTCATTTTTTGCCATAATGAAATCTTGTACGGTTCAGAACATTTGCTTCGTCGTCTAAATCATTGTAGGCAACACATATTCCTGAATATGGGTTCTACATTCAGAAGGAGTTGGGTAGTGGCATGAAGTTCAGATCAATTTGTACTCTGCCATTTTCGCAATTGGTTTATGAATAAGACTG
Organism: Schistocerca serialis cubense; assembly: GCF_023864345.2. Classification (NCBI taxonomy): domain Eukaryota; kingdom Metazoa; phylum Arthropoda; class Insecta; order Orthoptera; family Acrididae; genus Schistocerca; species Schistocerca serialis. The sequence continues at coordinate 737,191,388 of NC_064643.1, read as the reverse complement.
TTAGCTGTGGAATGTATTCAGCAGAGCTAAGATAAGTTAATGTGATGAGTTAGTTGATAACAGAGGAAGGATGTAAGCTGTTTTCGTTTTTATAACTGGCGGTTTTAATAAAAGCCTGCATCTCTTCTCATCGTACGATAAACTTCAGTTACCGTCTCCGTACTTCACGCCACAGTGTTGATTGTCTGCTTTCCATATCGTAATCTTTGTCAACTTCATAAATTTGTCTTTAAGAATACTTCATTCTGTATAACATTTGAAATAATTTCTCTGACATTCCTAAGTCTAGGAATTTTGTTTCCAAAATAGAATATTACCTTGTTCTTCTCTGTTTTTTCTTCTATTTTGACATTTAGCAAATGCTTATTCTTCTTTCCGCTACCCTTTGTTGCTTTCGTCTTTCATTCGTTTATGACATACCCTATATAACTCTCATACACTTCCTTGATATGGTCTTTCAAGAGTAAATGCCTTTGTTTCGAATGGCCGCGTCGTCTTTAAAACTTTATCGTCATGATTTATTCCTCTTCCATTTTGCTTCCTCTCTTGACTTTGTTATATTACGCTCACGTGCAATTCTTTAGATGTAGATTATTCGTCAGTCACTGGATTTTGTCCTGTTCGTTTCTGAAGGTCAGAAATGGTAGACGTTAACTGTCCTTAGACCACTCTATTTCCATATGCGACACAAAGCTACTTTCCTTTCCCATTGCTGTTAATAATCTCCGAATTCCATTGAGTGTGCTTTTACTTTTTTTTATCAATCTACGTTCGTCTTCGTCCATTGGCTCATATACAGCTCTTTTCATCCTTCCATTAGTTATTCTGTTAATTTCAGCCCGTGAGATTTCAGACTGGCCAAGTGACGGTTTTAATCTTGCAGTATACTGTTTAGTAGAAAGATGGGCGAATATGTTGTTGCAAAAGGCCTAGTGGGTATTTAACCCTTACGCTGTTACAAACTCCCTTTCTGCATTCTGTGCAGAGGGTGGCTTTTGTTACGTCAGTGCGGCTAATATATGCTGGTGCCTAAGCTGAAAGATGGCGATCTTGCCGATTTGCTACACATAACATCCGATTTTCTGAAAATTATTACTTGAAAAATGTATTCTTGCACATCTTATAGTCTGATATATTCACTCGATAAAGAACTGAATTTCCTTTTGTTATACTTCAGACTAAATGCGCAGCATCAACTTAAATGCAACATTGCTCGTAATTTTAAAGAGTTTGCGGAAGTGAAACACACTCCGCAAACTTTGCATATTATTGGTTTTAGATCATATATTACAGTCAATGAAATGTAGATAAGATATCTAAATAATACTAAAAAATCAGAGCAGACAGTTATTTCATTTCGTTCTCGAGTTATTGGGTATTCAATACGAGGAACGGTGAGCACCACACCCCCATTCACGTCCTTGCAGATCGCAAATCATTTCGTCAAGACTATTGTCGTATCTCATAAACAATTAAAGATACCTGAACGACACTTTTTGCAAACGGTAGCACGCAATGAGGCACTTACGTTCTATGTTAAATAGTAGAAAAGTTTCTGTACTCCGAGATACGGTAGTTGCTCGTCCGCAGCCTTGAGAGTTCAGTGGATCAGGATGCATGCAGACGTCCATAGCGTACGGAAACCGAAGGGAGTGTGTATACACAGCACCGGTGAACGGTGTAACAGGACGTGTGTTCACGTCGACAGTGAATAGGAAGGTGCTAAATATGAAAGGACAGAAAGATAATCCAGAGTATGGTAGAATTGGAAGGCATATGGGAAATGAGCAATAAGCCTGGAACAGTCAGATCTTGGCTAATGTTTATCGAAGGACTTTAAAACTACGATCTCGAACTTGGCTTCGCCCATATACTGAACACTGTCTCACATATATATTATAAATTAATGCATTAATATTATGCCGTATCAGAAGTGATAATTATTACTTTACTGGTAGGTTTAATACATTCTATATCACAGTAAAGGCACAGAAGTTTCCTTAACGAGTAAATGAATGTCTGTAATGGCGTCAAAAACATTTTTTCATTCTGTTCTCTTGGCAATGAACTAACCATTCTCACACTGTGCGTGTGTGTGTGTGTGTTAGAATTATTGGCCACCATCCCACAGCAATATAATACAGCATCGGTAAATGAGTGCTGCAAGGATGTACATAGTGTCAGAACGATTCCTGAGTTGATCTACTTAAAACTTACAATTAGTAGTAGAACTTACTACAGTAATTTGAAAGCAGGCCTGAAGGTCAGTTTTGATTACTTTCTAAACATTTCACAGTCTAATCCACGAATGTTTGTGAGTGATCCTGTTTCAATCGAACTTAACCGTCTTCTGTTGCAAAGTATTCTGAATAAAATAGTCTCACGTGCATTAACTACTCTGTATCGCCAGAAATGTGGATTGGAGCTATGCTGCTCGACATACTTTAGATACTAAAATGGCCAAATGTCCTCAGTTCGGCCGAAGTCAGATACATCAGTAAACTGCCTGACTCAGATTGTGATTTGTTTCTAAAATCACAATAAAGGTCACTCGTTTCCCTGGCGACACGATTTCACCTGACTGCAGTTTCAATTAGCCTAACATAATGTGTAACCAGTATGTGATAAATTAACAACTACGCATATGATTTTCAATTTGTACAGCAGTAAAAGAAGACAGCCGGTTGGACAGTAAGAAAAATCAGCAAATTGAAAAGTAATGTGCTGATGGTAAATGAAAACGGGTTTTCAACATTAATCGTGCGCTATTTCTGAAAAGTAAAGTATACCATTAGTTTGTTTAATACGTTTTCAGTTTAAGCGGTGAATCGTGGACTTTTGAGCGTAACCGTTACAAAAACTGAAGGATACTCAACGAGAAATGACGAGATGGAATATGGGACTACTACTAGAAACACCAAAGTTAAACAAAATTACAGACAAACAGAGTACAGATCAAGAGGTAAGTTTATATGGAATGGAATATTATAGAAGTAATTGATAGGTGAATACAATGTGAATGGATGAAGGAATTTCTTTTCTAGAATTCATGAGCAAGACTAACACGTAAAACATAAAATGGATGCGCATCGCTGGAGACTGTAAAGCGTGAAAACGTATACAGGAGTCCATTATCATCTAGTGAGCCTTCACAATGTCAACGCTGTAGTGTAAACCATATTCTGTGATTATATTTCACGAGAACCGTATCAGTAAACCAAAAAGAAATGTCGTGTGGCTAGGGCATCCCGTCGGGCAGACCGTTCACCGGGGTGCAAGTCTTTCGATTTGACGCGACTTCGGCGACTTGTGCGTCGATGGGGATGAGATGATGATGATTAGGAAAACACAACACCCAGTTCCTGAGCGGAGAAAATCTCCGAACCAGCCGGGAACCGAACCCGGGGCCCTTAGGATTGACAACAGTCTGTCGCGCTGACTACTCAGCTACCGGGGGCGGACATCAGTAAACTGTAAAGTATAGCTGTAATTTTGGTATGTGCTTTCTTCCCTTTCCTTGCAGTCGTCAACTGCGAAAGGAAGGCTTTTCCACAAGCACCACAACGAACGCCCCCCCGCGAGTTTTTGCCGAGGTTATACAGCCACTTAAATATAATATAAAGGCAGCGTGACTGGTTACTTTCAGCGAAAGACTCGCGTGCTATTCATGGCAGTAACGAGCAGCTGCTCGCGAGTCACGGACTTGGACCGACCAATTCAAGACATTCCGCTCTCTCCTCGTGCAGCTGCCGGAAAAATCGCTGCTCATTTTGTGCGACCCGGGAGCGACTTCCAGTGGTTAGCACAAGTGAAAGGTCATAGGGAGGAGAAGGGAATATAGTCAGGGAGGACTTATAGAAACTGTGCTCTTTCATCGGCGCTTTCCGCAGCTCTGGCGTAACGAGACTTGTTAGACTCGTACTACGTTATTCTTTTGACTGGCATTATAAACGGAGGAATAGCTCTGCTTTCTGGGTGTAGTCACTTTTTATGAGCGCCTTAAAATGATATCTAACTTGTACAACTCGCTTCTACACCAACAAAAGCAAAAACAAAGATAGTACATAGCTTTAAGCCTTTTTATTGCCAGAAAGAAACAACCGATATGAACCGAGTGCAATTTGCGTATGTTTCGTAGCGTGTGATTTTTTTGATCTTCCTGGGATTCGCTGTCAGATATCGCCCTTTGAGTAGTAATGTTCCTGATACGATCCACAACACACTTTAAAGCTTCAGTTCTGCCAGTACTTATTTCTTAGCTTTCAAGCTTTACAGAAGTTGTGCTGTATACCCCGCTGGACCAGCAGTTCTCGAAGAAAGGAGATCGCGAAGATAAGGTTTAGCCACAACCAAGATTTCTGTTTCCGAATGAATCCCGTACAGAGTAGTGTACACATTGTTGTTAAGGTAGATCGTGAGTTGTGTCTGCACAGCTCGGATGGTAAAATTAAAGGGCCATCAAGGCAATGCTGCGGCTTCAAGTCCGGCACTAGCATGTAGTTTTAATCTGACAGCACTCACTGTTACCAGATCAAGTACTTTTTCGAAGTATTCAGTTGCCTGCTATTTCATTTCAACGAGGAAACCTACGTTTAACATGGATTTCACTATCGTATATCCCGTAAAGTAAAATAAAATATGATTCTTCAACTTCTCCCGGTGTATTTCTTGCTCGAACAGTCCACTGGTGTACTGCCGGTCCATAGTGTCCAACGGACACAATATTTCGGCGATCAGATATGTCGTGCGCTGACGAACTCAGGAACGCAGTTCGTCAGCGCACCTGACGATGGCGACATGTCTGATCGACGAAATATTGCGCCCGTTGGACACTATGGACCGGCAGTACACCCGCAGACTGTTCGAGTAAAATAAAATAGACTTCCTAAAGGCAGTTTGCTTCTTAGTGCTACTTCACTATTACGAGCACTGACGTAATCGTCTGCGGCTGAGACAGCGAATGAATACAGTTAGTACAGAATTTCGTTATTTAACCGTCACACACTTCCTACAAATGCCTACTAATTTCGGTCCATTATGCTCATCTCTTGAACCTTTGGAGAAATATGATTATTAATAATCATAGAGGAACGACAGGACTGTGGTTTTTATGCCTCAGGTGTTCTGCAAAGTCTCCCCTCTCCCCCCCCCCCCACCCCTCCTCCCCACTCGACCCACTTGACGTTATCGCACAGATCGTTCACACAACCTTGTGAAACTGCCATTGGAGTACTTCTTTGCGATGTTGTTCAACTCCCGGGTCACATTTCCATGAATGTCAGTTATGTCATCAACGCGTTAACCCATCATGTGAATTACTGCACCTTGTCCTTTGGTGGTAGGTTCGTACTACTAGCAACAAGTAAGATGATTTTTCTCTAGAAAATAATTGTCTCATGGAAGATAAATGTACGACAATATCGCACCCAGCTCGCGAAAACATTCTCCTTGGGGGCAAGAATTTTGCTGCCGTATCTCCAGATAAGGATTTAGCATGCCTGAGAGCAGATGACACTTACAGTGCACAATGACAGGAACGCTCATCATATTTCATGATATCCAGCGGCAGATTTTGATTTCACACACGTGCACCTTGTAACAGACTCCCTTTCATATTATTGTTTCTTTCTTTCAGTAAACCGCTTTTTAAAGTTTCGTAAGCTCTAATCCTTCATTTCATGCTTTCCGTAAGCTTTAATCCTTCATGTCATGATCTCTTGAAAATAAGCTCGAACTCATCCCAAATCACGCACGCAATGCAAAAAGTATTTGGGGCAGTTTAAGTCAGAGTTAACTTACAGTTGTAGCACGACAGGCGCCACCATTCATCTTGCACTTCGGTGAATGTTATATTGAAACATGTTAGCATATGTGAATGTAAAATCTCTAAATAAGAGTAGCATGCTAACCCAAAAAACCCATTTCCTCTCGACCTTAATATGTCAAGTTTTATTTATGTAGTATTTGCTGATGGGCCCATATCAATTTTAGCTCTTTTCAGTTGAATACTGCACATTAAAATTCCTGAGAAATTTCCCTGGCATTTCATCGGTATGAATAATGTGGCTGTTGAAAAATTGACAAGGGGATTACATCTGCTCAGCGTTATGAATAATGAATCTGTTCGCTTCCTGAACAGAGGCTGTTTCGGCTGGTTACATAAAAGCGATTGTGTTGCTGACCTGGCATGAAAGATGTACTCGCAGAACTCATAATACAGTGAGTGAGTAAACGTAAGAGGAGAATCGTTCCATTTGTGTGCGGGGATGTCTGAAATATTCTGAATTACTTGCAACAGAAATAATCTCGACCATTCTTGACTTATGGCTAGGACAGCAACATTCTTCTTCGTGTAAGTATAGTGCAAATAGCGACCCAATCCAGCGTCATTCGGGCACTTACGGCCAGAGCACTTGTCTGTTGTAGCGATTCCTCTTCTGCATCATCTATACTTCATGGAGTAGCCGTTTTTGCCCGCTCATTTCTCACAGTTGTTTACAACGAATCCTTGGTTGTCCTTCGGTCAAAACCGTATAATCTGTAGGCCTCCCGACTTAAATCCACTTGACTTATCTGAAAGAACTTGTCTATCATGGCTGTATCCGGCCAATTTGTGGTCTGAAGGATAGCATATCATGCCATATCGCTATGATTAATCCGGATATGATACATGCACCTGTTAACCATGTCGTGTTACGATGGATGAGTCGGGAGACCATATGAAACATATATTGTAACTTTAGATCATATCCTAATAAAAGTACCAGAACAACAGTTATCACCTGTTTCTCCCCTTTACTAGCACCCACATCACTCTAACTGCGAACGGTTCTTAATTATCAATATTTTTTTTTCATCATGCTGTTCGAGAGCACCGGTTAATGAACATACCTACTATATTTCAACATCCTGCAAAGAACACAGCACGCACAACAAGACTCTGAATACCGTCCGTTTAATTATAACCGCTAGGTATTTCCCAACGTTTGCAGATGATCGGTCCAGTTCTATTATTTAATATTTTAGTCTGTATTGATTCTATACGTAATTCTTTTCTAGCGCCTTTGTTTCGTATCCTATCCATCCTCGATCATTCTTTAACACTCCTTGCAAATCTGAAATTCTGCGCCCAGGTTTCGTTGCCATAAATCAATCTGCTTCCAATTAAATTTTATTCCGTTTCCTTCCTTACTTTACTTTTGACAGTTCTCCAGTTCTCTGAATGGTCCCAAATAAAGTTTGAAAATTCGATCATTTTGCTCAATGTACTTGCCATTACAAAAAAAAAAAAAAAAGGAAAACACGGAAACACATCACAGCCAAGATATTTAAAATTTGATACCTCTTCTAAAATGTTATTTCCTAGCATCATCTTTGAAATAAGAGGATCCTTTCCTCAAAAAGCCCTAATTCTCGTATTATTAAGTGACATTTAAAATTTCCACATTAGTGTAGATTATTTAAAATGTACGTGGATCTAGATGACCTAACTGTGCGTCACTTACTAGAATTATTGATCATCTACAACTCGAAGAGCTCTGGAACTCCAGGATGTAGTAGCAATTTCTGTTTCTTTCTAATGTCACCATTGTGAATGGGTGATAAGCTTTACCGTTGTCGAAATCCCGTATTTGCTAACATCCACACCTTGGTGATAAGCCACATACTCAGACTTCCCCCCTATGTCAGTCTAATGGAAACAATGTCAAAATACCTGCGGTTGTTCCTGAAATTGGCCTGCGCATGGAGATAGAAAAACGCTGTAGGGGACTTTGAAGGGGCTTTATAATAAGACGTAATTACAATTATTGCAGTCAAGTGGTGCAAAAAAATACTTTCAAATGTTCTGAGTAAGCCAGGGTAAATTTGGAAAAGAGGTACGCAGTCATTTTTACATAACCAGAAAGTGCTGTAAATGATTAAAATATGTGCCAAGACTGAGTTACCTGTGTTGGGTAGGCAGCCCGCAGTACCGAGCGAGGTGGCGCAGTGGCTAGCACACTGGACTCACATTCGGTTGGACGACGGTTCAATCCCGTGTCCGACAATCCTGATTTAGGTTTTCCGTGATTTTACTAGATCGCTTCATGTAAATACCCGGATGATTCCTTTGAAATGTCACGGCCAACTTCCTCCACATTCTTCCCTAATCCGATGAGACCGATCACCTCGCTGTTTGGTCTCTTCCATCAAATCAAACCCACTCAGCCCGCAGTAGTGAGGCACGTACAGCACCCACTGCCCGATCAATGCATCGATGTGTTCTCCCATCGTGATTTTGTGGTGGATACACGGCTGCGTGTGGCATGAAAACAGTTCAAGTGCTCATCGTTAGCTCGCAACGAAAGAAACGTTTATTCCGTTTTATGCTGTTTACAGTGAGCATCTGCTGCAAATTACTCAACAGATGGCTGAGATGCTACATTACCACAGTTATCGCATATTCCGATTACTCGCACATGTCATGAAGGTTCTGCAAATTAATTAATTAACTTAGTAACCCTGCATAAAAGCTTGCTACAAGCGAACGCTACTATATTTTTAAGCAGGCAGAATTATAAACACGTGTGTGCATTTTCCCTCTGTCTCTCTCTCTCTCTCTCCTCTTTCTCCATAACTGTGCAGAGAAAGGGCTATTTTACATCACAACTTACATAAAAGATTCTTGTCGTCCTTTTAGCGGATGGAACGTGAGAAAAATGACTTTATGTATGCCAGTATGCAACTAATTATATTTACACGATCCCTACGTAGAAAATACTCACAGAGCTGAAGGACATTTGTAACTTCTGTCTGAATAACAGTTCTTGCAATCTTTTAATCAGTCTATCCTGAGACTGATAGGGTGTTCCTTCGAGAATCCACCAGCTACGACTTTTCACTGATGAATCAAGCCAATGATTATTCTTATCACCCTTTATTTTACTAGTTCGTGGTCCCTTGATAGACGAAGCCGATATGAATCTAACATTCTTGAGCATTATTCAAGTATCGAGCATGCAAGTGTTTTCTATGCAATCCCTTATGTAGAGAAATTGCACCTTCTCAGTTTGCTACCAACGAATTGTAGTCTACCGTTTTCGACTGGGCAGATGTCGGTCGTCCACTTCATACTTCTGTACATTATCGCTTCTGACCTGTATTTGTGACTCTATTTGTTACCCATTAACACAACAGCGTGGTCTCCTTTGACTATGGTATAATATTTCGTCCTAGATGACTGTACCGTCCACAGAAAGCATAAGTCCCCTAACTATAAGAGGATTATTTTCTTACATGGTCCAATATGTCTCGAAATGGAACCCACAGCAAAAACAAAAAAAGGCGACATTTAGCTACACTTTCCAATTACACTACTGGCCATTAAAATTGCTACACCACGAAGATGAAGTGCTACAGACGCGAAATTTAACCGACAGGAAGAAGATGCTGTGATACGCAAATCAATAGCTTTTCGGAGCATTCACACACAGTTGCGGCCGGTGGCGACACTTACAACGTGCTGACTTGAGGAAAATTTCCAACCAATTTCTCATATACATTTCTCATATACAAACAGCAGCAGATCGGCGTAGCCTGGTGAAACGTTGTTGTGATGCCTCGTGTAAGGAGGAGCAATGCGTACCATCACGTTTCCGACTTTGATAAAGGTCGGATTGTAGCCAATCGTTATTGCGGTTTATCGTATCACGACATTGCTGCTCGCAATGGTCGAGATCCAATAACTGTTAGCAGAATATGGAATCGGTGGGTTCAGGAGGATAATACGGAACGCCGTGCTGGATCCCAACGGCCTCGTATCACTAGCAGTCGAGATGACAGGCATCATATCTGAATGGCTGTAACAGTCGTGCAGCCACATCTCGGTACCCGAGTCAACAGATGGGGACGTCTGCAAGACAACAACCATCTGCACGAACAGTTCGACGACGTTTGCAGCAGCATGGACTACCAGCTCAGAGACCATCGCTGCGGTTACCCTTGACGCTGCATCACAGACAGGAGCGCCTGCGATGTTGTACTCAACGAAGAACATGGATGCACGAATGGCAAAACGTCATTGTTTCGGATGAATCCAGGTTCTGTTTACAGCATCATGATGGTCGCATCCGTGTTTGGCGACATCGCGGTGAACGCACATTGGAAGCGTGTATTCGTCATCGTCATACTGGCGTATCACCCGGCGTGATGGTATGGGGTGCTGTTGGTTACACATCTCGGTCACCTCTTGTTCGCATTAACGGTACTCTGAACAGTGGAAAGTTACTACCCGTGGCTCTACCATTAATTCGATCCCTGCGAAACCCTACATTTCAGCAGGATAACGCACGACCACATGTGGCAGGTCCTGCATGATCCTTTCTGGATACAGCACATTCTCCAGATCTCTCACCAATTGAAAATTCTGGTCAATGGTGGCCGAGCAACTGGCTCGTCACAATACGCCAGTCACTACTCTTGACGAACTGTGGTATCGTGTGGAAGCTACATGGGCAGCTGTACCTGTTCACGCCATCCAAGGCCCTGTTTGACTCAATGCCCAGTCGTGTCAAGGCCGTTATTAGGGCCAGAGGTGGTTTTTCTGTGTACTGATTTCTCAGGATCTATGCATCCAAAATATAATGATATGTCAGTTCTAGTATAATATATTTGTACAATGAATACCGGTTTATCATCGGCATTTCTTCTTGGCGTAGGAATTTTAATGGCCAGTAGTGTACATCTCTACTTAGTCGCCACACTGACTTAGATATTAATCGTAGCGTGATATAAACGTGTCGTCATACACGGTCCAGGCACATTACTGATACCATTGCCTGTGTTCGACGGCATCGTGCAATGGTCACTCGCAGACGGCTGGTGACACCTCTAGAGGTCAAAGCGTGTCGTTGGGACGCAGACCACAGTACACACATTGAGTAATGTGGAGACGGAGAAGTCTATCTGACGTCCGAAATGAGCGCATTATCATTGTGTTTAGGGCCAATGGTGGAAGCATTTCCGGAACAGCTGAGTTTGTAAACTGTTCGCGAGCCACCGTGGTTAAAGTATGTACACCGTGCCTAATAAAATGGCGCTATCCAAATTTGTGCCGAGGCAACTGTGGTTCACCAAGGGCCATAGAGGTAGACGACGGCTGCGGAGATGTGTACAGGCGAACAGAAGTGCAATTTGTGAGCAACTGATTACCAAATGGATGAAAGGGTTACCAAGAGGGTCTCCTAAACGTCCGTTTGGTAGAAGTTGTGGCTTATGGGCCTCAGCAGCAGGCGCCTGATTTGTGCACTGACTATTGGTTGCTGCTCATCAGCTACGAAGGCTGGAACTAACACGCCATTACTAGAAGTGGACGTCTACTGAGTGGCTACCGATGGCATTTTCAGATGAACCGCCGGACTCTGTGGCTGAGTCTTTCTAGGCGCTTCAGTCTGGAATCGCGCGACCGCTATGGTCGCTGGGTCGAATCCTGCCTCAGGCATTGATGTGTGTGATGCCCTTAGGTTAGTTAGGTTTAAGAGTTCTCAGTTCTAGGGGACTGATGACATCAGATATTAAGTCCCACAGTGCTCAGACCCATTTGAACCATTCTTCAGATGAACCACGTCTATGCTCTATCGGACAAATGGCCCTTGGTGTGTACAGGGAAAACACCAGCAATAATCGAATGACCGATATAATCTGGGGAATGTGTTCTGTCATTCCCTGGGTAATCTCATCTTTTGCACAGCACATTGGGTCAACATACACGTCCATGTCTTTGGGACCATGTCCACTGCTTCATGAAGTATGTTTTTCTTCAGCACAATGGAATCTACCAGCAGGACAATGCAACGTGTTATTGAGCTCGCAGTGTACGTGCGTAGCTCAAAGTTTACCGTACTCTCCACCTTACCAATAGCTCCACATTTCAAGCCATTCGTGATTTTGTGAGATCACCTCTATCAGATTGGATCGTGAACCGAGAAACCCAGCAGGCATGGCACATCTCAGCTCCACATCCCTGTCAGTACCTTCGAGAATCCTATTGACACTCTTTTTGCATATTTTGCAGCGGTAAACGTTGCCAAAGGTGTATACTCTGGCTTTCGACAGGTGGTTACTTTAATGAGAGTGGACAGTGTAGAAGGCAGCGCAGCCACCTGTGAAATAACCCAATTGGACTGTGCAGCTGGTCCCGGCGGAGGTTCGAGTCCTCCCTCGGGCATGGGTGTGTGTGTTTGGTGGCTAAAATGACTCTGAGCACTATGGGACTCAACGTCTGAGGTCATCAGTCCCTTAGAACTTAGAACTACTTAAACCTAACTAACCTAAGGACATCACACACATCAATGCCCGAGGCAGGATTCGAACCTGCGACCGTAGCTGTCGCGCGGTTCCACACTGTAGCGCCTAGAACCGCTCGGCCACTCCGGCTGGCTGTGTGTGTTTGTCCATAGGATAACATAGGCCAAGTAGTTTGTAAGCTTAGGGACTGATAGCAGTTATGTCCCATAAGTTTTCACACACATTTGAACATTTTAAATTCAGCCAATTCACAACGCTGGTTTGCAGCTCGTTGTCTTTGCTAAAATTCTGACCTCATAGGGAATCAAATCAATGCTGTGTGACGTGTAATCAATCAGTTCCCATAGGAAACGCTGCAGCATTGCATTTGTTGCAGTTGCAGTATACGGACGAGTATTTTTGAGAATAAGGAAACTGCGTGATGACATTCCTCTCCGCTATCTCCGACCTAGTAGATAGTGTCGGAAGTTTCATGCGGCTTTTCGCGGATGATGCTGTAGTATACAGAGAAGTTGCAGCATTAGAAAATTGTAGCGAAATGCAGGAAGATCTGCAGCGGATAGGCACTTGGTGCAGGGAGTGGCAACTGACCCTTAACATAGACAAATGTAATGTATTGCGAATACATAGAAAGAAGGATCCTTTATTGTATGATTATATGATAGCGGAACAAACACTGGTAGCAGTTACTTCTGTAAAATATTTGGGAGTATGCGTGCGGAACGATTTGAAGTGGAAAGATTATATAAAATTAATTGTTGGTGAGGCGGGTACCAGGTTGAGATTCATTGGGAGAGTGCTTAGAAAATGTAGTCCGTCAACAAAGGAGGTGGCTTACAAAACACTCGTTCGACCTATACATGAGTATTGCTCATCAGTGTGGGATCCGTACCAGATCGGTCTGACGGAGGAGATAGAGAAGATCCAAAGAAGAGCGGCGCGTTTCGTCACAGGGTTATTTGGTAACCGTGATAGCGTTACGGAGATGTTTAATAAACTCAAGTGGCAGACTCTGCAAGAGAGGCGCTCTGCATCGCGGTGTAGCTTGCTCGCCAGGTTTCGAGAGGGTGCGTTTCTGGATGAAGTACCGAATATTTTGCTTCCCCCTACTTACACCTCCCGAGGAGATCACGAATGTAAAATTAGGGAGATTAGAGCGCGCACGGAGGCTTTCAGACAGTCGTTCTTCCCGCGAACCATACGCGACTGGAACAGGAATGGGAGGTAATGACAGTGGCACGTAAAGTGCCCTCCGCCACACACCGATGGGTGGCTTGCGGAGTATAAATGTAGATGTAGATGTAGATGTAGTTGTCCTTCACAGCCGATTTCCTCGAATCGCCTGTTCCACTCGCTGGACAATATTATCGGTTGAGACTTGCTTCCTTCGCTGGCAGCCTGGTTCCTGAAGCACTGCTCCACTTTGCTGTCACTCATGACAGTTCCGTTAAGTGGGGTGCACGGAAGTCTTGCTGAATCCGTCACATTAACAGCACGCACTTCAAAGTTGGTGGGAGACTATTGTTCTTGTCCTCTTTGTAAGCTCTGTGCGCTACTGTCTTCTAAGCCACAATTTTGTGACATCCACAGAGATGGTTCTATTGCAATCCAATGGGGCACATCAGGTATAACATTTCAATTGATTACTTTCCACTTAGTCACACGCTGTTAGGAGATAATTGTGATACAGTTTCGAAGCTGTCTGGAGATAAAAAAGAAACGTCCTTGCAAGGTCTCGAAACTTCGCAAATTCAAATGCTTTTCGAATGTCTAGATGCATCGAATCAACCTGGTCTCTTCCATCCGTGGCACTAAGGACACATTACGTGTTATGTGTGAAGAGAGTCAGCTGACTCTCGCACAATCGATTTCTTTGGAGGATATTATTTTGTGTCCTAACAGTTGAGCTACGAAAGTTTTCTGTTATTCTGCTACGACTAAATGTAGGCTGCTTTGAATGAAGTTCTGTGGATCTATAATTCTTTTCTATAAACTTTAGAGACCTTGATGATGATGATGGTGATGATGTTGGCCTTTGTGGCGCTGAAAATCGAGGTCATCAGCGCCCGTACTAGTTCCCAATCTTTCTCGTCCAACCTCGCCACTTGCCGAATACAGAGCTTGACAGTTTATTGGGTTCCCCGTAGATCTAGTTACTTCTACATATCGTGGTTGTAAGATATGAAAAAAATAGAGCAGAGGAAGCGTTTTTAGGAAGTGAGCTAAGACAATAGCTACTATTAAATGTATCGCGTAACTTCGCACCATCGATGCCGTGTGACCAGCAAAGGAGGAAGAAAAGAGTTTCCGTGACCAAGGTAGTCGTTAAGAGCGAATGGCGATTGCTGTTGACTATCTTATGAAGTCGCAACGTGACTGCTGGGAGTGCTGCGAGGCGGTGCGAAGAAGCACTCTGGCAAGTCTTTACGATCCCCTGGCGCAGCTCCGAACAATTCTGGGCAAAAGCAAAACCTACCGCGCGCGTGGCTGCAGCGTCGCTAGCAGATAGGGTGGTAGGGAGGTGGGAGGGAGACGTGGTTGTGGGAGGGAGGGAGGTAGGGATGAGGGAGGGGACATTGAAGCGCTCCGCGCGAACAGCGGGCGCAACCGCAGCTGGAAACCAGGGGCTTGCGAGCGCCGTCTGCGCCTGGAGAGGCCGCCGCCGTTGTGGCAGCGCTGGAGGCCCTGTTGCCTGTGTGCGGCGCAGAAATCGCCTCGCAGAGAGCCGCCACCGGCACTCTGGCAACCGGCGGAGCGTGCGCACTGCGGTACAGTCGGCTTTCCAGGGGATCAGAAGCGGCCTCTCGACAGAGATGAGAGGCTCTCCCGTACGCTTGTTTCACAGTGTTCGCACATTTGTGTACCAAGAAGAGCGGTTAGACCTTTAATCTCGTAAATTTCTCTCCATCTGCATTTGTAATAGCCGAAACACTCTAGAGAGCGCGGGAGAGAGTAACTTGCACCAGCGCTAGTGACGTAAGTGCGCCGCATATGCTAATGCAAAGCCGATGACGTGTATCTTCTCTCTCGACAGTAACACAGGGATCGCAGTTATAGTTGAAATGACCGGTTCTCAGTTATATCGTTTTCTTTTCGCGCCAATTTAACCTGAGTGCTAAAACCCCTGAAAACAAACGGTTTCTGAATTGACCATTTTCTGTTTTTTACTTCTATTATTTTTAGCAATAAAGAAATCGAACAATGACTGAAAAAGTTTCAGTCTCTCAGTTTCAAGACACGTAGAATAAAAACATTTCCTTTGAAAGGCAAATAAAAGTAAATGTAGTCCATCCACCTTTCGCTGCATTCCTTGAAAAGTGGTAAGTGGTTGTATACCGCAAAAAAAGGCTGTATTCTCCTATTGGCCGTAATTTTTTGAAACACTGCTCTCTAATCATGGTGTAGTCAGGGATCATACCACTATTTGGGCATGACGATCAGTCAGTGCTACAGATGGAAACCGAGGTTCAAGAACTCGTTTTTCCTCATTAATTTGCCCTTTTGGGAATGCTGCATGCAAATAAAGATATATCATGCAGACACTGGTAAAGGATCAGCTACTCCCTATTTATATTTTTGTCAAGGTTTTGATTTATTAATGTTACCATAGTTTCCTTCTCATTTTATTATTTCATAGAAGTGGCAGACAACTCTTTATTCTTTTTACAGCAAGTGAACCATTCTACTTCATTGCAACGTTACTTCTCAAATATACTTCTAGATTATGGTTGAGGGCATTCTGAAACACAGTGGAAGACCGGAAACGATAGGGAGAAACTACGAAGTCTTGCACATTGCACGTACACGCGTATCGTAAGCCACGACACACAGATAAAGGGACGTTATCGTCTCAGCAAAGCTGTACCTAGTCTTATTTTACGAGTTTGTTGCTCGTTTCTGAAGGCATTGTTATTAAAACATCGTTTTTCCCATTTTCTGTAATAACGGAAAACTTTAAAACGATGAAAATTTTACGAATAATAAATGCTCCAGTTTGTTTAAACAAAGTTTATTTAAAAATGAAAAAATAACGGTATGGGTTTCAAACGGACTGCTTTCCTCCTTTCCTACACTGGCTATCTTTGAGCTCCCACACGGCTAATGCAAATTTGTACATTGTCACCGAACGACAATGTGGGTTTGGGAGTGCGAGGCGCGTGGTTGCGCTATAACAGTGAGTCCGCCAAGCGATTTACTGGAGTGCAGTGTATGTACACAAGAGGTGCACACTAGTTGAGAGTATATTGGTAATAATTAATCTTCGTCGATAGTTGTAGTTTCCGGCAGCATTACGTGTGTGAGGAGTAGATATGCAGTAAGCCATTATGAAAACATCCAGCTTCTCCCTATTACGCTAAAACCAGTAAACCTTCCATTATTGAAAGGAACAGCTTCAAACGTCTGATTACTTTACAAATGAGTTAATGCGTTAAATATTCGCCTTTAAGAATGTAAGCGAGAAAATGTTTTTAGGAAAAGTTTGAATTTATGCTTAACGATTGGATGAACAAAAACCCTATTTTGAGTAAAAACTAGTTTTTCACACATCTAAATGTTTATTGCGTCAAATATCCTGAATTGTCTGTCGTACAACGATATACTTGTAATTCTGCAGTTACATTTCGAGGTACATGTAAATGCTGACAGTGAATTGCCTTGAAATACCGTTCAGTTGTAAGACTTGCTTATTTCTCACTGCATAGGCCACGACATGTTTAGTCCACCTGGTGCCCATCATCATAATTTTGCTCTACGATCCCGAAAGCCACGGTGGAGAGTGTAGGACGCAGTGTACCACCACCAAACACATAGCATGGAAGGACTCGATGCAATAGTAAGTAGGTGGTAGTAACGTTTTGGTTCATTAGTGTAGGATTATGTTGCACCTGTTAATATGTAAAGACAGCTACGCGTTACTACAGCAGAAGTAAACTTTTTACAGTCCTTTCTGTGTTTTCCTACGATCGTCCGTCAATGAACATTCATTTAGACTAGAGCTTGTCAGCGAACTTTCTCATGGTACTGGTGACCGTATTCGATAAAAGGTAAATATATACCGTCTAGGCAAATCTAAAACGGAAATTACTTATGAAAATATTTAATGCTAACTTCTCCTTCTGTTCAGTGCAGTCTTGAATTTTATATGTGAGACCTATAACAGGGTTTTCTGCAGCTTAAGCAGGAGAAACCACTGATACAAATCGATGCTTGGTGCATATTCACTTGCAGAGTCTGATTCGTAAATTATGTGATCCACAGAAATGTTAAAAGTTTGCAGTAGTTTTAATATCCAAGTAATAAAACCATATTAGTATGTTAGAGAGCGTGGAAATGAAAAACTAGGGATTATTATTAAATTTACCGAGATTTCACCTAATGGCCATACAAACCGAGAATTTGGCTACGAACACCTAATATTACGCCAAAAAAGCATCAGATTTTACCATATTAGGCATAAAAGCATATCTGAATGAAAATAGAGAGGCGACGAAATAATTGGGGAACGTAAAAAAACAAAATACAAAAAGAAAACACAATGGAATCAAAAAGAACGAATTACCTGGGACCGACGAATTTCATGATTATGATGATGAAAAACGTGGCAAGAATTTCCTCTAGAAAAGAGGATGGCAATTATAACTAAAATAAAATTTACAGCGTTCAACTGTCTAGAGGACAGCGAGTCTTAACCAGAGTGAAACGAGGGAATAGCCTTCTGTGGACAGTTTCTCACCACAATCTTTCAGAGGAATGATAAGAAGCACGGCTGAAGAAAACAATTGTTTCACTCTTCTGATGAACTGCTTTCGTTTTAGAGCAGGCACTGACACTCTCATTAAGGCAAATGAGAAACAACTGGAAGACGAAGATTACCTGTCTCTTCTGAATTTTGTAGATTTTGCGAATGAAAACTGAAATGTAATGCAAAGAGTCATCATTCATCTCTGAAGCATATTTCGTGAAATACTGCGGTAAATGCAATTCGGAACTTCACGGATTTTTTCAGTGCACACTGTTGTTCATTTGGATACAAAAAGTACCTGCTGAAATGGAGTTTCTTTATCTCGCTGTAGGGGCAGGAGTAGGGTATGGCAGGCAAAATTTTTTACAGCGAACCTGAAATCGGATAGTCTACCAAAAATCTTTCATTCCGAAAGATCAGGTGAAATATATAATTATTATTCTCATCGGCGCTTCTGAAGCACGTCATGCACAACAAAGACTATTCAAGAATTTTCTTTCAGTCTTTGCTTGTGTATATATTAATTTCATTCATGGAACCTAGTCTCCAAATATGCCAGCTGAATACAGAAGAAACCAATAGATCGAGGGATAAGATTCTCTCCAAGATATTGAGACGAAAGAATGTAGACATTGCTCAAATTCAAATGAGGTGCAAATAATCTTCGATCAAGAGGCATAATACCTGGATACGAAATCCTTGGTGCAACATACCGTCATATATGCAACTACACCACTTTCGCCGCAGTAATATAGAAAACGTGGGTTATTAAGCATCGAAAACGAAAATGTCCTTCAAAATATGAGCACTGAATTTTAATAGATCACAGTAGCTAATGTATACACCACAAGTCTATGGGCTGTCTCAGATTCTGACATCACTCCCTCACCCTCCTATCTATACAGCCGATTTTTACAGCCATGATACAACATGAAAATGTAGTGTCAGTGATAAGAGTGGTAGTTCAGTTACAGGAAGGGCTAAAGAAAACGGCTTAAACCAAAATTTTATGCAAAATATTAAAGTACATTCAGGTCTGCAGCATGGAACGGAGATTGCAAAACCATTTCTTTGCTTCTCGTTAAAAAATTCTCAAAACCAACATCTAAATATATCTACAACAGTTAGAGGTGACATTCCAAGCAGCCAACGCCTAGAAGTCATGAAAAAAGTACAGTGACAGACTCTAGTTATTCAATGAATTTTAGACGAAGCTGGGACATTCTAAGGGCAATGTGGTATAAGTTTTCAAAGGAACTTAAAGCTACCAAATGGATGCTAGCTTGTCTTGAAAATTATGGCATATTTATTGCTGCTTTAATCTCGAATGCAAGAGATGTGTACCAAAGGGTCACCACAAGGAAAGTATTCCAGGGTAGAGCCATGAACGCGAAGAACATGATGAATAATATATGATGGATGCTCATCCTGATTTAGTTCAAAAACTAATGCGAAAACTGAATAAAACAAGAAAGGAGTAATGGATCAAAAATAAACAAGTTTTATGAAATCGAGTCGCCCGTTGTAGAGATCATTCAAGGATTTCGCGGGGACTAGCCCACAAACACAGATAGACTACTCGCTGACACCAGACCAAATAGCAAACATTATTGTTTCACTTCCAAAGCCTCACAAAACAAAAAACAGAACAGGAGCTCAGTGATTTTCGGCAGTTAACAACTGCTGATAGACAGTTGTCTCAGGATTTTACACTGAAGGAACTAGAAACAACTCTCCAGGATGTTTAGGCATGGCGTCTCGTTGTGATGGGATAATGTCTGAGTATTTTCACTCGGTGGGGGGAGATTATTAGGGAACGACGTGCCAATTTTTTTTTACACCCATCCTAATTACTTACCTTACCGCTGTCCTGAAACTGAAGACACCTTGAGATAAAGTAGAAAGAATAGTACTTGAAATTATGCGTAACAATGGGAACATTTAAGAGTGCAATGGGAATTCTACTGTTTAAGGGGAAATATAGAGTGGATAGGCGGACGGAGTACGCCGACAGACTCTATGAGGAGGAGGACTTGTCTGATGACGTGACAGAAGAAGAAATTTATGTTTACATGGAAATACGAGGTGCATTCAAGTTCTAAGGCCTCCGATTTTTTTCCTCCGGACTGGAAAGAGATAGAAACATGCGCATTGTTTTAAAATGAGGCCGCGTTCATTGTCAATACGTCCCAGAGATGGCAGCACTGTACGGCAGATGGAATTTTACCACCAGCGGCGAGAACTGTCTTAAATACTTGAAATGGCGACGTTTTCCTTACTTGAACAGCGTGCAATCATTCGTTTTCTGAATATGTGTGGCGTGAAACCAATTGAAATTCATCGAAAGTTGAAGGAAACATGTGGTGATGGAGTTATGGATGTGTCGATAGTACGTTCGTGGGTGCGACAGTTTAGTGAAGGCAGAACATCGTGTGACAACAAACCGAAACAACCTGGAGCTCGCACAATGCGGTCTGACGACATGATCGAGAATGTGGAGAGAATTGTATTGGGGGATCGTTGAATGACTGTTGAACAGATCGCCTCCAGAGTTGGCATTTCTGTGGCTTCTGTGCACACAATCCTGCATGACGACCTGAAAATGCGAAAAGTGTCATCCAGGTGGGTGCCACGAATGCTGACAGACGACCACATGGCTGCCCGTGTGGCATGTTGCCGAACGATGTTGACGCTCAACGACAGCATGAATGGGTCTTTCTTTTCGTCGGTTGTGACAAGAGATGTGGATGCCATTTTTCAATCCAGAAACAAAGCGCCAGTCAGCTCAATGGAAGCACACAGATCACCGCTACCAACAAAATTTCGGGTAACCGCCAGTGCTGAAAAAATGATGGTGTCCATATTCTGAGACAGCGAGTGCGTAATCCTTATCCATTGCGTTCCAAAGGGCACTACGGTAACAGGTGCATCCTACGAAAATGATTTGAAGAACAAATTCCTTCCTCCACTGCAACAAAAACGTCTGGGAAGGGCTGCGCGTATGCTGTTTCACCAAGACAACGCACCCGCACATCGAGCTAACGTTACACAACAGTTTCTTCGTGATAACAACTTTGAAGTGATTCGTCATGCTCCCTACTCACCTGACCTGACTCCTAGTGACTTTTGGCTTTTTCCAACAATGAAAGACACTCTCCGTGGCCGCACATTCACCAGCCGTGCTGCTACTGTCTCAGTGAATTTCCAGTGGTCAAAACAGACTCCTAAAGAAGCCTTCGCCGCTGCCATGGAATCATGGCGTCAGTGTTGTGAAAAATGTGTACGTCTGCAGGGCGATTACATCGAGAAGTAACGCCAGTTTCATCGATTTCGGGTGAGTAGTTAATTAGAAAAAAAAAATCGGAGGCCTTTGAACTTGAATGCACCTCGTAATAGTCAGAATTTTAGAATATAAAAGAGCTCAGGAAGCCACGAGATCAGACAAGGCAGAAGGGTTATACAATACTCCATCTGAACTTCTAAAACCATTGAGGCTGTGACTAACGAGCCTCTGTTAAAGATGATGTGTACAACACATGGGACTGGCGTCGTGCCATCAGATTACCGGAAAAGAATCAGCCACACAATTCCAGAAATAGAAAGGACAGACAATGCGAAAACTATCGCACAATCAGTTTAACAACTATGACATGTAGCAGAAATAAACTTAACAACAAAACTTTTGATCACGAAGTAAGCGAAGTACGTTGGAAGTAAAACAATCCACGATGTATGAAGCAAGGAGGACAAAAAAGCAGGCTAGCATAGGAAGAAAGAGCATTCCTGTCCTAAATAAGTCCACTGGTATCAAACATAGGCCTAGGTTAGAGGGAGAAGTTTTTGAGGATGTACATTTTGAGCGGAGCATTGCAAATCACATCGAGATTAATCAATTACCTACTCTCAGACAAGCAGTTGAAAGTAGTCCATCGTAACTTCATACAATAGACTACATCAGAGGTAAGCATTACTCCCTATACTTTTCGACCATCATATTTCGGCAGAAATATTGCACTTGCGCTTCAGCACAAGGACTGCCAACGCGCTTGTAAGATTCTGATGATCTCAGCACACTATATAAATATTTACTGTTACTTATTATCCGTCTTGATCGCAAAAATGTTTATTCACATCACCGGTTTCGGTTCCACTAGAACCATCTTCAGATCTGAAACGACAATGATACTAATTTACTATTTCACAAATGCAAGCCTATTCCGTCCTACCCGATCAACATCAAATGCACTAGAACGTACCTGCAATTTCGGTTACAGGAGTAACCCGTCTACACTCAGTAACCTTCACATGCTGCGTCGCATTAAATTCAGATTCACGGAACACACCTACTCTCAAAACAAAATAACGTTGGGGCGCGTATGGCTGCCTTAAAGCACTCACACACGAACTTTGAACAAAGAAATCTTACATAGAACTCATAAGTGACAGTTTCTTAATATTTTAGAAGAAATTGAAATATACACCCACAAAAAGAAAAACCCAGATTTAATCCTCAACGAGCAAAGCGAGTTCAATCATTATGCCTATTTTAGTATTTATGACGACTTACTGGAATGATCACTTTTGCATATAGAAGTCCAAGACGAAGGATGAGAGATGGTGGACGGTGAAACAGCTGGAAGAGGCGTGCAGTGCCTAGTGTCATTGGCGGGGCCCTCTTGCACGGCCCTCTTACCCACGGCGATGGATGTCAGACACCTGAAAGGCTCGCGGCACAACACCGAAATAGTGGGAACCACGGAAGCAGACCATGGAGGAAAGCAAGTCTACACCACCGTCATGGATAGAGAAATCGCCCTTTGTTTTTGATCGTACAAAAACGATAATTTTATTGTGAATTTAAATCTGAGAAGTAAAGGTTTTAACTTTGACAACTATAGATCTTAACAAAGTATTTTTTGGGATAAAAGCAAATTAGAATAGTCTACTTAATACAGTATGTGCATATGTAATGTAACAAATGTACCAGACACCACCTCTCGGTAAGAGTTTTATAATTAATATAAATGACGTCCATTCTGCCAACCAATTTAATGTGGCGCAGCATGTGCAGGTTGCTGAGTGTGGATGGGTTAGTCCTGTAACCGAAATTACAGGTACGTTCTGGTACATTTGATGTTGATCGGGTAGGACGAAATAGGCTTGCATTTGTGAAATAGTAAATTAGTATCATTGTCATTTCGGATCTGAAGATGGTTGTACAGGAACCGAAACCGGTCATGTGAATAGACATTTTTGCAAACAAGACGGATTATAAGTAACAGTGTATAAAACGTGATTGCGGTACACCTGCAGACATTATGTCTGTTTTTGCAAAGTTTGTGCCACGTCAGGCTTCTGGAAGCATTACGAAGTTCATCGTATTAGGACAAAGATAATGGAAGAAAACATAAAAATAAAATTTAACAAAACATTCTTAGATGCAGGGGTTACTCCTACTTACGCAAAAGTAAAAATCTGGAATATATCAAACGAGCACAAATAGTAAAACGTAAAAGTGAAATATTATGGATTAAAAGTCAAATTCGTGAAGCATATAAAACGGAAGATAAGTTAAATAAGGAAGCTTTTAATCTTCATTTGAACCTAGGTAACATTTTATCTCCACTACACTCCACGTACGCATTTGGAGAGACTGAAAACAGAATTGACAGGGAGCGAGAATTAACTGTAAACAGACATCAGAAGAAGCTTTTTAACCCAGGTATAAATTTTAAAATTGGTAACGAAACGGAGCGTAAAAACATGCATACATTTTATGAGAGGGTCGTGAACTTAACTGACATAGAATTAACAAAGGATGAGCTGAATCTATTAAATAAAGGGCTCAAGTGTAACCTAAATCCCCAAATTTACTCAAATACAATAAAAAAAATACTGTCGCAGAAGTGAAAGTTGCATGTGGTATCGCAAATATAAACAGATACGAACAGACCAAAACAGCACTTAAAGTAAAGAAGTCGATTGTAGATGGGATGCGTTCTGCTCACAAGAACAGAAAAGAACTACTAAATCTTGAGGGCTTGAATAAGAAGTAAGAATCACAGAAGGCAGAAATAGGCTTGCTTTTGTGAAATAGTTTATTAGTATTATTGTCATTTCAGAACTGAAGATGGTTCTAGAGGAACCGAAACCGGTCGTGTGAATAAGCAGTTTTGTAATCATGACGGATTATAAGTAACAGGGTATAAAAAGTGATTGCGGTATCCCTGCAGAGATTATATCTGTTTTTGCAAATATAAATATTTCACTGTGTGGAGCCTCATACCCTGTCTTTCCAATCCCGAAGTCAGAAGTTACAACCTAAACAACAAAAATGGTTCGAATGGCTCTAAGCACTAAGGGACTTAACATCTGAGGTCATCAGTCCCCTTGACTTAGAACTACTTAAACCTAACTAACCTAACGACATCACACACATCCATGCTCGAGACAGGATTCGAACATGCGACCGTAGCAGCAGCGCGGTTTCGTACTGAAGCTCCTAGGACCGCTCGGCCACAGCTTAAACAACAGAGACGTAGACTACAAACTGCAAGTCCGTATGAATGAGACAGTGCTTCACTACCAGAGTCACACAAACTATCTGGGAATGCCCTTTAAGGAGGCAAGAGGATAACCCAGGATTGACAAGGAACCCGTTTCGTTTCAGGACTCAGCCCCTGCGACTGGCCCAACAGCTTGCTGATAGCAAATTCATCTCTGACAGCAAATGGCGTGAAATTTCAAATACGGATGGTCGACTACGTGCGACATTTTATTGACCCTCCACAGAGAGCCGAGGGCTTTGAATTGCCAAGGAGGCATGAGTGGAAAAATATATATCGTATCAGAACAAGTCACGAAGTGGGTGCACACATTCTGCATAAAGAGGCTAGTACCGCAGCCCAGACTGTGGTTCCGGAGCTTGAAACTAGACCATCCGCCCCATTGTCGAGGTGTGCAAATTGAGTGCCTACCCGGGTGACTCAAACGATTTTTTCACTGCTGGACAAAGAGACTATATACATGCAGTCTTCTTGACTGAATATCATGTGTAGTACTATACGCTAAGTGAAACATTCTCTGAGAATTATTGTAGTATTATATCTCATACCACGTCGTTGCATGTGTGTGTGTGTGTGTGTGTGTGTGTGTGTGTGTGTGTGTGTATTGTTTGAGTCCAACGTTAGAAGTGGATTTGTCTGTTCATTATACAGTTCTCCTCGTGCATGATGTCAAATATGTCTGTCACCATTCACTTCTTTTCTGTTTCGTTACTACTGGAATATTGTCACGAAGATGGGAGAGAGAAAACGATGGTGGTGTTATCATAACGATTCAAACACTCTGCAGAGCAGTATGAGCTGCTCAGAAACTTCCAGAATGAGTATAACTATTTTATCCAAGTGGTAGTCGGAAGGAGACGCCTGTCTTTCACGATTGAGCTACCAAGGCGCCACTCACAGACCGTTCTCACAGCCTCATATTTTCCATTGTCTCTCTCCTGGTTTCCATACCTCGCTAAATTTCTTATGTATGTATTGGAATGATAGAAAGTACGGCAGATGTACTGGAGAAAAGAAGGAAAAAAGATTAAGATTTACCATTCGTGGCCGACAAGGTTACTAGCGGTGGAAGATGTGAACAGAATCGGTAAGAACAGTGTTTGCGAATTGCAAACGTTTGGGATTGAATTTCAGTCTTTCAAATAGGTTTTAAATGTTACGAAATACAGATACAGCACACATTGCTCTACGAAGTGAAACGTTCGTTTGAAAACTACTGTTTATTGGTCTCTGAAGGATTTCTTCACTAAATATTTTCTTTCACGACGGCTGGGTACGGTGATCTGGTGTGAATGTTCGTTCGACACTGTTACGTAGTTCGGAACATGGGACTTTTTTATAGGCGACCAGATTAAGTTTTTAAGTTTTCGTGCACTGTTGATTCCCCCACCATCTAAATTGATAATCTACATATCACATTTAAGTGCCTGGCAGAAAGTTTATCGAACCACCTTCACAGTAAATCACGATTATTCGAATCTGGTACAGCGCGCGGAAAAAAAACGAGCACCTATATCGTTTCGTGGGGGTTTGATTTCTCTCATTTTATTACGATGAGCGTTTCTCCACATGTAGGCCGGCGTCAACAAATATTTTCGAATTCGAAGGAGAAACCTGGTGATTGAAAATTCCTGAGAAGTTCCGCTGCGACGAAAAACGCCTTTGTTTTAATAATGTCCATCCCAAATCTTGTATCATTTCACTGATACTCTCTCATCTATATTCCGAGAATACAAAACGTGCTGCCCTTCTTTGAACTTCTTCGATATACTCCGTCAATCCTTTCTCGTAGGTATACCACGCCGCGCAGCAGTGTTCTTAAAGATGACAGACAAGCGTAGTATGCGCAGTCTCTCTGGTATATCCGTTACATTTCCTAAGTGTCCTGCCAACAAAGCAGAATCTTTGGTTTGCCTTCCCCACAACATTTTCTTTGTATTCTTTCCAATTTAAGTTGTTCGTAATTGTAATTCCTAGGTATTTAGTTGAATTTACGGCCTTTAGCTTTGACTGATTAATCGTGTAACTGATGTTTAACGGATTCCTCTTACAGATATGCATCTGATGTACAGTGTCTCTGCACGTCAAAAAGAATGACAACTGCCACAAACCAAAAATTGTTCACACTTAATCGACCTTGAAACATTCTGTGACGATTATCTAAAAAAATTATCACCACTGACTTTTCACTGTTACAAATCAGTCTACGTCCAAAGATATACGCAGGAAATAAAAACCAGCGTTATTCGAGCCACAGTGATTATCTACCAAACGTAATCACGTTAGCGACGATGTACCCCCTGCTTGAGTGTCACCAATGACAATCATGTAACTGTCGATACATGTCTCGATAAACTGCTTTTAGAGACCGTTTTCAGATTGATAGTAATTTATCTTAAGGTCTTTCTGACAAGAAACAATGTAAAGAGTAATATTTCTGTATTAACCTACAGTTTTTCTTGGGCTGTTCATGAATGTCATTTCCACCACTGCGATATTTTACTAGTAATATACCGTATTCATTCACCACATTCCATTGACCTTGACCACGTAATACACATTTTGATTCAGAAACAAAATAAGAAATATGTCAAGCTAAAATTGTTAGGTACCTGGCGGACATTGACTAGCATGCTTGCCTGTCTTTGATCGTAACCAAAATGTAAATAGCACCCAACGTTTTTCTTTTTTATCCCACTTCCTCTTCAACCAAAAGCGAACCAGTATCCACGTGAACACAACATTCCACTTCATAATAAACTTAACAGTGATCTTTAATACCATTTTGTTGTACTGTAATCTACGGTAGATAGTAAGGACTGTACAGCAAGCAAAGTTTCTCAGATTGAGGACCATGGATATTGACGCTTTGGTCCAAGCATTGGTTGAAAAAAATTCATCGCTGCTTCTAAGGTAACCTGTTGACGTAAATTGCAAGCAATTGAAGTACGCTCCTACTTATTCTCTATAGTTGTTGAAATATCATGACAGTACGCGTCTTTCATGCGTCCCCAAACACCAGTGTCCGGAGAAGCTAAGTCGTGAGAGGCAGTGTGCCAATCCATTCCTCCTCCATGACTTGTCCTTATGGCAAGATACCTTGGATTCAGTACATCACGTTCGCACAAGGTGTTGAGTGTTGAATATCGTATGCGCCGAAAGCACATAATCATTCTGGTTCTGCGCTGCATTTTATCCAGAACATGAGGAAGAAATCAGGTAAGAAAGTGGGCTCCTGAGCTACCTTGTAAGTTACCACTGTTCAAATATGGCCCAATAATCGTAGTACCAAGGATTCCGTATCAGACATTAACACTCCACTGATGCTGATATTCCACCTGTCTAAGCCAACGTGTGTTTCTGATAGACTAGTAATGCATGTTCTTCGTATTTGCCTGTCGTTTGTTTCAGTAGGAACATTCATAGGTAAAAAGAACATCAAAGAAGCAGTTGTGATTGACGAGGATCTACTGCTGTGGGCATTGACAGAACTATAATTTTTGGTGTAAGTGTACATGGTAGTGATTGAAGTGGTGAAAGAATTTACACCGTATTTCGGACTGCCAGTCTTCTTTTCAAGATGTCGGGTGTTCACATGTAGATTCATTGCAAGTAACTTCGACAGCTTCGTCGGTGCGGGATTCTACGACGACTTCGTTGCCTCATCTTGAAACTTCTTGTCACCTGAAGCGTCGCAAGACTAGAAAACGTCCATCGAGGAGGTGGGTTCTTGTCAGGATGGATCTCTGTGTAGAATTTTTTTGCCTGAGCTGCGTTACACGTACTTTCAACGATAATAAATGGAAAGCAATGACCTCCTAAATGTTTTGGACCAACAACAGGAAATATAAAAAAAATAAA
Source organism: Schistocerca serialis cubense (assembly GCF_023864345.2). Taxonomy (NCBI): domain Eukaryota; kingdom Metazoa; phylum Arthropoda; class Insecta; order Orthoptera; family Acrididae; genus Schistocerca; species Schistocerca serialis. Next base: position 737,162,933 of record NC_064643.1, on the reverse strand, counting down.
GTAAAATAACTGGAGAAGGCAAATTAGTAGAAATAATGTTCTTAATATGGTATTGTTGTCATTTGTCAAAAATTATCGAACGAACATACGATTATTTACTATAAAAAATCAAGTTTTGGTCTTTATTCATACCTTTGCTGAACATGTTATTCATAGTGGAGAAGGCTTCATACAAAATTTATATGTATCATAATATTTTGTAGCGAAGAGTTGTATTCTGTTGTGAGGGCTGGAGGCTGTATGTGGGTTGAAGGATGTAACGCGCTGTTACCCCTATGTCTCACTCTTACTTTTTTTTTGTTACGACAAACTCTTCAATGCTGGAGAGTTACATACCGCCTATGATCACGAACAATTCTATATTCTACGAATATAGAGACGTCGACTATCTTTTTGTAATCAAAGTCTCCAGAAGTCTGTTAATCATATCCTTAGTTAGCTCATTACTAATCGGTGTCCAGTCTACATTATTGTTTATCAGTGTAACTTGTCTTAACAACCGTTCACCAGTATTCAGGGAAATCTCCAGTTGATAAAGAAGCCATAGTTGCTAATTTCACATTTAAGAAATCCTTTGGAATGAAGCAGGAACAAGGAACAAGTAAAGGTGTGGACATCTACATTGATAGAAAATGGAAAGATAAAAATACTGGACTATAAATATGTAAATTAAAGCATAATGTTAGTAGGAAAGAAAGGTCCAAGAAAATTATTATAATAATAGCAACTTATACCCCAGATGAAGGAAAAACTGACTAGTGCAAGGCCATCTGCAACACTTACAATAGATCCTAAACTGATGAAATAACAGTCAGGTTTTACTTAAGGGGGTTTTCAATGGAATAGATGGAAACATATCCACTCAAAAATATAGGCACATTTGAAGAAACCGTTTGTAAGGAAACGGAAAAATGCTCAAAGATTTGGCTACCTTTAGTCATTTAAGTATTACCAGTAGTTTCCTTAGGAAGAAAGCGATATACAAATTTACTTGGCGAGCAAGAGGATATAGACCTAGTATAGATTACATAACAATAAGTGATGTATTTCCAGGGCAGGTTAGAGGTACCAGAGTTTATCGAGTAGTGGATATTGGATCAGCACTTCCTCATGGTGTAAATAATTGACAGCTATACCAAATGGAGAAATCCGAAGAAGCCAGTTATGATTAAAAAAAACAACAAGTTCTCAAAATTTAACTTTTAGAATATGGCAGCATAAATGGTCTCTACCAAAAGCAGACGACACGAACATTAGCAAATTTATAAACGGTAGAAGACTTGGAACAAGAATAGGAAAATATAAAAACAACTGTATCAAAAGTTGCTATTGAGATTCTAGGGAACAAAAGGAAATGCAGGAAAGATAGAGGCGTGAGGATTTAGACGCAAGAGGTGGAAAAAGCTTTTATGGGATAACAAGACGCTTTCATGCCGTGTATTGATAATCCCACTAATGAAAGTATAACGAATACAAAGAGATGAGGAATATGCGAAATACATAACTCGGAAAGCTCCCGCAGAATCACCACAATGCTTTACCAACAATACAGACTAGAACTACATGACAGACAAACTATCTCTTGTAAAGTACTGTAATCACTCAACAGACAGTAAACTGATTGTTTGCATGCTAACAATATGGGCGCGAATGAATGAATAAGTCATTATAAAAAGTTGTGACATGGTAATACCTCAATTTAGACGTTACCTGAACTGAAGACTGGCTGAGAGTCAAAGTAATACCTATCGTTACAAAGGCTATTAAAACAAATGCAGTCGCTATCAAGGAATAACCCTCGTGGTTTCAGCCCATAAATTATATGACAAAATTCTGAATGCAAGACTTACGATATCATGAAAACGCTATCATCTGAAGAACAATCAAGTTTTAGGAAAGGGCGATATACTATTCACAGTTTATTTGTACTGTAACAAGATATATAAATGAGATGAGAACTCAATAGAGAAAACCGTCACGTTTCTGTCGATTTCGAGGAAACATTCGATAATGTGTGCAGAGAAATTCTATGAAATACCATTGCTGGACGAGGCTAACCATCTCAGCTCGTAAATGCTATTAAGTATCTATAGATAACCTCTTGTTAGATATATGGGAAATATAACAACAAAGCCAACCAGTGAACACTAACAAAGGGGGAGAACAAGGAAGCTGTGTTTCTTCAACACTGATCAATAAAGTTATCAGTAAATGGAAAACGTGGAATATAAATGGAGTATTTATAGATCGTGACACTAGACCAGTGGTTCCCTACCTGTAGGTAACTACGCCCTGAGGGACAGAATGAAATTTTCAGAGTTGTAAAAGCTAAACGATACGATTCTGTGTCCACGAAAATACCTTACTCTCATACGATCATTACCAGCATCACAATTTTGTAAGACTATTATTAATTATTTAAGTTATCAATAATTAATTTTCCTCAGCTAGTAGCATTAATACGGTAGAGGTTACGGGTTCCTCGTGTAGTCCAACCACTGCACACATATGTTGTGATCTGTCCTGTACATCGCTGATGATAATAGTGAGACATATACGTTACAAAAGCATTACCACAAGAAAATATCTTCTCCAAGTTGTAAATAGTGCTTGTAGCAGTCTAGAACTTGCTCCATTACTCGCTTCGAAGCAGTGAAATGAATTAATTGACAGAATGACACAACAGAAACTACGTAAGGGCTACGATACTGCCGACGACAGAATTGTTATTATCATTACTATTATTATTGCCGCTGCGATTAGATAAAAAGCATTGACAGCCTCAAGTCTTCCAGTATCTGCATGTTCAAAAGTTACGAGTGCAATGATCAAGTGATTTGCGAAGAGTAAGTGAAGTGCACACATTTTAGCTTACTTGATTTCGGATGGGGTTACAGTATGCAGGTGAAGCAAGTGTCGCAATGGAGAGGGGTAATGGTGGGGAAGTATGTTTTGTAATAAGAGTCTACCATCACTGCCGGCCGTGGTGGCCAAGTGGTTCTAGGTGCTTCATTCCGGAACCACGCAAGTGCTACTGTCGCAGGTTCGAATCCTGCCTCCGGCATGGATGTGTCCCATACTGCTCAGAGCCATTTGAACCAATCTACCTTCACTGTGGATAATTAGCTTTCTTGTCTGAGAAGGAATTGCGGGTAGCACTAGCGATGCATCACGAATTCCTTCATTATTCATTCTCACACACCTCTCCCCCCACCCTCTGCCCCGCTCCTAAACAAACAAACTAAATATCATTCAACTTCCAACATTTAAAAAAATAAAAATATTCCAAGAAAAGTCTTTCGTTCTACAGTTTAATAGGTGCTAAAATTGGTGACAATGTGAGAGCTGTGAGAGGGCGGGAAGGAACAACATACATCTGGGAGAGAGGTGGTAGTCAGAGGTTTTACTTAATGTCTAATTGTACTAGGGGTGATAGTCTAAGAATCCTTTGGAATCATTGCACTGGACTAAATGTAATTTTGCATGTAGATGACCTAATTCTGATTACAGAAAATGAAGATGACCTTCAGATGGGATTGTATAAGTTGCAAAGAAAGTAGAATGTAGGCTCAAGGAATGAGGTTTCTAAGAAGACTGGGAGGTTGTACAAGGGAAGATCGAAAAAAATAAATATATAAGGAAGGCAAGGTTTAAGCATATGCAACCTGAACGAAAAAATAATGGGAACTAGGGGAAAATTAAATGAACATGTAGATCCTGTGGGTAGACAAAGATTCCAGGTTAAAATATAAATGCACTGGAAGAAGAAATGTAGGAAGACCATACAGGAGGTGGAGTACCGTAACACACAATTTGCCTAATACACGAAATGAAGAAGAAGAAGAAGACCGAAGAAGATGACGAAGAAGAAGAAATCCTTTGCACAAAAATAATATGAAATACTCATGTGGAAGCTCACTAGTTGGTGTGATAGACATTCTAAAACATGGATAATTCCACGTCTGTGATTCGTGCCCCGGAGTTTGTGCAGTGCTCTACGCGAGGTTCGCGCCCACAGGCACAATTAATTAGCGGCGTGTCCGCTGGAACGCTGCCCAATAGCACTTAGCTCATCTGTGCACCTGACGATGACATCGTGGTTGCTTGCCGGAACACTGACACTCCTACAGTGTCAGAGTTCAGGCAAACGACCATGCTGTCATCGTCAGGTGCACAGATGAACTGAGAGCTTTTGGATGAAATACGGGGCTAATGCAACTAAGTAATTTGCCAATTATCTGCACTCATGTAACCGCTACATATTTCTAGATCACACTTTCTATTTAATCAGTATGTTGTCATTAAGAGTTTTTCTTTGTAGTCACCGTACAGATTCAAATGTGCAGCAGAAGATGAAGTCATTTCAAAATGAATTCATGCTCAATTCTGACGAGGTTAAGGAAAGCCATCACTGTTTTCTCAAATAAATCAACACATTTTCAGCTTCTACAGATCTCAGGACTCCAATAAACATACAGTGCTATCCGTATCAGACCGGACTTACTGGAGACCTGAAGTGTATACAAATAAAGGCAGCGTGATTTCTGACATTACTGCTTGAATTTAGGGAGAGTGTATCAGGAATGTTGAAAACACTTAACTGGCAGACGCACTGTGAATGCTACAGTACATATAGCGAATACCTGCTTAGTAGAGGTCAATACTCATCCTCTGGATCACAAACCATAAACACTCTTCAGCCTTGCAAGCATCTATTCTACAGAGATGGTACAGATAAAATCAAGAGAACAACTGCTCCCATAAAGACGTATTCGGAATACGCTGACATAGTGTGATAACGTCGATGTTGTGTACAGTTTGTATAAATGATCTTGTGGATAATGTCGAAAGTACCATAAGGCTGTTCGCAGATGATGCCGATGTCAAGAGGATGATAACCACACGAGAAGGCTGTAGTGATGGTTCCGGAACTAGCTGTTAATCCTGAGCGTAACTAATTCTTAAGTTTTGCCCATAAACTGGGGACAAAGTCCTTTATTTTTCTGTCATATTGGTGACAAATCGCAGGAAACAGTAACTACCATTAAATCTTAAGAGGAGAACATGGAAAGTGTCGCTACCCGCTGTCCCAGTAACTTCTATGAGTGACTTATCCGTAGATATTCAACCGTTTCTGAGAAAACGAAGGCCAATGTTCCGCCGTAATGTATATATGTATTTTAGCACACAGGCAGTCAAACCGAACCGGTGGTAGCGGCCAGCGTCGCGAATTCGCTATTTTGCGCCCCTTGTTGAAAGACGATTTTTTAAATTTTTAAAAAATTTTATTTTATTTTATTTCTGGACTCTAGTTCGTAGAGGATTACTAGAAAAATGGGTCATATGAAATTACTGGAGACAAGTGCTCATGTTAACTGCCAATTTACAGCTGGTTTTCGCAGTGTGTGTTACACATTTATTATATAATATGAACCATGGACATTGCCGTCCATGGGGGTGGCTTGCCTGCCTTAGCGATACAAATAGCCGGGCGCAACCACACCAGATTGGTATCTGTTGAAGAAACGTGTGGTTTTTGAAGAGGGGAAGCAGCTTTTTCAGTAGTTGGAGGAGAAACTGTATGAATAGTGCACAAATCTGCCGTTGTAACATGAACCAAAATAGCCTGGCTGTGGTGATACTTCGAACGGCTCAAAGCACGGGGAAACTAAAGCCGTAATTTTCCCGGCGGTTGCCGGCCGCGGTGGTCTAGCGGTTCTAGGCGCTCAGTCCGGAACTGCGCAACTTCTACGGTCGCAGGTTCGAATCCTGTCTCGGGCATAGATGTGTGTGATGTCTTTAGGCTAGTTAGGTTTCAGTAGTTCTAAGTTCTAGGGGACTGATGACATCAGATGTTAAGTCCCATAGTGCTCAGAGCCATTTGAACCATTTTTTTTTTCCGACGGCATGCCGCTCTACTGTATAATTAATTGATAATGGTGTCCTCTCGGGTGAAATATTTCGGTGTTAAAATAGTCTCTGAAACGGATCTCCGGGCTAGCACTATTCAGGATGATGTCGGCATCGGAAGAAACAAAACTGGCGTTCTACACATCGGAGCGTAGAGCTGTAGGTCCGTCAATCGGGCATGTAGGTTCGAAAATTTGAAATGGGGAATGGATAAGTTGAAATAGATGCAGTGGGAATTAGCGAAATTCGGTGGCAGGAGGAACAGGAGTCTTCCTCGGGGGAATACAGAGTTATAAATACAAAGTCAAATAGGCTTAATGCAGAAAAAGCTCTAATTATGAATTATTAAATAGTTATTCGTGTAAGATACTATGAACAGCTTAGTGAAAGCATTATTGTAGGTGAGATGGACACATGGCCAACATGTACGACGGTACTACAAGTTTATATGTCGACCAGCTCTATAGATGGCAAAGAGATTGAAGAAATGTATAATCAGATAAAAGAAATTACTCAGGTAGCTAAAGGAGTCGAAAATTTAATTGTGAAGAGGGACTGTTACTCGACAATAGGAAAAGGAAGAAGGAAGAGATGAAATATAATGGGTGAAAATGGACGAGGGGTAGAATGAAAGAGGAAGCCACCTGGTAGAATTTTGCACGGAACATGATTCAGTCATCGCTAATAGTTGGTAGCATTATAAAAGAAGGCTGTATACATGGATGGACCCTGGACACACCGGAGGGTTTCGGGCTGGTTACGTAATGGCAAGGTAAAGACTTAGGAACCAGGTTTTAAATTGTAAGACATTTTCCGGGGCAGATATGGAGTCTGAACATAATTTATTGGCTATGAACTGTAGATTAAAAGAAAAGGAATTGCAAAAATGTTGGAAATTAAGGATATGGAACCTGGGTAAGAATAAATGACCAGAGGATGAGAGTTTCAGAGGGAGCATTAGGCAATGATTGACTAGAACAGATGAAAGAATACAGTAGAAGAATGGGTAGCCTTCAGAGATGAAATAGAGAAAGCATTGGAGGATCAAATACGTAAAAAGACATGATCTAGTAGAAATTTTTGGGTAACAAAAGAGATGTTGAATTTAATTGACGAAAGGAGAAAATATATAAATCTTGTAAATTAAGCAGACGAAAGGAAATAGAAAGATATGAAAACTGAGACTGACAGGAAATGGAAAATAGCTAATCGGTATTTAGAAGCGAATTTCACTAGAGGAAATCTAATTACCTTCTACAGGAAAAATAAAGGGACCTTTGGGGAAAAGAGAAGCAGCTGTGTAAATATCAAGAGCTCAGATGGAAAACCTGAAAGGTGGAAGGAGCATGTAGAGAGTCTGTACAGGGGATATGAACTTGATGGTAATATTACAGAAAGCGAACTGGACGTTAATGAAGATGAAATGCGAGATACTTTGTGAAGAACTTGACAGAGCTCTGAAAGAAGTGTAAACAAGATCCAGAAAGAAGACGATATTACGTTAGAACTAATCACAGCATTAGGAGAGACAGCCAAGACAAAACTCTTGAATCTGGTGTGCAAGATTTGTGAGACAGGCGCAGTACCCTCAGAGCTCAAGACAATATAACACTTCCAGTTCCATAGAAATCAAGTGCTGACAGGTGTGGAAATTACCAAACCATCAGTGTAATAAGTCACAGTTGCAAAATAGTAACACAAGTTGTTTACCGAAGAGTGGACTGACTGGCAGAAGCTGACATCGGAGAAGATCAGTTTGGATTCCGGAGTGATGTAGGTACGCGCGAGGCAATACTGACCATGCAACTAATTCAACAAAGTAAGTTAAGGAAAGGCAAATCTATAATTATAGCATTTGTAGATTTAGAGAAAGTTTTGACAATGTTGAGTAAACACTCTCTTTCAGTACATGAAATATATTCGAAATTGCCAATATATACACTCTGAGCTGAATAATGAAATGGCGGCAATGAAAATTTGGGCCGCACCGGGAGTCGATCGCAAGTTAATCGCTCATTGCGAGCAGTCGACTTACAATTAGGCTATCGAGTACGACACACGGCGAGACACAAACTTCCGTATGTCGCCAACCATTTGGCTGCAGCTTTGCTTGTAAATCCATTATGCGTATTCCCGTACAGGCGTGTAATTTTACATGACATTCGGTTGCCCTGTGTTGGCGTATAATTACGATATTTCTTTGCCCGCGTAATTCCGAATTACGATGCAACGTTCCTTCGGGGAAAGAAGAAATTTCTGGCACAATTTCACCCAAAGAAGGGATAGGCTGATAGGACGCATTCTGAGGATCACAAATTTAGTAACGGAGGAAGTTGGCGAGGGGGGTGGGGAAACAAAATTCGTAGAGGGATACCGAGAGATGGATATCGTAAGCCCATTCAGAAATATGAAGGGTGCAGTTTTTATTCGAAGATGAAGAGGCTCGAACAGGATCGAGTAGCATGGAGAGCTGTATCATACCAGCCTTCGGACTGAAATCCACAATAACATATGTGCGTAGGGGATTTGCAAGGGTTACAATTTTTTTAACTTCTCGTAACATTATATTTTATTACAATATCAGTTCTCATATTATTTCTTGTATTTTATTCTTACGTTGATTCTTCAAGAAGATTTGATGCTTAATGCCCGGTGTAGAAACATTCAAAACAGAGAAATTCCGGACACCATGGCCATGGCGTAAAGACAAGTTTACCATAGTGACATATCATCGTATGAAGCTCATTTCGGAAAGGAACGTTGTTAACAGTGCTGAAGATTTCACGGACTGGCAATAAGTTTGGGGCAAACTACGCATAACGGATTTTTTTTTCCGAATGCTGGCGCTCACAGTTGATTACGAATCAAGAAACACTTCAGGAATTTATCGAAGCAATTTCAAATAATCTTCTCATTCTTTTATTTATTTATTTAATTCGTTTAAAAGACAGAAAATTAGTAGACCAATAAGAGTCGTGTTATTTGGACACACACTGGAAAAAGTCCGTGTAGTAATCTTCTACTGGCATGGACAGATAAATGAAAGACAAACAAAAATAAAATCAATAATGGATTTCGAACACGGTGTACGAAATTTCGAAGCCCCTACGGAGGACACTGTGTCATCGCTTCAGCACATAGCGTATTCCCAACACTTTGACCCTCGTTTTCTCAGAAAGCTATACAGTATCTACGGATAATCTGAGGCACATGGTCGCTTATTTTGACCATTCTTACTCTGTTCGAAGTTTCTTGGAAATCGAATTATGGCACTTGCGGTGTTATTCTTGTTAGCAGTAATCATCTGGAGTAACCTCAACAGAAATGACTACATAAGACTAATTGTAAGAATAGCTGACTTCATGCGGAGATTCACTGGAAATACCTTAAGGAGATTAAGTACATGTACGAAATAGGTGGCTTATTGATTTCATCTGTTGGCCTACCTATAAGATTTTCACCCACACCGATCCAGTACTAAAATTGCCGATCCCTCGATGTCACAGATCGTCTCCTACCAACCGATCTCATCTTCTAGTCTGGTTGCGTGACCGGTTTCATTACTCCCCAGTTCTGTTCACCACCTCCTCAGTAGTTAGATGATCTACCCGTCTAATCTTCAGCAGTCTTCTGTAGGACCACATTTCTAAAGCTTCTATTCTCTTATTGTCTAAAATGTTTATCGTCCATGTTTTACACCGATGCATTGCTACATTCCGTAAAAATACTTGCAGGAAACACTTCCTAACACTTGAATCTTTATTCGATGTTATCAAATTTCTCTTCCCTACCAACTCCTTTCGTACCATTCCAGTATCAGTTTTCTCATGACGAGAAAATAGTACCAACTACTCATGTAATGGTACATTGAGAATCATTTTTCCCAAGTACCACTCTCGAATGGAACAGGAGCCGGCCACGGTGGCCGATCGGTTCTTGGCGCGTCAGTCAGGAACAGCGCGACTGGTACGGTCGCTAGTTCGAATCCTGCCTCGGGCATGGATGTGTGTGATGTCCTTAGGTTAGTTAGGTTTAAGTAGTTGTAAGTTCTAGGGGACTGATGGCGTCAGATGTTAAGTCCCATAGTGTTCAGAGTCATTTGAACCATTTAAATGGAACCGGAAAATGGAGAAAAATACAGTCTTAACACAAATATTCTACACAATGGCTTTCCGGAGTATATATGTGGACGCAATATCAGTCATTCCCTTCTCAATCCATGCGTGAACGGAACGGGAAGAAATATTGCATACTATGGTGACCAAAATTAAAAGTAACAAATGGAAATTTGCCAGGCTGTATTTATTTTGTCACAAAACAGTATTAAGAGGTGATAGTAAATTAGAAACAATGTAAAGAATACACAAAGCGAACAACTGCAATGCGCGTAACGGTAGGCAAAGACGTTCTTGGTTTTTTTCCAAATTCCGACAACTAGTTAATGTGGTCAGTAGGGTGCGTGACCACCTCTGGTAGCAATACAGTCCTGAGAACGACAGATCATGCTGTGAATGATATCATCAGTCTCATGATGAAGCAAATATGGCCATTCTTCTTTGGAAAGCTGCTCGCAAGTCTTGGAGAATGGTTGGTGGATGATGAAGTGATGCAACCCGTCTTCCTAGAGCACCCCAGACATATTATATGGGATTCAAATCGGGAGAGGTAGCAGGCCACACCATGCGTGCAGTATCTTCCGTTTCGAAGAAAACATCAACCCCTCTTTCTGTATGAGGTCGATTATTATCGTCAATGATTACCAAGTTTGGGCCAGCACCGCCTTCCAACAACCACACATGAGGTCCCCAGATCTCGATATCTGACAGCAGTTAAACGTTGCCGATTCACCCATACAATCTCATGAAGAGGCGATCAAGTGGTCAACATAATCCCTGAACACAATATTATGGATCCTCCTCGATAGCAGTCTCTTTCTATAAAGTTTGGGTCCCGAAATGGAGTTCTGCGTTCCCTCCAGATGCGAGTGCGCCGAAAATCACTATCCAGACCAAATCATGACTTATCTGTGAAAAGAGCATTGTCCCACTAATCTGCCAACCTGGTGGCATGTTGACACTCCACTCTAGACGTTCCCTTCTGTGAAGACGCATCAGAAGTACATATGCTGCAGGTCTCCAACAATAAAGGGCATTCCACCGAAACCACATGAACATAGTTCGTCTCGATACAACACGTTCAGACGACGTTGTGTTGTCAGATGACAGTTGCTGTACAGTGCTAAAGCGATACTATCGTGGACTTGCATCAAAATAGCGGTCCTCTCTTTGTGATATCACTCCCGATCAGCCCTTCCATGGTATTTGGGGTAATGTTTCTGTCTCTACAAGTGTTTCCACGTCCGAGAAACAACATGACGATTCACATTAAGCCATCGGGCTTCATCAGTTCGCGACCGTCCTCCTAGTTCTTCTTATGGCCCTCCACCGCAGAGGGTCTGGTCGGCGTCTTCCTCGTTCAATACTGCACCATCGGTGACTGTATGCACAGCGACTGTGCATGTGGGATTACCCAGCAAACACTACCCCATTTGATAAGTGCCCTGACGTCATCGTTGATGTGGTTGTCCGTTGACCGGAATGTCATTTTCCGTGGAGAAGACGATTGTTTGGACATCTGCTGACAGTTTGTAAGATTATACGGTGAATTAGACACAATATGTGGAAATAACCGTTGGTTGCTTTAATTTTAAACACTAGTGTATATATAGTCTGCCCCACGCTTCACGGAATATAGATACAGGCGTGTTGAGTTCGGTAAAGGTAAAGGTTATAGTTCCTAACATTAGTAGAAAGAATGCTAACGTTTCTTTTGGCTGTATAAACACTAATTCCTGAAAAGTATGTAGGATTCTTTTGCTGTCTGCATCTACACAGACTTATACCAGTGTATCAGCTTCCAGTAGTAGGCAGCGATGAAATGCAAATGTCCGACGCGGACAACACGCAGCACATTTCCTTGCTGACGGGGAACATTCCTGAAATCCTAGCTCGTTATTGCCCTATGGCGTGGGAACCGACGCACCTGGCTTCACGTTATCCTACTTGGGAATAGCATTTATGTAAATGCAAGAAATGAGGTTCCTCGTACTAGAACCTGCTCCCAGTCACGAAATTGGCGCATATATTTCTTCTTCTTGCAGCAGCAACAGACAGTCCGCCGTTCTTTAGCGGTAGGGTTGCACAAACGCTGCTGGCAGACTTAGATCGTAGTGAAATCATAATTCTGGAGCGTTTTAATATCTGTCGTTAAGCACCAAAAGTCTAACTGCAGATGAAGAAAGACTTTATTCATCATTAAGTATGCACGACGCGTTTCGGAATTTTTTCCATCTTCAGGAATCCAAGTGAAAAAGTAGGACAAGGACAAGAACGTTACCAACTGTGTACGTAACATGAGCATAACAGACTACGTACAGAACTGGTAGTGATCGTATGCTAGTTGTACCTTTGTATCTGGATTCCTGATGATGGAAACAATTTCAAAACGCGGTATCCAAACTTTTTTATCAATAAAGTTATTCTTCACCTGCTGTATGACTTTTTATGCAACTTAGCCAGGTTAACTAAATGTCTCCGTGCATTTACTATAATGGTCACTAGCCTAATATGTGAATTTATGTCACATTTTTATTGATTTAATATCTGTCGTTCCCCACTGATATCTTCATGTATTATAGGAAGCACAACTTCATTACAAAGAAATATATTCGCCTGTAGAAGAAGAGCAACCTGTATGAAAATTATGTTTTTGTTACAGGCTGCTTTCGTTGATAATTCCACTCGAGTCTAATTATATTCTGAAATTGTAATAAGACAGGTCCTGGTCATTATACATCGTAACAGGGCTTCATTGTCTAAACGTCCAGAGTGACATAAAACGGTAGCGATCCCGTCTTACAGCCATAAAAAAAAATCCTAAAACAGTATTAGTCGAAAAGCCGTGTTAGAAAATCATCAGCAGGTATGAAAATCCTTTATTGTCATTACTAGCAGCTTATATTGTTGAAAACTCGTCAAGCTCATAAAGAAAATGCCGCTGTTATAATCTAAGCTACAGATCAGACGATGTCTAACATTAATGCACTCTACAGCCTTAAAAGTTCTCAGAAGAGGTTCCGTTACGTTTATTTCATTTTTGCTGTCGCTAGATAATCTGCACAATTTTTAAGCTAACGTTCGAGTGTTTGTTTGACTATATGTAGTTGGGGGATAAGCACCTCGTTCATATTTACGCATATAATTCCTGTGCCTCGTAGTAAGAAAAATAAAGCTCTTACACACCCGCTGGTAATGGTACATTTAGGCTTTCGTTAATCATCTGTAATCTGATGACTCTCTGATGTTGAAAAAACAAATTTATTTCATTTCACCATTGGAATTTTTTGTTATCTTTGGACCGTGATTGTAGGCAGAAAGGAGTATTACACCAAAGAGTACGCTGATGTTTATGTAATCTTTGGAACGCGTTGGAATTAGGAATGGCTTAGTGCTTTATGATTTCTTTACAGGCTAACTGTCAGCAGCCCTTGGTCATGTAGTTTGCTTCGCTGCCGTAAGATCGTAAGCGATTCCAGGCGGGGTATGATATTTTTCTTCGCTCGACGACTACGTGTTTCTGTTGACCTAATCATCTCTTTTTAATCGAAGAGCAAGTCACCTAACTGAAATAAGATACTAGGAGTTGCACCAGGCAGCCGCAGAATACCAGACGGGAACTCTCGGACAATAATGACTTAACGTTCAGGCATTTCATAAACTAACTGTAGTCTGTTGTTCTAAAAAATGGCTCTGAGCACTATGGGACTTAACATCTGAGGTCATCAGTCCCCTAGAACTTAGAACTACTTAAATCTAGCTAACCTAAGGACATCACACACATCAATGCCCGAGGCAGGATTCGAACCTGCGACCGTAGCGGTCGCGCGGTTCCAGACTGAAACACCTAGAACCGCTCGGCCACACCGGCCGGCTGTTGTTCTAAAAAAAATACATTCAGCACAAATAGTTTTCAAAATACTCGAAATACTGCTTGTAGAGGGCGTTCGGTACGTTAACATCTGGTTATAACAGAGGACTGCTTAGCTAATTTGCGGTGAGGAATGAGTAAGACTGCCGATGGAGCAAATACACACGTTGGACAAAAATGAGGAAGTTAGCTACGTCCTACTCAAGGAAACGATCGCGGAATTTGCCATAAGCGAATTAGGGATACAACGGGAAATATGCGTCTTCATCACGGAACATGAAGTTCAGACTCAGTCTCTCGAATTTGAATAGCCGGTTCTACAGAAGGTGGCAAGTTTTCGACATGTCTGCCCTTTGCAGTCATGGAAGTCTTGGTCGTGAAATGAAGACGCGTCAGCAGTGCAAGTCTAGAAGACCTTCAATTTCAGATCGTCATAGTGTCTCGTGATTGGTTGAGCAATGTTGTTCCTCATTTAAATGAGTAATGAAATATGACATGGGTGGTGTTCAACTACACGTTTATTGGCTGCATGTTGGTCCTCTTCTGCGGATGTGTGCCGCCAGCAAGGAATACTGATTTCCTTCTTCTCATACATTTCTGCTTAGAGAGGTATAGTAGTGATTAATATACAGGACTTTAATTTGTAAACGTTGGAATTCATGTTCTATTTTGAAGATTAGATTTCCACTAATTTCTTCGCGTAATTGAGACTATTTCTGACCTCTTATCTTAAGAAATCGTACAATCGGTTTTCTAGACCGCACGTATCCAATCACAACTTGTGTTCTGTCTCCAATGATTTCGTCAACCGGACATTGCTTCTACATGTCCAGCTCTTCCATACATATCCCGCATTGTAACAAACATACCGTTGGATAATTCAAGCGCTCCACACAGTCATCCATACTATTTGTAGCCAGTAGAAATCAGAGCCAAAAATCTTCTGCCACCGACATTAACATCACCGCACTCAGTGATCCAAGTACACAGTTCTTCAAAATTTGTGGACGAGATAGATAAAGCAACACAACATATTGTCACGAAGAAAAAGGTGTAATTAGATGAATGACGAACACTAACTTCACTTAACGAAGGTTTATTCAGCACTTGCACATACAAGAGCGTGGAGCGAACATTCCAGTACAATGATTCTTGACATTTGTGGATACTTTTAGAATGTACTCGAACCGCATATAGAAATTAAAATTTTACAATTCAAGTGAGTTTTGAACTCACAGTTCTCCCTGCAAGAGTCTGGTATCATAATAACTATACCAAGGTGACTGTGCTACTCATGTTCTTCTGCGACAATATTAACTACTCCGTAGAAATGAATCAAACAGCCGGAGCATGTTTCCAGACTTCTCCCAGTGGTGCTCAGGAAGCTGGACGTCATATGATGTGAGCCATGCAAGCATGACTATAACACCAAACGGCACTGGCGACAAGGAACGGGAAAAGACAGTGCTTGTCAATAAGTGAGCAGTTACGGTACACTGTAGTGGTGGTGTTCACTGTTTTATCGTGGCCTGGAGACGGCGTTTGGATGACTTCACACGGGAAAGAGACACCAGTAAACAGGAAGAAGGACGCAGTGTGACATGTGTAGCCCTGGAGTTTGGTATTGCTGGCAGCATCGTTTTACATGTATGAGGAGCTTACCGAACCACTGGCACTGCTGCCGAAGGAGAGGTTGTGGACGACCACAGTCAACGACAGTAGCTGATGAGCGCTAAATTGTGCAACAGAGGGAGGGGTGTGGTGTGCGTTAGTTGGGGGGGCGGGGGTGAGGGGAGGGGCTGCAGCGATGCTTACAGCTAAGCACGCAATCTCACGCTCCACAGCGGTACAGCTACTGCAAACTGCTGGTCTCTTTGCTCGACAACGAGTACTATTTGTTTCGTTGACACTCGCACATCGCCGGCACCGTTTGCGGTGGTGCAAAGGGTATAGATGCAGAACCAGCGAGGAGTAGGGTAGAGTGCTCCTCTCGGATAATGCCATATTCAGTAGCTATTCTGGTCATACCTTCATTCGGTGAACACGTAATTCACTCAGGAACATTGTCGAACATGATCGTCTTGGTGATGCCTGTATTATAGTGTGTGGAGATATTACACTAGGCACATATACTATTAGAGATGGCATCGCGTACACAATGTATATTTTGTATCCCGCCTGGAAGGTGGCGCGTGGGTCTGCTCCTGAAAACTGAAAGGTTGGCCGAATGACGAAAGCGAGTAGGAGCAGGAGAGGTAAAACACTTCTGTACTGCGTGTAAAATTATAGATCGATTACTATAGGGACAAACAAGTTAATAAATGGTTAAATAACTTTGCAATCATGAGCACGTAGGTACGAAGCCTTAGACCCGTCGTAAGTAGTGCAAAGTCTCTATATGAAGCGAATGAGATGCGAAGTGTCCCGACCTTCTGCTCTTGATCAAAAGGGCTGATTCTGGAGCGGAGCTCGTAGAGCTCCACAGCGCCGGCTAGAGGGCGCTGTCGCTGTGTGTGTCGTAGTGCCCACCAAAGAACTTGCACCTACGGCGTGGCATCGTAGCTATCGATACCACAGTATAAAAGGGCAGTGCTTTGGTGGAAATATTTGTACACAGGTGATCCATGAAAAAAGGTTTTCGAAGTTATTATGGCTGCACCATGGAAATTAACAGATTTTGAACGTGGAATTGTTAGGGAACTGAGCATTTTGAGACACGCAGTGTCAAGAGTGTACCGGGAATATCAAATTTCAGGAATAGCTCTCACGAAGGACAACGAAGTGGCCGACGGACTTCATTCGACTACCGAGAGCAGCTGTGTTTGCCTAGAGTTGCCAGCGCTAACAGAGATAAAACAGTGAGTGAAATAGCCACAGAAATGAGTGTGAGACATACGGCGAACGTATCACTTCGGACAGTGCAGCGGAATCAGGAGTTAATGAGCTATGACATCAGATGACCGGCGCGAATGCGTTTGCTAATATAAGCTCGACATCGCCTGCAACGCCTCACCTTGAAATGGAATATATCGGTTGGACACTAGACGACTGGAAAATCGTGGCTCGGTCCAATGACTCCTGGTAGACCCTATGAGGCCGCGCGGTGTAACCGTGCGGTGTAGGGTGGCTTGCCAAGGTTCGCACGGCTATCCCCGTCGAAGGTTCGAGTCCTCCCTTGGGCATGGGTGTGTGTATTATCCTTAGCGTAAGTTAGTTTTGGGTGTGTGTGTTGTCCTTAACGTAACATAGTTTAAGTTAGATTAAGTAGTGTGTCAGCCTAGGGACCGATGACCTTAGCAGTTTGGCCCAATTAGAATTTACCACAAATTTCCAAATTTCCAAGACTCCACGAACCCACTGCCCAACTTGTCAACAAAGCATTGCGCAAGATTATCGTGACTCTATAATGGTGTGGGTTGCGTGCACATGGAGTGAAATGGGTCCTCAGCTCCAACTGAACCGATTATTGACTGGAAACGGTTATATTCGGCTACTTGTAGACCATTTACAGCCAGTGATGGACTTCTTGTTCCAAAAACAACAATGTCATGTCACCAGGCCACAACTGTTCGTGATTTGTTTGAAGAATATTGTGGACAGTTCGACTAAAGGATTTTGCCATCCAGATCTCTCGACATGATTCCCATCGAACATTTATGAGATGTAGTGGCGAGATCAGCTCGTGCATAGCATCTTGCACAGTCAACACTTTCAAAATTGTGGACAGCAATAGAGGCAAAACGGTTCAATATTTCTACAGGGGACTTCCAACAACTTGTTGAGTCCGTATCACGTCGAGCTGCTGCACTACACCGAGCAAACAGAGGTCCCAAACAATATTAGTAGGTATCCCACGACTTTTGGTGTTCAGTGTGTGTTGCATGGACGTACTGATCTCCTTATCATTCAACTCGGTACTCTTGTCGGTAAATGTTATTGTGACATTGAACTCCTCTTCTATGTCCGTCTTTCCTGGGGCACATCTGCCCCTGACTTTATTTTTGTAGATGACAATGCGCAACCACATTGAAGAAGACAGGCAGAGGAGCTCTTGGTACGAGAGGATATTCGGCCAGTGGTCTGGCAGCCACTTCCTGCGACTTACGCCCGTTTGTCACGTGTGGGATGCGTTGGCGGACGTATTGCAGCCCGTGCAGGTGCTCCAACTACCATCCAGCAGTTATCAACCACACTGGTGGAGAGATGAGTCGTTCAAATTGCTCTGAGCACTATGGGACTTAACATCTGAGGTTATCAGTACGCTAGATCTTAAAACTACTTAAACTTAATCAACCTAAGGACATCACACACATCCATACCCGATGCAGGATTCGAACCTGTGACCGTAGCAGTCGCGCGGTTCCGGACTGAAGCGTCTAGAGCCACTTGGCCACAGCGGCCGGCGGAGGGATGGATCGCCGCAACAGATAAACCCCTTGCCAACCTACTGACAAGCACGAAACCACGTTCCCACACTATATTAAGGCAATGTCGCGCCTTTTGTAATACCCAGGTGACCATCATAAACAGCGGCTACATCTGTGTAATTACTGTATTTGAATAAACTTGTCATTGCGTATTTCTTTCTGTTACCTGCTGCAGTATAGTGTAGCAGTTCTTTATTTTCATGGTCCTATTTGCATCGAACTATGTTACTTGGAAGTGGCACTTCACGCTTGAGTTACTTTAACTCTAAGTTTTGTACTCCTTTGTATCTCGGTCTTCAGCTATAATCATAACGTCATACCTTATTGTTCACAGCCTGCCCAAATTCAGAAATTCATCTACCGGTTTTGTGATTTCAGGTCTGCCGGCCGCTATGGCTGAGCTGTTGTAGGCGCTTCAGTCCGGAACAGCACAGCTGCTACGGTCGCAGGTTCGAATCCTGCCTCGGGCATGGATGTGTGTGATGTCCTTAGGTTAGTTAGGTTTAAGTAGTTCTAAGTCTAAGGGACTGCTGACCTCAGATGTTAAGTCCCATAGTGCTTAGAGCCATTTGAACCATTTTGTGATTTCAGGTCCATTTTCAGATTATCTCCGTTAAGTTCTTCCACTCACTTAGGAAATGTAATTGCATAGGCGCCAGTGCAGTGTCATCATAAACACGAGGTGGTTGACATATTTTCTGTTAAGCTGTACTCCTTTATCGATTTCCTAATTTACAGAACTGAAAATTTCATCTACTGCTTATGACTAAAGTATTTGCGATCTGGGACACCGATGCCTGACTTCATTTTCCATTCTGAATGTCTCACTATCTACGTCACACATTGTGGACGCTGTACATTAACGTTTATATTCCCCAGCATACTAAGTCACGCTGACATTATTATTTGTTAGTCAAGGATTTTGCATTCAGATTTTATTGGAACTGAGTCAAAATCTTTCCGAAATATGTGATTATTCCTTTCTCCGTTCTGAAAATTCATTAAAGAACTGAAAATGACTAATTTTTCCAAGTATTTATATTCACTACTGGAGTCAGATTGTTCCTTTGCACGATTAAAATCTAGTTTTGTTTCCTTTGGGACTGGTAATGAGCACACAGAATGAAATTTTCGCTCAGCAGTGGAGTGTGCGCCGATATGGTAATGAGTATCTTTCTCTTTAAGCAGTGTAGTCTTTTAGTACTGCATTATTTTAACTGCTTCATTAAGAAAACGCTTACAGTATGGCAGCATGGTTAAAAACTGTACAGTTGTCTTCTTCCATGAACATTCTTTAGGAAATACTGCAAGTCCTTTCTGTGTTATATTTCCTGCAGCGTTAACAATTTCTGCAGAAACACCACGTTGTTATTATCATTGTGTTCATCAGGCCGAAGACTAGTTTGATGCTACTCTCTACCGTAGTCCCTTGCTATCTTCAGATCCTACAGCTAGTGAATCTGCTTCCTGTATGAAAGGTTTGGTCACATTTTGCAATCAGTAAACACAAAACATCCTTTTTCCCCAATTCGATTCAGTACTTTCCCAATGCTTATTATATCTATCCATCTGCTCTTTAGTACTCTTGTGTGTAAAGACATTTCAATAGCTTCTGTTCTCATTCTGTCAGCTTTCCTAATCGTGCTGACTTCACTTCTACAAAAGGCTACACTTAAAGGCATCCTAGTACTTAAATTTATATTGGACGTCACATGCTGAGTGTCAGGTGGATAAGTGCACATGTCTCTACTGGTGCCTAAGAACAATGTACTAAGCAACATTACGTCATTATCAACTTAATTTTCAGACTAATAATTGTACGTATTGTGGATCTACATCTACATCTACATCCATACTCCGGAAGCCACCTGACGACGTGTGGCGGAGGGCACCTAGAGTACCTCTATCGGTTCTCCCTTCTATTCCAGTCTCGTATTGTTCGTGGAAATAAGGATTGTCGGTATGCCTCTTTGTCGGCTCTCATCTCTCTGATTTTATCCTCATAGTCTCTTCGCGAGAAATAGGTAGGAGGGAGCAATATACTGCTTGACTCCTCGGTGAAGGTATGTTCTCGAAGCTTCAACAAAAGCCTGTATGTTTTAGGATGGTTTGCGCCTCCAAGTACTCGTGGCACAAAGAAGTGTGTGTGTGTGTGTGTGTGTGTGTGAAATCTTATGGGACTTAACTGCTAAGGTCATCAATCCTAAGCTTACACACTACTTTACGTAAATTATCCGAAGGACAAACACACACACACACACACACACACCAATGCCTGAGGGAGGACTCGAACCTCCGCCGTTTGTCCATGACTGCAGCGCCTTAGACCGCTCGACAAAGAAGTCACTAGTGCTATTTTCCATCTTGTAGCACGTCAGGCATTGAAGTGAGACATGTGGACGCAAGACGAGTGGTCTACAATGACAAGCGTGGTCTTCCCGTGTAGGAAACATCAGGTAACTAATTATGTCATGTGTTTCGGTAAAGAGTGTTAGACGCAGAGAAAAACAACTAACACGCTTACGTGGTACATATACAGATAGCAATTATCATCGCTTAAGTGGTACATATGCAGATAGCAATTATCATAGTATCTTTTCGTATACCCCTAACTCCCTATATGTCTCTTCTTCAAACAAACTTTTCCCGTTAATACCACTCAACAGATTTCTTTACTTCAATCGTCGTCAATACTTTTGCTGATGCAGTAAAGAAACTTGCCTACTGCTTTCAGCGTCTCTTTTCTTAATCTAATTTTCTTAATTCCATCTTATTTCATTTAACTACCCTCCATTACACTAGCTTCAATTTCGTTTCCCATCTAACAAAATATTTTACATTCCATCCAACCTATCTTTGACGCCCTTAGACGTCCCTGACAGAAATAAAACTTCACTGGTTAAATTTTAAAACTGTTATCTATTTCTTCTTCCGTGAACTCTGCGTTCGTCCCAATATCCAACCATCCATAAGGTGAAATATAAATTTCTACTGTCTCCTTCCCGTCACTAGCTAATGAGCGTGAAGTTATTTTACCCATTTACTGGCATTGCGTGCCTGTATTTACCGAAGTAGGTGAAGCGACTGTCGAAAAGCTGCTTTAAATGAAAAGGATGAACCGATAAATCGGATTGGGGAAAATCTATTATTATTGCACGCTCTCCTAATTGCGTAAAGCAGCTTTTTTCCGTTTATAAGAAGCTTAACTAACACTGGCATGTTCCATGTGGACTATCACAATATTTGGTCCCTTTACATATTATGTAGTGTAAAGACTGTGTGACGAGTCTTCTTACCGAACGTGGTATATTAGCAATTGTTCAACCTATGTCTCAGAGGAGCGTTGAAGGAAGCCGAAGAAAGTAGACTGAGATTAGAGTTGAATGAATGGCAATGATAAGATTCGATGATGACGTTTCTGTCCTCAGTGAAAACATAGAATAGCTACTGAACTTGTCGAATGGACTGAACAGTTCAACGAGCGCAGAGTACACCATATTATGACTACAGTATCGTGGAGAAACGGAAATGACAGAAGCGATACATTTCACGTAAAAACTGTAGCTTATGTTATAGACAAAAGAAACAAGATAGTGTACGAGAGACGAGACAAGGACTTGACAAGAAAATTAGCGGACGTGGAGGACTGTTCATTCCCTTGATTCCAATACTGGAGTATAGCAGGAACTGATCCTTATTTTCGAACGAGTTTTGGAGATGATTGCTTTAAAGACTGACGAGGTAAGGGATCGGGTTACTCGCTGAACTGATGTGGAAAGTAGTTCGTGGAAAGCACTGAGTGCTGTACGGAGAGGACGAGATTGGTACAGATTTCGCTAGTAATTAATCGATTTATTTGATACTGGAATACATTTACTTGCATGAATCTGTAACTAAATTTAATCTACGTGTGACAGTGATAATAGTAAAAGTTCTGTTGGCGTATGCTTCGTTCCACCGACGTATCACATCTGTCGTGTGAATGTCGTGTTGCAAAATTTTGTTCACATTACACACCAAAGTAAATGTGGTACGACAGGCGACACGAACTCATGAAATCCAATTCAATTAAAAGGTTGTACTTTAATCAGTATTATATCAAAGTAGGAACATTAAAGCATTCGTTTGCTCATAAAGTATAGCAGAGGGGGATCTGGAATTCTCGAAAAAAATTTACACACAAAGTATAAACTGATGACATGTATGAGCAAGTTATTTTCATAATGTTACATTTTCGGGATAAGGTAGATATTCAAATTTTTAAATGTCACCTTCATTATCTTATCCAACAAATCTAGTTAAAAGGAACATTTATGAATGGAGATGGCTAAACAATGGAACTGACATCCCGTCAGGGACATCTTTTAAAATTATACTCTTATACTTCTTTTAACTTTTATGGTTGAGTGTACAGAGTCTGTCCCATCAAGATTCTTCTGACTGTAATGCACAAATTAGATTGGGATTCTGTGTAACTGGAACTGTCTACATTTAAACAGTAGCCCAGTTATCCAGAAACACTGAACAGCTCCCCAGGTTCGTCACCTACTTGTGTGTTTGCGCTAGTTAACGTTTTCCCTGCTCGTTTCTTATTTCCTCTAAATATGTATCGGAACTATAAGTTTTCAGTTTGTAGAAGAAAAGGTGCCTCAAACAATTACAAAATGAATAACGTAGCGGCGGACCCTGCAAGGCATGCACCACGATGAACTGCATCTACAGAATGTTGCATGTTTTTGTTATCGTATATGGTTTCTTGACTAACTTTTGCAAAGCATATTATGATAGCTATAATCACCTGTATATTTTCAAATAGCAAAATAATCTTTGATAGTGTTTTATGACTGTCGCAAGCGGTGGAAGCAGAGCTGCACTTTCTGGACTGGTTCGGCTGTCGCTACTCGCGTATCTTCAATGATACGATCTTCAACTTAACACCTAGTGTGCTTGAGGCCGTCAGTGCCACACAAATTTCTTTTGTGAGCTTGAGCAGCTTTTTTGCAATAGACAAAAGTATTGTAGTTTAAATGAGCCTCTGGATTGAAGACTGGATCTTGTCTCGTTAATGATGGCCGAATAACATCGTTTCATCGGAAAATAACCGCCCAGAGCAGACCCGTTATGTGTACTTGTTGGTACAGATTCGCAGGCTGGAACTCGGATTTTCCACAGCCTGAAACTGCTTGTAATACCTGCCGGAAATGCCATAAAACGTTACGACATATTCATGGGGCTCTGTTCTATCACTAAAGTTATTCTTGCAGTGCATGTTCCTGTCATCAGGACGTCTATCCCACTTGTGACATTCAGTACAAGTTCTTTCGTGTCATGGAACATGGTATTCTTTATCTGACCACGGTAAGCATCCGACGTTACAGAAAAGGAATTCCCTAAGTCAACTAGCACATGTAAAGGTTGGCCATCAAAGATGACACTAACGAGATTTCCTGAAATTTGGGTGACGATATCTCCCATAGACTTTTGTCTTTTGTGATTCTCTCAGCCTCGTAGATGGTTGCCTCGCATAGTTTCCCTGAATTCTTCATTTAGCTGGTACCTCCATATGGCGACGGAGAATGATTACGGTGTGTCGAAGAGAGGCCTCGTCCACGATACGGCGATGGACTTCATACCAGACGTCGACTGTAAACATCTGCGGTTTACTGGCTTCAATAGAACTGTTATACTGGTTGACATCTGAGGCATAATAGTTCTCAAAGACTCAGCTTGTTTCCCTGTCCACAGCTTACATAGTGAAAACACACCTACCTGTTGTCTTCTGTCCTCCAAATGTATCTATTACTATGGGAATTATACTTGCCGTAGTAGTTGGTTGTACATGGGTTGATCGTGTGTTCGGCTGCTTTTTGACGGCAGTGACGTATATCCGGGTTAAGATATTTGTTACGACGTCACATTAAACACTGCCGTGATAAACTTAAGGAAGAAAGTAGCTTTCGACTGATGTGTCGCTGACAAGTGGCATAGCTCGCTGAAACTTGGAGCATGCATAGACAGAATTGCTGAACTACACTGCGGGAGGTAATTGAAAGATACACTCAATGAAACTATGAGAAATGACACTTTTATTTGAATACAATATTTGTACTCAAGTCATCGTAGTTCATGATGGTCTGCTGGACATTAAATACGGCAGGACGTGATTCTTAAGACGGTGTGTGATCACGACGGTCGATAATGCATGCTCCGTGACGTACTCACGTGCTGATTACAAGGTGGGTTGTCTCTGAGCACTATGGGACTAAACATCTATGGTCATCAGTCCCCTAGAACTTAGAACTACTTAAACCTAACTAACCTAAGGACATCACACTACACCCAGTCATCACGATGCAGAGAAAATCCCTGACCCCGCCGGGAATCGAACCCGGGAACCAGGGCGTGGGAAGCGAGAACGCTACCGCACGACCACGAGCTGCGGACTTCAAGGTGGGTAAGGAGTTCTCGTTGTAGGTTGTACAATTCTTCCACCTGCTTTGTTGAAAACTTCTGCATAGTCGCTGGTGCAAACAGACGTGCTGATATATATGGTCCCAGTGCCTCCCACATATACTCGGTGGCATTTAAGTCGGGGCAACGTGCAAGCTAGACCATTCGACGATTATCTTTTCGTTCCAAAAACTCCTCCACCTGCTGCGCTCGATGTGGTAGCGTATTATCATCCATAAGAATGAAATCAGGATAAAACGCTGGCCCCACACACCACCACACACCGAAAAGACGCACTTGGGAGACACAGACGTTAACACAGACTGATGAATGCACAGTGTTCGAAGATTTGGCGGTATTGGAGGTAAGTATTGTGTTCTAGCCGCATTATGCTTCCCCGCACCGTGACACCTAAATGATCAAAGAGATTATATTATAGAATTCTGGACGTATCCTCTTACGGCGAGGGATGAGAATGTACCAAGGAACATTGTCGAAGATGATCGCTTTGGTGTTCCATACATTATGGTGTGTGGAGGTTTAATGTTGCTTGAACGTACTGACGTCCATATCTTCAAACATGGTACACTCACCTGTAATCTTTTCGTGACACTGTACTCTTTAGCAGAGATCAGGTTTTACTTCACAGGCTGTGCTGCATATCCGCCGTACGCCGAGTACGTTACGCTTCCAGAACAACATCTTAGTCCTGCGGGTTTGCCTAACATTAACGAACAGGCGTTTCTCCCACCGCGACCGTTTACAGATATCACAAGCGCATCGTATGTTACGGTCACTGTACTGATTACAAATAGCCTGTAGACACAACGGCCGTTAAAGGCGCCACTATGAGGCACCAACCATGATAATGAGCAGTGCCCCCACGAGTAACAGCGGCGTCACTATCGAAAGACCAGTCTCCATCCGCACGGCATTTGCCCGTCAACTTCCGCTGATGTCCTTCTGTATGCTGAATATTTAAGTCGTGACTGAAAATCCAGCAGACAGCTCTACATCGCTCGTACTTCTCCATGCCAGGTGCCGGCTGCACTCTCCAGTCACAGCTTTGGCTAACCAGTCTGGATACTCGCATTTACAACGCCACTACGCGCCGCGCTACACTAAGCCGCGTCGCAATGCACTGCACTACGGACGTAGCTCCAACAGCCACCCAGGAGGAGACTGCGCAACAGGACAGGTAATATTAGAAGAAACTTTGTTTCTCTGGCTGATGTGATCAAGAACAATATTTCAGTTGTCATCCAGAAGCAAAGTTTATTGTCAAGTCCGTGCTTTTAATAGAGGAAATTATGGGCGTAAGCACAGATACGTTTATTGCTGACTAGTGACAGTGTATTGAACAACATTATATCAGTATTTAATTCAACTGAGACTAATAATTATAGGTTTTGGGATTATTATACTGCTAGGTTGGTTAGTATATCCGAATACATCTAGCGAAAGCAAGCCATTAGTGCTTATTTTACCCTGGGCAGCAGCGCAGGTGTTGAACCGTGGACAAATGGACACAAAATGGTTAGTCTGTACTGGAAGGCGGAGCACACTTATGCCTAGTGGTGCAGTTTCGAACGTGCAGGTAACATCAGGTAGGCCGGCCGGGGTGGCCGGGCGGTTCCAGGCACTTCAGTGTGGAACCGCGCGACCGCTACGGTCGCAGGTTTGAATCCTACCTCGGGCATAGATGTGTGTGATGTCCTTAGGTTAGTTAGGTTCAAGTAGTTCTAAGTTCTAGGGGACTGATGACCTCAGAAGCTAAGTCCCATAGTGCTCAGAGCCAAATATCAGGTAATAAAATATGTTACGTGTTTGTGGGAAGACAGTTAGATGGAGAGGAAAGAGCTAATTCACTTGAGGTGAGTACATATTAAGTATCAACAACGATTACAACATCACCAGTAATACCCTACAACGTTGTATAGTGCACTTAATTGCATCCTGGAAATCAACATTTACCAAACAACTACGGCATGTAGTGATTCAGTCTAATCACTCACGACACTGAAGTCTGAAAGAAAAGAGGAGCAGAGGGTGAAGAAGATAACAGCTTACTTACGGCTTTAAGGTAAATGGATCACAAGCAAGAACGTAAAAGCTGGTAGAAAATCGGAAGGAGTGGGAAACGCTGTACCTGCAGTAATGGATCTGCCTAACGGGCAGAAAACGTCTTCTGCACATCATTATCATCATCATCTCATTAGATATCATATTCTTTTACTGTAATTCACCTTACAAAATTTTTGCTTACGAAATGAACTTATGAAGAAAACAATACTTCTTTTCTTTAGTGACATAAAGTCAGATAGTCCACAATAATAACACAAACAGTCAGCTCAAACTCTTTCAATTTCGGATAGTGCTACCAAGCAGCAGAAGAGTATTTTCAATAAGTTGTGGATTGATGTTATTACAGCGTGCCGGTTGCCGTAAGTATTTATAGAGAAAAAATTCTGTCAGAGCTGTCCAAGAACGTCGCGCTAGACTTGGTTTCTCAGCTTGGCCCTGACGAGTTGAGAAATTGTGACTTTTAACTAAGAGTAGGTCATATGAATACCAGTAAAACGAGACATTTGTTGGAATTCATTCACAATTCAGACTGCGATGCCTGCCTCATCGACGAGGACATTGTATTTACGAGGGGGGTTCAAATAGTAATGCAACAGATTTTTTATCTCGTCCAATTCCGATTAAAAAAATGCGGAAACTGCTGTGCGATATTCCCGCTTCAGGCCCTATATCTTCATGAAATTCCGAAGGGTAGCGGCGTTATATGTAGTCTTCAAAATAACATCTGTAGTGGAGGTCCGTTTCAAGCATACAGCTCTCGCTGAGTTTCTTTCAGTGGAAAACAACAGTATCCCAGGTATTCATCGGCCACTGCAGAATATCTATTGAGACTTGGCAGTGAACAAAAGCACGGTGAGTCGTTGGACGAGGCGTCTGTCCTCAATGCCAAAGGTCGCGCAAACTATTCCGATGTCTCCAGAGCCGGCCAGCCGCACACAGCTGTGACTCCTGCCATTTTGGAACGTCTGGACTCCCTCATCGGAAGTGATCGATGGATCACAATCAAACACCTTGGATGTCTCTGTAGGTAGTGGTGACACACTCGTCCAAAAGTTGGTGTATTCAAATGTGTGTACCCTCTAGATTCCTCGTCACCCAACACAAGACCATACAGATCAACGAAGGACCATCTGTGTGGAATGGCTTGCACGTTACAAAGCTGATCGAACGTCGACACAGACCACGAAACGTGGAATCATTACTTCGAACCGGAAAGAAAACGGCAATCCGTGGAGTTGCACAACACCACCTATCTCAGCCAGTAAAGTAGTGGTGACGGTTAACTGGAACTCTGAAGGAGCTATCCTATTTCATGTGCTCCGTGAGGAAACTGAAGAAACGACTCCAAAATGCACTGAACTTCTCCGTGACATCGCAAGGCCTCACACATGCCTGAAAACCCGAGAAGAGCTCAGAAAACTTCGGTGGTCTACAGCCTGAACCTCGCACCTTCGGACTTCCGTTTGAGCGAATGACAGCAGTACAAGGATGACTGGGAGGGTATTGGTGCAGCATGATTTTGGCTCCAATGTCGACCGCTAGAGTCCACACGGGCAAACAGGCCATCCCAGTAAGGTGGCGTAAGGCCGTCGCATTGAACGGAGATAATGTTGGAAAATAAGGTTTCGTGGCAAATAATGTGATGTACTTGAACCCTGAAGAAAAATAGTCTGCTGTGAGAAACAAAACGTGTTGCATTTGTTAATGAACAGCTCTTCGTTCCGTGAATATGTCCATTGCCAAAGTTAGACACTGGATTCGCATTTGGGAGGACGACGGTTCAATCCCGCGTCTGGCCATCCTGATTTAGGTTTTCCGTGAATTCCCTAAATCGCTCCAGGCAAATGCTGGGATGGTTCCTTTCAAAGGGCACGGCCAACTTCCTTCCTCGACCTTCCCTAATCCGATAAGTCCGATGACCTCGCTGTCTGGTCTCCTTCCCCAAACAACCCAACCCCTCCATTGCCAAATGCAGTTTGTCATTGTAACGGGCAACTTCAAAATTTGAGGATGTCTCTAGTGTTTCATTATATATGTATATAATCGGATTTTGTGATTAAAAACCGTGGCTTTTATCGTAACAGTACAATCAGACTGATGTGCAATTATGTTTTATCTTTTGTAATGAAATTAGACAAAATTCTTATTAGTATCACTACGGGCAATAAGCACAAATAATGACATGGAATGTGTTTGAAATCAAGTGGAGATAAATTTAAAAGTAAAGAGAGAGTTTTCTTTCTATCGTCCTGATTTTGAATCATCGTCGTCTTCAAATCACGGGAGATGATGGTGCACGCACATTTTCTCTGACAAGGCCTCCTCGTCTACGATATGCTACCCACTCCCCTCCTTCCATTCCCCATGTAACGGTCACACGCTCACGACAACATGACTGAAATCACAGCGTACATTGTGGCGCAATATTTGTGACGCGATACCGCAGCGAAGAGTAATTGTTGTCATCTCCAGAGAACACTGGAATCTGTGCGCCCGGGCCGGCTCCAGGCGGCAGCGGCTGTGCGGCCGCACGCACAGTCCCCTCCCTCTGCGTCGTAACTCACGAGGCCGAATGGCTGGGTGGAGGGGTAGCGAGGACGGGGGTTGGGGGTTGGGGCAAGCCGGTCCGCGAGGGTCGCGCTCTGCCGGTGTCGGCCGCCAGCTCCAAGCGCGAAAGCCTCCGTCGCGGAAGCAACACGCGGCAACAAGTGTTGTTCACTGGCTTCTCGCACGCGGTCGTTGCGCAGCGTAAGCACTTTCTATTAAAGTATAGTTACGAGTATTTAAACCTTCACCTAAATTTACACTCTGCATACCACTGTGAAATACGTGTCAATGGGTACTTACTATTAAGCCAAATATTAGGGTTTTCTGCCTTTCCACTCACGTAAGGTGTACAAGAAGAGTAAGTGCCCAAATACCTGCGTGCACGCCGTAAAACTAGTAATTCTAAGCTTGTCTACGCGATCCCAGTGGGACCAGTAAGTATGGATCCCTAGGGCATTCAAAGAATCCTCACACAATATTGGTTAATACTAAAGTTTTCGAACTGGGATTTTACAGGACTGTTGACAACTATACTCAACCGTCATCTAGTTAAGATTATTCAGCAGTTCAGTTACGTTCTTCGACGAGTCACACTAACGTGGCCATCCATGCTACGATTCTTTGTGTAATTCACTGTCGCCTGTTGATTTGGGTGCCATATTCTAGCATGGACTGTTCAAGTGCTCTATAATCCTTTGAGGATAGGGTGAACTTTCGGAATACCAAATCAATGAAGCAAAGTGTGCCTTCTGCTTTTTCTACGATGAACCCTACAATCGTTTCCATATTTTCAAAAAGTGACGTACTAAGGGGTTTGTATGAATGAGGAGCGCCGGAACAAAAACCGATAAATCCGCATTTGATGTCAATACAGAAAGTAACAAATAGTGATCTCTAAATGACTCCACAAGCTATAAAAAGAAGAAACACACGATAAAACACTTGATACTAAATTGTAAACTTTCACGACCGGAAATATCATGTCCATTATAATTATCCGGGCTGTTATGCCGTGGTCGGTTGATGAATTCTGTGGTGATTCCCAACGTTTCGTCTCCGACTGCGGGAGACATCTTCAAGGGGGTGCGTAGCTTGATGGAAGGTCCAACACACACACTGGCTCGCTACTGAATGCCGCTAAATTCCGTGTCCGCGCGCCCCCGCGCCGCGGCGTGACGTCACGTGTTTTGAAAACGTCAGTGCAATTGGCCGCTGTCCGTCGCCGTCGATCGCCGTTGCCATCACCCAGTAGTGGACGGGTGGTACACATCTTCTTTAACACCGACATCCATATACCGTTTAATTTGACGATAAAAGTAAAGGGAGGATCTTGACGAAACGGAATATTACCGTAATTTACAAGCCCACCAGGAAGATACAGGAATACCTTAGGCCTGCCAAGGATGCTCGCAAATCATTGGAAAAATCTGGAGTGTATAGGATCCCATGCAGCTGTGGTGATGTTTATGTGGGTACCACGAAAAGAACTGTTTCTAAACGTTTGGAAGAGCACAAGGGAAATTGTAGAAGAGGAGAAACGGAACGATCGGCTGTTGCGGAGCATGCTTTCCAGCCAGGGAACCACAATATTCGTTTCCAGGAGACGCAAGTACTAACGGCCACGAGCGGATACTACGGAAGGCTCTACATGGAGGCAATCGAAATCGCTAAACACCCAAATAATTTCAACCGAAAGGAGGAGGGCGTCAAATTAAACGGTATATGGATGCCGGTGTTAAAGAAGATGTGTACCACCCGTCCACTACTGGGTGATGGCAACGGCGATCGACGGCGACCGTCAGCGGCCAATTGCACTGACGTTTTCAAAACACGTGACGGCACGCCGCGGTGCGGGGGCGCGCAGACACGGAATTTAGCGGCAGTCAGTAGCGAGCCAGTGTGTGTGTTGGATCTTCCATCAAGCTACGGACCCCCTTGAAGATGTCTCCCGCAGTCGGAGGCGAAACGTTGGGAATCACCACTGAATTCATCAACCGACCACGGCATAACAGCTCGGATAATTATAATGGACAAAACACTTGATGTAGTGTTGTGCTGAAAATTATTTTGTGGCAGCATGTATTACTCCCGTATTTCCCCCCTACGCTCAAACATGCTAATGCAGCATAAGTGGATATATCGGGTTTTGTTCCGCGCTCCTCAACTGATATCAATCGTAGCCAGCGATACCTTGTCATAGGACACTACTACTAAAACATCCCTACGCCAAGAAATATTTAATGTAGAGTAATGAAATTTCGGTAATACTGTAGTCTAGCTAACAATTCAAGTGATCTACATTGAAAATCATAGGTTAATAGGAAAACGAATAAATCCATTGGAGATGTGAAATTCTGGTACATTAATAACCGGTACAACAGCAAGAAATTTGAATACAAACGTACTTGCCCCACTTCGCACAAGTGTCGGATGTCGGTTTGTGCGATAGAGTTCCATGACTTCAGTATTTTTTCGGATGGTTAATGCTGGTTGTGGATGACGCTGGAGTTGTCGTCTGATGATGTTCCAAAGATGTTCGATTGGAGATTGATCCGGTAATCAAACAAACCTAGGCAATACGTCGAGACTCTGTAGAGAATTCATTACAACATGAGTATCTGCGCGACAGATCGAAAATTCAGACTGACGTACAAATTGGAATTCAGGGTGCTTGAGATAACTACGAGTGTTCACCTGCTGTGATGCTAAATCGCACCCTAGACGATTAATCCAGGTGTAGGACCAATTTCTGTAGACCGCAGACGGGTTGGTTGCGAGCGCTCACCTGGCCGCCGTATTAACTCTAGGCCATCAGTGGTACAGATGCAGAACCAGCCTTCATCAGAAAACACAACAGACTTCCTCTCCACCCTCCAATGAGCTCTTGCTTGACACCACTGAAGTCGCAAATGGTAACGAACACTTCCTTCTTGAAGTAGGGATTTTTTCCCCGTAAGTGTAGTATGGCGTTTCTGGATATTTAAAGCAAGTTGCAAATATTTTCAGCACTTTTATTATTTTCAAAATATGACTGGATGTCAGTGCAGCTTTTCACATAATATTCGTAATGTATTTTATATACTATATACTTATTATTTGTGCACTGTTCGGTGACATTCATGAGACCAACTGTCTGAAGGCTGAACAATCACATGTGGTAGCGCGAGACGTACTGGGAAAGTGTCAGTGAGTTTCTGGAAGGTACCGTCCGCAGCTCGTGGTCGTGTGGTAGTGTTCTCGCTTCCCGCGCCAGGGTTCCCGGGTTCGATTCCCGGTGGGGTCAGGGATTTTCTCTGCCTCGTGATGACTGGGTGTTGTGTGATGTCCCTAGGTTAGTTAGGTTTAAGTAGTTCTAAGTTCTAGGGGACTGATGACCATAGATGTTAAGTCCCATAGTGCTGAGAGCCATTTGAACCAATATCTGGAAGTTACCGACAGCGATGTGGAGTCATGCCGACTCCAGTATCGTGGGCAGCTGGGCTGTCTTTCTCGGCTGAGGACCCATAGCGCTGACTGCCGTATGTAGGTCGTCCAACAGATTCTCAATTTGGCTTAAATCCGTGGAATTTAGTGGCCCGGAGGGTAAGGTAACCCCATCTTCGAACCACACACGTGCACTGCGAGGTGTGTGAAAATTTCATTGTCCTGCTTATAGATGCCAACATGCCTGCAACAAACAAACAGATTGTGCGAATGGACATGGTTCCAAAGGATAGATGCCGGCCGCAGTAGCCGAGCTGTTCTAGGCGCTTCAGTCTGGAACCGCGCTACCCGTAGGGTCGCAGGTTCGAATCCTGCCTCGGGCATGGATGTGTATGATGCCCTTAGGTTAATTAGGCTTAAGTAGTTATAAGATCTAGGGGACAGATGCTAAGTCCCATAGTGCTCAGAGCCATTTGAACCAAAGGGTAGACACATGGATGTTTTGATTCAATGTGCCTTCCAGGATGACGAGATTACCAAGGCAACGCCACGAAAACATTGCTCAGAGCATAACGCTCACTCCGCAACTCTTGTTATGCTTGTTTCAGTTTGTTTTCTTTCGGCATAACACATGATTGAAAAGGTCACCTGCCACCACTCAGTCTACCTCCAGTGCTGATTCCAGACCTCGTCAGAGACGAACAGCAGTCAGCATGTATACATAAACCAGAATCCACCTGAGGAGGTTCATATGTAGCTAAGTTCGTTGAATGGTGGTTGAGGAGGCACTGTTCGTTGCCCCTTGGTTCATCTGGGCCGTTAGTTACTCAACAGTTGCATTTCTATTCTCACGTACACAACTCCGCAGCCGTCATTCACCCCTATCAACTACTTCCTGTGGTGCACCACAGTTTCCTCAGCTCCAGTTCTGGATAGCACCATTTTGCCGCACCATTTTGATGCTCACCATATACTTTAAATACGGTGGTTGCTTCTTCACTTGCCCGAAAGCCAGCTCTCATGCCATTTTGGACATCAGATATGTCACTCCGTTTCACCGTTATCACAACGACTGCACTGTTTTCCGTCCACCCGATATGCTTTATATAGCCTCAGTTGCTTACGATCCCACCAGCCCTGACGTCGAACACAGGTATAGGTCACATTAATTTGACTGGACCATGTATTTATTATGTAATATGTGTTTATTATATGTGCTATATATATTATACATATACACTCATGCTCATAAATTAAGAATAATCGCAGAGTGTGGTGGAACACAACGTGGCACTACACAAAACGGGCGCTAATAGCATAGGCACATAGCAAACACACACGACACAGATCTGTAAGTCCATGGGGTTGGTGATAAGGTGAGAAATCCGTCCCGAAACTCATGTGCTACAAAACGCCACTGTTTTCTGCGCGTGTACCCCGACATCAATATTAGATATGATCACCATGCACACGTACACAGGCCGCACAACGGGTTGGCATACTCTAGATCACGTGGTCGAGCAGCTGCTGGGGTATAGCCTCCCATTCTTTCACCGGTGCCGGTCGGAGCTCCTGAAGTGTCGTACGGGTTTGAAGACGTGCAGCGATACGTCGACCGAGAGCATCCCAGACGTGCTCGATGGGGTTTAGTTCTGGAGAACAGGCAGGCCACTCCATTCGCCTGATATCTTTTGTTTCAAGGTACATTCTCACGATGGCAGCTCGGTGAGGCCGTGCGTTATCATCCATCAGGAGGAAGGTGGAACCCACTGTACCCCTAAAAAGGCGCACATACTGGTGCAAAATGACATCCCGATACACCTGACGTGTTACAGCTCCTCTGTACGTGCACCAATCATAATCCCACCCCACACCATGAAACCACGATCTCCGTACAGGTCAGTTTCAAGGACATTAAGGAGTTGGTATCTGGTTCCTGGTTCAAGCCAGATGTAAACCCGGCGATAATCACTGTTCAGACTATACCTGGACTCGTCTGTGAACATAACTTGAGACCACTGTTCCAATGACCATGTACTTGACACCAGGCCTTACGGGCTCTCCTGTGACCAGGGCTCAGTGGAATGCGCCGTGCAGGTCTATGGGAGAATAAACCATGTCTGTTCAGTCGTCTGTAGATTGTGCGTCTGGAGACAACTGTTCCAGTGGCTGCAGTAAGGTCCTGAGCAAGGCTACCTGCAGTACTCCATGGCCGCCTGCGGGCACTGATGGTGAGATATCGGTCTTTTTGTAGTGTTGTACACTGTGGACGCCCCGTACTGTAGCGCCTGGACACGTTTCCTGTCTGCTGGAATCGTTTCCATAATCTTGAGATCAAGCTTTGTGGCACACGGAGGGCCCATACTACGACCTGCTAGCCATTTTCAACACGCAGTTACGATTAGCACGACTGAAAACGTCTGCACACTTAATCGCTGCACCGTACTCTGACATTCACCAACACACCTCTGCGTATGTGGACTGCTGCCAGCGCCACAGTGCGACGACAGCAGGTCAAATGCAGCGCATGGTCATACCCCGAGGTGATTTAAGCCCGCAAACCCACACCAGAACGTTGTATGACCAAGTGAGCATGATAACTCCATCACCTTCGAAAAAACTTGCCAGCAATATTAATGTTGCCCACCACTCAATCAATACACACAAATCAATCCTAGACAGCCAGGAGGCAAGACGCGTGCGTCGGTGACCGCACAGTGTTGCAAACGAAGAAAGAGTCGAGTACGAATTTGTAAGCAATTAATCACATGGCATATCCTAAGCCCTTTATCCATAATTTCTCTATAAATTTTTCTTCGCAATCATTGAAACAGTTGACAAGAATCCCGCATAGAAGAAACTTCAAGACAAAAGCATGTGGAAACAGATTTTGACCACCCTCATTCTGAGAGGAGCGGGTAACTGAGTCAAAATGATGGCAACCATTAGAGACTACTCGACTTTTTGTCTTTCTCCTCTCTCAGGCAGGCAAAGTGTTTCAGCGGAACCGCCTTTTCGACAGTTGGAACTGAGCCACAATAAGAAACCTCTGTAGGCAAAAAAACATGGTCGCTGCTAACTCTCAGAGGAGCGGCGTTAGCTGCTACACTCCAACGCACTTACAACGGATCTATTTTTGGAAGTCGTGAAGGAGTGTGGTGCCGACCAAACCATAAAAGATCTGTCCGACGTTACGTCCTGCCGATTTAGTTTAAGCTTCGAGTCCGAGCAGCAGGTGCAGTTCCATCCCCTAGGCGGGCGCGTCTTGTCATAGGCATTTACCACATTGCACTTAGTAACAGTTTGGCTGTACATCCCCTGGACCAGAACAAAGAAACTTCCACAACTTGCACTCGCCCTTTCTTCCTCTCAGCTAGCACATGTATGTCAGGCTACTACTGCAAATGAACAGCGGTGGGCACGTAGTGAGATTTACTGCAACTTCCCTCTTTGTTACCTTGAACAGCTTTTCGTGATTCAGAACTCTTTCTCTGGCTTCAATATAGTTCTGTGTACCGAGCCACCGTTTGAATACACGTGCTCTGTAACGTTTCTATCTGCGTAACGTCGGTAATGGCTACCCTGAGCTAAATATTGTATTTTCATTGATGTAATTGTTAGAATGCATCTGTCCTCTTTTTTTTTTTTTACTCCTTATTTCAATCTCAGTAGTATTGTGATATCAGAACGTTGCGACTCCGGTCTGATACCGGACAGGTGATCAGTTGAAAATCCCGATGGCCTGTTAATATTTAGCGCACCCCCAAACTGGACAAGCTCCTTGAATTATCACCGTCTAAGCTTCCAAAAGCTGCAGAAGTCAGCGGTGTAAGGTAGCAGCAATGAAAAACAAGATATTCACAACACTCGTGCACTCCGTATCCTAGATAAAATGCTACAAAGAAATGGCTCTGAGCACTATTGGACTTAACATATGAGGTCATCAGTCCCCTAGAACGTAAAACTACGTAAACCTAACTAACCTAAGGACATCACACACATCCATGCCCGAGGCAGGATTCGAACCTGCTACCGTAGCGGTCGCGCGGTTCCAGACTGAAGCGCCTAGAACCGCTCGGCCACCTCGGCCGGCTTAAAATGCTGCATCCCTCCTATCAAGAAATACTCAATTCAGTCACAACTTTCATTATATGCCTTACATGATCGTAGTTTTTTTAATAAGAGTTGGGCTGGTTCTAAGTCAAACGATTCTAGGAAATAATTGAATGCCGCTTCGAGCTAACTTCCTCGATCTCCAGCCTACAGGAACCCATGTGAGTAAAGTGCAGCGAAGCAACGAAATGGCACTTATGCCTGCGACATTTTAGTTTTAAGTCATCACTCGTGTGCAATAGAGAGCTTCAATTAACTGCAGTCGGATGCCTTATAAGCAATATAATGTTCATCGCGGAGAGCCTTACTAAATTCTGAGATCTTACGTTCCAAAACAACCGAAGTTACACCCGGCTATCTGACATGAAGTAGTAAGACTTCTCGGTATAATTGGAGGACAGGAGTATTGCTGTGAAACATTAAACCAGAATGGGTCAATCAGGAGAGTTAAATGAGGTCGAACGTGGACTAATCATTGCATGTCACCTTAAAGTCACATTATTGAGGGTCGTTTCAGGCTGTCTAAAGCTGCTATAGTCGACTGTTGGTGATGTGGTTGTGAAGTGGAAACACGAAGGAACAATCGCAGCTGAACAAAAACTAGCCACAGAACATGCAGTGACGGACGGACTGTCGCCTGATAAACAAAGTAAGAGCCTACGGAATATCAGACCAGCTGTGTGGCTGGATTGAAGAGTTTTTAGCAAACAGAACACAGCATGTTGTTATCAATGGAGAGACGTCTACAGACGTTTAAGTAACCTCTGGCGTGCCACAGGGGAGTGTTATGGGACCATTGCTTTTCACAATATATATATAAATGACCTAGTGGATAGTGTCGGAAGTTCCATGCGGCTTTTCACGGATGATGCTGTAGTATACAGAGAAGTTGCAGCATTAGGAAATTGTAGCGAAATGCAGGAAGATCTGCAGCGGATAGGCACTTGGTGCAGGGAGTGGCAACTGTCCCTTAACATAGACAAATGTAATGTATTGCGAATACATAGAAAGAAGGATCCTTTATTGTATGATTATATGATAGCGGAACAAACACTGGTAGCAGTTACTTCTGTAAAATATCTGGGAGTATGCGTGCGGAACGATTTGAAGTGGAATGATCATATAAAATTAATTGTTGGTAAGGCGGGTACCAGGTTGAGATTCTTTGGGAGAGTCCTTACAAAATGTAGTCCATCAACAAAGGAGGTGGCTTACAAAACACTCGTTCGACCTATACTTGAGTATTGCTCATCAGTGTGGGATCCATACCAGGTCGGGTTGACGCAGGAGATAGAGAAGATCCAAAGAAGAGCGGCGCGTTTCGTCACAGGGTTATTTGGTAACCGTGATAGCGTTACGGAGATGTTTAATAAACTCAAGTGGCAGACTCTGCAAGAGAGGCGCTCTGCATCGCGGTGTAGATTGCTCGCTAGGTTTCGAGAGGGTGCGTTTCTGGATGAGGTATCGAATATATTGCTTCCCCCTACTTATACCTCCCGAGGAGACCACGAATGTAAAATTAGAGAGGTTAGAGCGCGCACGGAGGCTTTCAGACAGTCGTTCTTGCCGCGAACCATACGCGACTGGAACAGGAAAGGGAGGTAATGACAGTGGCACGTAAAGTGCCCTCCGCCACACACCGTTGGGTGGCTTGCGGAGTATAAATGTAGATGTAGATGTAGATGTAGACGGGCACTGTCGAACATTTCGGTGAATGTTTGTAAAAACCTCATGAAAGCAACGGAAGAAATCACTCAAGAGTTCCAGAGTGCTGCCAGCAGTTCAGCTAACACAATGACTGTCGCTAGGGAGTTAAAAGGAATGGGTTATAGCGTTCGAGCTGCTCCTCAAAAGCCACGCATTTCTGAAGTCAGAGTTAAGCGATGCTTGAGGTGGAGTAAAGTGCGACGACAATGGGTAGCGTTTTGGAATGGTGATTCACGCTATACGTTGTGCCAATAGCTTGGAATGGTTGAGTTAGGTGAGTGACCGGAGAACTTCAGTGTAGTGCCAACAGTGAAGTACGTAGAAGGTGATGGTACGGCATGGGGTGGTTTGGGTCTGGATCTCCTATGGCCCTGAGGAAAACCGTAAATGTGGAAGGATATGAACACACTCTACAGTATCATGTACTGCTTGCAGCAGAGGAACATTTCGGAAACCGTGTTTATTTCTGAACGACAATTCACCCCGCTATAAAACAGCATCTGTGAGGCGAGGCAATGGTTTTTGGACAGTAACATTCCTAAAATGACTAGGTATGCCCAGTGCCCCAGACATCAGTCCCTCCGAGATGAGTTAGATCGACTTCGCTCCTAACCCTCAGGGTCCAATGTCAACACCTACCCTGATTTCGCAAGAGGAAGAATGGGCTGCCATTCATCCACAGACATTCACACTCCTCAGTGAAACTGTCACCAGCAAAGTTCAATTCACATTAACAAACGGTCACAATGCCCACATAGTACTAGGGACAGAAAGTTGGCTGAAAGTAGATGTAAACAGTAATGAAATTCTAAACTCAGATTGGAATGTATACCGCAGAGAAAGGCTGGACAGTGGAGGGGGAGGCGTGTTTATAGCGATAAGAAGTGCAATAGTATCGAAGGAAACTGACGGAGATCCGAAATGTGAAATAATTTGGTTGAAGGTCACGGTTACTGCAGGCCTGTCAGACATGGTAATTGGATGTCTCTATAGGCCCCCTGGCTCAGCAGCTCTTGTGGCCGAGCACCTGAAGGATAGTTTGGAAAATATTTCGAGTAGATTTCCCCACCATGTTATAGCTCTGGGTGGAGATTTTAATTACCCGCATATAGACTGGGAGACTCAAACGTTCATAACGGGGACAAAGAATCCAGTGAAATTTTTTTAATTGCTTTATCTGAAAACTACCTTGACCAGTTAAACAGAGAACCGACTCCTGGCGATAACATATTAGACCTTCTGGTGACAAACAGACCCGATATATTTGAAACAGTTAACGCAGAACAGGGAATCAGCGATCATAAAGCTGTTACTGCATCGATGATTTCAGCAGTAAATAGAAATATTAAAAAAAGTAGGAAGATTTTTCTGTTTAGCAAACGTGACAAAAAGCAGATTTCAGCGCACCTGACGCCTCAACACAAAAGTTTTGTCTCGAGTACAGATAGTGTTGAGGATCAGTGGACAAAGTTCAAAACCATCATACAATATGCGTTAGATGAGTATGTGCCAAGCAGGATCGTAAGAGATGGAAAAGAGCCACTGTGGTACCACAACCGAGTTAGAAAACTGCTGCGGAAGCAAAGGGAACTTCACAGCAAACATACACATAGCCAAAGCCTTGCAGACAAACAAAAATTACCCGAAGCGAAATGTAGTGTGAGGAGGGCTATGCGAGAGGCGTTCAATGAATTCGAAAGTAATGTTCTATGTGCTGACTTGGCAGAAAATCCAAATAAATTTTGGTCTTATGTCCAAGCGGTAGGCGAATCAAAACAAAATGTCCCGACACTCTGTGACCAAAATGGTACTGAAACAGAGGATGACAGACTAAAGGCCGAAATAGTAAATGTCTTTCTCCAAAGCTGTTTGACGGAGGAAGACTGCACTGTAGTTTCTTCTCTAGATTGTCGCACAGATGACCAATTGGTAGATATCGAAATAGACGAGAGAAGGATAGAGAAACAATAAAAATCGATCAAAAGAGGAAAGACCGCTGGACCTGATGGGATACCAGTTCGATTTTACACAGAGTACGCGAAGGAACTTGCCCCCCTTCTTGCAGCGGTGTACCGTAGGTCTCTAGAAGAGTGTAGCGTTCCAAAGGATTGGAAAAGGGCACAGGTGATCCCTGTTTTCGAGACGGGACGTCGAACAGATGTGCAGAACTATAGACCTATATCTCTAACGTCGATCAGTTGTAGAATTTTGGAACACGTATTATGTTCGAGTATAACGACTTTTCTGGAGACAAGAAATCTACTCTATAGGAATCAGCATGCGTTTCGAAAAAGACGGTCGTGTGAAACCCAGCTCGCGCTATTCGTCCACGAGACTCAGAGGGCCATAGACACGGGTTCCCAGGTAGATTCCGTGTTTCTTGACTTCCGCAAGGCGTTCGATACAATTCCCCACAGTCGTTTAATGAACAAAGTAAGAGCATATGAATTATCAGACCAATTGTGTGATTGGATTGAAGAGTTCCTACATAACAGAACGCAGCATGCCATTCTCAATGGAGAGAAGTCTTCGGAAGTAAGAGCGCTTTCAGTTGTGCCGCAGGGTAGTGTCGTAGAACCGTTTCTATTCACAATATACATAAATGGCCTTGTGGATGACATCGGAAGTTCACTGAGGCTTTTTTCGGATGATGCTATGGTATATCGAGAGGTTGTAACAATGGAAAATTGTAGTAAAATGCAGGAGGATATGTAACGAATTGACGCATGGTGCAGGGAATGTAGACAAGTGTAATGTGCTGCGAATACATAGAAAGAAAGATCCCTTATCATATAGCTACAATATAGCAAGTCAGCAACTGGAAGCAGTTAATTCCATAAATTATCTGGGAGTACGCATTAGGAGTGATTTAAAATGGAATGAACACATAAAGTTGATCGTCGGTAAAGCAGATGCCCGACAGATTCATTGGAAGAGTCCTAAGGAAATGCAATCCCAAAACAAAGGAAGTTGGTTACAGTACGCTTGTTTACCCACTGATTGAATACTGCTCAGCAGTGTGGGATCTATATCAGATAGGGTTGATAGAAGAGATAGAGAAGATCCAACGGAGAGCAGTGCGTTTCGTTACAGTATCATTTAGTAATCGCGAAAGCGTTACGGAGATGATAGATAAACTCTGCAGGAGAGACGCTCAGTAACTCGATACGGGTTTTTGTTGAAGTTTCGAGAACATACCTTCACCGAGGAGTCAAGCTGTATATTGCTCCCTTCTACGTATATCTCGCGAAGAGACCACGAGGATAAAATCAGAGAGATTAGAGCCCACACAGAGGCATCCTTCTTTCCACGAACAATACGAGACTGGAATAGAAGGGAGAACCGGTAGAGGTACTCAAGGAACCCTCCGCCACACACCGTCAGGTGGCTTGCGGAGTATGGATGTAGATGTAGAAGGCGAAGGGTGTAGACACGCCGTATTAATCCAGTAGTGTGCATCTCGTGTAATGACCGCGGCCCTACAGTTACAGAAATCTGGCTTCATTGGGAATGATACCGTCACTCTCTCGTCCCGTATATAATCCGCGAGAAGAGTGGGGGACGAATATTTTTTTAGTGTTCAGTTTTTCAACTACTTAAATGCTGTGCGTCATCTTCCCCAAAATCGTGCTAACGTTTTTACCCTTTAGGTACCCACTACGAAGAACATCGTCTTCAATTTGGCTTTTCATTTTCTTTTCTTTCCCTCAATCTGCTGTTTTCGCTCCTTCCCGCTCTTGATTACCTACTTCTGCATGTAGTTGCAGATGTCCACTAACATCACGATCATTACGCCAATACATGCTCCGGGTGCCCTAGCGTCACAGTTCTGTTGCAGTATGGGTTACAGTTGCATAACAGTGTGCGAGTGAAATGGAGCGGCAATTAGAAATACAGTCCAAAGATGAATTACGCAGGATAGTACGGCTGTTGCAGGAAAAACCGTCTATTTTCCACACAGATCCACAGCGAAATTCAGGAGGTACACGGATCAAATGCAATGATGCATCCAGTCGTAGTAATACATTTTAACTAAACCCACATAAACGTGGGCGATATAGTCCAGATCTTACAAAACGCTAGGGAAAGCGATTTTCCGTCGATGAGGACACTCATACAGCGGTTATCGAATGGCTCCATAACTTAGAAGCGGATACCCATCGTCGAGGAAAGGGGCAATGCATAGAACTTCCCTACCATTTATTTGTGTTGAAAAATAGTGACACGTATCTGCGTCAGTTTCAATTGTAGTGCAGATTCATTCTTTGGACACCATGTTAGCGTGTGATTTAAGTTTTGAAGTCGCCTCGTAGCGAGGTACTCCTGTAGTCTCCTACTCGTTTTAGTACCTGACCGTTCATCCCGTAACATTCTTCCACAACCTTCTACTCATTTTAGTACTTCTTCATCTTGCACGTTATTGTCCCGCTTATTTTTAACTTTTGCTACGGAAGACTTTCTCCGTGTGTAGCAATTTACTCCCGGTACCTTTCTTGCTTCGGATATCATCCTTCTTCCTCGATATACTAAATCTCTCACTTGTTGCATTCCTCTATCGCTTCCAATTTTGAACTTAGGCATTATTTTTTCGCTATTACTGCTCTTCGTAACCTTCGTCTTTGCATTCTGTATCCTTAACGCATATTCTGTGATACGCTGTCCATACCTTTCGACCTTTGTTTAAGGTATTTTGTATCGGAAATTCACAAGGTGTCCAAACGAAAGCTCTGTGATACCAAAACGCAATTTCAAACAAGAAAAGCTATGAGACATAGAGACTTTACGTTTCCGGCATCATATAAAGCAATTCAACAGTATTTGTGTGCATTGTTTCTAAACGATTCCTTATTATCTGTTACAGGTGCTAGATAATTACCGGAAATGGCTACAGCTCAAGAAAGAGCACAATTCGTGGTGTGGCATGCAGAAACGAAATCACTCATTGCTGCCGAAAGAAATTTCCGATGTGAACATGAAAGAGACCCACCAGGTGTTAAGACGATTAAGGTTCAATGTGACAAGCTCCTAGCCATTGGCAGTACAATCGGACAGTCAGGGTAAGGCAAAATAA
Source organism: Schistocerca serialis cubense (assembly GCF_023864345.2). NCBI lineage: Eukaryota > Metazoa > Arthropoda > Insecta > Orthoptera > Acrididae > Schistocerca > Schistocerca serialis. The sequence continues at coordinate 737,119,214 of NC_064643.1, read as the reverse complement.
TCATACCTGATAAATGGTAAAGAACCTCAGAGAGACATTCCAAATAAGCTCGTCATCGTCAGTTCACAGAGCAAAACGAGAGCTAATACCTCGCTTAACAGATCACAAGATCCTGCATAAACGTCTTTACTTGCTCGTTTAGAAATCTCAAACTGCGCGTGCACTGAAGCATATGACTTGTATCTTCAATACAAACTTTTAATTGTCATGTTGGGCCGGCTCGGGCGAAGGCCCAGCTACGGAAGTTTTGATTGATGAAGCAACATTTGGTACAAGTGGGAAGGATAATCGGCACAAAAATCGCATCTGGTGTTCGTAAAACCGTCACTGTTTCTGGGAAGATGTCAGGGACAGCGAAAAGGTAAATGTGTGGTGTGCGGTAACTAAAAAGTGCATTACTGGACCTCTCTTGTTCATCGAGAAAAAATAACAGCAACTGTCTACCTGGACATGCAATTTTCTGTCCCTCAGCTTCTTTCTCTTCAGCCACATTTGATATTCCAGCAAGATGACGCACAACCGCACTGTAGTTTGTATGTTCGTACTTCTGGGGACAGAACAGTTCGACAGCGATGGATACGACGTGATGGGCGTAACAAGTGATCACCGAGATCTCTGGGACATTACCCATCTGGATTTCTATGTGTTATGTTATGTGAAAGTTGAATGTCTCGGCAATACGCGACCTCGCCATTGCAGAATAAATGTAGATACAGTAGCTTCATTCACCTCAGACATGCTTGTGCGCGCAGGGGTTGAGTTAGAATATCGTGTAGATGCTTTACAGGTTACGAAAGGAACCCATGTAGACATGTCGTTTTCTTTTAGAAGTTTTGATTATTTAACAATACTTTAATTGCATTTGGAAATCAGGGAGAGTTCAAGTGAGGACTCAGTAATACTGGTGGGGTACGTGCCGACGCACCGCACCATAGATCGCTGAGTGCAGCAGTGAATGAACATCCCTTAACCCTGTAAGACTGGTGTTGTAAAAATCATGATTAAGAATCGAAATGCCAAAATATCTAGTAGCAAAAGTACACCCTCAGTTACCGCGTAGGACGAGCGTGTGAGTCGTAAGATGCCTCTGCTCTGGCCTGCGTTTGGCAGCCTCGTGTGGTGTGCTTAATCGAGTTCCGGCCACTCAGACTCTGCGAGGCCGCCAAGTGGGCGTTTCCATATCTGGCCGACGCCGAGGGCAGGCGCTCGGCTTTAAGCCGCCCCTGTGGCCTTTCTGATGTTTCATCAGGGCCCGTGATTGGCTGCGCTGTCAGATTGCTGGAAATGTGGAGCCCCAGTGACACGTAATCTCCAAGGCGAAATGTGCGAGCCTTTGATAGGCCTCCTGTGAGGCCCTCGTTATTGGATTTATTTTTATGTCTTCCTTTCCGTCATCTGCGCCAACACCACCATACCGAATTTCTTCCGCCTCTCCGTCCTCTTGGCGCCTTTCACACACGTTTACTGCGTTTGCTCCCTGTCGTTCCCTGTGCCACTAAAGCGCTAAAGCGTATAACCGTACAAGGCACTAGGCGCGCAAGGAAAAATAACCACCGCCACGGGGGCTAACTGTGTGAACATTCTAATAGTTGGTCAAAGTACCGAACTAGATGCCAATGATGCAACTGCGAAAATTCTAGGATGTTCAAATGTTCAAATGTGTGTGAAATCTTATGGGACTTAACTGCTAAGGTCATCAGTCCCTAAGCTTACACACTACTTAACCTAAATTATCCTAAGGACAAACACACACACCCATGCCCGAGGGAGGACTCGAACCTCCGCCGGGATCAGTCGCACAGTCCATGACTGCAGCGCCTAGACCGCTCGGCTAATCCTGCGCGGCATTCTAGGATGGAACAGAGGGATCACTGGAGCAATATCACTAATATGCATTAGCTATTTGGCACATAGATTAGGCTAAAGATGAAAAGAAAATAAATTTAACGCTCCGCTGACATCGAGATCTTTAGGACAGAGAATATAGGCGTCCTGGTCTTTTATAAGGCACTAACCTACGTTCACCGGAAAAGATTTAACAACACCAAAACCTGCTCATCCCGATTACGAATACAGTAACGTAACCATGGTTCCTTACGAATCCATTGTACCTGCGAAGATATACATGAACGATCTCTATTCTAGATGAGAACTCAGATATGCAGAGTTGCCAGAGCAAAGGAATTTCGCAATATAGTAGAAGGAAAGGTATTAATATCACCCAGTAGGATCACTGCAGATACAGAAATTTAGAACTTTGAACTATTCCCTTAAGATCAGGGAAATGTCTGTTTAATTACACAGTTGACAATCAATCACTGGAATTATTAAAAATCGTGAAAATATACCGAAGAGTAATATCCGGACCGATCACCTAGGACCAGTTGTGTGAAAAGAAGATGTCAGGTTAAAATCTATCAGAAGAGTCCTCAGGAAATGCAGTCCACACACGAATTAAATTGTTTACAGAACTCCTGTTCTACAAGTTAATAAGCTCTAAAATATCAGTCTGATACTCTTACCAGGCAGGGTTCACTCGAAGCAGAGTGGTGCAATGCGTAACGCATGCTCTTATAAAAGCACAAGTGTGTCGCAGACATGCTCACGAAACTTCAATTGCAGACGACAGATAACAGGCGTTGCGCATCACGCAGAGGAATGCCGTTAATTATCTGCCGGTGTTCTTTCCAAGAAGAGTCGGGCCACATATTACTTCCTCCCACGTACATTTATAAAAATGATTCGTAGCAGAAAAATTCTAAATCTCGAAGTTTACACGAATGCTTGACAAATGTTTCCTCCATGCATCATTATCAAACTTACATTACAAATTTGTCACTATTTTCTTGATCGTGTACTATCTGTAAATTAAAACAATGCATTTTCGCGTATGTTCTCAGTTTCATCGAAATCCCTCAATATAAAAAACAATTTTATTCTCCATTCTCTTGGCTTTAGAACTGCTCTAAATTTAAGTACCTATATTTTGACAGTAGTCGCATTGATTTCTCTAAAAATGTCGATGTCGTGCGTAAGGTACGCTGTAGGAATCATTTGTTAATCTGCTACAATCCACACATTGTCTTTTTATATTGAAAAATTATCATACTAAAATGTAGAATTTCACAGCCGGAAATATCATGTCCATTATAATTATCCGGGCTGTTATGCCGTGGTCGGTTGTGAATTCTATGTCGATTCCCAACGTTTCGTCTCCGACTGCGGGAGACATCTTCAAGGGGGTCCGTAGCTCAAGGGAAGGTCTAACACACCCACTGGCTCGCTACTGACAGTTGGGAATCGACACAGAATTCACAACCGACCACGGCTCCGACTGCGGGAGACATCTTCAAGGGGGTCCGTAGCTCAAGGGAAGGTCCAACACACCCACTGGCTCGCTACTGACAGTTGGGAATCGACACAGAATTCACAACCGACCACGGCATAATAGCCCGGATAATTATAATCGATATGAAAAATTAACATTTCTACAATTACTGATGTCCCTCTACACCACATACTCTCTTTTTAACAGAACTCTTTAACTCTCTTTTTGTAAGATATTAGGTCTACATAAGAGACACCGATCATTGTGGCACTTTTAATTTTAGTTCATTATAGATTAAGAAACACTGTACTAGTTTCGGCTGGACTGTCATCTCGAAATGTTTAAAAATGAAACTGTAAAGCGTGCCATCGATTATGTCTTTCTTCTACTGGAGTTCTCGTCTGCATTTGTATTCGGCGATACGATTTATAAAGAACATTCCATTTTCATTTAAATAAGTTAGTTTGAGCCTTTTCATTGCAAGTTCCACCCTAAAATTTATATGTTGACTAAATTTATAGTAATTATGAGATAGTTTACTGTGTAAAAAAACCATATCGCAAAAACTACATGTCGACAGATATTTAAATAGACAACAAAGAAACTGAGGATGCTTTCAGAACCGATGTTTAACTGATGAAGGAAATAAATAAATGATCCCCGCTGTACTTAAATGGGATTCCGTTAATGTTCTGCAGCGATGCAGAAGTACAAATTCACTTTCCAGAGGAATTTTGGTCTCAAGAAGTATCTGCATTCATTCCAAACTTTAATTTCGAGCGGCTCACATCTTGCGACCGACGCTTTTCTCAACGGACTTTGAGTGCAAATAGACTGCCCATGCCGCTGGCGATTACGGAACTTACTTCGCCCTCTTGCGGCTGTTTATAGTCTCGTGTGAGCCCGGATCAATGATGTGCATGCCTGAGCACTAGATGCTTTTTATCGACTTTAAAAGTAATGGAACAGCAGTTGCTCCCAATGGCCGAAGTTCACCGTCTTTCCGCTTCGTCTCGTCGAGTTCTTCCCCACCCCTCTCTTCTCTCTCTGACCAGCTTTCCCTCTCTTAACATCGACTTCTAGCTTCTTCTTTCCCGTACAGCGTGCGAACTTGTAGATAGCTGCTCGTCAATGTGTCAGAAGAGATTGCAGTAACACGATATGCAAAACTCCTAAAACTAATGTCTTAATAAACTCCGAATGTGTTTAGTTTTATTTTATTTAACGTTCTCTTCGATAATTACTTCCAGTATTCTGCCTTCTGATTGTACTATAGCTTTGTCAGCTGTGTTGCAACTTTTTTTAGAATTCCTCAGAATGTTTATTTCTCATCCCTTGAAAAAATTTACGGGAAAACAATCCATACCGTCTATAAAAATGTCAGTTACATTTCTTATTTCTCGTATATGCATACTGTATTTGATTGTAGTTCAGTTAAAACCAACAAAAAGAATTAATTTCGTTTGATTAATCTCCAATGGAGGTTCATTTACATTTAAAGAGCAGAACGAGTGGACCAAATATCGTGTTCTGCGAGAATCCGTCAGTTACTCTCTTTCTCCCTCCACCTGTCTTTTGTCCTACAGCAGATATGAGAGAAATATGTCCTATTTACTTTTGTTCCCTCATGTAGCTTCATTGTCTGTTTTGTATTTATTGTTTCTCTGTGAGCGGAGTCATTTGTTAGGAATATCGTCAGCTCCGTGATACCCCAGTTGTCCCTTCATAAAATCCTAATAAATCTGTCCTGTACATGTCCGTCTATCAGTTTCCGCACAAAATTCTACCCGAGGCTGTATTGGCCTCAGTTTTTTACTTATGTTGTTAGTATTCTGCACAAAGGAAGACATACGATGGAATATTTTATTCACGTAATTTTACCGCAGGAGGAAATCATTGTGGCACCATTTTAGTAGACACTTTGTCCAGTGGAGATCCATTTGGCACTTATATTGCTTTACGTTCTCAGCTTCCAAACAAATATGGATATCATCGACCCGGTATCTTTTAATAAAATTAATTGATTTATTATCCTAACCACAAGGAAAATTGCTTTATGGTTACAAGGACAGGTATTATTCAAAGGAACACTCGTACCTGAAAATTTGCTACTAAATATGGATGAGGATATTGCTGTGAATTGCTTGGCTCTAAACAAGGACTGTACAGCCACACAGCCACTTTACTTACATCTACATCTACATCCATACTCCGCAAGCCACCTGATGGAGTGAGGCGGAGGGTGCCTTGAGTACCTCTATCGGTTCGCCCTTCTATTCCAGTCTCGTATTGTTCGTGGAAAGAAGGATTGTCGGTATGCCTCTGTGTGGGCTCTCACCTCTCTGATTTTATCCTCATGGTCTCTTCACGAGATATACGTAGGAGGGAGCAATATACTGCTTGACTCCCCGGTGAAGGTATGTTCTCAAAACTTCAACAAAAGCCCGTACCGAGCTACTGGGCGTCTCTCCTGCAGAGTCTTCCACTGGAGTTTATGTATCATCTCCGTAACGCTTTCACGATTACTAAATGGTCCTGTAACGAAGCGCGCTGCTCTCCGTTGGATCATCTCTATCTCTTCTATCAACCCTATCTGGTACGGATCCCACACTGCTGAGCAGTATTCAAGCAGTGGGTGAACAAGCGTACTGTAACCTACTTCCTTTGTTTTCGGATTGCATTTCCTTAGGATTCTTCCAATGAATCTCACTCTGGCATCCGCTTTACCGACGATCAGATAATAAAATACTGGGACATTGGTATGGCGTAACATTACAACCACTGCCCAATGCTGTGTTGGTTACCGCCTTGTTTCGTAGCGGGCACGTGACGTGGTAGATGCACGTGGGGATATCCACTGATATATGCGACTTTGGGAGAGGGCGGATTATTATTACAGAGAACCTGTGTACGAGAATCTCACGAACGGCGAAGCTGGTTAAAGGTTCACATGGTACTGTCACGAGCATCTACAGGAAGAGGTAGAAGGACAGCGTAAGAACCACTAGACGCTAAATGGACGTCCACGGCTCTTCGCAGAACGTGGGTACCGGAGGTTTGTCTGCGCTGTACAATAGGACAAATGGACATCTGTGGTGCTCTGCCAAAAGAGCACAATTCTGCCGCGCGCACGAATGTTTATGAGCACATCTTTAACCTTACATTGTCGAACATAGAGCTCCGCGACAGTCCACCCGTACGTGTCTACATGTTGACCCAATGACATGGTCAATTACGACTGCAATGGGCAGGGGCCATCGAGATTCGACCGTCGATCGAAGACATCATGTCGCTTCCTCGGGTGAACCACATGTTTGCTACATTAGGTCGATGGTCTTCTCCCTAGACGTCGTCGTAGAGGTAAACGGCGGCTTGAAACGTGCAGTGCGCTACTGATGCAGTCGGGTGGGAGCAGTCTTATCCTGTGTGAGATAGTCTCCTGCGCATTTGTGGGACCTGTGGTAGTAACTCAATATAGCTGATAGCTGCGAACTGCCTGCATCCATTCATGCTTGATGTTTTCCCCGACGGTGATGTCATCTATTAGCAATATAATTACCCATGTCTCGGAACCAGAAGCTTGCTACAGTGTTTTGAGGAGCATTATAGTTAGCTGACGTTGGTGTAAATCCCACTATAGGGTGCCATCGGCGCGCTCACATATCAGCGGCTCGTTATTTACGCGAATTATAAGACGTGTGCGTAGACATCTCATGCCACATACCTCGACAAACATACCCACAATCTGTCGGATCCCTGACAGAGGGCCTGCCGGAGTGGCCGTGCGGTTCTAGGCGCTACAGTCTGGAACGGAGCGACCGCTACGGTCGCAGGTTCGAATCCTGCCTCAGGCATGGATGTGCGTGATGTCCTTAGGTTAGTTAGGTTTAATTAGTTCTAAGTTCTAGGCGGTTGATGACCTCAGAAGTTAAGTTGCTTAACAAGAGTGATAGGGCACAAATCGCAGAATATCTGAGTGACCACCATCAAACGTTCATTTCTGAGGAAGAGGATGTGGAACAAAAATGGAAAAAATTCAGAAACATCGTCCAGTACGCCTTAGATAAGTTCGTACCGACTAAGGTCCAAAGCGAGGGGAAAGATCCACCGTGGTATAACAATCATGTACGAAAGGTACTACGGAAACAAAGAAAGCTTCATCATAGGTTTAAGAGTAGTCGAATCACAGCTGAGAAGGAAAAGCTGAACGAAGCGAAAAAGAGCGTAAAGAGAGCAATGAGAGAAGCATTCAACGAATTCGAACATAAAACATTGGCAAACAATCTAAACAAGAACCCTAAAAAGTTTTGGTCATATGTAAAATCGGTAAGCGGATCTAAATCCCCTATTCAGTCACTCGTTGACCACGATGGCACCGAAACAGAGGACAACCGAAGAAAGGCAGAAATACTGAATTCAGTGTTCCGAAACTGTTTCACTGCGGAAAATCGTAACACGGTCCCTGACTTCAGCCGTCGCACGGACGCCAAAATGGAAAATATTGAAATAAACGATATCGGAATTGAAAAACAACTGCTATCACTTAGTAGCGGAAAAGCATCCGGACCAGACGAGATACCCTTAAGATTCTACAGTGATTATGCTAAAGAACTTGCCCCCTTTCTATCAGCAATTTATCGTAGATCGCTGGAAGAACGTAAAGTACCTAGCGACTGGAAGAAAGCGCAGGTCGTTCCCATTTTCAAGAAGGGTCATAAATCAGATGCGAATAATTATAGGCCTATTTCGCTTACGTCAATCTGTTGTAGAATAATGGAACATGTTTTGTGTTCTCGTATTATGCCGTTCTTAGATAATACAAATCTCCTTCATCATAACCAACATGGATCCCGCAAACAGAGATCATGTGAAACTCAGCTCGCCCTATTTGCCCAAGAAATTCACAGTGCCGTAGACACTGGCGAGCAGATTGATGCCGTATTCCTGGACTTCAGGAAGGCATTTGATACGGTTCCGCACTTACGTTTAGTGAAAAAAATACGAGCTTACGGAATATCGGACCAGGTTTGTGATTGGATTCAGGATTTCCTAGAAGAAAGAACACAACATGTCATTCTTAACGGTTCAAAATCTGCAGATGTAGAGGTAATTTCGGGAGTACCGCAGGGAAGCGTGATAGGACCTTTATTGTTTACAATATACATAAATGACTTAGTTGACAACATCGGTAGCTCCGTGAGGCTATTTGCAGATGACACGGTTGTCTACAAGAAAGTAGCAACATCAGAAGACTCGTACGTACTCCAGGAGGACCTGCAGAGGATTAATGCATGGTGCGACAGCTGGCAGCTTTCCCTAAACGTAGATAAATGTAATATAATGCGCATACATAGGGGCAGAAATCCATTCCAGTACGATTATGCCATAGGTGGTAAATCATTGGAAGCGGTAACGACCGTAAAATACTTAGGAGTTACTATCCGGAGCGATCTGAAGTGGAATGATCACATAAAACAAATAGTGGGAAAAGCAGGCGCCAGGTTGAGATTCATAGGAAGAATTCTAAGAAAATGTGACTCATCGACGAAAGAAGTAGCTTACAAAACGCTTGTTCGTCCGATTCTTGAGTATTGCTCATCAGTATGGGACCCTTACCAGGTTGGATTAATAGAAGAGATAGACATGATCCAGCGAAAAGCAGCGCGATTCGTCATGGGGACATTTAGTCAGCGCGAGAGCGTTACGGAGATGCTGAACAAGCTCCAGTGGCGGACACTTCAAGAAAGGCGTTACGCAATACGGAGAGGTTTATTATCGAAATTACGAGAGAGCACATTCCGGGAAGAGATGGGCAACATATTACTACCGCCCACATATATCTCGCGTAATGATCACAACGAAAAGATCCGAGAAATTAGAGCAAATACGGAGACTTACAAGCAGTCGTTCTTCCCACGCACAATTCGTGAATGGAACAGGGAAGGGGGGATCAGATAGTGGTACAATAAGTACCCTCCGCCACACACCGTAAGGTGGCTCGCGGAGTATAGATGTAGATGTAGATGTAGATAGTGCTCAAAGCCATTTGAACCATTTTTGAACCTGACACGAGGAATCAGTTATGTATTTCGTTCCAAAGACGCACGAATCAGCTACTAAGCGGGTGAACATAATTTTTTGACTCATCAGTGTATGCTATGCTGTCCATTACTACTGGGAAGATACCTTTGCCGAATCCTGCTCTGGTGACACCTGCCAACAATGTGTGTTGTTTACAACGTCTATAACACAGTTTGTTACATTTCATTTAAATAAAATTTTTAGTCAGAGAGTAGAGGCCAGTTATCAGAGTAGTCTGTCCCTTTCTGTAGCAGATAATGGGACAAATGTTATACGAAGCTATTAGGGAGAAGGCCATAATATGTTTTCCGGATGGATTGGGTTATACTGTTTACTAAGCGTCTTTTCAGTTCGCTAGTTTTCATTTTATCCTTTACTCGATAGGTAAATTACGATTTTCATGTCACTTTTTAACATCAACAATGCAGAAAATTTTATATTGTATGTGACTGAGTGTGTCTGCAAAAGTGAATATTGGTGACAATGGGAGATAGTGATTGCAGCTGTAATCAGTACTTTATGAAATTTTAGTTTTAACTGTCTTAACCATATTCACCTGAGACTATTTTAGAAAGGGCGACAACAAATTGGAGGTTACAGGCCTTAAAACTAGAAATGCACAGAGCGTCACCGAGCCCTTACTTCTAGCACTAAGTCAGTGTGGAGACACACGTACAAAGTTGCAAAGTGAGAATCACGGACGTTCGGAAAGTAGATTACGTGAAGTTATCTGAAAATGATAAAAGTTCTCTTAATGGAAAATGGGAGATTTAAGCACATAATCTGTGATTTGACGATGACGACCGCTACCATGGAACATGTTTTAATCTAGTATGGCAGACAGACGTGTTCCCCACCTCGTGGAGAGAGTCCATTCTCATCCCTCTCCTCAAATGAGGAAGGGACCGCACATGTCCCAATAGTTATCAGAGTATCGACTTGACGAGCTGGGAAAGACCCTGGAATGGATGCTTACCTTTCGTCTGGTCTGGCTTTTAGAGACCAGGCAACTCCTTAGCTGAGAGTTAATAGCGAACTATGTATATATCTACGTGACAGTCTGACAGACAGACAAAAACTGCCGTAGTTCCATACCATAACGTAAACTATATGATTATAAGTATCCGCATATCTTTTAGTGAATATTAATACAGACTGAGTAAACCTTTCACTTTTATAACTGCTTGAACTCTGCTGGGGTCGGTTTTAGTAAGATGTGTGAATGTCAGTGGAGTAATAGCAGCCCATTCTCCTTAAAGAACAGAAACGACAGAAAACGCTGTAATTGAGCGCAAAAGTGCTGCACTGGGCTCATGTCGAGACTCCGAACTTTGTGCTACGATCGCCGTGCGCAGTGATGTAAACTGTGTTCACATTCTCCCGTATTTAGCGTTTTCTTAAGCGCGATAAGGGGAACACACCCTAATAACGTAAAACTTTCCCATACTGTAACACCAGCACATTCGTACCTCACTGCCGGCTCCACACATCAGGTAACGTCGACCAGGCATTATCCAAACCCAAACCCATCTGTCGTATTGCCACAGATTATAGTGTGATATAACACACCAGATCACTCGTTTCTAGTCGTCCACTGTCCTGTGGCGTCGCTCTTACTGCCACCTCGAGCTCCACTTGGTGTTGACTTCAGGAATGTATGACTTTGAAACGGTACAGTAGTTTCCGCTCCCCTTGTTGCGCCTAAGAAAACGCTAATATAAGCAACAGGTTTCGCTGCTCGCTCGCACCGAGAAATACAATAATTTTATTGCACGACGTGGCCGGCCGCTTGTGCAACAGAACCCATGTGGACGGGTGGAAAGAAATGTGTCAGGCTTCATAATACGTATTTATATGTGACGTGTATTATGCATTCCTTGTACGTGAATGTGAATCTGCACATGAACTTTCCTAATCCTCCTCACACCTTTCCGTAAAGCATGGCCAAATCTTAGTTTGGAAATAGTTCTGTAGAATAGTTGTGCCAACCTCACTCCTCGGTAGGGGATCAGAGAGACAGCACAGACAGGTAAAAGTCAGAGACGTTCCAGTGTCACAAGATTTGGGGTGGAGAGGTTGGTCACGGCCAAGTGGTTCGACCATCCCCTCCAACGGGGCCCATGAACACCTACGGGTGCCCGTCATTTTCATGTGTTACAGAAGACGGGTAAGTGAGCAGATGTGCCCTCAGTGCGTCTGTCTCAATGTTCACGCATGGAAGAGAGGTATTTGAATATTTGTACTAATTCTTTTATTTCGAGCTTCGGATTGTGTAAGGATATGAATGTTCTCGTTTAATTTCGGAAATTTGACCCCCTGTGTTATTGTATCTGGTCCCCAGTTTACCCGTTATCCTCCTAACATAGTGGATGTCCCATGTAAAATATTGGGAGACTTTGGTGGTATACATTTGGCCAACGCAATTCAATGTTTCCCGTAGAAATGTGCGTGCAGATTAGTATATAATATACCCGAGCTATAAGTTGTAAAATTGTAATATCTGTAAAGTGGAACAATTGCTGCAATCGCTGTAAAGTCGAGTGATAATGTTTAAAATAAATAGGTAACCAATTGTCATCAATCTTTTAACATACCTTAAAAATCACAAAGAAGTCAAGTTAAAGGAATTCATTTAAAATAAAATATACAGAATGCAGGGACCCACACAACAGCGTGTGAGCCCTCCAGCCCCTTGCTAGTATCGTGCAGAAAGGGCGCACTCTCTAGGTAGCGCTCTCAAGCTCCCCTCCCCAGTTATCCGTTGCGCAAGCTTCATTCAGGGCTAGACGACATCAAATTTCATCTGACGTCCCTAGGCAAGAAGATTAGACGGGAACCTTTCAACTTTGAGGAGCTGCTCCATTATTATACTCCTACTGGTTTTAACTTCCTACACATAGTTATTGCGATAGCTGTACTAATGGTAGCACTTTGGAACGTGTGAGTGTTTCTTTCCGCTGATTTGTTATAACGACGCTCCGCAAAGCTATCGCCGTCGGCAGGACTTCCATCTACGAGGTGCATTCAAGTTCTAAGGCCTCCGATTTTTTTTCTCCGGACTGGAAAGAGATAGAAACATGCGCATTGTTTTAAAATGAGGCGTCGTTCATTGTCTGTTTTAAATACTTAAAATGGCGATGTTTTCCTTACTTGAACAGCGTGCACTCATTCGTTTTCTGACTTTGCGTGGTGTGAAACCAACTGAAATTCATCGACAGTTGAAGGAGACATGTGGTGATGGAGTTATGGATGTGTCTAAAGTGCGTTAGTGGGTGCGACAGTTTAATGAAGGCAGAACATCGTGTGACAACAAACCGAAACAACCTCAGGGTCGCACAAGCCGGTCTGACAACATGATCGAGAAACTGGAGAGAATTGTTTTGGGATATCGCCGAATGACTGTTGAACAGATCGCCTCCAGAGTTGGCATTTCTGTGGGTTCTGTGCACACAATCCGGCATGACGACCTGAAAATGCGAAAAGTGTCATCCAGGTGGGTGCCACGAATGCCGACGGACGACCACATGGCTGCCCGTGTGGCATGTGTCCAAGCAATGTTGACGCGCAACGACACCATGAATGGGACTTTCTTTTCGTCAGTTGTGACAATGGATGAGACGTGGATGCCATTTTTCAATCCAGAAACAAAGCGCCAGTCAGCTCAATGGAAGCACACAGATTCACCGCCACCAAAACAATTTCGCGTAACCGCCAGTTCTGAACAAAATTGTGGTGTCCATGTTCTGGGACAGCGAGGGCGTAATCCTTACCTATTGCGCTCCAAAGGGCACTACGGTAACAGGTGCATCCTACGAAAATGTTTTGAAGAACAAATTCCTTCCTGCACTGCAACGAAAACGTGCGGGAAGGGCTGCGTGTGTGCTGTTTCACCTAGACAACGCACCCGCACATCGAGCTAACGTTACGCAACAGTTTTTTCGTGATAACAACTTTGAAGTGATTCCTCATGCTCCCTACTCACCTGACCTGGCTCCTAGTGAATTTTGGCTTTTTCCAACAATGAAAGACACTCTCCGTGGCCGCACATTCACCAGCCGTGCTGCTATTGCCCCAGTGATTTTCCAGTGGTCAAAACAGACTCCTAAAGAAGCCTTCGCCGCTGCCATGGAATCATGGCGTGAGCGTTGCGAAAAAAGTGTACGTTTTCAGGGCGATTACGTCGAGAAGTAACGCCAGTTTCATCGATTTCGGGTGAGTAGTCAGTTAGAAAAAAAAAATCGGAGGCCTTAGAACTTGAATGCACCTCGTATTATCTTTCTTTGTTCCGCAATGCTCCACGGCCACTGTCAGCCCGTGCCTGAGTGAGGTGAGGCAAGTCTTGTTCCAGCTGTTGTTGTTCCTTCACGTTTCCACTTCACAATCACAAAACAATCAGTCGACTCGGCCAGTTTCAATCCTTCTGATTGAAATGTCCCAGATGGATTTTTTTTCTCCGTGCAATCCAGTGACTAGAACACGTATGAAATCACAGAGCTCTCCTTTCAAATCTATTTTGATGTTACAGCTTCTCTACTGGAAACACAGTACGACCCGCCTCCTTTTCTACTGGCGGAACCGCATCTCGTTATATCTTGCGGTCAGTTCCGCAATTACACAGGATATTCCGGATATATTTGGTGAAATAGCTATTCAGTAATAAGCTAGCTGTGGTTTTGCAACTGCACAATCCTATTCTTCATTCATAGGAATAAATATAGGGAAAGAGTAGATCTCGGCGGAATGGAGAATGATTGCAAATGTTATATAAACTATGTAGAGCAACTGATCCTCGCATGTATTATCGGAAGTGTGCACAAGAGTATGTGACTCTGGCCGACGGTTAACAGAAACACTGAAACTCTAGACTTCAGTGCTGCGGGCTTTCACATAACTACGCACCCTCAGACTCAGCGTTGCAATATTAAATGTTTTGGCTGGTTTGGTTGTCTAGGAGGCTGGGATACGTAGTTGCCGCATTACAGACCAAATACTGCTGAGTCTACAGTATAAACTACGAATACACACATAGATGTATAAATATATTTATAAGCATGCTGCTACCGTTTTTTCGTGTGACTGTGGAGTACTCCTGAAGAGATCTATAGCAATGGGCCACATTGACCTCCAATAACTCACGTACTATTTAAGTTACTTGCCTGTAATTCATACTAATGTAGGTCTACAGTAATAGCTTTCTAAAGGCACGTAGGTCGACGAAATCGGATGAATCGTTTAGACTTTGGAAATTCGTTGCTGGGTGTTACTCGTATAATTTACCATCTGATACTAAACTGTAAACTAATAAATATATTGAAAATCTCATTACACCATCAGAATCGTCGTGCAAATAATAGTAACGCACATGTTTATTTTTGAGGTATAATGATTCATCTTTCTACTATTAATTTCTATACGAACTGTGAAATACAGGGTGAGTCACCTAACATTACCGCTGGAAATATTTCGTAAACCACGTCAAATACTGACGAATCGATTCAACGGACCGAACTTGAGGAGAGGGGCTAGTGTAATTGGTTAATACAAACCATAAAAAAATGCACGGAAGTATGTTTTTTAACACAAACCTACGTTTTTTTAAATGGAACCCCGTTAGGTTTGTTAGCACATCTGAACATATAAACAAATACGTAATCAGTGCCGTTTGTTGCATTGTAGAATGTTAATCACATCCGGAGATATTGTAACCTAAAGTTGACGCTTGAGCACCACTCCTCCGCTGTTCGATCGTGTGTATCGGAGAGCACCGAATTACGTAGGGATCCAAAGGGAACGGTGATGGACCTTAGCTACAGAAGAGACTGGAACAGCACATTGCTTCCACATGCTAACATCTTTTTATTGGTCTTTTTCACTGACGCACATGTACATTACCATGAGGGGTGAGGTACACATACACACGTGGTTTTCGTTTTCAATTACGGAGTGGAATAGAGTGTGTCCCGACATGTCAGGCCAATAGATGTTCAATGTGGTGGCCATCATTTGCTGCACACAATTGCAATCTCTGGCGTAATGAATGTCGTACACGCCGCAGTACATCTGGTGTAATGCCGCCGCAGGCTGCCACAATACGTTGTTTCATATCCTCTGGGGTTGTAGGCACATCACGGTACACATTCTCCTTTAACGTACCCCACAGAAAGAGGTCCAGAGTTGTAAATCAGGAGAACGGGCTGGCCAATTTATGCGCCCTCCACGTCCTATGAAACGGCCGTCGAACATCCTGTCAAGGGTCAGCCTAGTGTTAATTGCGGAATGTGCAGGTGCACCATCATGCTGATACCACATACTTCGACGAGTTTCCAGTGGGACATTTTCGAGCAACGATGGCAGATCATTCTGTAGAAACGCGATGTATGTTGCAGCTGTTTGGGCCCCTGCAATGAAGTGAGGACCAATGAGGTGGTCGCCAATGGTTCCGCACCATACATTTACAGTCCATGGTCGCTGTCGCTCTACCTGTCTGAGCCAGCGAGGATTGTCCACGGACCAGTAATGCATGTTCCGTAGATTCTCTGCCCCGTGGTTTGTGAAACCCGCTTCATTGGTAAACAGGTAGAACTGCAACGCATTCTCTGTTAAAGCCCATTGAAAGAATTGCACTCGATGGTTAAAGTCATTACCATGCAGTTGCTGATGTAGCAACACATGAAACGGGTGACAGCGGTGACGATGCAGTATGCGCATGACACTACTTTGACTCAGTCCACCGGCACTCGCAATGTACCGTGTACTCATGTGTCTGTTCATGGCAACAGCAGCTAACACACCAACTGCACCCGCTTCTCCTGTGACGGGCCTGTTAGGGACCCGTTTGCGTGCTGCGACCATACCTGTTGCATACAGTTGGCGGTAGATGTTTTGCAATGTGCGGCACTTTGGATGCTCTCTGTCAGCGTACCGTTCTGCATACACCCTGCAGGCTTCAGCTGCATTTCGTCGACACTCGCCATAGATGAGTATCATCTCCGCCTTTTCAGAGCTCGAATACACCATGGCCACAGTTCCTACAACACTACACTATCACAGACGTCTGGTAACACGGTGTACTACAGTTGGTATGCGGGCGGAGACGAATGCGGAATAACAATAGCAGCAAGCGCTACATGCGGACACTGCGACAGCTAGACCAAACCACAACAGTGCACTACAGCCACACTCGTAAACACGGTCGTCATCGTAAATATGTCCCTGCAGATACTGCTCGCCGACCGTGGCCCGTGTTTGTTACAACACGCAACTGAACGTCGGAGGTTTCAAGCGCAACTTTAGGTTACAGTATCTCCGGATGTATTTAACATTTTGCAATGCAACAAACGGCACTGATTACGTATTTGTTTATATGTTCAGATGTGCTATCAAAACCAACGTGGTTCCATTTAAATAAACGAAGTTTTGTGTTAAAAAACATACTTCCGTGCATTTTTGTATGGTTTGTATTAAACAATTACACTAGCCCCTCTCCTCGCGTTCGGTCTGTGGAATTGGTTCGTCAGTATTTGATGTGGTTTACGAAATATATCCATCGGTAACGTTAGGTGACTCACCCTGTATGTGCCATTAAGGTTTCACAAACTCCGCCATCTTTGGCTCTCCCGGTCATGTCTCCTTCATCGATACAGCGTCACCATGGAATTCCGAGCCACGCGCTCCGGCTGCACCCCTCTCGCTTCGGCCAGCGTCCGGCACCGCGTGGTCGGCCGGCCGGGCGGACCGTGCGGCCACTGCTTCCTCCGAATTAAAATATTTTGAGGGCGCGACGACTCGCCAGTTACCTCACAGCGCTCCTCTGTGCCAGGAATCACCGAGAAATTACCCATTAGCTAACAGAAATAAGAATATAACTAGAGATTTTCTATCCGGAATTGCCACTTACTAGCAAGTAGAAGCTGACAACGGAACCTCCCCATCGCAACCCCCTCAGATTTAGTTATAAGTTGGCACAGTGGATAGGCCTTGAAAAACTGAACACATATCAATCGAGAAAACAGGAAGAAGTTGTGTGGAACTATGAAAAAATAAGCAAAATATACAAACTGAGAAGTCCATGGGTAACATAGGCCACATCAAGGATAATTTGAGGTCAGGAGCGCCGTGGTCCAGTGGTTAGCGTGAGCGGCTGCGAAGCGAGAGGTCCTTGGTTCAAGTCTTCCCTCGAGTGAAAGGTTCAATTTTTTTTTTCCAGACAATTATCAGAGTTCACGCACTCACACATAATCAACTTCGCTTTCCAAAATTCCAGGACATGTTCAGATTTGCTTGGACATATGCAGGGTTTGACATTCTACACAAGCAAAAATTTGAAAACGTTAAAAACATATGTTTTGACAGAGCACAGAGAAAACTGTGCGACTGTGAAACTGTTGCATTCATTGTTGCAGTTTATGTGACACACTCTTATGTTTTCATCACTTTTTGGGAGTGATTATCACACCCACAAGAAAACCTAAATCGGGCAAGCTAGAAGAATCTTTTTACCTATTCGCCAAGTGTGCAAGTTAGGTGGGTCGACATTATATTCTTGTCATGTGACGCACATGCCGTCACCAGTGTCGTATAGAATATATCAGACGTGTTTTCCTGGATCAAATGTTTTCGGTTCCCATTGGAGAGGCACGTCCTTTCGTCTACTAATCGCACGGTTTTGCGGTGCGGTCGCAAAACACAGACACTAGACTTATTACAGTGAACAGAGACGTCAATGAACGAACGGACAGATCATAACTTTGCAAAAATAATGTAAGTAAACTTTTCGCTCGAGGGAATACTTGAACCAAGTACCTCTCGCTCCGTAGCTGCTCTCGCTAGCCACGGGACCACGGTGCTCCTGCGCTCAGATTATCCTTGTTGTGGCCTATGTTACCCATGAACTACTAAGTTTGTATATTTTGTTTATTTTTTCATAGTTACACACAACTTCTTCCTGTTTTCTCGATTGATCTGTGTTCAGTTTTTCAAGGCCTATCCACTGTGCCAAATTATAACTAAGTCTGAGGGGGGTGCGATGGGGAGGTTCCCTTGTGAGTGACTTGACACCTGTTCGTCCATCAAGCACGCACCTGTATCTTAAAACGCACTGCAAAAATACATAAAAAACGAGTTCTTCTGTTTAAATTGTGAAGGATATTTATACTAAATCTTGCACTGCCAACTACTGATCACAGAAACGTTATGTCCCAAGCTCTCTCTCGTTCAAATTCATAGTACTTGGAAGTGGTGATGAAATATTGGGTTTTGTCATTCTGATCATGCATCACCACCTTACGAACAGTTATCCCGTCTACATTCAACCAAGTGCAGCGATTTCCCTACACACTACCCGCCTCACGATCAACTTATTCAGTACCCAAATGCCCTTAGATCTTAACAGTATGGCAGAGACAGTCGCTTCCCATCCGAGCATTATTCTTCCTTTCAAATTCCATCAAGCGGCCGCTTTCACTAAGTCCTTTTCGGTAAAAGGAACCAAACATACCATGAATTCCTTTTCAGCATCAAAAAGAGATATCTCTGTTTCAAAAACACCAATTTCAAACAAGCAAAAATGACCTGCTATCAACGTAAGTAGACAGTAATGGCTATTCACTAATGAAATATTGAGTATAAAATTCTGTTGGGTCCAGCTGGATAGGAGGTTACTGTGGGATCAATAAAGATAGCCTGGATACCTATGCATGTTAAATTGTCACTTCCAGGATGAGGAAGTTTGCCAGCCCTGGACTGAACCTGCCCAGTGGATGAATGATGAGGTTCAATGTGACAACCAGCCTGGATGCAGCCTCCCACTAGGTGAATACTAGGCTGGTACCCAAGTCACACCTTAGTTAGATGATTCATAAAAAATCAGAAAACCTTTTTCACCTTCACATGAATACCACTACATGCAGACAGTTGGGATACTCATGTTCCACCTTGGGGGTAACAGGATGGCAACAGCAAGGGCATCTGGCCACCCATTAATTTAGTCATGTTAACTCCATTAATAATCATGCCGACCGTGTGTTGATGGGGGACATAGACACAAGAAAAACAATATAGAGATGAACTAATCAAGAAGATTGCTTCAGCAAGTTTGGTTTTCAAAAGTATTTGTCATTGTATTGACTTAAAAGATAAAGAGTGTGCTTATTTTGATGATTTCACATACTGTTGTGTGATAGCATTTTCTTCTGGGGCAGTGCATCAGAAATAAATAAAGAATTTATTCAAGAGAAGCGAACAATACGAATCAGTGTGAACATTATGTAAATCAGATAACTGTACCTCTTGGAGAGGTTTTTTAAAAGATGTTATTACACTCACTTTCTAGTCCATTAACTCATTAATAGTTCTTATCTATGACAATGAAAATCTTTTCAACTGAACTGTAATCAGCATAAGCCCATTACGAGACACATGAATAATTTTAATTTAATCTTTGCCTCCTTGTCTGGGCACTTTGGTGCAAAGTTGTTCAACAAGTTCCCATCTGACATAAAGCAAGAAATTGGGGATATCAATAAACTCAAAGGAAAATTAAAAACATGCCACATTACAAATTATCTGGATATATATTTGAATGAAAATAATCAATTTATATTTGTATACTCAAGGACTGAAACACTATATTCGCTACATGGCAAGTTGAAGTTTTTATTTCATAAATATGCATGACCAGTAGCAATGTACTGCAAAAAGAACTAAGTACTTACTGATGTGGGTAACTATTTTCTTTGAAAAACATCTAATGACCTACATCATAAAATAACAACGTTGATATATGTGCTTTTAAAATAACAGCGAATGCCCTCTATGTGAAACAACAATAATGATGTGTGATGTTGTTATCTAATGCTCTGTATCTCAACACAACTACGTACTGTTCTTTCCTACCAGACCGTTACGGCTATCATCATTTCCTTAGGTTCCTCCCTGTATCGGGATTGGATTGGATTGTTTGACGGAGGAGACCAAACAGCGAGGTCATCGGTCTCATCGGATTAGGGAAGGACGGGGAAGGAAGTCGGCCGTGCCCTTTCAAAGGAACCATCGCGGCATTTGCCTGGAGCGATTCACGGAAATCACGGAAAACCTAAATCTGGATGGCCGGAAGCGGGATTCAACCGTCGTCCTCCCGAACGCGAGTCCAGTGTGCTAACCACTGCGCCATCTCGCTCGGTCCTGTATCTGTATATGTGAATTCCTCTCTCCCTCTCTCTGTCTCTTCGACGTCGTATTGAAAGTTTTTGCCCGTGCTCTGCATGACATTTGTATTGTCTACAGTCCCTACCATTATTCCACTGTTTTTATTATTACGTGTTTTAGTATTGGTCAGGCATTATAGGAATGGGAAGGTCGTGTCACGGCCCGTGCATTCTTCATGCGCTTCTCGAAATCACGGCCAGCAGGTTCATAAGACAAATCTGTAGGGTTTCACAGTGATCGAATGAAGGGTAGAGCCACGGGTCGTAACACATCTTAAATGCAACGTCCACTGTTCAAACCGCCGTCAATGCGAACAATAGGTGACCGAGACGTGTAACCAATGGCACCCCATACCATCACGCCGGGTAATACGCCAGTCTGTCGATGACGAATACACGCTTCGAATGTGCGTTCACCGCGATGTCGCCAAACACGGATGCGACCGTCATGATGGTGTAAGCAGAAGCTGGATTCTTCCGAAAAAATGACGTTTTGCAATTCGTGCTCCCAGGTTCGTCGTTGAGTACACCATCGCAGGCGCTCCTGTCTGTGATGCAGCGTCATGGGTAACCGCAGCCATGGTCTCCGAGCTGATAGTCCATGCTGCTGCAAACGTCGTCGAACTGTTCGTGCAGATGGTTGTTGTCTTTCAAACGTCCCCATCTGTTGACTTAGGGATCGAGACGTGGCTGCACGATCCGTTACAGCCATTCGGGTAAGATGCCTGTCATCTCAACTGTTAGTGATACGAGGCCGTTGAGACCCAGCACGGCGTTCCGTATTACCCTCCTGAACCCACCAATTCCATATTCTGCTAACAGTCATTGGATCGTGACCAACGCGAGCAGCAATGTCGTGATACCATAAACCGCAATCGCGATAGGCTACAATCCGACCTTTATGATAGTCCTTACACGAGGCATCACAACGACGTTTCACCAGGCAACGCCGGTCAGCTGTTGTTTGTGTATGAGAAATCGGTTGGAAACGTTCCTTGTGTCAACACGTTGTAGGTGTCGCCACCGGCTCCAACCATGTGTGAATGATCTGAAAAGCTAATCATTTGCATGTCACAGCATCTTCCTCCTGTCGGTTAAATTTCACGTCTGTAGCATGTCATCTACGTTATGTTGCAATTTTAATGGCCAGTAGTGTATTTAGGCGTGCATCTGTTATCGTCAGATGCAGTACCGAGACAGTGTTCAGTGTAATAGTTAAATCAAAAGTAAATGTTTTTGAGATAATAGGGCAAATGGAAAAGTTCCATGTATTATTCATATTGTATTTATCTTTTTTGACCTTATAGCCCTTACAGGCCCCTCCCTGACCTGCGTAGCAGCACAAGCGAAAAGCCAATTTGGAAGAGACAGAAGAACGTCTTACCGAATCCAGTAAAATCTTCCTTTTACTGAATTTCTGAACCTATGAAAAATAAGAATCAGGAAGCAGGGCTATTTTTTTTAATTTTGAGTCATCAGTCTTCTGACTGGTTTCATGTGGCTCACCGCGGATCATTCTCCTGCACCAACATCTTCACCTCAGAGTAGCACCTGCAAGTAAGCTTCTCTCGGCCAGCAGTTCTGCTTTTGCCAGTGCTAGTCTGCTTTTGATGTCCTCCTTGCTCCATCCCTGATAGATTATTATGCTGCCTAGATGGTACCTAAACTTCATCTACTTCCTGATAAGTTTTTCGCTGTTGTCACTTCTGCTACTTCTCGCAAATATTTTGCCATCTTTAAAATTTATTTTTAGACGCAAGTTTTCTTTTTTCTATAACTGGGGAGTTGCTTTACTTAGAAGTGAAATATGGACTACAAACGGAGTTGAAACTAGGTGCTTTGTATTGTGGTTACTGGAAGAATGTTGAGGTTGGGATGGATAGAACAAATAGCCATTTTAGAAGAAGTAGTATATATACAGTGCGGCGCAGACAGTCGCTCCCCATCCGAACAAAATTCTTTCTCCTGAATTCCATCATTCGGCCATGTTCACTAAGTTCTTTTCGATAACAGGGACCAAAGATACGATGGACTCCTTCTCAGAATCAGTAAAAGATATCTGTGCTTCAAAAAGACATCTAATGACCTATATCATAAAATAATGATGCTGATAACTGTGCTTTCTAAAAAACAGCGAATGCCCTAAATTTGAAACAACAACAATATTGATGTAGTTATCAAATGCCCTCTAACTCAACACAAATACGTACTACTCTTTCCTACCAGGCCGTTAGGTCTATCATCCTTAGGTTGCTTCCTATATCTGTGTATCTGAATTTCTCTCTCTCTCTCTCTCTCTCTTGTACCCTCCCCACAGAAACAATAATTAAATATTGATCATGAATGTGATTCTAATTTAATGTAACCTCTGAACAAAATTGGTTCCCATTTAACATCTCCATGCAGAAATGCTTTCACATTTAATGTAGCCACAAAAATTTTTTCTCATATAATGTTCGAAACAGAAAAATTCCCAAACCCCGAAATAAAAAAAAATTCAGTAACCTGATAAATTTTAGGACGACAGCAGCGTTGCGCCACAGCCCTGTATTCTGAATAAAAAAAACAAAAATTCTTACCTCAATAAAAACGGCGAATATATCTGCTCTTACCTAAAAAAATTTCGGCACAGCTCCGTGCAATGCTGGCCTATACATTTGTGATTCGTGAAAGGAATAATCATGCATTGGATAAATTCTTTAAATTGAAATGAATGTTATTTTAATTACTTTATATTATAAAAATTTTTATTAGGGCACTTTTTAAAAAAAAATGGATAACAGTTCACATACATTACTAGATATGCGCTAGGCTGCTTCTTTACCTTATACAATAATACTCATCCTCCAGAGTCCCGAGCAGAGCAGACTGCAGACAAGCGCAGACACGCGCAGACTACTCCAGACTAGCGCAGACTACTGCAGACTACTGCAGACTACCGCAGACACGCGCAGACTAGCGACAAGCAACAACTAACAACATACTGCTCTCTGGTCAGAGACTCTCCTATGCCTTGCCTATTGCAGGCAGCGCATACCTCTTACACTCTTCGCGGTCATATTTACAGTTTTTGCTCCGACTCTTCATGGCATTTATATTTTCTACAGTCCCTACCATTATTCCACTGTTTTTATTATTATGTGTTATAGTATTGGTCAGACATTATACGGATCGATAGGTCGCGTCACGGCCCGTGCAGGCTTATCTTTGGAGCCTGATAACCATTATGGGGCAACGACGAAAGAGGGTTTAGTTTGATAGGCATCAATTAATAGATAACGGTTAATGTGGAAATACGTATGTCGGAAGGGGTAGTCGTGGAATGGTAAATACTGAAACGGGAGACCATGGCTGGAGTACAGTAAGTAACTGTGTTATTGAGTGGATTTTTATCGGGAGCTCCAATAAAGTAGTCTCGGAATTAGCATTTAATGTGTCGTACAACACTAAGATCATAAGTATGGTACTTTCGCGCCGTCTACACTGAATTAGCCAACTCGTCGACAGCTGACATTCGGAGAGATACCTACAGTTAACGTCCAGCTATATCAACAATGGGACCGGTATGGTCAACACATAAAGTGCGCGGCGTTAGTGAGGTCAGTTCAGACACGACTTCCAAGACTGCTAATGAGGGGTCATTGTGCCCTTGGGCCACCAAACACACCCGCACAGACAAGCGGTTCCCGGAGCAGACCCCAGTTGCTCCCGCCGACAGCCGCTCCTGCAGACACAGTTGTAGACACGCGTGCGCGCCTGTGTACGCGTGGCATTGTGCGTGCGCCAGCCGGCGTTGTGTGTCGGTAACCGGGACTAATCCGTGTTTAATCTGGCGTGCAAACCATTGTGCGGTGGCCGGGCCGATACAAAGGCCGTGTCTCTCTGCTGCCGGGACAATGGCGGCGCCGGCGCCGGGCATCGATTCTCGAAGCGCTGACTGCGCGCCCGGCGACAGTCGATTATTAACATCAGCCGTCAGTGCTCTCGAAAAAGTAGGGGAGACACGGCGCCCTTGCAGGTAGCCAGCTGATCAGCCGCAAATTTCTCCCAATGAAACAATGTTGACTTTCGTTTAGTTGTAGTTCATCTCATCTACATGCATCACTGAACACGACAGAACTTTTGTTTGGTTCCGAATTGAGCGCGTAACGAAGACCAGCACTTTAGTTGTGCATTTTTCTTCACGGTGCAACAGAGCGAAGTACTTTCGTGCAGCCAAAAATTTATCAATTAAATTAATTCTAATCCGGGGTCTATCGCCATTCTTTCCCCGACAATCAGATATATTATTTCTCAACAATGTTTTTATGTCAGTACGCCATATACACATACATTTAAGTTTATTGTTTTCATTAAAAATCTTTATTTTATAAAACTGATGTAGAAGTTGACAATTTGTTAAAAAATATGCATGGCACTCTTACTGTTGTTTACATTCTTTACCGTAGTTGGTCTCGTGATTTCGATCATATACGCCGATGTAAGGTATTTAGAAGGCACCATCTCATGACAAAATAAGTTTATTATAATGTAAAATAGCGATTGAAACTGTGTACTTCCAATGACGCTAAGTGTTGTTGGTCGACTTTTAAGAGACATCATGAATAATAATCACTTTTAGGGAGGCAAAATAATCTGGTTTTGTGGAGATTTCTGTGAAGTGTTACCTGAAGTTGGACGTGGTAATAGAAAAGCCAGTGTCGAAATTACAGTTAATCATCATTAGAGTCTCGTGTTAAAATTCATAAACTGACTCAAAATACGAGATAAAATGGTGAGCACGGTTTCACTGAATGATTGCTTAAGTTGGATGACAGCGATTTATAAAATTATACAAAGTACTTCAATGAAGATATCAAAATTCATGAACATTGTCATTACGACAGTTTTATTACTACCATTTTAATTCCAGAGAAATAAATGAACAAAGTGTTTCGCTGTTGTAATCAAAGACGATTCTATGTCAAATAAATGATGACTGTAGAACAATTAATCAATGTCATTTCAGATTTGTTACTTGGAGAGGTAAAGGTTACCAGAGTTCTGAATCTGCCCAACTTAAAGAAATAAACAATGTTCATCTTGAGGTTGAAGCTCTTTTGTACGTGTTTGCTTTAAGAATACAGGTGTTTTTGGATGGGGTATGCCTTTAGCAAAACACAATATTGTTTTTTTTTTATCCCGAACATGTTGCACTGCAGTTGCAGCATCATCAGTGGGCTTTTACTTTACGTCTGTTAAATATAAAAAATGTTCTTACTGTTTGTATACATGTAAATATTAGTTTTTAAAATTGTAAGTACAGATTTTAGAAGAAACACATAACATTATGAATTGATACCTATTTACCACATAGTGTGATTTCTTTCACAGTTTGTCTTCTCCCACCATATACAATTTACCATGTGGTAAAAATGCATGAATTCATAATTTTATGTCTTTCTTCGAAAATATGTCATTATGATATTAAAAACTAATATTTACATGTATACAAACAGTAAAGATCATTCTTTACGTTTAACAGCCATAAAATAAAAGCTCACTGATGACACTGCAACTGCAGTGATACAAGTTTGTGATAAAAAAAAAATTTTGTTTTGCTAAAGGTGGACCCAGTCCAAAAACATATATAATGAACGTTCAGTTCTACCCCATAGAATTCTTTAAATCTTTAAAACCGTCCAGTTTACTATCCCATCTATTGGCTTTAAAGAAAGATGGTATCATTATGTTAACGAGAAATGTTAATGCCCATCAGGGATTAATTAACGGTGAAAAATTAGTAGTAACTCCCTTAAACGAGTACATCAACTCTGCTAAATCCATTGACTACGATGAAACAGTACGCATACCATCACGTAATATCAAACCTTCTGCTGCAACCATCGCTTTCCGAATGATACGAAAGAAATTACCAGTAAAAGTAGACTTCGCTATGGTCATTAAGAAATCACAATGTCATGAGTCTAAAAAGAGCAGGATGGTGTTTATCAGAAGTGCTTTTCATTGTCGATGGTTATACCTGGCTTTTTCACAATTTCGTACATATAGTGATATGCTACTCATACATACAGCCAAGAAGTAAGCAACGGTCACATTAAAGAATTTTTGTAATGCAAAGAGGTTTCTCAGAAATGAAATTAATCTGACAATGAGAATATCCGCATTTTACATGTTTTACAATTACCCATATTTTATTCAACGGCACCGATTTTTTACAATGAGACTAACTTTTGTTACTACTATTCAATATATAATATTTATTATATTGATATTTTGAACATGACTGCACTACAGCAACGATTACCGAAGATCAGGGATAAAGAATAGCCACTTGCAAAAATGGTAGTTTTCAAATAACCTTGACCTCGGTTTCGACAGATCTGAACCCGAATTCTTCAGAAACACAGACCAAATGCACATTAGCAATTAACTCAGTAAAAGCTGTCTCCATATGACATTTATCGGCAACGGCCTGTTTGTCCGTATGCAAAAATTTAGGCCCCTACAATCAAGGGCTTGTCACATCAGTAAAAACAATCACTTAGAATAGCAGACAATGCTAGGAGCTACATGCCGACACGGCCTTGGCTCTCTGGGCCTTAAAATTCATATATGAACACTACAGGCTGTTGCCGATAAATGCCATGGGACGACACCTTTTACTCACTGAATTGCTAATGTGAAGGTTGTCTGTTCTTCCGAAGAAGACTGGTTTAGATCTGTCGAAACCGTGGTTAAGGCAATTTGAAAACCACCATTTTTTCGCAACTGGTTTGCTGTCCTTTCTTTCCGCTGACCCTTTTGTTAATAAATACTTCGATTTACTAATTCCCCATCTGTCACGTCCACAATACAGTGCATATTATCTACAGAGGTCAATTAATCTTTCTTTCTTTTCCCTAGCGATTATTCCTTCAAGTACTGAATCATCTTTTTCACTAGTTGTCACATTTCATTATTTTGTTTACCTTTGTGGCTGAATTCTCTCCATAATGCCGCAGTCACCAAGGTAAACGAAGAGGCAGAAGCTGCGTACATTGTCTGTACTTTCTATAAACTTTGTCCTGTAGGTTAGAGCATTTTAACTGTCTGGTATTCTTTTGTATGTGTGTGTGTGTGTGTGTGTGTGTGTGTGTGTGTGTGTGTGTGAGAGAGAGAGTTTGGTGTCTATGAAGTGTTACGAACTTTATGCCTGGACTTACATGTGTGAGGTAGATGGGTAAAATTATCTTTGTCACCACAAGGACTGTGGGCTTCTTGTCCTTGAGCACTTATATTATGCTGGTTCTTCTGTAGGTGTCATGTTATTGCGGAACTTCTGTGGTAGCTTGCAGCACTCGAACCCGGTGCCAGTGTTCGTGTTTGACAGAGCCTGTGTATTCCACATGATGAAATGTGGGACGTAAGGTCTAGATTTTACCGGTGAGTCTCAGCTTCTTAACTGAATTAGTTCGTCGTGCAGGTCGCGAACCCTCGCCGAACGAAGTGCCCATAGGATTAGGCGGAAGCACCTGTTTGGTAACGATTGAATGGGCTTGAGTTCAGAATTAATGTTGTCCCTTATGTTGAACACCCGTACACTGTTGAAGGGACGACCGTTGGCCGGTATAGACGAAGCTTAGTGTTCGCTTACATGTCTGTACTCACCAGTAGGCGACAGAGATGGACGATGAGCTGTAAAATCTTCTGCAGCTTGCCCTGAATGTAGAGGTTAAACAGTAGCTTAGCATCTAGTATGATATCTAAATACTTGAAATGTCTGTCAAAGGGATTTCTCGATCTTTAAGAAAGAGTTGGTCACATCGCAATGAACGCTTCGGAGTGAAAATAACAACCCTTAGAGGGAGAGAGTTTTCTTTGGCCCATCGTTCAGTGATTTTCAGTTGCAGTTGTAAGCGCGAGATAACTGCAGTCACTTGTCGACCACTGGTGAGAATGGCAGCATCCTCGGTGAACTGATCGAGTACCACTTGTGGTCATTCACGTACACAGGGTGGTCCATTGATCGTGACCGGGCCAAATATTTCACGAAATAAGCTTCAAACGAAAAAACTACAAAGAACGAAACTTGTCTAGCTTGAGGGGGGAAACCAGACGGCACTATGGTTGGCCCGCTATATGCCGCTGTCATAGGTAAAAAGGATATCAACTCCGTTTCTTTAAATAGGAACCGCCATTTTTTATTAGATATTTTTGTAGTACGTAATGAAATACGAATGTTTTAGTTGGACCACTATTTTCGCGTTGTGATAGATGGCGCTGTAATATTTACAAAAGTATAAGTACGTGTTATCACGTAACATTCCGCCTGTGCGGACGGTATTTGCTTCGTGATACATTACCCGTGTTAAAATGGACGATTGCGTAAAAGGTCGATATCGTGTTAATGAATGGCTATTGTGATCTGCTATGTATGCTGCTCGGTATCCTGGACGACATCAACCATTTGTCCGGACCGTTCGTCGGATAGTTACGTTATTTAAGGAGACAGCAAGTGTTCAGCCACATGTGAAACGTCAACCACGACCTGCAACAAATGATGATGCCCAAGTAGGTGTTTTAGCTGCTGTCGCGGCTAATCCGCACATCAGTTGCAGACAAATGGAGCTAGAATCGGGAATCTCAAAAACGTCGGTGTTGAGAATGCCACATCAACATCGATTACACCCGTACCATATTTCTATGCACCAGGAATTGCATGGCGACGACTTTGAACGTCGTGTACATTTCTGCCACTGGGCACAAGAGAAATTACGCGACGATGACAGATTTTTTGCACGCCTTATATTTAGCGACGAGGAGTCATTCACCAACACCGGTAACGTAAGTCGGCATAATATGGACTACTGGGCAACGTAAACTTCACGATGGCTGCAACAAGTGGAACATCAGCGACCTTGGCGGGTTGATGAATGGTGTGGTATTATAGGAGGAAGGATAATTGGCCCCCATTTTATCGATGGCAATCTGAATAGTGCAATGTATGCTGATTTCCTACGTAATGTTCTACCGATGTTACTACAAGATGTCTCACTGCATGAGAGAATGGAGATGTACTTCCTACATGATGGATATCCAGCACATAGCTCACGTACGGGTGAAGCGGTAGTGAATAGCATATTCCATTACAAGTGGACCGGTCGTCGAAGCACCATACCATGGCCCGCACGTTCACGGGATGTGACGTCGACGGATTTCTTTCTGTAGGGGAAGTTCAAGGATATTTGCTATCGTGATCCACCGACAACGCCTGACAACATACGTCAGCGCATTGTCAATGCATGTGCGAACATTACGGAAGGTGAACTACTCGCTGTTGAGAGAAATGTCGTTACACGTATAACCAAATGCATTGAGGGTGACGGACATCATTTTGAGCATTTACTGCATTAATGTGGTATTTGCAGGTAATGACGCTGCAACATTATGCGTTCACAGAAATGATAAGTTCACAAAGGTACATGTATCACTTTGGAACAACCAAAATAAAACGTTCAAACGTACCTACGCTCTGTTTTTTTTTAATTTCAAAAACCAACATGTTATCAACTGTTCGTCTAAAATTGTGAGCCACATGTTTGTGACTATTAGAGCGCCATCTATCAGAAAGCGAGAAAGTGGTCCAACTAAAACATTCCTATTTCATTACGTACTACAAGAATATGTAATTAAAAAATGGGGTTTCCTATTTTAAGGAACGCAGTTGATATCCGTTTTACCCGTGGCAGCGCCATCTAGCGGGACAACCATAGCGCCATCTGGTTTGCCCCTTCAAGCAAGACAAGCTTCGTTCTTTGTAGTTTTTTCGTTTGACGCTTATTCTGTGAGATATTTGGCCCGGTCACGATCAATGGGCCACCGTGTAAAACGAACAGCAGTCGTGAGACGACGTGCCCTGGGGGAAGCCGTTGGTAAACTGTTTGAGACTGGAGCGTTGCCGATCAATTTGTACCAAAATTCTCCGACGCTGTCGGAAGCAATCGATGAGCGGTATGCGTATCGTATTCTCTGGGGCAGAACGTAGTGACCAGGACAATATTGGCCCTAGGGTGCGTTTATGCTGCAGCGTCACTGCCCACAACGTGCTGGCGTCGTGCGGTGATGGTGAAACCGAGTCTTACCGGAACGTGTGACCTACGATCCTCGACAGGTGAGGAAATAAGGCGTTCTGTGCTCGGAGCAACCACCATTGAAACCATTCCTGAAGCATGAGAAGTATTCGGTGCTTCAAGGTCGCTGTAGCAGTATTTTTTGTTTAAGATAACTGCGCCTCTTTTATGCCGTTCCTCACACAGCATATCCACTGATAAGCTATGACATTATGACTGTGCTGGCGTAAGCTGGCGCCAGCACACCACGCGGCATAGACGTTACAATACGATGAACTGAGGCCAAAAACAGACTCGCAGCAAACGCGCTGCCAACGCCCTCTCCTCTGCCAGTATTCAAACAGGTGCCACGGAGAGGAGGGCCAGCTAGTTAGTTGCAGTCTGTTGCATCTAGTGAGTTCCAGCGTATCACCGAGCCGGAGCGGCAGTCTTAGCCTCGAGCACAGAGACAGGCAGCACATCTTATAGCGAACACAGCGGATTTCTGCTTCACCAGCAGTGAGGGTAACGTGGAATATACAGAAGAGCTTATACCATAGCACATGGAAGCTTAAGTTCAGAATGTCTTTGCTTATGTTCAGGTCATACATAAATCACACCAGTGGCAAGACACAATCAATACCTTCACTGCGTGATAACAATGGTCAAGTCGCTGATGACAGTGCCACTAAGCAGAGTTATTAAACACGGTTTTCCGAAACTCCTTCACCAAAGAAGACGAAGTAAATATTCCTGAATTCCAATCAAGAACAACTGCCAAGATGAGACACATACAAGTAGATATCCTCGGTGTAAAAAAGCAGCTTAAATCAATAAAGGCAAGGCCTTCGGTCCAGATTTTATACCAGTCAGGTTCCTCTCAGAGTATGCTGACAATATAGCTCCATATTTAGCAATTATATAGAACCACTAGCTCACAGAAAGGTACGTACTTAAAGACTGGAAAATTGCTCAAGTCACACCAATATCCAAAAAGGGAAGTAGGAGCAATCCGCTGAATTACCGGTCTCGATTTGCAATAGGGTTTTAGAACATATAATCTATTCGAACATTATGAAGTACCTCGAAGAAAACGATTTATTGATATATAGTCAGCACGGATTCAGAAAATATCGTTGTTGTGAAACACAACTAGATCTTTATACTCATGAAGTAATAAGTGCTATCCACAAGGGATGTCAAATTGATTCCATATTTTTAGATTTCCAGAAGGCTTTCGACACCGTTCCTCACAAGCGTCTCCTAACCAAACTGCGTGCCTACGGAGCATCGCCTCAGTTGTGCTACTGGAATCGTGATTTCCTGTCAGAAAGGTCACAGTTCGTAGTAATAGTCGGAAAGTCAGCGAGTAAAACAGAAGTAATATCCGGCGTTCCCCAATCAAGTATTATAGGCCGTCTATTGTTCCTGATCTATGTTAACGACATAGGAGACAATCTCAGTAACCGTCATAGTTTATTTGCAGATGATGCTGTCATTTACTGTCTTGTAAATTCATCAGATGATCAAAACGAATTGCAAAACGATTTAGATAACATATCTGTATGGTGCGAAAAGTGGCAGTTGACCCTGAATAAAGAAAAGTGCGAAGTTATTCACATGAGTACTAAAAGGAATCAGCTAAATTTCGATTACGCGATAATTCACACAAATCTGAGGGCTGTAAATTCAACTAAATACTTAGGGCTTACAATTACAAATAACCTAAATTTTAACGATCCCATAGATCATATTTTGGGTAGAGCAAACCAAAGACTACGATCCATTTGCAGAACACTTAGAAGGTGCAACAGGTGTACCAAAGAGACTGCTTACACTACACTTGTCCGCCCTATTTTGGAGTATTGCTATGCGGTGTGGGATCCGCATCAGGTGGGACTGACGGATGACATAGAAAAAGTACAAAGAAGGACAGCTCGTTTTGTATTATCGCGAAATAGGGGAAATTGTTACAGACATGATTCGTGAATTGGAGTTCAGTTGACACCCACCTACATAGGCCGAAATGATCATCACGATAAGAGAAATCAGGGCTCGCACGGAAAAAATTTAAGTGCTTTTTTTTCCCGAGTGCCGTTTGAGAGTGGAACGGTAGAGAGACAGCACGAAGGTGGTTCATTGAACCCTCTGTCAGGCACTTTATTGTGAATAGCAGAGTAATCACGTAGATCCAGATGTAGATTTAGGTGTTAATAATGAACCCAGTCAATAAATGAGTGCAGTTTGTGTTTTAGGAAGAGGACACCGGCCACCAAACGACATCATCTCTTTGCTCTCATGGTACAGCTCTACAGAGACAACGTGACGACACGAAAGATGGCAACGAGGATTTAGCAATGGCGACGAGAATCCTTCAGTGAAGAAGATTTTGCTTGCTTCCCTCGTGTTTTAGGTTGCAGGGGATTCTAATTGCAAATTTGTTGTGTTCTTGCGTTTATTCCAGCAGGGGAGCCACAGAACTGGTCAAGTTTCTCTCTACAGAGGCTTTGCTCGCTTATTTGCTATAGCGTATTTGTGTAAACCATGTCTACCCCACCCCGCCCCTCTCTGCCCCCGCGCCTTAGCAGCTGACGGTCAATGTGATGGTTCTAACACGAGCTTTTCGGTTTCAGAACCAACAAATTGCTGCTTTGCTGAAGACGGTACAACAATGTTTGGCTGCACAAGGTGCGTCGGACGCGCAACTGACCGACCGACACAACCAACAAGTGCCGCCGACCAACATTCCATTGTTCCGGCAGTTTTACTACAGAGAAGACGAAGGGGTTGAGAACGTGACACAGTTCCAAGCTTATTGTGCAGATCATCGAGTTGAAGCTACTGTGAAACGCTAGAATACTTTCTTTCGATTGCGGGGTCCCCACTGTTCAGGTTAATACTGTGGTGTCACCGCCAGACACCACACTTGCTAGGTGGTAGCTTAAATCGGCGGCGGTCCATTTAGTACATGTCGGACCCGCGTGTCGCCACTGTGTGATCGCAGACCGAGCGCCACCACAAGGTAGGTCTCGAGTTACGGAATAGCACTCGCCCCAGTTGTACGACGACTTTGCTAGCGACTACACTGACGAAGCCTTTCTCTCATTTGCCGAGAGACAGTTAGAATAGCCTTCAGCTAAGTCAAAGTCTACGACCTAGCAAGGCGCCATTAGCTTACATAGTTTGATAGTTATCGTATGAAATGTCTCATCAAGAATGCTGTATACCAAAGGACGATATAAAAGTTAAGTGTTCTAGTAGCTACGTTCTTTTCTTTATCACATTTATCACGTATCCTGTTACAGACCTATAACTTGCCTGCTAAACGCGTGCCTTTCGGCTACTTCAGTGTGGCGTAGCTGTCTTGTTACGCCACAACAAATACAAAAGCTATTCCCAACTGCGTCTCTCGACGAACTCAGTTATGAGGAAGTGACCGCGGCATTATCTCACAAGGGAACCTTCCCATCGCACCCCCCTCAGAATTAGTCATAAGTTGGCACAGTGGATAGGCCTTGAATAACTGAACACAGATCAATCGAGAAAACAGGAAGAAGTTGTGCGGAAATATGAAAAAGCAAGCAAAATATACAAACTGAGTAGTCTATGTGTAAGATAGGCAACAACCAGGGGGGTGTAAAGCCAAGAGCGCCGTGGTCTCGTCGTTAGCGTGTGCAGCTGCGGAACGATAGGTGCTTGGTTCAAGTCTGCCCTCGGGAGAAGTTTTTAATTTTTTATTTTCAGACAATTATCAAAGTTCAGGCACTCACAAATAATCAACTTCCCTCTCCAAAATTCCAGGACATGATCAGATTTGCTTGGACATATGCAGCATTTGACGGTGTACACACGGAAAAAATTGAAAACGTTAAAAACATATGTTTTGACAGAGCACAGACAAAACTGTGCGACTGTGAAACTGTTGCATTCACTTGCTGCAGTTTATGTGACAAACTCTTACGTTTTCACACTTTTTTCGGAGTGATTATCACATCCACAAGAAAACCTAAATTGGGTAAGGTAGAAGAATCTTTTTACCCATTCACCAAGTGTACAAGTTAGGTGGGTCGACAACATATTCCTGTCATGTGACGCACATACCGTCACCAGTGTCGTGTAGAATATATCAGACGTGTTTTCCTGTGGAGGAATCGGTTGACCTATGACCTTGCAATCAAATGTTTTCGGTTTCCATTGGACAGGCACGTCCTTTCGGCTACTAATCGCACGGTTTTGCGGTGTGGTCGCAAAACACAGACACTAAACTAATTACACTGAACAGAGACGTCAATGAACGAACTGACAGATCATAACTTTGCAAAAATAAAGATATTAAACTTTTCACTCTAGGGAAGATTTGAACCAAGAACCTCTTGTTCCGCAGTTGCTCACGCTAACCACGGGACCACGGCGCTCCTGAACTCAGACTCTCCTAGATGTTGCGTATCTTCCACATGGACTACTCAGTTTGTATATTTTGCTTAGTTATTTTCATTTTCTCGATTGATCTGTGTTCAGTTTTTCAAGGCCTATCGACTGTGCCAACTTATAACTAAATCTGAGGGGGGTGCGATGGGGAGGTTCCCTTGTCAGTACTATGATAATCAAGTTCAAGTAGCTGCAGCCAGATGTAAATTCTTTCGTTAGCAGATGAGGCCGTACCGTCAGTTGTATACAGAATTAACGGGTATGACTAGGAAGTGTAAAGGGGTAGTTATGAATGCCTTTACAATAACTTAATGATTAGGGATGCTATAACATCGAGTATCCCCGATAGTAGAACATGGGAACACATCATAAAGTACCCTGATCCTTCACATTCTCAAGTATGTCAAATCTTGGAGCAATATGATTCGCGTGCCATAGCGGCCGATAAGTTGGACCAGGCCCTGATTGTCGAGTCGAGTAGCCGCTTCCTCGCGACCGCCACAGATAGCCACAACAGCGAGCGTGTACACAGCCGAGCGGACAGACAAGTAAACAGACCGGGTGAACTTAGTGAAGTCTTTCCCTAGATCTTTTGGTCGCCATAAACGACAGCACTGGCCAGAGTGTAACGCAACGTGTTACACGTGTGGAAAAAAAGGGCATGTCTAAGAAGTTTGTTTGCAACGGCACAAAAACGCAAATTTTCCACAAAACAATAACAAACAAAACAAAAAAAACAGGCTCGTGCACGTGCAGTGAATGCTGTATTCATCAAACCTACAACATGTTTTGGCAAAAGCAAAAAGTAAGATTAAGGTTGTGCCTCCTTCTCTCCCTAGTTCTGTCCAAAGACGTTCTGACAAACTGTTTACCTCATTACGATTTGCTGGTCATAGTGTGAACTTTCAATTGGACACAGGTGCATCAGTCATCAGTCACTTCGCTTAATCGTGCCACGTACGAATAGTTAGGGTCACGACGCCACTCTATATGTAGCAAGCACCTTACTGCCTACAATGGACAGGAAATTCTAGCGCTTGGACGTTGTAGTGGTCCTGGACTTACAGATCTCACACCAGGACATTGAATTTTAGTGTGCTGAAGTCAACATACAGTGAAACATTTTCTGTTTAGATGCCTTTGATTTGTTTGGCCGTATCATCCACGACGACGTACTTTCCATATCCGTTTGTGATCCAGAAGACAGTGTCGCTAATTTGTTTAAAGAATTTCCTGAGCTACGTGTATTCAGAAGAATGGGAAAAGGTAATAACTTTGTAGCGCATGTTACGTTGAAAGACAATGCACAGCCTAATTTTTTTGCGGACCCATCCTCATTCAACTGCTTTAAGGGACAAAGTAGCCAGTGAATTGAAATAATTGAAAAATAATGGTGTAATTGCTCCCATTGAAGCTAGTCAATGAGCGGGACCACTAGTTTTGTTACCAAATCCTTCTGGTAGCATTCGCATTTGTGTTGACTTGAAGTCTAGTCAACCACGGACGGTAGTCGATAATTACCAGTCACCTCGCCCTGAGGAACTCATGTATGGACCTGGTGCAGTACATTACTTTTGTAAGATAGTTCGCGCGTTACCCATTTGCAAATTCCTTTGGATGAAGAATCCCAGGAAGTGTTTGTTGTAAATACACTCTTAGGATTGTTATAATATTTCCATTTGCCCTTCAGTGGTGCTTCCGCACCCGCCATTTTTCAACGTAACTTGGAACAACTGACTGCAAAAGTGCTATTTTGTTCAATCTAGCTTGACGATATTGTCGTCTCAGGTCGTACAGCAGAGGAACACATTGCCAGTTTGCGCGCTCGTTTTCGAGAGTTGTCAGAAGTATAACGAAAGTGCCGTCTCGAAAAGTGATTTTTTTCAAACTGAACTACAGTACTTACGTCATGTGATAAACAGTCAGGGCCGGCCGATGTGGCCGAGCGGTTCTATGCGCTTCCGTCTGGAACCGCGCGACTGCTACGGTCGCAGGTTCGAATCCTGCCTCCGGCATGGATGTGTGTGATGTCCTTGGGTTAGTTAGGTTTAAGTAGTTCTTAGTTCTGGGGAACTGATGACGTCAGATGTTACGTCACATAGTGCTCAGAGCCATTTTGAACCAAACAGTCAGGGTTTGCAACATCTCAAATCTCATTTACTTTCAATTCCGTGATCTGTCTGTTCAACGCAATGTGTCTTAACTGCACTCAGTACTAGAACAAGATGACATACTGCGTTCGGTTCATACCGAATGCCGCTCAGATCTCGACTCAATTGCATCGCTTGCGTCACAAAAATGTGCTTTTTGTTTGGACTAAAGACTCTCAAGACACATTTCAGAAACTCAAAAATGCTCTGCTCAGTTACAGATGTTTAGTGAATTTTGACCCTGCCAAGCCGGTAGTTTTGCAAATCGATCCATCTTCCTCCAGAATTGGTGCTGTGCTTTCGCACAGAATTGGTGGACAAGATCTATAGCTTTTGCCTCGAAGTTGTTAATTTAAACTCAGTTCAATTACTCATTGCTCTCCCTATAGTGTATAGTGTGACAAAATTCCATCACTATTTGTTTGGTGGCAGACAGACCACAAGCCTTTACAGTCCTTGTTTCATTCGTCAAAGCTGATTCCTTCACGCACTGCTCAAAAATTGCAGCGATGGGCTTTGTTGCTTTCGCAGCATCAGTATGAAATTGTGTACAGACCCACGGCTAAGCATGGTAGCGCAGACGTCCTGTCTCGCCTTCTGATTGGCCCAGTTCTGGTTTTGATGCATCCGCCGCATCTCGTTTCCAAATCGATACGCAATACTCTGAATTGCTGGAATCTTTTCCCTTGCACTACACATAAGTTGCACAAGCCACGGAAGCAGACTGAGCTATCAAGATTTTGTTGCATCACATTCCCACGTCTTGGCCTCGTTCAGAATTCAGTTGTGCGCCGATATTTTGCACGTCAGCGTAACCTTTCAGCTCGGTGGGGTGTGATTCCAGTTGA
The DNA here is from genome assembly GCF_023864345.2 of Schistocerca serialis cubense. Classification (NCBI taxonomy): domain Eukaryota; kingdom Metazoa; phylum Arthropoda; class Insecta; order Orthoptera; family Acrididae; genus Schistocerca; species Schistocerca serialis. Next base: position 737,081,084 of record NC_064643.1, on the reverse strand, counting down.
AAATGACAGTGGACAATCACTTGTGCTTGTACCTAAAGTTTTACAAAATGATGTGTTGGGACTGCTCCACCAAGAACATTGAGGAATTGCTAGCACTAAACAGTTAGGACGACGGCACTGTACCTGGGAGCGCATGGAAGCCCACATTTAACAAATGACGTCAGAGTGTTTCGCATGTGCGGAGAACCAATCCGTTCCCCTATACACTCTCAGCTTGGCCTAAGACTCAACCGCAACGGCAGCGAGTGCACATAGACTTTGCAGGACCATTTTGGAACGCTCATTAGCTCATAGTGGTAGACGCTTTTTGCTAATTTCCATTTGCGATACCTATGAAGTCTGTGACGATACGTAGTACCATTCAAGCGTTGTACTCAATATTTGGCACTCTAGAGGTACTTGTGTCGGACAACGGACCACAATTCACTTCACGTGACTTTGATAAGTTTTGTGAACGCAACGGCATTCATCATCTAACAAGTGCTCCGTTTCACCCGCAGTCCAACCGAGAAGTAGAACACTTCGTACACACTTTCAAGCAACAGATGGCCAATCTTCGCACTACCCACAGAAGGGAACATGCGCTGCAACACTTTCTCGCCTCGTACAGCTCCCACCGACGAGACGGAACATCACCGGCGGAACTTATGCATGGCCGCTGGCATTGGATGCTGCTACACTTTTTACACCCACCGCAGCACCCAGCGCCGGCAATGGTCCGCAAATATCGCTTTGCGCCGCTCGATCTTGTTCTTTTCAGGATTTATGGCAACCGTGGGCGGTGACAAAGAGGCGTAATTCAGGAACGCATTGGCTCTATGTACTTAACTGCAGGTCCCGATGGTTTGTAGCGCCACCACCAGAAATAAAAATTTCCGCATGTTATTTGCCACGTGATTCTGCTGCTTTTCTTCCCACAGATTCCAAGCTTCAAGGGACCGCCCGTGATTCTGCTGCTTTTCTTCCCACAGATTCAGGGCTTCAAGGGACCGCACGGCTTCGAAATGGCACCAGGGCACCCCAGGAGACGCGGATGGACCACGCGCCCTTGCCTCCGCCGCCCCCTCTCACTGATTCAATGGACTTTATAACACCCCAACGACCCCCTTAAAGTCAATTAAGACAGAATATCATAGTATGAAGTAGGGAAGAGTTATCTTTGCAAATACGACATCTTTGCCGATAAGCTGACACCAAGATGTTTTGATAACAACAACATTATACATCACTGAGAGTTTTTGTTGTGAAAAGAGGAGGAAGACCAGATTTAATTTATGGACAAATATCGAAGTGATAATTGCAATTAATATCTTGAAAGCTAAGTCCAAATTGATGTTAGTCAGAGATAACTTTTAAGTGGAAGAGAGTTGTAAGCGCAACGAAGAAATTCAATGCGCCAATACTCTTTCACAGTAGTCGCCTGCTGGCTCTCCTCCTGTAAAGACATGCGAGAACAATTCTTGTCTTAGTTATTGATAGTACGGAACGCGACGAGATTGTTTTGCGTTCAGAAGTGTTTCTTGCGTGACGTGATTCACGAACTTCGGAAACTGATTTTCTAAACGGATACAGGAACTGATAGACGCGTTTAACCGTGCATAACGCGTTAATTGAACTTTATTGACGAAACTAGACATTCAAATAGTGGGAACTAAAAGAAGAGTGGAAAAAAATGTTCGAATTTGGGTGAAATCTTATTGGACTTAACTGCTAAGGTCATCCCTAAGCTTACACACTACTTAACCTAAATTAGCCCAAGGACGAACACTCACGCCCATGTCCGAAGGAGGACTCGAACCTCCGCCGGGACCAGCCGCACAGTCCGCGACTGCAGCGCCTTAGATGAGAAGATAGTATATCAAAGGACTACACTCGATTAGTCTCGAGTAGGACACAATTACTAGACTTCACGAAGATAATACAATTACGCTGAAGAGTCAAGTTGTCGTAATTGTCAAGAAACTTAATTTTAATAGAACTGACTTTACCAAACAATTGCGTGTGCGTGTGGTGCGAAAGTTATAAAGTATTTAGTGGCCAAGGAACAATAAACTGTCCGTTCCAAGTGAAATATCTAGCGTGAACTACATTATTAAGTGATTTAATCAATGGTAGTTAACCAACGACTGTTCAGCAGGGACAATTTAACCTTAATATCAAAATACCTACTTCATTAATTGAAAAGAGAACTTTTGAACATTGTTTTTTTTAACATTACGGCGTCGGTTCACTCAGACGTTATCAAAGAGTATCTGTGGATCTCGCTTCATACAGGTTCAACAACTCCAACAACGTGCGAGAAGACTGATAATTACAATGTTTCCTCGCAATTGGCGGTTATAACATCCACGATATATATATTATAAACATGGTGAATAAACTATTTTTTTATGAGCCCAAGGGGCAATATAACATATATATATATATATATAATTACGAGTGGAATATGAACGTGTGGATAATATTCATTCAATCATGTAATTATTTCTTAAAAAGATGATAATTATGTAAAACAGAGACAGTATTGGTCTCACATTCTTTGTTAATCTATGTCATTCTTTTCTTTTGTTTAGTACCCTTTTGTCGTCTTCTTCTGATGTACATCGCCGACGTGAGACACGAATCGATTTGAGGTCTGTTAAACGAAAAACATTTAATGTAAAATTATTGTACTTTTATGTTCATTTGCTGGTAAAACAAATAAAGCCAAATGCGTTAAAACTATTTATGATTAATTATTGAAAGTTAACTTCTTCCTTTAATTATAATTGCGTATTAATTGTTTTATCATAGCTGCAAGAAGCGCAGCCATTGTTAGTTGCGATTATATAGCAACTTCATCTGTACTTCTAGTTGAAAATAGCATGGGTTTGTGTTAAAATAATTTTCAAAACAATTTAATAATTCTTTTATTGGTGGCATCAATTTAAATGATTTAAATGATTTATCGGGAAAAGGAAAATCTTAATTAAAAAAGAAATCCTGTATCTTTTGTTGGCCGCCATCTTAACTTTTACTACAGCGGCAAAATTAAATTACTTGGAACTGCAAACTTTCAATATTCCGATGTGTAAGAAATAAATGTGGACCGGTGGTACTGAACTCTATTTATAAAAGAAAAATTAATCGAATCAGACTGCATTTTCTAAGAACAGTGCTGATGGTATTTATTGTTGAACAAGATTTCATTGCTGATGTATGTGGCCAGAATTAAACTACGCACGAATCAGGGAGAAAAATATTTCTGGTAGCATACGTCAGTGTTGTTTGCGGGTGGTATTCTGTGGTTCCTTTTCATGATTAATTTGCTAAGAATAATTAAACCCATCGATGGCAAAAGTTATAAAAGCTCTAATCTGAGATCTGTATTTTTAGTGGTACGAACACAGCTTACAGTCAACATTATTACACTACGTCAGGTGGAATTCTTGTGCAATTTGAACAAAATAATTATCCGGGAGAAGTTATAGTCTGAATAATGTATTATACATGTGTATAATATTGTCATTATCATTTACAAAATCAAATCAATGCAACCGCAAAAAAAAAAAAAAAGAAACAGAGTGAATTCAAACCGCAGAATACCACAGAGTATCGTATCATCCATATTTATTGCACTTGTCGATGTGGATGATACACAAAAACCGTCACACGATGTGTACGATGCGGATGAGATTAGATTTAACGACTACTGCATATCCCGGCAATGAATCATTCAGTCTTATATCAGAAGAAGCTTCCATCGCAAGAGTTCGCGTTTCTTTCTGCCGTTCACCAACGGGGACCTACGTCATCGCCCATCTTGTCTCAACTCCACTGCGAGAGCTGTGGCTGTATCAGCTCTACGGCGTCGACATCATCAGCACGCGGTTGGTTTGCGGGGACGCCACAACTTGGACCGGCCGTCGCCGTCACCATCGCCCCAGCACACGCCCTCAGACCTCGACGTGTGCCCTGGCAGCAGTTTTCCGGCCGATGTTTCTGTTGCTCCGAAATGCAGATGGTAGGGTACGGTCCGGAGAACGCCGTCCTGCACAGTCACGGCTTCCGGCCTATCACGACGTCCAGCGTACTGCCTCCTTCCTCGTTGTCGTTCGCGACCTCATTATGCGACAACGGTGCCGCGTTTTTGGGTAAGGAATGTGCTAGCGTAAGTTGATGCCGGCACACCATGCTGCGTAAACGTTACAAGAAGAACACAGGCCAAAAACAGACTCACAGGAAACTCGCTGTCAACGCCCTCTCGGCTTCCAGTATTATGTAGTCGCCGCGGCGGTAAGCTACTTAGTTCGAGTTAATTCTAGTTTGTCGCACCTATTGATTTCCAGTTTGTCACAGAGTCGGAACCGCAGTCTTAGCCTCTAGCAAAGAGACAGGCGCACACAGTAACCTCCTAGGGAACGTAGAGGACATGTACTTCACCAGGCTAACGTGGAATATACAGAAGAGCTTGTACCACGGAACATGGAAAATTAAGTAACTCTGTAAGTTAATAAAGAAACCAGTTAATAATTATGTTTCAGAAAGAGGATACCGGCTACCGAACAACATTCCTCGCTCCCATGGTACAGGTCTACAGAGACGACGAGATGACAAAAGACGGCAACGAGGTTTTAACGTACCTAAACATGGTATGTCCAACTTTGGCACGAATAACAGCGGCTAAGCCTCGTGGCATAGAAGTAATGAGGGCTTGGTAGGTTGCTGTTGGGACTTCGCACGACATCAGCACGCACATGTTACCTCATTCCAGTAAATTCCGAGAATCCATGCGGCTTTTCGCGGGTGATGCTGTAGTATACAGAGAAGTTGCTGCATTAGAAAATTGTAGTGAAATACAGGAAGATCTGCAGCGGATAGGCACTTGGTGCAGGGAGTGGCAACTGACCCTTAACATAGGCAAATGTAATGTATTGCGAATACATAGAAAGAAGGATCCTTTATTGTATGATTATATGATAGCGGAACAAACACTGGTAGCAGTTACTTCTGTAAAATATCTGGGAGTATGCGTGCGGAGCGATTTGAAGTGGAATGATCATATAAAATTAATTGTTGGCAAGGCGGGTAACAGGTTGTGATTCATTGGGATAGTCCTTAGAAAATGTAGTCCATCAACAAAGGAGGTGGCTTACAAAACACTCGTTCGACCTATACTTGAGTATTGTTCATCAGTGTGGGATCCATACCAGGTCGGGTTGACGGAGGAGATAGAGAAGATTCAAAGAAGGGCATCGCGTTTCGCCACAGGGTTATCTGGTAAGCGTGATAGCGTTACGGAGATGTTTAGCAAACTCAAGTGGCAGACTCTGCAAGAGAGGCGCTCTGCATCGCGGTGTAGCTTGCTGTCCAGGTTTCGAGAGGGTGCGTTTCTGGATGAGGTATCGAATATATTACTTCCCCTTACTTATACCTCCCGAAGAGGTCACGCATGTAAAATTAGAGAGATTCGAGCGCGCACGGAGGCTTTCCGGCAGTCGTTCATCCCGTGAAGGATACGCGACTGGAACAGAAAAGGGAGGTCATGACAGTGGCACGTAAAGTGCCCTCCGCCACACACCGTTGGGTGGATTGCGGAGTATAAATGTAGATGTAGACGTAGAATAGCGGTGATGAGAACGGCACACTGAATCACATTCCAAATGTGTTCCATTGGGTTCAGATCCGGCGTCCGGGGAGGCCAGCACTTCGTTTAGAACTCTCCACTGTGTTCCTCGAACCATGCAATCACACTCCTCGCCTTGTGATATGGGACATTATCTGGCTGAAAAATGCCACTGCTGTCGGGAAAACATAATCGTCACGAAAGGCTGTACGATATGGTGCCTTGCATGAGCTCCGCTGGTTCCGTGGACGGTCAAATGAATTTTCCACAGATCATAATGGAGCCTCTGTCAGCTTGTCTCCAACACGCGGTATCAGTATCAAGGAGGTGTTCCCCTGGAAGTCGAAGGTTTCGTGCCCTCCGACTTGCATGACGTGTCGGGATTTATGAGACTACGCAAATCTCTGCCACTGCGCCAAAATCCAGTGCCGATGGTCAAGTACCGATTTCAGTCGTAGTTGACGATATCGTGGTGTTAACATTGGCATATCGATGGGTTGTCGGCTGAGGAGGCCCGTCGTTAGGAGTGTTCGTTGTAGTGTGTGTTCAGACTCATTGCACTCTGCTCAGCGTTGAAATCTGATGTTAGTTCCGCCACAGTTCGCCGCTTGTCCTGTTTTACCAGTCTTCCCAGCCTACGAGGTTCGACGTCTGCAGTGAGGCCTCTCCGCACAGTCCCAATAAATCTGGACTTAGTTTCGCCTTGGTTTCGCCACCTGTTGAAGAGAATCATCGCATCATTCCTCGAACGCTCTACAAGTCGTGCAGTTTCCGAAATGTTCCTATCCAGCCCATGGGCCATAACAGTCTGACCTCGGTCAGACTCAGATAGATCGTGATCTCTCGCCATTCTACACACAGACAACAGGCTCACTGATACTACATGAGTCGTGCGTGGGTCTGGCTAGCAGTCATTCTACGCCATATGATGCTGCTGTCGCATGGTGTGGCTGATTAGTGCACTTGCGACCCCTTCTGCAAACCACTATGAATAGTGTGGCAGAGGGGTACTTCCTACTGTACCGTATGTAAAGGTTTCTTCCCATTCCATTTGCGTTTGTAAAACGGTTCAAATGGCTCTGAGCACTATGGGACTTAACTTCTGAGATCATCAGTTCCCTAGAACTTAGAACTACTTAAACCTAACTAACCTAAGGACATCACACACATCCATGCTCGAGGCAGGATTCGAACCTGCGACCGTAGCGGTCACGCGGTTCCGGACGGAAGCGCCTAGAACCGTACTTGCGTTTGGAACGCGGGAAAAATTTATAATTTTTGAGAATATTTCTCGTGGAAAAAAAATCAGCAGTCCTGCTACAATACTTCAAAATGGATTACAACAGCCCGGTTTCGGTCAGAATGTGACCATCATCAAACCATTTATACCATGAGCTATAACACAGCCTGCCATCTGCGTATGTGGGGTCTGAAGACAGTCACATTCTGATTGAATCAGATTACCATTGCAAATAAATATTTTACTGCAGTCAAGACTGCTTTTAATCTATTTTAATATTTAACTACCTGACAAAGTCGGCATTGTTCATGTAGTCACTTCGTCAATTTCGTATTAGAAATGTACAGTTTCTGTACGCTGGACGCAGCTGCTACACGTATCTACATCGAGTTTCTGTCAACGTCTCTATGGTAACGCCACTACATATCTCTGCAGACGGTTATTGTTCTCGGCCACAGCCGTTTGTGCTTCACAGTTGAAATCTGTCAAAAGCGCTGTGAGTTGTCAGAAATTTCCTTCACTCGACTGTAGGCGTGAATTTGTAGTAAAGAATAACTGTATTAAAACTTTATGCATGAAGCGGCATTTTTTCACGCGTCCAAGTGTTTATGACGCAATGTCTTCCGAACTACGTGTGGTACCATGAAATAATTTTTAGATGCATTTAGCGGAATATGTAGATATTGTCTCCTAATTTTCTTACGAACAGCTTAGTAGTAAAGAAGCAATAAATTTCAACGTCATGCATCACGCCGCAGTTCTTCACCCATGTCATAGTTTGAGGCCATACCTCCGGAAAAATGATAGGTAAGTGGTTCTTACCACCACAGAGATTTTTGCCCGACAGTAAACGATATTTGTTGCCAGTGTGGTGGAAGTTGGTCCAGTGGTTTAGAAGCAAACATCCAGTTTTATGAAATGTATGGATACTGTCTTCGCGATCATTGTAAGAGCGATACATAGAAGGCTGTCGTATTTTCCTAGATCATCTGATACTGATACTTGAAACTGTGTAACTCGTCTTAACAGAGCTATTTTCCTTCTGTCTTCAAGGATCTACTAACTAATGTTTTCTGCATTTTCGTTACGCTACGTGACTTTCAAATAGTCAGCCTTTATGGCCGAGCGGTTCTAGGCGCTTCAGTTCGGAACTGCGCTGCTGCTACAGTCGCAGGTTCGAATCCTGCCTCGGGCATGGATGTGTGTGATGCCCTTAGGTTAGTTAGGTTTAAGTAGTTCTAAGTCTAGGGGACTGATGACCTCAGATGTTAAGTGTCATAGTGCTTCCAGCCATTTGAACCATTTGAACCACTATCAAATAAAAATGCGTCCATTAGTGCCAATGATTTACATATACTTTCAGTATCCTTTGATAATTCTATGTGATATGAATCCTACATATTTGAACACCACTCTAGGATACTGTTTCATATGTAGTCCTCTTTGTGGTCTGGTTCCCAGTCTAATATTAATTACATCACAGTAAACAGACGAGAATTTCTTTGTGAGCTTGTGAGGTAATGACAAAAGTGAAAACTACAAGTGACAATTTTAAATAGAAACTCATTTCAGATATTTCTTGGTTGCTAAGCTATCTGACACTAGAGGCTCACATAATATCATATCCCCTTGTAGATGGATAACATTATATGCAATAATTTCTGCAACTTTATAGTTCACGTGCCTGAACATTTTCTTATTTTACGGAATATCAGCACTGAAATATTCAGTTGGTCGATGAAGCAGATGTAGATCAAAACTGACGTAATATTATAATGCGAAAGTTTATTTTTGATGATGGCATGTAATCCTGTCAGAGAATATTAAAATCTGACACATGCGGAACCAAAACCTAAGTTATGTATTATTTTCACCATTTCTATAATGTACTACTATCTACATGACATGTTTGTGCAGTTCTGTATACACACTCTGTTCTTCATTTCTGTATTCTTTTAACTTTTGCAGAAACATTAGAGGACCGGCCGGTGTGGCCGAGCGGTTCTAAGAGCTTCATTCTGGAACCGCGCGACCTCTACGGTCGCAGGTTCGAATCCTGCCTCGGGCATGGATTTGTGTTATGTCCTTAGGCTAGTTAGGTTTAAGTAGTTCACACTTTTGGAGTGAACGGTCTAGTATTACTGCCATCAGGCGATGCTGAGGATATACACTACTGGCCATTAAAATTGCTACACCAAGAAGAAATGCAGATGATAAACGGGTATTCATTGGACAAATATATTATACTAGAACTGACATGTGATTACATTTTCAAGCAATTTGGGTGCATAGATCCTAAGAAATCAGTACCCAGAACAACCACCTCTGGGCGTAATAACGGCATTGATACGCCTGGGCATTGAGTCAAACAGAGCTTGAGTGGCGTATACAGGTACAGCTGCCCATGCAGCTGCAACACGATACCACAGTTCATCAAGAGCAGTGACTGGCGTATTGTGACGAGCCGTTTGTTCGGCCACCAATGACCAGACGTTTTGCAGTTGGAGAGAGATCTGTAGAATGTGCTGTCCAGGGCAGCAGTCGAACATTTTCTGTAACCGGAAAGGCCCGTACAGGACCTGCAACATGAGGTCATGCATTATCCTCCTGAAATGTAGGGATCGAATGAAGGGTATAGCCACGGGTCGCAACACATCTTAAATGTAGCGTCCACTGTTCAAAGTGCCGTAAATACTAAGAAGAGGTGACCGAGACGTGTAACCAATGGCACCCCATGCCATCACGCCGGGTTATGCACCAGTATGGCGATGACGAATACGCGCTTCCAATGTGCGTTCACCGCGATGTCGCCAAACACGGATGCGACCATTATGATTCTGTAAAGAAAACCTGCATTCATCCGAAAAAAAATGATGTTTTGCCATTCGTGCACCCAGGTTTGTCCTTGAGTACACCATCGCAGGAGCTCCTGTCTGTGATGCAGACATGCACCCATGTACTCCGAGCTGATAGTCTATGCTGCTGCAAACGTCGTCAAACTGTTCATGCAGATGGTTGTTGACTTGCAAGCATCAGCATCTGTTGACTCAGGGATCGATACGTGGCTGCACGATCCGTTACAGCCATGCGGATAAGATGCCTGTCGTCTCGACTGCTAGTGATACGAGCCCGTTGAGATGCAGCACGGCGTTCCGTATTACCCTCCCGAACCCACTGATTCCGTATTCTGCTAACAGCCATTGGATCTCAATCAACGCAAGTGGCAATGTCGCGATACGATAAACCGCAACTGCGGTAGGCTACAATCCGACCTTTCTCAAACTCGGAAACGTGATGGTACTCATTTCTCCTCCTTACACGAGGTATCACAACAACGTCTCACCAGGTAACGCCGGTCAACTGCTGTTTGTGTATGAGAAATCGGTTGGAAACTTTCAGCGCGTTAGCACGTTGTAGGTGTCGCCACCGGCGCCAACCTTGTGTGAATGCTCTGAAAAGCTAATAATTTGCATATCAAAGCATATTCTTCCTGTCGGCTAGATTTCGCGTCTGTAGCACGTCATCTTCGTGGTGCAGCAATTTTAATGGCCAGTAGTGTCGTTCCTGCTTCATACACTGCATGTGATCCACCTATGTAAGCAGCTGCAGGGTAAAGACAGGCAGCGAGAAGCGAGAAGCCAGTGCGATCAGCGATGTGCCAGAGGCGATGTTGACATGATAAACGTGACAGGGCTCCCGGCGAGCAGCAAGTTGCCATGTGTCAGCAGCGAGCTGTCAGAGGCGAGGCTGCAGCGTAAACGTACCCTACACGAGTGTCGAAAATCACTTAAGAGTCTCTATTTGGCTGGTTAGTATACTTTGCCACGGCCGTCAATCCGCCACATTGATTAAATGTGGATCTCGTCACCTTCCTGTATCATATACTAACACTCTTAATGTTATGCTATATGTGTCGGTCATTTGACTCCCAAAAAATTTCAATTATTAGTTTATTGAGAGATGTATTCTTACAGGCCGCGCGGGATTAGTTCGGGCCGGTGTGGCCGAACGGTTCTAGGCGCTTCAGCCTGGAACCGCGCGACCGCTGCGGTCGCAGGTTCGAATCCTGCCTCGGGCATGGATCTGTGTGATGTCCATAGGTTAGTTAGGTTTCAGTAGTCTAAGTTCTAGGGGACTGATGACCTCAGATGTCCGATAGTGCTCAGAGAGAGAGCGGGATTAGCCGAGCGGCCTTAGGCGCTGCAGTCATGGACTGTGCGGCAGGTCCCGGCGGAGGTTCGAGTCCTCCCTCGGGCATGGGTGTGTGTGTTTGTCCTTAGGATAATTTAGGTTAAGTAGTGTGTAAGCTTAGGAACTGATGACCTTTGCAGTTAACTCCCATAAGATTTCATACACATTTGAACATTTGTATTCTTACAAAATAAATAGTTTTCACTGCTTTCTGAGACTTGAGGCGAACTATTTCATAAGACGTGCGTTTTCCTCCTCGACAATATAATTTTCTTTTTCCACCAAACTTTGCTGTCATTTGCGAGGATTTCACAAAATTTAATAGTCTTGATCGCAGTACAGTGTAGTGGTGACTAGACAGCTGGTTTCGCTTGATCAATAACCATTAGGAAACAGTGCAAAAGAGCCTCTTCCTAGAACTGTATGTAGACAGACTTCCTTTAGTTACGCTTTTGTTACGGTTAGCACGTTTGATCTGAGGATGACTGTTCATCAGGCTGGTTATCCAAATAATACTGGATCGTATTGCTATCAAAGGCATTAAAATTTGTAACAAATAATAACGACTGTGGTATGTCATTCTCCTGTCCAGATCAAATATTACAAATTTGTATGCCTACCTAAATATGAGTAACTGGGGTGAATGGAGTGGGAAGGAATCGGGATGGGAAAGAGAAAGGAAGGAAATAATGACTTCCAGCAGGCTGCAGGCAACAAAGAGTGTTGAAAATTTGTGCAGGGCCAGGATTCGAACGTGGATCCTCCGCTTCTCTCTCTCATCCCCTTCCCGGTCCATTCCTTTCACTCCAGTTACTGATGTATGTAGTACCAGTTGCTTCATCGCGATTAGTGTCTATAATGTGGGACATGTCCAACGCAACAGGCACCACTCAAATCTGTAATTATGTGGTCGCGACGGCTGTTTTACGAAAAAGTTTCAGTGCGGTTGGACATACAACTTCGGAACTCCTCCAGGAGAAGATTGGGTGGTTAACGAGCGGTCGTTCTTGCGGTGCTGCGAGCGGAAGTTTTGGTCTGGCGGAAATCGTGTCCGGATGGCCGAATCGGTTTGAGTAAGCGTTCTAGAGAAGCAGAGCATCCAAGTCCCAGATGAGCGCAAATTGTCAGCTCTCGCCATTGGATTACCGCAGTGCCCTGTATGGCTGGAAGTCATTATTTGCTTCCTACCTCTATGCTATCCCGTTTCCTTTTCATTCCTTTTACCCAAGTTATTCGCTTATATTTCCCAGCTGCAAGAAAAATTTTCTGCATCCTTTTAGAGGCCTCCAGTGCACTCAAGATTTAACGCTGCATAGTGCATATGGATTACATGAAATGATTACATTTACACATCAACAGCACAAGTGTTTCTGAGGTACCAAGTGTCGACCCATGATGAAATACCCATATTATGTGGTACAGCCTCCACTGGAGGAACTGCAGGCACTGACTCTGGAATCCAGTTTATTGCTAAGATGTTGCATACTGTATTGGGAGATGTCATGCCAGGCTTGCTCGACCTGTTCACATAGTCTACATCTACATCTACATCCATACTCCGCAAGCCACTTGACGGTGTCAGACGGAGGGTACCCTGAGTACCTCTATCGGTTCTCCCTTCTATTCCAGTCTTGTATCGTTCGCGGAAAGAAAGATTGTCGGTATGCCTCTGTGTGGGCTCTCTGATTTTATCCTCATGGTCCCTTCGCGAGATATACGTAGGAGGGAGCAATATATTGCTTGACTCTTCGGTGAAGGTATGTTCTCGAAACTTTAAGAAAAGCCCGTACCGAGCCACTGAGCGTCTCTCCTGCAGAGTCTTCCACTGGAGTTTATCTATCATCTCCGTAACGCTTTCGCGATTAATAAATGATCCTGTAACGAAGCGCACTGCTCTCCGTTGGATCTTCTCTATCTCTTCTATCAACCCTATCTGGTACGGATCCCACACTGCTGAACAGTATTCAAGCAGTGGGCGAACAAGCGTACTGTAACCTACTTCCTTTGTTTTCGGATTGCATTTCCTTAGGATTCTTCCAATGAATCTCAGTCTGGCATCTGCTTTACCGACGATCAACTTTATATGATCATTCCATTTTAAATCACTCCTAATGCGTACTCCCAGATAATTTATGGAATTAACTGCTTCCAGTTGTTGACCTTCTATTTTGTAGCTAAATGAGAAGGGATCTATCTTTCTATGTATTCGCAGCACATTACACTTGTCTACATTGAGATTCAATTGGAATTCCCTGCACCATGCGTCAATTCGCTGCAGATCCTACTGCATTTCAGTACAATTTTCCATTGTTACAACCTCTCGATACACCACAGCATCATCTGCAAAAAGCCTCAGTGAACTTCCGATGTCATCCACAAGGTCATTTATGTATATTGTGAATAGCATCGGTCCTATGACACTACCCTGCGGCACACCTGAAATCACTCTTACTTCGGAAGACTTTTCTCCATTTTGAATGACATGCTGCGTTCTGATACCTAGGAACTCTTCAATCCAATCACACAATTGGTCTGATAGTCCATATGCTCTTACTTTGTTCATTAAACGACTGTGGGGAACTGTATCGAACGCCTTGCGGAAGTCAAGAAACACAGCATCTACCCGTGAACCCGTGTCAATGGCCCTCTGAGTCCCGTGGACGAATAGCGCGAGCTGGGTTTCGCACGACCGTCTTTTTCGAAACCCATGCTGATTCCTACAGAGTAGATTTCTAGGCTCCAGAAAAGTCATTATACTCCTGACAAAGTTGTTGACTGACGCACGTCACTTCTCGTTACATCATATCCCACACGTGCTCCATTCATGTCCGGATATCTTGTTGGCCAGGGAAGTTGTTGCACGTCTTGCATAGCACAGTGAGTTTTACGAGCGTTGTGGGTGAGCGTTATCCAATTGGAAAAAGACATCACCTTCATGATGCACAAACGGCAAAACAGCGAGTCTAGCAACTTTCTGCAAGTGCCGAGTGCTGATTAGTCCACTCCAAAAACACCAAAGATGAACGACAGTTATAGCTCATCGCTCCCCACGCCATAGGACCTGGGGAGGGTCTAGTGTGTCTCACAGGAATGTACTTTACGAGACTGCGCTCACGTTGTCCTCGCAGCAAGCGCATACGGCCATCACTGGCGTCCAGGCAGAACCTGCATTCATTGCTAAAGACCACAGCGCAACATTATATCACCCACGCGATCCTCTGACGAGGCCTGCCTCGATCCACGTGTGTCGATGATGTGGCGTGCGCGGGATACAGGCTAGAGGTGTGGACATCCGTAGTCTTACTGCCACTAACCGAGTTCGTCGCCAGCTCGTGGTCTCGTGGTCACGTTCTTGCTTCCCGAGCTCGTGGTCATGCCTGAAGGAAAATAAGAAGAAAATTCTGAAATTGTGATTGGCTCAGAAACGACACTTGCAGGACCTGTAAATGTCTACGAGGCTCTGCAGGCAATTTATTCATTAAGCATGAACGTGTTTCACTCCCAGTTCACAAATTTAACTGTGACCATGAACTACTATTTAGTTTGTTGTTACATCCGTTGTATATAAATGTATTGTACTTTATGTCTTAAGTAATTCTTGTGATTTCGCACCAAGATTAGCAGCTAGAAACATGGCGGGAAGTAAACTAGACATTTGACATGACAAGACGCATAAAGCAACATACAGATGTATTTTTTCGTTTCTGTTTGAAAAGGGAAATTTGGGGTGTTAGTGATTCTTGATATTGACATTACATGTCTTTTGCTCAGCTTCGTACGTTGCTTCATTTCTGATGTTGTATCATGGACACCCTGCCTAAGGCGTTGTTAGTGTGTCTACCTTTTCCATTCCATTACTCATATAGCTGTAATAATGTGACAGTTTTTGAATAGAATAAATGCAGTCGTCAATGGTAACGTTATACATGCGTAGTGGAACAGAGAAGTACTAATGCAGAAACTACTAGTTTGCCACCTTATTGAAACAATCCGACTTGATTTTAGACGCTTGTCGCAACATATCTCGCAAACGTTTTAATAGCTTAAATGTCTCTATGAACACTTGAAGAAACCTCTTATCTTGTGCTCGCTAGCGTAATACATGACTGAAAGACCATAGGCACATTGACGATTGATCGATACATGTATGCTAAGGCACTAATTACACAAACACAGTCGAATTCTTACATTCTTGTATCGAAAGCAAACACCACACTTGCTGTACAATCCAAACGACTAACAAGGAGCCAGCTTATAATGATGAAGACAAAGCACCAGGCCAACGGCAATATCATGAGACAGTTTAGAAGATCACCGTTCTCCTTGATACGTTTCTGTCTATAATGACAGTATCATCCTCATTATTCACGAGTTGGAAGGCATTTTCCTATCAAAATTATTGACACCAGACCAAATTCAAACCTGAACGTAAGTAACGAGTGTAATTTAGAATCCCTCGTATAATCTTGGTCTCGTTAGGAATCATCTTACAAATTTTTGATTGAACTGGGTCTGCAAGAAGAAAGCAAGATGTGTGACAAATAAAAATAAAATCTAAATTTGTATTAATAAATGTAATAATTGTATTAATAAATTGTAAAATTCTAATAATAGTTTTATCTATCTTTTATTCAGTTACGTTTACTATGTAAATATTTTTTCTGACATTAAAATCCTCTAGTTACGTAGGTTCATGATCTACAGAATGTTCCAGTATGATTAATTAATTATTCAATATTATTTAACAAATAGCCGGCCAGAGTGGCCGTACGGTTCTAGGCGTTTCAGTCCGGAGCCGCGTGACCGCTACGGTCGCAGGTTCGAATCCTGCCTCGGACATGGATGTGTGTGATGTCCTTAGGTTAGTTAGGTTTAAGTAGTTCTAAGTTCTAGGGCACTGATGACCATAGATGTTAAGTCCCATAGTGGTCAGAGCCATTTGAACCATTTTTTGACAAATTGCACATCACTTGCATTCAACGACTTGTACCTGGGTAGTTAAACAGTGTTTGATGAATTGTACAATCACTCTGATGTGTGAGTGTGGCGTAGCAAAATATTTTGACGACTTCGAACCTGTAAGTCTCTACATGGAGCTGAGTGGCCCAATGCCTTACAGAACGGACTTGAATCGTTGGAGGTCTTGTCACACGCTTCTACCTTTCCTGATCGTTTAATACACGCAACAACTTGGAAATTGAAAAGGTAATTTCCCATGTACCGATAGCTATGAAGTTTTATGTAGCTTTTCAGAACAACAGTAATTAACCATAGTATGAGTTATAGCTGTATACAATGTTTTTGGCAAATGAACTGAGTTTCAATGATGTCTTCAAGATTTTATATGTTTTGCAAACGGGAATTTGTGTTAGGTTTCAGTAGTTTCTGTTTCAAAATGTGTTCAACTTGTTGCTGGTTTTCGATAATACAGGGTGTCCACAAAAGTTCGCAAACATTTTAAAATACGATACTTGACGGAAAGTTGTAGGCAGAGAGCTAAAATTTGACACACACGCTTGAGACGACATGGAGCTTTATTGAAACGAAATATTAGTACAAAATGAACAACAGATTGAGCCTCATATGAAACAAAAGCAGTAATTAGCATTACAACTGATTTTTAGCAAATATGATGTTCTTTATAACAATTACTCATTATTTCGGCCGTCATTCATCAACAGTACCTGTAGTTTAGGAACAACGTTGCGAGCAGCACTGTGCAGCGTCTGATTAAATTTGGTGGGAAACTGCCATTGGGTGTTGTCTTTTTGCATCCCTAGTGAGGTTGGACGATCGCGGTAGACACAGTGATTCTGGTGCTTATCACACATGCCAGGGATGATCTGACTCACTCTTTCACTACAGATCTTTCTATACAAGATTATCATGCGGCGTCACTGAAGTATAATTGTCGAGGGTCACCTGTTAGCCAGTTTTTGCACTAGTTTTAGGTTTCAATAAAACCCAATGTCATTTCACGAATAATTTTTACCTCTCTGCCTACATTATTCCGTAGGTTATTGCATTGTAAAATGTTAACGTTCTTTGGGGTCATGCTGTATTTATTCTTAATTTGATTCCACTTACTGATTATTGGTATCTAGTAGAGTAATAATGTAACAGACAGAAGACTGAATATAACAGTGGCAGGATATCCTACATTTCGGCACTTTTAAATTTCAATAGATTTATTTCTTGGTATATGACAATGTTGCACTTTGGAACATTTTTTTCAAAATCAATAAAACCTTCGTTTTCCGGAGTAAGTTTTTAGTTAAAACGTTGCAGAACACAAAAAGTGAACCCTAAATTTTAGAAATGGTATTACGAAGTACGAGTATATTAAACTTATATTACGGGGCAGGCTGGAGTTGTTCTCTTCTACACGAAACAAGTGGGAACAGTTACAATGGAAGACCCAGTACGATGTCCTTGAATTAAAAATTTGTAAGACTGGAGTGCAGTCTTCCATATCTGCTGACCTGTAAACCTATTAACGACGGACATAAATAAAAGAAGGTTGAAAGGATACGATTAAAAATTCGAGGATCAAAGGCTACCAAAGATAAAAATAGCTTATGATACTGCTAACCTCTGTGAAAATAAAAAAAAAATTATAAATAACTAATGAGGGGTAACAAAATGAGACCAACGATAAAATAAACTTCAAAGCGGGTGACCACAATGTAGGCGCATGAACTATGATACGGTAAATGATTTTACGTTAGGAGGTGCTTGTTAAGTTGGACTTGGAAAATGATTGTGTAACTCATACGTGAGATGCAGCACAGAAGCTCTACCTACGAACTTCCTTTATTTAGCAATTATATTTAGACTTAACAGAATGAACCTTCAGAGTTTTATGCCCTCTAGCGACACGTACAGAGCAGCCTGTTTCTTACGCATATTTCGCAGTCTGAACCTCCTCATAAGCCGCTTGAGGGCAGACCGTGGATATAAGAAGGTAACTAATGTAAAGGGGTACATACTTACAGAAATAAAAACCCACACTTCCGAAGATATAACTCAAATGATTCTGGCTGACAGATTCATACAAAACCACATCAGGAGTCTTGTATCAGTTCAAATTGTTCAAATGACTCCTAGCACTATGCGACTTAACGTCTGAGGTCATCAGTCGCCTAGAACCTAACTAACTTAAGGACATCACACACATCCATGCCAGAGGCTGGATTCGAATCTGCGACCGTAGCAGTCGCTCGGTTCGAGACTCTTGCGCCTAGAACTGCGCGGCCACTCCGGCCGGCCTTGTATCAGTCAAAGGAGGCTTTCCCTCAAGAGACTTGTTGTCTCTAAGAACGGTATGTCCCTCAACCTTCCATTAAACGTTGGTATAATTTCAAGTGCACGCAAAACGGAAAAATAGACGAAATGTATTGAGTTCACTGACAGATAGCCAAATCGTTAAAAATGTAATTAGTGTGTGACACGTGAAATATATCAGAGAATAACGAGCAAATTAATGATGTCAAAAACATGTTCTGTGCGATCGAAATGTACTACGAACAGCAAGTTATGTGTCAAAGACATTCCACTCCGTAGCAGTCACTCGGTTATCGAACGATCGCATACAGTCGACACTTTTAGCACAAAAATATATGCACGTCACCACATTCAGTGAAAAGAGACGACGGCCATGTCACTGTGTGCTACTTACAGGGTGTTTCAAAAATGACCGGTATATTTGAAACGGTAATAAAAACTAAACGAGCAGCGATAGAAATACACCGTTTGTTGCAATATGCTTGGGACAACAGTACATTTTCAGGCAGACAAACTTTCGAAATTACAGAAGTTACAATTTTCAACAACAGATGGCGCTGCGGTCTGGGAAACTCTATAGTACGATATTTCCCACATATCCACTACGCGTAGCAATAATATGGCGTAGTCTCTGAATGAAATTACCCGAAACCTTTGACAACGTGTCTGGCGGAATGGCTTCACATGCAGATGAGATGTACTGCTTCAGCTGTTCAATTGTTTCTGGATTCTGGCGGTACACCTGGTCTTTCAAGTGTCCCCACAGAAAGAAGTCACAGGGGTTCATGTCTGGCGAATAGGGAGGCCAATCCACGCCGCCTCCTGTATGTTTCGGATAGCCCAAAGCAATCACACGATCATCGAAATATTCATTCAGGAAATTAAAGACGTCGGCCGTGCGATGTGGCCGGGCACCATCTTGCATAAACCACGAGGCGTTCGCAGTGTCGTCTAAGGCAGTTTGTACCACCACAAATTCACGAAGAATGTCCAGATAGAGTGATGCAGTAATCGTTTCGGATCTGAAAAATGGGCCAATGATTCCTTTGGAAGAAATGGCGGCCCAGATCAGTACTTTTTGAGGATGCAGGGACGATGGGACTGCAACATGGGGCTTTTCGGTTCCCCATATGCGCCAGTTCTGTTTATTGACGAAGCCGTCCTGGTAAAAATAAGCTTCGTCAGTAAACCAAATGCGGCCCACATGCATATCGCCGTCATCAATCCTGTGCACTATATCGATAGCGAATGTCTCTCGTGCAGCAATGGTAGCAGCGCTGAGGGGTTGCCGCGTTTGAATTTTGTATGGATAGAGGTGTAAACTCTGGCGCATGAGACGATACGTGGACGTTGGCGTCATTTGGACCGCAGCTGCAACACGGCGAACGGAAACCCGCGGCCGCTGTTGGATCACCTGCTGCACTAGCTGCGCATTGCCCTCTGTGGTTGCCGTACGCGGTCGCCCTACCTTCCCAGCACGTTCATCCGTCACGTTCCCAGTCCATTGAAATTTTTCAAACAGATCCTTTATTGTATCGCTTTTCGGTCCTTTGGTTATATTAATCCTCCGTTGAAAACTTCGTCTTGTTGCAACAACACTGTGTTCTAGGCGATGAAATTCCAACACCAGAAAAATCCTCTGTTCTAAGGAATAAACCACGTTGTCTACAGCACACTTGCACGTTGTGAACAGCACACGCTTACAGCAGAAAGATGACGTACAGAATGGCGCACCCACAGACTGCGTTGTCATCTATATCTTTCACATCACTTGCAGCGCCATCTGTTGTTGAAAATTGTAACTACTGTAATTTCGAAAGTTTGTCCGCCTGAAAATGTTCTGTTGTCCCAAGCATATTGCAACAAACGGTGTATTTCTATCGATGCTCGTTTAGTTTTTATTGCAGTTTCAAATATACCGGTCATTTTTGAAACACCCTGTACTAACATCGTATACACGTTTTCCGATTAGTCAGTCTCACTCGTGCAAAATTTTGAGAAATGTGGTGACCAGTAACAAGACCGATACAAATCCCGTTGGGCATCATGTTCAGTATCGGCTTCATTACGTGTATAGTTTCACTTCACTTCGTCGATAAATCAGCTACCTGAACCAATAGCTTAAGGCCTTTTGTGATAGATTACTCTTTGTGAAGAGACGATACGCTGCTCTGGATTTTGACGTCTGCGGCTTATGTGGTGGTGGGTACACTACAGTGGGAGAGGCAGCAGCATCGGATTTTCAGCAGCGCATTTTGCTGCCGGCTGCGCAGAGGCAGGAGTGTCTCTAACGAGGATACGTTGCGTGTGGAACCTGTCATCGGCAACTGCTCACGAATGACAAGGCGAACTGAATCGGTATCTGAGGCGGGGCGAGTACTGCAAATAACAACTAGCAGTGGCACACTCGCTTGCGGATTGCATTCCTCTCTGTAAGAGACCTGATGGCTGGTTACGTCACGTGACTTACTGATTGATGGACTACCTTAAGCCATGGGCACACGGACGTTGCATTCGAACGTTGAGCGTTGAGCGTGCCGAGTTTCTGACGTCATAGCGTGGAACAGCACGTTCGGGAGTCTTTCCGAACGTGCAGAGCAATATCTAGCATGTCAGATATTCCGAGCGTGCGTCTGAGCGTTGACCAATCAGATGGCATAACGCCACCTACGTCAGAGGCACGCTATCTCTCTTCAGCACAGAGCTGTGAGGCGCCATATTGGCATTCAGTTCAAGCCTACACGTATATATGCCGTTTCTAAGCCGCAGGAAATTGAGAATCACTCGAAAACACGTTGTTAACTGCGTGATTCGTTGCATTAAAATAATGAGGAACAACATATTCCTTGCAAAATAATTATTGTAACTTGCGTATTATGAGAGTATGTTATTTGAAGCTAGTGAGGATGCAGCAAAAATCCATTGTTCTTGGTACAATATGTTTCAGGTAGTAACATAGCTACGATTAAACCATTTAGCATGTGGTAAGATGTTAGAATTGGTCGAAGTCGAATTCTTGTCACTTTAGCGTAGTGTGTAGCGTAAATGATTCACGAACCCATGGGTGGTAAGGCGATCGTTCGTGTCTAGCAAAGATTAAATATTTTTATTTCTTAACATTCGCATATTTAATAGGTTCTGGTGCTTTATTATTAGTTTAAATGTAAGTATATAGTACATATTTGATGTTACGTAAGTATAAGTTCGCCTTTTTGGAGGAGTGAGTTTGTTCGATTGGCTTAATCTACAGATTGGCTTAATCTACAGAACAGCTTGCGGTACTTGTATGAAGATATTGAAAGGGTCCTGTAGCCACCTTTCATTAGTCCGGTAGTCCATTTTCATTACCATTTCTCTTTCTTTTCCTCGTTCCTCTATTCTCTTTACTCTCATAGTAGTGCGATTGAATGAATGTGGTTGTGTGTCACGTTGCTAGACGGTGGCGTAGTCTGCTGCAGAAAGTCTGCGATAGTCGTACAGATTCAGCAGCAGTTGTACAGAATAGCCAACTCTCGTAGTGGTCAAGTAGGCAAAGAGGTTTTCGCTACTTGTGAGAAATCCACCTGCGTTAGGTTGGTGGCGGAAATGGCAACTTTGGGTTTTCCGGGCCATGCGGAGCATGGAAGAGGCTGGAGGAGCGGAAGGCAGTCTGCCACCGGTACGGGAAGCGTCCACAGCTGTGCTCCAGTCGAAGAAGGGTGAGTTAGACTGACCGTGTGGCCCGCTCTTACTTGGCGAGGGGAGAGCAGTTAGCCTTTGGTCTCGCTTTTCAGATCTGGAAGATTGCTTTGCCTTGTCGCAGCGAGGAATGCAAAACTTTGGCAGATTTTTCTCTTAGCAAATTTCTGTAGCAGACTTGAATCCTCCGGAAGAGCGCCACACAAAGGTGTCGATAAGAAGTGAGCACTCGCTTCTGTATGAATGTCTGTTTGCCTTCAGCTGTGCCTGCATAAGCTTTCACCTTTCTGAATATTTAGAGCCTTGCCTTATCGTAAATTTTCCTTACTTTCCGTGTCTTTCGTCCGTGGGGAGCCAACCACGTGGTAGAACATTATAGTTGTTGGGCTACCGGTATCACTAACTGTCCGATGGCATGTTTGTTTTAGATAATGTTAACATGATTGTGTGATGTGATAATGTCGGAATTTGGCACTATACCTAGAAATTGTCTCCACAAACCACGTGTTATCAGGAATCGTGTACATGCCTCATATCCTTATCTACAATATTGTCTTGTGTTCCGAGATAACGTTTTTGCGCCTAAGCCACTCTTCTCGTAGCTTTCCCGTTAGCACATCCAATGCGTTTCCTTGTGCACAGGTCCAGTGATTAGTCTCCCCTTGTATTTTGTAACAAATGCTGTAGATTATGTCTTATTTTCAGGTGTGTTGCTGGGAGCTGATCTTCTGCACAGTGTTCTTGCATGTGCTATTTTATTTTAAATGTTTGATTGTCGTGAACAGTGCACGGGGAACACTATTAATTACATCGTATCCCATATGAGCGACATAACAACGTATGCATGTTCGTGAATTTTTGGTCTGTGATCAAATTAATTTATTTTCCGACTCGACCAAATCTTTGATTAGTTGTATGGTTAGAGTCGGTGGCGACCCTATTCTTCTCACGTTGACTTCGTAAGCAATAAGTATTTCCATTCCCAATGATAAGGAATAACCCGTAGTAACAGGTTAGTT
Organism: Schistocerca serialis cubense; assembly: GCF_023864345.2. Lineage (NCBI taxonomy): Eukaryota > Metazoa > Arthropoda > Insecta > Orthoptera > Acrididae > Schistocerca > Schistocerca serialis. The sequence goes on along the minus strand of NC_064643.1, from coordinate 737,058,067 downwards.
ACAATATTTTGTTCCTTTTTATTTTGAGTTTCGTAATTCAAGTATTGTAAAGATTCTACTACTAGGTAGGAACAGTGATCAACAGAGAATGACCTTAGGGTATTACCAAATTGTGGGAAATATAAAATAATGCTTATCTTTCGTGGAGAACTATTGCAAAACTGAGTCGCACTATTTGCAATGAAACTTTTATAAGCCTGCCTCCTTATTGACTGGACATGGTACTTTCATTTTTGTCTTAAGACATGTACATCGATATTGAAGATTTTGTGTATATTACATATAGAACAACGTGACTAGGATATGGACAATGGAGGAAACGTGCGTTTTAATAGAGTTAACGTGGGAATTTTACGCGCGCCCGTTCAGTAAACAGTCTGATTTACGCATAGAAACATCCCACAACTGCCGCTGGAGTGCGTCGCTATCGTGTGTACCACGTTGGTGACCACGTACCGTGTGCACGAGTCGCCTCGTTTCTGAGCGTTCAGCAGCACGTTGAACTCGGCACGCTCAACGATGACGTTCGACAGCACGGTCCGTGTGCCGATGGCTTTAGGTTGGAGAGAGGTGGGAGATGCATTTGGCATTTGAAGGAGGGCTACGAATGACACCATTTTCAGTTTGCGTTTGACAGAGTCATGGACGTCTGGTCAAATTTGAGATGGAACATATCGACAGCTAAATTCTTTCCTCTGCCTCGATATGACGCATGAATCAAGCGAGATCCTCAAACTTGCGACTCATAATAAAAGGAGAGCTACACTCCTGATCAGCACGTTAAGTGTGAAGGCGCTGGACGACACTACACATATAGTCTCTATCGGGGCCATGTTACAGAAGGAATTGTCCAGCAGAAGAACAGTTACACACTGTCCAATCACATTGATGTTACCACTGCGAATGCTCGAGGTCAACGTGCAATAACCACTCACAGACGGCAGGTCGCAACACAACCAGTGGAGGGTACATAAAGCGTGTTCAGAGAACGCGGAAAAAAGTGTAGCCTTTGTAACGCGGAACCGAAACAATTCGTCTCATGTCTAAAGTGACATGATCACTGGCTTTTGGACCAACGGTGGAAGCATTTCCAAAATGGTTAAATCTGTAAATTGTTCGCTTGCCCCCGTGGTTAATTGTGCCGTGCATGGCAAATGGTGCTGTGGTGCCCTAGGGACCATAAATGACAGGGCTGAGTGACGGCTGCGGTGATGTATACTGGCGAACAGACACGCAACTGTTGAGCAAGTTGTTGTTGTTGTTGTGGTCTTCAGTCCTGAGACTGGTTTGATGCAGCTCTCCATGCTACTCTGTCCTGTGCAAGCTGCTTTATCTCCCAGTACGTACTGCAGCCTACATCCTTTTGAATCTGCATAGTGTATTCATCTCTTGGTCTCCCTCTACGATTTTTACTCTCCACGCTGCCCTCCAATACTAAATTGGTGATCCCTTGATGCCTCAGAACATGTCCTACCAACCGATCACTTCCTCTAGTCAAGTTGTGCCACAATCTCTTCTTCTCCCCAATTCTATTCAATACCTCCTCATTAGTTATGTGATCTACCCATCTAATCTTCAGCATTCTTCTGTAGACTACACTTAAAAAGCTTCTATTCTCTTCTTGCCCAAACTATTTATCGTCCATTTTTCACTTCCATACATAGCTATACTTCGTACAAATACTTTCAGAAACGACATCCTGACACTTAAATCTATACTCGAAGTTAACAAATTTCTCTTCTTCAGAAACGCTTTCCTTGCCATTGCCAGTCTACCTTTTGTATCCTCTCTACTTCGTTCATCATCAGTTATTTTGTTCCCCAAATATCAAAACACCTTTACTACTTTAAGTGTCTCATTTTTTAATCTAATTCCCTCAGCATCACCCGAGTTAACTTGACTACATTCCATTGCTGAGCAAGTTATCGCCCTGGTAAATCAAGGGGCTAGCAGCAGAGCATCTTCAACGGCAATTCAACGAAATTTTCTGCTTTTGAGCATCCACAGCAGGCGGTTGGTTTATGCACCAGTTCAGACTGCAGATTCATCTGAGTCGAAGTGTGGAATTTGGTCTCCAATACCATAACTGGGTATCCATTAAGTGGCGGCAGGTGACCGTCTGAAAGTAAACACCGTGAAACAATTTTTCGAAAGAGGTCCACGTCAAAAGAGGGAGAGTTACGGACTGGGGAATGTTTTCTTGGCGTTCGTGGGTGATCGAGTAATTCTGGAAGCCATAGAGGATCAAAACAAGTATGAATTTATCCGCGGAGCCACGTCCACCTCCACATGCAAAAATGGTTCAAATGGCTCTGAGCACTATGGGACTTAACATCTGTGGTCATCAGTCCCCTAGAACTACTTAAACCTAACTAACCTCAGGACATCACACACATCCATGCCCGAGGCAGGATTCGAACCTGCGACCTCTACACGCAATTTGTTTTTATTCGGTACGTTGGCATCTGCCAGCAGGACAATGTAACGGTTCACACAGCTCGCAGTGTACATGCGTGATTCGAAGAGCACAAGAATAAGCTTACTGTACTCCCCTGCCATCAAACTGCCAGCATTCAAACCCGATCGAGATTCTGTGGAACCACCTCAGTCGTACTGTTCGGTCATGGATCATGATTCCAGAAACCTAGACCAGCTGGGGACATGAATCTACATGGCTCTATATCACTGTCGCTACCTTCCATAAACTTATTGACTCTCTTCCTGGACGTCTCGCAACTATCTGCGCTTCAAAAACTGGCTATTCAAGCTTTTGACCGGTGGATACCTTGATGTGACTGCACAATGTGTATTATTTAAGGTAAGGTAGGTGAAGCAGTTAAGGAGTGTCCGCCCCCAGTTTGTGTGAGGAAGCAATGGTTGGCGGATCTCTACTCTTTCATGCAGCCGCTCATGGCACCTGTATATGAAACTACCTGGCATCTAAATCGACAGTCTGTGAAACACGACGGACAGTAAAGTGATCAGAAGTGATTTGTTTTGGTTAAGTACTGCTGCTTGTCAGACATTTGACGGCAGGGCCAGGCATCTGTGGAGTCTGCGTGAGACAGCTGCAGCCAGAGGGCATGCAAATCGCTGAGGTCCGGATGTGACGTCATTAGGTCGTTGAAGTTAGCACAGAGAGTAACCAACAACTGTATATATTTGCGCACGTAGAGAAAAAACCAGAGTACGATACACAAGCTCAGTGAAACAATTTGATGAGCAGATTGGCTGTGCAAATGATATATGTAATTAGATATTGAGCGAAAAAGGAATATATACATCGAATTTGACACTGTTTTAATAACAATTGTACTAATTAACTCACAATCCATATCTAACAGACATATGAAATCGATTGGGTTGAGCTATTTATATGTTAATTTTTTTCTTAATTAGATAATGAAAGGCGACAGAACTAAATGTTTAGTTAAACTCACCACGATTAATTACGCAAGAGAGCTACGTGAACACTATTGCAGCTTAATGTGGATAACGTAAGCACACATCTTAAACAACGTTTAGATCGTGAGTTCTCATGTTTAGGTATAGGTTTTATTCTATTAATTAGAATTTTTCATACTTTCGCGCATAATTTCAAATCAGTTTGAAGAAACATATCTTAGGGTAGCAGCAATGAAAGAGCTAGTCTTTACCTATGCGACTGATGTGCGATCGTGTGCGTGTTGTAAATGTTCGAGTTGTTCGCATCGCATGAGATGTGCAAGCATTTGAACTAATATGATAATTAAAAAACAGCCTTGATCGCGAATTTCTTTTAATCGGAGTGACCTGTTTCACTGCTTAAGGATCATCTTCAGACTCCATATCGGCAGGTGGACTTCCATGGAGCAAGCAGCGCCGACCCACGACGATTAACTGATAAGCAGCAAGTTCAGTGGCGTGGGTCGGCGCTGCTTGCTCCATGGAAGTCCACCTGCCGATCTGGAGTCTGAAGATGATCCTTAAGGATTGGAACCGGTCACTCCGATCAAAAGAAATTCGCGATCAAGGCTGTTTTTTAATTATCATATTAATGTAAGATCGCTGATAATGCTTCCCAAAAAAACATGTTGCTTTAACTAAGGTTATAATTATAGAGCCGGCATACGTCGCATGTAATTGAAGGAAAAGTTATGTGCAACTTTCTGAGACTTTAGCGGTCGCTATTCCCCTGCAGGAAAATACCTGCCCTCGAAATACCTGCCCTGTAATGGAGTGGCATGCACAGAGTCCTGACCTGATTCGTATAGACAACATGTGGGACGATTTGGAACGAAGACTTCGTGCCAGTCCTCATCGACCGACTTCGATACCTCTCCTCAGTGCAGCACGCCGTGAAGAATGGGCTGCCATTCCTCAGGAAATCTTCCAGCACCTGATTGAACGTATGCCTGCGAGAGTGGAAGCTTTCATCAAGGCTAAGGGTGGGCCAACGCCATGCAGAATTCCAGCATTACCGATGGAGGGCGCCACCAATTTGTAAGTCATTTTGAGCCAGGTGTCCGGATACTTTTGATCAATTAGTGTATGTAGAATAAACATTTAGAATATATCTGTCAGGGAAAGACCTATTAAACAACCAAACGTGAACTCAAATTATGCGCCTGTAGAGCGATGTAAAGATACTTTTAGAATATTTCTGACAAATGCTTCTATCGAATACCGCTTCATCATTTGTGACTGAATTTGGTATTAACGATGTTATACGTTTTGTTATTAGTCAAATGTCTAAATGAAAAAGAAATAGTGTGGAGGGGGGGGGGGTGATTTCGAAAGAAACTGACATTATCTACAAATCTGGGTGTACCTTCGTAGTATACATTAAAAACCATTGAACTTTCATTTTAATTTTTTTTTCTGTCTGTCACCTTTCCAATGGTATAAGTTCAGAAATAGCTCCGTTTTTCACAAGGACGTGTTTCACCCTCTTAGCCGCCCTTTGGGCACGTATCAGAGAGTATGTCTCTTATTCTGCTAATGGACACACACAGTCCATCCAAATCGGAGCGTATCCCTTGTGTAGATAAATTTGTAAGATACAGCAGAAATCCTGTTCACTTAGGGCCTCGTAAAAAGCAAACTACGTGTTGGAACCATATGTGTGAATATAACGTGTGAAATCGATCAGCCGGCCGCGGTGGTCTAGTGGTTCTAGGCACGCAGTCCGGAACCGCGGGACTGCTACGGTCGCAGGTTCGAATCCTGCCTCGGGCATGGATGTGTGTGGTGTCCTTAGGTTAGTTAGGTTTAAGTAGTTCTAAGTTCTAGGGGACTGATGACCACAGATGTTAAGTCCCATAGTGCTCAGAGCCATTTTTTGAAATCGATCAGCGCATTCTCTTCCCTAATAATTTGAAGGATTCTCTGTTTAAATATATTTGAGACCGAAAAAATTCTTTGAACTTTTTTAGTCCTTCTGACATAGATGATAGAAATATGACAAGCCACGCCACAGCAGTCTGCGCTACCTGCAAAATACACAAAAACGGCAGTTTCGCCTTGAAAATAAGAAATATCGGCGGTTGTCGACGACGTCATCTCGCTGCATTCCCGTCAGATACTTTAAGATTTACATGAATGCGTGGTCTCTGTTCTTTGGGACACGTCCGAAAGAATATACACCACGCGAATTCCGTAGCATTGATACGTAAAGTGAAGGAAAAGGAAAGGGCGGGAGGGGGAAGAAAGAAAGGGAATGGAAAGGAAAGGAAAGGAACGGAAAGAAACAGATGTTATCAGCTGCAGCAGGACTTTATACGGAATCAGCGGCGACTAGTTAAAAGGTGTGCAGAACCGATACTCGTAACCGGAATATCCAGGTTTCTTTCTTTTGTGCCGTGCATCTATCTCCTTAGCTAAATACATTTAATCTTCAAAACTAGAAGAAACGATAACCAAATCCACCCCTAATTCGTACTGTCACATTAAACGATGAAAAAGGATTGAAAGTCCATCTTCAGTACTCGCCCCTAACTGTTTCCAAAAATTCTGGCAAGGCGGTAGGTTTCACTGGTCTATATTTTGTTTTTCTTTAATGTATTTATTTAATATTAAATTACTTGTTTAAAATTAGCAAATATGTACAAATGAAAGTGCTATAAAAACTGAACTTTATAAGAAAAATATGACTCAAAGCGTAAACTAAAATAGCTTTGTATATTGCTTGCGCTATTACAGATTAAAAATAACCTGTATTTAAGGAATTGTGCCGTCTAAAAGAGCGACAACGGACTCATACTGCATTGCTAATGCCTCAATGAAAGCAGCTATCTTTGAATGAACCAATCGCTTTCCTTTCGCGCTGCTTGCAATTCGGTTCATTCTGTCTTCAATCTGATGCTGTGCGGTACGTTATACTGAGCCTGGCACTCCCCAGCTAGCAGACAGATAAACAAAAACACTGCCTAAATAATTTACATCAAGCATACGACACCTATGTGTAAGTTCTAGGGCGTTTTGCGCGTTTTGCAGGTATTATCTACTATAAACACTTGGCGTTAAGCATTATGCCACCTCGACAAAGTGTTTGTTGCAAATGAGTGGGCTGTCTCGTCACGCTCTTCGGCCGACCTACATTCCACCTATACGCATTCCCCGTCGACGTCCTCCATCCGCACTGATTTTAGATTCCACTTGTAGGTCGACGTGCTCTTTAATGTGCATCCACACTGAAGGTTGTTAATTCACCGTTCATCGAGGCGAATAAATTATATGAATACGTGGTGTATTTGCTAAAGTTGTGCATCGTGACTTTCGCGCCGCCAACAGCATCAAGCAACGAACTAGCTTAGTCCTTGTTTATGAAAGGATTCATTACCCTCGTCAATAGTTTGATTTCATTTCCAAGGAATTGTTATGATTTCACTTAATGATTGCTTCAAACATGCTGCTTTTTCTTGGGACTCCCTGGACGGTACTTCATGGTCGTAGTCCGACTACCAATTCCATTCTGTAACTGCCAGGAATTTAGCGATATTTGAACGTTTCCGTGGCTCTTAGACTAATATCTCGACGTTCCGTCTCACGGAGAGAGCTTTTGACACAGCACCGACGCCCAATCGTTTGGCAGTGGTTCACTTTATCAGTTCTTCTGATCATATTGTTTTCAAACAACCTACTTGTGCTGTAGAGTAGGTTATAAATGCGGCATGCCGTGTTTTGGCTGGGGTAATGTAACAGCAGTTGAGAGGGCTGTTGTGTGTTCACTCAGAGTTGGTCCGGGAATTGTTATTTTATCCTCGGACAAGGGCAATGCTGCATTTGTTCTGAACAAGCAGGACTGCATTTAAGAGAAGCAGTGTTTACTTTCAGATTACCCGCCAGGGTAGCCGAGAGCGCTAACGCGCTGCTTCCTGGACTCGGTTAGTCGCGCTGGCCCCATATCGAATTCACCCGGCGGACTAAAGACGAGGGGTGGTGTGCCAACCAGCCTGTATGTGGCTTTTAGGCGGTTTTCCACACCCCGATAGGTGAATACTGGGCTTGTCCCCACGTTCCGCCTCAGTTACACGACTCGCAGACATCTGAAACACGTTCGCACTATTCCCTGGACTACACTGAACGCAGATGGTTGGGGTACATACATTCCGTCCCAGAGGGGTATGGGGTGGCGACAGGAAGGGCATTCGGCCACCCCTTACAATTAACACGCCTAATCCGGTTAACCATAACAGCAGACCCGGCTAGTCGGGAGTAATGCTTTGACAGAGGGGGAGTGTTTACTTTCAGATTCAGCAAATCACAGGATTGGTGCTGTCCACACAGAAAGGGTTGAGAGAAACATTAATTTCTGAAGGAAAGTTCCTTGTCGCAGGAGACTATCAAGAGTAATGATAATTATTGCTCTTCTCCTCCTATGTTATATGGTCTTCCAATGATCCAGAAGAAATGCGTTCCTGTTCTTCCGGTTGTAACGTTGGTGCTCCGACATATTGTGTGGCGAACCACCTTGCAACTCTGTTGAACCCAGAATGTACTCGGTGTGAGCATCACGTTAAGGTCTCGGCTGATTTCTTACGTTTATTACAGAGAATGCGTTTTAATCACTTCGATATTCTAGTAAGTTCTGATGTGGTCTCTCTGTTCATTCTTGCTCTTCTACCTGATTCGTCACGGTTAGTTGACGAAAGATTTGGTGTTGAATTAACATACCTATTTTCTCATTTGTTGACTTCCACTTACTTTGTGTTCATTGAGTGATACTATGGGCAGGCAGATGGGGTTGCGATGGGGAACATGTTGCCACCTATTATTGAAAATTTGTGTCTGAAAGACTTCGAGGATGGTGCTTTGGAATTGGCGGCTTTGAAACCTGAGTGTTTTTTCATGGAAGTAGACGATAATTTTTTGTTACGCCTCGTAGCAGTGAGAGCCTGAAAGTTCAGTTCACCAGAATATTCAGTTCAGTAGTGAAAAATTAAATCTGTCCTCCCTTTCTTGTTGTGCTGGTCTGGAGAGAGTCTGTTGGTGCTTGGGACTTGCTGTTTTTATGAAACCTACTCGCACTGACTTGTATCAACAGGTTGATAGTTGTAACCATCCGGCTCAGCGTGAAGGGTTACTTCGTAACTTGGTTCACAGGGGTACCGTTATTTCAGACACTGTCAGTTTGTCAGCTGAGTTAGCCCATCTTGAGGTTACCTTTGGTCAGAATGGATGTAGTGTTCCGACTTGCTTTGCGCGCCGACCATCGGTTTATTGGGTAAATGATGATAATACCGACCTGATAATATTGGTCGTAGTTTGCTGAAATGCGATATGAAATGTGTTTTACGACCCCCATCTAAGACTGGGTAATTTTAGGTTCCGTAAAAGATGAGCTTGGTTTGCCTAAGCTGCGTGTCTATTGTATTCCTCTGTGTTGTGATATGTCATATATTTGTCAGATTTTCAGGACCGTGGAGGATAGGGGTACTGAGCTTAAGCATCGCACGTGCTTCCGACAGCCGAGCAAATCGGCTATTGCAGAAAATTGTCATGGCACCGATCACTCTATCGAAGATAACACGGAGATTCTTTCATGCACTTCCAGCTATTGGGATGGCGTTATTGGGGAAGCAGTTGAGATTAAATCAGCTACTAATCTTGTAAATAGAGATGGAAGTTTTTGATTAAATTCTGCTTGGGATCTGCTGCCTTCCTTGTCAAAAAACAGAAAGACAGAGTTATTGCTACCTCACCCGCTTTCAATGATTTCCATTGTAGGCAGCGTCTGGCTTCGGTCATTGAGGTTAGCGTGATGGCGCTTACAATGATTATATTGTGTGCGTGTGTGTGTGAGTGTTTTATATTTCCGGAATATTTATGCATATCGAGGTCTTGAATTTTCTTTCATAGCAATTTCTTTATGCAGTTTTCCCTTGAAAATAACAGGGTGGTCTCCTGTGTAATTATCAAAAAAAGGAAAGGCAGTTTTGCATTGAAAATGACAATGTGATCTCCGGTCGAGAAACGACGGTTGCCGACGTCACCGAGCTGTATTCCCGTAAGTTTTTTCAACATGATCTGCCCCCTTAGATGAGCATTATTGACAGGGGCAAACGGCTGAAGTGGTAGAGAGTCTTCTGGGGCATCTCTTAAGTTTATGGTAAAAGTTGTGGTGGCATTAGCTTTCCTTTTTCTTCTATTTTTGGTAGGAATAGGTATTTTTAAGGAATTTGAGGAACTTAGGTATCAAAACAATGAAAGTGGTTAACCCCTCTAACGGCTATGCAGGGTGGCTGGCTTCAATTCCCGACCGGGCTGTCGACTTCCTAAGCACAGGGACTGGGCGTTGCGTTGTCCTCATGATAATTTCATCATCATCGACTCACAAGTCGCCCAATGTGGGGTTAGATGAAAAGACTTGCAACTCGGCGGTCGAACTTCCCTAGGGGGCGGCTCCGACCCATCAGTGCAACACGATCATCTCATTTCATTTAAAAATTGTATACTATGGGATAAACACAGGTCTCACATCCTCTTATACTCTTTAAAATTGTGATAATGTAAGGTAAACACTGAACTTTAAATTCTCAGTCGCCACTTCTTTTGCTGTACATGATATCGAGCTCGTTTCATGCAGTGTTTCATGCAGTTTTCGTGTGTACGTTTGTGTGTGTGTGTGTGTGTGTGTGTGTGTGTGTGTGCGTGGCTGTGTGCGAGAGAGAGAGAGAGAGAGAGAGAGAGAGAGAGAGAGAGAGAGAGAGAGAGGGTTGAGGGGGAGAGCGGGTAAATGGAAAAATTGAGTGGGTGAGGTATGCTTTTACATGGTGCTGCAGATACAGGCATGCAGTTTACACGTTGCCAAGAATTTGTACGTGTTGGCGTTAACAGTAGATAAAACTGTAGTGCAACAGAAGTGTGATCGGGCCTCGGTGACGGTGGCCAGTTACCACGGTTTAGCGTTGTACACACTGCAGAGAGGCAGAAAGTAGGCCGACGAACAGTGTAAATGCATGGTTACAGCGGTGGAAGTAGGGTCGCGTTACAGCGTTTGTGAAATCTACATGAGCGAAACGAGTAGACGAGACTCCACGAAACATTATACCACAGTTGACGCACATTACAATACGGAACGTAGCAAAATTAGAGACCAATGAGTTTTACAAATCAATGCGATGCAAGCCTGATGTGCGACAATCAGAGTTTTGACGTCGTGGCATGAAATCAGAGACACGATACATATATTGCTTGGCATCGTCTACATCTACATCTACCTGACTACTCTCCAATTCACATTTAAGTGCTTGGCAGAGGGTTCATCGAACCACAATCATACTATCTCTCTACCATTCCACTCCCGAACAGCGCGCGGGAAACACGAACACCTAAACTTTTCTGTTCGAGCTCTGATTTCTCTTACTTCATTTTGATGATCATTCCTACGTATGTAGGTTGGGCTCAACAAAATATTTTCGCATTCGGAAGAGAAAGTTGGTGACTGAAATTTCGTAAATAGATCTCGCCACGACGAAAGACGTCTTTGCTTTAATGACTTCCATCCCAACTCACGTATCATATATGCCACACTCTCTCCCCTATTACGTGATAATACAAAACGAGCTGCCCTTTTTTGCACCCTTTCGATGTCCTCCGACAATCCCACCTGGTAAGGATCCCACACCGCGCAGCAATATTCTAACAGCGGACGAAAGAGTGTAGTGTAAATTGTCTCTTTAGTGGACTTGTTGCATCTTCTAAGTGTCCTGCCAATGAAATGCAACCTTTGGCTCGGCTTCCCCACAATATTAACTATGTGGTCTTTCCAACTAAAGTTGTTCGTTATTTTCACACCCAGTTACTTAGTTGTATTGACAGCCTTGAGAATTGTACAATTTATGGAGTAATCGAATTCCAGCGGATTTCTTTTGGAACTCATGTAGATTACCTCACACGTTTCGTTATTTACTGTCAACTGCCGCCTGCCACACCATACAGCAATCTTTTCTAAATCGCTTTGCAACTGATTCTGGTCTTCGGATGACCTTACTGGAAGGTAAAATACAGCATCATCCGCGAACAACCTAAGAGAACTGCTCAGATTGTCACCCAGGTCATTTATATAGATCAGGAACAGAGGAGGTCCCAGGACGCTTCCCTGGGGAACACCTGATATCACTTCAGTTTTACTCGATGATTTGCCGTCTATTACTACGAACTGCGACTGTCAGTCCATTCGTACTCGATGGGTGACACATGAAACGCAGAAGCAAGAAAGTAGGTAGGAAATCACGAATCCAGTCGCACAACTGAGACGATACCCCATAGGCCCGCAGCTTGATTAGAAGTCGCTTCTGAGGAACGGTGTCAAAAGCTTTCCGGAAATCTAGAAATACGGAATCAACTTGAGATCCCCTGTCGATAGCGGCCATTACTTCATGCGAATAAAAATGTAGCAGCGTTGCACAAGAACGATGTTTTCTGAAACCATGCTGATTACGTATCAATAGATCGTTCCCTTCTAGGTGATTCATAATGTTTGAATACAGTATATTGTCCAAAACCCTACTGCAAACCGACGTCAATGATATACGTCTGTAGTTGGATGGATTACTCCTACTACCCTTCTTAAACACTGGTGTGACCTGCGCAATTTTCCAATCTGTGGGTACAGATCTATCGGTGAGCGAGCGGTTGTATATGATTGTTAAGTAGGGAGCTATTGTATCAGCGTAATCTGAAAGGAACCTAATCGGTATACAATCTGGACCTGAAGACTTGCCCGTATCAAGCGATTTGAGTCACTGCGTGTGTGTCACTGCATAACTAACTACAGATACTGGAGGACAATGAAGAAAAACTGTGAGTCCACTCGTACTCGATGGGTGACACATCAAACGCACAAGCAAGCAAGTAGGTAGTGGTTCCAGTTATTCTTCGAGTACAGCGAGCTTGTCACTAGTTCGTAAACACCCAAGGGATGACTACCGACTCAAGTGTGATCCTCCGCCACACGGATGAGGTATAGAGTGTCATACGGTCAGCACACTGCTCTTCCGGTCGTTTTGCAGACTTTGCAGACCGTGGAGCCGCTGATGTGCGGTCAAGTAGCTACTCAGCTTACATCACGAGGCTGAGTGCCCCCCTTCGAGTCCTTCCACCAAGAAAAAACTCTTGGCATTACTGGGAATCGATCTCAGGTCCTCCGCATGGTAGCCACCTGCACTGACCAATGAGCGGACTTTCTTTCAGCACAGATTCCACAAAAATGCCGATCATCCTGATCAATTCTGAAATACACTATACGATGAAATGTAGCTGGACACCTGCTAGTGGACATTAATGTGAAAAATGTCCATCCAAAACCGCTATAACGACTTGAATGCTGTTGTGGACACAAGTGAGGTGTCAGAATCCCCGTTGATGAATGGCAGACAGCTCTTCCTCAAAGGCCGGAACCAGGGAATGGAGTGATGCTGGATGCTCGAGTCTGGAGCCAAGTCGACCATCTAATGTGTTCCTTTACGCTTAGATTGTGATTCTGGGCAGGCCTATCCCTCCCAGGAATGTTATTGCTCACAAGAAATGGCCTCAGGCCACGTTGGGTTAGCCGAGCGGTGTAGGGCGCTGCAGTCATGCTCTATTCGTCTGGTCCCGGAGGAGGTTCGAGTCCCCCCTCGGGCATGGGTGTGTGTGTTTGTCCTTAGGATGATTTAGGTTAAGTAGTGTGTAAGCTTAGGGACTGATGACCTTAGAAGTTAAGTCCCATAAGATTTCACACACATTTGAACATTTGAAGAAATGGCCTCACAGATGTTGGTCATGAGAGTGTCTACTGTCATGCTGATGCACACAATCATCGTTTTCGAGCTGTTCATCTGCCTTACGGATTACACAAGACCTTCTATATTTAGCATTTTCTTAAGCGCAATAAGTCGACCACTAGTATTGTAACCATTGTAAAGGAGACATTACTTGTTGCACAATACGCATTCTCTTTACTGGTCTTTGAAGGATTCTCTGCTTAAATACTTTCGAAATTCAAAAATTGTTCGAGTTTTTTTCATACCTTCGGTATTATCAGATATAAATAAGCTAGTACCACACAACAGCAAACTGCATGATTTACATAATCCACCTTTGCTGGTACTGTTTAAAATTCTAAGATAATTAGTCTATCATTGAATTTTAAATTCTCATCCTCACCAGATTTGTTGTATATGGATTCGAGCATCATTCACAAGTGAATCAAGTGTTTCTCTCATATGTTTTATTTCTTATTTTTAGACAATGATTTCACAAAATATTTGACTGTTTTTTTTTTCAATCATTTTTATCCTCAGGTTTTGAACTGAAAGCATGAAATTCAATGTATTTAAGTATCGATGAGTATTCTGTTAATATTAATAGTATATAGATGTAGACAATTCAGACGTGTTTCAAATTATTCTGTGATTTGATACTTATTAAATTTTTTCGACACAGAAGAAAGAAACCCACAATTTGTAATGTGATGAAAAGCGGTATTCTGAAGACTTCGTCACATTTTGAGATGCTTCTTCACTGTTGTCATCGTCAAAGTGCATTCGATCGTAATTACAGGAAATCGTTCTGTTCTACAGTGCTGCTCTGCCTCAAACTTTCAAAGGACTCTCAGTATAGCATGCTCTTCGATAGCTTCTGGCAAAGCACAGTCACAGAACACACGCTCTTTGTCACTATCGTCCTAAATGAAACGCGGATTCCAGAATCGAAATCTGCTCAATGCATTAATGTTTCTGCAAAGCCTTCAACAATCACCTGCAGTCTTTGCGGTCAGCCATGCTTGCGTACCTCAGGTGGTACTTGGGACGTTCTGTAGTCGAGTCGGTGTAAGAAGCTCACTGACAGTTTGCAGCACTGTTACCAGCTGTCCACTGTGAAGCTTTAAAGGGTGCATGAGGAACAATAGTCATCTGCAGAGCTTACGTGTACACTGAGGCGTTATCACAGAGACTTTTACAAAATCGCTTTCCTAGCGTCTTTTGTTTCGGAAATGTACTGAATTTAGTACTAGGTAAGAAGGAATCCTTTTAGACAATTAAATATCACACCAGTACAATTTTTAATGATCAGGATAACAGATTTGAAGTTTTCTATACTTCATTAATATAAGTTGCAGCAGCTCTTCGTGAAATATTTAAATTTTTCTTGAAATCCCTGATTAGGTTTCTCTTAATTATCCTGATAACTTTCAAATAAGTTTAATATTTTTTGCAATATTAGCAATGACACTGGAAAATTTCGACCTCATTTGTCCGTTTTGAAGTCTTCGTTTTACTATGAAAATTTGGACAAGAATGCATGCTGTAATTTTCCATCGGATCACTAATAAATTTTTTAAATAATCAGATTACTTTCAAGTTTCTTTTTTTTTCTAAACTGGAGTTGACGCTTGTCAATTTGAAATCCTTTTGATCTGCTTCCCGTTGATTGTTTGGCAATAAAAATTCGGACAAAAATTTTTCCTCAATTGACTTCATAAGTTTTTCCTAGTTACCACGATTACTTGAAAGCGAATAACTCCTTTTTTGCAATTTGTGAAATTGATGTCCCAGATGCTAATTTCCCACTCTCATTTTCGCTGTGAAACTCCGGACGAAAACCCATAGTGTAATGTATAAGAAGTCAGTTCTTCGCTAAACTCAAAAATTTTACCAACAATTCTCCGCCGGCCTGTGCAGCCGAGCGGTTCTAGGTGCTTCAGGCTGGAACCGCACGACCGCTACGGTCGCAGGTTCGAATCTTGCCTCGGGCATGGATGTGTGTGCTGTCCTTATGTCAGTTAGATTTATGTAGTTCTAAGTTCTAGGGGACTGGTGACCTCAGATGTTAAGTCCCATAGTGGCTCAGAGCCATTTCAACCATTTTTGAACAATTATCCGCCTCGAGATCCCAATTAAAGCGGAGGACTGAGGTTAGCAGACCATGAATATAAAAGTGGAACAGCAGTTTCTGTGAGAAGATGGAGAGATATTGAAGGAAGGAGACAGCTGCCTAAAAAGTTCCATCGCACTCCTCAGTTGGCCATAATAATAACAATAATAACTGCATATCGGTCTAGAAATCTAGAGATAGCTGGTCCAGAAATAAACCATTGAAGTTCCCTGTCTCGAAATTACCAATTAAAGAACTTACACAGGACTTCTCGCAACTAAACTCTAGGGCTTGCAGAGGGGAGTGAATACATAACATTTCGAATAGGGCTCATGTCTGGAAATGCATCATTTCCGTTCTACGATGGTTTAAATTCAGATTTTTAACCTATCCACTTCTTCTTAAGCAATTATTTGGAAATTTGTGGTAAGTTCCTGTGGGACCAAATAGCTGAAGTCACCGCTCCCTGGGTTTACACACTACTTAAAATAACTTAAACTATCTTACCCTAAGGACAACACACACACTCACACACCCATGCCCGAGGGAGGACTTGAACCACCAACGGGGGGGGGGGAGCCGTTCGAACCGTGGCAAGACGCCCTTGACCGAGCGGCAACCCTTCGCAGCATTAAGCAATTACATTTGGCGTTGCGCAGTACAATTATTAGGTAACAATTCGAATGGAAACACTAACGAAGCATCCATTTATCACTTCTCATTTGTTTGTTTAACACTCAAATATGGCGTGTTTACACTATTCCGAAACAAAAAGAGAAACCAGTATGCTGTACTTTCGGAACGTAATATTTAAGTGTTAATGCAAATAGTGTGCTTATGTTATATGTGGATGTTTCGTTATGTCTCTATCCGAATGTTTTTTTCTAATAAATCTACTGCATCTCTCCCGATTCAGTTCCTAAAGCAGAAGTGGACGAGTTAAACATCTGAATCAGGACCGCCGAAACGTGGAAACCATAAGTTTCCGAGCATCGGTTCCCGTAAAAAATATTATGTACTCACTCCCCTCAAGTCCTAGAAGTTTATAACGAGAATTTGCGAACACCCTGTTGATACTTAACGCTACTTCAAGTTGGTGGATAAACTGACTTGGAATTATCAAGTAGCGAATTATATTCCACATATGTGCAATCGCTCTGTAAATTCATCACACTGCAGTATCAAAAGATAAATTCGAAGATAGCGTCAATGGGGAATGTTTATCGTACGTGAAACATTACCAGTTTTAGGATTCAAATGAAACTTTCATATTTACAGCAATCTTACCGATCTTCCAGATACACTAAGGATTTCTTAATTCATTAATTTTAGCTGCCTTGATTAATAGGCGTACATACAATGGAAAATCAGAAATGGAATAGAAAATTTTACTACCATATACTGGGCATTGCGCACAATATTATGTAAAATAACAGTTCGAGACTAACTTTCACCTTTTCCTGTATTCCACCTCACACAGCAACAATTTTTAGTGGGCAAGTAGATGAGTTAGCACCGGTCGTTTCAGTGAGAGAACACTAGAAATAAAAGTGGAAGTACACTAGAACTACCAAAAGCAAGTTTTTTACTACCGAACCGGGAATTCCACTAAAAATATCGTTTATCAACTACGGCTTCTGTATTCTCATATGACTTTTGGACCAGCAATGACGTGATGCGAAGGACTCGACAGTGTGCTTGTTACGATTTCAATACCTCGGAATAACAATGGGGCGCCCTTCGCTCTTCGTGGACAATAGCAGTATTGACGGGCATGTGATGAGGCAAAGAGATGGAGCATTGTGACTTCTCTGTCCACTGGAATAGGCACTCTCTCCTGAAGTGAAAGGGAAATGATACAGCGGTATAACACGACAGTAGCTGCAAGCAGAAATTCCATCCTTCGTCTCGTCCCAGCTAACTTTCAGGATAGAACTACGTCGACTGAAACGTACTTGGTGGTTCTCAGCGCAATAAGGAATTACGCTGGAGCACATGATTAGTTCAAATGTTACTTCTTTAAAACACCAGTAGCGTGAATGTCGGTGGGACATAATGTCGGATAACAGGTCATAATAAATTCTGTCCTCTGTATTGACGGATAATGGATTAGGGAACATACAGCATGTTACCTTCAAATAATTTTAATAGACTGTCCTCTCCTTTCTAAACTATCGCTTACTGTACACAGTGTACGAAGAATTATGGGAGCGATACGAAAAATGACACACGACGCGACAGAAAATGACAATACAAATACATGCGTAAATATCATAATGGCCATTACTGCATACTCAGTTACGCATTTTCAGACATTTCACTAGCAATGTCATTACGATGACTTTTTAACATCTATAGCGACACTTCGAAATCCATCTCCCGACTTGTGAGAGAACGTGATTCGAGTGCTCTAGCTCAAGACAGAAACTCACGGACATCTTTTTAAGCTTCTTAGAGGACAGAAGAATTAAAAGGAAAAATAATGTATTATACAAGTGCAAACAAGATCACAAGAAGTTAATTGCAGGCAACCTAGTCTGTTTGGAAGTAGTTCGTTAAACTTTTCGGTTAATGTTCAACTACACACAATCTCTCGTAAGCTTTGCTCCTCTTCTCGTCGTAGTACACCGTAGGTCACTAAAGTAACGAAGTGTTCCCAAGACGGTTATCGAACAGTTGCACAAAACTGTCTCTGACGTCGGTCTTTGTACAGTTTTGGAGGATGTTTTACAGCCGCCTATTATAACATTCCTGGAGACCGAAAATATCCTATGTTGGAATCGAAATGGGTTCCGTAAAAACAGGTTGTGTGAAAACCAACTCGCTCTGTGTGTCCATGTTGATGTCGTGTTCTTGACTTTCGGAAGGGCCTCTATACATTTTCGCACGGCAGCTAAGTAAACGAAACATCCGGAAATACGAAATATCAGACCACCTGTGGGACCGAGGAGTCTCTGTCAAGAGAACACAGCATTCCATTCCTAACGGCGAGAAATCTGGAGACTAAAAGTAACTCAGAGTGTATCCCGAACAACTGTTACAAGGACAATTACTTTTGATAATATATACAACTTCCTTCAAAAATTTGTCCCATATTCGCTTAGGAGCCAAAGCTGGAAGAAAAGTTTCTTTAATTGAGTGAACAGTAAACAGTGTCCGGTGAGATTTGCGCCGCTTTACTAGTGAGGATGAAATTGCCTATAAGTATAGGTGACGCAGGATTTAGAAGAGGTGGCTCAGTAAATACGTACATTTGGTCTGACGCAAATCCTCGAAAAGTCATAGGGCCAGGAATCAGGGTTGATCATTATCAATGTATGGTCAGAATCTGTCGATAGCAAAAAAGGTCGTACATTTTACCAGATTGGTTCAAATGGCTCTGAGCACTGTGGGACTTAACATCTGTGGCCATCAGTCCCCTAGAACTTAGAACTACTTAAACCTAACTAAGCTAAGGACAGCACACACATCCATGCCCGAGGCAGGGTTCGAACCTGCGACCGTAGCGGTCACGCGGTTCCGGACTGAAGCGCCTAGAACCGCACGGCTTTTACCAGATTGACAGGTGCTGTGTATCATCAGTTTCTGCGATATGATATACCAGCAACTTGGAGACAATTACCCGTACTGAAAGACAACGACTGTGGTTTATGTACGGCGGGGCATCACTCCATTTTTTACGGATGGTGCGATCGTATTTCACCGCCACGTTTCATGGGCGACGGATTAACCGAACTGGACCAGTTGTATTGCTTCCCCTTTCACCGTACCTGAATGGGTTTTCCTTGTGGCTACTGGAGCATTTAAAGGCATTGGCGTCTAGCCGACCATCGGCGATTTGCAGACGTTACAGAAGTGTGTGACGCAATCCAAGTGGGGCCAGTTGTATGTGAAGAAAGAAAGCGTTATAAACACGACGAACAAGGGCAGAGGATGCGCCTAGATGCGTGATAACCACATGCATCTCTGCCCACAGAACGTATGTAACAGACACATAGGAATGAGACAACACATTGACCAACATCTCCGTTCATATCACTGGTAGCGCCTTTCCTTCTCCTTTTGACTATTAATATCTCCCGTAGGAATATCTGACGCTGTTTTCAAACAACGACTATACATGAAATAATACATTAAGCCGGAAGTTTCATGATAATTTACAAAGAGTAGTCGCGACTCTAGGATAGCCAGTATTTGTGCAGTCAACACCGCAGGTGCCAACTGAGGCATTCAGAAAATGAATTTGTGATGGAATGGCCTCGGACGTGGTTTCAGCTGTAAAATGGTGCTCTCGCATTTGGAATGACTCTATAAATGAATACGTCCCCAAGAAGAATTAAATAGAGCTTAAAATCGCCAGAAGGAGACCTGATAGCCACCACGTGCCTGTCACCACTATTGCGCCACTACTTCACCTGCTTTCGAAAACAGATATGTATGCCTGTTGTAAGATGTCAGGCAAATCCAACACCTTCCATGAAAACCCTGACATGATAAGCAAATCCAGTAGAATGTCACATAGCTACGAATAAATCGTGACATTAAATTAACCAAAGTAATTCGAGTAGCGAGAGAGCAAATGGAATACTTCAGAATAACACAAGAATGCAGAAATGCATGTCATACCTTTCAACCGTGAGACAGACGCAGTTCCGAGGGGAGAAACGAGAACCCAAGCCGAGAGCAGAACCGTGTTAAGCTGGAAAGCCCTACGATAAGGGACGACACCCACGTCATCAGCTAACCGCTAGGACCACCCCGCAGCCCATGTTAAAAGCTAGAGCTCTCCAGAAGAACAGTATAGATCTTACGATAACACTAAAAGCACCACACCAGCTGCAAGTTTTAGAGTGAGACTTTTTCGCGTCTCTGTTACGTTGAAAACTTTAAAACATTTCCCCACAACGAAAAGTATAACGTTTCTCGTTGGATAGAAATTTTGTAGGCAGAGCTTAAGGTTAACATTGAGACCCTGATTAGTCAGATGAAAACACAGACAGATAGTTTCTTTAAACCAACTTCGGTAAATTGTAGTAAGGAGAAGTTAGGAGGGAGTTGTTTCTGAGACGTCGAGGTGAGCGGAGCTGTTCTGCCTGCCGCCCCCTGACGAACACCGACAAGGTAATGAACGCATGAGGTGCCGCATAACAGCGCATAAAGCTTCACTCAGATCTGCAGAAGTCTCATCTGTTACACCCCCTTTTTGCGTAATACTAGTGTCGATCGTAAATTAAAGCTCATGGTGTTCACATTTGCCACTTGAAGTAAAATTCTGAAATGCGATGATTTTTCTGTTATTGAGAAGCCACATCAGCCACTGTAATTTACGACAAATTAGATAAGTAATTAAAGATAATTCAGGGTCACTGTAGACCATTTTGATAGTTTTCTCTTTTGTGAAACTTAATTTAAACCTAGATTATAGATGTAATATGGCATAGGTCATCCTTCGATCCATTGTAGAACTTGGAAAAGCATTCAGGGAATATTCGTTCACATTTCTGTTGAACACAGTTGGTTTTCACCATCCTGTATTAAAACATTTCCTTTTACCAATTGTAGCAATTTATAAACAATGTTTTGTGAGTAGAATAAAATTTCCAATGGTAAACTTAACTGCTTTTTCGACGTTATTTTGCCAGCTGACTAAAAATAGGAAAGCCTTGAACCCTTTCCACTAACTTTAGTTAGTATTAAGATTCTTTTACGGGGAGTGCAGTGGAGCTGACGCTGAAATCATTAAGTATTTGGTTATATCATCGCTAGTCTCACTGAACTCTTCTGAATTCTACATGTCATGTGTGGTCTGCCGTCTCCTTACCAGCAACAGGTCCCAGGTTGAAACTAGTCAATTCCCTAAAAAACCCGCTCAGAGCGTCATTGCGCGAAAGTGGTAGGGAGACACAATATAGAACAAACAGACACCACACAGAATGTTAGAAAATGGCGACCCTGCCAGGATGGCAGAATACCATGATTGAAGGTCGACCACATGCCTAACTAGGTCAGAAAAATATCCTGTTACAAAAGTTTCGTAATAAAAACTTTTTTTTTGAAAGGCATAAATATTTGAAAACAGTAGCTGCAGCGATAGATAGTGAGACATTCTAGCAGAGACAATAGCATAATTAAGTTATGAATTTTAGAAATTGTTAGAATTAAGTTTTCTCCTCAATGCAATTGCAGAGGTGGCGGATGTATCGTTCACAAGTTGGTTCTGACCCAACAAGTAAGTATATGGATTGTCAGTCTTGGATATAATAAGTGTCAAGTCGTGTGAACAAAAGGTTTTTGAAACGCGTGAGATTGTACGAGCGCATGTTGACTCGAAGTAGAGCACGTGAATTGCTTTTAAAACAGAAAATAAGGGATTCGGAAAGATTAGCAATGGCAGATCGAGACCTTGACCGAATTGAGGTAGAGAGCCAGCCTGAAAATGGACAGAGAATAGAGGACAGTACAACATACGATGCAGTATCGCGACAAATAGGACATATAACGCACCATAACGACGATAATGTACGTCAAGGCATAGAAAACGTAAGTCAGCATACGACAGAGGAGCAGGAATGTAGAGAGACAGTCGATGAGGATTCTAACTTGAGTCTTGATTACGTAGAACCCATAGTGCAGGTAATCAGAGCTCCCTCACCACAGAGTACAATGCAATCGGTTGCGAACCAACACTTGGGCGAAAACACAGATCGTAGGACGTCGGAAGAAAACGCAATAGGACCCACCAATCTGGCAGAATTATTACAACAAATTACGGAAACCATGATAATACAAAATAAAGACATAGCGAACCATATTCAAATTCAGAATGCAGAAACTACGAGACAAATACGTGCGATTAAAGAACAAAACAAAAAAATTCAGTTACAACTAAGTCATATTGAAGACGAGGCAAAAGAATCTCGAGAAGTGATAGGAAACTTAATAACAGGTCACATTCAATAGAGAACAGACATTGACAAGGTACAAGCGGACGTACAAACATTGCGTAATGACAGGAATGTGATCAAAACATTACGTAACAGCACCCAGGGAGAAGTCAAGAAGCTAGAGAAACAGATAAACATAATTACTAGACAAGCAGCAGGTACAGCGCGTGAAGTTGTTGAAAACAGTGTGTTACACAAACGTATCACAAAAGTAGCGCTGAAAATATGTGCTAACCGCACAGTCAAAATAGAAGCGCAAACGAAGCGACAATTTCAGAAATTGCGAACAGAGTTGTTGCAAACCATTGAAGAGCGTAGTGAACAGGATCGAACAAGCACAGAGTCTGTAACTACATCCGTATCTGTAACAACACCGGAAAAACAAGCAATTAACGAAGATATTACGCATTTGCGAATCCAATCACAGGCGGAAAGTAACATACGTGAAATCAGACAGCCTGCACAGCAACAAACACGTTTCGAAATTCTTGATGAACAAACGTCACCACAAACACATGTGGAGCCACAAATGGATGATTCAAGACAGTTTGGATCGTGCAATGAAGCAGCAAGGTTAGCCAGACAAGATACCGAACCAATACCTGACAATGGAAAGCCAGGTCACGAAGAGTACAGTGTAATGCACTCAGCTAGATGTTCACAACCGATGGAAGAAAATTTTTGCGTACCACTCCAACGATACTACGCAAGGGTAGGCGAAAGTTACAGTGGACAATATCCAATGGATCTACCATGAGAAATGATCAGAAACAAAAGTGGCGAAGAATCGCGAATTTCATATGGAACTATGACGAAGTACGACAACGATCATTTCCTCTCAGTCAGAAAATTTCAACACTTTCGAGAAGGAAACTCATTACATCCACGAACTTTTATTGATCAATTCCGAGTAGGATTACCAGAGCACTGGACGCTAGCACACAAATTAGACTTTATATGTGCACACTTGTCAGGAACAGTCGCAGAAACCATGCAGAATGTTGCAGCGACATGCCGATCGTACGAAGATTTCAGAGAGAGGTTTCTCTCACGATATTGATCCAGCGAAGCACAGGACAGAGTGAAGTACGAATTATTACAGAACCCATATTTTGAAAATTCAGGAGAGAAGAGTCCCGTGAAATTTTTCGAATTATTGGCAAAGAAAATTCAATGCTTAGATGTACCATACAGTGACGGAGAGTTGATTAAATTATGCGCGATGAAGCTACCATTGAAATACCAGCAATCATTAGTAGGTCGCGGAGGCAATGACGTCGAAGCATTTAAAGGTATTCTAAGGGAACTAGAGTTCATATTTTTGGAAGATGACTCAAGAAAAAGACGAATCGCACGTGAAAACCAAAGCAAAAAGCAGTGCAATCCACAAGGCACAGTACAAAGAAACAATAATTACGAACCATGAGATAACTTCGCACCAAGAAACGACAATAGATTTCAACAAAGAACCGGTTATGGATTTAGAAGAGAATATGGCAATAACTATAATTCACCCAGGAACGGCAACAACTATTACAGAGGGAATAACGACAACCGGAGTGGGTACTGGAGAACCAATAGACCGACAAATTATGAACAAAGAAACCACTATCAACAAGCTGAATATGAAAAGAGAATACAGATAGAAGAGGTGTAGGTAGGACCACCAAACCCCGATAAACGTACGTATTGACGGCTAAGCGCCCATGCCAAAGAGAATGACGCACCGACCCAGGACAATTGCAGCACCTTGAACAGAGAAGTAAAAATCTTATCACGAGAAGAGAAGAAGGAAGAAACAAATCCACAGGGGCCAGATGAAAACGAAGACAAGAAAATAACAATATCGTGTTGTGACGAAATTAATTGGGAGAATACTGACGAGGAAGATGAATTACCAGAGGTATCCACAACGAATGTAGGAGGAGAGGACGAAGTAATGAGTATTGCAGAGCTATTTGAGGTGGAAACCAGAGAAAGCGAATTCAATGACGATAATGCGAAGCCGACAGAAGTTGAAAATAAGTTACGAGTGGGCACACAACCCAATGCATATAATGAAGGGAGTTATGAAGCGATAATTAGAGCATTTAGATGCGATTATGTGGAAGTAGCGACGAAGAAGGAGAAGATACGCGAGGATAAGAAAAAAATAGAGGATGTTGAAGAAAGCGTAAATGAAGGAAGAAATAGAGAAGAGGAAATAAAAGAGAGAGAAGTATCAGTTGAAGCTTATCCTACAGAAAGTTCGAATTCACAAGGGAAATTCCTAAAAAGACTCATGTATGATTCAGTGGAGGATTCGCTAATGCAAGAAGAAGAAGAACAGAACCAACCCTTTGAAATTCAACCAATTGTGAAGGTCATGGTAAAGCATATTCCGGTCAATATTGTAATTGATAGCGGATGGGAACTGACTGCAATGCAGTGTAATGCCAATGAGGAATTACCAGTTCTGAAAACACGTAAGATTAAAGTAAGATGTCCTATTAGAAACAACGCTGCGGAAGTTACGAGACAAACAAGGTTAACTCTTTCGTGTCAAGATCAAAAGATCGAAGCCAACTTCGTGATTATACCTAAACTAACTGTAGATTTGAGTATAGGTGCAGACTTTTTAAATGAGAGACGAGCGATAATAGATATGGGGAAAGGTAGCGTAACATTTGGGAATGTCACACTTATCTTTGAGCAAAAGCTAAAATTAGAAGATATACCAGATATAAACAAACAATTAAGATTGATGCAAGATAAAGAGGATGAAGAGTTAGAATGGTATGCAAAAAAGGGGGAATCGTCTCAACTCATGTTAGAAGTCCATAAAGAAATCGACGAAAAATTGCAAGAAGTTCAAGGTATTTCGGAACACAGTAAAAGAGAATTAGAGGGTATTTTACGAGATAAAGCAGAGGTATTTTTACCTAAGACTGGCAGTATTAAATACTTTCAGTACAAGTTTGAAGGTTAATTTTATTATTGGTAAATAATCAGCACAATATTTCAAGATTATATTGCAGATAAGATCGCCAGGAGAAAGAAGAATGACGAGAGAGGAAGGTAGGAAAAAGAAAGTAGTTTCAATAAAAACAAAAACAAAAATACACCAATAGTACCGTAGATTAAGGTGAAGGGATAAAGCGTAGATAGTCTAACAGCATGAAATACTAAAATGCTATACACCACGACACTACACAAAAATAAAAAACGAATTTGAGGATTATTTTAGAAGTTAAGACTCGAAATATCTTAGAATTGTAACATGGAAAGGGTGCCGAAATTTGTAAACCTTTTAAGAAGGCGTAAAACAATGTAGGTACTAGACATATGTTAGATGATTGTAAGAAAAACTTTTTGTAAGAACCATTGTAAAAACTCCAACCAACACCGGATGCAACGACCCACAAGTTGCAACGAGAGAAGTATCAAGAAAGAAAAGGACGTAATTAGCAAGACACGATTCCTACAAGGCAGAAGCGTCAAGAGAAGGGAAAGGACAGCGAGACCAACAGAGGGTAGTTGAAGTGGGCAGTAAATCTGCTGAACCACATTGTGGCGGAACCCGGCTGGGACAGAACACGAAACCACACAGCGGTGTAACCCTGCAGAGACACTACAGGACACCGAACACAAGTAGGGTCTCCGAACACCCTGACTCAGCGGAGTGAGCAAAAAACGGCCTTACGAGAAGACCGCTTGGGCAAGCCACCACTGGCAAAATAATATATGTAAACGTTACACTACTGCTATTAAACAGCACGCTGATGCACAAAACTGAAGAAAACTTCCTCAAACTAAAAATGACATGTCCAAATAATTTGTCAAACTGTTGCTAAGAGGACAACAATTCAATCATTGCCTAGCTTTGTACAAAAATTAAGTTTGAATGGTGGTGATATGTAAGGTGTCACGCAAATCCAACCCCTCCCATGAAAACCCTGACATGATAAGCAAATCCAGTAGTATGTCCCATACCTCCGAATAAATCGTGACATTAAATTAACCAAGGTAATACGACTAATGAGTGAGCAAGTGGAATACCACAGACTAACACACGAATGCCTGAATGCATGTCATACCTTCCCACCGTGAGACAGACGCAGTTCCGAGGGGAGATACGAGAACAGAAGCTGAGAGCAGAACCGTGTTAAGCTGGAAAGCCCTACGATAAGGGACGGACACCCACGTCGCCAGCTAACCGCTAGGAGTAACCCCCAGCAGAAGAACAGTATAGATCTTACGATAACACAAAAAGGGCCACCCCAGCTGTAAGTTTTAGCGTGAGACTTTTTTGTGTCTCTGTTATGTCAAAACCACCCCCCAGCCCATGTTAAAAGATAGAGCCCTCCAGAAGAACAGTATATATCTTACGATAACACTAAATGGACCACACCAGCTGCAAGTTTTAGTGTGAGAGTTTTTCGCGTCTCTGTTATGTTGCAAACTTTAAAAACATTGCTCCACCACGAAAAGTACAACGTTTCTCATTGGATGGACAGAATTTTTGTAGGCAGAGCTTAAGGTTTACATTGAGACCCTGATTGGTCAGATGAAAACACAGACAGATAGTTTCTTTAAACCAACTTCAGTAAATTGTAGTAAGGAGAAGTTAGGAGAGAGTTGCTTCCGAGATGGCGTGGTGAGCGGAGCTGTGCTGCCTACCACCCCCTGACGAACACCGACAAGGTAATGAACGCACGAGTTGCTGCATAACAGCGCATAAAGCTTCACTCAGAACTGCAGAAGTCTCATCTGTTACACCCCCTTTTTGCGTAATACTAGTGTCGATCGTCAATTAAAGCTCATGGTGTTCACATTTGACACTTGAAGTAAAAATCTGAAATGCGATGATTTTTCTGTTATTGAGAAGCCACATGAGCCAGTGTAATTTATGACAAGTTAGATAAGTAATTAAAGATAATTGAGGGGCACTATAGACCATTTTGATAGTTTTCCCTTTTGGGAAACTTAATTTAAACCTATATTATAGATGTGATATGGCATAGGTCATCCATCGATCCATTGTAGAACTTGGAAATGCATTCAGGGAATATTCGTTCACATTTTTGTTGAACGCAGTTGGTTTTTACCATCCTGTATTAAAACATTTCCTTTTATCAATAGTGCAATTTATAAACGATGTTTTGTGAGTAGAATAAAATTTCCAATAGTAAACTTAACTGCTTTTTCGATGTTATTTTACCAGCTAACTAAAAATAGTAAAGCCTTGAACCCCTTCCACTAAATTTAGTTAATATTAAGATTCTTTTACAGGGAGTGCAGTGGAACTGATGCTGAAATCATTAAGTATTTGGTTATATCATCGCTAGTCTCACTGAACTCTTCTGAATTCTACATGTCGTATGTGGTCTGGCGTCTCCTTACCAGCAACAGGTCCCAGGTTCAAACTAGTCAATTCCCTAAAAAACACACTCACAGCGTCGTTGCGCGAAAGTGGTAGGGAGACACAATATAGAACAAACAGATACCACGCAGAGTGTTAGACAGTATGACCCAATGTGCTTGTATCCCCTTTTGCAATAATAATTCAAGTGTTTCAAAATGTGTGGTTGAACTTTGGAACTGTCCTCTTCATGTACCAAGCAGGGTCCTATCCTAAAGTGCTAAATACCGAGTATCCTGTTTGTGAAGAAATTCAAATAGGTTTCTATTTAAATGTGCCTAAGTTTCAGTTTTAAAGTATATAAAAGTTGCTAGTTTAACCAATTGTTTCATAGATAAAGAGAGAGGTACATCGTCTTAAACTTGCTAAAAGGTTTATTTTGCTTTTAATTGCTTCTACTCTGATTGTGCCAAAGTTTAGTGCTAAGAAGTATAAATGTTGATAAGTAAAATCACTTGATTCTCAAGTAATTAAAAAAGCCACATAATGCTAAACCTTTCTGAAACTTTACTTTACCTTGAATTTATTTCCGAAGCTATACAAGAATACTGCTAGTGTAAATTATATAGGGCAATGAGGGCTAAATAATCTTATGTGGGGTTGTAATTCAGCATTTATGTGATGCAACTTGTTGTTGAAATGTGTGCAAAGTTGCTTGTAAAAGAAGAGACAGTTTAACAGCCCCCAAATTAATCTTGGCTAAGAGGAAAAGTATAATTTCAATTCGGTTTTTGTTATTGAAATCTGAAACATATCTACAGTGAAACGAATATGAAAAGTGATAGTATAGTGTCATTTTATTGCATATGTGACGTGTATGTGTTGGTCTAACTTGAACTCTTGTCTGGTGCCACTTAGTCTCGTGAGGTCTGAGAATATTTAGTGCTTAATTAGTTAAAAGTTGAGGTAATAACTGTTATTTATAAAGGGAAAATCTCATTTACATTGCTGCAACTGATTATCTGCAAAGTTGATAACTACTTCTACCCTCTGTGCAGTTCGGGTGGTAGTTGTGTGTGTGTCCATTGCACTTTACTAATAAGGAATTTAAGAAAGGCCCTTTAGAAAGAATAATCATTGAGACTAGGGTTTTCCCCTTATTGTGGCTAATTAGGCTGGCAATCGTTTCTCTTTTGTTTCGTTTATGTAATTAATCACTACTTTCATTATTTTCTAAATTACAGTCTTTCTGCTTTCTACTGATTGCCACAATACGAAGTTAACGTTTCATACCCTCTATCCGATAGGTTAATGCACGATCAAACTTTACAAATTCTTCCCGAAGGGTAATGCTTACTGAATGTTATGGTCATATTTGTCATTTTACATTGCACGGTAGTGTTATACTTGGCTTCTCTGTGAAAAGAAAAAGTCAGTTACTCGGGAGCACCTTTGGCAGGTAGCACGATAGCGTTATAAGAGGAGTGACAAAATGTTCAATGTGTGTGAAATCTTATGGGACTTAACTGATAAGGTCATCAGTCCCTAAGCTTACACACTACCTAATCTAAATTATCCTAAGGACAAACACACACACCCATGCCCGAGGGAGGACTGGAACCTCCGCCAGGATCAGCCGCACCGTCCATGACTGCAGCGCCTTAGACTGCTCAGCTAAGAGGAGTGACAGTCATGCACAAAGTGCCCCCAACTACACACGCTGAGGTGGCATGTGGAGCTTATATGAAGATGTGGATTGGCTGTTTCCTTCCGCCATTAACTGTGGCTTCGGGGCAGGAGTTTCCGAAAGATTATTTGCATCAGGTTCTGGAAAATTCCTTGCATTACTTATCCTTAACTGGAGGCCGCGGCCACACATATCTCACAGTATAGCAAGATCAACATACCAGCTTCAGGTTAAATGTCATATACCAATTCTCTCGATCACAAAAGTCACGAGGACCGTCGCACGGTCTGAACACAAATTAACTTGCACTCACTTGTTACCTCTGGTCATCCAAAGAAAATTCGAAAGTTCTTCAATTAGGGCATTACAGACTTGTGCCACACTAATTACTCTGTTATTAAAACTGTAGTAACTAAGATTTAATAGTAGGGGACTACTCAAGAGGACGTCGTTATCAGTAGAAAGAAAACTGGCGTTCTACGGATCGGAGCGTGGAATGTCACATCCCTTAATCGGGCAGGTAGGTTAGAAAATTTAAAAAGGGAAATGGATAGGTTAAAGTTAGATATAGTGGGAATTAGTGAAGTTCGGTGGCAGGAGGAACAAGACTTTTGGTCAGGTGAATACAGGGTTATAAATACAAAAGCAAATAGGGGTAATGCAGGCGTAGGGCGACGTACTTGAGGACAATATTATGGAAATGGAAGAGGATGTAGATGAAGATGAAATGGGAGATATGATACTGCGTAAAGAGTTTGACAGAGCACTGAAAGACCTGAGTCAAAACAAGGCCCCCGGAGCAGACAACATTCCATTAGAACTACTGACAGCCTTGGGAGAGCCAGTCCCTTCAAGAAGAATATGATAATTCCAATCCCAAAGAAAGCAGATGTTGAGATATGTGAAAATTACCGAACTATCAGTTTAATAAGTCACAGCTGCAAAATACTAATGCGAATTCTTTACAGACGAATGGAAAAACTGATAGAAGCCGACCACCGGGAAGATCATTTTGGATTCCGTAGAAATGTTGGAACACGTGAGGCAATACTGACCCCACGACTTATCTTAGAAGAATGATTAAGGAAAGGCAAACCTACGTTTATAGCAGTTGTAGACTTACAGAAAGCTTTTGACAATGTCGATTGGAATACTCTCTTTCAAATTCTAAAGGTGGCAGGGGTAAAATACAGGGAGCGAAAGGCTATTTACAATTTGTACAGAAAGCAGATGGCAGTTATAAGAGTCGAGGGACCTGAAAGGGTAGCAGTGGTTGGGAAGGGAGTGAGATAGGGTTGTAGCCTAGGAAGCAGTGGTTGGGAAGGGAGTGAGATAGGGTTGTAGCCTATCCCCGATGTCATTCAATCTGTATATTGAGCAAGCAATAAAGAAAACAAAAGAAAAGTTCGAAGTAGGTATTAAAATCCATGGAGAAGAAATTAAAGCTTTGAGGTTCGCCGATGACATTGTAAATCTGTCAGAGACAGCAAAGGACTTGGAAGAGCAACTGAACGGAACGGATAGTGTCTAGAAAAGAGGATATAAGATGAACATCAACAAAAGCATAACGAGGATAATGGAATTTAGTCGAATTAAGTCGGGTGATGCTGCGGGAATCAGATTAGGAAATGAGACACTTAAAGCAGTAAAGGAGTTTTGCTATTTGGGGAGCAAAATAACTGACGGTGGTCGAAGTAGAGAGTATATAAAATGTAGACTGGCAATGGCAAGGAAAGCGTTTCTGATGAAGAAAAATTTGTTAACATCGAGTATAGATTTAAATGTCAGGAAGTCGTTTCTGAATGTATTTGTATGGAAAGTAGCCATGTATGGAAGTGAAACGTGGACGATAAATAGTTTAGACAAGAAGAGAATAGAAGCATTCGAAATGTGGTGCTACAGAAGAATGCTGAAGATTAGATGGGTAGATCACATAACCAATGAGGAGGTATTGAATAGAAATGGAGAGGAGCTTGTGGCAGAACTTGACTAGAAGAAGGGATCAGTTGGTTGGACATCTTCTGAGACATCGAGGGATCACCAATTTAGTATTGGGGGGCGGCGTGGAGGGTAAAAATCGTAGAGGGAGACCAAGAGATGAATACACTAAGCAGATTCAGAAGGATGTAGGCTGCAGTAGGTACTGGGAGATGAAGAAGCTTGCACAGGATAGAATAGCATGGAGAGCTGCATCAAACCAGTCTCAGGACTGAAGACCACAACAACAACAACAACATCGCTTACAATTATTTTGGTTACAGAACTTAAAAAAAATTGTTCAAATGGCTCTGAGCACTACGGGACTTAACATCTGAGGTCATCAGTCCCCTAGAACTTAGAACTACTTAAACCTAACTAACCTAAGGACATCACACACATCCATGTCCGCAGAACTTAAAAGCAAGTAGATTGTTGAGATACCTCACGTGCAGTCAAGTGTAAGGAAATTAAATCAACCCGATATGAAACACATCGTCGCATCTTATTTCGCTCCTGATGTCGCTACAGCACCCTCGTTGTATTACTTGTAAAGACGGCACGGAAACGCACCGCTGAATAGTTTTTATTTCACCGAAAGGGAGAGGCAGTTTGGTACGGGGCCCACTGTTTGCTCTTCCCGAGTCATAACGCGCTAAGTGCCCATGGAGCTGGCGCAGCGCTGCTACGAGGCCAAACAATGCGAGCGATGCTGATGCTGGATGTTGATTGGACGGCACCTCCCCCCGGTGTTATTTGATTCCCCTGCGAGCCGTCTGCACGGCGCGGCGTGCGTGGTTTTCAGAGCGGCACGCCCTGTGCAGAGTGCGAGCCCGCATCGACCAAAGCGGCCGCCAGCGGGCCGGGAACTCTGTTTGGCCCGGCGGTAATCTGCGCCTATTTTGGCTCCGGACCGCCTCTGTTGCCTACCTCCAGGTGATGGTACGTGGCCCGGTAGACAGCCTCACAAAAGGGACCGCGCTTACCAGCCGCCTCCGGTTCCCTCCACACTACTGGCCCTTAAAACTGCTACACCACGAAGATGACGTGCGACAGACGCGAAATTTAAGCGACAGGAAGAATATGCTGTGATATGCAAATGATTAGCTTTACAGAGCATTCACACAACGTTGGCGCCGTTGGCGACACCTACAACGTGTTGACATGAGGAGAGTTTCCAACCGATTTCTCATACATAAACAGCAGTTGAACGTCGTTGCCTGTTGAAACGTTGTTGTGATGCCTCGTGTAAGGAGGAGAAATGCGTACCATCACGTTTCCGACTTTGATAAAGGTCGGATTGTAGCCTATCGCGATTGCGGTTTATCGTATCGCGACATTTTTGCTCGCGTTGGTCGAGTTCCAATAACTGTTGGCAGAACATGGAATCGGTGGGTTCAGGAGGGTAATACGGAACGCCGTGCTGGATCCCAAGGGCGTCGTATTACTGGCAGTCGAGATAACAAGCATCTTAACCGCATGGCTGTAACGGATCATGCAGCTACGTCTCGATCCCTGAGTCAACAGATGGGGACGTTTGGAAGACAACAGCCATATGCACGAACAGTTCGACGACGTTTGCAGCAGCACGGACTATCAGCTCGGACACCGTGGCTGCGGTTACCCTCGACGCTGCATCACAGACAGGAGCGCCTGCGATTGTGTACTCAACGACGAACATGGGTGCACGAATGGCAAAACGTCATTTTTTCGGATGAATCCAGGTTCTGTTTACAGCTTCATGATGGTCGGATCCGCGTTTGGTGACATCGCAATGAACGCACATTGGAAGCGCGTATTCGTCATCGCCATACTGGCGTATCACCCGGCGTGATGGTATGGGGTGCCATTGGTTACACGTCTCGGTCACCTCTTGTTTGCATTGACGGCACTTTGAACAGTGGACGTTACATTTCAGAAGTGTTACGACCCGTGGCTCTACCCTTCATTCGACCGCAGCGAAACGCTACATTTCAGAAGGATAATGCACGACCGCATGTTGGAGGTCCTTTCTGGATACAGAAAATGTTCAACTGCTGCCCTGGCCAGCACATTCTCCAGATCTCTCACCAACTGAAAACGGCTGGTCAATGGTGGCCGAGCAACTGGCTCGTCACAATACGCCAGTCACTACTGTTGATGAAATGTGGTATCGTGTTGAAGCTGCATGAACAGCTGTACCTGTACAGGTCAGCCAAGCTCTGTTTGACTCAATGCCCGGGCGTATCAAGGCCGTTATGACGGCCAGAGGTGGTTGTTCTGGGTACTGATTTCTCAGGATCTATGCACCCAAATTGCGTGATTATGTAATCACATGTCAGTTCTAGTATAATATATTTGTCCAATGAATACCCGTTTATCATTTCCATTTCTTCTTGGTGTAGCAATTTTTATGGCCAGTAGTGTAGTATACGCAGGGCTTGGCTATAAATGAATAATTGAAGTGATAGATTCATATGGAAATGCTTTTATAAAAAAGAATAATTTGTTTATTATTATTTCTAGCCTTTTCTTTACATCGCAGATATACCGAAATAATGCTCATCGTATTCTTACTCAGTGCTTTCGTAAGAGCGTGCAGAAATTTAACAGAACGTAGAGGATGCTCCACTCAACACTTCGAGGTAGGGAACCTCGGGTCTGAGGAGCCTGCTCAAGGAAATAATGGGAATAAAAATCACATAACTCTGTACTCTCTATTTTAAACTAGTTACGGTTAACTGACAATACCATCACTGATGAACGTACCACTTGTACTGTATCTTACAAAATGTGCTGAAACTGAAGGCCCCAACCTCAATGCAAGCGTGACATCGGCGAACTACCTTCTGACGAATCCTGACAAATATCCATGATGTGCCCAGAATGCGATTTTCACTCTGCAGCGGAGTGTGCGCTGATATGAAACTTCCTGGCAGATTAAAACTGTGAGCCGAGAAGTTTGGAAGGTAGGAGATGAGGTACTGGAGGAAGTAAAGCTGTCAGGACGGGGCGTGAGTTGTGCTTGGGTACCTCAGTTGGTAGAGCACTTGCCCTCTAAAGGCATAGGTCCCGAGTTCGGGTCTCGTTCGGGCACACAGTTTTAATCTGCTAGGAAGTTTCATCTCTGATGTGTTTCGAATCACATCATAGGCAGCTACAATTCTGGCAACAATTTACATCTCCATTTTCAGTGGGGGCAGATACGCTAGTGACTTTAGATATTCTCATGGGAAATAATCAACGGGGTTTAGGTCAGTTGATCTCGCAGGCCATGGAATAAGATCTCCTCTTCCAATCCAGCGAACAGAAAATAGAGAATTGAGATGGATGTATCGTATTTACATTTTCCCACGATAGAACGTGCTATGAATCAACGACACACAACATAACCACCTTATGGGTAAGTGAAGTAAACAAAACCTGCATCATGACTTCCCAGTAATCAGTCTCGTCGTCATTGATTCCTTCCAGGAAATAAAGAACGTACATGTAAATAAGCAGCACGTTACATCTAAACCTGTACGTCTGTTGGTTGTAAATAGATTGGAGAACAGTAATGCTAGACAAATCAGTAGACAGGTTTACTCCATATCTCTTTAAGCTGGCTTTTCCGACCGCAGGTTCCCTACCTCAAATTGTTCAGTGGAGTATTTTCTATGTCCTGTTGCATTTTTACACGCTCTTGCGGAAACACCCTGTATATGTCCGACATTTCTGAAGGTTATATTATTCTTCCAGAATCAAATTTGCGCTCCACTTAGACCACTAGCACCGCATCACTTGAGCATATGACTTATTGTATTTCATTTTGTGTGGTGCGAAGAGTATAATTATGTGAACCTAATAGTATTTCGTGAAGTGATTTTGTATGGTCATGTGACCTATATTTGTCTTGTGCACAGTTACGTTGATGACATTTTCTGTGAGCACATTTGATATTGCTGCTGTTGGTGAATAATCTGAACTACATTTACGGTAAATTATTTAAAAAAATGACATTAAACCACAGTTATTATACGTTTCTAGTAAATGATGAGAATGTATAGTTCATTCAAAATTTCATGTTTGAAGAAATGTCAGTATATTTTCAAAACACAGTATTATTTTAAATGTAAGATTTAAAATGTTACGTAAATTATAATACAAATAATTTTAATGTGACTGCATATAAGACATAAATTATAGCTGTGTGGCACATGCATCCAAACTTATTAATGGGCACCAACAACTGTATATCTAGTTATCGGTGGAAATTTAATACAAGGTAAGACGCCATTGTGGTGTGAAGTTATTAGTGTATGCTGTGACATCATCACACCCTGTCTTAACGTTGTTATTTTATGGTATTTTATTTGTGACATGCTGGTGTTCTCTGATAGCTTTTATTACAATTTGACGCTACACTATTTGGCTTCCAGTGTTACAAAAGCATGTACCTCTAATAATGTTAGAAGCCACATTTTAATGTTTCTGTAGTGTACACGGTGGTTAAATGAAATCGGACATGTCTGAACAACCTTCACTTGGGATGTTTGTTTTTGTAAGTTTGAGACCTGACTATGCTAGAGCAGATCTGTCGAAACCGATAATAGTTACAAATCGAATTACTAGCGATCTAGGCAAATTTGATTCTTCAAGAATAATACCAACATACTGCAGTAATTAATATTTTCGTAAAATGACTGGAAAGGAAAGAGAAAGTAAAATCTGATTTGGAAATAAATTTCCAGGCAGAGACTGTAAGACGTGCACACTATTTTGTACGTGAAATTACATATTTTTACTCTTTTACAGATGACGGTTTTCACGTGCTCGGGTTCTATTCATCTTAAAAACATGGGAAGCAATTATTTTCTCAGAATGTTGCACCATTTATGAGTATTTCTAAAATTACAATGTTTGTTTGAAGTTTGTGTAGAAAAACAAACTTTGATTATAGTCAGTAAAGGTTCTTTCTCATGGCACAGTCTAGAAGCAAACAACATGCAACACATCATTTCTCCAAATATTGGTTAGAATACCTGGTGATATACAGTGGAAAGTATTTTAATGCAGTTCACACTGGATGGTATTTCTTCTTATGTGTCATTGATATAAGAGTAGTTCTGATTTTTCTTACACGTTCTTTATCTGTCGATTAAAATCGCAGGATTTCACTAGCCGAGTGCGTTTGGGAGAATCTAGTACTGCCCTATGGCAATTCTTCATCCCGGAAAATCTCATCCTATAATTGTGGATTATTCTGATCTCGCCACATGTCAGTTAAGAGAAAAATTAGTTTTCTTGCAGGCTGGGCGTCATCACACATGCAAAAATTTGTTCTGTGTGAGACTGTTGTTAAGTTTCCCAGATTTTTTCGCGTTCTCATCCAGAATTTTCCATTGCACTTTCTTTACATTACTTTTATGAAAATATTAATGAATATGATCCTTCGAGGATTATTTATATTCATCTCTAGTATAAGTAACACAAAAATTGAAAAATAAAAAAGGTTCCATGTTGGAACTCGATCCCACAACCCTCGTATTAGTTTTCAATACTCTTTTCGCACCCTTCTATGGTATTTCGATACCCGCGCCAAAAATGAAATGTTTAGTGTTTCGTAAATTGGTAAAGCAGAGAATCTTATAGACTCACTATGTGTCTGTCTGCCTGTCTGTCTGTCCGACTATGAAAAACTCTTTTTCTCAGGAACGTTTAGACGAATGTAGTTCAAATTTATTGCGCCTAGTAAAGAGTAACATCCTTTGATGGTGCACAAAATAGCTTTTAGCGCAATGCACATACGGCATCACAATATGCTATAGTGATGCTCGCCAACTCTGTGATCGAACCTTGTAGGGCATTTACTATTCCCCTAGAATCATGAAATTTGGCAGAAAGCATGGTTTCACAGCACAAGTGAAGAAAAATTTGAGGATTATTTATCTGTGATTGTATCACACAAAAATTATTCCTTTTGTAATTTGGTATCCAAGTTCAAACTTATAACACTCTGGAGAGTCTTGGAATTCCTGGGACCGATATCTTTGCCAGTATCAATGTCGATAAAAGTCAAAACTCGTCCAGATTATCGATTCCCAGAATGGCTGAAATGCCTATATACACAATTAAGTTTGTACAGATCACTTAGAGCGCAAGTTCTACAAACACTTTCCCATTTTTTTTTTCTTGACGCTTGGTTCTCTACATTTCCCAGTTCTGTCACTTCCGTTTCTGGCCAAGTCCTGCGTGTACCATAAATTTGAACGAAGTCGGTGATGAGGAGAAGGCACGGTTCCCTTGTGGATCAGCACCAGGAGGACCGAGACCTGTTTGGGGTAGAGACCAGAAATCCGTCCAGCTTTGAGGGCTGGAAGCTATACAGGCTTCTTTCATTCTCTCTGTAGTTGCATATCCAGACTTACTATCGCTTGGAACAGCGACCAACACAACCAGAAAAATTATGCGTTTTATTCTACATTTTTTTAAACTTTTGTTTTCCCTATTGGCTACCGGTTTTGGTTTACAGTACCAACCATAGGCCATCACCTGGGACGCAGTACCATGCTCGCTTCCCAAGTGGGTGTGTAAAATACCCATGGTGCAAGAGTACGACGCCTCTGAGAACTTCGGAGCTGGGAGCGTTTCCTACATTCCGACTCGTTCAATCTTACTAAAGTGTGCAGGTGTGCAAGCCCTGACGTAGCACGAAATGTGAGTGACACGGTCTCGCTGTTGTAGCGCAGCACTGCAAAGTCGGAAGTGAATCAACACTCTGGATCAGGTGGCTCCTAGTGAAGCTGTGATTTGTGAGACTGTGCAGGGTGTAAGGCAAAAATTAAGCTCATACACCTGCAGATTTCTCCATCAGATGAAATGTGATACCTTCAAAAAGTCCGATTCTGTAATTCGGATTTTAGTTGGAAAACACACAAAGTTCGTTGAATGCAAACAAAATGGTTGTATACTTGTTTAATAGATATACAGTCTACTAGAAATACTTCTACAAAATTGCATATGCATAGCTACATAGCACTACTCTCTCACCATTTCCTACACATATACTAACGGCATAGTCAATATTTGACGGACGAAATTTGACTATCCTCTGGTATTCTGGTGACAGTGTTTCACGAATTCAGTACCTTAAAGGGATCAACATAAAATCATTCACATCTCTCGTATTTTCTTCCTTAGAACTTTGGCTCATTTGGTGACCTTATGTACGAAAATATAACGAAAACAGATTATGTAAAATGATGCTGTTATTTGCGTTGTAGTTTGATCTCAATGTCTGGTGGGGTGTAATTTATGTATTAATATTTTACGAACTAAAAATAGAAACAAGGGAGGAGCGAGCAGGTTTTCAGGGTTTTTCTTGGAAGATTGGAGACGTATGGTGTGAATCTGGCGGAGTGTCATTAAATTGTGAGGAAAAACACAGTTTTGCCACACTGGGAAGGAGGAGGAAATCGGAAGGCGACACAAGTCGCTATTCCCAGGCAGGGAACGTCATTGTTTATGAAAAAAGGCGAATTAAAGGTGAAACCAATCGGAAGGTGAGTCATGCAATCCGGCCGCCACTATTTGTTATACACCGAGAGGAAAAGTGGGATCATAAATCGACGCAGAGGAGGACGTGCAAAAATAGAAGACAAATGGGGAAGTGAGAAGAGATACCAAGTAAGACGATTTATCACATTGGGTAGTTCAGGAAGAAGATATGAAGGGACGTCACCAATCCCAGAATCAACAGCCATCATACCGCGAGGGTATAGCTCACTAAAGCAGCTAAACAAACATTTTATGTTATAGCTGTGATCAATAGAGAAACAGGTATTTAGTGCTACTGCTCTTAAAGTAAAACTGAACTCATGGCTCTGTGGCGATGCGGGGTGGGTTGTGGTTGGTTGGTTGGTTGGATGGTTGGTTGGTTGGTTGGTTTGGGGAAGGAGACCAGTCAGCGTGGTCATCGGTCTCATCGGGTTAGGGAAGGATGGGGAAGGAAGTCGGCCGTGCCCTTTCAGAAGAACCATCCCGGCATTGGCGTGGAGTGATTTTAGGGAAATCACGGAAAACCTAAATCAGGATGGCCGGACGCGGGATTGAACCGTCGTCCTTCCGAATGCGACTCCAGTGTCTAACCACTGCGCCACCTCGCTCGGTGGTGGGTTGTGCTGCTATGGTATAGAAGTGGATGTGAGGTGGGTTCTGGAGGCGGTGGCGCTTGCCCAGGGTGGCTAAGAAAACTCAGCTGCAATATATAACACTTTTTATCTAGCCTGCAGCTACGATGTTGGATTGCTGCGACACCCCACGCAGGTCCTCCGCAGGCACTTGTTCTACCGGCACTGCCGTTGATGTCTGATGGTCGCAACGGCGAGATGGCTTTTTGACGTCCACATCCTGCTTTGCTAATACTGTTTATCCCACGTGGCATCGCGTGCCACCGATTATCGCCAGTGACGCGAACGTCGTCTAGATTACAGGAGTCCACAGCTACCGGTCTAGAAGCTCGCCCTGGTGCAGTACCACCCTGGCTCCGAACCACTGTCCTCCAAGGCTGGGGTTCGGTTGCAACCGTGGGGCTTGGGTCGGCTCACCAGTCGTGTCGTTCTAAGCCGAAAGGTGCGGACTGAGAACTGCCCATCAGTCGGCAGCTTGATGGCTCATAATGTGATGGAGATTTGCGTAGATCCAATGTCGTGGAGGATGGTGCCATATTGCGCATAACTGTACTGTAATGAGAGGGTATTTACAGTGTTTATTAGCATGCCTTTTGTACCGATACACTGCATTCAGCCAGCTACAGGTTAGCGTCTTCGTGTCTCAGTTGTGTGGAAATACTCCACAGGCAGGGTCGTAGTTCAGGGCGTTTCTGCAATGTCATCACGATTGAGCGGTTCGCTCCGGCCATCTCGTGAAGTACAAGCAGCTTCCCTTGTGAAATTACATATCATCGATTCCACGCCTGCCTGTTTGCTTCACATATGACTGCAATGGAGCTACTTCTGTCTCAGTAATTCCCAAATTACCGATGGCGTTACAGCCCTCTGTAACCTGAATTGTAGATCGTTTCTTTTAAACTGTATTCACAACGTGTTAGTGCCCAACTTCCAATAGTTAATTCGAACAGTATATTAAACAGACGCTCTGTTCCACCAACGTGCTAGTAAACGGTCGTCCAACGATAGGAAAGAGTATCTATGTTTGCGATCCTAATCCGACGTCTCCAGTACAAATCATCTAAAAATCTGCTTACACGGTTTTATACAAAGTGCGACGCACCAGAGCTGGCACAAGTTTTTATTTTCAGCTCTGCTGAACATTTTGGAAATCGACGAAACAGCCTCCGCCATTTTGGCAGCAGATCAGTTATATTCTCGGAACAGCAGAGCGTCAACTCCAGAGACTATGCTGCTGTCAGCACGGGGTAGGAAGTACCTGAGGTAACACCTCAAAAATCCACACGTGGACGTCCGGTAGCTAACAGTTGCACATCAATAATCACCGCTAGAACAACACTTATAGAGCTTGTGTACTTATGTCTGTTTATATATTTCATTGTCCGTCCCCGGTAGCTGAGTGGTCAGCGCGACAGAATGTCTGTCCTAAGGGCCTGGGTTCGATTCTCGGCTGGTTCGGAGATTTTCTCCACTCAGGCACTATGTGTTGTGTTGTCCGAATCATCATCATTTCATCTCCATCGACGCGCAAGTCGCCGAAGTGGGGTAGAATAGAAAGACTTGCACCCGGCGAACGGTCTACCCGATGGGAGGCCCAAGTCACACGATATTTACATTTTACATCGTATACATTGGTTGTAAGTGGGAGTGTTGGTGTGTCTGTGTTACATGGGTTAGTTTAGTTAGTGTAAGGAGAAAAGCAAACTGTTAGACAAAGTTTTCAGGCCGCGTCATATTTCCTTCTAAAATAATTGACGTTTCGATGCCTCTGCTGGGATCTCCTTCGGGATGTTACGGTGACCACTATTGTTCTAGCAACAGTGGACACCGAAACATCCTGAAGAAGATCCCAGGAGAGGGGATCGAATTTTCGATTATTTTGTAAGGAAATATGACGCGGCCTAACAACTCAGAAAGTTGTAACTTTAATGACAACGGGCACGAAAGCCTGCAGACTTACACAAAGCTGGTAGATATTTTCATATGTACATTCACTCAGGTCGAAAGCTGTTTAAACTTAATTTATTCTGGTTGGAGGAGCGTGGCATCTCAAGTGATATTGACCAGCCAGTGTTTGTGGTATACAGGGTGAAGAAAAAATCAGTATAAATTTGAAAATTTAATAAAACACAGAATAATGTAGATAGGTAAAAATTGACACACAAGCTTGGAATGTCATGGGGTTTTATTAGAACAAAAAAAAAATGGCGCGTGAAAGATCTCTTGCGCGCGTCGTTTGGTGATGATCGTGTAGTCAGCCGCCACTTTCGTCATGCTTGGCCTCCCAGGTCCCCAGACCTCAGTCCGCCGCGTGAAATTATCCGAGCGGTCTGAGGCGCTGCAGTCATGGACTGAGCTGCTGGTCACGGCAGAGGTTCGAGTCCTCCCTCAGGCGTGGGTGTGTGTGTTTCTCTTTAGGATAATTTAGGTTAAGTAGTGTGTAAGCTTAGGGACTGATGACCTTAGCTGTTACGTCCCATAAAATTAAAAGAAGAGCAAAAAAAAAAAAAAAAAAAAAAACAGACCTCAGTCCGTGTGTGATTATTGGCTTTGGGGGTGGGGGGTTTACCTGTAATAGCAAGTGCATCGTGATCGACCGACATCTCTAGGGATGCTGAAAAACAAAATCCGACGCCAATGCCTCACCATAAATCCGGACATGCTTTACAGTGCTGTTACAACATTATTCCTCGACTACAGCTATTGTTGAAGAATGATGGTGGACATATTAAGCATTTCCTGTAAAGAACATCATCTTTGCTTTGTCTTACTTTGTTATGCTAATTATTACTATTCTGATCACATGAAGCGCCATCTGTAGGACATTTTTTGAACATTTGCATTTTTTTGGTTCTAATAAAACCCCATGTCATTTCAAGCATGTGTGTCAATTTGTACTCTCTATCTACATTATTCCGTGATTTGTTCAGTTTTCAAATTTACACTGACTTTTTGATCACCCGGTATATATATATATATATATATATATATATATATATATATATATATATATATATATATATATATATACTGTCACAAACAAACATGTAGTAGCTCAATACAATATATATATATATATATATATATATATATATATATTATTGAGCTACTACATGTATATATATATATATATATATATATATATATATATAGTATTGAGCTACTACATGTTTGTGACAGTATAGTTTGTTTCGGATTTCAATTTTTATTCTGTGTGGGAAGTGTGCAGAGTACGCACAGATTTGTTGATTCCGTGAAACACGTGAACTGTTTACAAGCTCCACGAACATCCATGAAATTGCCCTACCTAATCACGAAACAAGCGTGGTGACGCATCAGTTTTCGATGGAGAGAGAGATAGTGAGAGAGTAGATAATTAGGACCGTTTTAAATTTATTAGTAAATAATACTCGTAGTGTTCATCAGTTGTGTATGTAGTAGCAATCAGGGCTTAATTTCGGCCAGAATGCGCTGGAACGGCGTGCAAGTTTTTTTTAAACTCAGTGAAACAAGTCATCATAGGAGAGTGAAACAAGTACACGTATATTAAGCCACAACGTACCTATAATTTTTTGCTGCGCAGGCACCAGTCAGCATGATAAATACTGATGCTACAGTAACCTTCATGTTCAGATGAGGTCCTTATTTTTGTTGCAATGAATATGAACTTACGTGAATTGAGTTGCAATGCAGCTCAGTGAGTAGAGGGCAAATGACGTTTAAAGCATTTACTTAACATCCAACCCAGTATCCCATGTCAAATCGTTTTCTCCTCTTTTCCTAACTCTTGTGGAAGTCGGAACTGTAGGTGAATACTATGGGCGAGGAACGACTTCACTGTATTCCCTCGCTAAACGCTTAATTTATTAATACTGGATGACAGGGGTCCGCAGAAAGTTTTCGTGTTCTGGGAGAGGGATGCTGAGGGGGTAAGACTCTAAAATTGCCATTTTTGATGTAAACTACTTGACCAGTTTTGAGACTTACCACGTCACAAGACGTAAATCTTGTTTAGCTGTTGCTGATTGTCACGGACTGTTTGATTCCCCAACAGTTCTGAAAAGCCTCGTAGCCAACTTCACAACAGTACTTCTAAGAAGACAAACACACGGCACTGGTTCCGCATTTGGAAGGAGCGGTACTGTAGACCATTCATTCCCTAAGTTGATTCTGCACCTACAACTATATATGTAATCCGCAAGCGTCGGTACAGTACGAGGAGGACTCTACGTCTGTACACAGTTAACAATTTCTGCCCACATATAGGTGAGTGGATTACAGAAGTCCAGTTTGAATTTTGAGAAGACAGAGAAACAAGAAAACAAGTTTTAGCCTTGGACCTGCTATTTGAGAAAAGGCGGATATAATTCCCTGGACTTACCTTCACTGACCTCAGAAAAGCATATGACAAAGTGATATAGGAGCAACTCCTACTACTGTGAAGGAAACAGGACTGGATTGGATGAATATTACCTTTGTTAATCAACTGAATCAGAATCGAAGTTTAGAAATACGTATCAGTAAAGAAGAGAAGCATGCCAGGATTAGAAAAAGAGTTCGGTAACGAAATCACGGACCTTCCAATTATCTCATGTGTTCACTGAGGAAGGAAAAGACAAAGGAACAAAAATCAATGGTGAATCGATACATCGTATCAGAGTTGCTGATGACATAATAATGGTTACCTAGTCCGAGAAAGAAATGAATATCGTTCTGTACGTCGCATCAGGCACTCTTAACCTACGAAAATTTAAGTTCAACAAACTGGAAACTAAAGTTACGCTTAAACTATGAAAATCTAAAGCGAACAAACTGAAAACAAAAGTTACCCTATCCTGAGAAAACAGCAAAAATTAAAACCAATATAATAAACGATGACGTCAGATTTTATAAGGTAAAGCAATTTTGTTATCGCGGTACTATAACCACAAAGGGCAGACTGCAATAGTAGAACAGGCGTTTATGACTAAGAAAAAAGGAAAAACGTTCTATCCAGCAAACATATGAATATAAGTGTATGAAAATAATTTGCAAGGTCATTTCTAAGGAGTACACTGCTCTAAATAAGTGAAAATTGGATTGCAATGGAATCTATTTCAAGCCTCTGAACTAAGGATACGGTGAAAATGACGAGCTGGGCGTAAAGAAAAAGCAGTGGGGAGTTTGTGAAAAGATTATTAAGGGA
Source organism: Schistocerca serialis cubense (assembly GCF_023864345.2). Classification (NCBI taxonomy): domain Eukaryota; kingdom Metazoa; phylum Arthropoda; class Insecta; order Orthoptera; family Acrididae; genus Schistocerca; species Schistocerca serialis. The sequence goes on along the minus strand of NC_064643.1, from coordinate 737,013,444 downwards.
AATGCAAAATCAGAAAAATAATTCTTTTTAATATGTCATCAGAGGCAACAGCTTCACCATTAACATTCTTAAAGGGGGAATTCTGGATAAGAAGGAAGAAGGTGAACTAGGAAGATATGTTTAGGAAACATCGAGAACTGGTTACGAGAAAACAAGTACATGAAACTGAAACGAACAGTCGTGGGAATGCTGGAAAAGAAGGAAGAAGGCGACCTAGGAAAATATGTTTATGAAACATCGAGAACTGGTTACGAGAGGACAAGTACATGAAAGTGAAACGAACAGTCAATGACAGAAGATATTGGTTGCATCGTCCCACGTGTGTGTAACGAACGTGCAAAAAATGGCCGTGCTTTAGCGTCTCCAGAAGCTTAATCACTCTTATCGCATTCTCTTGGTCTGTGTGCGAGGCGGTTGCAGCTGAACTGTCGTACAGTCCGTCATCCTCCAATTCCAGTTCTCGAAACTTACCTGGCAGTGTTTTCGATAACGTCATCTTACTTTCTTAAAAATGGCAAGTTATATTCTGTGATGGTGTCTCTTACACTGGTGTGCAAAACTTAAGGATAGAAGAAACTTTCACTCGATTTTTCGCTGCCAAGAAGCGTAGGTGGAAGAAAACTGGATCGTATAAAGCAAGAACTGCTACAGTACAGTACAGAAAGTAGCTAAAAGAATTTCGTAAAGAGACGAACGGAAATGAGAAATTCATTTTAAATCAATAATTAGAATGCTGGACGTATCGTCATATGGCGACACATGAGAGGGGATAATGCATCCACGACTTTTGACGTACATCACGGTTTTGCTGTTCCAGGTGTTGTGCCGTGGGGAGGCATAATGCTGCATGAATGTCCTGACTTCCGAATGTCTTCGATACTGTGACACTGTGCCCCTTCACCAAGTGTGTCTCTTCAGATGTGCATTCGGCTTTGACTTTATTTTTAAAGAGGCAATGCGCTACCATATGGAACAGCAAAGATGGAGGACCTCTTGCAACGATATTACATTCGGCGACTGGACTGTACTGACCGATCCCCCCACTTAAATCGCATCGAGCACATTTGGGATACTTTGAGGATACGCGCTGCTGCTGTAGTCTTGCACCACTCACCATCCAGCAGCTGTAAACTGCTCTGCTGGAGGATTGGAGCGCCCTTCCAGAAGAACTCCTAACCACTAGGAGCAAGTGGCAGAATATGCGTTGTCGTTCGTGGAGATCAGATACCCTACTAAGATCCATGCACGCCATGTGTAGGGTCCAGGGGACCGTCGTCAACCCATTCAGTATAATTATTGTCCTTGAATTAAAACTTACGTCTCTGTTTCTGCTGTATAACATACGGAAGTGTTTCCTATTAAACATTACAAAGAGTGGTGAGAAGCAATCTGAAAATCTTCTAAGGCTGTTTCAGGGTAGTTTGCGCTACGAAATAACTTTTGAAAAAAAATTCTATCTTTTGCGCCGTTTCCTAGTTAATTAGCACTGAAATTAGCCAATCAGGCGTGAAATGGAAGCGACCCGCCGTAGACAGTAATGTCATCTTGTAACGCTGGAAATGCATATCCACCTATTTCCATCTATTGTACTATAATTTTTTTCCTAATTTTGTTACCTGAATATATGATATTTCTGTGCCTTTATATATTGTAATTGTTATACTATATATATATATATATATATATATATATATATATATATATATATATATATATGCATTTATGTTGGTTTGTTTTGTGAATATTATTTGTATTTATACGCTGGATCTGGCCTAGGGAAAACTATTCTATCGAACGAATACATCGATAGGTCGTGTGGAGAACCAAAGTGTTTAGGATCTTTGGTAGTGTTAACTCTGTCGCGTGGAGCACGGGCAGAGGAAGAGTCCGGCAGGGATGGTGCAGTGGAGCAGGTGTGTTGTGTGAAGCTCCCGCGAGTTGCCGCGCTTTCGGGGTTTGGCAGCATGTAATTGCACTCGACTTGCGATAATAGTTTCTGACATGGTGTCGCGGACGGGAAGCATTAGCTGGCGCACATGAAGAGCCCGTTTCGTCTGGTGACCGTGTCGAGAAGAAGGCGCGCCAACATCCAGCTTCTGCAACAGCGACGGCCGACAATGAGTGAATGTCGCCACCTCCTCGATCGACGGCTTCAAACCTTCAATGAACCAACAAGGAAGACTGGAAGCACGTAAAGTTTTAGAAGTGTATGGCAGACCTCAGCTTTTCAAACTTTTAAAATTGTTGCATCGCAAAATTACAGCAACTTAGCATAAACGTTTGTTGCTCATTGTCCCAATTGCATTACCAAGCAGGGTCCCTTCCATTTCCGGAATGAACCCGAGTGTCATTGAAATTCAAACACCAGCATCATTCGATTTCACTGCTTTAATTTCAAAGCTCAGTTAAGGTATTCATAGCTGGCTACAATATTTAGATTACACAAGCACAAATTAAGAGTGCCAGTTTTGTTACCGTATTTTAGCTTACCTGTGACTGCAGCTCAGCTTGGTACGTACTAAATTTTACTATTGTTAATTGTTCAGAATCATTTAATTCAAGTTCAAAGTTAAATGTCTTATTACTAAATTCTGTAGATTCAAGTAGCTTTTGAAATGATTGTTGAGGTAGCCCAACACTAACCGTATTTTACTGAATTTCGATGTGCTTCAGAAAGGAAGCTCACTATTAACTTCAGTCACTAAATTAACTTTCTATTTTCCGGTTTTATTAATTCTTATGCTAAATTAAGTCAGAGTGTAGCGAAATTTGTTACTTCTGACAAACTTTCAGTTTTCACACTACAAGTGTCAACCTTCAGTTGCCATGCTTCTAGTGCTAATTATATGTGTAATAACCTTTCTTTTTCAGTTACTATCATAATTGTCCTTAGGACTGGCGACCGTAATTTCCCCCAAATGTCAAATATCTAATTACCGCTAGTTAACGTTTAACGTAACGGCCGCACATTTACTTTCTTTATTAACTTTACCCCTTTTCAAAATTAATTTCCACCAGTTTCATTTGCATTTTTCCTTTCATTTATATGTAACCCTTTCCTCCCTCTTTACCGACAAATTAACTTCGGTGACGATTGCTTTTCCCAAATTTCCATTACGTACACGCGGTTTAATTTTTCACTGTCATTATCGTCGATAAGTGAGGGGGAGGTTACAATTTGTTCTCGTAGCGTAGATGATAGCGCATGAGACTGCTCAGCTTTTGTCCAGAGTTCGGTATTTACAACCACAGCATGCCCGATTTTGTTTCTCTCTCGTATTCTGTTCTAGGAAATCAAACGAAGAACGCGTTTAGCGACACTGTCTCTGGACACTCGGTTGAATTCGCACGCAGAAACGGCCTGATTGCTAACTTTGATGATAATTAACTCAGAGAAGGTGCAACACATCGAATTTTCTTTTTAACAGTTATTTCTCAGTACAACCGACACCGTAACACCCTCACAAGCTTCTCAGACGTTTCTGGCTATTCTGAATAATGTTAAATAAGAAACACTCCCACACATTCTGAAGAAATGCAATTTTGCAGAACATTAGGAAGTCTTTACGTTTTAATGTTATTGTCGTGTACCGAAGGAATATTCAATGAAGATATGTAATAGCCTACATTTCTCTGTGAAAATAATTACTCTTTGAACCAAGAAACGTATTAATTCGTCTACTTTTCTAATAACAGGTTTTCAAGCCAGAGAACGAATAAAATCAGGGTGACCAGTACAATCCAGCCCTTAAAAAGTGTACAGATTGTGTATAGCAGTCACAACATCTAAAATGCACACGTCTTAGTTTCCAGACCAAAAATAGAGAATTAACAAAAAAAATTTGTACAATGCTTACAGAAATATAACGAGATTCACTAAAGATGGCAAACAGGCGTCGAGTCAACGTTTGTATAAGTCAGTCAAATCAAAACGAAATAGAAGAAAAAAAGGTACGTTAACTGTTTATTATTTCAAAACTAATCGCCATAGCTTTTAATACACTTATCCCACTGTGAGGGAAGACGGCCAATGATTTCAGGGAAAAATGTTTGCAGTTGCCTACGGAATCATGATTGTACCAAGGCAAATTGTACCAAGCAAATCTGCAACCACGAATGTTTTTATTCATAGTCCAAAAACATGCAAATTTCATGGGGAGAGATTGGGACTGTATGGAGGATGTGTAAGGCATCCCAGCAAATCTTATGTAGCGTTCTCGAAAGTTATTTGGCAAGACGTGGGCGGGCATTGTCCTGCAAGAGATTGAAGCAAGCCATCGACGTGGAGTCTTTGTAAATAGTTGAAGCGCACCTGGACTGTTGACGTACTGCATCATTCTGTTGCATGATAATGCCTGACCACTCGTTGCCAAGGTTGTTCCGACTGGCTGCAGAAGTTTCGCTGGGAATCCTTTAAGAATCCTTCATGTATCCCCTATTTCTCCCCACAAGATTTCCTAAATTTTGGAGCTCTAGAGAAGGACATTTGTGACCATCTATTTGCTTCGGACGAAGAGGTGCGTGCCTGGGCACGATCATGGTTCCACAGGCAAGAACAAACATATTTCCATGGAGTTAATAACCGTCTTGTGCCACATTATCATAAATATGTTAAAAGTAACGGCGATTACTTTTTAAAATATTTCCCATCTGCCTTGTTTCCACTTGACCACCCCTTGTATATGGAGTAACGAAAGGGAAAACATTATTCGGAGACCCTTATGACCTCATCGTCTGCAGGTCATTAAACAGAAAGATTCCTCTGTAATGTATACTTGGTCGGCGACATGACATCCATCAGTCCTTCTTCGCTTCCACTGACCACGAATGTAACAAATAGTAAGCTTATTTCAATTACTGGTACGTTGGTGAGTGCACCAGGCTACTTTGGCAGTTTGTAGTAAGTGGCGAGCATCGGTTCTGCCTGTGAAACGAGAGCAAGTGGCTGCCACAGCGTTCAGGAGGCAACGTCAGCCGTGCTGTTGGTTGCCCGCCCAGCAGGTTGCACGGGAATGTGTTCTCTCACTCGCCATTTTACGAAGTCGTCGGAAAGCGCCGCTTGGCAGCACCGCGATCAAATCTGCTAACACCTGCCAACTGCCTCGTTCTCTAGGTAGGGTGCTTCCTGCTTCCTGATTCCTGACCTAGGCGCCACATCAACTGCAAAGACTAATTTGCACGACAAAGGACAGACTAAGGAAGGTTTGTTGATGTTTTGAGGCAGGTAACGAAACAGCGAGGTCATTGATCCCGTAGGATCAGGGAAGGATGTGGAAGGAAGTCGGCCCTGCACTTTCAAAGGAACCATTCCGGCATTTGCCTGAAGCGATTTTGGAAAATCACGGAAAACCTAAATCAAGATGGTCAGGTGTAGGTTTGAGCCTCTCTTGGTCACAGTCTAAGAATGAAGAACCTAAAACGTCTGGTGTAAGTGGTAAAAATCGAGATTACAGCAGAAAAGGGAACGAACACCTAGAAAGAATGGTAGCGAGAGAGTCGCCTTAGTGGCTAGACATTGTGAGGGACATGGAAGAAGAAGTGGAGGAAGATATCGACACTTTTGAGTAGTTCCAGAAGTTAGTAAGAATATCAACTGGAAAGTAACTTTTTCGTTTAGTTACCAGCGTAACTTCCACTTCCTGCACAAATGTCACCAATGTGGACAACACACTCGTCTTCAATTGTGAAATCAGGCGTACACCGTGATGAATAAGCACACCTCACAAAAAGTACACTCCTGTTCTCCGCCGACAGGGCTGACAGTAGCCCCCTCCCGGTTGGAAAGTTCTTTCTACTTAATCGTGACTTGAACGTTTAAGAATTAGGAGAGATTCGTGCTGACTAGTGTAACTACCACATTGCACTGAAAAGAAGTCTAGTGGCAGTAATCTGAGGTCAAACTATCTTCCATTTAGCTCACTGAGCCGTACAGACAGAGGATGTCTAAGTATTATAGTTCAATTCTTTTATCTTGGCGGCTCGCGCATGCCCGCCCAGACGCTGGAGATTGCTGCGTTGCCAGTTGCACACGACGCACGCGCCAATAGAAGCAGCGCCATAGTATAGCATAGTTCGCAAGCTTACGTGTAGGGAGGAGCGCGCAGTTCATGAATTAAAAGCACCACGGCCGCATTAGCCCTTTCGCTACTACAAAGACGTGCTCCCTGCATTCCGCGCTGTGGGCGATTTTGTCACTGCACTGCTCGCCTGTGCAGACACGTTGTGTTCCGACTGCTTTGACGCTTTTTATAATTTGATTCCACAAAAACTATTTGGCTCAAAAATTAGATTTTTACCTAACTTCTTGACTGATACCTTCCCTCCATAAATGACTTAATTTTGTTTCGATGTTCAACGCAGTTATTATGCAGCATTAAATATAGTAAACCCTTGCACGAAATTTTGAAGAGTTTGCAGAGGTAAAAGTCCATAGAGTGTACTTTCCGTATGGTCAATTTTAGTTGCCACAATGTTGAGAATGAAATGTGTACAAGATACCTATATATTTCATTTAATTTAAGTACCACATAAGTGTCGTATGTAATATTGAGAAATATTCCACCTTTCGCGACTGTAACAAAAGTTTTACTTACACTGGGCACGTTTGGCTTTATTTTAAAGCACTTCAATCAATCAAAAGGAAGTAGACAAAATACATTAAACAAAACTGTGGACTTACAAAAACATTAGGACTTGAATATACCGTCTGTCATGAAGTGCTCAGAGCTATGTCAAATATAATTTTGTGTGTGGCACACACAAACAGCATTTATTTGCTAAAACACTGATGAGCCAACACAAACGTTGAATATTGTGCTACCGCAGCACAAAACTACGAAAGGTGACTTGGCAATGGAGGACACAAAATACAGTCCTCTTATGATGCTTCAAAAGAGAGAAACGCGTCTGGTCTAAATAAGTCGCTTATTGCAGTTGCAGAAGAGGGATATATTTCAATACCATTGGTAAAACTGCGACTGTGGAACATAAACAAGAAATATAACATGAATACCATTGTGTATGTGCCATACCTTTCACCGATGGAAGTGCTTTAAAATAAAGCCAACGCGCCGTTTGTATATAAAACTTTTAGTACAGTCGCGAAAGACGGAATATTTCTCAATATTACATATGACACCTATGTGGTACTTAAATTAAATGAGATATTGTTATACAGTAAATACTATATGACATTTAGGTATCTTGTCCCCATTTCATTCTCAACATTGTGGCTACCAAAATCGACCATACGGAAAGTATACGCTATGGACTTTTACCTCTGCAAACTCTTCAAAATTTCGTGCAATGGTTTACTACATTTAATGCTGCACATCAAAACAAAATTAAGTCATTTATGGGGAGAAGGTATCAGGCAAGAAGACGTGTAAAAATCAAATTTTTTGGCCAAATAGCTTTTGTGAAATCGAATGATAAGTGCGTCAAAGCAGTGAGAACACCATGTGTCTGCACTGGCGAGAAGTGCAGTGATGACAAAATCGCGCACAGCGCGGGATGCGGGGAGCACGTGTCTGCAGCAGCGAAAAAGTTAATGAAGAGGCAAAGCACTAGAAATTTCATTAAAACGAATAAAATTCGTGAAGTAAGGCACTCCAATATTGTTTTTAAATAAAGAAAATATTAAGCACCGCACAAGGTTTGAGCTCATAACCTTTCACTTGGTAGTCCAACACCTTAACTGTTCCGCTACCTCAGCTCATCGAACAGTGTAACTACATAAGGACTCTAACACCTCACGCAACTACTTATAAACACTGTTGGTATGACTATGAATTACTCACGCTTTGTCGAAGTACAATAGGAAATAAACAATTACCGCTGTTCTTTATTGCGAAAAAGCAGTTTGTGAGATTGAAACAAACACCTTTCCTTGCTATCGCCTGAATTAGGAGTCTTATTGCTTGTTTGGTTCAATTAATTAATAGAATATGAAGCAATTGGTATGAAGAATGATTTTTCCAAACTTTCTGTAAAAGAAAGTCTGATATCAAGATATTGCTTTTGTTCTATTACTTTATTTATGACTGAACGTTTCTAAAACTGAAGACACTCGTCCGTGCTCTGCACTGCTGTCGAGATCTGGCAACATCGTTCTCTGTTCATTGTCTGACTGTGTTTTGTGACGTCAGATGCGCAGAACGAACCTAAACTCGGCCGCCAAGATATATGACGTGCACTTTAGTAATGAATGTGCTATTAATTAATCTCATGCTACTACAGGAGGGATCATATTATGAAAGATATTATGTGGAAGTGGAGCAGTGCAATAGACAAGTGATGTCCTCATCTTTGTCGTTAACTGTCCACCTACTGTCGTGTCCATTGTGGTTCAATGCAGTCATCAAGTGAAGTGGATCAAGGACACATTATGATGCAAAAATTTTGCATAGCTGATAAATTTCATTACAGTTAGCGCTAACAGCGTATCTGAAAATGTGGAGTCTTGGTGGCTTCTTATTCATGTCAAACTACAAAATTTAATAAGCAAAAATGATGACCGCTTAAGTAGAACTAAATAAATTGAAAAGTGGCAAGCCATTATGCTCAACTTTCCCATTGATTGATGATTACTGAGGCGACTCGAGGAGAGATGAGTTAGTTTAGATGGATTACTAATGTTACGGGGAATGTATGCACTGATTTTCAATTTTTTGCTCTCATTAATGTAAAATGACGCTGGCTGTGTCAAGTGGCTATATCAGTTGCTTTGTGTTGAGTGGGCTCTGAAAGTGAGTAGCGATGCGGATATAGGAGAGTTGATGTTTAAAGAGGCTCAGCGAAACGACAACCGGTGAGCTGAGGGACGTGGCCCTTCGCAGAACTGCGAGGAGGGCTCTGTTAGAAGTATAGATACTTTCGCATTGTCTTGGGAAAAGTCGCCTCGGTTTAATGCATGTATGCACTTTCTGACAGCCGAGCTGAAAGCATTCGTTCCGGATAACGTAACTCTGGAGGTAGATGCTTCCGGCTTTCCAAAAATATGCCAAAACGTCTCAGACACACTGCAGATTCAGATGGTAAAGTATTGGTGACTAGCCTTTATAGTGGTTAGGGAGAGAGAGAATACGAACTGTTCAGATCTGACGTAGCTATGGTAAAGCATGTTTAGCCTCTTCAGAAACTCTAAGTCCAGAAACCCAAGCGTCCGCGTTAAGAAACGTTGTGGCAGTTCTGAAACACAGACTGAAGAATAATTCATATGAATTTTTGTTCACGGTTTGATATTTACGTCGTCTCCTCAACGACGTACAACAATCTCGTCGTGGCTGTGTCGGCTATTCTCTCTTTAGTGTTGGCTTCTTCTCCGAAAATGTCCATTTAAAATGCAAGTCCTCGTCTCCTCGGTCTATGGAGATTAGGACGTAGCTCGGTAGGAGAATGAAAACTGGCGACGTCCACATATCATAATGTTTAATTAGCTCAATATTGGGAGACTGTAAGTACATACGTCTTTATTTAACCAGTTCAAAAGGCCGACAGGTACCGAGATTGGGGAAAAATTTGAGGTACATAAGAAAATTGTTAGTATAGTTTACAGATTTCTGTATGCTTACTCATATGTCTCTATGATATCTTTACCGCACGGGGACGGCGCAAATAAGAATCATTACAAATATTTACTTACTTGTGTAGGCAATTTACGGAATCTATACACTTTGAGCACTGTCGGAGGATAGCTCCTGATTCAGAGGGCAACAGTTGATGAAAGAGAAGTGACGCAATATGGACATAACAAGTAGCTGTAAGTTTTGTAGAAAAGAGAGAAGAAAACTGACATCATTAGCTTTTCACATGTCTCCTTTACTTGGCAGGATACTTTTTAAAGAAACAATATCCCACTGGTGAACCTGTGTAACTTTGGAGGGGGTTTTTGGTCGAGTTTTTCTTTGCAGGAAGAAGGGATCAATCAGTTCTTTCTTTAGGAGGAGAGCTTCTTCTCTGGCTTGGCGCTCAACCCGCAGGCTACACTCTCAAATGGAGCAAACGACTGAGGTCCTGAGTTTGAGCCCTTATCAGAGCGATACTAGTTTCGAACTTTATGGCAGCAAGACACGGTGTCACCATCCTGCTGGCATTACGCCGAATATTATGGAGAGCATAGCTACCAAGTCCCACATGTTATGACTATACAGAGTCTGAAGTTCATATTCCTGATACGTTTCACTGTCCGAAGTTCGTCAGTGCATCATCGGATCTATTGGTTTTTTCGGTTCTCAATTATGCAATTCCGACGCCATCGAGTAACTTTGCCAACCAATAGTTCCACTTTCGTAATTCTCATGATTAATTCTGTGATATTTGCTTAAGTAATTTCATTTGTGTTTTGGATGCTTTATGATTCTAAAGCTTCGGTAATAAGCTACAGAGTTCATTTATATCTTGTGTTTATTATCAAATTTAACACTTTTCAGTGATAAAATGCAAATTCGGCATCCAAAGATTCACTCCTAGGGCCAAAGTATTTCGAAGATATCAAGTAGTGGGTCATATGGGTATACTATTATGATTAATTCTGTTTCAGTTTAATCCACTTATACATACACGGAATTTTGCAAAATAATGAAAATATCAAAATCTCTGAAGATGGTGTAGGATCTGACTTTCAATTAGAACATCTGTATTAAATGCCTAAGCTCCGAATAGATCAATACAAGTGGGACCTAGAGTAATTTCAGGTATCGCTAATGTAATGACACACTTAAGAGGGTTTGAAGAATGTGTTTCAGAGGATGCGTTGATGGTATGAGGGGCTGTCAAATGGAAACGAATATCAGCCACTACACGACCATGGAATGGTCCCATTGAAAAGTAATCACCACATGTGTTAAAACATTGATCCCACTGGGAGATGGACGATCAATTCTTGTTTCGTAGGAAGAGGTCAGTCGCCAACGGAACCACAACCGTACTTACCCTTTCAGTCCCTCTTACGGCTGAAACCGACGCCCACGCAGTGCTTCTTAAGGTCGTCAAAGATGTGAACATCACACGGTTAAAGATCCGGGCTCTACACATGATGTTGCAGTGTTTTCCAACCAAATCGCTAAAACAATAGTGCTTGCGCTACCAAGGAACTCATTACCATGTGATCGGCGGAGTCGGTATAGCGAGCGGGCGAAGAATGCTGGCCACGTTTGCTACACAACAGTCTGAAGACTAGTCAAATCAAAGACGACCACACAAGACCAGTACTTCAACAATGAAGATCACGACCCAACAACTGCGTGCACCTGTGGTGTGGCACTATGCCGCTCCACTACCGCAGTGCACAGTGGAGACATTACCGAAACTTAACAATAATGGGGCCAGATGTCACGCGGACTGTGTTATGCAAATGTTCGATTATCATTCGAATGTCCCATATATTTGACAACATGAAAGTACGACTACAGATCAAATCAAAAGAACAGATCTGTGGGTGTATTAGTCAACGTACTTCGGGAATATGAAATCTGTGATACATTGTGCTCTTTCGACAACCTTAGATATCAGTATCATGCGCAGTTAGAGCATTACATTGTAAATCCAATGCGCAACTTTTCACACAGAGTAATATGATATGATAACATTGCAAAAAGATGGAGGATCTGAGACTTCGGTTACTGTATTTCTTATATTATTCATTAAATGGCATCAATAAAAAGTGAGTTCCATCTGCCTCTTGCTTCCAGATTTAGGTCTCCAAAAAAGAGATCAAAATATTTTCTGGAATAGTTAAATATTACACCGTCATTGCTGTGACCTGAGAGTGACATCACAAAAATAAGATTACTTAGAGTATTGGAAGATAATATCGTAGCTGGACTCTTAACACATCATTGGCATAGCCTTAAAGTTATAAGAATATATTATTATAGAAGCTAATGTTAGAGTAATTTACATTTCTAATACGAAACCAAAAATTTTGCTAAAACCCAGTTTGTTTCTTCCTTTGCCGGAAGTATTACCTTACTTTTACATAAATCAATATACAGTACTTTGAAAAGTTCTCGGATACTGAGTCGTATGTCGTCGTGAAATGGTGCCAGTGAACCGCTAATGTTCCAAAAGAATCACACGCATGGAAAGTCCTGTCACACCACTGGAAAGCCGAAGAATCACAATGTATATTAACTTGTACGAGTTATACAAGAAATAACTGATGAAACATGCGTGAAACACTTCATTTATTTTGAGAGATTCTGGTCAAGTTTTCGTGCAACTTGTCGTGCTTGTGGCATCTGGTAAGAAACTACAACGCTACAGACACAATAACTACAAATTGTGAATAGACAATGGTGATTCAGAGCGACACAACAAGTTTAATTGCATCCTAAGGGCCCTAAGTGCGCACTAAATCGACACTGGATTTCAGTGTTTATCCAGAGCAATATTGTCACTTAAAGAGTTAAAATCGCTTGACTTTCACCGCTCTAAATAGTATTATGGTTTCAGATCTTGTTACATTATTCAACTGGTGGACAGTTCTTGCAACTACATAACGGGTAAGAATGTACACAAGGAACGCTTGTCACCGGCTGGCTTAGTTCGTTGTTTAGTTCTGCCACCAGATTTATCTGCGTTCGTTATACAGCTAGAATCGTACCCAGAACCATGTCCCGTGGCTACAACGTAACCCTCATTTCCGCGCACCTGAATTATGCCGGTCACATATTCTGCTCGTCGACACCCCTGACTGGATGCTATAAAAGCACGCTAGCTGCACATGCATGACTGATATGCGGCTATTGTCCGCTGATACGCCTGCTACCCCACTTCCGGGCGCCTCCCACCGTGTCGATAGAGCGGGCTTTTTAATATTAAAGTGTTGCAGCGGCGAAGCTTTTGGCCCGTTCTGCGAATCTCTGTTCTGCGCTTGGCTATTTTGGGTGGCGTTAACTATTCACCAGTAGCAGCCCCGGCCCTATCCACAGCCGTTGGCGCAATGTCTGACAGTCACGCGGAATTAAAGGGCAATACCGAAGCAGCGTCAACTCTAGACCTGCGCTTTCGCTGCCTTGTCCCTAGGGAAAGGCCGAAGAATGTACAGAGCTGAAATGGAATCTCTGCTCTAATGATATTAGCCTATTTCTTGCGTTATTACTCTAATAACAAACTGAGTTACTCGTAAGTTTCGTGCTTGTTTTGTCGATCTATTCGATGAATGCGTACCACGCCATCGGTCCAGATCTGGATGATTAACTTTTTTTGACCTACAATACTAACGCAGTCTCTCGCAGCTGCGTAAGACCTTCTCAAGAGCACAGTGTAGTAGGGTGGTATTATTCGAATGCCGAAAGTTTCTCAGAATCTAGAAAGTGATGTAAATTCAATGAGTGGAAAAAGTGTTCGAAAATTATTAGATAAGATATTTATTCCTTCGGAAGCACTATTTTCTTGTCATTCATATTCCATACTGGAATTGCATTGTCAATAAAAAAATACAACCCCGTCAAGAATAAAGTCTATTTACTGACAAGTGATGTCAAGGTAGTTCACCATTACGGGAGTATATGATAACAATTTCAGCCAAAATGAAAAAAAGAAAAAAACGTGTTACCGTAAAAACATTCGCATTAGTTCACCTGCACCCTACTCTAGCGACAAGGCAGGCGTCTATTCTAGCATACATGCGATCGTATAGGTGCCGAATGGCACCCTGCATACCTAGCATCTTTCGATTCGGCAACGGTTTCTAAACACTCTGGAGGCTAATATTACACTTCACCATGTCCTAAACATGTTGAGCACATATCCGGCCGGCGGACGTGTATTGTCCTGGTCCCCAACATCCTCAGGATTAGGAGCTCATGCTCATGGGATCTACCCAATACACATGTACGCCCATCACTCGTATACAGACAGAACGTACCCTCATCACCGGAAACAATAGAACGCTATTCCACTTTCTAGTTTCCACGAAACCTAAGTAATCGTGCTTGGAGATGTCGCGTTGTGGGTGCCTAATCAGGGGCGTGCGTAATCTCCTGCTGCAAGCAGACGAATCTCAATGACCCTAGGTGAAACATCAGGTGCAACATACCGGTATACCCGGATTTCTTCACTGAATATTGTTAGGTCCTTCCTTCGAACAATGCGTAGGTCTACACGTGCATCTGCAGCATGCGGTCGTCCGAAGTCTGGTTTCAAATGTGGGAATCTTCCCCAGATCACTGCTGAAAGCAGCGACACATCGTTGAAATACTGTGCTCAAAATGTGCAGCGGTCCGTCGGTGCATCCATCCATCTTCCTGCAGGCCCACAATGAGACCGCGTTCAAATGGTTGCGTTTGGTTATAATACGAATATTTACCAGTCGTTGAGGCATGATTTTACCTTAGAATGAATGTTACAATCAGTGTTAATCATTAAACTCAGCGCAGTTACTATCTGCAGAAAAAAAACCTAGGGCACACAGAAAAGCCATCTGTGCGCCATCTGATCGTCATTGACCCTGACAGATCAATCACTCACACTATAATTCCTCAGTAGGCATATATTGTACACTCTTGCCACTGAACACAGTCCTTGAGGCTGTTGCGTTCTTTTCCCATCAGTGTAAATCAGCATACCGCACAAATAATTTTTCACATCGAGGGTACATAACGCTGATTTCGTATATCTAGCTTTGATAACGGCTTCAGTTAAGCTAGCTTCAGTGAAGCTAGCAGAAGCCAGTAGAGCTACAAAATTGTGAAGATGTTAAACAGTGACGTTTCATCCGCTGTTCCCAGAAGTCCCATACTTATTATTCGGGATTAGGACAGGACAGCTGAAGGGGCCAGTCGATGTTCGAAAGGATGTCTGGAAGTTTGTCGAAACAGAAACGTATGCGGAAGCCCTGTGAAGACAGCTGTGGTCATCATGGAGTGTCCACAGCACACTTGTCCATTGATAATACTGAAATTTACATCCTGGTCCATGGTCACAGTAACATGTATGACTGATTACAAGTTGCTAAAAACACTATCATAATCTCAAAGAAACAATTCCGTCCAGATTTACGTCGTCCACACACTACGACCATAGGTTCTGATAAGCGCCATGTATCATGTGTAAAGAAGCAGAGTATCATGTCTTCGGACCACACTACTCGCTATTAGTCTCCGAGAGTTTTTGTGATGTCCGCACTAAAGACGTTAACCCTTATGTACCGCTAGTGGAAATGGCCTTTTACCTGGAATCAGAGTCCAAATGGGATTGTATCCAGTTCCGTTCACAATACATGCATGGAAAGTGGCTGGACTCCAAGTGCAAGCTCAATTGTTTCAGTAAATGAAGAAAAATTTTGTAACCACAACTACGTATATTCCGTCAAAAGACGTTCTCTTATATTCGAGGCCGTAGGCATGTTTTCAAACACAAAAATAGCTCTGAGATGGCTATACAACAACGTCCGCACACTTTCAAGGATTTCTCTAACAAGAACGTAGGATTTTAAATTAATTATTTTTATTTCTTTACTTGAGTCCATTTTATGACTAACTTTGTAGGAGCTATATATCTATTTTTGGTCATGTCATAGATATTTACATGTCATTTTATGGATAATGTTCTAGGCTTTTCATTTTCCTAAAGTAAATGAACTATTACTAGGGAACTCGCTATTAGTCTCCGAGAGTTTTTGTGATGTCCGCACTGAAGACCCCCCCCCCCCCCCCTCACTATCCACCCTCCCCTCCCATCCTCAGTCATGCTTGCTGTCAGATAAGATAGCAACTGTGGCGACTGCAGTTGTTCTCGCACATTCTTGTATCTATAGCTTCGTTAACAACAAAATCACACTATATGGGGTTGTGAGACAAGGTAAGGGTTGTGAGACAAAGTAATTGCCTGATCAGATGGTTTTTTTTTATGTTTAGTCGAGGGACTTTACCCAGCAAATGCTGAGATTTCGGTGCGCGTTTGGTGTTCTGTAAAGCAGTCGATAACTGTACGGATAGACTGACTAATATAGTTGATTGTGCACTAATAAGGAATCTTAAAGAATTCGGGGAACCTGATACCGAGAGTGTTCCTGACGATAATGATGGTGACTTTCGTAAAAAGCTTTAGATTTTACTCAGATTTGATGCTGTATATTGACCGAGACTGTTTGATACAAAGACGTCCCGCACACAGGCGTGCCGCTACACACAGTAGCGCCTTCCGCTCCTGATCCCCTCTCGGCCGCCGCGCCGAGAAGCTGCTGTCGGCAGATCGATGGTGCCCACTGGCCGTCTGGTGGGCGGTGGCCGTGCTGGAGGACCCAGAGCGTGCTGACAGCTGCAGCTGACAGCCGGACGTCCGCTGGTTCCACCTCCTCCAAGAGATGCCTACTGCGCGCCCTATGGATTTACTGCACTTGCAGTACCAGAGGTTTCAAAAAGAAGCAAAAGAATGAGAAAAGTCAAAGTGAGTACGGCGATAGCGACAGCATTTGGAAGAACTGCGGCTCAGATATAGATGATTATTTGACAATACACTTCTTCTTTGCTGGTGCCTTTTTCCTGCATCGGCGCCGGGTTGTTGTGATTACGAACGGACTTGGTATGCTTGGTTTTATGGGGTGACCGGATAATCTTCCTCTCGCCAATCCGTTACCCCAACTGTCTGCATGTGATGTGTTTCATGTGAAAGTGATCTAAAGCTTTCCATACGTTTGTAAATCGTGTGTCCGAGGCGGGATTTGAGTACCAGTCAGGTATTGGCTTTGTTGGATGTGGAAAACCGCCTGAAAACCAAATTCAGGCTACCCAGGACACAGACCCTCGTCATCAATCCGCAGGTCCGATTCGACTCGCGTCCAGCACACCTCCCTGTCCTGGAAATGACACTTTCACAAGCTTGGCTATCAGGGAGGATCAGTACTTCACAACTCGGCTGACAGTAATGTCCCTAGTCCAATAGCCCTAGAATGTTCTACGTTCTGGGTATCTTCTCCTCCCTGTCGTCTTCTGTGATGAACTTCCGAATGTTTTTGCTTATAATTTCTTCTTTATGCTCCTGATGTCTTCTACTCTTGGCCTTCTCTTTCTGCATCAATTTCAAAAGTTTTAGCAAGGTGGAACATAGTAGTTGCCGTAGTCGAATCACCGGTTACTATGAGATCACCGAAGTTAAGCGCTGTCGGGCGTCGTCGGCTCTTGGATGGGTGACCATCTAGGCCGTCATGCGCTGTTGCCATTTTTCGGGGTGCACTCAGCCTCGTAATGCCAACTGAGGAGCTACTCGACCGATTAGTAGCGGCATCGGTCAAGAATACAATCATAATGACGGGAGAGAGGTGAGCTGACCCCTGGCCCCTCATATCCGCATCCTCCACTGAGGATGACACGGCGGTCGGATGGTCCCGGTACGCCACTCGTGGCCTGAAGACGGAGTGCTTTAATAACAGTAGTACAGCAATTGTCTTCCAGAACTTTCCCATTTCGATTCGCCTTTTCTCGTAAATAGCAATTTTCCAACATAAATTTACTGCCTTTCACCTCTTCTGAACTTCTCCTTCCAGCAGTGACATCGTAGTGTTTTTCCTACAATTTAATGAAATTTTTCACCGATTTATACCATGAGCATGACCGATTCGTCTAAAAGGCTCTGAGTCCAAACCCGAACTAACTGCTCATCCAAACTACATGTTCTCTTCTTCTAAATTTGTTCCTCATACCAATAAATCATCATCATCATCATTTAAGACTGATTATGCCTTTCAGCGTTCAGTCTGGAACATAGCTCCCTTATAAAATTCCTCCATGATCCCCTATTCAGTGCTAACATTGGTGCCTCTTCTGATGTTAAACCTATTACTTCAAAATCGTTCTTAACCGAATACAGGTACCTTCTCCTTGGTCTGCTCCGACTCCTCCTACCCTCTACTGCTGAACCCATGAGTCTCTTGGGTAACCTTGCTTCTCCCATGCGTTTAACATTACCCCACCATCTAAGTCTCTTCGCCCTGACTGCTACATCTATAGAGTTTATTCCCAGTTTTTCTTTGATTTCCTCATTGTGGACACCCTCCTGCCATTGTTCCCATCTACTAGTACCTCCTATCATCCTAGCTACTTTCATATCCGTAACCTCAACCTCGTGATAAGGTAACCTGAATCCACCCAGCTTTCACTCCCATACAACAAAGTTGGTCGAAAGATTGAACGGTGCACAGATAACTTAGTCTTGGTACTGACTTCCTTCTTGCAGAAGAGAGTAGATCGTAACAGAGCGCTCACTGCATTAGCTTTGCTACTCCTCGCTTCCAGTTCTTTCACTATGTTGTCATCCTGTGAGAATATGCATCCTAAGTACTTGAAGCCGTCCACCTGTTCTAACATTGCCGGCCGCGGTGGTCTAGCGGTTCTAGGCGCTCAGTCAGGAATCGCGCGACTGCTACGGTCGCAGGTTCGAATCCTGCCTCGGGCATGGATGTGTGGGATGTCTTTAGCTTACTTAGGTTTAAGTAGTTCTAAATTCTAGGGGACTGATGACCACTGATGTTAAGTCCCATAGTGCTCAGAGCCATTTGAACCATCTTTTGTTGTAACTTTGTTCCTCCTATTTGGCACTCAATCCGTTTAAATTTCTTTCCCACTGACATTCCTTTCGTTTTGGAGATGCTAATCTTCATACCATAGTCCTTACATTTCTGATCTAGCTCTGAAATATTACTTAGCAAACTTTCAATCGAATCTGCCATCAGAACTAAGTCATCTGCATATGCAAGACTGCTTATTTTGTGTTCACATATCTTAATCTCACCCAGCCAGTCTATTCTTTTCAACGTATGATCTTTAAATAATATGAACAACAGTGGAGACAGTTTGCAGCCTTGTTTTACTCCTGAAACTACTCTGAACGATGAACTCAATTTACCGTCAATTCTAACTGCTGCCTGACTATCCATGTAAAGACCTTTCATTGCTTGCAAAATTTTGCCTCCTATTCCATAATCTCGTAGAACAGACAATAAATTCCTCCTAGGAACCCGGTCATATGGCTTTTCTTGATCTATAAATCTAGACACTTCTCCATTATTTGCCGTAAGCTAAAGATCTGCTCCTGAAACCTGTAAGAGGCCTAAACCCACACTGATTTTTATCCAATTGGTCCTCAACTAATACTCGCACTTTCCTTTCAACAATATCTGAGAAGATTTTACCCACAACGCTGATTACAGAGATACCTCTGTAGTTGTTACAATCTTTTCTCTTTCCATGTTTAAAGATTGATGTGATTACTGCTTTTGTCCAGTCTGATGGAACCTGTCCCGACTCCCAAGCCATTTCAATTATCCTGTGTAGCTATTTAAGACCTGACATTCCACTGTATTTGATGAGTTTTGACTTAATTTCATCCACCCCAGTCGCTTTATTGCACTGCAATATATTGACCAATTTCTCCACTTCCTCAAATGTGATCCTACTTCCATCATCATTCCTATCCCATTCTACCTCGAAATCTGGAACATTACTGATCGTATTTTCACCTACATTGAGCAACTCTCCAAACTATTCCCTCCATCTGCCCAAGGTATCAACAGGATTCACCAGCAGTTTTCCTGACCTGTCCAAAATACTTATCATTTCCTTCTTACCTCCCTTTCGAAGACTGCTAATTACACTCCAGAATGGTTTTCCAGCAGCTTGACCCATAGTCTCCAAACTGTTTCCAAAGTCTTCCCAAGATTTCTTTTTGGATGCTGCAATTATCTATTTGGCTTTGTTTCTTTCTTCAACATAACTTTCTCTGTCTACCTGAGTTCTAGTATGTAGCCATTTTTGATACGCCTTCTTTTTCCTTTTACAGGCTGCCTTGGCTGTGTCATTCCACGAAGCTGTTTGCTTCATCCTACTATTACACACTACTGTTCCAAGAAATTCTTTATCCACTTCTAGTACTGTGTCCCTGTACCTTGTCCATTCCTTTTCCAATTGTAATTGACTACATTCAACTAACTGGTACCTTTCAGAATTCGCTGTTATGTACTTGTGCCTGATTTCCTTATCCTGAAGCTTCTCCACTCTTAACCTCCTTCTTATGGACCTGACCTCCTGCACTTTCGGCCTCACAATCCCAATTTTACTGCAGACTAAATAATGATCAGTGTCATCAAAGAATCCCCTGAATATACGTGTGTCCCTCACAACCTTCCTGAATTCCTGATATTATATAGTCAATGACAGATCTGGTTCCCCTGCCTTCTCAATTATACCGGTGAATGTTCTTATGTTTAAAAAAAGGAGTTTGTGATTACTAAGCCCATACTGGCACAGAAATCCAAGAGTTGTTTCCCGTTCCTGTTGGCCTCCTTATTCTCTCCAAATTTACCATTAACCTTTTCATACCCTTCTGTTCGATTTCCAATCCTGGCATTAAAATCACCCATGAGCAGAACACTGTCCTTGTCCTTTACTCTAACAACTACATCACTGAGTGCCTCATAAAAACTATCCATCTTATCTTGATCTGTCCCTTCACAATGCGAATATACTGACACAATCCTAATTTTCTTGCTACACACTGTCAAATCTATCCACATCAGTCGTTCGTTTACAAACCTTGTTGCAACTACGCCGGGTTCAATTTCTTTCCTGATGTAAAGTCCTACTCCCCATTGTGCTATTCCTGCTTCGACTCCTGACAGGTAGACCTTGTATTCTCCCACTTCCTCTTCTTTCTCACCCCTTACCCGAATGTCACTAACAGCTAAAACGTCCAGCCCCATCTTACTTGCAGCCTCTGCCAGCTCTACCTTCTTCCCAGAGTAGCCCCCATTGATATTAATAGCTGCCCATCTCATTACCATTTGTTTGCCAAATCGTATCTCAGGAGTCCCTGATTTGTCAGTTAGAGGTGGGACTCCGTCACCTCCAAAGGTCCGAGGCATTTTGCTCTGATTGTTGCCAGCATCATATTTAAAGTACCAGGGAAGCAGATTGCTAGCCTTACTTGCCCCGAGTCCCATTGGGTTTTACCCCTAACGGTTGAGGGACTAACCGGTGGATTTGGTAGTCTTTGCCGGATGAGCGCAAAGGTGACCACGACTCAGAATATGTCCGAGATGCCCAGCCTTATTCCAAAGTAACTGGTATCCCGACTGTCGGGACCATTTACTTGGCCACTCATTCGTTGCCCGTGGTTCATGAACTAGGACATGACTACAGGAACCCACACCATGAACCAATAGATGTCTTCATGAAATATAACTTCCTTTTCTACTAGTAATTCTGCTTGTCACAACTACCTGTCTTAACACGGCTGAATCTCTCCTTAAGCTCACTCGCTAATCAATTGTATTTCTTGCATTTTTAAAACGTTTACACAGATCTCGTTATCCCGAAGGGAAAATAAATGGACAGTATGTAAAGGAATTTGAGAATAATATTAAAACTCAAAATAACAATATTAATTTAGATAGGCACTTCACGTTAATTATTGTCGCTTAGTATATCCTAAAATGACTAAAAAAACGGGAAACAAAGAAAGTTTCCTGCGAGATACATATATCGTTTTATGAAGCTTCCTGCGCCATGTGCCGCTCATGGTGAGCCTTACATAAACAACTCGAGGAAATATTTGACTAATGAAACCCAGTTCGTTTCACTGGACAGCGAAATAATCCACAGAAACGAAAGTAAAATCGAGTGTGCCACAAGAAAAACTGTTTACTATCTAGATGTAGACAAACTAACTTTTAAATGGGATCAGGAACACTATATGATTATTTGGTAATGAAGCGGCTGTGTTTGAGAGAGCTTAGTGTAATTTCAGGAAGAACTTAAAAAAGGCTAGGACAGAATTTGAACTTGGTGTAATGAATGTCAGCTCTCTTAAACGTGGATAAGGCAAGATAATGCTTATTACACAGAGAAAGAGCCGTACATTGTCTCTTTACAAGGTTAAAAGTGTACATGCTGAGGACATCACATTTTGTAAGTATTTAGGCATAATAGAAAAAAAGCAATGTGAAAAGGGACCATCACATAAAATGAGTATTAGGGGAGGCGAAAGGAAGGCCAAGATGTCATGGAAGGATTTAGGGAAAGTGTTGTGTATGTATTATGGCGTATGTGTTACGGAATACACAAACCATATGCTACAGAAGCCAGTTCTAGAGCACTGTCCTTGCGTTTGATGTCCTTATGAATCAGGCATGACTGAACAAATCTCAGTATTCACAGATGCGCTGCCAGGATACTAATATTATTAGGTGAAGTCCATACGGAACTATGAGAGGAGTGCACGGGACTGCTTGGAACAAAGTCGTAGTAGTACCCAAAAGAGCCACTTTAGATAACCTATATTTGGGTATGACTGTGCAGTCACTATGATGTCACCATCGCAAATCGCACCTAGGGATAGTGAAATGAGGTAACATCGATTTGGACCTGAACGGAAGCATACACTTAAACATTTTACACTAATGTTATACACTGTCGAGTCAAATTAGTGTGACCACATGTCAAAAGCGTCAACAAGCACATTTTGCAGTGCGGACGTGCAGTAATGTAATCAGTGAGGTTCTGCAAGGTACCGGCAGGGGTGTGGAGCTATGCAGACTCCAATGGAGCAGCCAAGTGCGGTAGTTTTCTCGGTTGAGGATCCAAGGCACGAACTGACCAACAGAGTAGTCCCACAGAATCTGGACTGGGTTTTATCTGGGGTAAGGTAAGCTTACTCTGGTGCTCTTAGAACCCATCACGTACATTGCGAACTGTGTGGCTCGTTACTGGCATATGCGATCATGCATGTAACGGAGGACTTGGTTCCCAATAATAGATTCACACTTGTGCTGTTCCACTGTACCTTCCAGAATGAGGAGACCACCTAGGAAATGCCACGAAAACACTCCCCAGACCATAACGCTATCCGACGATTGTTGTAGGGCCATACACTACAACGGCCATCTGTCCGACGGAGTATAAAACGTGATTCACCTGAAAAGGCTACCTGTCGCCACTGAGTAGACGGCCAGTTTCGGTATTGGCACGCAGTTTCCAGCCTTTGTCGCCAATGAACCGCATTCGGTATGGTTGCGTGAACTAGGCACCTGCGGCAGAAGCCCTCATGCAGGAACGTTCGCTGAACGGTCGTTGAGTTGACACTGATGGTAGCCCCTTGGTTCAGCTGGGAGGTCAGTTTCTCGACAGTTGCACGTCTGTTCGTCCGTACACATCTCCACAGCCGTCGTCCAACCAAGTGGTGTATGTCCCGTGTTCAGCCACAGTTACTTCGTTACGTGATTCGTATAGCGCCATTTAGCCATGCTCGATATACAGGATATCCGAAAAGTCTTTCCCTGATTACATAAATTGATAACTCAGGCTAGAAGTAAGATAGAAATATGAAACTGGTGTCTAATTGTTTACAAACTATCAAAGTTTTTTCCACACATCAGTAAACTTCCACATGAGCATCCTTGGTAGCACGTAGCACATCTAGGCGATATTCAATTTCCGTCCACACATTAGCCAACATCACTGGAGGGATCGATTGAACGACTGTTGTTATCCATTGCCGCAGGGTTTCAAGATCTGGTATTCGTGTTCGGTAGACCTCGTCCTTGACATAACACCATAAAAAGAAGTCTAATGGGGTTATGACAGGAGAGCGTGGAGGCCAAACCGTTGGCCCATCACTACCAATCCATCGCCCAGGAAAGGTCATATCGAGATAGGCACGGACGTCCAAACCCCAATGAGGCGGTGCACCGTCTTGCTGAAACAAAACATCGGGGTGATACTGAAGCAGCTGAGGAACAGCACACAGTTGCAACATGTCCAGATACACTGCAGATGTGATGGTAGCCTCAGCGAAGAAGAATAGCCTGATAATTCGATCGTGCAATAGCGCGCACCAAACATTCACCTTAGGGCTGCCTCTGGTGCGGTGCAGTCCATTACCTCGCCAGGGGATTGTGAACCCCAAATACGCACATTATGGCGATTCACTACTCCACTGACAAAAAAGGTCGCTTCGTCGGAAAAGGAAATTCGTCTGAGACAACCATTATCGTCCTCAATACGTGATAGTATTTCGACCTCAAAGTCATATCGACGTGTGCTCTCATTGGGCAACAATCGAAGTGGAAGTTTACTGATGAGTGAAAAAAACTTTAATGGTTTGTAAACAATTAGACACCAGTTTCATATTTGTATCTTACTGTCAGCCGGAGTTGTCAATTTATGTAATCAGGGAAAGACTTTTCGGACACCCTGCACTTTAACATCTGCGGCAAGTGAACAATTTACAAACTTAGTCTTCTCGGAAATGTTTTCACCCTTGGCCATAAAGTCTGTGATCAGATCCTATCGGACATCAGATAAATCGCTCCGTTTCCACATTACGATAACGACTGCACTGTTGGCTGCATCCCCTTGCCACGCTTTATGTATCATGCATTGCTTAAGGCTACAATCTACCATTTGTGGTTATTTCACGTTGACGTCGAACATAGGCGGTGGTCAGATTAATCTGACACGACCGGTTAGTAAAGAAAATAGATCGTTTTCATGCATTGTACCCTCTGTGACGCAGAGTATGTATGAATGTGTAGAATTAGGTCACACATGTAAAAAAAATTAAAACTGTCCACAAACCTAACGTTGGTTGGAACACCATAGTGTTTACGAGAAATGGTCATCCTCTGTCATTGCAATCCATTCTGCCAATTATAAGAGGGCGTTCACTTTGACGCGGATGCTGAGCTGCGGTTGTAATATCACATATATAAATAACTGTGAAAGATCCCCTTAAAAAACTTAATGAATAACTGTGGTGATAAACCTCTTACATTATTTGATTTTCCAACAGCTGAGTAAAACTGAACGTACTCAGACAATCCTCTCTTTACTTATTCTGATCATCACTAAACTGACACACAATATTTTTAGCGGAACGCAATCTGACTTTCAATGATCACTACAAAAGAATGGCCCTGACTAACAATAACCTACACCTTTCATGAATCACTTACCTCACAAAAATATCGTTACTCGAACTACTGCAATACAGCGAGCGCCACTACTTCCAGCTAAATAAAAGATTCAAACTACTGAAGGCACTAACTCCTGATAGGCATAGTTAGCAAATGAAAGTTCTTGATAGAGGACAATCAATGTATTTACCTTAATAGCGTTCAAAAGTCATAATATATCAGTTCATGACATCCAGTGTTACAAATTTACTCTCTCTCTCATGGACACACGTCCAGATCATCCGCTCTCAAAACTCCACCATCTCACTCCCCACATCCACCACTGCTGGCGGCTCACCTCCAACTGCTCAACGCTACGAGCTGTTCACATCCAACTGCCCAACACTACAATACCATATACTACAACAATGCAAACCAACCACAGCCTTCACACAGCACAGTCAGTGATTTTCATATAGAGTGTTACGTAGCGTCACCAGCATAAAAACTTAAACATGTAAAATATAAGATATCTGACAGTAAAATTTCCTAAAAGTGTCCGGTGATTCGACCCCTGACCAGCGGATTAATAGTGTGATCCTTGTGCTGTGTCGAACAGCATGGCTATATTTTCCGACGCCAGCGACCGTGTTCTCGGTTATGTGGTATTGGTGCCTCTAGAGTGCGGCCGGTGCGAGACATGTAACCTACTGGAGCTCCGCCGTGGCTGTTTTGGGAATAGGCGCTGGCAGCGGCGGGCAGTCAGCTGGATCTACCGTCCGTAAGCCAGCACGGATTCTGTGGCCAGACCCGGCGGCGCTAAGTCAACAGTCAGTGCGGGATGCGGAAGACTGTGTCGGCAGCAGGCGTTGGAGCCTCGGTTCGTGCTGGGAGAGTAGAAATACACTACTGGCCATTAAAATTGCTACACCACGAAGATGACGTGCTACAGATGCGAAATTTAACCGACAGGAAGAGGATGCAGTGATATGGAAATGATTAGATTTTCAGAGCATTCACACAAGGTTGGCACCGGTGGCAACACCTACAACATGCTGACGTGAGGAAAGTTTCCAACCGATTTCTCATACACAAACAGCAGTTGACCGGCGTTGCCTGGTGAAACGTTGTTGTTATGCCTCGTGTAAGGAGAAGAAAGGCGTACCATCACGTTTCCGACTTTGATGAAGGTCGAATTGTAGCCTATCGCGATTCCGGTTTATCGTATTGCAACATTGCTGCTCGCGTTGGTCGAGATCGAATGACTGTTAGCAGAATATGGAATCGGTGGGTTCAGGAGAGTAATACGGATCGCCTAGCTGGATCCCAGCGGCTTCGTATCACTAGCACTCGAGATGACAGGCATCTTATCCGCATGGCTCTAACGGATCGTGCAGCAACGTCTCGATCCCTGAGTCAACAGACGGGGACGTTTACAAGACAACAACCATCTGCACGAACAGTTCGACGACGTCTGCAGCAGCATGGACTATCAGCTCGGAGACCATGGCTGCGGTTACCCTTGACGTTGCATCACAGACAAGAGCGCCTGCGAAGGTGTACTCAACGACGATCCTGGGTGCACGAATGGCAAAACGTCATTTTTTCGGATGAACCCAGGTTCTGTTTACAGCATCATGATGGTCGCATCCGTGTTTGGCGACATCGCGGTTAACACATATTGGAAGCGTGTATTCGTCATCGCCATTCTGGCGTATCACCCGGCCTGATGGTATGGGGTGCCATTGGTTACACGTCTTGGTCACCTCTTGCTCGCACTTTGAACAGTGGACGTTACATTTCAGATGTGTTACGACCCGTGGCTCTAGCTTTCATTCGATC
Organism: Schistocerca serialis cubense; assembly: GCF_023864345.2. NCBI lineage: Eukaryota > Metazoa > Arthropoda > Insecta > Orthoptera > Acrididae > Schistocerca > Schistocerca serialis. The sequence continues at coordinate 736,986,713 of NC_064643.1, read as the reverse complement.
CCTGCGAAACCGTACATTTCAGCAAAATAATGCATGACCGTATGTTGCAGGTCCTGTATGGGCCTTTCTGGATACAGAAAATGTTCGACTGCTGCCCTGGCCAGCACATTCCCCAGATCTCTCACCAACTGAAAACGTCTGGTCAATGGTGGCTGAGCAACTGGCTCGCCCGCCAGTCACTACTCTTGATGAACTCTGGTATCGTGTTAAGCTCCATGGGCATCTGTACCTGTACACGCCATCAAAGCTCTGTTTGACTCAATGCCCAGGCGTATCAAGGCCGTTATTACAGCCATAGGTCGTTGTTCTGGCTACTGATTTCTCACGACCTATGCACCGAAATTGCGTGAAAATGTAGTCAGATGTCAGTTCTAGTATAATATATTTGTCCAATGAATACCCGTTTATCATCTGCATTTCTTCTTGGTGTAGCAATTTTAATATCCAGCAGTGTATTCCTTAACGACGAGTTGCCGGAGAGGCACTAAGGAAAGCAGTCTAAGGAAAGCCAAGTCCAAGCCGTCACGGAGTTGTCTTGAGCATCGACACTGGATGGATACAATCGGCGTAGGAGCTGCTGAAGTGAGGACAACAGCGTATTGGAATGGGTGTAGCTTCCTCCGCTCGCACGTACAGCGTTGAGGGTACAGAGGATCAGCTTCAGCTAATTGCAACGTGCGCAGTAGGACTGCTTTAGAGTTAGTGGTGGTGTCCTGGTGCTCTTGTGTTCAAGTTCAATTACACTCCTGTGTGTGAAGATACGTTAGGTGAAATCAGTTGTAGCTCAATTCTTCCGGACGTTATGATCATTGATTTATGGTTTGTTGTGGTTACTGCACGCTGGTATCTGCAACAGGTATCTGGGGCTGCTAAAGTTTGTGCAATACTATGTGAAGCCTGAAGAGTGCATAAAAGGACAATATGGGGTCGGAATAACTTGGAGATGCCAGCTTGGCATTTCGGTAACACGGGCAGCCGTCACGGGATCATCTCGGTCAGAAACATGCGATTGGTCAACTAGGTTCCATACACTTATAGTAAAACGAAATTTCCTCTGCTGGGATTGGTTGAAACCAGTGACGCAATAGTTACCTTGTTTCGAGGGTCGTGCTGTTAGTGGTAGTCGAATCAGAGAGGACTACCGTGAATGGGCGTTCTATCGTAGCTCTCATCAGTTGTTGAAAATATCATTATAGTGTTCGTAATTTCATAGTCGCTCGCCGATCAGTGGTGCTGTCTCGTAAAGTGTGGTGGAAGTAATTACAGTGTAGGAAACACTTAGAGTGTGATCTGCCTACGATTGCAGAGTGGATTACTGTTATTTAAATTTGTAAGTGTCCAGTAAATGTGCTGTCAAAACCCACAGAAATAATTGAATGGCGTTTCTTAATAAATATCAAACTGCGTGCTTGTTACTGCAGTTCAAATAGTTAAGATTTCCTCGTGTTATTACCATTGCAGTGCTGCCTCCTGAATTTCAGAATGAGCCGACGACCAGCGTTTCCAGTGCAGCGAAAGGGCATCTCTGAGGACGCCAGTTGAGTGTAATTCAGGAAAACTGCGAGATGTGGCGGATTTTCACGCCTCCAACCACAACTTCGCATGTACAGTCACTCTATGAGCGAAATGCTGGAGCATGACTTGCCTAGGCAAGGAAAGTGTTTTCAACATGCTAAGGTACATTGTGTATTGTATGCACGGAATAGTAAGGTGAATATCTGGTCATAAAGCAAGCGCTTCCTATCAGTGCTCGCAGCGAGCGTGATCGTTTAAGAAGTTTGACGTTATTTGAAACTGTAGAGGTTTTCTGTATCTGGTTATTTAGACGTAAGAGCGGGTAGTCGTGTAGTATGTTGGTAGCTATGTCTTCGTGATTTGTGGTAGCTAGAATGCAGAGCAGCTACGAAGAAGGCTGGTGTGTCGTGCGTAGAGAGGGGGGGGGGGGGGGGGGGAAGATATGTTGCGACGCTGCCAATTTCCTTCCGTCAGTTCACACAATGAGACAGCTGACGGCGCGCTATCATAAACATCGTTCCACAGTGAACTTTAAGAACAGCATTTTTAGTAACGAGAATTCTTACGCGCAGGCGCACACACAATCTTTCACATAGGACTAACTAATGTTCAACTCAATCACAACATTCCCAATCGTATTAAATACCTAGATAATTAATTTCTCCACATTAAGTTCCATATAGCTGAACAAGACAAACTCTGAAAGTAAAACAGCTGTAAAGAAAAACATAAAAATCCAGAAAAACCACTGCATGTGATAATAAGGTATATATGCAAAAGTTTCCATATTTGAAAAATATTTCTTAAATACTCTAATTTATACATATGTGAGTAATAACGAACATTTTTCCTGTTGTATAAGAGAAAGCAAATGAAAGCCCAGCGATGATGCTGAAACCTCAACGAAACGTCTCTGGGTGATAGCACAAAAAGAAACAATTGTGTTTCGCTCAAGACGGATAACTTCCAAAAGAACAGTTTATCTGTAAAGCAAACGCAGACGGAAGAGCTTCAGCCTCAAAACACACACTATTTTGAAACTTCCTGGCAGATTAAAACTGTGTGCCCGACCGAGACTCGAACTCGGGACCTTTGCCTTTCGCGGGCAAGTGCTCTACCATCTGAGCTACCGAAGCACGACTCACACCCGGTCCTTCGGTAGCTCAGATGGTAGAGTACTTGCCCGCGAAAGGCAAAGGTCCCGAGTTCGAGTCTCGGTCGAGCACACTGTTTTAATCTGCCAGGAAGTTTCATATCAGCGCACACTCCGCTGCAGAGTGAAAATCTCATTCTGGACACACTATTTTGTCAGTAATCATGACGTAGCTTCATTCTTACTTTAAATACTGTCAATGTTTAATATTTTATCTTTTGAACGACAACGATTTGTTTCGCTGACAAACGACTTTTTGGATTGCTTGCATTATGCACCCACAGTGATCGAATACATTTAAACCATTTTCAAGGTTTAATAATTTTAGACCATAAGGATGTCAGAAACAGATCGTTTAATGTGTTACTCAAAACTAATTTTCTTTCATTGCGCGACCTGCTACGGCGTTATAGTGTGTGCTCTTAATTGAACGAAATATGTTTGATGAAGAAAACTGCATTGTTACGTGGTCAAATATGAAACTTGAGCTACTAATAATTTTTTAAGCAGCTGCAGGCACAGTCACACAAGTAAAGTCATATGTAGCAGTAATTGGTACTTCACAGTAAGGGATCAAAGCCATTGTCTTCGCCGTCCGACGTATATGAATCAGACTTAGCAAGATTTATGACGAATGGTTCCATAATTGTGTCCCTGCCAGTTTCCCTGTTGTAATCTTCATCTGGCAGTTTTTCTGCGTGTCTTACACAAGTTGTCCATGCAGATGTTGTGCTGCTGTTTATTACCTCATGTGTAAGTCTCTCAACATCAGCAGTTTTGAATGTATTGTGCTTTTCTGAATTATATGCTTTCACCTGAGCCCAAACCAGCTCGATTGGGTTGTAATGGCAATGGTATGGGAGTAATCTAACGATACAGTGTCCGTACTGCTTTGCTATTTCATCTATCTCATGAACTCTGTATGGAGACTTGTGTTGATGGACAAGAACTAGCAATTCTGCTCTGGCATGCGACGAGTTTTGAGGTATTCCGTTAGATTACAGCCATGCAATAATTTCTGCCTTTTTGGAGTTCGTATTTGGAGCTTTGTTCACTTCTACTGAGTGAATAACCGCATTGTCCATGACTATAAATGAAGACGCAGGAATATGTGGCAATAATTGTTTTGTAAACCACCTTTCAAAGACGCTGTTGGTCATTTCTGTGTGGTAATCTTCAGAACTCTTTGCCTTTGAAGCCTTAAAAATCAGCATACCCTGGGGAATAAAGCCAGTATATTCTGATCCGATGTGAAGCACTATAATTTTGTTACCCTAACCAACAGAAAACTTTAATTCACCGTACCCATCCCTCAATTTTCAGCACCTAGCCCTTGCGTGGTTCTGATTAACGAAAGTTTCATCTAAGTAATGAATTCCAGATGTTCCAACTTCTCTGATCTGCATTGTTCTGAAAAACACAGTACCTGCAGCTACAATATCGCTTCGTTCCATCAATAATTTCCTACCATCGTTCGTTTTCTGATACCCTAACCCCATGTCTAAGTATTCTCAACATGGTCAATTTGCTTCCGTTAATATTTTCAGCCTCTTTTCTACGCGAAACTAGTTTCCCTGCTGCTGGATTCTCTCCTTCAGCATGTATGCTGAACACTGTTGTTGTTGTGGTCTTCAGTCCTGAGACTGGTTTGATGCAGCTCTCCATGCTACTCTATCCTGTGCAAGCTTTTTCATCTCCCAGTACCTACTGCAACCTACATCCTTCTGAATCTGCTTAGTGTATTCATCTCTTGGTCTCCCTCTACAATTTTTACCCTCCACGCTGCCCTCCAATACTAAATTGGTGATCCCTTGATGCCTCAGAACATGTCCTACCAACCGATCCCTTCTTCTGGTCAAGTTGTGCCACAAACTTCTCTTCTCCCCAATCCTATTCAATACTTCCCCATTAGTTATGTGATCTACCCATCTAATCTTCAGCATTCTTCTGTAGCACCACATTTCGAAAGCTTCTATTCTCTTCTTGTCCAAACTATTTATCGTCCATGTTTCACTTCCATACATGGCTACACTCCATACGAATACTTTCAGAAATGACTTCCTGACATTTAAATCAATACTGGATGTTAACAAATTTCTCTTCTTCAGAAACGCTTTCCTTGCCATTGCCAGCCTACATTTTATATCCTCTCTACTTCGACCATCATCAGTTATTTTTCTCCCCAAATAGCAAAACTCCTTTACTACTTTAAGTGCCTCATTTCCTAATCTAATTCCCTCAGCATCACCCGACTTAATTAGACTACATTCCATTATCCTTGTTTTGCTTTTGTTGATGTTCATCTTATATCCTCCTTTCAAGACACTGTCCATTCCATTCAACTGCTCTTCCAAGTCCTTTGCTGTCTCTGACAGAATTACAATGTCATCGGCGAACTTCAAAGTTTTTATTTCTTCTCCATGAATTTAATACCTACTCCGAATTTTTCTTTTGTTTCCTTTACTGCTTGCTCAATATACACATTGAACAACATCGGGGAGAGGCTACAACCCTGTCTTACTCCCTTCCCAACCACTGCTTCCCTTTCATGTCCCTCGACTCTTATAACTGCCATCTGGTTTCTGTACAAATTGTAAATAGCCTTTCGGTCCCTGTATTTTACCCCTGCCACCTTTAGAATTTGAAAGGGAGTATTCCAGTCAACATTGTCAAAAGCTTTCTCTAAGTCTACAAATGCCAGAAACGTAGGTTTGCCTTTCCTTAATCTTTCTTCTAAGATAAGTCGTAAGGTCAGTATTGCTTCACGTGTTCCAGTGTTTCTACGGAATCCAAACTGATCTTCCCCGAGGTTGGCTTCTACTAGTTTTTCCATTCGTCTGTAAAGAATTCGTGTTAGTATTTTGCCGCTGTGACTTATTAAGCTGATAGTTCGGTAATTTTCACATCTGTCAACACCTGCTTTCTTTGGGATTGGAATTATTATATTCTTCTTGAAGTCTGAGGGTTTTTCGCCTGTTTCATACATCTTGCTCACCAGATGGTAGAGTTTTGTCAGGACTGGCTCTCCCACGGCCGTCAGTAGTTCCAATGGAATATTGTCTACTCCGGGGGCCTTGTTTCGACTCAGGTCTTTCAGTGCTCTGTCAAACTCTTCACGCAGTATCATATCTCCCATTTCATCTTCATCTGCATCCTCTTCCATTTCCATAATATTGTCCTCAAGTACATTGCCCTTGTATAGACCCTCTATATACTCCTTCCACCTTTCTGCTTTCCCTTCTTTGCTTAGAACTGGGTTTCCATCTGTGCTCTTGAAATTCATACAAGTCGTTCTCTTATCTCCAAAGGTCTCTTTAATTTTCCTGTAGGCGGTATCTATCTTACCCCTAGTGAGATACGCCTCTACATCCTTACATTTGTCCTCTAGCCATCCCTGCTTAGCCATTTTGCACTTCCAGTCGATCTCATTTTTGAGACGTTTGTATTCCTTTTTGCCTGTTTCACTTACTGCATTTTTATACTTTCTCCTTTCATCAATTAAATTCAATATTTCTTCTGTTACCCAAGGATTTCTACTAGCCCTCGTCTTTTTACCTACTTGATCCTCTGCTGGCTTCACTACTTCATCCCTCAAAGCTACCCATTCTTCTTCTACTGTATTTATTTCCCCCATTCCTGTCAATTGCTCCCTTATGCTCTCCCTGAATCTCTGTACAACCTCTGGTTCTTTTAGTTTATCCAGGTCCCATCTCCTTAAATTCCCACCTTTTTGCAGTTTCTTCAGTTTTAATTTACAGGTCATAACCAATAGATTGTGGTCAGAGTCCACATCTGCCCCTGGAAATGTCTTACAATTTAAAACCTGGTTCCTAAATCTCTGTCTTACCGTTATATAATCTATCTGATACCTTTTAGTATCTCCAGGGTTCTTCCATGTATACAACCTTCTTTCATGATTCTTAAACCAAGTGTTAGTTATGATTATGTTGTGCTCTGTGCAAAATTCTACCAGGCGGCTTCCTCTTTCATTTCTGTCCCCCAATCCCCCAATCCAAAACTTTTTTCTCGAAATCCTCTAGCTCACCCACTTCTTTTTTGCTGTTGTGTTGCTTCCCTGGTGATTTGAAAACAACTGAGCGGCCGGCTCGCACAGATGTCTTAGCTACGCTGGATATTCTCTGAACGGTCCTCAAACCAACACCACAGGCTTCAGCTATCTGCTCCTGGCATTTGGCAACGGCCGCGACCCGCGCCTTACGCTGGTGTGAATTCAGCGGAAGATTGTCTCTGAAAGTACTGGTACACACATAACACTATTCCTCCTGCCTGTTTGTGTAGCACTTGGCGTGATCGTTTACCATCACTCATAATGAACACTATGAAGGCACCCAGCGTTCAGCATGGAACACTACGACTGAAATAAACAGTTAGAACGTCCCAACACAGCACGATACGCACAGAACGAAGACAAGAATGTCACTCAATCAATCAAAATGTCACCAACCAGTTTCAACGCGCGATGGGGTCATCTTCAGGGAAATTTCCACTATTTGGTCGCTCGCTGGAGTAGTCCTATAGTTACCAACCGTGCACGGGCAGGATGACAACTCCAGCCAGCGACCAAATGGTGTAAATTTCCCTGAAGATGACCCCATCGCGGATTGAAACCAGCTGGTGACAAAATAAATTACGCGATTGTGACTGTCATTTTGATTGATTGATTATAAATAAACCAATCGCTGCTATCTACAAGCAGTTTTTTGCCTAAAAATTTGAGAATGTCACTACTGTGTGATTGGCTTTGAGTCACGGGGTACACTTCTGCATGGTTCTAAGCATCCGACCCTCACCAACCTTCGTAGTTGTTCTCCACTCTAATAGTACCCAAGCAATAAGTAGGTATTTAGTTTCGTATACTGGATAAGTGAACATTTTATTGCGAAATACGTTACCACTGTCATAAAAATTATAGGCCGTAGACATATATCATGAAGTGTTACGTCATTATTTGGACTGACGGTGGAGAGCCAGATCGGACCGTTTCGTATTAATTGCTGTGACACTTTCAATAACCTATTTTGTGTTGTTCAAGAACTGTTCACGTTTAATCTGGCCTCAATGAATCTTTTGTTTATAATAGTTTTCTATAATTTTTGAGCATGGCTGCGCTTCAGCAACTGTATTTGCAAGAGCATCAATGGATCAGAAATAATAGCCAAAGCGCTAAAGTGGGCGGTTACTACTTTTATATAATGGATTTAGAATGGTTATTAGGAGAATGACATGTACTAGACAGACAAACCTCCCATATTGACTATATGTAGTGTGATTTTACATACTACGTCTTGTGAATTATGTTGTTTTAAAACCGTCGAAGCCACGATAAAGGTTTAATAATCCTGTAATATGAAACTGGTTGATTGTTATTTCTAATCCACTGAAGTGTTTTCTATCTTGTTAAATTGGTCTTTACATGCTAAATAAAGTAGACGTAAAAATATTGGGCTACAAATCTGCACAACTCACCGCCCGTACATAATTCCACCTAAATCCCAAGCTACATACTGACATCACTGAAATAACGAGCCATGTTATTCATTAACGAGCCACGTTATTCATTACAGTAGAGCACAAGATACAGAAAAGTGTGGTGCAGTGTTCGAAGTAATGGGATGAACTAGAATCGAAAACTGATAGAAATTACAGGACGACTGTCCGAATGTAGAATGCACAATTTTTCCCCCTCTCGTACTTAAAATTAGTGAGACGTTATCGTTTAATACATAGGGTTTTGATGGAGCTAACACTGTATTACACATAGTGGGTGAGTCAGAAATCTACTGACATAATTTTTGGCACTTTTCAGGGATATATCCTGAGTACCTTTTGTTTTAACAAATGCATTCTCTCCCGTGACTTGTTACAGATTAGTGCTGTAATTACGTTTTATTCAGTTGGCTATCACAGTTACCTCTGTTTCTGTGAAAATGCCTCGCAAACAGTGTCAAAGCCTGTAATATGCAGTCACAAACCGTGCAACCGAAAACGCAGAGTCATGTTACAGTCGACAAACGTACTGTGATGTGTTCGCCATCGCTGTTGAAACTAGTCGGCGTAACTTCGTTAAGTTGCTCTCCCATTTTATTCAGTGAACTCATACAAAAGGAGTATATCATTCATTTATCCATACAGCAGTGTATGACAATGAGTAACTAACACTGCTGCAAAAACAAACCCGGAACAGGAGCTTGCATCATGTTTTGCAAGTTTTGATGGTGGTTTTGCGCCTCACTTGTTCTACACAGCGTCCCCTCACTTCATTATGAGGCACAGAACGTTCGTACAGCCATGTGAAACCGTAACAAAAGTCTTTCTTTGGGATATTGCTCATCTAGCGGGTCACATTAGCTTAAATGTTAGTTTTCGCGAGAAAGTGTTGATCCTTCATACGAATTTCTGTACTTTGTCTTTTTTTGGTTGTTTCGTCCTGATAACACCAACTGCCGCCAGCTGTGGTGATTTTTTCCAAAAAATAGCTGTCCGTCTGTTACTTTTCAAGTAAGTCGCTGCAGGCATCCAAGCGTCGTTCTTTTGTTTGGGAGTGCACGGGACAAACTTTGCACGCACTTTTTACTTCTTCAAAACATTCCGTAGAGTGTCCTGAATCCTTAATTTTGAAATGTTACTCTCCTGCGATCTGTGACATATTAGCATTGACACACGTCGGCCACATGTCCGCTACTTAACACTCGCTGCTCACTACTAAGTGGTAGAATGCACATCTGTTGTCAGTTCATGTTCCTAGCGTAGTTAGACGATTAACCTGGCTTGTACGCCTGGAAGAAAATCGGTCACGGAACTTTCTGGACGGACACTGTGGGGTAAGAAATCAAACAGATTCACAATTGCGAATAAGGACTAGTATCAGGTTGAAATCTTCCCGTCTCCTCTATATCCTTTTTGTTACGCAACCTTCCCTTCTACAATAACCTATGAAATCTTCCCTTAGCATTTCTATCTCTTGCTTAATAATAACAAATGAAATCTTCTCTTCGAAATTAGTTCTCTTTCTCAGTCTTCGCATACAAATTTAAATGCTGCTTATTAAAAGTGATTTTCTGATTATTGCGACGAAACATAGAACGTGTCGTCGTCGTGGCCCTCAGTCGTTACCTGCAACAACCCAAAACTGTTCCTTACCCCCTTTTCTTTTACTGTTACTGGATCCCCATCTGACTGCTACTTCGAACTGCGACATGAATATACTTACTTTGTTTTACTATACTCTATTAGCTGCTGGTGGGCTGTCATAATAAGTGGCCGTGTTTATTACCAAAGCTGCCGTTATTTCTTAATAGCAAGGCTGATGTTATTCTTTAATTAAGTTGACTGAAGTTACGTAATTCATAGTGAAACTTCATCTTGACAACAGTAAAATTATGCAAAGTTTTACGTTGATGGTTTTTGGGATGGATCGTAATGAGTAATGCAATATTGCTGGCAAAAATTAATTATATTCTGAATGAAGTTATTTTACAAACGTTCAAATGGGACTTACTTTTTACAATAATCTTACAACTAGCATTGTGCAAACATACCTTGAGCAGTCTTGAGTTTCTCAAAAAATAATTCAATAATATTAGTTCCTCTTATGATAATAGTTAGCTGATGTCTCTGTAGTTCCGTTTACAATCTCTTGTAAATCATAGCTGGTGGCTGGCAGACGCACCGCTCCTCTCAACCTCTCGCTTCAGACCTGCTACTGACTCACTTCACATCTCGCTTACTACTGACTTCCTACATGCGGTCTCTCCCCCCAACAATGCTTTCTGGTGCAGACAATCCCTGCTATCATTACAACATGTATCATTGCGCGGTCTTTCACGCTCTTTTCTTAAAATGTGTCCATACGCGGTCTCTCCCGCCCTTTTTAAAATTATATCTATGTTCGGTCTCTCCCGCCACCAATACTTTGGTGCAGACATTCCCTGCTACAATTATTTATAACATGACAAATATTAATTTAATTCTATTAATAAAATATAAACAACTTTCATAAATTGTAGTTTGACAATAGGCAATAGAAATATACACAAGAATGAAATGACGACAATGAAAATTTGTGTCAAACCGGAGTTCGAACACGGATTTCCAGCTGATCGCGCGCCTTACCATTTGACTATCCGTGCACGATTCCCGACAGGACTCAAACTTGCATGTGTCGTCAACCATGCGTCTATGACCTGGACTCGTATACCCATTATGTATACCGGCACAAATTTTCATTGTCGTGATTGCATTCTACAGCTGATGGTAGTCCTTATTCGAAATTACAAATCCATTTGATGTCTTTCGTAACGGCTGTGGTAGCCTCTGTGCCTGTTCCTTTGGACGTGCTTGCATGTGCAAAGGAACTTTGCCTGGTAATCAGAATAACAAAGGCACTGCAGTTATCATAGTGTGGGGTACGTTGGGCTGAATAGGGTCAAAATTAGTTAAGATCCAAATAAAACATATTTTTCCACATGAACGAATTTTTATTGCAAATACTTAATGTTATTTTGACTACAGATTCCAATATATAACACTACGTAAATGTTGTTCACAGTGTCAAAAAATTAATCTGAAGAATGAGCTGCATGACGCTCCTCGCTTTCTTCATGTAAAGCGAATAGAGTCACAAATCCGTCTAATAGGGTCAGTACAAATATGTATGCATCACATTAAAATAGCAACACATTTTACACAAATAAGCTTCTTCTTCCCCACTGCATCAACACAGTTCTCATGGTAACATTCTCTGCCATTGCCTTGGTAGTGAATCCAGTCATCAAGTTTGTCCAATACTGGATCACTGTATTTAATCTTGCAGAGTTCACAATATGTGTCATTATCGTCATCTGCTTCTTCGGATGATTCTGGTGAACCTGACCCCTATGATTCATGTTGCAGATGTTTTCTGTTCTCGCCCTGGTGTTTCTTCAAACTGTCGGACTAGGATTACAATTTCCTTTTCTTTTCCAAACGTTTTCTCGTTGCATTTATATTTTCTAGGTGGGTAAGAACTAGTGCTTTCTATTACCCGGCAGAAAATTTTGCTGTAGTCTTCTTTGGAGACGGCAGCAAGTCGTGGAATGAAACAAAAAAGACTTTGGCGTGTTATTGTTTGGCCTGTCATGAACTGCACTAACGGGAGGAGACACAGACTGAAGTTCAGTTTCTTTTGGTTTGTTTTCTCAGTCCGAAGATACTCTAGCCGGTAAGAACTGGTGTTCAGCTACTGCGTTTTCATTCAACGGACAAACGCCAGTTCAACGAAATGCATTTTGTACAATCTCTGGTCGCTCTCATCGATGCAACCTTAAAAATGTTCCGAAATATGAGCTTGTTGCTCTGCATTGTTCCTCTTTTCTTACGAACGAACTTCATACATCCATTGCTGTAATAGTACTTCAGTGGCTTGAAAATGACCTATCTAATTGCTGTAGGCACTGAATTGTGTGACTTGGTAGGTATGCCGTGCTTATTTTCTTCCAAAAAATTTGGCACATCTAAAGTTCTTTGAGACGCATGACCATCCATAAGTAAAACGCAGTACCTAGGGACCCAGTGTGATTGAAAATGATTCAGTTATTTGAGAAACGCTTTTTCATTAATCCCCCCGCAATCTGTCATTGTTATCAGAAAACCATTTGGAAAACCATCAGTTTTTCAGGTGAAAATCTTATGCCTCTAAATGTGACCATAACAGGGGTAAAGTTTCCTGCATCATTAGCACAGTTTAAGATGGTGACAAGCTGTCCTCTTCCTACACAAGTCTGTGCGTAAACAGTTTTGCTCCATTTTTCAGCAAAACCTTCTGTTATAGGCTTGTTGTACATTCAGCAACCTGATACATCTGCTTTATAAATTAGCTGAATTTTTTCCAGAAAATCAAGACGCTCCATAGGAAATGAAGTCAGTGAAATCAACTTTATTCAAACCGCTACGTTAGGCTAGGAAAGGCCCTTCAGCTTTCCTCAAAGATTGGTTTCGATCCCTGAACCCTTTGTCGTCTGAAAAATTTTGCTTTACTTTGCCGGATTCTGTGAATTCGTAGGCAGCCGTCCTTACAGTTTCTGAATGCAGCGGAAAGCTACAAGCACATAATGAAACGAGTCAATTTCTTCCCCTTTTTAAATACTGTTTGACCACCTTTTAACCTTTAATGGAGAATATTTTCCACTTTTCAGTCGTCTTTGTAGACACGAATGCGCCACTCCAAACAATTCCGTTACAGGCGCTGACTTCTAGCCTCCCGGCAATCCTTAACTGAATTTTGCATCTCATGCTCGGCTCACGAAGTAAACTTTCTTCCTTTTGTACTTTCCATCTACAATAAAATACGAAAACAAAATACTACATAACGAAAAAAAATATAATAATTGAAATAAGTGAAATAGAATTATTGACCCCTCTCACCTATGTTTTTTTTGATCCGATTCACCGAAAATAGAGACTATTTTTTCCCGACGTTGCTAGTCGCGCGTAAGCATATTTACGCGCTGGTAACACCATTACCTCTTCTCCAGTGTATAAACTTATTGTGTAAAGAGTGCTTAGCAACATACTAAACGAACTATCAAAGATGTGTTAGTTGGAATCCAAAGCTATTTTACATAGCAGAATATTATCAGAACTTACTACCGACAGCACAAATTTTTACACGACACGAACACACCTTCCAATGTTTACCACTTTTCAACTCATACACCGAATTCCAACAGTTACCGCTATGTGGCAGCACTTCCTATAACACTTCGTATGTGACGATCAGGTGGGAACCGTAAAATTGAGACGATTCATATCCCGACACGATTTGACCGTCCTTACGCTTGCTACGTAGGGGAAAAGAGATCAGTACAAACGCAGCCACTTGTAATGGGACATCCGAGACCACGGATTATACACTCGAAATACCTCGAAGGTATCTGAGCGCATTCTCCAGAATTTTGGCAATGGTGTTTGAGTTGTAGCTCGTAACTAGACGAACTAATACGTCACGGAAGCTAATTCTTTTAGTTTATTAGAAAAAAAGTAAGAACCACACGAATAATCTATTTTGTTCGATAGAGACATTACTGAGTATTACGGGCCTGATGTACAACATCTGTGCAGATAGAGAGAATCTGTTATGCAGGTAAGAATACCAAATAAATTTCATTTGCAGAGTCTTTTAGTAGTACAGACGTCGTATGAACGTTATGTGTGCTACATCATGGAACCCAGATGGACAAATAAACAGAACTGATATTGGATGACAGTTGCGCAACGGTTTTGCTGCTTATGGTACAGGTGGGTATATTTCAAACAGATATCACGAGAATAAGGCGAGCAAATTAGGGAACGTAAGCGAGACATACCATCATTTACCTGTCGCGTCATACACGAATAAAATTAGACCGATCATGAATAATATTGGTGTGAATTATCCCTCGCAACACAGTACACTTTGATTTACGAAGCGTACACGGTGTCCAGTCATATTACTGTGATCACCTGTCACAAGCCTGAATAACCGCCTTTCGCAGAGTCGGATCGCTGCGAGGCGTGCCAGAAGAAAGTCAGTGAGGTTCTGGAAGGTACGGACTGGGTTATGGAGCCGTGACGACTCCAGTCCAGTGTCCAGTTGCACCAGGCTTCTCGTTTGAGGACTCATGATGGGGACAGTCCGATCGAGGTGCTCCCAACAGATCCTCCATCGGGTTTAAATTCAGGTAACATGGTAGCCAGGGGAGTACGGTAGATTCAACGTAGTGGTTTTCGAAATACGTACGAGCTGTGTTCCACTTTGCATTTTCCTGCTGGCAGATGCCACTGTGCCGAGGAAAAAACAAACTGCATTTAGTGGTGGACTTGGTCCTCAAGGATGGATGCATGCCTGTATCCATCCACTGTCCCTTCCACACTGACGAGATCATCCAGGGAATGCCAGAAAAATATTCCCCAAACCATCAAGCTCCCTACTCCGGTCTAGCCCCAACCGACGACTGCTGTAGGGTGTTTGCTTTCAGCTCCACGCCGATGAAGCACAAAACGTGATTCATCTGAGAAGCCACGTGTCGTCATTCATTGGACTTCCAGCTGCCGTATTAGAGTGCGAGCTCAATCCTTCTTCACCCACTATGGGTGCATGAAGCAGACGCCTGCTGCGGAGTACTATACGCGGCAACGTTCGGTGAACGGTTAATGATAATGCACTGATGATAGTCCCTTGGTTCATCTGATCAGTCGGATACTCAGTAGTAGCACGTCTGTTCACCTGTATGCATATCCGCTGCCGTTGTTCACCCATGTCATCTGTGGCCCATGGTGCACCACCGTTACCCCGGTGTCGCTCTTGTATAGCGCCATTGGTGACAAGCACGGCATACTTTAACTGCAGCGACAAATTTAGTCTTTTCGGAAATTCTTCCACCTTTAGCCCGAAAGCCAAACATCATATCCTTTTAGATGTCATATGATTCGCTCTGTTCCCACATTATGACAATGACAACAGAGGACTGCAACCTGCTCTCTGTCAGTGATCACTTCATCTTGACATAGATTATAGGTGGTGAGCCACATTAATGTGTCTGGATCGCGTATATATTTATTGATTCTCGGTTAAGCTTCTCTTCTTCATCCAGGTTCTGTTTAACGCTTTTCTTAAGGTACATTTAGAAGGGTCATAAAAACTACGTGTTACCGAAAATATTGCAAGGATATGTTGTCAGGCAATATTCCGATCACAGAAATTGCCGAACATCTACGATACCAATGCCTTCCGCTGTTGTCCGTTAGTTTTTGTAGCAATACGTTTTTGGGCCAGATGTATTTATACGAGCCACAATATGGCTGTGGTAGGGCAGTGAAATGGACGACAGCGAGCTAGTGGAAGTGAATGCGATTTTCTTTCACTTGCATTCCACAAGGAAAAATCAGCAAGAAAGAGGCATCGTGGAAGTTATTTTCTTTAAGTAACAAGCTGCCTCCGGAACTTTAACTTGGGTCTAGCTGCTGGATGCACAAGTTACACATAATGTTGAAACAGTAATTTGAATATGTCATTTAAAAGCAATTCGTCAGAGGACTGATAAGACCTGTATGAGACTGTACACCAGTTTTTGGCTGCTGGTGATGCATACAGAAGTCTGATGTACCTCTATAGTGAGCATTTCTCATGGATTTGCTTCTTCGCAGCAGGCGTTGGCAATGTTTTTTTTTTGGAAGGAATCAAGGAATTCATTAAAGTAATTTGAAATAAAAATCTAATTTTATGGTAATATTCAATTTATGTTAACCAGTACAGCGAGAGAACTATTAATTTTACAAATGCGAAACCTCTGCGACCAATGTGTGGAATATGTAAAGTACTGTACACAAACGCCGTAAATAAGGAAGAGGTGGATGGCAAGTTGCTGCCAAGAATATTCAGAATTTTCCCTTTGTATACATTACTTACTGAGTTCCATACGTCTGATAGTAAATGGAAGTCATCGTTGTCTCGTTCGCCCACTTCTACTTCTCTTTAAACAGCAAACAAATCGAGTGCCTTTGCGTAGGAGTAGGAACTTCCGAACTCAAGCAAAATAACATTGTTTCACCTGAATTGGCGCTGCAGCGCTTTAGGCATTACAAACGGAAAGCAGGGCCGATAGTGAGAGAGAAGTGTTCAAAGACTGGGGTAGAGAAACATATGGTACGGCCACACGAAATATTCTACTTCCTGGATGGACATCACAACAACAACTAGTAACAGTTTGGCCCCTACACACCACAGTCTGTTCCATCAACAATACTGTCCTGCAAAACAACGTATATGCGCTTCTGTAGGAAATTCCTTTGTTAGCTATGACCGTTCCATCAAATGATTCACTGCGGCAGAGAAGGAAAGAGAGAGACAGAGAGAGACAGAGAGAGAGAGAGAACGGTACGATGATAAACAATCAGTAATATCCAACATTAAACACAAATCGAATACAGGTACTTCAAATTCGAGGTGAATATCTAGGAGAGTTATGGTCAAAATACGAACCGAACATACAAGTAAAAGAAAAGGAAGACTCCATGTTATGATACAAGGCGGAGAACGTTGCGAGAATTGGGACTGTTATGCTATCTCTGTAAGAAAAACTTAGTAAAACAGAGAGAAAAATTTGATGTTCAAACTAAAGATAACAATCAGAAAGCCGAAATATTACATTCTAGATTTAAAAACGCATTCATGAGAAAGAATTTTACCATTATATCATCGTTTCACCAATACGGGAACAAAAAAAATAAGGATAGTATCGACTGATACATGCACTCGCTTCGAGAATGAACAAATATTGAAAATACTCAGATAGAATATGGAGCCACTTGCTGACTTGCTTAATACTGGAATTTACAGTGAATATGCCGCGGGAATTTCTCCTTATTAACTCTTCTGTGTCAATAATCCGTCGAGCAACGATTATTTCTGTGTAACTTGAGATCACGACAGCCGGCCGCTGTGGCCGAGAGGTTTTAGGCGCTTCAGTCCAGAACCGCGCTGCTACTATGATCGCAGGTTCGAATCCTGCCTCGGGCATGGATGTGTGTGATGTCCTTAGGTTAGTTAGGTTTAAGTAGTTCTAAGTCTAGGGGACTGATGACCTCATATTTTAAGTCCATAGTGCTGAGAGTCAAATCACGACAAAACATACATACTTAATGTCGCACGGACTTAGAGCAGTATCCGTAAGGTTAGTTTGTTGCAGGATACTGGAGAATATCCTAATCTCCAAAATGTCGCATTCCCGAAGGAACTGAAGCTTCATAAATGAATCTCTGTACCAATTTATCGACTCTTTTCTAAGACAAGGCCATATCGAGGTATTTTCACAAATATATAATTCGGTTTACGATCATATTGTGGTAGAAACCAGAGTATCAAAGCGAATTAATAATGCTAAAGAGCAGTGAAAACTAAAACACACGTGCCAAGGGAAGCGTAATTAGACCGTTAATGAATTAAGTATTGATGAACAGTTTATCAAAAAAGATCAGCAGCACTTTATGTAATTTGGTTGTTGGTTGACGATGCTGTTGAGTACATGGAATTTCGTCACTGAATGACAGTACGAAAATGAGTAAAAGGAGATATTTTCTCTTTATGCAGTCCTTTTCAACTGTACATGAAAAGAACACGTCAGTAACAGAAGGAAATAATCTGAGAGTATTCTGCTTCAGGATTCGTGGTAAACATCTGTAGTGTGTCAGATCTTTAAAAAATGCATAAACCGCGCTAGGAATTGATATGATATGGAAGTAAAACGAAAAGGCAATGAAATATGGAGACATGTGTGAACGCAGGCTTTATCACGGTATACAGTAATTGTATTATTTATTGTATATATTATTATTTATGACTTTTTAGCTGGAGTGTCTTTAAATTCGTGCGCTAGCATGACACTTTTATTTAACTTATACCAGATAACACTCATACTGACATCGGTTGCCCCGAAGTACGTACAACACAACGCGCGACTCACAGCCTTCTAACAAATAGTTTGCGTTTGCGCTGCTATTTAGAAAAGAAAATAACGCGAATTTTTATGCAAACTGTAATTATCATTATGGGTTTCAGGGGCTACTAGTTATTTATGTAGCAAATTTCACCAAGATTAACTGACATACTGCGGAGCTTATTGAATGGAATGATTTTTAATATTTCTTTTTCATTACTTGCAAAATAAAACTGGAGAGAATCTCATCTGCCGTTAAGCGGTCAAAATGAAACATACTGAATTCATTCAGTGGTGTGAATTTTACTAAATGAAACCTATCACTACTCTCTTTAACTTAGAAATTAATGAAAGATCAAAACTAAAAAGTCTCTCGCATTTACATTCAATATTATAACGTCAATGATTAATTATAAAAGATCGTCAGCGTAATGGACGACCAAATGCTGCTAGGGCAGAAGAGCTCCCCGCAACTCGAACTTCTGAAAAGACTTGGTTAATGATAATTAATGGCTGCGACCATTAGAGGTGACAACTAAGTCAATAATACGCACTGTGTAATAACAATTTATATTACATTTTGCTAAAAGACAGAAAAAACGTTAATTATCATACAGCGCTACAATGGCGGCCTACCGCTAGCGAAACAAAAACAGGAGAGAAAGTTTAATCAAAGCACTGTCTCTGATCTTCATTGCCTATGTTTCACAGAGATTATACAAAAATCTGTTCTTGGTTAATTACATCGATATGTGTGAGTTTTGATACTAATAATTTACATTCATTAGTATTTATTACACATCGTGCAGACGTACATGGTCTTTAGATAATTTATAGTACACACATCTCATAAAAGAACTCGTCTAAACGTTACGATAATATCGGAAGATTTCATCAATTATGAAGATCTTATTATTCTGGGAATGCGTGGTGCAAAGGCAACCTCAAATTATACGATACTGAGACAGTCTCGTACATTGTTTCACTGCTTGGCACCATTATGAAGAGAACATGACTACACACACGGAAGGGATTGAAAAATGCGCTGTTAGGATCGCGAAGGACCGTACGGTCTACATGGGAGTGAAACACAGATGCTTGAGGAACTTAAAAGGGTGCATTTAGGAGACTTAATTATTATCGTAATGACTGAATGTGGAATATGAAGAAAACTTGCTAACTGTAACAGATGACCAAATATTATCAGGTTGAACAAAAAGTAAAAATACATAATATCTTTAAACACAATACATGTAATCATGAGCCATATCATTAAGAAATGCTTTAGAGGCACTAGCAAATTGCTACCGACGAAACTTCATAAATACTAATATGGAACCCCATTTTGTTTTCCGTTCACAAATTTCTCAGTTTTTCACATTAAGCAAAGGAAGTGTCGGAAGTTCATACTTTGGGATGTATTTTAATGTTTCCTCTACTTTTCGAGTACTATGAAATTAGGTTTAACACGAAGTCGGACATTTTTGGCTCTTCAGATTTTAGGGTGCAAATATTGAATATCCCATTCATTTCAAGTTTCTCAATGTTAAAACAAGCCCATTCACACAAAAATGGATTCTGGATGTTATTGGCTTTGCTACTTAAATGTCCTCTGATGGAGATCCCTTCGAGTAAGTCCAAAACATTTAGTTTCCATTGTCGTGCTACATTCAATGAGCTGTTGTTCCAGTTTCAGAGATAACAAAGTTTTTCACCCAAGTTTGGCGAGCTACTAGCCCCAGCAGAGTGGCATTTGGAACTTGGAAAGTCTTCGCCGCTTTCAAGCAGCCCATCTTCTTTTCACTAAGACTTTTAATTACTGCTCACATAGCAGACTCATCCCACTGCTTTAGACCTAGTAAAGTCACTTCTGAAGCAGTTCCTATAAATAAAGCAGGTTGTTAAAGTACTATACAGATATGGAATACTGGGGTACAAACATGGAATACTTGTATATCATTAAATTTAAATCGGCAACAAACACGCCATTTTACAGCTTAATGTATTAGCTAAACGTCTGTTTAGAAAACGTAACAATTTATGTATTACGACAAGAATGAAAGAGAAAATTACCGACCTGCAACAATTACTCCAAATTCGTTAAAAAAGCTTTACTTACTCGAAATGGCTGGCAACTGCAGTTTGAGTGTATCCCAATGCAGTTTACAGCTGCTGAACGTAGTTCTGAAGTAGCTCGTCAGAGCGTAGCACTTACAAGGCGAGAGACCATAGTATTTCATATTACTATCATCATTCCATATTTGTACCTCTAATTCTAGTAAAAACACTATAACTCACAGAAACAGGTAACTGGACAAGTTGCGCTGATATTTCACAGGATACTTGCCAGATCGACATATCATCCGAAGTCATGCCACTCCACATTCCACCCGAATCCTGGAAGCAGATTGCTAGCTTTCTAACTTTTTGAAAGATCGAAATATAACCCTGAAACCAAGGATTTAGACTCCATCAAAATCTATAGTGATGTCACACAATATCGTTCAAAGAAAGAGAGAGTGAGAGACAGAGGGCGACGGTAAGAGAGAGGAGTGAGAGAGAGAGAGAGAGAGAGGGGGGGGGGGGATAGAATGAGAGAGCTAGAGAGAGGGTGTGTGTGTGTGTGTGTGTGTGTGTGTGTGTGTGTGTGTGTGAGAGAGAGAGAGAGAGAGAAAGAGAAAGAAAGAGTGTATGAGAGAGAGAGAGTAAGAGGGGGGGGGAGGGGCAAATTAATGAGTTAAAATGCAGATGATGAAAACAAAAATGGAACACGTTTCTGACTTTAATTTTCTTTCACATGTTACTGATTTTGCAAATGTTCTCCTGTAATTTCACATTTTGACTAATATTTGGTCAGTTTACAGTATCGCCGTCCTATTAGTTCTGCGGAAAGCAAATACTCGTCAAGCCCTCTTTCAAAGTCTCTCCGTATCATGCATGAGTCTATAAATACTTCCCTTGCGTACTATGGAGCTAGTTATTCGAGGTAGTGGCGTGATGTTCTCTCATGCATATAGAAAATGTAGGGATTCAAGGCAGCCCACCCGAAAATAATGCTGTGCGTCACAAACTGCACTCAAAATAGAATAACCTACATCCTGACGGACGTAACCTTCTTCATTAAAGAGCTGATTGCAGCTTATAGCTACATACATCCACCCCATAGCGCACCGTACTCGTAGAAGGCAGGCAGAAAGAAGCAAAATATCACGTACTTCACAGAGTATGTTCAACCAAGGGAGATGACGACTCCATCAACAGCTGTCAGCGTACCATATGCAGATGACCTTGCAGTACGCATCATATAATCGAGTGTCACTCCCTCAATATGCAGATGATAATTCTGGTTGTCTTACTAATACCTTGTACAAGTTGCGTTCAATAAAATCTTAATAAAACCAATATTCTATACTAGTAAATGACAAAGAAGAAAGAGTTCCTCGCCTGTGATTCTGTAACTCCAGTCGTCGCGTGTGATTTTACTCTCTTGTTTCAAAAATGGTTCAAATGGCTCTGAGCACTATGGGACTTAACATCTGAGGTCATCAGTCCCCTAGACTTAGAACTACTTAAACCTAACTAACCTAAGGACAGCACACACATCCATGCCCAAGGCAGGATTCGAACCTGTGACTGTAGCGGTCGCGCGGTTCCAGACTGAAGCGCCTAGAACCGCTCGGCCACCAGCGGCCGGCACTCCCTTGGTGGAAGAACTCATTCACGTCTTCCACTGCTATGAGGTTCTCATTTTTTGGTGATTTGCAAATCGTTATTCTTTCACTACCTTCAACCACTTTCGTTCTTGTCTTATTTATTGTAATAAATAATCTCTGCGGAGTATGCTGTCCACTCCTGCAATAAGATTCTTGTCTTCTTTAGATGCGGAATTGCTTTAGCACTCGGTGGAGTGTGTGAAATCAAATGGCACCATTTTACTTGACTTTTCTCTACCATCCATTCGTAGCCTCGTTAAATCGCCAGTTACGCCATTCTGTCAGAGTTCATACCTCACAGCGTTTTTTTCGGCGGGGGGGGGGGGGGGGGGGAGGGATCATCAGTCTTCTGCTAGGTTTGATGCAGCCAGCCACGAACTCCTCTCTTGTGCCAGCTTCATCTCGGAGTAGCACTTGCAACCTACGTCCTCAATTATTTGCTGGATGTATTCCACTCTCTGTCTTCCTCTACAACTCCGTCTACTACCATGAAAGTCATTCCCTGATATCTTAACACTTATCCTGCCTTCCTGTCTCTTCTCCTTGTCAGTGTCTTCCACATAATCCTTGCCTCTCTAATTCTGCGCAGAATTTCCTCATTCGTTATCTTATCAGTCCACCTGATGGTCAAAATTCGTCTGTAACACCACATATCAAATGCTTCGAAATTCTCCTTTTATTCGCTCCGTGTTTCCCCACAGTCCACATGTTTCACTACTATACAGCGCCGTGCTCCAAACGTACATTCTCAGGAATTTCTTTCTGAAACTACGGCTTATGTTCGATACTACTAGACTTCTGTTGGCCAGGAATGTCCTTTGTTCCAGTAGTAGTCAGCATTTGATGTCATCCTTGCTCCGTCCGTTATTTGTTATTTTGCTTTCTAGGTTGTAGAATTCCTAACTTTATCTGCGTCGTGACCGTCAATCCTTATGTTAAGTTTCTCACTATTTCTCGTTACTTTTGCATTTCTTCCATTTACTCTTAATCCATATACTGTGCTCTTTAAACACTTCATGCCATTCAGCAGATCCCGTATTTCTTCTATATTTTCTTTCAGGATACCAATGCCATCGACGATTCATATAATTGATATCCTTTCACCCTGAACTTTTTTCCACTCTTTAGGCTTTGTTTTATTTCCATCATTGCTTCTTCGATGTACAGATTGAAGAGTAGAGGAGAAAAACTACATCCCTGTCTTACACCCTTTGTAATCCGAGCACTTCGTTCTTGGTCGTCCACTCTTATTATTCCATCTTGACTCTTGTACATATTGTATATTACCCGTCTCTTCCTATAGGTTACCCTTATTTTTCTCAGAATTTCGAACATCTTGCACCATCTGACATTTTCGAATGGTTTTCCGAGGTCGACAAATCCTGCGAGTGTGTCGTAATTTTCCTTTAGTATTGCTTTCATTATCAACCGCAAAGTCAGAATTGCCTCTCTGGTGATGTACATTATTCCTGTCAGCAACTTTGTCCGCAGCTCGTGGTCGTGCGACAGCGTTCTCGCTTCCCACGCCCGGGTTGCCGGGTTCGATTCCCGGCGGGGTCAGGGATTTTCTCTGCCTCGTGATGACTGGGTGTTGTGTGATGTCCTTAGGTTAGTTAGGTTTAAGTAGTTCTAAGTTCTAGGGGACTGATGACCATAGATGTTAAGTCCCATAGTGCTCAAAGCCATTTGAACCATTTGTCAGCACCTTGGATGAATGAGCTGTTAAGCTGTGCGATAATTCTCGCAGTTGTCAGCTCTTGCAGTCTTCGGAATTGTCTTAATGATTTTGTTTCGAAAATCAGGTGGTATGTCGGCACTGTCATACATTCTACACACGAACGTGAATACTCGTTTTGTTGTCACTTTCTCCAATGATATTAGAAATTTGCATAGAATGATATATATCCCTTCTGCCTTACTTGATCGTATGCCATCCAAAGTGCTCTTAAACTCTGATTGTAATGTTCGATCTCCTATCCATTCTAGGTCGACTTTTGTTTCTCCTCGTACCAAATGAGAGAGGCCTTCATAGAGGCTCTCATAGAGGCCTCCAGTATACTCTTTCGACCTATCCGCTCTCTGATCTGCATTTAACAGTGGATTTCTTGTTGCATTCTTGATGTTCCACCCTTGCTTTTGATTTCACAGGTTACTTTAAGTATCCTGTATTCTGAGTCAGTCCTTCCGACAATCATTTCTTCTTCGATTTTTTCACATTTTTCATGCAACCATTTCGTCTTAGCTTTCTTGCGTTTCCTATTTATTTCATTGCTCAGCAACTCATATTGCCGTGTTCCTAAATTTCCCAGACCATTTTTGTTCTTCCTTCTTTCATCGATCAGGTGAAATATTGCTTCTGTGTATGTGTATTGTAACTATGGCCCTGAACCAGTCTTGCACCTGCGTGTGTCCGTAAAAGTTTCCACGGAAGTGGAGCCCAGCAAGCAGTGCCGTAGCTAAGCTAAATTAAAATGGCAAACTAAGCAAAATTTATTCAAAAGTATGTGTACCGCCACTTGCAATGGGGACAGAAGCAACATATTTCTTGCGTCGGAATAATTCTGGCTCCTAATGTTCTACAATATGATGTCCATAAAAAAGATTTATAGCAAATAAATATTTTATAACTTCAGTTTCAAGATCGTGTTTACTCAAAAAATTTGTCTGCACAAAAGATTTGTTTCACACAAGGTAAATACGGGGGAGGAGATCTACCTGTTCAACTAGCTGTGAGCAAATCTATGTATGTTTCAACGGAATTTTTGGTACGACAAATTATTTTTCACGAGTGTTCTAACTACGTGCAAGTAAGTAAAGCTGTAAATTTACCTTAAATCAATTCTTCACACACCTCTTCTCAAAGTCCATAATTACTCTCATCATTGTCTTATTCGATCATTTCCATCAAATCTGCTTTCAGTACTTAGCAGCTAAATTCCATTTAAAAGATCCCTAACTATTCAAAAAAAAAAAATGGTTCAAATGGCTCTGAGCACTATGAGACTTAACATCTATGGTCCTCAGTCCCCAAGAACTTAGAACTACTTATACCTAACTAACCTAAGGACAGCACACAACACCCAGTCATCACGAGGCAGAGAAAGTCCCTGACCCCGCCGGGAATCGAACCCGGGAACTCGGGTCCTAACTATTCAGTTTCACGTCTTCTTCGAAACGCATCTCGACTAGTAATAAGCCTGCTCTCTGTGAGTGCTCTCTGGCAGAGACGGCGTAAAAATACAACCAAAGATCGTGGACCAATGTCACTTGTTCTCAGACGTGTACATAACGATGTATAAAAGAAAAGCGTTAACAACTGTCTCACCACGACTAACGTGACATGCACACATCAGATATACAATTTTTATTTTATTGGATACTATTTTGTGTCATTAACTACACTACGTGCCACTGAAATTGTTACACCAAGAAGAAATGCAGATGATAAACGGGTATTCATTGGACAAATATATTATACTATAACAGACATTTGATTACATTTTCACGTAATTTAGTGCATAGATCCTGAGAAATCAGTACCCAGAAAAAACACCTCTGGCCGTAATAACGGCCTTGATACGCCTGGCCATTGAGTCAAACAGAGCTTGGATGGCGTGTACAGATACAGCTGCCTATGCAGCTTCAACACGACACCACAGTTCACCAAGAGTAGTGACTGGCGTATTGTGACGCACCAGTTGTTCGGCCACCATTCAGCAGACGTTTTCAATTGGTGAGAGATCTGGAGAATGTGCTGACCAGGGCAGCAGTCGAACATTTTCTGTATCCAGAATGGCCCGTAGAGGACCTGCAACTTGCGGTCGCGCATTATCCTGCTGAAATGCAGGGTTTCGCAGGGATCGAACAAAGTGTAGAGCTACGGGTCGTAACACATCCGAAATGTAACGTCCACTGTTCAAAGTGCCGTCAATGCGAACAAGAGGTGACCAAGAAGAGTAATCAATGGTACCCCATAATATCACGCTGAATGATAATCCAGTATGGCGATGACGAATACGCGCTTCCAATGTGCGTTCACCGCGATGTCACCAAACACGGATGCGGCCATCATGATGCTGCAAACAGAACCTGGATTCACCCGCAAAAAATGACGTTTTGCCATTCGTGCACCCAGGTTCGTCGTTGAGTACACCAACGCCGGCGCTCCTGTCTGTGATGCAGCGTCAAGGGTAATCGCAGCCATGGTCTCCGAGCTGATGGTCCATGCTGCTGCAAACGGCGTCGAACTGTTCGTGCAGGTGGTTGTTGTCCCGCAAACGTCCCCATCTGTTGACTCAGGGATCGAGACGTGGCTGCAAGATCCGTTACAGCCATGTGGATAAGATGACAGTCAACTCGACTGCTGATGATACGAGGCCGTTGGGATCCAGCACGGCGTCCCGTGTTACCCTCTTGAACCCACCGATTCCATATTTTGCTAACAGTCATTGGATCTCGACCAACGCGAGCAGAAATGTCGCAATACGATAAACCGCAATCGCGATAGGCTACAACTGCTGTTTGTGTATGAGAAATGGGTTGTAAACTTTCCTCATGTCAGCACGTTGTAGGTGTCGCCACCCGCGGGCGCCAATCTTGTGTGAATGCTGTGAAAAGCTAATCATTTGCATTTCACAGCATCTTCTTCCTGTCGGTTAAATTTCGCGTCTGTAGCACGTGATCTTCGTGGTGTAGCAATTTTAATGGACAGTTGTGTATAACATTATTTGTGGCAGCATATTCAGCGGTAATTATAATAGAACATTATACTTTTTCGGGTTTTTGCAGAAACGTGGCTCTGAGAGGAATTTCTACAGTAACAAATCGAAAGACCCCAAGAGGGTCATCTCTCACACACACACACACACATATGAGTTAACGCCTAAATGTCTTCCTCATCTCCTTTTATGTGGAGAACTTGCTCTACTACGACGTTGATCGCTCAGGAGAACGGAGCTAAACTGCATTTCTGCGTCTCGATAATCGACCCTTCCAGTTCCTCTCATGCATGATGTATCAGGCGTTGCATGTTGCGCTGCCCTGCGTGTGACGCTTGAAGTGATGCATCATGCACGTATTTTTCACTGTGCAACGACTGATGCAGATGTCGGCCACAGCGACATGTTTATGAAACAAAACGTGTTATTACTGCTGCGGGCACACTGATGGCTGTTTACCGGAGTTTCATGCAATTTAAGGCCAAGAAATTCGATTGCTATACTAGTAAGAACACTCTGTCTCGTAAATGTGAAAGGGGAGGAGAGGACTCACATTAATTTCCTGCGAGGGAAAGAGACCTAGCAAACGACGCAAAATATCCTATAGTACAAAACTCCGCTGAAGAACTGTGTTTATGTTGTCAAACGTACTAATTTTACCATCTGGTAACAGTTACATAGTACCTACAGTATTCGTAACTGAAACGGTATAGCTTGCGTGAAATCTGAACGAATAATTTTTCTGTTTGCCTGATAACATAGAGATACATGTAATACTTTCTGTGTTAACAATTTATTGCTTTTGACATTGGCTGATAACACGACAAAAACATAACGAGCTAAACGTGCGTCGCTACAGCACGCTTTTAAAATCTGATGCTTTGAGTTATTAGGAGAATAGCGGCGAACGACGATATTTCACTGCAGAGGGACCTTTGCGCATTTCCTACTGGCCAGTATCCGTGAAAAGGAATTCTGTTTACAAAGATCGTATTTGGTTTTGTTTCCTGCTATGTCTTTGTATAAAATAAAGACGTAGAAAATCTTGAGGTCCGAATTTTGAAATGATCTCGTCCACTCGTGATTTCGGAGATGTGAGTCATCTTGAACAAACTTTTTTCAATAGCAGCCATTGTTACACTGACATAATCTAAGTTAAATCTGACAGCGACTTAACTGAGAACTAAACGGACTAATCAAACCGGTAGATTTTACAGAAGAGTAAATTTATGACAAAATGTCGAGTGATCGTAGCTTTGAGAAAAAAAAAAATTATGTATGATTGCGTTTAAGGGATGGACATTTAAAATTCGTAACAGGTAGCACATTTTAGTTCTAACAAGGTAGCTAGGACTTTTGTGCAGTGTGTACTCTCCTTCACTGTCATACCCTCTAATTCGTACTCGTCCGATAGACTTCAAACTGTAGTATTAAAAAAATAAAAGGTAACCATTCAGTATGACTGAAAATGAGATGTTTATAGTTTGATGTATTGCCGGTTTCGACTTGTAACGATAAGATGAGGACTAAATCACAAAAAATTTGATTCAACAGTGGACAGTTTATATATATATATATATATATATATATATATATATATATATATATATATATATATCAAGAGAGACGAGGAAACAAACAAATTAATCATTTAAACGCCATATTGGATAACGTAAATGTGAACGCAACAGAAATGAACTGGAGGCGGACGGAGGACGTAAAAATATTCTGGAGCTTCACATCATATTATATTCGATCGATATACTGTTAAAGAGGTAGGTAAACGAAAATAGAAAACATGCATGAGTAACGCAGACAGTCCTATCTCCAGAGCGTAATGCAGGGCAAATCAAAAGGAGGCTTTTATATAACAAACTGTGGGTAAATATGCTACATTATTTCATCTACATATAGAAATATATTCCCCAAACCATCATACTGTGCATGTCGGAGGGTAACCTATACCACTACTGTCCCTCCTCCTGTTCCACTCGCAAATTCAGCGAGGGAGAAACGACTGGCTATACGTCTCCATAGAAGCACTAATTTCTCCTGCCTTGTCTCCACGTTCCTTAAGCGAAACTTACGTTGCCGTCCGTGGAATCATGCTGCAGTCACCGTCAGATGCCCATTCTCCAAATTTTCTTTATAGTGTTTCGCAAAGTGAACATAGTCTTCCCTACAGACATTCCCATTTGAGTCCACAAGGCATCACCACTATAAATGCTTGTTGATCGAAACCACCGGTGACAAATCTAGCAGCACGCTGCACGCCTCGATTGTCGTCTAATTCCGTCCGCCAGGGATCCCAGACACTAGAGCACTGTTCAACATCGAGTCGCATTAGCGTTCTATACGCCGTCTCCTCCGCATACGAGACCCTTCTTTTTCTTTCTTTTTCCTTCGAATTCCGATCGGTCGCGAAATGGAAACCATAGTGAAAATCAAATAGGCTTTATTCGGAAAATTTGATTTCCCTATATAGTTGTAGGGGCAACGGGGTGACCACACAGGCCCCCATGCGCTGTTGCCATTTTTCGGAGTGCACTCAGCCTCGCGATGCCAATTGAGGAGCTACTCGAACGAATAGTAGCGGATTCGGTCAAGAATACCATCATAACGACCGGGAGAGCGATGTGATGACCCCACGCCCCTCCTATCCGCATCCTCCACTGAGGATGACACGGCGGTCGGATGGTCCCGGTAGGCCTGAAGACCGAGTGCTTCATATAGTCGTAGACTCTAAGCTTCAAAACTTTATCCGCATGGCTGTAACGGATCGTGCAGCCACGTCTTCATCCCTGAGTCAACATATGGGAACGTTTTCAAGACAACAACCATCTGCATGAAGAGTTCGACTAGGTTTGCAGCAGCATGGACTATCAGCTCGGAGACCATGGCTGTGGTTACCCTTGACGCTGCATCACAGACAGGAGCGCCTGCGATGGTGTACTCCACGACGAACCTGGGTGCACGAATGACAAAACGTCATTTTTTTTGGTGAATCCAGGTTCTGTTTACTTCTTTATGATGGTCGCATCCGTGGTGGCCGACATCGCGGTGAACGAACATTGTAAGCGTGTATTCGTCATCGCCATACTGGCGTATCACCCGGCGTGATGGTATGGGGTGCCTTGGTTACACGTCCCGGTGCCCTCTTGTTCGCACTGACGGCATTTTGAACAGTGGACGTTACATTTTAGATGTGTTACGACCCCTGGCTCTACCCTTCATTCGATCCCTGCGAAACCCTACATTTCAGCACTTTCTCCAGATCTCTCACCAATTGAAAACGTCTGTTCAATGCGGGCCTAGCACCTGGTTCGTCACAATACGCTAGTCACCACACTTGATGAACTGTGCTATCTTGTTGAAGCTGCATGGGCAGCTGTACCTGTACACGCCATCCAAGCTCTGTTTGACTCAATTCATAGGCGTATCAAGGCCGTTATTACGGCAAGAGGTGGTTGTTCTGGGTACTAATTTCTCAATATCTATGCACCCAAATTGTGTGAACATGTTATCACATGTCAGTTCTAGTATAATATATTTGTCCAATGAATACGCGTTCATCAGTTGCATTTCTTCTAGGTGAAGCAATTTTAATGGCCAGTAGTGTAATAGGACATATTTGGCAAACTGAGAAAATACCTGAGTACTGGAAAACTGCCCTAATTCATCCATTGCATAAAAAAGGGGATCGAACCGATATTAATAATTACCGAGTAATCTCTGCTCTCCCAGTCGCATACAAAATTCTCTCTCAGTGTTTACTTGATTGAGCCCAAGAACAGCTAGAACGTAAAATTGGTGAATACCAAGCAGGCTTTACACCAAACGTATCCTGTCCGGAACGATTTATTGCTTTAAAACTAATCCTCAGACACCAAAGGATTTCAAATGACAATGTTATATTTACATTTGCGGATTTTAAAAAAGGCTTGCGACTCTGCTGATCGTGAATCTCTTTTCAAAATTTATTGGAACATGGGGTAGACAATAAAACTCTAACACTGGTGAAGGAAAGGTTAACCGACATTAGATCTAAAGTTAATTTCATCCTATCTGGCGGTTTAAAATTGAATCATATGATGCTTATTTGTGGTGTACACTTCTACCTTGGATTGTGAATCTTAAAGTTTCTTGAGAGAAAGAACCTTTTGCTCTTATATTGCTCTGTTACAGTTCTTATTATTGCATTGAATCTATTTGCTATGTAACCAGTCTGGCACAGTTTTATGATTTTAAACTCTGCAGTGTCTTTTAGTCAGTGCTATTGGAGGCGTTTGATGTTTAATAAGTGTAACTTAATGTGTTCTGTTATAATACAGAGAAAGTTCACAGTGCGAATCGCGTTCTGTCTCCCATCGGCCCTGTCCTTCCTATGGCAGACAGACTGACACGGGTTCTGTTTACCGGATGGAATACGTAAATCATTGTAATCGGCGTAATGCTAAGTGAGATGTGCTGAGTTGAGGAAATACATCGAGGGGTCGACAGATGAACACCAACAATGGAAACTGTAGCGTGAGATTGGAGGTGTGGCTCTCATGTCGCTTGAGTGTTGATGTGGTGCGTCATTGGTCGATGTTAAAAAACTGTTTCATCGGTGTTATGTGTGTTGATTTCCAGGTCTGCCACGGACAAGGAAACTAATAACCAACTAATATCTGGGTCATTAATCTCGAAATTACAGTACGCAGATTTCCAAGCCGCGTGAATGATGTCCGTGTAGGGTGTATATATATGCACTCACTACTTCGAGTCACCATAGTGCTTGAAGACCCATATAATGAAGAACTGTGTACTGAATAACAATATTTTCTGTGTGTCATCAACCACAATAACTGAGCAGTCTTGCATAAATTTAGTTAAAACATGTTTTGGCCTTACGTGTTTCTCTTCTGATACGTCCTTTCGGAGTATAGTATTCGCTGTTCTGTACGTATGTATACTCTACAAGACGTCCTCTCGCAAGTTGGCCCACATTGATTTAGTACGTGAACACAACTGTCTTGATTCTTCAAATTAACTCCGTCCAAAATGTTCCGAAACTGATTTCATTCATAGCGCATAAGTGAGGTCAACGCAGTACCTAAGCTACGGTAGAGGCTTTAGCTAACAACTGTAAAGAACAAATGTGGATTAGAGCCGTGTTAGGCAGTGAACGTGCAACCATGGTGTGTCGGAGGTGTGTCACAGAACGCATTGGAACAACAGCTCTAAACTTGTTCTTCGAGACATTATCAATAATGTTAATCACCCGCGTAGTATACGCGGGTCCGACGTATCAATAATGTTATGAAGAAGATTAAATTTCATGCAATGTTCGTCCACACACGTAGACACCCACACCTGCTGACATGAAAAACGCGGACAATTCCTTCCTGCAAAAACAAATCATTGAGGGGAATGAAACTTAATGTTATAATACGAATCTTCCACAAAACGACAAAATATAGAAATTCACACACAAGGTCAAAGCTTTGACGGTATAACCAATTTTTGGCCAATGTGAAGTGCGAGTTGGACAACATTCTAAAGAATGACTTTAGGAACAGTTTAGCGCGGTTCTGTGAATGATCTGTGCGTTATGTTGAAATCGAGGGAGACGGTGTAGAATACCAGAAACTTAAGGTTCCTCTATATTTTTTATTTATCCAGTATTAAAACTTCTTGGACTCATGTGTAATTAGATTTCCTTAGACTTTATCCTGATATGTATACAATGTAATCGGCGATTTATGGACGAGTCGAAGGTAGAAGATGCTGTGATATGCAAACGATTAGCTTTTCAGAGCATTCACACAAGGTTGTCATCCGCCGGTGGCGACACCTACAACGTGCTGACACGAGGAAAGTTCCCAACCGATTTCTCATACACAAACAGCAGTTGACCGGCGTTGCCTGGTGAAACGTTGTTGTGATGCTTCGTGTAAGGAGGAGAAATGCGTACCATCACGTTTCCGACTTTGTTAAAGGTCGGATTGTAACCTATCGCGGTTGCGGTTTATCGTATCGCGACATTGCTGCTCGCGTTGGTCGAGATCCAAAGACTGTTAGGAGAATATGGAATCGATGGGTTCAGGAGGGTAATACGGAACGCCGTGCTGGATCCCAACGGTCTCGTATCACTAGCAGTCGAGATCACAGGCATCTTATCCGCATGGCTGTAACGGATTGTGCAGCCACGTCTCGATCCCTGAGTCAACATATGGGGACGTCTTCAAGACAACAACCATCTGCATGAACAGTTCGACGAGGTTTGCAGAAGTATGGACTATCAGCTCGGAGACCATGGCTGCGGTTATCCTTGACGCTGCATCACAAACAGGAGCGCCTGCGAAGGTGTACTCAACGACGATCCTGGGTGCACGAATGGCAAAACTCCTTGTGAAAGCACTTGCCGCATTGCTCCGACACGGTAAACTTTTGATGCACATGTTTAATGTTGTGGATTGGCAAGATAGCCAACCCACTATGAGGAAGCCGAAAGGCACGCGTTTAAACTCACGCAGGCGTGCGTGAGGTCTGGAACAGGACAAGGAATTGAGACTAGCAAAAAAACGTACGTATCTTCTGGAATACTTAACTTTAATCCATAATTGGTGAACATCGCTCTAGACGGTACATGTTTTACAGCATCAATAGTAACTGGTAATGGCGCCTTGCCAGGTCGTAGCAAATGACGTAGCTGAATGCTATTTTAACTATCGTCTCGGCAAATGAGAGCGTAATTTGTCAGTGAACCATCGCTAGCAAAGTCAGCTGTCTAACTGGGCGAGTGTTAGGAAGTGTCGCTAGACCTGCCGTGTGGCGGCGCTCGGTCTGCAATCACTGATAGTGGCGACACGCAGGTCCGACGTATACTAACGGACCTAGCAAGTGTGGTGTCTGGCGGTGACACCACATGTAACTTGAGGATGATTTATATCAGAATATTTTAACGATCTGAAGATGGTGTTAAGCCGAAACCAGTCATAAAGTGTAAATAAATCTATGTGATCAAGACGCACTTGTGAAAATAAAAGTGCGATAAATAAAATAATCGTGGACTCATTTACAGACTTCATGTATTCAAGCAAATTTTCTTTATTTCTTTGTTTATTTGTACGTTTTACACTGACGCCTCATGTGTGACGACACTGTAAGACCTGAAATGTTTTAATTAGGCTTGCGGAACATTTGTACTGAGTGTTATCAGTGTCACAAAGTTTTTGCATTTGGAGATCAATTCTCCAGAATTATAAGCTCATATTAAAAAAGGAAACATCAGCCAATAAGCGAATAGATTTTGCCACTTTGGGAAAGGTGAGACAAGGTTTCAAAGATTCAATAAGGAAGAAATAAGCTTAGCCAAAAGCTTTAACAGTCGTCGGCTTGGAGTATATTAAAGATGAAGCACAAGTTCTGACAGGCAAGGCACGGGAATTAAGCCTACTTTCAAAGGAACCGCCTTAAACTATTTAAGGAAACCAGGGAGAGCCGCGTTTAGCACGCTCTGACAGTGAGTTTAATCCTGTCTCCCGAATGCGCTTCCAGTGTCTTACCACAGCTCTCGGGACCGCAGTGAAATGTCGGACGAGAGCAACGCAAACGACAGTGTAGCGAACAATTCGTTTTGTAGGTACACAATATCTTTTAAATAACAGGTGAAAGTTAACTTGTAGGATCGTTCTTGAAAGGTTTTTGAAAGGCGTTACACACTGCACCACATCGTAGACTAGTAGTGTTCGCCAATATTAGATTGTCTCGTAGAATATTTGACTAAACAGAACTAAGTACAGTATGTTCGAGAGCGTATGTTCAATAAACACGAACCACGAATCGAGGGTTTGCCAAGAAGGCGAGATGTGGCCTCTAATATGCTGAATAAATATGATTGCGAAGCGATATGAAATAAGACGCATGCGAAAATCAGTGCCAGGAAAACTAAAAGGAAGACTCATATGACGAATGTTTACAGGGAATGTGCGGCGTCTACCAAGGAAATTGCGTGCAAGACTCAATTGCAACTATTTCTAGGATACTGTTGCTTTACTTGTAACCCTTGCGAAGCAGACATTACATAATATCGATAAAAGTAAGATCCCCACAACTCTTTCATTAAAGTGAGTACCGCCATTAGACTGTTGTTTATTTCCAGTGTTACATTTTCACTTACACGATCATGATTTCGGCTTCAAAGTGCCATTACCTTGTGTTTTACGTGGTATTTTAAATACGAGTGTATGCCGTATTAGACACTGTATAACACTTAAAACACAAGATATTGGCACTTTGAAGCCGAAATCATGATCGTGTAAGTGTAAATGCAACACTGCAAATAAACGACAGTCTAATGGCGACACTGACTTTAAAGATATATATTATGACTGTGGCTACGCATTATGAGAAAATTATTACCCACAACTCTGACTGTAACAGATCTGTATACCCTGAATGAAAATGTAGAAGACATGCTTTGAAATGGTAATCTCTGGAAGACGGACGAGGTGGTCCTCGCGAAACCCTGATGGGAGAATCTTTACGGCGTCCCTTTCTCAATTACTACATTAGCAAGTTAGTGTTGCCCTTTTACATGATTATGACTACGATGGTGTAATTAATGCATTTGAAGCCATTGGACTATGGTTTCGTACCCGAAAAGCAACAGGGAATGTAAATTAGAAAATAATATTTTAATTGGACCCTCATGTTGAGTAAAAAACACCGCTGCAGATGTGTTTTTTATTCTTCATGAAGTTTCTTATCTGTGGATGTCCGTTGTATAAACTTCCGAGTTGAATAGGAACCGCTTAGCAGTTAAAATTATGTGATGCCGCGTACAAATACCTTCGCGAGTCCATACTGAAAATAACATGGACTAGTCGGCCGCTGTGGCCGAGCGGTTCTAGGCGCTTCAGTCCGGAACCACACGGCTGCTACGGTCACAGGTTCGAATCCTGCCTCGGGTATGTGTGTGACGTCCTTAGGTTAATTAGGTTTAAGTAATTCTACGTCTAGGGGACTAATTCTCTTAGTGCTTAGAGCCATTGGAACCATGTTGAACCATAACAGGGCAGTTCCTACCTCGGTGCGCTCACCACGACGCCTTAGAGCTTTTGTTTACTGCACTGATTGCCTGTTTTACACAAAGGGACTACTCTCCAGCTTTGCTTTCCGTAACAATATACTTCTATCAGTCAATATCTTTGCATGAAACACTAAAAGAACCAACATCTTCCCATACGTACAACACACATATAAATGTTCATTAACACTGTTACGTATCAACCATGTACCACGGAACTGGCTGCAGAAGTTCGTAACTATGAAACCTCGTTCACGTTGTGTTCCTTGCGGGAGTATCAACAAGCGCGAAACGTATCAACAGCGTTTCACAACATTAGGTCAGGCGGAAAGCAGGACATCAGCGCTTTGCGTAAACCGGGTAGGTAGCCTCAGCAGAAGCTTAGTAATGCAATACGACTGAGAAGTATCACGTTACCTTGTTTCATGAATTAACGGGCCGCGTCGCTCACCCAAGAAGGCAAACTGAATATTGTTACGGACCAGTCTAAACATGGCTCTGAGCCCTATGGGACTTAACATCTGAGGTCATCAGTCCCCTATATCAGAACTACTTGAACCTAAATAACCTGAGGACATCACACACATATCCATGCCCGAGGAAGGATTCGAACCTGCTACCGTAGCGGTCGCGCAGTTCCAGACTGAGGCATGTAGAACCGCTCGGCCACACCGGCCTGCTACGGACCAGTCTGCTGGTATAACAAATGTGTTAAGCAAATAGGGAGCGATATGAGTCGCTGATACATTGTATTAGGAAAGCCGATGTTGCCATTAAAAGTGACTTATGGTCAACACCAGCCAATATTTCACACTATAAATACTCCAGCATTTGAATGCCGAAGACAGTTGGTCAGAAGGATCGATGGCATTCAGGACGCGCTTACTCGATTCCCTGACACGGTACGAAGTGCACTCAAGTTCTAAGGCCTCCGATTTTTTTTCTCCGGACTGGAAAGAGATAGAAACATGCGCATTGTTTTAAAATGAGGCTGCGTTCATTGTCAATACGTCCCAGAGATGGCAGCACCGAATGGCAGATGGAATTTCATCGCCAGCGGCGAGAATGAGAACTGTTTTAAATACTTAAAATGGCGACGTTTTCCTTACTTGAACAGCGTGCAATCATTCGTTTTCTGAGTTTGCGTGGTGTGAAACCAACTGAAATTCATCGACAGTAGAGGGAGGCATGTGGTGATGGAGTTAAGGATGTGTCGAAAGTGCGTTCGTGGGTGCGACAGCTTAATGAGGGCAGAACATCGTGTGACAACAAACCGAAACAACCTTGGGCTTGCACAAGCCGGTCTGACGAAATGATCGAGAAAGTGAAGAGAATTGTTTTGGGGGATCGCCGAATGACTGTTGAACAGATCGCCTCCAGAGATGGCATTTCTGTGGGTTCTGTGCACACAATCCTGCATGACGACCTGAAAATGCGAAAAGTGTCATCCAGGTGGGTGCCACGAATGCTGACGGACGACCACATGGCTGCCCATGGGGCATGTTGCCAAGCAATGTTCACGCGCAACGACAGCATGAATGGGACTTTCTTTTCGTCGGTTGTGACAATGGATGAGACGTGGATGCCATTTTTCTCTCCAGAAACAAAGAGCCAGTCAGCTCAATGGAAGCACACAGATTCACCGCCACCAAAAAAATTTCGGGTAACCGCCAGTGCTGAAAAAATGATGGTGTCCATGTTCTGGGACAGCGAGGGCGTAATCCTTACCCATTGCGTTCCAAAGGGCATTACGGTAACAGGTGCATCCTACGATAATGTTTTGAAGAACAAATTCCTTCCTGCACTGCAACAAAAACGTCCGGGAAGGGCTGCGCGTGTGCTGTTTCACCAAGACAACGCACCCGCACATCGAGCTAACAGTTTCTTCGTGATAAAACCTTTGAAGTGATTCCTCATGCTCCCTACTCACCTGACCTGGCTCCTAGTGACTTTCGGCTTTTTCCAACAATGAAAGACACTCTCCGTGGACACACATTCACCAGCCGTGCTGCTATTGCCTCAGCGATTTTCCAGTGGTCAAAACAGACCCCTAACGAAGCCTTCACTGCTGCCATGGAACCGTGGCGTCAGCGTTGTGAAAAATGTGTACGTCTGCAGGGCGATTACGTCGAGAAGTAACGCCAGTTTCATCGATTTCGGGTGAGTAGTTAATTAGAAAAAAAATCGGAGGCCTTAGAACTTGAATGCAGCTCGTATTGAGGCTGGGTGTAAGCTGTTGTAGATTTCCTGCTCGCAGTCTACACCGCCAACAGCCGCCGGAGAGATGTCCTCCTCTCCGTAAGCATCAGTTATGAGTTCGGCGCTGCTGACAGCTTTCAACGCAAGTGGGAAGGGCTGAGGGTCTTCCGTGTCTACTTGGACCAGGACACCAGCCTCCTGACACTTCAACGGAGCCACGAGGCCTACCTGTGCGGCAGGCTGGGTTCGGCGCACTTCTCGACCACGCGATAACCACCACCGCGGTTCAGAGAGCAGAGATGACCAACAGTTACCGGAGACGATCGAGGACTTCCTAAGCCGATGCGTGTAAGCCACATACGCACGCTCCACCGTCTTCGAGTGCGGAGGGTGCAAACGCAGCTTCCTGAGTAGCTGTCGGGGGCTCGCGACGCACCAGGACAAGTAGCGACAGAGGACAGCAGTAGCGTCGATAAGCGAGAGATGTATTTTGTAGCAATAAATGGTTGAATGTCAGTCTTCTTTTACTGCGCGGACCGGCGTGCACAGGTTACAACCACCTCCTTATCTCTGAGGAACCGGCAAGTGGCGAACTGGGAGAGCGCACCCTGACACACCATATATCTGCCACGCCTCCCAGTAGTCACCCCCAACATATACTAATAGCAGGAAGATATAAGCGCTTATGAACGGGCAATAATAATGTAGTAATAGGTACACTATTCGTTCAAAAGTATCCTGACACCCTTGCGGATTTTTATAGTGTTGTCAGTAGAGAAGCAGTAGGAGCAGAATGGGTCTAAAAGAAGGGCTCAGTGACTTCGAACGTGGACCAATTGCTGGATGTCTTCTAGGTAACAGATCCATCAGGGACATCACAACCCTTTTGGAGCGCCCGAAGTCAACTGCTGCTGGTGCGACAGTGAAATGTAAATGCGAAGGAATAGGCACAGCTAAACTGAGGCCAAGTAGACATCATATATTGACGGCCAGGTGCCGTCGGGCATTGTGGAGGGTGGTTGTAAAAAAAAACTGCTTGAAATTGGCAGAAGGAATCACTCGTAAGTTTAAAAATGCCACCAGCAGTCCAGCTAGCATAATGACGATGGTCAAGCAGCTACACACATGCCGCAAATTTCTGTGAGCAATGCTACCAACCCTTAGGGTTGTTTGAAATGGTGACAACAGTCGACAATGGATGACAGGAAACTAGTGATTGTGAGTAATATCGTGTGGCAATCCGATGGCAGCATACGGTTTCGACGAATGTTTATCTGACGTAGCGTGTAGTGGCAACAAGTATGGAGGAAGTGGTGTTATGGTATGGAGGTGTCCTCCGTGACTAGGGTGTGGTCTCCTTATAACTCTAAGGAAAAAGCTAAATTCGGAAGGGTACGAACACATTTGGTGGCATTGCGCTTTGTGTACAGTAAAGGAAAGAACCACGATTGTTTGTATCAGCATGACAATGCAACCTGTCATAAAACAAAATTTGTCAGGTAATGGTTTCCGAGCGCGTGCGTATGTGGCTGCTCATAGTTCGGTCCTGAACCGAATGGAACAGAGGCGTGACGACTACCTTCTTTTAAATCACTCTCTGCGTGGCGATTACTCGCCAGAGAGACCACTTTCTAACAAAGGGGTGTTGTCGTGCCGCCGCGAGAAGCGAGATGTTGCCATCTGCGTCAGTGTGGTTGGCAGCATGTACTCAGATTCGTCTCGCCTGGACGTTATACGTTCTACGGGGCCCGGGTTTGGTTGGCCATTAGTATTTGGTACGAAGCCTGTTGACACAGCGATTCTTCTACGTTATTCCCGAGTGCGCAATGTTGTAAGCGATTTTGGCCCTGTGGTTCCTTGAGCGCAAAATTTTTTTCATTTGTATGTACTGAAACCAGATGGCAGTTATAAGAGTCGAGGGGTATGAAAGGGAAGCAGTGTTTAGGAAGGGAGTGAGACAGGGTTGTAGCCTATCCCCTATGTTATTCAATCTGTATATTGAGCAAGCAATTAAGGAAACAAAAGAATAGTTCGGAGTAGGTATTAAAATCCATGGAGAAGAAATAAAAACTTTGAGGTTCTCCGATGACACTGTAATTCTGTCAGAGACAGCAAAGGACTTGGAAGAGCAGTTGAACGGATTGGACAGCGTCTTGAAAGGAGGAAACGATTGAAATGGTGCCTCTTTATATTAACTTGGCAGTTCATACGTCTGTAAAATACGATACTCGGCTCCATCAGACACCAGGAAGGTACCCCATATAGGTGTATGTTGAGGATGAAATAACAGGGCCTTGAAAGGAGGATATAAGATGAACATCAACAAAAGCGAAACGAGGATCATGGAATGTAGTCTATTTAAGTCAGGTGATGCTCAGGGAATTAGATTAGGAAAAGAGACACTTAAAGTAGTAAAGGAGTACTGCTATTTGGGGAGCAAAATAAACTGATGATGGTCGAAGTAGAGAGGATATAAAATGTAGACTGGCAATGGCAAGGAAAGCGTTTCTGAAGAAGAGAAATTTGTTAACATCGAGTATAGATTTAAGTGTCAGGAACTCGTTTCTGAAAGTATTTCTATGGACTGTAGCCACGTATTGAAGTGAAACATGGACGATAAATAGTTTGGATAGAAAGGGAATAGAAGCTTTCGAAATGTGGTGCTGCAGAAGAATGCTGAAGATAGGATTGTCAGAAGGATGTAGGCTGCGGTAGGTACTGGGAGATGAAGAAGCTTGCACAGGATAGAGTAGCATGGAGAGCTGCATCAAACCAGTCTCAGGACTGAAGACCACAACAACAACAACAAGTGGTTGAGAGTCACTCTTCTTTTACTGTGCCCAGTGGCGTGTACAGGTTAGAACCACCTCCTCATCCCTGACGAACAGGCAAGTGGCGTACTGGAAGAGCGCCTCCTGACACACCACATATCTGCCACGCCTCCCAGTAGTCGCCCCCTGCATATACTAATAGCAAGAAGATGTAAACGTTTATGAACAGGCAATAATAATACAGTAATAGTTACACTATTCGTTCAAAGGTATGCTGACACCATTTCGTAACGCGGATTTTTGTAGCGTTGTCAGTGGAGAAGCAGTAGGAGGATCTGTAAGAAGAGCCCAGTGACTTCGAACGTGGACAAATTGCTGGATGTCTTCTACGTAAAAGATCCATAAGGGACATCGCAAGCCTTGTACAGCTGCCGGAGTCAACTGCTGCTGTTGCGACTGTGAACTGTAAATGCGAAGGAATAGGCACAGCTAAACTGAGGCCAAGTAGACATCGTATATTGACGAACAGGTGGGTGGTTGTAAGAAAATCGCATGAAATTGGTGGAACGAATTTCTCGTAAACATTCCATGTAGCATAATTGCGATGGTCAAGCAACTACACACAAGCCAAACATTTCTGTTCAAATGGCTGTGAGCAGTATGGGACTTAACATCTGAAGTCATAAGTCCCCTCTAACTTAGAACTACTTAAACGTAACCAACCTAAGGACATCACACACATCCATGCCCGAGGCAGGATTCGAACCTGCGACCGTAGCGGTCGCGGTTCCAGACTGCAGCGCATAGAACCGCTCGGCCACCCCGGCCCGCCACATTTCTGTGACCAATGCTATCGACCTTTGGGGTGGACCGAAATGGCGATACCAATCGACAATGGATGACTGGAAACTAG
Organism: Schistocerca serialis cubense; assembly: GCF_023864345.2. Classification (NCBI taxonomy): domain Eukaryota; kingdom Metazoa; phylum Arthropoda; class Insecta; order Orthoptera; family Acrididae; genus Schistocerca; species Schistocerca serialis. The sequence goes on along the minus strand of NC_064643.1, from coordinate 736,945,188 downwards.
TAATTAAGAGTGATATCCTGTGGCAATCCGATGGCAGCATACGGTTTCGACGAATGTTTACCTATCGTAGTGTATAGTGGCAACATTGAAGTACAGAGGAAGTGGTGTTACGGTATGGAGGTGTTTGTCGTGACTAACGTGTGGTCTCCGTATAACTCTAAAAAAAAAACACGTTAAATGCGGAAGGGTACGAACACATTTTGCGGCATTGCGCTTTGTGTACAGTAGAGGAAAAGTCCACAATTATTTGTATCAGCATGACAACGCAACCTGTCATAAAACAGGTTTGTGAGGTAATGATTTCTGGGCGTATGCGTATGTGGCTACCCAGAGTTCGGTCCTCAACCGAACGGAACAGAGCCATGACGGCTTCCTCCTGTCAAATTTAAACTCTGTGTGCACCACGGAACTAGCGCTTTCCAACAAAGGGGCGTGGCCGTGCCGCCACGAGCGACCGAACGGCTGCCGTCAGCGTTAGCATGGTTCGCAGCATCAAGTCAGATTTTGCTCGCCTGGACGTGATGTACTCCGTGCAGCCTGGATTTGGTTGGCCGTTGGTATTTGGTACGAGGCCTGTTGACACAGCGATTCTTCGACGTTATTCCCGAGTGCGCTTTATTGTTAGAGATTTTAGCCCTGTGGTTCCCTCAGCGCTAAAATTTATTTCATTTGTACATTCGAGTTCTTTTCCTCTCATTTGGGTGGTAACTTTGCATGATGTACGGAGGTCCGCAGCTAGTGGTCTCACGGTAGCTTCTCGCTTCCCGAGCACGGAGTCCCGGGTTCGATTCCCGGTGGGTTCAGGGATTTTAACCTGCCCCTAGATGACTGGGCGTTGTTGGTCGTCTTCATCACCATCATTCACCCCCATTACGGTCGGAGCAAGGCAACGGCAAACCACCTCCATTTCGACCTTGCCTAGTACGATGGTGCGGGTCTCCCGCATCGTTCCCCTACGCTCTGTCAAGTGTAGCTTGGGACTTCATTTTCATTCCAACGTTATTTGGAGACTCTGTTTCTTTAGGTGCTTGGCATTTGTATTATGGGGTTACCGTGCTGTCCGTCGCCCCAGTGAACTCGAAGCTGGTTAAGCTCGTTAGACGGGATAAGTTAGGAGAAGGCGATATTGGTGATGTCTGGGTTTGTTTGCCAACCCGGTATCTTTCCTCCTGGTGCTGCACAGCATCAAGGGGCTGCAATGACTGCGATGTGCTTCTAGTAATAATATTGTTGACTCTTATGCTAAGTAGTAAATCTGACAGGGTAAAATGGTATAGATGATTCGTGTCTCCTTGTGCGGAGAACTGTCGACTTCTGCTGAGGTGGTGCCTGCTAAGCGAATCCTTTCCTGACTAAACACCAGATTACGGGAGACTATGAAAGGGGCTAGTGGCGCCGCATCTTCGACGCTCCCTTAGTTTGTTCCAGTCTCACGGCTATTGCGACGCACGCTGAGGAGACAGAACCTGTCGGCCCCAGAAAGCTCATGTGGACCGGCCGCCATTGTGCATCGGCTGGCGACATCGTCTTCGCCGAGCCTGCTGCCTCCTGCATCACCTCGGGCCGCAGATAATTCAATTACGTAACCTAGTTACAGGCTTGGTTCAAATGGCTCTGAGCACTATGGGACTCAACTGCTGAGGTCATTAGTCCCCTAGAACTTAGAACTAGTTAAACCTAACTAACCTAAGGACATCACAAACATCCATGCCCGAGGCAGGATTCGAACCTGCGACCGTAGCGGTCTTGCGGTTCCAGACTGCAGCGCCTTTAACCACACGGCCACTTCGGCCGGCCTCCTAGTTACAGGCTTCTGCCGTAATAATTGTAATATTTTCCTTTTTTTTATAAGAATTTTTTTCCTATTTCGTGTTTTAATGAATGTGAGTTTAAGCTTCTTGCTCTGTTGGGTTAATGTTTTGCTGGGCCGTGGACAGCCGTTGTCCAGGATGTTAAATTTCCTTAAATTTTAATATCTGGCGCCGGCCATTATTAAATTTTTGAAGAGCCGTGTTGGCTATTTCTTAGTCTGTTAACTTTATTAAAGATTTTATAATCTGGCAGTGGCCAAGTTTTCTTAATTAAAGGGGCTTGTGGATCAAGAAGGATCACGTTAATTTGAAGAATTTATTAGTAACTGTCCTTATTACCCACCACGCTCTTGATTTCATATTACTCGGGATCCATTTTGTAAATCTGAATTGTGGTGTAACATTCTAGAAGGCCAGCTTGTCTTACCAGAAAAATTACGCCGCATGTAAGCGTTGACAGCATTTTTCCCTCTTTCCTAAAAGTGTAAACTCAAAATCAGAGTAATTTTCGGGGTTTCTTGTTCAAGCGTTAGTGAAGTGCCCAGTGGGATAGTTCTCAAATTTTTAAAGATTCATTTCACTTTATTAAGCGGCAAGAGCCACTGGGTATATCCATAACATTTGCTTATTGTAAAATTGGATGACTGCACGTTATAATCTCTCATAATAAATGTTTTGTGAATTGTGAATGATGTTTACCCGAGCCACGTAATTTATATTGAACACGTGGGCGCCATTTGAGGAACCCCTTTGAAATGGGACAGAACGTGGACCTCATGCTCCAGCGTATAACATGACTGCATTTTCAGATTTTGAGTAGTGAGTTCCCATTCCGTCACAGTCATTCAGGCACCACACTATGTCCCCTGTAGAGTTCAAGCCATTATAAAGATGGGGTGGATACACTCCTTATTAATGTCCACGGTAGGTGGCCGGATGCTTTTGACCACCCACTGTATATTAATGGCGCGAGGTGTTCTTGTTACAGTTTTCGCGACGATTCTGTTTTCACCATCGTATACATCGTGTAAGGACCATAAGGCAAAGAATTTAAGAAGCGCGCTGATCCGTACAGTGTGCCGTCATTCTCCCCTTAAATATGCGAATGGTGTAAGACAGTGTATTGGTGACATGGATAGGATTCAGTATTCACTCTGCACTGTACAGCGCCTTGTGGAATATCCAACGTGCTTCACATTTCATGTCATACTTATAGAGGTTCTACACTGGACCAAGTTTTACTTAGGCACACATCTCCGGAAACAGGTAGTTCCCCCGTTACAAGGAAAACGAGATGCACAGATTTATTCGTATTTACGGTGGTATTACAACAGCTGGTCGATTTAATGACCATTAAGTTCGGTACACATGGTGTATCTGCTCAGTGAGTTCGCACAAGCTCTCTCCAATATGCGTAGTGTCTGGTTAATCGCTTCTGGGGCAGTTATTGTCCGTGCAACCAAATCTTTCCTCGACTGGCCAGGGGTCTCGTAAAGAAGAACCTTCATGCGCCCCAGTCAGAAATAGTACAAAGCGTTTAATTCTAGGACTCTTGTCGGCTCAAAATGAGCCCACCTTGACGGATCCACGTGTCCCCGTAGACCAAGTACAGATGGTTTCAGACGTGAATTGCAAAATATGCTGCCATGCCATCACGATGGAACCGAATTCGTACTGAATGTCCAATGGCACCTCTTCCAAACCTCTGCCAGTATTTGTCAGAGAATATCAAGTACGTGGCAATGATTCCTTGGGAGGAAGGATCTACGGCTTTGTCACACGACCATCCCAGATACCAGCCCAGGCATTGATACTGAAGGCGTGCTGAAACATTCGTGAACACGTGGCTTTGGGATTTTGTTGATCCCAAATACAGCTATTTCGAGCGTTCAGAATACCTTCGCTGGTGAAATGAGATTCGTCGATAAACATAATTTGCCTTGGAAAACGAGGAAAATCCACACAACGGTGTAGAAACCAAGTACAGAAATAGATACGTGGCACAAAATACGCCGTGAGCATTGGGTGTAGCTTCTGCCAAAGATATGGGTAGATTTGCCGTTCATGTAGAACACGCCAGACATACGAATGAGACACGTGCAAGTTGTGGGGCAACGTGCGAGTTGTGGCTTCCTGGAAATATTATGTGTTCGGAGTTGGGGCGGCCGTTCGGCCAGCCGGGGCCCGGCAGCAAACACGTGGTACCAAACGCTAGCTGGACTAGAGGGGTAGCCACAGCTCATGGTCCAGCCGTGTGGCTGGGAATTCCGCTGATACGAGGACGGTGCTTTGTGTCAGTGAGAAAGACTTGTATGCCGAGAGCGCCAAAGATGGCGAACTTTGTGAAACCTTAAAGGCAGATATTTCACAGTTCGTATAGAAATTAATAGTAGCCAGATGAATCATGATACCTCAAAAAGAACCCATTATTTGCACGACGATTCTGATGGTGTAATCAGATTTTCAATATATTTATTAGCATAAAGTTTAGTATCCGACAGTAAATTATACAAGTAACACCCAGCAACGAATTTACTAAATATTAACGCTTCGTCCGATATTGTCGATTGCCCTGTCTTTAGAAATCTATTAGTGTAAACCTAAATTGATATGAATTACAGCCATGTATCCAGAATGCGATTTTCACTCTGCAGCGGAGTGTGCGCTGATATGAAACTTCCTGGCAAATTAAAATTGTGTGCCGGACCGAGACTCGAACTCGAGACCTTTGCCTTTCGAGGGCAAGTGCTCTACCACTTTTTTTTGCGTTATTGGTCGTTGTGTACGTCGCAAGACATCCTGTTGAAGTTCGGTGGTTGATCCTTCCACTCAGATTTTTATTACAGAGGGCAACCGGCTCTCTGACCGAACACGCGGAGCTATCGTGCCGGCTGAGTACCTCGTCTCCTACCTTCCAAACTTTACGGAAGATCTCCTGCGAACCTGCACGCAAAGGTCCCGAGTCCGAGTCTCGGTCCGGCACACAGTTTTAATCTGCCAGGAAGTTTCATACAGGCATGTAACTTGAATAGTGCATGAGTTATTGGAGGTCAAAGTGGCCGATTACTATCGGTCGTGTCAGGCCATAAGTACACCACAGCTACACAAAATATGGTAGCTTGATCAATCTATGCCTTTGTTAATATCCAATATCTGCTATTGATGAAGAAACTGGTCAAATATTTACCGTGTCTTAGCAAGCACAGAGACATTAGGCTCCTGGCCTATCTTCTGCTTCTTTTCTTTTGATATACTTTTACTTAATTGTTTGCGTATTTTATAATCTGTGTTAGAGCGTGTTTATGGTTCAGCCGTAGAAATATTTATTTAATTTCAAGTATTTAAATGTAGATCCAATATTTCGTATGTGCTTAAATATATTTGTGGGTGCGTTGGCTTGAAGACATGACGCGAGCGCTCTAGCCAATCACAGCGCTCCTGAATGGGGTGTCTGGATGGAAGCTAGAGAAGAGCATCGTTTCGACAGAGGACAGGGTAGTTCTGGAGTGCTGGTAGTGCGGCTGTCCTGGAGAGTACGGCAAGGGACACGGGAGTGAGTGCTGGACGCGAACAGTACAGCTCGATGGACACACAGTCGGCGGAGTCGCGGGAAAGACTTGGAGTGGAGCAGTTTGCGCGTGATCGCGAGAGATACAAATACTTCGGAGGGCCGACTTGTGCTTTTGTGTGATTTCCGTGGCTTCTGCAGTGAAGACGTAGTGTGCGTTTAGAAGTGAATGTCTCGCTAGCTATGTTGTTGTTCATAACTAATTACGTGCTGTAGGAATACATTGTTTCCCTGTTATTAAACTTATATCTTATTTAATGGCTGGACCATCGACACCAGTAAGTGTTTTTGCAGAAATATACCACATTCTCAAAGTACTTCTACAATCGTACTCATCATTTAAAGTCCTTAAGATAGTACCTGCACATTTTATTTATTTGTCGTATACTGTAGACACAGCAGTATTTGGCTTGTAAAGCGGCATCTAAGTATCCCATCGCCTAGACAACGAAACCAGCCTAGACATTTAATATTGCAACATTGAGTTGGAGTGTGCGTAGTTAACTTTGAAAGTCCACAAAGTCATGTGTAATGACTATAGTTTTCGTCCATGGGTTTTCTTCTTCTACTTGATGAAGCACTTCCTCTTCCACACCGACAGTGCACCGCCTTCTTGGAGCACTGCAATTTGCTCAGTCCCTTGTGAATTTCCCACTTCCCCCGTAGTCGTTTTTCTGCTCTGGCAAACATGGCCTGAGATGGAGTCACTCTATTTGGGAAGTAATCGTTGTACAGATGTTGAGATTGTCTTCCATTACGTCGAACTTCAAAGTAAATTAACAGCGTATTGGTATACTTGGCGAACACGTACTGCAGCATCCTGTTAGTGCAGTATTAGACACCGCCATGTCAACTGACCCGTCAACATGGCGCATGAAAACAAGGCTTCTGGAAAAAAAAGGACATCACGTGACATCGCGTCATCGTACCGTTCGTGAATGTGTGTGGACTTCCGTAACAGGCGAACTGCGTTACAAACATCTAGAGTGCGACTGAGTAGCTGTTGGTTTCCTTGCAACATGGAAACCAACTGTTTACTGTCATGGCATCGTATGTAAAACTTGATGTACTAAGTCCCCTCTGCAACCACTAGAAGTAAGTGACATAAATTGCGAAAAACCCTGTACTTGTACGCAGCTGTAGATTTGGAAGCTGCTTGCAACGTTAGCCAGGGTGAGATGTTGACCCGGATTCTCATTAGGGAATTACTGAGCGGTCACGCAGAACTTCCCCCCCCCCTCCGCCCCCTCCCCCCCTCCCCCCAGGCTGGCCAGCCTGCGGTTGCCGAGAGCGCACGAGAAGTACCCTTCAGTCGAGGCGTCGCGCCGGTTAGCAGCAAATTAATCTGTGTCGCCTCTCCAATTCGGAATTCCATTTGGCGAGCGGTATCCAGAGGATCTCATTTGCGCCAGGAATACTTCGGAAAGTAGCGTGTCTGCCTGTCTGCGGTTTATCAACACTTCTCACCAAAGTGTGGCAGTTATTCGATGAGAGACGTTCATCGCAGTCGGTGGGTCCACTGTGTGACGAACTGGAGCAGGATTTAATTAATGAGGGATCTGGAACGGAGGTCACTAAATCTTATAGAAAAAAAGTTTTAATTTCAGCGAATCAGGATTTAAGAATTAAATAAGTATTTTTTATTTATCCTTAACTATATTCCACGATGAAGTGAGAACATGGATTTTCTTGAATTACAGTGCCAACTACCAAGAATCAAAACAAATGTTTAAGACAAATTGTACGTAGTCTTTTATGTAGAATCTGACTCTGCAATAAACAATGTGGGTTCCCATTCGAGAATTTACAGTTGTTTCCCCTCCCCCCCCCCCCCCCCCCCCCCCAGAGGACTGGGGTGGCGGGCTAATTGTAGCAGCAGGAGATCTCCCTCTCCAAAATAATCAATTTTGGATTACACACATTTTTTGGTGTGACGCTTATTTTTCGAGTTATTCTGGTTTGTCGACTTAAAATTTACACCCTGTGTAACGCGTCACATTTTTACCTACGTTCAGCAGTTTTCCATCGCATTTTCACTGACATAATGTCTGAGGTTAGTCATAAAACAAACATTATCATCTTTTCAAATGAACTGAGATACTCTGTAGAAATACTCGGTTAAAATCTTTGATTCTAGAAACATTTTGCAGTTATATTTATACCTGGTTATGGTGTAATAGCAGAAAACTGGTTTGTAAAAGACATTAATAGATATTGCAGAATATTGTAATATTGTCCTGCATGTTCTCAAACACAATCAGCAATACTGACAACGTTTTCAACTTTTTCAAAAAAAATATTACAAGAAAGTATATCAAATGACAAGCTCAAAGCACTATATATGCGGCACTGGAAATTTTCTGAAACGTGAGAATTGTAGCACATCAAACCTTAAGGTCTGTGGTTGCGCCAATGTGTTTCTGGGACGAATGCACTCTACGAGACAGGGTTCACAAGGTCTACATTGATCGCGGAAACTGCTATGTCTGCGTAGGCAGAAGAAACTAACGATCAAAGTCCGAAAACAATTTATTGGACTGTTCAGTTAACCAAAACAAATTCTCCAAGTGTAACACCAATACAAAACAGTGATCCGTCTTCGAATCACAACTGCATACAAGAATAATATAGAAAACAACTGAAATAATTTCCTACTAGTCTCCGCTAGAGACTTCTCCGATATACCAAGACCAATCCAGAGATAAGAGGCAAGATCCAAGCCGGGCTACGGGGGCGGCAGTTATCCAAGTCTGCTGGCGGTCGATAAACTGCCGATGTGCGGCCGAGCGCCGGCCTTTATAGCGCTTCGGCGGATGAGTAACTCGGAACTATTTTTCATCACGTGGTTTGACGTGTGAAAATAGTTCCGGGATCTGCAGCGACCTCTTCCTTATGTTTATGTGGGCCGGTAGTGGCCCCTGGTGGCCGCTGGTGTCTTTGCTGTGATGTTGTTGTGGTGGTTGTTGTTCTGGCCTGTCATCAATATTGCCTGTCGGTTGTGTAGTGCTTCGGTGTGCCTGCGAGACGGGCAACTCGCGGCTGCTGGCTGTCAGTTTGGTTGCTGATACTCTAGGCGCCGTTATGTCTGGTGGAGAAGGCCACAGCACAAACGACCATCAATAGCGCCCAGGCAGAATCTACGTCCATCTCTGAAGCCCACTGCGCGCCATTACATCTTCCAAGTGATATTCTGATGGCACCAACCGAGCAATGCACGTCGATGCTGCGGTGTGAGTAGAAGATGGCCTAGAGATGAGCGTGCCAGTAGCCCCACTGAGTACGCAGTAACCGGTCCGCAACAGTTCGTGTTGACACGTCTGGGATCACAAGCTCTCTTATCTGTGCTGTGGTAGCTGTCCGATCTGCCACCTTTGCCCTTACAAGCGAAGATTCTGGCATCGTCTGTGCTGAGTGGACGTCCATAACCTCGTCTTTAGGTGTGATATACCAGCATCTTTGCACAGCCGATCCAGAGTGTCCTCATTGTGTGGAACTCCTACGAAAGGACCATTCTGTCACTCGGATGGCCACACTTTGATCATTTTCAGACTCGCTCAAAAATGGTTCAAATGGCTCTGAGCACTATGGGCCTTAACTGCTGTGGACAGCAGTTCCCTAGAACTTAGAACTACTTAAACGTAACTAACCTAAGGACATCACACACATCTATGCCCGAGGCATGATTCGAACCTGCGACCGCAGCGGTCGCGTGGTTCCAGACTGCAGCCCCTAGAACCGCTTGGCCACTGCGACCGGCAGACTCGCTCAGTTGGCTGTAGGAAGCACGAGTGCGTCTCTCTGGCTTGGTTGCCTACTTGCTTCACACATTTGCACCACACTGAGCCTCTGGCTGTGAGAATTTCCCTTTAAAGGATGTGACGTTCTTTAACAAATTTTTTTACGTTGTGTGAATATCTGATCTGTGGAATGACTACTGAACTCGAATTGTCGTGTTGCGTGTTGTAAGTGAAAGTGGTGCGCTTCCTCTGTGTTACTGTTACCAAAACGTTACTTTAATTGATTGACCAATAAAGAAATACAGTCGCTGAAAAATACATTCAATCACTCAGACACTGAGACATCTGGCCCTGTTCAAAACCGATAACTTTGTCCCTATGCACATAACAAACAACTGAAATTGTCTTACCTCTAGGGTAGAAACAGTGGAACGCTATAATTCTGGTCTCTCACAAAAATATTAATATGCTAGCTACAGGCTCAGCAGTGTGCAATGCTGACAATAACACTTGAAATGCACATGAAATTCTTTTGGCTGATAAACGAGAACATTTAAGAAAATCCAAGTTCTTTAAAAAATATATGACCTGGATAAGGAGGCGGTACTGATTACGGTGAACTACAAACACAGATTTTTTTTAGCAAAGTTATATTGCTAGTTAAGTTTTTCTTTCCAAAAACATCTGACAATTACAATTTCATTACACACAAGTAATTCACAAACAATGAAGTTTAAACAGCATGTATTATCTAACTTCAATAATCCAATATGAATGCAAATCATCAAATGAAATGATAATTAAATGGACACCCTAGCTGCAAACAGGCGTTGATGTACTTCACTGGGGACATATTGAAAATGTTGCACTAACCGGGACTCGAACCCGGGATCACCTGCTTACATGGCAGACACTCTAGCCATCTGAACTACCGGGGGCACGGAGGATAGTGCACCTGCAGGGACTCATCCCTTACACGCTCCCCGTGAAACCCACATTCCCAAAATGTTCCCACCACTACATTCGTAGTGCGCCTAATAGATTTTTGCCCATGTGGGTCTCCCGGGGAGTGTTCAAGGGATAAGTCGCTGCAGGCGCACTATCCTCTGTGCCCTCGGTGGCTCAGATGGATAGAGCGTCTGCCATGTAAGCAGGAGAGCCCGGGCTCGTGTCCCAGTCGGGGCACACATTTTCAACATGCCCCCAATGAAGTACATCAACGCCTGTTTGGAGCTAGGGTATCCATTTAATTATCATTTCATTTCTAGTAAAGCTGCATGGTCATCTAAGGTAATTGTTCTTTTGGGAACAGATACTACCGTCACAAATCGTCAAATTAACTTCTCCTGTTAACTCATCTTAGAAACATTACAAAGTCAAATATCTCACTGGCCTTTTTATCAAAACGGTTTACGTATATTCTGGGGTTACTCAACAATTACAAATTATCAGTCAACTCTTCTATACAAACGCGCAGGGGAAAACAAAAATCAATACTATTTAACATCTTCATATTGTATGCATTAAGACTTCTGCTTCCAAGTTCAACAATATTGACATTTCTACATTAATGTAACGTTTAATGGCTTCACACAGCACACCACAAGAACTAGCAACGCCATCGTCTTTCGCTCACAGACACCTCCTACATACAACGTGCACCAAACGTTCTCTAACTCCAACACTAGCTGTATCTATGGGTCTGCGATATAAAGTCTATCAAAGACATACATCGTTAATAAAATCATATTCTGGTGACACATACAAATGTGCCCTATAATGCTCTGTTCAAGGGTCAACACAGATGGCGCTCTGCCCATTATGACAGTACACTATCTCTTGGTGGACGACGTTGAAACCATTATCAGTTCATATGGTGTCCCCTAGGTGGCATATGCCTTTATAGGATCAAAATAGACGTCGTCTTCACAGGTTTACTGAGTTTTCCTCCGATAGTGTATACTGCATGTGCAGTAAACAAAACCAAAGGGAAATTTGAAAACGGGGACTAAATTTAATGGCGAGGAAAGCAAAATTTTTCGGTTTTTTGGTGACGTTGAAATTTTGTCATAGACAGGAAAGGGCATGGAATATCGGTTGAACAGAACAGACAGTGTCTCGGAAAATGAATATTAAACATATATCATCAAAAGCAAAACGAGGGTAAAGTAGTGTAGTTGAATCTAAACATTCGATGATGAGGTACTTGCATTTAGAAATGAAGCACTAGAAGGGCTGATGATCATAAGAACAACGGTTTCCCATTGCGAGAATAATGGGAAATTTTTTGTAGATTTGTAGACTCTTTCTCATAGTTCTCTGAAGTGAATTTTAGTAGAGGTGCACTGCTCAAGTTCCCTCTCATCTCTCTCTTTTATATAAGATATTAACATTGTAGGATCTACTTTCCATACCCATGTTTTGATCAATCTAACTGAAGTCCCTAAATTTATATAAAGTGGAAAGATATTCACAGACTTAGAATAAAACAAGCCGTAGCGTCTAAGGGCATCAAAAGCGATTAACATGTCTGCAGTAAGGATTTTATAGCCTCTCTATGTTTGCACTGCCGTCCTGAGTGTGTTTCGAACGAAAACAGAGAGTTACATTTTTTAACCTTAATAACGAGAAAATCACCATTTTCGGTTTTTACTTCAATCTTTCAGACATAGCTTTCATATGGGATAATTTTAAATCTCTTGTCTACGCTACAAGTTTCGTCAGTTTACTATCGCACACCAAAGCGGCAGCAGATATCAGAACCAGGAAAGAAGGAACTGAAGCATGAGTGCACGCGACGGCGCAACGTGTCTGTGGCGCGTCCATGTGGTCAGTTTTCGCGGAGGATTTTCATTTGCGAAAGTACTGAACGCTACACAAACACCGAACGACCTCTACTGGTTGCGGCAAGAGCAAACGCACATCTCTTCAAACGACGCACAGGTTAGCGGCAAATTAATTTAGTCGCCGCTCCGGTTCGGAATTTCACTCACAGGGAAGCCAGAGCTGAATCTAATTTACGGCAGTACTGCTGGAGAAAGAAGGGAGAGATTCACTCTGCTCGCGGTTTACCCCACCGTCTCGCTAAATCGTGACACCCCAATCCTTTACACTTTGTGCACCAGAAGTAGATTACAGTGCAGTTAAAATGAGTTAAAATATTTTTCTTTTGCCTCGGCCTCTGGTGTACTTTTTTAATTGCTGATGTTGGCCTGAATCTTATGGCAATTTTTATTGTACCTCCCCATCATGTATGATCGTTTAGATACGTTAACCCTTTCGTACGCGAATTCTTTAGAGACAAATGGAAAAACTGATGGAAGCCGACCTCGGCGAAGATCAGTTTGGATTCCGCAGAAATGTTGGAACACGTGAGGCAATACTGACCCTACGACTTATCTTTGAAAATAGATTAAGGAAAGGCAAACTTACATTTGTAGCGTTTGTAGACTTACAGAAAGCTTTTGACAATGTTGACTGGAATACTCTTTTTCAAATTCTAAAGGTGTCAGGGGTAAAATATGGAGAGCGAAAGGCTATATACAATTTGTACAGATACCAGATGGCAGTTATGAGAGTCGCGGGAAATGAAAGGGAAGCAGTGGTTGGGAAGGGAGTGAGAGAGTGTTGTAGCCTCTCCCCGATGTTATTCAATGTGTATATTGAGCAAGCAGTAAAAGGAAACAAAAGAAAAATTCGAAGCAGGTCTTAAAATCCATGGAGAAGAAAGAAAAACTTTGAGCTTCGACGATGACATTGTAATTCTATCAGAGACAGCAAAGGACTTGGAAGAGCAGTTGAATGGAATGGACAGTGTCTTGAAAGGAGGATATAAGATGAACATCAACAAAAACAAAACGAGGGTAATGGAATGTGATCGAAGTAAGTCGGGTGATGCTGGGGGAATTAGGTTAGGAAATGAGACACTTAAAATACACTCCTGGAAATTGAAATAAGAACACCGTGAATTCATTGTCCCAGGAAGGGGAAACTTTATTGACACATTCCTGGGGTCAGATACATCACATGATCACACTGACAGAACCACAGGCACATAGACACAGGCAACAGAGCATGCACAATGTCGGCACTAGTACAGTGTATATCCACCTTTCGCAGCAATGCAGGCTGCTATTCTCCCATGGAGACGATCGTAGAGATGCTGGATGTAGTCCTGTGGAACGGCTTGCCATGCCATTTCCACCTGGCGCCTCAGTTGGACCAGCGTTCGTGCTGGACGTGCAGACCGCGTGACACGACGCTTCATCCAGTCCCAAACATGCTCAATGGGGGACAGATCCGGAGATCTTGCTGGCCAGGGTAGTTGACTTACACATTCTAGAGGACGCTGGGTGGCACGGGATACATGCGGACGTGCATTGTCCTGTTGGAACAGCAAGTTCCCTTGCCGGTCTAGGAATGGTAGAACGATGGGTTCGATGACGGTTTGGATGTACCGTGCACTATTCAGTGTCCCCTCGACGATCACCAGTGGTGTACGGCCAGTGTAGGAGATCGCTCCCCACACCATGATGCCGGGTGTTGGCCCTGTGTGCCTCGGTCGTATGCAGTCCTGATTGTGGCGCTCACCTGCACGGCGCCAAACACGCATACGACCATCATTGGCACCAAGGCAGAAGCGACTCTCATCGCTGAAGACGACACGTCTCCATTCGTCCTTCCATTCACGCCTGTCGCGACACCACTGGAGGCGGGCTGCACGATGTTGGGGCGTGAGCGGAAGACGGCCTAACGGTGTGCGGGACCGTAGCCCAGCTTCATGGAGACGGTTGCGAATGGTCCTCGCCGATACCCCAGGAGCAACAGTGTCCCTAATTTGCTGGGAAGTGGCGGTGCGGTCCCCTACGGCACTGCGTAGGATCCTACGGTCTTGGCGTGCATCCGTGCGTCACTGCGGTCCGGTCCCAGGTCGACGGGCACGTGCACCTTCCGCCGACCACTGGCGACAACATCGATGTACTGTGGAGACCTCACGCCCCACGTGTTTAGCATTTCGGCGGTACGTCCACCCGGCCTCCCGCATGCCCACTATACGCCCTCGCTCAAAGTCCGTCAACTGCACATACGGTTCACGTCCACGCTGTCGCGGCATGCTACCAGTGTTGAAGACTGCAATGGAGCTCCGTATGCCACGGCAAACTGGCTGACACTGACGGCGGCGGTGCACAAATGCTGCGCAGCTAGCGCCATTCGACGGCCAACACCGCGGTTCCTGGTGTGTCCGCTGTGCCGTGCGTGTGATCATTGCTTGTACAGCCCTCTCGCAGTGTCCGGAGCAAGTATGGTGGGTCTGACACACCGGTGTCAATGTGTTCTTTTTTCCATTTCCAGGAGTGTAGTAAAGGAGTTTTACTATTTGGGGAGCAAAATAACTGACGATGGTCGAAGTAGAGAAAATGTAAAATGTAGACTGGCAATGGCAAGGAAAGCGTTTCTGAAGATGAGAAATTTGTTAACATCAAGTATAGATTTAAGTGTCAGGAAGTCGTTTCTGAAAGTACTTGTATGGAGTGTAGCCATGTATGGAAGTGAAACATGGACGATAAATAGTTTGGACAAGAAGAGAATAGAAGCTTTCGAAATGTGGTGCTGCAGAAGAATGCTGAAGATTAGATGGGTAGATCACATAAGTAATTATGAAGTATTGAATAGAATTGGGGAGAAGAGGAGTATGTGGCACAATTTGACAATAAGAAGGGACCGGTTAGTAGGACATGTTCTGAGGCATCAAGGGATCAAAAATCTAGCATTGGAGGGCAGCGTGGAGGGTAAAAATCGTAGAGGGCGAACAAGAGATGAGTACACTAAGCAGATTCAGACGGATGTAGGTTGCAGTAAGTACTGGGAGATGAAGAAGCTTGCACAGGATACGGTTGCATGGACAGCTGCATCAAACCAGTCTCCGGACTGAAGACAACAACAACAACCCTTTCGTGGGCAGTTATACAACACCGTATACTGTGACCGTCTTTGAAGTGCAGTACAGTAGCGATTCCACTTATCGTTGTTTCGAAAGGTCTTTGACAAGCTTCAGGATGCATGTCGTATAGGAAGACTACATCCATATCACAAAAAATCCGTAAATTACGGGACGGTGGTTTACGGACGTGAGGCTGGAGTATAATTCACCCCAAATATGTTCCAACGGTTTTCAAATCACTTGAATTTGAGGGCCAAGACGTCACCGTGAGTTATTATCCGCAAAACAGTTTAGCACGATTCCGACCTTATGTCACGGACATTTATGTTGCCACAAGATGGCGGGATGAATTCAAGGAAGAAGGGTCACTGGTAATTCACAGTAATTTTCACGTAGTCCACAGCTGTTCAAAAAAATGGTTGAAATGGCTCTGAGCACTATGGGACTCAACTGCTGAGGTCATCATTCCCCTAGAACTTATAACTACTTAAACCTAACTAACCTAAGGACATTACTCACATCCATGCCCGAGGCAGGATTCGAACCTGCGACGTAGCGGTCGCGCGGTTCCAGACTGTAGCGCCTAGAACCACTTGGCCACTCCGGTCGGCCACAACTGTCAATTTGCCCTCGAGCACTGCATGGTGGCTATACTCGTAGTTAATGTGCAGTATCTCATGGAGGTATTTTGTGGCCTTTAATTATCATATAGCAGCGAAACGTGTTAGACACGCTATTATAATAATGCGGAGCCGATCTACGCTGCGATAAATTATAGCCAGTTTTGGCCACCAGGTAGAAATCTGGCGCTTTTAGTGCACGAAAGACATATAGAAATGTTTCTGTATGTCCATCCTTTTGGCAGAAAGTCTTTGGGACGCCGGCAGTACACTACCGCGACGAAATAATCAACCCGTTCCGCATCAACTACAGCCTGGAGATGACACATTGAAGCTCTGAAGCTGGTTGCAACGAAATAAAATAAAGCCATAAAGAGGCTGGAAAAATGTTAGCTCCAATTTCGGGAGCCAGATGCAATCTGACGCCACACACATTCTGTATAACGCTACGACATCCACGCAGTCATCTGGCAAGCCATAGCGTGAGCGAACGGTGTGGCTGTCGAAGAGACACCGTGCGCTGTTTGTGAAGCTGTTTTGTTTGAACGACACCAGTTACAGTGCTACGATAAGAGAGTCTGCTGAAAGGTGTGATGAGAGGCCAGATGTCATTAATGGCTTAAAGAAAACGATGATGAATTTCTAAAACACGGGTGACCTTGGTGTGGCACCTGGAAGAGGAAGGCGTCCTATCACATATGAGGTTAGTGAAGAGGTTTTTCTGTAACTGACAAAGCAACAAGTGTTATAGGTAGTGCTAGTGCTCGTACAGTGTCAAATGAATAGTCCACACCACGTCTACAGCATGGAACGTTTGCGGTCTATTGTATACTGGTAGCCACCGCCAGGTTCGTCGTCAACCTAGCTGGCCTACAAGGTCACCTGATCAGTAAGTGTGTGATCACTTTGTGTGGCGGCCCCCAAGTCGAAGGTCTACCACGACAACCATCATAGTCTTCAACAAGTGCAACAGAACAATTCGGATGACATTACAGCAACTCCATCAGTCCATCCTCAAACTGCCTTCAGCAACGTGTTGACCACAGTCCGAAAGTGACAAGAGAACAATGTTGGTCACGAAACTTCCTGGCAGATTAAAACTGTGTGCCCGACCGAGACTCGAACTCGGGACATTTGCCTTTCGCGGGCAAGTGGTCTACCAACTGAGCTACCGAAGCACGACTCACGCCCGGTACTCACAGCTTTACTTCCGCAATTCTAGAAACATCCCCCAGGCTGTGGCTAAGCCATGTCTCCGCAATATCCTTTCTTTCAGGAGTGCTAGTTTTGCAAGGTTCGCAGGAGGGCTTCTGTAAAGTTTGGAAGGTAGGAGACGAGGTATTGGCGGAAGTAAAGCTGTGAGTACCGGGCGTGAGTCGTGCTTCGGTAGCTCAGTTGGTAGAGCACTTGCCCGCGAAAGGAAAAGGTCCCGAGTCCGAGTCTCGGTCGGGCACACAGTTTTAATCTTCCAGAAAGTTTCATATCAGCACACACTCCGATGCAGAATGAAAATCTCATTCTGGAAACATCCCCCAGGCTGTGGCTAAGCCATGTCTCCGCAATATCCTTTCTTTCAGGAGTGCTAGTTCTTCAAGGCTCGCAGGAGAGCTTCTGTAAAGTTTGGAAGGTAGGAGACGAGGTACTGGCGGAAGTATAGCTGTGAGTACCGGGCGTGAGTCGTGCTTCGGTAGCTCAGTTGGTAGGCACTTGCCCGCGAAAGGCAAAGGTCCCGAGTTCGAGTCTCGGTCGGGCACGCAGTTTTAATCTGCCAGGAAGTTTCATATCAGCGCACACTCCGCTGCAGAGTGAAAATCTCATTCTTCGATGTTGGTCACGTTCAATATTTGCTAAAGTGAGGTTATTACTGTATTTCCTTTCCTCTGCTGTTTTTTCTTATAGCCTGGAACACTGTTTTGAAAGCCACTTATATATTCCCCACCCTCAATTTCTTTTAAACTTCGCCGTAGTGATCAATTCCAAACAGTGTAAACATAACTTTGGCTCTTCATCTTGCTCTTGAGAAGCAATTTTCTGTTACAACAAAAAGCTAGAAAAGAACTGAAAAGATTTTGATGACAGAGAAACTGACTAGTGGTTTTCATGACTTTCGTCTTCAGGTAATAGAAAAGCATCTTCCTATAAGCAGCAGAATTGTGCATAAGACACAATGCCGCACAGGAGAACAAAAAATTTTAATTAACATCACATGTTGTCATTCCAGTCGTGTGTACACACTGATAGTTTCTTTTCATTTTTTAAAATGTCTTCGTGGACTTTTACGTTTTTAATGACTGTACCCCATTGTGGCAGTATTACCAATTTTCTGTTCTTTTTACATCTACATCTGCATGGATACTCTGCAAATCACAATTTAAAGTGCCTAGCAGAGTGTTCATCGAACTACCTTCGCACTAATTTCCCATTATTCCACTCTCGAATAACGTGCGGAAAAGGCGAACACCTATATCTTTCCGTGCGAGGTCTGATTTCAGTTATATTATTATGATGATCGTTTCTCAGTATTTAGGTCGGCCTCAATAAAATAGTTTTGTATTAGGAGAAGAAAGTTCTTGATTGAATTTTCGTGAGAAGATTCCATCGCAACGAAAAACGCCTTTATTTTAATGATCTCCATCCCAAATCCTAAATCGGTGGTCAGCGACACTCTCTCCCTATTTTGTCATAATACAAAACGTTCTGCTCTTCTTTGAACTTTTTCGATGTACTCCGTTAATCCTATCTGGTAAGGATCCCAGACTGAACAGCAGTATTCCAAAAGAGGACGGACAAGCCTAGTGTAGTTGGTCTCTTTAGTCGATCTGTTACATTTTCTAAGTTTTCTTCCAAAAAACGCAGACTTTGGTTTGTCTTCTCCACAAAATTTTCTGTGTTCATTCCAGTTTCTCGTAATTGTAATTCATGGGTATTTGGCTGGATTTATGGCCTTTCGATTTGACTGATTTTTAGTGTAATAGAAGTTTAACGGATTCCTTTTAGCACTCACGTGGATGACCTCACTCGTTTCCTTATTTGGGGTCAAATGCCACTTTTTGGCACCTTTCAGATATCTTTCCTAATTCGTTTTGCAATCTGTTTTGATCTTTTGATGATGTTACTGGACGATAAACGACAGCATCATCCTCAAACCACCCAAGACGGCTACTCAGATTGTGTCCTGTTTCGTCCATATAACGTTGGGCAACGCCAGAAACCGCTTCTGTTTTACTTGATGACTTTCCTGCAGTTACGTCGACCTCTGACCTCTCTGACAGGAAATCACGAATCCACTCACATAACTGACACGATATTCCATAAGCACGCAATTTAACTACAAGTCGCTTCCATGGTACAGTGTGAAAAGCCTTTTGCAAATCTAAAAATATTGAATCAGATTGAAATCACTTGTCGGTAGTACTCAGCGCTTCGTGTGTGTAAAGAGCTAGTTGAATTTCACACCAACGGTGTTTTCTAAATCCGTGTTGACTGTGTGTCAATGGACTGTTATCTTCGAGGTAATTTATAATGTTAGAACACAGTATATGTTGCAAAATCCTGCTGCATATCCACGTCATTGATATGGGTCTGCAATTTAGTGCATTACTCATACTACCTTTCTTGAATGTTCGTGTGAGCTGTGCGACTTTCCAGTCTTTGGGTATGGATTTTTCGTCGAGTGAGCGATTGTTATGTGTGGTGCTATTGCATCAACATATTCTGAAAGGAGCCTAATTGGTATACAGTCTGGATCAGAAGACTTGCTTTCATTAAGTGGTTTGAATTGCTTCACTAATCTGAGGATATCTGCCTCTAAGTTACTCATGTTGGCAGCTGTTCCTGATTCGAATTCTGGAATACTTTTTTTCGAATATTTTCGTTAATCGGGACCCACCCCATTTCCTCGTAAAACGGTTCTCTAAATTTGTTGCATATTCCATTATGTCAGCCATAAATAATGATAAAACAATGAACAGTAAGAGCGAACTACTCGCGATAATTTCGAGTAGCCGTCCAAGAGTTATTAGAAAATTTATTTGACGTATGTCTGGTTGTAGCACCCGGAAAACCGAATGAATGTGTTAACTGCAGTGTCATCCTTACTGGAGACGTTTATCAGAAAACTGTCGGAGGTTTTCGGCAGTAATCATTCACACTGAAGAAACTGAAGTGTTGTTATTGGATTGTCTGGGATAAGACTTGTCCATCTTCTCGCGGAATGCATACTTTAAATAATACAATATGATCAGCATTTTGGGAGCATTAATGACACCCTCATCATTTACCACGTGTTGGAGCATTTAGAACCCAAGGTTCTGAACTATCATTGGTTCAGCCAATACCATATGACAGTGCCGAATTTACTACGGTTTGTGCGGTTCACAAGGTGTTTCAAACGTCTGCAACATACACGTCTAATGAGACGAATATGTATACGCCACTACGGTCTCAGATTCTATATCAGCTTAGCCGGCCCCTGTGGCCGAGCGGTTCTAGGCGCTTCAATCCTGAACCGCCCGGCTGCTACAGTCGCTGGTTCGAATACTGCCTCGGGAATGGATGTGTGTGATGTCCTAAGGTTAGTTAGTTTCAAGTAGTTCTAAGACTAGGGGCGTGATGACCTCAGATGTTAAGTCCCATACTGCTTACGCGCAGTAATAAACGACTGGAGAAGGCGGGCCAGGAGTGCCACAGTTTTTCAAGGTTCTATCATTAATGTCTGCGAGATGCTGTGGCTTCAGCATGACTGTACCATCCCTTTCCGATACGTCAGCACTTGAACGAAATATACTAATATCTTTGGATTGGTATGGGAATTTGACCTGTGAACTGCTCCTAAGGAGTTACCAGAAGTTCTTTGCATATGGAGCCTATTAGAAATGGAAATGGGGCTAGATGGTAGATATCCAGATTCTTGTCTCATTTTATAGCAGACATCTGTGATGTTCGAACGAGTGCGTCAAAATTTTAAGACCCTTCACATTGGATCCAACGAGGACGGTGCTGCTCAGTTCGAAAAACTGCTATGGCTCAAATTATTGGTGTGTTTTTTCAAGATGTTTAAGTCATTAATAACCGACTTATTTGATTCAAACTATTATTTCCTTATTACGAAATACTAAGCCTCTACCACCTGTCTTTGGGAGATCTCGTATTAAGGGGCTCCGGAAAGGCTCAAAATCATGAAAAGTTCAATTTTTACTTTTTTGCGTTTTCTGAATCTGCAGACTATTACCTTTTAATAGATATATAATTTATTCAATTCCGAAGACTACAACTATTTTCAAATTTTTTTTGAAATGTGTTCTACATGGGCGTGACCCACTGTGGCGCTGTTAAACTGCTGTCAAATGGTGTTATTATTAACGTCCGTGTTCATCAGTTACATTTTAGTGATGTGAGATAAAGTATGTGTTGTGGCTAACCTGTGATGGTTCAATACATATCGCTGGTGTGATTGTCGATTGTTTCATGTTTATTTACTCTGTCGTTATCTCGAAAATATTCATAATTAATTCTGTTTCTTGAGTCTCTGTTTTGTTGAAGTATAATAATGAGTAAAAGAAAAGTTATTAGAAATCCTCTGAAGGCTTTTAAGAAAAGGAGAAATGTTCGAAAGCCAAAGGTATGTAATTACTGTAAACAATAAAGACGATAACCAAGTGAGTGAACCAAACCTCTCAAGTACACCTGCCCATAGCAGTCAAAGTGGGAAAGAAAATACTTCACAGAAGAAGCTTCGTTCAATGAGTGAAAACTATGAATGTTTTATGGGCGAATCGGATGTGAATGAAATATTTGATATGTCGGTTCTCAAAGGAATTTTTTCAAACTGTATAAGATGTATTCATTGTAGTGAAGTTGGTCTGGAACTCTCCATAATAAAGCACGTAGGACTTGCTAGTGAAATACAACTGAAATGTGATAAATGTTCATACAAGACCACCTTTTGGAACAGTGTTGCAGTAACTGCAACTGAAGAAAATGGTAGCAAAATCTACGAACACAACAACGAGCGATGCTTGCTTTAGACAAGGAACGCCTTCGGGCTGCAGACAGGGCTGTAAAGAGTCTAGAAATACAAGCAAGAGTCAACAGGAGGAGGAACAAGAGGAAGCTGGAGGAGGAGTTTGCAGAGGATGAAGATAATCCATCCTATGGACCTGGAATGCACTAAAAAGTTAATCCAATCTTTGTCGCTCGATTCCCAAAACTTTTATTTTCTCATACTAATTACATGTTTTCTAAGGATCTACCAAACATATTTGTTTCAAACTTTCAGTAAATGTTACACAGTACCTTCTGCATAATTTAACACAGCCTTTTTCCGAAAAACTGTATATTTTTGAATATATAAATAAAAAATTGCAAAAAAATGTTGTGAATTTTCATTACAATTAAAAAAAATCATCTTTAATAACTGAACTAAAATTTTGGAAAATCCCTGTGTTAAGTTGTACCCCATATTCCAAAAAATAATCTGTAAAAAGTTCAACTTCCCACCTCAAATACTTTGTGAGGAAAGATGTAATTTATAAGCGTTATTTTAACATTGCAAGTATAAGGCGTTCCGGAGCCCCTTAAGAAATTACTGCTTATAACAGGCTTCATCTGAGAATACTACAGTAGCAGGAGTGTGTGGATCGACCGAAGAGCTCTGCACCATTCGTTGAATCAACACGACATAAGGTTCGAAATCAGGCTCGCAGTTTCGGTTAATATAATACGTTCATATCATTCTGTCCGTGAGACGCATTTCACATATATGATAACTGAAGCTGTCTCACCAAAAGTAGGAAATGGTGCTTTTCCATAGCCGGTAGTTCGTACAATACATTCTTCTCTGTGGCTGCAGTACTGTGGCACCACAGGCTTAGGTTCACCTAATCGACGAAACGCTGAAAATGGTCTGCATCAGACGTCTTCTACAGGAGTGCAAATACTGGGACTTTTCTTAACATTCTACACTGTTGTAGAGAAGCTGCAATTTTTGACATAGAATCTACGAAGTAAAGCCGCTGATTTTCAAAAACTGTTGTTGTTGTGGTCTTCAGTCCTCAGACTGGTTTGATGCAGCTGTCCATGCTACTCTATCCTGTGCAACCTTCTTCATCTCAAAGCACCTGTTGGAACCTACATCCTTCTGTATCTGCTTAGTGTACTCATCTCTTGGTCTCCCTCTACCTCATCTCTTGGTCTCCCTTTACCCTCCACGCGGCCCTCCAGTACTAAATTGGTGATCCCTTGATGCCTCAGAACATGTCCTACCAACCGATCCCTTATTCTAGTCAAACTGTCCACAAACTTCTCTTCTCCCCAATCCTATTCAGTACCTCCTCATTAGTTATGTGATCTACCCATGTAATCTTCAGCATTCTTCTGTAGCACCACATTTCGAAATCTTTTATTCTCTTCTTGTCTAAACTATTTATAGTCCATGTTTCACTTCCATACATTGCTACACTCCATACAAATAATATCAGAAACAATTTCCTGAGTCTTAAATCTATACTCGATGTTAACAAATTTCTCTTCTTCAGAAACGCTTTCCTTACCACTGCCAGTCTACATTTTATATCCTCTCTACTTCGACCATCTTCACTTATTTTGCTCCCCAAATAGCAAAAGTCCTTCACTACTTTAAGTGTCTCATTTCCTAATCTAATTCCCTCAGCTTCACACGACTTAATTCGACTACATTCCATTCAAAAACTGAGCTGGAAATATATTTTTTTTTAAATTTTCGGTTACCTTAACGATGATCCACCCCAGACTAGTTGGTAAATAATTTTCTTTGCTTTGTTTGACGTTTGATCTGAAGACGAAAAGCGATCGCTAAGAATTAATAGAATTTCAAAGTTAGTTTTTCATGCTTCGTAGAATGCAGTGTGTAGACAAGGTGCCGAGTTTATCGCGAGTGCCGTGTTACCTAGTGCATACTCATTCTCTCTGTCTCTAGGACCGTCATTGTTTTCGGTTTTGTGTGAACCTGAACGCTGCAGTTGAGCGTAAACACTACAAGTAATGCTTCTCGGAACTCTCCTACGGCCGAACTGTGATGTTAATTTTGAAGTCGGAGACGCTCGCCTGCCCTTGTTTACAAAGGTGTAGCTGGTGGTACACGCCAGGTGTGCTTGTTTTCCTCCCGTGAGCTCAGGAAGCAAAACAAGGCAGCGCTCGTGGGCGGTAAACATGCCTTGTCCCGGCGGCCAAGCACGACGCGCCGCGTTTACCGGCAAATATTTCATCGACATCCTCGGTATTTCCATTCTTTCGTCGTGTCGGTAGGCAGTTTAAAGATAAGGGGAAAACCCCGTTTTCGTCGACCAACGACGCAACCACAATGTTGTAACCAGGGCCGTTTCTACCACTGGGCAAGACAAGGGTGCCACATAGAGTGGAAAAAGTTTAGAGGCGGCAAAGGCCGGAAAAAATAGATTCCAATTCAGCAGTGAAAAAACTGAGCAAATGAGCAGAAAAAATGATAAACATAGAATTCTTTTCAAAAGCATGTCGAACAGTTACTCAATAAGTAGTTACTTACTTTAACGAAAGTTATCACATTCCCTCTACGAATCTCGCTTAGCCCTTTGCACCACCGGGGTGGCTAAGTTGTAAAATTCTCAACAGAAAATTCAAACAAGGTGTCATTTATTTAGTCGCAAGAGAGCGCATGCAGAGAAAGATGAGCTTTGTTCTTCATTCTAAAAATATTTCCATTAAAACAGAAACTAAATACCGCCGAGATTATCCGGATGACCCAGTTTCAAGATTCGGCATCAGTAAAGAATTACTTCTGTATTCAAAGAAGAATTCATTCGCAAAATGAAGTGGGGCGACGTGATTTTTTTTTTTTTATTTGTGTAATTAATGATAAGTCATTGAAGGTATGAGGGGAGGGCTGCAGACCGAAAAGCTGCTGCTGTTAAGTTTAGCTGTAACACTGCCAATTCTCTGTCATGTCTTGTTAAATAATGTCTGCGGAATCATCGCTTTACCCCTGGTCTTCTGAATAGCAGCAGCTCCGGAGTCTTCTCGTTGGACTTCCTCTTACTTGATAAATAAAGTTCTTCTGATTGTGTCGCGTCGATAAGGCGTCCTCTTCATGATATAATTTTTTTTAGAAGGAATCTTACTAGGCGTAGCTTTTTCCTCCTACTAAATATAACTCCACTCTAAACCTGTAATAAACAGTGTACTGAGGTACAAGTTTACACTTTTTTCTTCACACAGAAGATGTATCTGTAAAACATCATAAAACGGAGGCGTCCGAATGAAGAGAAGTGATTAATAAAAGAAAACTGTTAACAAATAAGATTAAAAGATTGAAATTACTGGGACAACATTGATTCTGTACCAAAATTTTGTTACGTTTACCTACCCATAAATCATGAGAAAGAGAGAGACAAACAATTAAAAAATTGCAGTCTTCCAAATACCCTAGTTTAAGGTACGCTATGTCCAGAAATTAATTCCACACTTTTATTAATATATTTCATTCCTATTAAATACAATAAAAGTAATTGTTTGCAAATATGGTTGCAATGGTATATTCAATTGAGTTCCAGTTTAAAATGTTTAACATGTTCTTTCTAGCTCAGTTATTTTACGAAATTTCAAAGTCTGAGGACAGAAATTAAAAAAATTGAGGATATATGTCGTTTTCAGTCAGTTATAAATAAATTGAAGACCAAACATGAAAAATACACCGGTTCCCATATAACGAGGGCATCCGGTCACCTTATTTTCATGATCAAAAGTATTACAGGATATTTGCACTGTTGTGCCGTGGGGTGTTGGTGGTGGTAGAAGGGGGTGTGAGTCTCGCGCGGGAACCGATGGTAGTAAAAAATAACACATAGGGGATATCGTTCTTCAATCATTCCCAGGATGGAAAAACAGCTAGCAACGGCTCTGGTTCTGGCGGCGAACCCAAATGAATGTTCTTCCAGGAGTCCTCCATAAATTTCAACTGCTTCACTTCTTGGTCAGGAATCATAGTCAGCCGGCCCGTGTGACCGTGCGGTTCTAGGCGCTTCAGTCTGGAAACGCGTAACAGCTACGGTCGCAGGTTCGAATCCTGCCTCGGGCATGGATGTGTGTGATGTCCTTAGGTTAGTTAGGTTTAAATAGTTCTAGGGGACTGACGACCACAGATGTTAAGTCCCATAGTGCTCAGAGCCAATTTGAATCATAGTCTGGAAACGACTGATACCAATGTCACGTGGCCAAACCTCTTTCCAAGTATGTCTGCCATTGCAGTAGTACAAAGTTCTACTCGTTGTTTGACACTGTGTGGAGAACTCACGAGCGATGAGTACAGGAAACGCTACTAACCCGCTGCAAGAGTTGATACGTGTAGAGCAGGGTTTCCCAAAACGTGTTCCGCTGAACGCCAGTGTTCCACGATAAGTGAATAAGTGCTCCGCAAAAAAACTATAAAGAACGTGGCTATTTCCGACATCCTTATTATTATTTGTTGAGATTTTTACTTTGAGTTCTGTGTTATTATTTATGATTTAAAATTAAAATAATCAGTGAATAAAATAACTATCTCTAAATTCTTAAAATTATGGTAATATCACCACCCATCAAAACAAACAATGTATTCTATCAGAGTAGCAGTATTTTCGAAGTAGTTTGGTGTAGAGTATAATGTTAAAAGCTAATACACAGGTGTATATAAGATTGCAGTTTGTGTTTGCACACTGAAGTGTACGGTCGATCAGTCCCTGACAAATGTCACTGAATAAACGCGTAAGGGAAGCCCTGATGTCTTAACAGATATTCTCTCATCCTGTCCCTTCTTATTATCAGTGGTTTCCATATAGCCTTTTCCTATCCTAGTCTGGAGAGGATCTCACCATTACTTAATTTTCAACATTCTGTTGTAACACCACATGTCAGGTGGTTCTATTCTGTTCCTGTTCCGGTTTCCCAACCGTCTATGTCACAGTGCCATATAGTGCTGTACTACAAACCTACATTCTCAGAAACTTCTTCCTCAAATGAAGACTTATGTTTGATACTAGTCGGCTTCTCTTGGCCAGGTATACACTGTTTGGCAGAATAAGCCAGCTTTTTATGTCCTTGCTCCGTCTGTTATTGGTTATTTTGCTGCCTAAGTAGCAGGGGTAAAATACTACATCAATGTCATACAACCTCTTTAATCCGTGAACTTCATTCTTGGTCTTAATGTTCCCTCTTGGTTCTTCTACATAATGTATGTTACCCGTGTTTCCCTGTTGCTTACTAATATTTTTCACAGTATTTCTAACACCTTGTAATAATTTTATATTTTTCCAGGTCGACAAATATCACGAATGTGCCTTGATCTTTCTTCGGTCTTGGTTTCACTGTTAACCGCAGTACCAGAACTCTTGCCTAAAGCCAAACTTATCGCAATCTAACAGATCCTAATTTTTCCCCATTCTACTGTATATTATTCCCGTCAGCAACTTGGATACATGACCTGTTAAGCTGATTCTTCGATAATTGTAATAGTTGTAGGCTCTTGGAATCTTGTGAATTGTGTGGAAGATATTTTTCCGAAAGACTGATGGTGTATCTGTAGAGTCATGCATTCTACATACCAACGTTAATATTCGTTTTGTTGACACTTTCCCCAAAGGTTTTAGATATTCTGATGAAATGTTTACTATCCCTTCTACTTCATTTGACTTTCTAAATTCTAAATTTCGATTGTAGTAATGGCTACCGTATCTGAGCCCTACCGACTCCTGTTTCTCCTTCCATCATGTCGTCAGACAAGTCCGCCGCTCATGGAGGCTTTCAATGTACTTTCATTTATTTACTTACACACTGCGTTCTGTGGGACCAAATTGAGGATCAAATCTCCGTTGTAATGTAATGTGTCAGTACACGAAATTACTATACTAAAGTGATGACAGATAGAAATAAAATGTTTATGAAGCCCAAAAAGCCAAGCCACAAGTTTCAGAAAACGCTGTCAACAATATAACATAAGAATCAGCTTAACTTTTGAAGGAACTCCTGAACAGAACAGAAGGAGTGACCCATGAGGAAACTCGTCAGTTTCGATTTGGAAGCTCATGGCTTATTTGTAAGATTTTTGAATTCTTGTGGTAGCATATTGAAAATGGATGCAGCATTACACTGTACACCTTGCTTCACAAGAACCAAGGAAGTGCGATCCAAATGCCGGGTCGATTTCTGCCAATTATTAACTTAATGAAAGCTGCTTGTTCTTGGTAATAAGCTGACATTGTCAACAAGAAACGACAGTAAAGAACATACATATTTAGAGGCCACTGCCAAAATACCAAAACTAGTGAACAGAGGTCGACAAGAGGTTCGCAAACTTACCCCACTTATTGCCCAAACCGCCCGTTTCTAAGCCAAAAATATCCTTTTAGAATGTGAAAAGATATCCCAAAATATACCATACGACATAAGCGAATGACAATAAGCAAAGTAGACTAATTTTCATGTCGAGTGATTACTTACTTCAGATAGAGTTCGAATAGTAAAAACAGCAGGATTAAGTCTTTGAACAAGATCGTGAATGTGGGCTTTACACGACAGTTTACTATCTATCTGAACACCTTGAAATTTGAACTGTTCAGTTTCACTAATCATATGCCCGTTCTGTGAAATTAAAACGTCAGGTTGTGTTGAATTAGGTGTTAGAAACTTTGAAAAGTGAGTCTTACTGTGATGTAATGTTACTTTATTTTCTACAAGTCATCAACTTATGTTATATGCTGAACTGTTCGAAACCGAGCCATTGTTGCGCACAACATCCTTTACTACTAAACTAGTGTCATCAGCAAACCGAAATATTTTATCCGTAATATATCGTTTATATAAATAAGGTGCAAGAGTGGCCCCAACACTGATCCTTGGAGCACCATCCCCCCCCCCCCCCCCCTCCACCTATTGAACCGTACCCCACTCAGACCTCACATCACAGCCATTCTCAACACTGTGAATGACGACTTTTGCTATCTGTTGTTAAATGAAGAGGTGAATCAATGGTGAGCTGCTCCCCATATTTCTTAATGGCCCTACTTCTGGAGCAGTTTTTTGTGGTCAACATAATCAAACGACTTAGTTAAATAAAAAAAAAATATGCCCAGCGTTCGAAATCTTTTGTTTACCCCACCCAGTACCTCAGAGAGAAAAGAGAATATTGCATTTTCAGTTGTTAAATGGCTTCTAAAGCTGAACTGTACATTTGATAGCAAATTATGTGATATTATATGATCAATTGTCCTCACTTGCACAGCCGTTTCAATAACTTTAGCAGACACTGATGGCATGAAAACACGTCTAAAATCGTCTACATTATCCCTTTCTACAAAGCGGTTTTACTACTGAGTGCTTTAATCTTTCAGGAAACTGCCAGTTCGTAAAGGAAAAGTTAAAAATATGGCTAAGTATAGGGATAACATGTGCAGCATAGTACTTCATTGTTCTGCTAGGCACTCCATCATATCCATGAGAGTCCTTAGTGTTCAGCGATTTAATTATTGACTCAATCTCCTCTTGTCAGTATCACATAGGAGTATTTCAGGCATCGATCTCAGAAATGAATTTTCCAAGAGAGTTATATGATTCCCTTCAGAAAGCAAATTTTTATTTAATTCACCAGCAATGCTCAGAAAACTGTACACATATCTGATTTATCAGTAACTATGTTGCTGATCAGACACTTCCTTCACAACTGACCAAATGGTTCTAATTTTATCGTGTGAATTAGCTATTCTATTAGCGCACTACATACTGTGCAGGGAGGAGACCCCCCAAGAGGGATCATTGCCCACAAAATTTTATTAAATAAATTTTTTAGGCATAATGTTCGGCCATAGCCGGCTTGGGCATACTGTGGTGGAAGGTGCTGGCTGGAAGACCATGGTCGGCACATTCCTGCCACGTGCTCCTTGGTCAGACTCAAGTCCCATGGGTTGGTTACGCTGACGGGGGTACGCTACTAGCAAGGCGCGTTGGCGGAATCAATCCTCCAATCAGAGACTAATCGTGTGATCACGTGGGGACGCGGCCGGGAGCGGCGAGGGCGGCTTGGAAACAGCTCCGCGCTCTCTTAGCTTCTGAGTAGTCGCTCCTCTAGCCTCTGCCTCTCTGATGAGCAGACGGCAACCCCTCTTGGGGCTGCTCGGCCCTACTTAGGCACCACTGTACCATCATTACAAGAATAAACTGGGTCCATTCCACGCAATTAATTTTCATTTCACAACGCCCTCCGCTTCTGATCTCTATCCTGACGAACAAATGGTGTCAGAAACCCGGCAATCAAAAAGGGACGAACTAAAAAGTTCTCTCCCCGCTCTGAAGGCCCGTATCGGATTGAACGGTTGACCCCACCAGTCAATGCAGAACTGCAATTAACCGATCGTACGGTGATAGTGCACTTTGACCGCCTGCAACCTTACCACGGTAGGGCTGTGTCACCACAACAGGTCGCAGCCCCCGATCCGCCTGTGTCACCTCCACGTCAAGTGGAACAAAGACGAAAGAAAAAATGGAGGAGATTACCTCCACAGGGTTGTAGATACACTTTGCGGAATCGACACCCTTATGGATTGAGGTCGCATGATTAATCACGCCTAATTAGAGTTTTATGTTTTGTTTTATTGCAGATTAGTTTAAGTCATTTTCTCCAGGGACTTGGAAGCAAGACGTACCTGGCCACCACGGAGTTCCCAGCCATTCTCAATTGTCAATTTCCAGTCCTGTCATGTATTTTTGCTCAATTTTATATGTATGTTCTGCAAGTAATGCCACGCATTAGACGTCACGAAACTGACTTGCTTCAAATGCAACCATTACACTTGGTGTTGGCAGTACCGCGGTAATATTCTTCCGAGTAATATTCTTCAATGTCCTCTATTGCCGTCAATTTGGCAAACCAGTACATGTGGAGTATTTTTACTCCGAGCTTTTCTTAATACTTGTTACGTTGACGTCTAGTGTATTGTACTATATGTCGTAGTTCTGTATTTGCTGCAGCTAATCGTAAGTAATCGGAACAGATAAAGCCAGGACTTGAAATGCATACGCCTCGTACGCTTTGTTTACGGGACCAGCTGTTGGCGGGGCAACACATCAGCTGTCGCCTCCCCTCCTCTCTTCAGCGCTGTCCCTTCTCCTCGCCAAGAACTGGCCAGCGGCCATCATTTTTTCTCGGCCAGTAACAGCGCTCCGCGCGATGACGTATCTTATCACCACGTGCGCTGTCGCCTCCAGCGTCTCAACACGCGGCGCGTCCGAGTAGTTACAAAAACAAACCGCAAATTACTGCCCCATCCTCCGTGTATGACAGACTACAATGCATTAACCATCATTTTATATAACTAACAGCCTTTTAAAATAACTCTTATTCTAGATAGTTAGCAATTTCTAATTCATCTTTATTTCTGGTACACGCTAAGCGCGTGATATTTGTCGCTGCAGTAGCGGCCGGTCTCTCGCGGCTACACGCCGTCTCACATAACCGCTGACGTGCCGTTGCCTACTCCGCACCTACGCGTGCGCTGCGCGCTCGCTAACAGCTCCAAGCTGGTTTCTTTCATGCAGCCGGAAGACACGACAAACAAAATTCATTCAAACATCCCAATAAATCTTAACATAAATATTAAGTAGATGTGATTCATTGTTTAAATTCTTTTCCTTGTGTTGTTTCACATTAGCTGGATAAATCACACGAAGTTCTTTACGATTTACATTATTCTGCATACCTTAGTCTGCCAATCCTATAAGTGAAATTTCACTACTGCTTTGATTCATTGTATAAGCTACAAACTACAGCCCTAACCCTCTTACACATCGAACTATCTGCCTTGGACAAGGCCAGATATGGGCAAACCAATGCAGTGCCACGGTTTTTTCACGCTACTGACGAGGCACAAGCGACCAATCGTCCGGGCTGCCGTATATCGGTGGGCGATTGTTCCTTGGTTGCTACGCAGTTATTTTTGCCCTCTCCATTTATTTTACTTTACCGCCGTGGTCAAAATGGTTCAAATGGCTCTGAGCACTATGGGACTTAACTACTGTGGTCATCAGTCCCCTAGAACTTAGAACTACTTAAACCTAACTAACCTAAGGACATCACACACATCCATGCCCGAGGCAGGATTCGAACCTACGACCGTAGCAGTCGCGCGGTTCCGGACTGCGCGCCTAGAACCGCTAGCGCCGTCGTCATTGTTCTATCATGTTTTCCATCTTCTGTCGATGAAGGAGACCCCTACAACATGTTAGGTACCCTCTTCCGACAGTACCGGTCTTTTAATCTTACCACCTATTTACACCGAGATATTGCTCTCCCTTGTTGCAGTCTTGCCCCAAATATCGGCCGATGATCCACTGTGAGATACGTACTTTGCCTCTAATTAGCCGGTGATGTAAGCGCTACGGGAACTGTGCCTATTTGTCCTTTCAGTTCAATTTGTTATCGTCAGTTTTAAAACTAACACACACGCAGCCTAGCAGCCAGCCCCAGGTGGGCAGTGTTTTTAACGAAATTGCTGTTTAAATTTCGTTAAAGAATAAAATTTGCTTTTAAGTTAATTTTCTTTACCTTACTTTCTTTGCGTGCGAACTTTGTTGTAGAACCTCTCTCTTATTTACGTGTGGTAATAAAAATTTTCACTTTCAAAAGAATTACGTACATTTAAAAATTACGTGAACTCATATTAACTGATTAAGAATATTTGGTTGAAAATTAAATTCTTTACATCATTCGGCCTTGGCACACATTTTCTAAATACAGTGGATTTTTTGTTAAATATTTTTACTGAATTCTTTCCCGGCGTTAGCTTTTGAACACAAGATTATCACTATTAGCAGAAAATGGTTAATTATTTCCAAGCTGACATTTAATTATCACTGATCAAACCTACTTCGCTATACATTAAAGTTATTTGAAAGAACCAAAATTGTTAAATTTCAATGTTAACTATCCGTCTAAGAATGCACAAACGTGTAACTATTTTTTTTTTTAAATCTCAGTCAGTCTCTGGATCGCTGTAAAAGAAGAACATTCTCTTAGTTCACTGTTAATGTTTATCTATCTGTTCCCGATTTACGGGTTTGGTTGATTTTTCCTTTAGCGGAATAATTTTTTAAATGTGCCGCCGCTGCAAATCGATCGGTCGCGGCTCAGCCCAGCAGCACCGCTAAAAAATGCTGAAAACTCTTTAAAGAAATATTATAGATGACATGGGCAAGCTAATTTACATTAATAATACACACTTTTTATAAATTTCAATATATTTTTACCACAACAAATATTCAACTCACATTAGTTCGTAATTTCTCCTTCAATGGCGGCTAAATCTAGATACAGACAAATGACGTTTACCCATTCACCAAATACATCGACACAGCTTCCTACCGCTTTCAGCTCTAAACGAGGAAGACCAAAGAATACATAGTGCATTGTGCTTTTATAGTATTGCTGACTATTAACATTTCTTTGTAATTTCACGACATTATTTCCCTCTGGCTGAATTTCACATCTGTGTTATCTCAGATATTGACACATTTCGCAATTACATATTTAATATAGAAATATTACCATCCTAAATACAGAGAGAATATTACTACAAAAAATATTACAATAATAACAAATGTCTTTTACACAAAATTCAATAATATTTTTTGTTAAATAATTACATTATATACAAATTGCTCGGAGTGGCATATATGGTACAAATAAATTTCAGTTTGTTAATGTGTGAGTTTGCCAGGGAACGTTACATGTTACATGTTAACGTTGAGAGTTCCGACTACTTACAGCGTTATTATTATACATCATTGTGTTTTTATTTTCCTGCCAATATATGTCATTGTGTTTAATTATGTCATTATGCTAGCACTAGTGATTTATAGTTCATGATTTGCATTTTATGTTGTGTTATGTACTGCGCGCACAAAAAGTGACGCTATTTATGCATGTATGCTATTCTAGCTTCAGAGCTATTTTTATTGCTTGAACAGTCGACATTTTCCTAGTACAGCAGGTCGCTAATAACGCCGCTGATACTTTTATTACATGTATCGCGGGAAACCCATGTGCCTACACTAATTCTTATTAAGTCAGACGGACGCCTTTAGGCCTGCTGAACCACGGTATCGCAGATAGCTCCAATGCACTGCCTACCCCTCAATTATTAGACAGGTTGCCTTAGCACTGTCCGCTGGTTGCTCCATTGCCCTGCAAATTATATAATCATCAATCCAAGTCTGCAGATTGCACTAATGCACTGCTGAACTTATTAGTCGAGTCACTCGCAGGTAGCTCATCCGCACCACGAACTTGTACTTACACGTCACCGAATCCTAGGCTCCTCGGTTGACCACAAAACAATTCATACATCAATCACCGTGAGACAATTTGCGCTCACACTACGCCTTTGGCACTCAACCACAAATGAACTGAGCCCCAGACGCTCTTTTATTACATTTTATACAACGCCACTTTCTTCTAGATGGCAATTCCATTGCAAAATCATCGGATTCTGCCAAAGATTCCGATACCGTTCCCCAGATGGCAGCCTTTTCCGTTGCTGAACGGATTAGTTGCTTTTCACCATCTGACAGTGCAAGCTGCACTTTTAAGAACAATGTTGTTATATACACACACTGTCGGATTCTACTGACGTAGTCCCTTATGCACTTCATCAACCGACTAAAAAACAATTTCCCCTGATGGATTTCGTATCCGATTCGGAAGTTTATGTTCGGGAAATATTACCTTTATTCTATTTCTTGTCAATTATTATTACTTCAATGTCATGTTTTATTGTTATCAATTTATAGTTATGAGTAATGTTAGTACACTTTATGGTTATACGTTATTTTTGTGTCATATTCGGTATTCCCTTTTAACTTCCATTGTTTCTGGACTGGAAGTATCTCTGATAGCACCTATTGGCCTGCAATTCGTATCCACCATCAGCTACCATTAGTCACACATTTACACAACACTTCATACGCCCAATAACAACTTACAACACACTCACACTGTTCATATCCATACTACCTTGGTGTAACTTGTTGACGTTACCAGACCTCTATTGTCATATACTAAGTACATGAACAAGGCTTTTATCGTTTATGCCCTCCGCTCTTCGGAAGGGGAAAGGGAAGTATGTTCGTATGTACGTTATGTTCAGTAGCAGTTCCTTTTAAACAACAACGTAATCAATTTACCTGTTGAACACTTAAGTTGTTCTGTTAAAATGGAATTGTTACTTTTAAGTTGCAATGTCTTAGTCTCGGACGCAGAGCCACTAGCGCTCTCCGACGCTGTTACCTGAGCTCAGCACTCTGCCGGCTCAGCGCTGATAAAGCTGCGCTGCGCCGCCTCCACTGCTTCACGCCCAGCCTCTGTATTCACGAGTAACAGACTCGCTGTCGCTAACATTCATTTCCGACTTCAGTACAGTTAATCTCTCTATTGACCACTTCTGTAAGTAAAGATCCTATGATTATTGAGTTAACTTGAGTTGTCCTACCGTCATTCGGGTTTTATACAGCTGAAAAACCACTCAATATTATTTCTGAAATTTATGCAGTACTTCACCTGTCTCGCCGTGTCGAGCCTTAACGGGGTGGGTGCCCCTGCGTAGTGGCCAATGCGTGGGAGGTGCCTAGGCTGTGCAGGTTTACACCGCGATCACAGGATTCCTTCTCCTTTTATTTATTAAAAAAAATAAAAAACTTTCTTCGTACAAAATCTCAAATTAATTAACGACACTTGGCCTTCGTCCCATAGCAGGTTGAAAAATTTTTCCAGCGAGTTACGCTTAGTCTGCGCTGCGTAGTACTGCCTCCGCGTTCAGCGTCCTTTTTGCTGACGCGTGATTGATCAGCGGATACTCAGTATTGAATTACACCATTGTCTTGCCGCCTTGCTACCCCCACAGCTGCCAAACTGTTGGTGGCCTGCCGTGATTCTACTTCGTAGCCTTCTTCATCAGTAAGCGTGACTGAACTGGTCCATCGTCGATACTTGCCAGGTAATTATTGCTACAACGTTGTACCCCCTCCGTCATCTCTGAATTACTCATCAAGTAAGCCAGGAAATTTTTACTTGTAGGGTCACTAATACCTTCTCTCGCAGTCGATCATTATCAACATTGGAAGCTGAAAGCAACCTCCCCTTTTACTATGCTGCGTTGGAGGTCCGACTTACCCGCAAGTCTGACGGTATTCGGATGCGAATGAGGTTGCCAATCACGTGCGCAAATTGCGAATACGAGTGCTATCAAATATACACTTTTCCAGCCTCTTGGGCTACCCTTCACCACCATGTTGTTTGGCAGACCCAAGAATTTTTAATAGTTAGTCGGGATCGACAAACTCAAGCCACTCTCTCCCGCGCTGAACTATCCAGTTGCTTCCACACAACACATTACTTATGCTCCACGCTAATTTTACACACTAACACTACTGAGTGCGAGATGTCACTGTTTTTAGCTGAAACTACTACACCTCCATGTCCTCGTGTTCTAGCCTCACTTCGTCAACCAATAATCAGCCTGTTGGCAACAGTTTTCTGTTCGCTGTTCCACAGACTGTCACTGCCACCCTGGTGTGCCACCGTTCAATGTCAGGGACTGAATCGTGCCGGGTAACACTGAATAATAGTGGCCTAGTGTATAATAGTTCAAGATGTGACGCATACACTGCTTCTATGAGGATATCAGCTCAATTGCACTCCACCTTTCATGTCACCATTCCCACATTCACCTTATACCTTCCTGAACTCTCTTTTAAAGTCCATCACCATGAGAAGCTAAAGAATTTACCGAATACCAATGATTCAGATCTACTCCAATCGAACAATCATCCCCTTACCCAAGAACACAACCAAGTTGCTCTTGACCGAGTGGCCTCACATATTGCTGATTGGCACCAAACCAAGGGATTAACCTCCGTTGTATTACCCAGCGCTGGTTCGATAATAATCATTGTAATGATTCTGATTATAGTATCCTTGATACTCTGTAAAAGAGGGTTTTGCAAATGTTTCACTTCCTTCCGAGAAGTAGTACCACCCCCACTACCTGAAGGTGAATATCACACCTGAAACTACCTGCCAACCTTGGTGCATGCAATCAGGCATGACCCCCCCTTAGAATTAAGTTGTAGTCTAGGTGTCAGGTCAATGAACTAATTTTGTAATGGATTTGTATTTCTATGTAAAGTCTATGGAATCACAATTTAACTGTCGAGTTTTAACCCCCATTTAAGTCAATTTGTTTTCTCTTTAAATTTTTGTCATTTTGTAAAGTTCTCATTCACTCACTTGGGCAATTACCATTGTAATCCTAGATTTAAGAACTGAAAGCAATATTATGGGGGAAAACCCCCTTGTGACTGTTAGGCCTGGGAGCATTCTCTCACCCCCACGAGAGTGGAGTGTTTCAGTGTGCTGTTCTCCGGTGCCCCTCATCATCGCCTGGGTACCCACCACCACTGATACCGCCGACACACATTCACAGCATGGCGCCGCCCCACTGCCGTCGCACCAACTTCACAAGTTTGTTATTCAAGAGCCTTCCTTCAGGCCCTTCAGGCCACTTTGTAACTTTTGCAAATATTTGCATATTTTTTTAAATGGAATAATCAATTAGAATAAGCTCATTCATTTTCATCCAGAGAGCCTTCTTCGGAAGGGGAAAGGATGTGCCGGGAGGAGACCCCCCAAGAGGGATCATTGCCGCCAAAATTTTAGTAAATAAATTTTTTTGGCATAATGTTCGGCCGTAGCCGGCTTGGGCATACTGTGGTGGAAGGTGCTGGCTGGAAGACCATGGTCGGCACATTCCTGCCACGTGCTCCTCGGTCAGACTCAAGTCCCACGGGTCGGTTGCGCTGACGGGGGTACGCTACTAGCAAGGCGCGTTGGCGGAATCAATCCTCCAATCAGAGACTAATCGTGTGATCACGTGGGGACGCGGCCAGGAGCGGCGAGGGCGGCTTGGAAACAGCTCCGCGCTCTCTTAGCTTCTGACCTCGGCCCCGAGTAGTCGCTCTCTAGCCTCTGCCTCTCTGACCCCTCTTGGGGCTGCTCGGCCCTACGTAGGCACCACTGTACCATTATTACAAGAACAAACTGGGTCCACTCCACTCAATTAATTTTCATTTCACAACGCCCTCCGCTCCTGACCTCTATCCTGACGAACAATACTCATTGCACTACTAACATTTCTAAGCACCTCACAATACTGCTGGTAATGGGAAACTGTAGCTTGGTTGTGATTACTTCTAACATTTTGATATAATTCCCACTTTGTTCTGTTTCATATCTTTACCCCACTAGTCAGCAATCCAGGCTGCCTTTTAGTGTTAATCCCTCAATGAGAGCGTTCTCATGGAAAGCATCTCTCAGAGCATTAGAAATGTTTTAAGGAAAGGATTATATTTGTCATCTATATTATTGGCACTATAAACATCCTGCCATTCTTGGTCCTTGACGAGTTTTAAAAAATTCTCTATTCCCATTGGCTTAACTTTCTTACATAGTTGGCAGTTATATGTCACATTTGTTTGAGTACAAAAGCCTTTTAGTGTTTAAATTTATGAATCATGGTCTGAAAGGCAATTCACCTTTTAACTAACAGAATGCTCATCCAGTAATGAAGAACGAATAAAAATATTGTCTATGGCTGTGCTACGGTTGCCCTGCACCGTAGTTGAAAAAAACACAATCTGCATCAAGCCATATGAATTTAGGAGATCTACCAACATCCTTTCTCTTGCACAATCGTATACAAAATTAATACTGAAGTCACCACATGTAACTAATTTCTTGTACTTCCTATAAAGTGAATGAAGAACCCGCTCTAGCTTGAGCAGAAACACTCTGAGGTCAGAGTCAGTGGGCCTATGAAAAACAACAATTAGAAGTTTAGTTTCATTAAATTCAACTGCCCCTGTATAATATTGAAATACCTCTTCAGTGCAGTGACTTGATACGTCTATGGACTCAAATGGAATATTGTTTTTTACGTACATGGTCACTCCACCACCCCGCAAGGTAATCCTTGAAAAATAGCCAGCTAATCTGTATCCTGGTAAAGGAAGCCTCTGAACTGTCGAATTATTTAAATGGAGTTCCGATATACCAATAATTTGAGAGTCAACGTGTATAAACGTCTCAGTAACTTTATCTCTAATATCTCTTATATTTTCATGAAATAAGCTAATTAATTGTTTAGTTGGTAAAATGACGTCCGCTGAAGGTGATTCCTTAGTTAGAGGGACATCCTTTAAGCTGGGATACTTTTCAGCTGATTTCAGTCTAAAGGTGCAGCTCTGAGACCAACTACTACTCTTTCCATGTATCCCCTCTCTCCTCTGCGTTGAACAGTGGAATTCCAAAAGAACTCCTCATGTTACTGCCTTTGATGTTTATTTCATCGAAGGTTGTATTGATTTTTCTATATGCTGAGTCAGTAATTCCGACAGTCCGTCTTTTTCCGAGGTCTTCAAATTTTTCATGTTACTACTTCGCCTCAGCAACACTGCATTTCATGTTTATTTCATTCCAAGGTGACTTTTATTTCTGTACTACTGAATTCCCTGAACATTTTTGTACTTCGTCGA
Organism: Schistocerca serialis cubense; assembly: GCF_023864345.2. Classification (NCBI taxonomy): domain Eukaryota; kingdom Metazoa; phylum Arthropoda; class Insecta; order Orthoptera; family Acrididae; genus Schistocerca; species Schistocerca serialis. Next base: position 736,905,892 of record NC_064643.1, on the reverse strand, counting down.
TCAATTGAAGTATTTCTTCTGTTATCCATGGTCCATGGTTTCTTTGCAGTTACGTTTCTTGTATCTACGGTTTTCTCTCCAACTTCTGTGACAGTCCTTTTGAGATATATCCATTCGTTTTCGGCTGAACTACCTACTGAACTACTCGATGCCTCAGTATCTTTAGCCTCTGAGGTCATCAATTGTATCTATTCATTCTTTAATACTTCAGATACCACTTCTATCACCATTGATTCTTCCTGCCTAGTCGTTTAAATGTCGGGCTGTTATTCATCACTACCAGGCTGTGGTCTCAGTCTATATCTACCCTTTGGTGCGCCGTACTACCGAATACCTGATTTCGAAATATCTCCCTGACCATGACGTAATAAAGCTTAGTGTGGAAGTATGTGCATAGTGTGAAAGTAAAACACCGGCATGGAAAAACACCTTTCCCGAAGTGTGTTCCGTATTTCTTACTTGTACTGCATCTGTACAGGGACACATCCAGATCCAGCTCTTTACTCCCCAAAACATCTTAAGCTGTGTGTTGTGTAGGGAAGGGCATTTCCAGATCCAGCATTTGGCTTTCATTCAAGAGATACCACCAGGAAGCCGTTGCTAGGATCATAATCAGAGGGAGAGTGACTTTGGTCGGGGCGTGGGGGGGGGGGGGGGGGGGGGTCAGATATGTACTGCATTCAATTAAGGAACAATATGTGACAGGTAACACTGTGAGTTCCTAGTCTACGTTTACACTGATTTGGTTTTGAGTATACGGTGCAAAGTCCATTGGGATGTTTGGGAACGCATATTCAGCTGCGGCAATCAAATGATTATAAAGGGAAAGATGATCGCAACCTTGGAATTGGACGTGAGTTTATTTTGTATTTGGAACATTGTTGACCTTCACCCTAAACAAATAAATGGTTTTATGTGTTCTCTATTACATGAACCTTTTATTCTCGTCTTGTGTGAGAGGGACCGGTTGCGGCAGAAGTACGTTGTTCCCAACAAAGTATATAGGTACTCTAGGAGTGTGACAAAAGGAATCCCATTCGGGAATAGACAGTGCTTTAAATAGCAAAAAATTCGCTCCCCAGCCCAGAGATTGCTTGGACCTTTGTAAAACCAAGGTTCATCTTACCAGATGCCAAAAGGAATCACACTTGAAGATATAGGTAGCGAAAGCCCATTTCCGATGTCCAAGAGAAACGTCCCAAAAACCTTACTAAAACTGTGGAAAAGTATCTCGCTCCCTCTCTCCCTCTCTCCCTCTCCCTCTCTCCCTCTCTCTCTCTCTCTTTCTCTCTCTCTCTCTCTCTCTCTCTCTGTGTGTGTGTGTGTGTGTGTGTGTGTGTGTGTGTGTGTGTGTGTGTGCGTGTGTGTGTGTGTGTTTGTGTGTTTTAGAAGGAAGTCAGTGTGCCAATGTGTCTCCTTCACAACAACCACTGACTATATATAGTATATAATATACTTATAGGCTTCGAGAGCATTTAGAGGTGGAGCGAATGCAGTTAAATGCACCTGAGGTGCCGTTAGTTTCCAGTCGGTGAGGCACGGCCAAAAATCTCCGGCTCGCGGTTTGTGGAGAATTCCAGCAATAAGCGCAGCCGCGTCGTGGAACAGCACCCATTCCGGGCTCGAGGGAATGCTCGCGATCGGGCTGGCCGTTTTTATTACACCGCATACTGGCGCCGCGGGCGGCTGGGTGTGGAATTTCGGATAAAGGTGCCAGGTACGCGGCTGGCTCGTAACCCGAGCGCGTCTGGGCCCGAAATTACGCATAGCGGCGAGTCGACGGGGCCCTGCAGGTGGAGGTGCGGCTGCAAGGTGCGAGGCGGGAAACAGGACGTGTCTGTTTCTGTTCTGCACAGCACCCGCTGCGTCCGCCGGTATTGGAAAAAGGAGTAATATTTTAAGAGATTATTAAATAATTTTCCTGCTTCACAACCAAGGATGTGTGTCTGTGCTGGTATCCACTGTTGACTAGTGACAGAATAATTAACTTGTCCACTGTATGCAGGTCTGTATTTGTACGTGATTCGTAAAACTGGGGGAATTCAGCCGTACCAGCAGAACATGTTCGGCAACGGCTAATTTTCCACAGTATTGTAGCCCCTGTAAGATACCTTCAGAAAGTGCAGACACAGGTCACTACACATTTAATAGTTACAGCGAAGGTGAACATACACAATGGATAATCGATGTAAGATAAATTAAATGAGGCAGAAATGTAATAATTACATTAAAAAAAACACCTACGAATGAAAAGGCGAAAGACTAATTGACTTCTGCTGGAAATTTCTGCTAATACTAGCAAATACTGCCTCAGAAAATCACAAAAGTTGTAGGTATAATCGCCAAAATCCGAGAAATGCGCGAAGATACCACCTGGATTACATTATGTGAAACGCCTCCTTAGAAAAATTATATATGACTGTGCTTAAACTGACACACATAATTTTTAGCGCAACGGAATCTGACTTTCAATTATCCCTACAAAAGAATGGCCCTGACTAACATTAACCTGTACGTTTCACAAATCACTTACCTCACAAAAATCTTCGTTACTCGAACTACTGCAATACAGCGAGCGCTACTACTGCCAGCTAAATAAAAGATTCAGACTACGGAAGGCACTAACTACTGATATGCATAGTTAGCAAATGAAAGATTTTAATAGAGAACAAACAATGTATTTACCTTAATAGTCATAATATATATAGCAGTTCATGACATCCATTCTTACAAATGTACTGTTTCTGATGGACACACCTCCAGATTATCCATTCTCAAAAATCGGCCATCTCACTTCCCCACATGCACCACTGCTGGCGGCTTGCCTCCAACTGCGCAACGCTACGCGCTGTTCACATCCAGCTGCTCAACACTACAATGGCAGACGACAATGCAAACTAGCCACAGACTGCACACAGCACAGCCAGTGATTTTCATAAAGTGCGCTATGTGGCGTTACCAATATAAGAACCTAAACTGCCTACTTACACATGGTCAGACAAAAATTCCGAAATCAGGTAATGCATGTAAGACATACAAAGGAGCAGACGTAGACTCGGATCACAATTTAGTAATGACGAAGATTAGGGTGACGTTCAGGAGGTTCGTCCGGAAGAGCTGTAAGCAAAGAAGTGGGACAGTAAGGTACTGAAGAATGATGAGATCCGACTAAAGATCTCTCGGGCTTTAGATATTGCGGTAATGAGTAACACAGTAGGCAGTTCATAAGAAGAGAAGTAGACGTCCCTAACAAGGGCAATCACAGAATTTGGACAGACAAATATAGGTACAAGGAAGGTAACTGGAGAGAAACCTTGGGTAACAAACAAAATATTTCACATAAATGGTAAACGAAGAAAGTACCAAAAGGTTCAGGACAATTCTGGACACCAGAAACGTATTTCACTAAGAAAATAATTAAATAGGAAATGCAAGATGACAAGGCTAATCGATACAAGAAAAGGAAATCGCTAGAGATATGCTTGTTGGAAGGACTGGTACAGAATATAGAAAAGTCAGAATAACTTTCGGTGAAATTGAAAGCAAAGGCGTCTACGATAAAACTGCAATTGGAATTTCACTTTCAACTGCAGGGGAGAGGGGCTGTTACATGGCCCTTAAGTGAAGGAATATTTGTCTGATGGTGTGACTAAAAAAGAAATGTGAGGCATAGAGGAAATAGAGTTCAACGGAGCCTTGAGAGACTTGCGCTCAAATACGGAAGACTTTTGGGGAGATGGCAAGCAAAGAAAAACTTTAGATCAAATAAGGAAGTGCTGAAGCCATTGAGGAAAAATGCAGCCTAATGGCTACTCAGGTTTGTGTGAAGATCTATGAGTCTGGCGACATACCAACTGACTTTCAGAAAAAAGTTAGCCACACAGTCCAGAAGGGAAGCTATAAGGGAAGGTAAGTCGATTCAGTTTAAAGATTGATGCATCTAAGTTCCTCACAAGAGCAATATACTGAAAAACCCAAAAGAAAATTCAGGAGCTATTAGATGATCGTAACTGTGGATTTAGGAAAGCGAAAGTCGTATAAGTGGCTGTTCTGGCGTTCCGACTGATAACGGCAGCAAGATTAAAAAAAAAAAAAAAAAAAAAGCACACATCCATAGCTTTCGTCGACCCGTAGAAAGTGCTCGACGATCTGAAATGATATAACGTGTACTAAATTCTGAGAAAGAAGTAAGCTATTATGAAAGACAGATAATATACAATACGTACAAGAACCAACAACGAACAATAACACTGCAGGACCAAGAACGAAGCGCTCGGATTAAGAAGGGTTCTTCCTATCACCATTAGTGTGATTTTACACTGATAGTTGCTTGTACATGTTTATGGGTAATACTTTCATTTTTCAATGAATGTCAAATGTCAGTCCTTGTACCTTGCATCATTGCCCATTAGATCTTTTTACATCTTTCTGTAGTCTCCAAAAATTGCAGCTTTCCCGTTTACAATTCCGCCATTAAATAAGAACCTCAATGTGCATAATAATCTCAAGGAGCTTCCACCGTTTCCAACCATTTCTTTTACGTGCAGATCGTCACAAAAATATACAGACAGACTCGTTGGGATTGTAGAGTGTGTCTCGAGGAACGCACTGAGGACCTCAATTCATGTCAGAAAGCGCTAATCAATGACGCTGCAAGCGTCGAAGTCTTACAGCGAACGCCCACCGCTAGGGCACCCCTCCGGTAGAAAACCGGAAGTGAGGCTTACCGCGGACGCCTCTGCCAAAACTAGATTTAGCGGTCTCTGCAACGTTACTATCGGAGGCACCGATGCGTTAGAGTCCATATTCGTCCTGAATACGTCACTCAAACGCGAGGTATTTAGCAGGCCGTTACCAGCTTTACAACTCTCGTTTTAGTCCGCTGATGACCTGTGATTTATTCAGCAAGTGACACCCTTCCAGATGGCCTACTGAAAGTGGACCAACCATGACTGCACACATATATGGAAAAGAATCTTTTCGCTATATCACCTAATAGACCCTCTGATACGCTCGTCAACAGTCAAGGAGTTCCTCCCAAGGAGACACCGAAGCTTGGGCCTTACGAACTACCAGTCAAGGCAGTAGGGCCTAGCCATATATGTTGAGCGCCTTATCGATCACATTTTTCAGTGTAAGGCATACATTACTGAAATATAGAATGCTATCAAGTGTGTGAGTCGGAAAGCGGATGCAGCAATTGACTAAGTCAGTATAGTACCCTTGGACGTCTGTACATTTATAATGCTTATTTTATTATGGGTCAGCTCCAGACACATGTCCAAGGACAGTAGAGAAATACCTGTAAAAAGAACTTTCAAAATGGTTCAAATAGCTCTTAGCAGTATGGGACTTAACACCTGGGGTCATCAGTCCCCTAGAACTGAGAACTACTTAAACCTAAGGATATCACACACATCCATGCCCGAGGCAGGATTCGAACCTGCGACCGTAGCAGCAGCGCGGTTCCGGACTGAAGCGCCTAGAACCGCTCGGCCACAGCGGCCACCACAAAGAACTGTAATTGTACCTGGGGGCAAAGCTAATACATCGAATAAAGTGCTTTTAATCGAAGCATATGAGTCTGCCTTGCATGTATGGTGCGAGTTCTTAGGTGTGAACTCAGTAACTTAACGGGATTCTGCTACACGTCCTGATACTGTCCCAGCAAATATCCTCCTTAAACTTATCAGTATATATCAGATCCTCTCTATATATCATGAACAGTAACGGGTCTGTAACACTCCATATGCGCATCTTAGCTAGTGTGCACAACGTCTCACCAGTGTACGGGAACCATACGTTGTCTTTAACTTGGACTTTGTCTGTGGTTATTCAAATAATAGAGTGTAGTCAGAGTATCTGTCGAAACATAACAAATCTCCCATCCACTCTCATGCTTCGAAGAATGAACATGGTGGTGTTCACTGGAAAATAGCTGTCACATTGGAATGAAATTCGGGTTACGTAAGTCGAGAGTTTGGTTACACCGCGTGCCCTTCAATACGCCAAGAAACATGTGTTATTCTTTCTGATTCCAGACCAGCGCCTTTTAGGCATGTGTGGGAATGAAATAGTAAGAACAGTGAGAGAGAAGCGGAACACAGGTAGGTAAGAATATGTTGAATGAATGCTAATGTCTCTGTGGGTCCTGCACATGTGCCAAACTTAAAAACAAAAACAAACGAAAAGAAAGACCTCACGGCAAGACGATTTTTCCTGAAAATTCGCCGCTTTGTAGAATCGTTGAATGACAGTTTCAGAGAAGGGTTCCAGTCCTCAGTGTCTACATCGAGGGATCCGTTATAAATCCTCGAGTTTTTCAGTACTTTTTATTTCCATGCTGTAGGTGTGAACGGTAAAGGGTCTGTACAATCCTTACGTATCTAATAAGAGTTTATCTCACTCATGGACGCTATCAGTGTCTTGCTGCACGTGAATGTATAAAGTTTATTGACTAAAATCTTTTCGTAAATAAATTATTCCGTGATTTTGTTGTATGATTATATATAATCAGTTTTTTAGAAAATGTGACTATCTCACAGCTATGTACAACACGCAGGGGGCGTCGATGCCCTTGAAGACAACACCACTGACAAGATTTGCCCGACTCACTTCTGTCTCAGATTGAAAGCTAAGTTGGTCGAGTGAAGCTAATAAACATATATGACCACTACTTAATTTATTAAAATAAAATTTAAAAAATAATTACATTAAAACAAAGAAGTGTTTACATCTGACAGTCTCGGTAAATTGACGACGTTTTGAGACATGTGCTAGGAAATTCTGAACGCATTCACAAATCTGGTCTGGTAAGTTCTTACGTTATTTACTACGAGTCAATGCAAAAAATTATGAAAACTTTCTGGAAATGAAGAATACCGTATTAATTTCAGGACCGATGACTAGGAGTTTCTAAATCGAATACACGCACAGAACCAGTTTTGTCTCGTGAGATGTCTTTTTTGGGATTCCAGGTTGATGACAGCAGACTTTCATTCATGAGAAGGCCGTACGCGACCATAAATCGTGTTCCAAAATTCTGTAATTATTTCCATCACGTCTAAGGTGAAACAGAAGCAATTTCCTTCGCATACTTTGCAAAAAAGTGGTTGAATTGGCTCTGAGCACTATGGGACTTAACATCTGAGGTCTACTTAAACCTAACTAACCTAAGGACATCACACACATCCACGCCGAGGCAGGATACGAACCTGCGACGGTAGCAGCAGCGTGGTTTCGAACTGAAGCGCATAGAACTGCTCGGCCACAGCAGCCGGCGCCTACTTTGCAAAATCTCACAGATTGGATATGATTTTCCATACCAAGATCATTTATCTCACGTCGGTATATGTTTCTTTGACATCCGTGCGACGACTGAAGGGAAAAATTATTACAGTTTTCAAAGCTAGTATGAGCACTGGGAGACCCAGTAAACGATTTGTGTCGGCATACTGACTATGGGTTGAGCATGTGTATCACAATACGGAGTAGAATCTGTGCCGTGGAAACCTTTTTGATTATTTGTGTGAAGAGATGCGATCTTCCAAGAAAATATACGACACGTGTGCGATTGTCTGTGTGCACTGCTACAGAATTTAGCTAGAGAAGGCTATAAAACACACTGCAATAAGCGATAAGTGTATCGGTTTGCTACCCTGTAAGTAAGGTCATAATTCCACTGTTTATGTGTATAAAACCAAAATAAAACATAAGAATATCAGCACTGTTCAAGCTATCAGGTTTATAACGGACTAGGAATGAGTTCCAGGTATGATGATGATTTAGGATCGACGTTTGTTTCTGCTGGTAGTGCTCTGTAGATCACGTCACCTGGAAACGGTCCCCTCACAACGCTACGGGATTATCACATACCACAGGAAAGTTAGAGCTTATTCACAAGCTAGAGAGGAATAATGAAGTTTATGCAGTAATCACTTTACTCCACTGTCGCTGACACCGTATGTGAGCACCACTCTGGACAAATCAGCTTAACCAGTCATCCGTGAAATGAATCCATTAGAGTAACTTTGAATCCGATTATGAAATATTGTTTGAGATACGCCATTTGTGGAGCAGAACTACTCGATCGCTAATGGATTACTTTGCAGTTGTAGCTTATTATCTCCACTTCTATGCTTTGCGTTTCGTAGTAGAACTTTGGCTACATGAACAAATGAACAACACCTTGATGAATTTCCTAATGTGATGCACGCAGTTGAACATGGACTGGATGACACGTATAACTGCGTGGTGTTTGCTTCATTTCTGACTGTTCGCTTCCTTGAAGGTACAATCATTTCTGAGAACAATTTTCTTTAGCTTACTGGCTGCTAAGAAACATGTGAATCCAACTAAATATGACCTGTGTGACACATTATCAGAGAAATACTTCACTGACTTACGCTGTATTTGTTGAAGGAGTATGTTCCCAGTACCACGTGTGATCATAAGGAAATTGAATATGCAATAAATAAGATTAGCCACACTGAATATATACCTGTATCTCTGGCTTCCAGATTGTCTAAGGACTGCGAATACCTATTGTATGATTATTACAACTTCCTGGAAGTTCAAAACTGTGTTCCGGATTGAGAATCTAACTCGAGATGTTGGTCTTGCTGGGGAAAGTACTGTCCTCACAGATTTACATCAGCGAGTTCCTATTTCCTATCTTCCAAACTCTACAGAAGTTCTCCTGAAGACCAAGCAAGACTAGCACTTCTGGAAGAAAGGATATATGATAAGCATTAACTTCTTTATAAACGATTTAAAGTTTCACTACCCATCAAAAAAGTTGTAGGGAATGTCGTGGTATTACAAACACTCTATCAAAGTGATGAATAACGTGCTAAAACTCGTGCGTTGGTTTATGTCGATCAGTGACATTTATGTGTATTTTTATATGCCTGAAGCATCGTCAGATATAACGGTTAGATGTGATCACGGTTCTTCGTAGTTCTTGATCAGAGTCTGAGGAATCATTTTAGCACCAGATGTATCAAAATAAGGCGGGTGCTACAACCACTTAATTTGAGCTGTTTTTCTTTCAGCACATGCAGATAATTTTGACTAGATCTGATTTATGAAATAATCCATACAGTTTATAGTAATACTTAGGGTACCTCTACCGCCCTGCTGCCCTTGGTATAAACTTGGAGGCCGTCACACGTGCAAGTATCGAACCGAACCTCTACTAAATAAAAAATTAACCCTTAGTAAATGAAAAGAAAGGAAAAGAATCGCAAAGGATAGGTCATCCGTTCAGAACGACTAAACGGAACGTACAATTTCTCTACAATTTCGTGACTCATCTCTTTTCATATTATCGTTCACACAGTTCTGTTACATTTCTTATCTTTGGAGAGATTTGATTTAAATGAAGAGTCATTTCTCATGTCAACAGTGGTTTGTTATTGAAAGGTAACACTCACCAAGAAAATAAGATTTTAGCATTAAAGTTAGTGATCGAACTGATTCTTCTTTCGTAAGCACATGGATAGTATACGAGGGTTAGAACTTTGATCAATTCTGCTCAGATTAGCAGCCGAGTGGTGGCTTCGTCTTGCCGCAACGTTTCGATGAGTTTCGTACTCATCATCGTCAGGCTAAGTCTGTAACTTTAATAGTGGAAACTATTTACTTACAGGTCGTACAAAATAGTAACTTGTTTCAAAGTTTTACTGACATTCAAAGTAGTCACCAGCATTGTGTAAAACCCGTCGCCAGCGATGTGGAAGTCATAGGCTACTCTTAGCAGTGCCAGCTATGTTGACAGTTCGAGCGTTGCGGTCTATTGTCCGACGAATTTGTAGCAGTTCTCATACGAATGTCGTGAAGTGTGTCCTTCAGTTTAGAAATCGAGTTGAACTCAAGAGGGTTTAAGTCAGGGGAGTGGACTAAGTGGTATAGCACTTAGCAGCCCCATCAGTCAAACAGATCAGCAGCAGCTTGCACTGTACGTGCTTCAGCATTGTCCTGCAAAATGATGGTCAGGTTCCGCAGAAAGTGTCATCACTTCTTCCTCTTTGCTGTTCATTTTTGGAACACAGCCTACGGCCAACTTCGAGACAGAAGTGATGACACTTTCAACAGGACCTGACCATAATTTTGCAGGACAACGCTCAAGCACGTACAGTGCAAGCTGTTACAAATTTGTTTGAATGATGGGGCTGCTAAGTGCTATACCAGTTAGTCCCCTCTCGTGACTTAAGCCTTGGTGAGTCCAGCTCGGTTTCTAAACTGAACGAAACTCATCACGGCATTCGCTTCCGAACTGCTACAAATTCGTCGGGCAATAGACCGCGCCGCTTGAACTGTCAACACAACTGGCACTGCTAAAAGTACCCTACGACTTCCGCATCACTGGCAACGGGTTATACAAAATGCTGGTGACTACTTTGAAGGACAGTAAAACTTTGAAACACGTAGCTATTTTGTACGAGCTGTAAATAAATAGTTGCCACTATTAAAGTTCCAACCCTCGTAATTGCGGGTAAAAAGTTGAACCAACAACATTGCCTTTAAATAGGACATTAGTAAAAATGACAAATACTCTTGAAATGAATAAAGCAGAAGTAGGATACAAGCACGTATTCTATCTCCATCGATTACTCAGAGAAAGCGAAGCCATCGAAGTTAGAACTACAGGGAAAGTATTCGCTGGCAGCGATGGATAACGAATAAATGAGCGACATCCGGATTACAAAGACACAAACGTGTAGCTGGGAGCCATTATGCTTTCAAAGGTTCCTCTGCTGTTAAGTTTCCTTTCTAATTGAAAACTTCTTTCGGATTACTCTCTCTTAGGTGAAATGCGATAGAAGGATTGAACAGAAGCACGATAGAGAAATAAGCCCGCCATCGTCACACGAATGATCATTATTATTGGATTACGCCTGAATGTCAGGTTTCACATAGCTCACATGTTAAATAGTCTCCACACACCAAAATAATTGAAGGGGCTAAAGTAATCGACAATTGTTCCATGTTAAGAATAACTTTAACTTACTAGACGCATCCTAACATCATGTTCCCAGGGACTATGCATACTTACGCATCAAGTAATGTGGCAAGACTCCCCGATTAAAGCTCGCCTTTCATTGCCTTTATGAACGGTGCCTCACGTTTTTTAGTAGAAGAGAAGGCGTCTTCGGGTCAACCACCCAATCGGAACTATTCGCTGCATGATTTCTTTCCGGACAGGCAGAAAGAACCACGAAATCCCATGACAAGCTACAGGGTATTTTTACAAGGCATCTTTACAACTCAAAGCAAGAGAAACAGGCATTAATTTGAAGATTGGTACTGCAACTTCAGGGAGGAAATAAACCGTTCTGGCCTCTACGGGACAAAAAAAGGACTGACAAGGTTTCATCCGATAAGAAAAAGAATGAAAACAACTAGAAAGTGTCTGCAGGGAAGACACCGTTGCTTTCAAGTAAAAGATGATTTAAAATACGCATCCTCTCATAACTTTCTCCCAGGCATCAGCATATATTCAAAAAAAGAAAGGGAGGGCAACATATAGTAAATTATGAAAGTGGGGCGAGAGACGTACCTCTTTCAAAGCAGCTGTCTGTGGATCGACAACTTGCTACTACATTATTATCTATTTTCGTGTGGTCTCCGACACTGTATATGCCGTAGATTAATTATAAAAGTAACTAACTAAACATTCCCTGCCACATGCTCATACTGTTTCTTTTACTTTGTCATACAGTTTAAGATAGATCGATGAGCATAAAGGTAGAAGTAGCATCATATCTTATTAGTTGCCAAGACGCATAATGACCGGAACGCAAATTACACAATGGAAAAACTTAAAATACAGCGTCCGTCAAGGATAATTGATTCGCTTTTCCTTTTTTTTTGTTGTATATTAATAAATTGTGTTACATTGTACCATAATGTAACCACCATGCGAAGGTTTTCTTCAGCTGCAGTAAAAATCCCCATACAGGAAGATAATAGCTGCTGTGAACTCCATTAACCTAGAAAATTTAGATTTTGGATGTTCATCAATTTGTCATTAACTTAGTACTCACCCTGAGTTCTCCTCAACAAGATTAAATTTTGACAGTTCATCAACACGTTACCAGTTCAGATCTGGGCGAATCTCATCCTCATTTCGTTCTAAATAATACAGGAATCTTTTTGAGGTCCTGTATTACAAATCTTGGGATAACACAGAAAAACCACTTAAATTGGTGGGAATGTACAGTCATCGTGTGTTAGAGATGGGGGCGTCACTGCATATTTTGCAAATATACTGCTTTATACACGTAGCTACAGGAAATTCATTCACGAACGAGTTATTGCCAGGATACATTACTGCGACGTCATACGCTAGATCGGAAAACTTCCGACCCGTTGATGAAGGTTTCTCGGGTCTCCAGCAGGGTGGTAGCGTTGATATTTCGCGAGATATATCTGCGAGATATCAACGCTACCACCCGGCTGGAGACCCGAGAAACCTTCATCAACAGTTTACGCCGGGAAAGATTACTATCACATTCCGACGCGTTGCCCCTAAAGTCAGTAAGAGATACATTATAGAGGAACATCCCGGTTACCTACTATCCGGAGGCGTGATTTCTAACAGCTTTGTTATTCTTATTGTCTACTTCGCAACCTCTCACGTTCGTTACATCCTCAAATACAGCATAGCTAGAGCTGTTTGCGCAAAAAGTGAAATGATGACAGGAATTTAAAAGTTAAAATCCTCTAAGTACTTTATATTTTCACAGGTGTCAACCACACCACTGTCAGCACCCTGAAACATTTCCCTATGTATGAAATCTGACGCGTAAGTCGACTAACGCAGCCTGACCACCTTCGTTTCAGATTTGGTAGTGGTACGGAACTTTGTCATTGCACAAGGGAATAATTAAAGGGGAAATTAACATAAGCTAAATCAAGACAAAAATTACAGCCCTTAAAACTGGTCTCATATAGCTAGTTGCTATCTGCATCTATGAATTAGGTATTGCAGGTGTAACACTTGCAATGCAAATATTTCTGAACTCTGTTTCCTACAAAACTTAATAAAACGTGCAGATCGGACCTAGTTTACTTTATTTATTTGCAACATCCTCCATTACGATATTTGTACTCTATAGTGTAAGCGAAACTCAGTTCATGCAAGAATTAGTTCTTAAGTGATCACATGTAAAGGTTTGAATAAAACTCAGAACAGTGAAAAATTAATTCGTTACACTACAAAATTACATGAATACTGAATATTCATTATCCAGAAAATGAGTGCCACGTGACTTTACATGTCCATACATACACAAAGGCAAGGAAAATAATCCTACAACCATATTAACTCTGGCCGGCCGAAGTGGCCGTGCGGTTAAAGGCGCTGCAGTCTGGAACCGCAAGACCGCTACGGTCGCAGGTTCGAATCCTGCCTCGGGCATAGGTGTTTGTGATGTCCTTAGGTTAGTTAGGTTTAACTAGTTCTAAGTTCTAGGGGACTAATGACCTCAGCAGTTGAGTCCCATAGTGCTCAGAGCCGTTTGAACCATTTGAACCATATTAACTCTCGTGGTACCACAATGGTGTGCGAAGTTTAAAGGTGAAAGTAAACTGCGCATAATGTGTCACTGCCCAGTAAAATAGCTCGATGGAGATTGGGCCACACATAGAAAGAACTGCCACGACACAGTGTGGAAGATCACGAAAAGAAGCACACAATGAGACGAACAGAAGTAACTCTTTTATTGACAGACAGCCATCACTCTGACGCCATCGCAATTTATGACGGTCCCCTGGACATTACGAAGGACAAAGCATGGTTCTTAATACGATAACTGATCGCCACAGATGCCACAGCATGCCTGGCAGCATGCTATCGTTCTGGCAACAATGCTGGTAATAAGTTCCATTCCTCCACCAATGCGGCTGCAACAGGTGGATGGTTGCAGTTCCTGCTGCTGTATGCGGACGTGCCACAACGCATCATCCCAAGGCATCCCACTAATTCCCGATAGGATTCGATGCTGTCGCTCCATTCGATCCACAAAACTGTAGCCAGGGCCGAATACACCGCTGAAAGGACTCACATGGGGATGGAGTAGGGTGTCACAGTAAGTTTGATTAGTGAGCTTGTTGTTGTTGTTGTTGTTGTTGTGGTCTTCAGTCCTGAGACTGGTTTGATGCAGCTCTCCATGCTACTCTATCCTGTGCAAGCTTTTCCATCTCCCAGTACCTACTGCAACCTACATCCTTCTGAATCTGCTTAGTGTATTCATCTCTTGGTCTCCCTCTACGATTTTTACCCTCCACGTTGCCCTCCAATACTAAATTGGTGATCCCTTGATGCCTCAGAACATGTCCTACCAACCGATCCCTTCTTCTGGTCAAGTTGTGCCACAAACTTCTCTTCTCCCCAATCCTATTCAATACTTCCTCATTAGTTATGTGATCTGTCCATCTAATCTTCAGCATTCTTCTGTAGCACCACATTTCGAAAGCTTCTATTCTCTTCTTGTCCAAACTATTTATCGTCCATGTTTCACTTCCATACATGGCTACACTCCATACGAATACTTTCAGAAATGACTTCCTGACACTTAAATCAATACTGGATGTTAACAAATTTCTCTTCTTCAGAAACGCTTTCCTTGCCATTGCCAGCCTACATTTTATATCCTCTCTACTTCGACCATCATCAGTTATTTTGCTCCCCAAATAGCAAAACTCCTTTACTACTTTAAGTGCCTCATTTCCTAATCTAATTCCCTCAGCATCACCCGACTTAATTAGACTACATTCCATTATCCTTGTTTTGCTTTTGTTGATGTTCATCTTATATCCTCCTTTCAAGACACTGTCCATTCCATTCAACTGCTCTTCCAAGTCCTTTGCTGTCTCTGACAGAATTACAATGTCATCGGCGAACCTCAAAGTTTTTATTTCTTCTCCATGAATTTTAATACTTACTCCGAATTTTTCTTTTGTTTCCTTTACTGCTTGCTCAATATACAGATTGAACAACATCGGGGAGAGGCTACAACCCTGTCTTACTCCCTTCCCAACCACTGCTTCCCTTTCATGTCCCTCGACTCTTATAACTGCCATCTGGTTTCTGTACAAATTGTAAATAGCCTTTCGCTCCCTGTATTTTACCCCTGCCACCTTTAGAATTTTAAAGAGAGTATTCCAGTCAACATTGTCAAAAGCTTTCTCTAAGTCTACAAATGCTAGAAACGTAGGTTTGCCTTTCCTTAATCTTTCTTCTAAGATAAGTCGTAAGGTCAGTATTGCCTCACGTGTTCCAGTGTTTCTACGGAATCCAAACTGATCTTCCCCGAGGTTGGCTTCTACTAGTTTTTCCATTCGTCTGTAAAGAATTCGTGTTAGTATTTTGCAGCTGTGACTTATTAAGCTGATAGTTCGGTAATTTTCACATCTGTCAACACCTGCTTTCTTTGGGATTGGAATTATTATATTCTTCTTGAAGTCTGAGGGTATTTTGCCTGTTTCATACATCTTGCTCACCAGATGGTAGAGTTTTGTCAGGACTGGCTCTCCCACGGCCGTCAGTAGTTCCAATGGAATATTGTCTACTCCGGTGGCCTTGTTTCGACTCAGGTCTTTCAGTGCTCTGTCAAACTCTTCACGCAGTATCATATCTCCCATTTCATCTTCATCTACATCCTCTTCCATTTCCATAATATTGTCCTCAAGTACATCGCCCTTGTATAAACCCTCTATATACTCCTTCCACCTTTCTGCTTTCCCTTCTTTGCTTAGAACTGGGTTTCCATCTGAGCTCTTGATATTCATACAAGTCGTTCTCTTATCTCCAAAGGTCTCTTTAATTTCCCTATAGGCGGTATCTATCTTACCCCTAGTGAGATAGGCCTCTACATCCTTACATTTGTCCTCTAGCCATCCCTGCTTAGCCATTTTGCACTTCCTGTCGATCTCATTTTTGAGACGTTTGTATTCCTTTTTACCTGTTTCACTTACTGCATTTTTATATTTTCTCCTTTCATCAAGTAAATTCAACATTTCTTCTGTTACCCAATGATTTCTACTAGCCCTCGTCTTTTTACCTACTTGATCCTCTGCTGCTTTCACTACTTCATCCCTCAAAGCTACCCATTCTTCTTCTACTGTATTTATTTCCCCCATCCCTGTCAATTGCTCCCTTATGCTCTCCCTGAATCTCTGTACAACCTCTGGTTCTTTTAGTTTATCCAGGTCCCATCTCCTTAAATTCCCACCTTTTTGCAGTTTCTTCAGTTTTAATCTACAGGTCATAACCAATAGATTGTGGTCAGAGTCCACATCTGCCCCTGGAAATGTCTTACAATTTAAAACCTGGTTCCTAAATCTCTGTCTTACCATTATATAATCTATCTGATACCTTTTAGTATCTCCAGGGTTCTTCCATGTATACAACCTTCTTTCATGATTCTTAAACCAAGTGTTAGTTATGATTATGTTGTGCTCTGTGCAAAATTCGACCAGGCGGCTTCCTCTTTCATTTCTGTCCCCCAATCCATATTCACCTACTATGTTTCCTTCTCTCCCATTTCCTACACTCGAATTCCAGTCACCCATGACTATTAAATTTTCGTCTCCCTTCACAATCTGAATAATTTCTTTTATTTCATCATACATTTCTTCAATTTCTTCGTCATCTGCAGAGCTAGTTGGCATATAAACTTGTACTACTGTAGTAGGCGTGGGCTTCGTATCTATCTTGGCCACAATAATGCGTTCACTATGCTGTTTGTAGTAGCTTACCCGCATGCCTATTTTCCTATTCATTATTAAACCTACTCCTACATTACCCCTATTTGATTTTGTGTTTATAACCCTGTAGTCACCTGACCAGAAGTCTTGTTCCTCCTGCCACCGAACTTCACTAATTCCCACTATATCTAACTTCAACCTATCCATTTCCCTTTTTAAATTTTCTAACCTACCTGCCCGTTTAAGGGATCTGACATTCCACGCTCCGATCCGTAGAACGCCAGTTTTCTTTTTCCTGATAACGACATCCTCTTGAGTAGTCCCCGCCCGGAGATCCGAATGGGGGACTATTTTACCTCCGGAATATTTTACCCAAGAGGACGCCATCATCATGTAATCATACAGTAAAGCTGCATGCCCTCGGGAAAAATTACGGCTGTAGTTTCCCCTTGCTTTCAGCCGTTCGCAGTACCAGCACAGCAAGGCCGTTTTGGTTATTGTTACAAGGCCAGATCAGTCAATCATCCAGACTGTTGCCCTTGCAACTACTGAAAAGGCTGCTGCCCCTCTTCAGGAACCACACGTTTGTCTGGCCTCTCAACAGATACCCCTCCGTTGTGGTTGCACCTATGGTACGGCTATCTGTATCGCTGAGGCACGCAAGCCTCCCCACCAACGGCAAGGTCCATGGTTCATGGGGGGGGGGGGGGGGGGTTAGTGAGCTTACCGTCGTCAAAGAACCGAAGATCCGCATGCCCTTACAACATTATACCTCCCCACACAATATCTGTACCACTGAAACGATCATGTTCGACAATATTCTCATTTCTCACCATTGCTGTAGGCTCCGTTCGAAGCGCTTCTAGGCTGGTTCCTTTGAGCGAGCGTAACTTTCTTTTTCTGATACTATGTTAGTCCAAGAAGCTTAGATACTGGATTAATAAAAAATAGAGAAACGTTTAGATGGTGGTTTCATTGCTTCACATGGTGTAGACCGTCTCCTCCCTGACGAGTATAACACGCAGAACGGCCTATAGGTCGGTGTTGGAGGATCACATTGGCTTGAATGCTGTTCACGTCAACAAAGCTTTGACTCTTCATGCGAATTTCTGCACTCTGGCGCTTCGTCGCAGGTTCGTTTTAATATTACGAAGTCTCATCCCCCATGACGATCTCTTCCAGAAAAGAAATATTTCGGTTTTTCATTTCAGACAAGTGGCGGCTGGCCTTCACGCCTTTGTTTTTTTCTGAAGTCAAGATGTGCGGCAAACACATTGCACACACTTTTCTGGAGAAACGTTCAATTCATATACAGGCTGTCTCAGCTATCTTGTCCACCCAAAATATCTCTGGAACAATAACAGCTATTGGAAAACGACTTTCACCGGTATCAATGTAGGGCTGGGGCCCATTAATGTACATATTTCGAAACATTCTAAAACGAAAGCATATGTGTTTTTTAACGCAAGCTTATGTTTTTTTAAATGGACCTCCTGTATTTTTTCTTCAGCAATCCATAGCATGACCAAGCACATACACAATGGCGTTGATTGCATCGCAATATTCCCGTTACACCCCGAGATATTGAGACGCGAAGTTGACGCTTGAAACACCCGATATGCGCTGCTAGCGCACGTCCTGAGGCTCAGGCGTGAACCCCATGCTGCTCGTAATCGCCATGTGATTGACAAGTAAGTGTCCCTCTTGATAATTATGGAGGTGCGATTACACATGTCAATCACATCGCGATTACGGGCAGCATGGGTTTCACGCCTGAGCCTCAGGACGTGCGCTAGCAGCGCATGTCGGGTGTTTCAAGCGTCAACTTCGCGTCTCAATATCTCGGGATGTAATGGGAATATTGCGATGCAATCAACGCCATTGTGTATGTGCTTTGTCATGCTATGGATTGCTGAAGAAAAAATACAGGAGGTCCATTTAAGAAAACATAAGTTTGTGTTGAAAAACACATATGCTTTCGTTTTAGAATGTTTCCAAATATGTACGTTCATGGGCCGGTGCCCTACATTGATACCGGTGAAAGTCGTTTTCCAATAGCTGTTATTGTTCCAGAGATATTTTGGGTGGACAAGATAGCTGAGACAGCCTGTATATCTGGACACAAATACTTACATCGACATCTACGTAATTACACTGCTATTCACAATAAAGTACCTGGCAGAGGGTTCAATCAGCCATCTACATGCTGTCTCTTTACCGTTCCACTCACGAACGGCGCGCGGGAAAAACGAGTACTTAAATTTTTCTGTGCGAGCCCTGATTTCTCTTATTTTATCATAATGATCACTTTTCCCCATGTAGGTGGGTGCCAACAGAATGTTTTCGCAATCGGAGGAGAAAACTGGTGATTGAAATTTCATAAGAAGTTCCCGTCGCAACGAAAAACGCCTTTGATTTAATGATTACCACTCCAATTCACGTATCATGTCCGTGACACTATCTCCCCTATTTCGCGATAATACAAAACGAGCTGCTCTTCTTTGTATTTTTTCGATGTCATCCGTCAGTCCCACCTGATGCGGATCCCACTCCGCACAGCTATACTCCAGAATAGACCGGACAAGCGTGGTGTAAGCAGTCTCTTTAGTAGACCTGTTGCACCTTCTAAGTGTTCTGCCAATGAATAGCAGTGTTTGGTTTGCTCTACCCACAATATTATCTATGTGATTGTTCCAGTTTAAGTTATATGTAATTGTAATCCCTAAGTATTTAGTTGAATTTACAGCCTTCAGATTCGTGTGACTTACCGCGTAATCGAAATTTAGCTGATTTCTTTTAGTTCAAAAAATGGTTGAAATGGCTCTGAGCACTATGGGAGTTAACATCTGAGGTCATCAGACCCCTAGAACTTAGAACTGCTTAAACCTAACTAACCTAAGGACATCACACACATCCATGCCTGAGGCAGGATTCGAACCTGCGACTGTAGCGGTTGCGCGGTTCCAGACTGAAGCGCCTAGAGCCGCTCGGCCACTCTGGCCGGCGATTTCTTTTAGTACTCATGTGAATAACTTCACATTTTTACTTATTCAGGGTCAACTGCCACATTTCGCGCCATACAGATATCTTACCTAAATCATTTTGCGAGTCGTTTCTATCATCTGATGACTTTACAAGACGGTAAATGACAGCATCATCTGCAAACAGTCTAAGACGGCTACTCTGTCTCCTATTTCGTTAATATAGATGAGGAACAGTAGAGGTCCTATAACACTTCCTTGGGGAACGCCGGATATTACTTCTGTTTTACTCGATGACTTCCCGTCTATTACTACGAACTGTGATCTTTCTGACAGAAAATCACGAATCCAGTCGCACAACTGAGGCAATACTCCGTAGGCACGCAATTTGGTTAGAAGACGCTTGTGAGGAACGGTGTCGAAAGCCTTCTGGAAATCTAAAAATATGTAACCAATTTGACATCCTCTGCGATAGCTCTTACTACTTCATGAGTATAAAGAGCTAGTTGTGTTACACAAGAACGACATTTTCAGAAGCTGTGCTGACTATGTGTCAATAAATCGTTTTCTTCGAGGTACTTCATAATGTTCGAATACTGCGTATGTTAGAAAACCCTACTGAAAATCGACGTTACTGATATAAGCCTACTTCCCTTTTTTGGGTATTTGTGAGACTTGAGCAATTTTTCGGTCTTTAGGTACGGATCTTTCTGTGAGCGTGTGGTCGTATATAATTGCTAAATATGGAGATATTTTATCAGCATACTCTGAGAGGAAGCTGACTCGTAAAAAATTTGGACCGGAGGCCTGGCCGTAATTAAGTGATTTAAGCTGCTTCGTTTCTCCGAGGATATCTACTTCTATGTTTCTCATCTTCGCAGTTGTTCCTGTTTGGAATTCAGGAATATTTACTTCGTCTTCTTTGGTGAAGGAGTTTCAGAAAACCGTGTTTAATTATTCTGCTTTAGAGGCACTGTCATCAGTGACTTCATTGTTGTTATCGCGCAGTGGAGGTATAGACTGCGTCTTGTCACTTGTGTGCTTTACGTGTGACCAGAATATCTTTGTGTTTTCTGTCAGATTTCGGGACAGAATTTCGCTGTGGAAATTATTAAAATCATCTCGCATTGAAGTACGAGTCACATTTCGAACTTCTGTAAAACTTTCCCGATCTTGGGGATTTTGCGTTCTTTTAAATCTGGCATGCTTTTTTCGTTGCTTCTGCAACAAGGATCTGACCCGATTTGTGTACCATGGGGAATCAGTACCATCACTTATTAATGTATGTAATATGGATCTCTCAGTTGCTTTCGATATTATCTCTTTGAAAACATTCCACAACTTCTCTGCACTTACGTCATCAGATCGGAAGGAGTGAAGACTGTCTCTTAAGAAGGTGTTAAGAGCATTTTTATCAGCTTTCTTAAATAGACTTCGCGTTTCTTTTTGATAGTTGTAGGTGTTACGGTATTCAACGTAGCAGGAACTGCCTTGTCGTCGGTAATCCCTGTATTCGTCCCAATTCTCACTATTTGTCCTGGACTATTTGCTGCTAAATGGTCAAGTATGCTTTCGCAACCATTTACGCTTCGAGTGGGCTCATGAAGTAATTGTTAAAAATAATTTTCTGAGAAAGCATTCAGTACAATTTGGGATGATGTTTTATGCCTGCCATCGGCTTTAAACGTATAATTTTTCCTGCATCTCGATGTTAGATTGAAGTCACCACCGACTATAACTGTATGAGCGGGGTACGTATATAAAATGAGACTCAATTTTTTTTAACTGTTCAGAAACTATATCTTCTGAGTCGGGTGGTCGGTAAAACGATCCAGTTAATAGTTTAGTCCGATTGTCAGGTAGAACCTCTACCCATACAATTTCACACGAACTATCTACTTCAATTTAGCTACAAGTCAAAAAAATGGCTCTGAGCACTATGGGACTTAACATCTGTGGTCATCAGTCCCCTAGAACTTAGAACTACTTAAACATAACTAACCTAAGGACATCACACACATCCATGCCCGAGGCAGGATTCGAACCTGCGACCGTAGCAGTCGCGCGGCTCCGGACTGAGCGCCTAGAACCGCTAGACCACCGCGGCCGGCAGCTACAAGTCAAACTACCTGTGACGGCAATAAATACTCCCCCACCAACTGTATTTAATCTTTCCTTTCTGAACACTATTAGATCATTTGAAAAAATTTCGGCTGAACTTATATCCGGCTTTAGCCAGCTCTCCGTACTTACAACTATTTGAGCTTCATTGCTTTCTATTAGAGCTTGGAGCTCTGGTTCTTTCGCAACACAGCTACAACAATTTACAACTACAATACCAATCGTTTCTACTACTACCTTACTGTCTTTTACCTGTCCACTTTTAGACGTGCGCCCCTTCTGTGGTTCCCTGAGACCCTCTAACCTAAAAAACCATCCAGTCCATTCCACACAGCCCCTGCTACCCGTGTAGCCGCCTCCTGTCTGTAGTAGACTCCTGACCAATTAAACGGAACCCGGAAACCCACCACCCGATGGCGCAAGTCAAGGAATCTGCAGCCTACACGATCATAGAACCGCCTGAGACTCTGATTCAGACCCTCCACTCGGCTCTGCACCAAAGGACCACAGTCGGTTCTATTGACGATGCTGCAGATGGTGAGCACCGCCTTAATCTCGGAAGCAAGACTGGCAGTCTTTACCATTTCCGCTAGCCGCCCGAAACCAGACAGAATCTGCTCCGATCAAAAGCGACACGCGTCATTGGTACCGACATGAGCCACCACCCGCAGTTGGCTGCACCCTGTACTCTTCATGGAATCCGGAAACACCCTCTCCACATCCACTTGTTGGCATAGGATCAGTTCTACCCTAAGGTAGCAATGTGTCTCTTTACACTACAGCAGATGCTTATTACGGTTGTCATTTCTTTTTAGACATCTTTCAGCGTTCCTTCTCAAATAATCACGCAACATCGGGCTGCCCTCGATTTTAGCCACATGCACGGAAGCATATGACAACGTGCACACATTCTTGGTGGCTTGTTATGCGCCGTCTTTTGGGGTTTCGATTTCCAGAAATCTGGGATATTACGTCACTGATCAGGCTGAACATGTTCCTGTTAGATGAGGTCGTACGAAGCACGGAAGTTGGACAGTGTCCTGAAGTAGATATACCAGGTCTCCAGCTTGTCCACAGTGTAAAGTTTTGGAATATGGCACGTAATTTCGCACACATAATCTGGTAATAAGCTAGCACCTCTTAATTTTATGAACTTGGAATTCACAGTGACTATCTCCTCATTAATACTAAAGTGAACCTGATACCTTGCTTCCGTTATTGCTGAAGGGTCTGTACCAGTCCACACGTGGATACTATGGTAATGTAGTGTACTAGCCTACGAGCATTCCTCTTCGTTTGTAAAGAGAATTATAGCTATGGCCTGCGACTCTTAGGCACCCAAGCTAACAATGCAATGGCACAACGTTGATCTGGCATGACGTTCTTGTCGCCTCGGAGCTTGCGTACGCTTTAAGAGATGTGGGTAAAACAACTGTTCGTATAGAACTGACCTAGAAAGATCGTGTATATCTTCGGCAGCTCGACTTCATCGTAAACTACATTCACGATAATGTAATTATGGCAACACATGCTCCTCCACATCCGGTGAACGGTGACGCCGTCCAAGATCCTATTGTACTGGTTGCCAAGGACCCATATCGACATGTCGCCCAGCGGACTGCTTAATAATGTTCCAGGTGGGTTGCGATGTGGAGGCTGTCCGTAGGTGTAGTTGACAGAAGTTTGTTGATTAATGATGTCTGCCATCTCACATCATGGAATAATATAACTCCGTTTCACTCTTTAAATTAATCACACTCCATGCAATAACAAACCTTACGAACATGCCTTCGTTCCACTTACGGGTCCCAACCTAAACGATTGTGGATTGAAGACTTCAGGGACCAATGTCAATTCTGCTGCGACTGCGTAATAATGGGTGACTAACCTTAAGTAATAAATGGCTGACATCACTACAACTCCTGTTTGTGTGAGTGTCTGTGTGTAAGTGGTGTTGAATAAGACTAGTTGTGGGATGACTAGAGAAATTTCAGTTAGTTTGGTAGATGCTGTAGCGTGTCATTTCCTGACCTTACTGTCAGCTGAGCACTGTACCGAAATCCATCTCCAGTTGTCCAGTTTCAGGGGGGATGGAGTCTATTCTCCAACCCTAGAGCTAATGAACTGGTCACACGCAGCGTGACTCTGCTTCTTATACCCATGGGTTTCAAGCAACCCGCAACGCACCTAAATACCACATGCAAGATTTTCATATTCTCTCATTTACTGCATGCAGAATATTAGTCTTGCCCTAAAAAGAAAAAAAGTACTATTTGTAGGAACTTAAATGTAGTTAGATTGTGTACTGGCATACATTTTTGCTAGAGGCAATAGTTTTCCAATTATTCAAGAGAAAAATTCAAAAGCAACATCAAACTAGTTTTACTTGAATAATTCGAAAACTGTGGGCTTCAGCGAAAACATATCCCAGTACAAAATTTAACTACACTACTTGCCATTAAAATTGCTATACCACGAAGATGACGTGCTGCAGACGCGAAATTTAACCGACGGGAAGAAGATGCTGTGATATGCAAATGATTACCTTTCCAGAGCATTCACACAAGGTTGGCGTCCACCGGTGGCGACACCTACAACATGCCGACATGACGAACGATTCCAACCGATTTCTCATACTCGAAGAGCAGTTGACCTACGTTGCCTGGTGAAACATTGTTGTGATGCCACGTCTAAGGAGGAGAAATGCGTACCATCACGTTTCCGACTTTGACAATAGTCGGATTGTAGCCTATCGCGATTGCGGTTTATCGTGTCGTGACACTGCTGCTTGCGTTGGTCGAGATCTAATGAGTGGTAGCAGAATATGGGTTCGGTGGGTTCAGGAGAGTAATACGGAACACAGTGCTGGATCCCAACGGCCTCGTATCACTAGCAGTCAAAATGACAGGCATCTTATCCGCATGGCTGTAACAGGTCGTCTCGATCCCTGAGTCAACAGATGGGGATGTTTGCAACACAACAACCATCTGCACGAACAGTTGGATGACGTTTGCAGCAACATGGACTATCAGCCCGGAGACCATGGCTGCGGATACCCTTGACGCTGCATCACAGACAGGAGCGCCTGCGATGGTGTACTCAACGACAAACATGGGTGCACGAATGGCAAAACGTCATTTTTTCGGATGAATCCGGGTTCTGTTCACAGCATCTTGATGGTCGCATCAGTGTTTGGCGACATCGCGGTGAACGCACATTGGAAGCGTGTATTCGTCATCGCCATACTGGCGTATCACGCGACGAGATGGTATGGGGTGCCATTGGTTAAATGTCTCGGCCACCTCTTGTTCGCATTGATGGCACTTTGAACAGTGGACGTTACATTTCAGATGTGTTACGACCCGTGGTTCTACCCTTCATTCGATCCCTGCGAAACCCTACATTTCAGCAGGATAATGCACGACCGCGTTACAGGTCCTGTACGGGCCTTTTGGATGCAGAAAATGATCGACTGCTGCCCTGGCCAGCACATTCTCCAGATCTCTCACCCATTGAAAACGTCTGGTCAATGGTGGCCGAGCAACTGGCTCGTCACAATACGCAAGTCACTACTCTGGATGAACTGTGGTATCGTGTTGAAGCCGCATGGGCAGCTGTACCTGTAAACGTCATCCAAGCTCGGTTCGTCTCAATGCCCAGGTGTATCAAGGCCGTTATTACCGCCAGAGGTGGTTGTTCTGGGTACTGATTTATCGGGATCTATCAACCCAAATTGAGTGAAAATGTGATCACATGTCAGTTCTAATATATTTTACCAATGAATACCCGTGTATCATCTGCATTTCTTCTTGGTGTAGCAATTTTAATGGCCAGTAGTGTACATTAAATTTTCTGCAAACCTACCCTGTTCTTTCGTGTGTAGGACTAATAATTTGCGCATAGTGTGCGAGAGAATGTGAAAACCTCATGAGTGGTTTTTGAAGGCATTGCAGGTTGCATAGAAACTATTGGCAGAGGCAGCAGAATCACGCTATATGTAATGCGTTGTCATAAACGTACTGCATAATGAATTATTCAGATGTAAGTGAGGGAAGCTTGAAAGTGTTGTTAGTAGCGTCTTAGTTCTCAGGCATCAGTGCTAGTAGTATTGCAAGGTGTAGTTAGATGCTATATCACTGATCCCAACTAAGTTAAGTAGTCTTTGGCATAGTTATAATTTTTTTTCCGATTGTGTCAGATTGCCAAACCTTTTAAAACGTATGTTGTTGCCTGATGACCTTTTGTATGTCCAGATTCAATTGCTCCTACATTCAACGTTGTACTGTTGTTATCAGAAAGATATTTAGTGCTTGATTATTCCAGACTTACGTAAGTTCTTTCCGGTTGAAGAGAGCTATATTTCTTTTATTGTAAATGATTTCTGCAAGGAAGGACGAGGTCGGATATTAAGTGACGATGCACGTGCATTTTCTGCCTGGTACCGTGGGCAGAGGTATCTTAGCAGCTGCGGCATGCCGCGGTTAGTCGGTGCAGTTGACTGAAGGGCGATACACAGACGTGAGTAGCGCTCCAAGTATTATTAATTTGGTCCTACCAGAATTTGAACTGGTGGTGCTATTATTGCAGTGTGAGTTAGCTCGAGGAGCAGTTGCTTAGTATAAGAGCAAGAGCGACCCGCTATAATGGTGATAGTGAGCTGTTAGGAAAGAAAGCTGATCCGTATTCAGTGATTTATATGAGGGGCTTATCAGGGTAGAGAACTGATCGGTAACAGTCTGTTCAGAGGAAGAACGTCGAACAGATTGGTTCGTTGATTTGGTGGAGGAACCAAAAAGTGAGGCCACAGGTCCCATAGGCCGAGCTAAGGATGGGGAAGGTATTCCGCCGTGCCCTTTCAAAGGAGCCATCCTGGCATTGGCCTGAAACGATTTAACGAAGCAACAGAAAGCCTATATAAGGATGGCCGGACGCTGATTGAGCCGTACTTCTCCCGAATGCCGTCCAATATGCTAACTACTGCGCCACCTCACTCGGTATAGATCAGATGTTGAAACTTGTAGTGGAAGTTTCTTTGCAAGATAGCAAAGTGGATTTCTTTTGTTTATTAGCTTACTGCGGTTTCGTTGTCATCGGGGATATCGTGGTTTCTTTGTCTCGTATGATAGCCTGGCACTGTGGTTGTAGAAAGAACTTAGAGCCCCTTCTGTGAGTGATAATTTCAGAAACTTGTGGAATGTCTGTTCTATGTCGTTTTCACCCAGCATGACACAGTACTCGGGTGCAGTTTAATAGGGTTCCGGTCAGGTGTCTTTGTCTTGGCGTGACATGAGGTTTTGACTGATGCTGAGATTTGTCATTGAAGACAAGGCCATGCGCACGACTTAAGCATACATTATGCATGACTAATGCTGCCCTTGACACATTCACCAGGCATTGTAATGTTAGGTGTACAATAGTGTGTATAATTTTGCATTTCTGTAATTGAACGATGCGTGATTCGAAAAGGTTGTATGATCGCATGGCCGGCAGCCATTATCATTCCGTTTATTTCCAGTTGTTATATACTGCCTTCGTCTGCTGGACGTGAGAAGAGGCAAGAGATTTTTTTGGGAGGGAGTAGGTGGGAACTGTGTCGTCGCGAAAAGCACGCTCGAGTTTCCCGCCTCCAGAGATTCATTTCTAGCCGTATGACGCGCTCGTGCCTCGAGAGGATGAATGGAGTGGGTAAGGTAATGGAAACGAGCGGCGCCACGGCCGAGCTATGGACAGAACGGACGGCGGTGGTATTCAGCAGCAGAGATGGGAACCAGCAATATCTCGCAGTGACCTGGCCGTGATTGCCGCCTTCGGCGCGTCGTCAGCAGTCAGTGGCGTGCGCAGAAGGCTGTGGCGGTGGCTGAGATATCGGCTCGGGTTTTGCTTGGAGATGTTGAGCGAAGGAAGCCTGAAGCTGTACAGTAATGTAGAATTTTGGAACACTTATTAAGTTCGAGTATAATGACTTTTCTGGAGACTAGAAATCTACTATGTAGGAATCAGAATGGGTTTCGAAAAAGACGATCGTGTGAAACCCAGCTCGCGCTATTCGTCCACGAGACTCAGAGGGCCATAGACACGGGTTCCCAGGTGGATGCCGTGTTTCTTTACTTCCGCAAGGCGTTCGATACAGTTCCCCACACTCGTTTAATGAACAAAGTAAGAGCATATGGACTATCAGGCCAATTGTGTGATTGGATTGAAGAGTTCCTAGATAACAGAACGCTGCAAGTCATTCTCAATGAAGGGAAGGTTTCCGAAGTGAGTGTGATTTCAGGTGTGCCGCAGGGGAGTGTCGTAGGACCGTTGCTATTCACAATATACATAAATGACCTTGTGGATAACATCTGAAGTTCACTGAGGCTTTTTGCGGATGCTGCTGTAGTATATCGAGAAGTTGTAACAATAGAAAATTGTTCTGAAATGCGGGAGGATCTGCAACGAATTCACGCATGGTGCAGGGAATGGCAATTGAATCTCAATGTTGACAAGTGTAATTTGCTGCGAATACATAGAAAGAAAGATCCTTTATCATTTAGCTACAATATAGCAGGTGAGCAACTGGATACAGTTAATTCCATAAATAATCTGGGAGTAGGCATTAGGAGTGATTTAAAATGGAATGATCATAAAAATTTGCTCGTCGGTAAAGGAGATGCCAGACTGAGATTCAATGTAAGAATCCTAAGGAAATGGAATCCGAAAACAAAGGAAGTAGGTTGCAGTGCATTTGTTCGCCCACTGCTTGAATATTGCTCACCAGTGTGGGATCTGTACCAGATGGGTTTGATGAAAGTAAAACTGAAGTGATATCAGGTGTTCCCCAGGGAAGCGTCCTGGGACCTCTGCTGTTCCTGATCTATATAAATGACCTGGGTGACAATCTGAGCAGTTCTCTCAGGTTGTTCGCAGATGATGCTGTAATTTACCGTCTAGTAAGGTCATCCGAAGACCAGTATCAGTTGCAAAGCGATTTAGAAAAGATTGCTGTATGGTGTGGCAGGTGGCAGTTTTGACGCTAAATAACGAAAAGTGTGAGGTGATCCATATGAGTTTCCAAAAGAAATCCGTTGGAATTCGATTACTCGATAAATAGTACAATTCTCAGGGCTATCAATTCAACTGAGTACCTGGGTGTTAAAATTACGAACAACTTCAGTTGGAAAGACCACATAGATAATATTGTGGGTAAGGCGATCCAAAAGTTGCGTTTTCATTGGCAGGACACTTAGAAGATGCAACAAAGTTCACTAAAGAGACAGCTTACACTACACTCGTCCGTCCTCTGTTAGAATATTGCTGCGCAGTGTGGCA
Organism: Schistocerca serialis cubense; assembly: GCF_023864345.2. Lineage (NCBI taxonomy): Eukaryota > Metazoa > Arthropoda > Insecta > Orthoptera > Acrididae > Schistocerca > Schistocerca serialis. Next base: position 736,876,766 of record NC_064643.1, on the reverse strand, counting down.
TCCTTACTAGGTGGGATTGACGGAGCACATCAAAAGTCGAAAGGGTGCAAAAAAGGGCAGCTCGTTTTGTATTATCACATAATAGCTGAGAGAGTGGCAGATATAATACGCGAGTCGGGATGGAAGTCATTAAAGCAAAGACATTTTTCGTTGCAGCGAGATCTATTTACGAAATTTCAGTCACCAACTTTCTCTTCACAATGCGAAAATTTTTCGTTGAGCCGAATCTACATAGGTAGGAATGATCATCATAATAAAATAAGACAAATCAGAGCTCAAACAGAAAGGTTTAGGTGTTCGTTTTCCAGCGCTGTTCGGGAGTGGACTAGTAGAGAGAGATAGTATGATTGTGGTTCGATGAACCCTCTGCCAAGCACTTAAATGTAAATTCCAGAGCAGTCATGTAGATGTAGATGTAGATGGAAGAGATAGAGAAGATACAATGCAGAGCAGTGCGCTTCGTTACAGTATCATTTTTCAATCGCGAAGGCGTTACGGAGATGATAGATAAAACTCTGCAGGAGAGACGCTCAGTAGCTCGGTACGGGCTTTTGTTGAAGTTTCGAGAACATACCTTCACCGAGAAGTCAAGCAGTATATTGCTCCCTCCTACGTATATCTCGCGAAGAGACCATGAGGATAAAATCAGAGAGGTTAGAGCCCACACAGAGGCATACTGACAATCTTTCTTCGCATGAACAATACGAGAATGGAATATAAGGGAGAACCGATAGAGGTACTCAAAGTACCCTCCGCCACATATCGTCAGGTGGCTTGCGGAGTATGGATGTAGATGTAGATATACCAGTTCGAAGTAGCTGGAGTGACACGAAGCAGCGTGTATTGGGCCGACTCAAGACTCTGTGGTCCCAAGAACTAAAGTGCGCGTCATTTAAGATGGCGGCCGAGTTTAGGTTCGTTCTGCGCATCTGACCTCACAAAACACAGTCAGCCAATGAACAGAGAACGACGTTGCCAGAGCTAGACTGCAGTGCAGAGCATGGACGAGTGTCTTCAGTTTTAGAAATGTTCAGTCATAAATAGAGGAATTGAACAAAAGCAATGTCTTGATAGCAGACTTTATTTTATAGAAAGTTTGGAAAAAGCATTCGTTATACCAATTGCTTCATATTCTATTAATTAATTAAACCAAACAAACAATAAGCCTCCTAATTAAGGCGATAGCAAGGAAAAGTGTTTGTATCATTCTCACTAACAGCTTCTTTGCAATAAAGAACAGCGGTAATTGTTTATTTCCTATTGTACTTCAACGAAACGTGAGTAATTCATAATCATACCAACAGTGTTTGTCGGTATTTTGCGTGATATTTTAAAGTCCTCCAGGTGATATAATGAATGATGAGCTGCGTTAGCATAATGGTTACAGTGTATGGCTGCTAAGCGAAAGGTTCTGGGTTCAAACCACAGTCTGGCTTTAGCTGTCGCAGCGGTCGCACGCTCCTCAACTTTGCTCCGAGCACGTTCAGTGCTTACGCCAGTGTTTTCGTGTTTCGTGATGGTTTATTGGCTTTTTGCACGTGAATTAAGCGTTATCAATTGAGCATTTGGTCTTCGTTCGTGTCGTCTTTCTACGTAGTGCCGTTGGGATTTCGGTGTTGTCCGAGATTTCTTCGCTGCAGAACACCATGGCAAACTCCGTGAGAAAAAACACCGTGATTTTCACCTTCGACAAGTACACCCGTCGAGTACAGCCCTCTCCACTTGAAATAAACGACTGGATTACCGAGGTAATTGGCCTTCATTCTGAATCTGTTCATACCATGCAGCTAGACTCTGATGAATACTGCATTTTTGTAAAGTTCAACGATTCCGCGAGTGTAGACCGCTTTCTGGCAAAATTTGGTTATGAAACGGAGTTTATACACCGTGATGGTACAAAAGTACTGTAAAACTCCGGAATTCCGAGTCTGTAATTAGGAATGTTAGAGTTTTGAATATTCCCATAGAAATAGACATTTCGAAAATTAAAGATGTCCTTTCAAAGTATGGGGTTGTCAGGCAAACAGTCAACGAAAGGTGGGCTTCGCATTTCAAGCTGCAGTGCTTTAACGACAATCGCTCCGTAGAGATGGAAGTGAAGGCAAACATTCCCTCCCACATCTTTGTGACGGGCACAAGGGGCATGTTATGTTCTCAGGGCAAACCCCCACATGTCATGTATGTAACGAGTCTGGTCACCTCCGTCAGGACTGCCCTCGCCGTGTTTTTGTGCTAACAAATAACCTTACGCAACGCCGGAAATTAACACTCAAAGATTTGTTGCCAGCCAGCAATACAACACAGCCGGCGGCTGTCGTGGATCCTGTTACTACCTCTGAAAATGTTGCACTTCATGTTAATGACTTTCCGTCTTTAAAACCTGCATTAACTGCTGAAATTCCGTCCCGTTACAGCGAGATTCCCACTAAGAAGCGTCCTCTAGAGGACACTGAAAAAAATGTTGATGAGGACTCTTCCTGTGAAACACCCATTGGCAGGAAGCCGAAGCCCAGTCCTGAACATCTGTTGGAAGTGGAAAAAGGAGATGAAATGCAGGTCGATGTGGCTCCCACTTCCGCACAAGGACTTATACCGCCACGAACAGATAGTGACGCAGCTGGTAGTGACCTTTCACGAAAATGTGACCCTGAGCCTGAGGTCACAGCAGCAATAACCGCATCAAGTGCACAGCCCATACAGTGCGAACAGTACGAGGAAGTACCAGGTAAACAACCTGCTGACTCCGAAGCGCAACGCCGCGCCGAAGGAGGAAATAAACAAGCATCACCGCCTCGCCAGCAAGACAACACAACAGACACCACGCCGGAACCAAATACTGACGACTCGCAAGCCACGGCCGTTGCGCCAGACGGCCACCGCCGGCGGCTGCGACTGAAACCGGGTCTTGCTGTCACGCGTCATCAAGCGAAAGCCACACCAGAGAAGAAATACGTCAAGAAAAAGAATATCAAATATGAAGTCATCAGGGCAAACACTGAAGAGGAGAAAGAGAAGGGCCGCAGTGACTTATAGCAATGCATTGTCAGGATTTCAGGATACTTTTCTTCTCAAGCTCTTTGTTTCAAAGCAGAGAAAAATTTTCTAGGAAGTTGGTACATGTAGTGGGCACACAGCTTGTAAAGATCGTGACTTGCAGAGAAGCACGTTGCTGCTATAATCATCCCAAATAGCTTCTTCTGGTATGTCTGTGATGCAAGCTTATAGCATTATTACTATTAACATTAATAAAATACAGTCACCCTTGAAATTGGCAGCACTAAAAGAATTCTTGTACCAGTCTCGGACAGATATCGCGTTGCTACAAGAAGTTGCGATAACGGAATTGCGGATCCCAGGCTTTTTTGAAATTGTTAATGTTTCTACGGAAGCCAATATCGGTACAGCCATTCTTATAGGGGAAGGCATTCCGGTGACTGAAATCGAACGACTAGAATCAGGAAGAGCCATAGGCATAAAACTTTTCGATGTGACAGTGATTAACCTTTACGCCCCATCAGGAAATTAACACAAATTGGATCGTGCGAAGTTTTTTCAAGATGAACTGATTTATTTATTGAGGAAAATTCCGTGTTCTCTTATACTAGGTGGAGATTTTCACTGTGTTTTAAACCAGAAAGATCAACAACCCAATTTCAACTACTCGCCACAGTTAAAAAAGTTAGTAAGTGATCTACACCTTAAGGATGTGTGGGAACTTCAGCACCCGACGTCAGTCGGGTTCACGTATATAACCAGCCATTCCCGCAGCAGACTAGATAGAATTTAGGTGCCACCAAATTTGCAAAATTGTTTATTAAACGTTGAAACTATTCCCGTGTATTTTAGCGTTCACAATACACTTTTAACTTGCTTTAATTTAAGTGTGCAGCCAACCCGTCGATTCAGAGGGCAATGGAATTTAAATATCTCTGTTTTAACTGACGATGAACTGGAACAGGAAATAAGAGTAGTGTGGACTATGTGCCTCCGCACAGTAGACAAGCACCCAACAGTCATTGACTGGTGGACTAGGAGGGCTAAACCAAGGCTGCGGAAAGTTGTCATGCAGTATAGTGCAGCGAGGCACAGGGACTTGAGGAATACAATGGAGTTTTATTATAAAGTTTTAAGAGACTTATATCAATAGGCCCATGATGACGTAATTCGTCTGAATGATATCAAAAAAATAAAAGCCAAGTTATTCAGCATTAAACGACAACAGGTGGAGGGACTAAAAATTAAATCGAAAGCAACATCAGTCGTAGGAGATGAAACAGCTTCTCTGTATCACTTGGTGCGGCATGCTAAAAACAGACGTCAAACTTTTATTGATGAAGTCCAGACGGATACAGGTACGAGGCTCACATTCCAGAAAGAAATACTGGACGAAGTCCACAGGTACTATGAAACCTTATATGCCCCTACCACAGTGGAAGATGCAGCTCTCGAGGACTTTCTCACTATTTTAGGTCCACAATTGTCGGGAACAGACAACGCTAACTTCCTGTCACCTATAACTAAAGATGAAGTGCATGAGGCAGTGAGTAACTCACCTCTCAAAAAATCTCCTGGACTTGATGGCCTCCGTGTGGAGTTTTATGCCCGCTACTGGTCTATAATTGGGGACAAGATCGTTTCCATGGCAAATGAGGTCCTGAACGGGAAAAACGGTCCCTGCAGAGTTTAAGGAAAGTAAAATAGTACTGATTCCTAAGAGTAAAGGCAAAACCAACTTAAACAATTTTCGGCCTCTTTCGCTACATAATTCTGATTACAAAATAATTTCACGTATTATCAACAAAAGACTCTCTGCCTTTTCTAACAAAATATTGAGTCGTCATCCATCTTGTTCTCCGACCAGAACGATATTCGAAAGTCTATCTGCATACAGAGACGTCATTGCAATTACCTCAGTGACAAGTATAAAATGTGCTTTAATCTTTATAGATTTCAACAAAGCGTTTGACCGCGTTAGTCATAGATACCTCTTTGCGACGCTGTCAAGAATGGCTTTCCACCCCCAGATTGTCAACATGGTAAGAAATATTGCAACAGGTATAAATGCGAAAATGACAATCAATGGCCAAACATCTAAACACATACCGATAAGGCGAGGGGTTCCACAGGGCAGTCCCTTATCTATGTTTTTATTTTCCGTATCTTTAGAGCCCTTCCTCCGCACTGTCCACGCAAGATTAACAGGCATAACATTGAGTGGTGAGAAAACTGCCATACAAGCTTATGCTGATGACATGGGCGTTGTAATAAGGGATAAGGAGGAGACAGTTACACTGAAAAGAGAAATCCAAAGGTATTGTCTAACGTCGGGAGTGACAACAAATGAAAACAAAAGTAAAATATTGAATCTACGGGGCCTAGATCACCTCCGACTGGCATGGGCAAAACAAGGCAACAAACATAAAACTTTGGCAATAACCTTAATTGCATGTCCGCTGAGGATGGCTGCTTTTAACTGGACCCAAACTAGGTTGGTTCAAATGGCTCTGAGCACTATGCGACTTAGCTTCTGAGGTCATCGCCGGCCGAAGTGGCCGTGCGGTTAAAGGCGCTTCAGTCAGGAACCGCGTGACCGCTACGGTCGCAGGTTCGAATCCTGCCTCGGGCGTGGATGTGTGTGATGTCCTTAGGTTAGTTAGGTTTAACTAGTTCTAAGTTCTAGGGGACTAATGACCTCAGCAGTTGAGTCCCATAGTGCTCAGAGCCATTTATTTTCTGAGGTCATCGGTGGCCTAGAACTTAGAAGTAATTAAACCTAACTAACCTAAGGACATCACACACATCCATGCCCGAGGCAGGATTCGAACCTGCGACCGTAGCGGTCGCTCGGCTCCAGGCTGAAGCGCCTAGAACCGCACGGCCACGCCGGCCGGCTCGGAAACTAGGGGGAAAGTTCATGGTGCTGTAATGGAGAACATCCATCGAACTATGGACCTGGTGCAAAAAGACAGATTCATCAACTCCTGCGTTTTGTCTAAAGCGTGTTTCACTGCGCAGGTACTTCCAATCCCTAAAGTAGTAGCGAAAGGGATCATGTCCACTGTTACCAATTATTTATGGCGAGGAGACATATTCAAGGTTGGTGCGACCACAGTTATACTGGATGTCAGAAACGGGGGCCTCGGTTTAGTGTATATTCGCAATAAAGCGTCTGCTCTGTTCGTCAAACGGACTTTCCATATACTCAGAGAACTTCCACAATGTATAACCGCAAAGCTCTTTGAGGCTGTGACACCCCATAGCCTGCAAGCACCGATTCATGTGGGAAGGATTAATGCCCGTCTGCAGTATGTGAGGAACTTTTTCCTCGAAGCAAGTTATCTTAGTGACGAAATCAGAAGCAACACACCTCTCACAGCGGGCGACATCATACTTGGAAGTAAGTTAAATGAGGGCAGAAACAAAATTGAAACGAAATTCCCAAATTGTGATTGGAAATCTGTATGGCGGAACATCAACTATGCTGGGCTATCTACAGCCGCTATTTCCGCATGGTACAAAACAGTTAACAATGTCAACAGCACCAACGAGAGACTATATGGGATCGGTTTAAACCAGACACACTTTTGTGGAAAATGCAATCTGGTGGATACACTCAGCCACAGATTCACCTGTGGTGGCAATGTGCATAGCTGGAATTGGATCAGGCAACAAATCGCCTTTCTCACCAGATCCTCGACGGAATAAATAACGCCATCGCTCCTCCTGAGACCAGGCATGACATACTTTCCGAAATTAAAAACCAACGCCATTAGCTGGTTAGTTATGTCATCAGCAATCTTGGGCCGGACAACGAGATAGAATTCCGCGTTACATGAAGTGTGAAAATGCAAAAATGAGCACGTATCACAATCACAAGAAGCACTACGGCAACATGCTGAAGATCATTTTTGAAAGAATGGGTGTTTGTTAAATATGTGGAACCACTACAAGACCTTGAACAAGAACGAACTGAAAAAATTAAGTCACTTGGTTTCTTATTATTATTATTTACTATTACTTTGCTTTCGGAACTTCTATGTTACACGAAAAGGTTTTTTTTTTTAATATTTTGTTCAGAATTCCTCGTGTTCGACTTCCAAAGTATTTGTGTGATTCAAGAAGAATTGTTAATTTTTTATCAGTGTTCAGTTTCTACTCAGAGAAGAGGTTTCTTTGTCTTTCTTACATCGGAGAATGGGAATATTGTGTTAAGATTTCTGCATACTTAGTGCTATGACCCAACAGGGAACAGGAGAAAAGGGGTGGGAGGGGTTTGGGCCTCAACGCACTGGCAGTGCCGTGAAGAGACCCCACTGCTAGTGCGGCGTGTACCACGCCCTGACCGTCCTAAACATAAAAAAAGTAAATAAAAAAATAAAAAAAATAAAAGTGGTTAATAATAATTGGATTGCTGGAAAGAAAGAAAAACAGTGGTTACGACGTTAAAAAAAGCGGTCTAAGGCGCTGTGTTCAGTTCGCAGTCCACTTGTGTAAAAAAAAAAAAAAAAAAAAAAAGTGGTAGCTCAGTGTGCTCACTCAGAGGGTTAACTACCCTCTTTAATAAAAAAAAAACACCTTGATCAGTGCTCAATATTTTCTTTATTTTAAAAACAATATCGTAGTGTCTCACTTGATGAATTTTATTCGTTTGAATGTAATTTTTTGAAATTTCTAGTGGCAACTAAAATCGACCATACGGAAAGTATACGTTATGGACTTTTAAATCTACCAACTCTTCAAAATTTGTGCAATGGTTTACTACATCTAATGCTGCACAATAACTGCTTTGAACATCGAAACAAAATTAAGTCATTTATGGGGGGGAGGTATCAGTCAAGAAGATGTGTAAAAATAAAACTTTTGGGCAACATAGTTTTTGTGAAATCGAATGATAAAGTGTGTCAAAGCAGTCGAAACACCACGTGTCTGCACATGGCGAACAGTGCAATGATGACAAAATCGAGCACATCGCGGAATGCGGGGAGCACGCCTCTGTAGCAGCTAAAGGGTTAATGCCGCCGTGGTGGCTTGACTTCATAAACTGCGCGCTCTCCCCTAAACATAAGTTTGCGAACTGCACTATGGTGCTGCTTCTCTTGGCTCGTACAACCGGCAACGCAGCAATCTCCCGCGTCTGGGCGGGCATGCGCGAACCGCCAAGATAAAAAAGAATTAACTATATTGTGTCTGGGACGTTTGCTGGGCGGGACAATGAACAATGGGTTGTGCCGGACGAGGCTACTGTGTGGAAAACAACATGGGTGGGGGGAGTTGCTTTCTTTACCTAGCCTGACGCTCAGCGGTTCAGGAGAATTCGGAGGAATGTGTTCTCCTGTTAATAAGGAGCACTACCTCACTGGTTTCCTAACTGATAGTTGTAGCCTGGTAGCTTTGTGAGTGAAGCGGTACATCGTGTTACGACTGTAACCAGTTGTAAAGCATCTTCCTGAACGGAAGTCAACGAGTGCTAAATAACGGCTTATTTGTGTTTATATCACACGGTGCATGCGGCAGTCTCTGTGTGACACATAGTAGGCGTAATTGTAACAGTACGCGCTGTGGACCTAAGCAAGCAAACTGAGCAGAAGTTGAAACTTCCTGGCAGATCAAACCTCTGTGCCGGACCGAGACTAAGATTTGGGACCTTTGCCTTTCACGGACGACTGACAACTCCTCCTCACAGCATTATATCCGCCAGTAACTCAACTCCTACCTCCCAGACTCCGCTGCAGAGTGAAAAGTTCATTCTGGAAATATCCCTACGGGTGTGGTGGCTACGTGGCGTCTCCGCAATATTCTTTGTTAGTGTAAGTTTCGTAGGACAACTTCTGTGTAGAGTGAGAGGCACGGGATGAGGTACTGGCGGAAGTAAGCTGTGAGGAGAGGTCGTGAGACGTCCTTCGGTAGCTCAGTCAACAGAGCACTTGCCCGAGAAGACAAAGGTCTCGAGTTTGATTTTCTCGTTCCGGTACTCAGTATTAATCCGTCAGGAAGTTTTACATCAGTACACACTCTGCTACAGAAAGAAATATTTACAAACAGGAGTTGATTCTCTTCACTATCAGCGTGCATCAATTGATTAGTCAATAATTGTAAGCTGTGATTAAGTATTTGAAGTCATGTGATTGAAATGGTAGTTTCTGGCTCTGTATTAGGATTTTATTCTTACGTGAATGAATTGGCATGTACATAATGAGATGTCGTTTATACACTGCACAGGAAGTTATTCAAACATAAGTGTGGGTAACTAGGTGGGTAGTTAGGTAGGCTGTTGATTTAGAACATGATCGGATAAAAATCCTACGTCAAGATCGCAATTTTTCTTTATTGATTACCAGCGCTAAGTATACGACGATGTATAATGCTTGTCACAAACTGAACAACATTTTAGATTGGCATGAGGACGGCTCGTCAATGAGCCGAAACCGGTAATCGACAAGGAATGTTTGAGATCATGATGTAGCATTTTTTTCCACAGATTTTTAAAGTTAAATGTCCTTTGATGTAATTATATTTTTGCTGTCATTTTTGGTGGCGATAAAGCGCCAAATAACTTAAAACTGTAGGTTTCAGCCTAGTGGCACATTGTGTGGCCAGACTGAACTTTAATTTACCCTTATTCTGTTGTAAATGTCAGTAACAATCAAACTCTCCAGCAGCCGTCTATCTGAGATGTTATTTTATTTATTTTGAAGGCTATCAGATTCGGCATTCCACTATGCCGTCTTCACTCCCCATATGTGTCTTTCAAATAAACGATACTGTCATACAGTGCCATATAACCCTGGTTGTAATGTATTCAATCGTTTCACTAGTGCTTCATTGGAAGACTTGATAGTAACTGTTGTTGTCAGAATAATTGTGTATGCTTGATTATTCTAGCCCTAATTAAGTTATTTCAAGCTATATAAAAGTATAGTTACTGTAAATTTTTTCCGTTCTGTTCATTGAGATTTTTGATGATAAATATAATAACTGTTCAACTGAGCCGGCCGATTAGTGACCTGTTGACATTTACTCGCTAGGAATGAGAAAGCGTCTCGCGTGATTCACATATGAATTATATGCTGGATTTATTCCAATTTCCGTCTTCCTCTACAATTGTTACCCTCTGCAGCTCTCTTTAGTTCCACGGCAGTTATTCTCTACTATCTTAACTGATGTACTGTCATCCTATTGCTTCTAATTGTTAGTGTTTCCAAACATATGCCTTTCCTCAACTATTCTGCGGAGAACTGCTTCATTCCTCTTACAGCGCCGTATCTCAAATGCCTCGAGTCGCTTGTTTTCCGGTTTTATCACAATCTATGTTTCACTACCATACAATGCTGTGCTCCAAACGTATATAATCAGAAATTTCTTCCTCAAAATAAGGTCTATGTTTGATCCTAGTAGACCTCTCTTGGCCAAGAATGCCCTTTTTGTCAATTGTTATCATTCTTTTTATGTCCTCCTTGCTAGGTCCGTCATAGCTTATTTTGCTTCCCAAGTAACACAGTTCCTTAACTCCATCTACTTCGTGATCACCAATCCTGATGTAGAGTTACACACTATTCTTATTTCTGCTGCTTCTCATTTCTTTCGTCTTTCTTCTATTTATTCTCAATCCATGAACTGAACTTACTAGACTGTTTATTCCGTTCAGCAGATGTCTTAAATCTTTTTTATTTTCCGAGAGGATAGCCATGTCATCAGCTAATGTTACCAGTGAATCCTTTCACCTTCAATTTTATTTCCACTCTTGAACCCCCATTTTATTTCCGTTATTGCTTCTTATATGTATAGATTGAACAGTATAAGCGACGGACTACATCCTTGTGTTACACACTTTTTAATACAATCACTTCGTTCGCGGTCATCAACTCTTATTATTACGTCTTCGCTCTTGTAAACATAGTATATTACCCTTCTTCCCTTTTAGTTTACCCCTGTTTCTCTGAATTTCGTACATTTTGCATCATTTTACACTGTCGAACGCTTTTTCCAGCTAGGTAAACCCGATGAACGTATTTTGCTTTTTCTATAGCATATTTTCTGCTATCAACCGCAACGGTGCCTCTACATTTTTTAAGCCATACTGATCGTCATCTAAAATCCTCAGTTTTCTTTTCCATTGTCCTCTATATTATTTTATGAATGTACTGTTATATCGACTTCTGTTTCTGCTTCTATCACGTCATCAGACAAATAGTCCCCCTCATACCGGCCTTCATGTATTCTTCCCACCTATTAGCTCAGTCCTCTGCATTTAAAACTGGTACTCCCAACGCGCATTTAATGTTACCATCCTTGCGTTAATTTCAGCGAAGGTGTTTTTTTTTTTTTTTTACTTCCCTGTATGCCGAGTCAGTCCTTCGGTCGATCATTTGGTTTTCTATTTCTTCACATTTTTCATGAAGGCATTTCACATTAACCTCCAAGCACTTACTTCATTCCTAAGTGACATTTATTTCTGAATTCCTCAATTTCATTGAACATTTTTATACTTATTTCAATAATCGATTGAAGTAATTTTTCTGTTACCTACGGTTTCTTCGTAATTACATTCTTTATGCAGAAGGTTTTCCATCCAGCTTGCGTAAGTGACCTTTTTAGAGATGTCCATTTCCCCTCAACTGAAATTTCTACTGAGCCATTCCTTATCGCCTTATATATAGCTTTAGAGAACTTGAAGCGTAGCTCTTCAGTCTTTAGTACTTCCATATCCACGCCTTTGAGCATTTATTCTTCCTGACTAGTCTCTTAAACTTCCACCTACTCTTCATCACTACTAAATTTTTATTGATTCTGTGTCTGCCACTGGGTACACCTTAAAATCCAATATGTGATTTAAGAATTTCTGCCCGACCATGATGTAATATACCTGAAATCTTTCCGTATTTCCTCCACCTCTTGCGATACTTGATAAGAGTATTCGCTATTACAAGCTGGAATTTATTGCAGACTCAATTAACATTTTTACTCTCATTCCTAGAACCAGGCCCATATTCTCCCGTAACCGTTTCTTCTACGCCTCCCCCTGCTGCTGCATTACAATACCACATGGCTAACCGATTTTCCTCTCCGTTTACGTACTGAATTACTCGTTCAGTATCCTCGTATGCTCAGTCTATCTCTCCATCCTCGGCTTTAGACATCGGCATGCGTACGTGAACTATTGTTGTCGGTGCTGGTTTGCTGTCGGTTCTGATGACAGCCACCCAATATCTGAATTGTTCACAGCAACACAATCTATGCCCTACCTTCTTATTCGTAACCGATCCTACTCCTGTTATTCCAGTTTCTGCCACTGTTCATAATACCCTGTACTCCTCTGACCACAGATCATTGATATTCACTTTATCTCTTTTCCTTTCTGACGCATTATTGGAACCAATAAGTAATCGGGAAAGGCTTGGTAATCAGTTAGTTTTATGTAAGATATTTATTTCAGTACAAGCTACCTATATGTGCTACTTACGGTAAAATCGTAAAAAGTATGTATTTAAATATGTCAATGTCAATCTTTAAAGTGTTTTGAGTGATTTATCGATTTTTAGTCAGTATGCACTTAGGTCTTCTACCTAGAAAGTAAAGTAGACTGTAGAGTTTTACTATGTCTAATAACTATTGATGTAAAAATATCATTTGGTAAGTATCCTGATTAACAACTTCGACTTCATTACTAAGACAACTTGCATAATCTCAGAGGACCTCCGACGGTTTTGATGTGGTCAGTGAGTGAACAAATTTACTGCATACACGACGGACTCTGATAGCTCACTGTAGAACGATTCATACAGTATCATACGACTCACATGATTTTTCCACGATTAATCTTTCGAATGCATTCAGGAAAGACATTATGACCGCTCGACACTGTAACAATACTAAAAGTCACTCGAAGTGGTCACGTTTCGATTGTTCGGATTTAGATAACATTTTTTTTTTTTGCCCTCTTACCATTTAACTGTTAGTCAATGCACTTTCATTTTTATGATGTGAAATATTTTTAGGATACATGACGTTATTATCATGTACTGGCTATGGTTTTTAGAAATTTTCCAGGTCCAAAAACTGGTATCTGAGATTCACGTACAGTTTTACACACTTAACTTGGTTTGCCCTTCAGGATCCTATGGTTCGGATGAGGGTTGCATTTTGACTTGAGGTGCAACTGACACTGTTTAGTTTCTAATATTAACAGAAGATCGAATTTACTCCGTTGCCATGTTCGAGTCTATGAAGTAATGTCGTCATGGTTCTTGACAAACGGTATCTTAGGAAGTAATACAATGTATTGAATTCTGATTATACTGTACAATGAATTCCTAAGCTTAAAGGAACTGAAAAATGAACGGGCACATTTAATTTTCTTAACTGTTGCCATGCCCTTAGTGAAACGGTAAGCTTGTAGCTTCTCCTTTGCCACGTTGCTGCAAGTACACAGGGTGCTCGGAAATTCCCGTAATAAACTGCTAAGACTCAGAGAGGAAAGTGAATACACTGTAGCGCCAAAGGAAATGGTATACGTATGCGTATTCCTATACAGAGATATGTGAACAGGAAGAATACAGCACTGCGGTGTGTTACGTCTATATAAGGCAATAAGTGTCTTGCACGTTCGTTAGATCAGTTACTGCTGCTACAATGGCAGCTTATGAAGATTTAATTGAGTTTGAACGTAGTGTTGTAGTCGGCGCACGATCGATGGGACACAATATCCGAGATAGCGATGAAGTGGCAATTTTCCCGTACGACCATTTTACGAGCGTACCGGGAATATGAGGAATCCGGTAAACATCTCCGACTTCGCTACAGCCGGAAAAAGATCTTGCAAAAACCGAACCAACGACGCCTGAAGAGAATCTTTCAACGTGACAGAAGTGCAACACTTCCGCAATCTGCTGCAGATTTCAGTGCTGGGCCATCAACAAATGTCTGCGTGCGTATCAATGAGCGATACATCACTGATATGGGCTTTCGGTGCCGAAGGTCCACTCGTGTACCTTGATTACTGCAAGGACTGAGCTTTACACCTCGCCCGGGCCCGTCAGCACCGGCATTGAAAAGTTAATGACTGGATACATGTTGCCTGGTCGGAAGAGTCTCCTTTCGAATTGTATCGAGTGGATGGGCGTGTACGGGTATGGAGCCAACCTCATGAATTCATGGACCCTGCATGTCATCAGGGGACTGTCCAAGCTGGTGGAGGCTGTGTAAAGGTGTGGGGCGCGCGCCGTTAGAGTGATATAGGACCTCCTGATACGCCTAGATACGAATCCGACAGGTGATTCGTACGTAAGCGCCCTGTCTGATCACCCGCTTACATCTATGTCCGTTGTGCATTCTGACTGACATAGGCAGCTTCAGCGGGCCAATGCGACGCCCCACACGTCCAGAATTGCTACAGTGAGTCTCCAGTCTCCTGTATATAAACACTTCCACTGACCACTAAAGTTACCGGACGTGAACCTTATTGAGCATATCTGGGAAGCCTGGCACCGTGCCGTTCAGAAGAGATCTCCACCCCGTAGTGCTGTTACGGATTAATGGGCAACGGTTCCCTCCAGTACTACATCAGACATCAGTCGAGTCCATGACACTTCTGCGTGCCCGTGGGGTCCTAACACGATGTTAGGCAGGAGTATCAGGTTCTTTGGGTCGTCAGTGTATTTTGATTACGATCATATGTCCGGAAACGTTTCCGTTCTATGACAGTTTGGATTAAGATGTTTTACTCATCGACATGTACTTGAGGAGTTGAACCGCACATTTTATCAGGTATCAATTGCAAAGGAAACATAACGAAACAGCCACTTATTACTTATGCACATTTGTTTGGGTTAACATTTGAACATTTCATCTTTACGTCATTCCAAAACAAAAAAGAATCCAACATACTGTACATATGGAACAGTACTGACGTATTACAAGAGCGACTCCGTGTGGTGACCAACAACGTTGTTACAGACATTGTACAGGGTGTTTCAAAAATGACCGATATATTTGAAACGGCAATAAAAACTAAACGAGCAGCGATTGAAATACACCGTTTGTTGCAATATGCTTGGGACAACAGTACATTTTCAGGCGGACAAACTTTCGAAATTACAGTAGTTACAATTTTCAACAACAGATGGCGCTGCAAGTGATGTGAAAGATATAGAAGACAATGCAGTCTGTGGGTGCGCCATTCTGTACGTCGTCTTTCTGCTGTAAGCGTGTGCTGTTCACAACGTGCAAGTGTGCTGTAGACAAAATGGTTTATTCCTTAGAACAGAGGATTTTTCTGGTGTTGGAATTCCACCGTCTAGAACACAGTGTTGTTGCAACAAGACGAAGTTTCCATTGGAGGTTTAATGTAACCAAAGGAACGAAAAGCGATACAATAAATGATCTGTTTGAAAAATTTCAACGGACTGGGAACGTGACGGATGAACGTGCTGGAAAGGTAGGGCGACCGCGTACAGCAACCACAGAGGGCAACGCGCAGCTAGTGCAGCAGGTGATCCAACAGCGGCCTCGGGTTTCCGTTCGCCGTGTTGCAGCTGCGGTCCAAATGACGCCAACGTCCACGTATCGTCTCATGCGCCAGAGTTTACACCTCTATCCATACAAAATTCAAACGCGGCAACCCCTCAGCGCCGCTACCATTGCTGCGCGAGAGACATTCGCTAACGATATAGTGCACAGGATTGATGACGGCGATATGCATGTGGGTAGCATTTGGTTTACTAACGAAGCTTATTTTTACCTGGACGACTTTTCCAATAAACAGAACTGGCGCATATGGGGAACCGAAAAGCCCCATGATGCAGTCCCATCGTCCCTGCATCCTCAAAAAGTACTGGTCTGGGCCGCCATTTCTTCCTAAGGAATCATTGGCCCATTTTTCAGATCCGAAACGATTACTGCATCACGCTATCTGGACATTCTTCGTGAATTTGTGGCGGTACAAACTGCCTTAGACGACACTGCGAACACCTCGTGGTTTATGCAAGATGTTGCCCGGCCACATCGCACGGCCGACGTTTTTAATTTCCTGAATGAATATTTCGATGATCGTGTGATTGCTTTGGGCTATCCGAAACATACAGGAGGCGGCGTGGATTGGCCTCCCTATTCGCCAGACATGAACCCCTGTGACTTCTTTCTGTGGGGACACTTGAAAGACCAGGTGTACCGCCAGAATCCAGAAACAATTGAACAGCTGAAGCAGTACACCTCATCTGCATGTGAAGCCATTCCGCCAGACACGTTGTCAAAGGTTTCGGGTAATTTCATTCAGAGACTACGCCATATTATTGCTACCAATGGTGGATATGTGGAAAATATCCTATAGAGTTTCCCAGACCGCAGCAGCATCTGTTGTTGAAAATTGTAACTACTGTAATTTCGAAAGTTTGTCTGCCTGAAAATGTACTGTTGTCCCAAGCATATTGCAACAAACGGTGTATTTCTATCGCTGCTCGTTTAGTTTTTATTGCCGTTTGAAATATACCGGTCATTTTTGAAACACCCTGTACATACGAACCATGGTCTGGTACACACTTTTCATCCTGCTCCATTAAGTTTCGTAAATGCAGCCGCATGAATTCTGCTTCTTTTTCTAATATTTCGGCTGTATACCTTTCACCCATCTTCAGAGAGAGCCATACGACTGACGCTCCAGCACTCGCTCCATCCTTTTAAACTCGCGGACCGCGCCACTGCGCATGGGGCCATAGATAAACAAGGCGCCAGTGATGTTGATCGGCGGCAAAGACGTACAATATGCATGAGTTACGTCTGTGGCTGCGCATTCGATCCATGCTGGGAGGTCGATGTATTACTGGGAGCTGAACTGTAGCGACGTCTTTGTAAGTTCAATATTGAAAGTGCCGGATTCCATGATTTATCTGATGTGAAACCGCTGTCTCTATTAATTAAATCCTTTGTCAAGCGGATTTCAATGGCCTCTGTTACTACGGAGTCCCAGAAAGATGAAATAGAAGTCAGAATTTCGACATTTTCATATACCATAGAGTGACCAGAATCAATAAAATGCTCTGCCACAGCCGATTTACTGGGTTGTAAGAGCCGAGTGTACCTGCGATGTTCCGTACACCTCTCTTGGACTGTACGATTCGTTTGTCCGATATATGAAAGGCCACATTCACATGGTATCTTGTAAACTCCAGGCATGCGGAGTAGTAAGTCATCTTTAACGGAACCCAGGAGTGCAGCCGTCTTCGCCGGTGGACGAAAAATCACTTTTACTTTATGTTTAGTGAGGATCCGTCTTATTTTGGATGAAAGGCTTCCCACATACGGCAGGAAAGCCATGGATTTAAATGTTTCCTCGTCATCTTCTGCATTCCTTACGGACACCTTGGGTTTTATTTGTAGTGCCTTACGTATCTGTTGTGGAGAATACCCGTTGTCCTCAAAAACTCTCTTCAGATGTAAAAGTTCGTCTTTTAAACTACTTTCATCAGATATGACGTGTGCTCGGTGTACCAAAGTTCTTAGAACACTACTCATCTGCGAAGGATGGTGACAGCTATTTGCATGTAAATATAAGTCCGTGTGGGTCGGTTTCCGATATACTGCATGACCCAAAGTGCCATGTATCGTTAACAATATCAGCTGTTGAAATGCTTCCGAGTCGGACTCGAGAAATGAGGCTGTGCAGCATCATTTTGAAACCGGACGGTTTGTCGTAGCACACGTTATCCTGTCTACCCTATTGCATACCAGCACAAACAACTCTGCGACTTTTCTTACACGATCAGCCAACTTGGACGCATTACATATCTGTTCAGAGAACCTCTTGGAACGGAATCAGTACGTTTCCTATTCAAAATATTATGCACTCACTCCAGAGTTCTAGATGTTTGTAACTGGAATCGCCGAACACGGTTTACATGTAAAGATGAGTATTTGTTCTACAAAAATGGTTTATGTGGCACTAATTGACACCATTTACTTTATGGCAGGAGTGTTTGAATGGTGGGATTATGTCAAAGAAATTGCTGAAGATGGAAGATTAATATTCTCATATGGTAGCCATATTAATAAATGGCAGCGTGAAAAGGTGGTATTTTGAATGCTAGATATGACAATCTTAACTCACAGACAGATATTTTTCGATACTTTCTCTTTCCGCAATTACTCGTCTTTCCCAGAATCTGTCTCGATGTATTCGTTAAAATATACTACGAAATTTGCGAATTACTTGTTGAAAAGAAGGTGCACGTTTTTGTCACATTTCGATGTGTTTATTAAACATGAGATCCTGTCAGTGGCTTCCCACATCGTTTCACAAAGTTTTTATTCGTCGCCTAAGAGGCAAATTAGCAGTTTTTTTTTAAAGAGATCCACGCGTGTATACACATTCATATCCATGAATATCCTCACAGCCCGTTGATCTCCTGTCGGTGCAGATGGTGCAGCCGACCGAAGCACCCTCCACCGTCGCGTCATCAGCTCTCACAGCATCATTAACGGCTAATTGACTCTGTCAGCGTCCCGTTCGCTCGACCGCTAATGACCAATTTTCCGGTCATTCCTTTGTTTCACGGGCCACTATTGCCTCATGTTGTCGTTAATCCAGATCGGTGATGATCCCTCGTCCCATCCCAACTCTTGTGAATCGAAAAAGATCATGTGAACTGTTCTCGCTCCGAAAGCGCTGTTAAATGAATATGGGACTCACTTTTCGTTTCAGAGGCGCTTGAAATCACACGGAAATGCAAACCAGAAGGGATAACAATATAGAGCCCAGCAAATAATATCCATGGAAATAATGATAGGGTTTGTTGAAAACGCAGTCTGAAAGGACACTGAACATGCCAACGCGAATGGGAACCAGTTTGGTTTCCATAATAGGAAAGTTATCTTTTGCGTTACTCTTTTCACTGTTAACTAAGTGTAATATAAAATTCAGGGGCTACAGTCACCAGAATTATTTAGGTGGATTTGTTCCTTCATACAGATAAAAAATAATAATAACGTAAACTTCGTGTGTAATTTTCTAATTAATATGTTTTTGGTTTCAACGGTAAATACGTAACCAGTGTGGCAGACTAACTAACGCACGTGAGTTAGCCATAGACGGAAATTACGTTCCACATTTTTGAAGATTTTAAGGGCTATTTCTTCGAGATGGAGATGATAAACATATCACTTAAATTGACAGGTTTGAAGAACGACCTAAGACTTGCCCTTAGAGCGACAGTTCCACCAGACCATGGATCGCGACTCGTGGGCTCCTGTGGTGTCCTCAAATGCCACACATCCGTGTCTCGACAGCTACTGCGCTATGACATCTGATGGACAGTCCAAAAAACATCTACCCATCATTAAGAATTTCACCAAATGTCTGTAGTAGAGCAGAAGAACAGGAATGTCTTCTTCAGGTCTTCAACATATGTTCATGTGAATATCCTTTTACTGCCTGGCAATAAGAACATATTATTCAGCTTAAACCAGTGGAGTAAAAACAGTACAGAATGGCTGTGCTACGAGAGAACGGGAGTTGATTCAACCATTTGTAGTCCTCGGAGGTGATGAACATCCAGACTCACATCTAGTATATGTAACTTAAAGACAATAAAAATGCCGATAGAAGGAAATATTCATGACATTGATACCTAGTGTTCACCGCTAGTTAGACAACAAAATGAAAACGAAAAAGAGTCGTATGTACTTTTCATGAAGTAGGGTCGGCATATGACACAATAAAAGATCATACTTTCAGGTGTGTGTTTCAAACTGTTGATAAAATGCAGTAGCGCCGTGCTGCGGCATAAAACTAATGAAGGGGCGGTTGTTGGTGTTGCACAAAGAAACGCCGAAACTCTGAAACGTCGGATATGCAGTTTTTATTGTTCTCAAAGGAAAATCTCGGCGCTGCGATTCCATTCACAACGTTATTGGCTCAGAAATGTGTACTCCGCACCGGCTTTGTGTGCGAATTAACCCTTCTGCGGAGTTCTCCACACTTTCTATTGCGAACCGATGTCATTATTAACTCACCGTTGCTTCCATTATCTGCTGTCGTTTCACAAAAAGTTACTTCCTGCCCCCAGAGTTGTGAAACCCTTTCCGTTCTTACGTGCTGTGTTATTTGATTTATTTCCTTTGAAGTTTCTACTCCGCAAGCTCCGATAGCGCCAACATGATCACAAAAACTCCTATAGGGAAGACCGAGAACCGTGATACAGAACTAATTTGACCGAAGCTCCTTCAAAACATTTTCATAGTGTGCTTTACGACAAATTAAAGCAGTTTTGGGCTACATACATTTAGTTTCTTCCACAAAGCGTCACGCGTATGTTTCTTATTCTGAATGTAGCCGCCTGTCTGCTTTACTATTGATTCTGAAGATATGTCAGCAAAAAATATAGTTCTGATCGTTATGTTAACTCAATATTGTTCCTGAATATTGCTCACTTCAGTATACAAATACGAATGAAAATGGTGATCAATCTCGATATTTTCCACTGAAATTCAGATCCAGAAAAATAAAATACTTTCATATTTTCGTAAGACAATTTACGTACCACTTATAATGTATGAAAGCACTATTACCTGCGGACTTGCTGAGCGTCGACACTTTTGGCGCTGATCTGTCACACAGGCCACTACGGTGGTGAGGTTTGTGTGACTCATCCTTTCCTCAGACGAGGCTGCCTTTACAAGGGGCGATACCGTTAAGCTTCACAACACGCACCAGTGGGCTACAGGGAATCAGCATGGTATGGTGTCAATGAACCATCTGCAACTGTTCAGCCTCGACGCGTGAGAAGAGCGACCGCCTCTTCGGAACGGTCATCTTTTCTCATCATCCCACAGGTAACTACCTCCCGTGCTGGAAGGGGTGCCTTTGGTGGCTCGAAGGGTGGGGTAGTAACATGATGATACTATTTTGTGTGGAGCTAGAACATTAGTATAGCAGAAAATTCCCACCTGTCAGGTGTGTTCTAATGTGTACCGTATATCAAACCTGCAGAGTTGAAGATATTGTGTTTTAACCTCCCGTGGAACGTTAGCAAAATCACCCTTTATAATGCACTGAATATCCAAAGAAAATGGTACACCTGACTAATATCGTGCAAGGCCCCCTCGAGCACGCAGAAGTGCTGCAGCATGACGTGGCATGGACTCGACTAGTGTCTGAAGAAGTGCTGTAGGGAACCGACACCATGAATCTCGCAGGGCTGTCCATAAATCCGAAACACTATTGGGGGGTGGAATATCTTCAGAATAGCACGTTGCAAGGCGTCTCAGATATGCTCAATAATGTTCATGTCTGGAGAGTTTGGTGCCCAGCGGAAGTGTTTAAACTCAGAAGAGTGTTCCTGAATCCACTCTGTAGCAACTCTGGACTTCTGGGGTGCCGCATTGTCCCGCTTGAATTGACCAAGTCTGTCGGAACGCAGAATGGGCATGAATGGATGCAGGTGACCAGATAGGATGCTTACCTGCGTGTCACCTGTCTATCTAGACGTATCAGGGGTCACAAATCATACCTACAGCACACGCCGCACACCATTACAGAGCCTTCACCAGCTTAAACAGTCCCCTACTGAGATGCTGGGTCCATGTATTTGTGAGGTTGTCTCCATACCCGTCGTGCTTCAAGTCAACAGCCCTATGTCGGTGTTGACGGGCACAAAGTAGTGTAGAGCTCAGTGTCCTGCAGTCATCAAGGGTATACGAGTGGGCCTTCGGATCGGAGAGCCCACATCGGTGATGTTTCGTTGAATGGCTTCCACTCTGACACTTGCTGATGGCCCAACACTGAAATCTGCACCAATTTGTGGAAGGGTTGCACTTCTGTCACGTTGAACGATTCTCTTCAGTCGTCGTTGGTCCCGTTCTTGAAGGATCTTCTTCCGGCCGCAGCGACATCGGAGATTTGATGTTCTACCGGGATCCTGACATTCACGGTACACTCTGTAAGGATAGTACGGGAAAATCCCCACTTCTTCGCTATCTTGGAGATTGTGTACCATCGTTCGTGCGCCGGCTATAACACCACGTTCAAACTCGCTTAAATCGTGCTAACTTGCCATTGTAGCAGCAGTAACTGGTCTAGTAACTGCACCATAGACATGATAAATGGGCGTATCCGACCGAAGCGCTGTATTCTCCCCTTTTACATATCTCTGTATTTGAATACGCATGTTTATAGCAGTTTCTTTGGCGCTTCAATGTACCTACCAGTTACAGTACGATTACGAGATGCTTTCAGTTAATAATGCAACACAATCCTTTTCTCGGCCAGTTTCAGCTGAAAATATGCGGAAACTATAGTTGGACGTCTTGCAATGCTTCCACTTCGGCTGCTGTAATTTAATAAAGCTCCGATAGATAGCAGGGCACTTTACGTAGCCTTCAAAATGGCGTCTGTAACGGAGGCAGTTATCAAATAGAGAGATGTCCTTTTGGCGGATAACCAGAGCATCACAGATGTGACTATGTAGATTTTTCCGGCGTATTAGTGTATCACATTCTTGTCGGGTTTCCAGCCAGATCAAACTGTCATCAGAGCACAATATTTCAGCGGTCCACCTGGCCACCATCATCAGGTGAGGAAAGCTACACAGCTCTCGCCGGTAATTGATTGCACTCGCAAATGACTGCACGTTTATATGCATCGGAAGTAGAACAGCGCATGCGCCAGATACAGTGCTCACGCGCTTAATCATTCCTGTTTACATGCTACCATTTGCCATCCACCTTTTCAACGTACAGGAGACCTTCGGACCTTAGTTAAACGAGCATATGCTGTCTCGGATGCTGAAAATTTACCACAGGAGCTGCAACATCTTAAGGACGTGTTGAATAATAACAGCTATACGGACCGACAAAGCCGACGTGCTTTTGAGTTTGAATCTCTACATGAACCTTCTGAATACACTTTTAGGTCTGTGGCCTTTCTTTCGTATGCTGGAAATGTGTCCGCCAAGATAGGTAGACTTCTGAAGAAATATGGGATCACATGTGTTTTTCGTCCCCCAGCTAAGTTTCGAGCACTTCATGGCTCTGTCAAAGATGAGTTAGGTTTAAGGATGTCTGGAGTTTACAAAATACCGTGTGAGTGCGAGAAAATTTACAATGGCCAAAGAATTCGTACGGTCAAGGTCAGGTTTATAAAACTTTATCGCCATACGCTATTATTACAACCAGATAAATCTGCGGTTGCTGAGCATTGCCTTGCAGAGGTATACAGGATGCAATACAATGAGACGCAAGTAGTTCCAAGTGCTTCGCGGTACTGGGACTGTGTCTTAAAGGAATCTGTCGAAATCAGACCAGCAGATAATACCATTAATCGTGACAATGGATACCCGCTAAGTAAAACGTGGAACTCTGTTTTATCAGACATGAAGAAAGAACGGCATCTTAATCATTTGTAACGATATATCGTTTTCAACAGTATTCACCACCCAAGGCGCTGCATCTCTTTTTCACCAGGGGGCAACAGGAATGATTGAGTGCGTGCGCATTGCATCTAGCGCATGTACTGTTGTACATCCGATGCATATAAATTTGCAGTCAATTGCGAGTGGAGTCAGTTATCGGCGAGAGCAGCGTAACTTTTCTCACCTGATGATGGCAGCCAGATGGACCGCTGAAATAATGCGCACAGAGCATCACAGATGTTTATAGGCGCTTGCAGAATGTCTCCGAAGACCTGGCAGGGAACAAAAGCACGGCGAGACATAGCGGAAGGCACTTGTCATCGCAACAAGGTCGCGCAAGTTTGTCCGATCTCAATCATGCTATCCAGCCCCACAGAGATGACTCCTGCAATCAAGAGAATATCACAGTGTTTCCGTCGGCACAAAAGTGCAAACCAACTTCTCCATGACCACGCAAGTCCTGATACAAGCCTGAAGACTAGAGCGGAGCTCACAAAAGCTTCATTCGACTGTTCTTCCTCATCTATCCTATAGCCCAGACCTTGTACCTTCCGCCTTCTGTCTGTCTGGTCCAATGAAGGATGCACTCCGTGGGAAGCAGTACGTGGATGATGGAGGAAGACTTTTTTCCGACGTCGACCTGTAGATTGGTACCACGCGGGCAAACAGTCCCTCCATCTAAGATGGCGTCCCATTGCACAGACAGAGATTACGATGAAAAATAAAGTTTTTAGACAAAAGAGTGGGGAATGTAATGGTGTATTGGACTCCCCCCCCTCCCCCCGCCGATGTCAAATAAAACACCTTTCAGCTGCCTACTTTCCAACGCCGGTCAGGGACCTGAAGATGGCGTAGTAAACCACCGAAACTGGTAGCCAAATGAAATAAGTTTGGAAATTAGACCACTGAAACGTGTTTTATGTGACATCCTAATACCAAATATGTACGAGGGTGAGTCAAATGAAAACCTTAAATTTGTAATAAGAAATGGAAATTTCGCTCCTTTATCCTGTAAGTTGGTAAGCGTGCTACAAACAGCGTGCAAAATGGCCTGCAGGTGGTAGCGTAGTGCAGGTGCACACATCCCGTCGCAATATCACTATAAAGATGGCCGCCCCATTTGCGAATTCCTCCAGGGAAGAACAGCGTTCTGTAATTCGGTTTTTGGGTAGTGAAGGTGTGAAACCTATTGAAATTCATCGACAAATGGAGGTTCAGTACGGTAATGGATGTTTGTCACAGCAGAAAGTCTACGAATGGAGTAGTAAGTTCGCAAATTATGTGAATTCAGTGGAAGATACTCCACGTACAGGTCAGGCAAAACGAGTTGTGACTCCACAGAACTTTGCAGCAGTATAAGCCATAGTCAAGGAAATCCGCGGAGTGACACTGAAAGACATTGCAGCATGTTTACAGATTAGTCATGGGTCAGCACAACACATTGCGCATGATGTGCTCCAGTTTCACATAGTGTCTGCAAGATGGGTGCCACGGCAGCTGACTCCTGAAATGAGAGAACGACGTGCTGATGCCTGCGAAGAACTTCTTCAGCGCTCTGAACGAGGAGGTGATGGCTTCCTCGCAAGAATCATTACTGGGGACGAAATCTGGGTTCACTTCCACCAACTGGAAACGAAGAGAGCGAGCAAGGAATGTCGCCATTCCTCATTACCAAAACCAAAGATGTTTCGAACAGAACCATCTGCAGGGAAGGTTATGCTGACTCTGTTTTGGCACGAAAAAGGCGTCATTTAGGAGTATTACATGCCTAGAGGGACCACTGTCACCAGTGCATCATACACTGATCTCCTAAAAACCAACCAAACCACTGCGGTCTGCAATCAAATCAAAGCGACGTGGATTGCTGTCAGCAGGTGTCCTATTGCAACATGACAAAGCAAGGCCTACACTGTCCGTACAACAGTTGCAACAATCACAGACCTGCATTTTGAGTGTCCTCCTCATCCACCATACTCACCAGACCTTGCCCAAAGTGATTTCCATATATTTGTACTACTCAGAGACGCAGTGGGAGGAAAGAAGTTCCGCTCTTACGAAGAGGTACGCCACGCGGTGCATAAGTGGTTGCGCGGACTACCAAAAGAATTTTTTTCTAAAGGAATTTATGCACTTTGTTAGCGCTGGAGGATTTGCATTGTGCGTGGGGCC
This sequence comes from Schistocerca serialis cubense, assembly GCF_023864345.2. NCBI lineage: Eukaryota > Metazoa > Arthropoda > Insecta > Orthoptera > Acrididae > Schistocerca > Schistocerca serialis. The sequence goes on along the minus strand of NC_064643.1, from coordinate 736,851,201 downwards.
GATGATGTTGAAAAGTGATGCAGCTTTGTACCACTTCTTCACAATAAATAATACTTAAAAAAGTATTTGAGATTATCATTTGACACATCATCGTATATGTACTATTTTTATCATACGAGATATTTTTTCTGGTTATGCAACGAAGTATTCAGAAACATGCACAGATATGGTGATAAAACAGACTTCGAGCCGCAACACAAATTGACACAAGCAAAGGGTCTGGTCTTTACAGTAAAGTTGCGCTACACCACCAACTCGGTAGTGGTCAGGGTGTGGATGTGGGGTCCAAACACACATTTCACTACGAAAAGCAAGATAATAAAATACACTGTACAGAAACGTCGTTCGTAGTATAATGCATTGTCAGTTACCTGTGCATGCTGACATGAAAAATTCACTACTGCACTGAAATACAGAACTCTCTCTCCAAATTCTCATGATTTTCAATTTTCATCTATATCAACACTTGAAGACGTGGCAGTCATACGTAATTTAACTGCCCTCACTCGTCTCCGAGATATCATGATATTTGATTAAGATAAGGAAGAAAGTGGAAAGATACACAACTTATACATTTGTATGTATTCGGTCTTTTACTGAAGGTCAATTGGCGCAAACCACATCGTCATCCGAGTTTCGATCACAATTTATTTTAATTATGATTAAATGCTGAAAAAAGATTTTTCTTTTAACTCGTAACGGCCGTCGGCCTAGATCTCCCTTTGTATGACGGTATTCCGATTGCTGTGGGTTATCTATCAAATGTCATTTCTTATCTGTAGTTAACTGTTGCTGTCTGAGCCAACATATCGTTGTTTTGTAATTTGGAGATAGTGAGTGGTGCTGTGGATTCTAGAAAATGGAGTGACAATTGGAAAATGAAAAGATTTTCGACGTATTCTTCAGTTTGAGTCTAGTAGCGGGATGATAGCGTAGGAATCCGGGAAGGGTTGCGCTGTGTATGGGGATAATAACATTGGAGAGAGCATGACAAGGAAATGGGTTCCTCGTTTTAATGAGGATCTTTTGATATTAGTGACTCCTCACGGTCAGGAAAACCTTTGGGGCTGGATGATAATCCTTTAAACGCAGTGATCAACGATGACCCACCTCATCGTACTCGATAACTGGCTAGTGGGATGAACTGTGCTCATTCCACCATCGTACGACGTTTGCATGCAATGGGGAAGGTTCAAGAATAGGGTGTATCGGTACAGGATGCTCTATGACAAAATCACAGATACTCGCAAGAGGGCATATGTGCACCTCTGCTTGCTCGTTATCAATTGGTTCGTGAAGAATACCGACCGTTTCTATTCTGTATCGTTAGGATGACGAGAAATGGCATCTTTATGTTGTTGTTGTGGTCTTTAGTCCTAAGACTGGTCTGATGCAGCTCTCCATGCTACACTATCCTGTGCAAGCTTTTTCATCTCCCAGTACCTACCGCAACCTACATCCCTCTCAATCTGTTTAGTGTATTCATCTCTTGATCTACTTCTACGATTCTGACCCTTCACGCTGCCCTCCAATACTAGAATTGTGATCCCTTGATGCCTCAGAGCATGTCCTACTAACCGATCCCTTCTTGTAGTGAAGTTGTGCCACAAACTCCTCCCCAATTCCAGTCAATACCTCCTCATAAGTTATGTGGTCTACCCATCTAATCTTCGGCATTCTTCTGTAGCACCACATTTCGAAAGCTTCTATTCTCTTCTTTCCCAAAGTATTTAATGTCCATGTTTCACTTCCATACATGGCTACACTCCATACAAATACTTCAGAAACGAATTCCTGACACTTAAATATATACTCTATTTTAACAATTTTCTATTCTTCCGAAACGCTTTCCTTGCCATTGCCAGTCTACATTTTATATCTTCTCTACTTCGACCATCATCAGTTATTTTGCTCCCCAAATAGCGAAACTCCTTTACTACTTTAAGGTCTCATTTCCTAATCTAATTCCCTCAGCATCACCCGACTGAATTCGACTACATTCCATTATCCTCGTTTTGCTTTTGCTGATGTTCACGATATACCCTCCTTCCAAGACACTGTCCATTCCGTTCAACTGCTCTTCTAAGTCCTTTGCTGTGTCTGACAGAATTGCAATGTCATCGGCGAACCTCAAAGTTTTTATTTCTTCTCCATGGATTTTAATACCTACTCCGAATTTTTCTTTTGTTTCCTTTACTGCTTGCTCAATATATAGATTGAATAGCATCGGCGAGAGGCTACAACCTTGTCTCACTCCCTTCCCAACCACTGCTTCCCTTTGATGACCCTCGATTCTTATAACTGCCATCTGGATTCTGTACAAATTGTAAACAGCCTTTCGCTCCCTGTATTTTACCCCAGCCACCTTCAGAATTTGAAAGACAGTATTCCAGTCAACTTTGTCAAAAGCTTTCTCTAAGTCTACAAATGCTAGAAACGTAGGTTTGCCTCCTTAATCTATTTTCTAAGATACGTCGTAGGGGCAGTATTGCCTCACGTGTTCCAGTATTTCTACGGAATCCAAACTGATCTTCCCCGAGGTCGGCTTCTACCAGTTTTCCATTTGTCTGTAAAGAAATCGCGTCAGTATTTTGCAGCTGTGACTTATTAAACTGATAGTTCGGTAATTTTCACATCTGTCAACACCTGTTTTCTTTGGGGTTGGAATTATTAAATTCTTCTTGATGTCTGAGGGTATTGCGCCTATCTCATACATCTTGCTCACCAGATGGTAGAGTTCTGTCAGGACTGGCTCTCCCAAGGCTGTCAGTAATTCTAATGGAATGTTATCTACTCCCGGGGCCTTGTTTCGACTCAGGTCTTTCAGTGCTCTGTCAAACTCTTCACACAGTATCATATCTCCCATTTCATCTTCACCTACATCCTCTTCCTTTTCGTAATATTGTCCTCAAGTACATCGCCCTTGCATAGACCCTCTATATACTCCTTCAACCTTTCTGCTTTCTCTTCGTTGCTCCGTCTGAGCTCTTGATACTCATACATGTGGTTCCCTTTTCTCCAAAGGCCTCTTTAAATTTCTTGTAGGCAGTATCTATCTAACCCCTAATGAGATAAGCCTCTACATCCTTACATTTGTCCTCTAGCCATCCCCGCTTAGCCATTTTGCACTTCCTGTCGATCTCATTTTTGAGACTTTTTTATTCCTTTATGCCTGCTTCATTTACGCATTTTTATATTCTCTCCTTTCATCAATTAAATTCAATATTTCTTCTGTTACCCAGGGATTTCTCCTAGCCCTCGTCTTTTTACCTTCTTGATTTTCTGCTGCCTTCACTACTTCATCCCTCAAAACTACCCATTCTTCTTCTACGGTATTTCCTTCCCCCATTCCTGTCAATTGTTTCCTTATGCTCTCCCTGAAACTCTGTAGAACCTCTAGTTTAGTCACTTTATCCAGGTCCCATCTCCTTAAATTCTCACCTTTTTGCAGTTTCTTCAGTTTTAATCTACATCTTTATGTTAAAATACTGAAATGAAATGAATGGCTGGGCCCTAAAAAAGCAGCCACTCCCTTTACAAAGACCTGTGCGCATTCACGAAAGACAGTGTTACATAACTGGTGAAACAGAAATGGTATGGAGCATTGCGAATTGCTTCCCCGATGTGTAACCATCACTACTGATATTTACGTTCAACAACGTAGAAGTCTTGCAGATGGCATACAAGAACAATGGAGAGGAAGATTGCACAACGTGAGAATGCTCCACGATAACGAGCGCCCGCGTTCTGCTAGTCTGACAAAACAAGACTATACCAGAGTCTGGCTGGGAAGTCATTCCGTACCTACCTTATTTCTTGCGCACTCTTATTTTCGCCTTTTTCGCTCTCTGTCGAACAACCTTCACAGAACTTCCTTCTCGATGCAAATGCGCTCCGAACATGTTTTGGCGAGTTCTCTGCCTCAAAACCAAGTGATTTCTTATAGTCGTTGAATCGGAAAGTTACTCTAGCTATCAATTGTGAAGGAGAAGATATTAATGATGACTAATGCCTCCGTGATGTGTATCTGTTGTAATTATTAAACTTATGGAAAAAACGCTATGTAATTTTACACGAACACAATACATCTGTGTTTTAAAATAACATAGCTATTTTATCAGACGGTATAACAACATATGGTATTTTTACATTTTCACTGGTGTGGAGCTGTCAATTACGAGTGTAAGTTGTTGCTGCCCGTTCAGTTTGCTTTTGTTTGTTGTGACGCTGTATTAATGAGTAATGAATCATGTCCATTGTTCACTTGTATTAAGGGAATGCAGCATATTGACGTCGTCGACGACGTTACCCGGCGGCATTACCATAAGTTATTTCAACACTGAATTACCCCGGGAGAATCTCGGGTCCCATATATTCATTGTTTATTTCAATACATTTTCTATTTTATCTTTGTTGTACGATTTTTTTAACCTGAAATGTAAATTTGTGGGCTCCTCCTAACATTGACCTTATTGCAGTTCTTTTGTGTGAGGTGGTATGTACTGAAGAGGTTGGTAAACCAGTACGCTTTCTGTGAAGAACGACCTATTAGTAGCGTAGTAGCTGAACTATTCTTCAACCGTATAGACAATAAAGTACTGAAAGTAAATGATACACAGGCAATTCTGTAAGAATTGTGTGGTTTCCATCCTGTCTCTATTTGATGGAACAGATGATGAAGTAACAATTCTTCTTAATAAATTCCGTTGTCTGAATAAAAATATCAAGTTTAGCCCTGAATTTGCAGAGGGAAACAACCTAATTTTCTTGGCATCAACATGTCAAAACAGACCTAGCAGATGTCGTTCAATGTTCAAAGGAAATATACTAGTACAGATAGCACTATACCAAAGATTCCTACATATTCCACCTCACACAAATAAGCTGCATATAGATCAGTGTCATACAAAGCCCACAAATTTTCACTTCAGTTCACAAATCTCCGATATGAAATAGAAACCATGAAATGGTTCAAATGGCTCTGATCACTATGGGACTTAACATCTGAGGTCATCAATCCCTAAATAAGCTAAGTACATCACACACATCCATGCCCGAGGCAGGATTCGAACCTGCGACCGTAGCAGTCGCGCGGGTCCAGACTCAACCGGCCGACACCATGAAATGTATTGCAGCAAATAATGGATATGATCATCTACTCACAACAGATAAAAAGCATACTGAATAGGCAACAACTACAATTTCCACTTACAGAACCACAGCAATCTAGTACGTAAAAATGCCATAACCTGGTATAATGTCTGGTAAATTAGCTTTGTTATTCAAAAACACATACGCCACTTACATAATTGACTGCAATCAACGTAGGCGAAACAATCAGAAAATTCAGAATCCAACGTAAGGTACGTATAGACTACAACAGTCTACATGTTTTGTGGCGGCGTTCGTAGCGACAAGCAATTCGCTGTAGAAACGGCTTACGAAGTCACCGCCACACTTTTAATTGCGGGCCGACCGGTCCGCTGGAACAGTGAACAGAAAGATGAAAACCCAAACACTCTGATTAAATAAAAGTCGGTACTTATCTTTATTAACGAAGATACAGAACACAGTAGTGAACGCCGTGTCTACAGAGATCTGTCTAGTTCGAGTCGGAGCGGCTAGGTCAGCGTCGGCTGACGACAAACAACAACTCTGCTGCGATGAACACACAACTGACTAGCAAGTACACAATTCGGTGGCGAGTATACAACTGAGCGGCGAATACAGAACTGTCCTAGCGCTCGCGACTCCAGCGCTTAAGAAGCCAGAAGCCAGCGGTGGCGCGCGCAGACTTGCGGCGATTTCCTGTCTCGCTGGCGCTGCTTATGCGGACGGCGTCCGGACTTTGATGCTGTCAACCTTTTGGCAGCGGGCTCGGGTGGCATTACTGGCTAGGATATAACAACATGAATGTAACAAATCAGCAGTATCAGCACATATTAATGACACAGGCCTCGCTTGGAGACTTGAAGAGAACCCGGAAATGGAAAAAAGTAAAGGAGTGCATACCAAGGAAGAAATGAAAATTTTCGTTGATAATATAAAAGACGGCGATAATATTCTTTGTAACAGAATTTAAAAAATCTGAGGTTCTTCGGCATCTTTACACCTATACTAATGTAACGACTACCAGACTGTCTGTATCGCGAAATAGCTGGAATGAAACGAAAGTCCTTACTCACCCACACACTCAAGACTGCCAGATTGTATTTAAGGTGTACAGTTTACATCAACTGACAAAGACATGTGCAGTGAAAGAACGTCGAGAAAGTATTAGATTGAACAATGTAATAGCGTTATGTGGAAGAACAGGTCCGCCAGCGTTCCATCGATGCAGATAAACTTTTGCAACTTAAAATAATAAGTAAACAACCGAGATATAAGGAAGTGCAGCACATGATTATCTGAACTTAACAACTAATGCAAAATTATCTGCAGCCCGCAGAGGCTGTGGTATCAATCACAACAATGAGCCGGCCAAGTGGCCGAGCGGTTCTAGGCGCTACAGTCTGGAACCGAGCGACCGCTACGGTCGCAGGTTCGAATCCTGCCTCGGGCATGGATATGTGTAATGTCCTAAGGTTAGTTAGGTTTAAGTAGTTCTAAGTTCTAGGGCACTGATGGCCTCTGCAGTTAAGTCCCATAGTGCTCAGAGTCATTTGAACCATTTTAACCACAACAATGAGGTGCAGCTTCATATCAACAGAAGACAGCATTGGACATTAATTTTTGGCCAGCCACTTACCCAAATACCCCATAGCTACTGCTGCAGCTAATCAGTCCTTTGGTTATTTAGACAAAGAAATTTAACTTTTAAGTGCCATGTGTATGTGCAAACGCCTGATGATGGGAAAAAAAGTTTGAAATGCATTGCAGTGTATTAAATGAAACATAATATAAATAAATGTTGCTGGGTGCCGAAAAATGGGATCAATTTTTCTTTATATTTGTTTGTGAATGATGTCAGGGAAGAAAAATTTGGTTCCAATGGTTCCAATGGCTCTGAGCACTATGCGACTTATCATCTGAGGTCATCAGTCGCCTAGAACTTAGAACTAATGAAACCTAACTAACCTAAAGACCTCACACACATCCATGCCCGAGGCAGGATTCGAACCTGCGACCGTAGCGGTCGCTCGGCCCCTGACTGTAGCGCCTAGAAAAATTTGGAAAACGTTTAAATGTACGTGCGAAGTTCGTAGGAGGTCGTTAACAGCTCTTATTCTGAAATGCTAGATAAATACGAGGTGTGGCTAGAAAAAAACCGGACTAGTACTGGTGAAACAATAAAACGAATGCAATAAGGCTGAAAGTCGTGTGGCCTGTCACGTGACTCTCGCTCCGCCTACTGCTCGAGTTTCATCTGCCTCCTGCACTCAGTCTGCCCGCGGCGTCTGTTTTAAGTAGTTGACGTTTTGTCTGTGCGTCGGAAAATGTTGAGTGTACAGAATGAACAGCGTGTTAACATCAAATTTTCTTTCAAACTAGGAAAATCTGCAAGTGAAACGTTTGTAATGTTACAACAAGTGTACGGCGATGATTGTTTATCGCAAACACAAGTGTTTGAGTGGTTTAAACGATTTAAAGATGGCCGCGAAGACACCAGTGATGACACTCGCACTGGCAGACCATTGTCAGCAAAAACTGATGCAAACATTGAAAAAATCGGTAAACTTGTTTGACAAGATCGCCGTTTAACAATCAGAGCAGTGTCTGAGTTAACAGGAGTTGACAAGGAACAAGTTTACCGATTTTTTCAATGTTTGCATCAGTTTTTGCTGACAATGGTCTGCCAGTGCGAGTGTCATCACTGGTGTCTTCGCGGCCATCTTTAAATCGTTTAAACCACTCAAACACTTGTGTTCGCGATAAACAATCATCGCCGTACACTTGTTGTAACATTACAAACGTTTCACTTGCAGATTTTCCTAGTTTGAAACAAAATTTGATGTTAACACGCTGTTATTTCTGTACACTCAACATTTCCGACGCACAGACAAAACGTCAACTACTTAAAACAGACGCCACGGGCAGACTGAGTGCAGGAGGCAGATGAAACTCGAGCAGTAGGCGGAGCGAGAGTCACGTGACAGGCCACGCGACTTTCAGCCTTATTGCATTCGTTTTATTGTTTCACCAGTACTAGTCCGGTTTTTTTCTAGCCACACCTCGTATATTCTGGGTAAGTGGCCAGCGATGAGCTACGCTGGCTCAAGATGTACAGGATTACTGCGTGATGAAGTTCCAAACTTTCAGGTAAGGTGTCCGAAAGAACAGACATTATGCATTCATATGATTGATTTGCCACGGTGTGCAGTGAATCGCCGGCCGAATGGCCGAGCGGTTCTAGGCGCTACAGTCTGGAACCGCGCGACCACTACGGTCGCAGGTGCGAATCCTGCCTCGGGCATGGATATGTCTGATGTCCTTAGGTTAGTTAGGTTTAAGTAGTTTTAAGTTCTAGGGGTCTGATGACCTTAGAAGTTAAGTCCCATAGTGCTCAGAGGCATTTTTTGCCATGAATCCACAACTTTTGGGGGCATGCACTGTTGTGCTTGAGTTCCTAGGTGAATCTCAAAGTAGCGAGCACGGAGAACATGGACGTGTACTGTGGATATGTGGCGCTAGGTGGGAATGTGCATCGCCTGGGAGGTGTGCCGAGATAGACGCTGCAGTAGCCATAAAGACTGTCTCTGGATGGTGCAGTGACTAGCGTAGTTGATCAGAACGAAGGAGATCCCGGATGCAGATTTCCGTCTGGCACAAACTTTCACTCGTCACCGCTGATTCCACATAAAGTTCGAATATCATCAACAGTTCTTTCCCTTTCCTCCACTTTCACCTCCATCCACCTTCAGTTTGCATAAGAAAATCGTTCTGATACTTTTGACAGTGTTATACGTGTAACGGTAGTGTTGTTGCTAAGACTGTAGTGTAGGGAAATGTCAGAGGTGACATTAGAGACCACAGCAAGGGAAACCTGTCCAGGAAATATACGCTGCCAAATGCATACATTAAGAGCTATGGGCACTTGTTGAGTGGCAGAGTTAAATATCACAATAGCGAAGATGAACAAGTGCTCATAACTCTTGAGGTATGCAAGCCGTACACAACTCGTGTTCAGGCCATTTATTGTTTATCATCTTCAATTACGGTACTGTCGCCTCGTCCTCTTATTCCGTTTACTGGCATCACTAACTTCCTGTCTTACTTTCCTGTTAGCAGCAGCTGCAACGCGTATCGATAAGTGCACTGTCGTACCATTTCTGGAGTGACCGATGGTATTTCCGGGTCGTCGTGCGTCTGCCAGTCAGTTGGAGACGGACCAGCAGTGCAGTCGGCACGCAGCAGCAGTGGAGTCGGGGACGGAGCGCCGGTGAGGCTACGACAGCCAGTGCTCGCCGACCGCTGGCGACGCACATGAACTGTCAGACGGAGGAAGATTGGAGCGGGACGATCGTTGGTTGGTCGTTCGGTTGGTCGTCTCATCGGACGACGTATGTAAGGTCCTTTCACCGTTTCCAGGCCTAGGCAGTTGGTCGGTTGGCATGGAGCAGCGAGAATATCTCTGCGGCGTGTTGTTTGGCTCTGCCCGCTGGCGGCCTCTATTCGGTGTCGGAGTGTGTGGTGCTGTTCCCATTGATACGAGGTACGTGGCTTACCGATCCTGGACACGAAAGTTGAGTTTTGACTTAGTCTACCAGCAAGTCACGATTGTTCACATTGTGTCGTTTGGAGTTCGTTGTCGGCTGTTGGTGTATTCCCGCGAGCTACAACGTGTGTTTTCAAGCTGACAGAATTTAGCCGACCTCCGGTGGAGTTTATCTGTTGTTGCTTATTTGAACTTAAGCGCATCATCGGAATCTTCTGCCTTGTGGCCGTTAACGTTCCAATTACCTGCCCTGGCCTTTGACATAAATACAGATAGTGTATTTTCCTCACCATGTTGTCGCTTCGTAGTTTGACAGCTCAATGTATAATTGGTTGCGGGCGCCAATGCCTTCTACGTTGTTCCATTGAACTCCCTGTTTTGTGCTGGCTGGGTGAAGCGGAGGCTATCTTGTCGGTGGGTCCGTTGACTGTCTGTCGGTTGGACCGACTGCCTATGTCACCTAAGCGAGCGTTAGTGTTTGAATTCCAGGGCGCCCCTCGGAACTTCTGAGCGCCCTTGGGTATACTGCCATTTCTTGTTTGTTCTTGTTGTTTGTACTTGTATGGCTTCTAGCCGATTTTTAAATGAAGATTGTTGTGACCTTAAGGCGTCAGATTCTTTGGGCCTTCAGCCTAATGAAGGAACTCGTTTTAGGATATGGCTCTGCCTTTTAAATTTCTAATTTTGGTTGAGCTTTAAGTTATTGGCTATCAGCCGTTTTAAATTAAAGTGTTCTTGCCCATAAGGCATGAGATGGTACGGCGCATTCAGCCACGAATTATGTTCCAAAACTAAAGCTGTGATTTAAAAAAAAAATTTCTTTGCTTTTGTATCGTTCCATCAAATAAAAGGTTCGAGTCTAACTGACCGCCGCTTATTCTGGCCCCTTTCCACAACATAAACTACCTGTCGTGTTCTGCAGGTTTAGCAGGGCGTCTAAGTATGTATTTCGGATCCCATATTTAAAGGACAGTTTTTATTTCCTTGGTCGATACGTCAGTGCTGGAAGAGGCCTGCCCTGTAATCTTAGTAACAACAACACCAGCAACATCACTAGCAGTACACCCACTGCCAGATGTATTAGGAAGATCTTCGTTTCTGGCTTTCTAAATCTACAGCTACATCCATACTCCGCAAGCCACCTGACGATGTGTGGCGGAGGGTACCTTGAGTACCTCTATCGGTTCTCCCTTCTATTCCAGTCTCGTATTGTTCGTGGAAAGGAGGATTGTCGGTACGCCTCTGTGTGGGCTCTAATCTCTCTCATTTTATCCTCATGGTCTCTTCGCGAGATATACATAGGAGGAAGAAATATACTGCTTGACGCCTCGGTGAAGGTATGTTCTCGAAACTTCAACGAAAGCCCGTAAGCGTCTCTTCTGTAGAGTCTTCCACTGGAGTTTATCTATCATCTCCGTAACGCTTTCGCGATTACTAAATGATCCTGTAACGAAGCGCGCTGTTCTCCGTTGGATCTTCTCTATCTCTTCCATCAACCCTATCTGGTACGGATCCCACACTGCTGAGCAGTATTCAAGCAGTGGGCGAACAAGCGTACTGTAACCTCCATCCTTTGTTTTCGGATTGCATTTGCTTAGGATTCTTCCAATGAATCTCAGTCTGGCATCTGATTTACCGAAGATCAACGTTATATGATTATTCCATTTTGAATCACTCCTAATGCGTACTCCCAGATAATTTACGGAATTAACTGCTTCCAGTTGCTGAACTGCTATATTGTAGCTAAATTATAAGGGATGTTTCTTTCTACGTATTCGCAGGGCATTACACTTGTCTACATTGAGATTCAATTGCCATTCCCTGCACCATACGTCAATTCGCTGCGGATCCTCCTGCATTTCAGTACAATTTTCCAGTGTTACAACCTCTCGATATACCACAGCATCATCTGCAAAAAGCCTCAGTGAACTTCCGATGTCATCCACAAGGTCATTTATGTATAATGTGAATAGCAATAGTCCTACGACACTCCCCTGCGGCACACCTGAAATCACTCTGACTTCGGAAGACTTCTCTCCATTGAGAACGAGATGCTGCGTTTTGTCTAGGAATTCTTCAGTCCAATCACACACTTGGTCTGATAGTCCATATGCTCTTACTTTGTTCATTAAAAAAGTGTGGGGAACTGTATCGAATGCCTTGTGGAAGTCAAGAAACACGGCATCTACCTGGGAAACCGTGTCTATGGCCCTCTGAGTCTCGTGGACGAACAGCGCGAGCTGGGTTTCACACGATGTTCTTTTTCGAAACCCATACTGATTCCTACAGAGTACATTTCTAGTCTCCAGAAGAGTCATTATACTCGAACTTTTGATTCGTTCGTTTCCGCACCAGGATTCTAGCCTCAAACTGATAATTCATCGTCCTTAAAAGTGTGTACCATCATTGTATATCACAGTTTCCAACTTCAGTACTTGTCTTATTGTGTTACACAGAAGATTGTACCTATTAATGAGTACGTAATGACAAGATTTTAAACTTTTAAATTCGGGCAATATTCACATGAAACACTGATATTCAGTTTTTCCCTACTGGAGGCACTTAGATAGGAAACCAGCAACTGACATTAAGCGACCGTCTGAACTGTTAGTAACACACATTGTGGTGACAGTAACATGAACTCAGACCTGTTAACGGTGGCGTGTCCCTGGACCACCTGCCGCCTCAGAAAGTTGGCCGCCGCCGGCGCAACTTGGCCGGGACTGTTGCAGCAGGTGAGCCGACACGGCTGGGGTAGCCGCGGCAGATGCAGGCCGGCGGGGAAACTCTCCCCCAGGCCGCTGCAATTTCCTGCCCACCGCCTGCGTCCCAAACTGAAATCGCAGTTTGAGAAAGTAGTTTGCGTTCGTCGAGAAACTATTATGAGGCCGTTACTAGTCACAGTGTAGATGAACGATCTGGTTGATATGTCAGAGTCTCCGTCGTGCCGTGTATGATGTTCTCATACAGGGTGGTCCATTGATAGTGACCGGGCCAAATGTCTCACTAAATAACCATCAAACGAAAAAACCACAACGAACGAAATTCATCTATCGTGAAGGGGGAAACCAGATGGCGCTATGGTTGGCCTGCTAGATGGCGCTGCCACAAGTCCAACGGGTATCAACTGCATTTTTTTCAATAAGAACCCCCATTTTTTATTACATATTCGTGTAGTACATAAAGAACTGTGAATATTTTAGTTGGGCCACTTTTTTCACTTTGTGATAGATGGCGCTCTATTAGTCACAAACGTATAAGTGCGTGGTATCACGTAACATTCCGCCAGTGCGGACGGTATTTGCTTCGTGATACATTACCCGTGTTAAAATGGACCGTTTACCACTTGCGGAAAAGGTCGATATTGTGTACATGTATGGCTATTGTGATCAAAATGCCCAACGGGCGTGTGCTATGTATGATGGACGACATCATCCAAGTGCCCGGACCGTTCGCCAGATAGTTACGTTATTTAAGGAAACGGGAAGTGTTCAGCCACGTCAACCACGACCTGCAACAAATGATGATGCCCAAGTAGGTGTTTTAGGTGCTGTCGCGACTAATCCGCACATCAGTAGCAGACAAATAACGCGAGAATCGCGAATCTCAAAAACGTCGGTTTTGAGAATGCTACATCAACATCGACTGCAACCGTGCCACATTTCTATGCACCAGGAATTGCATGTTGACGACTTTGAAAGTCGTGTACAGTTCTGCCACTAGGCACAAGAGAAGTTACGGGACGATGACAGATTTTTTGCACTCGTTCTATTTAGCGACGAAGAGTTATTCACCAACAGCGGTAGCGTAAACCGGCATTATATACAATCATGGGCAATGGAAAATTGACAACGGCTCCGACAAGTGGAACGTCAGCGACGTTGGCGGGTTAATGTATGGTGCCGCATTATGGGAAGAAGGATAATTGACCCCCGTCTTATCGATGGTAATCTAAATGGTGCAATGTATGCTGACTTCCTACGTAATGTTCTACCGATGTTACTACAAGATGTTTTACTACATGACAGAATGGCTATGTACTTCCAACATGTTGGACGTCCGGCACATAGCTCGCGTGTTGTTCAAGCGGTATTGAATAGCATATTTCATGTCAGGTGGACTGGTCGTCGAAGCACCATACCATGGCCCGCACGTTCAGCGGATCTGACATCCCCGAATTTCTTTCTGTGAGGAAAGTTGAAGGATATTTGCTATCGTGATCCACCGACATCGTCTGACAACATGCGTCAGCCCATTTTCAATGCATGTGCGAACGTTATGGAAGGCGAACTACTCGCTGTTGTGAGAATGTCGTTACACATCACATTCACTGAGGTTGACGGACATCATTTTTAGCACTTATTGCATGAATGTTGTATTTACAGGTAATCACACTGTAACAGCATGCGTTCTCACAAATGATAAGTTCACAAAGTGTTGTGTACATAGTTCCGCGTAGTCAGCGCGTACACAACTTTCCCAATAGAGCGCGTCCCGCTAAGCACAACAGCGCAGGCGCGGCGCTCGTCCGTCTCCGCACTACGAGATGGCACTGCCTTAGAGACGGACCAAATTCTGCTTCCGCCGATCCGCGTATTAATATGTAACGCAGCCAATGAGATTGCTGCTAACCTAGAACCTTTACTCCTCGCGGATCACACTCGCGCAGTGATACCTGAACGCTCGAGGCATTATAACGAGTCTACAGACCTCCGATTAGTCAGTCTGCATTAGTCTGCATTAGTCTGTACCAGTCTGCATTAGTCTGTACCAGTCTATAGTCAAGTTTCAGATTATCATATTCCTGTACATAGCCATGAAGAGAAATGTATAGACACTTTGTCAAGTATCAGAGATATGTGAGAATAAGATTAACGTACGAAGACCAAAGGAAGTTCAGATTGTCAATTGTAAACAGCATCCTGAATCAAGTTACATAATATCTATGCGTTTTATTATTTTAATAAATGTGTGTGAAAATGAACCAAGTTCTGTTTAAAGTTGGTTACTGTAAACCTGCTACTCTAATCGTGCAAGTGGCATTTCTATCGTCTGACCTAACGGCAGAAGATAAACACGCCACGATAAGACCACGAGACGTATTGCTGACACTCGCCTACTTCGTTTGAGCGACGAGTCAAATAATCTGTTGGTGTGTGTACCGAAGGTCTTACAGTACGCACACCACACAAAGGTTCATGTATCACATTGGAACAAACGAAATAAAATGTTCAAACGCACCTACGTTCTGTATTTTAATTTAAAAAAACTACATGTTACCAACTGTTCGTCTAAAATTGTGAGCCATATGTTTGTGACTATTACAGCGCCACCAATCGCAGAGAGAAAAAAGTGGTCCACCTAAAACATTCATATTTATTTACGTACTGCACGAATGTGCAATAAAAATTTGGGGTTCCTATTCGAAAAACGCAGTTGATATCCGTTTGACCTATGGCAGCGCCATCCAGCGGGCCAACCATAGCGCCATCTGGTTTCCCCCTTTAAGCTAGACAAGTCCTCGATAAGATACAAGCGTCGGTCGTGGTCGAGCAGTGTTTTCTGAGGCGATTGTGAATTATGTCGGAACTAAGTGTCTAACGTGCAGAGATTGTTGGTCTCACATCTTAGGTGTTTCCGTAACCACGTTACTCCAGTTGTTCGGTGTTTCAGAAGCTATTGTACGGACAATTTTTACAGAATTCAGGAAAAACGGAGAAACAACTTCAGCTAAGTGAGATCGCGGACGAAAGGGTGTGTTGAGTGAGACAGACCGTCACTGAAGAGAGTTGTCACAAATATAACTGTCACTGCCGAACTGTATGTCGCAACCGCTATCCCCGCCAGCACGAAACTAACACAAAGGGAGCGATATAGGCAGGAAACAGCAAGACGTGTTGGAATTCTAAAACTATTTGTCATTGATACAGATGCTTCTAACAGGAAAACGTGACTCTGAAATCCCAAAACCTGGACTAGGGAGCAATGGACTGAATTCATTTGGTCGGATCAGTCCTCTTGCACACTGCTTACAATTTACGGCAGCGTTTCCGACCATCAAGGGCAACGGGACGCAAGTTCGTTTATGATTTGGGTAGACATATGTAGTATTGCATGGGCCCCCTGTATACTATACAAAATCTCATCACTACCAAGGATTATAATTATTACTCCTCAGGTACATCGCGAGATACAATGCTTGTTCCCCAATTGCAGTGCTGCGTTCCAGGGTGACAGGATCCCTGTTCACGCAGCTCGCATTTATCCAGGACAAGTTTACGTGCACGAGGAGGAAGTTTCGCTTGTCCACTGACCTCCTTGACAGTTTCTGCGCCGGCCGGAGTGGCCGTGCTATTCTAGGCGCTACAGTCTGGAGCAGAGCGACCGCTACGGTCGCAGGTTCGAATCCTGCCTCGGGCATGGATGTGTGTGATGTCCTTAGGTTAGTTAAGTTTCATTACTTCTAAGTTCTAGGCGACTGATGACCTCAGAATGTAAGTCGCATAGTGCTCTGAGCCATTTGAACAGTTTCTGCAGGAAGAATAGTATACGACTGCCGTAAAAATGATACAGCATTTGTATATATATACCCATTCAGAGACGACTGAAAGTAGATTTCAACACCAAAGACCTTACTATAACGCAATAATCGTGCTAATATGTAATGCTTTGGATGTTTGCATATTTTTGTCCATACCCGTATATATGTGAAAAATCACCACAAAACAACATTGAAACGAAACCCTAGAAGAGCTGTAGGAACTGGTAGCCGACGCACGGTATAGATAAATGTCACAACTGCGCATGTATGTAGCAGAATAGGCAGTACTGTTGAATTAAACATGTCTGATCAGTGAGTAGAACCAGTTGCAAGTAGTAAAATCTCTCGAAACCTTTGTTTGGTGTGGGAAAACTGGATCATATGCGGACAACACTGATGAGGGAAACAGATGTCTGACTTTCATACATTACGAAATCCATAAGTAAATTTCCGTATCTTATTTTATTACGTCGGCATCTCCTGATCACTACGAATACTGATATTACAGGCTTCATTATGTTACAGTATTGCCATCTTCAGTTGTTATAATTTTTCGACAAACAGTTACGTAATCATGTATGAACTATAATTACACACATATTGAACATCATGGGAGTAGTATCATGTATGCCAGCCTTTTTCAGAATGTAACGACACGATGTACATTTTATGCGACTTTCGTGCTGTTCAGTACGCGTATAAATAGAGTTTATACATTAAAAGAAATGTCTGCGAATTAGTTATCATATCTGAAGACGATAAAAAATGTTGCAACTGGTAATGTAGTAATCAGGCGAGCTAGATATAATGAATTATTATGTGAATAATTAGAATGTCACAAGCTTTCATTTGATAACATGTCAGCTCTTAAAAAGAAACAAGCAAATACAATTCACTAAAAATGAGGAAACTTACAAAGTACTTGACCCACTCTCGTTGCCAATCAGTTTGGTGTTCTTAACAGGCCATATCAGTTAATGAGGTTCAAAAGATGCAAAGAAGATCTGCCTGCGGCATCATGCTTTCGTTCATTAAGCAAAAGGCAACTATGCAGAAGATCAAAGAAATCAAGTTGCTTACGCTACAGAGAGACGCTGCACAAAACCAAGAGACCTTCTCTTTATACTTCGAGAGTATATACTCGAAAAAAGTCCGGCAACATATTACTTCCTGTCTTACACCACACGAAATGATCATGAAGGTAAAACAATAGAAATCAAAATTTAAGAAGTATGCCACCAGTCTGTTTTCACATACACCAGTAGCGGATGGAACATGAATGAGTGCCACACACCAGATAGTGACTTTCACACTGTACATGTAGATCAAAGGCGCCGCAATTTGTCATGTTGCACTACGTGCGTTTCCTTTTTGTAGTCATCACTTACAGCAATATAGTCCGATTGTAACTTGGGGACTCTGCTGACGCATTATCTTGATTGATTAAAATATGTATACAGGGTAGAATTGGAAGCAAAATCAGCATTGGCCGTATGTCGTTGTTTTATTGTCAGCAAAATCGATTTTCGGTCACATAGTGACCATCCTCAGTGCTAGAAGTTAAAAATTTTCACATAACGATCAGAGAGTTTAAAACCGAAAATCACAACTACACCAGCGTATGAACATAACAGTTGGTAGGAACATACCTGTAATATACAATTGAAATTGATAGGCACTGGTGTGAAGTTATAACTACAAGCTTAAAGCGATCACATAAACTGAGGTCGCTGTTTACATGCACCTGTACAGGGCTTGGAACACCTTCTATGTGACATGTGACACGTGAAGACTTAATATTACTGGTTTTGCAGGATATTAACACAAAATACCTCTAGTGCATTTGCGACTCATGAAGTAATTCAAATTTAAAATGCACGTAAAAAACATAGCAGACGAAGGGGGAAGGAAACATCTAAAATACACAGGCGTATTGTTGAAAAAAAAACTTACAAAACCTAAGACTGATCGATAGTAAGTTGTCAGAGTGCAGGACAAGTAAAATAGGATTAAAAGAAAAATAATAAAATCTGAATAGCGTGAAATGAGGTATAACACAGTTTTTTAAATAAAAGAACATAGTACCCACCATCTGGCGTGGGTAGTTAGAGGTACAACGTTCGTGATTTACGTAAACTGTTAATTAAGCCTAAGGAGTCAAATATATAAAAATAGTAACACTACGAAAATGCCATTACGTAATAATTAAAATGCCGTGAAACACAATATTCATTATAAAAAGTTTTGAAGGTGTAAACAAAGAATTTTGTCATCATATTTAACCGACATTATGATGTACATCTCTTTTGTCCGTTTGGACAAGCTAACATTATTATAACAATGGTTATACGCTTCCGCAAAAGCATTGGGTCAGAACCCATACATACATCACATCAAACATACAGGTTGCTTAATGTAAAACATAGTACCCACAATTTGGCGTGTAAAGTTAGAAGTATATCGTTCTTGATTTACTTAAAATATTACGTTAAAACTGAGGAGTCAAATATAGAAGAAATAGTAATAGTACGAAAAATGTTACTATGTGGTGCACACAACACGCCATGGAGCCGCCAATCAATGTATACAGGGTGATTTGTTCCACCGTGTACGAACTCTTGGGACTGATCGATGCGAGGATACGGAACGAAGAAGGTCTAATGAACTTATGTCCGGAAAGGCATGGTTTCCATGCTAGAGACCATTTATTCAATCATACCTTGTTACAGAGTTTGCGGTCTAATACGTGCTTGTACCATTCAGCCACAGTCACAGTATGTGCTGGAAATGGTTTCCATGTGCCTCAACGCATGCGTATACGCGCTGTAGCATGTTCTGTCTCACACTTCCACACTTCCCACACTGCATTCGAAAAGTTTCAAAGGCAGCATGAATACGCTGCTCGAGGGTCCACGTCTAGAATGGGATCTGTACACGATACTTCTGAGATGACCCCTTAAACAGAAATCACATGGGTTGAGGTTCCGTGAACGAGCAGGCCAAGCAACTGGACCACATCATCCGACCCATCGACCGGGGAAGACGCTCTTTGGATGCTTCCGGACGTTAACGGTGATGTGGCATGCATCACCATCATCTAGCGCCGCATAGCCCATCCAATCATCAATGCCATTTCATCCAACGTGGGAGGCAACGTAAAAGGAAGACTGGTCCGAAAATATGGTCACCAGTTATCCCGGCTGCATCGATGCTGATGATTCACTGTCGTCCTACCATGGGGGTTCTACATTCTATCCCTCAGATGCCTGTTATGTAAGATTGAAGATACCATTCCACGTGAAGGTGGCCTCATCTCTGAGTAGGTTGGATAACACAAATCCCGGAATCGTGGGTGGCTAGTACGAGGTGCATTCAAGTTCTAAGGCCTCCGATTTTTTTTATAATTAACTACTCACCCGAAATCGATGAAACTGGCATTACTTCTCGATGTAATCGCCCTGCAGACGTACACATTTTTCACAACGCTGACGCCATGATTCCAATACAGCGGCGAAGGCTTCTTTAGGAGTCTGTTTTGACCACTGGAAAATCGCTGAGGTAATTGCAGCACGGTTGGTGAATGTGCGGCCACGGAGAGTGTCTTTCTTTGTTGGAAAAAGCCAAAAGTCACTAGGAGCATGAGGAATCACTTCAAAGGTTTTATCACGAAGAAACTGTTGCCTAACGTTAGCTCGATGTGGGGGTCCGTTGTCTTGGTGAAACAGCACACGCGCAGCCCTTCCCGGACGTTTTTGTTGCAGTGCAGGAAGGAATTTGTTCTTCAAAACATTATCGTAGGATGCACCTGTTACCGTAATGCCCTTTGGAACGCAATGGGTAAGGATTACGCCCTCGCTGTCCCAGAACATGGACACCATCATTTTTTCAGCACTGGCGGTTACCCGAAATTTTTTTGGTGTCGTTGAATCTGTGTGCTTCCAATGAGCTGACTGGCGCTTTGTTTCTGGAGAGAAAAATGGCATCCACGTCTCATCCATTGTCACAACCGACGAAAAGAAAGTCCCATTCATGCTGTCGCTGCGCGTCAACATTGCTTGGCAACATGCCACATGGGCAGCCATGTGGTCGTCCGTCAGCATTCGTGGCACCCACCTGGATGACACTTTTCGCATTTTCAGGTCGTCATGCAGCATTGTGTGTACAGAACCCACAGAAATGCCAACTCTGGAGGCGATCTGTTCAACAGTCATTCGGCGATCCCCCAAAACAATTCTCTCCACTTTCTCGATCATTTCGTCAGACCGGCTTGTGCGAGCCCGAGGATGTTTTGGTTTGTTGCCTTCATTAAGCTGTCGCACCCACGAACGCACTTTCAACACATCCATAACTCCATCACCACATGCCTCCTTCTACTGTCGATGAATTTCAATTGGTTTCACACCACGCAAATTCAGAAAACGAATGATTGCACGCTGTTCAAGTAAGGAAAACGTCGCCATTTTAAGTATTTAAAACAGTTCTCATTCTCGCCGCTGGCGATAAAATTCCATCTGCCATACGGTGCTGCCATCTCTGGGACGTATTGACAATGAACGCGGCCTCATCTTAAAACAATGCACATGTTTCTATCTCTTTCCAGTCCGGAGAAAAAAAATTGGAGGCCTTAGAACTTGAATACACATCGCAAAGAAACATTAAGAAAACTACTCCATGTGTGGAAAATATGTCGCTAGGAAGCCCTGCACTCATTGTAAGTGATAAGGGTGGTGAAAGTTGTCATGCAGATTGTTGCACACGGTCGTCTGACTTACCATGTACTGGTGGGCCAATTGCCTAATACTGACACGATGTTAACTTTCCAAATTAATCACATTTTCCTCGAAGTCTGGTGTACTAAAATTTCGGATACGTCCTTCATCATTTCCTGCCTCCTGAAACGACCGAGTCTGACAAACGGCGAAACGCTGTCTGCAAACGCTGAATTTGGAAATTTGTGGTAAGTTCCTGAATGCTGAGGTCATCGTTCCCTAGGCTTACACACTATGACGTCTAACTTAAACTAACTTACAGTGAGAACAACACACACACCCTTGCCCGAGGGAAGACTTGATCCTCCGACGGGGAGAGTCGCGCGAACCGTGACAAGGCGCCTGAGACCACGCGGCTACTAGGGGCGCCAAACGTTGAATGCTGTGATAGTTGTTGGCGGGGACAGGTCTCGTGATACGACCTTGCTGCCCGCCGTGTGTTGCTATTTGCCTCCCTGTGAGTAGATAGCACGTCGGTTAATTCTCGATCCGAATACGAATTGCGTTCAGCGCTGTATCACATGCACTACGAGTCAGCAAGAGATGTGAATCGGACACATTACCAATTACTAGGGCAGGAAGGGGCACTAGGGTATGATGTATGAGGAACAGTACCACCCTCTAGCAGGAAACCATGCATACTCTAACTGTGCCTCATGGTACTGGGCGTATTAGACGTCAGTGACTGTAACGAAGTATGATTGAATAAATGGCCTCTAGCAGGAAACCATGCAGCTCCGGACATATGTTCATTAGACATTTCTTGTTCCGAATCCTCTCATCGATCAGCCCCTAGACTTTGTACACGATGGAAAAAAGTCACCTGCATAGGGTTATATCGAGTAGAAAGGTTGGATTACATATTCATGCTACACATGGTTTTAATATCTCAGAGAGATTCCTTTGCTTTCAGTTCTCTCTTTTTTCCAATGTAACACTGTAGTTAAATGTAAATGGGAAATAGGTCTTTAAATCTGATCTTTGACTGAAAGAGATATAGTGATAGCAGGAGAACAATGAAGAACATCCAATTACTGCCACAATTACAATAACCTGCCATGAACCAGAAAATAAATTCATTGTAAGTTATTATAATACTTGCATAATTCTAGATACGTCCAATTTTCAGACCACTGAAAATTTGTGTGAATAGAGTCTAAAAGGCTTAGAAAACCTTTGGCCAAGCTTCACGAGAAAAGCACAGATAAGCACAAGGTCGATAAAAGCTGTGGAATATGTAAATATTGCTTACGTTAAAGAAATGTCTATGGAGAACTGTAATATAAGTGAATTTTTTTATGTTACTACATCTGTCTCTCTGGTAAGAGGAAAGTTCTATAGATGCAACACCTAATATGAAGTATTTAATGGTATAGTACGCAATAGTTTGATATGAGTAAGAATCTGCTGGAAGAATCTATCGACTGTCCGAGACGTCAGAAAATTAATGCTCAAGTAAATAAAAAATTTTGAATGCTTAGTGGTGCATATATTGTTGTGGAAACCTTTAAAATCTAGAATTTAATACTGTTGAAATTTAATGAAGTTAGTTGGAAAGCTTTTAAATTAATTATTACTTTCAACACAATATGCAACTCTCCACTACTAGTGACTCCAAAGCAGATGTGGCCATCACAAAAGCATGATTTCATACAGACTTTTCGGAGCAGAGTGACATGACAGCTGAAGGCGTGTTGTTTTCAGTAGACTCAACTGATTCTACATCTACATCTACATTTATACTCCCCAAGCCACACAACGG
Source organism: Schistocerca serialis cubense (assembly GCF_023864345.2). Classification (NCBI taxonomy): domain Eukaryota; kingdom Metazoa; phylum Arthropoda; class Insecta; order Orthoptera; family Acrididae; genus Schistocerca; species Schistocerca serialis. Next base: position 736,828,474 of record NC_064643.1, on the reverse strand, counting down.
TGTGTGGCGGTGGGCACTTTACGTGCCACTGTCATTACCTCCCTTTCGATGCAAAGGAAGTTAACTGAATGGTTCAAATGGCTCTGAGCACTATGGAACTTAACTTCTGAGGTCATCAGTCCGCTAGAACTCAGAACTGCTTAAACCTAACTAACCTAAGGACATCACACACATACATGACCGAGGCAGTGTTAGAACCTGCGACCGTAGCGGTCGCGCGGCTCCAGACTGTAGCGCCTAGAACCGATCGGCCAGTCCGGCCGGCAGGAAGTTAACTATCACAGTATGTGTGGGAATATATCAGTATTCAGTGGGCGAGGCTGCAAGTGAAATGTGTCTTACATTTGGCTGAAACTGTTTTCACAGCCTAAAAATCCCTAAGCGATGGAAGTTCAGGCGACTTCCAACGTCGACTTTTCTTTGTTTCCTCTCAAACATTCAACCGTCGACAACCATCCGCCAGTCGTTATGTGGCAGGCTAATTTACTGTTCTCATTGTCCACAACACAGTACGAGCAGTATGACTCGTTATAAAAAGAAGTGAGATCACCTGTGAGCTTTGGATATTTACATCTTTGTTAGCGTGTTTTCATTTGTCCTGGAAGGCCACATGCAACTCCTTTAGCGTTTCCGCCAGAGACGATTCCTGCGTTATATGACTCGGAAAGAACGGGCGTGAGACCTCATTCGCCAAGATGATAATGTTCTCTCACTCGTAACAGTTAGCTTATCAGCCAGGAGGGCACAAGCGTTAAAACAAAGTGGGTGGCTGAAGTTTACTTCATTGAGTACCATAGACACTCAGTCACTTAGCAGTTTCTCTCCCTCTTCACCAAATCTACAAACGATGTAAAATGTTCTGTGGTGGTAATAATGGATACCGCTGTAGGCAAGGGTCAACAACTACAGTTACACGTGAAAAATTATTTCATTAAGTGTGTTCCGCCAGTAAGTGGTTTTTGTACTCCTCTATTTCAAGGAACTTATATCTGCCATCTGTTCCCTAATACCCGCAAGTTTTATGCTACTCGAGCCTTAGTGCACGACACCCTTTGCGAGCCACGTAATATTGCACCCTGTGTGAGCCATCGGGTGCAATATCAGGTTAACACTGCCCTTTGTTCGAGTATATGCCTCTTGTTAAGACTCTGTCTTTAATTTCTTCTTAATCAGTTAACGTGAACGAGTAATAACTCGTTACCAATAACAATATTGCATAGGAATCCTCAATAGGCGAACTGGTTATGTAGTAGTGTGTCCTTTGGTTTATGTTGAGTTAAAGTATGAAGTACTCCTACTTACGAGCTTCTGAGGTTTTCCTACTGACTGTAAATGTCTCACATCTCTTACATTGTCTCATCCGATGACGTATGTCTGTTATTTCCCTGAATGTGGAAAGTCATTCCTTCCAGAACGATATCCTTTGCAACAAGAAAATCCTACTTTGACGTGTTTTGCCCAAAAGCACTCCATCACATGCAGTATAAAGGTTCCGACATATCTCTGGTGCCTTCACTCCTCTACTAAACGCAAAGCGAATACTGTGTCGCAAATCTTAGACCTTTTTCCATTTGCGACTCTTTTTACCGCTCTTGAAAAACGTTCGTAAGTTTTAAGCATGTGAAATCCAAGATAAATACTAGAACTCCAAATTAAGCCACCTTATAAATACACTTACAGAGACACGCCACGTTCAGCTTGTCGGACGGGACTGATGTTAGGCGGAGGGTGACGTGTGGCAGGTAGCCGATGGCCGCTGTAGGGCGAAATGTCTCTGGAGCGTAAAGTGTCCTGATTTTCAGGCCGCCACGAGATGTTGGCGGATTTTCTTCTAGAAGTATTTGTTATTACTGGTTGTCTGAAAGCGATGTGAATTGTCTTTGAGGTTGCATCAGACTGGAAACACCAGCAGACACCCGAAATGCGATTAATAAAAATGATATGAACTATAACCGGCGACTCCATATATACACTGCGGTGCATTTACCACTAGGACACGAGCGAACACGACACGAAAGAATGACAGCATTTTCTCCGTGCATTTTTGCATTCTACAGTGTTGTCAGATGCTGCATATGGCCAGACTTAGAATTCTGAATGGTGACATTAGTCTCGGACTTAGTATCTTCAGCGACCAGATGGCGGACAGGTTGGTGTCTAAGACTGTTCATCTACCTCCATAAACCGCAATCGCGATAAACTGTACAGTGCACTTTTCATTACACGACATACCACTGGGCAACGACAAAAATCTTTAGTTTGCGAAGTCGCATTTCATGTTGTTTTAGTGTTCCAAATGTGACACACTAACAAATATAGCCGCATAATCCACCATTTTTCACATTGAAACTTTTATTTTATAAATGCTTTTTAGTTGTACTTCAGAGAGTAACTGGCGCGTCATGATGGAAGGCCAAATAACTTTTATTCATTTCTGCACCATACCTCGGAGTGACACAGACACACAATAGTATTTTTCAACACTGTCACCAAGTCTCTCTAAACAACAGCCGGAAAATTCTACCAATTGTTCCACTCTTCGCCAATTGAAAGGGAAGGAAGGAAGACTGGTTTAGCGTCCCGTCGATATCGAGGTCAAAAGATATGGAGCACACGCTCAGATTGTATCAGGATTGAGGAAAGAAATCGACCGCGCCCTTTCAAAGTAACGATCCCAGCATTTGCGTGGTGCGATTAAGGAATATCACGGAAAACATAAATCTGAAAGGCTGGACGCGGGTCTGAATCGTCGCCCTCCGGAAAGCGAGTGCAGTGTGCTAACCACTGCACAATCTTGCTCGTTTTCGCCAAAAAATTTCTCTCCTTTGTCTCAGAACTTTTCGGGAGGCACTGTGTCAACGTGTTCATTGTCGGAAAGTATCTTTCTCTCTCAGATGTTCTTTCACTTGTCAAATAGTTGGAAAACGTGTGGTGCAAGATTAGCATCATCCACATCTGTGCGGCCTTGGTCAAAAATGGATCAAATGGCTCTAAGCACTATGGGACTTAACTTCTGAGGTCATCAGTCCCCCAGACCTTAGAACTACTTCAACCTAACTAACCTGAGGACATCACACACATCCATGCCCGGGGCAGGATTCGAGCTTGATACCGCAGCGGTCTCGCGGTTCCAGACTGCAGCGCCTAGAACCGCACGGCCACTTCGGCCGGCACACCTTATCTCCGCTCACAATGCCGTTCTGTCTGGGCAATGTCTTAGCGTGGCACAACTCCTGTAATTTACTTCCTAAACTCCCTTAATATTTTAACCCTACCAGATAGTTCCTCATTTGTCAGAAGCTATGCACAGAGAAGGCATAAATGTTGGACTTACCATCTGAATCAAAACTGATTGTGGGTCAGAGGAAGGCGTCGTATTATTCGGGGAGGTTATTGGTAAGTTCTTAGGAGAAAATAGAACGCTCTCTATGTTTCCGTTGCAGCCAACATGCTGAAATGGTTCAGAAAAATTAGGATGTAGCGTAAGTGTCAGGATTTTCTGTTTGAAGGGTAACCTTGAAGTTTTCCATAAAAATTTGGGTGATGTTTCCGAGGGACAAGGCGGTGCATATTTCGTAGCAAAAAGTGATGGAAAGACGGCATCATCTCCAATGTAATACGAAATGCTGAGGACTTGCTGTTGGCCAGTTTCTCGAAATGCATAACAGGAAGTTCATCGGAGAAAAAGTTCCCTTAAGGAGGATGCCCAAGAGAAATATAAGCAAATGGACAATTGATATCATTCTAATGAAGAAGAGATTTAATGTTTCCACTTTACTGAATCTTTAATTAATTTAATACAATGAAATTACTTATCATTACGTTTACTTATGCTTTAGTTATTTCTTTAGAGAAGAAGAGGTCAAAGGATACTCTGTGGTGAATTACACTTACTAAAGTATTAGAAGCAGGATCTCACTAGGTGTAAGGTGCCTTACTTTGAGTGTCTGTCAATTAAGATTTATCGAGTACATAGTCAAAACCCGATTTATGCCTAATAAGGAAGAAGCCACTCACACACGGCACTTATTTGCGATTTATGTAGATCATGTCGATTGGCTGTATCCTTGCGTTGTCTTTTTGAGACAGATACAATGAACTAGTCGGGCATTTCCCAGACGGGTGCGCTCAGCTGACATATGCAACCGACGGACTGTCGCTAAACTGGTGGGAAGTCTGTATCAAGGTATCGAGATCACTCTCTCCCTGCCTTTCACATTCGTGCAAGGAATATTCATAATTTTTGGTAGCAGTATTTTCTACCGTTGCATCTGCTCGCTGCATTTCAGGTAATGTAGCAAATTTTGTGGTTCAAAAGTTGAGACTGTTTCAAAACAGATGAAACAATAATGTATTTATAGTTTAACTGCTTCACCAAAAGTATATCTTACAGAAATGTTTCCCTTTCACACCACAATCACGCTACTAGAAGAATTACAGGAATTTTTAAAAGTACCAGGTGTGAACGAAAAGCCAGGGCCTTTGCTCATATTTAATCCTGGCATCTCAGAACAAAGTTGAACCAATTTTATTGATTGCTTGCGAAACAACAAAAGTCATAATTTTGATTCAAAAATCTATTCGCTTACCCTCAGGAAGGAGTAAAGAAAACGTCAGACAGTGGACATGAGACTTAAAAAGACTCCGTACAAATACATAGGATGATTAGTAGTGTGATAGACCCAATATTTAGACTGATGAAACCTTGCAGAAGACTGACGAAGGCCTGAGATCCTATCGGCGATTGACTATTACTGGCTTCACTGAGGAATTACTCACCTATGACGCATCAATATTTACACAACTATCACCAACGAATTCGTACGTCAGAAAATATGTGCTGGGAGAGTGCGGAAAATACAGACCGACACGAAGACTACGTATAATAGACAGTATTTCCGCTGGCAAACTTTCGATGATCAACCTTGCAGTCTGGACCTCGCATCCAGAAATATTGCCTCCTCTGTTACCTGATGAAAGAAATATTTGAAGATCTGAAGATGTCAAGACTGCCTTTATCAACTGGCTCAATTCTGATGCGGAGAACTTCTATATAGAGTGGGAGACGAATATATTACAGCGTTAATACAAGAGCTTATAAGTGAACAGCAGTGACTTGGAAAAATGAAGTAGATCTGTGGGAAACTAAATCGCCTATAAAATCAGTTCATAGCGAATATAACTTTTTATGACCGAACAGCCCTTACTTTCCGAATACGTTTCATAGGTTTGTGTATGTATGAATATTACTAAGCTGTTGTGTGCAGTTTGATAAGTGGAGTATTATACGCTCATTTGTGGTTACATTTAAGAACTTCTCCTGGAGGAACGTATTTTATGATGCTAGACGTTGTTTCCACTCTGCAAAACATTATTCGTTAGCTGGCATAACTTTTATAGGTACTTTGTGGTCGGCCTCAGTGTCCGAATGAACGATCATCAATTTTGTAGTACATTAAATAGACCCATAAAGTTCAGGTTTAATACACTTCGAAGTCGTGAGCCACATTCAAGAACAGGTGAGCAAAGACAGTTCCTTTCTTTCACTGGTTTCCTTTCTTTGTGACCTCATAAACATGTGGTTGCGTGTGCTTCTATGAGCACAGAGAATTTAAGGAATGAGTCGCATGTAACTGATGAGACATCAATGAAAAAGCAAACAGTCGTAACTGTTTAATCATGTTATGACTCATAATCAATTTCAGTGGTACGAACATTATAGAATCTCTCAAGCTTTATGTCCCAATGCCATTTTCCGTTTCAGTAAAATATTGCCATTACTACGTTAACATTCTTTAAGGATGTAATGACAACTAGTTTCCATGTAATTAGAAGTCAAACTAATTCTCTTAAGATTATTTCTAAGTTTTTTCACCGTGCTTTAACGACAACAGTCCCTCTTGGTTTTAGCTAGGTTGACAACTTAGTTGACACAATGTTTCTTCATCTGTTCGAAATTAATCATGCGGCAGAGTCTAAGTTTCTTGGATGTTCGTTCAGATCATGTAAATAGGGTAAATGTTTTAATCCGGTATGACAATAGCTTATTGGAAATTAATTCAATACATTTTACCAAAAGAGCTCTACTGTGATTCCAAAGAATAATCTCCTTAATAATGACTTCTTGATCACTGAAACTGAAATAAATCAGTATTTTACTTATCACCATCAACATCCTTTTCACGAATTCGTTCTGCCAAATGTTACCGTACAGGTTTTTGTCTCTCAGCAACTTGCTTGGATAGCTTTTTGTTAGTGTATTTGCCATTTTGTGTCGCACGCTCCGTTGTATTTTCGATTCCGGCGTTCGTCTTAGTAGTCAAATCAGCTTCTATACGACTGCCGTAATATTTAAACCTATCATTTACTTCTCTCTAAATTTTTCACATTTGAATCCAACATTGGACTAATGTTTCGAGTTGACTGAATATTTTCTGCTTAGATTGCTCAAGAGGTTTTTTACGTTCAGCATATTTTAGCTTGGATAACTACAAGCACGGAACATTTAACCGAATCTGCGTGTCAGCTGATGGTACCGTTCCTCTGCGACACGATGTGATAGCTCAATTTCTTTGGGTTTCATGATTCATGTCTCACTATCGATGAGCAGATTTTTTCAGAATTATGTGGATTATGGTTTACCGTTTGTTAGGCAAATAAGATTGCTTTATGCTAATGCATGTTTTACCCATTTGTAGCCCTCACATGAAACGCGTCTTCATGAATAAGTGTTACGATGGGATTGCAGAAGGCGGCTTTCTCTGTTTAAAATAGCCATCGCTGTCAGCACTGTGCATGACGTGCGGGAATGAGGGTGGTCGGCTTCTGCTATTATCACGGCTCACTTGAATAATGATAAGGTTATATCTGGCTCGACCATGAGAGCTACACGGACGCATAGTGCTCGATTGCCGCACCGCAGGTGGAGTGGTGTAATGAAAGACTTCTGTTGCTGTATGTGTCACTGAATTCCGTGTGGGAGGTTATTTCATAGCCTTTGTCGGGAACACTGAACGAGAGGTGCATTCTGAAGTACTGTGTAAGTGAGGAACTGTAATACCATAGCGCACGCAGTTTGGACATGAATAAATGTGACACATAGGCGAAAATCACAGATATACCATGCGTGGCTTCAGATGTCACATTTAAAAGAATATGACCTGCATTTCATTAAAAGATACGAGGCAGAGGAAAATTTCGTGCAGTATATTTAACTTCCAGCTCTTTAAATTCGCATATGTTCCAGGCCATCACCAGACTTTAGAAAACTGTTGATCCAGTCACAATTAATAAAATGTTCCGTGCCATTATGCAGCGGTCAAATGGATGTCATAATACAGCGGTCAAATGGATTTCACCGGAAAACCCAGCGTTTCGTCCCCATCTGTGGAGGACATTTTCAAGGGGGATCGTAGGTACTTTGATTGTCCGATTAACACCGTGGCTAACTATTGGCTACAGCAAAATTCCACTTTCACGTGCTTCCGCACCGTAGCCTAACGTCACATGTTTTGAATGGGCGAGCGCAATTGTCCGTTGTCCACTTCCGTCGCCCACTGTTGCCGTCCCATCATGGTTGAAGACTGGTACACTTCTTCTTTACCACTGGAATCAAGACTTCATTCAGCTTCACGCCTTCCTCCTTCCTACTGAAATTACTGGGGTGTTTTACAACCTCTATGGCCCCTCTGTATAACCTTTCATTGCATCCTCTTGTGGCTGCAAGTACCTGAGTCTTATCGAAATGAATCTGGTGGTATTCTGGCTACAAAACATGTTCCGCAACAGCTGATCCGCGACCTCATTTCTTCTGCAATTGCCCTTATGCTCTTCTAATTCGCTTTTTGACCGATGCTTTTGTAGTACCCACGTACACCTCCCCATAACTACAAGGAATCCATAACTACAAGGAATTCCTGCTTCTTTCAGCGGTTGGCGAGCATCCTTGGCCTATTTTAGGTGACCTTGTATCTTTCTGGTGGTTTGTGTATTAATATGATGTACCGCTTTTTCAAGATATTTCCTATGCGGTCAGTAACGTCCTTAATGAAAGGCATGAAAACTTTCGATTTCATCTGCTCTTGAACATCGGTATGATTCCCACGGTGTGGTCGCGACGCCCTTTTCACTTTAGCGAACGAACAACCGTTCTTGAGCAATGTATTGGTGAGATGTTTTACTTTTGCATCAAGCAACTCTGGTTCTCAGATTTTCCTTTCTCTGTCTGCCAACGTTTCTATTACGCGTCGCTTCTGTTTTGGATGGAGGTTCGAATCCCGGCGAAGATAACGGTCTCTATGCTTGGGTTTTCAGTAAACCGCGTGGCCTAAGGTAGCATCTTCTTTCTTAATGGGGACGAAATGTTTGATTTTAAGGTGTAATTTTATTATCTGTGACATTTCCGACACAAAGTTTACATTTTACAATGTTTATCCGATAACACATCGCTATTTTACGAAATAGTGAAATTACTTCGAATATGTAAATACGTTTGTGACTACATTAACATGTTCGGGGAAAGCAGGATACGCCGTAATAAACCATGGAGAGCGATCAGCAGATATAGAAGTCCGTGTTTTACGGTAATAACCGAGCGATTAATGTAAGTTTCAAAAAAATGGCTCTGAGCACTATGGGACTTAACTGCTGTGGTCATCAGTCCCCTAGAACTTAGAACTACTTAAACCTAACTAACCTAAGGACATCACACACATCCATGCCCGAGGCAGGATTCGAACCTGCGACCGTAGCAATCCCGCGGTTCCAGACTATAGCGCCTAGAACCGCTCGGCCACTCGGCCGGCAATATAAGATTCAGTCTCATGCTTTTTCACAGATTATTCAGTTATCTATGAAGAAACTCTGTCTTTTTCTTTTCTTTATTGTCATTTTAAACCTTAACAAAAGGTAGGCCGGCAGCGGCCTAGCCACGCCACTCTTCGGTCACAGAAAGAAACATACAAGAAACATGAAGACATAAAAACAGATGTACATGTGGGATAAAAACAGGAGACAGACAAATGAAAGGGGAATGAAGTCGTTCACGGAAGGCACTTTTCGCACAGGGAAGTTTCGCTCAGTGCACAAACGTAGACAGACGGTTGAACACCTGAATGTAGGAGCACTGACGAAGAAACACCTTTACACTAAGACCAAGAATAACACTAACACAATGACGGCGATCTTTGGCGCAGTAGAAACAAACTGTTGCTCGAAAAAAAGGGGGTGACTGCCACAGGGAAATACGGGATGGTAGGACGGAGGGAGGGAGGGAAAGGATTCCAAGTGGAGAGAAAATGGGAGGGAGAGGGGTGAGGTTATGGGGGGTGGGGAAGCCCGGGGGGGGGGGGAGGAGAAGAAGAGAGGAGGGAGGAAGTGAGGAGGGAGACGAAAAAGAGTACTCTAGAGGAAAAACCCAGGAAGAGGAAGGGGAGGATTAAATCCTGTAGGAGGGGTAGATGGAGGGGACGAGGGCATCATCCGGGAGGGAAAGTTGGCGGAAGCCATCTTGGGCGAGGGTATGGATTGTGGTAAGATGGAGAGCGATTGGAATGCAAGTGTACAGACGTGGAAGCGGACGGGGTTGGGAAAGGATGGAAGACACAAGTGGATAGGGGGGATCAAGTATACATGAGGTGTGAAGGATCCAGATCCGTTCAAGGAAGAGGAGGAGATGTGGGAAAGGAATTAAATCGTAGAGGATCTGCGTGGGGGATGGGAGGCGGATGCGATAGGCGAGGCGGGGTGCGTGGCGTTCCAGGGTTTGAAGGAACTTTTAGAAGGTAGGATGGGTGGAGATCCAGGCAGGATGGACATAAAGAGGAAGGGGCAGATGAGAGATTTATAGGTGAGGAAGATTGTGGAGGGATCCAGACCCCATGTGCTGCCAGAAAGGAGCTTAAGGAGGAGGAGTCGGGAGAGTGGCTTGGCTTGGATGGTCCAGGGTTAGGGGGGGTCCAGGAGAGATTATGGTCAAGGGTGACACATAGGTACTTGAGGGTAGGGGTGAGGTTGATACGACAACTGTAGACAGTGAGATAAAAATCTAAGAGATATAAGGAAGAGCTGGTTTTGCCTACAATGATCGCCTGGGTTTTGGAAGGATTGACCTTGAGCAGCCTCTGGTTACACCAATTGGTGAACCAGTCAAGATGGGATTGAAGAATGTGCTGGGAGCGTTGCAGGGTGGGGTGAGGGCAAGGAAGGTGGTGACACCAGCATATTGGAGAAGGTGTAAGGGGGGGTGGAGGTGGTGACATGTCAATTGTGTAAAGAAATTAGAGAATAGGGTAGAGGATGGATCCTTGGGGCACACCCACAGAGGTGTGGAAGGTGTAGGAATCCACGTGATGATTGGTGACATAGGAAGGATGGTGAGAAGGGAAGGAGGCGATCAGACAGATGGGTGTGGTGGTTGCGGTGGTAGTCATGATGAAGGGGAAGAAGGGAAACAGGAGAAACAGAACAGGGGGAGGAAATAGGACGATGACAACGACGACTCACACACGACGGAGAAGACGAAGATGAAGACGAGGATGGTGGCCGGGACCCAAGCCCCACTCTGCTGCTGCAGATGGGACAGAGGTTAAAGGGGGAAGATACACCGCCGGGTGTGGCGATGAGCCGGACGCAGTCAGCTGTTGCCACTGCAGCCGCTAGCGCCGCCGCTGGGCTGCTGGAACTGGCTGGAACCTGTTGGGCTGCTGAAACCCACTGGACTACTTGAAGTTGCTGGAACTGGAACTGGCGTCGCTGCTAGGCCGCTGGGTGAGACTGCTGCAGCATCTGCTGCAATTCCTAACCCTTCAACAACTGCACGCAACGGTTCTTGAAGGGCGCAACTCTTTCGACTTCTGCCGAAGAGGAAACTCTGTCCAGCGTACTTTCTTTATAGTATTCAGCTAGAGCTCTATAAAATTTTAGTTTCGTAGAAGAGCAGCAACTAATAGCTAATACAGAACAGTGTGAAGTTGTACTCTTCACGAAACATGTACTTTTACAGTACTTTTACCTACGGATTACTCTGTCAAGACTAGGATCAGTTAAGCCATAAAATAATTTGGAATAGGAGCGTGAAGAGATGCAGCGAAGATCCACGACATAGGCTCAAAAGTACACAGTCTAATCTAAAGTGTCTGGACGTCCGCATGTAGTGCTGAGTTGATCACTAGATGTCACGAGGGGTGATCGTCAGTACAAAAGGAGGCGCGCGAGTGCTGCGTTGTCGCCGGAGAAGCAGTACCAGCAAAATGAGTCGCTTAGCACAGCTCAGTGGTTTCGATCGTGCACTTGTCACTGGCTGTCACATCAGTAGCATATCCTTCAGAAACATTACATCTCTTCTAACACTTCGTAAGCTGACTGCTCGAGATGACACACTGAAATGCAAAATCGAAGGAAAAACCACAGCTCTGCAGACCTCACTCAGATATTGACCGACAGGAACCGTCGAAATTTGCGGAGGATGGTTGTAAAAACTCACATGATTACAGAGGAATAGTCCACCGTAAATTCTAAATTGCTACTACCACTTCAGCTAGCGCATTGGCTGTGGCTAGAAAGTTAAAAAGAGTATGATACAATCATCGACTAACCCATCAGGAGCCACACATTTCCTTATTAAATACTAAGTGACGCTCCAGGCGGTGTAAATGCACGCAACTGGACAGTGGATGACTGGAAACGAGTTCTGGGAATGATTAAACTCACTAAGCGTTATGGCAATCGAATGCAAGAGTTTGGGTTTTTCAAATGCACGGAGAACGGTACAATGTGTAACGTGTTGCACCAATGGTGAAGTAACGGAGGACGTGGTGTTACAGAAAGGAAGTGTTTTTCATGGTTAGGGTATGGTTCAGCTTTTGTGCTTAAGAAAATGCTTCATGCGGAAGGATGTAAACACACTTCACGGCATTGTGTGCCGCTTACAGCACACGGACAGTTCGAAGACAATGACTGTATTTGTATGTCAGCGCACATTGTCACAAAGCATCATCTACGAGGCAGGTAACTGTCGGGCTACGATTCACTGAAAGCATCCTAGGAAGTGACAGTTCCTCTTTTAAAGTCTGTGTACTGAACGCTTCTGTTAGATACTTCACTAATGTACGAGGCCCTTACCAATCTGGACATACTGGATACATCGAATATTTGCAAAGTAATATGGTCCGAATGTATAGATGCTTGTTTGTCTAGTTAGAGACTGTTGGAACTTCCTCAGTGTTGTATGCTTAAAGTAAGATAGGTAAGTCTTATGACAATGTGCTCATAAAACTCGAAATACATTTCTCAGTGAGGCAACAGACCGTTCATTAACTTCCTGGACGGATCGTTCACATCAAATTAGGAAAATAACTACAGAGGCGAACGGTCACTTAGTGTCCCCAGCACTCCATCCGGGTATGGACCAAGAAGGAACCTAAATGTATTGAGAAATGAAACGATAGACGTAGATGTGGATACGCTGAAAGTGTACAACGCATACTTGTGCTACACATCGAATGCGCAAGTAATAAATATCACACTCGCTTGGAATTTGCTTAAACGTATCTTCAAGAAAGCTGTATGTACAGTGATGAAGAAGTACACCGCACAGAAATCGAATCACCTATCTACATCTACATCTACTTCTACATCTACATTTATACTCCGCAAGCCACCCAACGGTGTGTGGTGGAGGGCACTTAACGTGCCTCTGTCAATACCTCCCTTTCCTGTTCCAGTCGCGTATGGTTCGCGGGAAGAACGACTGTCTGAAAGCCTCCGTGCGCGCTCTAATCTCTCTAATTTTACATTCATGATCTCCTCGGGAGGTATAAGTGGGGGAAGCAATATATTGGATACCTCATCAAGAAACGCACCCTCTCGAAACCTGGAGAGCAAGCTACACCGCGATGCAGAGCGCCTCTGTTGCAGAGTCTGCCACTTGAGACCGTTAAACATCTCCGTAACGCTATCACGGTTACCAAATAACCCTGAGACGAAACGCGTCGCTCTTCTTTGGATCTTCTCTATCTCCTCCGTGAACCCGATCTGGTACGGATCCCACACTGATGAGCAATACTCAAGTACAGGTCGAACGAGTGTTTTGTAAGCCACCTCCTTTGTTGATGGACTACATTTTCTAAGCACTCTCCCAATGAATCTCAACCTGGTACCCGCCTTACCAACAATTAATTTTATATGATCATTCCACTTCAAATCGTTCCGCACGCATACTCCCAGATATTTTACAGAAGTAACTGCTACCAGTGTTTGTTCCGCTATCATATAATCATACAATAAAGGATCCTTCTTTCTATGTATTCGCAATACATTATATTTGTCTATGTTAAGGGACAGTTGCCACTCCCTGCACCAAGTGCCTATCCGCTGCAGATCTTCCTGCATTTCGCTACAATTTTCTAATGCTTTAACTTCTCTGTATACTACAGCATCATCCGCGAAAAGCCGCATGGAACTTCCGACACTATCTACTAGGTCATTTATATATATTGTGAAAAGCAATGGTCCCATAACACTCCCCTGTGGCACGCCAGAGGTTACTTTAACGTGTGTAGACGTGTCTCCATTGACAACAACATGCTGTGTTCTGTTTGCTAAAAACACTTCAATCCAGCCACACAGCTGGTCTGATATTCCGTAGGCTCTTACTTTGTTTATCAGGCGACAGTGCGGAACTGTATCGAACGCCTTCCGTAAGTCAAGAAAAATGGCATCTACCTGGGAGCCTGTATCTAATAATTTCTGGGTCTCATGAACAAATAAAGCGAGTTGGGTCTCACACGATCGCTGGTTCCGGAATCCATGTTGATTCCTACATAGTGGATTCTGGGTTTCCAAAAACGACATGATACTCGAGCAAAAAACATGTTCTAAAATTGTACAACAAATCAACGTCAGAGATATAGGTCTATAGTTTTGCGCATCTGCTCGACGACCCTTCTTCAAGACTGGGACTACCTGTGCTCTTTTCCAATCATTGGGAACCTTCCGTTCCTCTAGAGACTTGCGGTACACGCCTATTAGAAGGGGGGCAAGTTCTTTCGCGTACTCTGTGTAGAATCGAATTGGTATCCCGTCAGGTCCGGTGGACTTTCCTCTGTTGAGTGATTCCAGTTGCTTTTCTATTCCTTGGACACTTATTTCGATGTCAACCATTTTTTTCGTTTATGCGAGGATTTAGAGAACGAACTGCAGTGCGGTCTTCCTCTGTGAAACAGCTTTGGAAGAAGGTGTTTAGTATTTCAGCTTTACGCGTGTCATCCTCTGTTTCAATGCCATCATCATCCCGGAGTGTCTGGATATGCTGTTTCGAGCCACTTACTGATTTAACGTAATACCAGAACTTCCTAGGATTTCCTGTCAAGTCGGTACATAGAATTTTACTTTCGAATTCACTGAACGCTTCACGCATAGCCCTCCTTACGCTAACTTTGACATCGTTTAGCTTCTGTTTGTCTGAGAGGTTTTGGGTGCGTTTAAACTTAGAGTGAAGCTCTCTTTGGTTTCGCAGTAGTTTCCTAGCTTTTTTGTTGAACCAAGGTGGGTTTTTCCCGTCCCTCACAGTTTTATTCGGCACGTACCTGTCTAAAACGTATTTTACGATTGCCTTGAACTTTTTCCATAAACACTCAACATTGTCAGTTTCGGAACAGAACTTTTCGTTTTGATCTGTTAGGTAGTCTGAAATCTGCCTTCTATTACTCTTGCAAATCAGATAAACCTTCCTCCCTTTTTTTATATTCCTACTAACTTCCATATTCAGGAATGCTTCAACGGCCTTATGATCACTGATTCCCTGTTCTGTACATACAGAGTCGAAAAGTTCGGGTCTGTTTGTTATCACTAGGTCCAAGATGTTATCTCCACGAGTCGGTTCTCTATTTAATTGCTTGAGGTAATTTTCGGATAGTGCACTCAGTATAATGTCACTCGACGCTCTGTCCCTACCACCTGTCCTAAACTTCTGAGTGTCCTAGTCTATATCTGGTAAATTGAAATCTCCACCTAAGACTATAACATGCTGAGAAAATTTATGTGAAATGTATTCCAAATTTTCTTTCAGTTGTTCTGCCACTAATACTGCTGAGTCGGGAGGTCGGTAAAAGGAGGCAATTATTAACCTAGCTCGGTTGTTGAGTGTAACCTCCACCCATAATAATTCACAGGAACTATCCACTTGTATTTCACTACAGGATAAACTACTACTAACAGCGACGAACACTCCACCACCGGTTGCATGCAATCTATCCTTTCTAAACACCGTCTGTACCTTTGTAAAAATTTCGGCAGAATTTATCTCTGGCTTCAACCAGCTTTCTGTACCTATAACGATTTCAGCTTCGGTGCTTTCTATCAGCGCTTGAAGTTCCGGTACTTTACCAACGCAGCTTCGACAGTTTACAATTACAATACCGATTGCTGCTAGGTCCCCGCATGTCCTGATTTTGCCCTGCACCCGTTGAGGTTGTTGCCCTTTCTGTACTTGCCCAAGGCCATCTAACCTAAAAAACCGCCCAGCCCACGCCACACAACTCCTGCTACCCGTGTAGCCGCTTGTTGCGTGTAGTGGACTCCTGACCTATCCAGCAGAACCCGAAACCCCACCACCCTATGGCGCAAGTCGAGGAATCTGCAGACCACACGGTCGCAGAACCGTCTCAGCCTCTACTGTCATATACACTTTTCTCTACTGAAGTTGATGCGATCGTTAATCCAACGGTACCTACATATCTTCCGCAAGCACTAAGCACTCGCTCTAGGCTATTTCACTGTTCGTGACTTGCTAAACTACATCCATCAGTTATACTTCACAAATCTGAGCTACCTTTTTTGAGGGAATTCATTCCCCTGTGTAGACTCATTTATTTCGAAACATAGTCAGAAGACATCGCACAGTCGATAGAGGCCACAGGCATCTCTATATAAAATTCGCTGTATTTTCCTTCATATTCCTCATTACAAACACAGTGTGCATGAGCGGCCTGCTCGAAATGCATATTGTTCCTTGGAAATATCAGTTTCTGTGATATTCTTCATGTAGTTATTATCATTTGAGTATTGGTTGTGTTTAGAACACCGATGCCATAGTAGTTTTGATGATTATTGCGTTTCATCTACATCTACATCTACTTGATTACTCTGCTATCCACAATAAAGGGCCTGGCAGAGTGTCCAATGAACCACCTTCAAGCTGTCTCTCTACCGTTGCACTCTCGAACGGCACGCGGGAAAAACGAGCACTTAAATCTATCTGTGCAAGCTTTGATTTCTCTTATTTTATCGTGATGATCATTTCTCCCTATGTAGGTGGGTGACGACAGAATGTTTTCGCAATCAGAGGAGAAAACTGGTGATGTTTTCCCTTCATTAAGAGAGATGTTTCTTCTGTTGCTTATCAGGAGCGTGGGATCTTAATTAATAATTATAAGGTTGTTTTATCTAAGTATACGCCTCCATATTTAATTAGTTCGACATTTGTTTCAGATATTCCGGAAGCATTTCTATTCGTTATGGGCTTGGAACCTCTTGCAACTCCTCCACAGTAATGGTCTGTACTGTTCTACTACACATACCTTCTACAGTGTGACCTTCAGCTGCCTATGTGCACCATAAGACAGTATTATGATTTATTTATTGCTCAGGGCTTTCATGTCTTTTCAGGCTTATTAATGCCTACCATGTACGCCATGATGCTGGTGGACAGGTGCCATTAATTTCCGTGTACATTGTACTCTCTTTGTTTCGCAGTGTTCCTTTTTTGAACTGTAAGCTTTCCAGCTCTGTGATGGTTTAGAATTTATAAACTTGTAATAAACTGCTTGTTTTTCTTTTATGACATTTTTATTTTCTGTGTTCCCAGTCTGGAGGAATCTCATAGCGATTAGCTAATTCCTCCGTAGGTAATATCAAGCTACATCGAAGAAAAAATTTTAATGACTTTGACATGATACGATTGTGACGGTACGTCCCATAAATATTGACATTTTTATCGGTTGTAAACCGCAGTTAAAGTGTTTTATGAATATAATTATTCTAAAGGATACAGTTAACGTTCTTGAAACAGCTGGTATGCAGCGATAATTTAAGAGTAGCATCTTTATTTAATGTTTAAGAAAATAAAAAAGGATCGAAAGAGCCGCGATTGTAAGGCCGAGAAGGAAGGTCGAATTTTATGGGACACACACTGTTTTGTTTCGCTATACGGAAGGCAGCCATTGAGCTGTTACAATTATTTTATATAAGTTATTCGTATTACTGCTAAACCAAAATTGTCTTATTATCACAAAATGAATTTCTTTGAAATAGTTGTCACCTCAAATGCTCGCAGTGGCTAACTATTTTTAATAAGCATTTTTTCAGTAATTTGCGCTGCGAGAAGCTCATCTTCAGATGCAGCCTCTGGTCGGCCATCACGCGCCGAAATATTAATTTATTTTTCAAAGTGTTAACAGCAACTGTAAATGCGAGAGATTTCGTTATAAGATCCTTTTTAAATTGCAGCAGATAATTAAGTTACGTTAAAGTTCATGTTTTTAAATTATGCAGATTCCATAAGTTCAGAATGTTTTATCTTGGCCGCTCCACGGCAACAATCGAAATTATCTCAAGCCTTCTTTGCAATCAATAAATAGAAATTAACAAAATTACATTCAATTCAGTTAACGGCAACTATATTTTAGTCACCACGTTCAAAATCTAAAGTTGATTTATGAATAACAACGGCCTTTCAAGAACCCGTTTCATATTTACTTATGCACGTAAGTAAAGGTGATAAGAAAACATAATATCCCTGAGAGAAAGAGTCATGCTCAAACGAAAGAAAATTTCATGCAGATAAATTACTAATATATATATATATATATATATATATATATATATATATATATATATATATATATATATATACAACGTAACAAATGCCACCGACGTGACACGATCCACATGCTTAGAGGAAACAACTTGTGATGCCGTCCCTAATAGGCGTTAAGGGTAACCATTGCAGGTACAGGCACAACAATGTCAATCGTAAATAAAATGGCCCACAAGGGAGGAAATTAGATTATCGCTAACTTACGAAACGAGGCATTTCTTCTTAAATAAATGAACTGCCTACAAAGAAAAATTACTTTCGTCAAGAAATTTATAGCGGCTGGGGCACCGTATATACAAAAAAGATTGTAGCGATCGTTCTACCATGGTTATATTGTGAGCCTGGACGACAGTCACTGCTGAAGTTCTCACTACTATTCTGTCTTTCAAGATCACTGAGTTCCCAGGAAATATCGCAGTGCAGAAGCGTTTCTTGTAAGCCACCGGAACAGTATGATGCTACGAGTTATCCAATGGCGGCAGCCCAGCGCCCCCATCGCCGCAGCTTCGTCCCCCTACCTCATATTTCCAGTCCCCCCGTGCCCCCGCTTCCTCCAACCATACCTTTGAGGTGCACCTCGTTATCTGACTGCTCTCAGCTAATGAAGCGGTTAGCTCTCTGTTCCGCGGGTGGTAAACTCGTCTCGTCGTGAGCGCTATTGCGTCTTTACGTCGACCACTGTGTGCTACACAGCATTTTGCGGGGAACGCTTGGTACTTCACTCTTCTCTTAATTTTCAGTTGTAAGTGAATCTTACCAACTGCGCTCTCTGAAAATTCAGCATTTCCGTTAAGACTGGCTGGAATTTGTCTCAGTTATGCGAAATTTTTGTAATGAAACATTGAGTGACTAGACGTTCAGTATTAAACTATGGTTTCTCTGACTCATTCGTGTAAGCTTCTGTTGCAGCTGACACTTAACTGTGACAGTACAGTAATCGATGTGGACGAGCGGTTCTAGGCGCTTCAGTCCGGAACCACGCTGCTGCTACGACCGCACGTCTTGGGCATGGATGTGTGTGATGTCCTTTGGTTGGTTCGGTTTAAGTAGTTCCACGTCCAGAGGACTGATGACTTCGGATGTTAAGTCCCATAGTGCTTAGAGCAATGTGAAGTACAGTACTCGAGCATACGGCACTTTAAAAAATGACAATCATATTGTCCATTGTGAGAAATTCTGTAATCACGTCACAGTAAGGATATTTATCACATAGGAAATGAACCTCTGCGAGCAATGACTTCATGAATATTGTTTTATTTTCAACGTGTGACATGTTTCGAAAATTTATTGTCATTTTTTAGAGCTCGATTTTATTTCCCGAAAGCAGTGCTGTATTTTACTTTTGTCTTCGCCATATTTTAACTTTAAAGTGAAAAAATTTTCTTCACTATTAAAATCAGAATAAGTCTACTTAGAATACATTTGTTAGAAGAGTAACAGAGGAATTTTGCACCCATAAAGAATTGCTGCACTCTATAAAAACCAAAAAGATTCAAACACGTTGTTGAAAAATGTTTTCTAAGATGTTGTAACGATACATATATGCATATCGATTGTTGCCACCTCAAGAACACTGTTTGTTTGATGTGTATTTAGTGCAGACGCTCTGTCAGAAGGCGAGCGCCAAAATAGGTGCGAACATATACCGCCTATACCGCCTAGTGGCAAAAGTATGAAATAAAGCACAGTGACCTCACGTGTTAAGAACTGCATTGATTGGTGCTGCCACGTAGCGACAAATATAGAGAGTGGTATACGGCACTGTTTACTGTGTTTCACATAAAATTTATTTATAGTCAAACTTTTAATACTGTGATTTTGTCGTATCTAAAAGAAATAACTAAACAATAGCCTAAGAAGCATTATGCATTTAAAAAGAGTGAAACCGGTAGGATTATTTGGATGTGACGTAAGTAACGGGAGCCACTATGGGATAAAGAACACTATGCGAACCAACCCTTTTTTAGTCGTTTTTCTGAGTCTTGGTTATGAAATCGTTTTTTATAAACAACATAAAGCTGTCACTGTGAAAAGCTGCTTTCGTAAAAGTGACTAAACAGACTTTATGGTTCCTCAGACAACTGTATTAATGAGCCCACTTGTGAAGAGACTGTACATTGCTGATGTGAAACCACTATTAAGAAAGTGATATGGATATTGAAAGGCTTCTAATGGATGCTGGCTGTTATTTCATATTAAGTATTCAGTATCTTTCACGTGATGCAAGCTATTTTTATGGAAAATTTAAGAAGAATTTTCGATGGAGACCGACTGAGTGTTCACTACGTCAAGTGAACATTTAAATGTTATTATTCCGAGTGCTATTAGAACTTATGCACAAGCTGAACAGCAGCCCCTACTGAAAGCTAAGTTATGAGTCAATTTCTCTCGAGTGATATGTGACCTTTAGAATAGTTATCGTACTGTTAACAGATTTTGTATGTTTTTATTCATGAAGGGTGAATAATTTCAAACTTTAGCTGGCTTTAAATAACACCATTTTCCATATTCAACAATTTATAACGTCAAAACATGATCAGGAATCATAGTTCTACCTTTCTCCACCAAAAATATCATCTAGGTGTGATATAAAATTCATTGTGCCAGATTCTATATTTAAAACCATTCACACAGAAATCTGACTAAACAACACATCTGACTAAACAACACATCTTTTTACTTGTGCCAAACTTCAAGTGTCTTTCATATACCTAGGCAGGTTATAATTACTACGTTCAATATGTTCACTATCATCACATCACTACGATAAAATGAAGTTTGACCTACTTTTTCTCATTGTAACTACTTGTAAGTAGAGGTGGTGAATGTTTCTGCTAGAAACATCAGCCGCCACATGCACAATGAGCCTTCAGTCCATTTTAACTGTCTAATTAACTCTTGAGCACTAATAACTGATATTGCAGTGCTTGTTCAGGAGTTTTACGAGTGCTTATGGTTTATTTTTTAGGTGCAGACAGAAGCAAGCATTTTACGTTTAAATTCTTGTACTAGTTATGCTAAGGTCGTTTTAAAAATCATCTCAAATAGATGAAACAGTTAACTGTTTCATTAGTGTTTTCTCCCCTAAGAAACAAAAATATTTATTCATCATAATTATTTTTTTGTGGTAGTCTGTTTGCTCAACAGTGCAACTAAGTGAACTTGCTGCTATATTATAGAAGGAATTGCATCGTTTCTAGACAGTCCCTTCCATGGTCTATGATCACACACATTAGAAAGTTCACCATTGGTCGGGCCTGCACATCACCCCTGGGTCTCGTATCGCACAAAGTGATGCCATCTCAACTGCACCTCTACCATAGTTGTACTCATTAGAGTCACGCTAACACTGTGTTGAGGTGACTGGCAGCATAGCCACCAAGACCACTGTCACATGCGAGAAAACAGGATAAAGAAGTGCCACATGATACATACTGCGGTTTCGACTGCATGACGCAATTTGCATTATTTAGCTACGGGTTGGACCACAAGTATGCTGTTCACTCAGTCGCTGCAGTCACAATCCACATAACGTAAGCGAATATGACAGGGAAATTTTGAATGTTTGGAAGCACATTTAAATTTGATCCCAAATTGAAAAATGGAGGCGAAGTTCAAAATCTATCTAATTTTAAAATGATCTGAGCCACACATATGTCATTTATCATGCTATTATTTGATACGTCTCAGGCAGATATTTAAAACTGGGAGATGCACATTCGTCCTGCTGGGGGATGTACAGTGGTTCAAGAGTAACAAAAAACGTAATTCTCTCTTGTAAAATTCTCCACAAAAGGTTTATCTGTGAGAGTGATGACAGCTATTAAAATAAACATGAATCTGTCTCAGTCCTGTTCAATGTATCCAATTATCCCATGAACTTGTCAGTCTTATGTGCACCCACAATGAGTCAAGCATATGTGCGTACCAAGTATGCTTATGTACAGTGGCAGATCGATTTGCAACCCTCAAACACACCAAGATATTTCATGAAAATAATCTCAATTTCCGTCATTTTGAGGACACAGCTTGATCTAACAAGTAGAACAGGAATGCAGTGGTCCAGAATGCTACTTGCACTGACTACAACATTTGTAGAAACATACTGACCGTAATTAATGTTGTCCAGCCCTGAACAACACGCTGTCGACTACTGGAGGCTGTGGTGTTACTCAAGTTGTGTAGCCCTATGATAGCCAGCCCACTCGCCCCTAACTATATGCACTCTTCTGGTCAGTCACTACAGATACCCACTATGTATCTGCAGGCAGCAGTTGCTACAAATGAGATATCACTCCATGGGCTCTACGAGACTCACAGCATAGCATGTTACAGCGACGAGAGTCCAGTGCTACTGGTTTGTGGGAGGTTCACACACTGTTTTGTGATGACTGTAGAGTGGTGATAGAAGTGTGAAGCATAGAAAATAAAATGCATATATACAACAAATCACTGAATATACACGACATGAGGTCAATTTTGTGGTGAAATTGGTGAATTTTAATCCTAAATCAGCTGTTACAGAGATTATTCTGCAAGAAATAAGCCCTTGATAGTTATCCTGAAATATGTAACCTAAAATGCATAATAAATTGAAGTCCGATTCTGCCCTGTAAATTGTGACCTTTTTTAGTCATTCAGTATGAATGCATAATAACTGTGAAATGTCGGAGATTTTACGTCAGTGAAAAGTATTTCCCAGAGAGCAACACATGCAGCAAAGTGGGCGAAAACTATCAGCTGTAGTTCTGGCATCTGGCAGTTCTGTTCATTGAATTATCACAATAAGGGTGTATTCAGAAACCTGTGACAAATAGGAAGGGGAAAATTGCACACATATTTCTGATGAACACTACCGTTAGGTGCTTTGGTCTATTTAATGTGCATTTATAATGCCAGTATACCCATCTTTTCGTCCACAAGATTTCCTTTGTGATGAATGCAGCCACAATTCCTTCAATGAGACTCTTGTTTGGGGAGTCTTTTGCTGTGTATGTCAGTGTTCTAACAAAGTCTAATGATACAGTACATCACACAGTAACTACTCTAGGAGGCGTGAGACATGGAGAAGTGTGGAAGAATGGCTGTAAATAACATATTAATTTCACATGTTTAGAGGTACTTCTTTTCAATTAAGATATGCTTACATGTTTAGGTGCTATTGCTTTCAGATCTCTGATTTTGATTTTACTCGCTGCTTACATTAAGCTAACACCTTTTCAGAAGCCATAGTTACAGCATGAAGACCATTATCAATTCACATCTCATTAGCCAATGAGATGAAAGTGAGCTCATTGATGGAAACAGATGCAGGAGAAATACAGGTATTAGCATTACAGCATTACACGTCCATACTTAACAGTGCACTGGTGATACCATACTAACATTATAAACAAGAACAAAACAGGACACTAGATCATATCAACCTTTCTCTCATAATAACCAACATTGAAATGGTTATGGATATGTTTACATAGCACTGGAAGAAACTCAACAGTCCCTGTCACTGACTCATAATCGCTCCAAATATGAAACTTTTTAACTAGTTATATATTCAGTCTGCATACAAGTATACTAGATATGACAGAGATCAATCCTTTAGGAGTTTGGTGCAACTTTTTGCAATAGTGCATTGCCCACAATATCTCTATATGTAACAACAATATGTTACATCCAATAGCACACAGTTAATGTAGTTGGGAGCAAGAGTGTCATAACTGCATGCAATGGGCTACCATAACAGTGTACCACATATACCCTGAAACAAAAAATTGCATGATTCATCATTGGTGACACAGGAATTCATCACGCTGGAAGATAAAACACAGTTTGGAATACAAGAATGTGAGTATCTCACGTCACAGTAATCATAAACGGCATACACAGACATAAAATATTTCCACAGTATTAATGTATCATTAATGACAAAACGCCACTGTTAGTTGGATAGGTCTGCTCGGTACACATCTGGTATCACGCTCTCAATATACATCAGTCCTCCTTTAAGCTCACTTGGTACTGGTTATTACACCATCCCACAGCATACACCCATTCACATTCGTTATTCCATAGCTTTCCATATCAGACCACTTCCTTATCAGGTCTAAGCCTGATACCATAATCCATTGTAAGGGTGCTTGTGCAGTAGGTCTTTTTCTGATCGTGATAGTGTTGCAGTGTGAAACAATTACACCTCTGACCTTGGAAGAATTCTGCTAGTTTGTGGAATGTGAAATTATTGTCAACTGTAATGAAATATATTTGACAATGATTAAACTTAGACCAATTGAAGGTTTTGGCGGTCTCATTTTATGACCGTTATTCTCAAACATTTCAGAAGAAGTCTGGACCTTAAGTATTCTCTATGAAATAGGAACATGGCAGGTTACTGAATAATTTGTTCACTGCACAGTGGTGACTAAGTTACTCTTCACTTCGTACATCAACACGTCAAAGAAAAATTGTAACAAATTGCCAAAATACAGTAAAAAATTGCCCCTAATAATATGCGTAATTGCCCCAGAACTGTTACAACGTGCCCTAGACCTGTATCAACGTGCCCCAGCACTGTGACAACTTGCCCCAAAACCAGAATTAATTGCCCCAAAACTTACAAATTACCTAACACTGTAACAAATTGCCCAAAATCTGTAACACACTGTTCAAAAATTGTACCCGGCCGATGTGGCTGTGTGGTTCTAGGCGCTTCAGTCTGGAACCGCGTGACCGCTACGGTCGCAGGTTCGAATCCTGCCTCGGGCATGTATGTGTGTGATGTCCTTAGATTAGTTAGGTTTAAGTAGTTCTAAGTTCTAGGAGACTAATGACCACAGATGTTGAGTCCCATGGTGCTCAGAGCCATTTCAAAAATTGTAAAAAGTGGCCTCAGTTATATAACATCTAACCCCAAAATATAACAAATCGCTCTCCCAAACTATAAAAAATTAAAAAAACACTACAGCAAAAGTTGTAAGACAAAGCCGCCTCCCACAAACTGTAACAAATAACTTCAAAATTCTAGAAAAATACCTAGAACACTGGACATTGGGACAGTCTGTATAGTGAGCTATCGAAGATTACAATCCTGAGGCTTCTGGGTCACTCTCCATGATTCTATGTTTATTATGGAAGACTGTGATTGAAGATAGCAATGGAAATGGAAATGTCGTGTGATTAGGGCCCCCCGTCCGGTAGATCGTTCTCCAGGTGCAAGTCTTTAGATTTGACGCCTCTGCGGCGATTTGCTCGTCGATGGGGATGAAATGATAATGATTAGGATAACACAACACACAGTCCCTGAGCAGAGGAAATCTCCGACCCAGCTGGGAATCCAACGCGGGCCCATAGAATTGACAGCCTGTCGCGTTGGCCACTCAGCCCCCGTTGGCGGATGAAGATAGCAAGGAGAGATGGCGACATATGATGCCATTGAAGACATCATAATCCAAGTGGTTGATCCAAGATGGTGGATCTAGAGATATGGACACCGCCTAAAGGAATTTTTCCAATATCTGTCGAGCTGCGGTCTCTTACGCCCAAAACTCCTGTGCACTAGGCAGTCATCAGCTGAAATTGGCATACATTTCCTGTATAGCCTACCCTAGTGAAAAATTGATCATCAAGTAATGTCATCACAGATAATCTACTATGAACACAAAAAATATACTAGAACGCATTACTGTAAGTATTAAAGCCTCTCAGTATTCTTTATTAATATCCATCATGTGTGTGTGTCTTTTCTCGTAATTTTCATTTATTAAATTTCCCTCAGTGTGATGCTTCCCTGTCAATATCAGTGCAATTCTTGAGACACCTGAGCAGTAGCAGATATCAACTCATAACACATACATGGTCCCTGATATATTACAGTAGGACAAAGGACTGTTTCCTGACTGAGTTTCTGAAATATCCACCACCTACATGAGTCATGAATCCGCCAGCATCTCACAGAGCACCTGATACATTAAAGCAAGAATCAAGTCACGAAACAGATTTGTTCTCAGAAACTGTATTTTTCTATCACAAACAACTCTACAACTCATCAAATTACTGCACTGCATAGTTCAGCAATAAATAGAGCAGCACACATAAAGGGTTTGTGTCGTTCTCTCCCACAGACATCTTGGGTTATTCAACTGCTCATACTTTATTGACCAATCACTTTCAATCTCTTCTAATAATGACTGAACGTCCAACAACACCCAGAAGACGCAGCAGTTGAAATATTAAATTTATTCTCATGTAAAATGTGCTAAGTCCCATAAACATTATGAGAACCAGGACAGCAAAGATCCATTTACATATAGTATTACGCTTGTACACGAGTTACATTATACATTTGTGAGACAGTAGGTTCTGAGAATTTGCTACTTACAGCTATAAAAGATTTTCCTCTAACATGCAACATGCAGCCATGTCTTACTTGCGATGAAGTACTGCTAAACATCTGAAATCATCATATTATACCCAGCTACTCCCCTAAATATTTACTTCTTCCGTACTTCCTCCTAATGTAGCTGTCGGTGGCGTCCAGTATTGTTAGATATTTGGTAAAACTGTGACGTCATTTTTCTCTGAAAAACTTGGAGAACCCAATGTAGAATGGGTTTCCTACCATAATCTTCTTTTGATTGGTAGAGTGATGTAAGGTGAAACAGCAGATCACTCCTTTGTGGCCATACACAACCTTAGTTAGCAAAAGATTTTCCAGACAAGCACCTTGTCACCGGAATTACACTTGCACACATCTGAACTGATTTAGAAATCTTGTGGAAACATGAGATGTTTTTGTACTGGCCTGCATGCCCAGCGCACGAAGGCAGCTAAGCCGAGTGTCCGGCAGAAATATGAGTGGAAAATTCAGCTTCCTAGTTGTGGAGGTATTGAGTCTGTGGCAGAAATAGGGACAACGTTAAAACGATGATTCGAGGGACAGGCAGATTTCTATGTCAGAAGAGCAAGTACTAATTTTCATCTTTTCTGGTATCAGTGTTGGTGTCAAAGAAATACATTTCACAGATATCCATTCCCTATCTTCTCAAGGTTACTGTGCATTGTATAAAAACGAGTGAAGAATTCACAACCACCGAATCGGAATCGAACATGAATGTCCTGAACATTTGATGTTACATATCTTCAGTCACCTATCAATGCCTTATGTCACTCAAAATTACTGCTGTGTTACACGATTTAGGTACTATATTCCCTGAGTTCAGCAAAAAATTGACTAGTTTCAAAGTATATTCCATTAACCATTAAATGAATGCAATATACTGTGTGTGTGTGTGTGTGTGTGTGTGTGTGTGTGTGTGTGTGTGTGTGTGTGTGTGTGTGTGTGTGTGTGTGTGTGTGTCACTCCTTACACATAGTTTACGAACATTAAGATTTCCCTCAAGTATGTAACATTGGGCTCTTACTTATGCATTGTGTAATTATAAATGCAGGCTGCTTTCTGGACAACTATCTCCACCTCCCGTCTGTCAGATCGTGCTGCAATCTTCTACAGATGGTAGCTGAGGATGAAATGTCTTCCATAAATAAGTTACAGGCCGTTACACACGTCAAATGTAACTTTTTTTCCATCATACCTATACATTTTTGAGGATTCTGATTCGCTGTAATACTTTAAATAACCATGTTTGTTTCTCAGATGTGATTTATTCATGGTGGGTGCGTATAACATTAACGTTTCTATTGCATAATTGTGACGGGTGTCTATGACCAAGCAAGTTACTGTTTATAATAACCCTCGAGATAATTACGCATTTTCCACATTGCCCAAAACAAAGTGGATGTTCTTTATGAACACCTAGAAAGCATTAAAAACAATATTCGTTTTTATCGTTGATTGAAACTAATAACATATTTTGTAAAGAGGTAGTACTGTGTCAGTAAGCTGCAGAACTGGAAAATTTTTTAGCACTCTCTTAGGAATATCAACAAACTTTCAATACTATATGATACCAAACTGGGGCATTATTTTATGCCTAGCTTGAGACAATGCAAATTTCGTTAATTTTTCCTGACTTTTAATCACAACAAACTTTTTAAAGAAATGCCATATGTAAATAAGTTCCTGAGCCTGAAACTATTGAGTATGACATTCAGCGGGGCAAGAGACATCTACTATGAAGACTTATGCTTTAGGATTAAGTTTAACTGAAAATTCCAAACCTGCTGCACGTTTTTTATTAATAGTTACACATTTCGCATGGTTAGCACATCTTCAGATTACATTGAAGAGTGGAGACTGCAAGGTAATTTGTAGATGCATGAATTGCGTCAAACACTCACTATTAATAAAACACCCGCAACGAAGAATATTTTCTACTTTTGTAACTTACAAACACTTCCGCTGCATCAGGCCGTGTTGGAGTAGAGTAATGTGTATTTACCTGAAAATTAAAAAAGAATGGAATCAGACAGAAGAATTCATTAAAAATGATAAATATTTTTTCAAAATTTTGAAGCATAACGTAACTGACAAGATTACAATATTTACAAAATGTTGGTATAAAGTACCAGTTACCCTTAGTACAGCAGTCGCTCATCTCTCACGTGAAACTTCTGTAGCGATTTTTACAAGCACAGGATACGTTATTTTCGCTCACCTGAGCTACTGCACAAGTCTTTCTCCAAGAGGATAATGCACCTATCCTGATTTTTGAATTTCCCTCACAGACGTTTGAAATGACATGGTCGTGTATATGTTGGGCTATTGGTCATTTTTAACTTAGATGTGGAACGTCCCTTCTATTAACAGTGTGAGATCAAATATAAATATGCTTCGGCATTTTAAATATTTCCCAAAATTATAACGTAGGTCACAATGTTTGGACCTGCAGTATATTCATTACCAGAATACTAGTGACACATCTCGGAACTACAATTCTTCAAATCTCACTACTCAGCAACTGAATCAGCTATGTGCTTCATGCAGTATATCTGTGCGATACTATCCCATATGACAAGATGTCTGGCGGATGTGCCAGAGGGCTCAGCGCTCTGGTGTTATGATTGCATCAACATCAAAGTGACCAGTAGACGAGGAGGTGCATCAGGCGAACTTGCTGCGATGTGAAACCTGAGGGCAGCGTGGCAGACACATCAGCGATGAACTTCGTAATGTGCACCTCCAGAGGTTGCAAGACGAGACTTTCCCTGGTGTGGTAGTTGTTTAAATAACGACACAGTTCCTCCTATTATATCATAGCAGCGATGGCTTCCGTTCTCAACTGTGACATTAGATGCGAAATATTTTATAGTTTGCGCCACTAGGCTACCAGCATTTCAAAATTAGGCAATCGCAGCTTTGGTGTCTTCCTCTGGTGTGAAAGGGGAAAGGTTGCCTGTTCACGTGCATTTAAGGGGCGCTATGAACTCGCTAGTCGGCGAGTCTGGTCAGTTGGTCAGCCGGGTCAGTGTGGGGCAGTCAGTGTCTGTCTGTCGTACGAGTGCTGTTATGTGTTAGGCCGCCAGTCTGCTCGAGTTTGTTCAGGCAATGGTCATTGGCGGTTGGATCGATCGGTTGGTCGGTCGCGCAATAGGACACAAGATGACTTGTCCGTCTTGAGCGTCGGCGCATGTGAGGTCGCCACGTCAGTCCAGTGGGCCGCGCCGTTTAGCCAGGGCCGGAGGGCCGGAGTGGCCGTGCGGTTCTAGGCACTACAGTCTGGAACCGAGCGACCGCTACGGTGGCAGGTTCGAATCCTGCCTCGGGCGTGGTTGTGTGTGATGTTCTTAGGTTATTTCAGTGTAATTAGTTCTAAGTTCTAGGCGACTGATGACCTCAGAAGTCGCATTGTGCTCAGAGCCATTTCAGCCATTTAGAGAGGCTTCGCGGCCGATAGGAGAGTAACAGGAGTCAACCCACAACATCGGTGCGAGCTGCGGCGCCGTGAGATGGGAGATCGGCGCGCCTTCCTGCGTCCGTTGAAGCGGCTGGCAGTTGAAGGTTCGGGGGAGTGTTTTGGCGGTCCTACGCCAGGTCTTTACCAGACATCGCAGTTAATTAGAAGTTAAGTGATTCATGGTATGTTGTTTCATTTACTTGTTAAATTCTACTTGTTTTCTTGGTCAATCTTGAGACCCGAGCTTGCTCGTCTGTCTCCCGCCCTCATTTGTTTGGCAGTTAGTGTCTGTCTGTCGGTCTGCCGTACGTTAATAGCTGCCTCTGCCATGTTTGTCGGATTCGGTATTAACGAATTTATTGCTTGAAATGTAACGGTCGAATCCTGAAATATGTTTTTATCCTGCCCTCATCTTGAGAGGCGGTATATGTGTAATGTAGAGCATGTTTGGCCAACGTTGTATAATTTCATGTAAGACTGCATTTCATGGGTCCTTATTTAAATGGTCAATTTAGTATATAAAGTTGCCACCCTTCCACCGTAAGAGGTTTTCTTTTTTTACAAGTTGCACCTTCGGTGGCAAGTTAATCCATTAAAGTTAGTGTTTTCTACCATTTCCATCCCTCCTACGGGGTGCATAGATTATGTGCTTGTGTGAGTTGTTAAAATTATTAGTTTAAAGTAGTCTGGTGGGTTGCAGATTTGCACCAGTGTAGTCTTTCAGAGGTTGTTGTGAGCGGTCTTGACTACGGCCGTGTTAAAATGGAGCGGCAAGGTTCTCAGCCAGATAGCTGGCTCTGAGCACTATGGAACTAAACATCTGAGGTCATCAGTCCTCTAGAATTCAGAACTACTTAAACCTAACTAACCTAAGGACATTACACACATCCATGCCCAAGGCAGGATTCGAACCTGCGAGCGTAGCAGTCGCGCGGTTCCGGACTGAAGCGCCTAGAACCGCTCGGTCACTGCGGCTGGCCGCCCGAAAGGTCATAGAGATAAAAATTGTAATATCTTCCTCTGAATAAATTGCAAGTTGATTTTTAGAGGGTGCTTTCTGATTATAATTTCAAATCTGTTTAAAAAATAAAGACTTTTATGAATAAAATTTCCATTTGTTGTAAGAAATTTTATTTGTTTTCATCAGTTACACTGGCAACTACTTCCACGCTCACATAGTGTGATTGAATGTGTTCATGTCCTTGATGAGTCACTTGTAAATAAAGTAAATTCTTACAAAAAAGTTTTGAAAGTAAAACCATGGTTCAAAAGGGAAAACAATTATCTGAGGAATTTCCCACCAGGGTAGGATTCCAAACTTAGAACACAAGTGACGTAGAAACCATGCAGACTGTCCTGGGAAATATGCCAACTATGCTGGCCGCACCAGTATTTACAGGTCCACCATCTCCGTTCTTGAGCCGTAGGTCTGTACCACTATACCCAATCCTCCATCTTGGATTGTCATATTTAATTATGACATTATAATGACTACTAGTATTTCAAGGCCGTCATCTTGGTTTCTGGCATGATACCGACTGTCCTTGAACTTCGCATCAGCAGAACCATGCCCCATCTCGAATGTCCCACCAGTTTACACAGGACAACTGCCATATCTCCACAGTAACATCAGACTGGTCGGAGGAAATCAATGTGGAACTACCGCTGTACTTTGAATTTCCCATTAACTTTTTGATTTCGTGCCACTTTATACACTGGCCAGTTCCTTATGCCAGAAGAGTAGGAAAAATCTGACAACGATTTATGAGGTCATCAGTAACACCCTAGGTGGTAGAGGACGGGGGAGGCGGAGGGTGAAGGAGGAAACCAGGCCACAATGCGGGCTGTCCCCTCACACTGTTAGGTGTACTACAGTAATTCTCTCACGCTGAACTCTTTCCCACAGTCCGTAGCAATTTTCCTATCAAGGTAAAAAAATTACTTTGATAATTATTATTAAACATGTTATGCCGAAAGAGTACAGAATTCTGTTCTAAAGGAACTAGTAGAACTGATTGTTATACACTCCTGGAAATGGAAAAAAGAACACATTGACACCAGTGTGTCAGACCCACCATACTTGCTCCGGACACTGCGAGAGGGCTGTACAAGCAATGATCACACGCACGGCACAGCGGACACACCAGGAACCGCGGTGTTGGCCGTCGAATGGCGCTAGCTGCGCAGCATTTGTGCACCGCCGCCGTCAGTGTCAGCCAGTTTGCCGTGGCATACGGAGCTCCATCGCAGTCTTTAACACTGGTAGCATGCCCTGACAGCGTGGACGTGAACCGTATGTGCAGTTGACGGACTTTGAGCGAGGGCGTATAGTGGGCATGCGGGAGGCCGGGTGGACGTACCGCCGAATTGCTCAACACGTGGGGCGTGAGGTCTCCACAGTACATCGATGTTGTCGCCAGTGGTCGGCGGAAGGTGCACGTGCCCGTCGACCTGGGACCGGACCGCAGCGACGCACGGATGCACGCCAAGACCGTAGGATCCTACGCAGTGCCGTAGGGGACCGCACCGCCACTTCCCAGCAAATTAGGGACACTGTTGCTCCTGGGGTATCGGCGAGGACCATCCGCAACCGTCTCCACGAAGCTGGGCTACGGTCCCGCACACCGTTAGGCCGTCTTCCGCTCACGCCCCAACATCGTGCAGCCCGCCTCCAGTGGTGTCGCGACAGGCGTGAATGTAGGGGCGAATGGAGACGTGTCGTCTTCAGCGATGAGAGTCTCTTCTGCCTTGGTGCCAATGATGGTCGTATGCGTGTTTGGCGCCGTGCAGGTGAGCGCCACAATCAGGACTGCATACGACCGAGGCACACAGGGCCAACACCCGGCATCATGGTGTGGGGAGCGATCTCCTACACTGGCCGTACACCACTGGTGATCGTCGAGGGGACACTGAATAGTGCATGGTACATCCAAACCGTCATCGAACCCATCGTTCTACCATTCCTAGACCGGCAAGGGAACTTGCTGTTCCAACAGGACAATGCACGTCCGCATGTATCTCGTGCCACCCAACGTGCTCTAGAAGGTGTAAGTCAGCTACCCTGGCCAGCAAGATCTCCGGATCTGTCCCCCATTGAGCATGTTTGGGACTGGATGAAGCGTCGTCTCACGCGGTCTGCACGTCCAGCACGAACGCTGGTCCAACTGAGGCGCCAGGTGGAAATGGCATGGCAAGCCGTTCCACAGGACTACATCCAGCATCTCTACGATCGTCTCCATGGGAGAATAGCAGCCTGCATTGCTGCGAAAGGTGGATATACACTGTACTAGTGCCGACATTGTGCATGCTCTGTTGCCTGTGTCTATGTGCCTGTGGTTCTGTCAGTGTGATCATGTGATGTATCTGACCCCAGGAATGTGTCAATAAAGTTTCCCCTTCCTGGGACAATGAATTCACGGTATTCTTATTTCAATTTCCAGGAGTGTATTTTAGGACATCTAGAATGAAAATTTAGCGAAACTCTTGCAGCCATATGTATCAGTTACCTGTACAATTTCACATTTTGTGTTGGACAAAGAATGCTGTGAATGATAAATGATTTTTAACAGGCCTCCATAATAGTCAGGGTACTTTTTCTCGAAAAAAATCCTGTGTTGTTTATTACGTTATGTTGTAAAACGAGTCATCGTTTCGACTATGGCTGCAACTAACTTCGTAACGATATTCTTAGCATATGGAATTCCTTCGTTAAATATGGATCAGGACGACGTCAT
Organism: Schistocerca serialis cubense; assembly: GCF_023864345.2. NCBI lineage: Eukaryota > Metazoa > Arthropoda > Insecta > Orthoptera > Acrididae > Schistocerca > Schistocerca serialis. The sequence continues at coordinate 736,795,016 of NC_064643.1, read as the reverse complement.
CCACATTATTTTTCTGCGCAACTGACTGAGTGACACTGTAAAAAGAGATAATTCTTTTGGCAGGGTCGTACACGCATTGGTGATTAGAACCTGTGGTTTGCGGAAGGCAAACAAATGGTGACAATCTGCTAAATTTATTGAGTAGTAATAAGTAAATAATGCATGTGCCACAACGGATCTTAAGGCATTTGTACAGAGAACAAAACAATTCGATGTAATGTACCACGAATTGTCAAAATTTCATGTAGTCAGTGCACCTAAACATAAGTTCTTATGTAATCTACACCTACATCTATAATTTTCAAACAACTTTGATGTGCATGGCTGAGAAAAACTAAATTTTTTTTCTGTTATTACGAATGATTTTGTTCATTCCAATTTGATGCGCATGAAAAATGCACTCGGTTGATAGCCAAATTTTTTCCTCGTGGTCGGTACGGGAGCGATACGCTAGGAGTTGCGCTATATCCCTATATATCTTATTGAGTACTAATTTCTGAAAAATTCAAAGTAGATTTTCGTAGGAGAGTTTACGTCTGTCTTCACCTGTCTGCCAATTTAGGATTTTCAGCGTTTCTGTGGCTGTCTGTCACGGTCAAACAACCTCCTGGCAGATGAAGGCTGTGTGCCGGAACTGCACTCTAACATGCAACTTTTGCCTTTGACAGGCAAGTGCTACATGGGCTGAGCTATTGGAGTACGAGTCACGACTGCCCTCACAGCTTTAGTACCGGGAGTACCTTATTTACTACCTCCCAAACCACACAGTTATACTGCAATGTTGAGGACTAGCACTCCTGAGATGTGAATAATGTGCTGATGCTCTGTAATTGAGACCGCGTTGTCAGCGTTTCAGAGATTGAAAGAGGCCTCTTGTGGGTCTTCATATGACAGTTGCTCGAATTTTTCATCATCCAGGTTTGTCCGATATGGTTCCGGTGGACCACGTCTTATAACAACGTTTGTTTCCTGTTGATTAAAATTTTTTATAATTTTTTTTTTGCTCTAAAAATTTCGCTTATTTATAATATATTTTATGTATACGCAAAGTAAAGTATACTAAAGTGGAGATTGAAGTTCTTTGCATTGTATGTAAGTAATTTATGTAAAATACTATGTATATTGTTTATTACGTCAAATAATTTTCTGATAAGCTTTCGTATCTAAGAAACATTTTGTGTGTGCAAATTGTTCGTGTTGATGTAAATTTGACAAATTAGGACTGGTCACGCTTAGCAACAGCATAAGAAATTGGTATGATTTTGTTTAATAGAAAAGTGGTCTGGGGAGTGGAAAAGGTGACGAGGGTGAATTGGCGCGCTACCTAGAGCATGCGCTGGAAGTAAGTCACACAGTCAGTATTCAGCAGTGATTGAGGCAACACTTTTGTAGAGCAGGAAAAGCTTTGCCTGCAAATTCGCACAAAATGCCTCGGATGGGGACTGCAAACTGCTTACGGCATAGCTGCGAGTTGTTGGGCTACTGCATGTAGAATTGACCGACGCTAAGAAGAGAAACTGAGCCCATACAGCAAGAGACTTGGAGGCATACTGTGGGTAGTGTAGCCGCCATAATTGGTCTCCACAATCAAGCCTACAGCTACCAGATAAGACTTTTATAGTAAATATACTTTTGTACAGCGTGATACATTAATTTAAACTGTGTTTTAATAATCATTCTCGAACTTTAAGTAAAGTGGTTCAACACGTTATTTCGTCGTAAACATACATCTATAAAGGGTACCTTAATGGTGTCTGATGAACCCGGGTGACAAGTAATTACAGGGTGGCGCAGGGAAACGGGAAATTTCGTGTAACGTCATTTCCATGAATAAATTCATCATCATCATCATCATTTAAAACTGATTGTGCCTTTCAGCGTTCAGTCTGGAGCATAGCCCCTCTTATACAATTCCTCCATGATCCCCTATTCAGTGCTAACATTGGTGCCTCTTCTGATGTTAAACCTATTACTTCAAAATCATTCTTAACCGAATCCAGGTACCTTCTCCTCGGTCTGCCTCGACTACTCCTACCCTCTACTGCTGAATCCATGAGTCTCTTGGGTAACCTTGCTTCTCCCATGCGTGTAACATGACCCCACCATCTAAGCCTGATCTCCCAGACTGCTACACCTATGGAGTTCATTCCCAGTTTTTATTTGATTTCCTCATTGTGGACACCCTCCTGCCACTGTTCCCATCTACTAGTACCTGCAACCATCCTAGCTACTTTCATGTCCGTAACTTCAACCTTGTTGATAAGGTAACCTGAATCCACCCAGCTTTCGCTCCCATACAACAAAGTTGGTCGAAAGATTGAACGGTGCACAGACAACTTAGTCTTGGTACTGACTTCCTTCTTGCAGAAGAGAGTAGATCGTAGCTGAGCGCTCACTGCATTAGCCTTGCTACACCTCGCTTCCAGTTCTTTCACTATGTTGCAATCCTGTGAGAATATGCATCCTAAGTACTTGAAACCGTCCACCTTTCTAATTTTGTTCCTCCTATTTGGCACTCAATCCGTTTATATTTCTTTCCCACTGACATTACTTTCGTTTTGGAGATGCTAATCTTCATACCATAGTCCTTACTAGTAATTTATTAACGAAAATGAATGTATTCAGTACGCCATTATTCAGTATGTCTTTACAATCAACATGTCCAAAAGTGTCTCTATACTTTTTAAAGATGACATCGGAAAGATGTGCTCCCATCCGGCGTTCACACTCTAACAGCCTGTTATGAAAACTCTGGATTGCGCGGTGTAGCAAATCTTGGGGAATGGCAGTGATTTCGTTTTCCATGTTCTCCTTCAGTTCATGGATTGTTGCAGGACGTGTGCGGCACACCTTGCCTTTAAGATATCCCCAAAGGAAGAAGACGCACACACTAAGATCAGGGAATCTCGCAGGCCATGCAATGTCACCGTTACGTGAAATAATACGTCTTCCAAACAACTGACGAACTGCTGCAATCGACTGTCGAGCAGTGTGTGACGTGGCTCCGTCCTACTGAAACCACATGTTTTCGACTTTAAGATTCAGCTCGTACAGTCTCGGTGTAAAGAATGTTTGAAGCATTTCAACATTTCGAGCTGCACTACCATCCTCACGTTCAAAATAATAAGGGCCGATAACACCATGACATGATGAAGCACACCATTCGTCACTTAATCCCTAGCGAAGATGCATGCTGCCGAAAGGAGCGGCGAGGACTTCTCTCGATTGCAGCTCTAGCAGCTGCAATGTTACCTGGGGTACGTACCGTTGGAATGCCACCTGGATGTTTCTTTTTCGAGGCAGATCCTGTTTCTTCAAAATTACGCACCCACGTTGTAATCGCATACGCAGATGGGACATGTCCATGACGTCCAAGCTGGTAATGCTGTCGAAATGATCTCTGCTCGGCAGTCGCACTATCACCATTGTTGTAAAACGCTCTCACAGCTACTGCACGTTCCGCACCAGTCCAATTCTCCATGATTACTAAATGGCAATGCGTTCACATCAACTTTGCAAAGTTTCGAACATCTGCCGGCGCTACAGCGCCGCCAACTATAACGTTCAAAATTTCCCGTTCCCCTGCGCCACACCGTGTAAAGAGGGACCATTTAAATTGTTTTTGTGTTTTCTTAACAATTGCAAATTGTTATAGTAAAAGTTTGCTTACGTAACATTCAACCAGAGAGTAGCCGAGTTAATAGAATCTGGTAAATGACTACACAGAGTTAGTTCAAAGGATAATAGCTTTTAAAAGTAAATTGCAGTAGTATCGAAATATTTTGGTAATTAAGTTTGTTTATTATAGAAAATTATTTTCTGTATGTCCACCCTGGCCAGTTTCTTTTAGCTTCCCTGAAGTTATCTATTGGAATTTTTCTCTTTCTAAAACGTAATGTATGAAGGTGTTGTAATCAAAACGATATTTCAATGTCTGCACTAACATTGTTTACGTGGAGTAATATTAATTTGAAGAGCCAAATTAAACATTAGGAAGAAACTAGGCGAAAACTCATACTTCTGATTTTCCAATACATCACTGTTTCTTTGCATGGATTGGCTGGTGACCATTAGTACATGTTTAACACCAGTAAATAAACTTGGAACTGCGTTGTCCTAGATTCAGTATAATGTTATTCATACTGCGTTTCTGTTTAACCGCTGAGGAAAAGAGTGGAATAGCCTGATTTACTCATCCATGAGACACATCACACCGTCAAATCCTGTAAAAAGGGTAACTCTATTGCTTAGCTTTTCCTATTAAGAGGACTATCCACACATAGTGTACTTTATTTGGAAACTGAACTACATTTTAGTAAGAGGGTTATACGTGGCCTTTCCCGTAATAGGACTATTTGTTCTGTTGCGGTATAGTATACGTGACAACATAGAGAAAGTTTTTTTTGTGTTATTTAGGTGAAAGCATACTAAATTTCAATAGTAGTGGTAGGGTTACCGTCTGACCACCACAAAGGAGGAGTGTTGTATTATCCAGCTAGACAGATCGTTGGGGAAAGAGGTAGCAAAAACAGTAATGAGTACAGAATATGGACTGAGGTAAATCGCAGAAAGACCAAAGTGATGATAAGTAGGAGAAATGGGAAGAGAGGGAAACTTAACATCAGGACTGATGGCCAAAAAGTAGATGTTAAGGGATTCTACAAGGTAGGCATCAAAATAACCAATGACTGACGGAGCAAAGAGGACATCAAAAGGAGACTAACACTGGAATAAAGGACATTGCTGGCCAAGAGAAGTCTACAAGTATCAAACATAGGCCTTAATTTGAGGAAGAAATTTAAGACAATGTACACTTGTGCACAACATTGTATAGTAGTGAAACGTGAACTGTGGGAAAACCGGAACAGGTGACGATCGAAGCACTTCAGATGTGGTGCCACAGACGAATGTTGAAAATTAGGTGCACTGACAAGGTAAGGAATGTGAAGTTCTGTACAGTATTGCAGAAGAATATATGTAGAAAACACTGACAGTGGGAACATATAGGATGATAGCACTTCTATTAAGGCATCTGGGAATATCATCGATGGTGCAGAGGGAGCCGTAGACGGCAAAAACTGTAGAGGAAGACAGAGATTGGAACAGATGCAGCAAATAATTGGCGATGTAGGTTGCAGTGGCTATTTTGAGACGAAGAGGTTGGCACAGGAGAAGAATTCATGGAGGGCTGCAGCAAATCCGTCAGAAACCTGATATTAAAAAAAAAATTAAATTAAAAAAAATATTCGCCCTTCATATCTAAGCATGCCTTCTGAGAACAAATAATAGGCTCTCTGCGACATTCTTTGGCACCTGGCATCATTTGTAGGAGAATAACAGCAGCCGAACTAGTAAATTGCGCCGGCCGTTGTGGCCAAGCGGTTCTAGGCGCTTCAGTCCGCAACCGTGTGACTGCTACGGTCGCAGGTTCGAATCCTGCCTCGGGCATGGATGTATGAGATGTCCTTGCGTTAGTTTGGTTTAATTAGTTCTAAGTTCTAGCGGACTGATGACCTCAGATGTTAAGTCCCATAGTGCTCAGAGCCATTTGAACCATTTTTCTAGGATATTGCAATCCCATATCTTGGCTGCCATTAACATTGTAGCACAAAAGGCTATCTTAGACGAGGCGTCGTTACCAGGAAGCATGGTCTGTTGACGAATGGCGTGCACAGTGTCAAGCGACGTATCGTAGTTCTGCGCTACAGTGGTAGAACATCTGCAGCTAGTACGGCGCCGACCAGGGGATAGGTCCAATTCTCTAAAGGTTTTGGAGATTCACAGCGCTGTTGATCTTGGCGTCACTGGTGTGGGGAGCTTTCAGTCACGCTTTCAGGTAGCAGCTCGTAGTGGCTAAGGGAGTCCTGACAACACAGTGGTATATGTCACGCGCATCCAGAGTAGTCATGTTTCATCTCTCATGCTACAGTATGATGGCGCCGTTTTCCGACAGGACAGCGCTCGCTCTTACATGACACATGTCGATGAACTACTGCGGTCCTCTCGTGAGTACCAAGATCCCAGATAGATCATTTATAACACGTTGGGACAACTTACCTGACCAGAATATGCCAAGGCTTACCTACCCGGCCGAATGATGGCACGCATAGTGGCTCTGGCGGGATATGAAACCTCATTCTGATATGTGGGCTCATACTGCTATGTCGCTTGTAAACGTGACACAATTTTCTAGTCACTGAGATAACATCATACATCTCTCAATGCGTGAAGTTAAGTTTGTTTCGTTCCCCCCTTCTGGGTGCGGCACTTTGTATATGTGATCTGATGTTCTATGTTCTTCAAAAATGGTTCAAATGGCTCTGAGCACTATGGGACTCAACTTCTAAGGTCATTAGTCCCCTAGAACTTAGAACTACTTAAACCTAACTAACCGAAGGGCATCACACACATCCACGCCCGAGGCAGGATTCGAACCTGCGACCGTAGCGGTCTCGCGGTTCCAGACTGCAGCGCCTAGAACCGCACATCCACTTCGGCCGGCTTAATGTTCTTTCGTAGCAACTTTGTAGAGAATGGCTCGTCGTTTGAAACATCTCGATGATCAGCGTCTGGTCCAGATATGGTCAGTTGACTTTAACCATGAATGAACGTTATACAATGCGCATAAGTCGACCAAAATAACTGATCTCGTTAGACTTGGCCGTCACCGCTCTCTCTCTCTCTCTCTCTCTCTCTCTCTCTCTGCCGTCAGTATCGGCATTCAAGAATCTAAACTTTCTGTCCGTGTAAATATAAGATGGAACTATCGTACAAATTAATGCAAGGTGAAGGCGACTGCCGTAATCCGATTCTTTGAAAAACCTTCACGAATTGCACTTTACGCCCGAACATAAGAGTTTTATCCTTGAGTACTGTTCACGGGTCTGAGAATTTCATCAAGTTGAATTAATTGATTAGTTTAAAAAATCTTGAAAGACAAGCGTGATTCGTCGTAGGCCTCTTTAGTCACCTTCCGAGTGTAATGGCAAAGAGTGTTAAAATGCAGTTAGTGACATTACAACAAAAATGTTTCTCACGTTTTTCCTAAGGTCCAAAATGCGATAAGAAACGTATTATTTTCTCCAACATACGTATTGCATAATTATTAGTTCTCTACAAATAGAGACCTCAACGGCAGCGAAGGCGGAGAAGATGGGCTTCGGTACGGCGGAGGTACTCTTTGGGTACAAAAAGAGTACAAGAAGCGACTGAACCCCAGAGGGGCGGTTACTGACAGCGTCTGACTCATGGTAAACGGCTTACTTTAGGCTGGGCATCCTACTGCCTAAGTGGAAAGTAATGGGAAACTACCACATTACATTCCCAAGCAATACATGGTATGTCTCTCCATGTGAAAGATTCCGGATTAAAAACTTCCCCTCATTCGGATCTCCGGGAGGGGAACTCATTGAGAGTTGACAAATTTGTAAGGAAGAAAGGGACAGTGGAGGGAGGAAAGATGCGGGTTGGAACATGGACTGTGAGGACACTTCTGCAAGCAGGAAAGCTAGAGAATGCAAAACAGGAGATGAAAAGGAACTGATTAGATGCCCTTGGTTTGTGTGAAATGAGATGGGGAGAGAATGGGGAGATACTAAGTGGAGATTATAAACTCTTTTACTCAGGGGAAATCAAGAGTGGTGAAAACGAAGTAGGAATATTGATAGGGCAAAAGTTGAAAAATAAGGTAATGAAGGTACAATATATTGATGGAAGAGTTGGGTTGGGTTGGTTTTGGGGAAGGAGACAGGATAGCGAGGTCATCGGTCTCATCGGTTTAGGTAAGGATGGGGAAGGAAGTCGGCCATGCCCTTTCCTAGGAACCATCCCGGCATTTGCCTGGAGTGATTTGGGGAAATCACGGAAAACCTAAATCAGGATGGCCGGACGCGGGATTGAACCGTCGTCCTCCCGAATACGAGTCCAGTGTGATCTCAGAGAGATCACAATACGTAGCAATCGCTGGACGGTCGTCGAGTAAAACGAAGTGCAGTCTGGTGTTGCCCAAGGTAATAGTGTAGACCTTCTGCTGTTCCTAATCCTTGTACACTGTTTAGCACACTATCTGAGCTGGCCTCTTAAATTTTTCTACAGATTCTGTTGTCATTTACCGTCTATTGCAGCCATCAGAAGATCAGAACCTATAGCAAAATAGCTTGGACAGTATTTCTTATGGTGGAAAAACTGACAGATGAGTGAAGAAAAAGAGAGGTCATCCAGTAGAGTACTAAAAGAAATTCGTTAAATTTCTGGTACATCAAATTTCTGTTACACGATAAATCACACAAATATGAAGGCAGTCAATTCAAAAATATACCTAGCCATTTCAACTATGACCAACTTAAATTGGAATGCTGACATAGGTAAGTTTGTGGGGATGGCAAAGTAAAGACTGTTTTCTAATGGCAGAACTCTTGGAAGATAAAACAGCTCCACTAAAGAGACTGCCTCACTACACTCGGCCTTCCTCAGAGAGTATATTGCTGTGCGGTATGGAATCCGTACCAGATATGATTGACGGAGAACACTGGAAAAGTCAGAAGCAGAGCAGCTCGTCTTCTATTGTCGCGAAATAGTGGAGAGAGTGTCATGGACGTGATAAGCGAGCTAGGATGCCAATCGTTAAAACAAAAGCGGTTTACGTTGCAGAGTGATGTTTTCACGAAATTTCAATAAGTGCATCTCTCTTCTCAATAAGAAAATATTTTACTCATGCCATCACACATGGGGAGAGATGATAAGCGTAATAAAAGAGAGAAATCAGGAGCTCGCGCGGAAATATAAAGTGTTCGTTTAACCCGCGCTATTCGATAGTGGAACGGCAGAGATTTGGCATGAAAGCGGTTCGATGAACTGGAAGAATGAATTGCAGAGTAGTCACGTGCCTGTAGATCCAGAAAAGAACAGTATTTACCCCGTCCAGCCGCCGACAGATGCTGGAGACTGATGATGACGCAAGGTACTTGTGTGGAGCACGTCATTAAACTCCATCTCATTAGACCGCACCCTATTACATGGCACTGTTATGTAGTCATGTCTGCCTCGCAGGCTGTAATTCGGTGTAACGGCCTTCCCAAATGGCCACTGTCAGATCACATTACACGTACTTTCGCTGTGACTCATTGTCTTACACAGTACCTGATTCTGCTGAAATTCACTTTGTAAAGTAGCCGGATTGTTGTGTCAAAACGTCAGGAAGGTGCCGTTACTAAAAAGAGAAAAATTCTAAAATACGTCTCTGCATTGTACACAGTAGGTAATGCGAAACGACAGCTATTGAAGGTACGATGTAGTGGTTACTGTTATTATGTCTAGTTTACTACACCAGTAAACCCCAGATTATATAGAGAATCGGATTCCTATGCATAAAACAACCCCGAAATTCTGATGGCAGATGAGTAATTTGTTAAATATTTAACGTTAAGCACGTGAGCGAAAGAAAGTTGAGAAAAGTTTCGAAATTATCTTTAAAGTTTGTTGGAAGTCGCTAAGTGCTCTCATGATCAAACACTGGATGAGTATAATCTGAATAACGTGAACTCCGTTTTAAGCAGAAATAGTTGTACGTCTTCATGTTGATGACATGTCTCCTGTAGTACATGTCGTACAATGATATAATTTTGCAGGTACATTCAGTGTTATGTGTAGTTACCGTATGAAAAATGTCTTGCGAATGGAGTCAGTAGTGAAGAGGTACTAAATTAAAACGTCATGTCTGATGCTGGAGTTTGTCTGACTGGGCAGCGAAAATGTAGTACATCTGCGACAAGCGTTTTCCCTTTCATCAGTTTTTGTGGTAGACTGCGAGAAAAAGTTTCGCACATTTTTTAAATTACAATTACGTAATTATTCACCAAGTCAGCTGGCGGTGGGTTGCAGAAGGCACTTCTGCTACCACTAACTGATCGTCACGCCCCTTTTCCTTTCGCGAATGTTGTGTGGGAAGACTGATTGCATTAGCTCTAATTTCTCGAATCTTAACGAGACCTGTATGGGAGAAAGTAATGTTGTCCGATTTTTCCCGAAACGTACTCTTCTGGAATTTCAAAGGTAAAACTCTCCGTGATTGACAACCTCTGTATTGTAGCGACTCCCACTGAAGTTTGTTCAGCATCGCTGTAAAGCCCTCGTGCAGACTAAAAGATCTCGCGATGAAGCGCGCCTCTCTTCGTTGAATCTTCCCTCTCTTCGGTTAGTCTTTACTGGAAGGTGTTGCAAAGTGATGAGAAATATTCAAGAATCTTATGCGTTTATGGTTAATGTTTGTTGGAAGTTACTTATCACTCTAATTCTCAAACACAGCACGAATTTAGTCTCGGTATTTGAGCACTGTGAGTTGCGCTGCCTAAAGACATACACACAAGTTGTAGCTGCAATGCTTCTCTTACTGTGTCAAGTCTGTAACATACCTAGAAACGAGTCGATTATGATATCATTTTAATTTTTAAATTCAATCAATGATTATACGAAATACCGAAAATCAAACTTGTGTTAACCTAGAAGCCATCCTGCAACTGGATCTTGGGTATCGTATCCCAAGTTATTCACTTAATAATATACGTTAGGTTAGATAAGTGGTGAATCGAGGTAAGAGATGGTACAGTTTCTACTGTGTTGCCAGTATCTCGACGGTAGACCTATTTTCCCCTCTGACACCACACCAAAGCTCCTCCCCCCAATCCAAAATGAATAATTTTTAATTTTTAAAATGGTAAGAAATTTAAAAAAATCAATATGGCTGAAATAGCCCACTTTTCCTAGTGCTCTGAGCCGGAAGGCTATGCATTAAAATTCTGTCGTATTTAATTTTCGTAAATTTCACCAATTTTTGTGTATTTGCATCTTTAATAATTTCCGACGAATACCGTCATGTTTAATAGCGCGGTTGCAGTCCACACTACCATCATTTTAAAATCTGTTCTGGCGTCATGATTAAGAGCGTTGTTGCATTGTCATGTTTAAATGTCATGGTGAAATTCGACAGACATACTGGGAGGAGTTAGTAAAATTTTTAATAGCGCTGCTGGGCAATACGGTTAGATATTGCAGTCACTTATATTACGTGGTGGTGATCTAGGCACCTGACTTTAAACTGTAGCTGCATTTTATTCAACACAGCACACTCGATAGCAGCGCTATTTTAAAGCATTTATTATTTATTTAAACGGTGTTAAACATGGCAAGTGAAGACTGCCCCTCAACCCAGTTTGTAAATAGTTTGTTGCAGCGTTCCTAGTAGAGCTCTCCCGTCAGTTACAATTCTACTGTAACGACGCAAATTGGCTAGTGAAATTTGTATGAAGTAGGGATACCATCGAGTTAACAATTGTTTCACATATGTACTTCAAACGTGTTGCAGCGATCCTAGTAGAATTTCACGTGAATTTCGATTCTACTGTAACGATGTAAATGGGCTAGTGAATTGTAGGAAGTAGGAATACCATCGAGTTAACAACTCTATCACTTTCTGTTACCCATAAACCACATATGTACTTCAAACGATTTTCGAAGTACAATCCCTCGGGCATGAGTGTGTGTGTTGTCGTTTGTATAAGTTAGTTTAAGTTAGAGTAAGTAGTGTGTAAGTCTAGGGACCGATGACCTCAGCAGTTTGGTCCCATAGGCATTTACCACAAATTTCCAAATTGCGAAGTCCAATAGTGTTACTTCATGTTTATTTTTGACTGTTCGGAGGATTTGACTCCGTCTAAACAATTCACCTTACACTCGTGTCCCACATAGATTGCGCGGTGAGTCCGGAATTTAAACACTTGTGCCGAGTGTCAGTAGATGACGGAAAGAATTTAGCGTTTCTATAAACCAAAGACGTGTGACACGCACTAGGCGAACGTACCGACTACCAAAATAACAGTATTAACTGCCCTACATAATGGGGCATACAGCTACTACTACAGACCATCACATCTTCATGGATACTCTGCAAGTCACATTTAAGTGCCTGGCAGAGTGTTCATCGAACCACACCCGAGGTGAAACAATAATGTAATGAGACTGATGTGAAAAAATATGTTGCTTACCGTGTTAGTCAAGTTTAGTATTGCCTGCTTCACAGTACTTCCCTTCTGATTGTACACACTTTTTCCAGCGCTTCTGTCATGAAAGGTAACATTTCTGAAACACATCTTCTGTAATATCCTCCAAGACCTTCGTCACAGCTTTTTGGACATCTTGTGTTGTTTGAAAATGGTGTCCCTCGACCGCCGTTTGGACTTTTGGAAATAGAAAAAAGTCGCACGGAGCGTTATCTGGTGAATAAGGTGGCTGTGGTAGTACGGAAATTAGTTTTGAGATTAAAAACTGCTGTTCTGACAGAGCAGTATGGGAAGGAGCACTATCGTGATGCAGAATCCAATGATCATCCATGTTGACACGGACACGAAGAACTCTTTTACGAAGTCTTTCTAAAATATCTTTGTAATAATATTGCTTAACTTTCTGTCCAGGAGGCACCCAGTCTTTATGAACAATTCCCCTGGAATCAAAGAAGTACACAAGGATGCATTTTACTTTCGACTTTGACATGCGAGCTGTTTTTGGTCTGGGTGATCCCTTTGGGCAACATTGCGAACTTTGGCGTTTTGTCTCCGGAGTGTACTGAAAAAACCAACTTTCATCACCAGTGATAACATGGCTCAACAATTCCGGATTGATTTCCGTTTGCTGTAACAGATCGGCTGCCACATTTTTCCGTGTTTCTAGCTGTTGTGGTTTGAGATTTTTGGTGACCATTTTTGCACAAATCTTTCCCATACCAAGATATTCAGTTATTATTAGACGAACCGTTTCTCGATTGATGTTCAGTTCTTCTGCAATAATTTTCGCGGATAATCTTCGATCAGATCATCCGAGTTCATGCACCCTGGCCAAGTTGACATCCTTCCGTGAGGTTGATGGTCGTTCACAGCTGTCTTCATCTTCAACATACGTTCTGCCCTCGCTAAACATTTTATGCCAGCGAAAAACTTGAGCTCTTGACATAACTTCCTCTCAAAAGGCTTTCTGAAGCCTACCGTAATTTTCCGTAGCGTTTTCACCCAGTTTAATGCATAAAGAAACGGAATACCGTTGCGCTATATTATGCTGTTCCATTTCTGTGACGAGAGACCCAAACACGTTTTATCTTATTGCAGCACAACTCACGGCTGAGCAGTTGCATCGATGTGCTGCTTCGACTAGAATCAGCTTATAGACCAAGGTCAAAGATATTGTGCCTGCATAAGCCTGCAGGGTTGCCAAGAAAATCAGTCTCTTTACTATTGTCTCACCTCGTATACTTCACACTGTAAGAATTCAAGAATTTGAAAATTTACATGAGCGATCAATTTGGAGAGCACTGCTATGTCACTTGACAACTGTACTGGCCTCTGGGTGCACACGCATGTGGTAATGTAACCGATCGAGATAACGGGGGTATACAGTAATAGTGGGAAATATAGCCTCGCACCCCACGAATGCAACTGACAGTGGTCACCCAGACAGCGCCTCCAGGTTCTTATCATAATGACACTGACAGCGATAGTTAGGAAAACGTAGACAGACACATAGACACGTGGTCTACAGGTAGCGTCTTTGATTCATAATTAAAACGTCTTCGGTCCCGGGTTCGATCCCCGCCACTGTCTAAATTTTAATAAATAATCAGCATTGGCGGCCGAAGACTTCCGGCATAAGAAGTCAGCCTCATTCTACCAACGGCCTCGTCAAAGAGGGCGGAGGAGAGGATAGAGCTTCTGGGCACTCTCTTGTCCTAGGAGTGGGAAATTGCCCCTAAAGGCGGAAGAATCAGCAATGATCAACGATATGAGGATGCAGAAGGCAATGGAAACCACTGCATTAGAGACACGTAACTTGTATCCACAGGACATGCGGCCTGTAATTGAAGAAGTGTCATGATGATCTCTCCATTGGCAAAAGATTCTGGAATAGTCCCCCATTCGGATCTACGGAAGGGGACTGCCAAGGGGGAGGTTACCATGCGAAAAAAATTGAATAATCAACGAAAGGATAACGTTCTACGAGTCGGGGCGTGGAATGTCAGAAACTTGAACGTGGTAGGGAAACTAGAAAATCTGAAAATGGAAATGCAAAGACTCAATCTAGATATAGTAGGGATCAGTGAAGTGAAGTGGAAGGAAGACAAGGATTTATGGTCAGATGAGTATCGGGTAATATCAACAGCAGCAGAAAATGGTATAACAGGTGTAGGATTCGTTATGAATAGGAAGGTAGGGCAGAGGGTGTGCTACTGTGAACAGTTCAGTGACCGGGTTTTTCTAATCAGAATCGACAGCAGACCAACACCGACAACGATAGTTCAGGCATACATGCCGACGTCGCAAGATGAAGATGAACAGATAGAGAAAGTGTATGAGGATATGGAAAGGGTAATGCAGTATGGAAAGGGGGATGAAAATCTAATAGTCCTGGGCGACTGGAATGCAGTTGTAGGGGAAGGAGTGGAAGAAAAGGTTACAGGAGAGTATGGGCTTGGGACGAGGAATGAAAGAGGAGGAAGACTAATTGAGTTCTGTAACAAGTTTCAGCTAGTAATAGCGAATACCCTGCTCAAGAATCATAAGAGGAGGAGGTATACTTGGAAAAGGTCGAGAGATACGGGAAGATTTCAATTAGATTACATCATGGTCAGACAGAGATTCCGAAATCAGATACTGGATTTTAAGGCGTACCCAGGAGCAGATATAGACTCAGATCACAATATAGTAGTGATGAAGAGTAGGCTGAAGTTCAAGACATTAGTCAGGAAGAATCAATACGCAAAGAAGTGGGATACGGAAGTACTAAGGAATGACGAGATACGTTTGAAGTTCTCTAACGCTACAGATACAGCAATAAGGAATAGCGCAGTAGGCAGTACAGTTGAAGAGGAATGGACATCTCTATAAAGGGCCATCACAGAAGTTGGGACGGAAAACATAGGTACAAAGAAGGTAGCTGCGAAAAAACCATGGGTAACAGAAGAAATACTTCAGTTGATTGATGAAAGGAGGAAGTACAAACATGTTCCGGGAAAATCAGGAATACAGAAATACAAGTCCCTAAGGAATGAAATAAATAGGAAGTGCAGAGAAGCTAAGACGAAATGGCTGCAGGATAAATGTGAAGACATCGAAAAAGATATGATGGTCGGAAGGACAGACTCAGCATACAGGAAAGTCAAAACAACCTTTGGTGACATTAAAAGCAACAGTGGTAACATTAAGAGTGCAACGGGAATTCCACTGTTAAATGCAGAGGAGAGAGCAGATAGGTGGAAAGAATACACATAAAGCCTCTATGAGAGGGAAGATTTGTCTGATGTGATAGAAGAAGAAACAGGAGTAGATTTAGAAGAGATAGGGGACCCAGTATTAGAATCGGTATTTAAAAGAGCTTTGGAAGACTTACGGTCAAATAAGGCAGTAGGGATAGATAACATTCCATCAGAATTTCTAAAATCATTGGGGGAAGTGGCAACAAAACGACTATTCACGTTGGTGTGTAGAATATATGAGTCTGGCGACATACCATTTGACTTTCGGAAAAGCATCATCCACACAATTCCGAAGACGGCAAGAGCTGACAAGTGCGAGAATTACCGCACAATCAGCTTAACAGTTCATGCATCGAAGCTGCTTACAAGAATAATATACAGAAGAATGGAAAAGAAAATTGAAAATGTGCTAGGTGACGATCAGTTTGGCCTTAGGAAAAGTAAAGGGACGAGAGTGGCAACTCTGGCGTTACGGCTAATAATGGAAGCAAGGTAAAGAAAAATCAAGACACGTTCATAGGATTTGTCGACGTGGAAAAAGCGTTCGACAATATAAAATGGTGCAAGCTGTTCGAGATTCTGAAAAAAGTAGGGGTAAGCTATAGGGAGAGACGGGTCATATACAATATGTACAACAAACAAGAGAGAATATTAAGAGTGGACGATCAATAACAAAGTGCTCGTATTAAGAAGCGTGTAAGACATGGCTGTAGCCTTTCACCCCTACTCTTCAAACTGTACATCGAGGAAGCAATGATGGAAATAAAAGAAAGGTTCCGGAGTGGAATTAAAATACAAGGTGAAAGGACATCAATTATGCGATTCGCTGATGGCATTGCTATCCTGAGTGAAAGTGAAGAAGAATTAACTTATCTTCTGAACGGAATGAACAGTCTAATGAGTACACAGTATGGTTTGAGAGTAAATCGGAGAAATACGAAGGTAATGAGGAGTAGGAGAAATGAGAACAGCAAGAATCTTACCATCAGGATTGATGGTCACGAAGTCAATGAAGTTAAGGAATTCTGCTACCTAGGCAGTAAAATAACCAATGACGGACGGAGCAAGGAGAACACCAAAAGCAGACTCGCTATGCCAAAAAAGGAATTTCTGGCCAAGAGAAGTCTACTAATATCAAATACCGGCCTTAATTTGAGGAAGAAATTTGTGAGGATGTACGTCTGGAGTACAGCATTGTATGGTTCAAAATGGCTCCGAGCACTATGGGACTCAACTGCTGTGGTTATCAGTCCCCTAGAACTTAGAACTACTTAAACCTAACTAACCTAAGGACATCACACACATCCACGCCCGAGGCAGGATTCGAACCTGCGACCGTAGCACAGCATTGTATGGTAGTGAAACATGGACTGTGGGAAAACCGGAACAGAAGAGAATCGAAGCATTTGAGATGTGGTGCTATAGACGAATGTTGAAAATTAGGTGGACTGATAAGGTAAGGAATGAGGAGGTTCTACGCAGAATCGGAGAGGAAAGGAATATGTGGAAAACACTGATAAGGAGAAGGGACAGGATGATAGGACATCTGCTAAGACATGGGGAATGACTTCCATGGTACTAGAGGGAGCTGTAGAGGGCAAAAACTGTAGAGGAAGACAGAGATTGGAATACGTCAAGCAAATAATTGAGGACGTGGGGTTGCAAGTACTACTCTGAGATGAAGAGGTTAGCACAGGAAAGGAATTCATGGCGGGCCGCATCAAACCAGTCAGTAGACTGATGACCAAAAAGAAAAACACGACAGACAGACAGAGAGGGAGGGAGGTAAACGCAGTTTCTCATCTACATCCCAAAACCAAGACGTAGGATAGGGCGTATGTATTGGTTCACATTGTTTGAAGTGTCAAACGGTGTATCCTCCTAAATTAGTTCATGCTGTAGAGCTATGAGAACTGAACACATAAGCTAGTCAGCCGCTGTTGCGAAGCAAACAAAATTTAAAACCTCACAGGTATTCCTACCGAAATTCAATAAAGCTGTACTTAAAGAAGCGAAAAATACTCGAGTTATTATTTAAAGACCTAACGGTTCAATTTATCTGCTAATGTATCAAGTGATTCTATGACAGCTACAAATAATGTAGCGTTTAGTGAGTATGTGCACTTATTTAAAGAGTGTTTACATAGTGCAGTGCCTTCCACACAGTCATTGCTGGAAGCTCTGATAACTCAGTGAAAGCAGCGTGTAATGTGACAGAACACTTCCAGGTCCGAGAGCGCACACATGCGAAGCAGAGCATTCCCAGTTCATTACCCATATAAATGACCTCATCTATAAACCTGTAAGAAAGAGGAACAAACTGACCTATATAAAAACTGATATTTATCAGTGGTAATTAATTTTCGGAAACATACAAACAGAATGGAATTATGACACAGTGCAACCCCCCCCCCCCCCCCACTGTATTTGATACAGAGACACTCATTAATTGTACAAGACAGAAGAATGGAAAGCAAAATAAAAAATAATATTTTATATTTTACAGAAACAAATTGGGTCAAATTATAGGACGGGGAGCAAGACATTCAAATCGAACTCTGAAGACGTGTTATTGCTGTTGTGTTCTTCAGTCCACAGAATGCTTTCATGCATCTCTCCTTGCTACTCTATCCTGTGCAAGCTTCTCCATCTCTGAGTAACTACAGCAATCTACATCCTTCCGAATCTGCTTAGTGTTCTCATCTCTTGGTCTCCCTCTACTATTTTTTATACTCCTTGATTCCCTCCAATAATAAACTGGTAATCCCTCGATGCCTCAGAACGTATCCTACCTACCGATCCTTTCCTCTAGTCAAATTGTGCCACAAATTCCTCTTCTCCCCAGTTCTATTCAGTACCTCCCCATTAGTTACATGATCTACTCACCTAATCTTCAGCGTTACTCTGTTGCACC
Organism: Schistocerca serialis cubense; assembly: GCF_023864345.2. NCBI lineage: Eukaryota > Metazoa > Arthropoda > Insecta > Orthoptera > Acrididae > Schistocerca > Schistocerca serialis. The sequence continues at coordinate 736,776,810 of NC_064643.1, read as the reverse complement.
AAAGTTCAGAAGTTTCTACTCTTTTCTGGTCTAAACTATTTATCGTCCATGTTTCGCTTCCATACTTGGCTACACTCCAAATACCTTCAGAAAAGACTTCCTGAGACTTAAATCTATACTCTATGTTAACAAATTTCTCTTCTTCAGAAACGCTTTCCTTGCCATAGCAAGTCTACATTTTATATCCTCTACTTCGACTCTCATCAGCTATTTTGCTCCCCAAATAGCAAAACACTGTCCATTCCGTTCAGCTGCTCTTCCAGATCCTTTGCTGTCTCTGACAGAATTACAACGCTATCGGCAAATCTCGAAGTGTTTATTTCATCTCCTTGGATTTTAATTCCTACTCGAAATTTTCCTTTTGTTTACTTTACTGCTCTGATTGAATAACATTGGGGATAAGCTACAACCATCTCTCACTCCCTTCCCAACCACTGCTTCCCTTTCATGCCCCTCGACTCTTGTAACTGCCGTCTGGTTTCTGTACAAATTGTAAACAGGCTCTGACTCCCTGTATTTGACCCCTGCCAGCTTCAGAATCTGAAAGAGACTATTCCAGCCAGCCAGCCGGCGTGGCCGAGCGGTTCTAGGCGCTACAGTCTGGAACCGCGCGATCACTACGGTCGCAGGTTCGTATCCTGCCCTGGGATGGATGTGTGTGATGTCCTTAGGTTAGTTAGGTTTAAGTAGTTCTAAGTTCTAGGGGACTGATGACCATAGCAGTAAAGTCCCATAGTGCACAGAGCCATTTGAACCATTTATTCCAGCCCACATTGTCAAGAGCTTTTACTAAGTTTACAAATGCTAAAAAAGTAGATTTGCCTTTCTTTAATTTATCTTCTAAAATAATTCGTAGGGTCAGCAGTGCCTCGCGTGATCGCACATTTCTGCGGAATCCAAACTGATCTTATTTGATGTCGTTTTTTCCATTCGTCTGTAAAGAATTCGTGTCAGTATCTTGCAGCCCTGATTTATTAAACCGATAGTTCGGTAATTTTCACAAAAGAGCTACTTCGTTTGCGATTATTATAGTGTTCTTCAAGTCTGAGGGTAATTCGCCTCTCTCACATATCTTGCTCACCAGGTAGTAGAGTTTTGTCATGGTTGGGTCTCCTAAGGCTGTCGGTGGTTCTAATGGAACGTTGTCTACTCCTGCGGTCTTGTTTCGTCTTAGATCTTTCAGTTCTCTGTCATATTCGTCACGCAGTATCATATCTCCATTTTATATTTATCTACATCCTCCTCCATTTCCATAACACTGCCCTCAAATACATCCCCTTTGCATAAACCCTCTATAGATTAGATTAGATTAGATTTACTTTCATTACAATTGATCCATAGTGAGGAGGTCCTCCAGGATGTATAACATGTCAGAAAAACAACAATACTTGACAAATATTTACAACTCAAACAAGTAAGCTAATGTACCATTCCACAGGTCCCAAGTGGATTGATGGACTTTTTTAAAGAACGCTGTATGAAACAATCATTTTACAAATACTAATGCACTGAATTTAAAATAAGAAAATTCTTTTTATTTATTGATAAGGTAATAAACGTATAACTAGTATAATACTTATTTACAATGAACACATTACTGCACTGAAATGGTGCAGAAGTTAGATTGTACTTACACACACACACACACACACACAAACACACACACACACACACACTTATTTACGATGAAGACATTACAGCCCTGAAATTGTGCAGAAGTTATGTATATAAAACAAAATGCTTCAACCCACCAAACGAGAAAGCGGTGGTATGTTGACAGACAAAAAATATAAAACACACAAACACACACACAAATATTCAAGCTTTCGCAACCCATGGTTGCTTCATCAGGAAAGAGGGAAGGAAAAGGAAAGACGAAAGGATGTGGGTTTTAAGGGAGTGGGTGAGCGTGTGTGTTTATCAACATACCAGCGCCCTCAAGCCCGGCAAGCCAAAGCATCCCTGTCTTTTATATATATATTTCCCACGTGGAATGTTTCCCTTTTCTACTGAGAAATTCATCAATGGAGTAGAAGGAGTTGGCCAACAATAGATCTTAAACTGAATTTCATTGGTTGTTAAGCTTTTTGTGGATGCTGGCAAGTTATTGAAAATGTGTGTTCCTGAATAATGCACACCTTTTAGTACAAGACTAAGTGACTTGAGATCCTTGTGAAGGTTATTCTTATGTCTAGTATTGTTTCCATGAATTGAGCTGTTGGTTTGAAAAAGTGATATATGTTTAATGACAAATTTCATTAAGTAATAAATATATTGGGAAGCAGTAGTTAGTATCCCTAGTTCCATAAACAGGCTTCTGCAGGGTGTTCTTGAGTTCAAACCACATATAACTCTTACTGCACATTTTTGTGCCTGGAAAATTTTAGATTGGCCTGATGAATTACCCCAAAAAATAATCCCATATGACATTGTGGAATGAAAGTAAGCATAGCATGCCAACTTTTTCATTTTTGCATCCCCTATGTCTGACAAAATTCGCATTTGTTAAGACGCTTCAGCAGTTATGTGGTGTGCTCCTCCCAGTTGAATTTATTATCAAGCTGTAATCCCAAGAATTTAACACTGTCCATTTCCTCTATCTGCCTGTCATCGTATGTTAGGGATATACTCGTGGGAGACCCCTTACAAGTTCTGAACTGCATGTAGTGTGTTTGTTCAAAGTTTAGTGACAAAGAATTAGCTAGGAACCAGTGATTAATGTCCACAAATATTTTATTAGCTGACCTTTCTAAGACTACACTTGATTTGCTATTTATTGCAATGTTTGTATCATCGACCAATAAAACAAACTCCTTCCACCTTTCTGCTTTCCCTTCTTTGCTTAGAACTGGTTTTCTTTGAGCTCTGGACATTCGTACAGGTCGTTCCCTTTTCTCCAAAGGTCTCTTTAGTTGTCCTGTAGGCAGTATCTATCATACCGCTAGTGATATATCCCTCTATATCCTTACATTTGTCCTTCAGCCATCCCTGCTTAGCCATTCTGGACTGCCTGTCAATCTTATTTTTCAGACGTTGTGTATTCTTTGCACCTATTAATTAATGCATTTTTATATTTTCTCTTTGGTGAGTTAAATTCAATATCTCATTTGTTAGCCATGGATTTCTACAAGCCCTTATCTTTTTACCTACTTTATCCGCTGCCGCCTTCACTATTTGAGCTCTCAAAGCTACCCATTCTACTTCTACTGTATTATTTTCCCCGTTCTTTTCAATCGTTCCCTAATGCCCTCTCTGAAAATCTTTACAATCTCTAGTTCTTTCAGTTTATCCACGTTCGATCTCCTTAAAATCCCACATTTTTGCAGTTTGTTCACTTTTAATGTACAGTTCGTAACCAATAAATTGTGGTCAGATGTGGTCAGAGTACACATCTGACCCTGGATGTATCTTACAATTTCAAACGTTCCTAAATCTTTATCTAAACATTATATACACTATCTAAAATCTTCTAGTGTCTCCAGGCCTCTTCCACCTATACAACCTTATTTCATAATGCTTAAACCTAGTGTTAGCTGTGATTAATTTATGTTCCTTGTAAAATTTTACCAGGCGGTATTTTCATTCATTCCTTACCCCTATTCCTTATTCACTCACTACTTTTCGTTCTCTTCCTTTACCTACTATCGAATTCCAGTCCCCAATGACTATAAATTTTCGTCTCCCTTCAAAAGTGGTTCAAATGGTTCTTAGCACTATGGAACTTAACATCTGAGGTCATCAGTCCCCTGGACTTAGAACTACTTAAACGTAACTAAGCTAAGGACACCACACACATTTACGCCCGAGGCAGGATTCGAACCTGAGACCGTATCAGCAGCGCTGTTCCGGACTGAAGCGCCTAGAACCGCTCGGCCGCTGCAGCCGGCTTCGTCTCCCTTAACTATATGATTAATGTCTTTGATCTCTTCGTAAATTTCTTCAATCTCTTTATCATTTGCGGAGCTATTTGCCATAAAACATTCCACGCCAGTTTTCTTACACCTGATAACGACGTCCTCCTGAATAGTCCCCGCCCAGACATCCATGTAGGGGACTATTTTACCTCCGGAATTTTTTAGCCAAGAGGATGCCATCATCTTTAACCATACAGTAAAGCTGCATGCCCTCAGGGAAAATTACAGCTGTAGTTTCCCTTTGCTTTCAGGCGTTCGCAGTACAAGCCCAGCAAGGCCGTTTTGGTTAATGTTACAAGGCCAGATCAGTCAATCCTCTAAACTGCTGCCCCTGAAACTACTGTAAAGGCTGCTGCTCCTCTCCAGGAACCACATGTTAGTCTGGCATCTCACGTAGGTACGTAGAATGATTGAAGCAATAGGGAGGTATATGTACATGTATTTTCTTTTCGGTGGAGTACAGTAGAAAGTAAGATATAAGATATTTAGAGAAATTCTTTAGAATTCTCTATGGAGGCTAATGAGAGCACTATACCTTAGAAAAATAGCAGTGATGCGAGGCCAGGAGGATGAAACGGATCATCTATATGTTAAGAGACGTCTGAGACAAAATTGCCTCTAGCCCATACTAACGTCACTGATGCTGAAGTTGTGGAATAAAAGTAGAAGCATAGAGATACTCAAGTAGTCTCAGCAGAGTAATGAACGATTTTTCGAAAACGAGACAATTAGATAAACAGAGAAAGAATTTGAGATTAATACTGATACAACCTAAACGACGGTAATGACAAGAGTGTAGAAATATTGCCAATCAAATACAACAGAAGGAAAGAAACTTGTGTAAGTGAGTTCTTTCAGTTAGTGAAGGAGCATACTTTCTATAGATGAAAACTTCATCGAAGAAATAAAGAAGGTAGCTTACGGATAGTAACCGTTCAGAAAAATACAAGGATTACTGACAACAGGACAGCCAGTATTCCTCACTGTATAGAGATTTCCAAAAGTATGGATTTAGAATATAGGTTTATATCATTCAGAAACTTCTACAATTTGGAAGGGAAGGAAGAAGAACTTTCGCAATAACGTTTTGGGGAACAATGGGGAAAACTAAGATCCCTGTCGATGTAGCTACTAACTGGTCTAAGAGAAAGAAGAACTAAATCTTAGTGTTAGTAAAGATACATTTTAAGTGAAAGCAGTTGTAAGTAGGCTGTTTAGGTTTTTTTATTGGTAACACCACCTGTGTGCAGTCTGTGGCTAGTTTGCATTGTTGTCTGCCATTGTAGTGTTGGGCAGCGGCAGCTGGATGTGAACAGCGCGTAGAGTTGCGCAGTTGGAGGTGAGCCGCCAGCAGTGGTGGATGTGGGCAGAGAGATGGCGGAGTCTTGTAATTTGTCATGAACTGCTATATTTATATATGATGATACCAAGGTAAATACATTGTTTGTTCTCTATTAATATCTTTCATTTGCTAACTATCCCTATCAGTAGTTAGTGCCTTCCATAGTTTGAATCTTTTATTTAGCTGGCAGTAGTGGCGCTCGCTGTATTGCAGTAGCTTGAGCAGCGAAGATTTTTGTGAGGTAAGTGATTTGTGAAAGGTATAGTTTAATGTTAGTCAGGGCCATTCTTTTGTAGGGAATTTTGAAAGTCAGATTGCGTTGCGCTAAAAATATTGTGTGTCAGTTTAAGGACAGTCATGTATAATTGTTCAAAGGGGACGTTTCATAGACTATTGAATGATATTTTTAAGCTTTGCTTTTCATAGTTGCTTATTTCATTTGATACCTGTTTTTCAGCTGTATTGCAGCATTGCTTTTATAAAATGAAATGCCTTTGCTAATGTGAACACTTTCTGTCAACAGATCTATTAAATAATTATTTTATGATCCACATTCTTTAAAAAAGGAGCACTTGGAAAGGAAAGAACAATAAGAAGGAACTAGTAACAGTAACACATAATTTTCTTTTCAAGTACATGGTAATATTTCTTTTACAATAAGTTGTTGTGGTGCACCACTTTAATTACTTAGACATTAAGATGTGATTATACATTTGCCTTATCTGCATTGTTATCTTTAGTGTACTATTTTTTCTGCTTGAGCTATGTCATGTTTCGATATAAGCTGCTGTTTGCCAGGCATAGTGTTATTGATCCTCAGGGGGGTACACGCTTACTTTGTGTACCATGTGTTTGGCAAGCACAAGGAACCCTAGCTAATATGGTATTTGCTTATACAACTTTACACATCGGTACCATATTTCTCTAACACACAAATTACACAGCTATCTGATCATTTAACTGAGAGAGACAAACATTTATTTTACTACATCAGTGACACATGTTTACGCAATTACACAGTTGGATAACTTCACACTTATGAAACTGTATTTTGTCTGTACTTTGTAAACTGTTCATATTTTTTCGGAATCATTGTGATACTATGAGAGCTTTGAATGATGTATTTGGTATGAGATCATGATTTTTAAAGTACGTTTGAGGCAGCTGACACTTTTGACATGAGCAGAGAATTTTTTTAGGCTTAGAAATTATTGGAGGAAGTTACGACGATTTTGAGATTTGACTGAGGTGTTATGATGTTATTATTACGACGACGATGTGTATTATGTTGTTGAGGAATGTTTATTATGCTATGTAATTCTCATGATGAAATATTGAAGAAGTGTCGACGAATATGTATATGTATAATGAGGTAAGGAATAATGAGTAGTGTTTAGGGACTCTGATTTATGAAAAGGTTGTTGGAAACCAAGAAACGTACTTTAAGAGTTATGAAATGTGTGTGTATATTCGTGAATGTATTACAATGCAGACGAAAATTTTTTTGGACGCTGTTATATTTACAAGATTTTGTTTCTACACATTTGTTACGCAAATTTTCGACCTGTATGCCTAATGAAACGATGAGAAACATTTCACAGCTATTGTCTTGCTAGTTAAGAAAAATGCCATATGGCTTGCTTTATGTATTTATTTACACATTTTGTTTAATATCAAGTTTCTAGCTGCACTGCAGCATTGGTTAAAATAAAATTTAATATATGTACTAATATAAATATTTTATGCCTACAGATCCAGTAAATAATTTTATGATCTATCCAAAACAAATGAGGGAGCACAATAAAACATTTCCCTTCACAGGAATTGCATAAATAATTTTTTTACGATTTGGTAACTTATCTACTAGCGTTAAGTTTTTGTGATGCATCACTCTAATGTTAAGATGTGACATAGGTATTAGACATGTCCATTTTAGTGTAATATTTTTTCTGCTTGCGCTATGTCATGTTTAGGTATAAGTTGCTGCTGTTTGCCAGGCATAGTGTTATTGAATTTGACTTTTGCTCATTTATGCTGCTAGCTTTGCCAATTTGCATTTTTTGCATTGCTGTTTGTGTTGATTTGTTATGTGATGCTGCATTGCCTCGTTCCTTAGTTTAGCATCTGAGCTCAGTAGATTTAAGTTAGCTTAAGGGGGGGTAGACTATAGAAGAGAATGAGTTGCGATGAATTGGAAGAAATGCATTGAGAATCTATACGAAAAAACGTACAGAAAGCAGGTATAGGTAGGATTTTCTTGGAAATAAATGTTGAGGTAAGAAATGTGTGAACATATAAATACAGAAAGCATGTTTAGATAGAATTTTTTTGGTGGAAACAAAGGATGAAATAAGAGGAAAGATATATGAAGTTTTGGGTTGGACTGCAGTACCAAATGTTACACTGAAAACGAACCCTGTCCTTTCCTATTGGTGTTATCCCGTTACGTGTTTGTGTACCCTTGTGTATTTGTTTTCTTCCTGTCTCTGTGTAGTTTCATAGAATTTTTTCTTGTTTTAATATTAAGCTACATTCACTATGATGAGGAATACTGTTATCCTCGAATATAATTGGCATTAATAATATGTTATTTACTTTGTAAAGATGTTAGACATTATTAATTCCGTTCTGTTTAATGCTCATGTGTGAAGTTGATGTTTCGAAAGTTATTCTGATCTTTTATGTATGTACTCATGTCATAATTCCTGTAACACTGACGTATATGTCTATTTCTATTCTTTTGTAACGCCTGTTTTACTACAAATGTTATCTGTATTGTTATGTTCTTTAATGATGTATTTTGTAACTTTGTAATTGTATTCTCATGTTAAAATATTGTAATTGACACCAGTTCATCAAATTAAGTAACTTGTAAGCATTCCTTTCACTCCACACGTTTCTGTTGGTCATAGTATATGGACAATATGTGAGAAGTAGGGACTGTTAGTGTTTGCACGTGTGTTACTAATTCAGCAAGGGACTGGATAACAGCATTGCTGGTTCTAAGGACAATTCCAAAAACTTTGTGAGTGCACAAGTGGTGGTTTATGGACTTGCTATATTCTCCGCAAGACTCTTCGATGGTGAATGTGCACCTGCACAATCGCAACAGATGGCTGCTGGCCTTCTCTACAAGGACTGCAGTGGGTCTGCACCTCTGGTGGCCCACCAATACCACAATCTCTACCAGGACTCCAGTGGGTCTGCTCTGTGATGACCTACCTACCAATATTCTTCCAAACTACGACTGACTCTGCTGTGGGTTTGCTCTGTTGTGGCCCATTATCTGTCAGCATGTCAAGAGTCAGCACTGTCTTCCCGTTGGAAGGACAACGCTACTTCTTCAAGACTGCATGGAAATCCACTACTTCCGTGTGCATTTTCTTTTACTGCTCAGACTTTGAGAAAAACACTGCTATTCTACTGTTATGTACGATTAGGACTGTCTTTATGGACTGTGAGAAAATTTGAGCTTTTGACCAACGTTGTATCAATAAGTGTGTGCATTTGATTTCTTTGTTATTGTAATTATGAAAAATTTTATCAAATCATTATTGGCCACTGCCCAAAAAAAAATTTGTAAAAATTTTTGTGGGGAGCATGGGGGCTATGTAAGTAGGCTGTTTAGGTTTTTTTATTGGTAACGCCACCTGTGTGCAGTCTGTGGCTAGTTTGCATTGTTGTCTGCCATTGTAGTGTTGGGCAGCGGCAGCTGGATGTGAACAGCGCGTAGCGTTGCGCAGTTGGAGGTGAGCCGCCAGCAGTGGTGGATGTGGGCAGAGAGATGGCGGAGTTTTGTAATTTGTCATGAACTGCTATATTTATATATGATGATACCAAGGTAAATACATTGTTTGTTCTCTATTAATATCTTTCATTTGCTAACTATCCCTATCAGTAGTTAGTGCCTTCCATAGTTTGAATCTTTTATTTAGCTGGCAGTAGTGGCGCTCGCTGTATTGCAGTAGCTTGAGCAGCGAAGATTTTTGTGAGGTAAGTGATTTGTGAAAGGTATAGTTTAATGTTAGTCAGGGCCATTCTTTTGTAGGGAATTTTGAAAGTCAGATTGCGTTGCGCTAACAAAATATTGTGTGTCAGGTTAAGCACAGTCATGTAGAATTGTTCAAAGGGGACGTTTCACAGTTTTCAGAACACTGTCTATTGGAAAAAAGAGGCAACGGCGATGCTAATTTAGCATACTGACGTTTCTGAGGGAAAATGTCTTACAAAGGCATTAAACGAAGTTTTATTACTTTTGTTGTCTGAAGGAATGAAATTCTGCAGTACAACTGCTAAATATGTTCATTTTACACAATAACTTCGGACCACTGAAGATTCATTTTCAATGAAAACAATTCATTTGTTGTACACGTAGGTTACATAAAACCTGGAAAAGTGTCAACATTTATGAATGATGATGATATGATAATGATAACTGTAGGCTCGTTCCCATTAACTATTCATGGTTGTTAATAAGAGCATGCCTCATCCTGTGTCCCTACAGTTTCAAAGCCAATTATTCTTAATTTTATTGTATTCGGAGAGTAGCTGATTACAGGAAGTATACCAAATGATTATTAGCAATTTTTAACTAATTACTTACATCAAAAATCCAGTTTGTACCGGTTGTGGTAGACTATGGTGGAACATTTTGCCGAATTAGGCTTTACGAACTCTTACGCGGTTCACCTTTTCATTCTACTTATGCCGCAAATGTAACCTCCTGAAAAACTAATTCAGGCAGACTTCATGACTAACCAGTACTTTTGTCTTGGGTTTTACCATTACTACACGAAAATGAATTGAAAACCAATTCCTTAAGAAAATGAACAATCCCTAGGAACTTTTCTCCTAATTGCGGTCCTGAATGAATTGAAAACCAATTCCTTAAGAAAATGAACAATCCCTAGGAACTTTTCTCCTAATTGCGGTCCTTGTCTTATATCTGCAGTGCGTTCTATTCGTTCCTGAACCGACACCAGTCGCTGCCTAAGGCAGATGTTTGTTACATGTGGATATTTTCCCTTGCTGTGCCCTCAGATATCGTGGAGAGAGCATCCTTCTAGTTTTAGAACAATAAACGAGCGCCCACTGAAAGTTGTAAGCTGGTGTTTGTTGCCGAGGCGCTCTCAAATCGATCCAGCACAGGGTCACAGAGAGCGGACACAGAGTCGACTCCGCATTTCTGCTTTAATCTGTCACCGAAGAATCGCGTGAGATCTGTGGAGCCACGCTGCGAATCTTGGCGAGCTCGTCTTGTCACAACTAACGGACAGGGTTTTTATCTCGCAGCCGTCCTGTACAAGTAGTATCACAGACTTCTTTATGCTAAGAACTCTCAGATTCTATGAGAAATCAGCTGCAAAATTTCTTAAGTTTTTTATTGCTTCATAAAAATCAGAAGATCGTCTGTACTGAAAAATTCGACGAATATAATTTCATTCAACAGGGTGCATAACAAGTTAGACAAATTTTGTGCACGAGGTATCTATTATTTTAATAGCACGCCAATGGTAATTCGTAATCTAGCTCCCTCTGGGTCATAATATTACCGTTCTGCTTTAACTCAATATCAAACTCAATTTAACAAGATGGAGAAAAAGTAAGAGCACGCTATAAATATAACAATGTTGAAAATTGTACCATGGAAAGTGTTAAAAATAGTCTGTCAGCGTGTATACGTATTCAGCGGCCCTGAGCTGTACAGTATTTCATTGTGCGCAATATCATTGACGATCTGTAGATGAGATTGAATGTTGTGTTATATTTTGATGGAGATACTGAAATTAGAATTTCATTGAACAGACTGCTTAGGTGATAGGGTCTCTAGCTAATATTGTGTACATTTGTCCGATCAAGAGCACTTGCCCGCGAAAGGCAAAGGTCCCGAGTTCGAGTCTCGGTCAGGCACACAGTTTTAATCTGCCAGGAAGTTTCATATCAGCGCACACTCCGCTGCAGAGTGAAAATCTCATTCTGGAAACATCCCCCAGGCTGTGGCTAAGCCATGACTCCGCATTATCCATTCTTTCAGGAGTGCTAGTTCTGCAAGGTTCGCAGAAGAGCTTCTGTAAAGTTTGGAAGGTAGGAGATGAGATACTGGCAGAAGTAAAGCTGTGAGGACCGGGCGTGAGTCGTGCTTCGGGGGCTCAGATGGTAGAGCACTTGCCCGCGAAAGGCAAAGGTCCCGAGTTCGAGTCTCGGTCGGGCACACAGTTTTAATCTGCCAGGTAGTTTCATATCAGCGCACACTCGGCTGCAGAGTGAAAATCTCATTCTTTGTCCGATCAGTCTCATTTTGCGTAATTTTTTGCATTATGAAGAGGAAATGACTGATAATTCAGCAGAACGGACGTTCCCTAGAAAATGATTGGATGCATATAGGGATTTTCCTGACATAAGGCGTGTTCAATAAAATGAGTATAGTAACAGCCTAAAGTAAACATAGTAACACGATCAGGGAAATGTACCTGAAACAGATCAGCTTCAATTATTAAAGTAATTCAATTCGCTGCTGACAGATTAAAGGAACAGAAAAATATTATGGAGTGCACGGAAAAGCGGAGTTCGTGCTGACGATATACTGGAGCCAACACTTTCTCAAGTCGATGCCTTGAACTTTATGCAAGAGCAGGGGAATTTGCATTTCAATTTTAATAAAAAATATGTACCTATAGTTTTTGAATATGAATCTAAATAATTAAACGTTACGCAGATCTAATCATATTTATAGGTGTAACCATTCGCAAAAATTCATCAGAGCCGCTTTGTCTAAAGCGTCTTGCCACGGATCGCGCGGTTCCCGCCATAGGAGGTTCGAGTCCTCCCTCGGGCATGGATGTGTGTGTTGTCCTTAGTGTAAATTAGTTTAAGTTAGATTAAGTAGTGTGTAAGCCTAGAGACCGATGACCTCAGCAGTTTGATCCCATAGAAACTTACCATCAATTCTCAAATTTGCATCAAAGTAGCGAGCGTCCATCCTAAGAAGGTTCCGGTAGTTACGTGGTTCACTTACCTTTAAATCATTAAGTAAATTTTTAAGTGTCAGTTTTCAGCTCTTCTTATACTACTCCTTCATCCATGTACTCTTCCTCTTTTACTTTCGTGAGCACAAAATAAGCCCAAGAGCCAGTCATGGCTGACGTCCGAATCTTTAATGTTTACACGTTCGAAATTTAACACTACAGTAAATTGCGCCTATCGTTTCTCTGTGTGTAGCCAATCGTCAATTTACTGCGCATTTTTACTGTTTAATATTATTGACAGGGTCCGCCTTAGGACACATGTTATCGTCCTATGGAACAATGACAGTGAATATCTTAGAGCGACAATTACTAATAAGGGTTATGAGTTTACCGGTCTGCCTTGATGCAAAATATTTTTGTTTAATTTCTTCTCGAAACTAGTTTCAGCGAAATTATGGCCTTCTTCAGTGGGTTTCTGTAACCGCAAACATGCAAAAGTAGCACCGTACAAAACATTACTAGAACTTTGTTACACGTGCACTGTTTTACTTTCGTATCACTGCATGGTTTCTATGTGTGTTGCCTTTCTGTCGGCATACAGCACGACACCTGCAGGTTAGAGTGGCTGTTATTAACAAATATGAAAATGTACAGTTACATACATCACTGTAGTACTATGGGTAATTGCGGTTGTCTTGTGAATACAATGTCCGTGAGAACCAGGTTGTAACGTAATTATTCACGTAGTCACTTTCGTTAGTCGGCTTGTAGTAGTTCAAAAATCGCATAAACACATAATTTTTACAGCTTGTCATTCATTCAAAATGTAAATTCACCTTGCTGTTCGTGTATCGCGAAAAGGTTTCGAAAGCTGTAGAGGGATTTCCGACGACTTCTATTCCTTATTTACATCTCTGTGCGTAATGGGGGACGTGATCATATGTTGAAAATGCGTATAATACAGATAACTCAAACTAACTAAACAAATAGAAAAAAATTTATGATTATGATAATGGCCACCCACTCAAGTTTTCATGCAAGTGCGCCTGAAAAGGTAGAGGCGGAACACAGAGACAACGCAACAGACCACTCCACATAAAAAGAATGGTACACACTAACATGCAATAATAAAATAGTACGCAGAATTTGAAGTATATTGCACAAGCAAGGAACATCCAATAACTTTCGGTACAAATAATATAGTGCTCCAAAGACTGATATCAGACAGAAGAACTCCAGACAAATTCAACATTGTAGGAATATACCACCTCACATGCAAGTCCCGTCAATCCCATTATATAGAACAAACATGCAGAAACTCCCGAACAAGGTACACAGAGAATATGAGAGCTCTGAAGAGCGACAGCATACATTTCGCTGTAGCCACAACATCACACAAAATTCGAAAGCGGTCCACCAATTCTCAAATACAGCTACAGTTTATACCGTAGCCTAGCAATGGAAGAAAATTGTTACATACAGTAGATTACAATTGACGGCAAACTGCATTTAGCAACAACACACTCCTTACCACCTAGAGAGACCTGACACATGACACTATACAGAAAAATGACACACGCAAATGCACACACGAACACACACGCACACACACACACAAACACACACACACACACACACACACACACACACACACACGAGCATATCCACTTCCCCATCACACGCAGAGGCCTAACAAGGGAACCTCCCCATCGCACCCCCCTCAGATTTAGTTATAAGTTGGCACAGTGGACAGGCCTTGAAAAACCGAACCCAGATCAATTGAGAAAACAGGAAGAAGTTGTGTGGAACTGTGAAAAAATAAGCAAAATATACAAACTGAGTAGTCCATGGGCCACATAAGCAACATCATGGACGAAGTGTGCTTACAAGCGCCGTGGTCCCGTGGTAGCGTGAGCAGCTGCTGAATAAGAGATCCTTGGTTCAACCCTTCCCTCAACTGAAAATTTTACTTTCTTTATTTTTGCATAGTTATTATCTGTCCGTTTGTTTATTGACATCTCTGTTCACTGTAATAAGTTTAGTGTCTGTGTTTTGCGACCGCACTGTAAAACTGTGCGATTAGTAGACGAAAGGACGTGCCTCTCCAATGGGAACAGAAAACATTTGATCGTATGGTCATAGGTCAACCGATTGCTCCACAGGAAAACACATCTGATATATTCTATACGACACTGGTGACGGCATGTGCGTCACATGACAGGAATATGTTGTCGACCCACCTAACTTGGCGAATGGGTAAAAAGATTCTTCTACCTTGCCCGACTTAGGTTTTCTTGTGGATGTGATAATCACTCCCAAAAAAGTGATAAAAACATAAGAGTTTGTCACATAAACTGAAAATAAAAAATTAAAATATACACTTGATGGAAGATTTGAACGTAGGACCTTTCGTTCCGCAGCTGCTCACATTACCACGAGACCACGGCGCCCCTGCCTTCCGATTGTCCTTATTGTTGCTTATCTTCCCTTGAACTACTCAGTTTGTATATTTTGCTTATTTTTTCACAGTTCTACACAACTTCTTCCTGTTTTCTCAATTGATCTGTGTTCGGTTTTTCAAGGCCTATCCACTGTGCCAACTTATAACTAAATCTGAGGGGGGTTCGATGGGGAGGTTCCCTTGTAAGTATGGAACAAAAGTCGTCACAACTCCCGTTACAGCTTTCAAAACCTCCTCGCCATACGTGATACATCTCGCAACACTCGCGAACAGGAAGATGGCGTAACGTTTTGAATTACTGCAAAGATGTTAAGTCAATTGTCTCTGTGCCTTTAGAGTAAGTAAAAGCCAACCAACAAACGTGAAGACGTGACAAATTACAACCTATTGCACACCTAAATTGTATGCACAGCACAGCCGCAATTACCAGTAGTGTAACGTCGACGTATGTAAGTTCACACATTCATATTTGTTAATAACAGCTGCTCATACCGATAATATGACATGCGGTATGCAGCGAAAACTGCAACAAAGATAGAAAACGTAACCAAAAGGGCAACAAATATAGAAATTACACACTGACTATAAAGTGTGAAGATATGATAAGACTATTCACGCAGTACAGTATGCATTTAATAATGGTTTTGGAAATTTTTGTAACGATGCTAATTTTGCACAATTTATGATGAAGAAACCCATCAATGACAGCGATATCTTCGCTGAAGGTCGACTAGGGAAGAAATTAAACAAAAGTGCTTTGCGTCAAGACGGACCCACAATCCCATGTTGTTTTAAGCGGACGGAAGAGGTTTCAAGTTATAATGGGTGGCCATATTACTAGAGACACTGATCGTGTTTAATTAATTTATATGTTAAACCAAATAACAAAACTGGTTTCCAAAGGATTGTTTTCTTTTGGTATTGCCTCTGGTATCTTTTATGATTGTTTCCGACAAGTGTCAACACTGGAAACGTACATTATATGTCAAATATGTTGTTTCTTCTTATTCGTTTACTGTTAGTTAAAAAGTATTTTTTGCTGTATTGCCATTTTTAATACTAAGAGTTTGTTTTTCATTTGTTTTCGCGTCTAAAATAATCTTAAAGTAAGTAATATTTCTTACTGCAATACTTTTACTAAGTTTCGCTGTGTATTTAAATATTTGTTAACCGTTCGACATGATAAGCTCAAATTTGCTTCTTTTTGCAATTGGCAAGGCTTGCGGCACTTGTATAAGAAAACGTAGCGAAATAGAAACGTTGTTATTGCATTCCACACATTTCCAGAGAGATGTAGCGACTATTGTAGGGATTTCAAAGTTTATCCCAACCGAATTGAAATAAAAATTGACAGTAAACGACCTCTCGAATCAGGTCGTGTAGGAAAATGTGGCAGGAAAAGAACCACCACTCCTAGTGTCGATCGGAGAAGCAGCGATATCTGCCTGTAAAGTCGTAAAATGAGTGTTGTCCATATCACTACGATGATGAACGACGAGAGTATAAAAGTTTCTAAAAGGACAATCAGCGGTTGATCGAAGAAAATCTGATCGGTCGTTTACACACACACACACACACACACACACACACACACACACAGAAAAAAAACCGCCACATCGACACTGCGACACTGTGAGAATAAACGACTGTAGAGGTCACGACAACACTGAAATATGACTGTTGCAAACTAGTGTCGACGAGTTAGTATAGCTTTTCTGAAAGGCGTAATATATTATTAACGATTTTCTACTGTTAATATTACTACTTTGCACATGTGCTTCCCCAATGAATCAACATTCCAAAATTATGGTTGACAGAAGTTCTTCTGTCGGCTGACACCCTGGAGAACAAATTCCATGGAGATTGACTTCTGGACACGGTTAAACAACCGGTCAGTGTCATAGTGTGGTCTCCCATATCAGCGAAATGCATGGAGCATCTACACATCGCAGAAGGTAATACCACAAATGCGGCTACTGCCAAGGCTCAATGCGTTTTTATGGATGACTCGGCATCGTGCCACGAAGGCAAGAATGGTACTGTATTCCTGCCCGAAAAAAATTTGTTGTTTTGCCATGGCCGGGTAATTTGCCAGACACATCCGCTACAGAAGACGCTGTATGTCCGTCTGTTTAGAGATGGTTGCGGCACTCGGCTTCTCGAAACAGGATATCAAATAAAACCCTTTCGTCCGCAGCTCGTGGTCGTTCTCGCTTCCCAGGCTCGGGTTCCCGGGTTCGATTCCCGGCGGGGTCAGGGATTTTCTCTGCCTCGTGATGACTGGGTGTTGTGTGATGTCCTTAGGTTAGTTTCGTTTAAGTAGTTCTAAGTTCTGGGGGACTGATGACCATAGATGATAAGTCCAATAGTGCTCAGAGCCATTTGAACCATTGAAACACCTTTCAAACGTCTAGTTTCAAAAATTATTTTGTTGGCTACCAGTTTCAGCGTTTTTCCACGCCATCTTCAGGCCCCTGACCGACGTGTAAGAAAATTCTGCCTCGTTCTGATGCATCGAGACGTTTCAAGTAACTGGCGCTTGATGATGGTCATTCGCATTCACCCGTTGCTTGAAACTTTCACCAGAGAATGGTATCACAACTCGGAACTCCCAGGAAACGTAAAAACATATATAATGAGCCCGTCTCGACGCACAGAAGCTCATACTGCCGCAAAGGGTGGCGTCTCTAGATATTGACTTTATGTTATTTGATTTCTGTCGATCATAATATTATTTTTATGAAAAACAAAAAGTAGTTTTTCCTACATTTCTTGTTGATTTATGAGCGCTGGAGAATACAAATAAAAAAAGACATATGAAACCTACAACGAAACGTTTGTTAGAGGAATTCAAGTAAATTATAAAATAAAAGATCTCAGTACCGTCTCTAATAGTAGGGGCCACATACTTTACAGTCGTTATAAATAAAGACCAACTAAATCTGGTAAATTTTATGTTAACCCACTATAAACGTTCTCTACCGGCGACAACTCGCATCTCTTAGAACTATAGGAGACATATTTTACCTATGTTCTAGGTTCTCATGTGTAAAGATGATATCTTAAAAATTTCTGCCTGATTGTAGTTATTTTTTGGTGATTGATTGTCTCGTTTGAGGTATTTCACTATGGTTAACAGTAATGAAGGCTTAGGATGGATAATATTGTATGTTTAAAAGAGCTAATACTCCATTTACTGGTCATTTAGGCCCAGTCGGCCACCGTATCATCCTCTGCGAAGAGCTGCAGTTGGATTGATTATAGAGAAACATTGGGTCACCAAACCACCCTACAAGCGGTTGTCCGCTTTCAGTCCTTGGAACCGTTACTTCCCAATTAAGTAACTCCTGAGTTAGTACCGCGAGGCTGAGTGCATCCTGATCCAATCCTACGGCTAAGAAATACCCCTAACGTTACCGAAAGCTAAGCCCAAATTCTCCATACGGCAGTCAGATAAGCTGACCAATTACGTACGAAGTCGAACGTAAATTACACATTACATAGTACAATCTGAAATTAAAATTACAAAGTGCTATGAGGATTCCTTTACTTGATACTGAAACAATTTACAGAAGAAAAACGTTTATTGCACTTTTACGTTGGTATATATGAAGACGTCTTTTATGAAGGGTGTGGAGCATCTTTAAAGACACACCTCTAAATCCTTCCAGCTTTAATAAAGAGCTCCTTTTTTATCTCCACGTCAGTGTTCCCTTTTTTTTCCCTCTTTTCACACCCATTCCGGATGATTTCCACTCCACTTCTCTTTCAAAACAGCCATTGCAAAACCCCTCACCCCGTACGGCTCACTTCTTTCTTGGCGCTTCATGAGGTCAGTGGAGCCCATCTTTGCTAAACTGACAACCCATATCTCTCATTACAGAATCGAATGGGCCGTCAGCAGCAGCAATGTCAGAGACCACTGAATGCCATTTATGCCTGTAATTATTGAAAATATATTGCGAGAAACTTAAGAATTTCCTTTAAATTTTAACTTATAATCAAGATGAATTTTAATACCTTTCAATGATTTGTTAATCCTCTTTAAACGTTTTCTAAAATCTCCAATAGTTACACCGGGTTTTTATGATTGAAACGTGAAGCCCATAATATAGAGGACAAAATAACAATTTAGAAATATTGGTATATATTTCAACTTCATTGTTAAGTAAAATAAAAATATAATAGGAACAAAATATGAAAATTACATAAAATAGTAAAATTTTGAATACATACAAGTCTTAACAGCTGCCTATATGCTTCCAGGTAGGGATTATTACACTATTATGTCTTAAAACGATTATTAACTGCTGGAAACATACTATACCTATACTTAATATTCTAATCCACCATAAGCTAATTCGTCGGCGTCTGGTCACTATTTGATTGCTGTGTCTTAAGTGTAGGTGGAGTAGTTAATGAATTGGGCTCCTACATAACATTTTTGTGAAATGTGATGTAGAATTCTATGAAGTGGACAGAGCACTACACCTTTACACTTTATACGTAGAGCGCTATCTAGCTGGGAACGTTAATGTTACATTCCAGGTTTGTGTCTGCGTGGCGGAATCTCGAGTGAAATGTAAATTCCTTCATTCCTCTGCTTCCTAGCTCTCTGAGGCTGACATTAAAGCGACTAATAATTTTACTCACTTCAAAACTAAGTGATCGCTTACGTTCTTTTAAATTGCGTATGACATTCATTGTATTCCATCTGGCGGCTTCATTGCAGTTGAACATGATCTTTGCCACTCAATGGAAATGACTCGCGCACTTCGGAAAAGGGAAGGAAAAAAGGCGCATTTCGATTTCGTGTTTTGACAGCAAACACAGAGAAAATAGGAGTGTTCCCCGAGTAATCTCGCTGATAGGCAGTGTTCATCTACATCTACACCTACGTAGATACTCTGCAAGCCACCGTAAGATTGTGGCGGAGGGTGCCATTTACCAGTACCTATCGTGTACCCTCCTGCTCCACTCGCAAACCGAGAGAGTTGGAAATGACTGCCCTAACTTCTCGTATCTTATCTTCGTGATGCCTACGCGCGATGTATGTTGGAGGGAGCAGAATAGTTCGGCAGTCAGCTTTAAATGCCGATTATCTAAATTTTCTCAATAGTGTTTCCCGACAAGAACGCCACATTCTCACCAGGGACTCCCATTTGAGTTCCCGAAGCATCTCAGTAACACTTACATGTTGTTCGAACTTAGCGGTAACAAACCTAGGAGCGTCCTTTCAATTGTTTCGATATCTTCCCTGAATCGGACCTGTTACAGATCCCAAACACTTGAGCAATAATCAAGAAAAGGTCGCACAAGCGTCCAATACGCAGTCCCCTTTACAGATGAAACAATCTTTCCTAAAATTCTCTCAATAAACTGAAGTCGACCATTTTCCTTCCCTACCACAGTTTTCACATGCTCGTTCCATCTCAGTGCCGGCCACAGTGGCCGAGCGGTTCTAGGCGCTTCAGTCTGGAACCGCGTGACCGCTAGGGTAGCGGGTTCGAATTCTGCCTCGGGCATGGATGTGCTTGATGTCCTTAGGTTAGTTAGGTTTAATTAGTTCTAAGTTCTCGAGGACTGATGTCCTCAGATGTTAAGTCAAATAGTGCTCAGAGCCATTTGAACCATATTTTTTCCACCTCTTATCGCTTTCCCACTTTACGCCCCGATATTCAAATGACTTGACTGTGTCAAGTTGGACACTAGTAATACTGTGTCCGAACATTACAGGTATGTTGTTACTACTCTTCGCCATTAACTTACATTTTTCGACATTTAGTGCTAGCTGACGTACATCACACCAACTAAAAATTTTTTCTATGTCGTCTTGTATCTTCCTACAGGCATTCAACTTCCACACCATACCGTACACCATGGAATCATCACTAAACAACTACAGACTGCTGCCCACCCTATTCGCCAAATCTTTTATTTATATAGAGAACAACGACAGTGCTGTCACAGTTCCTTGGCGCACTCTTAACGATACCCTTGTCTCTGATGAACCCTCGCCGTTGAGGAGAACATACTGGGTTCTACTATTTAAAAAGTCTTCTAGACGCTCACATACCTGTGAACTTATTCCATACGCCCGTACTTTAGTCAACAGTCTGCAGTGGGGCAGCGTGTCAGATGCTTTCCATAAATCTAGAAATGTGGAATCTGTCTGTTACCCTTCTTCCACAGTTCTCAGTATATAATATGAGGAAACGGCAAGCTGAGTTTCACAAGAGCGATGCTTTCTGAAATCATGATGATTCGTAGACATAAGCTTCTTAGCCTCAAGAAACTTTATTATATTCCAACGAGAATGTGTTCAAGGGTTCAAATGGTTGAAATGGCTCTCAGTACTATGGGACTTAACAAAAAAAGTGGCTCTGAGCACTATGGGACTTAACATCTGTTGTCATCAGTCCCCTAGAACTTAGAACTACTTAAACCTAAGTAACCTAAGCACATCACACACATCCATGCCCGAGGCCGGATTCGAACCTGCGACCGCAGCAGTCCCGCGGTTCCGGACTGAGCGCCTAGAAACGCGAGACCACCGCGGCCGGCCTGTGTTCAAGAATTTTGCAGCAAACAGAAGTTAGGGATATTGGTCTGTAATTTTACGGGTCCGGTTCTTTTACCTTTCTTATAAAGTGAAGTCCCCTGTGCTATTTTCCAGTCACTTTGTGCTGGGCTAGAGATTCGTGATAAATTCTTTGTAAAATCGAACTAGACTTCTATCCGGAGCTGCTGATTTATTTGTTTTCAAATCTTTAGATTGCTTCTCTGTGCCACGTATGATTATTTGTATGTCGTCCATACGGGAGTCTGTGCGATGGTCAAATGACGGTACGTCTGAACGTTTCTCCTGTGTGAACGATTTCTTGAATGTGAAATTTAAAACGTCGACCCTCGTTTTGTTATCATCAACTGCCATTTCGGACTAGTCAACAAGGGACTGAAAGGAATCCTTAGATCCGCTTGTCGATTTTACATACGAGCAGAATTTTCGCGCGTTGTCTGGAAGATCTTTTGCTAAGGTGTGACGGTGATTGTTGTATGCTCCGCGCCTAGATATTTTCACAGACGCACGAATCTCTAGTAACTTCGCTAGGCGTCGTTTGTGCGTCGCCTTTTGAACTTAGAGTGCAACAGCGTCTACTTCCTCAGCATCTTACGAATTTCGTCATTAAACACTGGTGGGCCTTTTCCATCCTTTATCCACTTACTAGGCACATAACAATCCAGACCACGAGATACAATCTCCTTTAACTTTGCCCATATTTACTCTCCAGCCATCTTACTGGAACTAAGTGAGATGTTAATAACTGCTTATCTGCTCTTCCTAGCCTTGTTGATTGATTTTTAACTTTCCTAATCACACTTGCTATAATGACATCATGATCGTGTGATCCCCATTTCCATACTGACTGCCAATAAGGCCCAGCCTATTTGTAGCTACAAGATCTAAGATTTCTCCACTAATTGTGGGCTGCCGAGCTAACGGCTCAAGACAATTGTCAGAAACGTGTTCAAATGTATTTCGCATGATTGTATTTGTAGCCTCCGCAATGAATATAAAGACATCTCCGTCTATACTCGACCGCAGACTTTCACTGAATGACTAGAATTGCCACAGCGGAATCGGGTGGCCTGTAGAATCATCCAACAATTAACTTAGTTTCACCTACATATGTTTTACGTGACCAGACGACATCACTGTCACATTCAACTTCGATCTCAGCATAGACAACATTTTAGTCAACTGCAATGAAAACTCCCCCTCCTATTGCCCCTAATCAGCCTTTCCGACACACGTTCCAGGACTCACTAATTATCTCAGAGCTTTCCACTTCCGGTTTCAACCAGCTTTCAACCCCAAAAATAATTTGAGCGCGAGAACTTTCCTGGACGGCAGTGAATTCGGGAAATTTGTTACGAATACTTCGACAGTTTACTGATAAAGTCGAAGTGTCCTTGTTCTGAACGCTGTTTGACTTCCATTGCTGCATATCGACTGACGAGTGTCCATCAGAGCATCTCAAGCTACTGTCTAACCTAATGTACCTCAAGTGCGCTTCACAAGCACTCTGCTACATCAGGAGCTGCTTCCTTTGTGTGGATGACTGAAAACCATGTACGAGTATTGCACCATGCTGAGAAAAGCATCCTGATGAATTTGCTTGAGGAGATTTAATTATATGTTTACAAAAGCACAACACCACAAAATCGCCTCAATCAAAAAACCGAGTTAGCCAATGCAGCCATTCTTCAAAATTACATTTTTTTTTTTTTTTTTTTTTGTCATCAGTCTACTGACTGGTTTGATGCGGCCCGCCACGAATTCCTTTCCTGTGCTAACCTGTTCATCTCAGAGTAGCACTTGCAACCTACGACCTCAATTATTTGCTTGACGTATTCCAATCTCTGTCTTCCTCTACAGTTTTTGCCCTCTACAGCTCCCTCTAGTACCTTGGAAGTCATTCCCTCATGTCTTAGCAGATGTCCTATCATCCTGTCCCTTCTCCTTATCAGTGTTTTCCACATATTCCTCTCCTCTCCGATTCTGCGTAGAACCTCCTCATTCCTTACATTATCAGTCCACCTAATTTACAGCATTCGTCTATAGCACCACATCTCAAATGCTTCGATTCTCTTCTGTTCCGGTTTTCCCACAGTCCATGTTTCACTACCATACAATGCTGTACTCCAGACGTACATCCTCAGAAATTTCTTCCTCAAATTAAGGCCGGTATTTGATATTAGTAGACTTCTCTTGGCCAGAAATGCCTTTTATGCCATAGCGAGTGTGCTTTTGATGTCCTCCTTGCTCCGTCCGTCATTGGTTATTTTACTGCCTAGGTAGCAGAATTCCTTAACTTCATTGACTTCGTGACCATCAATCCTGATGTTGAGTTTCTCGCTGTTCTCATTTCTACTATTTCTCATTACCTTCGTCTTTCGCCGATTTACTCTCAAACCATACTGTGTACTCATTAGACTGTTCGTTCTGTTCAGCAGATCATTTAATTCTTCTTCACTTTCACTCAGGATAGCAATGTCATCAGCGAATCGTATTATTGATATCCTTTCACCTTGTATTTTAATTCCACTACTGAACCTTTCTTTTATTTCCGTCATTGCTTCCTCGATGTACAGATTGAAGAGTAGGGGCGAAAGGCTACAGCCTTGTCTTACACCCTTCTTAATACGAGCACTTCGTTCTTGTTCGTCCACTCTTATTATTCCCTCTTGGTTGTTGTACATATTGTATATGACCCGTCTCTCCCTATAGCTTACCCCTACTTTTTTCGGAATCTCGAACAGCTATCACCATTTAATATTGTCGAACGCTTTTTCCAGGTCGATAAATCCTATGAAAGTGAAAGTGTCTTGATTTTTCTTTAGCCTTGCTTCCATTATTAGCCGTAACGTCAGAATTGCCCCTCTCGTTCCTTTACTTTTCCTAAAGCCAAACTGATCGTCACCTAGTGCATTCTCAATTTTTTTTTCCATTCTTCTGTATATTATTCTTGCAAGCAGCTTCGTGCATGTGCTGTTAAGCTGATTGTGCGATAATTCTCGCACTTGTCAGCTCTTGCCGTCTTCGGAATTGTGTGGATGATGCTTTTCCGAAAGTCAGATGGTATATCGCCAGAATCATATATTCTACACACCAACGTGAATAGTCGTTTTGTTGCCGCTTCCCCCAATAACTTTAGAAATTCTGATGGAATGTTATCTATCCCTTCTGCCTTATTTGACCGTAAGTTCTCCAAAGCTCTTTTAAGAGTGTGCTCCCTGCCGTCGTTGGATAAGCAGCTGCAGCAGCAAGTCGTATACTCCTAGCTCACTCATTTGCTACATAGTTTAATTCTTAATTCCTTTGCGAGATTTTGGTACTTGCATTGTCTAATTCATAAATTTCTGGCGTATTATAGTATTTGAGAATTGTAGCATCGCGTTTTAGTACCTGAATAGTGTAAATTCGCGTAGTCTCCTTCCGCCGCCGAGCAGTGTGTCAGCAGTGCGCAAGTAGCAGCATTACTGCATTTACTAGGCAATCTTGTATTTCAATAACCGTTTAAATTTTGTCGATTTGTTTGCGCTCTCAGTAGATTAGTTCAGACGTTCTTTGCACAACAGTTTTTAGCATGGATAGGAACTGCAACTGCTGTGTTCGGATGCAGGCTGAGTTGGCATCCCTTCGCTCCCAGCTTCAGGCAGTGTTGGCTTCGGTCACACAGCTTGAGGCTGTTGCCAATGGGCATCACAGTGGGGGTCCAGATAGGGGTTTGTCGGAGACGGCCAGCTCGTCCCACGCATCCCCCGATCGGACTACGACTGTGGTTGCCCGGGATACTGCCCGCATTGAGGCTGATCCCTCACCTGTGGTAGAGTGGGAGGTCGTCTCAAGGTGTGGCAGGGGGCGAAAGACATTCCGGAGGGCTGAACGGAAGGCCTCTCCAGTTTGTCTGACGAACCGGTTTCAGGCTCTGTCTCAGGCTGATACTGATCTTCGGCCTGACATGGCTGCTTGTCCTGTTCCAGAGGTTGCCCCTCAGTCTGCAAGATCCGGGCAGTCGCAGTGGCAGCAAGAGAGGGGAAGAAAACCAATGTGCACTCCGTGTGCATACCGAGGGGAGTCATTCCAGATGTGGAAAGGGTCCTTCCGGATGCCATGAAGAATACAGGGTGCACCCATCTTCAGTTGGTCGCTGATGTCGGCACCAATGATGTGTGTCGCTATGGATCCGAGGAAATCCTCTCTGGCTTCCGGCGACTATCGGATTTGGTGAAGACTGCCTGTCTCACTAGCGGGATGAAAGCAGAGCTCACCATCTGCAGCATCGTCGACAGGACTGACTGCGGACCTTTGGTACAGAGCCGAGTGGAGCGTCTGAATCAGAAGCTGAGACAGTTCTGCGACCGTGTGGGCTGCAGGTTCCTCGACTTGCGCCATAGGGTGGTGGGGTCTCGGGTTCCGCTGGATAGGTCAGGAGTCCACTACACGCAACAAGCGGCTACACGGGTAGCAGGGGTTGTGTGGCGTGGGCTGGGCGGTTATTTAGGTTAGATGGCCTTGGGAAAGTACAGAAAGGGCAACAGCCTAAACGGGTGCAGGGCAAAGTCAGGACATGCGGGGGCCAAGCAGCAATCGGTATTGTAATTGTAAACTATCGAAGCTGCGTTGGTAAAGTACCGGAACTCCAAGCGCTGATAGAAAGCACCGAAGCCGAAATCGTTATAGGTACAGAAACCTGGTTGAAGACAGAGATAAATTCTGCCGAAATTTTTACAAAGGCACAGACGGTGTTTGGAAAGGATAGATTGCATGCAACCGGTGGTGGAGTGTTCGTCGCTGTTAGTAGTAGTTTAACCTGTAGTGAAATAGAAGTGGATTGTTCCTGTGAATTATTATGGGTGGAGGTTACACTCAACAAACGAGCTAGGTTAATAATTGGCTCCTTTTACCGAGCTCCCGACTCAGCAGCATTAGTGGCAGAACAACTGAGAGAAAATTTGGAATACATTTCACATAAATTTTCTCAGCATGTTATAGTCTAAGGTGGAGATTTCAATTTACCAGATATAGACTGGGACACTCAGATGTTTAGGACGGGTGGTAGGGACAGAGCATCGAGTAACGTTATACTGAGGGCACTATCCGAAAATTACCTCGAACAATTAAACAGAGAACCGACTCGTGGAGATAACATCTTGGACCTACTGATAACAAATAGACCCGAACTTTTCGACTCTGTATGTACATAATAGGGAATCAGTGATCATAAGGCCGTTGCAGCATCCCTGAATATGGAAGTTAGTAGGAATATAAAAAAAGGGAGGAAGGTTTATCTGTTTAGCAAGAGTAATAGAAGGAAGATTTCAGACTATCTAACAGATCAAAACGAAAATTTCTGTTCCGACACTGACAATGTTGAGTGTTTATGGGAAAAGTTCAAGGCAATCGTAAAATGCGTTTTAGACAGGTACGTGCCGAGTAAAACTGTGAGGGACGGGAAAAACCCACCGTGGTAGAACAACAAAGTTAGGAAACTACTGCGAAAGCAAACAGAGCTTCACTCTAAGTTTAAACGCAGCGAAAACCTCTCAGATAAACAGAAGCTAAACGATGTCAAAGTTAGCGTAAGGAGAGCTATGCGTGAAGCGTTCAGTGAATTCGTAAGTAAAATTCTATGTACCGACTTGACAGAAAATCCTAGGAAGTTCTGGTCTTACGTTAAATCAGTAAGTGGCTCAAAACAGCATATCCAGACACTCCGGGATGATGATGGCATTGAAACAGAGGATGACACGCGTAAAGCTGAAATACTAAACACCGTTTTCCAAAGATGTTTCACAGAGGAAGACCGCACTGCAGTTCGTTCTCTAAATCCTCGCACAAACGAAAAAATGGCTGACATCGAAATAAGTGTCCAAGGAATAGAAAAGCAACTGGAATCACTCAGCAGAGGAAAGTCCACTGGACTTGACGGGATACCTTTTCGATTCTACACAGAGTACGCGAAAGAACTTGTCCCCCTTCTAACAGCCGTGTACCGCAAGTCTCTAGAGGAACGGAAGGTTCCAAATGATTGGAAAAGAGTACAGGTAGTCCCAGTCTTCAAGAAGGGTCGTCGAGCAGATGCGCAAAACTATAGACCTATATCTCTGACGTCGATCTGTTGTAGAATTTTAGAACATGCTTTTTACTCGAGTATCATGTCGTTTTTGGAAACCCAGAATCTACTATGTAGGAATCAACATGGATTCCGGAAACAGCGATCGTGTTAGACCCAATTCACTTTATTTTTTCATGAGACCCTGAAAATATTAGATACAGGCTCCCAGGTAGATGCTATTTTTCTTGACTTCCGGAAGGCGTTCGATACAGTTCAGCACTGTCGCCTGATAAACAAAGTAAGAGCCTACGGAATATCAGACCAGCTGTGTGGCTGGATTGAAGAGTTTTTAGCAAACAGATCACAGCATGTTGTTATCGATGGAGAGACGTCTACAGACGTTAAATTAACCTCTGGCGTGCCACAGGAGAGTGTTATGGGACCATTGCTTTTCACAATATATATAAATGACCTAGTAGATAGTGTCGGAAGTCCCATGCGGCTTTTCGCGGATGATGCTGTAGTATACAGAGAAGGTTCAGCATTAGAAAATTGTAGCGATATGCAGGAAGATCTGCAGCGGATAGGCACTTGGTGCAGGGAGTGGCAACTGACCCTTAACATAGACAATTTAATGTATTGCGAATACATAGAAAGAAGGATCCTTTATTGTATGATTATATGATAGCGGAACAAACACTGGTAGCAGTTACTTCTGTAAAATATCTGGGAGTATGCATGCGGAACGATTTGAAGTGGAATTACCATATAAAATTAAATGTTGGTAAGGCGGGTACCAGGTTGAGATTCATTGGGGGAGTCCTTAGAAAATGTAGTCCATCAACAAAGGAGGTGGCTTACAAAACACTTGTTCGACCCATACTTGAGTATTGCTCATCAGTGTGGGATCCGTACCAGATCTGGTTGACGGAGGTGATAGAGAAGATCCAAAGAAGAGCGGCGCGTTTCGTTACAGGGTTATTTGGTAACCGTGATAGCGTTACGGAGATGTTTAGCAAACTCAAGTGGCAGACTCTGCAAGAGAGGCGTTCTGCATCGCGGTGTAGCTTGCTCGCCAGGTTTCCTGAGGGTGCGTTTCTGGATGAGGTATCGAATATATTGCTTCCCCCTACTTATACCTCCCGAGGAGATCATGAATGTAAAATTAGAGAGATTAGAGCGCGCACGGAGGCTTTCAGACAGTCGTTCTTCCCGCGAACCATACGCGACTGGAACAGGAAAGGGAGGTAATGACAGTGGCACGTAAAGTGCCCTCCAGCACACACCGTTGGGTTGCTTGCGCAGTATAAATGTGGATTTAGATGTAGATGTAACTTCCGATTCTAATATTGGCTCCCCTATCACTTCTAAATCGACTCCTGTTTCTTCTTCTATCACATCAGACAAATCTTCACCCTCATAGAGGCTATCAAAGTATTCTTTCCACCTATCTGCTCTCTCCTCTGCATTTAACAGTAGAATTCCCGTTGCACTCTTTACGTTACCACCCTTGCTTTTAATGTCACGAAAGGTTATTTTGACTTTCCTGTATGCTGAGTCTGTCCTTCCCACATTCATATCTTTTTCGATGTCTTCACATTTTTCCTGCATCCATGTCGTCTTAGCTTCCCTGCACTTCCTATTTATTTCATTCCTCAGCGACTTGTATTTCTGTATTCCTGATTTTCCCGGAACATGTTTGTACTTCTTCCTTTCATCAATCAACTGAAGTATTTCTTCTGTTACCCATGGTTTCTTCGCAGCTACATTCTTTGTACCTACGTTTTCCTTCCCAACTTCTGTGATGGCCCTTTTTAGAGATGTCCATTCTTCTTCAACTGTACTGCCTACTGCGCAATTCCTTATTGCTGTATCTATAGCGTTAGAGAACTTCAAACGTATCTCGTCATTCCTTAGTACTTCCGTATCCCACTTTTTTGCGTATTGATTCTTCCTGACTAATGTCTTGAACTTCAGCCTACTCTTCATCACTACTATATTGCGATCTGAGTCTATATCTGCTCCTGGGTACGCCAAAAAATCCAGTATCTGATTTCGGAATCTCTGTCTGACCATGATGTATTCTAATTGAAATCTTCCCGTACCTCCCGACCTTTTCCAAGTATACTTCCTCCTCTTGTGATTCTTGAACAGGGTATTCGCTATTACTAGCTGAAACTTGTTACAGAACTCAATTAGTCTTTCTCCTCTTTCATTCCTTGTCCCAAGCCCATATTCTCCTGTAACCTTTTCTTCTACTCTTTCCCCTACAACAGCATTCCAGTCGCCCATGACTATTACATTTTCGTCCCCGTTTACATATTGCATTACCCTTTCAATATCCTCATACACTTTCTCTATCTGTTCATCTTCAGCTTGCGTCGTCGGCATGTATACCTGGACTATCGTTGTCGGTGTTGGTCTTTTGTCGATTCTGATTAGAACAACCCGGTCACTGAACTGTTCACAGTAACACACCCTCTGCCCTACCTTCCTATTCATAACGAATCCTACACCTGTTATACAATTTTCTGCTGCTGTTGATATTACCTGATACTCATCTGACCAGAAATCCTTGTCTTCCTTCCACTTCACTTCACTGACCCCTGCTATATCTAGATTGAGCCTCTGCATTTCCCTTTTCAGATTTTCTAGTTTCCCTACCACGTTCGAGCTTCTGACATTCCACGCCCCGACTCGTAGAACGTTATCCTTTCGTTGATTATTCAATCTTTTTCTGATGGCAACCTCCCCCTTGGCAGTCCCATCCCGGAGATCCGAATGGCGGACTAATCCGGAATCTTTTGCCAATGGAGAGATCATCATGACACTTCTTCAAATACAGGCCACATGTCCTGTGGATACACGTTACGTGTCTTTAATGCAGTGGTTTCCATTGCCTTCTGCATCCTCATGTCGTTGATCATTGCTAATTCTTCCGCCTTTAGGGGCAATTTCCCACCCCTGGGACAAGAGAGTGCCCTGAACCTCTACCCGCTCCTCCGCCCTCTTTGACAAGGCCGTTGGCAGAATGAGGCTGACTTCTTATGTCGAAAGTCTTCGGCCGCCAATGCTGATTATTTATCAAAATTTAGGTAGTGGCGGGCATCGAACCCGGGACCCTTTGATTATGAATCAAAGATGCTACCCCTAGACCACGGGTACACAATTTCGTTCACCTGCTTTTAAATTTTTATTAAAGAAATACAATTTCCTAATATTTGTATTACTTATATATGCACATCCATACCTGTGCTTTCTACATATGCCGTAATATGTCCTTAGTTGTATCATTTATTTATGTTTGTCTGGCCCTCATCATTTACTTTTGTCCCAATTTACACCATAATATTTACGTAATATCACTGCAGTAACACTTTATAACTGACTGCTTTATTTGTTTATCTTAATTTCAATGAGCGCTCTTCCAATGTAAAAAGTAAGTAATGTAACATTAGTAATTTGTAAATGTCTACTGTCACATACATGCACATAACGAAACATCTCTGAGAGTGAAATTCTTAGTCATTGATATGGTTGTAACATCGCCACCTTTGTATTCATATCTCCATGTGATGAAACTTCTAAATGTGTGAGTGGTGCGTTACATTATACACACACACACACACACACATATATATATATATATATATATATATATATATATATATATATATATAATGTCCATTATACAGTTTTCGATGCTGCAAGATGATAAGCAACCTGCACTGGATCGTAATGGTACCGATTGTTTATTGTAAGTAACCCAACCATCTTCTATTTAATAACAGTTTTTTTACGCCACTTAAAATCGTCGTGAGGCACAGTAACAATTAAAATGACATTGTCTGACATCTTGTTTTGGTTGTAGTGCATCACTATCCCAAGGAAGTTTCGTCAAGTGGGGAAACAAAACACGAAGTATAATGTAAAACGTGAACCAGCCGTCTCAAGATGAATCTATCGGCTCGAAACCGGTAATGGCAATATTTAAATAAATAAATAGCATTGTAAAAAGTGGCCGGTTGCTATAATCTTCTGTTTAAGCGTAAACCTGTAACTGCATTCCAGTCCTTCTGAGCTGTTCCTATGCATTTCTGTTATTAAGTCACTAGTCCTTTCCTACAAGGACATTACATAATTACAAATGTAATTTAAATGCGAAGATCAGAAGATGCTTTATTGAAAACTGAATCAGTCGTAGACATACTTAAAAAATTTGTTCATATTAATATGTTTTTCGATGTTAAAAGACAAAAATACACTCCTGGAAATAGAAAAAAGAACACATTGACACCGGTGTGTCAGACCCACCATACTTGCTCCGGACACTGCGAGAGGGCTGTACAAGCAATGATCACACGCACGGCACAGCGGACACACCAGGAACCGCGGTGTTGGCCGTCGAATGGCGCTAGCTGCGCAGCATTTGTGCACCGCCGCCGTCAGTGTCAGCCAGTTTGCCGTGGCATACGGAGCTCCATCGCAGTCTTTAACACTGGTAGCATGCCGCGACAGCGTGGACGTGAACCGTATGTGCAGTTGACGGACTTTGAGCGAGGGCGTATAGTGGGCATGCGGGAGGCCGGGTGGACGTACCGCCGAATTGCTCAACACGTGGGGCGTGAGGTCTCCACAGTACATCGATGCTGTCACCAGTGGTCGGCGGAAGGTGCACGTGCCCGTCGACCTGGGACCGGACCGCAGCGACGCACGGATGCACGCCAAGACCGTAGGATCCTACGCAGTGCCGTAGGGGACCGCACCGCCACTTCCCAGCAAATTAGGGACACTGTTGCTCCTGGGGTATCGGCGAGGACCATTCGCAACCGTCTCCATGAAGCTGGGCTACGGTCCCGCACACCGTTAGGCCGTCTTCCGCTCACGCCCCAACATCGTGCAGCCCGCCTCCAGTGGTGTCGCGGCAGGCGTGAAAGGAGGGACGAATGGAGACGTGTCGTCTTCAGCGATGAGAGTCGCTTCTGCCTTGGTGCCAATGATGGTCGTATGCGTGTTTGGCAGCGTGCAGGTGAGCGCCACAATCAGGACTGCATACGACCGAGGCACACAGGGCCAACACCCGGCATCATGGTGTGGGGAGCGATCTCCTACACTGGCCGTACACCACTGGTGATCGTCGAGGGGACACTGAATAGTGCACGGTACATGCAAACCGTCATCGAACCCATCGTTCTACCATTCCTAGACCGGCAAGGGAACTTGCTGTTCCAACAGGACAATGCACGTCTGGATGTACCCCGTGCCACCCAACGCGCTCTAGAAGGTGTAAGTCAACTACCCTGTCCAGCAAGATCTCCGGATCTGTCCCCCATTGAGCATGTTTGGGACTGGGTGAAGCGTCGCCTCACGCGGTCTGCACGTCCAGCACGAACGCTGGTCCAACTGAGGCGCCAGGTGGAAATGGCATGGCAAGCCGTTCCACAGGACTACATCCAGCATCTCTACGATCGTCTCCATGGGAGAATAGCAGCCTGCATTGCTGCGAAAGGTGGATATACACTGTACTAGTGCCGACATTGTGCATGCTCTGTTGCCTGTGTCTATGTACCTGTGGTTCTGTCAGTGTGATCATGTGATGTATCTGACCCCAGGAACGTGTCAATAAAGTTTCCCCTTCCTGGGACAATGAATTCACGGTGTTCTTATTTCAATTTCCAGGAGTGTATGTTGAGGTTTAGGTTATATCATCGTCATCTACGACAAACGCTGTTAAGTGGCCTCGTAACGGGATTCATTATCGTTACCTGAGATGACAAGCCGCTGCAGGAGCCGTACCACAAATCTGTACTGCAGTCTTCTTCAGAATGCCTTCTATTTATTTGCCCAGATCGCTATGTCAACATGTCAGTGGTTTACTAGTTTCGATAATATAAATCGCCATCTTGAGGTCCATAAAACAGCACTGGTAGTTACACCACACAATAATTTACGCTACTCTGTCGCAATAAGCTCGTACATAGTGCACAAGATAGTCGAGCCTTTACAGTAATGATATGGTTGAGTATCTGTCATTTTTTCGGAAGAATCTTTTTTAGTTACATGCTTTGTTCAGAAAGCGTGAAATTTAATAGGTTGAGACATAGGTAGATATTCTGTTACTATTAAGAGCTAGACCGAGGGAGATTAGGAAAGTAAAGTCCGATCGGTCCCAAAACGGAAACCATTGCGAGAAGCGAAAATATATATTTTTTTAAATCAACACACTGACATTTTAGTGTATTATTACTTATGTAATTACGACCCAGGCATTGGATTTTTACGCCGTTTTCAAGTGATTAAGCTTATGTCATTAACATTTACAGCAGGACATCAAGCTCAAAACTGGCCATAAACTAAGAAACACATAGGCTCTCCATGAAATCTGGCACTTTGAGGTTGATGTACTGAAATATATGTTAATGTCATAAACTCAGTTACTTGACAATGGCATAAAAGGCCGCAGCCTGGGTCGTAATTAAAAAAAAAACAATAAAACAGTCAAATTGCGCTGTGTTTCATTTAAAGATTATTGTATGACTGTTGCTCAGCAACATCAAAAACTGTTTACCGAAAATATTTTATTTGCAACAAGTTGCTACACCTTGCAGTTGCATCTCTAAATAGTCACCGCTCCGACTTACATATCTGACGTAGCTTTGTACGATCTTTCCCATACCATCGTCACAGAAGCTATCTGTCTATGTTTTCCGATTATTTAACCTATCTACAGCTCGTAGTCTGTGCCAAAGCGTTGTCTTTATAGCCAGTTAGTCCTATGAGTAGAGGCAGGGATGAAACTCGGCCTCAGACAGTTTCGGGCTGTGTTGAGGGTGATCGAACACTTCCCATCGAAAACGCTGCAGAGGCATCTTGATTGCCCTAGCAAAGTGTGGCCAAGGATCGTCATGAAGAAGGAAATGCATGACAGTTATATTATGTGGGCTGCACGATACCAGGTTAAGTCTGTCACCTGGCCTTCATACATGGCGAGAGATGCTGTTTTCTTGGAACCTTTATGTGCTCACTTTGAGCTCTGAACTGGAATGAGCGACGTGACGCGCTCGACGAGCACAGTAGAGACACTGCACACACACCTACGCAAAGCTTTATCGGATATTCGCTTTTGTTATGATTTCGCACTTTACTTTCGGAACAGCCCTCGTAGATCAAGAGATAGCAGATGAGGTGTTGATTAAGGATGTAGAGCTCAATGCTGAATTCCGAAATTTAAGGAGTACGAGAGCATATTTGTCACGAAAGTTACTTCCTTACGTCTCAACACACTTCCCATCTTCGCATCGTTATTTCTAATCCGTGTTTCTCACATATTTGTATCTTCTCACATTCTATGGACACACTTCTAATTTCTTGTCCCACCATTACAGTCAGCTTTGAGCATCCGTTTGTAACACCACGTTGAAAAGTTTCAGTTCTCCCCTTTCTGATTTCACACAGTGCATGACTCCCATGACGCAGACCTATGTGTGCACCAGATATATACTGGTGTCAAAAATTAAAGCACAAGAAGGAAATGTTGCAAGGTTGCGTTTATTATGCCAGAGAGCAGTACAAACAGTTGATAGTAAAGTAACGAATACAAAACGTAAACAACTGTAACCTGCACAACAGTAGAGAAAACTATCCAGGGTCTTTCTCCACGATTTTGTGCACACATTCCGACAACTGGTTAATGTACTCAGTATGGGGTGTGACCGCTACTGGCAGCAAAGCAGACCTCACAACGACGGGGCATTCTGTGGATGATCTTATCAGCCTCATGTTGAGGCAATAACACCTATTCCTCCTGCAGAGCAGCTCGCTTTACAGTGGCTGGTGGATGCTGACGTGATGGAAATCTTCTCCCTACTGCATTCCTGACAACCTCTGAGGGATTCAAATCGGGAGAGGGAGTAGGCGACGGCACGCTCGCATTTTCTTCAGTTTCCAAGGAAACATCAGCCACATGTGCTCTATGAGAGCGAGCATTATCGTCCATCAATATGAAGTCTGGTTCTACTGCACATTTCAACAACCGCGAATGAAGTCCCAAGATCTCGTCACGATACCTGACAGCAGTTAGAGCTTGCCAATTCACCCGCAGAATTTCATGAAGAAACATAATCCTGCCTACACATTCCACAATGTTTTGGTTACCGTATCATGTTCCGCGTTCCCTCCGAATGGGAATCCATTGAGAATCGCTCTCCAGACTGTCGGGTCTTATCTGTGAAAACGACATTGGCCCACTGCTCTATCATCCAGGTGGCATGTTGATGACTCCACTCTAGACATACCCTTCTGCGAAGACGCGTCACAGCTAGAAATACAGCAGATCTCCAACATTTAAGCCTTCTGCACACCATTTGCCTCGATACAACACGTCCAGTGGACGCAGCGAACTTCCACGCCAGTTTCTGTGCGGTACTAAAGCGGTACTGTCGTTACCTTACAGCCACATAACGGTCCTCACTTCTGAAGTCACGCATGGTGTCACATCCACGACACAAATTTTAGCCACAGTGCAACGAGAGGAAATTATGCCTGTAACAGTTATAAACATTATCTGTCCGACGTATGAAAAAACAGTGAAATAAAACGAAAAATACTAATTATTTATATAATATTTTATGATGTAATTGGACATATCGATGTGTATCATACAAAGACAATGATAATTGTAAATTCCTTTTATTATCTGCGTTTGTCTTCCTTTGTTTTTACCTTTTGTTAGTTGGCTTTTGTAGGTTGCGGACGCGAGACGTGCATGAAACTGAGGTCTGTTAAGAAATTCTAATTATTTGTTAATTATTACTTTAGAATTGAGTTCATTATTATTATAAATATGAGTGAATAATTATTTGTAAATATAATTCCTCCCTCAACAAGCATTAACTGTGTCAATTATTTCTTTCCGCTGCAAGGAGCGCAGCCATTGATGACAGCGATTTGTATCGCGTTTTTATCTTGTTTCTTACGAAAGTATCAAAAGTTTGCTTGATGAAAATTAGTCTAAATAGAGCACAACATGAAAGCAAAGTTTAATAAGCATTTCAAATACTTATTCTGTTAAAAGGGAATTCGCTCTAACAATAGAAAGTCTCCTTCAATTGTCTGCCGCCATCTTGACAATTATCTCAGCGGCAAATTCAAATACGCAACTCTGCAGACAGAAATGCCGAAGTTAATATAAATGTGTAAAAATAAATGTGCACCGGTGGTCGCGAACTCATTTTAATGAAAATAATTCGAATCAGATTGGTTCTTTAAGAAACAGTGCTCATAGCACGATCCATATAACAAACTTTTCTTGCTGATGTACGGAGCCGAAATTAATTACGCACGAGTTGCGAAAGATATTGTTTCAGGTAACATACGTACGTCAGTGTTGTGCGTGGCTGATATTCGGTGGTTTTAATGATCATTTTGCTGAAGATAACTGCTTCCATCTTAATAGTTGTACAGAATCTGTTGTATGAACTGTGACTTAGTGACACTTACACAACTTACAGACAACACTTTAACACAACGTTAACTTGGAGTTTTTTAGCAACTTGGCCAAATGTTTAGCTGGGAGAAAAATTATTTAGTAATTACACACTGTAATAAAATAAGATTATTATTTTCATTTACAAATTAGTTAAATACCAAACCACTTAATAACACAGCGAACGCCACAATGGTGGGCCCTCTCTTGCCTGCATGATACAGTTTCGATCTCTATAAACTGGCCCCACATCCAAGAAAAAACAGATTGACTCACATTAAACAATCGGTCACATCAGTTTGCGGCCGGTTTTGTGGCCGAGTGGTTCTAGGCGCTTCAGTCTTGCACTGCGCGACCGCTAAGGGCGCAGGATCGAATCCTGCCTAGGGAATGGATGTGTGTGATGTCCTTAGGTTAGTAACGTTTAAGTAGTTCTAAGTTCTAGGGGACTGATGACCTCAGATGTTAAATCCTATAGTAGAGCCATTTTTGAACATCAGTTTGCGACTGTTCAGCTTCCTTTCTTTCAATGGCCCTCCACACACAGAATCTGTTAGGCATCTTCTCTGTGCCACATTGCACCGTCTGTGACTGTGTACACAGGGACTGCGGACGTGGAGCTACCCTGCATCCATTATCTCGTTTCATAGGTGCCCTGACCTCAAGGTTGGCTTGGTCGTGCGTTGACCGGAATGCCGTCTTGCGTCCTGAACACGAGCTTACGGGCATCTGGTTGACAGTTTGTGTGATTATATCGTGAATAAGACACAGGATGAAGATAAAAACAGATTGTTGTTGTTGTTGTGGTCTTCAGTCCGGAGACTGGTTTGATGCAGCTCTCCATGCTACTCTATCCTATGCAAGCTTCTTCATCTCCCAGTACCTACTGCAACCTACATCCTTCTGAATCTGCTTAGTGTATTCATCTCTTGGTCTCCCTCTACGATTTTTACCCTCCACGCTGTCCTCCTATGCTACATTTGTGATCCTTTGATGCCTCATAACATGTCCTACCAACCGATCCCTTCTTCTAGTCAAGTTGTGCCACAAACTTCTCTTCTCCCCAATCCTATTCAATACCTCCTCATTAGTTACGTGATCTACCCACCTTATCTTCAGCATTCTTCTGTAGCACCACATTTCGAAAGCTTCTATTCTCTTCTTGTCCAAACTGGTTATCGTCCATGTTTCACTTCCATACATGGCTACACTCCATACAAATACTTTCAGAAACGACTTCCTGACACTTAAATCTATACTCGATGTTAACAAATTTCTCTTCTTGAGAAACGCTTTCCTTGCCATTGCCATTGCCATTTTATATCCTCTCTACTTCGACCATCATCAGTTATTTTACTCCCTAAATAGCAAAACTCCTCTACTACTTTAAGTGTCTCATTTCCTAATCAAATCCCCTCAGCATCACCCGATTTAATTTGACTACATTCCATTATCCTCGTTATGCTTTTGTTGATGTTCATCTTATATCCTCCTTTCAAGACACTGTCCATTCCATTCAACTGCTCTTCACAGTCCTTTGCTGTCTCTGACAGAATTACAATGTCATCGGCGAACCTTAAAGTTTTTGTTTCTTCTCCATGGATTTTAATACCGACTCCAAATTTTTCTTTTGTTTCCATTACTGCTTGCTCAATATACAGATTGAATAACATCGGGGAGAGGCTACAACCCTGTCTCACTCCTTTCGCAACCACTGCTTCCCTTTCATGCCCCTCGACTCTTATAACTGCCATCTGATTTTTGTACAAATTGTAAATAGCCTTTCGCTCCTTGTATTTTACCCCTGCCACCTTCAGAATTTGAAAGAGATTATTCCAGTTAACGTTGTCAAAAGCTTTCTCTAAGTCTACAAATGCTAGAAACGTAGGTTTACCTTTTCTTAATCTCACGTGTTCCAACATTTCTACAGAATCCAAACTGATCTTCCCCGAGGTCCGCTTCTACCAGTTTTTCCATTCGTCTGTAAAGAATTCGCGTTAGTATTTCGCAGCTGTGACTAATTAAACTGATAGTTCGGTAATTTTCACATCTGTTAACACCTGCTTTCTTTGGGATTGGAATTATTATATTCTTCTTGAAGTCTGTGGGTATTTCACCTGTTTCAAACATCTTGCTCACCAGATGGTAGAGTTTTGTCATGACTGGCTCTCCTAAGGCCATCAGTAGTTCTAATGGAATGTTGTCTACTCCCGTGGCCTTGTTTCGACTCAGGTCTTTCATTGCTCTGTCAAACTCTTCACGCAGTATCGTATCTCTCATTTCATCTTCATCTACATCCTCTTACATTTCCATAATATTGTCCTCAAGTACATCGCCCTTGTACAAACCCTCTATATACTCCTTCCGCCTTTCTGCCTTCCCTTCTTTGCTTAGAACTGGGTTGCCATCTGAGCTCTTGATATTCATACAAGTGGTTCTCTTCTCTCCAAAGGTCTCTTTAATTTTCCTGTAGGCAGTATCTATCTTACCCCTAGTGAGACAAACCTCTACAGCCTTACATTTGTCCTCTAGCCATCCCTGCTTAGCCATTTTGCACTTCCTGTCGATCTCATTTTTGGGACGTTTGTATTCCTTTGCCTGCTTCATTTACTGTATTTTTATATTTTCTCCTTTCATCAATTAAATTCAATATTTCTTCTGTTACCCAAGGATTTCTATTAGCCGTCGTCTTTTTACCTACTTGATCGTCTGCTGCCTTCACTACTTCATCCCTCAGAGCTACCCATTCTTCTTCTACTGTATTTCTTTCCCCCATTCCTGTCAATTGTTCCCCTATGCGCTCCCTGAAACTCTCTACAACCTCTGGTTCTTTCAGTTTATCCACGTCCCATCTCCTTAAATTCCCACCATTTTGCAGTTTCTTCAGTTTCAATCTGCAATTCATAACCAATAGATTGTGGTCAGAATCCACATCTGTCCCTGGAAATGTCTTACTATTTAAAACCTGGTTCCTAAATCTCTGTCTTACCATTATATAACCTATCTGATACCTTTTAGTATCTCCAGGATTCTTCCAGGTATACAACCTTCTTTTATGATTCTTGAACCAAGTGTTAGCTATGATTAAGTTATGCTCTGTGCAAAATTCTACAAGGCGGCTTCCTCTTTCATTTCTTCCCCCCAACCCATATTCACCTACTATGTTTCCTTCTCTCCCATTTCCTACTGACGAATTCCAGTCACCCATGACTATTAAATTTTCGTCTCCCTTCACTACCTGAATAATTTCTTTTATCTCGTCATACATTTCATCAATTTCTTCATCATCTGCAGAGCTAGTTGGCATATAAACTTGTACTACTGTAGTAGGCATGGGCTTTGTGTCTATCTTGGCCACAATAATGCGTTCACTATGCTGTTTGTAGTAGCTAACCCGCACTCCTATTTTTTTATTCATTATTAAACCTACTCCTGCATTACCCCTATTTGATTTTGTATTTATAACCCTGTAATTACCTGACCAAAAGTCTTGTTCCTCTTGCCACCAAACTTCACTAATTCCCACTATATCTAACTTTAACCTATCCATTTCCCTTTTTAAATTTTCTAACCTACCTTCCCGATGAAGGGATCAGACATTCCACGCTCTGATTCGCAGAACGCCAGTTTTCTTTCTCCTGATAACGACGTCCTCTTGAGTAGTCCCCACCCGGAGATCCGAATGGGGGACTATTTTACCTCCGGAATATTTTACCCAAGAGGACGCCATCATCAGTTAATCATACAGTAAAGCTGCATGTCCTCGGGAAGAATTACGGCTGTAGTTTCCCCTTGCTTTCAGCCGTTCGCAGTACCAGCACAGCAAGGCCGTTTTGGTTATTGTTACAAGGCCAGATCAGTCAATCATCCAGACTGTTGCCCCTGCAACTACTGCAAAGGCTGCTGGCCCTCTTCAGGAACCACATGTTTGTCTGGCCTCTCAACAGATACCCCTTTGTTGTGGTTGCACTTACGGTACGGCCATCTGTATGGCCGAGGCACGCAAGCCTCCCCACCAACGGCAAGGTCCATGGTTCATGGGGGAAGAAAAAAAAAACAGATGGTTGCTTCGAATAAAATGTTCTCGGGTTTCCAACAGCGTCAATTGCTTAAAACTGCACGAGCTTTCGGCGAAACATTCCTTGGCCATTGTCAAGTGTTATGACTGCTAGTGAG
Source organism: Schistocerca serialis cubense (assembly GCF_023864345.2). Taxonomy (NCBI): domain Eukaryota; kingdom Metazoa; phylum Arthropoda; class Insecta; order Orthoptera; family Acrididae; genus Schistocerca; species Schistocerca serialis. The sequence goes on along the minus strand of NC_064643.1, from coordinate 736,735,845 downwards.
CTGCCGGCAGTGACGTTACTGGTGCCCGTGACATTGCCATATACGGGCATGTTTTGAGTCGGCGTTCGATGTGCCCTCTTCAACCGCGCGATCGCTGGATCCCACGCAGCGCTGAGCAACAAGCCACCGTCTCTATTCAGGGTGTTTGCGATGATTTTTATTCCAATAGCTTCCTTTATTAAACTGTCCCAGAAGCCGTTAGGGCGAGCCACGACAGAGGTGCCGTCAAATTTTATGTGCTGACCTTATTCTAACGCATGTTCAGCTAACGCAGATTTATCTGGATAGCGTAGGCGATAATCCCCCTTATGTTCTTTCCTGCGTTGTTCCATAGTGCGCACTGTTTGTCCGATGTGCTTCTGGCCACACTCACAAGGTATTTCGCAGACTCCAGGTGTTCTGTGACCTACTGCGTCTTTAACTGGTCTCAGTAATTGACGGATTTGCGTTGGAGGCCGGAAGATTGATTTAATCTTGTGTCTTTTCAACAGGTGGCTTATCTTTCTCGGCACAGAGCCACAGAATGGCAGCCAAGAAAAATTCTTTTCTTGCTATTCGTCGGTGGTCTTATTCTGACGTTTCCCAGAAATCACGTCTTTCACTTGACGGGCGTTGTAGCCGTTATTCCTGATAATCTTGCGTAGGTGGCTCAGTTCATGGGACAGGTCATCATCGTCTGATATTACTCTTGCACGATGCAGGAATGTTTGTAATACTGTGCGCTTCTGTGCTGGACGATTTTGCTATAATTATGGACGCCAGTGTCCATTCTCATTAATTTCTTTCTCAAGTTCGACACTATTGGACTTTTCTTTTGCGACGCATGTTTTCTTTACCTTTGCTACCCTTCTTACGTCCCGCTGTACTCTTGCACGATGCAGCAATGTTTGTAATACTGCGCGCTTCTTTGCTGGATGATGTTGCTTTATTTATGGACGCCGGTGTACATTCTCATTAATTTCTTTCTCCAGTTCGACAGCAATGGACTTTTCTTTTGCGAGGCATGTTTTCTTTACCTTTGTTACCCTTCTTACGTCCCGCTGTACTCTTGCACGATGCCGCAATGTTTGTAATACTGTGCGCTTCTGTGCTGGATGATGTTGCTTTAATTATGGACGCCGGTGTACATTCTCATTAATTTCTTTCTTCAGTTCGACAGCAATGGACTTTTCTTTTGCGACGCATGTTTTCTTTGCCTTTGCTACCCTTCTTACGTCTCGCTGTACTCTTGCACGATGCAGCAATGTTTGTAATACTGTGCGTTTCTTTGCTGGATTATGTTGCTTTATTTATGGACGCCGGTGTACATTCTCATTAATTTCTTTCTCCAGTTCGACAACAATGGACTTTTCTTTTGCGAGGCATGTTTTCTTTGCCTTTGCTACCCTTCTTACGTCCCGCTGTACTCTTGCACGATGCCGCAATGTTTGTAATACTGTGCGCTTCTGTGCTGGATGATGTTGCTTTAATTATGGACGCCGGTGTACATTCTCATTAATTTCTTTCTTCAGTTCGACAGCAATGGACTTTTCTTTTGCGACGCATGTTTTCTTTGCCTTTGCTACCCTCTTACGTCCCGCTGTACTCTTGCACGATGCATCAATGTTTATAACACTGTGCGTTTCTTTGCTGGATGGTGTTGCTTTATTTATGGACGCCGGTGTACATTCTCATTAATTTCTTTCTCCAGTTCGACAGCAATGGACTTTTCTTTTGCGACGCATGTTTTCTTTACCTTTGTTACCCTTCTTACATCCCGCTGTACTCTTGCACGATGCCGCAATGTTTGTAATACTGTGCGCTTCTGTGCTGGATGATGTTGCTTTAATTATGGACGCCGGTGTACATTCTCATTAATTTCTTTCTCCAGTTCGACAGCAATGGACTTTTCTTTTGCGAGGCATGTTTTCTTTGCCTTTGCTACCCTTATTATGTCCCGCTGTACTCTTGCACGATGCCGCAATGTTTGTAATACTGTGCGCTTCTGTGCTGGACGATGTTGCAGTAATTATGAACGCCAGAGTACATTCTCATTAATTTCTTTCTCCAGTTCGACACCAATGGACTTTTCTTTAGCGAGGCATGTTTTCTTTGCCTTTGCTACCCTTCTTACGTCCCTCTGCACTCTTGACCGATGCAGCAATGTTTGTAACACTGTGCACTTCTGTGCTGGACGATGTTGCAGTAATTATGAACGCCAGTGTACATTCTCATTAATTTCTTTCTCAAGGTCGACCCTATTGGACTTTTCTTTAGCGAGGCATGTTTTCTTTGCCTTTGCTACCCTTCTTACGTCCCGCTGTACTCTTGCACGATGCAGCAATGTTTGTAATACTGTGCGCTTCTGTGCTGGACGATGTTGCAGTAATTACGGACGCCAGTGTACATTCTCATTAATTTCTTTCTCAAGGTCGACACTATTGGACTTTTCTTTAGCGAGGCATGTTTTCTTTGCCTTTGCTACCCTTCTTACGTCCCGCTGTACTCTTGCACGATGCAGCAATGTTTGTAATACTGTGCGCTTCTGTGCTGGACTATGTTGCAGTAATTATGGACGCCAGTGTACATTCTCATTAATTTCTTTCTCAAGGTCGACACTATTGGACTTTTCTTTAGCGACGCATGTTTTCTTTGCCTTTGCTACCCTTCTTACGTCCCGCTGTACTCTTGCACGATGCAGCAATGTTTGTAATACTGTGCGCTTCTGTGCTGGACGATGTTGCAGTAATTATGAACGCCAGTGTACATTCTCATTAATTTCTTTCTTAAGGTCGACACTATTGGACTTTTCTTTAGCGAGGCATGTTTTCTTTGCCTTTGCTACCCTTCTTACATCCCGCTGTACTCTTGCACGATGCAGCAATGTTTGTAATACTGTGCGTTTCTTTGCTGGATGATGTTGCTTTATTTATGGACGCCGGTGTACATTCTCATTAATTTCTTTCTCCAGTTCGACAGCAATGGACTTTACTTTTGCGACGCATGTTTTCTTTACCTTTGTTACCCTTCTTACGTCCCGCTGTACTCTTGCACGATGCCGCAATGTTTGTAATACTGTGCGCTTCTGTGCTGGATGATGTTGCTTTAATTATGGACGCCGGTGTACATTCTCATTAATTTCTTTCTTCAGTTCGACAGCAATGGACTTTTCCTCTGCGACGCATGTTTTCTTTGCCTTTGCTACCCTTCTTACGTCCCGCTGTACTCTTGCACGATGCAGCAATGTTTGTAATACTGTGCGCTTCTGTGCTGGACTATGTTGCAGTAATTATGGACGCCAGTGTACATTCTCATTAATTTCTTTCTCAAGGTCGACACTATTGGACTTTTCTTTAGCGAGGCATGTTTTCTTTGCCTTTGCTACCCTTCTTACGTCCCGCTGTACCTCCGACTGCCCCCAGTAGTGCCATCATTCAGTTCGGCAGATCCGCCCCTAGCAGCAGCAGCAGCAGGAGTAGCAGCGACGAATCGAATCTCGGAGAGCCACCTAATGCAATAAGCAGCCGGAACCGAAGAGAAATAATAGAATCTCGGCGGCGCTGCGGCAGACTTTGTTAGCAGCGCGCTGCGGGCTCGCAGCTGCCGGCTCTCCGCGCTGTTGCCGCCCCACGGTGTGAGGAAGCCGCCGCCACCCTCGCTGAGCCGTGCCGGGCCGGGCGAGCTATTCTCCTCCAATCACGGCTGCCACACGCAGGCGGCGTCGCGCCGGGAGGCCAGCAAATATTCCACGGGGACGTACCAGCCTTTTGTGTGGACGAATATTCCAGAAGGCGCAAGCACAGGTGCCCGCTCCACCGGAGGTGGGCGCCACACCCATCCATTCTTTGAGTCCTTCGTTCGTGGCAACTGCACCCAAATATCCACCTGAGACCACTGTGCTGTAGTATGCAGTAGCGTAATAGTGTTGTATCAGTTAATAGCTATAGTGGTACGGTAGCAGTTTATAGCTACTTTTGTAACCAACTAGATGCGGGTTGTAATCAATCATACGCGGACATACATTTTACTACACTCATAAGTCACGGTTAAGTGTATTGACACGAATTATTTGCACAACAGAGGCTCAACATTTAAAAGTAGACCTTGTGGAAGATACGTCTACATCTACATCTACATTTATACTCCGCAAGCCACCCAACGGTGTGTGGCGCAGGGCACTTTACGTGCCACTGTCATTACCTCCCTTTCCTGTTCCAGTCGCGTATGGTTCGCGGGAAGAACGACTGCCTGAAAGCCTCCGTGCGCGCTCTAATCTCTCTAATTTTACATTCGTGATCTCCTCGGGAGGTATAAGTAGGGGGAAGCAATATATTCGATACCTCATCCAGAAACGCACCCTCTCGAAACCTGGCGAGCAATCAACACCGCGATGCAGAGCGCCTCTCTTGCAGAGTCTGCCACTTGAGTTTATTAAACATCTCAGTAACGCTATCACGGTTACCAAATAACCCTGTGACGAAACGCGCCGCTCTTCTTTGGATCTTCTCTATCTCCTCCGTCAAACCGATCTGCTACGGATCCCACACTGATGAGCAATACTCAAGTATAGGTCGAACGAGTGTTTTGTAAGCCACCTCCTTTGTTGATGGACCACGTTTTCTAAGCACTCTCCCAATGAATCTCGACCTGGTAGCCGCCTTACCAACAATTAATTTTATATGATCATTCCACTTCAAATCCCTCCGCACGCAAGCTCCCAGATATTTTACAGAAGTAACTGCTACCAGTGTTTGTTCCGCTATCATATAATCATACAATAAAGGATCCTTCTTTCTATGTATTCGCAATACATCACATTTGTTATGGTACGGGTCAGTTGCCACTCGCTGCACCAAGTGCCTATCCGCTGCAGATCTTCCTGCATTTCGCTGCAATTTTCTAACGCTGCAACTTCTCTGTATACTACAGCATCATCCGCGAAAAACCGCATGGAACTTCCGACACTATATACTAGGTCATTTATATATATTGTGAAAAGCAATGGTCCCATAACACTCCCCTGTGGAGCTCTAGAGGTTACTTTAACGGCAGTATACGTCTCTCCATTGAGGACAACGTGCTGTCTTCTGTTTGCTAAAAACTCTTCAGTTCAGCCACACAGCTGGTCTGATATTCCGCAGGCTCTAACCTTGTTTATCAGGCGACAGTGCCGAACTGTATCGAACGCCTTCCGGAAGTCAAGGAAAATGACATCTACCTGAGACCCTGTATCTAATATTTTCTGGGCCTCATGAACAAATAAAGAGAGTTGGGTTTCACAAGATCGCTGTTCCGGAATCCATATTGACTCCTACAGAGTAGATTCTGGGTTTCCAGAAACGACATGATACGGGAGCAAAAAACATGTTCTAAAATTCTACAACAGATCGACGTCAGAGATATATGCTCGCAGGAGAACTTCTCTAAAGTTTGGAAGGTAGGAGACGAGATACTGGCAGAAGTAAAGCTGTGAGTACCGGGCGTCAGTCGTGCTTCGGTAGCTCAGATGGTAGAGCACTTGCCCGCGAAAGGCAAAGGTCCCGAGTTCGAGTCTCGGTCGGGCAGACAGTTTTAATCTGCCAGGAAGTTTCATATCAGTGCACACTCCGCTGCACAGTGAAAATCTCATTCTGGAAACATCCCCCAGGCTGTGGCTAAGCCATGTCTCCGCAGTATCCTTTCTTTCAGGAGTGCTAGTTCTGCAAGGTTCGCAGGAGAGCTTCTGTAAAATTTGGAAGGTAGGAGACGAGATACTGGCAGAAATAAAGCTGTGGGTAACGGGCGTGAGTCGTACTTCGGTAGCTCAGATGGTAGAGCACTTGCCCGCGAAAGGCAAAGTTCCCGAGTTCGAGTCTCGGTCGGGCACACAGTTTTAATCTTCCAGGAAGTTTTATATGTCTATAGTTTTGCGCTTCTGCTTGGAAACTGGAACTACCTGTCTTTTTTTCCAGTCATTTGGAACCTTCCGTTCCTCTAGAGACTTGCGGTACTCGCCTGTAAGAAGTGAAGCAAGTTCTGAATCTTATACCACTCTCTTTCAAAATAGTGGCAAGTTCAGGTAAGGATGATGGAGGTCATTAGGGAAGACGCACTCTTCTCTCCAAAGTAGACGATTAAAACACAATAACACTGAGATCTAATGACTGTAGTGCCACACTTCATCATCGTAGTCACAAAACCAGGGTTCCTGTCCCATAGGAAAGCAGCAGCACCATTGGGGAATAACCATCGTACCGTGCGATGGATCTGATCAGCCGAAATTGTCACATAATTCTTTGCAATAAGGCGACCTTGCAGAGAAGCCTAGCTGCCTATGGAATACCACGACATGGCCGCCGGAATCAACGCCGAATACCCTCACTCTGGAGACGTCAATCCGAGTAAACGACATTCTTCCACTGATCCACCGTTCAGGTTTAATGGCTTTGTCACAAATTTTCCTGTTAGGCGCGTTTGCATCATTGTTGAATGGCTTTGAAATTCCATCTCGACCGGCAATTCCCTGCGTATGGAGTTTCTCTCATGATGTTTAGGTACACACCGGGTTCACGAGTACGACGTTTTGTTGACTGTTGTAGCTATTACTGTTGTAGCTCATTACTCTAACAAAAAAATGGCTCTGAGCACTATGGGACTTGGCGCCTGAGGTCATCGGTCCCCTGGAGCTTGGAAATGCTTGGGCCTAACTGACCTAGGGACGTCACACACATACATGCCCGAGGCGGGATTTGAACCTGCGACCGTAGCGGTCGCGCGGTTCCAGACTGAAGCGCCTAGAACCCCTCGGCCACACCGCCCGGCGATTACTGTAACAGCATGGGCCCCTAACCCCCAGAGGCGAGTGCTGTTCCATCACTAGTTCAACATGTAGAGCATACGTATGTCTCACTCAGACCCCATAATCACTCGCCTTTGTTTGGGACGAGCACTACGACATGACTTGTTCTTACTCTTTACAGAAGCACAAACACTAACGGAAGAACATCGGAACACAAGAAAAAATAATTTGGACTAGTGAAATTTTGGGTATACATTTCTCTAGATAATATATTTAAGCGATTAACCTTGCAAGATCACAGGTAAGCGTGAGATAAGCCATTGCAAATGTTGGTCCAATAATAACCGGTGTAACAGCCAGAATGTTGAATGTAAGCATACAAACCTACATGCATTGTGTTGCACAGGTGCTGGTCGTGAGTTTGTAGGATGGAGTTCCACGCCTGTTGCACTTGATCGGTGAATACAGAGATGGTTGATGCTGGTCGTGGATGTCACTGTAGATGTCATCCGATGATCACCAATATGTGCTGGACTGGAGGTAGATTTTCTGATCGAGCAGGACGAGGCAACATGTTGCTCTCAGTATAGCATGTTTTGTTACAACAGTGGTATGTGGGAGAGGGTTATTCTGTTGGAAAACACCGTCTGGAATGCCGTCCATGAATGACAACACAACAGTATGCTTGAATACTGCTCAGCAGTGTGGGATCCGTACCAGATAGGGTTGATAGAAGAGATAGAGAAGATCGAACGGAGAGCAACGCTCTTCGTTACAGGATCATTTAGTAATCGCGAAAGCGTTACGGAGATGATAGATAAACTCCAGTGGAAGACTCTGCAGGAGAGACGCTCAGTAGCTTGGTACGGGCTCTTGTTAAAGTTTCGAGATCATACCTTCACCGAAGAGTCAAGCAGTATATTGCTCCCTCCTACGTATATCTCGCGAAGGGACCATCAGGATAAAATCAGAGAGATTAGAGCCCACACAGAAGCATACCGACAATCCTTTCCACGAACAATACGAGACTGGAATAGAAGGGAGAACCGATAGAGGTACTCAAGGTACCCTCCGCCACACACCTTCAGGTGGCTTGCGGAGTATGGATGTAGATGTAGATGTATTGTTCTCTTACTTTCCGTCTTACTCCTCATCAAAGACGGTGTGTCAGGAATGATCAGCAAACACACTTTCGTCGGCGTTTTGACTCAGAGGATGACGTTTTCCCGCTTTTCGTGTATGAGGTATACATCTTCGATACGGTGCGTCTTGGATAACCAAACACTTGGCGTACCTTGCTTACGAAAACATCCTGTAGAGTCCCGCCACAGGTCCAAATCACTAATATGGAGTCATTGTAGCCTGCCTTTCGCAGTCGCGACATTCTAATGATTGCTCAAATTAGCGTTTATAGTAGAGGTGTTTAGGAATGTGTTGCTGACTGCTTCCTATGAGTTGATTTTGGCAGGAATCATCTGCCAAAGTAGCAAGTTATTAATCATCTTTAAACAAATTTATCATCCCTAAACTCATTAGTAGTAGTACTATTAGCTTTATTCATCCATAGATCTTTTTTACAAGGATATAGGACATGTCAAAATATTTACAAGTTTAGATCAATTTAAAATAAGCTAATTCGTATACATGTATATTTACAGACTTCTAGTTAGAGACAATCATTAGATTTATTCCTGGTATACACTACTTTTTTTACAAATAACTTATTAAGTAATGTAATGCCACACTGTTCACTCATATCTCACCATCAGTCACTGCACACACTATAAGCACATTCTTTCATAACACTTCACTCACTACACACACACACACACACACACACACACACACACACACACACACACACACACACACACACACACACACACATGGCCGGCCTCGGTGGCCGAGCGGTTCTAGGCGGTTCAGTCCGGAACCGCGCGACTGCCTCCGTCGCAGGTTCGATTCCTGCTTTGGGCATAGATGTGTTTGATGGCTCTGTGTATGGTGTACTTCATAATTATTATTTTGTTTTTTTCATTCTAAGTACGTTTGTTTATAGATAATAAAGAGTTTATTGCAGCTAATGCTCGAAAGTTTGCGGAAGGCGAAACAATCTTTTACTTCTCGAACCAGGTTTTGGTATTACACTCGTCAGCGTAGGAAAAATAACGTTAGAGAACAATTACAACGCGTATCTTACATCATTACATCCACATATCTAACATCACCAACAGAAAGATGGCGGCAACTGTTTTGTTGCCTAAATAGAGCATACGTTTTCAGCTATCAGATTTAAAAACAGTTCCACTCGTGACAAAGTAGTAAAGGTGCACCATTTGTCTTCCAGCGAAGTGTCCTCCAGTGGAAAAATTCTACCAACACAACTGGAGAGTGTGTTCCCGACACGTGCAGTGTGGTTCTCACGTGGGAAACTGTTCTAATGGTTGAAATGGCTCTGAGCACTATGGGACTTAACATCTGAGGTCGTCAGTCCCTTAGAACTTAGAACTACTTAAACCTAACTAACCTAAGAAAATCACACACGTCCATGCCCGAGGCAGGATTCGAACCTGCGACCGTAGCAATCGCGTGGTTCCGGACTGAAGCGACTAAAACCACTCAGGATGTGGGAAACTGTACAGGGTTTAATGGGTGTAAGTGCAGATATATTTTATCAGTATTTACTTCATATCCAGAGTAAAGTAAAATGTTTTTTAGGTTGGTTAGAACCTCGAAGTACAAGCGCCAAAAGAGAGCCATTAATGCTTATTTTCCCCTGCGCTGCAACTCAGGTGTTTGAGTGTGGAGGTGTGGATACAAATCGGTTAATCTACACTGACAGGCGTATTCCAATTAGTGGTTCAGTTACGACCTTGATGGAAACATAAAGTAGTAAACTTCGTGGCGTGTTTTTGCGAAGACTATTCGAGGGAGAGAAAAGTGAACCAACACACGGATGCGTGAATATATTAAGGTACATGTGTAAAAATATCCGTACTTGTACCAGATATACCCTTTATATAGAGTCAGTGCATCATTTGCGCCGTTGCCAGTCACCTACAACCAACGGTTCGTACGCACATAAATCTTGCCATACATCTTTTCGTTCATATGTAAAATAGTACCGCGCAAGTCTGTGAATTAGGTTTGTGTCCTGAATAGGTAGATTTTGGGAAAGCTTCTGACACAGAGTCAATAAAATCTACATGGATAGCGCATGAAAAACGTATGTTTACATGTTGAAAAGTACATACTAGAACGGTAAAGTTTCCAACTGATTTCACCTGGACAGAGACATGGAATGGAAAGGCCTATAAGAAGAGTCATGGACAGGAAAATAAACGAACACAAGAGTAAAAATCGTCTGAAATGCTTTAGGTAAACTTGACAGCGTTTGAAAAATCAAAAATAAAAGGAGATCTCATAATCATTACGTTATTTAGATACTTGTTATTACTAACACATGGAATTTTAATTTGAAAAACCATTCAGGCTTCGGCGATTCCACACTGTGTAATAGATGTATGTTACGAAATACGGGATATGGAAATTGTTCAGGACAGAGTCTGTAGAGAAAATATAGTCATGACTGTAATGAAAATGAAATGGGTTTGAACTAGGCATGTAGCGGGACCAAACACCAAGGAAATACTGTGCTGAATTTCAGCAAGTAAGGAATGATTGGGGCGACTGCTTGAGTGAATAGGGTGGTTTATAGAATGTCCAGGAGCGACAACAATGCCTATATTAGCGAATGAAAGTTTGAAAGAAGGCTTTATTCAGTTGTCGAAAGCAAATGGTTACAACTAAGGGTGATAAAAGTGACGATAATAACAGTGAAGTACAGAGCTAAGGCGTTAGTAGTAGATGAGGTATCAGGTTTCACAGCAGCGTACTTCCATGAGTGACTTTCTGGGTACTTTGTGCAGCTTCTTAGAGACCGCGGTGGACACGAAATAATGAACTCTAGTCGCAGGCAGATACGGTTGCAGGTTTAGTTTGGAAGGCTGCCCAAAAGAAGGTATTAGATGGCAGCGCCGCGGCTCCCAGTAGGCGGTGACTCCTCAGCGACAGCAGCAGGGGGTTGCCAGGCGCCGGTCTCTGCGTCGGCGTCGGCGTCGGCGTCGGTGTAGCTAATGCCGCGAGGGCGTCCCGCTAAGAGGATTCCACGAGCGCCTCATAATGCACCTGTTTTGTTTATGCAACTCAGAGCCCCGCGTTGGCAGCGGCTTTGCGCTGCCTGATGGGTAACGTAGGCCGGCGACGGCTGCAAAATGGCGCCCTAAGCAGCTCCCAACAAGTTGCGAGGTCACGAGCGATAATTCAAGGGGGCGCGTTGCTCAAGCGCGTCTGGAGAAGCGAAGGACGAGAAAGCTATATGTGAGTTTTCGTCGATGCAGATGTGTACAGAGAAATTCAAGCCCCACTGTCGTGCGCACAAACAAACGAATTGGCATAGACCCAATTACAATAAGAAGTTTATGTTCGTTTCATGTTAGAGTCTTGGTTACACGTAAGACAAAGTACGGGCTGTAGCCAATACGATTGTTACTTGTTACACTACTGGCCACTAAAATTTCTACACCAAGAATAAATCCTATTGATAAAGGGGTATTCATTGGACAAATATATAACACTAGAACTGACATGTGATTGCATTTTCACGCAATTTGGGTGCATAGATTCTGAGAAATCAGTACCCTCTGGTCGTAATAACGGCCTTGATACGCCTGGGTTTTGAGTCAAAGAGAGCTTGGATGGCGTGTACAGGTACAGCTGCCCATGCAGCTTCAACACGATACCACAGTTCATCAAGACTAGTGACTGGCGTATTGTGACGAACCAATTGCCCGGGCACCATTGACCAGACGTTTTCAACTGGTGAGTGATCTGGAGAATGTGCTCGACAGGGCAGCAGTCGAACATTTTCTGTATCCAGAAAATCCCGTACAGGACCTGCAACATGCGGTCGTGCATTATTTTGCTGAAATGTAAGGATTCGCAGGGATTGAATGAAGGGTAGAGCCACGGGACGTAACACATCTGAAATGTAACGTCCACTGTTCAAAGTGCCATCAATGCGAACAAGACGTCACCGAGACGTGTAACCATTGGCACCCGATACCATCACGCCGGGTGAAACGCCAGTATGGCGATGACGAATACACGCTTCCAATGTTCGTTCACCGCGATGTCGCCAAACACGGATGCGACCATCATGATGCTGTAAACAGAACCTGGATTCATCCGAAAAAATGACGTTTTGCTATTCGTGCACCCAGACTCGTCGTTGAGTACACCATCGCAGACGCTCCTGTCTGTGATGCAGCGTCAAGGGTAACCGCAGCCATGATCTCCGAACTGATAGCCCGTGCTGCTGCAATCGTCGTCTGGTAAGAACACAGTTCACCTGGTAGGACGACGTCCATTTTGATCTTATAAAAGCAAATGCCCCGTAGGGGTTAGTACGTGTACTGCTAATGGTTTCACCGTCGTCCACCAACACATTCTGTAGTGATGTGGTACCAGGGCGCCGTCTGCCTCTACCCTTCGGTAGGTAATTCTCACGACCTGAAAGTCTAGTGTGGTGCAAACGTGTGCAGCAAGCAGGCGACCATGTCACGGAGATGCCACTCGTGCTTCATACAGCCAACTGAGCGAGTTAGAAAAAGGTCAAATTGTGGCCTTCCGAATGTCGGGATGGTCCTTTCGGAGAACTGAAACGCGTTGGACGTACTGCGTCAGTTGTGCAACGATGGTGGTCCCTAATATAGTACGAGTGCGATATGTTGGGACGAGAAGTGACCCGTGCGACGTATCAACAGTTCTATGAACAGGTCGAGCAGGCGTGGCATAACGCATCCTAGACCAGTATTCGCAACCTGTTCAATCGACTGCATGCCAGATTTAACGCCAGCATTGCCACCCTCGGAGACAACACCATGTGCTAGTAAGGGTCTTTCAACATCGGTCTATACCTGATACCACAGAACCGATTCAGCTGTTGATCGGCAAAATGTAATTATTTCATGTACTCCATATGCACCGTTGCAAGAATACATCTTGAGTGAATTGGAAATGTCTCAGAGGGCGTACTAATTTTTTTTCGGCAGTGTATATACAAGATTACCGACGGCATAGAAGTTAACTCATAGGCACTAAAGCATCTGCAAGATCACTTAAATGGACTAGACCGTGTCTTGAAGAGAAGTTACAAGAGAAACATCAAGTAAAGCTAGACGAGGGTAATGTAATGTAGAGATGCTAATTGACTGGCTGGCTGGCTCTGAGCACTATGGCACTTAACAGCTATGGTCATCAGTCCCCTAGAACTTAGAACTACTTAAACCTAACTAACCTAAGGACAGCACAGAACACCCAGCCATCACGAGGCAGAGAAAATCCCTGACCCCGCCGGGAATCGAACCCGGGTACCCGGGCGTGGGAAGCGAGAACGCTGCCGCACGACCACGAGATGCGGGCTGCTAATTGAATTAGATTTGGAGATATGACACTAAGTGAGGCATTATTTGGGCAGGAAATGTCAGTAAGTCGTCATGAAATTAAAAAGTGTATGGTCAAAATATTTGAGAAAAAGGATTAAAAGTTACCCTCCTGAGTTCGCGTTTAGAAGCTGTACAATATGGTATACAAAAAATCATTATATTTTTTAAGTACTGAATCGACCTGACGTCACGTTTACATACGCCGATGAGCCAAAACATTACTAGCACCTGTTTAACAGCGTATTGTTCCATTTTTCAAACACACCGCAACAAAGATTCTGTTTGGCATGGATTCTTTAAGTCCTTGACAGGATTCCAGAAGTATGTGGCACCAGAAGTCTATGTACAGGTCAAGCAATTCCCGCAAATTACGGGTGGTGGTTTACGGGCACGCAGCTGGCACTCGATGTGCCGTCCATTGGGTAGAGTCAAAGCACATTTTCTGTCCAAGTCATCAATGTGAGTTCTCTATAATGCCCCTCAAGCGTCTGTAGCACGATTCTGATTTTGCAACGTGGGCAGATATCCTGTTGGAAGATGTCATCGCCTAAAAAAGGAGGGGGGGGGGAGGTAAGGCCAGACGTAAGCATGAAGCGATGCATGTGGACCGCAATAATGTTCAAATGGTTCACAGCTGTCACGATGCCTCCGACTAACACCATACACGAATCATTTTACCTCATAGCGTAATTTTACCGTCACCGGCAATTCCATATGGAATACTCGTTAATTCACCATGCTTGAATCACGGTAGTACGCCAACAGGCGATCAGCTTCGCCGCTTCAGAGAGTCTCGTTTCCCGCTGCAGACCCATAACACTGTGCCCTTTCTCAGAACCGATTATATCAGTGGATTTCCGCGTTTGTGGCCCTTATCTTCGCTGTAATGACTGCCCATTCGTGTCTCTTCCGCCTACATTCTTTCGGTACTGCGTCACGTGCCTGCAACACCACCAGCAAGCATTCAACTTAGCGGTTGCAGTGCTCATAATGGTCACGTTCATTTTTGGTGCAAATTCCAAGACCTGATGTGTATGACTGAAGTAAGCTCACCTCCAGTTACATGCACTTATTAATTACTATTGTCCTCAGATTTGTTTGCGGTGGAAGATTGAAAAACGGGAGAACATTCAGTGCATATAGTTTAGTAGGCTAAAGCCGAAAATCATAAAATAGTTTCTGGTTTATGTAAGTATTACACCTAATCTTGTAGCACTTATCACTGACGTTGCTTCAAAATGAAAGCAGAGAAGGAAGATAATAATCTGACTAAAACTGGTTGTTAAAAGGTCATGTTACCCATTTCAATAGGCAAAAATTCATTTTCTGCTGATTTGGACATTACCAATATGAAGTGATCTCATTTAAAGATATCCAAAAAGAATAATTTAGTTTTTATGGTTCAAATGGCTCTGAGCACTATGCGACTTAACTTCTGAGGTCATTAGTCACCTAGAACTTAGAACTAATAAAACCTAACTAACGTAAGGACATCACACACATCCATGCCCGATGCAGGATTCGAACCTGCGACCATAGAGGTCGCTCAGCTCCAGACTGTAGTGCCTAGAACCGCACGGCCACTCCGGCCAGTTTGGTTTTTATGATTTGTCCAAGAACATAAAAAAATCGTCTAATACAGTTATCAGAAGTCTTAACGTCAATTCAGTTTCTTATATGCAGAGGATGGGCATAAAAATTGTAAATTGCCTTCTAAATGGAAAATATGACTAAATATCAGATCTCTTGTGCGTACATTAGCTGAGACTGTTATAAACCGAAAACGTAAAAAATAATATTTCCTAGCTTACAACTAGCGTAATTTAGAATAAATTGTCTGGAGCTAAGTATTAATCTCTAGTAACACAACATTTTAACTGTTCAGGTTTCCTGTTTTTTATTTTCTCTTTCTTCTTTCCTTTTGTATAGCTGTGAGCGATGTTACTGCAGCCATGTCATTCCTCGAAGCTTCCCTTCTTCAGCCCATGTCTTGTCAGTTTCCAACTATGTATTTGCTCAGAAACACTGGCATGAAAAACACATTCTTCTGTTTCTGTATTTGTGATTCTCAAAACCTAAGTTAACAATGGCCGTTTGCTTTCTTCTGAGAAGAAAATAGATAATAATTCGCTCCGTTTGTCTCATTCCTATTGTGTGTGTACAGAAAGGAAATTAATTTTCCAAATGATACCAGTCACTCTTTCCACAAACAAGTTCATTACGATATTGTGGCGGTCGCTAGACTCACGATTTTTCTTTAGCTGTATGATATTTTTGGGATATTTCTCTACTAGACTTCTAAGTGTTGCGTAGAAATCGGAAAGTTTTCTACAGGTTTCAGGGTTTATGTTCGGATGACTGAATTAAGATTACAAATCCTTACACTTCCATAATCGCTATCCTTTATGATCTTTCTTTTTCCCTTTTTCTTTTCACTTTAGTGTGATTGAAATGTGGATAATAAAACTGATTGTAATATTTCATGTAGGTTCCACTGAATGCAGTCTGTAAAAAGGGTAGTGTAAATTTTTTCTGCGTGAAATTTTTCTAAGCGGGAAGTAACAGATGAAAACCGACAGTTGACGATGGGACGTTAAGGTGTAATGACAGACGAAGAAGCATGTTGGGGTGTTAGTGGAGAAAAAGTTGCATTAGGTAAAAGGAAAACATTTCATGGGTTGTAACGAATGTCAGGAAATCAGTGCAGATGACCTGAGTCAGTTGTAGTAATATGCCTGAAAGAAGAGAACTGTAAGCGGTTTCATCACGGAAACACGAGTATACTGTGAATGAACTGAGGCAGTGTACTAAACAGTTATTAACTTCATTTTGATTCAAGAGAGACCGTGTATCCCGTCAGTGCTAGGGTGAGCATTATGAAAAATAACTATGTAGCAGTCTTGTCTTTAGATTATCTGCACTGTGGACGGACTATATATTGTAGAAATAGCTCTTGTATGAATCAAAGCGTACCTTACCTCAAACTGTAACTTCAGAAATAAAACCGACGCTACGCCATTGATATATATCGCAGAATAGGCGTTTATTTTTGTACGTCTTAAATAGTATCTGTACTTCAATTACATCACATCCCAGTCCTGTGCCCTTCGTACAAGAAGGTAGAGTTTTGATAGGGAGGGTTCTGCAACGGAACGGTTTATCAGAGAGGAGGCGGGAATTGGTTTTGTATCTTCTTCTTTAATATTTTCATTGACATAACAGCATCGTATATAGAGAAATATTCAATACGACCAGTGGGCTTTGACCAGTGACGTACAAAACAAGCAACAAACGCCGTAATTAACATCGCGAATGCAACTTGATATCAGAAGCGACTTTTTTCCCAGAGGGCTAGGCGACAAAACAGTCTGTCACCACAACAAGAGATATTTAGTTTCACATTCATTAGCTCCACCAACTCACAACCAATTTGTCACCTTCTAACATAATACAGACCTTAGGCAAAACTACAGACGAGTCCACCACTATAACCAAGTTCTCGTTGCTGACACGTTCGTTGGCACCGCCAACTCGCAACCTACTTGTCACCTTCATTCTAACGTAGACCTTGGTCTATGCTACTGACCTACATGTCACCACAACCAGGACTTTTGCTTCGACAACAAGCAGCAGAACTGCATATACCCACCAAAATATGACGACACGTGAGTCGTATTGGATATTCTTCTTGAGTTGACAGCACCTGCCACGTTGTCCTTCATCTGTGAACCACTGAATATCTGCCTTGTGACGGCGCCAGTGAATGTCAGTTGTAGCAGCCTCCCACGTGAGCAAAGGAAACATTGCAGTGATGCGTCTGTGGTGCCGATCACAGGACTGAATTTCCTTGAACACATGTTTGCGGGATGAGAGGGTGACTATTGTTGAGCTACATGAGAAAAAAAAAACTTAAATTAGTTACAAACTACGAAGGACAGACTCTTTATTTAACACGAAAACGTCACTACAGATATCCAGATTTAGGTTATGAGATGTGATTCTTCAACTTCTCCCGACTTATTTGTTGCTCGAACAGTCCACTGGTGTACTGTCATTCCACTGTCCAACGCACACAATATTTCGGCGATCAGACATGTCGCCATCGTCAGGTGCGCTGACGAACTGAGCTCCAGAGGGCGGGCTGCCGTCTTAAATTCCCTCCGCCCGCGGGACGTTCTCTCCGCGGTCCGCGCCCGCGCCCTCGCGTCGGCGGTCGCTGAGAAGCTGGCGTCGGCGTCTGTCCGCCCTGGTCGCTCGTTCGTTTTCTTTGCTGAGCCTCTTTTTAATTAGTCTCAGTACTGCTTCCCATGCTTTACTGAGGCTATAGCCGCAATCTCTGTTTATGAGTCCGTCCCTGGTACGAACTTAATAGTCTCTCTAACGACGCTGTCCCAGTGCTTAGAAGTCTGTGCCAAGACTCTGGTATGTTGATAGTCCATTTCGTGATTTTCGGACAAACAGTGCTCTGGGACTGCCGACTTGTTGGGGTCAATGAGTCGGGTGTGCCTCTGATGTCCTCTGCAACGATCTTCGATGGTGCGCACTATCTGCCCAATGTAAGTCTTTTCACACTCACGGGGCCTCCCGCAAACCGAGATCGTCTATGACACTTCCCAATAATGCTCGTGTTTTATTGGGTGGGCAAAAGACAGTTCCTACTCGGTGTTTCCTCAATATTCATCCTATTTTGCCCGCATCTCGTGGTCGTGCGGTAGCGTTCTCGCTTCCCACGCCCGGGTTCCCGGGTTCGATTCCCGGCGGGGTCAGCGATTTTCTCTGCCTCGTGATGGCTGGGTGTTGTGTGCTGTCCTTAGGTTAGTTAGGTTTAAGTAGCTCTAAGTTCTAGGGGACTGATGACCATAGATGTTAAGTCCCATAGTGCTCAAAGCCATTTCAACCATCCTATTTTCCCCGATAGTGCGCCAGTATACGGTATATAGGCGGTGGTTATCTCTTCCTCCGTGACTTCGTCCACCTCCACACGCTGTACTGTAGAGGTGGGGTGGAGAGCGCGACTGATCTGCCATTCCGAGTACCAGTTTATCCGATGTACAGTTTTGAGGTGTTCCAGCTAATGGGGCAGACTCTCTGCGTCCGAGATATTGCACGCCCTGTGCACATCAAATTCACCTTGGAGACCGAAGCAGCAGGAAGTTTACCATTCCTGGACGTCATGGTCAAAAGAAGAGCGGATGGAACCCTGGGCCACGGGGTATAGAGGAAGAAAACGCACACCGACCTGTAGTTGCATGCAAATGGCTGCCACCACCCTTCGCAGAGGAATGGGGTACGGTACTAAAAACACTGGTGCACAAGGCGCGCACCATCTCGGACGCAGAGAGTCTGCCCCATGTCGGGAACACCTCAAAACTGTATTTTGGAAAAACGGGTTCTCGGAATGGCAGATCAGTCGCGCTCTCCGACCCACCTTTACAGTACAGGGTGTGGAGACCGTATACTGGCGCACTATCGGAGAAAATAGGACGAATGTTGAGGAAACACCTAGTAGGAACTGTCTTGTGCCCGCCCAATAACACACGAGCATTATTGGGAAGTGTCAAAGACGATATCGGTTTGCGGAAGGTCGGCATATACCAGATTCCCGGTAAGTGTGGGAAGACTACATTGGACAGACAGTGCGCACCCTCGAAGGTCGTTGCAGTGAACATCAGAGGCACACTCGATTTATGTACCCCCACAAGTCGGCAGTCGCAGAGCACTGTTTGTCCGAAAATCACGAAATGGACTACCAACATACCAGGGTCTTGGCAAAGACATCTAAATACTGGGACAGCGACGTTAGAGAGCTTATCGAAATTCGTACCAGGGACGGACTCATCAACAGAGATTGCGGCTATAATGGCAGCAAGGCATGAGAACCAGCGCTGAGTCTAATTAAAAAGAGGCTCAGAAAAGAAAACGAACGAGCGACCAGGGCGGACGAGGCAGTTACACCGACGCTACCACAGGAGACGCCGACGCCAGCCTCTCAGCGACCGCCGAGGAGAGGCCGCGGGCGCGGACCGCAGAGAGAACGCCTCGCGGGGGATTGGGATTCAGGACGGCCGCCAGCCCTCAGGAGCTCACTTCGTCAGCGCACCTGACGTTGGCGACATGTCTGATCGCCGAAATATTGTGCTCGTTGGACACTATGGACCGGCAGTACACCTGTGGACAGTTCCAGGAGGTTATGAGATGTTTGATATGCCTGCTGGTATTGGCGGTGATGTGACGCAGATGAACAGAAAAATTCTGCAGGACCCGCTAAAGTGTTGGAACATAGATTCTGTCGATGCACTCCTGAATGGCTGTTTTCAGATTCGTAATGATTTTTGGGTCATTGCTGTACACCTTGTCTTTAATACAGTTCCACAAAAAAGAGTCACTTGCGTTCTAATCCGGAGAGTATGGAGGCTAATCGAGACCCATGCCAATGGCCTCTGGGTAGCCCAGAGCCAGAATGAGGTCCCCAAGGTGCTACTCCAAGACATCACTCTACTGCTTCGATGGGATCGGGCTCCTTTTTGCATGAACCGCATCTTATCGAAATCTAGATCACTTTGGATAATGAGGAAGAAATCACTTCCTGAAGCCTTTGCGTACCGCTCGGTGGTCACCTTGCCATCGAGGGATCACATGGATTGATCTGTGACCGGACATTGCACACCACACAGCCACCCTATGAGGTTCAAAAGGCTTCTCGATCCGAAACACGGTTTCCCAGTCCAACAAATGAGACCATTTTGCTTACTGACGACCCCATCCAGATCCAAGTACGCTTCGCCGCTAAACCAAACCATACAGCGAATACTAATCCCCATCAAGTGCCGCCGCCAACGTAACGTAAACCATTCAGAAGTTATGAAACTCTTATTTCATATAGTTCAATAAATGTCACCTTGCAGTAGCACCTCTATTTACCACAGACCATGGATGGCTTGAGTGCCTCGACGTTACTGATAGCCTTAGAAGCGTCTTCTAACCAAACTGCGTGCCTGCGGAGTATCACCTCAGCTGTGCGACTGGATTCGTGATTTCCTTTTCAGAAAGGTCACAGTTCGTAGTAATAGACGGAAAGTCATCGAGTAAAACAGAAGTAATATCCGGCGTTCCTCAAGGAAGTCTTATAGGCCCTCTATGTTCCTGATCTATATTAACGACATAGGAGGCAATATGAGTAGCCATCTTAGATTGTTTGCAGGTGAAGCTGTCATTTACCGTCTTAAGTATTTCAAACATAGCTGCGCAACAGCAACGGTTCCACGTAATAAGACTAAAAACAGACGACCAGTTGCAATGGATAAAGTAATCTTTACCTAGGTTTCGACAGATTTAAACCTGTCTTCTTCAGAAGGCGGCCTAAGGATAATGAACATCGTAGTTTACATTAAAAGGTATGAAACTTAAGTCAAGAATAGAGTTTAACACATATCAGAGAGCTCTTCTATCACAAAATATGAGAAGGACGCCTGGTACTTACAGTGTTACATTAATATGGAATGATGTATCATTGTCGTTTTTACAAATATCTGCATAGATCCATTAGTCCAAAATAAAATATAGCCCTGAAAATACGGTTTGTCATGTAAATAAAAATTAGTACATGGATGTAGCAGAGCTCATAAGCGACTGAGTGTAATCGGCCAGCGTAGTTACACTGCGGCCAGGGCAGGTGGCGCTCATGTCGCGAACTATGTGCCGATTGGCGTACTAAAGCAACGTGTGGAATATCAATATTAATAGCGTCCTTAAATAAAGTGACAATAAAAAGAAGGAAAGCGTTTAACACTCCCGTTATAACAGTATGGGAACCTTGGTATCATTAACATAGATATATACATCAAAAAGGCAGGTGGCGCTTACGCCGAGAGTTACATACAGTGGCATATATAGCCAGAATATAAAAGTTACATTACAATATTAGTGAAGCACACACACCGTATATAAGTCAAAACTTTAAAACTATCAGTAATGGCTCTTAAGACAAAATTACGAACCCTGGTCCACAATCCAGTTAATACACATTCTCAGGGAGCCAAGGTTTTAGAGTCAGAGAAAATCACCTGAGGGCCGATGTAGTGGCAGCCATACATCGTGAGAAAACCACATTATATAAAGGGTAGTGAGCTTAAAGACTTGAAAGTGCATTATAGCTTCCTGAGAAAATAGACTACTGAGGTTACCAGCATTAATGTTATACCATAAACAGTACAGGTTTAGAGCCTTCGAAAAATTGTCTACAAGCAAGGTTCAACTGGTCGTTCAGTATATTACCGTCTTTGAGCTCTAGATGTTTAAAAATTTGTAACTCTTCCCACAGATCTAGTCTACGCCCTTTGACTTGTCTGTGTAGGATAACCGTATCTTGTAACTGTATAGGCATATGGCCGGCTATCAAGAGGTGTTCAGCAAAAGTAGAGTTGTGAATATTCGCTCCATTTTTACCTAATAGATGTTCTTTATATCGTGTTTTCACAGCTCTGCCTGTTTGACCAATATAATATGACGGGCAGTTATTGCAGGTTAGTTAGTAAACACCTGAATTGGAAAACCAATCACTGGCAATCTCTACTGAAAGTACAAGATTTCTTTTTAAACTGTTATCTGTAGAGAAGGAGACGTTACAGTTATATTTTTTATTTAGAAGACGTTTAATCTTATACGATATATTATCCAAGAACGGAATGGAAATAAATTTTTTAGTTTCTTTGGTATCCGTGGGAAGGTAATTGCTCAAAGTCGAAAAATTTTGGGAAATTTTCTTATTGAGCAAGTAATCGATCATATTCTGATTGTACCCATTATTAGCAGCAATTGCTTTGATGACATTCAATTCCTTTTGTAGATCCGCAGCTGATAAAGGAGTGGTTACCATTCGGTGAATGGCGGAATGAAAAAACGCCAGTTTATGAGCTTTTGGATGAGTTGAGTCAGCAGGAATGACATTATCTGAATATGTTTCCTTGCGGAAGATATTGAAATTGAAGGAATTATTCTGTATAGAAATTGTTAAATCGAGGAAGTTAAGTTCACGTTTTTCATTTTGAAGTTCTTTTGTGAAGGAAATTTTTTCATGTAAACCATTGAAAGTATTGAAGAGATGCTCTAACTCATGATCGGTGCCATCAAAAACAATGATAATGTAGTCAACATAACGTGCATAGTAGCGGATTTTGTGGCGTAATACTGAACTTGAATTGAAGATTGTTATTTCCAGGGCGTTGATGAAAACCTCTGCTAAAATACCGGCGAGGGGGCTACCCATTGCTAGACCATCTTGCTGTACATACATTTTCCCATTAAATGTGAAATAATTGTATTTTAAAACGACCTTAAGCAAACCAATCAGTTCCGCATTCTGAATTTCACATAGTTTTTTATGCTTGAGAAGATTCTTTTTTACAAGGTCTATGGTTTCATCAACCGGGACATTTGTATAAAGGCTGACGATGTCAAAGGACACCTGTCTAGTGTCAGGTGTACAAGTTAAAGATTGAATATTGTTAATTAATTCCTTACTGTTTTTTACAGAAAAATTATTTTCAAATGTGAAAGCATCTTTAATTTTAAAATGGAGTCGCCTAGCAAGTGTGTGATGTGGACTACCTATACCATTCACTACAGGGCGAATCGGGTGATTTTGTTTGTGCAGTTTATACTGACTTCTGAGCACGGGTGGTTTCGGGTTCATATTTATAAGCCCTTTCTTTTGAAAGTTATTAAACAGGCTGACGGAACTAGCTAAAGTACGCCGGATTTCATTTTGCAGTTCCGCGGTTGGATCTACAGTAACCTCACATTTAATGGGAAAATATTTGTACGGCCAGTGATTGGTTTTCCAATTCAGGTGTTTACAAACTAACCTGTAATAACTGCCCCTCATATTATATTGGTCGAACAGGCAGAGCTGTGAAAACACGATATAAAGAACATCTATTAGGTAAAAAAGGAGCGAATATTCACAACTCTACTTTTGCTGAACACCTCTTGATAGCCGGCCATACGCCTAAACAGTTACAAGATACGGTTATCCTACACAGACAAGTCAAAGGGCGTAGACTAGATCTGTAAGAAGAGTTACAAATTTTTAAACATCTAGAGCTCAAAGACGGTAATATACTGAACGACCAGTTGAACCTTGCTTGTAGACAATTTTTCGAAGGCTTTAAACCTGTACTGTTTATGGTATAACATTAATGCTGGTAACCTCAGTAGTCTATTTTCTCAGGAAGCTATAATGCACTTTCAAGTCTTTAAGCTCACTACCCTTTATATAATGTGGTTTTCTCATGATGTATGGCTGCCACTACATCGACCCTCAGGTGATTTTCTCCAAGACCTTGGCTCCCTGAGAATGTGTATTAACTGGATTGTGGACCAGGGTTCGTAATTTTGTCTTAAGAGCCATTACTGATAGTTTTAAAGTTTTGACTTATATACGGTGTGTGTGCTTCACTAATATTGTAATGTAACTTCTGTATTCTGGCTATATATGCCACTGTATGTAACTCTCGGCGTAAGCGCCACCTGCCTTTTTGATGTATATATCTATGTTAATGATACCAAGGCTCCCATACTGTTATAACGGGAGTGTTAAACGCTTTCCTTCTTTTCATTGTCACTTTATTTAAGGACGTTATTAATATTGATATTTTACACGTTGCTTTAGTACGCCAATCGGCACATAGTTCGCGACATGAGCGCCACCTGCCCTGGCCGCAGTGTAACTACGCTGGCCGATTCTACTCAGTCGCTTATGAGCTCTGCTACATCCAGGTACTAATTTTTATTTACATGACAATCCCTATCTTCAGTGCTATATTTTATTTTGGACTAATGGATCTATGCAGATATTTGTAAAAACGATAATGATACATCATTCCATATTAATGTAACACTGTAAGTACCAGGCGTCCTTCTCATATTTTGTAATAGAAGAGCTCTCTAATATGTGTTAAACTCTATTCTTGACTTAAGTTTCGTACCTTTTAATGCAAACTACGTTGTTCATTGTCCTTAGGCCGCCTTCTGAAGAATTCAGGTTTAAATCTGTCGAAACCTAGGTAAAGATTACTTTATCCATTGCAACTGGTCGTCTGTTTTTAGTCTTATTATTTACCGTCTTGTAAATTCATCAGATGATCAAAACGACTTTCAAAATGATTTAAACAAGATACCTGTATGGTGCGAAAAGTGGCAATTGACCCTGAATAAGGAAAAGAATGAAGTTATTCACTTGAGTACTAAAAGAAATCAGAGTTTCACAGCAACGCCGTATCACGTTAATGGTCTCAACAATGCAAAGATGATATATGACGAATGTGGTGTGCAACTTAAAATCACCTACGTCTCCTCAAGATATGTTACTGTGTTATATTTTTGTTAATTTCTTAGACATTCATTCGAATGATATCGACATTTCGTTATAAATTGTGGAAATGTTAAAATAAACAGCACGTGATGATTGATGTGGTAACCAAAGTCCTGAATTAAAATACAGTGTCATCGTTGCACAAAAGAAACATGTATGGTAATAGCTTTCAGTTACAAAGAAAAGGCAGTAATTTTTTTTGTTCAACAGGAGAAAACGCCTAATGTTAATGGTATACAAAGCCTCTTTTGTCTCGTAAAATCTGAACATGAATTCTATAAATGGAAGATATGTCTACACAAAGTATGAAACATGTATCAAAATGAAACTCGTTGAAGTTTGGTAGAAAAGTATTGGAAAGATTTATGGCTTCACCATCACAGAGGGAGGCTAATAAGATTGGGCCCTATGAATTTATAGTAAGAAGAACATTAGTGATGCTGATTTCCAGACTTATGAAACTTATCTAAACAGAATATGTAGAAGGAGTTCGCTAAATTACAAAGTTTACTTCCAGTAAATGTGCAGAGGTAATACTATACAGAAGTTCGTAGCTGACGTGAAGACGGCTTCTTGTTAACCCCTAAACCACCGTGAATGAAGGAGATCAGTCAGGTTTCGTGCAAAAGCAGTGTGAAAGCCGCACTTTATTGTTTTGAGAAAAAAAAGACAGAGGCGTTTGTTGAGTCCATGTAATGACACATTCGTATACAGTAATGGCAGTGGTAAGTATCAGTCTATTGCTGTTTCCACGGCTCTATATTTGTCTTCAGGCTTCTCATGACAAATTAGGACAAGAGATTATAAAATGTATTGTTTAGTTGAAAAATTTTGTAATCGGCATAGCAAAATCTGAAAAAAATGGGACAGAATAATTTTCAAAACTAAATGCGAACCATCTTCTTATGAGTCACAAGAAACGATTCACTGTTTTTGGTGGACTCTTGGTCTGAAAATGACAACACATGTTTCATTAGGAAGACAAAGAGAGGACTGGTAACATAATTCCGATACTATCAGAACTAATGTTATGATTCAGCCTCTCGATAGAAACTTTTTCATCTGTGTAAAGCTTTCTTTTAGAAAATTGTCGGACAGTATAATTTTCGTTAGCTCTTTGTCCATTCAGGTTCGCGATCTGTACTGTCGTTTAACTTCAGTGCAATGTTAGTTAGCATCGCCACATTTTAGGAATCTGGTCAGATATACCTTCTGCGCAGCACAATATGTAGAACAATGAACAAGAACATTTCTTATTCTATCTCAATACTGTCTAAATAAAGCTAGTAATGCCTACGAAATGAAAAAGTACATTAACTTGTTTCTTTTACAGCGTGCAAATGGTGCAAGGAAAACGTTTGTTTTCGTCATCCAGCAGGTACTTCATATTTATGTCAGGACTACAGTGAATAATCAAGGAACCGTTTCCCTGCCAGTTAAATACAAATTAAATTAAATGAACACGCTTATCTGCTTACAGGCGTTGACATACATCAACGAGGACAGATGAAAATGTGTGCCCCGACCGGGACTCGAACCCAGGACCTCCTGCTTACATGGCAGACGCTCTATCCATCTTTTTTTTATTTATTTATTTTTATTTATTATGAGTAGGTGGAGACAAGGCGGGCAGGGGTCGGAACCCGAGGCCTGGCCACGATGTCTCCCTCTCCCGTCCCTGAATCACTCCCTCAAAGTAGCTTTTATATTTATGTTTATTTTATGATCATGATTATTATTGTTATTATTATTATTATTATTATTATTACTTTTTTTACCAGGAACAGGGAAATTAACAAAAGATATTTATTGGTACAAACTGAAATACAACAGAAATGCCATCCTTCCGGCGAAAATAACACAAGACATTATACTCGTACAAGGCGACCAATTTTTTTTGTTTTTATGAACAAGGTGTAGGAAAAAAAAATTATAATGCTGATGGAAGCTAAGAGGTATGAAGCAATATACAGTGGAGTGAGGGAAAAACCAGTGTGTTCTGGTATATTGCATAACAGAAAGGAGGCGCGTGTCCATGCGCCTACTCCACTGTGGGTTACAATATAGAAAGTAGCGCGGGGAGTCTCAGATGTCAGCAGGGGGGGGGGGGGGGGGAGTGTTGTCGGCGAGTGGCACCATCCAACTGAGCGGGGGTGACGTAAAGATCGCATGTTGGTAATTGGCGAAGAAGGCGCGGTAGCGCGGTCGGTGTTCGACTTGACTGTGGGCGGTTTGTAAGTACTGCCAGAAATCAAGGCGTGATTTGTCGCCTTCGTTATACATGTAGGTGATCGTCCATCCCTTGACCCATACAATCGCATGATTTTTGGCGGCGGGGAAATAAGTATTCTCAGGATGGATAAAAGTCCATGGGTCAATCGAGTCCGGCGGAACGCGGAGGTAACAGGCAACGAACTGTCGGGCTAGTTTCCAGACGTCACTGGTGTCAGCACAAATCAGTTGATGGACATCGTCATCCACGAGGTGGCAAATGGGACCAAGTGCTGAGTCCTGTAGTCCGATGGCGTGAAGGCGATGATTTGTGGCGAATTTTTCATTTGCGACTTGGTACCACGTTGCCCGGACGGTGGAGGGAGGAAAAGGCTGGTGGATATGACGCCAATCCGTGGGCCACCGCTTGGACGGATGTCTGAGTTCAATATTGTTGCTGGAGATGGAACGAAGCAGTGGGGTGTAAAAATCTTTGGGTCGAGAAGAACGCGTGGTCGGTAAGTGTGTGTGAGCATAACTGAAGTCGACGATGAAATCAGAAATGTGCGTCAGATGATGCTTGGTGTGTCCGACTGGTACTGGTGGTGTTATGGTCGCGGGCACAAGAATTTCCAGCAAGCTGCGCGTAAGAGAGGTGCCCCCGTGCCACTGCTTGTGCATGGTGGACATATACAAGGACGCCGCTCGGAGTCGCACATTGACAAGGCCGAGGCCTCCTGCTCGCATGGGAAGAGTGAGCGTGTCGTAGAGGACCTTAAAGAGCGTACCGGCCGTAAGGAAGTATCCGAAGGCAGCCTGGAGGATGCGTCCAATTGTTGATGGCAGCGGGAGGACCTGTGCGATGTGGACCATTCTGGACGCCACATGTTGATTGAGGTATTGGACACGTTGTAAAGAATCGAGTCGTCGGAGAAGATTTTGTCGCACCGTCGTGCGGATAGTTTGGAGTGCACGCCGAAAATTGATGGCAGCGGAGCGGCGCACGGTGGAGGTGAAAATGATACCATGGTATCGTAGTTTTTGTACACACGGGAGAGGTGCTAAGTCATCGTGTGAGAGGCCGCGTCCAATGGGCATCGCCTCGGATTTAGTCACATTCATGTTACTGCCCGCTGCAGTGCCGTACGTTGATATCAAATCAAGT
Source organism: Schistocerca serialis cubense (assembly GCF_023864345.2). Lineage (NCBI taxonomy): Eukaryota > Metazoa > Arthropoda > Insecta > Orthoptera > Acrididae > Schistocerca > Schistocerca serialis. Next base: position 736,707,835 of record NC_064643.1, on the reverse strand, counting down.
ACCGTGTGTGTTTCACTCCGGGAGCGGATCAAGAGGAGGAGGTCGTCCGCATACGCACGACATCGAAAACTGTGCTGTCGCAAAGTGAGACCAGAAAGGTGGCTCGTCAGACTCCCAATGAGTGGTTCCAGACTTATGGCATGGAGTAGGGTCGAAAGAGGGCAGTCTTGTCGTACGGAACGCCGGATCGCCACTGGTCCCGCCACACGGCCATTAACCTGAATCAGCGATTCGGCGGTACCGTACAGGCGCCGGATAACGTCGATAAAGGCTGGTGGAAAACCCATGCGGTTCATCACTGAGAACAGAAATGGATGCCGCACTTTGTCTAATGCGCTGTCAAAATCAATGGCAACCACTGCGGCGCGGAGTCTGCACGCCGCTGCCAGTGCAATTAAATCGCGACATTCTCCTGTGGCCGTTCGTATATTAACTGAGCCGCCCGGAGTTGTCTGTTCCGGGGATAGAACGCTAGGCAAGACCTTGCGGCATCGCGTTGCCAGTAGGCGTGTAAATATTTAATAGTCTGCGTTAAGCAAAGTCAGGGGACGGTAATGAGCTGTCGTCACACCTGGTGTCGGTTTGTGGATGGGTATAATAAGGATGGCGGTACGGCGTTCCCCAACGTCAGCAGTTCATGAAACATCGTTCTCCACCGTGACGCCATTGGTGTGAAGAAAGCGCGATAAAATTCTATCGGCAATCCGTCGACACCAGGTGACTTATTCAGAGCGCCTTGTTTGATTGCATCATGGACTTCGTCACGCGTAATTGGCTCCATCATCTTGTCCGCTTCGTCGCTGGTGAGGGTGCGAGTTACGTGTGGTAACACAGACTCCTCAGCGTGGTTGTCGGTAGTCTCGTCCTGGTACATTGTGCGGTAGTGGTCGACAAAGGCACTGACGATTTCAGCTTGGCAAGTGACGTGTTGGCCGTGAAAGGTGTTGATCTCGGTGATGAGTTGTTGTCGTCGATGTTTCCTATCGGAGGCGATATGATGCATGGTGGGATGTTCTTGTTCCGCCGAATCCTGAAATCGGGTTCGCACTATAGCCCCCCGCAGTCTACGGCGTGTCATCGTTATAATTTGCACCTTAATCCTGCTGCGTTCCCTCTGGGTGCCAGGGGTGGGTGGTGGGCGTCCAGGCCGCGGGGATCGGCGTAGAAATAGTCGGTAGTGTGCCGGCGCCACGCAGCTCCTTCCTTTCCATACTGAATCAAAGTACGTCGAATGGCAGGTTTGGCACATTCCAGCCACCAGGTTAAGGTCGTGCGGTATGTAGGTAAGCGACGTTCACAGGTGGCCCATGTCTCGGTAACACGTTGAAGACATTCGGGATCATGAAGGTGGGTGGTGTTTAGCTTCCACGGTGCACGACTACGCCAGACCACTTGCTTGGGGAAGAGAATGTTGCAGATGTAGGCACAGTGGTCCAAAAAGGCCAGGGGCCAAAGTTATGCTCCTTGGACTGCAGGTGTGAGTTCCCGAGAGACGTAAATCCTATCAAGGCGGCTCGCGGAGTGACTCGTCTGGTAAGTATGTCCAGGCGCGTCGCCGTGCCGAACTTCCCAAGTGTCGCGGAGCAACAGATCGCGGACGACAAGACGCAGTTCTTGACAGGTGTTGAAGTGGGGCACTTGATTTTTGGGGTGCAAGACAATTAAAATCACCCCCAAGCAAGTAATGGTCGCAGCGTCCAAGAAACAAAGGAGCGATTTCTTCGGAATAGAAGAGTGCCCTGTCGCGTCTGCGGGTGGAGCCTGACGGAGCGTAAATGGTGACGATACGCGTCCCCATGACGTTGACGGCCATGCCTCTGGCAGATGGAAGGTATGTGATATCGGTCACTGGAATGCCTTCCCTGGCGTAGATGGCTACGCCGCGTCCCAGGTGGTCACCAGGAGAAGGATAAGTGTTATATCCCGCGACGTCTGGACGTGTGGCCAAGTGTACTTCCTGTAGAAGTGCGATATCGGCGTCCGACGCCCATATCATCTCTCGCAGCAGTTGAAGTTTCACGGGTGAGCTAATGGTGTTAGCGTTGATCGTCGCTATTCGGTAGATTCGGAGCCGTACCCCGCCGTGGAGGGGAACTCCACCGGCGAGGATGAAGAGGGGCCAGGTAACGGCGAGTCGTGCCGTACGCCACCTGACAACGTTATCAGCGGCATATCGATGCTTCCGTCTGGGGTAGCTCTGCCCCAGCATGTGGTCCGGGTCCTCATCGACGTCCTCACTCCACAACATTGAAGGCGCTGTCGTTGTGATGGTCGTACGGTCCACTTCGGTTGTAGGGGCGGTGGACGTCTCGGCGGCAGTCGCGACTGTGGAGTCCATTGGTTCAGGAGCACCTGGGCGAGCCAGTAGAGTAGGCATCGACACAGCCACAGTCGGCGCCATGTTGTCCTCATTCGTATCGTCGTGTAGGTTCTCCGAGGCCTCGTCGGGTCGGAAGGCCTCTGGAGCATCAGGGGGAGGTGATCCGTCTCGTTCCGAGACCGTATGGCGCCTCCTCTTGCGCCTCTTAGGTGAACGTTGTTTGCGGGTTCGTCCCTCCGTGTCGGAAGACGGAAGGGAGTCGCGTCGCTCTGAGAGGAAGGTTGTCGCAGGAACGTCAAATGAAGGGGCGTCCATATGGTCGGGCGGGTGGGGGGGTCGGAAGTCGTCGCTGTTGGTAGTGGTGTCGGAGTAACGTCAGGCATTGAGCGCGACGTGTCGGCCTCGGCGGTATCCGTAGCAGCTGGAAGAGTCACCGGTACATGGTCCGACAGGCGTGGCCGGTGGGAGGAGAAGTGAGGGCCGAGGCGCAGGTGATCGGTAAAACCGTCGTCGGAGTCGGAGGTGCCACGATAGCGGCTGGGTGATTCGTCGCTGAAGACACTCAGATCTGAGGTGGCCTTCTTTGCCGCACCCGGAACAGGTCTTGGGTTGGCCGTCGTATATGACAACCGCGCGGCACCCGCTTATTTGCAAGTAAGATGGCACGTGGCGATGGAGACCGATGGTGATCTGCCGTACACCGTTAAGAACGGGGTACGTTTGGAATTGCGCCCAGCGTTCGGCAGTGTGGCCATGTACAGTGCCATATGGGCGGAAAGCCGCGATAACGTCTTCCGCCGGGAGCTCGAACGGGAGTTCGAAAACTCGTATGGTGCGCATTCCTAAGCCGAAGTGGTCGACAGTGACCGCTCCGACATTGCCGTCGGCGTGGCAAAAGCGCAATCCATGGTTGGTGTCACAAAGTATTCTTTCACACACCGCGTCACTGACGACTTTGACGTACACCGTACTGCTTAATATGGACAAATGGATGCCCAAGATGTCGGAAGCTGGGATCTTAGCAACGCCGCGTAGGAAGCGTTCCACTTCCAAGGCCTTTGGTCGTGCGTAGTCGTTGCAGAAGGTGAATCGTAATGTGGATTTTCTAAAACGGTTGGCCATGGTTCTAATGCACGTAAGCGACACGTAAGTGACGGCCGCGGAAATGTAAACAACAGCAAGCGCGCGTGCTCCGCAGGCGGAAACAACACGTCCGCACTGTACGGCGGCGAAAGCCGGACTGTTATCCATCTGAGCCACCGAGGACACAGAGGATAGTGCGACTGCAGGGATTTACCTCTGGCACGCCTCCCGCGAAACCCACATTCTCATCGTATTGTCCCGCACTACATTCGTAGTGCCCCCCGCCCATTATACTCAGTACTGGCGGCGCGTTACCGATTCCCGTAAGAGTTCGGGCACTGTTTGTGCATTCGCACAGAAGAAGAAGAAGATGGTCAAGTTGCCGGCGAGCCCTTACTATATATATACTAAGATGGTATCTGTTCTTTCCGATATGTCCGAAAGAACAGATAGAGCGCCTGCCATGTAAGCAGGAGATCCCGGGTTCGAGTCCCTGTCGGGGCACACATTTTCATCAGTCCCCGATGACGTATGTCAACGCCTGTAAGCAGCTAAGGGTGTTCATTTCGTTGTAATTTCATTCTAACGAGCTGCATGGTCACCGATGATATCTGTTCTTTCGGACATGTCCGAAAGAATAGATACCATCACAGTATATATATAGTTAAGGCTCACCAGCAACTTGATCATCTTCTTCTTCTGTGAGAATGCACAAACAGTGCCCGAACTCGTACGGGAATCGGCAACGCGCCGCGAGTAATGAGTATAATGGGCTGGGGGCACTACGAATGTAGTGCGGGACAATACGTTGAGAATGTGAGTTTCGCGGGAGGCGTGCCAGAGATAAATACCTGTAATCGCACTATCCTCTATGTCCTCGGTGGCTCAGATGGATAGCGCGTCTGCCATGTATGCGGGACATCCTGGGTTCGAGTCCCGGTCGGGGCACACATTTTCATCTGCCCCCGTTGACGTATGTCAACGCCTGTAAGCAGCTAAAGCATTTAATTGTAATTTCATTCTAACGACCTGCATCGTCACCGGTCACCGGTCACATGTCCGAAAGAACAGATACCATTTTAGTATACCAATACAAATTACTCAAACTGTTATAAAACATTTCATGTCATGAAGTAAAAATTCGGATTGATGGAAGTCGTCGGTGATGTACCATCATACACTGTCTTGATATTCTTTCCTTTGCTAGTCACTTAGGTAAGAGTTGCATATGCAACAGTTTAGCTGTCAATAGAAGACTTAAGAAAATTGATGATCTCAGATGTTTCTGGTATGGTTTAAGTACTTAAAATTCGCGTGTGTGCACTCTGAACTTCGCACTACGTGGCACTACGTTCTCTTGCGACTGCGTCGGTTTATTCGGCAAATCGCAAGGTTAATCAGGAAAGGCCGCACAAACTGCTATTACAGGTGGTTCTTCATGCGGTAAAAATTAGTACCTTTAACATCTCTTATTATGCTTACACTGAAATTATCAACCAAAATTTTTAAACTGAATTTATTTCGGTGTATTCTTCCTGTAATTTTCTGGGTGGGTTTCGACACTTCGGATTGGACCATTCCCTTGTAAGACGTATTTTGTTTGTTCTAGACTTTTTTTTAAAAAAATTCTTTATTTCCATAAGAATACTAATTATACATGTTAACCCACCTCCGAACATGATTAGTGGGCCATAAGGTGATACATAAAATTGGGTTACAATGCAGCTTAAATATTACAGTTATGTTAGTGAGCTACAGTTTAAAGTACTACAGTGTGTTAGTTTTCTATAACAATGGGCAGTTTAATTTAACCTACTTGTCAATTACCTAACCTAGAATGACTACTAACTCCAGCGTTACAGGTGTGCCAGTAAAGTACAAACCTACTTGGAATATCCAAGCTCCACGAGCTAACCCCGAGGAGCATGCCCCTGGCACTGGGCTGGCCAAAGTTAGTATTGGCTGCAGTTTCCTAAATTAATGTCCTAAATCTAAGTCCTACAAAAAACTAGCTTAGCCTACGTCATATCCGGTGCTTTTGCCATAATCGGTGGTATTGAACCCCCCCCCCCCCCCCCTAGTCCCGTTCGTGGCGGTTTCCAACTATGATGGAAGTTGGCCATTCCACGGACAGGCGGTATGGTAATGGGATCTGGTCTCAGTCGGTTGGTCTGTGAGTTGGTACCTATTCTTGGTCCCTCAGGTATTCTGTTAACACTTTCCGTGATATCTCATCTGCCAGTGCATTCAAAGTGTGAAAAGTGTCTTCTTGTCTGAGTAGTTGGTATGTGTCATTGTTCGGAAGTCTGTTTCGGAGTGTTAACGCGACATCATTGAAAAGAGGGCACTCGAAAACCACATGGTCGGGAGTTCCCTCTGCCGAGCCACAGTCACAATCTGGGGTTGCCCTTTTCCCAAACCGACATAAATATGTCGGATAGGGTCCATGACCAGTGAGAAAGTGAATAAGTCCTCGTGTAGGTTAGAAATATTTCATACCCCCATGCTCTTTTACGTCTGGTAAGAACTGGAAGATTCTTCTTCCCATTTCCTCTTCCCCCCAAGCCTTCTGCCAAAGTTCCTCCCCTCTGTTTCGTATTTACCTCTTATCCTCCACCCTCACACCCGTGATTTCTATTATTTTCTCCCTGCTCCCCGTTTTGGCCCAGTACCACGCCGCTCCCTCACGTGTCTTGATATCTAGCGGGCAGAGTCCCATTATGACTAACAGATCTCCCCCGGAGATGTTCTGTAGGCCCCCACAGATCTCAAAATCATGCTTCTTTGGACCCTTCTCACTGTCATGGCGGGAACGACCCTCGTGAGCCCGTGCGCCCAGACTCCCGAGCCGTAACCCACTACTGAAATTAGAATACTATTGTGATAAAGTTTTATGAGATAAGGAGGTCTCTATTACTTTTCCCTCTGCTACTCACAGTGCCGAGTTGACTATTCCCGGGTGCGAGAACGTTACGCAGGGAGGTTCGCAGGGCACGCCGACTGCCTCTGGAGAAAGTGATCTCCGGTGGAGGGAGAGGAGGGCGCCGCCATGCGGTCCGGTGTGCCGTATCTGCGGCGCACGCTCGGCTTCACCTGATGTCGGCTTATCACGGCTGCGCCGGCGGATGGGCGGCTGCGGCGCTGCACGGTGTCCCCGGGCCACTAGACTCTCTGGGGTTATCAAGCGCCCTCGCGGCTGCCTGAGGGCACGACGTAACTGGGCAGGACAGACCTCTCAACAACCTGCCCACCTCTCCAGAGTCTAACAAATACTTTTATTCATGATATCTGCTCGCAAGAGACTTATTTCTTCCTTAGTGAAAATTCTTTCCACGTCCTCATAAATTATACCATCTCTAACGCACAATACTAACGCAAATTCTTTACAGACGAGTGGAAAAACAAGCAGAATCCGACCTCGGCGAACATCAGTTTAGATTCCGTAGAAATGTTGGAACACGTGAGGCAATACTCACTCTACGACTTATCTTAGACAATAGATTAAGGAAAGGCAAATCTACGTTTCTAGCATTTGTAGACTTAGAGAAAGCTTTTGACAATATTGACTGGAATACTCTCTTTCTAATTCTAAAGGTGGCAGGGGTAAAATACAGGGAGCGAAAGGCTATTTACAATTTGTACATAAACCAGATGGCAGTTATAAGAGTCGAGGGGCATGAAAGGGAAGCAGTACTTGGGAAGGGAGTGAAACAGGTTTGTAGCCCCTCCCCGATGTTATTCAACCTGTATATTGAGCAAGCAGTAAAGGAAACAAAAGAAAAATTCGGAGTAGGTATTAAAATCCATGGAGAAGAAATAAAAACATTGAGGTTCGCCGATGACATTATAATTCTGTCAGAGACAGCAAAGGACTTGGAAGAGCAGTTGAACGGAATGGACAGTGTCATGAAAGGAGGGTATAAGAAGAACATCAAGAAAAGTGAAACGAGGATAATGGAATGTAGTCGAATTAAGTCGAGTGATGCTGAGGGAATTAGATTAGGAAATGAGACACTTAAAGTAGTAAAGGTGTTTTGCTATTTGGGGAGCAAAATATCTGATTATGGTCGAAGTAGAGAGGGTATAAAATGTGGACTGGCAATGGCAAGGAAAGCGTTTCTGAAGAAGAGAAATCTGTTAACATCGATTATAGATATGAGTGTCAAGAAGTCGTTTCTGAAAGTATTTGTATAGAGTGTAGCCGTGTATGGAAGTGAAACATGGACGATAAATAGTTTGGACAAGAGGAGAACAGAAGCTATCGAAATGTGGTGCTACAGAAGAATGCTGAAGGTTAGATGGGTAGATCACATAACTAACGAGGAGGTACTGAATAGGATTGGGGAGGAGTTTGTGGCACAACTTGATTAGAAGAAGGGTAGGCCATGTTCTGAGGCATCAAGGGATCACCAATTTAGTACTGGAGGGCAGCGTGGATGGTAAAAATCGTAAGGGAGACCAAGAGATGAATACACTCAACAGATTCAGAAGGATGTACATTGCAGTAAATACTGGGAGATGAAGAAGCTTGCACAGGATAGAGTAGCATGGAGAGCTGCATCAAACCAGTCTCAGGACTGAAGACCACAACAACAACAACAACAACAACAACAATGTTTATTCACTTATGTCACGGCATTCATCTTTCATTTCTGTCCTGTATCTCTTGGCAATGATATAGAAAGAGTCACTATGAAATAAAAATCCTAATTCTTTGTAGTGGTGGTCATTAGAAAGGAATGCATTAGATTAAATGAAATTTTTGTTCCAAAGATCCACAGCGAGGAGGTACCCGAGGGCAATGAAGATGTTTTACATCAGTTCACAATTACAATGGATATGAGATGTGCTAATTTGTACTACATTCCACTGATTCAAAGTGAAGCAGTGTTTATGGATGTAGTATAAGTATAAAAAAAAACCACGTATTTCACTTGAAAGGTAACAAGAAACTTCTCACACCACAATGAGATGTGTATGATAATTCGAAGACTGTACTGGCTACGAATCACCACACTTATTTACTTGATCACATTGCTACAATGAACTTCAGTAGAAGACAGACTTTACGTAAAACACATTATTTCATAATATTAATAACATATATACGAGGGGTATTCGGAAAGTAAGTTCTGATCGGTTAAGAAATGGAAACCACTGTGAAAATCTAATGAAGCTTTTCACAAATATGTTCGACAGTGTCTCTAGTATGACTGCCGGATACATCACTTCGCTCTTTTCAGTTCCAAGTGCAAGGTGAGTGGGTAAAGATGCCTAGAAAACAGTGCCTTCCGTCAAGTATGAGGTCCTGGTCAGATATTTCGCCTGAACTTATGCAGCCAACATTACAGGACTGTCATACGGCTCTTGCTTTGTGACAATTCTTGGTCGCAATCTGCAGGGGCAATGAAAATGCTCCTGCAGCGTTTTCGATGGGAAGTATTTGATCACTTTCACTACAGCCCTCTGTGTTGCATCTCTCCTCACATTAACTTCTGGCTATGAAGACAACATTTTCGCACAGACAACGAGCTATAGATAAGCGTATAGAATTGGCGGGAAGCACAGGCGGCACAGGCGGCTGCCTTCTATGGCGAGGGTATTGGAAAGTTGATACAACTCTACGACAAGTCGGAGTGGTGACTATCTACAGCAGTGGCTGAAAGCTTCATCTAACTGTTGCAGATAAAATATAACTGATTTTCAAAGTGGCTTCCATTTCCGGTGCAGTCGTAACTTACTTTCCTACACCCTAAACAAAAAAAAAAGAAAACAAAAAAAAACAAAGAGCGGGAGAGAGAGAGAGAGAGAGAGAGAGGGAGGGAGAGATGCACCACCAAGGAATCATCGGATTGGGAAGGAAATCAGTAGACGTGATGTAAATGTGCAAACATAAGTGATTGTAATTCTAGAATAATTTGTCTCATTCACAACGGAAAGCTTCACAAAGTGAGCCGTTGGTCCCCCTCTGGCCCGTAGACAAGCAGTTATTCGGCTTGGAATTAATTAATACAGTTGTAGGGTGCCCTTCCTAGGGATATAATGCCAAGTTCTGTAAAATTGCCATGTTAGATCGTCAAAATGCTGAGCAGGTTGAAGGGTCCCTTCCATTATGGCCTGCACAATTTGAAAGAAAGCCGGCGATATTGATCGCCAATTTATGATTTGGCAAGCAGGAAAACAAGCAACAAAACCTCTCACCGTGTGAGGGTGAACATTATCTTGTTGGAAAGTGAGCCCAGACTGGCTTGCTATGGAGCGCAACAAAACGGGGCGCAGAATGTCGTCGACGTATCGCCGTGTTATAGTTGTGCCGCGGATGACAATAAAAGGGGTCCTGCTATGAACTCATGACCATCACTCCTAGTTGTCGCGTTTTATGGCGGGCAAAGATCGGGTTGGTATTCCACCACTGTCCTGTTTCAGTTCGAGGTGGATTTGATCAGTGAAGACAATTCTACTTCTAACATTGAGATTCCAACCACAAATCGTTGGGAGGCGCTGCGAACAGCGGTAGGATATCAATCTGATTGTTGCACGTCATATGGATGGACAACCAGGAATGATGGTTTGGAGTGGTATTTCAGTTCGTAGCGGAACCGCTTTCGTTGTCATCCTCGGCATTCTTACAGCACAGCGGTAGGTCTACTATATTCTACGTCCCGCTATGTTGTCCTCCTTGCCAAGTCATTTTGGACTTACAGTTCAGCAAGATGACGCCCGCTCGCACACGGTAAAAATTTGTCCTCGAGTTTTCCAAACCCTGCCTTGGCCGGGAAAGTAATCGGATCATTGCCCAATCGAGAACGTTTCGAGGATTGTGGAGCTCTTCAACCAGCTAGGGATTTTGTCGACGTAAAGCGTCTGTTAGCCGGCCGCTGTGGCCGAGCAGTTCTAGGCACTTCAGTCCGGAACCTCGCTGCTGATACGGTCGCAAGTTTGAATCCTGCCTCGGCCAGGGCTCTGTGTGATGTCTTTAGGTTAGTTAGGTTTAAGTAGTTCTAAGTTTAGCGGACTGATGACCTCAGATGTTAAGTCCCATGGCATTGATTGGCGACTCCATGGAGTGCTGTGTGTACAACGACCATATATGTTAAATTAAAAGGAAGGTCAGCGTTGGCCGTAATATTAATGGTTTACTGACAGAAAAACCGATTTTCAGTCAAATAATGATCACCTTCAGTGCTGTGGTGTACAAATTAAACTCATAGACACTGGTATCAAGTTATCTGTAACCAAAACTGAGAAACGATCACAATAACTGTCCAGTTGTGATCACTTCTCAGTTTTGGTTACTGATAACTTGATACCAGTGTCTATGAGTTTAATTTGTACACCACAGCACTGGAGATGTTCACTATGTGATTGAATATCGATTTTGCTATCAATAAACCATCAATATTACGGCCAAAGCTGACCTTCCTTTTAAGTCCCATGGTGCTTAGTGCCATTAAAAGCGTCAGTTGGACAGAATTTTGCACTTTATTCCTCCGGACGACGTCCAATATACTATCAAAAAATACCATAATCAATCGAATAACTGCTTGCATAAAGCCAAGGCGTGGGTCAAAGGCGCTATAGACTTGCTCTGTATGTGAAGTTCTTCGTCTTGAAAACATCCATTTTTCTGAAACTGTGATCAGTTGTTTGTCTGCAGAGGTATTTTTCTGTTTTTATATGTTACATAGTATTAAAATATTGTAAATGGTGTAGTTGTTGACTAAAAACAAATCCTTTAAGTCCTCTCAAACTGATATTAACTTGTAGTAAAAATTTTGATCAAAATCTGAATATGAAGTGAGTCGACCACGTCGAATGAGTTGTTGCTACGGCAAATGGTACAAATAGGTCACAGGAGAACCTCAGTTTATCTACGAAAGAGACTGCATGAAAAACATTTGTACGATGCATACTAGAGTATTGATCAGTAGTATGTTGCAGGTTAGACGAAACATGCATGGAAAATATAGCGTTTATAGATATAACAGCGGCGTTAATTGAAACAGGCTTGTTTATTTGGCATGGAACTTTAACAGAGACGAGGAAATCCTTAATTGGTACACAATCGAAAGACGGCGTCGTGCATCTTGTGAAAACTTGTTTATAAAATCTCAGGAACTGTGTTTCAGATAAGGGGCTACTAATTTGTTTCATACCCCAATGTATCCGTCCCGCTTTCAAATTGTAGTACTAGTTACATTTATGCCCTTGTTCAATCCATGAATGGAACTGGAAAAAAACCTAAATCATATATGCCATCGGGTTCCGCTAAATTGCACGTAGCACCGCATAACAGCCACGCTATGAGGGAAACAAAGCACCAGCCAAACAGGCGAAGACGTCAGGTAAACACGCCAAAGATTCCAGTCGATTAATAGGAACCTTTCCTTGCAGAGGTCGCCGCCGTTGGATAAGCAGCTGCAGCAGCAAGTCGTATACTCCTAGCTCACTCATTTGTTACATAGTTTAATTCTTAATTTCTTTGCGTGTTTTTGGTACTTGCTGTGGTGTCACCGCCAGACACCACACTTACTAGGTGGTAGCTTAAATCGGCCGCGGTCCATTTAGTACATGTCGGACCCACGTGTCGCCACTGTGTGATCGCAGACCTAGCGCCACCACAAGGCAGGTCTCGAGATACGATATGGCACTCGCCCCAGTTGTACGACGACGTTGCTAGAGACAATACGGACGAAGCCTTCCTCTCATTTGCCGAGAGACAGTTAGAATAGCCTTCTGCTAAGTCCATGGCTACGACCTAGCAAGGCGCCATTAGCCTTACCTACTTTGAGAGTTATAGTATAAATGTCTCAAGAAGAACGCTGTATTCATCACATAATAAAAGTTAAGTATAAAGCAGCTACATACTTTTCTTGCTACCATTCAATAGTTATCCTGTTCCAGAATTGACGCCAGTCGGCGTGTGTGTACACGAGCCTTTCTATCGGCTACCTCAAGTGGCGTAACAGTCTTGTTACGTCACTACAGATTGGCGACGAGGATGGGAAGGATCTTGTGTTTTACTTTGCTTACATTTATCTGTGTCATGGCTTCGCCACAATCTCCAGATGTACTGTCCGAATTTTATCGCTTGCAGAATCAGCAGACGCAAGCATTATTGGATGCTCTTGGACAGCTCGTCCAGGGTCAACGTGCGCTGCACACCGATGCGGCCGCCGCCGCTTCATCGCTACCGCAGCCACAACATGCTGTTGCACCTCAATTCCGACCCTTTGATGCAACCCACGAGTCCTGGCAAGAGTGGTCCCGTCAATTCACCTTCCACCTCGCCGCCTACAGAATTCAAGGTAATGAGCGGCAGCCGTTTTTGCTTTCTTGTGTCGGTGTGTCCACCTACCGTGTGATAGTGAAGTTGTTTCCCCGGCGCGACGTAGCAACTCTGTCCTACGAGGAAATTTTGTCTGCTTTAGATGCCTATTTCAAAGAAAACGTACGGCCGGTCAAACTAATAGGGAGTGGGTAGCAACATTGCAAGGACTTACTAGGGACTGTGCCTTTGACTGTGACTGTGGCCTTTCTTATTCAGATACAATAGTGCGTGATGCAATTGCACAGAACGTTTCTGATGTTCGCATACGGGAGCACATTTTGAAACTAGTTAATCCCTCCCTTCAACAAGTGATAGACATATTGGATAGAGAAGACACACTTGACTGTGCTCAGGAATCTTTTGAAACTTCCCCAGCCGTGTGTAACATTAACCGGCCTGCCGGGCGAGCTGCGCGGCCCGGTCAACTGCCCTCGCGCAAACAAACGCAGCTGCCGCCGCGCGCTAAACCAGGTATGCCGCGCCAGCCCACAAATGCAGTGAAATCATGCCCGCGGTGTGCTACTAGACATTCGCGTGAACATTGCCCGTCACGCCAAGCTATTTGCTTTTTCTGCAATAGGAAAGGACATGTTCAAAGTGTTTGCCAGAAAAAGCTCAGATCAGACAATCACAATCATTCCAGGCCCTTTGCTTCGCGCCAGTCCCGAACCAAGGACACTCAGGCTCGTGGACCTTCGCCCATGGACATTCATGTCGTTAATTCCACTTCGTCCAGTGACACTTTCTCTAACAGTGACTGTGATCGTCCCACAAAAAGAGTGCGTCAACGTCGCCGGAAATCACGTCCATTAGCAAGTGATTCTGTACCAGTGTCTGTTCAAATTGCACGAGACAGTCGCTCTTGTCGTCAGCAGGACAATAAACTTTTTGTGGACTTAGACTTTGAAGGCAAAGTGATACCATTCCAGCCCGATACCGGAGATGCAGTTTCATTGCTCAATCACGACACGTACAAACAACTGGGCGCACCTCCGTTGCGTGCCGCAAATGTTCAGTTAAAAAGTTATTCCGGACAGACACTTCCTGTGTTAGGACAGTGCACTCTTTTTGCAACATATAAAGGACAAACAAAACTTGTGTCATTTTACGTTCTTCGTTCTTCTTCTGCAGTGAACTTGTTTGGTTTAGATTTATTTCAGTTGTTTAACATGTCTATAGTAAATCAGGTCCTATCAGTGAATCAAACTGTGCCTTCAGACAGTGTTTCTCGTCTATGTGACGAATTTGCAGACATTTTTGCACCGGGCTTAGGTTACGCTAAAAACTATGAAGCACACTTGGAACTGAAAGTAAAAGCGCAACCGAAATTTTTCAGAGCGCGCAATGTTCCCCACGCATTGCGTGATGAGGTCGCACGAACATTGAACCATATAGAATCACAAGGTGTAAGTGAATGTGCGCAATGCCTCTTCCATTTCAGCTCCGCTTCCTCGCTTACGCCGTACAGGTGTTCCGTTTCTCTGGACGACGGAATGCGAACGCGCCTTTCGCCAGTTGATATCGGCGTTGCTTTCTAATACTTGCCTCACGCCTTTCGATCCCCGGAAACCCCTTTTGTTGATGGTAGATGCATCGGATTTCGGGATCGGTGCTGTGCTTGCGCACAAAGTTGGCTCGCATGATCGCCCTATTGCCTTTGCGTCAAAATTGCTCTCGTCTGCGCAACGACATTACTCACAGATAGAGAAAGAAGCTTTGGCTCTCGTGTTTGGTGTTACTAAGTTCCATGATTTCTTGTATGGTCGTCACTTTACCATCATCACAGACCACAAACTTTTGACATCGCTTTTTCATCCGACCAAGCCTGTACCTCCACGTACAGCGCAGAAATTCATTCGCTGGTCTATTTTCCTCTCGCAGTACCGCTACGATATCTTGTATCGGTCCACTGCTAAGCACGGAAACGCCGAGGCGTTATCCCGTTTGCCTGTTGCTGAGGATAAAGCATTCGATTCTTCCGAACTTGCTTGCATGTTCATTGATTCGGAAACCGATGAAGTGGTCGAATCGTTTCCGATTGATTTTCGTCGTGTAGCCACAGCCACAGCTGCTGACCCTGTCTTTGCTACTGTTTTGCGTTTTGTTGCTACGCAATGGCCTTTGTCAAATACTCGGATCGAGGATCCGTTGGTTCGCCGATTTTTTGCTAACAAGGAGAGACTTTTTGTTCAACGTGGTGTTTTGTTGTTGCGTTCTGATAATAATCAGTCCAGAGTCGTGGTCCCACGTTCGTTACAGTCCTCTGTTTTACGGCTTCTTCACCACGGACATTAGGGTATAGTGCGAACGAAACAACTTGCTCGTCAGCACTGTACTTGGTTCGGAATCGATGCTGCGATTACGAATATGTGTTCTTCTTGCAGGGCGTGTGCCGAACAACAATCCGCACCGCCGCGGAAAGTCTTTGCATGGCCAAAAGCCACTTCCCCTTGGCAACGCTTGCACATTGATTTTGCTGGTCCATTCTGGAATGCTCGATGGTTGGTTCTGGCCGACGCCTTCAGTAATTTTCCTTTTGTTGTCCGGATGTCTTCCACGACGTCCTCCGCCACCATCCAAGCGTTGTCTGCTATCTTTTGCATTGAAGGTCTTCCGCAGACTATTGTTTCCGACAATGGCCCACAATTCATGTCCGCAGAATTTCAGTCATTCTGCCAGGCCAATGGTATTCAACATCTGACGTCCGCGCCGTTTTCGCCTCAGTCAAACGGTGCCGCTGAACGATTGGTCCGGACTTTCAAGTCCCAGATGTTGAAATTGAAAGAGTCGCATTATCGGGAGGACGCATTGTTGCTCTTTTTGTCTTCGTATCGCTCTCAGCCCCGAGATGGTCGCTCGCCGGCTGAGTTGCTCCACGGTCGTCCTCATCGCACCTTGATGTCTTTGCTGCATCCGCCGCATCAGGTTCCTGTGCAGTGGCAGACTCCTGCTTTTGCTCCAGGCGACGTTGTATTTTATCGCAACTATCGAGGTTCACGGCGTTGGCTCGCAGGGCGCATTCTTCGCTGCCTCGGCCGCGCGATGTATTTGGTTTTGGGGGCCTCTGGTGAGGTGCGTCGGCATCTCAATCAACTGCGCCTCTGTCGTCGCACGGGTTCTGCCGCTCCCCGTCTGCTTTCAGCGACGGTGCCGTCCGGTCAGCGCCCTGGGGACCCATCTACTGGCTCCCCTCATCCCCAGGTGTTACCGACGATGCCTTCCATTTTGCCCCATGGCGACGCGCCGCCGCAGCAGCCGCCGCCGCCGCCTCCGCCTGTTCTCCCGCCGGCGCCGCCCGCATTCGACGCTTCGCTGCAGCCGCCACGCGCCTCCCTGGGTTACGCGCCGCCGCTCGCTTCCCGTGACCAGCTGTCCTCCGCCTTGGACCTCTTGCCCGCTCCGGACCACATGGCGTCTTCGCGTGTCGGGTACCCCGACGCAATGGAGGTCGACCCTACGGCCCCTCCTGTTTCTTTACGGGCGCCTACACCGCATGTTGACGTGCACCCTGGACTAGGTTTTCAGGCGTTTCCTAGCTCCCCTCGGACCGAATGGCCGGGTGCGGGTGGCACAGCCTCGCCTGTTGTTAGGCTCCCCACCTCATCGCATACGTCAACATGGGGTCCTCCCCACGGCGGGCGGAAGCCTTATCTCACGACCGTTCGCCGATTTGCAGGGGAGGAATGTGGTGTCACCGCCAGACACCACACTTGCTAGGTGGTAGCTTAAATCGGCCGCGGTCCATTTAGTACATGTCGGACCCGCGTGTCGCCACTGTGTGATCGCAGACCTAGCGCCACCACAAGGCAGGTCTCGAGATACGATATGGCACTCGCCCCAGTTGTACGACGACATTGCTAGAGACAATACGGACGAAGCCTTCCTCTCATTTGCCGAGAGACAGTTAGAATAGCCTTCTGCTAAGTCCATGGCTACGACCTAGCAAGGCACCATTAGCCTTACCTACTTTGAGAGTTATAGTATAAATGTCTCAAGAAGAACACTGTATTCATCACATAATAAAAGTTAAGTATAAAGCAGCTACGTACTTTTCTTGCTACCATTCAATAGTTATCCTGTTCCAGAATTGACGCCAGTCGGCGTGTGTGTACGCGAGCCTTTCTATCGGCTACCTCAAGTGGCGTAACAGTCTTGTTACGTCACTACACTTGCATTGTTTAATTCATAAATTTCGGGCATATTATAGTATTTAAGAATTGTAGCATCGCGTTTTAGTACCTGAAAAGTGTAAATTCGCGTAGTCTCCTTCCACCGCCGAGCAGTGTCAGCAGTGCGCAAGTAGCAGCATTACTGCACTTAATAGGCAATCTTGTATTTGAATAAAAGTTTAAATTTTGTCGATTTGTTTGCGCTCTCTGTAGATTAGTTCAGACGTTCTTTGCAAAACAGTTTTTAGCATGGATAGGGACTGCAACTGCTGTGTTCGGATGCAGGCTGAGTTGGCATCCCTTCGCTCCCAGCTTCAGGCAGTGTTGGCATCGGTCACACACCTTGAGGCTGTTGCCAATGGGCATCACTGTGGGGGTCCGGATGGGGGTTTGTCGGGGACGGCCAGCTCGTCCCACGCATCCCCCCGATCGGACTACGACTGTGGTTGCCCGGGATACTGCCCGCATTGAGGCTGATCCCTCACCTGTGGTAGAGTGGGAGGTCGTCTCAAGGTGTGGCAGGGGGCGAAAGACATTCCGGAGGGCTGAACGGAAGGCCTCTCCAGTTTGTCTGACGTACCGGTTTTAGGCTCTGTCTCAGGCTGATACTGATCTTCGGCCTGACATGGCTGCTTGTCCTGTTCCAGAGGTTGCCCCTCAGTCTGCAAGATCCGGGCGGTCGCAGAGGGTGGGCTTACTGGTAGTTGGGAGCTCCAACGTCAGGCGCGTAATGGCGCCCCTTAGGGAAATGGCAGCAAGAGAGGGGAAGAAAACCAGTGTGCACTCCGTGTGCATATCGGGGTGAGTCATTCCAGATGTGGAAAGTGTCCTTTCGGATGCCATGAAGGGTACAAGGTGCACCCATCTGCCGGTGGTCGCTAATGTCGGTACCAATGATGTGTGTCGCTATGGATCGGTGGAAATCCTCACTGGCATCCGGCGGCTATCTAATTTGGTGAAGACTGCCTGTCTCGCTAGCGGGATGAAGCAGAGCTCACCAAATGCAGCATCGTCGACAGGACTGACTGCGGACCTTTGGTACAGAGCCGAGTGGAGGGTCTGAATCAGAGGCTGAGACGGTTCTGCGACCGTGTGGGCTGCAGATTCCTCAACTTGTGCCATAGGGTGGTGGGGTTTCCGGTTCCGCTGGATAGGTCAGGAGTCCACTACACGCAACAAGCGGCTACACGGGTAGCAGGGGTTGTGTGGCGTGGGCTGGGTGGTTTTTTAGGTTAGATGGCCTTGGGCAAGTACAGAAAGGGCAACAGCCTCAACGGATGCGGGGCAAAGTCAGGACATGCGGGGATCAAGCAGCAATCGGTATTGTAATTGTCAACCAGCGAAGCTGCGTTGGTAAAGTACCAGAACTTCAAGCACTGATAGAAAGCATCGAAGCTGAAATCGTTATAGGTACAGAAAGCTGGCTTAAGCCAGAGAAAAATTCGGCCGAAATTTTTACAAAGGTACAGACGGTGTTTAGAAAGGATAGATTGCATGCAACCGGTGGTGGAGTGTTCGTCGCTGTTAGTAGTAGTTTATCCTGTAGTGAAATAGAAGTGGATAGTTCCTGTGAATTATTATGGGTGGAGGTTACACTCAACAACCGAGCTAGGTTAATAATTGGCTCCTTTTACCGACCACCCGACTCAGCAGCATTAGTGGCAGAACAACTGGGAGAAAATTTGGAATACATTTCACATAAATTTTCTCAGCATGTTATAGTCTCAGGTGGAGATTTCAATTTACCAGATATAGACTGGGACACTCAGATGTTTAGGACGGGTGGTAGGGACAGAGCATCGAGTGACATTATACTAAGTGCACTATCCGACAATTACCTCGAGCAATTATACAGAGAACCGACTCGTGGAGATAACATCTTGGACCTACTGATAACAAACAGACCCGAATTTTTCGACTCTTTAAGTGCAGAACAGGGAATCAGTGATCATAAGGCCGTTGCAGCATCCCTGAATATGGAAGTTAATAGGAATATAAAAAAAGGGAGGAAGGTTTATTTGTTCAGCAAGAGTAATAGAAGGCAGATTTCAGACTACCTAACAGATCAAAACGAAAATTTCTGTTCCGACACTGACAATGTTGAGTGTTTATGGAAAAAGTTCAAGGCAATCGTAAAATGCGTTTTAGACAGGTACGTGCCGAGTAAAACTGTGAGGAACGGGAAAAACCCACCGTGGTACAACAACTAAGTTAGGAAACTACTGCGAAAGCAAAGAGAGCTTCACTCCAAGTTTAAACGCACCCAAAACCTCTCAGACAACCAGAAGCTAAGCGATGTCAAAGTTAGCGTAAGGAGGGCTATGCGTGAAGCGTTCAGTGAATTCGAAAGTAAAATTCTATGTACCGACTTGACAGAAAATCCTAGGAAGTTCTGGTCTTACGTTAAATCAGTAAGTGGCTCGAAACAGCATATCCAGACACTCCGGGATGATCATGGCATTGAAACAGAGGATGACACGCGTAAAGCTGAAATACTAAACACATTTTTCGAAAGCTGTTTCACAGAGGAAGACCGCACTGCAGTTCCTTCTCTAAATCCTCGCACAAACGAAAAAATGGCTGACATCGAAATAAGTGTCCAAGGAATAGAAAAGCAACTGGAATCACTCAATAGAGGAAAGTCCACTGGACCTGACGGGATACCAATTCGATTCTACACAGAGTACGCGAAAGAACTTGCCCCCCATCTAACAGCCGTGTACCGCAAGTCTCTAGAGGAACGGAGGATTCCAAATGATTGGAAAAGAGCACAGGTAGTCCCAGTCTTCAAGAAGGGTCGTCGAGCAGATGCGCAAAACTATAGACCTATATCTCTGACGTCGATCTGTTGTAGAATTTGAGAACATGTTTTTTGCTCGAGTATCATGTCGTTTTTGGAAACCCAGAATCTACTTTGTAGGAATCATCATGGATTCCCGAGACAGCAATCGTGTGAGACCCAACTCGCTTTATTTTTTCATGAGACCCTGAAAATATTAGATACAGGCTCCCAGGTAGATGCTATTTTTCTTGACTTACGGAAGGCGTTCGATACAGTTCCGCACTGTCGCCTGATAAACAAAGTAAGAGCCTGCGGAATATCAGACCAGCTGTGTGGCTGGATTGAAGAGTTTTCAGCAAACAGAACACAGCATGTTGTTATCAATGGAGATACGTCTACAGACGTTAAAGTAACCTCTGGCGTGCCACAGGCGAGTGTTATGGGACCATTGCTTTTCACAATATATATAAATGACCTAGTAGATAGTGTCGGAAGTTCCATGCGGCTTTTCGCGGATGATGCTGTAGTATACAGAGAAGTTGCAGCATTAGAAACTTGTAGCGAAATGCAGGAATATCTGCAGCGGATAGGCACTTGGTGCAGGGAGTGGCAACTGTCCCTTAACATAGACAAATGTGATGTATTGCGAATACATAGAAAGAAGGATCCTTTATTGTATGATTATATGATAGCGGAACAAACACTGGTAGCAGTTACTTCTGTAAAATATCTGGGAGTATGCGTGCGGACCGATTTGAAGTGGAATGAGCATATAAAATTAGTTGTTGGTAAGGCAGGTACCGGGTTGAGATTCATTGGGAGAGTGCTTAGAAAATTTAGTCCATCAACAAAGGAGGTGGCTTACAAAACACTCGTTCGACCTATACTTGAGTATTGCTCATCAGTGTGGGATCCGTACCAGGTCGGATTGACAGAGGAGATAGAGAAGATCCAGAGAAGAGCGGCGCGTTTCGTCACAGGGTTATTTGGTAAGCGTTATAGCGTTACGGAGATGTTTAGCAAACTTATGTGGCAGACTCTGCAAGAGAGGCGCTCTGCATCGCGGTGTAGCTTGCTGTCCAGGTTTCGAGAGGGTGCGTTTCTGGATGAGGTGTCGAATGTATTGCTTCCCCCTACTTATACCTCCCGAGGAGATCACGAATGTAAAATTAGAGAGATTAGAGCGCGCACGGAGGCTTTCAGACAGTCGTTCTTCCCGCGAACCATACGCTACTGGAACAGCAAAGGGAGGTAATGACAGTGGCACGTAAAGTGCCCTCCGCCACACACCGTTGGGTTGCTTGCGGAGTATAAATGTAGATGTAGATGTAGATGTAGACATATCCGGCCACGGATTCCTACGCCGGGTTTGTACTGTCTCCAGCTCACTATATAGGCCCGGCTGGTCGAAGGCAGACCAGCCTTCGTCCGCTGCTAATGGCAACCGCTATAGCAGAGTCTCCGAGAAGATATCAGCGAAGCCGCTGTACTGCACAGCCGATCGAAGTACCAGCCGACCGAGAGGAACCACATCTCCGGCTAGATCGACGGACGTCTACATCTATTGTACAGCCAGCTATTGTATTTTACAAGAAGTTACGTTCAATAAACTGTTGGAGAACACAACAGCAGGTTAAAAAACATAACTAAAACTAAAAAATGAAAATGAGCAAGTGCGAGTATGGGTAGCGCTCTAAAGCTTGCATAAAGACTTAATTGTCTGTTAAAAATAATAATTTCAATTGGCTCAATGGGTCGGTGGAAGCCTTTCTGATGGACGCCACTTCGCCGACTTGCGTGTCCCTACCCTATCCCAAACATCGAACCGGAGAAAGTGGACTTAAAGTTAAACACGCAGTTCGAACGATGTGTACCTACTTACATCGTTGAAAGGTGAAGACTAGGTTCAAACGAAGATAGAAAAATCCATAGACCCAAAGAGATTTTTATTCATGACCTCTCGATTTGCAAGCCCACAATTTACCGCCTTTTCGTATCTTCCATTTTTGCTCGTCGTTGTTCTCGGCATTTCGGTTGGGCGTACGTCACATGACTCTCCCCCTACCACCACTGAATACTTCACATAGTTTCTTTTTTATTACAGAATGCACCGAGCCCTCTAACAGCACACGCTGAGCTATCGTGTGCATATAGTTCACCAACAGGTTTTGATGAGTGATTTGGCGTGTGTCAGAATCTGTGACGTATATGACCGTATCTTTTAACTGCATTGCCTTATAAGCTTAAATAACACCACTGGCCATTAAAATTGCTACAACAAGATGTAATGCAGATGATAAACGGGTATTCAATGGACAAATATATTATACTTGAAGTGACACGTGATTACATTTTCACGCAATTTGGGTGCATAGATCCTGGGAAATCAGTACCCATAACAACCACCTCTCGCCGTAATAACAGCCTTGATGCGCCTGGACATTGAGTGAAACACAGCTTGGATGGCGTCTACAGGTACAGCGGCCCATGCAGCTTCAACACGATACCACAGTTCATCAAGAGTAGTGACTGGCGTATTGTGATGAGCCAGTTGCTCGGCCACCATCGACCAGACGTTCTCAATTGGTAAGAGACTTGGAGAATGTGCTGGCCAGGGCATCAGTGCAACTTTATCTGTATCCAGATAGGCCCGTACAGGACCTGCAACATGCGGTCGTCCAATATCCCGCTGAAATGTAGGGTTTCGCAGGGATCGAATGAAGGGTAGATCCACGGGTCGTAACACATCTGAAATGTAACGTCCACTGTTCAAAGTGCCGTCAATGCGAACAAGAGTCGACCGAGACATGTAACCAATGGCACCCCATACCATCACGCCAGGTGATACGCTAGTATGGCGATGACGAATACACGGTTCCAATGTGCGTTCAGCGACCATCATGATTCTGTAAACATAACCTGGATTCATCCGAAAAAATTACGTTTCGCCATTCATGCACCCAGGTTCGTCGTTGAATACACCATCGCAGGCGCTGCTATCTGTGATGCAGCGTCAAGGGCAACCGTAGCCATGGTCTCCGAGCTGATAGTCCATGCTGCTGCAAACGCAGTCGAACTGTTCGTGCAGATGGTTGTTGTCTTGCAAACATCCCAATCTGTTGACTCAGGGATCGAGACGTGGCTGCACGATCCGTGACAGCCATGCGAAAGAGATGCCTGTCATTTCGACTGATAGTGATACGAGGCCGTCGGGATCCAGCATGGCGTTCCGTATTACCCTCCTGAACCCACTGATTCCATATTCTGCTAACAGTCATTGGATCTCGACCAACGCGAGCAGCAATGTCTCGATACGATGAACCGCAATCGCGACAAGCTACAATCCGACCTTTATCAAAGTCGGAAACGTGGTGGTACGCATTTCTCCTCCTTACACGAGGCATCACAACAACGTTTCATCAGGCAACGCCGGTCAACTGCTGTTTGTGTATGAGAAATCGGTTGGAGGCTTTCCTCATGTCAGCACGTTGTAGATGTCATCAGCGGCGTCAACCTTGTGTGAATGCTCTGGAAAACTAATCATTTGCATATCACAGCATCTTCTTCCTGTCGGTTAAATTTCGCGTCTGTAGCACGTCATCTTCGTGGTGTAGCAATTTTAATGGCCAGTAGTGTATTTCACTGCGAAGGTGCTGTAGACACTAGTATATGAAATAAATGTCACCTTGATACCTCTACCGGAGTGGTCTTGATAGGCGGACAGACCGACGGCCAACAACAAACAAAAAATACCCTGTATGTGATGCAGATGAAATGTATTCACCGTTGTGAATACTAACAACAATCAGCTGTATAAGGGAACAACGGCAGTGAAAAATTGTGCCGTACCGAGACTCGCAACTATATTTCTCACTTTACCCGAGAGGTCGCCTTATCGCTTCGGCTAACCGTGCACGACTGACTGCCAGGACCAATCTTTCACATGTCGTCATTCCTGCGTCACAACCTGTTCTCATACAGAGATCACGTAATTTCCGTACAAGAGTTGCTGTCTGGTATCGAGGGATAAATCTGATTTAGCAATGCCTGTGTTCAGAGTGCAGTTGGAAGAGTACATGCCCGCGTAAGGCAAAGGTCCCGAGTTCGAGTCTCGGTCCGGCACACAATTTTAATCTGCCAGGAAGTTTCATATCAGCACACACTCCGCTGCAAAGTGAAAAATCTTATTCTGGAAACATCCCCCAGGCTGTGGCTAAGCCATGTCTCCACAATATCCTTTCTTTCAGGAGTGCTAGTTCTGCAATGTTCGCATGAGAGCTTCTGTAAAGTTTGGAAGGTAGGAGATGAGGTACTGGCGGAAGTAAAGCTGTGAGGACAGGGCGTGAGTCATGCTTGGGTAGCTCAGTTGGTAGAAGACTTTCCCGCGAAAGGAAAAGGTCCTGAGTTCGAGTCTCGGTCCGGCACACAGTTTTAATCTGCCACAAAGTTTCAATGCCTGTGTTGTTAACAAGTTCGATGCACTGTCCCTTTGGACATGCATGCATTTTCGAAGCAACATTGTATTGTTCTTCTTAACATATTGTACGTAATATATTTACATACCAACAATTTTCCTATTCTTTCCTTAACTTGTGCTATGAGATCTTACTTCTTGTCAAATTTCATGATTATACCTCAACGGGAAGTATGTAACACTATCACCCGTCTGCTACTACTATACCATAACCTCTAAGCTGGATGCAGTTCGTTTAATGAAATTAATTACAGTATAAAGACGAAGAGCAGTGTTACGCTCTGAAAGGAATTTAGTTGTGTTGACTGTGATATACCTAACGGAGGTGGCTTATCGGAAGTGAAAGTCAGAATTGCGTAAATATTTAAATAGGTAACAAACAATATTTTACCTATCTACACTGTTCACAGAATAAATTAAACGGTCGCCAGCCTAATTAGGCAAGAGAACGAGTAACTTTAACGGACAAACACAACCTATACTCTGCCACACGCGAGTGCAATGAACTCTGGCACCTGAAGACACTATGCTCACCTGAAGGTTGGAGCTAACAGATCAGAACAAACTATTTGCATAAATATAACAGATAACACAACACAATATTTCCCTGAGAACTTAGTCGAACTGTATGGTCTCAATAACGTTACTATAAATATTCACTGTAGAATCGTAAATTGGACATAAGTTTAATATTACTTTTCAAACATTTTTCTATCTGACAAAAAATTGTAAATGTAGTTCACTGCAAAATTATGAAGTGGTCGTAGGTTAAGTCTCTCTCAGCTAAATACTTTTCTACTTAGAATGAAAGTTAAATCTATTTCACTAACAAACAATTTCTAACTGAATTTTGAATAAAAGAAGTTACTGTTTTTATAGATAGTGGTCTTTCTATTAATAGTTATTTATCATGAAGATAAAGGGTAAACTGTGGATCCTATACTATTAATATGCACTTTCAACACAAAAGAGAAACCAGTGCTCAACAAGCATGAGTATATAAATTTCCACAATTGTAGTTTTCAACTTTTACTACAGTCAGACACAAAATAGACATGTTTGTAAGATACAGACTCACCTTTTGCGATTTACAACAAGCAGCCATGTGATCATTTACTCAAGAAAACTTTATAAGTGTCAGTTTTAAGAACTTTTAATTTTGAAGTTGGCAACAACATATTAATAAGCCCTTTAAATAGAAAATTCGTTTTCAGCAAGCATTATTTACTTTAGCCCACTCTCTTGCCAAATTAACTTTAGCCTTTCTTTTTACTATGCTCAAAAGGCATTAATTAGTAAAACACTGAGCTTTAATGTTCTTTTAATAAGGACACTCGATAATCACTTTAGCATGGGAAGGACCCTAAGTGGAAATGTGACAGGGGTAAAATATCAAGGTAGGTATAAGGATTCGAGTTTAAGTTATCTTGTATTTGCGCACACTAAAACATGTAATGAACTGATCCTTCACCAGACATTTCTACTATTCCTTGGTTCCTTTTCAGTGATTGCGCAATTTGGTGGCGATTGCATGTAGATGGATTTGCAGATAGAATTGCTGGACTCTGTCATTTCTTGGTGGCGATGACAGATATCAATTCCAGAATATTTTGCAAAAACAGACATAATGTCTTATGGGATAACAGCAATCAGTGATTTTATAATGTTACTTTAAAACCGTCTTGATTGCAATTTTTTTTATTATTCATATGACCGGTTTCGGTTCATTCAGAACCATCTTCAGATCTGATATTTCAGTTACAGGAGTAACCCGTCCAATTCAGCAACTTTCACATGCTACGTCACACTGAATTGGACGGGTTACTCCTGTAACTTAAATATCAGATCTGAAGATGGTTCTGAATGAACCGAAACCGGTCATATGAATAATAAAAAAAAAAATTGCAATCAAGACGGATTTAAAGTAACATTATAAAATTCCAGAATAGTTCCACCTCTTTATCCATCCATCCGAGGCATTGGAAAGCGGCACGGAAACCCTCTCTCTGCACCAGCACAACATTTACGTGAGCAGTTGACGGTTTGGTAGCTCGTCCCCGACTGACTCTTTGTTCCACCTTTCTATCCATGCCAACCACATTTTGTTCGCGCTACACAGATCCGTTCCCAAGGGAAACCACTCCACATTTTACATACAAAGTAACTAAGAAGCCTAAGTGAGGATAAGAAATTTCATAATAACCACCAAACATATTAATTAAAACAGAACCTTTGCACATATTGGTATTTCTACAAAAGTTATTCACACAGAAATTACAATTAAATACAGTAAGTTTTGTCTCCCTCCAAATGAGAGAAAAAAATGTACATGAGAGATAACACTACATTACATAGAATCAAACCATGACATCAAAGTTTTTACACAGAAAAGAGTAACCTCTTTCATGGTATCGATTCAATCCAACAACATTTACTGAAACTCAACGGTATAATACTAAACAAAACAAAAGGCAAAGTAAATCAGAACAGCAATAGAGCTATAGTGTTACGGTACACTATATTTCCTGATGATTGTGATAGCGAGTATCAAAATATCTTACATAAATAGCTGTTATCTTTGTTTTGCATTGACTTACAAGCTCTGATTTTTCACAACAAGAAGGGCCTGTGGACTTTCGTATGTGACACAAATTTTTACTTGATGCCTCTGCCTGTTCATAATAGAAAGGGGTCTCAACAGTCGGACAGACACACAGACATACAGTCTACGAAGTGATCCAGCAAAGGAACACTTTTACTAACGGAGGTACGTGACCGTAAAAATACCCCTTTACACGCACCTCAGTGTAATTCACAGGGTAGAAACATAGATGCAGTTAAGCATAACAATGGCACAAGTTCATTTTGCCATGTTTAGGTCGAAAAGTAAATGAAGTTTATAATCGGTGAAAGACGGTCTGTACACACCCTGTAATATAGCCCAGATACTACAAGGCAGTACTTGTAAGGCCTTCGGCAATTGTGTAGTGATGAGGAGATTCCGATGTAGGCCCCAGCGAGCCATTAACAGTTGTTTGCAGAGGAAAGGAAAGGCAGTGTACAGTGCTTCCATGCATGGGAACGGCGTGCAGCGAGCGTTAATAAACTAGACCTGCAGCCCTGTTTTACGCTGCGGTACTGAAGAATAAGGGGATGCAGAGAGGAAACAAAAAGCAGGGGACGCAGGAGGTGGAAGAAAGAACGCCCACCGGGGTGGAAACGTTTGCGCTCCGTCGAGCGTCCCTCCAGCGGCTCATGAATAGCAGACGGGGTCAGCAATGCCGGTGGCGGTGACCCCGACAAGAGCCGCAGCAGTGGGAATTACTGGCTCGCCGAAGCCGCGGGCACGGCCGTCATTTTCCGACATTAGCACTGCTGTACCGCGTCCAGGGCGAGCCTTTGCGCTCGGCACGCTACGGGGTGAACTCATTCGGAATCCTGAGAGGGAAAGGCACCACATTCTCGATATCTCTAGCACGGTGGAGAGCAAGATAACGAAAGAAAGATGTAGCAGTCAACATTATCGCCACAAGGGAGAGATACTGGCGACACCACGGTCCTGACATCGTGCACTAGCAACGAAAGTCAAGATTTAAAAATCTGGGACGACATGACTGGAAAAAGAGTCAATAAAATGTGGCAAGACGAATAGACCTCAGGTAGTACAGCGTAAGCTTGTTTCTATGGACGTATACAACCTACTACACTACTGGCCATCAAAATTTCCTACACCACGAGGCTGACGTGCTACAGACGCGAAATTTAACCGACAGGAAGAAGTTGCTGTGATATGCAAATGATTAGCTTTTCAGAGCATTCAAACAAGGTAGGCACCGGTGGCCACACCTACAACGTGCTGACATGAGGAAAGTTTCCAACCGATTTCTCATACACAAATAGCAGTTGACCGGCGTTGCCTGGTGAAACGTTGTCTCGACGAATCGTCGCATTGTAGCCTATCGCGATTCCTTTTTGTCGCATCGCGATTGCGGTGTATCGTATCGCGACATTGCTGCTCGTGTTGGTCGAGATCCAATGACTGTTAGCAGAACAAGGAATCAGTGGGTTCAGGTGGGTTATACGGAACGCCGTGCTGGATCCCAACGGCCTCGTATCACTAGCAGTCGAGATGACAGGCATCTTATCCGCATGGCTGTAACGGATCGTGCAGCCACATCTCGATCCCTGAGTCAACAGATGGGGTCGTTTGCAAGACGACAACCATCTGCACGAACAGCTCGACGACGTTTGCAGCAGCATGGACTATCAGCTCGGAAACCATGGCTGCGGGTATCCTTGACGCTGCATCACACACAGGTGTACCAGCGATGGTGTACTCAACGACGAACCTGGGTGCAGGAATGGCAAAACGTAATTTCTTCGGATGAATCCAGGTTCTGTTTACAGCATCAAGATGGTCGCATCCGTGTTTGGCGACATCTTGGTGAACGCACATTGGAAGCGTGTATTCGTCACAGCCATACTGGCGTATCACCCGGCGTGATGGTATGGGGTGCTATTGGTTACACGTCTCGGTCACCTCTTGTTCGTACTGATAGCACTGTGAACAGTGGACGTTACATTTCAGATGTGTTACGACCCGTGGCTCTACCCTTCATTCGATCCCTGCGAAACCCTACATTTCAACAGGGTAATGCACTAACCCACGTTGCAGGTCCTGTACGGGCCTTTCTGGATAAAGAAAATGTTGGACTGCAGCCCTGGCCCACTCATTCTCCAGATTTCTCACCAATTGGAAACGTCTGGTCAATGGTGGCCGAGTAACTGGGTCGTCACAATACGCCAGTCACTACTCTTGATGAAGTGTGGTACCGTGTTGAAGCTGCATGGTCGGCTGTACCTGTCCACGCCATCCAAGCTCTGTTTGACTCAATGCCCAGGCGTATCAAAGCCGTTATTATGGGCAGAGGTGGTTGTTCTGGGTACTGATTTCTCAGGATCCATGCGTCCAAATTGCGTAAAAATTTATTCACATGTCAGTTCCAGTATAATATATTTGTCCAATGAATACCCGTTTATCATCTGCAATTCTTCTTGGTGTAGAATTTTTAATGGCCAGTAGTGTATTATAAACGGCTCACGGTCCCAGTATTTTGTACGCCGTCCACCCATAGAGTTTACAGTTCTTAGACTGATAATAGTCCTAGCACCTAAGATACGGTGCAACTTTAGTGAGAAACAGTAAACTACTGATGTTCGTTCGACCAGCCAATAGTGAGTAGGTAGCGTTAAGCAGTGCGCATGTTGACGTAGTGAGCTAGCGTTTTTCTGTCACAAAACTTAGTAGAACAACATCTCTAAATAAAGTTAAAACACCACAACTCTGTGGGCTATCACTATTTTTCCTTACAATTTTACATTTCGATGTATTTTTCTTGATACCTTATAAATAAGTCTACTAATTTCCGTATGATGCAATGAAAGGTTTCCTCATTATAAAGTTTAATAAATGTTAGTTGTAAGCCAGTTGTAAGCAGACACATTGGCTCAATCGGGACGTTACGATACGATTAGTGAGTATACTGGACGGGCAGTTGCATTAACGCTGTGAGTGTAAGCACGCCAGCAGTTAAGTGCTGTGGAGAGGAGAACGTACAAAGGTGTTGTGAGAGGCAATCGATTTGAGCAGGAGCTGTTTTGCTGAATAATGGTCGTAACGCAGTAGAGCTGAAGTATGTGGTGGCTTAGACGATGCAGATCAACATGAGGACTACCGTGGGCCCAATTTGTTACGGAGCTGCAATATGAAGAGCCTGTGCCCCGAATTGCCCAAGAACAATGCGTTACAGTGCACCAACGACGTCTCAACCTGAAGTAAGATCCGACTAATTACTTGGTCAGACTTCTAAATGGTTAGCCAGCATCGTAATACATTTCGTCTTTGAATACTGCCGAGTTCTACGAATATATTCACCTGGGAAAAAATACCTAAGTAGGACTCATCCTATCCATTATTGATGACCACAGAGAGACCTGACGACTGACAAATTACTGCACTGTTTACTGAAAGAAATAATACTAATTAAAACGTCAGTAATGTGCAAGACTTTAATTAGCAGAAGTTCTCAATTTTAATAAACAGTAATTTGAAAGGCAATACAGAGTCAATCCAAACGATGGACCAATTTTCAAAAGTTCGTATGTATTCAAGTACAAATACAAAATGAACAAGCCTTATACCAAGAAGTTTCAAAGTTTTTGGCGGGCGGGGGCAAGCCGGTGGTGATGGTTTCAGAAGCGGCCGGTATAGTTCGCGTCGCTACAGGGACGTCATCTCGTTGCACTGTCAGTTGTGGTTGAGATGGCGACTGTGGACCACAAGGTTTTCCTCGTTCTTGAGTTCGCGAAAAGTGAGCCGCAAATTGCAGTGCAGAGGGCATTTCGTACCAAATTCGGTATCCAACCACCAACTCGCAAAAGGATTAGCCGTTGGCTTAAGCAATGTAAACATACTGGAAATTTTTGCAAAGGAGGAAGCACAGGCTGACTGCCTGTGTCAGAGGATGATGTCCAACGGATTTGAAAGCTTCGTGCCCAGTCCCAGTAAGTCTAGTAATAGGGCCAGTCGAGAACTTGGAACACCCCAAACCACTGTATGCAAAGTTTTGGGACGGCATTTTCTGTGCAAGCCCTACCCATATCAAAGAAGGAGGATTACGCATTTCTACAGCATATAATCTTAAGCGATGAAGCAACATTGCAGTTTAGTGGAAAAGTCAACAATTTTACACAGAGTACGCGAAGGAACTTGCCCCCCTTCTTGCAGCGGTGTACCGTAGGTCTCTAGAAGAGCGTAGCGTTCCAAAGGATTGGAAAAGGGCACAGGTCATCCCCGTTTTCAAGAAGGGACGTCGAACAGATGTGCAGAACTATAGATCTATATCTCTAACGTCGACCAGCTGTAGAATTTTGGAACACGTATTATGTTCGAGTATAACGACTTTTCTGGAGACTAGAAATCTACTCTTTAGGAATCAGCATGGGTTTCGAAAAACACGGTCGTGTGAAACCCAACTCGCGCTATTCGTCCACGAGACTCAGAGAGCCATAGACACGGGTTCGCAGGTAGATGGCGTGTTTCTTGACTTCCGCAAGGCGTTCGATACAGTTCCCCACAGTCGTTTAATGAACAAAGTAAGAGCATATGGACTATCAGACCAATTGTGTGATTGGATTGAAGAGTTCCTAGATAACAGAACGCAGAATGTCATTCTCAGTGGGGAGAAGTTCTCCGAAGTAAGAGTGATTTCAGGTGTGCCGCAGGGGAGTGTCATAGGACCGTTGCTATTCACAATATACATAAATGACCTGGTGGATGACATCGGAAGTTCACTGAGGCTTTTTGCAGATGATGCTGTGGTGTATCGAGAGGTTGTAACAATTGACAATAGTACTGAAATGCAGGAGGATCTGCAGCGAATTGACGCATGGTGCTGGAAATGGCAATTGAATCTCAATGTAGACAAGTCTAATGTGCTGCGAATACATAGAAAGATAGATCCCTTATCATTTATCTACAAAATAGCAGGTCAGCAACTGGAAGCAGTTAATTCCATAAATTATCTGGAAGTACGCATTAGGAGTGATTTAAAATGGAATGATCTTATAAAGTTGATCTTTGGTAAAGCAGATGCCAGACTGAGATTCATTGGAAGAATCCTAAGGAAATGCAATCCGAAGACATAGGAAGTAGGTTACAGTACGCTTGTTCGCCCACTGCTTGAATACTGCTCAGCAGTGTGGGATCCGTTCCAGATAGGGTTGATAGAAGAGATAGAGAAGATCCAACGGAGAGGAGCGCGCTTCGTTACAGGATCATTTAGTAATCGCGAAAGCGTTACAGAGATGATAGATAAACTCCAGTGGAAGACTCTGCAGGAGAGACGCTCAGTAGCTCGTCACGGGCATTTGTTCAAGTTTCGAGAACACACCTTCACCGAAGAGACAAGCAGTATATTGCTCCCTCCTACATATATCTCGCGAAGAGACCATGAGGATAAAATGAGAGAGACTAGAGCCCACTCAGAAGCATACCGACAATCCTTCTTTCCTCGAACAATACGAGACTGGAATAGAAGGGAGAACCGATAGACGTACTCCGGGTACCCTCCACCACACACCGTCAGGTGGCTTGCGGAGTATGGATCTACATCTACATCTACATCTACATCCATACTCCGCAAGCCACCTGACGGTGTGTGACGGAGGGTACCTTGAGTACCTCTATCGGTTCTCCCTTCTATTCCAGTCTCGTATTGTTCGCGGAAAGAAGGATTGTCGGTATGCCTCTGTGTGGGCTCTAATCTCTCTGATTTCATCCTCATGGTCTCTTCGCGAGATATACGTAGGAGGGAGCAATATACTGCTTGACTCTTCGGTGAAGGTATGTTCTCGAAACTTTGACAAAAGCCCGTACCGGGCTACTGAGCGTCTCTCCTGCAGAGTCTTATACTGGAGTTTATCTATCATCTCCGTAACGCTTTCCCGATTACTAAATGATCCTGTAACGAAGCGCTCTGCTCTCCGTTGGATCTTCTCTATATCTTCTGTCAACCCTATCTGGTACGGATCACACACTGCTGAGCAGTATTCAAGCGTACTGTAACCTACTTCCTTTGTTTTCGGATTGCATTTCCTTAGGATTCTTCCAATGAATCTCAGTCTGGCATCTGCTTTACCGACGATCAACATTATATGATCATTCCATTTTAAATCACTCCTAATGCGTACTCCCAGATAATTTATGGTATTAACTGCTTCCAGTTGCTGACCTCCTATTTTGAAGCTAAATGATAAAGGATCTATCTTTCTGTGTATTCGCAGCACATTACACTTGTTTACATTGAGATTCAATAGCCATTCCCCGCACCATGCGTCAATTCGCTGCAGATCCTCCTGCATTTCAGTACAATTTTCCATTGTTACAACCTCTCGATACACCACAGCATCATCTGCAAAATGCCTCAGTGAACTTCCGATGTCATCCACAAGGTCATTTATGTATATTGTGAATAGCAACGGTCCTATGACACTCCCCTGCGGCACACCTGAAATCACTCTTACTTCGGAAGACTTCTCCCCACTGAGAATGACATGCTGCGTCCTGTTATCTAGGAACTCCTCAATCCAATCACACAATTGGTCTGATAGTCCATATGCTCTTACTTTGTTCATTAAACGACTGTGGGGAACTGTATCGAACGCCTTGCGGAAGTCAAGAAACACGGCATCTACCTGTGAACCCGTGTCTATGGCCCTCTGAGTCTCGTGGACGAATAGCGCGAGCTGGGTTTCACATGACTGTCTTTTTCGAAACCCATGCTGACTCCTACAGAGTAGATTTCTAGTCTCCAGAAAAGTCATTATACTCGAACACAATACGTGTTCCAAAATTTTACAACTGATAGACGATAGAGATATAGGTCTACAGTTCTGCACATCTGCTCGACGTCCCTTCTTGAAAACGGGGATGACCTGTGCCCTTTCCTCTTTTGAGCGATTTCAATTGTTTCTCTATCCCTCTGTCGTCTATTTCGATATCTACCATTTTGTCATCTGTGCGACAATCTAGAGAAGGAACTACAGTGCAATCTTCCACTGTGAAACAACTTTGGAAAAAGACATTTAGTATTTCGGCCTTTAGTCTGTCATCCTCTGTTTCAGTACCATTGTGGTCACAGAGTGTCTGGACATTTTGTTTTGATCCACCTACGGCTTTGACATAAGACCAAAATTTCTTAGGATTTTCTGCCAAGTCAGTACATAGAACTTTACTTTCGAATTCATTGAACGCCTCTCGCATAGCCCTCCTCATACTACATTTCGCTTCACGTAATTTTTGTTTGTCTGCAAGGCTTTGGCTATGTTTATGTTTGCTGTGAAGTTCCCTTTCCTTCCGCAGCAGTTTTCTAACTCGGTTGTTGTACCACGGTGGCTCTTTTCCATCTCTTACGATCTTGCTTGGCACATACTCATCTATCGCATTATGGATGTAGATGTAGATGTAGAATGTTCGCATATGGGTTTTTGAAAATCAACATTAACGATTGCAACACGAAACAGACTCAGTGAAGATCAAAGTGTTCTGTGCCATGTCCCGTAGAATGGTTTATGGACCATTTTCCTTTGCGGAAAGATCTGTAATGGAAATCACGTACCTGGACATGTTGGAACAATGGCTGATCCCTGAGGTTATGGAAGTTTCCCAGGACTTCATTCTCCAAGGGGATGGAGCTCCGTCCCATTGGCATGGTGATGTACGAGACTTTTTGAATGACTCCCTTCCTCAGCACTGAATCGTCTT
Source organism: Schistocerca serialis cubense (assembly GCF_023864345.2). Classification (NCBI taxonomy): domain Eukaryota; kingdom Metazoa; phylum Arthropoda; class Insecta; order Orthoptera; family Acrididae; genus Schistocerca; species Schistocerca serialis. The sequence goes on along the minus strand of NC_064643.1, from coordinate 736,673,352 downwards.
CTTATGGGATTATATGAAGGAAGCTGTTTACCTCCCGCCTCTACCCACCACTCTGAACGATGTGTGGAATCGGATCACCGCTGCTCTGTCCTCAGTAACAGCAGATACGCATTCGCGTGTATGGGACGAGTTTGGCCACCGCGTCGACTTTTGCTGTGGAGTCAACTGTAGCCACACTGACCATATATAAAATTATTAAATAATCATTAAAAACTAATTAATTGCAAGTTATTAAATTAATTACATTGATTTCAAATATCATTTAAATAAACCTTGAATCTTCCTGTTTTCAGTGGTATAAAGTTTGTTCATTTTGGATTTGTACTTCAAAAAATACGAAGTTTTGAAAATTGGTCATCGTTTAGAATAACCCTGTACTTAACAGAGCAAGATTCAGCAAAAGATATTTTTTGTACGTGTTTCACGGATAAATATATTGTCAATTTCACGAACTGCAATCAATCAGAAATATTTGTTATCCTCTTGAGCAAATAACAGTAGCAGTTGCACAAAGTGATTAGGAGATAATATTAATGACTAGTAATGAAAGTTGAAGTTGCATGAAACCAGTAAGTCAGCATATACTTATCACGAACTTCGCCATCTTCTATAACCGAAATTTTGACTTTGACAATCACATAACTATCTAACAGGTAAGTGATTATTGAATGTATCACTACTGTACATTTTAAGCAAACTGACTGTGTTTGTTAATAAATAAAGATAATTAATTTTTTAGTAAAATTAAAGACAGTTTTACAGTGAGTGACGTCACGAAAGTTTCGCAATTACGTAACTGTTTCTACTGATGAGATTTGTTGTTCTTTATTACTGATTGACACCATTAATGCTGCAGGGCTGTCCATAAATCCGTAAGAGCACGAGGGGATGGATACCTCTTCCTAGCAGCACGTTGCAAGGCATCCCAGATACGGTATACAATTTTCAACATTGATGAGTTTGGTAGCAAGTGAAATGGTTTGAACTCAGGTGTTCCTGAAGCCACGCTGTAGCAATTGTGGACACGTGGGATGTCACATTGTCCTGCTAGAATTGCCCAAGTCCGTCCAAATGCACAATGGACATGAATGGCTGCAGGTGATTAGACAGGATGCTTAAGTGCTTGTCCTATCTAGATGTATCAGGGGTCCAAAATCACTGCAGCTGCACGCGCTCCACACCATTAAAGAGCCTCCACCAGCTTGATCAGTCCCCTTTTAACATTCAGGGTCCACGAATTCCCGACGTTGCCTCCATACACGTACTGGTCCATACGATTTGAAAACAGACTCGTCCGACCAGCAACATGTTTCCAGTCCTCAACGGTCCAATGTCGATGTTCACTGGCCAAGGCGAGGCGTAAAGCTCTTTGTCGTGCAGTCATCAACGATACACATGTGAACCTAGGATGTCCTGCTTACATGGCAGACGCTCTATCCATCTCAGCCACCGAGGAAAGTGCGACTGTAGGAACCTATTTCTGGCACGCCTCCCGTCAGAGTTACATTCTCAATGAAGCGTGAATTTACTTTCAAAACTTTTTTTTAAGAATTTATTTTATTAACTAGTGATTCATCAAGAACATTAACACATTTAATCACACTAAGTGAGCGTGGAAGTAGTTGCCCGGGAGTAACTGATGAAATCGAAATGAAATTGCTTTTAACAAACGGGAATTTTATTCCTAAAAGCTTTTTGTTAAGAAACAGATTTAAAATTATAAGCAGAAAGCACGCTCTAAATATCAAAGTTGCAATCTATTCTGAGGCAGAAAGAAACAAATTTTTGATTGTATGAGCTTTCAGGCTGAGAACCTTGCCGCTCCCTTTAGACACGACCATAGCCACAACCGCTCGCAACAACCTCTGAGAGACTACACTGGTGCAAATCTGCAACACACCAGATTAGCTTAAAGTAAAAGATTTAACAATTCACACCAGCACACAAACTATGCACCCTGTACGAGGGATGGAAATGGTACAAAACACAAAAATTAAAAGACTAACTTGGCACCGAAGGTGCAACTTGATTTTAACTTCTAAGAGAAGTCTTACGGTTGAAGGGTGGCAACTATATATACTAAAATGACAATTTAAACAAAAGCCCATGAAATGCAATCTTACATGAAATTATACAAGGTTGGCCAAACGTGCTCCACAGTAAACATATACCGCCTCTGAAGATGATAGGCAAGATAAAAACATATTTCAGGAATTTGGCCGTTACATTTCAAGCAATAAATTCGTTAACACACCGAATCCGACAAACATGACAGAGGCAGCTATTAATGTACAGCAGGTTGATTGGGAGATTACCGAACAACCCGAACCGCAGGTTTCTCTAACCCGCCGCTACTCCACAAGGGAAAACGGACCACCCAACTCATAAGTAACCACCTTCCCGTGGGTGGGCAAACGGAGAAGAATGTTGGGACGACCCCAAAACAAAGCGGCTGGTGACCTCACCAAGAAAACAAGTAGAATTTAACAAGTAAATGAAACAACGTTGGCCAATCACTTAACTTCTAACAAAATGTGATATCTACCGAAGACCTGGCGCAGCAGCCCCAAATCGCTCTCGCGAACCGTCCGCTAGCAGCCGCTTCAACGGACCCAGGAAGGCGCGCCGATCTCCAGTCTCACGGCGTCGCAGCTCACACCGGCCAGCCCGATGTCGTGGGTTGGCTGCTGTTGCTCTCGTGTCGGCCGCGAAGCCACTACCCCTCGCTATATGCCGCAACCCACTGGAGTCACGTGGCGACCTCACATGAGCCGACGCTCAAGACTGACAAGTCATCTCGTATCTCAGTGCGCGACCGACCGACCGATCGATCCCACCGCCAATGACCATTGCCTGTGCAACTCGAGCAGACTGGCGGCCTAACGCGCAGACTCAGATGCAGGAATTAAGCCCCGACCGGCCGACCACTCGCTGAGTTCTCTTACTGGCGGAGTGGAATGACTCATTTATACGGCTTTAAAGATTGATCCGATCGAAAGACATACTAACACTCGGGACGACAAACAGACACTAACTGCCCCACAAATTCGGAAGAGAGACAGATTAGCATGCTGGGGACGAGAGACTGACCCAGACTGACTCCAGACTCAACCAGACTGACCGACTGACACCTGGCGTGCTCATAGCGCCCCTTAAATGCACGTGAACCGGCAACCTTTCCCCTTTCACGCCAGACCCGAAGTTTTGGGGCCATACATGATTAAGATAGCCTGACCCACGACGCGAGACACTGCCATTAGAGCTTCAAAAAAAACCGACTACATCATCATCATCGTCTTCGACAGTTTCCAGCCACTGGCTGGGTCTATCGGGAACACAAGCCTCTCCATCGAGTTCTGTCTTTCCACCATTCCCCCTCTTCCACCTTCGTCCAGTTCTCTCCTCTTCTCGTCACACATTCCTTCACTCCCTTCAGCCATCTATCTCTTGGTCTTCCCCTGGGCCTCTTCCCCTCCAGTTGCAGATCAAACATCCTCTTTGGAATTCTTCCCTCATCCATTCTCTTCATGTTTCCATACCACAGCAGTCTTGATTTTTCTATCCTGTCCTGTACTGGTTCCTCCTTTAGTCTTTCCCTCACATACACATTTCGCAATCTGTCTCGTCTTGTTACACTCAACCTGCTCCTCTGGAACTTCATTTCACTAGCTTGTATTCTACTTTTGTCGCATTTGTGCATTACCCATGTCTCACTTCCGTATGCCAATATGGAGACAAAGTAGGTTCGGTATATAATTCCCTTGGATTTCTGTGGCACCTCCTTGCTCCAAATAAGCCCCCCAATGCATTTGAAGAACTGCCCTGCTTTTCTGCACCTTTCATTTATTTCCATTGCGTTTCCCCCCTTACTTTCAATCATGCTTCCCAGGTACTTGAAGTTCTCTACCACTTGTAGTTTTTCCCCTCCACAAGTTATATCCACATTTGGCCTATTCTTCTTCCTTGTTGTGACAATTATTTCACTTTTCTTTGCAGAGAAATGCATTCCATATTGTGCTGCCGTTGCCTCCCATACATCTAACTGCTCTTGCACCTCCTTCTCGCAATTTCCCCATAACATCAGGTCATCGGCAAAAAGCACTGCTTTCATTTTATGATCTACAATTGCATCTGATACTTGCTGTAGGATTTCATCCATAACAATAATAAACAAGAAAGGCGAAAGTGCACTTCCCTGTCGCAGCCCATTTTCCAGCTTGAACCATGCAGCACGTTCCATCCCCACTTTCACACAACTCTCACCTCCCTCATACGTTTTTCTGACTTTTCGTGTTATCTCTTTATCTATCCCTTTTGCGTTCAGCACATCCCAGAGCTTGTCCCTATAGATACTCTCATACGCCTTCTCAATATCTAAAAAGGCCATCATTAAGTCCTTCCCGTACTCATAGTGCCTTTCCTGCAGTTGCCTTACCGCAAATATGAGGTCCGTTGTTGATCTTCCTGGTCTGAAACCATACTGCTCCTCTTGCAGTCTTCTTTCAATACTGCTTCTTATTCTCTTCTCCAGGATCTTTTCATAGATTTTTCCACAGTGGCATAGCAGGGTGATTCCTCTGTAGTTCTCACATCTCCTTTTATCCCCTTTCTTGAAGATCAGGACTATAATTCCTTTCTTCCAATCCTCAGGAATTCTGTTCTCCTTTCACACCACCCTCAGCACTCTGTATAGCCACTGGGTTCCTACTTCTCCTGCTGCTCGTATCATATCCACTGTTACTTCGTCCCAACCTGGTGCCTTGCCCCCTTTCATCCTCTTTATGGCTTCTTCCACTTCATTCCAAGTTAGATCATCAATTTCCCCACTATTATAATCGTCTGCTGCCTTAGGCTCTCCATCGCTGTTAGTTACCCGCTTGACGGCATTCAACAGATCTTCAAGTACTCCTTCTAAATCTTTTTGAGCTCATGCATTTCCTCCACAACTCTTCCATTATAATCCATGATCCTCAGGCGCTCGCTTCTGTCGTTCCTCTTATTTCTTACCATGGTGTAAAGTACTTTTTTGATCCCTTCACTGTCCTCTTCTAACATTCTTGTCCATCTTTCCATCCACTTCTTCTTCTCCGCCCTTACTATGGTCTGTGCCGCTTTCTTGCTTCCCTTATATTTTACCCTAGCTTTCTCTGTTCGGGTCTGGAACCATTCTCTGAAGGCTTTGTTCTTTCAAAGTACTGCCTCTTTACATATGTTGTTCCACCATGGGGTTTCCTTACTTCTCCTCTTTGTGCTAGTTCTTCCGCACACAGTCTCACCTGCCTCAACTAGAGCCCTCTTAAAATCTCCCCATTCTCCAAAACCGGCTACAGCGATCAACAAATGATCTCGAGTAAGAAGTTTAATAAAAACACTGTCGAGAAGCACGAGAAAATGTTAGTATTGCTGCTACTGCTGCGGCTCAATGTTGGGTAAGATAAGCTGACTGCTGAACAGGCACAAAATTAATATCATCTCTAGGCCTTCCTAAAAAATCCGCCAGCTACTGAGACTAGTAAAAAATGCGGCACGTCTGATAATGTCCGGGGCTTACAAAATACAATGTTACTGGGGATGAACTCACATACAGAGAAGAGCGCGCATTGTGTAGGAACGCAGGATTGAAGATGATAAGTACCTCCGTCGGAGCTAGTAGCAACGGATTTTGGGTCAGTGAAATTAAACGAGTAATTTGGAATAAAATTTACGGACATAATCGTCTGTTTAGGCGGCGATCTACACCTTGTCGTGACGTAGTACTCGGCTAACGTTAAACCGAAGCAGGTGCGTTGAAAATGGAGGTAACACATACCCGTGTATGGCGAGATATCTTGGGCATTGCTGACGTCACAGCAGGCAGGACGGACCAGGTCGAGGCCCAGGAGAGTGACAGGTCGTGGCGCGTACGTCACAGTATGTGACACGGCAGGTCTTACGAGTGCAGCCCGTCTCTGGTGAGGAGCGAGTAAATAGTTCAGACGAGTTTAATAATTCTTGTCTACGCGTTTAAATGCAAGCAAGCTCTCGACAGCACATGCGAAAGTAAAGATTTGTAGTGCGTACCTTTACAGCTACATACAGATTTCCCTTGGGCCCTGCACGGAGACATCGTACGCGAAGTATGGCAGACAAGCCCACTGTGTGACGTCAAAAGTTCGTTGAAGGTCCGTATTTGTCGTGTGCCGACGTCGGTTGACTATACATGTAAGGGCCGACCAGCAGTGTGTCTGCAGTCACATTACACACACAAAGACACATACATATACAAAAAGAGAGGGAGAGAGACAAAGAGAAAAACTGAAATATTTGGTTTAGGTCTTTGTAACAGCATTACTTTAACTTATCCAAAAATTTAAATCATTTATAGTTGTTGTTTCATGTATGTTCGTGTATATATTGTTACTTTATATCTTTCTATCTCGATTTCCTAGTAATATATACCATTTCTAAAAAGGTATTATAACCTGTGAAAATATTATATGGTTACTAATCAATGCAGAGGAAAATCTGGAGGGAAGTCAAGTTGGTAAAAGCACACCCATGGAAATTGTAGGAGGGTACAGAGGGCGTCAACTGAAGACAAAGCACCAAGAAGTAGGCATCCATCGTGGTTAGCACTTCCCGGATAGCGTATGAGGCTAAAATATATAATCCTTGCAAATACTGTCTCGGATGCTCATTGGCTCCGGTAGTTCAAATGGTTAAAATGGCTCTGAGTACTATGGGACATAACATCAGAGGTCATCAGTCCCTTAGAACTTAGAACTGCTTAAACCTAACTAACCTAAGGACATCCCACACGTGCGAGCCCGAGGCAGGATTCGAACCTGCGACCGCAGCGGTCGTGCCGTTCCAGACAGAAGCCCCTAGAACCGCTCGGCCACTCTGGCCGGTTGGCTCCGGTAGTAATAATTTGGAATGTCTTAATAGTGCCCCATTTCACTTATTAATTAGGAGGAGATACATGTGTAAGCACTGTAAATGCTGAATATGGAACTACACAATATTCGACGATGCCGCCGTAGTGCTTCGCATCATCCTCCAGACAATGTTATCTGTAGCATTGTAACACATAAGGTCTCTTACTTAATGCATATTCTTTCATTTCTTTCTTTAACCCTCGAGTACGTACAGACTATTATTGAGCCAAGTCAGTGTTACCTGTAAAAGCTAAAAGCTGCCCTGGACTCGGAACCCATACAACTTACACACTGAAACGCCAATGAAACTGGTATAGGCATGCATATGCAAGTGCATAGATACGTAAACAGGCAGAATACGGCGCTGCGGTCTGCAGCTCCTATGTAAGACAGCTAGTGTCTGGCGCAGTTGTTAAATTGGTAACTGCTGCTAAAATGGCAGGTAATAAAGATGTCTGTGAGTTTGAACGTGACGTCATTGTCTGCGCACGAGCGATGGGGCACAGCATCTCCGAGGTAGATATGACGTTGGAATTTTCCCGTGCGACCATTTCACGAGTGTACCGTGAATATCAGGAATCCGGTAAAACATGAAATCTTCCACATCGCTTGGACCGGAAAAAAGTCACGCAAGAACGGGACCCAAGACGACTGAACACAATCGTTCAATGTGACAGAAGTGCAACTCTTCCGCAAATTGCTGCCGATTTGAATGCTGGGCTATCAGCAAGTGTCAGCATGCAAATAATTCAACGAAACATCATCGTCATGGGCTTTCGTTTGATGCTTATTTCGTGAGATATTTGGCCCGGTCACTATCAATGGACCACCCTGTATATGCCGAAATTCTGCGGGCAGTGGTTAAATTATAACGCTGACCCACGGCACACACTATAACCAACCGTGCGCGGCCCCATTCTATGGCCTGCTGTGGTTCTGAACGACACCGATTCAGTGCCATTAGCGCCATGGGCCGTAATGTTTGTGAGACGACGTTGATCGAAATTAATCTTACTTTGCGATTCCATAATGAATGCAAATCATCTTACGAGATTGCTGAAGTAGTCGGTAGACCTAGATCGATTTTGAGCAACAAAATCATTAAGAAACCAACCACGAGCCGGACGCCCTCACACTTTCACTGATGCAGACGTGAGATTTATCATAAGGGAAATGAAGAAGAAACCCAGAATCAGGGCTCCTAAGTTGGCTGGGGAGGATAGGCAAAAGAAGGTATGTGCCAACACAATCAGAAATACCATCAAAACATATAGGTATCACGGCCGATTAGCGCGCAAGAAATTTTGGGTCAGTGAACAGAAACGAAAGAAAAGTCTTCATTTTGCGATGGAACATAGATTCAAAAAAGAAGACTTCTGGAATAGAGTAATATTTTCCGATGAGAGTAAATATAACGTAATCGGGTCGGATGGCAGGCGAATGGTGTGGCGTAAGAAGACTGCGGAGATATTGACACGCAATCTTGTGCTAACGGTTGAACAGTGGTGGCTCCCTGAAGGTGTTGGGCTGTATGAGTGCTGCTGGTGTTGGAAAATTACATTCCATAGGGGGTACAATGTATCACCATATGTCTATCAACATTTTAAAGGACAATCTGAATCCTAGCGCCGAAAAATTATGTCGGCAATGATATTACATTTTTCAACACGACAACGACCCAAAGCATACCACTCTAAATACAAGGCTGTGGCTGCTGTACAATACCCTAAAACAACTGAACACCCCTCCTCAGAGCCCAGACATTAATCCTATTGAACACCTGTGGAAAGTACCGCAAGATAGCATCAGGAGAAGGCACATGTCTAACATGAGAGACCTGGAAGAAGCACTTCAAGACGAATGGGACAAAATTGTAGCCTCTCTGACGGCACACTAGGCCAAGTCGATGCCCAGACGAGTATAAGCAGTAGCAGCTGCAAAGGGAAGTCCCACTAAAAACTAATTTCTGTAATTGAAATCATATTTTCCGATTGAACATTAAAAAAATTGTGGTTGGACGAATACTTTTTGAAGTAATCCTTGAATAAATTCTCAATTTTGTCAAGCCTGCCGGTGTGGTCGCACGGTTCTAGGCGCTACAGTCTGGAGCCGCGTGACCGCTACGGTGGCAGTTTCGACTCCTGCCTCGGGCATCGATGTGTGTGATGCCCTTAGGTTGGTTAGGTTTAAGTAGTTCTAAGTTCTAGGGGACTAATGACCTCAGATGTTAAGTCCCATAGTGCTCAGAGCCATTTGAACTATTTTTGTGAAATTTGCTATCGCTATGGATGTATTTATTTCCTTGTCCATCAATAAAAGTTACATACCAAGGTTAGTTGCATATGACTGGATGTTCACACTTGATGTTCCCTTCCTTTCATGTGTCATACACGTAGTTTCTTTTTTAAAAAGATTACAATTAGACCAAAACTTTTTGGACTAACTGTATGTATAATAGATTGGATACTAAGTACTTTCCAATGAACGTTGCCGCCAAATGATTATGAAATCATAGAATCTGGGTGCTTTTTAAGAAGGTGTGTCTCATGATGTTCATTCGATGCTACGTATATCTCCAGAGGCAGGCTCGATGGATCCACTCGGAAGAATTTAGACAGCAGTTGTTCGTTCTGATGGCGTTGCGTCTGAATTATGCACATTTCTTAGCTATTTTCGTAAAAAGTAACAGAGCCAAAATTAAAAAGCATTCTCCAGAGTTTTCAAATAACGTTAGCAGGTGTATCATTACACGAGAAAGTAGAGCTTTTACTTCAGTATCTCAGTCAATGCAACAGCTAAGCTACTTGTAGCAAAATTACGTACGGCTTACTATCACTTCTTGACAATGTAGTTTATATTTCCATACCTGTTAAAGAATTCCATCGAGTTTTACGTGTTCCGGAAATTTATATTCCGGTTTTCTCAGTTTAGAAAGCTTCACATCGGTGGCATCACAGGTTCTTCTGACTGTGTTCGTATTTTTACCAGATTCTGAACCCATGAGTCATGGTAAATAGAGGAAAAAACAAAAACCAGCACCATAATTGCTACACCAAGCCTACTGATTTAATTTAAGGTTTCGAACATTTCATTAGAAGGTAATAGTATTATAAATTAGTGACTACATATCACCGCAAATATTTGAGGCTACGCAATATCCGTTTAATCTTCTTTATTGAACGATTTTAACATAACCTGGGATTCTTTTGTTAACTAATGTCATTCATAAGACATTTTGGTCCGATACACAAACTTGAACCATATACCTTGTCGTTGGTGGGGAAGCTTGCGTGCTTCAGCGATACAGATAGCCGTACCATAGCTGCCACCACAACGGAGTGGTATCTGTTGAGAGGCCAGACAAACGCGTGGTTCCTGAAGAGGGGCAGCAGCCTTTCCAATAGTTGCAGGGGCAACAGTCTGGATGATTGACTGATCTGGCCATGTAACACTAACCAAAACGGTCTCGTTGTGCTGGTACTGCGAACGGCAGAAAGCAAGGGGAAACTACGGCCGTAATTTTTCCCGACGGCATGCAGCTTTACTGTATGGATAAATGATGATGGTGTCCTCTCGGGGAAAATATTCCGGAGGTAAGATAGTCCCCCATCCTGATCTCCGAGTGGGGACTACTCAGGAGGACGTCGTTATCAGGAGAAAGAAAACTGGCGTTCTACGGATCGGAGCGTGGAATGTCAGATCCCTTAATCGGACTGCTAGGTTAGAAAATTTAAACAGGGTAATGGATTGGTTAAAGTTGGATATAGTGTGAATTAGTGAAGTTCGATGGCAGAAGGAAAAAGACTTTTGGTCAGGTGAAAAGAGGATTATAAATACAAAATCAAATAGTGGTAATGCTGGAGAAGGTTTAATAATGAATAAAACAATAGGAATGCGGGTAAGCTACTACAAACAGCATAGTGAACGCATTATTGTGGCCAAGATAGACACGAAGCCCACACCTACTACAGTAGTACAAGTTTATATGCCAACTAGCTCTGCAGGTGATGAAGAAATTGATGAAATGTATGATGAGATAAAAGAAATTATTCAGATAGTGAAGGTAGACGAAAATATAATGGTCATGGCTGACTGGAATTCGGTAGTAGAAAGAGGGAGAGAAGGAAACGTAGTAGGTGAATATGGACTGGGGCTAAGAAATGAAAGAGGAAGCCGCCTGGTAGTATTTTGCACAGAGCACAACTTAATCATAGCTAACATTTTGTTCAAGAAGCATAAAAGAAGGTTGTATACATGGAAGAAGCCTGGAGATACTGACAGGTTTCAGATAGATTATATAATGGTAAGACAGAGATTTAAATTGTAAGACATTTTCCAGGGGCAGATGTGGACTCTGACCACAATCTGTTGGTTATGAACTTTAGTTTAAAACTGAAGAAACTGCAAAAAGTTGGGAATTTAAGGAGATGGGACCTGGATAAACTGACTAAAACAGAGGTAGTACAGAGTTTCAGGTAGAGCATAAAGGAACAATTGACAAGAATTGGGGAAAGAAATACAGTAGAAGAAGAATGGGTAGCTTTGAGGGATGAAGTAGTGAAGGCAGCAGAGGATCAAGTAGGTAAAAAGATGAGGGCTAGTACAAATCCTTGGTTGAAAGAAGAAATATTGAATTTAATTGACGAAAGTAGAAAATATAAAAATGCAGTAAATGAAGCAGGCAAAAAGGAATACAAACCCCTAAAAAATGAGATCGACAGGAAGTGCTAAATGGCTAAGCAGGAATGCCTAGAGGACAAATGTAAGGATGTAAAGGCTTATCGCACTAGGGGTACGATAGATACTGCCTACAGGAAAAATAGAGACCTTTGAAGAAAAGAGAACCACATGTATGAATATCAAGATCTCAGATGGAAACTCAGTTCTGAGCAAAGAAGGGAAAGCAGAAAGGTGGGAAGTATGTATACAAGGGCTATGTACTTGAGGGCAATGTTATAGAAATTGAAGAGGATGTGGATGTAGATGAAATGGGAGATTTGGTACTGTGTGAAGAGTTTGATAGAGAACTGAAAGACCTAAGTCGAAACAATGTTCCTGGAGTAGACAACATTCCATTAGAACTACTGCCAGCCTTGGGAGAGCCAGTCCTGACAAAACTCTACTATCTGGTGAGCAAAATATATGAGACAGGCGAAATACCCTCGGACTTCAAGAAGAATATAACAATTCCAACGCCAAGGAAAGCAGGCGTTGACAGATGTGAAAATTACCGTACTATCACTTTAATAAGTCACGGCTGCAAAATACTAACGCCAATTCTATGCAGACGAATGGATAAACTGGTAGAAGCCGACATCGGTGAAGATCAGTTTGGATTCCGTACAAATATGGGAACACGTGAGGCAATACTGACCCTACGTCTTGTTTTAGAAGCTAGTTTAAGAAAAGGCAAACCTAGGTTTCTAGCACTTGTAGAATAAGAGAAAGCTTTTCACAATGTTGACTGGAATACTGTCTTTCAAATTCTGAAGGTGGTATGGGTAAAATACTGGGAGCGAAAAGCTATTTACGATTTGTACAGATACCAGATGGCAGTTATAAAAGTCGAGGGACATGAAAGGGTAGCCGTGGTTGGGAAGGGAGTGAGACAGTGTTGTAGCCTCTCACCAATGTTATGGAATATGTATATTGAGCAAGCAGGAAAGGAAACAAAAGAAAAATTCGGAGTAGGTATTAAAATCCATGGAGCACAAATTAAAACTTTAAAGTTCGTCGCTGAATTGTAATTCTGTCAGAGACAGCAAAGGACTCGGAAGAGCAGTTGAACGAATCGACAATGTCTTGAAAGGAGGATATAAGATGAACATCAACAAAAGCAAAATGAGGATAATGGAATGTAGTCGAATTAAGTCGGGTGATGCTGAGGGAATTAGATTAGGAAATGAGACACTTAAAGTAGTAAAGGAGTTTTGCTATTTGGGGAGCAAAGCAACTGATGATGGTCGAAGTAGAAAGGATATAAAATGTAAACTGGCAATGGCAAGGGAAGTGTTTCTGAAGAAGAGAAATTTTTTAACATCGAGTGTAGATTTAAGTGTCAGGAAGTTGTTTCTGTAAGTATTTGTATGGACAGTAGCCATGTATGGAAGTAAAACATGGATAAATAGTTTGGACAAGAAGAGAATAGAAGCCTTCTAAATGTGGTCCTACAGAAGAATGCTGAAGCTAATGAGGAGGTACTGAGTAGGATTGTGGAGAAGACGAGTTTGTGGCACAATTTGACTAGAAGAAGGGATCGGGTCATAGGACATGTTCCGAGGCATGAAGGGATCACAAATTTAGTACTGGAGATCAGCGTGAAGGGTAAAAATCGCAGAGGGAGACCTAGAGATGAATACACTAAGCAGATTCAGGAGGACGTCGGCAGCAGTAGGTACTGGGTGATGAAGAAGCTTGCACTGGACAGAGTAGCGTGGAGACATGCATCAAACCAGTCTAAAGACTGAAGACCACAACAACAACAACAGAAACTTCAGTGCTTTCCTACATCTGTATCACGCAATCGTACGAAAACGAAGCGGCTTCTAAATCTTACTGATTTGGAATCAAGGTAACTTTTTTGTACACGAAAGGAATTTTCACATGTGCATAATCTTAAATATCTATTATTTTTCTCAAACTCACTAATTATTTAGCATAGTGCACAAGACATTGCAAAAATAAAGATGCATTGTCATATAACGACAGTTCAAGTAGTTTTGTACATCTTTCAGAAACCGAAGACTTGTCATGCATGTTCAATAAACACTTTTCCACTAAACATCAGATTTCATTACCTCGTCAAATAGACTTTGAATCACTCAAAAAATTAAAGCGTCAGTATAAATATGGGTCACAGTATGTTTTCCGATACTTTTATTTGGAATCTTATGATATTGGCTAAATACAACAATGATTATTTTCAGACGGAGATATTCAAATTGTTTTACGCACATTCGGCAAACCTGATTCGTGGGTATTTACGGTATGGTAGCTGGTGTAATTAACAATAATCCACTTGCGGGTAATTGCTCGTCTCTGCTGCTATGTGAAATAAGCGAAATTGACAAATGAAGATGAAATATCGGACATTCAGTCATCATTGGAATTAAATTGTGGATAAGACTACTAAGTACAGTGATTTATAATTTAAAGTTTCGTTCCTACGAAAATATTGGTTTTAAATTAGAAACTTCTAATGTTTAAATACTTTGGTCGAACTTTATTTAGAGTTGTTATCAACGACGATACAAGTAAACGGACAGCTTATTCTCTACATAGTTGTTATATTTATTTTATTTACTTTTTGGAAGAATGTAACTGTGCAGTACTGACAGTGGCAGTTAATTCGGAAACTAAGATATCTAATGACAATTTTGCTCTGAATTAGCTCTACACCATATCTAAGCTTTGATCAGATTATTTACATTTTAGCTTGCTATAAGTTGGTACTGCACCTTTTAACAACCAATTTCAAGCTAAGTGTACTGTCTAGTCTTTTAAAATGTTATCGAATCCGAGCTTAAGAATGATATTAAATATAGAAATAACTATTAGCTGCGGCTGCTCACCCACTTTCCTGAAACTAAGTCTATCTTCTGTAGTTATCGTATAATGGTACACCAAACAACAAATCTGAAGTTAGTGAAAGAATATTTGTCGGGTTACGTATCATTTTCTGCGGATAGCTTTCTGTCGGAGAATAATGGTTAATACTAATCAGTCACTGTATGTTACAGCTTTTATGATGGTTGGAAACTCTAACAAGACGCGAAGCCGTCATCTATGTAATCCCTCTGTCTGTAGGAGATGAAGTCTGAGGAGATGATGAGAAACATGCCATTATGTGACAAAAATGTCCCAGGTGCAACTTTTCACAGCCGAAATTTCATGAAATTTCTGACGCTTGTGTTTTTCAGTATCTGCATTGAAATTACATTGTGTTGATAATCGTTTAATAAATCTTACTGAAAATACCTCCAGATTTCATACACTCAGATCGGTACCAAACGTTTTCTATCGACAGAGTATAAATCAGTACTCCGATTTAGTTCGCGCTATGTACTGTCGTCCATCGTAACTGGCGTAAACGTTAATTAAAAGTAACATCTGAATTACGGAGTACATCAAAAGCAAAACTGTAAATATCTAACATATGTTGCTACCTTGGGGATGTTAACAGAGCGCTATATCCTCGTACTATGGGTCCAATACTGAAACCCCAATGTCGACAAATTTTTGTACTGTGTTATTCGTGAAAGTATTATAAGGTATAACGTGTTTATGAAATGTAAAAGGGCTATTTGGAGTTTACAGCAATGTTCTCTGGGCAGTATATTTTCGCTTCGCATCTTTGAAAGTAGTGAATCTGTAGAGTACCTTTGTAGTTTCACAGAACATACAATCATAACAGGAAAATAAAGAATCATTTAATTGCTTTATATATGCGGAAGAAATAGTAACAATAATAATTAGAAGTAAAGAAAATTATAAGATCAAAAATAAGTACATAAAGTTCAGTAAAGAAGTGAAAACAAATTGCTGAAAGAACATTGTCACAAAATGTGAATAGTTCTTTTAGATGTCAGGACAATGTTGTCCAAAATAACAGTTTCATACGTTTTGTTGTCTTCAGTCCAGAGATGGGTTTAACGCTCCGCTTCATGCTACTGTATCGTGTGCAAACTTCTTCACGTCCAAGTAACTATTGCAACCCACATCCATCTAAATCTGCTTCGTACATTCATCCCTCTTCTACCTCTACGAATTTTACCCTCCAAGCTACCCTGGAATACTAAATTGATGATCCCTTGATCAATCAGAACATGTCCTACTAACCGATCCCTTCATCTAGTCAATTTAGGTCACTAATTTCTCTTCTCCCTAATTCTTTCCTGTATCTCCTCATTAGTTATGTCATCTACCCATCTAATCTTCAGCATTCTTATGTTGCACCACATTTCGAAAGATTCTATTCTCTTTTTGTCTAAACTATTTATCGTCCATGTTCCATTTCCATACATGGCTACACTCCATACAAATACTTTCAGAAACGACTTCCTGACACTTAAATCTATACTCGATGTTAACAAATTTCTCTTCTTGAGAAACGCTTTCTTTGACATTGCCAGTTTACATTTTATATCCTCTTTACTTCGACCATTATCAGTTATTTCGCTCCCCAATTAACAATCCTCATTTACTACTTTTAAGTGTCTCATTTCCTAATCAAACTCCGGCAGATCACCTGACTTAATTTGATTACTTTCAATTAATCTAGTTTTGCTTTCATCTTATATCCTCCTTTCAAGACACTGTCCAATCCGTTCAACTACTCTTCTAGATTCTTTGCTGTCTGAGACAGAATTACAATGTCACAGGCAAACCTCAGAGATTTATTTCTTCTCTATGAATTTTATTTCCTACTCCAAATATTTACTTTGTTTCCTTTACTGCTTGCTCAATATACAGATTGAATAACATCAGGAGACTGATGACCTCAGAAGTAAAGTCCCATAGTGCTCAGAGCCATTTGAATAACATCGGGGATAAGCTACAACCCTGTCTCACTCCCTTCCCAAGCAATGCGTCCCTTTCGTGCCTTTCGACTCTGCAGTCTGGTTTCTGTACAAATTGTAAATGACCTTTCGCTCCCTGTATTTTCCCCATACCACCTTCAGAATTGGAAACAATTTATTCCAGTCAACATTGTCAAAAGCTTTCTCTAAGTCTACAAATGCTATAAACGTAGGTTTGCCTTTCCTTAATCTAAGATAATTCGTGGGGTCAGTATTGCGCACGTGTTCCAACATTTCTTCGGCATCCAAAACTGATCTTCCCCGAGATCGGATTCTACCAGGTTTCCATACGTCTGTAAGGAATTCGTGTTAGTATTTTGCGGCCGTGACTTATTAAACTGATACTTTGGTAATTTTGACACGTGTCAACACCTGCTTTCTTTGGAATTTGAATTATTATATTCTTCTTGAAGTCTAAGGGCGTTTCTCCTGACTCATAAATTTTGCTCACGAGACGATAGAGTTTTGTCAGGGATGCCTCTCCCAAAGCTATCAGTCGCTCTAAAGAAATGTTGTCTACTCCAAGGGCCTTGTTTCGAATTAGGTGTTTCAGTACTCTGTCAAATTCTTCGCGCAGTATCATATCTAACATTTCATCTTCATCTACGACCTCTTTCATTTCCATAGTACTGCCCTCAAGTACTTTTATAGACGCTCTATATACTCCTTTCACGTTTCTGCTTTCCCTTTCTTCCTTAGAACTGGTTTTCTCTGAGCTCTTGCTATTCATAGAAGTGGTTCTCTTTTCTCCCAAAGTCTCTTTAAATTTCTTGTAGGCAGTATCTATCTTACCCCCACCGATATACGGCCCTACATCCTTACATTTGTCCTCTAACCATTTCTGCTTAGCCATTTTGCACTTCCTGTCGATCGCATTTTTGAGACGTTTGTATTCCTTTTTGCCTGCTTCATTTACTGCATTTTCATATTTTCTCCTTTCAGTAATTAAATAAATTATCTCCCCTGTTACTCAAGGATTTCTACTAACCGTCGTCAGTTTACGTACTTGATCCTCTGGTCCCTTGACTATTTCATCTCTCAAAGCTACCTATTTTTCTTCTACTGTATTTCTCTCTCTAGTTTTTGTCAATCTTTTCCCAATGCTCTCTCTGAAACTCCTTACAACCTGTGGTTCTTTCAGTTTATCCAGGACCCATCTCCTTAAATTCCCACCTTTTTGCAGTTTCTTCTTTTTTACTCTACAGCTCATAACCAATAGATTGTGGTCAGAGTCCACATCTGCCCCTGGAAATGTCTTATAATTTAAAACTTTATTCCTAAATCTCTATCTTACCATTATAGATTCTATCTGAAATGTTTCGGTGCCTCCAGGCCTCTTCCACGTATAAAACCTTCTTAGATGATTCTTAAACCGAGTGTTAGCTATGATAAAGTCATTCTCTGTGCAAAATTCAACCAGGTGGCTTCCTCTTCCATTCCTTACCCTGATTCCATGTTCACGAACTACTATGGCATTCCTGTCCCCCATGACTATTAAATTTTCATCTCCCTTCGCTATTTGAATAATTTCTTTTATCTCATCATACATTTCTTCAATATCTTCGTCGTCCGCGGAGATAGTTGGCGTAAAAGTTAAAAAAAATTGTCGTCTGTGATGTTTGAACGCTGTACCACTTCATCCACGCAAGATCTAAGATATTTGCACTCACAAACACACTGTTCATGTGCTGCGGAGCTTTGATAATACTTGTAGTTACCGTTTACGTATGTTCTGCTGAAGGACAGCGCTCAACATGAACTAAATCGGTGTTTTGGTTCATACTCTATCGGCATATAACGTTTGATAACAACTTGAGTGTCTGACATCTGGAGATTTGGATGTTGGATTAATGCAAATCGGGCATCTGCGTGCGAGTGACTATGTAACAGGCTCAGACCAACCAGTTGTTTCACGAATAACGGTGGTAGCTTCAGGCAAACGGACAAGCAAATTTCTGAATTGTCTGTCTGCGTGTCACACACGAAACGCTTCTACTCCTCCCCGCAGAAATGACTCCAGTGGACTGGGGCTGGAAGGACGCGATGGCCACAGGAGTGGCCTTTCACACCCAGTTCAGTAACTGGAAGAAAACATTGTCTAAATGTTCTTTGAGATGAAAGGTGGGAGATCTGTCATTCTGGAACCATAATCGACGTCTGACTTTTGGAAGGACATCCTACCGTATTTCCGATAGTGCTTCACGGAGAAAGAGATATTAAATTCCTGAAACGACTTTTTATGGGAGAAGATTTTTCCGAATCAGATGCTCGTGACAATGCTTACACTAAATCTCTGTTGATGTTGTAACGCACAAATTGACTTAGGATAATGCAACTCTCAGTCATGGCTATTGTGGCTGCGGAGCTGTGAATGTTGGTCTAAGGGAAGGCTGGCGTCAATATTCAAGAACCTCAAAGAGTGAAACGGTGCACATTCGACGTTTCTGTCACATAACAACAGTGTTTCTGACAATCTCCTCTAAGACCTAAACAAACTTTTGTTCGTAATTTTTAAAGGAAGTCACAAAGAAACTTTCAGCAGGGAACCGCACGTACTAAGAAAAGATAATATGATGGTTTATCGTTATCATTCATATTGAAGAACTGTAGTACCCTGCAACTTTGATGACTGGAGGACCTGCCACTTTCCCTGAATATGAGGCTTCTCTGTAAACCAACCCCAGTAAGGAGTGCTGTTGATTACGTACAATGAGCCGTGTTGTGGTTTTATCATCAGATCTTCCTTGCACACCGTTTCACTTCCTGGCAAAATTCTGGCAAACCTGGCTATATAAATCAAAGTCTTTAAATAGGTGTTAGTACTCCATCAATTCGCCTTCACCCTGGTCTGTCGCAGGCATAGCCTGCCCTCTCAAAAAGAAGTCAATGATTTTTCCAACAAATAATTCTGCATACAGAGAAGGGGAATATCTCTGACGCTGAGGTCAAGCGTTACTGCTAGCTGACTACCAAACCCGACATTCGACAGCAGCCTGTATTACTGTTTGTCCCAATCTCCCTGTCTTATAAGGAGATGGTGAAGTAAATATCAGGTAGAAAAGCTAACTGTACAATGATTTCAACAGATTATCGTTAGTATAGAAATGAATCACATGCTTCGATGCACACGCATTCAACAGTTTGCCGCAGTTTGTTGAGGGTCTTATGCGTGATCTTTCGTAGTTTAAGACTGAATGAATGAACCCTGTGTTGCGCAGTTGTTTCTAGGCCACTGTAGAGTGTTTTCAAACTCACTAGGAAAATTGAAACCTACGTTATATTCTGTTTATTACTAACCCTTATAATTAAATTTTATTTCATAAGTTTAAGTCATTTCGTGGCGTTTCACACAAATAAAATGTAGATCCTTGGCTTATTTCAATCTTCTGGAGACTCCTCACCGAAGTATCCGAGGAATGAGACTACTATATTCTAATACAGTGTTCACTCACATTAAAACAGATACTTCCGAAGCTTTTCTTGAATCTTTGCCATATCTTTAAATACCTTAATTTAAACCTATGTGGGCCTTACAGCTTACTGTATTCTCTAAGACAGTTTCATGCAGAGTTGTGTAACCATAATCATGTACCTAAGTGTGGTATAAAGTTCATCTCTAATGATCATCTTGTGGTGTTGGAGTTCTTCTTATGTCCGTGCTTGCTATGAAAATAGGCCTAGGAGTTCCGCCTTATGCAAGGAAACTTTATTTCTGTTTTGTTAATGTAGTAATGGCGGCGAAAGATTTGCCTATGTTTTGAAAAATCGGTGAAGGTGAAGTGTCAAGCCACTGTAGGTCACAGAATGAGCCTACTCACTTCGCCAATAACATATGAGAAAGCACAACAATATCAAAACCATGAGAAGCTGTAGATTACGTAGCAGAATGTCCAATAGCATCACGTAGGTAAGAAAATAAAAAATAACCCACTAAAGATAGCACAGAAAAGTGCTGAAACATTTCTGGGTAAAACAAAACAGGAAAAAGGTATCTTGCATGAGGCGAAATTCCTCGTCCTATATTCATCTCTCATGTTTGTCGTATTAGATTCTCAGAATATAAAGAAGTTTATTAATACAGCGTTTATTGATCCCAAGGAAACAGTTCTGATAGCACATTTAACTAACAATGACTTTCTTCTCATATAATATAAATTGACAAAACATTCAATGCATTCGACGTCTGCTTATTAAAAGACAGACTGAAGCATTGCTTTAAGTGCATATATGACAGCACAATGTTGCAACAGTGCTTACATGGAGCCCTATGACCAATGTTAATTTCCGAAAATGTCACAATAACAGCCATTAGCAATAACTTATAACACTCCTGTCTGCTACTGATGTACCATAACCCTAAAGTTGGAGGCAGGTTGTGAAATAAAACTATCTTATTAATGCAATTATCGTATAACGCAACAGAGCAGTGCTACCCTCTGAGAGGTATTTTGTTATGTTGACCGTGTTGTACCCAACGGAGGTGGCTTATCGGAAATAAAAGTCAGAATTACGTAAATATTCGAACAGTAACGAACAATATTTTTGCCTATCTACACTGTTTAAAGAATAAAGAAAACGGTCGCCAGCCTAATTAGGCAAGAGAATGAATAACATTCTTGTTTAAGAAAATAGGTATGAGTAACTTCAAAGGACAAACACAGCCTATATGTTGCCACACGCGAGTACAATGAACTCTGAAATCTGCATATGTTCACGATTAAGATTGGAAGCTGACAGAGCAGAACAGACTATTTGCATAAATATAACATATAACATTACACACTATAACTTTTCACACATTTTCCTAGCTGACATAAAATCGTAAATGTAGTTCACTGCAAATTATGAACTGATCACAGGTTAAGTCTCTCTTAGGTATATACTATTTTATTTGGAATGAAAGTTAATTGGAATTCACTAACAAGTTACTTCTCACTGTCTTCTGAATAAAGTAATTTTCATAAATAGTGGTCTTTGTATTTAACAGTTATTTATCATGAGCATAAAGGATAACCCGTGGACCCTGTTACACTATTAATATGCGCTTTCATTACCCAAAAGAAGCAAGTACTTAGCAAGCATGAGTAAATAACTTTCCACTATTGCAGTTTTCCACTTGTGAGGCACAATGTTGACAAATTTGCAAGGAACTGACTCACCTCTAAAAATTTACAACAGGCAGCACTATGATCATTAACTAAGCAAAAATTTATAAGCCTCAGTTTTGAGAACTTTTAATCTTTAAAAGAAACAGCAAATTGTCTTTATTACACAGTCTTCTACTTTCAAGTAAATGATTAAATAGGTGACTTTGAAACTCCACAAAACTTTAAACAGGACTGTTTCCATCACTGGGAGGCTTTCACAAAACTACATTTACCACCTCCCACAATTTCACTAAATCCACAGTAAATCTGAATACTCCCTTCTTACAGATGATCAAAAAACATTATTTAATTAACTATTTGGCTTTCTATAAGGGTGAAGATTTGATTGATGTGATAGAAGAAGAAACAGGAGTCGATTTAGAAGAGATAGGGGATCCAGTATTAGAATCGGAATTTAAAAGAGCTTTGGAGGACTTACGGTCAAATAAGGCAGAAGGGGTAGATAAAATTCCATCAGAATTTCTAAAATCATTGGGGGAAGTGGCAACAAAACGACTATTCACGTTGGTGTGTAGAGTATATGAGTCTGGCGATATATCATCTGACTTTCGGAAAAGCATCATCCACACAATTCCGAAGACGGCAAGAGCTGACAAGTGCGAGAATTATCGCACAATTAGCTTAACAGCTCATGCATTGAAGCTGATTACAAGAATAATATACAGAAGAATTGAAAAGAAAATTGAGAATGCGCTAGGTGACGATCAGTGTGGCTTTAGGAAAAGTAAAGGAGCGAGAGAGGCAATTCTGACGTTACGGCTAATAATGGAAGCAAGGCTAAAGAAAAATCAAGACACTTTCAAAGGATTTGTCGACCTGGAAAAAGCGTTCGACAGTATAAAATGGTGCAAGCTGTTCGAGATTCTGAAAAAAGTAGGGGTAAGCTATAGAGAGAGACGGGTCATATACAACATGTACAACAACCAAGAGGGAATAATAAGAGTGGACGATCAAGAACGAAGTGCTAGTATTAAGAAGGGTGTAAGACAAGGCTGTAGCCTTTCGCCCCTACTCTTCAATCTGTACACCGAAGAAGCAATGATGGAAATAAAAGAAAGGATCAGGAGTGGAATTAAAATTCAAGGTGAAAGGATATCAATGATACGATTCGCTGTTGACATTGCTATCCTGAGTGAAAGTGAAGAAGAATTAAATGATCTGCCGAACGGAACGAGCAGTCTAATGAGTACACAGTACGGTTTGAGAGTAAATCGGAGAAAGACG
The DNA here is from genome assembly GCF_023864345.2 of Schistocerca serialis cubense. Taxonomy (NCBI): domain Eukaryota; kingdom Metazoa; phylum Arthropoda; class Insecta; order Orthoptera; family Acrididae; genus Schistocerca; species Schistocerca serialis. Next base: position 736,650,465 of record NC_064643.1, on the reverse strand, counting down.
AAGGTAATGAGAAGTAGTAGAAATGAGAACAGCGACAAACTTAACATCAGGATTGATAGTCACGAAGTCAATGAAGTTAAGGAATTCTGCTAACTGGGCAGTAAAATAACCAATGACGGACGGAGCAAGGAGGACATCAAAAGCAGACTCGCTATGGCAAAAAAGGCATTTGGGCCAAGAGAAGTCTACTGATATCAAATACCGGCCTTAATTTGAGGAAGAATTTTCTGAGGATGTACGTCTGGAGTATAGCATTGTATGGTAGTGAAACATGGACTGTGGGAAAACCGGAACAGAAGAGAATTGAAGCATTTGAGATGTAGTACTATAGACGAATGTTGAAAATTAGGTGGACTGATAATGTAAGGAATGAGGAGGTTCTACGCAGAATCGGAGAGGAAAGGAATATGTGGAAAACACTGATATGGGACAGGATGATAGGACATCTGCTAAGACATGAGGGAATGACTTCCATGGTACGAGAGGGAGCTGTAGAGGGCAAGTACTGTAGAGGATGACAGAGATTGGAATACGTCAAGCAAATAATTGAGGACGTAGGTTGCAAGTGCTACTCTGAGATGAAGAGGTTAGCACAGGAGAGGAATTCGTGGCGGGCCGCATCAAACCTGTCAGTAGACTGATGACAAAAAAAAGAAAAAAAAAGAAAAATTGACTTTGAGGCTTTCATTCTTTCCACAAAGTAGGACACTCGGTAATCATAGTTCAGATGGAGAGGAACCTGAGAGGTGTTGTGATAGGGAAAAAATGAAGGTAGGTACATGAATTCAGTTATAAGTTACCTTATATCTGTGCACACTAAAACATCCAATGAGCTAATCCTTCACTGTACCTTACTATAGTGCTCCATTATAGTGATTGCGCAATGTGGTGGAGATTGCATGTTGGTAGGTGCAATTGCAGGTAGAATTGCTGAACTATGTCATTTCTTGGTGGCGTTGATAGATACCAATTCCAGAATAGTTCAAGCTATTTATCCATCCATCCGAGGCACTGGAAAGCTGCAGGAAAAGCCTGTCCCAGAACCAGCACAATATACAACTTTTACATGGACAGTGCACAGTTTGGTAGCTCGTCCTCGACTGACTCTTGTTCCACCTTTTCTAACTAGGCCAGCCACAATTTGCGCGCGCTATTAAGTTCCGTTCCCGAGGGGAACCACACTACCTTTTACATACAACATAACAATGAATCTTAAGTGAAGGTCAGCAATTTACATAACAAGGAGCAAACATTTTAAATAAAACAGAACCTTTGCACATATTGACATTTCAAAAAAAAATTATTTAAATAAAATTATTCATCCTTAAAGGTAACCAAAGAGATTATATAAGAAAGACAAAACATATCATTACAGAGATTATACTTCATTACAGTATCGAATTAATCGTACACTAATTACAGAAGTTCAACGATGGGATGTTGAACAAACTAGAAAGCTAAATCAATCAACAAAAGGTATATAGTGTCTAAGCTATGGTGTTACCAACTTAACACAACAGCATCTAACTAATAGTATTTCAAGGACTGGTCAGTTAATAGTTTGTATTAACAATAAATAATTACATGTTTTATTCTTCGTATTTGTTTTCTGTGAGGCGAAAACCAGTGTCTTGTATAGGATGCGACTAAGCACTGAAGCAATAAACCCCTGCTCGGGGCAGCTTGCAGCGAAGCAACAGGTGCCAAACCGGTGCACAGCATCGAATACAAATTACCGTTATGTTTACAGGCTCTTGTCGCCGATGGCTCGCACGTTATGACATACATTTTTACTGTGGGCTATAAGGGCAACTGATAATATACTACGCGTATTTCTATCTCTCTTGTGTATTTGTGCCATGACAAGACTTTTTCGTGCACTAAAAGATGGTCCAGCATCATAAAGGAAATTACTGTAGAGAAATTTAATAGTTACTTAACATCATTTCTCATTGTTGCAATATTTGTAACTCAGGGAACACATTTACGTGATGAAGCACCATAAATTCTTCTAACACATATTCCAGCGTCTGACCCAGACATAATCGTATGTCAATGCATTTCTTGATTCTGTTACATTGAATCTAGTTCATTCATTCATTTTCCGCACTTTTTTGGATATCTAAGAGTTGTAGAGCTTTTGTTATGAAATGGATTTTACTAGTGTCAGCGAAAATTCAATTTCATTCCGCTTATATGCTACGGTGGTGTACGTTGTATTAAACCAGCGAGGCAAGATGGTAATGACGATAGAACAGTTTGAATGAGCGAGATCGAGTTCTTTAGCGCCTTTCAAAACAGTTAGAACTAATATATATATATATATATATGCACTCGGACTTCGCAGCGTACTGACAATACAAAAATTTAAAACTGTCTCTCACAAATTTGCGTCCGCATGTTTTCGGCAGTAAATGGACGTTAAAGATTGGAAGTGTGGTGACACTTTAATCACATGTACGGTAAATACATCCGACAGCAGATACAGCAGTTCTGTGCAGTTGGTGCAGTGAATAGTATTTTAGGTTGGCATAGAAGTCCAAGGTCAGATTCTGGGTTAAGGCATATTTGTTTTTATTTGCTGAAATTAGTAGTTTGCTTGTTACGGTATCTGGCGTCGTAATCGTCATACAGCGGTTACAATGGGTCTTCTACAAAACATTTGCAGCTACGAACGTAGAAATGGAAGTACAATCGTTTTCAGGTCAGTTTTAATGCAGGCTTTTGCACGTCGTGGACGCATCTACTAGATTCCAGATGTGTTGCCTGTGTACCCTCCCCCAATGGTCCCACCGAAATTATTTGCAAGGCACGTTGCAAGCCCTGCTGGTGACGTGAGACCCTATCGGATTGTAATGGACCTGTACGTGGCAAGAGTAATAATTGATATTAATCGATGGGCCCATTGGGGGGAGGGTACACACAAAACAAGCATCGAATGCAATAGCTGCAGCGGTGCGAAGCAGTTCACCTCCACGACATGCAAGAGTTTATTTAAAAACTGACCAACGAAAACGATTGTTTCTGTGTTCGTAATACGTAACTGGAAATGTTTTGTTGAACACCCAACGCAATCACTGTATGACGACTAAGACGTCAAATATCGTACCACGCAGACTACATTTAGCAAACAGAGACAATTAATCCACGACCCAGATTCGAACCTTCGACCTCCTGCATGCTAACCCACAGCACCGACTATGCACAGCCAGTAGTACCCCGTGGCAGTTGTAGATACCGTACACACGATTACACTTTTGCCAGACTGCCGATCATCAACGTCTATTTATGCGCAGGAAGAAATTTTGTGACAGACATTTTTAATTGCCAGTATGTGAGACAATGCGCTGCAAATTTCGACTGCGCTAATTTTTCTTCACTCAACATCAATAAAAGCAACAAACTGCACGGTCGGAATCTTGACTGTAAATGGAGGGGAAAATGTCCTTTGAACATGTGTCCAGAAGTGCGTCGTTGCCACAATGGATAGCACTGACAAATGAAAGTTCCTTTAACCACGTGTCGTGTATTCCTGTTGCGTTTGCCGGCCGAAGTGGCCGTGCGGTTAAAGGCGCTGCAGTCTGGAACCGCAAGACCGCTACGGTCGCAGGTTCGAATCCTGCCTCGGGCATGGATGTTTGTGATGTCCTTAGGTTAGTTAGGTTAAACTAGTTCTATGTTCTAGGGGACTAATGACCTCAGCAGTTGAGTCCCATAGTGCTCAGAGCCATTTGAACCATTTAAACCTGCGTTTCAGCCTCTGCGATTGACACGGCGTACTGTAAGCAGCCGAGCGACCCCGGTATTCATGTCTGGAACAAGACGAGTTTGAGTTTTGGTACATCAAAGCAGATGTAAAACGTCGAGGGGCAGCACGGCTGCACCAAGACAAGTACCCTCACAGACAACAACCAAAACACACAACATTTCAACCCTTTTAGTGCGTTTGTGTGATCGTGGGGCCTTTCAGACAGTCGAAAGTGCAGGTAGACGGTGGAACGTGAATGCACGGGGTTGGGAAAACTGTCAAGCTGCCCATTGAACCTGGTCCTCCAAATCTTGTGTACGCACAATCCACCGCCTCCCTGCACGGTCGTCTATCTGAAAGAACCCATGATCTCACAAACGCTGAAAAGGGCTTGAAATTTTGTGTGATGTGGTTGGTGTCCTTTAGAGTACATGTTTTGTTATACACTACTGGCCATTAAAATTGCTACACCAAGAAGGAATGTAGATGATAAACGGGTATTATTTAGACAAATATATTATACTAGAACTAACTTGTGATCACATTTTCACCCAATTTTGATGCATAGACCCTGAGAAATCAGTACCCAGAACAACCACCTCTGGCCGTAATAACGGCCGTGATACGCCTGGGCATTGAGTCAAACATAGCTTGAATGGCGTGTACAGGTGCAGCTACCCATGCAGCTTCAACACGATACCACAGTTCAACAGGAATAGTAACTGGCGTATTGTGACGAGCCAGTTGCTCCACCACCATTGGCTAGACGTTTTCAATTGGTGAGAGACCTGGAGAATGTGCTGGCCAAAGGCAGCAGTCGAACATTTTCTGTATCCAAAAAGGCCCGTACATGACCTGCAACATGCAGTCGTGCATTATCCTGCTGAAATGTAGGGTTTCGCAGTGATCCAATAAAGGGTAGAGCCATGGGTCGTAACACATCTGAAATGTAACGTCTACTGTTCAAAGTGCCTTCAATGCGAACAAGAGGTGACCGAGACGTGTAACCAATGACACCCCATACCATCACGCCGGGTGATGCGACAGCATGGCGATGACGAATACACGCTTCCAATGTGCGTTCACCAAGATGTCGCCAAACACGGATGCGACCATCATGATGCTGTAAACAGAACCTGGATTCATCCGAAAAAATGACGTTTTGCCATTCGTCCACGCAGATTCGTCGTTGAGTACAACCTCGCAGGCACTCCTGTCTGTGAAGCAGCGTCAAGGATAACCGCAGCCATGGTCTCGGAGCTGATAGTCGATTCTGCTGCAAACGCCGTCGAACTATTCGTTCAGATGGTTGTCTTGCAAGTGTCCCCATCTGTTGACTCAGGGATCGAGACGTGGCTGCACGATCCGTTACAGCCATGCGATTAAGATGCCTGTCATCTCGACTGCTAGTGATACGAGGCCGTTGGGATCCAGCACAGCGTTCCGTACTACCCTCCTGAACCCACCGATTCCATATTCTGCTAACAGTCATTGGATCTCGACCAACGCGAGCAGCAATGTCACGACGCGATAAACCGCAATCGCGATATGCTACAATCCGACCTTTGTCAAAGTCGGAAAAGTGATAGTACGCATTTCTTCCCCTTACACGAAGCATCATGACAACGTTTCACCAGGCAACACAGGTCCACTGCTGTTTATGTATGAGAAATCGCAGCCAGCCTGTGGTGGCCGTACGGTTCTAGGCGCTTCAGTCTGGAACCGCGTGATGGCTACGGTCGCAGGGTCGAATCCAGCTCCGGGCACAGATGTGTGTGATGTCCTTAGGTTAGTTAGGTTTAAGTAGTTCTAAGTTCTAGGGGACTGATGACCACAGATTTTAAGTCCCATAGCGCTCAGATCCATATGAACCATTTTTTGAGAAATCGGTTTTAAACTTCACTCATGTCAGCACGTTGTAGGTGTCGCCACTCGTGCCAACCTTCTGAAAAGCTAATCATTTTAATACTTGTCGGTTAAATTTCGCGTCTGTAGCACGTCATCTTCGTGGTGTAGCAATTTTAATGGACAATAGTGTACTTGTGTTGCCTCTCAACAGTTTCCATCTGCTTGGCCGTTCATCTCGGCTTTTTCCGGGCATGAATACCAGACTATTAAGCTGTGTCAATAAGGTATCCTGGAAGGAATTCACGGTGTTTGGTCAGAGTAACTTTTGTTCTTGAGCGCTGTCTAAGGTTTAGAAGTAATGTAGTACCACTTTTATTTCTTTTATTCGTGTGTTGTTGGCATCTGTGGTTTTACATATTGCTTCTTTATTCGTAGGACTACTTGACTGAAATAACAGTCGAAACCGGTTTAGCCAATAAAAAACATACGTGAGCTTTGATAATCTCTGTAGTCACATCTTCTCTGCGTAGTGGATCTATGAAATCATTCGGAGGGAAATGAAGGAATGAGACCAAATGAGTATATTCCTCTATCTATAACCAGTCATCTGCTCTACCACCGCCGGGACCGCATTGCAGATTGGAAATTCGTTTCAGAGACAGAGCCCCACTTGCATGGGTAAGCTTTATTAAAACAGTGGGCCGTATATGTCCCAGAGTTTGTGCTGACTATTAGGAGAGGTACCAGTCTATATACACTGAAGAGCCAAAGAAACTGGTACACCTGCCTGATATGGTCTACGATCCTCACGAGCACGCAGAAGAGCTACAACACCACGTGGCCCGGACTTGACTAATGTCTGAAGTAGTGCTGGAGGGAATCGACACCGTGAAACCGAAAGTACATACGAGTACGAAGGGGTGGATATCTCCGCTGAATAGCACTTTGTAAGGCATCCCAGATATGCTCAATTCATGTCTGGGGAGTCTGGTGGCCAGCGGAAGTGTTTAAACTCAGAAGAGTCTGCCTTTTTGCATATCTCTATATTTGAACACGAATGCCTGTACCAGTGTCTTTGGCGCTGTAGTGTATATTTTCTTTGTAACACCAATTTTTATTTTGGTCACCAGTCTAGTGACTGGTTTGATGCGGCCCGCCACGAATTCCTTTCCTGTGCTAACCTCTTCATCTCAGAGTAACACTTGCAACCTACGTCCTCAATTATTTGCTTGACGTATTCCAATCTCTGTCTTCCTCTACAGTTTTTGCCCTCTACAGCTCCCTCTCGTACCATGGAAGTCATTCCCTCATGTCTTAGCAGATGTCCTATCATCCTGTCCCTTCTCCTTTTCAGTGTTTTCCACATATTCCTTTCCTCTCCGATTCTGCGTAAAACCGCCTCATTCCTTACCTTATCAGTCCACCTAATTTTCAACATTCGTCTATAGCACCACATCTCAAATGCTTCGATTCTCTTCTGTTCCGGTTTTCCGACAGTCCATGTTTCACTACCATACAATGCTGTACTCCAGATGTACATCCTCAGAAATTTCTTCCTCAAATTAAGGCCGGTATTTGATACTAGTAGACTTCTCTTGGCCAGAAATGCCTTTTTTGCCATAGCGAGTCTGCTTTTGATGTCCTCCTTGCTCCGTCCGTCATTGGTTATTTTACTTCCTAAGTAGCAGAATTCCTTAACTTCATTGACTTCGTGACCATCAATCCTGATGTTAAGTTTCTCGCTGTTTTCATTTCTACTACTTCTCATTACCTTCGTCTTTCTGCGATTTACTCTCAAACCATACTGTGTACTCATTAGACTGTTCATTCTGTTCAGCAGATCATTTAATTCTTCTTCACTTTCACTGAGGATAGCAATGTCATCAGCGAATCGTATGATTGATATCCTTTACAGTCACAATAATAAGACGAAATAATATTCATTAGCCGTAGCGACATACGTGTTGGCACCGTCTGTGTGACCGCTGTTTCCGCCTAACCCATCTCTGACGACTCGCGATTGGCAGACACTCGTGCCGTTTAAGGATGAATTTGCTATGTACGGAGGGGGGACTTTTCTTGGTGAATCGCGTGGCGGAGAGTGTACCGGTGCTATTCGCATGAAGACTGTGTCGCTGCCGTCGGGTTGGGATGTCGCTGATGGGTATCGTTGCCGAGTGAGACAGACAACTGATAACCGTTCGCCGCAGTGCAGCTTCGAGTTTACCTGTTTGGAGGCCTGACGTAAGCGGCCTTCCTGTTATTGCAGAACTGGGTTTAGTAATGATCACGGTGATATCCATGCTGTCCGCGGGCCACCGGTGCTGGTACACGCTGATACGTCGTCTGCAACCATACACCGTGTCTGACACGCCTTCGTAATAACGTTGGGATTATTCGAACGGTGAAGCATATCGAGCTTGTAGTGCGAGTCTAAGCCTGAAAAATTGCGTAGGGCGGCGGTGACCCCTTATTCACTGTGTCAGTAATTACAAGCTGTAATGCCGGAGGCGGTGGCCGAGCGGTTCTAGCCGCTTCAGTCCAGAAGGGCGCGACTACTGCGGTCGCAGGTTCGAATCCGGGCTCGGGCACTGATGTGCTTGATGTCCTTAGGTTAGTTAGGTTTAAGTAGTTCTTTTAGGGGACTGATGACCTCAGATGTTAAGTCCCATAGCGCTCACAGCCGTTTGAACCATTTGAATTGCAAGCTGTGTGTCATTTGGCTCACGTGTGTTCAAGCTCGAAACCACATACTACTATTAACGTTCCACGAGCGCACGAACACCCGTATGTGTGTGTGTTTCTTTAGCTTAATTCTGTTACCCGAGAAAGAGGCACGTACTTACGGAAAGTGTTTCAAGAAACTAAATCAGTAATTTCACTTCTGTATATTAATTGTAATATCTCCTGCCCCAGGTAGCTGAGTGGTCAGCGCGACAGAATGTCATTCCTAAGGGCTTGCGTTCGATTTCCGGTTAGGTCGGAGATTTTTCTCCGCTCACAGGGAGTGGGTGTTGTCCTAATGATCATCATTTCATTCCCATCGGCGCGCAAGTCTTCGGAGTGGTGTCACATGGAAAGACTTGCACCCGGCGAACGGTCTACGCGAAGGGAGGCCCTAGTCGCACTACATTATTATTTTACTGCTGAAACTAGCAGTTCTCAGTGCCAGCTTACGAGTCCCAATATTGCACAATCTTTTCTGCGTTGTACTAACTTGCAGATAAATGGGGATTTATGTATTTAGACATGAAGTACCAGTGGTTTTCGGTTATGAATTTGCCGGCAGGTGTGGCAGAGCGGTTCAAGGCGCTACAGTCTGGAACCGCTCGACCACTACGGTCGCAGGTTCGAATCCTGCCTCGGGCATGGACGTGTGTGATGTCCTTAGGTTAGTCAGGTTTCACTAGTTCTACGTTCTAGGGGACTGATGACCTCAGAAGTTAAGTCCCATAGTTCGCAGAGCCATTTGAACCATTTGAGGTTATGAATTTAGTTACCCTTTTTCATATCACGAGTAGTTACTGGCTTAGATGTTCTAAGCAGCCACGCTTGTATGGTCATGCAGTCAGTTAAGCTCTCACTCTTAAAGAGTGAAAGTAGCATTGCGCCTAGATAATCCGACGTAACGTTGTTTCCTCTCTTTTCTTAAATGTAACGGCTGGACAGTGTGACCTCTTTTCGCTTGTGATTCATATCTATTCTTTATGTTACAGAGTACATCAAATCTGACTTGTGTGTGAGGACTATGGCGGGGACGAAGCCTCTCCGTCGTTTCTAGGTCCTCAGTTCCATACATTACTAGACCCTTCATTCGTCATTACCTAAATATTTACGGTTTAAGAAATACACTACTGGCCATCAAAATTGTTACACAACCAAGATGACGTGCTATAGACGAGAAATTTAACTGATAGGGAGAAGTTGCTGTGATATGCAGATGATTAGTTTTTCAGAGCATTCATACAACGTTGCCGCCGGGGGCGACACCTACAACGTGCTGACATGAGGAAAGCCTCCAACCGATTTCTCATACACAAACAGCAGTTGACTGGCGTTGCCTGGTGAAACGTTGTTGTGATGCCTCGTGTAAGGAGGAGAAATGCGTACCAACACGTTTCCGACTTTGATAAAGGTCGAATTGTAGCCTATCACGATTGCGGTTTGTCGTATCTAGACATTGCTGCTCGCGTTGGTCGAGATCCAATGACTGTTAGCAGAATATGGAATCGGTGGGTTCAGGAGAGTAATACGGAACGCCGTGATGAATCCCAACTGCCTCGTATCACCAGCAGTCGAGATGACAGGCATCTTATCCGCATGGCTGTAACGGATCGTGCAGCCACATCTCGATCCGTGAGTCAACAGGAGGGGACGTTTGAAAGATAACAACCATCTGCACGAACAATTCGACGATGTTTGCGGCAGCACGGACAATCAGCTCGGAGACCATGGCTGCGCTTACCCTTGACGCGGCATTGCAGACAGGAGCGCCTGCGACGGCGTACTCAACGACGAACCTGGGTGAACGAATGGCAAAACGCCTTTTTTTCGGATGAATCCAGGTTCTGTTTCCAGCATCATGATGGTCGCATCCGTGCTTGGCGACATCGCGGTGAACGCAAATTGGAAACGTGTATTCGTCATTGCCATACTAGCGTATCACCCGGCGTTATCGTATGGGGTGCCACTGGTTACACGTCTCGCTCTACCCTTCATTCGATTCCTGCGAAACCCTACATTTCAGCAGGATAATGCACGACCGCATGTTGGAGGTCCTGTGACGGCCTTTCTGGATACACAGAGTGTTCGACTGCTGCCCTGGCCGGCACATTCTCCAGATATCCCACCAAATGAAAACGTCTGGTCAATGGTGGCCAAGCAACTGGCTCGTCACAATACGACAGTCGCTACTCTTGATGAACTGTGGTATCGTGTTGAAGCTGCTTGGGCAGCTGTACCAGTACACGCCATCGAAGCTCTGTTTGACTCAATGCCCAGGCGTATCAAGGCCGTTATTACGGCCAGAGGTCGTTGTTCTGGGTACTGATTTCTCAGGGACTATGCACCCAAATTGCATGAAAATATAATCACATATTAGTTCTAGTGTAATAAATTTGTCTAATGAATACACGTTTATCATCTGCATTTCTTCTTGGTGTAGCAATCTTAATGGCCAGTAGTGTAGTTTTGATGGAACATGACAGACCCTTTTGGCCACATCTTTAACTTATCTGCCCCTTTCCACAGCATTGTTACTGGAATTTATTTTCATGAGTTTTTTCGTGTAGTTCAAGTTTTCGTATTTGCTTTCCGTTTTTAGAAATCGTCCCAAGCTTTACTAACAAGTACTGGACGTCAGAAGCTCCTCATATTCGCAGTGACATAACATGTATGGTGAAGAGTGCCTTCAATGAAGTAATAATCCTAAGCTTGCCATGAGAGCACTGCTCGAAATACTTTTTGACAGTTTCCTTGAAAAGGATTCGGAAGTAACTGTGGTACCGTAACCGATGTACCGAGATACACGTACGCACGTCGCCTAAATAGCCCCGATATGGCGTGAAGGTGTGTTGCTGTTGTGGCTTCCTGTTGCGTTCGAAATATCACACTGACGTTGTTGTAAACACAAACATAGTTATCAAGAGAGCTACCTGCAAGTGCAAAACGGCACGCAGATGGAGTGCACAATTTCAGTTAATAGTAAAGCACCGGCAGGGGCGCATCAGAGGCGTCTGTGGAAGGGTAGAGTGAGCATCCGTCATGGCCTGAACGTCAGTCGCGACCGGAGATATGGTCTGCTAGATCACGCTCCACACAAAAAACTTGCCAGCCAGGGAAGTTACTCGATGTGTGCTCTCGAGCTGAAGTGGTGTGGTACCGACATGGAATGGGTTCCAGTTGTCAGGCGGTGTTGGGGACTTACATGAGACAGGCACTTTACGGTCGTCAGGTGTACAGTATGATCGAAATCTACGAATTTTCAATCAGAGAAACAGCGGGCTGAGTGCTCCAGGTCTGAATTCGATGTTCGAGGAAGATAAAGGACGTCACGTATCGCATGAAAATACTAAGAGACGATTACATGATGCGAATCTCCATTCCCAACGACGATGACGATCACCACATCGTAGGCCACACCCGAAACAGGTGCGCAAGAAATCATGCAGTGTGGTGTCCCCACTATTGGCATCGGGTGTTGGTTATGGACGAAACTCTGACGTTTTTGTACCCCAATGATTGGAGACAAAGGGTTTGGGGGCAACCCAGTAATAGCGAACGCGTCTAGCACTGTGTCCCACATGTGAAACAAGGTGGTGGTGGAATGATGTTCTGGGATGACATTATTGGAGGAACAGTACTCCTCTCGTGGTTGCTGACAGATTCTCTGTTCTGCGGTACAGTTACGAGACTCTGCAGCCAATAGTGGGATCGTATCGCCAAAATTTTGACGATAATTTCATCTCGGGTGATGACGTCTCACTCGCTCATCGTTCTAGTTAACACGTTCCTTCAAGCATGCCAGGATCACCTGACTGAGTGCCTTGAGAATGTTGCGCAGTCGTTGTCTTAAACACTGAAGGTAAACCTGAATATGTATAGCCACGGGCGGTGTGGATTTGAGAACCTACTAAACGATTTGCTAGACAACAAAGTGTAAGTACATACGAACAGATATTTTCTATGCACTATGTGAGAAGATTATTCACCACATCTGTTCATCAGCCGGTCAACTACTTTTTATTTCCACTCAGACAATTTTCCTACGTATACCGGTGTATGATCATTCTGCAAACGTTACACGCAATGATGAGTACACAAGTAAGAAGGGTTAAGGTCGTCAAGATCTTTTCACTACGTTTATGGTGAGATTTAACTTTGTAGAAAACTAGAAAGTGAAGTTTGACAAAATAATCCCTACCCAATAGAAAAACTGAAGCATAGAATGAGACAAGAAATTAATTTAAAAAATGGTTCAAATGGCTCTGAGCACTATGGGACTTAACAGCTATGGTCATCAGTCCCCGAGAACTTAGAACTACTTAAACCTAACTAACCTAAGGACAGCACACAACACCCAGTCAGCACGAAATTAATTTCCCGTAATTAATTGCATTAAGTGTGAGAACACTGCTTAAATCGAAGTGAGGTATTTTTTACAGCTAGAGGAGGAATATTCAGCAGTATTTCATACTGGAGGGCAGTACGAATAAGAAAGAAAGGAGGTTCAACGAAGTGCCTCTTAAGATGCTTGATATTATTATTTAATACCGCACTGTACTTGCAGGATGTACAGATTTATAATTCATTTGCATAAGAATTTTAGGGCATACAGAGACGTTAATCACTATGGTGTGTAAAGTTAATTACGAGTCTCAAAAGTATGGGATTTAAAAGTACGGGTTTTATGGTCTTCTGAACTAATACTCCGTATCTTACACTCATTTAAATATACAGGAGCTGCTAATGACTAATGTAAAAGTACAGCACATTAGGATAAGGAGAAAGTAACTGTTCGGCACATTTAACCATTTTCGTTGTAAAAGCAAATAAGAAGAATGTCTTCATTGTACAAAGACATGCAGACTCGTAGCGTGGAACTAAGTCTCTTTCACGCATGACACCTCTCTCTCACACATATTTACTGTTACAATATTAAAAGGTTACCGCAAGTTATTTAAAAATCCATAAACTGAGTTGCTAATGGAGTTCTTTTTTGACCACAGTAACATCAGCAGGTGCAACGTTTTAAAACTAAACCACCCTTTCTGCATTCACTAACAGTACATTCATAGTTTAGTTAGTTCTGTAATTCACTGATCATACTAACAGTTATTATGTGTTATGACGTGAAACGAGAAAAAAATCTTGATTCAATTAAATTTTTTGGCCACATCCTTGTCCCTTACAGGTTTGTTACTAACAATTTATTGCTACTGAAGAATTTTTTTACTGTGCAGTAAGAGTTGTGCAAAGGAAAATGCTGTAATGTACACTTGAGGCCACTTTTGCTATCAGACATTTCATATCCATATCCTGTCACAGAATTTTATAGGGTTCTAAGTAAACTAATGAATATTTCGCGTGAAGTCTCTTTATAGTTACATCTAAAACTAAAACAAACTCTAACGCGTGTCGTAATGCGTGTTTAGCAACACAATAATTGCACTCAGCTTCAAGAGTCGTCACCGCGTGGCTTGTGTGGGAGAGAAATTTTCCTGGTGTAAATTAATCCCCCAGTGCTGACATTATGCGACAAACGCAGCAAGTGAAACGTAATGAATTTGTATTCCTGGAGACATCTAAGGCTGCCGACGCAGTACAGTGCGAATTTCTAGTCTACCAGCAGACAACTTTAATTAGAGACCGCTGCTGAACTAAGCTACAGGGCCAACGGAACTTGCAATTTCCCAGCCCTTTGTTCCACTAGCCCTGTTTCGTCTCATGATGGGCACTTAATAAGACGAAGGGGTGCAATAAGTCGCCAGTAGTGCTCTCTAGAAGAAACCGGTTTACTCGTTTCTCCTACAACTGCACAAAAAAGCAAACGGAATTTCGAAACACACAGCCTTAATCAGTTTCTTTACTCTCCCGTTTTTCTCTATATTGCATTGTACGATTACCTCCTTTTCGCATAGTCAGTGCCATTACTTAACGGTTACTACATAATGTTCGTAGCTTAGAAGTGGTACAGGTGATTCAAAAATATTTCTGTTTGCTGATGACACCAGCTTGGTAGTGAAGGATCTTGTGTGTAATATTGAAACATTATCAAAAAATGTAGTTCATGAAATAAGTTCGTGGCTTGTGGGAAATAATTTGGTGCTAATTCACAGTAAGACTCAGTTTTTACAGTTTCTAACTGACAATTCAACAAGACCCGATATTTTGATCAGACAGAATGGGCATATTATAAGCGAGACGGAACAGTTCAACTTCCTATGCGTTCGGATAGATAGAAAGCTGTTGTGGAAAACCCATGTTCAGGATCTTGTTCAGAAACTAAATGCTGCTTTATTTACCATTAGAACAGTATCTGAAATAAGTTCAACACGAAAAGCAGTCTACTTCGCATATTTTCATACGCTTATGTCATATGGTATAATTTTTTGGGGTAATTCTTCTGATTCAAAAAGGGTATTTTTGGCTCAAAAACGGGCTGTTTGAGCTATATGTGGTGTAAGTTCGAGAACCCCTTATCGACCTTTATTCAATAGTCTGTGAATTCGGACATTGCCCTCACAGTATATATTTCCTTTCATGCCGTTTGTTGTTAGCAATATTAGCTTATTGCCAAGAGTTAGCAGCTATCACTCAGTTAATACTAGGCAGAAATCAAATCTGAATGTGGAATACATTTCCTTGACTCTTGTGCAGAAAGGAGTGCAGTATTCTGCAGCATCCATTTTCAATAAACTACCCCAAGAACTAAAAAATCCTAACAGTAACCCAAACACTTTTAAGTCCAAACTGAAGAGTTTCCTCATGGCTCACTCCTTCTATTCTGTCGAGGAGCTCCTGGAAGAGCTGAAAAATTAAGCAAATTCCAGTGTTACATTGTTGATTTTCTTTATTTAAACTCACGAATTGTCACCTGAAGACGTTTCTTATATTTCATTTTATCTGTTTCTACTATCGTGTTATAACTACATGTATTGACTCGTTCCATGACCATGGAGACTTCTCCATAATTTGGTCCCACTGAACAATAAATAAATAAATAAAGCAAGGTGTGGTTCGGCAGACATAGTGTCCATCGTATTATGGAGTGGGGAAAAAAAATTATCGCTGACAAACTCACTAATTTCGATTTGCTGTCATCGATCTTTGACTGACACAACATTGAGTTAGTTTGGAGCAACCAATACTTTCTGAGTGCCTAAATGACTAACACGTTGGTTCTTCGCAGAATATATTATATATTAACACTAAGTACACCGCTTTGAATCTGGCTGTTGATTGTGTTTCAGGTTTCGGATACACTAATCACAATTTATACACGGACAGCATAGAAACTGCTTTGGTGGGAATTTCGTGAGATGCAGGTATAGCATAAGGCATGCCTCTTAGAATTAAGACAGTCCAAGTACTTTTTGTAACGCAGTCTATGTTTTGTATTTTAAGCGTCCTTCTCAGTAAGGCATGTTGTCGCAGGCAAATCGGCCACTGATAAAACGGAAAATCTCTTGCACGAGTTCATTGTTGTGGTAATTATTTACACTAGAAACTATGTACTTTAATGAGGGCTGACGGAGGCGTGCTCGATAACATACAGTGAGAACTAACAACAATTAATTTGTATAATACGCTGCGTAACGATTTACGTGGCAATACAGCAGAAGCGCGTTCACGCATCCAAACTCTCTACAGTGTCGTTAAGCAAGTACAAAACTACAAAATTAATGTGGAATATAAGGATGAAGATATTGTGTAGTCAGTGTAGTGCCAAGAGCAGATTCAAATGGCCTTAGGATTAATTTTTTTTTATTCAAATTGATATCGTATCTGTTGACTGAAATGAGAATAGTACTCCTTTGGAAAGAATCCTTGAATCACTACCTGTAATTTAGTAACCAAATTATCATTTGCTCTTCCGCGTAATTCACGGGAAATCCATTCAAAACTTTCCACGCTTAAAAGCTCAAAATATAATCACCGATCTGTCAGCTCCAGTTCAACTGAATTTCCTGAAAATTATGAAATTATGATCCCTTTTAGCCTCATTCGTTGGAAGATCATGCCATTTAATAAAAAAAAACCTTCTTGCCTTTTTTATGAGTAAGATAGTCGTTCATTATTATTCACTCTGCTGCAATATATTTCGTACCTCGGTACGCATTACACCCTCTGTCTTCTCCTGTAAAATCATTGATGGAAAGAGGAGTCAACTATTTAAAAAAAAATAAAAAAGCCAGCGAGTAGTGGCACTACAGTTCAGTAATTTATTCGTTTGTAGGCGGATCATAATCCAGATTGTAGCTTACTGCGTCTGTAGTGCTTTCAGGTGCATTGTTGATGTTCGTGGCGGAGTTATGTTCGTACACTAATAGGTCTTGTAAAATTAGCAAAACTCGGTCGGTATTAAGAATCTCTGCAAATAATCAGCCTCCACTTACTCCTGCACAGGAATGTAAAGAAAAAAGCATGCAAAGCAACCACGTCCATAATTCCGAGCATTACTGCCTCGAAATTGGCTACCGCCATTCACAGATTCTTGACTGACAGTCTCTCCATGACATCTCTCTTCCTTCGCTAGCCCGCAACAACAAAATAAATCTCTAGCATTTATACAAACTTAGCACACACTCATCTCAGATGTTTACAGAAATTGTACGAAGTGATTTGTGTTTCACTCTAAAAATTCTTTTACTTACATCACGATCAAATATTAAATAAAACCGATCTATTTTCAGCCCTTAGAGAAAGAGAAACATAATATGTACTTATTACACGTTAAATTTGTTTGTTTTACACAGTACTCAAACATGGTACGTTGTGGCTAATTTTCATAGATAAATTTATAATAGAAGAGTCCACGTTGGCTATTTATGATACACCCGTGTTGACTGCCTTGCTGAAGTAACCAGCTATAACAGATGTATATTTCTGTTTTGCTGGATATCTGCGAATTTTATACCAATTCAGTTTGCCGAAAAAGACATCTTGAATAGATAGACTTGAACAGTATGTGCGAAACATACATAGCAAGCAATCAGAACTATAGCAGCGACTTTTGTCGCGATAAGCTGTTAACGGGCGTATTTAGTGATCCAGTAATGGAGCGTCATTTATGCAACACGGTCTAATCAAATTTCCGCCCGTTTGTATTAGCATGCCGCAATATTTCATGGTGGATTTTGAAGAATTCTTAACTCGTTGGCACGAATGCATCAACAGAGACTACAGATCATTGAAATGTCAGATTTTTGCTTTCTTAATGTTGTTTTAGTTCGCTTGCTGAGGTGACAATTATTTGCCATACATAACAACACACCTGGAAAAAGAGTTATTGGAGATAAAAACGTCCGCGCAAGTCTTTCTCTCACAGTAATACAAATTTTTCATATGTTTTACAGAATCTGGACTTGTAAGCGAATACTAGCCGATGTTATAGTGAAGACGTTGCTAAGCAATGTACGATCAAGAAATATCAGAAAATTCTTATATGGGTTTCATGAGACTACTTAAAAATACTAGCACAAAATAACTTAAAAGCAATTTGCCACAAGAAGATTGCGGATGGGTGTGTAAGCAACACACACCAATGGTAATTCTGTATACGTTTCAATAACAGAAAGCAGCTTTCTTAAATGATGAATTGGGAATGACATCAAATATAAAAGAATGAAAATTAAGTATCTTCGAATGTTTGAAATACATCCACTTCCAACACATGACTCCACATCGTCATCATACACAATAGTGAATAAAAGACAATAAGTGCTGTAAGACATTTGACAAATAACACTTGCGATGAAAACAGGAATTTAAATTATTGTCTAACATAACAGTCGCGACACACCGTCTCGCTTGTGTTGCTCACTGTGATAGCAACATGCGAAGCAGCCAGCAAGCGACACTTTGAATAAAGTACGGATGAGTTCAATACTAATGTTTATATTGATTTGTGTTAAAAGAAAAGAAAAAATTCCTTGACGTCTATATTTATGTGCTGCTCCATGACTCTGCTGTCAATATCTTTATTCTTGACTTGTGTGTAACTTCTGTGTTTTTTTCTTACAGTAAATGTATTTTTCGTATCCAGGGTGTAATTACAAAGCTAATAAAATGTTTTCTTGCCTTTAAATAATATTTTTCATCAATTTGTAACATAATTTTTACAGTATTGCCATAAAAACCCACAAAGTCGAAAAAATTGCACGACATTTGTGTTCCTTTAGTTTTCTAATCGCCCTGAAAAGGACATCGCAGGGGAGTTTATTTACGATTTTCTTGTAAGGCACGGATACCGTAATACCTACATCATTTATCGTACCAAATAAGCCACCACAACTGTAGCTTAAGCGAGAACCACACAAATGTGATAAAAACTGTCAAATGGAATGAAACTGTTTCATAACACAGAAGAAACCATTTCAACAATTGTTACCAAATTTGAGCCACGAGCGGCAAGAATCTTCGACACGTTGCCTATCGAAGAAAAAGTAACTACATTTGCAAAAATGTTAGAAAATCATGCTTAACGTACGTGTTCACATTCTCTACCTTTCACTGGAGTAAGCTGCAAGTACACGTATTGGAAAGAATTTCGTGAGTAAGGTGTAGGGTGCAACATTGCATCAGTGAGGTTCGCCTGCTTTCACATGTATTTAGTGATACTTCATGTGTCTTGGGGTAACGGCCTAGCCGCAGTTGATACACCGGTTCCCGTCAGATCACCGAAGATAAGCGAAGTCGGGCGTGGCCGGCACTTGGATGGGTGACCATCCAGCTGTCATGCGCTGTTGACATTTTTCGGGGTGCACTCAGCCTCGTGATGCCAATTGAGGAGCTACTCGACCGAATAGTAGCGGCTCGGTCAAAGAAACCCATCGTAACGACCGGGAGAGCGGTGTGCTGACCACACGCCCCTCCTACCCACATCCTCAGCTGAGGGTGACACGGCAGTCGGATGGTCCCGATGTGCCACTTGTGGCCTGACGACGGAGTGCTTTTGTGCTCATGTGTCTTGATAATTTATTAAGGGGCTCCGGAACGCCCTATACTTGCAATGTTAAAATAACGCTTATAAATTACATCTTTCCTCACAAAGTATTTGAGGTAGGAAGTTGAACTTTTTACAGATTATTTATTGGAATATGGGCTACAACTTAACACAAGGATTTTACAAAATTTTAGTTCAGTTATTAAAGATGATTTTTTTTTCAATTGTAATGAAAATTCACAACATTTTTTTGCAATTTTTTATTTATGTATTCAAAAATATACAGTTTTTTGGAAAAAGGCTGTGTTAAATTATGCAGAAGGTACTGTGTAACATTTACTGAAAGTTTGAAACAAATGTGTTTGGAAGATCCTTAGAAAACATGTAATTAGTATGAGAAAATAAAAGTTTTGGGAATCGAGCGACAAAAATTGGATTAACTTTTTAGTGCATTCCAGGTCCATAGGATGGATTATCTTCATCCTCTGCAAACTCCTCCTCCAGCTTCCTCTTGTTCCTCCTCCTGTTTACTCTTGCTTGTATTTCTAGACTCTTTACAGCCCTGTCTGCAGCCCGAAGGCGTTCCTTGTCTAAAGCAAGCATCGCTCGTTGTTGTGTTCGTAGATTTTGCTACCATTTTCTTCAGTTGCAGTTACTGCAACACTGTTCCAAAAGGTGGTCATGTATGAACACTTATCACATTTCAGTTGTATTTCACTAGCAAGTCCTACGTGCTTTATTATGGAGTTCCAGACCAACTTCACTACAATGAATACATCTTACACAGATTGAAAAAATTCCTTTGAGAACCGACATATCAAATATTTCATTCACATCCGATTCGCCCATAAAACATTCATAGTTTTCACTCGTTGAACCAAGCTTCTTCTGTGAAGTATTTTCTTTCCCACTTTGACTGCTATGGGCAGGTGTATTTGAGAGGTTAGGTTCACTCACTTGGTTATCGTCTTTATTGTTTCCAGTAATAACACATTCCTTTGGCTTTCCAACATTTCTCCTTTTCTTAAAAGCCTTCAGAGGATTTCTAATAACTTTACTTTTACTCATTATTATACTTCAACAAAACAGAGACTCAAGAAACAGAATTAATTAGGAATATTTTCGAGATAACGACAGAGTAAATAAACATGAAACAATCGACAATCACACCAGCGATATATATTGAACCATCACAGGTTAGCCACAACACATACTTTATCTCACATCACTAAAATGTACCTGATGAACACGGACGTTAACAATAACACCATTTGACAGCAGTTTAACAGCGCCACAGTGGGTCACGATCATGTAGAACACATTTCAAAAAAAATTTAAAAATATTTGTAGTCTTCGGAATTGAACAAGTTATATACCTATTAAAAGGTAATAGTCTGCAGATTCAGAAAACGTAAAAAAGTAAAAATTGAACTTTTCATGATTTTGAGCTTTTCCAGAGCCCCTTAACACTTGGAACACAATAATATAATAAATGTTTCTTTAGTTAAGTAGAAAATAACTTAAAACAAACATATCCTTACGACGCATTGTATATCTGCTTTCTCACCGCTTTGGGCGCTAGTGTCGCTCCAGCGGTCAAACGGTAACTGTGAGTGTCGTGACTGTATGTATTGGACTTGTGTTATACACCTAATGGCACCATCAAAGAACGTCCTCTAGGTAATATCTCTGGTTTTCAACGTTTCGTTTCTGGCATACTGGTGTCAGAGTAAGTGCTAGTTCTTTATTACTGGAAACTATTTTGTAATACAAAAATATTGTAGAGCAAATTAAGAAACTGCTTGACCCTTGCAGTCGTTTGATCAGAGAACAATAAATCAATATATCGTTACAAACACAACGGTCCCCTTTGACGCAAATGCGTAACAACAAGCGCTTCAAACGGAACAGTGGCGGAACGGTTTGGCAAAAATTACAGAACACTCCGTTGACGTTCCACTGAAAAATTACTTACTTTCGCTGATGAAAGTGTTTCATTACCAAAAGTGTTGAAGTGGTAATTTTCGCTACGGTTGCGATTGTCATATCTTGTGTTTCCCCGTAAAGCTGGAGTGAGATTCACGTGATCATAATCACCTGTTCCTGCTAAACGCCTGTTTCTCTAAGCGAAGTGACAGAAATAAAGCAGTCACATCAAAATGCGCGGAAATGGAGTGGGTAATGCCAGCAGTAAATCCATCGTTATTGCTCACGCCGCCTCGAACGACGTGGCGTGCTTGAAATTGAACGGAACGTTTGCCGGCTTTATTTTGCACAATGTGAGAACCATATAAAACGTTCAATTTCATGAAAGGCTCTACGTTGCGAATTTCCATCGTTACTTACACTGCATGTGATATACATGCCCCTAAACCCCAAAACTACAGAATATCTTATTAATAAATTTGCTTCCACACATATACTATCCATATGTAACTAACTAGAATTATGCCCAAACAGTGCCATATTCACTTTCCAGATTCATGTGTGAAACACATAACCGACACAACGTTGTATGAACTCATTACCTCCTCCCACACAAACTGTATTTAGTTGTTATAGTATTCTCCGAAAGTGAAAATACCACATATTTAGTCCGCTGAATCGACTCCTCATCTATCACCACTCAAAAAATTTGCCTAATTCATTAGGTCAACAACACTCCTGAAATGCTCAGCCCTTACATTTCAAATTACTTAAGCATGCATCAAACTACAACTATTTAAGCCAAATCTTTTTGTGTTGAAGTAATTCAAAGAAATATTTCATACCTACTTAGTGATAAGAGACTGGGAAACGATTTTCACTTGGATAACACTTCGTTAACAGTGTACACTAGAGGTTGTAACGTTCTCTGGCAACACACACACTATTAATAAACTAAAATTTAATTGTACTATATATGCCACTGTGAAGCAATTTGTGTATACTGTAATTATTTAACAAAAAACATTATTTAATTTTGTGTAAAGGACATTCGTTATTATTGTAATATTTTCTGTAATAATATTCTCGATGTATTTATGATTGTAATAGTTCTATACTCATAACGTAATTACGAAATGTGTCAACATCTAAGATAAGACAAATGTAAAATACAGCCGCAGATTGCAAAGAGACATTAACGGTTGATAGTGATATACATAGGAATACATAGTGTGCATTCTTTGTCTTCTTCCTCGAGAGCTGAAAGAGAGAGGAACCTGTGACGTAGCATTTTATGAATGGGTAGACTTCTTTTGTCTGTATCTAGATTTAGCCGCCATTAGAGAAGAAATTACAAACTAATGTAAGTTTAATTATTGTTGTTGTCTAAATACAGTATAATTTATCAAAAGTGTGTATTACTAATGTAAATTAGCTTGCCCATGTAATCTATAATATTTCTTTACAGAATTTTCAGCATTTTCAGCAATTATCGCTGGTGTTGCTGGGCTGTGCCGCGACCGAACGATTTGCAGCGGCGGCACATTTAAAAAATTGTTCCGCTAAGAAAAATTAACCAAACCCATAAATCGGGAGCAGATAAAAATTAGCAGTGAACTAAGAAAATGTTTTTCTTTTATAGCGATCCAGAGACTGACGGAATTTATTACTAGTTTCACATTTGTGCATTCATAGACAGATAGTTAACGTTGAAATTTAACAATTTTTAAAAAAGGTAACATTTGAAAACAAAATCATTTCATTACATATTTTTTTTTATTTCATTAAAAGGTGCACTACACTTCAGGATCAGTTTTGTATAGGTTACAGCAGATCTGATATATTTAACTGATTTTCGAAATTCAAATGTTTCCTTGTGGTATACTTGTTGTTATTTATTTACAGGAGCCCCTTGTAGAGGCGTAGAAAAATAGTGGAATTGGCAGTTGGTTTTGATTCGTTTTCAAGATTTCCTATCTTTTTTTAAAAATTTTATTGTGCTCATCTTCTTACAAGCAGTCTGGTCCACATGGTCCAGGTGACTGTAATGATTAAAAAAAAAAGCGACTACTGAATAAGCTGAAGGAAATTTCAAATTTGATGGTTTCAAAACATACTATTGCGTCTCATGAAATAGTGCTAGCTTTGCCTTATAAATAATATTAAATCTACCTTTACGGTTCTTCCGAACGTCATAGATCACCATATGCCATCTTAGGATATTAGGCAGAGAGACAGGTACATTTCAACTCCCTTTCGTCTTGTGTCATTCTCTTTTTCTTTCGATTTTATCACTTTTTCCTTAAACCTCTTAATCTTAAAATTTTTGAATTTTCGAGCAGAGTTGTAATTTAAAGCAGGTGTGTACATCCAACTTGTCATTAGACTTTAGGTAAAAGTATATTTACTTTGCAAAATCTAAGGCAGATTGTTCGATCCAACAGATGGCCCAGCGACCTTCGTGGCTGAAGTAAACAAATAAATAAATAAAAGAGGGACTTTCCGGTTGGAAATATTCACTTGTTCATTTGACTTTTCCACCCAATGAAACAACTCCGTTTATACTTAAGAAGCGACCTTGATGTGTGTGGTGGGGGTACGTCTTCTATCACCACTATTTTCCATTTTCCCTTTACGATTCACAAACACTTCTCCTTGTTAAAAAGCATTCAAAAGCCAAGATCACAGAATATATTTTTTTATTCAAGGCAGCCGGTTTCCACAGTCTTAGCTGTCATCTTGAGGTCTTAAACGTGTTATCAACACGTTTATTTTACGCTGACCTCTTGTACAAGATGTCAAGCGGATAAAACTCAGCATACTATAAACTTTTGTCATCCCGAAATGCTGATATCTATTTTTAGATATTTTATCGATGACAAACGTTTATAGTGAGCTACGTTTTATCCACTTTACAGTTTGTGTATGAGATCCGCGCAAAATGACCATGTTTTACTACAACAAATGTATAAGACCTGAAGATGACAGCAAAGACTGCTGAAACCGGTTGTCTTGAATAAAAAATAACTTGTGCGAGCTTGGATTTTGAATGGTTTTTAACAATTAAAACAGATTTTCCTTCAATGCTGCTATAATCAAATAATTCTCTTACAAACCTGCCATAATAACGTCCCGAAACATATGTGACAGGAAATACCATGTTACTCTACTCTTCGTGGAATTTTTCCAGCAGTCGTCTCAGTAATTCGCGACGCCCCTCCTGTAGTATCTTCCTCTGCCGTCTCTTAAGTATTTCTGAAAAGTTACGAACCGGCAGCTGTGGCCGAGCGCTGCTAGGCGCTTCAGTCTGGAACCGCGCGACTGCTACGGTAGCAGGTTCGAATCCTGTGTCGGGCATGGATGTGAGTGCTGTCCTCAGGTTAGTTAGGTTTAAGTAGCTCTACGTTCTAGTGCACTTATGACCTCAGATTTTAAGTTCGATAGTACTCAGCGCCATATGAACCATTTTTGAAAAATTATTAGGCGACCCCGTGAAGAATTGCACCACTGTTCGTTGGATATTCTCTCTCTCTTCTATTAATCTAAGTTGTTAAAAATTACAGACACAGCGAAATATCACTGTTTTCACTATGCAGACGCAATTATATGAACACCTGTCAAAAGACTGAATGACGGCGTTTTACACTGCTGTCCGCTCCGAGACGTGCAGGTAGAGTTTCAGTGAGGATCTGGAAGGCACCGGCAGGGATGTGGAGCCATGCCGATGCCACACAGTGGCCGGCTGTTGGTTGGTTGGTTGGTTTGGGGAAGGAGAACAGACAGCGAGGTCATCGGTCTCATCGGATTAGGGAAGGACAGGGAAGGAAGCCGGCCGTGCCCTTTGAAAGGAACCATCCCGGCATTTGCCTGGGGCGTTTTAGGGAAATCACGGATAACCTAAATCAGGATGGCCGGACGCGGGATTGAACCGTCGTCCTCCCGAATGCGAGTCCAGTGTCTAACCACTGCGTGGCTGGCTGTGCCAGGCCTCTCGGTTGAGAATCCATGACGAGAACAGCCCGATCGAGGTGGTCTCACATTTTCTCGACTGGGGGATTCGGTGGTCAGGAGATTACGGGGTGCTCTTAGAATCCTAAACGTACATTTCTGGCTGTGTGGTAACTCTCGTTACACTGCATATCAAGGTCAGAACTAACTACGTATAGGGACTGACATTGTCCCCAGGAATAGATACACAGACACATTCTTGGACTGACCCATTGTGCGTTCCAGAATGACAAAATCACCCGGGAAGGTCACTCAAACATTCCCAAGACCATAACGCGCCCTCCTCCGATATGTACCCTACCGACGATTGCTGCAGAACCATATCCGCCAAGGATGGAGCGTACATCTTTCCGTCGCAACGAAAACCGCCCTTGTTTAATATGATGTCCACCCTCAAACCCTATCATTTCAATGACACTCTCTCCCATATTTCGCTATAATACAAAACGTGGTGCGCTTCTTTGAACCTTCTCGATGTACTCCCTCAATCCTACCTGCTACGGATCCCATCCTACCTGCTACGGATCCCATACCGCGCAGTAGTATACCAAAAAGAGGAGGGACAGACATAGTGAACCGTGTATCGACTCGTGCTACACCTTGTGTTTAATTTGCATTGGTTTTCTCTTTCTTCCCCTGACATGTTTGTTTGATATGTTGTCTGTCATTCAGTGGCTGCTTTGTCGTCTTTTCCCTATGCTATCAATATCTGCGTTTTTACTTCCGGGAAACTGCGATGGAGGAAGTGAGATCTTGGGGGTTGTAGCCTCATGTGGTGGAGCGGAAGTAGGGGCGTGGCGCGCAGAGAGAGTGTGGTGGACACGGGAGGGCAGTGTGGCTCTCCAGCGCGAAGCAGGCGTGGTCGGTTGTACCGAGTCGCCACGTGATGTATGTCGGTTGTGTGTAACGAGCGGGTCGAGTTGACGGAAGAGCTCCCTGCTTGTTGGTTGTATACAGAATCGCCCCACGAGTAGTTGCTGTTCATTTCGGCTTGGTGGGGCGTTAACAAGCTTCTTTAAATCCTCCGTTTCAACACTGGAGTTTAATAGGAGACACCTAAAATGAAGGGGCGGTCACTACCCGTGAACATTGCAGAGAAGATGTGAACTCCGTTGACAGAGCATATTGTCGCGTCACCGTGGCGTGTTGGGTGCACTGCCGACGCGTGCGAGGTCGGATGTGTGGATCCTTGCCATCGGAGGTCGTGTACTACCTGATTGAGCGTAATTGCAAGATAAGTTGGTGGAAGGTTTAATCATTGAGTAATAATTTGGTGCAACCAGCGTCTCTTCTGACTTGTGGGCACCGGCGACCGGGTTTCCTGTACCTGGCACCAGTGTAATTGAAGACAGTGAGCTTTCCTCCACCTCTCGTTACTGTCCGATAGGTGGTGTAGTTTTGGCAGTCTAATTGTTTCGCTATTCTGTCGTTGGTTCTGAGTAAATGCATTCTTCCTGTTGGTTGATCATGTGGTCGCTCATTCAGGACTGTGTGGTTAATGTTTTCTTGCAAAAGGTTAGCTCTAATTCTGTCAGCAAGTCATGCCATCTTATAACAAGTTTTCGATGGCTAAACGTCGGTGCAGTGACCAGCCTGAGAGTGGCATTTGTGTTTACGGGCGTATTTAAATTGGTCAGTATTCTGTCTAGCCTGAGTATCCCTGAGTGAGGTGATTTGTGGCCGCCTTACACGGATCCGTCATATCTGATATGTTCTAATGATATTCCAGGACACTTTTGTTTAATTTTTTTTTAATTCCTCCAAGTTTGTAAATTCCTTTTATTGCTATAAATAGTGTTTGCTGAGTTCTGTTTAATTTTTTTAATGGCGGTGTTGGTAACTTCACTACCTCACCGTACTTTATTAACGAAGTTCTGTATTTACTTTAGTAGCCTGTTTATTAATGTTCTTTAAATTTTTTAAAAATTGTTGCATTGCTATAAATTACTTTGATTGGCGTTAGCGGCGTGTTTTAAAAGGTATTTTATTGCCGTACTGCTAGCTTTTGTGTTTTTAAAAAATTTTTAACTTTTGTATTGCTATAAATTACTTGACTGCCGTTAGCGGCGTGTTTTAAAAGGTTGTTTATTGCCGTACTACTAGCTTCTGTGTTTCTTTTTTAATTTTTTTTAAATTGTTGTATTGCTATAAATTACTTGATTGCCGTTAGCTGCGTGTTTAAAAGGCTGTTAGTGCCGTACTGCTAGTTCTGTAAGACACGAATAAAACATTTGTGTGAAAATCTCAACTCGACAGTAAACTACTAGAAATTTGGCCCCGTTTCCCAACTTGTGGTAAGGCTTGTAGTAACCGTAACCACTGTGTGTGTCAGTAAAAAGTGTCCTGCCAATAAAACGCGGTTTTTTGTTAGCCTTCCTCCTTCCAATTTAAGTTGCTAGTAACTGTAATTCCTACGTATTTACTTCAATTTACGGCCTTATCGTGTAACCGAACGTGATTCATCTGAAGTGGTCACCTCATGCCATTCAACAGACACACAGCCACGAAACAGGTGTGCAAATTCCAGCATTCGTCGCCGATGAACAGCTATCAGCATGAGCGCATGAACAAGGAAACCTGCTATGTAGGCTTTTACGCACCAGAGTTCACTGAACGGTCGTTTAGGACACAGTGTTGGAGGTTGCTTGGTTAATCTGCGCGGCCAGTTGCACAACAGGCGCACGTCCGTTCGTCTGTACACATTCGCAGCCTCGCTCACTACTGCCCATGCATGGTCCTTGGTGCACTACAGTAACCTGGGCGCCGATTTTATATGGCATCGTTTTGCGACGCATATTACGCTTATACTTTAACCACAGCGGCAGGCGAGCAGTTAACCAACTTAGCCGTTTCGGAAATACGTACAGCCTTGGCTGAAAAGCCCATCATCGTGCCATTTCCCAGCCGTTGTGGCCGACCGATTCTAAAGGCTTCCGTCCAGAACCGCGCTGCTCTTATGGTCGCAGGTTCGAATCCTGACTCGGCCATGGATGTGTATGATGTTCTTGGGTTAGTTCGGTTTAAGTAGTTCCAAGTCTAGGGGACTGATGACCTCAGATGTTAAGTCCCATAGTGCTTAGAGCTACTTGAATCGTGCCATTTTGAACGTCAGATACATTGGTCTGTTTCCGCATTACAGAGACTACACTGCGCGTCTTCCGCAACACGCTTTTTTACCTTCCACTGCTAGTGCTGTTAGTGGTTATTGCAATTTGAACATTGGTGGTTGTTATATTAATGTGACTAGATCGTGTATATACACTTTATATATACACAAAAATAAAATTTCAGGCTGGGACGGAGTCCTCAACGAATGACGACATCTCACATATAAATCAATTGGATTTAATCCCGTGGTCTGACTGCGAGCTTTAGAAGGTTTCTGTTCGTTGTTAGGCTAATGCTTCTGGATCACAAAGAGCCCGCTCCATTCCTTGGAGTGGAAAATGAAAGATGTAATCTGCTGTATATATACACTACGTGATCAAAAGTATCCGGACACCCCAAAAACTATACATTTTTCACGTTAGGGGCATTGTGATGCCACCTACTGCCAGATACTCCATATCAGCGATCTAAGTAGTCATTAGACATCGCGAGAGAGCAGAATTGGTGCGCTCCGAGGAACTCATGGACTTCGTAAGTGGCCAGGTGATTGGGTGTCACTTGCGTCATACGTCTGTACGCGGGAATTTCACACTCCTAAACATCTCTAGGTTCACTGTTTTCGATGTGATAGTAAAGTGGAAACGTGAAGGGACACGTACTGCACAAAAGCGTATAGTCCGACCTTGTCTGTTGACTTACAAGAGACCGCCGACATTTGAAGAGGATCGTCAGATGTAATAGCCAGACGTCTATCCACACCACCGCACAGGAATTCAAAACTGCATTAGGGTCCACAGCAAGTACTATTACAGTTAGGCGGGAAGTGAAGAAAACTTGGATTTCATGGTCGAGCTGCTGCTCTTAAGCCACACATCATGCCGGTAAATGCCAAACGACGCCTCGCTTGGTGTAAGTAACGTAAACATGGACGATTTAACAGTGGAAAAACGTTGTGTGGAGTGACGAATCACGGTACACAATGTGGCGATCCGATGACAGTGTGTGAATGCCCGGTAAACGTAATCTGCCAGCCTGTGTGGTGTCAACAGCAAAATTCGGAAGCGGTGGTGTTATGGTGTGGTCGGGGGCTTGCACCCCTTGTTGTTTTGTACAGCACAGGCCTAAATTGATATTTTAAGCACCATCTTTCTTCCCTCTGTTGAAGAGCAATTCGGGAATGGCGATTGCATCTTTCAACACGATCGAGCACCTGTTCATAATGCACCACCTTTGGTGGCGTGATTACATAACAATAACATCCCTATAATGGACCGGCCTGCACAGAGTCCTGACCTGAATCCTGTAGAACACTTTTGGTTTCTTCAGGAACGCAGACTTCGTGCCACGCCTCACCGGCCGACATCGATACCTTTTCTCAGTGCAGCATTCCGTGAAGAATGGGCTTTCATTCCCCAAGAAACCATCCAGCGCCAGATTGAACACATGCCTGCAAGAGTGGAAGCTGCCATCGAGGCTACGGGTGAGCCAACACCATACTGAATTCCAGCATTACCGGTGGAGGGCGCTACGGTAAGTCACATTCAGCCCGGTGTCCGGAAACTTTTGTTCACATTTCTCTTAACGACCCTAAATTAACCAGTTGACCAGATGAAAGCTACAAAATGTTTCAAGCATATGTTCTTTAGTCGTCAAGGGGACATCAATCAGCTTTATTGCCTCTCTTGTAGCTTTGTTTTTCACAAACATATGAACAGCGGTATGACTTTTACAAATAGCACCCTGCACCTTTTATTCGGCAATTCATTTCCTCTCCTAATGACCTATTCAAATATGTATCACAGTGTATAATTCACTGAAACACAACGTTATTAATTACAATACACAACACTGACTTAGAGCCCGGGATCACAAACTCATCCACTTGCTGGAGTTGTCAGAAAACTAATGAAAACTAAGTAAAAACATAACACAAAATAGACTTTGACTCTGCTGTACCATTGTCCAGGAGTGGAACAGTCAAAGTTGCTCAAAGTGGTAGCCCTGAACACCGATACTCTGGTGCACTAGTTGAATGGAAGAACTATTTATTACTTCCAGTGTTGCCTGCTGAAGAGAATTACAAGCAAGCACGATACGTTCCCGCATGTCCTCTGGAGTTGTTGGAATGCATCCCCAAGGAAAAAGGCCCAGAGGATTTAAATCAGGAGACCTAACATGCAAAGTAACTGTTCCTCCTCCACCAATCCATCTGGCAGGATTCCTTCGGTTCAGAACACAATGTGTACGCAAGGCATTATGTGCTGGAGATCCATCGTGTTGATACCACATAAGCATTCTGATTCTTAGCGGCACTTCAACCAGAAGAGGAGGAGGAATTCGTTTTAGGAAATTGACATGCGCTGTGACGTTTTGACTACCATTGATGAAAAAATGGCCAATATTTGTAATTCGAAGCACCCCACACCAGACATTAACTACCCAGTTACACTGATGTTCCATCTGTCTAAGCCATCGTGGATTGTCGCGGGACCAATAATGGATGTTCCTAGTATTTACTTGTCCTCGTTTGACAAGTAACATTCATCGGTAATTAAAACATTGGAGGAAAAGTTCGGTTTGGCGAGGATTCGCTGCTGTGCCTATTGACGGAACTGTACAAAATTCTGGAAATCATTCCCATGCAATTCTTGATGTAGGTGTACATGGTAAGAATGGAATCGGTGACGAGTCAGAATAATACAATGTGCACTGGTTTTAGGAATGCCAATCTCATATTCAAGCTGTCGTGTGCTCATATGTGGATTCACAGCAACGGAAGCGAGAACAGAACTCCGGCAGCTTCATCTGTGCGAGTGCTACGACAATTGCGCTGTCGTGGGTTGAAACTTCTCGTTTCCTCAAGCGTCGCAACAAGACGAGAAAACATCCGTCGGGAAAGTGGGTTCTTGTCAGGATATCGCTCTCTGTGCAGTTCCGCTGCCTGCGTAGCATTTCGCCAACTATCAACAACAACAACAACAACAACAATAAAAGAAACGTTATGTCGATTCAGTTTGATTGAAGGACGGCCTTTACTGTATGCCTACTCTACACAACAGTATTTCAAAGGCCTAAATTACTGTACTAAATGTACCCATATATAAGAAAACAGTATTGCAATTACTGTTTTTCTAACTTACATTCCCCATAGATGAACAGCATTTCTAACTTCTCTTCGTTGGTGTACATTCTACTCACACAACTCTCCAACTGACGATGGTTGACGGAATGACGGGTGTGCATTCTACTTATGTTTACATTTGTCCTCTGTCAACGTCAGCTCGTGGAAATATTCCATTACCCCGAGTACCAGCACTAAGCGCTGGGAGCGTCAACGTCTGTGTTGTGTCACGTAATTAATGGTTCAAATGGCTCTGAGCACTATAGGACTTAACATCTATGGTCATCAGTCACCTAGAACTTAGAACTACTTAAACCTAACTAACCTAAGGACATCACACAACACCCAGCCATCACGAGGCAGAGAAAATCCCTGACCCCGCCGGGAATCGAACCCGGGAACCCGGGCGTGGGAAGCGAGAACGGTACCGCACGACCACGAGATGCGGGCTATGTAATTAATAACGTTGTGTTTCAGTGAATGGTGCACTGTGATACATTTTTGAATAGGTCTTTAGGAGAGGAAGTGAAGTACCGAATGAAAAATACAGGGTGCCATTTAAAAAAAAGTCATACCGCTTTTCATATCTTTGTAAAAAACAAAGCTACAACGTAGGCAATCATGCTGACTGATAACCCCCAGACGGCTAAAGAACAAATACTTGGAACATTTTGTAATCTGCATCTGGGCAAACAGTTATTTAGGGTGGTCAAGATAAATGGGACACCCTGTACATGTACACAGAGCAAATGAACTTAAGAATGTCTAGGGCATCGTGTAAATAATAAAAACTTTGTGCAATTCGGTAAAGAACTTTCCGAGGATTTTGGAAACAGCTTTACGTTTTTTAAAAAAAGTGGGTGTTTTTTGCCTTAAGACCACGAATTATCTCAAAAACCACGCTTCGCGTTGAATAGAGGAGAACTACGTGTAATAATTGTAAAAAATACTATCTGGAGTTATCGGCGTGGGACGAGTAGCAACTATCAAATATTAAATAAGAACATCGCAGTATCATTGCCGGTTCGTAGTGTATGGGAGAAATACTTTCGGATATAAAACTTTTATGTTGCAGCTATAATCAATCAATAATAGAGCTGAGTTCGAAAACGATATCAAAAGAACAAACAAGATGTGTGTGTCTTTACACGAATTACCCTGAATTTCGCTCAGTGGAATAGGAAGCGGAGGAGTCCATTGGTACTCGACCGTTTGTGAAAAAGCAACAATCGTAAGTAGACACTATCAAGAGACGAAATGATGGCTCACTGGTTTGCACTTCTTACTTTTTTTTTGTTTTACGCTGCAAGTTCGAAACCCGTGTATTGTTTTCTTTTATTTAATTGTTATTGTTTTCATTCATTTACTCATATCGTTTGCTTCGAACAACACAAATGTTCCTTATCAAATTATGGGCTACAGGAGCATTATATGAATTGTAAAATTGCAAGTGGGTATCACAAGAACTGTCATACATTTATTTTGTAACATCCTTCTGTGTATTATGTTGAAGAGCTACAATCTTTTTAAATACTCATATTCTGATATTTAATTCTCATATCAATTGAGATATGATTTGTTACATTTTATTCATATTCTTCAGGAAGACTTGGTACGTTCTCTTGGAAGATATCGATCGTAGAAACATTCGAACACCGCGACCATCGCAGATTCGCCACAGTGACATTTCTTCGAATGAATCTCACTCAGGAAAGAAACGTCGTAACATTGCTGAAGATTTCACACATTGTCAAATATTTCTCGGCGCACTAAACATAACGGATAACTTTTCCGAAAACTGGCGCTTTCAATTGATTGTGAATCAAGATACGCTTCAGGAATTTCACCAATAACGATTTCAAATTATTTTTACATACTTTAATTTATTTGTATGACTTACAAATAGTAGACGAATAAGGACGGCATTACATCAATACACACTGGTAAACAGTCATGTAGTAATCTTCCGCAGACGTGCGTATATAAATGGAAAACAAAATAAAAGTTATTATCGGGTTTCGAATACGGTGCGCAAAACTAAGAATTGATTTCAGGATTAAATATCAGACTATGAGAGTTTAAAAAGATTGTAACCCCTCAACATACCACACATACATATGTTTCAAAATAAATGTACGACACTTATTGTAATAGCCAGCTGTAACGCCCTTATATTCCATAATTTGACAAGAAACATTCGTGTACTTACCTTGTAAGCTCATGGGTAGGTAAATCAAAAAATAAAAATAAAATAAAGTAAATAGAAACAATAATCCGGTTTCTAGCAAAGGGCGCAAAATTAAAAAATGTCTCAATGCTATCCACTGAGCCACCTTTTCGTCTCATAATAGCGTCCACTTAAACGAAACTGCGTCGTAAATATCTCGAAAACTGTCATTTTTTCAGAGTATGGACAGACAAGCCGAGACTTGTGTTCGATTATTTTTATCCCTCTTTCACTGAGCGAAGACTCTGGTATTTCGTGTTACGGCACTTGTCGTGTTCTCCTCGTCAGTGTTCTGCAGTTTTCTCCGTGTACCTGTTTTGAAATATTTATTCACTATCTGATTGGATGACATTGCGCGCATGTGGTTCACAGTATCACGAATGCATGTCATCAGATTACATCGGAAATATTTCACAAGTAGAATCATTGAAAGTTCGGATAAATAAGTACGGCGGCATTGTTGAGTAGTTACTGTGAAGTAGTTCTTACCAACTAGCAACCCGTTAATGAGAGGTGAGAGGACACGTCATAAACGAGCATCCTGCTGGTGGGAGATGGGAGAACACAGTATACTGAACGAGTCGTTATATTAATCCAGTTCACTGTTCTTGGTATAATACAGGTATTGAACTCAACTGCGTTATTTGTCAATTACAGCGCCATACATCGCTCAACGTGATAAGTGTTACATTTAAAAGTTACGTATTAAGCGTGGATTACGAATCTACAATAAAATAGTAATGTTCCTATTTCAGATTTCAACATAGCTCACCGTGCCCCCACGGGTGGGACAAAGTAGTCAACATTGACATGGCCGGACATAATTTGAAAAAAAATTGAGATTTCACTTGTCGCAAGGTAAAAAAGTCACCTACTTTGTTTCAGTATATTAGCACAACTTTGAAAGAGTTTTGGTTGACGATATTGGATGATGCAAGTAGTTACAGACTAAGCTCTTGTGTATTCACCTCTTGTATCAACGGAAATTTGCAGGGAATGGAGCGCCTTATTGTAGGTTGCAGTCCTTACAAAGGATTGTACGCAAACGGGATGGGAGTCTGGCGACGTGAGGCTTTCCAAACCACCTTGTTTGCAGCACTCTATGATCTAAGAGCGGGT
Source organism: Schistocerca serialis cubense (assembly GCF_023864345.2). Taxonomy (NCBI): domain Eukaryota; kingdom Metazoa; phylum Arthropoda; class Insecta; order Orthoptera; family Acrididae; genus Schistocerca; species Schistocerca serialis. The sequence goes on along the minus strand of NC_064643.1, from coordinate 736,615,694 downwards.
AAATATCTCCGACATCAGGAAAAAAATCCACGTACCCCTCGTCTCCCTTCTACCCTTGGATGCAGCCAATAAGCTTAATGGAACGTGCCGCAGTCGCGGGTCTGGCGTCATATTTGAAGGGAAGGCAGGCTGCGGTGCGGCTGGAGAATATTTGAGAGGTTGCTTGTAGACTGTGTCTCGCAGGTTAAAGAAATCTCTTCTCACTGACGTGTTTGTTCTCCTCTTATAATGGGAATGCAAACTTGACTAGGGCTTTATTTCACGCCCATGTTTACACGGAAATAGTGATACCGCCAAAATTAAACCCCTCCTTTTGTGATATCAGTATTTGATATGTTTTAATGTGCATCTCCATATAAAGTACGCAACCCACTATATTGTACTCGTCGGAAACTACATCGTTCCAGCGCGAGCGATTTTCTGTGTAATTCCATTCACATTCTGATGGAGGGAACTGTGGCTTTATTTATGATGCAGTAGATTAAGGTGACCAAAGTCTTGGGGTACCTCAAAAAATCACGTCGGTCCCCCTTTTGCGCGGAGTAGTGCATCCTCTCGACGTGTCATGGACTCAAAAACTTGTTGGAATTCTTAAGCAGAAATACTGATCTACGCTTCCTCTATAGCTGTCCATAATTGCGAAACTGTTGCGGTGCAGAATTTTGTGCACAAATTTAACCCTCGATACTATTATGGGATTCATTTCGTGCTATGTGGGTGGCCAAATCATCAACTCGAAACGTTCTGAATGTTCTTCAAACCAATCACGAACAATTGTGGTCCAGTAACACGGCTCATGATCGTCCATAAAAATTCCTCCGTCGTTTGGGAACACGATGTGCGTGAATGGCTAGTAGCCGAGCATAACCGTTTCCAGTCAATGATTGGTTCAGCTGGTGCAGTGGATTCAGTCCATTCTATGTAAACACAGCCCACACCATTGTGAAGTTGGTACTAGCTGGTACGTTCCCTTGTTGACAACCTGGCCCATGGCTTCAATGTGTCTGCACCACACCCGAAATCTACCATCAGCTCTTACCCATTGAATTCAAGAGTCATCTGAGCAGTCCACGTTTTTCAGTCGTCTAAAGTCCAATCGATATGTTCGCGAGGCTAGCAGAAGCGGTGCAGATGATGTCATGGTGTTAAGCAAAGCCAATGGCATCCGTCGTCTGCTGCCGTAGTCCATTAGCGCAAAATTTTGCCGCACTGTCCTAGCGGATATTTTCGACGTACTCCCCACATTGACTTCTGTGGTTAGTTCAAGCAGAGTTGCTTGTCTGTTAGCACTCGCAACGCTATGCGAATGCCACTGCTTTTACCATGATGAGAACTAATGCCGAAAATTTTGTATTCTTGGCACTGTGGATATGAAAATATTGAATTTCTAAGGATTTCCGAAATGGAATGTGCCGCCGTCCGTCTAGCTCCAACGACCATTCCACTTTCAGAGAGTGTTAATTGCCGTCTTGCGGCCATATTCACGTCGGAAATCTTTTAGCGTGGGTCACCCGAGTACAAAGGACAGCTCCGTCAATGCAGTGCCCTTTTATACCGTGTGTAGGCCATACTGTCGCCGTATGTACATGTTCATATCGCTATCCCATGACTTTTGCCGCCTCTGTGTATTCACCTTAATACCTCTTACATTATTCTCAGCACACGTTCCGGACATACCGGGTGATCAAAAAGTCAGTACAAATTTGAAAACTTAATAAACCACGGAATAATGTAGATAGAGAGGTAAAAATTGACACACATGCTTGGAATGACAGGGGTTTTTATTATAACCACCCCATTTTGGTAGACGCGTGAAAGATCTCTTGTGAGCGTCGTTTGGTGATGATCGTGTGCTAAGCCGCCTCTTTCGTCATGCTTGGCCTCCCAGGTCCCCAGACCTCAGTCTGTGCGATTATTGGTTTTGGGGTTACCTAAAGTCGCAGGTGTATCGTGATCGACCGACATCTCTAGGGATGCAGAATGACAACATCCGACGCCAATGCCTCACCATAACTCCAGACATGCTTTACAGTGCTCTTCACAACATTATTACTCGACTACAGCTATTGTTGAGGAATGATGGTGGACATATTGAGCATTTCCTGTAAAGAACATCACCTTTCCTTTGTGTTACTTTGCTATGCTAACTATTGCTATTCTGATCAGATGAAGCGCTAGCTGTCGGACATGTTTTGAACTTTTGTATTTTTTCGGTTCTAATAAAACCCCATGTCATTCCGAGCATGTGTGTCAATTTATACCTCTCTATCTACATTATTCCGTGATTTATTCAGTTTTCAAATTTATACTGACTTTTTGATCACCCGGTATGTTAAGGTGGAGGAAGATTTATTACAGGATCGTCAGTTGACGTCAGTTCTCTAAATTTACTCAACGCTGAAGAGGATTTCGCGAGAAGTATGTCGACTTATTTCTCGACTTCTTTCAAGGAATCCAATGTAAATCCCGAATGCGCTACTGTTACACGTTCCTGCCGGCTGTAACGAGCTGTTACAATCCTTGTAGCGCGAGTCTGATTTCGTTCGATGTCTGCTTTCTTGTCCCTTTGTTAAGGACTCCAAACGCTGACGAAACACTCTAGAATTGGAAGATCTAGAATCTTGTAAAATGTTTGCTTTCCCGACACACCGCTGTTCATCAAGTCAACGATCATACAACGATAGTACTGGTACAGTTGTTTTAAGGACATAAGACCGAGGTCCAAGACATTGTTCTCCTCCAAACGTTTCGTCTGCCATTGTTGCAGATATCAGAGGCTTTAAGGACTAAAAGCAGTTATAGTTTCAAACAAGTCAGCAAGCCGAATGTTTATATGCATCCATGCAACGGTCGATTTGTGATGTCATCAGGTCACTGTCTAAGATGGCACTAACGCCCACGACTCGTCTAATTTCATCATTTATTCTATTAAAGTTATTTTGTACTTTTGAATTTCTTTGGGTTCCCTGTACATCCTAAAATATTAATGTTTGCTAAAACCACGTCGCCAGAGAGCCGAATTTCGTATCAGCACGTGGTCTGCTACTACTGATTAAACCGTATTGCCGAGGCCACATTTCACAGCAAGTACAATGGATCGTACATCATTTTGCAGTGTTGAAACATTCGTGCACCTTACTTGTTGTTTAAACACTGAATCAATTCCGTGTTTTCTGCGTACTCCGCTCATGCGATCTGTGATATTTGTTGCAAGTCGAAGGAAAATTTACTCTTTATTTGTTGATACATCGCCGGCCGCGGTGGTCTAGCGGTTCTAGGCGCGCAGTCCGGAATCGCGCGACTGCTACGGTCGCAGATTCGAATCCTGCCTCGGGCATGGATGTGTGTGATGTCCTTAGATTAGTTGGGTTTAAGTAGTTCTAAGTTCTAGGGGACTGATGACCACAGTAGTTAAGTCCCATAGTGCTCAGAGCCATTTGAAGCATTTGTCTATACATCGTTACACACTCTATACCTTTCAAGGGTTAGGGCCGTATTTACTGTCTGTCAGAGCAGCCATTTCTTCTGAAGGCAGTTTTTAAATGATCGAGCTCGTCCTCCAAGCACTGCAGTTCAGAGATTCTTGTAGACTGGTTCCTCTTTTCAGCTTGGGATGAAGACTGGATTTTCTGTGACGGTATGTACGTGGGTGATTGCGCTTCTGTAGACTTTGTGCCCTAAAAGTCCATTACATTTTCTAAGCACATAAACTAACTACACTCCGTCAGAACAAGACTCGGGAGATCAAACGGTAACGACCGACCGCCGTGTCATCCTCAGTCGTTATGCGACACTGGATGTGGAAATGGAGAGGCATGTAGTCAGCACGTCTCTCTCCCGGCTGTTGTCAGTTTTCGTGACCAGAGCCTCTACATCTCAATCAAGTACGTTTTAAATTAGCCTCAGCAATGGCTGAGTACACCCCGCTTGCCAGCAAGCGTTCGGCAGACCTGGACGGTCACCCATCCACTTGTAAGCCAAGACCGAAACCGCTTTACTTCAGTGACGTGATGGGAACCGGTGCTACCACAGTGGCAAGCCGTTAGTATTTTCTAGGCACATAGGAACTACTAAAAGAAACATTAACAACCGCGTTAAGGAACACAACTGCAAGTGCCTTCTGGTCAATACGGACAAATCAGCAGTAGCATATCATGCTCTAGGATCAGGGAACCAACAGTTCATTTCTCTGACTATATGGTTGTAGCATGATTTAGTCATTATACGTCAGGATGTACGTAGAGGTTATAGAAACAACTTTAACAGATATGATAAGGATTGAAATCAGACAAGCTGTGTGCGTTAGTGCTCAATGAATCAATCTGCGTTTTCAGTTCCCCAGTACTAACTCCGTAACACACGTCGACGCGACTCAGCGATTTTGCGCAGCTGTCTGATGAAATCATGAAACAATCGTTGCTCATATACGAGGGTAAGTCAATTATTATCCTCAAAGTAGTTATAAAATTTTACTTTAATCAAATACGAAACTTACAAAAACATCATTTTTTGACATAGTCTCTGTGTTTCAACGCACATGGTCCATCAATGTACAAGCTTCCTGATGCCGTCATAAAAGAAGGTTCTCGGTTGAGCTGCGAGCGGGGAATGCACTGCTTCTTTCACCGCTTCGTCCGAGGCAAATCGGCGGCTCCTTAATGCCTGTTTGAGTGGACCAAACAGGTGAGAGTCAGAAGAGGTAAGATCGGGACTATATGGAGGATGATCCAATACTTCAGATTTGAGTTTATATAGCATTTCAGCAGTGTGGGCGGCAGTATGCAGACGGGCATTGCCGTGAAACAACACAACACCTTTTGACAGCAATCCTCGTCGTTTGCTTCAAATTACAGGCTTTAGCCTGGCAGTAAGCATCTCACTGTAACGTACACTGTTCGTTGTTGTGCCCCTTTCACCATAATGTTCCAGTACTGGACCTTGTGCGTCCGAAAAAACCGTAAGCATCAGTTTTCCTTCGGGTGGTTGTGTCTTGTACTTTTTCTTGCGCGGCAAATTTGGATGTTTCCCTTCCATTCTCTGCCGTTTACTCTCCAACTCGTAATGATAGATCCATATTTCGTCTCCAGTAATGATCCTGTCGAAGAAGTTGTCCTGTTCGTTACCATCGTGATCTAAATGTTTTTTGCACATGTCCAAGCGCGTTTGTTTATGCAACTGTGTGAGTTATTTTGGGACCCATGTTTTACAAGCTTTATGAAAACGAAGTACGTTGTGTATGATTCGTAGGCAGAACCGTGACTAATTTGCAGACGATGTGCCACTTCGTCAATAATTAATCGTCTGTCCAAGGGAATCATTTCACGTGAACGCTCAATGGTTTCATCATTTCTGGCGGAAAACGGTCGTCCGGCTCGTCCATCGTGCGTAACACTTGTGCGACCATTCCGGAATTTTTCAATACATTCGTAGACATTCCGTTGTGGCAAGATACTGTTGCCGTAGTGTACAGAAAGCTTTGGATAGATTTCGTTCCCTGATACGCCTTCCGATCACAAAATACGGATCACTGAACGTTGCTTTTCTTTGGTGCAAATAGACAGCGGAGCAGCCATGATTAACGGCAGCGATAACGAAACTAACCTACCAGGTGGAAAATTGCAAAGATATAACAACAAATAAACAAAGCATGCGTCATCAACGTAAAACGACATTACTACCAAAATAAACAAAAATCTAACTACATTGTGGATAGTAATTGACTTACCCTCGTACATATAAGCAGTGCGGCTTGCTGAGCTTGTTTGAGACTGTAACTGCTTTCTGAATCGTTAAAGCTTCTGATGATGCCTCCAACTTTGGAAGACGAAGGCGTTATGCAGAGAAATATGCCACAGAACACGGTCTGACACCCATAAAACAAATATCAGTAATAATGCAAATACCGGCACTGAAAGCTTGCATTCCACTATATATGAGACTTTCATTTGTTTTTCGTTCCACATCATATCACTTCATAGTACTATTCCTCAATACTGATGTCACGTGAGAATGTCCAAACGTTCGACGCAAATCTAGTAATCGAATGCTATTGGGTTCCTTCTGTTTGTTACGACATTATCTTCCCATTTAACATTTAAAGGTAAATGCCATTCATTACACCGTGTAGGTATTTTATGGGCAACAGCTACGTCACCTAACCATCTTATAATCCTTCAGACTCTAACTGATAATTAGTTGATATGTATTTAAAACGTCACAGTTTCCATTATGTTTTCATGGGATTCGCCCACAATAACCTTAGCTTTTGTTGAACATTGACAATCGGATTTCGTATATCCATAGTTCATCGAGCAATCACAGATCTGCATGTATGCAGTACGATTGTAGCTTCGTTATTAGACGACAGTATACAATAATATCGAAAGCCTGTCCGAAATCTAGAAAAACAGATTACTTACGGGAATACAGCACAGTATCTTCGTCGACAACCGTTGGTATTTAGACAGGAGAACCTTGCCATTACGAAGGCAATTTTGCCCTGAAAATGGCAGGGTGTGCTCCTGTCAAAATAGCGAAGGTTTTCTTCGATGACACACGGCTGCATTCCCGCAAATTATCTGAACATTGTGTATACCGGAAGCAGTTAAGGTCTCACGCAGGAAGACAGAACGTATCGGTTCATCTGTACCCACTGTTTGGAAGCTACTCTGATTCAGTGAAGCACACTGCGTTTCACATCCTTTTTTTATATTCATTGACGTTATTTAACTTCTGATATGGCTAAACAGAGGCGATGGAGATCTGAACCTATATATGTTACGGATACTAGTGCGATGGAAACACAACTAGAGGCTAGAACTTGGCATGGAAAAAAAATTTGTTTCCCACTACTGGATCATCAATGTGTGATGATTCTCTACAGTTGATCAGAATCTACATCAAGATCCTGGAATATATTCCAACGATCTCTTTCGTGAGTCATGGAATGAAGGTTGATGGGGAATTTAGGTACGTGTCCCATGATGATATTCAAGAAGAGTAATATACGATTAAAATATGACGACAGAAGTATATAAGAGATTTGCAGTTTGCAGTTCTTTGGCTTACAGTTTAATAATAAATTCAGTAGGGAGGAACATAACACAGAACTGCTCAAATAACTAAACAAAACCTTATTTGCAGTAACGATGTTTTCAGATGTAGGTTATGTAAAAGCAAAAAAATAGTAAGATATTTCCCTTCTTTTCATTCCGTAGTGTCATACGGATTCGTCTTATGGGGAAACTCATCCACGGTAAAGTTTTCAGATTACGAAAACATGTAATACGAATTGTTTTTGGTGTAAACTCATGTAAGTACTGGAGAGGCCTGTTCGAGGAACTTCTAATTTATTTCTTAGTAAAATTATACATAAATAATGTGTCCCTTTTTCGAATCAACAGCTCATTTCATTCAGTCAATACTAAAAACAAGAATTATCTTCTTAAAACATCAAAATTCAGTTATTTTTCTCCATAAAGTTGTTCGGTATTAGAAAACAAATATTATCAATAACTTGGCATCGGCCATAAAAAGTTAAACTACTTATAAAGTCCACCCTCTTGCGAAGATTTGATAACATATGTAATGTTGAAAGTGGGTGGAAGTAACTTGCTGGAAGTAGTGAGATTACTGCAATTTTGTCATATGATGACATGTTGGAGACCGTGGCTGTTTTTGAAGACAAATGTTGATCGTGTTAGGACATCAACCAGCCACAAATTTACTTTGAGTTCCTTTATTCAAAGGAAACCGTTACCGGTTTCGAATCGTTGCGATTCATCATCAGACGGTTTACACGCTTTCTTTCTACATTTGGTGTGTTTTTTGCAGATTAATTGTCCTAAAATATAAATAAAACACAATTAGAAACACGCCACACACAGATGGTTGAGTTGCAGATTTTCGTTGCATGTGACTTACGTGAAACGTCGGTTTCGAGTGATTGTTTCTATAACGTTCATCCAATCGATGTAAATGCATTCCCACTGCATCCTCGTTGTTGCACACGTAATAGTTGTCACTGTACACTTTAGATTTGTCGCTGAGTTCATTCCAACAACGCACAACATGTTTTGGTACATACAAAGAGCTTACAAACATATGGGTGTCACAGATATTATGATATATCGTAACATTTGACGATGATGTCCTATGTTTGGAAAGGACCATATATTCTTTTACAAAACTGTAATGTCTTTTACATTAGTGTAGAGAGATTGAATTTTTTTTAAATATATATATATATATATATATAAATCTGTTATTGCTAATTTAATTATAAAGTTTTTTATATATATTTAATGCTGTATAGGTAAAATAGTACATTATTTTATTACATTTGACAGTATGAGAATTATAGTAACATATAAATTTTCTACTTGATCTGCAGATAGGTGTATTAATATTATTTGCTTTGGAGGCTGGAAAGTAATTTTTGGAAATTTTTCAGGAAAGGGGCGTTAGCCAACTCTGTTTGTTCGTTAAGGATATAGTCTGGGGTGCTGTTTTTGTGTGTGTGTATTTCTAATTCTTCTAATATATTCATAGTAGCCCCTTTTTCTGTTAGATGTAAAATCTTTAAGTTGTCCTCAATGTTACCAACTGAATGGTTTTCTTCAGCAATATGGGCTGCAAATGCTGATTTGTTCAAGTTACCAAGTCTTAGGGCGTCAATATGTTCTTTATATCTAATTTCAAAACTTCTGCCTGTCTGTCAAATGTAGAATTTTGGGCATGTATCACACTTGAGTTTGTATATTCCTGATTTACGGTAGGGACTCTTGGAGGTGTTTACATCATGTATCACTTTTTGTTGTAATTTATTTTTTGTGAAAAAGCTGATTCTGATATTTTTCTTCTTTTTAAATAAGTTTGCTATTTGGTATGAAAGTGGGCCTATGTATGGGAGAGTAGCATATTTAGGTTTGGCTTCAGTGGCACACTGATTTGGCTTGAAGTGACTGCTGTGAAGTGGATCTGTTGGTTTTGTCTGCATTTTGTTGTGGAGTTTTTCTATTATTGTGGGTTTATATTCATTATTATGAGCAACTGTTTTAATTATGTTGATTTCATTTTGTTGGTCTGTGTCACTCATTGGTACTTTTTTAATTCGGTGTAGCATCGTTCTGAAATATGCCATTTTTTGTTGGCGGGGGTGGCAAGATGAGTTGCTAATACTGACATCTGTGGTGGTAGGTTTTCTGTAAATACTGAATTGATGTTTATTGTTGCTATTGCAAATTTTCAGGTCAAGAAAGTTAATGCTTTCATTAGTTTCATGTTCAACTGTGAATTTGATATTTTTGTGCATTTTGTTAAGATCTGCTGCTAATGTATCTATTTCATTACTTGTACCATCAAAAATCAGTATTGTATCATCAACATATCTTCTGTAGTATATTATTTTGTTTGAGATGTGCTGGTTGGCAGAAAAGAATGTTTGTTCTATATGGTTGATGTAAATGTCAGCCAATATCCCAGCTAAGCTACTTCCCATTGCCAAGCCATCATGTTGTTGGTACAGTTTGTTGTTGAAGCTAAAGTAATTATGGTCTAGAATAAGTGAAAGTATTTCTATGAGTTCACAGATCTCTGCAACACTAATTTTCTTATATTTAAGCAGATTGTTTCTTATAATGTTAATAGTCTCTTTTACAGGGATGTTCGTGTACAGGTTGACTATGTCTAGTGATGCTAATTTAGCTGTTGGTGGGATGTGGATGTCTTTAATTAAGCTTATGAGTTCATGTGTGTTATGTATGGTGTAGTTATTTTCAAATGTATAGTATTTGGTAATGTCTTTTAATTTACGGCTTATGAAGTATGCCGGGCTGTTTCATGAGTTAACAATCGGGCGAATGGGACAATTTTCTTTATGAACCTTTGGCTGTGCACGCAGTTTTGGTGCCGAGGGATTCATTGTGATGCAGTTACGTATTTCATATTTGTTCAGTAAAATGTTACAGTTTTGTAGTAGCTTTCGGAGTTTAGTTTGGAATTTTACTGTAGGATCCGTCTTTATTTCAGTAATATTGTTGCTATGGAAAAAATGCAAGGTTTTCTCTACATATTCCCTTTCATGCATTATGATTAAAGAATTTCCTTTGTCAGCTTTTACTGTGAGTGCTTTACTTTCAGACAGTTTGCTATTAATATTTTTCAAATCTTTAAGTTCAGTGTTTCTGCGGGTATTATTTGTTTGAAGTTGTTTCATTATCAGTTTATTTGTCTTGTATGCAACTGCATTTTTCTCACATGTGTCTAGTTTTGCTGTGTCACAAGCAAGTTTTGTGCAGGCTATGAGGTTTTTAACACTGTGAATATTGAGATTTGTTCCAATATTATGTTTCAGACCTTTATTTAACAAAGTGAGTTCACTGCTGCTAAATTGGATATCAGTTGTATTAATGACTCTATCAAAAAATTTGTGTTGGCTTAGCTGTTTGTTATTATCAAACTCTGGATTGTTCATAGATTTTAAGGCTTCAATTTTCTTTTTGTGTTTGGATAGGATTATCTTTTGTTCTTTGTCTACTTTATCGTCTATGTGCTGTAGGATGTGCGAGAATTGTAAAGGTGAGAGGCTGTGTCCTAGCTGCAGATGCAAGTTGTACATGACATTGTTTAAGTGTTCTTTTTTCTTGTATTGCATTTTAATCTCTGTTTTTAACCATATATTTTCACATTTTTGCTTAGCAAATCTGGCAGCTTTAGTTTTGCAGTTAATTTTGACTTTGACATATTTTGGGACTATTTTAAGTGACATACACTCTTTGTTGAATTTAATGTTAAGAGACGTTTTCATTAGATTAATTTTATGTTTCTTGAAAGCATGTATATTTCTCATTACCTGGCGAGGTAAGCTTAATGCAATTTTGTCATATGATGACATGTTGGAGACCGTGGCTGTTTTTGAAGACAAATGTTGATCGTGTTAGGACAGCAACCAGCCACAAATTTACTTTGAGTTCCTTTATTCAAAGGAAACCGCTACCGGTTTCGAATCGTTGCGATTCATCATCAGACGGTTTACACGCTTTCTTTCTACATTTGGTGTGTTTTCTACAGATTAATTGTCCTAAAATATAAATAAAACACAATTACAAACACGCCACACACATATGGTTGAGTTGCAGATTTTCGTTGCATGTGACTTACGTGAAACGTCGGTTTCGAGTGATTGTTTCTATAATTATAAGAATTAGAAATACACACACACAAAAACAGCACCCCAGACTATATCCTTAACGAACAAACAGAGTTGGCTAACGCCCCTTTCCTGAAAAATTTCCAAAAATTACTTTCCAGCCTCCAAAGCAAATAATATTAATACACCTATCTGCAGATCAAGTAGAAAATTTATATGTTACTATAATTCTCATACTGCCAAATGTAATAAAATAATGTACTATTTTACCTATACAGCTCTAAATATATATAAAAAACTTTATAATTAAATTAGCAATAACAGATTTATATATATATATATATATATATATATATATATATATATATATATATAAATTCAATCTCTCTACACTAATGTAAAAGACATTACAGTTTTGTAAAAGAATATATGCTCCTTTCCAAACATAGGACATCATCGTCAAATGTTACGATATATCATAATATCTGTGACACCCATATGTTTGTAAGCTCTTTGTATGTACCAAAACATGTTGTGCGTGGTTGGAATGAACTCAGCGACAAATCTAAAGTGTACAGTGACAACTATTACGTGTGCAACAACGAGGATGCAGTGGGAATGCATTTACATCGATTGGATGAACGTTATAGAAACAATCACTCGAAACCGACGTTTCACGTAAGTCACATGCAACGAAAACGTGTTTGTAATTGTGTTTTATTTATATTTTAGGACAATTAATCTGTAAAAAACACACCAAATGTAGAAAGAAAGCGTGTAAACCGTCTGATGATGAACCGCAACGATTCGAAACCGGTAACGGTTTCCTTTGAATAATGGAACTCAAAGTAAATTTGTGGCTGTTTGCTGTCCTAACACGATCAACATTAGTGAGATTACTTATCAACAAGTCTACGAACCCTGGAAGAACACCAGCAAAATGAAAAAAAATTCTTAAGTGTTGTTACTCTTCACAAAGGGTGATAAGGTGACCTTTGATAATTATCGTCCGGTTGATATGTAATCTTTACAAACTCCTGATATCTGTCTCTAACAAACTGCTCCCGAAGAGAATTGAATTTCTATCAACCGGCTGAGCAAGTGGGATTTCTGAAAGGTTTTTTCTGTGTATCAAACCCACACTGTCCTCCTTGAAGAAAACAAATAAATACATCAGGATTTAACTGACTTCTATAGATTATCGAAAAACTTTCGAATGCGTGGAGATCTGAGCAATAAGGAAGGCGGTTTTGGTTGTTTTTATTAATTTGGTTTGAAGCGGCCACGAATCCTCTTCCATGCTCTTAATCTCAGACTAGGTCTTGCAGCAAACGTCCTCAATTGTTTGTACGATATATTCCTGTCTTCCTCTTCAGCTGTTACCCTCCACAGGTGCTTCTAGTACCATGGACGTTAGTCCCTGATGTCTTAGCAGATATTCTATAATCCTGTCCATTCTCGTTGTCAGTGTTTCCACATCTTCCTTTCCTCTCTGATTCTGCGCAGAACCCCTTCATTCCTTACCATATCAGTCCACCTAATTTTCAACATTCGTCTGTAACACCGCATTACTAATGCTTGGATTCTCTTCTGTTTCGTTTTCCCACGGCCCATGTTTCCCTACTATGAAATTCTGTGCTGCAAACGTACATTCTCAGAAATATCTTCCTCAAATTGAGGCCTGTATTTGATACTAGTTGACTTCTCTTGGACATAAATGCCTTTTTTCCCAGTGCGAATCTGCTCTTGATGTCCCAGTTGCTCCGTCCATCATTGGTTATTTTGCTGCCTAGGTAGTAGAATTCCTCAACATCATCTCGTTCGTGACCATCTATCCTCTTCTCATTTCTGCTACATCTCACTGCTTTCTATTTTCTTCGATTTACCTTGAGTCGTTATTATTTTCTCAGTAGACTGTTCATTCCACTCAGCAAATACTATTTCCTCTTCACTTTCACCGAGGATAGGAATGTTGTCAGCGAATATTATCCCTGATACCGTTTCACCTTGAATTTTAATGCCACTCTTGACTGTTCCTTTTATTTCGATCACTGCTTCTTCGATGTAGAGATTGAACACTAGGGTTGAAACACTGCATTCCTCACACCCTTGTTAATGCGAGCACTTCGCTCTTGGTCTTCCAGTCTTATTATTTCCTCTTAGCTCTTGTATATGCTGTATATCAACCGTTTCATCCTACAGATCACCCCTATTTTTCTCATAATTTCGAACGTGTTGCTCCGTTTTACATTATCGTACGCCATTTCCCCGTTGACAAACCCTGTTTTTCTTCAGTCTTACTTCCATTATCAACTTCAACTCCAGAATTGGTGCCTTTTCCATTTCTAAAGCCAAACTGATTGTCGTCTAATACGTCCTCATCTTTCTTTTCCATTCTTTTGTATATTATTCTTGTCAGCAACTTGGATTCATCAGCTGTTAACCTCATTGTGTGATAATCCTCGCACTTAGTGGCTATTGTAGTCTTCGGAATTATGTGGACAAATCCGCCCCCTCATGGTGGTCTTAATGTCCTCTTTCCACCTATCCTCTCTCTCCTCTGTATTTAAGAGTGGAACTCCGTTGCACTCTTAATGTTACGAAACCTTCTTTTAGTTTCATCGAAGTATGATTTGACTTTCCAATAAGCAGAGTCAGTCCTTCGATAATCATTTCTTTTTCGATTTCTTCACATTTTTCATGCAGCCATTTCATCTTAGCTTCCCTGCTTTTTCTATTTACTTCATTCCACAGCGACTTATATTTCGTGTTACTGAGTGTCCTTCTTTCACCGATCAGCTGAAGTATTTCTTCTGTTACCCAAGGTTTCATCGTAGTTACCAACTTTGTCCCAATGTTTTTCTCTCCAACTTCTGTTATTGCCCATTTTAGATAAGTACCGTCTATTGAGTTATTCGATACTGCAGTATATATAACAACTTCCAGTGTACCTCTTCCTTTCTTAAAACTTCCGTAACCCACCTCTTTGCGTATTGCGTATTGCGTCATGTAATTTTTCTCTACTACTATATTGCGACCTGAGCCTATATCTGCACCTTACAACCCAGTATCTCATTTCTTGATCTCTTCCTGACCATGATGTAATCTTACTGAAATCTTCCACCAACTCCCGGCCTTTTCCAAGTAAACCTCTTCCTCTAGTGACTCTTGAAAACGTGTTCGCTATTACTAGCTAAAATTAATTAAAGAACACAGTTAGTCTTTCTCCTCTCTTATTCCTTGTCCCAAGCCCATATTCTCCCGTAAACTTTTCTTCTATTCGATCCTCTACGACTTCATCTCAGTCGGCCATGATTACTAGATTTTCATCTCCCACAACGTACGGTACCACTTTTTCGATATCCTCATATACTTACTCCATCTCTTCATCTAACGCATACGACTTCGGCATGTAAACCTGAGCTATTGTTGTACTGGTTTGCTGTTGATTCCGATGACACTTTCACTGAACTGTCCACAGTACAAGGTGCATTCAAGTTCTAAGGCCTCCGATTTTTTTTCTAATTAACTACTCACCCGAAATCGATGAACTGGCGTTACTTCTCGACGTAATCGCCCTGCAGACGTACACATTTTTCACAACGCTGACGCCATGATTCCCTGGCAGCGGCGAAGGCTTCTTTAGGAGTCTGTTTTGACCACTGGAAAATCGCTGAGGCAATAGCAGCACGGCTGATGAACGTGCTGCCATGGAGAGTGTCTTTCATTGTTGGAAAAAGCCAAAAGTCACTAGGAGCCAGGTCAGGTGAGTAGGGACATGAGGAATCACTTCAAAATTGTTATCACGAAGAAACTGTTGCGTAACGTTAGCTCGATGTGCGAGTGCGTTTCTTGGTGAAACAACACACGCGCAGCCCTTCCCGGACGTTTTTATTGCAGTGCAGGAAGGAATTTGCTCTTCAAAACATTTTCGTAGGATGCACCTGTTACCGTAGTGCCCTTTGGAACGCAATGGGTAAGGATTACGCCCTCGCTGTCCCAGAACATGGACACCATCATTTTTTCAGCACTGGCGGTTACCCGAAATGGCGGTGAATATGTGTGCTTCCATTGAGCTGACTAGCGCTTTGTTTCGGGATTGAAAAATGGCATCCACGTCTCATCCATTGTCACAACCGACGAAAAGAAAGTCCCATTCATGCTGTCGTTGCGCGTCAACATTGCTTGGCAACGTGCCACACGGGCAACCATGTGGTCATCCGTCAGCATTCGCGGCACCCACCTGGATGACACTTTTCGCATTTTCAGGTCGTCGTGCAGGATTGTGTGCACAGAACCCACAGAAATGCCAACTCTGGAGGCGATCTGTTCAACAGTCATTCGGCGATCCTCCAAAACAATTCTCTCCGCTTTCTCGATCATGTCGTCAGACCGGCTTGTGCGAGCCCGAGGTTGCTTCGGTTTGTTGTCACACGATGTTCTGCCTTCATTAAACTGTCGCCCCCACGAACGCACTTTTGACACATCCATAACTCCATCACCACATGTCTCCTTCAACTGTCGATGAATTTCTATTGGTTTCACACCACGCAAATTCAGAAAACGAATGATTGCACGCTGTTCAAGTAAGGAAAACGTCGCCATTTTAAGTATTTAAAACAGTTCTCATTCTCGCCGCTGGCGGTAAAATTCCATCTGCCGTACGGTGCTGCCATCTCTGGGACGTATTGACAATGAATGCGGCCTCATTTTAAAACAATGCGCATGTTTCTATCTCCTTCCAGTCCGGAGAAAAAAAATCGGAGGCCTTAGAACTTGAATGCACCTCGTAACACACTCTCTGCCCTACCTTCTATTCATAACAAGGCCTACTCCCGTTATACCATTTGCTACTGCTGTTGATGTTATCCAATACTCTTCTGGCTAGAAACATTTGCCTTCTTTCCACTTCACTGACCCCCACTATACCTGGATGGAGCCTTTCGAAATTTTCTGGCTTCCCTATCAGCGTCATGGATAGGATTCGGTCAGAGGGTATAGGTAACAGCTTTTCTGGAAAGAAATGCAAGACTAAAGCTCGAAAGTATAACAACATATACCACAAGATAGGATTCGTAAGATACCGGGAAGCTGGTAGATGGAGCATAGAGGAATCAGATGGCTCGAAAACCAATACAATGGACACATACGGAGGAGGTCTATTTTCAGCAGTGAATTGAGATACCCTAAGGAAGAAGCAGAAGATGAAGACGAAAATAGTTCAGTGTAAGAAGAGCCTGGATAATGTATTGACGGCCTGTTCTTCCTAGTACACTGGAGAAATTCTTAGTAAAACTGCTTGGTGAGTATTTACTACTAATAATGTCAAATAATATAAAATATGTCTTCCGTACATCTTCAGCTCGATAATACAATAAATGTAAGTACGTGTTGTAAACTGATTTTTCTGTCTGATAATTCGTGGCCACGATAGCCTAAGAATTATCATATGCAACTCATCATATTGTGCATTTATATGTTTTGTACCAAGTTTGTCATTACTTTTTGTATTAATGACAGTTTCAGAAATTTTTGCTTATTCTACAGCCACGAGGATCATCTAGTTTGGTACCTTTTGGAGATACACTAGAACACTTTTTATTTTGTGCATTCTTGTTCTCTGTCATGTTCTACATCCTTGAGGATCTCTCTATGTATCCATGAAACGAAAAGTACATCTCGCCTATTCTAATGTAAGTAGAGTATGTATAGAGATCGAAATACGATCTCTCATTCACATTCCTGCGCATCCCAGCGTACAGTGTTTGGCACCGAGTATCTTACACCATTGCTAAGCATTTCTTTTCGTGTTCCACTTGCACAACAAATGATGGTGAAAACGATTGCCTTTATGCTTCTCTTATTTTGTCCTCACGATCTTTAAGCGAGATGGATGTTTGAGACAAAGGTATTAATGCTTTCTTATAACATATTTCAGTTTGTGTTGCAACGCTCCGTCAAGAAATCGTCTTCTTCCGTCCAAGAATTTCCACTTGCACAACAAATGATGGTGGAAACGATTGCCTGTATGCTTCTCTTATTTAGTCCTCACGATCTTTAAGCGAGCTGGATGTTTAAGACAAAGGTATTAATGCTTTCTTATAACATATTTCAGTATGTATTGCAACGCTCCGTCAAGAAATCGTCTTTTTCCGTCCAAGAATTTCCATCTAAGCTTACTGAGAATTCTTATAACAGTCTTGCAGTGGTCGAAGCGACCCAAAATAAGTCCAACGGGTACCCCTAACAGTCGAACACACTTCAAGAATGGCTAGCACTAGAATTCTGCACATGCCGGTTCCTTCATATCACACTGTTCCAATAAGCAGTAGTCAGCCTTTCACCTTCCCTGCAACTCACTTCGTGTATAAAGTCCACATCACGTTGCTTCGCTTCCGAGGAATCCGTGCGAACGCATCTTGGATACGCTCGACATTTTCACCAGATGTACGTGGCCGACCGGTCCTCTTTCCTTTACATATGCATCCAGTTTCGAAGAATTTTGTGTGACAGTCACAAATTTGCTTGAGCAGAAGTGGTTTCTTGCTGAATCGACTGCGAAATGTACGTTGCACTTTAACAGTGGACTTACTTCGCGAACATTCCAACACATACAAAAAAAAAAAAGATTCCCCAAGTCATATAGTTGCCATATTCCTACAAACATGCAGCAGCACAGCTGTGCCACACCATCTAGACGAAAAGGCTGACAAGAACTGGAAGTTGTGAAGTCAGTGGGAAATGGCAAAAGTCAACAGCACGCTGGGTATAAAAACACTCATTGTGCTCTATGCTCGTTACGAGATTATTATTTCAGTAAACAGAAATCATACCGAGTGTTGCTAACTTGTGTTTGTGTGAGTTTCACGCAACGTAACATACGTTTATGAAGTTTCCTCGTCATTACTGTCATGAAGTGTTGCGTACTAATAGGTAGTGTAGATCACACAGCAGAAAACAAGCATAGTGTGTTCAAGTTTCTCAAGGACGATGTAATGAGACAGATATTGCTCCATTTAATTGCACGGATTTCGTAGACATTAATTATTCAGTAGTAATTTTTGTTTTGTATGTAATTTAACAGTGCTTGTTTTAGATTATGGTATATTGTTACCAGCCGGATCACTTGGCTTCAGTATATTACGATTAACGAATTTCACTGCTTATTCTTCAGATATGTCACAGGTATTCCTGGGATGGCAACATTATTGGGATGCATTTGTTACAGATGAAAAACCATAACTTCTCGACTCTAAGGGACCGACGACTTAGCAGTCTGGACTCTTGCCCCCTCTTTGAAACCAACCAACTAACTGCACTTTCAAAACTACGAATTGATGCAAATGCTGTGTCAACCATTTTTCTGATCTGCCCAGTCAACCTGCACGACAATCCGGAGGACCAGGAGAAAATGGTTGTTGGAGGCAAGAGCATTGCAGGGAAGGGCAAAGTTAGTTGAGTCAGCCATAATGGGTATTTAAATAGAATTTCATATAGCAGCCATCATGATCTGAGAAATATCGTTAATATAATATTTTTGCAAAGGAATTTTGTGGAAAGAGTGAAGCAGAGTGTGTTATTTTTATGTGTATGGAACAATCTGTGCAGTCCCATTACTTAGTGTTCATTATAATTGATAATAATTTGAAAATGGAGATCTGTTTCAAAGGAGTTTCGTTATACAAAATTGTAGTCACTGAATTTCTTCTTGGAGTTGTAACAGAAAATTGTGTGAACGCAACAGACTGTGTTGTGTAGGTCTCGGTGTTTTCATATAACAACGTATCTGGATATGTGTAGATGTTTTTACTCAATCACGACAGTACTCTTAAATTCCTCCAGATCTTCCTAACAGTTCATAAGCACGATAATGGCTCATTTTTTCAAATAAGTCAGCGACTTTAGTTACAAACGTGCAAGTCATATTAAATATGGTATGTACGAAATTAATGGCAGTCATGACTTCTTAATTGTTTTAGACTCGTTTCGACATATCTCTTAACTAATCTCATTCAGGAGTATAAATTAAGAAGTCGCTAATTTTACGAGCCACACTGGCTGCTGTATGTTACTATAGCCGCTTGGGTATGACGTCACAGTGCAATTGCTTGGCCTGTCTTCTTTAAGTGGTGCTGAGATATGTCAAAACTTTGCATCTTCTCGTCAATTCGGTGACACTCGCAGTGTGTCTCTATCTGTTATAGTTTGTCTGTGATGAACAACCGAAAGCTTTTCTTTTCCTTTTTTTTTTTAATCAGCCGGTATTAAATGATAATCGCTCTTTGGACTGTAAAATGGCTGACTATGGCCAAATTAGAGGGGATATTGAATGTATACTGGATACGGCAACATAAGCAGAGCGTGTCTGAAAAAGAGAAATTTGTTCATACAGAATATAAACTGTAATGTTTAGAAGCCTATTCTGAATATCTATCTGTCGAAAATACTCTTTCACGAAATCGAAAAGTGGACGGAAAAAGATCAGTCCAGAAAAGAGATAATGTATTTGAAGTTTACTGTTACAGTAGAGTGCTGATATTTCGATTGGTATACCGATAACTGAAGATGAGGTACCGCAATGATATGAGTACAAATAAGAGGTACATTGTGACACAAAGCAGGGATTTGTTGGTGGGACACATCTTGAGTCATCAAGAGGTGGTCAGTTTGGTAACTGAGGGAAGTGTGAAAAGTAACAGCTGTAGAGGCAGGTCAAGGAATGAATACAATAAGCAAGTTGAAATGGATACAGGGCGCTTTAGTTAGGGAGAGATGTAGAGGGTTGCACAAGATAGTCTAGCGTGTAGAGTTGCGCTAAACCAGCCGTTCGACTGAAAACATCAGAAACAACGATTACTCTTGCACTTATGCAGTGAACAGATCCACTTAATTTTAAACCACGTACTACAGTCAATTTTATGTTCTTTGGCGTCAGACGGTGTTACAGGTTGCTATAAAGTTATTTGTATTTTTCACGTGATATTCATGAATGTCATGTCTTGTCTCAATAACAAATTTTCACATTCACGGACCTTATGAAATGGACCAAATCGCTGGCCGACGTCGGGTATCGACAGTTTGGAAACGGAAATAGAATCACTTGTACTAATCAGTTTGGATTTATGATGCCGTTGCGTAGTTACTCAGTAGCAGGTTAATTATACGGTGATCAATTCTGGCTTTCGACTGTAGATCAAAACCGCAGAAATACTTTTCTAGTTGCGTGTGTAAAAGAAACAGAATGCCTTAAGAAAATGCTAAAAGTTGGGATGTCACTCGTTCTGTACAAATGGTTATACGCTGTCTAATAATTTAACACAGACCAAGAGCCAATAGCTGAACAGATAGTTAGTGATGAGACAATGGGCCGTCGGACACAGTGAGCCGTACTGCTTGTAAATTGCTCAAAAGTTTGCAGGACTGCAAACTGAAACGAAATCCATCTCTTGATTAAAGAGCTGTTTCATATGAGATTTACGACTGGTGCAGAAACTACTTAAGACGGGCAGTAATCTTGCATGCTGTTGTATAGGATTTATTTCGGTAATTTGTCTCAACGTAGTCAGTTGAAAGTGTATTATTTATCAGATATATACCGGAAAACGGGCTGAGCGTATGCTTTTATCAGACACAGGTAGATTTCACATGCCATTAGTCACTTCATCTTCCCAAGCATGTTAGATATGTTACCCAGAATGAGTATATCTGATATTCCTTAACATGAAAGCGAGCTCGTTCTCTTTAATGTTGAATTATGGAGACAGATGCGCTAATATATAACCCGCAGCGACTTTCATTCCGGGAAAAGCTTTCCATTTACATAATAAATCGCGGATTTAAACGACGTGCACTTCCAGTCAGCTCTTGAGTCTCAGCGTCATTCGTGAGTGAATAGTATTTTCCATAGTTACTATGTCAGGAATGATGAACTAGTACTCTAGATCGGTCTAGTACACAGCTGTACTTTCTAAGTTATTTCTACTCTCTACTTCGAAAAATTCAGACCATATTCTTGTCATACAAAATGTTCAGTTGCGTACTTTAGAACTGCAATGACTAATCTTTTTGAAATCTATTTAAGTGTGATGGTACTTATAACAATCATCTCCTCTGTGTTGGTCTGTAAATATTATTTATGTTACATTGAAACAGAACATTTCAGGATTATTAAACGTTGCATTTGTGGGTTAGACATTCGAACAGGCTTAATAAACCGAAGATGGTCTGAATTTTATCCAATAGTTAGTCTGAATAAAACAATAGGTACAGCTACGTATTATACAAAGTTGTTTGTAGGAGATTTGAAATCTGTAATACATTGTCTGAGCGAAATGAGCTCGGTATCAGTTGGGTGATTTCCATTCAGTTGATATTAAAGATATTACGCGTTGATTACTGGCCAGCACAGCTTCTTAAAATCTGATGTCTTTCTCCGACAGGATTCTATGTGGATTTGTTCTAATCTTTTTATTTGGCTTATGCTTGTTGGCGTTTTTCATTACTGCGTACCATGGGAGGAGTCGATCGTATTCTTTCTTGCAATTACTATAAAGGAATTACCGTTCTGAGTGTTTTAATTGTCTCATTATTATATAAATATTTTAAGAGAGTGAGATTCATTTCTGTTAGTGTGTTGAGACGATCTTACTTGTAATAAGCGGATTAGTAATTTGCAATGTTTATTCGAACAAATTCCGTGGTGTAACTTTGATTTAGATCTATAGCTTATCAAGAACACGATGTACCGCTTGCAGTACTAAGGACCTTAGTGCAACATTTCTGTCGACCTTGTGGATTTAATTTTCCTGTGCGTTTTTCTCAAAGAGTACAGATATTTCTTGGGAGACAAAATAAGGAAATTTGAGAATTAGAATTAGTGAGACGGAAGATACCCTCAAGGAGGGTATTCTGTGTTTTACAAAGCCTTATGACTATCTACGACAAGAAATTGAGACTTCTGATGAGTTTATTTCTATAGCTCACTGTATAGAGATAACTTACTGCAATATGTAAACAGAATTTAAGTTGGAAGAGACTTTAAAATCCAGTTGCTGTTCGAAGCTAAAAAATGTGACATTCTTCTACATCTTAAAGAAACAATGTATTTAATGTGAACCAAAGTACAAATCGGACATGCTGAAGAATTTAGGTATGGCGGAATCATGACGATACATAAAGGCGGTACATGAAAGAAAGCCGAAAGTGTGTCGATGAAGGTAGACATTAAAGGCAAGGAGATGTGAAGATGGATATGCGGGAAAAATACCTGTTAAAGAAAATAAAATCTACGTAACAACAAACAAGACAAAATGAAGGCAAATTGTGGACTTGTGAAGGCAGAGTAGGAATAAATAGATTGTGTTGTAGAACGAAAAGCCTAATTATTTTTTCGCAGTGTGGTACTCAAGCTAGGTAAACAATATTATGTAGTCTGTTTCCTGTAGTCACTGTGAAAAGTTGGCATACTTCTATGTCAGGGGGATCCTCGTTAGTTAGAGAAGAAGAAGAGGCATGAAACAGATGTTTGAGCGTGTATTCTAATCGGAAAGGAAGGTGTACGCTTGTGTAGTTTGTATCCCCATTGATTATCAGAGTTTTCTTGTCATAATAAATTAGCGGTTCAATTATTTGTCGGAGAATCAACCATTTTTAATAATACTTTAGGAAAAGCGGGAGAGAAGTGACAGGAATTACCGGAAATATGACCACGCACATACCTCGAATGCATTTACAACACATCCTATAACGAAAAGTAAGATTTCGAAACACAATACTGAGCAAGACTTCTGAGTCAGCTGCTCAACAGAGAACAGTAACTATGAATCTATATAACCCATGTAGAGGTCCACGGTCCTAACTACATGAAAATTTAAAACAAATAATTAATATACCACTTATAAGAAAAAACAAACCACGAAAGCTGTTAGTACCAGTAATATTAATATTATTAATAATAACAATATCAAGAAGAAAGAAACAAAGAGAAATGGTAAAAACCAAT
Source organism: Schistocerca serialis cubense (assembly GCF_023864345.2). Classification (NCBI taxonomy): domain Eukaryota; kingdom Metazoa; phylum Arthropoda; class Insecta; order Orthoptera; family Acrididae; genus Schistocerca; species Schistocerca serialis. The sequence goes on along the minus strand of NC_064643.1, from coordinate 736,592,544 downwards.
ATTAACAATTACAAGAAAATCAATGATTTTAGTAGCTCAGACGCTATGACATTTGAAAGACAAGGAATCATGTCAGGATCGGATGCAGAAATTTCGGTAGTTGTTTCCATTACGAAAGAGAAGAACACTGTTTTAGCAGAGGGCTCTTCCAACAAGTGGGCCTGAAATGGGTCTGGTAAACGTGGAGTGTATTTCTGAGGCCATTACGGCAACAAGCTGTGTACTGGTAAGTGTCATATGAAACAATACTAGAAACTTCTTCTACGTCTCCGACATTTTCAAGAAGTCCTGTCCGGAGTTGAGTAGCAGCTACGAAATTAACAAAGGAGATTTTGAGGAAATGACTGTGTAGAGGCTACATAGAGAATTTCTCTCTGTGGAGAACGATTATTACTGCTTTGCTGTTCAGTTTTTGCCATAGGGAGATTGTGGTAGTCATTACAGCTTCTTTATCGAAGTGCAATGCGTCACAGACGGTATGCAAAATGCTTCATCACCAAGTCTAGCTAACAAGTGCAGATATAAAAGTTGTGTTAAGGAGAACACTTGATGTGAGGTTCATCAACGAAGAATAAATGCAGATAAGAGCAGACAATATTCTGAGACTCCTACATCTCTCGTTTTGGCGATTGACGAAGTACCGACTGAAATAAGATATTGATCTATTTTTGGTGAAGAGCTATAGTAGTGCTCGAGAAATCAATCGTGGAAACAGGAGCGCTTAGCAAGTGCTCTCCGATTTTGGAGAACGATTTACTTAATTTACTCAGCAGATCCGGCACAAAATATTAACTTTTGCAATACATTCATCAATTTTCACACTGAACGTATCATACTCGATTTGCGCCCAATCATATGATTTCATGTTCATCGATTTCATCTCAACAGACCAATTCTTTAAACGTTATTTCATTGCATTTCTTCCTTCTCACATTATGAAGTAGATATTTTTTGGCAGAGCAAAACTGCGTGCTGTTCCTCCACTCGAACCCACTATCTTGCCTTTAGTAGCAACACTCTTGCTGACCGAGAAAATTCACTTCTACCAGCCCCTCTCCCGTCATTTCTAAACGCCTTTGAAGCTGCCTTTGAATTTGTTATGGACAGAAGAATATGGGAACTACTTACGAAATAAAATTCTAACTCGGCATTTTTCTGAGACAAGAATGCGGATGTAAATCGTGAATCGACTTTTATGTAAGGAAGTTCGTACTATTTATTTCCAGAGATTTGTGGAAGACACTGTTAATTCATGTCGATATTTCTGAACACGGGTCTTAGCGGCTCTCTCTCAAGTGCTAAGCCAGAACGCCGTAACAGGTTTGGAAACTGAAGAGCTGGCTGGCTATTCTCCACTGTAAGTTTATGCTCACAAGTAGGTTATACTTTCCTTTCTGCAGTGCGAAATTTGAACTAGTGTCGAAAAACTGCGCAGACGTGCCCCGGGAGTGTATATGCCACTTATGGCATTAAACCTAAACGGACTAAGGAATTAGTAAGTACTATACAGAAAACGGAAGAAACGTTCACGAATGGAATCTGCAGTTTACCCCGCCTACAATGCTAGATTATGAACTCATTCTTAGTCATCCTGTATGGCAGACGTAGCATTCTTCTAAGAATGGCGACTTCCCCCACGAAGAGCTCTGCTCATTTTTAAGTTTACAGACGAAATAAGACAACTATTCCTCCAACGTCTATCACAGTCGTTGTTGGTACTTTAGTCGATGAAAACGGAACATTTATACCATTATAGGATCATTTTGTCGTCCGTTAGTTAAGAGCCCTTTTTCTCAGGGAAGGTTAGAGGCATCTCGTTGAAACTTATGTTAACTACAAAGGACTCTAGGCCCTTCGGTGTGTGAAAAATTTAAGCTCCCAAGACAGTTTAATCAAATAACTCGACTATCTGTGTCACACATTTTGATATTTTCGAACTCGCTCATCTAAACGTGTACGTGAACTATTTAGACAACTCACTGAACTTGTACAGAAGCTTCAGAGCGTGAGTTCTTCTCGTTCTTTTGACACTTTTCCTTTACCTTTCTATTTGTCTTATCTGACTGGTGGCTGGTTTTACAGAGTCTGACACTCCCTACACAATTTTGCCTCCTCTGGTTCTCTCCAGTATCGTGGAAGCTACAACATGTGGTCTTAACACTCACCGAATCATCCGCCCCTTCTTCGTGTCAGCGTTGTCATCACATTCCTTTGCCTCACCATTTCTGCAGTGGACCTAATTATTTGTAGGACTACTTAATTTTCAGGTTTCTTCTATAACAGCACAACTCAGAGGAAAAGACTCTATTAGCTTCTTTTTCAGTTTTCCCTCAGTCAGTTATTCACCTCCAACCAGTGCATTCCTCAAATTCTGAAATTACTTTACCAAAGAAGGTGAAGTAAATATTCTAGACTTCGAATCAAGAAAAGCGATCAACATGAGTAGCTTAAAAGGAGATATCCTCGGAGTAGTTAAGCAGCCTAATGAAAGGAAGTCTTCCGGTCCAGACTGTATGCCAATTAGGCTCCTTTCAGAGCATGCCGTTACAATAGCTCAATATTTAACAATCACTTACCACCACTCGCTCGCCGAACGATCCGCACCCAAAGCGCACACCAGTGTTCGTAAAAGCAGTAGCAGTAATCCGCTAATATCGATGACGTCGATGATCAGCAGGACGTTGGAACAATATTATTGTGTTCGAAATTATGAACTGCCTCGAAAGAGAACGGTTTATTGACACACTGACAATGCTGGTTTAGGGAGCTTCGTTCTTGTGAAACACGACTAGCTCTTCAGTTTTACAGTATTAAGCGCTGTCGATAAAGGATTTAAGATTGATTCCGTATAAGAGAACAGTGAAAAACTTAACATTAGGACTGATGGTCATGAAGTACATAAAGTTTAGGAAATCTGCTACCCAGGCAGTAAAATAACCAATGACGGGAAGAGCAAGCAGGACATCACAAGCACTCTAGCAATGGCATAAAGGGCATTCCTGAACAAGAGAAGTCTACTAATACCGGATATCGGCCTCAATTTCTAAGAATTTACGTCTGGAGTACGGCATTGTAGTGGTAAAACCGGAACAGAAGAGAATCGAAGCATTTGAGATGTGGTGCTACAGACGAGTGTTGACGATTAGGTGCGCTGATAAGGTAAGGATGAGGAGGTTCTGCGTCGAATCGGAGAGGAAAGGAGCATGTGGAAAACACTGATGAGGAGAAAGGACAGGATGATAGGGCATCTCATAGTACATGAGGGAATGACTTCCATTCTACTAGAGGGAGCTGTAGAGGGCGGAAACTGTAGAGAAAGACAGCGCTTGGAATATATCCAGCAAATAATCGAGGACCTAGGCAGCAAGTGCTACTCTGAGATGAAGAGGTTGGCATTGGAGAGGAATTCGTGGCGTGCATCATCAGACCAGTCGGAAGACTGATGATCCCCCCTCCCCCCCCCCCCCCACCCCCAGTATATGCAGGGTGTTTCAAAAATGACCGGTATATTTGAAACGGCAATAAAAACTAAACGAGCAGCGACAGAAATACACCGTTTGTAGCAATATGCTTGAGACAACAGTACATTTTCAGGCAGACAAACTTTCGAAATTACAGTAGTTACAATTTTCAACAACAGATGGCGCTCCAAGTGATGTGAAAGATATAGAAGACAACGCAGTCTGTGGGTGCGCCATTCTGTACGTCGTCTTTCTGCTGTAAGCGTGTGCTGTTCACAACGTGCAAGTGTGCTGTAGACAACATGGTTTATTCCTTAGAACAGAGGATTTTTCTGGTGTTGGAATTCCACCGCCTAGAACACAGTGTTGTTGCAACAAGACGAAGTTTTCAACGGAGGTTTAATGTAACCAAAGGACCGATAAGCGATACAATAAAGGATCTGTTTGAAAAATTTCAACGGACTGGGAACGTGACGGATGAACGTGCTGGAAAGGTAGGGCGACCGCGTACGGCAACCACAGAGGGCAACGCGCAGCTAGTGCAGCAGGTGATCCAACAGCGGCGTCGGCTTTCCGTTCGCCGTGTTGCCGCTGTGGTCCAAATGACGCCAACGTCCACGTATCGTCTCATGTGCCAGAGTTTACACCTCTATCCATACAAAATTCAAACGCGACAACCCCTCAGCGCCGCTACCATTGCTGCACGAGAGACATTCCCTAACGATATAGTGCACAGGATTGATTACGGCGATATGCATGTGGGCAGCATTTGGTTTACTGACGAAGCTTATTTTTACTTGGACGGCTTCGTCAATAAACAGAACTGGCGCATATGGGGAACCGAAAAGCCCCATGTTGCAGTCCCATCATCCCTGCATCCTCAAAAAGTACTGGTCTGGGCCGCCATTTCTTCCCAAGCAATCATTGGCCCATTTTTCAGATCCGAAACGATTACTGCATCACGCTATCTGGACATTCTTTATGAATTTGTGTCGGTACAAACTGCCTTAGACGACACTGCGAACACCTCGTGGTTTATGCAAGATGGTGCCCGGCCACATCGCACGGCCGATGTCTTTAATTTCCTGAATGAATATTTCGATGATCGTGTGATTGCTTTGGGCTATCCGAAACATACAGGAGCCGGCGTGGATTGGCCTCCCTATTCGCCAGACATGAACCCCTGTGACTTCTTTTTGTGGGGACACTTGAAAGACCAGGTGTACCGCCAGAATCCTGAAACAACTGAACAGGTGAAGCAGTACATCTCATCTGCATATGAAGCCATTCCGCCAGACACGTTGTCAAAGGTTTCGGGTAATTTCATTCAGAGACTACGCCATATTATTGCTACGCATGGTGGATTTGAGGAAAATATCGTACTATAGAGTTTCCTAGACCGCAGCGCCATCTGTTGTTGAAAATTGTAACTACTGTAATTTCGAAAGTTTGTCTGCCTGAAAATGTACTGTTGTCCCAAGCATATTGCATTAAACGGTAAATTTCTATCGCTGATCGTTTAGTTTTATTGCCGTTTCAAATATACCGGTCATTTTTGAAACATCCTTTGACACAGTACCTCACAGGCAGCTTGCAATCAAATTAGTCGATAATGGAATATCGTCTCAGTTATGCTATTGGATTCGTGATTTCCTGTAAGAGAGCTCAAAGTTCGTATTAATTGTCGGAAAGTTATCGAGTAAGACAGAATTGATTTCTGGCGTTCCTCGGAGTTGCGTTGTAAACACCAAGGAATTAAGAGCAGGGTGAAATTAATATCGAGAAATAGATGAGAGAGTTTTACGGACATGATACAGAATTTGAGGTTGACGTCATTAAAACAAAGGCGTTTCTCTTTCCGGCCAGATCTTCTTACGAAATTTCAATCAAGAACTTTCTCCCCCGAATAACAACCTATTTTATTGATGTTGATATAATTGGGAAGAATCGATCAACACAACAAAATCAGAGCTCGCACGGAAAGATATAGGTGTTTTTCTTTTCCGCAATCTATTCAAGAGTGAAGTAATAGAGAATTATTGTGAAGAATGTTTGATGAAACCTCTGCCATGCACTTAAATCTAATTCGCAGAGTACCCGTGTACATGTATATGAAGGTCAATGTTTGATACCAGTTGTTATAAATTGTAATTTATCTTAAAATTGCTTCATGGTGGATACCTAAAAGGTAATGAATACAGAACTGATTGATGAAATAAATATGCAAAAGGAGTCATCTCTTGGTGGACGCCAAAATGCAATGAATTGAAATATCTGAAAATTAATATGCAAATCACGCACATTGTGGGCCAAAATGCAGTAAAACAGATTCAGTGGACTGAGTTGGGAAGGAGTCGTGAAATCTAATTGATTCTAGGATTAAAATATGGTAAAGTTAACGTTTGTTATTAGATTAACAGTAGATATACTGCCAGTGTAGATTTGACTGGGCATGGACACGACTCGGTGATTGGAAAAGTAGATGGCGTTACAGATGGACGAACCATCATTTCACCAATGGAGTGAGTCAGTTTTGCATGCAGTGAGTGTAATGTTTGCACTTCATGTCGATCATTTATCATTATGGGTGTGGCTGTGTGTTACCAGCTGGCTTGTTTCGTCTTCGGTGTACCGCAACTACGAGACGATGTCCTGTGCAGCTTAACTTCTTCCTTCGAACGCCATGGGTGGCCATCTGAATATATAAAATTTTCCGATGTTTCGGCCGCAGTTGCAATTCCGACCGAAACGTCGGAGGATTTTTGTTATATTCATCGGAAAATCCTATATATTGACAATGCGGTCAACAACCCAGAAAAAAGTTTCTTGATCGTGACAACGGCTGCGGAAGTCAACGCTTGCACCATTTTAAAATTTGTAGAGGAAAATTAAGATAAAGGTGAGTATGCCAGTTTTATATGACATAATAGTATAAACTTTTACACAAGCCTTTGGAACTTTCAAACTTATGCAAGTGTTTTGTACTTTCAACATTGAAGCACAATCATTAATCTAAAGCTATCAGCCTCGACTGCGGTAGTGAAACCAACCTTTACCTCGGTTTCAGCTCAAATAATTGAGCCGTCTTCAGAAGATATACCTGAATCTATAATTTGTCTAAGAGGGCATGGTCTAGCAGTGAAGTTAAAACAGCCTGAATAGGCGTAGTCACATTTTAAAATTGCGGTACGTAGGTACTAAGTGAACGTTTCACGTGAGCTCCCGAGGCCCACCGCACGGCGTCCATGGAGACGGGATGCACGCCAAAACTAAAGTTAAGTCTTGGTGTTGACTTAGTACTTATGTAGCGCATTTTTAAAATGTGACTACACATATTCAGGCTGTTTTAGTTTCATTTCTAGACCATGCCTTCTCAGACAAATTATAGGTTCAGGTATGTCTTCTGAAGAAGGCTCAATTATTTGTGCTAAAAAGTAGGTAAACTTAGATTTCATTACCGCAATCGAGGATGACAGTTTTTTATAGATATTGTGCAAGTGTGTTAGAACATTTTTCTGAATATCTGTGCAAATCACTGAAATCTTTAGGCTACTAGGCTTCTTGCACGCATTTGACTGGAAGGGTAGTTGAAGGAATGAGTCCTGTAATGTTACTTGGAGCTGAGAGACATGATTTGTGCAGACGTAACGAACAGAAATTTCTGTCTTATGTGAGCAAATAAGATAGCATTAATCTGTAAATGGTATTATCGTTTTGATCGGACATCTGAGTTACCAATAACAGAGAAAATAAAACTCGGAAACTGATTTTTAGTTAGTGCATAACTGAACTTGACAATGGTGGAATTAGTACTTTTTTTTTTTTGTACGAGCTATATCTGCGGGCCTTTAGTACACCTGAGAGAAGGTAATGAGGACCACATCGAGAGAAGAGCTAAATACAATATTAATAGTTTAATCCTGTGTGCACGTCTTTTCAGTTTCGTCTCTAAAAGACCAACATCCATGCATGGTAGGGGTGTTTGTATAAACACTATTCAAAGAGGTGTGTTGCAGTTTGCTCTCAGTGTTTCTAGTCTGTGGTGATTATCTCGCAGAGGCGATATCAAAGCAAGAGTTGGAGGCTAAGACAAGAGGAGGAAGTTAAACGTTGGACTGCAATGAATGTGCATTCGATGTGGATGGGAAAATATATGTCAGAGATGACAGACGTCGAAATGAATACAAGGATGTGAGTAAAAGTCCAGTGAGACGTTGGTATGCCTCCGGAAGACAAACTCTCTCCCATCTAGTCCTACTCCTCTCTCGCTGCACTGCTTTCTCACGAACTTCTTTACTGCTGACTCACATACTCCTTCACACTTGCCGCACTGAGTCATTGCTTGCTGTCTTATCGACTCTCTGATCCATGTGACTGTCCAGTTGCCGATTACCCTCTGATTCCTCCCACTGACTCCTCATTGACTGAGCGACTCCTCGCTGATCTTCAACCGACAGTTCCCCGTTGTTCCTATTTGACAGTATTTGCTTCAGGTCCGTCCAAATTTGGCCTGCAGAGCATTGAGTTTCATATCATATCATATCTGGCTGCGCGGGCTATCTACCCAGTAAAATGATCACCGCTAGACATTACTTCGTTCTCAGACCTCCAGTCTTATTGTTTCCCTTGGCTCTTGCACATATTGTAAAGTACCCGCCTTTTCCTATAGCTTACCCCAATTCATCTCGGAATTTCTAAAATCTTGCACAATTTTACATTGTCGGACGCTTTTTCCAGGTCTACAGATCCTATGAACGTCTCGTGATTTTGTTTTGTTTTGAGACTAGCTTCCACAACCAACCGCTATGTCAGAACTGCATCACTGGTACCTTTACCTCTCCTGATCGTGATGTGAAAGACTCCCAATCTTGTTTTCCATTCATCTATAAATAGTATTCTTGCCAACAACTTAGATGCATGTGCTGTTAAGCTGATTGTTCGATAATTCTCGTACAACCTTCAGAATTGTGTTGATAACCTTACTCCGATGGTCTGATGATATATCAACAGTCTCATACATCCTACATACCAACATGAAAAGTCGTTTCGTTGCCACTGGTCCCAATCATTTCAGATATTACGAAGTAGGATTATCTATCCCTTGTGCCTTATTTAATCTCTAGTCTTCCAAGTACAGCAGTTGGCATAGCTGTAGTTTATCGTTAAAGCTCGTGTTCTCCCGAAGCTGGCAATAAGATATTTCATAATAAAAGCTGGAAGTTTTTCACTTAGAACTTGAGTTAATTCCTCTTTTTTTATACTATTTTCAATTGATACTATTTTCAATAATCTTTTTTTAGTACAACTTTAATATGAACAATGTCTATATAATGTATAATATATTGTTACATAATTTATAAATATATGTATGTAACATATGACACTGTATGTCACCATCAGTACGTCCTGTTTAATGTTTAAATGCTACAGGTCTAATATTAATGGCATTAAGCTGAACTGAACTGTAATGGAAGCTCGATTTTAGGCTCTCACCCACATATTGTGGAATTCCGTGGTACATACGCTGACACACACCGTCCTGGAGTGTCGAGTGTGTGTAATGAATTTCCCAAGATTGCAGACATGTACAGCCAGATGCTGCTTCTCTTTATTGAACATGTCTGTCGCAATTAATTTAGGGCAAGCAATATGTGCACGTACGGAGCGCAAAAAGCGTTCACTCGCTAGCTGTAATCACGATCACACAAGTGACTTGTTGTCTTTCACTTTACATATTTAAAAAACTTGCCCCTTTTTACGAGGGCGTGCTGAAAATAATTGCGTCCGAATATATTGTGAAACGGCTTAGAGGTTTTTAAAAATAAAACAACTTTTTTAAGATTCTTTATTCTTCATGCCTACATACACTACTGGCCATTAAAATTGCTACACCACGAAGATGACGTGCTGCAGACGCGAAATGTAACCGACAGGAAGAAGATGCCATGATATGCAAATGATTAGCTTTTCAGAGCATTCAACAAGGTTGGCGCCGATGGCGACACCTACAACGTGGTGACAACAAGAAAGTTGACCGGTGTTGCCTGGTGAAACGTTGTTGTGATGCCTCGTTTAAGGAGGAGAAATGCGTACCATCACCTTTCGGACTTTGATGAAGGTCGGACTGTACTCTATCGCGATTGCGGTTTATCGTATCACGACATTGCTGCTCGCGTTGGTCGACATCCAATGACTGTTAGCATAATATGGAATCGGTGGGTCGAGAAGGGTAATACGGAACGCCGTGCTGGATCCCAACGGCCTCGTATTACTAGCAGTCGAAATTACAGGCATCTTATCCGCATGGCTGTAGCGGATCGTGCAGCCACGTCTCGATCCCTGAGTCAACAGATGGGATGTTTGGAAGACAACAGCCATATGCACGAACAGTTCGACGACGTTTGCAGCAGCATGGACTATCAGCTCGGAGACCATGGCTGCAGTTACCCTTGACGGTGCATCACAGACAGGAGCGCCTGCGATGATGTACTGAACGACGAAACTGGGTGCACGAATGGCAAAACGTAATTTTTTCGGTTGAATACAGGTTCTGTTCTTCAGCATCTTGATGGTCGCATCCGTGTTTGGCGACATCGCGGTGAACGCACATTTGAAACGTGTATTCGTCATCGCCATACTGGCGTATCACCCGGCGTGATGGTATGGCGTGCCATTGGTTACACGTCTCGGTCACCTCTTGTTCGCATTGACGGTACTTTGAACAGTGGACGTTACATTTCAGATGTGTTAAGACCCGTGGCTCTACCCATCATTCGATCCCTGCAAAACCCTACATTTCAGCAGGATAATGCACGACCGCGTGTTGTAGGTCGTGTACGGGCCATTCTGGATACAGAAAATGTTCGACTGCTGCCATATATGGACACGAAGAACAAAGGTGTTCAACGTTAGTAAAGTTCGCTTTACTTGAGAAGTTTTAAGGTTTTTTTACGTAATAAATTCGGAGGCATTGCTTTCCACCACGACCTTGTTCTGTCAGGTAAAAGTTGTAACAGGAAACGCGCCGGTCACATTTTACAAAACATTTTCCCCCAGACGTACATAAACATAAGAGTGTCTGTCAAATGGAAGCAATACAGATGGAAAAAAGTGAGTAAACTGTCTATTATTTCAAAATTAACCCCCTATCTATCTATCTATGGCTTATGCCGCTGTGCCGCATTGTGCGCGAGGTTGGCGTTGTTAATTCGGATTTGGCATGATAATATTAAGGGGTGTCCGGATGCCCTTCCTGCCGCCACCCCGTACCCCCCAGGATGGAATCAGTGCACCCCCTCTGTCTGCGTCTAGTGTAAATCATGGAAAACTGCGGACTTGTTTCAAATGTCTGTAATTCGTGTAACTGAGGCGGGACGTGGGGACCAGCCCGGTATTCACCTTGAGGGATGTGGAAAACCGCCTAAAACCCACATCCAGGCTGGCCGGCACACCGGCCCTCGTCATTAATCCGTTTGGCGGATTCGATCTCGGGCCGGCGCGCCTACCCGAGTCCAGGAAGCAGCTCATTAGTGCTTTCGGCTAACCTGGCGGGTTTTCAAAATTTACCACCGTAACTGTTAAAACATTTATACCACCCTGTGACGTATCAGTAAATGACTTGATGAAAAATTTTTGCTGTTGTCTTCGAGCTACCCAGGCGCCACACCTCCTCAGTCGAAGCAGACCGACAACCACGATTGTTTTCATGCATAGGGAGAGATGAAAATAGAGAACGGACGTATGAGGGCTTCCCACGGAACTGCAGAAGCGTACTCGAAACAATCTTGGAAACATGTGGGTGGGCTCTGGTTGCAAGGTTTTTTCGTCTTCGTTGCAAAAGCTCCACTAGGAAGCACATACATATCTTCCATACAGTATCCAATTTCTCCCAATGCGAGTAATATATTTTTGGAGTCCTAAAGGAAGACATTCGTCGCCTTCGAGTTGCTTTTGGCGAAGAGCTGCACGCGTGGATACAGTCATGATTCCGTAGACAATCGCAAACATTTTCCCTTGAAAGTATTGACCGTATTGTCTCACACTGGAACAAATGTATTAACAATTATGGGGAATACTTTTGAAACAATAAAAAGTTTACTTACATTTCTCCAAATGTCTCGTTTTCACTTACCGTCCCTTACAGGCGTATATAGGAGAAGCTGATGATTTGTGCAAATACGAAACATGTATGTTCAAGGTTTATCTTGTTGGTAAAAGAAAATCTTCGCTCTAGGAAACCTCTAGCTTCCCTTTCTGGCTTCGCACGAGAAGAACTAAATTTCTACGGTTGGATGGCTTGTCTTGGGCACCGGTACTAAAATACATTCACGAAACTTCCTCGTGAATTTCTGTTTGTGGAAACTGTATCCCGATTACTACTATAGTTCCTGACATTAGGCTATACATACTGACACATAAACGTGCAGGGCGGCTTTGTATTACGAACAGATGTGTACAGATGCTGGTTAAACTTGCCTACTCTCTGGAGTTTCGGATGCTACATTTTTTCTGCCAGATACTCCCTCCATTGCAGCCGACGAACTCGCATCTATCATAAACAGTAGAAATGTTAATATAGCATATGAATACACTTGTTGCAGATGGGATTCAAAGTTATAAGAAACTTTTTGTAGGACATCATCTTTGCGCCAGTGACTGTTATAAGTTTTTGTTACACACTATTGCAATTTCGGCCTTCGGCCATTATCAAGTGATATTACGGCTTTAAGCCATGTCAACGTAATGTAAGCTGACACATTTGTATGCCGTTGTCAATCCTGTTAAATACACTCGTGTCGTTGTTACACAGTGCGAGCACACGTATTCAAACATCGAAAAATAACATAATCTGTAAATGAACATTTTCGTAAACCCATTATTAGTCACAAATGTATTAGACCACAGCTGCAGACTCTAATGCATGTGTGACTAGTGATGGGTTCACGAAAATGTGCATCTACAGATTATGTTGTTTTACTGTGTGTGAATACGCGTGCTCGCACTGTGTAACAACGACACGAATGTATTTAACAGGATTGACAACGGCATACAAATGTGTCAGCTTACATTACGTTGACATGGCTTAAAGCCGTAATATCACTTGATAATGGCCGAAGGCCGAAATTGCAATAGTGTGTAACAAAAATTTATAACAGCCACAGGCGTACAGATGATGTCCTTCAAAAATATAGCACATGATTTGCGCAAATATGAAAAATGGGGAGCGAAAACGTATATACATTAAATGGATGACGTAAGACTGCTTTCATTGTGGGTGCTTGTCAGAAACTGCTATTGTGAGAGAAAATGTCATTAGTATCACTAAGTGGCAGCGTGTAGCTCTATTGCAGTTATATCGGCTACATAAGAAACAAGACACAACCAAAATACTGTCAGAAGTACAGAAATATAATACAATATATATACCAACAATATTTGTGGTATGACATTACTTCTTGTTACTGTATTAAACATACTCCTTCCATTACTGCTCACTCAATTGGTCTGTTTCATTTTCAAACTTTTCGATATTTTAAAAACTCTAAATCATATTGTTTTTCATTTTAGAATTCATTTAACAATATGTCTTTTTTTCTCTTGTGATGTTGTTATCATTGTCATAATCCCTTTACCTCAAATCGTAGCTTTACTACAAATATGTCTCTTACGTGCCGATACTAACCCAGTTAAGCCAAATTATTAATTTTACCACATCTTATGTAATGACTTCGTTGTAAATTTACTAAAGTCATATTCTAATCATATGCCACTAACATCGTTCTTACATAGAAAAGACATACAACTTCTATTTCTGTACTTTGACATTATCATAGTGCCATCTTGTTTCTTAGGCGACTGATAAAACTGTATTAAAGCTGCTTGACGGCACTTAGTGGTACAAATGATACTTCGCGAAAATATATACTTCGCTTCTACGACTGAATATTTTGTTAAGGTCGCTCATTAACCAACCATAGTGCAAGCAACCTAATATCATCTGTATAATTAATGCAAACTTGCACTCCCCGTCTATCATTTCTGTGTAATTTATATGCGATATTAACGTCACCACTGATTATTCTCGTTGTATTTGGCAATGGTCTACGTTATTGTTTACACCTTAACTAAGTCAATAATCCATTTTCAGTTTTATACTGCCTTCTTTAATTACTTATTTGCATTTGAACGACTTAAAAGGATGCCAATATCAGATTCCAAATGATATGTACTACGTAAAATTTTAGTAACAGGCCATTTCTTCTTCAGACATATCAGCGTCCACACTGTTTACCTATGGCACTCTGTCGAGCCATCATGAGATTCCACACGTTTCACTTAAATCCTCATAGATAACAAGTTGTGTTTACACGTATGTCAGCACTGAGGTACTAAGGGAGTTTGGTACTAACACTCATACTGTAGGCTCATGGTACACATAGCTCTGTCTCCTCCACATAATGATTATCAATACATACCTTTATTCCGTTATGATTTAGATTTCAATAATGTTACAATAATCGCGCAATTATTAGGCGCTAGTTAGCAGTATTCTTTACGCTCTTCTTAATCCATGATGTATCTGTTACCCATTTCCCTTGTTACGTTAATTTTTGTAACATTCATTAATAATTTACATGGTCTATAAAGTGCACTTATGTTCTGCGTCCACGTTTTAGTAGCTGGAAACTACTTCTGTTGCTTTGACTGGTGGTCACAACACTTTAGAATGAACACAGTATCCTTGCTACAGGTGGCGCCCTACCTGAGCTGTCTTTGCTCTGCATACGCTCTGTGCAAGTCCCTGTAGACGTTGCACTGTCATTCGTACTGTGACTATTGTTTCGAGTGTACCTACTGCATCTGTTATACGTACTGTAAGTGCTAATATTATGACATATATTTGTCACCAGGTCAAAGTTTTAATAACTGGGTATTACTTCTTCATCTTCGACTTGTAATCGGAACACACTGTTACCTTGGTAACTGGTACCGTTCCTTCCGAGCCATCTTCGCTTTACGTAATTACATTTGGCGCAAGCCCCCATGGAGGTCGCCTTGATATTAAGACATTTTTATTTCTTTATTTCGTTATTAATGACCTTTTACTTGACCTGTCGTTATATTTCCTTAAGACCAATATTTATTTCTTAACTACTTTCATCGTATCCCACATTTGCATTCGTACTGATTTATATTTCACGGCTTTTGGCTATCATTGACAGAATGTTGGAGAAGGTGAGTGGAACTCTCGTCATTTATATGTCAACAGTTCTACATGCAGGAGCTGATCTTCATGCCTTCCTAGAGCGGCTTCTGCTACGTGCCGCCAACCCCAATAGTAACCACCAGTATTTCATCTATTTCTGTTACTGTCAAATTATTATATTAGTGTGTATGTTTTTACGTCTCCTCTAAATAATAAAGTCACTCCTTTCGGAGGGATATTGGCTTGAAGATGATCTCACACAAACTGATACCAGTCTCAGTTTAAAATTAAAATAAATAATTTTATGATGTCGGTCCGGTTTTGTAATAAAATTTTTTAATAAAACAAATAAATATATCGTATTTTCTGAGGGCAGCTAAATAATGATTCTGGCAGTATGACTAGTTTCTATCTCCCTAGATCATCTTGAGATTTAAGTAGGTGGGTCAAAATAACCGTAATGTCATTATCAGAATGTACTACCAGATTTGCAACACGATTTTTCCTGATTTGCCTCCTGTACAATTCACGGTTATCTCAAGATTCGAATCTGTTATCCAAAGGGGGTATTTGAGATTCTTGAATCGAATCAACAGAATGTGACGGCGATTTGAACCGATTTTACCAAGGTACTGAGGAGTACTTGCGATCTGTGCCACGCATTTGTGGCAAACCAAAACAGAGGTATGTTGAAAATACATCCATCAGGCGGAATGACCACGCCAGGAAAACACAGACTTTCTTGCCAATATGGAAGTATCTGCTCGACAGGAAAGAAGAAAGAGTAAATTACAGTGACTCAAGAAAATCTTCCACAACACAACTTGACGTGGGTTACGGAGTAAAGATGTAGATGTAGATATTGCACGGCGTGCTGAGTGCCTATAGAGAATTTCGCAGCGTTACAAGCGGCGACAGGTGACAGCCTGTTATTGCATGTCTCAGGCGTACTGAATTTAGAGCAGGGCGGTATTTACATGTACTGAAAGTAGTGGATTTAAATTCGCCAGAACGAGATACTCATTCCGCTGTCAAGCTTAATCGTAATAACATAAGGTGAGTTATTGGTGTTTCTGGTCACACTATTGAGCTAAGCGGTGCCATGGCGATGACATGGAGGACATAGTTAACTTCTGTTTTTGCACGTTAAAATTAACTTAGTTGATATCTGTTTACCTATGGGCTTTCTTAAGAAGCTTGTGTGTGAGTGTGTTTGTGTATGTCCATGTTTATTTGGAGAGCAATACATGTTTCGGGATTCCATGTTTAGCAAAACAGAATTAGGTGTTCTAATTATTCTGGAGGAAACAACTGAATAACCATTATCGCGATGTATACAGTTATATTTTGTTTCTTCTAGAAATAATACTTATAATGTTTTTCTGTCATCGTAAACAAATTTTCTTTAATTTACGTATTACTACTTGGAAGACTGCGACTTTGTAAGTTTGTACAATAATTTATTGTCTCAAGACTGTTTCTATCATGGGACGATATGATGCATATTCATTGAAATATGTTGGGTGACTTAATGATGTTCGTATCAATACGAAGCTTTATTGTGGATCAAGCCCATCTGATGATGCCAGGTACCATACTTGCCGAAAAAGACAATGTGAATATTTCAATGTATCCAGGCGGCCCTGACGTAGGAAATCAATTTGCTTTGATAAATTATATTGTACACGAGACTAATGGTTTCTGAAGATGGCGAATGTTTAGTCTAACAGACTCACGATTCAAAGGGCACGCTCTGATCGTGTCTAGAATGAACAAAAGTGGGTAATACTTTTAGATCATGTTTCACAATACAAAAGCTGTTATGTTCTCCAAAATGCCTCGAAAGTCGGTCATTATAGTCTTCGTCAGTGGTTCCCCTGACATTCATTTTACACGTGTGATACTATAGTTCCGATATCATAATTTTCTTCTAAGATTGTAACGAAGAAGACGCATCATATTTTAAAATTTTTTGACGTCTGTCGGGGAACGGACTTATTTCAAGAACAATGGTGATCATTACATATTTACTGGGAGATGAGCTAATATAAGTTGCAAGAACATGGAAAATGTGGTATATTTCCTGTTTCACGGATGAATGAATTTTTCTGATGATAAAATGTTTCATTATTACCTGCTGTGGTGGATATGTTCATTACAGTTGTTAAGACGAAGGAATTAGAGTGGAGTAAGTTCAAGCAAATATATATTTATGATTAGGAGCGTATTTGGTTGCTCATGTTTCTTTCTATATGTTTTTATGCAGATATTCTGAACAGCTATTCATCTGCGATTCCGTTACCGACTGCTGCAGTGTTCACATTACTATACTCTTCATGCAGTCGGAAACTGGAAATCTTACGAGTTAAATGAGTGATGGAGATGAATGTCCTAGGCCTCACTTATAGAAGGAGGTAGCAACAATGGAAAGTGGCAAACTTGTAAGATTTCAAGCATACTATTATTAAGAAGACAGTTCAATTTAGATAATTGTGTGCACTTAGGAATCAACAAAATTAGTTAAGAGGGGCAACTACATAGGGATGTAAGTATAACAATATTTACGCAGTTAGTTTCATATTCAGTGGATTATTTTCCATGACAACACTTAATGATGTGGAGAGAGCCATTTTACACTCACGTAAATTAATTTGTAAATATTGTTAAATACTGGATATTTCTAAGATTTTACTTATTTTTTTAAACAGACATATGTGTGTAGGTAACTCGTTTGCACTATATTTTACTCATTACCATAACCGGATTTATTAAATATTTTGCAGTTTGTCATCAAGGGTTACTGTACTGCTTCTCAGACATTTTTTATCTATGGGTAAGTGACCATACATTTTTGTTGCAGCACTGTGCACGTCTCTCTGTGTTAGAGACAACCTTAACGTGAAACAATGAATGTCTCTTATCGTTTTGGTACTGTATGTACATAATTATACCTTTTGAGCAGTGGTGGATAATTTACAACAAACTTCACAAGAAAAGAAATATAGTGTGAAACAGTAGCAACAATGCACAACTTCTTAAACAAATGTATGCAAGGTGATCGTGGGTGAGGGCCACAGTTTACTTTGACTGTCCGTTCTTGTGCAACAAAGACTTCCTTTCTTAGAGATTAGTTGCCCCAGAATATTATTCCATATGACATTGTTGTTGTTGTTGTGGTCTTCAGTCCGGAGACTGGTTTGATGCAGCTCTCCATGCTACTCTATCCTGTGCAAGCTTCTTCATCTCCCAGTACGTACTGCAACCTACATCCTTCTGAATCGGCTTAGTGTATTCATCTCTTGGTCTCCCCCTACGATTTTTACCCTCCACGCTGCCCTCCAATACTAAATTGGTGATCCCTTGATGCCTCAGAACATGTACTACCAACCGATCCCTTCCTCTGGTCAAGTTGTGCCACAAACGTCTCCTCTCCCCAATCCTATTCAACACTTCCTCATTAGTTATGTGATCTACCCATCTAATCTTCAGCATTCTTCTGTAGCACCACATTTCGAAAGCTTCTATTCTCTTCTTGTCCAAACTATTTACCGTCCATGTTTCACTTCCATACATGGCTACACTCCATACAAATACTTTCAGAAATGGCTTCCTGACACTTAAATCTATACTCGATGTTAACAAATTTCTCTTCTTGAGAAACGCTTTCCTTGCCATTGCCAGTCTACATTTGATATCCTCTCTACTTCGACCATCATCAGTTATTTTGCTCCCCAAATAGCAAAACTCCTTTACTACTTTAAGTGTCTCATTTCCTAATCTAATACCCCCAGCATCACCCGACTTAATTCGACTACATTCCATTATCCTCGTTTTGCTTTTGTTGATGTTCATCTTATATCCTCCCTTCAAGGCACCATCCATTCCGTTCAACTGCTCTTCCAAGTCCTTTGCTGTCTCTGACAGAAATACAATGTCATCGGCGAACCTCAAAATTTTTATTTCTTCTCCATGGATTTTAATACCTACTCCGTTTTTGTCTTTTGTTTCCCTTACTGCTTGCTCAATATACAGATTGAATAACATTGGGGAGAGGCTACAACCCTGTCTTACTCCCTTCCCAACCACTGATTCCCTTTCTTGTCCCTCGACTCTTATAACTGCCATCTGGTTTCTGTACAAATTGTAAATGGCATTTCGCTCCCTGTATTTAACCCCTGCCACCTTTAGAATTTGAAAGAGAGTATTCCAATCAACATTGTCAAAAGCGTTCTCTAAGTCTACAAATGCTAGAAACGTAGGTTTGCCTTTCCTTAATCTTTCTTCTATGATAAGTCGTAAGGTCAGTATTGCCTCATGTGTTCCAGTATTTCTACAGAATCCAAACTGATCTTCCCCAAGGTCGGCTTCTACTAGTTTTTCCATTCGTCTGTAAAGAATTCGAGTTAGTAGTTTGCAGCTGTGACTTATTAAACTGATTGTTCGGTAATTTTCACATATGACATTATTGAATGAAAATATTAAATATTTGTGAACTTGCTGATTTGTCTTCCCCCAGGAACTGCCGTGATTCTAAGTGGAAATGTGGTTGACCTAAGTTGTTTCATTAGTTCAAAAAGGTGCTTTTTCCAGTTAAAATTCTCATCAACACGGCACAAAAGAATTTTGAAGTAGTATATGAGGAACAATAGTGGATCTAAGATTGAGCATTGGGGAACCCTATACATGATCTCTATTCAGTCAGAATTAAGTCCTAGACTACAGAAGTTGAATTACTAGATACAGATTTCTGCATCCTTTTGGTTAGATATGACATTATCCATTGGTTAGCTTTAACATAAATCCCATAAAACTTCAGTTTTTCTATGAGAATGTTATGATTCACACATGGGCTAGATAGGTCACAGAAAATACCAACGAGGGCTTTTGTTATTTAATGCTTGTAAAATTTCGTGAAGGAAGCTGTAAATGGCATTCTCGGTGGAATAACGTAAACAAAACTCAGACTGGAACGTACTGAAGATGTTATAGCTAAATTATGGTGCTATTCTAAAAGACATGATCTTCTCAAAAATTTGGTGAAATGCCATCGCCATTGAAAGAAGTCCGGTAGTTACTGTCATCTATGTCATCACCTTTCTTAATGAGTGATTTAACAACATTACATTTCAGTGTACTGGAAATCTACCTTGAATCAGTGATGCAATACGTATTTCACAAAAGACTGGGCTTATTGTATGGGAACAAATCTTTACTACTCCTTTGTGAACACAATCAGAACATGAACTCTTATTTTTGAGAGAATGTATAGGTTTCTTTATTTCAGAAGGAGATTTTGTTGATGATTGAATTCTACGAGAGCTACTTTTAAGCACACTGATGTGAATTTTCTCTTGAACTGTTGTTCCTTATGTTATCTGTATTATTTAATCCATTCTGTTCAATGGTGCTGTTATCCTGTTTTGTGGCTGGTTGTCCTGTCCCTCGTTTCAGTACATTCCATAAAGCCTTCTCGGTATTACTGGTTTCTGACATAACGTGCAAGACCCTTCATGTTTGGTATCCTTCCTCAGTAATTCTGAGTTGTTTTTGTTGTATACAACTACTGCAGGATCTCTACTTGTTTTTGACCACAGACACGACTTCCTTTTCCTTTCACAAGCTACTCTTATCGCTGCAGTGATCCATGGATTTTTACGTGGCCCTTCAAAGTACTCATTAATTATTTTAAGTGGTTTTCCCTGCGGAGAACCCATAATGTAAGGCAATGTATTATTTATCCTAACTAATGAAGCTGCTTTTATAACTGGCTGAAACCAGTGGTAGTATCAGAATAGAAACTGAAATAAATCTCATCCGATGAATAGCTCTATTTTTGTTCGCTTGAGTTCCATTAGCAAATGGTTAGGTAAGCATGAAGACCTAACTTACATATACAGCACACATTAAGCGGTGCAACGTGCCTTGCGTTCTCACACTGCGGTAATTACACCCCATGCTTGTAAACTATCTGTTTGATTCTGTTCGTAGTCGAAATATTGCAAGGAATCTCATTCTCCTCTGGCTTACGAAGAATTACAGTATTACCATGTACATTGGAAAAAATACTAAACAGGAAATCGTGCTGCATGCCAGAAGTCTTCAAGCATCATACTATGGAAGCTATAGCTTCTCGCTGTTAACACATTGTCTGGCACCCTACTTTCCCAGGAAGAAACTCGACAAGAGATTAACATCACTTCTTTCAGAAGACAGAGGACAAGTTCTGATGTCAAAAAGATGAAGAAATATGAAATGATTCTCTCAAAGGGACGAAACCATCATTGGCCATTTGCCTTAGCGACTGAGGAAGAACCTGGAATGTGTGATAGTAGATGGGCTAGGATTAAAGGTGCCATGCTACGGAGAAAGGTTAAAGCCTTACCACTGCACCAACTCGTTTGGCCGATGCTTTGCAGATTTTTTTATCATCAGTTTTTTGACTAGTTTGATGCGGCCCACCACGAATTCCTCTCCTGTGCTAATCTCTTCATCTCAGAGTAGCACTTGTAGCCTACATCCTCAATTATTTGCTGAATGTATTCCAATCTCAGTCTTCCTCTACAGTTTTTGTCCTCTGCAACTCCCTCTAGTACCACGGAAGTCATTCCCTCATGTCTCAACAGATGTCTTATCATCCTGTCCCTTCTCCTTATCAGTGTTTTCCACACATTCCTTTTCTCCCCGATCCTGGACAGAACCTCCTCATCTCTTACCTTATAAGTGCACCTACTTTGCAACATTCGTCTGTAGTACCACATATCAAATGCTACGAATCTCTTCTGCTCCGGTTATCCCACAGTCCATGTTTCTCTACCATAAAACGCTGTACTCTAGACGTACTTTCTCAGAAATTTCTTCCTCAAACTAGGGCCAATATTTAATATTAGTAGAATTCTCTTGGCCAGGTATGCTCTTTCTGCAGTTGCTAGTCTGCTTTTCAAATCCACCTTACTCCATCCGTCTTTGGTTATTTTATTGCCAAGTTAGTAGAATTCCTTAGCTTCATCTATATCCTGACCATCAATATTGATGTTAAGTTCCTCGCTGTTCTCATTTTTACTGCTTCTCATTATCTTCGCCTTTCTTCGATTTACTCTCAATCCATACTCTGTATTCAATAGATTGTCCATTCCGTTCAGCAGATAATGTAATTCTTCTTCACTTTCACTCTGGATAGCAATGTCATCAGCAAATCGTATCTTTGATATCCTTCCCCCTTGTATTTTAATTCCATTCCTGAACCTTTCTTTTATTTTCATCATTGCTTCTTCGATGTACAGATTAAACAGTAGTGGTGAAAGGCTACATCCTTGTCTTACACCCTTTTTAATACGAGCACTTCGTTCTTGATCGTCCACTCTTATCATTCCCTCTTGGCTGTTGTTGATATTGTATACGACCCGTCTCTCCCTACAGCCTACCCCAACTTCTTCTCGGAATTTTAAACATATGGCACCATTTTACATTGTCGAACACTTTTTCCAGAACAACAAATCCTGTGAACGTGTCTTGATATTACTTTATTCTTGCTTCCATTATTAACCGTAACATCAGAATTGCCCCTCTCGTGCCTTTACCTTTCCTTAAGCCAAACTGTTCGTCATCTAGTTCATCCTCAATTTTCCTTTCTATTCTTCTGTATATTATCCCAGCAAGGAAACTGGGTCTATGAGCTGTTAAGCTGTCTGTGCAGTAATTCTCGCATTCGTCAGATTTTCCGTCTTCGGAATTGTGTGGATGAAGGTTTTTCGAAAGTCAGATGGTATGTCGCCAGATTCATGCTTCTATACACCGACGTGAACAGTCATTTTGTTGTCACTTCCGCCGAATTTAGGTATTCTGATAGAATTTTATCCATCCCTTCTGCCTTAATTGATCTGAAATCCTACAAAGCTCTTTTAAATACTCATTCTAATACTGGATACCCTATCTCTTCGACTCCTGTTTCTTATTCTATCACATGAGACAAATCTTCCACCTCATAAAGGCTATCAATGTATTCTTTCCACCGAACCGATCCCTCATCTGCACTTCACAGTGAAACTCCCGTTGCTTTGCAGATTAATATTGATAATTCTGGTGCCCATTGTATCCTTCAGATCTTCGAGCACTTTTTCCCTGGACTCGTAACTATACCTGTTAACGTTCAAAGATATCTGTTGTCTACCTCTAGGATCTCAAATAATCCCACTGGAATAGCTACTGCAGAACTTTTGAAAAATTTCCTATTCCACGATGTATAAGCCGTACATTTCGGACTATACTAAGTAACACCATCAGGGTTCTCTTTGATGCATCGATCCTACTTTTAACACTGCAACAAATGAAAATTCGAGCCAGCCAACTGCTTGGGCAAACTGCTCAAGAAAATCGGGGAAACGTACTTCGCTTCTTTGTTTTGTCACAAATTTAAATTTTTACAAGAAATAGTAAATTTATGGAACAGTTGCGCTTAAAAGTGTCTTTGGTTGTACTTTCATAACTAAACTGATTCCCATTCTGTTGCTTCTTCCCTTCTTAAACCACACACTATATAGAAAATCTTTATGGATTTTCTGTATTTTGTTGCTGATAGACTCAACCGTGTTACTGCAGCTTTCTCTTCGCCTCTCTCAATTCTAATCTTATCTGAACTTGCGAGTGTAAGACGCAGGAGAGCAACATTCTCGACAGTGCTCTAAACCTATCGATCCACTGCATCATTTCCTCTTTGAAGCGATTTTTACCCTTAATCTTCTATATTTTCTCCCGTAAACTCTACTCACTTACATTGTGTGGCATAAGGTGCTTCTCGATCAGTTGTCGTAGAATTTTATTGTTGTCCCTCACGGGAATGGTAATGGAAATTCCGTGTGACAAGTGCCTCCTGACGGGTAGACCGCTCGCCTGGTGCAAGTCTTTCGAGTTGACGCCACTTCCGCGGCTTGCGTGTCCATGGGGATGAAATTATGATGATAAGAACAACACAACACCCAGTCACTCAGCGGAGAAAATCCCCGACCCAGCCGGGAATCGAACCTGTGCCGATAGGAGTGACATTCCGTCGCGCTGACCACTCAGCTACCAGGGGCGGACACGCGAATGGTAAGCGGGATGGACGTCTAAAGGTAAATAACCTCCGTATGAGTTCCTGTTGTGGTCATTTCGCGAGGTACACAAATATAATGACCATCTGCTTAGTAGCATGTTGCTCAGCATTTGAAACGAAATACGGAAGCTGTGCTCAGTTGCATGGATTGGAAAAATCCTTAGTAGATTTTCGAAAGTATGGGAGAGCAGATGGCTACGCATGAGCCTGGTCACTCCCGTAACCTGGTTATGGGCAGATGCTTTCTGTCGGATCAGATCAAGCGAATTTGGTGGCTAAAATAACAACGTTGGTTCACTGTCAAATTCGTTACAGCACTGGGACGATATTCTTGGCATGTGAGAGGGACAGCTGTGCTGTTGGAAAATGCCATCGCCGTATAGACCATGAAAGGAATTGGGTGATCCGTAATGTGTTCACACGTTTCTGACCGATAACATTTTCTCATTGGACTGCACTGTTTGTTATAATTTTCGCAAGTGAAGTTTTTAAATTATAACATGCAGAAGGTTCTATGGATAAAAGTTGCTGTTGAAAAAAATTGTGTGGCTGAAAATCCAAGAAAAATACTATGTAACTGCGTTACTGTTCACGTAGTCCGTGATGCGTCGCTCACACCGACACAAGGAAATTAGTAATCAAAGTTAAGAAAGTTTATTGAACAAGCAAAGAATGATCTGCTTCGGTGAAAATAACAAAATCACAATTGCAGAGTCTCACAGGTATGAAGAGTTGACCGTGTGGTGATCCCAGAGTCTGACAAAGTAACACTATTAGAATCTTCACAGACAAATACACTTGTATGGAAAACATTCTAAGTCCGATGAAGCCCTCCTGAATATCACCAGCATAGGCACAGAGAAGTCTATCCTGTATACAGTCGTACTGCGCCAAAGGAAACTACAACGAATGCTGAACACAGCGACATGGGTCCCTACAATGGACTAGGAGTGCATCCTCAGACGATGGGCTGAGCAGCACCTGTCCGGAGGCTAGGAGCGGTTCTCGAAGCAAGAAGGACTGACCTGTGCAGCCCTGCGGCCGATCTTTATCGCGGCTTGCGGCGGAATACTCACCACACTATTTTCTCGTCACTTGTGTGGCTGACGCGAAAAGGTCCCTTGGAAGCTGTGACCTCTGCTAGAGAGGGTACTGCAGCCTCGTGGGCGCCCTTTACTGCAACAGGGCGAGTTCGTGACGCTACGGCGTGCAGGGGCCATTTAGGCTGCACGCGTGCCGGATGTGCTCGAATGGTTGCAGAACGCTTTTGCGAAGATTTCCGCTATAGCCGTCAACAGCTCTCACGTTGCCTTCTATCTACCGCAGATCCTATTGAACCTCTGATTTAAGTTCCCTACATTCTTCGAACAATTGCTCGCTTAACCACACGTTATCCGGACACGCACATCGACAAGCTGTACCAAGAAATGTGATATATCCGATCAAGGCAACATGCTCCGATTGATTGAAAGTTAAATCTCGATAATCCTGTGCTCACTAAACTCATAATTGTCCACGTCGTTAGGCTGATATGGGAATAGGTAGGGCTCATCGGAAGCGGAAACTCATGTTCAACAATGTTCGCTGAACGGTTCACTCCACCCGCGTGTCTCTCATCAGAGGTGCCCGTTTTCCTGCTTTGCAGATCGGATAACCCCCCGAACTTCAAGGTTTTTGACGAGTCGTGTACGTCCAACACCTCGCCGCCTTCTCGTGGTTTCACCATCCTTAAGCCACATTCTGCAGATGCTCACTACAGTGGAATGCTTACAGACGACCTGTTTTGCTCTTTCTGAGATGCTCGTTCCCAGGCGTCACGCCATAAAAATCTGTCCTTTGTCAAAGTCACATATGTTAACTGATTATTCTACTTCCGCGCTTACCGCGCTACGATGAGATCCCCATCCATCACAGCTTCACTTGTATACTTTCCTTGCCGCGTCACGAGCTCGCAACGTCATCAAACAACATCCCATCTCCAGCCAGACCATGGTCACAGTGTTTAGGAAGAACAGTATATGTGAGATGAAATAAGTTATTTGACGCTTATTCGAATGCATGCTTTCGGAAATGTAGCTGTAAATACCCTTCGACAGACGTTACCTCTTTATTAACGACTGTCAGTGATTGTAAATATGGTTTGAAGTCCTGGTAGATATAGGTTATCATAATAACAGAACTATGAAAGTGAATTTAAAAGTTCTGGCAATTGACATAAGTAGTACAGATCCAGGTGGTAATGAATCCTTCACTGTGCTCATGACGCGTCCTTGACATAGCCCATCAGATGACTTGACAGCAAAGAATAAGGGGAGGTGTAGTTACTGATGTCATACCGTACAGCTTAAGCAAAGAAATGATGCTACATAAACGTCAAATTAAATTAATTGCACATAAAGTTGAAGAATATAAGTACATACAATCTAATGTCGTTATATGAATTGACAAGGTCGTCGAATAATAACCATAAAAGTGTCCAGCAAAACATGTGCTGTCGTATACAAGAAGTAGACCTAGCCAGTATAAATTTCATTATGTCGCTAAATTTCTGCCGGTTACTAGTTCAAAAGAGTGCATTATTTACATCAATGTTTCATCGACTAGCTAGGCTAGGCTGCTCTATAAATGTGACTGAGAGGGACTCACTTGACTGCCTAATAGCTTCTACGAGGAGGATTCGAAGAAAAATTTTTAATACTGTAAAAAAGAAAGTTGTGGTTAACAAGGAGTTGGAAAAGTATATTTCGTGGTCATACTATGGATCCATCTCAGAATGGATAGCAGATGTCGTCCGCAAATACAACATTACATTTCAGTCGAATAATAAACCGGGTAAATTACAGCGGTATAGCTTAGAACCACCGACCGAATAAATTCTTTAGTGCAGGTATCTAAAAGATTTTCTGTGGTTCATGTAAAAAATATTACATCGGGAAATATAGAAGCGAGTTTCAAATCTGATTTCGTGAACCTGGATGCACAAGTATTAGAATTGCGTTCGGATACCATTTCAAGAAGAATAAGTATTAGCTTTGAAATACTGAAAGTGACAAGTCCATTTTGCATTTTGGTAATAAAAGTGCAGTATCGGAAGTTTTAGAAACGACTGAAGTATATGAGAGTAATCAAGTTGACACAGAACTCAAAATAGGTGGGCATAATTCCAGCAGTCGTAGATGGTTCTTTGACATTTTTCAATTATTTACTTGTGCCTAGTAAGAAATAATAAGGGTCTTCACCTGAATACCTGGATATTCTTTCCTTTAACTTTCTCTATTTTTTATGGAATTCTTAATGATAACATAAAATTTTCTTAGCGAATTGTTTTTCTTAAGTTGTGCTGAAAACGTAAAGATAACGTGTTGCAATATGTTAGTTTTATGGTGCCTGCGCTACTCCACTGTGTTTTACTGTTGACTTTTTTGCACAATTATCCTCTAAAATGAAATAATTATTTCAATTAATTGTATTTTTTTTAAATTATTATTTGAGTTTATTATACATCGGATTTGTTGCCCCTACAGAATTTGTGAACAAATCATACCGCACATGGTTCTTTTATGACGCTATTGTAGATGGAATATCTTGTGCTATTATACAGCTTTTACAGCTGACCTTCTCGCACACTACTGCTGGTTGACCTCTATTATTTCACAGTTATGCTTTGATTTTACACGTCAACACAAGTGCTTCTCCTTAACGTTAAAGCTCCGTTAGCTGTGCCCTGACACTCTAACTGTAATCAGCTAATGTATAGGTCTACATCTTGTATGCGACAGCACATCTTTTGCTTGAAATTTCTAAAGACATCATTGAACGTGCCTGTCAATGCCTTTAATGATCTGAAAAATTGTGTGCACTTAATTTCATTTGAGATCTATATAACCTTATTTTCTTGGTGAAACTTCATTGTATCATTATTTGCACTTCTCCTTATAATTTGTTTTCTTACGCCAAAAAGCACAATAAAATGTTCAATACCATCGCGATCGATATTATTTGAGACTTAGCATCCTCTTCAAATTCACATTCATAGTGACTGCCACTGAAGTATGTAGAGCATCTTTAACGCTCTTGTGCTCACCAAATTAACTCGTGAGAAGGCGCATATATCTGTATGTAGATCTTCTTTATCTTCTCTGTCATTCCTAAATGGCTGTGATTCCAGACTATCGACGAGTCACACTCGATAAGCCATTCTTTTGTTTAATGAATTACGTATCCCAATGATTTTTGTTACGATGCCGAATCTGTAGTTTGTTTGTATGTGGTTAAACTGTAAATGTCGAATAGCACTGATAACTGTGATAACTCCCGGTGAGGGCTCAGAGACCCATCGGAAAGGGTGCTTGACCTCCCTGCACATGAGTCAATTTTTCTGTAGACACGTGGGATTTGTGTCGTATGTGCATTTACACATACGTTCCTTACCGTCCTATTCGGATGATTCCTCGATAAAGCGTTGTCCCCCCTCCTCTCTCCCTATGATAGGATGGGGAACGTCGAAAGCTCTACAGATTTTTCTTTTCTTTCTTTCTGTTTTTTTATCGTAGAGTATATAAAGATAGAATTGTTAACGTCCTAAGCTCCTCAAGTCATTTCTTAGACTATCTTGTTGCATACAGGGGCGTGTATAGTGTATAGTCTAATCTTTGCGTTCCTGGGTGTTCATGAGAGAAGAGAGGGGGTGAAATCGTCTACCGGCATATAGCCTCTCGAATAGCACCGAGGGAGCTGGCGAGTTTTACGTCCTCATCCGATGGACGAGTCACCATCAACACTGTCACCACGCCTCCCTTCATGAGACACTGCGAAGAAGTTTGGAATTTAAACTAGGGCACTGGCGCAAAGGCTGGTGACCACGAAATTTAGCCCACGACGTGTCCTCTCCTTGCCGCCCAGATACTGTCGGTGAAAATTTTATCCACCCCATGATTCAGAGTGGTTCATCTCCGAGTGCCACTGCGCAGGGGTACGTTATTGACATAAGCTGTGGAGATGGTTCTTCTGTGTGGTGATTCAAACTTAGACGAGCACGGACTATTGTTCGTAATTTTACTGTTGCTGAGCAACAGTGTCATCGAAGAGATAGAACATGATGTGTTAAATTATGCAAAATACATTACATTTACTTACGATGAGTGTCGACTGTTACTCACATCACCAACTGTCAAACCCTCAGCATTTCACTACAGTTCTCTCATGTATGCAACAGAGTAGTCTAAGAAGAGATTTGAGGGCCTTAGGACGTAAATCATTCTATCTTTCTATAGTGTGGTCCACTGATCGTGACCGGAACAAATATCTCACGAAATAATTGTCAAACGAAAAAACTACATCGAACGAAACTTGTTTAGCTTGAAGTGGGAAAGCAGATGGCGCTGCCATAGGTCAAACGGATATCAAGTGCGATTTATTAAATAGTAACCCCCATTTTTTATTACATATTCGTGTAGTACTTAAAGAAATATGAATGTTTCAGTTGGACCGCTCTTTTCGCTTTGTAATAGATGGCGCTGTAATAGTCACAAACGTATAAGTACGTGGTATCACGTAACATTCCACCAGTGCGGACGGTATTTGCTTCGTGATACATTACCCGTGTTAAAATAGACCGTTTACCAATTGCGGAAATGTCGATATCGTGTTGACGTATGGCTATTGTGATAAAAATGCCCAACGGGCGTGTGCTATGTATGCTTCTCGGTATCCTGGACGACATCATCCAAGTGTCCGGACGTTCGCCGGATAGTTACTTATTTTTGGAAACAGGAAGTGTTCAGCCACATGTGAAACGTCAACCATGACCTGCAACAAATGAAGATGCCCAAGAAGGTGTTTTAGCTGCTGTCGCGGCTAATCTGTACATCAGTAGAAGGCAACTTACGCGAGAATCGGGAATCTCAAAAACGTCGGTGTTGAGAATGCTACATCAACATCGATTGCACCCGTACCTTATTTCTATGTACCAGGAATTGCATGGCGATGACTTTGAACGTCGTGTGCAGATCTGAAACTGGGCACAAGAGAAATTACGGGACGATGACAGATTTTTGCACGCGTTCTATTTAGCGACGAAGCGTTATTCACCAACAGCGGTAACGTAAACTGGCATAAGTCTGTAGAGCTTTCGACGTTACCCATATGGAGGGGAACAGGGGGGCGGGGGGGGACAATTCTTTATGAAGGAGTTATTCGAATGGGACGGTAATCACGTAGACGTGATGTACATGTACAGACAAATAAATAACTACAATTGCAGAAAAACTGGATGATTGATGCAAAAGAATGAGCTTCACAAATTGAGCAAGTCAGTAGCGCATTGGTCAGCCTTAGGCCCTTATGCTGGCAGTTATTCGCTTTGGCCAGTAGGTAGAATTGTTGGATGTAATAATGTAGGATATAGTGTGAAATTCAGCCCAACGGGCGCCTTGGATCGTCGAAATCCCGAACTGGTAGGAAGGTACTGCCCATAATCTCCCAACCCTCTGATTTGGGGAGTGATCCGGTAACCTTGCTGCCCAAGATAAGGTTTGGTTACCCAGAAGACTAGCAGTAGATAATCTCTTGGTGTGTGAACGGGCGTTATCTTGCTAAAATGTAATCTCAGCACTGCTCACCAAGAAGGACGGGGCGCAGAATAGCGTCGACATACCGCTGAGCTGTACGATGGCCGCGGATGACAACCAAAGGGGCCCTACTAGGAAAAGAAGCGACATTCCATACGATCACTCCAGGTTTTCGGGCCGTATGGCTGGCAGTAGTCCAGCTGGTATCACACCGCTCTCTTGGGCGTCTCCAGATACGTCTGCACTTTTCACTGGCCATCAATTCCAATTGGGACTAATCAATGAAGACTGCTGTACTCCAGTCAACGAGATTCCTGGCCGAAGACGTGTCTGGAGACTCCCCAGACGGTGGTGGAATACCGACCCCAGTGTCAGCCGCCATACAGCCCAGAAAACAGGAATGATGGTCTGTGGGTGGCATTTTATTTCATAGCAGGACCCATTTGGTTCTAATCCTCGGATCGCTTACAGCACAGAGGTACGACGATGATACTTTACGCCACGGTTTGTTGTCTACCATGGCAAGATTTCGTGTGCATATATTTCAGCAAGATAATACCCCCCAGCTACGGAGACTGTTTCTACTGATTGTCTTCGTCCTTGCCAAACCCTACCTTGGGCAGCAAGACCGATAGATTTCTCCCCAAATGAGAATGTTTGAAGCATTACGGACTGGGCCTTCCAGCCACTTTGGGATTTTGATGATCTCACACGCCAGTTGGACACAATATCCCTCAGGAGGTCATCCAGCAACTGTATCAATATTTGCCAAGCCGAATAACTGCTTGAATAATGGCCAACGGTGTAATACTGATTTTCGCAACTTGTGACGCACTGTCTCTTCGATAATTCAAGGAATATTTCTGAAATTGTATTTATTTGTCTGTCTGTTGAAGTACATCACATATACGTATTTTCCTCTCGTTCGGGTGATTTCTTCGTGGTGCGTCATTTTTTTTTTCTCTTAGAGTGTATTCACAAATTTTTCGTAATCAATAATGAGGAAATAAAATACCCCTGAGGTGCTCCCGAAGCTACTTTTACGCAAGACGATATCGCCTCTTTAAACACGTCGTGTTACATCTATATGCTGTGATGTTCCGCACTATACCTAGCTGAATAGTCTACATTTTTAACGAACAGTCGACCATTTTCAAAGGAACGTCAGCACAAAAGAATCGTGTGGAAATCTGCCGCTCATCGCCACCGAGTTTCATCAGCGCTGGCGATTGAAGGCATCTGACGGTGCAGATCCGCTCATCCAGAAAAACCGTCCTCTTAGGGCAGCGAGGCAAAATATCGCATTATTACGCGTGACGGAAAAAGTTACAGTCACCCCGGGCGGGAGATTCCCCAGTGGGATTAGCGCTGACGTTAATTGCGCTCTTTTATGGCTCCGTAGAGAAAAGATAACGCCAGACCAGACAACCCTACTGCAGCACTAACTCAGTTCCATGATCAACCTTCCAGGATATTCAAGACATCCTGATGTTACTAAAACATTCACTGTTTAAGGAAACAGACTAAATAATTTTAGTCTCTATAACGTGAAATGAAATTATCAGGTGCAGTATACGCAGAGCAGAATTGTGTTTATAAGGAGTCCTCAAATGAAAAGGAGACATATGGAACAAAAGCAACTAACCTGTTTATTATTGCAAAATTAATTGTCATGGCCGTCAGGACCATTTTCCTACTGTGAGACAAAATGGTCAATGTGTGTTCATTAAAACAGTTTTAGGATTATTTCCTGAATCATAATTGTATCCATGTGTGCCCCTCTTCGTCCGAGGCAAATCAACGGTCACTTATATCTGTCTTCAGAGCTGAAAAAATATGTGGAAGTCCCATAGGGAGAGATCGGGGTTTAATGGAGAATGTGTAAGGGCTCCCAATGAAACTTCCGCAGCATAAACGAACCGACCTTGGCAACATGTTTCCGATGAAGGCACTAAACGTATTGTCTCACAGTGGGATAAATATGCTAACAGTTAAGGTGATGGCTCTTGAAATAATTAACTGTTTACTTGCTTTACATCCATCTCTCTCGCTTTCGTTAGACTACCCCTTATACCGCTGCTACAAAAACCAGACAGTCATAATAAGTTTCGTAGGACATGAGCTGGAGATAGAGATGTAACCTATTCCCACGTTTTTCAGTGTGTACGTAGAACAAAGAGTAAAGGTAACTAAGGAGGCATTTGAAAAGAAGAACATTCGAAGTCCATGGAACTGTAACAAAAAATCTACGTGTTGCCGATGACAGAGGGGCAGAGGACTTGGTAGATCATGTTTACGAAATGAGCCGTGGATTGAAATGAGCATTTCCAAAAGTAAAACTAGTGTAACGGAGTGTAATCGAGCAATGCGATTAGGAAAGGAGATGCTAGAGGTAGCAGACGGTTTTTTCTTCTTCTTCATTTTGTGTCGAACAGGATACATTCGTGGGAAATACTGAATACCTCACGAAGGATAAAATTTGGGTGAGTGTATTATTTACGATAGAAGAGTCGATAGAGATATAACGTACTTACTAGTACTTAGGTGTATCGACAATAAATGTGGTTGATGACTGTACTGCGTAGTTCATGCATGGAGGACATTTGCACCACTTCACTGTTTCAATTAGCGCAAAGAAAAGAGGTTGCACTTAATGTCTTGATAATCATCACTCCCTGTTCCCCCAAATTACGGCGAATTCGAGATCCACTGATACAGGACGGTTATTCTTCGTTAAATATTGCCTGTAGTTATAATATACATACAGCAGAGACAGACAGGTTTCCTCCATCCCCTCCCTACCCACCCCCTTACAACCGACCAAAAAAAGTAGTGAAATTCAGCAAAACCTGCAGATGATCGGTATTTGATGAGGGGACTGGCAGCTGCCCCACATCAGCAATTTCACTATAGCGGAGATATTTGTCTTGAGAGATTTAGGAACTGTACTGATACTTAAGATAATTATCATTTACTGTTCGGGCTCAGTTGCACATTTTTAATCAGATTACAGGTTTCGATCGCTCAGGATCATATTCAGATCGAGACACATTACCTGTTAAATTATACTGTTAGCGATAAATCATTACACAGTGGAACAACCGTAAAACATTTATAAGTAAAGTAGAGCGACATCTACATCTACATTTATACTCCGCAAGCCACCCAACGGTGTGTGGCGGAGGGCACTTTACGTGCCACTGTCATTACCTCCCTTTTCTGTTCCAGTCGCGTATGCTTCGCGGGAAGAACGACTGTCTGAAAGCCTCCGTGTGCGCTAGAATCTCTCTAACTTTACATTCTAGATCTCCTCGGGAGGTATAAGTAGGGGGAAGCAATATATTCGATACCTCATCCAGAAACGCACCCTCTCGAAACCTGGCGAGCAAGCTACACCGCGATGCAGAGCGCCTCTCTTGCAGAGTCTGCCACTTGAGTTTGCTAAACATCTTCGTAACGCTATCACGGTTACCAAATAACCCTGTGACGAAACGCGCCGCTCTTCTTTGGATCTTCTCTATCTCCTCCGTCAACCAGATCTGGTACGGATCCCACACTGATGAGCAATACTCAAGTATAGGTCGAACGAGTGTTTTGTAAGCCACCTCCTTTGTTGATGGACTACATTTTCTAAGGACTCTCCCAATGAATCTCAACCTGGTACCCGCCTTATCAACAATTAATTTTATATAATCATTCCACTTCAAATCGTTCCGCATGCATACTCCCACATATTTTACAGAAGTAACTGCTACCAGTGTTTGTTCCGATATCATATAATCATACAATAAAGGATCCTTCTTTCTATGTATTCGCATTACATAACATTTGTCTATGTTAAGGGTCAGTTGCCACTCCCTGCACCAAGTGCCTATCCGCTGCGGGTCTTCCTGCATTTCGCTACAATTTTCTAATGCTGCAACTTCTCTGTATACTACAGCATCATCCGCGAAAAGCCGCATGGAACTTCCGACACTATCTACTAGGTCATTTATATATATTGTGGAAAGCAATGGTCCCATAACACTCCCCTGTGGCACGCCAGAGGTTACTTTAACGTCTGTAGACGTCTCTCCATTGATAACAACATGCTGTTTTCTGTCTGCTAAAAACTCTTCAATCCAGTCACACAGCTGGACATATATTCCGTAGGCTCTTATTTTTGTTTATCAGGCGACAGTGCGGAACTGTATCGAACGCCTTCCGGAAGTCAAGGAAAATAGCATCTACCTGGGAGCCTTTATCCAATGTTTTCTGGGTCTCATGAACAAATAAAGCGAGTTGGGTCTCACACGATCGCTGTTTCCGGAATCCATGTTGATTCCTACAGAGTAGATTCTGGGTTTCCAAAAACGACATGATACGCGAGCAAAAAAAATGTACTAAAATTCTACAACAGATCGATGTCAGAGATATAGGTCTATAGTTTTGCGCATCTGCTCGACGACCCTTCTTGAAGACTGGGACTACCTGTGCACTTTTCCAATCATTTGGAATCTTCCGTTCGTCTAGAGACTTGCGGTACACGGCTGTTAGAAAGGGGAGCAAGTTCTTTCGCGTACTCTGTGTAGAATCGAATTGGTATCCCGTCAGGTCCAGTGGACTTTCCTCTGTTGAGTGATTCCAGTTGCTTTTCTATTCCTTGGACACTTATTTCGTTGTCAGCCATTTTTTCGTTTGTGCGAGGATTTGCAGAAGGAACTGCAGTGCGGTCTTCCTCTGTGAAACAGCTTTGGAAAAAGGTGTTTAGTATTTCAGCTTTACGCGTGTCATCCTCTGTTTCAATGCCATCATCATCCCGGAGTGTCTGGATATGCTGTTTTGAGTCACTTACTGATTTAACGTAAGACCAGAACTTCCTAGGATTTCCTGTCAAGTCGGTACATAGAATTTTAGTTCCGAATTCACTGAACGCTTCACGCATAGCCCTCCCCACGTCAACTTTGACATCTTTTAGCTTCTGTTTGTCTAGGAGGTTTTGGCTGCGTTTACACTTGGAGTGAAGATCTCTTTGCTTTCGCAGTAGCTTCCTAACTTTGTTGTTGACCCACGGTGGATTTTTCCCGTCCCTCTCAGTTTTACTCGGCACGTACCTGTCTAAAACGCATTTTACGATTGCCTTGAACTTTTTCCATAAACACTTAACATTGCCAGTGTCGGAACAGAAATTTTCGATTTGATCTATTAGGTAGTCTGAAATCTGTCTTTTATTACTCTTGCTAAACAGATAAACCTTACTCACTTTTTTTATATTCCTATTAACTTCCATATTCAGGGATGCTGCAACGGCTTTATGATCACTGATTCCCAGTTCTGCACATACCGAGTCGAAAAGTTCGGGTCTGTTTGTTATCAGTAGGTCCAAGATGTTATCTCCACGAGTGGGTGCGACTGGGTGTATGTGGTTGCAATCTGATACAACGGGAAGTTACTTCCGGCAGCCACTTCAGAGTGGTTCGCAGAACATATAAATAGGAAAACGTTTAATATCTAGGAAGCCTTGATGAGCACTTACCTCTTATTACGTAGTTTTATTCGTCGAATTTAGCAAAAAAGTCAATACTTCTAAACAGTATAAATAAATATATCTGTATATGAATGTTTCACTGTGTCGCTGTGTATCTTAGATTACAGTAACTGAACAATCGAATGGAGGTTCGCTGACGCAAAGTATTGATACGCGGCTTCACAGGTCGGTTGGCTTTCATGTGTGAGGATATGAACAAACCATCTAAATTTATATGTGATCCATGTACACTTGAATGCGGAAATATTCTGAATAGTGTAGTGTAATTTCATTCCTGAGTGAACTAACAGGATTGAAACATGAGCAACGGACGCATATCAGTGAATCGCTGGAGAAACAATACGTGTAGACGAATCAGATTTGATCATTACGGACACAGTGCTTACATGTAAATAAACTGCTAACCACGGTCACTAGAATACACCGTAGGTATCACGCCTAGGTCTGCTGTGAACGCTGACATCACCTCTGAAACTCTTCGCTCAATGCACCGCATTGAAACTAATAGGCACACCGCGAAGTAATGTTTACCTTTTACATAGTTGTTAATACAATCGAGATTCATTTTATGATGTGTTATTAGCATCAAATTGTTTATTAGTTAAATAAATTTGCCTTTCGAAACTTGAAACTTCCTGCCAGATTAAAACTGTGTGCCCGACCGAGACTCGAACTTGGGACCTTTGACTTACGCGGGCATGTAGAGCACAAGCCCGCGAAAGGCAAAGGTCCCGATTTTAAAAAAAAAAACAAAAAAACATAACGCTTTTCAAGACACACAACGTAAAGATGAAGTCATTGCAATTTCTTCAGCTGATGAATTAATACAACGTTCTTTCAGAACCACTTGTTGACAGTCAGAAAAGGCTCCTCAGTCATTTCATTAAAATGTTCTCTCTTAAGTAACTCAGCTTTCCACCAAGAGAGACGATTTTACACATATATATATATATATACATTTACCTAAGTTTTAGATATCTGTTTCCACATTTCCTAATGGTTGACATAAACATGTATTAACGCATTAACAGCAATGTTTATTTTCATAGTAACTGCTTTTTCTACTAGCAGTATATTCATTAGATGATATTACATTTACCTTTCAACTCTACTACTTCTTTAAGGTGACTTTGTTTTAGCGCTCGAATTTTTCTGTTATTATTAGGCTCGTAATTACCCTCTAAATTACCTCCCGAGGATAGAAAATGCAGAGCTGCAACAGCATCAGGCTTCAGCTTCTGTTTCAGAAGGGAGGTACAATAATACCTTTTCTAAGTGCCTTTTTCGCTAGAATCAGCAAACTGTACTGAACACACACGAGCAAAAGCAACTGAAAACTAATTGATACATTTCAAGCATTTATCCGTTTTCGCTTCGTTTCATTGGAACTATGAATTATTTGAAACTTGATTTGTAACTTGTTTCGTTGTATGTAGTGGTTAATACAACAAGCGATCGCACAGCAAACTATTATTTTTACTGAACAAATTCATAAGGTGCTCTCAGCACTTGTCGACGAACTGATAAGTGTAGCGTAACTCTGGACTTCATCGTAAATCACGGATTAAGCCGTTTTAGAGAGGGAAATCGCTAAGCGGTAAAACTTGCAGCGAAATGCAGGGGGACCTACGGAGTATGGACGTTTGCTGCAGCGATTGGCAGTTGGTCCTCTACGTAAAAAGATGATACACATTGCGTATAAATAGTATCAACAGGTAAGAAGACACATTACACTGAGGTGGGAAAAGTCGTGCGATACATCCTAATATCGTGTCGAATCTCCTTTAGCTCGGCGCAGTGCAGCAATTCGACGTGGCATGGACTGAACAAGCCACTGCATGTCCCCTTCAGAAATACCGAACCGTGCTGCCTCAACAACCACCCATAGCTGTGAAAGTGTTGCTGGTGCAGGATTTTGTGATCGAACTGACCTCCCGATTATGTCCCACAAATGTTTGATGGGAGTCACGTTGGGCGATCTGCTTCGCCAAATCATTCGCTCGAATTTTCCAGAATGTTTTTCAAAAGAATAGCGAAAAATATTGGCCCAGAGACATGGTCCAGTGCCATCCGCAAGACTTCCATTGGCGTTGGGAGCATTAAGTCCGTGAATGGCTGCAGATGGTATCCAAGTAGCCGAAGATAACTATTTGCGGTCAATGATCGGTTAAGGGGCTCCGGAACGCCCTATACTTGCAATGTTAAAATAACGCTTATAAATTACATCTTTCCTCACAAAGTATTTGAGGTAGGAAGTTTAACTTCTTACAGATTATTTATTGGAACATTGGCTACAACTTTACACAGGGATTTTACAAAATTTTAGTTCAGTTATTAAAGATAATTTTTTTTCTATTGTAATGAAAATTCACAACTTTTTTTGCAATTTTTTATTTATATATTCAAAAATATACAGTTGTTTGGAAAAAGGCTGTGTTAAATTATGCAGAAGGTACTGTGTAACATTTACTGAAAGTTTGAAACAAATATGTTTGGAAGATCCTTAGAAAACATGTAATTAGTATGAGAAAATAAAAGTTTTGGGAATCGAGCGACAAAAGATCGGATTAACTTTTTAGTGCATTCCAGGTCCATAGGAAGGATTATCTTCATCCTCTGCAAACTCCTACTCCAGCTTCCTCTTGTTCCTCCTCCTGTTTACTCTTGCTTGTATTTCTAGACTCTTTACAGCCCTGTTTGCAGCCCGAAGCGTTCCTTGTCTAAAGCAAGCATCGCTCGTTGTTGTGTTCGTAGATTTTGCTACCATTTTCTTCAGTTGCAGATACTGCAACACTGTTCCAAAAGGTGGTCATGTATGAACACTTATCACATTTCAGTTGTATTTCACTAGCAAGTCCTACGTGCTTTATTATGGAGAGTTCCAGACCAACTTCACTACAATGAATACATCTTACACAGTTTGAAAAAATTCCTTTGAGAACCGACGTATCAAATATTTCATTCACATCCGATTCGCCCATAAAACATTCATAGTTTTCACTCATTGAACCAAGCTTCTTCTGTGAAGTATTTTCTTTCCCACTTTGACTGCTATGGGCAGGTGTAGTTGAGAGGTTAGGTTCACTCACTTGGTTATCGTCTTTATTGTTTACAGTAATTACACATACCTTTGGCTTTCCAACATTTCTCCTTTTCTTAAAAGCCTTCAGAGGATTTCTAATAACTTTACTTTTACTCATTATTATACTTCAACAAAACAGAGACTCAAGAAACCGAATTACTTACGAATATTTTCGAGATAACGACAGAGTAAATAAACATGAAACAATCGACAATCACACTAGCGATATATACTGAACCATCACAGGTTAGCCACAACACATACTTTATCTCACATCACTAAAATGTACCTGATGAACACGGACTTTAATAATAACACCATTTGACAGCAGTTTAACAGCGCCACAGTGGGTTACGCCCATGTAGAACACATTTCAAAAAAAAAAAAAAATTGAAAAATAGCTGTAGTCTTCGGAATTGAATAAATTATATATCTATTAAAAGGTAATAGTCTGCAGATTCAGAAAACGCAAAAAAGTAAAAATTGAACTTTTCGTGATTTTGAGCCTTTCCGGAGCCCCTTAAGTTGGACCAGAGGACCCAGACCATTCCATGTTAATAGAGCCCACAACATTATGGAGTAACCAACAGATTGCACAGTGTCTTGTTGACAATTTCACTCCATGGCTTCGTGGGATCTGCACCACACTCGATCTCTAACATCTGGTTTTACCGTGAAATCGGGACTCTTTATGTCCAGGCCTCGGTTTTCTCGTAGTCTACGGTCCAACCGATATAGCCACGAGCCCAGGAGAGTCGCAGCGGGCCATGTCGTGCTGCTAGCTAAGGCACTCGAGACGGTCGTCTGCTACCATAACCCAATGCTAAATCCCCCCCCCCCCCACTGTCTTAAAGGATACGTTAGTTGTAGTGCCACATTGATTTCTAAGGTTACTTCACGCATTGTTGTTTGTCTATTAGCACTGACATCTCTACGCAAACGCCACTGCTCACGAACGTTAAGTGAAGTCCGTCTGCTACTGCGTTGTCAGTGGTGAGAGGTAATTGGCTCTAAGAATATTGAATTTCCTTACGATTTCCGAAATGAAATGTACTAGTACTATGCGTCAAGCTCTAACTACCATTCCACGTTCAAAGTCTGTTATCTCGTGTCCTGTGACTCTAATCATCCCGAAAATCTCTTCACAAGAATCACTTGAGTACCACTGACAGCTTCGACAATTCACTGCCTTTTCATACCTTGTATACGCCAAACTACCGTCATCTGTACATTTGGAAATCGCTATCCCACGAGTTATGTCACCTCAGTGCATTTCACTTCGATTAAAAAACCGTACATTTACTCAAAACGCAATGACGACACAATCTGTTATGGCTGTGTCGCTCTACTGAACGACAATAAGGTCGTCTATGAATTCGGCGCATCAATTTGCTACCGTGTACGCAACCCGTGATACTGAGGATGTAACCTAGTAAGCGCGCCTTTAAATGCTTCGTAACATTCAGTGAACTGAAACTGCTCCCTGCGGAAAAGGAATAAGACGTCGTATGAAGAACGATATTTCGAAAATAAATCAGTTGCGCGACTTTCAAATTGTAAACACCCTGGAACGGCGATCCCACTTTCCCAGCGACAATTGCGATAGTACGAGAGACGTTTCATTTACCCTGAACAGAAATGGAAGCATTATTTTCAATGACGAATCGTCAAATACCAGCAACTCGCTATCCTCGTTGCTACACTGTTTCATATTCCTGCAACGAGGTCACGTGCAACCTAAGCAAAGATTTCTGAAGCTGACTGAGACTGTTAAATAGGCCAAGGGACTCATTTGGGAAAGTTGTGCCTTATGTATTTCTTCTTTAAAGCAAAATGATGTTCTGCTTGTAGTACTGTGGTAGTCCAACTGTACTGTCGCCAACTGCCACAACGATATTGAGATATAAATATAGTAATTGCTCCACATCCCGCAGAAGATTCAAATGGTTCAAATGGCTCTGAGCACTATGGGACTTAACATCTGAGGTCATCAGTCCCCTAGAACTTAGAACTAGTTAAACATAACTAATCTAAGGACAGCACACACATTCATGCCCGAGGCAGGATTCGAACCTGCGACCGTAGCGGTTGCGTGGTTCCACACTGAAGCACCTAGAACCGC
This sequence comes from Schistocerca serialis cubense, assembly GCF_023864345.2. Taxonomy (NCBI): domain Eukaryota; kingdom Metazoa; phylum Arthropoda; class Insecta; order Orthoptera; family Acrididae; genus Schistocerca; species Schistocerca serialis. Next base: position 736,551,489 of record NC_064643.1, on the reverse strand, counting down.
GCGGCCACACCGGCCGGCCCGGTAAGGTTAATCTAATACTTTGTAAAATAGTAGTCACAAAGTTGTCATTCATTCTGTGCATTTTACATGTTCGGCAGATTAAGATTTCCCATGTAATAAATAAATTCATTTCTGCGGTGGACAGGTTTGCAATCAATAGGTACTGCGTTCATATTGCTCGAGAATCGCAGCAGGTGCTGCATTCATGTCTGACGACTGGTGTACAAGTGTTTGGGGCTGATTTGTTTACTGCATTATAGCAAGTTGCGTTGGCTGGACGTGTAACTGCACTAGAATGGCCGGAAGCATTTCTGGATGCTTATTATTCACCAATGAGGGTACTACACATTTGCTGAACTGATAGTTGTATTTTATGTTCCAGAATGATTTTTATTTAATGTTCTTGATCCTGTTTTGCCATTAGTGAGTACATGTATAAGGTAAGTATGTGAGAACAGCTTTAATGATTTTGAGTTGAACCGTACATTTAATTCCATTGTTTTTACCTTAGAATTCAAACGTAGAAATAGTCACTGTTGACTAATAGACTTCAGTTCAATCAGCCTACTATATCGGGAAAAGGTCACTATTTGATTACACGGTAATTTACACTACTCAAGTTTAGGTAGGCTATCCAACTGCTCTATAAGTAGATGCGAGGCTGGGATTCCTTGGGTTGATCCTATGGCAATGTGTTCATTAACGAAAGAAGTAGTTCACCTGACACCTGGTTGACAGATATTAAGGATTTCTCTTCAGCCTGGGATCCTCACAAGGTAGAATCGACAGATGACACGAATAACTTCCTAACGAAAGAGATCTGTTTAGTAAGCGTGATTCCCTCGAAAGATACTCAAGTGACCGATAGTCACATTACTGTACTTGTAAATTACTGTTGACCTGTTTTGTACATGTTTGCGAATGAAACCTGGCTCTTTGAAACTCTGCCTTCTGCAAAACGCAATAATAAAAGAAATATATAGTGTTTCGGAGAAGAGGTTATTTGCAAATTTGCGTGTCAGACGCTATACGAAAGGCATTTTTCTTCATAGAGAAGATTAACGCTGAACTTCCAGAAGGGTATATTCCTAGAACTGTTCAAACATATTACTTTCTCAAACACACATTTCGCGAAAATACCGTTACCAGGAAGTCAGAGAAATTAGAGCACCCATAAGCTTATTGACGGCCCTCTTTCCGTACATAATAGGCGAATGGAAAAGAAAGGGAGGAGATCATGTTGGTACCGGAAGCAACCTGTGCCACACACCGTAAGGTGGCTTGTGGATTTTCAACACTATGTGAATGAAAATTTGCGATCCCCTAAACTAAGTACAATCTATGAAGTAGTTAGAATCTCAGTTAAGACGAAAATGTTAACCAAAAATGTAATTGAAGTTTCTGTCAGACGACATATGTAGAAACGAACTAACATAATCACCAACATCGTCATTTCTTGAAGTATTAAGTGATTCTGATTTTCCTGTTACTGTACACATCGCTTCCTCGATCTTCCTTGGCTTCTCCCAACTGGCTTCAATCTTCCGTTAAATTTTCCGTTCGTTCTTTCGAGATATTCATTCTATTTCCTCTTCTTATCTCCTTACATTTTATTGGGAATATTAAATACATTCAATTCCTCTTTAATTTCCAAATTTCGTTGTCTGTCGGCTTTTTTGCATACCTTTTCTGCTGTTATAAACCTCATCCCTACTGCTTGTAAGCGATATCTTTGACGTCACTTATAACCTACGATTCACTTTCGTGAACTAGCTCTTTAACAGCCATTGACATCAAAAATTTCAGTCTTGTTCCTTTCAACGTTTCGTTTTTGAGTCAGCTGTTTATTGTTCCACACATATATCCCGAAATTCAGTGATCCCTTCTCTGTGGCTCTACAGGATATCTTCCTTCAAAAGCAATTGATTTTATCTTCGTGTTTCAAAACGTCCGATAGTACACATTACGGCTCTTACGCTACCTAATAAATGTATTCCCCTTTGTACGTCATATTCAGCCTCCGCAGCCGGCAGGTGTGGCCGAGCGGTTCTAGACGCTTCAGTCTGGAACCGCGCTGCTACTACGGTCGCAGGTTCGAATCCTGCCACGGGCATTGATGTGTGTGATGTCCTTAGGTTAGTTAGGTTTACGTAGTTCTAAGTTCTAGGGGACTGATGACCTCAGATGTTAAGTCCCATAGAGCTCAGAGCCAATTCAACCCAGCCTTCGCAAGGAACGTGGCGTCATCTGTCCATAAAACGCAACTGAAGCGGGAATATCTGTTATTATAATGCTTCGACATATCCAGAAAAACACTAACTGGAGTGACGTATGAACTGCAGTTTAGTTATGGAGACGTCGTTTCTATTTGGTGTTGGAAAAATCAGCAATGAACCGGGTTATTAACAGAAACTCATATCGTAAAATTGGGAATAACTTCTTTTATTATTAATTTGGCACATTCTCCTAGACGTCTTCTTATTCGATTTAGTACTTTTTGGTTAAGACTCGCTAAGTATGTAGTTGTTATCCGTAGTGGCATGATTTTAAAATTGCAATTAATGAATTTAGCATGTACACTCATGCTCATAAATTAAGGATAATGCTGATACAAATTGAGAGAACGCTCTGGTGGGCGGTTTGCGGGTTTAAATCACCTCGAGGTATGACCTAGCGATGGATTTGATCTGCGGTCGTCGCACGGTGGCGCTGGCAGCAGCCCACATATGCAGAGGTGTCTAGGTTCATTCAGAGTTCGGTGCAACGAGTAAATGTGCAGACGTTTTAAGAGGTGCTAGTGGTGACTGGGTGTTGAAAATGGCTCAAAGAACACACATATTGATGACGTTATGAGGGATAGAATACTAGGGTGACTGGAGACTGGTCAAACACAGCAGGTCGTAGCACGGGCCCTCCGTGTGCCACAAAGTGTGATCTCACGATTATAACAATGATTCCAGGAGCCAAGAAACGTGACCAGGAGCTACAGTACGTGACGCCTACAGTGTACAACACCACAAGAAGACCGATATTTCACCATCACTGCCCTCAGAAGACCACAGTGCAGGTAGCCTTGCTCGGGACATTACCGCAGCCACTGTCACAGTTGTCTCCAGACACACAGTCTACAGACGACTGAACAGACATGGTTTATTCACCCCGAGACCTGCAAAGAGCATTCCACTGACCCCTGGTCACGGGACACCCCGTAAAGCCTGGTGTAAAGCCTAGTGTCAAGAACACAGTACATGGTAATTGAAACAGTGGTCTCAGGTTATGTTCACGGAGGAGTCCAGCTATAGTCTGAATAGTGATTCTCGCCGGGTTTCCATCTGGAGTGGACCAGGAACCTGATATCAAATCCTTAATGTCCTTAAAAGGGACCTGTATGGAGGTCGTGGTTTGATGGTGTGGGTTTATGATTGGTGCACGTACACTCCTGCATGTCCTTGACAGAGGAGCTGTGGCAGGTCAGATGTATCAGGACGTCATTTTGCACCAGTATGTCTGCCTTTTCAGGGGTGCTGTGGGTCCCATTTCCCTGCTGATGGATGATAACGTACGGCCCCATCGAGTTTCCATCATGGAGGAATACCTTGAAACAGAAGATATCAGGCGGATGGAGTGGCCTGCCTATTCTCCAGACCTACACCCCATAGAGCATGTCTGGGATGCTCTAGGTCGACGTAACGCTGCACGTCTTCAAACCCCTACGACACTTCAGGAGCTCCGACAGGCACTGGTGCAAGAATGGGAGGCTATACCCCAGCAATTGCTCGACCACCTGATCCTGAGTATGCAAACCCGTTATGCGGCCTGTGTACGTGTGCATGGTGATCATATCCCATATTGATGTCGGGGTACATGCGCAGGAAACAGTGGCGTTTTGTAGCACATGTCTTTCGGGATGGTTTTCTCAACTTGTCACCAATACCGTGGACTTACAGATTAGTGTCGTGTGTGTTCCCTATGTGCCTATGCTACTAGCCCCAGTTTTGTGTAGTGCCACGTTGAGTGGCACCACATTCTGCATATCCTTAATTTATGAGCTTGGGTGTAATTCAATGGGCACACATGACATTGCGTTTATTATCACGTGAAAGTGGATATATCTTCAGTAAGGAAACAAGAAAGTGATTGTCAGTACACTGACCTTTCCCGTTGTGACATGTCAACCAGATCTAAAATTCATCGATTTTCAGTATCGTCAGCAACAAGTCTCTACTTTAGAGCCAGGCTATATGTTAAGCTAGCAATATGTTAAAGGTCATAAGGTTATTGGCACACATATGGGACGAAGACACTGAACAGTGCGCCCGTGAGCAGTGAGTTATTACCAAAGTCTGAGATCCATATAGGGTAGCCAACAACTAAAGGTGATATTCAGAAACGATTCCGTGTGTGGGTGCCGCTTTTTGCACTAAATGTAAGATGCAGAGGCGTTTTTGACTGTGAAGTTGATAAAAGATGGCAATGATTATCAGCGAGTAACAAAAGAACAGGCACAGGAGAACAGAGTATCAAATAAAGAAACATTATTTTCTACCAAGTTCCTACGGAATAGTGGGAAAATGCAGTGCATCTACAAAGGAAACTGCCAGCAAAACAAATCGACAGATTATGTCTGGATCTCTACTCAACTATGTAGGAGCCATACCACATAGAGGTAACAGAGGATACATAAGTCTTTGTTCGAGAATGTGCGTCATGAAGATGCCCAAAAATTGAAATGCCAGAAACCTAAAGATAGACTGTAACCACACCGTGCAAACCTGGTTATAGTACTGTGTGGGGAATTGGAGAATATACTACAGATCCTGGCCGGCGGGAGTGGCCGAGAGGTTCTAGGCGCTTCAGTCTTGAACCGCGAGACTGCTACGTTCGCAGGTTCGAATCCTGCCTAGGGGATGGATGTGTGTGATGTCCTTAGGTTAGTCAGATTTAAGTAGTTCTAAGTTCTAGGGAACTGATGACCTCAGAAGTTAAGTCCCATAGTGCTCAGAGCCATTTCAACAGATCCTGGCTATATGTTAAGCTAGCAATATGTTAAAGCTCCGCTACCGTTAGAGATGTGGAAACAAGAATGTACTAATGAAAGCTGCATTTGAGCAGTCATTCTATCACACTACCATCTGGAAACTCTTAATGTATATGCACGTCCTTTTCTGGATCTCATAGGATCTCTCAGTTGATCAAATTTAATTCCTCAGAATCAGATGCAAAAAGAAATCAGATATAAATTTGATACATTCAGCAAATATTCTTGGTTGGCTGATTTCATTATTTCTTAGATAAAGGTTCATGGAATTATTAACCTTTTACTACTTATTATTCCGCATTGTGTGTATTTGTCATCGTAGAATATTGTATGCACAGGGTGATAGTGGTATATTTGCAGATATTACTATTGGAAACTAAGGACAGTGTAATGAACAACGTTAAAGTAGTATCGACATCATTTACAGACTAATAATCATAGATGTTGAGAGTAATATGTTTTTAGGTTGGTTGGTACCTCCAAGTGTACATGGAACACGCTAGCCATTTATATTTACTCTCCATTCGTCAGCAGTTTAGGTATTGAAGTGTGTACAAGTGGACGCAAAACCGACAGTCTATACTGACAGGCGTCGTACAGCTACGACGGTGCAGGAAACATCAGGTGACAGGCGTCGTACAGCTACGACGGTGCAGGAAACATCAGGTAGTATATTGTGTGATGTGCCTGGGGGGGGGGGGGGGGGGGAATGGGAGCTGTGAGACGCAGAGAAAAAACAAACAATGCACTGACGTGTATACATCTTAAGGTACAAATTATCACAACATCTGTGCCTACATCTATAACTTCGTGTATGTACACGTTTTGCATCAACTCGGTTTCGAGAATTCCGGAACCTGTACAGAAAATTGGAATAGATATCGACATGAAAATCATTCACGCCATTCTTATTGCTCGCGAAAACCAAACATTGCATGTTGTACCACCATACAGCGAGACCTTCACGGGTTGTGGTCCAGATTGCTGTACTCACCGGTACCTCTAATACCCAGTAGCACGTCCTCTTCCATTGATGGATGTCTGTATTCGTCGTGGCACACTATCGACAAGTTCATCAAGGCACTGTTGACCTAGAAAGTCCCAATCCTCAACGGCGATATGGCGTAGATCACTCAGAGTGGTTTGAGGGTCACGTCGTCCATTAACAGCTCTTTTCAATCTATCCCAGACATGTTTTATAAGGTTCATGTCTGGAGAAAAAGCTGGCCACTTTACTCGAACGAAGTTGCTAATCCTGAAGGAAGTCATTCACAAGATGTGCACCATGGGGGCGCGAATAGTCGTGCATGAAGACGAATTCCTCGCCAATATGCTGCCGATATGATTGCACTATCTGTCGGAGGATGGTATTCAGGTGTCGTACAGCCGTTACGGCGCCTTCCATGACCACCAGCGGCGTACGTCTGCCCCACACAATGCCACGCCACACACTGAAACCACTCTGAGTGATCTAAGCCATATCGCCGTTGAGGATTGGGACTTTCTAGACCGACAGTGCTTGATGAACTTGTGGATAGTGTGCCACGACGAATACGGACATTCATCAATGGAAGAGGACGTGCTACTGGGTGTTAGAGGTACCGGTGTGTACAGCAATCTGGACCACAACCTGTGAAGGTCTCGCTGTATTGTGGTACAACATGCAATGTTTGGTTTTCGTGAGCAATTAGAATGGCGTAAATGATTTTCATGTTGATCTCTATTCCAATTTTCAGTACAGGTTCCGGAATTCACGAAACCGAGGTGATGCAAAACTTTTTTGACGTGTACATACTGGAAGTTATAGATGTAGGCACTGATGTTGTGATAATTTGTACCTTAAGATGTATACACGTCAATGAATTGTTTGTTTTTTCACCTTGCTGCATTCGCTGGACAGTGTGTCTAAGGAGTTCAGCCTTACCGGGTTGCCTCCAAACATGTCTCAGACGACTGTCTGGTTCAAGGCATACGCGACGCTCATCGCTGAAGAGAACGTGACGCCAATCGTCAGCAGCCCATTCGAGATATTTCTGGGCCCATCTGTACCGCGCTGCATGGTGTCGTGGTTGCAAAGATGGACCTCGTCATGGACGTCGGGAGTGAAGTTGCGCATCATGCAGCCTATGGCGCACAGTTTGAAAAGATGTAGAAGTAATGGAAGATATACGGTAGTATTCTGATAAATAACTAATCAAACAAAGAAAGGCAACTTGCTAGTTGTATACAAAACATTTTTTTTTACCATTTACTAAAAATTATGAATTTTCATTTTACCTTTCTCGTTTTGTCGATGAAACACTCAAGAGACTAGAGGAGTGAAGTCATCTTATCTTCTTGTAGGATTAACAGGTAATAACAAAAATTTGCAAAAAGTATTAGGCACTTTCTCGTGTAACATATGAACGCATATTATTTACGAGGGACTCAATGCGCGGCAGTGCGCGGTGCCTGCATGTCTGTATTTTCCTCTGACGGCTCACTTTAATATGAAGGAGCATGTTACCTACCTCCCGATAACTTTTTGTTTGCATTTGTTACCGATTCTTTATCACTGCATCCATCTGCCAAAACACGGATATACGCGTTACGAAAGTAAGTGTAGATACTTTCAGGCCACTGTTTCCGTCAAAGTAGCGGAAAATACTTTTTGTATGATTTTTTAATACCAAAGTTTTATCTAAGTATTTGACTGTCCAGTTATCTTCAGTGCGTAGTTCGTATATTGTCTGAAAAACATCGCTCTTTCTGCTGCAATGTCTCTGCCGTCCATTAACAATTTTCGTCCAGCATTTTACTTCCTGAAACGAAATCCAAGTGAGCGAAGAAGGCTAAAAACGGAGATCTCTGACCCAAATTAAGTAATTTTTTCATGGATATCAGCCCATAATTTTCTAGCCATCGGGTATGCTCCTCTGTCGTAGTACCGAGTTACCATTCTAAGCCCTAACGTTTTGTTAAAATCGTCAGATTGCATAGATTTCCATTCTAGCTTATGTCTCTTTGCTAGAGAGTCTGCAGAGTCTGCCAATATTAAAGCTGTGTCAATACGGTGTAGAGTCTATTCGGAAATACCACGAGCACCTGCTGTCAGATTATGAGTGTGTGTAAGATGTATGTCGTTCATAGCTTGGAGCCCTCACACAGCAGGTCCGACCTTCAGCTGCCTAGTTTTCTGACGGACACTTATATGTCACCAAAATGGTTTTTCTTTTGTCGACCACGACATCTTGGTAGATGATTGTGGAGTTGTGTATGTTTATGGGTTGCATTTTTTCATATGAATCTCTTGCCGCAATTGTCACAAGTGTATCTGCCTGCTGAGACAGGAGCAGTGGTAGCATTGCGAAGCTTCTTCTGCCTTAACCTGTCTAACAAGCCTTCATCACGCTTCGACATTCCAGATGATATATCATCGCGCCACTCTGGTCTCGCGCTAGCCCGTGCCTCCCTTCTGTTTGTGTCGATTCCAAAGCTCTCCATATCTCGTTTACAGGAATCCTTGAACCTCAATACAGGACGTCCTACAGGTCTTTTTGCTATAGAGATCTCTCCAAGCATCACCTCACGTGGTAATCTGCCAGGAACCATACGGTGCTGTTTTGTCGGACAAAGGTGACTTAACGATTATAGCAGCCACAGTCAACACTGGATGATTTTAAAGGCGCACTCCATACGAATGATTTTAACATAATATTGAATGCTGTAAGTCTTAGAGACATCAGCAATTTACAGTTGAGACCGATCGAAAATAGCTTAAAAACTATGCAAATTAATTCTGCAACGCAGTACGACGACAACTACTTTCGTTCTGAGAGTTGATGGAGAACCTCTACCGCGCTAGAGGCGCCTTCTTGGCCGTTTTAGATGTATTACGAGACGCCAGAGTGGTCGTCGTCCATCTGAAGGGAGCGCTGCCGGCCGCCCTCATGAAACATGCATCACTGCAGGAAGCGCAGCGCCGTCCAGACGGCCAGCAGAGGTCAGGATGGCGACGGCGGCGGCAGCGGTGGTGGTCTGGGGCTGCTAGCTACACAATAGCAGGCGGCGGCGGGAAGGAAGTTGTAGGTAGCGTCCGCCGCTATTGAGGGCTCAGCAGCGATAGCGGCGTCGGGGCTTGTGTGACGCCGCGTCTCAGGGGTACAAGGGGCGCCCGTGTGGCTGGGCGGGGCGCTCGCAATAGGCGGGCAGTGTCAGTCCGAGAACGCGGCGTTTTGTAGGAACGGGAAGGTGTGAAGGTTGCACGAGGTTCTGAATGGGTGTCCCGTGACATTTTTTCCACGAAGAAATGAGATTCTAAAATTGACATTTCTGGTGTACTTGACCTACTGACGTCAGGAGGAAGACAGGGAATGCACTCTTTCGCCCCTACTGTTCAATCCATATTTCGAAAAAGCAATGACGGAAACAAAAGTAAAATTAAAGAGTGGGATTAAATTTTATGATGAAAGGATATCAACGACACGATTTACTGATGGCATCTGTGTCTTCAGTCAATCAACGTGAAGTAGAACTACAGGATGTATTGAATGGAAGAACGAAATAATGAGTGCAGAATATAGACTGACAGTAAATTGAAGAAAGACGAAAATAAAGAAAAATGACAGAAATAAGAGCAGCGAGAAAATTATCATAGAATTGCTAGTAGATGAAATAAAGGAATTCTGCTACATAGGCAGCAAAATAACCCATGAAAGAAAAGGAGAGAAGACGGGAAATTTCTGGTATGGTCTGATGGGACCAAACTGCTATCAGTCACTAAGCTTACGCACTACTTAATCTAACTTAAACTAACTTACGCTAAGGACAACACACACACCCCTGCCCGAGGGAGGATTCGAACCTCCGACGAGGAGAGCCGCAAGGACTGTGACAAGACGCCCTAGACCGCGGGGCTACCCCTCACGGTGGAACAGAAGTGATTAGAAGCATTTGAGATGTGGTGGTGCAGAAGATTATTGAAATTTAGGTGCACCGACGAGGTAAGGATTGAAGAGGTCCTTCACAAAAACGAAGAGGAAAGGAATGTCTGGAAAACTCTGACAAGCCGAAGGGGAAGGATGATAAGACATGTGTCAACACATCAGGGAATAACTTCCATGATACTAGAGGAAGCTGTATAGTGTAAAAAGTATAGAGGAAGTCCGAAGTTGTATTGCGTCGAGCAAATAATTGAGGACCTAGGTTGCGAGTGGTACTGTGAGACGAAAAACATAGCTTAGGAGAGGCGGACTGCATCAAAAACACTGTTGACTGCATCTGACGACGTGTCTTGGGGTGAGAACTACGTCTGACGAGATCTCTGTAAAACTTGTTGCATCACAACTGATTCATAGCGATCCACTGAATATACTTTTAATGTACATTATTTTGTTGCTTAAAATATATTCATATCACATAGGTATATACAGGGTGTTTCAAAAATGACCGGTATATTTGAAACGGCAATACAAACTAAACGAGCAGCGATAGAATTACACCGTTTGTTGCAATATGCTTGGGACAACAGTACAATTTCTGGCAGACAAACTTTCGAAATTACAGTAGTTACAATTTTCAACAACAGATGGCGCTGCGGTCTGGAAAACTCTATAGTACGATATTTTCCACATTTCCACCATGCGTAGCAATAATATGGCGTAGTCTCTGAATGAAATTACCCGAAACCTTTGACAACGTGTCTGGCGGAATGGCTCCACATGCAGATGAGATGTACTGCTTCAGCTGTTCAATTGTTTCTGGATTCTGGCGGTACACCTGGTCTTTCAAGTGTCCCCACAGAAAGAAGTCACAGGGGTTCATGTCTGGCGAATACGGAGGCCAATCCAGGCCACCTCCTGTATGTTTCGGATAGCCCAAACCAATCACACGATCATCGAAATATTCATTCAGGAAATTAAAGACGTCGGCCGTGTGAAGTGGCTGGGCACCATCTTGCATAAACCACGAGGTGCTGGCAGTGTCGTCTAAGGCAGTTTGTACCGCCACAAATTCACGAAGAATGTCCAGATAGCGTGATGCAGTAATCGTTTCGGATCTGAAAAATGGGCCAATGATGCCTTAGCGAATGTCTCTCGTGCAGCAATGGTAGCGGCGCTGAGGGGTTGCCGCGTTTGAATTTTGTATGGATAGAGGTGTAAACTCTGGCGCATGAGACGATACGTGGACGTTGGCGTCATTTGGACCGCAGCTGCAACACGGCGAACGGAAACCCGAGGCCGCTGTTGGATCACCTGCTGCACTAGCTGCGCGTTGCCCTCTGTGGTTGCCGTACGCGGTCGCCCTACCTTTCCAGCACGTTCATCCGTCACGTTCCCAGTCCGTTGAAATTTTTCAAACAGATCCTTTATTGTATCGCTTTTCGGTCCTTTGGTTACATTAAACCTCCGTTGAAAACTTCGTCTTGTTGCAACAACACTGTGTTCTAGGCGGTGGAATTCCAACACCAGAAAAATCCTCTGTTCTAAGGAATAAACCATGTTGTCCACAGCACACTTGCACGTTGTGAACAGCACACGCTTACAGCAGAAAGACGACGTACAGAATGGCGCACCCACAGACTGCGTTGTCTTCTATATCTTTCACATCACTTGCAGCGCCATCTGTTGTTGAAAATTGTAACTACTGTAATTTCGAAAGTTTGTCCGCCTGAAAATGTACTGTTGTCCCAAGCATATTGCAACAAACGGTGTATTTCTATCGCTGCTCGTTTAGTTTTTATTGCCGTTTCAAATATATCCGTAATTTTTGAAACACCCTGTATTAATAGTGAGAAGTAAGTCAATCGGAAATTGTTTCACAATTTGTACAGAAAGCAGATGGCAGTTATAAGAGTCGAGGGGGATGAAAGGGAAGCAGTGGTAGGGAGCGGAGTGAGACAGAGTTGTATCCTATCCCCGATGTTAATCAAATGGTTCAAATGGCTCTGAGCACTATGGGACTTAACTACTGTGGTCATCAGTCCCCTAGAACTTAGAACTACTTAAACCTAACTAACCTAAGGACATCACACACATCCATGCCCGAGGGAGGATTCGAACCTGCGACCGTAGCAGTCGCGTGGTTCCGGACTGCGCGCCTAGAACCGCTAGACCACCGCGGCCGGCCGGTGTTAATCAATCAGTATATTCAGCAAGCAGTAAAGGAAACAAAAGAGAAGTTCGGAATAGGTATTGAAATCCATGGAGTTGAAATAAAAACTTTGAGGTTCGCCGATGACATGGTAATTCTGTCAGAGACAGCAAAGGACTTGGAAGAGTAGTTGAACGGAATGGACAGTGTCTTGAAAGGAGGGTATAAGATGAACATCAACAAAAGCAAAACGAGAATAGTGGAATGTAGTCAAATGAAGTCGGGTGATGCTGAGGGAATTAGATTAGGAAATGAGACACTTAAAAGTAGTAAAGGAGTTTAGCTATTTGGAGAGCAAAATAACTGATGATGGTCGAATTAGAGAGGATATAAAATGCCATAGTGTATAGATTTAAATGTCAGGAAGTCGTTTCTGAAAGTATTTGTATGTAGAGTAGCCATGTATGGAACTGAAACGTGGACGATAAATAGTTTAGACAAGAAGAGAATAGAAGCTTTCAAAACGTGGTGCTGCAGAAGAATGCTGAAGGTTAGATGGGTAGTTCACATAACTAATGAGGAGGTATTGAATAGAATTGGGGAGAAGAGGAGCTTGTGGCACAACTTGACTAGAAGAAGGGATAGGTTTGTAGGACATGTTCTGAGACATCGAGGGATCACCAATTTAGTATTGGAGTGCAGCGTAGAGGGTAAAAATCGAAGAGGGAGACCAAGAGATGAATACACTAAGCACATTCAGTAGGATGTAGGCTGCAGTAGGTACTGGGAAATGAAGAAGCTTGCACAGGATAGAGTAGTATGGGGAGTTGCATCAAACCAGTCTCAGGACTGAAGACCACAACAACAACAACCAGTATCAACTCTTCATATTCCGCGCTCGCCTGCGACCAACGCTAAAGACGTGTAACTCGCTGAATAGGCAAGCGGCATAACGATCCTATACTGGACCGATGGGGTATCTACGCTCTGTCTGTGGGCTGCATTCTGGCTGTGATGACGAATAGCAATATTCGATTCGCAGGAACTGCTTCGTTATATGTACCCTTACGATATGTAGCAGCGAGGTTACCGGAAACAACTTACAAGGCTGTGTCATATAGCTGAGTCACCATTTATCGAATATGTATATGCTATTGTAAGGACTCGTCGGTACATGTAGAGCTTAATAAATATAAAATTAAGCGCTGCATCACAATTTTACACTTCTACGTAACATAAAATTTATGATAACTTGAAAATGCAACTATAACACATTACACATCTTACAACAAAACATAATTAAAGAAATAATGTCCTGTTTTATACTCTTTCCTGTGCCACTGAAACGCCTCGTATAACTACGTGAATCAGTTTTGGCTAAACGCAATAATAAAACACGAAAGAAGAGTAAAAAATATTCTTCTAGTGGGTTCGGCAAGCAACGTTGTCTAAATGAACTTTGACCTACTAAATGAACAGCTCATACTAGTTTTTACTGAAACAGTACACTCAACAAGAATATTATAATACCTTCATAAGCATTTCAAGGTATCAGAACATCGTTTTTGCCAGTGACGGAATGCGAAGGAGCGAACAATTTTGAAACCGCTTCATACTTTGTAATCGCCAAGACACTTCCATCAATTTTGGATATGTCTGCAGTTATCACCTACTTCTAGCTCTTTCATTTAACAGCAATGTATATACATTATTTTATAGTATCTTTTGGACATGGTAACAAGTATCTGGATAAATGTCGTCAGCAAACTCAAACTGCTCTCTGTACCTCCGTAGTGTTCTGTTGTTCGTAAGACAACACACACAAACAGTTAAGAAGCTAAGCCACGTATACACGGAACTTTTTCCCTGTCACTGAAAGGATACATTCAGGTCTCCACACAAATTCCCTCCCGTGTTTTCGTAGTTTAAAATGCCATCCCAGTGTTTCAGATTTTCCGTTATTGTCTCATGTAACATCCTTGTTGCTTACTCATGTCCTTCAGCAAGGTACTAAGTACAAATTGCGTCAAAATAGGCTACACACACACACACACACACACACACATACACACACACACACACGCATACGCGCATGAATAAGCACTCGCTGCTAATGAGCCAATGTAACGTATATGTGTTCCACATTGCAGATGGTGATTTAGGTTACAATTCTTTTGGTTCAAATAAATAACAGTCTTGATGGCAGTGACATTTATCTATCATAGATGGGTTGGACTTTAAGTTGAAGTTACGTTGAAAATGTCAGCTCCGTAAGGCTGGTCATGGCGGCTCCCCGGCTGTACTCGTGGTAGCTCAGTTACGATCGTGCTACCACGAGAACAGCCGATGAGCCGCCATGACCAGCCATAGGGGGCTGACATTTTGAACGTAACTTCAACTTAAAGTCCAACCCATCTATGATAGATAAATGTCACTGCCATTAATACTGTTAATTTAGGCTAATTATAGCATCAGTTCGCTGTTCTCCTACGCCCAGTGTTTTCTAAATTTATGAACATATAGTGTTTATTAAACTAATAGTAATGCAGGATGTTATGTGTGACACCGCAACAACTTTAATCTCGATGCCTGTATAGCAGCATATGAATACAGCTCAATCCCCTCCTATGACCAATTGGACAACGGTCGCACGTGGTGTTTGTGTGTGTGTGTGTGTGTGTGTGTGTGTGTGTGTAGCATTCCTTATGACAATAAAACGATATTGCCTTCACCGTGATATTTTTACACATTAGCCTTTGATGTGCAGGTGCAACAGGTGAATTCCATTCTATTTGGTCAGGGAACTTTTCTATTGATAAACATAGATTTTTAAAGAAATTCTGTTCGGTACTACTAATTCATTGTGTAGACGTATAAGAATGTCCTCTTCTATTGTTGAATTAAATAAAGATTAGACTCGTAAATGTATCCAGCATTGTCTTGCAATCAGTCTGTTGAGTGTGTAGAATAATTTAATGCAATCCAGTTTCTGTCAGGGAAAATTAGTTTCCGTATTTTGGCTGTGAACTTTTGCCGTAGTTTCGAAGTTAACCAAAGCCTTTAGACATTGCCATTTAATATACAGTAATATGTGTGGTAATCAGTATTACTGAGTATGTCTACAACTTTGATATTTGCGCTTAGCGTAACGTCATGATTAGTAGGAAGATATAATCGATTTAGTATCACTCATTACTATTATTAATTCCAGGTAATTACATCAGACAATTCTATAATTTTTTTTAAATTTTTTTATAGTTTCTAAAATTACCTGAAATTTAGCGAGTAGCTTGCAGAAAATTTGTGAAATTTTCTCGGGATAAGGTTTATTTATGTATGTGCCATCCTGGATAAGTGCATCATTATATAGCTGTTACTTAGCTGGCTTTTAATACCTGTTTAATACGAACAGTAAATGCTATCAGTCTGTATTAATGCAACCCTCAATGTTAAACCATGCCTTTATAAACCACACGCAAGATTTTCTAATTCTTTTGCTCGCTATTAGCAAACTGTTACTCCTAGAAAAAAAATTACCTGGACATTTTATTAGGAAATTTAATGTAGTTAAATTTTGTAGTCGTATACGTATTCGTCGTAGGCCATATAATTCCCGTTATTCGAGAAATACGACCCCCACCCTCTACCACACCTCCACCACTCATTCCTCACCGGTCAGAATTTGTAATTATTGTTCATGGCACTCCGTCCTACTACCATAAGGAAATTTCCGGCAATTCGAACTGTTCCCGATATTCGACCTTTTCTAGTTTCCATTGTTTGCTATTTCGGTAAAATTATTAGTTTAGAAGTGCCCGTGAGGGTGAGGAAAGAAAAACGACTCTTATTAATGTTACCCTAAAGCTAATTACGTTGACAATTCGAGTCAAACTCAACGCTTACAAGCGAAGTAGTACCGTCGTTATAAACACTGCAAAATACAACGACGTATCTGTTTACTTTATACTGGTAAGTTTCACAAAACTGTTAGGGAAAATTTACACAAACGTCTAATTTACAATTTGCGTGTACTCGACTAAGTCGGTGACGTAATAAGGCTAGTCAATAAAACCCAAAAATGGTCTAAAGTGGGAAATATTTCGCGCAGCGGCAAACATTTGTACATCGGTGGAAGGGAAAGGTGCCATGAAAAACATCCTAGAAATCCTGACTGGTGGGGATTGTGTGTGGGAGTGAGGATACGTTTAAAGATCACTTTTGTACGTTTTTCTTGAGTAACTTGAAAACTATGGTCCCTGGCGAAATCACATTCTTATACAGAAATTAACTACATTACATATCTTAGACAAAAGTCCTGTTCTTTTTTTTTTTGTAGACCTAATAGTATGCGAGCAGCGAAAGAGAGTAAGAAACTCTAGCGCGTGGTTTATGAAGGCGAGATATAATATTGTGGGTTCCATAACAAGACGTCGTGTGTGTGTGTGTGTGTGTGTGTGTGTCTGCTTGTGAACTCTCTTGCTGAAGTACAGTCAAGTACAATCTATGCATTCAATACCTCGAGCTTCTTGTCCGAGTCGTATCATACATCACAGATATTTTAAGGCCGTGAAATGGTATATGGATTTCGGCGTATTGAGATAGGGAATCCCAGACGTTCCTGCTGGAATTCTACGAAGAGTGCACATCATGAAATGCGCACAGCGGATGTTGCCGACGCCGAAATGTAGCTACTCGGTGCGATTGGCTCCGTGCCAGAGGACGGCTGTCACTTCGAGCAACGACAGTGCATGTCGACAACAGCGCTGGGAACTCCCGGGCGAAGCTAGGAGAACCCCAGTCCTCCCGCAACGCTTTCAGCAGGAGGCACGGAAACGTTCGATCGCTGATATTCGTTCCCGTCTGCCCTTTCCTGCAACATCGTATTCCTTTACGCCCTCAGAGTGATCATGCGACGTGCAGAACAGCTCCTCTGAAAACAACCACTGGGTGCATGCTGTATGTCTTTCCCTCCACTGACTTTTTTTCAGAAAGAACTCGTCTAACACCTGGTAATAAAAATAACGTAAGTTCCACTCTTCGCTACTATTGTACACAGCACAAATCTCACAGAAGAAGGCACTATTTTTTAGTAGACGCACCTATTATTGTAAAAGAAGCAGAACTATCTTATTTTCTTTATAGTTTATATCTAAAGTTAGGAATCTGCCCCTCCTAATAGTTTCCTGGAGACGTTACGACAGGAAGACTCTAAATACATAAATTTTTGAACAAACCAACCAAAGACCTTCCCTGTTCCCCACAGCTGCTAGATTAGCCACCGACCGAAGCCTGCAGCATCACAATATCTTAAAAGTAGTTTATGTGGGTGGAAAGAAAGATCCCGTCCCATTAAGTTACCGAAATGTTTCATACAGCGTATCTTATTATTCACTGGTAAATGAGTGCGATCGAACAGAGCATCTTCACAATTAGCGGACTGACTTGAGGTAATGCTTTTAACAGAATTCTGGGCGATGAAATTCACGCCAAAAGTCAACAGGAAACGTAGCTAATGCTGAAAATATACATAACGTACTAGTATTATTTACGGTTAGCAGAACTCTGAATTTTCACTTACGGTGCCATTTCGTCGTTTGATGATGCTGCGGAAATCCAGAAAGGATTGGAATATGGTTCCTATAACTACATAGTGGAACCCAGAGACCATAACCAAACAATCCTATGTCGGGTTGCAAGATTTGTTGTAGGCATTTGGAACCTGACAACGTCTGGTGGCAATGTTACTGAGCGATATGACGTGACATGAATACAAGCACGTAGGGAGAATGGAAAGTTTAGAGGTGTTCGGTAAGAGTGTGGTAGTGTGGTGCAGTTAAAAAAAGGATCCCGAAAAAGACACCAGACAAAAAATTCTTTTGTAATGCCTAATCAGTCGCACAAGTCGGTAGACATCTTGCGATTCAGAAACACTCTGCTGGAGTCGTAACTGATCTTAACTTCCCAAGTGGAAGTAGTGCCCCACAGATGCTCAGTGACGACTAAAAGAACAGGTCTGGAATAATTACGACCTTTTTCTCGCAATCGCCAGTGGGGTGAATTCGGAGAATCGTGGTCCCAGGAATATCTTGCGACGGTTCTGCTTCCACCAAATATCCGACATCTAGATCATGATAGGAGGGTAAGAGATATTAGGTGGCATTTGCAGGTACACTACCATTTTTCCTTAGCTGCATCCGCGAATTGATTTTGGACAGAATAACGCAAATTTTGCGTAAAGTACACTGCGCAGCGCAATATAACGTCAGCTGCAGAATGATTATTTAGAGGTGTAGCCTCAAAAAGTCACTAGGTTTTCAAAACAATTTTGCTTTGTCGCAACAAGGTAACGTTGCGTGAGGAATGACAAGGAAAGTAAACAAGCCCCTCGCGAACAATGAAGTGTTTAGAGAGGGAGCTCAAAGCTGGATTGAGAAATGAAGTAATTTTTACCTACAATGATTACCATACCTACAACACTAAAGGAGAAAATTATATTTATTACCCATCATTAAAGCTGTCAGTGGCTAACAAATAAGTTAAATCTACTACAACGATAATTTGTGATCATTTGCACAATTCCATAATATGTCTGTCAGGTAGCAAATCAAGTTTTCAATATAACCTAAAATAATTTCTGGTAGACCGCTTTTTCCATTCCATGGGTGAATTTCTGTTTAAAGAACATGAAGCCAGTATAAAAGTGTGGTTTTCAAGTTTGGTAGCATGACTGGGACTAAAAATAACGCTTTCATTTATTTTAACACTAATGGTTTCACTTCACATCACTTCGATAAGAGAATAGTTTGAATTCTCTGTGGGACATCTATATAACTAACTGTCAATGTTCTCAATCTGATATTTACTTCGAGAGCTTTAGGGAAATGAAGAAAATCCCAAATATTGATGGCACAACAGATACTAAAGAAGTCCATCTTCCAAATGCAAGTCTTGAACACAGGGACATTTCACTCGGTTGCACAGGAAGATTTCATACAGGACTCTCACGTTCATTAATCTTTATCACCATCAATATCTCGTAACGTCCGCTCCCTGGTGTACTGTCGTGATGAAAGTCATTATCTTCAGTTTCGCTGTTCACTTTCTCTCGTCGTGGACAATGAAAAATGAAATAAAAATGGTTCAAATGCCTCTAAGGATTATTGGACTTAACATCAGAGATCATGTCCCCTATACTTAGAACTATTTAAACCTAACTAACCTAAGGACATCACACACATCTATGCCCGAGGCAGCACTCGAACCTGTGACCGTAACAGCAACGCGGTTACGAACTGAAGCGCCTAGAACCGTTCGGTAACAATGAGAAATGAGTCCATCGGCAAATGGTCAGATCTCGGTGTAGTAGTGCGGAGAAGGATTGTGTTGCCATCATCTGGTGCGTTCATCAGACATACACCTGTGTGGTAACTGTCTCAGTATTCTATTTTCCCTCTTGCTAATATTTAATTCCCTCTCTATTTTAGGCAAACGTTAACGAGTCTATGCACATACGGAACGAATTACAAATCTGTTCTTAATCGGGTGGTGCAGGTTTCATATCGAAGGTTTGCCTAAATAACTAAAGGCGAGTGCTTATTTCGAGAAGGTCTCATCCAGCTTCTTGTTAGAATTTTGGGCCGATTGCAGAAAGACAAGGCTACGACGAAGGTGATGAAGAACTTAGGAACTTGGAATAAAGAAATGCTCAACATCAAGTTTGGACACTAGGCTGTAGTATAAGAACCAAAAGGAAGTCTAGGAAGATTAGCCCTGACAATCAGAGGGACCACTTCATACAACGTATTGATACGGAAATGAGGAAGCAGTTCGTTGACGTTGACGTCTGGAGGAAAGCATTGCGAGTTAGTGAATTGCGGACCATCAGATGTCCAGAGAGAAAGAGTAGAAGTCGTGGTGTTAAACAATGTTAATAACTGATTGGACAGGTCAACAGTGAAAGGGAGAAATACTAAAAACCAAACGCTAGGAACGACGTGTATGGAAGTCTCTTTCCATAAGAGACAGATCTATGGAACATCTGCTGTATCGTCCTGGGAGTACTGGAAGGAAGAGTAACGGGGCAAACTGCCAGATCAGTCGTCGAAGATCCCCGATATTTCGGCGAAAAATCGTTCCGCCATCATCAAGTAATGCTGAAGGAATTACGTGTGCCCTCGCCAACCACACGTCGTGATCTGTGGGAGTTTTAACATCATAGATTAAGGGTCGACCTGTGACAGCAATCGCACAACTTACGTACGGGCCGCTAGACGCCGCCGCGAGCGCTGAGAGTGCATTGCGGTCGCAGGCGCGCGTGTTTCGTACGGGCCGTGAGGTGCCGCCACGAGCGCAACCGTATGTAATTGCCGACGGAGTCGGCCAGCTCTCATTTTGTTGGCATCTCATTTTTGCCTATTCTCTTATTTGCTTAGTTGCTTAGCTCTTATTCGTTTATGGCTCCTGTTATTGTGCTCTCTTTCAGCCATTCTGATTGTCTTGATTTACTCCCAATTGAGAAGTGTTCATTTTGGGATTTCACTTTTGCATAATTCCCATTTAGCTAATAATGTGCTCCTTAGCTTTTTACACTTGAATTGATTAACATAGTTCATGTACTGTTTGTTCATTTCAGCCTGTTTGTATTTTGATGTTCTTTAAATACCGTAATAATTATCGGAAGCATTTCTTCCCTTAAATTAGTGTAAAGTATTCTCGATGTAGGATTTGTTCTGCGACACAGGTGTAAGGTTTTGAATGTAAATTATATACGAAACTGTGCTATAAAAGTAGATTTTTTTTCAGTTTTTACTACATCAGACGACAATTTAGTGATATGAGGAAGAAATTTGAGGGGCGAAAACATGGAAATAGTCTTAAGTGATCCCCTTTAAAACTAAAAATATGTGTGACACTGAAAGACGTGACACTGTAGGCACCGAAAAAAATATATATATATAATTATACGTCTCAGAGTGGGGAGGGGGAGGGAGGGGTAACAGGCACATGACTTCGGTGGAGATGGGGAGAGGCTCTAGTGTCTTTTTTTAAATGAACACACCGCTATTTGAATGCATTGTTGTTTATTTAATTACGACCCCAATTCGACCTTTTATGCCATTTTCAAATAACTGAGTTTTAAAGTTGCATAAAAGGACGAAGCCTAGGCCGCAATGAAGTAAACAAAAATATAGTCAAATAGCTGTGTGTTGGTTTAAAAATTATTGTTGCTCAGCAACATGAACAACTTTTTATAGACTCAGTTGCATCCAACCGCCTCCCTGTCGCATCTGGTGTCCCGTTGTCGCGTTCTATTTTGATGGAGTTTAGCATTGGCTCTCATGCCGTGCTAAGTAGGAACCCCGTGTTCACGAAGAAAAAATTACCAGTCACACGAATTTCTATCGCATCTTTGAAAGTAAGAGTCCCAAAATTTTTCAGTGTTAGCCAGGACTTTCATTTACTGACAATTCAACTGTATTGGACAAACGATCCACACAATCAAAGCTCGATGTATAGAACACGAACGCCACACTCGCTTACTGCAGCCCAACAAGTCTGCAACAGCAGAACACTGCATTGAAAATCGGTAGAAACTGAAAGACCAGCAAAAGAAACTCCTGTGATGTTTGAAACATTCCCGGCGTACTGACTTACGGCAGGTCTCCCGTGTTTTTATGGAACAAAAGAAACTCCTGGCTAGAACAAGTAAATTTTAGGACTCTTTTTGCGAAGATGCGATTGAAATCCACGTGACTGATAATTTAATCAATGGAGACTTGGGCTCTCAGCTGGCTAAAGCACTGGAGTCAATTCTAAGCTCCTTCAAAGCAGTACGCGGGATCCGACGGACGAAGAGTGGATGGCAACTGAGACTCTCGCCCCTACCAGCGGAGCCGCAGTTCTCCCCCCCCTCCCCCCCCCCGTCGCCACCACACTGTGTGGAGGAGGCGAGGGGGATGGGAAGACATAAATGCTGCCAGCGCACAGCAGACAAATATTCCATCAGCACTACCTCATGATCGCGAAACCGTTATTCGCCGAAATATTGTGGACCGTCGACGACTGGATCCTACAGTAAACCAGAGAATCTCCGAAGCTGCTTTTTGTTTGACGAGACGTTGCGCCGATCTTCCTTCTTTCCACCCTGGTCTTGTATCAAAAGCAGCGTATTTTGGGGAAGTATTCTATGAACTACAACCCTGAGTGGGCAGTGATTAAATCAGTTTCGTCCCGGCGGCTTACCGTTTCTTCCCGCTCAAGCGACGCTGGTAGCCCTGGTGCTTAAAACCCTGTGCTCCGCCATGCGACGTAGCACGCCACCTCCGGCAGTTGGTAAGTCTTTAAGACCAGCCAGACGCGCGCAAGATGCTGCCAAAGAGGAACGCCGCGGCGGGTGAAACTTTCCCTTCAACCGACGAAACTGGGTCACCAGGCGAGATTTATGACCGCGTGTCCACGGTGCACACCGGGCGCGGGCTGTCGTTGGCCTCTGGAGCTCAAGAACGCTGCTGAATGTCGCCTGTGGACGTGGTCGTAGATATTATGGCGAAAGCATCGCTCAAGGCAGCAACTACACGTGGCCCCTTTATCGGTTCAATACGAATTCGGGTGCAGTTACATTCAGCATACTTTCGGATGGTAGGACGGATGTGCTCCTACAATTGTAATCATACACTGTGAGATGCAAGTACACTCTGTATCGAAATACACTTGTACTTCCATGAGTCTGAACCGTGAATTTATTTTCAAAGAATATTCTTAAATTTTCTGATATTTACTAGCGATACATCAAGAACATTCACACATTTAATCACACTAAGTGAGCATCGATGTAGTTTCCAGGGAGTAACATCAAATCAAAATGAAATTCCTATTAACAAATGGGAATGTTATTCCTAAAAGTTCTTTTTTTTTACGAAACATATTTAAAATAATAAGCAGAAAGCATCCTCTAAATATCAAGTTACAATTTATTCAGAGGAAGAAATTTTTGAGTGTATGAGCTTTCGGGCTGAGAACCTTGCCGCTCCCTTTTGACACGGTCCTAGTCACGACCGCTCACAACAACCTCTGAAAGACTACACAGGTGCACATCTGCAACCCACCAGATTACCTTAAAGTAAAAGTTTTAATAATTCACAAAAGCACACAAACTACGCACCCCGTAGGAGGGATAGAAATGGTACAAAACACTGAAATTGGAATATTAACTTGCCACCGAGGCTGCAACTTGATTTTAACTTCTAAGGAAAGTCTTACGGTGGAAGGGTAGCAGCATTATATACTAAAATGACCATTTAAATAAAAGCCCATGAAATGCAATCTTACACAAAATTTACAAGGTTGGCCAAACATGCTCTACAGTACACATACGAGGTGCGGCTAGAAAAAAACCGGACTGATGCTGGAATAAACATTTATTTACAATTATTTACAATTTCATGTTATCTCCTTCAATGTACTCTCCTCCTTGGTCTCTACACCGCTCCATACGAATTTTCCACTGTTCATAGCAATGCTGCAGATCATTTTCGGTAAGTCCATACATTACTTCCGTCGCTTTTTCTTTTACTGCTTCAACAGTCTCAAATCTAGTTCCTTTCAAAGCTGACTTGACTTTAGGGAAAAGAAAAAAGTCACAGGGGTCCAAATCACGTGAGTAGGGTGGATGATCTAAGATGGGAATGTTGTGTTTTACCAAAAACGTCTTCACTGGCAACGCACTGTGAGCTGGGGCATTGTCTTGGTGAAGGATCCATGACTTTTTTCTCCACAAATCGTTCCGTTTTCTCCGTACTCGCTCACGTAGGGTAGCCAGGACGCTAATGTAGTAATGCTGATTCACTGTTTGTCCCTCTGGTACCCAATCAATGTGCACAATCCCTTTGATGTCAAAAAAAAACAATCATCATTGCCTTGAATTTCGATTTTGACATTCGTGCTTTTTTTTGTCATGGAGAACCAAGAGTTTTCCAATGCATCGATTGGCGTTTAGTTTCGGGATTGTAAGTAAAAAACCACTATTCATCGCAAGTAATAACATTTTGTAAGAAGGTGAGATCACTTTCAATGTTTTCCAGGATGTCAGAACAAATCATTCTTCGGCGTCCTTCTGTTCAATTGTGAGACACTTTGGAACCATTTTTGAACACACTTTGTTCACGTTGAAACTTTCATGAAGAATCTGCCTAACACTTTCCTTGTCAACTCCTGTTAACTCAGACACTGCTCTGATTGTTAAACGGAGATCTTGTGGAACAAGTTTACCGATATTTTCAATGTTTGCATCAGTTTTTGCTGACAATGGTCTACCAGTGCGAGTGTCATCACTGGTGTCTTCGCGGCCATCTTTAAATCGTTTAAACCACTCAAACACTTGTGTTCGCGATAAACAATCATTGCCGTACACTTGTTGTAACATTACAAACGTTTCACTTGCAGATTTTCCTAGTTTGAAACAATATTTGATGTTAACACGCTGTTCTTTCTGTACACTCAACATTTTCCGACGCACAGACAAAACGTCAACTACTTAAAACAGACGCTACGGGCAGACTGAGTGCAGGAGGCAGATGAAACTCGAGCAGTAGGCGGAGCGAGAGTCACGTGACAGGCGACGCGGCTTTCAGCCTTATTGCTTTCGTTTTATTGTTTCACCAGTACTAGTCCGGTTTTTTTCTAGCCACACCTCGTATACCGCCTCTCAAAATGATAGGCAAGATAAAACATATTTCAGGTATTGGGCTGTTACGCTCCAAGCAATAAATTCGTTAACACATCAAATCCGACAAACATGACAGAGGCAGCTACGAACGACAGACAGACACCAACTGCCTAACAAATGCGGACGACAGACAGACGAACAAGCTGGGGACGAGAGACTGACCAAGAAGACAAGTGGAATTTAAAAATAAATCACATCACATATCACCAAACATTTAACTTCTAATAAGCAGCGATTTCTGGCGAAGACCTGGCGCAGCACCCCCAAGACGCACTCCCGAACCGTCCGCTGCCAGCCGCTTCAGCTGACGCAGGAAGGAGCACCGATCTCCCGTCACACGGTGTCGCAGTTCGCGCCGGCCAGACCGATGTCGCGGGTTGACTCCTGTTGCTCTTGTGTCGGCTGCGAAGCCACTACCCCTCGCTATACGGCGCAGCCCACTGGACTCGACGTGGCGACCTCAAATGCGCCGACGCTCAAGGCGGGCAAGTCAACTTGTGTCTCAGTGCGCGACCGACCAACCGATCGATCCAACCGCCAATGACCATTGCCTGAGCAAACTCGAGCAGACTGGCGGCCTAACGCGCAGACTCAGATGCAGGAACTAAGCCGCGACCGGGCGACCACTCGCTGAGTTCTCTTACTGGCGGAGTGGAAAGACTCTCATTTGCCAGGCTTTAAATATTGATCCGAACGAAAGACATGTTAGCACTCCGACCGACAGACAGACACTCACTGCCTGACAAATACCGACGAGAGACAGACTAGCAAGCTGGGGACGAGAGACTGACGGAAACTCACCTCGACTGTCCCACTGACCGACACACTGAGCAGCTCATAGCGCTTCTTAAATGCACATGAACAGGCAACCTTCCCCCTTCCTCACCAGAGGGAGAAACCAAAGCTGCGATTGCCACAGCGGCGCCACCGCCAGAAACGGAGGGCGACTGCTTCACACTATGCGCTGCGGCGCGCTCTTCAAAACAGCAATTTTTTACCACGGCTCAGAGTTGAAAGTAGTTACACTGTTCCATTGCAACCTACGGAAATTGTATTGCACCACAAGGTGAATGTACTATTTTCTATGCTCTGCGACTTGTGAGCAAGTGAAGTTAGAATATTTTGTAATCCAACCGCTGAGGCCTGTGTTTGTGACCGATATGCAGTACTTAGTTTAAGAAAGCTGTATCCATTGTTTTAAGTATCGCCTGGTGACCTAGAGTATCATCTGCTCTCTCACATGCTTTGGTGTATGGCTTCCTGAGTTCGTTTCTTGTTCGGCTGTGTTCAATCAATATTTCACATGCCCAGTTTTGGTTAAAGATTATTTGTTTTAGTTACATTGACTGGTGTAAAATAATTTTGTTTATTGTGAGAACGTTCCTTAAAATTCTATGCCACGGCTGACCAACTTATAAGAGAATTCCTTGCTACTTTTTAAAGATTGTGCCGTGATAGATTCTTAGTTGACAATAAGGTACAAAGGTGACATAGGTGTCAGACCTCCTGACAGATAACTTATGATTAAGATTGTTTTAAGAAATAATGTTATGCTAAATTATAATCAAAATTATAGCGGTTCCAGTACCATCACTAATAAGAAAGTTACTGAGAGTACACCTCATCTGCGCTTATTACACATTTTCATAATAACGAAGAGGGATACAGCACTCAACAGAAAAAAACTTATTTAAAGCTTTTAAACCAAAGTGACATAAACAGACACAGAAACAGGAAACTCATCAGACCGCTGTAATATTTATTTAGCGTATGGCATTAAGTAGATTTCAGTATCTGATCACGTTATTCTAGATTACACAATATTACATTTATTCACAGACAAACATCTAGTCCTTGTATATATATATACAATGGATTTTTGGGATGCTATGAGGAATTCTTCAAAGTCGCCATTGAACGCTCTGGCACTGCATTCTTCTCTGATGTGTTGGATGGTTTGCTTAGGCGCATCGCAGTTACATGCTGGCGAAGACTGCAGTTCCCACTTGAAGACGGAGTCAGCACATCTTCCATGACTAGTTCTTAGTCGGTTCAGAGTTCATCAGATCTTGCCGCGCTGATCAAACCCAGGAACCGCCTCGGTAATACAAGGCATTAGGTGGCAAGTTATTGGGGCATTTTGGAGATATTCTCCTCTGCAAGGGATGATGTTAGCCCCAGTGAGGCTGTAGAGAGGGAGAGGAGGATGTCTCGAACGAAGCCTCTTGATACTCAGATCAGGCAAATCGAGGTGTACCGGTAGTTCAGGGTTTGCTTCTATCATCTTCCATTCCCTGACCAAGCTGCTTCTCGTCGTATTTTGAGGGTGGTATATGACTCAGGACAGGTAGCCATAGGCTAGGTGTAGACCTAACGGTTCCTGAAATAATGCGCATGGTGTTGTTATGTTCGACATCGATTTTGTTCACATGACTACTCAAATGGTTCAAATGGCTCTGAGCACTATGGGACTCAACTGCTGTGGTCATAAGTCCCCTAGAACTTAGAACTACCTAAACCTAACTAACCTAAGGACAGCACACAACACCCAGCCATCACCACGCAGAGAAAATCCCTGACCCCGCCGGGAATCGAACCCGGGAACTCGGGCGTGGGAAGCGAGAACGCTACCGCACGACCACAGGATGCGGGCTCACATGACTACTGTTTAGCCATATTGGCGCTCAGCACTCTGCCGCAGAGTATACCAGGCTCGGCGCAGTAATAAAAAGGACATAACATCCTATGGTAGATAGTAAGTATTCTCGTTCTTCGGGAGGACTATGTCGTACATGCATCCACAAACGTAAAAGGAAATAACTTCATTGGCCAAAAACACAGCAGCTGAAAAAGAATATTTCCAACACTTCAAATAATAAACAATAAAAATTATCCTTATAAGAGACAGAAACTTAATAAATACAGGCATATGCACCTGCACAGTCAGTCCCACTACAGCGATCCCACTATTACACAACCCCCCCCCCCCCCCAAACACAACATTCCAACGACACTATTTCAGCGAGCAAGCCTCACACTCTCATTTCGGAGGAGAGTGGTTCACGTCTCCTTAATAGCAACCAGATTTAGGTTTCAGTGCCTTACCAAGATTGTTGCTTGGATGGTCTCTTTGATCTGAACTTGACCGAAATCCTGTTCCGTCCTACCTCTGTCCAAGTTTTTCCACATTTATAGTCACCTGTTCGCCCTCGGAACATTAACCCCAATAATTTCCTTCCTTCCAAGCCACCGTCTATAATTTGTAACTAGCTATCCAGTCTCAGTTAACGAAGCAGGCGTGACGAAAACGTGATTGACAGTTCTTTGAAGTGCAGATCAATGGAAATGTTCAAATAAAGGAGTTCGAGTCCAGAAGTGCTCTTAGAGAAGTCAGTGGAAACACATAAAAAAGGCTTAAATATAAGGGTTTATGCTACGTCCTTTGCTTATAACCGATGTTGATCTAAAAGTTATTCTATAAAATATTATTCACTTGATCCCAAACAACTAAATAGGAAAATATTTGTAGTCAAGTAAATAATTATTATGATAATCTCCTTCATAGATCATTGAAATGCCTAGAACTCTTACTTGAAACATGTTTCAGTGAAAACAAAAATGAACTTCAATTTCTGCAGCCCGGTATAGCCATTGTAGGCTACAAGACAATACACAGGAAGAAAGGCTTCAGACATTGAAAATAGATATTACCAGCTTCAGCCGACATCAGACAAGGATGAGGAGAAGCGATATAATTGAAAAGAGAATGAAAACATGGTCCGAGTAGGCTATATTCTGTATATTACGCGTGAAATTGGCTAGTTTCAACCGTGGGTCACGCTCAAGCATTTATTTTAACCTTCGCGCTTCATTTCACATTCCAATTTATTGCTGGTACATGTGGACACGTATACAGCGTATTTCTGTGCGTATCGGGCACAAAAACAATACAACAGTGTACATGATTCACGTTCTCTGTAGTGGTACTGATCGCGTATGTGCGTATCGCAGTGCATTTATTACTTTCTTAGATTGTGTTTTTTAAAATTATGTATCATGTTTGATTCAGGAAACTCATTGTAATTTTTTCTGCCAAGAACGCACAGAAGTATGATGCATGTCAGTCCACATGTACCAGCGATGAATTAGAAGGCGATGTTACATTATGTGCTTCGTACTGAAAACAAAATACAGTCCGCCTGGATCATGTTTTCATTTTCAGAAAACGTTGAGGCTGTGGATTCCACAGAAATAAATTTTTTAAAATACATTTGAATGTTAAGCGCGAGTAATCAGTTTGGAATGGACAATGTTGTTGCCTAAACTAACATTGGAGTAGACTTATTCTTCATTTCATGATCGGAAGAATTCCAACGTCAGATGAAGTGACCCGTTTCTGTAAAATATCTGGTGACGGTGTCAGAAAATAAACATTTTAAATATGCATTCTGAAGGCGAGTAAAAGTTATCTTCTTTTCAGAAAATTACATCACAGCTGAAAACATCAGGGAAACATAAGGGCCAGCCGCTGTGGAAGAGCGGTTCTACGCGATTCAGTCTGTAACCCCTCTGCTGCAGCGGCCGCACGTTCGAATCCTGCCTCGGGCATGGCTGTGTGTGATGTCCTTAAGTTAGTTAGGTTTAAGTAGTTTTAAGTGTAGGGGACTGATGACCTCAGATGTTAAGTCCCATTGTGCTTAGAGCCATTTGAACAGTTTTGGTAACATAAGGACAGAATTTACTAACATCTATATGAAATTTAAAAAATCTCTCCACCGTATTCATTTTCAAACTACTTAATTAGAGAATCACTAACCAAAACGGCCTTGCTGTGTAGGTACTGCGAACGGCTGAAAGGAAGGGGAAACTACGGCCGTAATTTTCCCGAGGGCATGCAGCTTTCTAGATTAAGAAGAAGTAAACCTACGTTTCTAGCATTTGTAGACTTAGAGAAAGCTTTTGACAATGTTGACCGGAATACTCTCTTTTAAATTCTGAAGGTGGCAGGGGTGCAATACAGGGAGCGAAAGGCTATTTACAATTTGTATAGAAACCAAATGGCAGTTTTAAGAGTCGAGGGACACGACAGGGAAGTAGTGGTTGGGGAGGGAGTAAGACAGGGTTGTAGCCTCTCCCCGATATTATTCAATCTGTCTATTGAGCAAGCAGTGAAGGAAACAAAAGAAAAATTCGGAGTAGGTATTAAAATCCATGGAGAAGAAATAATAACTTAGAGGTTCACCGATGAAATTGTAATTCTGTCAGAGGCAGCAAAGGACATGGAAGAGCAGTTGAACGGAATGGACAATATCTTGAAAGGAGGATATAAGATGAACATTAACAAAAGCAAAACGAGGATAATGGAATGTAGTCGAATTAAGTCGGGTGATGCTGAGGGAATTAGATTAGGAAATGAGACACTTAAAGTAGTAAAAGAGTTTTGCTATTTGGGGAGCAAAATAACTGATGATGGTCGAAGTAGAGCGGATATAAAACGTAGATTGGCAATCGCAAGATAAGCGTTTCTGAGGAAGAGAAATTTGTTAAAATCCAGTATAGATTTCAGTGTCAGGAAGTCGTTTCTGAAAGTATTTGTATGGAGTGTAGCCATGTATGGAAGTGAAACATGGACGATAAATAGTTTGAACAAGAAGAGAATAGAAGCTTTCGAAATGTGGTGTTGCAGAAGAATGCTGAAGATTAGATGGGTAGATCACATAACTAATGAGGAGGTATTGAATAGAATTGGGGAGAAGAGGAGTATGTGGCACAACTTGAACAGAAGAAGGGATCGTTTGGTAGGACATGTTCTGAGGCATCAAGGGATCACAAATGTAGTATTGAAGGGCAGCGTGGAGGGTAAAAATAGTAGAGGGAGACCAAGAGATGAATATCCTAAGCAGATTCAGAAGGATGTAGGTTGCAGTACGTACTGGGAGATGAAGAAGCTTGCAGAGGATAGAGTAGCATGGAGAGCTCCATCAAAGCAGTCTTAGGACTGAAGACCACAACAACAATTAGAGGACAGAACAGCATCGGTGAACCCCTGTGATTATGTAGCAAGGCATGATGATTGAAGGAGTTATGAAAGGGGGCCATAACAGACCCGTATCAAGATCACACCCGCAAAGTGAGCAAAACAGAGCACCTGCTTCTGTGAATTACCCGCCTACCCGAGGGTGGCTGTCACGAACTTTGTGATGGAATTTGTAACCGCAGCCTCTCGTGTGCCGAGTACGTAATGAGCGTCACAACCAAGAAGCACACGGGAAGACGCATTAGCGAACGGGGTGGGCGGAGTGAGGTGGGCGCTGACGTATGCGGGCCATGGTTCATTCTAACGCGGCTTGTGGAGGCACAGTAGCAGTGGCCATAAAGCTTCTCTCCGTGAATCACCTGTTCCGGCGACATGGACCGTCATTACCATAATCGCTGACGGCACATCTTGCCGCAGTCTTCAGTCACAGTTAACGTGATTTAACATTGAGATGCTGGCACAGGGTAAAGGAAGTGGAGTCGACTAAGAGTAGTAGCTCTGATTTTTAAATCATAGTTTGTGAGAATGAAGTACTATATGCCCTATTTCAGTACAGTTCACAAAA
This sequence comes from Schistocerca serialis cubense, assembly GCF_023864345.2. Taxonomy (NCBI): domain Eukaryota; kingdom Metazoa; phylum Arthropoda; class Insecta; order Orthoptera; family Acrididae; genus Schistocerca; species Schistocerca serialis. Next base: position 736,520,054 of record NC_064643.1, on the reverse strand, counting down.
CTACATGCTTGTGGCTTTTCCATTGTATGCTTGAAATATGATTGCTTCAAGATGAATGCAAATAAATATAATATAACACATTTTCTTGAGACTCAGAAGCTTACGTCCACGAATCAGCAGGATTTAGAATGTACCGCTCTTGCTAAACTCAGTTTGTTCTTTTCTCACATGACATACTGCGGACTATGGATGAAGAGCAACAGGCAGATTCCATATTTCTAGTTTTCCGGGAAGCATTGGGTACGGTGCCCCAGTGCATGCTCTTAATGAACGTACGAGCATATGGAATAAGTTCACAGATATGTATGTGGTTCGAATACTTTTTAAGTTGTAGAAGCTAGGATATTTTCCTCGACCGCGAATGTTCATCGGAGACAGGGATATTGTCAAGAGTGCCTCAGGGACGGAATTGTACACTGATAACCTATCACAATTATAAAATACTGTCACTTCAAGTCTGTATATGTTCGTAGATACAAGCGGTGGGTCCGCGAGACAGCAGTCTCACTTCGCTCTACCGCGTGTGAAGTGGCGTGCACTTTTAAGTAGACCGGGAGCGCAGAAGTACACAGGCCGTCGGCGATCCCCCTGTGTCGTGGCATCGCGTCATTGGACCGTAGTCGGTAGGTTACTACTTCCCGCATATGCAGGGTGAGTCACCTAACATTACCGCTGGATATATTTCGTAAACCACATCAAATACTGACGAATCGATTCCACAGACCGAACGTGAGGAGAGGGGCTAGTGTAATTGGTTAATACAAACCATAAAAAAATGCACGGAAGTATGTTTTTTAACAGAAACCTACGTTTTTTGAAATGGAACCCCGTTAGTTTTGTTAGCACATCTGAACATACAAACAAATACGTAATCAGTGCCGTTTGTTGCATTGTAAAATGTTAATTACATCCGGAGATATTGTAACCTAAAGTTGACGCTTGAGTACCACTCCTCTGCTGTTCGATCGTGTGTATCGGAGAGCACTGAATTACGTAGGGATCCAAAGGGAACGGTGATGGACCTTAGGTACAGAAGAGACTGGAACAGCACATTACGTCCACATGCTAACACCTTTTTATTGGTCTTTCTCACTGACGCACATGTACATTACCATGAGGGGTGTGGTACACGTACACACGTGGTTTCCGTTTTCAATTACGGAGTGGAATAGAGTGTGTCCCGACATGTCAGGCCAATAGATGTTCAATGTGGTGGCCATCATTTGCTGCACACAATTGCAATCTCTGGAGTAACGAATGTCGTACACGCCGCAGTACATCTGGTGTAATGTCGCCGCAGGCTGCCACAATACGTTGTTTCGTGTCCTCTTGGGTTGTAGCCATATCACGGTACACATTCTCCTTTAACGTACCCCACAGAAAGAGGTCCAGAGGTGTAAGATCAGGAGAACGGGCTGGCCAATTTATGCGTCCTCCACGTCCTATGAAACGCCCGTCGAACATCCTGTCAAGGGTCAGCCTAGTGTTAATTGCGGAGTGTGCAGGTGCACCATCATGCTGATACCACATACGTTGACGCGTTTCCAGTGGGACATTTTCGAGCAACGTTGGCAGATCATTCTGTAGAAACGCGATGTATGTTGCAGCTGTTTGGGCCCCTGCAATGAAGTGAGGACCAATGAGGTGGTCACCAATGATTCCGCACCATACATTTACAGTCCACGGCCGCTGTCGCTCTACCTGTCTGAGCCAGCGAGGATTGTCCACGGACCAGTAATGCATGTTCCGTAGATTCGCTGCCCTGTGGTTTGTGAAAGCCGCTTCATCGGTAAACAGGTAGAACTGCAACGCATTCTCTGTTAATGCCCATTGACAGAATTGCACTCGATGATTAAAGTCATCACCATGTAATTGCTGATGTAGCGACACATGAAACGGGTGAAAGCGGTGACGATGCAGTATGCGCATGACACTCCTCTGACACAGTCAACCAGCTCTCGCAATGTCCCGTGTACTCATGTGTGGGCTCATGGCAACAGCAGCTAACACACCAACTGCACTCGCTTCTCCTGTGACGGGCCTGTTACGGACCCGTTTGCGTGCTACGACCATACCTGTTGCATACAGTTGGCGGTAGATGTTTTGCAATGTGCGGCACGTTGGATGCTCTCTGTTCGGGTACCGTTCTGCATATACCCTGCAGGCTTCAGCTGCATTTCGTCGACACTCGCCGTAGATGAGTATCATCTCCGCCTTTTCAGAGTTTTAATACACCATGGTCACAGTACCTACAACACTACACTATCACAGACGTCTGATAACACGGTGTACTACAGTTGGTCTGCGTGCGGAGATGAATGCAGAATAACAATAGCAGGAAGCGCTACATGCGGACACTACTACAGCTAGACCAAACCGCAACAGTGCATTACAGCCACACTCGTAAACACGGTCGTCATCGTAAAAATGTCCCTGCAGATGCTGCTCGCCGACCGTGGCCCGTATTTGTTACAACACGCAACTGAACGTCGGAGGTTTCAAGCGTCAACTTTAGATTACAATATCTCCGGATGTAATGAACATTTCACAATGCAACAAACGGCACTGATTACGTATTTGTTTATATGTTCAGATGTGCTAACAAAACTAACGTAATTCCATTTTAAAAAAGTAGGTTTGTGTTAGAAAAACATAGTTACGTGCATTTTTGTATGGTTTGTATCAAACAATTACACTAGCCCCTCTCCTCACGTTCGGTCTGTGGAATCGGTTTGTCAGTATTTGATGTGGTTTACGAAATATATCCAGCGGTAACGTTAGTGATTCACCCTGTATATATATAGAAATTAGGGCTCAAATGTTCCACGTAGATACTAGTTTTTCCCTCGTTCTGTTTGCGAGTAGAACAGAAAAGACTAGTAGTGGTACAGTGTACCCTCGGCCTAGCACCGTACGACGGCTTGCGGAGTATCTGTGTGGATGTAGATGTGGAGACGTTGAGGACTGTACTACTTATGCGTCAGTAAAGTATGTTCGACTAATCATGGACTCATAGCCAAACAGCCAGCCTTCTGTGAAAGACAGGTACTAAATATCAATTAGGTAAACGGCAGTATTGTGACGTACATCGTGTACTTCCCCTACACGATGTTGTAAATGAGATCTATGGGTTCATAAAGGCAATTAGTGCTTCGGCTTGGTATAAGTGCCTTTGAAATGGCTGCGCTCACCATTTTCGTCCTGGATGTTATCACAGGTAAGTAACACAATAACAGTATACTATTGTATAATGCTCAAGTTTTGCAACGTCTTCTGTATGAGACCAAGAAAACATAGGACAGAAGGTGGCCACATGGAAATAGCTCATTGTTTATCAACATTCTCGTGTCACCCAGGATTAACATGAAGAGCTGATCATCACACGGGCTGTATTACCCCAGGCAGAACGACTAACTCTTTCCACAGGATGTCATCGGATTTTGTGTTGTGCTGCGAGATGTAATTTCCTTCAGATATCACTATGAGGCGTTTCCTCTCGTATGCCGTCTCAGAGGTTTCGTAGCGTTGGCCGAAGAACCGCTTGCAAATGATTGAAATGGCTCTAAGCACTATGGGACTTACTACCTGATGTCATCAGTCCCCTAGACTTAGAGCTAATTAAACCTAACCAACCTAAGGACATCCCTCACATCCATGGCCGAGGCTGGATTCGAACCTGCGACCATAACAGCAGCGCGATTCCGAACTGAAGCGCCTAGAATCACTCGGCAACAGCGGCCGGCAGCCGCTTTCAGCTACGATTAGAATCGACACAGACTTTGTTGGTGAAACAGCATTATTTCTAAGCACTGGAAAGGTATCCATTGATATACCGTGGTGGCATAGAGGATAGAGCACGAAATTCAGATCATGGAGGTTACAGGTACAATTCCAGATAGGAGAGTTTCCTCATTCCACAGCGTATAGCAAGGCACCAAGAGCACACATACTCCTACTAAATGAATACGAGGATGTTTCCCAGCGATAAAAGGTGGCCGGGGTGAAGCACACGCCGCCCTCGTCCTCCTAGTACCACAGCGAAGAAAGGCTGTGCTCTACCAACAAGAAGGACAACAGCTGGGTCACTGGCGTGCGCCACGGACGTACCATCTATATCGATAATCAATTTGTTATAGCAACCCAACTACTGTCAGATCAGATTCGTCCACTATACTGGGAAATCTCAGGTGTTTCAAAATGAATATCGGGATCTGAAAGCTATGTAGCATATATTGCAATCACGGTCCGTGCGGCTCCCCCCTTCGGAGGTTTGAGTCCTAACTCGGGCATGGGTGTGCTGTCTATAGCATAAGTTATTTTAAGTTAGATTAAGTAGTGTGTTGGCTTAGGGACCGATGACCTCAGTAGTTTTGTCCAAAAGACCTTACCACCAATTTCCTATTACAAATACAAAAATTATAAAGATGAAAGAACAACTCTGCCAACTTTTATTATGTGTTCAATACGAGCAGAATTCGTCACACGGTAAACAAGAGTGACTGATGACGTGTTGAACGATTGACACAGTTTTGTCACGCGTAAACCCAACAAATCAGTTCGGATGCCTAGTCATGAATTAGCAATTCCAGTTACACCAATATGGAGTCTTACAACTATTTCCGTATACTTTACGCTCGTCAAAAGCTCTAAAGCCTACAGACTACGGTTTACGTGCTGACTTTGCAAACCAAATGTTGCTGCCAGACGATGAATATTTTCTGGTTCGTGTCGCCTTTAGTGGTGAATCGACATTTCACATAAGTGGAAATATGAACACACACAATGTGCGCATGTGTGTGTGTGTGGGGGGGGGGGGGGGGTCAACATATCCCCACGAGATGGTACAGTTGCAAAGAGACTCTCCTAGACTAAATATTTTCCATAAAGTTTATGGGCCTCTCTTTTGTAGTGAAGTAACTGTAACTGGTGTTTCTTATTTTCATGCGCTATAAATATAGCTCTTTCCTCAGCTCCAACAAGAATAACAGAACTTTGTTTGGCAGGAAAGAGCTGGGTAGCCTCACTGGAATAACTCAGTATCCGATTGGTTTAACGACCTTTCTCCCGACCGCTGGATTGGCCTCTACTTTCATCTTACCTGACGCATGCCACTTTTACCTTCGCGGGGGAGGAGGGGGGGGGAGATTCATACAGGGTCATATGCATGTGCCTTCTCCATCACCTTATCTACCCGGCATGTAAACCAGTACTGAAGCAGTTCTTTCAATAATTACTCCAGACGCTCTCATCAAGGCTAGAGAAGAGCTGGACTCTACTTTAACCTTCTGACGAATTGAACTCACATTGAGCATTTGTAAGAAAAACTATTTAGGTTTCTCTTTCGTTGTGTTATTTACAATTATAAGTTGAATGCAGAAAATGCCACAAAGCCTTAAAACCTCGATGTTCCTCTTGAAACACCCGATGCCGTACCCGGCTACAACATTTTGCCAATCAAATAGGGGTGTAGCGCAGGTAGCCAGAGGTCCGATCCGCTCGGAGCGCTAACTTGGGTGGTCTTATGGCAACAACACACATCAACACGAACCCGCCCGAACGTTTTCAACCAAACGTCCTGCAACCGTCGCCACAGTATGGTGTGTAGCCAGCCATGCTGCTAGAGGCTCGCATGCAGCAGCAAACCGTGCCGCAATCACTTGCACCACTGCTCTTCTGCAAAATCATTTGCCCGCTAAACACCAAGCCAGATTCCTTCCGCTACCGCTATTTAGGTCGCCGCCCGACCGTTCAGCAGCCAATTAACACTCTGTGTGTACACTGTATGTAGCGGTCAATCAGTCGGAAATTATCTTCGCCGAACCGAGCGAGATGCATTTCACGGCACTATCAAAGTAACAAAGCGATCGCCAAGAGAATCGTCTGCTCACTGCTTCGCTCGATTTCGCCTCAGCTGCCCTAGCATTCCCCGCTTCACTAGACGTTCTTCTTGGACAGGAAACGAGAAAAACGACAATTTAGAAGAAGACAGAGGACACTACAGAAAAATGAACAAGGAACTAAGGAAGTTCAAAAATGGTTCAAATGGCTCTGAGCACTATGGGACTCAACTTCTGAGGTCATTAGTCCCCTAGAACATAGAACTAGTTAAACCTAACTAACCTAAGGCCATGACAAACATCCATGCCCGAGGCAGGATTCGAACCTGCGACCGTAGCGGTCTTGCGGTTCCAGACTGCAGCGCCTTTAACCACACGGCCACTTCGGCCGGCAACTAAGGAAGTTATCTGACCAGAGAGAAGTGGATGAGGAAGCGATGTGAGGAGCTAGAGGAACGGGAAAAGAAAGGAAAATTTAAATAAGAAGTGAAGTAGGGGAAGTAGCCAAACAAGGAATGTTAATTAAACACAGGAAGACGAGAGTATGTATATACCAAGAGAGAAGAGTTTAGATCGTTATGTGGATGATTATAAAATGAAGAGAAAATACTTTCAGATTGGTTTTGGAACATGAAGTGGAACAGACTTAAGATGACCGAGGTCCCAAGATACTGAAATGGGGATTGGAGAAAGCAACTGAGAAACTCAGGAAAATAAGAAAGCATTAGCGCAATTTTGTCATATGATGACATGGTTGGAGACAGTGGCTGTTATTTGAAGACAAATGTTGATAGTGTCGGAAAGCAACCAGCCACAAATTTACTTTCAGTTCCTTTAAGTGAAAATATAATCCCTTCCAAACACAGGTCATCTTCAAATCTTACGATATATCATAGCATCTTTGATACTCGTATGTTTGGAAGCTCTTTGTATGTACCTAAACATGTGGTACGTGGTATAAATCTTCTCTGTGACAAATCTAAAGTATTCAGTGAGAAAATTTACATGTGCAATAATAAGAATGCAGCTGGAATATATTCACATCTGTTGGACGAATTTTATGAAAAAAAACACCCCAAACCGACATCTCATGTAAGTCACATGCAACGAATATCTGCAACGCAACAATCTGGGTGTGGCGTGCTTATAATTATGTAATATTTAAACTTTAGGACAATTATTCTGTAATACACACAGCACATATTATACGGAAAGCGTGTAAACCGTCTGAAGATGAATCACAACGATTTTAAGCCGGCAACGGTTCCGTTTGAATAAAGGAACAGAAAGCATTAGACTGTGGTAGAATATCGTTCGAGGCACTCGAAGTCCAAATTCGATAGCCGGACAATTTGGTAGTAAATAGAATTTATGAGACGTTAATATGGTCTCTAGGCCTATATAAGACCAATGGAGAACTACTGTGTAAAGCGTTTATCGCAAAGGAACGCACGTACTATATGATAATTAGTTTGTTAGGTACGTTACAAAAGCTGTAACAGGAGTCATGCTAAAGGCAACTGAAAAGCAACATTGATGAAAATACTGATGAAGACTAGTCCAGGTTCGAAAAGAGCAAAGGAAATTCAAATGATATAAGTTGCACGGGGATCACTAGAGAGAGAAAGCCAGAATCGAAAAAGAAGATGTTCATTTTTTCTATAGATTGGGGTAAAAACGTGCGATAGTGAACTGGAGTACACTGTTGAGAATTGTAACATTGCAGCGAACTGGAAAGATTGGATAATGATGGATATGTACGCAAAACAAAGAGTGAAAATAAGCAATGAGGACGCGATGCATATGAGCGTTGTCCCTGTGAAATTGAATGATATGGAATGATAGCTGCACAAATGAAAACAGGAGGAAGATATCTATAGAAAAGAAAACACTTGAAAAAGTGAAGCCGTTACTTACAGTTACAAGAATTCCGTTGTATGTGAGGAAGAGATTTGTTAATTCTTACGTCCAGAGTGTAGTTTGTAGGTCAGCGAATCAAGGACAGTGAAAAAGAAAAGAGATATACACTTGCAGGCGACGTAGAAGAATGCTTAAACGTGAAGTGGACCTGCACACTTAACAAAGAAAAAGCAACAAAGGAAACAGAAGAAAGTATTATTGGAAGAGTTGAGGAAGAGGAAAATGTTCCTGATGCGTGGGAATTGTCTGCAATATATAATTATGAAGGGAGACATGGAAAGAATGATGAGAAGAGGTAGGTAGAGAGTTGGAATGATGGATGACATTAGAAAAGAAAGAACATACAACCAAATGAAGGATGATGCTGAGAAGAGGACACGATGGATAGTCTCCAGTTGATGTAGTCATAACACGGCTACACTAAATAAGAAGCAGAAGAAGAAGATGATGAAGGCGTGATAGTCAAAATGTTGGCTGACATTGTTCCAGATATTCCTGAATTACAAGTATGGCACCACTTTCTCATCCATAATAGCATTGGTGCCAATGGAAATTGTTTCCTGGGTCTCGCTGATATGTGAAATACTCGTAGGTTTTACACAAAATGCTTCAGGCATTACAGTGAAAACCTCTCTCTATCTCCCTCTCTCTCTTTCGCTCCCTCCACCTCTCTCTATCATACATACACACGCACGCACACGCACACACACACACACACACACACACACACACACACACATTCACGCACGCACGCACACACACATTCACACTCACGTACGTACGCATCCACTTTTATGTAAGTTTATTGCTTGGTCTCATTACCTCTGTTTACTGCGCTTCATGTCATTAACAGAGAATCATTTAAGGGTTGGACGAATATAGCTTTAATTGCATTTCAGTAGCATGGTTAGAACGGCTTCGTTTCCTACATTCAAAAACTTCTATTCGTCAGAGCCACAACGAAAGCATCTGTTTTTAGTTGAGGTAAGATGCTGTGAAGCTTCATGTTAGACTGCTGTAAAATACGGCGCGTTGCATCTGACATTTGGCTGGAAACGCCGCTTGATCTTCTTAGCGTCTGATACCGGATTCACTGCGCTAAAAGGGAGCCACAATGAAACGGCAACCTGGCGGAGTTCTGCATTGTAGGATAGCTCGTCAGCTGCCTTTGGCAGGGGCTTACGCTTCCTCTAGTTACAGAACATTCCCTGCTCTAAAGGCACACGTGGATCGCTTCGGCTACAGTTACAGACGTTCTACTCATAAAGCGTTCAACAGCATTAGTAGGCACTTGTTTCTCGGGCTTTCGAGAGTTATCCATGCTACGAAGAGCGAAAATTGATATTTCAGGTGAAACTTTTTCGTGTACTACAAGCAGAGTTAATAATTATTTAATTCAACGCTTGTGTTAAAAAGGTCCGTTAAATAATTTCTACATGTAAATTGTAGGGAAATCACAGCTGTCAACTGCAGCACGACATTAAGCGGAATCAGCGGCAATGAGCGAAAACGTGTACCGGATCGGGATTCTGACTTTATTGCGTGTATACGGTCAAGCTCACTGCCACGTAGCCACATATGGAGAAAATTCTTACTACAACTTCATTATTATGTCTTTGACTTTTCGTAAAGATGTAAACCAGATATATGCTAGTTCTGTTATTACTGCTATCTTATCGTCATCTTCGAATGTCATTTGTAAGAAAATCCGAAGTCAAATATGATACCCCCAACGAACGACAAAATTGAAATATTGATATAAAACGTCTATTCTTCACATTTTGTATCCAATATGTGAGATTATTTTTCATATTCCTGGTTAAAGAGCCTAACTATAACTCAGAGCTTCTTTTAAAGAGCTCTGTTTCGTATGATCACTTCTTAGAGCTCTAGAAACTGTTAGCAGTTTCACACACGCACTGTGCACAGTTGTAAATCTCTGCCAACATTTGGCTTAAATCGCGTGACTACAGATAAATATTGACCGGCAGTTACGAATATCTGGTGCGTTCCATACCGTTAATTGTGACAATATGCTGTTCGAATATTTCAATAATTTTGGAAAAATCCTGTTTTCCAAGACTAAACCAATAAGCGACGGCTGAAAAGTTCCGAAACGCTGTGAAAGATTAAAATGTGTGCCTCACGGGTTCGCGATCCGGGAACCTTACATTCTGCGGTAATTGTAATTCTGTTATTTTCCGGTTTCACATTTTCACGAGACGGTCTGGAGTCCAGTTTCAGTATGGTACACAGTTTTATTCTGATACGAGGTTACGTAATATATTTTTGACTGTGCTGTCTCACAAAAACCGACGAAATCGCTCCATCAGATACTTGAGATACAGAGCAGGTTGCACACATAGTGGGCAGACCCAACTCTTGGATGAAGGTGCACATTCATTTGGGGAAAATGATTATTAGAGTACACAGACACGATGAGAAAGCCTGCTTTAAATCAATACAGACACCTTCTTTGCAATGGACATTGTCGCAAGAAAGGAATAGAACTATTAACTTGTCAACATTTATACGATATGAAGTACAATTGTTGATATGAACTGTATGAACTCTATATTGTTGATTAAGCATCTCATTCCGGAACTGTACTTCGAGATGTGAGAGGCCTACTGAATGTCATATTCGAAACGACTATTTTTTGAAATTTTCTCTCTCTATGGCATATACGTGAGGTACTATTTGACACTAAATAATGTCCAATGCCAAAGAATACATTGGCAAAATCCTAAATTAATGAAATTTTTTTGCCTGACTACGCGAAAGCAATTAGTGAATTAGACAATATTATGGCGTTGTCATCAGCTTACAAAACTCTATACAAGAATACTGCCGAACAAGAAAAGTCATAATTTGAGGTTGCGTTCCAGTTTTTGAAATGAGTACACATGTTACTTTTGTATTCATTAAGATCATTGCACATTGCCCAGAATTCATCTTATTCGAGTAGTTAATACTATCAATTGGCTGAAGAGTTTTGAACTGAAACTGAATTTGCGTTCATTTGCCACTATTTCCTCCTTGTTTTCACTACATAATTCATTCTGACGATCAAGTGCTAAGAGCTCAGGACCGTTTCGGCAAGCTTTGGTTATGCATTATAATGGCGTTTAGCACGAGTAAATTGTAAAGTTTATGCCGAGTAGTTTCGGACTACGACCGCCACTTCACGGGTTAATACATATGACCAGGTACGCTGGCCACTCAGAATTACGTACATCGACCGTCAGACTTAAAGTAGTATGGAATTCTGGCAGAGCTCTGTAGATCACACACATTTATAGGGTTCAGTTTTCACTATAGGTGTGGTCAATGCTGTTCATCTGGAACATGACACTATCTGTTATTCGTCTTTTTCCACTCGATGTAATGTTAACATCTTTCAAACAGCAAAATGGCCACCAGAAATCAACAGTACGTTTACGTTCATTTAAACTTCTCACGTACTACTTGCGAAGTACTGACGTAGATACAGAAGGAACCCAGAACATGTTGATGGTTAGAACCATTTTGCTATGGTACATTGATCAGATTGTTTACAAGGGATATTTGTGTAAAATTAAAATGTGCACTATCAGTGGATTCATTGAGTTTATTTGGTGGAGGATTAGGGAAGGATGGGGAAGGAAGTCGGCCGTGGTCTTTCAAAGGAAACATCCCGGCATTTGCCTGAACCGATTTAGGGAAATCACGGAAAACCTAAATCAGGATGTTCGGACGCGGGGTTGAACCGTTGTCGTCCCGAATGCGAGTCCAGTGTGCTAATGACTGCGCCACCTCGCTCGGTGGACTATCAATTGATTCAAAGTAGCAATACTACGGCGAGGCAGTGATCCTGAAGCTATTAATACCGCATTCTTAAAATGATTTATAAGAAACAGGACTGTATTTATCATTATTTTCTCTGTTAACACAGCGTTTGCTTGTACCCATTCTGATGGTAACCTACACTGAGTTTTAAAAGTCATGCGACACCTCCAAATATCGTGTCGGATCTCATTTTAACGGTCAAAGTGCAGCAAATGACGTGGAAAATATTAAGTCATTCTGCTTCTATTGTTGTCTATAGTTGCGAAAGTGTTCTCGCTCGATGATTTTGTGCAGAAATCGACCTGTCCATTGTGTCCCACAGATATTCGGTTGGTTGTCACTTCATTCACTCGAATAGTCCAGGAAGTTCCACAAATGAATCGCGATCAATTGTATCAATTGTGGCCCGGTGATATGGCGCATTATCATCCATAAACATTCCCTCTTTTTTTAGGAACCTGAGTTCCACATATGGCTGCAGATGGTCTGCAAGTAGCCGAACGTAACCATTTCCGGTTGCTGATCGGTTCAGTTGGATCAGAGGAGTCAGTCTATTACGTGTAAACACAACCCCTAGGAGCCCCTACCAGCTTGTGTAGCGCCTAGTTGATATGTTGGGTCTATGCCTTCTTGAGGTTGTAACATGCGCGTGGGGCACACAATACTTATCAAAGCCTGTACTATGGTAAATGAGCGGGGTTCACTTTACGAGACAGGATTTTCGTATAGATACTGACCGCGTGTACCTGAATGGTGGCAAATCAGACTTACACCCACTCTGTAATAATAGTGGTCCATCAAGTAAGTTCAAAATGCAATTACGCGTCAGTATGTACCAAAAGCAACACTGAAGATGCTACCAATTTGATAATAATACGGTCGCCAGCCTAAATAGGCATTAACTGAGTTTCTTCCCTGTACAAGTTGATGTATATTCATGCACAACAACACGTAGTAACACTGCATTATAAAGTAAAAATTTAGAACCAGGATTGTATAGAAAAAAATACTACGTCTACTATCATAAGACCTGCTCTCTAACGGTATAGTTTGGCAACAAACGGCGCGTAAGGCATCATTTAGCCAAACGCTGGTGAGGACAGCTGTTTGTGTACAATGTAATGTATTTTGATGCCGTCTTCCCGTGATGTCGTTTCTTTGTCTCTCTCTGGCATAGTACTTTGAAGCGTCTTGATTGTTCCTGACGATAAAAATAGATATCACAGGATTACACAAGCGGACAGCATATATTGTGGTGGGGGAGGGGAGGGCGGGGGAACACTCTAGTACTGCACGAAGTCAGTCCTGAAGTATCTCGTTTTATAGTTGCTGCTCCGTTTGTTTCTCCTCGCCAAGAGAGAATTAGCAGAATAAATTTGACCTCCTACACTTAGGGATTCATCACATCAGCGAAGAAACGTTTTTACAAGGCCGTGTAAGTTTCCCACATTCTGATGAAGTAATGATGACATTCCTATGTATTTTGGCTTGCTCATTAACAGCTTTGAATTAGCGGTCCAGTATTTTTCTTTGCCTTTTCTTTTCATACCTTTCGCCGTTGTTAGGGGTAGTGTCCTGCCTGACGACCCGCTAAAGGGTCCGATAGTATTGTGCGCCTCGCCGGTGATTGGCTGACACTGCCATACGCCGGTCGGTGTGGCCTTGCGGTTCTAGGAGCTTCAGTCTGGAACCGTGTGACCGCTTCGGTCGCAGGTTCGAATCCTGCGTCGGGAATGGATGTGTGTGATGTCCTTACGTTAGTTAGGTGTAAGTAGTTCTAAGTTCTAGGGGACTGATCACCACAGACGTTAAGTCCCATTGTGCTCAGAGCCATTTGAACCATTTTTTTGAACTGCCATACAACATATGCAGGTTATTGTATCCACTGTCAGTTGAGTGTGCAATCCAATTCGCACAAAACCGCTCTTCTATGATACCCTTTATAAAACTATTATTACATTGTACAGTCACAGTGGTTGCAGTTTTTGATAACCCGCAAAAAGAGTTTGAAATCTAGTCCAAGCTTTCTGTTATAAGTTTCTCCCCGGTTGGGAAAGGTTAGTTTGGAAAAATAACAAGACTTTTTAAATTTTTGACCGAAAAATTCCTTAATTTGAGATTTACTTTAGCGATACACGCGCCTGTAACCTATTAAAATCTCAATAATATTGGGCAAATACGTTTCAAGATACAAAGTTTTTAAGTGGACAGTTCCTAAGACAGGCGCCCCAAACTCGCACCGTCTTGTGTGCCGCGCGGCAACGAGTGTTGCTGTCAAACTGCAAGTATTTTGCTGCTCTGTTCGTCTTTTGAAACATCAGGCACTTCAGTTACGTAGCATCGCTCAAAGCCTTTCACGTTATATATGTTTGTATCGTGTACAGTTGGCAACTTAGGAAATCAAATTACAGTCATTTGGCCATACTTGCCGTTTTGTGTTCCACGATGCAGCTAATGTTCCCGAGATACTTCACGAATCCGCCGCACTGTTCTCCTTTTGTAACATCTGACAGTTCGTTAGGATAATTCATGCCCTTCAGATTTTATACGTACGTGTCGTTTGTCTTCTGTACATTAGGAAATCAAATTTTAACTGTTCGATCGACTCGTAAGCAGAAAGGAGCTAGAAGCATTCATCTCCGACATTTAAGAGAAGAGCAGATAACGACGGCGTTGGCATGGAAGTTGAAATGCGGAAAATATTCAGTCGTCGTTCTGCTGTGCACGTTTTTCCACTCGCGCGCCGTCATACGCATGAATGCTCTTAGCTGTCAGGCCTTCCTGCCTTCCGGGCGTAGCCCTTTTATAGAGGATGGAGCTCCTCCACGTCCACAATGACGTGTTGACCATCACAAAATTTCTGCTGTCACCTCCATATTTGTTAGCTGCTAATCGAGGACTAAAGCTGGGCTGGGCACCTGCAAGTCTCTTGGGCCAGCTGCAGTGTCAAGAAGCCAAGATCGATATGTGAATGGTCGATTGGTCACACATCTATCGTATTGTGTAAAGATTTGGGTTAGGTTTGTTTGCGTTTCAGTATGCAGTACGGCTGGCCTGCGGCGCCGGCTGGTCGGCTGGTTTACAACTGCCAGTGCTTTTCAGTGCTGCAGGCATCACCACTATTTGCTGTGGCTGTGTGTTGGTGCTACCCATAGGTGGTTGATTGTCCCTAGGTAGTTGGACGGTTATGTTTCCACCTACGGCCGTGATCGTAGTTTGCCAGGTTAAGGAGGACAGGATTGTTAGGATGCCTCGTTATCCTGTACAGTCGTGTGGTCAGGTTTTAGAATACTTACGTGAGAGTCACAAGGCGGTATTCTCTGTGAAGGCCTGCAGTGCGTATGTGTCGTGGAGCGTTGCTTATAATACTCGTATGTAGCACTTTGTTCTGTGTGAGCTGCAACCAGCGCAGAGTTGTTGGAGCCGCGTATCCCCGGACTGGAGATGCGTATTTGGCCGTATCGCCGTTCTACGTGCGGGGCGAACATGGACGCCAGTTGCCGCGAAATTTTTAATAAACACAATACATCGAGCTTCATTTCATTTTATTTGTTGTGTAAGTAATGCGAAAATCAAAAAAAGCAATTTCCGCGTAGGCAATGGACCCCACGACCCTCATATTACTGTTCTGTACCATTTCCGTTACACAAATCGCTGCCTGGAAACTACGCTGGCAAAAACAGCTCATCCCTCGCCTGTCCACGCATCAAAATACCTTTTTTTTTAAAAAAAAGAAACGCTTGATTCTCTGGAGCTTCCACTTCAGTTACTTTCGTTTCCACCCGTGTACTGGATACATCATAAAAATGGAGGAAGTCATTGACGACAAGTACTTAAGAAGAATAATTCCAATCCCAAAGAAAGCAGGTGTTGACACATGTGAAATTTACCGAACTATCAGTTTAATAAGTCACGGCTACAAAATACTAACGCGAATTCTTTACAGACGAATGGAAAAACTAGTAGAAGCCGACCTAGGGGAAGATCAGTTTGGATTCCGTAGAAATGTTGGAACACGTGAGGCAATACTGATCCTACGAATTGTCTTAGATTAAGGAAAGGCAAACCTACGTTTCTAGCATTTGTAGACTTAGAGAATGCTTTTGACAATGTTGACTGGAATACTCTCTTTCAGATTCTGAAGGTGGCAGGGGTAAAATATATGGAGCGAAAGGCTATTTACAATTTGTATAGAAACCAAATGGCAGTTATAAGAGTTGAGGGATATGAAAGGGAAGCAGTGGTTGGGAAGGGAGGGAACAGGGTTGTAGCCTCTCCCCGATGTTATTCAATCCGTATACTGAGCAACCAGTGAAGGAAACAAAAGAAAAATTCGGAGTAGGTATTAAAATCCATGGAGAAGTAATAAAAATTTTGAGGGTCGCCGATGACATTGTATTTCTGTCAGAGACAGCAAAGGACATGGAAGAGCAGTTCAACGGAATGGATAGTGTCTTGAAAGGAGGATATAAGATGAACATCAACAAAAGCAAAACGAGGTTGATGGAATGTAGTCGAATAAAGTCGGGTGACGCTGAGGGAATTAGATTAGGAAATGGGACACTTAAAGTAGTAAAGGAGTTTTGCTATTTGGGGAGCTAAATAACTGATGATGGTCGAAGTAGAGAGCATATAAACTGTAGACTGGCAATTGGAAGGAAAGCGTTTCTGAAGAAAAGAAATTTGTTAACATCGAGTATAGATTTATGTGTCAGGAAGTCGTTTCTGAAAGTATTTGTATGGAATGTAGCCATGTATGGAAGTTAAACATGGACGATCAATAGTTTAGACAAAAGAGAATAGGAGCTTTCGAAATGTGATGCTACAGAAGAATGCTGAAGATTAAATGGGTAGATTACGTAACTAATGAGGAGGTATTGAATAGAATTGGGGAGAAGAGAAGTTTGTGGCACATCGTGATAGAAGAAGGGATCGGTTGGTAGGACATGTTCTGAGGCATCAAGGGATCGCCAACTTAGTGTTGGAGGGCAGCGTAGAGGGTAAAAATCGTAGAGTAAGACCAAGAGATGAATACACCAAGCAGATTCAGGAAGATGTAGGTTTCAGTAGGCACTGGGAGATGAAGAAGCTTGCACAGGATAGAGTAGCATGGAGAGCTGCATCAAACCAGTCTCAGGACTGAAGACCACTACAACAACAACAACATAGGTGAAACCTTGTGGCCATATCTTGCATAACAACTTTAGAACAAGTACCAGCGCACGTGACGTGATAAGAGAAGTATTAAAAGCGGGAATAAATGGATAATCATTAGAGAGAAATTGCAAGGGATTCCCACCAATCGTCGCTTGATATATAGATGTATAAATCAGAAACCTGTGCAAGAAGGGCTTGTGCCGGCTCAATTTACGATGGCTATACCAACAGCGGGACTAATATGGTGTGATAATAAATAGAAAACAACCGGGTAATTACGAGTATGCTCTGCGCTCCGAGGTTTCCGTGCCAACTGCAGTACGCATTTAGATAGTTCTTCCATTTCGAGAACCGAGAATGTAGACGATTTTTTCTGTTATTGATATTAATACTGGCTAGATATCCGTACGGGGAATTCCAAGACTTTCGAGAATTTCGTTCATATTCTTTGTGTGATGTCCCTTTCGCTACCGTAATTTTTAATTTATTTGATCAGTTTTGGAGGTATATTAACATGCTTTGCGAATTGGTAATTGCAGATTCTCTTACTTCGCCTCCCCTCGTTCCTTTTGAGATTACTGTTAAGATTCGACGGAAGTCTCCTGAGAAGGAAATGATATAGGTGATACAGGTGACCGTAGGGCTATTGGTGTGACGCACATCTGGAATTGTTCTGTGGAATGCTCCAACCGATATTTTATGGGACACTGGGATCTCATCTCAAACAATGGTATTGCGGCTGTGCATCAATTAAGAGTTTTACTTCGCTCTGAAACATTCTAGATATTGTATGTGTCGTAGGCATAGACCGTCAGGGAATTATTGTAAGGAGAATTACCCTGCTTGGCGCGAAATTCAGGCGTTCTTACGCATGTTATCGCTAGATGGCTAAGGGGTCGTTTTCACAGCGATAGGAGACTACACTTCATTGTAGCTCAGCCACGGAGATCGAAATACACTCCTGGAAATTGAAATAAGAACACCGTGAATTCATTGTCCCAGGAAGGGGAAACTTTATTGACACATTCCTGGGGTCAGATACATCACATGATCACACTGACAGAACCACAGGCACATAGACACAGGCAACAGAGCATGCACAATGTCGGCACTAGTACAGTGTATATCCACCTTTCGCAGCAATGCAGGCTGCTATTTTCCCATGGAGACGATCGTAGAGATGCTGGATGTAGTCCTGTGGAACGGCTTGCCACGCCATTTCCACCTGGCGCCTCAGTTGGACCAGCGTTCGTGCTGGACGTGCAGACCACGTGAGACGACGCTTCATCCAGTCCCAAACATGCTCAATGGGGGACGGATCCGGAGATCTTGCTGGCCAGGGTAGTTGACTTACACCTTCTAGAGCACGTTGGGTGGCACGGGATACATGCGGACGTGCATTGTCCTGTTGGAACAGCAAGTTCCCTTGCCGGTCTAGGAATGGTAGAACGATGGGTTCGATGACGGTTTGGATGTACCGTGCACTATTCAGTGTCCCCTCGACGATCACCGGTGGTGTACGGCCAGTGTAGGAGAACGCTCCCCACACCATGATGCCGGGTGTTGGCCCTGTGTGCCTCGGTCGTATGCAGTCCTGATTGTGGCGCTCACCTGCACGGCGCCAAACACGCATACGACCATCATTGGCACCATGGCAGAAGCGACTCTCATCGCTGAAGACGACACGTCTCCATTCGTCCCTCCATTCACGCCTGTCGCGACACCACTGGAGGCGGGCTGCACAATGTTGGGGCGTGAGCGGAAGACGGCCTAACGGTGTGCGGGACCGTAGCCCAGCTTCATGGAGACGGTTGCGAATGGTCCTCGCCGATACCCTAGGAGCAACAGTGTCCCTAATTTGCTGGGAAGTGGCTGTGCGGTCCCCTACGGCACTGCGTAGGATCCTACGGTCTTGGCGTGCATCCGTGCGTCGCTGCGGTCCGGTCCCAGGTCGACGGGCACGTGCACCTTCCGCCGACCACTGGCGACAACATCGATGTACTGTGGAGACCTCACGCCCCACGTGTTGAGCAATTCGGCGGTACGTCCACCCGGCCTCCCGCATGCCCACTATTTGCCCTCGCTCAAAGTCCGTCAACTGCACATACGGTTCACGTCCACGCTGTCGCGGCATGCTACCAGTGTTAAAGACTGCGATGGAGCTCCGTATGCCACGGCAAACTGGCTGACTGACGGCGGCGGTGCACAAATGCTGCGCAGCTAGCGCCATTCGACGGCCAACACCGCGGTTCCTGGTGTGTCCGCTGTGCCGTGCGTGTGATCATTGCTTGTACAGCCCTCTCGCAGTGTCCGGAGCAAGTATGGTGGGTCTGACACACCGGTGTCAATGTGTTCTTTTTTCCATTTCCAGGAGTGTATTTGTAAATTATACTCACACAGCTTTCTTGCGATCCCTCTACCTATTACTGAAAACCAGATACAAAGTCTCCAGTACTTGCTGGAATATTTTACGGATTATGAACGCAATGTAAGTTTCAAATCGCCAAAAAGTAATTTCTATGTGAGATAATTACAAGTAAAGAATTTTGGGTTTCTTCCCTTACTTTTACTGTGAAATCCTACCTTTTGCCAAATATCATGACTGTAGGTCAACGGGAACTGCCCAATAACTTTTGATAAGTAATTTTGTGGAAATAAAAGAATAAGCATATCTTTTGTTGCATTGACTTAGAAGCTAAGATTTTTACACCGTCTAGAGATAGTAGTCCTTAGCCCGTGACATACCTTCTCTTGATACCTCCAACCGTTTCTGAGAAACAAGTGTCGGCCAGATGGACAGACAGACTGGTAGTCATGTGGAAAATGAAGTGATCATTACAGGACTCAGTTTTTACTGACTGACGTAAGGAACCCTAAAAATGGAAATAAAATACAAAAAAGACCGCTTATAGAATAGTAGAAATAGGTTCCACCAAATTTGCTGCAAATACTGACAACCATTCAAGGAACATAGGTCAAAGAAAATTAAAGGCTAAACACAAATTGTTAAGGCATTATGTTAAACTGGGGGATTAAAGTTCCCAGTCCTGAAGCTCCCGTCCTCGTATGGGTAACGATTCTAGCAACGTTAAGGCCAGAAGGAAAAGGTAACTGCCGTAAGCGACTATCACAATAGACAGATCGTTCAAGTCCGACGCCTGTGAGACTTTCCTAACGGGCAGATGATACTATTCCGGCGCCTGTGAAACTTTCACAGCAGGCATCTTGTTCTAGTCCTGCGCCTATGAACGACCATATGGGAAGCGGCGAAGCTGCTTGGCTACACTCTTTCTACTGTCATGATGATATACAGAAAGAGATTGAAATAATACATGATTACTGGCAAGGTGCAGGACTACACACATCAATAAGCAACGTGGAAGTTGCAGGCTTTCCTGCCCTGGAAAGCAGGACAGGTGGAGATTCGTGGCAGATCTGACGACAGGGTGCTATGTTCGTGCAGGCACATGACTTTCGGACAATACTGTTCAACCCCAATTGCTAGACATGTGGCTTCGCAGCTAACGATTCCTAAATGTTTGCTTATTGACACAATAACATCGTCCAGTAAGTTTACAAGGGACAGATGATCATCTCTGCCGGACGGAGTGGCCGAGCGGTTCTAGGCGCTGCAGTCTGGCACCACGCGACAGGTATGGTCATAGGTTCGAATCCTGCCTTGGGCATGGATGTGTGTGATGTCCTTAGTTTAGTTAGGTTTAAGTAGTTCTACGTTCTATGGAATTGATGACCTGAGAAGGTAAATCCCATAGTGTTCAGAGCCATTTGAACTATTTTTACATCCACATCCAACCACCGCAACCTACCTTGTGGTGTATGTCGAAAGGATGCTTCTGGTACCACTTTCTGATTACACCTTCTTTGTTTCACTTGCGAATGGCGCTTGGGAACAATGCTCGTTCGTAATCTTCTTATCAGAACAAACTTCTCTGATTTCATTGTTGGGATCATTTCATGAGACCTACGTGGGAAGAAGTAATATGTGGTCCATGTCTACCCGGAACCTACTATCACGGAATTTTGGTAGTAAACATCTCCGTCACGCATTACACCGCCCTTGCACCATCTGAGGTTTGTTGAGAATCTCCGCAACGCGCTAGTGCTGTCTAAGTAATCCCGTTACGAAACGCGTTGCCATTCTCTGGATCTTGTATATCTCTTCAACCTGACGAGGCTCCCAGACTGATGAGTAATACATAAGAAACAATCGGACAAATGTTCTGTAATTATTTTATTTCGTTGATGTACCACATTTCGTTAAGATTTTTCTTGTGAATCTCAGGCTGCAATCTGTTTCTTACATGATTTTGTGTGCTAGTTCCACTTTTAGTTTCGAACCGAGTGTTTAATCCTAGGCATTTTACGGTACTTACCGCTTTGAGGGATGAAGTGCTGAAGGCAGCAGAGAATCAAGTAGGTAAAAAGACGAGGGCTAGTAGAAATCCTTGGGTAACAGAATAAATATTGATTATAATTGATGAAAGGAAAAAATATAAAAATGCAGTAAGTGAAGCAGGCAAAAAGGAATGCAAACGTCTCAAAAATGAGATCGACAGGAAGTGCAAAATGGCTAAGCAGGGATGGCTAGAGGACAAATGTGAGGATGTAGAGGCTTATCTCACTAGGGGTTAGATAGATACTGCCTACAGGAAAATTAAAGAGACCTTTGGAGAAAACAGAACCGCTTGTATGAATATCAAGAGCTCAGATGGAAACCCAGTTCTATAGAAAGAAGGGAAAGCAGAAAGGTGGAAAGAGTATATAGAGAGTCTATACAAGGGCGATGTACTTGAGGACAATATTATGGAAATGGAAGAGGATGTAGATGAAGATCAATTGAGGGATCCGATACTGCGTGATGAGTTTGACAGAGCACTGAAAGACCTGAGTCGAAACAAGGCTCCGGGAGTAGACTACATTCCATTACAACTACTGACAGCCTTGGGAGAGCCAGTCCTCACAAAACTCTACCATCTGGTGAGCAAGATGTATGAGACAGCCGAAATTCCCTCAGACTTTAAGAATAATGTAATAATTCCAATCCCAAAGAAAGCAGGTGTTGACAGATGTAAAAATTACCGAACTATCAGTTTAATAAGTCACAGCTGCAAAATACTAACACGAATTCTTTACAGACGAATGGAAAAACTAGTAGAAGCCGACCTCGGGGAAGATCAGTTTGGATTCCGTAGAAATATCGGAACACGTGAGGCAATACTGACCCTACGACTTCTCTGGGAAGCTAGATTAAGGAATGGAAAACATACGTTTCTAGCATTTGTAGACTTAGAGAAAGCTTTTGACAATGTTGACTGGAATATGCTCTTTCAAATTCTGACGGTGGCAGGGGTAAAATATATGGAGCGAAAGGCTATTTACAATTTGTACAGAAACCACAGGGCAGTTATAAGAGTCGAGGGACATAAAAGGGAAGCAGTGGTTGAGAAAGGAGTGAGACAGGTTTGTAGCCTCTCCCCCATGTTATTCAATCAGTATATTGAGCAAGCAGTAAAGGAAACAAAAGAAAAATTCGGAGTAGGTATTAAAATCCATGGAGAAAAAATAAAAACTTTAAGGTTCGCCGATGACTTTGTAATTCTGTCAGAGACAGCAAAGGACTTGGAAGAGCAGTTGAACGGAATGGACCGTATCTTGAAAGGAGGATATATGATGAACATCAACAAAAGCAAAACGAGAATAATGGAATGTAGTCGAATTAAGTCGGGTGATGCTGAGGGAATTAGATTAGGAAATCAGACACTTAACGTAGTAAAGGAGTTTTGCTATTTGGGGAGCAAAATAACTGATGATGGTCGAAGTAGAGAGGATATAAAATGCTGACTGGCAATAGCAAGGAAAGCGTTTCTGAAGAAGAGAAATTTGTTAACATCGAGTATAGGTCTAAGTGTCAGGAGGTCGTTTCTGAAAGATTTTGAATGGAGTGTAGCCATGTAGGGAAGTGAAATATGGACGATAAATAGTTTGGACAAGAGAATAGAAGCTTTCGAAATTTGGTGCTACAGAAAAATGCTGAAGATTAGGTGGGTAGATCATATAACTGGTGAGGAAGCATTAAATAGGATTGGGGAGAAAAGAAGTTTGCGGCACAACTTGACTAGAAGAAAGGATCGGTTGGTAGGACATGTTCTGAGGGATCAAGGGATCACCAGTGTAGTATTTGAGGACAGCGTGGAGGGTAAAAATCGTAGAGGGAGACCAAGAGATAAATACACTAAGCAGATTCAGAAGGATGCAGGTTGCAGTAGGTACTGGGAATTGAAGAAGCCTGCACAGGATA
Organism: Schistocerca serialis cubense; assembly: GCF_023864345.2. Lineage (NCBI taxonomy): Eukaryota > Metazoa > Arthropoda > Insecta > Orthoptera > Acrididae > Schistocerca > Schistocerca serialis. The sequence continues at coordinate 736,496,993 of NC_064643.1, read as the reverse complement.
GAGTAGCATGGAGAGCTGCATCAAACCAGTCTCAGGACTGAAGACCACAACAACAACAACAACATCGTAACCAGTGACTTGTCATCAAAAGTGTAATTGCACATCTTAGAATATTTTCTTCTATTTATGAGCTGTAAGTTAGATTTGCTTACGATCACCGTCAGCTTCCAATCCCTGTATCATTCATCAATTCTCTGCTGTTATCTCTGCAGTTCGCTACAGTCTTCAGACGATGCTGTCTTCTTAAAGACAATAGGATGATCTGCAAATAATCTTATGGAACTTTCGATGTCCTTCAGTTTATCATTTACTTACACTGGCATGTACATGTAAAGGATGAACGTAAGTTTCGCATGATGTGTACTGCCAAGTAATACAGCTCGGCTAAACTTAGACCTTGCATAGAAATAACTACTGCTTTTTAGTTCAGAAGGTAACTGCAAGAAACGCGTAGTGAGACGGACAGGAATGACATTTTTATTCAAAGATAATAATTACACCGAAGTCACCGCGATTTCTGGTCGTCCCCCGGACATTGCCAAAGGCAGGACTTGGTTATTTATACCGTCTGTGATCACCATGGACGGCAGTGCATGCTTTGAAACGTGTTCCCATATTGGTCACAAGGCTGGTAAGGAGTTCTTCAGATAGATCATTCAATTCTTGTACCAGCGCTGCTGGGAACTGCCGGATGCTACCTGGTGCATATGTGAGTGCTGCGATACGTTCCCCGAGCGCTTGCCGCAAGTACTAGATTGGATTTAACTCGGGGGGAACGGGAAGGCCAGTCCGTTCGCTGAAGACACTCTTCTTCCAAGAGCGCCTCCACCTGCGCTTTTCTAAGCTGTTGCGTATTGTCATCTACAAAAATGATGCCAGCGCAGAACGCATCCCTGAACAGATATTCGTGGTGAAGGAACGCTGTGTCATAACACGGATGACGTTGACTGGGAGACCAATAAGCACATACAGTATTAAGCCTACCCTCACCATAGCTGCGTACCAACAAAACGATGATGTTCGACATTGTTCTTGTGTCTATTATGTGTTCTCACCTCTCGCATTATGAGTGTACGTCCAGAATCACTACTCAGAATGAATCTACTCTCATCCGAGCTTCTGACCGCACTCCTTGTTGGTCTAGTCCCTATGACCTTGACACCATCACAAACGGTTCACTCCTCTTGAATGTGGTTACATTAGCACCCTCTGACAGCACACTGTGTCTGCTGCAGTCGACAGTGGCGCGGAGACGGCACGGGTAAGCCTCGTCTTGCCCGACGACCGGTAAGCTACGTGCTTCCCAGCTTTCTGTGCGCGACTGGAAGATTTCTGGCTACATGCTCCCATAGTTTCATTCATTTCCTCACAATAGTTAATATGTTACAGTTCTTTAATTAACCCGTCCTTAAATTTTGCAGAGCATACATTTCGTAAACAGTAACGGTCTTTCCTGAGGCACTGCTGAAATTACCCTTATATCTTTCTATTTTGTCACTGAAGAGAGAGGTTTTGGGTTTTACCTGCAAGGAACTCTTGGTTCCAGTCACAGATGTAATCCGGTACTCCGAAAGCATGTATTTCTTACACTTGGCCCGTGGAGTAATGGACCGTGTCGCCTGCTCGGATGAACCACGTTTCCACTTACACCGGGTCATGTGACTCGCCACGTACGCAGGCCGGTGCGGGTGTGGATATTCACCCGGGCTTCCATTGGACCTGTCCGCCCCGATAGCTGAGTGGTCAGCGCGGCGGTCTGTCACGCCAAGGGGCCCGGGTTTGTTACCCTGCTGCGTGGGAGATTTTCTCCGCTCAGGGGCTGGGCGTTGTGTTGTCCTCATTATCATTTATCATCATCAGTCAAAGGCAACGAGAAACCACCACTGGAATCACTTCCATTAACGCTCAGGCGGTGGACCTCTCTGACGAGGCTTCCCCCATTACAAGAAGGCAAAGTTGTTTTTTTTCTATTGGACCTGTGGTAGTAATCGAAGGCACCGTGACTACAGTGGATTATTTGAACATTGTTGCGGTAAACGTTGATCCCTCCATGCATGACGATACCTTCAATCAGGGTAACTGTCAGTTTAGCAAGGATACAGAATCGTATTTCGTTTATGAGCATGATGGTGTACTCAAGTAGATGCCCTGGACGCTAATTCGCCTGATGTCAACCCAGTGGAACAAATATTGAACTATATCGGACACTAGCTTCGCACTCACAAATCAGCAGACCGTAATTTACGTAATTTGCGTTATCTGTGCTTTGACATTTGGTGGTACATTCCCTTGGAAAACATGGTCATGTGGAATCCAGAAAGTTACTGTTTTCGATTCCAAGAGTGGTTGTGTGCGCGATTAAGCAGCTGGTCAAACATTTTAGCTCATCAGTGTATATATGCAGCCTACATTGTACAGGCGATCTTGCAAATGCTATGACGTATCTGGTTGCTAAACATGAACAGACGTATTCGTAACGTTAGAACTCCAGGCATTTTCCCTTTTCCTTTTCTCCTTTTGTACCTGGGTTTGGCCATAAATTTCATACTACTTGATGATAAGCTCATGTGAATCCAAAATTGATCCATATTTCCCATGCGTATTATATGACATAATACTAGACAATTACTTTCATCTGAAATCAGGTGGACGACCTTGGCACCGTTATTTGAAACATCGCCTACTGTATGTGCAAGGGACAACCGTACCACTCCGACTAAGTCGGACACGATAATGTGAAAATATTTGGTTGATGCACGGGTCGGTTGCGTTTTCCCTTAAGTTTAACAAAAGCAAGAAATACCCATCACAGAGACATTAGTCATCAATAATACATTCTCTGCCTATATTTATAAAAGGCTGTCAACGATGGAATAATTTTTCGATTTCGTGACTGTAGAAATCACGTATTTTACATGCGAAGAAATCGTCAATCCATGTTACGAGCGCATTTTCATTCGGAAAGGAAGTTCCTTGTAAAAAGGCGAAAATCTGGAGGCTCGAGATTAGGTGAATAACGTAGGTACAAAATGACTTCCCAGACCAACACCTGTATAGTGGTTTTTGTCAGTCTAACAGAATGCGGGCGGGCTGCCGTTACAGTGGAGCAGCATCTATTCACGCAGTTTTCCCGGTCGCCCATCTTGGATTGCGTCTCCAAGACGTCTCAGTTCTTGATAATAAATGTCAACACTGATGTTGAGACTCCGGGGAAGCAATTCGTAGCACACCGCATAGTAGCTGTTCCACTAGATGCATAATATTATTTTTTGTGGATGCGCTCAGGTATTTGTACGGAATTTGCTGCTTTGTTTGAGCTCGACCATTCCTTTCTTTCCCTTGTGTTAGCATAAGGACACAAGGTAGGAATGGTCGGTGATGTTGATGATGAGCAAGCATAGATACACATATGGTCACCAACTGATTTTGTGATTTTGGCTAAGAACATACTGTACCCGTAAACTACACTTTGAACCTTCCCCACGGAATGGAAACTTTGCGCAATGGCGGAATGATCACAGTTCATCACATGTGGAAGTTCTCGAGTACATTGATGCGGATTATTTTTGGCTCACGCGTTTAAATAATCTTAGGCAAACCCCGAAGGTCTTCCAGAACGTAGAGTCATTAATGACAAAATCATTCTTCGTAAAATGAGAAAACCGTTTTCGAGGCGTGGCAGTTATCAGGCGAAATCGACTTTGGTAGTGACCTCTCATATTTGATCGCGGGGATTTGAAACGAATGTGGCTCCTCTGGTGGACCGTGGCGAACCGGAGGTTTGGCAGTTTTTGCCCTCTACAGCTCCCTCTAGTACCATGCAAGTCAATCCCTCATGTCTTAGCAGATGTCCTATCTTCCTGTCCCTTCTCCTTATCAGTGTTTCCCACATATTCCTTTCCTTTCCGATTCTGCGTAGAACCTCCTCATTCCTTACCTTATCAGTCCACCTAATTTTCAACATTCGTTTATAGCACCACATCTCAAATGCTTCGATTCTCTTCTGTTCCGGTTTTCCCACAGTCCATGTTTCACTACCGTACAATGCTGTACTCCAGACGTACATCCTCAGAAATTTCTTCCTCAAGTTAAGGCCGGTATTTGATATTAGTAGACTTCTCTTGGCCAGAAATGCCTTTTTGGCCGTAGCTAGTCTGCTTTTGATGTCCTCCTTGCTCCGTCCGTCATTGGTTATTTTTCTGCCTAGGTAGCAGAATTCCTTAACTTCATTGACTTCGTGACCATCAATCCTGATGTTAAGTTTCTCGCTGTTCTCATTTCTATTACTTCTCATTACCTTCGTCTTTCTCCGATTTACTCTCAAACCATACTGTGTACTCATTAGACTGTTCATTCCGTTCAGCAGATCATTTAATTCTTCTTCACTTTCACTCAGGATAGCAATGTCATCAGCGAATCGTATCATTGATATCCTTTCACCTTGTATTTTAATTCCACTCCTGAATCTTTCTTTTATTTCCAACATTGCTTCCTCGATGTACAGATTGAAGAGTAGGGGCGAAAGGCTACAGCCTTGTCTTACACCCTTCTTAATACGAGCACTTCGTTCTTGATGGTCCACTCTTATTATTCCGCCATGGTTGTTGTACATATTGTATATGACCCGTCTCTCCCTATAGCTTACCCCTACTTTTTTCAGAATCTCTAACAGCTTGTACCATTTTATATTGTCGAACGCTTTTTCCAGGCCGATAAATCCTATGAAAGTGTCTTGATTTTTCTTTAGCCTTGCTTCCATTATTAGCCGTAACGTCAGAATTGCCTCTCTCGTCCCTTTACTTTTCCTAAAGCCAAACTGATCGTCACCTAGCGCATTCTCAATTTTCTTTTCCATTCCTCTGTATATTATTCTTCTAAGCAGCTTCAATGCATGAGCTGTTAAGCTGATTGTGCGATAATTCTCGCACTTGTCAGCTCTTGCCGTCTTCGGAATTGTGTGGATGATGCTTTTCCGAAAGTCAGATGGTATATCACCAGACTCATATACTCTACACACCAACGTGAATAGTCGTTCTGTTGCCACTTCCCCCAGTGATTTTAGATATTCTGATGGATTGTTATCTATCCCTTCTGCCTTATTTGACCGTAAGTCCTCCAAAGCTCTTTTAAATTCCGATTCTAATACTGGATCCCCTATCTCTTCTAAATCGACTACTGTTTCTTCCTCTATCACATCAGACAAATCTTCACCCTCATAGAGCCTTTCAATGTATTCTTTCCACCTATCTGCTCTCTCCTCTGCATTTAACAGTGGAGTTTCCGTTGCACTCTTAATGTTACCACCGTTGCTTTTAATGTCACCAAAGGTTGATTTGACTTTCCCACATTCTGAGTCTGTCCTTCCGACAATCATATCTTTTTCGATGTCCTCACATTTTTCCTGCAGCCATTTCGTCTTAGCTTCCCTGCACTTCCTGTTTATTTCATTCCTCAGCGACTTGTATTTCTGTATTCCTGATTTTCCCGGAACATGTTTGTACTTCCTCCTTTCATCAATCAACTGAAGTATTTCTTCTGTTACCCATGGCTTCATCGCAGCTACCTTCTTTGTACCTATGTTTTCCTTCCCTACTTCTGTGATGGCCCTTTTTAGAGATGTCCATTCCTCTTCGACTGTACTGCCTACTGCGATATTCCTTATTGCTGTATCTATAGCGTTAGAGAACTTCAAACGTATCCTGTCATTCCTTAGTACTTCCGTATCCCACTTATTTGCGTATTGATTCTTCCTGACTAATGTCTTGAACTTCAGCCTACTCTTCATCACTACTATATTGTCATCTGAGTCTACATCTTCTCCTGGGTACGCCTTACAATTCAGTATCTGATTTCGGAATCTCTGTCTGACCATGATGTAATCTAATTGAAATCTTCCCGTACCTCCCGGCCTTTTCTAAGCATACCTCCTCCTCTTGTGATTCTTGAACAGGGTATTCGCTATTACTAGCTGAAGCTTGTTACAGAACTCAATTAGTCTTTCTCCTCTTTCAGTCCTTGTCCCAAGCCCATATCCTCCAGTAACCTTTTCTTCTACTCCTTTCCCTACAACTGCATTCCAGTCGCCCATGACTATTAGATTTTCGTCCCCCATTACATACTGCATTACTCTTCCAATATCCTCATATACTTTCTCTATCTGTTCATCTTCTGCTTGCGACGTCGGCATGTATACTTGAACTATCGTTGTCGGTGTTGGTCTGCTCTCGATTCTGATTAGAACAACCCGGTCACTGAACTGTTCACAGTAACACACCGTCTGCCCTACCTTCCTATTCATAACGAATCCTACACCTGTTATACCATTTTCTGCAGCTGTTGATATTACCCGATACTCATCTGACCAGAAATCCTTGTCTTCCTTCCACTTCACTTCACTGACCCCTACTATATCTAGATTGAGCTTTAGCATTTCCCTTTTCAGATATTCTAGTTTCCCTACCATGTTCAAGCTTCTGACATTCCACGCCTCGACTCGTAGAACGTTATCCTTTCGTTGATTATTCAATCTATTTCTCATGGTAACCTTCCCCTTGGCAGTCCCCTCCCGGAGATCCGAATGGGGGACTATTCCGGAATCTTTCGCCAATGGAGAGATCATCATGACACTTCTTCAAATACAGGCCACATATCCTGTGGATACACATTTTTTTATTCATTATCAAAACTACTCCTGCATTACCCCTATTTGATTTTTTATTTATAACCCGGTATTCACCCGACCAAAAGTCTTGTTCCTCTCGTCACTGAACTTCACTAATTCCCACTATATCTAACTTTAACCTATCCATTTCCCTTTTAAAATTTTCTAACCTACCTGCCCGATTAAGGGATCTGACATTCCACGCTCCGATCCGTAGAACGCCGCTTTTCTTTCTCCTGATAACGACATCCCCTTGAGTAGTCCCCGCCAGGAGATCCGAATGGGGGACTATTTTACCTCCAGAATATTTTACCCAAGAGAGCGCCATCATCATTTAATCATACAGTAAAGCTGCATGCCCTCGGTAAAAATTACGGCTGTAGTTTCCCCTCTCAGTCGTTCGCAGTACCAGCACAGCAAGGCCGTTTTGGTTATTGTTCCAAGGCCGGATCAGTCAATCATCCAGACTTGCCCCTGCAACTATTGAAAAGGCTGCTCCCCCTCTTCAGGAACCACACGTTTGTCTGGCCTCTCAACAGGTACGTCTCCATTGTGGTTGCACCTACGGTACGGCCATCTGTATCGCTGAGGCACACAAGCCTCCCCACCAACGGCAAGGTCCATGGTTCATGGCCCTCGTATATTTGGGAGGGGTCACTTGGTAACACCTTTATTCTAGCCCATAAGTAAGGTAACTATTCTCTACTGTAGTAACGTTTCATTGAATTTCTATCGAAGGGGATCATCGGTGACCGAGTTCGTATGGAAGCAACCCATTCAATATGTGGTGTAGACCATGCTGATCCCGATACCGTGCTGTCCTGGTTGGTGATCAAGCACGGTCGCGGTGTCTACTCTGTTGTTGCCACACATCCCTGGCATTCCGCATTGGCCGAGGCGGGGCGCCAACCGGAGTTCCGCTCACCTACATTGTGGACAAATTAAGTTATCGTGGTTAAGAGTTATCAGTTTTCTTGGCACTCTACGAGTGTCAGCTTTCAGGGCTTCCTGAGGTCGCTGATGATTAACCTTTTTAAGAGGATCTTCAGCCATTCTCATTTCCATTATATCGAAGCAATGTTCACTTTTGGTACATTAATATTTCTTGGGAAACATATATGGGCATATCTCTATGGTTGTTGTTGTTGTGGTCTTCAGTCCTGAGACTGGTTTGATGCAGCTCTCCATGCTACTCTATCCTGTGCAAGCTTCTTCCTCTCCCAGTACCTACTGCAACCTATATCCTTCTGAATCTGCTTAGTGTAATCATCTCTTGGTCTCCCTCTACGATATTTACCCTCCACGCTGCCCTCCAATACTAAATTGGTGATCCCTTGGTGCCTCAAACATGTCCTACCAACCGATCCCTTCTTCTAGTCAAGTTGTGCCACAAACTTCTCTTCTGCCCAATCCTATTCAATACCTCCTCATTAGTTACGTGATGTACCCACCTTATCTTCAGCATTCTTCTGTAGCACTACATTTCTATGGTAGGAAATCCAAATTAATTTCTTGTTGATCTAAACATGAAACGTAAGTTATTAATTATTTAAAGCAAACATAAAATTTCTATTTTGAAGATTTTTAAAGGACGGCTCATGCCCGTTGTTATTTGTAGGTATTGAAAGTTGTACTCTGTGTTATAGGGTATGTGCGGTCAGGTTCAAAATGGTTCAAATGGCTCTGAGCGCTATGGGACAACTTCTGAGGTCATCAGTCCCCTAGAACTTAGAACTACTTAAACCTAACTAACCTAAGGACATCACACACATCCATGCCCGAGACAGGATTCGAACCGGCGACAGTAGCGGTCGCGCGGTTCCAGACTGAAGCTCCTAGAACCGCTCGGTCACACCGGCCGGCTGTGTTCATGTTATCAAGGGGATTTACATATTGGTGATCCATCAGTTATAACTTGTTATTAACGTCAAATTGTTAATTTATTGAAGGTCATTTGTTATTTGACCCAAATCTTGTGTTTTCTACAGTACATATCTTACCTTGTATTAAATTTTATGACATAATTTATGTAATTTGGAACGGAGATTGTTTCATAAATTATGTGTATGAATTCAACCAGTGTACGGAACATTTGAAATCCCTTAGGCCCAGTGCTCCTCGTGAAGTCTGGGGGCCATTTAAGATGCAGTAATTTCTGATAGAAATTTTATTGCTGCGCTCTGTCCAAAAACATTATTTGCCTACATGGTGCTCATGTTTCTGCTTGTATCCGTTGCTGTCACGCCTGTATCGAACTCAAACAGAAGAATATGTTGGAAATACTTCAAATTCTTCACTCTGCACTCAATTTTCTAGTCAATAGCTGCGCTCACTGCTAGCAAATGACAAAATGACAGTATTTTCACTCAAATAGCACCAGTGAACTTCTTCTTCTTCTTCTTCTGTGGTGGTCAATCCAAGGATTGGTTTGCAACAGCTATAATGGCAGCTTGACTCCATTCTGTGCGTCTTTCAGCTTTCCTCTTCATTTCTTTATAGGTGTTACATCCCACATCTTTCACGATTTGATCCATGTACCTCAGTCGTGGTCTTCCTCTTGGTCTTTTTCCCTCGACATATCCCTCTATGATTGTGTTCTGGAGTCCTTTATGTCTTACTAGACGGCCTGTAAATTGCACTCTTCTTTTAACAATGAAACTCCAGAAGTTTCTCTTCTCACTTGCTCTTTCCAGAACCACTTCGTTTGTGACCTTGCCGATCCATTTTATTTTTAGCATGCGTCTATAGCACCATATTTCAAAAGAATTTAGCTTGTGGTCTTCCTCTGTCCCGAGAGTTCATGTTTCACACCCATAGCATGCCACACTCCACACATATGATTTCAAAACTCTTTTCCTGATTTCAAGGCTGATGCTCTTAGATGTTAATATGTTCTTCTTCTTGTTAAACGCAGCCTTTGCTTGAGCTATTCTACTTCTCACTTCAGCCTTGCTCCTCCCATCCCTGGTAATATTACTGCCCAGATAAGTAAATTTATCAACTTGTTCAAGCAGTTCATCGGCTACATGAACTTGGACTCTCACTTGATCTTCTTTGTCGCATGCCATTACTTTTGTTTTTGCTTTATTAATTCTCATATTATATTCGTCACCCATAATTTTATCCATTCTACAAGATCTTCTTCACTTTCAGCCAGGACAGCTATATCATCGGCATATCTTATCCTATCTATTTGTTGGCCATGAATTACTACACCTGTCTGTGAATTTTCCCTTACTTTTTCAGCGCCTCTTCAATGTATACGTTAAAGATAACAGGGGATAGTGCGCAACCTTGTCGGACACTTTTCCGTATCTGCATCTCTTCTTATTTTGTCCGTCCACGGATAACTGCTGTCTCTTTCTTGTACAGGTTCCATATCATTTTTCTATCTTTATGGTCTATTCCTACTTTTTTGAGTACCTCAAACATCTTATCCCATTTAACATTATCAAAGGCTTTCTCTACATCTACGAAAGCTATGTATGTTTTCAGGTTCTTATCTAGTCGTTTCTCTATTATTAGTTTTAGAGCAAATATTGCTTCTCTGGTTCCTCGATCTTTCCGGAATCCAAACTGGTCTTCGGAGAGTGTAGCTTCGCCTTTTTGCTCTATGCGTTTTAAGATAATTGAGGTTAATATTTTAGAGGCGTGAGTAACTAGGCTGAGCGTCCTATAATTTTCACATCTTGTAGCATTTGTCTTCTTCGGAATGGGGATCATAATGTTTTTCTCAAAGTCTGGAGGAATTTTACCCTGCCCGTACATGTTGAAAACAAGATTATACAACTCCTGGTTCAGTTTTGCTCCTCCAGATTTCAGAAGTTCGGCTGGGATATTGTCTATACCAGGCGATTTGTTGTGTGTAGGGCTGTGACGTGTGAAAATGGCACTATGTTGAATGACGATGATGAAGTTGCAAGAAGATGGAAACAATATATAGGAAAACTGTACAGCGGACCAGACCTGTCTGAAAACATCATGGAAGAAGAAACAGAAGTAGATGCACACAACATAGGTGAACCTATATTAATGGAAGACTTTGAACCAGTGAACAACAAATACTAAATGAATTGCGATAAATAAACCCATAGCAACCGGTATACCAACACGAAAAACAGAAACGCTACTAAGTACTGCACCAATCTGATAATTCAAACTCTTTTTCTGTCAACTGTATACCCATCTCACCTAGTACATACTCGGAAGTAAACGACACAGTAATCACCCGCGGATGGATCGCGGGCTGAGCCGTAAGGAAGCGCTAGCATCCCTGTGTCCGGCTACTGGGGAGGGGGGGGGGGGGGCGGTTCTCAACCCCGTATCTGCTGTCAGAGAGGGTGGGAGTGCCCGATAAGGGCGTAGCCACCACGTGGAGCCGCAAGCGGGGCAATTAGCGGCGCGTGTCGCAGATTTATGGGCTGGCCGACCCGCATCTGATAGGCCGGCAAGCACGCCCGTGCCTCTCTAATGTCTGGTCTCAGACACCCTACACTAGGTGGCACGTTAGTAAAATGAGGTGACAGATTTTGCAGGCCAGGCACGCTGGGACAAGTATCGACCAAATTATCGATGTCATGCAGTTCTACAGTTACACACACAGAAATAGACAGAAATATGGATACACCAAAAACACTACACATTAACACGGCTTATACTGTGGAGAGAAACCGTTGGCATTCGAAACAACTTCCAGCCGTCTTTAAATGCATAAATGAGGTCCTACGTGATTTTGAAGGGAATCTTGTACCATTATTACTGCAAAGTAATGGCAAGCTCAAGGAAACGAAAATATAGATCAAAAGCGATCACCCACACCGGTGTCCACAGTATGTCATAAAAGCTGAATGACGTTGAGATTTGTTGATTGATGTGTCCAGGGAAGATGCGAGACAACGTCTTCGTGCTCAGTCTTGCACGATGCAAGCGGTGTGGAAAGGGGCCCTGTTGCCTTGGAACGTATCGGTATTGGCGAACTTATGTTGTTCGTGGGATTAACATAAGCTACGAGAAAGGCCGCATAATCCTTGGCAGTAATACGATCTTGTCCCGTAGTCAGGGGGTAGACGGAATGCCATCATACGGCTGCCAAATCGCCAACCTCCGCCATTTTTCACTCTTGGGACGTAAACTCGACAAATCCGACCATATGACATTCTTCCATTGCTACGTAGTTCAGCTGTTATGGCTTCGGCACCACGTTTCTTGTTATGGGCATTTGTATCACAGTCCCCCCTTCCAAAACTCCAACTTACGGAGCGCCATTTGGTTGGTTGGTTGTTTGTGGGAAGAGACCAAACAGCGAGATCATCGGTCTCATCGGATTAGGGAAGGATGGGGAAGGAAATCGGCCGTGCCCTTTCAAAGGAACCATCCCAGCATTTGCCTGGACCGATTTAGGGAAATCACGGAAAACCTAAATCAGGATGGCCGGACGCGGATTTGAACCGTCGATCTTCCGAATGCGAGTCCTGTGTGCTACCACTGCGCCACCTCGCTCGGTCTGAGCGCCATTTGCATTGTTTTGGTGCTGAAAGGGTTTGCGAATGCGACATTCTGTTTTACACTACCTTTTTTTTCAGCTGTCGTCCTCTTATTTCTCTCACAGTCCTCTTCAACTGTTCGTCACGACCACTCAAACACACACTTTCGTCCGCGTTCTGAACCGAGCTAGGTGACGTAGATGTTAACACACAGGACTCGCATTCGAAAAGACGACTGTCCAAATCCCCGTCCGGTCAACGCGATTTAGATTTTGTTTGATTTTCCTAAATCGCTTCTGGGAAATGCCGTGATGGTTCCCCACACTTGAAACAATCCAAGCTTGTCTTCTTCTTCTGATGACCTCGTTGGCGACCGGACATTATACCCTACCTAATCTTCCATCTTTCCTTCCGTCCGAGTTGTGTCTTAGCTGATGATGTTTCCTCGCTTTCCTTCCATGCGGTGTAAGTATTCGCTACGGTGCCTATTTAAAAACCAGACCGTAGTTAAGGAAGCAACCACCGTGCTTAATGCACACACAGATATACAGAACAATGTCCTGAACACAGCTGACACTTTCATCATATGGACGGCGCTACACAGTTACCATTCGTGGTCAAACATAACAGCGGAACCTCCAAGCCAACATCTTCATGTATATTCAAGCATGCGTTTCTTGATGAGTTTCCTTATTTTTGACGAAACCTTGTACTCAGACTTCTTATTCCCACAGGCTGCGCGGATAATAATTTGCGGGGTCTCTTTTTCATTCTCGAGGGGGTCTATTGTGCATGCCACGTAACGAAATCAACCTGAATGAAATCAGGTGATAGAGGATCAAGTGAAAACGAAACAGTAATTGTATTTACGATCAGCCTTTCTGTAATCGTCTGACAATGGTGATCGCCAGCAAAATGTATACTCATGCTCATAAATTAAGGATCATGCTGATGCACCGTGAAACAACACTCTGGTTGGCGGTTTGTTGGTTCAAATCACCCCGGGGTATGACCATGCGATGCATTTGACCTGGGGTCGTCGCACGTTTGCTCTGACAGCTGTCCACATACGCAGAGGTGTGTTGGTGCATGTCAGACTACGGTGCAGCGACTAAGTGTGCAGACGTTTTCAGACGTGCGAATGGTGACTGTGTGTAGAAAATTGCTCAAAGAACACATATTGATGACGTTATGAGGAATAGAATACTAGGGCGACTGGAGGCTGGTCAAACACAGCAGGTCGTAGTATGGGCCCTTCATGTGCCCCAAAGTGTGATCTCAAAATTATGGCAACGATTCCAGCATACAGAAAACGTGTCCAGGCACTACAGTACGGGACGTCCACAGTGTACAACACTACACGAACACCATCAGTGCCCGCAGACGGCCACGGAGTACTGCAGGTAGCCTTGCTCGAGATCTTACCGCAGTCACTGGAACAGTTGTCTCCAGACACACAGTTTATAGACGACTGAACAGACGTGGTTTATTCACCCATAGACCTGCAAGGTGCATTCCACTGACCCCCGGTCACACGAGAGCGCGTAAAGCCTGGTGTCAAGAACACAGTACAAGGTCATTGGAACAGTGGTCCCAGGTTAAGTACACGGACGAGTCCAGGTATGGTCTGAACAGTGATTCTCGCCGAGGTTTCGTCTGGCGTGAACCAGGAACCAGACACCAACCCCTTAATGTCCTTGAAAGCGACCTGTATGGAGGTCATGGTTCGATGGTGTGGGGCGGGATTATGATTGGTCGACGAACACCTCTGAATATCTTTGACAGGGGAACTGTAACGGGTCAGGTGTATCGGAACGTCATTTTGCACCAGTATGTTCACGTCTTCAGGGGTGCAGTGGGTCCCACCTTCCTCCTAATGGATGATAACGCACGGCCCCAACGTGCTGCCATCGTGGAGGAGTACTTTGAAACAGAAAATATCAGGCGAATGGAGTGACCTGCCTGTTCTCCACACCTAAACGCCAACGAGGACGTCCGGGATGCTCTCGGTCGACGTATCGCTGTACGTCTTGAAACCCCTACGACACTTTAGGAGCACTGACAGGCACTGGCGCAAGAGTGGGAGGCTATACCCCAGCAGCTGCTCAACCACCTGATTCAGAGTATGCCAACCCGTTGTGCGACCTGTGTACGTGTGCATGGTGATCATATTGCATATTTATGACGGTGTACAACCGCCGGAAACAGCGGCGTTTTGTAGCACATGTGTTTCGGGGCGGTTTTTTCAACTTATCACCAATACCGTGGACTTACAGATCTTCGTCGTGTCTATGCTATTAGCGCCAGTTTTGTATAGCGCCACGTTGTGTGGCACCACTTTCTGCAATTATCCTTAACTTATGAGCATGGGTGTACATAATGAAGCGGCGCTATCCATCCTCCTTAATGTAGGTAAATATATTCATCGTGCTTACGCTACTGCTGAATATCTAATAATTCAGTATATCTCATCGCACACACTTTGATTCGGCCTGCCGGAGTGGCCGTGCGGTTCTAGGCGCTACAGTCTGAAACCGAGCGACCGCTACGGTCGCAGGTTCGAATCCTGATGTCCTTAGGATAGTTAGGTTTAATTAGTTCTAAGTTCTAGGCCACTGATGACCTCAGAAGTTAAGTCGCTTAGTGCTCAGAGCCACACTTTGGCTTATATGTTCTCAGATTCAATTGATAGCACTATCCCAAGATATGGTTGCATCGATAACATTATAATTCACTTTCGTTACTATGACCTTATCAGAGACGTACATTTCTTCTAGTCACTTAACCTATGAATTTGTGTTATCATCATAAAAATCCCCGTACACGCACACATCAGGTTTTCAAGAGGAAAAGCTTTACCGTACTAGATCATAGTTGTTCGCGGTGGCATTAAGAGATAAACTGGCGAAAGGATACCGCTGCACCAAGAACGAACTGTGCGACATAAACGATACCTGATAGGCGTGTTTCTACATCTGGAGGATGATGCCCATTCAGATCTGACGTCAATGGCGCAAGAGTGGTGCTAGTACAGCCACTGTGAACATGCAGATCAGATTTGCTTTAAATACACGCTGTAAGGGTTGCGAGTGTTAGTTACCTTTGAGACTGGACGTGATGAGTTGATGTTAGTCAAGAATACCTTCAACAAGACAAAAACTCCATTATCAACAACTCACTGAGTTAGAACGAGGTCATGTGACAGAGCTGTGAGAAGCTGGATGTTCCTTCTCGGCTACTGCAAAAACCTCGCAGGAATTTAGCCACTGTACATGGTTGATGGCACGGGAATATACGATCGCTAGAAGACTGGCTTCTAACGGCCACGCGGCACTACTGAGAGAGAAGAGCATCGTGTTCGGCGTATCGCTCTGGCACTTCTGCAACAGTAAATTGAGCATCAGTGGGCACCATAGTGACATAACGAAATATTACAGTCGGTTACTTCAAAGACAGCTCGGCACCAGACGCCCTGTAGCACGCATTCCATTGATCCCAAACCACCACCATTTACTACTTCAGTGGTGTCAAGCGAGAACTAATTGGAGGGCATGGTGGAGGTCTGTTTTGATTTCTAATGTAAGATGTTTCTGCCTCAGTGACAGCGATGGCCGTTTGTTGGCTGGAAGGAGGCCACTTCGTGGGACTGATGACCTCAGAAGTTAAGTCCCACAGTGATCAGAGCCATTTGAAGCCAGTTGTTGAAAATAGACCATTACTTATGCGATGTTGGCTTTAGAAAGCATATTTCATATTTATACAGGGTGGCCCATTGATAGTGGCCGGGCCAAATATCTCACGAAATAAGCATCAAACGAAAAAACGACAAAGAACGAAACCCATGTAGCTTGAAGGGGCAAACCAGATGGCACTATGGTTGGCCCGCTAGATGACGCTGCCATAGGTCAAACGGATATCAACTGCGTTTTTCTAAATAGGAACCCCCATTTTTTATTACATATTCGTGTAGTACGTATAGAAATATTAATGTTTTAGTTGGAACATTTTTTTCGCTTTGTGATAGATGGCGCTGTAATAGACACAAACGTATAAATACGTGGTATCACGTAACATTTCGCCAGTGCGGACGGTATTTGCTTCGTGATAAATTACCCGTATTTAAATGGACCGTTTACCAATTGCGAATAAAGTCGATATCATGTTGATGTATGGCTGTTCTCATCAACATGCCCAACGTACGTGTGCTATGTATGCTGCTCGGCATCCTGGACGACATTATCCATGTGTCCGGACCGTTCGCCAGATAGTTACGTTATTTAAGGAAACAGGAAGCGTTCAGTCACATGTGAAACGTCACCCACGGCCTACAACAAATGTAGGTGTTTTAGCTGCTGTCGCGGCTAATTCGCATATGAGTAGCAGACAAACTGCGCGAGAATCGGGAATCTCAAAAACGTCGGTGTTGAGAATGATTCATCAACATCGATTGCACCCGTACCATGTTTCTATGCACCAGGAATTGCATGGCGACGACTTTGAACGTCGTGTACAGTTCTGACACTGGGCACAAGAAAAATTACGGGACGATGACAGATTTTTGCACGCGTTCTGCTTAGCGACGAAGCGTCATTCACCAACAACGGTAACATAAACCGGCATAATACGCACTATTGGGCAACGGAAAATCGACGATGGCTCCGACAAGTGGAACATCAGCAACCTTGGCGGGTGAATGTGTGGTGCGGCATTCTGGGAGGCAGGATAATTGGCCCCCATTTTATCGATGGTAATCTAAATGGTGCAATGTATGCTGATTCCCTACGTAATGTTCTACCGATGTTCCTACAAGATGTTTCACGGCATGCCAGAATGGCGATGTACTTCCAGCATGATGGATGTGCGGCACATACCTCGCGTGCGGTTGAAGCGGTACTGAATAGAATATTTCATGACAGGTGGATTGGTCGTCGAAGCACCATATAATGGCCCGCACTTTCGCCGGATCTGACGTCCCCGGATTTCTTTCTGTGGGGAAAGTTGAAGGATATTTGCTATCGTGGTCCACCGACAACGCGTGACAGCATGCGTCAGCGCATTGTCAATGCATGTGCGAACATTACGGAAGGCGAACTACTCACTGTTGAGAGGAATGTCGTTACAGGTATTGTCAAATGCATTGCGGTTGACGGACAACATTTTGAGCATTTATTGCAGTAATGTGGTATTTACAGGTAATCACGCTGTAACAGCATGCGTTCTCAGAAATGATAAGTTCACAAAGAACAACCGAAATAAAATGTTCAAACGTACCTACTTTCTGTATTTTAATTTAAAAATCCTACTGGTTGAGAACAGCTCGTCTAAAATTGTGAGCCATATGTTTGTGACCATTTCAGCGCCATCGATCACAAAGCGTAAAAAGTGGCCAACTAAAACATTCATATTTCTTTACTTAATACACAAATATGTAATAAAATATGGGGGTTCCTATTTAGAAAAACGCAGTGGATATCCGTTTGACCTGTGGCAGCGCGATCTAGAGGGCCAACCATAGCGCCATCTCGTTTCGCCCATCAAGCTAAACAAGTTTCGTTTTTTGTAGTTTTTTCGTTTGACGCTTATTTCGTGAGATATTTGGCCCGGTCACGATCAATGGACCACCCTGTATATTTCGTTCGTAAATATAGAAATTCTGAACCCTACGAACACCGTGCGAATTCACTTTTGCCACACTGACATTTCTTCGTAAAATTCTCCATCTGTAACGAAATGTCGTTAACACTGCTGAAGATTTCACGCGTTGGAAATAATTTCGCTGCAAACCAAGCATAATGAATCACTTTACGAAAAACATGCGCTTACAATTAATTATTAATGAAAATCAGGTTTCCAACACGAGACGAAATATCGTGAAGCCGCGACGGTAGCCACTGTGTCACCACTTCAGTTAAACTGTTTACTCCCTAAAAGTCACATAAAGAATCTGTCGAGTGTTCGTGCTCTTATTTGGATCCCTGTTTCTCTGCGAAAAGTTTCTGGGAAATCGTGTTATGGCACATGCCGTGTTGTTCTCCGAGGTTCAGCTTCCAGTTTTAAATGTCACATAAATCTCTCATTGTGAAGTCATTACGAAAGACCTTTAGTGCAGCTTGGCACTGTCTGAAGTTATCCGCTGGAGCACCATTTTGCCACCGTGATCAGCGTCATACCTCTGCTTGACAATTTAGTAAGCAACCGGTTACCAGTTTCTGCTGCATCGCAACAGTCGCAACAGGGAAACTACGTGACGGCTGGGGCATGCCCAGCTGGCAAATCCCATCAAATCAGTGAATGCTCTGGAGAGAAGCTATCGCCGTGTGGTTGATAGAAACAACCTCGTGCTACGACAGTCTGCTAGTGCATAGTCCTTAGTATCACAGGACAGTGCGGCGTATGGTCTTCTTCGATGTGTACACGGTCGAACTAACAGCTTCCTAGCCAATGAATTACTTAGTAGCTACTATCATAAGTCGCCGCTAACCTGATTTAAAGGATCGCCGTTCGCTCCAATGCACTGCGTCATCAGGCCACAAGTGGCCCATCGGGACCATCCGACCGCCGTGTCATCCTCAACCGAGGATGCGGTTAGGAGGGGCGTGTGGTCAGCTCACCGCTCTCGCGGTCGTTATAATGGTTTTCTTTGACCCGAGCCGCTACTATTCGG
The DNA here is from genome assembly GCF_023864345.2 of Schistocerca serialis cubense. Taxonomy (NCBI): domain Eukaryota; kingdom Metazoa; phylum Arthropoda; class Insecta; order Orthoptera; family Acrididae; genus Schistocerca; species Schistocerca serialis. The sequence goes on along the minus strand of NC_064643.1, from coordinate 736,478,185 downwards.
TAGAGTACCCCTCAATTGGCATCACGAGGCTGAGTGAACCCCGAGAAATGGCAACAGTGCGTGGCGGCCCGGATGGTCACCCATCCAAGTACAGGCCACGCCCAAAAGTGCTTAACTTCGGTGATCTGACGGGAACCGGCGTATCCACTGCGGCAATGCCGTTGCCATCCGTGGTTCGCTCCCTCGATGCTAATATATCCATCAGCAGTCACAGTACACCAGCACCTGACGCAGCCCCACCACTGGCAGCAATTCTTACTTCGCAAGGTCGCGCTGATCTTCGGCTGTGCTAACTACGACAGTTGCAGGCAAAAATTCGACTACGCGTTGCCACCGAGGAATGTGGATTGGGCGCTCATCTACCGCCTACAGAATATGGGTTTGCTTCTCCATTGCATTTATAAAACAAGAAATCAATCGTTAGTTCCTAACTGAGTGAAGGTTTGCTTCTGCTTCCACTGGAGAGCCTACACCGTAGGGTGAGGTCGCGCTTTACAAGTACACCACTAACATCTCATTCTCTAATGATGTCTAATGATGTCGATACCATTCAGGACTATCAACGCCGCCGCGCGGGATTAGCCGAGCTGTCTAGGTCACTACAATCATGAACTGTGTGGATGGTCCCGGCGGAGGTTCGAGTCCTCCCTCGGGATTGGGTGTGTGTGTTTGTCCTTAGGATAATCTAGGTTAAGTAGTGTGTAAGCTTAGGGATTGATGGTCTTAGCAGTTTAGTCCCGTAAGATTTAACACATATTTTAACATTTTTTTGAACTATCAATGCCGACAGACAATACATACACCCATAGCTCCACAGAGGCGTGTATCTATCATAAACCACCCACATAGCGATGCATAGCAACATGAGTGTGTCAGCGTTGGTGCTGCTTGCCGTTTAATAAAATACTAAGATTTTCCACTACTAGTCTCTTTAACAGCGTTATTTCCATTGCACGTGAAATTTTGTTGGTGATGCCTGCATGAAGTTGGTTCAAATCCCCTACTTACATGATTTTGTAAACCAGTGGACACTGTGGCATTCGAGAGAAAGTGGTAATTTCTCAAACTGGTTATGTCCTAGATGAACGACACAGTGGTGGCTGTGTGGAGATATTTGCGTCTTGTTTCCGCAGAGAGTAGTATCACATTAATGTGAGGCGAGCTCCACTGTTTAAGCGCTGAGGTCCGGCTGTGCCGTGCGCTGGGGCGTCGCTTATGCAGCTTCGTGGTAGCGTCGCGGCGGGGCTTCGCACGATGTCAGCACTTTGCGGCAGCGGCGGTGCGTGAGCGAGTTTAGCGCCACAGACGGAGCCGCTCCCACCACGTTATCGCCTCACCAGCTACTGCCGTGCCCTAGTCAACAACGCGTTAGAAAAGAGCATCTTCTCAAGATCATACAGCAATAATTTGTGATTCAGTGACTAGTAATACGAAGCACTTTATCTATTACGTTCTGTGAACTGCTTATACAGGGTGTTACAAAAAGGTACGGCCAATCTTTCAGGAAACATTCCTCACACACAAAGAAATAATATATGTTATGTGGACATGTGTCCGGAAACACTTACTTTCCATGTTAGAGCTCATTTTATTACTTCTCTTCAAATCAGATTAAAAATGTCCTCCGTTAGCGAGGATACATGCATCCTTTCTCCGTCGCATGGAATCCCTGATGCGCTGATGCAGCCCTGGAGAATGGCGTAATGTATCACAGCCGTCCACAATACGAGCACGAAGAGTCTCTACATTTGGTACCGTGGTTGCGTAGACAAGAGCTTACAAATGCCCCCATAAATGAAAGTCAAAATGGTTGAGGACAGGAGAGCGTGAATTGGTCCTCCTGTACCAATCCATCGGTCACCGAATCTGTTGTTGAGAAGCGTACGAACATTTCGACTGAAATGTGCAGAAGCTCCATCGTGAATGAACCACATGTTGTGTCGTACTTGTAAAGGCACGTGTTCTAGGAGCACAGGTAGAGTATCCCGTATGAAATCATGGCGGTAAATGGAGAAAGTACAGTACACACTCACGAAACTAAAATGAGCTCTAACATGGAAATTAAGCGTTTACGGACACATGTCCACATAAAATCTTTTCTTTATTTGTGTGTGAGGAATGTTTCCTGAAAGTTTGGCCTTACCTTTTCGTAACATCCTGTACATGCAGGACATGGAGGCAAAGGAGGGCCACCTGAACTTGCCTTTTTCTCACGTGACTTACTGATAGCCACGTATCAAGGAAATCATGTAGCTACAATGCTTCGTGACTTCCGTAAACCATTTCACTCGGTACCCCGCCAACATTTACTTACAAAAGTAAGTCACGAGGGGTTCGAAACAAAATTAATGGCTGCATTGAGGACTTATAACTACACAGGATGCCGTGTTGGTCCGACAGTCACCAACAGAAGTAACTTATGGCATCGACATCTGCATCTACGGGATTACTCTGCTATTCACAATAAAGTGCCTGGCAGAGGGTCCAATGAACCACTTTCAAGCCGTCTCTCTAAGCCGTCTCTCTACCGTTACACTCTCAAACGGCACACTGGAAAAGAAGAAACTTAAATTTCTCTTATTTTATCGTGATGATCATTTCTCCCTATGTAGGTGGGTGGCAACAGAATGTTTTCGAAATCCGAGGAGAAAACTGAAATTTCATGAGAAGATCCCGCCGCAACGAAAAACGCCTTTGTTTCAATGACTGACACTCCAATACACGTATCAAATCTGTGACACTATCTCCCCTGTTTCTCGATAATACAAAACGAGCTTTCCCTTTTTTGTACTTTTTGGATGTCATCCGTCAGTCGCAACTGATGTGGATCCCACACCGCACAGCAATACTCCAAGAATAGTGCTGACAAGCGTGGTGTAAGCAGTCTCTTTAGTAGACCTGTTGCACCTTGTAAGTGTTCTGCCAATAAATCGCAGCCTTTGGTTTGCTCTACCCACAATATGCCCTAGGGAAGCGTGTTGGCTACGTAATTCTTTATGTTGTACTTTAATTACCGGGCAGACACAATAAACAGCCCCTGCAGACGTTTCACAGATGATACGACGTAATATCCGAAGAAAAGAGGTGAAACTATTCAGTCACACACTGATGTCCAAAATTTAAGCAACAAACCGAAACTTAGCAAGGTTTCGTTTACTTTGCTGCAAAACAGTATAATCAGGTGGTAGTAACGTAGAAACAATATAAAGGCTACAGAACGTAAACAACTGCAACTTGCGTAACGGTAGGCAAATATGTTGTTCGTGTATTCCAACTTAAGGGATTTACACACACATTCCGACAACTGGTTAAAGCTCTCAGTAAGAAGTGTGACGACTTCTGGCAGCTATACAAGCTTGACAAACGACGGGGCGTGCTGTGAGTGATGCCATCAAACTCATGTTGAGGCAACAAAGCCCATTCTTCCTGCAGCTCTGCTCGCAAGGTTTGGAGAGCGGTTGGTGGATGCTGATGTGATGAAACCCGTGTTTGTGGGATTCAAATCGGGAGAGCGAGTAATCCACGCCATGGGTGCAATATCTTCCGTTTCCCAGGGAACATCAACCTAGCGTGTTCTATGAGGACGAGCATTATCGTCCAGCAAATCGAGGTCTGGGCTCGCAGCACCTCGCAACAACCGTGCATGGGGTTCCAAGATCTCATCATGATACCTGACAGCAGTTAAACCTTGCCGATTAAACTGTACAATTTCATGAAGCAGTGTTCGAGAGGACAACATAATCCCTGTCCTCACCGTTAGGGATCATCCTTGATATCAGTCTCTTTCCACAATGGTTGGGTCCCGAAATCGTGTTCCACGTTCCCTCCAGAGACATTTCCTTGAAGGAACTACTGTCCAGACGAAATCGGGACTCATTTGTGAATAGAATATGGGTTCATTGTTCGACCGTCGAGGTGGCATGTTGACGGGTCCACTCTAGACGCTCCCTTTTGTGAAGAAGAGTCATAGGTACAGATACATCAGGTCTCCGACAATAAAGGGCACTCAGTCGAAGCCTTCTGTACACCGTTTGCCTCGATACAACGCGTTCAGTGGATGCTGTGAGGTCAGATGGCGGTTGCTGTGCAGTACTAAGGCGCTACCGTAGTGCCCTTACAGCCAGATAACAGTTCTCTCTTTCTGATATCACACGTGGTCGGCCCTGCCCTGGTCTTGGGGATACAGTTTCGGTCTCTATAAACCTTCGCAATGTGCGAAAAACAACAGCATGATTCACATTAAGCCATCGGGCCACACTAGTTTGCGACTGCACGGATTCCATTCTTAGCTCGGTCCTCCACCGCGGGGAGCCTGGTAGGTGTCTTCTCTGTGCCATACTGCACCGTCTGTCACTGTTGTCTCAACATGAGATTGACAGCATCATTCACAGCACGCCCCGTCGTTTGTCAGGGCTGTACTGCTGCCAGAAGTTGTCACATCCCATGCTGAACGCACTAACCTGTTCTCGGAGCGATTGTGGATGTCGGACTACCCGGAAAATATTATCAGTTCTAATAAAGAGAATGCCTACACTATGCCTTTCCGCCCTCATCTGGAGTATATCTGCACTGTGGGGGATCCACATCGAACATCACTATCCCGTTTGATAAGCGCCCTGACGCCATCGTTGGCGTCATTGTCCGATGACCGCAATGCCATCTTCCGTGCAGGACTCGATCGTACGGACATCCGTTGACAGTTTGTATGATTATATCGTGAATTACACACATGACTGGGAGATAGTGGTTTGTTGCTTTATTTTTTGACATAAAACTCGATTTTAAAACCGATGAAGTGTTTGGCAGCTTCATATAAATGCAGAGAACTGTGAAGCTATGTTCTTCACGAATTAATCTGTGGTTACAATATTAGTGAATCGAAATTTGAATATTCAGCTCATCTGAACTCCTGGATGTAACAGTTAATGGTGATATGAAATGGAATAATCGTATGGGCTCAGTGAAAGTTAGGCAGGAGGTCACAGTTCGGTCAATTGGCAGAAAGCACCGAAGCTGAAATCGTTATAGGTACAGAAAGCTGGCTTAAGCCAGAGATAAATTCTGCCGAAATTTTTACAAAGGTACAGACGGTGTTTAGAAAGGATAGATTGCATGCAACCGGTGGTGGAGTGTTCATCGCTGTTAGTAGTAGTTTATCCTGTAGTGAAGTAGAAGTGGATAGTTCCTGTGAATTATTATGGGTGGAGGTTACACTAAACAACCGAACTAGGTTAATAATTGGCTCCTTTTACCGACCTCCCGACTCAGCAGCATTAGTGGCAGAACAACTGAGAGAAAATTTGGAATACATTTCACATAAATTTTCTCAGCATGTTATAGTCTTAGGTGGAGATTTCAATTTACCAGATATAGACTGGGACACTCAGATGTTTAGGACGGGTGGTAGGGACAGAGCATCGAGTGACATTATACTGAGTGCACTATCCGAAAATTACCTCGAGCAATTAAACAGAGAACCGACTCGTGGAGATAACATATTGGACCTACTGATAACAAACAGACCCGAACTTTTCGAATCTGTATGTACAGAGCAGGGAATCAGTGATCATAAGGCCGTTGCAGCATCCCTGAATATGGAAGTTAATAGGAATATAAAAAAAGGGAGGAAGGTTTATCTGTTTAGCAAGAGTAATAGAAGGCAGATTTCAGACTACCTAACAGATCAAAACGAAAATTTCTGTTCCGACACTGACAATGTTGAGTGTTTATGGAAAAAGTTCAAGGCAATCGTAAAATGCGTTTTAGACAGGTACGTGCCGAGTAAAACTGTGAGGGACGGGAAAAACCCACCGTGGTACAACAACAAAGTTAGGAAACTACTGCGAAAGCAAAGAGAGCTTCACTCCAAGTTTAAACGCAGCCAAAACCTCTCAGACAAACAGAAGCTAAACGATGTCAAAGTTAGCGTAAGGAGGGCTATGCGTGAAGCGTTCATTGAATTCGAAAGTAAAATTCTATGTACCGACTTGACAGAAAATCCTAGGAAGTTCTGGTCTTACGTTAAATCAGTAAGTGGCTCGAAACAGCATATCCAGACACTACGGGATGATGATGGCATTGAAACAGAGGATGACTCGCGTAAAGCTGAAATACTAAACACCTTTTTCCAAAGCTGTTTCACAGAGGAAGACCGCACTGCAGTTCCTTCTCTAAATCCTCGCACAAACGAAAAAATGGCTGACATCGAAATAAGTGTCCAAGGAATAGAAAAGCAACTGGAATCACTCAATAGAGGAAAGTCCACTGGACCTGACGGGATACCAATTCGATTCTACACAGAGTACGCGAAAGAACTTGCCCCCCTTCTAACAGCCGTGTACCGCAAGTCTCTAGAGGAACGGAGGGTTCCAAATGATTGGAAAAGAGCACAGATAGTCCCAGTCTTCAAGAAGGGTCGTCGAGCAGATGCGCAAAACTATAGACCTATATCTCTGACGTCGATCTCTTGTAGAATTTTAGAACATGTTTTTTGCTCGCGTATCATGTCATTTCTGGAAACCCAGAATCTACTATGTAGGAATCAACATGGATTCCGGAAACAGCGATCGTGTGAGACCCAACTCGCCTTATTTGTTCATGAGACCCAGAAAATATTAGATACAGGCTCCCAGGTAGATGCTATTTTTCTTGACTTCCGGAAGGCGTTCGATACAGTTCCGCACTATCGCCTGATAAACAAAGTAAGAGCCTACGGAATATCAGACCAGCTGTGTGGCTGGATTGAAGAGTTTTTAGCAAACAGAACACAGCATGTTGTTATCAATGGAGAGACGTCTACAGACGTTAAAGTAACCTCTGGCGTGCCACAGGGGAGTGTTATGGGACCATTGCTTTTCACAATATATATAAATGACTTAGTAGATAGTGTCGGAAGTTCCATGCGGCTTTTCGCGGATGATGCTGTAGTATACAGAGAAGTTGCTGCATTAGAAAATTGTAGCGAAATACAGGAAGATCTGCAGCGGATAGGCACTTGGTGCAGGGAGTGGCAACTGACCCTTAACATAGACAAATGTAATGTATTGCGAATACATAGAAAGAAGGATCCTTTATTGTATGATTATATGATAGCGGAACAAACACTGGTAGCAGTTACTTCTGTAAAATATCTGGGAGTATGCGTACGGAACGATTTGAAGTGGAATGATCATATAAAACTAATTGTTGGTAAGGCGGGTACCAGGTTGAGATTCATTGGGAGAGTGCTTAGAAAATGTAGTCCATCAACAAAGGAGGTGGCTTACAAAACACTCGTTCGACCTATACTTGAGTACTGCTCATCAGTGTGGGATCCGTACCAGGTCGGGTTGACGGAGGAGATAGAGAAGATCCAAAGAAGAGCGGCGCGTTTCGTCACTGGGTTATTTGGTAACCGTGATAGCGTTACGGAGATGTTTAATAAACTCAAGTGGCAGACTCTGCAAGAGAGGCGCTCTGCATCGCGGTGTAGCTTGCTCGCCAGGTTTCGAGAGGGTGCGTTTCTGGATGAGGTATCGAATATATTGCTTCCCCCTACTTATACTTCCCGAGGAGATCACGAATGTAAAATTAGAGAGATTAGAGCGCGCACGGAGGCTTTCAGACAGTCGTTCTTCCCGCGAACCATACGCGACTGGAACAGGAAAGGGAGGTAATGACAGTGGCACGTAAAGTGCCCTCCGCCACACACCGTTGGGTGGCTTGCGGAGTATCAATGTAGATGTAGATGTAGATGTAGAATTCTGGGAATACGCAGTCAATCGACAAAGAAGTTCTGATAGGAACCACTTGTGTGTCCCATCTTAAAATATTGCTATACTATGTGGGTCTAGTACCAAACAGAATTAACAGAGCATATTGGAAGTGTACAGAGGTGGGTGGAATGACGTGTCTATTTTATTCGTGGAAGAGAGTCAGGAAAATAATGAAAACCGTAAATTGACAAACTCTTGAAGGTGTTCATCCCTAGGAAACGTAATGACATCTGCATCGACATGAGTGATCTGTAATTCACAATGTGGTAGAGGGTTCGTAGAATCATGTTCAAGCTATTTCTCACGGCTTCGTTCTCGAACAGCGTGCAGTAAAAACGAACACTTAAAATTATCTGTACCAGCTCTGATTTCCCTCATTTCATTGCGATGATCATTTTATCGTACGTAAGTGGGTCTGAATAAAATAAAAAAAATGAATTCGCATTCGGAGGTGAAAATTGATGACAGAAATCTCGTGAGAAGGTCTCGTCGCAACGAGAATCGCCTTTGTTCTAATGTTTGTCAAACACCCCCCCCCCCCCCGCCACCACCACACACGCACACGTAATACTCTGACACATATTTCGTAATAATACAAAAAAAGCTGTCCTTTTCAAACTCTTTCAGTTTCCCCCGTCAGTTCTATCCAATGGTCATACCCCACAACGCAGATATACTACAGATGAGGGCTGAATATCATAATGTAGGCTTTCCCTTTATTAGACCTGTTGCATCTTCTAAGTGTTCAGTCAAAAAAACACAGTCTTTGGTTAGCTTTCCCCACAACGCAAAGTCATCCTTGTTATCCGTCCAGTTAAGTTATTTGTAGCTGTAATCCCTTTGTGTTTAGTTAAAATCACAGCATTTAAAGTCGCGTGATTTATTGTTTAACAGAAATTTAGTGGATTCTCTGTGGCACTTATGTGAATGACTTCACACTTTTCGCACCTTACAGATACCTTGTCCAAAGGATTTTACAAATGGTTTTGTTCTTCCGATGACTTTAAGACTCGATATATGACCGCATTATCTGCGAACAATCTAACATTGCTACTCAAAGTGTCTCCTGAATGGTTTGCATAGATAAGGAAAAGCATATAGCCTATAGCACTTCCTTGGGGAACGCCAGACTTAAGTTCTGTTTTTTCTTGTTGTCTTTCCCTCACTTTCCTGACAGGAAATCACAGATGCAGTCGGATAGCGGAGACAGTATTGCTTTGACAAGCAATATAATTAGAAGTCGCTTGTGAGGAACGGTATCGAAAACCTTCCAGAAATCTAGAAATATCAGATCAGTTTGAGATTGCCTGTATATAGAATTGGTTATTTCGTGTGAACAAACAACTAGTCTTGTTTCAAAGCAACGATTTATGTTGAGCCCGTAGGTATTATGTATGATTAGATCTTTTTCTTCCAGCCAACTCAGATTGTTCGAACCCAACATACGTTTCAAAATCGTACCGCAAATCGACATTAGTCGTATAGGCCGGCAATTCATCAGGTAACATCTATTTCTTTTTTTGGGTACTGGTATGATCTATGCGATATTCCAGTCTTTTGATAGAGCGTTTATATGTTATATTGAGTATTATATCGGCATACCCTGGAAGCAACTAACTGGTACACAATCTGGATCGGGGGCCTTACCTTTATCAAGTGATTTAAGCTGCAGCGCTAAAAAGAAGATATCCACGTTTAAGTTAGTTAAGTTCTTCTTGGTTCAAATTCTGGAATATTTTCTTCGATTTCTTTGATGAATGTATGTGGGAACTCTACTTGAGCGACACTGTCATCCACCATTGGTACCGCCAGAGAAGTTGTTGATTGTGTCTTGCCTCTGGTAAAGCTTATATACGACCAGAATCTCTTTCTTCTACCGCACTGAAAACGACGTTCCAAGAAATTGTCATAGATGTAGCACATGTGTAACTTGGTGAAATATTAACAGGTCTCGAAAACCCATGTCCCGGCTTCAGTATCAAAAATGTTTGCATTCTATGACAAACATGTGAACTGGGTATTTTTCTCGCGTTTACCTGTCAGCTTCAAACCCATCTGGAGCCCATCCCTGTGTATTCTGATCTTGTAGCGATCACACAATTTGCTCGTGAAGCTATTCAGACTTTCAAAACGGATTTCTGTGTATCATTATGAAGGGAGGCGTGATGAGGGTTCGTTCAGAAGACACCCCTGGTTCCCCTTCTTTTAGGGATTGAAACAGGAATGAGCTGACATGCTAGGATAACTCTGTAACATCTGATACACGTTCAGTCCAACGTGATATATATATATATATATATATATATATATATATATATATATGTTTAAAAAAGTCCTTTGATGGAAGGAAAATACTAGCGTTCTTGGAATTTTCATGCCGATTTGAAATGTGTGATATTACCATCGACTCCATGGATTTTGGGATCGTTTGAATGGTGATAAGTCTAATAACATTTAACTACTATGGCGATAGGAAGGGATTAATCTTGCTGTAAGTTTTACCATTATTCGTACCCAATTGTCTTCCTACCTAGAAGTAAAAATAACATGATGCTACTCCTCGCGCTGCAAGTGTTGATGGTAGTAGCATGGGAGGAGATGACGCGGGAAATACCTACTGCGCCTCCGATGTAATTGTATTCTGTGACTCCACCTCGTAAACTGGCAAGTACGCTAATGGTCATTTGTGAACGTCTTATGTTTTCTCTGTATATTAAGAAGATGCTGTGCATTTCAATTGAAGCGACAATTTTAACCAGATACGGATAACGTAGGTTTTCGTTCCAAGGAACACGACTCATTCCGACCGGTCTACCGTTCGACTTTAAGAAATTTTATTTCCCCGCGGGCGTTCGTTCTCGATTATGATCAATAAATCATAGGAGCTATCTGTTAAGAAGTGTGAAAGGCTGCTGTATGAGGCTTAAGCAATATAGTGTTCTCCCAAGACAAGCTAGTGGATTAAAATGTTAACAGATGACCCTTCTGTGTACTGAAAAGCCAGAAATATGTTACGAAATGTGAAACATTTGTAGATGATGACTACCTTTTGCAGCGATTGGCAGATGGAGATCGACGTTAATAATATAATGCAAGCCATGTGATATCTTTTGCCGAAGGGATAAGCTATCTATTAAAACCTAAGGGGATTCCGCCCGGAATGATTTGAGGTGGAACTGCCTAAGCCGTGGTGAAGCTGGTTGACGTTTTGATTTGATGAAAGAGTTCTAAGAAGTACTATTCAAGGACGAAATGGGCCACTAACAGCTTGTTCTTTGGCCATTTCCTGATTATTTTTCGTAAATAGGATACACTTCGGAGATAGATTAATAGAGGAGACTGAAAATATTTGAAGAAGAAAAACACAATTCGTTCTCTGTTTGCTTACAACACCTGAGAGTGGCATTGAAGAGATGAAATGGACTGCACAGGAAGACGTCAGAAGAATGAAGGTGCGCATCGCAGGGAATATCACTCACAAAACTACTAGCACCTGTAATCAAATATCTGCACTGAGGAAGCAGTACAGGGAGACCACGGAGAATTTTAGAGAAAAAAAGTGTTTCAGTTTGCCGAAGACAAAGTGATGCTGTCGCACACGGCCGAGGTCTCTTAAGGTAATAGAACAGATTTGAGAGCCACTTTGTGTCGACGCTCGCTTGCTTTGTTGCATCGTTTGTTGATTGTCCTCGGTGTCGAGGGACTGGCTGAAAAATGGGGAGTGAAAGTGCAACTACTGTATACTGTTAATGATGTAGCCGACAGATGCACAGTTGTGTTTCACAGTCATTTACTTACACTGTTCACAACCCCCCCCCCCCCCCTAGATTACACAGTTATATGGCCAGTGCACTATTCTTTAACTTTCGATAAGCCTCATTAATAGGTTGCAGGCGAACATCCACGTACTGCTACCATAGTTTACTCCCGAACATCTACGAGCAGTAAATAACACAACCACATAATTCACATTTCTTTCGGCATAACCAGGTAAGTATGGAACAGACATTGTCATTGTTTTAACTCACAGTCCCATTGTGTTACTTCACAGTTACGTTGATGCCTTGTTGTCATTTAAACCAACAAAGATTTCTAGTCTGAAACTCGGTCATGGACTGACTGTCTCGTGACCAAGAACTGGGCCCTTATACACCCTCACAATAATTGCTACTGAAACTATACGTTGTTCCATGTTTAATGTACAGAAATTACAATTAAAACTCAACTCATTAAATTAACTGAATACATTGAAAAATTTGTTCTTCTTAACAGTTTCTTCTACTACAAGGGTTAAGCCGAATTATTTGTGTAAATCATGGAATTGAGAAATATATGTACGCAAACAATACTCTGGACAACACTGCTAATTACTTTGGAATGAATTAAGGGCTGGATTTGCTAACATGTTTTCGAAGAGAGCCAAATAGATATCTTAAAATTACTAGTAGTTGTTCCTCCAAATGTTTATACTAGGTAATGAATTTTTATTTGTTTATACATCAACAATAGAATTTAAATTACGAAATAATTTCTGATTTCGGCGTATAATTAAAGACACCAACTAGTAATAGTCAAAATAAATTAGAAAATCAATTACATACATAAAACTAAGCACAAAATTAGATCTGGTGTTATATTCTGTAAGACTAACGGACGACCTTTCTCTTTTGTGAAAATGCAGATTATACACACGTATGTTAATGATAACTAGCCAAAACTAAAGAAATAAATTTTAAGGAGGCAGATGGCAAAACAAGAGGGGAAGAAAAAAATGTCCGAACTTGCTATGTTACAAGTTGAAAGAAGGTTATAAGATGAACGTCGACAAACGTAAAACAAGTGGAATGGAATGTAGTGTAACAAAATAATGTGATTTGACGCTACACGTGTTAATGAATTTTGCTGTTTAGCTAGCAAAATAACTGTGAGCAAAGCAGAGGGAATACAGAATTCAGGCCGACACTGCAAAGAAAAGCGTTTTTGAATGGGTGAAGGGATGAAGAGATTGTACTCGGCAGCCAAAAGACGGCGAAAGCAGGAAGACAACACAGACAACTAGAACCACCAAACAATCGAACAAAACCAACGCCAGATCTCATCGATTCAGAACCGTTAACCAGCGACGGTTGAGCAAGTACCTTTCAAGGGTACCTCTGGGGTTCAATATTTACTGCGCAATAACATTGTGTCAGTATGTTACGAGGAAGTGTTAGGCCAAGAACGACACAATATTACTGCGCAATATATAATTGCTTGGGATGTTTCAGTTTCAACTCTGCCCTTGTAACGAACATGCCGACGCTTCGCGATGGAGAACACGTACGTACTGCAATTGAGTTACTTAGTTTGCAAAACACATACATAAATTATATGAAACGGACAAATTAGATCCGTAAAGCTTCCAGTAAACATATCAAAGTATCAGGGGCTCATTCACTGCAGCATAGATTAGTAAAACACGACAACAACTAATTACACATTAGACAAGCCCCCTGTGTAGTTTATCGTGCACATGTGTTGTACTCTATGTATTTCCCTACTATTACAACTGTTTTAAACGAATTGAACCGATACTGAAGACTTACATGAACATATGTCCGTGGTGGGAATACTCTTGCAAGGAATAAAAAAATTATGCACGCTGGGCATCCTATCTCATTAGCCTAGTCTGAAAACTGCTACAAGTAAAAAGAACATTTATGCTTATTATGCTTGTTATCATAACAACATGGTCTTCAGTTTCCTCTACTTTTGTGGAAAATGAGGTACCTAGCGTTTCGTAAACAGTCAGGAATTCTATGTCTCAAAGTACCGCTTTGTGCTTTAATGTACATTATCCAGCATACTTTCTGATCAATTGTCGTTTACATTTCAGTTCGATGCGGAAATTTGTTCAGTGAGAACCGTATTTCTCTCGCTCCGTAGCAGCCACGGATTATTGTGCAGTACTGACCTTACACAGTATAATATATGCTCAAATATATTGAGCAAGTGTCAATATTTTAAATGTTCTGCAGTCTCCTTCAACGTGTTGTGCCAGCTGTCAGTACTGCTCTCAGATGGGAAGTATTACTGCGCAGTACTGAGAACCGCGCAGTAAATACGGAGCACATGCTGCCCATCGGGTTAACTAGGCAGCCAGCAGTATTCGAAACAGAAATTACACATAACATCTGGCTGTATTTGTAAGGTAATTTGGTAGTTTAATATTTGAAGTTAAATAGAGATGAAAGTTTTTTCTGGAATACCGCCTGGAATATTGTTTCTTTTTCCAGAATTAGACAACAGAGATAAAGAATTACCACTACTTGCTCATCCTCTTTTGATAAAAGCTTCACAACTGGTGGCGTCTGACGTAGGTCATATTTGCTTGTGTGAAGGCTCTAGTTGTTTGCATTATGTGCTGCCTTTGTGCGTTTACTTTTTTTATTTTCCGTTTCGGCGCAGCCCATCCAACTCAGGGCTTAATGAAATGCAAGAAGATTTTTTTGGTCATACGTCTATCCTGTGCTTACAGAAAGAATTCACTTCACCCATTTAGATTTCGTTATGTCTCACGTCAGCATCCTGTATCCATTTCGTTAACCTACATTATGAACAAGCTCTATAGCGTTTGGATATGTGGGTAATTGAATGTCCATTTGTAGCACCAGAAATCACCGTGGTTTGATTCTGCTTCGTTTCTGACCACTCAGGTTGAACTTGAACATCTGTGTAGTACTAGACACCATGTGTGTTTTAAGTAAGGCTTTTTCCTCTAGCAAGTTGATAAATTGAAAAATTCTCAAGGCGCTGAATATAACTACTGATGTGTCTGCATATTTTCGGCTGTCAAACTTCATCAAGTTTATTGCATTTCTTCAGATTGGCGCTGTATCTGTTAGTAGGCTCACCTAACTCCATCATGCCCTACTCGATGAGCAGAACAAATAGCTATATAGCTGCTAATGTTACGATGCATTGGGATTTGTTAAAATTGTCTTTTACCAAATGTAGTGGCTTTGGATTTCTGACCACGAAAGCTCTACCTATGTCTATAGTGCATACTTTTATCACTATAGTGCGCAAATTTTCTGTTAAACGGATAACTGTGTAGTGAGATTCAGAGTTATTTTGTCTATTAGCGTATTCATTCTCTCTAATATTCCAACGAGCCGCACATACCAGTGTCAAAGACATGGATTGTTAGTAGTAATCCTCCACACATCTCAAGGAGCCATGCTGATTGTTTACCGTTTATTTAGTGAGAGTGGAGGATTTCACCAGAAATAAATGTTCATTTTATAGGCAGTGCGTCGCTCGAACTTTCAGCCCAACTCATGCTCCACTGTATTCATATTTTAAGTGTGAAACGATTATGAGAATGACTGCTCTACTTAGGATATCTTTGGAAGACATATAACTAGGAATCCTCCTTGTACATCGTGTCGAAGTCTCGTTTTAATTATTGTTACACATTTGATTAATTTACAGGGTCATAAAAGGTAAGTTTCCGGCGTGACTACACATAACATTGTACATACACTGGAGCAGAACATAAAATCCTAGTTCCCTACAAATTCTAACATTCATAAAGCTCTTTTAAACTTCATTGTAAATGGAGAGAGTGGTGTGCCAGAGAACTCGATCCAAATACAAATCAGAAACAGTGGAATCGGACAGCTTTATTTGACATCCAGCACCACTGTTCAGGGTCTAGCAGCAGCTAGACTAGGAAAATACATCCCGTGCATTAGCTGCAATTAACACCACAACACAAACGGTAGCATTTGGGTAAGTGCCAAGATGGGGATTGATTCATTGATTTTGGGTGAGAGGACCAGAGATGTCATCGGTCCCATCGGATTAGGACAGTATGGGGAAGGATGTCGGCCGTATCGTTTCAAAGGAATCATTCCTGAATATGCTTGAAGAAATTTACGTGAAATTACGGAAAACTTACATCAGGATGGGCGGGCGCGTGTTTGAACCGTCGGCCTCTCGAATGCGAGTCCAGTGTGCTAACCAATGCGCCAACTCTCTCGGTGCAGACAGGGGTGTACAGTCTGATGGTGACTGGCGTCACAATGTGTTTAGTAATAAATGACAGTTCTGCTCTCCTCCAGATGACTATCTTTGGCGAGTATGGCGGTGACATCTGTAGAGATCCAATTCTTCCAGCTTTTTGGAAAGGCATCATGGCATGGGGAGTCTTTGGGTATGAGATCAGGTCCCAGGAGACTGTGAAAATTTTGGAAGCACAATGGTATGTCACGGACAACCAGTGTCCACATGTGTTACCTCTGAAACCATAGTATCGTGGCTCCATTTTTCAATCGGACAAGGCACGTTCACACATGATATGTGTCTCTGTGAACTGTCTGCCTGATATTAAGATACTTTCATAGCCAGCAAGATCCCCACATCTCTACTTGTTATAACTTGTGTGTTCATCAGACGGCTCTGAGCACTATGCGACTTAACTTCTGAGGTCATCAGTCGACTAGAACTTCGAACTACTTAAACCTAACTAACCTAAGGACATCACACACATCCATGCCCGAGGCAGGATTCGAACCTGCGACCGTAGCGGCCATTCGGTTCCAGACTGTAGAGCCTAGAACTGCACGGCCACTCCGGCCGGCTGTGTTCATCAGCTTGGACATCAACTCTGTAGCAGTGCCTGTATCTGAGATAACAAGAACATGCTGTAGTAGCTGTGGGCCATCTTGCAACGGGATAGGAAACAAAGGCTTTGTGCCACTCTTCCAAACCGAATCAGTGCATCGTTCCAGGACGAGGAGCTACAAGTCATAGAAGGAAGTGGGACAATACTGCCAAGTTCTTTTAAATTTAACAAGGTTTTCTAGTCAGAGAAACAACATCATGTACTCTCTCAACTCCTGAAGTTTCGTTTCGTATCCTCCATCCCTCCTCCTTGGTTACTTTTGTTGTCAGACAATGTAATAATATCCATAATGTCTAGAACACCTTTATCCATTTAAAAGTCAACAATCTGGTGGTGGTAGGACTCCCAGTAGACGAATCAATAGATGTTCAAGGTAAAGATGGTAGTACACAATATCTGACTTCTCTCTGCACGTTCCCCTTACATGGTACAAGTTTGGTCAAAGGGATGAAGAGTGGCTGCAAGAGATAGAAAATAAGCTGCAGCTGCTAAGGTAAGTACTCTGTCTATGCATACCCCATTACAGCTGCAAAGTTGGAAATACGTCCTCTGTGGTATCCTGCCTGCTGGTCGATTATGGGGTGCCTAGGAAACCTGCTTTGTCGGATCACTGGACAACAATTGAAGCAAATCGTATTATAGAGTGTTATTACAGAAAATAAATGACGATACTTTGAGAAATACAGATGCGTCGCAAGCAAAGGGCGACATGCAAATTATAAATCTCTTCCGTATATACAAATCCTAATACATGTGAAGTAATGCAGTTGATGCATGTATCCAGGTCGCTAGACTTGACGCTTCTGTAGAACTCGTAGAATTGGGTGGCCAGTCGGGTGCAGCGCTTATGTTCTCTTTGTGTAGAGAGCGCTGCGATCACGTTGTCGTCCTAGAGAGGGGTCGGCCCACCTGCTGTTGGCTGATATCTTCTTCGCATCCCTCTCTGCTCTAACTTTCCTGACTGGCGTGCCATTTCTTGACTTTACCCCAGAACATCCTCTATAATTAACACATAAATCTCTGTACCATTGTGTGCTACTTCAATGATAGAACCTACTGAATATCTGTAAAAAATTATAGCAGTTGTGGATTACAGGTTCCTCTATTCCACATTTACTTATAATTTGACAAAATGGCAGAGAATGGTGTACCAATTGATCTGCCTCAATCCCCCCCCCCCCCCCCCCAACACACACACACTACTTTAAAACATATTAAAACAAACACAATTTTTCAAATATTTTACATATGGTCTGATTTGTTTCTTAAATTTTTTGGGATGAAATGGTCACGCAATACGAGGGAGGCAGGCTGCTTCAGTAATTTTTAAATCTTCCAGTGGTAACCTTCTTACTGCATTCTCTTTATTACTCGATTGAGAGTTATAACTGTAACCACATTTACAGTTTATGTGGTAGTCTACAGGTAAATATGAAAATGGAAGACTGTGTGTGTGTGTGTGTGTGTGTGTGTGTGTGTGTGTGTGTGTGAATATGTATCTCCTATAAAAGGATATTCTTGGTTAGAGACGGAATTGAAGATCTTGCTGGTTTTGTAGTGAGGCAGCAATTGATGAACTGCTACTACAATCGGCACTTAGTATTGGAGAGCTCATTAGCAATGAACTGGTCTAGCATACCCAGGGTGCAGGGGTAAATATTGTGCGGGCACCAGGATATAGCTAGTTATATTTGCAGTCACATAACCCCGAGGAAGCAAGTAGGTCCTTGCGCTAGCGATCGTTTGGAGCAATCACAGTGCCTGCTGTGCTGGTGGGTCAGCGAAACTTCTGTCCCTCCTCTGCTGGAGTGGGACCTGCAGCTTTGCTGTATAGGCCACCTGTTTGGAGATTATGCATGATTAGCAATGGTATGAGGGAGAATGGCCCCGACAGGCAATCCCTTCTAACATGATAGATGGGACGGTAGGACACATTTCAAAGTCACTAGATGTGGAATCTCACAAGATCTGTGAAACTGGCGAACTTGGAGGGCTTCTGTCGACGTCAATGGGTATGGGCACCTGGGTCACGGGAGGGCTGTCTTCGTCAGCATCTAGATATCATGCAGCCCTTTGTGGTGGTGATGAAGCTTTCTGTTGATGGTCTTAAGTATCTAGGTGTCTGACTCGAGAACAAAAAGCTGTGCAGATTTTCTGGTAGGATGATTTGGTGCGCTATGAGGATGCACTTACTTGATGTTTTTGTGGCATCAGCGGCCATCTGGGAGAGGCATCTCGACCACAGCTGGGCTTAAGAGATTGGTTACAACTGCTGGGACCCAGAGTCAGCTGTCCCTGTAGGGATTATTGGTTGTGGCTCATTCACTGGGATGGGGATGGACGTTAGTCAGTTGGATAATTGACAGTTGTAATCAGTGAAGCATGCCATGCAAATTTTTTGGCTGGACTAGATCCATCTTGAGGGAAAGAGCGGTACAAGGCTAAGAACAATGTGAGGGCCCCGTCCAGTGCATGGTGCTGTTGCAGATTGGGGATTTTTGACTTGATATTGGAGTCAAGACTCTCTTAAGACCGTTAGATGCATGTTGGAAGTGTGCTATGTGCACGGGGAAAATGTCATTTTCTGCAGAAAAAATGCCATATTCAGTGAATTGAGGACTGTTATCCATCATCATAGTTTTTGAGAACCCCTCAATGGATAAATTCATGGAATTGTTTGTGTTATTTGTAATGAGGATGTTGAAGGCATTCGAGACATGTAAGGAAACTGCTGCCTGAATCAGTGACAGCTGAGGCCAAACCATGCAGACGAGGCGTCCAGTTAGTAAAATGTTGTTGAGCTGGAGATGCCTGTTTACTGCCACAGGTATCACATGCTGCAACTTCGTAATCAGTATCATTTTCAATACCTCTCCAATATCTGTGTCTGTGAGCCAGTTGGTTAGTCAGGCCAGTGGCCTTTGTGGATCAGCTTCAGAATGCGTCATCTGCACGCTTGTGGAATCACCACTATGTTGCAATCACACTCTCCCTGAAGAGAGCTGACAGGGGAAATGGAAATTTCGCCATCACCTCTTCTACTTATGTTTCCATGTGAAGACAGACCATTGATGCCTTGTTGAACTCTGGGTCTTGTTTGTGTGGTAGCCTTAGAACGATATCAGCATGGGCATGTTCTACTGAATGTCATATATATATACCTGAACAGAAACTACATCCGCTACTAGATACGACATGCTGCTCGTGTTGCAAGGTTGGTGTTTGCCTTGAAAAATGACGAAACAGTTTCTGACCAGTTCATAGAGTAAAATGTCTGCTGCACATGTAGTTTTGGAACTTCTTCAAGATGAAGATAATACCCATGGATTCCTTCTCTATTTGGCTGTAATGACGTTTGGCTGGTGTTAGTGTCTTGGAGACGAACGCGATAGGGCGATTCACCCCACCAGCTGCTGGGGGAGGACCAATTACAAGCCACAGTATGATGCATCTTCTGCCACAGTTAAGGCTTGCAAGAATCATACGCCATGAGACATGATGGGTGCCGAAGAGCTTGTTTGAGATCCTGGAAACCAGTGTCAAAAGTGGAAGTGCAATTCCACATAACACTTTTCCACATCAGCTGTTGGAGTGGTTCAGCGATGGTTGCCACCTGGAGAACAAATTTTCTGTTGGAGAGGAGTTGTACAATCTCAGATTTCAGTTCTTTGACGTTCTTAGAAGCTGCGAATTTCTGGACAACGTGGATGTAGTGTGACGTGAGTTTTATATCTGTTTGACAGAACACATGTCTAAAATATTCTACTTGTAGAACGAAAAACAACATTAATCGGTACATTTGTGTCTGGCCTTACTGGAGGACAAGGAGTTAATGTGTAAGTTGGCTGTTTAGGTTTTCCTATTGGCAACGTTACATAGCGCTCTGTATGAAAATCACTGGCTGTGCTGTGTGCAGTCTGTGGCTAGTTTGCATTGTTGTCTGCCATTGTAGTGTTTGGCAGCGGTAGCTGGATGTTAACAGCGCGTAGCGTTGCGCAGTTGGAGGTGAGCCGCCAGCGGTGGTGGATGTGGGGAGAGAAATGGCGGAGTTTTGATATTTGTAAGATTGGATGTTATGAACTCCTATGTATATTATGATCTTTCAACACTATTAAAGTAAATACATTGTTTGTTCTCTACTAAAATCTCTCATTTCCTAACAATGCCTATCAGTAGTTAGTGCCGTCCGCAGTTTGAATCTTTTATTTAGCTGGCAGTAGTGGCGTTCGCTGTTTTGCAGTAGTTCGAGTAACGAAGATTTTTGGTGAGGTAAGTGATTTGTCAAAGGTATGGACATTTAAAAAAAAATTTTTTGTGAGTGCACGATTGGTGGTTTATGGACTTGCTATATTGTCCGCAAGACTCTTCGATGGTGATTGTGTACCTGCACAGTCGCAACAGATGGTTGCTGGCCGTCTCTACAAGGACTACAGTGGGTCTGCATCTTTGATGGCCCACCAAAACCATTATTTCTACAAGGACTGCAGTGGGTCTGCACCTCTGGTGGCCCACCAATACCACAATCTCTACCAGGACTGCAGTGGGTCTGCACCTCTGATGGCCCATCAATACTGTGATCTCTACCAGGACTACAGTGGGTCTACTCTGTGATGACCTACCTACCAATATTCTTCAAAACTTCGACTGACTCTGCCGTGGGTTTGCTCTGTTGGGGCCCATTACCTGTCTGCATGTCAAGAGTCAGCACTGTTTTTCCGTTGGAAGGACAACTTTACTACTTCAAGACTGCTTGGAAATCCACTACTTCAGTGTGCATTTTCTTTTACTGCTTACACTTTGAGAAAAACACTGCAATTTTACTGTGATGAATGATCAGGACTGTCTTTATGGACTGTGAGAAAATTTTAGCTTTTGACCAACATTGTATTAATAAGTGTGTGCATTTGATATCTTTCGTACTGTAATTATGAAATTTTTTTTCATATCTGTATTGGCCAGTGCCCAAAACAATTTGTAAAATTTTTTGTGGGGAGCATGGGGGCTATGTAAGTTGGCTGTTTAGGTTTTCCTATTGGCAACGTTACGTAGCGCTCTGTATGAAAATCACTGGCTGTGCTGTGTGCAGTCTGTGGCTAGTTTGCATTGTTGTCTGCCGTTGTAGTGTTGGGCAGCGGTAGCTGGATGTTAACAGCGCGTAGCGTTGCATAGTTGGAGGTGAGCCGCCAGCGGTGGTGGATGTGGGGAGAGAAATGGCGGAGTTCTGATATTTGTAAGAATGGATGTTATGAACTCCTATGTATATTATGATCTTTCAACACTATTAAGGTAAATACATTGTTTGTTCTCTACTAAAATCTCTCATTTCCTAACAATGCCTATCAGTAGTTAGTGCCGTCCGTAGTTTAAATCTTTTATTTAGCTGGCAGTAGTGGCGTTCGCTGTTTTGCAGTAGTTCGAGTAACGAAGATTTTTGGTGAGGCAAGTGATTTGTCAAAGGTATAGGTTAACGTTAGTAAGGGCCATTCTATTGTAGGGATTTTTTAAAGTCAGATTGCGTTGCGCTAAAAATATTGTGTGTCAGGATAAGCACAGTCTTATATAATTGTTGATAGGGGACGTTTCATATGTTGGCAGCAAAACATTCAACATCTTTACCAGTAACACTATTGTCATTTAAGTAGTTGGCCATCCCCAGAATAACTTGCAAAAGATAGCCAGTGGCCTGCTAATGCCTAAGGGGAGTAGATCGTATCAGAAAACTCCAAATGAGGTGTTGATGGTCAAGACGTGTTTTTGCCGCTTATAGCAATGGGAGCTG
Source organism: Schistocerca serialis cubense (assembly GCF_023864345.2). NCBI lineage: Eukaryota > Metazoa > Arthropoda > Insecta > Orthoptera > Acrididae > Schistocerca > Schistocerca serialis. The sequence continues at coordinate 736,455,984 of NC_064643.1, read as the reverse complement.
GAGATACACTATGCGCAAATCAATTTTGCAAAGGTCTTGCCACTGGTGAGGTGTATCATGATGTCTTCTAATTCGTTTAGAAATTAAGAGGTTACTCATCATTGACAGACTGGGTGTTAATTGTGGTTTCTAAGCCATAAAGAACCATTTGGTCTTCTCATGATGATGATGGTGTAGCCCACTTCATATGGGGACTGGGGTCAAACCGCCCTCATCCTGAAGGACCTGAAGATGGTATCATTAAAGCAGAAATACTAGTAGTCCATAAAAATAATGAATAAAATTAGGGCTGTCAGTATTAAGTTACTTCAAGTATTTGACTAACCGCAGCCCCAGTTCTTCCACACAACATGGAACTAAGGAATCGTCTTGAATACGTTGGAGCTCGCTCCGAAGCCTATGCTGGATTTCAAAAGTAGTTCTAGTCTCGGTTCGGCACAAAGTTTTAATCTGCCAGGAAGTTTCATACAAAAGTAGTTGTGTGCACTTTAAGGAAGTGGAGCTTAGTCAAGGGCAGGAGCGTGCATGTGCCTTAAATCCTGTGACAACAGCAGAGCAACTTGAAAAACTTATTCATACTTATTGCAAATATCCAACGCATAGGAGCTAACCATGAACGGTTGGTTACTGTCAGCACAATCATTGACTTCCAACGCCAGGGCGTTAGAGAGGTCTAGTCTCAAATAGTTTCGAACACCCATCACATCAACCGAAAGAGGCATGCTGTAAATGAGGTGCCTGGTACTGTACTTGTGCACTAACGTGGCCCTTGACTGGGATGGTATCATTGCTACAGCGCTTGTATGGAGATTGTCTGTGGCAAAGGAGAGCCTAGGTGGTGATATGTTTCCCAGTCGACAATGGTCGTTGATGGGCCTGTATCGATTTGGAAAATCACTAGAACTGCGTTGACAGCCACTGCCAACGGTAAGAGCCTATCAGAGAAATGGAGAAATGAGGAGGGAAACCCCTAGGCACCCCATCGGATTCAGAATCTGAGGGGTAGAGGCAAATACAGTCCACGTTTGCGACAAAGCAGGTGGACTGTATCCAGCTGTTATGTCATTCTTCCGCTGAAATCTTAACATTTACCTATTTTTAGCAAATGTCTTCAGTACTGACATTTTTATGACATATGCACAATATTAGAAATCTTGATATTAGCTCAGGGCTTAGCCAACTTAATTTGCCTATCCAATACATTATTTTGGTTAACTGAAACTCATAAGAGTAATTAGCTTACCTAAAGACTTACCTAATTACATTTACTAGGAATTTCAAGCTTCATTAACATTGTCCATGTGTAAACATATACCTCACTGGTAACTTCCTGATAATATAGATAATAATGCCGCGAGAGGGCCTGTAGCTTTTATACAGCTAATGTTGAAAAGATGAGAGGAATTGTTGCACTCATCTAATTTGCGAGTAATTAGGGTCATAGTTAAAACACTGAATATCTTATTCCGGCTAACTTTAAGACATAATTCAATAGCAATTATTGTTATATCTAAAAGATCACATTGAGAAGAATCTCCCTCCATTGTTCAGCTAATTGGAATTGTAATACACTAATTGTAATTTGTAAAGTGCAGCAGACTACAACAGGAGTGTAGTTATAAGTACTGTATCCTCATAAACGAAAGGCTGTGGGAAGCCATTTTAGTCCGTCTGTGGCAGGCTATGAAACGAGTAAAATCTGCATCTAAAAGTGTATTGCAGACGAGTTAGCACAAATCATGGGTTTGATGTAAATTTAGCATTCAGGAGATCATTCTGCACCATAATGACTGTTTTCAATGTTTGATTGGAACGGTGAATATATAATTACGTTCTGGAACTGGGTTAAAACTCAGTAATAGCTAATACAAACTGTGGCAATCGAATTCCAATTTATGCTCACTGTGAAAATTGTTTTCATATTAATATGACTGTTATGCCTCAAGGACAGTGATTTAAGAACTTTGTTCAGTGATGGTTGCGTTATCGATTTCCTTGCTACATTGTAATGTATTTAATTACATTAGTATTAGGTTACTGCACTTGTACAATCATATTATAGGACTTCAACTGGTTGTAGTATGTTGCTAACTGATTATCTGTACATAAATTATAATAAATAAGACTCCATCTTGCAGTAAACTGAAGATTATTCAACATAGAAGAAAAAGTAAAGTGTTTGACTTCAAATCTGATGCAGCCTACATCATTTACAATTGCCTAATTTTGAAGCAAGATTCTATGGATATGTATCTGCCGAGGACAAATTAGCATTGGTAAAAATAATCATGCTTCAAGCTGCTCAGGACATCGTCCGCCGGCTGTATCTTTGTCTGTACTGACCAACGTGGGCCAGTGTAGAGCCAAGCCTGGGGCTGAGTCTGGCAAGTCCAGCAGACAGCAATCATCTCAGAGGGGTTCTACACAGCTGGCGAGGGTCTAATAGTTTTTTCAAAAGCCCTAGTAATGGGAAGCCAGGCATCGAATGGGAAGTCCTTAAACTTAAGTAGATGACTGCGGCGTCCTTCATCAGGTGAAAGAGTGAAGTCCATGTCCAAAATAAGACGCATTGTACTATTGTCAGCTCTGGGGGTTCGCTCACTGGAAACGGCAGTCTCTCGACAGACCTTGTAACCGTTATATCTACTCCCTAAGCGACTGCCTATTGAGCTTATAACAACTGTCAACCTACGATGGGCAGCCGTGATGTGTAGTTGCAACTCAAAATGGGGTAGTAAGCATGGCGTCAATCGTTCATTTGGAAGCGCATGCGACTCGACCTCTGTGTTGCGCTGCTAACAGTAAATGGTGCACTTCAGGGCCTGTGTAGGCTAAAAAGAACGAGAGCTGTAGAACATCACCGACCACAGGATGTATAAGCCACGACACGTAGTTCGACCATGGATCGAAAGTTCTACAATTGTCTGTAACGGCAGAGTCGCCATTAAGAGTAGTTTCACTGCCATATCGGTGCCCCACAGACAGCTGGAGATATCCAGTGGTGGTTAACCGATGGCAGCCACCTTCTCCAGCAGTATATTTTGACTTTCTGCACATTTTGGATAAGTAGCAATACTTGGGCGCTAATGCCCGTTGACTTAGTCATGCTGGAACCGAAAGGACATGTCAGTTCAATCTAAACTTGAACGTTACAATATAGAAAAGGCCGTCTATCAGAAACATAGCTAATGTGTGAGAAACTTAATTAAAAAAAGACTGCTTCATCAGGTGGTATACACCGCCCCACTGTGGCACAATAACATGGCCCAGGCAAAAAATGCCGATAAAGTTTGTTACTGAATACATGAACTAAAATCTCCTTCTTGGAATAAGTTCTTACATTCACCAGCTTCTACATAGTTAAGGGGGGATGTAATGGATCTTGGTTCAAAAAATCGATTTTTCAAACATACAGTTTTCTTGATCTAGCCTTGGTGTAGCCTTTAAATTGTTAAACTGATGAACTTTGCACTGGCATCCACTTACACCTTTTTCGACATTTGGAAACTGCTTGCTTCGGCGGAATTTTTGTCAGTGTTAAGGCTAATTTCTTTCGATATCTTTGGCTGTCATCTATATCTCTGGCTGACATCTACATCTTTGCCTTAAACCTTTCTTGCATGTGGTTTATTTACATATTGTCATTACTAACACATATTACTAGGCAGAAGGTTGAATTCGCTAACCTTTATGTGGAAGTCAAGATTTATGCGTATTGGGTGTTGAAAAACCTGTGTTTATGGAATGGAGGTTTCGTGGAAATCGGTTTACCAACAAAAAAGTGGAAGCAGCTACAAATGAAGAAATAAGCTCTCAGCTTCAGCATCGAAACATGGGACGGGAGAACTCTGCAGGTGCGTGAATGATGTTGATATGGATTACACTGGATTCAGACTTATTGATTTAGAGCTTCTCTGTCGGGCTATGAGGGTTTCATTTTCAGGAGTTAGCTGTAAAAATACGGAATGAATTATTGTTGTAGAAGAAAGTAGAGCGGGAATAGCTTGTGATTTTAAATTAATTTGTAATTCGTGTGGCTATGAATTTTAATTTTCCTCCTCCGAAAAAACTGACACTGGTACTTATGAAAGCAATTTTATTTTAGCATATACTCTGAGATGCTGTGGACATGGCAGGGAAGGAGGTAGTTATTGTCTTGTTTTCTGAACATGCCTCCATGTTGTGCAAGTTTGAAAAATTAAACAAAGTATTGTCTGATGCTGTATGTGATTCTGCCAAAGTTTCTATGAAGACAGCAGTGGAGAATTTGGTGGAAATAATCCAAAAAGAAATACATCCTGGGGTAGATACGTATGACATGAATCTCCTACAAATGTTACTGATCTGTGTGTGTCTGTAGATGGAACCTGCACGGAAAGGGGTCACGCATCTTTTATAGAGTTGCATCTGTTACTGGTATTGACTCAGGTGAAGTTTTAGATGTACAGAATTATGTCTAAATACTGCCACCAGTGTGCTACAAGAATAATGTCCAACGATGAAGACAGTGAGAAACTGTGGCAAGAAAAGCATGCAGCAGGATCCTCTAAAATTTATAATGGCTCAAGTGCGGGCACGGGGACTGCTGTAGTTGTGAGGATGTTCTCCAGATGTAAGGACTAGTATGGTATTAGATATACTATAGACAAAAGTGAAGTACGTTAGAATGGGTAACCACTAGCAGGAAAAGGCAGGCTTAATCTGAAGGAAATTGATTCTCTTCAGTTAATTTTTTGGATAACTATCAGGAGAAACACAAATAATTTAGAGACAATGAGATGTGATGTGTGGTCAGTTTTTTTCTGACCAAACACCAGTGCACAGTCTGTGACCGAACGACGAAAGGTATAAGTTCAACAACATAAATGAGACCTATTCACGTAAACACTCATTACCAGAACCTGTTATGAATGCAATTAAGCTCACATTCGGGTTTCTTGGAAATTCTGATTTATTCCGGAAGTTACTTCACGGAAAAACACAAAATGTAAAATAAAGCCTCAATAATTTAATTTGGGTTAGGAGGCCAAAAAGGGCACTCTATAGACTTGAAGCACCCAAAATAGGTGCCTATGATGAAGTTTTATATTACAACAACGGAAATAATGGCAGAATTGAAGTGCTGAAGAGAGCTGGTGTGAATCCCGGTTTGTTTACAACAAAAGCATTTTACACCACCGACGAGGGTAGAGTCAAGAAAGCTAACAGGTCGGTGTCTCACCTGCAAATACAGGCCAGGCAGATTCGAAGAGGAGAGTAGAGAAACCTGGAGGATGAGGCGTATCAGTATGGAGGATTTTAATAGTGAGATAAACTTATTAGATGTAGAAGTATGAGAAGAAAATCTTTCAACCTTATTTTCTCCGTTTTAAATTTTTTGCGCTATTAGAAGCTTTTTCTCAAAACATATATACGCTAATGTTGGGAATCTTTCAGGAACTGTTCGAAACGTGTTGCTGTCTCCCTGGAACTAAAAAGCATGAGATCCTGATTTTACATTCTAATTTTTAGATGTTTGTGTATAGAAAAAAGTTAACTTTGGATATGCAAAATTAAAAACTCTGTTAATGATATAATTTGTCAATAAATTAGTAACGGTAGTTCAGCGGTCTTATAAACTTCTCAGGACACTACAAGAAAATTTTCAGATTAATTTCATGATTAGAATTCGATTTACGGCTTTTTATAAAAAAGACAATTAAAAAAATTAAAAATTAAATTTCTGGCAAAATATTAATGCTGCATATTTTATAGTATTTTTCCTTTAAAGCACAATTCCTTTGATTTACACATCCAAAATTTTAGATTTCTGCATTAATAAATACGACATCGTTGAAGATGATGCTGCTTTAATTCTTCATGCTTTCCCAGCGATCTGTTGACATCTTGTATATTCGGGAATCTAGCCAGATATTCGCGTCGTTCTCGCACGATATTCCAACAGCGTGGCTCGCTGTCTTCTTCAGGTGCTACCTGAGACTGGTCCTTGGGTCGATCGAGTCCAGTATTTATGCCTGGAAGGCGACCAGAAAGGGCCAATGTAGCCGCGTCTGGCGGGCGCGGAACGTAGACGGAACACACGACGCGGCGCGGACCGATGATGGGGCGCCCAGCACGAAACAGAAGTGGAAATCATAGTAACAGTCATGATACAGAGTACCCAACGTCTCAGATCGGGTCTCACACACCGCAGATGACGACCACAACCGTTGCGGAAGGCCAAAACGGGCGCGGACGGCAGCCGGAACATCCGCGACCTGAGGGGTCCATTGAAGCCGAGTCTGGCGGGCGTGGAACACAGAGGGAACACTGGGCGCGGACCGCCCAGCTCCTCCCAGGCATAAATACTGGACTCGATCGACCCAAGGACCGGTCTCAGGTAGCACATGAGCAAGACAGTGAGTCAAGATGTCATGAAGCTGTTTCTTAAAGGGACTTTGACTGGTGAACCGCCATTGCGGTCGGCAGCTGTCCCACACATCCCACTAAGAATACGTAAATAATGTGAACGCTGCCGCGTCTGTCTGCAGCCATGTGAGCCAAAATGGGGAAGTAGGTCTGTGGGACCATCGACCTCTTTTGTTGATGACGGCGCGGCCTGCTGTACCAACGGGTGTGGCTGCCGCTGGTGAGTGGTCCCTCTGGCTTTGCTGTGTAGGACTACGCTGATGCTACGTGAAAGGGTGAATGGCCCCGAAATAAGACTTACGAAATTTGCTGAGTTTGAGAGTGAGAGTATTCAGAAGAATAGAAAGGAGTATGACCTATGTTACCCTTAACTGAATCTACACTACTGCCCATTAAAATTGCTACACCACGAAGATGCTACAGACGCGAAATTTAACCGACAGGAAGAAGATGCTGTGATATGCAAATGATTAGCTTACCACAGAAGGTTGGAGCAGGTGGCGACACCTACAACGTGCTAACATGACGAAAGTTTCCAACCGATTTCTCATACACAAACAGAAGTTGACCGGCGTTGCCTGGCGAAACGTTGTTGTGATGCCTCTTGTAAGGAGGAGAAACGCGTACTATCACGTTTCCGACTTTGATGAAGGTTGGAGTGTTGCCTATTGCGATTGCGGTTTATCGTATAGCGATACTGCTGCTCACGTTGGTCGAGATCCAATGATTGTCAGCAGAATATGGAATCGGTGGGTTCAGGAGGGTATTACGAGACGCCTTGCTGGATCCCAAACGAAACGTATAACTAGCAGTTGAGATGACGTGCCTCTTATCTGCATTGCTGTAACGGATCGTGCAGCCATTTCTCGATCCCTGAGTCAACAGATGGCGACGTTTGTTCGCACTGATGGCACTTTGAACAGTGGACATTACATTTCAGATGTGTTACGACCCGTGGCTCTACCCTTCATTCGATCCCTGCGAAACCCTACATTTCAGCAGGATAATGCACGACAGTATGTTGCGGGTCCTGTACGGCCCTTTCTCGATACAGAAAATGTTAGACTGCTGCCTTGGCCAGCACATTCTCCAGATCTCTCACCAATTGAAAACGTCTGGTCAATGGTGGCCGAGCAACTGGCTTGTCACAATACGCCAGTCACTACTCTCGATGAACTGTGGTATCGTGTTGAAGCTGCATGGGCAGCTATACCTGTACACGCCATCCAAGCTCTGTTTGACTCAATGCCCAGGCGTATCAAGGCCGTTATTACGGCCAGATGTAGTTGTTCTGGGTACTGATTTCTCAGGATCTATCCACCCAAATCGCATGAAAATGTAACCACGTATCAGTTCTAGTATAATATATCTGTCCAATGAATACCCGTTTATCATCTGCATTTCATCTATGTGTAGCAATTTTAATGGCCAGTAATGTAATTTTGCCCCAAGACAGGAGTCAATTAAGCAAATATGAAAAGACGTACAGATAGTAGACGTGTTTTCAAATATATATCAAAGAATTTTCTGAAAGAAAACAGCAGTAATGGCCTACATGCATTCATGTTAACGAATAGAAGGGAAGGGAGGACTGAAAAATAGAGTCCAGGTTTCTGACCGCTATGTACGAGGAGACACGAAACACAAAATCAGTATGGAAACAAAGGTAGAGGAAACAAGTTATATGTGCTTTAAGTGTGAATGTGGCAAACTACTTGTCATTGATGCTACAGCAGTCTAAGAATTACCTTGTACATTTCATTGTTCATATTTTACATGTTTGTGACTAGCCTGTTATAAGTATCTAAATTAAAACATATATCATATCTTTTGTACTGGTTCTACATCCTCACTTCACTTAGGATCTATGGGAGGAACGTTAAAATATCTCTTCTTTTGAAAATAAATGTTTTGCGAATTTTTCTTTTAATATCAGTTTCTACATCTTCGAGGATGCTCACTATGTGTTTATAGAGCCAAAGATGTATCTCTCTACCTGTCTGTCTAGATAAGTGATTTCTTCTGGGATTCATCTTACTAAACGATGGGAAACTTTAATCCGGATGGTCAGGTGTGGAATGGATCAATTCTCGGCTGTGAGTCAAGTGCCTTAAATGTGGTGAGAAGCAACAGCTATTCCGTAGCTAGCGTGTAGGTATCTGAAGCCATCTACCTCCGACAATACTAGTATGTTAACGGTGCCAGCAGACCACACGCTGCGACGAATTTCAGATATTTTGCGTGCCACAAAGTGGGCTAGCGCTCCGTGTTTGCCTCTAACATTACGCCTTATCGTCGTACATCTCAAATGGCATAATCGTCACGGTCATTATAAAGGAAGGAAAAAAAATGTTTTCAACACACTAACGCACGAGGAAAATTCGCTTTCGATCCATTGCTACTGGATGAAATTAAGACAGCTTTCTTCAATGGAAGACGATCTGAATCATTTCAATCTGTCAGTCCACATTACTTTCTTTTAATGTAATCGCCATCAATATAATAAACTGCAGTTAGACGGAATATGCTGTCAGATCAGTCCTTCGACAGTACTGAGATTTGATGGATATGTTACGAATAATAACGGAAAGTCTGGAGGCCACTGTAGTCATTGTACTAATTACATTTAATCACATTGTCACAAATTTGCATAGTGAATCCTTTCACGATATATTATAATGCTGCGATTAACGTTTACAAATATACGGAACGACTTACGCTGTGGCTGATGTTACTAAAAGTGTTTTTCTTCCGAATGCACAGTACTACTATCTCTCGCGGTATGATGTATTTTCCTTTACTGCTTCAGAGTTCGTGAAGGATTTTATGAGATGGGACGGTCTATAGGAAACCATAGCATGGTTTCACAGAGCCGGCCGGTGTGGCCGTGCGGTTCTAGGCGCTTCAGTCTGAAACCGCGTGACCTCTACGGTCGCAGGTTCGAATCCTGCCTCGGGCATGGATGTTTGTGGTGTCCTTAGGTTAGTTAGGTTTAACTAGTTCTGAGTTCTAGGGGACTAAAGACCGCAGATGTTAAGTCCCATAGCGCTCAGAGCCGTTTTTTTGGTTTCACAGACTTGAATCACTCCCTTCGGATAAGAAGCGCTAAAGCCTGACCTATGCATCAAGCAGTCGCTTTCAATTTGGGATCAACATGCTCACTGGCTCACGCCATTTTTCAATTTCTTGGTTGCTATACTGGCATCGCACTTTTCCTCAAAATATGAATTCTTTTGAACAGAGTATGTTAAGTAAAAAAAAAAAAACCTATATCAGTTTTTCCCTACTTTATTTGGAGAAAGTGATGTGCAATGAAAAGTCCCCCTTATTAACTGACGATGAAGTCACCACATAAAGTAGGAAGCCTGAGTAGATGCATACTCCGGTAGCATACTCAAGCAGCCATCGACTTCGAAGTCTTGTGACCTATTGAGAATGATTCAGGTACCTAAACCACTTTAAACAATAAAAAGTCCATGTGAGTATCATTATCTCTGTAGTCAGATTTTATGTGCCTACTGATCCTCAATACCAACAGCAAGGCTAACACGATATGGACTGGCTTGGTTGACTATTCACGAGTTATAAGTTGTATTACAGGCTACGTTTTGGAGCCCATAGTAAGTAAAGAGTACATACCAAATAATTCATGAGTGATTCCATATACGGAGAAGAAGTTTTCAGCAAGTGGTAGTATTTTCAAAATAATCGAAAGTCCGTAAGGATTTTGTACACTGACATAGTTCAGACTGTGCTTTCCTATGCATTGTTATACATCTTTTCTCTCCCAATAAAACAAAAAAAAGTGCTATCAGGATCAATAAAGCTTACAATGGAATTTTTAGTAACAACAACACCAAGTTTTACAAAAATGGAAACTGAAATTTGGCTACATCATTCAGTTTCGCCTGTATTACCAATTAACGAAGGATGACAGCCATAGAATAGAATGTAACAGCAGATTTTGGGCAGCTATATAACAAAATATCCGATTACTTTTCAGGAACGATTCACCAAATCCCTGAACATCCGCTGTATCATTACAGTCACCTATCCGAAAGGTTGAACGCGTTGTTAAAGAGCGATAGCTTCTCATTAGAAAGCTATAAACCTTTAAAGCAGATGAAACCTCATCCTGTGCTATTTACTATCATTTTCACCAAATCTGTTCCGATGTCTGGAACATTTTTTTGAATCTAAGTAATGTTGTCCACATTTTTAGGGAAACGCAATTGAGAAATGATTGTTTCTCCAGTTATCAACAGCATTTGCTAATCACTACATTTCTTTTTGTGGAGCAATGGTATGTGTTATTACGGTGGATCAGTCATTATGAAAAGTCAAAACTTTCCAAGTGTTCTATGGTATGACAAATACTACAGCACGGTAAAGTTATTTGTAAAATGAATATTAAGCACATGTATGCGTGTCATTGTGTGTGAGTGAAGTCGCCGTCTTCAGAGCCAGATTTCCCAATCCCATTGACTTTGCACTCGCCTGCACAATGGCAGAAGGTCTTAGAAGCTAAATCTGATGTGTAATATTGTACAGAGAATACCTCTCGTTATTTATTCCCGATGAAACTTAGATTCGCATCGCAAATTTTGTCGGAATGCTAGAGGGCGTTCACAATTTACGTGTATCTGATGCAAGATGCATATGGAAGCCGGTAGACCCTACTGCATACATCTTGCCTGACACAGTTACCACCACACACAAACTTACACACAGGACGTGTGAGAGCCGATATGCGGAAGTAGAAGGTAACAGATGTGGATGGCCAGGATACAATTTTTTGTTCAGCTATCTCCATTTAGTCGTTCCGTTTTATCAGTAGATCGCTTAAGACAAATTCTGGGACAATTCTTTCCAAAGGGTACGACTGATTTTTTCACCACGGTTGTTAATTATAAGCTCATTATTCGTCCATAACGACATTTTCGTATTGCCCAAATAGAAAAATCTTTCTTTCCTTTCTTCTTTACCGAGATTGGGAGGGCAAACACATGAGTACGAAGTGCCACCCATACGTTAAGCATTCATTAGAAGAATAGATCAAATTGTTATTGCCTCCTGGATGATTTACGGTTATGGTGATTTTTCTAAATCACTCGAGCCATTTTGATTACGATGACTTGACTGGCGGCGTCGTCTGCTAACGGTCTCACTACGGACAATTTTTTTCGTTTTGCTTTATCTTCGTGTCAACTGGCATCAATCATCAATTGCAATTTCTTCTCTTCCTCTGAATGTTTCTTATTTCTCGTCTTCACCTCCTCCTCCCCTCCCCCCCCCCCCCCCCCCCCCCCGCAACCACAAATGTCAACTTTCCTTCTGTCCCTGTACTGTGTTCTTATTTTTCTCTGTTTTGAAACGTTTCTAAATTTAGTATTTCTTCTCAGAATGTTTCTTCCTGTAATTTTCGATTCCTTGACACCATCTCTTGCTAGTTCCTTTCTAAGTTCTGTAATCCATGCTATTATTACTCTCAATTTCCATAAATAAAGGAATATTTGTTTCGTTAGCCTGTTATCATTTATTTGGTAGAAGTGTCCGAAGAAGATTTACTTTCGCTAACCTATTACTTATGGTATTTTCTGCACATTTTGGCTGACTAGTAGTTGTCCTTCTCGTTATCAAACCTTCCGTGGTATGTAATACGCACGTCCTTTGTCAAACAATCCATGTTGCAGGTATATCTGTTGTGTCCAGCTTATAGTTCATCATTAAGCATTTATGTGCCAGAAAAGTTGCTGTCTTACTATTGTGGTATAATGTTTTAGTTTCTGCATCTACATGATTACTCGGCAATTCACAATTAACTGCTTGGCAGAGGGTTCATAAAAAATCACCACCATCAAGCTATTCCTCTACTGTTCAACTCTCGAACAGCACGCGGAAAAACGAGCACTTAAAGATTTCCGTGTGAGATCTGGTTTCTCTAACTTTATTACAATGATGAGTTATCACTATGTAGGTGGACGCCGACAAAATATTTTCACACTCTGAGGACAAAGTTGGTGATTGAAATTTCATAAGAAGATCCTGTCCCAACGAAAATGGCATTTGGTTTAATTATTGCCACGTCAATGTCCGTGGCAGTGTTTAACTTATTTCGCGATACCTCAAAACGAGCAGCCGTTCTTTGAACGTTTTGCATGTCCTCCGTCGCACCTATCTGATGCGAAACCCACACTGCACACCAATACTCCAGAAGAGGGTAGACAGGCATAGTGTAAGCAGTCTCTTTAGTAGACCTGTTGCATTTTCTATGTGTTCTGCCAATAAATGACAGCATTTGGTTTGCTTTCCCCACAACATTATCTATGCGATTTATTTACTCGATGACTTTCGGTCCATAACTACGAAATGTGACATTCCTTCTAATCTTGTTGAGTAAGTGTAGACGGCTGTGGTTTGAATTCAGAGAAATAGTATCGACGGCAGTTGAGAGGTAGATACTACCTGAACTAATGAGATATGGTGTTGATCCCCCATGGTAGCAGAAGCAATGAATGAAACATCCGAAATTTCAAACAACGCAACCAAGATAGGCAGCGTTTTAGAGAAGCTCGGAATTTAGTCCCAAATATAATTCGATATGATTTTAATAGTTCCCATCTGCCTCGAAATCTGGTCGAAAATCCTAAGAGGTTCTAGTCTTACGTAAAGTGCCCCACCTGAAAGACACAATCGATATCCTCAGTGCGCGACAACAATGGCGGAGTTACTGATGAAAGTGCCAATAAAGCAGAGTTTTCCGAAATTCCTTTACCAAAGAAGACGATGTAGATATTCCTGAATTCAAATTAAGAACAACTACCAACACAAGTAACTAAATAGATACACTCGGTGTAGCGAAGCAGGTTAAATCACTTAATAAAGGCAAGGCCTCCGGTACAGGTTGTACACTAAGCAGGTTCCTTTCAGAATATGCCGACACAATGGCTCCAAACGTAACAATCACATAGCAATGCCCGCTCGGCGAAAGAGGAGTACCTAAAGACTGGGAAGTTGCACAAGTCACACAGACACCAAAGAAATGAGATAGAAGTAATGAACTGCAGACCCATATCGTTAATTTCGATTTGCATTAGGATTTTATACTACACACTGAGTTCGAAAATTATTGTTTACCTCCAAATTAACGATTCGTTTCAAACAGCAATGCGGATTCAGAAATTATCGTTCTTGTAAAACTAGCACTTAATTCGCACAAAGTAACGAGTGCCATCGATAGGAGATATCAATCTGATATCTCAATGTTCTCAATTTATATATCGTATTTATTAGAGTTTCACCGATTGTATCAGTTAATTTCGCCTTAACACCACGCAATATAATTATTCCAAATTTTCTGATGATTATTTCTCTGTTTATACAATTGTTGACTTTTTATTGTGTTTCTGTAACCTGAGGTCTTTCAAACTGTAGCTTAGAAATAAATTTCTAAATAATACGCATACGGTGTTCAGTTTCGTATTTTGGTTGGAGTTGCTTTATATCAGTTTCACTTCACTTCATTGTATTGTATTCTTTATGCCACGTTAAAAATATTGTTTTCTATCTACAGCTTTTCGATTGTAATCCGAAGCATACTGAAAATAATATAACTCCATGTGTGTCATCCGATCTTGCGTTGAAGAGACACACGCCGTCTTCGGAATTGTGTGGATGATGCTTTTCCGAAAGTCAGATGATATTTCGCCAGACTCATACATTCTAAACACCAACGTGAATAGTCGTTTTGTTGCTCCTACCCCAATAATTTTAGATATTCTGATGGAACGTTATCTATCCCTTCTACCGTATTTGATCGTAAGTCCTCCAACGCTCTTTTAAATTCTTATTCTAATACTGGATCCCTTATCTCTTCTAAATCGACTCCTGTTTCTTCTTCTATCATATCAGACAAATCTTCCCCCTCATAAAAGCTTTCAATGTATTCTTTCCACCTACCCGCTCTCTCCTTTGCATTTAACATTGGAGTTCCCGTTGCACTCTTAATGTTATCACACTTGCTTTTAGGTCACCGAAGGTTATTTTGACTTTCCTGTGTGCTGAGTCTGTCCTTCCGACACACATTTCTTTTTCCATGTCTTCACATTTTTCCTGCAGCCATTTCGTCTTAGCTTCCTTGCACTTCCTATCTATATCATTCCTCAGCGACTTGTACTCCTCTATTCCAGAGTTTCCCATAGCATTTTAAAACTTCCTCTGTAACGTCCCCTTTTGAACAATTGTACATGACTGTGTTTAAACTGACACACAATATTTTTTTTAGCTCAACGCAATCTGACTTTCAATAATCCCTACAAAAGAATGGCCCTGACTAACATTAACCTATACCTTTCACAAATCACTTACCTCACAAAAATCTTCGTTACTCGAACTACTTCTATACAGCGAGCGCCACTACTGCCAACTAAATAAAAGATTCTAACTACTGAGGGCACTAACTACTGATAGGCATAGTTAGCAAATGAAAGATTTTAATAGAGAACAAACAATGTATTTACCTTAATAGTGTTGAAAAATAATAATATACATAGCAGTTCATGACATCCAGTCTTACAAATTTCAAAACTCCGCCATTTCTCTCCCCACATCCACCACTGCTGGCGGCTCACCTCCAGCTGCGCAACGCTACGCGTTGTTCACATCCAGCTGCCCACCACTACAATGTCAGACAAAAATGCTAACTAGCCACAGACTGCACACAGCACAGCCAGTGATTTTCATACGAAGCGCTACGTGGCGTTACCAATAAGAAAACATAAACAGCCTACTTACACCTCCTTTCACCGATTGATTGAAGTATTTCTTCGATTACTCATGATTTCTTAACAGTTACTTTCTTTATACCTATGTTTTCCTTCCCAATTCCTGTGATGACCTATTTTTGGAGATGTCCATTCCTCTCCAATTGTATTGCCTACTTAGCTATTCCCTATTGCTGTATGTATAGCCTTAGAGAGCTTCAAGCGTATCTCGTCATTCCTTAGTACTTACGTATGACACTTCTTTGCGTACTGATTCTTCCTGATTAATGCCTTAAACCGTAGTCTACTCTACATCATTACTATATTGTGATCTGTGTCTACGTCTGCTCCTGGGTACGCCTTACAATCCAGCATCTGGTTTCGGAATCCATAGCTGTCCACGATGTAATATAACTGAAATCTTCCCGTATCACCAGGCCATTTCCTAGTTTACTCCCTTCTCTTTTGGTTCTTGAACAGAGTACTCGCTATTACTAGCTGAAACTTGTTGGATAACTCATTCCTTGTCCCAAGTCCTTATTCTCCTGTAACCTTTTCTTCTACTCCTTCCCCTGCCACTGCATTCAAGTCTCCCATGACTATCAGATTTTCATATCCCTTTAGATACTTTATTATGCTTTCAATATCCTCACACACCTTCTGTATCTCTTCATATCTACCTTGCGAGGTCGGCACGTATACCTGAACTATGGTTGTCGGTGTTGGTTTCCTATCGATTCTGATAAGGATAACCTTGTCACTGAACTGTTCACAGTAACACACTCACTGCCCTACCTTCCTATTCATAACGAATCCTATTCCCGTTATACCATTTTCTGCCGTGGTTGATATTACCCTATACTCGTGTGACCAGATGTCCTTGTCTCCACTTCGCTTCACTGACCCCTAATATATCTAGATTGAGCCTTTACATTTCCCTTTTTAGATTTTCTAGTTTCCCTACCACGTACAAGCTTCTGAGATTCCACGCCCCGTCTCGTATAACGTTATCCTTTCGTTGATTATGCAATCTTTGACACAAAGTAACTTCCCCCTTGGCAGTCCCCTCCCGGAGATCCGAATGGGTGACTACTTCAGAAACTTTGCCAATGGAGAGATCATCATGACAATTCTTCAACTACAGGTCACATGTCCTGTGGGTACACATTAAGCGCCTTTAATGCATTGGTTTCCATTGCCTTCTGCATCCTCATGCCGTTGGTCATTGCTGATTATTTCATCGTTAGGGGCAGCTTCCTAACTCTACTGGGACAAAAGAGTGCCCTGAACCTCTGTCCGCTTCTCTGCCCCACTTTGACAAGGCCGTTGGAAGAATGAGGGGTGACTTCTTATGCCGGAAGTCTTTGGCCGCCAATGCTCATTAGTAATCAAAATTTAAGCAGCGGCGGAATTGTGACCCGAGATCAAAGACGTTTTCATTATGAATCAAAGACGCTACCCCTAGACCGTATCCCGATATTCCGTAGAGCAAGGACACTCATTAGGATCGATCCACATACGGCAGATACAAAAATTAAATACAGAAATGCCACCACGTAAGTCATACAGTGGGGATGTTCTCATATTCAAGCAGTTGATTTAATTCCTTTCCTTGTATGATTCTGGAACGTTAAATGGAAGACCCTATTTAGTAAGTCCGGCATAAGTCGACTGTAATTAGCAGTCTACTGAAGTATGAGTGCTCGCCCGAAGGAACTAATTTTTTATTGGCGTTTTGTATGGATCGCTACTTCATAATCTTAGTTTATCACAGCTCCTCAGCTCGTGGTCTCGCGGTAAACTTCTCGCATTCCGAGCACGGGGTCCCATGATCTATTCCCGGCAGTATCAGGGATTTTCACCTGCCTCGAGATTACTGGGTGTGGTCTTCATTATCATCATTCATCCCCATTACGGTCAGAGGAAGGCAATGGCAAACCTCCTACGCTAGAACCTTGCTTAGTAAAGCGGTGCGGGTCTCCCGCATCGTCCCCTACGCTCTATCACGGAGTATGGGACTTCATCATCATCAGTTTATCAGAGTTTTAAATAGCCATTAATTACAGCCTACGTCTATGAGATTTGTAATTAACTTATATTGTGCCTAATACTTCGCAAGAAATCGGTTGGCACACAGAACAGCTTCCAGTCATATCGATGTGAAAAGTACAGGTCTTAAACTGTTTTGAGGTGAATCGTAATATCGTTGTACATACAAAATAGTTGCAAGTACGTGTGATGATGATTGAGGTGGAGAGCGACCACGCACCTTTATCTCCAAATTAGACCACAAAAGCTCAGTAATTGACGTTGGTGGCCAGAGGAAGTTCGACAACTGATACTCGTCCTCAGTAAACTAATCCTGGACGATGCGAGTTGTGTGAACAGAGGATCTGTCGACTTGTAATACACCGTCGCCACTGTCTACCATGATATGGACCGGATCAGATGGAACTGACACATAATCCTTGAGCGTAATGTGATATTGCAGATTAACCATGCGGTCAATGGGATACTTCGATGTGGCTGCCAATATCATCACTCGAATCCCATCATGAGTAACTCTGGGGACGTAAACTCGGCCAGAAGTGGGAAACAGTGTGAAACAAGACTCATCCAACAAAATGACATTCTTTTATTGTTCCTAACACTAGGTATAAGGATTTTGGCATGGCCTTCCCGGTTGGCCGTGCGGTCAAACGCACGGCTTTCCGGGCGGGAAGGAGCGCCTGGTCCCCGGCACGAATCCGCCCGGCGGATATGGGCCGAGGTCCGGTAAGCCGGCCAGTCTGTGGATGGATTTTAGGCGGTTTTCCATCCGCTGTAGCCAAATGCGTGCTGCTTCCGCTTATTCCGCCTCAGCTACACTATGTCGGCGATTGCTGCGCAAACAAGTTCTCCACGTACGCGAACATCACCACTGCTCTACCACGCAAACATAGGGGTTACACTCGTTCCCTGGGGGGTTCACCGGGGGCCGAACCGCACAATGACCCTGGGTTCGGTGTGGGGCGGCGGAGGGTTGAAGTGGACTGCGGTATTCGTCGTTGGGTTGTGGACCACTGCGGCTGCAGCGGGGACGGAGCCTCTCCGTCGTTTCTAGGTCCGCAGTTAACGTAACATAACATAGCATAAGATTTTAGCATAAGGTTTTCCTGTTAACAGTGTATATACACTGTAACTGTCACTACATGAGAAATATATGTTGGTAGTACACGTGCATGAACAAGTCAGAGAACTTAGAGGTAAGCACGGTTTATTTGAGAGGGAAATGGAGAATGGAAATCTGACAATCTTCACTCTCCTCGATATTCTACATTTATCTGCTGACATCTCCTTTGTACACGACAATTGTATAATCAATCAGCTGATAAATTGTTTTGAGTCGCGTGTTAAATGACCGCTCTTTTTAGAGAAGGAATTGCGGTTGTACAGTACTCCTTTTTTCACTTTTATCTGATGATGCTTCGTTTACAATGCTATTAGAACTTACTGGATTAAATATTTCAATGCTATTAAAGGACAGATACTGTGAGTGTTAGCATTTGTCTCAGTGGTACAAAAATGTAAAGACTGAACTATTCCCCAGGCTACGTAGGAATGCAGCTGGGATTATGTGCATGTTCGAGCCAGCCTACAGTTCTAAGCGTTATTCTCGGCAATGATGTGGATGAAAAATACTAATATATCATTACTTCAGGACTAACAATGCAGACTATGAAATAAATGGGTAACCAACAGCTGAAGTAAACAAGGAATCACTTGATACACATTCACATTTTTCGCAAAAACTGTGTGAAAAGAAATAAAGGAATCCTTTGTTAGTTATGCAAAGATTACTCGGTAATTTGTTCTTCTGGGCGCCTACACAAGGCCTGCTCATCCCTTACTATCTGTCACATTTTTATGGCCTTCAATTTGTAATTCTGAAAAATATTATCTAGATTAGATTATAATTAGATCGATTCCACGAAGAGCGGCACCAGAGGCGGGATGTGGAGTGCAACTTGCGATTCCTCGGTACGTCACGTCTATAGCCGGTGAACACTGTCGTACACCCGGTCGCCGAACCCGTGTGCCCAAGCAACCGCAGCCAAGCGGGCAAGTGAGCGCCACCCGGCTATTGCCGAGAACGCAATAGCATCTCGTAGTCGCTTTAAGCACTCAAAAACCATTCAGTTTACTGTGCTAGAGAATAGTTAAATATGTTTGATATTATTCTGCTAACGTAATAAATGGGTAACCAAGTAAAAGGCAGCAGATTTCATAAATAGTGTTAATGAAAGCCGGAACCGTGTGGCCGAGCGGTTCTAGGCGCTTCAGTCCGGAACCTCGCTGCTTCTACGGTCGCAGGTTCGAGTCCTGCCTCGGGCATGGATGTGTGTGATGTACTTAGGTTAGTTAGGTTTATGTAGTTCTACGTTCTAGGGGACTGATGACCTCAGATGTTAAGTCCCATAGTGCTCAGAGGCATTTGAACCATTTGTTAATGAAAAGCAGAGAGGAGTAGGGAGCATGTACAACTATCCTGGGGTCATTTCTATCATTAATCATTTACCTATTGTCAATGATGTCGACTATAAGTCGACCTAATTCCAGCGATCTGAAGATTTGTATATGGAATTCCAACGGCGTGAGGAACAAGAAAGAAAACTGCAGGACTTCGTTGCCAACCACAACGACGACGTGCTGCCAGCAAGAGAAACTCATCTGTACCTCAACGTGACAGTATGCCATTCGGATAGGCCACAACAGCATCAAAGAAGACGGGTTGGCTCTACCACACTGTTTGGAAACAACCACTACCACTACCTTGATTGAAGTCGGACTAATTACTCTAGTGGTAGCATAGGTAACGTTAAATGCTTCGCTGCGTTCTCAAGATTTCCACACCGTCTTTACTGGCTATCGCAAGATTCCCTGTTAGCGGACATTAACGTCTAATACCCGCCATTGCTGGACATGGGCAGCGGCCTTTGTATCAGCACATGGGGACCACAGTACCCAATGCAACCTGACGTGCTGGACATCGTGATAACTAGCGGCATCATATGTGATCCAGACTTAAGGACGGAGTTCGATTTGACCTCGCACCACCATCCAGTCTTCCGGAGGGTTCTGAGTCCTTCCACAACACACATTGAGAAAATATCGGGGCATCAAATGGGAGCGGTTTAGGTGATATTTTAGCTACACCCAGGAAGGATGTTAGTACATCTACATCTACATCTACATGGATGCTCTGCAAATCACATTTAAGTGCCTGGCAGAGGCTTCATCGAACCACCTTCACAATTCTCTGTTATTCCAATCTCGTATAGCGCTCGGAAAGAATGAACACCTATAACTTTTAGAACGAGCTCTGATTTCCCTTATTCTATCATGGTGATCGTTCCTCCCTATGTAGTTCGGTGTCAACTAAATATTTTCGCATTCGGAGGAGAAAGTTGGTGATTGGAATTTCGTGAGAGAAGACTCAGTCGCAACGAAAAACGCCTTTCTTTTATCGAATTCCAGCACAAATTATGTATTATTTCTGTGACACTCTCTCCCATATGTCGTGATAAAACGAAACGTACTGCCTACCTTTGAACTTTTTCGATGTACTTCGTCGGTCCTATCTGGTAAGGATCCCACACCACGCAGCAGTATTCTAAAAGAGGGCGGACAATCGTAGCGTAGGCAGTCTCCTTAGTAAGCCTCTTACATTTTCTAAGTGTCCTGCCAACAAAACGCCGTTTCTGTTTAGGCTTCCCCACAACATTTTCTATCTGATTCTTCCAATTTAAGTTGTTCGTAATACCTAGGTATTTAGTTGAATTTACGGCTTTTAGATTAGGCTGATTTATCGTGTACCCGAAGTTTAACGAGTTCCTTTCAGCACTCATGTGGATGACCTCACACTTTCCTTTATTCACGGTCAACTGTCACTTTTCGCACCATTCAGAATTTTTTTTTCTAAATCGTTTTCGAGTTTGTTTTGATCTTCTGATGACTTTATTATTCGATAAACGACAGCGTCATCTGTAAACAACCGAAGACGGCTGCTCAGATTGTCTCCCAAATCGTTTATATAGATAATGAAGAGCAAAGGGCCTATAACACTACCTTGGGGAACGCCAGAAATCACTTCCGTTTTACTCGAAGACTTTTCGTCAATTACTACGAACTGTGACGTGTGTGAAAGGAAATCACGAATCCAGTCACGTAACTGAGACGATATTCCATAAGCACGCAATTTCACTACGAGCCGCTTGTGTGGTACAGTGTCAAAAGCCTTCCGGAAATCCAAAAATACGGAATCGATCTGAAATCCCTTGTCAATAGTACTCGACACTTCGTGTGACTAAAGAGCTAGTTGTGTTTCACAGGAACGATGTTTTCTACACCCATGTTGACTGTGTGTCAATAGACCGTTCTCTTCAAGGTAATTCATAATGTTCGAACACAATATATGCTCTAAAATCGTGCTACATATCGACGTTAACGATATGGGCCTGAAATTTAGTGGATTACTCGTACTACATCTCTTGAATATTGGTGTGACCAATAGTATTAGGGAAGGGGACGAAAAGGGGTGGAGTATCTCACGGAACAGGTGTTGAAGGCCCTAGCGTTATCATCCGCTTCAGCATCCTACAATACGAACCTCTCCCTCTATTGCGGTAAGAGCCCAAATGACAAAAAGATGGGTTGTGGAATCAGTGGCCACAATTCTGCGACCCGTGAGAAAGTAGACGTCTCCGCAAGAGGCAACGACGGCTAGCAAGACTCCCCCTCGAACGGAGGCCAGAGACATGCGAAAATAAAATAAAGGACTACCTCCTACAGACCAAAGACGAGTGCCAGATTGAAAGGTGCGTCCGAGGAACTAAACCTCCGAACACACCATTGATGACCAGAGCTGAAATGACCAACGACCCCTTTTCCAAGGCTTCTGCCTGTGTAGCAGACTTTGCGGCCCAAAACAGGCTCTTACACGGAGACCTGAAGCGCTCTGACAGAGAGTATGAGGTCACCACCAACAAAGTGGACGCTCGACTTCTGCAACAGGAGGTCTGCCATAAGCCGGCGGCTCACCACACCTAACGAAGTTCGAGCCCACACCAGGAAGTTACGTAACAGTGAACTGCCGAGACCTGACAGCATTACCAACGTACAAGAGAAACGACTGCCTCGAAAGGTCATTGTCCAGTTGGCGCGTTTTTCCAGACGAACGGAAAGAAGAGCAAGAGTTGCCCATCCCCAAGCCGAGGAACGATTTGAATCGACCGAAAAATCACAGCTCGATATCTTTTCTCAGCAGTCCGTAAAAGGCCTTATATTCATGAACAAAACTAAACTTCATGGCTTTCTTGTGTACGACGAACCCATCAAACCTGAGCAGTTCGGGTTTCAAAGCAAAATTTATGCAGAAAGGCATGTGCTCCGCAATACCGAGCGCGTTACCGAATATTTCAATACTACGACGTCACGAAAACTTGGCTCAATTTCGCGATGACATAGCGTTTTTCTCGGACGGACGTTGCCACGACACAAATATCAGGAGGACGCAGTCACAACTTGATGCCATCGTAATACGGCTCCAGGGGAAACATAATCAAAATCAACCAAATGGTTCAAATGGTTAAATGGCTCAGAGCACTATGGGACTTAACATCTGCGGTCATCAGTCCCCTAGAACTTAGAACTACTTAAACCTAACTAACCTAATGACATCACACACATCCATACCTGAGGCAAGATTCGAACCTGCGACCGCAGCAGTCACGCGGTTTCGGACTGAGCGCCTAGAACCGCTAGACCATCGCGGCAGGCAAAATCAACCCAACTGACGCCAAAGCAATGTACTTCAACAAAAAAAAAACGGCCGCAATTACGAGAGCCATTTACCACCTTCTGGAGAAACATACCATGGAACCCACCAGTTAAGTTTCTAGAGATGGCTTTCGACGCATATTAGTTATTCCACAACGTGGAAATCACTGATGACAGTGCCACTAAAGAAGAGTTCTTAAACACGGTTTTCCGAAACTCCTTCATCAAAGAAGACGAAATAAATACTCCTGAATTCCAATAAAGAACAACTGCCAAGATGAGAAACATAGAAGTAGATATCCTCGGAGTAACGAAGCAGCTTAAATCATTTAATAAAGGCAAGGCCTCCATTTCAGATTGTATACCAGTCAGGTTCCTCTCGGAGTATTCTGATAAGATAGCTCGATATTAAGTAATTATATACAACCACTCGCTCACGGAAAGATCCGTACCTAAAGACTTGAAAATTGCTCAAGTCACACCAATACCCAAAAAAGGAAGTAGGAGTAATCCGCTGAATTACAGGCCTGTATCACTAACGTCGATTTGCAGTAGGGTTTTGGAACGTATACTGTATTCGAACATTATGAAGTACCTCGAAGGAAACGATTTATTGCCGGTCGGTGTGGTCGAGCGGTTCTAGGCGCTACAGTTTGGAACCGCGCGACCGCTACGGTCGCAGGTTCGAATCCTGCCTCGGGCATGCATGTATGTGATGTCCTTGCGTTAGTTAGGTTTAAGTAGTTCGAAGTTCTAGGGGACTGATGACCTCAGATGTTGTCCCATAGTGCTCAGAGTCATTTCAACCATTTTTGAAACAATTTATTGACACATAGTCAGCAAGATTTCAAAAATATCGTTCTTGTGAAACACAGCTAGCTCTTTATACTCATTAAGTAATAAGTTCTATCGCCAGGGGATGTCAAATTGATTACATATATTTTTCAATTTCCAGAAGGCTTTCGACACCGTTCCTTACAAGCGTCTTCTAACCAAAAGTATTACCTCAGTTGTGCGACTGGATTCGTGATTTCCTGTCAGAAAGGTCACAGTTCGTAGTAATAGGCGGAAAGTCATCGAATAAAACAGAAGTAATATCCGGCGTTCCCCAAGGAAATGTTACAGGCCCCCTATTGTTCCTGATCTATATTATCGACATAGCAGACAATCTGAGTAGCCGTCTTAGATTGTTTGCAGATGATGCTGTCATTTACCGTTTTGTAAAGTCATCAGATGCTCAAAAGGACTTGCAAAATGATTTAAATAAGATATCTGTATGGTGCGAAAAGTGACAATTGACCATGACTAAGGAAAAGTGTGAAGTTATTCACATGAGCACTAAAAGAAATTAGCTAGATATCGATTACGCAATAAGTCACACATATCTGAAGGCTGTAAATTCAGCTAAAGACTTAGGGATTGCAATTACAAATAACCCAAATTGGAAAGATCACATAGATAAAGTTGTGGGTAGAGCAAACCAAAGACGGCGATTCATCGGCACAACAGTTAGAAGGTGCAACAGGTGTACTAGAGAGACTGCTTACACCTTGCTTCTCCGTCCTATTCTGGAGTATTGCTGTATGGTGTGGGGTCCGCATCAGGTAGGACGGACGGATGACCTTGAAAAAGTACAAAGAAGGGTAGCTCGTTTTGTATTATCGCGAAATAGGGGAGATAGTGTCACAGACATGATACGTGAATTGCAATGGCAATCATTAAAACGAAGGCGTTTTTCGTTGCGACGGGATCTTCTCATGAAATTTTAGTCACCAGATTTCTCCTCCGATTGCGAAAACATTCTGTGGGCACCCACCTACATAGAAAGAAATTATCCTCACGATAAAATAAGAGAAATCAGGGCTCGCACAGAAAAATTTAATTGCTCGTTTTTCGCGCGTGCCGTTCGTGAGTGGAATGGTAGAGAGACTTCTTGAAGGTGGTTCATTGAACCCTCTGCAAGGCACTTTATTGTGAATACCAGAGTAATCTCGTAGACGTAGATGTAGATGTAGACATGTAAAGAATCTCCGGCAAAAGGCTTATAGCGTGGCCAGGGAGAAGATGTTTTTCTTCATTAACAGCAAAGCGACCATATAGTCGAAGGTCAGGCTGTGTACTGTCCTCGCAAAAATCACCTAATGGAGCACGTCCTGCAAGACCCAACTGCACACTCTACAAGTAATTCAGAATCGAGTCTTGAGAAGGATACTTCACGTCTCATGATATACGATTATTACTACGTTGCATGCAGATGGCAATGAACAGTCGTTAGCCGAACACATCAAAAGACATTCTGAAACGTTACACGCGAAAGTGTACCAACTGTACCACACAATTAGGGACATTCCCGATGTAGGTAGGTATCGCCGAGATAGACCAGTGGCGTCGGTTTCATGTTCCGAAGACTCTGCTGCAATAGGATTCCTAAGTCCACACAGAAGTTAACAATTAAGGGGCTCCGGAAAGGCTCAAAATCATGAAAAGTTCAATTTTTCCTTTTTTGCATTTTCTGAATCTGCAGACTATTACCTTTTAATAGATATATTATTTATTTAATTCCGAAGACTACAACTATTTTTAAATATTTTTTGAAATGTGTTCTACATGGGCGTGACCCACTGTGGCGCTGTTAAACTGCTGTCAAATGGTGTTATTATTAACGTCCGTGTTAATCAGGTACATTTTAGTGATGTGAGATAAAGTATGTGTTGTGGCTAACTTGTGATGTTCAACATATATCGCTGGTGTGATTGTCGATTGTTTCATGTTTATTTGCTCTGTCGTTATCTCGAAAATATTCGTAATTAATTCTGTTTCTTGAGTCTCTGTTTTGTTGAAGTATAATAATGAGTAAAAGTAAAGTTATTAGAAATCCTCTGAAGGCTTTTAAGAAAAGGAGAAATGTTGGAAAGCCAAAGGTATGTGTTATTACTGTAAACAATAAAGACGATAACCAAGTGAGTGAACCTAACCTCTCAAGTACACCTGCCCATTGCAGTCAAAGTGGGAAAGAAAATACTTCACAGAAGAAGCTTGGTTCAATGAGTGAAAACTATGAATGTTTCATGGGCGAATCGGATGTGAATGAAATATTTGATATGTCGGTTCTCAAAGGAATTTTTTCAAACTGTGTAAGATGTATTCATTGCAGTGAAGTTGGTCTGGAACTCTCCATAATAAAGCACGTAGGACTTGCTAGTGAAATACAACTGAAGTGTGATAAGTGTTCATACATGACCACCTTTTGGAACAGTGTTGCAGTAACTGCAACTGAAGAAAATGGTAGCAAAATCTACGAACACAACAACGAACGATGCTTGCTTTAGACAAGGAACGCCTTCGGGCTGCAGACAGGGCTGTAAAGAGTCTAGAAATACAAGCAAGAGCAAACAGGAGGAGGAACAAGAGGAAGCTGGAGGAGGAATTTGCAGAGGATGAAGATAATCCATCCTATGGACCTGGAATGCACTAAAAAGTTAATCCAATCTTTGTCGCTCGATTCCCAAAACTTTTATTTTCTCATATTAATTACATGTTTTCTAAGGATCTTCCAAACATATTTGTTTCAAACTTTCAGTAAATGTTACACAGTACCTTCTGCATAATTTAACACAGCCTTTTTCCAAAAAACTGTATATTTTTGAATATATAAATAAAAAATTGCAAAAAAATGTTGTGAATTTTCATTACAATTGAAAAAAAATCATCTTTAATAACTAAACTAAAATTTTGTAAAATCCCTGTGTTAATTTGTAGCCCATATTCCAATAAATAATCTGTAAAAAGTTCAACTTCCTACCTCAAATACTTTGTGAGGAAAGATGTAATTTATAAGCGTTATTTTAACATTGCAAGTATAGGGCGTTCCGGAACCCCTTAAGTAAATACGTGACATAAACCTCCGGGGAGAGACTTCCTTGCTAGTTATATGGAAATTACAAAAGTCCTCCCCACCGGAATGAAGAATAATGTAGGCCTTCGAACCTTTACCTGCGATTGAGATGCGGTAATGGGGCTCAAAGAAATAAAAAGTTGAACTAGCGAGACGTCATTTCTTTAAATTTCCCTCTAGTGGTCCTGGATTGTTTGAAGTCTAGCTGTAGGTAATATGGGTCTAGGCACACCAGAAGAAAATAACGCATGTCCCACCAGCTGCACACATAGATACGTTTATCGGTTGCAAACTTTTGGGAAGAAGTAAATGTAAGGTAATAAACGGGTTTCTGCTAGTTTCATTCTCGTTTCCGCGGTAATGAATTGTTCAATGCTATACACTTTACCATCTGAGTATTTCTCTGGCATTTTAATATAAAGAAAGTTTTAAGGTATCTTTTGGCGATCTTGTAGACCTTACCTCTTTCCTGCAACTTAAAGGTGCTCTGCTTATCTTTTATACAAGACGATTTTTTTGTTATGAGACAACAAAGTATCTCAACAATTACGAATCAGATTAAAAACTCGAAAAATACGTATTCAGTATTTTAAAAATGCTATCTGACGACGCGAATGTGACCCACCTCCTTACCAGTTCCCAAAGGGATGAGGTGGGGGTCAACTCTGAGACGTCACACACAAACATTCCATTTTTATTGTAGAATCATATTCTATGGGGAAAAAATACGATACTTGTGTATGCAACACTTTCGTTGTTACATATTGGACGATGCTTTAATCGACAAATAACACAACTGAGTTCCAAAACAGTATTCTTTCGAGAAAAATACATCGAATCGTAAACATAAACACAGACGTGTATGGTAAACGATGCAGTGTTTTTCAGTTTCCTCTGTGTAGCTGTTTTCAAACATTCATTCTTTCATTTTTTGATTTGCTCTCACTGCGTGCACGTCGTTCCTCATTTCGTAGATATATTCCTTCACAACTTGACTGCGCTATTAGTTACAATGTAGGTTGTTACGACAGAAGAGAAAAATGAAATAGTTTACGTTTATGGGAAAAGTGGAAGGAATGTCGATTTTGCTATAACCGTTACTGCTCAAACTTTTCCAAACAGCGTGCGACCATGCACTACATTTTGTTAGGTTTCCGACAGTTCTCTACCGAGGGAACTGTACAGCTAGGAAAATTGAACGACAGGAGAACTGTTTCTGAAGAGAATAATGAAACCGCGGTATTAGTCGCATTGAATCGTAACCCCCACATTAGCAGTCGGAAACTAGTTCACGAATCGGGAAGTAGTCATACTACAACTGCAACGTAGAAAATATCATCAGTTTCACATTTCCGTCTGTCAGGAGCTTCATGACAATGAATTCCAGACCCACAGTAGCATTTTGCCAATGGTCGCTTCAGCTAACACAGAGAGACCCCGCTGTCTTTGCTCGAGTATTGTTCACTGACGACTCTACCGTCATGAAACACGATATGATTAATCGACACACCATGCATTACTGGAATGTAGGATACCCACATTGGTTAAGCAAACGGAACAGCAACATCCGTCGAGTTCGAATATTTGGTGTAGGATAAATTGTGGCAAACTCATCGGTCGATTCTTTATCGATGTCATTCAGAAATGGCGATTAATATCGAACGTTCTAGGAGGAGCATCTCCCAATATATAGTCGTACATCTTCCCTTGGACCAGCGGCAATCAATGAGGTTTAAGTAGATGATGGCCAAGCAGATTTTGCTGTAGCACCACGGCAAGTATAAGATCACTTGTACAGTCGTCAGTGTATCGAAAGAAGCGTTCCACTGTGTTAAGCTACAAGATCGTCAGGATTTCGCTTTTGGGGTCACTTGAAGAGTGAAGTCTGTAACAGCGCACGAAAACATGACGCAGCCTATCAACTATGCTTGTCAGATGATTATATACGCAACATTTCCCAGTTGTGTCGAAACATTCATTTGCGGATAAATAAGTGTATCGAAGATGGCGATAACCTTTTTGAGCACTTACAGAAGAGCACCATACTGGTGAGATATGAGACGACAGACGTAAAACAGACACCCCGCTGGTGAGAGGACACGGTTCAAACGAACACTGTTGCTGAGAAGACACACCTTCAAAACGTTTCTTCACATATGCTGAACACATCTGGTTTCCTTTCTTTTTACTCTAGGGCATTTATATCTAGACAATACCGTTACTGAACTAAAGTGTCTTAATATCGCTCAACCCCAAATGTGTTACGTACAAAAGTTACCTATTTTCCTGTGGAGTCCGAATCTACGATTAAAAACGAATATTTCTATTTAAGGTATCAATGTTGCCTCCACCCCACCCCATAGGATAGCCGTTTTACAGAAACTGAACACGTATTTTTCCGTTTCTTAGACTATAACTTCAACAAAAGTTGGGATTATTTCTTATGTAAGAGACTTTGTGAGCATGATAGTGATACACAACTTACAATTGCGATATTGTTAGGAATTATAGCACAGAACCTACATCCGCATGTAAACTCTTTTCTCGATAATAAAAGAAAAGTGACATCCGACAGAGAGAATGCTGACGTACTTCCATAGACGCACGCAACACACACAAATCCATACACATTCAGAACATTTTAGTTATTTTCTGGGACAGTGGACAATAATGCCGGAACTGGAAATCATCAGCCGCTCGGAGTGACCGCGCGGTTTGAGTCGTCATGTGACGGTCTGGGCGGCCCCTCTCGCCGGAGGTTCGAGTCCTCTGTCGGGTATGTGTGTGTGTGTGTGTATTGTTCTTAGCATAGGTTAGTTTTAGTTTAAGAAGTGTGTAAGTCTAGGCACTGATGACGTAACCACTTCGATCTTCGATCCCTTAGGAATTCACACACATTAGAACATTTAGAAATCGTCCTCCCAATTCTGATTCCATTGCCCCTCTCCCAGTAAATTCCGATACATGGCCCAAAAGAACCACGACCCTGTAACGAGTCGCACTTCAACTTGATTACTCAGTTCCTTGCAGTAGAAAAAGAAGGAAAGAAATCACATAGGTATGGCTGCAGTCGTCTTTTTTTTTTTTTCTTTTTTTTTGAAGATGCATTGCGTCGTCTATGAAGTAAAGCTCCGCGAGAGCTCACAATTAAGTTTCACAGTTTCACTTTTGCCTATTGCAAGTGAGTCTTACTACAAATTGATCGCGCACATGAGGCAGCTACCTGTGAGGGAAATCGAGAAACCACCTGCAGTATTAGCGTTCACATCACGTGCTGCGCCGCCGTAAGCACGCTCAAGCTTAATGACGGAAGTTACCAGCCCATACACACGCACACACACACACACACACACACACACACACACACACACACACATAGCTGTGCAGCTGGTCCGATGTTTGCCAATCAACAGTTATGTCGCCAATGGCCTCATTTCGCCGCTCCTATCCAGATTATCGATACAGGTCTTTGATAACAGAAATTATACACACAGTAATTAAAGATCGACAATTGCAACAGGTCTTGACATTTGGGGCTATTAAAACCTCATAAATAATGGCACATTATTGCAGTGTAAACTGTGAGTGAAAACTTCACGTAACTAATAGTGCGCACAAAAATGATCACCTTGAAATTCAGGTCGTGCAAAGACTATAGACATTTTTGAAATTAACTTCATAATAGAAACTTCTAATGTTGACATCAACCTTCATTCGAACCTTACGTCATGGAAGTGGAACTAAAGTGTCAACTATATCTGTTTTCCAGTGTTCTTGATGGTCCCCATTTTAAAACATAGGGCATCAACTTCACCAGTCGCCGCGCGGGATTAGCCGAGCGGTCTAGGCGCTGCAGTCACGGACTGTGCGGCTGGTCCCGGAGGAGGTTCGAGTCCTCCCTCGAGCATGGGTGTGTGTGTTTGTCCTTAGGATAATTTAGGTTAAGTAGTGTGTGAGCGTAGGGACTGATGACCTTAGCAGTTAAGTCCCATAGGATTTCAAACACACACAAAGTGTCAACTATATCTGTTTTCCAGTGCTCTTGATGGTCCCCATTTTAAAACATAGGGCATCAACTTCACCAGTCGAGTTACCGAACTGATGTACAGGGAATTTGAAAACGTGGTACATTAACGAGTGTGTCATATCCGACAAAACCGCTAATTAATCATTGTTGTTGATTTCTGAGACATTAGACGGCAAAACAAAATTGAGAATGATTTGAAGTGGAAGTTCGTAAATAGTAACCATTTATTCGATACATTTGTCGGATGTTCTTTCGGTTTCTTGGAAAAGTTGCTTCGATGAAGTTTCCAGATATCTTTACATTTGGTTTCGTGGTGTCTTACACTTACAAGCCTGAACGTCATTCTGCAGTCGCATCTGTAGTTATAATACTCTAGTTTGCCAGTGTGTGACAGCTATATACAATATGGAGTCACTGTTATGAGCAACATGAAAAATTACGTGCAGTCCGCGGATTACTGGGCTATAGTAGGATGGGAAGCTTAGATAACGAATGGTTACCCTTTCTTCCGTGGAAATGACAGTTGTTGTAATCATGATTGCGGAATACGTCAACGTAATTCTAACTGCACAATGTTTGACGAAAAGAACTGCAGTCTGAGGAGACAAAGTTAATGTTGACCTCTTTAGCAATCCATTTAGGTATGACACGAGCTGGACTGCTAGGAATTACTGGAAGAAATAGTTATTCTTTTCTTTTATTTCGATTTAGAACGGAATCGAAGAGTTATATAGAGATTGAAGATTATCACCTTACTTGTGAATCTTCATTTGTCTAGTGTTACCATACTAAGACATGACCACGTTCAGTTAGAAGCAGCGATCATGAGAGTTAGTTTTCAGGTTTCTTTTATCTATTCCTCACTCCAACTCCAATCTCACAGGCTACCAGCAAATATTTGAGTACTAAAAGTGTGAACATATCCTTCACCCTAAACGATCGCTTGATGATATTTAGTAGTGAAAGGATTCTCGAAAGGGTGCCGTTAAAACGGACTATATAATCATTCTATCTAGTAGTTTCGTTGGTAAGAGGCTTTTGTTTATGGTACTGCTCTCGAGTCTAACAAAGCAGGTGGATGCTAATGTTCTGCCCTCCCCCCCTCCCCCCTCCTCCCCACTCTACTTTTAGTAAATATTTTCAGTAGTGTATAATAGGAAACTGCTAATTCCAAAATACTAGTTATATAAAAATTTCTTATTATAGCTCCTATGTAAACATCCAGTTGCTAACTTTCACGTAAAGTTGATCAAAATTATTAAAAATAAACAAATTACCTGTACAGTTAGTGCTGGAAATATGTTAACAACTTTTGCACTCACTGTTCTTATCAAACAAATTGTTACAGAAGTGGACTCAATAATCTGGCAAACTAGACAGCGTAATCCTGTAGCAATTACGGCTGTATCTCGATGTATAGCATCTAGATGACGTCTAGATGTGAAACATATCTTATTCCACTATTCAGCTACTCAGAAACAGAAATATTTCATTGTAAATTGAAGAATGATAGTGAATGACAAAAACCGAAAATAGTTTTAATTATTGTAATTTTATAAAAGCGGTGCTGTTGGAAGCCATTTTATTTACTCTTAACGAGGTTATGATATCAGCAGGATGTATGCCTAAAATTATTGCACAATGCACGCAGACGAGTGAGCGCAATCAACAAGACTCAAAAGGTGCCAAGTTTTTCTAAATTTCGTGTCAGACAGTTTATACATCGACTATATTTCTGTGACAGATTGTGGACTCGTAATTACTTTCATGAAATGTGTTAATCTTCAGTAACGCTCACTGTGACGACAGCATGAGATTGTGAACTAAATTACAGCATTTCCAAATACTTCGAAAGACAGTGTAATAAGCGAATGTATTAGTGATTTACTTGCTACATGTTCATTATTGGTAATCAGTACGCCGCTGTTATGTTACGGCACTCGAACAATCGTCATTAAAACAGGTCATAAACTAAATGTAGTGTGCGGTTTAACTTTTATCTGTGCTTTAATTATAGTGAATGAGATATATCTGGCCATTAACAGTAGGTTATTTCACATAAAAAAGTGCAGTGTTTCCGACTGTAAACCCAATGTGGACAACATAATTTGAAATAGCCTACTGTCGCCAATTACTTTTCAGCCAGATTCTACGGCGGCGGAGCCAACAGAGGCATATCAATTGACTAATCTTGGACGGTGATATCAAATCTAAGAAGTACACTAGTTTATACAAACACATATTATACTGCGTTCCCTTCCACGGACAGTGATGGTGGCAGGAATAAAAAGAAAGAAGAAACACCGATTATTGTGGATACCAAGTCACAAAAATTTCGCAGACACATGCATGAGAAATTACGAAGGAAGAAATGCCGATACTAATTTTCAGGTGCGCAAATCAAGTGAAAGTAATTAATGAAATGTAAGCACTTTTCAGTGGCCGCTTTCAAATCCCCTTCAAATATAATCGTACAGGCAGTAATGAGTTCCTAAAATTTGACACCCCTGCGAACATGGCAGGTGTATCATAATGAACACAGTGAACATCTTGAACCTTTATGACGCAAAGATACATAAACACGCACTCGTTCTCTGTCTCTGCATCAAGCATCTCCTGATCGTCCCTAACACACACACACAAACACACACACACGCATACACACACACACACACATACGCGCGCGCGCAAGCAAGCACGCACACCTTCACTGATTCACGAAGAAGTCTACAGAGCGAAATAATAGGATTATACACCAATTTACAATAAAGAAAGCATCACTTAAGGGAGAACATGCCTTAAGAAAGCTGTTAATTAGCAGGATTGAATTCAGAATGAGAACGAGTCTGTTGATAGTTAGCCAGAAACTTCCGTGAACTTTGGCCTTGCACTGCTCCTGAGTAAGAAGGAGATGGAATAATTTGATTCATACACTCGAAGTAGTTGCCTGCTGAGAAGCTTTAAACTCAATTATTTTAGTTTTGTTGACTTTGTCTGTATATCTACAATGTATGAATTTGTACTTTTGTCTATTTCACTTACCACCACATTTTTTACGAATGTTAAACGGACACTACATCTGCTGTGGTACTTGTCTAATGTTATCAGAGATTTTTATCACTGAATTTTAGACGAACACTAGACTTATAGTAGTATTTCTCTACAGTTACCAAAGGTAACTATTATTTCGTCCAAAAAAATTACTTCTTTGGACACAGCAATCAAACAATAGTAAATATTTTATTTGTTTTGGTGGTACAACCTCTACATGCAGATTATAAAAGGTTTTAGCAGCTGTGTTGTGGGAATCCTGTGCAGCGCACGACGTTAGTCATGGTACATTCGAAGCATTTAAAACTTCACCAATGCTCTCACCAAAACTACTACTGCGATTATTTCAATATTAACAGTCAGGCAAGGAGGGCTGAATCTCGAAAAATGCTGCTGTGTTATGAGAACATTGCTGCAAAATATGTTCATCGGATATTAAACTAAAGTAACCACAAAGAACAGCCGCTACCTCAATACCCTAGAAACGGAAAATAATATTATGGGACAATGTCAACAGTTTACAGTGTTGAACATGCGGCTACAGATCTGAAGATGAATTTTGCACGGTCAAATTGAGTGACACATTAAATAATATTTCTGTCTGCGAATAAACAGTTCTCAATAGTAGTCAGCGACGTGGGTGGCAGACAACGCCATACTTAGCATTTTACAGTAGTATCTGAAGTTTAACTTTAGTGCTACGCGTATTTCCATTTGCAAGCTTCTGGAGATGGTGCAAGACTCAACGATAGATGTTCATTAATAAAGGCAGTAATTTCCTTGGCTACGAATCTACGATAAGTACTATTAATTTTTAGAATAGTTGTTGTTTGGATCGCTTTCACTTCACATACATGTAAAGTTTATTGCGACTTTGTTTTTGACTTCTAAGTTTAGATTTGATGACGCAGTAGCCGAATTGTCGTATTAAATGGAAAGAAATTAAACAGTCTAGACGAATTTGTATATAAAGAGACTGGAGCATGTTTGTTTATGCTTCTACATCCACACCTACATACATACTCCGCAATCCACCATACGGTGCGTGGCGCAGGGTACCTCGTACCACAACTAGCATCTTCTCTCCCTGTTCCACTCAAACAGAATGAGGGAAAAATGAGTGCCTATATGCCTCTGTACAAGCCCTAATCTCTCTTATCTTATCTTTGTGGTCTTTCCGCGAAATGTAAGTTGGCGGCAGTAAAACTGTACTGCCGCCAGCCTCAAATCCTGGTTCTCTAAATTTCCTCAGTAGCGATTCACCAAAAGAACGCCTCCTTTCCTCCAGAGACTCCCACCCGGGTTCCTGAAGCATTTCCGTACCACTTGCGTGATGATCAGACCTACCAGTAACAAATCTAGCAGCCCGCCCCTGAATCGCTTCTATGTCCTCCCTCAATCCGACCTGATAGGGATCCCAAACGCTCGAGCAGTACTCAAGAATAGGTCGTAATAGTGTTTCATAAGCGGTCTCCTTTATAGATGAACCACATCTTCCCAAAATTCTACCAATGAACCGAAGACGACTATCCGCCTTCTCCACAATTGCAATTACATGCTTGTCCCACTTCATATCGCTTTGCAATGTTACGCCCAAATATTTAATCGACGTGACTGTGTCAAGCGCTACGCTACTAATTGAGTATTGAAAACATTACGGGATTCTTTTTCCTATTCATCTGCATTAATTTACATTTATCTATATTTAGAGTTAGCTGCCATTCTTTACACCAATCACAAATCCTGTGCAAGTCATCTTGTATCCTCCTACTGTCACTCAACGACGACACCTTCCCGTACACCACGGCATCATCAGAAAACAGCGGCACATCGGTATCCACCCTATCCAATAAAACATTTATGTAGATAGAAAACAACAGCGGTCCTATCACACTTCCCTGGGGCACTCCAGATGATATCCTCACCTCCGATGCACACTCACCATCGAGGACAACGTACTGGGTTCTATTACTTAAGAAGTCTTCCAGCCAGTCGTATATTTGGGAACCAATCCCATATGCTCCTACCTAACAGGAATGTAAACGTGTGTCATTTTGACGAACGGAAATACATCGTGTTGCATTACAGATAACAGGGCTATGACTAGGTAATTATTTTTGATAGTAGCAAAAGTAGTAGTACTCACCACGGCTGAACTGGTTGTGGTTGTGGATGACGTTCTCGGCGTTCTTGCGCGCGATGTAGAACCACTCGGAGGTGTTGCTGAGGTACTTGTACTCCACGGCGAGGTCCTTGACGAGGATGGGACCCTCGGGGAGGCGGTACGCGTACGGGCAGTACAGCCAGTAGTCCTTGTACTGGAAGGCGTCGTAGCAGTTGCCGGCGGCGAAGATGTCGTCGTCGAACTCGACCATGGAGAAGACGGACGCGTGCAGCAGGTACTCGGACGCGGTGACGGCGGGCGCGGCGTACTTCCAGAGGCGCGTCAGCATGTTGGCCCTGTTGACGGCGACGTCGGCCTCGACGCGGAAGCGCTCCTGCGCGTAGCGGTCGACGACGCCCTCGCCCAGGTTGAGGTCGGTGCCCGCCGTACAGTTGACGCCCAGCTGCTGCTGCGACTCGACGATCCGCAGGAAGCGCGTCACGATGTCCTCCTTGGCCCCCGGCGCGTACCTCCTGGTCTCCGAGTCGGCGAGGCCGGTGCCGTCGGTGCCTTCCGCGCCGGGGAAGCCCGCCTCCTCGGCTTCGCCGCCGTCCAGCAGGTCGACATCGTCCGAGAGCTCGGAGTCGTCGGCGTCCGGCTGGGGGGCGCGGAACTTGTTCTCCAGGTTGGGCGCCCCGTCGTGGTACGGCAGGTGTCCCCCGCCGCCCGAGAGCGACGACGTTGGGGGCGGGACGCCCCTCAGGGGCTCGGCGGCCGTCGGGTCGGCCAGCGTGGAGGCGGACGGCGCGCCGGTGCCGCGCACACCGCCCCCGCCGTCGACGTCGGCGGCTGGGAGTCTCCCGATGGCGCCCAGCAACGCTTGGAATTCGGCGTCTCCGGCGTCGCCCGCGGCGGTGCGGCGGAGCTGGTGGGCCCGCGAGCGGCCGTGGCGCAGCCTGTTGGCGCCGTCCGCCGCCTCCGCCGCCTCCACCGTCGCCGCCGCCGCCGCCGCCGCCGCCGCCGCCGCCGCCGCCGCCGCCGCGGCGAGCGCGAGCAGCCAGCAGGAGCGGCGAGCCATGGGGCCGCGTCGCGTGCTGCCGCCGCCGTGGTCGCCGCGTCACTGGGGGCTGGGGGACGGCGCCGCCGCCGCCGCCACCGGCGCTGCCTCGGCTGCCTCCGCCGCCCGCCGGACGACGCCTCGCGCAAGCGCGCCCTGCCCTACGCGCCACAGACCTTGGCGGTCCCGACGAGTCTCTCCGGTTCCCTCGCAACGCAGTCAGAGACTATGTAAAAATCCCTAAGTGGCCGACTGATTCTGCGCACTAGGAACAGATTTTTATCGTCTGCTGCTATACTCCCATCTATCGAGATTCATGCCACTACATACCCTGGTGCTGGCCGGAGTGGCCGTGCGGTTCTAGGCGCTACAGTCTGAAAGCGCGCTGCTGCTACAGTCGCAGGTTCGAATCCTGCCTAGGGCATGGATGTGTGGGATGTCCTTAGGTTAGTTAGGTTTAATTAGTTCTAAGCTCTAGGCGATTGATGACCTCAGAAGTCGCATAGTGCTCAGAGCCATTTGAACCATTTTGAACATATCCTGGTATTAAAATCCATGGAGAAGAAATAAAATCTTTGAGGTTCGCCGATGAGATTGTAATTCTTTCGCGACAGCAAATTACTTGGAAGTGCAGTTGAACGGAATGGATAGTGTCTTGAAAGGAGGACATCAGTTGAACATCAACAAAAGCAAAACTACGATAATGCAATGTAGTCGAATTAGATTGGGCGATGAGACACTTGAAGTAGTAAAGTAGTTTTGCTATATTGGGAGCAAAATAGTTGATGATGGTGGAAGTAGAGAGGATATAAAATGTAAACTGGCAATGGCAAGGAAGGCGTTTCTGAAGAAGAGAAATTTCTTTACATCGAGTATAGATTTAAATGTCAGGAAGTCGTTTCTGAAAGTATTTGTACCGAGTGTAGTCATGTATGGAAGTGAAACATGGAGAACAAATAGTTTGGACAAGAAGAGAATAGAAGCTTTCGAAATGTGGTGCTACAGAAGAATGCTGAAGAATAGATGGGTAGGTCACATAACTAATAAGGTGGTATTGAGTAGGATTGGGGAGAAGAGAAGCTTGTGGCACAACCTGACTAGAAGTAGGGATCGGTTGGTAGGACATGTTCTGAGGCATCAAGGGCTCACCAATTTAGTACTGGAGGGCAGGGTGGAGCGTATAAATCTTAGAGGGAGACAAAGAGATGAATACACTAAGCGGATTCAGAAGGATGTAGGCTGTAGTAGTTACTGGGAGATGAAGAAGCTTGCACAGGATACAGTAGCATGGAGAGCTGCATCAAACCAGTCTCAGGACTGAAGACCACAACAATAACAACAACAACCCCTACACTCTTCTGTTTGGGCGTCTATTGTGTCATGTGTAATTCGTGTACTACTGTCCATCTTCGACTCCCTATTGCCTTCCGTGTTCCAATAGCCAATGGTGAGCGGAGAAAATGGCCGTTGTTTAGGCTCCAGATATCCTTGAGGCTCTCTACATGTGCTATCGCGGTCTCATCGCGAGATACATGTTGGAGGTTCAAATGGCTCTGAGCACTATGGGAGTCAACTGCTGAGGTCATTAGTCCCCTAGAACTTAGAACTAGTTAAACCTAACTAACCTAAGGACATCACAAACAACCATGCCCGAGGCAGGATTCGAACCTGCGACCGTAGCGGTCTTGCGGTTCCAGACTGCAGCGCCTTTAACCGCACGGCCACTTCGGCCGGCCATGTTGGAGGAAGCAATGTCATAAAGAATGACAAACAGCGTTTGTGGCTGTTTTTGTGTTCATGAATGTCGAGTTTGAGGGAAAACTACAGAAGATGCAGAACTCAAACCTTATATCTTCAATTATAGACGAAGTATTTGTCGATACTTCTACGGCTTTTGGAATGTTAACAGTAAACCGCACCACAATGCATACAACACCTCTCTGGTATTTTTTACCACTGGAGTACAATGAAAGTAATGGAGACGTCTTCTCCCTTGTCTGAGCAACTCGTGACAACTTCTTTGAATCCTTTGTGTTTCCTCTCTCACTCCTTGCTGGAGGGGATCAAGAACTTAGGATACGACTTAACTAACTTTCGAGATAGGGTCTTCTCAGAAACTTCCTATATAAGACGACGTAGTTTTTTACGGAGCATTCTTTAATAAATACTTCATGGATTTACTCAGTTATTTTGAGGGGTGATGAAAAGGATTCCCTTAAAAGGCCGTACAATCTTAAATCGGTGTGCCAACCAGGCCAAATCCCAAGACCACTGTAGCAGTCATCCCACCGGTGCACCAGGTTGAAGATAACAGTTTGATAAAATACGGTGTCCTGTTGCGTGAAGAAGCACTTAACTGGTTACTTAATTGCGAGCTGCACAGGATACGTCGACATTTTCAGGTGCTTTTTATGGGACCGAAGGCGTGATATTCGCATAGGGATAGGCCAGGACTAAAGGGTGGGTGCTCGATTACCTCCCGTTTAATTTGGCGTAACTTTTCCGTTAAGGCATTTGCGAAATGGGGTCGAGCGTTATCATGACGCAATAGCACCAACACACAACTTGGCACACCAAGAAAGAACAGTGGTCTTTGACAGACATGTTGCCCGACTGACATTCTTTACTCTCCCATCAATGTCTACCGGTGTGTGTCCTTGAGCAACCAAGAAAAGAGTAGCAGTAATGAGTTCACTATACCAGATTTCGCATTTAATTACTAGTCGGATGTTCACCAAGCTCCAGGGAGTGCGTGATGAATTGGCAGATAATTTGTTCACGTCCCAGGAAAGTGGCTTGATGTGGTTTTTAGATGAACTTTGTATCAATGCCAATGGCCTTCACGTGCCCTCTAAGACTTTCTAGTGCCACACTCATTGGCTTACACCAGTGGTACTGTAGCTATATGTTCAGATTCTCATATTTAGCAAGTGTTTCGCTTTGTTTCTTGTCGATTCCTCTATCAGTGGGTCACAGTGTAAACGATAAAAACTTACCTTTCTCTTTTGTATGCGATCTGTCTGAAGTCGGAAGTTAGACAGCAATCTGACATGTTCGTTTTAACATTTTCTAGCTTGTGTTCCCATCGGTTCGTTGCCACCGGTAGATGGTAATTGTGGCATACGCACCACATCAATGTGGCTCTGTTTCCAATCAGTCTGGGCTATCTGCTTGCAGTACCCCAAGATGTGGTCAGTTGCTTCATCAATTTTCTTGTAGAGTTTTCACTTGGGTCTTTCGCTCATTTCACGCGTGTATCTTTCAGGGCGTTACTTCTGTTGACTTCATCCGGTGCAGCAAAAATCAGTCCTTCAGTTTGATTCTTTAGTTTTCAGTTTGTAAGCCAAGACTACTTTTTCTCTTTATGTATTTTGTCTTCATCTACATCTACATTTATACTCCGCAAGCCACCCAACGGTGTGTGGCGGAGGGCACTTTACGTGCCACTTTCATTACCTCCCTTTCCTGTTCCAGTCGCGTATGGTTCGCGGAAAGAACGACTTTCTGAAAGCCTCCGTGCGCGCTCTAATCTCTCTAATTTTACATTCGTGATCTTCTCGGGAGGTATAAGTAGGGGGAGGCAATATATTCGATACCTCATCCAGAAACGCACCCTCTCGAAACCTGGCGAGC
Source organism: Schistocerca serialis cubense (assembly GCF_023864345.2). Classification (NCBI taxonomy): domain Eukaryota; kingdom Metazoa; phylum Arthropoda; class Insecta; order Orthoptera; family Acrididae; genus Schistocerca; species Schistocerca serialis. Next base: position 736,415,229 of record NC_064643.1, on the reverse strand, counting down.
AAGCTACACCGCGATGCAGAGCGCCTCTCTTGCAGAGTCTGCCACTTGAGTTTATTAAACATCTCCGTAACACTATCACGGTTACCAAATAACCCTGTGACGAAACGCGCGGCTCTTCTTTGGATCTTCTCTATCTCCTCCGTCAGACCGATCTGGTACGGATCCCACACTGATGAGCAATACTCAAGTATAGGTCGAACGAGTGTTTTGTAAGCCACCTCCTTTGTTGATGGACTACATTTTCTAAGCACTCTCCCAATGAATCTCAACCTGGTACCCGCCTTACCAACAATTAATTTTATATGATCATTCGCCTTCAAATCGTTCCGCACGCATACTCCCAGATATTTTACAGAAGTAACTGCTACCAGTGTTTGTTCCGCTATCATATAATCATAGAAAGAAGGATCCTTTAGAGTATGTATTCGCAAAACATTACATTTGTCTATGTTAAGGGACAGTTGCCACTCCCTGCACCAAGTGCCTATCCGCTGCAGATCTTCCAGCATTTCGCTACAATTTTCTAATGCTGCAACTTCTGTGTATACTACAGCATCATCCGCGAAAATCCGCATGGAACTTCCGACACTATTTACTAGGTCATTTATATATATTGTGAAAAGCAATGGTCCCATAACACTCCCCTGTGGCACGCCAGAGGTTACTTTAACGTCTGTAGACGTCTCTCCATTGATAACAACATGCTGTGTTCTGTTTGCTAAAAACTCTTCAATCCAGCCACACAGCTGGTCTGATATTCCGTAGGCTCTTACTTTGTTTATCAGGCGACAGTGCGGAACTGTATCGAACGCCTTCCGGAAGTCAAGAAAAATAGCATCTACCTGGGAGCCTGTATCTAATATTTTCTGGGTCTCATGAACAAATAAAGCGAGTTGGATCTCACACGATCGCTGTTTCCGGAATCCATGTTGATTCCTAAATAGTAGATTCTGGGTTTCCAAAAACGACATGATACTCGGACAAAAAACATGTTCTAAAATTCTACAACAAAACGACGTCAGAGATATAGGTCTATAGTTTTGCGCATCTGCTCGACGACCCTTCTTGAAGACTGGGACTATCTGTGCACTTTTCCAATCATCTGGGACCCTCCGTTCCTCTAGAGACTTGCGGTACACGGCTGTTAGAAGGGGGGGCAAGCTCTTTCGCGTACTCTGTGTAGAATCGAATTGGTATCCAGTCAGGTCCAGTGGACTTTCATCTATTGAGTGATTCCAGTTGCTTTTCTATTCCTTGGACACTTATTTCGATGTCAGCCATTTTTTCGTTTGTGCGAGGATTTAGAGAAGGAACTGCAGTGCGGTCTTCCTCTGTGAAACAGCTTTGGAAAAAGGTGTTTAGTATTTCAGCTTTACGCGTGTCATCCTCTGTTTCAATGCCATCATCATCCCGTAGTGTCTGGATATGCTGTTTCGAGTCACTTACTGATTTAACGTAAGACCAGAACTTCCTAGGATTTTCTGTCAAGTCGGTACATAGAATTTGACTTTCGAATTCACTGAACGCTTCACGCATAGCCCTCCTTACGCTAACTTTGACATCGTTTAGCTTCTGTTTGTCTGAGAGGTTTTGGCTGCGTTTAAACTTGGAGTGGAGCTCTCTTTGCTTTCGCAGTAGTTTCCTAACTTTGTTGTTGTACCAAGGTGGGTTTTTCCCGTCCCTCACAGTTTTACTCGGCACTTACCTGTCTAAAACGCATTTTACGATTGCCTTGAACTTTTTCCATAAACACTCAACATTGTCAGTGTCGGAACAGAAATTTTCGTTTTGATCTGTTAGGTAGTCTGAAATCTGCCTTCTATTACTCTTGCTAAACAGATAAACCTTCCTCCCTTTTTTTATATTCCTATTAACTTCCATATTCAGGGACGCTGCAACGGCCTTATTATCACTGATTCCCTGTTCTGTACATACAGAGTCGAAAAATTCGGGTCTGTTTGTTATCAGTAGGTCCAAGATGTTATATCCACGAGTCGGTTCTCTGTTTAATTGCTCGAGGTAATTTTCGGATAGTGCACCCAGTATAATGTCACTCGATGCTCTGTCCCTACCACCCGTCCTAAACATCTGAGTGTCCCAGTCTAAATCTGGTAAATTGAAATCTAAGACTATAACATGCTGAGAAAATTTATGTGAAATGTATTCCAAATTTTCTCTCAGTTGTTCTGCTATTAATGCTGCTGAGTCGGGAGGTCGGTAAAAGGAGCCAATTATTAACCTAGTTCGGTTGTTGAGTGTAATCTCCACCCATAATAATTCACAGGAACTATCCACCTCTACTTCACTACAGGATAAACTACTACTAACAGCGACGAACACTCCACCACCGGTTGCATGCAATCTATCCTTTCTAAACACCGTCTGTACCTTTGTAAAAATTTCGGCAGAATTTATCTCTGGCTTCAACCAGCTTTCTGTACCTATAACGATTTCGGCTTCGGTGCTTTCTATCAGCTCTTGAAGTTCCGGTACTTTACCAACGCAGCTTCGACAGTTTACAATTACAATACCGATTGCTGTTTGGTCCCCGCATGTCCTGACTTTGCCCCACACCCGTTGAAGCTGTTGCCCTTTCTGTACTTGCCCAAGGCCATCTAACCTAAAAAACCGCCCAGCCCACGCCACACAACCCCTGCTACCCGTGTAGCCGCTTGTTGCGTGTAGTGGACTCCTGACCTATCCATTGGAACCCGAAACCCCACCACCCTATGGCGCAAGTCGAGGAATCTGCAGCCCACACGGTCGCAGAACCGTCTCAGCCTCTGATTCAGACGCTCCACTCGGCTCTGTACCAAAGGTCCGCAGTCAGTCCTGTCGACGATGCTGCAGATGGTGAGCTCTGCTTTCATCCCGCTAGCGAGACTGGCAGTCTTCACCAAATCAGATAGCCGCCGGAAGCCAGAGAGTATTTCCTCCGATCCATGGCGACACACATCATTGGTGCCGACATGAGCGACCACCTGCAGATGGGTGCACCCTGTACCCTTCATGGCATCCGGAAGGACCCTTTCCACATCTGGAATGACTCACCCCGGTATGCACACGGAGTGCACATTGGTTTTCTTCCCCACTCTTGCTGCCATTTCCCTAAGGGGCCCCATTACGCGCCTGACGTTGGAGCTCCCAACTACCAGTAAGCCCACCCTCTGCGACCGCCCGGATCTTGCAGACTGAGGGGAAACCTCTGGAACAGGACAAGCAGCCATGTCAGGCCGAAGATCAGTATCAGCCTGAGACAGAGCCTGAAACTGGTTCGTCAGACAAACTGGAGAGGCTTTCCGTTCAGCCCTCCGGAATGTCTTTCGCCCCCTGCCACACCTTGAGACGACCTCCCACTCTACCACAGGTGAGGGATCAGCCTCAATGCGGGCAGTATCCCGGGCAACCACAGTCGTAGTCCGATCAGGGGATGCGTGGGACGAGCTGGCCGTCCCCGACAAACCCCCATCCGGACCCCCACAGTGATGCCCATTGGCAACAGCCTCAAGCTGTGTGACCGAAGCCAACACTGCCTGAAGCTGGGAGCGAAGGGATGCCAACTCAGCCTGCATCCGAACACAGCAGTTGCAGTCCCTATCCATGCTAAAAACTGTTTTGCAAAGAACGTCTGAACTAATCTACAGAGAGCGCAAACAAATCGACAAAATTTAAACGGTTATTAAAATACAAGATTGCCTAGTAAATGCAGTAATTCTGCTACTTGCGCACTGCTGACACTGCTCGGCGGCGGAAGGAGACTACGCGAATTTACACTATTCAGGTACTAAAACGCGATGCTACACTCTCAAATACTATAATACGCCCGAAATTTATGAATTAAACAATGCAAGTACCAAAAACACGCAAAGAAATTAAGAATTAAACTATGTAACAAATGAGTGAGCTAGGAGTATACGACTTGCTGCTCAGCTGCTTATCCAACGGCGGCAGGGAGCACACTGACTGTGACCAACCGACACTGGCCGTTCAAAACAAAAACAGAAGACAAACGACTACGCGAATTTACACTGTTCAGGTACTAAAACGCGATGCTACAACTCTCAAATACTATAATACGCCCGAAAGTTATGAATTAAACAATGCAAGTACCAAAAACACGCAAAGAAATTAAGAATTAAACTATGTAACAAATGAGTGAGCTAGGAGTATACGACTGTTGTCTCCAAGAAATAGGAGCTCAACTTTGCAGGCTGCCACTTCGACACTGGAGTACTGCTTTCCATTATCGATTCTTGGTTGCTGTACCTTGGGAAGCTTTCTGTTGCTCATATTAATCAGAGCTGTCTTTCACGTAGCTATACTTGACACCAACAGCGTGTCCCAGAAACGTTGCGACAAACTTGAGTTGTAGAGGATGTTTTATGGAATAAAACGCGTATAAGAACGTGTGGCGGAACACGGCATCCAACGACGGTACACAGCGTCGAAGTTGTAGGTGCCGGCGGCTGCCTCAGTACCACCCCTTCGGCAGCAAACGCGACATCCTACGCTGACGGACCGTAGTCGGGAGGTCTCACAAAGTTGTTTGTTATTCCGTGATGGCGACTGGTTACCACTATGCATCGGCATGTCAAAATTAAAATAACTACACACATAGTTCAAAATGGTTCAAATGGCTCTGAGCACTACGGGACTTAACTTCTGAGTTCATCAGTCCCCTATAACTTAGAACTACTTAAACCTAACTAACCTACGGACATGACACCCATCCATGCCTGAGGCAGGATTCGAACCTGCGACCGTAGCGGTCGCGCGGTTCCAGACTGAAGCGCCTAGAACCGCTCGGTCACTCCCATACACATAGTTATTCACTGCATAAGTCTGTGTTACGTGACTCACAGCAGACCACAACAGTACAACCAGTCAAGTGGTGGAGAGGTTTCAGTGATGTGCAATGTCACGAGTGCAAGTAAACGGTCCCTTGACGCTGGAAAGTAACAGAGAAAGACGCTGAGTCGTCCACCAGCTAACGCAGTCAATATCGGTGCGAACGTTCTTCAGTCACAGACATCGACATTATCATAGGTGGCGTACGGAAGTTCCGTAATATGGTTACGACTCCATGATATAATTCGGCAAAAATAAATACCAAACGACCGTCTAAAATCACCTGACGGTGAGGTTGGAGGAAGTCGTCGAGAACTCGAGGATGAAAACAAATCTGACGCAGCCAGAACTCCGTTAGGATATTATTCAACCTCGCACTTAAGTGGACTACGTTGCCCAAGAATTCTTCCAATGAACATAAATGTGGCTTCTGCTTTTCGTAAGATTATTATCATATTGTAATACTGCTTCTTTAACTTGCTCCGTAGTCCTACTTCAAATTATTACTGGATTTAACTTTTTGCACGAACTGTTCAGCAGTCTAAAAATGCCGGCAGTTCCGCATATTAATAACCAGTGCGTTACAGTTATTTATTTTGAGAGTCACCTATCAATTTCTCAATCGTTAAGGCTTTCGTGGCCACTTGTTGACAAACTGCCTATTGGCTTCTGTCTCGGGTTCTTCGGCCGACGTTCATCTAATGATTTTTCTGACGTTTTGCCAGCACGAGTGGCTGGCATTGTCAAAGCTTCACCGGCAATGGAGGGTGAAGCTTTGACAATGCCAGCCACTCGTGCTGGTGAAACGTCAGAAAAATCATTAGATGATCGTCGGGCGAAGAACCCGAGACAGAAGCCAATAGGCAGTTTGTTATCAATTTCTGCTTCTACCGGCAATCATCTTCAGAATTTCATGCACGTTTCTAGTGTTGCGATTTTAGTATTTACATCAACAACAGCTTGAAGAAGCCAACTACTTTATCAGCTTCTTATTGAGGCAGGCGAGGAGGGAAGGGAGATCAGTCTTCTGGCTGGTTTGATGAATCCTCTCATGGCTTCCTGCGCCAACCTCTTAATTTCAGAGTAGCACCTGCACTCTAAGTCATCACTCCTCAATATTTATTGGATGTATCTAATCTCTGTCAATAAAATTTACGCCTTACTCAGGGTGTACTGCTGAGTTAGCAGTACACCCTGAGGATGGCGTCTTGCAATAGTCGCTGAAAAGTCGGAATTTTATAGTTGACAAGAAGCTTACGATTACATGCCCTAATCTCTGTCTTCCCCCGGCAGTTTTTACTTTGTACTTCTTCTTCAAGTACCATGGAAGTTACTAGTCATGTCTTAAGTAATTCCCTGTCGTCCTCTCCGTTCTTCTCGTCAATGTCTTCCTATTTATATATACACACATACTCTACAAGCCACTGTGCAGTGCATGACGGAGGGATATTTGCATAATTGCTTGTCATTCCTTTTACACCCCTCTTGCGAATGAAGCAGGGGAAAGATAACTGTTAAGATTAACGTAATTAACCTTAGATGGAACATATTCCTCATTTGCAGGTGACGAGTATCGGCCGTAAACGAAAAGAAAAGTGACAGGGTGTACGCCCCGGTACGAACCTCTATCTCCTTTAATTTGTCCTTACAGTCATTACGTAGATGGAGGTTGCAGGTAGTGGAAACAATACGAAATCTGTCTCAACTATCGTGTCACCAAATGTTCTCAATAATATTGTTGTTGTGGTCCTCAGTCCAGAGACTGGTCTGATGCAGCTCTCCATGCTATTCTATCCTTCTTCATGTCCCAGTACCTACTGCTACCTACATCCTCCTGAATCTGCTTATTGTATTCATCTCTTGGTCTCCCTCTACGATTTTTACCTTCCACGCTTCCTTCCAACACTAAATTGGTGATCCCTTGATGCCTCTGAACATGTCCTGCCAACAGATCCCTTCTTCTAGTTAAGTTGTGCCACAAATTTATCTTCTCCCCAATTCTGTTCAGTACCTCTGAACCGTGATTTATTTTCAAAGATATATTCTTAATAATTTATTTTATTTACTAGCGATTCGTCAAGAACATTAACACATTTAATCACACTATGTGGATTGCCAGGGAGTAACTGATGAAATCGTAACCAAATTCCAATTTAATGGTGCCTAAAAGCAGTTTTTAAAAGAAACAGATTTAAAATTATAATCAGAAAGCACGCCCTAAATATAAAAGTTACAATTTATTCAGAGGCAGAAAGAAACAAATTTTGACTGTAAGAGCTATGGGGCAGAGAACCTTGCCGCTCCATTCTGACACGGCCATAGTTACGACCGCTCATAGCAGCCTCTGAAAGACTACACTGGTGCAAATCTGCAACACACCAGATAACTTTAAACTAAGAGTTTTAACAATTTACACAAGCACACAAACTATGCACCCCCGTAGGAGTATTGGAAATGGTATAAAACACTAACAATTTAAATATTAACCTTGTCACCGAAGGTACAACTCGATTTTAACATCTAAGAAATGTCTTACGGTGAAATCTAAATGATCATTTAAATAAATGCCCATAAAATGCTAAAATTCTACAAGGTTGGCCAAACAATGGTTAAGATGCTCTACAGTACACAGATACCGCGGCTCAAGATCATAGGCAATAATATCAAAGTTTCCAAAGATCAAATCATATTTCAGGTATTAGTCCGTTACACTCCAAGCAATAAATTCGTTAACACACCAAATCCGACAAACATGACAGAGGCAGCTACTAACGCACGGTAGATTCATAGGGAGATTTCCGATCCACCTGAACCGCAGGTTTCTCTAACCCGCTGTGGTCGCAGGTTCGAATCATGCCTTGGGCATAAATGTGTGTGATGTCCTTAGGTTCGTTAGGTTTAAGTAGTTTTAAGTTCTAGGGGACTGATGACCTCAGATGTTAAGTCTCATCGTGCTCCGCAAGGGACAAACGGACCACCCAATTTATAAACAACCACCTTCCCGCAGGCGGGCAAACTGAGTAGAGTGATGGGCGGCCCCAAAGCAAAACGGCAGGTGACCTCACCAAGAAAACAAGCAGAATTTAACAAGAGCAAAGCAAACAAAACAACACCAATCACTAAACTTGTAATAAACGCCGAATTCTCGAGAAGACCTGGCGCAGCACCCCGAAATCGCTCTCCCCAACCGTAGGCTTCCAGCCGCTTCAACGGACGCAGGAAGGCGCGCCGATCTCCCGTCTCAACGGCGTCGCATCTCGCACCAGCCAGACTGACGTCGTGGGTTGACTTCTGTGTCGGCCGCGAAGTCACTACCCCTCGCTATACGCCGCGGCCCACCGGACTCACGTGGCGATCTCACATGCGTCAAGACGGACAAGTCATCTCGTGTCTCAGTGTGCGACCGACCAACCGATCGATCCATCCGCCAATGACCACTGCCTGAGCAAACCCGATAACACTGGTGGTCTAACGCGCAGACTCAGATGCAGGAACTAAGTCCCGACCGGGCGACCACTCGCTGAATTCTCTTACTGGCGGAGTGGAAAGACTCTCATTTTGCCGGCTTTAAAGGTTGATCCGAACGACAGAGATAATAGCACTCCGAACGACAGACAGACACTAACTGCGCAACGAATGCGGATGAGAGACAGACTAGCAAGCTGGGGACGAGAGACTGACCCAGACTGACCCGACTGGCCAGCTCATAGCGCCCCTTAAATGCACGTGAACAGGCAACCTTTCCGCTTTCCCACAAGAGGTAGACACCAAAGCTGCGATTGCCACAGCGGCGCCACCGACACAACTCGCTGCGGCGCGCTCTTCAAAACAGCAACTTTTACCACGGCTCAACCTCGTCATTAGTTATGTGATCTACCCGTCTAATCTTCAGCATTCTTCCGTAGCACCACATTTTGAAAGCCTCTATTCTCTTCTTGTCCAAACTATTTATCGTATATGTTTCACTTCCGTACATGACTACACTCCATACAAAAACTTCCAGAACGGATCCTGACACTTAACTCTGTACTCAGAGTTAACAAATTTCACTTCTTCAGAAACGCTTTCCTTGCCATTGACAGTCTACATTTTGTATCCTCTCAACATCCACCATCATCAGTTATTTTGCTCCCCAAATATCAAAACTCATCGACTACTTTAAGTGTCTCATTTCCTAATTTAATTCCCTCAATATCTCCCGACTTTAATCGACTACATTCCATTATTATATTATGGTACGCAAATTGACGCCCACAGTGAAACATCCATTCTCAAATTAATCACGTCGTTGTTCGTTACGTTTAGTACGGTTATTTCCAAGAATGATTGCCTATCAAAATTGGAGGTCTGCAAACGATACATATCGAAGAGGCGATAGTAAATCGATTATGGAAGTCTCGTGGCGCGCGTTATGATAAATTATTTGTGATCGTCATTTTTATCAGCTTTGTGCTGTTTCTTCAGTTCGAGTACACTACGTGGCTGCCGTAATTGTTTGGGATTCCATTGGGAAACCGACACAGTGTCTCTTCATAGCGAGTGTAATGTGTGCTGCTTCTCAAGTTTCTTCTGCGGATTGCCTCACATGGAAAACTCTAATTCCATGCATATCCAGTACAGACAAATGTTTGACTTATCGCCGGAAATATGGACTTCTGCCGGACGACGAAAGGAGAGAGTGTGTCGACTGTGGTGCTGCGAAGTCTGTGAAACTGCGTAAGAGGAGTGTGGGCACTGAGATTCCGTTGCAGTTTCATTGCGGACTTTTCGGAAAGCGAAGCAGCATCGGGAAAAATACGTGGTTCGAGTCCTGTAAATTATCGATTCAGACAAGCGTAATTCTTGTGTCGTGCTGGATTCGAGATTATACTTTGCAAGCCACTGCATCAGAAACTGAGCTATCGGTGAATACCGTCTGTGACTACTTCAGGTTTTGCCGAGAAGTGTGCTACGTGATAGTGACAAAAGACAGTGTGCCAATTGGTGGACAGGATAAAATAGTGGAAGTAGACGAGTCTCATATTGCTAGGCGAAAGAATCAGAGAGGACGACCTTGTAAATGTGAAGTCTATAATATTTGGGTTTTTGGTGATACAGAAAGGGAGTCACGCAAATGTTTCGTTGTTAGGGTATTGTCCCGAGACAAGGTGACTTTAGTGGGTCTCATAAAATATTTCATACTGCCTGGAACAAAAATCATCACAGACGGATTGCAGTCGTACCACACTCTCAAAGCTGAAGGGTTGGAGCACGAATTCGTGAACCACTCTGTGGAGTTTGTCTCCTCAGATGACGCCAGTGTCCATACCCAGAAGACAGAACGGCTGTGAAAGTCTGTCAAGTCCACCATAAAAAGAGAAGGGCGTCCAGGACGGAGGGACGAAGTGCATTTGTTCCAGTACCTGTACTTTCACAACTTGCGCCGATATTCCTGCGCGATATTGGCAGAGTTTATCCTGGGTACGGGAGAAAAGGAATTGTCCCTGTAGCTTACACATCACGTGGACTATCGCAAGACGATTACAACGACGACGACTAAGGTAAGTCGTCTCCTTTCAATTTTCAAGTGCTTCTCTAGCGCTTTTCTTTTGTCGTTCTGTAGTGACACCTTCAAACATACTCGTAACGCGCGCCACGAGACTTCCATAATTGATTTACTATTGCATCTTCGGTAAGTATCGTTTGGAGCCCTCCAACTTCGATAGGCAATCATTCTTGGAAATTACCTTAAGTATGGTCATAAATTCTAATCGTTGACATGAAATCATAACCGTAGCTATGGGCAGTAGGAACAACAGTAAAGCCGTTAAGGTTCGATTCCGGCGCCAGCGGCGCCTTGAATGGCCATCGAATGGCGCATCCGGGGACCGCAGTGAACGAGAAGGCGCTCCGGGATCGGTCGAGTCCGTGCTGACGGCAGTTTGCGGGCAGGACCAGAAGAGGGTGACGACGAAAACTTCTCGATGCGGGAGAGACTGCTGATGAAATGTGGTGGCAGTCTTCGCTTTGGTGATCCGTTGGACTTAATAGTCGCTGCACATGTTCGTCTAACCAGAGGTTCCAGGCGGTCGTTGGATAGAGTGGGTATGAAGAATTTTACGTAGGGGTCGGCTGTAACTGCTGCCTACCGCCATTCGCCGCATTATTGACTTTAAGCGACGTCTTAAAGACACATATAAGAAGGTGATGTTCAACGAGATAGCCGCTTGCAGCTGTTAGGATATGTGGATTCGTTTGGCCGTTCCTGCTTGTAAACGGTGCATTTTACAATATATATAAATGACCTAGTAGATAGTGTCGGAAGTTCCATGCGGCTTTTCGCGCATGATGCTGTAGTATACACAGAAGTTGCAGCATTAGAAAATTGTAGCGAAATGCAGGAAGATCTGCAGCAGATAGGCACTTGGTGCAGGGAGTGGCAACTGACCCTTAACATAGACAAATGTAATATACTGCGAATACATAGAAAGAAGGATCCTTTACTGTATGATTATGTGATAGCGGAACAAACACTGGTAGCAGTTACTTCTGTCAAATATGCCTGCGGAACGATTTGAAGTGGAATGATCATACTAAATTAACTGTTGGAAAGGCGGGTATCAGGTTGAGATTCATTGGGAAAATCCTTAGAAAATGTAGTCCATCAACATAGGACGTGGCTTACAAAACACTCGTTCGACCTATACTTGGGTATTGCTCATCAGTGTGGGATCCGTACCAGATCAGGTTGACTGAGGAGATAGAGAAGATCCAAAGAAGAGCGGCGCGTTTCGTCACAGGGTTATTTGGTAAGCGTGATAGCGTTACGGAAATGTTTAGTAAACTCAAGTGGCAGACTCTGCAAGAGAGGCGCTCTGCATCAAATGGTTCAAATGGCTCTGACCACTATGGGACTCAACTGCTGAGGTCATCAGTCCCCTAGAACTTAGAACTACTTAAACCTAACTAACCTAAGGACATCACACACATCCATGCCCGAGGCAGGATTCGAACCTGCGACCGTAGCGGTCGCGCGGTTCCAGACTGTAGCGCCTAGAACCGCTCGGCCACTCCGGCCAGCCGCTCTGCATCGCGGTGTAACTTGCTGTCCAGGTTTCGAGAGGGTGCGTTTCTGGATGAGGTATCTAATGTGTTTCTGCCCCCTACTTATACCTCCCGAGGAGATCACGAATGTAAAATTAGAGAGATTCGAGCGCGCACGGAGGCTTTCCGGCAGTCGTTCTTCCCGCGAACCATACGCGACTGGAACAGGAAAGGAAGGTAATGACAGTTGCACGTAAAGTGCCCTCCGCCACACACCATTGAGAGACTTGTGGAGTATAAATGTAGATGTAGATGTAGATGTTACTGCTCACACGACAGAGTGACTATGTTGTAGTGAAATACGTTGATGGCGCGCATCGTTGTTATTGGAATAATTTTGAAAATTTGTGGTAATTCAATGTGACCAAACTGCTGAGGTCAGCGGTCCCTAAGCCTACACACTACGTAATCGAACTTAAGCTTACGCTTAGGATGACACACACACCCATGTCCGAGGGAGGACTCGAACCTTTGGAGCAGCACGATCCGTGACAAGGCGCCTAGACCGCACGGCTACCTCAGGCGGCCCGTGGTTATTGTATTGAGCCCACGTGGTTTTGCCTGCGCGGGCTTGTCTTGACAAGAACCGTATTTATAAGATTATGTTGAGTACTCTGTATCATGTTATTCGTGTGATTATTGTTGATGAAGAAGTTCACATTTTGGACGGAGGGCTGTCTATGGGTACTTTTAACGTATGAGCTATTAATTCAAAGTAGTAGTGGGCTTGTCTGTTGTTTAAGAATTACCTGTGGTCATTTTAACATTATTTATTCTGAATCAAAGGACGATGAACTCAGAGAGTAAATTGAAATCATTCATGTTAATTACTGGTAAGACTTGTGCGATTTCCGTTTGTCTTGGTAGTTAGCGGGATTTTTTCCAGAGGGAAATCACAATAGTAATCTGTTGTAGTTGCCACACACTTCTTTATTCTATCATAAAGCATTATCAAATCACAATCACAATAATAAAGGCGACTGCCTTATAAAGCCAGATCACTTTGATAAATTGCGAACAAATTTCTTTAACCAGAACAATACCGATAAAAACTTGAGAATTGAGTGTAACTAGTTAAACTAAGTCAGATAAACTTCTTTACTTAGATGGAACTAATATCCGCACGATTCCTAAGAGAACTATAATTTCTTCCAATCAGGTGAATAATACATTAAGCGCCAGAAGACATTTTGCAAGATTTGGCTAGCCAAATGTCCTAAATAAAACGCTATTCCTAAAAGCTTTATTACAAAAATGGTTCAAATGGCTCTGAGCACTATGGGACTTAACATCTGTGGTCATCAGTCCCCTAGAACTTAGAACTACTTAAACCTAACTAACCTAAGGACATCACACACATCCATGCCCGAGGCAGGATTCGAACCTGCGACCGTAGCGGTCTGGCGGTTCCAGACTGTAGCTCCTAGAACCGCTCGGCCACCCCGGCCGGCGCTTTATTACGTTAAAAGTCACTTCCACTACTAAGGAGGTGCTTTAAAGTGACCAAAAAATTTTTAAGTTTACGTAACTCAGTTGATTAATCAACAATGTAGTTAAAATCATTACTACTAGAACATGACAATATGACAATAGCCCCTAAAATGAGGTCGCTTCAATACTGCGCGTGAATTAGTGATAGACGGGAGCACACCAGGAGTTTCATCAATACAAGAGACCCACGAGACAGTAAATGAAATAGTAATGCTCTCAACTTTGCACTACAATTGAACTTCAGACACTATAACTCTTCACGGGAAAGATGGAATCATAAGATAGTAACAAAATAACCTGTGATGAAAAGGGGGGGGGGGGCTAGCAGGGCCTTAAATATCACCCTGCCACCATGGCACTCCGCTCCCAGTTTGCTCCCGTCGGCCACTGCCAATTATCTGCAACACAGCGGAAGACAGTATTCTGACGCACGAGATACACAATCTTGTCTAGAGAACAGGTGATCAATGCTTTCAATGATATCAGCCTCCGTGAGTTACTTGGCCAGTCACGGCCCTTAAAATTTGATTTACCAATTCGCAAAAGGATAACTAAAATAATGTCCTATAGTTAAAGTGACCAGAATGATCACGGCATAAATTTAAAGGCCAAACTACAATAATGAACTACAAGGTGGAATGGAAGAAATACCTCGGCATGGCTTGGAACGAAAGACATATACTTACCCACTAGTAGTTGCACTTCTGGCTACGCATTTAGCCATGCTTCATGTCGGTTTGTTGGACGTGGCCACATTTCCGTAACTGCCGTCAAGTATCAAGTCACGACACCGAGCTGCATGATAAACAACTAGAACAATTCCAAATAGTTTTTTAGTACATTGGCATGTTCTTTTAAGATGGACGCAACCCACCGAAGCAACTCGACGACTCCAATTCATTCGATCTGCGTAGCTTGTAACACACCAAAAATAACTTGTCCTTCCAGCCTCTAGGATAACCAAATCACCATGGGCAATGGATCGGCGTTGCAAGATACGACACACCGTAGCGGTTGGCCACGCTCCTTCCTCGTGCCGACTCAACCTCTCTGTGTGCTGCCTACGTACACAGTCGTTCGTCACTGCACCTCACACCGCGGATCCCCACACAAGAGTCCCAGCAGAACGCACGCGCTGCAGTTAAATGCTCGCCGCCAAATATATGAAGAAGAGAAATCAACATCGAAGTCGGCTCAAAGATGAAAATGAGAATCGATGGCAACTGGTGCCAGAAACGCACCAGCTCAGGACGCTGTAAAACTGTTTATTGTAAATGTGGGAAATGTGAGTCCAGCACATAATTTGAAAGTTGTTTTGGTTGTTTTCAATTACGCTTAAGTCATGCCTATTTCTTGTTAACTGCTAGTGACATTCGCTCGGTTTCTGTGTGTCATGTTAGTTGATTCGATTTGTTTTCTATGTAAGGATTTTCTGAGGGTCAGTTTAAAGTAGTTTATTCTAAATGCCGAAGGTGAATCCGCTACATATTTTGGACGATGTTTTGATTGTTTCTAAGCATGTTTATGTCATGCTGTTTCATTAGCTGCAGTATTAATGTTTGTTGTATTTTTTTTTAAAAAAAAAAGCACTGCGTCTTCAGGCCACGAGTGGCCTACCGGGACCTTCCGACCACTATATCATCCTCAGAGGAGGATGCGGATAGGAGGGGCGTGGGGTCAGCACACAGCTCTCCCGGTCGTTACGATTGTCTTCTTGACCGAAGCCGCTGCTGTGCGGGCGTGTAGCTCCTCAATTGGCATCACGAGGCTGAGTGCACCCCGAAAAATGGCAACAGCGCATGGTGGCCTGGATGGTCACCCATCCAAGTACCGAGCACGCCCGGCAGCGCTTAACTTCGGTGATCTCGCAGGAACCGCTGTATCCACTGCGGCAAAGCCGTTGCCCTTGTTTTCTTAAGCTAGGTGTAAATTCAAATTTTCCTGCTCGATGACCTCAAAAGTTGTATTTAAATAACATAGTGTGATAAAATTGTTTCATCGATTCTCTTGTAAGGCTAACTGGGGGTTCACATCTTGAGTTTTCTGTTTAAATAAATATGTGTAATAAATGCGTGAAACTTCGTTCATTGGAATGTCTGTTTCTGAGCCTGTAAACTCCAGCATCACCACTCCATTGCTACGCAACAAATATTTAGCTATTACAAAATTTAAATTAAATATAGAATTGTTGGCACACAAACTTTTCACGACTGTTGTCACTTCATCAGTAGTCGTTTACTTTTTTCTAAAAGGATAGCTGACGGAAAAATATGTGAATATCAAACCTGTAATCACAACATTTGTCGTTCTAGGCGCTTCAGCCTGGAACCGCGCGGCAGCTACGGTCGAAGGTTCGAATCCCGCCTCGGGCATCGATGTGTGTGATATCCTTAGGTTCGTTAGGTTTAAGTAGTTCTAAGTTATAGGGGACTGATGACCTCAGATGTTAAGTCCCATAGTGCCCAGAGCCATTTGAATCAATTTGAACCACAACATTTATCACTTTCTCCAGCGTGTTTCTCTTCTTTGAGCTAGTGTATCTGTAACTGGTGACAGAAATTACAGAACTTGCAGATGCGGCATATATCTGTCACTGTTGCTGAGCGGTAAGCAGGTCGAGTTACCAGCCCGTGGAACGCCGTTAAATTCCCGCAACTACTGGGGATTTTTCTCAGCGGGACAACTATAGCGGGGTACCTCGTAAGGTCAAATAAGATGTAATTTGAATGCGAAGCAGTCTAGAAACCTGACGGTTGTTGGGAAAGCGACATAGTATTTTATTTTCTTTGTTTCTTTTATTTTCTTTGAAACTTTACTGTTCTGAATGGTTTGATGGGGCATGCCACCAGTACCTCTCCCACGCCTTTCTTCATTTCAGAGTAGCACTTTCCCCATAAGGCCTCAGTTATTTGCTGGATGTATCCCAGTCTCTGTCATCGTCTACAAATTTTACCCTCTACGGTTCCATCTAGGACCATGGATGTTGTTCCCTCATGCCTCAACAGACGTCCTACCTTTGTGTCCCTTCTTCTTGTCAATGTTGAGTATCTCCCTTTCTTCGCTGATTCTGCTGAGAACCTCCTTATTTCGTATCTTATAATTCCACTTAATTTTCTACATTTTTCTGTAGCACCACATCTTCAAGGTTTTGAGTCTCTTTGGTTCCACTTTTCCCACTCTGCATGACTCGCTACCATACAATGCCGTGCTCCTGATGCACATTCTCAGGAATTTCTTCATAAAATGAAGATCATAGTTTGATACTCCCATTACTGGGTTGGTCGTCTTCTTACATCCCCCTTGCTTCTTTCGTCGTGGGTTATTTTGTTTTCAGGGTAGCAGAATTACTTAACTTCGTCTACTTGTAGATCACCAGTTTCGATGTGAATTTTCTCACTGTTATGTTGTCTTTCTCCAGTTTACTCTCAATCTGCATTATGTAACTAGGCAGTTCATTTCATTCAACAGATCTGGTAATTCTTCTGCACACGCAATGAAGATAGCAAGGTCATAAGTAAATCATCTGACCGATGTCCTCTCACCCTGAATTTTAATCCCTCTCTTGAACCGTTCCTTTATTTCCGTCATTGCTTCTTCGATGTATAGACTGAACAATAGAGTTGAAGCAGTGTACCCTTGTCTTGCACCCATCTTAATTCGAAGAGTTCTCCTTTGGTCTTCCGGTGTCATTGTTGACTCATAGTTTTTGCATATATTATATATCTCCTGTCTTTCCCTCTAGCTTCACCTATTTTTCTCAGAATTTCAAAAACCTAGCACCAGATGTAACTTTGCTGACTTTCCCGACGGATCTGTTGTAAATGCCCTTCTCGGGTTTGCTGCCGGATCGTATTTTGTAAATCTACCAATATTTCATCAATACAACACAAAGACATTGTGGCATTGTTTAAACATGTGCTTACTTCAACTTATTTCTTATTCAATGACCAGTATTTTGACCATGTTGACGGTGTCGCTATAGGAAGTCGTCTGTCTCCCATGGTGGCCATAATTTTTATGGAAGACTTTGAGGAAAAAACACTGCAGTCGGCAAGTCTCAAACCTATCTGGTTCTGGCGATATGTAGACGACACAATTGTGGTGTGACGCCACGGAATAGACATATTACATGCGTTCCTCTGGCATCTGAACTCGCTCTGTCCAAATATACAGTTCACAATGGAAGTGGAAAAGGATGGCTTCTACCATTCTAGGATGCCATAATCAGAAGTAAAGCTTATGTTACACTGGGACGTAGTTTCTATCGCAAATCAGTTTATATGGAGCTATATTTGCAAGCCACATTTGTCTTCACTCTGTGCAACGCGGCAGTGTCGTATGTTCGTCGGTGCATAGAGCACATGTGATCCCAGCTGCCGTCAGTCTAACTGGTGACCTACAATACCTAAGAACTGTATTCCAACAGAATGGATATTTGGATAGAGAGATACGCCATGTATTCCGCTGTAAGCCAGTTCGAAGCAGGGATGTAAATGAAGATTAGGAGGCAGCCATTGCAATGTCATTCTTGCCATATTTTTGCGACATGTTTTCAAGAATAGATAGAATCTTAAAAGGCACGATATTAAGCGTGTTTTTCGACAACCAGGAAAATTGAGGAATTTATTGTGTTCGGTCAAAGACGGTGCAGATGGTTCAGATGGCTTTGAGCACTATGGGGCTTAACATCTATGGTCATCAGTCCCCTAGAACTTAGAACTACTGAAACCTAACTAACCTAAGGACAGCACACAACACCCAGTCATCACGAGGCAGAGAAAATCCCTGACCCCGCCGGGAATCGAACCCGGGAACTCGTGCGTGGGAAGCGAGAACGCTACCGCACGACCACGAGCTGCGGACGGTCAAAGACGACCTTGGCCTTAGGAAACGTGGCGTGTATAAAATCCCATGCCAATGTGGAGAATCTTATGTTGGGCAAACCCGCCGAACCGTGCAAGATCGTTGCGTCGAACACCAGCGTCATACAAGCGTGGGGCAACCTTATGAATCAGCAGTAGCAGAGCATTGCCTGGACACGGGATATCGTATGCTTTACGAACAGACGGAAATTTTATCCCCAGCGTCATCTTTCTGGGACTGCGTTGTTAAGGAGGCCATACATATCCGTACGGCGGACAATCTCATCAACAGGGATGCGCCGCCTGGAATCCAGCACTGGCTGTCATTAAATCAAAACAGGGAAAACAAGAACATCCGATTCATCTCGCGACGCAACACACTACTGAGATTTAATTCAGCCTTTAATCACAGGAGCGGCTGGCAGCACAATCGTTGCTCACAGTCAGCGGGCGGGAGCCCTTTCTCCTTCTCCAAGCAGGGGGCGCTAGGAGTACTGCTTTCCTCCAACTGCGCGCGTCTTCCCGCGCACGTGTATGAATGCTCCCGGCCTTATAAATTTCGACGTCGCCATGCGGTTATGATCAGTGGCGCCTTGCTGAAGCGACAGCAGCCGCCACCACCACCTTAAGATCTCGAGCAGTGGCACCGATGAAATATTGTGCGAGTTACACAATAAAAGCCGGAGGAAAACCCGACAAGTGTATTTCTATCTTGCACCATTCCACAATGTCCAACGCTTCTTCTTTATTGACGAATCCTATGTGCGTATCTTGATTGTGCTTCAGTCTTCCTTCCATTATGAAAAGGAAAGTCGACGCTGTATCTCTGTTGCCTTTACTGGCTGATTGTCTTCTACGGGATCCTCACTTTTGTTTTCCATTTTTATGTATGTGATTCTCGTAAGCTGTTCGGTTGAATGGATGATATTTTCCCGAAAACCCGATGATACGTCGCCATACTCATAAAAGCTACAGACCAACTTTAATCGCCGTTTTGTTTCTATTTCCTCCAACGATTTTAGAAATTCTGATCGAATGCTATCTATCCCTTCTGCCTTTATATGATCTCAAACATCCACAGCCGTTTTAAATTGTGTCTATGATAATCGACCCTATATGTCTCTCTTGTCGAGTCCTGTGTCTTTTTCTACCAAGACATCAGAGAACTCTTCCCCACCAAATGCAGACGCCACCACATGTACGCACTCTTCTCTAATTTTAACAGAGGAATTCCCTTAGCATTCTTAATGATACCACCCCTGCTTTTAATTTTACCGAAGGTGCATTTAACTTTCTGTATGGTGAGTCAGTCCTCACAACGTTCATGTCTTTTTCGATGTCTTCACAATTTTCCTGCAACCATTTCTCATTTGGTGCCCTGCACTTCATATTTATTTATTTTCCAAGCCATTAGTTCTAGTGTATCCTGCCCCCTTCTGTCGGTCTATTACAGGATCTATTTTGTTACTAAAGATTCTTCGGTGTTATCTTTCTAGCACCTATGTCTGAGTGTCATCATTTGTGATTGCCCTTCTTAGAAGTGTCCGACTGTGATCTCATTTATCGCGGTATCCACAACCTTAGCAAATTTCAAACGCGTCTCATTATTCCTCAGTACCTCAGAATCCCACTTCCTTCCTGAATCACCAATACTATTCCCTTAAATATAAGTCTACTCTCTACCATTACTAAATTATGGTCTAAGTCTACATGTGTGCTCTTGGTTACACTTTACAATCCAGTACCTGATTTTTGAATCTCTATCTGACCACGATGTAATTCATCTGGAATCTTTCGTGTCTTCGGAACTTTTCCAAGCATGCCTCCTTCTCTTCTTCTTACTGAACAGATATCTGCTATTACCGTCTCAAATTTATTGAAGCCCGTAATTAGTCTTTTTTCTCTCTCTTCCCTACTGACTAGACTATATTCTCCTGTAATATTTTTTTCTGTTCCTTCTCTTGAAACTTCCTTCCAGTCCCCCATGACTATTAGATTTTCATCTGACTTTCCACACTGAATTACCCATTCAGTATCCTCTTACATATTCATGCTCTGTCCGAACAGCTCATTTAAGGTCAAACGGTACAGATAGACCACAGCGTCATGAAACTTCATGACAGATTAAAACTCTCTGCTGGACCGAGACTCGAACTCGGGACCTTTGTCTTTCGCGGGCAAGTGCTCCACCAACTGAGCTACCCAAGCACGACGCACGATCCGTCTTCGCAGCTTCAATTCTGTCAGTACCTCATCTCCTCAGCTGGTAGAGCACTTGCCCGCGAAAGGCAAGGATCCCGAGTTCGAGTCTCGGTCCTGCACACAGTTTTAACCTGTCAGGAAGTTTCATATCAGCACACACTCCGCTGCAGAGTGGAAATCTCATTCCACTGCGTCATCCTTAAACGATAAGCGTCATTGTATGCGGATATGGTTCAAATGGTTCAAATGGCTCTGAGCACTATGGCACTCAACTGCTGAGGTCATAAGTCCCCTAGAACTTAGAACTACTTAAACCTAACTAACCTAAGGACAACACACACACATCCATGCCCGAGGCAGGATTCGAACCTGCGACCGTAGCGGTCGCGCGGTTCCAGACTGTAGCGCCAGAACCGCTCGGCCACCAGCGTCCGGCTATGCGGATATGGAGGGGGGTGTTGTCAGCGCACCTCTCTTCCTCCATATGTCAGCTTTCGTGATCGGAGCCGCTGCTTCTGAATCAAGTAACTCGTGAATAGGCCTCGCAAGGACCGAGTGCAGCCTGCTTGCTAAAAGCACTCGACAGAACCGGACTGCCACCCATCCAAATGCTAGCCAAGCCCGAAAGCGCGTAACCTCGGTGATCTGACGGGAACCGTTGTTTCCACTGTGGTAAGGCCGTTGGCACCAGTGTCCTCACACCACACTCACATGACGCCATTTGGCGTAGGACTTCGCGGCGGCTGCTCGGCATCGCGTTACCACTTACGCCTGATACATAGGCAGTTTTATTTGCATGCTAAGCTATAAACCGCACACATCTCTAGGACTTTTTAAGATATCGAAACTATGTTTTAAATCAATTTAATTGTGAAAATGTCCACATCGAATGACAGATAGCTAGTTTCGTCACTACTTAAATTACAGAGGTGTCTGTATAAAATTCACATTTTCGTATTCTTCTAATTTCTCCTGCTAATGCCGTAGCTCTAAAGGAGACATATTCTACGGTGTTACATGTTACAAACTCAATTTCTTATTCTGGAGATGTTACAATATATATAACATAAGATTTATCTGTTTAAAACATGAAATCAGTTGCTGTGTCTTGCGGAAATTCGTGTTCTTAAGCCGAAATAAGGCTAATGTGCGCATCCATCTCCACGCAGCAATGAGTCTAATTGCAAAAATGGTTCAAATGGCTCTGAGCACTATGGGACTTAACATCTGAGGTCATCAGTCGCCTAGAACTTAGAACCACTTAAACCTAAGTAACTAAAGGGCTTCACACACATCCATGCCCGACGCAGGATTCGAACCTGCCACCGTAGCGGTCGCGCGGTTCCAGACTGAAGTGCCTAGAACCGCTCAACCACGCCGGCCGGCTGTAATTGAAAAAGCGTAATACTGTATAAAAGTAAAATGTAAAACTGACTCTCATCAAACGTGGTTACATTCGCTTGCACTAGTACAGCAAATGAATCACGGTGAACGCTGCTTATAAGGCAGCACCGGATTTACGGATTTACAATAGGGCCAAACCCTGATACTACCCCCCCCCCCCCCAACCCCCACCCACACTTCCCCACACCACTCAAAATCGAGCGTTTGAGACAGGACGTTAAAAAAAAAATATCTGCTTTTCAAAGATGTGTTCATTTTGTAGCGTAAATCTTCCTGAAGGGTCTGATATATAAAACATATAATTCTGTTAGAGGAAATGTAAGATATGTTATTTGGTCTTCAGTGTATGGTGTATATTTTGTAATGGAGGCCTTAAAACGTATAATCAGGACAGTGGGAATTAAAATGTCCTGGTGTGACTCTCCTACTCCCAGTCGGCCGCTTTGACATCCTACACCCTTAAAAAATTCTCATAATTAATACTGGGTGGAATTACTTATGACCAGGAGAATAAGAACTCTTCAGAAAATCTGTATTGCTTATTTGCTGTTCGCTAATAACTTCCTCTCTAGTGTGTCGTAAAATTAAATATAGGAAAGATTAAACCAATAAATACAAGAGACCAGCAATATAGTACACATTTCTTCAATCCTTAGATCCTAACATTTTTTCTCTCTAATCTGAAATCAGCTTTGCACGGAGTGGTTTTCTTTCTGCGAAAGTTTCTACTACCTCATCTAAGTTCGTCAAACATTTTGCTACGTGTAAAAGTCAATATATCGTTGTCTAATAGTGATAAAGCTGGTAACACGAATAGTACCTAAGACTGGTGTGGTTTCTTCATTTGATTACGCCTATTTTGTCACTATCTACAAGATAAAACAAAATAGACCTATCTACGAGATTACAGCAGTTGTAACAACGCCAAACAAGCGAGACTGTTACAACACAAATGGATATTTTTATCTACTTCATTTACAAATATGAAACGGGAGAATGTAACTCATGAAGTACCAATATCAAATGTCTAATAGGCCTACTCCAAGAAAAAAATATTTATGTTAGGAAATAGTTTCACATTTCATTGACATGCTCCAGCTACTCAAGCATGAGATCGAAAAGTAGTAGTACGACATTTTTATATCAACTTAGAATCGTCATATTCTTCCCTACAATTTGTGTGGTGTTCCCGTTTCTTCTCCCTCCTCGTTCTAACAAACAATCTTGTCAAAACTAATTCAGTAACTATTCCTGCCATTACCGAAATTTATTCTTCGGTTAACTTCACTGATACTGTGAGAATCACCGGTTTAGTTATCCTGCTTTTATTCTCCGGCTAGGTATTATTACATGTTCGTAGAACTCATTTTCCGCTCTATTCCGAGAACAGGACTACTGTACAACTCACCCTTAGTTGTGCAGTGGTCTTTCAAAACTTTTCTGTCAAAACTTATTTTTTTGGATACACCAAGGAGATAATATGTAATACCTACCATTCCCGTCAGTCTTTTATTTCCACTCTGTTACTCTGAATCTATGAACTTCTCTAATAATTAATGCAACGCTCATAATTCGCACACTCAGTCAACCACATAAACAAACTGCCATAGGTATTCACCAATTCGGTTTGGATTGGCTCAGCTGGTAAGGCCCTATCCTCTTTTGTCTGTAGGAAAGTTTTTTTTTTATTTTTTGATGTGACGTGGATTAACGTGGGAAAGATATCACGTACACTATGCACGCATTCGAAAATCAATGTACGATTCATTAAGAAATGAAGTTAGAATGTGTTGAAAAATATTCAAAAACCAACAGGCATGCGTTTCAAAATCATATGAATAATCGATAGACCAACGTGCGCTGGACGCTAGGTGTTTTGTAAGACAAGGTTTTTTTTTTCTTTGAGAAAATTTGGCGTCGTCTGAAATTGCCACCCGGTGCACATAGATGATTCTGCCCCCCACCCATCTCCCCTCCCCCCCCCCCCCCCCGCCACCCATAGATTCGGTCCTGATGTAAGCATGATTCCTGCCTCAGCCTTGGAAGAAAGGTGCACGTGAAACATTGGATACATTTGTAAAACAAGAAACTGGCGCTTAAAAATTGTTAAGCAATAAATGAGCCACATGAGGTAAACGCGAAGATACACACATACACTGAAAGAGCAAAAAAAAAAAAAAATCACAAAGAGAGGGATCTTAAAACCCCTTATGATTTCATCTTTGTCTATACCTCAGGCGAAAACTGTCTACCGGTGTTAAATAAGTTGAAAATTTGGCCAACTTGTACGACTTTACGTCCTGTTCAGCTACAAGGAAAGAGCTGGTAGAGCACTAATCTAGCTACAAGCTAACAGTGGGTCGGACACCTTCGTGCTGAAACCACACTCGTGTCTACATAGTTCAATTAGTATTGCATCTAGCAGAGACGATAGCTCTTCAGCAAGAAACTGTGCATATATCTTTCATATGTATTCCCCGTTACGATTTCTTGAAGGAAGTAAGGTGCAGCCACATAATCCCTCTTCACACTACACTGCTACTGTTGGCCAACAGCGTTCCAGTAACGCACGTTTGTTACCTGCAGCTTCTCATGGTTTGTAAAGCTAGCCTTATCGTTAAACAGAATTATCTGACGAAAGGATTGTCCTGATACCTCATCAGATACAAGAGATAGAAGTGCATGCGCCTACTGCAATCCTGCTGGTAGATCGGCTAGTAGAGTGACACATGATTTAATGGATGCGTCTCTCCCCCCCCCCTCCCCCCTCCCCCCCTCCCGTCATAATCTGATGTATATCGTAACTTATAAGGGCATGATCTTGTTGTCCTCATTTTATTAATTGTCAGACAAATAAAACATATGCAGATGCTTGGGGAAAGGTCACAATGGGCAAACAGCCTGTTCCCTGTGTACGTTATTCGTTTCCCTTCCTTCTTTGTCCATTGAGTTGAAAGCGTGGCTGAGTATTTTTTTTTTTTTTTTTAAGGTCTCGAAGAGAGCACACGAATTTCCTTTCCTTCTGAAGTGGTTTATCCAACTTCTAGATTCATGCTTGTATCCTCTTAGTTTGTGGTACAAGAATGCTCTGTAATATAATATGTAACAAATCATGAGCTTTCGCTGTTCCTTCTGCTACTGCAGAAAGAAAGCACGCAGCAAATTGTAAGCCTTCGGGGCTTCTCTCTTCCTACCAATTTGCGAGTGGGGCCGATGTCAGCTCCTGGGAAGAAGGAGCAGAGCGCGTCTCCTTAACGACACTGCAGAAGCAGGTTTTGTGAGGGAGTCTTGCGGCGGATCTTGGTGGGTATGGTTGTTCCTTGTTAACATCTTGTTAAACTGCGTTCAGTGAGCCATCCCTTCGCTTGGCATGATGATATCAGCGCTTTCATGTTGTGTTATTAATTACTTATGTACCTATGGATGATGTTTGAGTGTGATAATTAATTAACCTGTGAGTATACGACGTCCAGGTGTTGCTCGTTAGCGAACTGTCGATCTCGCGATTTTTCGTTTACTTCTGATAACTTCCCGGTGTCGCGCCTCACATTAAAGATTCAACGGCGTTTCATTTAATGGGAGATTTACTGTCTTTGGCCAGAAAAAAAGCATGTTCCTTTAGAGGTTTTCTGCCCGGGAGGTGTTAGAGTTATCAATGTCAAATTTGGTCAAAATTTGTATTGATATTTCTTCTACAAACTGAAATTTTTTTGGCTGGAAATGTCGAACAGCAAAGGCGGAAGTGCCGTCGGAATGAAACAAAATATCAATGTATACCTCCACGCGCGGTAAGTCACAGGTTAGCCGGCTAGTCTGAAATCAAAATTGAGTTGGCGTTAGTGAAATATATAACACTCTTTAGGAGTTGCACCTCGCTTAAGTTATTTGGACCATAGGAAACAAAATGGCAGCCATTTCAAAAAATATGTTTCTTTCAACGATTTTTCGACTTCGTCAGCCAAGTAAAAATAATTATAGTGGTGCAACTCCTAGACAATTAGTTAGCTTCATCGGAAACTAAGAATCATGCCAATCATTTCAGCAGATTTGAAGTTACCATACCACACCGCGGAATAAAAAAAGTCATTTGGAGAGAAAAGCGTTTGAAGTTTTGACTACATTTAAATGCAATAGTATGCAACTTACGTTCAATCTGCTGTTCCAGGTCCATAAACTAGTCCTTCCTCTTCCTCATAGAGGGCGTTGTGTTCCATCTGGGCCCTCCTGCGCTGCTCCAGAGCCGTTCGTACGGCCGGCGACAAGCGGTTTTCGGCCGCTTTAATCCGCTGTTAGTCCGAATGCTTGGCGAACTGCGTTGAATAGAGTACCAGGGTGACGTCCATCGTTATCATGGTCTTCGGAATTGATGAATATCCTTCGTTGAAGCTGCTCACTGCCAGGAATGTCGTAATCTTCACAGTCTTCGTACCAGAATGCCCATGCTTGTGGGATAACTTGCAAACACACGCGATCAAACTTTCATTTGAATTTTATGTGTTTCCTCCCAAGCACCGGTACTTTTTTAACTTCTTTGGAGAGCAGCTGGTCGTGTTGATATTCGTCCAGATGTCCGGTAGCCTCTGCAATGCGCCACTTGCACCAACTAGTTTCCCAAGCCGGACAATTTTGGTGTTGTGGATGGTCATCCGTCGAACACTTGTGGAAATACGTTGCCCGAATTGCCTTCTTCATCTGTTCCACCGAACTGGATTGCCAAGCCGCAGTACGTCGTAAGCTACTTGATCAATTTATCAGTTTTAGTCATGGGCAAGCACATAGAATAATTTTTCGAGGGTACAAAGTCGAAATTCCCGAAAATAACAGGTGCGTGAAAAAGGCCGATTTCCGTAACGTGCATTTTTTTGTTCAACCGCGAATAACAAACATTTCTGTTCCGTGTTCGGAAAAACCGTTTCAGGATTTGATTCTAAATACCTTTATGGATCCAAAAATGCAATTTTAAAAAATCGATTTTTTGAACGAAATGATAGTAAGCTTCACCTTAACAGAGCGTATTCCAAACGAGGTTCTGGACTGGGGAGAAAAATTAACAGCAGAATAAACTTGGAAAATTTCATAGGTGCTAACCCTACGTGTGTCTCTTGTAACCTTGGTTGCCGCTCGCTGATCGTTGTTTATGACAATAATTCCAGCCGGAAAAGGGGGGGGGGGGGTTATACCTATTTATATTTTTTACTACGCTCACGACGCTCGGTTTGTGTGTTACTGAACACCCAGCGTCGACCAAGTTGTTCTGATCGATTTACGAGCTGTTCCCCTAGACAGAGGTCGATCCTTTGGATTACACGAATGCCGACATGGTAATCTCCGCAGGTCATTATGAGTTTCGCTAAATTTAACGTACTTTGCCCCGGAGGATGAGCTCCCCTCCGTTACCCTTCAGCTTTCCCTAATCAACTGCATTATCCCATCTGTTGAGAACAGAACTTAGGTGTGTTGGGTTGCCTTCTCTCTCTATTTCTATCTGTTCGGCATACATTAGATTTTAACCGCCTTACTCATCTTCTACTAGTCTTGCTCTCTGAGTAATTAATGATTTCATCCCGTATTCATATGAGAGGCACTATTACTGGTTCGTCATTTGATTTTCTTCCACTGTCAGTGTTTCAACGGACACATAATTGGATGGCATATTATCTCCAACGCTGGGCAGCTGTCTTGTTTACTCAGCGAAGCTTCAAGTAAGAAATTTTGAGTGACTCTACTGAATCATTTTCGCTAAAGACAAAGCCTTAGACCTGAATGTGACATGATTTGGAAACACAAGAATAGTAAAAAGACCGCCAAGACAGTTCCATTCCGCATGGTCACACAAGATCAATTGCTTCTGCAATTGTGTTTACATTTTTATTCAGTAGAAGTTAGGTTTTAGGAGTAAATATTTCTCATTCATTTAAGACTCTCATCTTTGCAAGCGCGGTGGGAAACTTTTTTCTTCATAAAGCAAGCAAAATAAATTGATTTTCTCTTATTAAAGTACATGAAAAAGATTACTTTCGTCATCCAGCCCGGAATCATAATCCACTCAATGTGGTGAAGGGGGTAAGACTTCTCAGAAACGTTGTAGGTACGCTTTATATGTGATTAAACCTAACGTGAATATGTTTCCTCATTCAGTGATTAAAGGCAAACCGAAAATGGAAATCATACGTTGGCAGCACAGATGATAAAAGTTAGGTCCATCGAATGCAGAATCCATTTCTCAATACGGAACAGACCTTTATTAAGGACTCGGATGGAGGATGTTATCGCGCAAAAGCGAACAATGTTGTGGTGATGTAATCCAGAGGCGAAGTTAATTACAGTTGCACTAACAAGTTGGTATGAACAGATGGTGTCAAAACTCGTATTTCTTTCGCGTAGCTCGTGTAGACTTCTACTTATCGTCTATTTATGATTCTAGTGTTCTTCTAAATGCAATTTCTTGATTTATGAAAGATATTTATTTCTTCAAACTACCCAGTAGTGGACACAAGTGAAAAACGTAGACAGAATGGAAAGCTGCATTTCATCTGAGTGTTTTTCATATCGGTATCGTTGCGGTAAAGAAATCTGTTTTCTCTGTGTCCCACACGACATATTTCCTTGTTTTACAAACTTCCACATAAATAAGTAATCCGTATCCTGTTCAAAACTGATAAATGCTAAGATATAAATATTATAGTTTCTCTGACAGTTATACAATTCTGAAAACTGGAATGCAGTTAAATTCGTCTACTTCACAACCACGAAACGGAGGGCGTACTGTGCGCTGTACCGTAATTTGCATGCGTCTGCTGCTGCAAAAATTTTCTCGCATGCCAGGTGTGGACCGCTACAGCTTGTTACCTACTGGTTTTTGCCCGCACAGTTAAACTCGATAGCAATGCCTGCACTGAAACTGGATGGAGTGCGGGTGGTTGGAACAGTTTACTACCAGTAATGCAATCCACACAAAATTGGCAGTTCAAGCCTTTTATTTACACTTCGATAGTGAATGAACTACTATTAAACTGCAACTCAACTCTAATTTACTGTAATTCCTTTACAGGTAAATGGATAGAAATATACAAGACTTCGTTGATATCCGACAAAATTATTCAAGTGCAGTAATCTAAGCAAGATATAAATAAGTACTATTATTCACAATCGTTCATATCCGCCAAGTACACAATTACCACAGTCACTAGGTAAAATGCGGTAGACACTATCCTTGGGATATAGCAGTCACGTGACTATGAAAACGATGTGCACAATATACTTCGTTTAGAAGGAACAGTGTGCATAGGTTGACTCTATTGCCACAGATTGCTCTAGTTGTTACTGCAGCTTAACGCTGGATAATGGAATATAGTCCAATTAAGTCAGGTGATGCTGAGGGAATTAGATTAGGAAATGAGACATTTGAAGTAGTAAAGTAGTTTTGCTATTTGGGGAGCTAAATAACTGATGATGGTCGATGTAGAGAGTATATAAAATGTAGACTGGCAATGGCAAGGAAAGCGTTTCTGAAGAAGAGAAATTTGTTAACATTGAGTATAGATTCAAGTGTCAGGAAGTCGCTTATAAAAGTATTTGTATGGAGTGTAGCCATGTGCGGAAACGAAACGGACGATAAATAGTTTGGGCAAGAAGAGAATAGAAGCTTTCGAAATGTGGTACTATAGAAGAATGCTGACGGTCGGATGGGTATATCACATACCTTATGAGGAGGTATTGAACAGGATTGGGATAAGAGGAGTTTGTGGCACAACTTGACTAGAAGAAGGGATCGGTTGGTAGGACCTGATCTGAGGGATCAAGGGATCACCAGTTTAGTATTGGAGGGTAGCGTGGAGGATAAAAATCGTAGAGGGAGACCAAGAGATGAATACACTAAGCAGATTCATAAGGATGTAGATTGCAGTAGGTACTGGGAGATGAAGAAGCTGGCACAGGATAGAGTAGCATGGAGAGCTGCATCAAACCAGTCTCAGGACTCTTGCTATCCCTCTACGATTTCTACCCTCCACACTGTCCTCTAAATATAAATTCCTGATCCCTTGATACCTCAGAATATGCCCTACCAACCTATCCCTTCTTCTAGTCAAGTTGTGCCACAAACTCCTCTTCTCTCCAATTCTATTCATTAACTCCCCATTAGTTATGTGATTTACCCATCTAATCTTCAGCATTCTTCTGTAGCACCACATTTCTAAAGCTTCTATTCTCTTCTTGTCCAAACTATTTATCGTCCATGTTTCACTTCCATACATGGCTACACTCCATACAAATACTTTCAAAAACGACTTCCTGACAATTAAATGGCTCTGAGCACTATGGGACTTAACATCTATGGTCATCAGTCCCATAGAACTTAGACCTACTTAAACCTAACTAACCTAAGGACATCACACAACACCCAGTCATCACGAGGCACAGAAAATCCCTGACCCTGCCGGGTATCGCACCCGGGAACCCGGGCGCGGGAAGCTACCGCAAGACCTCCTGACATTTAAATCTATAATCCATGTTAACATATTTCTCTTCTTCAGAAACGTTTTTCTTGACATTGATAGTCAACATTTTATATCCCCTCTACTTCGACCATCATCAGTTATTTTGCTCCCCAAATAGCAAAACCCCAATACTACTTTAATCGTCTCATTCCTAATCTAATTCCCTCAGCATCAACCGACTTAGTTCCATTACATTCCATTATCCTCGTTTTGGTTTTATTGATGTTTACCTTTTATCATCCTTTCAAGACAATGTACATTCCGTTCTATTGCTCTTATAAGTCCTTTGCTGTCTCGGAATGAATTACAATGTCATCTGAGAAACTCAAACTTTTTATTTCTTCTCCATGGATTTTAATTCCTAGTCCGAATTTTGCTTTTGTTTCCTTTACTGCTTGTTCAATATACAGATTGAATAACATCAGGGATAAGCTACAAACCTGTCTCACTCCCTTCCCAGTCACTGCTTTCCTTTCATGCCCCTCGACTCTTATAACTGCCATCTGGTTTCTGTACAAATTGTAAATAGCCTTCCGCTACATGTCTACCTGTATTTTACCCCTGCCACCTTCAGAATTTGAAAGAAAGTATTCCAGTCAACATTGACAAACGCTTTCTCTAAGTCTACAATGCTAGATACGTAGGTTTGCCTTTCCCTAATCCATTTTCTAAGATAAGTGGTCTGGTAAGTATTGCCTCACGTGTTCCAACATTTCTACGGAATCCAAACTAATCTTCCGCGAGGTCGGCTTCTACCAGTTTTTCCATTCGTCTGTAAAGAATTCGTGTTAGTGTTTCGCAGCCGTGTTTCGCAGCCGTGGGTTACTAAACTGTTAGTTCGGTGATTTTCACATCAGTCAACACCTGCTTTCTTTGTGATTGGGATTATTATATACTTCTTGAAGTCTGAGGGTACTTCGCCTGTCTTATACATCTTGCTCACTAGATGGTAGAGTTTGGTATGCTTAGCTCTCCCAAGACTGTCAGTAGTTCTAATGGAATGTTGTCTACTCCCGGGGCCTTGTTTTGACTTAGGTCTTTCAGTGCTCTGTCAAAATCGTCACGCAGTATCATATCTACTATTTCATCTTAGTCTACGTTCTCTTCCATTTCTATAATATTGTCGTCAAGAACATCGACCTTGTATAGACCATCTGTATACTCCTTCCACCTCTGCTTTCCTTTCTTTGCTTAGAACTGGGCTTCCATCTGAGCTCTTGATATGAATGCAAGTGGTTCCCTTTTCTCCAAAGGTCTCTTACATTTTCACCCATAGTGATATGCGCCTCTACATCCTTACATTTGTCCTCTATCCATCCCTGCTTAGCCATTATGCACTTCCTGACCATCTCATTTTTGTGACGATTGTATTCCTTTTTGCCTACTTCATTTCCTGCATTTTCTTTATTTTCTCCTTTCTTCAATAGAATTCAGTATCTCTTCTGTTCCCCAAGGATTTCTATTAACACTCGTCTTTTTACCTACTTGATCCTCTCTATCTAACTAATTCATCTCTCAAGGCTACCCATTCTTCTTCTACTGTATTTCTTTCCCCCATTCTTGTCCGCCGTTCCCTAATGCTCTCCCTGGAACTCTCTACAACCTCCGCTTCTTTCAGTTTTACATTAGTGTCGCTATTTGACTCTATCTTCAGACCAATAACAGCTACTCAGTTAACAGATCTTCTTCATACAGGAATTGTAAAACCTCCATCTAACGAAATTCATCTTGAAACATAACGCCAAGATCTTCATATGCTCTTAAGAAAATTAAACAACTTCGTTACTCAGAGCTATATACAAACCAAAATCACATCATTGAACTTGAATGCACTTAATATGATGTAGAGGGAAGTGTTTGGTTGTCATTGCAGAGGCTAGCTGGTTGTTTTGGGTTGTATGTTGTGGTAGATAGCCATCGACCGAGAATCAGCTGCCATCCGGCAACAATTTCTATGGATGAACACGAAGACTCGTCCTTCTTCCACCGCTAATCCGCCATGACAAACATGACACGTACACATAATGACAGATTCATTTGCAGATTCACAAATCAACATTAACATACCAGAGTTAAGTTCAATAACATTTTCCAATAATTATTCTAACTTTACGTACAATGTATCACGTGGCGGAAGAGACCAAGGATGATACAGTTCTCTACAATTCTGTACATTTACACAATGTACACACACACACATCCACACCCTAGCCGTACGAAACGTGGACCTAGTCTATATCAATTAAACACGAGTTATCTGTTCAACTCATTAACTCTTAGCATGTTAAATTTAACATAGTTAGTTCAAAGGACACGTCAGTTAAAAGTCTCTCCGCCTGATTAATATTCCGTATGAAGTTCACTGGAATAATTCATAATGAAGCCTCCTCCCTCCGCAGGAAGTTTAGCTTGATCCAATTTGTGTGAAATTATCTTTTGTTATTCTTAAGAATTACTCGTTTTACTACTCAATAACTATTTTCATTAATCAGTAAAAAAAGTTATATTTTTTTCGACCTTAATACACTACAATATGAAATAGGGTACTGCCTTATATTAAGGCTTTTCGATGTTGCTTTTTGGGTGTAATACAGCGTACCATCACCTTTATGTACTATTCCGATTATCAGACGGTCGATATTTTCTTTGTCAAGTTTGTGTGGTGTTAATGGAGAGTAGACTGATATTTGTACATCGCTAGAATTCTTTCATCCTCTGATTCTACTTACACACTTTTTATTTGCTGACTTTCCCAAAGTAACTACTACAATCTGGCATCGAGTATAGTTACAGCACCTTGACGAGTTCCAAATTGGGCTCAATAGGAGCCGAACCACTCGAGACACCATCATGACTTGTTGTTTAAATTTATGCTTACACTATTACCGAAGGATAGACATTTCATTTCTAATACTCCCAAAAATAGGACATCGCTTTAGTGTACCCGTTACTAACTGAAATCGGATCCTCATTTCCTGTTGTTAGAAAGAGATGAGTTACGCCATTCTTTAAATGCATTTATAAAAAGTAAAAAAATTTATGAACGCTGCTTGAACTAAAGAATGATACAATAAAAAATGTTTACCATAACCTCTTATTCCAACAATATCCTGTTCATTATCTTACTCGTTGAGACACCATTTTGCAGGATTTATTTGACCACAGTATATTCATGGTTCTGTCTTAGACATATGTAGCTTATCCCACATCTTGTAGCTGCCTCATTTGGCCTAAATTTCAGACATGTCGCTTTAGTAGATGATGCCCCATGGGATCTGCTCCTCTCCACCCCACTCCCATCGAGATCCTTGGCACAACTGCTCCCTTGTTCGAGTTACTACCATAAACTTCTCGCCAAGCAGTCTCATTTCGCCTAACATTTAGTTGTCCAGAAACTATAGCAGAAAGGTTCCCACCGCACCTGCGGAATGTGCTACCCCAGAAGCTATAAGAAAAATTTAATTTACTTTTATCATGCATAGTTTATTCTGTTCAAAGTTTTTTCCCCTGATCCACATAGAGTCATACAATGTGGAACTCTTTCTACTTGCTTTTAGCATTTTTCCCTTCAATACTAATTACATTCAGATAGTCGTGTTGGTCAATAACAACGTAAAGTAACAAAAATCCGAGTATTTATATCTATGGGGTATCTCCAAAATTTACGAAGAGCATTAATTCTAGCAATAAAACTTGCAAATGTTTCTCTTCAGTTTGGAGCAGTACCGGTGTGCCCTCGCCATTGTCAAGTTTCTAACTTTTAATTTTGGTGTCCATGCTATTGCATAATACTTTTGTAATCTCTTTCCAGCATATGTTACCAAACTGTCCCCTACCCATTTTGCGTGAGGCGCTTCCCTCTAGGAACAGGGTGGAGGCCACTTCAATGTTTTCAAAACAGGATCTCCTACGAACGTTGTACCTATCACTTCCACGGGTATAAGTACCGTTCTCAAGAGTGTTACCTCGTGAAGTATCGTCCGAAAACCGAATAATTTTTCCACCCATAAACTATTCCAATTTCACAGAGAGTTTCACAAAGACTCCCCCATTCTTTTATCATATACAAGGATTGCATACGGGTGATACTTCGACATTGTTGTGTGTGCCATATTACGGTTTGCTAAAAATTGCATAAGTATGATTCCAACAAACTGGCTGCTGTTCTCAAATAAAATTCTTTCTAGTACTTGTCCTTTGTAAAACACCCCCTATCAAAACACACGTGATTGCACCAGTTGAGGTAGGAGCTCTTAGGGGATGCAACTGTACATATTTCGACCAATTGTCTACCCCAAGAAATACATACGGGAACGCACCTAAACAACCAATCACAAACTGGAATTTTTGGCGACAGCTCCATGAACTGGGGAAGACATCTTCGAAAGATTTCAAATATATGATTGAATCTACCATATTTTCAGGTTTAAACATTGGGAAATTCGTTTGAGAGCCCACAGTACTTTATAAACTAAAGTCCTCAGACCACTCCTTAAATGAATGAATAGGCTATGCATATCCTCTTCCAGCCACGGTTCCGCGCTAAGTTTCGTTATTATTTCCGCTGTTCACATTCACATGATTAATGGTACTAATATGACCTGGTTTTTATAATGACTAAGTATCAATATTCTGTTAGGTATTTTGTACAGCAACTTTAGGTGATTGTTATTTACCTTTCATGGCATCAAATTCCCCCCTTAACCTTGATGTATAACTTACATTATTAATCTTTAATTTAGTACATATTATTCTTAGGTCCTTTATTACCTCTAACTGATACAGAAAATATTCTGTTTCGTTCTTTGTCGTTCTGTGTCCATACCCTGAACTGTAGGACGATCAGATTCTATTTTACTTCATTCAAAACCTGCGAGAACCCTAAGTGTACCAGTTGGTTTAGATACCTGCTTTGGCGCTACTGCTGTCTTTCCACTAATCTCTGTCACTTAATTACTCGCTTTTAACTAAACATCTCTAAATTATCTCGTTAACATTTAAGTTTTTAGTCTGTTATTCTCCTTTTTCTTTGACTTTGGTGTCTAGCCTTAGATGGACAGTTTATATCTTACGTTGTGTTTCAGTTATATTCTTGAATAACTCATCAGTGTTCTTGTACCTACCTTATATCTGCATTCTGTTCTACTTGGTTAACATATAGGTTATTAGAAAATTGTGCTTTTAGTTGGGTTTATGTAACTGTCCACTTAACCCTAGAACGCCTAAGGGGGGGGGGGGGGGGTCGTTGAACGCACAGTTTTTTTAGGTCCCCTGCTTTTGCCCAAGTAACTTTCATAATACATTTTGTTGGCTATTATATGAAACGTTAGTGACAATATATTTTATAGAAAATTCCTGCTTTCAAAGAAAAAATAAATAAACTTATTATGGGTCCAACAAACCTATAGGCTTCCATGCTGTAGAAAATTTCCCTTAGTAGGATTTCGTATTTCTCATCTCTACAACAATGCAAGTTAGTTTCTTGTTGGTTGGTATTCTTGATATTCACAACAATCGGTTTACTTTGAGAGGAAGTGATTGTTGATGTCGGTCAGCTGTTATTTATCTTGTAAACTTGCAGTGAGTTAGTGCGGTTCCCAACACGTAGGCCTCCAGTAACTTTGGTGCCCTACACAGCAAAAACGAAACCAAGTAAAATCTTACTGATGTTGTCAACAATGCACCAAGATAAAGGCACTGTGGGAGTAGAGAAGAATAAAACCGAGATAAATGCATATTATAATTCCACTAAAGGTGGAATTGATACCATCGATAAAATGGCACATATGTACATCTGTAAGAGGGGAACAAAGAGATGGCCTCTATCTGTATTTTACTCTCTTATCCACATTTGTGCTATCAATGAAACCACCACATTCATCCAGCAACATCCAAGATGGAATGAAAACAAACACAACAAATGGAAACTTTATCTTCTGCAAGCTGGGATGGAACCAGTGAAATTGCAGGTAGAAGAAAGAAGTGCCAATGGAAGAGGGTTATCTAACCAAATTGTTTAATCAATAGAGACTATTCTACAAAAGAAAATCAAAGAAGTGACAACAAAAGCACGTCAGCCTCCTGCAGGGAAAGGTCGGTTTCATATTTGTGTAAGAAAAGCTAAAACAAAGAAGCAGAAGTAATACAATCTAAGTAAACCAAAACAGTAATGGGAGCAGTGTCATAAACATGTGTGTAACACACATTCAGAAAAAATTGTGAAGTGTGTCTATTGTCTTGAAATTGAGGACTCAGAGTAGTCTATTGTATATGAATACATCTGTATTTTGTATTGTAATATGTCAATTTCTTATTCACTCAATCCAATATTTATAATAATTAACTACATTTATAAACCGATGCCTTAGTTAAAATACATAAACCATTTTGAAAGTTGTAATTTTTCGTCAGTAAACTTATGTAATACCTGTCGGCTCGAACCCCCCCCCCCCCCCCCCTCAGGCATTCAAGTTAGAAAAAAAGACTTGGGCGTCCTAGGGTTCATCCTGTCATCTCCATACTCAGTAGCTATAAGAGCCTTTAAAACATTTACAATGTATTCATTAACTGTCTTAAAGATAATGAATTATTTTAAATATGTTCGCTTTACCAATATCCTGCTGTCTGATAACCTCTTCCCACCATCCCTTACACTTCTTGTCGATATTCTAGTTTTACCTAAATTTATTTTTTAATGGGATTAACTTACCAGTTTTCTTTCTTTCCTTCTTTTTTCTTTTGATTCTTACGCTGCTTCCACACCATGCCGTCGATGCTATGACGTCGCGCCGCCGGTTCCACGTGCTCCTCTGGCCCCTCCTTGCTAACGTTACGTTTACGCTACGTCGCAATTACGATGAATATATATGCTGGCTTAGTCAGGGAAGTTCGTTATTGTGTAGAGCCAAAGAATACGTTGATTTAGAAGTTTTGTAGTTGGGCGCAGAAGTACTCGGCGGAGAGGAGTTGCTAGCGGTAAATGATCCACTGCAGACGCTGTGCGAGCGAATGTAAGGAATAAATTGCACGATTTTTTATACATGGGCAAGAATATTATGTGTCTGTGAGTAGGCACAGTACATTGTCATGAAGAGGAATCAACATTCAAGAAGAGTACTGTGGGGCCGAAATTGCTACATGGTACGACGATAAAGAAAGGCCTGTTCCCAGTCATTGTCGACGACTAATGCCACACATCTCACCAGCTCATCAAAGTATGGTCCGACCAGTTTCATCATTAAATGGTACAAGACTAACCAGCGAACTAGTTTTTCTTAAGTGAACAGCAAAGTGTTTAGTGCAACAACTGTTGTAGTGTAATTGAAATGTATCTCAATCATTTACCTTACACGATTATTTGCTTTCACCATTATTAATTCTGAGAATACCACAAGTGAAAAAATACGAAATTATTGGTAATGATGAGCCTATTTAATTTCGGTAACTAATACAAAGAAGAGAAATTTAGAAAACATGGAACTATCCAAAAATGGCTTTTAACAGGAGTGACCTTTGCTGCTTGGTATGATAAGTAGTTAAAGAATAATGCCTAACAGCAGAGAAGTAAAGCCTAATTTAAATTAATATTGACAAAGTATTATTTCGGAGTAATACAATCCACGTTTGTTGTGTGCACTGCAAACTCTGCTCACATTTGCTAATTACATAACAGTGCAGGCTAAAAATGCTTTTTCTTCGCTAAATAAAATATTATGAACTTCCTAGAAATAACTAATTGTAATAGAC
This sequence comes from Schistocerca serialis cubense, assembly GCF_023864345.2. Taxonomy (NCBI): domain Eukaryota; kingdom Metazoa; phylum Arthropoda; class Insecta; order Orthoptera; family Acrididae; genus Schistocerca; species Schistocerca serialis. The sequence goes on along the minus strand of NC_064643.1, from coordinate 736,377,095 downwards.
AACAAGTGGTTAGGAGAATTTGTATTTCTAAAATCAGAAACAGTTTGCATTACAGAGTGCAACGTATAGCTGTTCATTACGCGAATTGTTTTGGAAGCAAATAAATTTTATATGCATGAGTTCAGTACAAATTATTCTACTGGTTTTCTGATTAACTTCAACTCATTATATTAACTGTGTTTTTATATCTGAGCTTGAATCAGTGCCTTTGTTTCTGTTCTCGGCTGATTACAGTTCAATGTTTAGTTTGTAAATGCAGTTTATAAGCAATTAATAATCATATAATAATTTTTGCTCACAACGTGATCTGGCGACCGTCTTTACGTAATTTTCAACAACAAATTATAAAAGATTGAGTTTATTTGTTCTAAATTTCGCTGACTCTTTCTTATTTTTACTGTTCTTTTTTTCAAAATTTCGATCCCTATAGTGCAAAGGTACTTTCGTGAAGCGATTCAGTTATAACTTCATCTGTGCTTATCTGGATTTTCATTAGTCGTCGGAGTAGATACCTTCCCCAAACATCAAAGTATGTTAGGTGCACATACCATTTAAAAATCCTAACTAACGGGAGATGTAGGTCAGTTATATAAGGAGCGGTGCAGTTTACAGAATCACACCACAACACAGCAACTAATAGTCACAGGCACAAACTAAGAGATGCTATAATGACAAATGTGCGTTGTTTAAAACTGCTGATGTAGTCAAAACTTTTGGATTATTTGACGTGTAACGACATTTGTGCGGAGGCTTGTGTTTTGAACTCACGAATTTCAAGGGTAAAAATGTTGTCGGCAAAGGATGATGTTCTAGTAGATATTATTGTGGAAACTCATCCTAGTGGACGGGAAATAATCATACTGCTCAAAGCAATAAGGAAAATTGAAGAGAAATGGACAGAGGAAATAGTATTAATGTTTGAGAAAAGAAGGAAATAATGACGAAGATATTTGAGGAGGGTAGAGAGGAAACAGTGAAGACATTTGAAGAAGGACAAGAAGAAAAACATGTAGATGCATGTGAAGTTACGCGAAATACACCTATTCTGTTAGAATCAACATCGTTAGAAACCGACTTGTTAACTGAAATACCTAGTTCTTAACCGAAAAGATCAATCAGAATGGCGACTAACGCATTCTCAGGTGATGCTAGGAATAAACAATGTCAAGGTGGTTATAGTAGCTAATGCACCAATTCTCGGTAAGAATGCAGATGTATTGTCAGTGAATGACGAACTTTATCAAAACGGAATATTCAAGTAGAGGATATGTATAATACTGTCACAGAGAAGCTGGAGCAGACTGTCCGGAAACAAAAACAAAATTTGGAAGAGAAATGTCTAAATACGTTAGATCGTGTGAAGAAGTCTAAAGATTAATTTAGGAAGCAAGAAGAAAAACGTTTGTCTTACTATGACGCTGAGGAGATGTTCTTGGATATATATCAATATAAAATCGTGGAATATGAGAGTTTTAATTTTATTTGCAAAATACACACTGCCAAAGATATGACGAAATGTACGCTGAATTTTAGGACAAGGAATCAGAAAGATATCACTGTTCTGAAGTGCGGCGTGGAGTGAATTACATTGTACGTACAGTGATGCAACAGTTAATGTTCGAAGTACATGGCCTCCTACCTAGAGCAATAGTTGGGACGGTGAAACAGTCGCGGCGAAGATACACAAAAAGTGGAACAGACAAGCGGAAGCGCAGTCTAACGAACGAAGAGAAGAAGCAGCTACCTCCGGGAAGACGAGCGAGATTATTTCGGTTCTCAACTCATTGACAGAAAAGTAGGAAGAAGGGGAGAAAGGAACGCATGCACTGGATTGAAGCAGAATAAGCAGTTCAGAAATTAAGTGTTGTCGGTTGTGCACTTAGAGGACATAAATATTGTATAGTGGAAGAACGAAAGAAAAACGAAGGAGAAGAAGTCGACAAGATGTATTTTGCATATTGTACAGCTTCAGGAACTCTAAATGGCATTTGCAAATAAATGAAATGTCAAATATTTATGAAACGTGATTGGTTTGTAATTATATAGGCTTTGTAGAATGAAATTTTCACTCTACATTGGAGTGTGCGCTGATGTGAAACTTCGTGGCAGATTAAAACTGCGTGCCGGACCGAGACTCGAACTCTGGACCCTTGCCTACCGCGGGCAAGCGCTCTACCGACTGAGCTGCCCAAGCACGACTCACGCCCCGTCCTCACAGCTTTACTTCCGCCAGTACCTTGTCTCCTACCTTCCAAACTTCACAGAAGCTCTCCTGCGAACCATGAAGAACTAGCACTCCTGGAGGAATGGATATTGCGGAGACATGGCTTAGCCAGAGCCGAGTTCGAGTCTCGGTCCGGCACACAGTTTTAATGTGCCAGGAAGTTTCATATAGGCTTTGTGTTAAGGTATTGTACACGTTTGTTAAAGTACCAGCATTGTATTTTGTTGTTTCTCGGAAGAGTGAAATTTTCATTTCCGTCTTTTTTCGATTGCAGTGCTTACGACTGTACGCATATGATACGCTATTTAGTCTTCCATTTCTTGTCAAGCTTATGGGCGCTAAGTTGAGTTATTGTTTTCGTTTTCACTACATGTCTGGCGTGATGGAGTGGGGTTTATGATGATACAGTCACCACACCAATGCACCTGGCCTCCTCCGCAGCCTAGAAGTGGATTGCACCGGCCCGGATGCTCGCTCACTCTGCTACTTCTCTCCTCCTTCTGCCCCAACGATGCCGATGCAGCACCAAGGGTGTTTACAGTGACTGTGTTTACATCTCGCCAGAGCCGCCGGACACCACTGACTTCTGTCCGCAAGCCGCAGCGACACGCCGTCCGCGTCGTAGCCACCTGCCCCATACGCAGACGGCGAACAAAACAATTCCCATGTCTGTCTGTAGTGCCGCGAGGAACGTAGACCTCATGCCGCGCTGCTGGCCACTGGACATCAGTCGACACTAGCTACTCCTGCCTGGTGTCCTCAACAGAAATGTCACCATCACCTGTTGCAGCCAACTCTCCCAGAGTGGGAGTACTGCTAAAAGTGCTGGCCGGCGAAGTTAACTGCCAAGTACTCGTCTGTTTGTGTTTTGTTTCAGGAAAATAGCTCATTCGCACTAATTGTCTTTCTTGTCCCTTTCAGCCGTAAATGTCACATGTATGTATGTTTTATATTACTTGCAAGAAAATAAAACGTTATCATTTTCCTTATGTTACGATAGCTAATATTCTTGACTGTCATTCGTTCTACGTGTATATTTGACAGCATGTTGTTTGATCTTGAGATATTGTATTTTCGGTTTTTGCCTCTCTGTATACAGATGTGGCAGTATACAGTAAAACTCATTGATTGAAGATATTGAACTGGTAGCAAATATTCTTAATTTTATTGGCACTTGTCTCATGACGCTCTAATCGTTGTACAGTTACTGTACCACGTCAGGTAATGAGTTGTTAACTAATCATCTTTCAGTTTCAAGAATATTTACAATTTTTTAATTGCATCTGTGTACTGACAGTTACACACACACACACACACACACACACACACACATACACACACACACACACACGTATATATACAGGGTGTTACAAAAAGGTACGGCCAAACGTTCAGGAAACATTCCTCACACACAAAGAAAGAAAATATGTTATGTGGACATGTGTCCGGAAAAGCTTACTTTCCATGTTAGAGCTCATTTTATTACTTCTCTTCAAATCATATTAATCATGGAATGGAAACACACACCAACAGAACGTACCAGCGTGACTTCACAATCTGTGTTACAGAAAATGTTCAAAATTTCCTTCGTTAGCGAGGATACATGCATCGACCCTCCGTCGAATGGAATCCCTGAAGCGCTGGTGCAGCCCTGGAGAATGGCGTATTGTATCACAGCCGTCCACAATACGAGCACGAAGAGTCTCTACATTTGGTACCGGGGTAGCGTAGACGAGAGCTTTGAAATGCCCCCATAAAGAAACTCAAGAGGGTTAAGGTCAAGAGAGCGTGGAGGCCATGGAATTGGTCCGCCTCTACCAATCCATCGGCCACCGAATCTGTTGTTGAGAAGCGTACGAATACTTCGACTGAAATGTGCAGGAGCTCCATCGTGCATGAACCACATGTTGTGTTGTACTTGTAAAGACACATGCTCTAGCAGCACAGGTAGGGTATCCCGTATGTAATCATGATAACGTGCTCCACTGAGCGTAAGTGGAAGAACATGGGGCCCAATCAAGACATCACTAACAATGTCTGCCCAAACAATTTGATCACGTTGGAATGAAATCTCATCCGTAAAGAGAACATTTGCACTGAAATGAGGATTGATACGTTGTTGGATGAACCATTCGCAGAAGTGTACCCGTGGAGGCCAATCAGCTACTGATAGTGCCTGCACACGCTGTACAAGGTACAGAAAGAACTGGTTCTCCCGTAGCACTCTGCATACAGTGACGTGGTCAACGTTACCTTATACAGCAGCCACTTCTCTGACGCTGACATTAGGGTTATCGTCAATAGCACGAAGAATTGCCTCGTCCATTGCTGGTGTCCTCGTCGTTCTAGGTCTTCCCCAGTCTCCTAGTCATAGGCTGGAATGTTCCGTGCTCCCTAAGACGCCGATCAATTGCTTAGAACGTCTTCCTGTCGGGACACCTTCGTTCTGGAACTCTGTCTCGATACAAACGTACCGGGCCACGGCTATTGCCCCGTGCTAATCCATACATCAAATGAGCATCTGCCAACTCCGGATTTGTAAACATTGCACTGACTGCAAAACCACGTCCGTGATGAACACTAACCTGTTGATGCTACGTGCTGATGTGCCTGATGCTGCAGAGCAATGAGTTGCATGTCAACACGAGCACCGAATTCAACATTACCTTCCTTCAATTGGGCCAACTGGCGGTGAATCTAGGAAGTACAGTACATACTGACGAAACTAAAATGAGCTCTAACATGGAAATTAAGCGTTTCCAGACACATGTACACATAACATATTTTCTTTATTTGGGTGTGAGAAATGTTTCCTGAAAGATTGGCCGTACCTTTTTGTAACACCATATATATATATATATATATATATATATATATATATATATATATATATATATATATATATAACCAGACAAATATTAATTTACACAGGATTTCAGAAACATAACAGCTTCTGAGTTTAAGGATCATGTTCGTAAACAAAGATGTACCTCATTATCAGGCAATATTTCAATGATGAAGGACTAGATAAAAGGAGAGACATGCAGCCTTTTCTGAACAGTACAAGATGTGATGATTTCCTAGCAATAGGTTAGTTCATTCTGTGATACATGTGGTCATAGCCTCTGCAGATTTACATGAAGTTGCACTAATAGTATTGAATATGGTCCTGAATGAAATATTCTTGATATTCAAGCCGCGTCCCTTCAAATAGAATTCAGAACATATTTCGATATGCCGACGCGAAATACTGCTAGAACACAAACATTAATTATCCTTCTCATACAAAAAGTTAATGCTTCAGCTTAAGTGTACGTTGCAGGGATTTAAATCGACTGCGTTAAATACTTTTCTTGCACTATATGCATGAACCTCTGTATACAAGAATTTTGAGACTTTTTTTACTATTTAGTATAGTTATGTGACAAATGTGATTGGTATGTGTCCGCTTAACACATATACACTGAAGAGAAACAGAAACTGGTACACCTGGCTAATATCGAGTAGGGCACCAGTGAGCACGCAGAAGTACCGCAACACGACGTGGCATTTACTCAACTAATGTCCTGGAGGGAAATGACACCATGAATCCTGCAGGGCTCTCCATGAATCCGTAAGAGTACAAGGGGGAAGAGATCTCTTCTGAACAGCACATTGTGAGGTATCCCAGATGTGCTCAATAATGTATATGTCTGGGGAGTTTGATGGCGAACGGAAGTGTTTAAACTCAGAAGAGTGTTCCTGCAGCCACTCTGCAGCAATTCTGGCTGTCTGTCGTGTCGTATTGTCCTGCTGCAATTGCCCAAGTCCGCTGGAATGCAGAATGGTTGTGAATGGTTGCCGGTGATCAGACAGGATACTTACGTACGTGTCACCTGTCAGAGTCGTATCTGCATGTATCAGGGGCCCCTTATCACTCCAGCTGTACACGCCCTACACCATTATAGAACCTCCATCAGCTTGAAAAGTTCTCTGCTGACACGCAGGGAACTGTACACGTCCATCCACTCTATATAATTTGAAACGGTTCGATCGGGCAACATGTTTCCACTCATCAACAGTCTAATGACAGTGTTGAAGAGCCCAGTCGAGGCATAAAGCTTTGTGTTGTAGAGTCATGAAGGGTACACGAGTGGGCATAAGGCTGCGAAACATCACATCGATGATTTTTCGTTGAATGGTTCGCACGCTGGCACTTTTTGATGTCCGAGCATTGAAATCTCCAGCAATTATCGGAAGCGTTGTACTTCTCTCCCTCTGATCGATTCTCCTCAGTCGTCGCTGGTCCTGTTCTTGCATGACCTTCTTCCGGCCGCAGCGATGTCGGAGATCTGATGTTTTACGAGATTCCTGATATGTACTCGTGAAATTGTCGTACAGGGAAATCCCCACTTCATCGCTACCTCGGAGATTATGTGTCCCATCGCTCGTACTCCTCTTTACAGATCTGTGTGTTTGAATAAGCATGCCTCTACCGGTTTCTTTGGCATTCAGTGTACAAACAAAAACGTAAATATTGCAATTTTCAGTGTAGGGACGAAAGAGTGACGTTTACGTGATATTTCGGGTGTCTTACAGCGTAATAATATGTCAGGCGAGAGTTATAGCTGGATTGTTCATTGGTTGTTTCTATCTGTGAGAATTTTGTGCTGGGTCACAATTTCTGTGTGATTTCTGCTATTTCTTTTTCCAAATAAACTTTTTTCTCGTGTATGTAACAAATTTCTAATGGTTAGGTAGTAACTATGTACTGCTTACTTTGATGTTGGAACGCATGGATATTATATTTGTTACTCATCACTGGTATCTGGAACATTCGTGGTCGATCGCGCCTCTTCTCTGTGGAAGCGTTGTCCTACTGTGTAACGGCAACAGTGCGTAAGCGCTAGAGATCACGCGCCACCTTGGTGCGTGGAGGAGCGTCGGTGTAGGCCTCAGGCACAGAGCAGCGGGCGGATCATGGATAGATAATGAGAACAATTTAGTAGAAAGATAATTAAGAGTTAAGAGAGTAATGTTGCGTAGTACAAGGAGATAGTTTGAGCAATTTCTCGAAAGGTGCGCTGAGTCAGTTATGACCTTTGAGGCTGAAACAGAAGTCGTGTTTGTGAATTGGTAGTGGTCGTGAAGGACCAGATCGATAGTAGAGCATACATGAATAGGGTTCTATGATTAGTGATTACCTGCTCAATTGATGCGGAAACTCAGTGTTAATGTGAAACTAGCATTACTCTTAATTCGGGACCCAATAGGCGTATGTATTGTTAGGAACAATTAAACAAAGTAAACGGAGTACTACTTTTACTTTTTCAATGTGACAATTTCCACTTTGTATCTGAGTAGCTTTAAAACTGAAACTTAGAACAGACACGCTTTTGTATTAGGCAGATGGTCATGTTTATTTGGCAACAAAGCGTGTTTTCCATGTAAAGCTCCAATCCTTCAAATCGATAGTACGAAAGCCGCAGAACTGAGCAAAAAATAGCGACTCAAAAGACAAGACCCAACGGGAGCTTCACATTCTTCGGGTTATCTTCCGTGGTATAAGCACGTCGACTCGGAATTTCCTGGCATCTGGCGACGATTTCTGGCGGTGGACACCAATAATCGTTCTTCCACCTCCGCTGTTCCCCAACAAGGAACATGAAAGATACAAACCCCATATCCATTATCATTATCGCATTTAACAATGATAAGTCAGAATAAATACAGAGTTAAATTACTGGCCATTGAAATTGCTACACCAATAAGAAATGCAGATGATAAACGGGTATTCATTGGACAAATATATTATACTAGAACTGACATGTGATTACATTTTCACGCAATTTGGGTGCATAGATCCTGAGAAATCAGTACCCAGAACAACCACCTCTGGCAGTAATAACTGTCTTAATAAGCCTGGACATTGAGTCAAACAGAGCTTGGATGGCGTGTACAGGTACAGCTGACCATGCAGTCCCAACACGATACCACAGTTCTTGAAGAGTAGTGAGTGGCTTACTGTGACGAGCCAGTTGCTCGGCCACCATTGACCAGACGTTTTCAGTTGGTGAGAGATCTGGAGAATGTGCTGGCCAGGGCAGCAGTCGAACATTTTCTGTATCCAGAAAAGCCCGTACAGGACCGGCAACATGCGGTCGTGCATTATCCTGCTGAAATGTATGGTTTTGCAGGGATCGAATGAAGGGTAGAGCCACGGGTCGAAACACATCCGAAATGTAGCATCCACTGTTCAAAGTGCCGTCAATGCGAACAAGAGGTGACCGAGGCGTGTAACCAATGGCACCACATACCATAACGCCGGGTGATACGCCAGTATGGCGATCACAAATACACGCTTCCAATGTGCGTTCACCGCGATGTCGCCAAACACGGATGCGACCATCATGATGCTGTAAACAGAACCTGGATTCATCCGAAAAAATGGCGTTTTGCCATTCGTGCACCCAGGTTTGTCGTTGAGTACACCATCGCAGGCGCTCCTGTTTGTGATGCAGCGTCAAGGGTAACCGCAGCCACGGTCTCCGAGCTGATAGTCCATACTGCTGCAAACGTCGTCGAACTGTTCGTGCAGATGGTTGTTGTCTTGCAAACGTCCCCATGTGTTGACTCAAGGATCGAAACGTGGCTGCACGATCCGTTACAGCCATGCGGGTAAGATGCCTGTCATTTCGACTGCTAGTGATACGAGGCCGTTGGCATCCAGCACGGCGTTCCTTATTATCCTCCTGAACCCACCGAATCCATATTCTGCTAACAGTCATTGGATCTCGACCAACGCGAGCAGCAAGGTGGCGATACGATAAACCGCAATCGTGGTAGACTACAGTCCGACCCTCATCGAGGTCGGAAACGTGATGGTACGCATTTCTCCTCCTTACACGAGGTATCGCAACAACGTTTCACGAGGCAACGCCGGTCAACTGCTGTTTGTGTATGAGAAATCGGTTGGAAACTTTCATGTCAGCACTTTGAACGGTGTCGCCGCTGGCGCCAACTTTGTGTGAATGCTCTGAAAAGCTAATCATTGCATATCACAGCATCTTCTTCCTGTCGATTAAATTTCGCGCCTGTAGCGCGTCATCTTCGTGGAGTAGCAATTTTTATGACAGTAGTGTAAACGATATATGTACCGCAAATATTGCGGAAATGGAAAAAGCTATAAAGGCGATGTTTCCAGCGAATGGGCTCGTATTTTAAGTCAACGAATAGAGGTTAATAATATTTAAAAGTTGTATTTCTGTGCAAGCACAAACTCTTTTAAAATGGAACAATGTCTATCTACACGGACTCAAAGTAGGGTAAATCAGAATGGCAGTGGCGTTTGAGCAGGAGTTAAGTGCGAGTCGCTTACGAGATACCATATTCTGAAACGTTCGCATATGGTCACTTGTACAATACCTTCGGTAGCACACAGTAAACAACGATACAAGTGCACACCCAAGTTATATGGATTCTAATCAGTAACGAGACAATTGATCATTACAAGCTGCTTTCAAAATGACTAAATGACCAACGGCAGCGAAATTACACACAGTCTGATGTGCAACTATTGCTGCACACGTGCTAGCACTTCAGACGAGATGTCAGAGCAGGCTGTAGGAAAACTCATTGCATATCATCGGGTGTAGTTGGTATGTCCTTGTAAAAGTCGTTTTTCATCTTTCCTTCATCATACAGGGGTCAAATGTGGGGAACGGAACCAACCAACGTGCAGGTCTCCTGCATTGACTCCCACAATTTTGGAAACAATTCCTGAAGACATGCTATAGTACTTCATGCACGACGGGCTGGACAACCATCATGTAGGTACCACAGATGGCGTTTTACGAGGCTGTAATAAATGCGCACGTTATTGTCCCATCTTTGAAAAACTGGCCTATGAGCTCAAAAATGGTTCATGTGGCTTTGAGCACTATGGGACTTAACATCTATGGTCATCAGTCCCCTAGAACTTAGAACTACTTAAACCTACCTAACCTAAGGATATCACACAACACCCAGTCATCACGAGACAGAGAAAATCCCTGACCCCGCCGCGAATCGAACCCGGGAACCCGGGCACGGGAAGCGAGAACGCTACCGCACGACCACAAGCTGCGGACTCCTATGAGCTGATGGTATACTATCTCACATCACACGTTTACACTTCACTGATGGTTTCCTATCTCACATAACACGTTTACACCTCACTGATGGTTTCCTATCTCACATCACACATTTACACTTCACTGATGGTTTCCTATCTCACATCACACGTTTACACTTCACTGATGGTTTACTATCTCACATCACACGTTTACACTTCACTGATGGTTTCCTATCTCACATGACACGTTTACACTTCACTGATGGTTTACTATCTCACATCACACGTTTTCACCTCACTGATGGTTTCCTATCCCACATCACACGTTTACACTTCACTGATGGTTTCCTATCTCACATCACACGTTTACACAACACTGATGGTTTCCTATCTCACATCACACGTTTTCACCTCACTGATGGTTTCCTATCCCACATCACACGTTTACACTTCACTGATGGTTTCCTATCTCACATCACACGTTTACACTTCACTGATGGTTTCCTATCTCACATCACACATTTACACTTCACTGATGGTTTCCTATCTCACATCACACGTTTACACTTCACTGATGGTTTCCCATCACACACCACACGTTTACACTTCACTGATGGTTTCCTGTCTCACATCACACGTTTACACTTCACTGATGGTTTCCTATCTCACATCACACGTTTACACTTCACTGATGGTTTCCTATTTCACATCACACGTTTACACTTCACTGATGGTTTACTATCTCACATTACACGTTTACACTTCACTGATGATTTCCTGTCTCACATCACACATTTACACTTCACTGATGGTTTCCTATCTCACATCACACGTTTACACTTCAGTGATGGTTTCCTATTTCACATCACACGTTTGCACTTCAGTGATGGTTTACTATCTCACATCACACGTTTACACTTCACTGATGGTTTCCTGTCTCACATCACACCTTTACACTTCACCGATGGTTTACTATCTCATATCACACGTTTTCACCTCACTGATGGTTTCCTATCTCACATCACACGTTTACACTTCACTGATGGATTCCTATCTCACATCACACGTTTACACTTCACTGATGGTTTCCTATCTCACATCACACGTTTACACTTTACTGATGGTTTCCTATCTCACATCCCACGTTTACACTTTACTGATGGTTTCCTATCTCACATCACACGTTTACACTTCACTGCTGGTTTCCTATCTCACATGACACGTTTACACTTCACTGATGGTTTCCTATCTCACATGACATGTTTACACTTCACTGATGGTTTCCTATCTCACATGACACGTTTACACTTCACTGATGGTTTACTATCTCACATCACACGTTTACACTTCACTGGTGCTGACGTTCCACCTGATGAAGTCTACAGTGGTTGTCAACAGACAAACAGTACATGCTTCGGCAGTTCACCTGGCGATGAGTGGTAAATATGGCTTCATCATTAAACAAGATACGTCATACATCAGGAGTTTCTGTTTTAATGTCCATGTAGAGAAGTTAAGAGGATTGTAATAAATGTTTCCATGCAGCTCTTGATGGTGAGAAACGTGATAGCGATAGAGCCAACGTCGCAGGAGAACGCTTAAGACACTTGCCTGGCCCATGCCACCTCCTTGCGCGATTGCGCAGGGGCTAACGTAAGGATCAACTGCAACAGCAGCTGGAACATTAATTTCTCTCTCTCCTGTCATCACTTGTTTCCTTCTGTTACATTGTCCAGATCTAAGGCTACCACATTCACGTACCGGGTTGATGGGGTTAATAAATAGCTGCCTAGGTGGTTGACGTCTACTGGGGTACCTTGCCGCGTAAATGCCATCCTCAACTCACACCTACTTCTTTGTCATGCACTGACCAGCAAGCCGCAGTGCACTCAAGGAACACACAAGCACACTGGAAACAAAAATAATAGCATTGTCCCTGGTAACTACGCAGGATGAATGCCCCAAACAAGTGCCGATGTGGAAACCTTTTCAATTGCTATATCTGCTAAACGACTCGCACAAGAATCCTTAAAAATATACCTATATAGGCATTGTTCCATTAAAAAGAGTGTTTGCCGCGCGGGATTAGCCGAGCGGTCAAAGGCGCTGCAGTCATGGGCTGTGCGGCTGGTCCCAGCGGAGGTCCGATTCCTCCATCGGGCATAGGTGTGTGTGTTTGTCCTTAGGATAATTTAGGTTAAGTAGTGTGTAAGCTTAGGGACTGATGACCTTAGCAGTTAAGTCCCGTAAGATTTCACACACTTTTTTTTAAGAAAAAAGGGTTTTTTATCAAAAAAGGGTTTTTTATCACAAAATACCCTCACTAAGTATTACTAGAATCTGCTTATTGGCTAACAATGTGAGCGCCTCACCATCAATTCATTCTGTGAAAACAGCAAATTAATAGTTTTTGCTATATCCCCAATATTTCTTGTGCAAGCTGTAGTTGCTTCAGCCAGTATGAAATACGATCCTAAAGAGTGTCTAAGTTGGAAGGCAAGAAGACCTCACTGAATGGATCTTCTTTGATTTTTTACTTGCTAGATCGAAAGTCAGTACTCAGACAGGACATTAATTTCGAATATTAGAACGATGCAATTCTCAAACATATTCAAAACAACTGACTGTGAAGATAGAAGATTTCCAACTGCTGCTTGTCGGTAGTTCGGTGGGTAAAGTAATCATATTGTAAATATAAAGTTGCTGATTCGTATTTCACCATTATTATCCATTTACTTATTTCCACGAATGCTAGCAATTATAATGTTGAAACTTCCTATCAGATTAAAACTATGTGCCGGACCGAGTCTCGGTCGGGCACACAGTTTTAATCAGCTAGGAAGTTTCATATCAGCACTCACTCCGCTGCAAAGTGAAAATCTCATTCTGGAATGATAATGTTGATTGTCAAATACTGAATCATAATTTTTTGTAAAAATAAGGTTATAGCATTTTCAGTTACTGATCTTATGAAAACCAATGAAACTTTGGTGCAGTCCTAAGAAATGCAGTTTCTTTAAAGGTATTATATACATAAATAACACAACTGAAACTTTAGAAATAAGGAGTATTTGTTTTTAAATTTAATGTTTCTATGTTTATAACCCCATTAAGCTACGAACTCAGCTGCCTACCAATTCGATAATACCCATCGAACGTTTTGTAGTTAACAGCGTTCGGAAATCTTCTTACCTTCAACGGCCGTTTTACCAAATATTTTTAAGGAAATTGAAGTCTGCGGACAAACCATCAAGACCTGTAAATGTCATGTAAATTCTAGAGAGGAAATGTCCAGACAGGCTGGGCGCAAAACCTGGATGGAATGTCATCAACGGAGAATGAATAAATATGTTGTACGCTCCAGGGAATTGTAATTCCATTGTTGTTGTTCGTGTTATATATATTAGTAGCCGTCGTAAACTCGGGCTTCTCAAAAAGTATGAACTTATCTACAGGAAACTTCTGTACGGTAAAGATATTCAGTAATATCCATATATTTTTCGATAGAGGATGTAAGTATTATGCAGATGAATAGGAAAAAGAATCCTCTATGTTTGAATACTCCATTATTAGTGTAGCGTTTGACACAGTCACGTCGATTAAATATTTGGGCGTTACATTGCAGAGCGATATGAAGTGGGACAAGCATGTAATGGCGGTTGTGGGGAAGGCGGATAGTCGTCTTCGGTTCATTGGAAGAATTTTGGGAAGATTTGGTTCATCTGTAAAGGAGACCGCTTATAAAACACTAATACGACCTATTCTTGAGGACTCCTCGAGCGTTTGGGATCCCTATCAGGTCGTATTGAGGGAGGACACAGAAGCAATACATAGGCGGGCTGCTAAATTTGTTACTGGTGGGTTTGATCATCACGCGAATGTTATGGAAATGCTTCAGGAATTCGGGTGGTAGTCTCTAGAGGAAAGGAGGCGTTCTTTTCGTGAATCGGTACTGAGGAGATTTAGAGAACCAGCATTTGAGGCTGACTGCAGTACAGTTTTACTGCCGCCAACTTTCATTTCGAGGAAAGACCACAAAGATAATATAAGAGAGATTAGGGCTCGTACAGAGGCATATAGGCAGTGATTTTTCTCTCGTTCTATTTGGGAGTGGAACAGGGAGAGAAGATGCTAGTTGTGGTACGAGGTACCCTCCACCACGCACGGTATGGTGGATTGCGGAGTATGTATGTGGATGTAGATGTAGATATCTCTACCTGTGGACAAATGTAAAGCTATAGTGTGTCCTGATTGCAGGATTAGTCCGTTTCAACTACAGTTAGATACTTACTATTAATACACTCCTGGAAATTGAAAAAAGAACACATTGACACCGGTGTGTCAGACCCACCATACTTGCTCCGGACACTGCGAGAGGGCTGTACAGGCAATGATCACACGCACGGCACAGCGGACACACCAGGAACCGCGGTGTTGGCCGTCGAATGGCGCTAGCTGCGCAGCATTTGTGCACCGCCGCCGTCAGTGTCAGCCAGTTTGCCGTGGCATACGGAGCTCCATCGCAGTCTTTAACACTGGTAGCATGCCGTGACAGCGTGGACGTGAACCGTATGTGCAGTTGACGGACTTTGAGCGAGGACGTATAGTGGGCATGCGGGAGGCCGGGTGGACGTACCGCCGAATTGCTCAACACGTGCGGCGTGAGGTCTCCACAGTACATCGATGTTATCGCCAGTGGTCGGCGGAAGGTGCACGTGCCCGTCGACCTGGGACCGTACCGCAGCGACGCACGGATGCACGCCAAGACCGTAGGATCCTATGCAGTGCCGTAGGGGACCGCACCGCCACTTTCCAGCAAATTAGGGACACTGTTGTTCCTGGGGTATCGGCGAGGACCATTCGCAACCGTCTCCATGAAGCTGGGCTACGGTCCCGCACACCTTTAGGCCGTATTCCGCTCACGCCCCAACATCGTGCAGCCCGCCTCCAGTGGTGTCGCGACAGGCGTGAATGGAGGGACGAATGGAGACGTGTCGTCTTCAGCGATGAGAGTCGCTTCTGCCTTGGTGCCAATGATGGTCGTATGCGTGTTTGGCGCCGTGCAGGTGAGCGCCACAATCAGGACTGCAGACGACCGAGGCACACAGGGCCAACACCCGGCATCATGGTGTGGGGAGCGATCTCCTACACTGACCGTACACCACTGGTGACCGTCGAGGGGACACTGAATAGTGCACGGTACATCCAAACCGTCATCGAACCCATCGTTCTACCATTCCTAGACCGGCAACGGAACTTGCTGTTCCAACAGGACAATGCACGTCCGCATGTATCCCGTGCCACCCAACGTGCTCTAGAAGGTGTAAGTCAACTACCCTGGCCAGCAAGATCTCCGGGTCTGTCCCCCATTGAGCATGTTTGGGACTGGATGAAGCGTCGTCTCACGCGGTCTGCACGTCCAGCACGAACGCTGGTCCAACTGAGGCGCCAGGTGAAAATGGCATGGCAAGCCGTTCCACAGGACTACATCCAGCATCTCTACGATCGTCTCCATGGGAGAATAGCAGCCTGCATTGCTGCGAAAGGTGGATATACATTGTACTAGTACCGACATTGTGCATGCTCTGTTGCCTGTGTCTATGTGCCTGTGGTTCTGTCAGTGTGATCATGTGATGTATCTGACCCCAGGAATGTGTCAATAAAGTTTCCCCTTCCTGGGACAATGAATTCACGGTGTTCTTATTTCAATTTCCAGGAGTGTATATGATAGTATATAGTGTAGATATGTCTACGTCATGCAGGAAACTGTTCATCGCTGCCGTACAGGGAAACTGCAGTGCGTCTACTGCGGTTCGAAAGGCGTCTGTGCTGACAGCACTGGGAACCCCGCGCAGCCGGCATCTTCGCAAAAGACAGAACGTTATAACTGGCCGCAGTCAGGCGCCATCGCGAACCACGCTATCTGCAGGGCTCGCCTTTTTCTGATGTGTGACGCTACGGTCGCCACCACAGGACGCCGTCTTCACATCTACACGCCTTCTGCAAATGTATCTCTCCGCGAGTCCTTTTTAAGATGCCGCACACCGGGTTCCACAGATGTCGGAAGAGTCATAGTGAAACGTTATTACTAGCAAAAGGCTATACAGTGATAAATGAATCATAGACATAGCCAGAATAAGTACACAATGCTCAAAGTTACGTGTATGTTCCCTAATTCAGTACGTTTTGTAAATAAGTGTATTGAAGTATTATTAACAAAAGTAGAGCCCCAAACCCTGCGCATTCAGGACGTCGTTAGGGAGCTTGGCGATTTTTTTTTTTATCACAGGTGCTGAATCAGCTATTCCTTTCAAATTTATTAGTATACGTCGTTACGCTACTCATTCGTACAGGGAATGGATCGCTGAACTGCAGGACATGGCTAGAAACTGCACTTGGCGAGTTCCATTTCAGAAAGAAATGTTTCGTGATGTAGTTATTCAGAAACTTCTGACATTACAATAGTCTGACGGGGTGAAAATAGAGACACGTAACTTTTTCTGACGTTACTTTGGAACAGATACTGTGTCAAATATGATCTCAGCGTTCACATATGTAAACTGATTATGTGACTACGTATTAATCCAGGTAGGACTTCTAGTCTTACCCTACAATTTTTAATTGCTTTTTGGACCGTAATATTACTGTCGCGATTTTAATATGTTTTATGGCATTTTGACATTTGAGTGTACAACAAACGATCCTGCTTACACAAATTATGACATTGTGGATATTGGGTGACGAGGCTTTATGTTAACAATTTGAACTTCTGTTCCTCTTAGATACATTTTCTATATTAAAAAGCTGATAATAGTTTCTATACAGGGAGATTCAGCTGTCAGTACTGATAGCTTCTGAGCAAATCACAGTGGCATCAAAAACCTCACACGAAATTTTCATATATTTTTGCTCGATAGGTGCAAACTATTAGTCTTGCAAATAAAATGAACAATGGAATTTTTCCGTTTTGTAGGAGATTCTAAGCAACCAGATTTTACGGACCTTACAAGACCTTCAGCCATAAAGACAGTACGATGCAGTATGAGACCCGCAGAAAATAATAATTACATTATATCAATAAGTAAGGCAGTTGCAGGTAATCTCATGTACCGATGGCTAACAAAACCAAATCTACAAATATATGGACAAGGGTATTAATAAACAAGTTAAAGTGAAACACATTTTGGAGACGAACCAAGCAGGTGGTTAATGCCATCTGGAAACCCCATTTACCAAGAGAACGGCCAGATTCAGTGCAGAAAGGAATAAGGCCAGATCAACACATTATTCCTTTTAACATAAACATGGTCGGGACTGTGGTAAGCGTCTGAACAGGTTAAACGGGGATAGGCTGCGACCCAGCAACAAAAATGAAATTCACCTCTGGTGAGACAGTGACTGGCTGAAGCCATATTTGGTGCAGCAGATGCAACGTGGTCGGGAGATCGCCCTCATATAAAAGCATTTTCAGCACTAAAATTTCCTAGATCTGTGTCTCGTCTCGTGGCATACCACACAAGTGTGTGGAAATAAGCGAGATCATTGAGAGCTTTGCTTTCTGCAAAGTGAGGATGATACGCTTCACGTATTGTGGCAACAGATAGCAAAGAGGTAGTTAATTATTCCTGCACGAATTTTTTCGAGCAAATAAATTGTGCATGTCGCTCTAAACCTTGGCAAGTTGGCAATAGCGATTATTTCGACTAGGGAAAGATTAATTTTCTATGGAACACAGGAAAGTTGAGTCAGAGTGACTTCAGTCTAGACCAGAGTAGGGAATTACCATTTCAGATCCAGCACAGATACATTGCCGTTGCAGATGCCACTTGGTTAAGTACCATTGTACATTAGGCTACAGTAAATGTTGAGTCTAGAATAGCGCACTCCAACTTGCATATGCTTTGACCATTGAATATAGAAAGCTATGATACTAACCTATCTTCACATGGAGTACATGAGACATTTTTCATTGGCACAAAAAGTTAATTTACTCTCCACTAACTCAATGCATTGACCAACTATGACAACATAGATGTAAATTAATTGATGAAGATTTTTAAACATTCTATCTTGTGATAAAAAAATTATGTGTAGAGATAACGATTTTAATAACTGTCAGTTCAATATGTCCAAGAGTTATATATTTCGTTATTGAGTGTCAAAAGTAATTGAACATGATTGTTGTGCATCACTTGACGAGAGACCGCATAGTTGACAGATTACATGTAGAATAAAAAAGGGGATAGCTGTTTTGTCTTTCTAGATTGAACCAAAAACTTTCACCTTTATTAATTTATGCTTTCTAGTTACATGTCAGCAACATTTTTTATGAGTTTTGTTATGATTCACATCTGATGTTAGGTGCCTTACAGGGGAAAGGTTCGTATTTATTTAGAATGACTTTTTGGCATCCTGGGCTTGAAAAGACAGTTCAGATGTTTTTTCCAATTGCGCACTAAGTGGTAAGCTAAGTTTGCACACGTAAGTACTCTCACTGTGCAGATTGAGAAGGTCAGATTATGACAAAATGGCGACCCTGCCACGATGCGAAATTACAGCATTCTGATAGATTGAGGATTTACTTTTGATAGGTACAGAACGACACAATTCTCCCAAACAATAAGCTCACGTAAATCGTAGAAGAAAATACAAATGTAAATGTGATTCAACTGCATAGTAAGTGTAGATAGAAGTGTATTCATGAATTTGTTATTTGCTGGAGCACCACATCGTTGAACTGGGTTTGTTGAGTTCTGACAACACCAGTACTCAAAAGTTTATACAAAAGACGAGGAAACGGGTTCAAATATTGAATATAGGACCTTGGATGATATTTTGGGGAAGAATCTTATGAAGCGATATTACCGCGTATTCAGGTTCGGAGAATTCGCGAACAGCAACGCTTAGTGGAACGCTCAATTTTGAAAGAAAATAATCGATTAAGACAAAGAGAAATCATGGAAGATCTTGATACGATCGAGGTGGACACGCAACAAGTATATCAGCGTGAACAACACGAGGCAAAACACGTAGAAATATCAAATGAGACCGAAAATGGAACACACAATGTTCAATAAGGCCCAAAGAATGGACATGAGGTCAGCGTTGCTAATGAATGAGACGCTGAGTCTGTAGATAGTCATTTACAGCTCATAGAACGAGACGTAATCATATTGAATCAGGCAGGCTTAAAATGGAATGAAAGGACGAGAGTTTGTGCTCCCACACTATGTTCGGAATTGAAGCAAACAGTTCATGAAGACGAGACAGGGAACGGATGCATCAGTTGGCAACTGGCAAAAATGTTTCAGCGTTTATTACAACAATCTCAGGAATCAGGAAAGTGTATAGAAGGGCGCATAACGCAAGGGCCAAAAGGATTAACACTGGAGCTGAAAGACGCTAACAAGGAAATGCCAAAAACGCGTGATAATATTCAAGGCCAAAGCGACGACGAAGGTGAAACATGTTATTGCTGAGACGACGTCTCACAAAAGAACGACAGAAGCAGTATCAAAGAAATTAGATGCTCGTATTTTAAAAATACAAGAGAAAAACAAACATTAGTTTCAACGGCTGAGATCGGAAGTTTTAAGTTTGATAGAAAGTCGTGGGGGCGTAGAAAGCGTTAGTGAGGGGACGCAGACGACGACAGAATCCACTTTAGTGTCGGTAGAAACTCTGTGAAGACTGCAAAATCAACAGTTGTCGATAATACGACAGAAAGGGTACGTGAAATTACGCGTGACATAAGACGGAAAGGCACATGTGGATGCCAGTCCGAAACCGCAAACCGCGAACGGGAAATTAGTCCATACCAGCGTATACCAGAACGTGACGGCAACTTTAAGGAACAGTGTGGATTGCGACCAGTTTTTGAAAAAAAAAAATGACAGGTCAGTCGGGAATAAAAGAGCGTGGGTTGCCGCAAGGTTCATTACGTCAAGCTCAAAGCGTGACATACGCTGATCAGACCATAGAGACGCGCCACAACCTGTAGGACGAATACCGACGAGTTACAGTTCGATGTCTAACAAGCCGGAGTTGCTTACACGTCAAGATACAGAGGCGGTAGTGGGCGTTATACACGCATATAGCGCAGTGAGACCTCCAAGTAATTCTACGGCAAAAATGTCACAGAATGAACAAAGTTACACAAGTTTGCATAGATTTGACGCAAACCTAGGACAGACTTCAAGTCTTCAAAACCAAGAAGGTACATAACAGAGAGAAGCGAGAGGTTTTGATGGTAACAACTTTCTTACGGTGCGGGAATACCAGCACTATAAGAAATCCAAGTATTATCCACTCACGCACATTTATTGGCCAGTTTAAGGTTGGAATACCGAAACATTGGCCATTGAAACATAAGTTAGATTTTATTTGCGCACATATGGAGGGAAGTGTTTTTTGAACTATGCCGAGGTAGCAGAAACCTGCGTTTCGTATGAGTCGTTTAGAGCTGCTTTTATAGCAGGATATTGGTCGCCTGAGGTGCAAGTGAGAATAAAATATGGATTACTACAAAATTTCTCATTCGAAAGTTCACGTGAGAAAACAGCAGTCAAATTCTTTGAGAATATGGCTAATAGGAGCCAATACTTAGATAACCCATGTAGCGACGGAGAATTGATTAAAATATGCAAAACGAAACTGCCAATAAAGTATCAACAAACCTTGACAGGATGTGGGGGTGATAATGTAGACTCTTTCAAAGGGATTTTGAGAGAATTTGGATTCATGTATGAAAACGATAATAATGGCAGCGATTATAGACCGGTATTGGGATATAATTCTGGAAGAAATGGAAATAATTACGGGAATGGGAGTAGTGGAAACCATAGCGTAATGGATATGTTTTTAATTCTGGTTGGAACAAATGGAATATAGACGAAAACACGAATGGAAACTGGAGAACCCGGGATAACTGACAGACTGACTTTAATCAGCGATCTCCAGGTCCATGGGGAGAAAGAAGATGGGTAGGTGGTGCGAGGATGCAGCCACAGGCAAATATTTCGTGTAATTTCCAGAGAAAATAAGCAAAGATGGAAGTTGGATTACGACTACCAAATCCTGAAAAGCGTGACGATTGACTGACGTCCGCAGCAATTAATAGTTAAATGTGTGATGTGCAGGCGTCGGAATTGGGAATAGGAACGATAGGCAGATCATCAAGGGTATCCGCACAGATACTGCAAATAGGAAGGAAGTCACAACTGAAGTGTTGGGAGATAGGTTGGATTCACACTGAAGATGGGTATGAACTCCCAGCATTACCTAGTAATGAACCATTTGATTAAGACGAAGCATTAATGTATATGGTGCAGATGTTTGATTCTGGACAAGACGAAGAATGATTTTCAGCAGGATAATACATATCCTACTGTAACCTGTAACGCTACGATTGATAAAGATGATAGTATTAACCGACAAAATACGACTAAAACAGGTAAGTGAGAAAAGAAGGAATTACGGATAAGTGCACATGATTAAAAGTTCGACACACTACAAGATCTACTAAAATCATTCCACAAAACTTTGGAAGAAAAGCAGAAAGAACCTGAGACATTGTGAATAGCGTGACTCAAACAAAATCGGGAAGAGCAAGCCGCTAATGGAGAGGAAAATGACAGAGAAAATATCCCATCTGGGTCGGAAAACGGACCAGAAAATAAAGTAAGTGAACAGCTTGATAAATCAGATTCAAATGTATACAGTTTTGGTGCATATGTGACACAGTACGGCAGTATTACCGAGACTATGTAACCAACGCACCACACACAGAAAACAGCGTCATAATAAATGACGACATAGCTGGAAATTTGAATCTGCAACTCTCAGTGGCAGATAACAACTATGAAAACGAGTTCAGTCAGTGTGCGAGTACAGACACATGTCCCCAGAATCTAAGTGTTAAGTACTGTCACACTTAAAGAATACTTTCCGGGCACTAAAATCCAAATTAAATGCGATTACACAGATGTGTGACGAGAAGACATGCTTAAAGGAAGTAGCAAGGTGTGAAAATGAGGATTTAAAATCTAGAATTGATACTTCAGAAGCTGCAGCGAGACTAAAGCTGGACAATTTAAATGGGGAAGTA
Organism: Schistocerca serialis cubense; assembly: GCF_023864345.2. NCBI lineage: Eukaryota > Metazoa > Arthropoda > Insecta > Orthoptera > Acrididae > Schistocerca > Schistocerca serialis. The sequence goes on along the minus strand of NC_064643.1, from coordinate 736,354,673 downwards.
CTTCCGAAACTCTGACATGGAGCATCAAATATTGATGGAAAATGAAGCAACCATGAATGTCCACAAACATCCAGTTGCGATGGAACATACAAACATACATCGGTTAAATTACGAAGTAACTGAATACATATTAATGGAGGAAGTCGAAGACGAGAGTCCTTCAGAGATTAGTCACATACTTCGTGTAACAGTCAAGGGTATTGTCGTTAAAGCAATAGTAGATAAAGGGATTGAGTTAACGGCTATATCAGAGCTGTTATTCTATTGTTGCAATTGTGACAATGACTGATTAGTTTTAAAAGCAGGAAAGGTGAAAGTACATGGATCAATTATGGGATGTTCGTCGACCGTTACAACGCAGAAAAGAATAGCATTTGACTGCCAGGGTCATGTATGAAACGAACACAAGATAGACCCAGAGGTGTTACGGGCCAAACATAAGTGGAAAGACAAGAAATCAGTTGACATTCGTAAGCATTATTTGCTGAAGAATGATGTGCTGTTCTACAGGCGCATTGGATAGGAATTCTTGCAGTAGTCATACGGAAATTAACCATGAATACTGTAATATAAATGGATCACAGATGATACAGCAAACAAATATAGGTATGTCTCAGGTAGCAGCATATCTCAAGAGGCAGATAGGAGGAGCTACAAACATGTAAATTTTCAGAAATAGGTACAATAATACTAATCATATGAATCGTCAAAGTAGGTTAGAAACAAAAAATAAAAGAAAACTAATTGCATGATATACTAATTAACTAACCTACACATCATCAATCCATGCTCATTCAAGAACTAAAGGAACTGTTATAAAATGAAGTAACTTAATGTGTAAATGATATAATTCTTTTGAAAAGACTAGAAAAAACTATTTAACCGTTCATTTTCTATTATTTATGTAAATAATCAAATGTAAAGCTCATTGTAAATTTAGTTAAAGAAACTTATAAGTAGTAGATAAAGTCATTGTAATCAAATGTAAGAAAGAAGACACACAAACAACGTCACTACAATTGGATGGGGAAGGAAACTAACTTGACAATAGAAGCAGAGAGTCGATGGAAAGCTACGGTCAGAGTGTGAGAGTTTTTACGACTGCACAATATGGCACTGACTACAAACCAGAGACAGAAGTAAGGAATTCACTGACTCACACTTTACATCAGTGCGGTGACCGAGCCACGTCTATTTTGAAGAATGTTGTACCATGCTCAACCCAATAGCGAAAGGACAGGGAAAACGCAGCAGCAGTGAAGGACAAAGGACACACACCAGCAAGGAAGGCGAAGCGACACCATTAGCTGCGACACGTAATAGCAGCAACGCTCAATAGCAAACTGTCAGTAACAGCTCCTTAGGACAACACCCTGGAAAAATAAACTACATATATTTCTCTGAATACCAGATGGAGACGCTGATAACTGAAAACAGATGTGTCACTTCCAAAATTATCTATTCACACTTGACCATATCTCATAACAACACTATTGGTAATCCTTCTGCAAAGCTTGCGCTGTATAACATATCCTATCCAAATACCCAAGAAGTTGCAAGTGCCAGGAAAGTAGACATGAAGACACAGCAAGTAATGAAGACAAGAAAGAGTCCCATGATTATGGCAGAAGACAGCAAGATTCCCTTCTAAATCCTACACCTTAAACCAGCATGTGGCAGAATCAACAGAAAAGCGGTCAAACCATTAAACATAGTAGGCATAATGGGGACATGAACATGCAGCAACCATTGAGGGGCTACACTTATCAACCTCAATGGCAACGACGCCAGTAAAGGACTTTGCCACCTATGTTGTCACATCATGGCATTCCCTTGGACGAGCAGTTGTCATCAGAACAACGCAACATGTAATGGACATGTAATGACATTCATGCTCGAACACTCAGAACTGTAAATGTTGATAATCTTCATCAACATCACGCAGAGTCTACAAGTGACTAGCAGCTTCAACCACAACTGATCGACAGCAGCATCGGGAAGTAAACCCAGTCCACAATTTTAAAGGGTAAAGTTTGTGAAGAAAGATAGTGATGCTTGTGACAAAGTTATTGTAATATTTTAAAGAGTGCAAAAGATAATCACTTCAGCAAGGATCTGAGATGCCTGTAAGTATGCAGTCGCACCCATACCACTAAGAATTTGTAAATTATGTGTTTCATTTCTACTGTACAATTTGATTTGTAAATTGTTGAAGTATGTTCATAAATGTACCATATTTTATATTTTGTATTTCATGTGTGTTTGTAAATGTACAATCAATCTAAAAGTGTTAATAAGAATTTGTGTATTGTAGAAATTTTGGAAACATGTGTCTTCAATGATAAATATTGTCACTGAATGTAAAGTTTATGTTAAAGTGTACTGAAATACGCAAAAATATTAACTTTTTTACATAAGTAATCTCACTTAAGTAAACACATGTCTGTTTATGAGGATAAATTGTAATATTGACGTAGCATTTAAGTGTTCATAGAAGATATAAGAGAAATGAATGCTTCCTTATCTTCACTCATCTTTCACAAGCATTAATATCATGAATGCTAGAGAATTGTGGAATGCCTGAAGTTATTGTAAAGAAAGAATCTAAAGGGAGGATGAACCATTTTAATAGAATTTAACGACAAGTACTAGTGAGGAAAACGTTGTAAGATTATTCAAATATCTATAAAGGACTGTAAAGCCAGATAATAATCATCTAAGTAGAAAATGTTGTCTAAAGGAATACATTTAAAAAAAAACGTTAAAACGTCAACATCTAGCGTAAGATATGGAAGTAGCTGGACAATGATTAAATTTATTTGACTTTATAATTTTGCTCTGCAATGAGCAGTGCCGCAACCATTGATCACAGAAGCACAAAATTTATTTGGAAAGGGCGGCATGTGTAAGGCGTCCATATTTCATGGGCCTTCCATGAGCTTCAGTCATAACGACAGTACAATACAGTATGAGACCCTCAGAAAATAATAATTATATTATATCAATAAAAGGAAATTGCAGTTAATATCTTGTACGGTACACTAACAAAACAATATTTAGCAATATATGGACGGAGGTATGAATAAAGAAGTTAAAGTGAAATGCATCTTGGAGACGAACCGAGCAGGTGGTTAGTGCCATCGTAAAACTCCATTTAACAAAATACGGCTGGGACCAAGGGTAAGTGTTTGCACGGTATTAACAGCTCTAGGCTGTGACCCAGCAAGAAAAATAACATTCAGCTCTAGTGAGACAGTGATTGGCTGAATCCATACTGGGCGACACAGACGCAACACGGTGGGGAGATCGCCATTACACAAAAACATTTTGAGAAATAAAATTTTCTAGATCTCTCTCTTGTCTCGCAGCAGACCACACAACTGTGTGGAAATAAGCGAGGGTTTTGAGAGCTTTGCTTTCTGCAAAGTGGGAAATATACGCTTCGTGTGTCATAGTGTCAGATAGGAAAGAGGTAGTTAATTATTCCTGCAGGAGTTTTTTCAAGCAGAGAACTTCTGCACTTCGCTCCAACACTTAGCGAGTTTGCAATAGCCATTACCTCTACTACGGAAAAATATACACGTTCTACAGAACATAAGAAAGTTGAGCCTGAGTGAATTCACTCAAGACCAGAGTAGGGAATTAGCGTTTCATATCCAGCATGGAGACAATGCCGTTTGAGATGCCGCTTGGTAAATTATCATCGCTCATTAGACCACAGTAAATTATGAGTCTAGAATTGCTCACACCAATTTGTGTACGCTTTGACTATTGAATATCAAAAGCTAGGATACTAACCTACCCTCACATTCAGTACATGAGAGATTTTTCATTGGTACAAAAACTACATATAATCTCCACCAACCCAATGCACTGGCCAGCTACGACAACATAGATGTAAATAAGTTGATGAAGATGTTTAATCATTTTTTTCTGTGATAAAAAGAGTTACGCATAGAGACAACGATTTTAATTATTGTCTATTGAATATGTGCTAGAATTACATATTTTGGTTTTGAGAGTCAAAAGTAATTGAACATGATTGTTGTGTATCGCTTGATCCCTGGAAGCACAAGTGTTAGTACACTCACTGTGTAGATAGAGAACACGGACAATGACAAGATTTAGTTTAGTTAGATTTTGTGCTGGTATACATTTTGTTTCGACGTCACATTTTTGTAAGTATTCAAGTGAAACGCGTTTGAAGGTCACATTTCTACGTTTTTCTTCAATAGTTCGATAACTACGGTCTCTTGTGAAAGCGTATACCAATATTGTTGTTGTGGTCTTCAGTCCAGAGAACGGTTTGATGCAGCTCTCCATGCTACTCTATCCTGTGAAAGTTTCTTCATCTCCCGGTACCTACCGGAAGCTACATCATTCTGAATCTGTTTAGTATATTCATCTCTTGGTCTCCCTCTACGTTTTATACCCTCCGCACTGCCCTCCAATACTAAATTGGTGATCCCTTGATGCCTCAGAACGTGTCCTACCTACCGATCTCCTCTTCTAGTCAAGTTGTGCCACAAATTTCTCTTCTCCCCAATTCTATTCTATAACTTCTCATTAGTTATGTGATCTACCCATCTAATATTCAGCATCCTTCTGCAGCACCACATTTCGAAAGCTTCTATTCCCTTTCTGTCTAAACTATTTATCATCCACGTTTCACTTCGATACATGGCTACAATGCATACAAATACTCTCAGAGATGACTCCCTAACACTTAAATCTATACTCGATGTTAACAAATTTCTCTTCTTCAGAAACGCTTTCCTTGATATTGCCTGTCTACATTTTATATCTCCTCTACTCTGACCATCCTCAGTCATTTTGCTCCCCAAATAGCCAAACTCATTTACTACTTTAAGCGTCTCATTTAATAATCTAATACCCTCTGCATCACCCGATTTAATTCGACTACATTCCATTATCCTCGTTTTGCTTTTCTTGTTACCAATATAAAACTTAACTACGTTAAATATTCCACAGAAAGGTCTTGTTCATTTTTTCTGTGGGACTAATAGAGTGCCCATAGCGAGCGAGAAAATATGAACATTTTGTGCATGTTATCTAAAAGCGTTGCATGTTGCATAAATCTGTGTGTAGGGGCACAAGAATCACCATATGAAAGCCAAATCTTTTAATCGCGTAAAATAAAATTGCGAGTTTCACTTTCAAGGGTGATTTTCTAGATCCACTGCTACAGCATAATATGGGTTGAGGTGTTAAAGCATGGCAATCCTGGTCTCATTGACATACTCGAAGCGTTCGATTCTGAGGAGGTACAGGACATCGCGCAATGAACTCAAACCCCAATATTGTTGCAGTGCCAACAGGGCCGCTAACAGCGGCGATGCACTAAACGTGGCACCCAGCCAGTTTTCCAGCAATTTTACGCACTCTGAAGCCTTGTGTCATGTGTTACGTATTTTTCAACCACAGTATTGTTATATCATAGAGTGAGGACGCTTCCATCGGCTTCGTGGGTCAGCACGTAATCGGAGTTGAAGTATATGCAGAAATCACCAAAAAGCATTTTACATTTCGGTGGTTTTCTTTTTCAGTTGCCACTGTACTTGTTTACTGGAACGCCTCCGTGTATGTCCGATAACGGTCAAGTGCCATGATAACGTGGATGAGCAGCAGAACATAACCGAAAACATTGTATTTTCTGCCAAGTGGAAACCACATTCTTCCATGAGACAGGACACACACGCGCATACACACACACACACACACACACACACACAGAGAGAGAGAGAGAGAGAGAAAGAGAGAGAGAGAGGGAAAGAGAGACAGAGAGAGAGCAAGAGAGAGATAAAGTATGCCTGCAGAAGTATTGCAGGGTAAAATCTGTCCCACATAAATGTAGAGTAGAGGAAATGGAAACCTATGTGATCTCACAATCTGAATTCTCAACAACTACTCCTGACAGTACACACAGGAACCGCAGACGCAAGGGTAACAGTAGCAAAGCAGTACTCAACGACAAAACTCTGTTATCCTCGAATTGGCGAACTGGAATAAGCTCAGTCACTCACAGTGCCAGGCGAAAGCAGTCCTCCAAAAGTCAGAACTGACAATCACATTCAGAAGACTAACTGGAAACTGTTCGTATTTTTACATACTTGACATCAAACTGTACCATTTGCTTTAGATACTGATGCTTCGTCCACTTTATTCAGACAGAATACATACGAGCGTTGAGGACATCCTATCTAGACAAATGATGCTGCACCTCGAGACCCGGAACGGTAAAAGTACCCATCAACGGGATATGCACTTCGTAAGTAAATTATAAGAAAGCCACTTCTTTAGTACCTCTCACCGTGGTTCAGCCGCACTCTGATCACAACGTTTTCGCATGGATGCATTTTATATGTTCGGATTGGATATTTAGGATACCATGCATGCTATAGATACTCAGTTTTCCCACGACAGCATCCAACAATTGTGTGAAAAATATGGAGATTTGTTCAATGCCACATTCAGAAAAAAAAAATTTCCAAGTACACTTTATGTACATTACGTTCTAAGGCAATACACAAGTAAAATATTACCATGCAAATCAGGTACGTCATACTATTTGCCATCAGGCCGTTTCTGAACTCAAAAGGTTGGAACAAACTGGAGTCCTGAAACCAATTTCTGGAATCAAATGAGCATCTCGTATAATTATCACTTGCAGGTCTAATGGGAAAATTTGACTTCCTGAAGATTTTGAAAAAATATTTGGAGCTTGTGTATCGACTCACGGGAGGATAATTATTTTCCAAAACTGCCAAATTCAGTGCTTACCCTCAAATTCCCCTGGATGAGACAAAGAAGAAAAATGTATGGTGGTCACACCGCACGTTGGCTTGTATCAATACCAGCATCTTCCCTTCAGAAGCGCATCTTCCCCTGCATTGTTTCAACGCTTTTTCGAACAAGTGACATCGAAATTACATCATGTTCAAATTATTTGGAGGACCTCGGTTTTTTCGGACAAAAACTGGACCAGCATCTGAAAAATTTGGAATCTCCTTATCAAGATTTTGCTCACGCAGGACTCAAGTGCAGTTTACAGATAATATCATTTTTAAATACCGGAGCTGAGTGTTTGGGGCACCTTGTCCATCGACAGAGGATGTACATGCCATCCAGAGACTACGGAGACTACCATCGCGAAAATCGTATAAGAACTACAAGCAGATCTCGAAAAACTTACATGCTGCACATTAAAAGCATTCCGAGCGCACGAAAACTGCCGCTCCTTTGCATCGCCTTTGACGTGAAAATTTTCTGTTCCAGTGGACTGGAGAGTGCGAAAAAGCATCTTAAAAGTTTCATCTCCTTGTCGCTCATATCTTGATCTTTACAATCCGCAGAGAAAGGCAGTCTTAGCAGTTGATGCATCGTCACAAGGAATAGGAGCATTTTCATCACATCCCGTGGAATTAGCGTTTACTCATCATCTACGACCTCTCGAAATTTTAATGTGTGTGTCACTGACTGATCATTTCTGGAGCTCAAAGTGGCTAAGGATTGTCGAGGCACACAGTAAATATTCGTTTGTAATTTTAATGAATTCGACGACAAGCGCCAATGCTATCAAAGCACACGCTGCTGCCTTACGTTTAGAAGGTTTTTCTCAAACTACTGTTTCAAACTGAATGAAATTTTCACTCTGCAGCGGAGGGTGCGCTGGTATGAAACTTCCTGGCAGATTAAAGCTGTTTGCAGGACCGAGACTCGAATTTGGGACCTGTTTCAGACGTTGGTCCACAATTTCCATCAACAATTTTGTTAAGACATGGGGATTCAACATACCCAAACGGCTACATTTGTAACACTATTATCGATTTTCTATAACTGCCTTGTCTAACGCCTTTGTTTTTTCTTTGTTAACATGACTTTCTTATCACCAAGGTCTTTGATGTAACGACTGTGTTTAATGTTTTATTCATTATTTATGATCATTTACCTAACTGTAATTACTCTTTGGATGTAATTCTGAAAGTTTCTGATGAATGAAAGCGCTAAAACTTAACATGTAATAAACTTTCACGCATAGTGAAAATACATTTGTAATCATGGAAAACTTCGAGGGAAGTCCCTCCGCAACCGAACTTCTTAGGCGGGAACAGAAAAGGTGGATCTGGCGATCGAAGTGCCTAGCTCCTTTGTGGCAATAGTCAGTCGTTAGCCAGCACTCGAAGTGTTCGCAACTTGCGAACTGAACGAGCCAGGAGAACTATAAGATCTGATAATATAGCTCCGGATGTGGACGTGATCTGACTTACTATTCATGACTGACTTTGGCTTGCTCTGTACTATGAAAGTTCGACGCTAAGAACAGATATTTCAGAGGTAGCAACGCAGCAGGTGCCATGGATACTTTTGGTGCCTTTCTTGAATAGCCATAGGAGATCGACACTGCCACCACATTCATCTCAAATTTTCAGTTGAGTACTGTATAACTGCATAAGTCAGTTATGAGATACCTTTTTCAATAATAAGTTTGTGTTTCGTAAACTTTATCTTGAGCCACTGTATTTTATCCTTAGTCGCTTACGTAGATAGGGTCGTATCTGAGGCGCTACGATAATTCCGTGTACCCTATTTCACTGAACTGCAACAGATGTTAATATACTTTGTAGAGTTGTAATGTCCATAATTATTTAGTAAGAATAAATTCCGAAATGCTCCACCTATTTTATATAGCTGAGCAATCAAAGTTTCATCACAGTACAATTACTTAGAGAAGATTTAAAGTATTCAGTTTGAATATTCATCCTATTGAAATAACAGTGTTTATTATTTCATGTGTTGTCCCCTAAACATTGTTTGTAATGTTGTGTTGTGAGTAAAACGTTCAGCCTGGATCGAGTCTAATGGTAGATTCGTTTCTTGTTCCCCATGTTAATAGTTGAATAACAGTATTCACGAAGAGCAATTTTCATTCTCATAATATGTGTGTACTGTAATAAGCAGACAGCTAGTCTAATTACATTAGATTCAGCTATCTCATGTTCCATCTGAGCTACATAGCGTAAGAATGTGAATGTTCCTTGAGAATGCAAACAATAATAAGTATAAATGGTACAATTAATTGAAAACTATTTCATTATAATAATTTCTAGTAATTAAACAGACAAAAAGACAAAGTTACTAGTGCGGCACCATTAGTAATTATTTACCTACAATGATCATTATCTTCCTACGTAATGTAGAGGTATTAAATATTGAGGGGAGCCAGTTATTGCCTAAGCGTAATAACAATCCTTCTGTGTAGTCGGTTTCAAATTGCTGTTACATTACTTGATAAATTGTGCTACTGCCTTGTATCTTACCAGAAAAAGTAATTTTAGTATCAAATAAAGTTTTTCCCAATAGTCTAGTTTCTTTATGGACCGTGGCAGGACTTGGCACAACTTTGCCTGATTAGGTTAGCGACCATTTCCTTTTACGTAATTTTAGTTTACTTGACTACTAATTGATCCTTGATTCGTTTCCCGTATGTTCTGCTACTGCTTCGTTTCTATAGAAACCCTTACAGAAAGAAAAATTGTCGTACACCTTCCCATTACGCACAATACCGGTCATATATGTAACTTTTCACAGGAGTATCATTGTTGATGTATTTACCATTTACTTGTAGCCGATGGTGATTGACGTGGCGACTGTGACAGGACATTCTTTAGACTCTTGCGCAGTAAAATACAGACAATATCTTGTGTTCCAAGTTCGAAACAAACGTATTATGGGCACAGGATGTCCAGCCGTATGATCATGCAGAAAATCCAATAAAGCAAATAATAGAAAATATTACGGACATTTACAATGTAAATTGTAATTCATATTCGATATTGAAATAGACACAAAAACAGTAGTAGATCAAAATGGGCAGAGCGAGACGGTACAAGACTCATCGAAAATCGTCGTGGAGTCCGACAGCAATTATCGAAATGAATTCACAGGAAGTGCCACAGAGCAGCCACAGGCGTCTGTAGCATACAACGGGAACGTAAACGATGAAATTCCCGCCACAAAAAAGAAACTAGAGAACGTAACAAACGAGAAAAATTCACATCGAAAATAATGGTTGTGCGAATGAATCGGTTGATATGATCAGTTTTCCACAAACGGAGAAAGAACCCGTCGAGGAACATAGGTAGAATCAGAACGTGAAGGTACGGTGGAGCAGAACACTGAAAAATATTTGAGCGGAATATGATAAAATTTTTACCTACACGAATTAAAGCACAAAGTAGCAGCTCCAACAGTAAAACTATGGAACAACTTAGTGGTTTTGAGAATCAGCTGAAAACACAAGCAAGTGGTATTAATAACCTTAATAATTAGCTGAAAACGCAAGCTGATATCATGAAAACACAGATCGTTAAAACCGGCAAACATATTGTAGAGGTGAACATAACAGCAGGCACTTTAAGTACTGTATTAACGGAAACGAAACTTGAAATAAGTACCAGAAATACAATGTTGCCACTACGCAGATGCAGATCTATGATGTCGACAAAAGATTTCATTTAAAAATCATAACGATTCCAGCAACTGTTGAACCTTTACTTGTAATGAAAATGGATGAAAAAGTCTTCGGTTTGAAAACCGAAATTGTTGACGATTGTAGAAATGAAGCCTCGTATTTGAGAAACACAGTGATTGATTCGGAGAAAAAAAATAAGCAGTCGTGAGGTTCTAGGCGCTTCAGTCCGGCACCGCACTGCTGTTACGTTCGCAGGATCGAATCCTGCTTCGGACATGGAAGTGTGTGATGTCCTTAGGTGCGGTAGGTTCGAGTAATTCTAAGTCTAGGGAACTAATGACCTCAGGTTTTGAGTCCCATTGTGCTTAGAGCCATTTCAACCATTTGAACCGTTTGAAAAAATAAGCATTGTTGTTGTTGTTGTTGTTGTGGTCTTCAGTCCTGAGACTGGTTAGATGCAGCTCTCCATGCTACTCTATCCTGTGCAAGCTGCTTCATCTCCCAGTAACTACTGCAACCCACATCCTTCTGAACCTGCTTAGTGTATTCATCTCTTGGTCTCCCTCTACGATTTTTACCCTCCACGCTGCCCTCTAATACTAAATTGGTGATCCCTTGATGCCTCAGAACATGTCCTACCAACCGATCCCTTCCACTAGTCAAGTTGAGCCACAAATTTCTCTTCTCCCCAATCCTATTCAATACCTCCTCATTAGTTATGTGATCTACCCATCTAATCTTCAGCAATCTTCTGTAGCACCACATTTAAAAAGCTTCTATTCTCTTCTTGTCCAAACTATTTATCGTCCATGTTTCACTTCCATACATGGCTACACTCCATACAAATACTTTCAGAAACGAATTCCTGACATTTAAATCTATACTCGACGTTAACAAATTTCTCTTCTTCAGAAACGCTTTCCTTGCCATTGCCAGTCTACATTTTATATCCTCTCTACTTCGACCATTATCAGTTATTTTGCTCCCGAAATAGCAAAACTCCTTTACTACTTTAAGTGTCTCATTTGCTAATCTAATTCCCAGCATCACCCGACTTTATTCGACTACATTCCATTATCCTCGTTTTACTTTTCTTGATGTTCATCTTATATCCTCCTGTCAAGAAACTGTCCATTCCGTTCAAATGCTCTTCCAAGTCCTTTGCTGTCTGACAGAATTACAATGTCATCGGCGAACCTCAATGTTTTTATTTCTTCTCCATGGATTTTAATGCCTACTACGAATTTTTCTTTTGTTTGCTTCACTGCTTGCTCAATATACAGATTGAGTAACATCGGGGACAGGCTACAACCCTGTCTCACTCCCTTCCCAACCACTGCTTCCCTTTCATGTCCTTCGACTCTTATAACTGCCATCTGGTTTCTGTACAAGTTGTAAATAGCTTTTCGCTCCCTGTATTTTACCCCTGCCACCTTCAGAATTTGAAAGAGGGTATTCCAGTCAACATCGTCAAAAGCTTTCTCTAAGTCTACAAATGCTAGAAACGTAGGTTTGCCTTTCCTTAATGTAGCTTCTAAGATAAGTCGTAGGGTCAATATTGCCTCATATGTTCCTATATTTCTACGGAATCCAAACTGATCTTCCCCGAGGTCGGCTTCTACTAGTTTTTCCATTCGTCTGTAAAAAATCGTGTTAGTATTTTGCAGCCGTGACTTATTAAACTGATAGTTCGGTAATTTTCAGATCTGTCAACACCTGCTTTCCTTGGGATTGGAATTATTATATTCTTCTTGAAGTCTGAGGGTATTTCGCCTGTCTCGTATATCTTGCTCACCAGATGGTAGAGTTTTGTCAGGACTGGCTCTCCCAAGGCCGTCAGTGGTTCTAATGGAATGTTGTCTACTCCCAGGGCCTTGTTTCGTCTCATGTCTCTCAGTACTCTGTCAAACTCTTCACGCAGTATCATATCTCCCATTTCATCTTCATCTACATCCTCTTCCATTTCCATAATATTGTCCTCAAGTACATCACCCTTGTATAGACCCTCTATACACTCCTTCCACCTTTGTACTTTCCCTTCTTTGCTTAGAACTGGGTTCTCATCTGAGCTCTTGATATTCATACAAGTGGTTCCCTTTTCTCCAAAGGTCTGTTTAATTTTCCTGTAGGCAGTATCTATCTTACACCTGGTGAGACAAGCCTCTACGTCCTTACATCTGTCCTCTAGCCATCCCTGCTTATCCTTTTTGCACTTCCTGTCGATCTCATTTTTGAGACGTTTGTATTCCTTTTTGCCTGCTTGATTTACTGCATTTTTATATTTTCTCCTCTGATCAATTAAGTTCAATATTAAATAAATTAAAATAAGCATACAGGTAAATATTAGCGAACATAAGTGCAACTTCAGAAGATTCAAGCCAAAATTGCATTTCTTGAACAGAAAATAAGAGACAATCCCAGTTGTGTCAGTGACAGGATACCTTACAATGCACTATTAGAGGTTGAAGTAGGCTTTTATCCTGCCAAAAAAACATATTGACTGGGACCCACTCTATCTTCTTAAAAATTGCGACAGTATTTTTCCTGAATTTAACACATCAGGAAAAAACTAACGTAGTTATCAGTGAACTAGCAGGTGATGCTAAACGATGGGGCCTAAATCTGAACACTGATCAGATGACACACAAAGACAAGAGCGGATATGGGGATCATTCATAGTGACTTATTGTATGACAGTAGGGGCAGGAACTCTACGGAAGATTTCTGCAAATCCTGGTACCGACAATTGACAATCTTAAGTAGATGATCCGAATCAGAGATTATTTGAAAGCTACATAAAAAGCTCGAAGAGGATTCAAAGAGACACGTAGGAAGCACTCGGAAAAGCTTTTCTGCTTTTCTAGAAAGATAGACGACGAAGATTATTGGCGAATTAATCGTGACTATCGCCAGAATAATAACAACAGGGGTAATCAGAATGGCAACGAACAAAATGATGGCGATAGGTATAGAGAGGTCAGTTCTTTCTTTCTAGGTTCTATGTTTGTCTTCAGTTCTTGTTTCGAAATTGCTTCACCAGGTGGTACAAAACAGCATCTCTCAAGCATCAGTTGAATTCTGTTACTTCAATACACTCGTCATCCGAGTTCTCTTCTATATCTGACTATTTTGGGTCAATGTTCGATTGAAACAGAAACGCATGTCATATAGACGTGTTAATGTCCTCAGCTGACCTTTTCTTGAGTCTTAAGTACTCAGAATCGCGGCTTTCTCCTAATGTTATTAGTTCTTTGTCTTTCACAGCTTGCTCTTTGTCTGAGCTGTCAATCTCATCAGTTCTAACGACGTCTAACTTCGGATATCGTGTAGCGATCGTGAACGTCAATAATTCGTAAACAATCGTCTGCATTTACTTCTTCCTTCCTATTGACAGCAGTTTGTTCTACTGGCGATTCTTTAGTAAGGAATGCTTCGTCAGCATCGCTGAGGAGTTCATATTATTCCATTCTCCTCAGAGCGAGCGCTTTCCTTTTCTTCGTGTTAATCTCAGTATTATTGGCAGATTGCTTACTTTAAGCAACGTCCTTTCCTCAGTATTTGGCACCTATTCACTGATTCCCGCTCTTGAGTTGTGTGACTCCGTATTATTCTCGACGTCCGTTTTCCTCTTTTCACCACCACCTAACATTTCGGTCGAATATTTCCTTTTGGAATTCTCTCACATGCATTGCTTTAGCCCTTGGTACAGGTCATCGACCTGTTAGCACCAACTTGCTATCCCCGACAACTCATTTTTCACAATTTTTATCATTTATAATGTTGTCGGTACTTTCATCCTCGCCTACGAACATATTAACGTTTTCTCTTGACAGAGTGTCGTTATCTGCCGAAGTGGGTGCATTGCATTCTACTGGGACGCATTCATTCTGTATTGCTGCCGTAACTACAGCTTCCATGGGGACAGCTAATTGGTATGACTTATTCCTTACCAGCAGGCGCTCTGTCCGCCAGCAGTTATGTGTTTCGTCGCCTGCCTGCCGTGATTCATACCTGAGCACATCTGTCGCTTCGCTTGCAACGGTTTGAGCTGCTTCGTAGTCCTTCTCTTGCGTGCTAAATTCATTACGTCTGCGCCTGAATTGTTTCTTACGTTTGGGCCTTGAACATATATCTGCGTTAGTTTGGCCCGCGACATACTCGATCTTTAGTTTTTCACGTGGTTGCTGTCGTGGTCATATCACCATGCAAATCCTCCAACGTGTGCAGCTCAAGAACTTCCACCTTTGCTCCTACGGGTTCAAGTCGCCAAAGAATAAGAAATCCCAAAACAAAAAGTGCCCCCAGGTGTAGTTAAAGAATACGAAAACAACATTCCTTGGGATAAAATTAGACCTCTTTTTATATTTTATGGTAGGATAAGGAAAATAAAATTATACTGTGCACAACGGCAGATAATGCCACCATATTTAGAGTGTGGGTCAGGTTTATTTCCAAATGTAGATGTAATTATAAAGCCCCATTTGAAATGCAACGAACTTCTCATAGTAACACATACTATCTGGTGTACCCTTAAATCGAAGATTCCTCTAAGTGCTCGTAATATAGCGGATCTGAAACCTTATGTCCACGAAACAGAATAAAGAGGAGCATTGTTTGGAAACATGCCATGAACAGTATGTACTGTATTATAACATGTTTATTCTTACAAACTGTGTTTTGCAAGATATTTTATAGTTTAGTGAGGACTTAGTGTTATTGCCTTGCTAATATGTCTTTCGATTTCACATTCTTGAAATGTAACTGCGTAGAGACAGAAATGGACATTCGAAAAACGTGAAATGACTTGCGAAACGGCAGTGTCGCATAAAGAGTTGCAGCTTAATCAAATGGAATGGCAATATATGAAATAGACAGCATACTTTCTTGCTAAGTGAATAGAGCAGGAAGGGGTGTTTCAAAACGACTGCCATAAATGTCAGTGGCCAGCCAAGTGATGCGTTGATAAACTAATTTTATAAATGAAAAATTTGGACTGTACTCCCTCAAATACTGAAGAACCTGTAAAGTAATTTATGCTTATCGTAAATAGGGCTGCATTATTTTTGTTGAAGTACTAAAGTATTCACACATCCAGAGAACCGCTTAAATCTTGCGTAGGATTTTGAAAACGATAATAATTTAGAAAGTTAAGGTTTTCATTAACTCATAATAAACAAACTGCTTAAAATTTCTTGTAGTTAACTGTAAATAATGTACAAAATTTAAGTAATTTTTATGTAAATGTTTGTATCAATTTTACCGTCTGTATTTGTGTATTATGTGTTCTATCGTATTTATGTGGCATTCTCAGTTCAATGTACCCATTATTATCCACGGCTCTTTGTAACAATGAATTTCTTCTGCGCTGGGAAATGATATGCAAAATGTAACTAATCTTTTCCTTACGTTCGCATATACACTTATTTTTTTCGTCGAAAACTGTTTGAGCCGTCAGGGGTGTTTCACTGATGTATCACTAACAGGAAACATCACTAGAACATACAGAATGTGTGGCACTAAGATGAGTATTAACTGTAATTGTCTTATCTAACTTCCTGGTCTGTTTCTCCTTGGAGTGTCTTCTGTGTCACTACGTTCTTTGATGTAACATCTGTGTAAACGTTTTATTCGTTATCTACGACCATTTACGTAATTTTGATTACTGTGTGGATGTAATTTCAAAGTTTACTTGTAACACTGATTCACGCATAGGGAAACTAGGTTTGTAATCATGTAAAACTCAGAGGGAAGTCGCTCCGCAACGGAACTGGCTAGGCGGGAATAGAAAAGGTACATCTGGCGATCGAGCTGCAAAGCTACTTTGTGGCATGCGTCAGTCGGTGGCCCAGAACGCAAAGTGTTCGCAGCTTGTGAACATTACGAGGCGATAAGTTCTGCAAGATTATAAAATATATGTAGCCTCGGATGTCGACGTAATTTGACTTATTATTCGTGACATATCTCCGCTTCGTCCGTACTACGAAAATCCGACTTTAAGAACAGAATTTTCACATTTTTCCAAGTTAGTAGTGCTCCACCATTAGTAGTAATTTACCTATAATGATCATTAGCTTCCTACTGCCACCTACAGATTGTGAGAGTTAACTGAGAGTCAGTTGTTGCGTAAACGTATTAAAACTCCTCGTGTGTACTTCATATCACATCGCTATTACATTAGTTGTGAAATTGTGCCACTGTCTTGTATTTGATCAGAAACAGAATTTCATTATGAAGTAAAGTCAACCCCAAAACAGTTAACTTTCTTTACGGTCCTTGGTAGGGCTTGGTACAGCTTTGGCTGCTTATGCTGGCGATCGTTTCTTTTTACACAATTACAGTTTATTTGATTACTAAAAGAACTTTGATTCAATTTCCATATGCCCTGCTACTGCTTCCCTTCTATAGAACTACAAACTCCTCAGACAAACAAAGAAATTCCTAAATTTTTAAATTACTACGATCACGTGCAAATAAGTTGTCTTTCACAGAAGTAATGTTGTCGGTATATTGCTGAGTTAGTAGTAACCCGTAGTGCTGCACACTCTCTGCTCATTCGAAAACTGATGACAAACGTTTCGTTGGCAAAGAGTCAGATATTCAAATTTCGTGCATGGTATTCGCGGGAATATGCTTTCTTATTGTTTCTCAGCATTTTTCGCATTCGGCCTTGTCGTAATGCTTCGCCGGCAGGCTTCCGTCGACGGCACGAAAACCAACTTCCTTTTCGCCATTATTGTGATCCTGCAGCAGCCTTGTACTTTTCAAAAACTTTGCCTGCTACCCAAACTGCTGCCCCCAAGGAATCTGGACGGTCCCTCACATTTTGGTGCTTGCGTCCGCCAGCGCTTTGTTTTATCGGTTTTTTGTTTACCGCACGAAGATTTCTACAAAGTTAGACTAATATGTTCCTTGTACGATGTTATTACTACCCAATGAGTATACAGTGATGATTGTATCAGATATATAGCTGGAATGACCTCACTGTGGTCAACGTCATGTATACATTTTTTTTTAATTCTGTGCATCTTTCGAAATTATAAAAAATGTATGTAAGCATGTACGAATGTATGTTCCACATCCTCTCCTGCTCCACTAGAATGGTCTCAACGAAAACTGGCACACATATGTTCGGATAACGTAAGGGAATACTGCCGGAGGACGTCGTGGACAAGCGCCAATATTTCGACAGAAGCTCATCCTGCCATTTTCAAGCCAGAACTACAGCAAGTAAGAGCTGTGCAAGGGAATTTAAAACATCTACTTTCAGAGAAACTCCGAGAAGATAACACTGGCACATCCTGTAAAATTGAGCGCCGTCAATACCAAAAAGGTTGCTGTCGTAATAAGTTACCGTTAGTGAAATTAATTATCAACTGGTGAAGTAGCATAAACTCCGTTCCTCTGGTTATCAACAAGGAAGAGAGCTAGATTACGTGCAGGATTTAGATAAAACCACCTTCGCTTTTTTTAAGGCTACCTTCAACAGTTCTTTTAATAACACTACCCCAGTAGCTGAAAGTGCATGCCAGAATCTCCGTGTTGTTATTGTATATGCGTTTGTGCCGCCTACGCTCAGTACATATGTCCTTCACAGTCCTGGTAGTCTGAGCAGTATATGATGTGCGACAACTGCAAGGAATACGGTAGACACCCACCATGCATAAACCAAGGTCATATTTTACTGAACCTAAAAGGACCCTAATCTAATTCCTGAAAAATATGAACAACTGAAACAGCAATCCCGCTTGGAGACTAGGAGTAAGGCAGATCGTCTGTTGACTGGATCATGTCCACACGAGAGCAATATCACAGCAACCGAGAGGGCTCTCTTACGTTCGCTTAGAGTTGATCCGGGCATTTCCACCTTTGTTTTGCACAAGTACGCCTACTTTCAAAAGATGCAGTGTTTGTAGTCTGTTTGAGCGTATCGCAGGATCGGTGCTGACAGTACAATAAGTCATGAGAGAAAGACTAACAGCCTCATGAAGAAAATTTTCTTATCACAGGAGGCTGTCAGGGGCTTATTTCTTATTTTCTCTTCTCATAGGTTGTATGACGTCCCAGAGGTCCACAGGGAAATGGTTCCTCTTCGTCCAGTTGTGTGTGAGAGTGTTGCCCCGACAAGCGTGTAGCAAAACACCTTTCTACTCTGTTGATCCTAATAGTAGGTCGGTGGGACCACCACATTAAGACATCGGCGGATTTCTTACGTCGATTAGAAGGCAAGCTTTTGTATAATTCTGATATTCTAGAATGTCACGAGATGCTCTCTCTCTCTCTCTCCAATCGTGTTCCTCGGTCTGATTCGTTACGGCTGACTGAGGTTAGGTTTGATGCTGAATTGACGAACTCATTTCGACTTGACCTTATTGTTGACTTGCACTTAGATTTTTTGAGTGCCCAATATTATGAGCAGATATATGGAGTTGCGTTTGGAAGCTCGTTGTCCACTATTATTGCCAATTTGTTTATGGAAGATTTCGACGAATTTGACTTGGAGTCGACGGCTTTGAAACCTGTGTATTTTTTCGTATATGCACACGACACTTACACTGTTTGGCCTCGTGTGAATGAGAATTTGGACGACTATTTCGAACACCTGAATTCAATCCACTCGAATATTTTCACGTTGGCGATGGAAAAGGATGGAAGGATGACTGTCTTCCGTTCCCTGGTCAGGAGCAAGGTGGATGGTACGTTGCGAGATGTCGTTTATAAGAAGCAAACTCACACTGACGTGCATCTGCAAGCTGATAACTGTCACCCTCGGGCTCAACGTGAACGGGTACTTCGTACATTGGTTCACAGGGTCCGTGTCATCCCGCGCCCTGAGGGTTTGGCAGCTGAGCTAGCCCATTTTGACGTCAGAATGGCTTTAGTGAAAGATGGATTAGACAAGCGTTGCGCAGTTTACCTACTGTGCACCGGGTGCGTGATGACAACACCGAGGCGGCACAAAAGCCCACGGCCTTCTAGCCTTACGCAGGGAGCGTCTGAAACAGGATTGATCGTATTTCGCGGAAATATTATATGCAGTGTATTTTCGACCATCATCTAGGACCAGGGTCCGTTTATCTTGCGTAAAGGAAGATCTTGGTTTGCATAAGGCGAGTGTCTACGGTAATCCTTGTAACGGTCACACGTCATACAATGGTCAGAGTATCAGGACCTTGGAGGACCTGTGTAGCGAGCATAAGCAACACAGACGTGTACAAAATACCAAGAGAATCCGGTGTTGCAGATTATGGCCTTGGCGCCAGTCATTCCATGGAATATAACGAGATTCTGGCATGTACTTCCAGCTGTTGGTGTAGTTTTATTAAGGAAGTTGATGAAATTTAATTCGCAAATAACTTTATAAACAGAGATGGTGGTTTTTTTTTTTTAAATCCTGCATGCTATCCAGCACTCTCCCTTGTCGAAAAACAAAAGGGCTGAGGTTATGCTGTCTCACCCGTTGTTCACTAATCTCACTATCAATCACTTACGACGCCAGTCATCTTTGGTTTGTGATGGCGCTCATGTCTACGGTGTGTGTGCGTGTTATCTTTCCAAAGTTTCTCTGAAAACCGAAGCTTTAAATTTCTTTGCACAGCGTTTATTTGCTGCAGTTTTGCCTTCAAAATGGAGGTATACTTCTGTTGAAATATCGACGATTGTCAGCGACGTCACCCCGCTGCATGTCCGTAAGATATTTGGATACTCTATATTCCTGGAGAGACTCAGGTCTCACTTTGATAAACATGTCTTTTTTATCTGGAAAGAATCACTGAAGGGGTAATAATCGCACACTTATTAAAGGGATGGGAGTGAAAAAGCGGTGCAGCCTACCATGCGACAATACCTACACTTTGTTCACACAGCAGTTGAGATTGAGTGCACTTCCAGATTTGCGACAAGCCTTACACATAACTTGGAAACTTTAGGAAACTTTTCGCATTGACGAGTCTCACAACAAAAAGAAATGAAAAAAAATTATTCCTTACTACATTTTCGCTGTTCATTCTGTATGACTGCCACACGAACCATACCGACTTATTACTCCTTCACTACTAATTGTAGTCTTGACACATTTGCAGCTAGTATTTACATGTACCTTTGACTCGCATCATGCAAAAATTTAAATTTATTACTTCTTTCATATTAATTCTATTCAAAACACTTTCGCATGCAATATCCACATCTTCATCTGAATATACCATTGTTTGACACATATTGCACGATATATGACGTCAAATGCTGTGAAGCATAAAAACTGCAACATCATGTGTGACAAATTAATTTATTGCTTCTTTGCTACTGACTCTATTCGCAACAAATTTTGCAGACAGCATCCACATAGGCAGCAGAACGTCCTTAGAAAAATATATCATCGTACGACTCAAATTTCAGGAGATATGGCGTTATGTTGATGTTTTTGTTGTGGTCTTCACTCCTGAGACTCGTTTGATGCAGCTCTCGATGCTACTCTATCCTGTGCAAGCTTCTACATCTCCCAGTACTTACTGCAACCTACATCCTTCTGAATCTGCTTAGTGTATTCATCTCTTGGTCTCCCTCTATGATTTTTACCCTCCACACTGCCCTCCAATGCTAAATTTGTGATCCCCTGATGCCTCAGAACGTGTCCTACCAACCGTTCCCTTCTTCGTGTCAAGTTGTGCCACAAACTCCTCTTCTCCCCAATTCTATTCATTACCTCCTCATTAGTTATGACGTCATAAACTCTGAAATACTTGTGAAACTGCCGCATCATACATGACATTCTAATTTGTTCACGGTACATTTTGCAGACAGAAGGCAAATATACAAATTGATTTGCCTGCATAATTATATAATTTAATACAACTTAATAATAATACATTGACGTTCTATAGTTCAGGAGACACGATCTTATAAACATTGGGCTACATTAAAATGAAACTAATCAGGGGAAATATGTGTAGAAATTCTCGTGTAGCTTATTAAATATGTGTGAACTATATCTGACATGTGCGTATGTTGACTATGTCACGGAATCCTAAACCACTGGAACTATTTTGGTTACAATATGGAAATAAATACTATAGAGGTAAGAACCTCCAGTCTGCTATTGGGATGAGTGTGGTAACGTGAAGAGAGGAGATGGACAGACAGGAAGGGAGAAGAAGGACATTGGCATGGTCAAGAGGAGGAGGGTATGGGCGAAGTTACGGGACGGGGACGTGGAGAGAAACATCGGAGAGAAGAAGATCTACAGAAAAGTGGAAAAGGAGGATAGACATCTACATCTACATGGTCACTCTGCAATTCACACTTAAGTGCCTGCCAAAGGGTTCATCTAACCATACTCATACTACTTATCTACCATTCCACTCTCTAATGGCGCGTCGGAAAAAGGAACACCTAAATCTATCCGTTCGAGCTCTGATTTCTCTTATTTTATTATGATGATCATTTTTCCCTGCGTAAGTGGGTTTCAAAAAAATATTTTCACATTCGGAAGAGAAAGTTGGTGATTGAAATTTCGTAAATAGATCTCGCTGCAAAGAAAACCGCCTTTGTTTCAGTGACTGCCAACCCAACTCTCGTATCATATCAGTGACACTCTCACCCCTATTGCGCGAAAACATGAAACGAGCTGTCCTTCCTTGCACTTTTTCGATGTCCTCCATCACTCCTACCTGGTAAGGATCCCACAACCCGCAGTAATATTCCAGCAGAGGACGGACAAGTGTAATGTAGGCTGTCTCTTTAGTGGGTTCGTCGCATCTTCTAAGTGTTCTACCAACAAAGCGCAGTATTTGTTTCGTCTTCCCCACAATATTATCTATGTGGTCTTCCAATTTAAGTTGCTCGTAACTGTAATTCCCAGGTATTCGGTTGAACTGACAGCCCTTAGATCTGTGCGATTTATCGTATACCTAAAATTTACCGGATTTCTTTTAGTACCCATGTGGATGACCTCACACGTTTCTTTGTATAGTGCCAATTGCCTCTTTTCGCACCATACAGAAAGTCTCTCTAGATTATTTTGTAATTGGAATTGATCGTCTGATGACCTTACTAGACGGTAAATTACTTCGTCATCTGGAAACAATCGAAGGGGGCTGCTCAGATTATCACCTAGATCATTTATGTAAATTAGGAGCAGCAGAGGGCCTATGACACTACCTTGCGGAACGCTAGATATCACTTCTGTTTTACTCTATGATTTACCGTCTATCACTACGAACTGTGAGCTCTTAGACAGAAAATCACGAATCCAGTCACACTACTGAGACGATACTCCATATGCATGCAATTTGATTAACAGTTGCTTGTGAGGAACGGTATCAAAAGCCTACTGGAAATATAGGAACACGGAATCGATCCGAGATCCCTTGTCGACAACACTCGTTACTTCATGGGAACAAAGAGCTAACTGCGTTGCACAAGAACGATATTTTCTGAATCCGTGTTGGGTATATATCTATAAGTCATTTTCTTCAAGGTGATTCATAATGTTCGAGTACAGTATATGCTCCAAAATCGTACTGCAAATTGAGGTCAGTGATGTGGGTCTGTAATTCAATGGATTACTCCTATTTCCCTTCTTGAAGGAAGAGAAAAGCAGACAACTGGAGAAGAATGAAATGAATAAGGGAAGGAGGAAATTGACAAAGAAAGGGAAGAGGATCAAATGGGCAGAGAGATGGCAGGGAAGGAGATGGATAGAAAGGAAAGGGGATCATGTAAAAGCGAGAGGAAGAGGGGGACCTAGAGAGGTGCAGTGGAGATGGACATAGAGTGGGAGTGGAGGAGGTGGATGGAGAGAGGGGATGGTGTTGGAGATATATAGGCAGAAGGAGAAAGAGGAGATGGAAAAATAAATGATTGGAATACGTACATAACCGAGAAACGCTGGGTACTCAGTTAGTTTAGTGAATAAATGCGTCGATGTATTATTTGTGTGTTAAATGTCTCAGGTGTTCGAAGTTAATCAAGGTATTACGCACTATCTACGGACACTCGTTGGGTATGAAACAGTTGTATGTCGCAATCTTCAATAATGTCAACGTGTATGGGAGTCTAAGGGGAGACTTTATTGGTGTGAAAGTGTATCAGAGATGTTGAAACTGGCACTCACACGCAGAAAGGCTCAGAACGTCTTGTAGAATACGTATTTCTGGGCGAATATTGTTAAGCCTCCGTGTCTGTCCCACTCAGATTCTGCAGAATAAAGTAAGCATTCAACAAGTTGCACAATTCAAGAATCCTTCAGGTGCTCCGTATGTAATGGAACATACATAACCAATAATATCATATTAAAGATGATATCAAGGACCACGAGAAAATGCTGTTGCGTTTATATCGCCACGGACAACTAGCTTCGGTCACTTCTCTAAGCTAAGGCTCTATGTTGCATTAGGTTAAAAAATGGTTCCTTTGCGGCAAACATATTATTATTGTTGTTATTATTAATAGTTACAGATTCTGTCACTGATACTTGAATCCAGGGTCTTATAAATTTTTGCGCTTGTCAGTTCACAGTTCAGTTATTGTTCAGCATACCGTCTTATTTCGCAATGACTTAGTGCTTATAATGGTAGAGTCTGAAACGTATTTTAAATAAAATCCTGAACAGTAACATTTGGATTTGTGTTAGAAGATCTCTTGTTGGTAAAAGTTCTACAGACTACACTTCATCTTAGCTCACAACCGCTTAAAAGTTCAAAGTCATTTTTCGCCACATAGTTTACTAAATGTTGCAGAAGACCATGTGAAATTAACATTGTTGAACTGTCTGCCCTAACTGACAAACATGGGTAAACGATTATTCACACTCTTGATAAAAGTCACTAATAGTTGACGTTAGTACTTAATGTACAACCATTTAACTAGAAACTAAAAGATAATTTCATAAGAACGTATCAGTGCTGTTCGTTATGAAGGAGATAGCTACTCCAGAAAACGTACATTTAAATCATTAAAACTGATGCACTGCTTTATAGATATTTTCTTGTGACATTTTAAAATGATAATAAAATTAGTTTTTTAATGGAAGAAAGCTCCGAAATGAATCTCTTCATTGTGCTACCGGCTACCACCTACAACGACCTTACCAGGCAAAAAATTGTAATTTACGGTTTCATCATCATTCTGTATAATGGTAGCACAAAGCAGAGATTCACTTTGCAGCTGTTAGCGCGCATTTCTACATGACCTTCGTATAATTCTTTACCATTTACAGATAACATTTCACAAGAAACAAAATATTGCCCTAACTAGTTTTTCCAGTATTGTACATAGCCGTGACTGCTTTTGGTCATCATTATTGTATTTCTGATAGATTTAGAAAACGTGAAGGGATGCTCATGTGTGGTCTAGATCATTTCGGAACCGACCTGAACTCGCAGTTTCTCCAATTAAGTGGGCGTAGATTTGCAAGCGCGCAAACGAGCTTGTTGAAATACTGATCAAAGTGTAGCCCGCGAAATTACTTCCGTATTAATTTCAGGAATTTCATTATCCTCTGCCCTTTGACGCCCACAAATGTCAGTTTCATTACGTTGATTTCACCGACACGTGGTAGTCCGACACAAATTGGGGTAGCAAACGGAAGGGAAAGGTTACGGACGAAATAATAAAATTGTATTTG
This sequence comes from Schistocerca serialis cubense, assembly GCF_023864345.2. NCBI lineage: Eukaryota > Metazoa > Arthropoda > Insecta > Orthoptera > Acrididae > Schistocerca > Schistocerca serialis. The sequence goes on along the minus strand of NC_064643.1, from coordinate 736,329,561 downwards.
ACACAGGTCATACCTTCAAGAGATTTTCTGAGCTCATTTAAATACACAGTATTGCTAAATGATGGGGTCAGTATTCCTAAATGATGGGATCAATTATGCGAGAGTATCCTAAAATTATAGCGAGTTTCTTGATGTCTGTACCGTTTATTTCCTGCAAGCCCAGTTTTTATAGTGCAGTGAATTACACCTATTCGCTGTTTCCTATAAATTACTGAATAAAACCTTGTGTAGTGCAACACTGGTTAAAAAATAGAAATACGTATTTTTAAAGAAATTCGTAAAGCTTTCTTAAGATAACGGTGGAGCCTTACACTTTAACACTTTGGTCTTTTTTTTTGTTATGGTTAGTCTTCTGGGTGGTTTGATGAGGACTGCCATGACTTTCTCTCCTGTCCAATCCCTATTATTCATAACTGAAATCACTCTCCACATTTTCGCATTTTAAGTTGTATGATTTATGTATTATGATCTCTCTCTTCCTCTTCAATCTTGGCTCCCTGTTATGCAGTTCTTCTACGCTGATGTCTTAACGTATGTCCTATCATTGCAGTATACCTTTTAGTAAGTATTTCCACGTAACACTTTCCTCGGTAATTTGACAGAGGACACAATATTTGACGAAATTTGAAAACCACTCTCTGACACAGTATCTCAACTTATTCGTTTCTCTTCTTTTACTACAACAATGAGGTATTTTTTTATTGTGTGAAGTTGAGGAATAGAATAAGAGACTATCATTGCGAAAGACGGTGATTCAATGTCAGTACTAGGTTTTTCCGTTGTTTCCAAAAAATCAGTAACAAAAAACGTGGAATGATTCTTTAGTAATTCCATTGGGAAGAACATGGACAGTATCCTGGACATACTGTATTACGACATAATCCAATTACAGATAGCATGAAATTGCATACGCTGATAACGGAAACATTGTCTCAGTCATAGAAGCGTCGTGGCCGTGCGGTTCTAGGCGCTTCAGTCTGGAACCGCGTGACTGCTACGGTCACAGGTTCGAATCCTGCTTCGGGCATGGATGTGTGTGATGTCCTTAGGTTAGTTAGGTTTCAGTAGTTCTCAGTTCTAGGGGACTGATGACCACAGATGTTAAGTCCCGTAGTGCTCAGAGCCATTTGAACCATAGAAGCGTCGCACGAAGAATAAACGGACTGATTCCTACCTCTTCACCGTACAAAGTAGCACAGGATTTTAACACACCAATAATCTTTCTTAAAACGTTATTCATTTATTTTCATGGGAAATTTCTATATACTACATGGTGCAACAAAACCTAAGCACGATTAGCGTGTATAATATTTATATCACAACATAGAAACTCTGTCTGCAACCTACATTCGTGGCTGAAAGATAATGTAACAGTTCCTACGACCAGAACTGCTCGACGGAATGGTTCTGTGAAAGTGCAAAACCTGCTATCAGCGTGATCAACTCTTAAGTATTCCTCCAGAGTTTGCAGACTTACCATGTTATGATGCATAACACTCCCACGTCTTTACCCTAGCTAGTTCTGTAACGTAAATACACGTCCATAGGCTGTCATACTGACATTTGACGTTACGAGCAACTACTTTGTATAGTGGTCATATTGTGCTAGCTATCACGAAGAAGAAGTAAGATAAGGAATCGAACTGAGTCCTGCAGATTTCGGTGGGTAACTTTCTGGCTGTCACCATGCGATGAATTGAATTTTTTTAAAAATAATAAGATTAAAATATAACAATACACTAACGTCAGAAATGTTAAAAGCTGAAACTGAAACTGAGTCACACAAAGATACACTCATAGAATGGCATAAATTTCAGAATACTAAGACACCTTCACGCATTGTTACGATGAGATCACACAGGCATGAATACTGTGGAAATTATGCATACGATAGATGTAAATTTTGTTAAATAAGCTATTACGCAATGTCACTGAAAATTAAGTGCCTTTGGAAATCGTAATATTTTTAATTAGAGTCTACAATGACTGCAATTAATCCGATTTTTTAAACTCCTTTTCTGACATTTATTTGGTTGGAACAGATTAAACACTACACAATTACGCATTTCACTCGTAATGCACCAACTAGTCTTAAATGTTGGCGGTGTTGCCTGTTTGGGTCACAGCATACATGAAGCATTTTTTTTTTTCCTTTACTTTTCTAGTACCTTGTCAGCGTTCAACAGATGACGTACCTGCTAAATCCAGGATACAGTGTAAGGGGCTGTATTTAATAAGCAAGAAGCTCTTAGGGCACCAGAAACTAGAGCGTCTATGTTAGGTTTCTCTGAGCGTGGGTACCGAGGATTTTTTGTGGGAGGCCTATCTAGGCAAAACATTACGTCTGACCCTAGGACCGAAGGAACCCACTGGAGACGAGTTGTGCTGCAAATTGTACTAAGGAAAGGTAATTTCCGTTTTTCTTATAAATGTTTTGCGAGAGGATTTTCGATGATATCTGTTACTTTCCTTATCTGTTACTATTGAAGACACTTTATGGGCGTATTACACTTAGGGATTTTTTATTATTTGGTTTTCGCATGATTATCGACATTTGCTCTAATTGTAGGTTTCGCTATTCGTGTTTCACTTCCTTGTACCAATACTAAACGTGGTTTTAAATTCCTGGTTCTAAGCATAATCGTTGTAACAGTTTGTAAGATTTTCATTTTGGAAACGTGTGGTCACGCGTCTTGTGCCTTTAATTCTTGACCATCTGCATACTCACTTTATAACTGGAAATTCCACTGGATTAATGTTCGTCTTAGATTAACTTCAAATTGTGGTTAGTGATTAGGCGCACTCGCCTGATAATTCCGTAATGTTCCAACTGTCTTTTCCCATCGCCACTATTTCGTGTTTTGTAATTGATTCATTGGATGCATTTGGCACATAAATGTTCTTTTTCCGGGGTAAGAGGTAAATTCGTTACCACATGAGTCTGATAGATGCGGGAGAGAGACTAGGTTATGAAAATTATTGCTGACTTTTGTTTCATTTCCGGACCATTTACGATGAATTTGTAACGCATGTAAATTATCGGCCATACCCACTAACAGAGGCAGTGTGAATTTTCAGTGAGCAACTGAACGAGTATCATATCAAGTTGCAGTGTTACCACAGTTGCTGCATCGATTACGGAATGCAGAAATTCTAGACTGAAATAGCAACCTCCGTTACAGATAGGAGTAGAGAGCGTACGAAAACGACCTTCACTGAAAAAAATTTGTTCTGATGTCAACTACTAATACATTAATCTGTCTGGCAAGTAGTCATCGATGCCGACGTAAGCGTGAATTATCTTATTATTAATGCTTTTCAGTAAACGATGTTTTACATGATAGGCAGTTTGGACAGAATATTAAAACAACTTTAGAGTCATAAGCAGTAAACGGAAATATTATCGTATCCTGTGGAAAGTAAATTACGCCTTTGCTGTATGTAGCTTGAATAGATACATTTCTTATTGGCACTCCAACGTGTCTCTGTGAGTATATTAAAAAGTGCGCGCAGGTTAAAGGAGAGGTGTCACAGTACGGACGCTAAATGATGAATAGAGTTTCAACGTTTGGTGTGTGATGTGAGAGTGCAGCGTGACACACGGCAGCGGATATCAAACTAATTGAGAGCGCGGTTTACATCACTTTAAATTTTTAACGTAATTTCTCGACGTCCATCATACTGGAATTAAATGGTGTACAATCACATGGCTGCTATCGGTCGTTCTGCTGTCACACTACTCATACATATCGACGCATTGTCTGCTAAGGATTTCACCATCTGTGTTCTTTTTATATCGAATGATTACGCTGCAGATTTCTCATGCTGGTTTTTGTGAAAGGATTATGTTATGCGTCCACTAAGAACGGAAAGCAAGTACCCGTGGTGTTGAGGCGCCGGTGCAGTAACTCAGCGCATCCGGTTAGGGACAGTAGCACCTTCTGTAGTAAAAATACTGAGTAAAGCATTCATCGATAGACTTTGTAAAACGTCAATCGACGTCTCCAAAGCACCGATCTCCCAGCAGAAGAAGGACGATGAAGATGAAAAAGAAGAAGAAGAAGAAGAAAAAAAAAGAAGGTGGGAAAAATTTGGGGCGTTGAGTCTTTGACTAGTAATGAAAATCTTCTGGATCGCGGATTAGAAGCTAGCCACTGATTAAACTTTAAACAAAAATCGTTAGTAAAGCGGCCGAAGACTTCCGGCATAAAAAATCATAATCGTTCTGCCAACTGCCTTGTTAATGAGGGTGGAGGAGCGGACAGAGGTTCAGTGTACTCCCTTGACCGTGGGACGGGAAACTACCCCTAAAAGGCGGAAGAATGGGAAATGACCAGCGGCTTGAGGATGCAGAAACCAGTGTAAACCACTGCATTGAACACACGTTAGGTGCGGGACATTTGGTCTGCAACTCAAAAAGTGCAATGACGATCTCATCATTGGAAAAAGATTCTGTATCAATCCCCCATCGCGAACTCTCGGGACGTAGAATGTCAGAAGGGTAGTGAAACTAAAAATTCTGAACAGCGACATGGAACTATGTAATCTCGATGTAGTGAGGGCAGTGAAGTAATATGGAAACAACAAACGATTTGTGGTCAGTAGACTATTGGATAATATCAGCAGCGGCAGAAAATGATATAATGCATGTAGGATTTATAAAAGGTAGGAAGGCATGACAGAGAGTGTGCCTGTCTGATTGCTTATGCTTATAGAGAACAGGGCAGTCCTATTAAGTTACGTGGGCAGTCCTGTGATGAACAGATGATGACCAGAACCACATTCTATTACCTAAGAGGACATTGATCTGCTCACATATCTGACAACCAGTTCCATATGCTCCGACAATCGTTAAGTCTCCCGTGAGGCACTGTGTCAAGTGCCTTCCAGAAGTACAGAAACATGGTTCACACGATACCATGCGAAACATGGGCAAGCTGAGTTTGACATGCAGAATGCTTTCTATATTATTGCTAATTTGTGGACAGATAGTTTCCTTTCTCAAGGAAACATACTATGCTTTCTTAAGGAATTCGTTATCTATTCTACTAGAATACGTTCATTTACGAGTGGGTTGAAACATAAACTTCATGCATGACAGAACTGTTGCTTTCCTCATTTCATTCTTATAAATAAAGGATTCAATGAAAATTATAGAGGTAGTGGTAGACCAATTCTTTGGCACCCACACTCTCCAGCCCTAAACCCACATGCTTTTTGTTACACCTACTACAAGCATAACACTTAACAGCGGACTGTATGGATAAATTTGATATATGACACATCATTTGGAAAAATACTGTGAGTAGAAGAGCAAATACAACTCTCAATTGTTAGGCGCCCGGGTTTTACGCGCCTTACAAGAACTTCATCAATAACGACAGGACGAAAGAGTATGAGATCCTCAGAAAATAATAATTACATTATATCAACAAAAGGCATTTGCAGTTAATCTCATGTATCGTAAACTAAAAAAACAATATCTACCAATATATGGACTGGCATGAAGAAACAAATTAAAGTGAAACGCATTTTGGAGACAAACCCAGCAGGTGGTTAATGATATCGTAAAATCCCATTTAGCAAGAGAACGGCGAGCTTCAGTACAGAAAGGGATATGGCCAGAACAGTACATTATTCCTTTGGACCTAAATAAGCCCAGGACCGATGTTAAGTGGCTGCCTGTCATTAACAGGGCTAGGCTACGACCCAGGGAGAAAATATAAATGTATTCACCTCTAGCTAGTCGGTGACTGGCTAAGCCATACTTGTCGATGCACAAGCGACACGGCAGGGAGATCCCCATTACATAAAAGCATTTTGAGACCTAAAATCTTTATCTCTCTCTCTCTTGTCTCGCGGCAGACCGCACAAGTGTGCGGAAATAAGCGAAGGCGTTGAGAACTTTGCTTTCTGCGAAGTGAGGACGATACACTTCACATATCATGGCAACAGATAGCAAAGCGGTAGTTAAATATTCCTGCGGGAATTTTTGTGAGTAAACAAATTGTGCACGTTGCTCCAACCCATAGCGAGTGTGCAATAGCCATTATTTCGACCGTGGAAAGATTAATGTTCTATGGAATGCACGAAAGCTGCAACTGAGTGAATGCAGTCAAGGCCAGAGTTGGGAATTAGCGTTTCAGATCCAGTACAGAGATAACGCCGTTGCACCATCATGCATTAGACCACAGTAAAAGTTGAGTCTAGATTTTGCTCACTCCAACTTGTGTCTGCTTTCACCATTGAATATCAGAAGCTAGGATACTAACCTACCTTCACACTGATTACATGAGAGTTTTCTCATTAGTTCAAGAAGTAAATTTACTCTCCACCAACTCAGTGCATTGACCAGCTATTACAACACAGATTTAAATGAGCTGATAAAGATTTTTAATAATCATTCATTCCTGTGATAAAAAATTTTCATGTGCAGAAATAACAATTTTAGTACACATCATTTCAATATATCCAAGAATTAGATATATTGTTATTGAGTGACAGAAGTAATTGAACATGATTGTCGTTTATCAATTCAGCCCTGAAAGCAACATGTGATAAATTATATGTAGAATAAAAAAGGGAATAGCTGTCTAGTCTTTCTAGAATAGGTCCCAAAATTTCACTGTTATTAATTCATGCAGTCTTAGCACGTGAGAGCAGCATTTATAATGATTTTTGTTACGATCCGCGCTTGATATTAGCTGCATTACAGGGTAGGTGAGATATTTTGTTCATTTACGTCCTAAGTGGTTAACTATGTTTGAACACATTAGTGCAGTCACTGTTGAGATACAAAGGTCACACCTACGATACTTGAGCCATGTGAATCAATCAGAAACATCTACATTCACGTCATTAAACAAGATACATTGCTTTTTTTTGGATCTACGTAAGACATTAGCTCATCTTTGTTCTATCAATAGTGTATGTCATCACTGTATAGTTTATGTTAATATTACAGCGAAAACTTTTTCACTTCTATTATAAAAACATGCTACAAGAATTAATTTGGTTTCTCTCGATAAACATACATTTGAATTAAAACGTGACTGGGTTATGAGTAAAATGCCATGAACTCAGCACCCTATCCATAATTCTCTGCATATAATGTTCGCTTCAGTGTTTGAGTTAACGTTTGTTACACGACCGTTTTTGTCATAACTGTCACATACCATAATCAAACCCCGTTAGTTTGATAATCCTATCTAATCTATATCAATCCCAGTTATAAATGACAGTATTAACATATTTAAGGGAAACATCAATAATTAGTATATCTAACTATTAAATTTCCATATTAAATTCTTATTCTGTAGGACTGGTTAAATGTGTAGATGGAAATCGTATTCAAAACATGTTGACCAGAGGCTAGCAGAGCAGGTGAGAGTGAGTCATTGTGTGGTCATTGGGAGGGCTATAGGCACCACCTTTGTTTGCATACTAAACAAAGGAAGGCTACTGTTTATTGTTTCTAAGTTGGCATGTCCACCGGCCCCAAGGAGGCATACCACGATTTAACAGGGTGTATACCGTATTGTCATGTCATTCACTGTGCAGGAAGCCCGTATTCTGGGAACCAGTAGCCATGAGGTGGTGCATAGATAAAATATTTGAAGTTGAGTGAGAGGAGGCACAATCCGGATCGTCTGTGCTTAAGAGCACAGTGCCTCCAACAGTCAGGCTGGCAACAAGCTAACTGCATTGTTGTTTACTCTGCTAAGAAACAGTAAAAGCAGCTTCTATTGGGTTACACAGACAAATTCTGCAGAGGGAGAACAGAACTCGCTTGTGTGTGAGTGGAGAAGGCCTGTTTGACTGACACGCGAAATAGGACAGATAGTGGGAGTTAGACATTGTCTAACTGTATTAAAATTGAGTAGGGAAGGGAGATCGTAGCAATATTAGTACGTTCCTGATGGGTCCGCTCTCAGATGAACCACTCTCGTTGGTGATCACAGTCACGTAGAAAGCTCACACTGAAAAAGACAGTAAAATTTCATCTCCTTGCTGGGAGCACTTTGCGTAATTTACTTCCATTCAAAATTTGCCAGAAGACACTTCCAGTCTGAGAGGGCCTCCGATATCAAGCACTGATTGAGAGTAGCTTTCGGTGTAGCCCAGATGTCGTAGAATTTAGCGGCCACCTCAACAACCATTCGCAAACGCTGGTAACATTATGTATTAGCAAATTGAGTATCAATATATATGGACGGATTTTCGATTGTCATTGACATTGACAATATTTTATAATACAAGTACGTTTACTAAAAACATTACCTCAACATGTGGTCAATCATGATAGTAGATTCATGCATGATTCTTCCAGTAGTTTTCCTATCCCCTCTGCCTTAAGAGTCATTAGTCATTGTGCGACTTCCCTGAAAGCAATTGTTTCTACCTGGTAATATGTTCCCCTCAGACTTATATTGTGACCATTGCCAAGGTATTGATATTTTAACTCATTGTAGCCCGTGTTGATACTTGTTGTTGTTGTTGTTGTGGTCTTCAGTCCTGAGACTGGTTTGATGCAGCTCTCCATGCCACTCTATCCTGTGCAAGCTTTTTCATCTCCCAGTACCTACTGCAACCTACATCCTTCTGAATCTGCTTAGTGTATTCATCTCTTGGTCTCCCTCTACGATTTTTACCCTCCACGCTGCCCTCCAATACTAAATTGGTGATCCCTTGATGCCTCAGAACATGTCCTACCAACCGATCCCTTCTTCTGGTCAAGTTGTGCCACAAACTTCTCTTCTCCCCAATCCTATTCAATACTTCCTCATTAGTTATGTGATCTACCCATCTAATCTTCAGCATTCTTCTGTAGCACCACATTTCGAAAGCTTCTATTCTCTTCTTGTCCAAACTATTTATCGTCCATGTTTCACTTCCATACATGGCTACACTCCATACGAATACTTTCAGAAATGACTTCCTGACACTTAAATCAATACTGGATGTTAACAAATTTCTCTTCTTCAGAAACGCTTTCCTTGCCATTGCCAGCCTACATTTTATACCCTCTCTACTTCTACCATCATCAGTTATTTTGCTCCCCAAATAGCAAAACTCCTTTACTACTTTAAGTGCCTCATTTCCTAATCTAATTCCCTCAGCATCACCCGACTTAATTAGACTACATTCCATTATCCTTGTTTTGCTTTTGATGTTCATCTTATATCCTCCTTTCAAGACACTGTCCATTCCATTCAATTGCTCTTCCAAGTCCTTTCCTGTCTCTGACAGAATTACAATGTCATCGGCGAACCTCAAGGTTTTTATTTCCTCTCCATGAATTTTAATACCTACTCCGAATTTTTCTTTTGTTTCCTTTACTGCTTGCTCAATATACAGATTGAACAACATCGGGGAGAGGCTACAACCCTGTCTTACTCCCTTCCCAACCACTGCTTCCCTTTCATGTCCCTCGACTCTTATAACTGCCACCTGGTTTCTGTACAAATTGTAAATAGTCTTTCGCTCCCTGTATTTTACCCCTGCCACCTTCAGAATTTGAAAGAGAGTATTCCAGTCAACATTGTCAAAAGCTTTCTCTAAGTCTACAAATGCTAGAAACGTAGGTTTGCCTTTCCTTAATCTTTCTTCTAAGATAAGTCGTAAGGTCAGTATTGCCTCACGTGTTCCAGTGTTTCTACGGAACACGTGATACTTAATAAACACAATTGTTTCCTGTATTTGTGCACTTCTGTTCAGTCTTAAGTCTAGATGGACTTTCAATAAATTGGACTTTATTGTGACGTTTTTTTCATTCTGTAGCTTTATGAACTCCATATTTTTATCTTATTGTGAGTCACGGAACCCACGTTTCACGTATGCTACGGCCACTAATGTTTAACACATTCAGTTCATTAAGTTATCCATTGTACGAAACCTTTAATTCAGTTCAAGTGAATGTACTAGGTGCGATCTTTATCGGTAAGACCACCAAGTACAGGGCATTCTATCATCCACAGGGATGTGTAGTTTGCTCAGATGTAAGCACACCTAGACAACTGTAGATACTTGCGAGCTTTAGGTCACTTTATTTCTCATTGATTTAGTAGTCATAGCTTCAAGAAATTTCAGTTAAAATTTTGCCTTCGTCTCTAACAGTGAGCACAGTGAAGAAATCAGTTCTATCACAACCTTTTTAATCTTTGAAATGACGAATGTAAAATATTACATTTCTGGTGCATAACTAAAGGATGTATTTTCTTGCAGCAAGAAGAAATAATTTGTGTCAGTCAGTCATTGTCCAGATTGAAAATCTTCGATTAACTCTTGGAGGAATTTCATTTTTGTGTGTTTAATCCCATTGTATTCTTGAGTTCATCGATTTCCGTCGATATCTTGTATTTCTGCGTCTTAGTATTAGAAATTTCAAGGTGAACTTTATTTTAGGTTACATCAAAATTAACACATGCAAGAACGAATAGTATGACAAAGATGAGCAAGGACGAGAGTGAATTGTCAGGTAATTTGGAGAGATTAGATGGTGGATTGGACAGGAAGGTACAACAAGAAATTACTCTGCAGATTGGTTTTAATAATCTGTGGAGAGAAAAATCACAGTGTGGGACAAAGTTAGAAGAGGACCAAATTAATATGCAGAATAGGGAGATATCTTAAAAACACAATCCACGAGTGAGGATAATATGATAATTTCCCAGGTGGTGGAAGCATTCGAAGCCGCCGGTCACAGAATACTGGAGCAAAGTACTGTTAATCGTGTAACAACTTCTCTGACTCAAACAGTGTTTGATTTGCATTCTTTTCTAACACAACAGTTCGGGAAACTAGACGGAAAGATCAGGAACAAAGACGAAAAGTGAAAAACAGGACAAGCAGAGGGAAGAGCAAGAACGTATACATAGAAAGTGAAAAACAGAGTAAGTAGAACATCGAACAGTAAAAAAATTATACAAGAACATCGATATGAAGTGAAACGGATGCAGCAGTAGTTACTTGAGAAAGTTGACAAAGATGTGCATGGTTTTTGAAATAAATTAGAGACGTTAACTCGGAACCTAATGAAACAACCAACATATTAATCAGAGATGTTTATGTTAACGAGAAGAGTATTCAAGCAATCTGTGTGTGAAAAGGAGAAGTCATATGGAAGGTAAATACAGTTAAAGAAATTATCATGTCATAGGAATAAGCAATCACGTTAGTAGATGTGCAGGTCGAAGTTCTGACCACAGCCGTAAAACGGATGTCTAGGCTCAGTAATTCACTGTATGACAGAACCATTACAACCAGTTTTCAGACCATGAGGAGCTCAGAGACTTATCTCTGTTCAAAGAAACCCAGACCAGCATAAAGCAAAAGATACTGACGCGAGACGCAAGATGAAGAAAACTTTCGAGATGTAACACGGTGAATTTGTCGTGTTGGAGACATGTTCACGCTTTCACCTCCATGGGTGAATTCAGCTGCATCGGTAGGAACAGTATACCATGACGTTAAGAGGTTGAAATCCAGTAACACTCCTTTCCAGTACTAAAGTACTCCTCGTTTGCATAGTCTTAAAGAGACAGTCTTAAAGAGAGTTTATATCCCAGAATTTGGATACAATAGTTTCAGGAGGCACTGTTGAATCTTGGTCACACTATTATTAATAAAATGTGTTTGTGTACATTTTCGTGAAGAGGCAGCGACATGAAGGCAGGTAATCATGAGAGTATGTAAAACATACGAAGGTTTTGAGTACTTATTCTTGAAGGAGTGCTGTTTGATGGCTAAACATGGTCAGTTCTCATGATGGGGACGTACATGCACGATCTGATTCACTTTCAAAGAACTGGTTAGCGTCGCCCAATTCGTATACGCACGGTACGAGTCGACAGAGCTGATTAGGATCTGTCTGATAATGTTGCCTTGTCTCCTATAAGGGGAAAGTATGAGATTCTTTTTTTTTTGTCATCAATCTTCTGGCTAGTATGATAAGGCTCTCCAAAATTCCTCTCCTGTGTTAACCTTTTCATCTCACAGAAGCTCTTGCACCCTACCTCCTAAATCATTTGTTGGATGTATTCCAGTCTCAGTCTTCCTCTACAATTTTTATCCTCTACAGTTCCCTCTAGTACCACAGGGGCTTTTCCTGATGTTGTATCACTTGACCCTTCTTCTTCTCAGGGTTTTCCAAGTGTTCCTTCCCTCGGCGATTCTGCGGAAAACTCCATCATTCCTTCACTTATCAGTCGATGTAATTTTCAACATTTGTCTGTTGCACCTCATCTCAAATGCTCCGATTCTCTTCTGTTCCGGTTTTCTCACAGTCATTATTTGACTACCATAAATAAAATATTTAGAAATGTCTTTCACAACATAAGGTTTATGTTTGATTCTGGTAGCTTGTCCCGATCAGCAATACCTTTTTTTCAAGTACTGGTCTGATTTTGTGTCCTCCTTACCCTTCTCATCATGAATTATTTTGCTGCTGAATTGCTTAACTTCGTCTACTTCGTGATCCTATTTCTGATGAAAAGTCCCTCACTCTTCTCATTTCAGATACTTCTCATTACTGATAAGGCAGGAAGAAATGTGCAAGACTGGACAGCATTCCAGCACTTACTTCGTGAACGTAGGTACGATCAGTGTGGAGGACTGAACGAGGCGAAACCCTTGGTACAGACTCACGTCGTACAGCAGAGCAATGTACAAGACAATCAAAAACGGTGAGAGAAGCATCCGCCTTAAATAAGCAGAAATCGGTTGAAACGTCAGAACCAACGTGGGAAATTTGGACGGCGGTCTTATAACTTATATCTACTTCCGTTAATAAGCTATTTCCTTGACACACAGTGTCCAACTTTTTTTTTCTTCTTGCGATATTTGCTGCAGGCTTCCACTCCATTCTTAAAACTAGCCGCTCATCAGTTCTTTGTGGACCACCGTGATGTAACCTGTTTAGGTCCCACCGACCGTTCTGGTCTTGTATCTCTTCGATCGGCTGATTCTGAGTCACTGTTGTATCGTGCCATTTAACGGTTTATTAGTTTCATCTGAGAACGAATATTTGGTTCAATTTTTCGGGCAGCTTAGCCTTAGTGTCGCAGGAACGTAAGTATAGTTTTCTCTGTTTTAATTTTTTTTAAAGTTCCCTATAATTTTGCACAATAATGGGTAATTTAGGGTCTGTTACTATTCCATGAGTCATTGTTTGCAGATGTCACCTGAGGATGTGGTTTCCAGAACTACGGAATCGATTGTTATTTTATATGCGTGTTCTTAATCTCTAAGATGAAAAGTTCGTTAAGTTTCCCGTTAGACAACATCTGTAACTAATTTCAAGTGATTTTACGGGGACCGATCTGTTTATCAGTATCGTCGCACGGAACAGGTCTCCTGCCGTCCACAGAGGTATGTCGATGGCTCAGTTGTAGCGTTACATGATTACTCAGAGACTGAGGCATGTGTTAACTTCTGTCCTCCCTTCAGAAGCATTGAATTATCATCTGCGACTATACACATTCTCTCCCTTGGTTATCAATTTATGACAAGAGCTGCAATAGGTGAAGTAAGAGGGGGTCTGACAATATCCATCTTGGAACCTGGGAAAGCAATCAAGGTCTGAGGGCATGTGGTCACCAATATGTAAGGGATGGCAGTATGCTGGCACTTACGGCTCCGTGTCTACAACCAGTCTTCGATCACATAAGCCGGCAAGATGCCAACAACCACTTGTTAGGTCTGAGTGACTGACCAAAGCTGAAGACTTCCGTCAACAGATGACTTACAGAATCATCTAACTAGACCTCAATTATTTCCCCACCTGGTGTACCAAAGGTACCTGTCTACTAATCTTGCAAAAATTCAGCAGTAATTTTAGAAACATCGAGTAGCTGTGAACCCTAGAGAACTGTATTTCACAGTCCACAACTGTCGGATTCACATCAATACAGTATTAAAGTACCAACAACAGGTCAAAAGCTTACCTGGAATCTTCTCTCTCAAACCATACCAAAATAAAGACATAATTAACCTTAAGTACTAAGTATCATTACAATGAGGCCAAGTCCCTCGATCCGCAATGCTCTCAAACGTCGCATCCTCAGCCCCGTGTCTGAGGCCGCCCATGATAGCAGATACTAGAAGTGATGGTCGCTGGCGCTAGAAGTCCAGTCCAGCCTAGGCCCCACACACACACACACACACACACACACACACACACACACACAGCAGCAACAGCAGTAGTGATCTTCACATCTGCAGGTGAACATGCCGCTGCCCTACATTTGCGCTACTGACAGTCCGACTTCCGAGTAACGATAGTTCAGCACCTTACTGTTTTCGTTTTTTGAGAGACTATAGTGTCGTGCCTCTATAGGCACTTAAAATTTTGCTATAACATGGAAACGTGGATACAAAGTAAGACAAAATTAATTTGATGTAGCCGAATTGTATCAAGTGATACTGACCGAACTCGATTAGAGAATTAGATATTAAAAGTTGTGAACCAGCTTTGTTATTTGAGGAGCAAAACATAAACACTGGAAGAAATAAAGAAGAAATTAAATGAAATCTGGCAGCACCAAGAAATGGTTTTCTAAAGAAGACAATGTCCAAATTGCATTCAAAACCACTATTAATTTTACTGCACACCAAATATACGAAACTTTGATAATCAATTTTTTTCTTTTTTGTACTTTGGAAAGGAAATAATATTTTCCGCTAGGGCGTGCCAACCTGTGTGCCAGGAAGATTCACTGCGTGTAGTTTGACACAGTAAGTGTCGCAGTGTTGTGCTTAGTATCTGAAATCAAGTTAAAAAAATTCTCGCTTTGTCAGGAAATCCCAGGACTGGTTTATTTCATTTATGAGTTTGCAATACTAAAGAGGAACAAATGTTATTTTAATGTTGCCTGATAAGTGTGTGCTCTTGAAATCATCTTGGCCGTGGTTCTGCACAAACGCTGTTAAGTGGTAGGACTGTGGTTAACAACGCACGACTTCCGTAATTGGCGCATTAGAAGATTGAGTTCTGCATTAAGCTCGGAAAAACCCCTAGTGAAACGTGGGCGATGATGAATCAATTACGTGTTTGTAGGCGAGGTTCCCCTCATAAGTCTTGTTTTCGAGTGGTGCAAAAGATTTCTTGAAGACAGAGATTCAGTGAAACACGATCCCAGAGCAGGCGATCGTCCACCACGTAGTCCATCATGTAACTGTGTGTGTGATATCTGAAGGAGTTAATTTGAATCGCAATGCGTGTCAGAAGATATGACGCTAAGATATAGGGAAACGTAAATGCAACCGAAAACTCGTCCCTCATATACTAACCAACGAACAGAAAGGGGAAAACGGAAAAATTTCTGCTGAACTGCTGAATAGAGCCAGGTGTGATCCCACATTTCTCTCGAAGACAATTCCTGGGGATGAAAGTTGGTGCTATCAATATGAACCTCACACGATGCATGGAAGTGGTAAATGGCGAAGTCCTGGATCGCCAGCCTCGGAAAACGTCAAACGACAACCTTCGAGAACAAAGACAACGTCGCTCGCATTCTTTGATAGTAAAGGATACGTTCATCGTGAGTATCTCTCTCAAGGTCGAACAGTGATCGAAACTCGTTGTGTTTTTCAGGTTATTATTCCTTGCTGTAGGGGCTGTGAGTTTTGATATTTTTTGTCTAAGCCAGCAACGTAAAGCAGAGGCCACTACTTCCACCACATCAAGTGGATTTAGTGCTCACGTACTCACACTGAGTCGTGAACACTTCCCACTTTATCAATGGGGAATGACTGAACATGATTACCGTTATCGGTGCCATGCGTGCAATGGTCGTGCCAGGCGCGCGGTATTGAATTAATGAATACTATCATTAACGGCGCCAGGCCTGCACGACCTTATTTTTTTTTTTTTGGTCATAAGTCTACTGACTGGTTTGGTGCGGCCTGCCACGAATTCCTTTCCTGTGCTAACCTCTTCATCTCAGAGTAGCACTTGCAACCTACGTCCTCAATTATTTGCTTGACGTATTCCAATCTCTGTCTTCCTCTACAGTGTTTGCCCTCTACAGCTCCCTCTAGTACCATGGAAGTCATTCCCTCATGTCTTAGCAGATGTCCTATCATCCTGTCCCTTCTCCTTAGCAGTGTTTTCCACATATTCCTTTCCTCTCCGATTCTGCATAGAACTTCCTCATTCCTTACCTTATCAGTCCACCAAATTTTCAACATTCGTCTATGGCACCACATCTCAAATGCTTCGATTCTCTTCTGTTCCGGATTTCCCACAGTCCATGTTTCACTACCATACAATGCTGTACTCCAGACGTACATCCTCAGAAATTTCTTCGTCAAATTAAGGCCGGTATTTGATATTAGTAGACATCTCTTGGCCAGAAATTCCTTTTTTGCCATAGCGAGTTTGCTTTTGATGTCCTCCTTGCTCCGTCCGTCATTGGTTATTTTAATGCCTAGGTAGCAGAATTCCTTAACTTCATTGACTTCGTGACCATCAATCCTGATGTTAAGTTTCTCGCTGTTCTCATTTCTACTACTTCTCATTACCTTCGCCTTTCTCCGATTTACTCTCAAACCATACTCTGTACTCATTAGACTGTTCATTCCGTTCAGCAGATCATTTACTTCTTCTTCACTTTCACTCAGGATAGCAATGTCATCAGCGAGTCGTATCAGTGATATCCTTTCACCTTGTATTTTAATTCCACTCCTGAACCTTTCTTTTATTTCCATAATTGCTTCCTCGATGTACAGATTGAAGAGTAGGGGCGAAAGGCTACAGGCTTGTCTTACACCCTTCTTAATACGAGCACTTCGTTCTTGATCGTCCACTCTTATTATTCCCTCTTGGTTGTTGTACATATTGTATATGACCCGTCTCTCCCTATAGCTTACCCCAACTTTTTTCAGAATCTCGAACAGCTTGCACCATTTTATATTGTCGAACGCTTTTTCCAGGTCGACAAATCCTATGAAAGTGTCTTGATTTTTCTTTAGCCTTGCTTCCAATATTAGCCGTAATGTCAGAATTGCCTCTCTCGCCCCTTTACTTTTCCTAAAGCCAAACTGATCGTCACCTAGCGCATTCTCAATTTTGTTTTCCATTCTTCTGTATATTATTCTTGTAAGCAGCTTCGATGCATGAGCTGCTAAGCTGATGGTGCGATAATTCTCGCACTTGTCAGCTCTTGCCGTCTTCGGAATTGTGTGGATGATGCTTTTCCGAAAGTCAGATGGTATGTCGCCAGACTCATGTATTCTACACACCAACGCGAATAGTCGTTTTGTTGCCACTTCCCCCAATGATTTTAGAAATTCTGATGGAGTGTTATCCATCCCTTCTGCCTTATTTGACCGTAAGTCCTCCAAAGCTCTTTTAAATCCCGATTCTAATACTGGATCCCCTATCTCTTCTAAATCGACTCCTGTTTCTTATTCTATCACATCCGCCAAATCTTCACCCTCATAGAGGCTTTCAATGTATTCTTTCCACCTATCTGCTCTCTCCTCTGCATTTAACAGTGGAAATCCCGTTGCACTCTTAATGTTACCACGTTGCTTTTAATGTCACCAAAGGTTGTTTTGACTTTCCTGTATGATGAGTCTTTCGTTCCGACAATCATATCATTTTCGATGTCTTCAGATTATTCCTGCAGCCATTTCGTCTTAGCTTCCCTGCACTTCCTATTTATTTCATTCTTCAGCGACTTGTATTTGTGTATTCCTGAGTTTCCCGGAACACGTTTGTACTTCCATCTATCATCAATCAACTGAAGTATTTCTTCTGTTACCCATGGTTATCTTATAGCAACCGTAATAGTTCTACATTATTCTGTTACACTACAGGTGAGTTCACGTAATGAAAGAGAGAGAATGTAAGATTAACGAACTCATTTATTAAACAGTTGAGAATCGAACAATAACACAACCAAATGGGGCTGCGGGGAAGAAAGATTAGAGTTCAGCACCCTGCCCCAACGTACGTTCATAACAAGCCACGATAGCAGGAGGAAAGGAATTTAAGTAACGATCGCCGTATTATCAAATAGAATCCCATTTAGGCGTGCAACGACCACCACCATGAATCAGCCAAAGACCAAGAAAGGTGCTACGGTGCGTGAATCGCTAGGTAGAATCCCGTACTGAAGGAATAAAACCCGCCCTCATGCTTACCGAACTTCATCTCCTCAAAGCAGCACCTCCGGTCTCCGGCACGGTCACACTAGAACTGCTACTGTCCCTTTGTCCACCACCCATCCGCGGTGGGCGGTTGGCGCCCGCCAGCGAAAAACGGGCGCGCACCAGAACTGGCCAATCATAGGGCCGGAATTTCACAGGGAGGCGACCTCGCGGCGTTTAAATTCACCAGAAATAGCGGTTATAAGGTTGGTAAGGCAGGTTGGGGAACTGAGAACAGGCGAAACTTTGGCCACTACTGAATGTTCAAACGACACCACATGCTACCCTGATGATCGGAAAAGGGATGGGATACGGGAAGCCATCATGGCTGCTAGGAAGACTGCTGCCCTCGCCCATAAATAAAGAAAATTTCTAGCGCCAAGGTCCTCTCACAGATCAGTGTGAAACAGGCTGTAAAAATCGTCAAATAAATCAGGCACCCCATAGAAATTATTAATATTACCTGAATTATTACTTTACCGAGTACCAGAATGCTGGGATTAGAAATATGAAATACGAGCACTGAATGGCGGTTTCACTCTTTACATCGAAGACTTGAAACGTTTGCGAAAAGCCATTCCACGTAGCCGTCCTTCGTGGCATTCTTAAGACTGGACCCAACTCCAAGGCAATGCAAAATAGCTTACTGCTTTATCTGTTTGCGAGTGTCTGGCCAGACTTTCTGTTATTGCCGTCCTATGTCCGCTATATTCACCCGATCTCTGGACTTGCGATTTTTTTCTCTTTCCCGCGCGTGAAAAGGTGACTGAAGGGAAAGCTCCATCAGGAAATCGTAGACATGCAACGAGCTCTGAGGAATGAGATTACAGGAATCGCCGTTGAAATTTACGTTGCTTCCTTCCAAGCCCCCCAGAAACGTTGTCAGCTTGCATGCACACCCAAGTGAACTAGCGCGACGGGGGCTAGGATCATTACTTGGTAATTGCGATTTTCTATTTAAATAAACGTGTCTGGGAAGGGGATATTTACCCCAGCTGGCGTTGCCTGTATTGCAGGTTCGTACTCCTCAGCCATGCTGCACACATCCCCAAGACTTGTAAAAACGTCGAATGCAGTACACGAAGGACAAAAGGATTGAGCAAGTTAAAGAAAGTGCTTTAAACGTTCCATGTATAACATACAGGTATATCGTGTTTAAAAAAAAATGTTAACTATCAACTAGTACAAGAACGGGAGGACATCTTTCTTCGCCATTCGAGAAAATTTTGTACAATCGTCTAAGCAACAATAACTGATATGGCGGATCAAATAGCTTCATGTCTGTTCCCACTCGTTTCTCTCACGGAAGGTTGTCGGTACAAGTATAACGTTTTCAACCTCGGTACAAAACTGAAAGCAAGGAATAATAATCCACATTGATTTTTCATAGAGCACAAAGCGCTGATATTCATGATTCGTTGTAACATGATCGCTGGCGCATTGTTTGTGCGTTGGGTTTCCAGTCTCCTGCCAGTAATAGAGT
The DNA here is from genome assembly GCF_023864345.2 of Schistocerca serialis cubense. NCBI lineage: Eukaryota > Metazoa > Arthropoda > Insecta > Orthoptera > Acrididae > Schistocerca > Schistocerca serialis. The sequence continues at coordinate 736,309,925 of NC_064643.1, read as the reverse complement.
GACTTTGTCCGTCATCTTGAATTTTACAATAACAAAAGGAAAAGGGGACCGCACGGAAAAGAGTATGGAACATTGTCCACCATTGTAGCAAAGGATAAATATATTAAGAGGTTTACTGCCACTGCTCTTAGAATCGTTCCCAAGTTTGTTAAATATTTGAACACTGTACATTGACAGAGTTTTGTTTCTAAATGTTGATTACTGTTCATCACTTAAATTCGCTCAGTTCTGTGTGTGACATAAATGACAACTTTTTATTATGAAAACGTCCATTAATTGTGAAGGAGTTCTACTATTTATGGTTTGTAGAATTTATATTTGCTATGAATGGATTGTTGCTTGGGTTTAAATTGGCAGCTTATGATCTTCACGACTACAGGTAGTGAATTACCAAGATTAATAAATAAGGAATTAGCAGCTAGCGCTTCAGTATTACATGATCTGGGCTAGTGTAATCGAGAATATTATTGAAGAGTTCGGAGCTTTCCATTCGGCAATGGGTCGGAAAACCACGACCAAACGTCGGTCAACATTGGTTTAAGTGATTGACCAAATGTCTTCCAAACACTGATATACTGAAATCAGTAGCTGCTGTTGTAAATAACAGAAGCAAATCAGAGTTTTGATTCAGGTCATCATGCGTGTAGAATAAATCTCGTTGAAATATACATCTTTGTTATATTGTGTGCCTTAGATCATTCAGTGCCTTCAACTACTTGAGAATTTGTGGTTTTGTGCATTTTGCTATAAATACATGAGATATGATGGTGAACATGATGGTGCTGTTGTCGACCACATAAATACTGTGTATGTGTATAGGCAGGGCGTCGTGACGAGGTCGGCGCAAACTTCACGATGGCGTGAAGCTGATCTTTGTGGAAAAGGTCTTGGGTTGCAAGTGATGGTCAACCTTCAATACACTGGAAGGGTGTCCAGTGGTCAGAAATAAAGCAGATCATCAGTATGGAACTTTCATTCTTTCGGCGCGATGCCCAAGGCGATGGCGAGTGACATGAAACAAAGTTGAAAAGAATCTGTAATTTATTAAGAAGTTAAATGTTGAAGAAGCGGGATTAGTACACAAATCTGCTAATTATTACTGAGACCAGTCTAAGTGCACCCGATATACCTGTTATGGATAAGGTAATTGCAATAAATTACCAATTTCATCAGTGAGATATTCCATACTTGACTCTGGAAGTTTCCGTTAATAAAATGTTCCGCGCCATTATGTCGTTCTCATATAGATTTCACAATAAAACCAAACGTTTCGTCCCCACCTGCGGAAAGAATTTCCAAGAGCGACGTACTTGAAAACTTCCTCGTTATAATATAAACACCATGATTAAAGGCACGCATTTCACTTTAGTATGACTTGGTTGTCATGTACGGTTTCACGTCGGAGGAGATGAAAAAGTTCTCTAGCATTTCCAGGACACTCTCCTGTGTGTGTGTGTGTGTGTGTGTGTGTGTGTGTGTGTGTGTGTCAAGGGAAGGAGGACGACCAAAGTATGAATGTATATGGTTGCTGGAGCCCTCTCAACTGTGTCCACTGTTCATCATTGGAATCACTTTAGGCGCAAGTGCAACAGTAGCCTGTAAAACGCTGAACAATCTACAGTGAACGGCCGAAGTAACTGGGTACACCTGTCCAATATCATGCAGGGCCCCCACGAGTACGCAAAAGCGCGGGAATTGTCACCACGAATCCTGCACGGCTGTCCATAAATCAGTAAGAGTACGAGGAGGTGGAGACATCTTGTGGACAGCAGGTTGCGAGGCATCCCAGATATGCTCAATGTTCTTTTCTGGGGAGTTTCGTGGGCAGTGGAAATGTTGAGACAAAGATAAAGGTTCCTGGAGCCACTCTGAAGCAATTCTGGACGTGTGGGATGTTGCATTGTCCTGCTGGAACTATCCAAATCCGTCGGAATGCACAATGGACATGAATGGATGCAGGTGATGAGACAGAATGCTTACGTACGTGTCACATTGTAATGTCCCCACAGAAAATACCCACTACCATGCACCAATTAATCATTTTCAATCAAACCATACACATTCATTCACTTTGGAAAAGTTATCTGATCCGATTTTCTCGTAACATATGCGGCGACAGCTCGACGACGCCAAAGTATTTTCTAGTGCGTTTATTCTTTGAAACAACAGAGATGCATATATGCATTCTCCATGGTTGTTGGAGTGGTAACTAGGACAGCTTCTGGAGTATCTGTTGAGGGATTGACGTGTTTATGAGAGATACTTATTCTGTTTTTTCTTCTCGCTAATGCGAGCCAATTAACATTTGTGCCGCTAGCGGTTTGTTTGAGGAGAAAGAGACTGTAAAAGGAAAATAATTAAGGCGTGGAATCACCGGAGATCTGGATATGTAATGCAGATGGATTTAATACACAATTTCCTCCATAAATAAAGTTTGTGACCTTTTTGTTCTGGAGTGAATGAACGAATGAGTTTTTTCTGAATCATTTGATGATCACGTTGGCCCTGTAATTAGTGGGGAAGTTTCAGCTGTGTCGAAGAGAGCCTGCAATCGCTGAGTCTTTGTTAAATCGTCCAAAAAGGCTTCGTACACATCTGGAATTCGCAATCTTTCGTGAAAGGAACAAATTGTCCAAACGATTGATTCTCCCGACTGACTGCAGTGTTTAACAGTAATAATAAATGTAAATATCTCTTACAGCAAGCCAGCCGCTGATTACCAAGACGAAGGACTCCACCAAAGATCCTATTTGGCTGATTTCACGTAATGAAATGTTATTTTAAAAACTGTACATAGATAAAGGAGAGAAAGAGAGAGAGAGCGAATGAAAATATAGATAATACTAATAATCCTCCATTAGTCTAATTTTTCGCCTGTCTTATCACGGATCAGCCAAGAGGCCTTACTTTACTGTATACATTTATGTGCGGAGGTGAAGGGATCTTAAACGCAACAGATACACATCTATACATACAATACATTACACAGAGATAGCAGCTAGCTGCATTCATAATCTATTCTTAGATAAAGAGACGGCAACTTATTATCCGAACATTTAAAGAATGTTAAAACATGTCAGAGACGTATCTAGACGTATCAGGGGTCCCATAACACTCCAAGTGCTTACGCCCCACACCATTATAGAGCCTTTACTAGCTTGAACACTCTCCTGCTGACATGCAGCGTCCATGGATTCATGAGGTTCTCTCCAAACCCGTATACGTCCACCCTCAAAATACAGTCTGAAACAAGAGTCGTCCGACCAGGCAAAATGTTTCCAGTTCTCAGCAGTCCATTATCGGTGTTGACGGGCCCAGGTGAGGCGTAAAGCTTTGTGTCACGCAGTCATGAAGGTTACACGAATGGGCCTTGGTCTCACAAAGCCCTTATCGATGATGTTTCGTTGAATGGTTCGCACACCGACATTTGTTGATGACCCAGCATTGAAATCAGCTGCAATTTGCGGAAGGGTCGTTGGTGCCGTTCTTGCAGTACCTTTTTACGGTCGCAGCGATGTCTGAGATTTTATCTTTTACCGGATTCGTGATATTCACGGCACACTCTTGAAATGTTCCTACGGCAAAATCCCCACTTCATTGCTACCTGGGAGATGATGTCCCGCCGCTCGTGCGCCGACTATAACACCACGTTCAAAATCACTTAACTCTTGATAATCCGTCATTATAGCAGCAGTAAGCGATATAACAACTGCGCCAGGCACTAGTTGTCTTACACAGGTGCTGCCAACCACAGCGCAGTATTCTGCCTGTTTACATTTCTCTGTATTTGAATAAGCATGCTTATACCAGTTTCTTTTGTGGTTTAGTGTATTTCTGTTTGTCAGTGTCCGCGCAGCTAGGGTAGCGCCCAGCCTGCCGGTGACACCTCGCGGCCACTGCCTCCTGCTTTACATTTAACTGGAAACGTAAAAGAAGAAAGTAAGTCTCATATTTCATATCCCTTTTTCTTTACATCGTTCTTAAATGACCCAAGTACTTTTATTTCGATGTGTTGTACATTCATTACATTTGTCGTAGGTCACGAATTTCGTGTGTCATTTAAACTGGCGCATAACTACGATCTAAATTGCAACCAGTCGAATTTTGAATTTGATTAGATTTATTGTACCACTAAGCAGTTTTAGTCACATCACTGTCATCATTATCTGAAGAAGATTTAGAAACTTTAACTTGTGAAGCAGGTGCAGCTGGATGCTGGTATCATTATCATTCGAAAATAACGGAAATTTGGGTTCAATCTAAGGTAACTTTACGAAAAAAAATGGTTCAAATGGCTCTAAGCACTATGCGACTTAACTTCTGAGGTCATCAGTCACCTTGAACTTAGAAGTAATTAAACCTGACTAACCTAAGGACATCACACACATCCATGCCCGAGGTAGGATTTGAACCTGCGACCGTAACGGTCGCTCGGTTCCAGACTGTAGCGCCTAGAACCACAGGGCCACTCCGGCCGGCTTTTAGGAAAAGGAAATATTATTATGGTTTAGTATTGTGCACCCTTGGTATTCCTGACCAATACGTTCCTATAGTGTTACCATGTCAAGCATGGCGATGTACATTTTCATATTATTTCTGTATACATTCAGAGTTTTTTTTTTTTTTTAGCTGTGGTGCCAGGGACACATGGATAGTATGAATGTGTGTGTTAGCTGACTAAAGTGTATTTTATCGTAAAGGATTTGTCATGAATAGAACGAGGGAGTGCAATTGAAGTATCGTAAAACAAAAGGATTTTTCCTTTTCATGAAAATTTCTTTGTTTGTTCCTAATTTTACATTATTACTTTTTCGAACTGTTTGCGCATGCGTTCGGGTGGCACACCCCTAGGGAGCTTCCGCCACTCTCCACGGAAACTGTCGCTGTCGAGGGATGCGATATGGGACGTTTTGTCGCTACCATCGGAGAGTGGGGTAAGCGTCCGGGTGGGCTTTTATTCACATGTACGCAACAACAATTGAAAAATCCGTATTTTCATCGTTTTTGAAGAATCTAATTTCTCCTCAAATTTACAAGGATATTGAGTCACTTATTATGTCTCATTCACATCTGCTGTCCTGGGGCGAAAGAAACATGATTTTTGTAAAAAGAAAATACTTGGCATTCGTATCTCAGGGGTCTATGAAGTTCTGGATAGTCGTTGGTCTTTGTATCATGAGCCTTTGGTCCTAGGTGAAAAGCTGTTATAATTTTTTTAGTCAAAAATTTTAAGGTAAAAGGTTGGGCGCCTCACTCACAATTCTATTTCAAGTTGTATTATTCCGTACTACAAAAATTGGTAAACAGTACAAAGGAAAACAAGTCGCGGGACTCAATCTTCTAGTAGCTAGCAATGGAGCGACACATGAATTAAATTTATGCTAGTAATGTATACTGCTATTCCCTTTTATTTAACTTTGGTCGTAGCAGACTAGGTCCCACTTTCCACTACTTAGCAAGGAGATTAGAAACAACTGATAAAAGGAATAAAAACAATGATCTTAATCTACACGGGACGGTGTTGTCACCTTCGTACTACTTGGTGGGATGAATTTTGTGGTTGCCTGGGAACATATCCTAGATAAGAGGTTTTAATGTATATCGGACGGAAATGAATGAATACAACAGAACATAGGGGATGAGTAGTTTCATGGTGCAGAGACAGACTGAGCGTGGTAGAAGCCAGGTCGGATTGCTTGTATTCAGGGACGATGTGTGCTAGAACCTTTATTTTGAAAACAAGAAGTAGGGTAGCTTATAGTTCATAGGGCAAGTAGATTTCAGGGATAATTTCATCGTATGAGAGGGGAAGGTGTTTGAAATTATCCACAGATAATACACTAAATTTGTGGATGTGTAAGAAAGCTGTAACTTTGTGACAGAGGCAGGAAATCAAGTCAGTAGTGTCAGGAATGAGGGAAGAATGTAGCGTCTTGGGATTCGATTTTACAGGTGAGACAGGACTGATGAAGGTATTACATATGTTAGAGATGTAGGGAACTTAACGCTGAGGTGTCTAACCTCCACTACAGTGGACAGTTGTTAATGGGCGCTTCCCTGGCGTTTTCAGTCCGTCCTGAAACTGCAATTGCAAACAGTTCCTACTGGTAATGTGCCATGCATGCATTTGCAGCCTCGTGACTGATATGAAAGGCCAGAGAATTGACCACTAAAAGCTGTCTACTGCAGTCCTCCTTCTTCTTAGGTATCTTCGTATTTTTAATGCAGCCATTTCGTCTTAGCTTCCTTGCACTTCATAATAATTTCATTCCGCTGCGACTTGAATTTCTGTATTCCTGAAGTCCCCTGGATATCTTTTTACTTCCTTTTTTTTCATCGATCAACCGAAGTATTTCTTCTGTACTGCCCACTAAGATATTCTTTGTTGCTACATCTAGAGCCTCAGAGAACTTCAAGTGTATCTCCTCAGTCCTTAGTAGTTCCATATCCCACATCTTTCCGTATTGAACCATCGTGATTAATCTTTTGAACTTCAACCTACTCTTCATTGCTACTACATTGTGATGTGAGTCTGTATCTTCTCCTAGATATGCCTTTCAATCTATTATCTGAATTTCGGAATCTCTGTCTGACCATGATGTAAACTACATGTACTCTTCTCCTATCACCCGACATGTTCCAAGTATATCTCCCCTCTTGCGATTCTTGAACAGTGTATTCGCTAGTGCTAGCTGAAATTTATTACAGAACTCAATTAGTCTTCCTCCTCTATCATTATTTTCCCAAGTACATATTATCCTATAATATTTTCTGCTAAACTTTCCCCTAAATTCGTTCTTGCCACAGTTACTCTCAGATTTTCATTCAGTATCCTTATATACTTTCTCTATTTCTTCATCTTCAGCTTGCGACGTCGACATGTACACCTGAACAATCCTTGTCGATGTTGGTTTGCTGACGAGTCTGATAAGAACAAACTTATCACTCAACTGTCTACAATGACACACGCTCTGTCCTACATTGCTATTCATAACGAATCCTACTCCCGTTATACCATTTTCTGCTGCTAATAATATTACCCTATACTCATCTGACCATAAATCCTTGTCTCCTTTCGATTTCAGTTCACTGACCCCTACTGTTCCTAAACTGTGTCTCTGCATTTTCTTTATCAGTTTCTCTATCTTCCCTACCATTTTCAAGCTTATGATATTTCACGCCCCGACTGGTAGGACGTTATCCTTTCGTTTGTTATTCAATATTTTTCACATGGTCACCCCCCCCCCCCCCCTGGCAGTGCCCTCCTGGAAGTTCTAACGGAGGACTGTTCAGGAATCAGCTGGCAATGGAGAGATCATCATGACACCTTCTGAAAACTCATGCCGTTTGACGTTACTGATTCCTCCGCCTTTAGGGGCAGTTTCCCGTCGCCACGACAAGAGTGTTCCCTGAGCCTCTGTATGCTCCTGACTCCTCTTTGACAAGGCCGTTGTCAGAATGAGGATGAAATCTTGTGCCGGAAGTCTTTGGCCGCCAATGCTGATTATTAATTAAAATTTAAACGGTGACGGGTTTCGAGTCCACGACAGAGGAAGTTCTGATTACTGATCAAGAACGCTACCCATAGACTTGTGTCTTAGAAACTATAACTATCTGGCTGCTTCATTAATGAAGAAGCAACTGACTCCCAAAGAAAGACAGTGAACATTCTTCAAGTGTATTATAGCAAGATTACCAGACAAAAGTATAGAGTGTAAGTGATATGGGAAGTGTAGTATGGACTACATCTTTCAACATGGTGCAAAAGATGAATTTCTCATTCATCGTGTGTGCCACATTATCTGAGGCAAATATCTAATGGCTCAAAGAAATAACAATTGTAAGTAGGCTGTTCAGGTTTTTGTGTTGGTAATGCCACGTAGTGCTGTGTATGAAAATCGCTGACTGCGCTGGGTCCAGTCTGTGGCTGGTTGGACTCATTGTTGGAATATTCTCTTGTGTAGTGTTGGGCAGTTAGATGAGAACAGTGCGTAGCGTAGGGCAGTAGGACGTGAGACGCCAGAAATGGTGGATGTGGGGAGAGAGATAGAGTTTTGACAACGGACGATCTGGACGGATGTCTGTGAGAAAAAGGAAATTTATAAGACTGGATGTCATGACTTTTGAACACTGTTAAGGTAAATAGATTGTTTGTTCTCTATAAAAATCTCTCATTTGCTAACTATGCCTATCAGTAGTTTGTGCCTTCAGTAGTTAGAATCTTTTATTTAGCTGGCAGTATTGGCGCTCGCTGTATTGCAGTAGTTCGAGTAACAAAGATTTTTATGAGGTATGTGATTCATGAAAGGTGTAGGTTATTGTTAGTTAGGGCCACTCTTTTGTAGGGATTATTGAAAGTCAGATTGCGTTGTGCTAAAGTATTGTGACAGTTCAGTGATGATCATAATGAGTAAAGAGAGAAATGTCTGAGTACTTTCAGTTTTGCTGAGCTGTTTGAAAATCAAATAAGGTAGGAGTTTTTCCAGCTCTGTCATTCCTTATTTTTCAAAGGGGAAGTTTCATATGTCGACCCTTAGCCGAGGATACGTTAGTGGAATCTTCTGATTTTCTCTTTTAGTTTGTGTGATGAGTGTAGTTATTGTTTGTTGCTAGCGCGTAATTGTAGAGAGAATCTCCTTTTTAGTTGTAGTTTTCATTGTTGTATAGTAAAACAGTTGTAACATGCATGTAGATTTGCACCAAGTATTTCGCAGGCGGCTCGCTATTAATTGGATATTATTTTCAGTGCTCTTTTAATGTGTTTTCTTATTTTGCTCTTTAAATTGTCCTTTTCTGTGTTATCGTGTGAAATATTTTAACAATTATGGCATGTGAAAAACGTAACACTAGGCTGCAAAGTAAACTGAGAAATGACAGTGAAGACTGGAGTACTGTCTTAGCGCCACCGTGTAAAGAATTAAGAAATATTCTGAACAGTAATTTGGTTGCTGTGCATAGGAAAATGGACCAAGCATTAAATAATGGTGTAGGCAGTGACGCAGCTAGTGAAGAGGGTAGTAGTGTCGATCGATCGGTCGGCTATAGCTCGCCTCAGATATCCGAAATGACAGGACACAATCTTGCAAATACTGTATATTCACGTTTTGCTTTCCTCAATTTCGTCAAGATACATTTTCTGCTTTTCAAAACGCGAATGTTGCCGGTACCAATGCACTGCCGAAAAGCAGAGCGGAACATGTATCAGACACCAGTTGTTTGTTATTACAATTAATGCAACAAACGGGACAACAGTTTCGAAAGTTAGGCACAATGGAACAAAATCAGAAACTCACAAAGCAACAGCTTCAAACGTTAGACTGAATGGAACAAACGCTTCGACAAACACGTGAAGATTTAACTGCAGCGTTACTTAAAATCGAATCTAAATGTCAAAACGTTTGTAATGACGTAAGAAGACAAATTTGTCAACGTTTTCAACCTCTTTTTTCGCGTCATGAAAACGCATTACAGAATCACGAAGCAGCCATAAAAGAACTGCAGACTACTGTTCATGAAAATCAACACCTTGTAAACTAAAACTGACTCAGTTGCATCTACCGATTCGTTTACGCAACTTGCAAAAACTCAAGGAAACTTAAAGGACATGGTAGACACGCTTTTAACACCACTGGACACTGTGAAACTTGGTTCAGGAAAACACACCGAGGAAATCAGTTCATTGTGGGAGAAAGTAGCAGAACTTTCGGATCAGTTCACTAGCTTATCTACAAAGGTAGATGATGATCTGAATAACACAAGACCAGAACCATTTACTGACACAGAAGAGTACGAACAAATTAGAAAATTCAAAACAAACCAGAATCAAATTAATACGCAACACAAAGATATATCCGGGAAGTACAAGATCAGTAGTAACAAGTAACACCAGAATTACATATCTGAGAGGACACTCGCACTCTAATACGGGAAGAGGGACTTAGAAATAAAGAAAAGCCACAAAGTGATAACACAGGGCATTTCGGAAATTATGAAAGAAATAGTCACGGTGCACCGAATTTTGAGATGGAACCGCCAACACGACGTAACAATGACCGATATGCCATTCCCCGACATGATGATTTTGACTATAAGCGGTTTGTTAGTATACCTAAATTCAAGACATTTAAGAATTCTGACAAAGACATTCATCCACAAGGATGGCTTCATCAATTCTCTCATTGTTTTCCTCCCAACTGGCCATTAGAGCACAGACTGGAATTTATGTGTGGCTATTTAGAGAACGAACCAGCTGTAAGAATGCGATCGGTCATTCACGATTGCCACAGTGAAGGAGAATTTTAGCATGCCTTCCTCTCAGGATATTGGTCTGAAGCTACTCAATACCATGTAAAACATAGCACCATAAGGATGAAACACTTTGAACAATCCGTATTTTCGTCTCGTCAAATATTCTGAAGACATGTTGCACAAGAATCAGTACCTGTCAGACCCATGCAGCCCCTCAGAACTCATCTGCATTAGGTTAATCAAATTGCCTGATCATTTGAGACATATTATTTTGGGAGGTCGTTGCAAAGATTACATCGGAGTTTTTCAGGGGCCCGTTACAAGGATTGGAAGTTGACACTGACAATAACAGAACGCGAAACCAGGAAAACTACAATTACAGGTCACATCCGTCACAATTCCGTAACGACAGAAATAATAACTGGCCAGGACAAGGCTATTCTTACAACGCAAATCGTGACCAAAACAGACACCACCCACATGACAACCGTTGGCAGAGTAATAATAACACTGCTCAACAATGAAAACGTTTAGGGCATAAAAATAGTAAATTTACATGTATTTCCATCTGCTGAATTCAAAAATCAAGATAAAATGACAGATTAGCTCTTGTTTTGAAGATAATGTGACATTCCATTTTTTAGAGTGAAGATTTTAAAATTGGGGGAATTTTTTTTTTTTTTTTTTTGGGAGTTGGCAGATCTGTGATATAACAAAACACAAATACTCTTCAGCTCTTTGTAAGTCATAAACATAGATACTCTTACTGTGACTGTGAATTACATGTTGTTTCTACTCCAATTAATGCAAAATTTCTGGTTTGCAAGTGATTTGTAAAAATGTCACGAAAATGTGTAAATATGGTGAATAACTTTTGTTATATTTGTGGTGTAAAAACATTTTCGTCACAGGAAAGTTGACGCTTCTTGTAAAGACTGCCTATCAGTATTATTTCGGTATGAAACTAGGGGACCAGGATAAGTCTTGGGCTCCACATATATGTTGTAACGCACGTTCAGTTACACTGCGAGAATGGCTGAAAAAAAAAGAAACAATCTATGGTTTTCGCTATGCCTATGATTTGGCGGGAGCCTACAAACCATATAGATGACTGCTATTTCTGCGTGACTCCACCTATAAATGCAGGACTGACTATGAAGAAAAGAACAGTTCAGTACCCGAATCTTCCATCTGCTATTCGACCCATTCCACATTCGGATAGTTTACCAGTTCTTACTCCACCCAAAAATTGTGTGTTTGGAGTACAAAATGAAGACAGTGGGAAATAAGAGTTACCAAACAAGCTTTCCACATCCCATGACTCTGATTTTGAGGGAAAACATGATAAACCGCACCGATTGAGTCAAGCAGAATAGAGTGATCTCATTAGAGACCTTGGCCTGTCAAAGGAGAATGCGGAAATTCTTGCATCTCGACTGCAGCAATGGAATCTTCTCCAAAGTGATGTGAGAATCTCACAGTACAGAAAATGTCACATGGAACTGCTTCCCTTTTTTGAGAAGAAAAATAATCTTGTCGTTTGCTGCGACATTAATGGCTTGATGAAATCTTTGAATTTGAACCATGATCCAACTGAATGGAGGCTATTCATAGACTCACAGGAGACAGAATAACGTCAGGCGCAATGGTCCACCACGCAATTAAGATTCTGGGCGAAATTGTCCACCACGTGACCGACAAGGAAGAATGTATGGAAAATATCGACAAGACGACAGACGATATAATCTTAACAATTCACCAAAATTAAACCAGAACTGGTGTGATTCAAACAGGGCAGGGCTCTCTCGACGAGTTTAAATTAAAGAGGTTACATCTCCAAATCCCAATAATGACGCGCGACAACAAAGAGACAGTAGACAATGACTCACACCGCTGGCAGTCACAAAACGTCCTTACGAACCTGACGACATAGCTGCCGTGGCTATTAATTACATAATAATAGAAGATATTAGGGTCATCTTACTCCAGGAACACGACGTAAAACAGAACAACATGGCATATCTAGTAATTCGCATTACAGTAAATGACCTAAAATTTATGGCAGTACTTTTGACTCTGGAAGTCCCATTTCAGCAATTAGTGAAACAGCTTTTAGCAAATGTAGCAAATCAAACGATTGCCGCACAGTTCCTTTATGTAAGATTAAATTACAAGGTGATATTTTTGGAAAAAGTGTAGATGTACACTAGCAAACTAAATTAGAATCCTTTTGTCACAGCCACAGATTCTCTGTGAACGTTTGTTCCAATATTGTTGACAGAAATTATATTGGGAGTAGCCCTTTTGAATGAATACAAAGCAATCTTAAACGTTCACGATGCTGAAATAAGTTTAGAGAACGAAGGTAAGTCAACAGCTTTCAAAGCTGAAGATTTTCTCTCAAACCATGACGAGGAAAGTGATCGGCTTTACCTCTAGTTAGACAACAGTTCGGAACTTTTGACGGAACTTGACACTAACAATCACTCTGCAAGTATTGACAGGGGTGATATCGAGGATGTGTTTGATACTACTGACTTAATTCAGAATAAAATTCAAACAATTGAGAACTGTAATGTCACTGTTAGGCAGGACCTTTTTGTCATTTTACATGCACATTCCACAGTTTTTACTCACAAAACAGGAACAATCAAAGGATTTCAAAACCTGTTTCGTGTTCGTGAGCATACTACATATTGTGATAGAACATACGTAATTCCGGCACATTATAGGGACATTGTTAGAACAGAAATACAATCTATGCTTGATGAGGGCATTATTGAGCCTGCAGTAAGCTCATACAACAATCAAATGCATGTTGTTGAGAAGAAAAATGGATCGATCAGGCATGTCTTAGATTCAAGACAAATAAATACTATCATCATTCCTGAAACAGACAGGCCGCAAACGTTGGAAGAACTTCTTTTAAATTTTAATGGTATAAACGTGTTGTCCTCTATTGATCTCAGATCCAGCTTTCACCAGATTGAACTTAATCCAGGATGTAGAAAATACTCAGCTTCTCTTTGTTTCGGCGTTTATCAATTTCGTAAACTTCCTTTTGGTTTGAACTTTCTTTGGCAGCACTCATTCATGGGCTAAATTCCATAGTACGTGAGTTATTGAAACGTCATATCACCTTATATGTGGACTATATTCTAATAGCAGAAGCCTCATGGGAACAACATAATCGCCTCCTCAACAGTGTGTTACATATTTTTGAAAAATCTGAAATTGCAGTTAACTTGGAAAAGTCTGAATTTGGTAGGACAAAGTTGAAGATTTTGGGACACATTATTTCTTCTGAAGGCATTCAGCCGGATCCTCAAAAGCTAGAAACAATCAGAGCCATTCCAGTTCCATCCACATAAAAACAAGTCCGCAGTTTTCTGGGTCTCGTAAATTTTTACCGTCGTTTTCTGAATATGCGGGTTCCAGTAACACCAGAACTTTGTTCTCTCACTGGAAAAAAATACTATTTGGAACTTATAACGATATGTTTACGTAATGTGTATACATAAACATACAGTTATAAATGTCCCCGTTCGTAGTCGGTAATTATAACAATATGTTTATTTTTTGCTGTAACATATAGCTATAATCAGCGGTGGAAATATATTTGCGAACGCCGACAGTGTGCGGCTGTTTCTTGTTGGATCGTCTGATCAGTCGGAAGTTGCCTTGCAGAAGAGAGCAAATGCGTGTTCAAAATCTAATTATTTTTGGATAGCTCAACATGAATTTCCTAAGGGACCGTAGTTTATCATGCATTTACCAGTAGAATATGGTGTGGAGAAAACATTTCGCCGCATACAACTTCCGTCCGATTTCGACGAAAGAATTCGTGACTGTGAACTCTCTATTTGGCAGAAACAAAACGAAAATTAAATAACTTCATGAAGGAGTGAGACATAGATTCTATATTAAATAAATAGTCCATACACCAGTTCCATTTAACTCTGAATTTATGCCGATTAATAGATGAACTTACACTGCAATGAAGGATTTAACATGAATGCCGTTTTGTCTGGCACTTCTCTTTTCGTAATAAAAATAATTCCTTTGATGTTTTCACATACACGTCGCATAATAAATCTACTGCTATGCAGTATTGGACTTTTAGTATTGCACTTTTACTTTACACTGAAATATTATTATTTTTAACGATAATAATACGGCGGCAAGACATACGCGTCCGACACAAGTTACAAGAGACAAGAGAAGAATGAGTAACTGTTAATCGAGAATATCTCGTACACAAAAAAAAAAAAATATATATGTAAAAGTGTTCTTCTTCCGTCCGTTTTTCGCGCCGCGGTTTTCAAAGTCAATAACTCACTGTATCTCTGACGGCGCTTCGACAATAAACAAGTTACGTCACATGTCATTCACCTCCTACATTCTCGCAACATTATTTGTTAACTGTAGCTGTTGCCGAGCGGCTGCTCGATTAGTGAATGATTTAAAATGATAAGGCAATCACATAATGTTACAAACTGGGACGAGCAAGCACAGTTGGAATTCAATTCTTTGAAAAAATCGCTACCTAACGCGCCAATTCTAGCTTATCCAGATATGTCACAAGGTTTCTGCCTTAGCACGGATTCTTCTACAGTCGGTCTTGGTGCCCACTTATTTCAAGAAGGCATATAAAATGACACTACTGTTGAGAAAACCATTGCTTTTGCTAGCTGCGTGCTAACAAAATCCGAGAAAAAATATTCCGTTACTGAATTAGAAGCTTTAGCTATGGTTTGGGCATTTAACAAATTCAGTTTTTTTCTTTCTGGTAAACACGTAAAAGTATACAGTGATCATCGTGCATTACAGTTTCTTTTGTCTTCAAAATTTAATCATGATATGTTAAAAAGTTGGACATTGTTTCTGTAAGAATTCCACCTCACATTGTTGCGGACGCACTGTCACGTGCACCGGCTGAGGTTAAGAAAAGTAAAACAGAAGCCAACCTCGACAAAAAATTCACTGTTCCTTACATTCAGAAACAAAAGCCAACCTCGACAAAAATTTCACTATTCCTTACATTCAGAAAGTCGCCTTTGGAAACTTCATCACTACATCTTCAAAGGACATAGCTTATGAACTAGATAAGGGTTCGATTTGGAAAGACATCAAAAGTAAATGGCATGAAAGGACAAACATGCAGATTCGGCATAATTATCTGGTTAGAAACAACATACTCTTTAAACGTTGCACTGTTGATGACAAGCTATGTGTACTTTGGATTTCTGACGATTTTGCTAATAAGCTCATTTGGTACATTCATTTCAGCTACGCACATTTTGGTCGACGAAAATGTTATCATATTCTTCAGACGACTTGTTATTTTAACAATACGGAAAAGAGAATTCGGAGAGTCTTGTCTATTTGTAAGCTTTGTCATAAGGCTAAACCATCTACCATCCCACATCGTGCTCTGTTGTTACCTATCATTCCTTCTGAATTAAAAGAATTTGTTGCTGTTCATCTCTTGTGACCCGTTGTCAGAACATCGAATGGATTTTCGCACGTTCTAGTCGCTGTTGAGCTTACCTCAAAATTTCTTTCTTACACTACGTCTTGCGCAAAGCAAGACTGTTACGTGCGGACGCCCCATCATATTGCAACGACATGCGTAGCCGTATGTCCAGGGGAATATTTTCCAGCAGGACGGCTAGAGTTTATTGCAAAAAGTGTAGGTAATTTGCCCCGGTAAATCGAGGAGACAGACGGACCGCCCAAATCAGATGATCACCCACAATGCCTGCCCAAATGTTGAGCGAAAATCTTTCTTTGTATTCGTGGATGTACATGACGTGAGGATTTACCCTTGCCCAGTAATGAACGTTTCGAATGTTGTAAAGGCCATCCCGTTGGAAGGTGAACTCAACACAATGGCAACAAGGTGCAGAAAATATCGGCAAGATCCTAGCCTGTGTTTATAGTCCGCCACAGGATTTAGGTCTTGGACAGGGTGGAAACTAGGTGGATGTTGGCCATCATACGTCAAAACTTCCCAGACCAACCGATGAGTCACCCACAAATCGTATCCAACCACTCGAGTACTTGTCGTAGGTGTTTCCTCGAAGCGCTCGAGAACAGTATCTTCAAATGCAGCATCCCGTCGTGTTCGGTGTCTTTCAGCATCACCATGATATCCCGCAAACGAGCCTATTTCGCCAAGTCGTCGGTGAATTGCTGTAAACGTTTACGGGTGTGGGTGGCGTCTTACTGGGTACCGTTCCTTGTACAACCGTCGAGATTCATGCGTATTACAGTCGCCTAGTCCATAAACAAAAACCATATATCGTTGTTCTTCAAACGAATACTGTGCCGACATCGCATGTGACATACGTGTGCTATGAAGCGAAGCAAGACCTATTAGAGACGTGTGCGTATTACGTTGGGGCAGTGATGGGGCAAGGGACGTTTGTATATGTGAACCGACAACCATAGCGTTGACCATCAACCGACGAACGGCAACAAGACAACCCCTATGCCAATTTTAGTGTATGGCGCCATGTTTCCGTAGTTTAAAAGTAGTGCGTTGTCGACCTAGACAGCATTAATAATTTTGGTTCCGACTAGTTGGTTTCTACTAGTATCAGCTATCCAGTGTCAAAATTTTGTGACCCAATTCTTCTCCACCCATACATATAGGGTGGAGAAAAATATATAGGGTGGAAAAAATATTTATACATATATGAAAGCAAAGATAGCTTTATTTTAAGACCTTTATTCCATTTACTAGGTTCGGCAGAATCGTCCTGTTATCTTCAGAATCACAGTGAATTTCCGGAGGTGAGTTCATTAGACCTTTCTTTTTCTATATCCTATCATCGACCAATTACTAGAGTTTTTACACATGGGAAAGAAATAAC
This sequence comes from Schistocerca serialis cubense, assembly GCF_023864345.2. Classification (NCBI taxonomy): domain Eukaryota; kingdom Metazoa; phylum Arthropoda; class Insecta; order Orthoptera; family Acrididae; genus Schistocerca; species Schistocerca serialis. The sequence continues at coordinate 736,292,799 of NC_064643.1, read as the reverse complement.
CCTCTATGTAAGCAGAGATCGCTCAGACCACATGTGTGACTCATATAAATTTTGAAATTCAGATAGTAAGTTGATATATGGGCCGAAGTGCTTGCAATTTTGCATGATCGTTGTATTATCCTTACACAATCATGATTTAAAAAAATAATAAAGTTCTCTCTCTCAGTGGCTCAGTATTGGTTTGCTGAGTACAGGCTTAGCGACCGTGGGGTTCCTGATCTGGAGACTGGGGGCTCCCACCAGTTCCCTCTCGCCATAAACTTTGAGAATGCTTCAGTGATCACTGTACGACGTGGTACTGGAACGCTGTGTGTAACAGGTACCTTGCTTTGACAACCTGGATCCCAAGAATGGTAAAAACCTCTATAGAAAGGAAACTCAGTCTAATGGTGTGCTGCGTGCTGATGAAATGGATGGCTGTTGTGATGGAACAGTAGTTAGTGGGCATCCTCTGCGGGTCCTCCTGACCCTCACTTGTATAAAAGTTACTCGAGCACACGAGGCTCAATGTGAGTGGACCCTTATTTCCCAATAGCTGCTCGTGGGATCGTGATAGAACCCTCGAGGCTTTCTCCCTCTCCTCCCACGGGGAAGGGTGTGACACTGGTAGGTACGAACAACAAGAGGACTCATGTAGCCAGACCTCCAGACTCAGACGTTACACACAGTCTGTCCATGAATAGTAACATAATGCAGTTCAGAATGTGTTTTTGATTTGATGTAAGGGTGAATCCACTTGTGGCAAATGTGCCGAGGCCACCAATGACAGAGTAAATTGCACCTCGCTTCTAAAGTTGGTAAATTGCATTGGGGACCAGTTTGTCTGGATAGGAGCTGCATAACTGAAGAAAGGAAGATGCAAGAAACTAAAACATCAAAACAAGTCTTATATGGTGAAGTCAAGAACATCTCTAAAGGCTAGATAGGCTGTCTGAGTACAGGCTGGGTTCTCTATCGTTGATGAGGTATGTGGGCAGCAGCAGGGTCATAATGAAGATATAACAACTCTTCCTTAGTTCTCTATTATTTCATGCAATTCACTCTTATGATTGTGCCCATTATCTGGCATGGTCCAGAGTTCCCTCGTAATGTTGTGGAGTCGCAGCTGCAGACTCTGACGTACGGCTGGTGGCGTGCATGCGCTGCTCGGATGACAGTGCCCTGTGCTGGCTTCTCCGGTAAGCGAGGTGTGCTGAGACGGTAGGATCCGACCGCTCTGTGGTCACGGGCGTCAGCCAGGTCTTCTCTAATGAGGAAGGTCGCGTCGTTCCTGTGGCGGTGCCCGAAGTCAAAGTCGGGACCGACAGTGAGGAGCAGGGCCGGGACGATGGCGCGATGTTGCCTGCCCAGACTGGGTGGACCAGTGGAGACAGAGTTCACATCGAGGATTCCCGGATCACTCACAGCCGGTCCCGGGTGTGACCATACTGTGCCCGAATGTGACGTACACGGCCGGGCCAGCATTTAAATGCTGGTTACCGACGCTGAATTCGCGGAAGTGCTGTGTTTGTGTGCCATGGCGAACCATCTAGAGCAGGACAGGCACCGGCATCTTTAGTAATCGCAGACGACGCGGAAGTTAGTCGAGCTGGATTGGATTGTCAGTTTCTGGCGGAGGGCATTGACACCCGGAACTGTGTCACGGATGTCTTGGTGCTGCTGACGGAGGCTGATCAACCAGGAGCAACGGGGGACTGTGGCCGATGTCCGTGGTTTGAGGCCTAATTTCGGAGCTCGTGATCAGGCTATTCAGGGTTTTACTTTAGCCCTTTAAGAATCCCGATTCGATAGCCAGTGCTTCCACACAAACGGAGGTTGCTAGTTGGTTGGTTGGTTTGGGGAAGGAGACCAGACAGCGAGGTCATCGGTCTCATCGGATTAGGGAAGGACGGGGAAGGAAGTCGGCCGTGCCCTTTGAAAGGGACCATCCCGGCATTTGCCTGGAGCGATTTAGGGAAATCACGGAAAACCTAATCAGGATGGCAGGACGCGGGATTGAACCGTCGTCCTCCCGAATGCGAGTCCAGTGACTAACCACTGCGCCACCTCGCTCGGTGGAGGTTGCTAGTGATAGCTCTAGTATTGGCGTTTGTCAATATGGTTGTCAAGCTGCAGTTGTTTTCCAGCCCATAGCCCTTGCGAGAACATAAGAGAAAATCGCAGTTGCCACCACCGCCGAGCTTCCTTTACCTCCAAAGGCAGAGTCTTGTAAGAATTTCAGCGTCGACTCAGCCACTGCTGCGATCGTTCCTAGAGAGCCCTTACAGTCCAAGAAAGCAAATGGGAAGCTTCAACCTCAAGCGAACGCAGGTGGCAGACCGACAGTTCAAGACGACGCCATTCTACATGACGGTCCTGCTGCTCCTACAAATGGAATTCGAAGTCGGCCCACGGCATCCATCTTGCCCCAAGGTTGCCCTTCCACCGATTGTGTGCTCCTCGTCTGGGTGTAAAAGTGCAACCTCTCTGCTAAATGGCACCCTTACTACGGTGGAACAAGGGTGGCTTGAGGATTCATGTGGAGGGCTGAAATTTGTGGCTCAGGCACAACGCTTTTGCTTGTATTTACAGGAAACACACTTCAGAACCACTGATGCCCCTGTGCTACCACGCTATATTTTCCACCGAAAGGATGACCTAACTGGTGGAGGAGCCAAGGGACATGTTCGCTGTGTTTGTCAATAACACACATCATTTCTCTGCTGTCTTCTTAGTTGTTGCCCTAGAAGCAGAAGCTGCTGCAGTTAGTGTGAGTCAGAAGGACATTATTTGCTCCCTGTACCTACCTTCATGAGACGCAATAGATTCTGAGACTCTAACTGGTCTTACTGAACAACTTCCGTGCCTTTCAGTGCCCACAATACACTATGGGGATAAAACTATACTTCCCTCAGCCGTCGGTCTTGGAAAATCTCATGATACCTCAGGAGTTGTGCATCCTCAACATTGGCAGTCCCACTCATTTCTCAGCTGCTATAAGAGATATAGACCTCTCCTGCTCTTCAGCCTTTGCAGACCAAGCACAGTAGGAAGCAACTGATGACCTTCATTCCAGTGACAACTTCCCACTGTGGATGGAGAATAACTTGAACAGAAGTCAATGAAATGTATGATCAGCATGGCTTACTGGGCTCTGTTCAGCCAGCAGGTTGTGTCTGAACACCGCGACAGCATCCAAGAATGGTTAGACCACTTCACATAAGTGATCAGTCATGCGACTGACCTATCGATATTTAAGTCGTTAGGGTACTTGCATCTTGGTGAATACTTGATCGCTGTTTGGCAATCCAGCAAAGGCGTGCAACTCTTCGATGGTTTAAACTCCTCCCAACAACAGACAATCTCACAGCCTTTCGAGTCACGTCAGCCAAGGCTCGATGTGTCATTAAGCAGAGCAAGGGAGGGTCAAAGAGAAGCGTTCCTTGACTCTATCGACCGTTCCAATAGTTCTACAAAAGTGTGGGAAGATACTCAGAGGGTTTCTGGTAACATAATAGCAGTGCTAAACAACCCCCAGGTACATCACTCAGACGTTGAGAGAACATTTTAGAGAAACTACTGTCAGTGTCAGATAGGATCCGGCGTTTGGTCGCTGCTGAGCGAGAGTAGAGAGGGACAAGCTGAACTTCAGATCTGACAATTCTTACAACTACCCTTTCTCTATGTGGGAACTGAAATCTGGGCTGTCTGAAACTCGTGACACTGCACCTGGTCGTGACCAAATGCATTACTGTACGCTTCGGCATTTGCCAACAGCGTCAAAGAATATTCTCCTCAAATATTTTAATTCAATATGACAGAGATGTCACTTGTCCAAAGCGTGGAGACTCGTGACACTACACCTGGTCACCACCAAATCCGGTACTGCATGTTTCGGTATTTTCTAGCTGCCTCAAACGATACCCTCGACGAAAATTTTAATCTGATGTTGCAGACAAGTAGTTTCCCCAACTCGTGGAGGGAGGCAATACTGATCCCTCTCCTAAAACCAGCAAAGGACCGCACATGTCTCAGTAGTCACAGGAGTGTCACCTCAACAAGCTGTATAGGAGGTGCAACGTAGGGAATGGTTAGCCGACGTCTATTATGGCTGTTATAGTCCAGGTAACTCTTTAGCAGATCTCACTGTGGATTTTGGAGATTTCCGTTTACTGTCGACAAACTGACCCTGCTAGAGGCGGCTATTCAGCAGTCTGCCCTACGTAACAATCACTGTAATGTCCTATTCTCTGATATCTGGATGGCGTATGACACGACTTGGAGACACAGCATTCTCTCGCAAATGCATCAGTGTGGCTTTCATGGCCACCACCACATCGTCATACGGTCTTCCCCATCTCAACAGCCTTTTAAGCACATGAGTTGGTGATACACGAGTTGGCGATATGCTGTCAGATCGCTTTGGGCAGAAGAATGGATTCCAACAGGGTAGTGTTTTGTAAGTTTTAACATCTTTACCACTGCCATAAACGGTGTCACTTCCACGGTAAAGGCTTCATGTAGAGTGCTCCATATTTGTGGACGATTTTCCTTTCTTCTGCTCCATCTCCACTGATACAACAGCGAGCAGTCTGTTGCAACTCACGATGTGGAGTTTAGAGGAGTGGGCTGCAAAGACGGATTTTCAGTTCTCTGCTGATCGCGTGTATGTGTGAGTGTGTGTGTACATTTGAATCGGTCCCATTGTATTTTTGATTTACATGACTTGGATGTGGGAGATGCCATTCTACATTTTAGAGACAGTTTTCAGGGCCTCATTTTGTGCTCCAAAAGCAACAGGTCTTGGGTAGCGGACAGGGCGCATCTGCTCCCATTTCATAGGGCTTTCGTGCATTCACAGTTGATTATGGGTGCACAGTGTACCGATCGGCGAGACTTTCTTATTTGAAGATCGTTGACTCTATGCACCATGACGGGATTAGGCTGGCCACGGGTGCTTATAGCAACAGCCCCATGCGTAGTCTCTGTGATGAGGCTGGTGAACAACCACTTACGATCCGACAGCACCTCCTCATCGTACATCAGGCATGTGAGTCCATCACATCTCCGAATTCATCTGCATACCACCACTGGAGAGCCTTTTCCCCATTCGTCCATGAGCATCAACTCCTTTGGGGATCTGCATACTGCATTTATTGGAGTCACTTGTGGGGCAAATGCAACGCCAAATCCAGGGTTTTAACCGACTGTCACCATAGTTACTGCAGAGGTCTACACCTACACCTAAGTGTTAACAATAAAGTTCCTGGCAGAGTAATGTTAGGTTAGGTACAGTACACTCGAGATTTCACTTCTGCATGTGTTTTAATACAGGGCTATTACAAATGATTGAAGCGATTTCATAAATTCACTGTTGCTCCATTCATTGACATATGGTCACGACACACTACAGATACGTAGAAAAACTCATAAAGTTTTGTTCCGCTGAAGCCGCACTTCAGGTTTCTGCCGCCAGAGCGCTCGAGAGCGCAGTGAGACAATATGGCGACAGGAGCCGAGAAAGCGTATGTCGTGCTTGAAATGCACTCACATCAGTCAGTCATAACAGTGCAACGATACTACAGGACGAAGTTCAACAAAGATCCACCAACTGCTAACTCCATTCGGCGATGGTATGCGCAGTTTAAAGCTTCTGGATGCCTCTGTAAGGGGAAATCAACGGGTCGGCCTGCAGTGAGTGAAGAAACGGTTGAACGCGTGCGGGCAAGTTTCACGCGTAGCCCGCGGAAGTCGACGAATAAAGCAAGCAGGGAGCTAAACGTACCACAGCACTTCCATCATGATGTTCGGCATTTCTTAAACAGGAGATTGGAAAACCGATGGATCGGTCGTGGTGGAGATCATGATCAGCAATTCATGTCATGGCCTCCATGCTCTCCTGATTTAACCCCATGCACTTTCTTTCTGTGGGGTTATGTGAAAGATTCAGTGTTTAAACCTCCTCTACCAAGAAACGTGCCAGAACTGCGAGCTCGCATCAACGATGCTTTCGAACTCATTGATGGGGACATGCTGCGCCGAGTGTGGGAGGAACTTGCTTATCGGCTTGATGTCTGCCGAATCACTGAAGGGGCACATGTCGAACATTTGTGAATGCCTAAAAAAAACTTTTTGAGTGCAAAGCATTGTGAAAATATCTCAAATAATAAAGTTATTGTAGAGCTGTGAAATCGCTTCAATCATTTGTAATAAACCTGTACATTATTTCATGACAACCCGAACTCTGTAGGTTGCTCTGTTGTTTTCCCTGATCGCGTCCTCAAGGTCCGACTGCCTCGGGGCTTTACTGTCTTCGACTCGGAATTACAGGTGATCTTGCGTGGCTGAAGCAAATGAGATGTACTTCGAGTGCTAAATTCCATGTCTGTTCCGATTCGCTGAGAGCCGTTCACTCTCTCCAACGCTCGTACCCAGCGGATAAAGTAGTCGATAATATCCAGGACGGCCTCCTCCAGTTACAACGGCTGTTATAGGAAGTGTCTTTCTGCTTGGTACTAGGGCATGTGTGCGCTGTGGGGAATGAAAGGACAGATGTAGCAGCCCGGGGGGGATGTTGTTAATGTTAGTTTTTCCAGTGATCCATCGCTCTGCATACTATCACCTCACTGCTGAGGTACAGAGTCATGTGCAGACGGGAAGAAGAGTGGCTGGAAGTGACAGATAATGAACTGCGACTCGTAAAGCCCTCTAGGGGACAGAGGTGTAGCTGCTTTAAGCCACGGAGACGGGATGACGCTATCCTCACTCGTCTTCTCGTGGGCCACTGTCATCTGACGCATGGCTTCTTGCTCTGGCGAGAGGATCCACCAATGTGTAGTGCTTGTGATGTTCAGATCACTGTGAATCACATTTTACTACACTGTGTTTTGATTTCCGAAGATAGGGGAACGGCAGGCATGCTGGAAAATCCAACCGCTATTTCAACTGACGTTCAAACAAATATGGTGTGGTTTTTGTGGTTCTGAGATGTGTCCAACTTGTTTCCGAAATTTTTTTGGGTTATGTTAACGTGTTAACCGGACTACTGGCTCAACCATGTTTGCTGCAAGATGTCAGCTAGTTACATTTCCATGTGTCTTTGTTTCACCTCTTCTATCGTTCTACATCTGTTATAATCCCAGGTGTAGGGCTTGCCACCCTGTCTTAGTTGTCTTGAGGTGTATGAGATACAGCGATTGTGTGGTTCAACGTGAGTGAGGTGGAAGTGAGTGAATGAGTTTCCTTTTACACATTTCTTTTAAATAATGTGTTTTTCATCAACATCCTCCCTTAATCTAATGTTTAGATACTCACTATATAATGTCCAAGAGTAAATTTTTAGTCGAACGTAGTTATCACTCTCTGACGATTAACGTGGTGGAAGAATAGCTGCTGGCCAGGGTGGCAGCGCGGTTCTAGGCGCTACAGTCCGGAACCGGGCGACCGCTACGGTCGCAGGTTCGAATCCTGCCTCTGGCATGGATGTGTGTGATGTCCTTCGGTTAGTTACGTTTAAGTAGTTCTAAGTTCTAGGGGACTGATGACCTCAGATGTTAGGTCTCATAGTGCTCAGAGCCATTTGAACCATTTTCTTTTAAAGAATAACCTACTAGGCACACTGCTGTCCTAACAATTTGAATACCAGTTGGTGTATAAAATTATCATCAAAAAAGTGAGGTGCTAAAACTACATAAATTTAAATACACAATATATTATTAGTGTTAATGTTACGAAAGCAATGCACACATTAAGATAAGAGAGTAAGCAGTCCCTGAATAACTTCTCTGAGTTTTCATGAGCCATAAGTATGACTAAATATTCTGCTAAGATTTGGGCGTTTGCTTTGATCCCTTTCCTGTTTTCTTATAATTCTGCCTCTTAAACTTCTTGGCAGAATAAAACTGTGTGCCGGACGGAGACTCGAACACGGGAACTTGGCCTTTCGCGGGCACGTGCTCTACCGTCTAAGCTACCCAAGCATGACTCACGCACCCTCCTCACAGCTTCAGTTCCGCCAGTACCTCGCCTCCTACCTTTCAAACTTCACTGAAGCTCTCTTGCGACGCCGCAAAGCTAGGACTCCAGGAAGAAAGAACATCGCGGAGACATGGCTTGCCACAGCTTGGGGGATGTTTCCTGAATGAAATTTTCACTCTGCAGTGGAGTGCGCGCTGATACGAAACTTGATGGCAGATTAAAACTGCCCGCGAAAGCCAAACGTCCCGAGTTCGAGTCTCGGTCCGTCACAGAATTTTAATCTGCCAGTTGTAGACATTCTTGTCTTGTCCTATGTAGTTATGTTACCTTCAGGAAACAAAAGTAGATCAGTAAGGACGGAATTACATATTGGAAGCTAATAAATGAATGTGAACACATTTATGTAGTTTCTGATAGGCAAGGTTCCTACAAGGAGATGAATGTATATGTGTATTTTGTTAAAATTACCTAGTTACAACATATTGAAAATCTTGGAATCTATGTGGGGAACTGCAAGAGCATGGACTATAAATAGTGTAATGACAAACTGCGTTGAGGTAAACAAAGCATCAAGAGGTTACCGTTCTAGTAAATACGATTAAGGATAAGACAGTGATTGATTCGCACTTTGTGAATGTTAACGGTACAGTTGGAGTAGTATAGAGTTGAAGCATGTAGTCATTGGCGACAAAATGATGTGTTGGTATGCCCTACACTGGGTTCTGTACTTAGCTTAAGATGACTTAAGCGACTGACTTACTACATTTGATACCGTGCAGAGTAATGGTTACCATCCTTCGTGTGAGTTGTGGCTCCCAACAAAGACGTCAGAAGGGCTCACTTAGGAATTAGTTACAGACGCTAAGGGAGAGAAAACTGTCTACCGGCCAGAGTTAACCGTTCCACGTGGCGTAACGTCAGTTCTGGCATATATATTTACTAACAATGACTCTCTTCTAGTATGTACTGCAAGGCTCATGCAATACGGATTAGTAATTATGTGGTACAATTGTTTCATTGACAGAGGTAAATCTGGAATGCCGGGTAAACTGAACGGTTGCTTGCTGCCAATTTGTCCTGGCTGATGTCCTGTCAAGACGCTGAGTAACAGGATCGGTCGTAACACAGCCAAATGATGTCGTCTGTACCGCTCCTTTGGATCCAACACTTTTGGTGATTGCCTGCTGCAGCATCTGTTCGATTCTGAAATCCTACATCTTGGAAACTAGGACGCCTGTTTTCGGTACTTTAAAAGCATTAATCAGCCGTGTATTCTGATAATTTAGTGTTAAATAGTATGACTTTAAAACTAAAAGATTCTAAAGGTAATATTAAAGTTTTAAATCGTAAGTAATCAATAGAACTGACGTTAGGAATTTTAAGCTGCGAAATTAAATGGAGTATAATGTGTGGTTGATCCCAGAATAATCTGAAACAACAACTCTGATAAGTAACTCGTGTTTTTTCTTTACTTTTATTTGAAAACGACTTCTCTGAAAGACGTTTAAACCAAAATATACTGACTGTTTTGTCGAAGTAACTGACCATAGTAGAAAATTGTGCTGTACATTGCAATTTGTTCAAATCGCTCTGACCACTATGGGACTTAACTTCTGAGGTCATCATTCCCCTAGAACTTAGAACTACTTAAACCTAACCAACCCAAGGACATCACACACATCCATGCCCGAGGCAGGTTGCGCGGTTCCAGACTGTCGCGCCTAGAACCGTAGGCCACCCACACTGCAATGACTAGAAATGGTGTTACAACGGTGGAACTTTGATAACCACAACAAAAATTACATTCATACTACACTACTGAACATTAAAGTTGCTACACCAAGAGGAAATGTTGATGATAAAAGGGTATTCAGTGGACAAATATATTATACAAGAACTGATATGTGATTACATTTTCACGCAATTTGGGTGCATGGATCCTGAGCAATCAGTACCCAGAAAAATTGCCTCTGGCCGTAATAACGACCTTGATACGCCTGGGCATTGAGTCAAATAGAGCTTGGATGGCATGTACAGGTACAGCTGCTCATGCAGCTTCAAGACAATGCCACAGATCATCAAGAATAGTGACTGGCGTGTTGTGATGAGCCAGTTGTTCGGCCACCATTGACCAGACGTTTTCAATTGGTGAGAGATCTAGAGAATGTGCTGGCCAGGGCAGCAGTCGAACATTTTCTGTATTCAGAAAGGCCCCGTACAGCACCTGCAGCATGCGGGTGTGCATTATCCTGTTGAAATGTACGGTTTCGCATGGATCGAATGAAGGGTAGAGCCACGAGTCGTAACACATCTGAAATGTAACGTCTACCGTTCTAAGTGCTGTCAATGCGAACAAGAGGTGACCCAATTGTGTAACCAATGGCACCCCAAACCATCACGCCGGGTGATACGCCAGTATGGTGATGACGAATACACGCTTCCAATGTGCGCTCACCGCGATGTCGCCAAACACGGATGCGACCATCATGATGCTGTAAATAGAACCTGGATTCATCCGGAAAAATTACTTTTTGCCATTCGTGCACCCTGGTTCGTCGTTGAGTACACCATCGCAGGCGCTCCTGCCTGTGATGCAGCGTCAAAAGTAACCGCAGCCATGGTCTCCGAGCTGATAGTCCATGCGGCAGCAATCGTCGTCGACCTGTTCGCGCAGATGGTTTTTGTCTTGCAAACGTCCCATTCTTTGACTCTGGGGTCGAGACGTGGCTGCACGATCCGTTACAGACATGCGGATAAGATGCCTGTCGTCTCGACTGCTAGTGATACGAGGCCGTTGGATCCAACACTGCGATCCGTATTACCCTCCTGAAACCACCGATTCCATATTCTGCTAATAGTCATTGGCTCCCGACCAACGCGCGCAGCAATGTCGCGATACAATAAACCGACATCGTGATAGGCTACATTCCGATCTTTATCAAAGTCGGAAACATATTGGTACGCATTTCTCCTCCCTCCACGAGGCATCGCAACAACGTTACACAAAGCAATGCCGGTCAACTGCTGTTTGTGTATGAGAAATCGGTTGGAAACTTTCCTCATGTCAGCACGTTGTAGGTGGCGCCACCGACGCCAACCTTGTGTGAATGCTCTGAAAAGCTGATCATTTGCATATCACTGCATCTTCTTCCTGTCGGTTAAATTTCGCGTCTGTAGCACATCATCTTAGTGGTGTAGCAATTTTAATGGACAGTAGTGTAATTGTAGCCGTGATACTGTAAATGATATGTAACCATTACATGTCTCACGCAGCAGTCCCGTGATATTCGATTTGAATGGCTACTTCTGCTGTTCCTACGTTTGTCAGAACTATTCAAGGGGTGGAGAAGTATGTCATACAGAGAAATATGTCATACACGAACTCGATGCTCTAGAGTCGACGTAACAACTTTTTTCTTCTTTTATATGGAACAATAGAATTTCCTTAGAATCGTAATTACTACAACCTCTTTTTTCTGTCTAGATGCATATAAGAGCGCCATGTTCGTAGCTTTACAAAAATATTGAAATGTGTGTGAAATCTTATGGGACTTATCTGCTAACGTCATCAGTCCCCAAGTTTACACACTACTTAACGTACATTATCGTAAGGAGAAACACACACCCATACCCGACGGAGGACTCGAACCTCCGCCGGAATCAGCCGCACAGTCCATGATTGTAGCTTTAAGTTGACTGTGAATGATAATCTTGTTGTTGAGTTAAAAAGACTAACCAGTTTTTTGCCTACCCCCTTTAATATCAATAAATGTCTGTTCAAATTTCTTACGTGTGTGAACGATTTAATTGCCATGAGAAGCGAACATTTGGTGATGCGTCGACTTTGTGTCATCAGCTTCCTATCACGTGCATATTTGCGCCGTATCTCTTGGAACCTGCAGCCTAAATTGTTTCTTACACGAGGTCGGTTTTTTTTTGCTGCTCACTAGAGCACATTTTATCGCACTGTGTTGTCTTTCAGTATGGTCACACATCACCCAACATACCGTTCTCCTACAGCGATCTCTGTGCATGATATCATCGTAACGAGAAACATAAAACTAACAACGCGCGTAATAAGTTTAAGCGAGGAGTTCGTCCAAATCATATCTTAAATGCAAACGAGACAAGATCATTTTCATTCCCGCTGCAGCCTTCGTGATTTATCCCACCTTAGTATAATTAGCATTCTGACGCACAGTGGAAACTAGAATTCTATATATTTTTTTAAATGATTTACGGGTAAGAAATCACAGAATGCAGTCTCTTCTAATCTCACCCGGCTCTCCGTCACTGACTTCCAAATCATTCATCGTATTTAATCATTCACTGCACTGTTCTATCTGAGAGATAAAAGTATCATAACAAGTGACAAACAACAATTGTCAGAACTGCACCTTACTTTCTGAAGAACCCGTCTGCTCTTCGTAAAACCTCTTTCAAGAATGGTGCCGTGCCTCGCTGATAGGACTCCAGCTCATTACAGAACCGGCTGTTACATACGGGACTACTAAAACCTATACGCTGGTAGCGCACGGTAGACCGAACGTTCACTGTGCCATGGGAGTAATTACTGCAGCAGACGAGGACTAATAGCTCGTCCACTGTGAGTGCTGTCATCGTTGGTATGCTAGCCGAGCGCAGGGAGCGGTGCGGCGTGCTGAAAGGAAGACAGAGCGGCGAATCAATATGGGCCGTGAAGTCTTCAGGCCGAAAGATCGCACGCGTCAGTTCCAGCGAGAGCAAGAGCAGTTCCGTCTCTCTCCGGGCTTGTAACTCGCGGCCAGTAAAAGCTTCGTCACCTTAAAGGAATCGTATGCACTTGTGGCTAAAAACGCTGTTTGCAGTTTACTTCCGATGTATTCCAGGTTAAATTGTAATGAATCGGCCTGTTAACATGGTTTCTGTATATATCGCTCGTGTGAGACCACCCCTAACAGAGGTGGTCAGAAGGAACAAAAAGTATTCTATTCCATTCAAGCAATGTTGGCGTCGAATAAAAAAAATTGGTTTTGGCATCAAGTAGTTTCCAACTTCCGTAGATTATAATCGATAGTGTCTACAAAATCTGGGGGTAGGTCTTGTGTAAGATGCTTGAATTTGCATAAAATTCATGTATAATTTCCATTTCACAGAACATACGCCTTCATTTTGCTCCAAAATTTTTGATTTCCTTAATACAAAGTGCACTAACTATATTTATTTGTTTCGATATCCCTGAGTGAAATCAATATCAAGACCAGTTCTCAGTTTTGGTCATACTTGACAAACACAAATATTAACGTTTATTGACAGACAGAACGCAATGATCTTCATAGTGAATATTTTATCACTCGTTTGTATCAATGAACTGTTTAACAAAGCAGTAAATTGCGTCATGAAAGTAGCATTTGACCGTCGTCATAATATTACGCAAGATGAACCAACGTAACAAAATGTTAAATACAACACTAACTAGTTTACACGAGCAAAAACAATATTGATGACTAGATAGGACCAGATTTTGCTTTTAATTCATACTCTCGTACTATGTGAACTGATAATAAGACACACTCAGTTAGGAGAAATTAATTCCATTTCATGCTAACAGTGTTCATTCGAACATTTAATCCTATTTCTAAACATGGAACTGATTTCATGCAACGAACATGTAACAACAATCGCTTACATTTTGAGTCGTACAAGTTTTACAAGCTCGTCTTTCGGAATAAGTGTATACCATATGATGCACCATGTAAATCAGGCTTACGAGGGGATCATACAAAGTTCACCCAGGGGACGATACGAACTTCCTCTCACCGATTTCATTCGTTTTGACAGAGTTTGGGTGGCACGAATACGACTAGGCCGATATACGTAAACAGAAAGATGGAACGGTCAACAGTTTCCGAAACAAATGAGTTTGAAACTTTTACGCTTGCTTTTATACGTTGGTTATCCAGAAGATTACAGGCATTCTGATCTATCGTGTGGTGGGTGGGGCTACAGCCGTCATCTTGGTGCCATAACGTTCCTGCACTCAGGGCGCAACTAACGGTGGTAGCCTGTGGCCTTGTGAACCTGCTACTTTGCTTGCTGTGACATGTGTAAAACTCGTGCTGCAGTATCAAATCCCAAAACTTGTTAGGTGCTTTCGACGAGGGTTGGAACTTTAATAAGGCCAACTATTTATTTACAGCTCGTTGACAATTCGAGCAGCGCGGTCTATTGCCCGACTGTGGCAGTTCTGAAGCGAATGCCGTGAAGTGTTTCCTTCAGCTTAGAAATCGAGTTGAACTCAGGAGGGCTTAAGTCAGGGGAGTGCAGTAGGTGGTATAGCACTTAGCAGCTCCATCAGTCGAACAAATCAGTAACAGCTTGCACTGTACGTGCTTCAGCATTGTCCTGCAAAATGATGGTCAGGTCCTGCAGAAAGTGTCATCACTTCTGTCTCTAAACTGGTGGTAGCTGTGTTCCTAAAATGAACAGCGCAGAGACAGAAATGATGAAATTTTTGCAGGACCTGACCATCAATTTGCAGGACAATGCTCAAGCACGTATGGTGCAAGTTCTAACTGATTTGTTTGACTGATGGGGCTGCTAAGTGCTATACCACCTACTGCGCTCCCCTGACTTAAGCACTCGTCAGTTCAACTCGATTTCTAAGGTGAACGAAACACTTCACGGCATTCGCTTCAGAACTGCTACTAATTCGTCGGGAAATAGACAGCGCCGCTGCCGGCCGGAGAGGCCGAGCGGTTCTAGCCGCTACAGTCTGGATCCGCGTGATTTTAACGGTCGCAGTTTCGAATCCTGCCTCGGGCATAGATGTGTGTGATGTCCTTAGGTTAGTTAGGTTTAAGTAGTTCTAAGTTCTAGGGGACTGATGACCTCAGAAGTTAAGTCCCATAGTGCTCAGAGCCATTTGAACCATTTTGAACAGCGCCGCTGGAACTGTCAACACAACTCGCACTGCTAAGAGTATCCTACGACTTCCACATCGCTGGCAACGGGTTATACACAATGCTGGTGACTACTTTGAAGGCCAGTAAAACTTAAAAACACGTATCTATTTTGTACGAGCTGTAAATACATAGTTTCCGCTATTAAAGTACATCGTATGATTAGGATTTGTGGGCAAAAAAAGAGGAAACCAAGTGAAGTTTATAGTGGTCGTTGTCATGTGAACGAAAAAAAAAAAAAGAGTGAAAGTCGTGCAAGGCAATGGTGCACTGATTTTAAAAATGGCTATAAGTATTTTTACGATGAGGACTGTAGTATTAGGCCTAGCCTTGTGAATGACGAATTGGTGATGAAAATAAACAGCAGAATTCGTGAAAATTGTCGTTCCATGATTACAGAACTTTCACAAAAAATGGTTCAAATGGCTTTGAGCATTATGGGACTTAACTTCTGAGGTCATCAGTCCCATAGAACTTAGAACTACTTAAACCTAACTAACCTAAGGACATCACACACATCCATGCCCGGGAACAGGATTGGAACCTGCGACCGTAGCGGTCGCGCCGTTCCGGACTGTAGCGCCTAGAACCACTCGGCCACTTCGGCCGGCAGAACTTTCACAACTTTCCCCCAAATTTCATACTGTGTGTTGCATGAAATTGCTGCGGAGAAGCTTTGTTACCACTAATTTTGTGCTATGTGGGTTCCCAAAATCCCAAAGGAATACAACAGAAACAGAGACTGGCTGCAGCACTGACTTTCGTCAGAGATTACGAGAGAAATGGTAACAAAGCTCTCGACCGAATCGTAACTGGGCTTGAGACTTCTGTGAAGTAAGTCAAATGTGAAACAAAAAGGCAATCGGTGGAATGTGGACACAAAAATTCTCAAAAGAAACCACGAAAGTGCTTGCAAACTTTGTATGCAAGGGAGAGCATGGATACTGTGTTTTGGGACTCTTAACAGAGTGATTGTCGTTGGTTTCCTTGAACGTGAGACAACAATCAACACAGTGAAGTACTATGTATTGTCACACACTGACGAAGTTAAGGCGGGCGATACAAAACAAGCATCGGGGAAAACGTTGCGTAAAAATGTTGGTTTTTCACGACACTGCACGCCCACAAATTGCCATTCGTATACCGTAGCTCTTATGGGTCTTAGGTGGGATGTACTTCATCATCCACCATTCAGCGTTCCAGACTGAAGCGCCTAGAATCGCTCGGCCACACTGGCCGGCCATTGAGCCCGGACTTGGTGCAGGGGATCTACCGTCTCTTCTGAGCTATGAGTAGATGGCTGGCAACACAACGTTTTGATACTGTCGCAGAACAGCAAGGTGGTATAAAAAGAATGGTTGCAATAGCAGCTGCAGATTTCTGCAGAGACAGTGTTGAAAACGTTTGCTGCGGCATGATAGGTGCCTCAACTTGAAAGACAATTATGCAGAAAACAGCTTAGGGGTATACCTTTAAAACGTGTATAGTAAAATTTGATTTTTCCATACTGTTAACTTTTTGTTTCAAAACGTATGTATGTGACTTTCAGCTTAGCCCTCGTACTAGAATTCAGGGCGTCGGCAGTTAACACTGAGTAGACCCTAAGTGGTTAGTTTCATAAGCGCAAGGTCCCTAGATCAAATATGGCTACTGCTGTCCTTTTCTATTCATTCCCACGACATTCTGTCATCAAGTAGACTCCTACACCGTTAGTGCAGCGTTACGACGTTTATTTTCACAGGCAGGGGTAGACCCTTTTATGATGGCTAGAAAACTACGCATGCATCACTGAACAGAATAGAGAGAATACTGCATAAAAATTCAGTTAACCACCATCAGCCATTTATACCAATATTCGGTGATATATTTCGACATACGCGGTACACCGCTGAATTGCGTGGTGACCGAGAATAGTTTATGAGTGCAAAAAAAGTTTATTTAGCAACAGATACACTGGAAAGTTATATACAAGCAAAACTTCGTCATTTGTCACATGTGCTGTTTGTTGCAGTCATGTTTTCCATGTTTCTGCGATCAGCGTGATTCTGATTCGTGCGGTACTTCACAGGTTGCATATAATATTTGTCACAAGTCGTAATACAATAATATAAATGAAGTAACTATTTTGATTGAAAGTTCTCGCGTTTTGTTTATCTGTTTAATTTCTCTTACGAAAAAAGGTTTTCCTATTTTTATCAGCATAATTAGTAAGACATAATAAATAAATCATTAAATATTAACTAGTCCCACAGTCGTAGTAAATATTTTACCAGAAATAAGTAGGGGCAACTCGCTTGCTCGTTCCGCTGCAAATGCTAGGTATATAAGAACAACTAAAATTTTCTAACTCGATCTACTCGAAAGTAGCTGAGAGTTGCGTCTTCCTGTTTACATTTGTTCAAGTCCTACTCGTGACGTAGACATCGTTTCTATATGAATCAAATCGTTAGTACAAAAGAGAAAACAGGAACGGAATTTAATTTTTTTACGTACGAGGATACTGACATTTACCTATAGATCAATTTAATCAATCCAATAATTTCAGATTGGCCTTTGGTCTTTTGGACAAACTGCAATAAAATGATAGTCAATCTTGGCTAAGTTCGAGAGGTACTATATCCACGCAATTTGCTATGAACTGTAGAGTGTATAATAATTGCGTGTAGTTGTTATGTGTTGTCTCAATATTTTACGATGGTGCAGCAGAATCAGCAAGTGTAAAACGTAATTATATTAAATTTCAGACTCCAGTTGCATAAGAAAAGAAACTTTACCTAGGTTTCGGCTATTATAATGTAGCCTTCTTCAGAAATGCCACAATATAAAATTAAATTGAAAAATGCCAGATATTGGCCTTGTCAAACCTAAAATGTTTGTACTACACTACATAGTCATAAGACTGCGTCACAGCCGCGGCACACCCGTCTGGCACGTTGGAGTGACCTAACGGCAAAACATTAGTAGAAGTGACGAAGTCTACATCTACATCTACATCCATAGTCCGCAAGCCACCTGACGGCATGTGGCGGAGGGTACCTTGAGTACCTCTATCGGTTTTCCCTTCTATTCCAGACTCGTATTGTTCGTGGAAAGAAGGATTGTCGGTATGCTTCTGTGTGGGCTCTAATCTCTCTGATTTTATCCTCATGGTCTCTTCGCGAGATATACATAGGAGGGAGCAATATACTGCTTGACTCTTCGGTGAAGGTATGTTTTCCAAACTTTAACAAAAGCCCGTACCGAGCTACTGTGCGTCTCTCCTGCAGAGTCTTCCACTGGAGTTTATCTAGCATCTCCGTAACACTTTCGCGATTACTAAATGATCCTGTAACGAAGCGCGCTGCTGTCCGTTGGATCTTCTCTATCTCTTCTATCAACCCTATCTCGTACGGATCCCACACTGCTGAGCAGTGTTCAAGCAGTGGGCAAACAAGCGTACTGTAAGCTACTTCCTTTGTTTTCGGATTGCATTCCCTTAGGATTCTTCCAATGAATCTCTTTCTGGCATCTGCTTTACCTACGATCAACTTTATATGGTCATTGCATTTTAAATCACTCCTAATGCGTACTCCCAGATGTTGTTGTTGTTGTAGTCTTCAGCCCTGAGACTGGTTTGATGCAGCTCTCCATGTTACTCTACCCTGTGCAAGCTTCTTCATCTCCCAGTACCTACTGAAACCTACATCCTTCTGAATCTGCTTAGTGTATTCATCTCTTGGTCTCCCTCTACGATTTTTAACCTCCATGCTGCCCTCAAATACTAAATTGGTGATCCCTTAATGCCTCAGAACATGTCCTACCAACCGATCCCTTCTTTTAGTCAAGTTGTGCCATAAACTTCTCTTCTGCCCAATCCTATTCAACACCTCCTCGTTAGTTATGTGATCTACCCATCTAACCTTCAGAATTCTTCTGTAGCACCACTTTCCGAAAGCTTCTACTCTCTTCTTGTCTAAACTATTTATCGTCCACGTTTCACTTTCATACATGGCTAAATTCCACATAAATACTTTCAGAAACGACTTCCTGACTTTTAAATCTATACTCGATGTTAACAAATTTTTCTTCTTCAGAAACGGTTTCCTTGCCTTTGCCAGTCTACATTTTATATCCTCTCTACTTCGACCATCATCAGTTATTTTGCTCCCCAACTAGCAAAACTCCTATACTACTTTAAGTGCCTGATTTCCTAATCTAATACCCTCAGCATCACCCAACATAATTCGACTACATTCCATTATCCTCGTTTTGCTTTTGTTGATGTTCATCTTATATCCTGCTTTCAAGACACTATCCATTCCGTTCAACTGCTCTTCCATGTCCTTTGCTGTCTCTGACAGAATTACAATGTCATTGGCGAACCTCAAAGTTTTTATTTCTTCTCTATGGATTTTAATACTAACTCAGAATTTTTCCTTTGTTTCCTTCACTGCTTGCTTAATATACAGATTGAATAACATCGGGGAGACGCTACAACCCTGTCTCACTCCCTTCCCAACCACTGCTTCCCTTTCATGCCCCTCAACTCTTATAACTGCCATTTGGTTTCTATGCAAATTGTAAATAGCCTTTCGCCCCTGTATATTACCCCTGCCACCTTCAGAATTTGAAAGAGAGTATTCGAGTCAGCATTGCCAAAAGCTTTCTCTAAGTCTACAAATGTTATAAACGTAGGTTTGCCTTTCCTTAATCTAGCTTCTAAGATAAGCCGTAGGGTCAGTATTGCCTCACGTGTTCTAATATTTCTACGGAATCCAAACTGATCTTTCCCTAGGTCGGCTTCTAGTAGTTTTTCCATTGGTCTGTAAAGAATTCGCGTTAGTATTTAGCAGTCGTGACTTACTAAACTGATAGTTCGGTAATTTTCACATCTGTCAACGCCTGCTTTCTTTGGGATTGGAATTATTAAATTCTTCTTGAAGTCTGACGGTATTTCGCCTGTCTCATACATCTTGCTCACCAGATGGTAGAGTTTTGTCAGGACTGGCTCTCCCAAGGCCGTCAGTAGTTCCAATGGAATGTTGTCTACTCCCGGGGCCTTATTTCGACTCAAGTCTTTCAGTGCTCTGTCAAACTCTTCACGCAGTATCGTATCTCCCATTTCACCTTCATCTACAGCCTCTTCCATTTCCATAATATTGTCCTCAAGTAGATCGCCCTTGTATAGACCCTCTATATACTCCTTCCACCTTTCTGCTTTCCCTTCTTTGCTTAGAACTGGGTTTCCATCTGAGCTCTTGATGTTCATACAAGTGGTTCTCTTTTCTCCAGATGTCTCTTTAATTTTCCTGTAGGCAGTATCTATCTTACCCTTAGTGAGATAAGCCTCTATATCCTTACATTTGTCCTCTAGCCATCTGCATGGAAGAATACGCCGTCGGCGTGCCGCTGCAACACGGTCCGTCAGCGCATCAGCTTCCGCCGGAGTCTGCACGCTACGACTCCGCGACTCCGCCGCCACGAGGAATTGAGCAAGTTAAAATACATTGCATTAGTCTGTTCGCTTATGGGTCTCATGTCTGTCAATGGAACCACCCATGTTCCACTAAAACTTCAGTGTCTGAGCTAAGGAAAATGCCCACACCACCGCCTACAAAGTGTCGCTTTCTTCCCGCAATCCCTGACAAATTAATGTTCTTTGCTCCTATCTGTCACTGACGCTCAGTATCTAGTGTCACTAAACCCCTACTCGCTACAGAACAATTCTCTCATCATCCTTTAGCTTTCTGGCGTGCAACCGCAGAAACCGTCCCTACATCTACACATGTATATCGGCCCTCCATCTTGCAGTAGTCTTCCGAATGAATCGACAGACTGGAACTGCTGCACGCATTTGGTCGGCTTAAGTCACTGCGTATGGGGTTTTAGTTACACAGGTTCCATCAACGTCATGCGGTGGCAAAAAACAGCTCAAACTGAATCTGTGTTTAGATTGTCGATTTATTGTGGGATATTTATGTATCCTTAAGAGCTTCAGCACGTTTTTTGAGAGTTCACTGCAAAAACCGCTGGAAATCGTGACTTGTACAGGCTAAAACCGTTATCACTATTAATTAAATGCTTTATCAAAACAATTTCTGTTTCGTTCCCGATTAATACGAGGTCGACATTGTCTCTCAGCACAGTCTCACCGCTGTCGGTACATTGCCAGAACCGAAAGTTGCGCTGCTAGAGTGGGGTATACCTGTCTTGCGCATCTTTCATGGACCGTACGCGTTGTCTGTTCCAAATGCTAAAGGCCACACCTGCTTTACAATCATTATTATGTTTGTATTGTTAATTTGCTTATAAAAATCTAGCAGCCTTATATCGCGTCTTCACAATGTAACACTTTGCTAGATTTTCATCCCAAATGTCACATTATTGCAAACTATACTCTGATTAATAAAATTCTATCGACATAAACTTCAGGATGCAATCAAATATGACCTTAAATGTCATCAGTGCCACAAACTGTTTGTGTGTCCTGTTACAGACAATACAGAGTGCTAACGACTCGTTTTACTCATGTATTGCCGATTGTACGCACTCGCACAAAGCTCAGAAAGCTATATACACTCTAAGACAAAAATTAAAACGAATAAAAATAATTAAAAACGCTGCACCACGAAAAGGTTACCGAAATGGAACGGAAATTTTGGAAGTGTGATGCACGTGTACAGGTAAACAAATAATTACTGTTTCAGAACAATTGGTTCATTTGTCCAAGAGACAGTGCTACAGAAATTTGCCAAGTCAATAACGCATTCCTACATTTCTGGCCCTTATGCAAGCAGTTATTGTGCTTAGTGTTGATTGAGAGAGCGTTTGGATCTCCTCCTTAGAGCTATCGGGCCAAATTATATTAGTTGGCGCATTCAATCGACAGAATCCAAGGTTGAAGGGTCCTGTCCATAATTCCCCAGACGTTTTCAGTTGGGGACAGATCCGGCGATCTTGCTGCCGAAGTTAGAGTTTTTGTCAACTAGGATGACAATCAGCACCAACTGTCACCGTGTGCAGGCGGGCGTTATCTTGCTGAAATTTAATCCCAGGGGGCTTGCCTAAAGGTCAACAAAACGGAGCGCAGCATAAAGTCGATATATTGCTGTGCTGTAACGGTACCGCGCATGACAACCGTAACCATAGCGCTATGAAGAGAAATGGGAATGGCATCCGAGACCATCACTTCTGGCCGCATGGCGTGCGACAGTCAGGTTGGTATCACATCAGTGTCAGGGGCGTCTCCAAATGCGTCGTCACTGGCCATCAGGGCTTAGTTCGAAGCGGGACTGATCACTGAAGACAGTTCTATTCCACTCCACATGTCTCCAGGCCGAAGACATCTCTGGATACCCTTTGTTCCTTTAAGGGGCTCCGAAACGCCCTATACTTGCAATGTTAAAATAACGCTTATAAATTACATCTTTCCTCACAAAATATTTGAGGTAGGAAGTTGAACTTTTTACAGATTATTTATTGGAATATGGGCTACAACTTAACACAGTGATTTTACAAAATTTTAGTTCAGTTATTAAAGATGATTTTTTTTCAATTGTAATGAAAATTCACAACATTTTTCTGCAATTTTTTATTTATATATTCAAAAATATACAGTTTTTTGGAGAAAGGCTGTGTTAAATTATGCAGAAGGTACTGTGTAACATTTACTGAAAGTTTGAAACAAATATGTTTGGAAGATCCTTAGAAAACAAGTAATTAGTATGAGAAAATAAAAGTGTTGGGAATCGAGCGACAAAGATTGGATTAACTTTTTGGTGCATTCCAGGTCCTTAGGATGGATTATCTTCATCCTCTGCAAACTCCTCCTCCAGCTTCCTCTTGTTCCTCCTCCTGTTTACTCTTGCTTGTATTTCTAGACTCTTTACAGCCCTGTCTGCAGCCCGAAGGCGTTCCTTGTCTAAAGCAAGCATCGCTCGTTGTTGTGTTCTTAGATTTTGCTACCATTTTCTTCATTTGCAATTACTGCAACACTGTTCCAAAAGGTGGTCATATATGAACACTTATCACATTTCAGTAGTATTTCACTAGCAAGTCCTCGTGCTTTATTATGGAGAGTTCCAGACCAACTTCACTACAATGAATACATCTTACACAGTTTGAAAAAATTCCTTTGAGAACCGACATATCAAATATTTCATTCAAATCCGATTCGCCCATAAAGCATTCATAGTTTTCACTCATTGAACCAAGCTTCTTGTGTGAAGTATTTTCTTTCCCACTTTGACTGCTATGGGCAGGTGTACTTGAGAGGTTAGGTTCACTCACTTGGTTATCGTCTTTATTGTTTACAGTAAGAACACATACCTTTGGCTTTCCAACATTTCTCCTTTTCTTAAAAGCCTTCAGAGGATTTCTAATAACTTTACTTTTACTCATTATTATACTTCAACAAAACAGAGACTCAAGAAACAGAATTAATTACGAATATTTTCGAGATAACGACAGAGTAAATAAACATGAAACAATCGACAATCACACCAGCGATATATATTGAACCATCACAGGTTAGCCACAACACATACTTTATCTCACATCACTAAAATGTACCTGATGAACACGGACGTTAATAATAACACCATTTGACAGCAGTTTAACAGCGCCACAGTGGGTCACGTCCATGTAGAACACATTCCAAAAAAAATTTAAAAATAGTTGTAGTCTTCGGAATTGAATAAATTATATATCTATTAAAAGGTAATAGTCTGCAGATTTAGAAAACGCAAAAAAGTAAAAATTGAACTTTTCATGATTTTGAGCCTTTCCGGAGCCCCGTAACTTTAACAAAAAAATAGTTCAAATGGCTCTAAGCTCTATGGGACTTAACATCTGAGGTCATGAGACCTAAGGACATCACACACATCCATGCCGAAGGCAGGATTCGAACCTGCGACCACAGCTGTCGCGCGGTTCCAGACAGAAGCACCTAGGACCGCTCGGCCACAGCGGCCGACCCCAGTTCATACAATGTAGGCTTTCACGGCCTTTATTGTCGTCATTTGAAACTTCCTAGCTGATAGGAGGTGTTCAATGTACAAAACTCTCCCCTTACGTTTCTACTCCGACTGTGGGAAACATACTCCGATTTAAAGCGGAGAACTACAAAGAGAACTCGAGGAAGCGGTAACTGTATAGGCAGTGCAGAGGGCGCAACTGTTCGTCAGGTGGCGCCGGCTATGAGACTGTGTCTAGTAATGCCAACATTCTCGATTGAAAGTAATCGGTTGTCACGATTCCTGTGCATCGCTGACAACCAAATTTTAAGCAGTTCAACACCTTCCTTTTGTCTGTTAAAATCACTACGGTGTTTATCAATCACAATAACGTCTCTATACATGCGCACGTAATAATGTCGAGGTTTCAGATATGACGCACGTCTCGTCGAATTTTTTTCGTGAATACCGCCCTGGTATACATGTTCTGCTACTGCCGATTCATCCGTGTGACCCAGGCGGCAATTCCCCTCATGTTCAACACAATATCGGAACTCACGGGAATATCATCCGGCCCCACGAATATTTCTTTTAATTTGTCAATGAAATGAGCTTAATTTTTAATATGACTGTCAGTCCTACCAACATAAGGTTGCAGCAATGAGGCAAAGTGTGTAGCTAACTCTTGGGTGGGACCGCGTACAACGCTTACAATTGGCCTCAAAAGAACCTCACATTTATGCGTTTTGTGTAATCCATTAAGTGGGTACGTTTCTGTTTTACAAAGCTGCTTCTTATCGTCGGAGGAGAATGAAGACGCTTTCACGAGTCGATTAGTCATTTCTGAAATTCTTGAAACCCTCAAGCAAGTATTCAAAAATATTGCCATGCACCTATATAGGAACACGAGACACTCGAGCAGTCCTTTCATCATTACTCTGGGGAACTATGATCATTACCATAGATGCCGGCCGTTGTGGCCGAGCGGTTGTAGGCGCTTCAGTCCGGAACCGCGCTGCTGCTACGGTCGCAGGTTCGAATCCTGCTTCTTTCATGGAAGTGTGTGATGTCCTTAGGTTAGTTAGGTCTAAGTAATTGTAAGTCTAAGGGACTGATGACCTCCGGTGTTAAGTCCCATAGTGCTTAGAGCCACTTGAATCATAACCATAGATGGAAAAATAAGCAATCAATGACACTGTTAGCAACGACCTGACCAACTAAGGCGAGCTAAAGCACACAAGCGAACACATCGGCGAGGTACCGCACATCACAAATACTGACTGAACACGCCAGCTACTATCACATCCGATCGTCAAGCAACAGTAGGGAAGACAATAAACTTTACGCTAACACACAAGTATACCGCCTACACTACTCTACGCTGTACATCCGGCGTATAACCTTTCGGATATAACCGACGATGAACTCAAGTGTTACAGGTATGCTGATACAGGCCGAGAAGACAACGCCGGTACCCAGCTGTTGCTGCCGAGTGTTAACTACACTCGCCGTCAAATCCGGGTGCATGAGACTCGCTACTAACCTACCTAGCCCCTACATGATCTGTCCCACATAGCAAGCGCTCAGCTGCGGCTCGATCCGATCGCAATATTTATTTCCCCTTGGCTCTTGCCTTGGCACATTTTTTTCCCTGTGCCCTTGACACCGCAATTTTCGGCACGTATTAAAGGTTATTCATAGGCAGACGTACACAAACATCGCGGTACCCACATCCTGCGAAGATCTCAGTACATGAACACTGACCTCTCCGCAGAGATGGCACTAGTAGTTTTATGCTGGCCATCAGACCGGTGCGGGTTGGAGGGTCTCGTATTTTTTTTTTTTTTTGCTTGTTAAGGTGTTTTATCAGAACGACAGGAGTAGAAGCTCAGCATTGCGAGAATATCGTCGACACAAAGAGCTACAATGAGGCCCGTATCAATAAATGTGCTGAAGAATAAGATCAGTTAATCTGACGAAATAGGTGGATTATATTGTGCAGTTGAGAGAGGGAGGCCCCTCACATCCACGACGCTTGCTGGTGAAGTTGCTGTAAGCACAACCGATTGTGCACCACCTGCCTCAAACTTTGCAGCCAAGTTTCAAGAGTTGTGTCAGGAATCATTACATTATGGTAAACAGTTTACACTGGTGTCCCAGCTTGATTCAAAATTTGCATCAAATGAAGCCCCAACGTAGCCTACAACGCTGTGCCTTTGCCCTGTGTTTTGTAGCACGCGTAGAAGTGTATGACTTGTAGCTGGTTACTATTCTTTGAATGACGAAGGCACATTTTTCTCTGGATGGTACACTGAATCCAAAGAAATGTCGAGTACGGGGTCCTGCTCTACACTGTGTTGTGTGATTTCACAAGCCCCTTCATTCTCCGTTTTTCTTAGAGTAGATGACGGCTTGTGGATTAGGTATACAGTGAGACCTGCAGAGTATAAGGGTTTTCTTGAGAGAACACCTGATTACAGCTTTACAAGAAAGTTGCTATGTTCACTCCGCCAGTTCTACGGAAGATGGGGCGACACCGCGTTTTGCTTATGAGGCGAAAAATTTCACTTCGAGAAATATTCGGCAGTTTCAAGGTGTGTCCCCTTACCATCCCCGGACCTAAATACATCTACTTCCGGTTGTGGTAATATCTCAAGTATCCTGTCTAGCACAAATATAACTGGACTCTTCCTGATCTGAAGGTCACTATATGACGGCATATCGCTCTGATTACATCCGGTATGATTTGAGCAATCGTTGACCGAGGCCATGTTAATCACGTGTTGTAGCGTGTGACTATATGAAAATAAACATGTCAAAACCGCAGTTACGCTGTGTTCGGCCATTTCTCTCCTTTGAAGCCTTCACCCTCACTCCATTTTAATTCATCCTCGCTTTTTCTTTGCTGTTTGTTCGCCTTCATTTTCCTCTTTTCCCTACCTGTATTTCTCAAGCCTTGTGTTTTTCGGCTGGGGATTTTGGCGTGTCGCCGAGTGCCTGAATCATACTTTTTCTATCTTGCAGTCAGCCAGCCTAAGCCATCTTCTATATTATTGTAATACTTCTGCCGCTTTTTTTCCTTTAGTGCACGTTTTCCACTTGGTTTGCTTATTTATTTTTCACTTTTAGTGTAATTGCCAATTACTTTTACACATTCTTTAGATTCCAAAATTCTTTTATGGACTGATTTTAATCCGAGACCTGTTTGAATGAGAAAAGGGGTGACCCTATACTTTAGTCTGTTCACTCTCGCAACCAGCCAACCACCCAACCAAAGTCGACTTTGTCAGCACCCACGCCACTTTTTGACAGCTTACAGTGCCATATTCTCATTTAATGTCGCAAAGTAGAACTATTAGTTTTCAGTATACTCCTCAAGCGCACTGATTAATGAACATACCTGCTACGTTTCAGCGTCCTGCGATGTATACATTCCACAATGCAGCACTCGGAGCACCGTCAGTTTAATTATAACCGCCTACTGCGTCGATGGACGAGGTCAACAACCAGGCACCGACAGTGCAGGTGGATGGCGCGAATTCCAGGCAGCTGCAGATCTGACGGTTCACTGCATTAACTGGGGCAGCGGCGTCTGGACTATTTGCTGCTGCAACGTATCAAAGCACTACAGGCGTGTTTCGGTCCAGAGCGTTCTCTCTGGTGCATCAAGCTATTCTGTGCAGGGTACCTAATTGCATATGATGGCAAGCGCTTTTAGGGAGTGGTATGTGGTGAGCTATTATCTTCTATGAAGTCACATTCTAACGGTCTTCAGTCCCAGACTATAAGTGAAGCTACATAGTTGTTTACACAAACTACCTACTTAGTGCAATACGATAATTACAGAGATTAAAAACAAAGACCATAACTGTAACTGGAAAAACCTTTCAAGAGAAAAAATTTGAGTCAGTAACTAAATAATGGAACAAGTACAAAACATCATACGTATATAGTTAGCCACATTTCGCAGTACTCAAAACAAGCAGTCGCAATGAAGGATATAACGCTCTATAATGTGTGATGCACGCTCGACGAAAGACCCGAACCCAAAAACTGGAAAGTTGCACAGGTCACACCAATATTCAAGAAAGGTAGTAGGAGTCATTTACTAAATAACAGGGCCCTATCGTTGACGTCGAAATGCATCAGGATTTTGTAACATATATTGTGTTCAAACAATATGAATTACCTCGAAGAAAACTGTCTATTGACACACATGGGTTAAGAAAACATCGTTCCTGTGAAATAAAACTAACTCATTGTTCACACGAAGTGTTGAGTGCTATTGAAAAGGAATTTCAGATCGATTCCGTATATATGGACTTCCGGAAGGCTTTTGACACTGTACCACACAAATGTCTTGTAGTGAAATTGAGTACTTGTGGAATATCGTCTCAGTTAAGTGACTGGAATAGTGATTTCCTGCCAGAGAGGTCACAGTTCGTAGCAATTGACGGAAGTGATTTCTGGCTTTCCCCAAGGTAATGTCATAGGCTCTTTGCTGTTCCGTATCTATATAAACGATTTGGAATACCATCTGAGTAGCCGTCTTCGGTCGTTTGCAGATGACGCTGTCGTTTATCGACTAATAAAGACATCAGAAGATCAAAACAAATTGCTAAACGATTTAGAAAAGATATCTGAATGGTGCGAAAATTGACATTTGACCCTAAATAACGAAAAGTGTGAGGTCATCCACAAAGTACTAATACGGATTCGTTAAACTTCGGCTACACGATAAATCAGTCTAATTTTAAAAGCCGTAAATTCAGCTACATTCCTAGGTATTACAATTACGAACAACTTAAATTGGAAGGAACACACGGAAAATGTTGTGGGGAATGCTAACCAAAGACTGCGTTTTATTCGCAGAACACTTGCAAAATGTAACAAATGTACTAAGGAGACTGCCTACACTACGCTTATCCGCTCTGTTTTAGGATACTGCTGCGCGGTATGATCCTTACCAGATAGGACTGACGGATTACATAGGAAAAGTTCAAAGAAGGGCAACACGTTTTGTATTATCGCGATATATGGGAGAGAGTGTCACAGAATTGATACAGGATTAGGGCTGGACATCATTAAAAGAAAGCGGTTTTCCGTCGCGACGGAATCTTCTCACTAAATTTCAAACACCAACTTTCTCCTGCGAATGCGAAATATTTTTTTGGCACCGACCTACATAGGGAGAAACGACCGCAAAGTTAAAACAAGGGAAATCAGAGCTCGTACGTAAAGACATGGTACAACAAATCACCTAATAGTTAAGTGATTACTACTCCCTGTACGTAAAATTTTACTTATCTCATTTTCGTAGGAGGGTAATTCTTAACTAGCACGAATAATCAGATGGTCAATAACACAGCAGGTATTGGCAGATAACTGATCTCTTTTAGCAGTACCGCTAAGGAGAATATTCTGAAAGAGGTTTGGTGCCTGAAAATAACGAACACTATGTTGTTGTAGATTACGTCCTTGTCTTTAGCTGTTACTCGACAATGAGCTAAATTTATGCTGTCTTTTACGTAGGATATTTATTCAGATTACACTATCGATTTTGAAACTTCAAAATTCTACCCGGAAATGTCCATATACAGGGTTTGAATAAAACTACGAAAACACCAAAAGGACATTACCATGCGTAACACGGTGTAGGAAACCAGTTAGCGTTCAAAGGAGCTTACATGGACAGGTCCTGTACGACTTTCAAGGTACTCTTATGGCATTCTTAGTCCAAGATAGTGGCAAGTCACGATATCGATCACGTATCCTTCTCTCCAAAGTAGGGAACAAACGCTTGGAAATACAGAGCTCTGGTGATTCTGATGCCAAGGAGGGATGCGACAGTTCTTCCTCGTGCTCACCCAAACAGTTTTCGAAAACGCTACTGTGGCACAAACACTGTGTCACGGATCAGCCAAAATGGTCATATACATCTTGGCAGTAAAGTGACCATGCAGAAAAACCATAGGACTATGGAATAACACAATATGGTGGCCCATGCCATCATGGAACGCCTGTCGCGTTTCTCACTCTTGGGACGCAGACTCCTCTAGAAGTGGGAAAAATTGTGAAACAAGATTCAGCTTACGAAAGGACATTTCTCCATTGCTCCATAGTCCAGTTTTTATGGCTTCAGTACAAAGTATTTCCATTATGAGTATTTGCATCATGGACGAGTGATTTTGAAGTTACAGGATGCCCTGAAATTCTCTGGTTGTGGAGGTTCAAAAGTGGTTCAAATGGCTCTGAGCACCGTGGGACTTAACTACTGAGGTCATCAGACCCCTAGAACTTAGAACTACTTAAACCTAAGTAAGCTAAGGACATCACACGCATACATGCCCGAGGCAGGATTCGAATCGGCAACCGTAGCGGCCGCGCGGTTCCAGACCATAGCGCCTAGAACCGCTCGGCAACTACGGCCGGCTATGGAGGTTCCTTCTCCTTTTTGTGCTGGCAGTGTTCGCGAGTACGCCATTCAGTTCTTCAGTGACTTTTGGTGCTGTTGCCCTTTTATTTTTCTTGACCATCTCCTGGAATTACGGTCTCTCACGATCGCTGAACACACAGTTTCGTCCGCAGTGTGCGTCAGACAATGACGCGTTCCCCCTTTCCCTATATGCGGTATAAATCTACGACACGGTACTTCACCAAACACCAACCACTGCGACTATTTTGGTTGAGAAATCACTCACCATACTAGCATTAACAATATTCCCAGGTTCTAATTAGGTTATCACCGACATAATTCACTCTTAACTGCATAGAAGATATCTTGTAACCCCGACAGGAGGACACTACAAAGGTGCCGTTAGTGGTCAAACAGAAAAGCGCAACCTTCAGGCTTGGCAACATGCGCATTTTGGGTGAAAGTTGCATTCCTCACTGTGTTCCCATATTTTTGAACTACCCCTGTAATAGTTCTTCGTAATCGAACCGGACAATTCAGAAGTAGGTTGTTGCCTCTGCTGTACTGCAATAACTGCTGCAGTGTTCAGTCTGTTTATATTCCAACTTGTATTCACATCTTGTCGGTAACGCTGAGCCGCAGTACGTATATGAAAAGCCTCTGTTGACGAGTTGTCTTGAAGTTCCTGATATCACGCTGAGAAGTGAAGCTGCGACTAGGGAAATCTGTCACGGTGTTGATCCTCTTCTATATATTCAGTCTCGATTGTGACAAATTCTCACTATGATGAATTACTTGACGGAGCTCTTGGTAATATGAGACTGCATTGTGTCCACTCGGCAAACGTTCCACATGGAAAATACCCTCGTTGCTATTCTGGATACGCCTGCTATGGAAAGGTTTCTTCGCCCAAGGAAGAAAGCACTGGTTATCTTTTCAGTAGACTATCCAGTTGTATTGCGATTTAATGAAATGGATCTGAGCCACAGATGGTGACAGGTAAGTATCGAAACGTGTCTCGGTGAATTAAAAAAAGCAGTTTTTTACATAAGGTGGAATACGCAATAAAACCCAGAACAATTTGTACTTTTAGAAATCTCGCTGTTTTCAAGTTGATTAATATCATTCATGTTTTCACGAATTATGTGGATTTCCATTATCAGAACGACTACATGTACAGACAAAAACGAAAGTTTACAGGTGCGAAAGCGGTAATGTAATATTAATGCATGGTTCCAGAAAAGCATACTTTCTCAGACGTCCAACAGACATGGGTCCAGAAACGAATACTTTCTGCAACAAATACGTGTTTACAGGACGTGTTCCACGTGGCGTTCAATCACGGTGATGCACCACCCTGGCCTCAGGCGTAAAGAGTAGCACACGCTTTGAGGAGCACCAGGCTGTTGTTGTACCTGCTGGCATGCATCGATGACGCGGCCATGTAGTGTCCGCACATCGTTGATTGACGTGGGGTCAAACAACACCTTCAAATGTTCCCATAACCAAAAGTTTTGGGGTGGGTGAGGTCTGGGGAACGAACTGTCCAATGTGTCTGACCCCCTGAGCAATACAGCGGTCCTGAAATGTCTGCGTCAGATGTTTCCGCGCACAGTGACGAAAGTGTGCTGGAGCCTCATCAGGCATTAACAACATTTGTATTTATTGCTGCACTGGCACAGCCTCCAGCAAGGTAGGCAGTACATTCCTGTTAACCTGTGTTGTAGCAAGTATGGCCCTAACAATAGGTCACCATGTTCTCCTTCCCATACGTCGATTAAGAATCGGTGTGGATGACCTCTTTCCTGAAATGCTTGGGGATTTACATCTGGCCCATATATGCTGGGTATAGAATAGAAATCACTGCACTATCTCTTGTGGATAGTGCCTCATTGTTAAATAAAATCATCCATGTGGAGAGTGGATCTACGCACACTTCTGCAACAGCCATTGGCAGAACCACCATCTGTCATGATGATCCTGTGATTTTAGGGCCTGAAAGCGCTGTAGATGATGTGGGTACAGTAACTGTTCATGATGCACACGCCGTCTCCTGCAGCTAATCGTTGCACACTACTCACAGGGGTTTCTTCCGCCTAATGTAGTTCACGCTTATCCATGCCCGGCATGTGGGCTGGAACACTGCTAGTCTTCCCAGGTGCAGGATATATGTGTCCCTCTGTCCCTGAAGCACTTGAGAAGCCTGAAAAATAGCTTATCAGAAGGCACTCTTGGCTGTGGATACTTATCAAGGTAGGGGGAATGGCTATGTCCGTTTCATAAACTATAGATCAATATCATATCCGCCATTTCACTTGTCGAATAGTGGGCTTCCATTACTGACACGTGGTAGACCACGTTGTACAGTGCAATAACAGTAAACACATAACTGAGTCAGGATTTGCAAGAAGGTAAAACTCCATGATACAGGGTGACAATTGTTATATGACTACATGAAATTAAGGGAAAGCAGAAAGGTGGCGGGAGTATATAGAGGGTCTATACAAGGGCGATGTACTTAAAGGACAATATTAGGGAAATGGAAGAGGACGTAGATGAAGAGTAAATGGGAGATACGATGTTCAATTAAGAGTTTGACAGTGTACTGAAAGACGTTAAGTCGAAACGAGGCCCCGGGAGTAGACAACATTCCATTAGAACTACTGATAGCCTTGGGAGAGCCAGCCCTAACAAAACTCTGCCATCCGGTGAGCAAGATGTATGAGCCAGGCGAATTACCCTCAGACTTCAGAAAGAATACCAAAGAAAGCAGGTGTTGACAGATGTGAAAATTACCGCACTATTAGTTTAATAAGTCACAGCTGCAAAATACTAACACGAATTCTTTACAGACGAATGGAAAAACTGGTAGAAGCCGACCTCGGGGAAGATCAGTTTGGTTCCCGTAGAAATGTCACAACACGTGAGGCAATACTGACTCTACAACTTACATCAGGAGGTAGATTACGGAAACGTAAACATACGTATCTAGCATTTGTAGACTTAGAGAAAGCTTTTGACAGTGTAGACTGGAATACTCTCTTTCAAATTCTGAAGGCTGCAGAGGTCAAATACAGGGAACGAAAGGCTATTTACAATTAGTACAGAAACCAGATGGCAGTTATAAGAGTCGAGGGGTATGGAAGTGAAGCTGTGGTTGGGAAGGGAGGAGACAGGATTGTAGCCTATCCCCAATGTTATTCAATGTGTATATTGAGCAAGCAATAAAGGAAACTAAATAAAGATTCGCAGTAGGAATTAAAATCCGTGGAGTAGAAATAAAAACTTTGAGGTCCGCCGATGACATCGTATTTCTGTCAGAGACAGCAAAGGGCCTGGAAGAGTAGCTGAACGGAATAGACAGTGTCTTGAAAGGAGGGTATAAGATGAACATCAACAAAAGCAAAACGAGGATAATGGAATGTAGTCGAATTAAATCGGGTGCTGCTGAGGGAATTAGATTAGGAAACGAAACACTTACAGTAGTAGATGCGTTTTGCTGTTTGGGAAGCAGAATAACTGATGATGGTCGAAGTAGAGAGGATATAAAATGTAGACCGGCAATGGCAAGGAAAGTGTTTCTGAAGAAGAGAAATTTGTTAGCATCGAGTATTGATTTAAGTGTCAGGAAGCCGTACCTGAAATAATTTTTATGGAGTGTAGCCATGTATGGAAATAAAACATAGACGATAAATAGTTTAGACAAGAAGAGAATAGAAGCTTTCGAAATGTGGTGCTACAGATGAATGTTGAAGATTACATGGGTAGATCACATAACTAATGAGGAGGTATTGAATAGTACGGGGAAGAATAGAAATATGTGGCACAGCTTGACTAGAAGAAGTGATCGGTTGGTAGGACATGTTTTCAGGCATCAAGGGATTACCAATTTAGTATTAGAGGGCAATGTGGAGAGTAAAAACCTTAGAGGGAGACCAAGAGATGAATACACTAAGCAGATTCAGAAGGATGTAGGTCGTAGTAAGCACTTGGAGATGAAGAAACAGGCACAGGATGGGGTAGCATGGAGAGCTGCATCAGACCCATCTCTGGACTGAAGACAACAACAACAACAACATGAAATAAAATCCTCATAACTTCTGAACGGTCTTCGTTAGGACTTTCAAATTGCACGTTAGCCGCTGGTATGGTGAGATTTAGTATGCGCTGTACGGTTTGGCTTAGCGACGGAGCCAACTTTCGTGTGAATCGATTCGTCAATAAGCAAAATTGGCGTATTTGGGGGACCAAGAATCGGCATTTCGCCATCGAAAAGTCTCTTCACCCTCAACGAGTTACTGTGTGGTGTGCAATGCTCTGTCACAGAATAACTGGTGACACATACCTTGATTTCACAGTGACTACCGAACGGTTTTGGAATATGATTTTATCCCTATAATCTAAAGCGACCTTGATTTCTACAAGATGTTATTCATGCAAAACTGACCTCGACTCCATCGAAGCAGGACAGTGTTTGATGTCCTCGAGGAGCACTTTGTGGTCCGCTTACTGCCTCTGAGGTGCACAGAAGTCATTGGCATGGGTCTCGATTGTCCGCCTTATTCTCCTGATAAGAGCTCATGTGACTCCTTTTTGTGGAGCTATAGTAAGGACAAGGTGTACAGAAACAAACCCAAAACCATTGCTGAGCTGAAAACAGCCATTCAGGGCGTCATCGACAGCACAGATTTCCCGACACTTAAGCGGGTTATGCAGAATTTCGCTATTAGTCTGCGCCGCATCATCGCCTATATTGGCAGGCTGATGGAACCTAAATCTGAATCTCTGTAGTGACGTTTGCATGTTGAATGAAGTGTGTGCAATCCGTAGTTTGTAACTAATTTACTTTTCTTTTCATATAGTTCAATAACTGTCACCCTGTACGTACCCAATGTTGACAGTATTGTTCAATAAGCCCCACAAACAACTAAAGTAGCCTGCAGCACGAC
The DNA here is from genome assembly GCF_023864345.2 of Schistocerca serialis cubense. Lineage (NCBI taxonomy): Eukaryota > Metazoa > Arthropoda > Insecta > Orthoptera > Acrididae > Schistocerca > Schistocerca serialis. Next base: position 736,257,605 of record NC_064643.1, on the reverse strand, counting down.
TCGAACCATACAACTGATGCAGATCAACGAATGGTAGGCAGAGTAGTGTGAGTAAGATATCATAATACCCTGCCGGCACATTTGGCGGAGAGTCAGTGCAACCAATGTGCTTACATCCGCAACCCCTCATCGCTCAGCCCGTCCTATATACACGTGTTCATTTCGGAGAGTAAGTGTTTTAGGACCCACATTTACTGGACTCGTTTATTGAACACCCTGTACATTAAGTAAAATGCTGTTGAGAGAAAATAATTTTTTGTGAGTCATCAGTCTTCTGAGTTGTTTGATGAGGCCCGTTGTCTGTTAGAAATCCTCTCCAATCTCTTCATCATAGAGTTGCACTTGTAACCTATACTTTCTCAAAATAATTTACGGCAGTGTTTCTGACACGTGACACCTTCGACGACCACCAATATTTTAAAAGGTGCACAGGCCGCCATTTTTAACGCACAAATGCAACGAGAGGGGCTCAGAATAGATATTTACACCCTGGGAATGTCGTGTATATGCCGGAAGACAACACACACACACCATACAGTCAGAGGTGACCTACGGAAAAAGTTTTCGATAGTGAATATTAGCAACTAACGAGCGTGGGAGCATTAACGCTGTCCATCTGTTGTTTGATCTGGGATAGACCAGTGATCCTGACAGAATTTTAGCTATTTAGAATCTGACTTGCCAATTTAATCACAACAACATGTACCTTCAGGTCATAGTTGACATCATACGGCGCAGCATGACACTTTTGTTCGTAAGCCCTACGTCACGTTAGACCCTGAAAGTTGGTCAGCTGAGTAATTCCACCTACTAATCCCCTTTTTTCAGAAATATTACAGTGAAAAACAAATCAGAAGAGCGTTTTTCTATCGCTCAACCGCGAATGTTGTGAGTTATTAACATAACGAGAAGGCACAGAAGTCTACGGCCTTTTTTTGGTTAACGCAGGAAACTTTGCAACAGGACTGGTTGTTTTCTGCGGAAAGATGATCCGTTTTCCTGTTAAAATTTAATGGAAGATATTTCCAAGTTAAATAAAGGATGATATTGATCTGCGTAAAACGGGTGTCTACTGTATCAATTGGATTCGTGGCATGTCATACAATGGTCAGTCCATCATGACCGTGAAGGACCGGTGAAGTAAGCATATGCGTCTCACAACAGCCGATGAATTCTGATATTGCAGAACATTTCGCTGGCATATGTCATTTAACAACGCGGACATTCTGGCACGCATTTACAGCAATTATAATAGTGTTATTACGGAAGCAGACGACTTTATAAAAAAGAGTTGGAAGCTTTTGCTTATATTTTGGTTGGAGTCTTCCTCTCCCTCTCTCTCTCTCTCTCTCTCTCTCTCTCTCTCTCTCTCTCTCTCTCCCTCTGTCTCCATCTGTTCTAGCAATAGCGAGACAGATTTAAAGCTACCTTTCGTTGGCTACTAATACTCACTATCGATATTTTCTGACTTTGGTCATCTTTAGTTGCATGATGGAACTAGTGTTTATGGTATTATAACACTGCTACAGCGTTTACGTAGCTTGTACAATCAAATACCAAGTCTGACTTATTGCGTACTATGCCACAACAGAAGAAAGTCCTGTCACGGAAAAGCCACGTATAACACTACCGTCTGCTACTGCTGTACCATAACCTTAAAGTTGTAGGCAGGTTGTGAAGTAAAACTATCTTAATAAAGCATTTATGGTATATCGCAACGGAGCAGTGTTACCCTCTGAGAGGAATTTTGTTATGTTGACCGTGATATACCTAACGGAGGTGGCGTGTCGGAGGCGAAAGTCAGAAATACGTAACTATTTAAACAGTAATAAATAATATTTAACCTATTCACACCTTTAAAGGATAAAGAAAACGGTCGCCACCCTAGTTAGGCAAGAGAATGATTAACATTCTTGTCCAAGAAAATAGTTATTAGTAACTTTAACGGACAAACACAACCTATGTTTTAGCACACGTGAGTGCAATGAACTCTGACACCTGCACATGTTCACGGTAAGATTGGAAGATGACAGAGCAGAACAAAGTACTTGCATAAATATAACAGATAACAATCCACACTAATACTTTCAGGGCTTATTCAAATGGAATGTTCCTTATAATATTACTATTAATATTCACTGCAGAATCATAAATTGGACATAGGTTAAGTATTATTTTTCAAACACTTTCCTAATTTACATAGAATTATAAATGTTGTTCACTGCAAAACTATGAGCTGGTAACAGTTTAAGTCTCTCTCAGTTAAATACCTTACTATTTAGAATGAAAGTAATTGGAATTCACTAACAGGTTACTTCTGACTGTCTTTTGAGTACAGAAATTATTGTTTTCATTAATAGTGGCAAAGGATAACCTGTGGATCTTATTACACTATCAATATGCACGTTCAATACCCGAAAGAAACAAGTGGTTAGCAAGCGAATATAACTTTCCACAACTGCAATTCACGACTTTTGCTGCAGTGAGACACTATGTTGACAAATTTACAAGAAACTGACTCACCTTTTAAAATTTACTACAGGCAGGACTATGATCATTAGCTAGGCAAAACTTTATAGGTCTCAGTTTTAAGAACATTTACTTTTTAAAAGAAATGGCAAATTGTCTTTATTACCACAGTCTTTTAATTCCAAGTAAATGATTAAATAGGTGACATTGACACTCCAGACAAAAATTTTAATTTGGAATGTTTCCATCACTGGGAGGCTTTCATTTTTTCCACAAATGGAGAGGAACCTGAGAGGTGTTGTGATAGGGAAAAAATCAAGGTAGGTACTTGAATTCAATTATAAGTTACCTTATATTTGAGCACACTAACACATCCAATAAGCTGATCCTTCACTGTACATTATTATAGTATTCCCTTACAGTGATTGCGCAATGTGGTGGCAACTGCCTGTTGGTAGGTGGATTTGCAGGCAGAATTGCTGGACTCTGTCCCTTCTTGGTTGCGATGATGGATACCAATTCCAGAATCGTTCCAGCTATTTACCCATCCATCCGAGGCATTGGAAAGTGGCAGAAAAAGCCTCTCTCGGAACCAGCACAATATACTACTTTTACATGGGCAGTTCACAGATTGGTAGCTCGTCCCCGACTGACTCACCTTTTCCACCTAGGCCAACCACAATTTGCGCGCGCTACTGAGTTCCGTTCCCGAGGGGAACCACGCTGCCTCTTACACACAAAATAACTTAGAATCCTAAGTGACGGTCAGCAGTTAACATAACAGCAAACAAACATTTTAAATAAAACAGAACATTTGCACATATTAGTATTTCTACAAAAAATTATTCACCCAAATTCCAAATGTCTACAGTAAGTTTTGTCTCCCTGCAATTGAGAGAAAGAATTTGAATGACAGACATACTACATTGCATAGAATCAAACCATGACATCAAAGTTTTTACAAAGGAAGGAGTATACAATTTTATTTTATCGATTCAATCCTACAACCTTTACAGATACTCAATGTTATAACATCAAACCAAAACAAAAGGCAAAATAAACCCGTATGGCATTAGAGCTATGGTGTTACAGTATGTGCGTCCGCTTGATTTCGTGTTGTGCTCTGCATAATGAAGTTCTAATTTTCCTAACACAGTGTTCTCTTCTTGCATTAGTGCACCAGTCAAAATATCGACTATTAGTGAAGATGTCAACCAGATGCATTCCCATAAAGTGTTTGAAAATTTAACTGTCTGAAGAAGCTCAAGTTTCCAGGCAGGTGAGGGAAAATTTACCTACTACACGATTGAATCAGCTATGTATTAATTGCTATTTCATGCCGTACGTAGATTACAAAGCGGAAGAAAGTTTGCGTTTTCACGATCCTATAGAACGATATTAGATTGTGCTGCAGCTTCATACTGTGATGCATCGCAAATTAAATAGCCGATTGTTGACGCTTCATGACTTACGTTGTACATGAAGGCTTAAACATTTCATTGAACTGCTAGTAGTTACCGACAGTAGGTATTCATGCCACGAAAAAGTGGCTTTCTACGTTACTAGGTTTCGGCGAGTAATCCTCATGAGTCTCTCTGTAGTTCGGGAACAGTGCCAGAAGGGACATCTGACATGACCTTCTGGAGCTGGCGACCTTCATGACGTTACCCAATAGCGCACCCTCCGTGACCGAGGTACTGTGAAGGCTGCGCGTGTGGTCGGGGCCGTTAGTCATGCTCAACGAACAGCATGGCTGCACGATGGCGCAGACAGTTCCCGAAATCCCGATACGATGTGGAAGACGAAATGCGGCAGCGGCCATTGGGTCTCCGTTACGACAGGAAAGCTGTACCTTGGAGTGTTTGCCGTCGCGCTGCGGAAAGCCGAAGGTCGTAAATATATCTCATAACTCATGCTCTCCTGCGCCCGATTCTGATTCTCCACTCGAAATATTTTGCAGTGACTGTACGAAACCACATTAAGAAACTTCGGTGCCACGTAACTACTACCTTTTCGGCTCGGGGTTGTTATTCATCCTCTTCTTCAGTCACTGCACTTCGGTAATTAGCCGCTGTCGTAGAAACAATGATGCCTCTTCGCTTGCAGTTCCCATACATAGCTTCCTGCTATGTCATGTGGCATAAGTGATTTGTGAAGTATGTCTTACAGGAAATTTATTGACGCTTATCTCTAGCAAAATACCGTGCATTCAGTGTATTCAAAGGTTAGTGCATGCAGTTTCTGGCACGGATTTATTGTAGAAGCAAATTTTATGGTGACGATATGACCAAATAATACGTAATGACGAACAGGGTAAATTATTAGGACTGAAGCTAAGATGAAAAGGTAGCTTGTAAGTACTTGGTTCGGATGTTGTGGAGTAACTAAATCCTCCCAATTTTATTACAGAATTAATCCCCATTACCTATGAGACTGGAAAAGGGACCTATCTTTATAAAATTTTAGAATTTGGTGCAAAGCGTTGTTTAAGCATCCAGGTTTTCTAAGTTCCTTAACTCTACATTCATATTTCCAAACCAAATTTCTTGCTATTAATGTGGACCAATTCGAAAAACCTGCCGTAGACTCTCAATGAACGCTACCTGGAAAAATGATTCACACTTGGATACCATTCGTCTAATCACTATAGAGAATGGAGAGCACTTTTAGTTTATTTCATTACTAGCACACTTCCTTCAGAGCTGGAAAATGTGGATGTTAAACCACATGCTTTCAGATCAAAAATCAAAGTCTTCCTTCTGGTGAATGCATTTTTTCCCGTAAAAGAGTTCCTAGCCACACTTTACAGTACTGCACTGTTACACATAGTACATACTACTGAAAAATGCGTTTTGTGGTTTTCTAATTTTAATACACAACTTTTCTGGTTTTAAATTTTTAACTAGCTTTCCATACAATACCTATAGACTCAATCCTTGGTTTTGCTCCCGTCGTCCCTCACAGCCTGATGAATTAAAAAAAATGTATTGTTTGCAATTAAACGAAAGGCAGTTTCTTTTTACCGTAAGATTTTCGGTTCTAGTATTTGTAGGTCTCTTCAGTGGCCTATAATAGGTAGATGTTTCTTTATTGTACATGATAAATGCGTTATGAAGTAGCTACAAGTAAGTTGTTGCATTACGTTTTCTCTTGCTATACTCTCTTTTTCCACGTTAAAAATAACTTAAGTAGTTTCGTGATATTAAATTATGTTTCAATTTCCGACATTTTCAGTCCATCTGCGTCGTCCAGGAAATGTAGTTACTCAGCCCGCGATCTCCAGATGCCTGACACTCGGCGTTTTTACAAGTAAATGTACTTCAACACTTCAAATTCCCACTGTGTATTGAATATGCATATATACAATGTTTAGAGTTGCCAGCTGTCACTGTTAACTTATCCTTCGTTTTTTGTGTTCCTGTGTGTATATTTTGTTCTATATTTGATTATTTGTTGTGTGTGTGTGTGTGTGTGTGTGTGTGTGTGTGTGTGTGTGTGTGCAAGAGACTGACACAGTCAGACACAGAGAGAGAGAGGGAGAGAGAGAGAAAGAGCAAGAGAGACAGAGACCGAAACAGAATAATTTTTTATTTCGTCTGGCTATGATTTTTCATATCTGTTTGTTGTTGTTTTAGTGGCAAACATGATGAGTGAGTTATTACTTAAATTAATTTGGTTATTAATCACCTTCTATTTCATTGACTGTGCTCTACGCATGAAAAAAATTTCCTGTAGTATCAGGAGACTATTGTTGTAATTGTTCACTCTAATAAATTTCAAGTCTTCTGTGATGTCGGGTTGTTCGTTTTGGTATTAATCAGGTATTCAGCGAAGGTAGAATGAATATTTTCATATTTGTAGCTTCTTGTATGTTCTTGATATCCAGTTTTGAAACTCATCCCTGTCATTCATAGATCAGAATTACCAACTTGACGTTCTAATTGGTAAACAGCTTCATCTTGGTATTTATCCGATTTGCCTATTGCTGTTTGTATGTATGACTCTACTGTGTTCTTTGTTCTGTAAGAAATCTGCAAATTTTGTTTCTTTAGTATAATGAAATTCTGTGTGTTGTGTTTGTTCGTTAAGTACCATTTCTTTCACTTAGTAATGTCGTGATTGTTATTGAAGGGACTAAGAAACGACGGAAAACGAAAATGTAGGTTCCTCGAATAACTTCCGTCAAATGCGAGATAGCTAAGCCGTTTATCCTGTCCTATCGTTTGAGTTAAACTTGCAGTTATCGATTAAAGATGTACCTTTTAATTTGTGTTCTTATATGTTTGTGATCTTATATATTTGTGTTCTTTTATATTTGTCTTCTTTCTCGGAAGAAATAAATCATTGGGAAGTAGTAAATTGTATATATATTGATTGTTGCCTTAATTTAATTTCTTAATATACCTTAAACGGCAGGAGAGAATTATCAGTATAAATGTTAAAGTGGGGCTGAATAGAGTCTTTAATAGATCTTAATGCCTCGACATTTAAAAGTATAGTTATATCCATATGTTAGTCTTTATATGAAGGATTCTTCCAGTTCACAATAATTTTGGAGTCTTGTCCACAGTCTTTTTATTTAAACAACTGGATCCTTTTTCGGAATAAACAGACGCAGTGTGAGTCTCTAGGTACGACTAGAACATGTTTTCTACAATTTTATTCGACATCGAAACATCTATATGAGACAGACCTTACATAAAATTGCTATGTTAGGAAAATATGATACGACACCCACTTCATTACCAAAATTTAATGTAACCCGCAGTTGGTTTATCCCTGAGTGATTGTCACAGTTGCTACCAGCTCTTTCTACTAAAATGAATACAGCTGAAAGGCTTCAAATTATCTGTATGTATTTTCCCATACTGATGAGACAGGTTAAGGAGTTTTTAACATAGGAAATTCTCTCCATAATTTAAGAAGCGTTCAACACTGTCTATTAACTGGACTGTTTTTCGACGGCTATGGGATAATTTAATTATTTCCTTCTTGTTCCTCTTCTTCATCTACTGATTCCTGCTGAATGCATCTAAAATTATTGCAGATTACATTTAAATAAGTTACACCTTTCTATAGCCCAAACTTCATTCATGATTCATTATTTCAAGCACGATATCTTTCTGTTTTTCCACCAATTTTTTACTAGGTTCTGTTATCACCACGGTAGCTCTATATGGACGACCATTATTTAGTAAACGTCAGGTAGTCGTCTTAAGATACCTCAGCTGAGATCGTATTCTCCTCACTCTTGTAGTCGCTTCATCTCAACGCCTATACAGTTCTATTACTTTTCTGAGGCAACGTTAATGTGATCACATACAGGACGTAAAGGAAATATTACGCTTAGAGCCCTTTTTCGTGAGTTCAGAGGAGACTAAAACAAATTTTTATCTGATAAAAGGTTTCCGACAGGGGTCCATGAAAGTTCTGACGCTAGAGACTTTCAGAGACGGTATTCAGAATGCTGAGTGCTAAATATTATTTTGGTGAAAATGTCGTCTCTTATCATTAATTGCCAAAACCCCACGTTTTCAGATCCTAAATCAAAGGCTTTATTCTCGTGGAAGAATTTTTTCGTGTACAGAGTTTCTAGCAATACTTGCACTATAACTAATCTTATACACATACAAATTACATTTAAATAAGTAACACCTACCTCTATCAAAATCTTGAATTGCATGCTCATTATTGTCTAACACTGTCGAAACTAGCTAGGTCGGCATCACCTCTTTCAGAGTATCTAATGGTGTCTCATGTACCAAATGCTTCATCTCTCCTCCGAGAAGAAAAAGCAATCAAACCCTTAGGACATCAGCAATATCAACAAAACAATATACATCCCACGGCAGTTTGAACACCATCTCTGAACATCAGTAGTACTATAGTGCTCATGGACGCCTAATGGGGAAACACTGCCCCTGTAACACTTTTGTTGCATAAAATTGGTTTCATTTTATATCAGTTAAAGATTCTATAGTTCTGCATGAGTAGTTTTTCCACGGCATTCGTAACATTACCTTAATACACTTCCGCACGTAAGAGAAAATACCTTTTAGATCAAAGAAGGGATTGCATAATGTATGTTATATACAGAGTAAAGTAACTCAAGATGTACGGAATCAGGTCTCGTACATGTCAAGCCAACGGGAGACGGCTTAGTGTATCCGCTAAAATCCGTGGGGACAAAGGTCTGCCATATAACGGTTCAGATCGTATGTAGTTTGTGTTTGCCACAAAGTATCCCGTCGCAGAGAAGTGGGACGGCATCAAGATCGCGTTCCGTTTGCATTACGCTTGGCTGTGCGTGCGGCACATTACAGGCCACTCAAAAGCATAAGGTAGGGACACAGCTCCAGTTTCGGGGGACATCTGGGTGAGGCGCGGTTCCTCACCAGCCAGGAACAGACACACACACCCGTTGACCAAAGGGGACTGAAGTTACTGTGAACGATCCAGGAAGACTGCTGTAGCTATTCGCATCGCTGTACAGGGCGATTCTGAACAGTGTGGTGTAATTCCTGCACTCAGTTCCGTAGGGGACGAGGGTCAAATGTAGCTCGGTAATACACATATTCTCTACTTATAGTTTCGTAATTCATGCAAACTTAGATCACAAGTCAGTTGAGGTGCGTAGAGATTTGTAAGTCGTGGCCGGAATAAGATATCTTGTGAAATACAAATTGTTCTGAAGTCCACTCACGAGCAAAAGACATTGGACTAAATGACAAAAAATACAGCTGACCTCTTTGAATTCGTCCATATTGAAGTTAGTATATATGAGCATCTGTCAGTCGTCCCATTGGTAATTACTAAAGTACGGAGATTAGGTAAATGCTCAGAAAGCTTACAATAAAAGATAACGCAGCAGTAGCTTCGTATTTCAAAGATGAACATAAACATTTCGCTCAGGACAAACGCATGTTGTTGTTGTGTGTTGTTGTGGTCTTCAGTCCTGAAACTGGTTTGATGCAGTTCTCCATGCTACTCAATCCTGTGCAACTTTCTTCATCTCCCAGTACTTACTGCACCCTACATCCTTCTGAATCTGCTTAGTGTATTCATCTCTTGGTCTCAATCTACGATTTTTACCCTCCACAATGCCCACCAATATTGAATTAGAGATCCCTCGACGTCTCAGAACATGTCTTACCAACCGATCCCTTCTTCTTGTCAGGTTGTGCCACAAGCTCCTCCCCAATTCTATTCAATACCTCCTCATTAGTTATGTGATCTATCCATCAAATCTTCAGATTTCTTCCGTAGCACCACATTTCGAAAGCTTCTATTCGCTTATTGTCTAAACTATTTATCGTCCACGTTTGACTTACATACATGGCTACACTCCATACAAACACTTTCAGAAACGACTTCCTGACATTTAAATCTATACTTGATGTTCACAAATTTTTCTTCTTCGGAAACATTTTCCTTGCCATTGCCAGTCTACATTTTATATCCTCTCTACTTCGACCATCAGCAGTTATTTTGCTCCCCAAATAGCAAAACTCCTTTACTACTTTAAGTGTCTCATTTCCTAATCAAATTCCCTCAGCATTACCCGATTTAATTCGACTACATTCCATTATCCTCGTTTTGCTTTTGTTGATGTTCATTTTATACCTGCCTTTCAAGACAGTGTCCATTCTGCTCAACTGCTCTACCAGGTCCTTTGCTGTCTCTGACAGAATTACAATGTCACCGGCGAACCTCTAAGTTTTTTTTTCTTCTCCATGGATTTTAATTCCTACACCAAATTTTTCTTTTGTTTCCTTTACTGCTTGCTCAATATACAGATTGAATAAAATCGGGGATAGGCTACAGACCTGTCTCACTCGCTTCCCAACCACTACTTCCCTTCCATACCCCTCGACTCTTATAACTGCCATCTGTTTTCTGCACAAATTGTGAATAGCCTTTCGCTCCCTGTATTTTACCCCTGCCAACTTCAGAATTTGAAAGAGAGTATTCCAATCAACATTGTCAAAAGCTTTCTCTAAGTCTACGAATGCTGGAAACGTAGGTTTGCCTTTCCTTCATCTTTCTTCTAAAATAAGTCGTAGGGTCAGTATTGCCTCACATGTTCCAACATTTCTACGGAATCCAAACTGATCTTCCCCGAGGTCGGCTTCTATCAGTTTTTCCATTCGTCTGTAAATAATTCGCGTTAGTACTTTGCAGCTGTGACTTATTAAACTGATAACATATTCTTTTAATAACTTTACAGGTGCAGTACCTCATAGAACTAACTGCCCTAACGACTTGAATATCGTTCACTCTGGCCCAGCGGGTTTCCAAACAAGTGATTCCAAAATGCATACAGCACAAAGTGTGACTATAGTTGTAATATTTATCCTAACCTTCAGAAAGCAACGGCAGGTTTTGGAAGACGCATTTCTTGTTCTTTGCTCGTTCCATCTTTGACCACAGTCACACCTGTTCCCTGAGTACTTCATTCTTCGGAACGAGAAGCTGGTTGGCAACTCGGATGTTCTTCACAGAACACATGCAACAGATCTTTCACAAATTCTTAATGAAATGTTTTTTCCATTTGTTACCTCTCTCTCATCAACAAACACAGTTTAGGATTCTTTATCTTAGATATGGCATGGATTGTGCTCATGTTTTTCATGGAAAAGTTTAAATTCACCATTTATTAATAAAATCTCACATCGAAACATTAGACGTATTTATAGAAGCGACTGGCCAATTACAACGGTTTGATCTCAAAGTACATTTTATCAAATTTTGCCACAAAACAAGAAATGTAAAGAACGTGGCGTCAAGTGAAAAGTTCTTAGTAATAATTAACCACAGTAAAAAGAGTTTACCTTTATAAGTTGTAATAAATGGTGTGGCTGTAATGTATCATGTAGAAAACGTAACAAAACACAGACATGCATCCTATTATGGACCAATGATACACCAAAAGTGATGACTGAACTGAATACCATCGATCAGTATAACAGAAATATTTAATTCTACAGTTACTGAAAATTGGTAACCAGTGATACTTTCTGCTTGTGAATCGTGAAAGGCATTTACAAGCAGTCACTAAATCTTTGACAGAATTTCGAAAGCGTGTATAGCACATGTACATCAGTTAGATAAACCTGAGCGTAATTGGCGCACTAGACGTTAATAGTAAAATGGTGACACATTTACAGCGAGAGAAGAAATTCTTTAAAATAAATATCGAACAAAAAACCCTGCAAAAAAGGAATATGCGTGGCATGTGCATCAATTAGCTTAAGACACATCGGTGCCTTGAAGCAACTGGCGCACTAAATCTTATAGAATCAACGTTAGAAACCTGAGGTTAATAGCTTCATATACAGGCTAAAACAACTTAACTATATAAAAAAAAGTAAATTAGTTACAAAGTACAACAACATCAACATGGGTGGTCAGCAAATTACATTACAGTGCCTGGCAGAGGGTTAATCGAACCACCTTCACAATTCTCTATTTTTCCAATGTCAAATAGCGCGAGGAAGAAACGAAAACCTATACCTTGCCTAGCGAGCTCTGATTTCCTTTATTTTATCATGGATATCGTTTCTCCTCAACTTCACATTCTCTATTTTTCCAATGTAATATAGAGCGCGGTCTTACGAACATCTATATCTTTCCTTGCGAGCTCTGATTTCCTTTATTTTATCATGAATATCGTTTCTCCCTAAGTAGGTGGGCGTTAACAAAGTACCTACACATTCGGAGAACAAAGTTGGAGTGGAAATTTCGTGGGAAGATTTCTCCGGAACGAAAAACACCTTTGTTTTAATGATTTCCACCTCAAATCCTGTATCATTTCATTGACACTCTCTCACCTATTTCGTGATATTACAAAACGACCTGCCTTCCTCCGAGCTTTTTCAAAGTACTCCGTCAGTCCTATCTAGTAAGGATCCCATACCACACAGAAGTATTCTTACAGAGGACGACAAGCATAGTGTAGGCAACCACTTCAATAGATCTGTTACATTTTCTAAGTGCCCTGCCAATTACACTCAGTTTTTGGTTAGCCTTCCCAATAACATTTTCCATCTGTTCCATTCAAATTGAGTTGTTCATAATTGTAATTCCTAGGTATTTAGTTTAATTTACGGCCTTTAGATTTGACTTATTTATCATGTAAGCGATGTGTAACGGATTATTGTCGCGTGCACATATTTATTCAACATATAAAAGTCGCTACAGATATTGGGTTATGACATGTTCGACATGCCTGCCATCATTGGCCATAATGTGGCGCAGACGAATAGCGAAATTCTGCTTCACCCACTGAAGTGTCGGAACAACGATGCTGTCGATGCCCGCCTGGCTGGCTGCGTTCATCTCAGCAATGGTTTTGGGGTTATTGCTGTATACCGTGTCTTGAAGATGACCCCACACAAAGGAGTCCCGTGTGTTCATGTCCGGAGTATATGACGGCCAATAGAGGCCCATCCCAGTGGCCTCAAGGACTCTAGAACCAGAATGGGATCCCCAAAGTGCTCCTCCAGGAATCAAACACTCACCTTCTTCGATGGGGTCGAGCTCAGTCTTACATTAGCCACATCTTGTCGAAATCGGGATCACTTTCGTTAATAGGTATGAAATTATCTTCCAAAACTGTTCGGTGCATTAAGGTACACCGCACCGCATTTTCCGTGACTGGACATTGCAGACTACAAGGTCACCCGTTGAGGGTGAAGAGCCTTCTCGATCGCGAAATGCGGATTCTCAGTGCCCCAAATTTGCTTATTTACGAAACCATCCAAATGAAAGTGGGTATCGTCGCTGGTCCAAACCATACAACGCACACTAATTGCCATAATGCCCCGCAGCCAACCGTACACTTGGAACGTCCTAACGCCAAGCGTTCAGATGTTACGACGATTTTATATCATGTAGTTCACTGACTGTCAGACTATATTTGGATAAAGCTAATAGACAACCTTAGCGGTACCTGTGCAATAAATATTTGACGATATTGGAATGGCGGGAACGTTCACAATTTAACCTATCAGAGAAACATGACTGTCTTTTGCAGCACGCAATAAATATTTGACGATATTGGAATGGCGGGTAGGTTCACAATTTAACCCGTCATTGAAACATGACTGTCTTTTGCAACACGCAAAACACAGTTACGGATACAGGTAGATAAACGACAAGCCAGGCTAAGCGGTAACTTCACCCAGCACTATAAATGAGGAGAAAGTTCCACATTCGAATACAGGCCACACACACTTTTAAGAAAGCCGTTCGCGCTAAGATACACAGTTTAACAAGAGCAGCACTATAAATAAGTTCCACATTCGAATACAGGCCACACACACTTTTCAGAAAGCCGCTCGCACTAAGATACACAGTTTAACAAGAGCATTAGCTCAAGAGCGGCGGTCAACACCATTGTCACTCAATAAAAGAGACAAACGAGACATCACACACACCAGAAAGTAAAATGCATAGTTCCCTATGTATATGATGAAACTCTTCCCGACCGTGATGAATCAAACATAACGCGAAAACTGTTATTTAGGCGCGACGAATGATTAAGGCCGAAATGGTAAAAACTACCTGCGAGAATTGGACGGCAATTTATATTGCCAAGAATAGTATAACCTAACTGTGAGAATTGGACGTTCCGTGCTACGCATGCATCTCTCTGGAATAAGTAACCTGTGGGGACTCTGTCTGAACCAAGTGCAGAGATCGGACGTGTTTTATGTTGGAGAGATTTTCCTATTGTTGTGCGACGCTATTAAGCTCCATTGTGAATGATCAGTTAGTCTACGGCACAATTAACTAATTCAAGAAAATAACACGTATTCAAAGTGTGTATTTATCAATTTATAAAAGATTAGACAAACATTCTTCAGGTATCACGTGACGTAGATCGATCGGAGGAGCAGTGTGGAATGATAGTCCGAGCCTGTATCTTATCAGGGTCAGTATTCTTCGAGAGAATATATCAGAAGCAATAAACTTTTCGTTGATGAAAAAGTTACACACATCAATCCATACGCGTCACATAACATAGCACCTAGTTGTGCCGAAATGTCTTCGTACAGAAATATACATTTTAGAGATTTGAAGTGGAGCAGTTACAACGAGGAGTATCAGCTAGATCGAATCTGCGGGACATACACTCCTGGAAATTGAAATACGAACACCGTGAATTCATTGTCCCAGGAAGGGGAAACTTTATTGACACATTCCTGGGGTCAGATACATCACATGATCACAGTGACAGAACCACAGGCACATAGACACAGGCAACAGAGCATGCACAATGTCGGCACTAGTACAGTGTATATCCACCTTTCGCAGCAATGCAGGCTGCTATTCTCCCATGGAGTCGATCGTAGAGATGCTGGATGTAGTCCTGTGGAACGGCTTGCCATGCCATTTCCACCTGGCGCCTCAGTTGGACCAGCGTTCGTGCTGGACGTGCAGACCGCGTGAGACGACGCTTCATCCAGTCCCAAACATGCTCAAAGGGGGACAGATCCGAAGATCTTGCTGGCCAGGGTAGTTGACTTACACCTTCTAGAGCACGTTGGGTGGCACGGGATACATGCGGACCTGCATTGTCCTGTTGGAACAGCAAGTTCCCTTACCGGTCTAGGAATGGTAGAACGATGGGTTCGATGACGGTTTGGATGTACCGTGCACTATTCAGTGTCCCCTCGACGATCATCAGTGGTGTACGGCCAGTGTAGGAGATCGCTCCCCACACCATGATACCGGGTGTTGGCCCTGTGTGCCTCGGTCGTATGCAGTCCTGATTGTGGCGCTCACCTGCACGGCGCCAAACACGCATACGACCATCATTGGTACCAAGGCAGAAGCGACTCTCATCGCTGAAGACGACACGTCTCCATTCGCCCCTCCATTCACGCCTGTCGCGACACCACTGGAGGCGGGCTGCACGATGTTGGGGCGTGAGCAGAAGACGGCCTAACGGTGTCCGGGACCGTAGCCCAGCTTCTTGGAGACGGTTGCGAATGATCCTCGCCGATACCCCAGGAGCAACAGTGTCCCTAATTTGCTGGGAAGTGGCGGTGCGGTCCCCTACGGCACTGCGTAGGATCCTACGGTCTTGGCGTGCATCCGTGCGTCGCTACGGTCCGGTCCCAGGTCGACGGGCACGTGCACCTTCCGCCGACCACTGGCGACAACATCGATGTACTGTGGAGACCTCACGCCCCACGTGTTGAGCAATTCGGCGGTACGTCCACCCGGCCTCCCGCATGCCCACTATACGCCCTCGCTCAAAGTCCGTCAACTGCACATACGCTTCACGTCCACGCTGTCGCGGCATGCTACCAGTGTTAAAGACTGCGATGGAGCTCCGTATGCCACGGCAAACTGGCTGACACTGACGGCGGCGGTGCACAAATGGTGCGCAGCTAGCGCCATTCGACGGCCAACACCGCGGTTCCTGGTGTGTCCGCTGTGCCGTGCGTGTGATCATTGCTTGTACAGCCCTCTCGCAGTGTCCGGAGCAAGTATGGTGGGTCTAACACACCGGTGTCAATGTGTTCTTTTTTCCATTTCCAGGAGTGTATATCTAGCTCTCCTGTGGTATTTAAAACCAAAGAATTATATTATTTTCTTTTAAAAGACTGAAGGTAAAACCTACACAAAACCACTGATATTCATAAGCAAAACTATCAAAAACAAATAAGAAGCAGAGAATTTTCTTAAACAAAATTCTTAAATAAATTAATTAATTAAAATACAATAAAATGTCGTCCGAGTACAGGACGGTCAAGAATTAAAATTGTATCATAAATTTGTGCATGTTCTAATCCATATATTGTGTGTGTGTTTCATGTACAGTGCAATTGGTGGAGTCCGGCCGTATGAACTGAGCAGTCCCGATCCCAACCGAAGAATTTCTCATCGCTGCAAGCTGGATAAAACAAGCACCCACAACTATCAGCAACTTCACCTCAATTTGGTATTTTAAGTTGAATAGTCTCAATCTTTGTAGTGTAATATAGTCGTATATTTTCACTTCATTCCTGTATTTTCTTCAGAAGTAGTCATAGACACTTATTTGGTGCATTCTTTTCAGGAGGAATATGAGACAGTGTAATTAAGTGTGTACAAAGACATAGCTATTTTATGTTTTCTAATTTTGTTATGGTCAAAACTATATCACAATTTAAAATGTATAAAGAGGAAGTGTTAGATATTTAGGAAATTGGTGAAAATACGAGTGCAGAGGAAATAGCAGCTTCGTCTCAACAGGAGACAAATACTATGGCTCAAATCTTAGAACCACGAAGACTTTTTGATCATAAAAGCGAGCAGACTTATGTCAAAAGGAAACAGACATGTAAGCTGCAATTCAGGCATTCGTTAGCCACCAACAACAAAACTCAAATGAGATAACCGAGTTGCGACATGTGCAAAAGCAGTTACCTTTGAAAATTAAAAGGATTTCCGAAGAAATGCAAAACATGAAATCGAAGCAGGAGGAAGTAGAAACTTCCGTAGTGGAATTAACAGGAACTGTGAAAGGTGGCTGCACTGTGCCACTGCGCCAGAGATTGCGCCAAAGAGTACTATTAAGCCGCCTCCACAGTGCTTGTTGGGAGTTCGTAGCAGGCAGTGCGTGTTAAGAGTTCGTGGAAGTCAGTGCTTGTTAGGAGATCGTAGAGGACAGTGTGTGTTAAGAACTCATAGCAGTCAGTGGTTGTTGAGAGTTCGTAGAGGACAGTGCGTGTTTAGAGTTCGTAGCAGTCAGTGCTTGTTATGAGATCGTAGAGGTCAGTGGTTGTTGAGAGTTCGTAGCAGTCAGTGCTAGTAGAGAGCTCGTGGAAGTCAGAGTGTGTTATGAGATCGGAGAGGACAGTGCTAGTAGAGAGCTCGTAGAGGACAGAGTATGTGTTAAGAGTTCGTACCGAGATGTGCTAGTGGGCACTGCTTGTCGTGAAGTTGGAGTAAGATGTTGTAGTAAAGAGTGTTGTTCCATGTCTTATGCAGTTATTTGATGGGAGAGATAGCAGATGTTATTGTGTGCATTTCGTCAATATATATGAAGGTAAAAATTACAATGTACTTTTATTAATTGTGTGTGTGAAATAATGCGTCACTACAGGTTCAGTCAACAAAGCATCTGGCTCGTGTTCTTGCATTAGAGTGTAATTCTGGTTTTCTTGCGTAATTATAATTTTTCTAAATTTCTTTTGTCACGTCAGTATAGTTGGTATTTAAAAATTCTTGTCTTGTTGGAAAAGAACCGTGCCAGATGTGGACGTTGAGTCACACTCCCACATACAGAACAGTGACTCTTGTGCTTATTGGTTTTGTAGGTTTTATAGTTGCTGGGGACTTAATTAATTAACTGTGTTTACGAAAATTTTCTTACATTGTTTGTTGCAGTCAGATAGCGTAATAGTACTAGTCAGGGCCAGCCGATTACGAGACACTGCGTAATCGGACATACAGCAACGAAAAATAAAAAAAAAACATTTTCAAAATATTTAATTAAGCCCCCATGCAACTGTGACTACCATAGCTTCTGGATGTGATCATTTGATACGAGAGAGTTTCAGTAAACATCAACAGAATTTAGCAAGACGCTATGTTTGTACATGCAAGTATGAGAGAAGCTTTCAGCAAATTGCCTATTAACAGCTTAAAAATTGCGGAAATTATTAAAGAAGACATTAAAGAGGTAAAAGAACAATTAGGGGCAAATTTCAAACAATGAAAGGACTAAATGGTCCATTCTGTTGAAAATATGTCCAGAGATATGGAACAGATGCGAGGGGCAGAAAAAGACTGTAGAAACGAGCTGCGTGAGGTACATCGAAAGCAGGGCTCAAGCCATGAATCATGTTATGGTAAAGGACATGCTTCACCGGAGAAAAATATAAATTATAACTGAATGCATGCAGATCTGCAAGCTTATAATGTGTACGATGCAATGCTAATGGAGGAAAAATTGTTGAAACATAGGCAGTTTCAGACGTTCTCACCTGACCGACAGCCGAGCGAGCAATCAGCTGATTCAGGAGACAAATGCAAATCGCGCGCCGCCCCACTGCAATAATTACGAACAACATCGTATATCCTGTTCCTAGAACGGAAAGGCAGTCTTGCATCGTTTTTTCGTCGGTTCATAGACGATCAGTCGATGAATTCTATGTCGTTACTAAATTTATTAAGGAAGAACGTGCATTGGCATTGGACTGAGGAATGTCAACGAACATTTGAAGCAATCAAGGAAGCTTTGTCGAATGCAATGATTCTCTATCATCCGGATATGTACGTGGAATTTGCATTAATGATGGATACCTCATCTGTTGGTTTGGGCATTTGTTTGTTCCAAGTTCGAATAATAAATGGCAAGCCCACCTCTTGCCCAAAAGCTTTCACTAGTAGGACAGTGTCAAGTTTCGAGATATCGTATTCTACGACGGAAAAAGAGGCTCTTGCAGTAGTGTGGGCATTTAAAAAGTTTAATTATTATATGTATGGAGCAAGAACCACTGTGTATTGTGACCATCAAGCTCTTAGCTTTTTACAAACATGCAAACTATTACATACAAGATTAGGAAGAGTATGAATTTCGCATTGTGTACAAACAAGGGAAGGAGAATGTAATAGCAGAATGATTACAAAAAGGCATCATCTTGGATGATAATGAAGATGAATTTCCAATTTATTTATGAGAGACCAAATAAACTGAAAATGCTATTTAGAGTTATGTGGTGATATGACGAGATTCCTACACAGTGATCCTAGATGGATCAAGATTCGACAGAAATTAGAAGAGCCACAAGAAGATACAATAAACCAGTAGTATAAGGCAGTGAATGATGTACTAGTCCATCGCCAGAGTTTTATGACTCAGAATTGGTGTGTATGTATACCCGAGGAATATGAGGGGAAGTTAATAACGTATACTCGCAGCACTTGGGGACGCTTTGGTGTCGCAAAATGTGCGAACAAACAGAGAATGTACTGTCACTCCCCAGATTTACGTAGAAAAGTATGGAGACTACTGAGAAAATGTGTAATATGGCCCGAAACAAATCCAAATAACAGAGGCAAAAAGGCCTGTTACATGCCGTTATTCCGGAAAAGCCGCTAGCTATTTTATCACTGGATGTATGTGGACCATTACCAAGGGCTAGAGGAGGTTGCAAATACAATGTAACTTTGGATTAGCACCAAAGGTGGACACACAATACTATCGCCACATACAGGAAAACTTCAGCTTGCCCTCAAAAAATTCCGGAACATGTTTCCACAGATCGTGTAACGTAATCATATGCAGTCATTCGTTGAACCATCTGAAACACCCATCTACTTTACCAATTCAGTGCTTCATATATTTACAAAATATGTCAAATTCTATCCAATGAAAACTGCTAAAGCAACGCCTATTCTGAACCGTTTATTCAATGACTGTATTCCGTACCTTGAAAAGACGAACGCAGTGTTATCTGACAATGCTACAAATTTCACTAGATATAGGTGGAGGCATGCATTAGCTCGAGCCAACTTCACACAAATATTAACATCCAGATATAACCCGGGCGCGAACCCGATCGTGAGAACTTTTCGCGAATTACATAGGCACGAGAGATCGATGGGCACAGTGTTTATTGGTTATGTAGGTCCACTGTCTCGTTCCCAGAATGGTAACGGATATGTATTTGTCGTCTTTGATGTTCAAAATGGTTCAAATGGCTCTGAGCACTATCATACTCAACATCTTTGGTCATCAGTCCCCTAGAACTCTGAAGTACGTATACCTAACTAACCTAAGGACATCACACACATCCATGCCCGAGGCAGGATTCGAACCTGCGACCGCAGCGGTCGCGCGGTTCCGAACTGGAGCGCCTAGAACCGCTCAGCCACCCCGGCCGGCGTCTTTGATGTCCTGGTGCGATTTATGTGGGTGAATAACAGCTCGACTGACGATTAGGCATCTTACTGAAGCGGTGTCCATATTTGGGCCACATAAGTGAGAATGCACCTGCTTTTGGGTGGAGGAAATGTAAGAGATCTTGCTTTAAGGATGGTATATCTCACACGACGACAATACCTCATTAGCCTAAGTTTTTTTCCGATCACATGAACTGTAGTAAGAATTATGCTCTAATAATATCCCATTCTTGAGCTCAGAAAGGGGCAGGTCAGAGCACTGGTTGAGCCTAGCGTTTAACACCACCACTCATAAGACGACCCCAGCAGCTCAAAACGTTTGCTTACACAGTCAATTCGTCCCTGTTGAATCTGCAGTCAGTGAATGACCATCTCTCAGAGCAGGTAACCCACGGAGTCATCCAAGTTAATTGGAGGCAGGCAAAGATTAATATTGATCACGGGCATCTGAGGAAGGTGGAGTGATACAATCAGGGTAGCACCCCACCAAATACTGAAGATATACAGGGTGTCCGAAAAGTCTTTCCCTGATTACATAAATTGATAACTCAGGCTAGAAGTAAGATACAAATATGAAACTGGTGTCTAATTGTTTACAAACTATCAAAGTTTTTTCACACTCCAGTAAACTTCCACGTGAGCACCCTTGGTAGCACGCAGCACATCTAGGCGATATTCAATTTCCGTCCACACTTTAGCCATTTAGCCAACATCACTGGAGGGATTGCTTCAACGACTGTGGTTATCCGTTGCTGCAGAGTTTCAAGATGTGGCACACGAGTTCGGTAGACCTAGTCCTTGATATAACCCCATAAAAAGAAGTCTAATGGACTCATGTCAGGGGAGCGTGGAGGCAAAGCCATTGGCCCATCACGACCAATCCATCGCCCAGGAAAGGTCATATCGAGATAGGCACGGACGTCCAAGCCCCAATGAAACGGTGCACCGACTTGCTGAAACAAGACATCGGGGTGATACTAAAGCAGCTGAGGAACAGCATACTGTTGCAACATATCCAGATACACTGCAGATGTGATGGTAGCCTCAACGAAGAAGAATGGCCCGATAATTCGATCGTGCAATGGCGAACACCAAACATTCACCTTTGGACTGCCTCTGGTGCACTCCATGACCTCGCCAGGGGGTTGTGAATCCCAAATGCGCACATTATGGTGATTCACTACTCCACTGACAAAAAAGGTCGCTTTGTCGGAAAAGGCAATTCGTCTGAGATAACCATCACCATCCTCAATACGTGATAGCATTTCGACTGCAAAGTCATATCGACGTGTGCAGGCATTGGGCAACAAGGCCTCAACGATTTGCACTTTGTATGCATGAAACAATAAAAGTTTGCTTTTTGGCATCTGTAATTCACGTGAGGCCCTGCGCACCGATTTCTTCGGACTTCGCAGAAAAGACTGCCTTACAGCTTCCACCCTGTCTGCTGAGGTTCTTGTTCGACCAGACCTCAGAAGGTCAGCAACCGATCCTGTGTTCTTCAACCTCTCATACCAGGCTTTAATGATCTTGACATCAGGTGGATTCCTTCCAAATGTTGTCTGGAAGTGTCTCTGCTCTGTGGTTGGTGATCGTCTATCATGGTACCACAGAACACACTGTGCCTTCTCCTGATTGGTTAACATGGATTCTTGGGCACTGCACCTAATCCACTACTTACGCACTGCGAACCTAAAACGGAAAAAAACTTTGATAGTTGCAAACCATTCGACACAAGTTTCATATTTGTAACTTACTTCTAGTCTGAGTTATCAATTTATGTAATCAGGGATAGACGTTTCGGACACCCTGTATTTTATTAAGAATTTCAGTGTCCATCGTAAGGTTGCTACTACAAGTTGTGTGACCTTGTAGGATTACAAAAATCATCAACCCAGTTAAGCTTCTGGTTGAGAACCAGTCAGTAGATAAGATGCAACAATGCACCATGTTCACTTAACCAATTTTTAGACTGGTTGGTACTTACAATTTTGGAAACCCCACCCTTCGGCCTTTTTTGGTCTACTTGGGAGGAGAGGGTAGAGAGAGAGAGAGTTAACTGTGCTGGGTCCTATCGATATTGTGTAAGTTTCTGCTCTTTGATTGTTACAAAGTAATGGCTTAATGCATGGCGCCACAGAGGACGTATGTGGCGAATTATGAGCCTTGTACAGTCATACAAGGCTGGCGAGTTGGATATTGGTGTGGTACTGAAGAGGAAAATCTCCGACCGACATGCGAGGCACAATCTCCTGTTGGAGCATAAGAAACGAACAGGCGCCCAGAGGGTAGTGTATGACCAGGTGCCTACGTCGAAGCCTACGTGAGTCTGCAGGCAGGAGGCGAAGAGGGCAGCTGTATGTCAGGCGAAGGAGCCACTGGGCTACTGACTGCAGCACGAGGAAGACTGGTGTACCAATGGCCACCTGGGACAGACACTGCTCAGCCAAAAGATCTAAATCTGATGAGCACGCATAAGAACTTTGCTGTTGCTGTGAATTTGTGACCCAAAGCTGACTTCGACATACATATCAGTCTGTTCTGTGCTATTCGTCGCACCTTGTACCCTACTGAGCTGCAGCTGGTCTCCACTAAGTGTATGTTAGTGTTCCCAACAGACGTGAAAGGATAGTTTATTTATGGTTGCATGGTGCATGTCTTCAGACCATTAAGTTGTTTTTGTGATCGCGGGTTAGGATTAAAAGTTTTTTGTTTGAAGGCCTGAAATGTTCATTTTAGAGGTTTTGAACGTCTTTGCAAACTTAATCTGTTGTGCTCTTTATTACTTGACTGATTACGTGAGTAATTCATTGTTACAAATACTGTCTAGTTTCATAGTTATTTCCTTCATCTTATCTTTTGGCTTCTTGCTCTCATTAATGATCTTTTTCTCCCCACCTCTACCACCCCCAAAGAACCATGGACCTTGCTGTTGGTGGGGAGGCTTGCGTGCCTCAGCGATACAGATGGCCGTACCGTAGGTGCAACCACAACGGAGGGGTATCTGTTGAGAGGCTAGACAAACGTGTGGTTCCTGAGGAAGGGCAGCAGCCTTTTCAGTGGTTGCAGGGGCAACAGTCTGGATGATTGACTGATCTGGCCTTGTAACACTAACCAAAACGGCCTTGCTGTGCTGGTGCGGCGAATGGCTGAAGGTAAGAGGAAACTAGAGCCGTAGTTTTTCCATAGGGCATGCAGCTTTACTGTATAGTTAAATGATGATGGCGTCCTCTTGGGTAAAATATTCCGGAGGTAAAATAGTCCACCATTCGGATCTCTGGGAGGGGACTACTCAGGAGGACGCCGTTATCAGGAGAAAGAAAACTGGATTTCTGCGGATCGGAGCGTGGAATGTCAGATCCCTTATTCAGGCAGGTAGCTTAGAAAATTTAAAAAGGGAAATAGATAGGTTAAAGTTAGATATAGTGGGAATTAGTGGAGTTCGGTGGCAGGAGGAACAAGACTTTCGGTCAAGTGAATGCAGGGTTATAAATACAAAATCAAATAGGGGTAATGCAGGAGTAGGTTTATTAATGAATTAAAAAAATAGGAGTGCGGGTAAGCTACTACAACCAGCATAGTGAACGCATTATTGTGCCCAAGATAGACACGAAGCCCACGCCTACTACAGTAGTACAAGTTTATGTGCAGATTACGAAGAAATTGAAGAAATGTATGATGAAATAAAATAAATTATTCAGGTAGTGAAGGGAGACGAAACTTTAACAGTTTTGCGTGACTGGAATTCGGTAGTAGGAAATGGGAGAGAAGGAAACGTAGTAGGCCAATATGGATGTAGGGCTAGAAAATGAAAGAGGAAGCCGCTTGATAGAATTTTGCACACAGCATAACTTAATCATAGCTAACACTTGGTTCAAGAATCATAAAAGAAGGTTGTATACATGGAAGAAGCCTGGAGATACTGACAGGTTTCAGATAGATTACATAATGGTAAGACAGAGATTTAGGAACCAGGTTTTAAACTGTAAGACATTTCCAGGGGCAGATGTGGACTCTGACCACAGTCTATTGGTTATGAACTATAGATTAAAACTGAAGAAACTGCAAAAGGGTGGGAATTTACGGAGATGTGACCTGGATAAATTGACTAAACCAGAGGTTGTACAGAGTTTCAGGGAGAGCATAAAGGAACAGTTGACAGGAATGGGGGAGAGAAATACAGTAGAAGAAGAATGGGTAGCTTTGAGAGATGAAGTAGTGAAGGCAATAGAGGATCTAGTAGGTAAAAAGACGAGAGCTAGTAGAAATCCTTGGGTAACAGAAGAAATATTAAATTTAATTGATGAAAGGAAAAAATATAAGAATGCAGTAAATGAAGCAGGCAAAAAGGAATACAAACGTCTCAAATATGGGATCCCTAGGAAGTGCAAAATGGCTAAGCAGGGATGGCTAGAGGACAAATGTAGGGAAGTAAAGGCTTATCTCACTAGGGGTAAGATAGATACTGCCTACAGGAAAATTAGAGAGGCCTTTGGAGAAAAGAGAACAACTTGTACGAATATCAAGAGCTCAGATGGAAACCCAGTTCTAAGCAAAGAAGGGAAAGCAGAAAGGTGGAAGGAGTATATAGAGGGTCTATACAAGGGCGATCTACTTGAGGACAATATTATGGAAATGGAAGAGGATGCAGATGAAGATGAAATGGGAGATACGATACTGCGTGAAGAGTTTGACAGAGCACTGAAAGACCTGAGTCGAAACAAGACCCCGGGAGTAGACACCATTCCATTAGATCTACTGACGGCCTTGGGAGAGCCAGTCATGACAAAACTCTACCATCTGGTGAGCAAGATGTATGAGACAGGCGAAATACCCTCAGACTACAAGAAGAATATAATAATTCCAATTCCAAAGAAAGCAGGTGCTGACAGATGTGAAATTTACCGAACAATCAGAGTAATAAGTCACGGATGCAAAATACTAACGCGAATTCTTTACAGACGAATGGAAAAACTGGTAGAAGCAGACCTCGTGGAAGATCAGTTTGGATTCCGTAGAAATGTTGGAACACGTGAGGCAATATTGACCCTACGACCTATCTTAGAAGTTAGATTAAGGAAAGGCAAACCTACGTTTCTAGCATTTGTATACTTAGATAACGCTTTTGACAATGTTGACTGGAATACTCTCTTTCAAATTCTGAAGGTGGCAGGGGTAAATTACAGGGAGCGAAAGGCTATTTACAATTTGTACAGAAATCAGATGGCAGTCGTAAGAGTCGAGGGACATGAAAGGGAAACAGTGGTTGGGAAGGGAGTGAGACAGGATTGTCTCCTCTCCCCGATGTTATTCAATCTGTATATTGAGCAAGTAGTGAAGGAAAGAAAAGAAAAATTCGGAGTAGGTATTAAAATCCATGGAGAAGAAATAAAAACTTTGAGGTTCCCCGATGACATTGTAATTCTGTCAGAGACAGCAAAGGACTTGGAAAAGCAGTTGAACGGAATGGACAGTGTCATTAAAGGAGGGTATAAGATGAACTTCAACAAAAGCAAAACGAGGAAAGACCGCTACGGTCGCAGGATCGAATCCTGCCTCGGGCATGGATGTTTGTGATGTCCTTAGGTTAGTCAGGTTTAACTAGTTCTAAATTCTAGG
The DNA here is from genome assembly GCF_023864345.2 of Schistocerca serialis cubense. NCBI lineage: Eukaryota > Metazoa > Arthropoda > Insecta > Orthoptera > Acrididae > Schistocerca > Schistocerca serialis. The sequence continues at coordinate 736,231,613 of NC_064643.1, read as the reverse complement.
GGACTAATGACCTCAGCAGTTGAGTCCCATAGTGGTCAGAGCCATTTGAACCAAAACGAGGAAAATGGAATGTAGTCGAATTAAGTCGGGTGTTGCTGAGGTAATCGGATTAGGAAATGACACACTTAAAGTACTAAAGGAGTTTTGCTATATGGGGAGCAAAATAACTGATGATGGTCGAAGTAGACAGGATATAAAATGTAGACTGGCAATGGCAAGGAAAGCGTTTATGGAGAAGAGAAATTAGTTAACATTGAGTATAGATTTAAGTGTCTGGAAGCCGCTTCTGAGAGTATTTATATGGAGTGTAGCCATGTATGGAAGTGAAACATGGACGATAAATAGTTTGGACCAGAAGAGATTAGAAGTTTTCTAAATGTGGTGCTACAGAAGAATGCTGAAGATTAGATGGGTAGATCACATATCAAATGAGGAGGTATTGAACAGAATTGGGGAGAAGAGGAGTTTGTTGCACAACTTGACCAGAAGAAGAGATCGGTTGGTAGTACATGTTCTGAAGCATCAAGGGATCACCAGTTTAGTACTGGAGGGCAGCGTGGAGGGTAAAAATCGTAGATGGAGACCAAGAGATGAATACACTAAGCAGATTCAGAAGGATGTAGGCAGCAGTAGGTACTGGGAGATGAAGAAGCTTGCACAGGATAGAGTAGCATGGAGAGCTGCATCAAACCAGTCTCATGACTGAAGACCATAACAACAAGAACACCACATTTTCTACACACGCTTGTATGTGACCATTAATTGTTGCTCGGACTTCTCGAAGTGTTGCTCATTTTGATTCAACTGTTCTCTGTTCCGTTAAACTGCACGTCCCCCATTTGTGTTGTTATTTTTTAATTATCGTTTGTCCCGCCGAAACTTTCTTTTGTCATTTTGAAATACTACTCCATCTTTATATAACGCTGCTTCGTCTTTTTGCAATGGCCTTCTATCATTTCGTGCTGTTCTTCTTTCCTTTTGTAGCGCTCTGAAATTAGGGGACGCTGGACATTTTTCTTGCACCAAAGCTTGTTTTCCAAAGCCATCTCAATTACAAAGGTCCTTAGATCAAAAGGTAGCGGCGATGAAGGAATGCACAAGAACGGTAATATCATGTTACTCTCTCGCATGGTGTTTTCCATTGTCCGTGAGGTCGTCACATTCACCGCACATAGTGCAACGTCGCGACTGAGGACAACGAGTGACTCCAGTTACCTGACTTCTTCTTTTCATATAAGAGATGCACAAATTGGAACAGCGTATGCACATTAAGTCTAATTTAAATGCTTCATGTTAGTTATTGTTGTAGCGTTCATAAATAATTTTCTGGTGAAAAGTGTGATCAGTGGGCAAATGATTCAAATATTACGTAGCAAATTCTTATGGGCCAACCTATAGAAATGACCGAAAATCATAGGACTGCCAGCGATATGATAAATCCTGGCTAGCCTCTTGATGACTGGGTGTTGTGTGTTGTCCTTAGGTTAGTTAGGTTTAAGTAGTTCTAAGTTCTAGGGGACTGATGACCGTAGATGTTAAGTCCCATAGTGCTCAGAGCCATATTTGAAATCCTCGCTTAGTGACGACACATGCCCGTGTGAGCTGTCGGTTGAGCTGTTTGGAATGCCTCCGAGATGACAAAGATCCAGTCCATGATCTACAGGGAGGGAAAGCATGCAAATTTAAAAGAGAGAAGGCTGCACAACGGATAATGCCATACTGTGTGAAAATATCTAGCATGAAAGTATCATTACCGCACCTCACTCAGACATGTAATGAAGGATCCATCACACTACAAATGGAAACTAATGATCACTATAATAGTCTGGTTTAATGCCAACAGATGACAATAAGTTGATATACCCACTGAATCGAGATGTTATCAACGGACAAGGCATTACAAATATCGACTATAGCCTTGGCACTGGTGTGCGGCACGCAGAAGAATGTTACAAAACTGTGTCACGAGTAGGGCCAATGATTATGGAAACGGTAAGTTCTTTAAAGAAGAGTCCCAGGAAAGATGTGAGCCAACACCAAAGCTCCCGCCCAAGCACATGATGGGCGGAAGTAGCTGGCTGTGAAAATTTCAACGGTCACCCCGTCTCAGTGAATGCAACCATGACACCTGGTTACCACTCTGAAGCTACGCTAGGACAGAAGACAGCTGGAGCTCTGGTTACAAATTCTAATTTCAGCCCTGCCTCTGTACTCCTAAGTCAGAGACATTTCGCTCTGAAGCTCTAAAACGCTGAGTACTGTCACAGACAGAGTCTCTGAAGCAAGTCTCTTCTATCTTTTCACTATAAAGGTTAGCTCGTTCTGCCAGAGTCGGAATCTCGCCAGCCATTTGCAACAGACCTTGCATGTCCCAACCAATGATGATTTAAACAATTACAACAAATACCTACCCTTTTGATTATACCACGAATAGGCCATAAGATGTGTTTCTCCCAATGTGCGGGGAGGAACGCAGAAAATCTCCTGCACTACAAGACAGATTTTCAGTGCTGGTAAATCAAAATAGTTGCGTCCGCATGCTTGTGAAATAGCCCGTGTTACCATAGTAATTGCTATGAACCGACCAGAGGCCCGCTTACTAGGAATTCAACAAACATTTCAGCAGGCTATGCCTGAGCTTAGTGGCTGCTCTGACGGTCTGTGAGCTCATGTTTTCTCCTGCGTCCTATCTTAGCAAAAGAGGATAGCTTGGACTTCTTGCACGGCCCACTTTTGTGGTGCGCCGTACGACCTCCTAGACACTCAAACTGGGCTGGAATAGCAGGCGTTCCTCCAATGCTTTCCCCCTGTGCACAGAATGACTTGCAATGGAAAACTGCTTCACAATTATTCCATCTCCCTAAGTGAAAACTTCCCTTTCGCAAGCAAGCTAAAGAAATGGTTCAAATGGTTCTGAGCACTATGGGACTTAACATCTGAGGTTGTCAGTCCCTTAGAACTAAGAACTACTTAAACCTAAGTAACCTAAGGACATCACACACACCCATGCCCGAAGCAGGATTCGAACCTGCGATCGTAGCGGTAGCGCGGTTCCAGACTGAAGCGCCTATAACCGCTCGGCCACTCCGGCTGGTGCTAGCTAAAATCCCAAGCCTACTGACGTAAGAATAGTTCCTCACTGTACTAAGAGGAAAGCCGCGCGGGATTAGCCGAGCGGTTTAAGGCGTTGCAGTCATGGACTATGCGGCTGGTCCCGGCGGAGGTTCGAGTCCTCCCTCGGGCGTGGGTGTGTGTGTTTGTCCTTAGGGCAATTTAGGTTAAGTAGTGTATAAGCTTCGGGACTGATGATCTTAGAGTTAAGTCCCATAAGATTACACGCATACTTGAAGAGGAAAGAAGATATGAAAATAATTATTCGTAGAAACGCAGTCATGGGTAGTAGCGTAAGTTGCTTGCATTTTTCATGCTTTATGAGGGATAAAACTTGACTGGCTATTGGGATCTGCATATTCAATTATGAAACACATTACAGGTCAGTTTTGAAAAAAAAAATTAAAAAAATGGCACGTAGCTATATCGCCATTGGGGGCAATATAGTGTCACATTAACGAGAGTGCACTTTGTGATAAAAGTTTATCATTTCTTGGAGCTGACGAATACAATGTACCTATTCTGCATTGATTATTTAGGTCTTCGTGCTATTATCAGCTCCACTCGGCAGTTATAACGAAGAAATAAAACATCCTTATTCTCTAGCATTTACTCTGTCATTGACCTCTGATGTGTGCTAATCGGACTAAAAGAAAGGTAATACCTTACGTAATAAAGTGCTTGGGAAGAGTATTTTTGGTGCCATATTGCCTATCCCCACAACCCTAATCAATGAGATATTTAAGGATTTTATAGGAAGGCTGAATACAAGTAGGCTGTTTAGGTTTTAATGTTGGTAACGCCACATAGCGCTCTCTATGAAAATCACTGACTGTGCTGTGTGCAGTCTGTGGCTGATTTGCATTGTTGGAATATTCGCTATTGTAGTGTTGGGCAGTTGGATGTGAACAGCGCGTAGCGTTGCGCAGTTGGAGGTGAGCCGCCCGCAGTGGTGGATGTGGGAGGAAATATGGCAGAGTTTTGAGAGCGAATGATCTGGACGTGTGTCCATCAGAGACAGTAAATCTGTAAGACTGGACGTCATGAACTGATATATATATATATATATATATATATATAATGACTTTTAAACACTATTAAGGTAATTACACTGTTTGTTCTCTATCAAAATCTTTCGTTTGCTAACTATGCCTATCGGTAGTTAGTACCTTCAGTAGTTAGAATCTTTTATTCAGCTGGCAGTATTGGCGCACGCTGTATTGCAGTTTGAGTAACGAAGTTTTTTGTGAGGTAAGTGATTCATGAAAGGTATAGGTTATTGTTAATCAAGGCCATTCTCTTGTAGGGATTTTTTAAAGTCAGATTGCGTTACGCTAAAAATATTGTGTGTCAGTTTAGTGTTGATCAGAATAAGTAAAGAGCGAAATGTGTGAATACGTTCAGTTCTGCTCAGCTGTTTGAAAATCAAATAATGCAAGAGGTTTATCAGCACAGTAATTCATTAATTTTTCAAATGGGATGTTTCATACCATTACCACTGACCTTAAAAAAAAGTTACAATAATAGCGCGCCGAACGTTAGTTTCCTATTTGGCATTAGTTAGCTTTCATAACCATTAATAGTTCTTCCATTTAGTGATAATTGAAACTGCACCTCAGATACGAGTTCGTTTCGAAGATTCACTTTGACATCATTTGCATTAAAATCCAGATTTATTAAAATTTAGTTAACATGATCCGACTTAGGCAGTGTATACCATTACATAATTATATTCTGTTCGCTTACCGCATGGTGCGCTATACTCTCCTGCAGACGTAGTCTCTCACAACGTCAGGATTCACCGACCTCTTAGACTCAAAGCTGCAACTATCTCTTAGTGAAGCTGTGTAATCGTGCAACAGTTCCAGAGCGCAGCTTACGGTGACTGGCACGTCTCCTTTGCTGTCAAAACAGAAGCGCCATAGTCGCATCTGCGTCGCCCGTCACAACATAATATGCACGCCGGGTAGCGTCTGCTTTTGAAGTCTGCATTAACTTGTATAGCACCGTACCCTCATAAACCCTAACCTTAGATATGTACTTATGTTTTATTTATCAAGTAAGGCGAGAAATAATTTTTTTCTGAAATATAGGATTTTAATGTTCCTAGAATACTTTCTTCATCAAGCCTACACTTATTCAGCGCAAGTGCTTCACAGAAAGCGCTATCAAATTTGAATAATCGATAACAGGTATTTTCGTTGATGGAATAAACAGAAATCAGCTGTTCTTCTAGTCAACATGCACAGTGCCTGTACGCCATTGACTTTTATGGGCGTAAAATGCGTCGTTATGTCAGAGTATTATCTTCGATCTATGAAGAAATACAGCGATTCTCTTTCGCTCTGGCTTTTTCTAAGATAACTGTTTCAACGTCCGTTTTTTAGAACAGAAAGCTACGAATAACTCGAAAAAATTAATAAAATTTCTTTTCCGTAGCTATCTTACAATATACTCAGCGCTTTTGGTCAAATACAAATGAATTGTCACGAGCATTACACACTGCTTAAAGGAGTTAATTCACCAGTCTGTTTCTTTCTAACTAACCGCTCCCGATAACAGTAGTAAAACATTACAGTAAATATAAAAAAAAAGAAAAGGACATTGCCTAGAGGCGTCATGGAACTTGTCCTCACAACGTCCTTGGCCCGAGTGGCAGACTCAACAGCGGCCAATCTGCGATAACTGGGAGACGAATCCCAGTCGGATGCGACCCTTGCACGTCTCATATGAAATAATAACAAACAACAACTGTAATCAAACCCTTGTGAAGGAAATGTTAAAGATATTTAATAATAGGCCAGTAAACACTGGTATCCATCAACTTTACCACACAGATACATAACGAAGCTAAATGTGACGTTACTTCTGAAAGCTCCAGCAGTACAAGTATAAGTGTTTGAGTCAATACTTTTGTGACACTATTAGTAGTTACTGTCACGTTGTATTATGAGCTCAATATTTCACAGTTCGTCACCGCTTTTATCGAAAATACAGGGGGTGGTCAAAAACATGGAATCATCAAGAGAAATGAATGCATGAACATAAATACAGGTAGTAGCCAAGCCTTTTAATGTCAATGCTAATATTTTGTACCACCAGTGTATACGACAGTGACCGAGATTTATGAAGTGATGAATATTTTTCCAGAAATGACTTTCAAGCCTATATGTGCAAACTGAGAAAAGACTTATTATTATATTGTGACTTGTTATTATACTGTGAAATGTACATAGCTTCCAACAACAGTACGTTTTATTATTTTTATGAAGTTTATTGCAAAGAAAAATCATATAACAAAAGATAATACCACTAAAATCATAAATTGCCTTCGTATTGTCTGTGAAATTTTTTTTCTTCTATTGTTCTCTATGCTGTATGAAGCGGCTGAGATCGAAGATAAGCTGAGGTCTGTTTTCTAAATATTATAAAAAGCAGTCGTGTTGTGTGAAGTGCAGGTTATCAAGAAAATACAACGTACAATTTACAAAATGGAATTCCAGTGTACAGCCTTTTGTTTGTAACTACATAACCTACCATGGATGTTTTATGTTTTTTGTCGGCAGCAAACAGAAATGCGGCCATTGGCGCCTGGTACGGTGATACTGAATTATTGGTAACTGGTGAATAATATTGATATTGTGAACAGTTAGAACAGTGCAAGATTCTGGCATTTATTTCATCCAGCATAATGGGAAAGGTTGATGTTACTCATTTTCTACGAAAAAGTACGTTGGTGAGATTACCCAGTCCAGACTGTGTTTTGTCTGTCGCCATTACGTGAGCGTATGGAGCAGCAGTTTAAAAATGCATGAATAATGAGACATTAATTCTTTGGATCGATATTACTAAATTTGAAATCCAAGGGCCAGAACCCAAAGAATTTATTATTATTCTCTTCTAACAGTGAAAATAACTTAATGTAAATGAAATAGTTTTTGTGGATGGTGTGTACGACTAATTTTTCTCAGAGTAATTTATCAGACACATTAAATAATAACATTTTCGACACTAGTGTTGTTATTGGAAGAGATTGTGGTGTGATATATTAATTATTTGGTGCAAACATTATAATGTCATTTACTGAATTAATGAAAGAGCATTTCAGTATTTATTTATATTGGTAAGGTATGGCAAAATAATTCATTGTAGGTGGGCTCAGCAACACATAAATAAGAATTACCAGGTATCATTTATTTCTTGCAAATAATACTGTTATTCTTGTTGCTATATTTTCATACGTTTTACAATAACGCGTACGGACAACCACAACTGCTTTAATTAGAGCAAAGCCCATCACAGCAACCCTGCAGGTTAAGCTGCTGTATTTGACCACGAACTATACCTGTGCAATAGCCTCGAGCCCTTTTAATTTTCAGTCCTCGTCAGAACAGTGTTCTGTGAAGGTGTGAGTGCATTACGACATGGCCAAGTAGGTCCGAACGTGAGCAGACTGTTTATGTTAGTATGGCGGGTACTGTCGAAACCGAGGAAGGCGAAGTGTTAAGAGTTTCAAGGGGCACCGTCTAGAAGAGTTATACTGCATACTAAACAGCGGAAAATTCTCGTACGCCAAGTTCTAATCAGACGGAAGCGTGAATTGAGATGGTCACTAAAGAGGACGTTGACGAAGAATAAGTGGTCAATAGCTGCCAAAGTCATTACAGAAATGATTGACGCAATCGTGAATAATGTCTGCACCAAAACAACACCTATGGAGCTCTATAAGCAGAGAACAGTAGAGCGAGCTGGAATCCCAAAACCACTCTTTAGTGATGCAAATGGCCCTAAAAGAGCAACGGGGTATCAAACCCTTAAAACCTGAACAATACATCAATGGAAGAATGTCTTTTGGTCTGATAAGTCTTGTTTCATACAGTTTCCAACTTCTGGCCACGTTTGCATACCAAAACCGAAACATGGCGGAGGTTCGGTGACCGTATGGCCAGACATATCGTATTCCATGGGCCTCATGGTTACTATGCAAGATCGCATTACTGCCAAAGACTTTGTACCAATTTGTCTGGTCACGTCCATCCCATGGTACAATGATGACAATGTTAGAAGACAAAATCTCCGTTTCACACAGCTCGCATAGGCCTAGGCCGGTTTCATGAGCACGGGGATGAACTGCTGCATTTCTCTGGTCACCACAGGTACCAACTGTCAGTACCATTAAACCTTTGTGGTTTACTGTGGAGAGAAGAGACCGTGATCGCTATCAATCTACGTCACCCTAACCTGAACATGCCACTGTTTAGGCTCACTGACATGGTGCAAGTCTTTCAATTGGACATGCCACTTCGGTGATTTACTTGTCCCTAACCTATCCCAGTTACTCAGCAGGGCAAAGGGGACGTACATTTTAACGGGGAATCTGAACCACGTGTCGTTTCTCGCGACTCCTCGCATCGTTGAGAGGTGAAGGCCAGGTTAAAACGCAAGCTCGGAAGTCCAAGGTCCGAACGGGAATCGATTTCGCTTTGCTGCTGCCCGCCCCTCCCCCCTCCTATTCATTTGTTCGTCATTGTTCTCGACATTTGGTGTGGGCGGGCGTCACGTGATATGCCTTCTAGCTCGTCATCGAATATTTAGGTTTCTAAATAGCTACCGGCCGCAGGCTATATTTCATTATTGACTATATAGTGTCATGTACGTCAGATGTTCTGAATGGAGACTCACTGATTCCTGAAGATGAGCTATGCAAGCGAAACATTTAGTAAGTGTTTTGTTCAATCAGCGTCTTATACTACAAATATTATTTTTACGCCACTGGTATTATTTCCCTGTTCCGACTTGATTTGACAACTAGGAACGGCAAAGGACATGCAAGGAAGGCCTTGGTCCCGAGTTCGAGTCTCTGTCCGTTCACAGTTTTAATCTGCCAGGAAGTTTCATATCAGCGCACACTCCGCTGCAGAGTGAAAATCTCATACTAGAAACTTCTCCGAGGCTGCGGCTAAGCCATGTCTCCGCAGTATCCTTTCTTCCAGTTCTGCAAGGTTCGCAGGAAAGCTTCTATGAAATTTGGAAAATAGGAGACGAGGTACCAGCTGAAGTAAAGCTATGAGGACGGGGTATGAGTCGTGCTTGGGTAGCGCAGATGGTAGAGCACTTGCCTGCGAAAGGCAAAGGTCCCGAGTTCGAGTCTTGGTCCGGCACACAGTTTTAATCTTCAGGAAATTTCTTATCAGCACACACTCACGCTGCACAGTGAAAATCTCATTCTGAGGTTCTCTGATTCCTGTCTACCACCTAGATGGTGTTAGCAGTACTAGAATTTTAGAAGTGTATATTACACATGCGATGGGGTTTTATGATGGTAGACAGTCTTGTCTTGTCTTGCTTTCGATCAGTAGCTATCTTTAAGCTGATATTTTGAAAGAGTCATTAGAGTGTAGTTACTGCGTAGGCTGATAACTGTGATAGCTTAGAATAACGGACCAATTAATTCCAGGAACTGATTTCAGCAAAGACATAACTGCAATATTTACATTTTTCAGTTGGGACAACATATATTAAAAAGATAATTCGCTACTCGTCGCTATTGCTGGTTGCTACATTAGTGTACAAAAGAGGCACTACTTGCTGTATGTACTCGCATTTTTTCCCCGTGAAGTTTAATAAACATCGACCTGTCTCCAATTCAGGTATGTGAACTTTAGCTCCCTCATCCTGTTTGAAATATTAGGTAGATTTCTTCTGCCGTCAGTCAACTGTCTATTGTAATTCGAGTCACCATGATACATCGTCCTTTGACAGCTCTTTACTTCTGATTGGCATTCAAGCACAACATCCTCAATCGTTGGTGCTTTTCATTCCAATACTAGCAGAAGCCGACTTCGGAGAAGAAAAATTTGCGTTCTGGAGAAATGTCAGGATATGAAAGGCATATTCTTTAAACGACTAATCTTATAACACGGACTGAAGAAAGGAAAACACACATTAATAGATTTCTTTATATAGAGAAAGTTTTTGATGTTGCTGATTAGAAAAACTGCTTTCAAATTATGCACATAGTGGGGATAGACTGCGTGACTGGAAGAGTACCTACAATATCCACAGAAACCATGCCCCAGTTATCAGAGTCGAAGAACATGAAAAGAAAGCAGTAGTTGAGAAAGAAATGAAACTGGATATTATTCACTCTGTAAACTTAGCAAGCTGAGAAGGATGCGTGGGCAATAATTAGTACAGACTAGAAGATAGCAGAAACATTAGAAATGTGCTGTTACAAGAGAGCAGTGAAGATTAAAAATATGAATCGAATAATAAGTGGAGAAAGGCAATAAGATTAGAGTTGAACTTATGGTCGAGAGAAAGATCGTTAGAGACGAAACACCAGCTCGACTTTTGGAAGCACGGAGAAAGAGATCGGCCGTGCACTTTTTCGAAATAAATGTCCCGACTTTCGCCTGGAGCAATTTAGGAAATCACGGAAATCCTAAATCTGCATGGCCAGACGGAGATTGCGATAGTTATATTCCTGAATGCAAGTCCGTAGTGCTTCAAAATTACGTCACCTCGCTCTGTGATAACCTGTGAAGGCGAACGGAAGCGAGATGGAGAGAAAAGAGCTTTGTCGCTCAATTTCACTAGAGCAAAGGATAAACTGATAAAATACAGCATGAGATATCGGGAAAAAGCTAATTTAGATAATGAAGGTAAATGTGAGGAAAGGAGGAAAAAGTAAATGCCTTATTAGTGACCATAAAAATTGTTGATTATTAGAGGTGTTATAACGTAAACGGTGATTAATCAATGTGATAAAAAACGACGCCACTCCCAGAGATAGTGTACATGTGTCTCAAGCGTTGAAACTAAAAAAGTCAATATTTATAACTGATATGAAGTCAAATACGTAACTACGACAATATTTCATTTGAGATTTGGACAGAACTCAGACCTAAATTTCTAAATAGTCTGCTGTAGTATGCTATGCAATACTACCATGTGATGCTAAGAGAAAAGACAAATACAGTAAGCACATTAGTATATTAAAATTTATTTCTAACTTCTGCATTACGTTCAAACTGACGGCTGCCAGAAACAGTTTATAGTGTTGTAAGTTGAAAAAATGTGACTGAATGTAGTGTATATTCTATGGTTTAATAAAAAATGAAGTTACTTTCTCTGCCAGCATGAAAACGAGATTTGTTTTATCCAAAGTAGGTAGTTGAATGCATAGCAAGAGATTGAGTCACTTTTCGACTCTTTCTTCAAAGAAATTTTGTATTCGTAAATGCGAAGAGTATGACCATAGGACTTCATTAACTCAGTCACTTTCGTGGTTTAACGGCTGGTGCGGTCATAGAGACGTCAGGTGAGATTACTAGTAGAAGCTGGGAAGTTCTTGGACGGAATGATACAGTGCGCCCAGTTCTGATTACATAATGATCGCTGCAAGGAATTTTCCGTGGACTAGCTGAAGAACTGGTGTCACCATTAGTCATCTGTGATATCAGAGCATCATACAAAACCTCATTCAATCAACGAATACGCAAAGTTTGCTCACACTGCTTCAGTTGGTGTGAGTTTTCATAATGCCCGTGACACAGTGATCGAAGAAATGCAATAATATCATTCAATGCTGTTAGAACTGACGCATATTTTCGACTGAAACGTTACATGTACAGGGAGACCGCTGATGTTCTAAATTACATATATACTCCGCAAACCACTGTACAGTACATGGTGGATGGTATATGTCGCCTGTTATGGTAACTTCCTGTCTTACGTAAGCCGGCCGGTGTGGCCAAGCGGTTCTAGGCACTTCAGTCAGGAATCGCGAGGCTGAAGCGCCTAGAACCGCGAGACCACAACAGTCGCAGGTTCGAATCCTGCCGCGGACATGGATGTGTGTGATGTCTTTAGGTTTGTTAGGTTTAGGTAGTTCTAAGTTCTAGGGTACTGATGACCTAAGATGTTAAGTCCCATAGTGCTCAGAGCCATTTGAACCATCTGTCTTACTTAATTCACTTATTGAGCGGGGGTAAGTGACTGTCTTCATAAAGCGTCCCAAACATCTGTCATCTCGTTCTCAACATCCCTGCGTTAGATAGTCGAGGTTTGCAGCAGTAATGTAGCACATTTCGACTCGCAATGTAATACTGCTAAACACTTTGTGGTCGTTGCAAGGCTTCTCTGAATTTGTTCATCTTATGTCACGCCTACTCTAGCGGAACTCTAAAAGTTGATGCAGTGTTTGAGAATTGGTCGCAATAACGTTTTATATAAGATTTTATTTATACATAATATGTTCTACCCCAGAGCTCTCTCTATACACTGTAACCAGTCATCATCAACAGAACAGATTTCCGTGTTTGTTCTATTTCATACGGCTTCTTAGTACTAAATGCAAATATTTAAAGAATATGAAGGTCTCTGAAAATTGGTCACTAACTTTTTAATCAGCTCTTTCCGTTTGTTATGGTTCAGATTCGCAGCTCGCATAGTTTTCGATACATTCAAAGTTTTCGTCAGGAAATAATATGACAGAGATTATTCTGTTCTTGCAATCGCCGAATAGCTGTGCTAAAGACACAAGGCTTCTACTGGACGAGAAAAGGTTATAATGCATAGCAGCTGAGGAACTGTTTCAGGATCTAACACCGAAATAAATTACATTGGCCTACCAGACGATAATGCTGCACTATTATAGGGACAGCTGCTCTGAAACCGAAGACTAGTTTCAACACGACATTGGTTTACCAAGAATACACGACATGCCTTACTAAACACCGTTATTTTACCTCACTTAACCAGTAATGGGGACTGTACAGATTAACGTGGACTCTGATCCGCATTGTAACTCTTCGTTTTTGACATTATTGCCAGCATGTAAAGAAGCGACACATAACAGAAGCGAATCGGTTGGCCGACTGACGAATGAAGCTTGGAGCCTATGGTTTGCAGCAAGCAACTTTTCGACTAAGATGGCGAATCACAGGTGCATTAGCACTTGTGATAAAAACAGAAATGACCTCCAGTTCTACATTACTGCCCTGTAAACTCTGTGATACTTTGGTGATTCCGGAAGGCAGACGTATTTTAAGATGTGATTACCGAGCCTTTATAGTGGTAGCGCACTAAATTAAAAATAAATGAAATGTAGAAAATTACAATTGTTGGGGATGTCTAACTTACATCTACCTCTGATTCATTTGTTGTAGATGTAATTTTTTTGTGACCTAATGTTCCTTTCTTTTCCCGTTTCTGCATCAACGTGATTACTCTGCAGTTTACACTTAATTGTTTGACAGAGGGTTCAGAGAACTATTTTGATACTACTACTCGACAGTTCCCCTTTCGAATAGCGCATAAGGCGATCTGATTCCTCCCCACGTAACCAGGATTCAGCTAAGAATTTTTGCATTCGAAGGAATAGACTGGCGCGACAGAAATTTCGACTCAGCAAAATTCGCCTTTCGTTTTGTTTCTGGATTGTTACAATTTTTACTTGACAAGCCCTGCTCATAAATGCCAGCATATTTTATAATGTATAAAATGATATTCTCTGACAGGGTGTTTTCAGAGAAGTAATGTCAGATCGCTTCATTATTTGGATTTCCGATATGAAATTTTGTTACAAGTATTTATGAAGGAGATGGTTTACAAACATTGGACACATGGTAAAATATTGAATAAAACCACCTTTAGTGGCAACTGGTTTTTCTGCTTTGATTCATTTAATGACTTCTAATCATTGCTGAAACGAAGCCATGTTCAAATTATTGAAGCGGTGTTAAAAATATCAAATTACGTCTTTGTTTTAATGTCTGACTCTACAACTCTGTTAACGTACTCCTGACATTCTCTGCGCCATTTCACGATAATACAAAACTGCTCCTCTTGAACTTTTTCTGGTCCTCTATGAACCTTACCTGGCAAGGCCCCATAGTGCATAACAGTGCTCCAGAAGAGGCTGGACAAGCTTAGTGTAGAAGTGTGCTCTTTGATTCTCCTTTCCCACATTTTATAGGCTATGGGATGGTTTCAGATTAAATTAATTGTGATTTTAATCTCTAGACACTTAGTCGAATCTAGAGCATTTACATTTGTGTTATTCATCATGTAAGCCAAATATAGAGTAATTCTGTTAGTACCCGTGTGGAGAAATTCACATTCTTATTGTTCGTCATTGCCAATTTTGTATTATGTAGAAATCTTGCTAAATTCACATTGCAATTTATTTTGATTTTTCCGTAGTTTTTCAGTTTTATATGATAGTCACAACATCAATCTCGGGAGAGATGTCACTGCCAATACCATATTGCAAATATCTCACGATCCTGTAGCCTCTGTTATATGAAATTATAACGTAAAATACAAACATTTGTACAGACACAAACGTTCCAGATCAAAGACGTTCATTACGAAAAAAAAGTAACCAAGGTGTAACGTCTACATTGAAATGGTACATTTTAGTGGCATGTTAGCTTACATTTTTCTTATTGGAATGAGTAGATTAATGAATTCACTCATATACATTTGTTCTTCATCATTGACTTCCTTTTAATATATTCAGTGAGTTCCATACCATTCTTCCAGTTTCTCCTCACTTGTGTTTCGTATCGTTATGAATGATGTTGGTTCAGTAACTTGTTTCAATTTGTTACTTTATAGTGATGACAATACATTGTTATGCAAATGTAAATCCTTTCTACCTTTCCCACCATTCACTATTTATAAACAATGGAGTCACCTTTCGTGTTTCTGATTGGCAATGAGTGTTTTCTTTTCTGTTACTTGAACTGTACACACAAAGAAGAGTTTTAGGGTATTATTATTCGTTTTTAACACTATTTTAGTATTGTTTGATGCCTATATTATTATGTCTAAGATCAATGGCATGTCACCTAGACTTATATAAAACACCATTTTTATTCTAATGTCTGGTATTGATATATAATCGAAATAATCGTGCATATTTTAACATCATTTGTACTTGTTTGTACCATAAAAATTATTAATGTCAATGTAAAATGAATGAAATGTAACTACTTTTAATAACTTCATCCTATATATATATATATATATATATATATATATATATTATGTTTATAATATATTTACTTTTACACTAGCTCACAGACCACTGATGTCTCACATTGTTAGTTTTATGTATAGTGTTGTTATATTGGGCCTGAAGATGGCGTTGACGCAACGTCGAAACTAGTAGCCAAACTAATATAAAATCTTAAGTACAGTGGGAGAAGTTATATTTTCAACAAAAATTATACCAGCTGCGTCCCACCTTCATCTAATTTAAATATGGATGTACGAAGATTAATATACATATATATATATATATATATATATATATATATATATATACGCTTAATTATGGCTGTTATTCTACAATACTTTCTCCATGATCTCAAAGACTTTGGTAACTAATAACTGCTTAGAAAACGAAAAAGGAACGGAAGAGGAATCCACCGATTCACGATATCTTTAGCTGGTGAGTGTTTTGTCACAAATACGTTTGTTGGTGGCGTCCGGAAAGTGTGTCTGACGGACAGAAGTCAGAAAACCCGAATTATAGGAGCCCTCGAGCACAGTGCGATAACCAGTTTTAAGCGACTAGGGGGGGGGGGGGGGGGGGGGGAAGGGCTTTGTACGATACTAAATGTACAGGGGGACGTTGCGTAGGATAACAACACTTTCCGAAAGTACAGCAAAGGAAATTCAGCCAGCCCTTCATCCAGTGTTAATAACGACCAAAGAAGTGAGAAAAATTAAACGTCGTAGCAGATCTGATAGAGAGCCCTAGGACGAAAAATGACGCAAAGGATTTTCCTAGTAAGGGATAAAATTGCTTCGCTGTACTCTACTCTACCTGTATTTCCCTGTCCGGGTGAATGAACAGGTAGCCCGCATGGAGGAGTAGGGAAAGGTGGCAGTAAAAGTGACAATGACACAACAGTTCGCCGGAGGAGCTCTCCGGCAGATTTGAGTCGCCACGTTTCGAAGAAGTCGCCGCGGCGCAGCAGGTGAGCGCTTGCCTCAAGCGGCGCCCGGCCCTGGTACTTTTTCTCTTAGCGGGATTTGCGTTCCTCACCTCGCGTCTCAGACCCACCCTGTCAGGACGCTGGCGCTGTGAATACAAACGCGCTGGCCCGGCGGGATGCGAGAGAGAGGGGTGGCTGGGGTTGGGCAGAAGACTCGCAACAACGGCTGTAGCAGAAATTCCTTCCGCGTGACTTCCGGGAAGCAAACTCGGATGAAGCCCAGCTCGCTTCGTCGGATGCGAAGAAGAAAGGAGAAAGCAACAACACGAAGCAGCGACGTTCTTACGGAAAGGAACCACGCTCCGTCATGAAATGCGAAGGATTTATTAGAAGGGACAAAATTCGGTAGATGCGATGTACAAACAAACAAGCGATTACAGTTTCAGAATAACTGTACGATCTATCCAAGAGAAAGAGCTTCATAAACTGTGCTAGTCCTTAATGCGTTGGTCCACTTTTGGTTCGTATCCAATTACATATTCGGCTTGGCAATAATTAACAGAGTTGTAGGATGGCCTTGTGACGGTACGTCGCATAAATATTGACATTTTTATTGGTTGTAAACCTTAGTTAAGTATTTTATGAATAATATTAGTGTAAAAGATATAGTTAATATTCTTGAAACAACTGATATGCAGCGACAGCATCTTTATTTAATGTCTATGAAAATAAAAAAGGATCGAAAGAGACGCGATTGTACGGCCGAGGAGGAAGGACGTATTTTGTGGACACACACTGTTTTGTTTCGCTATATGGAAGGCAGCCATTGAGCGGCTAAGCATATTTCATGTACGTTATTCGTATTTATTGCTAAAATAAACTTGTTATTATTATTACAAAATGAATTTCTTTGTAATAGTTGTCACCTCAAATGCTCGCAGTGGCTAATTATTTTTAAAAAGCATTTTTTTCAGTAATTTGCGCTGCGAGAAGCTCATCTTCCGATGCAGCCTCTCGTCGGCCATTACGCGCCGAAGTATTAATTTATTTTTCAGTGTTAACAGTAACTGTAAATGCGAGAGATTTAGTTATAAGAACCTTTTTAAATTGCAACTGATAATTAATTTACGTTATAGCTCATGTTTTTAAACTAGACAGATTCCATGAGTTCAGTAAGTTTTATCTTGGCCGCCCCACGGCAACAATCGAAATTCTCTCAAGCCTTGCTTTGCAATCAATAAATAGAAATTAACAAAATTACATTCAATTCAGTTAACGGCAACTATATTTTAGTCATCACGTTCAAAATCTAAAGTTGGTACATGAATAATTGAGGCCCTTCAAGAACCCGTTTCATATTTACTTATGCACGTAAGGAAAAGTGACAAGAAAAGACAATATCCCTGAGAGAAAGAATCATGCTGATAAATTATATATATATATATATATATATATATATATATATATATATATATATATATAATTTTTTGTATACGACGTAACGAATGCCAACGACAACACAGCCACCTGAGAGGTATCGTGCCAAATTCTGTCCAATTGGCGATATAGGTCCTCAAAAGCCCGAGACGGTCGAAGGGTCCTACCAATAATGCCCTAAATTTTCACAACTGGTGTGAGGTTCGAGACCCTTACTGGCCGCACTGAGGAATGGGAAGGAAGAAGACAAGCTGTGCACGGCCGGCCGTTATCTTGATGATATGTAAGCCTAGGATACTTCCCATTAACGGCAACAACACGGGACATACAATATCACCGACGTACGATTATGATGTAACAGTGCCGCTGACGACAACCAAAGGGGTCCTGCTAGTAAAGAAATGGAACACCAGACCGTCATTCATGGTTGTCTGGCCATATGGCGGGTAGCAGCCAGGCTGGTAGCAGACTTCCATCAGGAGCGTATGCAGCCAGGACTTCGTCGCTCATCGGTGTTCAGTTCGAAGTGGAACCCATCAATGATGACGATTCTACTCCAGTAAAAGAGATTCCAGACCCAATTCGTGCCTGGACAGGTGCCGGGCCAACATGATTGTCGCCCGCCATACAGCCGGGCAGCCGAAGGCGATGGTCTGTCATATCATTTTGTAACTTCTTTATTAAAATTTTTACTTAAATTGCAATAACTGGGAAGGTGAAATTTCTAAATTTAATGCTGAAACTGCTGACTGAAATTAAACATCCTAGCGCCTTTCTTATCTTTATCAAAATGGCTCAAATGGCTCTGAGCACTATGGGACTCAACTGCTGAGGTCATTAGTCCCCTAGAACTTAGAACTCGTTAAACCTAACTAACGTAAGGATATCACAAACATCCATGCCCGAGGCAGGATTCGAACCTGCGACCGTAGCGGTCTTGCGGTTCCAGACTGCAGCGCCTTTAACCGCTCGGCCACTTCGGCCGGCCTCTTATCTTCATCGTTTCATTTCTGACCTACAGAATTGTTCCTGGCAAATGCAAGTCAAACGCAACCTGACTGCTCGAATAATTAACACAAAACTATATCCCTGAATTAGAAAAAATTCTAACAATAACCTGTACATTTCACAAGACACTTACCTCACAAAAATCTTTATTACACGATCTACAGCGACACAGTAAGCATCAATAAAGGCAGCTAAATGAAAGATTCTAACTACTGTAGACTCTAACCACTAATAGGCATGTGATTAGCAAAGGAAAGATTTTGTTGCAAACAATGTACTTAGCAACCCTTACCTTAATAATGTGACATCACAGTTCACAAAATTATATAATCATTTGTGACATCCAGTTCCAAAAGATCATATAATCATCAACAATATTACATTTCCGTGACGGACATGTCAAGACCGTCCGCTCGCGCTAACACTTCAAACCTCTAACCTCCATCATGGCTCACTAACGTATTAACTTCCAACCTCCATCACCGCTGGCTGTTCACCTCCAACTGCGAGTCCGACCAGCCACAGAGTCTCTTACACAGAGGGCACTGCGCTGCCAGAGTTATTAATGCAGTCTATCGCGCTGCCAACACACAGACACATAAACAGGCTACGTACAATTTCTCTTCATAGCAGGACTCCTTTGGTTGTCATCCGTGGCACAGTTACATCACAGCAATACGTCGACTATATTCTGCGTACCATTTTGTTGCTGTTCATGGCAAACTATCGTCAGCTTACTTTCCTGTGAAATTACTTAACCTCTCCGGGCGAGAATTTCTACTGCTTGCCTTCGGTCTCGCCAAACCATATCTTAGCCAGCAAAGTCACCAGATCTCACCCCATTTAAGAACGTTTACAGCGTAATAGACAGAGCCCTCCAAACACCTCGCTGGCCGGAGTGGCCGAGCGGTTCTAGGCGCTACAATCTGGAACCGCGCGAGCGCTATGGTCGCAGGTTCGAATCCTGCCTCGGGCATGGATGTGTGTGATGTCCTTAGTTTAGTTAAGTTTAAGTAGTTCTAAGTTCTATGGGACTGATGACCTCAGAAGTTAAGTCCCATAGTGCTCAGAGCCATTTGAACCATTTTTGAACCAAACACCTCGACATATGACGATACCGCGCCAATTGGACACAATTTGGCACTATATTCCTCAGCAGGGCATCCAACAACTCTAGTAGCTAGTGCTATGCGTAATAACTATTTGCATAAGGACCACAGGTGCGACGCGCATTATTGACGTGTCCAATTTGTGAAGATCTATCCGTTGAATAAATGATCCAATATTTCTGAAACTGTAATAATTTGATTTTCTGTGTTTCTACCGCATATGTACCGATATCGTTCAATTTCGGACAATTCCTTGGTGGTGTGTCCTTTTTTTGTGTTACTGTATTCTGCTGTGGTTATTGCATTTTTAAGACACTGAAGGAATTTTTTGAACTACACGTTATGTTGATGAGTTACAGTTTGTTATATTTAAAAGTCATCTCCAAACACCGTCCAGTCCAACTCACATCAGTGGTAGAGTTGCATTATCCTGAAAGCACATCCTCCTGCATGGTAAATCGGATATGTAGGCCAACTAACTTCGGCTGAAATTTTTACATGCAATTTAGGTGCCTTTACATGTCACCGTCATTCTTGGGAGTAGGGGCCTCCTAGTCCCAAATACGTGTACCAAGCAACGTTATAATTGTTCCTATGTTACCCTTTGATAGTGTCAGCCACACCTCTAAAAGATTCAGTGTTAGCAGAACTTTGACCAAACAATCTATCAACTCATTACACTGGTTGCTCCAGTTCTTTTAAACTTACGTGAGCTTTGGGGTGGCTTAAACTATTAATAACATATGTACTGCAGATGTTTGCTCGTCAGTGCACTGAATTTGGTGGACGTTGATATTGGCACTAGAGAGTTATGTTTACTTGTTCTCACTATCCGCACCCCCAGTGCACTAAATACACAAACTACGTTATTCTTATCAAGAAGCTCTTTGTCCGTTGGTACCTTATCAAATGTGTACAAGTTTGTTTGAATCTGCTCCGGGCCTATGTAATCTCTCTCTCTCTCTCACTCTCTCTCTCTCTATCTCTATCTCGCACCCACAAACACACACACACACACACACACACACACACAGAAGCATATATAAAACAAAATTACGAACACACGCAGAGAACTAGAACTATACAGCCCAACTTGGTGTTCACGGCTATTTTATGAATATTTTGGTATACGTGAATAGTTTTCATCCACCGATACCTGCAGAGTAATTGCATTTATTCAGATTTCTTCGGCTGTCATTATCTGTGCTTCTGTCTTGTATTAAAAATTTAGGCACAACAGCGCCAGTGTCGACAGTATGCGCGGTGTATCTTGTTTGATAACAAGCTTGTTCGATTCTCTCACGGTACTTGCTACTGAAATCACTAACGTCCACTCTATTATGTGCCTCGAAGCTTGTATTCAGTGCAGCTTGTTTCTGCCTCGGGTTTATTTTTCCGACATTTTTAATTGCACATTAACAGTAGGTGTTCACTCCGCAGTGAACATGTTCGATATGTTGTACAATACCAGTAGTAGAACTGTGTATTATGAGACACGTTTTCGTGATCGCATCTTACAGGCTTTGTCACTGTAGTGAAGTTATTTTGACATCAATAGTTGTAACAGCGATAGCAAATTGAGTACCTGATGATTAGACAACGCACACCGTCAACGTTTGCATTGTTGTGCCGACATTTTCCTTCAATACGAGTACACAAACGAAAATGAAAAAAAATAAAGTACATTGGAAGCGCAAAGAGCCAAAGCGTAATGGGTGAAGGAAAAATTTGAATGAAAAAGAAAGAGATGAAAATGGATGTTCGAAGGACAAATTCTCCTATTGCAAAAATAAGAGAACAACCTAGCCAAAAATTAAAACAAGGATTTAACATTAAGACTGCACCGTGCAAGCTACGGTTAAAAGCAGACGAGCGTGCGGATAGGAGGTTAGAGTACACAGAACGACTCTATGAGTTGTAGGACTTGTCTGATAACGTGAGTCATGATGAAAAGGGAGCCGATAAGGAATACACATGGGAACCCGTATTAGAGTTTATTAGAGCTTTATAAGAGTTGCACTCGAATATGATTCCTTCAAAATGTCTGTAATGGTAGCACGAATAGGCATTCAAGCGACTGTTCGAAATGGTGAGTAGAAACTGTGAGTCTGGAGACATTCATTCTACTTCTTGAATAATTTCATCCGTACACTTCCATAGGCAGCAGGTAAATACGTGAGCTAACGCACAGTCAGCCTAACGGGTCGTGTATCGAAATTGCTGACTCGACCAATGTATAGGAGGATGGAAAAGAAAAACGAGGAGCTGCCAGAAGACAGTTCATTGGCTTTCAAAAGTGTAAAGGCGGCAGAGAGGAAGTTTTGACATTTTGCTTGATAAGTAAGACTGGAGGAAAATCTGAAAACGTTCTTAAAAGCCATCAACATGGAAGAAAGAGTACGAAAAAGTAAAATAATACAAGATGTTCGAAATACAGAGAAAAATTGTAGAAAGCTATTCTGGAACACGGGTAATATACACTACTGGCTATTAAAATTGCTACACCACGAAGATGACGTGCTGTAGATGCGAAATTTAACCGACAGGAAGAAGATGCTGTCATACGCAAATGATTAGCTTTTCAGAGCATTCACACAAGGTTGGCGCCGGTGGCGACACCTACAACGTGCTGACATAAGGAAAGTTTCCAACCGATTTTTCATACACAAACAGCAGTTGACCGGCTTTGCCTGGTGAAACGTAAGGAGGAGAAATGCGTACCATCACGTTTCCGACTTTGATAAAGGTCAGATTATGGCCTATCACGATACCGGTTTATCGTATCGCGACATTGCTTCTCGCGTTGGTCGAGATCCAACGACTACTAGCAGAATATGGAATCGGTGGGTTCAGGAGAGTAATACAGAACGCCGTACTGGATCCCAACGGCCTCGTATCACTAGCAGTCGAGATGACAGGCATGTTATCCGCATGGATGTAACGGATCGTGCAGCCACGTCTCGATCCCTGAGTCAACAGATGGGGACGTTTGCAAGACATCAACCATCTGAACGAACAGTTCGACAACGTTTGCAGCAGCGTGGACTATCAGCTAGGAGACCATGGCTGCGGTAACCCTTGACGCTCCATCACAGACAGAAGCGCCTGCGATGGTGTACTCAACGACGAACCTGGGTGCACGAATGGCAAAATGTCATTTTTTCGGATGAATCCAGGTTCTGTTTACAGCATCATGTTGGTCGTATCCGTATTTGGCGACATCGCAGTGAACGCACATTGGAAGAGTGTATTCGTCATCGCCATACTGGAGTATAACCCGGCGTAATGGTATGGGGTGAACTTGGTTACACGTCTCGGTCACCCCTTGTTCGCATTGACGGCACTTTGAACAGTGGACGTTACATTTCAGATGTGTTACGACCCGTGGCTCTACCCTACATTCGATCCCTGCGAAACTCTACATTTCTGCAGGAGAATGCACGACCGCATGTTGCAGGTCCTGTACGGGCCTTTCTGAATACAGAAAATGTTCGACTGCTGCCCTGGGCAGAACATTCTCCAGATGCCTCATCAACTGAAAACGTCTGGTCAATGGTGGCTGAGCAACTGGCTCGTCATAATACGCCATCACTAATCTTGATGAACTGTGGTGTCGAGTTGAAGCTGCATGGACAGCTGTACCTGTACACGCCATCCAAGCTCTTTTTGACTCAATGCCCAGGCGTATCAAGGCCGTTATTACGGCCAGATGTGGTTGTTCTGGGTACTGATATCTCAGGATCCATGCACCCAAATTGCGTGAAAATGGAATCACATGTCAGTTCTAGTATAACATATTTGTCCAATGAATACCCATTTATCATCTGCATTCTTCTTGGTGTGGCAGTTTTAATGGCCAGTAGTGTACAATGTGGACTAGAATCAAGAGCGACCAATAGGACAGAAGAGTAAAATGGAAATATACGAACTTGAATTGACGTAAGAGCTGAAAGTAATCTCTGTCCCCTATTAATCAATCTATATATCGAAGAAGGGACTTGACAAGGCGGCATCAAGAGGTATGAAACATGGAGAGTGATACACAACCAATTAAAGAAGAAGAGACAGTTGTCAATGTAAATACAGAATACGTAAGGAACTTAAGCAATGTAGTACTAATTTTATCTTATTTTATTAGTTTTGTTTATTAATAGAAACTGTTATGTAGGCATGCTATTCCTATTTTGTGCTAAAGGTTTTCCTGTCAACTCCATTGTTATTTATGTTCTGTTCAGTTTTTACAATTTCATTGCAAAGATGTTACTTACTGTACGTTTCTACTTCAGTCTAGATGTATTACTACTCTTCCAATGTTGTCTGCTAACATTTAACTTCTTTGGTGATAATACTCAGTAAGTGTCGTAAGATGGACTTGTAAGCCGAAAACCGGTTAGCAATAAAAGTAATATTGTAGAACAGAAGCAAACTGGTGCTTTTCATTTATTATAATATTGTTCTACCAAGTACCGACGGAAGATTCTGTTAATATAATAACAGCTCTCATATCTGTAATTTTCTCGTTGTGGTTCTTTCGCGAGATAGACATAGGAAATATATTGCATGACTCTTTTTGGAACGTACACCACCCGAATTTTTTCGTTCAACTTCTGTGTGCTGTGCAACGTTTCTGTAGTAACGTTCACCACTGGACTTTAATAAGGGCCGTGAGAAAACTCTCCCATGCCCTAAACGAACCCGTGACGAAACACGTTGCTGTTCTTTGGCTCTATTCTGTATCCTCTATTAAATCCACGTGGTAACGTCTCTGACTAACGAATAATACTCGAGAATTAATGGAATTAACATTATCAAAGCCACTACATTAGTATACTTTTCGAGTGAAACTCGGCTTGGTGTCTGTTTGTCCTGAAACTACAGTAATTTTTATTGGTCTTTCCACTTACGAACGCTGCTAACCGAAACGCTGAGAGCTTTTACTGCTGTCTATACTGTAAGTCATTTACCACTATTCGTTTAAAAGCATTTTAATGCTCATTCTAACTTTTTATAATCTGAGTTGAGTCAGAGATTCCAGTTTCTTCATCCTCTGTAGGTTCAAATGGCTCTCAGCACTATGGGACTTAACATTTGAGTTCATTAGTCCCCTAGAAATTAGAACTACTTAAAGCTAACTAACCTAAGGACATCACACACATCCATGCCCGAGGCAGGAGTCGAACCTGCGACCGTAGCAGTCGCGCGGTTCCGGACTGAAGCGCCGAGAACCGCTCGACCATCGCAGCCGGCTCTCCTCTGTAGGCCTTCCTCCACTTTGCTCTCAGCAATATCCAGCAAGGTAGTCGTTATATGGTTCACCTCAGCCGCAGATGAAAGGGAAAACTGTTCATTAATGACCAGTCGATGAAGTATTCGCTATACGTAGCGCTATTTCGGCAAAGAGAGGGAGACGGCCGAGGTCTATTAAAGGCACTCATCTCAGCATTCTCATGAAGCACGAGAATGGGTCACCGAGCGAGAGGCGCAGTGGCTAGCACACTGGACTCGTATTCCGGAGGAACACGGTTCAATACCGCGTCCGGCTGTCCTGATATGGTTTTTCCGCGATTTCCCTAAATCGCTCCAGGGAAATGCCGGGATGGTTCCTTTGAAAGGGCATGGCCGACTTCCTTACCCGTCCTTCCCTAATCCGACGGAATCGATGATCTCGCTGTCTGGTCTCCTCCCCCAAACAACCCAACCCTGAACACCGGCAATCTTGCATTCTATGTCAGCGGCCATCAACAAAAATAAAACAAGGTCTTACACCTATATCTACATCTACGTGTCTAGTCTGCAGTTATACTAAAGCACTCGGCAGAGGGTCCTTCGAACTATCTACAGTTTTCCTGTAACGTTCTACTCTACAGCAGCGCGTGGGAAAAATTAACAATTAAATCTTTGTGAATAGCGCCAGATTTATCTTTTTTATTTTAGATTATCATTTCACTCTATGAAGGGTGGCCACAATAAAATATTTTCACATTCAGAGGAGAAACCTGATGATTGAAATATCGTGAAAAGATCTTGCCGCACTGAAAACAACTCTCTCTTAGTGGTTGCCACCCAAACTCTCGAGTCATGTCCGTTAGTACAAAGCGAGGGGTCCTTATTTGAACTTTTTCACTATCCTCCGTCACTCCTTCAGGATCCCAGACAGCATGGAAATACTCTAGCTGAAGAGGAACAAGTTCAGTGTAGGCAGTCTCCTTAGTAGACCTGTTGCATCTTTAAAGTGTTCTGTCACTGAAACGGCGTTTTGGTTTGCCTTCGGGACATTATCAACGTGATCGTTCCCATTTAAGTTGTTTGTAATTGTAATTCCCAGATATTTATTTGAACTGATACGCTTCAAATTTGTACGATTTTACTGTGTGAGCGAAATTTTAAGTATTTCAGTTTGTAATCATTTAATAACTTCAGACTTTTCCTTATTCAGACAGAACTGTCGTTTTTCTCACCATCCAAATATTAGCTATATTATTTTTCAATTGGTTCTGATTTTCTGATGACTTTACTACACGGTAAATGACAACATCACGAGTAAGAAATCTACCAGAGCTTGTCTCCCAAACCACTTACATAGCTTAGCGACAGCAGAGTGCCTCTAAAACCTCTTTGGAGAAAGGCAGGAATCATATCTGTTTTATTCGATGATTTTTAGTCGGTTACGACGTACTGTGACGTTTCTGACAGGAAATCAAGACACCATCCGCACAGCTGAAAAAATAGTTCACAGGCACGCCAGCTGATTACACGTCTCGTGTGAAGAACGTCGTCAAGAGCCTTCTGAAAATGTAGAAGTATGGAATTAATTTGACGTGTAGTGTCGATAGCATTCAGGTGTTGAGCAATAATGAAATAGAGTCAACCGAAGATTAGGAAATTAGATTATGAAATGAGATACTAAAATGATTAGACGAGTTTTGCTATTTTGGCAGCAAACTACCTGATGGTGGCTTATGAAGGAAAGATATAAAATGCAACTTCAATAGCAGGGAAACCTTTTCTGAAAAAGAGAAATATCTTAATATCGCAAATAAATTTAAATGTTGCGAGACCGCAATGTATTTATTTGCAGCGTAACACTGTACGGATGTGAAATGTGGACGGTAAACACTTCAGAAAAGAAGAGAATAGAAACAGCTGGTGATTAAATGCGTAGATCGAATAACTAATGAGAAGGTGCGGTACCAAATCGGGGCTAAACGAAATTAACGGCACAATTCGAACAAATGAATAGATCGTTTGACTGGACACATTCTGTGGCATCAAAGAATGTTTAATTTGGTGATGGAGGGAACTGTGACGGGAAAAAGTGCAGGTTTAGACTAAACCATAAATAAGGCAAGGAGGCTTGAGATCTGCGTGGGCTGCAGTAGTTACTCTGAGATGGAGACACTTGCATAGGATTGCTTGAGATCTGCGTGGGCTGCAGTAGTTACTCTGAGATGGAGACACTTGCACAGGATTAACTACCGTAGAGAGCTACATCAATCCAGTATTAGTACTGAAGACCGCGACGACAATATTGCACCTCTGTCAGCTCTTCAGTGACGCAGCAGCAGATTTACCGACACTGGGGGGATTACTTGAGATCAGCAAATGGGTTAGAACTGGTACAGTCTCTGAAAAACGTGATGCGGTAGGCGATTCCAGACGAATGGGAGAGGCAGTCAAGTTCAACATGGTTCAATGGGCTCTGAGCACTATGGGACTTAACATCTGAGGTCGTCAGTCCCCTAGAACTACTTAAACCTAACTAACCTAAGGACATCACACACATTCATGCCCGAGGCAGGATTCGAACCTGCGACCGTAGCGGTCGCGCGGTTCCAGACTGAAGTGCCTAGAACCGCTCGGCCACTGCGGCCGGCGGCAGTCAGGTAATCAAATGCAACAAGACGGTAGCTGCCACCTTCAAAGTGTATGGGGCAGGAGGACAGCAACTTCAACCTGGATATGACGATGACGTTTGGTTGTGGTGCTCTCAACTGCACGGTCATCAGCGGCCGTACGAAGTTCCTGTTGTTACACAGTGCACTTTTTTTACACAGTTCAATCCAGCCACTGTCACGAATGATTATGATAATTACATGAAGTGGACAACACAGACACCCAGTCCTGCCGGGAATCGAACCCGTGATCCCGTGATCCAGAGGCCTCAACGCTAGCCACTAGACCACGAGCTGCTGGTGCCATCTGGATACGACGGTGTTCAGAGTTTACAGGTCGGCCTTCGTGCTCACCCACTCTGTCGACAACCTTGTAAGTAGTCACGTGAGCAGATCAAACACGTCCATTGACTGTTGAGGAGCCTCAGATTGAGATTTCTAGTTGGGACAATGCAAATGTTGTTCCCTCATTTATTCAGCGCTGCCACCATTTCCGCTTGCATTAGGTGTACCGTTTTCAGTGACAACGGGAGGGCCTCAGACTCGACTAACTAATTCGTCTCATATTTTGCTGATAGCTTATGTACAACCTAACTAGAACCACATCGGTTTTGAAATAACCATCTTTAAATTTTCATGACGCAGCATAATATATGGGGGCCGCTAATGCGTACTATGTTCCTAGAGAGGAACGTGACTGTTACAACTACCGCTTATATATTCTTGAAGTAAACGCAGTTCAACGAAATCACCGCTGTTGTAGGGACCAAGGCACCTATTTGGAGAGCTGAAAAACTGTGCTCGAATTTAAAATACGTTCTGCAGTCTTTATGTGTTTTCTCCGCATCGAAATTGGTAGGCATAGCAGAGTTAGTTAAGGGAACTATGGGTAATGGAAATGCCATGTGGCTATGGCCTCCCGTCGGGTAGACCGTTCGCCTGGTGCACGTTTTTCGAGTTGACGCCACTTCGGCGACTTGCGTGTCGGTGGGGATGAAATGATGATGATTAGGACAACACAACACCCAGTCCTTGACCGGAGAAAATCTCCGACCCAGCCGGGAATCGAGCCCGGGCCGTTAGGTATGACGTTCTGTCGCGCTGACCACTCAGCTACCAGGGGAGGACAGGGAACTATTAAGTAATAATAACAATGTAGACAAAGGAATTTCGGAAACGACTTTGAGATAGTACCGTTTTGCAACAACTATCAACTCATTACCTTGTTTTCCGCTTACAGCGCGATCTATCACTAAACGGAAGAAATGTTTCACACAAAAGTTACATATTTTTTCACGGAGAATTCAAATCCGCAATAAAAAATGGGGGTTTCTATTTCAGATATCAATGTTACCATGCCATCCGCATACCGGGGATGTTACACGGGGTTCCAGCGTTATATTGGTGGATGTCCATCTTCAAGATGAACCACGTTATTATCACATTTTTTAATCCGAAGCGAATTACACCAAATATTGCTGCAGACAGTTTTAAGTGCCTCACCCTGTATTTCAAACAAAGAAGATATTCACACTTCAAAGTTCTTTTTTACTAACATAAAATGGTCGTACATTACGCTTCAAAGAAGAACAACAGATTGTCCTGATGAGCACAATGCACAACAGTGGTGAAATAAGCTACGGAGTAGACAAGAAACCCAAAATGATGTTGGACTACAGAGCAAGTCAGGGAGCAGTTGGCGCATTCGATAAACTTACTGGCACCTACTCACGCAAGTGGAAAACCAGCCGCTGACCAAATGATTGTCTTCTACAATGTTACTGATACTGCTGCCCACAATGTCTTTCTGCTGTGGAGAGAAATAAATCCACGGCTGAAAAATATCTTTACAACAGAAGAACATTTCTCGAAAAACTGGGAAGGTTCCTAGTTACTCCTTACGTTGTAGCTAGAAAAACGCTGCCACAAATGAACAGTGAGCGGCCATTTGTAAAAGAATAGAAACCAGTAGTCCGTCAACACCTAGGTCCAGTGGTGGCAACCATATCTGCAGATTGATATTCTGTCCATCAAGATGAGACGATTAGATACCAATGAAGTGTTCATGCTGTGACAAACATGTCCGTAAAGTAAAATTTACACAAATGAGCCCTCGGTCACTATTACTTTTAGTATTATTGACCTGGTTTCAACACTTCTAAGAGTGCCTTCAACAGAATTAAAACAAATAACATGGCATATAACATAGTGAAAGACGTATGATTTGCCGGAGATGTGCGAGGCATGACAGAATCTCTGAACAGAGAGTAGTTTATTGTTAGTTGTTGCTTGTCGCGAGTCTGCACTAGTCTGCGCGAGTCGACAGTAGTAGTCAGTCGGATACAATAGTAGTCGGTCGGCTTTAGTAGCGAGTGGATGGTTGTAGTCTGCGGGAGTCGGCATGCGTCGGCTGTGTGCTCTGCTCGCGACTCTGGTCAGGACTCTGTAGGATGAGTATTGTTGTAGAAGGTAAGGAAGCAGCATTGCGCATATCTAATAATGTATGTTAATTGTAATTAATTTGTTCAAAAAAATGCCCCAATAATAATTTTTTTTACAAAGTAACTCTTTTAAAGAAATACATTCATTTCAATTTAAAGAACATTTCCAATGGATCATTACTCCTTTCAATAATCCAAATATATATATATATATATATATATACATATATATATATATATATATATATATATATATATATATGCCAGCATTGCACGAAGCTGTGTCGAAGAATGTATAATTAAGAGCAGATATAATTGCAGTTTTATTGAGGTAAGAATTTTTGCTTGTTTTATTCAGAATACAGGGCCAAAGGTCAGCGCTGCTGTCCTTATAAGATTTACCGGATATTATTATTTCTGTTGGGAGGTTACATTTGCTTAATGGTTCATTATTTAATTAATATTATTGTGGGATTATGGTCAATTTTCATTCATTAATTTTTTGGTGAGGTTACATTTGGCTCCATTATCATTCCTTAAATTTTGTGGGGAGGTTACGCTTGGCTCCATTTTTTCATTTCTCATTTAACATTTTTGCTGGGAGGTTACACTTGTCGACATCCGGCCAGGATCGTATTTCATTGTGAATCTTTTGATAAGTAGTCATATATCTGCTCTTATTTACTTAATGTAATTAGCATTTGGCGCAACGCATTTACTAATTGGTCACTCTTTCTTCCACAGATCATCGGCAATCTGTTGCTCTTTGTTATAATTGGGTTTGTTGCAATTTGAATTGTCTTTGTTTTATTTGTGAATAATTTTGATTAGTGAAAAATGCCGCGAAAAACTGTTAACAGTACATCGCGTTGTGTAATGAGTGAAATAGACGACTCAAACAATTTGACCGATAGTACTTGCAACACGCAGTGTAATGATGACAATCCTCCATTTACAGACAATTAGTGCGTACCGACCACTTGTAATGATTTTGATCCTAATGATGAGCAAATAAATTCAATTGTGTCCTCTGTTAATTTAACGACAATTGATGACGCCGGATGTTCTGTTACAACGAACGCTGCCCAGCTTGACACACCCGGTTTGCAAAATTTACGTAATGAACAGACAAATTTTTCTAACGAAAATGAACAGTGTAATCAGAGTACGACAGACTTATTTAATTCCAAGGTAGTGACTAACAGTACGCATCCGATTGGCAAACCCTTTCAAGAATCACAGAATATCCAAATGGATACACAAAACGTGACAACTGTAGGTACGCCATCAAACAGCACAGAGAATAGAGTACGTAATGTTACTTTGGATCAAGTTATGGCATTATTGCTACAAATCAGAAAAGAACAAGACGCCTTTCTCAAAAAACTTGATGAACAGAACAAACAACTTAGTGAATAGAACAAACAATTCAATGAAAGCTTTAAACAGCCGAACGAAAAACACGACAACGTTAATGAACGGAACAAACAACTTGGTGAACAGATTACAGCCATTGCTGCGCAATGTCATGATACTAAAGAACAGTTACGTGACGAAATTGGGGCTTGTGCTAGTAACAGTAGTGAAGAAATTAGATCTGTTGCACAAGAATTAAGTAATACAGATGCAGCCATAACAGAATCAGTTAGAGAAGAAATTAGTGCAGTCGCTGAACAATGTCCTGAAAACGCAACACAGATACGCGACGAGTTTAATTTATAGTCACCAGAACTTTCACACACTCTGGATACGGAAGTCGATAAGAAATGTTAACAACAGAACAACCAAATTGAGGAACGTATTAAAGTAACAGAAACAAGAAATGTTTCAGTCAATAACATGGCACAGCATACGCCACATTCCGAACATTTCTCACACTCGTACAGCCAGTATAACTTAGGTAATTTACAGAGACTACGTGAGTTAAAATCCGAAGTGACACAGACAAACAGATTCTTATGTAATCGTGAACCTGTTCACACATTCAGTGACGAGAACGTTGACTATAAGCAATTTGTATGTGTAAAAAAATCTAAAGTATTTGAAAATGACAGAGCACAGGTACATGCATTGAACTGGATTCGTCGATTTATTTTTGTACTTTCACCGCCATTACCCGTAATGCAGAAACTAGAATTAGCAAGGATACAGCAATTTGCTTTTGAATTTTCACCGGCATTGCCTGTAACACAAAAGCTAAAATTTATTTGCAGCGCGTAAAGGACCTCAGGGGATTCATTACGCTTTAATGAATATGTGCCGTAGCGTGCACAGGGGCCCGAGCCGTAGTTTTGTGCACTGCTGCCTTCTCTTCTACTATCCTTTATAAGTGTCTGAACAGCTCTTCAACTATTGCTCTATCTAGAATTAAAAATGAGTATAGAAAGACCGATATGACAAATTTTACCAAAAGTAACAATTTTTTCATTAGACGCTCCAGAAATGATAACCACGAGAACTTAAATAACAGACAAAAATTTAATCATCAGTATGTGCAAAATTTTCAGCAGTCGCAAACACATTTTAGTAACAATAGAGGTTCTTCACCGCAACAGCATGAAAGCCAGCCGGTTAGCATAACTAACCAACAATGCGGTCTACAAGGTCAACCTAGCTTTAATGTTTCGCCGTGTGCACGTATAGACTCAGCCCCAACAAATAGTAACGAACAGCAACAAGGGAATCAGTACGTACAGAAAACACATCATTTTAACTCGTATCGGAATGCACCGTATAGAAATGACTATGATGGCAGACGTAAAAATAATGAGCACAATTTTCAGCGTACATTTAATAACAGTCGATCTTATCAGCAGCTAGAACATTAGCATCAACATATTATCATGAATGAACCAGACAGTAGATATCATCCAGAACGTAATACGTCAGAAGAAAATAACAGAACAAAACAAATAGTGGAAATGCCGCAGCATCCTCCTGTAAATAATAGCACGTCAGATAGACTTTGACTAGATACAGTACAGGTTGCATCTTCCAGCAATACTTCAGATACATAGAACATTGCTCACAAAAATGTTATTACTTTCGACGACATCAGAGACACTCTTTTGCAGGAAAGACCAGTTGCTCAAAAAACCCATTTCACACCCTGTCATCGAATTTAAAATTGGATCATCGACATTTTCAGCAGTAATCGATTCTGGATCACCTATGTCAGTTATAAATGAAGAAACTTTCAACGAGTGTAACAAAGAGAATACTTATCCTACGTTACCATTAGGCAAAACGAAAGTCAAAGGAGCAGTATCTAGTAAAGGAGTAGATGTAAAATTACAGTCGCATCTATCATTTCACTCAAATTTTTGGATTGTTCCCTTATTGACAACAGACGTTATTTTAGGTACGAATTTTCTGGTACAACACGACGCAATTATTGACTATCAAAACTCCTATTTAATGTTGAAGGATGAAAATGTACAATTGGCTTTAGAATTTCAGCACTCTTTATCTGTGGAAGAACAAACAATTAATCGTACAGAGGTCATTTCCTCATCACGTAACATAGACTGTAATTCCACATTGTTCTCAGATACGTACGTACACAACTATAATACTCCAGACGAAACCGACAATGACGTTATACAGATGATTTCTGATAAAGTTAAACAGAGCAGTGCAAATACAGACGACGAACGCAAGCAACTACACAAAATTCTTTTACAGCAAGCTCCAGTTTTTGACAACATTCCTGGTACTATGTCAGGTTTTATGTATGAATTTCAAGTTAAACAGCACGACACATTTAAAGCCAAGCATTATCCCATTTGATATATTCATAGAGAACAAGTTAAGAAAGAATTGCAAGCTATGCTTGACCAAGGACTTATTGAACCGGCAGTTAGTCCGTACATAAACCCGCTCCATATTGTTAAGAAAAAGGATGGTTCACTTCGCCTCGTACTTGATTCGCGTCACATCAATGACATTATTATTAATGAAACAGATCGCCCACAGACACTATAAGAACTACAGAAATTTCATGGTACTGCTATTTATTCCACATTAGATTTGAAATCGGGATTTTTGGCAAATTCAGCTCCATCCGAACTGCAGAAATTACACAGCATTTCTCTGTTTTGGTGACTGTTATCAGTTCTGTAAATTACCGTTCGGTTTAACTATTTCTTCAGCAGCTTTTCTTCGTGGTTTGAATACTTCCGACAGAACTTAAAGGCAGAATCACAACGTACAGACGACATTCTAATTGCAGAATCTAACTGGTCTGAACACAATCTGATTCTTGAACAACTGTTGCAAACCTTTCGTGCACAAGGACTCACAGTTAATCTCAGTAAATCGCACTTTGGTAAAACTTCTATAAAATTTCTTGGACATGTAATTTCAGCAGAGGGCATTACGCCTGACCCGGAATAACTTCAAGCTTTACGTGACATTACTGTTCCTACGACGAAGAAACAACTACGCAGTTTTTTGGGTTTAATTAATTTTTTCCGTAAATTTATTCATTACTCTGCTTTAGACACCCCTGGATTATGTCAATTGAGAGGTAAAAACACTATTTGGTCTTGGGATAGGCAATCACATTCTGAATTTGTGAACCTGAAAGAAGCCTTGTAGAATGCACCACTTTTATCGCACCCAGATCTTACTAGAAATTTTTCCATTGCTACCGACAGTTGTAACACCGCTTTAGGCGTACATATTTTTCAGGAAATTGAAGAAGATGGTTGTACAGTAATTGAAAACATCGCTTTTGCGAGTCGCATTCTGTCACCTGCTGAAGGCAATTATTCTGTTACAGAACTTGAAACATGATGTGTTGTATGGGCATTTACGAGATTTCGGCATTTTCTTTATGGAAGACATACCACCGTTTCCACTGACCATAGAGCTATACAGTTTTTACTTTCGGCTAAATTTACACACGACAGATTAAGCAGATGGAAACTTTATTTACAGGAATTTAATTTTACTATTGTTCACATTCCCGGCACACAAAATATTGTAGCAGACGCACTATCCCGTTCTCTTAGCAACAATCAGCAAGACATCGCAACCAACTTCTGCAAAGCAAATTTCAGCGTCATGTACATTCAACAAGATGCGTTTGAAAATTTCATTTCGTCGTCATTAGAAGACATAGCACAAGAGCAGAGTAAAGACAACGTATGGAAAGAAATTAAACACCTTTGGCAAGACAGGAATAATGTTACCATTAGAAACCATTGCACTGTACGCAATGACATTCTGTTTCGCCGCTCTCATCCTGACAGCAACAATTGGGTATTATGCATTTCTGACGAACTTGTTAACAAATTAATCTGGTATACTCATTTAAGTTACGCACATTATGGAGCCAGAAAATTTTTTCTAAACTGAGACAGAACTGTTATTTTACCAACATGGAGAAACGTATTCGACGAGTTTTAGCGTCATGTAAAATCTGACAGAAAGCTAAATCAGACACGACTTCACATATTACTCTATTACATCCCATTGTACCTGTTAAATTAAGACACATGGCCGCTGTAGACATTTTTGGTCCGATTCCGAGAACTAATAGTGGTATTTGCTACATCTTTGCCGCTGTTGAACTCACTTCAAAATATGTTACCTTCACTCCGTTACGCAAAGCTGCTGCTAAAACAATTTCGAAAGCATTTATCAAACATTTTCTATTTCATGTAGGGCATGTGTTGAAAGTAATTTCCGACAACGGATCACAGTTTCGATCTGCTATATGGACACGTATGTTACGAGCTAGAAACATTTCTCCGATCTATATATCCAGGTACCATGCTTCTTCGAACCCGTGTGAACAATTAATGAAAGAAATTGGTAAACTGTGTAGAATTTACTGCTATAAAAAATATATTGATTGGGACACACACATACTCTCATTCCAGGAAGTAATTAATTCCATACAAAATGAATCTACTATATATCTACTATATATCTCCGTCTGTTATACTGAAAAATGTTGAACCACCTAACAAAATTAAAGAATTAGTAACCTTTCCTACACCTCGTCGACTTTGACACCATGAATTAATTGAAATTGCGCTGAACAACATCAAACGTGCCGCAGAGCGCCGGAGAAGACAGCAAAAACAGGTTTGTATACGCCGTGACTTTCACATTGGACAGAAGATATTAGTACGTACGCACTATTTATCCAATAGACTAAAAGGTAGGCACAGTAAATTTGAACTTTTATACGCAGGTCCATATCGGATTCGCAGTATTCCTCACCCCAATGTAGTTCTCGTCGAAACGTTGAGAACCAGAAAAACCAAAGGGAACCACCACATATCCAACATCAAACCTTTTATTGAATGAACATACTTTATGATTTATCACACTGTAATGCCATTGCCTAATTTTTTTTGACCACTTATGCAATTATATTTATGTGACTACTTACTGATGATTATCGTATTTTCTCTTGGCAAGTGCCTGGCAAGATAAGGTTAGCAGGTCGCTCTTCTTGTCGTTACACATCAGACCGTGCATACTTTTCCATATGAACTTGCACATTTTTATGACCACTTACGCAATTATATTTATGTGACTGCTTACTGATGATTTTCGTATTTTTTCTTGGCAAGTTCCCGGCAAGGTAAGGTTAGCAGGTCGCTTTTCTTGTCGTTACACATCAGACCGTGCACATTTTCCATTTTTCATATATGTATGATTGTTTTCCTGTTTTGTTTGTATGCACTATGAAACAGTTAAGATATAACAAACACCAGTTGACTTTAACATTTTGCCTTATGATATCTCATCACCGTGACTATTTTACACTT
This sequence comes from Schistocerca serialis cubense, assembly GCF_023864345.2. Lineage (NCBI taxonomy): Eukaryota > Metazoa > Arthropoda > Insecta > Orthoptera > Acrididae > Schistocerca > Schistocerca serialis. The sequence continues at coordinate 736,194,874 of NC_064643.1, read as the reverse complement.
TTTTAGCTGCTACATTGTGATACTCTGTGTACATATTTTGCTTCTGAACACTGTCGACGTTTTTGACATATTATGTTTTCTGTCATGCTATGCTGTATGCTCCATTATGTTACTATAAACCAGTTTTTATCTAATGGTTATATGAATTAAATTCCAGACATTAATCTTTGTTCATCATTTTCAGAAAGAAATAACGTGTAAACGACAGAAATTAAACAGAAATGGGAATTTCACCTTCGGAATGAATGAAAGAGGATGCAATACCTCGTGATGAAGAGTAAATGGATCAGAATTGACAAGCATTAACAAGAATATACTATACACATCGTAGAATAGCAGTTTTAACAATTTTTTTCTTTCAGAATACGAGGCGACTGATGCAGGCTGTCAGACAGAACTACACATCTTAGTTTTAGTGATGAAATATGCTAGAAATAAGGAATAATTGTATAATGAATAATGAAGTGACTTTTTTGCAGATGATAATGAATGGTGATGAATAATGATGAAGAATATGCTACTATGGATAATGAAGTTTTTCTTTACAGGTGATGATAATAATGGAGTTATGATTATATGGATAATGAAGTTTTTTCTTTGCAGATGAGGATGATGTTGAAGTTTATGTATTTATGCTATGTAGTTATTTAAGTATTTGTTGCAGTTCGTTTTGACAGTATGCTTTATATCGCATGGTATGATGACTGAAGGTTTTGGAAAGGACAGCTAGAGAACATATTAATTTATATAAACATTTCACTACCTGTTAATTCGAAGTTCACTACTTTTCAGCATAATCTGCGTTTCTTCTTTCAGTTTAATAATCCATTTTGTATAATTTGCAGGAGAAATTATTCATGAAATTATTGTGCTATAAGCAGTTGTTCATTAAACCTATGTCGTTTATGAATGTGATCACATATACTCTACTTGTTTCATAATCTTGCTACAGCTGACTCATGACGAATGACGTTACACATCTCCATTTGCAGCAATAACTCAAAAGCAAACAAAGGAATCACCAGTCCCAAATAATGCTACTTGTTTAAGAGAGTCCTGAGTAATACTGATCAACTCTGAATAATATGTCACTTCAAAAATGACTCCTGAATAATACATGCAAAAAAATGCTTTGTAACTGGCCAATGAATGCCACTGTTTATTCTAATAAGATGACCTATGATTACTATAATTAGATTAATTATGTATAAATGGTTTGTCAATAATTAACTCATTTGGAATGATGACTTCTGAAGAATACAAAAAAAAATGCTTTGTAACTGGCTATGAATGCCACTGATTACTGTAAAAAGATGACCTATGATGCCAATGATTACTATAATTAAGTGAATTATGTTAATACTATGCCATTCATTGGCTTCTGTTTTGAATGATGACTTCTGATGGTTTGTAACTGGGCAATGAGTGCCAATAATTACTATATTCAGATAATTTATGAACATTATACTGTAATACTACGTACATGGTACAGAAATGTTCAGTAACTGGGCGATGAGTGCCACAAATTACTCAAATCAGTTGTTAGACTAGTGTAATTCTCAATGAAGACTACTATGTGACTTAATGTCCTTCACCTTCTGACCTAATTACCAGAAATTACTGCAATATCCGTTTGTCCTGTCTATCCTCATGATCATGGAGGACTATATTTGGTTTTTGCACTAATTCTACGTTGGTCTACTTTACAAGAACATGGTGTTGACATGACATGCTGTCCACCACCTTGAGCGATGGAGATGTTATTATGGTCCCACTGTTTGGTGTACCTAGTGTACTACCAAAATGATAGCATGGAATATTATTACGACATTTCAGTGTCTTGGCTACACTGATTAATACTTAAGGAAAAGAGCTTCAGATTGTCTCACTTGGTGTTGTGCTTCTGTAGAAAGATATGGAATTTCAATGCAGCTGTGAGCAACCTAAAGTGCTACAACCATGACGCAATCCTTCCCATTCCTTTCCTAATTCTTGTAAAATGATAAAGACATATACAGTGCGTGTGTACTTCATTTCATTTGTTAACAAGATCAGTTGTCCTAAAAATGCTAAAGACTTCTTTGATTCCTTGATATGTTTATTTGTTGTAAAAATGCTAGAGAGTTTTACAGTGCGTGTGCACTCTATGCCATTCGTTAAAATGATTTGTACTCATTACGTATACATTTTGTGATTCTCAGATATGTCCTGTATTACGGTGCGTGTGCACTTTCGTCATTTTGTTAACATGATTTATATTCATTGCATATACATTATGTGATTTGCTGATATGTTCTGAACTACAGTGCGTGTGCACTTGTCTCATTACTCAATATGATTTGTACTCGTTGCCTACATATTTGTGTTTGCCTGATATGTTCTGTACTCAGTGCATGTGCACTACATTCTATTTCATGTTCTGCACTTATGTATATATATATATATATATATATATATATATATATATATATATATATATATATTGTGATTGTAAAGTTAATTAATTATGAAAAATTTGTTGCTCATGGCAAGTCCAATTGACTCACCATCGCTGCCAAGTTTTTGCCACCCCCCCCCCCCCCCCCCCCCAGTGGAGGGTTATGTAAGATGTCAGATTTGCTGGAGATGGGCGAGGCATGACAGAATCTCTGACCAGAGAGTAGTTTATTGTTAGTTGTTGCTTGTCGTGAGTCAGCACTAGTCTGCGCGAGTCGACAGTAGTAGTCAGTCGACAGTAGTAGTCAGTCGGATACAGTAGTAGTCGGTCGGCTTTAGTAGCGAGTGGACGGTTGTAGTCTGCAGGAGTCGGCATGCGTCGGCTGTGTGCTCTGCTCGCGACTCTGGTCAGGACTCTGTAGGATGAGTATTGTTGTAGAAGGTAAAGAAGCAGCATTGCGCATATCTAATAAAGTATGTTAATTGTAATTAATTTGTTCAAAAAAATGCCCCAATAATAATTTTTTTTACAAAGTAACTCTTTTAAAGAAATACATTCATTTCAATTTAAAGAACATTTCCAATGGATCATCACTCCTTTCAATAATCCAAATATATATATACATATATATATATATATATATATATATATATATATGCCAGCATTGCACGAAGCTGTGTCGAAGAATGTATTATTATGAGCAGATATAATTGCAGTTTTATTGAGGTAAGAATTTTTGCTTGTTTTATTCAGAATACAGGGCCAAAAGTCAGCGCTGCTGTCCTTATAAAATTTACCAGATATTATTATTTCTGTTGGGAGGTTACATTTGCTTCATGGTTCATTATTTAATTAATATTATTGTGGGTTTATGGTCAAATTTCATTCCTTAATTTTTTGGGGAGGTTACATTTGGCTCCATTATCATTCCTTAAATTTTGTGGGGAGGTTACGCTTGGCTCCATTTCACATTTTTCATTTAACATTTTGCGGGGAGGTTCCAATAGTTACAAATATATAGGAAAAGACATTTTTCTACCAAAAGTGTAAGTATTGAGTAACAATAGATAACAGAGGCAGTACTTACATGTCACGTATAAGATACTTAAAAGACCAGAGGGCTTTAGTCACAAAATATGTAATAAGGAGTGCATGAAGGCGGGACACTATGGGCTGCTCATACGTGTACAGACACAGGTTGCAACGGACCGAGGCGCCCGCGTTAACTAGTGCAGGCAGGTGAACATAACATTGCATCGATAGTGCCATCTAGTAGCCGCAGGTACAAGGTACCTAACGTTTTGCCCAGAGTTGGGAATTGGCGATGTATTATCTTACATCTTTTCTTCGATCACAACCTGTACCACGTCCAAGACTGAGTATTAATTTATTTATTTATTTTTTTTTTTTTTTTGCTAACGGAACGTGCTCCATTCACTTAAATAGCAAAAAATGGTTCAAATGGCTCTGAGCATTATGGGACTTATCATCTTAGGTCATCAGTCGCTTAGATCTTAGAACTACTTAAACCTAACTAACTTAAGGACATCACACACATCCCTGCCTGAGGCAGGATTCGAACCTGCGACCGTTGCAGCCCGACGGTTCCGGACTGCAGCGCCTAGAACCGCACGGCCACCAAAGCCGGCTCTTAAATGGCATTCACACCAGACGCAACGCACGTCGTACATTTATTTTACGTAAGCATTCCAGTAGGGCGGCGGTGATCAATGTTTTAAGGCACACGACAGCAGGGACGACATCATGGTAAATTAGCCCTTTCACCACATAACCTCACTTTTCCAAGTTATCACTTAGTGTATCCACAGGAGACAATAAAATTTGATCCAGCCCTAAATGGACCTGCAAGCAACAATCTCATACACTTAAAGACTGCGTAACTCTAAGATTGTAGTTCATATTCAAGTTCCACATTCACTTGTGTTACTTTAGAGTAAACCCCACCCCCCACCTCCTTTTCCACCGTCCCTCTTTCCCTTTCGTTGCGCTTTGTGTAAGCTTTTCCATCTCGTATGTCTATTCTAAAGACGGATGGCGTGTTAGTGGGTCACATTCAGTGTCCGAGGATGTATTACAGAGCATAAATCGAATTCATAATTTTGAATAAGCAATCGGGTCTAGATTTTAATGGATATGAGGGCTCCATATCGAGTTAGTCTTTGAAGATTCTCTGCTGTAGCTCCGGTTATTCAAGCGGTTCTCGTCCTTTGCTGTGTGTCGAAGTTTAAAAAAAAAAAACCTGTTCTACCAATGACACTACTACTATAGCGTCTATTTTGTCTGCTAATTCTTATCCCACGGACGCTCAACACAAAAACAGTTGAATAATAACCAAAGGTCGCACCAGCTGTGTTCCTGACGTAAATGAAAATTTGTGCCACCAGTTAACGGAATAAATTTGAATATCATTAGGCGAAGAAATACTGAGTATGACTACAGTCTTCTCTATATAGTAGAAATAAAGATATAAATACAGCATACTGAATGAAAGACAAACACAAACACACACACACAAACACACACACACAGAGAGAGAGAGAGAGAGAGAGTCCAGACAGAACAAGTAACATTAATCTTTTCAAACGAATTAAGAAAGCTCTGAGCTTCGTTTCAGTTAGTGCGAAAGTACACAAGTAGGTTCCTGCTTGGGTGAACTAGAAACTTCGAATGATACTGTAAAACGCGCAACATAAATAAGATTAAAACATTAGCTGGTGCTTAAAGTTCCAATATCAATAGACAGAATTCGAGACCCAGCTCCTGGCAGATAACAATATCTATTGCAGTTGATTCAAAATTATTCGAAAGACGTCACCGCATTGCTTCTCAAGCGAAGTTCTACAAAGTGATTTTGAAAAAAAAACATCCCGTCAGTCTTCATCGAATTGTGATTCACAGAAAAGCGTCTTCTTCCGTTATTCCACTTATTTGTCAATATCCAAGAGAATTCCGTTAATTTTCGGGATTGCAACCGGATAACGTCGACATCCTGCCACGATATTTCGGCTGACAACCATTCATCCATCCTCAGGAGAATGTTTTGCACTGGAGATGGATAGTTCACATCGCTACCCTTATAGCAAAAGATAGTCGTGAAGGCACATGCGTAAAGACAGTATCTGACCGACCTCTGTCGAGTTAGGCGCCCTCTTCAAAGATAAAGGTAGCAATGTCAACTAGCAATCTCCAGCGAAAAACACACACCTGGGGATGGCTGAATGGTTGTCAGTCGATGTATAGTGCCAGGAAGTCAACGGTATCCACTGCAATCCCCAAACGTCATGTAATATTCATTACAACGGGAAAATTTCGAGAATCACAACAATATGTCTTAAAATAATCCAATCAAAGCAAGAAGTCGTCATGCGACACTTCCCACATGTCGATGAAACATTCTAACAGCTGCCAAGCAGTTTTAGATGCTGTTGCCACTATGATCACAGAAGAGACGTCGTCGACTAATATCAAGTGGAAGTTAGACAGTCGACCACAAGTTATGCAAACTGCTTTTAATTACCTGCGGAAGCACAAGTATGTATATGCTAATGTCGGTCCTGTCAATTTCCAATCATTCGAAAGTTCAAAAATTGTTGCCTTCAAAGCCGTCGTCAAAACCTATGAAAAAAGCAGGAAGACGATGAGCGCTGCGTTAGGAACCGCATTTACGGAGGGTAGCAGAAATAGAAACGTCTACGCATATTGCATGGGGGCTTGATTAAATATGATTGAAAATATTTTTAGTTTTTAATAGCTGTAAGTCCGATTACGCTGTGTCTCGTAATCGGTTGGCCCTGACTAGTATTATTACGCTATCTGACTGCAAGGAACAACAACAAGAATGAAATGAAATTTTTCGTTAACACAGTAAATTAATTAAGTCCCCAGCAACTATAAAACCTACAAAACCCAAGCACAAATGTAATTGTTCTGTGTGTGGGAGTGTGACTCAACGTACACATCTGGCACGGTTCTTCTTCAACAAGACAAGAATTTTTAAATACCAATTATACTGACGTGATAAAAGAAAATTAGAAATACCATAATTGCTCAAGGAAAGTAGAATTACACTCTAATACAAGAACACACGCCAGATGCTTTGTTGACTGAACCTGTAATGACGCATTATTTAGGACACTAAAATAAAAACAAACTGAGTTAATTACCTCATTTATATTGATGAAAATCATTCTAATCCTTACATTATATCTCAACCAGAACTCTCCAATATCACATCTCACCAAGCACTGCCTAATAGCACATCTCAACAAACACTCTCTGCTACAACATCTCAGCACAGACTACCCCGAGACCTCGACAGGCACTCACTCCGACGAGCTCTCCCCAAGCACTGACTTCTACGAGTTCGTAACAGGCACTGTGTTGGCGGCTTAATAATACTCTTTGGCGCAATCTCTGGCGCAGTGGCTCAGTGTAGCCACCTTTCATATGCCCCTCCTCCACAGGCCAGAATTTGATGGTATTTTTGCCAGCATTGGTGGTGAAAATACCACCAAATTCGTCCAGAAAAATACAGACAAAAATAAAAGATAATATTAATACCTAAATATCACATAATTAGTTAAAATTTTGGCTTTGCACTGACCTTTCAATAACCTAATATATAAAATACAGTAGGCAATACAAATTCTTTTCATACATGCGGCTTTACATAGTAGTTTACACAATACACAAAAAATCAGTTTATACAAATGTTCACATAAAATGCTTTTAATTATTCAAAATAAAAAAAATAGTTGATAATTCCAGCCCAGCAATGGTCAACAGGTGCAAACACCAACAAATGACATCGTTTCAGCAGAAGTAGTCCATCAGTTGCACCCAGCAATGTTGAGCAGGTGCAGACACCAACAAGTGACATCATTTCAGTAGAAACAGTCAATCAGTTGCACCCAGCAATGTTGAGCAGGTGCAGACACCGACAAGTGACATCATTTCAGTAGAAGCAGTCCATCAGTTGCACCCAGCAATGTTGAACAGGTGCAGATAGCAACAAGTGACTTCATTTCAGTAGAAGCAGTTCCATTAGTGGCACCCAGTAATGTTGAGCAGGTGCAGACACCAACAAGTGACATCATTTCAGTAGAAGCAGTCCATCAGTTGCACCCAGCAATGTTGAGCAGGTGCAGACACCAACAAGTGACATCATTTCAGTAGAAGCAGTCCATCAGTTGCACCCAGCAATGTTGAGCAGGTGCAGACAGCAACAAGTGACATCATTTCAGTAGAAGCAGTCCATCAGTTGCACCCAGCAATGTTGAGCGCAGGTGCAGACACCAACAAGTGACATCATTTCAGTAGAAGCAGTCCATCAGTTGCACCCAGCAATGTTGAGCAGGTGCAGACACCAACAAGTGACTTCATTTCAGTAGAAACATTTCCAACAGTGGCACCCAGCAATGTTGAGTAGGTGCAGACACCGGCAAGTGACATCATTTCCATAGAAGTAGCTTCATCTGTGCACCCAGTAATGTTGAGCAGGTGCAGACACCAACAAGTGACTTCATTTCAGTAGAAGCAGTTCCATTTGTGGCACCCAGCAATGTTGAGTAGATGCAGACAGCAACAAGTGACTTCATTTCCATACAAGTAGTCCATCAGTTGCACCTAGCAATGATGAGCAGGTCCAGAGAGCAGTCCATGATATTCACTATCACTGATCACACAGTTCATCAGCAGAAATTAAACATGTCTAAGTGTCACACATCATGTTGAAAAGTGCAGGTAACAGTTCATAGTATTTACCATCACTAATCAGACAGTTCAGGCATGAACAATAGTTTGAATGCACATACAAATGCTTTTACACTAAACATACAAATCATAACAAACACACAAATGATGTCAGATAATTTTCATATTAACTATTACAAATACTCAAATATCAGTAAACCTATAATATTTATGGGTGTCAGTGCAAGCCACTACAAACAAATAATATAATAATTAGGAGATAGGTGGGTAGGATTAGGAAAGGAAAACACACAAAACACACTCACTCATCTTTCATCCACATTAAGTACTACTGTGTAATTGAATAGTGTTAACTGTGTAAATGCAATTCTGTCAAAATCTGATGTTCATCACGTGTATCAAGTAGTAGTGGCAGCAATGTATAACAGTCAATAATAGTTAAGTCAACGTCATAGTCATCATGTCAAGACCAATGTTTGCCAAGCCAGATCAAATGTACTGTTGTTGAACAACTGTCAGTGAGCCAAGATATGCAAATACTTCCTCTCTTCAAAAAAAAGTATATACTGCTTAGTGATTTAACAAAGTGTGTGTATAGACTATCTTCCTTCTACTTTAGTGTTCTAGTCTGCTATCTTCATCCTCCTTGTTCCATAAGACCAACAAAAAAAATATGCATCTCACTTACTTTACCTCTTATCCACCAAAACTCCAATAATCATCAACTTCACACAATCTCAATAATACCTCAATAATACCTCTTCAATGCGTCGATACATATAAACCTTATTACCAATATATGCTCCTCACTTACTTTACCTCTTATCCACCAAAACTCCAATAATCATCAACTTCACACAATCTCAATAATACCTCAATAATACCTCTTCAATGCGTCGATACATATAAACCTTATTACCAATATCATTTCACTTCCATAACAACTCTTTCCTCTAGTCAGTCTCCTCGAACAAGTACAGATAAAATCCTAATGCAAACCTCATCATCCCATACAATCCGAAGACACATTGTCAACACACAACCTCTGTGTAATCCATCTGAGCCAAATCTTCTACTCATTATGAATTATAAACAAAAGAAATGCATACATGACCTCTAACAGACTTAGTTCGAATAACTCTCAGTAATTAAGTACGATTACGGAGTGTGAATGATCACAATATTTCACAGTGTGTACACCACTTCAAGAATTATGGCAGAAGCAAACGTGTGGAGTATTTCTTGTATCAAGTGTCACTTCCTATTTCAATTGCTCACGAAAAATGCAGTGTAATAACTGTTAATGGTCTAAACCTAGTAATGGTATGTTATGTCGTTAGTTTCCTTCCTATTAGCATAAAGTTATACAGCTTCCATAAAACCTCAGCTCATGTGACTTCTATGAAGTTCTTTGTACCAATGTCGTTCGTCGAATTATAGCAGTTCATTTTCCTATCTTAAAAATATAAGGCACTGAGCGTAAGCAAAACAAGCAATAGCGAGTAAATATACCAGTAGAGAACAGAATGTCAACAAGTGGATGCAGCACAATCCCTACAAAGAGGCTCTGCCAAGCGAACAATCTATAACCTATACCATAGTGTAACCTAAACTCTATGTTCGTACACTGTACATCAGCATTGCTATATACCAAATTAAAGAGTAGTTATGACAACAACAGATATGTATAAATACGCAATCCATACGCAAAGCAGTAAACATGTCATTAGCATCATATCAGCATAAGCAAATAAATGTTCATATGTCATCTTAATAAGTAAACATTAAGGCCCAAGCAGATAAGTCACAAAGTATAACTTACATACATAATCACAGTCAGCACAATTAATCAGGTTACAATTATAGTTTAAATAAATAAGCACAGCAGGCACATAATTAAAAAAAAATTGACATCAGTGAAAAAGCATAGCAGCCAAGCGATGCATAATATATACAAATAACAACCCTGTTCATTAATAAAACATTGACAAAAATCAGCAAATGTACGCAAGCACGTCGCTTCACAAGTAATTCCAAAGAACATGAAATTAGCACAAAGTATGAATCACGTAATCGCGAGCAGCAAATTACGTCTAAAGTACGTACCTAAGTGTAAATATGTTACCTGAAAAATAAACTCAATTAATAGTTACCTTTTTAGTTTATTAGTTTCTTCTTCGAAATCACATTCTTCCTGAAAGTTTCTCGATAGCAAGTCCTCTTAACGTCGGAGACACACAGAATTTACCTGAAGTTCTTAAATATTTTATAGAACCGTATCCTGAAAAATACTGAATGTTAATAACATAATTCATCAAGTCACTATAGCTTTATACTGAATTTAATCGGAGAAATTAAACTGTGTATTTGTTTACGGCTGTCAGTGCATTCGCACTGAGCGCTCGATCAGCTGTTGGCGCGTGACGTAGGAAGCAATTGTTCGCGGTCAACGACTGCCTTGTGCGGCGCGCAGACTTGACTGTTGCTTTGAGTATGTGCCGCCGCCAAAACACAGCGCGGTATCCTTGTATTCTCCGCATGTTTACATGTAGCTGTTGGTTTCTCAAAAGTATGTCATTCCACAAAAATTTTTACGTTAGATATATGATGTACTCCCTTAGAGCGTCGAGATTTAAGAATTTCTACTTCGACAGTGTTTTCATGAATAATTTTACGAATTCTATATGGACCGTTATAAAGCAGAAAAAATTTGCGACACAAGCCTTTTCCTTTGTGAGACAAACGATGAGACTTAATTAACACTTTCTGACCAACTGACAAGATTTTTGAACGACCAGGACGCTTAGCTGATCTCTCTCTTCTAGCAGCCGCAGATGCAATATTTCGTAGAGCCAGGTTGACAACTTCAGAATGCCGCAGTTTCCGTGTAGGTGGAAAAGGAACGATTTCAGAAATGCGATTTGTCGGTGCTTTATTTTTTAATACCAGTATAGGCGGTAAAGAAGTTGAATCATTAGAGAGTTCATTCAGGATGTTTTGAAAAATATGAAGATACTGATCCCACGTTCTGTGATTCTGATGACAATAAAGTCGACACAATTTAATGATTTCCTTCATCCATCTCTCTGAAGCGTTAGATTGAGGCTGAAAAAGTGAAATGAAGATTGGTTTCATTTTACGACGCTGTAGAGTACGAAGCCAAATTTTAGAACGAAACTGTGATCCATTATCTGATATAACCTTATCAACATGACCAACTTCTTTAAGAAAATGTTTGATAAAAGCGTTAGATACTGAACGAGCTGTTGCTTTGCGTAACGGTGTAAAACACACATATTTTGATGTCAACTCCACTGCTACGAAAATGTACGCAAAACCATTAGTAGAACGAACCACTGGACCGAACAAATCGACTGCAGCCATGTCTTTTAATTTCGCTGGAATGATAGGAAACAACGGTGCTCTGTGAGAAACTGTTGGCGGCTTAGCCTTTTGACATAATTTGCATTTGGCCAGAACATATCGAATACGTTTTTCCATATTACTGAAGTAGCAATTTTCTCGTAATTTATGAAAGCATTTTCTGGGACCAAAGTGTGCATAACTGAAATGCGTATACCAAATCAGCTTATTAACCCACTCATCAGCAATACAAACTAACCAAACAGAGTTGCCGACCGATTTTCGTTTAAAAAGAATGTCATTGCGAACTAAATAATGCTGTTTAATCGCCACGCTTTCCTTTCTCCTCCACTTCTCCTTAATGTCCTTCCAGATTGGATCCTTATTTTGCTCCTTAGCGATGTCCTGGAGCGAAGACGAAATAAAGTTCTCAAACGCAACACCTTGAATATACATCAAACAATAATTGTTTTCTATGCCGTCCTCTTCAGCACTTTGTTTCAAACCCATAGGTGCACGTGATAAAGCATCGGCAACAATATTTGAAGAACCCTGTATGTAAACAATACTAAAATCAAATTCCTGTAGGTACAACGCCCATCGTGACAATCTGCCGTGAGTTAATTTTGTTGACATAATAAATTCCAGAGCTCGATGATCGGTGTAAACCTTAGTATGTCTGCCAAACAAAAATGTCCGAAATTTTGTAAAAGCCCAAACAACAGCCAAAGCTTCAAGTTCCGCAATCGAATAATTCTTTTCTGATTTAGAAAGAACACGACTTCCAAATGCAATAGTTTTCTGGACTACAACGCCGTCTTCTTCTATCTCTTGAAATAAATGTGCACCTAGGCCCTTGTATGATGAGTCCGTCGCCAAACAAAAATCTTTAGATAAATCCGGATGTGAAAGAAGTGGAGCAGCAACTAAAGCATCACGAAGCTGTTCAAATTCTGACTGAGCTTCCTTATCCCAACACCAATTAGATTTCTTTCCAGATAGTTCACATAAACGAGGTGTGGCCAAATCGTCCAATCTAACAAAGCGTCTAAGAAAATTACAGACACCAAGGAAGCTACGAACATCGCGTTTCGTGGTAGGAACAGCATAGTTACGAATAGCGTCTAATTTTTCTGGATCAGGAAGAATGCCTTCTGCAGAAATAATGTGACCGAGAAATTTCATCTGAGAACGACCAAATTCAGATTTTTCCAAGTTCACAGTAATGCCAACTCTTGCAAAAATACGTAACAATGAATCCAAAATGTTGTTGTGCTCACTCCAAGAATGTTTAGCAATAAGAATATCGTCAACATATGAAGTAATGTTGTCACGAAGATAATCAGGTAAAATTTCATTTAAGCTACGAATGAATGCTGCTGAAGATGCAGTAAGTCCAAACGGTAATTTCCGAAACTGGTAACAGTTACCAAAGGCTAAAAAGGCAGTATATTTTCTACAATCAGGGTGGAGTTCTATTTGCCAAAAACTTGCGCGCATATCAATCGTGGATAAAACTTTAATTCCATGGAAATGTTGAAGAAGTTCATCTAAATTTTGTGGACGGTCAGTTTCAGGAATTATGATATTATTTATCTGTCTGGAATCCAGAACCAAACGAATTGACCCATCCTTTTTAAGAACAACGTGTAATGGGCTAGTATAAGGACTGACTGCAGGCTCAATAATGCCCTGATCTAACATGTACTGAAGTTCATTCTTAACCTTGTCTCTGTAAGCCAAAGGAATAGCGTACGTTCTCCCGCGAAGTGGTGTGTGTTCTTTTACTTTAAATGAATATTGTAAGCCTTGTATAGTTCCTGTGTGATGACTAAACACTGTAGCATGTGAAGTCAAAATGTGGTGCAGCTCTTCTCTTGCAACGTCATCTGGCACTTCAGCTTTCTTAACCTTTTCATTAATTAATTCTTCGCTATTAATTATATCATCCATCGCGTCTCTGTATCTATTGTCATTGTCATGAATGAACACATCGTCGTCGTCATGCTCAACGAAAACATCAGAAGTAAGAAACCTTAAACATTTTGTGTCTGACTCAGATCTTGTTAAACACTCGAAAAATTTCAAACATTTCGGCATTCCGGCAACAGTCAAATTTACACCTTCTTCTTTAAAGTTCAAAATTGCCTTATGTGCGTTAAGAAACTCCATACCTAATATAATTTGGGTACTGAGTAATGGAACAATAATAAAATTAGCAGAAAATTCGTATCCTTGACAAATGAAATTTAAGTTGGTCCGTTGTTTGACTTCCACACTTTTTCCAGAAATAGCACCTCGAATTGTAGTTTTAGAAATAGGTAACACAGGACAGGCAATAGTTCTTTCACATATACGAAAAACTGATTCACTAATGACATTCAGAATCTAAAACTGCAGTGAACTTATTCTTACCCACACACACTTCAATAACAGGATGTAAAAATGCGTCTACATTATTTTCCTTTTCATCTAACAAAATGTCTCAAATGTCTTCCAGGCGTACGTAGTGTAAAGTCGTAGTGTCATTACTTTCTGAACCGTCTATATTGCTGCCAGAAGCCGAAGCTGCAAGTCATTGTCGATTGTTTGCGTCACGTCTTTGATTATTCGCGTCATTTCGCGGATCAATTTCAACAATTTGCACTTGTCTCTCAGAAGTTCTGTCACGTGGAGGATGCCAATTAGGCCCTTCCGGTCTGTTAGATGCAAATTCTTGGCTGTGTCTGTTATTAAGATTTCTGTTTTCCTGTCTGTCTGCATAACTACTTCTTGTGTAACTTCGACTGTCATTTCTGAAATTATTGTTGTATCTACTACCCTGATTATTTCTGTAGTAAGAATTTCTATTACTGTTTGAATAATTTCTGTCCTGATGATACCGATTACTGTTTCCGTATGATTGATCATTCCGGTACGAATTACCGCTATTGTAATTGTCTGTGTAATTTCTGTTAGAACGTCTGTTATTGTCATAAGGCTGGTATCTATTGTCCTGTCTGTTACGTCTGTCATTCTCAAAGTTACTCATATAACGCCCGTTCCGATCACTATCTCTTTTCTCTGAAAATCTATTGTAAATACTGTTACTGAAAAAGTTACAAGAAGTCCCGTCGTCGTTGCCATACTCAAGTTCTTGCAACGAAGTCTTAAAAGTCTCAATGTCGTCTTTACATCTTCCGGCTAAAGCAATTTGTCTTATGGATTGTGGCAGCTTGGTTAAACAAATGCGAATTAAGTCAGTCGGGCTATAAGGGTTGGAAAGGAACTGATTCTTTCGAATCATGTCTTCAAAATATTCTGCTGGCGTGCGGAACTCAGACTGTTTGAAATTACGCTGCATAATAAGACTGTGTTTGACCCTGTCTTGTGTGTTTTCGGACCAATATGCCGATAGAAATGCATGATAAAAATCATTCAGATTATTACAATCTCTAATGAATGCGCGCATCCGCGTCGCCGGTTCGTTTTCTAAATATCCACACATAAATTCCAGTTTGTGACTTAGTGGCCAATTTGGTGGAAGTGCGTACATAAATTGATCTAACCATGCGCATGGTTGTATGTCATTCTTAGAATTGCGGAAGATCTTAAATTTCCGAACAGTCAAAAAGTGTTTATAGTCAAAGTTTTCGCCTCGTGGCGACAAAGACCTACCGCGTCTGTCCCAGTCCCAATGTCGATTATTGTCAAGTTCGCGCGCCTGGCGCTCTCTTGTTGCTTCTCGTAAATGAAATAAATTACTTTCTTCATACCCCTCTGCTATCTGTGATTCTAAGTTTCTTCTACTGTCCTTTCCTACTATTTCGCCTTCAATTTGTTTGACTTGCTTTCGTAATGCCTCAAATTCCCTTTTCACGCGTTCATTAAATTTTCCCTGATTTTCAACATGCTTATTTATGTTCTGATACTCTTCAGTTTCTGCAAATGGCAATGGAGCTGTATCATCCGAATCTCTGTCCCCATGTAAACTAAGATTTGTCAATTTATCTGAAATCTCCTCAACTCTTTCCGATAAGTCACCAATTTCTTCTTTCTGTTTATTTACGTCTTCCGTAAGTGTCGCGACTCGGGTTTCAGTATTGACACATTTGGTAGTTAACTGTTCATATTGTTGTGTTAGATTATTTATTCTGTCATTTGGTACGGATTCCTCGATTCTCTCAAATATTTCTTTCTTATCGTTTGCACGTTGTAAATTTAACTCTGAAAATTTCTGTACTATTACGCGATCTCTTTCTTCCTGTTCTCTATCCTGTTCCCTTTGTCTAATCTCTACTACAATTAATCTATTATTGTGAGAATTCAAAATCGGTTGTACTTCTTCTCTGATTTCTTTCTTTAATTCGTCTTTCGTATTTTTGAAACATGTCCCTATTCGTGAATCTAACCGTGTTTCCAAAGTTCCTATCTCTGTTTTAATTGTTCCTATCTCTGTTTTAAATTCAGATCGAAACTGCTCCATTGTTCCCCTATCTGTTTTTAATTCAGATCTCAAAGTTCCCATTTCTGTTTTTAATTCAGATCGAAACTGTGATCCCAAATTTAATATTGCACTCATTAACTGCTCCATTTATTCTGTCGTTAACCTCGTATTGTGTGAATTTTCTGATTGAGAAAAATTTTGAAATGGTTCCGGACTATTTTCCCCACTTATTACATTGTTTTCCCCTTCATTATCCATTATACTGTTGTCCTGTGTTGGCGAGTTCGCCATGTCAACAATTTCATCATTCTCACTATTCATCATTTTCGCCTTTTTCATCGACTGCGTAATCATTCACAAAACAAAAAAATTCGTCACTGTACGAAAATTACACACAATACCTCCTTATCTCCAACAATACCATTTACATGCAATGTCTCCCTCAAAAACGATCAATCGAACAATTGAAATAATTGCACTAAATTGTCAAACCCGTAGACAAGACAACAATTTAAATTTTGAAAAATACCATTAGAAGAGTGACAATTACCAAATCTACACATGCAATACAGACTACAATTACTAACTACAAATTACTACAACAATACTACCATCTACTATTTTTACAATTAGAAGAATCCAAGGGACGATCCCAAGCAGCGGTCGCCACGTGCATGGGGGCTTCATTAAATATGATTGAAAATATTTTTAATTTTTAATAGCTGTAAGTCCGATTGCGCTGTGTCTCGTAATCGGTTGGCCCTGACTAGTATTATTACGCTATCTGACTGCAAGGAACAACAACAAGAATGAAATGAAATTTTTCGTTAACACAGTAAGTTAATTAAGTCCCCAGCAACTATAAAACCTACAAAACCCAAGCACAAATGTAATTGTTCTGTGTGTGGGAGTGTGACTCAACGTACACATCTGGCACGGTTCTTCTTCAACAAGACAAGAATTTTTAAATACCAATTATACTGACGTGATAAAAGAAAATTAGAAATACCATAATTGCTCAAGGAAAGTAGAATTACACTCTAATACAAGAACACACGCCAGATGCTTTGTTGACTGAACCTGTAATGTCGCATTATTTAGGACACTAAAATAAAAACAAACTGAGTTAATTACCTCATTTATATTGATGAAAATCATTCTAATCCTTACATTATATCCCAACCAGAACTCTCCAATATCACATCTCACCAAGCACTGCCTAATAGCACATCTCAACAAACACTCTCTGCTACAACATCTCAGCACAGACTACCCCGAGACCTCGACAGGCACTCACTCCGACGAGCTCTCCCCAAGCACTGACTTCTACGAGTTCTTAACAGGCACTGTGTAGGCGGCTTAATATTAATCTTTGGCGCAATCTCTGGCGCAATGGTTCAGTGTAGCCACCTTTCAATATCTTCAACTTTCCATACAGAGTTAGAAGATATTCGTAGATGTTCCTTACAGAGGTAAACTTGGGGCGCTAACTTGAGGACTCTAACATGTACGCAACAACTGCAGCTGCTGATGTTTGTGCAACAGACTTGAGAGAGATCAGCTCATGGTGAATGCGTAATTTCGACGTTATTTTATGGAGCGCAGGTGCCATTTACAGAAATAAGCGACAACAGTCTCCCCTCAGGAGACACCGCCTTAACGAAGCACCGTCCGTGTGGGCGAGGGGGTTTGAGCGATCCATTGAAGTGGAGGGCCTTGCCTGCGGTGGTGTAACTACCAGCAGTACCTCTCAAGCCGGAAAGGTCTCTATAGAGGATGAAGACAAAGTGTGTCTCACAACGTCCCGTCTAGTGTCCTGTCCTGTCCTGTCCTATCCTATTCTGTTTTGTCCCATCCTATACACTCCCTTCCTTTCGTTTTCCTCCTTGTGATTGTGTTGCAGCAGACACAGTCCCCTAATGTGGACAGCGGAAGATCCTTGGAAACCAAGACAACGTTGATGCACATAGGCCTTACTACGAAGGGATGGATAACGTTCTCTAGTCGTGGTGAAGACAAGCTATCTAAGGAGTCAGGCCCTGAAATAAAACCTTGGCAGGTGTCCAGGCCATGAGGTGGCAGCCCCACCAGGACACTCGGAGGCTGTGGGCTGATAGCCCGCACCACCAAAAAACACATATCACAGAAACTAAAAGGAGAAGTAGCCGGATGGATCTTAAGGATATGACATTTGGCCTGAAAAGGAAAACCCGTATCGGTTTTTGGAATGTAAGGGCGTTAAGAGAGGCAGGGAGACTAAGACAGGTTGAAAAAGAGATGGAGAACTACCGACTAGATATATTGAGACTAAGTGAAGTAAGGTGGCCAGAATCTGGGGAATTCCAAACACAAAATGGTGGAGTGTTTCTGTATGCGGGTCAGACAGGTGAGGACGCAACGCATAGGAATGGTTTAGGGCTCTTACTATCTAAAAGCAGCAAGAAGAGCTTACTGGAGTGGAAACCAGTCGCAGAATAGATAATAACCACACGCTTTAAAACAAACGTACGATATGTCGCTGTAATTCAATGCTATGCACCTACTGAAATAGCTAAATGAGAATTAAAAGATGCGTTTTATACAGAGCTTAACGGAGTCCTTAGACAAGCAAATTCTAGGGACACAAAAATTTTAATGGGTGACTTGAACGCAAAAGTTGGTTCAGAAAATGAAGGGCTTGAACATACCATGGGCGTGCATGGAATGGGGATCAGGAATGTAAATGGTTGAATTCGTACTATATTTGGTCCACGGATTCATAGTCAGATTGGAAGGAGTGGAGACTTGTCTCTTAGGAACGCGTCAGGTGAATTTTTATCTGCTTTTCTAAGTAGATGTACTTTGCGTTCATTTTTGGTGGGGTCGTCCAGATTTCGCTTTTCCGTGGTTTCCCTGAGTCGCTCTAGCCAAATGCCTGGATGGTTCCTTCTAAAGGGCACGGCCGATTTCCTTCCACATTCTTGACACGATCCGAGACATGCGCTGAACATGACCCAGTCATTGGAGGCACATTGTTTCCACATCGTAACAGCCATAAGATAACGTGGGTTTCTCCAGACCACGTTACCGAAAATCAAATAGACCACATAGTCATAAGCCCCAAGTGCCGACACTCACTGTTAGGTGTCAGAAATAGAAGGAGGGGCAGACGTTGGAAGTGACCACCACCTAGTTTTGGCGGAATTCAGACTGATGATAGTGGCAAATAGAACCAAGCTCAATCGCAGGTGCAAGAAAATAGATGTGACAAGATTAAAAGACCAACAGATCAAAGAAACATTTGCCCTTGAACTACAAAACAGATTCCAGGTCCTCTCTGAAGAAAACTTTATGGAAGAGGGAATTGAAAAATGCTGGCAAAAAATCAAAGACAGTTATTTAGATGTAGAAGAAAAAATCTTAGGATTGAAGGCACATCAAAGGAAGGATTGGATCTCCGATGCCACGTCGAATGAATTCAGCCACAGAAAAGAACTAAAATTTAAGTTAAACTTTTGTAAGACAAGAGCGCAGAAGAGCGAAGCGCATAAAGAATGCACGGAGGTGAACAAAAAAGTGAAAACATTGCTACGTCGAGATAAAAGGAAATGGATAGATGAGCAAGCAAAATTAGCAGAAGCGGCAGCAAGACAAGGATATATGAAAGAGCTCTACAGTATTACCAAACGGTTGTCAATGAAGAACTTCAGCCATGAAGGACCAGTTAAGAACAAAGATGGGGTGATGCTTACAACTCAACAGGCACAGCTACAGAGATGGGAGGAGCACCTCAAGGATCTGTTAAATTGTGAAGACAACCAAGAGGAAGAAGTAAGAGATGTTCCAGGGGAAGTCGAAGAAGATCAAGATATAAATTTCCAGAGCCCCACAATGGACGAAATTAGGATTGCCTTGAAAACACTAAAAAATACAAAGACTCCAGGCCTAGACAACATTGCACCGGAGCTCTTGAAAGCTGATATTGAAAGTACTGTTAAAATGCTCCATCCTCTGCTGAAGCATATTTGGCTTGAAGAGAAAGCTCCAAAGGAGTGGAAAATTCGTTTGGTGGTAAAGCTCCCGAAAAAGGGAAATTTGTCAGACTGTAACAACTGGCGTGGTATTACATTGTTATCAGTGCCCAGTAAGGTCCTCACCAGAATTACTTTAAACAGAATTAAAGAATCCCTTGAAAGAACAGGCCGGTTTTAGGGCACAACGCAGTTGTGTTTATCTTATTAACACTCTAAGGATCATTTTAGAGCAAAGCAAAGAATTCCAAGCAACCATGTACCTGACATTCATTGATTTTCAAAAGGCCTTCGATTCCATGAAACATAATGTGCTATGGCGGGTATTGCGGAAATATGGCATACCACAGAAGATCTTAAACATCATAAAAGATCTATATGATGGTTACAAACGGTGCGTACTCCACAAGGGAAATATTACAGTGCCCATAAAAAAAAACAACTGGAGTCCGTCACCAACACTTTTTCAACTCGTTCTTGACTGTGTTATGATAAGAGTCACAGCAGGCAGGAGACGAGGAATCCAGTGAGGGATCCACGAACGTCTGGAGGATTTGGAATTGGCAGACGACATAGTTTTACTAGCTCCAAGGCTGACTGATATACAGACTAAATTAAACTTGCTGGAAGAAGAAGCAGAGACTGCAGGCTTCAAGATAAATATATGCGAAACAAAGGAAATGAGGGTAAATTCAGGGAACACGGAGGTGCCATTGTTAATAGGTGAGCAGCGGGTGGAGACTGACAACTGATTCCTGTATCAGGGCAGTATAGTGGCGGAAGATGGTGGAGCTGGAGATGATGTGAAAAACTGCATGAAAAAGGTAAATGCTGCCTTCATAAAATTGTATCCAACACGGAATAATAGAAATATCAAGTATAAAACAAAAATCCGTATTTTTAATACAATTGTGAAGGCTGTCCTTCTGTACACCAGTGAAAGCTGGAACATGGATAAAAATATAACATCCCAGTTACAAAGCTTCATAAACAGATGTCTTCCACGCATCATGAATATCTGGTGGCCAGAAAAAGTATGTAATGAGGAGCTACGGCGGATAACAAACCAGATACCTATAGAAGACCAGATACGAGAGAGAAAGTGGGGATGGTTGGGGCACACCTTAAGAAAACTATATGGAGCCATCGAGAAAAAAGCATTGGAATGGAATCTCCAGGGAACAAGGAAGAGAGGAAGACCAAGGGGCACATGGAAGAGGACAGTGGAAGGGGAAGCAAAAAGAGTTGGAAAGACCTGGGCAGAATTGCGGCAAATGGCCAAAGACAGAGACGGATGGTGAGTTCTCCTTGATGCCCTGTGCCCCAATAGAGGCCAAGGAATTACGTCAAGTCAAGTCAATGTCAACTAGCAATCTTCATCGAAAAACACACACCTGAAGATGGCTGAATGGTTGTCAGTCGATGCATCGTGGCAAGAAGTCAACGGTATCCGACTGCAATCCCCAGACGTTATGGAATATTCACTACAACGGGAAAATTTCGAGAATCACAACAATATATCTTAAAATAATCCAATCAAAGCAAAAGGTCGGCATGCGACACCTCCCACATGTCGATGAAGTATTCGAACAGCTGCCAAGCAGTTTTAGATGCTGTTGCCACTATGATCACAGAAGAAACGTCGTCGACTAATATCAAGTGGGAGTTTGACAGTCGACCACAAGTTATGCAACTGCTTTTAATTACCTGCGGAAGCACAAGTATCTATTTGCTAATGTCGGTCCTGTTAATTTCCAATCATTCGAAAGTTCAAAAATTGTTGCCTTCAAAGCCGTCGTCAAAACCTATGAAATAAGTAGGAAGAAGATGACCGCTGCGTTAGGAACCGCATTTACGGAGGGTAGCAGAAATGGAAACGTCTACACATATCTTCAACTTTCCATACAGAGTTAGAAGATATGCATAGACGTTCCCTACAGAGGTAAACTTGGGGCGCTTACTTGAGGACACTAACATGTACGCAACAACTGCTGCTGCTGATGTTTGTGCAACAGACTTGAGAGAGATCAGCTCATGGTGAATGCGTAATTTCGACGTTATTTTATGGAGCGCAGGTGCCATTTGCAGAAATAAGCGACAACAGTCGGGTCACAATATGTTTAAGAATCGTCAAAGCAACATCGCAACGATATGTGGAGCGTTTCTCTCCTTATCTAGGCCAGACGGAGAATGAATGTCTATCAATTGCTTCAAAAGTAGTGAGCTGTCAGAACAGGGTGGAGATCCATCACCACTGCTTGGTCTGAAAACCGAGATCAAGTAACGAATGAGATACTGCTTTCCATGAACATTTCAGTGACTATCTATGAACCACTGGTGAAAACACAACTGGGGCTTTGCATCATCGTCATAACGCCTTACGTCATTGACACGCGTGTCTCACCTCCTGCTTGTTACCGTTCGATATCTTCTTTAGTATCTGCTATCGTGATTCGTGGGTCACTGGAAATTGTTTTCAGATGATTTCAAAAGAACTCCGCGGAATACAGAGCTCCAAATAAAATGATTTTCACTGTTCGTGTCAGACCAGTTGAAGCCCTTGCAGATGCTGCTTCAGACTTCACTGAAATTGGAACAGTTTCTTACACATCTGACGAGGACGCAACCGCCACTGACAAACAAGTTCTGCTACAGAGTAAAGAATTCCTTCCATCAGTCATTGGAGAAATACTGCAAGGAAAAGAGAGAGAGAGAAAAGAGGCAGTTTCCAGAATGAAATTTTCTCTCTGCAGCGGAGTGTGCGCTGATATGTTCTCCCAGGAAGTTTCAAGAGGCAGTTTGTCACACAAAGTGAAATAGGAAAAAGATTATATTTGGAAGAACATACATTCTGGTGTCTTAATACAAACAATAGAAATGTATTCGCAAATGAACACGAAACATGAGTAATGCCCTATGAATATTTCCAGCACCAAGTTATGGGTAGCGATAAATAAGTCTGTTCCACTGAGTATACTTTTTAAGATCACAGAAGAGTTGAAGAAGAGCGCGTGAATATCAGCAGCAATGTCTTGAGCAAAATCAGCCTTCCAGGACCTAGATCATCAAACGTGGTGAAGCTCACAATTCACATTTTGAACTTACGTTCTTATCGGACGTGCTGGAGAAACGTGTCAAGCTACTTGATCATAATGGCGAATCATTTAGGACCTTCTCTCTGGTTCCTCACCTCCAGCTCATTTGACAGTTTCTGGACAGCGCTGTCATCATGAGATCCTGAGTGGCAAGGTGGTCTTATCAAACTCCCTCTTCATGTGACTCGGTAGTTATTTATTTTTTTATCGTCGCAGATTGAAGACAGATGTCCTGAGAAACGACGTCATCGACTACTTGATGCGTTCCGGATATCGGATGAGAGATTCTCAGTACGCTCGTAGTGTCCTCTGAATTAATGATCCTACTGAGATGTATTCAGCTGCTGGACTCTTGGACACTGGAAAGGTGATGCACTCCAGTCTTGCAAAGCATGATGATAATTGCACCAACTGGTTCAGAAGTATCAGTCACACAGTCATGGAAATACATGCAGAAAAGGGATTGAACTCTTCAGATTCGATTTTAGTCTCGAACCTAGAGTATACAACAGTCCTGAAAACTGATGACATAAAAAACGTGAGCACTCAATTATTCAGTTGCAAAAGAGAAGCAGACGTGCAGTGATCAGTTAATACAAAACTGACATTCTCGAGGAATGGCAAGTAACCAGCAGGTTCTGAGATTGGTACGGCCATTTGTATTGTGAAATATATTGTCAAGGCTGAGAAGCCTTAATCAGCAATAATATCCTGCTCGCTGTAAAAACAACTTTGTGGAAAGAAGAAAAAATGTAGCTTTTAGGCTTATGGCAAGAAACATTTTGGACAAGCAAGAGAAGAAGCAATTGTAAGGCATTGTAATCTATATCGAATAAAGTAGATGAACTCTATTTACAAAGGGGGAAAGTCAAGGATGTTTCGTTTTGGGTAAGTGTTGGGCGCAAGCATTTGGTTTTTTGTTTGTTTGTTTATTTGGCCTTAGAGTGTGTACTCAATTTAGCCGTCGGCAACACATAGTGACAATGTACACATAATTGAATAAACAAATACAGAAATGCATATTTACAAAAATAAAAAGCTTAACTGTTACAGTTTTGTACATAATGTTTTAAAAATTGAATTGAATTGAATTGGAAAATAATTAAAAGTGTCTTGGCTTACAATTCACACCAATTCAGAAATATCTTCATCAGCAAGACATATTTATAATTGACGTACACCATTAAAACCTACAGATTGTGACCAGTACTCTTGACGAACGACTTTAGTACACAAAAGAGAGGAAGCTGATTGAGGAAGATGGTAGCCCATACTCAGCAATATCTTCAAAAAGACCAACCCTTCACGGTCAAATTTGGAGCACATAAATAAGATGTGGTTGACATCAGCTTCCGACTGAGGATCACACTCACATGCTGGTGAACTGTAAACGTTGATCGGATGTAGGTGTTGTGGGAAAGAGGCATCATTGAAGCGGAGTCTTATGATGAACTACGGCTGCGTAGGAATCCGAGGTTGTAGCACTGCGTAATAACCGCCTTTTGTCTGTTGAGAAACGTTCCACATTTCCTGCCATTGTTGTCTTGCGTGATCCTTGACTGCTCGTAAGTAATCTGTATAAGGAAGCTGCAGATCCAGGACGGTGCCTAACGTTGCCGCTTGTTTGGCTAATGCATCAACTTCATCATTATAGAGGATACCAGAGTGGGAAGGTACCCACAACAAATGGATCGTCCGGCCCGTGCGTGTGCTGCGAATATATTCAGATATCACGTCCAAGATATAACTGTTGGTCGTTTTGTTCCATCGGCTGTACTGAAAGTTTTTAAGAACGCTTTGCGAGTCAGATACTATCAATGTCTTTGGGAAGGAAGTGCTAGAGACAAACTCAAGTGCTTTAAAAACTGCCACTGTCTCCGCCGGAAAAATAGAAGTGCTTGTGGGCAGTTTGAAGGTTTTGCGGATCTGGATCTGAGGGCAGAAAAAAGCGCATCCTGTACACTCTTCTTGCGGAATTTTGGAGCCGTCGGTGTATACACAAAGAAAACCCGGCCATTGTGCTTGAACGAGACGATTGAAGCCAACGTTGACATTAGTACTGTCCAGGCAGGTCGTACTTAAATAATGGACTGGGATCTGAGAGCAGAGGGTTTGAAGATCATATTCAAAAACAGGTAGATGCGTTGAACGCCGTATAGAATGTATGACAGGTGACCAAGTGTCAAAGCTGGCACAAACGGCTGGCACTTTATTCCTTCTGTGGGATGCAATCCACAGTCGATAAATGCAGTCTCTACTTTGATAGACGGAACTGTCCATAATGGCCATACCTTGAATGTAGAATTTGTCCGATAACATTTGGCGCCTAATGCTCAAGGGTATCTCCCCTGCTTCTATTAAAAGGGCGTTGGTGGGCGTCGATCGCATGGCTCCAAGACAGGTACGAATGGCTCTATATTGAAGAGTATTTAATTTGGAGAGATGAATCTTTGACGCAGTGTGGTAGAATTGACAGCCATAGTCTAATCGAGATCGAACTATCCCTCGGTACATGGTGAGTAAAACACTCTGGTGCGCTCCCCACCAGACACGAGTGAGTGATCTGATTACATTTAAACCTTCTTCACACTTGGTAACGGTGGATCGGATGTGGGGCGCCCAGCTTAACCGAGAGTCAAAAATCATCCCCAGAAATCGAACGTGAGATTTTATTTGGAAGGTGTACTTGCCACAGGTAATGTGATCTTCAGTGCGAGCTGTCGTCGACTTGGAGAAGGGAACGACTGCTGATTTGTCAGCCGAGATCTCCAGCCCATTGATAGAGGGCCACTCATCGATGTGTGCGATGGTTGTGGTTAATGCCGTTTTGGCCTGAAGATATGAAGCAGCAGTAGAATAAACACATATATCATCAGCATACTGTAGGATTTTTGTGGGGGGAGTAAGTATACCTTCTAGGTCGTGCGTATATATATATATACAGGAGAGGACTTAAAATTGCACCTTGCGGCAGGCCCTGGGAGACATAAAAAGGTCCGATCATGGTACCTTTGAAACGGACGTAGATCGTTCTTTGAGTAATCAGGGTTCTGATACCGTAGATCATACGTGAAGGAATTCCGAATCTTACCAGCTTGTCCAAGAGTATCGGTATTTGTACGTGATCATATGCACCCTTAACGTCAAGAAAAGCTGCCACTACTGTCTCTTTCGTTTGAAAGGCTGACGTGATATTCATATTAAACAAAAACAGGTTATCCATAGTCCCTTTGCCTTATCTGAAGCCGTATTGACTCCGAGGCAACAAATTACTTTTTAAATCCACCATTCTAGTCTCCTTTTTACCATTCGTTCCAGTTTTTTTTTGCAACACACGGCGACAAGGGAATAGGTTTATAATTAGTACCGACATTTGGATCTTTACCACGTTTGAGAATTGGAATTATTACCATGTTGATATGAGGTCTTTCTTCATCCAGTACTGATTAAAAATGTTCAAGAGAAAGTCTTTCGCTTCTATAGGCAGGTGTGCAAGCATAGAGTAATGTATGTGATCAATGCCAGGGCAACTGTCGCTCGATACTTTAATAGGTTCGTTGACTTCTTCTATAGAGAAAGGACGAAGGAGAACATGATAGCGCTCTTCTTCAGCAGGGAACCGATGGTTTAAAAATGGCACCGTGGGAGGAGCGATTGTATCTATGAATTCCTCTAACCAGGCCGTGGTAGCAGGAGGGGAGGAAGACAGTCTTCTTATTCTAAAAGCTTTAATTTTATGCCAGATGCTTGCCATACTGGTTTCATTATTTAGGGACAGGCAAATTTGTTTCCAACTGTCCTTCTTGGTTTTCTTCAGGAATTTGGTAACTCGCGCATTCACTTTTTGTACGGCCAAGAAGTTGTCCAATGAAGGATGCTGACGACAGTTTTTCAAGGCGAGTCGTCGCTTCGCAACATCCCGAGAGCATTCCGAATTCCACCAAGGAGGAGAACGGTGCTTCATTACTGTAACCTCTTTTATCTTAGGGACGCTGATGCCAGCTGCGACGTTCATAGCATTGAGTAAAACTGGGTATGCATCTTCGTCCCGTAAGTCACGTCTCGTATTTGCGAGTGCCCGCCGAACCGTTTCCTTATAAGAGGCCGAATTGGCTTCCTTGATTTTCCACGTACTATTAGAGTAACAGATGTGCGTAGTATCGACGTTGATGTTAATGTGAAACTCTATTGGGAGATGATCGGATCCCATTGAATCCTTTTTAACGCACCAATTAGATATTTCAGTAAAGCAGGGGGTGCAAAGAGTTACATCAACTGCGGAGGGTCTACGGAGAGGTAAAGTTATCACAGTAGGAGAGCTATCGTTGAGTATCACTGGGTTATTATCTTCGACAACGCTTACCAAGGTCCTGCCGTTCCTGTCTGTCACGTCTCCTCCCCACGCTACATGATGGGCACTTACGTCTCCAGCTACGATAAAGGGAGGACGAAGCTGACTTATTGTCTCCAGTCATCTTCCACGATACAGTTGTGGGGAGCGTTATACAACGAGACAACTGTAAAGGTTTTGTGAGCAGTTCGTATCTCCACAGCAACTAAATCAAGGTTGGTGACAGGTACGTGTAATGGGTGTTGTCGATGCGGCAGCGAACTTTTTACCAGTATAGCTACGCCGCCCCACCCATCGAGACGGTCTTCCCTTATTATAGAATAATTTTGAAAGCGAACAGTTCGTTCGAATTTGAACCAAGTTTCACATAGCAGATCGATATCAGGCTGACTTACGAACAGTTCTCGTTGCAAGCTTTCTCTATTAGAATTAGCCGATCTCGCATTCCACTGCTATACTTCTAAAGCCGCCATAATTTAGGGAGAGAGAGATTGAAATATGCCAGTAACGAGGTGCAGGATATCGGAATTGTTCATAGCACTATTTTGTCTCATGTTTTGCATGACGATATCAATCACATTTATTATCTTATCTATAAGTTCAGCATGATCTTGAGGCTGTCATTGATTCGGCGCTTGTGGGGTTGCTAATCTGTGAGCAGCAGGCTGGTATGGATTTTGGCTGATAGGAGTGAATGAATGTTGCATGGGATATAACAGGCTGCGGTACTGAGACCACTCACGAACGTTACTTTGGTTGTTTACTTGTGCCTGCCGCCGGGGAGGCCGGTAAGCGACGTGTGTCTGCTGGGGCACAGTTGCACACTGAGTTGCGTCCCAACTTCCGCGTTGTTGACTCTGCATGCTTGCGGCGGGCAGCGGCGGGAAGAGTTGTGGGTTTTGAAAGTCCGGAGAGCTCAAATTTGTTGGAGCAGGAATGATCGGAGCCGTCAAGTGATGTTGTTGAACCCCGGTGACGGATGCATAGGTTGACATACGAGCAATAGACAGCGCATCCCTGAAGTCAATGTTGTTGAACGTAGCTAATTCTTGAGCTCGTCGCTGTATATGGTATTACGGGCAGGAACGATCCGTGGATGCGTGTTGTCCCCCGCAATGAGCGCAAATACTGATAGGTGAGACACAGGATTCAACATTATGTGGACCACTACATTTAATGCATCTCATCTGAGATCGACATTGTTTGCTGATGTGCCCGTAACGAAGACAATTAAAGCACTGCCTGACAGTTGGTACATAAAAGATCTACGGGACATCTTGTTCCGTGAATAGACACGGCTTCTGGTAAGGTTTGAGACTCGAAGATTAACAAACAGGTCTGCAATTTAACGATTTGGTCTTTACCATATCTCTTCGTAAACCTCCGAACGCCTACAATAGGGAAGGGCGATTGTACGACTTCCAAAATCTCCGCTTCTTCAAGGTTGGTGTCTACTTTCCTGATTACTCCCAGCTTATGGACAAAAAAGGAAGGAATGTAAACTTCTGTATTTTTTGACTTTAATACCTCACTGGCAACTTGGAAATTAGCCTTGTCTGGGGTTTTCAGTTCCACCTTAACTTTTGTTTTTCCTGCTGAAGAGATGTTAAGGATAGAATTCTTCACTTCTGGCAAGGATATATGCAATAATTTCCCTAGTGCCATAGGGTGCAAGCAACCCAAGTTTTTGTCCAAACATTCCATATAAACTACGAATTGTCCCCTATCTGTACGTTTGTAAACGTTGAAAGACCTCGGAGTAGGTGCAGGTCCCACAGGAAGGGTGTTAGTTGCAGCATGTTGGTTAGGAGTGAGCCCAGAAGCAGTTGCCACAGGGGGGTCAGCTACGTTTGAAACGTCAGTTACAGGTAACAGTTGATTAGCGTCTGCTGTGAAGGTTTTGGAATTTCTTAAATCCAGACTGACCTCACTTTGTCGCTTGTTTCTCGTAGCGGAGAAGCTGGAGGAATCCTGTTCCGATAAATCCATATGCTCTTCTGCCGGCTGTATTCCAGATTCTTCCCGAACAACTGCTAACGAGTGGCTGATCACAGCCGTCGTGTTGCCCAATGTAGTTCCTGGAGGAGCTGGTAAGGGTGCTGCATCTGGATGGAGCCGCTGGGCAGTTGGTTGTTGTTGATGTTGTCCCATAGGGGCATCGAAGTCACCACCCCCTTCTCCATACACCCCACCATACATGGCGGGACTTGCCGTCACCGATAGTAATGTCAGGTGTTCATGTGCCTAACAGAAAACCGTACCAAACGAAAGCTGTTACGCGCGTGCAGTAGTAGGTAAACACAAGCGCCACGCCGGCCGCGGTGGCCAAGCGGTTAAAGGCGCTACAGTCTGAAACCGCGCGACCGCTACGGTCGCCGGTTCGAATCCTGCCTCGGGCATGGATGTGTGTGATGTCCTTAGGCTAGTTAGGTTTAAGTAGCTCTAAGTTCTAGGGGACTGATGACCTTAGAAGTTAAGTCTCATAGTGCTCAGAGCCAGCCACAAGCGTCACACGGAAGAGCAACCGCGTAGCACGTCTTAACACTTCCGCGTCTGCAAGCGAACTGAAGAATTTTGGGTTCAATTATAGAAACATTTGAAAATAGTTTAGAAAACTTGGAGAACATTTGTCTCACAGACTTTGCAACAATTTATGGACCGGTCAATATATCCACGGAATCAAAGCCCATTTATGTTGACATTGATGTCGCGGATGACACTGAAGGCGCCAAGATCGCACTTTTAGATGGCAAAACGAAGATGCAGAGAAGGAAGCACTCGGTAGTGTTTGAAACATCGCATAGGAGAATTAACTGCTGTAGAAAGTACCATGTCTAAACAGAGAAAGTTTTGAATAGTCAAATTTAAAAAAGAAGAAGAATTTTTACGTAGCAATAGCAACACTCTGATTAGAAGCTCTCAGGAAACATTCGACTGAAAAATAAATTAATAAATAAAAAATAAAAAAAAATCTTTGCTGGCAAGATCGGTTGCTAGCATAGAAAATCAGGAGGACAAGCATTGTGAACTGTGTACTGGTTTTCAAGCCCCTAGTATACTGGGAGGTAAAGACTGTAGCTACCTGCGTGAAACATTCGAAGCTACATCCGCTTCGGAGACTGATTTTGATGTGGACATAGACTCCAACATTCCAGTCGCGCTCAGAGGTATACCAAGCACACCTGATAAAACAAAATTTAATGCATTGAAGCACGTCACAGTAATTAGTAGTGTTTAATTTCGAAAAACTTGAGGGGAGTAAGAAACAATCGTGGTCGTTGTTTCCCTATTGTACTTCACACCAGGCATACTTCAACAATTTCGTAAAATGTGCTGATGGCAACTGACAATGCAGAGATGACTAAAGCTTAACTTTAACAGCAACATACAGTTATCTGAAAAATGACATACACTGTTGAAAAAGTATTTTGTTGAGAGACTGAATCAAGGTGTTAGGCTCGGGAGGAATCCGAATTATATTTCGTCGCCCTCCATGGTACGAGCTCAAAATAAGCAATGAATTACTTTCTGCGATTGGTACGAACAGGTTTCGGATGCAATGTTGAAAATAATTCTCTCCTATTTTCACAGATTTTGTTACATCCGTTACGAGATATTGCCGAGCAAACAGTAAAAACTTCAAAAACAGTTCAAGCACAGTTCATAGCCTACTTATCACAGTTCTCATGCAGTTGACTAGTGCTTCACATTTCACACATATCGCCATCCACAAGTAGTTCGCTGGTCGGTTAAAGTTCACAATTTCGCTTGTAACATCTCGCCTCATAATTCTAATGCACTTGAACTTCAAAGACTATCCCCAGAAGACTGAGGGAGAAGCGGCGATATATATACGTGCGTATGATAAATTCCTTCCCTCAAAAGTATTTCCTTTCGTCATAACTCCTCTGTATTACCAAAGATAACGTGTCACTGATATCATTTGTACTAAGACTGCAGTACACGCGAGGTGCCTCTTTCCTTCCACCGCCCAGAGTGGAATGCACACGTCCTAATAGAAGTTCTCACAACCTGCAGTCCTGTTGTTCCCTGCGCTGTAAACAGCTTGTAGGAAGTGAATCCGTAATCTTTCGGCTGTAAGAAACTCTTAGCGAGACACTGTTGTTTTAGAAATGATAAATTTCCAATCAGTCTGTTTCTATGGTATGCTACTCGCTTTTTATTAGCAGAACATGAGAAACTCCTCATTTATATTTCTTTTTACAGTCACAGATGAGTTCTATTCAACAAATTCATGATCTGCATATTTCTGTAGTTAGCATCACACTGTTCTCTACTACATATTAGTTTAGGCAGTCTTTATCTCGGTACCCGTACTGGACAAATTATTTGTCATCGATACCTCACACCACAATACATCTTACCACAGCTGCCTTCTCAAATGCTCTAAGAAGAGCTTCTTCAGCCAAATATGATGCTTACCAAGCCAGAAATATTACACAAACCCCTCCTTCCGAGATTTCCAAAAATTGGACTGTTCTCTCAGACAACAAACAGTTTTGGAAATAAACAAATTTGATTCAAATTTTTACAAATTTTTCAGTTACCATTTCTCAAGAGCCATTCTATTCCACTATACTTGTAATCTGTTATTGTTGTTTCAAAAGTGGAATCTTCTTTATAATTTTTCATTTTCAGATTATTAATCGACTTACATAGTCACTGACTCAAATATTTTGTGATTGAAAGAAACTAATTGTTACCCTCAATAAATTTGTGTATATCCTTATATCCCAAAATCGTTAATCTTTTGTTACACTTTGTATACTGAATATACTATTCTTTAAGTGGTAAACATTTTCAAATAATGTGATTATGTGTAAGTGCATCAGCGCACCTGATGATGGCAACGTGGTCGATTTCCGAAATATTGTGTCTTATGCACACTCATACCAGGCTGTTCACCCGAGCTTTATTTCGTCATTTTCAAATAATTCTGCACCTTAATGTTGTTAGTAGTATTTTTACAAATTACAGTCTGTCATTTTTGCTAAACTAATCTGTAGCAATCCTCTATCACCTAGTCACTCTTCAATTAATCATAAATTTTATAGTGCTCTTAACCTGCTATCGGCGCACTACCGTTCATTAAGTTCAACAAAATATTTTCCGAGAAGTTACACTCTTACACAATTATTATCCGTGTACAGCCGTCCCTTCAGTTTGATGAAACATACTTTACAGTTTACACGTCTTCAATATAATGTCGGCACCATGCAGCTATGCAATTGTTTATATGAATGCGTCATAAAGACGTCCACTTATCAGGGCTACAAATAAAGTAAACGCATCACCTACACATTTCACAAATACGAGGAGACGGAAGAAATTTACACACACATTTTACCAGAACATACGAAAGGAGCCCAAAACAGCAACCCATACTGTTGATTCTATTGCCCATGATGTGGTCTTGCGTTGTGATACTCCAGATATTCCAAAGTGGTGTTGAGATCAACCACTTTCAATCCATTCTCCCATCTCTAATCTCAGCATGCAGCTCCAGTACAATTCCATGAAACACTAGAAAATGCCTTAATTTACTAATGATTTTGAACAAATTTAAAATAAACACGTTTTCATGCATTATTACAAAATGGTTCAAATGGCTCTGAGCACTGTGGGACTTAACATCGGAGATCATCAGTCCCCTAGAACTTAGAACTACTTAAACCTGACTAACCTAAGGACATCACACACATCCATACCCAAGGCAGGGTACGAACCTCCGACCGTAGCAGTCCCGCGGTTCCGGACTGAAGGGCCTAGAACCGGGCGGCCACCGCGGCCGGCGCATTATTACGATATAAGTACATAATACATAGTGATTTTCTCTGATTTAGTGATTTGTAAACAAATCCGAAGCTTAACTCATACAATGACAGTGATTCATCATTGTTTTTGTTTTGGTCACAGCTATAGCTACTTACAGCAGGATCATTGCCCTTCATCTTCTTTAAGAGTTCTGCGCTTGCTCGCACCATCTGTTACTACCGAACCAGTTCCCAAACGAGTCACGCCGTTAGCCAACGTCACCTGCTACGCACTTTAAGTTTTATTTACGAAGTCACATTAGTGATTCACAGATACACCGAGGGGACCTTTTAGAATCTTACGTCAATATTAACGCATAACTTCTGAGTTAAGAAATCGTTGCTTCATTCCACAGTATGAAGTATTATTCCACCTATATTTGAGTGTCATTGTTGCTGCAAAAAGTACTAGTGGAACTGTATTTGTACAATGACAGTGTATTTTCTACTGACATTCATGTAAGAACATTGTGTGACTTTGTAATCTGTAGGGACTAAGTATTCTTAGCTAAATATTTGTTATTTGATTTAAAGTTTGTTCGTAACCGCAGTGACTGATTTGTATATCATATCTAAGGTTTTGCATAGAGTTAGGAATAGGCGATGTATTATCTTACACCTTTTCTTCGATCGCAACCTGTACCACGATACCTTTCTTCCAAGACTGAGTATTAAATCTTTTTTTTTGTAAACGGAACGTGCTCCATTCACGTAAATAGCATTTACACCAGACGCAACGCAACGCATGCACGCAACATCTTACATTTATTTTACGTAAGCATTCCAGGTAGGGCGGCGGTGATGTAAGGTTTCAAGGCACACGACAGCAGGGACGACATCGTGGTAAATCAGCCCTATCACCACATAAACTCACAGTTTTCGAGTTACCACTTAGTGTATTCACAGGAGACAATAAAATCTGATCCAATCCTAAGGGGATCTGCGAGCAACAATGTCTAGCACTTACAGACTATGTAACACCAAGTTATCGGTTCATATTCAAGTTCCACATTCACTTGTGTTACTTTAGAGTAATCCCCATCCCCTTTTCCACCATCCCTCTTTCCCTTTCGTTGTCGGCTGGAGTGGCCGTGTGGTTCTAGTCGCTACAGTGTGGAACCGCGTGACCGCTACGGTCGCAGGTTCGAATCCTGCCTCGGGCATGGATGTGTGTGATGTCCTTAGGTTGGTTAGGTTTAATTAGTTCTAAGTTCTAGGCGACTTATGACCTCAGAAGTTAAGTCGCATAGTGCTCAGAGCCATTTGAACCATTTGAACCACTCCTTTCCTTGCACTTTGTGTAAGCTTTTCCATCTCCTATTTCTATTCTAAAGACAAATGGCGTATTAGTGGGTCACATTCAGTGTCTGAGGGTGTATTGCACAGCATAAATCGACTGTATAATTTAGAATAAGCGAACGGGTATAGTTTTGAGTGGATATGAGGGCTCCATATCAAGTTAGTCTCTGAAGATTCTCTGCTGCAGGTCCAAGTATTCAACACCTGTGCTGTGTGTCGAAGTCTAAAAAAAAACGGGTTCTACCAATGACACTACCACTATACCGTCTATTTTGTCTGCTACTTCTTATCCCATGGACGCTCAACACAAAAACAGTTGAATAATAAAATGTATAAAATGGCTCTGAGCACTATGGGACTTAACTGCGGAGGTCATCAGTCCCCTAGAACTTAGAACTATTTAAACCTAACAAACCTATGGACATCACACACATCCATGAACAAGGCAGGATTCGAACCTGCGACCGTAGCGGTCGCACGGTTCAAGATTATAGCGTCTACAACCGCTTGGCCACCACGGCCAGCAGTTGAATAATAGCAAAAGGTCGCGCCAGCTGTGTTCCCTGACGTAAATGAAAATTTGTGCCACCAGTTAAGAGAATAAATTTTAATATAATTTGGCGAAGAAATACTGAGTACGACTACAGTCTTCTCTATGTAGTAGAAATAAAGAAATAAATACAGCCCACTGAATGGAACACACACACAAACACACACACACACACACAAACACACACACAGAGAGAGAGAGAGAGAGAGAGAGTGGGAGGGAGAGAGAGTCCTGACAGAACAAGTACCATTAATCTTTTCAAACAAATTAAGAAAGCTCTGAGCTTCGTTTCAGTTAGTGCGAAAGTACACAGGTAGGTTACTGCTTGGGTGAACTAGAAACTTGGAATGATACTGTAAAACGCGCAACATAAATAAGATTAAAACATTAGCTGGTGCTTAAAGTTCCAATATCAATAGAAAGAATTCCAGACCCAGCTCCTGGCAGATAACAATATCTACTGAAGTTGATTCAAAATTATTCGGAAGACGTCACCACATTCCTTCTCAAGCGAAGTGCTACAGAGTGATTTTGAAAAACATTCCGTCGGTCTTCATAGACTTGTGATTCACAGAAAAGCGTCTTCTTACGTTATTCTACTTATTTGTGTGTGTGTGAAATCTTATGGGACTTAACTGCTAAGGTGATGAGTCCCTAAGCTTACACACTACTTAACATAAATTTTCCTAAGGACAAACACACACACCTATGCCCCAGGGCGGACTCGAACTTCCGCCGGGACAAGCCGCACAGTCCATGACGGCAGCGCCTTACACCGCTCAGCTAATCCCGTTCGGCTCCACTTATTTGTCAACATCGAACAGAATTCAGTAGATTTTCGGGATTGCAACTGGATAATGTCGACTTCCTGCCACGAGATTTCGGCTGACAACCATTCATCCATCCTCATGACAGTGTTTTGCACTGGAGACTGCTAGTTCACATCGCTACCCTTATAGCAAAAGATAGTCATGAAGGCGCATGCGTAAAGACAGTTACTATTTGACCGACCTGTGTCGAATTAGGCGCCCTCTTAAAATAGAAAGTTAGCAATGTCAACTAGCAATCTCCAGCTCAACACACACACCTGATGGCTAAATGGTTATCAGCTGGTGTAACGTGGCAGGAAGTCGACGGTATCCGACTGCAATCCCCTAATGTCATGGAATATTCATTACAACGGGAAAATTTCTAGAATCACAACAAGATATCTTAAAATAATCCAAAAAAAGCAAAAAGTGGGCACCTGTCACTTCCAACATGCCGAAGAAATATTTGAACAGCTGTCAAGCTGTTTTAGATGTTGTTGTCACAGAAGAGAAATATTTGAACAGCTGTCAAGCTGTTTTAGATGTTGTTGTCACAGAAGAGTTATCGCCTACTTATATCAAGTGAAGGTTTGACAGTCGACCACAAGCTTTGCAAATTGATTTTAAATACCTACAGAAGCACAAACATCTATATACCAATGTCCGTTCTGTCAATTTCCAATCATTCGGAATTTCAAAAATTGTTGCCTTAATGCCGTCGTCAAAAACAATGAAAAAAGCAGGAAGACGATGAGCGCTGCGTTATGAACCGCCTTTACGGAGAGTAGAAGAAAAAGAAACGTCTACGCATATCTTCAACTTTCCATACAGTGGTAAACTTGGGCGTTCACGAGAGGACATGTACGCAACAACTGCAGTTGCTGCTGTTTGCGCAACAGACTTGAGACAGATCAGATCATGGTGAAGGCTTAATTTCGATGTCATTTTATGGAGAGCAGGTGCCACTTACAAAAATAAGCGACAACAGACGGGTCACGATGTGTTTATGAATCTTCAAAGCAACATCGCAACAATATGTGGAGCTTTTCTCTCCTTTTCTAGTCTAGACGGAGAATAATTGTCTATCAATTGCTTCAAAAGTAGTGAGGTGTCAGAAGACGGTATGAAAACCAAGTAATGGATGGGATATTGCTGCCCATGAACATTTCAGTGACTATCTATTAACCACTGGTTAAAACATGACTGGGGCTTTGTATCGCAGTCTTACAGCATTACGTCATAGACACGCATATCACATTTCATGTTTGTTACCGTTCGATATCTTTCTTAGAAACTGGTATGGTGATTCGTTTCTCACTGGAAATTGTGTTTCCATGATTAAAAAAAGAATTCCGTCAAATACAGAGCTCAAAATAAAATGATTTTCATTGTTCGTGTCAGGCTAGTTGATGCCCATGCAGATGCTGTTTCAGACTTCGCTGAAATTGGAACTGTTTCTGACACATCTGATGAGGACGGAACCGCCATTGATAAACAAGTTCTGCTACAGAGGAAAGAATACCGTCCATCATTCATTGAAGAAATACCGCACGGAAAAGAGAGAGAAACGAGGCAGTTTGTCACACAAAGTAAAATAGGAAAAATATTATATTTGGAAGAACATACATTCGAATATCTTAATACAAACAATAGAAATGTATTCGCAAATTAACAAGAAACATTAATAATGCCCTATGAGTATTTCCAGCACCAAGTTATGGGTAGCGATAAATAAATCTGTTCCAGTGAGTATACTTTTTACGATCACAGAAGAGATGAAGAAGTGTGCGTGAATATCAGCAGCAAAGTCTTGAGCAAAATCAGCGTTCCAGGACCTAGATCATCAAACGTGGTGAAGCTCACAATTCACATTTTGAACATACGTTCTTATTAAACGTGCTAGAGAAACGTGTCAAACTACTTGATCATAATGGCGAATCATTTAGGACCCTCTCCCTAGCTCCGCACCTCCAGCCCATTTGACCTTTTCTAGACAGCGCTGTCAGCTTGAGATCCTGACACTGAGTGGCAAGGTGGTGTCATCAGACTCCCTGTTCATGTGAAATGGTACTTATTTATTTTCTTACTGTCGCAGTTTGAAGACAGATGTACTGAGAGAAGACGTTGTCGACTACGTGATGCGTTCTGGATCTCGGATGAGAGATTCTCTGCACGCTCATAGTGTGCTCTGAATTAAAGATCCTACTGAGTTGTATTCATCTGATGGACTCATGGACACTGGAAAGATAATGCACTCCAGTCTTGCAAAGCATGATGGACTTTGCACCAACTGATACAGAAGTATCAGTCACACACTCATGGAAATATATGCAGAAAAGGGACAAAACTGTTCAGATTCGATTTTAGTCACGAACCTAGAGAATACAACACTCCTGAAAACTGATAAAATAAAAAACATGAGCACTCATTTTTTCAGTTGCAAAAGAGAAACAGACGTGCAATGGTCAATTAGTACAAAGTTGACATTCTCAAGGAATGCCAAGTAACCAGCTGGTTCTGAGATTGTTACGGCCATCTGTATTTCGAAATACATTGTCAAAGCTGAGAAGCCTTAACCTGCAAAAATATTCTACCCACTGTAAAAACAACTTTGTGGAAAGAAGACAAAAATGCAGCTCTTATTGAGCTGTGGTAAAAATTGGTGTTTTGAAGAGCGCGCCGCAGCACGTAGTGTGAGCATTCGCCCTCCGTTTCTGGCGGTGGCGGCGCTGTGACAATCGCACCTTTGGTGTCTCCCTCTGGTGGAAAAAGGGAAAGGCTGCCTATTCATGAGCATTTAAGGGGCGCTATGAGCTCGCCAGTGAGTCTGTCTGGGTCAGTCTCTCGTCCCCAGCTTTCCAATCTGTCTCTCGTCCGCATTCGTTAGGCAGTTAGTGTCTGTCTGTCGTTCGGAGTGCTAGTATGTCTGTCGTTCTGATGAACCATTAAAGCTAGCAAAATGACAGTCTTTCCAATCCGCCAGTAAGGGAACTCAGCGAGTGGTCGTCCGGTTTGGGCTTAGTTCCTGCACCTGAGTCTGCGTGTTAGGCCGCCAGTCAGCTCGAGTTTGCTCAGACAACGGTCATTGGCGGTTGGATCGATCGGTTGGTCGGTCGCGCACTGAGACACAAGATGACTTGTCCGTCTTGAGCGTCGGCGCATGTGAGGTCACCACGTGAGTCCAGTGGGCCGCGGCGTATAGCGAGCGGTAGTGACTTCGTGATCGACACGAGAGCAACGGGAGTCAACTCACGACATCAGTCTGGCCGGTGCGAGCTGTGATGCCGTGAGACGGGAGATCGGCGCGCCTTCCTGCGTCTGTTGAAGCAACTGGCAGCGGATGGTTCGGGAGAGCGATTTGAGGGTGCTGCACCAGGTCTTCTCGAGAAATCGTAGTTTATTTGAAGTTAAGGGATTGGTGATATGTTGTTTGATTTACTCTTGTTAAATTTTACTTGTTTTCTTTGTGAGGTAATCAGCCGTTTGCTTTGGGGTTGTCCCACAATTCATCTCCGTTTGCCCACCCGTGGGATGTTGGTTGTTTAAAAATTGGGTGGTCTCTTTTTGCCTTGTGAGTAGCGGCGGGTTAGAGCAACCTGCGGTTCCGGTTGTTCGGTTATCTCCCTATCTATCTACCGTACGTTAGTAGCTGCCTCTGTCCCGTTTGTCGGATTTGGTGTGTCAACGAATTTATTGCTAGGAGTATAACGGCCTGATACCTGAAATATGTTTTGATCTTTCGAAACTTTGATAATATTGCCTATTATCTTGAGAGGTGGTATCTGTGTACTGTAGAGCATGTTAACTATTGTTTGGCCAACCTTGTAGAATTTTATATAAGATTGCATTTCATGGGCTTTAACTTAAATGATCATTATAGTATACAAAGGTGCCATTCTTTCATCGTAAGACTTTTCTTAGAAGTTAAAATGAAGTTCCACCTTCGGTGGCAAGGTTAATATTTTAATTGTTAGTGTTTTGTACCATTTCCATTCCTCCTACGTGAGGTTCATAGTTTGTGTACTTGTGTAAATTGTTAAAACTCTTAGTTTAAATTTATCCGCTGTGTGGCAGATTTGCACCAGTGTAGTCTTTCAGAGGCTGTTGTGAGCGGTCGTAACTACGGCCGTGTCAAAAGGGAGCGGCAAGGTTCTCTGCGCGAAACCTCATACACTCAAAACTTGTTTCTTTCTGCCTCTGAATAAATTGTAACTTTGCCAGTGAGCTGGATTGAGTGTGGGCACTGATAGTCCGTGAAGTTCAGGCATTACCTTTTGGTTTCAAACTTCTAGTAGCTCTTTGGTTGTCAACTTTGATCATCTTATGAGGCTTAGGTCGGTACCTTTGATATATAGAGGGTGCTTTGTGATTAAAATTTTAAATCTCTTTCTTTTAAGAAATGCTTTTAGGCACTATTAAAGTGAATAAAATTCCCATTTGTTAAAAGGAACTTGGCTATGATTTCATCAGTTACTCCCTGGCAACTACTTCCATGCTTACTTAGTGTGATTAAATATGTTAATGTTCTTGATGAATCGCTAGTAAATAAAATAAATTCGTAAGAACTGTCTTTGAAAGTAAATCACGGTTCAATTGCATTATAATGGATGAATGAATGTTCACTGTTCTCACGAGAAATGTTATCGACAGGTGAGCAAGTAAGTCAAACCAAGGCCAAATAGTGAGTCTGGTGATTTACATGTTGTTCTCATTGGAGACTTGTTTCTCTTGTAGCCCGTTCTCTGCTCGTGGATTTTCTAGCACCCGAACCTTTTCGAGTGTATTTTTAGTCTCTGGCACCTCTTCACTTTCATTTAACTCCATCAGAGTATGCGACAGTACGATAGTGTCTTCACTGAAATGCTTAATCAACTTCGCGAACGCAGCTTCACTCCTGATGAAATGGAGCTCCTGTACGATATATTTATTTCCGAAGTTATTTTGTGACCGGCAAGCGTGAAGCAGTTCCTTGACATCTATACAAAAAATTGTCAGTGTATTGCCTGCAAACAGCAGAAGCTCCGAGAACTCGCTGCAAACATTTATAAAGTTTGAGCCATCATACATACTCTGAAACCCCTCAGGCTTAAGGAAAGCCAGCGATGAAAAAAGATCTGTAGTGTCGCTACCCAGTCTTTTAGCAAACGTAATGAAGTGCAGTGGAAAGCCACCGTAAAGTATTGCATTAGTAACCAGAGGCTCGCAGCCACTGTGTGGCGACGTATTAGTCGGAATAACAGGTACGCGATATTGCGAGAAGGGGCTAGCCACGCATAGTCGGAAACTGAACCACGAAGAGGTAATCTGATGGGTTGATGTCACCACACCAGTCTCTTGTTATCGACGCCATGACTGGACTGCAGGTTTTAGGTGACCAAATGCGCCTCACGGCAATATAAAAATGCCTCAGCTTTGAGACAAAAGCATTCTCGTCACCACAGTGCAGCACCAGCACCACTACGCCAGAGCGACGACACACAGCGAAACGACGGAGCATCACCAGCAACGTTCAATGCGTTGGAGGCCGGTCTAGGCCTGTTGCTGCCAGCTCCAAGTTCCTCACAGGACTTAGTGCCACAGAACCATCATGCTTCTGTCCTCACATGCTGTCCCCAGCACTGAGTCAAAACCCCCATTCCCCCGGGGCTTGCAAGGAAATGGCCCAGTACGACATGCCAAAAACTTACATCTACATTTACATCTACGTGATTACGCCACTATTCACAATAAAGTGCCTGGCGTAGGGTTCAATGAACCACCTCCAAGCTGTCTCTCTACCGTTCCACTCTCGAACGGCACGCAGGAAAGAGGAGCACTTAAATTTTTCTGTGCGAGCCTTGATTTCTCTTATTTCATCGTGATGATCATTTCTCCCTATGTGGGTGGCAGCAGAATGTTTTCGCAGTCGGAGGTGGAAACTGGTGATTGAAATTTTATGAGAAGATCCCGTCGCATCGAAAATCGCCTTTGTTTTAGTGATTGCCAATCCATTTCACGTATCGTGTCTGTGACACTATCTCCCCTACTTCGTGATAATACAAAACGAGCTGCCCTTCTTTGTACTTTTTCGATGTCATCCGTCAGTCCCGCCTGATGCGGATCCCACATCGCACAGCAGTACTCCAGAATAGGGTGGAGAAGCGTGGTGTAAGCAGTCTCTTTAGTAGACCTGTTGCACCTTCTAAGCGTTCCGCCAATGAATCGCAGTCTTTGGTTTGCTCTACCCACAATATTATCTATGTGATTAGTAACACCTCCGTTTATTTCGACCGACCTGATCTGATCGAATAGCAGCCCAATAATTAATATTAATGTGACCGTGTACCTAATGGGGCTGGCAATCGGAATTGACTGCTACGGAAGTTGTTACTTTCCAGTTCGTCCTTCTCAATACTGTAATAATGAAATGTCTGGTAACAAGGAAAACACCAACACAGTTCCGATAATTACGAACTTATAATCGTCTCAAAAACACAAAAAGGAGGAGACAGCCACTGCCTTCGTCATACATATCGAATTACGGCTAAATCTCGGCACAAGCTTCTTCATTTTTCATTATCGTCACCCGCTAATCCATCACTGCAATCCAACACAGCAATCCAACACTGCAATCCAAGGTGATGCCGGCGCGGTAGACGCGAAACCAAAATATCGGCACTAGAAATGTCACTAATCACTTTCGTAACAAAACTTCTTCACTTTCCCGGTATTATTCTAGAACAAAGGGGTCAAACCACGGCGATGGCGACTCCCTTTGTCGTTAAAGCCTCGCATTACAACAACTGGCTGTGGGGCGGCGGATAAGTTTGTAAAAAATATAATTTTCTGCATAAATGATTGCATGTTGAATCAGTTTCTAGCTTTTAGAATGTTGTTATTGCTGTCTTTTGCCGTTCTCAACACTGGCTCTCTATTTACTCCGTGACCCCCAGAAAGTGATTTAATAAAACTTGGAGCCAGTAAATAGATATCCTAGTGCCCACTTTACCTGAGAAAGTTCTTATAGCTGCAGCTTATAGTTCTGAGGAATTAGGAGATTGTCCGGGATTTCTAATCAAAAACGGTTTTCCAAAATAGTTGAGTATATTCTGAAATTCACTGATAAACAACACAAGTATCCCTACAACCTAACTAACAGAACAGTTCAGAGTCTAATGCGCTGATGCAACTATAAATGTCCGAATCAAATGTTAAAAAGAATGCTCGCCAAAATTTGATGAAAATATTTCATCAAACGCCACGCTAAATATTTGGTAGAATGACTGTCCCGCGACGGCACGTGAAAATACGACAAAACGCAAACTGAAGCTAGATAATGAAAATCATTCCAGAATTAACACTTCACATAAAATGTTTTCATGGTTCCGCATATCTCTAGTAACTTAATACGGCACCCGAGGCTGTTTGTAGCAGATACACTGATGCGACGCGATTACTGAGACAGATGGCGTGTCATTCAGCGTCTGGAGAGAACTGGGGCCTTGCTTCCTCGCGCAGTGTTCTTATATATAAAGCCGCGGTGCGGACGGCTGAGGGAACGCCCGATCAAATCCGCTCTCCCGACTAGCCGCTGGGCTAGTAACGCACCACTTCAAGTTACATAATAATTTATAGCTTCTTTGGCTGATGGCCGAAGAATCTCTTAATTTAAACGTGCATTCAGCACGCAGGTAAGTATTGATAATAAAATTTTGACGTGGCTAAGTTAAATACTTTAGGCGAGAGAATTAATTTAATTGCCCTGCACGCACTAGATGAGCTCTGAACTGGCCCTGTTGAGATCCGCTATCGCTATAATTTTATAGGTATTAAAAAGAAACTTTACACATCTTCATAATCATAGCGGACCTCCAACCTATTTAAATCTAAACATCCTAGCCTTATTTACTAGCCTACTTAATCTATCTTGCTTCCTTCAGTTTTGAGATGAAAACCACAAAATCATGAATTTCCACTAAAGTCTTAATTTGTGAAATCCAAAGTACTGTTTTTATTAAATCATTATGAAAGATGAATCTAAATATAAATTTTGAAGTCTCTAGCTCTTTTCTGTTGCGCCAATGATTTTTCCAGAAAAACGTCCAAATCTCGGAAATGGCTGAAGTTATCGAACTGATATTTAACACACATTAATTTAGTATTATTTCTGACATGCTAGAAAAGTTTTAGGTTCTTTGCTTGATTTTTAAAGTATTGCGCAACATTTATGACGTCAGAGCTAGTTACAGCAGACTGGCTGGCACATAATGGAAACTGATGTGAATTTACAACAGCGTGAGTAGGCTGCTTCCCTACATCACCCTCTACTTAAATTTTTTGTTTATGAATGTTAATGAATGAAAAAAAAATGTAATTACAAAAAGGGAAGCAAGAGTACAGTTTAACTCCCTATGAAAAATCAAAATTGAAATATAAACCTGGAGAAACATTAAAGAAAACTGATTACCTACATTAATTATTTAAATTGTAGGCATGTTCACTGTCTTGTAAACAATGTCATTACTCAAAATTTTAAGCAAAGTCAATGAAATATTTTGGCATACATATTGCCTTAGACAAACAAACACATACAAATTAAAAAATTATAAAAATCTTAACTACATTAAATACATTTTTACATACACAAATTCAAAGAAAATAACATGACACATAAACAGATGATTATCTCTTAGCAGTCTTTTCTAAACCTGAAAGAAAAGTTCACAAATAATTTTTACACACGTGGTTGTAGCCGCTTTGGCTGGCGTCCTACACTTCCATTCACAAGGGTAGAGGAGGGGAAGTTGCTATGGTGTGCGTCCTTCACGTTCTCTCTAAATTACATGGGGGAAAGGGGAGGGGTCACTGTGAGTTGTGTCCAAGTCACTCCACACTTTCACGCAGCTACCAGGCTGCCATTATGTGGTTTGTCCTGTAGAACAAACAAAAAGAGTGCCTCAGACTCTGTTCACTT
Organism: Schistocerca serialis cubense; assembly: GCF_023864345.2. Taxonomy (NCBI): domain Eukaryota; kingdom Metazoa; phylum Arthropoda; class Insecta; order Orthoptera; family Acrididae; genus Schistocerca; species Schistocerca serialis. The sequence goes on along the minus strand of NC_064643.1, from coordinate 736,150,014 downwards.
AATATCTAAGGGTGGGTCACAATGAAATGGGGATATATACATTTTATCTTCCAATATGTTACTGGAACAAAGTTAACAGAACTTTTTCAGTATTACTCTCACGGTTACTTAACTGTCATAAAATCGTTAAACAAATGGCTCAAAACGCCTTTAGTCATGTATTAGAGAAAATTTATGCTCCTAAGGCATATAATCATAAATCATATTTAATCTGAATTTCTTATTTCTGGGCCGGAACACTGAACCAATGCTCGGTACATTCCTGACAAATCTGCATTTTATTTACTTAACTGACTCATCTTTGATTACCTTATTCTTAGAGATAGTATGAGTATGATTAGTGGTTGTTTTCTCAGCTTCCATGTACATGTGAGTAACTTTTGGTAATAGTACAGTTCTGAGTGTTCAAAACACACTACGTTTAGTTGACTACAAAATCCACTTGTTGGTCCTCTGCTGTTGTCAGTTCCACATCTGCAATTAGGTACTTACTTACTTAGAAGTGTATTTATGCTGAGCTAAAATAGTGTTTCACGTCTGTCAGTATGTTATTTATTTATTTTGCTAGTGTATGTACTTATTTAACACTCACTCTATTAATATTTAAAGCATAGGATAGCACATTGATTTCATATTCATAGTGTATTGCAGCTGATTAGTTTGCTCACGTGGCAATCCATTTCCACTCGATCGGACGCTGAAACCTCAGGTAGTCTCTCTCAGACCTACCACTAAACTGCATCAAATAATTATGGACGAGCGTAATGCTAAATTCCTTAAACCTATAGGACACCATGAGCTGCTCTGTCTCATCTAACATAAGGGTACCTATGTTCGCATTCACGCCTCCAACTCCTAACCTCAATACGTGTAGGTGTATCCTGTCACACACTACACTAAAATAATGGCCAGCTCCAACCTTATAAATACTTCAGGGACGTGTCCTTCACGTCTCAACCACAAACACTGCTCAATTCTATTACACTGCCTTTCCTTGCTACACCAGGTGAGTTTAATCTTACAACTTATCTGCATATTTTTCATAACACTAAGCAATCTCTTTCTTACTATTTATTAGTTAGCTCTAATGCATACACTAGGTTTCACTACCACTTCAGATCCTGCTTGTACATGAATTCATATATCTTTTTAAATTACTGGTGGTGGACCATTTCCAATAAAACAACACTTTGTACTCACTATATTACCAGTGTACTATACATAATTGTTACTCAAATACATTTTTTATCTTAATTACGTCATACTTCTCTATTGTTTGTCACTATTAGGTTTATCACATTAGGTATTTTTCTTCACTAATCGGTAGATAGAATGGTTACATAATTCAAGGCTTGACAGCCATGACAGAAAATTTTCATGTCTGGAAAGAAGAGGTCGAAATTTTTGAGGACAGGAAAGAGGAAGAATGAGTGAGATTTTAAATGGGAAAGAAGATCTCACACAGCTGGGACTGCACAGCTGCCACACTGTGTAGAGGTTACAGAACAACCTCCTCCCTACAGCATTCAGTGGCTACCTATGAATTTGCCAGGTCGATCTGAAAATACCTTATGATGCCTTTTTAGAACCTGTCTCAGTTCTTCCTTTTGATTGGCTGAAATCTTCTCGATTTCCTGCAATTTAGCTTCTATCTTGTCTAACATAATTGCTTCTTCTTCTTCTTCTTCTTCTTCTTCTGTGTTCAGCTTACTGTTACTAAGATTAACATCCTCGTCCCAATACCTCCTGTTTTTCAGAACTCGTATAGGCAGCTCCCAAGTTTCATGATCAGTTACTACATGTTTATCACTAAAAGGTACTATAATTACTCCGGTTATTGGCAAGACCATTTTTAACTGGCTTCTTTCAAAATCAACAACACTCTGATATTTCGACAAGAAATCTATGCCAATTAAAACCTCAATACTGAGATTGTTTACAATTAAACATGGATGATCAATTAAATTACCATTAATGTTAAAGGGTAGTAAAGCTTCTTGCTTTACCGTTTTTGAAACCTTGCCAGTAGCACCAATTATTCTTAGTCCTGATACCCTCATTACAGTAAGTTTGTCTTTACCAGGTAATGCATCAAAGAAGGATTGAGATATTGCACTCACCTCACTTCCACTGTCTAAGAGACAACGTACATTGATACCCAACATATTCACTATTATTATAGGGTGGCTTATTCTAGGTTGTACAGGTGGTTCCTCAGATTCATCTAGTAGTTCCTTTCGGATTTGTCTCCAACTAAAGTGATCAACATCTGTCTTCATTACATTTAGGTCACAGTGTGTAGGGGTTTCCTGAATTACATTTTCAGCTGCCTTTTCCAGTCGGTCTATTAATTTTAAATCGAAACACCGCACGACTTCATTACATTTAGTTTGCTGAACATGACCCAAATTACTGTAGTCTGAGCGATTCTGCGCCTCCAGACCGGGCATAACATTAGTTACAGCTAAACCACTTTCACCATTATCGTCGGTTTCCTTCTCAAGTGACAACTGGTCACAGCCACTGGGTTCATCGACCCCAAACTGCCTACCCTCTACATTCCCACTTATCTCCTGTTCTAAATCTATTAGTACATTATCAACATCCTGCACAGGCACTTTAGATAAGAGCACATCATCCTCATCGTAAATATAAGCATGAATTTCTTCTGCTTCTTCACCTGACAATTCAATATTTTGTAGCTCTTCCCTATCGTTACACTGCTGCACTTCTCTTTCTCTTCCCACTTAGACAGCGTCTCTAACACGGTATCTATCAAATACTGTGAGTGATCTAATATTTCTGTTGTATCCTTAGGTGCTACCGACTCTTCCTCCACATGTTCAGTCTGAGTATTCTGATCTGTCTTACCAATTCCCTTAACTACTGGCTTAGGAAAAGTAACCGCCTGGTGAGCGCCAGTGTCCTCATAGACGGGAACTAGTTTTCCTGCCTCGGCATACTACGGTTTCCTTTAGTTTCATTATAGTTAGCTGGCATAGCCTTACTTTCCGTACTGTTGTTTACATGCGTATTTCTGTTTGGAACAAAATTATTATCCCTTGGACGCCATTGTTGGTTCTGATAATTATTTCCCCAATTCCTACCTCTCTTAGGATTACGAACACCTACTGTTCTGATGTTTACATTGCCATTTTGCTCGTTCTTAAAATTACTACTATTATTGTTATTGGCATTTCTGTTATTACGTGCTTGCTCCTCATTGGCAGCAACACGTTCTACACGTTCCAAATACTCAATGAAACGATCCAGATTGTCTCTAGGGGCTGATATAATTCTAGTTTGCCAGTACCATGGCAGTTTGGCTTCCAGACCTAGTATAATCATTTCTGGTTTTAGCTTTTCCGCCAAATGTGACAAACATAAAATCCATGACCTAGCAAACTCTTTAATTGATTCCTTGCCTGCATTGAAGCGTTTCCCACTCCAAAATTCTCTCAACACTTCATTTTGCTTATTGCTAGACCAATACTCATTAATAAAAGCTGTTTTAAATTCTGCTAATGTTTTACACTTTAACATAACATCAGCTGACCAACGCATGGCGTCACCTGCTAAATGGCTTCTAATAAATGAGATTTTCTCTCGCTCAGACCAAGTTGGTGGAATCACATCTTCAAAATCGTTCCAGAAATCTAGCGGGTGGATATTTTTATCTGGATCGAACCGCAAGAACTGCCGACACCCGATAAAAGCGGCGTTTGCAGCTACAACTTGTTGTATACTACCATTACCAGAAGTTACTGAAGCTACTTTACTTTCAATGTTAGCAATGTTAGTACTGATATTTTCTACTTTCATTTCAACATTATCTACTCTTTGCACAATATGAGTAGTGTCAGTTTTGATTGCTTCTACTTCTGCTTGACATATGTTTACTTTTATATTAACATCTTTAAATCTATCTGAGCACAGTTCAGACTCCGCCTCGATCTTTTCTGTTAACTTGTGTTCCAGCTTCACATCTTCCATTTGGAAGTCTTTGCGAACCTCAGCGACTTCGGATTTTATTGTCTTATACATTTCAGAAAATTGTTGAGCAACCTTTTTCTTAATATCCTCATGATTGCAATCAATTTTATAATTCAAACTGTCTAGATCCTCTTTCAATTTATTGCAACCAGCCTTGAAAGTATCGTCCATTACCTCCAATCGTTTATTAAAATTTGTTTGGCTGGCCACAATCTCAGACTTTAATTCAGCATTACTGCTTTTGACCTGTTCACTTATTTCAGCCTTTAATTCAGCATTATTGGATTCTAACTTATTGTCCATTGCCTCAAACCGCATATTAAAATTTGTTTGACTGGCAGCTATTGCTTGTAATATAACATTTAGATGAACAGCCCCAGCATCTTTGGGTTGCTCACGAGCTGGCTTTTTATCACACTCAGGTGACGAAAAACTAGCTCCAACACCAGAATCATCAAAACTACATGAAACTTCTGACTGATTAGTCATATCTAACTTCTCCTTCTTAAACTCTACCATTTCTGATGACTGTTTCATTTTTAATTCATCAGAGAAACTATCATCCAATAAATTTACAATTTCTACTTTCCGCTTTACTACAGGGGTCTCTATTATGGAATCATTGCCCCTTCCCACACTACTGTCAGGAGACAACACTTCATATTTCACTTTAACATTACTACTTTCATGCATATTTACACTCGAACCGTTGTCTGTATTTACAGTTCCCTCAACAGACATAGGTTCTAATTTAAGTTTAACCTCAGTTTCTTTTGGCGGTTCCATCGCCAACAGTCTTTTAGTGCAGGTTAGTAAAATTTTTAACAGCTTTTTACTTAACTTAGTTCCTTCTGCACGACGTATGGCGTTGCCGGCGCGGCGTACCAGGATTCCTGATGCGACGTGGCACGTTGAGCTGCGGACGGCTCTCCGACGGCTGTTGTGTGTTTGCGTGGCCCGCAATTGCAGGCTCTGCGCCGGCTGCTCCAGGGGACGACTGCGGTGCGGCGAGACTGGCTTCTCGCGATGCCGGCAGCACCGCTAGACTCAGTGCCAGCTCCGTCAATCCAGATGCGTTGTTAATCCAATTGCGTCGTCCACATGCACACGTAACACATTCACTGTCTTATACTCAGTTGCGTGTCGCATTTCACTCGCGAATCCGAATAGTTAAAAATCACTTTCACTTCCTTTAGTTTCCCGGCCGATGCACCATATGTGGGGCGGCGGATAAGTTTGTAAAAATATAATTTTCTGCATAAATGATTGCATGTTGAATCAGTTTCTAGCTTTTAGAATGTTGTTATTGCTGTCTTTTGCCGTTCTCAACACTGGCTCTCTATTTACTCCGTGACCCCCAGAAAGTGATTTAATAAAACTTGGAGCCAGTAAATAGATATCCTAGTGCCCACTTTACCTGAGAAAGTTCTTATAGCTGCAGCTTATAGTTCTGAGGAATTAGGAGATTGTCCGGGATTTCTAATCAAAAACGGTTTTCCAAAATAGTTGAGTATATTCTGAAATTCACTGATAAACAACACAAGTATCCCTACAACCTAACTAACAGAACAGTTCAGAGTCTAATGCGCTGATGCAACTATAAATGTCCGAATCAAATGTTAAAAAGAATGCTCGCCAAAATTTGATGAAAATATTTCATCAAACGCCACGCTAAATATTTGGTAGAATGACTGTCCCGCGACGGCACGTGAAAATACGACAAAACGCAAACTGAAGCTAGATAATGAAAATCATTCCAGAATTAACACTTCACATAAAATGTTTTCATGGTTCCGCATATCTCTAGTAACTTAATACGGCACCCGAGGCTGTTTGTAGCAGATACACTGATGCGACGCGATTACTGAGACAGATGGCGTGTCATTCAGCGTCTGGAAAGAACTGGGGCCTTGCTTCCTCGCGCAGTGTTCTTATATATAAAGCCGTGGTGCGGACGGCTGAGGGAACGCCCGATCAAATCCGCTCTCCCGACTAGCCGCTGGGCTAGTAACGCACCACTTCAAGTTACATAATAATTTATAGCTTCTTTGGCTGATGGCCGAAGAATCTCTTAATTTAAACGTGCATTCAGCACGCAGGTAAGTATTGATAATAAAATTTTGACGTGGCTAAGTTAAATACTTTAGGCGAGAGAATTAATTTAATTGCCCTGCACGCACTAGATGAGCTCTGAACTGGCCCTGTTGAGATCCGCTATCGCTATAATTTTATAGGTATTAAAAAGAAACTTTACACATCTTCATAATCATAGCGGACCTCCAACCTATTTAAATCTAAACATCCTAGCCTTATTTACTAGCCTACTTAATCTATCTTGCTTCCTTCAGTTTTGAGATGAAAACCACAAAATCATGAATTTCCACTAAAGTCTTAATTTGTGAAATCCAAAGTACTGTTTTTATTAAATCATTATGAAAGATGAATCTAAATATAAATTTTGAAGTCTCTAGCTCTTTTCTGTTGCGCCAATGATTTTTCCAGAAAAACGTCCAAATCTCGGAAATGGCTGAAGTTATCGAACTGATATTTAACACACATTAATTTAGTATTATTTCTGACATGCTAGAAAAGTTTTAGGTTCTTTGCTTGATTTTTAAAGTATTGCGCAACATTTATGACGTCAGAGCTAGTTACAGCAGACTGGCTGGCACATAATGGAAACTGATGTGAATTTACAACAGCGTGGGTAGGCTGCTTCCCTACATGGTCTCCACACACCTCTACCCGCAACATGGGCTGGTTCAACTCCACACTCGCTCTCGCTACACGACACAATCGATTGTTCGCCCTATCGACCTGTGCCAAGTGCAAATTCATAGTAAGGGCCTACGGACCGCTTACATCCCCGCCATCGAAAACGTCTTTGGAGCCTCTGGCGTAAAAGAATCGGCAAGGAAATTAGATTTCATTACATCTGAACAAAACACATAGTGTAAAAATTAATGAAATTACAATTCAGTAAATAATCCCTCTACTCCAGTAGTGGGTTGCCTCCACAATAATATACTACAAATGGTTATTACATCTCACAAACATGGCATTGACCAAATCACAATTTTTTTTTTTCAAGCAGCAATAATCCTCCATAGTCCATACTGAATGTCACACTCAACATACAATCAAAAATTATTACGTGAACACATGACATATGAGTTATTAAATTGCAAATTAGTTGTTACAGGTTTACACCCATTTTCAGGTAATCGTCGATATGAAATATGAAGTTCTAGTTATAATACATTAGAAAATACAATTCAAATAAACATTCCCCTTTTTAAAATGTCCGTTTAACAACTAAATGTTCTAAACATGTCTTACCCATCTACATCAAGGAGCCTGAACACTCTCATATCAGCAATTCGCCCTAATCGAGTTCCCCTTCCTCATCTGGGTTATCCCTGTTCTCGTGTGAGTAGTACCTTTTTATGTTTTCCACATGCTCGTTACCATGCACTCTCTTTGTCCGTGCATATTCCAACTCCACCGTGTTAGGATGACCAATTTTTATAATCCTGTATGGTCCCTTATAAACGTGGTTGAATTTGTGTATTTCAGAGTTTATTTTCCTTGATTTTGCATGAACCTTTACTGGTACCAAGTTTCCCACTCGGTAAGTTATCGGTATCACTAGCTTGTCGTGTCTTTCCTGTCTTTTTCTAGCCTTCTCCTTCATACTTAACTCCACTAGCTCCAATTTCCTTTCCCAGGTTAATGAACTTCCTGGTGGGTAGACTAGCAACTCACGAAAAATACTGTCGGGTTCTTGATTGAGCAATACTTCACATGGTGCAAACCCTGTAGAATCGTGCGGGAGGTGATTCCTGACCCGCTCAAATTCTTCCAGATATTCTTTCCAAGAACCATGCTTCCTATGACAGTATGTTCGGCATAAACGGTTCAATTCCTTCATTGTTCGGTCTGCAGCGTTAGAAGCTGGCCTATATCTAGAAATGGCAATTTGTTCTATTTTGTGTTCGTCTAGCATCTCTGTCCACTCCTTTGACCTAAATTGTGACCCATTATCACTCAAAATTTTCTTAGGAATACACACCTTTCGAAAATAGTCTTTCTCAAACTGGTTAATGATGGCTCTACTAGTGGCTTTCTTGAAAATTTTATGAGTAAAATTTTATGTACTTGGAAACCAGTTCTTCCACTACTAAGATTTGTGTGTAATTCCCTTGTGAGGCAGGAATTGGCCCAAAGAGATCCACTGCAACTATGTCCTTAATTGCTGTTGGTAAAATTGGATGCATATATCCTTTGTGCTGTACTGTAGTCGTTTTAGATTTTTCACAAGTGTCACATATACTCAGTATCTTACGTATACGCCTTCCCATGTTGTTGAATGCACAATCTAACGTTAACTTTTCCAGACACTTCTTCGGTCCATAATGCGCATTACTATAGTGCATATACCAAATTATTTTTCTACCACATGCACAGGCACAGAGAGTTTCCAGTTCTCTTCACTCACCTTGTTTATTTTATGAAGTATCCCATTATGAATATAATAAAATGTGTGAATTCTTTCCTCTCCTGCACACCTGTATTTGTTTTTAATTGTCTTTAATTTCTCGTCCTCGTTCTGTTCCCTGCGCACATTCATTAGGAACTTCCTTATGAATTCTTCATACTGTACGCCTTTCATCAGGTTAATTCTAACTCCTTCTCCTTCTGGCCTGTCCACCAGCATTCCTCTCGAGTCAGCTGGTAATCTTGACGAGGCATCAGGTATTATATGGGTTGCTCCTGGCTCATAAATTATCTCGAAATCATAGTCCTGTAATGCCAGGGCTCACCGTGTTAGTCTGCTATGCCTCAACTTGCTTGTGGTCAGAAATGTAAGGGCCTTATGGTCAGTCACTACTTTCACATTGTAACCTCCCCCCTCACTTATCGACCTTAATGACAGTGAAAAATTATACGGCGTGTACCTAATGGAAATTTGGGAAAAGCAATCGTCACCGAAGTTAATCTATCGGTAAAGAGGGAGGAAAGGGTTACATCTAAATGAAAGGAAAAATGCAAATGAAACTGGTGGAAATTAATTTTGAAATAGGGATAAAGTTAATAAAGAAAGTAAATGTGCGGTCGTTACGTCAACAATTAACTAGCGGTAATTAGATATTTGAGATTTGGGGAAATCACGGTCGCCAGTCCTAAGGACAATTACTATAATAACTGAAAATGAAAGGTTATTACACATATAATTAACACTAGAAGCGTGGCAACTGAAGGTTGACACGTGTAGTGTGAAAACTGAAAGTTTGTCAGAAGTAATAAATTTCGCTACACTCTGACTTAATTTAGCAAAAGAATTAATAAAACCGGAAAATCGAAAGTTAATCTAGTGACTGAAGTTAATAGTGAGCTTTCTTTCTGAAGCACATCGAAATCCAGTAAAATACGGTTAGTCTTGGACTACCTCAACAATCATTTCAAAAGCAACTTGACTCTACGCAATTTAGAAACAAGAGATTTAACTTTGAACTTGAATTAAATGATTCTGAACTATTAACAATAGTAAAATTTAGTACGTACCAAGCTGAGCTGCAGTCACAGGTAAGCTAAAATATGCTAACAAAACTCGCACTCTAAGTTTGTGCTCTTGTAACCTAAATATTGTAGCCAGCTACTGAACTTTGAAATTAAAGCAGTGAAATCTTATCATATTATTTTAATGCTGGCGTTTGAATTTCAACGACACTCGGGTTCATTTCGGAAAAGGAAGGGACCCTGCTTGGCAGTGCAATTGGGACAATGAGCAACAAAGGTTCATGCTAAGTTGCTGTAATTTTGCGAGGCAAATGGAACAATTTGAAAAGCTGAGGTCTGCCATACAGTTCTGAAACTTTACGTGCTTTTAGTCTTCCTTGTTTGTTGATTGAAGGTTTGAAGCCGTCGATCGAGGAGGTGGCGACAGTCACTCATTGTCGGCCGTCGCTGTTGCAGAAGCTGGATGTTGGCGCGCCTTCTTCTCGACACGGTCACCAGGCGAAACGGGCTCTTGATGTGCGCCAGCTAATGCTTTCCGTCCGCGACACCATGTCAGAAACTATCATCGCGAGTCGAGCGCAATTACATGCTGCCAAACCCCGAAAGCGCGGCAACTCGCGGGGGCGTCACACAACACCTGCTCCACTCGCTACTCCCGCCAGACTCTCACTGCCCGCGCTCCTCGCGGCAGAGTTAACACTACCAAAGATCCTACACACTTTGATTCTTCACACGACCCATCGATGTAATCGTTCGATAGCAGTTTTCCCTAGGCAAGACCCAGCGTAAAAATACAAATAATATTTACGAAACAAACCAATTATACATCGACATAAGTGCATAAATATATATATACAAACAGTAAAACAATTACAATATATAAAGAGACAGAAATGTCATATCTTGAGGTAACAAAACAAGGAAAAAAAATAATAGTACAATAGATGAAAATAGGAGGATATGCATTTCCGGCGTTACACGTGCCCCACATTGTCAGAGGATGTTCGTGTAACGTAAACAGACTCAGAAAATGTCCCAAAAAAGAATCAGCGGAAATGCATATGCTCAAAACATCAACAAAAGTTAGCATTCGTCTAATTAACCATAAATCAATTTTTAGACCATAATAATTGAGTGGAGACACTCCTAATCTTATTCCACTCTGTCACCTTGCACATAATAAAACAGGTTGACAACATATTAAAATTCATAGAAAATATAGAAAATGGTTTAGCTATTCCAAAATCATTAAAATTCGTAACACTATGAGAAATGGAATACTATTTGCAAAATTAATTAGATTGCATGGTCATAAAAACAGGTAGATCAAAATACGCAAATAAATAATTAAATAGACTACACATTTTATATAACCTTTTCATAATTAATATTCTCGTCACGAGAATCTACTTAACGCTAAACAAGAAAATAATATTCAGTAGATCGAAAAAAACATAAATATTGACAGCAGAATTCTTTCACATCAGCTGTCCGGGAAGAAAAACTATTCCGCCTTTCGTACTCGCAAGTACAAAGAATGCCGACAGCGGCGCAAGAGCCGACAGCGGCACAAGAGCCGACAGCGGCTCCGCCTCGTCAGTATTGTTGCGCCCGCCTGTGCGGCACGCTTGATCTCACTCGCCTGTCTAACGGCATTTCCAGAACGTCCGCTTCACTGAATTCTTTGGGAAAAACTCACTCCCGAGTAATCTCAAGGAGTCCATTAACACTATCACAGTGGATAACTCAACACTGTCCATCATCACACGCATGTACTAGCCTGAAACTTAAAACACCGTCTAAGTACATCGGCAATGACTAGTAAAACACATATTCATGAAATCTTACAGCTAGTTACAAAATCATATTTACATTGCTTAATCTACTGTGACTCAGCTGAAAACTTAAACTAGCAGCTTGGATTTTTCAATTGATAAATAATCACTTTCTCTTAAATCATTTAGTCAAAATTAATTACTTATTAATTACAACTTCTTTAATGTCCTCTTGGTCAGGCAAAAGCATGGCAATCTAGCAAACCTTAATCTTACACTCTATATTTACATATTGTACAAATTACGCATTGTGTGGTATTAATCGATCCTAGGTTGGTACAATTTCAAGTCTACTATATTCCGTATACCTAATCGTTTTCCAGAGCTTGGATACTCTAAGCAATAAGCATTTGTGTGAGGTATAGCAATGACTTTATATGGTCCATTATAAACAAACTTAAATTTAGAGATTTCATTGTCTATCTCGCTCGATTTCTCATGAGCTTTTACAAGTACTAAGTCTCCGATCGCAAACTTAGCAAAACGCGCTTTAGCGTCATGACGACGTATGCGAGCATCGGCTTTAAGCTTCATTACTTCTCGCAAACGATCTTTTTTCACACCAATACTAATGTCAATCCGTGGAGGGAATTTGATTATCTCTTCCACTAAACATTTGCTTCTGTCATCCAACAGGATTTCCTCTGGAGAAAATCCCGTCGATTCATGTCTCAAGGTGTTCATAATTCTCTTAAATTCTGCTTCATATTTGCCCCATGCCCTATGGTTGAGATGGCAATAGGTACGGGAAAGTCGGCCTCGTCTTTGTTCGTGTGTTACGTTTGACACACCGTCTACAATACTTTCCAATTCACTTTCTACATTATTGTCAATGCCGAGATTCTTCACATTACAGTAGTTCAGATTCATACCTACGTCAATAGCATCCGGCCAGTTAACAATGTGTATAGGCTGGTATTGCCTATGCACACAGTCTCCTGCCTCGTCAGAACTAACTACTATTGTTTTATCTTGTGACGTACATGTCAAAGTTTTGGTTTCGCAATTAATCACTGCACGATTCTTTAATAGCCAATCTAACCCGATAATTACTTCCGTAGTTAAGTCTGGCACGACGACAAACTCTTGCTCAAATCGTGCCCCACATATCTCGAAGTCGACAAAAATCTGTTTTGTGACCGGTTTACTGGCCTTCCCAGTAGCACCGATAATTTTCACTCCTGTTACTGGCATAACTACGATGCCAGGTCTGTCTTTCAGTAACTCAAATATTTTCCCAGATACAGCACTCAATTCTGCACCGGTGTCAATCAACACGTTTAGTTGTAGGTCGTGCATATTAACAGACACTACTATCTGTCTACACTTGTCCTCGACCGTTTCTTTATTTTCCAACAGTAAATCCTCGTCTATATCCAGGTCATTCCAGCAAAAACCATCCGGCTTTGATCCTAAATCCGGTTTATCTGGCGGCTTTTTCAGCCTCTGTTCACATACAGTTTTAATTTCAACACGTTTGTCCTGAGGCTTAGTCTGTAGCGTCGCCTCCAATACCGAAACCTTTTCCTGTAACTCGTCAACTAGTGAGTGTTGCTTTGCTATCAATTCACTAATTGTCACCTTCGTTGATTCCTCTTTGGTCAGATCGATCTCATCTGCCAATCTACCTGGAGGAATGTGCCCAGTCGCATCTGAAATTACTTCCTCTGGATCTGCGCAACCCACACTGCTACCGTCTGACCGCATAACGTCAGCTCTAACCTCATACACACTGTAATCTATGTGGTTTTCTACCAATCGTGTCCGGCTATCACTAAAATTTTCGTAATCTTTCTCCTTAATACTCTCGCAATGTTTAAACTGGATGTTCGCGTCGGATGGGTCGGCTACTTCTACCATTACAACTTTCGGTAAAGTCTGCCGGTTAGGGCCAGAACTTTCCGTTACTACTTCAACATTCAACTCCTGCGGGACGAAACACGACGCATCTTGCTCGTGCTCCCCATTAACATCAACTATTTCTAGTAAAGTCTGCCGGTTAGGGCCAGAACTTTCTATCACTTCACAATCACTATCTTCCTGCGGGACGAGACGCGGCAAATCCTGCCCGCGCTCCCCATAAACACTTCTCCTGTACAGGCCCCCATAATCTCTTAGTTCGTCGTATAAGCGACCGAACTGCCTTAACCAGACCTCATCCCTCTCTACATCTCCTCGCTCGATGACGGACGTTTTATCCGACATCTGATCTTCTTTCAACACTTGCGAATCATTCTTAAACTCAATCTCCAGTTCCGCTGTGGGTATTACAGCTGCCACTTTATAATCGATTTCCGGAACACTACTTAAATTGTTCTCACTGACAGTGAATGTACTTCCTACTGCCGTGTCTACAGCTGATCTACTACTTGTGGGCGCACTCCTTTCTCCTAACACTCGCACACTCTCCCGCCGTTGATTATTCCATACGGAATTTTCATAACGACGACACCTGGGTTTTCTCCTGTTATTGGGCCGCCAAAATTTCTCCACGCCCGGTCGGCCCCTCACCGGCGCGGCTAATAGTTTCCCTGTCTCGACCCAGCAGATACGCTCCCCGGATACTGCTGAGGCGGCTGGTCACACCCTCTGGCGTTATTACTATTCTGCGCAGCCCGTATCACGCTAGTATGATACTGGTTTCCGTCATTCCGGTTATTATTTGCATTGTACCGATGGTTATTACGGTCCGAACCATTATTGTTATTGCTGCCATGGTTACGGTATGCATTATTCCCATGGTTATCGTTGGTGTGGTTGCTGTGGTACCCGTTGTTGTTACCACGGCCTCTACCACTGTCGCGATTATTGCGCCAATCGTCCTCGTCCTCCACTCTTTCCAGGAAATCATTTATTGTCCTGTAATTGCTTCCTACGTAGCGTTTTGTATCATCTGGAAGCTTCTTGTAGAGTTCCCAGACTATTTCGGATTCCGAGCGGCGATCACGCAAATATTCCAACTTGCGAATCCAGCCCTCACAAAACTCCTTCATCGAGCCGCGCGAATTCGCATCGAAAGGCCTCGATACGACAAATTCGCGCCAGACACCTTGCTGTTTCTGCTCTGACAAATTTTCACCCAGAAACAAATTTTTAAAATCGTCAAAAGTCAGGTTCGTAATGTTGAGGTTTAGGCCCCTACGCTTGGCATCACCAGCCAACACATCAACAACCGCATTAATTTTTCTCTCATTAGTCCATGATTTGGGTAAAACTCTTTCACAATTTTTAATGAAATCCGTCGGGTATATACCGCCTTTTTTCAAGGGGTCGAACCGCTCCTCTTTCGTCAACAACTCCGAACTATGTGCACAGATTGGCACATAGCTCTGTTTTTCGTCAAGTTTCCTTTCTAATTCCGACACCCTCGTAATCACTTGGCAAGTGGTTGTCGCAAGCGTTTCCACTTCCCTCTTTTTCTCTTCGCAGGTGTTAGCCTGCTTCGTCACTTTGGTATCTAATTCGGATACTAAAGCCTTTAAAGTTTCCACCTTCTGTTGATCCTCTTTTCTCACTAATTGAATTTGTTCCGTCACCTTCTTCTCGATGATCGGAGCAACTGCGTCTCCTACACTTTTCTCGATTCTACTAATTTCGGAATCAAAACGAGTATTTATGCTCGCAATTTCCGCCTGAACGCCTATCATTTCCTGTTTAAGGTTACTGATTTCGGTATTAATCACGACAATATCGTCTTCGATTTTATCAACTTTTGTGTTAACAACTTCAACATTGTTGTTAACAACATTAATAGCTTTGTTCTGATTGTCTAGCATTCGTTCAATTTTTTCAGGCTGAGCTACTTGCTTGGCAGCCTGAGCTGCTTGCTTGGCAGCCTGAGCTGCTTGCTTGGCAGCCTGATCTTTTATTTCTGCCGATTGACTCTTGATTTCGTTAATCAAAACATTCAATAAATCAGTTAAATTCCGGGAAACCACCGGTTTTACTTCCGTAGCGGCTTCCTCTTTCATTGTCCCCCCGTATTCGTCATCAAGGGATTCAGATTTGATTTTCACTTCCGATTCCGAAACATTTTCTAAAGTCTGGAATTCCATTCTCTTTGTTGCGTTTCGGCGGTCGCATCTTTCATGCTAGCCGCCTGCGCCGGAACAATGGGTACCGCTGTGCGCGTTTCCCACTGTTCGACCGATTGTTCCGTATCTAAGTCTACCAAATTTTGGAAATTGTTGCCTTCACTCATTTTAATAATTTTCAATATAAATGCAAAATCTCAACTCTAATTAGGATTCCTCACACGAATATTCTCGCTGACGTATCGACCATTTCGTAACCAGTACTTTGTTACGAGATTTGCACAATGCAAAATTCGTGCCCAGAACAACCTCAAATTTGAAGATTGTCCTGTCACCAGGTCGCCACGTGTAACCTCCGCCTCACTTATCGACCTTAATGACAGTGAAAAATTAAACCGCGTGTACCTAATGGAAATTTGGGAAAAGCAATCGTCACCGAAGTTAATCTATCGGTAAAGAGGGAGGAAAGGGTTACATCTAAATTAAAGGAAAAATGCAAATGAAACTGGTGGAAATTAATTTTGAAATAGGGATAAAGTTAATAAAGAAAGTAAATGTGCGGTCGTTACGTCAACAATTAACTAGCGGTAATTAGATATTTGAGATTTGGGGAAATCACGGTCGCCAGTCCTAAGGACAATTACTATAATAACTGAAAATGAAAGGTTATTACACATATAATTAACACTAGAAGCGTGGCAACTGAAGGTTGACACGTGTAGTGTGAAAACTGAAAGTTTGTCAGAAGTAATAAATTTCGCTACACTCTGACTTAATTTAGCAAAAGAATTAATAAAACCGGAAAATCGAAAGTTAATCTAGTGACTGAAGTTAATAGTGAGCTTTCTTTCTGAAGCACATCGAAATCCAGTAAAATACGGTTAGTCTTGGACTACCTCAACAATCATTTCAAAAGCAACTTGACTCTACGCAATTTAGAAACAAGAGATTTAACTTTGAACTTGAATTAAATGATTCTGAACTATTAACAATAGTAAAATTTAGTACGTACCAAGCTGAGCTGCAGTCACAGGTAAGCTAAAATATGCTAACAAAACTCGCACTCTAAATTTGTGCTCTTGTAACCTAAATATTGTAGCCAGCTACTGAACTTTGAAATTAAAGCAGTGAAATCTAATCATATTATTTTAATGCTGGCGTTTGAATTTCAACGACACTCGGGTTCATTTCGGAAAAGGAAGGGACCCTGCTTGGCAGTGCAATTGGGACAATGAGCAACAAAGGTTCATGCTAAGTTGCTGTAATTTTGCGAGGCAAATGGAACAATTTGAAAAGCTGAGGTCTGCCATACAGTTCTGAAACTTTACATGCTTTTAGTCTTCCTTGTTGGTTGATTGAAGGTTTGAAGCCGTCGATCGAGGAGGTGGCGACAGTCACTCATTGTCGGCCGTCGCTGTTGCAGAAGCTGGATGTTGGCGCGCCTTCTTCTCGACACGGTCACCAGGCGAAACGAGCTCTTGATGTGCGCCAGCTAATGCTTCCCGTCCGCGACACCATGTCAGAAACTATCATCGCGAGTCGAGCGCAATTACATGCTGCCAAACCCCGAAAGCGCGGCAACTCGCGGGAGCGCCACACAACACCTGCTCCAGTCGCTACTCCCGCCAGACTCTCACTGCCCGCGCTCCTCGCGGCAGAGTTAACACTACCAAAGATCCTACACACTTTGATTCTTCACACGACCCATCGATGTAATCGTTCGATAGCAGTTTTCCCTAGGCAAGACCCAGCGTAAAAATACACTCCTGGAAATGGAAAAAAGAACACATTGACACCGGTGTGTCAGACCCACCATACTTGCTCCGGACACTGCGAGAGGGCTGTACAAGCAATGATCACACGCACGGCACAGCGGACACACCAGGAACCGCGGTGTTGGCCGTCGAATGGCGCTAGCTGCGCAGCATTTGTGCACCGCCGCCGTCAGTGTCAGCCAGTTTGCCGTGGCATACGGAGCTCCATCGCAGTCTTTAACACTGGTAGCATGCCGCGACAGCGTGGACGTGAACCGTATGTGCAGTTGACGGACTTTGAGCGAGGGCGTATAGTGGGCATGCGGGAGGCCGGGTGGACGTACCGCCGAATTGCTCAACACGTGGGGCGTGAGGTCTCCACAGTACATCGATGTTGTCGCCAGTGGTCGGCGGAAGGTGCACGTGCCCGTCGACCTGGGACCGGACCGCAGCGACGCACGGATGCACGCCAAGACCGTAGGATCCTACGCAGTGCCGTAGGGGACCGCACCGCCACTTCCAGCTAATTAGGGACACTGTTGCTCCTGGGGTATCGGCGAGGACCATTCGCAACCGTCTCCATGAAGCTGGGCTACGGTCCCGCACACCGTTAGGCCGTCTTCCGCTCACGCCCCAACATCGTGCAGCCCGCCTCCTGTGGTGTCGCGACAGGCGTGAATGGAGGGACGAATGGGGACGTGTCGTCTTCAGCGATGAGAGTCGCTTCTGCCTTGGTGCCAATGATGGTCGTATGCGTGTTTGGCGCCGTGCAGGTGAGCGCCACAATCAGGACTGCATACGACCGAGGCACACAGGGCCAACACCCGGCATCATGGTGTGGGGAGCGATCTCCTACACTGGCCGTACACCAATGGTGATCGTCGAGGGGACACTGAATAGTGCACGGTACATCCAAACCGTCATCGAACCCATCGTTCTACCATTCCTAGACCGGCAAGGGAACTTGCTGTTCCAACAGGACAATGCACGTCCGCATGTATCCCGTGCCACCCAACGTGCTCTAGAAGGTGTAAGTCAACTACCCTGGCCAGCAAGATCTCCGGATCTGTCCCCCATTGAACATGTTTTGGACTGGATGAAGCGTCGTCTCACGCGGTCTGCACGTCCAGCACGAACGCTGGTCCAACTGAGGCGCCAGATGGAAATGGCATGGCAAGCCGTTCCACAGGACTACATCCAGCATCTCTACGATCGTCTCCATGGGAGAATAGCAGCCTGCATTGCTGCGAAAGGTGGATATACACTGTACTAGTGCCGACATTGTGCATGCTCTGTTGCCTGTGTCTATGTGCCTGTGGTTCTGTCAGTGTGATCATGTGATGTATCTGACCCCAGGAATGTGTCAATAAAGTTTCCCCTTCCTGGGACAATGAATTCACGGTGTTCTTATTTCAATTTCCAGGAGTGTACAAATAATATTTACGAAACAAACCAATTATACATCGACATAAGTGCATAAATATATATATACAAACAGTAAAACAATTACAATATATAAAGAGACAGAAATGTCATATCTTGAGGTAACAAAACAAGGAAAAAAAAATAATAGTACAATAGATGAAAATAGGAGGATATGCATTTCCGGCGTTACAACATGCCACCCCGCCAAATAATAACGGAAATGCTTAAACCCCCAGACAATTGCCAATGCCTCCCTTTCAGTAATCGAGTATTTCCTCTCCCAAGCATTTAAACTCCTGCTACCGAACGCTATTGTTCTTACACTCTCACCATTTCCGCTCCTCTCCATTTGGTACAAATGTATTCCCAGTCCATAGTCTGAGCTGTCTGCTCCCAAATAAAAATCCTTCGAAAAATCCGGGTGGTACAATATGTCTGCACTATATAGTGCTTCCTTGGTATTCTGAAACTCGGTTTGGCACTATGCTCTCCAATGCCACGTCATCCTTGCTTTGGTCAATTCCCTCATACTCGGGGCATTAAGTACGGATCCTTTGACGAATTTTCTATAAAACTCACAAACCCCAAAGAATGCTCACAGCTGCTTCTTACTAGGGGGGGGGGGCGGAAAATTTGTGATAGCCTCCATTTTACTAGGATTAGGATAGATACCTCCTCTGATATTATATGGCCCAGGAATCTTATCCTTGATTTGCCAAATTCTGACTTGTCCAGTTTTACAGTTACCCCTGCGGTTTCAAAAGCTTCCAAGACTGCATCCAATCTATTCAAATGTTCTTCCCATGATTCACTTCCTATCAAGAGGTCATCCACATAGACGGTGACCCTTTTATGTAACTCCTCGCCCAGTATCTTATCCATCACTCTTATGAATACAGACACTGACACATTAAGCCCAAACGGCAACACTCTAAATTGATAGCACCTCCCTCCATAAGTAAATGCTGTATACCGGCGGGACTCTGTGGCCAATGGTATTTGCCAGTAACCAGCGGTTAAGTCGATACTACTAAGCACCTTCGCTCCTTGGAATTTTTGAATCAGTTCTTCTATAGTCTCAGGCTTGTCTCGCTCCGGCTCGATGATCTTGTTCACTGTTTGTGCATCCAAAACTGTCCTCACCTTTCCATCCTTCTTATCAACAACAAATAGGGGGATGTTATATTGACTGTTGGCCCTTTCTATAACACCAAATTCCATCATCCTCTGTATCTCTTCATCTACTGCTCTTCTTTTCGCCTGGGGAATGGAATACTGTTTTATATTGAATGGTTTATGGTTCTTTATCTTTAGCTTACACTCCACCTCTTTCATGATACCTGGCCATTGAGAAAATACCTTACGACGCCTATATAACACTGTAGCTAATTTCCTCTTAATCTCCCCATCTAGGTGTGTCATTTCCTCCAATTTTTTATTGATCTTATCCTCTTTACGTTGATCCTCTCGTGCTAATCCCTCAAAGTACATCAACACTTCTTCTTCTAGTTCCTCTTCCCCGTATCCTATTGTCGGTTCCTCTTCATAGCACAAACTAATCCTTTTAAATTCTTCCTCTTCTTTGTTTGCACTACCCTCAGCAAACTTTAACCTCTTCTCTTCTCCCTTTCTTCCTTTGACCTTGATAGTACCTTCATCAAAACTCACTACTGCATCAACCTCATTCAACCAATCTAATCCTAAAATAATTGATGTGTTCAGTCCAGCCACCACCAAAAATGTGGCTTCGTATTCTTCTCCCTCTATCTCGAAGGTAATCAACACTTGTACTTTAATAGGTTTACTCCTTGCACCCAACGCATTCACAATTCTCACTCCACTCACCGGGAAACTAGGCAAGCTAATGTTTGCTTTCAGTACCTGTTCATATAACCTCTTGGATATTGCACATGCTTCACTTCCTGTATCGACTAATGCCTCAATATTCAGTCCACATAGCTTGATCCCTATCATGGGTAGTATGGGTTCTTTGGGAATCCTACTTCTTTCCTCCAGTAGATCTCCTCTTAGATCTCCACCATTGTTGTGTCTTAGTAGGCTTATTCTGGTCCTTGTAGCTCTCACTCCTGACCGGACCTCATCTGGAGTGTCATTCAGTTTTCCGGTCTCTCCGCCTCTTCTATATGCACTGTGTCATTCATTCGCCTATCCCTTCCTCTCTCATGATCTCTTGGTTCTTCACTCATTCTCCATTCATTTCTCCATTGCCGTTCACCACCATGGTTCCTATACCTATGGCCACCACCCCTTCCCCTATAATAAGACGAATTATTGAAATGATTCCTTTGGTCACTACTTCCCTCTCGGTTTTGAACACCAGCTTCATTGTGTTCCTGTGATCGAACAGATTCCAACTGTTCCAGTATCTCCATCAAGGCCTCCCTATCTTTAATTAGGCTGCCGGATTTTCTTGCATTCTCCGGCCCAATCTTCTTTTTATCGCTGATATCATTATGTCATCACTAAGGGGTTGTTCCAAGGTCTCGTTCAATTCCCACAAATGTTCGGCAAACTCTCTCAGCGTTCCTCTCCATGTATTAAGTGACTTGCGGTGTAGTAGGTCCTCAAGTGCTGCACACTGATGACTTTTGGACCAGTATTTCTTCAAGAATTCCCCTTCAAACTGATCATAACTAGTAGTCCCTTCCTTCTTCCTGCCTCCCCAAGTGAAGGCCTCACCTTCCATCCTATCTACCGCAAACTGAGTATTGTCTGCGTCTTTAAAATGTGCTGGGAAAACTCCTTTTAACCATTTCATAAATATCATTGGGTGCACCCCTCCTTTCGGTTTAAATTTCTGTCCTGTATTATTTTGGATGTACCGATTATCACTGCTCATCAGGGTAACGACTCTACCTTCCCCAACGGTTAAAGTGGCATTGTTAATTCATTTATCAATTTCCTCGGACTTGCTCTCCAATTGTTGCACTCCCTGTCGTAATTGCCTGACCTCCATTGCAACCCTCTTGTTATCCTCTTCTCGTTGCACGGCTATAGAATTTCTCAGATTAACAGCCAGTTGGTTTTGCCTATCTCCTATTCCCCTTAACCACGTCATTGTATTGTTTCTGCATCTGCGTCACTTCGGCGATTAGATGATTGCAATTTGTTTCCACTTCGGTGATCCTTTCTCCCAATTCGGCTTTAGTTTCTTCAATATCGTCTTCTATCTTTCTTGTTAACTTTCCTTCCATCTTTTTCACGTCTTTCTGGACTTGGTCTATGCTCTTCTGTAACTTACTCTCTCTCTCATTGATGTCCATCTTCAGTCGTTCTTGTAACTCCTGTATTTCCTTCATCAGACTATATTCTATCTTCATTTCCGATGTTTTGATCTCTTGCACTAGAGTTTCCTTAAATGATTTTTCTGAGCTTTGTTTGGTTTCTTCTAATTTCTCTTTTTTTGCCTTGGTTTCCTTTAGCAAGTCTGCTAACATTGACCGTGTATCTGCATCCTCTGAAACTGACTTATTTCTCGTCGTTTGTCCCGGTGTCTCAGGGTAACTAGTTGAATGTGCTAATGGGCCTTCAAATGACAATCCATGATCAGTGATTCTTGAATCACCTCTGTCTTCCTGTCCAATCCCTTTCCTTTCAACTACTTCCTCACAAACATGTTTGGTTTATTTTTAATGCACAGGCAAGTAATGTAAAATAACCTCTTGTAACCCAAAATACTCCTAATTACCGCTAAACTAATCAAACTGCAGTATCTTCAGTTAATCCCAAATTTGATACAATATGTACGAGTGCTGAACATAACAACTCTCAAAACCTAATAAATTTCAAATATCAATTTTTACATACAAAGTTTATGTAAAATGTTTTAAATAAGACAAATCACACCATTCATTAAATCTATAAATGTAAAATCCCCAAAAACAATGAGCATATCTGTATAATCACCATTTAGACAGCACAGCATGCATCAATAAGTATTCTATATTTCAGAGTATGTTTCGCAAACTTTTCGGAAATTACTGTAACTGGGCACTTGTCCTAAGGTAAAACACAGTTTAAAACTGTTTATTTATCGTGAAGGCAGTACACTGTAATTTAATGTTATGCTAATCAGTTGTCTTCACTCACCAATTGACATTACCACGAGACGCGATGTTATGAGGCGTGGACGTGGCGCTGTACTGCCGCCGGAGCCACGTGAATTCGAGCTGAAGATCTGTGGCGAGTCGTCGTAGTTCTCAGTCGGCCGCTCCGTGGCGGTGCAGGTGGGTGTAGTTTGTAGTTCGGCCACTAGATGCCGGGTTGGCGCTCGGTGTCTCGATGTCGCGCTGATCGCTGTCAGTGTAGTGCGTCTGCGCCTGACCTACTCCTTGCACAGGTAGCTGGGATGACGTGTGAAAACACCTCGCCGACCGAAGCTCTTTGGCGCAGCTGCTGCACGGGTGTGCGTGACGTCATCCAACAATCGCGTCGCCACATGAATTGTCACCCGCATAACAGTTTATGGGTTCACATGAAGTTCCTCGATTTTCATTATTCAAAAAGCAATTTCAGTCATAACATTACTATTAAACACTTCTTTAAAGCTTTCGTGCCGAATTCTTCGCTCGTTTTGTTGTGGTAATGTTCACACGTGTCTTTCTTTGGTGTTCAGTTTTCACAGTTTTTCGCGCGGATTTACGCGTTTGCTCATTATAACACAATTTATCGACGCTATTACTCTTATCTATTATGGCGAGAAAAAACAGTTTATTCACAATCGTAAGATGCTATTGTTTCGTATTGTTCAAAGTGCACTGTTTCTTGTCGCGATTTAAAGTTTATGCTCTGTCTTGATCCGAAATTGGAAAATATTTTCTCGCGATAAGCAAGATAAAATTACCTATTTTTCTTACTATTCGTCCGAAGATTGCACTTGTCCTGTCATGGTAAGCCAAGGTGTAACACCTCCGTTTTTTCGACCGACCTGATCTGATCAAATAGCAGCCCAAAAAGTAATATTAATGTGACCGTGTACCTAATGGGGCTGGCAATCGGAATTGACTGCTACGGAAGTTGTTACTTTCCAGTTCGTCCTTCTCAATACTGTAATAATGAAATGGCTGGTAACAAGGAAAACACCAACACAGTTTCAGTAATTACGAACTTATAATCGTCTCAAAAACACAAAAAGGAGGAGACAGCAACTGCCTTCGTCATACATATCGAATTACGGCTAAATCTCGGCACAGGCTTCTTCATTTTTCATTGTCGTCACACGCTAACCCATCACTGCAATCCAACACTGCAATCCAACACTGCAATCCAAGGTGATGCCGGCGCGGTAGACGCGAAACCAAAATATCGGCACTAGAAATGTCACTAATCACTTTCGTAACAAAACTTCTTCACTTTCCCGGTATTATTCTAGTACAAAGGGGTCAAACCACGGCGATGGCGACTCCCTTTGTCGTTAAAGCCTCGCATTACAACAACTGGCCTCCACACACCTCTACCCGCAACATGGGACTGGTTCAACTCCACACTCGCTCTCGCAACTTCTTCACTTTCCTGGTATTATTCTAGTACAAAGGGGTCAAACCACGGCGATGGCGACTCCCTTTGTCGTTAAGCCTCGCATTACTACAACTGGCCTCCACACACCGCTACCCGCAACATGGGACTGGTTCAACTCCACACTCGCTCTCGCAACACGACACAATCGATTGTTCGCCCTATCGACCTGTGCCGAGTGCAAATTCGTAGTAAGTGCCTACGGACCGCTTACATCCCCGCCATCGAAAACTTCTTTGGAGCCTCTGGCGTAAAAGAATCGGCAAGGAAATTAGATTTCATTACATCTGAACAAAACACATAGTGTAAAAATTAATGAAATTACAGTTCAGCAAATAATCCCTCGACTCCGGTAGTGGGCTGCCTCCACAATAATATACTGCAAATGGTTATTACATCTCACAAACATGGCATTGACCAAATCACAATTTTTTTTTTCAAGCAGCAATAATCTTCTATAGTCCATACTGAATGTCACACTCAACATACAATCAAAAATTATTACGTGAACACATGACATATGAGTTATTAAATTGCAAATTAGTTGTTACAGGTTTACACCCATTTTCAGGTAATCGTCGATATGAAATATGAAGTTCTAGTTATAATACATTAGAAAATACAATTCAAATAAACATTCCCCTTTTTAAAATGTCCGTTTAACAACTAAATGTTCTAAACATGTCTTACCCATCTACATCAAGGAGCCTGAACACTCTCATATCAGCAATTCGCCCTAATCGAGTTCCCCTTCCTCATCTGGGTTATCCCTGTTCTCGTGTGAGTAGTACCTTTTTATGTTTTCCACATGCTCGTTACCATGCACTCTCTTTGTCCGTGCATATTCCAACTCCACCGTGTTAGGATGACCAATTTTTATAATCCTGTATGGTCCCTTATAAACGTGGTTGAATTTGTGTATTTCAGAGTTTATTTTCCTTGATTTTGCATGAACCTTTACTGGTACCAAGTTTCCCACTCGGTAAGTTATCGGTATCACTAGCTTGTCGTGTCGTTCCTGTCTTTTTCTAGCCTTCTCCTTCATACTTAACTCCACTAGCTCCAATTTCCTTTCCCAGGTTAATGAACTTCCTGGTGGGTAGACTAGCAACTCACGAAAAATACTGTCAGGTTCTTGATTGAGCAATACTTCACATGGTGCAAACCCTGTAGAATCATGCGGGAGGTGGTTCCTGACCCGCTCAAATTCTTCCAGATATTCTTTCCAAGAACCATGCTTCCTATGACAGTATGTTCGGCATAAACGGTTCAATTCCTTCATTGTTCGGTCTGCAGCGTTAGAAGCTGGCCTATATCTAGAAATGGCAATTTGTTCTATTTTGTGTTCGTCTAGCATCTCTGTCCACTCCTTTGACCTAAATTGTGACCCATTATCACTCAAAATTTGCTTAGGAATACACACCTTTCGAAAATAGTCTTTCTCAAACTGGTTAATGATGGCTCTACTAGTGGCTTTCTTGAAAATTTTATGAGTAAAATTTTATGTACTTGGAAACCAGTTCTTCCACTACTAAGATTTGTGTGTAATTCCCTTGTGAGGCAGGAATTGGCCCAAAGAGATCCACTGCAACTATGTCCTTAATTGCTGTTGGTAAAATTGGATGCATATATACTTTGTGCTGTACTGTAGTCGTTTTAGATTTTTCACAAGTGTCACATATACTCAGTATCTTACATATACGCCTTCCCATGTTGTTGAATGCACAATCTAACGTCAACTTTTCCAGACACTTCTTCGGTCCATAATGCGCATTACTATAGTGCATATACCAAATTATTTTTCTACCACATGCTCAGGCACACAGAGTTTCCAGTTCTCCTCACTCACCTTGTTTCTTTTATAAAGTATCCCATTATGAATATAATAAAATGCGTGAATTCTTTCCTCTCCTGCACACCTGTATTTGTTTTTAATTGTCGTTAATTTCTCGTCCTCGTTCTGTTCCCTGCGCACATTCTTTAGGAACTTCCTTATGAATTCTTCATACTGTACTCCTTTCATCAGGTTAATTCTAACTCCTTCTCCTTCTGGCCTGTCCACCAGCATTCCTCTCGAGTCAGCTGGTAATCTTGACGAGGCATCAGGTATTATATGGGTTGCTCCTGGCTCATAAATTATCTCGAAATCATAGTCCTGTAATGCCAGGGCTCATCGTGTTAGTCTGCTATGCCTCAACTTGCTTGTGGTCAGAAATGTAAGGGCCTTATGGTCAGTCACTACTTTCACATGCCTCCCCGCCAAATAATAACGGAAATGCTTAAACCTCCAGACAATTGCCAATGCCTCCCTTTCAGTAATCGAGTATTTCCTCTCCCAAGCATTTAAACTCCTGCTACCGAACGCTATTGTTCTTACACTCTCACCATTTCCGCTCCTCTCCATTTGGTACAAATGTATTCCCAGTCCATAGTCAGAGCTGTCTGCTCCCAAATAAAAATCCTTCGAAAAATCCGGGTGGTACAATATGTCTGCACTATATAGTGCTTCCTTGATATTCTCAAACTCGGTTTGGCACAATGCACTCCAATGCCCCGTCATCCTCACTTTGGTCAATTCCCTCATACTCGGGGCATTAAGTACGGATCCTTTGACGAATTTTCTATAAAACTCACAAACCCCAAAGACTGCTCGCAACTGCTTCTTACTAGGGGGGGGGGGGGGTCGGAAAATTTGTGATAGCCTCCATTTTACTAGGATCAGGATAGATACCTCCTCTGATATGTGGCCCAGGAATTTTATCCTTGATTTGCCAAATTCCGACTTGTCCAGATTTACAGTTACCCCTGCGGTTTCAAAAGCTTCCAAGACTGCAACAAGGAAAACACCAACACAGTTTCAGTAATTACGAACTTATATTCGTCTCAAAAACACAAAAAGGAGGAGACAGCCACTGCCTTCGTCATACATATCGAATTACGGCTAAATCTCGGCACAGGCTTCTTCATTTTTCATTGTCGTCACACGCTAACCCATCACTGCAATCCAACACTGCAATCCAACACTGCAATCCAAGGTGATGCCGGCGCGGTAGACGCGAAACCAAAATATCGGCACTAGAAATGTCACTAATCACTTTCGTAACAAAACGTCTTCACTTTCCCGGTATTATTCTAGTACAAAGGGGTCAAACCACGGCGATGGCGACTCCCTTTGTCGTTAAAGCCTCGCATTACAACAACTGGGCTCCACACACCTCTACCCACAACATGGGACTGGTTCAACTCCACACTCGCTCTCGCAACACGACACAATCGATTGTTCGCCCTATCGACCTGTGCCGAGTGCAAATTCATAGTAAGGGCCTACGGACCCCTTACAGATTGTTCCAGTTTAGGTTATTGGTAATTTGAAACCCTAAGTATTAAGTTAAATTTACAGCCTTCAGATTTGTGTGACTTGTCGCGTAATCGAAATTTAGCTGATTTGTTTTAGTACTCATGTGACGAACTTCACACTTTTCTTTAGTCAGGGTCGATTGCCACTTTTCGCACCATACTGATATCTAAATCATTTTGCAAGTCATTTTGATCATCTGATGACTTTACAAGACGGTATATGACAGCATCATCTGCAAACAATCTATGACGGCTACTCAGATTGTCGTTAATATAGATCAGGTACAACAGAGGGCCTATAACAGTACTTCTGTTTTACATGATGACTTTCCGTCTATTACTACGAACTGTGACCTTTCTGACAGGAAATCACGAATCCAGTCTCACAACTGAGGCTATACTCCGTAGGGATGCAGTTTGGTTAGAAGACGCTTCTGAGGAACAGTGTCGAAAGCCTTCTGGAAATCCAAAAATTTTGAATCAATTGACCTACCTTGAAACTTTCACACAGGAAGAATAAACCGAAAGAAATGTCAAAACTTTAACCATTAAGATACACTGCAAGTATTTACACAAAATGATAGTTACTCACTATTTTCACACGAAGAATGACTTATGACAGCGGTTTGTACAGTGTTCCTCGCGCAGAATGCGAATATGCGAATAAGCAGACGCAGCCGTGGTAAGAGCACGTTAATTTACTTAATATAATGTAGTTCATATAGACAGCTAATCTGTAGCACAGACGTAGTTGTTACACAAATGACTAGCAGAGAACAGAAAATTAAGGGAGTGTACGATGTTACATTAAAGGCAACGTTCATTAATCGTAACTTTAATTTGTTGATATGAAATATTTGAAAGCACAGTTCTCATAATAATTTTTGAAATTGTATACTTCGCTTACAGTGGAATAATTCCTTGTTTATTCCCTGCAGTCGTCACAATAGTTGGAAGTATCTACTGGATGACGAAAACAAGAAATTTCCCTACACGAAGCAAACCTTTAATGTGAAACTTCCTGGCAGATTAAAACTGTGTGCCGGACCGAGACTCGAGCTCGGGACCTTTGCGTTTCGCGGGCAAGTGCTTTACCAACTGAGCTACCCAAGCACGACTCTCGCCCCGTCCTCACAGCTTTTGGAAGCTAGGAGGCGAGATACTGGTAGAAGTAAAGCTGTGAGGACGGGGCGTCAATCGTGCTTGGGTAGCTCAGTTGGTAAAGCACTTGCCCGCGAAACGCAAAGGTCCTGAGTTCGAGTCTCGGTCCGTCACACAGTTTTAATTTGCCAGGAAGTTTCATATCAGCGCACACTCCGCTGCAGAGTGAAAATCTCATTCCGGAAAATTTAATGTGTTCTGGCACGTCACAGTAATTACTAGTGTTTCATTCAGAGAAACTTTAGTGGAGTAAGAAAGAGTCGTGGTCGTTGTTCTCCCTGTTGTACTTCGTACCAGGCATACTTCATCAAATTCGTAAAATGTGGTGATGCCAACTGATATTCCAGAAAAACTGAAGTTTAACTTTAACAGTAACATACAGTTATCTGAAAAATGGGTTACACTGTCGAAAAAGTTTTTTATTGAGAGACTGAATCACGGTGTTAGCTTTAGTAGCAATCCGAATTATATTTCGCCGCCCTGCAGAGGTGACGTTATGTCCATACTAAGAGCACAAAGAGCAATGAACTACTTTCTGCAACTGGAACGAGGAGGTTTCGGCTGTAACATTGAAAATTATTCTCTCCCATTTTCACAGATTTTGTTACATCCGTTACGGGACAATGGCGAGGAAACAATAAAAACTCCAAAAACAGTTCAAACACAGCTCAAAGCCCACTTATCACAGTTCTCATGCAGTTCTCTAGTACTTCAAAGTTCACACGCATCTCAGTCCTTACGTAGTTCGCTGGTCGGTTACGGTTCACAGTTCAGCTAGTAAAATCTAGCCTCATAATTCCAAAGCACTTTAACTTCAAAGATTATCCTCACTAGTGATACCATGTATGGCAAGTTGAAGGAGAGAAGAGTGAGGGAGAATCGTGGATTTATATACGTGCGTATATTAAATTCCTTCCCTCAAAAGTATTTATTTTCTTGATAACTCCTCTGTGTTACCACAGATAAAGTGACACTGATCACATGTCTACTAAGATTGCAGTACACGCGAGATGCCTATTTGCTTCCACCGCCCACAGTGGAATGCATAAGTCATAATAAAAGTTCGCAACCTGCAGTTTCGTTGTCCCCTGCGCTGAAAACAGCACGTAGGACATGAATCCGTAATCTTGAGGCTGTAAGAAACTCTTACCAACAAACTGTGGATTTAGAAATGATTAATTTCCAATCAATTTGTTTCTATGGTATGCTACTCGCTTTTTAGTAGTAGAACACGAGAAACTGCACATTTACATTCCTTTTTAGAGTCACAAATGAGTTCGATTCTTCAACAAATTAATGAACTGCATATTTCCGTAATTAGCATGACACCGTTCTCAACTACATGTCTGTCTTCCGACACTGCCGAACCAGCTTTGATGCTACACACTAGACATTGGTACCGTAATTTAACCTGATACCACGAACTGCCGTCCATTAAATTCAACAAAATATTTTTCGAGAAGTTACACTCCTACACAATTACTACCGGCTTATTGCCGTCCTGTCAGTGTGATGAAACATTATTTACACTTTACTCTTCTTCAATATTATGTCGGTACCATGCGTTCTGCACTTGTTTCTGTGAATGCGTCATAAAGACGCCCATTTCACAGGGCTACAAATAAAATAAGCACATCACCTACACATTTCCCAAATATGTGGAGATGGAAGAACATTACATTCACATTTTATCAGATCATACGCAAGGAGCCCACAACAGCAACCCATACTGCTGATTCTGTTGTCCATGATGCTGTCTTGCATAGTGATACTCCAGATACTCCAAAGTGGTGTTGAGTTCAACCTCTGTCAGTCCATCTCCCATCTCTAATCTCAGCATGCAGCTACAGTACAATTACATGAAACAATACAAAATGCCTTAAATTAATTTACTAATAATTTTAAACAAATATTAAATGAACATATCTTCATACATTATTACAATATAAGTACATAATACATTGTGTTTTTCTCTGATTTAGTGTTTTGTAAACAAATCCTACGTTTAAGTAGTACCACGACAGTGATTCATAAATGCTTTTGTTTTGTTAACAGCTATAGGTACTTACAGCAGGGTCATTGCCCTTCACGTTCTTTAAGAGCTCTGTGCTTGCTCGCACCATCTGTTACTACCGAACAAGTTTCCAAATGAGTCACGCCGTTAGCCAACATCACCTGCCATGATTTATAAATTTTAGTTACGGAGTCACAGCAGTGATTCACAGATACATAGAGAGAACCATTTAGAATCTTACTTCAATAATAATGCTCAAACTCTCAGTTTATAAATCGTTGGTTCATTCCACAGTGTGGGGTACTATTCCATCTATATTTGAGTGTCGATTTTTGCTAAAGAAGGTACTAGTGGAACTGTATTCGTTTAATGACAGAGTGCATTCATGAAAGAACATTGTGTGACTTTGTAATGTGTAAGGACTAATTATTCATAGCAAAGTATTTGTTATACCGTCCTTTCATATTTAAAAACCAGTGTACATTGTCACTCTCAGTGCTTCATATTATGTGGCTTTCTGTTTAGACGTATTACATACTGTAGGGAAGCAGCATACTCACGCCTTATAAAATTCACATCAGTCTTTCCATTGTGTGCCAGCCAGTCCGCTGTAACTAGCTCTGACGTCATAAATGTTGCACAATACTTTAAAAATCAAGTAAATAACCTGAAACGTTTTAGCATGTCAGGAGTAATACTAAATCAATTTGTGTTGAATATCAGTTCAATAACTTTACCCATTTTCGAAATTTGGACATTTTTCTGTAAAATTCAATGTCGCGACAGAAAAGAGCTAGAAACTTAAAAATTTATATTTAGATTCCTTTTGCATAATAATTTAGTAGAAACAGTATTCTGGATCTCACAAATTAAAATTTTAGTTGAAATTCATGATTTTCTGGTTTTTGTCTTAAAAATTAATTAAGCAAGATAGATTAAGTAGGCGAATAAATAAGGCTAGGATGTTTAAATTTAAGTAGAAGGGAGATCCGCTATAATCATAAAGATGTGAGAAGTTTCAACTGAATAACTATAAATCTATAGCGATAGCGTATCTCCAAGGGGCAAGTTCAGAGCTTGTCTACTGCATGTAGTGTACTTAATTTAATTCTCTCGCCCAAAATATTTGACTTAACCACGTCAGACTTTTATTATGATTACTTACCTGTGTGCTGTTTGCACATTTAAATTGAGAGCTTCATCGGCCATCAGCAAAGGAAGCAATGATTTATTCGATAACTCAAAGTGGTGCATTACTAGCCCAGTGGCTAGTCGGGAAAGCGGATTTAATCTGGCGTTCCCTTAGCCGTCCGCACCGCGGCTTTATATATAAGAACGCTGCACGAGAAAGCAAGGCCCCAGTTCTCTCCAGACGCTGATTAGCGCACCACCTGTGCCAGGAGTCGCGTCGCGTCGGTATCATTGCTATAAGCAGTATGCCGTAATAAGTTACTAGGGATACCTGTAACCAAGAAATCGTTTTCGAGTGAAGTGTTAATTCTGGAATGACTTTAATGATCTATCTTCAGTTTGCGTATGTCGTATTTTCTTGTGCCGCCGCGGGACAGACATTCTACCATAATTTAGCGTGGCGTTTGACGAACATTACCATCAAATTATGGCGAGCATTCACTTAAATATTTAATTTGAACAGTTATAGTTGCATCAGCGCATTAGGCTCTGAACTGCTCTGGTAGTTGGATTGTGTGGATTCTTTTTGGTCTGTGTCTTTCAGAATAAAGTGAACATTTCAGAGAAAATGGTTTTTGATTATGAATCCCAGGCAATCTCCTAATTCCTCAGAGCTATAAGATGTACCTATAAATGATTTTCTCAGATGAAATGGGCACTAGGAATTCTAATTACAGGCTTCACGTTTTGCTAATCACTTTCTGGTTGCCAATATTGTAGTTAGAGAGCCAGTGTTGAGAATGGCAAACAACAGCATTAAATAAATAGAAGAAACATTTTATAAACAACTATACCACCCACCGCCCCACAATACGCTTCTGTGTTTATGAGATTTCCATGTCCCAGTTATGTCCAATGTCGACAATACGTCTATCGTTTGTGCTTCATAAAGTAGATGGCAGAAACCACTTCGTCCATAAATACTACTTAATGGCCTATTTAAACCTCGGATTTTGCCTTTCCTCCCTTGCTCTTCAAGTAACACTGGCCGACTTCATTGTCGCCTAAAAACAATACTTCAGCTTTCTCCTTCTATGTAAATAATTGGCCAGATTTTCTGTCGTACAATAACCAGAACTCTGCACTTACCTCTTTCTCTCGTCGTAAATAATTGGCAGACATTCCTGTCGCCTAAAAGCCATATCTCTACAATTACCACAAATGTCGTTGGCAGGACTATTCCTAGTATATCGCTCTATCGTAATTCATTACAGAGGGAAGCACTCCGCTGTCTCAGTCCATACTAAAGAGTAACGAAATATCTATTTCGAGTCAATCTGAACTTAATATCAAGACAACATTTAATTATTTCCATTATTTTTGCACAAAAATTTCTGCTATCATATTCTCTTACCTCGTATAGAGTCATAAACTACTTCTGCAGCCTTCAGCTTATTTTCATGCGTAATGACATCTATGTTAGATGTGTAATAGTCTCATCTTGCTTTCGTATTCTTAAAACATTGTCATACATAAAGGTTTATGTATCATTGTTGTAAATATTTAAAAAATTGTACCATCACATATTGCATAATATGTTTTTTGTTATGTACATTAACATGGTTCTGATGTATTGTTGTAACTATATACTGTGTACTCCTGCTGGTGTGTCTGTAAGCTTATATGTCGTATATTTTGACCTGTTACATTCCGTCAGACTTCTGTTCTTCACCTGTGCTATGCAGATGTTTATTCTGGTTCAAAATGGCTCTGAGCACTATGGGACTCAACTGCTGAGGTCATTAGTCCCCTAGAACTTAGAACTAGTTAAACCTAACTAACCTAAGGACATCACAAACATCCATGCCCGAGGCAGGATTCGAACCTGCGGCCGTAGCGGTCTTGCGGTTCCAGACTGCAGCGCCTTTAACCGAACGGCCACTTCGGCCGGCATGTTTATTCTGATTTCTTACTTTATTTGTGTCATAGTTTGTTTCTTTGTAGTCTCATTCGGTATAAGGAAAGTTCTTGATCTTTATCTTGATGGTGAAAAATGTTACAGAAGACAGATAATAGTTCTGAACGAAAGAAGGAAAAGAACAAACAGCAGGAAAAGAAAGTGAATTATGCTGTCAGTTAACTCGGGCTCCTGGTAATCGTCAGTTACCTAGCAGTACAAAGAATGTTATTTCCCCCTGAGGTTAGTATTCATAATATATTTTCATGTCACTGATCGGCATTTCATCTAATAACTCTTGTGGCCATACTTCCGTAGTATAATTCGTTCACAACTTCTTCAAATTTAACCTCGTAATGTCGTAATGTACTCCCATAGACGAAGGAAGCAAAAATTTGACAATTTTTTGCTACTGGCCTCTGACAGGTGCTGGCTGTCAAGTCTATATGTATTGATATCGTGACGCCGCTGAACTTCTGTACGGGGCCTTCTTGTATCTCACTCCTACCAATTTGTGGTATTATAACTTTTCTACCACAAATATCTTCTGACGACTGATACTTCACCTTCCGCTCAGTTTGCTGTGCTGCAGGACCAGCCTTCATTCGACAATGCTTGAACAAAATATTTATACGTTTTACATGTGCTACTGACCCTTATACCCCATTATTTTGCTTCTCCCTCTAATGTACTGGCCACGATTTTTTTTTTTTTTTTGTCGAGTCATGTTCAAAAAAAATGGTTCAAATGGCTCTGAGCACTATGGGACTCAACTGCTGAGGTCATTAGTCCCCTAGAACTTAGAACTAGTTAAACCTAACTAACCTAAGGACATCACAAACATCCATGCCCGAGGCAGGATTCGAACCTGCGACCGTAGCGGTCTTGCGGTTCCCGACTGCAGCGCCTTTAACCGCACGGCCACTTCGGCCGGCCGAGTCATGTTCTCAGCAGGAATGATGCCTTAAATTGTCCAATAAAGGCTACTGGATATATAGTTATATTAATAGACAAATGATTTCAAATATCAGGCTGCTATACACAAACGCAACACTTATTTATAATAATTATATTCTCATGTGATGCATCAAACCATGATCTTCGATATGTTTAGAGGCAGAAGGTCCGTAGTTAAGAACGTACTATTGTGTCTGCATCAAGAAAGCAGAGAAGAATCATTCTACAATGGGAAAAAAGATGGTTGGCTTGATATGGAGTAATATACTTCCGGTGTCAACTATATGGTAGGAGATTCAAGTTAATGATGGACCATGCTGCTTTGAAGTTGTTATTAGGGTTGAAGAGCCCATCCAGTAGAATGACGAGATGGGCATTAAAACCCTGTGAGATCCACAAATCATGGAAGAAGCACTGAAATACATTTGTTTTAAACCGAAAAACAGCAGTAGGCAAGCATTGAGTTAGGAACATGTTCAATGGCAAACAGCACAGAGTGCTGACAAGGAGTGCAAATAGTACAGCAAGCTACAACAATGTAGCATGCAAGATAGATTACTGTGTGGAGAAACGAATTTAGGACCACAGATGGATGTGCTAGCATAGTTGAAGCAAGAAGTACTACATGAAATGCATGATATTGTCTTGTGGGGCCATGGACGACGAATGGAAGTGTTACGGGAACGTACTGTTGGAGGGAAAGGAACAATGTTATCGGCCAGTAAGACCGAAATTGTACACAGTGTTTGGATTTTAATCGGAAGCTGAAACTGTTACAGAGGTGGCCAAAAGCAATAGAAATGTGAAGTTCCATTGCGTTGGGATTGTTTGGACCACTCAGCTGAACACCAGCAGGTAATCATTTTATGCTGACTATGGTAAACCATTTTTCTCGTAACGCTGAGGTTGTGATGATCCTCACACAGGCATTAGTTAACAGGTGCGTAATGAAATTTTGGATTCCAGAGACAAATATCAAGTTGTGTCAGTTAAGAACTAGTTCATCTACAAGCTAATGGAAGGACGGAACAAGCATGTTAGACCATTGGGAAAATGCTTAGTCATTGCGTGGATACATACCATTCGGATTTAACCATCGGATCTACCATTCTTAGTGAATGTACACAACTCGAAAGGAGACACTAGCAGAGGGTTATCTCCATTCGAGATGGTGTATGGTATGAAATTATCGACACATTCGACATGATTGGTAGACAGGAATGGAGAGTTAGTTCGAGAACCTGCAAGAACAGTGAGAGATGTTTAGAGGAAGGTGCATCAAGCAAATTGGAGAAGCAGGAAAAGGCAGTAAGGCGAGTGAGAACGGTACCTTAATAGAAAGTATTCCAATGACTGATGTTGTTGAGTCCATATACTCCAAAGGGGAAAACGAAAAGTTTGTAGCACGGTACCAGAGCATATAACAAGTAATTCTAAACATGTCATCGGCATATATTCGGCTGAAGTTGCTAACGGGATCAACGACTGTGCATGTCGTGCATCACCGACCTTACAAGGATGCACTAAAAGCAATTCCTCGAGAAGTATTTATCAAGTTGAGGAAGGAGACAAGGAAGAAGAAGCGGAAAGATGAGCAATGGTAAAAAATGGTTCGAATGGCTCTGAGCACTATGGGACTTAACTTCTGCGGTCATCAGTCCCCTAGAACTTCGAACTACTTAAACCTAAGTAACCTAAGGACATCACACACATTCGTGCCCGAGGCGGGATTCCAACCTGCGACTGTAGCGGTCGCTCTGTTCCCAACTGAAGCACGTAGAACCACTCGGCCACTCCGGCCGGCAACAACGGAAAGAGGAGGCCTATATACCTCAGGCTTGGTGCACATAAGGTCGATGAAGTGGTTGAAATGTAGTGTGTTGTTGTCGGTATATTTCTGTTGGTGTATCGATCACTGCAGTTATTGCGCATGAGGTTACATGTTTTTCATTAAGGTAGGAATGTCTTAAGTTTGATAAGGCGTGCTCTTAGAGACAGCAAGCTTCCCATGGGAGGGGAGGCGATAATGGCGTTTGTCTTCAGGTTGCCAAGACGAAAAGAATGATAATGATGCTAGTTTTGGCCGTACTGTTCCGCTTCGCCAGGGGCATAGTGGTGGTGGTCAGTCATCATGATCAGGACGAAGGAGTTCTCTTCTTCAGGCAGCAAGACGTACTGAAATCAAGCCATAGATGGCTACTGGGTTTAAACGTTTAATGCGCATTGCCAAACGAAAAAGAATGGTGGAGTTGGTGTTATCTGGGGGACAACAGTTAGCAAACATCTGTAATATTTCTTAATATTAGACAAGCTAAACAGCGTATTTACTTAAATTTCAAATTAAAGCACCTCTAAATAACGTGCTATCATTTCATTATTCCACAATGTTAGTAACCCGCAGAATAAATAAACAACTGTAAAACGAAAAGCCGATGAAGTACTGCGGTGATTCTTGGATCGCGCTTAACTTGGACGGCGGGTGAAGTGGTTCGGCTGTATGTTCAGAGCTCGTTCGGAAATCTCAGATGACGGATATGTTGTTCGCCGTGGTATCAGTTAAATCTTAATTACCAATGACTACTGTGTAAGATCAGAGTTAGTTGGGGAGTGTCGGAAGACAGACATGTAGTTGGTAAAAGTGTGATGCTAATTACGGAAATACCAGTTCATTAATTTGTTGAAGAATAGAAATCATTTGTGACTCTAAAAACGAATGTAATTGTGCAGTTTCTCGTGTTCTGCTAATAAAAAGCGTGTGGCATCTCATAAAAACAAAGTGATTGGAAATTACTCATTTCTATAACAACACATTCACTGGTGCACTATGTAGTGACAGTGGTAGGAGATTGAGGAATATCGAAGTCTGGAAGCAATTAGTTGTGCCCCACTTCAGTGAACCGTGGAGCTTGTCTAGAAACAGTTTTCTTCAAATTAATCAGACGTGGCATTCTCAGCTTGTTTAGAAACAGTTCCGCTCTAATATATTATATGCTGTATTAGGAAGTCCATCTGTGTGCTCTCTTCACTTCTGATTTTTCTTCGTCTATTCAATTTGGCATAGCAAGTTTTCCCATGAATAACATATGTTGCTGTAACAGTAGATAAATTTTATATCTATACCTCTAGCGGACTTGTCACTACAGGAGTCATTTTCAAGATCACATCAACATACACACTATACGAGCAACCATATAGCGTATAGTGAAGGGTATCTTTGTCACTGCTGATCGTTCCCTTTCCTATTCCTCCCACAAATGCAGTGATGCGAGAACGGCTATGTACTGTCGTACATTGGGTCTTTTCCGTCAAGCAATGTGATATATGTCGTGAGGTTAACGTCTGCTGTCTATACGGTGCTCAAAGTGCGTGTCTTACAGACTAATTCAGTAATTCTCTGTTAATTTTAGTTTATCATATGGACCTAAGGACTGTTGGAAGGTGTTAAATCGTCACCACCACTTTCTTTTTGCAGGCTCTACATTGTCATCTTGTGTGCAAACGTCGAATTCAACAGCAAACTTTTTCATCTGAATATAATTCAGTCAACACAGCAGTAAAAGAATGTGCTATATATGTAATTATGAATTTGGCCAGCTATGGATCGCATACAACTTAAGACTTATGGTGTTTCTATTTCTTCCGTTCTTCCCAGTACTTCTTCATTTTCTCGGAAACTGCTTGTCTCTGCTCGTATGTCCACACTCCCTTGGGTTGAGTTTTGGCTGCACTTCTTTATAGTTTGCGTTTTCTATCAGTAGCCTGAAGTGATTCCTGTCACGTACAATTTCTTCTGTAACACCTATTTTGTTGGCGTCTTTCTTTACGTCTTCTATCCAGTCTACAGTTTTTTTCAGCTTACTAATGTAATTAAAAATTTTCCTTGTAATCGGTGTTTCTTCCATTCTTTGTAAATGTCCATATAATTTTAGCCATCTCTTCCTCCTTTTATCTGTGATCTTTTCTGTATTTTTGTATAAGTCTACATTTCTCCTTTGAATCCACCTATTTTCCTTGTTTTTCTCAAGAGCTAGAATTATTCTTAGTATTTGTCTCTATCTTTTTTCTAGTTCTCTTAACTCGCCTTTCTTATTGAGTGTTAGTTACTCTGATCCATACGTTGCTTGTGTCCTAATAACTGAATTGTAATGTCTAATCTTTGCATGTGTGGATATTGATTTCTTATTGCAATAGCTTTGTGTTAATTTATATGTAAATTCTAACTTGTATATTCTTTCTTTTTTTGTTGTGTTATCCGTATATATATATATATATATATATATATATATATATATATATATATACATATTTGCAGTGATTATGGTGTGTTGCCTACACTGCATGCATTTAGTTACTTGTGGCATGGTGGTAGCAGAGCGGCCATCTGCCTTCAGAATGATACTTATGGCTGTGCTTCTGAATACATCACCAGAGCAGATACGGTATGTAGCGCAAGGGAACTCCTCGATATGGTATGTATGTATTTAAATAAAGTTGAAAATGGGCCCATTTCATCGCAGGGGTGGTGGCAGATGCTTAAGAACAGTACAAACGAGGTGGGTGCAAATAGTTAACCTATTGTGAAACTCTTTCACAACAGGTTAACTATTTGCACCCAACACAATTGTACTCCGAGTAAAGAGAATTGGCATATGACATCAGGGGAGAACTCAGTGGCCATCTTGAATTCTAAACACAGAGCAAGTGATCTGACAACCATGCAAGCTACAGCAGTGCACAGACTTAAGCCATTTCCAATTTCGATGACACAGGCCAATGAGAAAATGTGACAACCAACGCAGGTTGCTTTATTATACCTGGGTAAGATAATGATTATTTAAAATTTCTCACCATTTTACACTTAGGACAACTGCCCTACTTCCATAGTGATACTATAGGAGTTGGGAGAAAGACAACTGCCCTACCTCCACAATGATGCTATTGCAGTTGGGAGAAACCCTAGCTAGTTGAATTTCCGCCATCTTATACACAGGGCCGTGGTCCTATATCAGACAAGGTGAGGAGGGGGAGTAATCTGGCCACATTGCATGAGCCTGACTATTATACTATGTGGGTGATTGTATTGCACACATGTTAAGAATGACATAATTCTTTCTGTTACCCCGCAAACTCTCATCC
Organism: Schistocerca serialis cubense; assembly: GCF_023864345.2. Lineage (NCBI taxonomy): Eukaryota > Metazoa > Arthropoda > Insecta > Orthoptera > Acrididae > Schistocerca > Schistocerca serialis. The sequence continues at coordinate 736,110,205 of NC_064643.1, read as the reverse complement.
TGCTTAAATCTTTACACAGTAAATGACTAACATGCGTATCTCTTCAAACTTCATCCAAATGAATAACATAAGTCTCCTGTATTAACAAATAGTATTCAAGGTTAAACGAGAAGGTTACTCGAACAAAAGATGTGCGCCATGGAAGTAATTAGATAAACTTAACACCCTCAAAATACAAACTATAGATTACCAATCTACATCTGTGAGCTCAACGTGTACGAATTTAGCTTGCAGCCTGTGTGCAATGGTTCTGTATCCTTAACACTTTTCTTTCTCTTATCTTCATTCCAGGTAGTGGAATTTCCAAGACTTGGTGCAACTTTCACTATTGCTTGCAAACATTCTTTGGTTTACCCTTTTGCATATATGGGTTATTTAACATCACAAACCGCCGAAAATGATGCTCTATCAATGTACCACTATATCCTTCCTTTTATCTGAGGAGGACTGAGTGCATTGTTGTTCAACTTCAGGACTCATTTCCACACATTCTTCAATGACCGAGCAAATTTGCAATTATTTTGTGGATAACTTTCTATTTTGGATTTAATATCCTAAAATATAGACGGCATCTCCCTTCTGGACACAGCCTTGTTCGGCGACAGATTAATGTTCTCATGGACCATTAATAAATACGCTGCCACCATACACGGCAAGTAAATTCCATAGTCGTTATGGTGACTACTGACATAACAGCTCAGCATCTTACCAAAAATTCAGTGAGCACACTCAGTCCTTCCATATCCTGTAGGTGTAATAGGCTAGTGCTTAATTTATTTGTAACAGATGACATTAATGTTTCACTGGATATGACATGAAGTCAGTGCCCTGATCTGTTTTTACCACCTCAGAGCTATAAACTTCATCCTACGAGTTACTTACCGTCTCATTTGTCACTGCGCGCTCTTGCTGATTTCGTATGCCAGTCATTGAGAACAAACTACAAAAGAAAAAAAAATCTATAACATAGCGTAGTAGTTTCCAATGGTTTCTGTCAAAACAGACCTAAGATATTCATTCTGTTCAACTTGAATGGTTCACTTTCCTCTGATAACATCTTAAGCAATACTTGCTGCACACTTAACATGAGCATGCTGCACACATAGTCACAACCTCTCACATATTGTCCCACATCCTGTTTCCGTGTTCTCCACCTATAACCATTGCCTACTCTGCTACATGTTGTCCTGCGTACCCCATATCCAGATAATGAATGATCATGTGCATCACTTGAATCTTTGTTTCATAGTGCAGCAGACACTATAAAGTGCGACAAGCCCTTATATCTGCATAGCAATCCATCCTGGAAATCAAACTGTGGTTCACAGTCTGCACCTCCTGTCACTCCGCAGGGTTACGACCAAGTCCTCATATAATGTCAGTCTTCCTCCTCAGTTTGTCTGTGTTCCCTTTCTATCTAGTTAGAGTGTGTGTGTGTGTGTGTGTGTGTGTGTGTGTGTTGGAGCTTATGGGCGCTCAGCATTGAGGTCATCAGCGCCCCCTTTCACACATTAAAAGGAACGAATGTGGACGGACCTAATAAAACTAAAGCACACACTCAAAAAAATCAGGAAAAGAAGGAAAATGCTGCATAAGAAATTAAAACCTAAGGAAAGGGAAAACATACCAACAAGATTGCCACAGGAAATTGCCAGTGGCTGGCCACTTACATAAAATAAGGGCGAGCTTGTCACACAGTGAGCAAATTAAAATCCTCTCCCTAAAATCTTTGGAAAAACATTTGACATGGCACAGAACTTTAAAACTTTAACCACATTCGTCCGAGTGTTGCCTAAAAGAGATGGCAGGTCCGCTGGCAAGTCATCCGCGACCCGCTGAAACGCAATCCAATACAACGTGGCGCACAGTGACCTGGACGCCGCAAGCACCACACATTGGAGGGTCCTCCCGCCGGAGCAGGAAGCCATGCGTAATAGGGCTGTGGCCTATCCGAGGCCGAGTGAGGAGAACCTCGTCCCGTCGACGGGGCTGAAAGGAAGTACACCACACACGCGTTGTGGGCTTGACTATACGGAGCTTTTTGTCAGTCATTTCCAGCCACTCATCCTCCCACCGATGCAGGACTCAACAGCGAGGTGAGTGCGTGCAGGGGGATAGCACACTGAGATACTTGTGTATCGAGACACGCCTCCTTGGCTGCGAGATCTGCCCTTTCATTCCCAGCAATGCCGACATGCCCCGGAACCCAGCAGAAAGCTACAACCTAGTTAGTGAATCACTTCACGACCATATTCATTTAGTCATATTTAGCGTGCTCAGTGGAGCATTCTAACTTCAAACCATCTTAAACTACAAGGTCTGGTAATGGTTTGAAACTCTTGCTCTACAGATGCTACTTGATATTGAAGCTTCCCCTTTGAATGTAAAGAAAGACTGTGCTGGTAAACTTCTACGTTATTTGATACAGAGACAGCTGAGTAAAACTGAACGTACACAGATAGATTTCTCTTTACTTATCCTGATCATTTCTAATCTGACACACTATATTTTACCACAACGTAATCTGAGTTTTAATGATCCCTACAAAAGAATAACCCTGACCAACAATAACCTATGACTTTCGCGAATCACTTACCTCACAAAAATCTTCACTACTCGAACTACTGCATTACAGCGAACACCAATAACGCGAACTAAAAAAAGACTCTAACCGCTGAAGGCACTAACTACTGATAGGCATATAGTCAGCAGATGAAAGATTTTTATAGAGAACAAACAATGTATTTAACTTAACAAGAGTTCTAAAGTATATTCTTGAAATCTATTTCACAAATTTCCTTTTTCTGACCGACACAGGTCCACATCATCCGCTTATATTAACATCTCAGAACTCTGGCATCTCTCTCCTCAAATCCACCACTGCTGGCGGCTCACTTCCAACTGCCCAACGCTACGGGCTGTTCACATCCAACTGCCGAAAACTACACTAGCGAAAATCCTCCAACAGTGAGTCCAATCACCCACAGACTGCACACAGCGGAGTCAACGATTTTAATACAGAGCGCTACATGGCTGACCTAAACAGCCTACTTACAACATACGTGACACAATATATGGAACTTGACGTTTGTTTTTCAGTGGTTCAGTAGTTCCTTCCGGCCTTATGCAAGTGACTTGATGTCGAAGCCACTGACTTTTCATTACCCTGTACTTTTTGTCTTCTAAGCTTTATCCAATTGACTTGACGTGGAAGCCAATGGGTGTTCATTACCCAACACTTCTTGGCTTAGAAAACACTGCGTCAGAAGTTTGTAACCATCACAAAGCCGGAGAAACTCCTCAGGATCTGTGAACACTAACACAGAGTGAATCATTAGCGAAAAATTCAATGAAGTACAAACATCAATTGTTTATGGGACGCTGACAGATATCAACTGCGAGAGTTAAAAAAGTGTGCCAACCGAGATTGGAAACCGGCATTTCCTGCTTACTAGGCAGGGGCTCTAACCCCAAAGCCACCGATTATATACGAATAGACGAGGCTGCGCAGACTTATCCCAAGTACCCTCCCCAGCAGACCCACATTCACAACCTATTCCACACGCTACGAAAGTAGTTTCCCTGCCTATTAATCTCAGTGCTTGTGGCAAAATCTGTTCCCATGTGAGTTCGAGAGTATGTGTGCATCCCTACAGAAATGACTCTTGGCTTGTGATCGCCGTAATTGTAGGTTTATGGTGTCTGATCCTTCGGGCATGTCCAAAAGAACAGACACCATACGCAATGTATTGTTAGTGCCTGCTTCAGTTTCCCAAATGTGACCAACATTCTGCCGTATAATGGAATTTTACCCTGTTCCTCAACAACTGCATCGGTGGTCTTGCAATACCCACAATACAAATATTCTGTAATAAGTAGTCAATCACTGAACTGATTGTAGATCTGTATTCATGTGCAGTGCTGGGAAAAGGGACACAGAATGTAACAATCTTTAAATAGTTTTTAGATCGTTCTGTCCTGGGTAGATCACCTCTGTTGATGGAAATTGGCACTTCCTCGTGGTCAAATTTAGGCAAGTGGAACCCAACCTCTAACGGCCTCTTTGAATCACTTCGGTCATTTCATTACATTCTTCAAAATTTCACTGATGTCATCTACGTAGACCATGAGCTGACGTTGCTTAAAATATATTAAAGCTGCATGCAGCAATTTTGAAGTGTGCGAATTGCAGTTTTTAGACTAAACGGCATTCCTAAATACTGACAATGGCTCGAAGACACTTTAAACACAGTATTTGGCTGATCCTCTGGCACCTTTTCCAACTAACGCTAATCAATCTTCAAGTATCTTGTGGCAAAGAGTTCCTGTAACCCAAGTTATCCAGGGTTTCGTAATCGTATCGGATACGCAGCTGTAGTCGTTCTACCGTTCAAACACCGATAATAACAACAGAAGCTATACTTCCTTGTGCCATCTGACGATATTCTGGTTACAATAACTATCCAAACAATGTTTCAGTTACCGGTTATGAAAATATTCGATAGTTCCATGTAGAACATGGGGTCCTCTAAAAAGTTTCCGCTCTCGGTGGGTCTGCGTTTGCTAGTAATTCTACCAGGACACACAGACAACATCCTGTAAACTCCTCAATTGATGGTAACAAACGCAAAGCGGACAGTAAAATTTTTGTGCTGATCATACTACTGGTGCAGGCGTAGAGGGTGTAACTCCGGAAATGCGTATCCTACTATTTCCATCTATTGCACTGCAAATCTTTTTCCTTGTTTTGTTACCTGAAGATATAACATTTCTGTGTCTTTGTATATTGTAATTGTTTTACTATTTGTATGTATATGCATTTATGTCAATGTATATTTGGTTCGTTTTGTGAATATTATTTGTATTTATACGCTGGGTCTGGCCTAGGGAAAACTACGCTATCGAACGAATACATCGATAGGTCGTGTGGAGAACCTAAGTGTTTAGGACCTTTGGTAGTGTTAACTCTGCCGTGTGGAGCCCGGGCAGAGCAGAGGGAGTCTGGCTGGGGTGGTGCAGTGGAGCAGATGTTTTGTGTGACGCTCCCGCGAGTTGCCGCGCTTTCGGGGTTGGGCAGCATGTAATTGCGCTCGACTTGCTCTGATAGTTTCTGACACGGTGTCGCGGACGGGAAGCATTAACTGGCGCACATCAAGAGCCCGTTTCGCCTGGTGACCGTGTCGAGAAGAAGGCGCGCCAGCATCCAGCTTCTGCAACAGCGACGGCCGACAATGAGTGACTGTCGCCACCTCCTCGATCGACGGCTTCCAACCTTCAATCAACCAACAAGGAAGACTGGAAGCACGTAAAGTTTTAGAACTGTGTGGCCGACCTCAGCTTTTCAAACTGTTCCATTTTCGTAACTTTAATTACAGCAACGTAGCATGAACCTTTCTTGCTCATTGTCCCAATTGCATTACCAAGCAGGGCATAGCTGGCTACAATATTTAGATTACACAAGCACAAATTAAGAGTGCGAGTTTTGTTACCATATTTTAGCTTACCTGTGACTGCAGCTCAGCTTGGTACTTACTAAATTTTACTATTGTTAATTGCTCAGAATCATTAAATTCAAGTTCAAAGTTAAGTCACTTATTTCTAAATTTCGTAGATTCAAGTAGCTTTTGAAATGATTGTTGAGGTAGCCCAAAACTAAATTTATTTTATTGAATTTCGTAGTGCTTCAGAAACAAAGCTCACTATTAATTTCAGTCACTAAATTTACTTTAAATTTTCCGATTTTATTAATTCTTTTGCTAAATTAAGTCTGAGTGTAGCGCAATTTATTACTTCTGACCAACTATCAGTTTTCACACTACACGTGTCATCGTTCAGGTGCCACGCTTCTAGTACTACTGATACGTGTAATAACCTTTCTTTTTCAGTTACTATGCTAATTGTCCATAGGACTGGCGACCGTAATTTTCCCCAAATCTCAAATATCTAACTACCCTAGATAATTGTTAACGTAACGGCGGCACATTTACTTTCTTTATTAACTTTACCCCTTTTCAAAATTAATTTCCACCAGTTTCATTTGCATTTTTCCTTTCATTTAGATGTAACCCTTTCCACCCTCTTTACCGACAGATTAACTTCGGTGACGATTGCTTTTCCCAAATTTCCATTAGGTACACGCGGTTTAATTTTTCACTGTCATTAAGGTCGATAACTGAGGGGGAGGTTACAAGGGGCTCGTCTTCTAATAAAAAGTTTCTCATATGTTGTGTGTGTTGCTGGAAACAGTCCACACGGACTGAACAAGTCCTCAAACTGTATTAATTGCTCTCCACGGCTGTCCTGTCTTTACCTATTCAATACTCAGTTTTTAAATGTAATGCAGAATTTTCTTGTGGCTTAAGTCCACACTTGATCTGTTTACAGTATCTACATGTTCACAGTCTACTTCTCAAGCACACACATGCAACTAATTCGTTATTGTACTCTATACTTGCATATGTAAGATACTGGCAAGTTGTTCTGTACCCACGCTTATCGAAAAGACTCTTCATGACATAGAATAGAGTTTAATTGGCTCGACCATCATGGAAGGAGTAGCTTGTGAAAAAAGTATCATTGGAGCTCCTCTAGCCGGAAAAATATCCCAATGAGTTCCAAGATAAACTGTGAAATAACAGTTTTAACGTGACGTTTATTTAAGAGCTCCGACTGCAAGATTATACGATACCCTCCACTTACTTAGGAAAAAGCTTCTGTAGAAGTTTGGGAACAGTTTTGCTCGAACGTAAAGGCCCATTATCGCTATATATAGCATGCCACATAATTTGTTGCTATCTCATGTAACATATAACGCAGAGTTCAGTCTCCTCTTACCAAAGATGTCCAGACTCACCTGAACAGGTGAGCCCCTGTGTCCATCAATAATTTATGTTCTTTACCATCTACTGCATCAGTTACAGAACAATTTGCCTCTGCTTACGACTTTATGCATCAGACATTACTGCAAATGCCATCCGGCGGATTTTGAGTTAACACTGGTCTTTAACAACCGACAGTTATTTCACTTTTTGCTTCTACACTCTTCTTTACGATGTACAACCATCCACGACTGTTACATTGTGGTTGGTAACATTGCTTCTGAATACACATTAAATCTGCAAAGAAGACACTCATTTGGTATCGTATCCCTGTCACTAAGATTATTTGCTCTAAACCTGTCGCTACCCTGACTGCAATAACCAGGTCCTTCGTGTTCACTGTAAACGTCCTCCTTGATATATTGGGTGGAAACCCAAACAGTTAGGTCATCAGTTGCATCGGATTAGAAAGGCATGGGAAAGGAAATCGATCGTGCCCCATCAAAGGAACCATCCCGGCGATTTAGGAAGATGATGGGAAACGGAAATCAGGATGGCGGGATGCGAGTTTCAACCGTCGTCCTCGCGAATGCGACTGTAGTTTCCGAGGTGCATTCAAGTTCTAAGGCCTCCGATATTTTTTCTCCGGACTGGAAAGAGATAGAAACATGCGCATTGTTTTAAAATGAGGCCGCGTTCATTGTCAATATGTCCCAGAGATGGCAGCACCGTACGGCAGATGGAATTTTACCACAAGCGGCGAGAATGAGAACTATTTTAAGTACTTAAAATGGCGACGTTTTCCTTACTTGAACAGCGTGCAATCATTCGTTCTCTGAATCTGCGTGGTGTGAAACCAACTGAAATTCATCGACAGTTGAAGCAGACTTGTGGTGATGGAGTTATGGATGTGTCGAAAGTGCGTTCGTGGGTGTGACAGTTTAATGAAGGCAGAACATCGTGTGACAACAAACCGAAACTACCTCGGGCTCGCACAAGCCGGTCTGACGACATGATCGAGAAAGTGGAGAGAATTGTTTTGGGGGATCGCCGATTGACTGTTGAACAGATCGCCTCCAGAGTTAGCATTTCTGTGGGTTCTGTGCACACAATCCTGCATGACGACCTGAAAATGCGAAAAGTGTCATCCAGGTGGGTGCCACGAATGCTGACGGACGACCACATGGCTGCCCGTGTGGCATGTTGCCAAGCAATGTTGACGCGCAATGACAACATGAATGGGACATTCTTTTCGTCGGTTGTAACTATGGATGAGACGTGGATGCCATTTTTCCATCCAGAAACAAAGCGCCAATCAGCTCCATGGAAGCACAAAGATTCACCGCCACCAAAAAAATTTCGGGTAACCGCCAGTGCTGAAAAAATTATGGTGTCCGTGTTCTGGGACAGCGAGGGTGTAATCCTTACCCATTGCGTTCCAAAGGGCACTACGGTAACAGGTGCATTCTACGAAAATGTTTTGAAGAACAAATTCCTTCCTGCACTGCAACAAAAGCGTCCGGGAATGGCTGCTCGTGTGCTGTTTCACCGAGACAACGCACCCGCACATCGAGCTAACGTTACGCAACAGTTTCTTCGTGATAACAACTTTGAAGTGATTCCTCATGCTCCCTACTCACCTGACCTGGCTCCGAGTGACTTTTGGCTTTTTCCAACAATGAAAGACACTCTCCGTGGCCGCACATTCACCAGCCGTGCTGCTATTGCCTCAGCGATTTTCCAGTGGTCAAAACAGACTCCCAAAGAAGCCTTCGCCGCTGCCATGGATTCATGGCGTCAGCGTTGTGAAAAATTTGTACGTCTGCAGGGCGATTACGTGTAGAAGTAACGCCAGTTTCATCGATCTCTGGTGATTAGTTAATTAGGAAAAAAAATCGGAGGCCTTAGAACTTGAATGCACCTCGTACTGATCACAGCGTCACCACGCTCGGTTAGTGCTAGGTGTTCTGTATTCCGCCGAGAAAATTCTACATTTCGTCTCTGCATCACTTCTCATAACAGCTCACGAAAGCTCCTCGTTCTATTGTTTCTTATAGCGTTGTACAATTGATGGAATGTTTATGTATTCATGAGGTCCTCGTGTGCGTCACATATTCTTTGCTTCGGCTGTTAAGTCGAGTTAGTTTTAATATTTGAGGTAATCAGAAGGTGGAGGCAAGCAATGTAGTTATTTTCAAAACAATTTCTTTATTCTTTATTTTTGAAAATCTTTTAACATAGAACATCGTGAATAAAAACGCATTAAATTTTAAGATTCTCTGAAAAATTCGGAAAACCATTACGAAATTCTCAATTTGGCCAGCAGCCAGCCGGTATTCTGTCCACATACTCAACCTTGTGGATACTTCTACGTCATCTGTGAATGCAACGCACCTTCTGTTCTCTAGCCCGGATAAGGAGTAATGAAATTGGCTTTAGTTGGGAGCAACAAAGTCTTACTCACACTGAATGAAGACTTACGTTCCATTACCTCGTCTAATTCATTCTCCATTTGCATGTTGTCCAGCTTCAGAACCTCTAGCTGATCTACCAAAGAACGAATGAGTTCTCTCACCTCTTCTAAGGAAACAGACTGTGTATCGAATTGCGACATCATGGAATCTGTTCCCACTTAAAAAAAGGATAGAAAACACGAGTTAAAAAAAGGCAACGCAGCCAATCGTAGTCGTTATATTGACTCACAGGCACTCGCAGGCAGCTTCATCTTGTGCACTACTTGGCAAAACAAGCATTGCGCAAGGGTGTGTGACACTAGACTGGTGCTTGTAAGATTTATGTCAGATAACAGGTAGTGATAAGGACAATACAGCGTAGGAATGACGAGGAGGCCGCAGTGTGTTGCACTTGGGTCGCAGTGTGAGTCATGACAAAAACCTGCGACTGACTGAGTTCCAGGGATGGGACTGACTGAAAAGAGGGACGCAAAAGTCATGCTGGTAGTGGCGGTGCAGCAGAGGAGGCCGCCTTGAATGGTCGTGTCGATGGTGGCTTTTCTCAGGTTTTAAAAATACCATTAAAATGGCCATAACTGCGTAACCGCAGGCCAGTCAACCTTGTTGCTTTTTGAAATATAAGTAATTACGGTATGGGAAGCGCTGAAAATGTAATTGCTTAGAGTTGCAGAATGGTTACGTTATGCAACCTACGCGGTGAGTGTGAAGTAAAAAACCACAGAAATATTGCAATGGGAATCCTAAAAACGTCAGACTACATGTTCTTTATTGAATTTAAAATAGCTGAGTATGTCTCCAGATAACCCCATTACATCACTACATCCGCCACTTGTGAATGAGCCCATAACCGTAGCTTTCATTGCAGGGAAGGGACATCTCTGAAGACGTCCGGTTGGTGCAATTCGTAAAATCTGTGAGATGTGATGGATTTGCACATCTACAACAAATAATCGCACTCATAATCGCTTTACCATAGGGGTCAGGGATTTTCTCTGCCTCGTGAGGACTGGGTGTTGTGTGATGTCCTTAGGTTAGTTAGGTTGAAGTAGTTCTAAGTTCTAGGGGACTGATGACCATAGATGTGAAGTCCCATAGTGGTCAGAGCCAGCTTTACCACAATTAGACGCTTAGGCATGCCACACCAGTGCAAGGGGTTTGTTGTATGTGGTATCCCATGCAGGAAAACCATGAATAACGGATGAATTTAGGCTGTAACAGTGAATAATTTAACTTAACAGTTAGTAGAACAGTGTCAAGGTCCGGATGTACAGTGACAAATGAGAGGTAGTAGTAGTCAAAGGGACAGTGAACTGGGGAGAACTGACTGTGGTAGTGACTTAGGAAAATAAGTGTTATGTCAGATGAGAGTCTGACACTAAGAGAAGAAGGACAGAGACGTCGATACTTGCTTTCATTCTATCTTTGGCTTGTGCCTTTTTATACTGCAGATACGCAAGGTAGGCGTGGTTAATCGGATGTGGCAATGTTAGTTTAAGGGGTGGCCGGATGCCCTTCCTGCCGCCACCCTGTACACCCCAGGAAGGAATGAGTGTAGCCCAATTGTCTGTGACTAGTGCAATCTATGGAATAATGCGAAAGTGTTCTGATGTTTGCGAGCCGTGTAACTGAGGCGGGACGTGGGGGCCAGCCCAGTATTCACCTAGGGGTATGGGGAAAACCGCCTAAAAACCACATCCAGGCTGATGGCACACCGGCCCTTGTCGTTAATCCTCCGGGCGGATTCGATCCGGGGCCGGCGCGCCTACCCGAGTCCGGGAAACAGCGCGTTAGTGCTCTCGGCTAACCTGGCGGGTATAGAGACGTCGATACGACGCCTCCTAAGCAATGGACGCGTCAATAGCGGAAGCGACGGCCGGCACTTGAGAGACGACTGACGCAGTCAGCAACGGGCCACAGTGGTACCGTGCGTGACGTCACAGCAGCAGGGCGGATGACCCGTCTCCCAGCGTGTGCTGCGAACGTCCACTCGCAGCAGACGGCCTGCGTCGTAAAACACTATAGGGTTGTCAGCTCTTATTCATTCCTTAAAGGGCATAGCTTAAAACGCCCGCTAAATCACGCAGGGCTAACAGGTAATTAGGATTGTGGAAAGGGCCAAGGGAGTTGCAGTAAATTCATTTTACAATTGTAATTTATTATCATTTAGTTCACAAATACACTTTTGAAAGAATTAAATTTGCTTCGAGGCTGAAGGCCTCCAAACAGATGCTTTAGAATACGTTCAATTTTGGAAAGACATGACACACAGTTATATTTACGAATAGGATAGTTCGTATTCATATATGAGATCAGGATCCGGAGCGCCTGGATGCCGCCGGATTAAATCTACAAAATTCCAATTGCACTCTGATGATTACTGAAGGCAGAAGGCCACAATGTTTTAAGATGCTGAAAGGGCCGAAGGCCCGCACGGTGCACAAAAAGAGATAAACAAACGCAATAAGATGGCTAAAGGCCGCAAAGTTAAATTCTGAAAATTAAGGATTTTTTTTTTATTTTTAATTTTTTTTGCTACAGAAGAATGCTGAAGATTAGAAGGGTAGATCACATAACTAATGAGGAGGTACTGAATAGGATTGGGGAGAAGAGGAATTTGTCGCACAACTTGACTACAGGAAGGGATCGGTTGGTAGGACATGTTCTGAGGCATCAAGGGATCACCAGTTTAGTATTGGAGGGGAGCGTGGAGAGTAAAAATCGTAGAGGGAGACCAAGAGATGAATACACTAAATAGATTCAGAAGGATGTAGATTGCGGTACGTACTGGGAGATGAAGAAGTTTGCACAGGATAGAGTAGCATGGAGAGCTGTATCAAACCAGTCTCAGGACTGAAGACCACAACAACAACAAGGAAATATATATGTTGCAATAATCAGTAAAACAATACATTAAGTTTTCAAATTTCCTTTTGCAACACCACCGGCGGAAGGCCCACAATAACTTGTAAAATCTTTCAGAGCAGAGAGCAGAAGGCAATAATGTTTGGACTTGAAGGAAACTCTGAGAAGATTTTTACAGGGCTGAGGGCGCTCAATTATCTTTTCCCAATTGAAAATATAAAATACAGTAAAGCCCCAAAAATCCCATTAAAATAAACTGCAACAACATTAAGACTGTCAAAGAATAGTTAAGGGAACAGCTCTCAGGAGCCTCCATGTGATCGGACTTGCCACCTTCACTTAGGCGAGACAGGCAGTGAGCCCAACTACACTCGATTCGTCGGAACCCAAGTAAGGGACAATTATGGACGGACCGACCAATCGTTTGCTTTCCACGACGGAGTACACGAGAACTCAAGGCACCAAAAAAGTTACAAGTATTACTATCCCCAAACAAACGCGTATGTGAAATGAGCTGCCAAAACTACGAGGTGCATTCAGTTCTAAGGCCTCCGACTTTTTTTCCAATTAACTACTCACCCGAAATCGATGAAACTGGCGTTTGTTCTCAACGTAATCGCCCTGCAGACGTACACATTTTTGACAACGCTGACGCCATGATTCCATGGCAGCGGCGAAGGCTTCTTTAGGAGTCTGTTTTGACCACTGGAAAATCGCTGAGGCAATAGCAGCACGGCTGATGAATGAGCGGCCACGGAGAGTGTCTTTCATTGTTGGAAAAAGCCAAAAGTCCCTAGGAGCCAGGTCAGGTGAGTAGGGAGCACGAGGAATCACTTCAAAGTTGTTATCACGAAGAAACTGTGGCGTAACGTTAGCTAGATGTGCGGGTGCGTTGTCTTGGTGAAACAGCACACGCGCAGCCCTTCCCGGACGTTTTTGTTGCAGTGCAGGAAGGAATTTGTTCTTCAAAACATTTTCGTAGGATGCATCTGTTACCGTAGTGCCCTTCGGAACGCAATGGGTAAGAATTACGCCCTCGCTGTCCCAGAACATGGACACCATAATTTTTTCAGCACTGGCGGTTACCCGAAATTTTTTTGGTGGCGGTGAATCTGTGTGCTTCCATTGAGCTGACTGGTGCTTTGTTTCTGGATTGAAAAATGGCATCCACGTCTCATCCATTGTCACAACCGACGAAAAGAAAGTCCCATTCATGCTGTCGTTGCACGTCAACATTGCTTGGCAACATGCCACACGGACAGCCACGTGGTCGTCCGTCAGCATTCGTGGCACCCACCTGGATGACACTTTTCGCATTTTCAGGTCGTCATGCAGGATTGTGTGCACAGAACCCACAGAAATTCCAACTCTGGAGGCGATCTGTACAACAGTCTTTCGGCGATCCCCCAAAACATTTCTCTCCACTTTCTCGATTATGTCGTCAAACTGGCTTGTGCGAGCCCGAGGTTGTTTCAGTTTGTTGTCACACGATGTTCTGCCTTCATTAAACTGTCGCACCCACGAATGCACTTTCGACACATCCATAACTCCATCACCACAAGTCTCCTTCAAGTGTCGATGAATTTCAATTGGTTTCACACCACGCAAATTCGGAAAACGAATGATAGCACGCTGTTCAAGTACGGAAAACGTCGCCATTTTGAGTATTTAAAACAGTTCTCATTCTCACCGCTGGCGGTAAAATTCCGTCTGCCGTACGGTGCTGCCGTCTCTGGGACGTATTGACTATGAACGCGGTCTCATTTTAAAACAATGCGCATGTTTCTATTTCTTTCCTGTCTGGAGAAAAAGAATCGGAGGCCTTAGAACTTGGATGCACCTCATACACACCATGTTGGTCAGCAACAATCGGTGAGGGAAAGACACTGCCTAAAAATTACGTTAGCGACAATGGCAGGTAACCAGAACACTAACGACCACAAGGCAGAAAATTCGGCTGATGCACTTGACTATGGATAATTTAATTTAATCAATTCCACTTGACGGCAGCTATCTTGAACACTTCGCTTGTTGCTCGCATGAAAACCTCCACAAAAGCAACGCCTAAAGCAACAACGTAATGTTCAAAACCGCTTAACCTTCACTTCCTGGGTCGGCAAGCGACGATGCTCGTATCGATCGGACAGCTCCAGACAGACTCCGACGCTGCACAGAGACCCCCAGTGGCCCAGTCGACTATGTCGCACGGAGATGTCCTCGGACCAACCGACCGGCCAACATTCCGCCAAAGGTCAGGCCCGGCTTAAGTGATGCGTGTGGCGGCAACGGTCGGGCGGGCGATGTCCACGCAGGGCTCACTGCTGCTGTAAGCCGGCGACTGGCTGGCCCGGGCTGCGCTCCAGACGCGGTGCAACTGACTGCCAGGGCCCAACTCAGGACCCGAACTGCCGCCGCGAACTCTCCCCCTCGCACGTTCCGACTGACTCCAAGATAGATGACAACCGGGAAGTCATAGCAGCCGTGCAAAGATCCTATCAAATGGGGTGATATATCGATACGCGCCACTAGCGCCGATGACGTTCAGGCAAAACAGCAACCCAGTAACGCCAGTAATTTAAATGAACGTGGCGGGATGGAAATACGTTAAAACAGTGTGTAAAATAACAAATGGTGGGACGGCGAGCCATGTACGGCTCATAGCTGCATACTGACACAGACCTACAGCAGCGCAACGCAGAGTCTAGCAGATCTCACATAGGAAAAGACGTGCCCATAGAGCAATTAGTAATTATATTCATTTTAAATACAGGAAATCTATAACAATTAATACATGAATGACCACGTAAACTTCTAGTCTTGGGGAGTAGGAAGGTATAGTATTCTACTAGCAGAATAAATGATGACGGCTAAATCTCGTCAGATCCACGGGAAGAAAGTCAGACTTAAGGAACTCCGAATAAAATGACAGTAGTTTGCCAACTGTCGCGTAATCCCCACCGCACACCCCTTTTACTAAATACGCAGTTTATATGGATAATATTTTAATTAATTTTATATTGCTTAGTTTTGAAAGTACGACAGATAATATACGATTCTCACTATTAGTTTCTGCAGTTGAAAATATTTTAACTTTCTGCACTTTGACCTATTATGTGGGGATACGCACAACACTGAAAGATTTCCCGCAGTGGACGTACGATCTTTAATTTGCAAACTATTTTTATGTAACACTGATCTGGCTTGTTAGATATGGAACATGGTATCGTTACTGTAACTAATTAAGGAATAAAAGAAAATGCCTTTCGCTACTTTCATCTCTTGAATGCACAGAAAATTACTCCTATTACCTGTACGGAAGTTACAGTATGTTATGTTCAATAAACGTAAACCTGCAGTGGATTTTTTTAAATATCTGAGGACTATTAACAGCCACGACTAACATGAGGTCATGAAACTAAAATAAGGTGAAATTTGATTTTTATGTTATCAGCCAGAATAGCTTTTGCACAGTAGTCTCTGATCACACACAAGTAAAATTTTAACACTCATGAATTATTTACGTACCTGGTAACATAACAGCAGCTGCCCATGTCCACCTGAAAATGACATATTAAATCCACAATTTCCCTCTGAAGTCTCCAGGAAGCTGAAAAAGACAATTTTAATGTACCGCTACCTGCCGGCTATATTGCGGGAAAACTGATTTCATTCAATTTAATTTGAATTTGCCGCAGCAGCGGTTCCCACGATCGCCGCACTGCTCTACGTCATCAAAAATTCCTGATATGGTGAGAACGGCTACGAATGTGGAATGAAATCTTGGGCAAGATAGAAATAAATTACTACAGGTAATAATTTTATCAATTTATGTATTCAAAAAATCAGCGTAAATAGAAAGTACACACCTTTTACAAATATCAACCTCCAATGGCGTCTTTCTCGATCAAAGGACAAACGAAGGCTGCCTAAGCATTCAAGCGAGGGTCACTGGCTCTTACAACTTTAACGGCTAAAAGAAGACAGAAAGAGTAATGTTTTAACCTCCACAATTTATAGGAAATTTAATAAGCATCTTTGTAATTATATTTCATTATCTGCTTTGACACATACATTCGCGGACCACAAACGTTATTTGTGAAATGTAGATACATACATACTGCACAAACATAAAAATGAAAAATTATTATTTCTTTTTATAAATAATCTGCAACCATTCACACATTAATGAAATAATAATAATACAGATGAATGTTTATTTTTATAATTTTTTATATATTCTAACAATCTTGTAAATGTCTTGCCGGGAGACGTCATACAAGGCAAAATGTTTTATAAGTGTCAGATTGAAATGTATTAGCCTTACGTGAAGATAAGTTGTCAATACGGAATAGTTTAGAAGCACAAAGCAGTTCCGAGGTGACTGAAGTCATTCTTCATGTGCACACTGCTCAGATACATTTTGACGACCATAGGTCTGCGTTAAGTGTACCAAATGCTACTCATTGTACTGAAGTACAGAAGTGAAAGTTGCTGATAATAAAGATGATATAATAATGTTTCTCTGGTAGTTGAGTCCAAAAATGGACAGTCAGGGTCTATAAACTTAAACTCAAACAAAAGCTATCAAACAGACTGTTAATGAAAATAGACTAATTTTGAAAATAATGAATAATGAAACTAACCCAATGTAAGACAAGATTCACTTAGAGACCTCTGTCTTATTTAAGAAAGCTGAATAGAAGCAAAAACTAGTAATAGGTGCCTTAACAGAAGAAGTATTGAAAAATAAAGAGTTGCTTGAAGGACAGGAACCTGGGATTAAGTGTTTAGAACCTAATGTTGAACAAATACTGCATGACATAAAAGAAGTTAATCATATGAGGTAACTAGTTTGTAAGCAGTCAGAATTGAAAGAAGTTCGCAAAATCGTTAAAATGTGGCCCAGGGCACAATTAAAGGCAGTATCTCAATGTGCTAATCAGATGGAATCTGAAATGAAGCAGATACTTGACGCGAGTTACGAGCAGGAAGAACTGGAAGACAGTAACAAGACTTATGACTCAGGATCAATGCTTGCGGGACCGTACGTTCCACATTTTTTTCTAACAGTGGCATTCGAACAACAGTTTGAAGGAATATTTCAAGAACAATGGGATGACAAGAAGAACATAGGGCGTGAAATCAATAGACCAGAAGGTGAGGCAATGTCGTGCGGCATGAGAAGTGGATCGTAATGTGAAACATGCGATAAGCCCATGAAAACTTTTATAAATCAATGTTAGTTCACGCACAACTCAGAACTGCGTGAAGGAAGATCTATTTGTAGGTCGGAATTTTAATAGCAGACGGTGTAAAAGCTAAAAGTAAAATTTTCAAGTCTATTTAGAGAAGAATTTGTATTTGGACGATCCGCTAAGGTAGTCGATTCGAACCTCGATAATAATGATTGGATTATGTACCAATTCAGGAGAAGTTAACTGGAATTTCAGAGCCCGATACCAGTGACATTGTGGAGCCGTTGGACCAGCTATACTAGTTTGTAAGCAACCAAAATTTAGCATGTTGCTGTAGAAATATGAGTAAATGGAACAGTAATAGGCAATATGATGCACAATTACAGGGAGAATTACGGTCACAGAGATTTGTCATAACGCCAGCGCAAATAGACACGCAACGTGAATGGGAAGATAGATCGCAGTATGGCGTACAGGGTTCGTATCCTACCTTGGTAATCACACGAGAAGAGGAACGGGAGGATTTCATAGAGTAAGAGGAAGCTATCATGCTGCATAGAGACATTTCCACGACAGTAATAACGAAACTTACGAGACAGAGGCTTCACTTCAGGGAAACCCACAGGACGCTCGGATGAATTTCAGCAGCGAACGGCAATAAATAACAGAGCACTCCACGTAAGCTTTCTGAGTGTACCGAAGAGAACAATACCGAAACGACTCAGGAAATAAAACTTTGATAAGGGGCACGAAGACTGAGCATATGCAAAAGACGAGAAGTGTGGTTACGACAGCAAAAACAAGACAACTAATGTACCTGAAGACGACATAGAGACGGTAAGTAAAGGTAGGAGGGGTAAATTGACTACGTTGGTTAATCACACAGAGAGATGGGAAAACGTAAAGTCAGATAGAAGTAACGTCTTGCCACCAGAGTGTCACAAGGAGAGCACTCAACTGACTTTGTTCCATTTGACAATCCTGGAGGAAATCGCTGGAATGATGGTTCGTTAAATATAATGAATATAATGTGCATAAAAGTGAAAGTAGTGCCAGTAATAAAGAAAATAAGAATAAGGTGAAGCATGTAAGTCGAAGCTTAGATAAAATAACACCTGTAGGCGAGAGTAGGGAAGCTGTTCACACCCACCACTTAATTTCATCCGGAATGCGCCGGAAAGGCGTTCCATCTCCTCCAGCGAATTGTTTTTGGACTCACTGAAATAAGTTGGCGCCGGAGATCGGAAACAATTCACGTGTATTAAATCGCGAAGTATCTACCCTTTTCCGCTGCGCCGGTATTGGTGAACGGGTCGTTTGGCGACATGGGTGTCCGCAAGACGGCACGTTCCCCAAATCTGGAGAAAAGAATTTTATTCGTTACAGAATTCCCACATACTTCGAGAAGTGATTTCCCGTGATTCCGCAAACCTTGCGCTAAATTTGTCTCTTATTATTACATCCTAGAGATTCGGTTATCATCCATTCACCACTTTGATAGCTAGATTATTTTGATACTTGGAGAGTAAGCATGTTTTCATGATCACATTCAAAGTGTACCCTTTCGAATCATTAAAATGATTACGAATGTGAAAACTTTTTTAAGTCAGAGATCTAAAACTATGTTCTTTTGTGATTAAATCTGATATATAACATCCTACAAACTGATCAAAAAGCCAGGATGTTGAACAGTGAAATATTGAGAAAAGATATTCCATTTGTACATCAATAACATAAAATTGATACTGAGTGTGAAAATTCTTAATTAAAAAAGTTCAGAAATGGGAATACTGTTGGATGTAAACAAAAATAATCAGTCATGAGGAGGCTATTATGACTAACCATTCTCAAAACTGAAAAAGAAGAGAAAAATTTTAAAATTGCTTATAATAAATGTAAATATTACGGACATTCACATTCACAAAAAACTGATTCAGTGATACCAAACAAAAGCTTACGGAGTTCAGTTCGAAGTAATAAAATAACCAATATTTTTTTCCTAAAAAACTGATGATAAAGGAAGAACCACATGAAGAACCACATTATACATGAAAGTAAACAAAATTTAATATTATACCTGGTCCTGTCAGGAGGAAAATAACAATCGCTGTGGTTGTTGGTCAAATTTGTCAGTGACTGGGTCAGTAAATTAGTTTTGGCAATCACTTCTTTGAACAAATTACCCTTTTCACTCACTGTGTAGCACAACAACAGTTCTATTATTCATAGAGTACTGAGTTTTGCGTTTAGGTAGGCAGGGAAAAAGAAATCAGCTAACCCTTTTCATAGCAGAAATAAATTTTGTACCTTTCTCAATACCAATTATTGACAGATTTAAAGGTATCTGTGCTCTCATTGACAAAATGCATATCACAGGTTTGCTTCAGATAAGAAGTATCAGTATTCAAATATTTTTTGAGCCACTTTGGTTTATGAATCACTTAGATACCCTGACCTGTTCATTATCAAGTACATACGCCACAGAATTTTAAAGTTCTTGTGAATAGTTTCGGCAAGAGAAATGTTGCTTACAATACAATGCACAACCTGATATCAGTTACATGTAGACAACATCAGAATGAATATCAAAAGTGTTGTGATTTGGGAAAACCTGTAAAATACCACATATAATACTGGTTGTAAGCTATATAGCTTTCGTCATCAGAAACCGGATGGGGAATATCAGAAGATGTGTGTCGTAGGTGTATGTTTCAAAAAAGAGAAAGGACCACTGGACGAATCACGGAGACTGCCAAGGTGAATGCTCTGCCACATCACCATTCTATACATTCAACTTCACAAATCTTTAACGTGCAGCGTGTCAGCAACTGTGAAATGTACAGCAAATAAACAATTTTTTCAGCCTTCAGTTGCAAGGTAATTTTACTCGTTTACCTAGGTTTCGATTCCAGTACTGGAATCTTCTTCAGAACCTATAAATTAAACCTCATACGGACATATATTACTCAGTAAAATGCATTATCTGTCTAATGTTTGAATATTAAAGAAATTGTGATACTTACAAAAAATTAAATTATTTTGTGAGCCAAACACTGGCCATGTCACAGATTAAAAATTAAAACAATAAAGACGCATAATCATAAGATTATGTCAGTCAAAATTAAAACCATTATGGCGAACGTAGACGGAGCTACGCCGGCCAGAAATCAGGACCACATGTAAGCGGGTCGAAAACTAGGCGTTGTGAGCAGTTATGGAACACGAGTATCTACATTTGCTGAACATCTGGTCCAAAAGGCGCATGCTCCCAAGCCTCTAAAAGACGCAGAGCTGTTGCATAATGAAGTAAAGGGATGTAGGCTAGACACCCTCGAAGAATTGCAAATTTTTAAACATATTATTATTGATAGAGACAACTTACTTAATGATCAGCTGCAATTAAAAAATAGAAGTTATTTCGAAGGATTTCAACCTTTACTCCAGTGGAGTTGACCAACAGTCCGCCTCGAATGGCCGATGCTGTTTCCCTATCTGCTTTGTCCCTTTATTATAATGCGATTGTACATGTGTGTCTTTGTATTTCGTTATATGCTTGGTAATGACACATAGTTGCTAAGGCGTTTTTATGTTAAAGACATTTTATGCTTAGCACGCATGGTTTTGACACTATTTTTTAGTTACTGTAGCGGGGCTACGCCCTCTTACTATAATATTTAAAGGGGAAAAAAAAGAAGAAATTATACCTTGGCTTTGTAGTTTGTTCTCAGGTAAACTGTTTAATGTTGCTATACCAATAGATAGGTTTGTCCAATTGTAGGACGGCTTTAGTCACATTTTACGAGGGTTATTCCAAAAGTAAGGTCCGATTCGCCGTAACTATTGAAATTTGGCGCCAATGACAAAACACGCATGCGCGCCGACTCCCTGCAAGCCTTGCGCGTCAAACGCCGCCATTCGCTTTGTTACTGTTGCTGAGTGTAGTTCACAGTGTCACTTTACAATGTTTAAGACAATTGATCAGCCCGCCGATTGTGAAGTAAGGGCAGTGATACGGTTTTTGTCTGCAAGAAACAATTCAGCGGCGGAAATCCATCGGGAGATTACTGAAGTGTACGGTCCTAACATAATGAGCGACAGTAAAGTGCGCAAGTGGGTGCGAGCTTTTAATGAAGGACGGGATAATGTGCACGATGAATCACGGTGTGGCCGACCATCAGTGATTTCAGACGATTTGGTCAATGCGGTTGACAAAAAAATTCGTGAAGATCGCCGATTCACTATTACAGACGTAGACATGGATTTTCCGAATGTGAGTAGAACAACTTTGTACAGAATTGTGTCTGAACATTTGAAGTTTCACAAATTGTGTGCCCGTTGGGTTCCCAGGCTGCTTACTGAGCCCCAACGAATGAAAAGAATGGCTTTTGCTCTTGATATTTTGGAGCGATATCATAAGGAAGGTGACAGTCTTTTAGACAATGTTGTCACAGGGGATGAGACATGGGTTTCTCACATCACTCCAGAGTCTAAACGTCAGTCAATGCAATGGCGTCACACGTCATCGCCAGTCAAGGTCAAGGCAAAGCAGACAATCTCAACACGTAAGGTTATGGCGACTGTATTCTGGGATAGACGTGGAGTATTGTTAGTCGACTTTATGGAGAGAGGAACAACGATTAATAAAGCCGCCTACTGCGCTACCCTGACTAAACTTCGACGTGCAATCCAGAATAAGCGACGTGGTCTTTTGTCGTCTGGAATCTTGTTGTTGCAGGACAATGCCAGACCCCACACTGCAAATGAAACGCAAGCTCTGATCAAGAAATTTGGATGGGAACAGATGGACCATCCTCCTTACAGTCCGGACCTGGCGCCAAGTGATTTCCACCTGTTCCGTTACTTAAAGGAGTTTCTCGGCGGCAAGCGCTTCGACACAGATGATGAAGTGAAAGAAGCAGTTAAGGACTGGTTATCGTCACAGGCGGCCGATTTCTATAACATGGGCATTCAAAAGCTTGTTGAACGATGTGACAAATATTTAAATAAGTATGGAAGTTATGTAGAAAAATAGATGAAGATGTAAGGAATGTAAATAAAACAATTGTTTTGAAAAAACATTTTAGTTTTGATTTTTTTTTTATAACCGGACCTTACTTTTGGAATAACCCTCGTATTTATATGTATATTTGCTCTAAGTAATTTTGAGACAGTTTGTCTCTCGCCCCTGCGCTTGCGCTTGCGCATGCGCTTGGCCGCGGCCGAGCCTCGCCGCGTAACTGCTCACAACGCCTAGTTTTCGAGCCGCTCACGTGTGGTCCTGATTTCTGGCCGGCGTAGCTCCGTCTACGTTCGCCTTAATGGTTTTAATTTTGACTGACATAATCTTATGATTATGCGTCTTTATTGTTTTAATTTTTAATCTGTGACATGGCCAGTGTTTGGCTCACAAAATAATTTAATTTTTTGTAAGTATCACAATTTCTTTAATATTCAAACATTAGACAGATAATGCATTTTAGTGAGTAATATATGTCCGTATGTGGTTTAATTTATAGGTTCTGAAGAAGATTCCATTACTGGAATCGAAACCTAGGTAAACGAGTAAAATTACCTTGCAACTGAAGGCTGAAAGAATTGTTTATTTGCTGTACATTCAACTTCCTCAAAGTCCGAATTACCTTGATATGCGGTCAGATGACGACTTGTTACAAGTTGTTTGATTGTGAAACATTATTCGCTGACTCCTTCCTGGCCATGGCAGCCCAGATATATTGGAATGATTATTCTTCCCAGCATTAGTGTACTGTAGTCCACAGGGCTAGAGCCGTTTCGTGTCTGAACTTCTGGATCAGTCAGAATCGTTCCCTTGTTGTTAAATGTACACAATTCACTAAACTAACTTACCACGCTTCGTTCCGCAGATTACACTTCCTTCGAGCACTAAGAAATGACCTAACATACTCCCGCATGTCTCCTCTTGGTGAAGACGACAAAGCTGCTGTAAAACTGATCGATACAGAATAGCGGAGTGCACAAGGTTCCGTTCTGTGAAACCAACCAGTGCTTCAGAAGGCCTTGCGTTTAGCTATTGTTGATTGTGTCAAGAAGGCTGCGATTTCGTTGCAATAGGACTACGCCTCGTCGTCGACATCACAACAGTATTTCGAAGAAGCCGATACTGGAAGTCGACTCAAGTTATCAGAACAGTTTTTTGCACCTTCCTTTCATCCGCTGTGACAGAGGTTTGGCCTTTATTATGGAAGAGAGAACGAGTCACAAAAGAATGAATGCCATGGGTATTGTTGTACATAGATCAAAGTTGAGATTAGGGCCTTAAAAGGTGTCACTATAGTATGAATCCGTTAGTAGAATGACGGATTACGGCTGTTATTTACTTGTAATTAAAATGACATGAAATTTAGATGTTACAAATGTGCTCGGTAATGACGCTTTGTCGAAATGAGCTAATCGCACGATTAAATAAACATTGCATTACAACCTACTATGGACGCTGTTTACGTCTATTATATCAGCATTGCTGCACAACTGACGCAGGTCCTCCACCCTTAGTAGCAATTCAGTGAAAGGTCCATGCAAACACGAGGAAGGTCACAATTTGACCCACCTCGCTTAGTAGGCTGTTGGAAGCACGAGTGCGTCTCCATGGTTGCCTGCTTGCTTCACACATTTGCCCCACACTGAGCCGTCTGGCAGTGAGCAATCTCTATTAAAGGGTAGGCGCACATGGCGCTCTGCTTGCATCCTCCTATGTTAACTGTTTGTAGATGACCTTCAAACCATTAGCGTTTCATCTACTATCCCCCCAGGTGCCACGTGCCGCCACTGGATAAAAACAGACGTTGTCTTTCCAGGTGTATTAACTTTTTGTGTCATTGTAGCTAAGAACTGCCTACAAATATCAACACAACAGCGCTACATACACCACTTGCGAACGGCCCTGTGGCTGTCACTGCCACTGCAGTGAATGGGCATCTCTGAAAACGCGCAGTTATTGGTATTCAGAAAAATTGCGAAATGCCGCGCAAATGCACCTCTCCAACGACAGTCTCCCACGTATAGTCAATGTATCACTATTAGATGCTAGGCATGTCTCGTCAACGCGGTGAAAGTGTTGTACGCTGACTCGACACACTGTGTGCTGTGGCCAAATCGGTTGCACTACGTGCATTCAATGGCCCTATACCAGCACAATCTTCCATAGGATTTTCCCAGAACTAGGAAACACGGGCAGGATCTTTAGCCCTCGATCAATGCTCCGTCGAGTTCCCGCTGCAGACCGTTTACCCATCCATTCCTCTTGCGCACTAGCAGAAGAGGGAAAAATAATAAGTCGACTCACGACACTGTGTCACTGAACATGCAAACTCTAGCTGAAAGAGATGTCCAAGATCCAGCCATTTAGTGCACTCAAAAACGCCTGACACCACTTATAGATATCGCGGGTACGATCAGATGCTGTGGCTGGCTGTCGGAGGTCTAAAATTCAACACAATGGCAATGGCTGCTGTGATGCAGTATGAAGTGTCAGGTTGTGGTCCACCATGGAAACAAACTTGGTTGAATAATCCCTTCGTTTAATAACAAAAACTGCTGTGAAGGTCATATTGAAGGTGCAGGCAATTTCTTCAATGAAGTGATTAGCACACTGGACTCGCATTAGGGAGGACGACGGTTCAACCTCGCGTCCGGCCATCCTGATTTAGGTTTTCCGTGATTTCCCTAAAATCGCTCCAGGCAAATGCCAGGATGGTTCCTTTACAGGGGCATGGCCGACTTCCTTCCCCGTCCATCCCTACTCCGATGAGACCTATGACCTCGCTGTTTGGTCTCTTCCCCCAAACAATCCAATCCAATAAATCCAATATTCAGAGATTTATACGGCCTCATCCAGCTGAAGAATGTAGAGTCGGCAGAGGCCACTCACAAGGATGAGATGCTGTGTCTGCCCTCAGCCAACGGCCCTATCCAACAAAATGTATCCGCCAAAATGGCGGCTCCACAGCAGTACTCCAGAGGAAGTGGGTGAAGTGTAGTGTTGGCGGCATTTTTAGTAGACTTGTCGCATTCTCTAAATGTTCGACCAATAAAAAACCGTCTTTGTTTTCACTTTACTCGTGACGTTATTTACGTTTTCGTTATAATTTTAGTTGTTAGTGATTGTAAAATCTAGATATGTGATTAAAACACACATTTTAGATTTGTGTGATTTATCGTTTAACGGATATTTAGCGGATTTTTCATAGTACTCATGTTGTCAAGTTCGCACTTTCATTATTTCGAGTCAGTTGTCACTTTTCGCCACATGCAGACATCCAGTATCGGCTTTTTTGTAAGAGCACTTGAACAACCTAACTTTTGACAACTTCCGGATTATTAGTTATTTTTCTTTGAGCGCTGTTAACCGTAATGTAGATGTGGTAACCTGAAATGCGCAGCACCAAATTTACCGCGTCGTGCAACATTGCGCCTCTAGAATCAGTGGAACTTGATATGAGGATGTGATGACCTCAATCCACAGGAAAAATAGTTATCAAAATCTGAACTGTGAAGTCATCCAAAATTCTAGTTGGAAAACCACACTCTTTGTTATACTTCTCAATTGGTCACAATCCCACTTTGTTTATGAACCGAATACTCTAGTATTCACGAGAAACTGCTCTGAAATTAACCTGAACCGACAAAATTGGTTATATATTCTCTGAAACTTCAAAGACATCTAAGACAATATCCGAAAGGAATTACAAAAAGTTAATTATTGCATGAACACTTGGGGGGTTCACCATACATCTACCCACTTTTGAGTATAACCAGTGTCTCTTAATACTACGACTCGCAGCAATACAATATCGAAAACTTTTATTACTGGGTAAACAGTCCCTACGTGACTGGACAGCTGACATTTATAATTCACGCTCACGTCAGGAAATGCACCAATACGGGAATAGCAGCTTTTACGTTGTTGGCCGGCCAGGGTGTCCGAGCGGTTCTAGGCGCTACAGTTTGGAACCACGCGACCGCTACGGCCGCAGGTTCGAATCCTGCCTCTGGCATGGATGTGTGTGATGTCCTTAGGTTAGTTATGTTTAATTCGTTGTACGTTCTAGGGGACTGATGACCTTAGAAGTTAAGTCCCATAGTGCTCAGAGCCATTTTTTTACATTATTGGTCAGAACGCAAGCAATTATGGCGGTTGCCGTAATTTTCGCTCGAAGCCATATTTCGCGACAAAATACTCTTTTTAGTCACTGTCATATATCTAGTCTCATAACAATGCATAAAACTACATAAAATAACTACAATAATTTTGACATGCAAGGTGAATTATTTCTAATGAGAGGAAGAAGTTTATATTTACTGGTGTTTCAACAATGACTACCAGGCAACTTTTAATTCACTGATTGTAATTTTATTTTCGTTAGCAGAAAGCAAACATTAAATAAACAAAGAATTAATTTGAATAGAGTCTGTAATTCTTATACTTGTAATAGACAAAGAAAGTTTCTAGGTCAGCGGATAGCGTTCGGCGAAATTTCTAAACTTTTTGTTGCATACGAAGCGTAGCGTTAGGCAGCACGATGTCGGCGGGTTACGATGATGAGAGCAGGATACAGGCAGTTCCCCTGGTTAATCTTCTCCGGCGAAACGCAAATAATGTTCCGGCACAGCTGTATCATTAACCCCGTGGTGATTAACAAACCACAAGACGCCAGTATACGAACGTTGTTGACATGTCCTCTCTTTCAAAGTACATTAAGTAGACATTTGCTTGTTTTTACACTTTATGCACTGTCCTTGACGTTATTGTCCATAATTACACAGTTCGTCACATTCATATAGTCTTAGCCAAAAATACACAGTACATAGAATTTTTCTTGTGTGTGAAGCACACCGTAAAGAATGTCCAATCTGTTCTCGCATTTCAAACTTCGACGTCACTGAAAGTCACTTATATTGCACAGTTAATGAAAGTTTTCACTTTCACGGCTCGGTAGAAAGTGATAGACAACAGTTCCACCACCCAAAGCCAATACCCTAAAAGATTATTCGCATAAAAGCACTGTTCGTGTCGGCCACAACAAAGTATTGTTAGCGGCACTTTCACAGTCCGGTTTATTTGCTCTTAAAGTTCGCTGGCGATGGCATTACATACCACAGTGGTAAAGAGAATTAACAATCTGACAGTTCGGTATTACTGTCCATACAACTACGTGTGCTTTTCATAAAACACAGTACAATTTTAGCGCGCACGCTTCACACACACACACACACACACCATCCACCATCCCCTCTACTACACATCAACCATTCGACTATCGATATCACTATCGCTGTCCCCTGACTATAGATGTTATATCGTTATCGTAAATTACATAAATCTTTATAAATGTTATTGACTGCATTTTTGACAATTAATATATTCGAAAAGAGAACTTTACAAATTTTACCACAGGTACAAAGCAAGAAACATATTTATCCATTGGCAAACGAAATAATCACAATCACATGTTTATATTTAAAAACCACTATTGAATGTTACATAATCACAATTAGAAATGCCCATATGAACAAAGGAAAAAGAAAAGAAATCTAAAGAAAATCACGAAAAACTATTTATATGCGTAATTTGCAATGCCTTCACAAGGACCGTGGGCAAACCTTCACTTGTGCTCATTTTGAGGAGCTTCTGCGCCTGTGCAGCTGTCTTGACGCAATTGCCTTATGGGCTAGATACCTAAGGATTTGATAAACAATGTGTACGGTTTGCGATTACAGTAGTCGCGTTTCTCAGCTGTGACGGCTTGTTAGTCGAGAGCGTGGTGCCGCAACTTGCAGGCTGTATTGCGAACGCGGTCTACGCAGCTGCGTCGGCTGCGCAGGTGGGTCATATCCCGCCCACGTCCCCATCGGCTGACCCACTTACGACGACCCTGGCCATGGAAGACAGATATCCTACGACGACGACGACGATGCCTCAGGCTCAGGAAACGGCATCTCCTGTTACAACGCAAACATCGGAGGGCCTGGACCCCAGTCTGGGCCGGGCAGCCGGCGTCTTCCTGGACCGAGATCCAGATCGAGAACGAGGCAACATAATGCGTGCAGGACTGTCACTGTAGAATCTTACACTCCACTCGGCGTCAACATTTACCCTCTACCGACCGTGAACGATCTGAAAATCGTCGAAGAAGACCGTAAGAGGTGCGTCCATCAAGCGAGGAAACTTGCCGCCACGCGCTGCCTGAAAACACCTGAAGTGGACAACAGATGAGGACAGCAGACCTTCCCCAGCGTCGGAAGCCGACTCCGCCCAGTCGTCTAACAACTAAGGTGATTGACAACAATTCCAAAGGCTTCGCCGCAAACGAATGGGTAAAAGCGAAAAACTTGACAAAAACTTGAAATTTCCAGCAGACGCCTACACCCAATTCCCACACCAAATCTATTCTACACGGTTCTTAATGTACATCTACATCCATACTCCCAAAGCCACGTGACGGTGTGTGGCGGAGGGTACTTTGAGTACCTCTATCGGTTCTGCCTTGCATTCCAGTTTCGTGTTGTTCGTGGAAAGAAAGATTGTCGGTATGCATCCGTGTGGGCTCTAATCGCTCTGATTTTATCCTCATGGTCTCTTCGCGATATATACCTAGGAGAGAGCAATATACTGCTTGACTCCTCGGTGAAGGTATGTTCTCGTAACTTCAATAAAGGCCCGTACCGAGTTACTGAGCGTCTCTCTTGCAGAGTCTTCCACTGGAGTATATCTATCATCTCCGCAACGCTTTCGCGATTACTAAATGATCCTGTAACGAAGCGCACTGCTCTCCGTTGGATCTTCTCTATCTCTTCTATCAACCCTATCTGGTGCGGATTCCACATCAGTGAGCAGTACTCAAGCAGTGGGCGATCAAGTGTACTGTAATCTACTTCCTTTGTTTCCGGATTGCATTTCCTTACGATTCTTCCAATGAATCTCAGTCTGGCATCTGCTTCACCAACGATCAACTTTTATGATCATTCCATTGTAAATCACTCCCAATGCGTACTCCCAGATAATTTATGGAATTAACTGCTTCCAGTTACTGACCTGCTACATTGTAGCTAAATGATAAGGGGTCTATCGTTCTATATATTCGCAGCACATTACACTTATCTACATTGAGATTCAATTGCCATTCTCTGCATCATGCGTCAATTCGTTGCTGATCCTACTGCATTTCAGAACAATTTTCCATTGTTACTACCTGACGATATACTACAGCATCATCCGCAAAAAGCCTCAGTTAACTACCGATGTCAAGCACAAGGTCATTTATATATACTGTGAATAGAAACGGTCGTACGACACTCCCCAGCGGCACACCTGAAATCACTCTTCCTTCGGAAGACTTCTCTCCATTGTGAATGACATGCTGCATTGTGTTATCTAGGAACTTATCTAGGAACTCTTCAATCCAATCACACAATTGGTCTGATAGTCCATATGCTCTTACTTTGTTCATTAAACGACTCTGGAGAACTGTATCAAACGCCTTGCGGAAGTCAAGAAATACGGCCTCTACCTGGAAACCCGTGGCTATGGCCCTCTGAGTCTCGTGGACGAATAGCGTGTGCTGGGTTTAACACGATTGTCTTTTTCGAAACCCATGCTGATTCCCACAGAGTAGATTTCTAGGCTCCAGAAAAGTCATTATACTCGGACATAATACGTGTTCCAAAATTCTACAACTCATCGACGTTAGAGATATAGGGCTATAGTTCTGCTCATCTGTTCGACGTCCCTTCTTGAAAACAAGGACGAACTGTGCCCTTTTCCAATCTTTTGGAACGCTACGCTCTTCTAGAGACCTAAGGTACACCGCTGCAAGAAGGGGGCCAAGTTCCTTAGCGTACTCTGCGTAAAATCGAGCTGGTATCCCATCAGCTCCAGCGGCCTTTCGTCTTTTGAGCAATCTTAAATGTTTTTCTATCACATTTTGTCTATTTAGATATCTGCCATTTTGGCATATGTGCGACAATCTAGAGAAGGAACTACAGTGCAGTCTTCCTCTGTGAAAGAGCTTTGGAAAAAGATATTTAGTATTTCAGCCTCTAGTCTGTCATCCTCTGATTCAGTACCATTTTGGTCACAGAATGTCTGGACATTTTGTTTTGATCCACCTACCGCTTCGACATAAGACCAAAATTTCTCACACGACATTTCGCTTCGTGTAAATTTTTGTTTGCCTGCAAGGCTTTGGCTATATTTAAGTTTGCTGTGAAGTTCCCTCTGCCTCCGTAGCAGTTTTCTAACTCGGTTGTTGTGCCACGGCGGCTCTTTTCAATTTCTCGCGATCTTGATTGGCACATACTCATCTAATGCATGCGGAGGGTGGGTAGATGGAGGTGACGACGGAACGAGCTGCAGAGGAAATTGCCAGCTCCGCCGTCTCTGATCAACCACAGCGTCCGAAAGCGCCAGCAGCAAAGATATAACCAATAACTATTCAATATACAGGCAAATACCTTTCCAGGAATGTAGAGGTAAAGAAACAGGTCTCTGGTCCGATAGAAGGAGACGATTAATTACCGTTTTGAGACTATGAACAACGGAAGTCACTCCGTTTCTTTCAGCAGAGGGAAATCCCGTTTTTCACTCACCCACCGCCCACGGCAAAATTTTTGAAGTGTTCAACAAATATCTCGCAGTGAAGATAGCAGCCAAAGAAGTGGAAAATGAACTGCATACCAGAACCTTCACCCAAGCCTCTGTCTACCAATTCAAGTCCAGAGATGAGAAAAGTAATTAGCTGGTGGCTCAGACAGTTTACTGTGCCTCTCTGTCGGCTGGACCAACAAGTGACTCTATGACCTTCACCATATAATGGATATGCTAATCACGGTGGAAACACACTGTGCTCGGGACGGACCTCCACAATGCAAGTGTTGCCTCAAATTTGTTCATATGGCTAATTATTGTGAGCGACATGACATATGCGTTTGGTGTACAGACAACCACCACCTGCAGTCTTGTACCAAGCCACGCACTCAGAAGGCAAAGTGCGCAAACTGTAATGGAGATCATCCTGTTACTTTCAGAGGCTGTCCTACGTTCTAACAAGCCCTTCGCACGTATATGGCCCATGCGCAGGCTATCCGGGTAAAGGAGCAGTAAGCCGCCAAAATTTAAACAATGTCACTGATTTCATTTTATTATTATTATTTTTTTCTTTTTTCACACCAAGATGTTCCCTTCATTGGCAGTATGACAACCTCTGGCTTGGACATCATCTACCTTCATTCTAATCCTCCCCCTCCCCACAGCTGCAGCTCAGACGAGCGTCCAAAGCGTCTAGGAAGGCCTTCGGCTGTGTGTCTGAGTAGGACTCTGAGGTTCTTATTCTATTGAGGTCATAAGAACTATTTAAGTAAACTAAACTTTGTTAATTAAAAAAATCTCACGAGCGGTCTGGCGAGACCAATAACCACCACAACCAACAATTATACTGATAAGAATCTAGACTTTATGACCGACATCTCTAAAATAGAACGCTAAACGCTCCTCATAATGGGAAAGCCAATACATGCGCACTGCTCGGAGGCCGCGGAGCGACTGGCACAGAGACCGGAAGTGCCGCAGGACCCCTGCAGCGGGCCTTATCAGCCGTTATCAGCACCGTTGCGCAAACGGAACTCAATTATTCTGCAACACGGGTCTAGTAATACTAGGATCATTGTTGTGTTCCAGCGGCCAGAAACTAAGTCGGAATTCAAGGTCAAGTGCAGTAAAACGCGTAACACACAATACCCACCCACTGTCCCCTCTCCTAAACTCATAAGATTAACACAGACTGGAAGTGAATTTTTCTGCAACACGGATCAAGTAAATATACTGGGTGCTGAAAATTTCTAATTCCGAATTCAAGGTCAAATGCAACAATCGTGCAACCATTCAATTTTCTTGTACTACAACAGAAATAGTTAGTGGAAATTCATGGTTAACAAATGATGCACGATTGTAGCGCGTGATCTTGATTGTGACTTAGAAATTTTCAGCGTCCCGTATATTTATTTGATCCGTGTTGCAGAAAAATTCACTTCCGGTGTGTGTTATTCTTATGGAGATTACGGTGCTGATAACAAATAATTGCACTTGACCTTGAATTCGGACTTAGTTTATGGCCGCTGCAACACAACACGGGTGTTGGCTGTGTGTGTATACTGCATACCGCTGTGCAAGGCGGGTGACCTTGAGCGGGACTTAGCCACAGAGCGAGGCTGCCGCGCAACACGCGTCCTAGTTCTAACAAGCCCTTCGCACGTATATGGCCCAGGCGCAAGCTATCCGGGTAAAGGAGCAGCAGGCCACCAAAATTTAAACAACGTCGCCGATTTTATTTTATTATTATTATTTTTTCTTTTTTACATCAAGATGTTCCCTTCATTGGCAGTATGACAACCTCCCGATTGGATGTCATCTACCTTCATTCAAATCCTCCCCCTCCCCACAGCTGCAGCTCAGACGTGCGTCCAAACATCAATGGATGGTCCCTAACCCTCAGGACGTTTCATGAGTGTCAAAGAATTCACAGCTTCCTGGCAACAATGGGACATCTTTCCAACCATCAAGGACATCTACAAAAATCTAAGGATGCACCGAATACCCTCATGAAAATCTTGGGCCTCTTAGAGGAAGCCAGGTCTCTCTTTGCCCCCAATTATGAGCCCTAAAGTCGCGTGGACCACAGATCTCTCACTCTACGTTTTCAATGCTAATGGCATTTTTCGTCAGAAATTGGAAATGGAAAAATTTATAATCCAGCATGGGATCTACAATCAACTAGTCACTGGAAGACATCTCTGTCCACCTCACGCATTTAAATTAATAAGCATGCCAGGCTACAGGATGAAGTTGCAAACGGTTGTTGAGGTGTGACAGCCATTTTTATCAAAAACTCGATCACCAATGAGCACACTGCTCTCCCCCCACCCGCCACTGGATACTCTGGAGGCCACTGCAACTACAGTTTCCACTTCCTAATGGATTATTACGTTTCTCGCTGCTTACATGTTTCCTCAGAGGCCGCTCGTGCAGAACTATTTTCATCTCATTTTCGACCGATTCCCAAGGGTGTTCTTAGGGCGACTTGATCGCTAAACATTTCGCATGGCATGCTTGACGTGCCAGTCCACGTGGGTTACATCTTTGGAACATGGAGGAGCGTCTGTGGCTACAACCTTTGGACCAGAAGACCTGGCACATGTTCCTTCAAATCCTACCTATAGCCCACGTCTCCTGGACATCGTACTGTTCAAGAACCTCCACCTATATTTTCAGTTACAAACAGATAATGACATTACACCTGACCATCATCCTGTGCTTGGTGTACTGCCTGAGGCCCTGGACTGCTTGCCAACAACATTGTCTACCACCACAAATAGTGACCAGATTGTATGATGGCTCAATAATGACGTCCGTCCCACCGACGACGTATCAACTACAGATCTCATCGATTAAGCCTTCTGCAGTATAACAGGGAATATCAAGCGTTCCTTCCACCTGGTTTCTGTTACCATGGTACCGCGTTCTCATAGAAAAGGCGTTCTTTCCACTACAGCAAGAACTGTAATACCTCAAGAACAGGGCGCGACGGCGCTGGCATAAATACAGAAATCCGGCTGACCACAGGAAATGAAGAGGATCTCCAGAAAACTCCGCCCCCGAGCTGTAGGAAAGTACAATGAAATGTGGGAAGATAAAATGATCTCCTATGATCTCCAAACGCGCGACCACTGGCATATAATCAGACACCTCCACCTACCACGGCCACCGAAACGGTCGCTACAGGGCCCGCAAATTTCGTTGAATTGTACGAGTCTAAAAACACCATCGATTACTTGGTCGATAATGACAACACTGAGTGAATACTTCACAGGGATCAGGATATAAGAAAGTCTCCTGCTCACCTTGAACCACTGCTGACCACACAAGCTGAGGTGAAGGGTTTAAGCCACCTCAAGGAAACTCTCTGTGCCACCGAACGAGATGGCGTTGTAAACGATCAGCTAAATCATCTTCCACGCAAGGCCTTTGTGTTGCTCACAAGGGTTTATAATACTTGTATGAAGCTGGGCTATTTTCTGGGTGCACGGGATATCGTGCGAATCATCCCGATCACAAAACCTGACAAAGACCTTAGTCTGCCTACTAACTATCGTCCTATCAGCCTAGTTTCCACGTCAACGAAGTTGCTGGAACGCCTCATTTGGTGCTGCATGAAACTATTTATCCACGATCAGGACATCATTAGGCCAGATCAGTCTGCATACCAGCCTTAGCTTTCGGCTGAAATTCAACTACTGCAAGTCTCAGAGTACATATCCTACAATATGAATGTTTCTAATTATACAATGACCACATTTTTGGACGAGGAAAAAACTTATGAGTGTGTGTGGACTGATAAACTCTTGATCAAATTGCAAAACCAGACAATCTTGCCTGAGTATTGTTTACGTATCACTGGCAGTTTTCTCCAAAAGCGACATATAATGGTCCCCATCTATGGCCAACGCTCCAGCGTTAGATGCCTACAGGAGTGCCTCCAATAGGGCTCGGTTTTGTCCGCAACTCTTTTCATTGTTTGTGTTAATGACTCCCCCACGATGCCCCAGGTCGTCCTGGCTCAGTTTGCTCACAGGTAGCCGGCGGATTACTGCAGTTGTGGGGATATTACAGCGTCAGCTCACGCTGAGAGAACAATGGACTTCAGATAATCACATTCATCTTAACGCCAACAAAACTAAGGCTGTCCTCTTAGCTCGCATAGGCCCCAACTTGCAAGACAGGCCTACTCGTCACCATTGAGAACTTGCATGCATGAATTAAGTAAAATATTTCAGGTCACTCTGGACAACAAACTCCTTTTAAACATCATATCCACAACAAGAGGATTCAACTATTACAGTTACTACACCAACTATACCCATTGATGAGCAGTTATCAAATGAATGTTCGAATGAAACTTCGGCTATAACGAGCGACAGTTTTACCTGCACTTCTTTACAGCTGTTCCACGTGGGGAACTACCAGCCAATCCAACCTTCAACCACTATATGTCATTCAGAACAGATGCCTCCGCCTCCAAGATTGTAACCTCCCCGCAAGAAATTTGAAAAGTCAATGTTAATGAAAATGTTGTCTTCCCGCAAAACTGCATAATAAAAATGAGCCAAGCGTAACCTCCTTGCAAAATTAAAGAATAAAAATGGCCCAAATTTAAACTCCCCACAAACATTAACTAATGAAGATTACTCATTAAACCCACAATAATATTAATTAAATAATGAAGCATTAACCGAATGTAACATGTGAACAGAAATAATTAAAACTGATAAATTTTATAAGGGCAGCAACGCTGACCTTCGGCCCTGTGAAATAATGAAACCAAAAATTCTTACCTCAGTAAAACTAACATCTATATCTGCTCTTATCTAAAATTTCCGCCACAGCTCCGTGCAATGCTGGCCCATAATTAATTTTGATTCTTGGAGGGAATGCATAGGAAGTATTATTTAACTTGAAATGAATCTTTTTCTTTAAAACAGTTACTTTTTAAGAAAATTATTATTGGGGAAATTCTTGAACAAATTAATTACAATTAACATACGTTATTAGCTGAGCGCAATGCTGCTTCATTACCTTCGATAACAATATACCTCGTCCCGAACCGTGACCAGAGATTCAAGGAGAGCACGCCGCTGACGCATGCCGACGCCCGCTCAGTACAACCGTCCACTCGCTACAACTACTACCGACAGAGTGCCACTCGCAACTGAACACTCGCGTGGTCAAGCGCAGACTAGCAACGATAAATAACTCTCTGGTCAGAGATTCTGTCATAACTCGCCATCGCTGGTAATGAATGCATACGTGTTTCATAACCCTCCTCTGGGGGGGGGGGGGGGGGGCGCAAAAATTTGGCAGCGATCGTGAGTCATTTGGACTTGCCACGAGCAACAATTTTTTTCTTAACTGACTAACTTTACAATCACAAAATACACTCCTGGAAATGGAAAAAAGAACACATTGACACCGGTGTGTCGAACCCACCATACTTGCTCCGGACACTGCGAGAGGGCTGTACAACCAATGATCACACGCACGGCACAGCGGACACACCAGGAACCGCGGTGTTGGCCGTCGAATGGCGCTAGCTGCGCAGCATTTGTGCACCGCCGCCGTCAGTGTCAGCCAGTTTGCCGTGGCGTACGGAGCTCCTTCGCAGTCTTTAACACTGGTAGCATGCCGCGACAGCGTGGACGTGAACCGTATGTGCAGTTGACGGACTCTGAGCGAGGGCGTATAGTGGGCATGCGGGAGGCCGGGTGGACGTACCGCCGAATTGCTCAACACGTGGGGCGTGAGGTCTCCACAGTACATCGATGTTGTCGCCAGTGGTCGGCGGGAGGTGCACTTGCCCGTCGACCTGGGACCGGACCGCAGCGACGCACGGATGCACGCCGAGACCGTAGGATCCTACGCAGTGCCGTAGGGGACCGCACCGCCACTTCCCAGCAAATTTGGGACACTGTTGCTCCTGGGGTATCGGCGAGGACCATTCGCAACCGTCTCCATGAAGCTGGGCTACGGTCCCGCACACCGTTAGGCCGTCTTCCGCTCACGCCCCAACATCGTGCAGCCCGCCTCCTGTGGTGTCGCGACAGGCGTGAATGGAGGGACGAATGGAGACGTGTCGTCTTCAGCGATGAGAGTCGCTTCTGCCTTGGTGCCAATGATGGTCGTATTCGTGTTTGGCGCCGTGCAGGTGAGCGCCACAATCAGGACTACATACGACCGAGGTACACAGGGCGAACACTCGGTATCATGGTGTGGGGAGCGATCTCCTACACTGGCCGTACACCACTGGTGATCGTCGAGGGGACACCGAATAGTGCACGATACATCCTAACCGTCATCGAACCCATCGTTCTACCATTCCTAGACCGGCAAGGGAACTTGCTGTTCCAACAGAACGATGTACTTCCGCATGTATCCCGTGCCACCCAACGTGCTCTAGAAGGTGTAAGTCAACTACCCTGGCCAGCAAGATCTCCGGATCTGTCCCCCATTGAGCATGTTTGGGACTGGATGAAGCGTCGTCTCACGCGGTCTGCACGTCCAGCACGAACGCTGGTCGAACTGAGGCGCCAGGTGGAAATGGCATGGCAAGCCGTTCCACAGGACTACATCCAGCATCTCTACGATCGTCTCCATGGGAGAATAGCAGCCTGCATTGCTGCGACAGGTGGATATACACTGTACTAGTGCCGACATTGTGCATGCTCTGTTGCCTGTGTCTATGTGCCTGTGGTTCGTCAGTGTGATCATGTGATGTATCTGACCCCAGGAATGTGTCAATAAAGTTTCCCCTTCCTGGGACAATGAATTCACGGTGTTCTTATTTCAATTTCCAGCAGTGTATAAGTATATAGATGTAGAACATGAAGTAAATACAGTGCACATGCACCGAGTACACAACATATCAGACAATGACAAAAACTGTATATACAATGAGTACAGAACATATCAGCAAATCACAAATAATATATATACAAATCATATTGATAAATGACAAAAGTGCACACTCACTGAAGTAGTGAACATATCAGGAAATCACAAATGTATAGGCAACGAGTACAAATCATATAGAGAAATGGCAAAAGTGCACAGGCACTGAAGTAGTGAACATATCAGGAAATCTCAAATGTATAGGCAACGAGTACAAATCATATTGAGAAATGACAAAAGTGCACACACACTGAAGTGGTGAACATATCACGGAATCACAAATGTATAGGCAACGAGTACAAATCATATTGAGAAAAGACAAAAGTTCACACGCACTGAAGTTCAGTGTAAAACATATTAACAAATGGCAGAAGTACACACACACTGTAGTTCAGAACATATTAGGTAAAGACTAAATGTATATACAATGACTACAGAACATATTCACAAATGGCAAAAGTGCACAAGCACTGCAGTTGAGGGCAAATCACAAAAATGCATATGCAATGAGTAGAATTCATGTTTACAAATGACAAAAGTGCACATGCACTGTAGTTCAGAACATACTTGCAAATCACAAAAATGTATAGGCCATAAATACAAATCATGATAACAAAATGATTTTTTTTTACTATGTCACAAGAATTAGGATAGGAAAGGGAAGGATTGCGTCATGGTTGTAGCGCTTTAGGTTGCACGCAGCTGCACTGAATGTCCATATCTTTGTACAGAAGTACAACACCAAGTGAGGCAATCTAAACTTCTTTTCCCAGAAGTATCAATCAGCGTAGCCAAGACACTGAAATGTCGTAATAATATTCCATGCTATCATTTTGGTAGTACACTAGGTACACCAAACAGTGGGACCATAATAGCATCTTCATCGCTCATGGTGGTGGACAGCATGTCGTGTCAACACCACGTTCTTGTAAAGTATACCTACGTCGAATTTGTGCAAAAACCAAATATAGTGCTCCATGATCATGAGGATAGACAGGACAAATGGATATTGCAGTAATTTCTGGTAATTAGGTGAGAAGATGAAGGACATTAAGTCACATAGTAGTCTTCATCGCCCAGTTACTGAACATTTCTGTACCATGTATATACTATTACAGAATAATATTCATAAAATTAACTGAATATAGTAATTATTGGCATCATGGGTAATCTTATTACAATAAACAGTGGCATTCATTAGCTAGTTACAAAACATGAGAAGTCATCATTCAAAACATAACCTAATGAATGGCATAGTATTAACATAATTCACTTAATTATAGTAATTATTGGCATCATGGGTAATCTTATTACAATAAACAGTGGCATTCATTGCCCAGTTACAAGGCATCATTTTTTTGTATTATTAAGAAGTCATTATTTAAAATTAGTTAATTATTGGCATACCATTTATACATAATTAATAATCATGGGCATCATAAGTAATCTTATTACAAGAAACAGTGGCTTCATTGGCCAGTTACAAAGCATTTTTCTTTTTTTTTTTTATTCAGAAGTGATTAATGAAGTGACATACTATTCAGAGCTGATCAGTATTATTCAGAATTCTCTTGAACTTGTAGCATTATTTGGGACTGGTAACTATTTTGTTTGCTTTTGAGTTATTCCTGCAAATGAAGATGTGTAACGTCATTCGTCATGAGTCAGCTGTAGCAAGGTTATGAAACAAGGCAGTATATGTGATCACATTTAGAAATGATAGACACAACTGGGTAAAAACCATGCAAGTACTGGTACAGGTTTAATAAGTAACAGGTTTAGTAAGTATCACGAAAAGCTTCTCCTGGAAAAAAATACAAAATGGATTATTGAGCTGAAAGAAGAAACGCATACTATGCTGAAAAGTAGTGAACTTCGAATTAACAGGTAGTGAAATGTGTATAAAATATGTGTTCTCTAGCTGTCCTTTCCAAAACCTTCAATCATCATACCATACGATGTAAAACATACTGTCAAAATGAACTGCAACAAATACTTAAATAATTACAGAGCATAAATACATAAACTTCAACATCATCCTCATCTGTAAAGAAAAAACTTCATTATCCATCACTTCATTATCATAACCCCATTATTATCATCACCTG
This sequence comes from Schistocerca serialis cubense, assembly GCF_023864345.2. Taxonomy (NCBI): domain Eukaryota; kingdom Metazoa; phylum Arthropoda; class Insecta; order Orthoptera; family Acrididae; genus Schistocerca; species Schistocerca serialis. The sequence continues at coordinate 736,070,218 of NC_064643.1, read as the reverse complement.
TAAAGAAAAACTTCATTATTCATAGCTGCATATTCTTCATCATTATTCATCAGCATTCATTATCATCTGCAAAAAAAAATCACTTCGTTATTCATCACACAACTAATCCTTATTTGTAGCATATTTCCTCACGAAAACTAAGATGTGAAGTTCTGTCTGACAGCCTGCATCAATCGCTTCGTATTCTGAAAGAAAAAATTTGTTAAGACTGCTATTCTACGATGTCTATAGTATATTCTTGTTAATGCTTGTTAATTCTGATCCATTTACTCTTCCTCATAAGGTTTTTGCATCTTCTTTCGTTTATTCCGCAGGTGAAATTCCCATTTCTGTTTAATTTATTTCTTTTACACGTTATTTCTTTCTGGAAATGATAAACAAAGACTAATGTCTTGTATTTAATTCATATACCCATTAGATAAAAACTGGTTTATAGTAACATAATTGAGCATACAGCATAGCATGACACAAAACGTAATATGTCAAAAAACATAGACAGTGTTCAGATGCAAAAATGTACACAGAATATCACACAGCAGCAGCAAAACATGTAAAACAGTTACGGTGTCGAGATATCATAGGGTAAAAATGTCAAAGTCAACTGGTGTGTTTTATATCTGAACTATTTCATGGTGCATGCAAACAAAACATGAAAACAATCGTACAAACATAAAAAAATGATGACAAGAAATGTGACATTCTTTGTGTTCAGCTTGTATGTTGTGTAGTTAATAGAGGCGAGAATTGAAGACTTTAATAGAGAAAAAATATGATAAAATTAATATATCACTAGATAGAATTGCATAATTATTCCTAAGATACGTAATTTTATCTGGAAAATGTGCACTGTCTAATGTGTAACGACAAGAAAAGCGAACTGCTAACCTTACCTTGCCGGGCACTTGCCAAGAAAAAATACGACAATCATCAATAAGTAGTCACATAAATATAATTGCATAAGTGGTAATAAAAATGTGTAAATTCATCTGGAAAAATAAGCGCGGTCTGATGTGTAACGACAAGAAAAGCGACCTGCTAACCTTACCTTGCCGGGCACTTGCCAAGAAGAAATACGACAATCATCAGTAAGTGTTCATGTGAATATAATTGCATAAGTGGTCATAAAAAATTAGAAAATGGCATTACAGTGTGATAAATCATAAAGTATCTTCATTCAATAAAAGGTTTGACGTTCGACACGTGATGGTTTCCTTTCGATTTTCTGGTTCTCAAAGTTTCGCCTGTACAACATTAGGGTGAGGAATGCTGCGAATCCGATATGGACCTTCGTATAGAAGCTCAAATTTACTGCACCTACCTTTTATTTTGTTGGATAAATAGTGTGTACGTACTAATATCTTCTGTCCAATATGGAAGTCACGGCGTGTACAAACCTGTTTTTGCTGTCTTCTCCGGCGGTCTGCGGCACGTTTGATGTTGTTCAGCGCAGTGTCAATTATTTCATGGTGTCGTAGTCGACGAGATGTAGGAATTGTTACTAATTCTTTAATTTTGTTAGGTGGTTCAACATTTTTCAGTATAACAGACGGATATAGCATAGTAGATTCATTTGGTATGGAATTAATGCCGGCCGAAGTGGCCGTGCGGTTAAAGGCGCTGCAGTCTGGAACCGCGCGACCGCTACGGTCGCAGGTTCGAATCCTGCCTCGGGTATGGATGTTTGTGATGTCCTTAGGTTAGTTAGGTTTAACTAGTTCTAAGTTCTAGGGGACTAATGACCTCAGCAGTTGAGTCCCATAGTGCTCAGAGCCATTTATGGAATTAATTACATCTTGGAATGAGAGTATGTGTGTGTCCCAATCAATATGTTTTTTATGGCAGTAAATTCTACACAGTTTACCATTTTCTTTCGTTAATCGTTCACAAGGCTTCGAAGAAGCATGGTACCTGGATATATATATCGGAGAAATGTTTCTAGCTCGTAACATACGTGTCCATATAGCAGATCGAAACTGTGGTCCATTGTCGGAAATTACTTTCAACACATGCCCCACATGAAATAGAAAATGTTTTACAAATGCTTTCCAAACAGTTTTAGCAGTAGCTTTGCGTAACGGAGTGAAGGTAACAAATTTTGAAGTGAGATCAACAGCGACAAAGATGTAGCAAACACCTCAATAAGTTCTGGGAATCGGACCAAAAATGTCTACAGCGGCCATATGTCTCAATTTAACAGGTACAATGGGATGTAATGGAGGAATATGTGAAGACGTGTCTGACTTAGCTTTCTGGCAGATTTTACATGATGCTAAAACTCGTCGAATACGTTTCTCCATGTTGGTAAAATAACAGTTCTGTCTCAGTATAAGAAAACATTTTCTGGCTCCGTAATGTGCGTAACTTAAATGAGTATACCAGATTAATTTGTTAACAAGTTCGTGAGGAATGCATAATAACCAATTGTTGCTGTCAGGATGAGAGCGGCGAAACAGAATGTCATTGCGTACAGTGTAATGGTTTCTAATCTTAACATTATTCCTATCTTGCTAAAGGTGTTTAATCTCTTTCCATACGTTGTCTTTACTTTGCTCTTGTGCTATGTCCTGTAATGACGACGAAATAAAATTTTCAAATGCAACTTGTTGAATGCACATGACGCTGAAATTTGCTTTGCAGAAATTGGTTGCGATGTCTTGCTGATTGTTGCTGAGAGAACAGGATAGTGCATCTGCTACGATATTTTGTGTGCCGGGAATGTGAACAATTGTGTAGTTAAATTCCTGCAAGTAAAGTATCCATCTGCTTAATCTGTCGTGTGTGAATTTAGCCGAAAGTAAAAATTGTATCGCCCTTTGGTCTGTGTAAACAGTAGTGTGTCTTCCATAAAGAAAATGGCGAAATCTTGTAAAAGCCCAAACAACACTTAATGTTTCCAGTTCTGTAACAGAATAATTTCGTTCAGCAGGTGACAGTATGCGACTTGCAAATGCGATGTTTCTAATTACTGTACAACCATCTTCTTCAATTGCATGGAAAATGTGTACGCCTAAAGCGGTGTTAGAACTGTCGGTGGCAATGGAAAAATTTCTAGTAAGATCTGGATGTGATAAAAGTGGTGCATTCAACAAAGCTTCTTTTAGGTTCACAAATTGAGAGTGTGCTTGCTTATCCCAAGACCAAATAGTGTTTTTAGCTGTCAATTGAAATAATCTAGGGGTGTCTAAAGCAGAGTAATGAATAAATTTACGAAAAAAGTTAATTAGACCCAAAAAGCTGCGTAGTTGATTCTTCGTCATAGGAACAGTAATGTCACGTAAAGCTTGAAGTTTTTCCGGATCAGACGCAATGCCTTCTGCTGTAATTACGTGTCCAAGAAATTTTATAGAAGTTTTACCAAAATGCGATTTACTGAGATTAACTGTGAGTCCTTGTGCACGAAAAGTTTGCAACAGTTTTTCAAGAATCAGATTGTGTTCAGACCAGTTAGCTTCAGCAATAAGAATGTCGTCTACGTACGTTGTAATTCTGTCTTGAAGTTCAGTCGGAAGTATTGTATTCAAACCGCGAATAAAAGCTGCATAAGAAATAGTTAAACCGAATGGTAATTTACAAAATTGATAACAGTCACCAAAACAGAGAAAAAGTGTGTACTTTCTGCAGTTCGGATGAAGCTGAATTTGCCAAAATCCCCTTTTCAAATCCAATGTAGAATAAATAGTAGTACCGTGAAATTTCTGTAGTAGTTCCTCTAGTGTCGGTGGTCGATCTGTTTCATTAATAATTATGTCATTGATGTGACATGAATGAAGCACGAGGCGAAGTGAGCCATCCTTTTTCTTATCAATATGGAGCGGGTTTATGTACGGACTAACAGCCGGTTCAATAATTCCTTGGTTAAGCATATCTTGCAATTCTTTCTTAACTTGCTCTCTATGAATATACGGAATAGGATAATGCTTGGCTTTAAATGTGTCGTGGTGTTTAACTTGAAGTTCATACATAAAGCCGGACATAGTACCAGGAATGTGGTCGAAAACTGGAGCTTGCTGTAAAAGAATTTTGTGTAGTTGCGTGCGTTCGTCGTCTGTATTTGCACTGCTCTGTTTAATTATATCAGAAATAATCTGCATAATGTCATAGTCAGCTTCGTCTGGACTATTATAGTTATGTACGTACGTATCCGTGAACAATGTGGAATAACAGTCTATCCTACGTGATACGGAAATGACCTCTGTGCGATTAATTGTTTGTTCTTCTGCAGATAAAGAGTGCTGAAATTCTAAAGCTAGTTATACATTTTCATCCTTCAACATTAAATAGGAATTTTAAAAGTCAATAATGGCATCTTGTTGTACCAGAAAATTCGTACCTAAAATAATGTCTGTCGTCAATAACGGAATAATCCAAAAATTTTAGTGAAATGTATGCCCTGCAATACAAAATGATAAATGTGTCTGTAATTTTACGTCTACTCCTTTACTAGATACTGCTCCTTTTTCTTTCGTTTTGCCTAATGGTAACTTAGGATAAGTATTCTCTTTGTTACACTCGTTGAAAGTTTTTTCATTTATAACTGACATAGGTGATTCAGAATCGGTTACTGCTGAAAATTTCGATGACCTAATTTTAATTTCGATGATAGGATGTGAAATGGTTTTCTGAACAACTGGTCTTTCCTGCAAAAGAGTGCCGCTGATGTCGTGAAAAGTAATAACATTTTCGTGAACAACATTCTGCGTGTCAAAAGTAGTGCTTGTGTTACTGGAAGATGCGACCTGTACAGTATCTAGTCAAATTCTATCTGACGTGTTATTATTTTCGGGAGGATGCTGTGGCATTTCCACTATTTGAACTGTTCTGTTAATTCTTCCAGACGTATTACGTTCTGGATGAGACCTACTGTCTGGTTCATTCATGATAATATGTTGTAGCTGATCATTTTGCTGCTGGTAAGACCGACTGTTATTAAACGTATGTTGATAATTGTGCTCATTGTATTTACGTCTGTCGTGATAGTCACTCCTATACGCCGCATTGCGATAGGAATTAAAATACTGTGTTTTCTGTACGTAGTTATTTCCTTGCTGGCGTGTGTTACTATTTCTTGTAGTTGGGACTATACGTGCACGCAGCAAAACATTAAAGCTTAGTTGACCTTGTGCATTACATTGTTAGTTAGGTATGCTAACCGGCTAACTTTGATGCTGTTGTGGAGAAAAACGTCTACTGTTACTAAAATGTGGTTCTTCTTGCTGATAATTTTGTCGACACTGATAATCAAAATTTTGGCTGTTATTAGAATTCTGGTGGTTGTCGTTCCCGAAGCGACTATTAGCTTTGCTATTGAAATTGCGTGCCTGATCATAATTGCTGTATGTTTGTTGCCCTTGGTTATTATATGAAAAATTTTTGTTTATAAAGGAATAATCCGATTGCTGCACTTCCAAAAGCTGTAACAGATCCCTGAATGCCGAGATATTTTCTTTTTGCTGACCCGTTGAAAGTGACACTCTTAATGATTGTGGAAATTTAGAAATACATAATTGAATGAGTGCAGATTCACTATATGGTTCACTTAAGTACTGGTTTTGTTGGACCATATGCTCAAACAATTGCGTGACACTCGGAAAATTTGAGTTCTCATAATTTGGTAAACTAATTAGTTGGTCTTTAATTCCACGCTGTGTTGTCTTTGACCAATACGCTGACAGGAAAGCATTCTGGAATTCTTCTACTGAGTAGCATTGTCTCGCGATCGGTTTCATACGAGTTGCCGGTTCGCCTTCCAGAAAACTGCAAATAAATTCAAGTTTGTGTGTTACGGGCCAAGTCGGTGGAAAAGCAAAGCTAAATTGTTGTATCCAATCCGGTGGGTGAATCTGTGTTCTGTCATTTTTAAATACTTTCAATTTTCTCACTGACAGAAGATGTTTGTAATCAAAATTATCATCTCTGTATGTCGGAACTGGTTCAGGATTGTATGGGAATCTGTTTGACTGTGACTGTTCGGATTCTAACTCACGTACTCTCTGTAGTTTATCTAAATTATACCGGCTGTGTGAGTGTGAGAAATGTTCAGAATTCGCCGTATGCTGTGACGTGTTATTAACTGAAATATTTTTTGTCTCTGTTACCTCTTGCTGTAAACTTGACAATTTTCTACGTAATGTGTTATTAGACGAATCGATCTCATTGATTGTCTGCTGTAAATTTTGGAATTCAGGTGTTTGGTTAAACAAAATCGGTGCAGTATCGTCTGATTTGCTGTCATTATTACTTTCGATAACGTCAATACGACTGGCCAATTCATCATATTTTTCAGTCAGTATTTTTACCTGATCATCGTTTTTAGTGTCAGAAGCATTAACCTGTTTTTGTAATTTACCTGTGGTTTCGTTCAATTTTTTAACGTCAGCTTTGATGACATCAGAATCCTGTGTTAGTTCTAATTTTTCGAGTCTGTCGGTCACTGTTTGAATATCTACTGTGTGTGTACCTGTTTTTGATTTAAGATCAGAAATTTCATCACGTAATTCTGTGTTCAACTGTTTGATGGTATTAATTTTGTCAGACATTGTAGCAATATTGTTGTCTACGTATGTTTTTGCTTTCGCGAACAATTTACGTTTATCTTCTTGTCTCTGTGCGGTGATTGTTTCCATGACTTGTCGTTTTACTTTATTCTGTTCCTGTATAAATTTACGGAAAGGCGTATCACTGTTTTGTAGGTGAAGATTAAAACGCTCATCAATTTGACTATACTGTTGTTCAAATTTCGCGTCTATCTTTGCATCCATTGTGCGCGAAAGTTCTGCTGTCATTAATTTAAACTCGTCGCGTAATTGTGTTGCTTTTTCAGATGATTGTTTACCGACTGCACTAATTTCGTCTCTAAGTGTTTCTGTTGTAGCTGTTTGCATATCCCTTAATTCTTGAGCAACAGATCTAATTTCTTCGCTACTTTTCTTAGCACAAGCCTCGATTTCCTCGCGTAATTGTTCCTTAGTATCATGACATTGTGCCGCAACGGCTCTAATCTGTTTACTAAGCTGACTGGAATTGTTGTCTAATTTTTCATTGAGCTGTTGTTTGAGATTTTCGTTATTTTCATTAAGCTGTTGTTTGAGATCTTCTTTAAGTTGTTTGGAATTGTTGTCTAATTTTTCTACTAAGGTTGTCTTGTTTTTCACTCTGTTGTTTGGAATTTTCATTCAGTAGTTGTTTGAAATTCTCACTTTGTTTTTCATTAAGTTGTTTGGAATTTTCATTAACTTCGTTCTTGAACTGTAGCAATACTGCCATAATTTGATCCAAACCAAAATTAGCATTTCTATTCTCTGTGCTGTTTAGTGGTGTACCTGCAATTGTCAAGTTTTGTGTGACCATTCGGTCGTTTTGTGTGACCATTCGGTCATTTTGTGATTTTTGATAATGTTTGCTAATCGGATGTATACTGTTGGTCACTAAATCGGAATTAAATAAATCCGACGCATTCTGATTACACTGTTCGTTTTCATTAGACAAATTTGTCTGTTAATTACTTAAATTTTGCAAACCGCTTGTGTTGAGCTGGGCAGCGCTCATTACAACAGAACGCCCGGCGTCATCAATTGTCGTTAAATTAACAGAGGACACAATTGAATTCGTTTGTTCATCACTAGGATCAAAATCAACATTTGTGGTCGGTACACACTGATTGTCACTAAATGGAGGATTGTCATCATTACACTGCGTGTTACAATTACTATCGGTCAAGTTGTTTAATTCGGTTATTTCACTCATTATACCTCGCGATGTACTATTAACAGTTTTTCGAGGCATTTTTACACAAATCACAATTATTAAATAATGAAACAAAGACAATACAAAATGTAACAAACGCAAATACAACAAAGAGCAACGAATAGCCGATGATCTGTGAGAGAATGTCAAAATATTAGTAAAAGCGTTGCGCCAAATGCTAATTATATTTAAGTAAATAACAGCAGATATCTGACTACTTCTCAAAAGATTCTCAAAGAAATACGATCCTGGTCCGGATGTCGCCAAGTGTAACCTCCCCACAAGAAATTTGAAAAGTCAATGTTAATGAAAATGTTGTCTTCCCGCAAAACTGCATAATAAAAATGAGCCAAGCGTAGCCTCCTTGCAAAATTAAAGAATAACAATGGCCCAAATTTAAACTCCCCACAAACACTAACTGATGAAGACTGCTCGTTAAACCCACAATAATATTAATTAAATAATGAAGCATTAACTGAATGTAACATATGAACAGAAATAATTAAAACTGATAAATTTTATAATGGCAGCAATGCTGACCTTCGGCCCTGTGAAATAATTAAACCAAAAATTCTGACCTCAGTAAAACTTGCATCTATATCTGCTCTTATCTAAAATTTCCGGCACAGCTCCGTGCAATGCTGGCCCATAATTAATTTTGATTCTTGGAGGGAATGCATAGGAAGTATTATTTAACTTGAAATGAATCTTTTTCTTTAAAACAGTTACTTTATAAGAAAATTATTATTGGGGCAAATCTTCAACAAATTAATTACAATTAACATATGTTATTAGCTGAGCGCAATGCTGCTTCATTACCTTCGATAACAATATACCTCGTCCCGAACTGTGACCACAGATGCAAGGAGAGCACGCCGCCGACGCATGCCGACGCCAGCTCAATACAACCGTCCACTCGCTACAACTACTACCGACAGAGTGCCACTCTCAACTGAACACTCGCGCGGTCAAGCGCAGACTAGCAACGATAAATAACTCTCTGGTCAGAGATTCTGTCATGCCTCGCCATCGTTGGTAATGGATACATACGTGTTTCAAGATGGGCCCGGATATGCCAACCTTCATGCCGAACTGAATATGTTACGCATCTGCGATCACGTATGCAACGCAGAAACTCCTTCATATCGTCGATGAACTCAGGAACACTGCCTAACACCTGGAATATACTGTCTATATTGATACACAACAGTGCCACCAACTGCAGGTCCTTCTTGTACGTTCGCTTGCTATAAATCTCTTTAGGTTGTAGCACACTCCACAGATATGCCAATTAACTCGCTATATAGTGAAATTCTATCTGTCATCAGTGGGGTTCTGATAGTGTACATATACTTAGTGTACATATACTAGTGTAGATATACTAGTGTACATATACTAGTGTACATATAGTCTGATAGTGTACATATACTTAGTTTTGGATTTAATCATACAGTAATCATTTGAGGCGCTGAGAAGCGTAAACCAAATCTTTTCGATTGTGAGACTAGCATTTATTCATACTTCTGACAGCTGTTGATCTTATGTTACATTACGTTTATATGTACTCTATACTCACATTATATATATATATATATATATATATATATATATATATATATATATATATATATATATATACGAAAAGCTGCCTCACTGGTTTCTCTGATTTTTGCTTGAAAATGAGGTGGTTGGGGGCAGGGGGGGACGGGGGATCTAAGACGGTGTGCATTTGATGCTTAGGCTCTCAGCGCGTCATTTGTATTCTAGCCAAGTGACCTTGTCGATAGAGAGTACTGCCTGATTAACAATTTCCGTGAACGGCATTTTGTGTCTGGAGTTGGTTTTTCACTTTGCAGGAATCGGCTTTCCTGTGCAGTGTCAACATGAACTATGTTTAACATGTATTAAACGGTAACAGAAAAGAAAATTTGCAGGAAAATTAACCACAAAGAAATTATGGTCTCCCAGACCGGATCCGTTGTCTGACAAAGTGACGAAATCAAATGGCTGAAATGGTTCAATTGACTCTGAGCACTATGGGACTTAACAACTGAGGTTATCAGTGCTCTAGAACTTAGAACTACTTAAACCTAACTAACCTAAAGACAACACACGCGTCCATGGCAGAGGCAGGATTCGAACCTGCGACCGTAGGGGTCACGCGCTTCCAGACTGTAGCGCCTAGAACCGCTCGGCCACTCCGGCTGGCTGAAATCAAATAAGCGTAACTACAAGCCGGCATTTAAAAAGAAGTGAATAAGAGGCTTAAGTTTCTGTGTGGATGCAACGTGAGAATATCTTATTTTCAGCCAGTATGTTAGCTCGTTGACTAATACGTGAATTACGGATCTTGTACATTCGTCCGAAAAAATAAGAAAGAACGAAGATTCCCGCTTACACGAATATGCGAAACGGAGAGTAGCGAAAAACAAAACATTATTTGGTTTTTGCTATATTCTGTATTTATTTATACACAAAGCAACAAAATTTCACAAAACCAGTTCTGCCTCCTTTCAGAAAGCTATGCACATTGTTGTTATTATTGTTGTTTCTGTTGTTATTATCATTATTATTACTGACAGCAGCAGAAGTTGTATAAAAATGTTGATAAGCATAACTGATGTTATTAATTTCGCACTCTGATATTTATCTGCAAAAATTTGTGAAAATTCAGAATGTTTAGCTACAAGCCGCCACTGCAGATACTTTATCTAAATTATTTTTGGAGTTGGTTTCGAATTTTGGGGACTTTACTACATGGTAAGCGGCAACATCATCTGCAAACAATCGAAGAGGGCCCTTCAAATTGTCTCCCGAATCAATTATATAGATCAGGAGCAGCAATAGGCCTCTAAGGCCTTCCTTAAGATCAGCAGGCACTGCACCCGTGGTCTAGGGGTGGCGGCTTTGATTAATAATCTAAACATCATTGGTCCTGGGTTCGAAACCTCCCATCGCTTGATTGTGGTTAATAATCACCATTGGCGACCGAAGACTTCCGGTTTAAGAAGTCAGCTTCATTCGGCCAACGGACTTGTCAAATGGAGCGGATGGGGATGCAGAAGGCAATGGAAAAACTACATTAAAGACACGTAACGTGTATTCCGCACAGGACATGTGGCCAGTAATTGAAAATATGCCATGATGATTTATAAAATGGCAAAAGTTTCCGCTATAGTCCCTCATTCGGATCTCCTAGAAGGGGACTGCCAAGGGGGAGGTGACCATGAGAAAAAGATTCAATAATCAAAGGAAGGATAACGTCCTACGAGTCAGGGCGTGGAATGTCAGAAGCTTGAAGGTGGTAGGGAAGCTCGAAAATCTGAAAAGTGAAATGCAAAGGTTCAGACTACATACAATACGGATCGGCGATGCGAAATGGAAAAATACGAGACTATTAAGGATTTTTGGTCCGATGAGTGTAGGGTAATGTCAACAGCACCAGCAAGAGGTATAAGGCGAGTAGGATTTGTTATGAATAGGAATTTCGGACAGCGAGTGTGCTACTGTGGACAGTTCTGTGACAGGGCTGTTCTTATCAGAATCGACAGAAAGCCGACATCGACAACGATTGTTCAGGTACACATGTCGACGTCGCAAGCTGAAGATAGAGATAGAGAGAGTATATTAGGATATTGAAAGGGTTACACAATATATAAAGGGAGATGAAAATCTGATAGTCATAGGGGACTGGAATGCCGTTGTAGGGGAAAGATTAGAAGAAATTGTTACAGTAGAATACGGGCCTTGGGAAATGGTGTCAGAGACAGGAGAAAGACTAATTGAATTTTGCAATAAATTTCAGCTAGTAATAACGAGTTCTCTGTTCAAGAGTAACATGAGGAGGTGGTATATTTGAAAAGGGACTGGTGATACGGGAAGATTTAAGTAATATGACATCATGGTCAGACAGAGATTCTGAAAACAGATACAGAATTGTAAGATGTACCCAGAAGCAGATATGGAATCAGGTCACAATGAAGTAGTGATGAGGAGCAGGCTGAAGTTTAAGAAATTAGTCAGGAAAAACCCTTATGCAATGAGATGCGGAAGTACTAAGAAATGAAGAGATACGCTTCAAGTTCTCTAAGGCTGTAGATACTGCAATAACGAATAGCTCAGTGGGCATTACACCCGAAGAGGAATATACACCGCTATAAAGGCAATCAAGGAAGCTGGGAAGAAAACATAGGTATAAAAAGGTAAATGCGAAGAAACCCCGGGTAACAGAGGAAATACTTCAGTTGATCGATGGAACAAGGAAGTAAAAAACTGTACAGGGAATATCAGGAATACAGAAATACAAGTTTATGAGGAGGAAATTAGTATGAAGCGAAGGGAAGCTAAAACGAAATGGCTGCGTGACAAATTTGAAGTAACAAAACCGGTAATGATTGTTGGAAAGACTGAGTGAGCACACCGGAAACTCAAAATAACCTTCGGGGAAATTAAATGCAAGGGTGGTAACATTAAGAGTGCACCGGAAAATCCACTGTTAAATGCAGTGCGGATAGGTGGAGAGAGTACATCGAAGGCCTCTATGAGGGGATAGATTTGTCTGATGTGATAGAATAAGAAACAGAAGTCGATTTATGAGAGATAGGAGATGCAGTATTAGAATCAGAATGTAAGAGAGCTTTGGAGGACTTAAAATCAAATAGGGCAAAAGGGATGGACAACCTTCCATCACAATTTTCATAATCACGTGGGGAAGTGGCAACAAAATGACTATTGACTTTGGTGTGTAGAATGCGTGCCCCTCTGACTTTCGGAAAACTATCATCCACACAATTGCAAAGACTGCGAGAGCTGACAAGTGCGAGAATTATCGCACAGTGAAGTTAACAGCTCATGTATCCAAGTTTCTGACAAGAATAATATACGGAAGAATGGAAAAGAAAAGTAAGTAGAAGGAATAAGAAGTCCATGTAGCAAATTTTTACTTTTTATTCATTCCATGACTAGGTTTGGACAGAGATCCATTTTCAAATCATCATAACACAGTCGAAATTGGCATTTCAGATGATGTTAAGTGCATTTTATGCACTGTAGATGTTGATTTCACATTTTTGACGTAATCGAAAGAGACAGTCTTTTAGGATGTGACTTCCATGGTGCTATAGGGAGCTGTAGAGGTCATAAACTATATATAGGTAGAGACTCGAATACATACAGAAGATAATTGATGATGAAGGCTGTAAGTGTAACTCTGATATGAAGATATTGGGGCGGGAGAGGAATTCATGGCGGGTCGCATCAAACCAGTCAGAAAATTGATGATTGGAAAAAAAAAAAAAATGTTCGGCTGATGTCGGTCGCATGTACAGACAAGCAAGTACAGCTTTATCAAAGAAAAACATCTTCTACGCAAAGCAGCTGGTCTACAGGGTTTCGACAGTTCTTATTCGACCCTGGGCCTCCGCTCGGCACTGACAGGCTCCTTGTGCTACCCGCAAGTTATGCCACCAGCAGTGTAACCAGATCTGGTGCAAACCGAAAAGCCATCTTCTGCGCTGCAGGCAACCTCAGCGCCATTCACTGCTTAGCTGTCACGGCATTATGATGCCTTAGTGGACTCACTCATTGTCGCCAACGACGGTCAGCACCTGGATGCAACCGACAACTTAATTTATGAAAGTATCGTGCGCTAAACATTATTCCATTTCACAAGCATTCTTGTCTGCACTCAGCACGGCACTGGAAGATCCAGATCCACGCCTCCCTCGCATGCTATATAGGGGACTGAAGTGACTACCCTGTGGTGATGTCAGCGCAGACGTCAACACGTTCACGACACCATTACATGTGGTGTGATGGCACCCTCAGCCAATTAGAACTTACTGTCCCTACGTGCGTACCGTAGCGAACAGAAACTACACACAACAATAAAGGACCAAAAGAGAATAATTAAACAGCACACTAAACGAGTCAAGGAACACTGGTAACCCATACACCAGCTGCCACCGTAGCTTCAGGCCATCTGGAGCTTCAGGCGGTTGTCGGGAACTGCTCTGAAGATTGATGGTTCCTCTGGAACGCTGGAGATAGAGCTCCTGTGATATATGAACACACTGCACTAAGCTGGTCGCTTAATGTGTAACCTGTGGTTTCATTCTATTCTGTTGACCCTATCGCTGGCAGCTGAGGATGAATTATGAGCAAAGATTAGAGGAATAGATTGCACACTGTTGTCTAACGGGATCGATATATTGTGCAGCTACAATACCTCTGTTCATAATGGTAGCTCTATTGGAGCTAGGGTTATTAAGTCTACGGGATTAAGCACCGTCACCAGTTGCCCGAGTCTGCCATAATAAAAATTACATAGTGTTTGCAGGTTTTCACGTATCTCTGAAAACTCTTTAGTAGGCCTTTCAGATCTGTCCGTTACGCGGTGAATGATAGTGACAGGAGGGATGCAGATGGTTAATTTCCAGCAATAATCATGTTCTTGAAGAGTTTTTAATTTATGCAACATTACCCTTTAGAGAAATGCTCAAAGAAAGTCGTGTTAAAAGCAATGACAACTGACTGTGAATGATTACACGTTGGTGCCTAATTTATCAGTTATCTGCTGCATTACAACTCACAAGTAATTACCTTAGAATCCCAATTCATAAACAATTATAATGCCGGAAATGAATATTTTTGTCAAACATAAATTAGACTCCAAAACAAATAATAACATTTGTTGTCAGTCCCACGTGTAACGTCATCATCAGCCAAGTGACATCCACTGTTAGATGAAATTGTTCTGTACAATTTGCCATGCGTTATTGCTTGTAGCTCGACATACCAATGTCACTAGTATATGATTTTTAATGTTAGCCTATCTGTTCACCTTCCATTACGTTATAGCCCATCTCCTGTTTTCTGTTGGAATCCGACCTTATTGGTCTGTTTACCAATAAATAGACGTGACTATGTAACCGCTTCACCTCTACGTCATTGTCATAACAGACGTATTTCAACAAAGCACTCCAGTCCATTAATTTGTTTTCCCCTCCCTCCTAGTCATTCCCGTCCTGATTCTCTGAACTGTAACTCAGATGTCAACAGCTTTTGAAAAATTACGTTGTTTTGAAATCCAAGCCATACAGTGAAAATCGTAACTGTATTGCACATCCTAAACCTTTCTCTCTTCTTAAAATGATACAAAGGAAGGTTAATTTTGAAATCCTGATTTAGTTTGTCATAGTCGTTCCAGGCATATCAAGCTTACTTTCGAACTTCATGTACGGCTGCTAAAAATAACTTGGGTGATATGTCCTTAGGTGTAACACCACAGCCCTGACAAGACTTAACATATGTCGCCATGAGTGCCTGTGCAATAGCGACAGGCCATTAGCAAAGAAGTAACCTTAGTTAATTAAAACCAATGTAGAATATGCCGCTTCCAGTTCTTTTTTAACGACTGATTCGGTGGTGGACTTGATTTCACGTTACGAATTCCAGAAACATTAAATGCAAATGTTCGCATGATTAAGCCCCATAGGAAGCGAGTCTAGTTTCAGACGATTTGATTCCATGTTTAAGATGATTGTAGCTGTTAAGTTCAGAGAAGGATACAAGATGATTTTCCTTTTCATATAGGAGACACAATGCTACAAAAACGAATGTGTTGTAAGAAGACAGGAGGGGTCTCCCCTCGTGCTCTCAGTAGCGTATGTTCCAGCTGTTGGTACTAGCGTAATTTTTCGAGGTGAGACGTTAAAAAAAAAAAAAAAAGATTCAAATGGCTCTGAGCATTATGGGACTTAACTGCTGTGGTCATCAGTCCCCTAGAACTTACAACTACTTAAACCTAACTAACATAAGGACATCACAGACATCCATGCCCGAGGCAGGATTCGAACCTGCGACCGTAGCGGTCACGCAGTTCCAGACTGTAGCGCCTAGAACCGCACGGCCACTCCGGCCGGCTGAGACGTTCATAACTCACTATAAGTCAGAGCGCAATCGAACCAGTATGAGTACGACAGCTTTTTTCGGACCAAAAGTTGCAGCAAGACGACTCCCAAGTGTACTCGATGTATTTTCGTCATTTGCCACATTCAGTCAGAATAATGTACGTACTTAGTAAGTTGAGCTGACGTTAGCAATGTGACTCGCGTACAGACACCACCGTTTACAATCTGCAACAATATTTCTCGCTCTTGCAGGGCGACAACACCCCTCGCCAGGGGGTAAGACGTTATCGCCACCACTCCCTTTCCGTCACCAGTATCGGTACCTCAAGATATCAGCTCTCTCGGCAGTATGTTAGCACTCTCAAGTGTATTCTACTCTCTCTTCACTTCAGATTCCTCCGTCATTTATTTGTTTCGATTATTTTCTGTGTTAATTTCTACCCGAATTGCTTACTACCCTCATATCCTAGTAGCTTATCTGGTCGGAGAAGGCTGGCCTCGGCTACATGTTTGCAACCTCTAGAAGAATTATGCTATTGTGTAACATTAATCTGCTTTAATTTGAGTGTAGTCCTTAGTGAACTTTCCTCAGTCATGTAAAGAATTCGAATCCGCATTCAGTAGCAGATAGTATAATACAGACACTTTAAACCTCTTATTCTGATGCACTGCAAAAGAGATTTATACCATATAATTGGCCAACGGCGGAGCTGATCCTCCTTGGTACACAAAACGGGTTAGAACACTGTTGCAGAACCAACGACACAAACATGCCAAATTTAAACAGACGCAAAATCCCCAAGATTGGCGATCTTTTACAGAAGCTCGAAATTTAGCGCGGACTTCAATGCGAGATGCTTATAACAGTTTATACAACGAAACATTGTCTCGAAACCTGGCAGAAAATCCAAACAGATTCTGGTCGTATGTGAAGTATGTTAGCGGCAAGAAACAATCAATGCCTTTTCTACGCGATAGCAATGGAAATACAATCGAAGACAGTGCTGCCAAAGCAGAGTTACTAATCACTGCCTTCCGAAAGGCCTTCACAAAAGAAGTCGAAGTAAATATTGCAGAATTCGAACATAGAACAGCTGCCAACATGAGTAACTTAGAAGTAGATATCCTCGGAATAGTGAAACTACTTAAATCACTTAATAAAAGCAAGTCTTCTGGTCCAGACTGTATACCAATTAGGTTCCTTTCGGAGTATGCTGATGCATTAGCTCCATAATTCCATACTTAACAGTCATATACAACCGTTCGCTCAACGAAAGACCCGTACCCAAAGACTGGAAAGTTGCACAGGTCACATCAATATTCAAGAAAAGTAGTAGGAGTAATCCACTAAATTACGGGCCCATATCGTTAACGTCCCCCCCCCCCCCGCCCCGCCCCCGTCGCCCCATGAAACATGGACCTTGCCGTTGGTGGGGAGGATTGCGTGCCTCAACGATACAGATAGCCGTACCGTAGGTGCAACCACAACGGAGGGGTATCTATTGAGACGCCAGGCAGACGTGTGGTTCCCGAAGAGGGGCAGCAACCTTTTCAGTAGTTGCAAGGGCAACAGTCTGGTGGATTGACTGAGCTGGCCCTGTAACACTAAACAAAACGGCCTTGCTGTTGTGGTACTGCGAACGGCTGAAACAAGGGGAAACTGCAGCCGTAATTTATCCCGAGGGCATGCAACTTTACTGTATGATTAAATGATGATGGAGTCCTCTTGGGTAAAATATTCTGGAGGTAAAATAGTCCCCCATTCGGATGTCGGGACGGGGAGTACTCAAGAGGACGTCGTTATCAAGAGAAAGAAAACTGGCGTTCTACGGGTCGGAGCGTGGAATGTCAGATCCCTTAATAGGGCAGGTAGGTTAGAAAACTTAAAAAGGGATATGGATTGATTAAAGTTAGATGTAGTGGGAATTAGTGAAGTTCGGTGGCTGGAGGAACAAGACTATTGGTCAGGTGAATACAAGGTTATAAATACAAAATCAAATAGGGGTAATGCAGGAGTAGGTTTATTAATGAATAAAAAAAAAAAAGGAGTGCGGGTAAGCAACTACAAATGGCATAGTGAACGCATTATTGTGGCCAAGATAGACACGAAACCCACGCCTACTACAGTAGTACAAGTTTATGTGCCAACTAGCTCTGCAGATGATGAAGAGATTGATGATATGTATGATGAGATAAAAGAAATTATACAGGTACTGAAGGGAGACGAAAATTTAATTGTCATAGGCGACTGGAATTCGACAGTAGGAAAAGGAAGAGAAGGAAACGTAGTAGGAGAATATGGATTGGGGCTAAGAAATGAAAGAGGAAGCCACCTGGTAGAATTTTGCACAGAGCGTAACTGAATCATAGCTAACACTTGGTTCAAGAAACATGAAAGAAGGCTGTATACATGAAAGAACCCTGGAGATACTAGAAGGTATCAGATAGATTATGTAATGGTAAGACAGAGATTTAGGAACCAGAATTTAAATTGTAAGACATTGCCAGGGGCAGATGTGGACTCTGACCATAGTCTATAGGTTATGAACTGTTGATTTAAACTGAAGAAACTGCAAAAAGGTGGGAATTTAAGGAGATGGGACCTGGATAAATTGAAAGAACCAGAGGTTGTACAGAGTTTCAGGGAGAGCCTAAGGGAACAATTGACAGGAATGGGGGAAAGAAATACAGTAGGAGAAGAATGTATCGCTTTGAGGAATGAAATAGTGAAGGCAGCAGAGGATCAAGTAGGTAAAAAGACGACGGCTAGTAGTTATCCTTGGGTAACAGAATAGATACTGAGTTTAATTGGTGAAAAGAGAAAATACGAAAATGCAGTAAGTGAAGCAGGCAAAAATGAATACAAACGCTTCACAAATGAGATCGACAGGAAGTGCCAAACAGCTAAGCAGGGATGGCTAGAGGACAAATGTAATGAAGTAGAGGTTTATCTCACGAGGGGTAAGATAGATACTGCCTACAGGTTTGGAGAAAAGAGAACCACTTGCATGAATATCAAGAGCTCAGATGGAAACCCAGTACTAAGCAGAGAAGGGAAAGCAGAAAGGTGGAACGAGTATATAGAGGGTCTATACAGGGGCATTGTTCTTGAGGACAATATTATGGAAATGGAAGGTCAGGTTGATGAAGATGAAATGCGAGATATGATACTGCGTGAAGTGTTTGACAGAGCACTGAGAGACCTAAGTCGATACAAGGCCCTGGGAGTAGACAATATTCCATTAGAACTACTGACACCCTTGGGAGGTCCTGGCCTAACAAAATTCTACCACCTGGTGAGCAAGATGTATGAGAAGGGCGAAATTCCCTCAGACTTCAAGAAGAATATAGTAATTACAATCCCAAAGAAAGTAGTTGTTGACAGATCTGAAAATTACCGAACTATCAGTTTAATAAGTCACAGCTGCAAAATACTTACGCGAACTCTTTAAGGACGAATGGAAAAACTGGTAGAAGCTGCCCTCGGGAAAATCCGTTTGGATTCCGTAGAAATGTTGGAACACGTGAGGCAGTACTGACCCTATGACTTATCTTAGAAGAAAGATTAAGGAAAGGCAAACCGACGTACTAGCATTTGTAGACATTGAGAAAGCTTTTGACACTGTTGACTGGAATACTCTCATTCAAGTTCTGAAGGTGGCAGGGGTAAAATACAGGGAGCGAAAGGCTATTTACAATTTGTGCAGAAAGCAGATGGCACTTATAAGAGTCGAGAGACATGAAAGGGAAGCAGTGGTTGGGAAGGGAGTGAGACGGGGTTGTAGCCTCTCCCCGATGCATTTCAATCTGTATATCGAGCAAGCAGTAGAGGAAACAAAAGAAAAGTTTGGAGTAGGTATTAAAATACATGAAAAAGAAATAAAAACTTTGAGGTTTGCCGATAACATTGTAATTCTGTCAAAAACAGCAAAGGACTTGGAAGAGTAGTTGAACGGAATGCACAGTGTCTAAAAGGGGGGGGGGGTATAAGATGAACATAAATAAAAGCAAAACGAGGATAATGGAATGTAGTCGAATTAAATCGGGTGATGCTGAGGGAATTAGATTAGGAAATGAGACACTTAAAGTAGTAAAGGAGTTTTGCTATTTGGGGAGCAAAATAACTGATGATGGTCGAAGTAGAGAGGATATAAAATGTAGAGTGGCAATGGCAAGGAAAGCGTTTCAGAAGAAGAGAAATTTGTTATCATCGAGTATAGGTTTAGGTGTCAGGAAATCCTTTCTGAAAATATTTGTATTGAGTGTAGCCATGTGTGGAAGTGAACCGTGGACGATAAATAGTTTGAACGAGAAGAGAATAGAAGCTTTAGAAATGTGGTGCTATAGAAGAATGCTGAAGATTAGATCGGAGGATCACATAACTAATGAGGAGGTATCGAATAGAATTGGGGAGAAGAGGAGTTTTTTGCATAATTTGACAAGAAGAAGCGACCGGTTGGTAGGACATGTTCTGAGGCATTAAGGGGTCACATATTTAGTATAGGAGGGCTGCGTGGAGGGTAAAAATCGTAGAGGGAGACCAAGAGATGAATACACTATGCAGATTCAGAAGGATGTAAGCTGCAGTAGGTCCTGGGAGATGAAGAAGCTTGCACAGGATAGAGTAGCATGGAGAGCTGGATCAAACCAGTCTCAGGACTGAAGTCCACAACAATAACAACAACAACGTCATTAACGTCGATATGCACCAGGATTTTGGAACATATATTGTGTTCAAACATTAAGAGTTACCTTTAAGAAAACTTTCTATAGACACACAGTCAACTTAGGTTTAGAAAACATCATTCCTGTCAAACACAATTAGCTCTTTATTCACATGAAGTGTTGAGTGCTGTTAACAAGGGATTTCAGATCGATTCCGTATTTCTGGATTTCCGGAATGCTTTTGATATTGTACCACACAAGCGGCTAGTAGTGAAATTGCGTGCTTATGGAATATCGTCTCAGTTATGTGACTGGATTAGTGTGATTCCTGTCAGAGAGGTCACAGTTCGTATCAACTGACGGAAAGTCATTGAGTAAAATTGAAGTGATTTCAAGCGTAACCCAAGCTAGTGTTATGGGCCTTTTGCTGTTCCTTATCTATATATACAATTTGGGAGACAATCTGAGCAGCCGTCTTCGGTTGTTTGCAGATGACGCTGTCGTTTATCGACTAATAAAGTCATCAGAAGATCAAAACAAACTGCAAAACGATTAAGAAAAGATATCTGAATGGTGCGAAAAGTGGCAGTTGACCCTAAATAACGAAAAGCGTGAGGTCATACACGTGAGTGCTAAAAGGAACTCATTAAACTTCGGTTACACGATAAATCAGTCTAAGCTAAAAGTCGTAAATTCAAGCAAATAACAAGGTATTACAATTACGAACAACTTTAATTGTAAGGAACACATAAAAAATGTTGTAGGGGACTGCCTATACTACGCCGTCCTGCTGCGCGGTATGGGATCCTTACCAGATTGGACTAACTGAGTGCATCGAAAAAGATCAAAGAAAGGCAGCACGTTTTGTATTATCGTGAAATATGAGAGAGAGTGTCACAGAAATGATACTGGATTTGGGCTGGAAATCGTTGAAAGAAAGGTGTTTTTCGTTGCAACGGAATCTTCTCAAGAAATTCCAATCACCAAGTTTCTCCTCCGAATGCGAAAATATTTTTTTGACACCGACCGACTTAGGGAGGAACGATCACCACGATAAAATAAGGGACATAAAAACTCGTACGGAAAGATATAGGTGTTCATTTTTTCGGCGCACTATACGAGATTGGAATAATAGAGAATCGTGAAGGTAGTTCGATGAACCCTCTGCTATCACATAAATGTGATTTGCAGAGTATCCATGTAGATGTAGATGTAGACCTAACCATATATAACTAAGATGGATCAAAACTGCCAAGGAATATTCCACCGGATGTCTACAGAATGTAAGGCTATCCGACAGCCCTTTGTATAAGTATAAGACTATTCTAAAAAGTAGTTAACAGGAGATTCCCTTAAGGGTAAGGCTTTTTAAAGTATTCTAGATTGTTCTTAAGTAATCAAATTTGATTGTATTTTACCTTGTTTTAACATTAGAAAAATCTATTTACTATTAATTTTTCGACAGTTTAAAGCCGTTCAGAAATGTAACATGTTATTGACATTAAAAGTTTATTACACACATTACTGAATTCTAAAACTGCATGCATAGCCACGGCTTTAGAATTAATATAGTAATGAGGGAAATGGAACAAACTTCAGGAACATGTATATTAGTCTTTTTCCCATATTCCAGTATGTATTGTGATTAGAACAACAGGAAATAAAAATAAAAATGGAAAGGACGCGAACGTGATGAGTCAAAAAGAAGCAAATAAGGAGAAAATTTCGAGTAAGTAAATAAGATATAGCGGAAGTTGAGGTAGGAGGACAGTGAACTTCAGCAGACGTCGCAGCATGGCACAGGTTGTTCGTGGTTTAAGTGTAGTTTCTCTTTGTTGCAGTTCATACTGTAGATGACAGTGGCACTGTTCGCGTCTGCAAGCCTTCGACGGCACAGGATGACACATCAGACAAAGAACTCAAATGTCAGGAAATAGCTTCCTCAAAGATTTCTAAATAAGAGTTTCGCGTGAACATGATTCAGTACTTGTCCCTTACTGCCAAAATTTCAAGTTGTTCTAAACTGATAAGGTGTCTGCACTTGGGAGTAGTGTACCAAATTTTCAAATTATGTGCTATGTTGTTATTCTAAGCTTTAGACTTTTTTAATGATCTCTGTATGAATTTTTATTGTAGTGATACGTGTGTTCTTCAGTTACCATCCTACTAGAAGGATGTGAAAGAATTTGGAAACTGTAAAAGGATGATTCCGCTTTTGCTGAAAGTGCTCTGAGTGAATTTCATTCATAAGACATGAAACGTGAGAGGAACTAAAAGCAGAAAAGTCAAATCACTCGAAATTTTTGCCATGAATAAACACCACTCAAAAAATCCGGACCACTTCCTTAATGACTGGATACAGATCCTGTAGTTCCAGTTACCGAGGTAGGGCAACCATTTATTATTTCTCTCACAGTTAGAAAATAAGCTTGCTGTAATTGTTCTGCAGCCAGATTCCATGGACTACTGTTGCCCCCCCTCCCCAACTACCTCTTTTTTCCGGCTGTTCTTCACATTCACTGGTTTGTTCACATAGCATAGTAACATGTAGTGTTACGCACTTGCACAACATAATTTGGCTTATACATACATTTCGTTTTAATATATGTGTATACTGTATTACAAGATTTATTTGTTCAGAGTCTGTTTGGGTTTTGCATTATGCTTGTGTTTTGTAACTATACAGTCATAAAAAGTCACATACCTTAGTACACAATCTATGTACAGCTATGATCTTTCGCTAAAGTTCTGTGTACTATCTGTTGGTATTAAGTTATCGGACGTTGGCCTAAGATGCTGAGTGCCGGTTCATAACCAACCGTTAAATAAATTTTATTGTGCACAATTAATACGGGGTATTTAAGTTTTTAGCATTTTATTTATTACTGTGTATGTAGAATTGCGATTTTTCGTTCCATCTAAAGCCAAAGCATCATATTTTTAGTTCACTTTTCTTGTTTCATTGTTATGAAGTTGTCGACCGTAACATCTTGCTTGAGGTCTTGTCATTAATGGTATCTGTCACCAATTCTGTCACCTTTTATATTTCTAACTCATATCACATTTCTGAAAAAAGTTAAATTGTCAAGCCATTAAAACGTGAGGCCAAGCCATGATACGAAGATATTAAAGAAATTTAAACAGGAATCGATATAAGTCCAGAAATTGTCAATGGAAGGATGATCCGTTTCTTTGTAGGAAAATTAATTTTTTTTTGCTCGACATGCTTTGAGTGATAAACTCATTAACACAAACCATTCGCTGCGGCATGAAGAAGAATATTTCATCAACACTCTATAACTAGTCATTAAACTTAAGAAAGATGTAATTTGGTGTACTGTGAGAGGCACCAAGCTCATGTAGGACTATAATAAGTAATATAAAACGCGGAATAATAAGTAATATAAAAAGTGTAACAGAGAAACTATGTACTTAGAAATGAATCATCGTATTTCCCAGGTCATATAAGTTGAACACACACACACTTTGTGCAGAGCAGCCTTAGAGACTATATTATTAAAATTAATGCAACAATATTAACAACTAAATTCAAAAGAATGAGGTGTCTGGTTAATCAGCTACTTGTGAACATTATTTATTGAGACAAAATATGTGAAATTATTTTTCAAATATAGCCGCTGAGGGACATGGCTTCATCTTTTCCTTTTGAACCGGATTTGTAAACAACGCTTCTTTTGAACAAAAAGCGGACCTCACTGTAGCACAAAAAGTAATCAAACGTAAAATACAATCTAACATAATCTCTACTTGCATGTATCTGTAATTATTGTTTTCGAGGGTATATGAAGCAAATTTACGTTACAGCAGCTGATTCTTGACACAATGGTTGTTTCTAATGTTGTGACTGTTTACAATGGAGCAATATAGACTGATGGTTACTGTGTGGGAGACTGATCTAAACCAACAGCAGAAAGGCGGTGTATGTAAGGTTAATTGATCATTTTATATCACACGATTTGCTATCAAATGTACAGTTCAGATTTAGAAGTTGTGTGACAACTGAAAATGCTAATTCTCGTTTCTCTGTGAGGTACTGGATGGGCTAAACAAAAAGTTTCGAACGCTTGGCGTAGTTTTTGATTTAACAAAGGCATATGGCTGTGTTGATGTCACAATATTGCTCCAGAAGTTGGAGCATTACGGAATAAGGGGAGTGGCTCACAATTGGTTCACCTCTTACTTTAGCAACAGGCAGCAAAAGGTCATTATTCACTATGTTGATAAGGGCTGTGATGAGGGATCTGAGTGGCGTACTGTCAAGTGGGGGGTGCCCCAGGGATCAGTGCTGGGGCTGCTCCTGTTCCTTATTTATATAAATGATATGCCCTCTAGTATTATGGGTAACTCTAAAATATTTCTGTTTGCTGATGACACTAGCTTGGTAGTAAAGGATGTTGTGTGAAACATTGACTCGGTTTCAAGTAGTGCAGTACATGACCTCAGTTCATGGCTTGTAGAAAATAAACTAACGTTAAATCACAGTGAGATTCAGTTTTTACAGTTTCTAACACAGAATTCAACGAAACCTGACGTTTTAATCTCACATAACGGGCATATGATTAGTGAAACTGAACAGTTCAAATTCCTAGGTGTTCAGATAGATAGTAAGCTGTCGTGGAAAGCCCACGTTCAGGATCTAGTTCCAAGGCTTAATACTGCCATTTTCACTATTCGAACGGTATCGAAAGTGAGTGATACTTCGACACGTAAATTAGTCTATTTTGATTATTTTCATTCACTTATGTCGTATGGTATTATGTTTTGGGGTAACTGTTCCCATTCTAGGAGGATATTTTTGGCTCAGAAACGGGCGGTTCGGGCAATAAGTGGTGTGAGTTCACGAACCTCTTGTCGACCTCTGTTCACGAGTCTGGGTATTTTGACATTGGCCTCTCAGTATGTATATTCCTTATTGTCGTTTCTTGTTACCAACATTAGTTTATTTCCAACAATAAGCAGCTTTCACTCGGTTAATACTCGGCAAAAATCAAACCTCCATTTGGATCGGACTTCCTTAACTCTTGTGCAAGAAGGTGTGCAGTATACTGCTGCATCCATTTTCAGTAAACTGCCAGTCGAATTCAAAAATCTTAGCAGTAATCCACGCGTTTTCGAATCGAAACTGAAGAGTTACCTCATGGGTCACTCCTTCTATTCTGTCGAGGAGTTCCATGAAAAATTAAGCTGATTCTCATTCTATTGCTGATAGCGTTTGCTTAAACTTATGGACTGATTTTCTTTCAGGTTCATGAACATTTGTTTGTATCTGTTATTACTTTTATGTTGTAAGTTCATGTACTGACACGTTCCATGACCTTGCAGATTTGCTCCTCAATTTGGCCCTACGGAACTTGGCATGTAAATAAACAAATAAGGTTGATTTTAAGTTATGTATGGCTGTAGCTGCATATTTGTTGTTGATACTTTACTGTATGCCTCCAGCGTGAATATATTAGGAAGTACTCTCACTGGCAGTGTGCGCCAGCAATTCAGCTGTGGAAGCGGTTCTTCCACTTCCAATGGTACAACAATTTGCCATACAGGGCAAAAATTGAATGTACAATCTCTACCAAAAATGTTTTACTTATTCTAGTGTTAGAAATTTGTAAATCTTTTAGAAATGTTACCGACAATTTCGTTTCATTGACCGCAACCCTCTGTGTCTCCAACTAGTTGCCCTAGTGTTCAAGAGGTATTTGCTTCAGTTTTGTCTGATACCTCTCGCGACACCTTTCTCGGGATCCCTGATTTTCAATTTTACCTTTAGTGACGGTGTTCCCATTAACTGTCCCCTTGTCTCCGAATTTATTTCTTGTAACACTGAGGTGTCACTTTTTTGAATCCAGAATATTAGGAATATTCTCTTATACACCTTCATTTTAAATGAATAGTATTTTATCCAACTGATTTCCCGCATGATCGATATTTCCGCATTACATAGGAAATCCTGAAATACTAGTTGTCATGATACTAGTAACACGCTATGTTTACCAACAGAGAACTAAGCTCACTTATTTGAAGATGCTTCTCTCGTGAGTGGGAAGCTGCTTTTGTTGCTTTATTGCAGCTGCATACGAACCTTGCATGTAAGATGGACAAAATGAGCAACCATTTCCTGTTTGACTATTTTTTTGTGCCAGAGATTAATACCGAGCAGTCCTGTAATGATGGTCTTGCTTTTGTTTAGCGTGATGTTAGACTTTTCGCTTTCCTGGTCTATGTTTACCAGCTTTTACCCAACCTTCTATACTCACATTCCTACCATCGACACTTCTCTCTACATGTTGAACGTAACTGGTCCTATATACAACTTTATTTAGAAATGAAAGTGTTCTGATCATGTATTCTCCAGTCCAACCATTCCTTCCTCGGTATAAAAATTCTTCATAAACTTATTGATACTTTTGGGAATATTCGATTTCACCTTTTTAAAAGAATCCACATTTTCTTGTAGCTCACAAAAGGAACGTCTCGTTACAATAAAAAAGTAAAACCTACTTTCTGATGATGAGAATATGGTTGCTTGCGCCGTCACTACAAAGCCATTTTCGTCTGAAAGTATTTGCTGATGGAGAGTATTTAGAAGAATTTTCCTGGCTTGTGTAAACAGTGAAACAAATCTATGAGTTTCCCACGTACACATTTTGCCTTTTTTATGGAAGTCCGTATCTGCCTGCCTTCTTTATGAAAGAGCATATCGCATTGTCTCTGAGTTGTATATTCAAAGAAATCGAAGCTTCTATGGTACGTTGTTACCTTTGTCTCTAACTTTATTTCTTATAGCACTATGGTGATCTATGTTTCACAGTGCTAATTCCCAAAAAGTGAGAAGATGCCCCATCTGATTAATACATTTTAAGATACCAAAAAGCTAAAAAGAAAGACGACGTACCTAGGAACTGTCTTAATGGGACAAAAATATGAAGCATCCGCCAACTGAGCAACAGCAGCAGCAGAGATGCAGCCGATTTTGAGCTATTTTACGAGTTCCAAACCAGAAGCAAACTAGGTCATTTCACCTGGGTGCGTTCGTAGTTATGTTTTAGAATCTCTGCGTGTTAATTTAATAATTACTAAACACAGGTCTTGGGTTTCTGTTTGTGTCGGAAGGTAGCCGATTTTGTGACCTCCTACAGGTTCCTAACCAGAAGCGAATTATTTAGTCTCACTTGTGTGCTTTGGTAGTTAAGTGTTAGTATCTCTGTGCGTTAATATAATATGCTAATCACAGAAAATGCGTTTTAGATACTGTCGGCAGTAGAGATCAGCAGCGCTTGTTGCTGGTCGTTTGTTTGTGCGTGTGGTGTACATTACCGTCGTTTTTATTACGGATAGGCACTGTGATTCCTGTGTACTGATGTGAACTGCGTTGGTGACGTTTTGCTCTCAGCTGCAGACTGTGTTGACTTCAGTTACACAGTGTGAGGCGCCTGTGGATCGGCATCATTGTTGTTAACCGGCTGTTGGGATCCAACGGATGTCCAGCACGACCCATGTGTCCGCCGATCGGTCTGCAGCAGCGACCAACGCAGTTACTGCAAGCATTGTGGTTGACCCCTATACGTCATGAAGCTGGAGGTCGCCTGTGTGGCGAAAGACTTCCAGGGTGCCGAACATCAAACCTTCCTGGTTAGTCTGACAAAAAAGTTCCATTTGCTATCTGTGGCTTACAAAGTTCCTCAGCCACATGAAGTCATGTAGCCTGTTTCAGAGGAAACCTCTCAGTCTGCAAGATGTGGATGTTCACAGATGGTGATATCATTAGTAGTTGAGAGCTCCATCGTATGGAGCTGCTAAGGACGTGTCTACCAAGGAGGAGAGAAAGCCTGTGTGCATATCTGTTGGAGTTATTCCAGACATGCAGTGCATCATCCTGGATGCCTTAAAGAACACAGGCTGCAGCTAGCTGCACGTGGTCGTTGACCTTGGTATTAATGATGGGTGCTATTTTCGATAGGAAGTGATTCCCTCTAGTGTCGAGTGGCTACCTGGAGTGGTAAAGGCTGACAGTTGTGTTTGCGAGATGAAAGCCGAGCTCGAGATTTGCAGTATAGTTGACAGTGCTGATTGAAGGCTTCTAGTACACAGCCAAGTGGAGAATCTGAATCAGAACCACAGACGGTTCTGCTATTGTGGAGGCTGCAGATTGTCTCGACATGAGCAATAATGTGGTGGGGTTTCGGGTCCTGCATATTAGTTCAGGAGTCGATTACACGCAGGTAGCTGCTACACGGCTAGTGAGGGCTGTTTGGCAAGAACTGGGCAGCTTTTTAGCTTAGAGGGTCTCGGTGAAACACAAGAAAGGCATTTGTCTCAAATATTGCGGGGAAATACGCAGAAATAAAGTACATCTAAGAACCATCGGTATAACAGCTGTACATTGTCGTAGCTGTGTTGGGAACGTACCAGAGCTCCAAGTGCTAACACAAACCAATGGTGACAGTGAAAGCTCGCTAAGGCCGGAGATACTTTCAACAGAAATTTTTGCGAAGGACCCAACGCTGATCAGAAAGGATATGCTAATACAGTTACCGGTGGCATTTTGTTACTGTTAAGAATAGTTTGTCTTTCACGAAATTAAAGTAGATAGTTACTTTGAGTTAGCGTGGGTATAGGTCTTTCTTGGCAACCGGAATAAAATAATAATTATAACCTTTTATCGACCTCCCAGCTCAAATAATATAATTGCTGAAAGGCTCAAAGTAAACTTGACTCTAATTTCAATCACATACTCGACTCATAGAATTATTGTTGCTGCTACTTCAATTTACTGTCGACACGTTGGCGAGAATATACTCTTAAATACTGTGGTACGCATAGGACATCTTCGGAAATTGTGACAAACACGTTCTATGAAAATTATTTCGAGCAATTAGTTCATGAGCCTACTCGAATGGTAAACTGTCGTGAGAACACACCTGACCTGTTAGTAACAGATAATCTCTAGCTAATAACGAGCATCAACGCATACAGACATCAGTGAACACAGGGTTGTCGTTGCGAGACTAAATACCGCATCTCCTAAATCCACCAAAAATGAACGAAAAATATATCTGTGGGAAAAAGCAGATAAAAATTCGCTTGGCGGCTTCCTGAGGCACAATTTACTTTCCTTCCAAGTTAACCACGTAAATTTAGACCAAACGTGGCTTGAATTCATATACATGGTATCGACATCAGTTGAGAGATTTATAGCAAATAAATTGACAAAGGACAAAGCTGATACCACATGGTACATACAAACAGGTCAGAACACAGCTGCAGATGCGACGAAAAAGACATTGGCGATCTTTTATAGAATCTTGAAATTTAGCGCGGACATAGCATTATAAGCAAGATGCTTATAATAGTTTCCACGACATCATTTTGTCCGGAAACCTGGCAGAATTTCAAAGAGATTCTGCTCGTAAGTAAAGTATGCTAGCGGCAAGACATAACCAATGCCTTCTCTGCGCAATAGCAATGTAAATACTATCGATGATACTGTTACTAAAACAGTGCTGCTAAACACAGCTTTCCTAAATTCCTTCTCCAAAGAAGACGAAGTAAATATTCCAAAATTCAAATCAAGAACAGCTGCCAACATCAGTAACTTAGATGCAAAGGTCCTTGGAGTAGTGAAGCAACTTACATCACGTAATAAAACCAAGTCTACTGGTCCAGATACTATGATATGTGGTTACTTTCAGAGTATGTTGACGCAATTGCTCCTTACTTAACAACTATATACAACAGCTTGTTCGACGAATGATCCGAACCCATAAACTGGAAAGTATTAGAGATCACACCAATAGTAAAGAAAGGCAATAGGAATAATCCCCTACATTACAGTTCAATACTGTTAATATCGATATTGTAAACAATTTTGCACCATTTATTTTGTTTAAACGTTATGAATTAACTGGAAGAGAATTGCCTATCGACACATAGTCAACATGGATTTAGGAAACGTCGTTTTTGTGAAACGCAACTAGCTCGAACCAAGTACTCAGTGCAGTCGACAATCGATTCCAAACTGATTCCGTGTTTCTAGAGTTCCAGAACGTGTCAAAATGCGTGCTTATAGAATATCGTATCAGTTATGTGACTGGATAATTCATTTACTATCAGAGAGGTCACAGTTCGTGGCAATTGACGGAAAGTCATCGACTAAAAGAGAACTAATTTCTGGTGTTTCCAAAGGTAGTGTTATAGGCTCTCTGCTGTTTATTAGCTATATACCGATTTAGGAGACAATCTGAGCAATCGTCTTAGGTTGTTTCCTGATACTACTGTCGTTTATCATCTAGAATGCCGTCGGAAGAAAAACACCAGCTGCAGAACCATTCACGTAAGGTATATGTATGGTACGAAAATTGGCAATGGACCCTAAATAATGAACACTGCGCTTTCATGCATGGGAATCCTAAAATGAATCGGTTGAATTTCGGTTACACAATAGATCAATCAAAACTAAAGGCCGTATATTTAACTAAATGCCTAAGAATTACAATTACAAACAACTTAAACTGTATAGAACACGTAGAAAACGTTCTGGGGAAAGAGAACCGAAGACTGTTTTTTAGTGGCAGAACACGTAGAAGGTGTAAGAGATCTACAGAAGAGACAGTTTACATTAGGTTTGTCCGTCCTTTTTTCGAGTACGTCTGCGCAGTGTGCGATCCTCACCAGATAGGATGTACGGAATACCTTCATACCTTCATAAGGCTGAAAGAAGGGCACCACTTTTTTTTTTTTTTTCTTACTATTGAGAAATAGAGGAGAGAGTATCGTGGACATGATACAGGATTTGTGCTGGAAATCGTTGAAATAAAGGCGTTTATCGTTGCTGCGGGACCTTCTCATGAAATTTAAGCCAACAATTCACACCTCAGAATGCGAAAATATTTTGTTGATATCAACCTATATAGGGAAAAAGGACCACCATAATAAAATAAGGGAAATCAGAACTCGCACAGATAGGTATATGTTTTCGTTTGCCGGCCGGTGTGGCCCAGTGGTTTTAGGCGCCTTTGTCTGGAACCGCGCGACCGCTAAGATCGCAGGTTCAAATCCTGCCTCGGGCATGGATGTGGGTGATGTCCTTAGTTTAATTACGTTTATGTAGTTCTAAGTTCTACGAGACTGATGATATCAGATGTTAAGTCCCATAGTGCTCAGAGCCATTTGAACCATTTTTGTTTTCGTTTTTTTCCGGGCACTGTTCGAGAGTGGAACAATAGAGAACAAGTATGAAGGTGGTCGACGAACACTTTGCCAGGCGTTTAAGTATGATTTTCAGAGTAACCATGTAGATGTAGATGTAGACGTGGCTCACACTTACAGACAAACAAATGCTTGACGCTTTGGTCTTATGACAGAGCAGGAAAAGGATAAAAACCCAACCATACCAGTATCTGAGTGACTAAAGTAGCACCGAAACCGATCTTTGGCAATGAGTAAATGAAGGAATTATATATTACTTCACCCACTCTGTAGGTCTTCACTTGTCATATTCATAACGTATCAACAAGTTGCAAAACATTAATTTAGTTTTTCTTGAAACTCTACTGCTTATTGGATATTTTGCCATTACTTTGTTTCACATAGGACTAGTGACTTGATCTGATGTGGTGTATGGACAACATAGTTTGTATTACATACTTGTTTGATTTACTTCAGGATTACTACCAGAAATGCCAGGCATTTTCCGTTATACCGAAAGGAAAATATTATATATCGCTTATCACACCCTATATGGTTTTCGTTATAGTATCTCTACCTTTTTCGTCACCTCTACTAGCTTTTCCAGCTCTTTTAATTCTTGAAATTATTACGTTACTCTTTTTGGACACCATTTATAAAAACCCAATAATTAACAGGGATAAGGACGACACATGGAAAGGTTCAAAAGGTCTGTGTGAGGCTAACTGATGTACGTTGCAGAGTGTGTCACGGATGTTTTCCGTTAGAGACTGTTCGAGTGTGCACTATTCTTTGCCTCTTACATTTAGCAATATTAGTACTGGAATTAGAGCCTAACTTATAAACAGCACTCTTCAACTAAATACAAATTGATTTCCTGATAACAATATTTAGTGGACAAGCAAGGAATAACTTTAAAGGGGTGCTCTATCTTAATTTGAATGGTGTACGTAAAGGTATCAGGCTCAGTTTGTGCGTAATTACGTTAATCGCGTGATTTTCATTGTTTTCGGGACAATTGTATGCTTTTGGTTTATGTATTTCTTTACATGTTTTTCATGTATGTCAAATTGGATGAAGTGAATTGGCTGTTTCCGAAGAAACTACATTTTCTATTAAAATTAATGATACATTAATTTATAGGCATTAATTTTATCCATGAGGCTTTCACAGCAACAATTTACGCAAAAAATTCACTCTCCAGTTATGTGTTTCTTGCTGTTGTACTTTTTCCTCTGGTTTCGTTTCACCCCAAAACACATGTTTAATGTTATTTCGGCATATTTGGGTATTAACCTAGGCAGCAATCGACGCAGATGCTTAAGTAAGACTATCACTTTTCACTACAGCTCAGGTTGTCGATTATTAGTTTAGACTTGTCTGCAGTTATTGCGTTGTATAGCAGTTACTGTTTTCCGTTCTGTATTTTTAAATTTGTTTCTCATTGTTGCTGTGAGTGCCTGTACGTGTCACATACAGAAATTAACGGGGGAATCTAGGTAGATATTTTTAGTATTTTATGGTCGCTGTAAGAGTAGTTCATTATTTGATTTTCCTGCAGCGGTCGACATGGATTAAGAGCCCTGTCTAATGACAACATCGACAGACGTAAGGTGTATTTACTGTTCGGTGCTATTTAAATTGGTAAAGCACTTAATTTTAACGCCTCACAACAGGCCCTAATTTAATATAACAGGAAAGAATATAGGGGGTCACAGTCCAGTTGGCGATGGGGCATTAGAGACGGAGCATGAACTCGGGATGAGAAAGAATGCGGAAAGATGGGGATATTTCGCTTAGGATCGACCCTGTCTTACGCGATTTGTGGATACCTCAATCTGAATAACTGTGTTTAGTCGCCGTCCTCCTGAATGCGAATTCATTGTTGAAGACATAACATTACGTTCCTCGCCCTCTGTCGCTCCAGGCAGTGAGTTCATGTGTCTTAGTAAATGTAATGAAGTATGCTAGCATCTGTCTTAGCACTCTGGCACTTCACTGTATAAAATTTTATTTGTGGAACATGATGGATATGAATCTGTTGCTTCGCCTAATTACATGGGTCGTTACAGGTGTGCGGAAAAGTCCCACATTAACTTTACTGACAATTCGCCAATGAAAGTGAGCTGTTACTCTGTTTTACGAGATAAAAACACATTAACCTGTTTAATGCGTTGGTTTGGATAGTTTTCAACTGGCCCGTCCTCGCAGCTGTACTAATAGGGCGCTATTGTACGAACGGGATCGTTAGGAGATGGGAGTGGGGATTTGTGGCGTGCGGTTTATTCAGAAAACTGCCGCCTGGCGCTGGAAGCAGATGATAACACGACGGGTCGCGTTCGGCTCGACCGCAGCCGCGGCATTTCCGCTGCCAGAAGCTGACCAGCAGTGAATAGTCGGGCCGCTCGCTCGTTTGGGCGGTCTGGCCGCGCTAATTGAAAGCGCTCCGGAGCGCTGGCACGGACGCCCCGCGACCACAGCCCCACTTGGAGGGGCGCCGGAATGCGATGACAATCAGCGGGCATCGATCCACGGCCTCCCAGGGTACGAACTGACGGCGCAGCGGCAACTCGGGTTCTCCGCTACGGATAAGTTTCGGTAGTTTGCCGCAGGCATATTGTTGACGTCCACAATATTTCGTTTCTGCCAGCGATGTGCGGCAATTGTTTTGTGGTGCTGATATGCGAAAATCTGTACGTGAAACGGAGACCTACATTATACTGAAACGTAACCATACTACCTCTGCCCGCACGTCCTTGTTCACTTCATTACTGGCCAAAACTCTGTCGGATAATTTTTTTGCGAACTTTTGTACATAAATACTTTACATTGAGTGACTAATTGAATAAATAGTTGTTTTGAAAATTTTCAGTTTATTAGAACAAAAACTACAGACCGTCCCATTTTTGGGACATCGGCCAAATGCACTATCGAAATTCACAACGTTATTCTCCATGTATAATATTGTAAGAAACAACACAAACAATAAATGAAGAATGTTTTAATATTATTGAATGTCTATTCAGTATGAAATAAAGCAAAACACTTGTCGTGTACCCCAACAAACGTACTACTTTCTGTTCCATCTCCCAACGCTTTCCTTCTTTTGGCTTCTGGAGGTACAACAGTAGCATTAGCTTCATCTCGGCTGCTTATGAGCTCTAACGTACCGGCTATATCTTGTACAACAGACTCATTGTTCACTACACTTTCGTCAATGTCTTCTTCATCTGATATTACATCTGCATCGGGTGGAATTATAGCCAATTCTACGTCATCATCTTCTCTTGACGGTTCTCTAGTTCTGCTAGAATTTCTTCAAGTGTAAGTCCACGCGGCATGTTTTTATCCTGCTGGAAAAATAAAATTCGAATAGAATATGGAAAAAATCAGATACAAAGAAAATAAAATGCAATTCTTCTCTGGCCGGCCGACGTGGCCGTGCGGTTAAAGGCGCTGCAGTCTGGAACCGCAAGACCACTACGGTCGCAGGTTCGAATCCTGCCTCGGGCGTGGATGTTTGTGATTTCCTTAGGTTAGTTAGGTTTAACTAGTTCTAACTTCTAGGGGACTAATGACCTCAGCAGTCGAGTCCCATAGTGCTCAGAGCCAATTCTTCTTTGTATAATACGTGTATACAAGAATAGAGCACGTCAACAAAAAATGATAGTGTAACATGCCATTGTCCCATTATTGGGACGCATAAAATAAATCGATATTGCACATACTTCAAAAAATCTGAAGTATACTTAATCTTACACGGACGTCCGTATGATCATAACAAACGCGCCGAGACAACGAAATCACAGCTCATTGTCGTCCAGGAACTACCAGCAGACATACAGTGCTACCAAGTGCGAGAACAAAAAATCGGCAAGTTTATAATTTTCCTGACGTGAAGTACTTAGAAAAAAGTTATTTATTTTACATTTACAGGCATTATAGCAGCTAGTTGAACCTACATGTGCAACAATAAAGGCTAAAAGATCCACTGCTTAGGTAGAAATATATAAAATATACGCGTCCCAAAAAAGGGACAACGGCCAGTAATGGGTTAAGTGAAAATAGTTCTTCACAGATACACACATGTAAAACTCTTTAACAAGAGACAGTGCTGCGATCGCCATATAATGATATGCAGTGCTTTCGTTTAGCATGGATTCATTTCGTTTCTCAGACGACTCGCTGCGCGGGATTAGCCGAGCGGTCTGCGGCGCTGCAGTCATGGACTGTGCGGCTGATGCAGGCGGAGGTTCGAGTCCTCCCTCGGGCATGTGTGTGTGTGTGTTAGTCCTTAGGATCATTTAGCTTAAATAGTGTGTAAGCTTAGGGGCTGATGACCTTAGCAGTTAAGTCCCATAAGATTTCACAAACATTTGAACATTTCAGACGAATCAAAATACGGTCTTTATACATCTGCGAAGTTCAAATGGTTCAAATGGCTCTAAGCACTGTGGGACTTAACATCTGATGTCACTATACTTGTTGTTGTCTTTGTTGTGGTCTTCAGTCCAGAGACTGGTTTGATGCAGCTCTCCATGCTATTCTATCCTGTGCAAGCTTCTTCATCTCCCAGTACCTACTGCAACCTACATCCTTCTGAATCTGTTTAGAGTATTCATCTCTTGGTCTCCCTCTAAGATTTTTACCCTCCACGCTGCCCTCAAATACTAAACTGGTGATCCCTTGATGCCTCAGAACATGCCCTACCAACCGATCACTTCTTCTAGTCAAATTGTGCCACAAATTTCTCTTCTCCCCAATCCTATTCAATACATCCTCATTAGTTATATGACATAACCATCTAAACTTCAGCATTCTTCTGCAGCACCACATGTCGAAAGCTTCTATTCTCTTCTTGTCCAAACTATTTATCGTCCACGTTCCACTTCCATACATGCCTACACTCCATACAAATACTTTCAGAAACGACTTCCTGATACTTAAATCTATACTCGATGTTAACAAATTTCTCTTCTTCGTAAACGCTTCCATGCCATTGCCAGTCTACATTTTATATCCTCTCTACTTCGACCATCATCAGTTATCTTAGTCTTCAAATAGCAGAACTCATTTACTACTTTAAGCCTCTCATTTCCTAATCTAATTCCCGCAGCATCACCCGACTTAATTCGACTACATTCCATTATATGCGTTTTGGTTCTGTTGATGTTCATCTTATATCATCCTTTCAAGACACTGTCCATTCCGTTCAGCTGCTCTTCCAGGTCCTTTGCCGTCTCTTACAGAATTACAATGTCATCGGCGAACCTCAAAGTTTTTATTTCTTCTCCGCGGATTTTAATTCTCACTCCAAATTTTTCTTTTGTTTCCTTTACTGGTTGCTAAATATGCAGATTGAATAACATCGGGGATAGACTACAACCCTGTCTCACTCCCTTCCCAACCACTGCTTCCCTATCATGTCACTAGACTTAGAACTACTTAAACGTAACTAACCTATTGACAGCGCACACAACCATATCCGAGGCAAGATTCGAACTTGCGACCGTAGCAGCAACCGCGGTTCCGGACTGAAGCGCCTAGAACTGCTCAACCACAGCGGCCGGCCATCTGCGAAAATCTTCACATTTACTGCGTCACATTTTTCATCATTTCGAAAGGAATGATGTTTGTATCCAACTCGGTGAGTTGTGTGTCGGAATTAATTAAATCTGTGTCAAAGTGCTGTCGTCTATTTTAGTATTGAATACACATACCGTAAATTATATTTTTAAGGCCAGTGGTAGAACAGTGGCGACGAAACAAACCACTATGCGCCGAAAATGAAGAAGTTTTGTCTAACGCCTCTGAAGTAGAGAAGGGCTTTAAAAACGGGTATCTGTAAATGTCTGGCATTATTATTCGCATATAGTCGACGATACTCAGACATAGGTATCAAATTCTGGCAATACTGTCTGATAAAACGCATGAGTATTGTAAACATACGGATGTAGAGCACGTGTTGCTCGTTTTGTTCAAAGAAGTTAAGTCTCAGAAAGCTCCCAAAGTTGCATTTTTATTGTTCGTATGAGCTCATGAGCTCGCAATATAAATGGGTATTAAATTTTCTAGAAATACGAGCTGTTTGGAAGATTCAAGAAAAC
This sequence comes from Schistocerca serialis cubense, assembly GCF_023864345.2. NCBI lineage: Eukaryota > Metazoa > Arthropoda > Insecta > Orthoptera > Acrididae > Schistocerca > Schistocerca serialis. The sequence goes on along the minus strand of NC_064643.1, from coordinate 736,032,588 downwards.
GAGCGAAAAGGAATTAAGGAAATGTTTGCTGTGAACGTAACTACATTTTACGTAGCATGACTATACACACAGCGCTGTCTACGAACTCTTCAATACTTGAACAATATGATGTCGACGACATCTTCTGCTCCATCAAACCTGACTTCTTTTGCCGTTACGCGTCTTATAAACGTTTATAGTTTAAGGGACAATCATATTCATGGTATGAAATCTTTAAGAATTTTGGTACTGGTAGATAAAAAATTCCAATGCATCTTAGACTGTACCCTTGTATGTCACAGTAAGAAATTCGAAAGCGTCCTGTTTTAAAATTTGAGAATATTGGCAGCTGAATATACAACAAATAAGCAGTGTTCACCCACTGGAATATCAGTTTGGGTATACAGTAACATAAGACCCTCACCTAAGAACTCGTTGACAGTATGTACACATTTAAACATTTGGAAGAAATCGAATTCCTTAACTTTAATGTAAATTGACGAAATGAAATGAGCTTTTGTCGTCAGTGGCCGGGAGACCCCTTATGGGGCACGTCCGGCCGCCTTGGTGCAGGTCTTTTTACATTCGACGCCACGCTGGATGGAGATGAAATGATGGTAAATACAACACAACACCCAACCCCTGAGAGTAGAAAATCCCCGATCCAGCCGGGAATAGAACCTGGGTCCGTAGGACGGTAATCCGTCACGCTGTTCACTCAGCTATCGGGGCGGACATTTGCCGAAATATAAATCAGTTTATATTTCGCATGAGTTCTTTTACCACATAAAATCATTTTGGCCCGCAAAGTTTCTTGCTAGTTTTTCAGTGGATGCACAATACAGTCCGGACTCACGAACAGTTTAATCACAAAGAATTTTGTTCGCTAAGCAAATATCGCGGCATCGTATTGCAGTGAACAAATATTACCATATACACCAGTTTATGTAAGCTGTAGCTTTTTGGTGACTTATGTGAAACTTTAAACTTTCCATGCATATCCTCTTATTTGTTTGACGTGCAATATGATTTTATATTAAAGTGGTAGTTCTACGTTTTTCAAGGTCTATTGGTACAGCGAAACCGTGAGTGCAGCGGAACATGGCGGAGCCCGTGTTTACGTGTCCCGTCTTCAAGTGTGTGTACACTGGCCTCAAACTGATCCTTGTACATAGACCCACGAATCCAATGCCAACACCCTGTGTCAACAGGAAAGCTGCTTCGAAATCTCCACAAACGAAGTGTGATACTAGTATTTTAGCACCTTAGCAATATACTGAGGTATTGAAGTCGTCCTTAGTTAATGATGTACAATTTCTAGAAGGAAGAATAGCTTCAACCATCTTTTACGTAATTTTCCAATGGAGAGGAAAATAGTGGCGTTGAAATCACCTTCCATTAGGAAAGTTCAATGGGCTCAACGACTGTGGTATGATATTCAGAATGACAGAGAGAAGCACTCTGTCATCGTTTCTTTTCTAACTTTATTAAAGCAGTCCTGATTTCGTCTAATAACCAGCATTATCGATGTACACTTGTAAGAGGTCCGAGCAGATGTAATACAGATGTAATTTTATGTAAGAGGTCCGAGCAGATGTAATTTCGATGTATTGCTCATGCGCTGCCTGCGATATGCAAGGTATAAGACAATCGATGACCAGAGAGCAGTGTTGTCTGTACGAACTGCGTAGCAGTAGCAGTAAGTTGTTGCGAGTGTGTGTGTCTGCTCTGGTCTGGTCTGGTGTATCATGTTGGATGGGCCGGGCGCGGTGCAGCGATGCCGGAGCCTGAGTATTATTGTATAAGGCAAAAAAAAGCAGCCCCACGCATATCTAGTAATATTGTGTAAACTCCCATGTATATTTTTTAAAAATATCCTAATAATAACAAGCATTCATTTACATTTAAGGAATTTAATATTTTTTTATGCATGATCAATCCGATTGTTGCAAAAGAAAAATCATTTGCTTCCTTTCATAAATAACAAATGTATAGGCCAGCATTGCACAGAGCTGTGCTGGAAAAGAGCTATTGTAAGAGCAGATAGTTTTCGACTTTATCGAGGTGAGAATTTTTGCTTTTTATTCAGAATGATCTTACAGGGCCATGACGCAGCACTGCTGTCGTCCACATTTTACCAGGTTACTGAAGTTATTTTCTATTACCAGATTTAGGAATTTTTCTGTTTCGAGCTTACATTAAATGAGAAAAGAATTTTGTGGGTACATTAAATGGGAACCAATTTTGTTCTGAGGTTACACTAAATTAGTTTCATATTCCTTATTCACTAATTTTTATGTGGGGAGGTTACACACTACTGGCCATTAAAATTGCTACACCACGAAGATGACGTGCTACAGACGCGAAATTTAACCGACAGGACGAACATGCTGTGATATGCAAATGATTAGTTTTGCAGAGCAATCACACAATTTTGGCGCCAGTGGCGACACCTATAACTTGATGACATGAGAAAAGTTTCCAACCGATTTCTCATACACAAACAGCAGTTGACCGGCGTTACCGGATGAAACGTTGTTGTGATGCTCGTGTAAGGGGGAGAAATGCGCACCGTCACGTTTCCGAGTTCTATTAAGGTCAGATTGTAGCCTATCGCGATTTCGGTTTATTGTATCGCGACATTGCCGCTCGCGTTCGTCGAGATCCAATGACTGCTAGCAGAATATGGAATCGATGGATTCAGGAGGGTAATACGGAACGCCATACTGGATCCCAACGGCCTCGTATCACTAGCAGTCGAGATGACAGGCATCTTATCCGCATGGCTGCATCGGATCGTGCAGCCACGTCTCGATCCCTGAGTCTACAGATGGGGACGTTTACCAGACAACAACCATCTGCACGAACATTTCGACGACGTTGGCAGCAGCATGGACTATCAGCTCGGAGACAATGGCTGCGGTTACCCTTGACGCTGCATCACGGAGAGGAGCGCCTGCGATGGTGTACTCAACGACGAACCTGGGTGCACGAATGGCAAAACGTCATTTTTGCGGATGAATCCAGGTTCTGTTAATAGCATCATGATGGTCGCATCCGTGATCGGCGACATCGCGGTGAACGCACACTGAAAGCCTGTATTCCTCATCTCCATACTGGCGTATCACCCGGCGTGATGGTATGGGGTGCGATTGGTTACACGTCTCGGTCACCTCTTGTTCGCATTGACGGCTCTTGGAACAGTGGACGTTACAATTCAGATGCGCTACGACGACCCGTGGCTCTACCCTGTATTCGATCCCTGCGAAACCCTACATTTCAGCAGGATAGTGCACGACCGCAGGTTGCAGGTCCTGTACGGGCCTTTCTAGATACAGAAAATGTTCGACTGCTGCCCTAGCCAGCACATTCTCCGGATCTCTCACCAATTGAAAACGTTTGGTCAATGGTGGCTCGTCACAATACGCCAGTCATTACTCTTGATCAACTGTGGTATCGTGTTGGAGCTGCATGGGCAGCTGTACCTGTACCCACCATCCAAGCTCTGTTTGACTCAATGTTCAGGCGTATCAAGGCCGTTATTACATCCAGTGGTGGTTGTTCTGGGTACTGATTTCTCTGGATCTATGCACCCAAATTGCGTGAAAATATAATCAAATGTCAGTTCTAGTATTATATATTTGTCCAATGAATACCCGTTTATCATCTGCATTTCTTCTTGGTGTAGCAATTTTAATGGCCAGTAGTGTAGTATTTCACAGACTTAACACATGCCCCAGTTCGTCTACACCTGTTGTTCGGGCTCCTGCCACAGTTCATTCAAGACTCCTCTAATCCATTGTACAGTTTATTATTCCTATACTTTTATTTATATGAAATGCCGATATACCTAACAATAAATTTTTTACTTATCATGCACAAACTTTAATATGGCTAGCTTAGTGCGTTAGTGTAACTGAAAATCTGCAGCTTGTTTTGTTGGAGACGAGCTGCCAGACTGTACAGTTAGCAGTAGTCCGTGGTATGGTTCTACTATGGAATGTAATGACGTTTACAATATCGATAAAATATTCTTCCGATGTAGTGTACAGGGTGGTTCATTTGCCAGTATGTAAGGGCTTTATGCAGGCTGCAGCTCCATCAAATATCACATTCATGAGTGTCATATCCTCATATCCTCAGTAACGTCCAAACTACCAGTTCTTCAGAACAAAATGAATACCTCTTCTTGTAGGATATTTAATGTATGTAAATTTTGTATTATGATAAATATTCGTTATAGGCAATAGTTTCTGAATTATACAAGAAACACGAAAAAAAAATTACCTTCAGATGGGTCTTTCTAGAGTAACACACAATACTATGGCTCCCTGCGTAATGTATTCCAATATAAAATATAACTGCACTAAATTTCCTACAAAAGGTCCTGTTCATTTCCTCTGTATAACTAATGATTTGCACGTATCTAGCGAGAGAATACGAAAATGTCACGTGAGGTTTTTGAAGGCACTGTGAGGTGCATAACAGCCACAGGTAGAGCCACCTACATCTCTCTGTATATTGAAACGGGTCAATCGGAGCCATCTCTTGCACATTGCATTACGACGCATTTTATGTGGTTGTAGTACCGTTTTCATGACGCTGGTTACCTTGTTAAGTGAAAATCAGCCTCAGGAGATGAATTCAGTCAATCTGTTAATTTATTTTAATTATATAAGTTCTTCCCATTGCTCAGGTACACCGTAAATGACCCTGGATGAAGAAGTTGGTGTGAAAATGTGGAATACAATGTTAAATTTAGTATCAAATCGACTGAAACTGAGTCTGATACCAACGCTCTTGTCCATTAGACACCCACATATTTGTAATTTCATAGCATTCAGTCAATGTTTCTACGCATCTTGGAGTGCATGAAATTCTGTCCCTAACAAATACCTCCTCCTTTCATAAACAGCTATTATTCGTCGTTATTTTTCGATGTCTAACTAAATACCTGGCACCAAGCGTGTTCAACGTAATACCGTTCCTTGTCCCCTCTGTTGAGTCTTTGCTTGCGTTGATGGGAGGAGGTAGTAGCATTGACTGTTGCCCACTCTCGCACAATACGTCTTTGTGCGAGGATCATTGTCCCATTCTCTAACTTCGATGATCCGCAGACGAAACTTATTCCCCTCACAATGATCAGTGCAGCCTCAATGTATCCATTGTTCCATCTTTAGGTATATTAATGGACTGCCTAATTAATAACAAGTTACAAATTGGAATCGTATGGTAGATAGTGTACCCTTTTGCACTTTGCTTTATTAACGTGTTTTAAAGTGTTTTCTGAGGCAGCTCCTTGTCTGGCTCGAATAAATCGCCACCATTCGTGGAGACGAACCTCACCACCTGCGTAAACGAGTTGCTCATATCTGTCCATGAAAGGTTACTAAATGGGATGTTAATGTGCCTCTAAAAGAAAGAGAAACAAGCAGATTAAGAGATATGCAAAGAGATGCTTAGTAAAGCAATATGCTATACGCTTGCATGGATTCGTATTGTGTGTGGCGTGGGATCAGTAACTATTGGCCTGATCATCTGTATTCAGGTATATTAATAAATATTGAATACAAGCGTGAGTGTAACGTAGGTGGAAGCGCAGCTTACTCACCAGAATAAATTTTACACCCCTTACTTCCCCCCCCCCCCCACCATCCCCATTTTTAAATGCTGTCTACTGAATACATTTATCTGGAGGTGAGTGAATTAGTTAGTGTAGTTAATAGTATGAAAGACAAAGTTGCCGTTAGGAGTATAGGAGTAACGAAGTGCAGCAAGATCAGAAAATCGGCCTTTAGTGACCAAATGATCATTAATACTTAGGTTTCCCGAACGCTTGAGAAATTTTGTTATTCCATCTCTCCCCTGTATCCCTTTAGGTAGTATATGCAGGCTCGGGAGAGAATCGAGCGTCGCTCCGCAATGGCCACTGGCCCTAAAAAGTTCAGCAAAGGAAGAGTTACTTTCTACATATTTCGTTTTAGTGAGAAAATGCTCCCGAAACAGTATTTCAACGACACGACTTGTTTGTCCATTACATGTATGAGAGCACTGTGGGCGAATGAGTCTATAGATTCCTGAGTTGGAAAAGAAACCTTTCACTGGATGTTCATTGTGAATGAGACGCTAATGAATTCGATCACGTGTAGGAAAGGGGTTTTAACTGCATTGCCTTAGCGGAGATTGGCGAGTATGTAAGATATGTCACCGACAAAAGGAAATAGGATATATATGCACTCAGAAAGAGTACTGCGAGAAGCTGCTGTGTTATTCGTACTGGTTGACCTCAAATGAAATATGTCATCCATTAAGTAACCATGCTTTTGGCCGATGGATTTCAGGTTAACTAGATCACGCTCTAAGGAATTAGGACTTAAAAGGACAATGAATGCCCGCTCAACCATAGCTGAAAATATGTTTACTTAGCAGCATAAAAAGATAAAGCGTGTGTAATGGCGTCGATTTATATAGGTTTTTGGTAAATATTGTATACGATGTGGCCCTCTACAAACAGGATGTTTAAATCAAAGTAATTAAGTGATTGGTTAGATGCCCCAGCTTCGTACGTAAAGTCAGTCTGAGATGCAGACTATAAAACTCTTCCACGACTTTTAAATGTTTTCCGATTATCCCAGTTTTTGAAGCTTTAGAGGTTTTTACCTTTTTCTTTGCCCCTCCCACCCTCCCTCCCATCTTCTTCCATATGTCTACCATCTCCTATTTGTTCTCTTTTAACCACCACCCTATCATCTCGTTCTTCTCAATTCAACGAAATAGTTATTTCTATTTTACCACTAGTTCGTCTACTTTTAAATTTTTAAGAGTATTTTAGTTTTCTCCCATTATTTTTAATGGTCTCTGTTCAGTGTATACTTTATTTAAATCCATTTTCACTATCAGCCCCGACACACGGCGCTTTTATTACGTTTCATTCTCACGTTAATCTATCGTTTCAGCATACGATACGTTGTACAGGGCAGTGTTTATTTACCACAGTGACACATGGCTTCGATCGCTAGCCTATCTTCTCACCGCATATTGCCAGGTTTGGTGAATTCCTTTCTTGGTTCCTAATGCCGCTCTCACGCAGATTTAGTCTCTTAATAATACTGTAATTACAGGTTTTCATTATGAATGAATACACACACACAACGTTGGTGTAATACATTACGGTGTTTGTTACTTGTTGAAAAACCAGTATTCTGCTGTTACGTTATCCTTGTTCCTGATAATGGCATAACAGGCGAAAACTGGTTTGTGAAATAAATAATAAATATGGCAGAACATTACAGCAATGCTGAATGTGTTTTCAGTCATTACGTAGAAAATATTCTACCAAAATTCGTTGGAACTGTCAGACAATACAATTACAGGGTTTCACTTGCCTTTTCAGGCTTTCTTGCGTCCATATTCGACGATCACTGTTTTAGCTTTAAGGTCCTCTGTAGTCTCATAAGAAGATCTAGTTACGCCATGACCTACCGCTTAGTTAGCAGGTAAGTCAGTATTATACCCATATGGTGACCTATGTTGATTTAGCGCTTGTGTTGTTGTTGTTGTTGTTGTTGTTGTAACTAAAAACGTTTGAGTTGTAGACTTAATGTCCTGTTGCATTCGGTTTCCTGTCGATGAAAGACGTCAATGACCCGAGCTGGCCGCTGCTGCCCTCCGTGCTAAGGCCGTTGGGCAAGAGGAGATCCTGTCAGCACGTGTTACCGCCTTTGACTTAAATCAAGTGAATGAATGAAAGTAATTGTTGAAATTATTTGTAATAATAGAGACCTATGTTGGGAATGGAAGAATGCCACGTTTAAGATCAGATTGTGTTCAAACTTCATACTCAGAACATCTGTGTTAGTGTATCCCTTGTGATGAGGAAACATACATCGGTAACTGTGAAAGTTGACGTGTTTTCAATCAAGAATATCGATACTCGTATGTTGGAATATGATAAAAATGTGTACCATTTTTTTTAGTCTTTCGTCGTCATGCTGTGATTGAGGATATCAATGTCATCAGCGAAGCTTATTACTGATATCCATTCACCTTGAATTTTATCTCCACTCTTGAACTTTTAGTATTTCCGTAATTGATTCTTCGATGCGTAGATTGAATAGCAGGGGCGAGAGACTAAATCTGCCTTACACCCTTCGTAATCCAAGCACTTCTTTCTTCGTTTCCCACTCTTATTGTTCGCTCTTGATTCTTGTAGATATTGCACATTACCCGTCTTTTCGTATAGCTTACCTCTATTTTCCTCAGGATTTCGATCATCTTGCACCAATTAACGCTGCCGACACCCTCTTCCACGTCGAAAAATCCTGACTGGGTTTTGACATTTCTTCAGCTTTGTTTCCGGTATCAGCCGCAACGGCAGAATTGCCTCTCTGGTGCCTTTACCTTCCCTGAACACATCCTCAGTTTTCTTTTCCGTTTTTCTGCATATTGTTCTTGTCAGGAAGTTGGATGCATGAGATGTTAAGCTTTTTGCGCTATAATTCTGGCACTTCTCGGCTTTTGCAGTCTTCGGAGCTGTATGGATGACAGGCTCATACATTCTACACATCAACGTGAATAGTCGTTTTGTTGCCACTTCCCACAGAGAGTTTAGAAATTTTGATGGAATGTTATGTATCCATTCCGACTTACTCGATAGTAAGTCTTCCAAAGCCCTTTAGATTCCGATTTTACTGGATCCACTATCTCTTCTATATCGACTCTGTTCCTTGTTCTGTCACATCACCAGAAACATCTCCGCCCTCGTAGAGGCCTTCAATGTACTCTTTCCGCCTATCCGCTCTCTCCTCTGCATTTGGCAGAGAAATTCCCCTTCCAATCTTAATGTCAGCACCCTTACCTTTAACGTCACCGAAGGTTGTTTTGACCTCCTGCATGCTGAGACACTCCTTTCGACAATCATTTCTTTTTCGATTTCTTCTCCTTTTTCATACCGCCATTTCCTCACAGCTTCCCTGTACTTCCCATTTATTTCATTCCCCAGTGACTTATATTTCTCTTTTCCTGAATTTCCCTGAACGCTTTTGGACTTTCTTCTTTCATCTGTCAACTGAAGAAGTTCCTCTGTTACCCACGGTTCCTTCGCAGTTGTCTTCTTTGCTCCTATTTTATCCTTTCCAACTTCTGTGAGTCCTCTTTCTAGAGGTATCCATTCCTCTTCACTTGATCTACGCACTGAGCTACTCCTTATCACAGTATCAATAGCCTCAGATAACTTAAAAGTGTGCATCTCCATTCCTTCGTACTTCTCTATCCAACTTCCTTGTTCATTGATTTTTCCAGAATAGTCTCTTAAAGGTCAGCCTACTCTTCACCACTACTGAATTGTGATGTGAGTCTGTAACTGTTTCTTGTTACGAGTCACAATCCAGTACATGATTTTTGAATATCTGTCAGACCATGTAGTAATTTCCCAGCCCTCTCAAAGTATACCTACTCCTTTTGTTACTCTTGAACAGAATATTCGCTGTCACTAGCTTAAAGTTATTGCAGAGATCAATTAGTCTTTGTTCTTTTCCGATCCTAGTTCCAAGCCCATAATCTCCCGTAATCCTTTCTTCAACTCCTTGCTGGACAACCATATTCCAATCCCACATGACTATTAGATTTTCATTTTCCTTCACGTACTGAATTACCAATTTAATAGCCACATGTAGTTTCTTTATGGATAACAATACGCAATGTCGTGAATATATTTTCACTCTGTAGCGGAGTGTGCGCTAATTTGAAACTTCCTGGCAGATTAGGCTATGTAACTGGGCTACAGTTGTTCACAATTGCTTTGAATAACATTCCGAACAATTAGAGCTTGCGTTTTAGCCACCCAGATCGCCTGACATGAATCCCGTCGAACATTTATAGGGCATGGTGGAGAGCTCAGTTGATGTTCAAAATCCTGCATCGCTAACACATTTGCAGTTATGGATGGCTATAGAAGTAGTTTGACTCAGAATTTCTGCAGGGGACTTCCAGCGACTTGTAGAGTCGATGCCACGTCGAACTGCTGCGCTACGACCGGCAAAGGAAGGCTCTGCACGATATTAGTAGGTATTGCATGACTTTGGTCTCCTCAGTGTATGAGAAGAAATTCCGCTGGTAACTTGTGTCTTCAAATCTTTGTGTCGTCCATGCACCGGAGAGCTGCGTGGATGTTGTCGCTTTTTTCGGAAATGTTTCTGAAACGTAATGTTTTTGTTGCTAGGTCCCATAGATAGGAAGTTTTAAAAGTAAATATTCGATTCTCTCTACATAGGCTATTGGAAATGAGATTGTCAGTACGGAAAGATGTCATGCGTCCATTTGGTAAACAATTGCCAGGATTACAAAGGTGGCTTAACTTGCTTTCAACTTTAGTTTGATTGCAGAGGCTCAGACTGAACTGAAGAACAATCAGAAGTATTTGGAATCATTTCACTTGAGCGACCAGAGACGGAAGTTTTGTACAGTGCAGATGTTAATAAGCTGTATGTGAAGTAGTAAATTATGCAGTTAAACAAAATCATGCAGCTAATTTTGGGTCTTCTCCATATTGAATACTTGCAACAACTAGTGTCTTAACGTAGGTTTTCCTAGAAAAATTCATCAGTTAAGAAGATATTGCCTACTGCACAAAACCGAGTAGTCAGGCAACATGTCGGTCTCATCCACAGTCAGCTTCAATAGAGAGGGACTTTAACCACTCATGTGAATCGTTTAGTTTCGCTAAGTAAATCCATCACAAGTTGAGATGAATAACGAAGGCGGCTGATACAACATTATACGCAGAGAACGTGTTTAATTTCACTTTAATAAATCTGTAAAGATTTCAATTTGCAGTATGCAACCACAGATATCACTTATCATTTGCCCAATAATTGAAAATTCCTGACACGTGACACAAAAAAAAAAAAAAAATCATTTCTGCTCAGCAATTAATTTAATCCAGTGGATTATGTGTCTAAAAGTAACATTTGAGACGCCTTTGAATAATGCTCGAAATTATGTACAGCAAATGAGGTGCAGATTGACAATGCGCTTACACTTATTCTAATATCTGGAGGCTTCCCTGTTGAAAAGTTTATCAGGCAGACTAATCTATAACACTTTCTGGCAGTCATAATGACAGAAATGTGTCAATGCCACATAACAGCAGCCTAAACTTTCTATTCAAGCCACGAGACAGATATCCTCTAGTACTCCTCAGAATTGTAAGATCCTAAGTTAGGCGTTGAACAGTAAATTCTCAATCTATTTGCTGTACACGATTTAGAGAATTATTCAAGGGCGTCAAATATTTCTACAATCTACTTTATTTGCTATTTTTCGAAAAATCATTTCACAAAAATTTGCCCGCGAAAGGCACAGGTCTCGAGTTCGAGTCTCGGTCGGGCACACAGTTTTAATCTGCCAGGAAGTTTCATATCAGCGCACACTCCGCTGCAGAGTGAAAATCTCATTTTGGAAACATCCCCCAGGCTGTGGCTAAGCCATGTCTCCGCAATATCCCTTCTTTCAGGAGTGCTAGTTCTGCAAGGTTCGCAGGAGAGCTTCTGTGAAGTTTGGAAGGTAGGAGACGAGGTACTGGCAGAAGTAAAGGTATGAGTACGGGGCGTGAGTCGTGCTTCGGTAGCTCAGTTGGTAGAGCACTTCCCCGCGAAAGGCAAAGGTCCCGAGTTCGAGTCTCGGTCGGACACACAGTTTTAATCTGCCAGGAAGTTTCATATCAGCGCACACTCCGCTGCAGAGTGAAAATCTCATTCTGGGAACTATTTCTTTGCTGAACTAGACCACTTAGTCACCAACTATATACATTTTCCCATCTACCACTCTTCGATTGGTTATGAAAAATTCGGACAAGAACCAGTTGTGCAATGTACCGTCTCTCTCTCTCTTTTTTTTTTTTTTTTTTTTTTCACGAACATCTCTAACATTTGACCACAACACATGGGTGTCTCACTAGTTGCATGCGTAACTTTGAAGACTAAAACGTTCATGTTGACAACATCTTCTGCGCTTCTTGGTGCAGCAGTTCATACTTAGGGTTGAAAAGCAAACACATTGCATTTTGTTGCACTAATACTTATTTATAACAAACCGGTCCCCAGACGTCCAATTACTAGCGTGCAGAAGAGACGTCAAGTCGAAAGCTAGTTTGTCGTAAACAAATATTACTGCTACAAAAAGGGGTCTGAATGCTTTCGAACTTAAACTAAAATGTTAATTTCGGTTAAATTCACACGCGAGCGTTATTTATTATGGATAATTTGTAGCCATACTAAATAAAGACAGAAAAATAGACCTCCAGGAAGAAGGTGAAATTAATTAGTACTAAAAGCTAACAGGGGACTTCCACATGGATGTGGTGTATCGATTGTATTGTTAGGTTTAACTCTTTACAGTATCGATACGAAAACCTTTGAATTTCAGTACATACGTATTGGGGAACAGGTTTATTTCCGCACTCATATAAGGCGCGACAATGATTTTACAACGAAAAATTAACGAATTACTTAAGACTGAACCACTTTAACGGTATAACTTCACGAAGTAAACCAAAACATAAATGGTCGTTTATTTGAGGCTTTCCAGTGCCATCTCAGTGAATCAGAAGTCCTGCATGATAATTGGTGCCAGTCATTATCTTTCCTTCTTTGTCGATGAGGCTGTGGAAGAGCCAGTGGCTTGTGGTAGTACTTTTTTTAAATTTAGGCTCTTCTAGTGTTTTGGGTGATACTATGTCAGCAGTATATACACTCCTGGAAATTGAAATAAGAACACCGTGAATTCATTGTCCCAGGAAGGGGAAACTTTATTGACACATTCCTGGGGTCAGATACATCACATGGTCACACTGACAGAACCACAGGCACATAGACACAGGCAACAGAGCATGCACAATGTCGGCACTAGTACAGTGTATATCCACCTTTCGCAGCAATGCAGGCTGCTATTCTCCCATGGAGACGATCGTAGAGATGCTGGATGTAGTCCTGTGGAACGGCTTGCCATGCCATTTCCACCTGGCGCCTCAGTTGGACCAGCGTTCGTGCTGGACGTGCAGACCGCGTGAGACGACGCTTCATCCAGTCCCAAACATGCTCAATGGGGGACAGATCCGGAGATCTTGCTGGCCAGGGTAGTTGACTTACACCTTCTAGAGCACGTTGGGTGGCACGGGATACATGCGGACGTGCATTGTCCTGTTGGAACAGCAAGTTCCCTTGCCGGTCTAGGAATGGTAGAACGATGGGTTCGATGACGGTTTGGATGTACCGTGCACTATTCAGTATCCCCTCGTCGATCACCAGTGGTGTACGGCCAGTGTAGGAGATCGCTCCCCACACCATGATGCCGGGTGTTGGCCCTGTGTGCCTCGGTCGTATGCAGTCCTGATTGTGGCGCTCACCTGCACGGCGCCAAACACGCATACGACCATCATTGGCACCAAGGCAGAAGCGACTCTCATCGCTGAAGACGACACGTCTCCATTCGTCCCTCCATTCACGCCTGTCGCGACACCACTGGAGGCGGGCTGCACGATGTTGGGGCGTGAGCGGAAGACGGCCTAACGGTGTGCGGGACCGTAGCCCAGCTTCATGGAGACGGTTGCGAATGGTCCTCGCCGATACCCCAGGAGCAACAGCGTCCCTAATTTGCTGGGAAGTGGCGGTGCGGTCCCCTACGGCACTGTGTAGTATCCTACGGTCTTGGCGTGCATCCGTGCGTCGCTGCGGTCCGGTCCCAGGTCGACGGGCACGTGCACCTTCCGCCGACCACTGGCGACAACATCGATGTACTGTGGAGACCTCACGCCCCACGTGTTGAGCAATTCGGCGGTACGTCCACCCGGCCTCCCGCATGCCCACTATACGCCCTCGCTCAAAGTCCGTCAACTGCACATACGGATCACGTCCACGCTGTCGCGGCATGCTACCAGTGTTAAAGACTGCGATGGAGCTCCGTATGCCACGGCAAACTGGCTGACACTGACGGCGGCGGTGCACAAATGCTGCGCAGCTAGCGCCATTCGACGGCCAACACCGCGGTTCCTGGTGTGTCCGCTGTGCCGTGCGTGTGATCATTGCTTGTACAGCCCTCTCGCAGTGTCCGGAGCAAGTATGGTGGGTCTGACACACCGGTATCAATGTGTTCTTTTTTCCATTTCCAGGAGTGTATGATTTCATGGCGTTAGCGCATCTAGAAATTTTGTGTTGGGTTAAATAAGAACTGACTGTGCTATAGCAATAGACAACACACATTTGCTGCTGTATGTGTGACTGCAAGCAATGGGTATTGAAAAAAAATGGAGAAACAGGATTCCAAGCGGAAAAAACTAACGTTGCGGTAACTTCAATGAGTAACGTGAGAAAAAAGATAGTTCTGGATACGTAGCCGCAGCTGAGTTCTGAGAAAGTAGAAGGAACGACGTTAGGTCACAGAAACTGATGGTAACACTAATAACAGAACTTTGCCAATTAATACTTTTGAGAATGCTCAGTTAGCATTACAGCTGAATAGATGTTGGCAGAGCAAACTAAAGTCTTGGGCCAACAGGTAGAGGGGAAATTGGCGACAGATGATAAGGTCTACATTTTGATGGAAGAGAAAATGGAATAATCACTTATTTACTGGAATCCACTGCGCTATTCAACACCTCGTCGATATCACCTGAGGAAATACACAACGTAAGAACGTTATTTTTCCGCTATGTATCCTACAAATAACTGCTGGAGAGTACTTGATAAGATGTACAATGTTGTGACACCGCATGACTCGTCGTAAGTCCAGTAATCAGCGTTACAGGAAGAGCACTTTCTCACGCACGTGACGGCGCTAAACTGGAGTTAATCGTTGGGATAAAGTTGCGCTATCTGGCTGCTAAGGGCAAGCTATACACGCGCACAATCGCGCTTGTGTGGCACTTCCGTAAATCACCCAACGGTGTTACGGTATTGCTGCTGTAAACAGGATAATATCTTGTAACGTCAGTGATCCTCGACGTATGTGTTTACATACGTGAGAGTGATATGTCCGGTGGGCAGTAAATTTCTTCATTTATAAGTTTGATTGCCTAATTGCCACTCTTTGGTTATCCTCAAGCGAACATTATGCATCACATAAATGATGTGTTTGCAAACCACTCGGAAATGTAACCAAAACATGGAATGCACATGATAAATCATTCAGCGTTTCGTCAGAGCCCAAAATTCATTAAATAGCTCATAATTCTACAAATCAGCAAATACGTGTGTGTCCACAAATAAACTGAAACACACTACCAAAGAAATAATTGTGTCGCTATAAATTGTCATTCCTCATTTCGATCATTGTGCGGTTACACGCAGTATTTATTATCATACGGATTTTGGGCGTAACTTGTCCCTGTCAACAAACAATCACGCCAGAAAGTAATCAATGTACTATACACCAAACCACTTGCCAAAATCACCAAAGATTTTTAAATATATTTACATCGAATGTAACTATTCAAAAATAGAGATTACATCGCGATCTGCACACCCTAACCCCCTGTAAAATTTCTCAGTGCCCATTACATTAAATTGAATCTCGTCCAGTCAATATCAAACGGTTTGTGAATTTTCCCTGCGAGACAGGTACACTGCACAACACGAGCAAGTCAACAACACTCCAGTGTACATATGCAAAGTCATATCTTCTTGTTCATTGTTAATTAGTCCACCAATTTACTACCACGCTACTTTGAAACGTCTCAGGCTATATAGGAATGAATAATTAGTGCATTAATTGAAAATAGATAGGAGGAACACGCCAAAAACGCGCTGGCTGCAATTAATGGTACGGGATGTCTGCAGCCGTAAGTGGAGTAATATACGAGTGTGTAATTGGACGATGACAGAGACTTACTTTCTGGTGCTGTACAGACTTAATACATCCGCACGTCTCTCTCTTTTAAAACCCCTTGTCCTCGTATGTTATGCAGTCGTTCTTACTCTGTGCTCCATCGAGTGTGACACAGTTACTCTTTGCAACAGCACAACTCAACTCAGGAAAATATGTGTACACCGTCAAATAAATAGCACGTTACTCTGGTAGAACCACTTTATATTTTTGAGGCCCTATGTCCTCCGATTAATTTGGGATACAGTAGTAACAAGAAAGATTCAAAGATACACCTGCCACGTACCGAAATTCCAGAAACCACTACTGTAGCTGTTAAATCCACGTGACAAAAAACATTTTTAAAACTGACTCACAAGCGACTGAAGTAACGGGTGAGTGTTATGAATCTACTTCGCTACGAATCCAAGTTGTCCTCCAAGGCGATAAAAATTGACACCCGTGGTCGCGACAAAAACGGCCAGCTATTTTACATAACACCGGGAACGTTCACGATAAGATGTTTGACGATCAGCAAGGTGAGACATCACATAATGATGCTACATAATGTTCATGTAAGCTACCAGTGTCTAACACTATTCAGACATACACTACGAACTGCAGTCATTTATTGGACAACTATATATATTTTGACTTTGCACACATAAGATGACCGATCAAGGAGCTTATTGAGCCACTGAGTGTTGCTACCATCAGCTATAGGTCTGTCCTCAGTTAATGCCTCAAAGAAAGGCCTGCGACCCAACATTTCGCTTTGTACCTGTTTCTGACATGAGATACTAAACTTTTTGTAATATATACAGATTTGTTACGATAAATCTTCACACCCGTTACTGAAGTACCAATTGTTTACTAACTCCGTTTGAAACAATATTGTGATAGTAGTATCTCCCAAAAATGAATTTTTATGAACGAAATAGTTTTGTTTCGCCCATCCCTCATGGTTTGAGACACGTCCCACCGGCTGTTGCTAAGAAGTGTGTCCCCCTGCGAACTGGATCTTAGTTCTAGTTTATTTTTTCTGGCAATACCCCTTCTCCTAACCTCCAGAACAGGTCTATCGATTCGCTCTTTCCACAATGGGTGACTTGCGCTTTTACGAGGCGCGTGTCAGTCTTACACACAACAAAGATAGATGCAGCCATCACGTTCCCCAGCGGATTCTGATGCGTAAATTCAACTAACATTCAAGTGTCAGCCGTGTCAAACATCTGATTAAGATGCAGATTGCGCCAGTCAACATCAAATTAAATGGAACATACAGTGAGGATATGTTCAATTATCATTTCTTGTCTTACTCTACTGACCCCATTACGAAACTTCAAGTCAGGAAATGCAAGTGTTCAATGAGATAACAGAACATTTCCACATCTGAAAAACATAAACATAAACACTTTCGAAAATACTGGACTTTTATGTTTTTGTCAGGACCATTTTGTCGTCAGACACACAACAGGCGTTCTTGAGCAAACTATGTCAATGATGTTATTTATGACCTCCGACAAAGATCAAAGGCCCTGTGTGTAGAATGGCGGGAAATTAAAGTTTTGGTCGCAAATTCCAATTATTCCGGATTTCAAAAAATAGGTCAATTGTGTCAGTGTGTTTCCTCCACCCCATCTAAGGCGCAGGGTTTTTAACCTAAGTATCAATTGACGGATGATCCAAGACGATAATCAAACATGGCCATCAAGTCATGTAGGAATTAGATCACGTGTGCAAAGTAGAGGATCATTTTTAAGATTGGTACATTCTTACTACAACATTAGAATCCAAGATGGCGATCCATCGAGGTGATCAGTAAAACTCTATGCACCAGAAACAAAGATGGCTGACCTATATAAACTGATCTTCGTTTATCTATTAAAGACCGTATTGTAGCAAGTTATTTTATTTATTGAACGTCTCTGTGCCACCAGTTTCGGAATTACATTGAAGCCATCTTCAGGCCCCACTCGTCATAGTCGTAAAATCGCTATACACGGGAGGAGCCATATAACTCAGTCTGCGTCGCATGGCCACCAAGAGCTGTTGCAGGACGATTTGATTCACGGATCCAATTATATGGCTCCTTCCGTGTATAGCGATTTTACGGTATGACGAGTGGGGCCTGAAGATTGCATCAATGTAATGCCGAAACTGGTAGCACATAGAAGTTGATAAAATGAAATAAATTTCTACAATACATGCGTATGTTAGTAAATTATTGCACCAAGAAGTATGTAATACTGGGATAGGGTTTGTGATATCAGGATCCAAGATTAGGGATACAGAGACATTCTCTAAAGTGTCAAATTTCCTGGGACAAAAAGCTATTGTGGAGGTCCCAAGGCAAATGTCTACTACCCACACGTTTTTCCGAGTTTTTATTCACTGAGAGGCGTATGGTCACTGCATACTGCCTCTCAGCACACATGTCACAGAACATCGTAGGCCTGCTTCTACTCTAAGTTTACATCTTTCTACGTTATATCATTCACAACATACATGGGAGTGAAAGGGCCCACAGGACACGCCGTCGCCCCTAGGAGCAGTCAGTGTGCAGCAGATGCCTCCGGAGGCCTGGGTCTGTTAGCGATCAGTTATCACACCGTGCCATTATATACAAAAGGCTGCATTACGACCCCCAAGCTCGGATGGAGGGGTTCCACAAGTTATATGGTATGAAATGTGAGGTGTGCATGAAAAGTGTGTTATGGAAGCACTGTTCGTTGCCCTCGCCTGTACGCTGTTGTGAAGGTACCGCAGCCGCAGCTGGCATTACCTGAGTTAAGACGAAAAACATGAAAAATGCAAGATGCACTCTTGTACTTTAAGCTGAGTGAAAGACGACAGAGACTCCAAATTCACATACATCGAAAATGTCGTATGACCCACACATACGTTCTGCACGGAAATTGAAAAATAAAGATATGCTCGTTCGTTCTCCCGGCAGTGGACACTTCCCCTTCTAACAACCCTACCACAACAAAGGTCAAAATTTAATAATGATTGTGGTGCTGCTCACGCTGCTTAATACTGCATATTCGGCCATCAACAAAGTTATTATGTGGCAGGTGTCATTAGAGCACAGTTATTAAAGTCATTTCATGTAATAATGAATAAACTAGGCACTCATCTTTTCGTGTTTCCAACACTGGTCTCGTTGTAAAATCATGGCACAATCGTCGAAAATCTAGGTGGTGATGATCCCAAACTCGGATGCAAAATGGCCTAGGTCTTATTCTGCTATATTCAAAAGTTTTGTAGATGCGCTTCACAAACCATTCTTGAAGATTAAACCTCTCAAAATGAGCACAATAGTGATGAAATAAAAAATCAGCACTCCGAATTTATGTTACACTTCCTTTTAATGGCTTTTGTTGCAATATCACGTGCCACACAAACATCACTTCACAATACAAAACATTCTTGAAAACATCTACCGCACAGTCACTGTTGAAGTTCACATTTTATAAGCTGACTACAATATGTGTCTTTCCAACACGACGTCCAAGGCTTGACTTTCTGAAGGTCCGACTCTCTAAAAACCAACAAATAATCGCTTACGCACTCAGAAATCAGAGTTATAAGTACGCCAAAGATCGTAGTGACAAAAGAAAGAATACACATAAGAATAATATCATTGCAATATGATCATATCAGTGTATCACAAATGAAATCAAATCTGAATGTTGTCTCAGAAATATGTTAACTACTTTACAGAAAAACAGTAGAATATAGCTGGTATCGAGAGGTTCAGGTAGGTGCCGTAATGGTTACGTAATTCAAGTACCATTTCACGCTCTACCTCTGGAAAGGGGTTCTGGTACTGTGCTTTTTAAGTATGGCGTTCGCTGTGTTATTCAGTGGTTTTATATTTAACTAATTTTTAAATGAAAATAATAATGTTATTTCATTACAATGAGTAATTACTATATAATTTTTTCTCTCGGCTAAAGATCTGGACAAGTTGCTAAAGAAATCCAAGTTAACGTTGTGTTAAACTGTTGTCAGTAAGTTGTGTTAGTGTTACTGAATCACAGTTCATACAATGGATATTATACAACTATTGATTATGATGGAAACAGATATCTTCAGCCAAATGATCATCGAAACTTCCAGGCAGATTAAAACTGTGTGCCCGACCGAGACTCGAACTCGGGACCTTTGCCTTTCGCGGGCAAGTGCTCTACCAACTGAGCTACCGAAACACCACTCACGCCCGGTACTCACAGTTTTACTTCTGCCAGTGCCTCGTCTCCTACCTTCCTAACTTTACAGAAGCTCTCGCAGGAGAGCTTCTGTAAAGTTTAGAAGGTAGGAGACGAGCGAGAGCTTCTGTAAAGTTTGGAAGGTAGGAGACGAGGTACTGGCAGAAGTAAAGCTGTGAGTACCGGGCGTGAGTCGTGCTTCGGTAGCTCAGTTCGTAGAGCACTTGCCCGCGAAAGGCAAAGGTCCCGAGTTCGAGTCTCGGTCGGGCACACAGTTTTAATCTGCCAGGAGGTTTCGTATCAGCGCACACTCCGCTGCAGAGTGAAAATCACATTCTCAAAATGATCATTAAAACCATCGAATATCAGCCGCGCACAACACTGACGTATGTTACTTGAAACAATATTCTTCGCAAATCGTCCGTAATTAATCTCGGCTCCATAAATCAGCAAGAAAAGTTTGTTATATGGATCGTGCTATGAGCATTGTTTTTAAAGAACCAGTTCGATTCGAATTATTTTCATTAATATGAGTTCGGGACCACCGGTGCACATTTATTTTTACACATTTTTATTACCTTCGGCATTTATGTCTGCAGAGTTGGGTAATTTGAATTTGCCACTGAAATAACTGTTAGGATGGCGACAGCCAATTGACAGAGGCATTCTATTGTTAGAGCAAATTTTCATTTAAACAGGATAAGTATTTGAAGTAATGCCGAATATATTTTACTTTTATATTGTTCACTATTTAGATTAATTTTCGTCAAGCAAACCTTTGATACTTTCATAAGAAACAGATAAAAATGCGATACAAATCGCTATCATCAATGGCTGCGCTCCTTGTAGCGGAAAGAAATAATTAACAAAGATCATGCTTCTTCGGAGAGGAATTAAAGTTACAAATAATTATTCACTCATATTTATAATAATAAAGAACTCTATTCTCAAGTAGTAACTAACAAATAATTATCATTTCTTAACAGACCAAAGTTTGATATGCGTCTTGCGTCCGCAACCTACAAAATCCAACCAAAAAAGGTAAAAACAAAGGCAGACGAACGCAGATCATAAAAGGAATTTACAATTATAATAGTCTTTGCATGATACACATCGATATGTCCAATTGCATCATAAATTATTATATAAATAATTAATGTTTATCATCGTTTTGTTTTATCTCAGTGTTTTTCTATATGTCGGATAGATAATGTTTATAACTGTTAGAGGCATAATTTCGTATCGTCGCACTGTAGCTAAAATTAATCTCGTGGATGTTACATAAGGTTCAGCAAAAGAAACGGTTTGTGGGAAGGGCGAGGGCTATTGCGGAATCTACGGTCAAGTCCAGCTGCACTATTGCGTTATTAACTTAGCATCCGTATATTTAACAGGTATATTCTTCTTATCGATAACATTTCAACAAGATAAAACTACCACCAGTGTTGCGTCCTGCCTTCTCGTTGAATAAGGGGGCCTAGGAAACCTACTTCATTAATGAATTTTTATTGCAGTAAGATAAATGACAATACTTAACTTTGTGAATTTACTGTGGTGTGTCATAAGCAGTTGGCGACATTCAAACAGGAAGTCTCTTCCGTGTATACAACTCCTATTACTGATGAACCAATACGGTTCATAAGTCGCTGCTGTGGTGTTCGTAGAACGGCTGGTCTTCAACTAGGCTGCGGCCAGACGGAGCGGCGCGTTATGTCCTCTTCGCCTAGAGGCCGCTGCTCTCTGGTGTCGTCCCAGAGAGGGATCGGTCAGCGCACTGTTGCCTGACGTCGTCTCACAGCCCTCTCTGCTCTAACTTTCATTACCGAAGTGCTGGCTGTGGCGGTTTTTGTGCATCATCAACATCGACAAGTGCAATGAATATGGATGATACGATACTCTATGGTATTCTGCGGTTTGAATTCACTCTGTTTTTTTGTTTTTTTTAGTTTTTTTGGCAGTTGCATTGATTTGATTTTGTAAACGATACTGACAATATTATACACATGTATAATGCATTGTTCAAACTACAACTTCTCCCGGATAATTATTTTGTTTAAATTGCCCAAGAATTCCACCTGACGTGGTGTAATAATGTTGACTGTAAGCTGTGTTCATATCACTAAAATTACAGACCTTAGATTAGAGCTTCTATAATTTTTTGTCTTCGATGGATTTAATTATTCTTAGCAAATTGATCATGAAAAGGAACCACAGAATAAACTGAGTAGTCCATCTGCAAAATAAGCAACATCAAGGACACAGAAAGTTGAGCAGTGCCGTGGTCCCGTGGTTAACGAGAGCAGATGCGGAAGAAGAGGTCCTTGGTTCAAGTCTTCCCTCGAGCGAAAAATTTATTTTCTTTATTTTCGCAAAGTTGTGATCTGTCCGTTCGTTCACTGACGTCTCTGTTCACTGTAATAAGTTTAGAGCCTGTGTTTTGCGACCGCACCGCAAAACCGTGCGATTAGTAGACGAAAGGACGTGCCTCTCCAATGGGAACCGAAAACAGTTGATCGCAAGGCCATAGTCAACCGATTCCTCCAGAGCAAAATACGTCTGATATATTCTATACGACACTGGTGACGGCATGTGCGTCACATGACAGGAATATGTTGTCGACCCACCTAACTTGTACACTTGGCGAATGGGTAAAAAGATTCTTCTACCTTGCCCTGGTTAGGTTTCCTTGTGGATGTGATAATCACTCCCAAAAAAGTGATGAAAACATAAGAGTTTGTGACATAAATTGAAAATAAAAAATTAAATTTTTCAATCGACGGATGGGTTGAACCAAAGACCTTTCGCTGCGCAGTTGCTCACACTGACCACGGGACCACGGCACTGCTAAGTACAAATATGTCCTTGATGTTGCCTATCTTCAACATGGACAACTCAGTCTGTATATTTTGCTTATTTTTTCATAGTTCCACACAATTTCTTCCTGTTTTCTCGATTGATCTGTGTTCATATTTTCAAGGCTTATCCACTGTGCCAACTTATAACTAAATCTGAGGGGGGTGCGATGGGGAGGTTCCCTTATGAGAAACTCTGCATTCCTGCCCAAAGTAGGCTATGGGTAACGGGCAGTGGAGCCTGCCGCTGTTTGCAAAATGTGACACAGTGTTCCATCGTCAAAATATTAAGTTACATAATGCGTGGATGGTGACGCTATAGATCTAGCAACACTTGTTTGTAATTCGAGACGATAATGACATTTCATTACCGTAGTGTATAAAACTATATTCTGCCCCGAAATTCGTAAGGGTAACTTAATGAAGTAACAAAACAAGTTAAGTACTCGTTGGAATTGAATAAAGAAAAGTGTGAAGTTATTGACATGAGTACTAAAGGAAATCAGGAGAATATCGATTACGCGATAAGTCACACAAATATGAAGGCTAAATGGCTCTGAGCACTATGGGACTCAACTGCTAAGGTTATTAGTCCCCTAGAACTTAGAACTAGTTAAACCTAACTAACCTAAGGACATCACAAACATCCATGCCCGAGGCAGGATTCGAACCTGCGACCGTAGCGGTCTTGCGGTTCCAGACTGCAGCGCCTTTAACCGCACGGCCACTTCGGCCGGCTAAATATGAAGGCTGTAAATTCAACTAAATACTTAGGAGTTACAATCACAAATAACCTAAATTGGAACGATCAGCTAGATAAAGACTGCGATTCATTGGGAGAACACTTCTAAGGTGCTACAGGTCTACTAAAGAGACTGCTTACACCACGCTTGTCCGCCCTATTCTGGAGTATTGCTTTGCGGCGTCGGTTCCGCATGAGGTGGTACTGGCGGATAACATTGAAAAAGTACAAAGATGGGCAGGTCGTTTTGTATTATCGCGAAATAGGGGAGATGGTGTCACAGACGTGATACGTGCATTGGACTGACAATCATTAAAGCAAAGGTGTTTCTCGTTGCAAAGGGATCTTCTCATGAAATTTCAATCACCAGTTTTCTTCTCCGATTGCGGAAACATTCTTTTGGCACCCACCTACATAGGGAGAAATGATCACACGATAAAATAAGAGAAATCAGGGCTCGCACAGACAAATTTAAGTGCTAGTTTTTCCCACATGCCGCTCGAGAGTGGAACGGTAGAGAGACAGCTTAAAGGTGGTTGATTGTACCCTCTGCCAGGCACTTTATTGTGAATAGCACAGTGATCACGTAGATGTAGATGTAGAAGTGCAGCAGCATGTTGCCCGCGGTCATCCAGAACTGCACAGAAATGTGGACGTCATACGCCATGAGGTCAGCGTCACTACAACTCCAAATGGGTCCACCCCCACAGCATGAGGCAGTCGAACGAATGGGAAACGGCGGTGTGTGTTAGTCAACGAGCAGTTACGGCGCATTGTGATGGTACATTTTGGTATAACATGCCCTGGAATCAACATTTCGATGACTTCACATTGGGAAAAATCATCGGAAAATTGAAAGACAAATTTTGACGAGTGTAACGCAGCAGCTTGGTATTGCTTACAGCACTGTTGCACGTGCAAGGGGGGGAGGGGCGGGGTTCGGAACCACAAGCCAAGACCTGTTCTCTGAAGGAGATGAAATCACTGACCTTTGTCGACTACAACTACAGATGACTGCTACGTTGTGCAACAAACAAAAAGGCGATCACATCGAACAGCGGCTGCAGTTGCCACCACATTCAAAAAGACTGCAAGGCACGCCATCTTACGTTCCACAGTGTCATGGCCATTGCCTGAGGGAGCCGTCGACCAGAACCCTGTGATCCGTTGAAACTCCCACACCAGCTTCACCGTCTGCGATGACGTCAAGAGCACACAGACTGAATCTACGAGGTGTGGAGTCACTTGTTCTTCTCGGATGAGAACAGATTCAGTCCGAGTAGTCATAACAAATGGGCCCTCACGAGATTTTGTGGGAACGTGTAATCCAACCAGGAACAAATGTTCAAATGTGTCAAATGTGTGTGAATTCGGGATTAGCCGAAACTATTTCCTTTGTTTTCGGATTGCATTTCCTTAGGATGCTTCCAATGAATCTCAGTCTGGCATCTGCTTTACCAACGATCAACTTTATACGATCATTCCATTTTAAATCACTCCTAATGCGTACTCGCTGATAATTTATGGAATTAACGGCTTCCAGTTGCTGACCCGCTATATTGTAGCTAAATGATAAAGAATCTATCTTTCTATGTATTCGCAGCACATTACACTTGTCTACAATGAGATTCAATTGCCATTCCCTGCACCATGCGTCAATTCGCTGCTGATCCTCCTGCATTTCTGTACAGTTTTCCAATGTTACAACCTCTCGCTATACCACAGCATCATCCGCAAAAAGCCTCGGTGAACTTCCGATGTCATCCACAAGGTCATTTATGTACAGGGTTATTACAAATGATTGAAGCGATTTCACAGCTCTACAATAACTTTATTATTTGAGATATTTTCACAATGCTTCGCACACACATACAAAAACTCAAAAAGTTTTTTTAGGCATTCACAAATGTTCTATATGTGCCCCTTTAGTGATTCGGCAGACATCAAGCCGATAATCAAGTTCCTCCCACACTCGGCGCAGCATGTCCCCATCAATGAGTTCGAAAGCATCGTTGATGCGAGCTCGCAGTTCCGGCACGTTTCTTGGTAGAGGAAGTTTAAACACTGAATCTTTCACATAACCCCACAGAAAGAAATCGCATGGGGTTAAGTCGGGAGAGCGTGGAGGCCATGGCATGAATTGCTGATCATGATCTCCACCACGACCGATCCATCGGTTTTCCAATCTCCTGGCCGCGCGGTTCTGGCGCTGCGGTCTGGAACCGCGAGACCGCTACGGTCGCAGGTTCGAATCCTGCCTCGGGCATGGATGTGTGTGATGTCCTTAGGTTAGTTAGGTTTAACTAGTTCTAAGTTCTAGGGGACTAATGACCTCAGCAGTTGAGTCCCATAGTGCTCAGAGCCATTTTCCAATCTCCTGTTTAAGAAATGCCGAAATCATGATGGAAGTGCGGTGGAGCACCATCTTGTTGAAAGATGAAGTCGGCGCTGTCGGTCTCCAGTTGTGGCATGAGCCAATTTTTCAGCATGTCCAGATACACCTGTCCTGTAAAGTTTTTTTTGCAGAAGAAAAAGAGGCCGTAAACTTTAAACCGTGAGATTGCACAAAACACGTTAACTTTTGGTGAATTGCGAATTTGCTGCACGAATGCGTGAGGATTCTCTACCGCCCGGATTCGCACATTGTGTCTGTTCACTTCACCATTAAGAAAAAAATGTTGCTTCATCACTGAAAACAAGTTTCGCACTGAACGCATCGTCTTCCATGAGCTGTTGCAACCGCGCCGAAAATTCAAAGCGTTTGACTTTGTCATCGGGTGTCAGGGCTAGTAGCAATTGTAAACGGTGAGGCTTCCGCTTTAGCCTTTTCCGTAAGATTTTCAAAACCGTCGGCTGTGGTACGTTTGGCTCCCTGCTTGCTTTATTCGTCGACTTCCGCGGGCTACGCGTGAAACTTGCCCGCACGCGTTCAACCGTTTCTTCGCTCACTGCAGGCCGACCCGTTGATTTCCCCTTACAGAGGCATCCAGAAGCTTTAAACTGCGCATACCATCGCCGAATGGAGTTAGCAGTTGGTGGATCTTTGTTGAACTTTGTCCTGAAGTGTCGTTGCACTGTTATGACTGACTGATGTGAGTGCATTTCAAGCACGGCATACGCTTTCTCGGCTCCTGTCGCCATATTGTCTCACTGCGCTCTCGAGCGCTCTGGCGGCAGAAACCTGAAGTGCGGCTTCAGCCGAACAAAACTTTATGAGTTTTTCTACGTATCTGTAGCGTGTCGTGACCATATGTCAATGAATGGAGCTATAGTGAATTTATGAAATCGCTTGAATCATTTGTAATAGCCCTGTATATTGTGAATAGCAACGGTCCTACGACACTCCTCTGCGGCACACCTGAAATCACTCTTACTTCGGAAGACTTCTCTCCATTGAGAATGACCTGCTGCGTTCTGTTATCTAGGAACTCTTCAATACAATCACAATATTGGTCCGATAGTCCATATTCTCTTACTTTGTTCATTAAACGACTGTGGGGAACTGTATCGAACGCCTTGCGGAAGTCAAGAAACACGGCATCTAACTGTGAACCCGTGTCTATGGCCCTCTGAGTCTCGTGGACGAATAGCGCGAGCTGGGTTTCACACGACCGTCTTTTTCGAAACACATGCTGATTCCTACAGAGTAGATTTCTAGTCTCCAGAAAAATAATCATACTCGAACATAATACGTGTTCCAAAATTCTACAACTGGTCGACGTTAGAGATACAGGTGTATAGTTCTGCACATCTGTTCGACGTCCCTTCTTGAAAACGGGGATGACCTGTGCCCTTTTCCAATCCTTCTTAACGCTACGCTCTTCTAGAGACCTACGGTACACCGCTGCAAGAAGGTGGGCAAGGTCCTTAGCGTACTCTGTGTAAAATCGAACTGGTATCCCATCAGGTCCAGCGGCCTTGCTTCTTTTGAGCGATTTTAATTGTTTGTCTATCCCTCTGTCGTCTATTTCGATATCTACCATTTTGTCATCGGTACGACAATCTAGAGAAGGAACTACAGTGCAGTCTTCCTCTGTGAAACAGCTTTGGAAAAAGACATTTAGTATTTCGGCCTTTAGTCTGTCATCCTCTGTTTCAGTACTATTTTGGGTACAGAGTGTCAGGGCATTGTGTTTTGATCCACCTACCGCTTTGACATAAAACCAAAATTTCTTTGGATTTTCTGCGATGTCAGTACATAGACCTTTACTTTCGAATTCATTGAACGCCTCTCGCATAGCCCTCCTCATACTACATTTCGCTTCGCGTGAATTTTGTTTGTCTGCACGGCTTTGGCTATGCTTATGTTTGCTGTGAAGTTCCCTTTGCTTCCGCAGCAGTTTTCTAGCTCGGTTGTTGTACCACGGTGGCTCTTTTCCGACTCTTACGATCTTGCTTGGCACATACTCATCTAACACACATTGTACGATGGTTTTGAACTCTGGCCACTGATCCTCAACACTATCTGTACTTGAGACAAAACTTTTGTGTTGAGCTGTTAGGTACTCTGTAATCTGCTTTTTGTCACGTTTGCTAAGCAGAAAAATGTTCCTACCTTTTTTAATATTTCTATTTACGGCTGAAATCATCGATGCAGCAACCGCTTTATGATCGCTGATTCCCTGTTCTGCCTAAACTGTTTCAAACAGTTCGGGTCTGTTTGTCACCACAAGGTATAATATGTTATCGCCATGAGTCGGTTCTCTGTTTAACTGCTCTAGGTAGTTTTCAAATAAAGCGCTTATAAAAAATTCACTGGATTCTTTGTCCGTACCACCCGTTATGAACGTTTGAGTCTCCCAGTCCATATCCGGCAAATTAAAATTTCCACCCAGAACTGTAACATGGTGGGGAAATCTACTCGAAATATTTTCCAAATAGTCCTTCAGGTGCTCAGCCGCAACAGGCGCTGAGCCAGGGGGCCTAAAGAGACATCCAATTACCATGTCTGAGCCTGCTTTGAGTGTGACCTTAACCCAAATTATTTCACACTTCGGATCTCCGTCAATTTCCTTCGATACTATTGCACTTCTTATCGCTATAAACACGCCTCCCCCTTCACTGTCCAGCCTGTCTCTGCGATATACATTCCAATCCGAGTTTAACCGGCGGAGGTTCGTGTCCTCCCTCGGGCATGTGTGTGTGTGTGTGTGTGTGTGTGTGTGTGTGTGTGTGTGTGTGTCTTCAGGATAATTTAGGTTAAGTAGTGTGTAAGCTTAGGGACTGATGACTTTAGCAGTTAAGCCTAATAAGATTTCACACACATTTGAACATTTCTTTGTGTGAATTCCTAAGGGACCAAACTGCTGAGGTCATCGGTCCCTAGACTTACACACTACTTAAAGTAACTTAAAGTAACCTATGCTAAGAACAACGCACATACCCATGCCCGAGGGAGATTTCGAACCTCCAGCGGGAGCAGCGGCGCAATCCGTGATGTAGCACCTCAAACCCTGCGGCCACACCGCGCAGCCCCCAGGAACACTGACAAACACGATGGTCTATGTGGTCCATGTTTTCATGGTGTGCAGAGGCATAATGTTGCATGGGCAAACTGACCTACTGTTGTGTACATAGTTCCGCGTAGTCAGCGCGTACACAACTTTTCCACTAGAGTGCGCCCTGCTAAGCACAACAGCGAGGGCGCAGCGCTCGTCCGTCTCCGCACTACGAGATGGCGCTGCCTTAGAGACGGACCAATCTCTACTTCTGCCGATCCACGTATTAATATGTAACGCAGCCAGTGAGATTGCTGCTTACATAGAACCTTTTCTTCTCGCAGATCACACTTGCACAGTGATACCTGAACACGCAAGGTGTTATAATGAGTGTACAGACCTCCAATTAGTCAGTCTGCATTTGTCTGCACCAGTCTGTACCAGTCTGCATTAGTCTGTGCCAGTCTATAGTCAAGTTTCAGTCTGCACCTAAGAAGATTATCATATTCCTGTACATTGCCATGAAGATAAATGTATAGACACTATCTGAAGTATTGGAGATATGTGAGAATAAGATTAACATACGAAGACCAAAGGAACTTCAGATTGGCAATTGTAAATAGCGTCCAGAATCAAGTTATGTAAGGTTTATGCTTGTTACTATTTTAATAAATGTGTGTGAAAATTAAGTAATTTCTGTTGAACGTAGGTCACCATCAGTCAGCTACTCTAAGCGTGCAAGTGGCATTTCTATCGTCTGACCTAACGGCAGAAGATAAACACGCCACAATAAGACCACGAGACATATTGCTGACACTCGCCTACTTCGTTAGAGCGACGAGTCAAATTATCTGATGGTGAGTATACCGAAGGTCTTTCAGTGCGCACACCACACCTACATATCTCTGAACGCAATACACTCACTAGTTACCGTTCTTTTGGCATTTTACTCCTTCCCCATGTGCGTCTCCTCAAGGATAACTTCGGCATTCGCTTAAATTTTGTAGGTGGTGAGCCGTAGCGGGACTGCCACCAGTAGTGTCTCTGGCATAAATACGATCGATTTTCTAGTGCAGAAGTTTGTCTTTGGGGTTGGGCCGGCTCGAGATACGAGGGAGTGCCGACCGCGGGTAAGGGAGAAGACAACGCTGTGAGAATGGAACGCTGCGGTGCGCGAGTCGGCGATTAGCGGGTGGACTGAAGCGAAGACTGAGACTGGGCGGTTGTACTGGAGACGGTGGGAGTTGGCCGGCGCTGTACATTCTCCGGCAACAGCGCGAGCTGTCGATGTGCCCGCTTCCTTGGAGGGACACGCTCTTACGGTCGCGTGAAGTGATGGTCTGACATCTTCGCAAAATCGCCCCTGCATCAAGACCCCCAGTTAAGTACGCTAATTACTAAGAGCGCTTAGTCAACTGTGATTGTGATCGCTCTTGGCACAGTAAGACATTGCAAGACGTGTGATCTTATGTTTGTCCGATTTCATTTGAGGCCTCCAACTAGGCATATGCTCTGCTTCCGCGTGATATTGATTTATTTGCAGATGTGTGTAATTAAGTTCTAGTGAGTGTCGGTTCTCAGGAGCCAGTTCATTTCCCGCCCTTAGTGTTTGTTTATCAAGTACAGTTTTACTTAAAAGAAGCACTTGCTGGTGAAATTAGTTGTTGTTTAGCATGGATTTTATAGAGTTAAATGGTACAAATGGCTCTGTTCACTATGGGACTTAACTTCTGAGGCCATCAGACCCCTAGAACTTAGAACTACTTAAACCTAACTAACCTAAGGACATCTCACACATCCATGCCCGAGGCCGGATTCGAACCTGCGACCGTAGTGGTCGCGCGGTTCCAGATTGTAGTGCCTAGAACCATACGGCCACCTGGCCGGCTTATAGAGTTAATTTACTGGTCAATCTTAAATGTTAAACTTAAGGAAAGTTATTCTGCCTCCTGTTGTCGGGTGTGGTTTGTGTTTCAGTGTGCTAAGGCGTGGGCAACGGAAGCACTGTGCCTCCCTTTAAGATCACAAGTTCGGCTTACGGGCGGTGGACATCGCCTGAGCTCGTGTGTTCCTCTTCGGTGGCGTTTGCTTGGTTCACATTTTGATGGCCTACTCGACGTGGGGTTGCAAACGGAGCAACGACTTGGTTCGATGTATTACTTCTCGCAGTAGGTTCCACCGTCCGTGGTTAAACTTCGGCCTTACAATGTTGGAATGGCTCGAATGGCTCTGAACTACTTAAACCTAACTAGGCTAAGGATATCACACACATCCATGCCCGAGGCAGGATTCGAACCTGCGACCGTAGCAACCCCGCGGTTCCGGACTGCAGCGCTAGAACCGCACGGCCACCGCGGCCGGCACAATGTTGGACCATACATTTATCATTGTACAAAGTTGAAATTGAAATGGTTTTATATAACGTGTATCAACTACAGTTGTTTCTTAAAGTTATGATTAAATTCAGCCTTAGTGGGTTTTGTCAATTTTGGTGAGCGATCGTGGGCGATGATTTCTTAACTTGTTTATGATTGTATGCAGCGAGAGTTTGTTAAATATTATGCTGACTGGCGGTTCTCAATGTTTACGAGAGGTGATTTATTAACGTTCTTATGATTTTAGGTAATGTAAGTCTCTTAAATAATCTTGCCCGAGTGGTGCCAGTCAAATTGTATCTGAGATTCCTTTGGGTAGTTAATAAAGCCATTGGAATTGACATGTTCACTTTATTTGGTCAGCCCTTAAACCCCCTTTGTATTTAAAGGTTAAACAAAACAGCTGTTAAGTGACGGCGTATCAGGTGCCAATGTGCGACAGCTTCGAACACAGCAGGTGGAGGAGCCCTTGCAACGGGGGGATATTCGTCGAATGGACTGGTCTGCCCATTCAGCCGACTTAAACCCCATCGAGCAAGCGTGATACGTATAGGGGAAACGAACTGCAGGAAGTATACATGTACGAAGGACCATCCATCAGTAGTCAGCCGCACTAGTAGAAGAACGGAACGGCATACCACGAGAACTACTTACGAATTTATGGATGTCCATCTTGTTGCATAGACGAGGGACTTCAGCTTACGGTATATATGAGAAGTACCACCACAGCTGTATCTTGAGACTGTCACAGTACTGCTTTGGGCGGCACATTAACACCATCCTCAGGCCACACCAGTGCGAGAATATTTCTTAGTTTCCTTGGCACATTTTCTGTGGGATCATTGTTACTCGCTTTCATCAGGAGTCTATACTCGACATCGTGGGTGACTCGAGGCTGCACGGTGCCGATTACAGATTCTTGATGAAAGCTTGTGCACATGTGCTAGTAACAAGAATCCCACAGTAAATGTGCCAAGGGAATCAAATGCTCTTTTGGCAATGATAGGGCCTGAGGATGGCGGTAATGTGCCGCCGAAACTACTCGCGTGGTAGAATAAAGAAAGTCTCAAGATACAGCTGAGGTGGTACTTTTTCGCTTATATCACTCATTACGAACTTTGTGGCCAGCAGAGGAGCACGCACTGACGCCTGTGGTCATGTCACATCTTATTCAGAACCACGCCTCTCATTTTGTAACGTCTACGGACCATAATAGGTCTCGATGACTTCAGAGTAATCATCTTCGTGGAATGAAATTGATGCATCTGTGCTGGCCGAAGTGGCCGCGCGGTTCTGGCGCTGCAGTCTGGAACCGCGAGACCGCTACGGTCGCAAGTTCGAATCCTGCCTCGGGCATGGATGTGTGTGATGTCCTTAGGTTAGTTAGGTTTAACTAGTTCAAAGTTCTAGGGGACTAATGACCTCAGCAGTTGAGTCCCATAGTGCTCAGAGCCATTTGAACCATTTTTTTTTTTGATGCATCTGTTCGTCTCACTTCTTATGTCTTTCATTTACCTTCTATACTACATTGTAGCGGTTCTTCCTGTGTATGGTTGAGGTTCCATAGAGCTATGTTACTTGGCAAAAACACACCGTGCGATACTTACTTTCTTCCGTAACTTCTGCAAACTGGTTTAGTCCAGTCTCTCTGTTGGACTGTTTAGAAATGGGTGAAGAAGCTTGTACTGATTAATCATTGGCACAGAACGTGTCTAGGAAGAAGTGAAGTTTCAACGGATACTGAAGCTTGTCTTACTTCTACTTCTGTACTTCATATGTTTGAAGAACAAAGCACAAAGCAATCGAGCTATCTTACACCACCAATTACATTCAGCTACTGGGAGTTAACGGGAAAAGTGAGACGAAAATTAATTTTTTACTGGTGTCTATGTATAAATGGTAAACAAAAATGTACAAAAATGTAGTTCCATACTACACTAAACAGTGTCAGTTTGGAGAAAAAGACCACGATAGTTCTTGAAACAAGTTGAATAAAAGTGTTACCTGTGATACAAAAGGTCTTTTATGAGCGACAGTTAATTGCAAATTTCGAGGAAGTATCTGCCTGTGTCTTACGTTTAATTTTTGGGCTTCAGAAAAAGCTAAATTTAAAGACTTCGCAGGCATATTATGAAAATAACCACAGAAAAATATAGAAGAATATGCAGAGCATGCTTCCATAATATTGAACCACAAGAGATTTCTGACTAACCGGCACTTAAAATGACGAAGCTTGAAACACGTATGTAACGCAGCATCGATGGCGAGGCATTGTAGCATCTGTGACCAGAGAGTTTGCGCTTGACCGCGCTAGTGTTGCGAGCTGTTCGCTAGTTGTCGCTTTGCAGAGCAGTACTCAGTCTGTCAGTCAGTCGTTGCGAGTCTGTAGCTCTGTCTAGTTGAGAGCAGTACTCTGTCAGTAGTCGTCGCGTGCGGTACGCTAATAGTCGTCATGCAGAGCAGTCGGTCAGCAGTCGCAGCCCAGTGCGGTTGTGTGATGTAGGCGGTCGGCAACACTGGTCAAGATAGTGAATAAGGTATACTGTTAATTAATATAATCATTAGATAATGTAAAAATTTATTTATTGTAATTATTCTCTAACAAGTGCCCCAATAATAATTTTTATTTCAAAAGCATTTTTTTTCAAAAATTTAATTTTTTATTGAACTAAAGATTTCGTTGCACTTCCCATTTCATTCCACTTCTTTTGAAGAAAAATTTCACTAGAATCACAAAAAAGAGAGTATTATTATTTGCAATGCAGTTCCTCCAAGCGGTGCGCAACAACAAGAGCAGAAATGTGACATCCATTTATTCTGAGGTAAGACTTTAATTCTGATTGTTTCGCACAGGGCCAAAGACCGATATTTCGGTTTAATTGAATTTTCTTGTCACTCAACGGACTTTAATTTTTTTATGAAAAATTTATATTTCAGTCAGATTGCGTATTTCACATTTTTGTTGCCATTGTCAGTACATTCCATTGTGGGCAGGTTACGCTAAGCGCAATGTCCATTAGGATTCATAATTAAATATTGTCGTATTTCTTTCTTTCAAATTTTTGTGGGAAGGTTACACTCGGCTCCTACTTGTATTAAGTATTGTCATTTCTTTCAAATTTAAAAATTACGGTGGGGAGGTTACAAGCTTCATTATAATGGGTTTAACTTACTTTGTTCAAACAAGAAATGTGGGCACATACTGACGCTCCTGAATGTGTAATAGCGTTAGTATGGTATAGTTGAAGTAATTCTCCCATATTTGAAATATGTCCTTAGCCATTATCTAACAGTCATTGATAATCGATGTACGTTATTAACAACAATAACAATTCAGTTCCAAGGCTATGTTCCTTATTTTCAAAACTCATATCAACAAAGAACCATCTTCACTCCACGAAAGATATCGTTAGAGAAACGATAAGAAACGAGATATCTTGCAGTAAAAACTCATTAACATGCGTAATTTGGCTCCATGGAACCCTCCATGTAAGCATTTCTTTATAACGATAACACTCATCATTTTAAGATGATCTGTTGATGTGATCTTATCTTGAAGGGAAAAGTAAATCAGTTCATTCTTCTTTAAACGTGCAGTGTCCTTTCTGAGGCCTATAACCACTACTAAGAAACATTTCTTTATTTCATTTTTTGCAGCTCAGTCACATGCATATTGCTGTGTTGTTTCTGTTAGACGCAATATTTTTTCATTAGCCATCTTATTCGTTTCGGTACTATTCTGCGATACAACGGCTACCAGTGCAGACCGATACGTTCTTGTCAATGCGAATGAGAGAGAGCGAATTAAGCTGCACGACAAGTTTTATTTTTTCTCTCGATTCAAAAACAGATTTTTTTGGAGTGTCGTCCGTTGTAGCTATGTAATCTTACGAGTACGTCTAAATTGTGGAAATCCCGAATGCACTGTTGACTGATACATTCGCGAAGGGACATTATAAAGAGATCAAATATGGCTGCACACATAAATGCTACGGGTATACATCGTCAGAATGGGCGAAACATCTTGATGGGAAACGGTGCTCTACTGGTATTTTAGATTCCGTCAGTGTATTCCAGTTGATTACGAAGTGTTAACGGTCGAACGCCTGAAAAGAAAAGGAACTAAAACTACAGCCTGAAAGCTTGCGAGGGAACAGTAGCAAAGGGAATTTCGCAAATGCGCGGAACCCGTCACAGTTCTATACACTACGCTCCAGCAGCTATAGAGGTGCACGCGCCGAAGAAATCCTCACGAGAAGTATGGCAACGGCGCAGGGGCTGCCTCGCGCGCGGCACTTTGCGAGGGCTTTGCGCCGGTGCGAGGTAAACTTTTCTTTCAGGCCGCGCTGGATTTTCCTCTTAGCCGGATTTGCGTTTTTCACCTCGTGTCTTGACTCGTTCCTCGCCTGAGCTGTCCGGATAGCCGGCGGTGTGAATGGCGATGGGAGGTGAGGGGGACTGCGGCTGTGGAATGGGCAGGAATATCTTCCAGGTGGCTTCTCCGGAACAGGCTCGCAGAAAGACAGGCTGAGCTGTGCATTCGGCAGTTGAAGAAGGCGGTCAGCACGGAGCGGAGCAGATTTATCGCCAGACTGATACCTTCAATGCCTTCTGAAACGTACCGTTCCTCTTTCGTTTTTGGTATTACATCCTCATTTCTCACAAGATACGACAACACAGCCTGGGGGATGTTTCCAGAATGAAAATCTCATTCTGGAAACATCCCCCAGGCTGTGGCTAAGCCATGTCTCCGCAATATCCTTTCTTTCAGGAGTGCTAGTTCTGCAAGGTTCGCAGGAGAGCTTCTGTAAAGTTTGGAAGGTAGGAGACGAGGTACTGGCAGAAGTAAAGCTGTGAGTACCGGGCGTGAGTCGTGCTTCGGTAGCTCAGTTGGTAGAGCACTTGCCCGCGAAAGGCAAAGGTCCCGAGTTCGAGTCTCGGTCGGGCACACAGTTTTAATCTGCCAGGAAGTTTCATTACGACTAGTTCAACTGTCAGGAATTTAGGACTTTCAGCACTTCTATAAAAAGATACCAGAAGGAAGGAACTTTATTCGTTCCCAAACAAAGCTTCCAGGTTCACCTTCTAATTGGAAAGAGCCGTTCCTGCAACCTATCCCCCCCTCCCCTCTCCCACTTTTCGGCAACTGCATCGAAAGAAGAAAAGTCCAAACAGTTCGTGCCGGGGCACATCGAAGAAAAAAGGTTTAATTTTGGAGAATCTATTTCATATTCTACCAGTTCATGAGTATGTTCTGACCTACATATACGACGATTATGGATATTTACTTTACGGTTTAGATAAAGGTTGCTTCTTCATTGAACAGTACACGTGCAGGATAGTCCTCTTCCTGCTGCAATACTTCACTTTCAGAGTTATAACGTACGCCATTGTCATCTGGTCTTAAAGCATGTACCACTATCTCTAAGTGGTATGGACAAAGTGTAAACGTTTCCTTAGTACCTTCAACACAGTCGTCTTTGACAACTGAATTTCAAGACTTGCTTTCCAAACAGACTTATTATGACTGCGAGTGTAAGATTCTGCGACATGGTCAACATCTGTTTCAGACAGTTTTCGTTTTCTCTAGTTTTTCCCATGACACACACATCTGGTAGTTTAGAACTGACTACACCAACAGGGTGGGTGGGTTGCCTGGAGTTGGTGGGTTGCCCTGTGGCGATCACAATTAAAATATAAACGAAACGCTCGTCGAACTGAAATTACAGATTCACAGTTAGCAAACTGGATAAGATAAAGCGCTATATTCAGGAGCCGCCATTATGCGTGTGGGGTGTATGTGGCGCTGCAACGGGAAAACATCATAGGAGTTCTCGCGAAAGCGCATATCTAAAAGTGTATGAGTTACTCTTTAAGTGTGATCTTGAACCGACACTCTACAACACTTATAGTTGATACTATCGAAATTTGTAGCTGGGACATTCTGTTCAGTTATTTTACGAAGAGAGAATAAGTTGATTGAGGATAACATAAAAATGTAGTGCTTAGCATTGCTGATAACGGTGTCAGAGAGTAGGAATTTATGACAAATGTGATATATTTATTTTGAAAAATAGGTTAGCAGTAGGTTGTAAGCTCGTCTCCTATTCTGCCCCAGCTAGGTATCATTTTGGTCTCGTCCTGATGTGCGAGTCGGGTCGGAACCTATTCTACAAGGTGCAGAAAAGTCGGTGTCGGTTGAAAATTAACACGTAAGTCATTGAATACGGAACATAGTTGAAGTTTTTCTTTCTTTTTTTATTCAGTTCCACAAATATTCTTCAAGACCCCAAGTAGTTCGTTGAATGATCATGTTCTACTGCCATACGCACTGTCCTGCAGTGCGTACGGCAGATCATGCTACACAATAAACACGTCACTCCACAGTGGCTTTTCAGGGACGTACAGCGACTTGCGCTCAGACATGCTTCTATACAACATCCACACACCGCTAACACGAGCAAAACGTCGCCCCTTGTACAGACCAGACACACAGAGCAATACATGTCAGCATCCGACATTTTGTAATTGACACGTAAATAATTCAATAAATTGACTGTTGTTGTTGTTGTGGTCTTCAGTCCTGAGACTGGTTTGACGCATCTCTCCATGCTAATCTATCCTGTGCAAGATTCTTCATCTCCCAGTACCTACTGCAACATACAACCTTCTGAATCTGCTTAGTGTATTTATCTTTTGGTCTCCCTCTACGATTTTTACCCTCCACGCTGCCCTCCAATGCTAAATTTGTGATCCCTTGGTGCCTCAGGACATGTCCTACCCGCCGATCCCTTCTTCTAGTGAAGTTGTGCCACAAACTTCTCTTCTCCCCAATCCTATTCAATACCTCCTCATTAGTTATGTGATCTACCCACCTAATCTTCAACATTCTTCTGTAGCACCACATTTCAAAGCTTCTCTTCTCTTCTTGTCCAAACTATTTATTGTCCATGTCTCACTTCCATACATGGCTACATTCCATACAAATACATTCAGAAACGACTTCCTGACACTTAAATCTATACTCGATGTTAACAAATTTCTCTTCTTCAGACACGCTTTCATTGCCATTGCCAGTCTACATTTTATATCCTCTCTACTTCGACCATCATCAGTTATTTTGCTCCCCAAATAGCTAAACACCTTTACTACTTTAAGTGTCTCATTTCCTAATCTAATTCCCTAAGCATCAACCGACTTAAATCGACTACATTCCATTATCCTTGTTTTGCTCTTGTTGAAGTTCATCTTATATCCTCCTTTCAAGACACTGTTCATCCCATTCAACTGTTCTTCCAAGTCCTTTGCTGTCTCCGACTGAATTACAATGTCATCAGCGAAGCTCAAAGTTTTTATTTCTTCTCCCTGGATATTAATACCTACTCCAAATTTTTCTTTTGTTTCCTTTACTGCTTGCTCAATATACAGATTGAATAACATCGAGGAGAGGCTACAACCCTGTCTCACTCCCTTCCCAACCACTGCTTCCCCCTTCATGTCCCCTCGACTCTTACAACTGCCGTCTGCTTTCTGTACAGATTGTAAATAGCCTTTCGCTCCCTGTAATTTACCCCTGCCACCTTCAGAATTTGAAAGAGAGTAATCCAGTCAACATAGTCAAAAGCTTTCTCTAAGTCTACAAATCCTAGAAACGTATGTTTGCCTTTCCTCAATCTCTCTTCTAAGATAAGTCGTAAGGTCAGTTTTGCCTCACGTTTTCCAACCTTTCTACGGAATCCAAACTGATCTTCCCCGAGGTCGGCTTCTATCAGTTTTTGCATTCGCCTGTAAATAATTCGTGTTAATATTTTGCAGCTGTGACTTATCGAACTGATAGTTCAGTAATTTTCACATCTGTCAACACCTGCTTTCTTTGGGAGTGGAATTATTCTATTCTTCTTGAAGTCAGAGGGTATTTCGCCCGTCTCGTACATCTTCCTCACCAGATGGAAGAGTTTAGTCAGGACTGGCTCTCTCAAGGCCGTCAGTAGTTCTAATGGAATGTTGTTTACTCCCGGGGCCTTGTTTCGACTCAGGTCTTTAAGTGCTCTGTCAAACTCTTCACGCAGTATCGTATCTCCCATTTCATGTTCATCTACATCCTCTTCCATTTCCATAATATTGTCCTCAAGTACATCACCTCTATATACTCCTTCAACATTTCTGCTTTCCCCTCTTTGCTTAGAACTGGGTTTCCATCTGAGCTCTTGATATTCATACACGTGGCTCTCTTTTTCTCCAAAGGTCTCTTTAATTTTCCTGTACGCTGTATATAACTTACCCCTAGTGAGATAAGCGTCTATATCCTTACATTTGTCCTCTAGCCATGCCTGCTTAGCCATTTTGCACTTCCTGTCGATCTAATTTTTGAGACTTTCGTATTTCTTTTTGCCTGCTTCATTTACTGCATTCTTATATTTACTCCTTTCATCAATTAAATTCAATATATCTTCTGTTACCCAAGGATTACTACTGGCCCTCGGTTTTTTACCTACTTCATCGTCTGCTGGATTCACTACTTCATCCCTCAGAGCTACCCTCTACTGTATTTCTTTCCCCCATTCCTGTCAATTGTTCATTTATGCTCTCCCTGAAACTCTGTACACCCTCTTGTTTAGTCAGTTTATCCAGGTCCCATCTCCTTAAATTCCCACCTTTTTGCAATTTCTTCAGTTTTAATCTACAGTTCGTAACCAATAGATTGTGGTCAGAGTCCACATCTGCCCCCTGGAAATGTCCTACAATTTATATCCTGGTTCCCAAATCTTTGTCTTACCATTATATATTATATTATATACCTTTTAGTATCTCCAGGATTCTTCCATTTATACAACCTTCTTTTATGGTTCTTGAACCAAGTGTTAGCTATGATTAATTGTGCTCTGTGAAAAATTCTGCCAGGCGGCTTCCTCTTCTTTTTCTGTCCCCCAACCCATATTCAACTACTACTTTTCTTTCTCTCCCTTTTCCTACTACCGAATTCCAGTCACCCATGACTATTAAATTTTCGTCTCCCTTCACTACCTGAATAATTACTTTTATTTCGTCACACATTTCTTCAATTTCTTCGTCATCTGCGGAGCTAGTTGGCATATAAACTTGTACTACTGCGGTAGGCGTGGGCTTTGTGTCTATCTTGGCCACAATAATGCGTTCATTATGCTGTTTGTAGTAGCTTACCCGCACTCCAATTTTTTTATTCATAATTAAATCTACTCCTGCATTACCCCTATTTGATTTTGTATTTATAACCCTGTATTCGCCTGACCAGAAGTCTTGTTTCTCCTGCCAGCGAACTTCACTAATTCCCACTATATCTAACTTTAACCTATCCATTTCCCTTTTTAAATTTTCTTTCCTACCTGCCCGATTAAGGGATCTGACATTCCACGCTCCGATCCGTAGAAAGCCAGTTTTCTTTCTCCTGATAACGACGTCCTCCTGAGTAGTCCCCACCCGGAGATCCGAATGGGGGTCTATTTTACCTCCGGAATATTTTATCCAAGAGGACGCCATCATCATTTAACCATACAGTAAAGCTGCATGCCCTCGGGAAAAATTACTGCTGCAGTTTCCCCTTGCTTTCAGCCGTTCGCAGTACCACAACAGCAAGGCCGTTTTGGTTGATGTTACAAGGCCAGATCAGTCAATCATCCAGACTGTTGCCCCTGCAACTACTGAAAATGCTGCTGCTCCACTTCAGAATCCACATGTTTGTCTGACCTCTCAACAGATACCCCTCCATTGTGGTTGCACCTACGGTACCGCTATCTGTATCATTGAGGCACGCAAGCCTCCCCACCAACGGAAAGGTCCATGGTTCGTGGGGGGAATCTAAAAACTGGAAATTTTTGTTACAGATATATGTCACAAGGTGATAAATGTATATTGTCAGAGACAGTTTAGGAAGAATGTTGTTTGGAGATGCTCA
Source organism: Schistocerca serialis cubense (assembly GCF_023864345.2). Lineage (NCBI taxonomy): Eukaryota > Metazoa > Arthropoda > Insecta > Orthoptera > Acrididae > Schistocerca > Schistocerca serialis. The sequence continues at coordinate 735,991,202 of NC_064643.1, read as the reverse complement.
GGATTAAGATCCCAAATTAAGGTGTTGGGAAATTAGGGAGAAGATAAGAAAAAAAGGGGAGCACATATATATCGATAGAGAGGATGTAATTTTCTTTTAAATATGGAACAATGGTAGACTTTTACATCACATATGCAAGTGTAAGGTGTGTAAGTGTACAGCTTTGAACAGGTGCTGATATAAGGGCAACACAGTTGGAGGATTAACAATCTGGAAAGGGAAGAACGAGTAGTAGATGTCAAGTTTAGGAAACGTGTAGTGTTGCATAGCAAAATAACATTAGAGTGAAGAATAATATTTTTGACGTCTCTGGAATGACGTCCAGGTGTAGCACATTTTGAAGCGGTTGCGTAACGAGAGTAAATACTTGGGGGCACTGGAACACAAACAAGGAAGTACATTGCACTGACAGTCCGAAAGTTGCCCTAAGGAGCGCCTAATTCAGCAGTATGACATAACTGCAAAAGAGACTTAATGACATTCTGTTGATGGAACAGTGAAGGGAAAGACTAAGTATGAATGCCTTTCAGGTCGCAGACCTTGCATAGTACTGCTCTGAAACTATGAAACTAAACATTGATCCAGCAGACAATGTTGACACGCTCCAAAAGACACAGCACATTCAGTCACCCGTAGAGTGAGCATCACATCATCAACCACTATACAAAAAATGGTTAAAATGGCTCTGAACACTATGCGACTTAACTTCTGAGGTCATAAGTCGCCTAGATCTTACAACTAATTAAACCTAACTAACCTAAGGACATCACACACATCCATGCCCGAGGCAGAATTCGAACCTGCGACCGTAGCGGTCGATCGGCTCCAGACTGTAGCTCCTAGAACCGAACGGCCACTCCGACCGGCGGACCACTATACACCGAGGTAACGAAAGTAACTAGACAGAGATGTGCACGTCTACAGATGGCGGTACTGTCACGTACACATGGCTTTAAATGACAGTGCATTGGCGAAGCTCCGACGATTTATATTAAAAGGCTTGCTACGTCACTAAGGCCTCACGACTGAACTAACAGACTCTGAACGCAGTATGGTTGCTGCAGCTAGACGTATGGGTCATCCCATTTCGGAAATTATTGTAGAATTCAATATTCCAAGATAAGGAGAGGCTACCAAGCTTGCATAGAATTTCCAATGCTTACAAACAAGCAACAATGCTTTAAAAAAACCGAAATCTATGTAAGACATAGGGCTAACTTATCAGTTTGATGTTAACATGGTATGGCAGCAGACGACCGATACGAGTGGGTTTACTAACAGTACGACATCGCCTGCAGGTCCTCTCCTGAGCTCGTGACCATATCGGTTCGACCCTGTTGTTGTTGTTGTGGTCTTCATTCCTGAAACTGGTTTGGTGCAGCTCTCCATTCTACTCTATCCTGTGCAAGCTTCTTCATCTCCCAGTACTTACTGGAACCTACATCCTTCTGAATCCGCTTAGTGTATTCATCTGTGGTCTCCCTCTACGATATTTACCCTCCACGCTGCCCTCCAATGCTAAATCTGTGATCCCTTGATGCCTCAGAACATGTCCTACCAACCGGTCCCTTCTTCTTGTCAAGTTGTGCCACAAACTCCTCTTCTCCCCAGTTCTGTTCAATAGCTCCTCATTAGTTATGTGATCTACCCATCTAATCTTCAACATTCTTCCGTAGCACCACATTTCGAAAGTTTCTATTCTCTTCTTGTCCAAACAATTTATCGTAGACCCTACACGACTGGAAACCCGTGGTCTTGTCAGACACGTCCCGATTTCACTTGGTAACAGCTGATGGTAGGGTTCAAGTGTGGTCCAAACGCCCCGAAGCCATGGGTCAAGATTGTCAACAACGAACTGTGCAAGCTAGGAGTGGCTCCATAATGGTGCTAGTTGTGATTACATGGAATGGAGAAGATCAATGACTGGAAACGTTTACGTTCGGTTACTTGGAGACCAACTGCAGTTATTCATGAACTTCATCTTCCAAAACAATGTCACTGGGCCACAACTGTTCGCGACTGGCTTGAAGAACATTCGAGAATAATATGGCCGTCCATATTGCCCGAATTGAACTCATCGAACATTTATGAGACATAATCGAGAGATCACTTAGTGCACAAAATCCTTCACCAGTAACAATATCGCAATTATAGAGGGCTATGTAGGCAGTATCGTTCAAATGGTTCAAATGTCTCTGAGCAATATGGGACTTCACTTCTGAGGTCATCAGTCCCCTAGAACTTAGAACTACTTAAACCTTACTAACCTAAGGACATAACACACATCCATGCACTAGGCAGGATTCGAACCTGCGACCGTAGCGGTCACGCGGTTCTAGACTGTAGCGCCTAGAACCGCTGGGCCACTCCGGCCGGCAGGCAGTATGGCTCAGTTCTTTTGCATAGGACTTGAGATACTTGTTGTGTCCTTCTGTTGTGACTTGGCAAGACAGCCAAGTCACTATGCGAGGATGCCGCAAGGCACGCGTTAAGCTCACGCAGACTGGCGTGAGGTCTGGAACAGTTAAGGGAATTTATAGTAGCAAATAAAGTACGTAGTTGATGTAATACTTAACTTTAATCCATAATTGGAGAACATCGCTCTTGTTGATACATTAATAACAATCTCAATATAAACTGGTAATGGCGCCTTGCTAGGTCGTAGAAAATGACGTAGCTGAAGGCTATGCTAACTATCTTCTCGGCAAATGAGAGCGTATTTGTCAGTGTAGCATCGCTAGCAAAGTCGGCTGTACAACTGGGGCGAGTGCTAGGACGTCTCTCTAGACCTGCCGTGTGGCGGCGCTCGGTCTGCAATCACTGACAGTGGCGACACGCGGGTCCGACATATACTACCGGACCGCGGCCGATTTAAAGGCTACCACCTAGCAAGAGTGGTGTCTGGCGGTGACACCACACTTGCCTTGTCGTGTTGGTGCACTACGCTGGGAAAAAGGTGGTCCGAAACGATATTAGCTGGTTTCCCATAACTTTTGACACCTAAGCTCTTCCACTCAGGGCCCAATCTGCATCAGTGGTACCGGCGTAAGGACAGCTTCTATAGTTGCGGGATGACCTGGTGAGATACTACGCACAGTTGCCAGCCGCTGTCAGCTTGGAATCAAATAATCCGAGTTGCAGCCATCCAGCTGTGGAGGGAAACTTTCCAACTGTGCTAACAACTACTCCTGTCACTCACATCGGTAAGTGGATGAAGAACTGATGTGTCTGACTGAAAACTGTTCGGCTTGGGAGCATCGCGCCTATTGCCGTGACTGCTTGGCAGTGCTTGTACCGCCTTACCGTGTGTACGCTACGCTGGTACCGCCCTTTGGGCTATCTTGCGTGGCAGTTTTTGGACTTCCGTTTTCTCGTCATCATGACAACCGTCATCAGCAGTATCAGTATGCTGCTGAAACGGGGCGACGGGGGGGGGGGGGGGGGGGTGAGGGGGTTGACACTGCCCTGATGGTAATCACGCTCAGCGAGAGCGATGAGTCTTCGGCGGACGTCCACAGCTACGGTAGGCTGTGGGGACTCGCCGACCATCTATCCACCTTACACGAAGCTTCGGAACTCTCTGTGGGCAACTCCAGATGCATGTATTATAATAGAATCAAGGTGGAATATACGATTGAAGATCCGAAAGCGTACGTTCCTATAATAGTCATTCAACAAATGGGGTTCTCTTACATACAAATGATCGCTATGGGAAAATAATTGAGTTTTACCGACACTCGTTCTTCCCTGCATTGGTCGCGGAAAGATGGTAGTGCGGAAATTGTAGTACTACGAGAAGTATCTTCCACTTTCGTACACTGTGTGTAGATGAAGATGTACTTATACAAGTCTAAGTACATCCACATATTCATACATACTCATCAAGCTACCGTATGGTGAGTGGCGGAGTGTACTTTGTACTGCCAATAGTCATTTCCTTTCCGTTATGAACATAGCTGTTACTCAGGAACTGTATACTCGTTTCAACACTGAATCACACAGCCAACCGGTTGCACATAAGTGATAGGTACATGGAACTATGTTTCGACACCTACTAGGGGTGTCTTCATCAGAATTAAATTTTATAAATTGAAAAAGTACTTTGCTAAAAAGCAATGGTCAGAATTTAAAGGAACTATGCTCAAGTCAAAAGTGAAATAAAACGTTGTATGCCTTGAAATGTGTGCTCAGCTGGGAACAACATCAGACTCTTTTTCTTTTCTTCGGCTCAGTGGGTTACATTGCTGCCACGTAAACAAAACGAGTTACGCCGCCTATCAGGTGCTGGCAGTAACATGTGCCCATTTGAAACATTATAACAGAAATAATTGAAAAAAGCGACAGTTAATTTTCAAAATAAAGTGTAAAGAAATAGAGCTAAATATCTTTTGGAAAATACACAGGAGTCAAGCAGATTAAGTGTAATAGAGCCATCTTTTAGGCTTTACAGATTCTGTAAGGAAATAACTATTACTGCAAAGCAATAACTATTGAGTAAGCAACGGAATGATGTAGAAAAAATTCTGCAAACAGCTCTACGATCCTGAAAACATTTGCATGAAGGTAATTTCAGCAGCTAGTATCTGTGAGATTAGAAGAAAATGATCTTTCGGAACCACTAAGGAATAGAGGAATCAAAATTCGCCAGCAGTGGATTGAATCCTTTGGAATTTTTTTTTTCCGTAGCTGTAACTGTTCATTGGAGATGAGGCCATCGTTCTTAGAAATATGCTTGAAAATTCCAGCTCTTCGAGTACATCGATCCAATGACCTTTCCCTTCTCTACGTAAAATAGAAATTTCTTGAACGAGTTTCGGTTTACGTCCGGCAATTAGCAGATGATCAGCAAAAGTGGAATTGTGTACATCAGTGCCTCGTTTTACCAACAAGTAAGTATTGTACCTTCCACTTCCTCCTATATAATAAATGGGAAATGTGTCGCAATAGATTTTATACACTCCAGAATTGTGCAGCAGAGCGACTGTGACCTTGAGATTGTGAATGACATTTTTTGCATGTTATTGTTCGTGGAAAAGGCAACTGTGAATCCATATTTGTAAAGCAGAATGCGATGAATTTTACACTAAATATTGCCTAATAATGGAATCTAAAAACATTTTTGGACTCGTTACTGTCAGGAATAGCACTGCTGCCTAAATTGGTCGCTTTAGTGTAAGCTTTAATTTTTTTGGTCTGGTCAACTAAGGCGGGACCATAGCAGTTGTTAACTGCAATAATTTTTATTATGTCCATCTCTCTATTAAGGTTGTTTGGTGACAAAGGTACAGAGAGTGTACGATGAATGGCTGAATGGAAAAATGCTAGCGGGGATGATTATATCTGTACTAATGGCTATTTGAAAAAATAGCGAAAGGAGATCTGTCGTTGTCAATAGTAATATTGAGATCCAAGTAATTAAGCTGACGATCGCTATTTCCTAACTCACAAGTGAGTCTGATTTTTTCACGAGAACCGCTAAAAATATCCAACAAATGCTGAATTCCTTCCCAGGAACAGCTGTACATTATCGACATGTCATCTACGTACCGAGCATAAGCCAAACTACCTAGATCAGAAGCTGAAAAACCATTGAAGAATTTCTCTTCCAGCAAATTAATGAAAATATCGCCCAAGGTACCTGCCAAGGGATTACCGATTGCCAAGCTGTCGGGCTGATGATATAATTTGCCATTGAAAACAGAATAGTTGTATTTTACCACTACTCTTAGCAAACAAATTAGGTCAGTGATTTGCTCATCTGAAATCGGCACCTAAGTTCTTTCTCAACGATGTCAATGGTTGTTTGAACAGGTACGTTACTGATCACAGTACAGATCTTTGATTTTTTTGACTAGACTTTCACTATTGAAGACAGAGTATTTATTTCGAAAGACAAAGCACGTATTTTATTTTTTCGTTCGCAATCGTACGTATAGGACGGTGACTTTAACGTGTATGTACTTTAAAGCTGCTTCTTATGAAACGATTTTAGCAGATGCGTAGCGCTGTTAACGTCAAGCCTAATTTCATATTTTATCATGCGTGTCAGATCATCATCTAGCTCTGAAACCTCAAAAAAGTTTGAATTTTTAGACACATATTCGTTCTGAGTAGCAGTGATTGCAGCATTGCTTTGTCAGCTTTCGTTATAAGGACATAGCTTTCTATTAGCTTTGTCATCAATATTTTTTAAGCAATTTCTTTTCACAATCATATTGACAGGAGCCATAAATTGCATGTTTCTCAAAAATACTACATACATCAGGAGATACTCTCGTTTGTCTAGAAGCTTCAACATTGACGCTATTGGCGCCTGTTTTAAGATCTAAACTCATATTTTCTGCAACATTTTTATCTGGCAGTTTAGGAATTACATTGTATTTAAGTCATTTTAGGTTTCCACGTGCAGAAACGGCCGTCTACATTCCTCTCACGGGGCCTAATTTCTCTTCACTTAACTTTGTGGTCGTTAATGGAAATGTACGCTGTCGTCACTAGAACCTTGCTGTAATCAGGTTCAAATGTCAGTTCACTAACTATTCTCAACAGTGCTCCTCAAAATGAACGTCACCTTTCCTGCAGGGATTCTTATTTGAGTTCTCAAAACATGTCTGTAATACTTGAGTGTTGATCTAGCCTATTAGTAACGAATAGAACTGTTCACCTTTGAACGGTTTCGATGTCTTTCTCCTATTTGACGTGCTTGGCATCCCAAACCCTCGAGCAAATCTCCTTTGCTGATGACTCACACTTCCCTCAAATTATCCCAGTAAACTGCATCGACCATTCGCCTTCACTTCTACGGTCCTTACATGCTCATTCCATTTCAAAATGCTTTGGAACATTACGGTTTGATATTTCATCGATGTACTTGCGTCAAGTAGGACATTACTAATATCGTGTTCACACATTACGACGTTTGTCCTTCCCGTGCACCACACCATGATCAGTAAACAGCACCAGATTTCAGCCCAACCTGTCTCTCAGATAATTTGTGTATATACAGAAAAGGAGCACACCTATCACATCTCCCAGGAGCAATCCTGACGATACCATTCTCTTTGATGAGACTGGAATGCCACTAAGTCACTGCATGAGGAAGAAATGAGCTGCTTAACTTAATATCAGAAGTATATAAACAGGAAATTAGTCGTATTTCCTGATGGAACTTGAACTATAAGTGAAGAGAACATAAGGGAGAATGAATGAAAAATTTATTATTTGTGTTCGTGGCCTTAACCAAATAGCCAGTAAGTGTGGGCAGTAATCAAGGACTTTCCCATAAGAAGTTCATTGCCGCTTGACTATAATTATTGTCTTTGCACAAAAATGTCTTGCAACTGTTACACGTTCATACATTAAAAATATATCTATTGTGGAAGAAATTAGCGTCAGACACAAATGTTTGTGAGCTTGCTCACTCATGGGCAATCTTGCCAGCACAGCACACTGCGAATTCTGCTTACCGATTCGTTATCTTATCTTGAAAGTTTACAATAGATTGAGTTTCTTATGCAGCTACCAACTTGAAGAGTTATGCACCAGAAATCAAAGATGTATTTCGCGATTGTTCAGTTCAACAGATAACGGTATGCCTGTCATTGCGGCATTAGTTCAGCTGGAGAAGGTGTTGAGCCTATTTCTTCAGCCAACGAGAAGCATTAGTCTTATTGGACGCCTTCAAGCCTTTGGCGATTCAAATATATTCCGGTAACTGCTGATCTAAGTCTTCAGCTTCGCCATTCGCTAAATCTTTTTCCATTATTCATGTGTCCTCCTGCTTACATAGCAGACGACTAAAGGCGACTTTTGACGCAAAACTCCACCGAAACATCATCACTAAGCCATTTTTGCCCTATAATTCGATTACACGCAGTAAGCCGTCTGAATACTCGATTCACGCCTCAGAGCTCTACAAAATTTCATTGATGTCTATCACAGATATTACCGCGAGTTTTTATGTCTTTAGTATAATCTGAGTAACTCTGATAGGAATTTTTATTTCAGTACTGTAGACCTGTAGATTAAAACTGAAGAAACTGCAAAAAGGTGGGAATTTAAGGAGATGGGACCTGATTAAACTAAAAGAACCAGAGGTTGTATAGAGATTCAGGGAGAGCATAAGGGAGCATTTGACAGGAATGGGGGAAATAAATACAGTGGAAGAAGAATGGGTAGCTTTGAGGGATGAAGTAGTGAAGGCAGCAGAGGATCAAGTAGGTAAAAAGACGAGGGCTAGTAGAAATCCTTGGGTAACAGAAGAAATACTGAATTTAATTGATGAAAGGAGAAAATATAAAAATGTAGTAAGTAAAACAGGCAAAAAGGAATACAAACGTCTCAAAAATGAGATCGACAGGAAGTGCAAAATGGCTAAGCAGGGATGGATAGAGGACAAAAGTAAGGATGTAGAGGCTTGTCTCACCGGGTGTAAGATAGATACCGCATACAGGAAAATTAAAGAGACCTTTGGAGAAAAGAGAACCACTTGTATGAATATCAAGAGCTCAGATGGAAACCCAGTTCTAAGCAAAGAAGGGAAAGCAGAAAGGTGGAAGGAGTATATAGAGGGTCTATACAAGGGCGATGTACTTGACGACAACATTATGGAAATGGAAGAGGATGTAGATGAATTTGAAATGGGAGATATGATACTGCGTGAAGAGTTTGACAGAGCACTGAAAGACCTGAGTCGAAACAAAGCCACGGGAGTAGATAACATTGCATTAGAATTACTGACAGCCTTGGGAGAGACAGTCCTGACAAAACTCTACCATCTGGTGAGCAAGATGTATGAAACAGGCGAAATACCCTCAGACTTCCAGAAGAATATAATAATTCCAATCCCAAAGAAAGCAGGTGTTGACAGATGTGAAAACTGCCGAACTATCAGCTTAATTAGTCACAGCTGCAAAATACTAACACGAATTCATTACAGGCGAATGGAAAAACTAGCAGAAGCCAACCTCGGGGAAGATCAGTTTGGATTCCGTAGAAACACTGGAACACGTGAGGCAATACTGACCTTACGACTTATCTTAGAAGAAAGATTAAGGAAAGGCAAACCTACGTTTCTAGCATTTGTAGACTTAGAGAAAGCTTTTGACAATGTTGAGTGGAATACTCTCTTTCAAATTCTAAAGGTGGCAGGGGTAAAATACAGGGAGCGAAAGGCTATTTACAATTTGTACAGAAACCAGATGGCAGTTGTAAGAGTCGAGGGACTTGAAAGGGAAGCAGTGGTTGGGAAGGGAGTAAGACAGGGTTGTAGCCTCTCCCCGATGTTGTTCAATCTGTATATTGAGCAAGCAGTAAAGGAACCAAAAGAAAAATTAGGAGTAGGTATTAAAATTCATGGAGAAGAAATAAAAACTTTGAGGTTCGCCGATGACATTGTAATTCTGTCAGAGACAGCAAAGGACTTGGAAGAGCAGTTGAATGGAATGGACAGTGTCTTGAAAGGAGGATATAAGATGAACATCAACAAAAGCAAAACAAGGATGATGGAATGTAGTCTAATTAAGTCGGGTGATGCTGAGGGAATTAGATTACGAAATGAGGCACTTAAAGTAGTAAAGGAGTTTAGCTATTTGGGGAGCAAAATAACTGATGATGGTCGAAGTAGAGAGGATATAAAATGTAGGCTGGCAATGGCAAGGAAAGCTTTTCTGAAGAAGAGAAATTTGTTAACATCCAGTATTGATTTAAGTGTCAGGAAGTCATTTCTGAAAGTATTCGTATGGAGTGTAGCCATGTATGGAAGTGAAACATGGACGATAAATAGTTTGGACAAGAAGAGAATAGAAGCTTTCGAAATGTGGTGCTACAGAAGAATGCTGAAGATTAGATGGGTAGATCACATAACTAATGAGGAAGTATTGAATAGGATTGGGGAGAAGAGAAGTTTGTGGCACAACTTGACCAGAAGAAGGGATCGGTTGGTAGGACACGTTCTGAGGCATCAAGGGATCACCAATTTAGTATTGGAGGGCAGCGTGGAGGGTAAAAATCGTAGAGGGAGACCAAGAGATGCATACACTAAGCAGATTCAGAAGGATGTAGGTTGCAGTAGGTACTGGGAGATGAAAAAGCTTGCACAGGATAGAGTAGCATGGAGAGCTGCATCAAACCAGTCTCAGGACTGAAGACCACAACAACAACAACAACAACAACACTGCTGAAACCTTTTAAAATATAATTTTGCAGATTTAATGGTTTATTGCTGTTTAAGTAAATTCATGAGTTAGGGTTCTGAATATAAATCTAAAGTATTTTGATGACGATGATACATTACAGAGATGACTTTCCCAGTGTGCAGTAATGAGCGAATACAATCGACAAATTAATTCGGCTCTTATCTACGCTTCTTACTGAGCGGTCGATTCTAAATTTCAAAAGGAATTCTGCGTTCCTCATTTAGACGTAAGCTTCCTCTAAATATGAATTACATGTTAGGGCCAGTTCGTTAAACTGAGTTAGTGATATGGAAACTAATTAGACACGCAGCTAATACCATATTATCTTTTGCTACGATCTGCCTTTGGAATGAACACCCTAACAGCTGGCTTAACATTCGAAAAAAAATTTTATTTAATGCGAAAATGAATCGTATTATGCTCTCATTAACGTTTTTCCAAGTGTCGCTTACAGTGAAACGGGATTTTTCTCCGCATAGAGTGAGGAGATTTTTCTCTTACTATTCTGTCCATCCCCTTTCCCTCCAGCTTTACTACCTATGGATTCATTTAGCTTTATCGGCGGTAACACTTGATCCCTTTCATTCCCACGAGTGTAATCGGTTCTAGTCTCCTGCAACTCTTTGTTTTCCAGGTACGCACGTCACTGACCACGTTGATCACTTACCATTTTCAGCTCATCATTTTAACTACAAACTGAATTCTACAGCTTTGGCTGTAGACAGATAAACCTTTGGTGAAGTTAATTAGTTCAAGAACTTAGGAAGTCCCTTCATTAAGAATAAATCCACACAAAACATTACATGTCGTACAGCTGCTAACAGGGCACATTGCAGTTATGCCAATGGCCAGGTCTCGTTGTAAACGCCGGTTGATGTCGCACCTCCGCAATTCAGCAACGTCGGGTGTGGCCAGTACTTGGGTGGGTAACCGAATGAGTACGCCACATGCTGTTTGTAGCTTTCCCTCTACTCTTACGGCAAAGGGAAGGACGGACCGGTGGTGTAAGGTTCCTGATCATAAGACTTTGTGCAAATGTTTGGGATCAAATTTCTCCTTGGTGCCATTCGAAAAGAGCACTGAGTTTCACTCCCTCCCTTCTCCCACTGCCAACCAACACAAAAATAACACCAAGCCGCGCACACCCCTTACAGTCACCTATAATTGCCAAATAACACATAGACACCCAACTTTAACACTTCGGAAAGGAAACGTAGCACTGTGAGTGAAGGACGGAAAATGCCTTTCCAGCTAGGCTACTAAACACGCCCTTCGGGGTCTCCCTGACAACATAGTCATATAACTTTACTTCTGCTGTAGTTATATGAAATTTCTTAGGAAAAAACGCTGATACTCAAAGAAAAAACTGACTTGCACCATTCAATATTTCATAAAAGCTAGCAAGTTTAGGAAAAAATCTTGAGGAAGCCCATTGGAAAATTGTAGTAATAATTTAGAGTGTGAAATCTATAAAGGTACCACGAAGATAAGGGTAGAATGGCACAATGCTAAAGCGGAGATGGATGAACAGTGCAATATCATAGCCGGAGTCTCAGTGAGTGAAGTTAGAAAAATAGGCGAACGACAGCAAAACATTCAGAGTGGGAAAGTTGCGGACTATACCAAAACAAACGGACGAGACCTGTGTATTTGGTAACTGAGCAATAAAGTCTTAGTTTCAGATTAAAACATGGGAAGTATCAAGTTATACTCTTAACCAATACGTACTTGGTCGTATCTTTGATGCTGTGTATGTAGCGGGAATATCTCATGAGCATGCGTATATCCAAGTATGGAAATATTGCATTAAGGTGGTAGATCAAGAAACTGGTATTTATTGAACGGATAACTTGTATCATGTTCTCTTGACATGTTGATAAATAGTCTTCTACATTTCAGACATTAAGCGTCTGTCTATGCCTCTGTCTTTTCCAGAGTTCTACGTCGTATCGGACTATAATTTCTGATTTTGTAAGTAGTGTGCTAGTTTTCATTCTGTCAAAAACTTCGCTCAACTTTCTTCTGCCGTATTCCCTTCCGTTCATTATATCAAATACGTTTCATTCTTTCCCAGTGTCGCGGTTTCCTGATGTATATACTTTGTACTGTTCACAGCCCTTAGCAATTTCATTTCAGCTCTCTGGATCTTACTTTTTTTGTCAATTGTATGTATGTCACGACACATTTCCGTAAAATAATGTGGAAATGGGGTTAATTAATTCATGTTTCTCTTTTTCACAGTTGCTTGTTTCTGAAGTAACTATGCTCCACATGTGTTTCCAAATTTTGTTACTTTCTCGAACATATTTTTATCATACTCGTAACTCACGTCCCATCACAGACAATTAAAATGACTGGCCGGTTCCACTACCACATTTTCTTCAAACATTTTGACGTTATGCATATGTTTAACACAGTTCAGAGTACTAGGTATGAATCTATAGGGAAATAGCTACGCACAGTGATTGTATCCATTTTAAGTGGGGAACGGAATAGCAATCAGTCACAAATGATGTTTCATGCATATCTAGATTTCGATCTCTGTGTCGCCATCTCCAATGCACTAATTGTAAGCTGCAACACTAAAACGACCTGCATATGCGCACAATCTGAACTATTTGCATATTCCGATCTATGTGGGTAATGTGCTGCTAGCTGTTTAGTTACATGTAATGCCATTGGTTGTGCTTAGCTATAGGTTTATAAATGCATTTGTTAAATGAAGTGGGCGTCATGTTATCTTCAATATGCTCCTCTCTTTATACCTATTAACCCTCATCACAAGATCTTTCGAGACCATTAAACACTAAGTGGTAGAATCGATTAACTCGATTAAGTCACAAGTAATGCATCTGTTGTCGATCTTAATCCGTGGAAACCCATTTATCCTTCAAGTAATAAGCACTCAGATATTACTTTTAATATCAGTTTTCTAAGGCAAGCCCTGTGTGCTGTGTCCTACATTTTATTCCTCTATAATTCTGGCGGTTAGACCAATCTTCCTTTTTCAACAGAGATTTTACATTAGCTGTTGCCATGCTCTTGGTGTGACAGTTTCTCTTCCAACACATGTTGAATATGTTTAGGAGGGGTCGCTGTCATGTAGAGAAAGATTCCACCGTATTTTATTAGTTCATTGCTCGTGCGCCTACACCCGCAGCTTCCCCGTTTTTCAAAACCATTGTAGTATCCGTCAACTTTTCCGTACATAAACCATCCACACTTCACAAGTTCATGTATTTCGTATCTCCATTTTCTGTCAACTGGTCTGCAAGACTATGCGATTTTCACTGTTCGAAATGCTGCCGTTTTTCAGTGTTATTTATCTGCATTATTTCATTGCTTTGTTAAAGATTTTCATTGTGTTACAGCCTAAAGCTTTTCACCGGTGGATGTTACTTTGCGTTATACTTACAAATTATCCCATAAGTTATTGGCCAGCCTCTTCAGCCACGTTTTAGAAATGTTCGCCTTCTGTCGGTAATGCGGGTGATATCCTTCTGTCGGATTGTTGAGATAACCGAGACAGACTTCATGTTTGAGCTCTACGATCGCTTCAAGTTCTAGTGCCCAGATTTTGAAGTGTCCCTCCGGTCGTATCTTTCCCTTCTTGTCGTGCGTCATCAGAAAACTTCGTTATTGCTTCTTTTCTATTGCTCCATTCCTGCTCGGAATCTTCTACTGCTTCTGTCAACTGCTGATATTGTTTAGTCGTCTATCACACGGGTCACTGACACTATCTTCATTCAGTAAATGTAGCTTAAAAACTTTTTAATTAATTTGTATTTTGGGTAACTTCTTATTCCTCTTTCATTTTATGAACAAGACTATATCAGATATTACTATAAAATGATCCGATCAAGAAACTCTGGTATCTCCCACGATTATCTCTAACTTGTCGTTGATTATTACATAGTCTGTGATATATCTGAATCTCCTTGTTGAGCATGAAAATTTGTAAATGCTTTCTTGGGGAGTTTTTTTTTGTTATTTTTAATCTGTTACAAATAATGTACATTTCTTAGTGGCGTTCTGTTTACGTTTAAAGTTTAATTCCGCATTGCTAGTACCACTCCTGGGATTGGGAAATCTTCCACACCAACATTTATATCCCCCAAAGGCATTAGTTGGTCTTTATTGTTATATGTGTTAGCATTTTTGGAAGGTATTATAAAAACCTGTAAACTCGTCAGGTCTAGTATATGTAATAAAGAATAAGAGAAAAGAAATGCGAACATGCTACTATGACCTGCACAGCGAACGCATTATCGTAGCCAAATTAGACACAAAGCAAACGCCCACCACAGTAGCACGAGTTTATATGCCAACTAGCTCCCCAGGCGATGAAGACACTGAAAGAATGTATGATGAGATAAAATAAATTATTCAAACAGTTAAGGAAGAGGAAAACTTATGTCTGATGTCTGACTGTTATCCAGTGGTAATTGAAGGACCAATTTTTCGCAGCGCGGGATTAGACGAGCGGTCTAGGGCGCTGCAGTCATGGGCTGTGCGGCTGGTCCCGGTGGAGGTTCGAGTCCTCCCTCGGGAATGGGTGTGTATGTTTGTCCTTAGGATAATTTAGATTAAATAGTGTGTAAGCTTAGGGACTGATGACCTTAGCAGTTAAGTCCCGTAAGATTTCACAAACAATTGAACAATTTTTGAATCAACTTTTCGAAATCCCCTACTGTCACCCGTTGCAATTCATAACTTAGAAATTTGGCTCCAAGCTGCCTGTAAAGGCATTGTCATCCTCAGCTTGGACAATACTTTAGACAGCAAGGTGGCGAAGGGCTCAAAAATTCATGTAACGTGTGAGTTAATAATTTTACACTGGCACCAAAATTCACAACAATTATACCCAGCGCCACCATGGACTTGTCACACGATTTGTAGGTCAACCGCTCGCTCTAACATCTTAGCGCCTCTTTTGAGGCCTATGCCAAAGACGTGAGAACGGCAACACCCACCGATGAAATCACGCAGTCTTCCTGTAGGCGGCCTAGGGAATGATTCCAGATTCACTGACGCGCAGAACCGACAAGGAAAGGCCTCAGGGAGTGATATAAATAGCGTCAATGGAACCACCCGTTTGCTTAGGGAGTTGATTCCCGCACATTTCGAGGTCGTAAACGACAGTTCTCAAAGCAAGGAACAAACGAACGACGTAGTTGTCCTCCTTTGACGCTGCTGACACCACTGACCTCTCTAAGAACAGAATGGGGCTATCTTACATCTACATGGGGGTGGAAAACATTAGGGGCCATTCAATACCATTCGACGAAATTCGAATGTGATCCTAAGTAGCAATTGGTGCTCACGTTTTCATAGTGCTCCTGCTTCGCGTCGTTCTGTGACGTGATCAAGGAGGGATGCGATAGCGACACGTGCGTGAATATAAAAAAGGAAAGACGCTTCCTCTGCAACTCCTAGTTCTGTAATACCGTCGGTGGCACCCTCCTACATTCACAGAGATTTTTACAAAATATACATTTTCGGAGGAAACATACAAAGTGGCGCTGGATAACAGAAGACAGGCACCACTCCTCCAATGAGAGTATTCTGCTGGCAGACGTCTAAGGCTATTTCACAGGTTTGCTCTATAAATTCACGTTTTGAAATTCTTAGTAAGTGTGGGCAGATGTCACCAAGGGTGGTGCCAAATTTTAAGTCTCAGAGTGACCGTTTGCCGTTTTATTCACGTATGTGTCAATCTCGCACCTATCCATGTGGTCTGGAAGGAACCACTGTGAGAATAAAAACGACTAACCTCTAAAAGCGGCAGTGATGGGGGTGAACACGAAGAGAAGCTCTGAAAGGGCAAATCGCCAGATTGTATTCATCCAGTATTTTAAATGAATGTCTGGTGTCTGTTCTTTCAGATATGACTGAAAGAGAAAGAGCCAGTGGCGCTAAGTGAAAATGTCTGCAAGGTTTGGTCCGACCCCGTATCTACTGCTGGGCAGTTGTGTTAATTACTGCACCACCCAGACAAAGTGTTCATAAAAACTGCGCAGACTGTCTTGATACGCCAAGCAGCCAACCCATATTCCAACCTAGTGCCACCTATCCGCATTCCTTTGCATATCCTCCACTCTCACTACTTTGAAATTATCTCAAGGGATCGAACTTGATTGTGCATTTGCCCTGATGGTGGTTGATTCGTAAAACATCGGGGCGACTTAGTTATATGAATGTATGGTGTGTATTCTTTCGGACATCTTACCTTATGTATTGAACTATGTGAAATTTTTATTTTAGGTACACTGTATTTCCACGCTATTCGAAATAAAAGCTCAAAACATTCTTTTTCTTTTCATTTCTTGCTTCTTGAAAGAGTAAACCAAGAATATCTACCCATTTATAGTTTCGAGAATTCTTACAAAATGATTTTTAGAAATCCAGGAATTTATTTACAACTCCAAGCAGCTGGTATCTGAAGAGGAAATCTGTGTGAAAGTAGCCCTGGAAACTAGATACCAAGAGAGAGATCAAGATCAACTAAAAGCAGCGCCTAAATGCTTCGTATGGAATTATGCCGACTATTAATCTAGATAGTAAATACGCTGGAAAGTTTTTTGTTACACTCCGAGAGATTGATGGTGCCCTGCTCCCTACGATTCTTTTTCGTCTGCGTGATCATTCAAGGGCAGAAGGGAATATTTACGTCACACCAGTAGGAAAATGGCGTAAGAGAACTGCAACTATGACGTGAGCATTGCTTTTGGAAAATATCTGGTCAAAATAACTTTCTTTTGCTTGATTCCAAGTTTGCGTATCAGGATCGTTTAGAGCAAACTGTCACTCCTGAAAAGAGCGTAACATTGGAGTTCATGCCTCGAGGAACCACTGCACAGATTCACTTTCTGATCTTTTGCTATTTCCGTGTGTGTAAAACATATCGCACTAAATGCAACTATTCCTTCAAGGATAACCAGTTTCACGGTAGGATCCACGAGAGACTGTTTCTCATTCGGTTGCATGCCACTGCCACCACATTTCATCAGTTCCCCTCACCCTGTTATACCAATATTGTTCTATATGCATTCCTTAAGAGTGGATGCCTAGTTGAACGTCTTGCACGGTTTGTAACTCCCAAGGAATTCGCCTTCGATTTTGAAGGTGCAAACGTTTCTGATCACAGTGTAGAGCCATTTCTCATTCGGCGTTGATGGCGGAGGTTACTGACTTGTTTTGGTTATTTCTTGAATACTGACGATGTCCATTTTGCGAAGTGTAATAGATAAAATCCCATAGAGGTTTAATATCTACACCTCGTGGACACTCACCTTCTATCACGCTTCCGATGAACATGGTGAGCCATTCGCTGCTAATATTTTTCCGTTAACACAACACTTTCAAATGGACTTCATTGATGACTGAATTGTGCCGTAGCACTCATGGGGCTCCGTGTTAGCCGCGCACTTACCCAGTAAGAGAAGAGGAGTTTAAATGTCGGTGCAGTTTCGCACAGGCGGCACCGTTAAAAGGTACTAGTATGACAACGATCAGAGTTAATACGAAAATAGGTCTAACGAAGACGCTTATAGTACCTGATACGTATCTTAGTGAAATATAAGACTAATGGAACCTACGTTGTGGTGCTTCATAAACAAGGAACTAATGAATTCCGTTACATAATAAAAGGTTTTTATGGAAAATGAACTCTAAAACGATATCCTCATAGCTTGTGGCTCTGTTAATTCTACACTACTGACCATTAAAATTGAGACACCAAGAAGAAATGCAGATGATAAACGGGTATTCATCTGACATTCAGAACAACCACCTTTGGCCGTATTAGCGGCCTTGATACGCCTGGGCATTGAGCCAAACAGAGCTTGGATGGCGTGTACAGGTACAGCTGCCCATGCAGCTCCAACACGATACCACAGTTCATCAAGAGTAGTGACTGGCGTATTGTGACGAGCCAGTTGCTCGGCCACCATTGACCAGACGTTCTCAATTGGTGACAGATCTGGAGAATGTGCTGGCCAGGGCAGCTGTCGAAGATTTTCTGTATCCAGAAAGGCCCATACAGAAACTGCAACATGCGGTCGTGCATTATCCTGCAGAAATGTAGGGTTTCGCAGGGGTCGAATGAAGGGTAGAGCCACGGGTCGTAACATATCTGAAATGTAATTTCCACTGCTCAGAGAGCCGTCAATGCCAACAAGAGGTGACCGAGACGTGTAACCAATGGCACCCCATACCACCACGCCGGGTGATACGCCAGTATTTCGATGACTAATTCATGCTGCCAATGTGCGTTCATCGCGATGTCGCCAAACACGGGTGAGACCATCATGATGCTGTAAACAGAACCTGGATTCATCCGAAAAACTTACGTTCTGCCATTCGTGCAGCCTGGTTCGTCGTTGAGTACACCATCGCAGGTGCTCCTGTCTGTGATGCAGCGTCAAGGGTAACCGCAGCCACGGTCTCCGAGCTGAAATTTCATGCTGCTACAAACCTCGTCGAACTGTTCGTGCAGATGGTTGTTGTCTTGCAAACGTCCCCATCTGTTGGCTCAGGGATTGAGACGTGGCTGCACGATCCGTTACAGCCATGCGAATAAGATGCCTGTCATCTCGACTTCTAGCCATACGAGGCCGTTGGGATCCAGCACGGCGTTCCGTATTACCCTCCTGAAACCACCGATCCCATATTCTGCTAACAGTCATTGGATCTCGATCAACGCGAGCAGCAATCTCGCGATAACATAAACCGCAATCGCGATAGGCTACAATCCGACCTTTATCAAAGTCGGAAACGTGATGGTACGCATCTCTCCTCCATGCACGAGGCATCACAACAACGTTTAACCAGGCAACGCCGGTCAACTGCTGTTTGTGCATGAGAAATAGGGTGGAAACTTTCGTCATGTCAGCACGTTGTAGGTGTCGGCACCGGCGCCAACCATGTGTGAATACTCTGAGAAGTGAATCATTTGCATATCACAGCATCTTCTTCCTGTCGGTTAACTTTAGCGTCTGTAGCACGTCATCTTCGTGGTGTAGCCATTTTAATGGCCAGTAGTGTATTTCTTATATGATCTAAGTGTCGTCTACGAGGAAATAATTGTATTGTGTACCACCATCATGATATGTGCAAAGACATTTCTAATTCCACAGTACAATTGTTCCATGAGAGCTGGCCGTGCTGGAGACGTATTGAATGTACGAGTGACAATCCGTTGATTCCTGATGTTTCATCCCGGTCCAACCATGCTACTCATCGCCTGGGTCCTATCATTTTGACTGCAATATCCGGCGACCACTGTCGTTACCTGTCACCTGTCCCTGATATCACGTCGTCGAATGTAGAAAATGTTATAACCAAACTATTACAAGTGCACTCTAAATAGTCGGCGATACCAGTATTTACACGTCATCAAATCAAATCGTATAGTTATTTACCTGTATCAGTCACATAAACACTACATTGAAACGAAAAATTTTGAAATTTTTGTCTTTAAGATAATTCCATCTTTTATGCCCGTTAATCAGATGAGTCAAAGCACGTATCATTATTCACCAAAGTCAAGGAGAAATTATATATTTGACGCCTTGCCTCTCTATAGGAGATATCACATATGCGTTTGCGAAAAGTTTCACTGGCAACATACTTGCCTTTTCAGGATCTTTCAAATGCCATATGAAATGAAAGTTTCCATTAAAAATAAAATTTAAATTTGCTTCATTATTTCGTATAATGCTGGAGTTGATAATAAGGAATTATCATAAACTCTGGGTACTATTATTACCCGAAATTCTGATTTCGAGAGATTTGATCTGTTGTGGACTGGCAAGACAGCCAATCCACTAGGACGGGAGGCCGAAGGGCACGCGTTTAAACTCACGCAGGCTGGCGTGAGGTCTGGAACAGGTAAAGTAATTGAGACTAGCAAATAAAGTACGTAGCTGCGGGAATACTTAACTTTAATCCATAATCGATGAACATCGGTCTGACGGTACATGCATCACAAGATAAATAGCAGTTGATAATGGCGCCCTGCTACGTCGTAGCAAATGACGTAGCTGAAGGCTATGCTAACTATCGTCTCGGCAAATGAGAGCGTAATTTGTCAGTGAACCATCACTAGCAAAGTCGGCTGTACAACTGGGGCGAGTGCTAGGGAGTGTCTCTAGACTTGCTGTGTGGCGGCGCTCGGTCTGCAATCACTGATAGTGGCGACACGCCGGTCCGACGTATACTAACGGACCGCGGCCGATTTAAAGGCTACCACCTAGCAAGTGTGGTGTCTGGCGGTGACACCACATGATCTTCTAGGACACAGAACCATGTTAAAACATTATAAGTTGAGTGTTTCACTGCTTGCACATATTACATAAAGAAACTCTTGCTGAGCAGCATAATCTGTGCACCAAATAATTTATTTGCAAAAAAGTCATTTAGCAAAAACTGTGTTAAACAGAATGCCGCTCGCCGAGTATATGGCATGAACCATTACTGTACTCCGAACTGGAACCAAGTTTTAGATAGGGTCAGAAGCTCCCGTTTGCAGAGCCGCACCTGTTTGTGATGAGAACATGAAACATGTAACTGGAGCCCAGCGTCCATAGTACGCTTTGACCGGCCAGTAACAAAAAATATTTATAAAGTCACAGCGGCTGCAGGGTGGCGGATGAAAGACCGCCCCGTGGTGATGAATTACACCTCTCAGCTTGCCGAGGCCTTCAAAGGCGCACAGCAAGCCGGAGCGTTGTCAGGCTACTCCGGAGTGACACTTTGTGGCGGCGTCGCGTCGGATTTTAATTACCAGAGAGTAATTCGCACAGCGCGGGGCCACTTCGCAAAATTCCAGCGCCATTAGTGCCTCAATTATGCAGGAAGCCAGAGAGATACTTTCAACGCGGCTCACAAACGCTAGGCCGAGTAGAGCCAAGCAAAGTCCCAGACTGCGTTGTTTTTCCTTTCTCTTAGGCTACTGGCTGCATTTTTATCTCGGAATTGGATAGGCGTGGCTGATCTTCACGAAAGCCGCTTTTCAGATCTCATGCCGTTCTGTCGGATCATTGGATGGTCCACTTGGAATGTTGCACGACAAGGGTAAGGCGAATTAGGCGACAAAATTTTCATATGTTCGGAAGGGTAGTGTTTTAGTTCATATGAAAATTAAGGAACTAGTAATTTGTAAAGTCACAATAAGAGGGCCATACGCTACGTTCTGGCCAAAGGGACTGAAATTTCCCTGTTTTATGAGAGGCTATGATGGAGTATTCTTCGATTAATTGCTTCTTGTTTTTTTTTCTTTCATTTATACCATGTTGTTGTTGTTGCGGTCTTCAGTCCTGAGACTGGTTTGATGCAGTTCTCCATCTAATCTATCCCGTGCAAACTCCTTCATCTCCCAGTGCCTACTGCAACCTACATCCTTCTGAATCTGCTTAGAGTATTCATCTCTTCGTCTCCCTCTACGATTTTTACCCTCCACGTTGCCCTCCAATGATAAATTTGTGATCCCTTGGTGCCTTAGGACATGTCCTACCAACCGATCCCTTCTTCTAGTCAAGCTGTGCCACAAACTTCTCTTCTACCAAATCCTATTCAATACCTCCTCATTAGTTACGTGATCTACCCACCTAATCTTCTACATTTTTCTGTATCACAACATTTCGAAAGCTTCTCTTCTCTTCTTGTCCAAACTATTTACTGTCCATGTTTCACTTCCATACGTGGCTACCTCCATACAAATACTTTCAGAAACGACTTACTGACAGTTAAATCTATACTCGATGTTAACAAATTTCACTTCTTCAGAAACGCTTTCCTTGCCATTGCCAGTCTACACTTTATATCCTCTCTACTTCGACCATCATCAGTTATTTTGCTCCCCAAATAGCAAAACTCCTTTAGTACTTTAGGTGTCTCATTTCCTAATCTGATTCCCTCAGCATCACCCGACTTAATTTGGCTACATTCCATTATCCTCACTTTGCTGTTGTTGATTTTCATATTATATCCTCCCTTTAAGACACTATCCATTCCGTTCAACTACTCTTCCAAGTCATCGGCAAACCTCAAAGTTTTTGTGTCTTCCCCATGGATTTTAATACCTACTCAGAATTTTTCTTTTGTTTCCTTCACTGCTTGCTCAATATACAGATTGAATAACATCGGGGAGAGGCTGCCACCCTGTCTCACTCCCTTCCCAACCACTGCTTCCCTTTGATGTCCCTCGACCCTTACAACTGCCATCTGGTTTCTATACAAATTGTAAATAGCCTTTCGCTCCCAGTATTTTACCCCTGCCACCTTCAATATTTTAAAGAGAGTATTCCAGTGAACATTGTCAAAAGCTTTCTCTAAGTCCACAAATGCTAAAAACGTAGGTTTGCCTTTCCTTACTCTAGCTTCTAAGATAAGTCGTAGGGTCAGTATTGCCTCACGTGTTCCAATATTTCTACAGAATCCAAACCGATCTTCCCCGAGCTCGGCTTCTACTATTTTTTCCATTCGTCTGTAAAGAATTCGCGTTAGTATTTTGCATCTATGACTTATTAAACTGATAGTTCGGTAATTTTCACATCTGTCAACACCTCCTTTCTTTGGGATTGTAATTATTATATTCTTGCTCACCAGATGGTAGGGTTTCGTCAGGACTGTCTCACCCAAGGCTGTCAGTAGTTCTAATGGAATGTTATCTACTCCCGGGGCTTCGTTTCGACTCAGGTCTTTCAGTGCTCTGTCAAACTCTTCACGCAATATCATATCTCCCATTTCATCTTCATCTACATCCTCCTCCATTTCCATAATATTGTCCTCAAGTACATCGCCCTTGTATAGACCCTCTATATACTCCTTCCACCTTTCTGCTTTCCCTTCTTGGCTTAGAATTGGGTTTCCATCTGAGCTCTTGATATTCATACAAGTGGTTCTCTTTTCTCCAAAGGTCTCTTTAATTTTCCTGTAGGCGGTATCTATCTTACACCCGGTGAGACATGCCTCTACATCCTTACTTTTGTCCTCTATCCATCCATGCTTAGCCATTTTGCACTTCCTGTCGATCTCATTTTTCAGACCTTTTTATTCCTTTTTACCTGCTTCATTTACTGCATTTCTATATTTTCTTCTTTCATCAATTAAGTTCAATATTTCTTGTGTTATCCAAGGACTTCTAGCAGCCATCGTCTTTTTACCTACTTTATTCTCTGCTGCCTTCACTACTTCATGCCTCAAAGCTACCCATTCATCTTCTACTGTATTTCTTTCCCCCATTCCTGACAATCGTTCCATTTTGCTCTCCTTGAAACTCTGTACAATCTCTGGTTCTTTCAGTTTATCCAGGTCCCATCTCCTTAAATTCCCACCTTTTGGCAGTTTCTTCAGTTTTAATCTACAGTTCATAACCAATAGATTGTGGTCAGAGTCCACATCTGCCCCTGGAAATTTCTTACAATTTAAAACCTGGTTCCAAAATCTGTCTTACCATTATATAATCTATCTGAAACCTGTCAGTATCTCCCGGCTTCTTCCATGTATACAACCTTCTTTTACGATTCTTGAACCGAGTGTTAGCTATGATTAAGTTGTGCTCTGTGCAAAATTCTACCAGGCGGCTTCCTCTTTCATTTCTGTCCCCCAATCCATATTCACTTACTACTTTTCCTTCTCTCCCTTTTCCTACTACCGAATTCCAGTCACCCAAGACTATTAAATTTTCGTTTCCCTTCACTCTCTGAATAATTTATTTTATTTCGTCACACATTTCTTCAATTTCTTCGTCATCTGCGGAGCTAGTTGGCATATATAGTTATACTACTGTGGTTGGCGTGGGCTTTGTGTCTATCTTGGCCTCAATAATGCGTTCACTATGCTGTTTGTAGTAGCTTACCCGCACTCCTATTTTCTTATTCATAATTAAACCTACTCCTGCATTACCCCGATTTGATTTTGTATTTATAACCCTGTATTCGCCTGACCACAAGTCTTGTTTCTCCTGCCAGCGGACTTCACTAATTCCCACTAGATCTAACTTTAACCTACCCATTTCCCTTTTTATATTTTCTAACCTACCTGCCCGATTAAGGGATCTGACATTCCACGCTCCGATCCGTAGAACGCCAGTTTTCTTTCTCCTGATAACAACGTCCTCCAGAGTAGTCCCCACCCGGAGATCCGAATGGGGGACTATTTTATCTCCGGAATATTTTACCCAAGAGGACGCCATCATCATTTAATCATACAGTAAAGCTGCATGCCCTCGGGATAAATTACGGCCGTAGTATCCCCTTGCTTTCAGCCGTTCGCAGTACCAGCACAGCAAGGACGTTTTGGTTAGTGTTACAAGGCCAGATCAGTCAATCATCCAGACTGTTGCCCCTGCAACTACTGAAAAGGCTGCTCCCCCTCTTCAGGAACCACACGTTTGGCTGGCCTCTCAACAGATACCCCTCCGTTGTGGTTGCACCAACGGTACGGCCATCTGTATCGTTGAGGCACGCCAGCCTCCCCACCAACGGCAAGGGCCATGGTTCATGGGGGGTGTATAAAGTAAGAGTACTTTTTTACATGAATGAAACAACTGTCTGTTAGTAGTTTGTATCCAGCCTATCTCAGCATCCTACATATATTGAATTTGCAGGGTTTAGTCTATTTTGTTTTCTTTTTATACACAGACTATACCAAAAAAAGGGGCAAAAACAATGAAATAGCGAAGCTATAGGGTTGCGGGAAATACAAGAATCTTCACAGCACAGTGGGTCTGGAAAGGCAAACACAAGACACAATTTCTTGTCAGCAGTGGGATATGCAATATTGCTGGCCA
Source organism: Schistocerca serialis cubense (assembly GCF_023864345.2). NCBI lineage: Eukaryota > Metazoa > Arthropoda > Insecta > Orthoptera > Acrididae > Schistocerca > Schistocerca serialis. The sequence goes on along the minus strand of NC_064643.1, from coordinate 735,966,212 downwards.
TGATTGTGATAAGTTTTATTTTGGTTAGTCAGGGAAAGACGTCGCAACTACTTTGGCCGAACATGAGCGCAAGTGGAGGTTGCAGAATTAAGACTTAACATTTCATGAGCATTTATTGAATGACAGCCACAGCTTCCCGCAACAGACTCATGTCCTCCACACGGCAAACAATGGCCAATCGCTCTCATCCTGAAAACCATGAAAGTCAACTAATATCAGGTCCACAGTTCTGGTTTAACATTAAAAAATGAAACACAGCTCAATCCTGCGCCTATTTTAAACTTCACTTCATCCCTAGAGTTTTCCAATTATCCCAGATTGTTATTTACTTTCTCTTCCTCCTTTTTCCTGTATTTACTTATTGTTTTGTGATTTACTGTGTATTCCATATATCCTGTTGTTACATTTATCATTTGTAACTTTTACTCTGACTCTGTATCACTTTGCAAGTGCAATACCTCTTCAGTTTAGTTTTTAATACTCTCGTCAATTACTAATCTTAATTTGTTGGAATTGTTAGTTAAATTGTTGTGTATTTACTGTTTTACAATTTTAGTTTAAATGCTTATCCTGGTTTACCTTCTTCATATCTACATCTACATCTATACTCCGCGAGCCACCTTACGGTGTGTGGCGGAGGGTACTTATTGTACCACTATCTGATCCCCCCTTCCCTGTTCCATTCACGAATTGTGCGTGGAAAGAACGACTGCTTGTAAGTCTCCGTATTTGCTCTAATTTCTCGGATCTTTTCGTTGTGATCATTACGCGAGATATATGTGGGCGGTAGTAATATGTTGCCCATCTCTTCCCGGAATGTGCTCTCTCGTAATTTCGATAATAAACCTCTCCGTATTGCGTAACGCCTTTCTTGAAGTGTCCGCCACTGGAGCTTGTTCAGCATCTCCGTAACGCTCTCGCGCTGACTAAATGTCCCCATGACGAATCGCGCTGCTTTTCGCTGGATCATGTCTATCTCTTCTATTAATCCAACCTGGTAAGGGTCCCATACTGATGAGCAATACTCAAGAATCGGACGAACAAGCGTTTTGTAAGCTACTTCTTTCGTCGATGAGTCACATTTTCTTAGAATTCTTCCTATGAATCTCAACCTGGCGCCTGCTTTTCCCACTATTTGTTTTATGTGATCATTCCACTTCAGATCGCTCCGGATAGTAACTCCTAAGTATTTTACGGTCGTTACCGCTTCCAATGATTTACCACCTATGGCATAATCGTACTGGAATGGATTTCTGCCCCTATGTATGCGCATTATATTACATTTATCTACGTTTAGGGAAAGCTGCCAGCTGTCGCACCATGCATTAATTCTCTGCAGGTCCTCCTGGAGTACGTACGAGTCTTCTGATGTTGCTACTTTCTTGTAGACAACCGTGTCATCTGCAAATAGCCTCACGGAGCTACCGATGTTGTCAACTAAGTCATTTATGTATATTGTAAACAATAAAGGTCCTATCACGCTTCCCTGCGGTACTCCCGAAATTACCTCTACATCTGCAGATTTTGAACCGTTAAGAATGACATGTTGTGTTCTTTCTTCTAGGAAATCCTGAATCCAATCACAAACCTGGTCCGATATTCCGTAAGCTCGTATTTTTTTTCACTAAACGTAAGTGCGGAACCGTATCAAATGCCTTCCTGAAGTCCAGGAATACGGCATCAATCTGCTCGCCAGTATCTACGGCACTGTGAATTTCTTGGGCAAATAGGGCGAGCTGAGTTTCACATGATCTCTGTTTGCGGAATCCATGTTGTTTATGATGAAGGAGATTTGTATTATCTAAGAACGTCATAATACGAGAACACAAAACATGTTCCATTATTCTACAACAGATTGACGTAAGCGAAATAGGCCTATAATTATTCGCATCTGATTTATGACCCTTCTTGAAAATGGGAACGACCTGCGCTTTCTTCCAGTCGCTAGGTACTTTACGTTCTTCCAGCGATCTACGATAAATTGCTGATAGAAAGGGGGCAAGTTCTTTAGCATAATCACTGTAGAATCTTAAGGGTATCTCGTCTGGTCCGGATGCTTTTCCGCTACTAAGTGATAGCAGTTGTTTTTCAATTCCGATATCGTTTATTTCAATATTTTCCATTTTGGCGTCCGTGCGACGGCTGAAGTCAGGGACCGTGTTACGATTTTCCGCAGTGAAACAGTTTCGGAACACTGAATTCAGTATTTCTGCCTTTCTTCGGTCGTCCTCTGTTTCGGTTCCATCGTGGTCAACGAGTGACTGAATAGGGGATTTAGATCCGCTTACCGATTTTACATATGACCAAAACTTTTTAGGGTTCTTGTTTAGATTGTTTGCCAATGTTTTATGTTCGAATTCGTTGAATGCTTCTCTCATTGCTCTCTTTACGCTCTTTTTCGCTTCGTTCAGCTTTTCCTTATCAGCTATGATTCGACTACTCTTAAACCTATGATGAAGCTTTCTTTGTTTCCGTAGTACCTTTCGTACATGATTGTTATACCACGGTGGATCTTTCCCCTCGCTTTGGACCTTAGTCGGTACGAACTTATCTAAGGCGTACTGGACGATGTTTCTGAATTTTTTCCATTTTTGTTCCACATCCTCTTCCTCAGAAATGAACGTTTGATGGTGGTCACTCAGATATTCTGCGATTTGTGCCCTATCACTCTTGTTAAGCAAATATATTTTCCTTCCTTTCTTGGCATTTCTTATTACACTTGTAGTCATTGATGCAACCACTGACTTATGATCACTGATACCCTCTTCTACATTCACGGAGTCGAAAAGTTCCGGTCTATTTGTTGCTATGAGGTCTAAAACGTTAGCTTCACGAGTTGGTTCTCTAACTATCTGCTCGAAGTAATTCTCGGACAAGGCAGTCAGGATAATGTCACAAGAGTCTCTGTCCCTGGCTCCAGTTCTGATTGTGTGACTATCCCATTCTATACCTGGTAGATTGAAGTCTCCCCCTATTACAATAGTATGATCACGAAACCTCTTCACGACGTTCTGCAGGTTCTCTCTGAGGCGCTCAACTACTACGGTTGCTGATGCAGGTGGTCTATAGAAGCATCCGACTATCATATCTGACCCACCTTTGATACTTAACTTAACCCAGATTATTTCACATTCGCATTCGCTAATAACTTCACTGGATATTATTGAATTCTTTACTGCTATAAATACTCCTCCACCATTGGCGTTTATCCTATCCTTGCGGTATATATTCCATTCTGTGTCTAGGATTTCGTTACTGTTCACTTCCGGTTTTAACCAACTTTCCGTTCCTAATACTATGTGCGCACTATTTCCTTCAATAAGAGATACTAATTCAGGAACCTTGCCCTGGATACTCCTGCAGTTTACCAATATTACGTTAACTTTTCCTGTTTTTGGTCTCTGAGGACGGACATTCTTTATCAACGACGATAATGTCCTCTCTGGTAAGCCGTCAGGTATTTTATCGTTTCGCCCAAGGGGGGGTCCCTCTAACCTAAAAAACCCCCGTGTGCACGCCACACGTACTCTGCTACCCTAGTAGCTGCTTCCGGTGTGTAGTGCACGCCTGACCTGTCTAGGGGGGCCCTACAGTTCTCCACCCAATAACGGAGGTCGATGAATTTGCAACCATTATAGTCGCAGAGTCGTCTGAGCCTCTGGTTTAGACCCTCCACACGGCTCCAAACCAGAGGACCGCGATCGACTCTGGGCACTATGCTGCAGGTATTAAGCTCAGCTTGCACTCCGCGTGCGATGCTGGTTGTCTTCACCAAATCAGCCAGCCGCCGGAAGGAACCAAGGATGGCCTCAGAACCCAAGCGGCAGGCGTCATTCGTTCCGACATGTGCTACTATCTGCAGCCGGTCACACCCAGTGCGTTCAATAGCTGCCGGAAGGGCCTCCTCCACATTACGGACGAGACCCCCCGGCAAGCACACCGAGTGCACACTGGCATTCTTCCCCGACCTACCCGCCATTTTCCTGAGGGGCTCCATAACCCGCCTAACGTTGGAGCTCCCTATAACTAATAGGCCCGCCCTCTGTGACTGTCGGGATCTTGCCGGAGAATCGGCCACTGGCCCAACAGGCGAGGCACCCTGTGGTGGCTCGGAAACGATGTCATCACCACTAGGAAGCACCCCGTACCTGTTGGAAAGGGGTAAGGCAGCTGCCACGCGGCCAGATCCCACCTTCGCCTTTCGGCCAGGCACGCGCGAGCCCACCACTGTCCGCCATTCACCCTGGAGTGATGGCTGACCGGTAAGATGCTCACTGCCGGAAGACGCAGCGACATCAGGGGTTCCATGTGATTCCAAGGCCACCGAAGTAGGCATAGGTCTCACCACAGTTGCCCCAACGCCACTACGAGCCGACGCCTGCGCCTCGAGCTCGATGAGCCTAACAGACAAAGCCTCCACCTGCCCCCGAAGAGTGGCCAATTCTCCTTGCGTCCGCTCACAACAACCACAGTCCCTACACATGACTATGTTTACCCTACTCTATACGGTGACAAATTCCCAAGATAATCTTCTGATGAGCTACTCTGATAATCAAGAAACACTCACTGAAATACGAGACGCGAAAACTACGCTAGGTTTTCCCAGAAAAACTATTTAAAAGCTAAGCGCAGCAAATAAGTACAAAAACGCTTTATACAAACAGTACTCGCTGCTGCTGGTGCTCTCGCTCTGGCTGTCACAAGACAACTGCTGATTCAGGTGACTAGTGGCTAACGGCCGCGAAACAAACAAAAGACGGTTTTAGGGCGCTTTCTGTTCTAAACGATCAAGAAAACACTAAGAAATCTAACACGAAAACTACGTAAAGTTTTATCAAGAACTGTTAGTTACTATGCAGAGCAGATAAACACAAATAGAACCCCTTCCTTAGTGGAAGGTCGTAAACAAAATGCAAAATAAACGCTTTATACAAACAGTACTCGCTGCTGCTGGTGCTGTCGCTCTGGTTGTCACAAGACAACTGCTGATTCAGGTGACTAGTGGCTAACGGCCGCGAAACAAACAAAAGACGGTTTTAGGGCGCTTTCTGTTCTAAACGATCAAGAAAACACTAAGAAATCTAACACGAAAACTACGTAAAGTTTTATCAAGAACTGTTAGTTACTATGCAGAGCAGATAAACACAAATAGAACCCCTTCCTTAGTGGAAGGTCGTAAACAAAATGCAAAATAAACGCTTTATACAAACAGTACTCGCTGCTGCTGGTGCTGTCGCTCTGGTTGTCACAAGACTATTCAACTTTTCAATTGGATCATCACTCCATTTACTCTCTGTTCGTGCCTCACTCAAAATCAATGACAATTTTTAAATGTTGTTTACAAACATTGTAACTTCTTTGATGGTGATAGTCAGCTAAGACTGATGCACGCCTGCCCTGTGAGCCGAAAACGTGTTAACGTAATAAAGTAACATAGCCAGTGATGTGTTTTACATTTACCATTTGTTGTTCTTCCAAGTAGCTACAGAAAAATCAGTTTACAATAAAATGTCCCATTAAATATGACAGCACTATTGGATATAGAAATAAATTAATTATAGGGGGGATATTCCGTTTTCGACATATGTGAAAGGTTCGTAAGCAGACATTATGTTACAGGCAATTCTGACGCCTCTTCGCATGACTACCAGTCAGAAGCGAGACTGAGGGAAATGGCAGAATGGGTAACAGTGTTGTTCATTAGATATGAGACACCGTGAAGGTGTCTTGCCATAAACTTCAAAATAGAATGAAGTGCTGTTAATGCTTGGATGTCCTAGAGATTAGCTTTAGAGCGCAGGCACAAAATAACGCCATCTACATCCGTGATTAAGTAATGGCAATGCAGAGGATTTATCAGTCAAAAACCTCATTCGATTGTTCTTTGTTTGTGATAAAATAGTGTTAAGTATCTTGAAAGGAGGACTTACTTCTACAGCACGTGCCCCATATTCGTCAGCGGTAGGATTGTCTCCTTTCGAGATTTCCGTTGGTAGGGATTCCACAACTTCAGTAGTCATAACAGCTAAATGAAACTGTACAGTTCTCCCCAACAGCTATATCTACAATGAAATAAGAGAACGATGTATCACTTGTAGCATCGTTACACTCGAGCAACTCAAATGAGGAGCACACGATTATAATCTTCATACAATCACAAATGTAAAAACAAAAAAGATGAATATGAATTCACATACACCATTAGTCTGACTGAGGGAAAAAAATGCGTGTGTATAGCGTTAATATTTCCCATAGTCCTAACGATACTAGCCCCACCATGCATTCTGAGGAAGAAAAAATAATAAATTTACGAGTGTGTCCCAAAGCTAGTAAATTATTGAGATATGTAGATGGGATAGTCCCACGTTTGCATAGCCTACAGTTGCCACACAGAGATTACCGCTATATCTACGTACCCGTACGAACAACTGGAAGTATGAAACCAGAAAAAGCGAAACTAAAGTCTAAGATATATGTACACACCAGAAACATAACATAAACAATTAACATCCTAAAACCTACAACGATAAAAACTGCCTCTTATATCAAGAGTAGTTCTTGTAGATACTTCAGCTTTAATTCTCGGGAATAGGACTCAGAATGCGTTTCCCCTCGTTTTTCATTCCCGGCCATCTACATTATTCTCTCCTACTAAAGAAAAATGTCTGTATGTTCCTCTAAATACTTCGGCTTTAATCCTTGGGAATAGGGACCCAGAACTCGTTTCCACTCGTTTTTCATTCCCGCTCATCTACATGCTTTTCTCAAAAGCAGTAGCGGACACGCAGCATAAAACCTGTATAATAGAAGAATTTGGAAGTTTACCTGCAAGAAATAACCTCAATGGTGCCAACGGAAACGGAGAAAATGTAATGAATAATGCTTACACTAAGTCTCCTCTTGACGAGCCAAATAAGTCGCGAGCTACGTAAATTTCCTCGTTTTACGTTCTACTAACGTAGTTACATGATGTACGTATGAACTACGCGAACTTTACATTTTTTCTTAGTGACTGCAGTGATGTATGTCAGTATTTCTATCATCAAAAGTGTAAAATCATTGATAATACGTATCAGATACGATTTTCACCCCTTATCAAGGGAAAAAAGACCACTGAAGCTCTGGTAGCATCAGCGAGTATAAGCAAACATATAGAAGTTTTAAATCACTTGGAACTAGTATTGGAGCTGTTGCAAGTGCCACAAATAACTGAAAATCGGCCTAGTAGTCACGGATATATGTAAATTACATTAAAGTAATGATACTTACGACGTACTGAACTCGATAAACTAAGCCACAACCTCCTTACTTTAAAGTATAAGCGAGACATTACCCTAACAAAGAGAGTAATAACAGCAGTTTTTGTAACATTAAATTTTTTGTTTACGTGACTTGATGAGCTACATTTATGAGACGTGTTGTGTCTTCAGTTTCTGGACCAAGAGCTGAGGACAGGGGTAACTATATAAAGCGTCGTCCTTAACTTTGCCTTAGAGAGCGCTATATTTAGATCTGTCACGGCATCTCAGACATTTCCTTAGCTAGGTACGTGTCATTCAGTTTAATGTTATTTGTGCCTCAACGTGCATGTCATATGTCCAGCAGTAATGTAAATTTAATGAAGCACTTTGTTATCCAGTGAAACCACTTATATCAAAAAGCATCACCTACAAATCTCAAGCAAACTGTACAATCTGAATTAACTCCCGTAAAATTATTGTCATACAGCAAGGAGAATAACAATTGTTACAGTCCCGTTGAATTTCATATTCGAAACTTCTCTCTGTTAACCGTTATAATGAATATTAGAAACCCAACACTATAGCATAAGTTCTTATCAACTTGCATACATTGTTAACCACATTTTCCATTTGAACGGCCATCTTAAGAGAATACAGGGGAATATCGATTCGGTGTACTAATGCTATTTACGCAGGACAATGGAGTATGCTAAGCCCACTAATTACCTAGTACAACCTCATGTCCTATTAACGGATCAATATTGGGGAATTCCAATGTGTAACGTACGCAAAAGCGACATCAGCACTGGACATTTGCACAAATAAATAAGCATGTTTCACTTTCGAGCCAAAAGTCAATTTCAAAGTAACTTCATTCGTCTTCGTAAGTAACCGATCATTACGGGAAAAGTCAACGTTTGTTGCTGTTGTGGGTTTCAGACCGAAAACTACACTGATGCAATTTTCCACGCTAGTCTACACTGTGTAAGCTACTTCACCCCTGCTCAAGTAAAACCGCATGCATCTATTTGAACCGTCTTAAGCCTTGGATACACTCCTACAATTTTCACTCCTCACATTTCCCTCATGAGACGAACTGGAATGTAGCTTTATGCAGCAGCATTGCCCTGTGAACCTGTTCCTGTTTTTCGGTGATAAATGGCATAGAATTCTCCCAAATTCGTTTCAGTATCTCTTCTTTAGTTATCCGATCTATCTGTCTAATCCCTAATATTTTTTCGCAGCACCACATTTCTGAAGCTGGCAATCTCCTCTAGTGTGTTCCATTTATCGTCCAACTTCCACTTCAGTATACAAATACTTTCTCTTCCTGTGACTTAAATTTACATTATATTTTAAAGAAGTTCATTTTCAGAAACGCTTTTCTTGCTCTTTCTTGTTTACTTCTAATATGCTTTCTGCTTGGATCACTGTCAGTTATTTTGCAGCCCACATAACACAATTCATCAACTACTTTTAGTGCCTCGTTTTCTAATCTAATACTTCAACATCGTCCGATTTCATTCCACTACACTCCATTACCTTTGTTGTTTTGTTCATATTCATCTTATAGCCTGCTTGTACAGTATTAACCATTCATATCAACGAGCCTACTAAGACTCTCGGGTCATCGGGAAGATTTATAATTTTTATTTCTTCATTCAAAGTTTTAATTTTGTTTCCAGACTTCTGTCGTGTTTCCTTTACTCTTTGCTAAACTAGATATTAATAGCATGAGAGACGGGGTACACCGTCTTCTCAATTACTATCTTCCTTGCCTCCCGTCTTGAATTCTTATAGCTGCAATCTCGTTTCTGTACTAGCTGCAATCACATTTGTACCCAACAATTTATCCCTCTTATCATCAAATTTTAAATAATCTATGTCAGGCAGCATGGCCAAGATTTTACGACGTAGCATATATTCTGTGCTTCGAGCAACATATCGGGCACAGTACTATATTTAAGTATCCTATAAATATTACTGGATCGAATCGACCTGTTGGACTCAAATTGTGAAATGAAATTTATTTTGTATAAATTCCTCCTTCGTATCGTATGCCGCAACAATACTCTCCTCCTGTATAAATTTAGCTACAGCGACAATATCTATAATCATGTTCTGTATGGCTTCCAGAAAGCTTGTTTTCTCATTTAGACCTTTCCTACTATCGCGTCTTCCTGATTCCTTTGTTAACTTTCTTACTCTCTTCCCTTCCACCTGTTGTTTGGTATTGCTGTTCACTTATTTCTAACTTTCCATCGGAAGTGTTTCAGTGGAAAATGTCTACTGCATTAGAACAATGGCAGCTATGTCAAACGTTCATTACCTTGAGTGACAGTCGTTGTTAAGGACAGCTTTCGCTGAATTTACAACAGCTATAAAAATGTTTGCCTTATATTACATATAATTGGAATCATGACGGCCTCTAGTGCTCCTTCAAAACCACAACTGAACTTCGCCGAGTTCGGTTCCTATTTTGCTGTAAATAATTTGTGTTAGTAGCTTACAACCTTAATCTATTAGTTTTCTCATGGTTAGTTGTTCCATGATTCTTAATAACTCTGTGACAATGTCATCTACTCAAACGCTTTCTTTCGGGTTGTTGTTTGTAGAACCCCGTCAAATCCTTCCACGGTGCCGCATTTCACATGTCATTTTCATCTACATCCTCTTCCATTTCTATACCATCCTCTTCAGGTTCTTTGTTTCGCCAATCAATGTATTTCCACCTTTCTAGCTTCCCTTTCTTGCTTCTCATTTGAGTACTTGTTAATCATATAGCTGCGTTTCTTTTTTTTCCAAATGTTTCTTTACTTTAGTGTGGACGCCATCTATGTCTATAAACTTGAAAGATTGAAAGACTTTGCGTATCTCGAACAGGTGATCCTGCCCTGCCATTTTTCACGTTTTTTGGATCTCATATTTAGACTCTGTATTCTCTTTTGCTTGCTGGATTTGCTACATAATTATACATCTCCCCTTCGTTAATTAGACTCAGTATCTAGTGTATTATGAAAGATTTTCTGCCGTTTACACTCTCTTGACCTATTTGGTCCTCTGCTGCCTTCAGTGTTTCATCCATCAAAACTGCCATACTTCATTTGCATTCCTTCATGTGTTTAAATGAATCCATACCCAATGCTCCCACAGAAACGCCCCAAAAACACTGGTTCAATTTTTCCAGGTCTCAGCACTTTAATTTCCATACTTTCTACATTTTACTTTGTTTTAATCAATAGATGATAATCAGTTTGCACATATGCTGCTTGAGCCGTGGACGGCTCGTGTTCAGGCCATTTATCGTTTGACATCTTCAATTACGGTACTGCCGCCTCGGTTTCTTATTCCACTTACTGGCGTCACTAACTTCCTGCCTTGCTTTCCCGTGAGCGGCAACAGCAGCGCCTATCGATAAATTCACAGTCGTACCATCTCTGGAGCGGCCGATAATTTTTCTGAGTCATCGTGTGTGTGGCAGTCAGTTCGGGACGCACAAACAGTGCAGTCGTGACGCACAGGCGGTGATGTCGGCGACGGAGCGCCGGTGAGGCGTCGACAGCCAGTGCTCGCCGACCGCTGGCGACAGACATAAACTGTCCGACAGAGGGAGAATGGAGCGGGGCGTCCATTGGTTGGTCGTTCGGTTGGCCGTCTCATCGGCCGACGTATATTTGGTCCTTTCACCGTTTCCGGGCCTGGGAGTCGGTCGGTTGGCGTGGAGCAGCGAGCAATTCTCCGCTTGACCTAGTTTGGCCGGGACCGCTGCCGGTCTCTACGCGGCGATGGTGAGTGCGGTGCTGTTCCCATTGCTCCGAGGTCCGTGGCTCACCGACCCTGGACACGAAGGTTCAGTTTTGATTTAATCTACCAGGAAGTCAAAAGTGTTCACATTGTGTCGTTTAGAGTTCGTTGACGGCTGCTGGGATATTCCGGCGAGCAACAACGTGGTTTTCAAGTTGGAAAATACTAGCCACCCTCCGGTGGAGTTTCACTGTATTTGGTTGTTTGAAATGAAATGCACCAGCGGAATATTCTGTCTTGTGGCCGTTAACGTTCCGGTTACCTGCCCTGGCCGTTGATGTAAATTTCCGGCAGTGTAGTTTCCTCAATGTGTTGTTGCTGTCCAGCACGGTGGGTAGTTTCACAGCTCCATGTATGATTGGGTGTGAGCGCCAATATCTTCTACGTTGTTCCGTTGAACTCCATGCTGTGAACTGGTCAGGTGAAGTATGAGTTATGTTGTTGGTGGGTCGGTTAACTGTCGGTCGGCTGGGTTGTCGTCGGATCGTGAATGGTTGGCTCGCCTGCCTGTCTGACCTAAGCGCACGTTGGTGTTTGAATTCCAGGCCGACAATCGAACATCTGAGGGCCCTTTGGTGTGCTGCCTTTTTTTAAAATTTATTCTTGTTGTTTCTACTTGTTGGGCTTGTAGCCGATATTTTTTTTTAATGAAGGTTGTTTTCCTCTTAAGACGTAAGATTCGTTAGGCCTTCAGCCGAATTTAAAGGGCTGTTTCATGAAAGATCTTTGGCATTTTAAAAATTTTAATGTTTTAGAATTTTAAGTTTATGCATTCAGCCTAACTAAGGAACTGTTTTAAGATAAGGCTTTGGCTCTAAAATTTATGTTTTGTTGAGTTTTGCCCAATTAAGAACTGTTTTATGTAAGGCTATAGTTTTGTTTTTAAATTTAATGTTATTTAGCCTTAAGTGTAGGGCTTTCAGCCGATTTTTGGGTTCAATTTTTTTGCTCTTAAAATTTCAGATTCTTTGGGCCTTCAGCCTAAATAAGGAACTGTTGCAAGATAAGGATTGCCTTTTAAATTTGTAATTGTGCTTGCGTTTTAAGTTATTGGCCTTCAGCCGTATTTAAATTAAAGTTGCTTTCAGCCAGTAATTACGTCCCAAAGATTAAAGCTGTGTGTTTAAATTTTTATTTGAGGGCTCCTGTAATGTTCGATCAAATATTAAAGTCTTATGTTCGAGTGTAACTTACAGCTCTATATTTTGGCCCCTTCCCACAATTTAAAGTACCTGTCCTGTCCTGCGAGTTTAGCAGAGCGTCTCACTGCTGCAAATATTTTATTGTTTAAGAATTGTTAAATAATCTTTTGGGTACGATTATATAATGTGTTTGAAACATTTCGGTGTCAGCAGGTCATTTCTACGCATATGCCATCACTTCATTAACTATTGAGTAAATCGTGTAATGAGCAAAATTCAACATCATGCCTTCCCTTACTATCTTTTTCCCCAAGGTCATGCACACCAACCACATTTCTATCTCTTGTGGCGAATTACAGCCCCAAACAAAAACAAAAAAAATCGTCTCGCTTTACTTGTCGAGTGATTCATTTTATCATCAGACATACACTCAGCCTCTTTATTATCTGAGCAAGAAATTAGCCAAGTATGCTTGTAAACTTGGGGTAAATTCTGTTTTTGTGGTGACAAGCAAGAATTTACCTGACGAGAAACTCTTTACTTTCTGCCACTGTATTTCACTAATTCTCACAATATTTATTCAGAGCCTATTCATTTCTTATTTCAGGATCGCTAACCTACCCACCCAAATAAGAGAGCTAGTATTATAAGTTCCCCTCACAAAGACAGATTTCTTTTCCCGTTCATCACACCCCCCTGAGTAATATTCATCCAGAGATCCGTCCACCTCTGTAATATCTTACCCATTAATAAGTCATCGCCAAAAGCCATTCAGTAAAGCTTGGTATCATCGGGAAATACGAGTACACGCGTCCAGAAAAGTTTTGCATCACCCCGGTTCTCAGAACTCCTGAAGATAGACGTTGACTGCGGATATTGTGTCACAGAAACAGTCCCTCTGACTGCTCAGAGATACCACTAAAACCGCCCAAACATATAAACAACCATGCATCAGCAGCGCCAATTAGACGGAGGGGGTCGGACAGCCAATCAGTTACAGCCACTCCAGAAAGGAGGCTCACGGCTCGTATTGTCTGTAGATCAACCATGCCTAGACGGTCATTACCACGATTCAATTACGTCCGCATTGTTACTTTGTGCCAGGAAGGGCTCTCAACAAGGGAAGTGTCCAGGCGTCTCAGAGTGAACCAAAGCGATGTTGTTCGGACGCGGAGAAGCTACAGAGAAACATGAACTCCCGATGACATGCCGGAGAAACCCTGACATCAACGCCACCATGTTGAATAATGCTTTTCGTGCAGCCACAGGAAGTCGTGTTACGTCTCAAACTGTGCGCCATAGGCTGCATGATGCGCAGCTTCACTCCCGACGTCCATGTCGAGATACATCTTTGCAACCACGACACCATGTAGCGCGGGACAAATGGGCCCATCAACTTGTCTAATGGGCCGCTCAGGATTGGCATCACGTTCTCTTCACCTATGAGTGTCGCACATGCTTTCAACCAGGCAATCGTCACAGATGTGTTTCCAGGCAACCCGATCAGGCTGAACGCCTTAGACACACTGTTCAGCGAGTGCAGCAAGGTGGACGTTCCCTGATGTTTTGTGGTGGCATAATGTGGGGTGGACGTACGCCGCTAGTGGTCATGAAAGGCGCTGCAACGGCTGTACGATAAATAGATGCCATCTTCCGACCCATAGTGCAACCATATCGGCAGCATATTGGCGAGGCATTCGTCTTCATGGACGATCATTCGCGCCCGAATCTAGCACATCTTGTGAATGACTTCCTTCAGGATAGCAACATCGCCTGACTAGAAGGCCAGCATGTTCTCCAGTCATGAACCCTCTCGAACATGTCTGGGAAAGATTGAAAAGGGCTGTTTATGGACGAGCACCACTTAAATAATTTGACAATTCAGAGCCTTCCTTCACCAGGATACAGATTATCTGGCTGTTTTTCTAGGAGTTCCTTGGTGGGTGGGAGAGTGGTTCAAATGGCTCTGAGCACTATGGGACTTAACATTTGAGGTCATCAGTCCCCTAGAATTCAGAACTACCTAAACCTAACAAATCTATGGACATCACACACGTCCAAGCCCGAGGCAGGATTCGAACCTGCGACCGTAGTAGTCGCGCGGTTCCGGACTGAAGCGCCTAAAACCGCTCGGCCACTGAGCCCAGCGTGGGAGTGTGGCTATAAACGTAGGAAACAGTATTCCGTTTGAGTGCGTAGACGTATCACGGCACTGTACTGAACAGATATTTGATTTTGTGCAGGGGCTGATGAATTTAGTGAAACTAAACTTCTAATTATTGCTGTTTTTAGGTCCCCTAACACTGATTTCAGAGCAGTTCTGCTCAAGCTAGCGAGGGTTTTTGATTCACTTTGTAGGACGTACAAGAAATTAGTTATATGTCGTGACTTCAATACAAATTTTGTGTATGACGCTGTAAGGAAAATGATGTTGGTAGATCATCTAAATTCGTATGATCTGATGCAGTGTCTTTTCCCACTCGGGTGCAGGGGAACAGTAGTACAGCCATAGACAAAGTTTTTATGCATCCTTCATTACTAGACTACCATTCAGTTAGAAAAAGTGTTAATGGCCTTTCAGACAATGATACACAAATTTTATTACTAAAAGGCCTTTGTTCTCAAACATAAGTGACATGTAGTTACCAGCAATGTGGGAATGTTAATCCAACAGCGATAGAGAATTTTTGTAAACCTTGTTAAGGAACAAGAGTGATAGGATATTTATAGTGCCGATAACATAGATGATAAATAAAATGTTTTCCTTAACACATTTCTCATGCTCTTTGAGAGTTGCTTTCCATTAGAACGCTCTAAACAGAGTACTATCAGTAAGAGGCAGTCCGGTTGGCTGAATGGCTCTGAGCACTATGGGACTTAACTTCTAAAGTCATCAGTCCCCAAGAACTTAGAACTAATTACACCTAACTAACCTAAGGACATCACACACATCCATGCCCGAGGAAGGATTCGAACCTACGACCTTAGTGATCACGCGGTTCAAGACTGTAGTGCCTAGAACCGCTCGGCCACCCAAGCTGGCCGGGTAGCCGACTAGTGGGATAAGGATATCATATAGGACAAAGTGGGAATTCTATCAAAATGTTAGTAGTCACTATCAAGCTACAATAACCCATACAAACAGTATAGTAAGGTGCTTAAAAATGTTATGAGGAAGGCATAGAGTATGTGGTATGCAAATATAATAGGTATGCAAATCCACAGGTTAAAAGTAAAACCACATGGTCAGTTGTAGTGGAAGTGACTCTTCAGCAGCACAAGGTCGACGATATAAAGCCAGTTCGTTGTAAGAATATTTCTGTTACTGATAAATCGGATATATGTACAGTATTTAACAGCCATTTTCTGAGCATTGCTGATGAATTAAACAAAAATTTATTTTCAACAGGAAGTCATATAACTTTCAGGCAAATGACTTTCCGAGACTGATGTCTGAAATACACCTTTGTGATACAGACTAGTGGGAGATTCAGTCAGTAATTAAAATACTGAAGACTAAAGACTCCCATGGATATGATGCAGTGCCTAGCAGAGTTTCAAACTACTGTGCTACACATGTTAGCCCTGTACTTGGCCGTATTTGGAGTTTTTCCTTTAGGAATGGTCAGTTTCCTGAACGATTGAAGTACTCAGTTGTAAAGCCGCTTTACAAAAAGGGAGAAAAGGATAATGTAGACAATTTGAGACCGATTTCTATGTCGTCAGTGTTTGCTAAAATTATTGAAAAGCCTGTATATGTAAAAATAATTGATCACTTTATACCACACGATTTGCTATCAAACGTACAGCTCGGCTTCAGAATTCATTAACAACTATATTATCTTTCCTATGTGAAATAGAGGATTTCTTAAACAATAGGTTTCGAACGCTAGGCATATTTTTTTTGAGTTAACTAAGCCGTTTGATTGTGCTGATCTCAAAATATTGCTCCAGAAGTTGGACCATTACGGAATACTGGGAGTAGCTCACAATTGGTTCACCTCTTACTTTAGCAACAGACAGCAGAAGGTCATCATACACAGTGTGGAGAATGGCTGTGATTTGGGGTCTGAGCGGGGTGCTGTCAAGTGCGGGGTGTCCCAGGGATCAGTGTTGAGGCCATTCCTGTTCCTTATTTATATAAATGTTATGCTCTCAGGTGTTATGGTAACTCTAAAATATATCTGATTGCTAATGATACTTGCTTGGTAGTAAAGGATGTTGTGTGCAACATTATCACGGTTCCAAATAGTGCAGTTCCTGACACAATTTCAAGGCTTGTAGAAAATAGAGTGACGCTAAATCACAGCAAGACTCCGTTTTTACAGTTTCTAACATGCAACTCAACGAAACCTGACGTTTTCATTTCACAGAATGGGCATATGTTTAGTGTATCTGAACAGTTCAAATTTATAGGAGTTCAGGTAGATAGTAAACTGTTGTGGAAAGTTTACATTCAGGACCTTGTTCAAAGACTTAATGTGCCACTTTTACTATTCGAACGGTATCTGAAGTGAGTGATCATTCGACACGAAAATAACTGTACATTGCTAATTTTCATTGGTTTATGTCAAATGGTATTATATTTTGGGCAGCTCTTCTCGTTCTAAAAGGATACTTTTGGCTCAGAAACGGGCGGTTCGGGCAATAAGTGGTGTCAATTCACGAATCTCTTGTCGACTCCTGTTCACAAGTCTGGGTACTTTGTTGGCTTCTCAATATATATATTCTTTACTATCATTTCTTGTTAACAATATCAGCTTATTCCTAAGAATAAGCAGCTTTCACTCAGTTAATACATGGCATAAATGAAATCTGCCTTTGAATAGGTCTTCCTTAATTGTTGTGCAGAAAGGTGTGCAGTATACTGCTGCATCTATTTTCAGTAAGCTACCGCTCGAATTCAAAAATTTAAGCAGTAATTCACGCGCTTTAAAATCGAAACTGAAGAGTTCCCTGATGGGTAACTCCTTCTATTCTGTCAAGGAGTTCCTTGAAAGAATAAGCTGATACCCGATGTATTGCTGACTGCGTTTACTTAAACTTATTGATAGACTTTTTTCGGGTTCAGAAACATTTCATTTTTGTGTTATTACTTTTGTGTTGTAATTTCATGTACTGACACGTTCCATGATCTTGGAGATTCGCTCCTCAATTTGGTCCTACTGAACTTGACGAGTAAATAAATAAAATGAAAGTGGCCCACCAACCACACTGAGTCATCTACACCTCATTGCCATTGAGGAGTGGGACAATGTGGACCAACAGTGCCTTGATGAACTT
This sequence comes from Schistocerca serialis cubense, assembly GCF_023864345.2. Classification (NCBI taxonomy): domain Eukaryota; kingdom Metazoa; phylum Arthropoda; class Insecta; order Orthoptera; family Acrididae; genus Schistocerca; species Schistocerca serialis. The sequence continues at coordinate 735,948,742 of NC_064643.1, read as the reverse complement.
GTGGATAGTATGCAATGACGAATATAGGCTTGCCTCAATGCAAGAGGACGTGCTAGTGAGTATTCGAGGTACCGATGTCTTCAAAAATCATGACCACCATCTCTGAAGGTCTCACTGTATGATTGTACAACATGCAATGTGTGTTTTCATGAGCAATAAAAATCGCAGATATGATGGTTATGTTGATCTCTGTTCCAATTTTGTTTACGGGTTCCGGAACTCTCGGAAGCGAGGTGTTGCAAAAGTTTTTTTCATGTGTATGTGATGGCCCTATTTTGCCGTTGGTTTAAGGCAAATGAAGTGCCAAAATATGAAGTTCATGTCTGCCGATGTTAAAACGTCAGATCAGAAAATCATCCACACCGTTATCTCGACAATTTATGAAACGACTGTCCGACTGTTGCCCCTCTTCATGAAAACTATCTCTCCAGTGTGTTTTTACTGAGTTTACGGCTTCCGTAACATTAAGGCGTGCAAGCCAACTAAGCGACAATTCGCTGTCTCTGTATGAAGCAGGGCAACATTCGAAGTCAGACGTACATCTGCAGTAATATCTACAACCTACAACCTACTTGACAGAATACAGAGGAGACTAGTTGTGATACTATCACTATTTACCGCCACCAACTTTCCTTTTCATTGATGAATGTTGTACGTGAACAACAACAATCGTTAAGTATTTGAATGAGGCGTAGTTTGTCGTATATAGCTGTCGGGGTCACATCGTGAAATGTTTGTGGGGTGGAGTAATATTTTGTGTGATTGTGTTTAGACATTTTGTCTGCAAATCTCTCAGAAATGCGGAAGACATCTCTTGTAGTACCTGCCACTGGAGTTTTATGAAAGTGTCAATAACGCTGACTCTCTTACTCGAAGAATCAGTACAGAACCTAGTCGCTCTTACTTGGATCTTTTTTTGTGTCATTAGTTAATCAATTCCTAGACAGACAGAAACCCTCTAAAACTGGTCAAGTGGGCATTTTTCAAATCACACATTGCCTGAACTCATTGTACTTTTTTGTGTTTCCTCCAGTGAATCTCAGTGTAGTACCCACTATTCGTAAAATTAATCTTATGTATTCAGACAACTTACAGGAATGCAGCCGAGGATGTCTTCGACAACATGCAATATTTATACAGGCCCACACAAAGTTTTTTTTCCATATTCCTTTACCCGCAACGACAGATCACACTCAACCGATTCAAAGTGGCTGCTGTCTACATGGGAGCCCCCTACAGATGGTGTCAGTGATATCGCAGCCGACGGAAATGAGTTGCTAATATCGAATGTTAGTAACGGTATCGACAACGGTAACCAGACAAGTGATGGAGTTTTCTTTCTTCTACACTCCTGGAAATTGAAATAAGAACTCCGTGAATTCATTGTCCCAGGAAGGGGAAACTTTATTGACACATTCCTGGGGTCAGATACATCACATGATCACACTGACAGAACCACAGGCACATAGACACAGGCAACAGAGCATGCACAATGTCGGCACTAGTACAGTGTATATCCACCTTTCGCAGCAATGCAGGCTGCTATTCTCCCATGGAGACGATCGTAGAGATGCTGGATGTAGTCCTGTGGAACGGCTTGCCATGCCATTTCCACCTGGCGCCTCAGTTGGACCAGCGTTCGTGCTGGACGTGCAGACCGCGTGAGACGACGCTTCATCCAGTCCCAAACATCCTCAATGGGGGACAGATCCGGAGATATTGCTGGCCAGGGTAGTTGACTTACACCTTCTAGAGCACGTTGGGTGGCACGGGATACATGCGGACGTGCATTGTCCTGTTGGGACAGCAAGTTCCCTTGCTGGTCTAGGAATGGTAGAACGATGGGTTCGATGACGGTTTGGATGTACCGTGCACTATTCAGTATCCCCTCGACGATCACCAGTGGTGTACGGCCAGTGTAGGAGATCGCTCCCCACACCATGATGCCGGGTGTTGGCCCTGTGTGCCTCGGTCGTATGCAGTCCTGATTGTGGCGCTCACCTGCACGGCGCCAAACACGCATACGACCATCATTGGCACCAAGGCAGAAGCGACTCTCATCGCTGAAGACGACACGTCTCCATTCGTCCCTCCATTCACGCCTGTCGCGACACCACTGGAGTCGGGCTGCACGATGTTGGGGCGTGAGCGGAAGACGGCCCAACGGTGTGCGGGACCGTAGCCCAGCTTCATGGAGACGGTTGCGAATGGTCCTCGCCGATACCCCAGGAGCAACAGTGTCCCTAATTTGATGGGAAGTGGCGGTGCGGTCCCCTACGGCACTGCGTAGGATCCTACGGTCTTGGCGTGCATCCGTGCGTCGCTGCGGTCCGGTCCCAGGTCGACGGGCACGTGCACCTTTCGCCGACCACTGGCGACAACATCGATGTACTGTGGAGACCTCACGCCCCACGTGTTGAGCAATTCGGCGGTACGTCCACCCGGCCTCCCGCATGCCCACTATACGCCCTCGCTCAAAGTCCGTCAACTGCACATACGGTTCACGTCCACGCTGTCGCGGCATGCTACCAGTGTTAAAGACTGCGATGGAGCTCCGTATGCCACGGCAAACTGGCTGACACTGACGGCGGCGGTGCACAAATGCTGCGCAGCTAGCGCCATTCGACGGCCAACACCGCGGTTCCTGGTGTGTCCGCTGTGCCGTGCGTGTGATCATTGCTTGTACAGCCCTCTCGCATTGTCCGGAGCAAGTATGGTGGGTCTGACACACCAGTGTCAATGTGTTCTTTTTTCCATTTCCAGGAGTGTATAATATGCAGGATTTGGACAGAATGTGGGAATAATGAGAGAAATGCATGCCTAAACATTAATGCAGAGGCTAGGCAAGCCTGTAGTAGCGCTCTTGTAATTGACCACGAGCGGCACCTGAGAAATGCCCTCTTTACGTTGTACCAGTTGTTCGTAATCAGAACAGCGTTCTGTCGTACACGAGTACGTGTTGTCGGAGCTAAGTGAATTTTAACGTGGGCAAACTCGTAGTGCTCTTACCGCGCTCGTTCCTTAACCAAGGTGGACGAGGTGTTTGGAGTTTCAAGAGGCACCGTATCGAATGTTTCTACCGCACAGAGACAAAGCGAAAGAACATCTTCGGCCAACTAAAAACACGCACGAAAGTGTGTGTGCAGGATGATGACGGACGCTCATTGAAGACGATTGTGGAGGACGATAGATGCAAAGGTCACTGTAGAACTGAATCTCACACTGGCGAACCATGTCAGCACCGAAACAGCAGAAGGGAGCTCCAACGGCAGGGAACTGGAGGACCAACTGGTCTTCGTAAGCTACTCGCCAGCAATGCAAATCCTGGTAACAGGAAAACGTGGTGCCAAACCCAGCAGGTAGAACGTAAAGAGGACATCACTCAGTTGCCGCTCGTGGTCAGTTAAAGTAGCGCAACTACAGGTTAGGCTAGCATCTGCCTTTATATTTAGGCATGCATTTCTCGCATTATTCCCTTATTCTGGGAGAAAGATCTCATTACTTTTTAGGAAAGAGTGGTTTACCTGCGAAGGATGCTGGTACTGCTCAAGTGTTTGGGATCCATACCAGGTCGGGGTGAAGGAGCCATCGAAGCAATTCAGATTCAGGCTGCTACATTTGTTACTGGTAGGCATGAACAACATGTGAGTGTTACGGAGATGCTCGGGAACTGAAATGGGAATCCCTGGAGGGAAAGCGGCGTTCTTTTAGAGAAAGAAAATTCAGAAATTTAGAGAACAGGCGTTTGAAGGAGACTGTCGAATGATCCTACTGCCGCCAACACACATTGCCTATAAGGACCACAAAGATAAGATAACTAGAATTTAGGACCCATATGGAGGTATATAGATCGTTGTCTTTCCCTCGCTCTATTATGACAAGTAGTGGTGTTATTTACATAGTTCCACGTAGTCAGCGTGCACATAACTTTCCCACTAGAGCGCGCCCCGCGAAGCACAAAAGCGCAGGCGCAGCAGTCGTCCATCTCCGCACTACGAGATGGCGCTGCCATAGAGACGGACCAAATTCTGCTTCCGCCGATCTGCGTATTAATATGTAACTCAGCCAATGAGATTGCTTCTAACGTAGAACCATTTCTCCTCACAGATCACACTCGTGCAGTGATACATGAACATGCGAGGTATTATAACGAGCATACAGACCTCAGATAAGTGAGTCTGCATTTGTTTGTACCAGTCTGTATGAGTTCTACATTTGTCTGTGCGTCTATAGTCAAGCTTCAGTCTGCGCCTAATAAGATTACCATATACCTGTACTTAGCCATGAAGATAAATTTATAGACACTTTTGCCAAGTATCAGAGATATATGTGAGAATAACATTAACGTACCAATACCAAAGGAACTTCGGATTGTCAATTGTAAATAGCATCCAGAACCAAATGGCTCTGAGCACTATGGGACTTAACATCTGAGGTCATCAGTCCCCTAGAACCTAGAACTACTTAAACCTAACTAACCTAAGTACATCACACACATCCATGCCCGAGGCAGGATTCGAACCTGTGACTGTAGCAGTCGCGCGGTTCTGGACTAAGCGCCTAGAACCGCTAGACCACCGCGGCCGGCTCCAGAAGCAAGTTAAGCAATTTTTATGCTTGTTATTATTTTAAAAATGTGTGTGAAAATTAATCAAGTTCTGTTTAAAGTTGGTCACCGTCAATCTGCTACTCGAAGCGTGCAAGTGTCATTACTATCGTCTGACCTAACGGCGGAAGATAAACACGCCACGATAAGACCACGAGACATATTGGTGACACTCGCCTACTTCGTTAGAGCGACAAGTCAAATAATCTGATGGTGTGTGTACTGAAGGTCTTACAGTAGACTCATCACAAGTGGCATAGGGTTTCCTCTGCCATGCACGGTACGATGTTTTGCGCAGTATCTGTTTAGATTACTGCCATGAATTACGTGACTCGTCATTCCATCCCGTGGTACAACGTTTGTTCGCCAGCAATGATGCTGTGTTCCAAGGGCTGGTTTTTGCAGTGTGAGGATGAAGAGTTTTATCCCACCTGAGTGCCACAGTCTTCAGACCCGTTCTTGGTCTGTCTCGAAAGAAGGGTGTCTGATCGCTCTCCACCTCCACCATCATTGCCTCAACTTGCCATGTTTTGCAAGAAGAATGGTCCATTGAAAACAATAGAGGACCTGTACTTATCGACTCCGAGACGAGTGGAAGCCGTTTTAAAAAGCTGTTTTTAGTGCCAAGGCTTGCCCACGCTTTATTAAAGATGGTAGTGTATGATGTGTTCGTTCCATGTACGAGGGTTGAAACCTAAATAGTGGAAACTATTTATTCACAACCGAAAGCCGTACGGGATTAGCCGAGCGGTCTGAGGCGCTGCAGTCATGGACTGTGCGGCTGGTCCCGGCGGTGATTCGGGTCTTCCCTCGGACATGGGTGTGTGCTTTGGTACTTAGGATAATTTAGGTTAAGTAGTGTGTAAGCGTGGGGACTGATGACCTTAGCAGTTAAGTCCCATAAGATTTCACACACATTTGAGCACAACCGATGCAAAAGATTTGCATGCCTGCACCTGTTACTACCCTTCAAAGTAGTCAGCAGCGTTATGTAGAAACCGTTGCGATATGGAAGGTGTAGTATACCGTTAGCAGAGCCTGTTCTGTTGATGGCGCGAATGGAGCGGTCTGCTGACTGTCGAATCCCTGAAACAGTTCTGAAGTGAATGCCACGAAGTGGTTCCTTTATCCCCAGAATCAAATCAGTCACAAGGTCTTAAGTCCGGGCAGTACGGTGGATTGTACAGTACTTCCCATTCCCATCGACCGAACAGAGCAGCCACAGCTTGCGCTGTATGCGACCGCGTATTGTCGTGCAAAATGATGGGTGGGTTGCGCAGTCAGTGTCCCTGCTTCTTTCACAAAGCTGGTCGCAGGTGTGACTCCAAAAACGAACAGTAAAACTGTGCATTGATGGTCTGCCGTGGAGGAACGTAATGCGTTAGGATAACAGCATCACAGTCGTACATGAGAATCACCATAACTTTCACCATTCTGTGGCTCCGACGCACTTTCGACTTTCGCGGCGACCCATAATGACACCATTCGTTGGATTGGGGTTTCAGTTTTGGCTCGTACGATGTGGACCATGTCTTATTCAGTGGTAGGATACGGTGTAAGAAAGCCTCTACTTCGCACTCATTGCGCTCCAAGTGCGCCTGAGCAGCGTCGTAACGCATCCGTTTCTGCATTTCCTTTAAAGCATGTGGAAACAATCGTGAAGCAATTTTTCGCATGCCCAGGCGTTCCTTCAGGATCCGAAACACAGTCGTATGCGCTAATACGGTTTCGTGGGCGAGCCCACTTTCCAATAACGCTGCAACAGCGTGCACGTTTTCTTCAGAGACGCTAGGACGACCTACCCGATGCATGTCCGCCACTGTTTGCCGACCTTCGTTGAAGGCTTCTACCCAAAGTGCCCCTGTTCCGTACGGCGAAGCTGATTTTCTGCACGCCTCTTGAAGGCCTTGATGACACTGTCGTGCTTTACGACCTCTGGCACATTCAATTTTGATCCATTTCCGTTGTTCCTGTTTCGAAAACGTAGTGAAACCGTTATGTTAGACCACTCGCTCAAAAGTGACTGTGTTTCCCTCGATGTGCGCACGCCGGTGACGTGGAACGGGCGAGTCCATTTGCTGTGAGGTAAGGTAGGTATGTCAAAAACTGCGCTATCAACGACAATAGTAGGTTCCATTGCATAGTGTCTCTACAGCAGTGTAGCCACTGTTTAAGTTCCAACCTACGTATTTTCACGTACATTGGCTTTTTACGGATCGTAAGGTTGGGTTGAAGAATTAAGCTTGTGCTATAGCACCACACGAACTTTGTTGGAATTTCTTGAGATTTGAGAAGGCATGCTGTGATTCGGACACTCGAGCGCGATCGCACACACACACACACACACACACACACACACACACACACACACACATAATAGGATCGGACTTTCATGAATTATTTATAGTCTGATAGCCTTGTAGATGCTACTTTATGTAGTGCGTTGATCTCCTGGAGGAGAGACAGCATGTCGACACTGCGCTGTCTCGTAATAGCTTCGGGCCGTCGTGATTCAGCGGAAGAGAAATGAAACGGGACAACGACTAGAGTGGTACAGGGCTCGTGGGCGGACAGGGTGGGGGAAGGAGGAAGGGTTTACGAGGGGAAGGAAGGGGAGATATATCGAAAGCGGCGCCGCCAGCCAGGGCCAATCTCGTTACGGGAGCTAGGTCAGGACGAAGGTCGCAACGGCGGGGGCCCAACAGCGAGACAAATCTGTCAGGGCGGCACTGCACGCAACTACAAGGCGGAGGGAGGGCGGTGAATGGCCGGCGACCAGCAGCGCCTGGGATGCTGCCAGTAGCCTTCCAGCATTCCAGCTTCCTGATAAAACTGGATTATATGCACTGTTCATACTGCATAGTCACACTGCTCACATGTTTCAAGATGTGTAATTTGTGAGAAAAATCGGAAACTTATACTATATAAAGAAACTGATACCCTAATATTCCTCGCACATTTACTGAGTGATATAGCCCTCTAGGCTACGGATAAAGTCAGAACTATCAGAGTAATTTTAGGTTTCCACTCTAGTAGGGGAAGGCGTGGCAAGACGGGGAGGTGGGGTAAGACGGGGAAGGGCTATAAGCTACAGTTAGAGTGCTGCCATCTGTGGATAGCTACGTCAACATCATTAATACACAAGTCTCAGTGTGTTGACATTGCTGAACCTTAGTTTCGCGGCGGTTTCTGTGAGCTTTGCACAAATAGTGGGAAAAGCAGGCGCCAGGTTGAGATTCATAGGAAGAATTCTAAGAAAATGTGACTCATCGACGAAAGAAGTAGCTTACAAAACGCTTGTTCGTCCGATTCTTGAGTATTGCTCATCAGTATGGTACCCTTACCAGGTTGGATTAATAGAAGAGATAGACATGATCCAGCGAAAAGCAGCGCGATTCGTCATGGGGACATTTAATCAGCGCGAGAGCGTTACGGAGATGCTGAACAAGCTCCAGTGGCGGACACTTCAAGAAAGGCGTTACGCAATACGGAGAGGTTTATTATCGAAATTACGAGAGAGCACATTCCGGGAAGAGATGGGCAACATATTACTACCGCCCACATATATCTCGCGTAATGATCACAACGAAAAGATCCGAGAAATTAGAGCAAATACGGAGACTTACAAGCAGTCGTTCTTTCCACGCACAATTCGTGAATGGAACAGGGAAGGGGGGATCAGATAGTGGTACAATAAGTACCCTCCGCCACACACAGTAAGGTGGCTCGCGGAGTATAGATGTAGATGTAGATGTACGTACAATTGTTATACTGATTTGCAATGTTTTACACCTTTCGAGGTCCTAAAATATGTGTTTCGTGAACATTTATCCAGACTCTATATATAGCACTGAATAGTACGTCTTATTAACAGTAAACTGCTGTGTCAGTAGTCAATGTTCACTAAATAGTGTTCATGTAGGCGTAACATAACCTGACAGCATGGTAGGGGGTAAGACGGGGTGGGGCAAGATGGGTAGCTTCCCCGTCTTGCCCCTACTATTTGTCCCACCATTACGTTCTTATCGTCTCATGTGTTTACCTCGCTGCGGGTTTTGAACACGTACATTGTACGTTGAAGTTTATCCGGCAAAGCCTTCACTCATTCAGCTGCAATATTCACAGCAGTGAACGGGTTTCGGAAAACAGGCATTTGGCCTCTAAACAGAAATGTGTTTCAAGGAGGTGATTACCTTCCCTGCTCAACCACAGACATTCATCAAGCTCACACATCTGAAGTTACAGAAACGGAAGACCAAATACCAGAGATGTTGTCAAGACGTAAAACACATGAACAATTAACAACTGACGATCAAGCCTCTGTTTCGTCCAACTTTCAGGTTACCAGCCCAGAAACGGTGATAGATATTCCAAAGGTGGATAAAAGAAACCATAAGCAAACCATCTAACAGACGTGAAAAACCCATTGTTTTAACCGAATCTCCTTACAGGAGTGAACTATCTGAAGAAATTAAACGAAAAGGAGTCCCCAAACGAGCTGCATGTAAAACGAAAACTCTTGTCAAAGACGTTTAATAAACCTGGGATACTACCAAAAGAACATAATGACAACGAAAAAGTGACGAACGTTACTGACGTCTTAACCACACCTTCATACTCAAGGGATAATAAACTGAGGTCGAATGACAACGAGGAAGAGAGTGAAGAATATTTATATTGCTATGATTTCTCTGAAGGAGGCTGGATACGGTGTATTAGCAGCAGACGCTGGTCCCACGACACTTGTACAGGGATAGAAAGTGATGATGACGAGGCTGTCCACACTTGTGTACTATGTGAAAGTAAGAGGCCTAAATAAAACGTAATACCTTCAAATGGTTCAAATGGCTCTGAGCACTATGGGACTTAACATCTATGGTCATGAGTCCCCTAGAACTTAGAACTACTTAAACCTAACTAACCTAAGGACAGCACACAACACCCAGTCATCACGAGGCAGAGAAAATCCCTGACCCCGCCGGGAATCGAACTCGGGAACCCGGGCGTGGGAAGCGAGAACGCTACCGCACGACCACGAGATGCGGACGTAATACCTTATACTACAACTCGCAGAACCATGTTTCAAAACCTTATCGTCACTTGATATCGTTATTCCAGTCCTTATTTAAGCTTTAGAGATGAAATCACGCTAGTTCCACATCTTACCCCGCATATGGGGCAAGACGGGGAATTGGTAGTTTATGTTTCAAATCCAGACATTTCTAACTAAATGTAACAAGTTTGCAGGTTTCTTTGCATGCTATTGTAATTCAATGATTAAGTAAACAAATGATAATCAAACCTACTTGAATTGGTTTATTTTTGACCCTTTTGTAAGGGTTTAAAGTTAGCTTCCCCATCCTGCCCCGTCTTCCACTAATAAGCCTTACCACAGACACCAGTGGCTGAGGAAACAGATCCAAATATTGGCTTGATCCAGATTTTTATGCTAGTCCTCCTTCCACAAGTCCCTTCAGCGCTGTCTAATAACAGCACCGCACTTGAAATTGAATCTACCCATAGTACTCCAGTCTTGGTTCCCGTCTAAAGATCTTACCTCCCCTTCCCCCTCCACCCACCCACACTTGGCTCTCCCTTCCTTCTCAAATAGCAACACACATTTACTACTTTCTGTTTCTTATATGTTAATTGAAGAAGCGCTGATTTAATTCGACGTACTTGATGGTCCGGTGTTTACTTTTATAAATATTCACTTTGTAACCGGTTTATGGCCAACATTCATTATAGTTAACTGAACTTCTAGGTGCTTAACGACTCCGAAATAAATCAAAACACTTAAGCGTAAACATACCAAAGCATGGAAGGCAATTCCTAAAATCTTCCGGCTAAGCTTTGACAGTAACCATACAATTCGCTATAGTTGCCTACACACTCGAAATACTGAAGAGAAGGTACTTAACTCTCTGTCGCTCGCGCGGATGACACTCGTCATCCACACGACTTTCCCACTCAATTTTGTCTGACAAGGCAGGATTGAGATCGCACCATTTTCAGTACCTTTCTGTTAACTCTCCAGCAGTTATCTCCAATCATTTTTGGCTTTCAGTTACGGAAGATACATTGTTCATGAAACATTATTATAGTCTGGAGGTCACCAGTCATCCACGCGAGCTATGCTGCCACAATCTGAAACAAAAATTATTCTGTATTACCTTATGTCTTTCCTAGATTCAATCGACCTTTCATGTGCGTAAATTTGGACTTATTGAAACTGACTGCAGCTATCTTCCGTCTTACCTAGTATTCTCTTTATTTTTAGATTGTGGTAGAAATATCAAAAGCAAAAAATCCTCGGACAGAGTTTAGTAGAGATCCTAGTGTATAGTTGGAATGGTTTAATGAGCTGAGTGATAAAGATGCTCACAGTGATAGCGCTGACGCAGAGACTGAGGACTGTGTTCATGAAAGTGGTCATGATTCAGGAACACAACAAGAAGTGCCAGAGAATGATGAATATGAGTCACAGGAAGAAGTTACTGAAGAGGATGCATTTCTTTTAGGGAAAGTTAGAATAACTAAACGGAGGAAAATTAAATATCCTACCATTGTCAGAAGCAGTTCTTGTAATTTTATTACGCATTTGCTTGGACCAAAAATCAAGCTCGTATAAAAAACACAGAAATAGAAATTCTGAATTTGTTCTTGAATGAAAACACAACAAGAACTATCGCAACATGCACTAATATATCAATCAGTAAATATCATGGTAACTTCTCTAGGAATAGGGATGCTAAATAAACAGATGGGATAGGTATCAGAGCTTTCATTGGTTTGTTATATCTGTGTGGATCTTTGAGATGTTATAGGAGGAGTATATCCGAATTGTAGGATAAGGCGAAAAGGACTTGAATCATGTTATTTATGCATAAGTGAAAAGCGATTCAGGTTTCTGTTGAGATGTCTTAGGTTTGATAATACCCGTGATAGATGTGTTCGTATAGAGACTGACAAGTTGGCTCCTATCAGAGAGCTACTGGAACCTTTCACGAAACATTGCCGAAAATATTTTTCACCTAGTGAATATCTTACTGTTGACGAACAGCTTTTGGCATTTAGAGGAAACTGCCCATTCCGTTCAGGCAATATATCCGTAGCTAACCAGCAATCTATGGGTTAAAAATGTATGCCTTGGTTGATGTAAAAACAGCTCACACTTTATATTTAGAACCATACGTCGGTAAGCAACCAGAGGGACCATGTAATGCCAGTAATTCAGCTTAAGATATTGTTTCTCGAATGGTTGAACTGTTTCAAACCTTGGAATGTATTATACTGTCTACGAATATTAATTGAATTATATTTATATTTAATAAAAAATCATAAAACAAATCATAAAGACCGTTCAAAGTATACAAATACACCGCTTGCTTTGTGAATGACACCTGTCACCCACGCGAATGACAATGTCACGAGTTTTCTCGAGAGTAACGGAGTGTTAAAGGGTATTCATACCAAGTGGTATCCTTAATAATAAGTACATCAACTCAGATTTGCAAGCGGGTGACGATATAGTTGTCTATAATTACAGGAGATAAAGCTCAGCGTGGTTGTAGTCACACGGTTTTATGGGACATCAATCTGTTAAATTGATATAACGCGCTTATTCAATGCCTCGTTTACGAAAGTTGATTGAAAATTTATTAACAGAATGAATTTAAAAATACGTGAAGGGGGTCTCTTAACTACAGTACGGTTGTGATGTGAATATGAAGGTATAATATGTAGACATAGCAGAAAACGAACAGGAATAGAGTCTAATCAATAACTTTTGAAGATTGTTTACAGTCAAAATTAAATTTAACTCGTGGGGGAAGGACTGGCCAAGAAGAGGGCTGTTATATGAACGATAACATTCGAATGTTTTGTGAATTTTCCACCGATATAGTAAATCATTTTTCCTACCATTAAGGACTAAATATGTTCGGCAAGAAATTGTCCCAGTAGTCTTGCTGGTGCTAGCAGATCTATTACTGTAGGTAATCCAGTTTCGTAGTAAACAATTATTAAAACGGAAACTTCCTGGCAGATTAAAACTGTGTGCCTGAAACAGACACGAATTCAGGAGCTTTGCCTTTCGCGGGAAAGTGCTCGGGAAGGACAACGGTCCCGATTTGGAGTCTCGGTCCGGCACACAGTTTCATATCAGCCCACACTCCTTTTCAGATTCAAAAATTCATTCAGGAATTATTAAAATTACTCTGTTAAGTACTGTTCTTCATGATTTTGTACTATATTTATAATTTACTAGTCATGTAAGTATATTCTAACTCGCTGTTATATAAATTTAATCCTAAGACTGGAATAACATTTTAACTACGGAAACATACGATATTCAGCCAGTAAACTCCGTAAACAACCCTAGGGAACAACAGAACACACACAGTGGAACACGTGTCCAAAATATTGTTGCGTTGAAGAACACAATATATCAGAACAAAAAATTTACGTAGGGTAAGGCTCTTCTGTAATAATTTTAGTGAAAGCATCAGCATTTTACAATACTTAGGAGCAGTTCCTTGTTGGCTAGTTTTCACTCTTAGAGAAAATCAATTTTTTGGGAATTCGACTCGATACTGTCTGAGTATAGTGTAGAGAATGAGTCTGAGGTCAGTTCCATTTTATCTCAAACTCAGTAACAACAGCAAGCGTATACAAAAATTATAATTCTTGCTCTATCCACTATGCGTTTAAGAAGGTAGTAACGAACTGTACATACAAGATTTATGGGGTACCCGTAGCAGTGTACAATTATACAGGACGTGTGTGATGTAGACACGAGCCCAAAAAAAAAAAAAGCCTGTGACCACTGACCATGAAGCAGTTACGAAGGAAAACCATGTCCTCCAACTGCGCGTCCTGTTAATCTCAATCCATGTAATGTATAAATCAATAAAAGAGGTTAGTTACAATAATTCGTACGTTTCCAATGACATTCGTGATAGTCACAGCAAATCCTAATTTGAAATTTTCGTATTTTAAGGCACACATAGGCCGCTTTAGCTGTCCAAGCTGTACTTGTTCCTCATATTTTCAAGAATTTCGAGTTAGTTTTAGATCCGCTTCGAGCGATATTTGAGATATTTTCTTTGTAATTCTGTACTTTATGAATTCTGACTCAAGTTTTGCAATTCAGATTATACTTTATCATATGGTAGAAATGCATGTTTCCCACATTTGCAAATTCAATCGGACACATCGTGTATAACATGCTTAAACTGTAATTAAAAATGACACCAGAATTACGAAGCAGAGGAAAACCATATCTATAGTGCAATTGCTCCAAAGATAGCGCATAGGGGAGTTGGTAGAATAAGCGGCCATCATGCCAGAGATCCCACGTTCAAAACGGTCAGAAGAAAACTTTTTCTGCTGTTTACGCGTGAAACTGTTATATGTGAGAACATTTTTCGAACATGTAAAAACATTTTTTGGAGTCTGTAGCTATGATATTTTGACAGTCTGCTTTCGTTCATTAGTTGAAAGCATCGAAGATATAGATTACATTTGTATACATAGGTTGGTGTTTTGTCGTACGTGTCCGACGGAACACGACACCTATGTACGCAAGTGTACTCTACGGATTTGCTACTGTCAACAAATGAAGCGGAAGCTGGCTGTGAAAATAACACTGATACAGACACCGAAAAGTCCTTTTACATTTCAGTAAAATATTCTCCCATATAATAGCTTCAAGCGTAAACGGTGAAACATTGTCATCAATGGGCTTTGAACGCAGGACCCATGGTACTACGACCTCACTCTCTACCAACACACCAACGCGGAATCACCACAACAATCTTTCACAGATACGTTTTTTCTGTGCACTGGTGTTAATTATCGTTTATGTATGTTCTATTGGATGACAGCAGATAGCACGAACTAAATCCACATACAACGTCTTGTTCCCAACTGATTGTCTTACATCTGGAGATTTGGATGTAAGTTACACATTGGAATATCAAAAACCGTTATATAAGAAAATACCCCTCTCGTAATCCACCTGTAGTCTACTCGGACTCACTAATTAGTCTCTGTAATGCGATACCAGTAATGGACGAACGTGAACATTAGATTGCCTTTTTATGTGACAGATATAAACGTGTAGAATACTTTTTAACTGTTAGATCGTTGTATTATTGTGTATTGTCTTAAACCGGGGGCATAGAAGACTTCGACCTGCCGTAACCTTCAGTGGTGCACAACCCCAAGCCATCCCACAGCATCACCACCCCACCACCGAACCAAGGGTTATTGTGCGGTTAGGCGTCCAATGCACTGCCCCTCCCTCGACAGGATAGGACTGCGAATATACATAAGTGATGTGAGCTGTGAAGTCAGTTCGTAGAACTTGGTTTATCTTTCTACATTCACCTTTAAAATATATATAGCTAGTATAACCTTCTTTATATTCCCTATCCACACGATAGGACTGCGAATATACACTACTGCCCATTAAAATTGCTACACTACGAAGATGACGTGCTGCAGACGTGAAATTTAACCGACAGGAAGAAGATGCTGTGATATGAAAATGATTAGCTTTTCAGAGCATTCACACAAGGTTGGCGCCAGTGGCGACACCTACAACGTGTTGACATGAGGAAAGTTTCCAACCGATTTCTCATACACAAACAGCAGTTGACCGGTGTTACCTGGTTAAACGTTGTTGTGATGTCTCGTGTAAGGAGGAGAAATGCGTACCATCACGTTTCCGAC
This sequence comes from Schistocerca serialis cubense, assembly GCF_023864345.2. NCBI lineage: Eukaryota > Metazoa > Arthropoda > Insecta > Orthoptera > Acrididae > Schistocerca > Schistocerca serialis. The sequence goes on along the minus strand of NC_064643.1, from coordinate 735,933,399 downwards.
TTTGGTGAAGGTCGGATTGTAGCCTACCGCGATTGCGGTTTATCGTATCATGTCATTGCTGCTCGCGTTGGTCGAGATGCAATGACTGTTAGCGGAATATGCAATCGGTGGGTTCAGGATGTAAATACGGAACGCCGTGCTGGATGCCAACGGCCTCGCATCACTTGCAGTCGAGATGACAGGCATCTTATCCGCATGGCTGTAACGGATCGTGCAGCCACGTCTCGATCCCTGTGTCAACAGATGTGGACGTTTGCAAGACAACAACCATCTGCACGAACAGTTAAAAAAAAATGATTCAAATGGCTCTGAGCACTATGGGACTCAACTGCTGAGGTCATTAGTCCCCTAGAACTTAGAACTAGTTAAACCTAACTAACCTAAGGACATCACACACATTCATGCCCGAGGCAGGATTCGAATCTGCGACCGTAGCGGTCTCGCGGTTCCAGACTGCAGCGCCAGAACCGCGCGGCCACTTCGGCCGGCTCGAACAGTTCGACAACGTTTGCAGCGGCATGGACTATCAGCTCGGAGACCATGGCTGCTGTTACCCTTGAGGCTGCATCACAGACAGGAGCGCCTGCGATGGTGTACTCGGGTGCACGAATGGCAAAACGTAATTTTTTCGGATGAATCCAGGTTCTGTTTACAGCCTCATGATCGTCGCATTCGTGTTTGGCGACATCGCGGTGAACGCACATTGGAAGCGTGCGTTCGTCATCGCCATGCTGGCGTATCACCCGGCGTGATGGTATGGGGTGCCATTGGTTATACGTCTCGGTCACCTCATTTTCGCAGTGACGGCACTTTGAACATTGGATGTTACATTTCTGATGTGTTACGACCCGTGGCTCTACCCCTCATTCGATACCTGCGAAACCCTACATTTCAGTAGAATAATACACGACTGCATGTTGCAGGTCCTGTACGGGCCTTTCTGGATACAGAAAATGTTCGACTGCTTCCCTGGCCAGCACATACTCCAGATCTCTCACCAATTGAAAACGTCTGGTCAATGGTGACCGAGCAACTGGCTCTTCACAATACGCCAGTCACTACTCTTCATGAATTGTGGTATAGTGTTGAAGCTGCATGGGCAGCTGTACCTGTACACGCCATCCAAGCTCTGTTTGACTCAATGCCCAGGCGTATCAAGTCCGTTATTACGGCCAGAGGTGGTTGTTCTTGGTACTGATTTCTCAGAATCTATGTTCACAAATTGTGTGAAAATGTAATAACATGTCAGTTCTAGTATAATATATTTGTCCAATGAATTCCCGTTTATCATCTTCATTTCTTCTTGGTGTAGCAATTTTAATGGCCAGTGGTGTACTTTATATCACAGAATAGCAACTGCGCCCAGCTCTATTCAGTTTGGCAAGGCTGTGCAGTAGCAATGAGTATCTGAAATGGATCAGACGCTTTATTCATACGTAATTATTGGTATGCCAGTAATTTCCAGAAAAATTCTGTAAATTTAATATGGGCACTGAAATGCTGGATATACGAGGTACACAAATAAATGAACGGTCCAGCGACGATGCTTCTCGGCTGCCCGGCATTAACCTGGTAGCTGCTCCACTGGTGCATATTATATACCTCGCCAATTCCCTAACCCCCTTTTCCCCTACCATCCCTCCAGGACTAACTGAACACTTCCTGTACGTCGTCTGCTGCGACTTGCTTCCCTTCGCTCTCCCGGAAGCAGCTTAACCCCAGAGTGGTCGGCGCGATGCTAATTGGACTCTGTCTAATTACTTCCTCCACAATAATCAGTAAATCCGAGGATTAAAACCGCTGCACGTAATCGGTGATGTTGATCGTGTTACCACGGCGGGAAAGTAATGTTCCGTCATAAGATACAGCGGTTGATTTGCTACCGAGCATTAAAATATACGATCCACACAGATTAGAAGTGTGTGTCGAGCAACAAATCCATCATGCGTTACTGAATTTTCGGAGTTTCTCGAAAAACCAAGTGTAATTTCGCGTGCTTTATTTTATGTCCCCACTCGCTCATTCCATTTTGAGTTGCTTCGCTTCTCTGCTATGCCAAATGCTGTTTCCATAGTCATACTGTCGTTTTTCCAGTATCCCTGTTTCCTATGTCACTTAACCTTAAGTGCGAGTGGTAAAAGAGGAACATAAATACGGAAATATTTGTGTAAGGAAGCGGCATTGAAGGTGTACTTCGTATCGACATTGTTGTAAAATTTCAACACTTAAGAGACGAGAATCAGTTTTAAAAAATTGCAAGAAGAATGAAAAGTAACAACGGGAATGGACAGCATACGACGTGGCCCTTCTCGCCGGATATGAAGACTTTCAGGATGTATTTAAAAGTATGGACAGCAACTTGGCTCAGTTCTTGAATTCCCTGCACCCTAGGGAAGCTAGAGTGCCCAAAGTGTAATCGGAATCGAGACCTTAATGAAACCAAAGTATTTAGCCAGACATGAGATGTGTTTTAAAAAGACAGTTTAGTCTTCGTAGATGGGGGAGTATTTACTGCAATCGACGAAAATATTTTGTCTGCGAAGGCCGAAAATGAGTTTGACTGCGAAGTTATCTAGTCTCGAGAAAACGGCCTACGCGATCACAAATAAGTCATAGGGTGTATCAATGGACCAAACTGTTACGCTCTAACAGTAGAAGGTTCATTTAAAAAATGTCTACTCTCAGTAACGGAGGAGGAGGAGGAGATTAGCGTTTAACGTCCCGTCGACAACGAGGTCATTAGAGACGGAGCGCAAGCTCGGATGAGGGAAGGATGGGGAAGGAAATCGGCCGTGCCCTTTCAAAGGAACCATCCCGGCATTTGCCTGAAGCGATTTAAGGAAATCACGGAAAACCTACATCAGGATGGTCGGAGACGGGATTGAACCGTCGTCCTCCCGAATGCGAGTCCAGTGTGCTAACCACTGTGCCACCCCGCTCGGTTCTCAGTAACGTGGAAGTGGCCTGGACATGCAACATCAAACGGACGCGTCCTTAACCTACCTAGTTTCTTAAGGGATGTCTGTATGTCTATGTATACGTTGCAGATGATACAAACAGACAGTGTTTCGACCTCTTTCTGAATGGCTTCTCAAAAATCTGTCTTGAGCACTAATGCGACAACCCACACGCAGTGAACATCTTCAGACATCATAGCTACAAACGGACCCGATACTGTCGACTGGAGTTAGCGAATACGATGTCATCATAGTCACGATCTTTGCAAAAGTAATAAATCTATCAAGAATAGTAGGAAACGGTTCACGTTGAAGTAACAGATAAGTAGTTATTAACATCGTACATAGATAATGAAGAGACGTCATTTACTTCGAGTGAGATGATCTTACAAGGGGAGGTCGCCAATTGTGAAATTCAGATTCGATTCATACTGCGCATAATAAAAGCTCATGGCCAGAGGTGTAATGTGGCAAAGCAACAAGATGCACTTCTCAGCCGTTGTCGAGAAAATCGACAGTTAAAAGAAACCGTTGCGGTGAAATTCTCTCGACAATTAATAGTTTTCTACAGCGTCGTGGCGCAGCGGTAAGCGCTCGGGTTCGTAATCCGAAGGTCACCGGATCGAATCTCGCGCCATGCAGTTTTTCTTTATTATTAGTTTTTTGTAATTCAAATGTATATATATATATATATATATATATATATATATATATATATATATATATAAAGTATTAATGAATTGCTTATGCATATTGGTGAAGGCGGATCGCTCTCCAATTGTACCGCCTCCATTTTTCCGTTTTTTTTAACAGGGTGTACCAAAGCTCTCCCGTCCGCACTGATTTTCGACAATGTTATAAGTTGCGCTAGGGACCGCATCTACCTTGTTTCGAAGTTAGCAGGCAACTACGCTGTTATGCGGCGGCTCGTTTCGGCCCATTCAACATCTGTCATTCAAGTGTAACGAGCGAGTAACGGAGTTTATATTTCATACCTGCCACAGCAAATTTGTGTTCGTGGGGTCTCTATTCTAATTCGAACGTTCGACTTACGCTATACGTATTCGTTTCGGAATATCGTTTCTACGTCTTCCGTTAACTATACGAGGTTAACATTATGAAGACAATTAATAACATTTGTGAAATACAACTTTGTTTGCGGAAAACATAATGATGTCGGCATTTTTTCAACGACAAACAACTTTCAACAACTTATTATATGCATAATTGTTGCAACTGATTGCCGGGAAATATATATATATATATATATATATATATATATATATATATATATATATATTTGAATTATAAAAAACAAATACTAAAAAAAAAAGGTTGCATAGCGCGAGATTCGATTCGGCGACTTTCGGATTACGAACCCGAGCGCTTACCGCTGCACCACGACGCTGTAGAGAATTTTTAATCGTAGAGAGTATCACCGCAACGGTTTCTTTTAACTGTCGATTTTCTCGACAACGGCTGAGAAGTGCATCTTGGTGCTTTGCCACATTACACCTATGGCCATGAGCTTTTGTTATGCGCAGTATGAATCGAATCTGAATTTCACAATTGGCGGCCTCCCCTTGTTAGAGGAATTTTGGGCAAAGTTCAAGCTGATTACTGTTCGCACTCAGGGCATATTCTGAGGACGACGGGAAATTCTTGTATACAGGGTGAATATTAATGAAACCGACAAACTGAAGGGACGGATTCCTGGTTGGCCAAAGATGGTGTTACATACGGCAAAGCTGATGGACAGGGTCAAGATGCAACACGGCTATACCAGAACAAGTACCCTCACAGACATCAACCACATCACACAAAATTTCAAACCCTTTTTTGGGCCCGTGTGTGATCAAGGGTCATTTTAGACAGATGAACGTGCATGGAATCAGAGGACTGTGGGTTCACTAAATTCTCTAGCTTCATTTATTTGTATAATTACTGGACGTATCAAGGCCGTCACCAGCATTTCACATGTAGAGTTTGACGTTCATACCTGCATCAGAATACTTAACAGTATGTATGGCTGGTATGCATGGCTGTTAATATATTTGTTTTTTTATTGTCATATGTATAACTACACTTGTTATGAACTTTGCTTCAGTCAGTTGAACTTAGTTGGTCACACCATTATTTTTTATTTGTAAAACGTCTAAATATGTAAAACAATCAGTGATCAAGATCGAACTTTACAAATCAGGTGCACTAAGATGATCGCGGACTCATTTACGGACTTTTTGTCGTCCGTTGACGAACTCATCACTCACGTTCTGTACATCTTAATGAAAAGATCATCATCATGTCGAAGCATCAGCAGCATAGATCTGCAGCCCCGAGACAAATAAAAATACTCATTATTCAGTGTCCATTGTGTATGTACAGTTTCTATACTACAGGGTCCACCAAAAAGAGCCCCACATTTCAAAATGTATTGCAAATATACAGAGAAAATACTGTAATTCACGAACATCAAATACTATGACATTTTACATTACCTGATTTAAAAATTATGTCCGGTAAATGGTGTTCTCTACTGTGGACGCTAAAGCTTTTCCCGGAAGAGGTCCACAGTTCTTCGTACCATGTCCGCCGGAATGGCAGCCACTTCCTGGGTGACTGCTTCCTTAAGTGCTTGCAAGTTTTGAATAATTGACGCTTTAAGAGCCCCTAAGGCGAGAATCACAGGGTGACAAATCGGGTGACGTTGAGTGCCAGGCGATGTCTCTTCGCCGTGAGAGAAGACGTCTCGAAAACAACTCTCTCAAAATGTCTAGAGAATGTCGAGAAGCGAGAACTGTGGCTCCATCTCTTTGTAATCAGGCTTCTCCCTCGTTCATGGTTCCAACACACTGGCTTAACTTGGCTCAGAGGAAGGTATCTATCAAGTGACAGTTGCGATATGAATTAACTGTCACCGTTACGCCATCTTCTTCGAAAGACATGCGAAAGCCATCATAAAATTCAGCAACAGGGCTGCAAACAGTCGCTCGATGGCTGTGAAGGGATCGCTGGTGAAGTTCCTGAGGGCATTCTGCACCACAGTAGTGGAGATTTTCTTTATGCATAGTGAGTGGGTCCAGGGGGAATGTTCTGAAGAATTTCTCACACAGTGCTCAGCGAGTATCAAATCTCTGTCGCTTAATTCTTCAGTAACTTACATTTCCTATGGGTGGGCGTGTAGATCTGTCTGCATAATTTTTCTTACAGTCCTAGCATACAATCCCAGGGCTGATAATTGTTTAATTGAAAGTGATGAATGCTTTGGAGACTGCAGGATGTACGCCACGTTTTTCTACCAGCAGCTCTTCTTTTCAGTGTAGAAACAGAAGTTATGAACATCAGAACTGATGTTCTGAACCTAAACTCGAATAGTTTTTCTGTCAGGAGCAGAATTATGTTGTCGAGGTTCACACCAAATGTGAAACTGAAAGGTAACCCTGGTGGGGACTGTCTAAATGATTGAGGTTGTAGGCTATATTTAGTGTACTAACAACATTTATTTTCCCAAAGCAGACATTAATTATGCTAAACAAGTTATACCGTAAAAAACTTGAGCCGCGTGTGGATCGTGTTCCCGCCATCATGTATTTTACAACCTGTTTTTAACGTACTTCCACCTCAAAACGTTAAGTTAAATTACTACGGGCACTGAGTTGCTTCTTTGCCTGGCCATGAACAGCGTTAGCAGCGCGTATCGATGTATCCCCTCTAGTAGTATCTTTACTCGACTGCTATGACTTCCCGGTCTTTGTTTGTCGTGGGGCAGTGTGGGTTGCGAGTTCGGGTCGGCCAGTCAGTTGGAACGCTGCTGGAGCGCAGTCCGGACCTGTCAGTTGGGGAGTTGCAATGCGGCACTAGTGTAGTCGCGTGGAGCAGCAGTGAGGTCTGCGTCGACATGGCTCGCCCGACCATTGCCGCCACGCATCACTTGAGCCGAGCCGCGGTCCTGGTGGATCGTCGGTCGGCGGCTGAGTGTGTGTGCATTCACTCCCGATTTGTCTTCGCGCGTGCTTAGTTACTGTTGCTTATCGTTCTGGTCTTCGTGCAAGTGTTTGTCAGGTTGTGGGTGTAGTTGGTGTTATTTCCTTTGAAAAGTTATTTTAAATGTTGTCAGCGTTCTGCCTCGGAGAGGTCAGTCATCTCATCGGGAGACGTCTAATTGGTTCTCTGAGCGCTTTCGGGCCCCTCCAATTAGCATCTTGTGGAACCTGGGCCGGTCCTTTCCTGGTGCAGGGATGTCGTTTAGCCTGTGGGCGTGTTCCCACTGCATGGTTGGGTCCGAGCCAGCATTTCCGCCGTCGCGTGTCTGGAAGTGAGTGGGAGACACATCAGTAGTGCAGTTGCGACGGAGCAACAGTCGCAGACAGTCGGTCGGTTGTTGCGGACGAGAAAAGTTATCTCCGCACGGTGCAGTCGGCTGGGGCTGCTGGCAGCCCTGCGCAGTGTCGCAGCATGTGTGGAGCTGTCCGATCGCTACGAGCTCCGTAGTTCACCGACCCAGCTGAGTAGTGGTTTCAACTACCCACCCACGTCCATTCGTGTAGTGGTGGTTTGTTTCGGTGGTTCGACGTTGGGGAGGTTTTCCTGTGAGCAAAACCGAGTGTTTCTACTCTGAAATTCAGCCTGCATGCGGTGCAGTTAATTATTTTTGTCGACTACAGTTTGAGTGCACCAGTGGAATTTTCTGTCTTGTGGCCGTTAGTTTTCCGGTTACCTGCTTTGGCCACTAACGTAATTTCAGGCAGCGTCCTGTTCTCACTGGTTGTCGCTGTCCAACAAGGTGTGGATTATCACGTTTGTAGCCTTTCCAGTTTGATTTCTCATGTACTGATTGACTAAAAGTAAGTCGTTGTGTTAGTCGGTCCTTGGCTGTCCCCTGGTTGGGTTCTGATGGATCAAGTATAGTTGGACTCACCACCCTAAGTGAACGATGGCAGACTGACCTCCCTGGAGGCTTCTGAATGCCACCAGCATTTAATTATCTGTTGTCAGCTACTTTTAATTTAAGTCTCATGGTTTTTTGTTTTTATTTTCTGAAAAATTTTATAAAATAGATTTTTAACTTATCTTCCAAGCTTAAAAGTTGGGGCCTTCTGCCTTTAAAAGATTATGATAATACATTACAAAATTTTGAAACTTAGTTGTGGTCTTCAGCCATTGGTATTGCACCATGCATATGTATGTTCTATCTGCTTAGCCTTAAGGCTTTTCACGTAGCCGTTGATACGTTTTTTATTTTATTTGATTGGCCTCTTTAATTGCATTTTAATCGTGTTGGTTTTTAAGATTTCTTGTTGTTAAACATTCTGGCCTTCGGCCTTTAAAAGTCTATGGTAATATATTCTAAAATATTGCAATTTAATAACCTTTACAACCAAAGAAGCACATAGCCGGAGCTTTACCTAATGCAACTCTTTTACCTAATGCAACTCTTTCACTGCTGAAGGCAGCCAAACCAGAAATCTTAACAAATCAACAAGATAAAAATCCAATTGAGGTAGCAATAAAATAATTAAAAAAAACAGCAATCATATGCAAAGTGCAATACAAATGGCTGAGGGCCACAATTAAATTTCAAAATGTTAAAATATGTTACAATAATCTTTTAAAGCCGGCTGAAGTGGTCGTGCGGTTAAAGGCGCTGCAGTCTGGAACCGCGAGACCGCTACGGTCGCAGGTTCGAATCCTGCCTCGGGCATGGATGTTTGTGATGTCCTTAGGTTAGTTAGGTTTAACTAGTTCTAAGTTCTAGGGGTCTAATGACCTCAGCAGTTGAGTCCCATAGTGCTCAGAGCCATTTGAACAATAATCTTTTAAAAGGTGATTTAAGACTACACTGGACAGAGACCCTGAGTGGCAGAGACAGCTTAACTAGTGGAGTGAGTCAAGTACTCTGGCCCTAAAAATGTGGATAACGCAATCTCCATTGATCTGGCGCTGAAGAGACCTTGACTGATCAAACTTACTGAAGTTTCTCTACATAGCTGCAGGTGAGAGCAAGTGGTGATTGAGAACTGGATGCCATGACAATGCTGCAGCTGTTTGCTTCATGCTGCAAAGTAACTTGTAGCTGTGACATGTGTGCAGCTGAGGTGAGACGTGGGGGCGGCACCTGTGAAGCGATCGCGGCCACGAAAGAAATCCCAAAATCTCACGGTCTAGCGATCAGACAGACAGATCGCAATTAGTCTCTGCAAGAGCCCTCATATCACGGTAGATTTCAGTGTGTGAGACACCCATTCGCTGGTCATACCAAGGACCAATTTGACTTACTTATTTGACAGGGCGCACAAGGATACCAAACGTCGAGACTGGTAAACCAAAAACGAATGAGTGTGCCGTCAGTAAATGAGTAATCCGAGACATTTGGAGTCACAATGTCAGTACAGTAAGTACTTCACCACAGGCTCCCCAGTCCAAACTACTCGAAAATGAAGTCAGTCTCAGGACAGCTCCCAAATACCAACCACACATGCCAGAGTTTCGACTAGAAGTCTCTACCAGACCAAAGTACTGCAACCAAGTACTTCAGACCATTCCAGAATAAAAATCCGTTTTCCCACAACGTGAACGGACGTTTTCACCGTCACCCCATCTTGAGCCAGTCACAGGGTTCTAGAGGATCTAATTCTCCCCTCCACACGACAGCACAAACTAGTATCGAACCAGAGAAGAGATAAGAAACCTGCATCTCTGGTAAAAAACAAAACTGCCAGATACTGGCTCTTTTAATTTTTTGCAGTGGGGAAAGATAATTTTTTCAAAAGTCGTGAGTTCCCACTGCAACAAGTGAACAATTAAATCTCAAAGATCTTTGTCTAAATCGCCAGTGCCTTGGAGCTTGTTAGTCCTAAATATGAGGTGTAATAAAGATTCTATCACCAAACGTTTCTCAGACGCCAGATTTTTCTTATACAACCAAGGTGGTCAGGGGAAGTGGTTCACTGACATATATGCACAATCAGCAAATATGAAAACAGGTGAATAGTTATTATGTGTGGCTCTGCACACAATGCCCAGTTTACAGCTCCACTGTGCAGACACGTTCCTTCAGAATGTCGCCCCAGCCTGAACTTCTGCTGGCACCAGTACAGGTGCCACGGTGCTGCTGGAGACCTGTCTCAACAAGGGCTGCCCTGTATGGCTGTGGGCCTGTCTGGCAAGATTTAATAAGGGATTGGTTCTCCACCAATTGCTTTCGACTCCCAACAAGCCATTTAGTCTAGCCCAAGGTGTGTCAGGTTGTAATGAAATCTATTATAATTTTCGGTATGAAAAAGTAGGTGAGATAGTAATCTATCCTCTCTCAAAACGCTTGCGGATTAGTAGTCAGAGATCCACTTATAGGAATATACTCCTCCACAATGAATGGGTGATGCTCACCTAGCCGAGCCATTATGCACTTACATAATTACCAATGTATCCCCAGCAAAGCTCATACAACGGCCTCTTATTATATGACAAGTGATTTTGTGGGGCTCTCTCTTTCCAGTTTTTTCCTCTTTTTCTTCTCCACAGTTCAGCAACCCCACGATGCAATGGAGTGGAACTGACCACCAGCTGATAGGTTGGTGCAGAAAACACAACTGTTCAAGTTGCAACACCAATGATCGCTGAGTAGAAACAAATATCAGATATTTGGGAGAAGGAGACACAGAGCAGGAGAGACAAACTGCCGACCCACAGCTACATGCTTCTGCTGTTTTCGCCAATACATGTAATTTGACCGCTAGCGGAAGGAAACATGGAAATGTGGAAGCAGATAGTGACCGCCATGCGGTAATAGGAGTGGAGGACATTAAACCTCGTGTTGAAGTGCAGTTAACAGACATGGTGTAGGATGAGTTATGCGGTACGGTGGGGTGTACCAATATTCATCATGAGTGAGTCTGACCCATCTCGTCCTCCTTTGGACATCTGACACTTTGACATCAGTGCGTCCATCACTTAGACACATGTGAAAACAACACTAAAGCTAACATTTGGGACACTTCCCTCGCTTTATATCATTTGTCTGTTATGAACTAGTGTGGTCTATATGATGCGTAATGGATTGCAACACATAGGTTGACTCACTGACAGCAGCGCTTGATTTGGAACACTACACTGTGGTACGCCGTAGCGGTATATCTGACGAAAAGGAAGTCAAATGGTTCAAATGGATCTGAGCACTATGGGACTCAACTGCTGAGGTCATTAGTCTCCTAGAACTTAGAACTAGTTAAACCTAACTAACCTAAGGACATCACAAACATCCATTCCCGAGGCAGGAGTCGAACCGGCGACCGTAGCGGTCTTGCGGTTCCAGACTGCAGCGCCTTTAATCGCACGGCCACTTCGGCCGGCAAAAGGAAGTCAGAACAGTAGATTTGTGATTCAGGCCTTCATCCATTAATTGTTCTGAAATATTGCTTGTGGTCTTCGGCCAACAAATAATTTTGAATTCTCTCTTAATGAGCCCTTCTGCCGTCAGTGTAGCTTGTGTTACAGTTAAATTTTTTTTAAATGATTCTTTTAAAAAATTATTTACTTAAATAAAGTGTATGTGTTTACTGTGCAACCAACGGTAACTAATTAGGACCCATCCACACATTTTCCTGCTTTCCCTAAGTCCCAGGTCTCTTGTGTCTTTGCCTGTGGATGCTTATTGTTTCCTCTTCTTTGTTCACTGACCTTCGGCATATCCAGACTGGCGGCAACCTGCAACTTGTTGCGTCCTATAGCGTATTCCCCTTCTTTTCGGGACCAGAAGCTTCCATTGCGCACTCGTCAGGACCTGCAGTGACCTCCCATCCACTGGGAGTGGCAGTAGCAACAGCACCATGGGATCTTGTAGCACACCTGACCAGAATGTTGGAGCAGGACAACAAGTTGTTATTAACAGGAGTCCCACACGTTGATCTGTGCACGAAGACACCAAGCCAGTCCTCAGATCTCAGAGAAGTTGTACTGGGGTTCTTAGGCCAGTGGTGAAGGTCAGTACCTAACTCAAATATAAGCACCATCCCATAATATTCTAGTGTTACTGCAAGGACAGAGTGTTGATGAGGTGTATGAGAAGCTGCCGGTTCCTTCTAGTGTTCTATTACTTTTCAGTTCAACCCACAATTTCAAAGCTAGGACTTCAAAGTACTTAAGCATTGGTATAGAAGAGTGAACAGATAATGACCGGTGAGTTCTGTGGTTCGTTGAAAATAAACTGAGTTAGATCAAAAATGGCTCTGAGCACTATGGGACTTAAAAGCTGAGGTCATCAGTCCCCTAGAACGTAGAACTACTTAATCCTAACTAGCCTAAGGACATCACAGACATCCATGCCCGAGGCAGGATTCGAACCTGCGACCGCAGCCGTCGCGCGGTTCAAGACTGAAGCGCCTGGAACCGCTCGGCCACCGCGGCCGGCTACTGAGTTGGAATGCGATGAATTTTGTTGCACAGAACCCTACCTCAGTCAACATATGACCTCTGAGTATTGTTCATCGCGTTCACCACAGATCTAATTTGCTGTCCTAACACATCTAAAAGTTCATTCTACGACAGCGCACCACTCATTGTGAGAGGGGTCATCAGTCCCCTAGAACGTAGAACTACTTAATCCTAACTAGCCTAAGGACATCACAGACATCCATGCCCGAGGCAGGATTCGAACCTGCGACCGCAGCCGTCGCGCGGTTCAAGACTGAAGCGCCTGGAACCGCTCGGCCACCACGGCCGGCTACTGAGTGGGAATGCGATGAATTTTGTTGCACAGAACCCTACCTCAGTCAACATATGACCTCTGAGTATTGTTCATCGCGTTCACCACAGATCTAATTTGCTGTCCTAACACATCTAAAAGTTCATTCTACGACAGCGCACCACTCATTGTGAGAGGGGTCATCAGTCCCCTAGAACGTAGAACTACTTAATCCTAACTAGCCTAAGGACATCACAGACATCCATGCCCGAGGCAGGATTCGAACCTGCGACCGCAGCCGTCGCGCGGTTCAAGACTGAAGCGCCTGGAACCGCTCGGCCACCGCGGCCGGCTACTGAGTTGGAATGCGATGAATTTTGTTGCACAGAACCCTACCTCAGTCAACATATGACCTCTGAGTATTGTTCATCGCGTTCACCACAGATCTAATTTGCTGTCCTAACACATCTAAAAGTTCATTCTACGACAGCACACCACTCATTGTGAGAGGGGTCATCAGTCCCCTAGAACGTAGAACTACTTAATCCTAACTAGCCTAAGGACATCACAGACATCCATGCCCGAGGCAGGATTCGAACCTGCGACCGCAGCGGTCGCGCGGTTCAAGACTGAAGCGCCTGGAACCGCTCGGCCACCGCGGCCGGCTACTGAGTTGGAATGCGATGAATTTTGTTGCACAGAACCCTACCTCAGTCAACATATGACCTCTGAGTATTGTTCATCGCGTTCACCACAGATCTAATTTGCTGTCCTAACACATCTAAAAGTTCATTCTACGACGGCGCACCACTCATTGTGAGAGATGGAGGTCGAAACATTTATCTGCGACACTCCAAAGCTACAAACTTCAAGAAGTTAAGGGGACACCCGTAATTTTGAGAGGAATACACTCTGAATTCCGTGCATACAAGAAAGCTCTATTTGCTGAATTCTTCAGTGGCGTGAAGATAAAGAAAGAAACAGTTGATTGCTTTGATGTAGTGCACTCCATGTTTTAGCAGTTGTATACAGATATGTATTCTACCGAAAACTGTGTACTTTTTCTTCATACCTCTCATAGTATTATTGCTACCAGTAAACTCTAGAGCAGTGTCTAGAATACCACAGAAGCACCAAGCTGTCAGAATCACAACACACTGTTTTTATTGACACGCGAGCGTGTGTGTGTGTGTGTGTGTGTGTGTGTGTGTGTGTGTGTGTGTGTGTGTGTATGTGTATGTGTGTGTCTGTATACATATATACAGTACAAAAGCCGAACCCAGATGTAGTCATGGCAAGGTGCGTGAAGCATCCTCGACACAAAGAGTTTGTTGTAGCAACTGCTCTATTGATGTTGCGGAAGAAGAGTAGACGAAAAAAGAATGGAAAACTGCTACCGTATAACATCTGGATGGTAACTGTAGTTCCATCTACCTGCAGCAAGAGCAACATTCTCATGTCACTACTAGGACTCCCAAGTGGAGTCCGCTTTGCCCATGTATGTGTTTTACACAAATCGCGTTGCCCATGTATATGTATTACACAAATCGCTACTTCAGCCCAGGTATCAGCTGCTGCAATAATACTGCAACGTGTCTATGACATCACACACGTGGCAATCAGTCATAGCTGTGAAATATCTCCGCTAGAAAAAGCGAAGCCTAACACAATGTCAATATAGGATGAAGTTGCTGAGGAAAACCAATCTCAAATCCCTCGATATATCTGTTTATTCGTCATCTCGGTGTAAACTTATTTTATTTGCGTGCAGCACATTTCGAATTGTGTAGGTATTGTTGAGGAATAATGGAAACCTCATTATAGACTTCAAAAGACAGTTTAAAATTATAGCACATATATGAAGCTCAGGTAGGAACTCACATGTCATTCAGTGAATTTGTAAAGATATATGAAGATTGCTGGAATAACAAAGAGAATGGGTATCGTGTTATTGATATAACAAGAAAATTTAGTGGTGGTAGCTATAACGACACTTGAGGGACTTTCTACACATACAGCTACGAAAGAGGTGGGTGTGTTAGTATACACTGTGACATGGACAAGTTGGCACACATCTTGGACACTCCACCTCAGAGGATGGATATATATAGACTATAATTCGTAGATGGAAAATTTCAGTGTAGCGAACGTAAAGCTAAGGATCTAGAGACGTAGGCTTAGACCATTCTGCGACTAATCAACAAATTATATACTAGGTTTACTCACCTTGAAAAGAATGTAAACAACTGATCTGTAGTGGCTGATAGAACTGGATGGAATGTATATAAGATGCACACTACGAAGGAGTAGGTTCCGTGTGTAACAAGTTGTCGACTATGCATAAGCTCTTCATGTCATGGAAGGCTATTCAAGAGTTGTTACGGATGCTAAGGTTACGACATTTGGATCGAGAGAGCCACTGTAAGAAATCCTTAAACCAGTTACTGAAACTCTTGATCAGCTCACCGAAATTACACAACAATTACGGAATTTAATTACCCATCACAGCGATGTTAGGATAGACAAGACACCCATTGTGAGTGATGAAAATACTTACATGTGGGGCATGCAGCCAATAAGTTTAAAAGAAGATCAGTAAAGAAAACTGGTAGGGAATTTCAAAGAACCACTGGTCTAATGGACCTCATTTTCTAAATCCCACAAACCGTAAATTTTTCACCTAAAGATGCGGAGATGTATGGTGAAATACAGCAATTGGCTGGTTTACATACGAAAGGGAAAGCAGTGCAGTGCGCAATGCAGAATCCTTATAATGATTCCATTAGATGCTCGATATAGTATTGGATATCATATTGACATCCAGCATAACAGAGTCAGCAATTGATCCTTGCAGGATACATACCATGACGATCCCAACGAGCTTACAGATTGACTATGACTGCTCATGGCATTAGCTGCTGCTGGTACTACTGTTCTTCGAATGAGATTGTTTCACTAATATCGAAGTTTAGACAGAGAAGTATAATAGGATAAGTGTGGAAACAGTAGTTCGAGAACATCACAAACCTGCATGCAAAACATACCTTAGTAGGCTTGTTCTGATTAAAGGTTTGGATGACTTATGGCAGGCTAATCTTGTAGATATGCCACAATATTCACACGTGAATAATGGATTCAATTACTTTTTAGTGGTCATTGTCAAATATTTTAAATTCTACTGGACATTAATCATTAAAACAAAAAGAGCAGAGATGTCACATTAGTATTCGTGCATTTGTGGCAGACCAGGTCAAATAGAAAAAGGAAACCTCCAAACTGATCGCGGCGGAGAGATTGAAGTCGGTATTTCAAGAACGTGATGCAGTGGTATAAAACAGTTGAAGCTGGTGCAGTCTGCATTGTTCCCAAATGTGTGCCAGGTTGGTGGCCTCCCTGAATGGTCCCCCGAAACCTTCTCCAGATTTGGGTGGGTGTGGCAAGATCACACTGAAGACCTCATCAAACCACTCCACGCACCTCACTCACTTCATCTCCCCCCCCCCCCTCCCCCGACTTCTCCCCTACTCCTACATCTCTTCTCCTCCCTCCATCACTTGTGAGTCGCAGGGAAAAGAATGAGTCTGTCCTGAGTTACTGGATGTTAAGGATGTAAGGTACTGTCTTGGGAATTGGGGCATTGTGTTCGCTTATTAATATATGTATTATCCTGTTGGAAGAATTTACTAAATTCTGGTGGGAAACGCAAATTAACAATTAATCTACAGCCATACTGTTTGAAATTAAGATATGCACAACTGCTTGGATACCCCCAGATGTTGCTACTACATTTACACCATGTGATCAAAAGTAACCGAACTCCTGGCTCAAAATGACTTACAAGTTCGTGGCGCACTCTATCGCTAATAGTGGAATTCTATATGGTGTTGGCCCACTCTTAGCCTCGATGACAGCTTTTGATCTCGCAGACGATCAGTATGGTGCCGGAAGGTTTCTTGGCGAATGGCAGTTCACTCTTGTGCTACACGGGAGTAAACAATGTTATTACTTTGTCAAGACCCGTCTGATATCAAAGTCCGCGAAATATTTTAGTGAGCCACTCAGATTAACTGTATTCTTTATCTGTGATGCTTATAAAGTATTACAATATCCTTTCCAAGTATAAAATGTATGCGACAATATGTCAGTAACGTTAAAAAGAGCAGTGCTTACATTTTGGTTTCCAAACCATCATTGCGAGCTCTAAAGCAAGTACCATAATGCTATTTTCACGCCTAAAGACATATGGGCTGCTACAAATACAGGTAAATGTCTTACACAGTATTAGAATGAGAACCTAACACTATCTACATAAATAGTTATAAACCAGTCTTATATAACTTGAAGTCAAACAGAAACGAGACGGATGGAAACAAAGTAAGTAAACTATTTTTAAGAAAGTAATCGTCACAGCTATTAATTAATTTATCCCGCTGTAAGACCAAACGTTCAATTCAATCGTGGAAACATGTTGGAGGTTGCCTACGGAACCATGACTATACCCAGGTATGTACGTGTTAGTCAAAAGAAAAGAGACGGTCACGAATATCTTCCTTCCTTGCTCCAAAAATATGGAGATCATATGTGGAGAGATCAAGACTGTGTGCAGGCTGTGCTTCTAGCGAAACTTCCATCAGCTTGGGGAGGGAACATCTGTATTCGACTAGAAAATTCGGATACAGCGACAAGTCACTGTGGATGTCAAGCTAATTTGTACCATATTCTTTGCCCACTTGCGGTATATACTGCTCACCATCATCAGCAGCTACACATTGGGCTTCATCTTTCAATTAGACGGTTTATACATCAAACAGCCATTGGAAACATCCAAATGGCAGAGTCAGTCACGTGTCATGGTCGCAGATATTGCTTACATCTAAGTAAATGATGTAACTCAGCTCGTTAGATGTCGTGTCCACCTCTTCACTCATTCATGCACACCCTAGAATTTTTTCAAAAATGTCTGCAAGGAAGCATGCATCAGTCTTCCTGTACAGTTCAGCATATCACTGTAAATCAGAGCTGTTGAACTCCTGCCAAATATTCACTGTGTGCCTATACTCTTCGTAACTTATCGTAGCGCCAGTGAGTTTGCTGATGAACAGGGTTGTCTTGGGCAGTGTGCATTCATGCAGGCTCTCCATCACATCCAGGTATTCGTTCTGGAAGACCTCATCCTTCGTCACAAGCTGAAACTTTGCGTCATCAGGTTATGCAACTCTGATGATAGGCAAATCTAATTGGTATGATTTGCTTGAAGAACGAAATGTATTTTTGTGCATTCTCTGTTATGACACTGACCACATTATTCTTCATCTAGGTTCACCCGAGTGCTCAACAAGAAGTTGAACATCATATCCGCTGACATTAAAGAAGAAGGGTATGTATCATGACATCAGGCATCTGAAAGTGCATTCACTGAGAGCCGCAAAGCTGAACTTCGACGTTAGATGACCGTGGCTTCCGTGAGGAATTTCCGGTTTTCTGTCCAGTGGCAGATCACAAATATGACAGGTAACTGTCTGCTTGTATAAGGGATTATGTTCTTCAATTTCATCATTAGAATGATTTCACCACAAAGGGATCAACGCTCAGCGTTAGTTTTTAAGCTCAGTGAACGATCATCTCCACAGATTATCGCCATAGTATTACTCGAATATGTTACACTGGAGACATGTGGGCATCCAGCTTAACACACTGCTGAAAAA
This sequence comes from Schistocerca serialis cubense, assembly GCF_023864345.2. Lineage (NCBI taxonomy): Eukaryota > Metazoa > Arthropoda > Insecta > Orthoptera > Acrididae > Schistocerca > Schistocerca serialis. The sequence continues at coordinate 735,915,058 of NC_064643.1, read as the reverse complement.
GAGTATGTGTATTTTTGTGAAAGTGATGTGAAAGGTACTGGAATAAACTTCACAAATCATTTACATATTTTTGAAAATACTCACACTCAGTGAGAAAGCTGATCTATCTACAACAAAAACGCCTTTCCAGCTAGCTTTTACACAAATGCTCAGAAAGTAGGATGGACATTAGATATATTACATGAATGTGTATGATATGCATTTTCTGGATAATTTCTACCACAAATTAGAAAAGATCATGTAAAGCAACACTATCCGCCATTCTTGTACACACGCCGTTATAGAGGCACACACACTAATTGGATCAAAAGAATGTGGTGTAAACGGCTGAGTGCCGAAGCAAGCTCTTTATTCTCAGCTCACTATGATGCTCTCAGCAGGAATTCCGTATCACTTTGCAACTGACTCACTCTGTAATATCACGCTCTCATTCCCCCAAATTTATATAATTTCTTTCTCCACTAAATTACTGCCTTCTTTTGGGGACTGCGTCAGCACACAGTGTATATTTGCTTTACATGTGATGATGAAATACCTCTGGTTGTTGATGATTACGAAGCTCCCCTTCCATCACCGCTTGAGAAGCACAAATGAAGGTTACCAGATCTGGCATCCTGCATTGGTATCAAATTGGTTCAAATGGCTCTGAGCACTATGGGACTTAACATCTATGGTCATCACTCCCCTAGAACTAAGAACGACTTAAACCTAACTAACCTAAGGACATCACACAACACCCAATCATCACGAGGCAGAGAAAATCCCCGACCCGCCGGGAATCGAACCCGGGAACTCGGGCGTGGGAAGTGAGAACGCTAGCACACGACCACGAGCAGCGGACATTGGTATCACAAATACAGAACAAGAAGATCGTATCCCTGAGAGCATCAGGCACCACAGATTAGGCTGATGCAGCTACGTGATGTAGATAGTGTTCATAAGCAGGATGGACTTCACTACTCTTTCTGCTGCAATACCCTGGATGTTGCTATGGTGATCGATCGTAAACCAAGAACAACAAATGTCATAGGCCAGTCAGGAAGAATAATGTCGCATCTTGAGGCGACCGCAGAAAATAAACCACAATCGATAGTCCGTGCCAGTTCGATGACCCAGGCTGAGACTACAGGGCTGCCATCTACAATGTTGGTGACTACAGAGAGGAGACACAACAGTGACCACCGCGAGTGTGATGATGTGGGCTTTGTTGATGAGAGGACCACATGCAGTAGCCAGTTTGACGTTATGGGCTGGAGTGGTGATAATAATGATGATGATGACTACACATCATGAATGCTCAAGTGCTGAGACAATGGGGTTACTACATGTGATGTTCTTGGCTGTCAGTTCGATGATCTACGCTGTGGTGATGGTAATGAGAACATAATCATTAGCAGTGCAATGAGTCGGCCTTCAGAGAGCTCAAATACTTGTGCAACTGAAGCAGTGGGCTTCGTAAGTATTGCATACATGATCATACTTGCAGCAGAAATGGACGTCCACCACTGATATAATTCCTGATACTTGTGTTGCTGTTTAACAATGTTAATCAGGAATTTTATCCACTTCTTATTTCCATCACTTGGGATATTACGCTTTTACTGCGACATTTCCATAAAACATTAACATCTTTGGCTGTAATGTCATCAAGTGAGTCTTGAAGAAATAAGAAAAAAAAACACACATCATGAAAGCTCTATGCAAGCCTATATTATTATTATTTGTAGGGTAAGTATTAATATGTATCCAATTCTCAACAACTGGCATAATTCCCCAGAGGTCCTGGTTAGATAATAGTGTTAAGACCGAAGGTAGATCGCTGTCTATAGCACCTATAGGAAAAGGAACATGTAAGCATTGCTTACAAGTGTGAAATAAAGAATGAAGACATACTCAAATAAATATATCTAATTAGGTTTATCTTCATGAAAACTGTACATCAGGAAACTTATGCTTCATTGTCATCGTTTAACTCACACATATGTGTGAAAGCATATTATAATTATTGTCATTGTATTTTTCTTTAGTTAAGCTTAGCAAATTGACTCTACAAATTATCCCTATTCTCGTCGATGACAATTCGTCTCAAAAGGAGCTACTCGCCGCAGACCGACTCGTGTCCACCACTAGCTTGTGTGTTCCAACCAGCTCATGCCGATGAAGCAACCACCATCTTGTGCATATCACTGATGTGTAAATAATAGTTCATCTCGACACATTCTAACTGGCCGAGTTTTGCAAATATGGTACGACTGTTGCGTGATATTTTGTGATAAAGAAGCAGGCTGTGTGCATATATGTGATTTTGGGAACTTAAACCACACTATAGCGTTCTTTGCACTAATGCAAGTGCAATGAATGTAAGATTCACAGCTGCATAAATACACATCCCGAACCACAACACAGCATTCACAGTATTGAGAGTGCTATGTGTGCAATATCGCTAGAAACTATCAAAGGGCATTGTTATCAAATGATGTCCCACCTTTACACACATTATGGACACATAGGCCTGTCAGTGCAGAGCACGGAGTCTAAGAAAATTGTTCACTTTCTAGAAATGGCATATACGTCAATTCATATCTAAAATGTTTGGAATGTATCGTATAACGAGAGGCGCACTATGGAGCATGTCAGAGGACTGCCAAGTACCATTTTCCATAACCACACTGTATAGATTACATTATTTTGTCAATTCTTCGTAAGCATCATAGGCAACAGCTCGAGCCTATAAGTAGGGTGATCGATCAGAAACCAAAAGAAACTAGAGATAAATTAGTAGCGGGTGGCGAAGCTGGTCTGTAAGAATCTGTTGTTGTTGTTGTTGTTGTTGTGGTCTTCAGTCCTGAAACTGGTTTGATGCAGCTTCCATGCTACTCTATCCTGTGCAAGACTCTTCATCCCCCAGTACCTACTGCAACCTACATCCTTCTGAATCTGCTTAGTGTATTCATCTCTTGATCTCCCTATACCATTTTTACCCTCCACGCTGCCCTCCAGTACTTAATTGGTGATCCCTTGATGCCTCAGAACATGTCCTACCAACCGATCCCTTCTTCTTGTCAAGTTGTGCCACAAAATCCTCTTCTCCCAATTCTATTCAATATATCCTCATTAGTTATGTGATCTACCCATCTAATCTTCAGCATTCTTCTCTAGCACCACACTTCGAAATCCTCTATTCTCTTTCTGTCTAAACTATTTGTCGCCCATGTTTCACATCCATACGTGGCTACATTCCATACAAATACTATCAGAAACGACTTCCTGACACTTAAATAAATACTCGGTGTTAACAAATGTCTCTTCTTCAGAAACTCTTTCCTTGCCATTGCCAGTCTACATTTTAAATCCTCTCTACTTCGACCATCATAAGTTATTTTGCTCCCCAAATAGCAAACGTCCTTTACTACTTTAAGTGTCTCATTTCCTAATCTAATTTCCGCAGCATCACCCGACTTAATTGGACTACATTCCACTATCCTTGTTTTGCTGTTGTTGATGTTCATCTCATACCCTCCTTTCAAGACACTGTCCATTCCGTTCGACTGCTCTTCCAAGTCCTTTGCCGTCTCTGACAGAATTACAATGTCATCGGCGAACCGCAAGGCTTTTATTTCTTCTCCATGGATTTTAATACGTACTCCAAATTTTTCTTTTGTTTACTTTACTGCTTGCCCAATATACAGATTGAATAACATCAGGGAGAGGCTACATCCTTGTCTCACTCCCTTCCCAACCACTGCTTCCCTTTAATGTCCCTCGACTCTTATAACTGCCATCTGATTTCTGTACAAATTGTAAATAGCCATTCGCTCCCAGTTGTTTACCCCTGCCACCTTCAGAATTAGAAAGAGGGTATTCCAGTCAACATTGTCAAAAGCTTTCTCTAAGTCTAGAAATGCTAGAAACGTAGGTTTCCCTTTCCTTAGTCTAGCTTCTAAGATAAGTCGTAGGGTCAGTATTGCCTCACGCGTTCCTACATTACTACGGAATCCAAACTGATCTTCCCCGAGGTCGGCTCCTATTAGTTTTACCCATTTGTCTGTATAGAATTCGCGTTAGTGTTTTGCAGCTGTGACGTATTAAACTGATAGTTCGGTAATTTTCACATCTGTCAACACCTGCTTTCTTTGGAATTGGAATTATTATATTCTTCTTGAAGTCTGAGGGAATTTCGCCTGTCTCGTGCATCTTGCTCACCAGATGGTAGAGTTTTGTCAGGATTGGCTCTCCCAAGGCTGTCAGTAGTTCTAATGGAGCGTTGTCTACTACCGGGGCCTTGTTTCGACTTAGGTCTTTCAGTGTTCTGTCAAACTCTTCACGCAGTTTCATATCTCCAATTTCATCTTCATCTACCTCCTCTTCCATTTCCATAATATTGTCCTCACGAACAACGCTTCTGTATAGAGCCTCAATATATTCCTCCCACCTTTCCGGTGTCCCTTCTTTGCTTAGAACTGGGTTTCCATCTGAGCTCTTGATATTGATGCAAGTGGTTCTCTTTTCCCCAAAGGTCTCCTTAATTTTCCTGTAGGCAGTATCTATCTTACCCCTCGTGACATAAACGTCTACATCCTTACATTTGTCCTCTAGCCATCCCTGCTTAGCCATTTTGCACCTCCTGTAGATCTCATATTTGAGACGTTTGTATTCCTTTTTGCCTGTTTCATTTTCTGCATTTTCACTTGCTGCATTTTTGTATTTTCTCCTTTCAGCAATTAAATTCAGTATCTCTTCTGTTACCCAAGGATTTCTACTAGCCCTCGTCTTTTTACCTACTTGATCCTCTGCTGCCTTCACTATTTCATTCCTCAAAGCTACCCATTCTTCTTCTACTCTATTTCTTTCCCCCATTTCCGTCTATTGTTCCCTTATGCTCTCCCTGAAACTCTATACAATCTCTGGTTTATTCAGTTTATCCAGCTCCCATCTCCTTTAATTCCAACCTTCTTACAGTTTCTTCAGTTTTAATCTACAGTTAATAACCAATAGATTGTGGTCAGAGTCCACATCTGCCCCTGGAAATGTCTTACAATTTAAAATCTGTTTCCTAACTCTCTTTTTTACCATTACCTTTTAGTATCTCCAGGTTTCTTCCATGTATACAACCTTCTTTCATGATTCTTGAAGCAAGTTTTAGCTATGTTTAAGTTATGCTCTGTGTAAAATTCTACCAGGCGGTTTCCTCCTTCATTTCTTAGACCTAATCCATATTCACTTACTACGTTTCCTTCTCTTTCTTTTCCTACTTTCGAATTCCAGTCACCCATGACTATTAAATTTTCATCTCTTTTCACTACCTGAATAATTTCTTTTATCTCATCATACATATCATCAACTTCTTCATCATCTGCAGACCTAGTTGGCACATAAACTGGTACTACTGTATTAGGCGTGGGCTTCGTGTCTGTCTAGGCCACAATAATGCGTTCACTATGCTGTTTGTAGTAGCGTGCCTCCACTCCTATTTATTCTTCATTATTAAACCAACTCCTGCATTACCCCTATTTGATTTTGTTTTTATAACCCTATATTCACTTGACCAAAAGTCTTATTCCTCCGGCCACCGAACTTCACTAATTCCAACTATATCTAACTTTAACCTATCCATATCTCATTTTAAATTTTCTAACCTACCTGCGCGATTCAGGGATCTGATATTCCACACTCTGACCCATAGAACGCCAGTTTTCTTTCTCCTGATAACAACGTTCTCCTGACTAGTCCGCGCCCGGAAATCCGAATGGGGGACTATTTTACCTCCGGAATATTTTACCCAAGATGCCGCCATCATCATTTAATCATACAGTAAAGCAGCATGCCCTCGGGAATAATTACGGCTGCAGTTTCCCCTTGCTTTCAGCGATTCGCAGTACCAAAACAGCAAGGCCATTTTGGTTAGAGTTACAGGGACAGATCAGTCAATCATGCAGACTGTTGCCCCTGAAACCACTGAAAAGGCTGCTGTCCCTCTTCAGGAACCACACGTTTGTCTGGCGTCTCAACAGATACCCCTCCATTATGGTTGCACCTACGGTACGGTTATCTGTATCGTTGAGGCACGCTAGCCTCCCCACCAACGGCAAGGTCCATGGTTCATGGGGGATGGGGGGGGGGGGGGTAAGAATCTAAATTTAAAAAAAATTAATTCTTCTTTTCTAAACATACTTTTGTCAGAGGTTGAAATGTATAATTTGATCTCATTTCACAAACTTAGAGTGCACTACAAATTTCTGAGGCTTGGAGCTCATACACGAGCAGCAATTTCTGGCCACGTATCCGCCATCATTCCATGTCACATCATCGAAGTCTAGGTGAAATATTTGTGACAGACAAACGTAAGTCAAAGAATGTATAGTAATGGATGGATGCTGTGTATATTCACTGAATAAACGATATCAGTAGCAACTTGTCCGCCATACTGAGCATCATCTCAGGTGTTCGCAGCAGTCCCATGAGCATTGCAAACATCAACCAGGCATCGCAGCTATATTATCTATCCCAATAACCGTTTTCCTGGCCACGCTTTGGTGGAAAAGGTATGGTTGTGTCCGAGCCCCATTACGCGTGTATACACACTCAGCCACACACACAGCCATTCACACTATGCCACATGCATACTATGCTTTTGGACTAATATGTTGACTAATTAAGCTTTATTCCTGAATTAAAACAAATTATTTGTATTTACATAGCTTTAATAACCCGCCCGTGACCTGTGGCAAATCAGTTACCACTGAAGCTAACCATTAAGCTGAGCCCAGAACTGCAGCAGCACAGAGTGAGTCTCACTGACTGACTGAGCTAAAACAGAGAAAGCGAGTGAGCACATTTGAGGACGCCATCGGATGACCCAAATGTAGCCAACGAAGCACACACATGAGTCAATGGTGAGGAAACAGGCACCAGGTAGCAAGCATGGAAGAGGACAGCCAGTAGATTGGCAGGTAGGCAGCCAACCCGTCGCCTCACCTGCATGTCTGTTTGTGCTTGCATGCGGTCGTAAGATGAGGTTAAGTTTAAAACGTTGTCCTCACTTACTACTGTGTCTGAAAAAAAATCTTTCTCAAGTTATGGTGCGCGAAGTTCTTTGCATTCGAGGACGAATGCCATAAATATTTTAAATTTTTCTGTTAATCTTAACCCACAAATTGAAGTCTTCTTTTTCGATATCACTTTTCCTAATGTGTCATATTCAACACTTTCTGCTTCAGGACCTTATTTACCCACAAATATATCTCTACAAATTATGCCACAACTAAAAGTCACCAACAATTAACGACATTTAGATTTTAAATTTTTTTAGTATCAGTTAAAGTACCAGCCCCCTCCCCAATCCCTTCGTAATGCCCATTATGGGAAATGCGTTAGTACTGCTTAATCTGATCTCTCCGCCACACCTTCACATCTCTCCATGACGGATCTAAGACTGGCTCCTCTGCCAAATAAAAAGATCAAATGCTTCGATTGTTAATACATGACAAAGAAATTTGTTTCATTATGACCATCCTTGGTCCCATTATTCAAGCCTAGAGAAGTTCTGAGATGAGTGTTAACAACAACGTTATCCATACGAAGAATGTGCGAGACAGTGAAGTTCGAGTCACCCACCTGGCTAAATAATCAAATGTCAAGTTTGCGCTCATGAAAAATTCTGACCCTGCGTTATCTGTATCAGACCAAGCAAGTAATGTCTGAACTACAAAAAAACTCACACAACAGCCAGAGGTCCCAGCTCAGTTATCAAAACAGCTGCGTTCGCTGATAGTGAGCAATCGACTCACAAAAGACTCCGTCTACTCTATCGATAGCAAGTTCGTCAATAAGATAAGCACCAAGATCTGTGTTACAACTTTCTGAGCTTAGACTCAAATCATCATATAAATCAATATGTGACTGGAGAGAAGGCTCCAAAAGAGCCTCACACTCTCGAAACATACGTCTGCTTGAGCATCCCAATCGTAACGAGTGTTTTTACCTGTTAACGCACAGAGTTGTGGCGTAGCGAAAATTTCCAAATTGGTAAATCTTTTATACAATTTATTATTACCAACCATGTATGAATGGCCTCAATATTATCTGGTTCATGCAGATTCCCCGAAGCAGCCCTGGTATGTCCGAGAAATTTCCCCTGGGTCTTATCAAACTCTTACTTCTCTGGTTTACAACGGCACTATACTTGTTGATTGTAACCAGAAGTAGGTGCAAAATCTTATTACTTTCTTCCAGTTATCTCGAGAATTTATATGTTGTTAACAGAAGTAGTCAAACTCTTTCACCACTTTACTGGAAGGATGCCATTAAAGACTCTAATCAAAAGAGCCAAACAGCCACCCGAAGTGCAAATTGCGAGCTTTATATAAAGGACTGTACAAGAAATTACGATTTTTCGACATGAAGGATGAGACTCAATTTGGCAAGAGGTAAATCCTAAATTAGTAGTAGGCAAGACCTTAACACCACGACTTTTTGCAGCAGCTTATCTAATGTCAGTTCCCTATCAATTTATGCTACAAAAATCGTACTTATGTGCCTAAAATCCAACACCACCTGAAACTATCTTTTTCCTTTGTTTGCTGTATAAATTGATAGCAGCCTCTATCTTAGCCACAACCCTCCCTTTACAAAGCAATACAACAGGATATGGAAAGAACGTTTTCCTTGTTTATTAACCACAAATCGCTAAGAAAAAGCTTTAATTGTCCCAGAATGCTCGGAAAAAACTGAACGAAACAGTCAGAATAATTTTCATTCACTACCTTGTCTGCGTCCTCAGTACAATCAACCGGCCTTCATATTTCTTGTAATGTACAGTCATCTCAATGACGATCTAGTACTAAAATTTCAGAAAGAGAACCCTCACCTATAATAGATCTTCACTCAAATGACAATTCAGACGTGTTGAGAAATTTAAGATGATTCAACTCTTCCCTGTAATCGCAAACGAATTTTAACGCATCGCTTTTGTAAGTCAAACTCATCTCGCTTCTACCCAATATCTTCACTGCTTGGGGCATCCTCAAAAATAATCCATCCCTAAAAATCTCAGAATAATCACAAGGTTCACATGAAAACTAGCACCATGGCGAAGGAATTCTATATGCACTTGTCTCTTCACCACAACATTTTTTTCCCAATAGGTGCCCCATTCGCAGAATTCCACATAAAGGAACGGTAGGCCACGAACCTACAACTCCACATGTCTGAAACACCGACTAACTTCTCATAGGTACCTGGCTACCTGTAACCAAAGCAAAAGAAAAAGTGATTTCATTAATATTTATTCGAAGCATTGGACTAACCAAAGATTTCATGTTTTCCTAACTTTCATTAAACGAAGTACCCTCGCCGCTACAAAATTCGATGCAATCAATTGTTCATAGCTACCGTTTGCCAAATTTACAGTATCTGAATGTGCAGCTGGTGGCAGTGGTTCATCACATGGCTGTAGGCATTCTAGATGTATGTTTTTCCTCAGATCAACTGATTCCATCTCCAAATAAAGCGGACGTTAATCTCTGTCATCCCACTAATTCCTACTAATTCGATTGCGACAAACCATCTACAGTCCTAAGGGTATTACGCCTCTTTTGAAGTTGTTTCATTGCTGAAATTGGGTATAACTTCTCAGTGCCTCCCTCAACAATTGTTACTCTCACTCAGGTACTAATTATGTTACCTAATATCATAATTTGTACTCTCATGTAGACTCAAATCAAGAAAAGAGAACTGATTGTTCTCATGCTTTATGTAGTGTAGACAACTTTGAAAATCCTCAACGTAAACATGAAGCAATTTTCATAAGACATATACGAATGAATCCAGAAAGACGTTAATCGTTCCATAGAAATAGATTCTTAAAAGATATTTTTAAAAAATTGTACAGGTTATTGAAAGATAAAGGATTCAAATTTTTCATTATCCAGATACAATGTTTGTCTCTGTCTTATTCTGCCTCATAGCAATAAGTGGAAGCAACAAATGTTGAAAAAGCTCAAAAGAAAGACAGTTGGTAGCTGAAGTGCACATACACATTGGCCAGTGGCCACATACAAAGTCAATCAGATGAGCAGCTCAGCAAGTTTGAGGAACAGAGATCAAGTTGTTCTACGTAAGAATAACGATGAATACTACCTGATGTGTTTCTAATACCTTGAAAACTGATTGTAGTCCAAACTAGGTATGCCCTTGCAACTTGCATTCTCAGGACTGAAATGTTTGTGGTTGCATTAAAGTCTCCTTATTCCAGAATGAGACACAGCATCTACCTGCCTTCATGGCCAATCTCCACATGATCATCACATACAAGACCTGTACCATAACAGTGACGTTCAGTAACACATTCTCTTAACGTTTCGTCAGTTCATATATCCTGTCATTCAATTTCTAAGGTAAATCTCTTCTTCTCCTGTTAACCGCTATCAGCCATTCCTTATACCTCAACAATGTCATTTCTTTGGGTTTGGCAACACCAATATGTAACGTACCACTTGAGCTTTGTTGAGCATTAAGAATAAACTACGCAACAGAAGTTGCTATGTCATCCAACTTCTTCCTGTCTACTGACATTTTTCTTCAGTTTTGACAATACCTTCTCTGCACAAAATATCAACTCTTCCATTGCTTTCTAAACCCTGCAAAAATCATTCTTATACTTTTCAATCTACAAATCATCTAGTAACTGCTCAATCTGTTTACTTATAACCTCCTTTAAGCCAACCTGACCTTCTTCAACAGTAGTAATTTCATTTTCTACGTTAGAAATCCTCCCAAGATAGTAGTAATGCAACACTTATCTTTACTGTGTAGGAAGCACATCAGGTTCCTCTGCAACAGCTCCACCACTGGACTCAATTTTGGTTCTACACTGCGGATCTGCACCTGTAAAGCTGTACGAATATCTTCTTCTCTTGCTTTAGCTCCTAATCTCTCACTTAAATCCCTAAAACTGTTTCTATTATTTTCCATTTCCTTAATCCCAGTATTACCAATACATTAACTATAATGTGTTTTACCAGGAGGGGTAGGGGTTATTTATGCCGACCCTTAAGAATTTCTAAAACATAAATAAGTTGTTAATTGCATTTCACTTATGAACATACTTTTAAAGAAGTACTGATGTGTAAGTAGGGTCGAGAGCGAAAAAATCTGTCAAAAACTCAATGTATTTTCGGTAATGGATACAACTTTATGAGCATCACAGCTTATTTTAAAAATAAAGCTAATTTGGTCTCATATGTGTCGACTTGCTCTGACAACATACTTTTTAAAGAGATTTCGAGTGTAAGATGTATTCATTGTAGAAATTACTACTATGTAGACTTAATTTTTCCTGGTGGTCTTCTGGTAGTTATTTCCAGCTTCCTAAGTAATTTACCTGTTTAAAAGTAAACGCTGATCGAGTGTTGTCCTGAAATATGAAATATTAACATATTAGGAAGGCGTCAACATCAATCAATAAATAAAGTGTAATCAGGGCACTACCACTGCAACTAAAATTACTTGATATCTCCTCAAACCTACTGTCATTTTAGTTGAACGAACTCCGTTGCATTATAAACGGACTGCCTTCCAAAAGCGGAGGAATACATAAGTTACCGCACAAGCTATTTCAGGAGCAACATGTATGAGAAAAGTGAGTTCAGTTTCACCTTAGTGGCTCTTCACGAACGGATGGTGATTTCAGAGAAGCTTCATATATTCAGTTTGTATCATGCAATAAGTTACATTAAGCTCTATTGCTTCTATGACACACTGGAGCCAGGTACATTTATGAGTAACTTGGTTTACATTCATTACTTTTCATGTGACTCTAGGATTCTTACTGTGTATCACTTCCAACATCGCCAAGTTAATTAGTGCTGGATGGGTAACCAGGTGTCTTTCTATTAGTGCTTTAATTCATTCTTTTACCTGCCGTCAATTTCATTAATGTTCTTCGACAGAACCACTTTTCTAAAGTTTCCAGTGTGGTCTTTCCATACTTATGACTGTCGATACTTCGCTTGCATACAATGCTGTGCTGCGGATCTACACATTAAGGAAATGCTTCCCAGTATCTATATCAATATGTTATACAAGGAGACTTTTTAACCTGTGCCAGTCTACGTCTGTTGTATTTGTGCTTTCAGCATTTAGTGTAATCACACGTCAGAGGTAGGAGAAACATTTTACTTCTACCATTGACTTGTTCACCCCAATACAAACAGGGAGCCTTTGTTCTCTTCTCAATAGATCCTCTAAGATTCCAAATTTAGTCAGAAGATTCACCTTGGAGGCTTTTCATTGCTTACAGATATTTTTCTATAATTGATCCATACAACCTAAATACAGCTTCAGAAAACAAATTTTGAAATTAATTAGTTGTCTAGTTCGGGTGTGATCATACACTTCTCGAGTAGGAGCTCTAGCCTCTAGGCAGGGTAGTGAGATCTTAAAGGAAGCAGCCGGCATTCCCTTGGGCGGCTTGGGCCTCCTCTGGCTGCTAATTAAAGAGACGGCCGAAAGCCCGCTGACCGTCCTCATTAGGGGCGTAATCTGCGCTGCCCCTAGGGGCCAGGGGCGGGGCGGCAGTTCAGCGCAACAGCGCGTCGCTGGTGAGCCTACACCGCAGGGGCCGTTGCCTCTTAATGCTGCAAATCGCGTGAATAAACTGTGTACGGTGATCTGTGGATAACAAACGAGATTATACGTAAAATACCACTCATTAACTTATTTCTTTTAGTTACAGTCATAAACGGTAAAATGGTCGTTCTGTAGGAATGATTTTATTGGAGGTGGCTTGCCATGTAAATCTTCCGACCTCTCAACTTATTTACTAGCCCAGTTAAGGAAACCTAGCGGTTAACATGAAGTCCTAACCAAGATGGAACACATTTATTTGAAATTACGAAACATTATAAGAGGTGAAAGAAGCTAAAATGACAGACAAAAGTGATATAACCAGCTACGGATCTTAACTGTGACCTGCGGATTCGAAATTTGGCATATCCTCATATCCTGCAATAAACTCGTTCGATGGGTGAAGTCTCAAGGTGGCGATATTTTGTTGACTATGACGATGTTCTAGGAAACATAAATGAGATCTCTAACTGCGAAATTAGACGAATATATCCGTTTTCAACTATAAAGTATTTTCTCGTATAACTACTTGGCACATTGCAAATAATTAATATAATTCCTTTACATAAATCTCGTGATTCCTCTTTTTGTTACATCTGGTGATTTACAATTATCTCAAAGAGCTATTTTTCTCTCTAATATGAGACAGACTTGTATAAGCTGGTTGTTGTTGTTGTGGTCTTCAGTCCTGAGACTGGTTTGATGCAGCTCTCCATGCTACTCTATCCTGTGCAAGCTTTTTCATCTCCCAGTACCTACTGCAACCTACATCCTTCTGAATCTGCTTAGTGTATTCATCTCTTGGTCTCCCTCTACGATTTTTACCCTCCACGCTGCCCTCCAATACTAAATTGGTGATCCCTTGATGCCTCAGAACATGTCCTACCAACCGATCCCTTCTTCTGGTCAAGTTGTGCCACAAACTTCTCTTCTCCCCAATCCTATTCAATACTTCCTCATTGGTTATGTGATCTACCTATCTAATCTTCAGCATTCTTCTGTAGCACCACATTTCGAAAGCTTCTATTCTCTTCTTGTCCCAACTATTTATCGTCCATGTTTCACTTCCATACATGGCTACACTCCATACGAATTCTTTCAGAAATGACTTCCTGACACTTAAATCTATACTGGATGTTAACAAATTTCTCTTCTTCAGAAACGCTTTCCTTGCCATTGCCAGCCTACATTTTATATCCTCTCTACTTCGACCATCATCAGTTATTTTGCTCCCCAAATAGCAAAACTCCTTTACTACTTTAAGTGCCTCATTTCCTAATCTAATTCCCTCAGCGTCACCCGACTTAATTAGACTACATTCCATTATCCGTGTTTTGCTTTTGTTGATGTTCATCTTATATCCTCCTTTCAAGACACTGTCCATTCCATTCAACTGCTCTTCCAAGTCCTTTGCTGTCTCTGACAGAATTACATTGTCATCGGCGAACCTCAAAGTTTTTATTTCTCCTCCATGAATTTTAATACCTACTCCGAATTTTTCTTTTGTTTCCTTTACTGCTTGCTCAATATACAGATTGAACAACATCGGGGAGAGGCTACAACCCTGTCTTACTCCCTTCCCAACCACTGCTTCCCTTTCATGTCCCTCGACTCTTATAACTGCCATCTGGTTTCTGTACAAATTGTAAATAGCCTTTCGCTCCCTGTATTTTACCCCTGCCACCTTTAGAATTTGAAAGAGAGTATTCCAATCAACGTTGTCAAAAGCTTTCTCTAAGTCTACAAATGCTAGAAACGTAGGTTTGCCTTTCCTTAATCTTTCTTCTAAGATAAGTCGTAAGGTCAGTATTGCCTCACGTGTTCCAGTGTTTCTATGGAATCCAAACTGATCTTCCCCGAGGTTGGCTTCTACTAGTTTTTCCATTCGTCTGTAAAGAATTCGTGTTAGTATTTTGCTGCTGTGACTTATTAAGCTGATAGTTCGGTAATTTTCACATCTGTCAACACCTGCTTTCTTTGGGATTGGAATTATTATATTCTTCTTGAAGTCTGAGGTTATTTCGCCTGTTTCATACATCTTGCTCACCAGATGGTAGAGTTTTGTCAGGACTGGCTCTCCCACGGCCGTCAGTAGTTCCAATGGAATATTGTCTACTCCGGGGGCCTTGTTTCGACTCAGGTCTTTCAGTGCTCTGTCAAACTCTTCACGCAGTATCATATCTCCCATTTCATCTTCATCTACATCCTCTTCCATTTCCATAATATCGTCCTCAAGTACATCGCCCTTGCATAGACCCTCTATATACTCCTTCCACCTTTCTGCTTTCCCTTCTTTGCTTAGAACTGGGTTTCCATCTGAGCTCTTGATATTCATACAAGCCGTTCTCTTATCTCCAAAGGTCTCTTTAATTTTCCTGTAGGCGGTATCTATCTTACCCCTGGTGAGATAGGCCTCTACGTCCTTACATTTGTCCTCTAGCCATCCCTGCTTAGCCATTTTGCACTTCCTGTCGATCTCATTTTTGAGACGATTGTATTCCTTTTCCATGAATAATTATTTCAGTACTGTCCCCAGTAAATTCTTTTATCTAACAGAAGGAGTTACCAGGAAGAAATCAATTCCTTTTGTGTGTTTATCTGTTCCATCTACGCATCAGTGCTAGGCATTCTAAGGTATTAATGGCTCTGTGACTCACAACGATCACAGTGTGCAAACACGTCCAGACGTCATGGAATTGGGCGGCCACCCCTCATTAGATATGTCGGACATCGGCCGTCCTAGGCTGGGCTGATTTATAAAACAGAACAGGCGTCGAACTATGGCTGAACTGACATCGGCGGTTAATGCTGGGAAAAGTACAAGTATCTGAACACACAGTGCACCGAACACTCCTAACTATGGGCTTCTGCAGCTGGCGACCCATACATGTGCCAATGTTAACACCACGATATTCGCAACTATGGCTATAATGGGCACGTGACAATTAGCGCTGGATGTTGGCGCAGTGGCAGAGGTTTGCAGGATCTGATAAGTCACAGATAAACCACGAATCATCCGACTTCCAGGGCCACACTTCCTTGACACACATGTTGCGAGTCGCAGACAACCTGTTGGTGACTCGATTATGCTATTGGTAACTTTCACAAGGGCATCCACATGTCCAGTGGAGCTCAAGCAAGGCACCATGTCGACCAAGGAGTATCATACAGTGGTTGCAGACACGCACACGTTCACGTGACGATCATGTTTCCTGACGGAAGGGGCAGTTTTCCGCAAGATAGTGCGCCATGTCATGGCCTGGTAGTGTGATTGATTGATTTGAGGAACACAGTGGGAAGCTCCAATTGATGTGCTACCCCCCCCCCCCCCCCAAACTCGCCAGACCTGAAACCGATCAAACACATCTGTAATGTGATTGTACATGGTGTCAGAGTGATCCCCACCGCCCCCAACCCCCGGAATTTACGGGAATTAGGTGATCGATCTATTCAGATGTTGTATCAACTCCATCCTGCCATCAACTAAGGCCTCAGTGGTTCCATGCCAAGGGACATCACCACTGGTATCTGTGCCAATGGTGGGTACATCAGCTGTTAGGTCGGCGGTTCTAATGTTCTGGCTGATAGGTGTATAAATCGCTATAACTGCAAAACAAGAAAGGTAATCTGTCAAATAGACTCACATCGATTCGTATTCCGATGTTCCTTGAGCGTGTTGTATCTTCTATTAATGCTATGTATAAAGAACAACCTCGCCATATGTACTATTCGAGGAGAGAACTTTCCTTCATGACTGCACTTCAGAGATGTTACAGTTTCATATATGGTACATCAGTAGTGCCAGAAGGTAGTGATGTTTACAATGGTACTAATTTACTCATATATCCTAATGTCACTTTCGCGAAAATCTTCATCCAAATTTACAGAATCTATCTGCAGATTCCTGTATCGATCGAGCTGAAGTGAAAAAGAAAAATTTTCTGCAATGAACTTAAGACCTGAAGACGTATCCAGGCTTTTAGTAGTTATTGACCGATAAAATAAATTATTGTAAGATTCAAATGTGTTTCGTAATTTCATTTTTGACTGTAACAAGTTACTTGTGTTACCTCATTCAGTTTCTGGACTAAATTTTGTTCAATTTACTTTTCTTATAAAGTAGCAGTCGTTGTACTTTATATAAACGATTGCACAAAGAAAGAAAATAAAATGTAGTATATGAGTAGCGTAGCAATAATACTGGGCATCATCCACGTATCAGATTCCTCTGTAAGAACAAAAGATAAAGTATAAACATGGATCCCAAATTATTTAATTTCAGAGATGCTGGAGACTCATGTATAGTGTGTCAGTTCTACGTTCTTTTCGCTTGTCATTTGCTGCAATTTATTTTAGCAATGGGAATTTCACATGGCACACTGAAAGTGAAAATTTGGGCGAACCCAGCATCTGGATTCTCTGCAGGGATATGATTGTTGTAGCAAAGGACTGGGAGTGGAAGTGACATAAGAATACACCAGAATGTTTTATAGGTTGGTGATTGACAGAATACCATTTTAGGAGGGTAGAAAGATGGTGGGTCTGTCGTTTCTGGGAATGATGATAGATAACCCATGTAGATGAATATCGATAGTAGTGAACGTCAACGTCCAGGAAAGAGGCACTTTGAGCTGAGTGGGAGCAGGTGAAGGAGATGGGAGCAAGTTGTGGAGGTTGTGGAGGATTGAGGATAGTGCGTCTTAGGCGAGGTTGCTGGTGAACAAATTATAATGGTTGAACCTAAACGAGACAAAAGTTTTGGGGTTTTGAGAGGCTACGAAGGTTTCTTCTAAATAAGAAATAAACAGGTGGGCATAGGAGGGAGGTACGCTGGTGTCCGTAACTGTGAAACGTGTTTGTTTGTACATCTCCTACTCAGAGGAGGAGTAATTTTATGATTGGATTAAAGTGGAATGTGTGCAAGGAATCAGCTGCAGATTTTTGAGTCGGAAGAATGTTACGAGGTAGTGCACAATAGTAGTAAGGTCAAGGTCATGAGGGATATTGGTTTATTATAAGGTCTCATAAACGACGAAATTTTGAAAAAAATATCCTTTCGCTCTCAAGGAAGTGAATCAAATGACAGAACAGGGATATGAAAGAGATATTGCCTTACTTACTGTTTTTGAGGCTGGCAGAACATACATTTCTTTCATTACGGTGAAGGAACTGATCGCGCTTATAGAAATATTGATTAAGAATTTCCAAGGAGAAGAAAGATAAATCTATGGACTTCACTCATCAGTAGAACACATAGCTCAAAGCCTCATAAAACACAGGACAATGAAAACTTATGTTTCAGCATATAGTTCTCATAAGCGGTAACAATGTTGTATGAGGAGAAATGACGACGATAATGGACAATGCTATAACTTGTACAATGCAGGAAATCCTATACAGAATTGCAGTGTTTGAGGAAACACCATCGAAGGAAATCCACAATCTGATGAAGGAATTTAGTAAGGAGAAGAGGAGAAAAAGAAAAGGTCTCTCTGCTATCTCCAAGTTGTTGTTCATGTTGTTTTCTTCAGTCCTGAGACAGGTTTCATGCAGCACTAAATGCTACTCTATCCTGTGCAAGCTTCTTCATCTCCCAGCACCTACTGCAACCTACATCATTCTTAATCTGCTTAGTGTATTCATCTCTTGGTCTCCCTCTACGATTTTCACCACCCACGCTGCCCTCCAATATTAAATTGGTGATCCCTTGATGCCTCAGAACATAACCTACCAATCGATCCCTTCTTCTAGTCAAGTTGTGCCACAAACTTCTCTTCTCCCCAGTCCTATTCAATACATCCTCATTAGTTATGTGATGCATCCATCTAATCTTCAGCATTCTTCTGTAGCACCACATTTCGAAAGCTTGTATAGTCCTCCTGTCCCAACTATGTATCGTCCATATTTCACTTTCATACATGGCTACACTCCATACATATAATTTCAGAAACGACTTCCTGACACATATATCTATACTCGATGTTAACAAATTTCTCTTCATCAGAAACGCTTTCCTTGCCATTGCCTGTCTACATTTTATATTCTCTCAACTTCGACCATCATCAGTTATTTTGCTCCCCAAATAGCAAAACTCCTTTACTACTTTAAGTGTCTCATTTCCTAATCTAATACCCTCAGCATCACCCGACGTAATTCGACTACATTCCTTTATCCTCGTTTTGCTTTTGTTGATGTTTATCTTATATCCTCCTTTCAAGACACTATCCATTCCGTTCAATTGCTCTTCCAAGTCCTTTGCTGTCTCTGATAGAATTACAATGTCATCGGCGAACCCCAGAGTTTTCTATTTCTTCTCCATGGATTTTAATAGCTACTCCGAATTTTTCTTTTGTTTCCTTAACTGCTTGTCCAATATACAGATTGAATAATCTCGGGGAGACGCTACAACCCTGTCTCACTCCCTTCCCAACCACTGCTTCACTTTCATGTCCCTAAACTCTTATAACTGCCATTTCGTTTCTATACAAATTGTAAATAGCTTTTCGCTTCCTGTATTTTACCACTGCCACCTTCAGAATTTGAAAGAGAGTATTGCAGTCACAGTTGTGAAAAGCTTTCTCTAAATCTACAAATGCTAGAAACGTAGGATTGCATTATCTTAATCTAGCTTCTAAGATACGTCGTAGGGTCAGTATTGCCTCACGTGTTCCAATATTCCTATGGAATCCAAACTGATCATCCCCGTGGTCGGCTTCTACTAGTTTTTCCATTCGTCTCTAAGGAATTCGCGTTAGTATTTTGCAACCGTGACTTATTAAACTGATAGTTCGGTGATTTTCACATCTGTTAACACCTGCTTTCTTTGGGATTGGAATTATTATATTCTTATTGAAGACTGAGAGTATTTCGCCTGTCTCATTCATTTTGCTCACCAGATGGTAGGGGTTTGTCAGGACAGGCTCTCCCAAGGCTGTCAGTAGTTCTATAGGAATGCTATCTACTCCTGGGGCCTTGTTTCGACACAGGTCTTTCAGTGCTCTGTGAAGCTCTTCACGCAGTATCATATCTCCCATTTCATCTTCATCTTCATGCTCTTCCCTTCCTATAACATTGCCCTCAAGTAAATCGCCCTTGTATAGTCCCTCTGTATACTCCTTCCACCTTTCAGCTTTCCCTTCTTTGCTTACAACTGGGTTTCCATCTGAGCTCTTGATATTCATACAAGTGGTTCTCTTTTCTCCGAGGGTCTCTTTAATTTTCCTTTAGGCAGTATCTATCTTACCCCTAGTAAGATAAGCCTCTACATCCTTACATTTGTCCTCTAGCCATCGCAGCTTAGCCATTTTGCACTTCCTGTCGATCTCATTTTTGAAACGTTGTATTCCTTTTTGGCTGCTTCATTTCCTGCATTTTTATGTTTTCTCCTTTCATCAATTAAATTCAATATTTCTTTTGTTACCCAAGGATTTTTTAGCCCTTGTTTTTTACCTATTTCATCCTCTGCTGCCTTCACTACTTCTTCTCTCAAAGCTACCCATTCTTCTTCTACTTTGTTTCATTCCCCCATTCCTGTCAGTTGTTCTCTTATGCTCTCCATGAAACTCTGTACAACCTCTAGTTTAGTGAGTTTATCCAGGTCCCATCTCCTTATATTCCCACATTTTTGCAGTTTCTTCAGTTTTAATCTACAGTTCATAACCAATAGATTGTGGTCAGAGTCCACATCTGCCCCTGGAAATGCCTTACAATTTAAAACCTGGTTCCTAAATCTCTCTCTTACAATTATATAATCTATCTGAAACCTGTCAGTATCTCCAGACTTCTTCCATGTATACTACCTTCTATTATGAATCTTGAACCAAGTGTTAGTAATCTTTAAGTTGTGCTCTGTGCAAAATTCTACCAGGCGGCTTCCTCTTTCATTTCTTACCCCAAATCCATATTCACCTACTACGTTTCCTTCTCTCCATTTTCCTATTACCAAATTCCACTCACCCAAGACTATTAAATTTTCGTCTCCCTACACTATCTGAATAAATTATTCTATTTCATAATACATTTCTTCAATTTCTCCGTCATCTGCTGAGCTAGTTGACATATAAACTTGTACTACTGTAGTAGGTGTGGGCCTCATGTCTATCTTGGCCACAATAGTGCGTTCACTATGCTGTTTGTAGTAGCTTAGCCGCATTCCTATTTTTTTTATTCATTATTAAACCCACTCCTGCATTACCCCTATTTGACTCCGTATTTATAATCCTGTATTCGCCTGACCAAAAGTCTTGTCCTCCAGCGACCGAACTTCACTAATTCACACTATATCTAACTTTAACCTATCCATATCCCTTTTTAAATTTTCTAACCTACCTGCCCGATTAAGGGATCTGACATTCCACGCTCCGATCCGTAGAACGCTAGTTTTCTTTCTCCAAGTATCTCGCATATTCCAAAAAATGTATACTGAGATAATAGGATACCAATGTTCAGGGAATTGGGATACTCATGTCTTAAAAGTGTCGGCTCTTCACGTAAATTGTTGAACATGCTTAATTATTACTGTTTCGTAAAGTGTTTTAGTTTGTAAGTGTCCTTAATTAGTCTTCGGAATATTTGTTATTAATGCTAGATCAGTAAATAACATTAAAATCTGTTGTATAGTAATTATTTTTTCTACATTGCATGTACCAAAAAAGAGCTCACATGGTATGAAATGTTACTGAACCTTTCCGACAGGTATGGAAATACTAGAGTAACAATTTGGTGTCGTCCAGTCAAGGTGTTCCCAGTGTTACAGTTCCCATTTTCGATAGCGTTTTGTTGATATATAATAGAGTGTTAAGACTGTATTTTCCTTGTGTTTGTTGAAGGCTAAAGATTGTGCAAAAAAAACTTACTATGTTTGGTATTCCTAATTTTTGAAATTATCAACCAATTGATTAAACATTCTCCCCTATCTGATTTGTCAATATTGTTGTAGCATCGCAATAAGACACTTGACCAGAAAAACTGGTGCAGGTATCTAGAATTATAATTCTAGAACATATTTTCAGTTGTACGAAACACCTCATTAGAGGATGCTTGTTCCCATTTCTCTTGCAAGTGTCAATCTGTAGACGGCATGTAGGAGAGGCTCCTTATATGTACGCATTGCAGTGCTAAGTGCAATTGGGTGCAGATCCTCTTGCCGTAGAGCAGACGACTGCGCTCACACGTATCTAGACGCAGGGCGGAGTGCTCACTGCTTTCCAGCCGCATTAGCGGGATAGCACGTTCTACACCGGCGCACACGTAGATGCGAAGGCAGCCGCCCGCCAGGCTGAGCTCACATCCCCCCTCCCCTTTCCTCCCCAACACCCCATCCTCCCAACACGTTTGCGTATCGTTTCTCTGCGTGCGCCGTCTCGCAGATCCGCCGCCATTCAAGGCATCCATAATGGAGGCGCACGGAGCGCTCTATTCTGACTGCAGTTTCCACGCTGCTACCCGACGGGATCGCCCGAAGCTGTCACAGGGGTTAACCCTCCGAAATCGCCTTGACGGCACGCGCTGGCAACGAAGGCAGCCTAGGGGCTCTGGAGATGGTACACGTATTCACCTACTCGCACTGCATCCCTGTGTCTTATCGAACAACCCGCCATACGGAATATTCCAAAACAGTAATCCACTTTCACACTGATTACGCTAGCAATACGTCGTGGAGAGTAATCACGGGTAAGTTATAGCGGCTGGTATTTCATACCATGACCTCCAGCATATTCTCGACGGGACTGGTGTACAGAGACTTGGCGGAAACACGAACGCCGTCATGTAGTCGGAATATTCCTCAAACTCACAGGACACAAATCGGAATTTATGGTGCGGTACATCGTCTTGGTTACTGTGTTAGAAGCCTGCGTGTTGATAATGACGTCGTATGACATTTGGCTCCAAGATTGGCTGTAGTCCTCAGATGACTGTCTGACATACATCTTCCTGGCACTCAGATTGGTGTTCAGAATTTTTTCTTTGTGACCAGTCTTCTCTTTCGTTTGATGTGACCTGCGAAGAATTCCTTTTATCACAGTGTGCTATTTGCACTCAATGCCTTGAGTTATATAATGCGTGTATTTCAGTCTCTGTCTTCCCCGTAATTCTTACTCCTTACAGCTCCATCAACTACTGTAAAAGCTATAGCTTGATTTCTCAACATATGTCCTATCATCCTGTCCCTCTTTCTTGTCAGTGATTTTGATATGTTTCTACCGCGCCTATTCCGTGGTGATCATTCTGATTTCCTATCTTATCAGTCCATCTAATTTTCAACATTCTACTATAATCTTACATTTAAAACACTTCGTTTCCATTCTATTCCGGTTCTGCCACCCTCCATGTTTCAGTTCCATACATCGCTGGGCTCTAATGTCCATTTTCAGATAATTATTTCTCAACTTAACGTCAATATTTGATTCTAGTGCTCGTCTAGACCTCACCGACGGTCGGGGAGGAGCGTCTTTGATTAGTAATCAAAATGACCTTTACCCTGGGTTCCAAATCCGGCAACACCTAAATTTTGATTAATAATCAGCATTGACAGTAAAAGACTTCCGGCATAAGGAATCACCCTAATTCTGCCAACGACTTTGTTAAAGAGGGCGGGGGCCCGAACACAATGTCATAGCACTCTCTTGTTCTTGGTGTGGGAAATTGCCCTAAAGGCGGAAGAACCGCCAATGACCAACGGCATGACGATGAGGAAAGCAATGGAAACCACTGCGTTAAGGACATGTAACGTGTATCCAAGGAAAAAGTGTCATCGTGATATCTCGATGGGCAAAGGATTTCTCGATAGCCATCCCTTTGTATCTAAGTGATGTGACTACTAATTGAGAGGTCACCATGGGAAGAAGATCTAACAACCTATGAAAGTTAACGTTCTAACAGTCGGGGCATGGAATGTGACAAGCTAGAAAGTGGCAGGGAAGCTAGAAAAACTGAAAGTGGAATCGCAAAGGCCAAGCTAAATATAGTAGGGGTCGGATGAGTCCTATGGTAATATCAGCAACGCAGAAAATCTTATAACGGGAGTAGGATTAGTTATGAATACGAATGTAGGGCAGAGAGTGTGTTGCTGTGAATAGTTCAGTGACAGGGTTGTTCTTATCAGAATCGACAGCAAACCAACATCGAGAACGATAGTTCAGGTACATATGCCGACGTCGCTAGGACAAGACAGAGAGTTGGAGAAATCATGTGAATGTATTGGGAGATAATACAGTAGATGAAGGGAGATGAGAAACTAATAGTCATGGGGCACTGGAAATCAATTGTAGGGAAAGGAGTAAAATTAAGGCTGAAGGAGAATGTGGGCTTTGGAGGAGTAATGAGAGAGGAGGAAGACTAGTTGAGTTCTGTAATAAAGTTCAACTAGTAATAATGAATACTCCATTGAAGAACTACAAGAGGAGGGGGGTATACGTCGAAAAGACCGGGTGATACGGGATGATCTCAGTCAGAATACGTCATGGACAGACAGAGATTCCGAAATCATATTTGTATTGTAAGGCCTACCGAGGAGAAAATATAGACTCAGATCACAATTTAGTAGCGATGAAGGATAGGCAGAAATTGAGACATTCGTCAGGACAAATCAAACGAGGAGAAGATATAGACTCAGATCACAAATGAGTAGCGATGAAGGATAGGCAGAAATTGAGACATTCGTCAGGACAAATCAATACGCCTAGAAGTAGGATATGGAAATCCTAAGGAGTGACGAAAGTCGCTCGAAGTTCTCTAAGGCTATAGTTACAGCAATAAGGAACAACTCAATAGGCAGTACAGTTGAAGAAGAATGGACATATTTAAAAGGGGCAACCAGCGAATTTTGAAACAAAAACATAGGTACAAAAAAATAAACGTGAGGTAACCATGTGCAGCAGGAGAAATACTTCATTTGATCGACGGAAGGAGGAAGTACAGACATGTTAAGGGATATTTCAGGAATACAGAAATACAGGGAAGCTGAGGCGGAATGGCTGCATGTAAAATGTGAAGTCGAAAAAAATACACTGCTGGCCACCGTAAATGCAACACCAAGAAAGACAAGAGGTAGCACAACAAAATTTATTTTGTAGCTAACATGTTGACCAAGTATCAAATGATTACGTTTACAGATGCCGGCCGAAGTGGCCGTGCGGTTAAAGGCGCTGCAGTCTGGAACCGCAAGACCGCTACGGTCGCAGGTTCGAATCCTGCCTCGGGCATGGATGTTTGTGATGTCCTTAGGTTAGTTAGGTTTAACTAGTTGTAAGTTCTAGGGGACTAATGACCTCAGCAGTTGAGTCCCATAGTGCTCAGAGCCATTTGAACCATTTTTACAGACGTCTGTGACATGTGGTTCCTGCCAGAATCAGTAGCCAGAGTAGCCGCCATTGTTGGAGATCACCGCTGCCACACGTCTAGGCATTGAGTCAAAGAGACGTTGGATGTGTTCCTGGGGTACAGCAGCCCAAGCAGCTTCCACACGTTGCCAAAGATCATCTGGTGTGGCAGCTGGGCATGTAATCTGGGTCACTCGTTGAGCAACCATGGACCATATGCTTTCTATCGGCTAAAGATCCGGAGAGCGAGCCGGCCAGGGAAGCAACTCAATCTGTTTATTGACGAAGAACCTTTGGACAATGCGTGCCACGTGTGGTCGAGCATTATCCTGTTGAAATATCGCTGTGGCCGAGCCCTGAAGGTAAGGAAGGACAACTGGCTCCAGCACCTCGGATATGTAGCGCCGGGTATTTAAAGTACCGGCAATGCGTACTAGAGGCGCGCGAGAGTAATATCCAATACCGCCCCACACCATAATACCCGGTGCAAGACCAGTGTGGCGGTGCATAATGCAGCTGTCCAGCATCCTCTCTCCACGGTGTCTCCACACTCGAATCCGACCATCGTGGTGCTGCAGACAGAAGCGTGCCTCGTCAGTAAAGACAACGTCATTCCATTCTGCCGTCCACATCCGTCTGTCATCACATCATTGGCGACGGAGACGTCTATGGTTCTGCGTCAATGGTAGACGAAGCAATGGACGTGTTGCGGACAGACCACTCTGCTGTAAACGGCGTCGAATGGTACGCGCAGACACTGGATGATGCGTTACAGACGCAATGTGCTGTGCTATGGATCGGGATGTCACTGAGCGATCCGTCACTGCCATGCGCACAATTTGCCTATCAGCACGTGCAGTGGTGCACCGAGGTGAATGCGATCGACCACGTCGGTCCGTCGTACCCTCCTGCATCCAACGGTCACATATCCGCATTACAGTTGTTTGGTTTCGTCCATCACGATTAGCGATTTCTCTGTATGATAATCCACAATCTCGGTAGGCCACTATCCTTCCTCTGTCGAACTCGGATACTTGATCAAAAGATGTTCGCTGTTGTCTACGAGGCATAACTGATCGTCTTGTGAAACAACCACAAGGTAAACACACGTGCCGAACGTACACTCGTCGAAATCGCCAAGCCTTAAATGGCGCTATGAGGTGGCGCCACAGGCGCGCGTGATGTGCGTCTGCGCTGAAATTCTAATCAGTTGCATATCTCATCGCTGCAAACCCATGGTGTAAATTTCACTTGATTCGGATGCTTCCTTCAGGGTGTTGCATTTACGGTGGCCAGCAGTGTATATTGTCGAAAGGACTGACTCAGCAAATAAAATGGTTCAAATGGCTATACGTTCTATGGGACTTAACATCTGAGGTCATGAGTCACCTAGACTTAGAACTACTTAAGCCCAACTAACCTAAGGAGATCACGCACATCCATGCCCGAGGTAGGATTCGAACCTGCAACCGTAGAAGCAGCGTGGTTCCGGACTGAAGTGACTAGAACCGCTCGGCCTCAACGGCCGGTGGTGACACAGCATATAGGAAAATCAAAACAACCTTAGCTGAAATTAAAAGGAAGTGTGGTAACATTAAAATAGAAAAGGAATTCCACTGTTACCTGCAGAGGAGAGAGCGGATATATGAAAAGATTACATTGAAGGCGTTATGAGGGGGAAGATTAGTCCGATGTGATGTAAGGAGAAACAAGAGTCGATTTAGAGGTCATAAGGGATCCTATATTAGAGTTTAAGAGAGCGCAGAAGCCATAGATAACATTCCATCAGAATTTCTAAAATAATTGGAAGAACTGACAACAAAACAAATACTCACTTTGCTGTGTGGAATGAATGAGTCTGGAGACATATCATCAGACTCTCGCTGAAATATCATCCACACAATTCTGAAGACTGCAAGAGCTGACAAGTGCGAGATTTATCACAGAATCAACTTAGCAGCTCATGCATCTGAATTGTTGATCAGAGTAACATACAGAAGAATGGAAGAGAAAATTGAGGATGGGTTGGATGACATTATGTTTGGCTTTAGGAAAGGAAAGGCTCCAGAAAGGCAATTCTGACGTTACGGATGTAATGGAAGCAAAAGTAAAGGATAATCAAGACATGTTCATAGGATGAAACAAGCCTTCGACAGGGTAAAATCGTGCAAGATGTTCGGAATGGTGGGAAAAATAAGGCTAAGCTATAGGGAGAGACGGGGAATATACAATATGTACAAGAGTGAAGAGGAAATAATAAGAATGGACGGGCAAGAAGGAAGTGTTCGGATTAAAAAGGAATGCAGGGCGGGGTGTTGTTCTTCCCCCGCTACTATTCAATCTGTACATCTCACCACTTCCGTCTTTCTTCGATTTACTCTCAAACCATATTAAGTACTCATTACACGGCTCATTCCATTACGGAGATCATGTAATACTTCTTCACTTTTACTCAGGACAGCAGTACCATGAGCGGATAATATCATTGATATCCTTTCACCTTGAACTTTAATACTACTCCTGGCACCTTTCACATTAACCCGGACCCAGCGTGTTGGCACAGTGGTTAGCACAGTGGACTAGCATTCCGGAGGACGACGGTTCAAACCCGCGTCTGGCCGTACTCATTTAGGCTTTCCGTGATTTCCCAAAACCGCTTCCGACAAAAGCCGGGATGGTTCCTTTGCAGGGACAGGGCCGATTTCCTTCTCCATCCTTCCCTAATCGTCCGCAGCTCGTGGTCGTGCGGTAGCGTTCTCGCTTCCCGCGCCTGGGTTCCCGGGTTCGATTCCCGGCGGGGTCAGGGATTTTCTCTGCCTCGTGATGACTGGGTATCGTGAGCTGTCCTTAGGTTAGTTAGGTTTAAGTAGTTCTAAGTTCTAGGGGACTGATGACCATAGATGTTAAGTCCCATACTGCTCAGAGCCGTTTGAACCATTTGAACCTTCCCTAATCCGAGCTTGCGCTCCGTCTCTAATGACCTCGTTGTCGACGGGACGTTAAACACTACCCTCCTCCTCCACCATTAGCCCAGTGGAGAACCTCTATGCAGAAGTTGCGGAACCACCGCTGTCATACCACAGTGACCTTCGCCTCATACCGTTTGTCTGCCATGCCTGGCCATTCATCGTATGCCTCCGTCTTCGACGACTCCTTTAATGGAGCGCGTCCATCCTCTCCTGTTACTTCCTGGACATCACTATCGCTCTTGCTACTGGCCACATTCCCAGTGGGTGCGAACTTTTCACCACCCCGCTTTTTGTGGTGGCCCGTGTTCATTTCGGCCTTCACTCGCTTCGTAAGGACCCTACTCCAACCTTACTCTACGACGACCTTCGCACGCAATTTCGAGATAGTACCTTTGCGTACAAATGGTTCAAATGACTCTGAGCACTATGGGACTTAACATCTGAGGTCATGAGTCCCATGCAACTTAGAACTACTTAAACCTAACTAACCTAAGGACATCACACACATCGTTGCCCGAGGCAGGATTCGAACCTGCGACCGCAGCAGTAGCGCGGTTCCGGACTGAAGCGCCTAGAACCGCTCGGCAACCGCGGCCGGCCTTTGCGTACACTGATTACCGTCGGACTGACCGTGGTGTCGGGTGTGTCTTGGTCATTGCCACCTACGTTTTTCGCTATCGGCTTCCTCAACAAGTTTCATATCGGCGCACACTCCACTACAGAGTGAAAATCTTATTCTGTAAACACCCAGGGGCCGTGGCTAAGCCATGTTCCCGCAATACCATTTCTCCCAGGAGTGCTAGTTCTGCAAGGTTCGCAGACGAGCTTCTGTGAAGTTTGGAAGGTAAGAGACGTGGTACCGGCTGAATTGAAGCTGTAAGGACGGGTTGTCAGTCGTGCTTGGGTAGCTCAGACGATGAGCGCTTATCCGAAAAAGGCTAAGTTCCCGATTTCGACTACAGGTCCGGCACACAGATTTAATCTGCCAGGAAATTTCATATCAGCTCGCACTCCGCTGCAGAGTGAAAACCCCATTCTAGTTCCCTACGTCGTGCACCGTTTCTTGCAAATTCGGCAATACTTCTAAGAGGCTCAGGAAAACGGGTAGGGTCCCGTTTCATCATGCCCCTAACACGTTCAATGGGAGTGAGATCTGGTGATCTGTAGCCGAGGGCAGTTGTACGCCACTGGGAAGAGCTCTGTGCTTCGTAGCAGCTGTATATGGACGTACACTGGTCTGCTATGAAAGTACATTACCTGTGCGCAGAAGAAATGACACTAGCTTGGGTATAACGGACTGTGCAATACAGTGGGAACAAGTTACTTTACCTTACGGAAACACCAAGCGTGACCACGAGTTTTAATTGAT
Organism: Schistocerca serialis cubense; assembly: GCF_023864345.2. Classification (NCBI taxonomy): domain Eukaryota; kingdom Metazoa; phylum Arthropoda; class Insecta; order Orthoptera; family Acrididae; genus Schistocerca; species Schistocerca serialis. Next base: position 735,885,776 of record NC_064643.1, on the reverse strand, counting down.
GGTGCCCACACCTTGAAGCTAGGAGAGGGCTCTCTATGTTGTGGGCGAATGAATTGTGGAATAGGCAGCTTACTAACTCTCCGCCATACATCTGTACGTCCATCACTCGCATACACACAGAACCCACTCTCATCACTGAACACAACGGTTCGCCGTTCCACTCCGGTCAGTTCTTTCACCTCACTAGAGTAGCTATGCTTTTCGGCGTCGTGGTGTGAGTGGTAGCCTGGCCAAAGGTGCATGTGAACTGCAGAGCTCTTCGCATTGTATCAGGCCACTCTGTGCATCTGGCGACGCAGGTTCTTCAAATGCGTCACCTGCTCCGACTCTGTCAGTGCCCTTCAAAGCCTCTGTGTGCTGTACGCCGCCCATTCCTTAGTGCAACATGTCCAGGAAAGCTCTCACTTGCTCACTCTTGATGGAGCCACAGTGATGTTTATGTGGGTTCCTGGTTACGTCGCTCTGACGGGGATCGTGGCCTCTAACGCTATTGCCTAGGCTGCTGTCCTCGTACCTTGGCCCTCTAGTTCTTCCTTCCTCTCCGGTGATCTCTATCTTGGCGTCTGCAGCAGGTGGTGTCACTTTGGCATCACCACTGGTCTTTCCTTTACGAGAACAACCTCGGGGAAATTTAACCTCTACTACTGGCCTGGAAGACCTTCTCTCGGTCCTCTCGCCATGAGAAATCATTTTAGCTAGGTTGTGTATTGGGCACTATCTTTTCAGACATCGCCATTTGTTAAGTGGTGCTCCCAGACCACTTTCTCCTCATGCCCCTCAACATTTGGCGGTTCGCCATGTCCTGACCGAATGCCATTTATAAAAAAAGCATATTTCTCATTTATCTTTGCTGTCTGATTTATTGACCCTTTTAGCGAACGACGCGCAAGCTGTCGTCCGCATTATACTTTTTATGCGTCGCAGCAATATGCCGAGGGGAAGTTCACCTTCAGTTCCGGACCTTCGAACACCTTGCACCATTTTACACTGTCGAACGCCTTTTGCAGGTCGACAACTCCTATGAAAAGTCTTGACTTTTCTTTAGTCTTGCTTCCATTATTTCCCGCGAGGTCAGAATTGCCTCCCTGGTGCCGCTACCTTTTCTTTACGCAAAATGATGGTCATCTAACAAATCCTCAATTTTCTTTTTCATTCTTCTGTATATTATTCTCAGCAATTTCGATGCATGGGCTTTTACGCACTTTTCAGCTCTTGCAGTCTTCGAAATGATGTGGATGACATTTTTGCAAAAGTGAGATGCTCTATCGCCCAAATTATACATTTTACACACCAAAGTAAACAGTTGTTTGTCACCATGACGCAATGATTTTAGTAATTCTGCTGGAGTGTTATCTACGCATTCTGCCTTGTTTGATCTTAAGTCCTCGAAACCTCTCTTAAATTCTCATCCTAACCGACTCCTGTTTCTTTATCTGTCACAACAGAAAAATCTGCCCACTCATAAAGGCCCTCCACGCACTTTTCCCCATGATCCGCTCTCTCCTCTGGATTTAACAGCGGAATTCCCCTGACAAACTTAATGTTACCACCCTTGCTTTTAACTTCACAGAAAATTTTGTGCCAGTACACCCGTCGTCCGCCCCCGGTACCTGAGTGGTCAGCGCGACAGAATGTCAATCCTAATGGCCCGGGTTCGATACCCGACTGAGTCGGAGATTTTCGCCGCTCACGGACTGAGTGTTGTCCTAATCATCATTATTTCATACCCATCGACGTGCAAGTCGTCAAGTGGCGTCAAATCGAAAAACTTACACATGGAGAACAGTCTACCCGACGGGTGGCCCTAGTCACACTATATTTCTATTTAGTCCTTCCGTCAATCATTTCTCTATGGACTTCTTCACATTTTTCATGTAGCCATTTGGTTTTAGACTCCTTCCACGTCGCATTTATTTCATTCCTCAGCGACTTGTATTACTGTGTTCTTGAATTTCCCTTAACTGATTTGTACTTCCACCTTTCATCGATCAAATGAAGTATTTCCTCTGTTACCAAAAGTTTCTTAGCAGTTACCTTCTTTGTTCCTAAGTTTTTTGTGGGATCCTGCCCACTCGCCTTATACAGGGGTGCCTCGGAAGCTGTTTTCTCTACTAGCTATACAAAAATTCAAGCAAATTTTCTACTTGAGTTTATTACAGTAAATTGAATTTACAATACTTAACTTGGCGGATGTACAATTAAGTGTCGCAAGTAAATGGGAACATGCAAGTAATCAATGTCCTTCGATATATACAATTCCATGCCACCAATCAATATAGCTCACAAGTCACGGCTAATCATCTAGTGCCATTCTTCTAAAGCAGCCGAGGCTAGATGGTGCGGTGCTTATATTCTCTTCGTGTAGGTGCCGCTCCTGTCGTGGTGTCGTCATAGTAACCGTTTGTAATGTTACTTAAATTACATAACCATTACGGCACCTCACCTCAACTTCTCGCTACCAGCAATATTCTACTGTGTTTCTGTAAAATAGTTAACATATTTCTGTGACAACATTCAGATTTGATTTCATTAATGTACAGGTACTTCGATACATCGGTATGTTTATATTCCAATGATATTATTCTTATGTGTATTCTTTCTTTTGTCACTATGATCTTTGACGTATTTGTAACTCAGATTTTTGGGGACGTAAGCGGTTATTAGAAAGTCAAGCTTTGGTCGTCATGTTAAAAAGACGCAAATTGTAGTCAGTTTATGAAATGTCAACTTTAACAGTGAGGAAGATAGTTTCAAGTATGTTTTATATTGTGAAGTGATGTTTTGGAACGAGTTACGTGATATTGTAACAAAAGTAATTTAAAAAAAGTGTAACATAAATTCGGAGTGCTGATTACTTTCTTACATGACCATTGTCCTAAGTTGCAAAAGTTTAATGTTCAAGGATGGTTTATAAACAAATCTATAAAACTTTTCAATATCGCAGAATAACACCTAGGCCTCTTTGCATCCGAGCTAGGAATCATCACTACCTAGATTTTCGACGATTCAGCCATGAGTTCACAACGAGACCAGCGTGGGAAACACGAAAATATGAGTGCCTAGTTTATTCATTATTTCAAGAAATGACTTTATTAACTATGCTATAATGACACCTGCCACTTAATATAACTTTTTGTTGCCCGAGAATGCAATATTTAGCAGCGAGAGCAACACTACAATCATAATTAATTTTTGACCTTTGTTGTGGTAGGGTTGTTAGACGTTGTATTGGCTTACGTCGTCTCACAGCCATCTCTGCTGTTACGTTCTATGCGCTTGATGTTACGCCGGAAAATCCCTCACCATCTCACCCTTCCCCCCCCCCCCTTTCCGCTTATCAAAGCAACGGACCGTCGTCGAGTCGGGAATGCGACAACGACGGGGAGGCCGGAGGGTGGATGCTGCGCTAGACCGGAATCTGTGGCTGCAGGGGATTTCAAGCTTCTGGCCCGGTCGAAATGTACCGCGGAAAATGACCAGAAGGGTACGCGCCCATCTCCGGAGGCCAACAACCAGATGTTGAAGGCTTCGGTAACTACGGTGTGGGCGGGTCCAGCTCCGTCGGTAGGACGAGAGGAGTCGGTGGGGGCGAAGGCTCCATCTCCATGAAGTTGTCCTGCAGCGTCGTGAAGACAGCCTCTGGCAGCTGCTGAGGCTGCGCTGACCTCGGGAGCCTTGAATCTGGGGTGAGAGAGACAGAAAGATCATCGTGCACACGATGGTGGCGAAGCTGATGTGATGCCGGCCTGCATCCCGTGTGGACCTGTAATGAGATACATGAAAGCGCCAAGCCTATGGTAGATCTCGCCACGTGCCTACCGTCTGCTGCCGCTAAAATCCCTGCAAAACACAATATCATGCGGCGCGATGTGATACTTGAGGCCTTTCTTTGGTGCCGAATGCTAAGGAGGGTGGAGCAGGTGGAGCAGTGTCCGATGGCGGCGGCCGCGTACCAGTCCACCGGCGATGGCCCATCTTGTGTTTCCGAATGCTTGATTCCTGGTGTGAGCTGAGTGAAGGTTGGCCATTTGCTGTTTGAGGGTTCTGACAAAACGTTCCGTTTCTCCGTTAGACTTTGGATGGAACGGTGCACTAGTGAGATGCCGTATGCCATTGCGTTCTCAGAATGTGTCAGATTCATTTGAGGTGAACTGAGGGCCGCTGTCTGACACTATGACTTCAGGTAAACCTTCGAGGGAAAAAATAAGGACCCGCATGGGTACCCGCGTGATCCAAGGTGGCTTGTCACGGTTCGCGTGGCTTCCCCCCACCTGAGGTACGAATCCTCCATCGGGCATGGGTGTGTATGTGTTGTCCTTAGCGTCAGATTAAGTAGTGTGTAAGTCTAGGGACCGATGACCTCAGCAGTCTGGTCCCACAGAACTTTCAAAAAATTCCAAATTTGCAAAAAATAGAGGACAACACTTGAATTGTGCTACGTGATATCGTCGAGTTCATTGGCACAGCGAAATGAAACTTGCTATACGACTCAACCACAACCAACCACCGAGTGTTCCAAAAAAAAAAAAAAAAAAAAAAAAAAAAAACCCGCAACTCTATGTGCACACGTTGCCATGGTGATTGCGTCTTTGGCCAAGCAGAGCATTTTTGTGGTTGAGTAAACTGATTTCCGCACATGCGTGACACTGTGACGTCATCTTTTCTATTTGGGTGTCCATTCTGTGCCAAGTACACTGTCGACGCGCTGACTGTTTCGTACGAACAATCCCCCAGTGTCTTCGGTCAAGCAACTGCAGCTCCCCATTTTGCAGATCTTTAGAGATCAACACACGTGACTGTCCACTGTCAACATGAACAAGAATCACTCCTCTCTGAATACCGAGGCCATGGCGACGTACAAAGTATCGGCACACTACAGAGTTTTTTACGCTATGCAAGGAACGAGGCCAAGATGTGATTGTTAGCAAAATGTTCAAATCTGAATCAACTTCAGTCGCCTGCACAATTTTCCTATGGTTCAAGGGAAAAGATTGAAGCAATTCAGAATCCTGAGCATCGATGTGAGAGGAAGATGCAGTAGAAGTGTCAAAGTCTTTATCAGGGCCAATCAGAAGACGGAAAAGTGCGTCTGCATTATCATGTTGAGATGTCGGACGATACACAATCTCGTACTTGCATTGAGACAACAATAAAGCCTATCTTTGCAAATTTTGGCAGTTCGTACAGGAACCGGTTGTTCGTACAGGAACCGGTTGTTCGTACAGGAACCGGTTTCGTCGGGTGAAACAAGGACTGCAAAGGCTCATGAACCGTTACTAAGTAGAATTTTCTGCCATACAAATAGTGGTGGAATTGGGTGCACCATACACAACAGCCAAAGCCTCTTTCTCAATTTGTGAATAGATACACTGAGCTTTGAACAACACATTTGATGCGAAAGCAATAGGTCTGACTTTATCACCAATTCTGTGCTAAAGTGCTGCACCGATTCAAGTCGCAATACAACTGGTGTGTCCGGACCGAAGTGAACTAAGCATCGATCACTGAGCAATGCAACTTTCAGTTTTTGAAAACCTTCATGGCACTCACCTGTCCAAATAAATGGGACATTCTTGCAACGCAAGCGATGCAATGGCGATGCGATTTGTGCAGCATTCGGTATGAACCGAATATAATACCCATATCAAAAATGTTTTGCATCACCTCGGTTCCGAGACTTCCGGAACCTGTACAGAAAATTGGAATAGAGATCAACATAAACATCACTTCCGTCTTTTTTACTGTTCATGAAAATCCAACCGTACATTGCGTGTTAAACCACCATACAGTGAGACCTTCAGAGGTGGTGGTCCAAACTGTTGTACCCACCGGTACCTCTAATACCCAGAAGCACCTCCTCTTGCATTGATGCATGCCTGTTTCCTTCGTGGCATATTATCGGTAAGTTTACCAAGGCACTGTTGGTTCAGATTGTCCCACATCTTTACAGCGATTCGGCGTAGATCCCTCAAAATGGTCGGTGGGTTACGTCGTACATAAAGAGCCCGTTTCAATCTATCCCAGGTATGTTCGATAGGGTTCAAATCTGGAGAACATGCTAGCCACTCTAGTTGAGCGATGCAGTTATCCTGAAGGAAGTCATTAACAAGATGTACACGATGGGGGCGCGAATTGTCATCCATGAAGACGAATGCCTCGCCAATTAGCTGTGGATATGGTTGCATTATCGGTCGGAGGATTTCATTCACGTTTCATACAGCCATTACGGCACGTTCCATGACCACCAGCGGCGTACGTTGGCCCCACGTAATGCCACCTCTAAACAGCAGGAATCTCCACCTTCCTGCACTCACTGGACAGGGATTCTAAGGCGTTCAGCTTAACCGGGTTGGCTCCAAACAGGCTTCCAACGATTGCCTGGTTGAAGGCAAATGCGACACTCATCGGTGAAGAGAACGTGATGCCAATCCTGAGCGGTCCATTCAGCGTGTTGTTGGGCACATCTTTGCTACGCTGCATGGTGTCGTGGTTGCAGAGATGGGCCTCGCCATGGACGTCGGGTATGAAGTTGCGCATGAAGCAGCCTATTGCGCACAGTTTCAAACGTAACACGAGGTCCTGTAGCTGCACGAAACTCATTATTCAACATGGTGGCGTTGCTGTCAGGGTTCCTCTGAGACATAATCCATAGGTACCTGCCATGCACTATCCACTGCAGTAGTAGCCCTTGGGCAACCTGAGCGAGGCATGGCATCGACAGTTCCTATCACTCTGTATCCCCTCCATATCCGAACAACATCGGTTTGGTTCACTCCGAGACGCCTGGAAACTTCCCTTGTTGAGAGCCCTTGTTGGTTAAAGTAACAACGCGGACGTGAAAGAACCGCGGTATTAACCGTCTGGACACCGTGTAACTACAGACAACATTGGCTGTGTACTTCCTTCCTGCTCGAATGACTGGAAATGATGGGCTGTTGGAACCCCCCCCCCCCCCTTTCCCGTTTTATTGGCTCTGCTCATCCATAGTCGTTTGCATCTTTGGGCGGGTGTAGTGACATCTCTGAATGGTCAAATGAACTGTATCTGTGATACAATATCCACAATCAACGTCTATCATCAGGAGTTCTGGGAGCTGGGGTTATGCAAAACTTTTCTTGATGTGTATAATCTAGCTTTACCTAAAACTGACAGCAATTGCGTGACCTTTCGAGGAGCCGAAAAACCTCTTAAGGCTAACAAATGTGACTGAAGAGGATTTACGCATGACTGTTTATGACATTACCGGGATATGAACTCAGGTTTATAAAAATCGCACTTGTCCAGTCTACACTTCAGTACTGCATCAGATAACACACGAAACAAAGCACACAAATTTGTAATATGGTCTACAGACACACGACCTGCTACGACAATATAGTCCATAGTGTGAACAGTTCGGCACATTAGCAGTCAGCTTTACCAAATACCGTTCGTATAATGTCGGGTGCGGAAGCACTGCCAATAGGCAAACACAAACATTTAAACAAGCCCTAATGAGTAATCACTATACACAATTTTTGAGATCCTTCATTGAGCGGTATTCGAAGCTACGCGCTGCGCAAATCAATTTTTGAAAAGTAGCGTCCAGCGCTTAATCTGTTCATGAGATCCTCTGAGCGTGGCAGTGGGTAAGTATCAATCAAGGTTTGTGGATTGACTGCAGACATAAGGTCAACACAGAGGCGAGTGCGACCTGAATGTTTGGGGAGCAAATTCAGTGGAGTGGCCCACTGACTGGCTTGCACGACGGCAAAAGCTCCGCTATCTTGCAATTCTTTAAGTACAGCAGTGACTTCGTCCCGTAACGCAATGGGATCGGTTTTGTCCTGGCAAAATTTGGACTGAGTATTGGATTTCGGAGTAATATGTGTGACGACATTATTAGCCTTGCCAAAACCTTCGGAAAAGAGTTCCGGGTATTCTTCTAGTAAACGAGCTACACTGTCTTGGTATGGAATGCAGACACTGCCAACACATTTTCCTGAATGTAAAAGCCAAACAAATCAAATGAATCGAGACCAAATATGTTCGCACAATCGCGTGGTTGTTGCACCGTAAAAGTCACTGTTTGCATATGCTAGCGATACATGGGACGCATGGCACATTTTCCGATAACAGAAATGTCTTGTCAATTATAAGCCATCAGCTGCGTGTTAGTCTCAGACAAGTGTGGGAGCCTAACAGTTCATATTTGTGCCGGTTTAGCAATGTGACAGAGGCACCCATATCAAATTGAAATTTCCCACGATTCCCACAAAGGAGGAATTGACCCAAAAGTTTGTTGGACTGGTGTATGACTCAAGAAACAGCTTGCTTGCTAGTTTCGCTAATGGGTGTTGCAGACTTCATTAATGCCATGGGCCTTGTGAATTTTGTGAGTGGGACGAATTCCAAGTCTGTTCTGTTGCAAACAAACTGGACATATCCTTCATTGCCACAAGAATAAAATTGAGCTTGTCGGGAGGAGCTATTTGGCATTTGTGCCTCGAATAACACCGAGGGCAAGACTTAATTCTGTTCACCAGTGCAGCTGTCTGTTTAGCGAGCTGCTTACGGAACGTGGAAGATTGTTTATGCGGCATGGCGAGCAGAAGCTACCGCCGCAGAATGGGCCGATGGCAAACAAGGAACTCAACCCGACAAATAGATGGCTGCTCAAATTTATCAACTTACATGGCACCTGAATCGTACTGATCTGGGATATTCACTACCAACTGGAAGGATGGAACGGACTGTTTCGAAATCTGTTCTCTGACTTTGACATTATGTTCATTGTACATGATCGCTTCACGCAACGTAACATCTGAATATAGAGCACCAATAACACATTCGAATTAGCACTTCCTCGAGATACCCTGTAAACCTGTTACCCACTCGTGATAAGTATGTTCTGGCCGTTTTTTGCAACTAAAGAATTGATACCTAGCTGCGACTGCAGTCTCTTGTTGGTCATAATAGTTAGTAAGTGAATCTGCAACCTCATCATATGAAAGTCCACTCTGAGTGGCGTTGGTAAAAGTTTGTTTAGGAGTCTAAACACTGCACTTGAGCCATGGCCGGCTCGCGTTGATGCCGTTCGTTCTTTGGCATTTTGTCACAATCGAGTAGCATCTAATTTTTCCCTGAGTTACTACCATAACGGGTTGCTACTTGCCTCCGTCAGTGGCAGTAGAATATCTTATCGATACTAGTACTGCGGCCGGATTGTGAGGTGTTAGCTACAACAAGTACGAAGTCGTTGCTCACCGAACCTGGACACTGAAGTTGAGTGGTCAGTTAACCTGTTATGAAACCGTTCATTACCGGTTGCTGCTCCCTGGGCACTTTATGCCAGCAGAAACGTATGGTGTGTTGGAGTAGGCGAAATTTTGCAGTTATCTTTCTGTATGGTCTTTAACTATTAAATTGGTTGTTACTTATCAGTGAAGTGCACCAGCGGTATTTTCTGCCTTGTGGCCGTTAACGCCACAGTTACCTGCCCTGGTCGTTGGCGTAGTTTTCCGGCAGTGTGTTTTTCCTCGCCGTGTGGATGCTATCCGGCACGGCGTGTAGTTCGACAGCCTTTTAGTTGTTTGTTCATATTTTTTGTTAGAGTGGTTATTGTGTTTTTTTTGTTTTTTTTTTTTTTTTTAGACGGCAATTTTGAAGACGTAGTGCTGCTAATATCTTCGTCCTCAGCTAATACTTTCCGTTGTCGTGCCGTTGGTCGGGCAGAAGGGAATTGATTAGGTTGTTGGTTGGTCCTCAGCCGTCCCTGGATCGGATTGCCATACGTTTATTTAGCCTTACTCTTGGCTGCCTGTGTCACATCACCTTACGTTTGAGCTACCTCCTCAGGCCGACCCTTGGAACACTTCTGAGCACCACTGTTCTGTTAGTTTTATAGTGATTTTCATTTTAGTCTGAAGTTCTGTGCGAGGCCTTCAGTCATCTATTAATTTAGTTTGTTTTAATCTTCAAATGAAGTCCTCAGCCTACTTAAATTAACATTTGAAGATTGATTTGTTTAAAAAATATATTTCAAAATCAGTTCTACCTGAAATTCTTGTTATCCATGCCTTAAGCTCTAAGTTGTTCAACGTCGAGTGTGTGGCCTTCAGCCGAGTATTTACGTCAAATATTTTTTAAGTAAGGCCTTCAGCGGCGAGTATTCTTTAAAGCAATTTTTGATAACTAGTGTTCAGGCCTTTACCCGTTCTTATTTTTGGTGTGCTTTTGGGCATTCAGCCTAGGAGGTATCTGAAGTTTTCTTAACCAGGCCTTCAGCCACATTGTTTTATTTTGATCCCTTTAAGGCAATGTGTAATTAAGTGTTTCTTAGGTAAATAAAAGTTTTTTGTTTTGTGCAACTGACAGTGACCGATTACGGCCCCCGCCACAAGCATAATTTGATCCCCGCTATCCTGCGAAACCAAATTTCAGAACTTTCTATTGATGAGAGAAAGTAATGGCTTTTCACAGTACCTGGTACGTTGTGAGTAATTATGTGGGCTTTGAACTGTTTCAGACACTCGCGCCATTCCTCCTGTTGTTCACAAAACTGACGCAAAGGTGGTATAAGCTGTAGGTGTTGTTGTAGGTGGTACTTGTTCCGTCAGGAGCGCAGTTTTGGCCAGTAGCTGCGGCACCGTGTTGAGCAATGTAGATATTTGCTGAGTCTCCAACTGAATGATCTACATTAGCTGTGTTGCATCTAACACTGGCGGTTGTGGTGCCTGAGCGGGGGTTGGATAGGTAGAGGGCATTTTGGAAGACATAAATGCAAGAAACAGACAAGGCAAGCAAGAAAAGTACGAGTAAATACAAATGCAAATAAAATTTCTGCAACACCCACCCGAAAACACTGATTAGCAAACGAGGCTGTTAAAGCAAGTAAACACTCCTGCAAAGTAAAGACAAGAAAGAATTAAGGCGCCAGCAAAACCCACAAGAACGTGGCCACCAGGCCTAAGGTTCGTCTTATAACTAGTTGCCAATCTGGGATCCTGCCCACTCATCTTATATAGGGTGCCTACGAAGCTATCTTCCCCGACAGTTAGACAATAATATAAGCAAATCTTATAAATGTAGTTTATCACAGTAAGTGGAATTGAAAATACTTAACTTACGTTTCTGCAAAGATAGGTTTCAAGCAAATGCAAATAATCAATGTCTTTCGATATATACAATTTCCATGCAAGTAATTAAATAGATCACAAATCACGGATTATCTGCGAGTGACCATCTTATAGTGCGGCCGACGCTAGCTGGAGCGGCGTTTAAATTCTCTTTGTGTAGCTGCCGCTCCCGTGGTGGTGCCGTTCTAGTCAGCGTTCTGTTGGCTCACGTCGTCTCACTGGTTTCTCTGCCGTTACGTTCCATGCCGACGTGCTGGCGCTTGACTTTATGCCGGAACATTTTGCTTTCCTACTTCTGTGATTGCCCTATTTAGATATGTCCATTCCTCTTCAACTGCTCAGCCTTCTGAGCTATTGCTTTCTGCTGTATCTACAGCCTTGCAGAATTACAAGCGTAAGTCGTCACTTCATAGTACTTCCAGTCCCACCTCTTTGCATTTTGATTCTTCCTGGCTAATATCTTGAACTTCACGCTACTCTTCATCACTACTAAATTGTGATCTGAGTCTATATTTGCTCCTGGGTATGCCGTACAATCCAGTATCTGATTTCGAAATCTCTGACTTACCATGATGTAATCTAATTGAAATCCTCCCGTATCTTCTGTATTTTACTGTAAACTTTCTTTCTGCTCCTTCCCCTAAAACTGCATTCACATCCCCCATGAAAATGGCTCTGAGCACTATGGGACTTAACGTCTGAGGTCATCAGTCCACTACAACTTAGAACTACTTGCCACCCGGGTCGGCCATCCCCCGGCCATCCCCCATTATGTACCATAATACCCTTTCAATATTCTCATATACTTCCTCTATCTCTTCATCTTCAGCTTGCGACGTCGTCATTTGTACCTAAACTATTGCTTGCCGGTGTTGGTTTGCCGTCGATTCTCTTAAGAACACCCCTATCAAAGAACTGTTCTCAGTAACACACTCTCCTTCACATTCATAACGAATCCTACTCCCGTTACAACAGTTTGGGCTGCTGTTAATATTACCCTATACTCATCTGACCATAAATTCTGGTCTTCTTTCCATTTCACTTAACTGACCCTTACTGTATCCAGAGTGAGCCCTTGCTTTTCCCTTTTCAGCTATTCTAGCTTCCCTACCACGTTGCAGCTTCTGACAGTCCAAGCCCTGACCCTTAGGACATTATCTCTTCATTGGTTATTCAGTCTTTTTCTCATGGTGACATCTCCCCCTCCCTCCCCCCCACCCATTAGCTGTCCCCTCCTGGAGATCCGAATGTGGGACTATGCCGAAACTTTTTGCCAATTTAGAGATCATTATAAGACTTTTTCAATTACACGCCACATGTCGTATGAATACACATTGTGTGTCATTAATGCAGCGGTATCCATTGTCTTCTGTATCCTCATGCCGTTGATAATTGCTGATTCTTCCGCCTAGGGGCAGTTTCCAACGCTAATGACAAGACCTTGCCCTGAACCTCTGTTCGCTATTCCGCCCTCTTTGACAAAAGCCATTCTTAGCATAAGGGTGACTTCTTATGCTGGAAGTCTTCGGACGCCGACGTTGATTATTAATCAAAAGTCGGCCGCTGTGGCCGAGTGGTTCTAAGCGCTTCAGTCTGGAACGCGTGACCGCTACGGTCGCAGGATCGAATCCTGCCTCGGGCATAGATGTGTGTAATGTCCTTAGGTTAGTTAGGTTTAAGTAGTTATAAGGATTTGTAAATCAGGTCCGACGAATGTAGGTGTTGGATGCAATGGCCTGCTGGGTATACATAATGATGTATGCTTACACTCATGTCATACATCAGTCCACAGTGAAAGCTTTAATGAAATTAAATAAATAAAATAAGTAAAATAAAGTTACCTTTTTTGAATTTGTTTTTGGTTATTGGCTCTTTCTTTCTTTCTGTACGGACGAACTTTGTTGTAGAACCCCTTATTTACGTGTGGTAATAAAAATTCATTTAGACAGAATTAAGTACATTTAAAATTACGTGAACTTAGTCAACACTCTCATGCTGATAAATTCATATTAACTGATTAAGAATATTTAGTTGAGAATCATATCTTTTACATAATTCGGCCTTGGCACACATTTTCTAAATGCAGTGGTTTTTTTTTAAATATTTACTGAATTATTTCCCGGCGTTAGCTATGGAACACAAGACTGTCTCTATTAGCAGAAAATGGCTAAATATTGCCAAGCCGACGTTTAATTATCATTTATAAAACGCACTTCACTATACATTTAAGTTATTTGAAAGAACCAACAAATTGCTAAATTTCAACGTTGTGAAACTAGTAATAAATTCCGTCAGTCTCTGGATCGCTGTAAAAGAAAAACATTTTCTTAATTCACTGCTAATTTTTATCTGCTCCCGATTTACGGCTTTGGTTAATTTCTCTTAGCGGAACAATTTTTTAAATGTGCCGCCGCTGCAAATCGTTCGGTCGCGGCACAGCCCAGCAACACCGCTAAAAATGCTGAAAATTCTTTAAAGAAATATTATAGATGACATGGGCAAGCTAATTTACATTAGTAATACACACTTTTGATAAATTATAATGTATTTAGACCACAACAATAATTCAACTTACATTAGTTTGTAATTTCTCCTCTAATGGCGGCTAAATCTAGGTACAGACAAATGAAGTCTACCCATTCATAAAATGCTACGTCGCAGGTTCCTCTCTCTCTCAGCTCTCGAGGAAGAAGACAAAGAATGCACACTAGGTATTCCTATATATATCACTATCAACCGTTATTGTCTCTTTGCAATCTGCGGCTGTATTTTACATTTTTGTTATCGCAGATATTGACACATTTCGTAATTACATTATGAGTATAGAAATGTTACAATCATAAATACATCGGGAATATTACTACAGAAAATATTACAATAATAACGAGTGTTCTTTATACAAACTTAAATAATAAATTTTGTTAACTAATTACAGTATATACAAATTGCTTCATAGCGGCGTATATAGTACAATTAATTTTTCGTTTATTAATAGTGTGTGTGTGGCGAGGGAACGTTACAAAGCCCTTGGTTATTACACCAGTACACAGTATATTATGTTAGTGATGGTTACCTCTAGTTTCACGTCATGAATTCACTGCAGCTTGATTTGCGCCTTAGTTTGCAAATATTTATATGGACTCTTGATTGGAATGTTTTTGCTGGCCAAGGTTGACAATTGCCATTATAGCAAGTGTCTACTGTTTAAAATTTTACTTCACATGACAGCTAGGGATTGTAAGTTGATCAAATATGGTGGTGAAGTATATCCATAGCGGATTATTCCATATCTATCAGGTATCACGTGTTTAATATACAACTCATTTAAATGTAAATGCCGAACGTATAACCAGTAATTTCCCAGATGTGTTAAGATAAGGCTGATTTCAAAGCTATGACTTCAACAGCGGTGCTCCACAGACCAATTAAGCACGATTATTGCCTTATAATTACGAGGTTATTTGTGCAGGAAGTCTTTTGTTGATTACGACAGCGAGTGTCAGGAGATGTGGTATGAATTGTCTGTGGATGCAGACTAGAAGAAATTCTATAAATCTGTCTGATTTTAGGACACTGAATTATGTTCGACTGTAGTTTCACCAGAATTACTTCTGGCTGTCTTCAAACTTAAGAGTTTTTGAAGGTTGTAGATAGTTTAACTGTGTCATAGTGAAACTGAACCCATTAACGCATGAGACATTGAAAACAGTACAACAATACCCAATATGTTACGAAGTTACAGCAGTACACAGAACGCTTGAAAGGATTACGGATGCACAAGAGCTTTAGAACAGACTATAGACAATATGTGACAAGCGGGTTGAAAATCTGCTTCACGCACTTGCTGATTGTGTTGATGTGAAGGATATTAACAGTTGTAATATCCAAGTTTCCGCAAGTGTTTGGCACCTCAGATGAAGTTGTAACCCACTGTGGTTTCTCAGTGTCACATGGTGTAGTATTTTTTAGGATGTGTTTACAACTCACTAACAGACTAAAGAAAGACTCACTCACTCACTAAATTGGCGTATTAACCCTTACCTATGTTCATTATTACTATTACTCATTGTGCACAAGTGTTTTCATGGATTTCATTTATTACTTTTCTCCCAGAACAACAGATTCCTGACGCTCTTGAACAGAAATCAGTGCAGTAGAACAGAGGCTTCCAGACGCAGCATCTGACATTCTGGACTAGGACAAGCAACTGCTTCCAGACTTTGAGTTTCCGATCTATCGAACAATATCATCAATCACTTAGCCATCAGCATTGCTTAGTGCACTTTGTACATTGGACAAACAATCAGTGAATATGCAGGATTGTTCCCATACTTACAGTTTTCACTATCGCCACATCTGCACCGTCTAACCAAGTATCTTAGTTGCTTAACGTCCCTATGAATGTATTTTTGCGCAACGTAAAAGCTAAATGCAATTATTAGTAAATGTGTTAGTACATGCTTAACGATCAGGAAGTCAGTTTAGTGGTAATTTTCCAGAAAAGATGATATAGTCTCATGAGAGTATTAGTATTAACCAGGTATGTCAGAATTCAGCGTACATAACCTCCATGTACAACTCTTAAACACAAACAGCGTTATGGGATTGCCATATTGTATGTTTTGTGGTATACCCAAGAACAACAACAAAACAAAACAAAATTACAGCGGTGAGAATACCATGACATGCACACACTTCCAGGGATCTAAATTCAACAAGCAAAGTACAAATGGCAACTAGAACCATTTACTTCTTCATTAATCTAGATGAAAAGCCAGTTGAGACATATCGCGAGGAGGAACTGGAAAAACTGCCTATGGGCAGGAGAATGTAAAAGAAAATTAGCTCAAGTTTAAAGGAATAGTTTTTCATGGAAAGGCTAAATATATTTTTAGGAGAATAGTTCTGAAGCAAAGAACCTTCATGTTACAATCTAGTTAAAACTACACTCCTGGAAATTGAAATAAGAACACCGTGAATTCATTGTCCCAGGAAGGGGAAACTTTATTGACACATTCCTGGGGTCAGATACATCAAATGATCACACTGACAGAACCACAGGCACATAGACACAGGCAACAGAGCATGCACAATGTCGGCACTATTACAGTGTATATCCACCTTTCGCAGCAATGCAGGCAGCTATTCTCCCATGGAGACGATCGTAGAGATGCTGGATGTAGTCCTGTGGAACGGCTTGCCATGCCATTTCCACCTGGCGCCTCAGTTGGACCAGCGTTCGTGCTGGACGTGCACACCGCGTGAGACGACGCTTCATCCACTCCCAAACATGCTCAATGGGGGACAGATCCGGAGATCTTGCTGGCCAGGGTAGTTGACTTACACCTTCTAGAGCACGTTGGGTGGCACGGGATACATGCGGACGTGCATTGTCCTGTTGGAACAGCAAGTTCCCTTGCCGGTCTAGGAATGGTAGAACGATGGGTTCGATGACGGTTTGGATGTACCGTGCACTATTCAGTGTCCCCTCGACGATCACCAGTGGTGTACGGCCAGTGTAGGAGATCGCTCCCCACACCATGATGCCGGGTGTTGGCCCTGTGTGCCTCGGTCGTATGCAGTCCTGATTGTGGCGCTCACCTGCACGGTGCCAAACACGCATACGACCATCATTGGCACCAAGGCAGAAGCGACTCTCATCGCTGAAAACGACACGTCTCCATTCGTCCCTCCATTCACGACCGTCGCGACACCACTGGAGGCGGGCTGCACGATGTTGGGGCGTGAGCGGAAGACGGCCTAACGGTGTGCGGGGCCGTAGCCCAGCTTCATGGAGACGGTTGCGAATGGTCCTCGCCGATACCCCAGGAGCAACAGTGTCCCTAATTTGCTGGGAAGTGGCGGTGCGGTCCCCTACGGCACTGCGTAGGATCCTACGGTCTTGGCGTGCATCCGTGCGTCGCTGCGGTCCGGTCCCAGGTCGACGGGCACGTGCACCTTCCGCCGACCACTGGCGACAACATCGATGTACTGTGTAGACCTCACGCCCCACGTGTTGAGCAATTCGGCGGTACGTCCACCCGGCCTCCCGCATGCCCACTATACGCCCTCGCTCAAAGTCCGTCAACTGCACATACGGTTCACGTCCACGCTGTCGCGGCATGCTACCAGTGTTAAAGACTGCGATGGAGCTCCGTATGCCACGGCAAACTGGCTGACACTGACGGCGGTGGTGCACAAATACTGCGCAGCTAGCGCCATTCGACGGCCAACACCGCGGTTCCTGGTGTGTCCGCTGTGCCGTGCGTGTGATCATTGCTTGTACAGCCCTCTCGCAGTGTCCGGAGCAAGTATGGTGGGTCTGACACACCGGTGTCAATGTGTTCTATTTTCCATTTCCAGGAGTGTATCTTCAAGGTACTCATCACTTAATGACACGAAATGAGACGTAACATGTCAGCTTTTGCAATATAACAATGAGAAAAATTTCAGAGTTTTAAAAAAATACTCAATATTGCAGCAAAAATTGAAACAAAATACCAATTTTGTATTACAATTTTAGCAAAATGATGCATCTAACGGCAAAATTGTAACAAAATGCCCCTCAATACACATAAATGTTATATAGCTATACGTTGAGAACTCTCAGAATGGGATACATCAAATGTGCACAGCAAAATCGGTATGAAAGCATTAGACTACCCATAAAGAGTGGTTTTTAGGCCCAAGTTGTTACTATGGTGATTGATTTTAACATATTTTAAATGATATGAAGTTTAAAAAATGATTGTTCCAACGTCAGAGAAAGTGACAGGCTTAGCAGTTCGTTCTTAGAAGAGACAAATAGTGTATTGATAGTGACTGCCAGAAATTAAGATATGTTCAAGTGAATATCTGTCGAAGGGCGCAAGGCCACCTCTCATGAATGGCAGCTGATGCCTTACTGCACAATCGCACTATGAAGTTGGCATACAGTGTGGTACAACACCGTCTGGCTAACGCACTGTACCATCCCACCCAGATATCACATTCACATCCAGTGGTAATCAATACTATCCATGCAACTTAATGTACAATCCTCTTTGGGTATTTCTTTTATGTACAGAACCATATTACACCATGAGGCTACAGTGCTGCACTATACTATTCTTAACGGTGCCACTTGTGAGGAGCAATCTCCCTCGCGTCTCCCGACATCTTGTATAGTTCACCCACTCATATCTTAAGTTATGCAGACTTAGATTTCAAACAGTCTTTGTCTTCCGTAATACTGAACTGCTAATAACAACAACAGCTGCAAAAATGCATGAACTACTAAATCTGTCATACTCCCTACAGCAAAGTGTTACGTTTCACCTTATGAAAATGTCTTCAGTTCCACAGATAGGGCAACAGTTATGACTGTAAAGTCTCTTTGTAGGTGAAGACATATGCCTTTACACCTTTTATGTGATAATGAAAAATCTGTTTTGGGAGTTCTCTATATACATTTATAGACGTTTATATATACTGAGAGGGACTTTCTACAATTCTGCTGGAAACAGGGGTAGTTTTTCACAATGCTGATGTAAAATAAGGTATTTTAATATAACTGTTAAGTCTCTGTCATACCCTTATATTTCAATAACTGAACCGTTAGGTTCGATTTCATATAACAGTATGCTATGTATCTTCAGCACAGTACTAACTGGACTGTAAAGTCGTGGTCGATCACATCAAGAGCTGTTCTACTAGATATGCTTGAACAGATATTTGTTTAAACTTGAGCTACAACTCGTCCGCATGCTCCTGCCCGTAGGTGTATTTTTCCAGTTCCTACTTGAGATATGTTTTACCAGCCGCTATATATGGTTTACTGAAGATTTAAGTCATTGTAGTTTCGCTTTATACTTTAGTAGTTTTATTTGCATATTTTATTTAACAAGGTAGAGCTTTGTAATGAAATGAAACATAGTGTAGAGAGGTAGATAAACATCAAATTCTACATTTTTGAATATTGCTTAATTCATTCACAGAAACAACAATAACAATACCAATAAATTTTGATATAGATTAATGAAATTAGAGGGAAGCATCCATCTAGGTAATTTATTCAAGAAAATAACATTCCAATATCAAAGATCAACGTAAGCGCGAGGTAAGCCAAATGTGAAACGCTGTTGCATTAGTAACAGCTGTAACAGCCAGAATTTTGAATGCAAGTATGAAAACGTACATGCATTGTGTTTCACAGGTGGCGGATGTCAGTTTGTCAGATGGAGTTCCATGACAGATACACATGGCCAGTCAACACAGAGACACTTAACCATACTTGTGGATAATGCTCGATTTGTCGTCCAATGGTGTCACATAAATGCTCCATTGGAGAATATCTGCTGATCGAGCAGGCCAAGGCAAAATGTCGACACTCTGTACATCATCTTGCGTTGTAACAGCGGTATGTGGGCGAGCGTTATCCTGTAGGAAAACATCTACTGGAATGCTGTTCGTGAATGGCAGCATAACAGGTCGAATCATGAGATAATTGCATAATTTCCCAGTCAGGGTGAGTGTGTTCCTGTTATACGAAATCGCACGCCAAATAATAAACACAGGTGCAACACCAGTGTGTGTAGTACTGTAGGCGGGTTGGTTGCAGGGCCTGAACTGGACAACTCGTAAACAGATATTGCCATCATCGGCACTAAGTCAGAACCAGATTTCATCAGCAAAAACATCAGAACTGCATCCTGTTCTCCAATTAGGTCTTGCGTGATACCACTGGAGTCGTAAATGAAGGTCGTTTGAGTTCACTATACTGCAGGCTACAGGGCGTCTATCCCAAAGCTGTCCTTGAAGCCACAGATTTATAACAGTTCGTTGAGTCACTGTTATGCCAACTGAAGTGGAAATCGGTGCTACAGAGGCAGCAGAATGATCCAGAACCATACACGATACACGATGGTCTTCTCTCTTAGTAGTGTCATGTGACCATCCAGAGACTGGTCTGCTTGCAACCATACACTCTCATGACAACTGCTCGCAGCGCACATGTACACTGGCTACATTCCTGCCAAGTCCTTCTGAAATATCACATGAGAAGGATCCACGACATCGTACCAACTCAATGAGTTTTGTCACACACACTACATACTGAAGCACAACACGATTTCAAATTCGTAGAGAAAACTTCTTCTGAAGTGTTCTGATGAGTACAATCTGTCAGTACGTTCTAGACGTTACCGTTAATTACATATATACTCCTTTAGAACACACCAGAAGGCTCAGATAGCACAGGTTGACTTTCTTAATGCAGATTTTTCAAGGGGAGTGCACGGCATGGTATACTCGGTATACTCATTGTTATGGATTTTCATTCTTCTTGTGTAGTCCTCAACGCATATTGAATGGCAATCTAGTAACATTGTTAGTGTTTGAGACGTGAACAATTCAGTTACTTGTGCTGAACTGTGACTTAAAACTGCCACATTTTAATCCATGACATACCATCTTTTAGTGATGTTTTGTTTTGACGGACAACGGATGTTGGGAGAAAAGATTTCCAGCTTTTTGGTTCTAAAGTTGTAATTTGTAAAATGTTAGCGCCACGAACTCGGCAGTGGTACAGTAAGAAAGGACCAAATACAGCTGAGGCAGTTATTAATACACAAGATGAATACTCATAGCGGTGGTTGCCATAGCCACAAGGTTGTCTGCTTGTTAATACTGTTCCCTATTTTATGCAGTGAGTAGATATGGCCTTGAATTTTAGTTTTTGAACAAGCTGAACGGGGATGGCTATCCCTTAAGGAGGTAACCATAGAGCTAGGACAGGCAAATACAAATACAAGGACGGCAACTGAGGAAAAAGTTTGTCTACCAGAAGATGTACTTCAGTTGTTATTTGAGGAGAGTAGAGGCCGTGAATACTGAGACGGCATGCGCAGCAGTATACAGATGAAAGGAAGAAATCTTTGATTTCAGAAGGACAACGAAAAACAGTAATAGAGAAATGTTCAGTAAAAGGATGAACATAGCGATACAAGCCACTTAGTAAGGACATCAATAGGAAGTGCCGCTGAACCATAGACAAATAGTAGGAGGAAAATCTGACGCAATCGAAGACAGAGTCGTGGTAAGAAAGAGAGTTCCAGCATATATAAAAGTTATAAAGAAACAACCATCTTGGTTTTTAGACCCTTCCCAGAGAACCAAAATGGGGTCTATTCCGGAATCATTTGCAAATGGAGAGATCACATGATCAGTGTGTCTTTAATACAGTGGTTTCCATTGCCTTCAGCATTCTAATTGGTATTTTTTCCGGCTTTAGGGGCAGTTTCCCATCCAAAGGGCAAGAGACCGCCCTGAACATGTGTCTGCTCCTCCGCCCTCTTTGACAAATCCGTTGGCAGGGTGAGAGTGACTACTTGCATCGGAAGCCTTTGGCAGCAAGTGGGATTACTATTTATAATTTAAGCGCTGGCTGTGTTCGAAAAGGGGCAGAGGACGTATTAGTTACTAATCAAAGATGTTACCCGTGCAACACCCTTTTTATATTTATAACTACTTTTTCTTAATTTAATCTTTCTTTTGGGTGATTGAGATTTTTGGACGGAACAGTCACCAACGATTATCAGACATCCTGAAGCATCACGTTTTCGCTGAGCCTCCACTTGTTCAGGAACCAGAATTAGGAGTCCTGCTATAATAAACTCAATACCCGGTGTCACCATAAATTTTCTCAATCAATTTGAATTTTGATGATTAATTGGAGATAATGGACGGAATTGCCAAATATTTTCTCAGACCCAACAGGAACAGTCTGTGTCTATGAGTAACATTCCTCGCATCAGGATTGTTTCTGTGTAAATAACGTATGCAACTAAGGAAGCAATATTTAGAATGTTGACAAAAAAAAATGCTAGCGGCCATGTCCGTGTCATTCTTTTGCACTGTAACGAGAACGCAACTTGATCATATTATTAACGCCCTTTTTATTCGGTTATAGTAATGTATAACATCTGGCTTTGAAAAAGGGCCAGAAGTAGATGTACCATAATGAACTGTGGATAATATTGGAACTGATTTCTCCTCCTTTGGAACATATGAACACAGTGAAATGTTATCTTAACTCAATCCAAGTATAGATCACAATTCTTGGCGTGAAGAGCAAGGCGGCATTTGTGAATGTTTCTCTTCACTATAGCTACCGTGGATAAATCACATCATCAACAGCCTAGCCTATCGCAGTGATGTTAAAAAAAATCTTCACTGGCCATATTTCTGCCAGTAACTTTTAAATGATAGCATAAAGCTGTTACTACCCTCTCTCCTTGATTAGTTTTTCTCCCAGAACTAGAATTACCTGTATAAATTTCGCCATTTACTTCTTTGTAAGGAAAAAGCTGTTCGTCAGGAGTGAGGCAATCAGAAGGGACATAGTTTTCACAAATATTTGAATTTAGCATTTCTAATATGTCATATGTTGCAGCAAATTCGTCACTTTTCAAACGGGCAACCCTAGTGTTCACACCGATGAATCTTACAAACCTGCTTATCCGTCAAAACCTGTTGACGGAGCAGCTTGCACGATACAAATGGAATGCATTAGTATTCCACATTTCCTCTGTGCGTTTAGTGTTAGAGGTTCTTACTCCAGCTGTAATCAGATATGCATCAAATTCTTCAGTTGTCAATAGCTACCAGAATTTCACTACTTCTTCTGAATTGATGATGTAGTTTGTGAGTACCTGCTTTGCCTGTCCGTTTCTTATACTACACATTTCTTCTGTAAATACAATATTCAAGGTCTCTTTTACATGTTGGACCGGCACTTTCGTGCAAAATGTTATGCTTCAGCAACTTTCTTCTTGCTAATGGTTCCTTATGACATTTAGTTCCATCTCTACCGCATTGAATGCTTGCAGACGACACAATCGCTTCCTGATTTTGTCAGCTCTGTCATTTTCTTCGCTACTGTTATCAACTGTCTCTCTTTCAACTTCAGCACCACTACATGCACCAACAGCACCTTCCGTATCTGAAGTAGCATATCTTTCTTACTCCTAATCCATTCCACTGAAATCTCTAACGTTGTCCTCTTGTGTATCAACAGTAGGCAATAACTTTCTAATATATTCCTCTTTCGTCTCATAGCTAATCTGCTGTATTGAGATTTAGAGAGTTCCAGTTTGTGTTTCGTGAGAATCCTGAGACGAGTTACTCAGTAGCAAAGCTTACACAGTAATGCAGAGTTCATAATGTTGTGCAGCAGTAGCAACAATATCAGCAGCAATTACAAATGCCTTGTTGCATCGATCTCGTATACTCCCAGAGCTGACTGTAGCCAACCGTAACTGTACAACAACAAATTCATTTGGTTACGCCACTAACCTCGTTACAGAACAAAGTATAATTTTTTGAATGTAGGCACAGGGGTGTGGACAGAATTATCACATTATTCCATATGGTTGTCGGGTTTGAGTGCTGGGTCTCGTACTTTTTACATACATTGAGATTAATATTTTAATAAATATAAACCACAATGTATGCGTTTTTTGTACAGTTTAGCATAATCCAGTCTACTTTTTGCTGCTGGATACGAAGTACTACCCAACTCGTACTGGTTTATCCACGACAAGGTACACACTATTTACTACAAATTCAATCACATTTAGATCGTGTGACTGGAAACGTTGTTTCTAAGCGCATTACCTGATAGTTTTTTTGCTGCTACAGTGCATAATCATCATCAGTACGAAGCACTTGCTGGTGGCAGTCATATCGCCATGAGATGACACGATCCAATGTTTGCCCTATGCTTTTACAAATACTAATGCAGACTGATTTGATGTCTAAACTGGCATCTTCTGCAGAGTTATATACCGTTGACTTGTGTTGTTGTGCAGCCATTCCATATAACTAGACCCGGTAATTGTTTATAAAGCTATGCTTTAAATGTCTCTAGTTTTAATCAGTTAACCTGGAAATGGATAACATGAGCCAACATACAGGTCACAGTCCTTTTGTCGTAAGCATGGCAGTATGGGGTATAATATTTCCCAACAGGTTTTCTCTTTTTTTATATAATCTTAAGAATACGAAAGCTCCAGTTACTGCAAATATGAGAATGTCTAGAACAACTGTATACCTCTAGACTGTATATTTCTGTTGCACGCAGAGGTATAGAGCAAATTATACATTGGTAACACGTAAAGGAGCAATGTCTGTCGAGAAGACCTGTTAATGTCTTCGTATGTGTAAAACTAAGATGTTTAAGCAATTTTTGGAATGGGGACATAACAGTAGCTCAGATGGTGTTGATCATGACATCTTTTCCTGTCATGGAACCTAAAATTCTAATATGTAAGTGTTATAATTTTTAGCTGGATATGTAGGTATTGTGTAACAAACTCTGGCCAGTGACTAATAAATCATTTTGTCTGCTCTTTTATTTGCTGTTGATACAAGACTGGGAAACATTCATTGTTATATGGTCTCAGTTACGTTTCGAATATGTGTTACATTTACACTGTGCAGTGTTAATTTCATTGTGGTTTTGTATGACAGCAACAACGATCGGTGTTCGAATCTCTAACTGTTTATCTTACATAACAGGATCAGGATTCTCGTAGCATTTTATGATAGAACATGGGATTGGAACGACAATCTGAGAAACTGAGAGTTAACGGATTTGAGCGCTGTTATCATCGCAAGAACTGACAGTCCAGTGCTTACATATACTTATTTCGGAACTATTATTAGACACAATTTCATTGGCTTTAAAAAAAAAAACTCCAAACTCTAAGTCGCTTATTGCCTACAAGAGGAAAACACGAACTTTACGTTTCTCTTCGTAAAGTTCACATTTCAGATGATTCCTTCTATCCCCAACAAAATCCGTGTGACAGAGGAATATGTATATTAAACCTTAATTTTCCTTATTTTTATGCAATGTGTATGTAGATCGGTAAAATGTCACTTGTCAAAATTGTTTTGTGAAAAGAGCGTTACCCGATTTGAATGCACCTAATACTAGCATATTAATTGAACTTAGTGCTTTCCGGTCCATACGTTCTGTATTTTTTTTTTATGAAGTGTCTTGTGGTAAGGTGTGTGTTACAGCAACGAAAGATTCACTGCCACAAAGATTCGTGACAAGTTTCTAAAACGACATTATAGTATTTGCACGTCTGTCTGAAACACATACCAGCATGGGTTTATAGATATTACCTATAATTATCAAGCACAAAATCTTAAACTCGTAATTCCTAAACATACTATGCAGAATATTTGTATCAGAGGAAAACATCACAGACACAGGTTACAGACATTTTTCACAAACGAGACGTCTCATTTGCCCCCATAGAAGGGATCAATAAAAATGTTTAGAAAAGTACTGTCAACAGGTTTCTTCTCTCGGCAGCATCAGGGTCTGAAATTGACTCCCATATTTAGCTGATTTGTGCTTCATCATCACTGACTATGTCGTCGACGGGATGTTACTGGGGCTCTTACGATATGTGTCACCTGAGAGAGAGGTAGATTCATGGTAAAATCTTAACATCCAACACTTTACATGTGATGACATTGTTGTATTGAGGACATGCATGGCTTTTGGTACTGAATAATGTATTTTTACTAGTATGACTGTATGGGACAGCAGGTGATAGACATGAAATAAAACTTATGTAATTTCGTTTTTCTTAGTACATCTTCTGCTTTCTACTTTGCCCTCTTGTGAAGTGACACGATGGTACTTCCGATTGGAGAGCCCACTGCTAGTTTGTGGATGTTGCTCAGATATCGCTTCTTAAGGATCCCAGTGTGACCGAAGTCAGGGTGCTCTTACCACAGTTGTGGGGTTGGGGAGGGTAATGGGGCGGGGGGGGGAGGAGGATTTCTTTAACGATACCTGCACTGACACACAGGTCATTAATTCCTCTTGCTCCTCCCCATTTCGCGGCTTCGTATAGGCCACTTCCCGCTGTTGTCACTCGCACTCTGAGCCTGATGGCTCCAGGATTAAAAATTTCAATTAGGAGTAAATATTCCGACTACACCTACTAGCTGTCTGGAGCCTTGTGGGGGGCGAATGAATCGGGAAGAAATGAATGCATGTACGGCCTAGTTTCCCAGTAGTTATCGAGGATATGTCGCTCGCAATCTGAATCACACCAATGATAGGTTAATTGGTCTTTTGAGAATGTACTTATCGATATAGTAACTAAGATTGGATCTTGTGTTGTACGCCGGCCGGGGTGGTCGTGCGGTTCTAGGCTGCAGTCTGGAACCACGCGACCGCTCCGGTCGCAGGTTCGAATCCTGCCTAGAGCATGGATGTGTGTGATGTCTTTTGGTTGGTTAGGTTTAAGTAGTTCTAAGTTCTAGGGGACTGATGACCTCGGAAGTTAAGTCCGATGGTGCTCGGAGCCATTTGATCCATTTTCTTCTATCGTACAGCGAGAGAGGTGCTGTGACCTCTGAGAGTCCACTCTGTATGCAGGAATAGTTTACATTTGCTGCACTGTCTCCATTGCTCTCATTTTTGCCTGGCGAGGACATGCATACTTCAGATTATTTCCGTATATATTTAGGAGTCTTATCGTGCGCTAATACTGTGACGGACACAGAACTTTCTATGTTACCTGGGGGCCCTGGCAGATCTTTTCCATCATCAATGTCCTTGGAAGTTTGTATTTATGCGTCTTACAGCATCGCCACAAAATAATAATATTGAACTGTTTATTGATTGAAATATTGTGGTTTGGTACGTTACTAGTAATGCTTACGTTTTCAGTATTAGAGCCATACACAGATATGTGTTGTCACTATGTGTTAATGCACAAGTAATTATATGTAGCAACAATAATTTTAAATACTACAGTAGGTTGCTGCCTTGCATGTGTCTTTGGAATTCTACCGATCATTCGAAAATCTGCCAATAGCGATGGCCTTACTCACATTTTCCCGTATTTAATATTAAAGGATATTGCGTAAAGTAACAAAATATCAGGCTTTATTGACCTTAGGGTGGAGTGCCTGGCAGAAATGAATTCGCCCACGCACAAGTACAAGTTTTATGAGCTTGCGGTTGGTACAGGAGGGAGATCTTGTTTCTTATTGGTCTAGGGGGAAATGAGATGTGGAGGGGAGTGTTTGGAACTTCCACTGATAGCATTGCTTATCTTCAGAGGTTCCACATAATTCCTGTGATGATGGTGTAGGTGCCTGTGAGCTACTACAGGTTTGACTGGGTGGTTTGCGTCCCCCGTGAATGATTGTCGCTTGTGCCAACCGTCTCGCTGGAGACGGTTACATCTATAATTATGCAAATTTACCTACTATCAGTTTAATAAGTCACAGCTACAAAATACTAACACGAATTCCTTACAGATGAATGGTAAAACTGGTAGAAGCCGACCTCGGGGAAGATCAGTTTGGATTCCGTGGAAATGTTGGAACACGTGAGGCAATACTGACGCTACGACATATCTTAGAAGAAAGATTAAGGAAAGGCAAACCTACGCTTCTAGCATTTGTAGACTTAGAGAAAGCTTTTGACAATGTTGGCTGGAATACTCTCTTTCAACTTCTGAAGGTGGTGAGGGTAAAATACGGGGAGCGAAAGGCTATTTACAATTTGTACAGAAAGCAGATGGTAGTTATAAGAGTCGGGGGACATGAAAGGGAAGCAGTGGTTGGCAAGGGAGTGAGACAGGGTTGTAGCCTCTCCCCGATGATATTCAATCTGTATATTGAGCAAGCAGTAAAGACAACAAACGAGAAGTTCGGAGTAGGCCTTAAAATCCATGGAGAACAAATAAAAACTTTGAGGTTCGCCGATGACATCGTAAATCTGTCAGAGATAGCAAAGGACTTGCAAGGGCAGTTGAACGGAATGGTCAGTGCCTTGGAAGCAGGATATAAGATGAATATCAACAAAAGCAAAACGAGGATAATGGAATGTAGTCGAATTAAGTCGGGTGATGCTGAGGGAATTGGATTAGGAAATGAGACACTTAAAGTAGTAAAGAAGTTATGCTATTTCAGGACCAAAATAACTGATGATGGTCGAAGTAGAGAGGATATAAAATGTTTACTGGCAATGGCAAGGAAAGGGTTTCTGAAGAAGAGAAATTTATTAACATCGAATATTGATTTAAGTGTCAAGAGGTCGTTTCTGAAAGAATTTGTGTGGAGTGTAGCCGTGTATGGAAGTGAAACATGGACGATCAACAGTTTAGACAAGAAGAGAATAGAAGCTTGCAAAATGTGGTGCTACAGAAGAATGCTGAAAATAGGATGGGTAGATCACATAACTAATGAGGAGGTATTGAATAGAATTGGGGAGAAGAGGACTTTGTGGCACAACTTGACCAGAAGAAGGGATCGGTTGATTAGACATGTTCTGAGGTATCAAGGGATCACCAATTTAGTACTGGAGGGCAACGTGGAGGGTAAAAATCGTAGGGGGAGACCAAGAGATGAATACACTAAGCAGATTGAGAAGGATGTAGGCTGCAGTAGGTACTGAGAGATGAAGAAGCTTGCACAGGATACAGTAGCACGGAGAGCTACATCAGACCTGTCTCAGGACTGAAGACCTAAACAACAACAACAACAACAACCTGGCTAGATGACCTATTTCGTGATGAGCAAACATATGGAGCTCTCTCGGCTAAATAAGTGCGTATCTGTGTCAGTTTTAGATATTTGCTCGACGTATTGTGATCGTTTGCCGTTATTACCGCATGCGGGAGATCCCTCGAATAGAACTGATACAGAAAGAGCTTCAAAGTGTCATTTTTGTCTGCCACGAGGCCGCAAAGGATTAACCCATTACAATGCCGCTTTCTGCGCCATTGGTGCTTTTGGGGGGCTATAGACAACACGTCGGATTATGAGGCTTGGTCTGTTCAGCAGGCGTTGGGGTGGTTGCAGATACCTCTCACCTCTGTAGAGGCGTGTATTGAAATGCTGTGCTACACGTATAGTTTCCCTAGCGGGAAGCATCGCAATTTTTCTATGACTTCACACAATATTGTAATGTAGACTGCATTTGCTTGGATTTTGCCCTTTGTGGAGTTTGAAATAATTAATATATATGTCATTATTTCTGCACTCACACACGCACACACACACACACACACACACACACACACACTCACACACACACACACTAGTAACTCAGTGCTCATTTAGCAATCATAGACAAATCGGGATCATGCTGCATTGTCTTTGGCCGAGAGCACCATGTCATCGATTTGGTGCACAGCGATTCTGAGGTGATGTCATGATGCTACACAACGATGTCATGGTGCCGATGTTTTGATATTATTCGACGTGATGTGAACATGACAGTGCGGCAGACGTGACGCAGATGTGTAAAATGAATGGAATTGTGGAAAATATGCAAAAATTTAAGTATTTACATAATTCCCTGGGTGTGAAGTCTGGTGGGGCTTTGAATGGATAAATATCAATAATTATTAACAAGCAGGGCTTAATAATTATTAACAAACAGGGCTCCAGTGCCATAATTTGTTACTAACGAATTGACGTAGTCTATCATCTCGCTCTATGCTGTCCAGGTCCAAAGTGTTCCATAGTAAAAGACAGAGTTGGGGAGGTGTCCTTCAATAGCAGCGATAAATAATTCGGAGGCATACGGAATTCTGATTGACGTTGAATTGACGTCGGAAATGGTATGGTGGATCTTGTGTAGTTGGATAAATTATGAGAATTGTGAAAAAATAAGTATAGTTGTCAAAAATCAGGTAAAATCACCTGAATGGGTGAAAAATATGAGAGAATTGCTAAGGTTTCACTGGATGACCTTCATCAATTCCAGAAGGTTCCCCAGAGCAGAGACAGTTGGAGTGACTAAGAAGTATGTAACCTGCGACTGGATGTGTAACTCGATTCCCCTCTTAGATTATCACTGATAAGAATAGAATGTTTTACAGCTGGCACTGATATGCCAAGTGCATTTAGTGTCATTAAGCTCTCACGGTATGGAATAAATTATAACAGGAATTGGATCTTACGATAGTTTTCTCACTGTACAGATCCATGAGGAGTTAGGGCTCCAAGCAAACAGCAAAACGACTTCTATTATCCGACCGTTTGTATCTAACTAACGCCATAAATTGCTGAATACCGTACACCTGCAAGCTATCCAACGTGATTTTGTATATTCGCAAATAACATGAGCTATAATGCAATGCATATTAAAACTGCAATAAAACGCTATTGTCTGACGAAAAACGCAGCTTCTATCGAGGTAGAAGAAGATTTGTTTTATATTCAGAAATGTTCCAATCTCGTACAGAATTTTCACTTCGTATATTCCGAACGATTGGATTTTAATTGTTAATTAATCCTTTAGATGACGTATTGTGAAATAAAATTGCTTTTCTGTTGAAAAGGATTTGATTATAAAGTTATTTTAATTTCGCATGAAATATAAGCATTCTCACTTTTAGATTTATAAACTGAAAATTACGAATGTATTTATTTAGAGCTGATGGCAAACAGGGAGCAATTATTCAAAGCAGTGATCGTGAAAAATTTATTACGGATTTTCGACTCAGCGCACAATAGGATCCAAAACCAGAAAATTACTTAAATCTCTGTAAATGGAGCACGGGAATAACGAACGCCAAAATATTAACCAACCATTTGCAAGTAGTGGAATCTCACCCACGTGGTCCATGAGCCACTGATTCTTACGAGTTTGTAAGATATCAGGTGCTAGTATCTTGTAAATGTCGTTATACCTTACCACAGCAATTTGCAGAGCATCCAAAGATACTGATACGGGGATCTTCTTCTATCAACAGCACAGTCTGGTTTCATTCGGATAAGATATGGATAGCCAGGGATGATTGCATGAAACGGGGGTCGGACAGAAAAAACTCCTTTTTTGATCGATAGATTACAGTTAAGACTGCCTCATACGCTCATCTCATTTAACACAGGAAATAAGTTTGAGATTTACGCGAAAACGGTAGTTAATGTCTAGCTGTCAGGATGTCTTACCCGAATACAACGGAAGATATCGGCATGCTTGCAACTGGTCACCATTAAGCTGAATGAAACAGCCAAAGCGTGAATGAGTGACATCAAGTAAGGAATTTGGAGTTATAGCTTTTCCATTCCCCATATACTTAACATATTCTTTCTGTTGTATTAACCGAATCCTATTGGTGTCAAACACAAATATTTGACAGGAAGCAAATCCCAGTCACTAAGGTTATTACTGTTATGAGTGGCTTCCTTGCGTGTAGGAACTTTAAAGCCTAGTCAGAGGAGCAAACAGAGTTGGACAACATCTACCGCCATATGATAACAATGCGTATCAGGAATAATTCACAAAAACTTGTTAACAGAAACCTTACAGTATAGCTTTACGCTGCTCAAACTCAGTATGAAGGTATTGCATGACAATACTTTAATCTACACCTGCGCCGATGTCTTTGACTCTCGTCTGAATCTGAATCCAGTGAACGATAACTGCGGTCACCTGCAGTTGGGCAATTCTCGCCGGCAGCTGCAGACACGGTCCACATGCTGTCTTGGGTTATTGTCGACACTGTGCGGTAGTGTTGTTATACTGACTTCTGAGTCTAGCCAAGTGCTTATATGCGCTCCACTTGGAAGCTACTTAAGTGGCATATAGTTGATGCATAAAACAGTCTTTGCCTAGCGTAGCCTCTATTGGAGGATAGCGTTGAATCAGTCGTACCTGGCGCGCGGCACTTTTCTAAGTGTGGTACAAAAGGTTCTGAGCACTATGAGACTTAACTGCAGAGGTCATCAGTCCCCTAGAACTTAGAACTACTTAAATCTAACTAACCTAAGGACATAACCCACATCCATGCCCGAGGCAGGATCCGAACCTGCGACTGTAGCGGTCGCTCGGTTCCAGACTGTAGCGCCTATAACCGCTCGGCCACTCCGGCCGGCCTTCTAAATGTGACTGCGTTCCATATTCTCCGGTGACACAACACATTCGGTGTGGATTATATTGACATACCAGGCGGTTACTTGGCCCTAATAAGAACGAGCTATCCAGGAGTTAATTGTATGAAGTTTAATTAATGACGACAAGAGGCCCTCAGAGAGAAATATTTAGTGATCAGGCCCTGAGTGGATCACCGATTACGGTTCTGTACGTGCAACGATACTTAACACTGAAAACTTGTGAAACAAGTATTCAGACACACTCACTATATATATATATATATATATATATATATATATATATATATATATATATATATATATATATATATATATATATATATATATATATACTCCTGGAAATTGAAATAAGAACACCGTGAATTCATTGTCCCAGGAAGGGAAACTTTATTGACACGTTCCTGGGGTCAGATACATCACATGATCAAACTGACAGAACCACAGGCACATAGACACAGGCAACAGAGCATGCACAATGTCGGCACTAGTACAGTGTATATCCACCTTTCGCAGCAATGCAGGCTGCTATTCTCCCATGGAGACGATCGTAGAGATGCTGGATGTAGTCCTGTGGAACGGCTTGCCATGCCGTTTCCACCTGGCGCCTCAGTTGGACCAGCGTTCGTGCTCGACGTGCAGACCGCGTGAGACGACGCTTCATCCAGTCCCAAACATGCTCAATGGGGGACAGATCCGGAGATCTTGCTGGCCAAGGTAGTTGACTTACACCTTCTAGAGCACGTTGGGTGGCACGGGATACATGCGGACGTGCATTGTCCTGTTGGAACAGCAAGTTCCCTTGCCGGTCTAGGAATGGTAGAACGATGGGTTCGATGACGGTTTGGCTCAAAGTCCGTCAACTGCACATACGGTTCACGTCCACGCTGTCGCGGCATGCTACCAGTGTTAAAGACTGCGATGGAGCTCCGTATGCCACGGCAAACTGGCTGACACTGACGGCGGCGGTGCACAAATGCTGCGCAGCTAGCGCCATTCGACGGCCAACACCGCGGTTCCTGGTGTGTCCGCTGTGCCGTGCGTGTGATCATTGCTTGTACAGCCCTCTCGCAGTGTCCGGAGCAAGTATGGTGGGGTCTGACACACCGGTGTCAATGTGTTCTTTTTCCATTTCCAGGAGTGTATATATATATATATATATATAGGGTGGTCCATTGATTGTGACTGGGCCAAATACCTCAAGAAGAAAACGTCAGACGAAAAAACTACAAAGAACAGAAACTTGCCTAGCTTGAAGGGGAAGCTAGATGGCGCTATGGTTGGCCCGCTAGATGGTGCTGCCATGGTGTGCCAATGTGATACATGTACCTTAGTGAACTCATTTATGAGAACGCATGCTGTTACAGCGTGATTACCAGTAAATGCCACATTAATGCAATATATGCTCTAAATGATGTCCGTCAACCTCAATGCATTTGACAATACGTGTAACGACATTCCTCTCAACACCGAGTAATTCACCTTCCGTTATGTTCACACATGCATTGACAATGCGCTGACGCATGTTGTCAGGGGTTGTCGGTGGATCACGATAGCAAATTTCCTTCAACTTTCCCCACAGAAATAAATCTTTGGACGTCAGATCCGGTGAACGTGCGGGCCATGGTGTGGTGCTTCGACGACCAATCTACCTGTTATGAAATATGCTATTGAATACCGCTTCAACCGCACGCGAGCTATGTGCCGGACATTGATCATGTTGAAAGTACATCGCCATTCTGTCATGCAGTGAAACACCTTGTAGTAACATCGGTAGAACATTACGTGGGAGATCAGCATACACTGCACCATTTAAATTGCCATCAATAAAGTGGGGGTCAATTATCCTTCAAAAATGTTCAAATGTGTGTGAAATCTAATGGGACTTAACTCCTTAGGTCATCAGTCCCTAAGCTTATTCACTACTTAACCTGAATTATCCTAAGGACAAAGACACACACCCATGCCCAAGGGAGGACTCGAACCTCCACCGGGACCAGACGCACAGTCCATGACTGTAGCGAATTATCATTCCTCCCATAAAGCCGCACTGTACAGTAACTCGCCAAAATTGCTGATTTTCCACTTGTCGCAGCCCTCGTGGATTTTCCATTGCCCAATAGTTCATATATGCCTATTTATTTTACAGCTGTTGGTGAATGGCGCTTCGTCGCTAAACAGAACGCGTGAAAAAAATCTGTCATCGTCCCGTAATTTATCTTGTGCCCAGTGGCAGAACTGTACACGACGTTCAAAGTCGTCGCCATGCAATTCCTGGTGCATAGGAATATGGTACGGGTGCAATCGATGTTGATGCAGCACTCTCAACACCGACGTTTTTCAGATTCCCGATTCTCGCGCAATTTGTCTGCTACTGATGAGCGGATTAGCCGCGACAGCAGCTGAAACACCCACTTGGGCATGATCATTTGTTGCAGGTCGTGGTTGAGTGTAACATGTGGCTGAACACTTCTTGTTTCTTTAAATATGGTAACTATCCGGAGAACGGTCCGGACACTTGGATGATGTCGTCCAGGATACCGAGCAGCATACCTAGCACACGTCCGTTGGGCATTTTGATCACAATAACCATACATCAACACGATATCGACCTTTACCGCAACTGGTAAACGGTCCATGTTTACAGGGGTAATGTATCACGAAGAAAATACCGTCCGCACTGGCGGAATGTTACGTGATACCAGGTACTTATACGTTTGTGACTATTACAGCACCATCTATCACAAAGCGAAACAAGAGGTCCAATTAAAACATTCATATTTCTTTACTTAATACACGAATATGTAATAAAAAATGGGGGTTCCTAATTTAAAAAACGCAGTTGGTATCCGTTTCACCTATGGCAGCGTCATCTAGCGGGCCAACCATAGCGCCATCTGGTTCCCCCCTTCAAGATAGACAAGTTTCGTTCTTTGTAGTTTTTTCGTTTGACGCTTATTTCGTGAGATATTTGGCCCGGCAACGATCAATGGACTACCATACTGTCCAGTGATAGATACACAATGCGATCAAAAGTATCCGGACACCCCCAAAAACATTCGTTTTTCAGACTAGGTGCATTGTGCTGACATCTACTGCTAGTTACTCCATATCAGGGACCTCAATACTCATTAGACATCGTGAGAAAGCAGAATGGGGAGCTTCGTGGAA
Organism: Schistocerca serialis cubense; assembly: GCF_023864345.2. Lineage (NCBI taxonomy): Eukaryota > Metazoa > Arthropoda > Insecta > Orthoptera > Acrididae > Schistocerca > Schistocerca serialis. Next base: position 735,850,563 of record NC_064643.1, on the reverse strand, counting down.
CTCACGGACTTCGAACGTGGTCAGGTAATTGTTTGTCACTTGTGTAATACATCCTTACGAGAGATTTCCACACTCGTAAACATCCCCAGGTCCACTGTTTCCGATGTGGTAGTGAAGTGGAAACGTGAAGGGACACATACACCACAAAAGCGTACTGACAGACATCGTCTGTTGGCTGACAGAGACCGCCGACAGTTGAAGACGGTCGTAATCTGTAATAGGCAGACATCTGTCCAGACCATCACACAGGAATTCCAAACTGCATCCGGATCCACTGCAAGTACTATGACAGTTAGGTGGGAGGTGAGAAAACTTAGATTTCGTGGTTGATCGGCTGCTCATAAGCAACACATGACGCCGGTAAATGCCAAACGACTCCTCCCTTCGTGTAAGGAGCGTAAACGTTGGAACACAATGTGGCAATCCGATAGCAGGGTGTGGGTGTGACGAATCCCCTGTGAACGTCGTCCGCCAGCGTGTGTAGAGCCAACAGTAAAATTTGGAGGCGGTGGTGTTATGGTGTGGTCACGTTTTTTATGGAGGGGTTTGCACCCCTTGTTGTATTGCGTGGCACAGGCATACATTGATGTTTTAAGCACCTTCTTGCTTTCCCCTGTTAAAGATCAATTCGGCAACGGCGATTGCATCTTTCAACACGGTCGAGCACCTGTTTATAATGCACGGCCTGTGCCGGAGTGGTTACACGACAATAACATACTTGTAACTGACTGGCCTGCACAGAGTTCTGATCTGAAAGCTGTAGGACACCTTTGGGATGTTTTGGAAGGTCGACTTCGCCCCAGGCCTCACCGACCGATATCGATACCTCTCCTGAGTGCAGCACTCCGTGACGAATAGCTTGCCATTCCACAAGAGACCTTCCAGCGCCTGGTTGAACTTATGCATGCGAGAGTTGAAGCTGTCATCAAGGCTAAGGGTGGGCCTACACCATATTGAATTCCAGCATTAGTGATGGAGGGCGCCACGAACTTGTAAGTCATTTTTAGGCAGGTGTCCGGATAGTTTTGATGATATAGGGATAGAACGAAGAAAAAAACAGGGAAAATATGAAATGTGGTACTTTGTACACAGAGGAGGTGTTATGAAACTTCCTGTCTGATTAAAACTGTGTGACAGACCACTAATCGAGTTCCGAACCTTTGCCTTTTGCGGGCAAGTGGTCTACCAACTGATCTACCCAAACATGATTGACGACGCCGTCCTCTCGCCGTCAATTCTTCCATACCACGTCTGCTATCTTCCAAACTTCACAGACGCTCTTCTGCGAACATGTAGAACTAGCACTCCTGGAAGAAAGGATGTTGCAGCCACAGCCGGGGAGTGTTTACAGAATGGGATTTTCATCCTGCCACGGAGTGTGCACTGATATGATATGTGCTGCGAAGACGGGTCGTCAGTCGTGCCTATAACTTAGTTGGTAGAGCTCCTGCTCGTGAAAGGCAAAGGTCCCGATATCGAGTCCCGGTCCGCCACAAAGCTTTAATCAGCCAGTAAGTTTCATATCAGAGCACACTCCGATGCAGAGTGGAAATCTCATACTGGAAGCTAAGTGCTAAAAATCCGTTATATGAGACACACAACTTGAAATTATCTTAGAGTACTGTCATTAGGAGGGCAACGGCCTTGCCGCAGTGGATACACCGGTTCCCGTGAGATCACTGAAGTTAAGCACTGTTAGGAGTGGCTTGCACTTGGATGGGTGACCATCCAGCCGCCATGCGCTGTTGCCATTTTTCGGGGTGCACTCAGCCTCGTGATGCCAAGTGAGGAGCTACGAGACCGAATAGTAGCGGCTTCGGTCAAGAATACCATCATAACGACCGGGAGAGCGGTGTGCTGACCCCATGCCCGTCCTATCTGCATCCTCCTCGGAGGATGACGCGGCGGTCGGATGGTCTCGGTAGGCCACTCGTGGCCTGACGACGGAGTACTGTCATTAGGAAATGGCATCCACATCTGATACAAGGTAACTGGGCACTCCTATGTAACGTGGAATTGTTCGCTATATGCCACTATGTAGGAGGGGAGTATAAAGTGTTGTAAGTAGAGTAGCAGTAACAGCAGAAGGAGATTTCTATGCCTTCGAACGAGGTCTAGTCATTGAATGTAACCACAGTAACAAATGCGTCAGGGACGTGTCAACCCCTCTTAAACAGTCCAAGCCCACTGTTGGAGATGTGAAGTGGAAACGTGAAAATCCACGACTAAAGCAAGACCACATCGACCTCAGGTACTGACTGACTATGGCTCTAGGGCACTGTCGGTGCTAGTTATAAAAATCGCATGAGATCAGTGGACAGATCAGGAGTTTTAAAGTGCTACAACCAGTCCAGTGAGGAGAATGGTGGTACGCAGGGAGTTAAGAAGTTATGAGTACAGTGGTGGAGCAGCTACTCATAAGCCACACATTTCTGTTGTCGGTGCTCGGGCTGGTGTAAAGCGCGACGCCAGTCAACATTTGAAGACTGAAAACGAGTCATTTGGAGTGATGAATCACTCTGCATCGCATGGGAACCCGCTGGAAATGTTTCGGTTTGGTGAATGCACGGAAAACGTTATCTGCCATCACGCATCGTACCAACAGTGATCTACAGGAGACGTAGTGTTAAGCTGCTGTCGCGTATGTCGTGGCTTCAATGTGATCACCCTATTGAGCTTACAAAAACAGTAAAGTGGAAGCATACGAACACAATTTAGAGCACTGTCATTGAGTACAGTGCAGGAATGGTTGATAGACAATGGTCGTGTGTATCAGCATGACAATGCATGATGTCTAGAAGCAGCAACTGTGTGGCAATTATTTTTAGACAGTAACATTCTTGAAATGGACTAGTCTGCCCAGAGTCCCGATCTACACAAAGTGGGACACCATGGGATCAATTAGAATTCCGACTTCGTTCCAGACCATTTCTGATTTCACCTCTTCAGGAAAAATGTGCTACCACTCCTTCAGACTTCCAGACGCCGCACTGAAAGTGTTCCCAGCAGGTTTCCAGCCATCATAAAGTGAAATGTGGACATACCTCTTATTAGTGGGCAGTCATACAGCGTGGTCCATTGATAGTGACCGGACCGAATATCTCACGTAACAAGCATCAAACGAAAAACCTACAAAGAACGAAACTCGTCTAGCTTGAAGGGGGAAACCAGACGGCGCTACGGTTGGCCAGTTAGATGGCTCTGCCATATGTCAAACAGATATCAACAGCGTTTTTTTTAAATAGGAACCCCCATTTTTATTACATATGCGTGTAGTAGGTAAAGAAATATGAATGTTTTAGTTGGACAACTTTTCTCGCTTTGTGATACATGGCGCTGTAATAGTCACAAACAAATGACTCACAATTTTAGACGAACACTTGGTAACAGGTAGGTTTTTTAAATTAAAATATAGAACGTAGGTACGTTTGAACATTCCATTTTGGTTGTTCCAATTTGACACATGTACCTTCGTGAACTTATCATTTCTGAGAACGCATGCTGTTACACCGTGATTGATATCCGTTTGACCTATCGCAGCTCCATCTAGCCGGCGAATCACAGTGCCATCTGGTTTCCCCTTCAAACTAGAAGGGTTTAGTTCTCTGTATTTATTCATTTTACGCTTATTTTGTGAGCTATTTGGCACGGTTACGATCAGACATCTGTAGACTTTTCATCAGCTATTGTATAAGATACGGAATCCTTGTCTTGCGTACTGAGGAACAGAGAGCACCAGAGTCATTTATGATGATCAATGCAGCATGTATACTGATTATTAAACTAAGTGAATGTATTAGCAAAAATGAAGACAACATCATTCATCATGGGTCAGAAGTATTCATAGATTCAGGTGAATGGAACAAATAATTAGTACGAAAATAAAAACCATGTTAGATAGCACTATATTAAAAGTATAACTCCTGATATCTTACATGTTTTAATTTTTGGTGGGTCAGAAGAGGTAAACAGAGAAACGAAATTAAAGTATAGGGGGCAGGACCATACTTTCTTCCACTGAATGATTTATTTAATTGATTGTCTGCTTCCTGTTGCCTTTTATAGCCTCCATTGCTAGTGACACATATTACATCTACTTCTATCTTATGACTGCTTACTTAAAAGAATTTAAGTCCTGGTTCTACTAATGAAATTTTCATGTTCATCATGAAGTGCAGCTACAACTAGCTGCTTTAATGTTCAGAGCTTTAATCGAGCATGGCTTGGTAATAACGTCCTTTGTAACTATTCAAATGATTAATATTAATAATGTGAAAATAGTAAGGTAGTGTTTCAATCAGATTTATCAGACTGGCCACATAATTCGCATCGATGGACACAAATTGGCCGTATCAGTTTGCGGGAAACTATAAGCCAAGTTGATCAGTGCCAATAAGTTCAACACTATGTTCTCCACTGTTTTGAAACGGTTAGCTAACAGTAATGAGTAAATGCTAGTTTCCACGTCGTGCGCTGACCACTAGCGCTGTTGTTCGGGTCTGATTTAATCGGCACTATTGAACAGTTTGTCATTTTACAGTCTAAATCAAACTGCAGCAATAAAAACAGCTTCGGTCAGCACGGTCCATGGGGTTAATTTGCGATAGATGTTGCCTTTGTACAAGCCAGATAGGTACTACTTTTCGTTCTACTGCTATGGTTATGAAAGATTTGAGAGGAAACTTTTTGAAGTACCGTAAGTTATTACACGCCTGAATTCGCATCTTCATTATTCATCACATCGTTTGTCAACAAACTTATGTCTATTGTTGGCGAGCACGCTCTTTATTGAATCGCTGAGATGCGGAAAGCCTTAGGACACGTTGCTTTTCAACGGAGGATACGCATTTTTATTCTTCTCTCTTAACACTAATAGCGTGTCCGCGACTTGGAATAAATTATGTAGCATAAATCTTCTATCCGTGCCAGGCGCTATTCTTTAATTAACATCTGCCATTGACATTACAAATTAGTAATGTCTTTGTTTTTGCTGTTTCAAATTGTTTCGTATTAGGTCGTTTTCCAAAAATTATCTTACTATCTTTTTCTAGTCCAACAAACGTGGTAATCACTGGTTTAGATATTACGATCTGGCTGTTACGATCCCAGGGTCACGATACAAATGTCGCTCAGTCTCAGACCCACAAAAATAACCATTTACACAGGTAGCATGTGAATCGAAGCAGTTTAGGGCAGGAAATTCAAAGAGCAAATCGTAATACTGAACACATACCTTTGAAAACAAGGAGACATTAGGGAACGGATGTAAAATTGCGGGATAAGAAATTAAAACTCCGCGTTTGATCAATGACGTAGGAATTCTGTCACAGATAGCAAAGGATTCAGGAGAACAGTGGAACTGAATGAATAGTATCTTGAAAACAGGTCATTAGATGGATATCAGCAAAAGTAAGAAAAGGGTACTGGAATGAGGTAGTATGAAATCAGGTGTTGCTGATAGAACTGGTTTAGGAGATGAGACGATAAAACTATTCCGTCCGATTTTCTATCAGGGCGGTAAAATAAGTGACAGTTGAAATACACAGTATATAAACTGCAGAGTGGCTATAACAAGACAAACTTTCCTGGAAATGAGAAAAATTTTATAACATCGAATATAAATTTAAATGTCAGGTAGTTCTTTCTTGAAGTATTTGTATGGAATGTAAACTTTGCCTGAAGTTAAACTTGGGAGACAGACATTTCAGACACGACGCGTTTTTTAAATACAGAGCTACCGAATATTGTTGAATATTTGATGGGTAAATAGAATAACTAATAAGGAGATAACCAAACGAACTTGGTAAGAGTTAAATTATACTTACAATTTGAATAAAAGAAGTAATATGTTAACAGGACTGTTTCTGAGGCATAAAGGAATCATCAATGTGGTAATGGTAGGAAGTTATGGGGTTAGATGTTTTTGGGACGGGGTGGTGGGAGCCGTTACAAGGCTTGAATACTCTAAGCAAGTGAAAATGGATGTGAGTTGAGGTAGGCAGATTTGAAAGGGAAAGCACAGGACAGACTGGTGCGGAGATTACAAGCAAACTGAAAATAACATAATGGAAGGCCCAGAATGAGATTTTTATTCTGCAGCGGATTGTGCGCTGATATGAAACTTCCTGGCAGATTAAAAATGTGCGTGAGACTGAGATCTGAATTCAGGATTTTTAGCGGGAAAATGCTCTACTGACTTCTTTTCATATAATTTTGTCCGATATTGCTCGTTGCAGTTGATCCGGGCGGGAGTCCTATGACATCCATTCCAGTTCATCGATAATCGGTTCACTCAGTTTTCTTTTGTTATTGCAGAGAGCAGCTGACCCTCTTGACAGAAATTTTGAACTTAATCTAACTTATGCTAAGAACAGCACACACCACACACCCATGACTGGGGGAGGACTCTAAACTCTGGTGGGAGGGGGGGGCGAAATTCGCGGCATGGTGCCCTAAAACACGAGCTACCCAAGCATGCTTCACGACCTGTTCTGACAGCTTCACATACACTAGGCTCTGGCTAAGCCATGTCACCGCAATATCGTTTCTTCTAAAGTGCGCGTCATTTATGTTGGCGGCCGAGTTTAGGTTCGTTCTGCGCATCTGACGTCACAAAACACAGTCAGCCAATGAACAGAGAACGACGTTGCCAGATCTCGACTGCAGTGCAGAGCATGGACGAGTGTCTTCAGTTTTAGAAACGTTCAGTCATAAATAAAGTAACAGAACAAAAGCAATGTCTTGATAGCATACTTTCTTTTACAGAAAGTTTGGAAAAGCGTTCTTTATACCAATTGCTTCATATTCTATTAAGTAATTAAACCAAACAAGCAATAAGAATCCTAATTCAGGCGATAGCAAGGAAAGGTGTTTGTATCAATCTCACGAACCGCTTTATCGCAATAAAGAACAGCGGTAATTGTTTATTTCCTATTGTACTTCGGTGGAGCGTGAGTAATTCATAGTGATGCCAACAGTGTTTGTCAGTATTTTGCGTGACGTGTTAGACGCCTCATGGCATTCTGTGGTCACACGAGTTGCGATAACGTGACGGTTAAAGTGTTGGACGTCTACGCGAAGGGTTATGAGTTCAAACCTTGTGCGGTGCCTAATATTTTTATTATTTAAAAACAATATCGAAGTGGCTTTCTTCACGAATTATATTCGTTTGATTGTAAATTTTTGAAATTTCTAGTTCTTTCTCTCTTCATTAACCCTTTCGCTGCTGCAGACACGTGCTCTCCGCATTCCGCGCTGTGCGCGATTTTGTCATCACTGCACTGCTCGCCTGTGCAGACACATGGTGTTCCCACAGCTTTGACACACTCATCATTCGATTTCACAAAAACTATTTGGCCCAAAAATTTAATTTTTACACGTCCTCTTTACTGATACCTTCCCCCCATGAATGACTTAATTTTATTTCGATGTTCAATGCAGTTATTATGCAGCATTAAATTTAGTAAACCATTGCACGAAATTTTGAAGAGTTTGCAGAGCGTGTACTTTCCATATGGTCGATTTTAGTTGCCACAATGTTGAGAATGAAATGTGGACAAGATACCTAAATTTCAAATAAAATTTACTGTATAACAATATCACATTTAATTTAAGTACCACACAGGTGTCGTATGTAATATTGAGAAATATTCCGTCTTTCGCGACTGTAATAAAAGCGTGATTTACACCGTACGCGTTTGGCTTTGTCTTAAAGCACTTCAATCAATGAAAGGTATGGCACATACATAATGGTACTGATGTTCTCTTTCTTGTTTTTGTTCCACAGTCGCAGTTTTACCAATGGTACTGAAATATATTCCTCTTCTGCAACTGTAATAAGCGACTTATTTAGACCAGACGCGTTTCTCTCTTTTGAAGCATCTTCAATGGACAACATTTTGTCTCCTCCATTGCCAAGACACCTTTCGTAGTTTTGTGCTGCGGAAACACAATATTCAACGTTTGTGTTGGCTGATCAGTGTTTTGGCAAATAAATGACGTTTGTGTCCCACACACAAAAATTATATTTGACATAGCTCAGAGCACTTCACTGATAGACGAGATATTCAAGTCCTAATGTTTTTGTAAGTCCACAGTTTTGTTTACTGTATGTTGTCTACTTCCTTTTGATAGATTGAAGTGCTTTAAAATAAAGCCAAGCGTGCTCAGTGTAAATAAAACTTTTGTTACAGTCGCGAAAGACGGAATATTTCTCAATATTACATACGACACCTATGTGGTACTTAAATAAGATATTGTTATACAGTAAATTTTTTATGAAATTTAGGTATGTTGTCCACATTTAATTCTGAACATTGTGGCAAATAAAATCGATCATACGGAAAGTATACTCTATGGACTTTTACCTCTGCAAACTCTTCAAAATATCGTGCAATGGTTTACTATATTTAATGCTGCATAATAACTGCGTTGAACATCGAAACAAAATTAATTCATTTATGGGGGGAAGGTATCAGTCAAGAAGATAGGTAAAAATCTAATTTTTGAGCCAAATTGTTTTTGTGGAATCGAATTATAAAGAGCGCCAAAGCAGTCGGAACACAATGTGTCTGCACAGGCGAGCAGTGCAGTGACAAAATCGCCCACAGCGCGGAATGCAGGGAGCACGTCTTTGTAGTAGCGAAAGGGTTAATGCGGCCGTGGTGCCTTTAATTCATGAACTGCGCGCTCCCCCCTAAACGTAAGCTTGCGAACTATGCTATACTATGGCGCTGCTTCTCTTGGCGCGTGCGTCGCGTGCAACTGGCAACGCAGCAATCTCCCGCGTCTGGTCGGGCATGCGGGAGCCGCCAAGATAAAAGAATTGAAATATAGAACTGCTAGTCTTACATTGAGAGGTCGTGAGCCATGCTTGGATAGCGTTGTATGCCGGCACTGTAGCTCAGCGTGTACGGTCAGAGGGTCAGTTGCCCTGTGTAATAAAAAACTGAATGAATGGATCAACGATGAACTTGAACAGGTGTCATGGGAAGTCCGCCACGGACAAATACAACGAACACTAACAAACAAAAAATCAGGAAAGAAAAAAAAGCAATGGGTAGAGCACTTTCCCGTGAAAGGCAAAGGTCCCGCTGAGTTCGAGTCTTGGCATGGCACACAGTTTTAATCTGCCAGGAAGTTTCATATCAGCTCAAACTCCGCTGCAGAGTGAAAATTTCTGTCTGGGAACATACCCCAGGCGGTGGCTATGCCATGCCTACGTAATATCCTTTTTTCCAGAAGTGTTCTACTTGGGAGGTACGCAGGAGAGCTTCTGTGAGGTTTGAGAGGTAGGAGACGAGCCACTGGCGGAGGTGAAGCTGTGAGGAGTGGTCGTGAGTCGCGATTGGGTAGCTCAGTCTGTAGAGCACTTGCCCGCAAAAGGTAAAGGTCTTGAGTTCAAGTATCGGTCCGGCACACAGTTTTAGTCTGCCAGGAAGTTTCATTATGAAAGGTACTGGCTAGCTTAATAGTGAGTAAATAAAAGATAAACAAAAGATAGAAGGAGAGAGAAGTGTCTTTCAACCAAGTCTGAATAGTATTCACTGAAGGAACTTTAGTTCAATTGAAATTCTTTGTTGGCTGGTGTGGCCGTGCGGTTCTATGCGCTTCAGTCTGGAACCGCGTGACCGCTATGGTCGCAGGTTCGAATCCTGCCTCGGGCGTGGCTGTGTGTGATGTCCTTAGGTTAGTTAGGTTTAAGTAGTTCTAAGGTCTAGGGGACTGATGACCACAGATGTTAAGTCCCATAGTGGTCAGAACCATTTGAACCATTTTTTGGAATTCTTTAACCATAGAAAGTAGATTTGCAATGTGAGGTTCGACAAAAATGTTTGCCTTCGCTCATTATGGTATTATTTTCATCACATTGTAGTATGAATTACGAATTGCTGATGATCTTGTTCCTCTCTGTTGGTGCCTATTTAAATTAGCAAGAAGTTTATGCATCTCTGCGCTGCTATGTTAACGAAGTAAGCCAATTTATGCAACTGGAGGATTTGTTATTTGCCTAGCGTTGTCACGATATGCTACACGTTTAAAGGAGACGCCTCATTTTATAAGATGGTTTCATAGAACTTATAATTTCGCCATTTATTTTACGTGGTATGTAGATCATTACCAGTTCCCTGCTTGAAAAATTCCATATTCATATTAACTTAGGATTTATGGAGTGCGTTTTATTGACTTAAATACTATTTTAATGTGTTCTAGCAGTATTGGAAACAAAAAAATCCTGAGGAAGATCCCAGCAGAGCGGTCGAAACGACGAACGTTATAGAAGAAACATGACGCGGCCTAATAACCCAGAAGATTTTAACTTCAATACACAAATGGTCAGCTTGAACATATGAAGGTTCAAAAATGTATGTGGCGTGATAAACGTACGACAAGTAACCTGTCTAAGAACTTTAACAGTATGGTAACACTGAAATCTAGAACAGTCTAACTATTGCATTAAAGTTCGACAGAAGGGTACGTGGCGAAGAGTTTATAAACTGCAAATTCCGCTAACCTCTGAGATACTCAGAAAGAATGAAGCCCCACGAGGCCAGATGCGCTATTGCGTTTGACGACCTCTCATTTCGTCGTTAAGCACATGTTCAGTCATGGTCGGTTGCTCTGAAGCAACCAATCGGCGTAAGTGCCAGGCGTCACAAAACCTGGACTACGACGTTGCCATCATTCGCCTCTTATATTTTTTTTTCTCTGCATTCATTACCGAGAGTCCCATTCCATCTCATCTCTTTGTCCGCAAAATCACGTGACTGTGGTGATATGAATCGCTGTGCTCACTTATTTCCCTTCACAAAAGCCCTATGTTTAACTGCAAGCATTTGTTATATGTAAGGTTACGTAGTGTCACAACTACGAGATGAAATTAATATCTGTTCGGTTTACAGTCATTGAAGGCGAATCTTCCCCTATCAGTTAATTCCGCTACCGACGCTCCTTCTTGCTAAATCCTTGTCTTTTTCATTTTGAAAAATAGATGTTCAGTTTTGTGCAGTTTGTGAAAGAAATGTGTTATTGATAAAGAAACAGCGATAGTAGGACAATGTAATCTTCAATCGGAAAGCCTAAGACGATGTAAAGGGCGTTCCAGAGGGAATGGTCAATATTTTAGGGTGAGGTGACAAACAATAACTACAATAAAGGATTCTATGTAACACTCTGTAAGCGCATTGTCACATCGTAGGCTTAGTTGTGGAGTATCTTTGCGGGCAGCGGCGTCTGGAGTGAGTCGAGCACGGGACACGAAACTGTTATGTTGTGTAGTGTGTAGCTCTTCATGTAGAAGCGTTGTTAGTATTCAGGTTGAAGTGTTGCTACAAGTGTTATTACAGTAAAGGGATGATATATGGAAATGGTTCAGAGGAAAGTGCGTCAAGATGTGATTGAAAATGAGCAGTGGCGTTAATAACGCATTTATGTATCCTCTCGTTGCGCGTCGCATAGCATCGATGATCCGCGCCGTGTTCGGTCTCCAAGAATGAACAAATGTGAATCAGTAGTACTGTTTACCACAGAAGAGTGCAATCAAGTGCCAGTGATTTGCAGCGAGCGTGAGAACGTGCGTTCGATCATCGCGTTCCGTATTATCAACAATCAGCCGCGCCGCGACGGTTACGCGCACGCTCGTACAAGTGAGAACTGAGAACTGAAAAATTAACTCTACGAACAGTGTTATATCATTACTTGTGACAAGGAGGACTATTTCCTGATATCTGTATGTGTGATGAGCGTAAGAACTTTCGTTCGATCATTCGGCTTCCGCATCATCAACAATCAATCGCGTCGTGTCGGTTACGCGTACGCTCGTCTGAATTATACTTTGGACTGTTAATAATCAAGATTGTTAATTGGGATAAACATTTACGATTTAGAGTGTAAACAGTGCAACCTGTGGTTTCCATATCGTCTCAGAATATAGATGTTCATACCAGACATAGGACAGTGTTGTGTTTAAACGTTGAGTGGCTCCCCTCAACCCGCTTGCATTTTTTCGATAGGTAATTTCAGGCAAACCAACAGCCAGCAGCAGTGTGGAGCAGAACAGTACGACCGCCGCGGGATTACCAGGTACGTGATGTGGACAGGGCGCACGGTCAATAAAAGCAACAGTCCGAAACGACGAAGACAGTTTAAGGTAAGCCCACCCATTAGTACTCCCGGGTGTGTTACAACTCGTCCATTGTTATTAGTTGTAGAGATTTGAAGAAATACGACAGACATTTTGTAACCGCAGAGTACCAGCTCGAAGAAGTTTTCGTCGATTTTCACTAAACTGCGTGCGATTGGTGCATAGTTCTAAACTCACATTTCATCTGAACATTCAAATGAATGGAGTGTGAAGTAAAAGACATTTTCGGTAGGTGGAACGTAGTATTATAACTAGCAAACTGAGGGTTTCTACACGCATCGGTGTCCCGCATACAAGAATACGGCGTACACTACTCATGCACGGCTCTATCCTTATGTAATGCACTGGATCCAGATACTTCAAGAAGCGAATATCCGTAGTCGGTTAGAATTTTGTCATTCGATACTTGAATACCTCTGAGCAGTACCAGTGGTATAGTTGTCTTTTGAAGCCATTTTCACTCGTTACTGTATAAATGACGCTCGTAACTCACATTGGCGATCTGATGAAGACCTACACGCCTTGGTGATGACCAACTTTGAAGAACTCTGGCCTGTACACGTATACTTTATTATTACAGAAAGTCTGTTGATTGGGCCTGTGGTGTTACCGAACGGTCTTACAGGTCACCAAGACATAGACGTACTTGAGAACAAGCTCCCAGCATTATTGGAAAAAAGAGTCCTATGGCTGCAAGGATTGGTATGCTCTTCCGTCAAGAGCAGATCCCTGCACATTCAAGTCACCAGGTGACATATAGTATAAACTTGACATTCCCCGGAACCTAGTTCGTCAGAAATACTCACGTTTGTTGGCCACCGAGGTCCCCGGAATTTATTTGTTCATATTTTTTGCTTATGGTGATGATTGAAAGGCGAAGTTCATTAGGGTAGAGTAAACACAGGAGACGAATTGATCGTTCGTGTTATGAATAGTGGTGCCCCACAAATGATTACCGAAACCACCTAAGAGGAGCTGCACATGGTGTTACCAAGAGAATTCGAAAGCGCAATGAAATTGTACGTCAGTTCTATGAAGACTGTTGTATTCTGTACTTTAGTGTTAAGGCACGCCTTCCCTATGGGAGCACCCGGTACTGCAGCGTAGGTCAATGATGGTTGTTCAATCTCTACCTTCTTGAGACATTCAATTTCTAATTTAAACCTAATGCTCTCTTCTTGCAGATTCTCTATCTTCTATCTCGTGTTGGGGATGTTATTAACATGTAGATCTATGATCTGGTCGTTGAGTTTATTGTTGCTAGTTTTCAGGATGTCAATCTGTCCCTCTTGACGTGCTTGTCTCAGTGGATCCTATGAGTCGACCTCCTGTTGTGGTATGGGCCCAGTCTGTACCTTTGAACTTGAGCATATTCTGGTGTTTTCACTACTGAGCACGTGGACTTCCCATGGATATGGTTAAAGTGCTTTTCTGTTTTTGCACACAAGCTATTTCCTGGGAAACTCACTGATTGTGTTGTGTATCGTGGACAGTTTCACCTCTGGGGAAGCGAACTCAGTGCTCAGAAGCTGCTCCTCTTCAATTTTGTGGGCACCTTTTTGCGGTGAAGTGTGAGTACATCTTGGTACTGTCCAGGTGGTTGTGCTGATGGCATTTCTGCCACCGACGCACACATAAGACCGAGAGTGAAGCAGTACGCACCGAAATTTCAATCACTGGCATTCCAGTTATTTCGTTAACAGAAGCAACAGGAGCCAGTGGAGATTAACTGTACGTAAAACAGTCCACAACCAGAGTTCCTTTGGTTGAAGCTTGAAAAGTTCTTTTCTTGTAACACAGACGAAGTAGAACACACTGTCTGTACGTTAATGAGCGACACGATTTTTGTTTGTACTATGTATCACGTCCAACGTACGTCCAGTGAACAACTTTTATGTTATGGCGTGATCTTAGTCTGCTGTAATTACTACAGTCTAAGTTCAGAGTTTACACCAAGAACCGTTTTCGATCTGTGTATCACCAAATGTTATGTATCGATCGTTATCTGTTCTCTGCACCACAATAAAAGTTCGTTCTATGAATGGCCATTTGGTGCTAACACAGTCACAGTCCAGTGCTAATAACACTATTAATATTGAATACAGTACAGTAAAATATCTCAAAGGACTCGCCACAACCATGGCTTACATCTGCCGGTACTCATCCAACTCTGATGACACTTTTATGGAGAAAAGTCACTAGCACATAGGAACAAGAGGATATTGCGGGTTATGATGAGCGCTACACCCACGAAACCGTAAATATACAAGGGGAATACGACAATCAATGTGTTCTCTTCGATTTTCGCTTAAACTGTTACAAAATTCACTCGTTTAAAAATTCTTCAGAGTATTGTGGTCAAAATATCACACAATACTTGACGAAGTATGCTGTTGACACGAAAGCCCGACTGTCAGCGCAGCCATCTGGGTGCACTGGCGTCCGGCTGTTTACAATTCCCTCTACATTTGTAAACTGTGATAACTGCGCGGCACCCTGCTGCCTCACAAGGGTAACTTTAAACATACAACGTATGTCCCTACATTGTGCCACGGCCAGATCATAAGGCCAACTATAAAGAAAATTGTTTAGTCACTTCGCTGCATTGTGCCAGTGCTGTGAGGCGACGGTCGACACTGTAGACGTGTATAGGCGAACCGTTGAAATGACAGTTAACGCTGACACCAAGTGTTCCCTCCTGGACTCACCATCTCTGGACAATCCAAGCCAAGGCACACTCCTGACTTCGTCTCCTCTAGCTCCTTTGAGGCTGCACATGGGGTCTGGACCCCTCCACTGTCCTCCACACCTATAAATGCCTCAACCGCCCTATCCTCTGCTACACCCACCCTGTCTGGATCTCCACCACTCCTACCTTTTACAAATCCCTTCAAATCCTAGAACGCCCTGCTCTCCACCTCGCCTATCACATCTGTCTCCCCTCCCCCATACGGATCCTGTATGACCTCATTCCGTTCCCGCACCTCCTCCTTTTCCTCGAACGGACACGGATCCTCTACACCTCCTGTAAAGTTGATCCTTCTCACCCACTTGTCTCTCCCATCCTCTCCCACCCCCGTCCGCTGCCACGCCTGTATTCCCACGACCCACCTGCTCTTCATCTCTCCACTCTCCCTACCCTCTCCCAAGGTGGCTTCCTCCAACTCCCCCTCCTTGGTGATCCCCTCCATCTACCCCTCCTATCAACTTGATCCTCCCTATCATCTCCCTGTGGTTGCTCTCCCTCCTCCATTCCTCCCTCCCCCTGGGTTCCCCCTACCCGCATACCTTCTTTCTTCCCCCTCCCTTCTCTACTGCCACTGGCATCTACACTCTCCTCTCCCCTCCCCCCCCCCGGCCCCTGTTACCCTTTCGGCAGGTCCCCGAACTCGCACACGTCAAGTGAACATTCGCGCGCCCGAGATCATCGCCATCGGTTCTGTGTGTGTGCCGTCGTGTTAGCGCTTCACGCTCCATCGATCACGTGTGTTATCTCAGTCATCAGTGTTCGTGTCTTCATTGTTTCTATTTGTACTGCCTGTGGCCGAAGAGCGACGTAATATTGCCGCTACCGGCCCACCTTTTGTATAAGGTGTTAAAATAACAACAAAGAAAAGAAAAAGACACCAGGCATTGTAGCATCAAAGTATCTAACGACCACTATCTGCGTCGCAACGTAGTCAGCCAAGGCCACTAAAGAACAGCAAGCAGAGTGGTGATATGGGAGCTGTTAGGTGTTACACCCCAAGGTGTCAGTGACACAATCATATCTAGAATTATATCTTGTTATCAAGGTGAATACACAGAGGAATGTAGCTGCTTCGAATAGCTGGGAAGTGCACGGATCTCAAGGAGAATGGTAGGGAGAACTGTTGATGCCTCAGCAAGTCATTATGTTGGTGCCACAGGTCAAAGAGCTGTGGCTAGGGCTGTGGCGTGCAGGCTGCAGCGGGGGACATGAGTACGCATCGCCCGTTACCAGGCGTTTTGCAGCACGGGGTAGCTCTACGCTACAGCGCTCTCCTGGACGTCGCTTAGGCGTCCGCTTACCTTTGTGTATCCGACCGTGCAATCAGGGGCAATGGTTATCGAGAGTTACAGGCCCTGGTCTCTTACCATGGGACGTCTAAAGTGATAGCGGAATTCCAAGAGGCTGCATTGACGCGCCTTGCCTGGACAGCTTGGGGATGACAGCTAGCAGATCACGAACTCAGTAGAAGGAGGACTGGTAGCACGCCAGTCTTTTTCTCACCCGCAGTGTCCAAGTAGGCTACAACAGCAGTCCACGTCAGTGGCTTGTATCGGAATGACAGCGTCTCGATGTTAAAGTCAGCAAGCTGGTTGCAGGCAGACCAGCATTAATCAGTTTGTCATGGTTTCATTGAAACTGAACAGAATGTCTTTCTCTCTGTTACCGGTGAAAAGGACAGATTGACGGCACGTCTAAATGGATCCCGTGAGTATAGAAAGCTCGGTTAGTTAATCAGCTGAGAAGGCGCCTACGACGCGTGGCTCCAGGTATATGAGACAATTTCGTCACATTTCTTAGTCTCATTTTGGTGGCCCAGTAACTATACTCGGTTATTGATCTCGGGTCTTCCTGAAATGTTTGACAGGTATACTGGCGCTCTGATGCTTGCAGTCACGGAACGTTGCTTCATAATGCCCTGTTATGGTGTATTGCGGTCTTCGCTTCCCTCTCTCGGAGGTCGTGTGGGAATACTCGACTACTTCGTTGCCTTCAACTATGTTGGCGGTAAGCGGTGTTGACCTAACGATTGGCGCACTGTTCCAGGCTGACCGGCTTGGCCCTGACCTCGCCGCCTAGTAGTAACTTCAAAAAAGTTTAGGCGCGCACTCTAAATCCACTCTGGGATGTAACAGTACATATGTTCGCCAGTTACACGGTAATCATTGGTGGAAACATTAATCATCCTACAATCAGTTTGGATAGTTACTGTTTTACAAACTGTGGGCATAACTAGACGTCTAGGAATAGAATTCTACACCCCCGTCCATAAAACTACCTAGAAAGAAGTTGGGTAGCTTACTTGCATTAGTGATGCAACTTGCCGTATCGTAGGTGCAACCGCAAGAGCGCAGAGTAATATGTGTGTTCTGAAGAGAGCAGCAGACTTTTCTGTAGTTTCAGGCACAATAATATGGATCATTAACTGATCTGACTTTGTAAGAACAGCCAAAATGTAGTTGCTATGTTGGTACTGCGAATGGTCGATATCAGTGGGAATCTAAGGCCACTATTTTTTTCCGAGAGCACGCAGCTGTTTTATATGGACTAATGGTTTTTCGAGCAAAATATTCCTAAAGCAAAACAGTTCCTCATTTGGATTAACGGGTGTGGACTACTCAGGAGCACATTGTCATCATGAATGAGATACCTGTCGTTCTACGGGTCGAAGAGTTGAATATTAGATCCCTTAATCGCGTAGATAATTTGTAGAAAACAGAAAATAAATAGCTTCATGTCAGATAGAGTGAGAAGCAGTGAAACGCGGCGGCATTAAGAACGGGATCCCAGAATCTAGAGTAATCAGCACAAAACAAAACATGGGTAATCCAGGAGCATCTCTAAAACTGAACAAGAAAAATAGAATGTGTGCAACGTACTGCTGACAGCATATTAATCACGTTATCTTCCCCAAGTTCGTTACAAAGCCAATAGTCACCACAATGGTACAAGTTCATTTGCATGCTACCTCCCAGATGATGAAATGAGGTAATAAAATATTGAGTGAATGAAAGTTTAATTGTGATGGGAACTGGAATTCGATAGCAGAGAAAGAAAATGGAGGAAAAATTAAATGAGACTATGGAGTGGAGAAAAGAATGAAAGAAGAAATCTGACTAGTAGAATTTTACACAGTGCATATTTTAATGTTTGCTGATAGTTGGTTTACGAATCGTGAAAGAGGGACGCGTGGAAGCAACGTCTAGACGCCAGTCGTTTTCAGATAGATTTTATAAAGGTAAGACAGAGATGAAGAACCCAGTTTTAAACTGATAGACATTTCCATTAGCAGATGTTATCTCTGGGCATACTTTGTCGGTTATATGTTCCATATTAAAACTGAAACAATTGCAACAACGATGAAATAAAGAAAACCTATCAATTGAAAGTTCCACAGATTACTGAGAAATTCAATGGGGTATTGTATAAGGAGTGACTAAAATACGAGAATAGGATACAATAAGAGACGAATGAGTAGCTTTGAGAGACGAAAGGGTGAAGACAACTGAAGATCAAATAATCAAAGAGGCAATATCTGGTAGGAATTCTTGGATAAGACTACAGATACTGAATTTCACTGACGAAAGCAGACAATACTAAACTGCAGCAAATGAAGTAGGCAAAACTGAAACATCCATCAAAAAAATTAAATTAAAAAAATTGCAAAAAGCCTGAGCGAGAATGTCTAAAGGAGAAACAAAAGGCTGTAAAAGCGCGAACGACTGAGTGAATGATATATGCGGCCTATAGGAAGACTGAAGATGTCTTTGGAGAAAAGGAGGCAGTGTATTAACATCAGAAGGTCAGATGTAAACAATGATAAGCTGGAAGGAGGAAGGCATATATGGGCAGACCACACAACGGATATGAACTTGAAGACAATGTTATACTAAGGGAAGTGAAAATGAGGTAAGGGACATGATTTTCTGAGAAGAATTTCACAGAGCACTGAAAGATCTAAGTTGTAACAAGGTCCCTGGAGTAGACGATACTCCCTCAACAGTACTTATAAGCTTTGGAGAGCCAACAATGGCAAAACTAAATCACCTGGAGTTCTAGACTAATTTTTTGTCTGTGTAATAATTATAAGCTACACTGCATTTCAATTTACCTTTCAGTGTGCTTTGCTACAGCAATATGTTCTACATCTGTTCTGCTAAAGCGTTTTTACGTGCAACAAGAGGATGGTAACTCTCATTGCATCGTTGTCAACACATTGTTGGCCATATTTTAAATAATTTCAAACATCCCTTTCAATCTGATCGTTTTCATATAAATTTTGTGCTACAGAGGTTTAAATGTTGTACATTTGTTTATTACACAATTTATGAACAACTTGCATACTAATGTATAAGTATCTAGACAATTAAATGGTAATATGCTCGACACAATTAACTCTTACTTAACAAATAACGTTCAATTCAGCTAAATGCAGACACAGCTATATGGTCTTAACCAGTGTTGATCTTGGGTATACGTGCTGGAATTCAGATCACATTTACTTTCGGTCTGTTGTGTACAGAATAGTGTCAACACTGTAGACCATAGGAAGTATAGTTATTGCCTTTTCCTTTACGCAAAGAACTTATGTACCGTACCGTAAAGCACTGATTTCATTATGAGGGACATACTTTCTTCTGAACTGTGTAATTTTGTCATGAAAACATAATGTCATAATAGATAAATACGTTTCAGTGAATAGAACAACGTTTGTGCTACTTAGGATCTAAGATATTTGAGGCGACTGAAGTCCTGGCCAACGAGAACAGAATAGCAGTTAAGTGATTGTCGCACGTACACGAGAGCTAACGTTTACTTGAAGAGACGGTGCTGTCGGTGAAATGAAATGAAATGCCGTGTGACGAGGGCCTCCCGTCGGGTAGACCGCTCGCCTGGTGCAAGTCTTTCGATTTGACGCCACTTCGGCGACTTGCCCGTCGATGGGGATGAAATGATGATGATTAGGACAACACAACACCCAGTCCCTGAGCAGAGAAAATCGCCGGCCCTGCCGGGAATCGAACCCGGACCCTTAGGATTGACAGTCTGTCGCGCTGACCACTCAGCTACCGGGGGCTGCGGTGCTGTCGGTGTGTGCCACGAGCTATCTAACGTGACTGTACGCTCACACCGCTCTCCAGTTGCAATTGTCTGCCTTATCTGCCTCGCAAACCACAGTTTGTTTTCGGAAGTATAGAATTCCTACGTTAGCTCTATTAAAACGCACATTTACTTTATTGAGCATATGCCCCTGATCTTGTTCTGTCTATAGTAAACACAAATAGAACCTTCAATACTTGTGAACGTGTAAGAAGACAAAAACTAAATACACGTGCACTTATATTTGCATTTCTGTTAATTTTATACGAAACGTCCACAACCTTTTGAAAAATGGGAAGGTGGAAAACAAACTGAATACAGTGCGATGCGATCACTCTTCCATTTTGCACTTGGAACCGGACCGTGGCGCATCAGTCAACTGCACTATGCTGAAACTCACTCTTGTTTTGTGTTATCATTTTTCTTAATCTCCGAATTGTTATTGACATATAATTGTAACAAATACTAACAAGAACAAGACGTTTGATGAACATTGAATGAATCGTTGCCCTTAAAGGGCTTACTATCATGGTACGCGAGTTGTACAGGAAAAAAGTTTGAAAAATTTTTATCCACCTTTAGGACTTTGGCCGTCATTATATTACAAGAAATCGTACCAATAACGAAACGTTCTCGAGACATTCAATGTGCTGGTGCTTTGAAACAACATATACTCATAGGGTACGAAGTATAACATAAAACAAACCGATTATGAATATCCGCCGAACATCACAAAAACAGTATTTCGTTTTGCTTTCTGCTTGCGACGTAGGAAGTATTGTAGCTTGTTTTTGGTTCCACGCTAAGTGGCATGTTGCCGAAATATCGCAGAAATTACACGGTGTTTCGCGTGACGAAGCAGCTCCTCAGCTAGAAATAACGGGAAGTGATGCCACAAAACTCGCAGAGCGCCGCCCCAGCTTTAACTAACTCGTCCCCGAGGTTGACTGCTTTACTGTCTGCATGTCTTGAAAGTATAAAGGGAAACAAAGCTTATCTTCCCACTGTTCTGTTAGGGTTTGTTCTGGGTGCTGGTAATGTTTCTGTTACCTGTGGAAGTACGCGTGGCTGTTTTGAATTATAATGAGAAGGAAGGAGGCTAATATATGGGCACAGCCTTGGCTTAGTACATGTGAGGTTATGCTAAGAGCTGCTTGCAGCCTGCTCTGAGCGGAAGGAAGGATGATTCAGTTTAACATCCAGGCGACAATGAGGTCAACAGAGGCGGACCTGCTCTGGATCACGGGGTAATGTTTTTCTATAATTATTGTTTTGGCACGGTATCATGGAAAAAGAGTATCTTTTGCATGCTGAGGCAGAGTGAGTCTCGAGATTAGGATTCATGGGGGCAGTTTCCGTTCTGTTTACTTAGTGTATTTCATTCTTAATCGAGCTAATCAAACAGGTCTCCCATTCGCTTAAGATTTGTTTTATTTTGTTAGTTTCTTAACAACTGTGTCGCCTTGGATAACACGTGACTTTTGCAATGTTAATACCATTTTACATGTAAAAGAACATATATCTGATGGCTATTGTCATTGATCATCTGTGAATAAAAATTCTCTTCCGTTGATTTACAAGTTGTATCCTCATAATGTTATATACGAAAATACCTTACGTTATGTCGTCGTCCCAGCAGTTTGAACACAGAGTGATGCCCATGATGAGCTGATGTATTTACCGTTAAAATACAGCGAAGGCAAGGACCATATCATATGGAAGCATATTATATTGATACAACCCGAAATAGATGTTAAGCACGAATGTCTCCTTTTCAGAAATTTGTGTTTGAAGTTGATGTGGTTATCTGCATTTATGTCTTGCGATGTAGGCAGTTATTTGTGATCTTGTGTCACCAGCACGACCATTATAAGAATAACAATTATTTTGAAATATTGTAGCATTGTATGGTAGTGAAACATGGACTGTTGGAAAACCGGAACAGAAGAGAATCGAAGCATTTGAGATGTGGAGCTATAGACGAATGTTGAAAATTAGGTGGACTGATAAGGTAAGGAATGAGGAGGTTCTACGCAGAATCGGAGAGGAAAGGATATGTGGAAAACACTGATAAGGAGAAGGGGCAGGATGATAGGACATCTGCTAAGACATGAGGGAATGACTTCCATGGTACTAGAGGGAGCTGTACAGGGCAAAAACTGTAGAGGAAGAAGGAGATTGGAATACATCAAGCAAATAATTGAGGACGTAAGTTGCAAGTGCTACTCTGAGATGAAGAGGTTGGCACAGGAAAGGAATTCGTGGCGGGCCGCATCAAACCAGTCAGTAGACTGATGATGACCAAAAAAAAAAGAGATCTGAGAATTCGTTGTTTATTGTAACTCTTTGCTAGTTGCCTAAAATAAGTTTTACTAACTGGGCTAGGCCTCGGACGATTATAAATTTGTAATACCATGGTGCAAAATAGGATCGAAAGCTAACTAGGTATTAAGAATTGTTACACAGTAGGTTAAATTTAGCGCCTTTAAAGTCTGGTGTAGATTCTAAGTGCTAATCGACTGTAACATGGCTAAATCTAAAAGCAGCTGGTAATAACGGGATGAGGTGTTCTTTTTCTGCATGTTTATAGGTTTTTATTAGGCCTGTTAGTTTTTTTTGACGACTGAGCGCAAAGTTTCAAAAAAATTTTCAAATGTGTGTGTGAAATCTTATGGGACTTCGTTTATGTGAGTTTGTTTCTATGTGTGGCTTTGCTTGACTTGAGCATCATTGCGAATTTTACTGTCCTCCATTCGTTTGGTATGAGTTTTAATTTAATGTGGTATTGATTGGCGTTTGCAAAGCGGCTGTGATTTCTTTTGGTGAGACTTTTCATAGATGCATCCGAATGCTCCCATCAGTCCTGGGTGCCGTGCTGTTTATGGCCTTTCCACATTGTTGACTTCGGACTTCCGGGAATGTAGCAGGTTATCGATTGAGTGTGATATATTTTTTTCTGCACTGGCTCTCAGGTACTGGTATATATATATATATATATATATATATATATATATATATATATATATATATATATATATATATATATATTGCCTGGTGCTACAGCTTATACGTTTTTAAATTATCTAATACGTTGTGTCGGACAGTGGAAAGATTCCTATTTTGAAAGAAAGCGACTCCTCCGTATCAATTTGCATGACAGGCATAATGAGCCTTAACTGCTAAGGTCATCGGTCCCTAAGCTTGCGCACTGCTTAACCTGGATTAACCTAGGGACAAACTCACACACCCATGCCCGAGGGAGGACTCGAACCTCCGCCGGGATCGTTCGCGCAGTCCATGACTGCAGCGCCTAAGACCGCTCGGGTAATCCCGCGCAGCGCAAAGGTTCGTAACAGGCGGATCGGGTAGCAGTGGTTCTGCTGGTGGCACCAAAAACGCAAACTGTAAATAAGAAGGTTGTATACTGAGTAGTAACACACGCCCGAACGAAAGAAAACATTTTGCCTTGTTTTTGGATACTTCAGAAGACTCGGCCCATGCATTATCACATGCGATCTCTAAGCTCGTGTTACACTGGACGATTGGTTCCTATGACTTCAAGTACTATGACAGTTTCGATATGGGTCATTTGCTCTAGCAGAGTCCGCCTGGATCTCATACCATTCGCGTTTCTAAACACAGTAGTTGCTTCCGTAACACGAGTACAGTGTAATTAGGAACGTGTTAATAGTGTTAATAATTTGCTTAGTTAATGTGAAGCAGTATGTCTCACTTAAATTACTGCACTCGAACAATCAAGTAATAGGATATCAACAGAGTGTAGTATGTGGCTTACCCTTTATCTAGGCATAAATTATAGCAAATGAGACTCGATCTGGCCATAAACAGTAGGATAAGTAATATCAAAGTGCAATTAAAGGGATTTGCACTGTAAACGTGCAATGGACAACATAATTTGAATTGGTCTAATTTCGGCAGTTACTTTTCAGCAATATCTGACGAAGGCGCAGCTACTGGAAGCATATGAGCACAGGCAAGTAGGGTAATGGTACAGGTTTGGTGCGAGGCCGTTTCCTGCAGACTTTTCACTGACATCGATTTGTTGTAGCAGACATAATAACCTTTCTAGACTCTGAGAAGCTCATCTGCAATACGAGCACGGTTTTGGGGAACAGCGGTCATGCGAGACACACCTGGCCCTCTTTGTGCATGATATGCAACAGGCTCTAGATATCGGCTCCCAGGCTGATGCCATATTTCTCGACTTTCTAAAGGCGTTCGACTCAGTTCCGTAATGTCGCTTGCTCCAAAATCGCGCGCTTGCGGCCTATCCGATAACGTATGCGGTTGGATAGATAGTTTTCTAATAGACAGGAAGCAGTATGTCGTTCTGAACAGGGTGACTTCAGGAAAGTATCACACGAAAGTTGTGAACAAATCAATGAGGATTTACAGAAAATAAAGGCGTGGTGTAATGACTGCAGTTATCTCTGAAAGTAAATGGCCAGTCTTTGGAAGCGGTAACGTCCGTCTAGTATCTGGGTGCGACTATTCGAAATGATCTCAAATGGAACTATCAGTTTACACATGTAACGGGCAAGGCGAACTCTAAATTGCCGTTTATTGGTAGAATCCTGGAGCGATGCAGTCCTTCAACAAAGGAATTGCTTACAATACTATAGTTCGTCCAGTCGTAGAGTACTGTTCGTCTGTATGGGACCCCTACCAGTTGGGTCTGATTCAAGAGATTGAGAAGGTCCAAAGAAGAGCGGCAAGATTCATGACTGGTACATTTAGCCATCGTGAGAGCGTTACAAATCTCATAGAAAGTTTGAAGTGCAACACACTTGCAATTAGACGGCGCTCTAAGCGGAAGGGGCTGCTCACTAAATTCCGAAATCCGATCTTCGCCGAGGATGTTGAGCATATATTATATTACCACCAACTTTCAAACGGCGCAATAATCACCATTCAAAGATAAGGGAAATTAGAGCTCGTACTGAGGCGTTCAGACAGTCGTTTTTCCCTCGCGCGATCCGCGAGTAGAACATACGGAGGGAAATATGACTTTGGC
Source organism: Schistocerca serialis cubense (assembly GCF_023864345.2). NCBI lineage: Eukaryota > Metazoa > Arthropoda > Insecta > Orthoptera > Acrididae > Schistocerca > Schistocerca serialis. Next base: position 735,825,537 of record NC_064643.1, on the reverse strand, counting down.
GCGAATTGTGCCCTCCGCCACACACCGCTTGGTGGCTAGCGGAGTATATATGTAAATGTAAAAGTAGATGTAAATCTCGAAAGTGAAAGATAGTTTGCACGCTTCTCGTACACTCACTTCAGATTGCAGAAGATACACTGCTCTTTTTATGTCAGATCCGTATTTGCAGTGGCATGTTCCATGCTGCTTGCTTTAGAACCTTGTTTTTTTTTTTTTTCAGCTGTGCTATTAAAGAGTATTCTAGACTATAGCCAAGAGCTTAGCTGGTCTGTACACACTGTAGGAGTGAGGTAGTGTAAGAAATGTTAAGCGGATCACGTTCTTAGCTTCTGTGAGACGCAACCTATGCACTCTTTTAAGATAAATTATTTGAAGTGGCCAACTAACTGCTGCGCCTAAACGGTTTGTCTTTGTTACAACTCTTGTTGAAGTCGTATCTTGTTGCAGAATTGTTGAATGGGCTACTATTATCAACCTGGTGCAGTCACTGCAGGCAGAGCCTCCTCCACATCTGGTACGTGAGCCGAACTGCAAGGAAACGGGGCCCTCCGTCCCGACTTGCCTGCTGTTTTCCTAAGGGGCTGCATCCGACTGTAGGTGGCGATTCTATTACTCGATTGAGAAAAGCGAACAGTTCTGGCTCCCCCATTTCCCCTACTATCAAATTTCGAACATCACGCCTGACACACTACTACTCCCCTGGACCGTGGAAGACAAAGAACATTTTGTTGTATAGCAGCGAAATCGATTACCAGTGTAGAATATTTGTTTCAGGGGTAACACTACTGAAAGAGTCGTAAGAAAAGCTTTTTCTCGACAGTGTTTTTGGCGGAAGGAGAATGGATGGAGAAACACTAATTAGGAGAGTTTTTGAGCAGATATTCAAGTATATTACAAAAGATTTATTTCGAATATCTTACACAGCAGCACTTCTCACAAGGCATGTTGAATTTGAGGCGACCTGCTCAACGAATTATAACGGGCGCAAACTTGAATCTGAAAAAAAAAAGAGATCCTTGCAACCTACTTAAGAGTCGCTATGTAACTGATGATTGCTTCGATAAAGTCATTCAATTATTATCAAAAAAGGACATCCATACGCTAATAATTATTGTTTAAATGAACTAATCGTAAATCCTCCATGTCGTTCACTATGAGAGTTCTGGTTAAATTTTCAAATAAAAAGCCGAAAATTTTTGGAGTTACAATGCGTGTCGTTTTGAAAAATCATGTTCCTAGAAAAACGGGTTGGAAGGTTTGAAATGTGTTACGGACATAAAAAATTAAAATAATCTACGTTTATAAAACTCTTACCATGAAGCTCCTATCCGAGGACTGGTACGTCGTACTGTTGCTGTTGCAGTCGAAGTCACATCGTCTAGTTTGTCACAGAACGCATGGAACATCGGTCCTGGCAATTCCATCAATGCACAAAACCTCATAGTTCCGTTTAGCACTATTCCAAGCAGGCTCATTGCTCGGACGATGCCACAGTGGATTTCATATGCTTTCCGTATAAACTTATTACCTGTTATAACGACTTCTGGGCAATTTGGAAAAGCAGTAATTGTTGAGAAAAATAAGCCTGAAGAACGTCGCTCACGCAACGTGATGTTCTCGTTTTACATTTCACATGTTGAGATATAACAGAGATAACGACAAGAAAATTTATATTCCTGCGGCTCAATCCGTAATTAACATCAAAATCGTGGTCAAAGTATTTCAGTTTCATAATAGAGGCACTGATTCTTTCCGAAATGCCTCAAATCTATTGTGTGGACGCTATGATGACACACTGCTTGGACGTCGGACTGAATACGATGTTAAACCTTTTCTTCCCGATTATACTTTCTTATCACTCATTCGTACTCGAAATATAAATAAGTGAAAGTTAAACTATGAAAACTAGGACTATACCGCTCTTTGTCTGTTGTTGTCATTACCTTAATCTTACGTCATAGGATGCGTAGGGCCCCCTGTATCTTACAAGATACCTGTCACATGTAAGTAAAAGAGGTTAATGTGAATTTGGTTGTCGATTTGCTCCTCACTTTGTATATAAACGTAATTTTTTTACCTGAAGATAGTTAGCATCTATATATACGAAAAATTACAGTTATATTCGCAAATCCTTTTTCGTTTGCCTTACTAACAGTTTTTGTGAAGCATACGTAACATTAGCATACTAAACAGAGCTGTGTCTGTAAAAAAAACACATTTGAACTTGGACAAAACTGAGTGTAAAATATTCTCCCAGTCTCAGTTGGAGTACATGTGAATGGAAATGACTCTTGTGTCAAATATAAAAGTCGTTTACATCTTCTCTCTCTCCATCTCTCTCCCTCCCTCCCTCCCTCCCTCCCTCCCTCTCCCTCATTAAGTGTGTGTGTGTGAGAGAGAGAGAGTGTGTGTGTTTCACCTGTTTGTGTCGTCGTTTCTGCAAAGTTCCTTTAATACATTAAATATATGCCACTGAATATTGTAGTGTAGTCGGTTACAACGTGTTTTCCTTCTATTTTAAGATTATGGTATGGAGTGTGCCTGGATTTTAGTAGTTTTAAAGCTTTTCTGTTTTCGTTGGCTGATGGTTGTGGGCTACTGTATAATCAACATATATGCTGTGGGTGTTCGTACTTCTTACAGCTTCAAAGTGATCTGATTTTCTAGTTTTAAAGTTCCTGCATGTTCTGACTGTATAGTCTGCTAGACAAGTGTTCCATGTGAGTTTATATCTGCCAGATCTGCTGAAGTTATATGTGGATGCATCCTGCTTCCTGAGTTTTTTTCTGTGTTTCGACGTCTGTTTCTTTAAAATGTTGCTTCCTCTGCGAACTACTTTGTTATTGTAGGTAAGTATAGCCATCTCGCATTTCGTATGAGCTGTTGCTCCTTTGCGTCTTGTATGCGAGTTGTGTTCTTCTATGTTACTGTTCAAGGTCTTGTGTGAATATAGCCCGTTCACCCTTTTCATATTCTCTATAATATTTTCTATAATGGGGGTACCATAACCATTTTCCACTGCTGTTTATTTTATTGTATTTTTCCCTGTGTAGTTCAGCTTCTTTAAAAAATTTCTGTTTAATCTGTGGAGCATGCAGCCTCCATGTTAGCATGTCAAGGGGGTGGTCTGGTTGATTGTGAGTGATGGTGCACTTAACTGTCCAGATTAGGAATACTGGAAGTCATGAGTTTGACTTACGCTTGGCATGGTGAGATCCGAAAATTTTGTGCAGTTTATCTGTTTTTCTAATGTGAAGTGAATTTTTGGGTGTTAATCGTTTATTTAATTGAATAGCTGTCTTGTGTGTGTATGTGGTTCGTCAATCAGGCAAGTCATATCATCAACTTAACGATACAGTACATAACGTTGTGTTAGTTTGATTTTATTGTGAGGATTTTGGTCTCTAAGTTCTTCATGAATATATTAGCTATGAGGCTGTGATGCTATTCGTTATTCTTGAAGTTGTAGATAAAATTCTTTGTTGAATTTAAAGTAATTTTTGCTGTTGTGTTCCTGAGTATCGTTGCTATCTCATCGGTCTGTATAGGTGGCGTGCTGCCGTTTTGGTTTAGTCCTTGTACGACAGCGACGACTCTATCATCTATTGAAATGCAAATGTACATTTACGTGGCATCGAATGAGACGAAGCCTGCTGTGCCGTATGACTGTGTTCTTCTATTGAGTTGTCCAGGTTATAAAAAGTATAAATTCTTTTAATGGTGTGTGTGTGTGTGTGTGTGTGTGTGTGTGAGAGAGAGAGAGAGTGAGAGAGAGAGAGAGAGAGAGAGAGAGAGAGACAGAGAGAAAGACAGAGTTGGGTTTTTGAACTTAATTGCAGGTATTAGTGGAATATTTTATCTGTGCCCTTTCAGTAGGGCATTTAGAGTGGGAATCTTTGAGTTTTCCTGTGACATTCTTTTTTCTGGCCGTTGTTAAAGACTTTTTAATGTGTTTCAGTGGTTACTGAACGCTTTTCTGATACGTCGTAATTGTGTCGTTGGTCAATTTAGTTATATTCTTGGCCTTCAGAAAATCTAGTGTTTATCTACGCATTCTGTTTCAGCCATGATTCCCACTTTATCTGCATTTGTAAGTACGGAGAGGTGTTGTTCTAGTTCCTGTTTTAGCTTCTTGGATGCAATTTCTTCTAGTGTCTATTATTTGAGTTTGTTGGATTTGTTTGTTCTGGTTATTTGTGTCATTTCCAAACTACTAATTTTCTTGTTATATTTGCATTAATATTTGGTGTAGTGAGTCTTAAACTTTCTTCTCAATTTTCTGAGATTCTGGTATGAAGTCCTCTGTTGTTTTGTCTGATAAGTTTGTGTTAAAGCAGTGTATTGTTGGTCTCTTCCAGGAAGGCAATTTACAATGTTTGGGGAGATTTATCTGTTTTAGGTTGATGAATCTGTCACAGGAAATATATTCTGGTGTTTCCAGTAAAAAAAAAAAAAAAAAAAAAAGAAAGGGAGAAAATTGTGATATCTGAATAGTCAACAATATCACATGTATACCTAGTACAAACAGTGTTTAGTCCAAGTCAGAAGAGTTATTTACAAACGACGTCCGGCAAAATATGTATTGTTTTTGTGTGTGCGTTTCACAACAATATTGTAAATGCTGATGCAAAAAGATTTGATGAAGATAGCTGTAATTAATTGCAAATATAATCGCAAAACCCCTTCATAATACAAAAGTGGCAGAAACAAAGAAAAACTGTTTAATGCCTAATTTTCATGGATTGTCATTTAAAACGTGATCACATCATACGGATCTGAATAAATAAACGCCAGTGACAACACAAAGGCGTTGATCATGTTGTGTGTGAGAGAGAGAGAGAGAGAGAGAGAGATGTAGGGTAGGTCGCGTAAGACGTAAGACCCCCATTATTCCAGGGGCGATTGCACGTATCAGCATGCGGTTCTCGGCGAATCATAGCCGACTATGGGGCACATACGTTGGTACATGCACAGTAATCACAACGTTTATATTGACCGAGATAGTGAGGCAAGTACATGTTTTTTAAATGGGGCGCTTTACCTTTTTACCATCATTCGAACGATCTGGAAAAGATGTGTATAGTGATGTAACGCATGTTGCTATTGTGATTCAAACATCGCTTAAAGGACGCTGGGAAATATTGTACGATTGAAGGTCGAGGCGGTCGGAAGCGGCTGCAGACTGTGGAAACGCCTCGCGCGACGCGAAGGCCGATTTCCGTGCTCTATGCAGCAAGCACAGCCTATTCTACGTAGGTAAATCCTCATCCGCCCTCTTTTAAGTAAAGTTTGAATCACAATAGCAACATGCGTTACATCACTATATGCGTCTTTTCCAGAGCGTTCGAATGGTGGTAAAATAAGTATAGCGTCCCATTTCAAAAAAAAAAAAAAAAAAAAAAAAAAAAAAAAAACATGTACTCGCCTCATTATCTCGGTCAATATAAACGTTGTGATAATTGTGCATGTACCAATGTATGTGCCCCGTAGTCCGATATGATTCCATGAAAACCACATGGCGATATGTGCAATCGCCCACGGAATAAAGGGGGTGTTACGTCTTGCGCGCGTGTGTGCGTGTTATTCAATACAGGTAGATCTTGCATCTACCAGTGGTTTAAGTTGACCTGGGAAAATTGCTTTTAGTGTGTAAATATGCAGATTCTACTTCTGGGAGCATGCAATTCGCGTAAGGACCACGAAGGTAAGATAAGAGAAATTGGGGCTCATATGGAGGCATGCAGACAGTCGTTTTGCGCTCGCTCTATTTGCGACTGGAACATGAAGGAGAATGGCTAGTAGTGGTTCAAAGTACTCTTCGCCAAGCACCACACGCTAAATATAGTTGAACATGTGCCCAGTAACTTGTAACATTTCTAATCCAGTTCCTACACAAAGAGTCCTGCTTAGCAAATCGGAACTAATTCTCCGAAACTGAGAGTCTGAAGACAAAGACAGAAGCAGTCCCACTAAGCTTGATGAAACCATAATGCTGATTTCTCGTGTCGTATATTAAACTTTGCATATTAATCGTAGTCCGATTTGCTATGAGCATTCTACCGCGTACGTCTTGGGGGAAGCAGAAGGAAACGGCGCATCGTTGCTTCCAAGGTGTTGGAGACCAACAACAGTATCGTAAAAATGGTGGCAATTACCGTCGCACTGCGAGTCACCAATTAAAGCCTATCAAAAGCTGCCACGAATAGAGACTGAGCAGCCCTGTCTCAGTTTTGTCACCTAAAACGCTGCGCACTGTGAGCTTCCCCTGAGACGGAAAGATTTTCGATGCCATTGGGAGTGCATTTGAAGATTACGTTATGAGTTTCTGCCATGGTGTAATTCAGCTCACCCAAGGTACAGATTTGTGGTCCTAGGGTGGTGCCAGTTCTCTATGGAAAAGGTCTTTTCATCAGCTGCCGACTGGAATTAGCGGCCAGTGTGACTTTTTTTTTTTTTTTTTTTTTTTTTGGGTCATCAGTCTTCAGACTTGTTTGATGTGGCAAGCAAGGAGTTCCTCTGCTGTGCCAACCGCTTCGTCTCAGAGTAACACTTAAAGCCAACATTCTCATTTATTTGCTAGATGTTTTCCCGTCTCTCCTTTCCTCTACAGTTTTTGCCCTCTACAGCTCTCTCTACTGCCGTGTAAATTATTCCCTGATGTATTAACAGATGTCCTATCATCCTGCCCTTCTCCTTGTCAGTGTATTCCACATATCCCTTTACTCTCCGTTTCTGTGCAGAATCTCCTCATCCCTTACCTTATCAGTCGACCTAATTTTCACCATTTGACTGTAGCGCCTCATCTCAAATGTTTCGAATGTTCTAGAATAGTCTGGGATGTTCCACAACGTTCTAGAATGTTTTCGAAGGCTGCAGACTATTCCTGGGCATTCAACAACATTCCTAAACATTGTGGAAAATTACGGAATAAAATGGAATGTTGTGGAATGCTCTCGAATAACCTAGCAATTCCTAGAGGGCGTAACATCACAGCCCTTATATCTTCATAAGCACGCACTTCAGGTAAAAATGGGAACCTGGTTCATTGATAAATAAATGTCGTGTGACGAGGGCCTCCCGTCGGGTAGACCGCTCACCTTAGTGCAAGTCTTTCGATTTGACGCCACTTCGGCGACTTGCGAGTCGATGGGGATGAAATGATTATGATTAGGACAACAGAACACCCAGTTCCTGAGCGGAGAAAATCTCCGACCCAGCCGGGAATCGTACCCGTGCTCTTAGTATGGACCTTCTGTCGTGCTGACCACTCAGCTACCGGGGCGGACGGTTCATCAACCGGGGATAGAGAGCGAATATCCGATATAATACACTTCATTATTCGGGACTCATTTCTGCGTTTTAGCGGCACACACATTTTACACTTACTTTTATATTACATATTGCTTATTCGAGAAGTGCTTTTACGTGAGCGACTCTTTACAATATACACTCCTGGAAATGGAAAAAAGAACACATTGACACCGGTGTGTCAGACCCACCATACTTGCTCCGGACACTGCGAGAGGGCTGTACAAGCAATGATCACACGCACGGCACAGCGGACAAACCAGGAATCGCGGTGTTGGCCGTCGAATGGCGCTAGCTGCGCAGCATTTGTGCACCGCCGCCGTCAGTGTCAGCCAGTTTGCCGTGGCATACGGAGCTCCATCGCAGTCTTTAACACTGGTAGCATGCCGCGACAGCGTGGACGTGAACCGTATGTGCAGTTGACGGACTTTGAGCGAGGGCGTATAGTGGGCATGCAGGAGGCCGGGTGGACGTACCGCCGAATTGCTCAACACGTGGGGCGTGAGGTCTCCACAGTACATCGATGTAGTCGCCAGTGGTCGGCGGAAGGTGCACGTGCCCGTCGACCTGGGACCGGACCGCAGCGACGCACAGATGCACGCCAAGACCGTAGGATCCTACGCAGTGCCGTAGGGGACCGCACCGCCACTTCCCAGCAAATTAGGGACACTGTTGCTCCTGGGGTATCGGCGAGGACCATTCGCAACCGTCTCCATGAAGCTGGGCTACGGTCCCGCACACCGTTAGGCCGTCTTCCGCTCACGCCCCAACATCGAGCAGCCCGCCTCCAGTGGTGTCGCGACAGGGGCGAATGGAGGGACGAATGGAGACGTGTCGTCTTCAGCGATGAGAGTCGCTTCTGCCTTGGTGCCAATGATGGTCGTATGCGTGTTTGGCGCCGTGCAGGTGAGCGCCACAATCAGGACTGCATACGACCGAGGCACACAGGGCCAACACCCGGCATCATGGTGTGGGGAGCGATCTCCTACACTGGCCGTACACCACTGGTGATCGTCGAGGGGACACTGAATAGTGCACGGTACATCCAAACCGTCATCGAACCCATCGTTCTACCATTCCTAGACCGGCAAGGGAACTTGCTGTTCCAACAGGACAATGCACGTCCGCATGTATCCCGTGCCACCCAACGTGCTCTAGAAGGTGTACGTCAACTATCCTGGCCAGCAAGATCTCCGGATCTGTCCCCCATTGAGCATGTTTGGGACTGGATGAAGCGTCGTCTCACGCGGTCTGCACGTCCAGCACGAACGCTGGTCCAACTGAGGCGCCAGGTGGAAATGGCATGGCAAGCCGTTCCCCAGGACTACATCCAGCATCTCTACGATCGTCTCCATGGGAGAATAGCAGCCTGCATTGCTGCGAAAGGTGGATATACACTGTACTAGTGCCGACATTGTGCATGCTCTGTTGCCTGTGTCTATGTGCCTGTGGTTCTGTCAGTGTGATCATGTGATGTATCTGACCCCAGGAATGTGTCAATAAAGTTTCCCCTTCCTGGGACAATGAATTCACGGTGTTCTTATTTCAATTTCCAGGAGTGTATTACTAACCCAAATTTCTAATCCGACGACACACACCTTGTTATGGCAGAGGAAGAAGAGTAGTCTTCCGTTGTTTTCAGAGAAAAAAGATAAAGATACGCACACGCATGTTTGAAGGTGCAAAATATTTCAGCACTACCATTTCTTGACATTCTGTTACTTGTAAGGAAACTCCCCATTGGACCCCTCAGATTTAGTGGTAAGACGCCCAGACAATAGCGCTACAAAAACTGAATACAGATCAAGCGTGAAAACAGGAAAAAATTGTACTTAACTGTGAATAGAAACAGTGAACGGTCCAAGTTTAACAAGTGCAATATTGAGGAAAGGTGAGCAGCTGCGGAGTCGTGGTGAAGTGGCCACGGTGATAGACTATAAATCGGGCGAGCAAAACGCCGTCGCGGTAAACAATTTCGTTTCTTTTTTTTACGTTATGAGCTGCCATTGAAATGTTTGTTCACCTTTTGTAATTAAGGCAGTTGTCATATTATACACTGGTTACACAATATAAGTCATGTGGTAAGAATACATTACCATCAGAAGTAAACATGGCAACAGCCGAGATGCCACATAGACGTCTCACAGAAATGGAAAAAAAAAAAAAAATAAACGATTGTGAACTGTGTTACAATATACGAATTCAGGAGTCAGAACTTCAATAAAGGAACGCGACTTTGGAAAAGTTAAAAACATACGTTTTTACAGAGCAAAGGGAAACTGTGTGATTCTGAAACTGCGATGTTCATTTGCTGCACCTTACGTGACAAAGTATTATGTTTTCACCGCTTTTCTGGGAGTGATCACAATCGTATTCAACCGAACACCAAAATCGAGCAAGGAGGCGTATCTCACTCACTCACCAGGCTACAAACTAGCTGAGTCGTTGAGAGAATCTTATCATACGATATAAACATAGCCAGTAATGCCGTGTATTACGCACCACACATATTCTCGAGTGGACGATTCGGGTGATTTGCCTTGTCATCAAAGTTTGCGGTTCCCATTTGAAAGCCACTTCCTTTCGGCTGCTAACAGAATAGTTGTGAAGAATCAACTGTCTGTTATAGTTCCCTTCCTTACAACTCACGGTTGCAAACGGACGCTACACTACGACGCACACACAAATTAGAATACATTGAACAGAAAGGGAAAGAAAATTATTGGCACGAAAGAGTTTCGATCATGGGTATTCCGCTTCGCTGTCCACCTTCGCCACTTCACCATGACGCCATTCCTCTCTAAAGCTGCTTTATATTGCTCTTGTTGTCTTTTAACCGTTTACTGTTTCTCTTTTGCTTTTTTTCACAATTCAGTACAGCTTCCTCCTGTTTTCGTGCTTGGTCTGTGTTCAGTTTTTGACAGACTGTTCACTGGGCCCCCTTACAACTAAATCTGAGGGGATGCGATGATCAGTTTCCTTTGTGAGTAGCACATGCTGTGCCCTCTACGTATTTCTTATGACACTTTTAAATAAAATAATTGGTAGTGTCATTGTCTGACTGAAGGGGATTTCGGACGAAGACGAGGTCTCTGTCTTTGACAATAGATGCATTTCTGCATGTCTTTCCCCAATGCTTTCTTTCTCAAGATTCCCCTCAACCACTGGATAAATTGCTTTCCAGGTTAACTGTAATGTCATGGGGTTGTCTCGACGCTTCTGGCGCTGGAGTAATTACGGGCCTGTCTAATGCCGGTTTACTCGAGGAACAGCCATTAGTGTTTTGCACCATATTATTTTTAGCTTCTCCGAATAAAAGGTTGTATCCATTTAGAGTGATTCGTGTAGCAGTGAATTCTCACAGGCTTCCTTATTTCTCTGAAAAATCTTTCAGTAGGATTAGATGCAAGTGGATCGTTACTACGTGCTGCTACATCTGAGTGACTTAGAACAAGAGGTGAGCTGAAAAGCATTCACCTCCCTTCCGAGATCATTAAAAGACAACGATCAGGAGTAACTAAGCTACGGATTCTAGTTTTCATAACTGACTTCGGGGAAAGAAGCTGTTGCGATTGGCAACTCAACCTCAGTTGGTTCATCTGGTGGTACGTGTGTCCGACAATTATTTGACTTTTGCTTTCTTTCTCTCTTGTTTTTAAAATTTACTGACATGGCGTTCTTGTCGTTACGGTGAGACTGCTAATAGTCACTGCCGTATATTTCACAGATAACGGGAAGCTCCTGATTGTGGCTAAGATGGACAGTCTTTGCTCTGTGGAAAAGTGCCGATTCACAACGGCTCAGCATGCGAGGCAGCAGTTTCCACAGCGACACAGAGAGGGTGGGGGTATCAGACGATCTCACTAGACCACGAGAGGAGCCACCTGAAGCTACTTCTCATGCAAGTGAAGTCAGTCCAATTTGATTCAATCACTTGTTAGAAGCCACATTTAAACTTCACGACTTAACTTATTGCTTAGTTTTTTTTCGTTAATTGTAAGTTCTGTGCAGCAATCTTAACATCTACACCTACTTTGAACTCATACTCCAATCAATCGAGTTAAAACATATTTGGATATCAGACAGAAACTATTGTGTTCGTCCAGTGCAGCCAGAAATTACTTTGCTCGTTCCTCTCATGAGTTCGTTAAGTGACTCTGGCTATGAACGTAACTGTCAGGAGTTCTACTTGCTGATTTACTGTATCCACCTTTGGGATTTATTTAACCAAGACCTCAATGTTATCTGAAGGAATTCCATCATAATTTCAGCTTTCTTCTCAAAAGTTTCTCACTGAGCCGTTTGTCGTTCAGTTTGACTTTAAAACTCTCTCGTCTGAGTGCCCTATATCACAATCTATAGTGGAGCTACGCACTTACTTACGTTCACTTATGCGTCCGTTGAAACACACTTACGAATGGAGACATGCATTTCGTATACACTTCCACATTGTAACTCTCATTCCCACATAAGATAGAATTTACCTCACTTATATTCCCATCGCTCGTAGACTTTCCTTTACAAGTGGTCTCATCTGTTTACAATATGCAGCGACGTATTTATCGATGCCTGCTGTCATTTTATTTCAAGTTATTAATCTGAATGTTCGTGGTGGATTATTTGTGTAACGCAGCGACGTGACATTCACACGCAATAACATATTTCCTTTCTAATTAATTAGAAGAAACGAAGAAATTTAGGACATTATTGTCTCACTTTAAGAACTACGACTCCTAAAATTGCCCTAAGCGCTGGACCGTAACACAAAGCCGGCCGCGGTGGTCTAGCGGTTCTAGGCGCGCAGTCCGGAACCGTGCGACTGCTACGGTTGCAGGTTCGAATCCTGCCTCGGGCATGGGTGCGTGTGATGTCCTTAGGTTAGTTAGGTTTAAGTAGTTCTAAGTTCTAAGGGACTGATGACCACAACAGTTGAGTCCCATAGTGCTCAGAGCCATTTGAACCATTTTGAACCGTAACACAAAAAAGTAAAACCTACACAGGCAAAAAGAAGATCACAATCCACCAAAAGCTACGAGTAGAAACTGCGTTAGCTAAGTGTAGCTGGCGGACATTAAATATATTTTAGCTCTTGGTAACACAGTAGCGCAATATGAGATTTGTACATCTTAACAGGTAAAGCAAATTTCAATACTAATTCTGTTTCATATAGTTGAAAACATTAATCGTACAGCGCAAAGAGCTTAAAAATATTTGGATTTATACATTCACAAAAGATAAATTCGTAGTTTCTCTTAAATCTACAATTACTTGTTTTACTTTCTTTCTTAGATTAATGTTGCAATGGGCACAGGAAATTCTGTTTATATTAGCTCCTTTTTCGTAACTACGCATTATACCAAAATGTTCCATCACGCACTACGTATTAGATACTTTAGCTGATTAGCTACATTTGTTGTACGATGTCTCCCCCTGTTGTTGGGCCTTCTTATACCATTTTTGTACAGGCACATTGAACCAAATAAAGCGCCGGTTATTTGGTTATTTTTCCTTCTGAAGAAGGGCACTAAACGCCTGAACCCGGTTAAAGGAATAAAATTTCTCTCGAGCAGCTTGCTGCTGATTATTTCAATGAATACAACTACTATTGGTGACAATGGATAAAATACTATTTTATTATTATGTTTCACCACTCACTGTTGTGAAAGAAAGAAATAAAAAGCAAAGGAAAACGCACCACGGTGGAATTATCTGAAATGGACGAATATCAGTAGATGTGATGTAGATGTACAGACAAATCCATGACTGGACTTTCAGAAACAATGGATGATTTATTCAAGAGAAAGAACTACACAAATTGAGCAAGTCAATTACGAGTTGGCCCATCTCTGGCTTTTAAGGAACCAGCTGTTCGGATTGTGACTCATGGGACTCCCTTCCAAGACGGAATCATTATGGAAGACCGTCTCTTCCAGTCAACGAGACCACAGGCGGAAGCAGTGTCTGGGCCGCCCCATACGCGGGAGGAACGTCATCCTAACTGACACGCGCCACAAGGCCCAGCAACACTGGGAGATGGTCTGGGGTGCCAATTGTTTTCATAGGAAGGCTCCTTTGGTCCTCATCCGCAGCATCCATCAGCATAGCGGTACGTCGGTGATATCCTACACCCCAATTCGTTGCCCTTCATGCAACCCATTCTGAGCTCTCACTTCATCAAAATAAAGCCAGCGTACATAACGTGAGAGGTTTTACTGTCTCAGTACTTTCCAAAGCCAGCCTTGGGCCGCAAAGTCGCCGGATTTCTCCTACACTGAGACTGTTTGGATCGTTATAGACAAACTGTTTGCATGAGGGTCAGAGATCGACCAACACGTTATTGACTTTCTCATTGTGTGAATCTGTTTCTCTTCAATAAATCATCCCTTTTTTCTGGAATTGTAATCACTCATTTTTCTATACGTGCACATCACGTCTACCGATTTTGGTCCCATTCGGATACTTTCTTTCTGGTGCGTACTTTCTATCTTTTTTTTTTGTCTTAGGGTGTACATTCTTCATCTTTAGAGCCCAGTTTAATTTTTCACAGTCTCAATGCCAAAACACTTTTGTAAAAATTAGCACTATAAATTTATTCACCACTTAACAATATAGATATCTGGGGAAAATTGTCCATATCAATTCGTGTATACATATTAAATTGGAAATTTCATCCCTTTCCAAGCTACAAACAGATGACTTACAAAATTTTATTACAGTTATGGGATGTTTCACAATTCAAATTGCACACTTCTAGAGCTTGTAGAAGGTACTTAGTAGTTGAACTTTTCATGTGACTCCATGTCCAGAAACGTCGTCGAACGACACTTCAGAGCATCAGAATTAGAAGCACCTGCGCCTGTAAATGTATGTACATATACAGCGTGATTCCAGGGACAATAACCAATTCCTCGTCAATATTGAGTGATACGTTCGCGTTCAATATTCTCAAGACGCCCTTATGCAAAATCCATTCGTTCCAATATCGCGTTTTGTTTTTATGCGTCTCAAAACATCTCTGCGAGCTACCCAGCGTGCTACTGCAATGTTCAGGATTAAACTGTTGCATACGAAGATATTTATGAACGCATGGTGAATAACGGTATGTCAAAAACGCCTGTTTAAGCTGCTGATATGTGACACATTTTTCGGCAGCTTGTGGGCCGTAGTAAATTGAAAATTTTTGATAGTCTGCTCACGTTTTCAGTAGAACACCTTTTAAACTCCTTAGGAAAACAACCGAATGTATGTTCTTCTTGACTGGACAGTCAACCAAAAATTAGTCTTTCAGGAGATTTTCATCCATTAACATTGAAGAGAATGTACGTGATGCCTTGTCGCACAAGTTCTGGAGATGACGTAAATTGTTCTACATTGTATCACTACGTTCCATCATACGGCCATGTAGCGGTATATAATTTATGTCACGTGCCCTCTAAATCATCGGCTCTGTGCTTTGTAAACGACTCATGATTGTTGTCAGCTCTTTACGTGTATAAATCCTTTCCTCAGTTCTTCTGGAGGCCAATCAGGGAGGTTCTTTGTTGAAAAGGTTTTTATCTTAGTGAAATCACAATTAAATTAATCTACAGTTGTACCCTATTTACACAGCATATTCGCACTAGTCATCTGTACCATTGTTGTTATTGTGGTCTTCAGTCCACAGACTGGTTTGATGCAGCTTTCCATGTTACTCTATCCGGTGCAAGCTTCTTGATCTCCCAGTACCTACTGCAACCTACATTCTTCTTAATCTGCTTAGTGTATTCATCTCTTGGTCTCCCTCTACGATTTTTACCCTCCACGCTGCCCTCCAATACTAAATTGGTGATCTGTTGATGCCTCAGAACATGTCCTACCAACCGATCCCTTCTTCTGTTCAAGTTGTGCCACAATCTTCTCTTCTCCCCAGTCCTATTCAATACTTCCTCATTAGTTATGTGATCTACCCATCTCATCTTCAGCATTCTTCTGTAGCACCACATTTCGAAAGCTTATATTGTGATTTTATCTGAACTATTTATCGCCCACGTTTGTCTTCCATACATAGCTCACACTATACAAATACTTTCCGAAACGACTTCCTGACACATAAAACTATACTCGATGTTAACAAATTTTTCTTCTTCAGAAACGATTTCCTTTCCATTGCCAGTCTACATATTATATCCTCTCTACTTCGACCATCATCAGTTATTTTGCTCCCCAAATAGCAAAACTCATTTACTACCTTAATTGTTTCATTTCCTAATGTAATTCCCTCACCATAACCCATGTTAATTCGACTACATTCCATTATCCTCGTTTTGCTTTTGTTGATGTTCATCTTATACCCTCCTGTCAAGACACTATCCATTCCGTTCAACTGCCCTTCTAGGTCCTTTGGTGTCTCTGTCACAGGAGAACCTCAAAGTTTTTATTTCCTCTCCATGGATTTTAATTTTTACTCCGAATTTTTATTTTGTTTCCTTTACTGATTGCTCAATAGACAAACTGAATAACATCTGGGATAGGCTACAACCCTGTCAGCCAGCCGCTGTGGCCGAGCTGTTCTAGGCACTTCAGCACAGAACCGCGCTGCTGCTACAGTCCCAAGTTCGAATCCTACTTCGAGCATGGATGCGTGTGACGTCCTTAGGTTAGGGAGGTTTAAATAGTTCTAAATCTAGGGGACAGATGACCTCAGATGTTAAATCCCATAGTGCTCAGAACCATTTTAACCATTTTAAAACCCTATCTTACTCCATTCCCAACCACTGCTTCCCTTTCGTGCCCCTCGACTCTTATAACTGCCATCTGGTTTCTGTACAAATTGTAAATAGTCTTTCGTTCACAGTCTTTTACCCCTGGCATCTTCAGAATTTGAAAGTGAGTACCGGTATGTCAGTCAACATTGTCAAAAGCTTTCTCTAAGTCTACAAATGACTGAAACGTAGCTTTGCCTTTCCTTAATCTAAGACATGTCGTAGGGTCAGTATTGCTTCACGTGTTCCAACGTTCCTACGAAATCCAAACGGATCCTCCTCAAGGTCGACTTTACCAGTTTTTCCATGCGTCTGTAAAGAATTCGTGTCAGTATTTTGCAGCCGTGACTTATTGAACTGACAGTTCGGTAATTTTCTCATCTGCCAACACCTGCTTTCTGTCGTATTGGAATTATTATATTCTTCTTGATGCCTGATGGTATTTCGCCTGTGTGATACATCTTGCTTGTCAGATGTAGAGTTTTGTCAGGGCTGGCACTCCCCAGGCTATCAGTAGCTCTAATGGAATGTTGTCTACTCCTGGGGCCTTGTTTCGACTTAGATCTTTCAGTGCACTGTCAGACTCTTCAGGCAGTATCATATCTCCCATTTCATCTCCATCTAAACCCTCTTCCATATCCACAATATTTTACTCAAGTACATCGTCCTTGTATAGACCCTCTACACACTCCTTCGACTTTTCTGCTTTCACTTCTTTCCTTAGAACTGGGTTTCCATCTGGGCTCTCGATATTCACACAAGTAATCTGTACTGCCGATCTTAATTCTAAATCTAGTCTTTCTGTGATTTGCTTGCCGTTTTGATTAATTCACTTAATAAAACTGTCAGAAAATTTCCTTTTCAAAGCATGAAATCTTTCCTGTAGCTCTTAATATTGCTAACATTACATTATTTATTTTAGTGTCTATGTTCGCAACCTAATGCCTGTGCATTCTGCATAATTTCGGTCTGTCTCACTTTAAGCTATTGGAAATCAGACTTTAATTATTTAATTACATCTGGAATATTTCTGTTCACTTCTTTTAGGCATATAATTTTGGTAGAAATATTTACTAGAGTATCACTTATTTGCGTGGCTAATCCTTTGTCTTGTTCTTCCGTTCGTGTGCTCCATTCGTTAAATATTTATTTCTTGTGCAAATTGTTTGTTTGCTAGAAGTTTATTATTAGTGGTCTCATAGCCGCTAATTTGTCACTAGATTTGATGTCATACCCGATTGAGAAATAGTATCAATGATTTGCGATTGTGGTCCCGGATCAGTATGAACGGAATCGGTACCTAACTGCAGTGCCAAAGAAACTGGTATAGGCATGCGTATTCAAATACAGAGATATGTAAACAGGCAGGATACGACGCTGCGGTTGCAACGTCAGTACAAAACAACAAGTGCCTGGCGCGTTTGATAGATCTGTTACTGCAGCTACAATGGCAGGTTATCCGACTTAAGTGAGTTTGAACCTGGTGTTATAGTCGGCGCACTAGCTTCAGGTCACAGCTTCTCCCTGGTACCGACGAAGCGGGGATTTTCCCATACGACCATTTCACCAGTGTACCGCGAGAATCAGAAATCTGGTAAAACATCAAATGTCCAACATCAGTGGGGCCGGAAAAAGATCCGTCAAGAACGGGATCAACGACGACTGAAGAGAATCTTTCATCGTGACAGAAATGCAACCCTTCCGCAAGTTGCTCCACATTTCAATGCTGGGCCATCAACAAGTGTCAGCGAGCGAACCATTCATCGAAACATTATCAATGTGGGCTATCGAAGCGGAATGTTCTCTCGTGAGCCCTTCATATCTGCCCGACACAAAGCTTTACGCCTCTCCTAGGCCTGTCAACATGTAACCTCCCCCTCACTTATCGACCTTAATGACAGTGAAAAATTAAACCGCGTGTACCTAATGGAAATTTGGGAAAAAGCAATCGTCACCGAAGTTAATCTGTCGGTAAAGAGGGAGGAAAGGGTTACATCTAAATGAAAAGGAAAATGCAAATGTAACTGGTGGAAATTAATTTTGAAAAGGGGTAAAGTTAATGAAGAAAGTAAATGTGCGGCCGTTATGTTAACAATCAACTAGCGGTAATTAGATATTTGAGATTTGGGGGAAATTACGGTCGCCAGTCCTAAGGACAATTACTATAGTAACTGAAAAAGAAAGGTAATTACACATATAATTAGCACTAGAAGCGTGGCAACTGAAGGTTGACACGTGTAGTGTGAAAACTGAAAGTTTGTCAGAAGTAATAACTTTCGCTGCACTCTGACTTAATTTAGCGAAAGAATTAATAAAACCGGAAAACTGAAAGTTAATTTAGTGACTGAAATTAATAAGAAGCTTTCTTTCTTAAGCACATCGAAATTCAGTAAAATACGGTTAGTCTTGGACTACCTCAACAATCATTTCAAAAACCTACTTGAATCTACGCAAATTAGAAATAAGAGATTTAGCTTTGAACTTGAATTAAATGATTCTGAACAATTAACAATAGTAAGATTTAATACGTACCAAGCTGAGCTGCAGTCACAGGTAAGCTAAAATACGGTAACAAAACACGCACTCTTAATTTGTGCTTGCGTAATCTAAATACTGTAGCCAGCTATGAATACTTAAAGTGAACTTTGAAATTAAAGCAGTGAAATGGAATTATGCTGGCGTTTGAATTTCAACGACACTCGGGTTCATTTCGGAAAAGGAAGGGACCCTGCTTGGTAATGCAACTTGGACAATGAGCAACAAAAGTTCATGCTAAGTTGCTGTAATTTTGCGAGGCAAATGGAACAACTTGAAAAGCTGAGGTCTGCCATACAGTTCTGAAACTTTACATGCTTTTAGTCTTCCTTGTTGGTTGATTGAAGGTTTGAAGCCGTCGATCGAGGAGGTGGCGACAGTCACTCATTGTCGGCCGTCGCTGTTGCAGAAGCTGGATGTTGGCGCGCCTTCTTCTCGACACGGTCACCAGGCGAAACGGACTCTTGACGTGCGCCAGCTAATGCTTCCCGTCCGCGACACCATGTCAGAAACTATCATCGCAAGTCGAGCGCAATTACGTGCTGCCAAACCCCGAAAGCGCGGCAACTCGCGGGAGCTTCACACCACACACCAGCTCCACTCGCTACCCCAGCCAGACTCTGTCTGCCCGCGCTCCACGCGGCAGAGTTAACACTACCAAAGATCCTACACACTTTGATTCTTCACACGAGCCATCGATGTAATCGTTCGATAGCAGTTTTCCCTAGGCAAGACCCAGCGTAAAAATACAAATAATCGTTACACAACAAACCAATTATACTTCGACATAAATGCATAAATATATATATATACAAACAGTAAAACAATTACAATATATAAAGAGACAGAAATGTCATATCTTGAGGTAACAAAACAAGGAAAAAAATAATAGTACAATAGATGGAAATAGGAGGATATGCGTTTCCGGCGTTACAAACACCGACATTGGACTGTTGATGACTGGAAGCATGTTGCCTGGTCGGACGAGTCTCGTTTCAAATTCTATCGTGCGGATGGACGTGAACGGGTATAGAGCCTATCTCATGAGTCCATGGGCCTTGCATATCACCAGGGGACTATTAATACTGGTGGAGGCTCTGTAATGGTGAGGGGGTGTGCAGTTGGAGTAATATTGGCCCCCTGATACGTTTACTGTGTCTCTGACACTTGACACATACGTAAACATACCGTCTGATAACCTGCATGCATGCATCCATCCATCTCCACTGTGCATTCCGACAGTCTTGGGCGCTTCCAGCAGTACACTGCGACCCCCGACACTTCCAGAATTGCTACAGAGTGGCTCCAGAAACATTCTTCTGAGTTTAAACAATTCCTCTGCCCATCAAGTTACCCAGGCACGAACGTTGTTGAGCATCTTCAACTTTTATAGTCCTGTCTTCCTCAGTTGCGTGTAATATTACGGTATATTAATAATTTTTACTTATGGACCGTCTGACAGCAACAGAATAAAACACAATTTTAGTGCCATACGCGTTTCGCCTTTATTTTCTGCAAGGCATCATCAGTGGCAGGTTTCGTGGACAATCTCCTACATATTACGCTCCTGTTGCTTTTTTGGTGTTGTTCTTCTTCTTATGAACGCCAATTTGCGGTGTTTTTCGCAAATGCACAACACTATGCACTGAACGCATATCTAGGATGCCTTTCAGCGTGCTGTTCAGAAGAGATCCCTTCCCCCTCGTACTGATACGGATTTATCGACAGCCCTGCAAGATTCATTGTGTCAGTTCCCTCCAGTACTAATTCAGACATTAGTCGAGTCCATGCCACGTCATGTTGCTGCACTTCCGCGCGCTCGCGGCGGCCCTAGACGATATGAGGCAGGTTTGCCAGTTTCTACGGCTCTTCAGTGTACTTCAATTGCCGAATTGGCAGTATTATCATCATCGACACGATATTCGTCTTCACTGATAACTGGAAATAATGTTATTGTAACGTTCCCTGTTATTGTCGTAACACTTTTGATTCTATAAACTCTTCTATTCCAAATATTTATCCACCAAGCATATACCTGTAAGTGTAAATTTAAAGGAAGTACATTTGCAAGAAGGATCCCGCGCATTTGTAAAAACAAATTCGTCACTCCATTTTTCCCTTCAGGTCAATTAAAGCACCCATCTTACGACATTCTTGAACTGCAATGCAATCTACGAGTAGACACGACGCTTTTCAAATCTGTTAATCACTGAAAAACCTTAGCATAGATCACGGTTATCCATACCTAAGAACGGAACACAAACGTCTCGACAATATAGGCCCTTACCTGCAACCCTCACGATGTAAATTCTTTTTCTTCCATTTAATTTTTTATTATTGCCATAATTTGACATTTATTCATTAAATTTACTCAAATGTTGTTATCGATTTGTGATTGTTATAAGGCTATTTGTTAGTTAACGTACATGGAACAAGAAGAACACAATTGTAATGGCGTACTGTAAAAATTTTAAAATAAAACCTCTGGAAAGAACCGGTCGCCAGTTGAAATGTGTCTTCTTGCTAATGTAAGTTACATCAAAGGAAAGATCCTCCAGTTATGCGAGATTTGAAAATGCGAGAAATGCAAACGTTATCAAATATATTTTCCCCCGCCATGAAAGTACATTCCAACAGCGATGGGACTGATTCCTTGTATTTAGGTAGTTCCTAATTTTTTTTAAAAAAAAAACAAGTATTAGGCAAGTAAATAAATACATTCCTTTTCTCCCATAACTGGAGACCAGCCAACGGGTTTTGGATGACTTCCAACATAATCATTTACTTTTTCGCCTTGAAATGTCGACATGGTTATCAAAACGCTGAGGTGTAACAGAGGAAAGAAAATGAAATTATTGGACTTCCTCTCTACAAAGACAGATTCTTGCTTTGAAGGTAAATGTTCAACTATTGCACTAACTCGAAGCTCAAACCGTTTCCTCATTAAGAAATGTAATTCGGTTGAAATCGGTCTCCTTTGAACAAATAACTTGCAATTTTTATTATTTGAGTGTTATATAAAGATGTGTGCTTCAAATATATGTAGTAAATCAAACGTCTTTACACAATTAATTAATTAATTATTCGCAAAATTATTTTACATGAGCGACACTACAATATATTACCAACCAAGGCAGAGAATCTAGGATCACAAATCTTGTCGTGGTAGAAGAACAGTAGCTTTTCGTTGTTTTAAAAAGTATACGATGAAGATATGCACGCAGCTTCTTTGAAGGCGGAAAATAATTCTCCATTACTATTTCGTGACGTTGAGTAACTGAGTTGTACATGCTGTACCCTCTACATATTTTATGACACTTTTTAAGTAAAGGAATAGGTAGTGCCATTGCCTAATAAAATGTGATTCTGGACGAATACGAGGTCTCCTTCTTTGGCAATAGGTGCAGTCATGCCTGTTTTTTCTCAATGCTTCATTTGTCATCGACTCGCACAATGTATTTGATAGTTTGTGTTCCAGGTTAACAGTAAGGGCTTCGAGTAATCTCGGCGCTTCTCTCACTGGTGTGATTACGGGACTATTTAACGACGGCTTGGCCTTGGAAAAAAGCCAGTGGTATTGTTCACTAGCATTTCGATAAATGCTTCGAATAATAGGCTACACCCATTTCGAGGGATTCGTGCAGGCGGATTTCGCACTTATCTGACAAACGTATCAGTTGCATTAGCTCCAAGCGGATCGCTACTTCGTGCTGTTACATCAGTTACCAGCAAGAAGAGGTTAACTGAAAAGCATTCCACTCCCTTCCCATATCACTAAACAAGTCGTCAGGTGTAACTCAGCTGTAGTTTCTAGTTCTCCAACGTGACTTCTGGAAAGGAAGCTGTCACCGTTAAACTCTACCTCAGTTGGTTCATCTGGTGGTGTGCATGTCCAACAATGGCCTGTATTTTGCTTTCTTCCTTTCATGTTTTCTGACTGTACTGACAGGACATTGCTGTCGTCACGATGGTGCTGCTATTAGTCATTACCGGATATTCCACTGCAATTAAGAGTCTCTGGTATTGGTGGTGGCTACGATGGACAGTCTGTTACTATAAGGGAAAGTGCCTAACCGCCACGGTTCGGCATGAGAGGCAGCAGTTTGCCCAGGGATACAGGGTGAGAGGGCGGTCCATCAGATGACCAGATGGACCTCAAGAGAGACCACGTGAACCTTCTGCTCATGCAACTGAAACCCGTCAGAGGTTTTACCACCAACAACACGACCTCACCAATTTTATTTTATCGCTTGTTATGTTGTTGTTGTTGTGGTCTTCAGTCCTGAGACTGGTTTGATGCAACTCTCCATGCTACTCTAACCTGTGCAAGCTTCTTCATCTCCCAGTACCTACTGCAACCTACGTCCTTCTGAATCTGCTTAGTGTATTCATCTCTTGGTCTCCCTCTACGATTTTTACCCTCCACGCTGCCCTCCAATACTAAATTGGTGATCCCTTGATGCCTCAGAACATGTCCTACCAACCGATCCCTTCTTCTGGTCAAGTTGTGCCACAAACTTCTCTTCTCCCCAATCCTATTCAATACTTCCTCATTAGTTATGTGATCTACCCATCTAATCTTCAGCATTCTTCTGTAGCACCACATTTCGAAAGCTTCTATTCTCTTCTTGTCCAAACTATACCCGCATTCCTATTTTCCTATTCATTATTAAACCTACTCCTGCATTACCCCTATTTGATTTTGTGTTTATAACCCTGTAGTCACCTGACCAGAACTCTTGTTCCTCCTGCCACCGAACTTCACTAATTCCCACTATATCTAACTTCAACCTATCCATTTCCCTTTTTAAATTTTCTAACCTACCTGCCCGATTAAGGGATCTGACATTCCACGCTCCGATCCGTAGAACGCCAGTTTTCTTTCTCCTGATAACGACATCCTCTTGGGTAGTCCCCGCCCGGAGGTCCATGGTTCATGGGGGGATCGCTTGTTATATGCTACATTTAAATTTCCCAACTTACCTTATTGCTTAGTTTTTTCTTCTCTAATTATAAGTAATCTGCAGCAATATTATCAACTACTCCTGCTTTGAATTCCGATTCTCTCTCAGTCGAATTAAACCAGCATTTCGTTCTAGATAACAGCTCAGTGCAGCCAGAAATTAATGAGTACATTTCTCTCACTTCTTGGCTTAGTGACTCTGAATACAATCATGCTGATTTACTGCACCCAATTTTTATTTTTGGCTAGTCAATATCTCACAGTTGTCTGAAAGAAAAAAATAACCCTCAACTTGCGTCTTCTCACTCAGCTTTGTTGTGGCCAGACATTTGGTCATCTTGGGCTTGAAGAGTCTCAGACAAGGAGTTGCTTATGACCTCCAAATTTTTGTTGATAAACTGTTTTTGTAAGTCATCAATCTTGTGACTGGTATTACACAGGCCGCCAGGAATTGCTCTCCTGTGCCTACCGTTTCATCTCAGAATAGCGGTAGCAACCTACATCCTCAATTAATTGCTAGATGTATTCTAATCTCTGTCTTGCCCTACTGTTTTATCATTACAGCTTCCTCCAATAACATGGAAATTATTCCTTGATGTCTTACCATCCTTCCCCTTCCTCTTGTCGGTGTTTCTCACATATTCGTTTCCTCGCCGATTCTACGGAGTACCTCCTCACTCCTTCCGTTACCAGTCCACCTTATTTTCAAAACACTTTTGTAGCACCACATATGAGATGCTTAGATTCTCTTCATTTCCGGTTTGCACATTGTCCATGTTTCATTACTATACAATGCTGTGTTCCAAACCTACATTCTAAGATAATTCTTCCTCAAATTAAGGTTTAGCTTCGATAATAGTACACTGCTCTTTTCCTGGGATGTTGTTTTTTCCAGTGCTAGTCTGCTTTTCATTTCCTCGTTGTCCTGTCCATCGTAGGTTATTTGGCCACCTATATAGCAGAATTCTTTAACTTCATCCACTTTATGATCCCCATTTCTGATGTTAAGTTTCCAGCAGTTCTTATTTCTGCTACTTCTTAATACTTTCGTCTTTCCTCGATTTACTCTCAGTCTGTACTCTGTAATCATTATACTGTTCATTCCATTCCGCAGATTCTGTAATTCTTCTTCACTTCCACTGAGGATAGTGATGTCACTGAAACTTATTGTTGATATCCTTTCACCCTCAACTACAATCCCGCTCTGTAATTTTCCTTTTATTGCTCTTATTACTCCTTCGATGTATACACTGAATAATAGGGACGAAAGACTACATCCCTGTCTTGCAACCTTTTAATCCGTGGAAGTCGTTTATGGTCTCCCACTCCTATTTTTCCTATTGGTTCTTGTACATATTGTATAATACCAGTCATTCCGTATAACTCACCCCTAGTTTCCTCAGAATTTCGGTCGTTTTGCACTGTTTGCCATTATGGAACGCATTTCCCAAGTGGACAAATCCTATGAATGTGTCTTGCACTTCTGAAATCTTGCCACCGCCATCTGTCTCATCGTCCGTTTTGTTTTCCATTTTCTATATATTATTATTCTTAGCTGGTAACTAGATTGTGCGATCGTTCTTGCACTTGGCGGCTCTTGGTGTCTTCGGAATTCTTTCGATAATGATTTCGGAAAGTCTGAAGGTATGTCGCCAGTCTCGTACATTCAATATGAAACTGAACTGACGTTTTAACGTCACTGCTTCTAATGATTTTAGAAATTCCGATTTAATGTGATCTATTCGTTTTGAATTATTCGCTTGTCAGTCGTCCAAAGCTCTTTCAAATTCTAATTCTAATACAGCGTCCCCTACCTTTTCTATATGGACTCCTGTTTCTCCTTCCATCATTTCATCAAATAATTATCACCCCTCGTAGAAACTGTCAATGTATTCCTTCCTTTCCCCTCTGTCCTCTACATTTAGCAGCCAAGCTCCTATCGCATTCCTACTGTTACCACACTTGCATTCAGTTTCAATGAAGAGAAGCTTCACTTTTATATTTTCGGAATCATTCTTCCTGCCAATAATTTCTTTACCGATTTCTTCACACTTTTTATGATGCCCTTTAGCCTTACGCTACCTGCACTTCCTATTTTTTTCATTCGTAATTGGCTTGTGTCTCTGTGTTCCTCAGTTTCCATGCCGATTTATGTACTTAATTATTTCGTCGATCAATTGAAGTACTTCTTGTGTTACCCATGATTTATTTGCAGTTACCGTACCATGTTTTTGTTTCCTACTTCTGTAATGGCTTTTTTTAAAGATGTCCGTTCCTCTTCAACCGTACTGCCTACTGAGCTATTCCTTATTGCAGTATCTCTAGCACCAGAGGAAGTCCATATTATCGCGTCAATCCTTAGTATTTCCGTATCCTACTTCGCTGAGCAATGATTCTTCCTGACTGGTCTCTTAAACTTCAGCATACTCTTGATCACTACTAAATGGCGATCTGAGTCTGTATCTTCTCCTCGGTTCGCCCTAAAATTCAGTGTTTAATTTCGAAATCTGTGTCTGACCATGGTGTAATGTAACTGAAATGTTTCCGTGTCTCAAGGCCTTTCCCAACATTACAGGTTACTCTTACGATTCTTCAACAGAATATTCGCTATGCTAGCTGGAATTTATTTCAGGACTCATTTAGCTTTTCAGGCCTCTCATTCCTAGTACCAAGCTCGAATTCTCCGCTAACCCTTTCTTCTATTGGTTCCCGTGCAACCGAATTCCAGTCCCTCATGATTATTAGATTTTCATCTCCCTTAACGTACTGAAATACCCATTCAATAACCTCATATGCTTTGCCTATGTTTCATCTTCGGTTTGCAACGTCGATATGCCGAACTGAACAGTCGATGTAGGCTCTGTTTTGCTGTCGATTCTCATGAGAACTACCCTATCATTGAACTATTCACAATAATTCACTCTCTGGCCCACTTTCCTACTCATAATGAATCCTACACTCGCTATTCTGCTGCTATTGATATTATTCTATACTTACCTGACAGATATCTTTGTCTTATTTCTATTTCAGTTCAGTTACACCCACTGTAGGGAGATTGAGCCTTATCATTTTCCTTTATAAGTTTTCTTGCTCAGAAACCACATTCAAACCTGTGACATTAGACGACCCGACTTGTAGAACGATATCCTTTCGTTAGTAATTAAATCTATTTCTCATGGTTACCTCCCACCCATTTTCAATGTCCTCCTGGAGATCCGAATGGGGCAACATTCTGGAATCTTTCGCCAATGGAGAGAACGTGATGATACTTGTTCCATTACAGGCCACTTGTCCAGTGCTTACAAATTATGTGTCTCTAATGCAGTGGTTTCTATTGTCTTCTCTATCCTCATGCCATTGATCATTACAGATTCTTCTGTCTATAGACGCAGTTTTCCACCACAAGGGCAAGAGAGTGCCCTGAACCTCTGTGAAACTTACACTATGTACTTCAAAACCTACAAATAATTGTGCTTTCAACATTGTCAGCCGCGCGGGATTAGCCGAGCGGTCTAGGTGCTACAGTCATGGACTGTGCGGCTGGTCCCGGCGGAGGTTCGAGTCCTCTCTCGGGCATGGGTGTGTGTGTTTGTCTTTAGGATAATTTAGGTTAAGCAGTGTGTCAGCTTAGAGACCGATGACCTTAGCAATTAAGTCCCATAAGATTTCACACACATTTGAACATTTTTTTGAATATTGTCACCCACTGCTCAAATATAGTGTCATCTTGGTCAGGACAACACCTGGTAGGACTCAACTTCTGACGATCCTCAGCTGGAATCAGCAGCTTAGGCGGCCTGGTGATGGTTCATCGTCGGCATGATGCATCTTGCGGTACTGGAGGTGTCATTGTCATGAGGAGCGGTGTGGCGGCATCGTGGACGGTGGTGGTGGCGTGAGGGACGCACCTGTGTGATGTACTGGCGCTGGACAGCGAGATTGTGTTGCGCATGTCCTTGGGTAGCTCGACAACGCCAGAGGCAATCCATGGTTCGTCGTGGGGTGTTGACCTTCCGCAGGCGGTACAGCTCATATTCTCCAAGAGCGGTGGGCTTGGAAGCTGCACTTTTCATGGTGTCTGACCTCTCTCATTATTTGTGAGAGCACCAGTCCGGATGCGCATACACGCACTCTGGCATATAATGTCGCTACAATAATACACAAAAACAGTCTCCACCAACAGCAATGTGACTGATCAGCAGGAAAAAGGGTGTAGTACGTCCTTTCAAGTTCACGAAACCTAGGGATTTTGGTGCTATCGTGGGATTGAGAAAAGCGGAGCGTTCTACGTCTTGCTGTTTCCCCTGAAGCCAGATTAAAAGATCTTCCCTGGTAAACTTCTGCTCGCAGGACGTTGGAGACATCGGACATCGTATCATACAGTAGGGAATTAGACAGCCGATGTAAAATAATAATTACTGTAATCGTTCTACCTCGATCTCCTTGACAAATGCTGGATATAAGACTGCATGGTGGCCTCCAATGTTGTGGAAACAACACATGTACCACCGAAATGGTGGCAGTAATTGCGCTAGGCTGGTCATAATGTAATGGCTATCAACAATTATAACGAACTGAGACTGACAGGACGTCTACCATTAATTTTGTTACCACAAGCGCTGCACGTGGTGTGCTTCCTCCAATAGGAAAAGGGTCCCACCTTCAGCTTAAGTTAGGGCGGTAATGCAGATTTTTGTATGGGTTTCTACCATGGGGCAGTTCGGTCCTCCCAATGCGCAGGCTGGAGGTCCCATGGTGGTGCCATTTCCCTGGCCACGGGAGGGACTAGAGTTCCTCTGCGCTGCCGTGGAGTTAGCTTTAACTTGAAGCTAATGTACACTGGAAGTCCTGCCAATTGACGTCATCTTGTATATGTTGTGAATTAAGTGATATATGATAACGAAAACTGCTCCCCACCCAACGTCCGATAGTGGTTAACATAGGCAAGCTATTGGTCGTTCAAGTTAGCTTTTGAAAATTGGCCGGCCGGAGTGGCCGAGTGATTCTAGGCGCTTCAATCTGGATCCGCGACACCGCTACGGTCACTGTTTGGAATCCTGCCTCTGGCATGGAGGTGTGTGATGTCCTTAGGTTAGTTAGGTTTCAGTAGTTCTACGAGGTGCATTTAAGTTCTAAGGCCTCCGATTTTTTTTCTAATTAACTACTCATCCGAAATAGATGAAACTGGCGTTACTTCTCGACGTAATCGCCCTGCAGACGTACACATTTTTCACAACGCTGACGCCATGATTCCATGGCAGCGGCCAAGCCTTCTTTAGGAGTCTGTTTTGACCACTGGAAAATCGCTGAGGCAATAGCAGCACGGCTGATGAATGATCGGCCACGGAGAGTGTCTTTCATTGTTGGAAAAAGCCAAAAGTCGCTAGGAGCCAGGTCAAGTGAGTAGGGAGCATGAGGAATCACTTCAAAGTTGTTATCAGGAAGAAACTGTTGCGTAACGTTAGCTCGATGTGCGGGTGCGTTGTCTTGGTGAAACAGCACACGCACAGCCCTTCCCGGACGTTTTTGTTGCAGTGCAGGAAGGAATTTGTTCTTCAAAACATTTTCGTAGGATGCACCTGTTACCGTAGTGCCCTTTGGAACGCAATGGGTAAGGATTACGCCCTCCCTGTCCCAGAACATGGACACCTTCATTTTTTCAGCACTGGCGGTTACCCGAAATTGTTTTGGTGGCGGTGAATCTGTGTGCTTCCATTGAGCTGACTGGCGCTTTGTTTCTGGATTGAAAAATGGCATCCACGTCTCATTCATTGTCACAACCGACAAAAAGAAAGTCCCATTCATGCTGTCGTTGCGCGTCAACATTGCTTGGCAACATGCCACACGGGGAGCCATGTGGTCGTCCGTCAGCATTCGTGGCACCCACCTGGATTACTCTTTTCGCATTTTCAGGTGGTCATGCAGGATTGTGTGCACAGAACGCACAGAAATGCCAACTCTGGAGGCGATCTGTTCAGCAGTCATTCGGCGATCCCCCAAAACAATTCTCTCCACTTTCTCGATCATGTCGTCAGACCGGCTTGTGCGAGCCTGAGGATGTTTCGGTTTGTTGTCACACGATGTTCTGTCTTCATTAAACTGTCGCACCCACGAACGCACTTTAAACACATCCATAACTCCATCACCACATGTCTCCTTCAACTGTCGATGAATTTCAATTGGTTTCACACCACGCAAATTCAGAAAACGAATGATTGCACGCTGTTCAAGTAAGGAAAACGTCGCCGTTTTAAGTATTTAAAACAGTTCTCATTCTCGCCGTTGACGGTAAAATTCCATCTGCCGTACGGTGCTGCCATCTCTGCGACGTATTAACAATGAACGTGGCTTCATTTTAAAACAATGCGCATGTTTCCATCTCTTTCCAGTCCGCAGAAAAAAAATCGGAGGCCTTAGAACTTGAATGCACCTCGTAAGTTCTATGGGACTGATGACCTCAGCTATTAAGACCTATAGTGCTCAGAGACATTTTGAAAATTAGTTTTGCTGCATAACTAAGCAAGAGTGGACCTATCGACTTTTTAATTATTTAGTGTACAGCCCTGTGCCTCGTACCATTAAAGTCGTAATTGCACGACCAATCTGCATTCGTGATTGCAAACGTGGCTATAATTTAATTTTAACATCCCTTTCTTTCCCTCTCTCTTTCTCTCTCTCTCTCTCTCTCTCTCTCTCTCTCTCTCTCTTTGTAATAGGTCTGGAATGGACAGCTGTTACGGTTCGTCACGCGCCTTAAATGTCTCAGAAAAGTCTCTGTGCTAGAATGCGAGCTACACTAAATGTCCCTCTTAATGGAATCACAGTCCTCTTGGTCACCAATATAATTATATTAACATCTTATTTCGTGTTACAGGCTACCCACTTCATCACATCTGGGGCCTAATATATAACAGAACACACCCAAATGAAAATCTGAAATACATATTAATTTGAACAACGCAGTAAAGCTGACTAAAGTGCCTATTCAAAACCGTATACAATCAACATGCTATCTTATGTCACCTCCTCTTGCATTGTGGCATCGTCAGTGAGCAAATTCACACAAGCAGTACAACATGACACCAAGTAAACCACCTAGCCAGTAGGTGGTGATTACTGCAGACTGTTTATGACGACAAGATAATCTGTTATACAATGTTTTCTGAGGTGGGAATTAATTGACGATTCTAATGTAAAATTGTTGTTTGCAAAAAAAAGTACATAATAGTTTTGTATATAATACGATGAAATAATGTAATACACCGAAGTGACAAAAGTCATATATATACAAATATATACAAATGGCGGCATCATCGCGTACGCAGAGACCTTTGCTACCAGTGCGACATCGCCTGCAGCCTCTCTCCTGAGGTCGACGATATCGATTGGTCCGTAGACGACTGAAAAACCTTGGCCTGGTCAGACGAGCTCCGATTTCAGTTGGTATGAATTGACGACACCGTATGAGTTTGGCACCGACCCCACGATACCATGGACCCAGGTTCTCGACAAGACACTATGTAAGTTAGCTCCATAATGGTGTGGGCTGTGTCGATCCTCTACTCCAGCCAAATGAATCATTGATTGGAAATTGTCATGTTCGGCTACTTGAGGAGCATGAGCACTATTCATTGCCTTACATTCCAAAACAACGATGGAATTTTTATGGATGCAGATCCTCCGACGCAAATGCCATGGAACACTTATGTGGCAATCGAGAGGACAGTTCGTGCACAAAATTCTACAGCGGCCTTATTTTCGTAATTATGGACTGCTATAGAGGCAGTATGGCTCAATATTTATACAAGGGACTTGCACCGACTTGTTAAGTCCATATAACGTCGAGCTGTTGCACTATGTCGGGCAAAAAGAAGTCCGACACCGGTATTAGGAGGTACCTCACGACTTTTGTCACCTGAGTGTAAGGCGGTGACTGAATCGTACCGTGCTGTAACGTTTTAAAGGTAGGGATGACAACGTTAAATGTACTGTTACATGGCGCAAAAAAAATTGTTTCATATGTTCAGTTTCTAAAAATAAGTTACTATGTATAGTCAAATAATAAATGAACGAAATATAACTTTTGGAGAATGTGGAGGGCAAAGGACCGAGGCATTTTAACACAGTAGGAGGAACCATAACGCTATCGTTAGTCACACAATACATTCCTAGCATCGTGATCGTAATTTATTCCATAACATCTTCCATACCAATTCAGACAAGTACTGAGTGGAAGGATGAGCACTGTATAACGCTCTATGTAACTTGGTTCATCAGTCACCAACAGCTATCAGAACGACACAACTGTAGATGAATAGAACATAATTGTCACAACCAATAAAAGAAATGTTTAAACGAATAATTCATTATTGTATGACTGTCATCTTATTAAAAAAATATCTCATGCCAATCAAATAACAAATACAATTTGAATATCGTACACTATGGCATCAAAATAAAGGTCGGAGTAAAATTTTCAAAATTGTAGACAAGGGTAGGGTAACAGGATACGGAATTAAAAAGAAACCAATAGAGATCAGTAAAGATCATAGCTTTTTTGTGGAGGACAGCAATGCGATGCTGCACTTTATCTGAAACGAACGGCAATATGTGATGCGACAGTTGATTGTAAATAACAACACATAGCGCCAATCGGTTACAAAAGGCGTCATGTTACAACATTGGAGAGACCATTTACAAGGAAGAAAATGAAATTATTGTTGTTGTTGTTGTTGTGGTCTTCAGTCCTGAGGTCCGCAGCTCGTGGTCGTGCGATAGCATTCTCGCTTCCCACGCCCGGGTTCCCGGGTTCGATTCCCGGCGGGGTCAGGGATTTTCTTTGCCTCGTGATGACTGGGTGTTGTGTGCTGTCCTTAGGTTAGTTAGGTTTAAGTAGTTCTATGTTCTAGTGGACTGATGACCATAGATGTTAAGTCCCAAAGTGCTCAGAGCCATTTGAATCATTTTTTCAGTCCTGTGACAGGTTTGATGCAGCTCTCCATTCTACTCTATCCTGTGCAAGCTTCTTCGTCTCCCAGTACCTATTTCAACATAGATCCTTCTGAATCTGCTTAGTGTATTCATCTCTTGGCCTCCCTTTACGATTTTTGCCCTCCACGCTGCTCTTCAATACTAAATTGGTGATTCCTTGATGCCTCAGAACATGTCCTACCAACCGATCCCTTCTTCTGGTCAAGTTCTGCCACAACCTTCTCTTCTCCTCAATTCTGTTCAATACTTCCTCATTAGTTATGTGATCTACCTATGTAATCTTCAGAATTCTTCTCTAACACCATATTTCGAAAGCTTCTGTTCTCTTCTTGTCCAAACTATTTATCGTCCATGTTTCACTTCCATACATGGCTACACTCCATACGAATACTTTCAGAAACGACTTCCTGACACTTAAATCTATACGCGATGTTAACAAATTTCTCTTCTTCAGAAACGCTTTCCTTGCATCGCCAGTCTACATCTTATATCCTCTCTGCTCCCTACCATCATGAGTTACTTTGCTCCCCAAATAGCAAAACTCCTTTACTATTTTATGTGTCTCATTTCCTAATCTAATTCCCTCAGCATCACCCAACTTAATTCGAGTACATTCCATTATCCTCGTTTTGCTTTTGTTGATGTTCATCTCATATCCTCCCACCTAGACACTGTCCATTCCGTTCAACTGCTCTTCCAAGTCCTTTGTTGTCTCTGACAAAATTACAATATCATCGGCGAACCTCAAAGTTTTAATTTCTTCTCCATGGAGAAGAATGTGCATTCTTTGTCGTCTTCCTCGAGAGCTGAGAGAGAGAGGAACCTGTGACGTAGCATTATATGCATAAGTAGACTTCTTTTGTATGTATCTGTCGTTAGCCGCTATTAGAGGAGAAATTATAATGGTGCGTAATTTTTATTATTGCTGTGGTCTAAATAGATTACAATTTATCAAAATTGTGTATTACTAATGTAAATTAGCTTGCCCATGTCATCTATAATATTTCTTTAAAGAATTTTCAGCACTTTTAGCGATTATCGTTGGTGTTGCTGGGCTGTCCCGCGACCGAACGATTTGCAGCAGCGGCACATTTAAAAAATTGTTCCGCTATAAAATTAACAAAACCCGTAAATCGGGAGCAGGTAAAATTAGCAGTGAATTACGAAATATTTTTCTTTTACAGCGATCCTGAGGCTGACTGAATTTATTACTGCTTTTACATTTGTGCATTCATAGGCGGATAATTAACGTTGAAGTTGTTAATCTGTTGGTTCTTTCAATTTCTAAAGCAAATAACTTAAACGTATAGCGAAGTGTGTTTTGTCAATAATGATTAAACGTTCAGGTCGGCTTGCCAATATTTAACCATTTTATGCTAACAGAGAGAGTCTTGTGTTCCACAGCTAACGCCAGGAAAGAATTCAGTAAATATTTAAAAACCCACTGCATTTAGAAAATGTGTGCCAAGGCCGAAATACGTAAAAAAATTTAATTCAAATAATTTTCAAAGTCATAAATGTGATTAATCAGTTAGTTTGAATTTATCAACATGAGAGGGTTGCTAAAGTTCACGTAATTTTAAACGTGCTTAATTGTGTCTAAATGAATTTTTATTACCACACATAAAAAAAAGGTTTCTACAACAATGTTCGTATTGAAAGAGTAAATGACAAAAATATTTAAAGCCATTTCTTCCCCATTTTCATCCATTCATTTTACATTATATATATATATATATATATATATATATATATATATATATATATTCATTAAACCTTGCATGTAGCAGTTGAAGCTAGCTATACGAAAGCCAAAGTTTGAAATGTAATGTTCAAGAAATCGTTCACACAGTGGAATCGTACAAAGATACCACCTATTGACCAGCGAACAGACTCCCGTATGGATGACATAGCAATGAGCATCACTGGCGTAGAGAAACAACTTCAAAATTCGAAAGCAAATAAATCACCAGGTCTGGACGGAATTCTATTTCAGTTTTTCAATGAGTACTCTATTTCATTAACTCCTGACCTAGCAAGCATTTATCGTGAATCTCTAGGGAAGTACAAAGTCCCAGAGCGACTGGAGAAGAGTGCGGGTGATTCCTAAGTATAGGATGGGCAAGAGAAAGAACCGCAGAATTAGAGACCGATGTCCCTAACATGGTTTGCTGCAGAAACCTTGAATATATTCACAATTCGAATGTAATAGATTTCTCTGAGATAGAGAAGCTTATGTCCACGAACCAGCATGGTTTTAGAATGCCTCGCTCGTGTGATACTCAACTTGCCGTTTTCTCACACGATGTATTGCGAACTATGGATGAAAGGTACTAGGCTAAGACTATACTTCTATAGTTAAACACGGTGCCCCACTGCAGCCTTTTAAAGAAGGTACAAGCATATGGAAGAGATACACAGACATAACTTCTCACATTATAGAACCCCGTATATTGTCGTCGACGGCGAATGTTCATCAGAGATACGCGTATCGTCAGGAGTGCCGCGGGGAAGTGTGTTAGGGTTGCTATTTTTCTCTTTATAAAGATTTTTCGGACTGGGTGGGCAGCAATCTGCTATGGTAAAGTGTCGAAGTTGAGTGACAGTAGGAGGATACAATATGATGTAAACAAAATTTGTAGCTCGTTTGATGAATGACAGCCAGCTCTAAATGCAGAAAAATGTGAGTTAATGTGGATGAGAAAGAAAAACAAACCCACAATGTTTAGATAGACAATAAGTAGTGTCCTGCTTATACAGTGAAGTTTTGTACACTTCTGGCCATTAAAATTGCTACACCTAGAAGAAATGCAGATGATAAAGGGATGTTCATTGGACAAATACACTACACTAGAACTGACATGTGGTTACATTTTCACGCAATTCGGGTGCATAGATACTGAGAAATCAGTACCCAGAACAACCACCTCTGGCCGTAATAACGGCCTTGATACGCCTGGGCATTGAGTCAAACAGAGCTTGGATAGGGTGTACAGGTACAGCTGCCCATGCAGCTTCAACACAATACCACAGTTCATCAAGGGTAGTGACTGGCGTATTGTGACGAGCCAGTTGCTCGGCCACCATTGACCAGACGTTCTCAATTGGTGACAGATCTGGAGAATGTGCTAGCCAGGGCAGCTGTCGAACGTTTTCTCTATCCAGAAAGGCCCGTACAGGACCTCCAACGTGCGGTCTTGCATTACCCTGCTAAAATGGAGGTTTTCGCGGGGATCGAATGAAGGGTAGAGCCACGTGTCGTAACACATCTGAAATGTAACGTCCACTGTTCATAGTGCCGTCAATGCGAACTAGAGGTGACCGAGATGTGTAACCAATGGCACCCCATACCGTCACACCGGGTGATACGCCAGTATGGCGATGAAGGTATACATGCTTCCAACGTGCGTTCACCGCGATGTCGCCAAACACGGATGCGACCATCATGATGCTGTAAACAGAACCTGGGTTCATCCGAAAAAAATGACGTTTTGCCATTTGTGCACCCAGGTTCGTCATTGAATACACCATTGCAGGCGCTCATGTCTGTGATGCAGCGTAAAGGGTAACCGCAGCCATGGTCTCCGAGCTGATAGTCCTTGCTGCTGCAAACGTCGTCGAACTGTTCGTGCCGATGGTTGTTGTCTTTCAAACGTCTCCATCTGTTGACTCAGAGATCGAGACGTGCCTGCTAGATCCGTTACAGCCTTGCGGATAAGATGCCTTTCATCTCGACTGCTAGTGATACGAGGCCGTTGGGATCCAGCACGGCGTTCCGTATTACCCTCCTGAACGCACTGCTTCCATATTCTGCTGACAGTCATTGGATCTCGACCAACGCGAGCAGCAATGTCGCGATACGATAAACCGCAATCGCGATTGGCTACAATCCGACCGTTATCAAATTCGGAAACGTGATGGTACGCGTTTCTCCTCCTTACACGAGACATCACAACAGCGTTTCACCAGGCAACGCCGGTCAACTGCCGTTTGTGTATGAGATAGTGGTTGGAAACTTTGCTCATGTCAGCATGCTGTAGGTTTCGCCACCGGCGCAAACCTTGTGTGAATGCTCTGAAAAGCTAATCATTTGCATATCACAGTATCTTCTTCCTGTCGGTTAAATTTCGCGTCTGTAGCACGTCATCTTCGTGGTGTAGCAATTTTAATGGCCAATAGTGTAAGTTATTTATTTATTTTAGCGTATGGCTAATACAGACATATCATGAAATTACATATACATATGTACATATTGGCACACAAGAAACTTAAGTTTGTCTTTACAACTGAATATCCAGTCCTTCAATCCAGCGCACTGCATCTGGAGTTGCTAGCAGGAAGTCCTCTTTGGCGCCGTGATAGGCTCGAATCCTGCATTCACTGACAATGTGGTGAACAGTCTGGTATGGAGCCCCGCAGTCACAAGCTGGATCATGCAGCTTGTTCCACTTAAAGAGAGCATCCCTGCATCGCCCATGGCTGGTACGGATTCTGTTGAGAGTAGACCACGTCTTGCGTGGTAAGTCGAATCCACTTGGAAGTTTAGCACCTGAGAAGATGTTATGCAGGTGCACATCTGTCACTGCTTCCCACCGACCTTTCCATTCTTCAAGAGGTTTCAAATTGTTAGCAACCATGTCAGCAGCAACGCACAGAGTTGGATGACGTGATTTCAGTCTCTTGCGATTTAAAAGTGGCAGGTCGCAATGCACGGGTAGGTTAGAATTCCTGGAGATCTTGTGGAATTCTCTCATAAGGGCAGTACATCTACGTAGATCAGGAGGCATTATACCAGTTAACAGTGGAAGCCAATAAACTGGAGTAGATCTGATTGTGCCAGATATTATGCGCATTGTCGTATTCAGCTGGGTATCAACGAGCCTTGTATGATGACTATTCATCCAAACAGGTGCACAATACTCAGCACTTGAGTATACCAAGCCCAGAGCTGAAGTTCGCAGGGTGGTTACTGAAGATCTCCAGGTAGTTCCGCATAGCTTATAGAGGATGTTGTTTCGAGTCCTCAGCTTTTGAGCTAAGTTAAGAAGGTGTTGTTTGAAGCATAGTGTACGATCCAGGATGACACCAAGATAGTTTGGGTTCCAGTTGTGACGAAGAATTTTGCCTCTGATACTTACCTCCAGTTTTACGTTCGCCAACTGGTTATTTAGATGGAAGCAACACGGTTCTGTTTTACTCACGCTGGGTTGGAGTCTTCAAATTTTGAAGTAATTGTCTAATGCAGACAGGTCATTGGCTAAAATCTCTTCTGTTGTCTTCATTTCCAGGTGTTTGACGGCTAGAGCCAGGTCATCGGCATAGCAGTATTTTCTGGACGAAGTGTCAGGTAGATCAGATAGATATAGGTTGAACAGTAAGGGTGAGAGAACTGATCCTTGAGGCAATCCGTTGTTCAGCTTCCTCTCCTTACTTATGTTGCTTCCAGTGACTACCTGGAACTTCCGATCACTTAGCATGCTGTTAATCAGTCGAGCCATTGTTCTGCAGGGTATGATGCGGAGAAATTTGTAGATAAGGCCTTCCCTCCACACAGTGTCGAAGGCGGCAGTTAGATCAACAAATGCCACAGATGTTCAAAATGGTTCAAATGGCTCTGAGCACTGTGGGACTCAACTGCTGTGGTCATAAGTCCCCTAGAACTTAGAACTACTTAAACCTAACTAACCTAAGGACATCACACACATTCATGCCCGAGGCAGGATTCGAACCTGCGACTGTAGTGGTCGTGCGGTTCCAGACTGTAGCGCCTTTAACCGCTCGGCCACTCCGGCCGGCTGCCCCAGATGTTTTCTGCTTCATTTGGTATCCTGACTCTATGAAGGATGTGAGAGACAATACTTGGTCGCAGCAGCTACGCCCTCGTCTGAAGCCTGCTCGATCACTGAAACGTTCTCTAAGATAGCGCTACTTATTCTGTTATATATTAGCCTTTCAAAAAGCTTGTAGCAGCAGCTGAGTAGGGAAATGGGGCGATAGTTTTCTACCCTGTTGCTGGGTTTGCCAGGTTTCAGAACAGATATTATCTTCACCTTTTTAAACTCAGATGGAAGTTGACCAGTCAGCAGGATGCCAGTAGAGAATTCTGCCAGCCATTTCTTAGCTTTTCCTCCCATATGGATCAGGAATTCTGGGTGGATACCATCGAATCCAGGTGCCTTAAGAGGTTTGAGGTCCTTCAGTCCAGAGTCAATGTCTGAAACTGTGAAGGGATGGGTATACTCAGATGAGGGAGATGCCTTCTTTTTAAGGTCACGAAGCTGTCGTCTGATATATAGTGTAAGTATTTGGGCGTAACGTTGCAAAGCGGTATGAAATGGAACGAATAAATGAGGAATGTGCTGGAAAGGTGAATAGTCGTCTTCGCCTTATTGGAAGAATTCTAGGGAAATGTGTTCCATATGTAAAGGAGACGGCATATCGGACTCTAGTGTGATCTTTTCTGCTCGAGTGT
This sequence comes from Schistocerca serialis cubense, assembly GCF_023864345.2. Classification (NCBI taxonomy): domain Eukaryota; kingdom Metazoa; phylum Arthropoda; class Insecta; order Orthoptera; family Acrididae; genus Schistocerca; species Schistocerca serialis. The sequence goes on along the minus strand of NC_064643.1, from coordinate 735,786,527 downwards.
TTGGGATATGTACCAGGTCGGCTTGAAAGAAGACATCTAAGCAATTCCGAGACGGGCTGCTACATTTCTCACTGCTAGGTTCTAACAATGCCTAAGTATTACTGTGATTATTTGGGAACTCAAATGGAAATATCCTGAGCGAAAGCGACGTTCTTTACGAGCTATATTACTGAGAAAATTTAAAGAAACTACATTTGAAGCTAACTGCAGAACGATTCTGTTTCTCCGACATACACTGGGCGTTAGGACCACGAAGATAAGAGGCTAGATATTATGGCTCTTACAAATTCATATAGATAGTGATTTCTCCCTCGTTGTGTTTGATAGTGGAACAGGAAAAGGGATGACTAATAGGGGTAAGGTATTCTCTCCGCCACGGACAATGTGGTGAGTTGCGGAGTATCGATGCTGATGTAGACGTAGATGTAGAGGTATTTGTTTTAATATGGTGTTGAAGGCGACTGTTATATACTAATTAATTATTTTTTATAACATTTCGTATTAGTTATGATTTTTATGTAACAATCATTTGGCATTCTTTTAGCTATTTGCTTCAAATGACAGACGAGTGATGCCTTAGTCTCTATGGATTGACTATAGAACGTGACACTGAGTATAAAATAATGCTCGTGATCCCTTCCAGTTCACATTTTTAAATAGAGTGGAAGTTTCAGTGGAATGACCGACGACAATGACGCTTTGAAAACAATGCATTACTGGTCATAAATTTGGTGTTCCATTTATCGTGTTAAAAATAACGTTCCCACCTTCGTATATAATTTTAAGGTATCGATGTATTTCTTTTGTTTAACGATTTTTCTGTTATACACAATTTTATTTAATAATTCCTATACATACGACGTCGATTTCACTAAAACACAACGCAAATTATATTGGCGACCAAGACGAGTGTAAATCCATTCAGTGCTAAATATGGTCGTAGATCTCCTACGAGAGCTGATAAATCTGTGGGTGCTATTATTAAGGAATCCCATCCTCTGCACCTCCTCGGGCTTTCCACGTAAATCGGCAGCAGTTTCAACAGGCGCAGCGTCCAGTGCTGGCTCAGATGTACATTCGGCAGTGAGCAGTGTCTCACAATGGGACTCTCCATACTGTAAATCACGGCTTTTGATGCGCTTCAAATATGTTCTAGGGGCACTTACCCTGAGTACCTAGCTATCCGGTTTTTTAGCGACAGTCCTTGGTTTTTGAGAAAATCGATTTAGAAGTCCATTGCACGCTCTGTATACCCGTAACATTACATATATTCCGAGCAAGTCAGCGTAGCGCAGCGGTAGAGATTGACGGATACCGAGCTGGAAGTACCGCCTTCGAATCCTGCTCTCGTACGTTTTTCCTTAAATACACCGAATTTTTGAATTTTATTTCAAAGAATATCAACAAACAGTGAATGGTGTGCGATATTATAAAGATATACTGAGTAATTAATTCAATATTACGAAATCTTATTTTTCATCGTCCACATTGCTTGATGTGCCAGAACAATATTGTGAGTTTACTTATCATAGAAACAACCAAAGCACAAATTTTGGCAGCACAACATCCATTTTATGAAGGCAATCGTCTTGCACACGCACGGCTTCCTCATGAGCGGTACCGGGATACAATTATTTTGCATTCAAAAAGGCTTCTCTCTCATCCGCTAATTCCGATGCGAACCAAGCGTATCCAATCATGCTTTCAAAGTTAGGTGCGCTGAATTGATGGATTAGCGAATGTAATTTTATCCAGTCTTCCCTTGAAGCGATGCCTCTATTGTCTTTCATATATGTAATGTTACAGGTACACAAAGCGCGCAATGGACTTTAAAAACGATTTTCTCAAAAACCAAGGCCCGTCGCTAAAAATGCGGGTAGCCAGGTACTCAGGGTAAGTGCCTCTAGAACATATTTGAAGCGCATCAAAAGCCGTGATTTACAATATGGAGGGTCCCCTTGTGAGACCTATTTATATAGCGTAGCAGGGCCTAATATTTTAATTGGTACACTGAAGGATTCTAGAACTATATACAAGCTAGAATAGCTTTCGCCTGTTGCTAAAAATCTTATCCTGACCATGAGAGGATCTTTAGCAGAAGTAGCATTCATGATGTAAATAATGAAACACTGCACCAGTATGTAATTTTTCACGATTTGCAAAGTTCTTGATAGAACTTATTCTCATGGTCAAGTACAAATATTCACATAGGTATGTTACGTCGTGCATCGATTTGTGGACAAAAGGGGCCTGTTCGATTGCAGTGAACTATTGAAATACAACTTCAAGGCAAGAGTGGTAGAACAACACAGCCACGTGCTCGCGAAAACACCATTAAATACCTGTGTGAGTATTTACTCTTGACAACGAGAATAAATTCTCAAAATGGATCATATTCAAAGTGAAAAAGTGAGTAACTAGTGCAGTGTTTTATTATATAAATCGTGAATCATACAGTTGGAATCTGCCCATAAACATCGACTATGATGAATGAAAATGGAAAATGGTATTTCTTAAATGAGTCATGTATGGAAATATGAGGGACAACATGCATGAGGGATAACTGGGACGTCTGTTCCACCATCGCAAATAATTTACGTTGTTTCTAATGTCCTCGCACTGTTGCTCACCTCATCACGTCCGTAATTTCGTGGATTTTGTTAAACGCCTTGATAGCTTCAGGTTGGATGAGTCAGATATCATGGTGAGTTTTGACGGCGTTTCCTTCTTTACGAGGGTACCCCTACGAGAGTCACTAGAACTGATTAGTCAGAAGTTTGACGAGAAGACCACTGAACCTATTATGCATGTCTTGACTTCCACGTATTTTCTTTATAATAGAGAATAGTACGAACAAACGGAGGGAGTCGCCATGGGTAGCCCACTCTCACCGGTGGTAGCGAATTTGTACGTGGAGAACTTCGAGGAGGAAGCCCTGTCGTCATCCGAATGGAAACCTACTTGCTTTTTCCGTTACGTGGACGACACGCTCGTCACCTGGCCTCATGGTATGGATAAACTCCTTGACTTCCTTACACATCTAAACTCCATACACCCCAACATCAAATTCACTATGGAGACTGAAACGGAGGGTAAATTACCTTTCCTTGACGTCTTGGTCAAGAGAAGGGCTGACGGCACCCTAGGTCATGGGGTGTATCGGAAGACAACGCACACTGATCTGTATTTGCACGCAGGCAGCTGCCACCACCCTTCACAGAGGAATGGGGTACTTAAGACTCTAGTACATAGGGCGCGCACTATCTCTGACGCAGAGAGTCTACCCCAGGAATTGGAACATCTGAGAACTGTATTTCAAAAAAATGGTTACTCAGAGTGGCAGATTCAACGTGCTCTCCACCCAACCACTACAGCAAAACCTGTGGAGATGGATGAAATCACGAGGGAGGAGGTAGGCACTGCGTTTATTCCATATACAGGCGCACTCTCGGGGAAAATCGCCCGCATTTTGAAGAAACACCGATTCGGAACTGTGTTTTGTCCTCCGAATAAAATTCGTGCACTGGTGGGGAGCGCCAAAGATGACCTCGGTTTGAGGAAGGCCGGCGTGTACCAGATTCCGTGTCATTGTGGCAAGTCGTATATTGGTCAGACGATGCGTACCGTCAAGGATCGATTCCGTGAACACCAAAGGCACACTCGACTGATGTATCCGAGCAAGTCGGCGGTCGCTGAACATTGATAGTCAGAAAACCACGCTATCGAGTGTGAATGCACGAGGATTCTGGTACAGGAGTCGAGATATTGGGACAACGTTGTTAGAGAGACCATCGAAATTCGCACCAATGATGACCTCATAAACCGTGACTGGCTATAATCTTAGCAAGGCTTGGGAACCAGCGATTGGGTTAATCAAGAGTAAATCGAGCAAACGTATAGTTGTGACGACCATCACTCCGACGTCATCTCAGACGCCGTCGCAATCTGTTCCACCGCGCGACCGTGGCGCGGGGCGCGGACAGCGGAGGGAGCGCACCACGGGCGGAGGGTATTTAAATCGGACGCCGCCGCGACTGAACCCAGTTCCCTCTGAGCAGCCATAGCGTACGGATCTCCATGCCGGCACATTCACAGGAGCTCAGTCCGTCAGTTCACCTGATGATGGCGACATGTATGATCGCCGAAATATTGTGCCCGTTGGACACTGTGGACCGGCAGTACACCCGTAGATATTTTGATTAACAATAATGATATCTGTAGTCTTCTTCAGGTAAACGTTTAGTGTCAGGGAACGGGAGCCCGTTTCTAAACTATGTTTCCTCGAAACAACATTATTTTCATATTCTCCCGTCGCTGTTACTGTCATAATCTCCAGTGTCAACTGATCAAAACAGATCAACTGCATAAAGAAAGCAAATAACAAGGCTATGGGCTAGACCTTTATTATGTGGATCCAGACGGAGCCTGTACATTAGCCTTTTCGTGAAGCTACCTGTACAGTTTGGTAAATTCCTCACTTACCAGTAACGATCAGCTGTCTTCTTCCAGAGTTACGTAGCTGGTACTGGAAGATATTATGGTTGTCGTGGCATCATATTGCCCAGATAGTTGTTCCATATTAATTTTTATTTTCGGCTAAGAAAATTTTACACATAAAAGGAAATGAATATCACAGGTCACATTACGCCTTATGTAAGACTCAGCTGTCGCTTTCCTGCATTGATAACTTATCACTGTGACTTACAAAATCGTTATCCATTCAGCCCTGGTTCATACCACTGATACATTTCTTCTTTCATCCAAGTACCAGTAAATGTCTCCTCAACCCAGTAATATCTAGAACACAATATGCTTTAGTTGTCAATATCAAAATCGCATTTCAAATTCTTTGCTCGCTGGGACACACATCATTTGTTCGACGTGATGTGAAGAAAGCTTACTGTATATCGCGTGAGTGAAACTCACAGTGCAGAAAAAGAAAACTGATACATTCAGATAATTCTGCTGCTGAATCTGCAACTGTCAATTTCTATTTTTAATATAAAAGCTTATTTTAAGGCAATTTCGGTTTAGCATGCGACAATAGCTGACAGCATAAACCACATACAAGAGAGATACATGGACAACTTCACATATCGCGTGGCCTTAGCATATAATGTGGCGCGTCGTAGACAATTGCTATCAAACTCCTAAATATATCAATTGGTTACTCGAGAATTGAAATGTTATGGTTTCCCCTCTGCCGTTAGAAACAAATTCGATATCACAGCTAGATACTGTATAAGATAATGTGTGATCTGAAATGCATATAACATAAACCGACCAATGACTACTTTTTTCGCTGGAAGCTTTTCGAAGTATGTAGTCTGTTCTACTGTCTTCGGAGTAAGATAGTAATTCTGAGCAAACATGAAGTGAACCTTTTCATAGTAAAGCTGCGATTTCAGACCATTGGTTGAAAAAGAACTATAGTATTTTATCCAATAATTTCTTCGAAATAGAATGAGAAAGACTGCATAGCGGAGGTGAAGCATAAAATCAAAAAAATGGTTTTTAATTTTTTACAAATAAAACAAATATTTTACTGGAAAACTAAGCAGAGAGACGGATATTTCTATTCCTCATTTCCATAAAACATTAATGAAGTTGACACCTTCCTCGTGCGAAAAAGAGATAGTGTCGTGCTACTTCTACTGTCGTCAAGTCACACACTACTGCATCACTGTTAGGTATCTGCCACTCAATATCTCACTTTACTCTCATACTACATAGGTAATGGCGCTGCCTTAGTCGCCCCAGCAGCAGTTAAGTCCACGAAAGCAGCCCGAGGCCTATCAGCCATAGCCAACACAGCTTCCTGCTTTTGTATACAGTATCATAAATCAGATAGATACTGCCTACAGGAAAATTAAAGAGACCATTGGAGATAAGAGAACGACTTGTATGAATAACAAGAGCTCAGATGGAAACCCAGTTCTAAGCAAAGAAGGGAAAGCAGAAAGGTGGAAGGAGTATATAGAGGGTCTATACAAGGGTGATGTACTTGAGGACAATATTATGGAAATGGAAGAGGATGTAGATGAAGATGAAATGGGAGATATGATACTGCGTGAAGAGTTTGACAGAGCACTTGAAGACCTGAGTCGAAACAGGGCCCCCGGAGTAGACAACATTCCATTGGAACTACTGACGGCCTTGGGAGAGCCAGTCCTGACAAAACTCTACCATCTGGTGAGCAAGATGTATGAAACAGGCGAAATACACTCAGACTTCAAGAAGAATATAATAAATCCAATCCCAAAGAAAGCAGGTGTTGACAGATGTGAAAATTACCGAACTATCAGTTTAATAAGTCACAGCTGCAAAATACTAACACGAATTCTTTACAGACGAATGGAAAAACTAGTAGAAGCCAACCTCGGGGAAGATCAGTTTGGATTCCGTAGAAACACTGGAACGCGTGAGGCAATACTGACCTTACGACTTATCTTAGAAGAAAGATTAAGGAAAGGCAAACCTACGTTTCTAGCGTTTGTAGACTTAGAGAAAGCTTTTGACAACGTTAACTGGAATACTCTCTTTCAAATTCTGAAGGTGGCAGGGGTTAAATACAGGGAGCGAAAAGCTATTTACAATTTGTACAGAAACCAGATGGCAGTTATAAGAGTCGAGGGACATGAAAGGGAAGCAGTGGTTGGGAAGGGAGTAAGACAGGGTTGTAGCCTCCCCCCGATGTTGTTCAATCTGTATATTGAGCAAGCAGCAAAGGAAACAAAGGAAAAATTCGGAGTAGGTATTAAAATTCATGGAGAAGAAATAAAAACTTTGATGTTCGCCGATGACATTGTAATTCTGTCAGAGACAGCAAAGGACTTGGAAGAGCAGTTGAATGGAATGGACAGTGTCTTGAAAGGAGGATATAAGATGAACATCAACAAAAGCAAAACAAGGATAATGGAATGTAGTCTAATTAAGTCGGGTGATGCTGAGGGAATTAGATTAGGAAATGAGGCACTTAAAGTAGTAAAGGAGTTTTGCTATTTGGGGAGCAAAACAACTGATGATGGTCGAAGTAGAGAGGATATAAAATGTAGGCTGGCAATGGCAAGGAAAGCGTTTCTGAAGAAGAGAAATTTGTTAACATCCAGTATTGATTTAAGTGTCAGGAAGTCATTTCTGAAAGTATTCGTATGGAGTGTAGCCATGTATGGAAGTGAAACATGGGCGATAAATAGTTTGGACAAGAAGAGAAGAGAAGCTTTCGAAATGTTATGCTACAGAAGAATGCTGAAGATTAGATGGGTAGATCACATAACTAATGAGGAAGTATTGAACAGGATTGGGGAGAAGAGAAGTTTGTGGCACAACTTGACCAGAAGAAGGGATCGGTTGGTAGGACATGTTCTGAGGCATCAAGGGATCACCAATTTAGTATTGGAGGGCAGCGTGGAGGGTAAAAATCGTAGAGGGAGACCAAGAGATGAATACACTAAGCAGATTCAGAAGGATGTAGGTTGCAGTAGGTACTGGGAGATGAAAAAGCTTGCACAGGATAGAGTAGCATGGAGAGCTGCATCAAACCAGTCTCAGGACTGAAGACCACAATACAACACATCATAAATCGTGTAACTTCAGATATTTCGCAGATACCTTCAACGAAACACTGACGAAAGGAGATTCACAGATATTGAGTCAAATGTTGATAATAATTCTAATCTGGACAAATGTTGGTAACTTAGTTGAAATGCCGGAAACAGAGTGAACACAAAAGGGCGCCCAAAAGTTCGACGGTCGGCCTGTAATTCAAACTTAGGTGAGACAGCCAGTCGGGCCAACCAATCACGATCCGATGACAACCCAACCGAACGACAGGCAGCGGACCCAGCGACATGATAACTTCCACTTCAACCGACCATGGCACAACAGGGAGTTCAACGCAATAATGTGGAAGATATGGGCGCCCACAACCGATCATGCACGGAGCTGTCAAACTACACACCGTGCTGGACACCAACAACACGATGAGGAAACTACACTGCCTGAAATTTATGTCATCGTCCAGGGCAGGTAACCGGAACGTTAACGGCCACAAGGCAGAACATACCCCTGGTGCACTTCAATTCAAATAACCAAATACAGTGAAACTCCACCGGAGGGTGGCCAGAATTTTCCAACTTGAAAACTCCGTCGTTGCTCACGGGAATATCCCAACAGCCGTCAACGAACTCCAAACGACACAATGTGAACAGTCTTGACTTGCTGGCAGGTTAAATCAAAACCCAACTTTCGTGTCCAGGTTCGGTGAGCCACGGACATCGTAGCAGTGGGAACAGTGCCATACTCTCCGACACCGAGTAGAAACCGCCAGCGGGGCCCGGCCAAACTACGCCCTGTCGAGGATTCCTCACTTCTCCACACAAACTGACCGACTCCTCAGAGCCTGTACGCCAACAACATTTAAAATGAGCTGTCAGTCAAAATCACACCAAATACACACAGTTTCGCGAACACTTGCACGAAGAACCAGACAGTGCTAACGGCAGTGACTGTACAATAACAGGGACGAATCACGTGTCGGCACACACAGCCAACCCATCACCGATCAGCGGCCAAATACAGTCTTCGGAGAAGACGACCGACCGACGACCAACCAAAGTCGTCCTCACTCCAATCACGTGTGACGGCAACCGTTGGGCTGTCCGGACCTCCCTGCTGTGTGCTAACTCAAACACTGCCAGGTCACAACTAATATTCAGCACACGACGACCGGAAAGTAAAAGCAGTCCACCAAAGATAATACTGTAGGGCCGATATCGATAACCGCTGCTGTTTCCTCTCACGGGCAGGCAAGGCAGCAACTCAGTGACATTAGTATCTGAAAATTAAGATAACGAGGTGGCAGTACGGAAGAAAAACAAGATGTGAAATAAGAAATGGTACGAACACGAGCCACGCACGGCTCAATGTTCACTTTAGAAACGATAAGAACAATGTCTCAGTGAACCTCAACCGTCACCAGTAAACTAGTACAAGTGGGTGCATGATTGCATGATGTACATTTTAGGTGTACTAAGTGAAATGATGACGTATGGTACGTCATAGGTAAAATCAGTAGAAAGACTTAGATTCATCGTTGGGATACTGGGAAAATATAGGCAGGCAGGCGTCTACAAAACCCTTTTATGATACGTCCTAGAATTTTACCAACGTATGTTATAGACTTAGCCGACAGGTTTTCCAGGTGATATTGAACATATACAGTATGTGATCAAAAGCATTCCGTGACTTGGCTGAAAATGACTTACAATTGGCGCCATCCATCGGTAATGCTGGAATTCATACGTTCAGTCAGGTGCTGGAAGGTTTCTTGGGGAATGGCAGCCCATTCTTCACGGAGTTCTGCTCTGAAGAGAGGTATCGATGGCGGTCAGCGAGGCCTGGCATGAAATTGGCGTTCCAAAACATCCCTAAGGTGTTCTATAGGATTCAGGTCAGGACTCTGTGCAGGCCAGTCAATTAAAGGGATGTTACTGTCTTGTAATTACTCCGCCACATGCCGTGCATTATGAACAAGTGCTCGATCGTGTTGTAAGGTGCAATCGTCATCCATGAATTGCTCTTCAACAGTGGGAAACAAGAAGGTGGTTAAAACATCAATGTAGACCTGTGCTGTGATATTGCCTTATAAAACAATAAGGTGTGCAAGCCCCCTTCATGAAAAACACGACCACACCATAACTGCACCACCTGCGAATTTTACTGTTTACACTACACAAGCTGGCAGATGACGTTCACGGTGCATTCGCCATAACCACACCCTGTCAGCGGATCGCCACATTGTGTAGCGTGATTCGTCACTCCACACAAAGTTTTTCCACTGTTCAATCGTCCAACGTTTACGCTCCCTACACAAAGCGAGGCGTCGTTTGGCATTTACCGGCGTTATGTGTGGCTTACGAGCAGTCGCTCGACCATGAAATCCAAGTTTTCTCACCTCCAGCCTAACTGTCATAGTACTTGCAGTGAATCCTGATGGAGTTTGGAATTCCTGTGAGAAGGTCAGGATAGATTTGTGCCTATTATACGTTACGACCTTTTTCAAGTGTCAGCCATCGGACGAGGTCGGCCTGTACGCTTTTGCGCTGTACGTCTCCCTTCACGTTTCGAGCTCACTATCACATCGGAAACATTGGACATTGGGATGTTTAGGGGTATGGATATCTCGCGTATAGACGTATGACAAGTGACACAGAATCACCTGACCGCGCTCGAAGTCCATGAGTTCCGCGGGGCGCCCCATTCTGCTCTCTCACGATGTCTAATGACTACTTAAGTCGCCGATATGGAGAACCTGGTAGTAGGTGGCAGCACAGTGCACCTAACGTGATAAACGTATGTTTTTGGGGGTGTACGGATACTTTTGATCATATAGTGTGCACCTCTAGCCATAGGAGTTTCTATTGTGATTAACATACGATTAGACTAATTCCAATGCCTACAGAGGCATGTTATCAACGATACTTGCACTGCTCCATTCGCCAGTGAGAGCGAAGAAGCCTAACCAGAGGAACAATAGGAATTACTCGTACAGTCTGCCATGCATGTCACAGTTTTTCTGTGCGTAAAAGTAAATATATACAATAAAGATCCTTTTCAAAGCTCTTGTTGTACATATCGTTTTTGTATTATGTTCATCGTTACGTCACGTGGTTATTGAACTATCTAATCGTTGAACGAAAGCCTGTGGCAATGAAATACAAGTGCATATTACTCTAAGAATAATAATAATCAACAAAATTTCTTCTGAACCTTCCAATTGTTGTAAATACAAATGATCATTTAGAATTTGAATAACTACAGAGACAACTGACCACATTAGACAAACAAATTTTATTATGCTTCTTTTGCGTTTAGTGTGTCGCATGTGTTCCAATTGTAGCTTCAGACCTTTTAGGGATAGGGCCTCAGAGTAAAACACCCGATTAAATTGGCCATCATACGTGGAACAGTTGTAATCCCTCTCTCTGCATCACGTCAAAGTAATGTGAAAAATATGAAGGTGAAGAACATGCTATCGGGGTTAAGGTTCTAGGCGTAACAAATGGCACCACTGAAAGAGCAGAAAAGTGTAACATACGGTAAGCTATACTACAAGATAGTGACCAGACCCTTGTTAGTTGCCTGAGAGGATTCAACGAAAGCAGTCACTCTGACTGGCTGTCTGGGAACACAGTACTAATGAATTCCCTCATGAATTACGTAACAGTTTGCCCTTTGGAACTACTCGCCACGTTTCTTACAACTTTCCTATAGCCGTACCACACACGAGTCAAGAAAGTTTCTCGTTAGGTAAAATAGCTGCATTCATTTTGCGACACTGTACGTAAGAAGGGTGAGTCCTACAAGGACCTATATTCAGAAATTAAAATAAAGAATCATCAGGGAATTTAAAACTTACTGATTGACGAGGGGCATTTTGTTTTCTTCTTCCTTTTCTCTCACATGACATTAGTCAAAGCTACTTAGCAAAGGAACGACTCAGTTCGTGTTTTAAAAACCGATGATATAGAAAACAGACAAAGCTGAAAGTTAACTAAACGTGGAAAACATGGGTTTTAAAAATTGTCACCAGAAACGGCTCTATACTTTTCCGAGGAACTTCTCCGCATTGTAAATGATGTGTGCCACTAAAAAATTTGAGTTTTGGAGGAATAAAATTTAAAATGGGTGCTGTTTACTTATGCACACTTTTCAGCACAATGAGTGCCATTCATTTTCGTGCAAATCGTTCACAGAGTGGTGCTGCAGTTCCTTAACCCTCGCAATACCAGAAGCGGAAGGGTGAAGGGAGTTACTTTATGACCATCGCTTGAAAATATTGTAATCTAAAATTGTACGTTACGTTTTAAAGTTTTGAAAAAGTATTTATTGTTCTTAACCATTTCTTATATCACATTCTTTAATTCTTTCGAATTTTTCGGCAACACGTATACCAAATCATAGGTCTCAGTATTGAAAGTGAACTTTCGCAACGAATATCTTATTCACATTTTCTAGTTCAGGACATTTCTTACTCATCTTTATATCTTGTAAAAGTATCTTGTGAATAAAATTCAGCGACAATTAACAAAATTTTTAATTTTCACATTTTTTATGGTGGTCATAAAGTACCCTTACTCTCTGTGTACACATTATAGTAAATGCATTGCACCGCACCAACATATTTTTAGGTTAAGGAATCTCCTTAGGCATTAGTACCTAATTAAAAATGATTTTGCAAACACACGTTTGCAACAGTTAATCATATTTGTTTGATTTTTTAACTTTCTTGTGAAGGCGCGAATTAGAATTCCCCCCCCTTCCCCCACATCCCCCCTCCCCCCTCAGGTTTGGTAGTACACTCTGTGCAAAATGCGTTGGTATTGCTAGGATTAAATAAGTACACATTTTATCACTAACCCATAATATAATTAGGTGTACGAGTATGAGGATAGATTGTTCCAAATATTATAACGTTTGAACAACAATTTGTGCCAATAGGAGAATGGAGATAAGAATATGGTGATATATAGATTTTTCTGTAACCTTAAAATAGAAAAATGGGTGTCCTAGACAAATACATAGTATTTTCATATAAAAGAAACCTGAAATTGTAATTTGCCCATGCTATTATCGACCCCACAACCTACTTCGTGGCAGTTGGAGGAGAAATACACAGCTGAACTCTAGATTTCAAGATTCTTGATCAGTAATTAACTGTTACTAAGCTGATAGTGATTTCTAGTCAATAATTTTTTTAAACTTCGGTTTTCTGACTAATTAGATGGGGCCTACCATGAATTCCTGTGCTGTAGCCAAACTTTTCATCTCAATGTAGCAATTGCAACCTACGTTCTCAATTATTGGCTGCATGCGTTCCTGTACCTGATTTCGTCTACAGTTTTTAACCTGTGCAGCTCCATCTTGCCCCATGCAGGTCATTCGATAATGTTTTAAAAGATATCCTATCTTCACATCCCTTCTTCATGTTTTTAATAAAGTCCTTTCCTCGCCGATAGTTCAGAAAATCTCTCCGTTCCTTATCCTGTCAGTCCACCTAATTTTCAACATTGTTCTGTAGCGCCGCACCTCAAATGCTTCTTTTGTCCTCTTTTCCGGGTTTGTCAAGGTCAATGTTACACTGGCGTACATATTAATGTCTGTAAATAAATTATATAGTATTGCAACCAGTCGCTTTTTTGAAAAATTATGTTTCATTCCATCAACCGGTTTTCGAAACTTTTCAGGTTGATCTTCAGATAGTTTCTGGAAGTTAAATAATTATTTATAGCATAATGCTGGGTGTTGGCTCTATGACAAAAGATGGAACATGCTTTAATGTATCTCCATGACTATTGCTTATTTATCAACATGACTGTAAATTTAGTTTTTTACTTACTGTGACAGTATGGGCTACTTTTTCCGGTTACTGTCCATCCGTCTGTCTCAATTTTGATCTCCAGTTGTTATATCACTACACGCACTTCCACATGAACTATATTAATTTGCACCCTGACAGCAAGACTTTGCCAGCATCTAGCATGCGCTTTACAGCTGTCTATTTTTGATACTAGTAGTCTTCTCTTGGCCAGGAATGCTCTTTCTGCCAGTGCTAGTCTACTTTTCATGTCCTTATTGCTTAGTCTATCACGGGTTATTTTGCTTCCAGGGCAGCAGATTTCCTTTTCTTCCTCTATATTGTGACCCATAGCTTTGATGTTAAGCTTCTCTCTATTCACATTTCTCCCTTTTCTCGTCAATTTTCACTTTTTCCTGTTTAAGCTCAACCTATATATCGCACTCATTAAATTGTACATCCCATTCAACAAATCTCGTAATTCTTCTTCACTTTCAATGAGCAGAGTAGTGTCGTCAGCGAATATTATCACTAGTATCTTTTCACCTAGAATTTCAATCCCACTCTTGAATCTTATTTTTCATCATTATTTCATCGATGTATAGACTGAGCAGCAGGGGATAAGGACTGCATGAATGTATTACAAGCTTTTTAATCCGAGCACTTACTGTCTTCCAGTCTTATTATTCACCATCGGTTCTTGCACATATTGTTTACCATCCGTTTTTGCCTATAGTTTATCACTATTTTTCTCAGAATTTTGATCATCTTGCACTATTTTACACTGTTTCTATGTTAATAAATCAAATGAATGGCCATTATTTTCCTCAGCCTTGCTTCCATTATTAACTGCAACGTCAGAACTACTTCTCTTGCTCTACACACCAACCTGACTACTTATTTTCTCAGCTCGCCTAATGATTTTAAAAATTACTGAATAGTTTTACCTATCCCTTCTTCCTTTTTTGATCCTATGTCTTCCAAAGCTCTTTTAAATTCTGACTCTAGTGCTGCTTTCCTACATATTCCCTATCGACTCCTTTTTGTTCATCTATCATGTCATAAGACTTGGACGTACTCTTTCTAAATATCCGCTCGCTCCTCTGCATTTAACAGTGGAATTTCCTTTTCAAACTTAATGTTGCCATGCTTGATATTAATGTCACTGAAGGTTGTGTTGACTTTTCTATGTGGCGAGCCAATCATTTCTTTTCCAATTTCTTCATGTTTCTCATGCAGAAATTTTGCTTATCTTCCCTGTAGTACCTCTTTATTTCATTTTAAGCGACTATATTTTTTTATTCGTGAATGCCCGCTGAACGTCTTTGTGCTGCCTTCTTTAGTCGATCAACTGAAGTAATTCTTCTGTCATCGGAAGTTTCTTCGCATTCGAACTTCCGTCATTGCCTTTTCAGATACACGCATCCCTCCTCACCTGAAGTGCTTGTCAGCTATTCATTATCATAGTACCAACAGCGTCAGATGGCTGCAAGTACACCGCTCTATTTCTTAGTATTTCCGTATCCCACTTCAAGCACGCTGATTCTTTCCTTCTAGTCTCTTAAGCTTCAGCCTGCTCTTCAGCATTACTAAATTTTAATCAGAGTCTATACCTGCTCTTGGGTACGTTGATTCAGGATTCCTTACCTGACCTGACTGGCATCTGTGTGCAATGAACAGCCTTTTCCAAGTATATATCTCCTCTTATGATTCTTGGACAAAATATTTACAATTATTATCTGAGATATATTATAGGCCTCAATTAGTCTGTCCTCTTTCATTCCTACTACGAAGCCCATTATCTCCCATAACCCTTTCTTCTGCTGCATCCGCTGTAACCGAATTCCTATCCCCCATGACAAATAGATTTTCATCTCCCTTTCTGCACGAATTAGCTGATCAGTATACTCATATTCTGCTAGCGACGTTGGCATTTATACTTAAAATATGACTGTCCGTATGGGTTTCCTCTCGATATCACTGAACTGCTCACAGTAATACACCATTTGCTCTGCCTTTCTATTCACAACGAATCCTATACCTGTTATACCATTTTCTGCTGCTGTTGATACTATCTGTGCACATCTGACCAGAAATCCTTGTCATCTTTCCATTTCACTTCAGTGATCCCCACTATATGCGTTTCCGTCTGAAATTTTCTGGACTCCCTGCCATGTTCAAACACTCATGCATCGACTCGTACAACATTGTCTTTTCATTGGTTACTGAATCTTTTTCTCAAGGTTACCCCCACCTTTGGTGTTCCCTCCCGAAGATCTGAACGGGGTGCTCGTCCGGAATCTTTTGAGACTGTAGAGATGATCGTGACACATTATCAGTTGTACGCCACATGTCCTATGGAAAAATATAACATGTCTTTAGTGCCCTGGTTTCCATAGTCCTCTACATCCTCATTCCGTTGATTATTTATCAGTCTTTCCCTTTTCTTTGGAGGGGGAAGAGGGGTGTTTCCACCTCTAGAGGCGAGGGAGTGCTCTCTACGTCTTCCCCCCAACCCCACCCCCACCCTCTCCCTCTTCAATAAGGCCGCTGGCAGAACTAGGGTGACTTCTTAAGCCGGAAGAATTTGGCCGTCGTTGCTGATGATTTTTATTCAAAATTACAGCAGTGGCGATGTTCGAAGAGAGGTTCAACTACGCTTTCACTACTGGTTAAAGAAACAACCCCTAGACACATAGTAAAGAGTAGCGGATGTGTATTGCCCTTATGTGACATAAAGCAGCAGCTGTAGTAACATCGTCACAGTGGACTTTGACTCAGTGCAAAACTGCTGGAATTCAATCCCACACAGCACACACCCAATAACCCTTCATAGCATACCAAGTACCCTTTTACTACTGAAGAATCGCACTATGGCCACAACAGTTCACAGTGAAGAAAGCGCAGATGAACAGCTGAATCTCAGGTCACTCTCGAGATATCACTGAACTTACACCGATAGCCCCTAGTTAACATTACCGCAGATGTGTTCTTATCCACGCACTCTTTAACATCAGGTCCCTCTTTATCCATTCACTCTGTAACACCAGCCGCCCCAGACACGATGGGAATCGATCTGTTACAATGATGTTGTTAGTATACAGCTACGGCAAGTGCCGCATTCACTGACCATGCAATGTAGGACACGTCACTGTAAGCACATTTGCAGAGGTGCGCCAAGTTGTCGGCATTGCCTGTGGTCGCACCGCTGTGATAACATGCTTGCTGTTGTCAGATATATCAAGAGATTGCACTGCCCCCCCAATGCGAGATGAGTCCATTTTTCCGCTCTTCCTAGATACGTCTCGCTGTTCCTCGTATTAAGACGACTATTCACTTTTTTCATGGCCATTAAATGTACCGCAAGCAGCAACAGTAGCTCTTTTTCGTTATTTCGCCATGCATTCAACCCATAAGAGCTCAACTGATGGCACAACTGCCAATGATTATTCGATAATATATTTGTAAGCGTTGTTACGTCCATATATTTTTTCTGCCATTGCTTGGATGGTCAGCTACAAATCCGTGCAGCATACGTCAATTCTCTGGAGTACTCTTCATTTCACTGCAGTTTTATGGCATTGTAATTTCTCCATATACAGCAGTATCGTGAGTCTCAGCGAATAGCGCTATTGGGATCGAAGTTCAACCATTATATCTGTCTAGTGGAAGTTCTACATTTACATGCACAATCCTTAATCCCTCGTATGGTGTTTGCTGCTGGTTACCTTCTACCACTGATATTATAGTGATTCCCTTTCTTGACTAGATGCACCGTTCGAACCCTAACTCCTCTTGTCTTCGCAGTCCTTACACAAGATGATCAGTAATGTCTAGCAAACTGCGATTCAATACATCAAAGAGAAATTATGCTCCAGAGGAGGTTTACTATCTTGGACCCGAAAGAAGAATGTTATTTGAAAACTTTTTTCTCGTGATGTGTTATAGATATCAATGTCAAATTTGGTCAAAATGTTTATTGATATTTTCTCTACAAACTGGAATTTTTTAGACCGGAAATGTTTAAGAGAAAAGGCAGAAGTGCCGTCGGAACGCAACAAAATTTCGATGTAGACCTCCACACGCGGTATGTCACAGGTCAGCCGGCTAATCTGAAATCAAAATTGAGTTCACGTTACCGAAGTATGTACGATTGTTTAGGAATTGTACCTCGCTTTAGTTTTTCGAACCATAGGAAACAAAATCGCTGTCATTTGAAAAAATAGTGTTCTGTTCCTCGATGTTCCGAATTCGTCGGCCAAATAAAAATATTTATAGTTGATTGATCGGAATAAAAGTGGTACAACTCCAAAACAATTTAGTTAGCATCGTCGGAAACAAGGGATCAAGCCAATCGGTTCAGTAGATTTGAAGTTACCATACCGCGCGATAAAAAAAAGTCATTTCGAGAAAAACGCGTTTGAAATTTTCACTACATATATGTGCAATATTATGCATCTTACGTTCAATCTGCTACTCCGGGTCCATAAACTAGTCCTTCCTCTTCCTCACACAGGGCGTTCTGCTCGATCTGGGCCATCCCGCGCTGCTCCAGAGCCGCTCGTTCACCCGGTGACAAGGGATTTTCGGCCGCTTGAATCCTGTGGCCGTCCAATGCTTGGCGAACTCCGTCGAATAGAGTCCCAGGGTGACGTTCATCGTTGTCATGGTCTTCAGAGTTGCAGAATACCCTTCGTTGAAGCTGCTCACTGCCAGTAAAGTCGCATTCTCGACAGTCTTAGCACCAGAATGCAAATGCTTGGTGTCTAACTTCCAAACACACGAGTTCAAATTTTCAATTGAATTTCGTGTGTTTCCTCCCAAGCACCGGTACACTAACTCGTTCTCCGAAAGCAAAAAAAAAAGTCCTGCGTGAAAAAGGCCGATTTCAAGCAGGTGCATTTTTTTGCTCAACCGCGAATAACAAACGTTTCCGTTCCGTATTAGGAAAAACCGTTTCAGGAGTGGATTGTAACCACTTTCATGGATTCAAAATTGCAATTTTTAAAAAATCGATTTTGGAACCTACCGATATTAAACCTTTCCTTAAGTCATACTGCATCCTTCTACCGTCACTCAAAATCAATGTCTTCAGGTACACTACAGTGTCATCAGCAAACAGTCGTAGATTATTGCTCACACTACCCATCAAATCATTTACGGATATATAAGCACTTCCCTGGGACACTTCACACAACTTCCATGTCTCTATTGAAAACTACCAATCCAGGACAACATACTGTTGTCTGTTACCTCCCTAATATTTGAGTCACTCACGTAGCTAAGAACTCTTTCCATATGCCAGGACCTTCGTTCACAGTGTGCAGTGGAGCAGTGTCAGTCATTTTCGAGAAAATTACTAATATTTCATCTGCCAACAGTCTTTAATCCACTGGTTGTTGAGTCTCATGTGAGAAAAAGGCAAGCTAATTAGGGTATACTCGAAGTTACTTTTATGCCTGAAAATTTCGCTCCGTGAAGCATTATGTGCTGTTTGCCAAGAAGTTTCAGATTCAGGCCTCTCGGCTGATATTATTTACATTCATAATTTGTTCCTTGGTTCTGTCTGTAACTGTACTGAATGCCTTTCGAAAGTCAGGAGATACTTTATCAGCATGGATGCAGGTAAAATATTTTAAATTAATTACCAGATAACATGAAATTCTACATAACGTGTGTCCCAAATGCTTCGATGGTGTGTTAGCTAGAACTGGAAAAGGGAAGACAATTTTTCTCCCGCGAACATTGAGATCTTCTGAAACGGAGTACTGATATGTTCTCTTCCCCCATATGACCTATTGAGGGCCATGTGATCCTGGCAAGCTGCATGGTTGGTAAATTACGTATGCTACTTAATTATGAGATGATAACTGAAGGACATTTTAATCTATGGATTAAAATCGATTTCCAACATACAAGTAACTGCGAAATGACTTCTTAACAGGAGTTTCAATAAGGTTTTCCGCTTCGTTTTTACTTTCGTATCAGCGATAAATTGTCAGAATTCTTGATATTCCCATATTATCCGTAGCACTCCAACGGTTTCTTACAAAAAATCCAGAGAATTGTCGTAGTTACAGGAGGTAAAGGGAGTATACCTGCCAAATACAATCTCTAGAAGGCACAGGGATGTGACTGCAACAGAGGTCAGCATCAACCAATCACATAACGTCATTTCATCACTAGTTGTGTTTTGTAACCTCATCGTTTCCGGTTGAATTGCTTTTCTTTCAGCGTTTTGTATCAGTTCCACTTTAGGCCAATAATTCCATTGTATTATTATGGTATTTAGTGTTTCAAGTAATAGTGCAGTAGAACAGTACTGATTTCTTCACTTATGTATATACAACTTGTTACATCCAATGTAAAATATGATGTGATCTGACATAAATCGAGGTTCAGTTGACAGCCAGTTACGATCCCTTCCATCTCAACATCCACATCTTCGGCAGATGTGGCAACAGCATTTTCGGTGCATCATTAGTCAATGTGTATTCTGCTGCTACGTTAAAAATGACTGTGCATGAGAGTATTTCTAGAGCGTCATTGTGTTGTGAACGTACATGGTTTCCTGGTTGCAATTTCTATTACAATGGAGAGTCCATATTAAAACGCTTTTGGACGATATTCGAAGGTGTGTATTAGAACGTAATTTCATGATGATGATGGAAAGGTATGCAGCTGTATTACTGCATATATTAAAAGTTCAGTACATGATTGCTCATATCCCTCAATACTTTCGAATACAGTACATGCGGAATTCAAAGAAATCGAAAGAGATTTAATTGACGAAATATAGCCACATAGTGGTTGAAGTTGATGTGGAACAAAGAAGAATGACTACATTTCAGATTAGCATACATGGATAGTTTTGTCGATATAACAGAGCAATTTGTATGTATAACACATGAAACGAAAGAAATTGTAATATATTCACATGTTTACAGGTTGGAATATACACTGATGAGCCGGAGAAAGAAGTGACAACACGACTTGGCATGGACTCGACTAATGTCTGAAGCAATGCTGAAGGGAACTGACACCACGAAGCTCGCAGGGCTGTTCATAAATCCGTGAGAGTGTGAGGGTGTAGAGATCTCTTCTAAACAGCTCGTTGCAAGGCATCTCAGATATTCTCAATAATGTATATGTCTGGGGAGTTTCGTGGCCTGCGGAAGTGTTTAAACTGAAAAGAAAGTTACTAGAGCCACTCTGTACCAGTTGGGGAAGTGTGAGGTGTCGCATTGTCCTCCTGAAATTGCTCAAGTTCGTCCGAATGCGCAGTGGACATGAATGGATGCAGATGATGAGGCAGGATGCTTACGTACGTGTCAGCTGTCACAGTGGTATCTAGACGTATCAGAGATCCAATAACACTCCAACTGCACACGCAACACACCATTACAGAGTCTCCACCAGTTTGAAAAGTCCCCTGATGACATGGAGGATGAATGGATTCATGAGGTTGTCTCTATACCCGTACACGTACTTCGGCTCGACACAATTTTAAACGAGATTTGTCCGACCGGGCAACAGGTTTCTTGTTATCAACTGTCCAGCGTTAGTGTTGACGGGCCCAGGCTAGGCGTAAAGCTTTGTGTCGTGCAGTCATCAAGTTTACACGAGTGGGCCTTCGACTCCTAAGGCTCATATCGGTGATATTTCGTTGAATGGTTCGCACGCTGGCAATTGTTGATGGCCCTTACATTGAAATCTGCAGCAAATTGCGGAAGGGTTGCATTTCTGTCAGTTTGAACTATTCTATTCAGTCGTCGTTGGTCTCGTTGTTGCAGGATCCTTTTCTGGCCGCAGCGATGTCGGAGATTTGATGTTTAACCGGATTTCTGATATTCACGGAAAACTCATGAAATGGTCGTACGGGAAAATCCCCACCTCACCGCTACCTCGAAGAAGTTGTGTCCCATCACTCATGCGCTGACTATAACACCATGTGCAAACTTACTTAAATCTTGATAACCTGACATTGCTGCAGCAGTAACCGATCTAACATCTGCGCCAGACACTTGTTGCCTTACATAGGCGTTACCGACTGCAGCACCGTATACTGCCTGTTTACGTATCTCTGTATTTGAATACACGTGCCTATATCAATGTCTTTGACGCTTCAGCGTATGTTCAACTCCGTCATATATATTATTATGTTTCCTTGTGAATAGCTGTGTCTTATAAACCATTACTGCCATGCTCTTTAGTCATGAAGATGATTACTTGTGTACTTCTTTCATTAGATGACCACCTAATCGGAGATCTCTATGCATGTCTCTCATGTCCGAAATATGTAGTAAACTGAGGTTTTCATATTTCACGGTAGTACCCTTTGTTATTCCCAGATCCCTTAGCAAAGATGTCACACATGTGAGAAACGGACACTGTACACTACACTTTCCACTGAATGCATAGTGACACCCGCTACGTCAGTAAGGGTATCTCGTGGTTCCTTAGTATTTCTGTATCCCACTTCTTTGCGTATTGGTTCTTCCTGACTAATGTGTTAAATGTCAGGCTACTCTTCATCACTACTATTTTGTGATCTGAGTCTATATCTGCTCCTGGGTACACATCAAAATCCAGTACCTGGTTTAGCAAACTCGGTCTGACCATAACGCAATCTAACCGAAATCTTTCCGTATTACCAGCCTTTCCAACTATACCTTCTCCCCTCGTGATTCTTAGACAGAGTACTCACAATTACTAGCTCAAACCTGTTGCAGAACTCAATTAGTCTTTCCCTACTATCATTACTTGTCCCAAGCCCACACTCTCCTGCAACCTTTCCATCTACTCGTTCCCCTACAACTGCATTCCAGTCCCCCATCATTAGTAGATTTTCATCCCCCTTTACATACTGTATTAGCTTTTCAATATCCTCCCACACTTTCTCTATCTATTCATCTTCAGTTTGCGACGTCGGCATGTACACCTGAACTATCTATGTCGGTGTTGGTTTGATGTCGATTCTGAAAAGAACAGCCCTATCACTGAACTGTTCACAGTGACACACCCTCTGCCCTACCTTCTTATTCATAACGATTCCTACTCCAGTTATACCATTTTCTGCAGCTGATATTACCCTATACTCATCTGACCAGAGCTACTTGTCTTCTTTCCACTTCACTTCACTGACCCCTACTGTATCTAGATTGAGCCTTTCCATTTCCCTTTTCAGATATTTTAGTTTTCCTACCACGTTGAAGCTTTTGACATTCCATCACCAGACTCTCAGAATGTTATCCTGTCGTTGATTATTCAATCTTTTCCTCATAGTAAACTACCCCTTCTAAGTCCCCTCCCGGATATTCGAATGGGGGACTGTTCCGGAATCTTTTGCCAATGGAGTGATCATCATGACACTTCTTCAGTTACAGGCCACATGTCCTATGGGCACACGTTACATGTCTTTAAGGCAGTAGTTTCCATTGCCTTCAGCATCCTCGTGCCGTTTATCATTGCTGATTCTTCGGCCTTTAGGGGCATTTTACTACATAAAGTGGAAGAGAGTTCCCTGAACCTCTTTTCACCGCTCCATCCTCTTTGACAAGGCCGTTGACAGAATTTGGTTGACTACTGACGTAGAAAGTTGTGATTTTATTGGGAATATAAGCTGTGGCAGGGTTCTAACTTTGGACCAAGTATGTTTTGATTACTAATCAAACTTGCTACCCCTTTTTTATCTCATTTTGCTCGTTATTGTTCGTTGCATTTGTTCGCTGCCAACATTGCAGTTTTTCGTTGATCCATTCACTCAGTTTTTTATTAAACCGGTTGTTAACACGCTAATCGAACACCGTGAGCTAACGTGCTGGCTGTCCGCTAAACAACGGGTGCTAGTGATATGCCTCTTTTTCAGAACTACTATATAAGTAAGAGATCTGACCCACAGTGGGATCAGCAGTCACTGACGGTTTGCTGATGATTCTGCAGTGTTTGGAAAAAAGTTCTAATTGAGCTACCGTCGAAGCGTACAGGATGACACAACCAGGTGTACTGAATGGCAGCTTGCTATAGATCTACAGAAATGCGAGCTAATGTACATGTGTATGAGAAATAAATCCTTCGACGCTGTAATACTGCTTGACTCGATCACGTTTATTTCATATGTAGGCATAAGGTTTGAAAGCGATATGAAATGGAATTATCGTAAAACGTCGATTCTTAGAACATGTCCGGTAATGAGAAAGTGGCGTCGTAAATGTTGTTTCGTGCAGAGAACATTTGATTTAAATGCTTGTAAGGTGTGTGCTACGAACGTGAATTGCCCGTGGAACTGTGTAAAGAAGAACTTGAGCTAAAAGTTTTCTATAAAGTCTATAAAGCCTTGTTAAAAACTACGCTATAATGTTGATATACATGATGCAGTGTCTGTAAGGACCTGTAATAAATTGTGTGCAAGAATCATCGTAAAATTTAAGTGACAGTACTTTCGCATTGGTTCCTGTGACTTTAAATATAGTGTTCCATTAAGAGCAGGTATGAAGTTCTGGCCCAAGATGGTAAAAACTGTAAAATGAACTATAGCGCCATGAAAAACGAGTTAATTAGCCGTAATAGCCGTAGGAGCGTCGCAATCTAGGCGTAATACTCGTAAATACCCAAGCCATGTGTAGGGATAGGCAGGCAAAAACATTAGTAAAGATATTACTAGCCAAAAGGAGGAAAAAGTTGAACTACTAATCTTATCTGCATGTCAAGGAAAACGTCTAACCAGGATCATGTCTGATATGCAGACAGCACATACACTCCTGGAAATGGAAAAAAGAACACATTGACACCGGTGTGTCAGACCCACCATACTTGCTCCGGACACTGCGAGAGGGCTGTACAAGCAATGATCACACGCACGGCACAGCGGACACACCAGGAGCCGCGGTGTTGGCCGTCGAATGGCGCTAGCTGCGCAACATTTGTGCACCGCCGCCGTCAGTGTCAGCCAGTTTGCCGTGGCATACGGAGCTCCATCGCAGTCTTTAACACTGGTAGCATGCCGCGACAGCGTGGACGTGAACCGTATGTGCAGTTGACGGACTTTGAGCGAGGGCGTATAGTGGGCATGCGGGAGGCCGGGTGGACGTACCGCCGAATTGCTCAACACGTGGGGCGTGAGGTCTCCACAGTACATCGATGTTGTCGCCAGTGGTCGGCGGAAGGTGCACGTGCCCGTCGACCTGGGACCGGACCGCAGCGACGCACGGATGCACGCCAAGACCGTAGGATCCTACGCAGTGCCGTAGGGGACCGCACCGCCACTTCCCAGCAAATTAGGGACACTGTTGCTCCTGGGGTATCGGCGAGGACCATTCGCAACCGTCTCCATGAAGCTGGGCTACGGTCCCGCACACCGTTAGGCCGTCTTCCGCTCACGCCCCAACATCGTGCAGCCCGCCTCCAGTGGTGTCGCGACAGGCGTGAACGGAGGGACGAATGGAGACGTGTCGTCTTCAGCGATGAGAGTCGCTTCTGCCTTGGTGCCAATGATGGTCGTATGCGTGTTTGGCGCCGTGCAGGTGAGCGCCACAATCAGGACTGCATACGATACGACCGAGGCATACAGGGCCAACACCCGGCATCATGGTGTGGGGAGCGATCTCCTACACTGGCCGTACACCACTGGTGATCGTCGAGGGGACACTGAATAGTGCACGGTACATCCAAACCGTCATCGAACCCATCGTTCTACCATTCCTAGACCGGCAAGGGAACTTGCTGTTCCAACCGGACAATGCCCGTCCGCATGTATCCCGTGCCACCCAACATGCTCTAGAAGGTGTAAGTCAACTACCCTGACCAGCAAGATCTCCGGATCTGTCCCCCATTGAGCATGTTTGGGACTGGATGAAGCGTCGTCTCACGCGGTCTGCACGTCCAGCACGAACGCTGGTCCAACTGAGGCGCCAGGTGGAAATGGCATGGCAAGCCGTTCCACAGGACTACATCCAGCATCTCTACGATTGTCTCCATGGGAGAATAGCAGCCTGCATTGCTGCGAAAGGTGGATATACACTGTACTAGTGCTGACATTGTGCATGCTCTGTTGCCTGTGTCTATGTGCCTGTGGTTCTGTCAGTCTGATCATGTGATGTATCTGACCCCAGGAATGTGACAATAAAGTTTCCCCTTCCTGGGACAATGAATTCACGGTGTTCTTATTTCAATTTCCAGGAGTGTATGAAGTTGGTGCGCTATTCAGCATTTAGAAGTTACGAGAGTGTCAGTTGCGTCATGATTGACGGAGGAAATGACGATTATCGGAATGAGGCTACACTTCCAACACGGGCACTGACACCAGTTCTCGAAGAACGTTTGCGACCAAATATTTTTGTTGTCACTATCCTTCGCAGCCACCATCCAACAGGAAACTTTTGCGTGAATCAGGAAGTTCTACAAGATCTGCATGAGATATAAGCATGCCACATTTTTTGAAACAAGTGATGTGAGGAAAGATTTAACTAAGCATGGTCTACAGAGAACTGGAAGAGAGAAGATCATCCTGCGCTACAACATGTTAGAGGTGACTGTCAGTAGTGTTCCATGTGTACCAGCAAAGGTTTAAAAAGCAATGCCAGTGTCAGCAAGGCATGTGACTGATGCAGAGGAAGATTCACATTTGGCAGGCATAGACTCAACAGAATGCGATGGAGAGGCAGATCTATTAGTAAGTACATCTGTGTCTGCAGCAGGCCCTTCACCAGCTGAAACAGTAGTCTTGTCGCTAGCAGATGAATCTTCAATACTGCAGACAGCAGCTCCAGCCATATAGGATGCGCCACCTGCACCAAAATCAGCAGTGGAAGAGATATGAACGTCACTGGCAGCGGCTGCATCAAAAGCATCAGTAGCAGGAACAGCAGGGAATTCAGAGGAATGCAGAAAATGAGGAAGAAATCGCATTACCACACTCAACAAGGACCAGGATCATCTGTACTCACAGGTGGGGGAAAAAGTAACATAGATACTATTGATGAAGATAGTTCCACCCTAAAAATTTTGCGCTATGATGTCTAGTATGTGTCAAGTAAACGTGTTGAGATTGAAATACTCAGAAACTAAGAATTTTTGTTTTGTCAGGACATGCCATTAAAGAGAGTGAAAAATATGTTTATAATCTCGACAAGTTTATTAAAATCAACCTATTTCTGCACAGGTAAACATAAGAGAGGGTGAACTGCAGCATACGTAAGCAGTGAGACTAACGGGATACCTCCATGGCCAGTTGGAAAGAATCCAGAAATGTTTTTCGAAGCAGTAACTATGCAAATAAAGCTGCAGGGAGGGGGCCGTACAGATCACCTAACTCAACAATAATTAGCTTTTCAAGGAACTACAAGTAATTATAGATAATTAATAAATTGAATCCCTATAATGTTGTTGTGGGTGATCTAAATATTCATACATTTAAAGATAAATGTTATACTAGAAATATATGAGATGAGATCAATGCCTACAATCCCCAGTTTTGTGTAAAAAGCGCGAAAAGATGTTGTCAGGCCCCACAAACACTGATAGCCCACGTAATTAAAAATATTTCTCAGAGCACACAAACAGTGCAAGTGATCACACTCCTACCTCGGACCACTATGGAAAGTACTTGAAAGAGTAGGAATTAATGTTAAATGTGAAAATATTCTGCCAGAGTCTAGACAGCTAGACCTAGAAAATTAGAGTAGACTACAAACATTGCTAATGGGAGAAGAGTGGAAGGAAACATACTCCACGTACGATGTTGACGAGAGTTCAACACTACACTATTATATAAATATTGCTTTCCCCATTGTATCCAAAAGTCTAAATACGGGAGTTACTACGAAGTGGATCATCTGAGATGTTATAAAATCAAGTGAGATGCTAATAATGGCATATGAAAACAGATGAATAAACAAAGCCACAACTAACATACACACATAGAAGGAGAAGAAGAGATGCAATAATAGAGTTATAAGAGAAATTAAATACAGATTTTACTCGAATGAAGTTTCAACTTCTATAAACAATGCCAAGACTGTGTGGACTTACATAAATAGGTGCAGGATACCATCTATTGGAAAAGACGGTATTAATGTAGTTTTAGGGAATGATACTAAGAAATTTAGGCATCTAAATGATATGAACAATATTTTTAATCTACATTATGCTGAAGTAGTGTAAAAACTAATAAAGCATAACAACAGGTGCCAAAAGCAAAGCAGTATGTATAACACTTCCAATATTATAGAACGTACCTTTCTGATGCCAACAAGTGAATCAAAGATACCAAAAACAATACACATTCTAAAGGAAAAAAATCGGAGTGTCTTTATGGGATACTTACCTGTGTTGTAAAGTTTGTAACAGGCCAATGAGTGCCAATGATTACTATAATTAGATGAATTATGTAAATGCTATGCCATTAATTAACTCTTGTTTTGAATGATGACTTCTGAGCAATGCATAAAAATGGTTTGTAACTGGCCAATGAGTGCCAATGATTACTATAATTACATGAATTATGTAAATACTATGCCATTAATTAACTCTTGTTTTGAATGATGACTTCTGAACAATGCATAAAAATGGTTTTTAACTGGCCAATGAGTGCCAATGATTACTATAATTAGATGAATTATGTAAATGCTATGCCATTAATTAACTCTTGTTTTGAATGATGACTTCTGAACAATGCATAAAAATGGTTTGTAACTGGCCAATGAGTGCCACTGTTTTCTGTAATCAAATGACTTATGAATAATCTTCTGTAATACTCCATACATAGTACAGAAATGTTTAGTAACTAGGCAATGAGTGCCAACAACTACTCAAATCAGTTGATAGACTAGTGTAATACTCAATGATGACTAGCATAAGACTTAATGTCCTTCACCTTCCAACCTAATTACCAGAAATTACTGCAAAATCCATTTGTCCTTTCAATCCTTATGATCATGGGGCACTATATTTGGATTTAGCACTAATTCTACGTTGGTGAAAGAGTATGGATTCTGCAAGATTGTGGTGTCGACACATCATGCTGTCCACCACCTTGAACGATGGAGACGTTATTACGGTCCTACTATTTGGTGTACCGAATGTACTACCAAAATGATAACATTGAGCATTAATACAACATTTCAGTGTCTTGGCTCCACTGATTAATACTTCAGGGAAGAAAACTTCAGATTGCCTCACTTCGTGTTGTGCTTCTATAGAAAGATATGGAGTTTCAGTGCAGCTATGTGCAACCTACTGTGCTACAACCATGCTGCAATCCTTCCCTTTCCTTTCTGGTAAAAAATATATACAGTGCGTGTGCACTTTATGTCATTTCTTAATATGTTTTGTACTCATTGCATTTGTTAAAATATTTTGTACTCATTGTGTATACATTATGTCATTTGTTAATATGTTTTGTACTCATTGCGTATACATTTTGTCATTTCTTGATACGTTCTGTACTCAGTGCATGTGCACTTTATTTCATTTCATGTCCTGCACTTATATATATGTATATACTCTGTGACTGTAGGCTTAGTTAATTAAGTAGATTATAGAAAAATTTGTTGCTCATGGCAAGTCCAATTGACTCACCATCGCTGCCAGATTTTTGCCCCCGCAGTGGAGGGTTATGTAAGAGGTGCAAGCAGATGTAATTTCGATGTATTGCTCATGCGCTGCCTACGGTATGCAAGGTATAAGAGAATCTCTGACCAGAGAGCAGTGTTGACTGCAGTAGGAACTGTGTAGCTGTAGCAGTAAGTTGTTGCTAGTCCGCAGTCTGCTCTGATCTGCTCGTGTTGGTTGGCCGGTCGCGGTGCAGCGATGCCAGAGCCTGAGTATTATTGTATAAGGTAAAAAGCAGCCTCGTGCATATGTAGTAATGTCATCTCAAGTCCCATGTAAATGTTTTAAAAATCTCGTAATAATAATCTTTCTCATAAAAAGTAACTTTTAACAACCATTCATTTCAATTTAAAGAACTTACTAATATCTCCCATCCATGATCATCCCGATTGTTGCAAAAGAAAAATCAGTTGCTTCCTTTCATAATCGACAAATCTATTGGCCAGCATTGCACAGGGCTCTGAGAGAAAACATTATTTTAAGAGCAGATATATATGCGTTATCCGGCGACTTTATTGAGGTAACAATTTTTCTCCTTTTTACTCAGAATGATCTTTCAGGGCCATGACGCAGCACTGCTGGCGTCCAAAATTTACCAGGTTACATTCACAGTCAATTATTGAAAAGTTATAAATGAGCGACAATTTAATTCAGAGGTTAGTTGGAATGTATTATTACCAGGTTACTGAATTAATTTTTTTTGTTAGGACGTTACACTGAATGTGAACGACGTAATTATAATTTTTACTGTTGAGAGGTTTAGGAATTTTTCTGCTTTGAGCTTACATTAAATGAGAAAAGAATTTTGTGGGTAGATTAAATGAGAAAGGATTTTGTAGGGAGGTTAAATGTGAATGAATTTTGTGGGGAGTTTAAATGAGAAAGAATTTTGTACGGAGGTTACAAAATGGGAACGATTTTTCTGGGGAGGTTACACTAAACGTGAATATTATTTATGTTAATATTTTCTGTTGGGAGGTTACACTAAAGAATTTTTTGGGGAGGTTACGCTAAAGAATTTTGTAGGGAGGTTACAAATTGGAAAGAATTTTGTGTGGGGAGGTTACACACTCATCTAAAATTGTGGCGAGACTCTTGAAAGGCAGAACATTAAATGTTATAGAGAAGAATAACATATTAAATGAGGCACAGTATGGTTTTCAAAGTATAGATCTACCACCACAGCCAAAGCTAAAATTTTACTCAATATTTCTGGAGCCCCCCCCCCCCCATGAACCATGGACCTTGCCATTGGTGGGGAGGCTTGCGTGCCTCAGCGATACAGATGGCTGTACCGTAGGTGCAACCACAACGGAGGGGTATCTGTTGTGAGGCCAGACAAACATGTGGTTCCTGAAGAGGGGCAGCAGCCTTTTCAGTAGTTGCAGGGGCAACAGTCTGGATTATGGACTGATCTGGCCTTGTAACATTAACCAAAACGGCCTTGCTGTGCTGGTACTGCGAACGGCTGAAAGCAAGGAGAAACTACAGCCGTTATTTTTCCCGAGGACATGCAGCTTTACTGTATGATTAAATGATGATGGCGTCCTCTTGGGTAGAATATTCCGGAGGTAAAATAGTCCCCCACTCGGATCTCCAGGTGGGGACTACTCAAGAGGACGTCGTTATCAGGAGAAAGAATACTGGCATTCTACGGATCGGAGCGTGGAATGTCAGACCCCTTAATCGGTCAGGTAGGTTAGAAAATTTAAAAAGGGAAATGGATAGGTTAAAGTTAGATATAGTGGGAATTAGTGAAGTTCGGTGGCAGGAGGAACAAGACTTTTGGTCGGGTGATTACAGGGTCATAAATACAAAATCAAATAGGGGTAATGCAGGAGTAGGTTTAATAATGAATAAAAATATAGGAGTGCGGGTTAGCTACTACAAACAGCACAGCGAACGCATTATTGTGGCCAAGATAGACACAAAGCCCATGCCTACTACAGTAGTACAAGTTTATATGCCAACTAGCTCTGCAGATGATGAAGAAATTGATGAAATGTATGACGAGATAAAAGAAATTATTCAGGTAGTGCAGGGAGAGGAAAATTTAATAGTCATGGGTGACTGGAATTCGTCAGTAGGAAAAGGGAGAGAAGGAAACATAGTAGGTGAATATGGATAGGGGGGAAGAAATGAAAGAGGAAGCCGCCTTGTAGAATTTTGTACAGAGCATAACTTAATCATAGCTAACACTTGCTTCAAGAATCATGAAAGAAGGTTGTATACCTGGAAGAATCCTGGAGATACTAAAAGGTATCAGATAGTTTACATAATGGTAAGACCGAGATTTAGGAACCAGGTTTTAAATTGTAAGACATTTCCAGGGGCAGATGTGGATTCTGACCACAATCTATTGGTTATGAACTGCAGACTGAAACTGAAGAAACTGCAAAAAGGCGGGAATTTAAGGAGATGGGACCTGGATAAACTGAAAGAAAAAGAGGTTGTACAGAGTTTCAGGGAGAGCATAAGGGAACAATTGACAGGAATGGGGGAAAGAAATACAGTAGAAGAAGAATGGGTAGCTCTGAGGGATGAAGTAGTGAAGGCAGCAGAGGATCAAGTAGGTAAAAAGACGAGGGCTAATAGAAATCCTTGGGTAACAGAAGAAATATTGAATTTAATTGATGAAAGGAGAACATATCAAAATGCAGTAAATGAAGCAGGCAAAGAGGAATACAAACGTCTCAAAAATGAGATCGACAGGAAGTGCAAAATGGCTAAGCAGGGATGGCTAGAGGACAAATGTAAGGATGTAGAGGCTTGTCTCACTAGGGGTAAGATAGATACTGCCTACAGGAAAATTAAAGAGACCTTTGGAGAGAAGAGGACCACTTGTATGAATATCAAGAGCTCAGATGGCAACCCAGTTCTAAGCAAAGAAGGGAAGGCAGAAAGGTGGAAGGAGTATATAGAGGGTTTATACAAGGGCGATGTACTTGAGGGCAATATTATGGAAATGGAAGAGGATGTAGATGAAGATGAAATGGGAGATAAGCTACTGCGTGAAGAGTTTGACAGACCACTGAAAGACCAGAGTCGAAACAAGGCCCCGGGAGTTGACAACATTCCATTAGGACTACTCATGGCCTTGGGAGAGTCAGTCATGACAAAACTATACCATCTGGTGAGCAAGATGTATGAGACAGGCGAAATACCCACAGACTTCATGAAGAATATAATAATTCCAATCCCAAAGAAAGCAGGTGTTGACAGATGTGAAAATTACCGAACTATCAGTTTAATAAGTCACAGCTGCAAAATACTAACGCGAATTCTTTACAGACGAATGGATAAACTGGTAGAAGCGGACCTCGGGGAAGAACAGTTTGGATTCCGTAGAAATGTTGGAACACGTGAGGCAATACTAACCTTACGACTTATTTTAGAAGAAAGACTAAGAAAAGGCAAACCTACGTTTCTAGCATTTGTAGAGTTAGAGAAAGCTTTTGACAACGTTAACTGGAATACTCTCTTTCAAATTCTGAAGGTGGCAGGGGTAAAATACAGGGAGCGAAAGGCTATTTATAATTTGTACAGAAACCAGATGGCAGTTATAAGAGTCGAGGGGCATGAAAGGGAAGCAGTGGTTGGGAAAGGAGTGAGGCAGGGTTGTAGCCTCTCCCCGATGTTATTCAATCTGTATATTGAGCAAGCAGTAAAAGAAACAAAAGAAAAGTTCGGAGTAGGTATTAAAATCCATGGAGAAGAAATAAAAACTTTGAGGTTCGCCGATGACATTGTAATTCCGTCAGAGACAGCAAAGGACTTGGAAGAGCAGTTGAACGGAATGGACAGCGTCTTGAAAGGAGGATATAAGATGAATATCAACAAAAGCAAAACGAGGATAATGGAATGTAGTCAAATTAAATAGGGTGATGCTGAGGGGATTAGATTAGGAAATGAGACACTTAAAGTAGTAAAGGAGTTTTACTATTTAGGGAGTAAAATAACTGATGATGGTCGAAGTAGAGAGGATATAAAATGTAGACAGGCAATGGCAAGGAAATCGCTTCCGAAGAAGAGAAATTTGTTAACATCGAGTATAGATTTAAGTGTCAGGAAGTCGTTTCTGAAAGTATTTGTATGGAGTGTAGCCATGTATGGAAGTGAAACATGGACGATAACCAGTTTGGACAAGAAGAGAATAGAAGCTTTCGAAATGTGGTGCTACAGAAGAATGCTGAAGATAAGGTGGGTAGATCACGTAATTAATGAGGAGGTATTGAATAGGATTGGGGAGAAGAGAAGTTTGTGGCACAACGTGACTAGAAGAAGGGATCGGTTGGTAGGACATGTTTTGAGGCATCAAGGGATCACCAATTTAGCATTGGAGGGCAGCGTGGAGGGTAAAAATCGTAGAGGGAGACCAAGTGATCAATACACTAAGCAAATTCAGAAGGATGTAGGTTGCAGTAGGTACTGGGAGATGAAGAAGCTTGCACAGGATAGAGGAGCATGGAGAGCTGCATCAAACCAGTCTCAGGACTGAAGACCACAACAACAACAACAATTTCTGGAGGCTTAGATCAGCACAGAAACGTCTGTGGTATTTGCCTTGATCTCTCTAAGGTATTTGATTGTGTGTGTCACTGCAATGTAATTCACAAGGTGAACAGTTGTTGTGCCAGGGGTAAGGCAGCAGACATTATGAAATAATTTGTAGATAACAGAGTGCAATGTATAGAAGTAGGAAATGAGAGGCGCTATTGTAAACATATATTCTAATTTACAGACAGATAAGTGTAGTATACCTCATGGAGAAGTTTTGGGTCTCCTTTTCCTTCCATATATAAATGATATGACATAAGCAGTGGGTGACAATGTAGTAATATTTACAGATGACTCTCCACACATAGTAAAAAGTGACTAAGTAAAAGAAATGGAGTCAGATGCTTCAGCAAACCTGAGTGAGGTTCACAAATGTTTCTGTGAAAAAGCGTGCTTGTAAATGCGAGTAAGTAAACATACTTAAAACTACAAGTAAATGAAACTGCTAACACAGACAATATTTCCCTTGTACCGGGTGATGCACATCTCATAGAGGTAGGGAACTACAAATTCTTGAGTATGACTGTGGATAATCATTTGATATGAGAGGACTATGTCAGCAAAATATGCTCAAAATTTAGCAACAACATATTCTCAGTGAAGAAGAAATCTAAGACAGTAAACATAGACATACTACTAACAATGTATAATGGTTTGGTGTACCCCCCCTCCCCCCCCCCTATCATACTGCATTAACGCTAAGCGCTGTTCACAGCCAGCTGCCTAACACTACAATGGCGGACAACAATGCAAAACTAGCCACACACTGCACACAGCACAGCCAGTGATTTTCATACAGAGGTGGCATTACCAATAAAAAAACTTAAAAAGCCTACTTACATAGCCCCCATGCTCCCCACAATAAATTTTACAAATTGGTTTGGGCAGTGGCCAATAATGATTTGATAAAATTTTCATAATTACAATAACAAAGAAATCAAATGCACACACTTATTGATACAATGTTGGTCAAACGCTAAACTTTCTCACAGTCCATAAAGACAGTCCTAATCGTTCATCACAGTAAAACTACCGTTTCTGTTCTCAAAGTCTTAGCAGTAAAAGACAATGCACATGGAAGTAGTGGATTTTCATGGAGTCTTGAAGAAGTAGTGTTGTCCTTCCAACGGAAAGACAGTGCTGACTCTCGACATGCAGACATGTCATGGGCCACAACAGAGCAAACCCACAGCAGATTCAGTCGAAGTTTTGAAGAGTATTGGTGGGTAGGTCATCACAGAGCAGACCCACTGTAGTCCTGGTAGAGATTATGGTATTGGTGGGCCACTAGAGGTGCAGACCCACTGCAGTCCTTGTAGAAATAATGGTATTGGTGGGCCATCAAAGATGTAGACCCACTGTAGTCCTTGTAGAGATTATGGTATTGGTGGGCCATCGAAGGTGCAGACCCACTGTAGTCCATGTAGAGACGGCCAGCAGCCATCTGTTGCGACTGTGCAGGTGCACAATCACCATCGAAGAGTCTTGCGGAGAATATAGCAAGTCCATAACCACCACTTGTGCACTCACAAAGTTTTTGGGAATTGTCCTTAGAACGAGCAATGCTGTTATCCAGTCCCTTGCTGAATAATCCACACACGTGCAAACACTAACAGTCCCTACTGCTCACATATTGTCCATATACTATGACCAACAGAAACGTGTGCAGTGAAATGGAACTTACAAGTTACTTAATTTGATTAACTGGTGTCAATTACAATATTATAACACGAAAATATAATTACAAAGGTACAAAATACATCATTAAAAACATAACAATACAGATAACATTTGTAGTACAGGCTTTACAAAAGAATAGAAATAAACATATACATCAGTGTTACAGGAATTATGACATGAGTACAAAAATAAAAGATCAGAATCACTTTCGAAACATCAACTTCACACATGAGCATTAAAACAAAACAGAATAAATAATGTGTAAGCATATGTATAAGGTAATTAACATATTATTAATGCCAATTATATTTGAGGATAACAGTATTCCTCACCATAGTGAATGTAGCTTAGTACTAGAAAAATTCTACAATTCTTACCAGATAAACACATAAAGACAGGAAAAACACAAATACACAAGGGTACACAAACATATAGAGGGATGACACAAAAGGAAAGGACAGGGTTTGTTTTACTGCAGTATTTTGCATGGAGATCTCCCTTTGTTCATCATTATTCCCAATTGTACTATCTAAGCCTGCTGTCTGTATTCTGTTCACATCCTCTTTCAAAATAGTTTTTCTCCACTGCACAATGCTCATTTTGGTCCAAATCTTTTTCATATATCTTCTCAATGCATTTTTTTCCTATTGTCCATAGTCAGTTTCTTATATAGTCTACCCCCTCTTAAGCTAACTTAAATCTACTGAGCTCAGATGCTAAACTAAGGGATGAGGCAGTGCAGCATCACACAAAACAATTAATATAAACGGCAATGAAAAAAAACGCAGATTCGCGAAGCAAGCAGCATTAAGAAATTAGCAAAGCAATTGTAATATTACAACTAATCTAAGGCAATGTGCAGCAAACAATAAAAATAAATCATTAGTAAAACTGGCTTAACAGAATAATGTAAAGTCAAATTCAATAACACTATGCCTGGCAAACAGCAGCAACTTATACCTAAACATGATATAGCTCAAGCAGAAAAAATATTACAGTAAAAACAACAATGCAGATAAGGGAAATGTATATTCACATCTTAATGTCTATGTAATTAAAGTGGTGCACCGCAACAACTTATTGTAAAAAAAAATATTACCATGTACTTGAAAAGAAAATTATGTGTCCAGTTACTGTTACTAGTCCCTTCTTATTGTTCTTTCCTTTCCAAATGCTCCTTTTTTTAAAGAATGTGGATTACAAAATTATCATTTAATAGATCTGTTGACAGAAAGTGTTCACATTAGCAAATGCATCTAAGTTTATTTTATAAAACTAATGCTGTAACACAGCTGGAAAACAGGTATCAAATGAAATAAGCAATTACGCAAACCAAAGCATACAAATATCATTCAATAGTCATGTGACATTTCATAAGTTAGTAGAAATTCTCTCAACTCTCGTAGAAAGACGCTTGTCGTAATCAGGTGTGCAGATGTAAAAATATTTCTCGTCATTTCATTAGGCATTTCAGTAAATATCATAAATTACGAGCTCCACAGTATGCTTTCAACAAGGAAATGTCAATAGCGAGGATAATGGCCCCCCCCTTTTTTTTTTCTACCTGTGCTTCCGGAAAGGCACACCCTAATGGCTTGTTCTCCAGGTGTCGGACACAGCGGTGTGCTGACGACGCACGTGCAGGTGGTCACTTAACTTTCTTATGGAAATAGTTACGACAGCAGCTTCCGCTACAGTGACAGTCTCATATAAAAATTTCACGGGTCGAGAATTTACGTTGCAAATGTGTAGAAACAAAATCCTATGAATATAACAGTGTCCAAAAAAATTTTCGCCGGCATTGTGATACATTCACGCATTTACACACATTTCATAACTCTTAAAGTACGATTCTTGGTTTCCAACATCCTGTTTCACAAGTCAAGAGTCCCTGACTTCTATTCATTATTCATATATATATAAACACGTAATCACATTCCTCATATATGGTAGCATCATCTTATTGACATACCTCAACAGCATAATACACATCGTCGTCGTAAAAATAACATCATAACACCTCAGTCAAATCTCAAAAACGTTGTAGCTTTCTGCAATAATTTCAAACCATAAATAATAGTGTCATCTGCCTCAAACGTACTTTAAAAATCATGATCTCATACCAAATACATCATTCAAAGCTCTTGTAGTATCACAATGGTTCCGAAAAATATGAGCAGTTCACAAAGTACAGACAAATACAATATCATAAGTGTGAAGTTACCCAACTGTGTAATTGCGTAAACATGTGTCACTGATGTAGTAAAAAAAAGTTTATCTCTCAGTTAAATGATCAGATAGCTGTGTAATTTATGTTTCAGAGAAATGTGGTACCGATGTGTAAAGTTGTGTAAGCAAATACCATATTAGCTAGGGTTCCTTGTGCTTGCCAAACACATGGTACACAAAGTAAGCATGTACCCCCCTGAGGATTAATGTAATGATACCCTGAGGTGTTACAGATTACAGCAATGGAAAGAAATGTATCACAGAAAACTTTCTTTGTAATTCAAAAATCTTTAAAAATAAATGTTTTAAGTACAAAATTAATCACTGAAATGCGTGTCCTGTAGCGCTAAATGTGCATCTTGTTGTAAGATAATCTCTGTGGAAGTGTCGTAGTTATTTTCCTCCGAAAGCTAAGTTCTGCAGAAGCCAATGTACTTACCTCATGATAAACAAAAGTGAAATGCTTTGCTTAGAGATATCTTAGTTATTATGCTTATTGTTGTGGTGATGAAAGTACTGTGCTGTAACGTATTGTTGTGCTATGGAAAAGGCTGTCTCCTTGTAGCTATACCACAAAAGTTACTAATAAAACATGTTTTGCTTTCCGGAAGAATTCAGAAAAACTGTGCACATATAAAACAGATACACCGCAAAAGCAACAATGTAAATTATGTCACACATTAGTAGTGTCGTAATATAACCGTGTAGCTGTCAAAGAAACCAAATACTAAGTCATCTTTAATCTCACAGAAAGTACTTTAAATCCCAAATGTATTTTCAAGTAAACCAAAATGTTGCATTAAAATCTCATTAGCAGTACTGGTAAATGTTCTAATCGTGCAACTAACAAGCAAGAATGTACACACACAATTACACTGTGTCGTCTGTTCGCAATAACAATGCATTCGTAATTTCTGTTTAAATAAGTTCTCTTGGTTCTTGACTGGATATTTAACTTCAAACATTGTTGCATGGTAACAGTATCTGAAGCATACTAGTAACGTGAAGTGAAACGTTTTATGGCAAAGACAAAGTTAAAAAGCAGATTATCTTTCAATAAACGGTTTTACATGTGAAATGTGGTGTAAGCCTTTACTCTTCATAGTACTCAGTCAGAGTTTGAACTTGAATGCAATTGTCAGGCGGTATACGTCGGTAAAGAATACTGGAATTTTTCTCAAGGTTAGCGTCTATGTTATTTTTCTCTGAGCCACCTGGCGCACGCGGCTGCCTGCTGTGCGAGTCATTGTCTGTCTCTTTGTTGGCGCGCGTCGTTATTGGGATTAGGAGACCTAACTTCTACAAATTCACTCTGACGAGAAGGCCCTGCCCTGTTTAAATCCCGCCAGTTCTGATGCATTTCAGGTCTGTCGTTACGATCATATCGTCTGTCGTCATGTCGGTAGATTCCATAGTTTCTTTCTTGTCGGTCACGAGGTGGAGAATTTCTCCCTGAATCGTAACTGCGCGCTGAACTGTTGCGTCTGAAGTTATTCTGTCTCCCCTGGTAATAATTGTTTTGGTTCCCATATTGTCTGTTTCTCTGATTTTCTCTGTGATAGTCATTACCGTGGAGAGGTGATCTTTCCCTGTAATTATTACTACTCTGCCAACGGTTGTCATACGGGTGGTGTCTGTTTTGGTCACGATTTGTGTTGTGAGAATAGCCTTGTCGCGTCCAATTATTATCGAGGAATTGTGACAGATGTGACCTGTAATTGTTGTGTTCCTGTTTCCGCATTCCGCGATTGTCAGTGTCAATTTCCAATCCTTGTAACAGTCCCTGAAAAGCTTCAATGTCGTCTTTGCAACGTCCTGCCAAAATAATGTGTCATAAATGTTCAGGCAATTTGATTAAGCAAATGCGGATAAGTTCTGAGGGGCTGTATGGGTTTGAAAGATACTGATTCTTATGCAACATGTCTTCAAAATATTTCATAAGACTGGAAAATTCAGATTGTTCGAAACGTTTCATCGTTATGATGCTATGTTTTACTCGGTCTTGTGTGGCTTGAGACCAATATGCTGAGAGGAATGCATGGTAAAACTCTCCTTCACTGTGGCAATCGTGAATGACTGATCGCATTCTTACAGCTGGTTCATTCTCCAAGTAGCCACACATAAATTCTAATCTGTGTTCTAATGACCAGTTGGGAGGAAAACAATGAGAGAATTGATGGAGCCACGCTTGTGGATGAATGTCGTTGGCAGAATTCTTAAATGTTTTGAATTTACGTGTAGTAATGAACAGCTTATAGTCAAAGTCATCGTGTCGGCGAGTAGCATATCGGTCATTGTTACGTCGTGTCGGCGGTTCCATCTCAAAATTCGGTCCACCTTGCCAATTCCTTTCATAATTACCTAAATGCCCTGTGTTATTATTTTGTGGCTTTTCCGTATTTCTAAGTTCCTCTTCCCGTGTTGGAGCGCGAGTGTCCTCTGAAATATGTAATTCTTGTATCACCTGCGTCAACTGAACTTGTACTTCCTGGATTTCTCTTTTGTACTGTGTATTGATTTGATTTTGATTTTGTTTGAATTTTCTTATTTGTTCATACTCTTCTGTGTCAGTGAAGGCTATGGGTCTTGTGTCATTCAGATGATCATCTACCTTTGTAGATAAGTTAGTGACCTGATCCGAAAGTTCGGCTACTTTCTCCGATAGTGAACACATTTCCTCAGTGTGTTTTTCTGAACCAAGTTTCAGAGTGTCCATTTGTGTTGAGATCGAATGTACTGTGTCCTTTAAGTTTTCCTGAGTTTTTGCAAGTTGCGTAACCGAATCGGTAGATGCAACTGAGTCAATTTTAGCCCACAAGGTCTCATGATTTTCATGAACAATGGTTTGCAGTCCTTTTATGGCTGCTTCGTGATTCTGTAATGCATTTTCATGCCGCGAAAAAATTGGTTGAAATGCTCGCAAATTTGTGTTTTTACGTCATTACAGACTTTTTGACATTTCGATTCAATGTTATGTAACTCAGTAGTTAAATCTTCACGTGTTTGTTCAAGCGTGGTGTGAAGATTTTGTTCCATTGCGTCTAACTGTTGCTGTGTTAGTCTCTGGTGTTGTTCCATTGTGTCTAACTTTTGAAGATTTTGTTCCACTGTGTCCAACTTTTGCTGTGTTTGTCTCTGATTTTGTTCCATTGTGTCTAACTTTTCAAGCTTTTGTCCCATTTGTTGCATTAATTGTAATAACAATGCACTGGTGTCTGAAACATGTTCCTCAGTGCTTTTCGGCAGTGAATTTGC
Organism: Schistocerca serialis cubense; assembly: GCF_023864345.2. NCBI lineage: Eukaryota > Metazoa > Arthropoda > Insecta > Orthoptera > Acrididae > Schistocerca > Schistocerca serialis. The sequence goes on along the minus strand of NC_064643.1, from coordinate 735,745,840 downwards.
ACCGGCAACATTCACATTTTGACAAGCGGAAAATGTGTCTTGACTCATTCGAGAAAACGGTGAGGACGCAAAACCTGAATCTACAGTATTTGCAAAATTGTGTCCTGTCATTTCGGATTCCTGAGGCGAGCTGTTGCCGACCGATCGATCGATAATGCTTCCCTGTCCACTAATTGTTTCACTGTCTACACCATTGTTTGCAGCCCGCTCCATTTCCCTATGTACAATTACCAAATTACTACTTTGAACATCAGTTAATTCATTACTCGGTGGCGCTAACACACTGCTTTCATTTTCACTGTCATTTCTCAGTTTACTTTGGAGCCTAGTATTACGTTTTTCACGCGCCATTATTGTCACAGTATTTCACACGACAACACAGAAAAGCACAATTTTAAGAGCAAAAATAAGAGAACACATTAACATAGAACTGAAAATAATATCTAGTTAATTGCAGCTGCGAAATACTTGGTGCAAATCTACATGCACGCCACAACTGTTTTACTTTGCAACAATGAAAAACCACAACTACCAAGGAGATTCTCTCTACAATTACACAATAGCAATAAACAAAATCAACACTAATTACACAAACTACAAGAAAAAAATCAGAAGATTTAAGTGAGGTATCCTCGGCTAAGGGTCGACATATGAAACTTCCCCGTTTGAACAATTATACATGACTGTGCTTAAACTGACAAACAATATTTTGTTAGCGCAACGCAATCTGACTTTCAATAATCCCTACAAAAGAATGGGCCCTGACTAACATTAACCTATACGTTTCACAAATCACTTACCTCACAAAAATCTTGGTTACTCGAACTACTGCAGTACATCGAGCGCCACTACTGCCAGCTAAATAAAAGATTCAAACTACGGAAGGCACTAACTACTGATAGGGATAGTTAGCAAATGAAAGATATTAATAGAGAACAAACAATGTATTTACCTTAATAGTCATAATATATATAGCAGTTCATGACAAATTACAATACTCCGCCATCTCTCTCCCCACATCCACCACTGCCGGCGGCTCACCTCCAACTGCGTAACGCTACGCGCTGTTCACAGCCAGCTGCCTAACACTACAATGGCGGACAACAATGCAAAACTAGCCACAGACTGCACACAGCACAGCCAGTGATTTTCATACAGAGGTGGCGTTACCAATAAAAAAACTTAAACAGCCTACTTACAATCATACTGCATTTTACTCTCAGATGCATTGTAGATCTGCCGTCTAAGACAGTCCTGCAGAAATAAATTCAGGGAACTTAGTATCATGACAGTCCCTTCACTATACATATTCGAAGAATTGTACACATGAAACCAAATAGTGCTATCCAGCTGAATAGAGATAAACAAAATTACAATACCATAAATAGGAATAATCCATCTACACAGTATGCAGCTCAAGTTATCCGAAAAAGATCCAATAACTGCTTGGTGAATTTTAAGCTACAAATTGCCACCCAGAACAAAAATCCCTGAAAATACATCTGCTTTCAGAACCATATTAAAAGGTTGTATACTCAGCTTTGCCCTATACAGTTTAAATGAATACCTAGAAACTAAGCAGTAGAGAGGAACTTGTTCAAGCAGAGAGGCTGTCATAAGAAGTGTATCCATCCAAAAGTCAGTTAGCACGAATATATAATACATGTACTGTCTTATTTTATAAGAATGATCCTGCTAATGCTTGGGTTTTTTGTTTCAGGCTTCTTGAAAGGGATGATATTACAAAATGAGGCTACCAGAGTGTAAGACGTTAGAGAGTACTCAGTCCATGGTGTACTTTGCTGAAGTGTATATATATATATATATATATATATATATATATATATATATATATATATATATATATATATATATATGGGGTGTCTCGTTTATCTCGACCATCCAAAATAACTGTTTGTCCAAATGAGATTTTTACAAAATGTTTCAAGCTAATGTTCTTTAGCCATCAGGGGGACATCAATGACCATGATTGCCTTCGTTGTAGCTTTGTTTTTTACAAAGATATGAACAGCGGTATGACTTTTTTAAATGGCTCCCTGTATTTTTTATTCGGTAATTCATTTCCTCTCCTAAAGACCGATTCAGAAATGTATCGCAGTGTACCATTCACTGGAACCCAACGCTATTAATTACGTAACACAACATTGACTTGTTACAAATTAGAACACTTGCTGGTTGCCGGAAAACAAATGAAAACCAAGTAAAAACATAACACAAAACTGATTTTGACTCTCCTGGACCATTGCCCAGAAGTAGAACATTAAAATTTGTTCAGAGTGATGAAACTGGACACCGCCACATTGGTGCACTCGTTGAATGAAAGAATTATTTACTGCTTCCAGTGTTACCTGCTGCAGAGAATTACAAGAAATCACGACACGTTCCTGCATGTCCTCTGGAGTTGTTGGTATAACGCGATAGACAGAGACTGTAATGCATCTCCAAAGAACAAAGCGGAGAGGATTTAAATCAGGAGACCTAGCAAGCCAAATAACTGTTCCTCCTCGATCTATCCATCTGGCAGGACACCTTTGGTTCAGAACACGTCGTGCACGCAAGACATTATGTCCTGGATATCTATCATGTTGATACCACATAACGATTCTGGTTCTTAGTGGCACTTCATCCAGAAGAGGAGGAAGAATTCGTCTGAGGCAGGTGATATACGCTGTGCCGTTTAGTCTACCATTTATGACATAAGGGCCAATAATTGTAGTACCATGCACACCACACCAGACTTTAACTCTCCATTGACGCTGATGTTTCACCTGTCTAAGCCATCGTGCGTTGTCGCTGGATCAATAGTGCATGTTCCTTGTATTTACCTGTCCCTTGTTTGAGATGGAACATTCATCAGTAAATAGAACATCGGAGAAGTAGTTCGGGTTGGCGAGGATCTGCTGCTCTGCCCACTGACAGAACTGTTCAAGATTCTCGAAATCATTCCTATGCAATTCTTGATGTAGATGTACCTATTTGGTAAAGACGGAAACGGTGACGAGTAAGAATATGATGTACATTGGTTTTAGGAATGCCAATGTCGTGTTCAAGCTGTCGTGTGCTAACATGTGGATTCATAGCAAGGGAATTGAGAACAGTAACTTCTGTGCGAGTGCTACGATGATTGCTTTGTCGTGAGTCGATATTTCCCGTTTCCTGAAGCGTCGCAACAAGACGAGAAAATATCAGTCGGGAAGGTGGATTCTTGTAAGGACATCGCTCTCTGTACAATTCCGCAGCCTGCGTAGCTTTACGCCTATCTTCAATAGGATCAATAAAAGAAACATTATGTCGCTGCAGTTTGTAGGAAGGATAGCCTTTACTGTATGCCTACTCTACAGAATAGTATTTAAAAGGACTAAACTACTGTACTAAATGTACCTGTACATAAGAAAACGTTATTTCTGTTACTGTCCTGCTCACTTACATTCGCCATAGGTGACTAGCATTTCATCTTTCTCTTCGTTGGTGTACATTCTACTCACACAACTCTTCAACTGACGATGGTTGACGGAATGATGGGTGTGCATTCTACTTATTTTTACGTTTGTCCTCTGTCAACATCAGCACGTGGATGTGTTCCTTTACCCCAAGTACCTGCACTAAGCGCTGGGAGCGTCAACGTCAGTGTTGTGTTATGTAATTAATAACGTTGTGTTTCAGTGAACGGTACACTGTGATACATGTTTGAGTAGGTATTTAGGAGAGGAATTGAATTACCAAAAAAAATACAGGGTGCCATTTAAAAAAGTTATACTGCTGTTGATATCTTTGTAAAAACCATCGTGATGACTGGGTGTTGTTTGATGTCCTTAGGTTTGTTAGGTTTAAGTAGTTCTAAGTTCTAGGGGACTGATGACCATAGATGTTAAGTCCCATAGTGGTCAGCGCCATTTGAACCATTGTAAAAACCAAAACTACAACGAAGGCAATCAAGCTGGTTGATGACCCCCCTCTGACGGCTAAAGAACATTTGCTAGAAACATTCTGTAATTTGCATCTGGACAGACTTTATTTAGGGTGGTCAATATAAATAGGACACCCAGTATATATATTTTATATATATAAAGTTTAGATTAGATTAGATTTGCTTTCATTCTAATTGATCCGTAGTGAGAAGGTCCTCCAGGATGTAGAACATGCCCGAAAAACAACAGTACATGAGAAATATTTACAGCTCAAACAAATAAGTTCATTACCATTCCACAGGTCCTAAGTGGAATGATCGTCAATTTTTAATGAGCGCTATATGAAAGAATCATTTTAAAATACTAATTCACTGATTTTAAAATAAGATTTTTTTAAAATTTATTTATAGGGTAATAAACGCGTAATACAACTACTATAATACTTATTTAAGATGAACACATTACTGCACCGAAATTGTGCAGAAGTTATATTGTACTTATATATATAGACGCACACAAATCAGTTGGTTCTACTGAGAAATTCATCAATGGAGTAGAAGGAGTTGGCCACCAATAATTCCTTTATGCTTCCCATAAACTGAATTTCGTTGGTTGTTAAGCTTTCTATAGCTGCTAGCAAGTTATTGAAAATGTGTGTTCCTGAATAATGCACAACTTTTTGTACAAGACTAGGTGACTTTAAATCCTTGTGAAGATTATTCTTGTTTTTAGTATTGATTCCACGTATTGACCTGTTGGTTTGAAAGAGTGATATATTTTTAATGACAAATTTCATTAAAGAATAAATATATTGGGAAACAGGCTTCTGCAGGATGTTCTTGAGTTCACACCACATATAACTCTTACTGCACGTTTCTGTGGCCAGAATACTTTAGCTTGGCATGACGAATTACCCCAAAATATAATCCTATATGACTATATGGAATGAAAGTAAGCATAGTATGCCAGCTTTTTCATTTTTATATACCCTATGGCTGACACAAATCGCATTGTATATAGAGATTTACTAAGACGCTTCAGGAGATCTGTGGTATGCTTTTCCCAGTTTAATTTATTATCAAGCTATAATCCCAAGAATTTAACACTGTCCTCTTCTTCTATCTGCTTGTCATAATATCTTAGGCATATACTCGTGGAACACCCCTTACAAGTTCTGAACTGCATGTAGTTTGATTTTTCCAAGTTTAGTGACAAGGAATTGGCTAGGAACCAGTGATTAATGTCCACAAATATTTAATCAGCTGATCTTTCTAAGACTACACTTGATTTGCTATTTATTGCAATGTTTGTATCACCGGCAAACAAAACGAACTTGACATCTGGTAATGTTGCTGATGAAAGGTCATTGATATTCACAAGAAAAAGTAAGGTCCCTAAAATGGAACCTTGTGGGACCCCACATGTAATTAGTTCCCAGTTGGATAATGCCTGATAGTTTGATACATGTCTCTTTCCTAATAACACCCTTTGTTTCCTGCCAGAGACATAAGATTTGAGCCATTTTGCAGCATTTTCCGTTACACAATAATATTCTAATTTACTTAAAAGGATATTGAGATTTACATAGTCAAATGTCTTTTACAGGTCACAAAATGTACCAGTTGCCTGCAATTTTTTATCTAATGAATTAAGCACATTTTTACTGTAAGTGTAGATAGCCTTCTCAATATCAGAACCCTTTGGAAATCCGAACTTTGACAGTACGTTATTTGAGATAAGATGGTTATAAAGAGAATGCTGGCGAAAGTGAAATTGGACTGAAATTTGATGCTATTTCTTTACCTCCCTTCTTAAACAATGGCTTAACTTCAGCATATTTTAACCATTCAGGAAATATTCCACTGATAAATGACTGGTTACGCAGATAGATTAATATGTTACTTAACTCATAATCACATTCTCTAATTAGCTTAGTTGATATTTCATCATACCCACTAGATGTTTTTGATTTTAAACATTTTATGAAGGACATTATTTCTGCTGGGGTAGTGAGGGTCAAATTCTTATTATCGAAGTTAATTGAAATGTCTGGTCTGAGATATTTCATAGCAGCATCTACAGAACCTGACAATGCCATCTTTTCAGTAACAGTTATGAAATGTTTGTTAAAGAGTTCTGCAATACCATACACATCTGTTACCTATGTATCGTTTACTCTTAATGCTATTTGCTCCTCTTCATGCGTCGTTCTACCGGTCTCCTCCTTCACTATATCCCATATTGTCTTCATTTCGTTGTCTGATATGACTATCTTTTCCTTGTAATATCTTTGCTTTGATGTCCATATTAGTCTTTCATATTTTGCAGTATTTCTTGTAATGTGGTACATCATCAACATTGGAACTATTTCGGATTGAAATATTCCTTGAGTAATCCATGGCTTCTTTGTAGACTTTGCTCTAACCCTGGTAAGTTTTGGGGGAAACAGTGTTCGAATAAGGTAAGCACTTTATTAGCAAAAGTGTTATATTTTTCGTTCATGCCATGAGCACTGTAAACATCAGTCCAGTGAATGTCTCTGAGGAGTGGCCTAAAATAGTCAATCTTTGCCTTATTGATTACCCTCTTGAGCTCAGATTTAAGAGATTTTATATCCCGTTCAGTGTTAACATTTAACAGAAGGATGTGCATGTCATATGTCATGATCTGAGGGACCATTGACTATTGGTTTTGTAATATAATTTTGTTCATTGGACTTTTCTATAAATATATTATGAATGGCTGTTTGTGAGCAATTGGCTACCCTAGTAGGGAACTTTACAGTGGAATTAAGTTGAATGATAGTGTTACTAACTCAAATAAGTTCTTATTGGAAGAGTCGTTAGGGAAATATACATTTAAATCACCAGCAACCACTGTTTCTTTGTTTTTGGTTGTTAAATTGGCCAGTATAGCTTCAAGGTGGTTTACAAACGGATTAAAGTGTCCTGCAGGTGCTCGATATACACTTAATATTATGAAGGATTTTTTGTGAAATTCTACTTCTGTTGCACATGCTTCCACATGCTGTTCTAGGCAAAATTAATGAATGGCTACGTTCTTAAATTTATGACATCTCATGATGAATGTGGCAACTCCTCCTTTTTCCATTTCTGACCTACAAAAGTGACACATCCAGTGAAAATTGTCTCCAGATGAATTAAGAAATAAATAAATGCATACGTTGTAGGGAAGACAAATGGTCGTCGACTTTGGTTTAGCTTGTATCCAAAGGAGAGCGTGCACAATACACTGGAGGGTTTGGTATCCTCAGCTGGTCAGATTAAAGGAAGACCTCGAAAGAATTTTGACTCAAATGGGAATCCCTGGAGGGTAGACTATATTGTTTTTTCACGAACCATTATTTGAAAGTTTACAGAACTGACATTTCCAACTGCCTGCAGAACAATTCTGCTGACCCTGATGATCTTCTCGCGTAATAACGACGAAGACAAGAGAAATGAGGGCGTAATAACGACGAAGACAAGAGAAATCAGGGCTCATACTGATGCATATAGGAAAGAAAGCAAACGACTATAATGGTAGTGGTAAAGGGACTCTCCAAAATGTACTGCGTTGCGGCCTGACGAATACGGGAGTAAGTGTAGACTGTGCTGTATACAGATATAGTGCATGACGTCAGAAGTTCCATAACACTAATCACTGATAATGCAGTTGTACATGGAGAAGGCGCAAGGCTAGAAACCTGTGGGGAACGCAGGAAAACCTCCAGAGAATCGATTTCTCCTGATGCCTGCACTTTGCAGCTGACCACAAAAAAGTAATTAAATGAATAAAAAGAAAATAAATAAAAAAATTGAAAAGAGTGTGGCGATACACACATAATTTGGTGTGATTGCAGTGTTTCTGAATGAGCGTTGGGCACCGTCACATCCGTTATCAGCGTATGGGTTGACACATGGCGATACAGGCGAAAATACAGGTGCAATTACCTCTTACAAAAAACATAACAGCCTTCGAATACGTAATAATCGTCTTATCAGGCAAACTAACGGTATTTTCCGAGGAGGAGCGGAAGGCACGACTCGTATTGCATCGGGGAGCGGCGTTATCTCGTGATTATTTGACAGCAGTGGTGTGACCGCACGCAATGCCGGCAGGTGTGCGCGCTTCAGACGAGCGTGCTTCCAGCACAGTGCGGTCAGTGGTTGCTACTCTGACTGATTCCTAGTAAATCTGTCGAACCTGAGCTATTTGTTTGTAACTTACACATGTTGTTGTGGCTATCTTGGTTCATATATATATATATATATATATATATATATATATATATATATATATATATATATATATATAATTCTTTTGTGAAAGCCAAGATCGTTTGGTATGAAGATCTTCATTCCAAATACTAGTTAGGACAGAACCGTGCTGTGATCTTCAGACTGGCACTACAATTTGAATGTATGTTCACATACAAGTGTCGTCGGCATCTTGAGAACAAATGTATTTACACTTTGTTGTCAAAACGTCGACGACACATGTATGTGAAGATATACGCACAGTGTAATGCCAATCTGACGAAGACAGCACGGTTCTGTAGAAACCGGTAATTGGAATAAAGGCCTTAAAATCAAGCGATCGTAGCTTCATAACAAATATCCATTTGTATACATCCATTTGTATACTATCCTACACACGAGACGTTGCAGCGCGACTGCGTTAAGAAGAAACACCTCTGGTATTCGTAGCTATGCCATTTTAACGATGTCTCATGTGTGACCTGTAGTTAATTTGTGTAGTGGAAAGAATGTACTTGATATTATCTGCTGTAGCCACTGTTTTTGATATAGTACTGGACTGTACATTGCGTCAGTGTAGAGAGGAAACAGGATGGTTGATGTCCTATGCGTAGTTTGGTAGTTTGCGGATGCCGGCAGTGTGGAATGACTTTAAAGTCAGTATCGCCATCAGACTGTTATTTATTTGCAGTGTTACATTTACACGATCATGATTTCGTCTTCAAAGTACCTTTATCAAGTGTTTGAGTGTTACAGAGTGCCTAAGATTTCATACTGTCGTATTTAAAATGCAACACTGCAAATAAAAAACAGTCTAATGGCGGTACTGACATTAAAGAAATATATTATGACCGTGGCCCCACATTATGAAAAAAATTATTAAGTGTGGAATGAATTTATGGCCTATATTATCACTGGCTACACATTCACTGTGAAGATAATGGTAGAGTATTTGTTTCATTTTATAAACTTGGAAATAAAATATCACAGATTAACAGGGTAATAAACCAGGGCGGGTGGAAGAAGGAGCTGCTCTCAACGTGCATATGGTACGTGTATGAAATACTGTTCCGAAGTTTTCATTACGTGTTCATCTGAGTAACTGTTTTATGCTATATAGGGATACTAAATTATGAAGTAAATTATTGCAGAATAACCGGATAGTAACCAATAGCACACAACTCGAAATTTTTTGTAATTCAAATGATCTATACATCTATTTTGGGTTAGCTCTGGAGTAAGAAATGTTAATTTAGCTATGCCTTGTACCCTGTGTTTGGTCGTCTGGGAAGAGGGGTAGGTGGTATGGTGTTTCCTGAAGCATCACTACAGTACACAAAGCACAACTGCGGCATCTGATGGATGTATGACTGGGTAAGTAGTGGGAAAGTGGTAAGTTGTGCAAATAAATTGATTGCAGCACCACCTACGGCTTTCCCTCCATATGGTAAAAAATAGTAGTAATGAGTGTAAGAGGTTATTAATTACATTGATTGGGTAATAAATAGTGCTGATAAAAGTAAAAGGTTATCGATTTTACGACACACAGTTGTCCAAGAGATATGGGCAACAGCGCACACATAGTCCTTGATTGGAGGACAAATCGGTCAACCACGCCTGCTGAGCTCATTGCTATAGCCAACAGAAACACTAATGTTTGAATTCCCTCCGTTTTTATGCCACTGAATTTTCAGAAACGGTTGGAGTTGGATAGGGAGGGTGCAATTTGGCCTTCGACCTTTGGAGAGATCTGTCATAATACAGACTTCGTTAGTAAAAGACTTGTTCCACTACTATTGCTAAATACAACATGCTCTAATTAATAAAAATTGTGCATATTTATCAGAACGATGATTTCCGCGCACACACACACACACACACACACACCAACACACATACTTATTACTACAAAGGTAGCATACTGTACCCTGAACCATACTCTGTTCATCAGTTTTTTAAAGATATACTTTTTATCCTTATTGATTGATTAATTGGTTAAATGAAGTAATTAAATATTAATTTGAAGTGTTGTGAATATATTTGTCACTTAGGCACATGAAGGAGCTTCTACTTCTGTAAAACGTGACACCACCATCGAATAGAAGTGAAAGTGTCACTTCTATTAAGCTGACCACATTCATTACAAATTCTTTTTTAAAATGTTTTCTACACCATTTATGTTGAGTGTGTGTGCATAGAGTTTACATTTCAATTACATGTTGCGTTTAGGTGGTCTGAGAAAAATGGGTGGAGCGTAGTGCTATTCTCACCATGTAAATAGTATTTGTACTTTAAATAGTAGTCTAATTTCTTTATTTTATGTATACTGCAGGGCTTAGGAGAAGTGTAAAGGGGATGTTTTGGCCGCTCTTGGTCATTCTGCCCCTACCGAGCAAAGAGATAACTTGGTTGTGAAGGTCTGTTCGAGTAATTTGAGCTTGTAAGGCGACAGGTTTTGGTTTATAACTGGCCGCGTGTTACATCAGTATCTCTGGTAAATTTAATAAATTCGCTTATAAGCATGACATCAGTGCTTAGTTTTGCCACAAAACATTTAAAAGCTAATGCAGGCCCCACAGAAGATTAATACTATTCACACAGTCCAATACTACCACAATTTTCAGTAGAGAGAGAGAAACAGAGAGAAACCCTAAAAAATAGAAAGGTACGCACAGCAGTTAATAACGTCTGTACGTCTATACATCCGATAGCTACAGCGTTCCATTTTCTTTGTGGTTTATAGCTCTGGTCCGTTCGTTATACGACCCACTAGATAAACGGGGAAGCCGTATTCTTTATTATATTATTTTACAGTCACAATCCGTGTTTACTGTCCTTTTGGGGCCCTTTGTCACATAACACTGCTTTACCCTGTTGCATTATTTTTCTTAAATCTGGGTCACGAGTTTTCCCCAGTCCCCTACTTAGAGAAAATCGTGTCGTAACGGTTAACCCCTATGCTTTCTTCTCTTCCATTGCAAAAAGGATAGATAACATTTTCTTTTTCGCCACTTCTCGAATTAACGTTATATTGCGCTATTTTTCAAGAATCACAATACCTTCTGGAAAAATGTATCAAAAATGTATTTTCGTATTCAGCGAAATAGCTGTTTAACTCTTTTCCGTGTTTACTTCAGTAGCTGGCGGTTAATGAAATACGTTCTCCAGTTTTTGTTTCATATAAATTATTTGGTTGTTTATTCTAAACTGAGGACGTTGTTGATCAGAGTCAACACGTTTGTGTGTTGACGTATATCTAGCAAGGTAAGTATTGCAATTTCTCCTGCACGTTAATGAGAATCGTAACTACGTTTGATGTATCCAGTTGGTGGACGTCCTTATGAATGAAGAACACACTGTTTTTCATACTGTTTGCTTCGTATTCAGTAACATCGGTTTGGCAGCATGTTGGGAAGCAAGTACGACACCACACTCGCTACACATGTGTAAACTAATACCGTCGTAATAGACAGCGGGTTTCCCTCTTCCTCCTTGATAAAGTCAGCATATGTTACAGTGCAGTACGGGCCGGCAGCAAGTGCTCCGTAATACGCCACTTAAGTCCTTGCAATAAATAGGCAACTGCATCAAAATACAGGCTATATGTTATATTTTTCGTGAAATAATATTCGCTGGAACTGACGCCAATTTATTCAGTAGTTTTCGAAAATTCAGGTATTAACAGACAGCGATTGCACAACAATCCAATGAAATCACTGCAATTTTCACGTATAAAAATACATTCCTTATGGTACCGCATTTTTTTGTTTTACTTTAATCGAATTTTTGTGTTGTTACCCACATTTTCATATGTAAATATACACACCGTCAAACAGCGTAACGTATTTACAAATTTTCTTACTTTTAGTTTCAAAGTTACCTTAAATCTACATATTTTCTAAATAAATAAATAAAGCTATTCATCGTCTACATCAATGCTTTAGCAGTGGAATTTCTAAAAACCTCTCTTTATACTATGTGTACAGTTAAGATCATTACCCTCTTCAAATTTCAAGTTTTAACCCTAGCAGTTTGGGCTCGGCGATGATAAGCTCGCGATTCAGTGAGGCCCTATTTCACCACCTTACGCGTTGAATTTTCAAAAACATTCGAACATGTGTAACTTATTTCCTACCGAGGAGACGAATACATATCTCCACTGATGCAACTTTCAAAATTCTTTACTAGCTGCTTAATAATGACCTATTTAAAAGAATCTTTCGCCCTCTGTTTCAACTCTGTAAGGGGTCAGTTTCCAAATAAATGCTGAAGCATGTAGTTTTTTATTTCTAACCAAGGAACCAAATAAACAGTTTTCCAGAAACCTGGTTATCAAGGGAAGGCAGGATTCGGTTACGATTGTGGACGGGGTCGTAATCTGTTACTGTTGGTTGTCTTTTACAGTGACACACATTTATTTTTAGAACAGTAATTTCAGACACAACAATAAATAAAAAAATATCACATATTGCTAATTAAGTAGTAAACAACTATGTAAATCATAGTGATTTCAGTGCCTTACAATTTAGCGAATCACCATAACATACAGGTGCAGATAATGTTAAAAAAATTACAAGCCAATGTGATCACAGCTGAAGGCCTTAGGCGGCAAGAATGGCAATAAATTATGAATGTTTCAAAACTAGCCGCAATTACGACTTACAGGCACTGAAATATTAAAAAGTAAGTGACCACAAACACAGCAGAAGCTATCAGACGCCATGAATGGCAGTAAATAAGGTTTTAAGGTGTACTGCTAAAATGCTAATATCGAATAATTTTTTTCAAAGCAGATGACCACAATCAAGGCTGAACACCTTACACACCAGGAATGGCAATTATACAAAAAAATTAGACACCTACTGTAAAACAGCAAAATACAAGTAAAGGTAAACTGAAAGAAGCAAGCAACTGACCAGCAAACGTGTGAAATATGGCGATAATAACCCCCATTACGGTAGGTGGAAGGCAATGGCAAACCACCTTCGCTAGGATCTTGCCTAATACGGCGGTGTGCTTTTCGCGCATAGTTCCCTACGCTCCTCGGAGTCTGGGACTTCAACATCCTCATCATCAACCATATAACACCATCCTTACACTGCTAGATTTATTCCAGAACGCGACCAGAACCATTAATTAAACATAAATAACCTTTAATGTAGGCATTCCAAGGCATTGTAATAAATAATACAATAATAAAACACAAGGACCAGTCTCAGACAGTGGTCCAGGAATCTACATCTGAGAACGACCGGCAACAAACACTTTCGCGAGCGATGAGATAGGAAGCAAAGAAATGTATTCACATCACAAGATGGTAGCTCAGACTAGTGGCAGTGTATCGAGTGGCTAATGATAATCTTGCTGAAGCTACCTGATATCCAATAAACCAAATGCAAGAATGGAACAACACACCAAAGCTGGAACTGGCGGACTGCACTACACAACCCGGAATACTGTGCTTAGAGCACCCGGAACGTGGAAGGAATCACTACCACCAGAATTTAACAGGTACTACAGAACTTCTTCACTTTTCACTGCGGATATCAATGCTATGAGCGATCTTACGATTGATATCTTTTCACCTTGAATTTTAATTCCATTCCTGAAACTTTGTTTTATTTCAGTTATTGCTTCTTCGATATACAAATTGAACAGTTGCGGCAGAAGATTAAGTCCTTGTCTTACTCCCTTTTTAATCCGTGAGAAAAAACAAGAGACTAACAATAATTTTAAAATACAAAAGAATTCACACAGGACTTTCACAACTTATATGCTACAACTTAAAGCGCTTTCAATATCGTCCTCTACATTTTTACAGCTTCGCCTCGGCTATTGCAAACAGAAAATTCCTCCAATTCGAGTAGATATTTGAAACAACTCCATTTCACAGCCAATATTTCACTGCTGCATTAATAAAACCGAAACAGCACTGATTGGCATTTTGGATGCAAGTTGTTTGTATCATGAGTAATACAATATTAATGTAGCTATGTGTCACCTTCTTATACTAGAACACCAACAGTTGTATGTTGTAAATACACTCGTAACTAGCGTACTCTTTGGAAACAAGTATATGTTCGGTATCGACGAAGCACCCTCTCCGAAGCGACTGTAATATTCTCTCGTTCACATCTGTAGACGATTTTAGGCCACCATTTGTTTTACATGTGAGAGTTAAATATCTTTGAGCATTAAACAATAGCTTTCAAAAAATGTGTCAATTGCTCTGAGCACTATGTCACTTAACATCTGAGGTAATCAGTCCCCTAGAACTCAGAACTACTTAAACCTAACCAACCTAAGGACATCACACTCAACCACGCCCGAGGCAGGATTCGAACCTGCGACCGTAGCAGTCGCACGGTTCCAGACTGAAGCTTCTAGAGCTGCTCGGCCAACTCGGCTTACACTATTGGCTCTGAGCGCTATGGGACTTTACATCTTACATCTTAACAGCTTACAATCAAGAAAGCTGTAAAAGCTACACCCTTTGCGGGGCAGCAGGGGCAAAGCGAGGAAACGTACTCTGTTGTTACATACACTAACCCCCAGGCCAGGTAACTGGGGCGTTACCGGCCACCAGACAGGAAAAATACCCTTGGTTGAACTTAATGAATTGTAACAAGCTGAACGCAGTAAATAATAATAAGAAGTCGGGGAAAGCTAATCAGATCTGATTTGCCCAAACAGTCCACTCACTGCTCTTCGCCCCGGTGACACTACGAGCAGCAACACGAACCCAAGTCACTGGAGAATCGCGAGATGTCACAATGGTGGAGGTTTCTCTACCTAAATTGAAATGCACTCATCTTAAAGCCTGCCGAATCTAGTTTCCAACATGGTCTTGCACCCTCCACACCGCAGCCCTTCCATGCGGCAGTCCATGCGCGCCGCCAGCGGTCCCGGCGTGTTGGCGCACTGCACGGACCTGGCTCTCCCTGAGTCCGCAACCGAACTGCCACACTCACACGACTTGGAAAAACAACTACGTCGCCCCAAAGATAGGGCAACAGTTACTAGATATCGATAACCGCCACTAGCGGACAGGCAACGCTTACGAAACGAGTGGCGTCAGTCAAGACGAGATGAAGACAAACAACAGCAACCATGCCAAAGGATACGGTCTGGTCTCCAACAGAGGGCGGAAACCAACAAACAACACCATCGCGAGCCGCAGAACAGCTCATTCTTGCAGCAAAATTACCTTAATAGCGACATATTTAAAACAAAGTTCCATCAACCGTTTCACCCACTTAAGCGTTATGTTCCTGAAAATCCCTTCTTAAACAACATCTAAAGTATGAAGTGAAGACCTTCTTCAAATTTCTGATTTCTGTCTTTAGCGGTTTCGGCAGGGGTATGGTGAGTGAGTCTGTCGGTCCGACAATCAGTCGGTCAGTCAGGATTTTCAGCTTATATACAGAGATGAATGAAGACATTTCCGGCTGATATTGTTGATGAAATCTTCTCGGGCTCTTCGGTGCAGCCATCTGGACGGAAACCCAATAACATCTCACCAACATACATGAAATCTTAGCTTAATATGTTACATTTTCTACATCTACATCTACATCCATACTCCGCAAGCCACCTGACGGTGTGTGGCGGAGGGTACTTTGAGCACCTCTATCGGTTCTTCCCCCTATTCCAGTCTCGTATTGTTCGTTGAAAGAAATATTGTCGGTATGCCTCTGTGTGGGCTCTAATTTCTCTGATTTTATCCTCATGGTCGCTTCGCGAGATATACATAGGAGGGACTAATATACTTATTGACTCCTCGGTGAAGGTATGTTCTCGAAACTTCAACAAAAGCCCATACCGAGCCAATGAGCGTCTCTCCTGGAGAGTCTTCCACTGGAGTTTATCTATGGTCTGCGTAACGCTTTCGCGATTACTGAATGATCCTGTAACGAAGCGCGCTGCTCTCCGTTGGATCTTCTCTATCTCTTCTACCAACCCTATCTGGTACGGATCCCACACTGCTGAGCAGTATTCAAGCAGTGGGCGAACAACCGTACTGTAAACTACTTCCTTTGTTTTCGTATTGCTTTTCCTTAGGATTATTCTTGCAAGTACGTTGCCGCACATACTACCACGCCGACACACGAGCTCTTGTATTTAATTTTTACGTGCGCAGAATTGTCTCTTGGCAATAAAAATAAATCACAATGTGGAGAAGGCCTCTTATAGCTCAGTAGAGCCCTATAGTCCGAAGAAGAAACAGCTGACTGGGATAACATTATGAAAGTTTCTGCTCGCTTTTTCTTGCATGTCCTGTTTTGTGAGGAATACGTGTTTCTGGCAATGTTTCTTGCACAGTACCCGATTCGGCGCATGAAATAATAAATTTCTAGTGACTTAGCATAGAGACCTGTAAAGACTGGAAAAAAACTCGTTTAGTAGCTATCATTTGATCCTGCAGAGTCAATACCTAAGTCGCTATTTTCGAAAAAAAAAAGCTTAGTGTAGAAAGAGGAATTTATACAAAAACGTATTCTACTTTTAGGTTACTTACTCTAATATGTAAAAGTATTAATTCCATGATTCAAAACTTGAAGAATCTGGCGAGTACAATACACAAAGGCTGTCAGTGTTGGAAAGAGAGCTGTTCCCTTCCTATATAGGGTGCAAACGCGTCATTAACAGATCTGTGGCAACGGTGCTGTTTCACCAGAATAACTGCAAGATAAATCTACTGCCAAGATTCCGGACCATCGGTTCAACCAATGTCAACCTCCTTAACAGCAGTCAAATGTGCCTAATATATTGTGTAGGAGAGAATTTATGTCGCTTTATATTCACAAAAATCAGGCAATAGAGGATATTAATAATAGGTCTCCAAGAGAAGACTATTGTTTTATTCGCAAGAATGCTAAACTCTCACATGTAAAACAATTGGTGGCCGAAAATTTTCTACACATGTGAACGAGAGAATTTGACAGTCGTTTCAGAGAGAGTGAGTCGTCGATACCTAACATAAACTTGTTTCCGAAGTGTACTCTAGTTACGAGTGTATTTACAACATAGAACTGCTTGTGTTCTAGTATAAGGAGCTGATACATAGCTACATTAAAAATGTATTTCTCATGATATACACAACTCGCATCCAAAATGCCGATCAGTGCTGTTTCGGTTTTATTAATGCATCAGTGAAATCTTGGCTGTAAAATGGAGTTGTTTCAAATATCTACTCAAAAAGGAGGAAATTACTGTTTGCAGTAGACGATGCTGTAAAAATGTAGAGGACGATACAGAAAGCGCTTGAAGTTGTAGTATTTACGCAGTATAATTTGTGAAAGTCCTTTATAAGTTCTTCTGTATTTTAAAATTATTGGTTGTGCCTTGTTTTTTCTCACGGATTAAAAAGGGCGTAAGACAAGGACATAGTCTTCTGCCCCATCTGTTCAATCTGTACATCAAAGAAGCGATCACTGAAATAAAACAAAGTTTCAGGAATGGAATTAAAATTCAAGGTGAAAAGATTTCAATAGTAAGATCGCTCATAACATTGATGTCCTCAGTGAAAGTGAAGGAGAACTGAAGTACCTGTTGAATGTAATTACAAGGTTAATGAGTGCAATATGTGGGTTGAGAGTAAACCGAATAAACATAGGTAATGACAAGTGACAGAAATCAGAACAGTGAGAAACCAAACATTACAAAGTAAATTAAATTAAGGTATTCTGCTGTTAGGAGGCACAATAATCCGTGGCGAACGGAACACGGAAGACATAAAAAGCAGACTAACAGTGACAAAAGAGAGAGCATTCCTGGCCATGGGAATTCTAGTAGTATAAAATATAGAACCTAATGTCGGGAAGAAATTTCTGAGAATGTTCGTTTGTAATGCAGGATTGTATGGTAGTGAAACATGGACTGTGGAAAAACCGGTAAAAAAAGACATGAAACATTTGAAGTTTTTGCTACAGAAGAATGTTGAAAATTAGATTGATTAGGTAAGAAATGAGAGGGTTTTCTGCAGAATCGTAGTGGAAACTAATATATGGAAGACAGTGACAAGATGAAGGGACAGGATTGTTGAACATCAGTGAAGGCATCAATTAACAACTTCCATGGTACTAGCGGGAGCTCCATATGGTAAAAATTGTAGTGGAAGACAGAGACTGGAATACATTCAGCAAATAACTGAGGACGCAGGTTGCAAGTGCATACCGAGATGAAGAGGTTGGCACAGGAGAGGAATTCGTTGCCAGCTGCAATAAAACAGTCAGAAGACTGATGACTAAAGAAAATTTAAAATAAATAAAATAAAAGTCCTGTCTAATTGTTTTACTCTGTACAGCATCTTCTGCATCCTGAAGACTTCATGTGGACCTTGTCAGCCTTTTCATTTCATCATTTGAAGTACTAACTATTAAAATATTAGTAACAAGTTCTTGCTAAATTTTAGAAAAAACCGCTGAAATTCTGAAGAGTGAGTAATCATATGAACAATAATATAATTACATATCTTATGTTGCGCTTAATAATGGAAGACAGATTGAAGGGAAATCAGGACATGTTCCACGAGTATGGATACTTAGAGACAGCCTTCGGTAATGAACGAGGCAATAAGATATTCACCATCTATGTCCAAGTTGCGGCTTAAGAACCGAGAGTAACCAACAATTTCTGTCCAGTACATAACGAAAGTGGAAGTAATATAAGTGGCAGCTCAAGGAAGACACATCCTTTACAAAAAATGGGTAACGGAAGATTACAACTTACCACTTCAGCTGTTGAAGTTGGGAGTCGAACAAATTACGAAGAAAAGTGAAATAAATTTGTCAAAATGAATGAAAGTGTGTGTCAGCCAGATACAAATTTAAATTATTACAGGTTGACAACAACATTTTCCCCAGAAATAAGGAAGGCCAAGGAGACCCACTGAAACGGATGGAGAGCTAAGCGCAGAGAAAATATTTAAAGTAAGATGAACGTGCCAAATAGTAGGCCTAGTAGAGAGAATAACGAAATCCTTAACATCAGAGCTGAGAAAAAGATGCAAGTCGAAGATGCGAAACATAATTCTTTCATTGCCGGAGCACCGTTATTCGGGAAGGCTTGAACAATTAGTCTGGCACCGGCAAATAAAGTCGTCTTTAGCAGAAGAGCTCACCGGCTATACTATGTTGACACTGAAACGAGGAAGAAGTTACTCATTGTGAAAGTCTAGAGCACAACATTACATGGAAGCGAAGCGTGGACCGTCGGAAACCCTCAGAATAAAAAACAAAACAAAACTTTAATCCATTGTGGATGTGGAACACTGAGACTGTAATATAAAAATGTATTCATAAATTACCACCACCATTCTCCTTTTTAAGTAGATGTGTGTAAGTAAAGCAGGATCGATTTCGAGCTGCCCAGAAGCTCATCATGAGATGGTACGTGTATACATTCAGCACTTTTTTATTGTAGCTTAGTGAGGTTTGTTGTTTATCTGTGGCAACATAGAAAACGAGACCAAATAAGCGCTACGTGTTGTACAGTTTCACGTGATATTTACAATATAAGTTCTACTTAAAGGCACTACTTACACTTAATGGATTCAGCAGATGTATGTTTATGTGTAGCACTTTGGAAAACATTAGTTACGTTTTAGCATTGATTTCACACACTAAAATTAACAAACTTTGCCACAGACACCAATTTACACCTTTTAGGAATGGTATACAAATCAAAGAGTGTGATTAAACCACAGGCTGAAAGTTTTCTTGTTAGACCAAAGACGTTGTTGCTTAACACTCATATCGATATAGGTTATAACTTACTTACAGGGAATATGTATGCCAAATTAATTTAAAGCAGTATATTTTTTGCACTGGTGAAGATTGTATCTTTCTTACAGGAAATATATAAGCCAAGTCAACTGAAATTGGTAACAACTGAGCTCCTAATTAATATGTCCAATTTACAAGTTATATGAAATAAGATTTATTGTAACAGAAATATCATCAAAAATAAATCCAGATTTATTGTAACAGAAATATCATCTAAGAATATAATTTCACACCCCTTTTAAAATGCACATATTAATTTGCGGCTCTGTCTTTACTAATTTAAGTTAAATTGGCATTTATATTTCCTGTAAGACTGACAGAGGATGTACCTGTGGTCTAGGGGTAGCGTCTTTGATTCATAATCAAAAACATCTTCGGTCCCGGGTTCGATCCGCGCCACTGTCTAAATTTTGATAAATAATCAGCATTGGTGGCCGAAGACTTCCGGCATAAGAAGTCAGCCTCATTCTGCCAACGGCCTTGTCAAAGATGGCGGAGGAGCGGATAGAGGTTCAGAGCACTCTCTTGTCCTAGGGGTGGGAAATTGCCCCTAAAGGCGGAAGAATCAGCAATGATCAACGACATGAGGATGCAGAAGGCAATGGAAACCACTGCATTAAAGACACGTAACGTGTATCCACAGGATATGTGGCCTGTAATTGAAGAAGTGTCATGATGATCTCACCATTGGCAAAAGATTCTGGAATAGTCCCCCATTCGGATCTCCGGGAGGGGACTGCCAAGGGGGAGGTTACCATGAGAAAAATATTGAATAATCTACGAAAGGATAACGTTCTACGAGTCGGGGCGTGGAATGTCAGAGGCTTGAACGTGGTAGGGAAACTAGAATATCTGAAAAGGGAAATGCAAAGGCTCAATCTAGATATAGTAGGGATCAGTGAAGTGAAGTGGAAGGAAGACAAGGATTTCTGGTCAGATGAGTATCGGGTAATATCAACAGCAGCAGAAAATGGTATAACAGGTGTAGGATTCGTTATGAATAGGAAGGTAGGGCAGAGGGTGTGTTACTGTGAACAGTTCAGTGACTGGGTTGTTCTAATCAGAATCGACAGCAAACCAACACCGACAACGATAGTTCAGGAATACATGCCGACGTCGCAAGCTGAAGATGAACAGATAGAGAAAGTGTATGAGGATATTGAAAGGGTAATGCAGTATGTAAAGGGGGACGAATATCTATTAGTCATGGGCGACTGTAATGCAATTGTAGGGGAAGGAGTAGAAGAAAAGTTTACAGGAGAATATGGGCTTGGGACAAGGAATGAAAGAGGAGAAAGACTAATTGAGTTCTGTAACAAGTTTCATCTTTTAATAGCGAATACCCTGTTGAAGAATCACAAGAGGAGGAGGTATACTTGGAAAAGGCCGGGAGATACGGGAAGATTTCAATTAGATTACATCATGGTCAGACAGAGATTCCGAAATCAGATACTGGATTGTAAGGTGTAGCCAGGAGCAGATATTGACTCAGATCACAATATAGTAGTGATGAAGAGTAGGCTGAAGTTCTAGACATTAGTCAGGAAGAATCAATACGCAAAGAAGTGGGATACGGAAGTACTAAGGAATGGCGAGATACGTTTGAAGTTCTCTAACGCTATAGATACAGCAATAAGGAATAGCACAGTAGGCAGAATAGTTGAAGAGGAATGGTCATCTCTAAAAAGGGCCATCACGTGAGTTGGGAAGGGAAACATAGGTACAAAGAAGCTAGCTGCGAAGAAACCATGGGTGACAGAAGAATTACTTCAGTTCATTGATGAAAGGAGGAAGTACAAACATGTTCCGGGAAAATCAGGGATACAGAAATACAAGTCGCAGAGGAATGAAATAAATAGGAAGTGCAGGGAAGCTAAGACGAAATGGATGCAGGAAAAATGTGAAGACATCGAAAAAGATATGATTGTCGGAAGGACAGACTCAGCATACAGGAAAGTCAAAACAACATTTGGTGACATTAAAAGCAACGGTGCTAACATTAAGGGTGCAACAGGAATTTCAGTGTTAAATGCAGAGGAGAGAGCAGATAGGTGGAAAGAATACATTGAAAGCCTCTATGAGGGTGAAGATTTGTCTGATGTGATAGAAGAAGAAACAGGAGTCGATTTAGAAGAGATAGGGGATCCAGTATTAGAATCGGAATTTAAAAGAGCTTTGGAGGACTTACGGTCAAATAAGGCAGAAGGGATTGATAAGATTCCATCAGAATTTCTAAAATCATTGGGGGAAGTGGCAACAAAACGACTATTCACGTTGGCGTGTAGAATATATGAGTCTGGCGATATACCATCCGACCTTCGGAAAAGCATCATCCACACAATTCCGAAGACGGCAAGTGCTGACAAGTGCGAGAATCATCGCACAATCAGCTTAACAGCTCACGCATCGAAGCTGCTTACAAGAATAATATACAGAAGAATGGAAAAGAAAATTGAGAATGTGCTAGGTGACGATCAGTTTGGCTTTAGGAAAAGTAAAGGGACGAGAGAGGCAATTCTAACGTTACGGTTAATAATGGAAGCAAGGCTAAAGAAAATACAAGACACTTTCATAGGATTTGTCGACCTGGAAAAAGCGTTCGACAATATAAAATGGTGCAAGCTGTTCGAGATTCTGAAAACAGTAGGGGTAAGCTATAGGGAGAGATGGGTCATATACAATATGTACAACAACCAAGAGGGAATAATAAGAGTGGACGATCAAGAACGAAGTGCTCGTATTAAGAAGGGTGTAAGACAAGGGCAAGGCTGTAGCCTTTCGCCCCTACTCTTCAGTCTGTACATCGAGTAAGCAATGATGGAAATAAAAGAAAGGTTCAGGAGTGGAATTAAAATACAAGGTGAAAGGATATCAATGATACTATTCGCTGATGACATTGCTATCCTGAGTGAAAGTGAAGAAGAATTAAATTATCTGCTGAACGAAATGAACAGTCTAATGAGTACACAGTATGGTTTGAGAGTAAATCGGAGAAAGACGAAGATAATGAGAAGTAGTAGAAATGAGAACAGCGAGAAACTTAACATCAGGATTGATGGTCACGAAGTCAATGAAGTTAAGGAATTCTGCTACCTAGGCAGTTAAATAACCAATGACGGACGGAGCAAGGAGGACATCAAAAGCAGACTCGCTATGGCAAAAAAGGCGTTTATGGCAAAGAGAAGTCTACTAATATCAAATACCGGCCTTAATTTGAGGAAGAAATTTCTGAGGATGTACGTCTGGAGTACAGCATTGTATGGTAGTGAAACGTTGACTGTGGGAAAACCGGAACAGTAGAGAAACGAAGCATTTGAAATGTGGTGCTATAGACGAATGTTGAAAATTAGGTGCACTGATAAGGTAAGGAATGAGGAGGTTCAACGCAGAATCGGAGAGGAAAGGAATATGTGGAAAACACTGATAAGGAGAAGGGACAGGATGATAGGACATCTGCTAAGACACGAGGGAATGACTTCCATGGTACTAGAGGGAGCTGTAGAGGGGAAAAACTGTAGAGGAAGACAGAGATTGGAATACGTCAAGCAAATAATTGTGGACTTAGGTTGCAAGTGCTACTCTGAGATGAAGAGGTTAGCACAGGAAAGGAATTTGTGGCGGGCCGCATCAAACCAGTCAGTAGACTGATGACCACAAAAAAAAGGCAGATACTACACTCATCAATGAAAAAAGTATATTACTTTAATTTGGCATTCATATTCCCTGCAAGTAAGATATAACCTTCATCGACGTGAGTGTCAACCAACAACGTCTTCGGTTCAACACAAAATCTCTCAGCCTGTAGTTTAATCACTCTCTTAAATTGTTTACAATTTGTAATACGTGTAGCTGGTGTCTGTGGCAACGTCTGTTAAGTATAGTGTGTGAAAGCAATTATAAAACATAAATAATGTTATCCAAAGTGCTACGCATAGCAAATACACATCTGCAGAATCTATTAACTGTGGATATGAGCGTATGGCATAGTTGGCAGGGATGCCCCTATCCGGGGAAGTTCGGCCGCCAAGTGCAGGTCTTATTTTAGTCGACGCCACACTGGGCGACTTGCAAGCCGGTGATGAGGGTGAACTAATCATGAGGACGGCATAACACCCAGACACAGAACGAAGAAAATCTCCATCCCGGCCGGGAATCGAACCCGGTCCCGCTTGCATGGGAGGCGAGCACGTTACCACCCAGCTAAGCAGGCGGACACTGTTAACTGCAAGTAACACCTTCACGTAGAACATACATTGTAAATATTACATGAAACCGTGCCACATGCAGCGCTTGTTTGCAGGCTTTTTCTGTCTTGCGCAGCTAGACAATAAGCCTCACAAAACTACAACAAAAATCAACGTATACACATACCACGTGATGATGATGTTTGGTTTATAGGGCGTTCAACTGCTCGGTCATAGGCGCCCGTAGAAAGTCCGAATTTTCACACAGTCCAATATTTTACACAGTCCAGTCTAGCCACTGTCACGAATGATCACGATGATGAAGATAAAATGATAGGTCCAACACAAACATCCCGTTCCCGGGAACAGAAAATGCCCAACCTGGCCGGTAATCGAACCCGGGACCCCGTGATCCAGAGGCAACAACGCTAGCCACTAGACCACGAACTGCGGACGTACCAACTGATGATGACCTGTAAGGCAGCTCCCAACAAATCGTGCTTTACTGAACTACATCTATTTAAAAAGGCGAGATTGTGGTAATTTGTGAAACCTTTGAATAAAAAACCGTTTCTTGTCGTGTTCTCAGTTCAAGTTCTCCAACATTTATTTCGCCCTTGTTGGTGAAAGACTTTTGGTAAGCCGTGTTTAGGAATTTCGCTTTATTGGCTCTGTTATTGGTAACATTACCAGACATATTTCGACATACGCCTCAAATTGTCTCTGAAATTATGTAAGGTGGAGATGAGCCCGCAGGGTGGCCAATGCGCTGCGTTTCCTGTTATTTGGTGCAACGGTGAGGTTTTTGTCACTGGGACGAAACGGAGCCAAATTACACGAGACGCCAACCCATCACGGCTCCAGATGGGGCTTTAGGCGTCGCCAGCCGCCAGTGACCGACCAACCAGCCACCTGCGCCGAGACACCATCAAAAGAGGGTGCAGGCGGCGCCGGTAGCGGGCAGCTATGGTCCCAGCGGGTGGCAGTGTAAACACCGCCTGATTGGAAACGTAATTACAAGGCATGAGCCGTGATTGCGAGAAATAGCCCTACTGCAGCTGCAGCTGGTTCGAGCAGTATTCCGGGCACTCGGATTGAAATCCACCCCACAAAGGTGCGGTGTAGTGTTTAAAGCGGAACGCAGAGCCTGGAACTCGTGCTAGCCTTCAGTACTTGCATACGACTATTGTTTGTCGAGACGGATTAGGTTACGCAAGTGTCGACTGCGTAATTTGTGACAGTAGAGTGAAAATTTATTACCACTTGGACCGAATATAAGTTAATTACGCCAATAGCCATTCCGAGTTCTGTCAACATCATCTGAGGTGTTAATTTTCAACCGATTCAGTTACGCGTTACGTGGGACACAATCACTCATGAAATGAGTACGTCTGTACGCAACGTATGGGTTTTACAGTACTATAACTCCCTGTTAACACGTTCTTTCCATACGTCTATCCTTAAAGTTAAGATTAGATGAAGTATGAGGGCGTACGATATAAGCCACTTATGGCCCATCATTAACCTTAACAGCTGCTAATATGCCAAGCTTCCAGAAGGGGAAATCATACTCTTCACATTACTGAACCTGCTATATTAGTGTACGAATGTTACCGGCTGGAGTGACCTTGCGGTTCTAGGCGCTACAGTCTGGAGCCGAGCGACCGCTAGGGTCGCAGGTTCGAATCGTGCCTCCGGCATGGATGTGTGCGATGTCCTTAGGTTAGTTAGGTTTAATTAGTTCTAAGTTCTAGGCGACTGATGATCTCAGAAGTTAAGTCGCATAGTGCTCAGAGCCATTTGAACCATTTTGTACGAATGTTTTTGGCTTCAACAGTGTATTTATGCCACGCAAAGTCTCCTCCAAATCAATCGTTTCTATGGCAGTCTGTTACGGGTTACTAGAGAGGAGTTGCCGAGCACCTCAGGAAACAACTGTGTACGAAACGTGACACACAAAAGAGACTTGCACGGTAAATTTTCGCACACGCGAAATATTTTCAGTTTACAGTGATCGTTTTCAAAGAAGAACCAGTGTCAGTCATAATATGCCTGACTTTGTTCTCCCAGTACTCGTGATGTACTTAAGTATCGTATAACGCGGTTGTGTACACGTACAGCGCATTTTTCTATTTTTACGTAGACTCCACAAGTTACCTTATGGTGTATTTCATGCTTTCCTGGTGATGTTTGTTGTCTTCAGGCGTTTATTGGAGGTGGTAGCTTACAAATATAAATCTTTAATTGGATATATTAAAATGGCCCTGTATCTCTGAAGTAATTAAATTGTAGCCTCCAAAATGCTGATAAAAGAGCCAGATTATATACTAAATTAAACAAGGACGTGACTTACATTCATAATATTGCAAATCACTAGTTTTCTCCTTCTATTGCGCAAACATTCTGTTGGCATCGACCTACATAGGGAGTAATGATCATCACGATAAAACAAGAGAAATCAGGGCTCGTAAAGAAAATTTCAAGTGCTCGTTTGTCCCGCTCGCCGTTCGAGAGTGGGTCGGTAGAGAAACAGTTGCAGGTAGTTCATTGAACCCTCTGCTATGTCCCTTATCGTGAATAGGAGAGTAATCACGTAGATGTATCTAAAAATGCAAAATAAATGTTCTAATGATCGTAAGGTAGTGCGTTAACAAACGCTGGACAGGAGATCTGGGTTCCTATTCACATGAGCATGTATCTCGATCAGACAATGATATTACCGTGAGTTCCTGCTGGGATAAAAAATGTTCAAATGTATTACGTGGTTGCAGCCGGGTAACGTCGCCGACAACCGTCAATATTTCGACGGGTGGCGACCCTGTCATTTTAATGACAACACTGCAGCATAAAAGATCTGTTTAAGGCAATTGAACAAGCAGCCACCTCTGCTGCTGTTATAATGAAGAGCCGAAGAAACCGGTACACCTTGCTAATATTGAGTAGGGCCCTCGCGAGCATGAGGAAGTGCCGTATCATAAAGTGACATGCACTCGACTAATGTCCAAACTAGTGTTGGAGGGGCTGACACCGTGAATCTTGCTGGGCTGTCCATAAAGCCGAAAGAGTACCACAGGGTAAAGATCTCTTCCGAATAGCATATGGGAAGGCATCCCAGATATTCTCAGTAATATTGATGTCTGGGGAGCTTGGTGGCCAGTGGAAGTGTTTAAACTTAGAAGAGTGTTCCTGGAGACACTCTGTAGCAAATCCGTACGTGTTGGGTGTCGCATGGTCCTGCTGGAATTGCCTGTCGGAATGCACAATGGGCATGGATGGATGCAGGTGATCAGACAGGATGCTTACACACGTGTCACCTGTCAGAGTCGTATATCAGCGTATCAAGGGACCCATATCACTCCAAGTACACACACCGCACACCATTACAGAGACTCCACCAGCTTCAGCAATCCCTTGCTATCATGACGGGGTCCATGGATTCATGAGGTTGTCTCCATACCCGTACAGGTCTATCCTCTCAGTACAATTTGAAACGAGACTCGTCCGGTAAGGCAACATGTTTCTAGTCAATAACAGTGGAAAATCGCTCTTGGCGGACCAAGGCAAGGCGTAAAGATGTGTGTCATGCAGTCATCAAGGGTTCTCGCTTGGGCCTCCGGCTCCGAAAGCCCATAGCGATGACGTTTCAGGGAATGGTTTTGCACGCTGACACTTGTTGATGGCCCAGCATTGGAATGTGCAGCTATTGGCAGATGGGATGCATTTCTGTCTCGTTGAACGATTCGCTTCAGTCGTCGTTGTTCCATTTCTTACAATATCTTTTTTTGACCTCATTGATGTTGGGGATTTGATGGTTTGCTGGTTAAATGATACTGACTAATATTGACACTCACGAAACGGTCGTATGAAAAAATCCGCACTTCATCACTACCTCGGAGATGCCATATGACACCTTTGCTGCGACGGCTATAAGATCACGTTAAAACTCATTTAAATCTTGATAACCTGCCACTGTAGCAGCAGTATCCGATCTAACAATTGCTCGTAAACCTGTTACCTTATATAAGCGTTGCCGATCGCTGCACTGTATTCTGCCTGTCCACGTATCTCAGTATCAGAATACTCATGCCTATACCAGATTCTTTGGCGCTCCAGTGTATATTGCTCATGACTGGATGTGCTTTACGGTCACTTGGATTTGATGTAGATATTACTCTTTTACCAGCGGACAAGGACGGTTGTTAAGAAAATGCAGTGTTTACAGTCTGATTTAGCGTGTCGCACAGTCGCTTATGACAGCGCTAAAAGCGATGAGAGAGAGAGGCTAACAGCGTATTGAAGCGATTTCCTTGTCAAGGAGACTATTAAGAGTTGATATCCCCTAGGCTACAAGGGCCTCTCACTATCCGCAGAGAAGGGGTTCCTTTTCGTCCACTTGTACATTAGTTCTCAAACAGATATTCTGGTAAAAAACATGTAGTTACTCTGTTGAGTCAACTCCACGGATTTCTTACGTAGATTAGGGAATGAGGTTCAACTACTCCGATATACAACGCTGTGCTTCAAACGTACATTCTCAGAAATTTCTTCCTGAATTTTAGGGCTGTGTGTGGGACTAGAATTTCCTTTCTGCCAGTGATAGTCTGATTTTTATGTCCTCTGCTCCATCCGTCATTTTTCTGCCTAGGTAGCAGTTCATTAATTTCATCTGCTTCATGATTCCCAATTCTGATGGTAACTTTCTCGCTGTTTCAGTTTCTGTTGCTTCTCATTTATTCCGTTTCTCTTCAATTTACTCGCAATCCATGTTCTGTACACGTTAGACTGTTCATTCCATTCAACTGATCCTATAATTCTTCTTCACTTTCACTGACAATAGCCATGTCATCAGCGAATCTGATCGTATATATCCTTTCACCTTGAATTTTAATTGTATTCATGAATCTCACCTTTATTTCTGTTACTGAATCTTCGATATATGGGTTGAAGTCTAGGGGTAAAAGTCTACATTCCTGTCTTCGACCCTTTTTAATCCGCACACTTCGTTCTTGGTGTTTCGCTCTTTCTACTCCCTCTTGGGTCTTGCACATATTGTATATCACCCGTCTTTTCCTATGGTTTACTCCTCTCAGTCTTAGAGTTTCAAAAGTTTTTCACAATTTTACATTGTCGACCGCTTTTTCCAGGTCGACAAAACCTGTGAATGTGTCTTCATTTTTCTTTAGCTTGCTTCCATTATGAATTTCTTTTCCATTCTTCTGTACATTATCAGACAATATTATTAGTAATTGATAGTAAGTAATAAAATTGAATAAATGCTGATCAATATCCAATCAGATCTTGATGACATCTCAAAATTGTACAAAGTCTTTCAACATGCACTAAATGTACAGGAATGTAAAATTGTGTGCTTCGTAGAACAGAGAGTCGTAGTGCCGTATGAGAAAAATATCAATGAGTTGCAACGGAAATGTATCTACTCATAAAAGTATCTAGCTGTAACAGTTTGTGGGATACGAAATACAATACGTACTCTGACTCAGTCTAAAGTAGGTCAGATGAATTTTTAGAATGCTTAGGAAGTGCAATCTCGAAAGGAGATTCCTTGCAAAGCTCTTATAAGACCTATTCTGAGAGGTTGCTGATGTGTGTGTAACCAATGTCAACTGTTACTAACAGAGCACATTGAACAAACAGAAAGAAGAGCAGCACTAATAGTCGCACGTTCGAGAGACAGCTTCGTTCAGATGCCGAGAAACAGACGTCAACTAACCCCACGTAAGCACACTTACATTTGCAAGTTTCAGCAGTCTGTAACAAGAGACGAATGTATGAGAACATTACACTCTTCTACATATCGCCCTTGCAGGGATCACGAAGACGAGATTAGACTAATTACAGCGTGTAACGAGGTATTTTAAGAGTAAACTCTTCACTAAGGGTACCACAACCAGTTTCACCGTTGACTCAGTTAAAGCAGTGATTCTTTCTGAGCTTTACAAGCGGACTGAACAGCAGGCAACCGTTATAAGTGGTGAGTGTGATGTAGTGAGCTCCACTCACTTCATAGAGGAGCTTCAGCCAGGAAGCGAGTTCCGCTGACCAACAGTGGAAACAAAAACATCACTAAGTAAGGGATATTTATTGGAATGCTTACATGATTCACTGGCTGCTTCTCAGCACTGTCACCACAATAGTTGAAAGATTTATCGCAATTGCGCACCATCAGTTGTATGTCCATGTCATAGGAGTTTACCGCCAAAGTCTGAAGTCACGAAGTTACTTCTGTCTGCACCCCAGCGTCGTTCTGGAATCGTTTTCCAGTCAAGAAACGCTTCATGAGACAGATGACGCGAAGGTCAGTTGGGGAGAGGTTGGGGCTGTAGGGGGAATGGTTGACGATCTTCCATCCAAACTGATCCAATACATTTCTTGTTGTGTTTGCTGTACGTGGTCTTGTCTTGTTATGCACAAACATAATGTCTCTTGTGTACATCTCACGTCTCTTGTTCTGGATTATTGTAAAAATTTTCATTGTCTGACAGTATTCATCAGCATTTCCGGTTCCGCTCGCGGTACAAACTTGCTCTGGAGGACAACACGTTGACCTGAGAAGACTGTTGTGGCGTGCGACACCCATGTCTCGTTACCAGTGACAACACAGTCAAGATACTCGACATTTCTCTGTGCGTGACGCTATAGGAATGTCAATTCTGTGGCCAGACGTTTGGTTTTGTGAACATGTATCGGTTGCCTTGGAACTCATCTTGTACACACGCATTGGAAACCAAGTCGCTGGGAGACAATTTCATTCAAATGCGAGCGAGACACGTGCGGGAAATGACGAAAGACTTCGGAAATTTTGTGAAGTGCTCGTTCTGCCAAATTGTTTGCCGCACATTTCCCATCTGTTCTGGTGTCACCATTGACGGTCTGCCACTACGGTGTTCGTTGTGAATATTGGTTCGTCTTCCAGTGCATTGTCTGCACCATCGTCTGACCAAAGTGTCGCTCATTATTTCGTATCCATACATGTGGCACAATTAGCGATGGATCTGTGCTGGAGATCGCTTCAGAGCCAGCATAATTCGGTTAACTACACGAATCTCGCAGTTGACGGAGAGCCATAGTGTCCTAGCACTGTACGGTATCCAGTGCGAACACAATACTGACTGCACTGCAGCATTATTCCTACAAACTCACTCTACCCTTGCAAATGCGCGTTCGTAGCCGTCTACTCGTGCCATCTCTGGACATGTTCTATACTTACTTTCCGGATGCACCTAGATCTACGTACAGATGAAAATCCAAACCCGAAATGTTATGATTTATAAACTGACCAAAAAATCAGTGAGAGGCGATTAGATTTTTTTTTATGAAATGGTGCCTCCACAGCTTCCTGAAAATCCCGGATATTAAAGAAATTGATGGTGTCCGTGCCGTTTCCTGTAAACTGAAACCTCCCGAGCTACGCGAAGAAAGTGTGAAGGGGTAACTGAAAATACTCTACCCTCAAGCTTTTCCCACCTCCTTCCCAAAATTCGTCGTCTGCCGAGGCCCTGCCTACACATCCCACCTACCCTATACCTACACACCCTATACATACTGTCCTAAATAAATTTCTACCTACTCTCTCTCCCAGACAATGAGATTCGCCCACACATTAATGCCACCCACGGACTTTAGCTCTCCCCCTACCTATCCCACTCAACATCTGCTGTAGCTCCAGCGACGTCAAAGCACCAGACTTATATGACAGCCTGACAGCAACTGCGGCATTAGTGTCGTATGAATATCAAGACAACATGATATAACCTAAAATTGTAATCACGCTGAAAGAGGCCTACAGTAATAAATAATACAACCAAACACAGCACCGTCCTTTGTCTCACAACATCATATATATGAGGTCGTTTTTAATAATGTACATAATTTTGTATATTAGCTGTTCGTCCTTCGACTTTTTAATTTAAAAATGGAAACAATCTTGATAGTTTCGTTAATGCAGCCACCAATATGTTTCATCCAGTTTTTCGGTTTTAGAATCATGTGTAACGGTTCTCTATTAGTAACATTTCGTATCATCTTTGTTATGGTTTCGAAAATGTTCACGGCTGAAGAGTGGAACATTGTCCCTAGTACCACTGAGAGCCCAACCCTCGTCCATATGAGTCGAGGCGAATAAAAAGGATTCTCAACCTTTCCGATCGTGGCACAGATTCGTCAGTTCCTTCCTTCAACACATGTCTACGTACGTGTTCACTAATCAAAACATTGCACTGGATACATGCCTACAGTAAATTTCAAGATTTTTCGGAGCCTCCATTCTGCTCTCACGGATCGGGGTGATAGTTTTCCTTGCCCAGCGTACGTCTAGCACCAAAAATTACTCATTTCATACAGATGAAGACTTATACTCATACTTATAAATGGACTTAGTGTGTTTCTGACAGTATTACACAACATTCATTTTCGTTTCACGTACAGTCGTGCTGAAAAATATACGAACGACCTGAATTGCATTTAACCTGATTCGTATACAACCCGCATAACGCAGCTGTCTAGCAGGTGCTATAATCGCTCCTCGGTACAGTCATTTGACTATTGAAAATGGTTCCAACAAGTCACCACTAGAAAACACTGCTCTGTATCGCAATAATTCAAGATTTAAAGTATTACCACGATTCTAAAAATATCAGGGAACATCTTATCACAGATAAGACTGTCCTTAAGGCTTGTTAGCTCACATTTATTACAATAAATGACAAACATGAAATGTTACTACTCTCATTATTACATCAGATAGGTAAAGCACGTAGTAAGTTCGTCGTATTCACGATTTCCTCTTCAAAATAACATAGAGCAGTTATTATTTTACACAAAATGACATTAAAAATTTAAATTATTCACGAGCAGCTAGTTGTGAATATGTATGAACTTCAAATGACACGACGAACCGTCTCGTTCTGCATATGGATTCATACCCAGGTCATGCAGACTAAGCAAAGATTTCGTGACTGACGGAAACTAACAGTCATTCCTGACTAGGCATACAGAGGGTGGTATACCTCGATTTTAGACAGTATTAGTTAGCAAATATCAACTTTAAATAACACAACGTAAACATTTTTCACGGACAGGAATTCCTACCCCGCATCTATTGTCTCCATTAACGAACTACGTGAGATGTTAATTATTGCTTCTTCACAAGTACCTTACTTGAAATGCCGTATGGTAAAGCTTTGTATTGGACAGGGATTCGAGCACAAAAGCTAATCGAATTGATAAAAAAGCACAATCAACTCTAACATTCCGGATTTTCTCGGCAGTAGCTAGAAGTTTTAACTGAAGTGACGAGACGAAACATTAATTGTTTCCTTTCCAGCACTTCAACCCGGCACCTATCACTATCACACTCTAGAGAAAACGAACTTTAAATATGGGTTTGTTACACTAGTAGCAACATGTGAGCATCTTCTAAGTATAAATAATACGACAGAGAGTTCAGTGCTGAGTGGGAATCGAACCCCACAAATATCGTTGCTGACTACACACAAAGACACGTGAGCTACCGAATTCTTCTCCACCAGCAGCTCGGAATAACACCCTTGTACTTACAGTGATATAGCAAATTGTTCTGTGTCTCACTGGGAGTCAAAAACCTCAGATATCGTTAGTGTTGACAATGAATGAAAATACATTAAAAATCAAAATTTTTATCCACCAGCAGATAGGTGTTCCCATGCTAGAGCTTGATAATACATAATAATAACATTAATGCCGGGTGAGGATTCGAACCCATTCACGCGCAATATGTCCAGATGTTGAGGAATCTGCAGTTTTGAACAAACAACAAATTGTCGTCGAAGCCGTATTGTCATGAAGGGATCAAAAACTTCGTTAAGAGCGCTCTGTGTTGCATTCCCCGTTCAGAACCAATTTTATCGACATACAGAAGCTCAAATAAGAGATTGAATAGTTAACCTGTGACCTTACTTAGCGTTTGTTTCCTCACTAGAAATAAATAACTACTATAAGAAAGTTAACTGGTGGTAGAGGTTCTACGTGTCGCCACTATTGACTTCATTCTGGTTCAACCTAACGTCTACTTGTTACAGAAGGAATATCATGTTTAAAGTGAGTTTCAGACCCCAATGCCAATACAACTTCTTCACTTGGCGTAGCCACAAGAGAATAGAATCTGTCTCTTCCTATCAAAATCCATCGGCAGAAGTTGGAATCGAACCCACAACATAAGTTTATGAACCTATCAATCAATCCAACAGTCCACTAAATCCTCTTCTCTGTGGCTCATTTTTATATCATAACGCCGTTGTGCCACACTGGATGGTAGTTCTGACACACAGGCTCCCTGTAATGGTTTGCAGCATGTTCAGTACATTCATTTACTTGGATGACCTAATCGCCATGAACTAGCTGCCTCGGCTACCCAGTGCATAAATTCGACTCTATTTTGTAATCACATAACTGCCACCCACACAAAACCACCAACAGTGTAGGATGCAGAAATTTAAAGAGAAAGTGTTCCTTTCACTTGAGCTACTCTATTGCCCTATGTGTTTGTTGGAAACGTCATACAGTGCAAAAGAAAATCTGTGACTGTCTGTCTCTCAGAAGTCTAGATCTGGCCAAATGCATTATTTCACAGCACTGCGGAATGCAGAAGTTCTGGAGGACTTATTATTGACTTTTGGAGGTGCCATTCCTACGTGTCAGCTACTATCCTAACGGTGTCATGCACTATAGATAACACGTTGCGAGTTCGATTACGATCACTGCTATATTTTTAAAACGCAATTTTGCTCTCTGCTGAAGTTAGCAATCTAATGGAACTCTGACCATAATTCCCTTCACTTCTCTACACAAAATAGTTGCATGTGGAGAAAGGCTAACGTCTGTTACATTTTGTCCTTTTCAGGTTTAACAGATGGCCAAGCAGCAGATTCATCTCTAAACTTTTCTATTATGTATGGGGAGAGCGCATGGTGCCAAAATACGTCAGAAAAGTGTTTTCTGCATTAGCTGTCGTGTGGTAGTGGCATTTTATTCTTCGTCAAACCTTGTTTGACAGCTTTAACTCAGAACAAGTTTTCTAGATGCATGTAATCCGTAAACTGCTTGTGCATTGTTAGACTGTTATAGATAATATCAGAGAATCCGCATATGTCGTTGATGATTAATTTCTCTCTTATGTTTACTATTGTTTTAACAACACCAAATGAAATCTTACTAAATGAAATAAAACTACCCACGATAACCTTCCGACGAAAGTCTGTTTTAATAAAACAAAGTACCTGTACACAAGCGTGCCTCTATAGGCACGAATTAATAAAATACAACGCATATAGATTTCCATTGAGTCTTTGTTTAATTGGTATGCTGTGTCATACTAAAGAGGGATGCAAATGTGTCATTTCATAAATACAGTATTCCTAGATACCCAAAATTTGCTTGTCTGCCGAGGAAAGGTGCGTTACCTGTTTTGCAGCATTGTAAGTTTTTCATCATGGCACTTTGAGCCGAAAGTATTTTCTTGCGATTTCCTTATCGATGTTTGATCTGGTTGCTTGTAGCTCTTTCACAGAAAGGATGAAAACATTGCAGTCAGCGAGGTTAAAACCGCGAACCATAACAGACGCTTTTTTACATGTCAGCACGTTACCACAGAGCTAGCGAAGAGGTATGGGTCTTGGCTTCCTCTTACGAGGCCAGTAGTGGCTAAAACTTGTAAAGCGCTATTTAAATGACGAGAGTACTTGCGATTTCCATGTGCACCGACTTTCCTGGGCTGAAAACCGTATATTTACAAACTTTTGTTACACCTCAAGCGATAATAGCTCAGATTATTCAATGGAAATGACAGGAAAAATCAAGTGAAATTTGAGGCTTAATTCCGTGCATACCTGGTAGTAAATCGTCGATCACAGAGTTGTCAAACATAGCTTGCCTTGTTGCCAAATCTCAGTTATAGTACCAGCAGGATGAAGACGAACAGATGTGATCCGACAGAGGGTTCGGAAGTGACCATAGCTGGCGTCTCAAAGACGACGCTGCTACTTCCTGGAATACGTAATGTGTCTGATTCCCATTTCTGTAACTAGGTTTAGGGACTGGAGCGTAGTTACTAATAATACTCAGAACTGATTGCAATTTAAGCATCATAAATCAGTAACTGTGATAAGGTGTTCCCTGATATTTGTAGTATCGTGATATTATTTTACATCTTGAGTTATTGCTATACAGAGCAGTGTTTTCTGGTCGTGACTTGTTGGAACCATTTTTAATAGTCAAACGACTGAATATTTCTACCTTTGCACTGACCATTAGACTGAACTCAGTTCTACACATAAAGCAACCGAGTCAACTGAAACTGTTGGTATATGCACTTATGTCAGAAACGTAGGCTTTCTTAAAGCAACTTCCCAAAATGTTGAAATTCCGAGGGTATTATGTATACTTATAAGACAGGAAAGTAAACGTTGATGCAGTATATTAGAATGGAACCAAAAGACCAGCTTACGATGATCAAGGTGAAAGAATACTCAAAACTTGATAACTTTTCCATGGGCAGAAGAAGATAAGAATGTTTACTGAAACTCCCTCCATACTGTGAAAGGGTCGGAAAGCATATTGCACCGTTCATTTGTAATAGCAAGAGTAGGGCGAAATAATACACTGCTGAGAAAGGTTGTGTATCTGCTCACAATTCAAAAGTGAAAGTATTCCAAGCATCGTGATAACCATCCACAGATCAGTAAAACAAAATTTACGGTTCGACCATAGAATCTTGCATTTTGTAATCTTGTCTATGTACCTAAGCCTACAGTATTTTAGTGAATTACAAAACCTGCAATTATAGAGTTGGAAAAATAACGCAAACGCAGGTTATCGTTCTGAAGGGAGTTACGATGTGGCCTTGAAACCAGAAATACACTTGGAAACTAAAATCTACTGATTGAAGTTTCACTCACCGTAGCAGTGTGGCTTTCCTCTTCTCTTTGCAAACGTCTCTTCAGTAGCTCCTCAAAAAACGCTCCTGTTGGAAAAGAACTTATTACTTTTCGGATATCCAAGATGTGGATTAATACATAACATGTACTAGATTGTAACATGGCCGCTTTTTACGAAGTGCTATATCCATCAATAATTTTTCTACCTACAGCTTTGATAATATTTATACAGTGATCGATTTTAATATTCAAGTAACATCACTACTCAGTCCATGTCTGACCAACTAATAATACTAAACAAATACTAATGTCCCATGATGTACAAGTTTCTTGTTTGCGCGATTGTTTATTGAAGTACGTCTGGCAGTTACGCCGAGTTGTTGTTCCTGTTGTATGCAGAATATTTCAATGACCGACCGAGCCGTGTCCTTCAGGTCGTATGACATTCCCTGACTAGATGGTGTCCAGGGATCGAGTTCACATAACGGCAAAGCTCCCGGCACTCCAGGCATGGTCATCGAAGCATTTTGCACAAATCCAAACAACTCGACAAAACACCAGAAGCAGGGCACTAACTACTATCACGTTCGTAAGAGAGTATTGAACTGAACATGAAACGAATAGTACGTGATGAAACCTTATGCCATTATTACCTATACTGGACTAATTTACACTCACTGCAGCAACACGGATTTCGTCTTCTTCCTGCAGCCGTTTCTGAAGTAGCTCCATAAAAAGATCGTCAAGAGTAAATTGACAGTCCTGTTGGAAAAGATATCTTTCTTTTACGATGTCCAACGTGTATAATAATATAGAGTACATTTTATTTGCTAATATGTCTGGTGTAACAAAGTGTCATATTTATCCCGAGTTACGCAGCCTTCATGTATTAGTTTTTTGGTTGGTTTGGACAGTAAAGAGACTAAACTACATGGACATCAGTTCCCATTTCCTTATTGAAAAGGGTCTCGGATTCAAACCATTCCCAAAAAGATTCTGGTGAAGTAAGAAAGTCGCAAATGTAACTGGGAACATTACTCAAAGAGAAAACGGAAGAAGGAAACCAAAAGGGAGAACGAGCATTAAATGAAACAAATGCCGTAGAAAGTACTAAGAAATATAACAGATGGCGTGGACTGGCTGATCGTAAGAATAAAAAAGGATGAACCAGCCACTCCGAAACACATTAAAATCTCCAGCCTAAAACTACAAGACTAGAGAAACACAGATAGAGAAGAGAGCGTGGAAGAGTTAAAGTGGAGGGAGGATGAAACCCTGGAAGAGAAGGGCCCACGCGCATCCTTACGTTGATGTAAAGCATACAGTGATAGACTTTAACATCCAAGTAACGTCACTCTTCCACACATCTAAGCAAATAGTAATTCTACACATAACTATTATCCCGTGATATCTATGGTTTTCTAGGCGCGATAGATTAATGATACACTTACGGAAATTTTGCTGTGTTTTCATCCATATTTTATGCACAATACTTCAACGACTGACCGAGCCGTCTTTTTCATGTCGTGTGGCGTTTCCGGACTGCTTGGAGTGCAGGCAGTGAGTGCACATAACAGTAAAGCTCACTGCACCCGAGGAAGACGCCTGGGACGATCATCGAAGAATTGTGTACAAAATACAAAAACAACTCAGTAAAATACTCGGAAGCAGAGCATTAACTAGTGTCACGTTTGTGAGTGAGTGATCATGTGAGCAGGAAACGAAAAATACACTTTGAACCCTAGCGCTATTGTTACATCCACAGATGTAATTTACACTCATCGGATCAGCACGGATATCTTCTTCTTCTTGCAGCCGTTTCTGCAGCAGCTCGACAAGCAACCCGTCAAGTGTAAACTGACGCTCCTGTTGGAAAAGAACTTATTAGTTTTATCATAAAGAGCATGTTGATAATTCAGATATAGCGCTACTTATTAATATGTACAAGTGTTACGGAGTGTAACACTTATTAAGAATGTATGGGCCTGTAGACTGTGCTGGCTGTAATAGCTACCATTATGCTATGGGCGAACTGTTAAGCTGGAACGGCAGAGGGCTTCTGAGGAATTATTCAAGGTAGAGCGTCGCCATGGCCTTTTTATTCTCTGTTCTGGTGTTCTTTCTCTGGGAAAGACTGTAAGTGGGACTGTGACAATTTTTGTGACAGTTCCAGTTTCTCCATTCTCTGACTCTTCCGAAAACAACATTAGGCTTCGAAGTCTGAAATTCAGGAATACATTTCCATTGGTGATCAGGTATTAATCTCAGTTAGCAGGTACCTCGTAGAGCAGCCAGATGATTTGCGATGTTGTCTTCAGTCAGTCATATGTCTTGGACGCATATTGTGTGAAGCTCTGCTCTCAGAAGAAATTTCAGCATAATTCTCTACAACTTATTAGGGTCTTTTCCATTCTCAAGCACCTCCATATCAGCATCATAATCCTGGCATTCTTAACTAATGCCAGACACAACTTCCCGGTTGGTCGGTGTTAATTTTAATGGCCGTCAGTAGAGTTGTTGTAACCGTCTTATCTAATGCCAGAAGTGGGAATATAATATACTGCTAACATGTAGGAGACAAGCAGGAGCCTGTGGGATGTGGGGGAAAGAGCAAACACATCACGCAGCCAAGGAGGCCTGTGAGCAACCAATCCATCGAAAAAACGTGCCATTATCCTGCAGGTGAGAAAGACATACCACTGTGGGAATAGGTGTGACTGACCAGTCATCAGACCAAGTCCGACCTTATATATATCACTTTCTCACACTGAAGTTACCCTGACTCCTATGGGAATGGGCTACATTTCTAACTAATGTCTTCACAGTCTGGTGAGAAGTGTGTTAAATCTGTAACGACTGTGGCGTAAATATTCTTATACGCCATATTTTCTGTCCACGTTATCTTTTGATCAGAAGGCGGAAGCGGCTTTTAAGAGGAGACCAGCCATTTATTTTACTTGAAGTCGAGATACGGTAAATTTGAAACATTTTGTGTATCCCTGGAGAAGACGTTGAAGACTTTGGTGTGTTTCTGAGTGACCAGCAAATTCCATTTCCCCCCAGTGATGAAGAAATCCCTCCATTCGCCAGTGACGTTCATCCATGGCTGTATTTTAGGTACGGTCACGAAAACTGAAAATGATCCCTCCATATGTGCAGCCAGTGAAGCCTATCTGCTGAGTGTGTCGTGGCGGTCGGTCAGTACCGTTGGGCTTTCAGAGGCTCTTTCTGACGTAATAAATTTCTTAGTTGGTACTTTAGATCATTCTACTAAACTAGTGAAACGCAGTCACTTTTATTAGAAGGTATCGAAATGGTATTAGATATAATTTGGTAATTGTGTGTGTGTGTGTGTGTGTGTGTGTGTGTGTGTGTAGTCGCGCGTGCTTCCGTATGCGTGCGTGTGTTTTTAGACATTTTGTACATTTTTTTAATTCTTTGTTGAATTTTTACAATGAGCCTCACTCTTCCCATAAACGTACTGCTTTCTTGCACGGATACCAAAACACAATCGTCATAGTCAATAGTCTAGTAGAGGTTCCTGTCTTAGATGTATTATTCATAATGAATTGTCACATGGGATGTTTACAGCGAACCCCAGATTCATTTACAGTAAATCGTGACAGTCTGTAATACCTTTAGACCAATCTATGTACAGTGAAGTAGCACCAGAACTTTACTACTGTGCTTATTATGATATCAGTAATGCAACGTGACGTGGCTCACCTCAAAGGTACGTCGAGCAGCGACCAACGTTTTATCCAGTCTCAGACCTTCGTCTTTCTCCCCTCCCATACATCGGGAGAAAAACGTCTTGATGCTTCGGAACATTGCTGCAACGATATCGGGCAGCATGTTAGGTACGACCATACCGTGTCCACGAGTAAATCTTATTGTGATGTCTGACAAGCGCACAGCAAGTACAAACTTGTGACCGCCATGTCATGTCTTTAAATTTGACTTCTTTAATAAAAATAAGAGCTGTCAGTGTTACAAGGGATCTGTAAGATCCAGATCGATTAAATAGCATTTTAATTTACTTGAAAAGTATTATCCATTTATGACTGGTGAGGAATTCATTTTAATTCCCTTTTACTAAATCCTAATAGATGAATTAAAATAACACTAGTTCTTCGATGACAGCCAAAGTACTGCTCGTAACGAGGTACTTTCCTTCCGCAATGAATAATTTTGTTTCGGTAGCAGTTAGTTAAAGCTATCACTATTAGACAGACAGACAGTGCTATTAGCAAGACAGTGCATCGCTAGTTCCAGATGTACAACAAGTATAGTACTTTAAACTTCGCAATTTCAGACAGTCCGCTGCCATTTGGTTCCTACCATCCGTTCGCTCAATATGGCACCGCCTGGCAGGACCGGTAATTTAATTAGCGTGTACTTAAGGGAACGTCTTGTCGGTGATGAGAAGCTACTAGTAAATGATGTATGCAACAGTGCTGTGGTTTAAATCCCACATCTCTCCACAGGGTCTGAGGAGATTACGATTTTTATCAATATCCGTTGTCTGAGTCAGTGTATTCTCACAGGGCTGCGCCTTTCCATCTTTGTGGTAGAGTCATCAACAACCTAATTTCAACACTAAACCTAGAATCACTCTTCAGCGCCAAGTGAACTAATCGACAACACGTACGACGTAGCAACCATATTTACGATTGAAATTTAACCAGCGACATTAGCATGAAGATATCGCCAGTACAGCTTATAAACTCCAAACGGAATTAACATTTAACTATGTTCAAAGGTATTAATTTAATTTATTTAACAGAAAGAGAAAATACTTTTGATATGGTGCCATGTCAGCTCTTTATGATTGCACGCAGCTGGAACTT
Organism: Schistocerca serialis cubense; assembly: GCF_023864345.2. Classification (NCBI taxonomy): domain Eukaryota; kingdom Metazoa; phylum Arthropoda; class Insecta; order Orthoptera; family Acrididae; genus Schistocerca; species Schistocerca serialis. The sequence goes on along the minus strand of NC_064643.1, from coordinate 735,703,903 downwards.
GTTTACGTATTGCCTTCTTCATAGAAGGTAGAATATAACAGATTTGGTGACACAGATAGGTGACACCGCTCTCGTTGTGAAACTGAATAGTAAGTTAGAGAACAGACGATATCAGCAACTAAAATTGCGAAAACCACAGCAAAGAGATCTGCCCCTATACGTCACGCTCTCTCGTAACCTTTGTAGCCTCATGACGTATTGAAACAATGTACTGGAATGTGAATGGAACTGGTTTTTTTTTTTTTTCGTACCGCTAAATCACATCACACTACGTCGTAACGTTTCAGTGTTCCAGTACTACCTCGCTACACATGCAGTCATTTATAAGTTCATACGATATTGAAACTGCATCTGATTCTATACGGTAAGACACAGAAGACACTTAAGCAGTAGATTATACCTCTCCCGGATACATTGCACCTCGCTTCTGAATCTGGGTATTCGCTTCGTTCAAAGCTTCTGGAAGTCCTTAAGAACTTTAAAATGTTTCGTTATTTGAACTCGAAGAGCTTAGTGTCACAGTACAATATATGAATCAATAACTCACACGACGAATTCGTATCGTTATATCAAGTGCTCCGGTGAATACGCAAGTAATTTCTAGGCAACGGTCCTCTACTGTTTAGGTAACATAGCATCGGTGTTAGCATATCCTGTGAACAACATTAAAGAGCAACGCCAGTAGCTGCAGAGCTCTACACTGTTTAGAAACGTCGATAGGAATGGGTAAACGAGCAGTGCTGAAAAGATTTAAATAAATCATTGTATGTACCACAAAATAACGGTATTTTGCGACTGGGAGGAATCCAGCAGTATCTAATGTAAAAACGTGAATAGCTTATCAAATCCCAATAGATTTAACAGCTAACTACATTCCAAGATATTAACTCAATTTCCTGAAGCAACAGAAGACGAAAACTCTTTTGTTACAGAGCCATCTCTACTAAATGTTACTCTACACAGCTGCCTTCAGTTTCCAAAGCTTCTCCTTCTTCACAGACGGAAGAAAGTTCCAACGACACGACTGTGCAATGATCACAGCGAACATGTTTGTACAATTGAGAAGCATGGAGGTTATTGACACTTACCATTGTGAAATTATGTGATTTAATCTGTGAAGGTATGAAAAACGTAAGTGAACTTCGTCAGAAACTCAGTGACGTGGTTAGTCTCTACAAGTCAGACACCTAACGTATGAACCTGTATGAAAAATTAAGACAAAGTGATCATTCACATGTTACACTGCACTAATTACGTGTTCCGAAATCATAACACGATCCGTCGTCAAACTTCAACTTGCCAGTACTTCTCCACTAAATTCACAGTCATTTAAATGCTTGTACGACACTGTAACTGCAGATGGCTTTGTATGGTAAATAAATAGGTTACATTTAAGTGAGTGGCTCATACCTCTTGCGGGTGCAATGCACATCGCCTCTGAAGCTGGGCGTTAGCTTACTTCAAAGCTTCTAAAATTCCGCAAAAACTTTAAAAAGTTTCCTTAGTTGTTCTTGAAACAGAAACTCCGACACTACAACACTACAATCAACGCTGAAGGTTCTTTTACTGAATAACTCACAGAACGAATTCGTATAGACACTTCTAGTTCTCGAGAGAATATGGAAGTAATTGCTAGGCAACAACCTCGACGGTTTAGGTGATAAAACATTGTTGTTAGCATATCCTGTGATCAAAATTAAATAGCAACACCACTAATAGCAATCCCAGCATACACAAAGCATAATTTGTTACGATGGAAGGTCAACTCTGTATGACACCACACAGTAGGCATCAGTTTCCAAAACGTGTTAGTTTTCACAGACGGAAGAAAATTCCAGCAGCATGATCCTGTTATGACCGCAGACACTATATATGTGTAATTGACAAGCGAGAAGGATAGCTAATATCATTGTCGTTGTGCAACTGAAAGCAATAGAGCCTGCTGCAATTCTATCCGTCTGCTCTGACAAACGGCGTCATTTTTGGAGTAAAGTGCATAGTTACTACGACAACCACAGATAACATTTAATAAGAGCCAGATGACATTTTTCAACACGGCGACAGCAATATAGACCATTACAATAAAAAACAAACATAAAACATTTTGACTAGGTGGTGCTGTACAGCTTTAATGAATGTTGGGAACCGCCATATGCAGCACACAGCGGTAACGGCATATTTTATTACAGACGATCAATTTCGGCCGAGAACCAGAAAATCATCTACTCCCAAAGCCATCTCTCCTATACGTTTGATTAGTTGGAAGAGCAGTTAGCAGCTGTGAAAAGCTCCATCATTGATATTATCTATATATATATCGAATATTGGGACAAGCGTTGTCGAGGTTAAATGGACGTAATGTTATGAATGTACAGCTAGTATCAATGACGGACCAATGTATATCTGATTACTGCGATTCCATTTACGCAGACGGATAGTTGAGGTGATTTTTGAACACGATGATGGTCTGGTTCTACGCCGAAATCGATCGTTTCTGTTAAAATATACCGTCGCGTACTGTGTAACGCACTTGTTAACAAACAAAAACCCGTGGGAAGTATTTGAATCACCATATTAAATGAAATTATCGGAACAATTGCAGGAACGTGAGAGTTGTGGATGGGGACATACTAAGAAGGTTACTAAACCTAAGAACATTTAATAACTTCTCTAGAATAAACCGAACGAATATATATAGGAAACACAAAATTGTATTCGAATAATTCGCTTGACCAATACAGATGAAATGAAGACAGTGGTACTAGACACCTCCATAAAACAACATAAATGGAAAATAGCACATACACACATTCCTCCGCAATGATGCAAACGAAAATATATATAAAAAGACAAGCTTAATAGGAGCGTACGCTGTACCTATATTGCTTTCACAGATAGCTGTAACACATGCTCTACACATGTCTGTAACATAAACAGAAATGAACTGCAATATTGCAGAACTGGAATCTAATCCTTTGCTTGACCTGTAGCTCAAAGGAAGACAGCGATATCACACACAGCTCCACAAAACGACATAATCGAAAAATATTGCATTGGACCTTTTTCGTGATAAACCTAAAATTATAAAAATATAACACACAAATGTTATCGCAGTATATACAAGACCTCTCCCCCCCTTACACACATTCAGACGCCCGCACACACACACACACACACACACACACACACACACACACACACACACGTGCGTGCGCGCGCGCTCACACACATACATACACACGAATCTCATTATACAAGGATGACTCACATGAATTTCTCAAGAATAAAGCGAACAAAAGAAACAAAAAGACATACACATGAACAGTTGTTATCATATTTCGTGTGAACTCTATTCCTAAACCGAGGACAGAGATACAAAACAACACCCACATAACATCAACTTCATCGAAAAATTATACAAATTAATTTCTTTAGAACAAACCGAAAGAAAAGAAGTACAAATAAATTGAATCACACTACAAACGGAAACAAGTAGCTCAAAAACCGAAAACAAATAATTTACCAATAAATACCTAAACCTCGATCTAATTCAGCTAAGCAAATACTATGAACCACAAAAAAACCAACAATTATGCAGCGGTAAAAACAAATGGAGCCTCTTAGGAACAGTGGATTTCATAAGCGCAGCATCTCAAAGAGTAACATTCGAAAAACGGACAAATATTTGTAAATTAAAAAATTATGAATAACATTACCACCAGTAATGCAATGTCGTCAGGGCTAACCTCACTTTCGATGAACTTCCCACATAATAAATACAGCTAAAGAATTATAAGAATCAAAAGATAATCATAATCACTAATCGTTTCACTCACAAAAAACTATCTACGCTCTGAAGGTGCTGCCTACCCTTACCCTGGGAAATCGAATGATATGCAAAAAGAAACAGACAAATATTTCTCAGAAAACAGAATAAAAATATAATCGCTACTGGTTTCTCCACAGCAGTTTAATCTGTGGTCTCAGGTTCCTCCCAAACCAAACCCTCGTATGTCGCAATGTATTTGAAATAACTGTATAGATTACAGACATCACAGATTACACTGGTAAGTAACACACCCACAGGCTAACTTTGAATAACAGTCCGCTTACATCCAATTCAACATAGAGTCACGACGTCACATAGGATATCATGGGTCAAAGCAAACGGGTGGAAAACAACAATGCGCTTAACACGTTTGCATTGAGGAACTAAGAAATTAGTTTGAGAATGCAAAATGAAAGTGCATGAACTACGCCAAATAGAAAGTATAGAAATCTGTCTGGAAAATGAAGTACTTAATATATTAATCCCCCTGAAAAATTGAAACAAAATGGTATTTCACGTTGTATACTGTGAATAGCATCAGGTTCTGTAATCACATCACACTCTACCACATGTTTCAACCTGATAGTATTTCTCAAATAAGTAGACAGACAATTAAAAGCTTCTACGATATTCTACCTACAGATGATTCCGAAAGGTGAATAGATAAGTGACAGATACGCGAATGGCCCATACCTCTTGCGGGTACAATGCTCCTCGTTTCTGAAGCTGGGTGTTCACTTCGATAGAAGCGTCTAAAGCTCGACAAGAACTTTAAAACGCTTCGAAAGTTGTTCTCGAAACACAAAATTCATTCTACAACACTTGAATGAAAGTTAAAGCTTCTTTCACCCAATAACTCACACAGCGAATTCGTATAGACACTTCTAGTACTCGAGAGAATACGGACGTAATTGCTAGGCAACGGTCCTCGACGGTTTATGTAACATAGCATTGTTGTTAGCATACCCTATGACCAACTTGGAGACAACAGAGCACAACATTATATAGGAACGACGACAAAAATGGTTAATCGACCACTGAAATAAAATTTTTAATAAGTTAAATATATGTTGCAGCTTTTCAGATTATGGCATCGCTTCGAAGCGACGTCGCAAGCTCGTGTCCTGGATAACGCATTCACGTAATATGGTTAAATGTTTTCACACGCTCAAAAATGATTTCTCTCAGTGCAGCGAATAGTCACGATTTTTCTATGTCCATTTGTGTAATGCCACAAACACATGTTGTGGTGTATTACCTTCCTATATCTTTCACTGAATCTCTACGTCATGAAGATGGAAGATTTGTCACTGAGACGGATCACATGAGCAATACGTACTTTTATTCCACATACACTGACGGAAAAACGCTGAAACAACCCTGTCGCACCACTATGAGAATGCACATCATGTTTGCTTCAAGTACACACTGCAAATTTCGTGAGTGTTAGTTACCTTTGAGATTGAACGAGGTGAGTTGATGTTAGTTAAGAGACATTTATGAGCTCCACAACCAGTAAGAATGAGGCAGTGTAGTAGGGGTACGAAAAGCTGCATGTTCCTTCTGCTATATTGCGGTCTGAGGTGCTATTTCGTTTGACAGCACGAGCGCTCTTGTGAAAATTCCATGAACCTTGACTGCAAAATTTTACGTCGGTCTGGTGATTCGAACTTTCATGCTGCCAGTCATGAGCAGCAATCCGCCCTGTGTTGTCCAATCCGATTACGCTCTCTCACATACCGCTGTTATAACTCAAAGTGCTCTCCAAAATGTCGACATGTTGCTTTGACCTGCTTGATCACCAAATCTGTCTCCAGTCGAGCCATATGTGACATGATCAGGTGACAATTCCAGCCTCATTCCACAAACAGGATCAACCGTCTGCGTATTGGCCGACAAATAGCTACCAATACCAAAAGCAATAGCAACCGCTAGAAAATGAGGGTTGTAACAAATTTAGTTATTTGACTAACTACTGCTAACAAGAATAAGATGAGAGAGGTGTCAGCACGCAGTTAAAGTGATTTTGACATCTCTTCCAGCTTATGTATCGCAGCACCACTGCCAGAGCACTCGTAAACGCTTAACAGGGATGTGTGAACTAGTGAGGGCATCACATAAACATCTACGTCGACTGCTGCAGCAAATGCTATGCAACTTCTAAATGTAGACAATATGTACATAGATGTGTAGAGCTTTCCAACTGCAATGAGACGCCGGGGAAATATAACGAGGTAATCCTGAAAACCTAACGAAAAAAAAAGGAACGTGTTTTCATCTGAAGCACTCTGTGCAGAGATTATTAACTCCAAAAATAATTCAGTTAAGTAAGTAAAGGGGGAAATATCTTAATGTAAGGCCAATTTCTAGAGAACATCGAAAATGTGAGTAGTTGATCATTATTCGCTTTCACCCAACCTCAGTAGAATTACTGCTTCATCATGTAACGCCCTATTTAGAACCTTTCAGACTAAGCAATTATTAAAAACAGTAGTTGCCTACACAGCTGTTGCAAATCGTAACTGTAATTGCATAAGAACAGAAAAGCCTACCCGCCTACCACAGTGGTGTATAGCAAAATGCTGCGGCTTGTCAAGCCCAAATTCTCCTGCGCAATGAGACGCTGGGCAAATACAACGAAGTAATTCTGAAAAGCCAACGAAAAAAAAAGGAAAGTGTTTTCATCTGAAACACTCTGTGGAGAGTTTATTAACTCCAAAGCTAATTCAGTTAAGTAAGGAAAGGTGGAAATAACTTAACGTAAGCCCCTTTCTAGAGAGCATCTAAAATATTAATAGTTGATCATTATTCACGTTCACCCAACCTCAGTAGAATTACAGCTTCATCGTGTAACGACAAATTTTGAACCTTTCAGACTAAGAAATTATTAGAAACAGTAGTTGCCTACACAACTCATGCTAATCGTAACTCTAATTGGATAAGAAAAGAAAATTCTACGTGCCTACTACAGAGGTATACAACAAAATCTTACCGATTGTCAAGCCCCAATCCTCCTACGCTCTCACCATTGTGACCCTAAGCTTATCGTCCTATTTCCAGCGTATCCTTTCAAAGCAGATATTTTACTACATATTGTCGGCAGTGAAGTGCTTCAGTATCATCATAAAATACTTTCAATATTTCAATTTGAAAAATTCACAAGAGTTTTTAACTTTATTAATGTGCGACGGTCTGTTTCAATAACTAATAAAAGTGTAAATATTTTGATTTTCAGTTTACTCGGCAGTGCAGAGGGTAAGTGTCAGATTACAAATCATGGCGGTCCACGGTCCAAGTAACAGTCCGGGATTTGTCTAAAGACTTTTCTACACGTAAGTGTTCCTTCAGGTTCGACAATGATTTGTTAATGTTAGTAATGCGAGGTCGAATTATGACTCGTTTTCCCTGTTAAACTGCAGGGCCGCTTACAACAGACTAGATAAATGAGTTGAGAAAGCGCAGAAAGCTACGGGACCGTGGCTTTCGAACCAGTTTTCAGGTTGATGGCAGAATTATCGTTATATGTGTACATGACACAGATTTCCTTTGTGTCCTTGGGTAACATTATTAAATACTTTTGAGTGATAACCGAAATATATACTCCCACTAACCAACCCTTACACCTCAGAGCAAATGAATAAAATTGCACTAAATAAATATCCCTAATTTCTGAAAATACGGATAAAATAATATAACTGTGTGACGCATTAGGTAATACCCTAGAAAAATATGAAAAATTAACTGCATATCCTGAGGTTTATACAACACTCACCCACTTTTCCTTTCCTCTGTCTCCTTGGTTAACATTATTAAATACTTTTGAGTGATAACCGAAATATATACTCCCACCAACCAACCCTTGCCCCTCAGAGCAAATGAATAAAACTGCACTAAATAAATATCCTTATTTTCTGAAAATACGGATAAAATAATGTAACTGCATGGTGCATTAGATAATACCCCGAAACATATGCAAAATTAACTGCGTGTCCTCAGGTTTATACAACACTCGCCCACTTTTCCACTAGTTAATTATATAAAACACAGATTAACGTTAACAAATAATAAAAATGAACTCATTACTGGTATAAAATGGACAGTTACTTGCACCAATACATTTACAATGAGGAGGGAAGATAAAGAGGAAAGTGACAAGTGAAGGGTGTCAGTAAAACCACGAATATTTATTTGACAAAGATGGTCGTTTTTCACTATATTTGGCTACATTTTAACTGGTATCATTTTTATGATTTTAAATTTTATGGCCAGATAATAGAATTTATATAGTATCTTTTCCAAAAAGAAAGAAATTTCATTTAATCAAGAAAGTAAATAAAAAATACTGTTGTGCTTCTATACGTACCACACTACACATGCATATACAGGGTGAAAAGTATTTAAACCGAGAAACTCTGGGAGGTTGCAGGGGACATCGAAACAAATATTTATCCCTAAGGTCACTTTATCCTTCGAGGAGTATTTCAACCGAAAGAGGAAGATTTCTGTGGCTGCAACTTAATTAAACCAACAAGCACTTATCCATTTTTTATGACCAGGAGACAACACATTAACGCAACCCAGTTTCACTTACAGTTGAATTTCAAAAATGCCTCTATTGACACGTAAACAAAGGTTACACCAAACGGTTTAAATGGCTCTGAGCACTATGGGACTTATTGTAACCACATGCGTTGTCTTATAGGGAGTGGGACGTTTTCCAGCAATTCTGGCAGAGCTCTGACGAGAACATTGTAATAGTGCCTGCCATTTAATGGCCTAGGTAGCAGATACGGCCCAGTTAAACAGTCCCCAACAACACCGACCCACACATTAACGAAGAGCCGCACTTAATGAGCGCTAGTTAAGTGTGGCATGTGGGTTATCCTCACTCCAAACATGCGAATTGTGAATGTTGAAGACTTGATCATGCCCGAACGTTGCTTCATCGGTAAGCAACGCAAAGGATGGAAATGCAAGACGCATTTCACACTGTTCCAGGTACCACTGCGAAAATGGTACTCTGGGTGGATAATCCACTGGTTCCAGGTTATGGACTCGCTGTAAGTGAAATGGACGTAACAATTGCTTTCGAAGGACTGTTCTTACATTCGTCTGATTTGTCCCCATGTTAAGTGCAATTGCACGAGTGCTGATTGAAGGATCCCGCTCCACTGCTGCAAGACAGCTTCCTCAAATTGCAGTGTTCTTACCGAACGACAGCGTCCCTGTCCAGGTAATCTGCTAAATGACCCGGTCTCACGCAGACGTTGGTACACAGCAGCAAAGGTCGTATGATGCGGGATACGGCGATTAGGAAATTGTTATTGATAAACCCGCTGTGCAGCTCGTCCGTCGTGGTGCGCTTAGTAAACAGAGACAATGCACTACTACACTGGTGGACAGCAGTTGCCTGCAACTGAACAGCATAATACGCCCTCTAACAACTGAAGATCGTAATACGGCCTCTAACAACTTAAGAGCGTGATGCGGCCTCCACCGGTTTAAATAATCCTCATAGGAAAAAAATGACATTAGGGAAAAAGATTTGTTTTGATGTCCCATAGAACCTCCCAGAGTTTGTCGGTTTAAATATTATTCACCCTGTATTACTGAGAGTGGGATTTTAATCCGGAAAGGACAGAGCAGTCACTGTAAGTCTCAAAGTTTATTATTATGAACCATCAACATATGTTTCACTGAGATATGTAAGTGAACATTGTATTCATGAAATCTAACTTTGTGTCAGGTAAGTGAGCACAGTAAATGTATAACCACGAGAATAAGGCGTGGATACTGCAAGAACGGGATGTGGTTTAAAGCAACAAACTGGAAAAATAAGAACGAACTCTAGCAAATCCTTTAAAGTGCGTGACACAAGCAAGTGTATGGCTGAGAATGTTAAAATTGTGCAGTTAGGCTCTCATGGAAGTTAACTACAATAGACGTGGTGATTCTATTGAAAGCTCATTCTTACCACTCTCATACAGCACGAATACAGTAGGCAGCGGTGGTAACAGTTGAGTATAGCTAGACCTCTGCACTCGGAACTACAATGGAAACATCCATATGGGTGCAACTGTTATCTGGCGGTAAGTATTTTCATCTCAGTCGCCTGTCCACAAGTATTTCATTCTGCTAGCAATAAGTGTGAGCTATTTTAACCACCTGTAACTTGCCTGTTTGTACAAGTGGAGGAAAACCGCTTGCAAATTGCAGCGGACGCTGCGAGTTCCTTTCAGTAATGGTTTTGTACGTAAGTTAAACAAACTCGTACTCCTGCGGATTTTGTTATAATTAATCAATAATTACAACGTGTGGGGAGGAAGATAGGAGACTTCTCCCAGTCCATGACAGGATTCTGAAGCTAATGAATTGAAAGACTTACACGTAGGTACACACAAGAAAGAACGTGCTCTCCAGTCAGAAAATTCGTTACAAGTGTTTTAAACTAACATTCCTGCGTAGCACGTCTGCTGAGACAAACGGTTGTACTAACGGTCTGCCTTCTCTGAAATCTGGAGCTGGCTTAGGTTTCAACTTTCCTGAAAGGACTCCTAACAGTGCCTCAAGGAAGACTGTTTTCTACGCAGATACCCACCCCACAGTTTCACGGCGAGGGAAGTGAGGACCAAGCGAATTCTGCATTATTTACCTGCTTTCAAGGGTAGTTTTAAGCACTGAACGAGTATATTACTCTGCCTGATCCTTCGAGGTGCAATGTGTCTGTTATCTTACTTTCCGTGACAGGTGGGCAAAGTTAATTTCCAAAGACTTTTTATTGTACTGAAATGATCTTTTGTCACAAAGTAACAAGGTAAGTGTTTTATTCGTAAATATTTTGTGGGAAACTGTAATCTTGTGGAAGATTATACACCTGAACGTTTGACACAACTGGTTGGAAGAAACGCTGTATATGAACCAAAGCCCACGCCTCCTCTCCGTACCTTCCTATGACACGAGTACGGGATTCTCTTCGCATACCGCTACAGAGCTGTTCCTAGCGCAGCTGAGAATTGGCAACATCGTCACAAACATTTGGCAACAATGTGACAGTGCAACCACTTCCGCGTGTGGTACTGAATTGACTCGCTAAAGTCGCTTGATATTCCCTTCCCATTTGAATGACTATAATATAACCCTCATATAAACTAAGACACTGAGACAGAAAATTCAATTTTTAGGCTAAAGGAATGCTATTCTTCAAATAAATGACAAGTTTTATTTTCGTGAAGAATTGTGAAGGTGGTTTGATGAACCCTCTGGAAGGCACTTAAAAGTGATTTGCAGAGTATCCATGAAGATGTAGATGTTCACGATGCGTAATGAGGCTGAGCGACCAATACCATGATGAGAGTGGCGTGCTGGCAGCAGTGTGTCCGTAGCCCCGTGGTTCCGCCCGTGTCTCGTCTAGCAACGACAAGGACGTCCACGTACACAACCGACCATCCAGCAGTTGTTAACCGCAATTATGGAGGAATGAAACGCCCTACCACGAGAACTCCTCACCAAACTTGTAGCCAGGATGGGAGCAAGCCGCAGAGCACGCACTGCCACACGTGTTTACAAAACTCCGTATTAAGAACAATGTTCCACCTTTTGTCATACATCGCAGTGACTTGAGTGTAATTACTGACTTTTTGGAAAAATGTCATTTCTGTTTATCTCACTGCAAATTCCTTTCATTTACGTTCTGTACTATAATGTAGTAGTTCTTTCTACCTATGGTCCTAGTTTCATCGAGCTATGTCCCTTGGCAGCGATACACATCATGCGAAAGTTTCTTTAATCATTAAGCTTTGCTCACGAGAAAATTTCGCGTTAGAACGTCTAAGTGCCGTATGTTGTACTAACGCTATTTGGAATACATTATCGATTCGTCGTGCACCATCTAATACTTTAAAAGAGATGAACGTCTTATACCATCGAAAATGTTGTATCTGCAGATGATCTCTTCCTTTGAAGACTCCATAATTTTACCTGCCCTGATGTTCGAAGCTGCCTTTGTTTTCCAATAGCTTCGATTTTTAAATCTATTCATTTTGTAACGGGTTTTTGGTAATAATTTAGCTTAACTTGATTTCACTGATTATTAATGGCGATTAGATTAATACTGTAACAGGTAGACGGTTAAAAACCATCTTGACAAGATATTCTCGATTGTAGTGCTTTTAAAATTCCAGTAGTATATTGGTTGCTAGTTTCTTGACCATGTTGTACCTTATAACAAGTTCAAATACGTGGAAAAACCTCGAAGTCATAAATTTTGTAATTTCAAAAAGAGTTTGTAGTACATAAAAATTGCTGCCAACAACTTGAAGAGCAAGTAAGAAAGTATATGAATCTCCTATTGTAGGACTGGCTACAGGCAAAAGTCTGAAGGAGGACAACGTTGTCCCCTACTGTATTCTTAATGATTTCATAGCTATTAATATTTGAAGAGATTTACATCTTTTTTTTTAATTTCATGGCAGATTTATCATATAAGCAGATTCTGATTCCTCCTCTTTTGGTTTCGAGTATCTTCAGAAATGCACACTTACACCACTTGTCACAAAATATAAAACTAGTGTGGTTTGCAAGCCGACGTAATTCGCCATAATATTCGTCGTATATGCGTCATCCAACAGCCGTCGCTTGGTAGCTTGGCGAATCGGAATGTAATGACAGGTAAAGCATAACGTGATGTAATGAGGTTAACCTGACGTAATTGAGTGGCGCAGCTGCCGTAATATAGGGTTAGACTCCGCCACGTAATTACTAGTCCATCATTGTTCACGCTACGAATGATAATTCCATGTTGAATGGCGCACATATCTCGTGCGTGCTATGTAATGTCAGTAAACACAGAAGTAGATGAAGGGAAATGTTTAGAATTCTGATCTATAGATTCCAGGAAGAGCATGAATAGTCAGCTGCACGCTGAGTTAGTAGTGGGGAAATGAAAGCTTTCCAGAAACATACATTTTCGATCATTTTGCTACATCCGAGAGCAATCAGGACAGCGTGAAGTATAATTTACTGGATTAAGTTTATTTACTTCTTCAAAACGTGGCCGGCCAGAGTGGCCGAGCCGTACTAGGCCCTATAGTCTGGAACCGCGCGACCGCTACGGTCGCATGTTCGAATCCTGCATCGGGCATGGATGTGTGTGATATCCTTAGCTTAGTTAGGTTTAAGTATTTCTAAGTTCTAGGGGACTGATGACCTCATAAGTTAAGTCCCATACTGCTCAGAGCCATTTGAACCATCTTTCAAAACGTGTTTGTAAGGCCCAACCCTACATAACGTCAAGGCCGGTGAGAGCTATTTACCTTTCTTTTCATATGAAGAAATATTAAAATCCATTACATTCCGCACATGAAACAACTCCTATAAGTTTTACTGTATCCTTAGATGGTTGTGATGTCCAGAAACCCCTTGGTGCTACTCCATTGCGTATGTCTGCAACATCTCTGGTATCGTGAAGTTTGTCAGCTTCTGTGTTCCCATCTTTCCATCGCTATGACAGTGGATGAAACCTGTCCATCATTCAGCCTCAGATTAGTTTCTACAGAGATTTAATATTTGTTTTATCTGAACACTGTTAATCGCATGTAATAATTACTGTGGTTATTTTACAATCATGCAGCTAATGAGGATTGTGTCAGGTGACACACGTAGATTTGAAGGAATATTGATCATAGTTGACATGACTGGTGAATATTTTAGATTACCGTCAGAGTGTAACTTGAACAGCTTCCTACAAAACGTCTTGGAGGGCATCCATGTGTGTACGTGAGAAGCCATCTAGGTGCCAAGTACATTAGCCACAAGTAACATTGACACAGTTGGAAGTAAGTCACCACTCCAAAGTCAGCCAAGGCGCCAGCATGTGGCTCTACGACTTGTCAAAACGCTCTTTACGGTGAGGGTCAAGCCCACACACGTGATAAGAGACATACAGCTACGACTGTAGGGTGTAATTCGGCAATTAAGACGAACGCACGTAGATAAACTGTTCCGGAAATATCGTATGCTGCCAGATCCCAGTGGGAAGAGGCTCTCCATGGGAGTGTAAAGGAAGCCATGGCCAGTATCAAATCAGTAATAGCGTAACGAGCAGTAGAGGAGAATGGTAGGGCATTGGAGTGAGTGAATATCCAGAAGAAATAACACTGATCAACAGCTACCGCTACTGATGGAGCAGTGGGCTAACACTATTACATGCATGGTAGTAGCATGAGCAGCTATCTCACAAGTGTCTTACATTTGGTTCATTGAACAGTATTGATAATAAATAGCTTGTCTTTGTCTAAAAGAGCACTGCACCGGATATTTGCTTACCTTTTGGGAAAAGTAGCAGTTTAGTATTCATCTCTTGTGAATTAAACCAAGTGGCAAGGAGCTATTGATTCAGTAGACAGCAGAACTAGGGGCCATGATTGCATTTGCGGTCAAACAAATTTATATTCTGACATTACTTCATGCTAAAATAACATAGCTACACATAGATACAGGATGACAATAATTGAACAACATGAAAACAAAACGAAAATTTGCTGCAAATTACGCATTACGCACAACTTATGAAACATGTAAACGTCACTAAGAATATTCGTATATATGTTATGCTCAACACGCCTCCTCAATGGCTGTCTTCAGCTCAGAAATATTTTTTTTATTATTGCTGTATACCTATCTTTACTATAGCCCCACAAAGTGAAGTCGCAAGTGTTGAGGTCCGGAGAATAAGGAGGCCAACCGAAGCCGACGCCAGTGGTCTCTGGGTACACCAGAACCAAAATGCAGTCCCTAAAGTGCTCCTCCAACTCATCAAACACATTCCTGTCTCGATGGGGTGTTCCCTCTTGCAAAAACCACATCGTGTCGATATCAGGGTCACTTTGGACAATGGGGATGAAATAATCTTCCAAAATCTTCACGTACCGTTTGATAGTCACCGTGCCATCAAGGAAAATCGCATCAATTTTTCCGTGACTGGACATTACACCTCATGCAGTCACCCACTGAGGGTGAAGAGACCTCTCGATCGCGAAATGTGGGTTCCCAGTCTCCTAAAGGCGCCAATTTTGCTTATTGACGAACCCATCCAAAGAAAAGTGGGCCTAGTCGCTAAAGCAAACAACAAGACGTAGCCCGCGGCCAACCGAGCAGGTTGAACGTCCTAACGCAAACCGTTTAAAAGATATGACGATTTTATTTCATTTAGTTCAGCAGTTGTTCCCTGTATTTCTGTCACTTAAGCTACTGGTATGGTAACGTAGTCTTCTGTTTCCATACGGGTTGGCTGTAGTAAATGCCGAAACCATCGGAATGCTAGATATTGGTGGCCATCCTCGATCCCCACCATCTGGGTGACTGATTTCAGCGTGTATTTTCATTCAAGAATTGTAACTCTCCTGCTGGCCACTACGCGGCTACTTGCGGAGTAGAAACAACAAGCATAGTGACAGGATAAGTGTTCATTAATTTTTTTTTTTTTTGTCTTATTGCGGCCCGCCACGAATTCCTCACCTACGCCAGCCTCTTCGCCTCAAGCAGCACTGGCAACCTGCGTCCTCAATTATTTGCCGGTATATTCCAATCCCTGTCTTCCTCTACAGTTTTTGTCCTCTATAGCTCCCTGTAGTACCGTTGAACTCATTCCCTGTTGTCTCCACACGGGTCCTATCGTCCTGTCCCTTTTCCTTACAGTTGTTTCCACACATCCATGTCGTCTCTGAATTTGCACAGTACCCCCTCATTCCTTATATTATCGGTCTAGCTAGTTTTGATATCACCACATCTCAAATGTTCCGATCTTCCACTGTTCCGGTTTCCCCACCGCCCAAATTTCGCTACCATACAACGATGAGCACCAAACATACATTGTCAGAAATTTCTTCCTCAAAAGAAGGCCTGTATTTGATGTGAGTAGATTTTCTTTGGCCAGGCATTCCGTTTTTACCAGTGCTAGTCTGCTTTTGAAACCCTGCTTGCTCTGACCGTCATTGTTCATTTTGCTGCCTAGTATTCCTTAACTTCATCTACTTTATGAACATAAATTGTGATGTTAAATCTCTCGGTGTCCTCATTTCTGCTACTTGTCATTACTTTCGTCTTTCTCCGATTTGCTCCCAGTCATGTTCTGTTTTCATTAGACTGATCACTCCATTCAGCAGATCATGTAATTGTTCTTCACTTTCATTCAGGATAGCAATGTCATCAGCGAATCGTATCATTGAAATCCTTTAACCTTGAATTTTATTTCCACTCCTGAATCATTCTTTTACTTCCATCATTGCATCATTGCAATGTACGGATTAAACAGTAAGGATCAAAGACTACATCCCTGTCTTACACACTTTTGTAATCTTCCTTCTCGGTCGTCCACTCTTCTTCCTCCATCCTATCTCTTGTACGTATTGCGTACTGCCCGTCTCTCCCTATAGCTTAACTATGTTTTTCTCAGAATTTACAACACGTTGATCCACTGTACATTGGCGAACGCTATTCCCAGATCGACATATTCCATGAACATGTCTTGATTTTTAGTCTTACTTCCTTTATCAACGTCAAAGAAAGAATAGACTCTCTGGTGCCTTTGCCTTTCCTAAAGCATAACTGACCGTCGTCTAACACGTCCACGTTTTTCTTTTCCATACTTTTGCATATTACTATTATCAGCAAATTCGATGCATGAGCTGTTAAACCGACTGTGCGATAATTCAGCACTTACCTGTTCCTGCAGTCTTCGGAATTGTGTTGATGACGTTTTTCCTAAAGTCTGATGGTATTCTACATACCAATGTGAATAGTCATTTTGTTGCCACCTTCCTCAATGATTTTAAAAATTCTGATGGAATATTATCTATTCTTTCTACCTTACTTCATCTTAAGTTCTAAAAAGCTCTCTTAAATTTTGATTCTAATACTGGACCTCGTGCCTCTTCTAAATCGAATCCGGCGTCTTTTTCTGTCACAGGAGACGAGTCTTCCCGCTGATAGAGCTCTTCAGTGCACTCTGTCCACCCAAACGCTGTCTCCTCTGCATTTAACAATGGAATTCCGGATTCACTCTTAACGTTGCCACACTAGCTTTTAATTTCACCGAAGGGTATTCTGACTTTCCTATATGCTGAATAAATCTGTCAACAGTCATTTCCTTTGCGATTTCACACATTTTTTCGGCAGTATTCGTCTTAGCTCCCTTACAATTCCAATATATTTCATTCCGCAGCGACTAGTATCTCTGTATTCCTGTAATTTTTTTTTGTACATCTTTCCTTCGTTGAACAACTGAAGTTTTTCTTCAGTTACTCATGGTTTCATAACAATTACCTTCTTTGAACTTACGTTTTTCCCTTCAACTTTCGTGATTTCCTTTCTCAGAGATGTCCGTTCCTCTTCAGCTCTATAGCCTTAGAAAACTTCAACCGCATCTCGTCATTCCTTAGTACATCCGTATCCCACCTCTTTGTGTATTGAGCTTATTCTTCACCGTTACTGCATTGTGAGCTGCTGCTGTATCTGCTCATGGGTCTATCTTAGAATCCGGTGTCTTTCGTTTTTTTATGCACACAATGCCATTTGCCTCTATTGTGGTTTATTTAATTAGACCTAGGTTTCTGCCTTTTATGCCATTTTCAAGTGACTGCTGAAACAGAAAATTTCCCACAGTGATACCACACATAATTTCAAGATATTTAAAATGTATTAAACAAGGAATGTAAATTTGTTTAAATTACGAAGTATATACCTACGGTTTATGTCATTAGCACAAATTGCAAGACACCAAGCAGAAAATCGGCCATAAATTACAAAAAACTCTCTTTCCCCACAAAATATCAGGTGTAAAATCATCATCTTGTAAGAACATCAGTAAATAATAGTGGAAGCACGACATATTTAATAAAAATGGGGCTACTTTCGTACATAAAGATGAACACAAGTCCTTATGTGGTAATGTTACGAAATGAAACTGTATGGTTAATAGAACAACTGAATAGTAAAATGACAAATGTCGAAGATATAAGACTATTAATATTAATATCTCCAGACAATACATAATTTTCTTTGGAGGGGCACTGAGTGTCATTATCTTTGCAACGAACTTGTATACAACAAATCGTCAACATCTGTGAGTGTACCCACTTGAAATTGGATAAGCAACTAACGTCTAAACGAACAAAACGAAATAAAATTCAAAAACAATCAATCACAAAAGAATATAGTAAGTGCCACCGATAATAAAATTACGTAAGTAATGAATAGGAGTTAAGATGCGAGTAGAGGGATGGCGTATGACTGAATATTTGATTAATAGTTAAAGCAGGAAAAATCAAAATGAGAGTGTAGATTTATGATAAAGTTGGTGTGAAGGATGGAGAACGAAAGAAAACTGTAAAAGTTAATTGAGAAGGTGAATGGCCCATTTTATATAGTTAAAAGTGAGTACGGAGAACTATTGTTTCGACGTGAACGGCCGAAAATTCCGTGGATCAAAGAGAAAAGTTTGTATACATGATGTAAGTAGTTCCTTGGATGTGTAAAGTATTTTAAAAGGAAACTATTCTGATAAGAGGGCGATTCATTATTATTCATATAGACTGTTCTAACTCAGACCACATTCAGGTGGATTCATAGCCTATCATGAAATACAGCTGATGGGACATCCAAATCGTTCGAGGCTGACACACTGAGATGACATAAATGCACTGGCGAAATACTGACCACCGAGCGAAGCATGGGCGACAAAATTTGTTTAAGAGACACAGCTGAGTTACCACTACTGGAGGGAAATGCGACAATGCCTATGAGAGAGAAACATCAAGTGGCTATTTGAACACTAGCAGGGTGGTAATGGAAATGTCGAGTGGCTAGGGCCTCCCATCGGGTAGACCGTTCGCCTGGTGCAGGTCTTTCGATTTGACGCCACTTCGGCGACCTGCGCATAATAAACAAGGGATATGTAAGGTAATAAACAAGGGATATGTAAGGTTATAATTCTGGGGAATCAGACATGTCATAAGCACCGAAAGAACGCCAGAGTAAGATTGGAGCATGCATCCACCATGGCGAAAGAAATTATGAAAGTTCAATACAGCTGTCACCATTGTGTCGAGGCAGCTCACACAAACTCTAAATGCACCAAGATAATAATTGGTGAAAATGTTATAAATGTGGGCACGAGGCTAAGGACGTCGGACTCCTGGATGCTGTATATGTAACATACATTGACATACGGTATATCATTGTAGTGAAGAGCTCGCGAAGACTGTGTAAGAAAAAGATTGGACGCTAAGCACTTACTCCACTGCAGTCACGCTCCGACACCGTCAAATGGCCCAGTTTAGCGTAATAGACTTCAAAGCAGAAAACGACATAAAAACGCCGAGTTTCCAGGGATCCGGTAAGGAGATGGACTCCTTAATACGTCTGGGAACACATGTTAAATTAATTAAAGAACAAGCTGTGACTAAATACACATTGAAGCGCCAAGGAAACTGGTATAGCCCAGGTTCCCGGGTTCGATTCCCGGCGGGGTCAGGGATATTCTCTGCCTCGTGATGGCTGGGTGTTGTGTGCTGTCCTCAGGTTAGTTAGGTTTAAGTAGTTAAAGTTCTAGGCGACTGATGACCATCAATGTTAAGTCCCATAGTGCTCAGAGCCATTTGAAACATTTTTGAAACTCGTATAGGCATACGCATTCAGATAAAGAGATGAATAAAAAGTTAGCATATAGTGCTGCGGTTGGCAACGCTTTACAAGAGAACAAGAGTCTGGCGCAGTTGTTAGACCGGTTACTGCTGCTACAATGGCAGCTTATCAAGATTTAAGTGAGTTTCAACGTGGTGTTACAGTCAACGCAAGAATGATGGGACACAGAATCTCCGAATTAGCGACCAGGAGTGTACCGTGAATACCATGAAATCGGTAAAACATCAAATCTCCGACATCGCAGCGGCAGGAAAAAACTCCTGCAAGAACTATTCAACAAAACATCGATATGTGTTTTCGGAGCGGAAGACCCATTCGTGCACCCTTGATGTTTGCGCGACAAAAAGCTATACGCCTCGCATGGGCCACCGACATTGGACTGTTGGTGTCTGGAAACCATCTTGCCTGGTCGGGCGAGTCCATACGTTTACATGTATGGAGACAACCTCATGGAGCCATGGAACGGGGGACGGTTGAAACTGTAATAGTGCGCGGTGCGTGCGGTAGAGCTATATGGGTCCCTTGATACGTCTAGATACGACTCTGACAGGTGACATGCACTTAAGCACCCTGTCTGATCACCTGCATACATTCGTGTCCATTGTGCATTCCGACGGGCGATTCCAGCAGGACAATGCGACACCCACACGTCCAGAATTACTACAGAGTTTCTGCTAGAACACCCTTATGAGTTAAGACACGCCCACTGGCCACCAAGCTCCCCAGACATGAACATTAATGAGCATATCTGTGAGGCTTTGCATCGTGCTGTGCAGAAGAGATCTCCACAACAACTTTTACGGATTTATGTACAGCACTGCAGAAGCTTTGGTGTCAGTTACCTCCAGCATTACTTCAGACATTAGTCGAGTCCATGTCATGTCATGCTCCGGCACTTCTGCGTGCTCTTGGGGCACTATCCGGTGATAGGCAGGTGTACCAGTTTCTTTGGCTCTTCAGTGTATAACAATTAATAGACATTATGTGCAAAGGCTGAAAGAAATAACAAATGACTGAGTACGAAAAGAATTCCATTACTGATTGACCTTTCCTTGCACCAAGTACATTCTAGCCATTTTGTCGTCACAGCGACGTCTATGATCAGGTGGTGTAGTTGCGAAAAACAGTTCTCCGAAATGGAAATTCGTCATCGCTTCAATGCAAATTCACCCCCAAACCGTTTGGCCTCGCTGCCACGCGTGCACTTGCAGTTGCCCTTTAAGCCTGCGAGTGCTCGTCTGTGACCCCTCCTGTTGTCCCTTAGCGGCAGGGTGGTGTAGTTCTCCACCATTTCCTTCCGCAACGAAACTCGTCACGATCGGTGTGATCGCCGCGTCACGGACAGTTGCCGGTAGATGTCCGTCTCGCTCCATGAGGCACAGTCGTTACCTGTATTTCCCGATCGCCTCCTGTTTTCTAAAGATTGACCTTTTCTCGTTCTCTACAAAGCCTGTGTAGTTACACTTGTTGTACTGTAGCTTCTAATCCATGTGAGTGGCCATGGCGGTCCGATGTCGCTTGTCACCTCCGTGATCGGTGTGTAAAACGTTAGTTTTGCTTATTACAAACGTGTACAGGAGTTTAGCAGCATACAGTTCATCGCGGCGACATCCTGTGATAAACGTATTACCGATTTCTAGCAGCGTTAGATTGGTACGTAATGTCAAACTTTCGAAGACTTCCTCTATAGGGAACGTCATCTGTTACCTGTATGTCATATGGTAATTTACTTAGGTGGTAAGTTTAGAGGTCACAGAACTGACCAAAGTACCTGTGATTACGTCGCTGTTTGTAAAGCCAGAACATTGGTAGTAGCGCTGGTTTCGTTAGGCAGCCGTTGTTGTTGTTTTTGTTGTGGTCTTCAGTCCAGTCGTTGACTCAGCGTATTTCTCTGGAGCCATTCAGCATCTAGCACCCATTTGGTTCTATTTCAGTCTCAGTCAGTAGAACTACGAGGGTTGGAACTTTAATAGTAGCAACTATTTATTTCAAAGTTTTACTGACCTCCAAAGTGGTTACCATCATTGTGTAAAACCCGTTGTCAGCGATGTGTGAGGCTTGGGATACTCTCAGCAGTGCCAGCCGTGTTGACACCTTCGAGCGGCGCGGTCTATTGCCCCAAGAATTTGTAGCAGTTCTGAAGCGAATGCCGTGAAGTGTTTCCTTCAGTATAGAAATCGAGTTGAACTTACAAGGGCTTAAGTCATGGGACAGCAGTAGGTCGTATAGCATTTAGCAGCCCCATCAGTCAAACAAATCAGTAACAGCTTGCATTGCACGTGCTTGAGCATTGTCCTACAAAATGATGGTTCTGCAGAAAGTGTCATCACTTTGTCTCTAAGCTAGTCGTAGGTTGTGTTCCAAAAGTGAACAGCATAGAGACAGAAGTGATGACACTTTCTGCTGGACCTGACCATCATTTGGCAGGGCAATGCTCAAGCACATACAGTGCAAGCTGTTACTGACTTATTTGTCTGATGGGGCTGCTAAGCGCTATACAACCTAATGCACTCCCCTGACTTAAACCCTCGTGAGCTCAGCTCGATGTCTAAACTGAAGGAAACGCTTCACAGCATTCGCTTCAGAACTGCTATAAATTCATCGGGCAATAGACCGCGCCGCTCGAACTGTCAACACAACTGGCACTGCTAAGAGCATGCTACGACTTCCACATTGCTAGCAATGGGTTATACACAATGCTGGTGACTACTTGGAAAGTCAGTAAAACTTTGAAAGATGTATCTGTTTTGTACAAGCCGTAAATAAATAATTGGCGCTATTAAAGTTTCAACCCTCGTACGTAAGAGAGATACAAAGACTATCGACGCCGCGTTAAACATAGCGATTCCGATGGATTTATTGTTGCCGAACACAACGTCACGAACAAACATAAACGATAAATTATGAAATGGAAATCTTATCCCAAGCATCCCGCTCTACTGGTATTCTGTCAGCAAAGCGGTTGTTGACACAAGACCTTACAACAAAGCTTTAAACGAAAAACTGAAGTCGTAGACCGGGTGTTATGTATAACTCATTAAATTTCAGCTCTGTTTAGTTATTAATTACAGAGAAATTTAAAATTCATCCAAAAAACTGTTAGTTTTTATCCACAAAATGGGACAAAGCACTGCAGTTTTGGTCTTTGCACCATTTGAGACAAACTTGGATAAAGAAGGAAAACTATGTAACAAATTCACCCGCTTAACATTGTTATATTTTAGCAAAGCCACCAAACACAATGTTTGTTGTGTATCTCATAAATAATGTTTAAAGGTACTTATAAAAATCTAATACTTTGATGAGTCCTCTGGAAAAGTTATTGCGTTATGGAATCGTGCTGAGTTTTACTATTGCTTTCGATAGTTCATATTATATCGTCGGTGTCAATGAATGACTGTTCCAGTGCCACAGTGTATTTGTAGTCTCCTGGAAATTCCTTATAAAAGACACCTTCATAGCCTTCTTCTTGATACGTTGAAATTTTGACCATAAAGCTAAGGCATGAGTTTTTAGTTTCTCCCAGCACTCTAACTACAGTGAAATCATTTCGTAATAGAGAAATTTGATTCTTTCCTGAAATCAAAGGTTCTTTTTCTTCTTATTCTTCCTACACTTCTTCTCCAAATTCTAAGTCCATATTTCAATCTGACCAACTTTCATGATGTAGAGATCTAAATCTGACTGTGAAGATTAATGAACTGGCTGTCTGATCGTTTATTTTCCGTGCTTTCCCATCGATGTTATGAAAAAAAGCTTAAGTCGTATTGTATGTATGGCAAGCTTTTTTTCTTTCTTTGACACATATTTCTTTCTGTGATGCAAACTCTTCTCTGCTCATGCATTCTTTCCCATTCGTTCTTTGTTGGGTGCCGATGTTATAAGCACACATTTCAATTCCTTGGCGGAATGTTTCCCCTAAATCTTTATTTTAATCAACGGGATTATACCTTTCGTGGGAGATAATCTCATTGCGTGTTTGTTGAACGTCATCTTTTGCGAGTGTTATTATCGAAGAATTTTCGTCACTTCGATGGAGTCGCGGGGACTTACCCCAAACCACCTGAGAGGATTTGCCAAGTTTCGCCATTTTCTGACAAACTTGCCATTGTTTATTTTGGGGATCATTTGGATCAATTATTTCCACGCGAAAATGAGGCTTAAATGCAGCAGTCCCAACGAGTAGTTCGCTGTTTCTTCTTTTCAAACGCTACGTTATACAATGTTCAAGCAAAAAGAAGCAAAAAAAAATAACATGGTAATAGTAAAAACCACTCTTACCTCATTTTGACACCTATGGAGTGACCTGCTGGGAGGAACGTTTGTGAAACAATAAGTCACAATGACACGCACCTGGTGGTGAGCTCCTGATTCGAAGGCAGTCAATTCACAAACTCGGGGCAGAATTTTATCCTGCTTTCAGATACATCCCACTTACCTCATCACACAGCGTACGGCTACCTCCTGATTATAACGAAAGGGGAGTCGTCCAAAGCCTGAGGCTATATACAGGGCTGAAGCGGAAAGAAGTCGTAGAAGTGCTTATTCACAAATATACCCGCTGTCAACGTGCTCCGTTAAATGACAGCTTACCAAACAAGGCTGTTACTGACACTCAAACGAAATATAGCTATGATGTCTCTAACTTATGAATCTTATTCATCAGTATATTTCAACATAAGGAGCCGAGACTTGAGAGAATAACCGCACAATAATGAGAGCTGACTTGCGAGAGGCACCGCCACTGAAGCCGAACAGGCAACTATGGCCACTGCCGAAGGACATGCGTCGTACACCGAATCAACGCCGCTGCAAGGAGACACTACCAGCCGAATTTGTACCATATTCATAGTGGTGGTCGTAACATTTTTATTTTGTCAAATTAATCAGGCAATCTAATTATGTCATAGTGTTTGGCGCCCCCAAATCCTATAATTTATTATGGATATTACACGCTTATGGGCAAATTAAATTATAGTTATTAAAATAAGTCAAAATACTAATAACTTAACCACTGCATAAATAATGCCCGACACGGGGTTTCATTCACTACAAGATCGATATTAACAGCTACTTTCGGTGGTTGCGATATCGATCAATGCGAAAACATTCTAGGCGTTACAGTCCCGCGCCATCTGACGGCAATTCCATGTTGTAAACACTGAAGGAGGCTAGAGGTGAAAACTGAAAGAAGATTGATTTTGAAGAATAAATTGTTTGAATGAGGTAAGATTGAATATATGAATCGTAATCGTAACTGAATATTCATCTACAACAGTCTTTTGGAAGTTAGTTAGGAAGACCCGGGAATAATGAGCAAATTCAATATCACGGAATGTTACGAGAATGCCGCGCATTACTGGCATATGGCAACTAGTTTCTTAGTAGTGCGACCATCTATAAAAGTAAAATACCGGTGAAATGTTAAGCAATCTCGTGTGAAGCACCTAAATTTAAAAAAAAAATCGATATCGGAAAAATGTTAAACCATCTCGTGTGAAGCAGCTAAATAAGTGAAACGTTCTTAACACGAACTAGATGAAAGAAAATGACATGCAACTAAGTCGGATGTTCGACCAGAAACACCGATCAGGATCTATAAATTTGATGTATGTGAAATGAAATAGTTTTTAAATTTCGTACCTTTTATTATCTTAGAACAAATGTTTAATATAATTTAGTAAAAGTATCAGATTGTGTGGGCCAGGTTATGTAGGTATTCGCTTCAATTCAATAGCTACCTGTGTATCTGATGCAATGAACCGCTTCACTAGACCGATTCTCATAGATTTGACTGAAGACTTTTACTGAGTAATATATAGGAGGGAGGGTGGAAGGCGGGGGGTTTACATACACTAAGCCAAAGAAACTGGTACAGCTGTGTAATATCGTGTAGGTTCCCGCAAGCACGCAGATGTGGCGCAACACTTGGCATGGACTCTAGTAATGTCTGAAGTAGTGCTGAAGGTAAGTGAAACCATGAATCCGGCAGGGCTGTCCACAAATCTGTAAAATTAAGAGAGATGAAGAACTCTTCTGAGCAGCACGTTGCAAGGCATCCCAGATATGCTCAATAATGTTCATGTCTGGGGAGTTTGGTGGCCAGCGGAAGTGTTCCTTAGTGTATTTTATATATTACGATATGGAACGGTCAGTACAAAGCCAAAATTTTATCTAGTTATGTGATATTTAATTATTAATATTATCATTTATTTTTGTCTGTAATTTTTTTTCCTTCTTTGGACGAATTTGGTGGTTTTTTGACCACCAATGCTGGCAAAAATACCATCAAATTCTGGCCCGTGGCGGAGGGGCATATGAAAGGTGGCTACACTGAGCCACAGCGCCAGAGATTGCGCCAAAGAGTATTATTCAGCCGCCTCCACTGGCTGTTCATGTCAAGAAGTCGTAGTAGGCAGTGCTTGTCGAGATGTAGCAGTGGTGAGTCGTTGAGAGGTTCCCACGGAGAGTGCTTGTTCAGATGTTGTCATATTGTTTTGATGGGCTAGGCACCAGATGTTGTTGGATTAGGGATGCTGTAATGTGCTTTTCGTCAATATATATGAAGGTAACAAGATTCCTTTTTTTTGTATTATTTCAATGTCTTGAACAATAATGCCTGTTGGTTACAGGTTCAGTCAACAAAGCATCTGGCTCGTGTTCTTGTATTAAAATGTATTTCTGGTTTCTATGTGCAATTATAGTATTTCTGGTTTATTTTAATTACTTCAGTATAAATGGTGTTTAAAATATCTGGTCTTATTGAGGAAGAACCGTGCCAGATGTGTACGTTGAATCACACTTCCACACACAGAACAGCTACACTTGTGTTTTGTTGTTTCGTAGCTTTCATAGTTGCTGGGGACTTAATTAATTAATTGTGTTAACGGAAATTTCGTTTCATTCTTTGTTGTTGTTCTAAGCAGACAGATTGCGGAGTAATACTAGTCAGGGCCAACCGTTTACGAGACAGCGTAACCGAACAGATAGATACTAAATCAGAAAATTTAAAAGTATTTGCATAAATATTTAATTAAGCCCCCATGCACGTGGCGACCGCTGCTTCGGATCGTCCCTTGGAATACTTTTGATTGTAAAAATAGCAGACAGTAGTATTGTTGTAGTAATTTGTAGTTTAGTAATTGTAGTCTATATTTCATGTGTAGATTTGGTAATTGTCATTCTTCTAATGGTATTTTTTGCAGAATTTAATTTTTGTTGTCTTGTATACGGGTTTGACAACTTTGTGCAATTATGAGGATTTCAATTGTTCGTTAATCGTGTTTGAGGGAAGCTTTTCGCGTGAATGGTATTGTTGGTGATAAAGTGTCATTGTGTGTAATTTTCGTATAGTGACGAGTTTTGTATGTTTCGTAAATGATTACGCGATCGATGAAAAAGGCAAAACTGATGAATAGTGATAATGACGAAGTGTTAACATGGCGAACTCGCCAACACAGGAGAACAGCATCATGAATAATGAAGTTGAAAACCATTTAATAAGTCGGGAAAGTAGTCCAGAACCAATTCAAAATTTTTCACAATCAAAAAATTTTCAGAATACGAGATTAACGACAGAAGACCCTGGAATAGTATCGAACACAGATAGCTTTATGGCTATGCCGAAGGAAGTTAGTTTTGCGGGAAATGTTAGGGATGAAAAGAATTTCGAACCAGTTAATATGGAGCAGTTGATGGATGCTATATTAAATTTGGGATCACGAATGGAAACACGGTTAGACTCACAAATAGGAACATTTAAAACTGAGATGGGAACAATGGAAACACGGTTAGACCCACTGGGATCACAGTTGCGATCTGAAATTAAAACAGAGATAGGAACAATTAAAACAGATATGGAAACACTGGAAACACGGTTAGATTCACGAATAGGGACATGTTTCAAAAACATGAAAGATGAATTAAAGAAAGAAATTAGAGAAGAAGTACAACCGATTTTGAATTCTCACAATAATAGATTATTTGCAGTAGAGATTAGACAAAAGGAACGGGATAGAGAGCAGGAAGAAAGAGATCGCGTGATAGTACAAAAATTTTCAGAGTTAAATTTACAACGTGCACGCGATAAAGAAGAAATATTTGAAAGAATCGAGGAATCCGTACCAAATGACAGAATAAATAACACAACAGTATGAAAAATTAACTACTATATGTGTCAATACTGAAACCCGAGTCGCGACACTTACGGAAGACGTAAATAAACAGAAGGAACAAATAGGTGTCTTATCGGAAAGAGTTGAGGAGATTGCAGATAAATTGACAAGTCTTAGTTTAAATGGGGACAGAGATTCAGATGATACAGCTCCACTGCCATTTGCAGAAACCAAAGAGTACCAGAACATAAATAAACATGTTGAAAATCAGGGAAAATTTTAAGAACGCATTAAAAGGGAATTTGAGGCATTAGGGAAGCAAGTTAAACAAATTGAAAGCGAAATTGTAGGAAAAGACAGCAGAAGAAATTTAGAATCACAGATAGCAGAGGGGTTTGAAGAAAGTAATTTATTTCATTTACGAGAAGCAACAAGAGAGCGCCAGGCGTGCGAACTTGACAAAAAAAATCGACACTCGGACTGGGACAGACGCGGTAGGTCTTTGTCGCCACGAGGCGAAAATTTTTACTATAAACACTTTTTGACTGTTCGGAAATTTAAGATCTTTCGCAATTCTAAGAATGACATACATCCATGTTCATGGTTAGATCAATTTATGTACGCACTTCCACCAAATTGGCCACTAACTCACAAACTGGAATTTATGTGTGGATATTTAGAAAACGAACCGGCGACGCGGATGCGCGCACTTATTAGAGATTGTAATAATCTAAATGATTTTTATCATGCATTTCTATCGGCATATTGGTCCGAAAACACGCAAGACAGAGTCAAACATAGTCTTATTATGCAGCGTAATTTTAAACAGTCTGAGTTCCGCACGCCAGCTGAATACTTTGAAGACATGATTCGAAAGAATCAATTCCTGTCCAACTCTTATAGCCCCACTGAATTAATTCGCATTTGCTTAACTAAGCTGCCACGATCGATAAGACAAATTGCTTTAGCTGGAAGATGTAAAGACGACATTGAGACTTTTAAGACTTTGCTACAAGAACTTGAGTATGACAACGACGACGGGACTTCTTGTAATTTTTTCAGTATCGGTAATCACAGTAGATTTTCAGAGAGAAGGGATAATGATCGGAACGGACGTTATATGGGTAATTTTGAGAATGACAGACGAAACAGACAGGACAATAGATACCAGCCTTATGACAATAATAGACCTTCTAACAAAAATTACACAGACAGTTATAATAACGGAAACTCCTACAGGCATGATCAATCATACGGAAACAGTAGTCGGTATCATCAAGACAGAAATTATTCATACAGTAATAGAAATTCTTACTACAGAAATAACCAGGGTAGTAGATACAACAATAATTTCAGAAGTGACAGTCGAAATTACACAAGAAGTAGTCATGCAGACAGACAGGAAAATAGAAATTTTAATAACAGACACAACCTAGAATTTGCATCTAACAGACACGAAGGACCTAATTGGCATCCTCCACGTGACAGAACTTCAGAGAGACAAGTGCAAATCGTAGACATTGATCCGCGAAATGACGCGAATAATCAAAGACGTGACACAAACAATCGACAATGACTTGTAGCTTCGGCTTCTGGCAGCAATATAGACGGTTCAGAAAGTAATGACACTACGACTTTACACTACGTACGCCTGGAAGACACGAGAGACATTTTGCTAGACGAAAAGGAAAATAATGTAGACGCGTTTTTACATCCTGTTATTGAAGTATGTGTGGGTAAGAATAAGTTCACTGCAGTTTTAGATTCTGGGAGCCCATTGAACGTCATTAGTGAATCAGTTTTTCGTATATGTGTAAGAACTATTGCTTGTCCTGTGTTACCTGTTTCTAAATCTACAATTCAAGGCGCTATTTCTGGAAAAAGTGTGGAAGTCAAACAACAGACCAACCTAAATTTCATTTGTGAAGGATACGAATTTTCTGCTAATTTTATTATTGTTCCACTACTCAATACACAAATTATATTAGGTATGGAGTTTCTTAACACACATAAGGCAATTTTGAACTTTAAAGAAGGAAGTGTGAATTTGACTGTTGCCGGAATGCCGAAATGTTTGAAATTTTTCGAGTGTTTAACCAGATCTGAATCAGACACAAAATGTTTAAGGTTTCTTACTTCAGATGCTTTCGCTGAGCATTATGACGACAATGTGTTCATTCATGACAACGACAATAGATACAGAGACGCGATGGATGATATAATTAATAGCGAAGAAATAATTAATGAAAAGGTTAAGAAAGCTGAAGAGCCAGATGACGTTGCAAGAGAAGAACTGCACCAAATTTTGACTTCACATGCTACAGTATTTAGTCATCACACAGGAACTATACAAGGCTTACAATATTTATTTAAAGTAAAAGAACACACACCATTTCGGGGGAAAACGTACGCTTTTCCTTTGGCTTACAGAGACAAGGTTAAGAGTGAACTTCAATACTTGTTAGATCAAGGCATTATTGAGCCTGCAGTCAGTCCTTATACCAGCCCATTACACGTCGTTCTTAAAAAGGATGGGTCAATTCGTTTGGTTCTGAATTCCAGACATGTTAATAATATCATCATTCCTGAAACTGTACGTCCACAAAATTTAGATGAGCTTCTTCAACATTTTCATGGAATTAAAGTTTTATCCACGATTGATATGCGCGCAAGTTTTTGGCAAATAGACCTCCACCCTGATTGTAGAAAATACACTGCCTTTTTACCCTTTGGTAACAGTTATCAATTTCGGAAATTACTGTTTGGACTTACTGTATCTTCAGCAGCATTCATTCGTAGTTTAAACGAAATTTTACCTGTTTATCTTCGTGACAATATTACTTCATATGTTGACGATATTCTTATTGCTAAACGTTCTAGGAGTGAGCACAACAAAATTTGGAATCATTATTACGTATTTTTGCAAGAGTTGGCATTACAGTGAACTTGGAAAAATCTGAATTTGGTCGTTCTCAAGTGAAATTCCTTGGTCATATTATTTCTACAGAAGTTATTCTTCCTGATCCAGAGAAACTACACTCTATTCGTAATTATGCTGTTCCTACCACAAAACGTGATGTTCGTAGTTTCCTTGGTGTCTGTAATTATCTAAGACGCTTTGTTAGATTGGACAATTTGGCCACACCTCGTTTATGTGAACTATCTGGAAAGAATTCTAATTGGTGTTGCGATGAGGAAGCTCAATCAGAATTTGAACAACTTCGTGATGCTTTAGTTGCTGCTCCACTTCTTTCACATCCGGATTTATCTAAAGATTTTTGTTTGGCAACGGACTCATCATACAAAGGCCTAGGTGCGTGCACACTTATTTCAAGAGATAGAAGAATACGGCGTTGTAGTACAGAATACTATTAAAACGTCCCCTTAGAAAAATTACACATGACAGTCCTTAAACTGATACACAATATTTTTTAGCGCAACGCAATCTGTCTTTCAAAAATCCCTACAAAAGAATGGCCCTGACTAACATTAACCTATATGTTTCACAAATCACTTACCTCACAAAAATCTTCGTTACTCGAACTACTGCAGTACAGCGAGCGCCACTACAGCCAGCTAAATAAAAGATTCAAACTACGGAAGGCACTTCACCTTTGTCCTACCGAATAAAGACTTTTCCAAGTTAACTGTAATTCCAGATTCTGCAAAAATATGTAACACCCTGTTGAGGATGCGATTGTGTTGTTCCCATGAGGCTTCTGCTATCAGAATATCGTCTACATATAAGGTGATGTGACGTTTTAAGAACTCAGGTAATATGGAATTTAGCCCGCGAATGAATGCTGCCGAAGAATTGTTCAAACCAAAAGGAAGTTTCCAAAACTGATAACAAACGCCGAAACAAAGAAAAGCTGTGTATTTTCTACATCCTGGATGAAGTTCGATCTGATACAAGTTGGATCTGAGATCAATGGAAGACAACACTTTTACACCATTAAAATTTTGAAGAAGTCCTTCCATCGTCTGCGGCTTGTTTGTTTCAGGAATAATGATAGTATTGATTTGTCTCGAATCTAAGACAAGCCTGATCGATCCATTTTTCTTCTCAACGACATGTAACGGATTGAAACTTCCTGGCAGATTAAAACTGTGTGCCCGACCGAGACTCGAACTCGGGACCTTTGCCTTTCGCGGGCAAGTGCTCTACCAACTGAGCTACCGATGCACGACTCACGCCCGGTACTCACAGCTTTACTTCTGCCAGTACCTCGTCTCCTACCTTCCAAACTTTACAGAAGCTCTCCTGCGAACCTTGCAGAACTAGCACTATTGAAAGAAAGGATATTGCGGAGACATGGCTTAGCCACAGCCTGGGGGATGTTTCCAGAATGAGATTTTCACTCTGCAGCGGGGTGTGCGCTGATATGAAACTTCCTGGCAGATTAAAACTGTGTGCCCGACCGAGACTCGAACTCGGGACCTTTGCCTTTCGCGGGCAAGTGCTCTACCATGTAACGGATTGTTGTATGAACTTACTGCAGGCTCAATAATGCCCTCGTCAAGCATAGATTGTATTTCTGTTCTAACACGGTCCCTATAATGTGCTGGAATTACGAATGGTCTAACACAAAATTTAGTATGCTCACGAACACGAAATTGGTATTGAAATCCCTTGATTGTTCCTGTTTTGTGAGTTAAAACTATGGAATTGGCTTGTAAAATCTCAAAGAGGTCCTGCCTATCAGTGTCATTACAATTCTCAATTGTTTGAATTTTATCCTGAATTAACTCATTAGTTTCAAATATGCCGTCGATATCATCCCTGTCAGTACTTGCAGTACTAGTTCCGTAGGAAATTCCGAACTGTTGTCTAACAGAAGGTAAAGCCGATTAATTTCCTTGTCATGGTTTGAGAGCCAATCTTCAAATTTCAAAGCTATTGACTTACCTTCCTTCTCTAAACTTATTTCAGCATCGTGAAAGTTTAAGATTGCTTTGTATTTATTCAAAAAGTCTACTCCCAATATAATTTCCGTCGACAATAATGGAACAATAAGAAAGTTCATAGAGAAGCTGTGGCTTTCGCAAAAGAATTCTAAATTGGTTTTTTTGGCGTGCATCTACACTTTTTCCAAAGATTGCACCTTGTAATTTAATCTTACATAACGGAAGTGTGGGGCAATCGTTCGATATGTTGCATTTTCTAAAAGCTGTTTCACTAATTACTGAAATGGGCCAGCCAGAGTCAAGTAATGCCGTGATTTTACATCATTTACAGTAATGTGAATCACAGGATATGCAATGTTATTTTTTACGTCGTGTTCCTGGAGTAAGATGTCCCTAATGTCTTCCATTTTTACGTAATTACTAGCTACGGCAGCTGCGTCGTTAGTGTCATACGCACGTTTTGTGGCTGCCAGCGGTATGAGTCATTGCCAATTGTCTCTTTGTTGGCGTGCGTCGTTATTGGGTTTTGGAGACCTAACTTCTACAAATTCACCTTGCCGTTAGGGCCCTGCCCTGTTTAGATCCCGTCAGTTCTGATGCAATTCAGGTCTGTCGTTACGATCACATCGTCTGTCGTCATGTCGGTAGTTCCTGTTGGTTCTTTCTTGTCGGTTAAGTGGGGGAGAAATGTTTTACTCCTGTTTTCGCGTTCCGCGATTGTCAGTGTCAATTTCCAGTTCTTGTGACAGTCCCTGAAAAGCTTCAATGTCGTCTTTGCAACGTCCTGCCAAAATATTATGTCGTAATTGTTCAGGTAATTTGATTAAGCATATGCGGATGAGTTCTGAGGGGCTGTATGTGTTTGTCAGGTACTGATTCTTATGCAACATGTCTTCAAAATATTTGACAAGACTGGAAAATTCAGATTGTTCAAAGCGTCAATTCTAACCTGTGCTCCAATGACTTGTTGGGAGGAAAACTATGAGAGAATTGATGGAGCAATGCTTGTGGATGAATGTCGTTGCCAGAATTCTGAAATGTTTTGAATTTACGTGTAGTAATGAACAGCTTATAGTCAAAATGATCATGTCGGCGAATCGCATATCGGTCATTGTTAGGTCGTGTCGGCCGTTCCATCTCAAAATTCGGTGCACATTATCAATTTCTTTCATAACTTCCGAAATGCCCTGTGTTATTATTTTGCGTCTTTTCCGTATTTCTAAGTCCCTCTTCCCGTGTTGGAGCGCGAGTGTCCTCTGAAATTTGTAATTTTTGTATTACTTGTGCCAACTGATCTTGTACTTCCCGGATTTCTCTTTTGTACTGTATATTGATTTGATTTTGATTGAATTTCCTAATTTGTTTGCACTCTTCTGTGTCATTAAAGACTACCGGTTTTGCGTCATTCAGATTATCATCTACCTTCGTAGATAAATAAGTGAACTGATCCGAAAGTTCGGCTACATTCTCCGATAGTGTACTTATTTCCTCAGTGTGTTTTTCTGAACCAAGTTTCAGAGTATCTACTGTGTCCTTTAAGTTTTCCTCAGTTTTTGTAAGTTGTGTAACGGGATCGGTAGATGCAACTGAGTCAAATTTAGCTTGCAAGGTCTCATGATTTTCATGAACAATTGTTAGCAGTTCTTTTATGGCTGCTTCGTGATTCTGTAATGCATTTACATGCCGCGAAAAAATAGGTTGAAAATGCTCACAAATTTGAGTATTTACGTCATTACAGACTTTTTGACATTTCGATTCAATGTTAAGTAACTCAGTAGTTAAATCTTCAAGTGTATGTTCAAGTGTGGTGTCTAACTTCCGAAGATTTTGTTCCATTGTGTCTAACTGTTGCTGTGTTTGTCTCTGGTGGTGTTCCATTGTGTCTAACTTTTGAAGATTTTGTTCCATTGTGCCTAACTGTTGCTGTGTTTGTTTCTGGTGTTGTTCCATTGTGTCTAACTTTTGAAGCCTTTGTCCCATTTGTCTCTGATTTTGTTCCATTTGTTGCATTAATTGCAATAATAATGTGTTAGTGTCTGGAATCTTTTTCTCTACGCTTTTCGGCAGTGCATTTTCACCGGCAACATTCACATTTTGACAAGCAGAAAATGTGTGTTGACTCATTTGAGAAAACGGTGAGGACCCAAAACCCAAGTGTACAGTATTTGCAATATTGTGTTCTGTCATTTCGGATTCCTGAGGCGAGCTGTTGCCGACCGATCGATCGATAATGCTTCCTTGTTCACTACCTGTTTCACTGTCTACACCTATATTTGCCGCCCGCTCCATTTCCCTATGCACAATTACCAAATTACTACTTCGAATGTCTGTTAATTCACTACACAGTGCTGCTGATAAGCTACGCTCGTCGTCACTATTATTTCTCAGTTTACTTTGAAGCCTAGTGTTATGTTTTTCACACGCCTTTATTGTCACAATATTTTACACAATAACACAGAAAAGCACAATTTGAAGAGCAAAAATAAGAGAACACATTAACATAGCACTGAAAATAATATGTAGTTAATTGCACGTGCAGCTGCAAAATACTTAGTGCAAATCTACATGCATGCCACAACTGTTATACTGTACAGCAATGAAAGACTGCAACTACAAAGGAGATTCTCTCTACAATTACGCACTAGCAATAAACAATAGCTACACTAAGTACACAAACTACAAGAAAAAATCAGAAGATTCCAGTGAGGTATCCTCGGCTAAGGGTCGACATATGAAACGTCCCTTTAGAAAAATTATACATGACTGTCCTTAAACTGATACACAATATTTTTTAGCGCAACGCAATCTGACTTTCCAAAATCCCTACAAAAGAATGGCCCTGACTATCATTAACCTATATGTTTCACAAATCACTTACCTCACAAAAATCTTCGTTACTCGAACTACTGCAGTACAGCGAGTGCCGCTACTGCCAGCTAAATAAAAGATTCAAACTACGGAAGGCACTAACTACTGATAGGCATAGTTAGCAAATGAAAGATTTTAATAGAGACCAAACAATGAATTTACCTTAATAGTCATAGTATGTATAGCAGTTCATGACAAATTTCAAAACTCCGCCATCTCTCTCCCCACATCCACCACTGCTGGCGGCTCACCCCCAACTGCCCAACGCTACGCGCTGTTCACATCCAGCTGCCGCTGCCCAACACTACAATGGCAGACAACAATGCAAACTAGACACAGACTGCACACAGCACAGCCAGTGAGTTTTATACAGAGGTGGCGTTACCAATAAAAAAACCTAAACACCCTACTTACACTATTGCATTTTTGAAGTCGTGTTCTCTCTAAATCAGATAAGAATTATTCGATTACGGAACTTGAAGCTTTGGCTGTTGTATGGGCTTTCACAAAATTCCGCTTACATTTGTGTGGCAGACATACTAATGTTTACACCGATGATCGAGCTCTGGAATTTCTTAAGTCAACAAAATTAACACATGGGAGATTGTCACGATGGGCGCTGTATCTACAGGAATTTGATTTTAGTATTGTTTACGTACAGGGTTCTTCAAATATTATTGCTGACGCTTTATTACGTGCACCTATGGGTTTGAAACAAAGTGCTGAGGTGGACTGCAAAGAAAACAATTATTGTTTGATGTATATTCAAGGTGTTGCGTTTGAGAATTTTATTTCGTCTTCGCTCCAGGACATCGCTAAGGAGCAAAATAAGGATCCAATCTAGAAGGATATTAAGGAGAAGTGGAGGAGAAAGGAAAGCGTAGCGATTAGACAGTATTATTTAGTTCGCAATGATATTCTTTTTAAACGAAAATCGGTCGACAACTCTGTTTGGTTAGTTTGTATTCCTGATGAGTGGGTCAATAAATTGATTTTCTATACACATTTCAGTTATGCACACTTTGGTCCCAGAAAATGCTTTCATAAATTACGAGAAAATTGCTACTTCAGTAAGATGGAAAAACGTATTCGATCTGTTCTTGCCAAATGCAAATTATGTCAAAAGGCTAAGCCGCCAACTATTTCTCACAGTGCACCGTTGTTTCCTATCATTCCAGCGAAATTGAAGGAGATGGCTGCTGTCGGTTTGTTTGGTCCAGTGGTTCGTTCTACTAATGGTTTTGCGTACATTTTGGTAGCAGTGGAATTGACATCAAAATATGTGTGTTTTACACCTCTACGCAAAGCAACAGCTCGTTCAGTATCTAACGCTTTCATGAAACATTTTCTTAAATAAGTGGGTCATGTTGATAAGGTTATATCAGATAATGGATCACAGTTTCGCTCTAAAATTTGGCTTCGTACTCTACGGCGTCGTAAGATTAAACCAATTTTCATTTCACTTTTTCACCCTCACTCTAACGCTTCAGAGAGGTGGATGAAGGAAATCAATAAATTGTGTCGACTTTATTGTCATCAGAATCACAGAACTTGGGATCAGTACCTTCATATTTTTCAAAACATTCTGAATGAACTCCCTAATGATTCAACTTCTTTACCGCCTATACTGATATTAAAAAATAAAGCACCGACAAATCGCATTTCTGAAATAGTTCCTTTCCCGCCTGCACGGAAACTGCGGCATTCTGAAGTTGTCAACCTGGCGCTACGAAATATTGCATCTGCGGCTGCTAGAAGAGAGAAATCAGCTAACCGTCCTGGTCGTTGTCAGTTGTTCAAAAGGTGTTAATTAAGTCTCATCGTTTGTCTCATAAAGGAAAAGGCTTGTGTCGCAAATTTTTTCTGCTTTATAACGGTCCATATAGAGTTCGCAAAATTATTCGTGATAACACTGTTGAAGTAGAAACTCTTAAATCTCGACGCTCTAAGGGAATACATCATATATCGAACGTTAAAATTTTTGTGGAATGACATACTTTCGAGAAACCAACAGTTACACGTAAACGTGCAGAGAATACAGGGATACCGCGCTGTGTTTTGGCGGCGACACATACTCAAAGCAACAGTCAAGTCTGCGCGCCACACAGGGCAGTCGTTGACCGCAAACAATTACTTCCTACGTCACGCATACCTACAGCTGATCGAGCGCTCAGTGCGAATGTACTGACAGCTGTAAACAAATACACTGTCTAATTTCTCAGATTACATTCAGTATAAAGCTATACTGACTTGATAAATTATGTTATTAACGTTCAGTATTTTTCAGGATACGGTTGTATAAAATATTTAAGACCTTCAGGTAAATTCTGTGTGTGTCCGACGTTAAGAGGACTTGTTATCGAGAAAATTTCAGGAAGAATGTAATTTCGAAGAAAAAAGTAATAAACCAAAAAGGTAACTGTTAATTGAGTTTATTTTTCAGGTAACGTATTTCCACTTAGGTACGTACTTTAGACGTAATTTGCTGCTCCCGATTACGTGATTCATACTTTGTGCTAAATTTCATGTTCTATGAATTTACTTGTGAAGCGACGTGCTTGCGTTCATTAATTGATTTTGACAAAGATTGATTAATGAACAGGGTTGTTACTTATGTATATTATGTATCGCTTGGCTGCTATGCTTTTTCACTGATGTCACATTTTTTTTGCCATGTGCCTGCTGTGCCTATTTATTTAAATTATAACTGTCACCTGATTAGTTGTGCTGATATGGTTATGTATGTAGGTTATACTATGTGATTTATCTGCTTGAGCCTTCATGTTTACTTATTAAGATTACATGTGAACATTTATTTGCTTATGCTGATATGATGCTAATGACCTGTTTATTGTGTAAGATATATATTTGCTGCTGTGCATATGGATTGCATATTTACACATTTCTGTTTTGTTGACATAACTACTCTTTAATTTGGTATATAGAAAGGCTGATATACTGTGTACAAACATAGAGCTTAGGTCACACTATGGTATTAATTATAGATGGTTCGCTTGGCAGAGCCTAGTGGTAGGAATTGTGCTGCATCCACTTGTTGACAATCTGTTCTCCACTGGTATATTTACTCGCTATTGCATGTTTTGCTTACGCTTAGTGCTTTATATTTTAAGATAAGAAAATGAACTGCCATGAGCTGGAGGTTTTATGGAAGCTGTATAAATTTATGCTAATAGGTAGGAAGCTAACGACATGACATACCAACATTAAATTTAGACCATTGACAGTTATTACACTGCATTCTTCGTGAGCAATTGAAATAGCAAGTGACACTTGACACAAGAAATACTCCACATATTTGCTTCTGTTTTGCCATGATTCTTAAAGAGGTGTACACACTGTGAATTATTACTATCATTAACACTCTGTACTCGTACTTACTTACTGAGAGTTATTCAAACTAAAGGCTGTTAGAGGTCATGTATGCATTTCTTTTATTTAATGATGGACAAGGTAGCCAAAATGTATTTTCTGATTCATAATGAGTAGAAGATTTGGGTCTGATGGACTACACAGACGTTGTGTGTGGACATTGTGTCTTCGGATTGTATGGGATGATGAATTGAGGTCTGCACTAGGATTTTATCTGTACTTGTTCGAGGAGACTGACTAGAGGAAGAGTTGTTATGGAAGTGAAATGATTTTGGTGATAAGGTTTATATGTATCGACGTATTGAAGAGGTATTATTGAGCTATTGAGATTGTGTGAAGTTGATGATTATTGGAGTTT
The DNA here is from genome assembly GCF_023864345.2 of Schistocerca serialis cubense. Classification (NCBI taxonomy): domain Eukaryota; kingdom Metazoa; phylum Arthropoda; class Insecta; order Orthoptera; family Acrididae; genus Schistocerca; species Schistocerca serialis. Next base: position 735,664,737 of record NC_064643.1, on the reverse strand, counting down.
TGGTGGACAAGAGGTAAGGTAAATGATATTGATGATAAGGTTTATATGTATCGACGTAAGAGGTATTATTGAAGTATTGAGATTATGTGATGCTGATGATTAATGGAGCTTTGGTGGATAAGAGGTAAAGTAAGTGAGGAGCATATTTTTTGTTGGTTTTTATGGAACAAGGAGGATGAAGATGGCAGACTAGAACACTCAAGTGGAAAGAAGATTGTCTACACACACACTTTGTTAAATCAATAAGCAGTATACATATTTTTTTTTTTTTTTTTTGGAGAGAGGAAGTATTTGCATATCTTGGCACACTGACAGTTGTTCAGCAACAGTACATTTAATTTGGCTTCGCAAACATTGGTCTTGACATGATGACTATGACGTTGACTAACTATTATTGACTGTTATACATTGCTACCACTACTACTTGATACACAAGTTGAAAATAAAATTTTGGACAGAATTACATATACACAGTTAACACTATTCAATTACACAGTAGTACTTAATGTGGATGAAAGATGAGTGAGTGTGTTTTGTGTGTTTTCCTTTCCTAATCCCAAATAATTTGTACCGACCTAACTCCTAAATATTATTTTACTTGTTGTTGTGGCTTGCACTGACACCCATAAATATTATAGGTTTACTGATATTTGTGAATTTGTAGTGTTTAATATGACAATTACCTGATATAATTTGTGTGTTTATTACAATTTGTATGTTTAGTGTAAGAGCATTGATAGTAATTTTGTAAAAGCAATTGTGTGTGCATTCTAACTGTTGTTAATGCCTGCACTGGTTCAACATTGATGTGTGCCTCTTGGAAATGTTTAACTTCTGCTGATAAACTCTGATGAACAGTGTGATTAGTGATAGTGAATATTATGGACTGCTGTCTGCACCTGTTCTACATTGCTGGGTGCCACTGATGGAACTGCTTCAATTGAAATGATGTCACTTGTTGGTGTCTGCACCTGCTCAACATTGCTGGGTGCCACTGAAACTGCTTCTACTGACATAATGTTACTTGTTGGTGTCTGCACCTGTTCAACATTACTGGGTGCCACTGATGGACTGCTTCTACTGAGATGATGTCACTTGTTGGTGCCTGCACCTGTTCAACAATGCTGGGTGCCACTGATGGACTGCTTCTACTGAAATGATGTCACTTGTTTGTGTCTGCAACTGTTCAACATTGCTGGGTGCCATTAATGGACTGCTTCTACTGAGATAATGTCACTTGTTGGTGTCTGTGCCTGCTCGCCATTTTTGGGTGCCATTGATTGAATAATACTTATGTAAACTAGTATGTAAAATCACATGTATGAAAGCATTTGTATTCCTTAGTGTATTTTATATATTACGATATGGAACGGTCAGTGCAAAGCCAAAATTTTATCTAGTTATGTGATATTTAATTATTAATTTTATCATTCATTTTTGTCTGTAATTTTTTTTCCTTCTTTGGACGAATTTGGTGGTTTTTTCACCACCAATGCTGGCATAAATACCATCAAATTCTGGCCCGTGGAGGAGGGGCATATGAAAGGTTGCTACACTGAGCCACAGCGCCAGAGATTGCGCCAAAGAGTATTATTCAGCCGCCTCCACTGGCTGTTCTTGTCGAGAAGTCGTAATAGGCAGTGCTTGTCGAGATGTAGCAGTGGTGAGTCGTTGTTGAGAGGTTCCCATGGAGAGTGCTTGTTCAGATGTTGTCATATTGTTTTGATGGGCTAGGCACCAGATGTTGTTGGATTAGGGATGCAGTAATATGCTTTTCGTCAATATATATGAAGGTAATAAGATTCCTTTTTTTTGTATTATTTCAATGTCTTGAACAATAATGCCTGTTGGTTACAGGTTCAGTCAACAAAGCATCTGGCTCGTGTTCTTGTATTAAACTGTATTTCTGGTTTCTATGTGCAATTATAGTATTTCTGGTTTATATTAATTACTTCAGTATAAATGGTGTTTAAAATATCTGGTCTTATTGAGGAAGAACCGTGCCAGATGTGTACGTTGAATCACACTTCCACACACAGAACAGCTACACTTGTGTTTTGTTGTTTCGTAGCTTTCATAGTTGCTGGGGACTTAATTAATTAATTGTGTTAACGGAAATTTCGTTTCATTCTTTGTTGTTGATCTATGCAGTCAGATTGCGGAGTAATACTAGTCAGGGCCAACCGTTTACGAGACAGCGTAGCCGAACAGACAGATACTAAATCAGAAAATTTAAAAGTATTTGCATAAATATTTAATTAAGCCCTAATGCAACACATGTTGTTTTATGTCGGCGCTGCTGATTGCTGTACTGTATTCTGCCTGTTTACATGCCCCTGTATTTAAAATCGCATGACTATACCCGTTTGTTTCGCGCTCTAGTGTATAGCAATCCCAGTACCCTACATGAGTTTCGATTGATAATTCTTATGGCTGCTAAAAATTTGTAATTTTTTATTTTAAATTCAAGATATTTTATTTTGTATAATTATATGTACTTTTAATGCTGTCAAAATATGTGGCGTAATGAATCAAGAGTGTGAGCGAAAAATGAATCATGAAATTGTAAGTGATTACGTATGTATACTGTGCTGTATGGATTATCTACACTACAGAGCCCACAAATTCGCTTTTTTTAGTTCAAGTGGCCCCACTTTTCTCATTCCCGTCGCGTTAGTTGGTTTAAGTTAGATTAAGTAGTGTGTAACCTCAGCAGTTTGATCCCATAGGAACTTACCAAAAATAAAAGAATTCCTCATTCCCTTCACTGTGTGATCACACAGTCTGAGAAACATGACGAAAATACCGTGGTGGCATTGGTATCTGAAATTAATTCTTGGTTTCCAGAGGTGTATGGCACCAGATGTTCATGTACAGATCACTCAGTCCCCATGAGTTATGTGCCAGAGATTTTTGGGAACGGATAGCTTTAAAGACGCTTTGGATCATACTGAGATCATTTTAATGTGATAACCAGTATTCACGCACGTTCTCTATCGCGGTCCCAAATTCATCGTACCACGATTCAGGCCCTGCGACAGGGACAAGTCAAGCGCCTGGAAGATACCATCGCCTCTGAGGAAGACAACAGGCATTAAGGCACGTATGTGCTCCGCAGTAACGTTCACTAACTCCATAGTTGCAACTGGGCCTTCGATTATTACAACATGTCCCTCAGCAGCTCGGTAGATTGTGCTGCATGGAATAATATTACTCCCAGTGGCCACTGTTGGTGATGTGCTGTATATTCTGAGGAGGAGTAAGTCTGGTAGATGACGTATTCGGGCACAACTAACTGCCTGGTGTACCAGGAAACGTGATTCATCCGACCACTGAGAGATACGTCTACACTGGTTAGAATCCCGATGATCTCGCGAGCACTGCAGTCGTATTTTACTTTATCGTTGGGTCAAAATAGGAATAAGCAGATGTCAGCTGCTTGGGAGCCGCACGTTCAACAATATATGCTGAAAGGTGTGCTGCACTCTTATCAGTATCGCTCTTTATGTTGCTTTGCAGTGTCAGCAAACCCCAACTTCCACGTTCGGCGATGAGGGATGGGTGACTAACAACTCGTTGTTTACCTGTGGTTTCACCGTCCTTCAGCCACTTTGCAGTTTACAGCTGTAGCAAACGAACGACCTATCAATTTCGCAGGTCCCGGAATGCCCTTTCCCAGGTACTGGGCCATAGCTATCTATATACTGCCAGAATCACTTCAGTTAGTAAATTTCCGCATTTGCGGCCCGTACAATTATTAGAAAATTCCCCGTTGTTATCTGCTTGCCTTCTATATTTTCTGTATCGTGTCACATGCCCACAACGGCACGACGCTTCAAGCTGCCTCGCAGTGGCCAGAGCCCTCAGTCTCGTGTTTCATCAGTGTACCTAAAGACAACAGAACAAACCCACTGTACCAGCGCAAAGTATCAACCATGCAGTTTGGGAAACTTTATTGAGACATAGCAAACAGGAACGTATCAAAAAAGTCATGTTGTAAGTTGTGTAGCTAATTAATTTTCTTATTTATTTGGTCTTTAGCTGACACCGACTATGCCACTCACATTGATCGTTTGCTGTTTCATTCGTCACTACAAGAATTAATGAACAGGTCTTTCCATTAATGAGTAAAAGGACATCTGTATAGTGGTTCGAAAATGTATGCATTGCATGAATACTGATCAGTGTGCGCTACACGTACATTAACCGAATAATGTTGTGAGGGACGGGAAAAGGCAGTGAGCTGTGGTAGCAGTGTTAGAATGCAGCAACGAAAGCGAGGAGTGGAACTTCACAGACTAAAACGAAACTGAGACCTACTGGCTGACAAATGCTAAATGAAGACAAAATAATCTAAGGGGAGCAGTGCTAGACGTTATCAGTGGATTCGAAAGAGAAATTCTGTCCACCAGTATGGCAAAGTAATCAGACAATGATTTCAGTGTCGGTTCCACTACACTCCCTGTACAGGAAATGTTATCGGTAACAGAAATTAGTGTACGGATTCATGCATAACTATATGTTAGCAAAATATCAAACATAGACTTCCGTTATCTAGGTTTCTTTTTTTCACTATAACATCATAATTATAATATGTATAGGACGGTAAAATATTGGTTGTGGGTGTTCCCAACTGTGAAGCGAATCACCTAACTATTCTAAGTCTCTCTAATAGTACTATGCTTGATGACCATGTCTAGGGGTCGATGAGATCGAAACAAATAAAGTAAAACTGGGGCAAGAGGTATCAATCAAGAGAAAATGAACAGTTGAAATAAACAATTAATGGATCGGAGTCGCAAACGAGCAATCAGAAAGAAGTACACACTTACAAATATTCGATAACTTCAGGGTATAAAGCATCTACAGTGGCAAAGTACCAAGAATTGCAGGTAGTATGTAACATCTTTGTAAGTCCTGTATGAATTTGCTGAGCGATGTTACTGGCATCAAGGAACGCCCTTATGTAGGGAGCATGGATATGCTATGGTGGAGGGTGGTTGATCAGGATGTCATACGCTGCTCGTAGGTAGGAGTGTACCTTCATCAGTTTATTAAAAGCTAATGCCCTCATCTAGCTGAGACCTGAAAATGCACTTCGACCAAAGGTCTCGCTGATAGTAAAGCAGTATGGAAGGACACTGGCTACTGCTAGGTTCAAAACTGTCCAAGCGTAGCTCGACCTTCAGTTGTCGACAAACGTGACCATTGACTCTTGAGCTTTGGAGCTGTGCAGCAGGCTCCCACTGCCATAGGCGCAGACCTCAAGGGACCAAACCCTCGAAGATCCGCTGGTGGACATCAATTGATGATAGGGTTCACTTCACTGACTTGTGGCTCGATGGGCTGCAGTTCGGCCCTCAGCCTACCAAGTGACAGCTGGATAGCCTTGACAAGCGCTAGTAAATAGCCTTTATCAGTACGAGGACGAAGAGATGATTGTTCTGTTTATGCAAACAAAATGGCAACTTGACCGGCAGTATTTCTGTAAACAAACTGGTGTCATTTATGTCTGAAGTAAGAAGAATTTTAGAATGTATGCATTTAGTTATGTTTAAACAAGTCTACTTTGTGACCAAATACTTTCAACCTAAGCATAATTACCATAATTAACGACTATTTTCATCATTTCATGGGCAACAGCAACCGGTACAAAACTGTCTGGAATGAAAAATAGCCCACAGTTCCAGTACATTATGGTTAATCTAGACCTTGACCATGGTTTAAAATAAACATAATTTAATGCAACTCTGGGCTATTCGTACCGGTTGCTGTTGTCACTGCCATGATGAAAATAATGAAATATGTACCTGAACAGGTAGTGAAGGCAGCATATAGGTATAGGGACACGTCTTTAAAAATTATGTAAACCAGACTTCACAATAAGACTATATTATTATAGCAGAAATCATTGTCAAAGTTTAAAATAATCGTAATTTAGAGCAACGGCCTGTTTATTCGCTTTCTCGTTTAATAATTCGTACATTCTCTTGAAACTATATCATGTGAGGTAGCGATTTAACTCGAATTGTTTCAGGAATTCAGTATCAGGTGAGTTATTTGTTTGACACCTTACAATTTAAGTTATGTCTTATCATATGTAATCTTAACTACTATAATTTATGATCGAAAATTACCACCTCATCTCCCCCACTCCTCTAGGCCGATTGGATAGTGTATAAATATCTGGTCGGTCTCAGTTGGCTTCGTTAATATAAATTATGAACCAAAAGTCGTCAGACAGGTTGACACTACAGCAGATGTGTAATATTTGTAGTTCTGTATTTACAGTTAGCATCAGAGTATGGTGGCCTATCTTAATTTCTGGGAGCACTCCAATGTGTGACAACCCATCATTGTCATTTCCACTTTTGGAGCTGTTTGTTACAATATGGCCAACTTACTCTCAGTATTACAATATTTCAAGAAGACACACATAAATGTAACACTTTAATATATATAACGGTTATTACCACAGTGCGTTTTAAGAGCAATTATACTAATATCACAATAATTTAATGTTTACTAACGAACTCAGTGCAACAAGAACGATTATGTTGTGTTCAGATCTAAGGAAACTTGTCTATGCATTATTTGTAAGTTAAATGCAATGATGTAACTGTCAGAGTGCCTTAGAGGAGTCTGACATTATGATCGTACAACAGACTTGTAAATTATGGTGAAAAATCTATTTAGGAACATTTCTACAATGACGTATGTACTTTTCTAAATTACGCTGTAGATAAGCTGCCATTTAATTTTAATACAACAGTAAATAAGTACAGACAGATGACAGTAAAACTATGTCTCACCTGTGTACACAAGTAAGAGAAGGAAGATTGTGCACATAGCTAGTACGAGATATTTCTTAACATAATTATTCCTGTGTAAATAAAAGTTAACATGCACACAGCTGAAGGTGTTACGATGGCCTTCTATGAGATTAGGTATATAAGGACACTTATTGGGTGGGGCAAGCATGTTTCTGCCACCACAATAGCGTTTGGAAGAGGTTCATTTAAAATTGAATAAAGCTGGTGAATCCTGCAGAAGTAAGCCCTTTTCATACACATGGGTCGAACAAGTATATCCTGCTAAGACCTTACTGTGATGTAAGTACATAATTGTGTGTATACATGCATTTAAACCAAAATTTCGAAAAACGTTAAAATAAAAATGAAGAAAGAACACAAAGATCAACCTTTACTTACCATCTCACGTCTATATTGAGAAATCAAAGAAATAAATTTACAGATTACAGAATGTTAATGTCAATATTATTAATAGAGCTGCTACAAGTAAAGTATTCAAAGAAGCTAAAAGGAGTGAGTATGCAGATGATAAAATGTTAATTTAAATATTAATATTAAAACTATTATGTTAAAAGTGTTTCTGAAAATTTTAATGTAATTGCAAGTAAAAATGGAGGACTCAGATCCCTTGAGTACATAAACCATACATAGCTCAATCATACAGAACTTGAGTTGTGTACAAAGGAGACCACAGGTTGTGATACAGGGAACAGTGGCGAAAATAAATAATGAAGTGGTCACTTACCTTTTGTGATTTCTAAGAGCAAAATGTAGAAAAAATCTAATTTCAGATTTTATGCCACCCCCTCCTTCCTAATTCCAGTTATTGTCCGCAATAAACAATGTCATTTATGAAGATTTGAAAGGAGTAAGGTTACAATAAAAATTTTTCGGTTCACTCATGTTTGAATTGATCTAATTACATTTGAAGAGTGTTATTGCCGAATTTTGGTTGTTACCTTCAAATATTCTGACACATTTTTGTGTATCATACAGTCTTTTCAGTTTTCACATTAACAAATCTGAAATTACATTGCTATCCAAAATACGGAAATACGTCCGATCACATCAGTGACATACTTACTACTACGTTACTCTGTGGTTATAACCATACTCCAAACGGTTTGTGAGTTTCCTTGAAAAATTAATATCTACTAGTTTAGATTATTATATCATAAATGAATACAGAAATAAATATTGAAAATAGGACTAGATTTCGTAATTAAGAACAGAAAATTTAGAGTGTCCCAAATAATTAGTGATTTCAAACGTTTCTAAAAAAGATAATTTTGACTTTACAGTCTAGTACTCATCGACTGGAACATCGAAAATAAACTAATTCCTTTTCATAAATTTTAGCTCGAAATATAACATACATTGCATAAACCCGTATGAAAGTTTCCAGAAAAGCAGCAGAGACAATACTGACCTGTTCCAAATTCAAAAACTAATACTGGTATCGACAACTACTGTTGAGGAAAAGTAATTCTGGAGGAGCATGTCCCGTTCCAACATGCTGCAGCGTATGAAATCTTCAAGTAACCTAAAGCACTTTTTAGTTGTGACCATAACTCACTTTAGAGGTGTGGACACTATGAGTGGCTATGAAGGGCAATGGTGAGCAGTACTGAACACATCGACACTTTGGTCTGCAGTGACAGTCATTCGTTACTATATAAAAGTACATGAGTGGCCAGTACAGCTATGAACTAACTGTAAACTGTTTCTAAAGAGTACTACACAACAGAGCTTTAAAACGTCTTGTATTGGTGATCCTGAAGTATACGGACACTATTAAATGAAAGACCTAAGCCTAGATAAATAAGAAACTGTTCATGCATTAATGAAGATGAAAGGACACTAACTTGTAGTACGTTCACTGACATTCAGTTAGAACTAATATCCCCAATAACACATACAATCAAATAAATGAGAACAGCCACCTAAAAACAAACATTGTAACGAAATGTAAAACCAAATGTCCATGTATCAACATTGTCTTTTGTGTAGGTAAAGCGGACTGTACTGTAGAAAACTGACACTGCCATACAATTGTTCAGTGTATCCAATCCCGAATAGTGGGTCATTCAGTTTCCAGGAAATGATCAACGGAGCAGTGCTGCCGTCGATGGAACACAGCTTCGCAGCATCAGCAACAGATGTGACCAGACGACTATGTTGACACGCTGACGTCACGGCACTACATACATCGAGACACTTATCATATGACAACGATTTTATAATGCTGTCACTAAATTACAACAGTAGAGCTTGTTGTATAATATAAATACCTGTGTAAATAAGAACTGAAAACCAAATTTCACAAAATAGTCTAGTCTAAACAAGAATGCTGGATGGAACTGGCAAATAGGAGCATAATGATACAGTTTGAAAAGTAATGCATTTGTTAAATACACTAGAAATGAACATGCAAATACAACAAAGAATTTAAGCAAAAGTTGATCCACGTTGTTTCACAAACTGAAAACTAGAATCATGCACCAGTTTTCAAACTGTAAAATTATTCTACTTCATTGGTTATTTTATGTAACTGTACCAATTATTAAAAAGCTTTATGACGGAAAATTACTAATAACATGCGAGTCTAGCTTTTCAGATTGGAGATCTTACAATTCGTTTTCCCTTATGATGCGTGTGAATGGTTGAACAAAGTAAAACATCTCTTCAGACCAAAGGTTAAATAATTCCTGTCATTCTGAGCAAACGAGGAAGTGTTCAGATCTACTGTGCCAAAGCCGGTTTCATCTAGTTATCAAAATAAATCTTGCGTACGAAGGGAAACGTTGCCAGTCAGTCAAAAGTTAGCGCCCCTTAGCAATTTAACCAATTTCAACTGAGTCCTAGAAGTGAAGCGTCGTTGGACCTTAGGTTCCACATCTTTGAAAAGATTTATAAATTTTAATTTTTTTTAAATTATTGCTTTGAAATAATTAATCTGTAAGAGTGCCATGACATGACATGTAAAATCGAGAATTAGCGAATGGATATTGGCGGTCATTCAGATTGTATACTAGAAACATTGAAGAACATTTGTATATCCTATAGAACTCACTTCAGGTATTGTCTATGAATCTGTAGGAGGTACGTGTGATTGAGCTCTCTAATCTACCTGGTTTATTGAGTAATATCTGTCATGCTGACATTAAAGTTGTCTACATTCATTGTAGAAACCTTTTAGTAAGGGCATATTAATTTTATGGTATGAGTTTTCTGTTGCACATGTGTCAATAACACCACACACATAGTTCGAAGGCAGCACGAGGCAGAGCTTATAGCGAAGTGTCGTTTACATACTACATTCTAAGTAAGTCTAACTTCCATTTTATTATCTACGAAAGCCGAATTAATACTTGTGTACCACTTTTATGTGTTAGTCAGTTTAACATTATCATGGTCAAATTGCTTACAAACAATGATGTTGTACAGTAACCGCCAGGGCCATATACATCAAAATTAATATAATAAGCAACGACGTACAAAAAAGAATGAAGGCGATACAATATAATAAGATAACAGAGTACTTATTGATGTATGTTACAGTAGTGACCGGAACAAACCATATAATTTGTAATGCATGTATCCCGAGGAAAACCTTTATTAAGGCACTGTATACTGTATTCTCTAGTCAATTATTTTTCTCACTGTGTTATCGGCTCAGAAGGAAGCATATCGTTGCAAATTCTCTCGGCAGAGGGAGCACAGACTGTTCCTGCCTAGTGATGCGTCGAGCAAGTTTGGTCCTCTCCTTGCTCCCAAATACAAAACCAAAAATTGTGCCACTCTTAGCACATTTATGAGTAAGACAAATTTCCTGCACATCGCGTAATCGTCAACCCTAGACTCAGCTGGAACAGATTACTTTTGTGCTGTGCCACGTAACGCCTCTGCTAAATTTTAAATCAAGCTTTAGGCTGTAATGACAGCATGACAGATCGAAGTCTTAGCACAATGAGTAAAGCTCTTTTGGGGTGCAGGCCGTTTCACTGTAGGGTACAGTGATTATAATGAAAGAGGATGAACTTCACACGCTTCCAGGAACTTATGTATACAATTTACATCTATAGTATATGGAATGAATCGCTTTTACATGAGAAGGATAGTGATAGAAGGATAAAAATTACCATGACATCACCTAAATTTTAAGTGGAAAGGAATTCTGATGTAGCTGACCAGAGAAATTTTTATTTAGAATCAAATTGTATCTACGTTATGTATACTATAAATAAAGAATATTTTCACATAAATCTATTACAGTCATGTAAGTAAAAGATTGCCATGTGGAGAAACTGTGTGTCTGTACCAAAACATTTTGACCTTCTCTTAGTCTGCGATGTCCTCCTCACTTCAGAAATTTCTTTCTAAGAAGTACTTTGAAAATAAATATTGCAATCGTCGGGTGTCACATTCGATAGAATTAGCTTATGGAGACTGTACACTTCAAAAAATTTTACAGTATCGTGAATAAATTGTATGGCTCTGCCGATAAATGTTAGCAGCTTAACGTGAAATTTGAAACAGGATAGATAACTTGACTTTTTTTAAGTTTCGTGAAGTTCAAGAATAATGTTTGGTTTTTAGAATAAGGGGACTTTTCCACGGATCTTATAGATTTGCAAATGCGCATTTTAAGTTACAGGGCTTCTACCTATTGTTAATGCATTGAAATTTGGATCGGAAATGAACAAAAGCTTTGATCTAAAATACTCAAGAAGACATCATCAGTGATCTTGATACGAATATTTGAATATAAAATTTAAAGGGTTCGTGAGTATTAAATTAGAAAATGCAGAATTATTGTAGGCCCCGAACTAATATTGTTTACAAAACAGTTTGCTTTATGAGCAGACACGTTTTAGTACTGAGAAAGCTATGTAGCCTGCTACTTCTATTTACTTCAAAAAATTGTCTTCTTATCTGTGCCATAGTTTTTCAATTTTGCTGCTTGCTTTCGGCGAGTTGCGTACGTAAAGTGTGAGGGATGTCTTGCTAGTCCTTACCCATAACGCTGCTAGATTAACAAGTCTGATCCTTAACTACATAGTGATGTCTCACCACTAACGGATAAGTAGCAGCCCGCAGCTTGTAAGCTCAGGTTACGTGAAAATCTTTAATGTATATTATGATTTAGTCGTTAATTACCATTTTCATAGAACTTTAGCAAAATTACAGATGACTCAATTTCCTGAAGTAATAATTTCTACATAATATTCCACATCTGGATTGTAAAACATCTAATTGACATAGAATTCGTAACAGAGTATAAAATTATCTAATGTGATGGACCAGAGGTTGTATCGTTAGAGACAGTATCTTTTTCTGGCCGCGTATATGTCTAACGGTAATTCACAAACATTCCTTCAGACGAAAAACTCAACAATAAAGTTCGCTGCCTGCAATGAAATATGACCACTGTGACGTGACCCTCGTTTCGTATTACACGCGCCTGTGCGCCATACATTGTTCACTTGTTCACTCATCATCTGCTACAGAAGCGTGGCTTTAAAAACCACCACTTGGTATCTCTTGGTCAGCTCGTAAACTTGTGACCTATGACTGCCGGTCAGTTGGCAGGCTGCAAAATCTCAGGAATGCGGTGGCTTGTTTGAGAACAAAGCCTACCTTGTTGCTGCTTCTTTGTTGAATGGACGTAGTAAGGACGTTTCTCGTGCGTATTTCGAGATGGGCAGATACAACCTGCAATATCAAAGGAATTGATGAAGCTGTAGCCAGATTCCAGAATTCGCGTTTCATTTACGTTGCGGAAATTTAGAGATGCTATAAGCTGTGGAAAATCGAATTCCCTTCTCGCGTCGTATTTTCATTCTGTTTGTTGAAGGAACATGAAAACATTTTATGATACATTTGATTTCACAAGATCATGTCAAACCATTATCCGGTTCCAGTTCAAACGTGCAAGTGCTACAACGTCTCTCTCTCGCTCGTAAACTCAAGGTATCCAGCTTCGTAATACTGTTATATAATTTACTTTCGGGACGATGCAGAGCTGTGGTGTTGAACGTGACACAACTGACATATTGTTTTCGAGCACTAGGGGCAATACTTCGTATTTTTGGCATTCTTCATTTTTCAATGCTTTACATACTTGCGTTTCTCATGACTCTGACCACGTTGGCGTGTGCCATTAAGGTGGGTAAGAGAGACACCACATGACGGTTTAATTTTCACTGTCTGTACTTTTACAAAAAAATTCATAAAACTTTGTCACCACGACCAGGAAGGGTTCGGGATTCTCACTCATAGCAGTTGAAGCTCAAAACACAACTAAATAATTTTTTTTAGAAGTGTAATTTCATCAGTTTTTCACTTACCATTCGCGGCATTTGTTGCTATAAGTACACTCTTCGTAAGTAAGAAAGATATTTTGATGAATATTGCACAGCATACAATCCATATTTAGAGATGTATGGAACTCTAGAGTTTTCCAAATGAATTAATACCTGTGGTAAAAATTAAGATAATTAATATTAAATCTGAGGTTTTTGTAAACTTGTATCACCTCATTCTTTTCTTTCATAAATTAAGTAAATTCTAGTGTTTCATACAAATGTAAATATGGTTCGTATGCTGTGCAAAATTCAACGAAAAATCTGTCATACTAATGAAGAAAAGTGTACTTATAGCAACAAATGCAGCCAATGATAAGTGGAAAAATGATGAATATCACATGTAAAACAAATTTGTCGACCACAATTAGCTCTCAACAGGGAGGTTGTGATGCGTGAAGACTCCGTAATTAAAAATCTATCTTCGGTCGCGATAGCAACGAAAAATCAACTACGCCGCCACTGGGAACTAAAATCAATGTTCCGAAAAAGTGTCAAGACATTTAACACGAGTATTACACGCTAGTAAGAGGATACGGAGGAGACGGGCTACTATAACAATGGCTTATAAAAGTGAATTGTCTTGCATCTACTGTACGTACCGAACTTCAACTAACATCATATCGTAACTGCATTTAACATGGCGTAGATCTCCGTTTCCTTTGCTTTCTGAGAGTGCTTTGAAACAGAGCGAAATTGGATATGGGGCAGCGAAGACAGTGCCCGATGAAACGAAAAAGCCTGCCCTAACAGACAGCAGGGACTCTGACATTCGAAAAGGGCAGGTTGGGTAAGGACCTATCTGTGTTAAAGTGGGACTGCCACGCGAGCCCCGGAGTCCAGTGGTATTGTTCGTTTACGACTCGTTTCCAACCTAGCGGCTGAGCAGTGCCGAACGGAGCAAAGTTCATCAGCAGAAGAATGGTGTTCTGCTGTGTTCTGATGAGTGCCATCTTTAGATAACAATCTAGTGCTTTCGTAAAGAAACACGTGATGCCACAATGCAAGTGCCTAACCTCGAGCACAGTTACTAACTTCCTGTGAGCCTATGATGATCCTGTGGGACACGAAAACGCGCGACTGATAAAATGTCTTGTCACGTCAGGAAGACGGATAACAGAATAGGCTTTCTGGATAAGAGATGTGGATCGAAAAGTAATTGGTGTCTATAATGAAGAAGCAATCGTTCAACTGAAAAGCGTAAGCGTTAATTTTTGTACGAATTTTTATTGTTTTGGATGTCAGAAATCGCGCTCGTAGCTTTCAATTTCTTAGACATGAGCTGTCACCCTCAAAGGATATGCCACGCCTTAAAGAGATAATCTTTGCTTTGCGAAGAGCGAGTCTTTTTTATCTGTTACTCGCAAACTGAGGAGAGGAGACAGTCAGCTGAGCCTTGGTGCTAAATGTGAGTGGTCGAGTATTGGTTTCGTAGCAGCAAGGGACAAACAATGGAGATCTTTAGAATATATTGTGAATCAGTAGAAGACTTACTCTAGAGAGAAAGAGAACTGATTTTTACATTGGTACGATAATACTTGTGAAGTATGAATTACAGGTAATGATTAAGTTTGTTTTATTTCCACCACCGGTTTGATAATGCAACATTCTTGATTAGTCAGACATTCAGATCATGAATCTCTTTGCTCGTCTTTTTTTTTTTTTTTTTTTTTTTTGTAGTATTTATTTATCATTGAGAGAGAAGTGGATTTAAGAATTATATCTTGGAATTTTGTTTGAGAGATTATACATGTGAAGTTCAGCTTTCGTAAATTCAATTTTTGTAATTCATTTATTATTGCTATTTGCTTTCAGAGAAACCTTAAGTATTTCTGAAGTTTGATTAAATATTATTAAGTCTAAAGAACTGAGAATGATATTGAGTTCAATGAATCAGAGTCATATCCCACATCGCAAGGAATCAATTTATCTTTAGTTATTTAAGAACCATTATCCAAAATTTATGAGCCAAGAATGACAGCATCGTTTTTAGGGTACGCATTGCAACTCTGCATACCGCTGTAGTTAGATTTTGCAGCTGCGTTATCGGGTTGGGCTGTAGCTACTAGAGCAGTTTGCACCCACGTGAAGCAGGTTGTGTAGAGAACACATTCTTTCTTCAATTAAATGTAACAGGGACCAACTACACTATAAAATTACTCAGTTTTCTATTATCAAAGTTCATATTCAGATTCTGTGATCACAATAAAGAAATGATGTTCTCAAGGTTCTCGCAGTTAGATTTATCTCTGTAATCATGCAGTTGATTTTGTCAGCAACAGTTAAGCTATCTACAGATTTTGATCCTTTTTAACATTCACCCTCGCTCACAATAACCAATTTAAATAGATAACTTTCAATTCCCCCCCCCCCCCATGAACCATGGACCTTGCCGTTGGTGGGGAGGCTTGCGTGCCTCAGCGATACAGATAGCCGTACCGTAGGTGCAGCCACAATGGAGGGGTATCTGTTGGGAGGCCAGACAAACGCGTGGTTCCTGAAGAGGGGCAGCAGCCTTTTCAGTAGTTGCAAGGGCAACAGTCTGGATGATTGACTGATCTGGCCTTGTAACAATAACCAAAACGGCCTTGCTGTGCTGGTACTGTGAACGGCTGAAAGCAAGGGGAAACTACAGCCGTAATTTTTCCCGAGGGCATGCAGCTTTACTGTATGATTAAATGATGATGGCGTCCTCTTGGGTAAAATATTCCGGAGGTAAAATAGTCCCCCATTCGGATCTCCGGGCGGGGACTACTCAAGAGGATGTCGTTATCAGGAGAAAGAAAACTGGCATTCTACGGATCGGAGCGTGGAATGTCAGATCCCTTAATCGGGCAGGTAGGTTAGAAAATTTGAAAAGGGAAATGGATAGGTTGAAGTTAGATATAGTGGGAATTAGTGAAGTTTGGTGGCAGGAGGAACAAGACTTCTGGTCAGGTGACTACAGGGTTATAAACACAAAATCAAATAGGGGTAATGCAGGAGTAGGTTTAATAATGAATAGGAAAATAGGAATGCGGGTAAGCTACTACAAACAGCATAGTGAACACATTATTGTGGCCAAGATAGATACGAAGCCCACGCCTACTACAGTAGTACTAGTTTATATGCCAACTAGCTCTGCAGATGACGAAGAAATTGAAGAAATGTATGATGAAATAAAAGAAATTATTCAGATTGTGAAGGGAGACGAAAATTTAATAGTCATGGGTGACTGGAATTCGAGTGTAGGAAATGGGAGAGAAGGAAACATAGTAGGTGAATATGGATTGGGGGACAGAAATGAAAGAGGAAGCCGCCTGGTCGAATTTTGCACAGAGCACAACATAATCATAACTAACACTTGGTTTAAGAATCATGAAAGAAGGTTGTATACATGGAAGAACCCTGGAGATACTAAAAGGTATCAGATAGATTATATAATGGTAAGACAGAGATTTAGGAACCAGGTTTTAAATTGTAAGACATTTCCAGGGGCAGATGTGGTCTCTGACCACAATCTATTGGTTATGACCTGTAGATTAAAACTGAAGAAACTGCAAAAAGGTGGGAATTAAAGGAGATGGGACCTGGATAAACTAAAAGAACCAGAGGTTGTACAGAGATTCAGGGAGAGCATAAGGGAGCAATTGAGAGGAATGGGGGAAATAAATAAAGTAGAAGAAGAATGGGTAGCTTTGAGGGATGAAGTAGTCAAGGCAGCAGAGGATCAAGTAGGTAAAAAGAGGAGGGCTAGTAGAAATCCTTGGGTAACAGAAGAAATATTGAATTTAATTGATGAAAGGAGAAAATATAAAAATGCAGTAAGTGAAACAGGCACAAAGGAATACAAACTTCTCAAAAATGAGATCGACAGGAAGTGCAAAATGGCTAAGCAGGGATAGCTAGAGGACAAATGTAAGGATGTAGAGGCCTGTCTCACTAGGGGTAAGATAGATACCGCCTACAGGAAAATTAAAGAAACCTTTGGAGATAAGAGAACGACTTGTATGAATATCAAGAGCTCAGATGGAAACACAGTTCTAAGCAAAGAAGGGAAAGCAGAAAGGTGGAAGGAGTATATAGAGGGTCTATACAAGGGCGATGTACTTGAGGACAATATTATGGAAATGGAAGAGGATGTAGATGAAGATGAAATGGGAGATATGATACTGCGTGAAGAGTTTGACAGAGCACTGAAAGACCTGAGTCGAAACAAGGCCCCCGGTGTAGACAATATTCCATTGGAACTACTGACGGCCGTGGGAGAGCCAGTCCTGACAAAACTCTACCATCTGGTGAGCAAGATGTATGAAACAGGCGAAATACCCTCAGACTTCAAGAAGAAAATAATAATTCCAGTCCCAAAGAAAGCAGGTGTTGACAGATGTGAAAATTACCGAACTATCAGCTTAATAAGTCACAGCTGCAAAATACTAACACGAATTCTTTACAGACGAATGGAAAAACTAGTAGAAGCCAACCTCGGGGAAGATCAGTTTGGATTCCGTAGAAACACTGGAACACGTGAGGCAATACTGACCTTACGACTTATCTTAGAAGAAAGATTAAGGAAAGGCAAACCTACGTTTCTGGCAATTGTAGACTTAGAGAAAGCTTTTGACAATGCTGACTGGAATACTCTCTTTCAAATTCTAAAGGTGGCAGGGGTAAAATACAGGGAGCGAAAGATTATTTACAATTTGTACAGAAACCAGATGGCAGTTATAAGAGTCGAGGGACATGAAAGGGAAGCAGTGGTTGGGAAGGGAGTAAGACAGGGTTGTAGCCTCTCCCCGATGCAGTAAAGGAAACAAAATAATAATTCGGAGTAGGTATTAAAATTCATGGAGAAGAAATAAAAACTTTGAGGTTCGCCGATGACATTGTAATTCTGTCAGAGACAGGAAAGGACTTGGAAGAGCAGTTGAATGGAATGGACAGTGTCTTGAAAGGAGGATATAAGATGAACATCAACAAAAGCAAAACAAGGGTAATGGAATGTAATCTAATTAAGTCGGGTGATGCTGAGGGAATTAGATTAGGAAATGAGTCACTTAAAGTAGTAAAGGAGTTTTGCTATTTGAGCAGCAAAATAACTGATGATGGTCGAAGTAGAGAGGATATAAAATGTAGGCTGGCAATGGCAAGGAAAGCGTTTCTGAAGAAGAGAAATTTGTTAACATCCAGTATTGATTTAAGTGTCAGGAAGTCATTTCTGAAAGTATTCGTATGGAGTGTAGCCATATATGGAAGTGAAACATGGACGATAAATAGTTTGGACAAGAAGAGAATAGAAGCTTTCGAAATGTGGTGCTACAGAAGAATGCTGAAGATTAGATGGGTAGATCACATAACTAATGAGGAAGTATTGATTAGGATTGGGGAGAAGAGAAGTTTGTGGCACAACTTGACCAGAAGAAGGGATCGGTTGGTAGGACATGTTCTGAGGCATCACAGGATCACCAATTTAGTATTGGAGGGCAGCGTGGAGGGAAAAATCGTAGAGGGAGACCAAGAGATGAATACACTAAGCAGATTCAGAAGGATGTAGGTTGCAGTAGGTACTGGGAGATGAAAAAGCTTGCACAGGATAGAGTAGCATGGAGAGCTGCATCAAACCAGTCTCAGGACTGAAGACCACGACAACAACAACAACAACAACTTTCAATTTGCGAAATTCCGTCTAGGTTCGGGTGATAGGAAATTTTGCGAGATATGTTTTCAAGTCGTCAGAAAAAGTACACTGCACTCAATCGTTTTTTGTTTGTAGTTTTGTTTTGGATTTGCTCTATTTATTAATCACTTGTGTTTTCTTACAGCTTATTGGGATACGGTCTGAAAATTTCCTTTTTTTTTTTTTTTTGTTACTACTTTCTCTTTTCTATTGTAACTACCATCCCCAAAACACAGTGCATAGCAAGTCTCGTACAGCCAGTATGCAAAATTCATGTGACGACAACACCTTAACTTCTGACGAACCATTTATTAATTCTACAGATAGTAATGCAGCTCAGTTATGCTAGAGGTAGATGCTGCCCTCCAAGACAGACAGATTACGAAGAATATGTAAATTCTACAGATTTCGACTGACAATATTTTTGCGAACGTCAGTATTTCTTTTGATGACGAGACGCGAGGCCCGCAGTTACAAGCCTTAGGTTCCACGCAGTCAGGAAGTATCACCACACTCACACATTGCAAAATTTTTCCGAATAGTATTGAATAAAAAGACAGACGAACAATCACGTCATTGTACAACTGTTAGCACGAATTCTTTGCAGAAAAAAGGCACTGCAATTATGCCTAAGCAATTACTGCAAGAAAATAAGAAAACATTGACAAATCAGCTATCAAGTCACCTAGAAACAAAATGACAAGAACACAATAAAATACTTCAAACAATGTGACGACAGACGTGAAAATGTACTAGAAGAAAGTGCAAGAACACTAACACAATACACAGTTTTTCTCAGTGACTGACTAAGATTGATACAAAATTGGAAGAAATTCAAGATTCCCGCCGAAAAGAGAAACTTTCACTTACTGAAAAAATTAAAACATTATTTCTAATGCCGCGGTCGCAATCTAGCCGCGCAAATCACAAAACCGTTCGAAACAGGTACAGAATTTGAACACAGAAACAAATAAAAATGACACTAGTACCAAACAACAATTTGAAACACTGAAAGCACAGATCGGCAAACATTCAAACAAAGTTGAGTAGATCGATGCAAATCGCTCAACACACACTACGAATATGTTGAAGAAAGCGAAGAATTTCAGTCAGATCGGTAAACATTCAAACAAAGTTAAGCAAATATAAGTAAATCGCTCGGCACACACTACTAATATTTTAAAGAAACCGAAGAATTTCAGTTTTCAAAGCTTTTTAAGGAAGGACAGTTGACGGTAAAGAAGCAGAGCAAACAAGAAATCAGTATGTTACGCGCTAATGTAGCTGACATTGAAAAGCATTTGACTCTAGTAGTGAGGGCTATCAGGAACAAGAAAAAGATTTCGTCCAAGAACAACATTTAGGCCGACTTAGACGTGAAAGAGTTAGAAAATGAATGCAAACATTCACATAAGTATTTCAATGGACAGAACATCAATGAAATAACAAGACACGATGTCTTAGGCTACAAACATTTTTTAATAGTAACAACGTTTATAATTTTCCGCAATGGCGTCAATCATTTACAACCCTTGGATTGGATCCAACAAGTTAACTTTTGTTTTGACTCCAGCTTGTCCAGTGACATACAAATTTAAATTTATTTGCAGGTCTTTGGAAGGTGAAGCAGTTATATGAATGCGATCCGTAGAAATACAATGCTTTTCTTAAGAAGAATTAGAAACGAATATCTTGCAGTACACTGGTCAGAGAGTAAACCGCGTGGAATTAAGGACAAACTCATCACTTCGCCAAATTTGAGAAATTCGCAGTTTGCAACCATAACACAGTTCTGCTAACATATGTTACAACAGAACCAACTTTTAATAGAACTGTTCAACCAATCTGCTTTAGTCCCGCTTATTAATCTTCCAAGACGTTTACGCGTTTCTTTACTGACAGGACATCAGAAAGAAATCGTAAATGCATTCCGTGAGATTTCACTATTGCTTGAGATTCAAGAATCCACTATATGTACAAAAACATTACCTTTCATCATATGAACCGGAATTAAATTTGGCAAATAGGCATATGGGACATTTCAGATCATTCACTAACAACAGAGAAGGGAATAACCAACACTACCAAAGACAATATAACGGAATAACAATTTCACAGAACGATCGGCAACAAGATACGAATTCTTATCGATATAACCAGAACTTTCATAATTAGATAGGTCACATAAAACAATCATCCACAGCAACTTACCAAAAATAACCAAGTAGTAAATTTTGCACAACCATAGGCAGCAAACATATAATCACCATTACCATGAAAACAGAACCACGACTGTCGAGAAAATGACAGATATTGCAGCAGGAGAAATGAAAATTACAGAAAACAGGAAAATTTTTTTTTGAACGAAGCGGACACTCGTTTTCACTCACGACAGGTTAATTCTAATTATGCGGAAGTGAGACGAACATTACAAATAGTTGAAGTTTCACAACCGACATCACAGCAAGGTGACAATGGCGGACAATGGTAACTAGAGGAGAATGTTTGTTTCTCTGTTAAATAATCAGATAGCTGTGTAATTCTGTGTTAGAGAAATACGGTACCGATATGTAAAGTTGTATAAGCCAATACCATATTAGCTAGGGCTCCTTGTGCTTGCCAAACACATAAGTAGGTGTGTACCCCCTGAGGATTAATGTAATTATAACCTCAGGTGTTACAGGTTACAGCAATAGAATGAAATGTATCACGGAATACCTCTGTATCATTGTAATTCAAAAATCTTTAAAAATAAATGATTTAAGTACCCAATTAATCACTCAAATATGTGTCCCTTAGCGCTAAAGGTGCCAAGTGTCGTAATTTCGTAATTATCGTCGTCTGTAAGCAAAGTTCTGTGGATGTCAATCTACTTACCTCGTAATAAACAAAAGCGAAATGCTATGCGTGTAGATTTCGTAGTTATTACGTACAGTACCGTGATAAAGAAAGTATTACAATGTAACGTATTGTTGTGCTACGAAAAAGGCTGTCTGATTGTAGATATACCACAAAAGTTACTAATAAAAAATATTTTACTTTCCAGAAGAATTCAGAAAAACTGTGCAGATATAAGACACATCCAGCGCAAAAGCGATAATATAAATTGTGTCACTCATTAGTAACGTCGTGATATAATCATTTAGCTATCAAATAAACTAACTACTGTCTCATCTGGTGTCTATCAGAAAGCACTTTAAATCCATTATGTATTTTCAAGTAAACCAAAATGTAGCATTAATATCTCATCAGAAGTATATGCTCTAATTATGTAAGCCCTATATTCGTTACGTAATCGTGCAACTAACAAGCAAGAATGCAGACACACAATAACACTGTGTCGTCTGTTCACTAAAACAATGCATTCGTAATTACTGTCTAAATATGTTCCCAAGGTTCTAGACTTGATAGTTAACTGCACAACATTGTTGCATTTTAACAGCTTCTAAGTGTGACAAAGAGTACTACCATGTGGTGAAAAATTTTATAGCAAAGATTAAAATAAAAAACAGTTTATCTAGAATGAGATATTCACTTTGCAGCGAAGCTCGCGCTGATATGAAACTTCCTGGCAGATAAAAACTGTGTACCCGACCGAGATTCGACTCGGGACCTTTGCCTTTCGCGGGCAAGTGCTCTACCATCTGAGCTAATGACGTACGACTCTCCCCCGGTTTCACAGCTTTACTTCTGCCAGTATCTCGTCCCCTACCTTCCAAACTTTACAGAAGCTCTCCTGCGAACCTTGCAGAACTAGCACTCCTAAAAGAAAGGATACTGCGGAGACATGGCTTAGCCACAGCCTGGGAGATGTTTCCAGAATGAGATTTTCACTCTGCAGCGGAGTGTACGCTGATATGAAACTTCCTGGCAGATTAAAACTGTGTGCCCGACCGAGATTCGAACTCGGGACCATTGCCTTTCGCGGGCAAGTGCCCTACCACGTGAGCTACCGAAACACGACTCACTCCCGGTCTCACAGCTTTACTTCTGCCAGTATCTCGTCTCCTACCTTCCAATGTTTACAGAAGCCCTCCTGCGAGGAAGTTTCATGTCAGCGCACACTCCGCTGCAGAGTGAAAATCTAATTCTGGAAACATCCTCCAGGCTGTGGCTAGGCCATGTCTCCACAGGTTCCTTTCTTTCAGGAGTGCTAGTTCTGCAAGGTTCGCAGGAGAGCTTCTGTAAAGTTTGGAAGGTGGAGACGATATACTGGCAGATGTAAAGCTGTGAGAGCGGGCGTGAGTCGTGCTTCAGTAACTCAGATGGTAGAGCACTTGCACGCGAAAGGCAAAGGTCCCGAGTTCGAGTCTCACTCGGGCACACATTTTTAATCTGCCAGGAAGTCTCAACAGATTATCTCTCAATAAACGGTTTTACATGTGAAATGTGGTCAAACGTTTAATCTTCCTAGTACGCAGTTTCAACTTCAAAGCAAGTATCATGTTGTATAGGTCGGTAAGGAATGCTAAAATTTTCTCAAGGTTAACGTCTACGTTATTTTTCGCTGAGCCTGCCGGTGCACGTGGCTGCCTGCGGTGCGAGTCATTGTCTGTCTCTTTGCTGGCGCGCGTCTTTATTGGGATTTGGAGATCTAACTTCTAGAAATTCACCTTGCTGAGAGTGCCCTGCTCTGTTTGAATCCATCCAGTTCTGATGAAATTCATGTCTGTCGTTACGATTGTATTGTGTGCCGTCATGTCGGCACATTCCATAGTTTCTTTCTTGCCGGTCACGTGGTGGATAATTTCTCCCTGAATCGTAACTGCGCGCTGAACTGTTGCGTCTGAAGTTATTCTGTCTCCCTTGATAGTAATTGTTTTGGTTCCCATATTGTTTGTTTCTACGGTTATCTCTGTCACATTCATTACTACGGAAATGCGATCTTTCTCTGTAACTATTATTCTGCCAACAGTTGTCATACAGGTGGTGTATGTTTTGGCCACGATTTACATTATAAGAATAGCCTTGTCGTGTCCAGTTATTATTTCTGTCATCGCGGAATTGTGACGGATGTGACCTGTAATTGTTGTGTTCCAGTTTTCGACTTAAGCGATTATAAGTGTCAATTTCCAATTCTTGTAACAGTCCCTGGAAATCTTCAATGTCGTATTTGCAACGTCCCGCCAAAATAATATGTCGTAAATGTTCAGGCAATTTGATTAAGCAAATGCGGATGAGTTCTGAGGGGCTGTATGGGTTTAAGATGTACTGATTCTTATGTAACATGTCTTCGAAATATTTGACAAGACTGGAAAATTCAGATTGTACGAAATGTTTCATCATTATGATGCTATGTTTTACTCGGTCTAGTGTAGCTTTAGACCAATATGCTGTGAAGAAGGCATAATAAAATTCTCCTTCACTGTGACAATAGTGAATGACCGATCGCATTCTTACAGCTGGTTCATTCTCTAAGTAGCCACACATAAATTCTAATGACCAGTTGGGAGGAAAACAATGAATTGATGGAGCCATGCTTGTGAATGAATGTCGTTGCTAGAATTCTTAAATGTTTTGAATTTACATGTAGTAATGAACAGCGTATAGTCAAAATCATCATGGCGGTGAGTCGCATATCGGTCATTGTTACTTCGTTTCAGCGGTTCCATCTCAAAATTCGGTGTACGTATCCAATTTTTTTCATAATTTCGGAAGTGCCTTGTGTTATTATATTATCGCTGTTCCGCATTTCTAGGTCCCTCTTCCCGTGTTGGAGCGTAAGTCTCCTCTGAAATATGTAATTCTTGTATTATTTGTGCCAACTCATCTTGTACTTCCCGGATTTCTCTTTTGTGTTGCGTATTAACTTGATTCAGATTTTTTTTTATTTCCTAATTTGTTCGTATTATTCTGTGTCGTTGAAGGCTACGGGTGTTGTGTCATTCAGATCATCATCTACCTTTGTAGATAAGTTAGTAAACTAATCCGAAAGGTCGGCTACTTTCTCCGACAGTGAGCTGATTTCCTCAGTGTGTCTTTTCTGAACCAAGTTTCAGTGTCCATTTGTGTTGAAATCGTATCCACTGTGTCCTTTAAGTTTTCCTGAGTTTTTGCAAGTTGCGTAACCGAATCAGCAGATGCAACTGAGTCAATTTTAGCTTGCAAGGTGTCGTGATTTTCATGAACAATAGTTTGCAGTTCTTTTATGGCTGCTTCGTGATTCTGAAATGCATTTTCATGAAGGGAAAAGTAGGTTGAAAATGCTCAAATTTGTGTTATTACGTCATTACAGACTTTTTGTCATTTACATTCGATTTTTAATAACTCAGCAGTTAAATCTTCACGTGTTTGTTCAAGCGTGGTGTCTAACTTTTGAAGCTGTTGCTGTGACTGTTTTTGATTTTGTTCCATTGCGTCTAACTTTTGAAGATTTTGTTCCATTGTGTCTAACTTTTGCTGTGTTTGTCTCTAATTTTGTTCCATTGTGTCTAACTTTTGAAGCTTTTGTCCCATTTGTTGCATTAATTGTAATAACAATGCACTGGTGTCTGAAATATGTTCCTCAGTGCTATTCGGCAGTGCATTTGAACCGGCAATATTCGCATTTTAAAAAGCAGAAAATGTGTCTTAACTTATTTGAGAAAACGGTGAGGATGCAAAACCTGAATCTACAGTATTTTCAAGATTGTGTCCTGTCATTTCGGAATCCTGAGGCGACCTGTTACCAACCGATCGATCGATAATGCTTCCCTGTTCACTATTTATTTCACTGTCTATGCCATTATTTGCCACCCGCTCCATTTCCCTATGCACAATTACCAAATTACTACTTTGAATGTCTGTTAATTCATTACACGGTGGTGCTGATAAGCTACAATCCTCGTCACTATCATTTCTCAACTTACTCTGGAACCTGGTGTTACGTTTTTCACACGCCATTATTGTCATAATATTTCACACGATAACACAGAAAAGCACAATTTGAAGAGCAAAATAAAAAACACACTAACATAGCACTGAAAATAATATCTAGTTAATTGCAATCGCAGCTGCGAAACACTTGGTGCAAATTTACATGAATGCCACAACTGTTTTACTGTACAACAATGGAAAACTACAAGTACAAAGGGATAATTACGCGCTAGCAATAAACAATAGCTACACTAATTACAGAAACTACAAGAAAAAATCAGAAGATTCCAGTGAGGTATCCTCGACTAAGGATCGACATATAAAACGTCCCCTTAGAAAAATTATTGAATTACTGAGCTGGTAAACCCCTCACGTTATTTGATTTTCAAACACCTCATCAGAACTGAACGAACTAAGACATTTCGCACTTTACTTATTCTGATCAACACTAAACTGACACACAATATTTTTTCGCGCAACGCAATCTGACTTTCAAAAATCACTACAAAAGAATGGCCCTGACTAACAATAACCTATACATTTCATGAATCACTTACCTCACAAAAATTTTCGTTACTCGAGCTACTGAAAAACAGCGAGCGCCACTACTACCGGCTAAATAAAAGATTCTAACTACTAAAGGGACTAACTACTAATAGGCATAGTTAGCAAATGGAAGATTTTGATAAAGAACAACCAACGTATTTACCTTAATAGTGTTCAAAAGTCATAATATATATGTAAATATCAGTTCATGACATCCAGTCTTACAAATTTACTGTCTCTGAAGGGCACACGTCCAGATCATCCGCTCTCAAAACTCCGCCATCTCTCTCCCCACATCCACCACTGCTTGCGGCTCACCTCCAACTGCACAACGCTATGCACTGTTAACATCCAACTGCCCAACACTACAATAGCAAATTCCAACAGTGCAAACCAGCCACAGACTGCACACAGCACAGCCAGTGATTTTCATACAGAGCGCTACGTTGCGTTACCAACATAAAAACCTAAATAGCCTACTTAGAATATCTCATTCACACACTGAAGTTACCCTGACTCCTATGGGAATATGCTACATTTGTAACTAATGCCTTCATAGTCTGGTGAGAAGTGTGTGAAATCTGTAACGGCTCTGGCGTAAATATTCTTATACACCATATTTTCTGTGCACGGTATCTTTTGATCAGAAGGCAGAAGTGAATTTAAGAGGAGACCAGCCATTTATTTTTCCTGAAGGCGAGGTTGAAGGCTCTGGTGTGTTGCTGAGTGACCAGCAAATTCCATTTCTCTCCAGTGATGAAGGAATCTATCCATTCGCCAGCGATGTTCATCTGTGCCTGTATTTTAGATAAGGTCACGAAAACTGACAACGATCACAATGAAGCCTATCTGTTGAGTGTGAGGTGGTGACCGGTCAGTACCTTTGGGCCTTCAGAGCCACGTCCTGTCGTAATAAACTACTAAACTAGTGAAACGCAATCACTTTTATTACCAGGTATCGAATTGGTATTAAATATAATTTTTGTAAATGTGTGTGTGTGTGTGTGTGTGTGTGTGTGTGTGCGTAGTTGCGGGTGCTTGCATATGCGTGCGTGTTAAGTAAGGTTTTCAGACATTTTTTTTACATTTTAATTCCTTGTTGAATTTTTACTGTTTTAGCACATTGAACGTCACTCTTCCCGTAAACGTACTGCTTTCTTGCACGTGAACCAATACACTCTAGTCATAGTCAAAAGTCTAGTAGAGGTGCCTCTCTCAGAAGTAGTAATCATAATGAACAGTCACATGGCATGTTTATAGCGAACCGCAGATGCATTTACAGTAAATCGTGACGCTCTGGAATACTGGTCGACCAACCTATGTTCAGTGAAGTAGCTCTAAGACTTTACTGATTTGCTTGTTATGATATCAGTAATGCAACGTGACGTGGCTCACCTCCAAGGTACGTCGAGCAGCGACCAAGTTCTTGTCAAGTCGCAGAACTTAGTCTTTCTCTCCTCCCATTCACCGGGAGAAAAACGTGTTGATGCTTCGGAACATGGCTGCAACGATAACGGGCAGCTCATTAGATACCACCAGACCGTGTTCACGAATAAATCTTATTGTGATATCTCATACGTGTATCGCAAGGAAAAACTTGAGACTGTGATGTCATGTCCTTAAATTTAACTTCTGTAATAATAAGAGTTGCCAGTGTTAGAAAGGATCTGTAACATCGAGTCGATAATATATCACTGATTTACTTCAAAAATATTATCCATGTATGTGCGGTGAGGAATTCATTACTTCAACTCCCTTTTACTTATTCCTAATAGATGAATTAAAATAACAGTAGTTCTTCCATGGCAGCCCAAGGTTTTCTAGTTACGAGGTACATTTATTCTGCAATGAATAATTTTGTTTCGATAGCAGTTATTTAAAGCTATCACTAATTGGCAGACAGACAGTACTAGTAGCAACACAGTGGATCACTACAATAGTTTCAGATATACACCAACTATGGTTATTTAAACTTCCCATTTGGATAGACATAACGCCGCGATTTGGTTACTACTACCCGTTCGCTCAATATGGCACCGCGAGGCAGGACCGGTATTTTAATTAGCGTGTACTTAAGGGAACATCTTGTCGGTGATGAGAAGTTACTAGTAAATGATGTATGCAACAGTGTGGTGGTTTAAATACCATATCTCTCCACAGGGTCTGAGGAGATTACGATTTTTACCAATATCCGTTGTCTGAGTCAGTGTATTCTCACAAGGCTGCGCCTTTCCATCTTTGTGGCAGAGTCATCAACAACCTAATTTCAACACTAAACCTAGAATCACTCTTCAGCGCCAGGTGAACTAATCGACAACACGTACGACGTAGCAACCATATTTACGATTTAAATTTAACCAGCGACATTTGCATGAAGATATCGCCAGTACAGCTTATAAACTCCAAACGGAATTAACATTTAACTATGTTCAAAGGTATTAATTTAATTTATTTAACAGAAAGAGAAAATACTTTTGATATGGTGCCATGTCAGCTCTTTATGACTGCACGCAGCTGGAACTTGTTTACGTATTGCCTTCTTCATAGAAGGTAGAATATATAAGATTTGGTGACAGAGATAGGTGACGCCGCTCTCGCTGTGAAACTAAATAGTAAATTAAAGATTAGACGATTCCTGCAACTAAAATTGTGAAAACCTCAGCAAAGAGATCTGTCCCTATACTTCACGCTCTCTCGTAACCTATGTAGCCTCATGACGTATTGAAGCAATGTACTGGAATGTGAATGGAACTTTTTTTTTTTTTTTCATTTTACATACCGCTAAATCACATCACACTACGTCGTAACGTTTCAGTGTTCCAGTACTTCCTCGTTACACATCCAGTCATTTATAAGTTTATACGACATTGAAACTGCATCTGATTCAATACGGTGAGACACGTAAGACAATTAAGCAGTAGATTATACCTCTCCCGGATACATTGCTCCTCGTTTCTGAATCTGGGTATTCGCTTCATTCAAAGCTTCTGGAAGTCCTTAAGAACTTTAAAATGTTTCGTTATTTGAACTAGAAGCGATTAGTGTAACAGTACAATATATGAATTAATAACTCACAAGACGAATTCGTATCGTTACTTCAAATGCTCAGGTCAATACGCAAGTAATTTCTAGGCAACGGTCCTCTACTGTTTAGGTAACATAGCATCGGTGTTAGCATATCCTGTGAACAACATTAAAGAGCAACGCCAGTAGCTGCAGAGCTCTACACTGTTTAGAAACACCGATAGGAATGGGTAAACGAGCAGTGCTGAAATGTTTTAAATAAATCATTGTATGTACCACAAAATAATGGTATTTTGCGACTGGAAGGTATCCAGCAGTATCTAATGTAAAAACGTGAATAGCTTATCAACTCGCAATAGATTTAACAGCTAACTACATTCCACGATATTAATTCAATTTCCTGAAGCAACAGAAGACGATACAGAGCCAGCTCCACTAAATATTACTCTACACAGCTGCCTTCAGTTTCCAAAGCTTCTTCTTGTCCACAGACGAAAGAAAGTTCCAACGACACGACTGTGCAATGATCACAGCGAACATGTTTGTACAATTGAGAAGCAAGGAGGTCAGTGACACTTACCTTTGCGAAACTATGTGATTAATCTGTTAAGGTATGACAAACGTAAGTGAACTTCATCAGAAACTCAGTAAAGTGGTTAGTCTCTACAATTCATGCACCTAACGTATGAACCTGTATGAAAAATTAAGACAAAGTGATCATTCACATGTTACACTGTACTAATCACGTGTTCCGAAATCGTAAGACGATCCGTCGTCAAACTTCAACTTGCCAGTACTTCTCGACTAAATTCACAGCCATTTAAATGCTTGTACGGTACTGTAACTGCAGATGGCTTTGTATGGTAAATAAATAGGTTACATTTAAGTGAAAGGCTCAAACCTCTTGCGGGTGCAGTGCACATCGCCTCTGAAGCTGGGCGTTAGCTTACTTCAAAGCTTCTAAAGTTCCACAAGAATTTTAAAAACTTTCCTTAGTTATTCTTGAAACACAAACTCCGACGCTTCAACACTACAATCAACGCTGAAGGTTTTTATACTGAATAACTCACTGAACGAATTCGTATAGGCATTTCTAGTTCTCGAGAGAATATGGAAGTAATTGCTAGGCAACGTCCTCGACGGTTTAGGTGATATAGCATTGTTGTCAGCATATCCTGTGATCAACATTAAATAGCAACACCACTAATAGCAATCCCAGCATATACAAAGCATAATTCTATAGGAACGTCGATATCAATAGGTATTTAATAATATAAATATATGTCAGACGAAATAATCACGCCGTGCTATTGAAAGATGAGCAGCAGTGTTTAATGGATGAAACGCCCGAATAGCTAATAAATTCACAAAGAATTTACCAATTAAAAATACTCCAAGCTCTTAATTCAATTTCCTTAACGAATAAGAGAGTTACACTCCTTTGTTACGGTGGAAGGTCAACTCAGTATGACACCACACATGAGGCATCAGTTTCCAAAACGTGTCAGTTTTCACAGACGGAAGAAAATTCCAGCAGCATGATCCTGTTATGACCGCAGACACTATATATGTGTAATCGACAAGCGAGAGAGATAGCTAATATCGTTGTCGTTGTGAATCTCAGCAACTGAAAGCAATAGAGCCTGCTACAATTCTATCCGTCTGCTCTGACAAACGGCATCATTTTTGGAGTAAAGTGCATAGTTTACACGAGATACTACGACATCCACAGATAACATTCCATAAGAGCCAGATGACATCCTTCAACACGGCGACAGCAATATAGACCATTACAATCAAAAACAAACATAAAACATTTTGACTAGGTGGTGCTGTACAGCTTTAATGAGTGTTAGGAACCGCCATATGCACCACACAGCGGTAACGGCATATTTTATTACAGACGATCGATTTCGGTCGAGAACCAGAAAATCATCTGCTCCCAAAGCCGTCCCTCCTATACGTTTGTTTAATTGGAACAGCAGTTAGCAGATGTGAAAAGCTCCATCATTAATATTATCTATATATATATCGAATATTGGGAAAAGCGTTGTCGAGGTTAAATGGACGTAATGTTATGAATGTACAGCTAGTATCAATGACGGAACAATTTACATCTGATAACTGCGCTTCCATTTACGCATACGGATAGTTGAGGCGATTTTTGAACACGATGATGGTCTGGTCCTAAACCGAAATCTATCGTTTCTGTTAAAATACACCGTTGGGTACTGTGTAACGCACTTGTTAACAAAAAAAAAAAAACCGTGGAAAGTATTGAATCACCATATTAATTGAAATTATCGGAACAATCGCAGTAATGGGAGAGTTGTGGATGGGGAAATAATAAAAAGGTTACTAAACCTAAGAACATTTAAGAACTTCTCTAGAATAAACCCGACGACAATATATAGTAAACACTAAATTGTATTCGAATAATCCGCTTGACCAATACAGATGAAATGAAAACAGTGGTACTAGACACCTCCATAAAACAACATAACTGGAAAATAGCACATAGACATATTCCTTCACAATGACGCAAACGAAAATATAAAAAAAAAAACCAAGCTTAATTGGAGCGTACGCTGTACCTATATAGCTTTCACAGAGAGCTGTATCACATGCTCTACACATGTCTGTAACCAGAAAAAAACTACAAAATGGCAGAACTGGAATCGAATCCTTTGCTAGACCTGTAGCTCAAAGGAAGACAGCGATATCACACACAGCTCCACAAAACGACATAATCGAAAAATATTGCATAGGACCTTTTCCGTGATAAACCTAAAATTACAAAAAAATAACACACAAATGTTATCGCAGTATATACATGACCTCTCCCCCCCCCCCCCCATACACACATTCACACGCGCACACACAGACACACACACACACACACACACACACACACGTGCGTGTGCGCGCGCTCACACACATACATCCACACGAATTTCAGTATACAAGGATGACTCACATGAATTTCTCCAGAATAAAGCGAACAAAAGAAACAAAAAGACATACACATGAACAGTTGTTATCATATTTCGTGTGACCTCTATTCCTAAACCGAGGACAGAGATACAAAACAACACCAACATAACATCAACTTCATCGAAAAATTATACAAATAAATTCCTTTAGAACAAACCGAAAGAAAAGAAGAATTGAATCACACTACAAACGGAAACAAGTAGCTCAAAAACCGAAAACAAATAATTTACCAATAAATACCAAAACCTCGATCTAATTCAGCTAAGCAAATACTATGAACCACAAAAAAACTATTAATTATGCAGCGGTAAAAACAAATTGAGCCTCTTAGGATCAGTAAATATCATAAGCACAGCATCTCAAAGAGTAACATTCGAAAAACGGACAAATATTTGTAAATTAAAAAATTATGAATAACATTACCACCAGTAGTGCAATGTCGTTAGGGCTAACCTCACTTTCGACGAACTTCCCACATTAAAAAAGACAGCTAAAAAACTATAAGAATCAAAAGATAATCATAATCACTAATCGTTTCACTCACAAAAAGCTATCTATGCTCTGAAAGTGCTGACTACCCTTACCCTGGGAAATCGAGTGATATGCAGAAAGAACAGACAAATATTTCTGTGAAAACAGAATACAAATGTAATCGCTACTGGTTTCTCCACGGCAGTTTAATCTATTGTCTCAGGTTCCACCCAAACCAAACCCTCGTATGTCGCAATGTATTTGAAATAACTGCATAGTACAGACATCACAGATTACACAGGTAAGTAACACACCCACAGGCTAGCTTTGAATAACAGTCCGTTTACATCCAATTCAACATAAGGTCACGACGTCTCATAGGAAATCATGGGTCAAAGCAAACGGGTGGAAAAGGACAATGCGCTTAACACGTTTGCATTGAGGAACTAAGAAATTAGTTTGAGAATGCAAAATGAAAGTGCATGAACTACGCCAAATAGAAGGTATAGAAATCTGTCTGGAAAATGAAGTACTTAATATTTTAAACTACATGGAAAATTGAAACAAAATGGTGTTTCACGTTGTATACTGTGAATAACATCACGTTCTGTAATCACGTCACACTCTACCACATGTTTCAACCTGATAGTATTTCTCAAATAAGTACACAGACAATTAAAAGCTTCTACGATATTCTATCTACAGATGATTCCGAAAGGTGAATAGATAAGTGACAGATACGCGAATGGCTCATACCTCTTGCGGATACAATGCTCCTCGCTTCTGAAGCTGGGTGTTCGCTTCGTTAGAAGCGTCTAAAGCTCGACAAGAACTTTAAAATGCTTCGAAAGTTGTTCTCGAAACACAAAATTCATTCTACAACACTTGAATGAAAGCTAAAGCTTATTTCACCCAATAACTCACTCAGCGAATTCGTATAGGCACTTCTAGTACTCGAGAGAATACGGACGTAATTGCAAGGCAACGGTCCTCGACGGTTTATGTGACATAGCATTGTTGTTAGCATACCTATGACCAACTTAGAGACAACAGAGCACAACATTTTATAGGAACGACGACAAAAATGGTTAAACGACCACTGAAATAAAATTTTTAATAAGTTAAATATAGGTAGCAGCGTTTCTGAATATGGCATCGCTTCGAAGCGACGTCGCAAGCTCGTGTCCTGGATAACACATTCACGTAATATGGTTAAATGTTTTCACACGCTCAAGAATGATTTCTCTCAGTGCAGCGAACACTCACCATTTTTCTATGTCCATTTGTGTAATACCACAAACACATGTTGTGATGTATTACCTTCCGATATCTTTCGCTGAATCTCTACGTCATGAAGATGGAAGATTTGTCACTGAGACGGATCACATGAGCAATACGTACTTTTATTCCAAATACACTGACGGAAAAACGCTGAAACGACCCTGTCGCACCACCATGAGAATGCACATCATGTTTGCTTCAAGTACACACTCCAAATTTCTTGAGAGTTAGTTATCTTTGAGATTGAACGAGGTGAGTTGATGTTAATTAAGAGACATTTATGAGCTTCTCAACCAGTAAGAATGAGGCAGTGTAGTAGGGGTACGAATCTGCATGTTCCTTCTACGATATTGCGGTCTGAGGTGCTATTTCGTTTGACAGCACGAGCGCTCTTGTGATAATTCCATGAACCTTGACTGCAAAATTTTACGTCGCTCTGGTGATTCGAACTTTCATGCTGCCAGTCATGAGCAGTATTCCGCCCTGTGTTGTCCAATACGATAACGCTCTCTCATATACCGCTGTTATAACTCAAAGTGCTCTACAAAATGTCGACATGTTGCTTTGACCTACTTGATCACCAAATCTGTCTCCAGTCGAGCAATATGGGACGTCATCTGGCGACAATTCCAGCCTCATTCCACAAACAGGATCAACCGTCTGGGTATTGGCCGACAAATAGCTACCAACACCAAAAGCAATAGCAACCGCCAGAAACTGAGAGATGTAACAAATATACTTTTAGGTAAGATTAGTCACTTCAAATGATGGGTCGTGTTGTGACAGTTTTCCGCTCTTGTAGTACTCATTTGACTATCTACTACGAACATGGGGAACTAACTGCCAATACGATCTTC
Organism: Schistocerca serialis cubense; assembly: GCF_023864345.2. Lineage (NCBI taxonomy): Eukaryota > Metazoa > Arthropoda > Insecta > Orthoptera > Acrididae > Schistocerca > Schistocerca serialis. The sequence goes on along the minus strand of NC_064643.1, from coordinate 735,629,876 downwards.
CGTCGGCGCCTGGCAAGGGGAGAAAAATAAGATGAGAGAGGGGTCCACACGCAGTTAGGGTGAATTTCACATCTCTTCCAGCTTATGTAACGCAGCACCACTGCCACAGCAGTCCTATACGCTGAACAGAGGTATATCAACTAGTGAGGGCTCACGCAAATATCTACGTCGTCTGCTGCAGCAAATGCTACGCAACTGCTAAATGTAGATAATATGTATGTAGATGTGTAGAGATCTCCAACTGCAATGAGACGCCGGGGAAATATAACGAGATAATCCTGAAAAGACACCGAAAAAAAAGGAAAGTGTTTTCATCTGAAACACTCTGTGCAGAGATTATTAACTGCAAACCTAATTCAGTTAAGTAAGTAAAGGGGGAAATAACTTAATGTAAGGCCAATTTCTAGAGAACATCTAAAATGTGAGTAGTTGATCATTATTCGCATTCACCCAACCTCAGTAGAATTACTGCTTCATCATGTAACGACGAATTTTGAACCTTTCAGACTAAGAAATTATTAAAAACAGTAGTTGCCTACACAGCTGATGCAAATCGTAACTGTAATTGCATAAGAACAGAAAAGCCTACCCGCCTACCACAGTGGTGTATAGCAAAATGCTGCGGCTTGTCAAGCCCAAATTCTCCTGCGCAATGAGGCGCTGGGCAAATACAACGAAGTAATTCTGAAAAGCCAACGAAAAAAAAAGGAAAGTGTTTTTATCTGAAACACTCTGTGGAGAGTTTATTAACTCCAAAGCTAATTCAGTTAAGTAAGGAAAGGTGGAAATAACTTAACGTAAGCCCCTTTCTAGAGAGCATCTAAAATATTAATAGTTGATCATTATTCACGTTCACCCAACCTCAGTAGAATTACAGCTTCATCGCGTAACGACAAATTTTGAACCTTTCAGACTAAGAAATTATTAGAAACAGTAGTTGCCTACACAACTCATGCAAATCGTAACTCTAATTGGGTAAGAAAAGAAAATTCTACGTGCCTACTACAGCGGTATACAACAAAATGTTACCGATTGTCAAGCCCCAATTCTCCTACGCTCTCACCATTGCTACCCTAAGCTTATCGTCCTATTTCCAGCGTATCCTTTCAAAGCAGATATTTTACTACATATTGGCGGCAGTGAAGTGCTTCAGTATCATCATAAAATGCTTTCAATATTTCAATTTGAAAAATCACAAGAGTTTTTAACTTTATTAATGTGCGACGGTGTGTATCAAAAACTAATGAAAGTGTAAATATTTTGATTTTCAGTTTACTGGGCAGTGCAGAGGGTAAGTGTCAGATTACAAATCATGGCGGTCCACGGTCCAAGTACCTGTCCGGGATTTGTCTAAAGACTTTTCTACACGTAAGTGTTCCTTCACGTTCGACAATGATTTGTTAATGTTAGTAATGCGAGGTCGAATTATGACTCGTATTCCCTGTTACACTGCAGGGCCGCTTACAACAGACTGGATAAATGAGTTGAGAAAGCGCAGAAAGCAACGGGACCGTGGCTTTCGAACCAGTTTTCAGGTTGATGGCAGAATTATCGTTATATGTGTACATGACACAGATTTCCTTTGTGTCCTTGGGTAACATTATTAAATACTTTTGAGTGATAACCGAAATATATACTCCCACTAACCAACCCTTGCACCTCAGAGCAAATGAATAAAATTGCACTAAATAAATATCCCTAATTTCTGAAAATACGGATAAAATAATATAACTGTGTGATGCATTAGGTAATACCCTAGAAAAATATGAAAAATTAACTGCTTATCCTGAGGTTTATACAACACTCACCCACTTTTCCTTTCCTCTGTCTCCTTGGCTAACATTATTAAATACTTTTGAGTGATAACCGAAATATATACTCCCACCAACCAACCCTTGCCCCTCAGAGCAAATGAATAAAACTGCACTAAATAAATATCCTTATTTTCTGAAAATACGGATAAAATAATGTAACTGCATGGTGCATTAGATAATACCCCGAAACATATGCAAAATTAACTGCGTGTCCTCAGGTTTATACAACACTCGCCCACTTTTCCACTAGTTAATTATATAAAATACAGATTAACGTTAACAAATAATAAAAATGAACTCATTACTGGTATAAAATGGACAGTTACTTGCACCAATACATTTACAATGAGGAGGGAAGATAAAGAGGAAAGTGACAAGTGAAGGGTGTCAGTAAAACCACGAATATTTATTTGACAAATATGGTCGTTTTTCACTATATTTCGCTACATTTTAACTGGTATCATTTTTATGATTTTACATTTTATGGCCAGATAATAGAATTCATATTGTATCTTTTCCAAAAAGAAAGAAATTTCATTTAATCAAGAAAGTAAATAAAAAATACTGTTGTGCTTCTATACGTACCACACTACACATGCATATACAGGGTGAAAAGTATTTAAACCGACAAACTCTGGGAGGTTGCAGGGGACATCAAAACAAATATTTATCCCTAAGGTCACTTTATCCTTCGAGGAGTATTTCAGCCGAAAGAGGAAGATTTCTGTGGCTGCAACTTAATTAAACCAACAAGCACTTATCCATTTTTTTATGACCAAGAGACAACACATTAACGCAACCCAATTTCACTTACAGTTGATTTTCAAAAATGCCTCTATTGACACGTAAACAAAGGTAACACCAAACGGTTTAAATGGCTCTGAGCACTATGGGACTTATTGTAACCACATGCGTTGTCTTATAGGGAGTGGGACGTTTTCCAGCAATTCTGGCAGAGCTCTGACGAGAACATTGTAATAGTGCCTGCCATTTAATGGCCTAGGTGGCAGATACGGCCCAATTAAACAGTCCCCAACAACACCGGCCCACACATTAACGAAGAGCCGCACTTAATGAGCGCTAGTTAAGTGTGGCATGTGGGTCATCCTCACTCCAAACATGCGAATTGTGAATGTTGAAGACTTCATCATGACCGAACGTTGCTTCATCGGTAAGCAACGCAAAGGATGGAAATGCAGGAGGCATTTCACACTGTTCCAGGTACCACTGCGAAAATGGTACTCTGGGTGGATAATCCACTGGTTCCAGGTTGTGGACTCGCTGTAAGTGAAATGGACGTAACAATTGCTTTCGAAGGACTGTTCTTACATTCGTCTGATTTGTCCCCATGTTAAGTGCAATTGCACGAGTGCTGATTGAAGGATCCCGCTCCACATGCTGCAAGACAGCTTCCTCAAATTGCAGTGTTCTTACCGTACGACGGCGTCCCTGTCCAGGTAATCTGCTAAATGACCCGGTCTCACGCAGACGTTGGTACACAGCAGCAAAGGTCGTATGATGCGGGATACGGCGATTCAGAAATTGTTATTGATAAACCCGCTGTGCAGCTCGTCAGTCATGGTGCGCTTAGTAAACAGAGACAATGCACTACTACACTGGTGGACAGCAGTTGCCTACAACTGAAGAGCATGATACGCACTCTAACAACTGAAGATCGTAATACGGCCTCTAACAACTTAAGAGCGTGATACGGCCTCCACCGGTTTAAATAATCCTCATAGGAAAAAAATGACATTTGGGAAAAAGATTTGTTTTGATGTCCCATAGAACCTCCCAGAGTTTGTCGGTTTAAATATTATTCACCCTGTATTACTGAGAGTGGGATTTTAATCCGGAAAGGACAGAGCAGTCACTGTAAGACTCAAAGTTTATTATTATGAACCATCAACATATGTTTCACTGAGATATGTAAGTGAACATTGTATTCATGAAATCTAACTTTGTGTCAGGTAAGTGAGCACAATAAATGTATAACCACGAGAATAAGGCGTGGATACTGCAAGAACGGGATGTGGTTTAAAGCAACAAACTGGAAAAATAAGAACGAACACTAGCAAATCCATTAAAGTGCGTGACACAAGCAAGTGTATGGCTGAGAATGTTAAAATTGAGCAGTTAGGCCGTCATGGAAGTTAACCACATTAGACGTGGTGATTATATTGAAAGCTCATTCTTACCACTCTCATACAGCACGAATACAGTAGGCAGCGGTGGTAACAGTTGAGTATAGCTAGACCTCCGCACTCGGAACTACAATGGAAACATCCATATGGGTGCAACTGTTATCTGGCGGCAAGTATTTTCATCTCAGTCGCCTGTCCACAAGTATTTCATTCTGCTAGCAATAAGTGTGAGCTATTTTAACCACCTGTAACTTGCCTGTTAGTACAAGTGGAGGAAAACCGTTGCAAATTGCAGCGGACGCTGCGAGCTCCTTTCAGTAATGGTTTTGTACGTAAGTTAAACAAACTCGTACTCCTGCGGATTTTGTTATAATTAATCAATAATTACAACGTGTTGGGAGGAAGATAGGAGACTTCTCCCAGTCCATGACAGGATTCTGAAGCTAATGAATTGAAAGACTTACACGTAGGTACCCACAAGAAAGAACGTGCTCTCCAGTCAGAAAATTCGTTACAAGTGTTTTAAACTAACATTCCTGCGTAGCACGCCTGCTGAGACAAACGGTTGTACTAACGGTCTGCCTTCTCTGAAATCCGGAGCTGGCTTAGGTTTCAACTTTCCTGAAAGGACTCCTAGCAGTGCCTCAAGGAAGACTGTTTTCTACGCAGATACCCACCCCACAGTCACACGGCGAGGGAAGTTAGGACCAAGCGAATTCTGCATTATTTACCTGCCTTCAAGGGTAGTTTTAAGCACTGAACGAATATATTACTCTGCTTGATTCTTCGGGGAGCAATGTGTTTGTAATCTTACTTTCCGTGACAGGTGGGCAAAGTTAATTTCCAAAGACTTTTTATTGTACTGAAATAATCCTTTGTCACACAGAAACAAGGTAAGTGTTTTATTCGTATATATTTTGTGGGAAACTAGAATCGTGTGGAAGATTATACACCTGAGTGTTTGACACCACTGGTTGGAAAAAACGCTGTATATGAACCAAAACCCACGCCTCCTCTCCGTACCTTCCTATGACACGAGCACGGGATTCTCTTCGCATACCGCCACAGAGCTGTTCCTAGTGCAGCTGAGAATTGGCAACATCGTCACAAACATTTGACAACAATGTGACAGTGCAATCACTTGCGCGTATGGTACTGAATTTACTCGCCAAAGTCGCTTGATATTCCCTTTCCATTTGAATGACTATAACATAACCCTCATGTAAACTAAGACACTGAGACAGAAAATTCAATTTTTAGGCTAAAGGAATGCTATTCTTCAAATAAATGACAAGTTTTATTTTCGTGAAGAATTGTGAAGGTGGTTTGATGAACCCTCTGCAAGGCACTTAAATGTGATTTGCAGAGTATCCATGAAGATGTAGATGTTCACGATACGTAATGAGGCTGAGCGACCAATACCATGATGAGAGTGGCGTGCTGGCAGCAGTGTGTCCGTAGCCCCGTGGTTCCGCCAGTGTCTCGTCTAGCAACGACAAGGACGTCCACGTACACAATCGACCATCCAGCAGTTGTTAACCGCAATTATGGAGGAATGAAACGCCCTACCACAAGAACTCCTTACCAAACTTGTAGCCAGGATGGGAGCAACCCACAGAGCACGCACTGCCACACGTGTTTACAAAACTCCGTATTAAGAACAATGTTCCACCTTTTGACATGGCCAGGCGACCATCATACATCGCAGTGACTTGAGTGTAATTACTGACTTTTTGGAAAAATGTCATTTCTGTGTATCTCACTGCAAATTCCTTTCATTTACGTTCTGTACTACACTCCTGGAAATGGAAAAAAGAACACAATGACGCCGGTGTGTCAGACCCACCATACTTGCTCCGGACACTGCGAGAGGGGTGTACAAGCAATGATCACACGCACGGCACAGCGGACACACCAGGAACCGCGGTGTTGGCCGTCGAATGGCGCTAGCTGCGCAGCATTTGTGCACCGCCGCCGTCAGTGTCAGCCAGTTTTCCGTGGCATACGGAGCTCCATCGCAGTCTTTAACACTGGTAGCATGCCGCGACAGCGTGGACGTGAACCGTATGTGCAGTTGACGGACTTTGAGCGAGGGCGTATAGTGGGCATGCGGGAGGCCGCGTGGACGTACCGCCGAATTGCTCAACACGTGGGGCGTGAGGTCTCCACAGTACATCGATGTTGTCGCCAGTGGTCGGCGGAATGTGCACGTGCCCGTCGACCTGGGACCGGACCGCAGCGACGCACGGATGCACGCCAAGACCGTAGGATCCTACGCAGTGCCGTAGGGGACCGCACCGCCAGTTCCCAGCAAATTAGGGACACTGTTGCTCCTGGGGTATCGGCGAGGACCATTCGAAACCGTCTCCATGAAACTGGGCTACGGTCCCGCACACCGTTAGGCCGTCTTCCGCTCACGCCCCAACATCGTGCAGCCCGCCTCCAGTGGTGTCGCGACAAGCGTGAATGGAGGGACGAATGGAGACGTCTCGTCTTCAGCGATGAGAGTCGCTTTTGCCTTGGTGCCAATGATGGTCGTATGCGTGTTTGGCGCCGCGCAGGTGAGCGCCACAATCAGGACTGCATACGACCGAGGCACACAGGGCCAACACCCGGCATCATGGTGTGGGGAGCGATCTCCTACACTGGCCGTACACCACTGGTGATCGTCGAGGGGACACTGAATAGTGCACGGTACATCCAAACCGTCATCGAACCCATCGTTCTACCATTCCTAGACCGGCAAGGGAACTTGCTGTTCCAACAGGACAATGCACGTCCGCATGTATCCCGTGCCACCCAACGTGCTCTAGAAGGTGTAAGTCAACTACCCTGGCCAGCAAGATCTCCGGATCTGTCCCCCATTGAGCATGTTTGGGACTGGATGAAGCGTCGTCTCACGCGGTCTGCACGTCCAGCACGAACGCTGGTCCAACTGAGGCGCCAGGTGGAAATGGCATGGCAAGCCGTTCCACAGGACTACATCCAGCATCTCTACGATCGTCTCCATGGGAGAATAGCAGCCTGCATTGCTGCGAAAGGTGGATATACACTGTACTAGTGCCGACATTGTGCATGCTCTGTTGCCTGTGTCTATGTGCCTGTGGTTCTGTCAGTATGATCATGTGATGTATCTGACCCCAGGAATGTGTCAATAAAGTTTCCCCTTCCTGGGACAATGAATTCACTGTGTTCTTACTTCAATTTCCAGGAGTGTGTAATGTAGCAGTTCTTTCTACCTATGGTCCTAGTTTCATCGAGCTATGTCCCTTGGCACGATACACATCATGCGAAAGTTTCTTTAATCATTAATCTTTGCTAACGAGAAAATTTCGCGTTAGAACGTCTAAGTGCCGTATGTTGTACTAACGCTATTTGGAATACATTATCGATTCGTCGTGCACCATCTAATACTTTAAAAGAGATGAACGTCTTATACCATGGAAAATGTTGTATCTGCAGATGATCTCTTCCATTGAAGACTCCATAATTTTACCTGCCCTGATGTTCGAAGCTGGCTTTGTTTTCCAATAGCTTCGATTTCAAAATGTATTCATTTTGTAACGGATTTTTGGTAATAATTTAGCTTAACTTGATTACACTGATTATTAATGGCGATTAGATTAATACTGTAACAGGTAGACGGTTAAAAACCATCTTGACAAGATAGTCTCTATTGTAGTGCATTTAAAATTCCAGTAGTATATTGGTTGCTAGTTTCATGACCATGTTGTACCTTATAACAAGTTAAAATACGTGGAAAAACTTCGAAGTAATAAATTTTGTAATTTCAAAAAGAGTTTGTAGTACATAAAAATTGCTGCCAACAACTTGAAGAGCAAGTAAGAAAGTATATGAAACTCCTATTGTAGGACTGGCTACAGGCAAAAGTCTGAAGGAGTACAACGTTGTCCCCTACTGTATTCTTAATGATTTCATAGCTATTAATATTTGAAGAGATTTACATCTTTTTTTTTAATTTCATGGCAGATTTATCATATAAGCAGATTCTGATTCCTCCTCTTTTGGTTTCGAGTGTCTTCAGAAATGCACACTTACACCACTTGTCACAAATATAAAACTAGTGTGGTTGGCAAGCCGACGTAATTCGCCATAATATTCGTCGTATATGCGTCATCCAACAGCCGTCGCTTGGTAGCTTGGCGAATCGGAATGTAATGACAGGTGAAGCATAACGTGATGTAATGAGGTTAATCTGACGTAATTGAGTGGCGCAGCTGCCGTAATATAGGGTCAGATTCCGCCACGTAATTACTAGTCCATCATTGTTCACGCTACGAATGATAATTCCATGTTGAATGGCGCCCATATCTCTTGCGTGCTATGTAATGTCAGTAAACACAGAAGTAGATGAAGGGAAATGTTTAGAATTGTGAACTATAGATTCCAGGAAGAGCATGAATAGTCAGCTGCATGCTGAGTTAGTAGTGAGGAAATGAAAGCTTTCGAGAAACATACATTTTCGATCATTTCGCTACATCCCAGAACAATCAGGATAGAGTGAAATATAATTTACTGGAATAAGTTTATTTACTTCTTCAAAACGTGGCCGGCCAGAGTGGCCGAGCGGTACTAGGTCCTATTGTCTGGAACCGCGGGACCGCTACCGCCGCAGGTTCGAATCCTGCTTCGGGCATGGATGTGTGTGATATCATTAGGTTAGTTAGGTTTAAGTAGTTCGAAGTTCTAGGGGACTGATGACCTCAAAAGTTAAGTCCCATACTCCTCAGAGCCATGTGAACCATTTTTCAAAACGTGTATGTAAGGCCCAACCTTACATAACGTCAAGGCCGTTGAAGGCTATTTACCTTTTTTTTCATATGAAGAAATATTAATATCCATTATATTCCGCCCATGAAACCACTTCTAGAAATTTTACTGTATCCTTAGATGGTTGTGATGTCCAGAAACCCCTTTGTGCTTCTCCATTGCGTGTGTCTGCAACGTCTGTGGTATCGTGAAGTCTGTCAGCTACAGTGTACCCATCTTTCCATCGTTATGACAGTGGATGAAATCTCTCCATCATTCAGCCTCAGATTAGTTTCTACTGAGATTTAATATTTGTTTTATCTGAACACTGTTAATCGCATGTAATATTTAATGTGGTTATTTTACATGCAGCTAATGAGGATTGTGTCAGGTGACACACGTAGATTTGAAGGAATATTGATCATAGTTGCCATGACTGGTGAATATTTTAGTTTCACGTCAGAGTGTAACTTGAACAGCTTCCTACAAAACGTCTTGGAGGGCACGCATGTGTGTAAGTGAGAAGCCATCTAGGTGCCAAGTACGTTTGCCACAAGTAACATTGACACAGTTGGAAGTAAGTCACCACTCCAAAGTCAGCCAAGGCGCCAGCATGTGGCTCTACGACTTGTCAAAACGCTCTTTACGGTGAGGGTCAAGCCCACACACGTGATAAGAGGCATACAGCTACGACTGTTGGGTGTAATTCGGCAATTAAGACGAACGCACGTAGATAAAGTGTTCCGGAAATATCGTATGCTGCCAGATCCCAGTGGGAAGAGGCTCTCCATGGGAGTGTAAAGGAAGCCACGGCCAGTATCAAATCAGTAATAGCGTAACGAGCAGTAGAGGAGAATGGTAGGGCTGTGGAGTGACTGAATATCCAGAAGAAATAACACTGATCAACAGATAGCGCTACTGATGGAGCAGTGGGCTAACACTATTAAATGAATGGTAGTAGCATGAGCAGCTATCTCACAAGTGTCTTACATTTGTTTCATTGAACAGTAATGAAAATAAATAGCTTGTCTTTGTCTAAAAGAGCACTGCACCGGATTTTTCCTTACCTTTTGGGAAAAGTAGCAGTTTAGTATTCATCTCTTGTGAATTAAACCAAGTGGCAAGTAGCTATTGATTCGGTAGACAGCAGAACTAGGGCCCATGATTGCATTTGCGGTCAAACGAATTTATATTCTGACATTACTTCATGCTAAAATAACATAGCTACACATAGATACAGGATGACAATTATTGAACAACATGAAAACAAAACGAAAATTTACTACAAATTACGCTTTATGCACAACTTATGAAACATGTAAACGTCACTAAGAATATTCGTATATATGTTATGCTCAACATGCCTCCTCAATGGCAGCTTTCAGCTCAGAAATGGTTTTTTATTATTGCTGTATACCTATCTTTACTATAGCCCCACAAAATGAAGTCGCATGTGTTGAGGTCCGGAGAATAAGGAGGCCAACCGAGACCGATGCCAGTGGTCTCTGGGTACACCAGAACCAGAATGCAGTCCCCAAAGTGCTCCTCCAACTCATCAAACACATTCCTGTCTCGATGGGGGGTTCCTTCTTGCAAAAACCACATCGTGTCGAAATCAGGTTCACTTTGGACAATGGGGATGAAATAATCTTCCAAAATCTTCACGTACCGTTCGGTAGTCACCGTGCCATCAAGGAAAATCGCATCAACTGTTCCGTGACTGGACACTGCACATCATGCAGTCACCCACTGAGGGTGAAGAGACCTCTCGATCGCGAAATGTGGGTTCCCAGTCTCCCAAAGGCGCCAATTTTGCTTATTGACGAACCCATCCAAAGAAAAGTGGGCCTAGTCGCTAAAGCAAACAACAAGCCGTAGCCCGCGGCCAACCGACCAGGTTGAACGTCCTGACGCAAACCGTTCAAAAGATATGACGATTTCATTTCATTTAGTTCAGCAGTTGTTCCCTGTATTTCTGTCACATAAGCTACTGGTATGGTGAATGTTCTGTTTCCATACGGGTTGGCTGTAGTAAATGCCGAAATCATCGGAATGCTTGATATTGGTGGCCATCCTCGATCCCCACCATCAGGGTGACTGATTTCAGCGTGTATTTTCATTCAAGAATTGTAACTCTCCTGCTGGCCACTACGCGGCTACTTGCGGAGTAGAAACAACAAGCATAGTAACAGGATAAGTGTTCATTATTTTTTTTTGTCTTATTGCGGCCCGCCACGAATTCCTCACCTACGCCAGCCTCTTCGCCTCAAGCAGCACTGGCAACTTGCGTCCTCAATTATTTGCCGGTATATTCCAATCCCTGTCTTCCTCTACAGTTTTTGCCCTCTATAGCTCCCTGTAGTACCTTTGAACTCATTCCCTGATGTCTCCACACGGGTCCTATCCTCCTGTCCCTTTTCCTTACAGTTGTTTCCACACATCCATGTGAGTAGATTTTCTTTGGCCAGGCATTCCGTTTTTGCCAGTGCTAGCCTGCTTTTGAAACCCTGCTTCCTCTGTCCGTCATTGTTCATTTTGCTGCCTAGTATTCCTTAACTTCATCTACTTTATGAACATAAATTGTGATGTTAAATCTCTCGGTGTCCTCATTTCTGCTACTTGTCATTACTTTCGTCTTTCTCCGATTTTCTCCCAGTCATGTTCTGTTTTCATTAGACTGATCACTCCATTCAGCAGATCATGTAATTGTTCTTCATTTTCGTTCAGGATAGCAGTCATCAGCGAATCGTATCATTGAAATCCTTTAACCTTGAATTTTATTTCCACTCCTGAATCTTTATTTTATTTCCATCATTGCATCATTGCAATGTACGGATTAAACAGTAAGGGTGAAAGACTACATTCCTGTCTTACACACTTTTGTAATCTTCCTTCTCGGTCGTCCACTCTTATTCCTCCATCCTGTCTCTTGTACGTATTGCGTACTGCCCGTCTCTCCCTATAGCTTACCTATGTTTTTCTCAGAATTTACAACACGTTGATCCACTGTACATTGGCGAACGCTATTCCCAGATCGACATATTCCATGAACGTGTCTTGATTTTTAGTCTTACTTCCTTTGTCAACCTCAAAGAAAGATTAGACTCTCTTTTGCCTTTGCCTTTCCTAAAGCCTAACTGACTGTCGTCTAACACGTCCTCGTTTTTCTTTTCCATACTTTTGCATATTATTATTATCAGCAACTTCGATGCATGAGCTGTTAAACCGACTGTGCGATAATTCAGCACTTACCTGTTCCTGCAGTCTTCGGAATTGTGTTGATGACGTTTTTCCTAAAGTCTGATGGTATTCTACATACCAATGTGAATAGTCATTTTGTTGCCACCTTTCTCAATGATTTTAAAAATTCTGATGGAATATTATCTATTCTTTCTACCTTAATTCATCTTAAGTTCTAAAAAGCTCTCTTAAATTTTGATTCTAATACTGGACCTCGTGCCTCTTCTAAATCGAATCCGGCGTCTTTTTCTGTCACAGGAGACGAGTCTTCCCCCTGATAGAGCTCTTCAGTGCACTTTGTCCACCCAAACGCTGTCTCCTCTGCATTTAACAATGGAATTCCGGATTCACTCTTAACGTTGCCACACTTGCTTTTAATTTCACCGAAGGGTATTCTGACTTTCCTATATGCTGAATAAATCTGTCAACAGTCATTTCCTTTGCGATTTCACACATTTTTTCGGCAGTATTCGTCTTAGCTCCCTTACACTTCCTATTTATTTCATTCCGCAACGACTAGTATCTCTGTATTCCTGTAATTTTTTTTGTACATCTTTCCTTCTTTGAACAACTGAAGTTTTTCTTCAGTTACTCATGGTTTCATAACAATTACCTTCTTTGAACTTACGTTTTTCCCTTCAACTTTCGTGATTTCCTTTCTCAGAGATGTCCGTTCCTCTTCAGCTCTATAGCCTTAGAAAACTTCAACCGCATCTCGTCATTCCTTAGTACATCCGTATCCCACCTCTTTGTGTATTGAGCTTATTCTTCACCGTTACTGCATTGTGAGCTGCTGCTGTATCTGCTCATGGGTCTATCTTAGAATCCGGTGTCTTTCGTTTTTTTATGGACACAATGCCATTTGCCTCTATTGTGGTTTATTTAATTAGACCCAGGTTTCTGCCTTTTATGCCATTTTCAAGTGACTGCTGAAACACAAAATTTCCCACAGTGATACCAGACGTAATTTCAAGATATTTAAAATGTATTAAACAATGAATGTAAATTTGTTTAAATTACGAAATATATACCTACGGTTTATGTCATTAGCACAAATTGCAAGACACCAAGCTGAAAATCGGCCGTCAATTACAAAAAACTCTCTTTCCCCACAAAATCTCAGGTGTAAAATCATCATCTTGTAAAAACATCAGTAAATAATAGTGGAAGCACGACATATTTAATAAAAACGGGGCTACTTTCGTACATAAAGATGAACACAAGTCCTTATGTGGTAATGTTACGAAATGAAACTGTATGGTTAATAGAACAACTGAATAGTAAAATGACAAATGTCGAAGATATAAGACTATTAATATTAATATCTCCAGACTATACATAATTGTCTTTGGAGTGGCACTGAGTGTCATTACCTTTGCAATGAACTTGTATACAACAAATCGTCAACATCTGTGAGTGTACCCACTTGAAATTGGATAAGCAACAAATGTCTAAACGAACAAAACGAAATAAAATTCAAAAACAATCAACCACAAAAGAATATAGTAAGTGCCACTGATAATAAAAATATGTAAGTAATCAATAGGAGTTAAGATGCGAGTAGAGGGATGGTGTATGACTGGATATTTGATTAACAGTTAAAGCAGGAAAAATCAAAATGAGAGTGTAGATTTATGATAAAGTTGGTGTGAAGGATGGAGAACGAAAGAAAACTGTAAAAGTTAATTGAGAAGGTGAATGGCCCATTTGATATAGTTAAAAGTGAGTACGGAGAACTATTGTTTCGACGTGAACGGTCAAAAATTCCGTGGATCAAAGAGAAAAGTTTGTATACATGATGTAAGTAGTTCCTTGGATGTGTAAAGTATTTTAAAAGGAAACTATTCTGATAAGAGGGCGATTCATTATTATTCATATAGACCGTTCTAACTCAGACCACATTCAGGGGGATTCATAGCCTATCATGAAATACAGCTGATGGGCCATCCAAATCGTTCGAGGCTGACACACTGAGGGTGACATAAATGGACTGGCGAAATACTGACCACCGTGCGAAGCATGGGCGAGAAAATTTGTTTAAGTGACACAGCTGAGTTACCACTACTGGAGGGAAATGCGACAACGCCTATGAGAGAGAAACATCAAGTTGCTATTTGAACACTCTAGCAGGGTGGTAATGGAAATGTCGTGTGGCTAGGGCCTCCCATCGGGTAGAACGTTCGTCTGGTGCAGGTCTTTCGATTTGACGCCACTTCGGCGACCTGCGCATAATAAACAAGGTATATGTAAGGTAATAAACAAGGGATTAGTAAGGTTATAATTCTAGGGAATCAGACATGTGATAAGCACCGAAAGAACGCCAGAGTAAGATTGGAGCATGCATCCACCATGGAGGAAGAAGTTAGGAAAGTTCAATACACCTGTCACCATTGTGTCGAGGCGGCTGACACAAACGCTAAATGTACCAAGATAATAATTTGTGATAATGTTAGAAATGTGGGCACGAGGCTAAGGACGTCGGACTCCTGGATGCTGTATATGTAATATACATTGACATACGGTATGTCATTGTAGAGAAGAGCTCGCGAAGACTGTGTAAGAAAAAGATTGGACGCTAAGCACTTACTCCACTGCAGTCACGCTCCGACACCGTCAAATGGCCCTGTTTAGCGTAATAGACTTCAAAGCAGAAAACGACATAAAAACGCCCAGTTCACAGGGATCCGGTAAGGAGATGGACTCCTTAATACGTCTGTTAACACATGTTAATTTAATTAAAGAACAAGCTGTGACTAAATACACATTGAAGCGCCAAGGAAACTGGTACAGCCCGGGTTCCCGGGTTCGATTCCCGGCGGGGTCAGGGATTTACTCTGCCTCGTGATGGCTGGGTGTTGTGTGCTGTCCTTAGGTTAGTTAGGTTTAAGTAGTTCTAAGTTCTAGGGGACTGATGACAATCGATGTTAAGTCCCATAGTGCTCAGAGCCATTTGAACCATTTTTGAAACTGGTACAGGCATACGCATTCAGATAAAAAGATGAATAAAAAGTTAGCATATAGTGCTGTGGTTGGCAACGCTTTACAAGAGAACAAGTGTCTGGCGCAGTTGTTAGACCGGTTACTGCTGCTACAATGGCAGCTTATCTAGATTTAAGTGAGTTTGAACGTGGTGTTACACTCACCGCAAGAAAGATGGGACACAGAATCTCCGAATTAGCAACCAGGAGTGTACCGAGAATACCGTGAAATCGGTAAAACATCAAATGTCCGACATCGCAGCGGCAGGAAAAAACTCCTGCAAGAAAGGGACCAACGGCGACTGAAGAGAATCGTTCAACGTGATAGAGGTGTAACCCTTCCGCAAATATCTGCAGATGTCAATGCTGGGCCATCTATAAGGCTCAGTGCGCGAACTATTCAACAAAACTTCGATATGTGTTTTCGGAGCGGAAGACCCATTCGTGCACCCTTGATGTTTCCACGACAAAACGCTATACGCCTCGCATGGGCCACCGACATTGGACTGTTGGTGTCTGGAAAACATCATGCCTGGTCGGACGAGTCCATACGTTTACATGTATGGAGACAACCTCATGGAGCCATGGAACAGGGGACGGTTGAAACTGTAATAGTGCGCGGTGCGTGCAGTTAGAGCTATATGGGTCCCTTGATACGTCTAGATACGACTCTGACGGGTGACATGCACTTACGCACCCTGTCTGATCACCTACATCCATTCGTGACCATTGTGCATTCCGACGGGCGATTCCAGCAGGACAATGCGACACCCACACGTCCAGAATTACTACAGAGTGTCTGCTAGAACATTTTTCTGAGTTAAGACACGCCCACTGGCCACCAGACTCCCCAGACATGAACATTAATGAGCATATCTGTGAGGCTTTGCATCGTGCTGTGCAGAAGAGATCTCCACAACCTCGTACTTTTGCGGATTTATGTACAGCGCTGCAGAATCTTTGGTGTCAGTTACCTCCAGCATTACTTCAGACATTAGTCGAGTCCATGTCATGTCATGCTCCGGCACTTCTGCGTGCTCTTGGGGCACTAACCGGTGATAGGCAGGTGTACCAGTTTCTTTGGCTCTTCAGTGTATAACAATTAATAGACATGATGTGCAAAACTGAAAGATGTAACAAATTGCTAAGTACGAAAAGAATGCCATTACTGATTGACCTTTCCTTGCACCAAGTACATTCTAGCCATTTTGTCGTCATAGCGACGTCTATGATCAGGTGGTGTAGTTGCGGAAAACAGTTCTCTGAAATGGAAATCCGTCATCGCTTCAATGCTAATTCACCCCCAAACCGTTCGGCCTCGCTGTCACGCGTGCACGTGCAGTTGCCCTTTTAAGCCTGCGAGTGGTCGTCTGTGACCCCTCCTGTTGTCCCTTAGCGGCAGGGTGGTATGGTTCTCCACCATTTCCTTCCGCAACGAAACTCGTCACGATCTGTGTGATCGTCGCGTCACGGACAGTTGCCGGTAGATGTCCGTCTCGCTCCATGAGGCTCGGTCGTTACCTGTATCTCCCGATCGCCTCCTGTTTTCTAATGATCGACCTTTTCTCGTTCTCTATAATGCCTGTGTAGCTACACTTGTTGTACGGTAGCTTCTAATCCATGTGAGTCGCCATGGCGGTCTGTTGTCGCTTGTCACCTCCGTGATCGGTGTGTAAAACGTTAGTTTTGCTTATTACAAATGTGTACAGGAGTTTAGTAGCATACAGTTCATCGCGGAGACATCCTGTGATAAACGTATTACGGATTTCTAGCAGCATTAGATTGGTACGAAATGTCAAACTTTCGAAGATTTCCTCTATAGGGAACGTCAGCTGTTACCTGTATGTCATATGGTAATTTACTTAGGTGGTAAGTTAAGAGGTCACAGAACTGACCAAAGTTCCTGTGATTACGTCGCTGGTTGTAAAGCTAGAACATTGGTGGCAGCGCTGGTTTCGTTAGGCAGTCGTTGTTGTTGTTGTTGTGGTCTTCAGTCCAGTCGTTGATTCAGCGTATTTCTCTGGAGCCATTCAGCATCAAGCACCCATTTGGTTCTATTCCAGTCGCAGTCAGTAGAACTACGAGGGTTGGAACTTTAATAGTAGCAACTATTTGTTAGCGGCTCGTACAAAACAGATAAGTGTTTGAAAGTTTTACTGACCTCCAAAGTGGTTACCATCATTGTGTAAAACCCGTTGTCAGCGATGTGTCAGTCTTGGGATACTCTCAGCAGTGCCACCTGTGATGACACCTTCGAGCGGCGCGGTCTATTGCCCCAAGAATTTGTAGCAGTTCTGAAGCGAATGCCGTGAAGTGTTTCCTTCAGTTTAGAAATCGAGTTGAACTTACAAGGGCTTAAGTCAGGGGACAGCAGTAGGTCGTTTAGCATTTAGCAGCCCCTTCAGTCAAACAAATCAGTAACAGCTTGCATTGCACGTGCTTGAGCATTGTCCTACAAAATGATGGTTCTGCAGAAAGTGTCATCACTTTGTCTCTAAGCTAGTCGTAGGTTGTGTTCCAAAAGTGAACAGCATAGAGACAGAAGTGATGACACTTTCTGCTGGACCTGACCATCATTTGGCAGAGCAATGCTCAAGCACATACAGTACAAGCTGTTACTGATTTATTTGTCTGATGGGGCTGCTAAGCGCTATACAACCTAATGCACTCCCCTGACTTAAACCGTCGTGAGCTCAGCTCGATTTCTAAACTGAAGGAAACACTTCACAGAATTCGCTTCAGAACTGCTATAAATTCATCAGGCAATAGACCGCGCCGCTCGAACTGTCAACACAACTGGCACTGCTAAGAGCATGCTACGACTTCCACATTGCTAGCAACGGGTTATACACAATGCTGGTGACTACTTCGAAAGTTAGTAAAACTTTGAAAGATGTATCTGTTTTGTCCAAGCTGTAAATAAATAATTGGCGCTATTAAAGTTTCAACCGTCGTACGTAAGATAGATACAAAGACTACCGACGCCGCGTTAAACATAGCGATTCCGATGGATTTATTGTTGCCGAACACAACGTCACGAACAAACATAAACGATAAATTATGAAACGGAAATCTTATCCCAAGCATCCCGCTCTACTGGTATTCTGTCAGCAAAGCGGTTGTTGACACAAGACCTTACAACAAAGCTTTAAACGAAAAACTGAAGTCGTAGACCGGGTGTTATGTATAACTCATTAAAATTCAGCTCTGTTTAGTTATTAATTACAGAGAAATTTAAAATTCATCCAAAAAATTGTTGGTTTTTATCCACAAAATGGGACAAAGCACTGCAGTTTTGGTCTTTGCACCATTTGAGACAAATTTGGATAAAGAAGGAAAACTATGTAACAAATTCACCCGCTTAACATTGTCTTATTTTAGCAAAGCCACCCAACACAATGTTTGTTGTGTATCTCATAAATAATGTTTAAAGGTACTTATAAGAAACTAATACTTTGATAAGTCCCCCGGAAATGTTATTGCGTTATGGAATCGTGCTGAGTTGTACTATTGCTTTCGATAGTTCATATTATATCGTCGGTGTCAATGAATGACTGTTCCAGTGCCACAGTGTATTTGTAGTCTCCTGGAAATTTCTTATAAAAGACACCTTCATAGCCTTCTTCTTGAAACGTTGAAATTGTGACCATAAAGCTAAGGCATGAGTTCTTAGTTTTTCCCAGCACTCTAACTACAGTGAAATCATTTCGTAATAGAGAAATTTGATTCTTTCCTGAAATCAAAGGTTCTTTTTCTTCTTATTCTTCCTACACTTCTTCTCCAAACTCTAAGTCCAAATTTCTATCTGACCAACTTTCATGATGTAGAGATCTAAATCTGACTGTGAAGATTAATGAACTGGCTGTCTGATCGTTTATTTTCCGTGCTTTCCCATCGATGTTATGAAACATAGCTTAAGTCGTATTGTATGTATGGCAAGCTTTTTTTCTTTCTTTGACACATCTTTCTTTCTGTGATGCAAACTCTTCTTTGCTCATGCATTCTTTCCCATTCGTTCTTTGTTGGGTGCCGATGTTATAAGCACACATTTCAATGCTTTGGCAGAATGTTTCCCCTAAATCTTTATTTTAGTCAACGGGATTATACCTTTCGTGGGCGATAATCTCATTGCGTGTTTGTTGAACGTCATCTTTTGCGAGTGTTATTATTGAAGAATTTTCGTCACTTCGATGGAGTCGCGGGGACTTACCCCAAACCACCTGAGAGGATTTGCAAAGTTTCGCCATTTTCTGACAAACTTGCCATTGTTTATTTTGGGGATCATTTGGATCAATTATTTCCACGCGAAAATGAGGCTTAAATGCAGCAGTCCCAACGAGTAGTTCGCTGTTTCTTCTTTTCAAACGCTACGTTATACAATGTTCAAGTAAAACAGCAAAGAAATAACATGGTAATAGTAAAAACCAATCCTACCTCATTTTGACACCTATGGAGTGACCTGCTGGGACGAACGTTTGTGAAACAATAAGTCACAGTGACACACACCTGGTGGTGAGCTCCTGATTCGAGGGCAGTCACTTCACAAACTCGGGACAGATTTCTATCCTGCTTGCAGATACATCCCACTTACCTCATCACACAGCGTACAGCTACCTCCTGATGATAACGAAAGGGGAGTCATCCAAAGCCTGAGGCTATATACAGGGCTGAAGCGGAAAGAAGTCGTAGAAGTGCTTATTCACAAATATACCCGCTGTTCACGAGCTCCGTTAAATGACAGCTTACCAAACAAGGCTGTTACTGACACTCAAACGAAATATAGCTATGATGTCTCTAATTTATGAATCTTTGTCATCAGTATATTTCGATATAAGGAGCAGAGACTTGAGAGAATAACCGCACAATAATGAGAGCTGACTTGCGAGAGGCACCGCCACTAAAGCCGAACACGCAACTATGGCCACTGCCGAAGGACATGCGTCGTACACCGAATCAACGCCTCTGCAAGGAGACACTACCAGCCGAATTTGTACCATATTCATAGTGGTGGTCGTAACATTTTTATTTTGTGAAATTAATCTGGCAATCTAATTATGTCATAGTGTTTGGCGCCCTCAAATCCTATAATTTATTATGGATATTCCACGCTTATGGACAAATTAAATTATAGTTATTAAAATAAGTCAAAATAGTAATAACTTAACCACTGCATAAATGATGCCCGACACGGGGTTTCATTCACTACAAGATCGATATTAACAGCTACTTTCGGTGGTTGCGATATCGATCAAAGCGAAAACATTCTAGGCGCTACAGTCCCGCGCCATCTGACGGCAATTCCATGTTGTAAACACTGAAGGAGGCTAGAGGTGAAAACTGGAAGAAGACTGATTTGGAAGAATAAATTGTTTGAATGAGGTAAGATTGAATATATGAATCGAAATCGTAACTGAGTATTCATCTACAACAGTCTTTTTGAAGTTAGTTAGGAAGAACCGTGAATAATGAGCAATTTGAATATCACGGAATGTTACGAGAATGCCGCGCATTACTGGCATATGGCAACTAGTTTCTTAGTAGTGCGACCATCTATAAAAGTAAAATACCGGTGAAATGTTAAGCAATCTCGTGTGAAGCACCTAAATTTAAAAAAAAATCGATATCGGTAAAATGTTAAACCATCTCGTGTGAAGCAGCTAAATAAGTGGAACGTTCTTAACACGAAATAGATCAAAGAAAATGACATGCAACTAAGTCGGATGTTCGACCAGAAACACCGATAAGGATCTATAAATTTGATGTATGTGAAATGAAATAGTTTTTAAATTTCGTACCTTTTATTATTTCAGAGCAAATGTTTAATATAATTTAGTAAAAGTGTCAGATTGTCTGGGCCAGGTTATGTACGTATTCGTTTCAATTCAATAGCTACCTGTCTATCTGATGCAATGAACCGCTTCACTAGACCGATTCTCATAGATTTGACTGAAGACTTTTATTCAGTGATATATAGGAGGGTAGGGTGGAATGCGGGGGGTTTACATACACTAAGCCAAAGAAACTGGTAAACCTGTATAATATCGTGTAGGTTCCCGCAAGCACGCAGATGCGGCGCAACACTTGGCATGGACTCTAGTAATGTCTGAAGTAGTGCTGAAGGTAAGTGAAACCATGAATCCGGCAGGGCTGTCCACAAATCTGTAAAATTAAGAGAGATGAAGAACTCTTCTGAGCAGAACGTTGCAAGGCATCCCAGATATGCTCAATAATGTTCATTTCCGGGGAGTTTGGTGGCCAGCGGAAGTGTTACTTAGTGTATTTTATATGTTACGATATGGAACGGTCAGTGCAAGGCAAAAATTTTATCTAGTTATGTGATATTTAATTATTAATACACTCCTGGAAATTGAAATAAGAACACCGTGAATTAATTGTCCCAGGAAGGGGAAACTTTATTGACACATTCCTGGGGTCAGATACATCACATGATCACACTGACAGAACCACAGGCACATAGACACAGGCAACAGAGCGTGCACAATGTCGGCACTAGTACAGTGTATATCCACCTTTCGCAGCAATGCAGGCTGCTATTCTCCCATGGAGACGATCGTAGAGATGCTGGATGTAGTCCTGTGGAACGGCTTGCCATGCCATTTCCACCTGGCGCCTCAGTTGGACCAGCGTTCGTGCTGGACGTGCAGACTGCGTGAGACGACGCTTCATCCAGTCCCAAACATGCTCAATGGGGGACAGATCCGGAGATCTTGCTGGCCAGGGTAGTTGACTTACACCTTCTAGAGCACGTTGGGTGGCACGGGATACATGCGGACGTGCATTGTCCTGTTGGAACAGCAAGTTCCCTTGCCGGTCTAGGAATGGTAGAACGATGGGTTCGATGACGATTTGGATGTACCGTGCACTATGCAGTGTCCCCTCGACGATCACCAGTGGTGTATGGCCAGTGTAGGAGATCGCTCCCCACACCATGCTGCCGGGTGTTGGCCCTGTGTGCCTCGGTCGTATGCAGTCCTGATTGTGGCGCTCACCTGCACGGCGCCAAACACGCATACGACCATCATTGGCACCAAGGCAGAAGCGACTCTCATCGCTGAAGACGACACGTCTCCATTCGTCCCTCCATTCACGCCTGTCGCGACACCACTGGAGGCGGGCTGCACGATGTTGGGGCGTGAGCGGAAGACGGCCTAACGGTGTGCGGGACCGTAACCCAGCTTCATGGAGACGGTTGCGAATGGTCCTCGCCGATACCCCAGGAGCAACAGTGTCCCTAATTTGCTGGGAAGTGGCGATGCGGTCCCCTACGGCACTGCGTAGGATCCTACGGTCTTGGCGTGCATCCGTGCGTCGCTGCGGTCCGGTCCCAGGTCGACGGGCACGTGCACCATCCGCCGACCACTGGCGACAACATCGATGTACTGTGGAGACCTCACGCCCCACGTGTTGAGCAATTCGGCGGTACGTCCACCCGGCCTCCCGCATGCCCACTATACGCCCTCGCTCAAACTCCGTCAGCTGCACATACGGTTCACGTCCACGCTGTCTTGGCATGCTACCAGTGTTAAAGACTGCGATGGAGCTCCGTATGCCACGGCAAACTGGCTGACACTGACGGCGGCGGTGCACAAATGCTGCGCAGCTAGCGCCATTCGACGGCCAACACCGCGGTTCCTGGTGTGTCCGCTGTGCCGTGGGTGTGATCATTGCTTGTACAGCCCTCTCGCAGTGTCCGGAGCAAGTATGGTGGGTCTGACACACCAGTGTCAATGTGTTCTATTTTCCATTTCCAGGAGTGTATAATCTTTTATTTTTGTCTGTAATTTTTTTTCCTTCTTTGGACGAATTTGGTGGTTTTTTCACCACCAATGCTGGCAAAAATACCATCAAATTCTGGCCCGTGAAGGAGGGGCATATGAAAGGTGGCAACACTGAGCCACAGCGCCAGAGATTGCGCCAAAGAGTATTATTCAGCCGCCTACACTGGCTGTTCTTGTCGAGAAGTCGTAGTAGGCAGTGCTTGTCGAGATGTAGCAGTGGTGAGTCGTTGTTGAGAGGTTCCCATGGAGAGTGCTAGTTCAGATGTTGTCATATTGTTTTGATGGGCTAGGCACCAGATGTTGTTGGATTAGGGATGCTGTAATGTGCTTTTCGTCAATATATATGAAGGTAACAAGATTCCTTTTTTTGTATTATTTCAATGTCTTGAACAATAATGCCTGTTGGTAACAGGTTCAGTCAACAAAGCATCTGTCTCGTGTTCTTGTATTAAACTTTATTTCTGGTTTCTATGTGCAATTATTGTACTTCTGGTTTATTTTGATTACTTCTGTATAAATGGTGTTTAAAATATCTGGTCTTATTGAGGAAGAACCGTGCCAGATGTGTACGTTGAATCACACTTCCACACACAGAACAGCTACACTTGTGTTTTGTTGTTTCGTAGCTTTCATAGTTGCTGGGGACTTAATTAATTAATTGTGTTAACGGAAATTTCGTTTCATTCTTTGTTGTTGTTCTATGCAGTCAGATTGCGGAGTAATACTAGTCAGGGCCAACCGTTTACGAGACTGCGTAACCGAACAGACAGATACTAAATCAGAAAATTTAAAAGTATTTGCATAAATATTTAATTAAGCCCCCATGCACGTGGCGACCGCTGCTTCGGATCTCCCTTGGAATTCTTCTGATTGTAAAAATAGCAGACAGTAGTATTGTGGTAGTAATTTGTAGTTTAGTAATTGTAGTCTATATTGCATGTGTTGATTTGGTAATTGTCATTCTTCTAATGGTATTCTTTGCAGAATTTAATTTTTGTTGTCTTGTATACGGGTTTGACAATTTTGTGCAATTATGAGGATTTCAATTGTTCGTTAATCGTGTTTGAGGGAAGCTTTTCGCGTGAATGGTATTGTTGGTGATAAAGTGTCATAGTGTGTAATTTTCGTATAGTGACGAGTTTTGTATGTTTTGTAAATGATTACGCGATCGATGAAAAAGGCAAAACTGATGAATAGTGATAATGACGAAGTTGTTAACATGGCGAACTCGCCAACACAGGAGAACAGCATGATGAATAATGAAGTTGAAAACCATTTAATAAGTCGGGAAAATAGTCCGGAACCAATTCAAAATTTTTCACAATCCAAAAATTTTCAGAATACGAGATTAACGACAGAAGACCCTGGAATAGTATCGAACACAGATAGCTTTATGGCTATGCCGAAGGAAGTTAGCTTTGCGGGAAATGTTAGGGGCGAAAAGAATTTCGAACCAGTTAATATGGAGCAGTTGATGGGTGCTATATTAAATTTGGGATCACGAATGGAAACACGGTTAGACTCACAAATAGGAACATTTAAAACTGAGATGGGAACAATGGAAACACGGTTAGACCCACTGGGATCACTGTTGCGATCTGAAATTAAAACAGAGATAGGAACAATTAAAACAGAGATGGAAACAATGGAAACACGGTTAGATTCACGAATAGGGACATGTTTCAAAAACATGAAAGATGAAATTAAGAAAGAAATTAGAGAAGAAGTACAACCGAGTTTGAATTCTCACAATAATAGATTATTTGCAGTAGAGATTAGACAAAAGGAACAGGATAGAGAGCAGGAAGAAAGAGATCGCGTGATAGTACAAAAATTTTCAGAGTTAAATTTACAACGTGCACACGATAAAGAAGAAATATTTGAAAGAATCGAGGAATCCGTACCAAATGACAGGATAAATAACACAACAGTATGAAAAATTTACTACTAAATGTGTCAATACTGAAACCCGAGTCGCGACACTTACGGAAGACGTAAATAAACAGAAGGAACAAATAGGTGTCTTATCGGAAAGAGTTGAGGAGATTGCAGATAAATTGACAAGTCTTAGTTTAAATGGGGACAGAGATTCAGATGATACAGCTCCACTGCCATTTGCAGAAACCGAAGAGTACCAGAACATAAATAAACATGTTGAAAATCAGGGAAAATTTTAAGAACGCATTAAAAGGGAATTTGAGGCATTAGGAAAGCAAGTCAAACAAATTGAAAGCGAAATTGTAGGAAAAGACAGCAGAAGAAATTTAGAATCACAGATAGCAGAGGGGTTTGAAGAAAGTAATTTATTTCAATTACGAGAAGCAACAAGAGAGCGCCAGGCGTGCGAACTTGACAAAAAAAATCGACACTCGGACTGGGACAAACGCGGTAGGTCTTTGTCGCCACGAGGCGAAAATTTTTACTATAAACACATTTTGACTGTTCGGAAATTTAGGATCTTTCGCAATTCTAAGAATGACATACATCCATGTTCATGGTTAGATCAATTTATGTACGCACTTCCACCAAATTGGCCACTAAGTCACAAACTGGAATTTATGTGTGGATATTTAGAAAACGAACCGGCGACGCGGATGCGCGCACTTATTAGAGATTGTAATAATCTAAATGATTTTTATCATGCATTTCTATCGGCATATTGGTCCGAAAACACGCAAGACAGAGTCAAACATAGTCTTATTATGCAGCGTAATTTTAAACAGTCTGAGTTCCGCACGCCAGCTGAATACTTTGAAGACGTGATTCGAAAGAATCAATTCCTGCCCAACTCTTATAGCCCCACTGAATTAATTCGCATTTGTTTAACTAAGCTGCCACAATCGATAAGACAAATTGCTTTAGCTGGAAGATGTAAAGACGACATTGACACTTTTAAGACGTTGCTACAAGAACTTGAGTATGACAACGATGACGGGACTTCTTGTAATTTTTTCAGTATCGGTAATCACAGTAGATTTTCAGAGAGAAGGGATAGTGATCGGAACGGACGTTATATGGGTAATTTTGAGAATGACAGACGAAACAGACAGGACAATAGATACCAGCCTTATGACAATAACAGACGTTCTAACAGAAATTACGCAGACAGTTATAATAACGGAAACTCCTACTGGCATGATCAATCATACGGAAACAGTAATCGGTATCATCAAGACAGAAATTATTCGTACAGTAATAGTAATTCTTACTACAGAAATAACCAGGGTTGTATATACAACAATAATTTCAGAAGTGACAGTCGAAATTACACAAGAAGTAGTCATGCAGACAGACAGGAAAATAGAAATTTTAATAACAGACACAACCTAGAATTGGCATCTAACAGACAGGAAGGACCTAATTGGCATCCTCCACGTGACAGAACTTCAGAGAGACAAGTGCAAATCGTAGAAATTGATCCGCGAAATGACGCGAATAATCAAAGACGTGACGCAAACAATCGACAATGACTTGTAGCTTCGGCTTCTGGCAGCAATATAGACGGTTCAGAAAGTAATGACACTACGACTTTACACTACGTACGCCTGGAAGACATGAGAGACATTTTGTTAGACGAAAAGGAAAATAATGTAGACGCATTTTTACATCCTGTTATTGAAGTATGTGTGGGTAAGAATAAGTTCATTGCAGTTTTAGATTCTGCGAGCCCATTGAATGTCATTAGTGAATCAGTTTTTCGTATATGTGTAAGAACTATTGCTTGTCCTGTGTTACCTGTTTCTAAATCTACAACTCAAGGCGCTATTTCTGGAAAAAGTGTGGAAGTCAAACAACAGACCAACCTAAATTTCATTTGTGAAGGATACGAATTTTCTGCTAATTTTATTATTGTTCCACTACTCAATACACAAATTATATTAGGTATGGAGTTTCTTAACACACATAAGCCAATTTTGAACTTTAATGAAGGAAGTGTGAATTTGACTGTTGCCGGAATGCCGAAATGTTTGAAATTTTTCGAGTGTTTAACCAGATCTGAATCAGACACAAAATGTTTAAGGTTTCTTACTTCAGATGCTTTCGCTGAGCATTATGACGACAATGTGTTCATTCATGACAACGACAATAGATACAGAGACGCGATGGATGATATAATTAATAGCAAAGAATTAATTAATGAAAAGGTTAAGAAAGCTGAAGTGCCAGATGACGTTGCAAGAGAAGAAATGCACCAAATTTTGACTTCACATGCTACAGTATTTAGTCATCACACAGGAACTATACAAGGCTTACAATATTTATTTAAAGTAAAAGAACACACACCATTTCGGGGGAAAACGTACGCTACTCCTTTGGCTTACAGAGACAAGGTTAAGAGTGAACTTCAATACATGTTAGATCAAGGCATTATTGAGCCTGCAGTCAGTCCTTATACCAGCCCATTACACGTCGTTCTTAAAAAGGATGGGTCAATTCGTTTGGTTCTGAATTCCAGACATGTTAATAATATCATCATTCCTGAAACTGAACGTGCACAAAATTTAGATGAGCTTCTTCAACATTTCCATGGAATTAAAGTCTTATCCACAATTGATATGCGCGCAAGTTTTTGGCAAATAGACCTCCACCCTGATTGTAGAAAATACACTGCCTTTTTAGCCTTTGGTAACAGTTATCAATTTTGGAAATTACTGTTTGGACTTACTGTATCTTCAGCAGCATTCATTCGTAGTTTAAACGAAATTTTACCTGTTTATCTTCGTGACAATATTACTTCATATGTTGACGATATTCTTATTGCTAAACGTTCTTGGAGTGAGCACAACAAAATTTTGGAATCATTATTACGTATTTTTGCAAGAGTTGGCATTACAGTGAACTTGGAAAAATCTGAATTTGGCCGTTCTCAGGTGAAATTCCTTGGTCATTTTATTTCTACAGAAGGTATTCTTCCTGATCCAGAGAAACAAGACGCTATTCGTAATTATGCTGTTCCTACCACAAACCGTGATGTTCGTAGTTTCCTTGGTGTCTGTAATTATCTAAGATGCTTTGTTAGATTGGACAATTTGGCCACACCTCGTTTATGTGAACTATCTGGAAAGAATTCTAATTGGTGTTGGGATGAGGAAGCTCAATCAGAATTTGAACAACTTCGTGATGCTTTAGTTGCTGCTCCACTTCTTTCACATCCGGATTTATCTAAAGATTTTTGTTTGGCAACGGACTCATCATACAAAGGCCTAGGTGCGTGCACACTTATTTCAAGAGATAGAAGAATACGGCGTTGTAGTACAGAATACTATTAAAACGTCCCCTTAGAAAAATTACACATGACTGTCCTTAAACTGATACACAATATTTTTTAGCGCAACGCAATCTGTCTTTCAAAAATCCCTACAAAAGAATGGCCCTGACTAACATTAACCTATACGTTTCACAAATCACTTACCTCACAAAAATCTTCGTTACTCGAACTACTGCAGTACAGCGAGCGCCACTACTGCCTGCTGAATAAAAGATTCAAACTACGGAAGGCACTAACTACTGATAGGCATAGTTAGCAAATGAAAGATTTTAATAGAGAACAAACAATGTATTTACCTTAATAGTCATAATATATATAGCAGTTCATGACAAATTTCGAAACTCCGCCATCTCTCTCCCCACCTCCACCACTGCTGGCGGCTCACCTCCAACTGCCCAACGCTACGCGCTGTTCACATCCAGCTGCCGCTGCCCAACACTACAACGGCAGACAACAATGCAAACTCGACACAGACTGCACACAGCACAGCCAGTGATTTTTATACAGAGGTGGCGTTACCAATAGAAAAACCTAAACAGCCTACTTACATAGCCCCCATGCTCCCCACAAAAAATTTTACAAATTGTTTTGGGCAGTGGCCAATAATGATTTGATAAAATTTGTCATAATTACAATAACAGAGATATCAAATGCACACACTTATTGATACAATGTTGGTCAAAAGCTAAACTTTCTCACACTCCATAAAGACAGTCCTAATCGTTCATCACAGTATAATAGCAGTGTTTTTCTCAAAGTCTGAGCAGTAAAAGAAAATGCACACGGAAGTAGTGGATTTCCATGCAGTCCTGAAGAAGTAGTGTTGTCCTTCCAACGGAAAGACAGTGCTGACTCTCGACATACAGACAAGTAATGGGTCACAACAGAGCAAACCCACAGCAGAGTCATTCGAAGTTTTGAAGAATATTGGTAGGTAGGTCATCACAGAGCAGACCCACTATAGTCTTGGTAGAGAGTATGGTATAGGTGGGCCACCAAAGGTGCAGATCCACTACAGTCCTTGTAGAATTAATGGTACTGATGAATCATCAAAGGTGTAGACCCACTGTAGTCCTTGTAGATATAACGGTATTGGTGGATCACCAAAGGTGTAGACCCAATGTAGGCCTTGTAGAGATGGCCAGCACCCATCTGTTGTGACTGTGCAGGTACACAATCACCATCAAAGAGTCTTGCGGAGAATATAGCAAGTCCATAAACCACCACTTGTGCACTCACAAAGTGTTTTCTAATTGTCCTTA
Organism: Schistocerca serialis cubense; assembly: GCF_023864345.2. Lineage (NCBI taxonomy): Eukaryota > Metazoa > Arthropoda > Insecta > Orthoptera > Acrididae > Schistocerca > Schistocerca serialis. Next base: position 735,600,600 of record NC_064643.1, on the reverse strand, counting down.
GAACCAGCAATGCTGTTAACGAGTCCCTTGCTGAATTATAACGCACGTGCAAACACTGTCAGTCCCTACTTCTCACATATTGTCCATATACTATGACCAACAGAAACGTGTGCAGTGAAATGTAACTTACAAGTTACTTAATTTGATGAACTGGTGTCAATTACAATTTTATAACATGAGAATACAATTACAAAGGTACAAAATACATCATTAAATAACGTAACAATACAGATAACATTTGTAGTAAAACAGGCTTTACAAAAGAATAGAAATAGACATATACATCAGTGTGACAGGAATTATAAGTACCTACATAAAAGATCAGAATAACTTTTGAAACATCAACTTCACACATGAGCAATAAAACAGAACAGATAAATAAGGTCTAAACATCTTTACAAAGAAAATAACATAGAATTTGAAAAATTCTACAACATAAATCTTATTAGCTAAACACATAAAGACAGGAAAAAGACAAATACACAAGGATACATAAACACATAGCGGAATAATACGAAAGGAAAGACAGGGTTCGTTTTCAGGGTAACATTTGGTACTGCAGTGCAACCCAAAACTTCATTTCATAGATCTTTTGTCTCATTTCAACATTTGTTTCCACCAAAATAATATCCTGTCCAAGCATGCTTTCTTAATTTATGTGTTCACATGTTTCTTACCTCACTATTTATTTTCCATTATCTTACCTCATCATTTATTTCCACGAAAATCCTACCTAAACCTGTTGTCACTAAACCCTACCTTTTTTTGGTGCATATCCTCTTTCAAAATACTTTTTTTTTTTGGCCAAACCATTTCCTTATAGTTTCTCAATGCATTTCATCCAATTCATTGTAACTCATTCTCTTATATAGTCTACCCCCTCTTAAGCTAACTTAAATCTACTTAGCTCAGATGCAAAACTAAAGGACGAGGCAACGCAGCAGCACAAAACAATTAACACAAACAGCAATGATCAAAAATACAAATGGCGAACCAAGCAGCATAAATTACAACTAATATAATGCAATGAGCAGCAAACAATAAAAATAAATCATTAGTAAAACTGGCTTAACAGAACAATACAAAGTCAAATTCAGTAACACTATGCCTGGCAAACAGCAGCAGTAAATGCAAAAACTTATATCTAAACATGACATAGCTCAAGCAGAAAAAAATATTACACTAAAAATGGCCATGTCTAATACCTATGTCACATCTTAACACTAGAGTGACGCATCATGAGAACTTACACTAGCAGATAAGTTACCAAATCGTAAAGATATTATTTATGCAATTCCTGTGAAGGGAAATGTCTATTTATGTGCCCTCATTTTCTTGGAAGTAGATCATAAATTTCTTATTGACTAGATCTGTAGGCATAAAATAACTATATTATTACATATATTAAATTTTATTTTAACCAATGCTGCAGTGCAGCTAGAAACTAGATATTACGGAAAATGAGCAAATATGTACAAAGGACGGCATGAAACATCATTCATTAGCCATATGTCATTTCATAAGGCAGTAAAAATTCTCTCAATTCTCGAGAAAGACGTTTGTCATAATCAGGTGTGCAGATGTAAGTATCTTTCCAAGTAATGAGCGTGTTGTATTTGCGGTGCTTTCTACAAAGGAATGTCAATAGCGAGGATGATGGCCTCCCCCTTTTTTTTCTACCACGTAATGGCTTTTTCTCAAGGCGGCTGGCACACCTGGCCGCTCACGACGAATTTCATCACGGTCACTTACCTTTCTTATCGAAATATTTACGACAGCAGTTTTCGCTACAGTGACAGTCTGATATAAAAATTTCACAGGTCGAAAATTTGCGTTACAAATGTGTAGAAACAAAATCCTGTGAATATAACAGCGTCCAAAAAATTTTCGCCAGCATTGGGATACATTCACGCATATACACACATTTCATTACTCTTAAAGTACGATTCTTGGTTTCCAACAACCTTTTTCACAAACCAGAGTCCCTAACCACTGCTCGTTATTCCTTACCTTATTCGTCGACACTTCTTCAATATTTCATCATAACAGATACATAGCATAATCAAATGACTCATATAGCATCAGCTTACTAATCATAAACATACCGCAACAGCATAATACACATAGTCATCGTAATAATAACATCATAACACCTCAGTCAACTCTCAAAATCGTCGTAGCTTCCTCCAATAATTTCAAAACATAAAAAAATTCTCTGCTCATGTCAAAAGTGTCATCTGCCTCAAACGCACTTTAAAAATCAAAATCCCATACCAAATACATCATTCAAAGCTCTCATAGTATCACAATGGTTCCGAAAAATATGAGCATTTCACAAAGTACAGACAAAATACAATTTCATAAGTGTGAAGTTATCCAACTGTGTAATTACGTAAGCGTCTGTCACTGATGTACTAAAAAAAACTTTCTTTCTCTGTTAAATGATCAGATAGCTGTGTAATTCTGTGTTAGAGAAATATGGTACCGATGTGTAAAGTTGTATAAGCAAATACCATATTAGTTAGGGCTCCTTGTGCTTTCCAAACACATGGTAAACAAAGTAAGCGGGTACCCCCCGGAGGATTAATGCAATTATACCCTCAGGCGTTACAGATTACAGCAACGGAATGAAATATATTACGGAAAACCCTTGTATCATTGTACTTCAAATATCTCAAAAAATACATGTTTTAAGTGCGAAATTAATCACTCGAATACGTGTACTGTAGCGCTAAACTGTGCGTCTTGTTGTAAGATAATCTCTGTGGAAGTGTTGTAGTTAACGTTCTCCAAAAGCCAAGTTCTAGAGAAGTCAATGTACTTACCTCATCATAAACGAAAGGGTGAATCCTTGCGTATAGATATCGTAGTTATTACGTACCTGACCATGATCAAGAAAGTACTATAATGTAACGTATTGTTGTGCTACAGAAAAGGCTGTCTCATTGTAGCTATACCACAAAAGTTACCACTAAAACATGTTTTACTTTCCAGAATAATTCAGAAAAACTGTGCAGATATAAAAGAGAAACACCGCGAAAGCAACATTGTTTATTGTCACTCATTGGTAGCGTCGTGATAAAATCGTGTAGCTGTCACATAAACTAACCACTGTCTCATGTGGTATCTCACAGAAAGTACCTTAAATCCAGAATGTATTTTCAAGTAAACCAAAATGTAGCATTAGAATCTCATTAGCAGTACCAGTATATGTTCTAAGTATGAGAGCCTTATAGTCGTTACGTAATCGTGCAACTAACAAGCAAGAATGTACATACACAATAACACTGTATCGTCTGTTTGCAATAACAATGCATTCGTAACTTCTGTTTAAATAAGTTCTCTTGGTTCTTCACTGGATATTTAACTTCAAACATTGTTGCATGGTAACAGTTTCTAAAGCATACTAGTAACGTGAAGTGAGACGTTTTATGGCAAAGACAAAGTTAAAAAGCAGATTATCTTTCAATAAAGGGTTTTACATGTGAAATGTGGTGTAAACCTTTACTCTTCCTAGTACGCAGAGTTTCAACTTCAACGCAATTATCATATGGTATACGTCGGATTCTGTAAGGTCCATTGTAAACTAGAAAGAATTTGTGACTCAAGTGTTTCTTCTTATGTGACACTGAATGATCTTTAATGAGAACTTTCTGACCAGTATATAATTTCGTGGCATATGCTTTACCGTGTAGTTTTCTCCTTTTGTCTGCTGCAGATTTTATATTTTTAAGAGCCAAATCAATTATGTCTTTGTGTCGAAGTTTATGTGTAATCGGGAAAGGTACAAGCTCTCTGATTCTGTTTGGTTGTTCTTCATTCTTCAGTACAAGAGTAGGTGGTAAAGCAGTGGAGTCATGAGGCATTTCATTCAGCACGTTTTGAAAAAAGGGTAAATATCTGTCCCAATGCTGATGCTTTCTGTGACAATAAAGTCTGCAAAGCTTATTCATTTCTTTCATAATCCATTTGGAGGGGTTACAATGTGGTGAATACAATGAAATAAAAACAGGTTTGATTTTATGATTCCGAAGCATGCGTGACCAAACAGCAGATCTGAATTGCGGTCCGTTATCTGAAATGACTTTAGCAACGTGGCCAACTTCACGTAAGAAATTTTTAACAAAGGCGTTGGATACAGACCGTCCAGTGGCTTTACGTAACGGAGTGAAAGAAACAAATTTTGAAGTAAGTTCAACAGCGACTTGAACATACGAAAATCCATTCGATGTTCTGACAAGGGGACCCAAGAGATCAACAGCAGCAAATTCTTTTAATTTAGAAGGAATAATAGGAAACAACGGAGAACGATGTGAGATAGTAGATGGTTTCGCCTTTTGACAAAGTTTACAAATAGACAAGACTCTTCGAATTCGCTTTTCCATATTGTTAAAATAACAAGTCGTTCGAAGAATATGATAACATTTTCGTGGGCCAAAATGAGCGTAGCTGAAATGAATGTACCAAATGAGCTTATTAACAAAATCGTCTAGAATGCAAAGTACCCATAGCTTGTCATCAACAGTGCAGCGTTTGAAGAGTATGTTGTTTCTAACCAGGTAATAATGCCGAACCTGAGTGTGTGTCTTTTCATGCCATTTACTTTTGATGTCTTTCCAATATCGGATCTTTATCTTGTTCATGAGCAATGTCCTTTAAAGATGTGGTGATGAAGTTTTCAAAGGCGACTTTCTGAATGTAAAGAATACTGAAATTTTTCTCAATGTTGCCTTCTGTGTTACTTTTCTCAAGTCCAGCCGGTGCACGTGACAGCGCGTCCGCAATTCAGTAACGGAATAATTTTTTTCAGATTTTGTTAGCACTCGGCTAGCAAAAGCAATGGTTTTCTGAACAGTAATGTCATTTTCTATGGCTTCTTGAAATAAATGGGCACCAAGACCGACTTTAGAAGAATCCGTGCTAAGGCAGAAATCTTGTGACAGATCTGGATGACCTAGTATTGGCACGTGAAGTACCGCTTCTTTCAAAGAATTGAATTCCAACTGTGCTTGTTCGTCCCAGTTCCAAATAGTATTTTTTCCAGTGAGAGAACAAAGTTTTGGTGTAACAAGAATTTGCATATTCAGAAAACGACGGTAAAAATTTGCGAGACCTAGAAAACTGCGGACTTGTTTTTTTGTGGAGGGAACTGGAATGGCTCTGATTGCTTCTAACTTTTCAGGATCCGGCTGAATGCCTTCAGAAGAAATAATATGTCCCAAAAATTTCACCTTTGTCCTACCGAATTCAGACTTTTCCAAGTTAACTGTAATTCCAGATTCTGCAAAAATATGTAACACCCTGTTAAGGATGCGATTGTGTTGTTCCCATGAGGCTTCTGCTATCAGAATATCGTCTACATATAAGGTGATGTGACGTTTTAAGAACTCAGGTAATATGGAATTTAGCCCGCGAATGAATGCTGCCGAAGAAATGTTCAAACCAAAAGGAAGTTTCCAAAACTGATAACAAACGCCGAAACAAAGAAAAGCTGTGTATTTTCTACATTCTGGATGAAGTTCGATCTGATACAAGTTGGATCTGAGATCAATGGAAGACAACACTTTTACACCATTAAAATTTTGAAGAAGTTCTTCCATCGTCTGCGGCTTGTCTGTTTCAGGAATAATGATAGTATTGATTTGTCTCGAATCTAGGACAAGCCTGATCGATCCATTTTTCTTCTCAACAACATGTAATGGATTGTTGTATGAGCTTACTGCAGGCCCAACAATGCCCTCGTCAAGCATAGATTGTATTTCTGTTCTAACACGGTCCCTATAATGTGCTGGAATTACGAATGGTCTAACACAAAATATAGTATGGTCACGAACACGAAATTGGTATTGAAATCCCTTGATTGTTCCTGTTTTGTGAGTAAAAACTGTGGAATTTGCTTGTAAAATCTCAAAGAGGTCCTGCCTATCAGTGTCATTACAATTCTCAATTGTTTGAATTTTATCCTGAATTAACTCATTAGTTTCAAATATGCCGTCGATATCATCCCTGTCAGTACTTGCAGAGTGATTGTTAGGGTTTAGTTCTGTAGAAAATTCCGAACTGTTGTCTAACAGAAGGTAAAGCCGATTAATTTCCTTGTCATGGTTTGAGAGCCAATCTTCAAATTTCAAAGCTATTGACTTACCTTCCTTCTCTAAACTTATTTCAGCATCGTGAAAATTTAAGATTGCTTTGTATTCATTCAAAAAGTCTACTCCCAATATAATTTCCGTCGAGAATAATGGAACAATAAGAAAGTTCATTGAGAAGCTGTGGCTTTCGCAAAAGAATTCTAAATTGGTTTGTTGGCGTGCATCTACACTTTTTCCAAAGATTGCACCTTGTAATTTAACCTTACGTAATGGAAGTGTGGGGCAATCGTTCGATATGTTGCATTTTCTAAAAGCTGTTTCACTAGTTACTGAATTGGGACCGCCAGAGTCAAGTAATGCCGTGATTTTGTGTCATTTACAGTAATGTGAATCACAGGATATACAATGTTATTTTTTACGTCGTGTTCCTGGAGTAAGATGTCCCTGATGTCTCCCATTTTTACGTAATTACTAGCTACGGCAGCTGCGTCGTCACTGTCATACGCACGTTTTGTGGCTGCCAGCGGTATGAGTCATTGCCAATTGTCTCTTTGTTGGCGCGCGTCGTTATTGGGGTTTGGAGAACTAACTTCTACAAATTCACCTTGCCGTGAGGGCCCTGCCCTGTTTAGATCCCGCCAGTTCTGATGCAATTCAGGTCTGTCGTTACGATCACATCGTCTGTCGTCATGTCGGTAGTTCCTGTTGGTTCTTTCTTGTCGGTTAAGTGGGGGAGAATTGTTGTGCTCCTGTTTTCGCGTTCCGCGATTGTCAGTGTCAATTTCCAGTTCTTCGGTCGCGATAGCAACGAAAAATCAACTACGCCGCCACTGGGGACTAAAATAAATGTATTGAAAAGTGTCAAGGCATTTAACACGAGTATTACACGCTAGTAAGAGGATACGGAGGAGACGGGCTACTATAACAATGGTTTATAAAAGTGAATTGTCTTGCATCTACTGTACGTACTGAACTTCAACTAACATCATATTGTAACTGCATTTAACATGTTGTAGATCTCTGTTTCCTCTGCTTACTGAGAGTGCTTTGAAACAGAGCGAAACTTGATATGGGGCAGCGAAGATAGTGCCCAATGAAACGAAAAAGCCTGCCCGAGCAGCCAGCAGGGACTCTGACATTCGAAAAGGGCAGGTACGGTAAGGACCTATCTCTGTTAAAGTTGGGCTGCCACGCGAGCCCCGGAGTTCTGTGGTATTGTTCGTTTACGACTCGTTTCCAACCTAGCTGCTGAGCAGTGCAGAACGGAACAACATTCATCAGCAGAAGAATGGTGTTCTGCTGTGTTCTGACGAGTGCCATCTTTAGATAACAATCTAGTGCTTTCGTAAAGAAACACGTCATGCCACAATGCAAGTGCCTAACCTCGAGCACAGTTACTAACTTTCTGTGAGCCTATGACGATCCTGTGGGACACGAAAACGTGCGACTGATAAAATGTCTTGTCACGCCAGGAAGACGGATAACAGAATAGGCTTTCTGGATAAGAGGTGTGGATCGAAAAGTAATTGGTGTCTATAATGAAGAAGCAATCGTTCAACTGAAAAGCGTGAGCGTTAATTTTTGTACGAATATTTCTTGTTTTGGATGTCAGAAATCGCGTTCGTAGCTTTGAATTTCTTACACATGAGCTGTCACCCTCAAAAGAGATGCCACGCCATAAAGAGATAATCTTTGCTTTGCGAAGAGCGAGCCTTTTTTATCTGTTACTCGCAAACTGAGGAGGGGAGACAGTCAGCAGAGCCTTGGTGCTAAATGTGAGCCGTCGAGTATTGGTTTCGTAGCAGCAAGGCGTAAACAATGGAGATCTTTAGAATATATTGTGAATCAGTAGAAGACTTACTCTAGAGAGAAATAAAACTGATTTTTTCATTGGTACGATAATACTTGTGAAGTATGAATTACAGGTAATGATTAAGTTTGTTTTATTTGCACCACCGGTTTGATAATGCAACATTCTTGATTAGTAAGACATTCAGATCATGAATCTCTTTGCTCGTCTTTTTTTTTTTTTTTTTTTTTTTTGGTAGTATTTATTTATCATTGAGAGAGAAGTGGATTTAAGAATTATATCTTGGAATTTTGTTTCAGAGATTATTCATGTGAAGTTCAGCTTTCGTAAATTCAATTTTTGTAATTCATTTATTATTGCTATGTGCTTTCAGAGAAAGCTTAAGTATTTCTGAAGTTTGATTAAATATTATTAAGTCTAAAGAACTGAGATTGATATTGAGTTCAATGAATCAGAGTCATTTCCCACATCGCAAGGAATCAATTTATCTTTAGTTATTTAAAAACTATTATCCAAAATTTATGAGCCAAGAATGACAGCATCGTCTTTAGGGTACGCATTGCAACTCTGCATACCACTGTAGTTAGATTTTGCAGCTCCGTTATCGGGTTGGGCTGTAGCTACTATAGCAGTTTGCACCCACGTGAAGCAGGTTGTGTATAGCACACGTTCTTTCTTCAATTAAATGTAACAGGGACCAACTACACTCTAAAATTATTCAGTTTTTTATTATCAAAGTTCATATTCAGATTCTGTGATCACAATAAATAAATGATGTTCTCAAGGTTCTCGCAGTTAGATTTATCTTTGCAATCATGCAGTTGATTTTGTCAGCAACAGTTAAGCTATGTACAGATTTTGATCCTTTTTAACATTCACCCTCGCTCACAATAACCAATTTAAACACATAACTTTCAATTGGCGAAATTTCCACCTAGGTTCAGGTGTTAGGAAATTTCGCGAGATATGTTTTCAAGTCGTCAGAGAATTTACTGCACCCAATCGCTTTTTGTTTTTAGTTTTGTTTTGGATTTGCTTTATTTATTAATCGCTTTTGTTTTCTTACAACTTATTGGGATATGGTCTGAAATTTGTTTTTTTTGTTGTTACTACTTTCTCTTTTCTATTGTAACTACCATCCCCAAAACACAGTTCATAGCAAGTCACGGAAAGCCAGTATGCAAAATTCATGTGACGACAACATCTTAACTTCTGACGAACCATTTATTAATTCTACAGATAGTAATTCAGCTCAGTTATGCCTGAGGTAGATGCTGCCCTACAATACAGACAGATTACGAGGAATATGTACATTCCACAGATTTCGACGGACAATATTTTTTGCGAACGTCAGTATTTCTTTTGATGACGAGACGCAGACCGTTAGGTTCCACGCAGTCAGGAAGTATCACCACACACACACTGCAAAATTTTTAGAATAGTATTGAATAAAATGACAGACGAACAATCACGTCATTGTACAACTGTTAGCACGAATTCTTTGCAGAAAAAAGGCACTGCAATTATGCCTCAGCAATTATTGCAAGAAAATAACAAAACATTGACAAATCAGCTATCAAGTCACCTAGAAACAAAATGACAAGAACACAATAAAATACTTCGAACAATGTGACGACAGACGTGAAAATGTACTGGAAGAAAGTGCAAGAACACCAACACAATACACAGTTTTTCTCAGGGACTGACTAAGATTGATACAATATTGGAAGAAATTCAAGATTCCCGCCGAAAAGAGAAACTTTCAGTTACTGAAAAATTTAAAACATTATTTCTAATGCCGCGGTCGCAATCTAGCCGCGCAAATCACAAAACCGTTCGAAACAGGTACAGAATTTGAACACAGAAACAAATAAAAATGACACCAGTACCAAACAACAATTTGAAACACTGAAAGCACAGATCAGCAAACATTCAAACAAAGTTGAGTAGATCGATGTAAATCACTCAAAACACACTACGAATATTTTAAAGAAAGCGAAGAATTTCAGTCAGTTCGATAAACTTTCAAACAAAGTTAAGCAAATATAAGTAAATCGCTCGGCACACACTACGAAAATTTTAAAGAAACCGAAGAATTTCAGTTTTCAAAGCTTTTTAAGGAAGGACAGTTGACGGTAAAGAAGCAGAGCAAACAAGAAATCAGTATGTTACGCGCTAATGTAGCTGACATTGAAAAGCATTTGACTCTAGTAGTGAGGGCTATCAGGAACAAGAAAAAGATTTCGTCCAAGAACAACATTTAGGCCGACTTAGACGTGAAAGAGTTAGAAAATGAACGCAAACATTCACATACGTATTTTAATGGACAGAACATCAATGAAATAACAAGACACGATGTCTTTGGCTACAAACATTTTTTAATAGTAACAACGTTTATAATTTTCCGCAATGGCGTCAATGATTTACAACCCTTGGATTGGATCCAACAAGTTAACTTTTGTTTTGACTCCAGCTTGTGCAGTGACATACAAATTTAAATTTATTTGCTGTTCTTTGGAAGGTGAATCAGTTATAGAATGCAATCCGTAGAAATACAATGCTTTTCTTAAGAGGAATTAGAAACGAATATCTTGCAGTACACTGGTCAGAGAGTAAACCGCGTGGAATTAAGGACAAACTCATCACTTCGCCAAATTTTAGAAATTCGCAGTTTGCAACCATAACACAGTTCTGCTAACATATGTTACAACAGAACCAACTTTTAATAGAACTGTTCAACCAATCTGCTTTAGCCCCGCTTATTAATCTTCCTAGACGTTTACGCGTTTCTTTACTGACAGGACATCACAAAGAAATCATAAATGCATTCCGTGAGATTTCACAATTGCTTGAGATTCAAGAAACCACTATATGTACAAAAACAGTACCTTTCATCATATGAACCGGAATTAGATTTGGCAAATAAGCATTAGGGACATTTCAGATCATTCACTGACAACAGAGAAGGGAATAACCAACACTACCTAAGAGAATATAACGGAATAACAATTTCACAGAACGATCGGCAACAAGATACGAATTCTTATCGGTATAACCAGAACTCTCATAATTAGATAGGTCACATAAAACAATCATCCACAGCAACTTACCAAAAGTAACCAAGTAGTAAATTTTGCATAACCATAGGCAGCAAACATATAATCGCAATTACCATGAAAACAGAACCACGACTTCCGAGAAAATGACAGATATTGAAGTAGGAGAAATGAAAATTACAGAAAACAGGAAAATTTTTTTTGAACGAAGCGGACAGTCGTTTTCACTCACGACAGGTTAATTCTAATTATGCGGAAGTGAGACGAACTTTACAAATAGTTGAAGTTTCACAACCGACATCACAGCGACGTGACAATGGCGGACAATGATAACTAGAGGAGAATGTTTGTTTCTCTGTTAAATGATCAGATAGCTGTGTAATTCTGTGTTAGAGAAATACGGTACCGATATGTAAAGTTGTATAAGCCAATACCATATTAGCTAGGGCTCATTGTGCTTGCCAAACACATAAGTAGGTGTGTACCCCCTGAGGATTAATGTAATTATAACCTCAGGTGTTACAGGTTACAGCAATAGAATGAAATGTATCACGGAATACCTCTGTATCATTGTAATTCAAAAATCTTTAAAAATAAATGCTTTAAGTACCCAATTAATCACTGAAATATGTGTCCCTTAGCACTAAATGTGCGTCTTGTTGCAACATAATCTCTGTCATTATTTAAGGGTAAAAAAAGGTGCCAAGTGTCGTAATTTCGTAATTATCGTCGTCTGTAAGCAAAGTTCTGTGGATGTCAATGTACTTACCTCGTAATAAACAAAAGTGAAATGCTATGCGTGTAGATATCGTAGTTATTCCGTACAGTACCGTGATAAAGAAAGTATTACAATGTACCGTATTGTTGTGCTACGTAAAAGGCTGTCTCATTGTAGATATACCACAAAAGTTACTAACAAAAATTGTTTTACTCTCCAGAAGAATTCAGAAAAACTGTGCAGATATAAGACACATGCAGCGCAAAAGCAATAATATAAATTGTGTCACTCATTAGTAACGTCGTGATATAATCATTTAGCTATCAAATAAACTAACTACTGTCTCATCTGGTATCTATCAGAAAGCACTTTAAATCCACAATGTATTTTCAAGTAAACCAAAATGTGGCATTAATATCCCATCAGCAGTATATGCTCTAATTATGTAAGCCTTATATTCGTTACGTAATAGTGCAACTAACAAGCAAGGATGTAGACACACAATAACACTGTGTCGTCTGTTCACTAAAACAATGCATTCGTAATTACTGTCTAAATATGTTCCCAAGGTTCTAGACGTGATAGTTAACTGCAAAACATTGTTGCATTTTAACAGCTTCTAAGTGTGACAAAGAGTACTAACGTGTGGTGAAAAATTTTATAGCAGAGATTAAAATAAAAAACAGATTATCTAGAATGAGATTTTCACTCTGCAGCGAAGAGCGCGCTGATATGAAACTTCCTGGCAGATTAAAACTGTGTACCCGACCGAGATTCGAACTCGAGACCTTTGCCTTTCGTGAGCAAGTGCTCTACCATCTGAGCTAACTAAGCACAACTCTCCCCCGCTCTCACAGCTTTACTTCTGCCAGTATCTCGTCCCCTACCTTCCAAACTTTACAGAAGCTCTCCTGCGAACCTTGCAAAACTAGCACTCCTGAAAGAAAGGATACTGCGGAGACATGGCTTAGCCACAGCCTGGGGGATGTTTCCAGAATGAGATTTTCACTCTGCAGCGGAGTGTGCGCTGATATGAAACTTCCTGGCAGATTAAAACTGTGTGCCCGACCGAGAGTCGAACTCGGGACCTTTGCCTTTCGCGGGCAAGTGCCCTACCATGTGAGCTACCGAAGCACGACTCACTCCCGGTCTCACAGCTTTACTTCTGCCAGTATCTCGTCTCCTACCTTACAAAGTTTACAGAAGCTCTCCTGCGAGGAAGTAAAGCTGTGAGACCGGGCGTGAGTCGTGCTTCGGTAACTCAGATGGTAGAGCACTTGCACGCGAAAGGCAAAGGTCCCGAGTTCGAGTCTCAGTCGGGCATACGTTTTTAATCTGCCAGGAAGTTTCAACAGATTATCTCTCAATAAACGGTTTTACATGTGAAATGTGGTGCAAACGTTTATTCTTCCTAGTACGCAGTTTCAACTTCAAAGCAAGTATCATGTTGTATAGGTCGGTAAGGAATGCTAAAATTTTCTCAAGGTTAACGTCTACGTTATTTTTCTGTGAGCCTGCCGGTGCACGTGGCTGCCTGCTGTGCGAGTCATTGTCTGTCTCTTTGTTGGCGCGCGTCGTTATTGGGATTTGGAGACCTAACTTCTAGAAATTCACCTTGCCGAGAGTGCCCTGCTCTGTTTGAATCCAGCCAGTTCTGATGAAATTCATGTCTGTCGTTACGATTATATCGTGTGCCGTCATGTCGGTAGATTCCATAGTTTCTTTCTTGCCGGTCACGAGGTGGAGAATTTCTCCCTGAATCGTAACTGCGCGCTAAACTGTTGCGTCTGAAGTTATTCTGTCTCCCTTGATAGTTATTGTTTTGGTTCCCATTTTGTTTGTTTCTATGGTTATCTCTGTCATATTCATTACTACGGAAATGCGATCTTTCTCTGTAACTATTATTCTGCCAACAGTTGTCATACGGGTGGTGTATGTTTAGGCCACGATTTACATTGTAAGAATTGCCTTGTCGTGTCCAGTTATTATTTCTGTCATCGCGGAATTGTGACGCATGTGACCTGTAATTGTTGTGCTCCAGTTTTCGAGTTCCGCGATTATCAGTGTCAATTTCCAATTCTTGTAACAGTCCCTGGAAAGCCTCAATGTCGTCTTTGCAACGTCCCGCCAAAATAATATGTCGTATATGTTCAGGCAATTTGATTAAGCAAATGCGGATGAGTTCTGAGGGGCTGTATGGGCTTAAGATGTACTGACTCTTATGTAACATGTCTTCGAAATATTTGACAAGACTGGAAAATTCAGATTGTTCGAAATGTTTCATCAGTATGATGCTATGTTTTACTCGGTCTAGTGTAGCTTGAGACCAATATGCTGTGAAGAAGGCATGATAAAATTCTCCTTCACTGTGACAATAGTGAATGACTGATCGCATTCTTACAGCTGGTTCATTCTCTAAGTAGCCACACATAAATTCTAATGACCAGTTGGGAGGAAAACAATGAGAGAATTGATGGAGCCATGCTTGTGGATGAATGTTGTTGCTAGAATTCTTAAATGTTTTGAATTTACATGTAATAATGAACAGCTTACAGTCAAAATCATCATGGCGGTGAGTCGCATATCGGTCATTGTTACTTCGTTTCAGCGGTTACATCTCAAAATTCGGCGTACCTATCCAATTTTTTTCATAATTTCGGAAGTGCCTTGTGTAATTATTTTGTCGCTGTTCCGTATTTCTACGTCCCTCTTCCCGTGTTGGATGGCGAGTCTCCTCTGAAATATGTAATTCTTGTATTGTTTGTGCCACCTCATCTTGTACTTACCGGATTTCTCTTTTGTGTTGCGTATTAACATGATTCAGATTTTTTTTTAATTTCCTAATTTGTTCGTATTCCTTTTTGTAATTGAAGGCTACGGGTGTTGTGTCATTCAGATCATCATCTAACTTTGTAGATAAGTTAGTAAACTAATTCGAAAGTTCGGCTACTTTTTCCGATAGTGAGTTGATTTCCTCAGTGCGTTTTTTCTGAACCAAGTTTCAGTGTCCATTTGTGTTGAAATCGTATCCACTGTGTCCTTTCAGTTTTCCTGAGTTTTTGCAAGTTGCGTAACCGAATCAGTAGATGCAACTGAGTCAATTTTAGCTTGCAAGGTGTCGTGATTTTCATGAACAATAGTTTGCAGTTCTTTTATGGCTGCTTCGTGATTCTGAAATGCATTTTCATGAAGGGAATAAATAGGTTGAAAATGCTCAAATTTGTGTTTTTACGTCATTACAGACTTTTTGCCATTTACATTCGATTTTAAGTAACTCAGCAGTTAAATCTTCACGTGCTTGTACAAGCGTGGTGTCTAACTTTTGAAGCTGTTGCTGTGACTGTTTTTGATTTTGTTCCATTGCGTCTAACTTTTGAAGATTTTGTTCCATTGGGTCTAACTTTTGCTGTGTTTGTCTCTAATTTTGTTCCATTGTGTCTAACTTTTGAAGCTTTTGTCCCATTTGTTGCATTAATTGTAATAACAATGCACTGGTGTCTGAAATATGTTCCTCAGTGCTATTCGGCAGTGCATTTGAACTGGCAATATTCGCATTTTAAAAAGCAGAAAATGTGTCTTAACTTATTTGAGAAAACGGTGAGGATGCAAAACCTGAATCTACAGTATTTTCAAGATTGTGTCCTGTCATTTCGGAATCCTGAGGCGACCTGTTGCCAACCGATCGATCGATAATGCTTCCCTGTTCACTATTTATTTCACTGTCTACGCCATTATTTGCCACCCGCTCCATTTCCCTATGCACAGTTACCAAATTACTACTTTGAATGTCTGTTAATTCATTACACGGTGGTGCTGATAAGCTACAATCCTCGTCACTATCATTTCTCAGTATACTTTGGAGCCTAGTGTTAGGTTTTTCACACGCCATTATTGTCATAATATTTCACACGATAACACAGAAAAGCACAATTTGAAGAGCAAAATAAAAAACACACTAAAATAGCACTGAAAATAATATCTAGTTAATTGCAATCGCAGCTGCGAAACACTTGGTGCAAATTTACATGAATGCCACAACTGTTTTACTGTACAACAATGGAAAACTACAAGTACAAAGGAAATTCTCTCTATAATTACGCGCTAGCAATAAACAATAGCTACACTAATTACACAAACTACAAGAAAAAATCAGAAGATTCCAGTGAGGTATCCTCGACTAAGGATCGACATATAAAACGTCCCCTTAGAAAAATTATTGAATTACTGAGCTGGTAAACCCCTCACGTTATTTGATTGTCAAACACCTGATCAGAACTGAACGAACTCAGACATTTCGCTTTTAACTTATTCTGATCAACTCTAAACTGACACACAATATTTTTTAGCGCAACGCAATCTGACTTTCAAAAATCCCTACAAAAGAATGGCCCTGACTAACAATAACCTATACCTTTCATGAATCACTTACCTCACAAAAATCTTCGTTACTCGAACTACTGCAATACAGCGAGCGCCACTACTACCGGCTGAATAAAATATTCTAACTACTGAAGGGACTAACTACTGATAGGCATAGTTAGCAAATGAAAGATTTTGATAAAGAACAACCAACGTATTTACCTTAATAGTGTTCAAAAGTCATAATATATATGTAAATATCAGTTCATGACATATTGTCTTACAAATTTACTGCCTCTGATGGACACACGTCCAGATCATCCGCTCTCAAAACTCCGCCATCTCTCTCCCCACATCCACCACTGCTTGCGGCTCACCTCCAACTGCACAACGCTATGCACTGTTAACATCCAACTGCCCAACACTACAATAGCAAATTCCAACAGTGCAAACCAGCCACAGACTGCACACAGCACAGCCCGTGATTTTCATACAGAGCGCTACGTGGCGTTACCAACATAAAAACCTAAACAGCCTACTTACAATATCACATTCACACACTGAAGTTAGCCTGACTCCTATGGGAATACGCTACATTTCTAACTAATGCCTTCATGGTCTGGTGAGAAGTGTGTTAAATCTGTAACGGCTCTGGCGTAAATTTTCTTATACACCATATTTTCTGTGCACGTTATCTTTTGATCAGAAGGCACAAGTGAATTTAAGAGGATACCAGCCATTTAGTTCTCCTAAAGACGAGGTTGAAGGCTCTGGTGCGTTGCTGAGTGACCAGCAAATTCCATTTCTCTCCAGTGATGAAGGAATCTATCCATTCGCCAGCGACGTTCATCTGAGCCTGTATTTTAGATACGGTCACGAAAACTGACAACGATCACAATGAAGCCTATCTGTTTAGTGTGACGTGGCGACCGGTCTGTACCTTTGGGCCTTCAGAGCCACTTCCTGTCGTAATAAGTTTCTTAGTTGGTACTTTAGATCATTGTACTAAACTAGTGAAACGCAATCACTTTTATTACCAGGTATCGAATTGGTATTAAATATAATTTTTGTATATAATTTTTGTAATTGTGTGTGTGTGTGTGTGTACTTGCGGGTGCTTGCTTATGCATGCGTGTGTAAGTAAGGTTTTCAGACTTTTTTTACATTTTAATTCCTTGTTGAATTTTTACTGTTTTAGCACATTGAACGTCACTCTTCCCGTAAACGTACTGCTTTCTTGCACCTAAACCAATACACTCTAGTCATAGTCAAAATTCTAGTAGAGGTTCCTCTCCTAGATGTAGTAATCATAATGAACAGTCACATGAGATGTTTATAGCGAACCGCAGATGCATTTACAGTAAATCGTGACACTCTGGAATACCGGTCGACCAACCTATGTACAGTGAAGTAGCTCTAAGTCTTTACTGATTTGCTTATTATGATATCTGTAATGCAACGTGACGTGGCTCGCCTCCAAGGTACGTCGAGCAGCGACCAAGTTCTTGTCAAGTCGCAGACCTTAGTCTTTCTCTCCTCCCATTCACCGGGAGAAAAACGTGTTGATGCTTCGGAACATGGCTGCAACGATAACGGGCAGCTCATTAGATACCACCAAACAGTGTTCACGAATTAATCTTATTGTGATATCTCACAGGTGTATCGCAAGGAAAAACTTGAGACTGTGTTGTCATGTCTTTAAATTTAACTTCTGTAATAATAAGAGTTGTCAGTGTTAGAAAGGATCTGTAACATCGAGTCGATAAAATATCACTGATTTACTTTAAAAATATTATCCATGTATGACTGGTGAGGAATTCATTATTTTAACTCCCTTTTACTAATTCTTAATAGATGAATTAAAATAACAGTAGTTCTTCCATGGCAGCCCAAGGTTTTCTCGTTACGAGGTACATTTATTCTGCAATGGATAATTTTGTTTCGATAGCAGTTATTTAAAGCTATCACTAATTGGCAGAGCGACAGTACTAGTAGCAAGACAGTGGATCACTACAATAGTTTCAGATATACACCAAGTATGGTTATTTAAACATCCCATTTGGATAGACGTTACGCCGCGATTTGGTTACTACTATCCGTTCGCTCAATATGGCACCGCGAGGCAGGACCGGTATTTTAATTAGCGTGTACTTAAGGGAACATCTTGTCGGTGATGAGAAGTTACTAGTAAATAATGTATCCATCAGTGTGGTGGTTTAAATACCATATCCCTCCGCAGTTTCTGAGGAGATTACGATTTTTACCAATATCCGTTGTCTGAGTCAGTGTATTCTCACAGGGCTGCGCCTTTCCACCTTTGTGGCAGAGTCATCAACAACGTAATATCAACACTAAACTAAGAATCACTCTTCAGCGCCAAGTGAACTAATCGACAACACGTACGACGTAGCAACCATATTTACGACTGAAATTTAACCAGCGACATTTGCATGAAGAAAACGCCAGTACAGCTTATAAACTCCCAACGGACTGAACGTTTAACGATGTTCGAAGGTTTTAATTTAATTTACACTCCTGGAAATTGAAATAAGAACACAGTGAATTCATTGTCCCAGGAAGGGGAAACTTTATTAACACATTCCTGGCGTCAGATACATCACATGATCACACTGACAGAACCACAGGCACATAGACACAGGCAACAGAGCATGCACAATGTCGGCACTAGTACAGTGTATATCCACCTTTCGCAGCAATGCAGGCTGCTATTCTCCCATGGAGACGATCGTAGAGATGCTGGATGTAGTCCTGTGGAACGGCTTGCCATGCCATTTCCACCTGGCGCCTCAGTTGGACCAGCGTTCGTGCTGGACGTGCAGACTGCGTGAGACGACGCTTCATCCAGTCCCAAACATGCTCAATGGGGGACAGATCCGGAGATCGTGCTGGCCAGGGTAGTTGACTTACACCTTCTAGAGCACTTTGGTTGGCACGGGATACATGCGGACGTGCATTGTCCTGTTGGAACAGCAAGTTCCCTTGCCGGTCTAGGAATGGTAGAACGTTGGGTTCGCTGACGGTTTGGATGTACCGTGCACTATTCAGTGTCCCCTCGACGATCACCAGTGGTGTACGGCCAGTGTAGGAGATCGCTCCCCACACCATGATGCCGGGTGTTGGTCCTGTGTGCCTCGGTCGTATGCAGTCCTGATTATGGCGCTCACCTGCACGGCGCCAAACACGCATACGACCATCATTGGCACCAAGGCAGAAGCGACTCTCATCGCTGAAGACGACACGTTTCCATTCGTCCCTCCATTCACGCCTGTCGCGACACCACTGGAGGCGGGCTGCACGATGTTAGGGCGTGAGCGGAAGACGGCCTAACGGTATGCGGGACCGTAGCCCAGCTTCATGGAGACGGTTGCGAATGGTCCTCGCCGATACCCCACGAGCAACAGTGTCCCTAATTTGCTGGGAAGTGGCGGTGCGGTCCCCTACGGCACTGCGTAGGATCCTACGGTCTTGGCGTGCATCTGTGCGTCGCTGCGGCCCGGTCCCAGGTCGACGGGCACGTGCACCTTCCGCCGACCACTGGCGACAACATCGATGTACTATGGAGACCTCACGCCCCACGTGTTGAGCAATTCGGCGGTACGTCCACCCGGCCTCCCACATGCCCACTATACGCCCTCGCTCAAAGTCCGTCAACTGCACATACGGTTCACGTCTACGCTGTCGCGGCATGCTACCAGTGTTAAAGACTGCGATGGTGCTCCGTATGCCACGGCAAACTGGCTGACACTGACGGCGGCGGTGCACAAATGCTGCGCAGCTAGCGCCATTCGACGGCCAACACCGCGGTTCCTGGTTTGTCCGCTGTGCCGTGCGTGTGATCATTGCTTGTACAGCCCTCTCGCAGTGTCCGGAGCAAGTATGGTGGGTCTGACACACCGGTGTCAATGTGTTCTTTTTTCCATTTCCAGGAGTGTATTTAACAGAAAGAGAAAATACTTTTGATATGGTGCCACGTCAGCTCTTTATGTCTGCATGCAGCTGGAACTTGTTTACGTATTGCCTTCTTCATAGAAGGTAGAATATAACAGATTTGGTGACACAGATAGGTGACGCCGCTCTCGTTGTGAAACTAAATAGTAAGTTAAAGACTAGACGATTCCAGCAACTAAAATTGTGAAAACCTCAGCAAAGAGATCTGTCCCTATACTTCACGCTCTCTCGTAACCTATGTAGCCTCATGACGTATTGAAGCAACGTACTGGACTGTGAATGGAACTTTTTTTTTTTTTTTCATTTTACAAAGCGCTAAATCACATCACATTACGTCGTAACGTTTCAGAGTTCCAGTACTTCCTCGTTACACATCCAGTCATTTATAAGTTTATACGATATTGAAACTGCATCTGATTCAATACGGTAAGACACAGAAGACAATTAAGCAGTAGATTATACCTCTCCCGGATACATTGCTCCTCGCTTCGGAATATGGGTATTCGCTTCATTCAAAGCTTCTGGAAGTCCTTAAGAACTTTGAAATGTTTCGTTATTTGAACACGAAGCGCTTAGTGTAACAGTGCAATATATGAATTAATAACTCACACGACGAATTCGTATCGTTATTTCAAATGCTCAGGTCAATACGCAAGTAATTTCTAGGCGACGGTCCTCTACTGTTTAGGTAACATAGCATAGGTGTTAGCATATCCTGTGAACAACATTAAAGAGCAACGCCAGTCGCTGCAGAGCTCTACACTGTTCAGAAACGTCGATAGGAATGGGTAAACGAGCAGTGCTGAAAAGATTTAAATAAATCATTGTATGTACCACAAAATAACGGTATTTTGCGACTGGGAGGTATCCAGCAGTATCTAATGTAAAAACGTGAACAGCTTATCAACTCCCAAAGGATTTAACACCTAACTACATTCCAAGATATTAATTCAATTTCCTGAAGCAACAGAAGACGATACAGAGCCAGCTCTACCAAATGTTACTCTACACAGCAGCCTTCAGTTGCCAAAGCTTCTTGTTCTTCACAGACGGAAGAAAGTTCCAACGACACGACTGTGCAATGATCACAGCGAACATGTTTGTACAATTGAGAAGCAAGGAGGTTAGTGACACTTATCATTGTGAAATTATGTGATTAATCTGTGAAGGTATGACAAACGTAGGTGAACTTCCTCAGAAACTCAGTAAAGTGGTTAGTCTCTACAAGTGAGGCACCTAACGTATGAACCTGTACGAGAAATTAAGACAAAGTGATCATTCACATGTTACACTGTACTAATTACGTGTTCCGAAATCGTAACACGATCCGTCGTCAAACTTCAACTTGCCAGTACTTCTCCACTAAATTCACAGTCATTTAAATGCTTGTACGATACTGTAACTGCAGATGGCTTTGTATGGTAAATAAATAGGTTACATTTAAGTGAATGGCTCATACCTCTTGCGGATGCAATGCACATCGCCTCTGAAGCTGGCCGTTAGCTTACATCAAAGCTTCTAAAGCTCCATAAGAACTTTAAAAAGTTTCCTTAGTTGTTCTTGAAACACAAACTCCGACGCTTCAACACTACAATCAACGCTGAAGGTTCATTTACTGAATAACTCACAGAACGAATATGTATAGGCATTTCTAGTTCTCGAGAAAATATGGAAGTAATTGCTAGGCCACGTCCTCGACGGTTTAGGTGATATAGCATTGTTGTCAGTATATCCTGTGATCAACATTAAATAGCAACACCACTAATAGCAATCCCAAGGATATACAAAGCATAATTTTATAGGAACGTCGATATCAATAGGTATTTAATAAAACAAATATATGTCACACGAAATAATCATGCCTTGCTATTGAAAGATGAGCAGCAGTGTTTAATGGATTAAACGCCCGAATAGCTAATAAATTCACAAAGAATTTACAAATTAAAAATACTCCAAGCTCTTAATTCAATTTCCTTAACGAATAAGAGAGTTATACTCCTTTGTCACGGTGGAAGGTCAACTCAGTATGACACGACACAGTAGGCATCAGTTTGCAAAGCGTGTCAGTTTTCACAGACGGAAGAACATTACAGCAGCATGATCCTGTTATGACCGCAGAAACTATATATGTGTAATCGACAAGCGAGAAAGACAGCTAATATCGTTGTCGTTGTGAATCTCAGCAACTGATAGCAAAAGAGCCTGCTACAATTCTATCCGTCTGCTCTGACAAACGGCATCATTTTTGGAGTAAAGTGCATAGTTTACACGAGATACTACGACAACCACAAATAACATTTAATAAGAGCCAGATGACATTTTTCAACACGGCGACAGCAATATAGACCATTACAATCAAAAACAAACATAAAACATTTTGACTAGGTGGTGCTGTACAGATTTAATGAATGTTAGGAACCGCCATATGCAGCACACAGCGGCAACGGCATATTTTATTACAGACGATCGATTTCGGTCGAGAACGAGAAAATCATCTGCTCCCAAAGCCATCTCTCCTATACGTTTGTTTAATTGGGACAGCAGTTAGCAGATGTGAAAAGCTCCATCATTGATATTATCTATATATATATCGAATATTGGGAAAAGCGTTGTCGAGGTTAAATGGACGTAATGTTATGAATGTACAGCTAGTATCAATGACGGAACAATGTATATCTGATTACTGCGATTCCATTTACGCAGACGGATAGTTGAGGTGACTTTTGAACACGATGGTGGTCTGGTCCTAGACCGAAATCGATCGTTTCTGTTAAAATATACCGTCGGGTACTGTGTAACGCACTTGTTAACAAACAAAAACCCGTGGGAAGTATTTGAATCACCATATTAAATGAAATTATCGGAACAATTGCAGGAACGTGAGAGTTGTGGATGGGGACATACTAAGAAGGTTACTAAACCTAAGAACATTTAATAACTTCTCTAGAATAAACCGAACGAAAATATATAGGAAACACAAAATTGTATTCGAATAATTCGCTTGACCAATACAGATGAAATGAAGACAGTGGTACTAGACACCTCCATAAAACAACATAAATGGAAAATAGCACATACACACATTCCTCCGCAATGATGTAAACGAAAATATATAAAAAAAAACAAGCTTAATAGGAGCGTACGCTATACCTATATAGCTTTCACAGATAGCTGTAACACATGCTCTACACATGTCTGTAACATAAACAGAAATGAACTGCAAAATTGCAGAACTGGAATCGAGTCCTTTGCTTGACCTGTAGCTCAAAGGAAGACAGCGATATCACACACAGCTCCACAAAACGACATAATCGAAAAATATTGCATAGGACCTTTTCCGTGATAAACCTAAAATTATAAAAAAATAACACACAAATGTTATCGCAGTATATACAAGACCTCTCCCCCCCCATACACACATTCACACGCGCACACACACACACACACACACACGCACACACACACACACACACACACACACACGTGCGTGCGCGCGCGCTCACACACATACATACACACGAATCTCATTATACAAGGATGACTCACATGAATTTCTCCAGAATAAAGCGAACAAAAGAAACAAAACGACTTACACATGAACAGTTGTTATCATATTTCGTGTGAACTCTATTCCTAAACCGAAGACAGAGATACAAAACAACACCCACATAACATCAACTTCATCGAAAAATTATACAAATAAATTCCTTTAGAACAAACCGAAAGAAAAGAAGAATTGAATCACACTACAAACGGAAACAAGTAGCTCAAAAACCGAAAACAAATAATTTACCAATAAATACCAAAACCTCGATCTAATTCAGCTAAGCAAATACTATGAACCACAAAAAAACTATTAATTATGCAGCGGTAAAAACAAATTGAGCCTCTTAGGATCAGTAAATATCATAAGCACAGCATCTCAAAGAGTAACATTCGAAAAACGGACAAATATTTGTAAATTAAAAAATTATGAATAACATTACCACCAGTAGTGCAATGTCGTTAGGGCTAACCTCACTTTCGACGAACTTCCCACATTAAAAAAGACAGCTAAAAAACTATAAGAATCAAAAGATAATCATAATCACTAATCGTTTCACTCACAAAAAGCTATCTATGCTCTGAAAGTGCTGACTACCCTTACCCTGGGAAATCGAGTGATATGCAGAAAGAACAGACAAATATTTCTGTGAAAACAGAATACAAATGTAATCGCTACTGGTTTCTCCACGGCAGTTTAATCTATTGTCTCAGGTTCCACCCAAACCAAACCCTCGTATGTCGCAATGTATTTGAAATAACTGCATAGTACAGACATCACAGATTACACAGGTAAGTAACACACCCACAGGCTAGCTTTGAATAACAGTCCGTTTACATCCAATTCAACATAAGGTCACGACGTCTCATAGGAAATCATGGGTCAAAGCAAACGGGTGGAAAAGGACAATGCGCTTAACACGTTTGCATTGAGGAACTAAGAAATTAGTTTGAGAATGCAAAATGAAAGTGCATGAACTACGCCAAATAGAAGGTATAGAAATCTGTCTGGAAAATGAAGTACTTAATATTTTAAACTACATGAAAAATTGAAACAAAATGGTGTTTCACGTTGCATACTGTGAATAACATCAGGTTCTGTAATCACGTCACACTCTACCACATGTGTCAATCTGATAGTATTTCTGAAATAAGTACACAGACAATTAAAAGCTTCTACGATATTCTATCTACAGATGATTCCGAAAGGTGAATAGATAAGTGACAGATACGCGAATGGCTCATACCTCTTGCGGATACAATGCTCCTCGCTTCTGAAGTTGGGTGTTCGCTTTGTTAGAAGCGTCTAAAGCACGACAAGAACTTTAAAATGCTTCGAAAGTTGTTCTTGAAACACAAAATTCATTCTACAACACTTGAATGAAAGCTGAAGCTTCTTTCACCCAATAACTCACACAGCGAATTCGTATAGGCACTTCTAGTACTCGAGAGAATACAGAAGTAATTGCTAGGCAACGGTTCTCGACGGTTTATGTGAAATAGCATTGTTGTTAGCATACCCTATGACCAACTTAGAGACAACAGAGCACAACATTATATAGGAACGACGACAAAAATGGTTAAACGACTACTGAAATAAAATTTTTAATAAGTTAAATATATGTTGCAGCTTTTCAGATTATGGCATCGCTTCGAAGCGACGTCGCACGCTCGTGTCCTGGATCCCGCAACACGTAATATGGCTAAATGTTTTCACACGCTCAAAAATGATTTGTCTCAGTGCTGCGAACATTCACCATTTTTCTGTGTCCATTTGTGTAATACCACAAACACATTTTGTGGTGTATTACCTTCCTATATCTTTCGCTGAATCTCTACGTCATGAAGATGGAAGATTTGTCACTGAGACGGATCACATGGGCAACAGGTACTTTTATTCCACATACACTGACGGAAAAACGCTGAAACAACCCTGTCGCACCACTATGATAATGCACATCATGTTTGCATCAAGTACACACTGCAAATTTCGTGAGCGTTAGTTACCTTTGAGATTGAACGAGGTGAGTTGATGTTAGTGTAGAGACATTTATCAGCTCCACAACCAGTAAGAATGAGGCAGTGTAGTAGGGGTACGAAAAGCTGCATGTTCCTTCTGCGATATTGCGGTCTGAGGTGCTATTTCGTTTGACAGCACGAGCGCTCTTGTGATAATTCCATGAACCTTGACTGCTAAATTTTACGTCGCTCTGGTGATTCGAACTGTCATGCTGCCAGTCATGAGCAGCATTCCGCCCTGTGTTGTCCAATACGATAACGCTCTCTCACATACCGCTGTTATACCTCAAAGTGCTCTACAAAATGTCGACATGTTGCTTTCACCTGCTTGAAAACCAATTCTGTCTCCAGTCGAGCAATATGGGACGTCATCTGGCTACAATTCCAGCCTCATTCCACAAACAGGATCAACCGTCTGGGTATTGGCCGACAAATAGCCACCAATACCAAAAGCAATAGCAACCGCCAGAAACTGAGAAATGTAACAAATATACTTTTAGGTAAGATTAGTCACTTCAAATGGTGGGTCGTGTTGTGACAGTTTTCCGCTTTTGTAGTACTCATTTGACTATCTACTACGAACATGGGGAACTAACTGCCAATACGATCTTCCGTCGGCGACTGGCAAGGGGAGAAAAATAAGATGAGAGAGGTGTCCACACGCAGTTAACGTGAATTTGACATCTCTTCCAGCTTATGTAACGCAGCACCTCTGCCACAGCAGTCCTAAACGCTGAACAGAGATATGTCAACTAGTGAGGGCATCACGCAAATATCTACGTCGACTGCTGCAGCAAATGCTATGCAACTGCTAAATGTAGACAATATGTACGTAGATGTGTAGAGCTTTCCAACTGCAATGAGACGCCGGGGAAATATAACGAGGTAATCCTGAAAACCTAACGAAAAAAAAAGGAACGTGTTTTCATCTGAAGCACTCTGTGCTGAGATTATTAACTCCAAAGATAATTCAGTTAAGTAAGTAAAGGGGGAAATATCTTAATGTAAGGCCAATTTCTAGAGAACATCGAAAATGTGAGTAGTTGATCATTATTCGCATTCACCCAACGTCAGTAGAATTACTGCTTATCATGCAACGCCGTATTTAGAACCTTTCAGACTAAGAAAATATTAAAAACAGTAGTTGCCTACACAGCTGATGAAAATCGTAACTGTAGTTGCATAAGAACAGAAAAGCCTACCCGACAACCACAGTGGTGTATAGCAAAATGCTGCGGCTTGTCAAGCCCAAATTCTCCTGCGCAATGAGACGCTGGGCAAATACAGCGAAGTAATTCTGAAAAGCCAACGAAAAAAAAGGGAAGTGTTTTCATCTGAAACACTCTGTGGAGAGTTTATTAACTCCAAAGCTAATTCAGTTAAGTAAGGAAAGGTGGAAATAACGTAAGCCCCTTTCTAGAGAGCATCTAAAATATTAATAGTTGATCATTATTCACGTTCACCCAACCTCAGTAGAATTACAGCTTCATCGTGTAACGACAAATTTTGAACCTTTCAGACTAAGAAATTATTAGAAACGGTAGTTGCGTACACAGCTGATGCAAATTGTAACTCTAATTGGATAAGAACAGGTAATTGTACGTGCATACCACAGCGGTATATAACAAAATGTTACCGATTGTCAAGCCCCAATTCTCCTACGCACTCACCATTGCGACCCTAAGCTTATCGTCCTATTTCCAGCGTATCCTTTCAAAGCAGATGTTCTACTACAAACTGCCGGCAGTGAAGTGCTTCAGTATCATCACAAAATACCTTCAATATTTCAATTTGAAAAACTCACAAGAGTTTTTAACTTTATTAATGTGCGACGGTCTGTTTCAATAACTAATAAAAGTGTAAATATTTTGATTTTCAGTTTACTCGGCAGTGCAGAGGGTAAGTATCAGATTACTTATCATGGCGGTCCACGGTCCAAGTACCAGTCCGGGATTTGTCCAAAGACTTTTTCTACACGTAAGTGTTCCTTCACGTTCGACAATGAATTGTTAATGTTAGTACTGCGAAGTCGAATTATGACTCGTATTCCCTGTTAAACTGCAGGGCCGCTTACAACAGACTGGATAAATGAGTTGAGAAAGCGCAGAAAGCAACGGGACCATATCTTTCGAACCAGTTTTCAGGTTGATGGCAGAATTATCGTTATATGTGTACATGACACAGATTTCCTTTGTGTCCTTGGGTAACATTATTAAATACTTTTGGGTGATAACCGAAATATATACTCCCACCAACCAACCCTTGCCCCTCAGAGCAAATGAATATAACTGCACTAAATAAATATCCTTATTTTCTGAAAATACGGATAAAATAATGTAACTGCATGGTGCATTAGATAATACCCCGAAACATATGCAAAATTAACGGCGTGTCCTCAGGTTTATACAACACTCGCCCACTTTTCCACTTGTTAATAATATAAAACACATATTAACGTTAACAAATAATAAAAATGAACTCATTACTGGTATAAAATGGACAGTTACTTGCACCAATACATTTACAATGAGGAGGGAAGATAAAGAGGAAAGTGACAAGTGAAGGGTGTCAATAAAACCACGAATATTTATTTGACAAATATGGTCGTTTTTCACTATATCTCGTTACATTTTAACTGGTATCATTTTTATGATTTTACATTTTATGGCCAGACAATTGAATTTATATAGTATCTTTTCCAAAAAGAAACAAATTTCATTTAATCAAGAAAGTACATAAAAAATGCTGTTGTGCTTCTATACGTACCACACTACACATGCATATACAGGGTGAAAAGTATTTAAACCGACAAACTCTGGGATGTTGTAGGGGACATCAAAACAAATATTTGTCCCTAAGGTCACTTTATCCTTCGAGGAGTATTGCAACCGAAAGAGGAAGATTTCTGTGGCTGGAACTTAATTAAACCAACAAGCACTTATCCATTTTTTTATGACCAAGAGACAACACATTAACGCAACCCAGTTTCACTTACAGTTGATTTTCAAAAATGCCTCTATTGACACGTAAACAAAGGTTACACCAAACGGTTTAAATGGCTCTGAGCACTATGGGACTTATTGTAACCACATGCGTTGTCTTATAGGGAGTGGGACGTTTTCCAGCGATTCTGGCAGTGCTCTGGCGAGAAAATTGTAATAGTGCCTGCCATTTAATGGCCTAGGTAGCAGATACGGCCCAGTTAAACAGTCCCCAACAACACCGACCCACACATTAACGAAGAGCCGCACTTAATGAGCGTTAGTAAGTGTGGCACGTGGGTTATCCTCACTCCAAACATGCGAATTGTGAATGTTGAAGACTTCATCATGCCCGAACGTTGCTTCATCGGTAAGCAACGCAAAGGATGGAAATGCAGGAGGCATTTCACACTGTTCCAGGTACTACTGCGAAAATGGTACTCTGGGTGTATAATCCACTGGTTCCAGGTTGTGGACTCGCTGTAAGTGAAATGGACGTAACAATTACTTTCGAAGGTCTGTTCTTACATTCGTCTGATTCGTCCCCATGTTAAGTGCAATTGCACGAGTGCTCATTGAAGGATCCCGCTCCACATGCTGCAAGACAGCTTCCTCAAATTGCAGTGTTCTTACCGTGCGACGGCGTCCCTGTCCAGGTAATCTGCTAAATGACCCGGTCTCACGCAGACGTTGGTACACAGCAGCAAAGGTCGTATGATGCGGGATACGGCGATTAGGATATTGTTATTGATAAACCCGCTGTGCAGCTCGTCCGTCGTGGTGCGCTTAGTAAACAGAGACAATGCACTACTACACTGGTGGACAGCAGTTGCCTGCAAGTGAAGAGCATGATACGTCCTCTAACAACTGAAGATCGTAATACGGCCTCCACCGGTTTAAATAATCCTCATAGGAAAATAATGACATTAGGGAAAAAGATTTGTTTTGATGTCCCATAGAACCTCCCAGAGTTTGTCGGTTTAAATATTTTTCACCCTGTATTACTGAGAGTGGGATTTCAATCCGGAAAGGACAGAGCAGTCACTGTAAGACTCAAAGTTTATTATTATGAACCATCAACATATGTTTCACTGAGATAAGTAAGTGAACATTGTATTCATGAAATCTAACTTTGTGTCAGGCAAGTGAGCACAGTAAATGTATAACCACGAGAATAAGGCGTGGATACTGCAAGAACGGGATGTGGTTAAAAGTAACAAACAGGAAAAATAAGAACGAACACTAGCAAATCCATTAAAGTGCGTGACACAAGCAAGTGTATGGCTGAGAATGTTAAAATTGTGCAGTTAGGCCCTCATGGAAGTTAACTACAATAGACGTGGTGATTCTATTGATGGCTCATTCTTACCACTCTCATACAGCACGAATGCAGTAGGCAGCGGTGGTAACAGTTGAGTATAGCTAGACCTCTGCTCTCGGAACTACAATGGAAACATCCATATGGGTGCAACTGTTATCTGGTGGCAAGTATTTTCATCTCAGTCGCCTGTCCATAAGTATTTCATTCTGCTAGCAATAAGTGTGAGCTATTTTAACCCCCTGTAACTTGCATGTTTGTACAAGTGGAGGAAAACCGCTTGCAAATTGCAGCGGACGCTGCGTTTCAGTAATGGTTTTGTACGTAAGTTAAACAAACTCGTACTCCTGCGGATTTTGTTATAATTAATCAATAATTACAACGTGTGGGGAGGAAGATAGGAGACTTCTCCCAGTCCATGACAGGATTCTGAAGCTAGTGAATTGAAAGACTTACACGTAGGTACACACAAGAAAGATCGTGCTCTCCAGTCAGAAAATTGGTTACAAGTGATTTAAACTAACATTCCTGCGTAGCACGTCTGCTGAGACAAACGGTTGTACTAACGGTCTGCCTTCTCTGAAATCTGGAGCTGGCTTAGGTTTCAATCTTTCGTGGAAGGACTCCTCCCAGTGCCTCTAGGAAGACTGTTTTCTACGCAGATACCTACCCCCACAGTCACACGTCGAGGGAAGTTAGGACCAAGCGAATTCTGCATTATTTACCTGCTTTCAAGGGTAGTTTTAAGCACTGAACGAATATATTACTCTGCTTGATCCTTCGAGGTGCAATGTGTTCGTTATCTTACTTTCCGTGACAGGTGGGAAAAGTTGATTTCCAAAGACTTTTTATTGTACTGAAATAATCTTTTGTCACAAAGTAAGAAGGTAAGTGTTTTATTCGTATATATTTTGTGGGAAACTGTAATCTTGTGGAAGATTATACACCTGAACGTTTGACACAACTGGTTGGAAAAAACGCTGTATATGAACCAAAACCCACGCCTCCTCTCCGTACCTTCCTATGACACGAGCACAAGATTCTCTTCGCATACCGCTACAGAGCTGTTCCTAGCGCAGCTGAGAATTGGCAACATCGTCACAAACATTTGGCAACAATGTGACAGAGCAATCACTTCCGCGTATGGTACTGAATTGACTCGCTAAAGTCACTTGATATTCCCTTTCCATTTGAATGACTATAATATAACCCTCATATAAACTAAGACACTGAGACAGAAAATTTCATTTTTAGGCTAAAGGAATGCTATTCTTCACATAAATGACAACTTTTTTTTCGTGAAGAATTGTGAAGGTGGTTTGATGAACCCTCTGGAAGGCACTTAAAAGTGATTTGCAGAGTATCCATGAAGATGTAGATGTTCACGATGCGTAATGAGGCTGAGCGACCAATAGCATGATGAGAGTGGCGTTCTGGCAGCAGTGTGTCCGTAGCCCCGTGGTACCGCCCGTGTCTCGTGTAGCAACGACAAGGATGTCCACGTACACAACCGACCATCCAGCAGTTGTTAACCGCAATTATGGAGGAATGAAACGCCCTACCACAAGAACTCCTTACCAAACTTGTAGCCAGGATGGGAGCAAGCCGCAGAGCACGCACTGCCACACGTGTTTATAAAACTCCGTATTAAGAACAATGTTCCGTCTTTTGTCATGTCCAGGCGACCATCATAAATCGCAGTGACTTGAGTGTAATTACTGACTTGTAGGAAAAATGTCATTTCTATTTTTCTCACTGCATATTCCTTTCATTTACCTTCTGTACTATAATGTAGCAGTTTTTTCTGCCTATGGTCCTAGTTTCATCGAGCTATGTCCCTTGGCAGCGATACACTCGCATCATGCGGAAGTCTCTTTAATCATTAAGGCTTCGCTCACGAGATAATTTCGCGTTAGAACGTCTAAGTGCCGTATGACAAACTGCCTACTGGCTTCTGTCTCGGGTTCTTCGGCCGACGTTCATCTAATGATTTTTCTGACGTTTCGCCAGCACGAGTGGCTGGCATTGTCAAAGCTTCACCCTCCATTGCCAGTGGTCAACTGGAGCCGAGCTCGCGGGCGCAGACTATATGTACCTGGCGCGCCAACGTCCGAGGGCTTCTCCGCGGTCATTTCCGGTGCGGTTCTCCTCTTGCTACCTGCGACGGTCGTTCGCTGCAGTACGGGAAGCCAGGATCCGTTTACCTTTCTTGTTTAAACTGTTCGCGTGTTTTTGTATTTCCACAGCTGACGTCGGCGAAGTAAGGAACCAGAAAAAGAAATGTCGGGTACGGCCTTTCTGCCCTACATTCCCAGAGTGACGACAGAATCGGCCGTATATTGCGCAAACATGGCGTAAAGACGATTTTCAAACCGACAAGGAAGATCAAAGAGTGTCTTAGATCGGCGAAGGAGAAAAGAGACCCACTTGCAATGTCGGGAATACACCGTATACCATGCACATGCGGAAAGGTTTATGTCGGAATGACTGGACGATCCATTAACACCAGGATCAAAGAGCATAAGGGACATTGCAGGTTGGGGCAGATGGAGAAATCGGCCGTGGCAGAGCACGCACTGAATGAGACCGACCACGTAATAAAATTCGCCGACACGGAAGTTCTGGCTGTAGAGAAGCACTATCACACGCGCTTGTTCAGAAAAGCTGTGGAAATACAAAAACACGCTAATAGTTTGAACAAGAAAGGGGAAAGCCTTAAGGTAAACGGATTCTGGCTTCCCGTACTGCAGCGAACGACCGTCGCAGGTAGCAAGAGGAGAACCGCACCGGAAATGACCGCGGAGAAGCCCTCGGACGTTGGCGCGCCAGGTACATACAGTCTGCGCCCGCGAGCTCGGCTCCAGTTCACCACCGGCAATGGAGGGTGAAGCTTTGACAATGCCAGCCACTCGTGCTGGCGAATCGTCAGAAAAATCATTAGATGAACGTCGGCCGAAGAACCCGAGACAGAAGCCAGTAGGCAGTTTGTCAACAATTGGCCACGAAAGCCTCAACAATTTTATAAGTGCCGTATGTTGTACTAACGCTATTTGGAATACATTATCGAGTCTAAAAGTACAGACTCATATAACGAATATATTTTGTGACATTTGCATAAAATCGGGGCTGTTAAACCATACTTCGTCGGTCGTGCACCATCCAGTACTTTAAAACAGATGAACGTCTTATACCATCGAAAATGTTGTATCTGTAGATGATCTCTTCCTTTGAAGACTCGATAATTTTACCTGCCCTGATGTTCGAAGCTGGCTTTGCTTTCCAATAGCTTCGATTTCAAAATGTATTCATTTTGTAACGGGTTTTTGGTAATAATTTAGCTTAGCTTGATTTCACTGATTATTAATGCACATTAGATTAATACCGTAACAGGTAGACGGTTAAATATCATCTTGACAAGATATTCTCGATTGTAGCGCTTTTAAAATTTCAGTAGTATATTGGTTGCTAGTTTCATGACCATGTTGTACCTTATAACAAGTTCAAATACATGGAAAAACCTCGAAGTAGTACATTTTGTAATTTCAAAAAGAGTTTGTAGTGCATAAAAATTACTGCCAACAACTTGAGAGCTAGTAAGAAAGTATATGAAACTTCTATTATAGGACTGGCTACAGGCAAAAGTCTGAAGGACTACAACGTTCTCCCCTACTGTATTCTTAATGATTACATAGCTATTAATATTTGAAGATATTTACATCTTTTTTTTAATTTCATGGCAGATTTATCATATAAGCAGATTCTGATTCCTCCTCTTTTGGTTTCGAGTTTCTTCAGAAATGTACACTTACACCACTTGTCACAAAATATAAAACTAGTGTGGTTTGCAAGCCGACGTAATTCGCCATAATATTCGTCGTATATGCGTCATCCAACAGCCGTCGCTTGGTAGCTTGGCGAATCGGAATGTAATGACAGGTGAAGCATAACGTGATGTAATGAGGTTAACCTGACGTAATTGAGTGGCGCAGCTGCCGTAATATAGGGTCACATTCCGCCACGTAATTACTAGTCCTTCATTGTTCACGCTACGAATGATAATTCCATGTTGAATGGCGCCCATATCTCGTGCGTGCTACGTAATGTCGGTAAACACAGAAGTAGATGAAGGGAAATGTTTAGAATTCTGATCTATAGATTCCAGGAAGAGCACGCTGAGTTAGTAGTGGGGAAATGAAAGCTTTCCAGAAATATACAGTTTTGATCATTTTGCTGCATCCCAGAACAATCAGGATAGCGTGAAATATAATTTACTGGAATAAGTTTATTTACTTCTTCAAAACGTGGCCGGCCAGAGTGGCCGAGCAGTACTAGGCCCTATAGTCTGGAACCGCGCGACCGCTGCGGTCGCAGGTTCGAATCCTGCATCGGGCATGGATGTGTGTGATATCATTAGGTTACTTAGGTTTAAGTAGTTCGAAGTTCTAGGGGGCTGATGACCTCAAAGATTAAGTCCCATACTGCTCAGAGCTATTTGAACCATTTTTCAAAACGTGTATGTAAGGCCCAACCTTACACAACATCAAGGCCGGTGAAGGCTATTTATCCTTTTTTTCGTACGAAGAAATTTTAAAATCCATTATATTCCGCACATGAAACAAATTCTAGAAATTTTACTGTATCCTTACATGGTTGTGATGTCCAGAAACCCCTTTGTCCTTCTCCATTGCGTGTGTCTACAACATCTGTGGTATCGTGAAGTGTGTCAGCTTCTGTGTTCCCATATTTCCATCGCTATGACAGTGGACGAAACCTCTCCATCATTCAGCCTCAGATTAGTTTCTACTGAGATTTAATAATTGTTTTATCTGAACACTGTTAATCGCATGTAATAATTACTGTGGTTATTTTACAATCATGCAGCTAATGAGGATTGCATCAGGTGACACACATAGATTTGAAGGAATATTGATCATAGTTGCCATGACTGGTGAATATTTTAGATTACCTTCAGAGTGTAACTTGAACAGCTTCCTACAAAACGTCTTGGAGGGCATGCATGTGTGTACGTGAGAAGCCATCTAGGTGCCAAGTACGTTTGCCACAAGTAACATTGACACAGTTGGAAGTAAGTCAGCACTCCAAAGTCAGCCAAGGCGCCAGCATGTGGCTCTACGACTTGTCAAAACGCTCTTTACTTTGAGGGTCAAGCCCACACACGTGATAAGAGGCATACAGCTACGACTGTTGGGTGTAATTCGGCAATTAAGACGAACGCACGTAGATAAACTGTTCTGGAAATATCGTATGCTGCCAGATCCCAGTGGGAAGAGGCTCTCCATGGGAGTGTAAAGGAAGCCATGGCCAGTATCAAATCAGTAATAGCGTAACGAGCAGTAGAGGAGAATGGTAGGGCAGTGGAGTGACTGAATATCCAGTAGAAATAACACTGATCAACAGCTACCGCTACTGATGGAGCAGTGGGCTAACACAATTAAATGAATGGTAGTAGCATGAGCAGCTATCTTACAAGTGTCTTACATTTGTTTCATTGAACAGTATTGAAAATAAATGGCTTGTCTTTGTCTAAAAGAGCACTGCACCGGATTTTTCCTTACCTTTTGGGAAAAGTAGCAGTTTAGTATTCATCTCTTGTGAATTAAACCAAGTGTCAAGTAGCTATTGATTCGGTAGACAGCAGAACTAGGGGCCATGAGTGCATTTGCGGTCAAACGAATTTATATTCTGACATTACTTCATGCTAAAATAACATAGCTACACATTGATACAGGATGACAATTATTGAACAACATGAAAACAAAACGAAAATTTGCTACAAATTACGCATTACGCACAACTTATGAAACATGTAAACGTCACTAAGAATATTCTTATATATGTTATGCTCAACATGCCTCCTCAATGGCTGCTTTCAGCTCAGAAATGGTTTTTTTATTATTGCTGTATACCTATTTTTACTATAGCCCCACAAAATGAAGTCACATGTGTTGAGGTCCGGAGAATAAGGAGGCCAACCGAAACCGATGCCAGTGGTCTCTGGGTACACCAGAACCAGAATGCAGTCCCCAAAGGGCTCCTCCAACTCATCAAACACATTCCTGTCTCGATGGGGTGTTCCCTCCTGCAAAAACCACATCGTGTCGAAATCAGGGTCACTTTGGACAAAGGGGATGAAATAATCTTCCAAAAACTTCACGTACCGTTCGGTAGTCACCGTGCCATCAAGGAAAATCGCATCAATTTTTCCGCGACTGAACATTACACATCATGCAGTCACCCACTGAGGGTGAAGAGACCTCTCGATCCCGAAATGTGGGTTCCCAGTCTCCCAAAGGCGCCAATTTTGCTTATTGACGAACCCATCCAAAGAAAAGTGGGCCTAGTCGCTAAAGCAAACAACAAGACGTAGCCCGCGGCCAACCGAGCAGGTTGAACGTCCTAACGCAAACCGTTTAAAAGATATGACGATTTTATTTCATTTAGTTCAGCAGTTGTTCCCTGTATTTCTGTCACTTAAGCTACTGGTATGGTAACGTAGTCTTCTGTTTCCATACGGGTTGGCTGTAGTAAATGCCGAAACCAACGGAATGCTTGATATTGGTGGCCATCCTCGATCTCCACCATCAGGGTGACTGATTTCAGCGTGTATTTTCATTCAAGAATTGTAACTCTCCTGCTGGCCACTACGCGGCTACATGCAGAGTAGAAACAACAAGCATAGTAACAGGATAAGTGTTCATTATTTTTTTTTTGTCTTATTGCGGCCCGCCACGAATTCCTCACCTACGCCAGCCTCTTCGCCTCAAGCAGCACTGGCAACCTGCGTCCTCAATTATTTGCCGGTATATTCCAATCCCTGTCTTCCTCTACAGTTTTTGCCCTCTATAGCTCCCTGTAGTACCGTTGAACTCATTCCCTGATGTCTCCACACGGGTCCTATCCACCTGTCCCTTTTCCTTACAGTTGTTTCCACACATCCATGTCGTCTCTGAATTTGCACAGTACCCCTCATTCCTTATATTATCGGTCTAGCTAGTTTTGATATCACCACATCTCAAATGTTCCGATCTTCCACTGTTCCGGTTTCCCCACAGCCCAAATTTCGCTACCATACAACGATGAGCGTTAAACATACATTCTCAGAAATTTCTTCCTCAAAAGAAGGCCTGTATTTGATGTGAGTAGATTTTCTTTGGCCAGGCATTCCGTTTTTGCCAGTGCTAGTCTGCTTTTGAAACCCTGCTTGCTCTGTCCGTCATTGTTCATTTTTCTGATTAGTATTCCTTAACTTCATCTACTTTATGAGCATAAATTGTGATGTTAAATCTCTCGGTGTCCTCATTTCTGCTACTTGTCATTACTTTCGTCTTTTTCCGATTTGCTCCCAGTCATGTTCTGTTTTCATTAGACTGATCACTCCATTCAGCAGATCATGTAGTTGTTCTTCACTTTCATTCAGGGTAGCAATGTCATCAGCGAATCGTATCATTGAAATACTTTAACCTTGAATTTTATTTCCACTCCTTAATCTTTCTTTTATTTCCATCATTGGATCATAGCAATGTACGAATTAACCAGTAAGGGTGAAAGACTACATCCCTGTCTTACACACTTTTGTAATCTTCCTTCTCGGTCGTCCACTCTTCTTCCTCCATCCTGTCTCTTGTACGTATTGCGTACTGCCCGTCTCTCCCTATAGCTTACCAATGTTTTTCTCAGAATTTACA
Organism: Schistocerca serialis cubense; assembly: GCF_023864345.2. NCBI lineage: Eukaryota > Metazoa > Arthropoda > Insecta > Orthoptera > Acrididae > Schistocerca > Schistocerca serialis. Next base: position 735,563,029 of record NC_064643.1, on the reverse strand, counting down.
ACACGTTCATCCACTGTACATTGGCGAACGCTATTCCCAGATCGACATATTCCATGAACATGTCTCGATTTTTAGTCTTACTTCCTTTATCAACCTCAAAGAAAGAATAGACTCTCTGGTGCCTTTGCCTTTCCTAAAGCCTAACTGACCGTCGTCTAACACGTCCTCGTTTTTCTTTTCCATACTTTTGCATATTATTATTATCAGCAACTTCGATGCATGAGCTGTTAAACCGACTCTGCGATAATTCAGCACTTACCTGTTCTTGCAGTCTTCGGAATTGTGTTGATGACGTTTTTCCTAAAGTCTGATGGTATTCTACATACCAATGTGAATAGTCATTTTGTTGCCACCTTCCTCAATGATTTTAAAAATTCTGATGAAATATTATCTATTCTTTCTACCTTACTTCATCTTAAGTTCTAAAAAGCTCTCTTAAATTTTGATTCTAATACTGCACCTCGTGCCTCTTCTAAATCGATTTCGGCGTCTTTTTCTGTCACAGGAGACGAGTCTTCCCCCTGATAGAGCTCTTCAGTGCACTCTTTCCACCCAAACGCTGTCTCCTCTGCATTTAACAATGGAATTCCGGATTCACTCTTAACGTTGCCACACTTGCTTTTAATTTCACCGAAGGGTATTCTGACTTTCCTATATGCTGAATAAATCTGTCAACAGTCATTTCCTTTGCGATTTCACACATTTTTTCGGCAGTATTCGTCTTAGCTCCCTTACACTTCCTATTTATTTCATTCCGCAGCGACTAGTATCTCTGTATTCCTGTAATTTTTTTTTGTACATCTTTCCTTCGTTGAACAACTGAAGTTTTTCTTCAGTTACTCATGGTTTCATAACAATTACCTTCTTTGAACTTACGTTTTTCCCTTCAACTTTCGTGATTTCCTTTCTCAGAGATGTCCGTTCCTCTTCAGCTCTATAGCCTTAGAAAACTTCAACCGCATCTCGTCATTCCTTAGTACATCCGTATCCCACCTCTTTGTGTATTGAGCTTATTCTTCACCGTTACTGCATTGTGAGCTGCTGCTGTATCTGCTCATGGGTCTATCTTAGAATCCGGTGTCTTTCGTTTTTTTATGCACACAATGCCATTTGCCTCTATTGTGGTTTATTTAATTAGACCCAGGTTTCTGCCTTTTATGCCATTTTCAAGTGACTGCTGAAACACAAAATTTCCCACAGTGATACCACACATAATTTCAAGATATTTAAAATGTATTAAACAATGAATGTAAATTTGTTAAAATTACGAAATATATACCTACGGTTTATGTCATTAGCACAAATTGCAAGACACCAAGCTGAAAATCGGACATAAATTACAAAAAACTCTCTTTCCCCACAAAATCTCAGGTGTAAAATCATCATCTTGTAAAAACATCAGTAAATAATAGTGGAAGCACGACATATTTAATAAAAACGGGGCTACTTTCGTACATAAAGATGAACAGAAGTCCTTATGTGGTAATGTTACGAAATGAAACTGTATGGTTAATAGAACAACTGAATAGTAAATAGACAAATGTCGAAGATATAAGCATGGAGGTATAAGGAGGGGAGATGGCACTATGGCCGTCTGCTGTACGTCTGTTTGAAGCCGGTGGACCGCCATGTTTGATTGGTCAAAACAGTGACAGAGCTCTTGTTAGAATTGCGTGTTCTTCATATTTAACGTTATGTCTGCGAAATAATTTCAGATGATGAGTGTTACAATGTTTACATGCATAACACAACGTCAGAATAGCTTTTTCAGGTGTTTTCGTTTTGTTTTTAATGCGTTTTTGCCCCAGCAATACAACTGATTTGGTCTCGTTAACTTAAGTGTTTCTTTTGGATACGAACTTCGAATGATGAAAAATAACAGTGTACAAAGCTCTTTCCAAACTCAAATCACCTTTTACTGTATTTGTGTCGATGTAAACTGAAAGCAGAACCCGAAAGCTATGCTAGTTTACATACCGGATGGTATTTCTTACTCGTTTACACACTTATACAAAATTTCATTTGTAAATACAAACATCGTTTGTGCTTTATCAAGAAAAATAAGCATATGAACCCACAGAGCCCTACGAGCTTCATTGATCGGAAATCTGAAATAAAATAAGAAGAAAACAGTTTCACAAAACGTAAACAAGGCCGCACATCTCACGAATATAAACGACAATATTTTACGAACGGGGCCACTTACGCATGGAACATGATTCCTTTTAACTTGGTAGCACTATTCCAACGATTAGTACACCCGTAAACAACGCAAACCGGCATTTTAAAATGAAAAAAACCTTCAGCAGCTCTACACAGTAGCACAATCGGAAACGAGTCTTCTGACCAAACTGCAATGGCGGAGCTCGGTTTCTGTCGGCTTCAAGTTTGTGACGTCATGGCATCTCCCCTCCTTATACCTCCATGGATATAAGACTATTAATATTAATATCTCCAGACTATACATAATTTTCTTTGGAGTGTCACTGAGTGTCATTATCTTTGCAATGAACTTGTATACAACAAATCGTCAACATCTGTGAGTGTACCCACTTGAAATTGGATAAGCAACTAATGTCTAAACGAACAAAACGAAATAAAATTCAAAAACAATCAATCACAAAAGAATATAGTAAGTGCCACTGATAATAAAAATACGTAAGTAATCAATAGGAGTTAAGATGCGAGTAGAGGGATGGTGTATGACTGAAAATGTGATTAATAGTTAAAGCAGGAAAAATCAAAATGAGAGTGTAGATTTATGATAAAGTCGGTGTGAAGGAAGGAGAACGAAAGAAAACTGTAAAAGTTAATTGAGAAGGTGAATAGCCCATTTGATATAGTTAAAAGTGAGTACGGAGAACTATTGTTTCGACGTGAACGGTCAAAAACTCCGTGGATCAAAGAGAAAAGTTTGTATACATGATGTAAGTAGTTCCTTGGATGTGTAAAGTACTTTAAAAGGAAACTATTCTGATAAGAGGGCGATTCATTATTATTCATATAGACTGTTCTAACTCATACCACATTCAGGGGGATTCATAGCCTATCATGAAATACAGCTGATGGGCCATCCCAATCGTTCGAGGCTGACACACTGAGGGTGACATAAATAGACTGGCGAAATACTGACCACCGTGCGAAGCATGGGCGAGAAAATTTGTTTAAGTGACACAGCTGAGTTACCACCACTGGAGGGAAATGCGACAATGCCTATGAGAGAGAAACATCAAGTTGCTATTTGAACACTCTAGCAGGGTGGTAATGGAAATGTCGTGTGGCTAGGGCCTCCCATCGGGTAGACCGTTCGCCTGGTGCAGGTCTTTCGATTTGACGCCACTTCGGCGACCTGAGCATAATAAACAAGGAATATGTAAGGTAATAAACAAGGAATATGTAAGGTTATAATTCTGGGGAATCAGACATGTCATAAGTACCGAAAGAACGCCAGAGTAAGATTGGAGCATGCATCCACCATGGCGGAAGAAGTTAGGAAACTTCAAGACAGCTGTCACCATTGTGTCGAGGCAGGTCACAAAAACTCTAAATGTACCAAGAAAATAATTTGTGAAAATGTTAGAAATGTGGGCACGAGGCTAAGGACGTCGGACTCCTGGATGCTGTATATGTAATATAAATTGACATACGGTATGTCATTGTAGGGAAGAGCTCGCGAAGACTGTGTAAGAAAAAGATTGGACGCTAAGCACTTACTCCACTGCAGTCACGCTCCGACACCGTCAAATGGCCCAGTTTAGCGTAATAGACTTCAAAGCAGAAAACGACATAAAAACGCCCAGTTTCCCGGGATCCGGTAAGGAGATGGACTCTTTAATACGTCTGGGAACACATGTTAATTTAATTAAAGAACAAGCTGTGACAAAATACACATTGAAGCGCCATGGAAACTGGTATAGCCCGGGTTCTCGTGTTCGATTCCCGGCGGGGTCAGGGATTTTATCTGCCTCGTGATGGCTGGGTGTTGTGTGCTGTCCTCAGGTTAGTTAGGTTTAAGTAGTTAAAGTTCTAGGCGACTGATGACCATCAATGTTAAGTCCCATAGTGCTCAGAGCCATTTGAACCATTTTTGAAACTGGTATAGGCATACGCATTCAGATAAAGAGATGAATAAAAAGTTAGCATATAGTGCTGCGGTTGGCAACGCTTTACAAGAGAACAAGAGTCTGGTGCAGTTGTTAGACCGGTTACTGCTGCTACAATGGCAGCTTATCAAGATTTAAATGAGTTTGAACGTGGTGTTACAGTCAACGCAAGAATGATGGGACACAGAATCTCTGAATTAGCGACCAGGAGTGTACCGTGAATACCACGAAAACGGTAAAACATCAAATCTCTGACATCGCAGCGGCAGGAAAAAACTCCTGCAAGAAAGGGACCAACGGCGACTGAAGAGAATCGTTCAACGTGATAGAGGTGTAACCCTTCCGCAAATTTCTGCAGATGTCAATGCTGGGCCATCCATAAGGCTCAGTGGACGAACCATTCAACAAAACTTCGATATGTGTTTTCGGAGCGGAAGAACCATTCGTGTACCGTTGATGTTTGCGCGACAAAATGCTATACACCTCGCATGGGCCACCGACATTGGACTGTAGGTGTCTGGAAAACATCTTGTCTGGTCGGACGAGTCCATACGTTTACATGTATGGAGACAACCTCATGGAGCCATGGAACAGGGGACGGTTGAAACTTTAATAGAGCGCGGTGCGTGCAGTTAGAGTTATATGGGTCCCTTGATACGTCTAGATACGACTCTGACAGGTGACATGCACTTACGCACCCTGTCTGATCACCTACATCCATTCGTGACCATTGTGCATTCCGACGGGCGATTCCAGCAGGACAATGCGACACCCACACGTCCAGAATTACTACAGAGTTTCTGCTAGAACACCCTTATGAGTTAAGACACACCCACTGGCCACCAAAATTCCCCAGACATGAACATTAATGAGCATATCTGTGAGGCTTTGCATCGTGCTGTGCAGAAGAGATCTCCACAACCTTGTACTTTTACGGATTTATGTATAGCACTGCAGAATCTTTGGTGTCAGTTACCTCCAGCATTACTTCAGACATTAGTCGAATTCATGTCATGTCATGCTCCGGCACTTCTGCGTGCTCTTGGGGCACTATCCGGTGATAGGCAGGTGTACCAGTTTCTTTGGCTCTTCAGTGTATAACAATTAATAGACATGATGTGCAAAGACTGAAAGATGTAACAAATGGCTAAGTACGAAAAGAATTCCATTACTGATTGACGTTTCCTTGCACCAAGTACATTCTAGCCATTTTGTCGTCACAGCGACGTCTATGATCAGGTGGTGTAGTTGCGAAAAACAGTTCCCCGAAATGGAAATTCGTCATCGCTTCAATGCAAATTCACCCCCAAACCGTTCGGCCTCGCTGCACGCGTGCACGTGCAGTTGCCCTTTTAAGCCTGCGAGTGCTCGTCTGTGGCCCCTCCTATTGTCCCTTAGCGGCAGGTTGGTGTAGTTCTCCACCATTTCCTTCCGCAACGAAACTCATCACGATCTGTGTGATCGTCGCGTCACGGACAGTTGCCGGTAGATGTCCGTCTCGCTCCATGAGGCGCGGTCGTTACCTGTATTTCCAGTTCGCCTCCTGTTTTCTAAGATTGACCTTTTCTCGTTCTCTACAAAGCCTGTGTAGCTACCGCTGTTGTACTGTAGCTTCTAATCTATGTGAGTCGCCATGGCGGTCTGTTGTCGCTTGTAACCTCCGTGATCGGTGTGTAAAACGTTAGTTTTGCTTATTACAAATGTGTACAGCAGTTTAACAGCATACAGTTCATCGCGGCGACATCCTGTGATAAACGTATTACGGATTTCTAGCAGCCTTAGATTGGTACGTAATGTCAAACTTTCGAAGACTTCCTGTAAAGGGAACGTCAGCTGTTACCTGTATGTCATATGGTAATTTACTTAGGCGGTAAGTTAAGAGGTCACAGAACTGACCAAAGTACCTGTGATTACGTCGCTGTCTGTAAAGCCAGAACATTGGTGGCAGCACTGGTTTCGTTAGGCAGTCGTTGTTGTTGTTGTTGTGGTATTCAGTCCAGCCGTTGACTCAGCGTATTTCTACGGAGTCATTGAGCATCAAGCACCCATTTGGTTCTATTTCAGTCGCAGTCAGTAGAACTACGAGGGTTGGAACTTCAATAGTAGCAACTATTTATTTGCGGCTCGTACAAAACAGATAAGTGTTTCAAAGTTTTACTGACCTCCAAAGTGGTTGCCATCATTGTGTAAAACCCGTTGTCAGCGATGTGTGAGGCTTGGGATACTCTCAGCAGTGCCAGCTGTGTTGACACCTTCGAGCGGCGCGATCTATTGCCCCAAGAATTTGTAGCAGTTCTGAAGCGAATGCCGTGAAGTGTTTCCTTCAGTTTAGAAATCGAGTTGAACTTACAAGGGCTTAAGTCAGGGGACTGCAGTCGGTCGTATAGCATTTAGCAGCCCCATCAGTCAAACAAATCAGTAACAGCTTGCATTGCACGTGCTTGAGCACTGTCCTACAAAATGATGGTTCTGCAGAAAGTGTCATCACTTTGTCTCTAAGCAAGTCGTAGGTTGTGTTCCAAAAGTGAACAGCATAGAGACAGAAGTGATGACACTTTCTGCTGGACCTGACCATCATTTGGCAGGGCAATGCTCAAGCACATACAGTGCAAGCTGTTACTGATTTATTTGTCTGATGGGGCTGCTAAGCGCTATACAACCTAATGCACTCCCTTGACTTAAACCCTCGTGAGCTCAGCTCGATTTCTAAACTGAAGGAAACACTTCACAGCATTCGCTTCAGAACTGCTATAAATTCATCAGGCAATAGACCGCGCCGCTCGAACTGTCAACACAACTGGCACTGCTAAGAGCATGCTACGACTTCCACATTGCTAGCAACGGGTTATACACAATGCTGGTGACTACTTGGAAAGTCAGTAAAACTTTGAAAGATGTATCTGTTTTGTACAAGCTGTAAATAAATAAGTGGTGCTATTAAAGTTTCAACCCTCGTACGTAAGAGAGATACAAAGACTACCGACGCCGCGTTAAACATAGCGATTCCGATGAATTTATTGTTGCCGAACACAACGTCACGAACAAACATAAACGATAAATTATGAAACGGAAATCTTATCCCAAGCATCCCCCTCTACTGGTATTCTGTCAGCAAAGCAGTTGTTGACACAAGACCTTACAACAAAGCTTTAAAAGAAAAACTGAAGTCGTAGACCGGGTGTTATGTATAACTCATTAAAATTTCAGCTCTGTTTAGTTATTAATTACAGAGAAATTTAAAATTCATCCAAAAAAATTGTTAGTTTTTATCCACAAAATGGGACAGAGCACTGCAGTCTTGGTCTTTGCACCATTTGAGACAAACTTGGATAAAGAAGGAAAACTATGTAACAAGTTCACCCGCTTAACATTGTCTTATTTTAGCAAAGCCACCCAACACAATGTTTGTTGTGTATCTCATAAATAACGTTTAAAGGTACTTATAAAAAACTAATACTTTGATAAGTCCCCTGGAAAAGTTACTGCGTCAGGGAATCGTGCTGAGTTTTACTATCGCTTTCGACAGTTCATATTATATCGTCGGTGTCAATGAATGACTGTTCCAGTGCCACAGTGTATTTGTAGTCTCCTGGAAATTTCTTATAAAAGACACCTTCATAGCCTTCTTCTTGATACGTTGAAATTTTGACCATAATGCTAAGGCATGAGTTTTTAGTTTTTCCCAGCACTCTTACTACAGTGAAATCATTTCGTAATAGAGAAATTTGATTCTTTCCTGAAATCAAAGGTTCTTTTTCTTCTTATTCTTCCTACACTTCTTCTCCAAACTCATGTCCATATTTCTATCTGACCAACTTTCATGATGTAGAGATCTAAATCTGACTGTGAAGATTAATGAACTGGCTGTCTGATCGTTTATTTTCCGTGCTTTCCCATCGATGTTATGAAACATAGCTTAAGTCGTATTGTATGTATGGCAAGCTTTTTTTCTTTCTTTGACTCATCTTTCTTTCTGTGATGCAAACTCTTCTCTGCTCATGCATTCTTTCCGATTCGTTCTTTGTTGGGTGCCGATGTTATAAGCACACATTTCAATGCTTTGTCAGAATGTTTCCCCTAAATCTTTATTTTAGTCAACGGGATAATACCTTTCGTGGGCGATAATCTCATTGCGTGTTTGTTGAACGTCATCTTTTGCGAGTGTTATTATCGAAGAATTTTCGTCACTTCGATGGAGTCGCGGGGACTTACCCCAAACCACCTGAGTGTATTTGCCAAGTTTCGCCATTTTCTGACAAACGTGCCATTGTTTATTTTGGGGACCATTTGGATCAATTATTTCCACGCGAAAATGAGGCTTAAATGCAGCAGTCCCAACGAGTAGTTCGCTGTTTCTTCTTTTCAAACGCTACGTTATACAATGTTCAAGTAAAACAGCAAAGAAATAACATGGTAATAGTAAAAACCAATCTTACCTCATTTTGAAACCTATGGAGTGACCTGCTGGGACGAACGTTTGTGAAACAATAAGTCACAATGACATACACCTGGTGGTGAGCTCCTGATTCGAAGGCAGTCAATTCACAAACTCGGGGCAGAATTTTATCCTGCTTGCAGATACATCCTACGTACCTCATCACACAGCGTACGGCTACCCCCTGATTATAACGAAAGGGGAGTCGTCCAAAGCCTGAGGCTAAATACAGGGCTGAAGCGGAAAGAAGTCGTAGAAGTGCTTATTCACAAATATACCCGCTGTTCACGTGCTTCGTTAAATGACAGCTTACCAAACAAGGCTGTTACTGACACTCAAACGAAATATAGCTATGATGTCTCTAATTTATGAATCTTTTTCATCAGTATATTTCGATATAAGGAGCAGAGGCTTGAGAGGATAACCGGACAATAAAGAGAGCTGACTTGCGAGAGGCACTGCCACTAAAGCCGAACAGGCAACTATGGCCACTGCCGAAGGACATGCGTCGTACACCGAATCCACGCCGCCGCAAGGAGACACTACCAGCCGAATTTGTACCATATTCATAGTGGTGGTCGTAACATATTTATTCTGTCAAATTAATCTGGCAATCTAATTATGTCATAGTGTTTGGCGCCCCCAAATCCTGTAATTTATTATGGATATTCCACGCATATGGACAAATTAAATTATAGTTATTAAAATATGTCAAAATACTAATAACTTAACCACTGCATAAATAATGCCCGACACGGGATTTCATTCACAACAAGATCGATATTAACAGCTACTTTCGGTGGTTGCGATATCGATCAATGCGAAAACATTCTAGGCGTTACAGTCCGGCGCCATCTGACGGCATTTCCATGTTGTAAACACTGAAGGAGGCTAGTGGTGAAACTGATAGAAGACTGATTTTGAAGAATAAATTGTTTGAATGAGGTAAGATTGAATATATGAATCGTAATAGTAACTGAATATTCATCTACAACAGTCTTTTTCAAGTTAGTTAGGAAGAACCGTGAATAATGAGCAATTTGAATATCACGGAATGTTACGAGAATGCCGCGCATTACTGGCATATGGCAACTAGTTTCTTAGTAGTGCGACCATCTATAAAAGTAAAATATCGGAGAAATGTTAAGCAATCTCGTGTGAAGTACCTAAATTAAAAAAAAAAATCGATATCGGAAAAATGTTAAACTATCTCGTGTGAAGCAGCTAAATGAGTGGAACGTTCTTAACACGAACTAGATGAAAGAAAATGACATGCAACTAAGTCGGATGTTCGACCAGAAACACCGATCAGGATCTATTAATTTGATGTATGTGAAATGAAATAGTTTTTAAATTTCGTATCTTTTATTATTTCAGAACAAATGTTTAATATAATTTAGTAAATGTATAAGATTGTGTGGGCCAGGTTATGTAGGTATTCGTTTCAATTCAATAGCTACCTGTCTATCTGATGCAATGAACCGCTTCACTAGACCGATTCTCATAGATCTGAATGAAGACTTTTATTCAGTAATATATAGGAGGGTAGGGTGGAAGGCGGGGGGTTTACATACACTAAGCCAAAGAAACTGGTACAGCTGTGTAATATCGTGTAGGTTCCCGCAAGCACGCAGATGTGGCGCAACACTTGGCATGGACTATAGTAATGTCTGAAGTAGTGCTGAAGGTAAGTGAAACCATGAATCCGGCAGGGCTGTCCCCTAATCTGTAAAATTAAGAGAGATGGAGATCTCTTCTGAGCAGCACGTTACAAGGCATCCCAGATATGCTCAATAATGTTCATGTCCGGGGAGTTTGGTGGCCAGTGAAAGTGTTCCTGGTGCCACTCTGTAGCAAATCTGAACATGTGGGGTGTCACATTGCCCCGTTGGAATGGCCCAAGTCCATCGGAATGCACAATAGAGATGCATGGATGCGGATGACCAGACAGGGTGCTTACGCACGTGAGTCGTATCTAGACGTACCAGGGGACCCAATATTACTCCAACTGCACACGCTCTACCCCATTACAGAGCTTCCACCAGCTTGATCAGTATCCTGCAGATACACGTCCATCTGCTCGATACAATTTGAAACGAGACTCGTCCGAACAGGCAACATGTGTCCGGTCATCTGCAGTCCAGACGAGGCGTAAAGAAAGCTTCGTGTGGTGCAGTCAGTCATCTAGGGCAGACGAGTGGGCATTCGGCTGCGAAAGCCTATTTCGATGATGTGTCGTTGGATGACTCGCACGCTGAATCTTATTGATGTCCCAGCATTGAAATCTACAGCAATTTGCGGAAGGGTTGCTTTTATATGACGTTGAACGATTTTCCTAAGTTATTGTTGGTCCCGATCTTGTAGGATCATTTTTCCGGCTGCAGTGATGTCAGATATTTGATGTTTTAACTCAGATGGGCATACTGGAAAAGTCCTCACTTCACTGCTACCTCGGAGGGCTGTCCCATCGCTAATGCAGCGACTATAAGAAGAAGTTTAAAGTTACTTAAATCATAATAACCTGCCATTGTAACAGCACTTAACCAGACACATGTTGTTTTATGTAGGCGCTGCCGATCGCAGTGCTGTATTCAGCCTGTTTACATGTCCCTGTATTTAAAATCGCATGACTATACCCGTTTGTTTCGCGCTCTAGTGTATAGCAATCCCAGTATCCTATATGAGTTTCGATTGATAATTTTTATGGCTGTTAAAAATTTGTAACTTATTATTTTAAATTCAAGATATCCTATTTTGTATAATTATATGTACTTTTAATGCTGTCAAAATATGTGGCGTAATGAATCAAGAGTGTGAGCGAAAAATGAATAACGAAATTGTAAGTGATTACGTATGTATACTGTGCTGTATGGTATATCTACACAACAGAGTCCATAAATTCGCTTTGTTTAGTTCAAGTGGCCCCACCTTTCACATTCCCGTCGCGTTAGTTGGTTTAAGTTAGATTAAGTAGTGTGTAACCCTAGGGAATTTTGACCCCAGCAGTTTGATCCAATAGGAACTTACCAAAAATAAAAGAATTTCTCATTCCCTTCACTGTGTGATCACACAGTCTGAAAACATGACGAAGATACTGTGGTGGCATTGGTATCTGAAATTAATTCTTGGTTTCCAGAGGTGTGTAGCACCAGATGTCTATGTACAGATCACTCAGTCCCCATGAATTATGTGCCAGAGATTTTTGGGAACGGATAGCGTTCAAGACGCTTTGGATCATACTGAGATCATTTTAATATGATGGCCAGTATTAACGCACGTTCTCTATCGCGGTCACAAATTCATCGTACCACGATTCAGGCCCTGCGACAGGGACAAGTTATCGGTCTGGAAGATGCCTTCGTTTCCGGGGAAGACACCAGGCGTGAAGGGACACATGTGCTCCGCAGTAACCTTTACTTACTCCATAGTTGCAATTGGGCCTTCGATTATTACAACATGTCCCTCGGAAGCTCGGGAGATTGTGCTGCATGGAATAATATTACTCCCAGTGTCCACTGTTGGTGATGTGGTGTGTATTCTGAGGAGGAGTAAGTCTGGTAGATGACGTATTCTGGCACAACTAACTGCCTGGTGTAACAGTGAACGTGATTCATCCGACCACTGAGAGATACGTCTACACTGGTTAGAATCCCGATGATCTCGTGAGCACTGCAGTCGTATTTTACTTTATCGTTGGGTCAAAATAGGAATTGGCAGATGTCAGCTGCTTGGGAGCCGCACGTTCAACAATATATGCTGAAAGGTGTGCTGCACTCTTATCAGAATCGCTCTTTATGCTGCTTTGCAGAGTCAACAAACCCCAACTTCCACGTTCGGCGATGAGGGATGGGTGACTAACAACTCGTTGTTTACCTGTGGTTTCACCGTCCTTCAGCCACTTTGCAGTTTACAGCTGTAGCAAACGAACGACCTATCACTTTCGCAGTTCCCGGAATGCCCATTCCCAGGTACTGGGCCATAGCTATCCATATACTGCCAGAATCACTTCAGTTAGTACATTTCCCCATTTGCGGCCCGTACAAGTATTAGAAAATTCCCCGTTGTTATCTGCTTGCCTTCTATATTTTCTGTATCGTGTGACATGCCCACAACGGCACGAACGAACGAACCGGGCTTCAGCAGGTGCCCCCCAACCCCTGGTTGCCGGAGTCCTAGTAGGCTTGCCCTACTTTGCCTCCAAGTCTTCTCCTATTTGGTGTGGTTTATTCTTCTCTGTTTATTTGTGTCTTCTTGTGGCCCTTCTCAGGTTGGTGAAACTTCTTGACGTCTGCACTGTAGACACTGGGTGGGCCCATGACAGGCCGTCTTCGCTGCTCCCGGCGCGGACGGCGTAGGGAGCGCCTTATTTCGACGGCTGCTGAGCAGCCGTCGGTGCGGCGGTCACCACTGCTTCCGCAACTCTCTGCAGCGTGTCGGCGAGGTGTGTTACCTACGCTTCATGCCGCCTCGCAGTGGTAGAGGCCTCAGTATCGTGTTTCATCAGTGTATCTAAAGACAACAGAACAAACCCACTGTACCAGCGCAAAGTATCAACCATGCAGTTTGGGAAACTGTATTGAGACATAGCAAACAGGAACGTATCAAAAAAGTTATGTTGTAAGTTGTGTAGCTAATTAATTTTCTGATTTATTTGGTCTGTAGCTGACACCGACTATGCCGCTCACATTGATCGTTTGCTGTTTCATTCTTCACTACAAGAATTAATGAACAGGTCTTTCCATTAATGAGTAAAAGGATATCAGTATAGTGGTTCGAAAATGTATTCATTGCATGAATACTGATCACTGTGCGCTACACGTACAGTAAGCGAATAATGTTGTGAGGGACGGAAAAAGGCAGTGAGCTGTGGTAGCACTGTTAGAATGCAGCAACGAAAGCGAGGTGTGGAGCATCACAGACTAAAACGAAACTGAGACCTACTGGCTAACAAATGCTAAATGAAGACAAAATAAACTAAGGGGAGCAGTGCTAGACGTTATCAGTGGATTCGAAAGAGAAATTCTGTCGACCAATATGGCAAAGTAATCAGACAATGATTTCAGTGTCGGTTCCACTACACTCCCTGTACAGGAAATGTTATCGGTAACAGAAATTAGTGTACGGATTCTGGCATAACTATTTTAGCAAAAAATCAAACTTAGATTTCCGTTATCAAGGTTTCGTTTTTCATTATAACATCATAATTATAATATGTATAGGATGGTAAAATATTGCTTGTGGGTGTTCCCAACTGTGAAGCGAAACACCTAACTATTCTAAGGCTCTCTAATAGTACGATGCTTGATGACCATGTCTAGGGGTCGATGAAATAGAAACAAATAAAGTAAAACTGGGGCAAGAGGTATCAATTAAGAGAAAATGCACAGTTAAAATAAACAATTAATGGATCGGGGTCGCTAACGAGCAATCAGAAAGAGGTACACACTTACAAATATTCTATAACTTCAGGGTATAAAACATCTACAGTGGCAAAGTACCAAGAATTGCAGGTAGTATGTAACATCTTTGTAAGTCCTGTATGAATTTGCTGAGCGATGTTACTGGCATCAAGGAACGCCCTTATGTAGAGAGTATGGGTATGCTATGGTGGAGGGTGGTTGATCAGGATGTCATACGCTGCTCGTAGGTAGGAGTGTACCTTCATCAGTTTATTAAAAGCTAATGCCCTCATCTAGCTGAGACCTGAAAATGCACTTCGACCAAAGGTCTCGCTGATAGTAAAGCAGTATGGAAGGACACCGCTACTGCTAGGTTCAGAACCGTCCAAGCGTGGCTCGATCTTCAATTGTCTACAATCGTGACCAGTGGCTCTGGAGCTTCGGAGCTGTGCAGCAGGCTCCCACTGCCATAGGCGCAGACCTCAAGGGACCAAACCCTCGAAGATCCGCTGGTGGACACCAATTGATGATAGGGTTCACTTCACTGACTTGTGGCTCGATGGGCTACAGTTCGGCCCTCAGTCTATCAAGTGACAGCTGGATAGCCTTGAGAAGCGCTAGTAAATAGCCTGTATCAGTACGGGGACGAAGAGATGATTGTTCTCTTTATGCAAACAAAATGGCAACTTGACCGGCAGTATTTCTGAAAACAAACTGGTGTCATTTATGTCCGAAGTATGAAGAATTTTAGAATGTATGCATTTAGTTATGTTTAGACAAGTCGACTTTGTGACCAAATACTTTCAACCTAAGCATAATTACCATAATTAACGATTATTTTCATCATGACATGGGCAGCAGCAACCGGTACAAAACTGTCTGGAATGAAAAACAGCCCACAGTTGCAGTACATTATGGTTAATCTAAACCTTGACCATGGTTTGAAATAAACATAATTTAATGCAACTGTGGGCTGTCCATACCGGTTGCTGTTGTCACTGCCATGATGAAAATAATGAAATATGTACCTGAACAGGTAGTGAAGGCAGCATATAGGTATAGGGACACGTCTTTAAAAATTATGTAAACCAGACTTCTCAATAAGACTATATTATTATAGCAGACATCATTGTCAAAGTTTAAAATAAACGTAATTTAGAGCAACAGCTTGTTTATTCGCTTTCTCGTTTAATAATTGGTACATTCTCTTGAAACTATATCATGTGAGGTAGCGATTTAACTCGAATTGTTTCAGGAATTCAGTGTCAGGTGTGTTATTTGTTTGACACCTTACAATTTAAGTTATGTCTTATCTTATGTAATCTTAACTACTATAATTTATGATCGAAAATTACCACCTCATCTCCCCCACTCCTCTAGGCCGATTGGATAATGTATAAATATCTGGTCGGCCTCAGCTGGCTTTGTTAATATAAATTATGAATCAAAAGTCGTCAGACAGGTTGACACTACAGCTGATGTGTAATATTTGTAGTTCTTTATTTACAGTTAGCACCAGAGTATGGTGGCCTATCTTAATTTCTGGGAGCACTCCAATGTGTGACAACCTATCATTGTCATTTTCACTTTTTGAGCTGCTTGTTACAATATGGCCAATTTACTCTCAGAATTACAATATTTCAAGAAGACACACATAAATGAAACACTTTAATATATATAACAGTTATTACCACAGTGCGTTTTAAGAACAATTACACTAAAATCACAATAATTTAATGTTTACTAATGAACTCAGTGCAACAAGCACGATTATGTTGTGTTCAGATCTAAGGAAACTTGTCTCTGCATTATTTGTGAGTTGAATGCAATGATGTAACTGTCAGAGTGCCTTAGAGGAGTCTGACATTATGATCGTACAACAGACTTGTAAATTATGATGAAAAATCTATTTAGGAACATTTCTACAATGACGTAAGTACTTTTCTAAATTACGCTGTAAATAAGCTGCCATTTAATTTTAATACAACAGTAAATAAGTACAGACAGATGACAGTAAAACTATAGCTCACCTGTGTACACAAGTAAGAGAAGAAAGATTGTGCACATAGCTAGTACGAGATATTTCTTAACATAATTATTCCGGTGTAAATAAAAGTTAACATGCACACAGCTGAAGGTGTTACAATGGCCTTCTATGAGGTTAGGGATTTAAGGACACTTATTGGGTGGGGCAAGCACGTTTCTGCCACCACAATAGAGTTTGGATGAGGTTCATTTAAAATTGAATAAAGCTGGTGAATCCGGCAGAAGTAATCCCTTTTCATACACATGGGTCGAACAAGTATTTCCTGCTAAGACCTTACTGTGACGTAAGTACATAATTGTGTGTATACATGCATTTAAACAAAAATTTCGAAAAACATAAAAATAAAAATGAAGAAAGAACTCAAAGATCAACCTTTACGTACCATCTCTTGGCTATATTGAGAAATCAAAGCAATGAATTTACAGATTACAGAATGTTAATGTCAATATTATTAATAAAGCTGCTACAAGTAAAGTATTCAAGAAAGCTAAAAGGAGTGAGTATACAGATGATAAAATGTTAATTTAAATATTAATATTAAAACAATTATGTTAAAAGTGTTTCTGAAAACTTTAAAGTAATTGCAAGTAAAAATGGAGGACTCAGACCCCTTGAGTACATAAACCATACATAGCTCAATAATACAGAATCTGAGTTGTGTACAAAGGAGGCCACAGGTTGTGACACAGGGAACAGTGGCGAAAATAAATAATGAAGTGGTCACTAACCTTTTGCGATTTCGAAGAGCAAAATGTTGAAAACATCCAATTTCAGATTTTAAGTCACCCCCTCCTTCCTACTTCCAGTTATTGTCCGCAATAAACAATGTCATTTCTGAAGATTTGAAAGGAGTATGGTTACAATAAACATTTTTCGGTTCACTCATGTTGGAATTGATCTAATTAAATTTGAAGAGTGTTAATGCCGAATTTTGGTTGTTACCTTCAAATATTCTGACACATTTTTGTGTATCATATAGTCTTTTAAGTTTTTACATTAACAAATCTGAAATTACATTGTTCTCCAAAATACAGAAGTACGTCTGATCACATTAGAGACATTCTTACTACTACTCTACTCTGTGGTTGTAACCATACTCCAAAGGGTTTATGAGTTTCCTTGACAAATTAATTTCTAATCGTTTAGATTATTATTTCATAAATGAATCCAGAAATAAATATTGCAAATAGGACTAGATTGCGTAATTAAGAACAGAAAATTTAGAGTGTCCCAAATAATTAGTGATTTCAAACGTTTCTAAAAAAGATAATTTTGACTTTACAGTCTTGTACTTATCGACTGTAACATCGAAAATAAACTAATTCCTTTACATAAATTTTAGCTCGAAATATAACATTCATTGCATAAAACCATATTAAAGTTTCCTGAAAAGCAGCTGAGACAATACTGACCTGTTCCAAATTCAAAAACTAATACTGGTATCGACAACTACTGTTGAGGAAAAGTAATTCTGGAGGAGGATGTCCCGTTACAACATGCTGCAGCGTATGAAATCTTCAAGTAACCTAAAGCACTTCTTAGTTGTGGCCATAACTCACTTTAGAGATGTGAACACTGTGACGCACAATTGGCTATGAAGGGCAATGGTGAACAGTACTGAACACATCCACAGTTTGTCTGCTGTGACAGTAATTTGTTACTATTTAAAAGTACACGAGTGGCCAGTACAGCTATGAACTAACTGTAAACTGTTTCTAAAGCCTACTACACAACAGAGCTTTAAAACGTTTTGTATTGGTGATTCCGAAGTATACGGGCACTATTAAATGAAAGACCTAAGCCTACATAAATAAGAAACTGTTCATGCAATAAGGAAGATGAAAGGACACTAACTTTTAATACGTTCACTGACATTCAGTTAGAACTAATATCCCCAATAACACATACAATCAAATAAATGAGAACAGCCACCTAAAAACAAACATTGTAACGAAATGTAAAACAAATTGTCCATGTATCAGCATTGTTTTTTGTGTAGGTAAAACAGAGTGTACTGTAGAAAACTGACACTGCCATACAATTGTTCAGTGTATCCAATCCCGAACAGTGAGTCATTCAGTTTCCAGGAAAAGATCAACAGAGCAGTGCTGCCATCGATGGAACACAGCTTCGCAGCATCAGCAACAGATGTGACCAGACGACTATGCTGACACACTGACGTCACGGCACTACATATATCGAGACACTTATCATATGACAACGATTTTATAATGCCGACACTAAATTACAACATTAGAGCTCGTTGTATAATATAAATACCTGTGTAAATAAACACTGAAAACCAAATTTCACAATATAGTCTAGTCTAAGCAAGAATGCTGAATGGAACTGGCAAATAGGAGCAGAATGATATAGTTTGAAAAGTAATGCATTTGTTAAATACACTAGAAACGAATATGCAAATACAACAAAGAATATAAGGAAAAGTTGATCTACGTTGTTTCACAAACTGAAAACTAGAATCATGCGCCAGTTTTCAAACTGTAAAATTATTCTACTTCATTGGTTATTTTATGTAACTGTACCAATTATTGAAAAACTTTATAATGGAAAATTACTAATAACATGCGAGTCTAACTTTTCAGATTGGAGATCTTACAATTCGTTTTCCCTTATGGTGCGTGTGAATGGTTGAACAAAGTAAAACACCTGTTCAGACCAAAGATTAAATAATTCCTGTCATTCCGAGCGAACGAGGAAGTGTTTAGATCTACTGTACCAATGCCGTTTTCATCTAGTTATCAAAATAAATCTTGCGGACGAAGGGAAACGTTGCCAGTCAGTGAAAGGTTAGCGCCCCCTAGCAATTTAACCAATTTCAACTGAGTCCTAGAAGTGAAGTGTCGTTGGACCTTAGGTTCCACATCTTTGAAAAGATTTATAAATTTTAATTTCTTTAAAATTATTGCTTTGAAATAAATAATCTGTAAGAGTACCATGACATGACGTGTAAAATCGAGGATTAGCGAATGGATATTGGCGGTCATTCAGATTGTATACTAGAAATATTGAAGAACATTTGTATATCCTATAAAACTCACATCAGGTATTGTCTACGAACCTGTAGGAGGTACGTGTGATTGAGCTCTCTAATTTACCTGATTTATTGAGTAATAACTGTCATGCTGACATTAAAGTTGGCTACATTCATTGTAGAAACCATTTAGTAAGGGCATATTAATTTTATGGTATGAGTTTTCTGTTGCACATGTGTCAATAACACCACACACATTGTTCGAAGGCAGCACGAGGGAGAGCTTATAGCGTAGTATCGTTTAGATACTACATTCTAAAAAAGTCTAACTTCCATTTTATTATCTACGAAAGCCGAATTAATACTTGTGTGCCACTTTTATGTGTTAGTCAGTTTAACATTATCATGGTCAAATTGCTTACAAACAATGATGTTGTACAGTAACCGCCAGGGCCATATACATCAAAATAAATATAATAAGCAACGACGTACAAAAAAGAATGAAGGTGATACAATATAATAAGATAACAGAGTACTTATTGATGTATGTTACAGTAGTGACCGGAACAAATCATATAATTTGTAATGCATGTATCCCGAGGAAAACCTTTATTAAGGCACTGTATACTGTATTCTCTAGTAAATTATTTTTCTCACTGTATTATCGGCCCAGAAGTAAGAATTTCGTTGCAAACTCTCTCGGCAGAGGGAGCACAAACTGTTTCTACTTAGTGATGCGTCGAGTAAGGTTGGTCCTCTCCCTGCTCCCAAACACAAAACGAAAAATTGTGCCACTCTTAGAACATTTATGTGTAAGACAAATTTCCTACACATCGCGTAATCTTCAACCCTACACTCAGCTGGAACAGATTATTCTTGTGCTGTGCCTCGTAACGCCTCTGCTAAATTTTAAATCAAGCTTTAGGCTGTAATGACAGCATGACAGATCGAAGTCTTAGCACAATGAGTAAAGCTCTTTTGGGGTGCAGGCCGTTTCACTGTAGGGTACAGTGATTATAATGAAAGAAGATGAACTTCACACGCTTCGAAGACCTTATGTATACAATTTACATCTATAGTATATGTAATGAATCGCTTTTACGTGAGAAGGATAGTGATAGAAGAATAAAAAATACCATGACATCACCTAAATTTTAAATGGAAAGGAATTCTGATGTAGCTGACCAGATAAATTCTTATTTAGAATCAAATTGTATCTACGTTATGTATACGATAAATAAACAATATTTTCACATAAATCTATTACAGTCCGGTAAGTAAAAGATTGTCACGTGGAGAAACTGTGTGTCTGTACCAAAACATCTTGACCTTCTCTTAGTCTGCGATGTCCTTTTCAATTCAGAAATTTCTTTCTAAGAAGTACTTTGAAAGTAAATATTGCAGTCGTCGAGTGTCACATTCGATAGAATTAGCTTATGGAGACTGTACACTTCAAAAAATGTAACAGTCTCGTGAATAAAATGTATGGCTCTGCCGATAAATGTTAGCAGCTTAACGTGAAATTTTAAACAGGATAGATAACTTGACTTTTTTTGAGTTTCGTGAAGTTCAAGAATAATGTTTGGTTTTTAGAATAAGGGGAACTTTCCACGGATCTTATAATTTTGCAAATGCGCATTTTAAGTTACAGGGTTTCTACCTGTTGTTAATGCATTCAAATTTGGGTCAGAAATGAACAAAAGCTTTGATCTAAAATACTGGAGAAGACATAATCAGTGGTCTTGACACCAATATTTGAATATAAAATTTAAAGGGTTCGTGAATATTAAGTTAGAAAATGCAGAATTATTGTAGGCCCTGAACTAATATTGTTTACAAAACAGTTTGCTTTATGAGCAGACATGTTTTAGTATTGAGAAAGCTATGTAGCCTGCTACTTCTATTTACTTCAAAAAATTGTCTTCTTATCTGTGCCATAGTTTTTCAATTTTGCTGCTTGCTTTCGGCGAGTTTCGTACGTAAAGTGTGAGGGACGTCTTGTTAGTCGTTACCCATAACGCTGCTAGATTAACAAGTCTGATCATTAACTACATAGTGATGTCTCACCACTAACGGATAAGTAGCAGCCCGCAGCTTGTAAGCTCAGGTTACGTGAAAATCTCAAATGTATAATGTGATTTAGTCGTTAATTACCATTTTCATAGAATTTTAGCAAAATTACAGATGACTGAATGTCCTCAAGTAATAATTTCTACATAATATCGCACAGCTGGATTGTAAAACATCTAATTGACATTGAATTCATAACAGAGTGTGAAATTATCTAATGTGACGGACCAGAGGTTGTTCGTTAGAGACAGTATCTTTTTCTGGCTGCGTATATGTCTAACGGTAATTCACAAACATTCCTTCAGACAAAAAACTCAACAATAAAGTTCGCTGCCTCCAATGAAATATGGCCACTGTGACGTGACCCTCGTTTCGTGTTACACGAGCCTGTGCGCCATACATTGTTCACTTGTTCACTCATCATCTGCTACAGAAGCGTGGCTTTAAAAACCAGTTCGTAAAATGGTGACCTATGACTGCCGGTCAGTTGGCAGGCCGCAAAATCTCAGAAATGCGGTAGCTTGTTTGAGAACAAAGCCTACCTTGTTGCTGCTTCTTTGTTGAATGGACGTAGTAAGGACGTTTCTCGTGCGTATTTCGAGATGACCAGATACAACCTGCATTATCAAAGGAATTGACGAAGTTGTAGCCAGCTTCCAGAATTCGCGTTTCATTTACGTTGCGGAAATTTAGAGATGCGATAAGCTGTGGAAAATCGAACTCCTTTCTCGCGTCGTATTTTCATTCTGTTTGTTAAGGGAACATGAAACCATTTTCTGATACATTTGATTTCACAACATCATGTCAAACCATTATCCGGTTCCAGTTCAAACGTGCAAGTGCTACAACGTCTCTCTCTCGCTCGTAAACTCACGGTATCCAGCTTCGTAATACTGTTATATAATTTACTTTCGGGACGATGCAGAGCTGTGGTGTTGAACGTGACACAACTGACGCATTGTTTTCGTCCACTAGGGGTAATACTTCGTATTTTTGGCATTCTTCATTGTTCAATGCTGTACGTACTTGCGTTTCTCATGACTCTGACCACGTTGCCGTGTGCCATTAAGGTGGGTAAGAGAGACACCACATGACAGTTTAATTTTCACTGTCTGTACTTTTACAAAAAAATTCATAAAACTTTGTCACCACGACCAGGAAGGGTTCAGGATTCTCACTCATAGCAGTTGAGGCTGAAAACATAACTAAATTATTTTTTTTAGAAGTGTAATTTCATCAGTTTTTCACTTACCATTGGCGGCATTTGTTGCTATAAGTACACTCTTCGTAAGTAAGAAACATATTTTGATGAATATTGCACAGCATACTATCCATATTTAGAGATGTATGGAACTCTAGAGGTTTCCAAATGAATTAATACCTGTGGTAAAAATTAAGATAATTAATTTTAAATCTGAGGTTTTTGTAAACTTGTATTACCTCATTCTTTTCTTTCATAAATTAAGTAAATTCTAGTGTTTCATGCAAATGTAAATATGGTTCGTATGCTGTGCAAAATTCAACGAAAAATCTGTCTTACTAATGAAGAAAAGTGTACTTATAGCAACAAATGCAGCCAATGATAAGTGAAAAAATGATGAAGTTCACATGTAAAAAAAATTTGTCGACCACAATTAGCGCTGAACAGAGAGGTTGTGATGCGTGAAGACTCCGAAATTAAAAATCTATCTTCGGTCGCGATAGCAACGAAAAATCAACTACGCCGCCACTGGGAACTAAAAACAATGTTCCGAAAAAGTGTCAAGACATTTAACACGAGTATTACACGCTAGTAAGAGGATACGGAGGAGACGGGCTACTATAACAATGGCTTATAAAAGAGAATTGTCTTGCATCTACTTTACGTACCGAACTTCAACTAACATCATAATGTAACTGCATTTAACATGGCGTAGATCTCCGTTTCCGCTGCTTACTGAGAGTGCTTTGAAACAGAGCGAAATTGGATATGGGGCAGCGAAGATAGTGCCCGATGAAACGAAAAAGCCTGCCCTAACAGCCAGCAGGGACTCTGACATTCGAAAAGGGCAGGTAGGGTAAGGACCTTTCTCTGTTAAAGTGGGACTGCCACGCGAGCCCCGGAGTCCAGTGGTATTGTTCGTTTACGACTCGTTTCCAACCTAGCGGCTGAGCAGTGCCGAACGGAGCAACATTCATCAGCAGAAGAATGGTGTTCTGCTGTGTTCTGACGAGTGCCATCTTTAGATAACAATCTAGTGCTTTCGTAAAGAAACACGTCATGCCACAATGCAAGTGCCTAAACTCGAGCACAGTTACTAACTTTCTGTGAGCCTATGATGATCCTGTGGGATACGAAAACGTGCGACTGATAAAATGTCTTGTCACGCCAGGAAGACGGATAACAGAATGGGCTTTCTGGATAAGATGTGTGGATCGAAAAGTAATTGGTGTCTATAATGAAGAAGCAATCGTTCAACTGAAAAGCGTGAGCGTTAATTTTTCTACGAATTTTTCTTGTTTTCGATGTCAGAAATCGCGCTCGTAGCTTTGAATTTCTTAGACATGAGCTGTCACCCTCAAAAGAGATGCCACGCCATAAAGAGATTATCTTTGCTTTGCGAAGAGCGAGCCATTTTTATCTATTACTCGCAAACTGAGGAGAGGAGACAGTCAGCTGAGCCTTGGTGCTAAATGTGAGTGGTCGAGTACTGGTTTCGTAGCAGCAAGGGACAAACATTGGAGATCTTTAGAATATATCGTGAATCAGTAGAAAACATACTCTAGAGAGAAAAAGAACTGATTTTTTCATTGGTACAATAATACTTGTGAAGTATGAATTACAGGAAATGATTAAGTTTGTTTTATTTGCACCACCGGTTTGATAATACAACATTCTTGATTAGTCAGACATTCAGATCATGAATCTTTTTGCTCGTCTTTTTTTTTGCTAGTATTTATTTATCATTGAGAGAGAAGTGGATTTAAGAATTATATCTTGGAATTTTGTTTGAGAGATTATACATGTGAAGTTCAACTTTCGTAAATTCAATTTATGTAACTCATTTATAATTGCTATGTGCTTTCAGAGAAAGCTTAAGTATTTCTGAAGTTTGATTAAATATTATTAAGTCTAAAGATCTGAGATTGATATTGAGTTCAATGAATCAGAGTCATTTCCCACATCGCAAGGAATCAATTAATCTTTAGTTATTTAAAATCCATTATCCAAAATTTATGAGCCAAGAACGACAGCATCGTTTCTAGGGTACGCATTGCAACTCTGCGTACCACTGTAGTTAGATTTTGCAGCTCCGTTATCGGGTTGGGCTGTAGCTACTAGAGCAGTTTGCACCCACGTGAAGCAGGTTGTGTTGAGAACACATTCTTTCTTCAATTAAATGTAACAGGGAACAACTACACTCTAAAATTATTCAGTTTTCTATTATCAAAGTTCATATTCAGATTCTGTGGTCACAATTAAGAAATGATGTTCTCAGGGTTCTCGCAGTTAGATTTATCTCTGCAATCATGCAGTTGATTTTGTAAGCAACAGTTAAGCTATCTACAGATTTTGATCCTTTTTAACATTCACCCTCGATCGCAATAACCAATTTAAATAGATAACTTTCAATTTGCGAAATTCCGTCTAGGTTCGGGTGTTAGGAAACTTTGCGAGATATGTTTTCAAGTCGTCAGAAAAAGTACCCTGAACTCAATCGCTTTTTGTTTGTAGTATTGTTTTGGATTTGCTCTATGTATTAATCACTTGTGTTTTCTTACAGCTTATTGGGATACGGTCTGAAAATTTCTTTCTTTTGTTTTTGTGTTACTACTTTCTCTTTTCTATTGTAACTACCATCCCCAAAACACAGTGCACAGCAAGTCACGTACAGCCAGTATGCAAAATTCATGTGACGACAACACCTTAACTTCTGACGAACCATTTATTAATTCTACAGATAGTAATTCAGCTCGGTTATGCCTGAGGTAGATGCTGCCCTCCAAGACAGACAGATTACGAGGAAACCATTTATTAATTCTACAGATAGTAATTCAGCTCGGTTATGCCTGAGGTAGATGCTGCCCTCCAAGACAGACAGATTACGAGGAATATGTAAATTCCACAGATTTCGACTGACAATATTTTTTCGAACGTCAGTATTTCTTTTGATGACGAGACGCGAGGCCCGCAGTTAAAAGCCTTAGCTTCCACGCAGTCAGGAAGTATCACCACATACACACATTGCAAAATTTTTCCGAATAGTATTGAATAAAAAGACAGACGAACAATCACGTCATTGTACAACTGTTAGCACGAATTCTTTGCAGAAAAAAGGCACTGCAATTATGCCTCAGCTATTATTGCAAGAAAATAACAAAGCATTGACAAATCAGCTATCAAGTCACCTAGAAACAAAATGACAAGAACACAATAAAATACTTCAAACAATGTGACGACAGACGTGAAAATGTACTAGAAGAAAGTGCAAGAACACTAACACAATACACAGTTTTTCTCAGGGACTGACTAAGATTGATACCACATTGGAAGAAATTCAAGATTCCCGCCGAAAAGAGAAACTTTCAGTTACTGAAAAAATTAAAACATTATTTTTAATGCCGCGGTCGCAATCTAGCCGCGCAAATCACAAAACCGTTCGAAACAGGTACAGAATTTGAACACAGAAACAAATAAAAATGACACCAATACCAAACAACAATTTGAAACACGGAAAGCACAGATCGGCAAACATTCAGACAAAGTTGAGCAGATCGAAGTAAATCGCTCAACACACACTACGAATATTTTAAAGCAAGCGAAGAATGTCAGTCAGATCGATAAACTTTCAAAGAAACTTAAGCAAATATAAGTAAATCGCTCAGCACACACTACGAATATTTTAAAGAAACCGAAGAATTTCAGTTTTTAAAGCTTTTTAAGGAAGGACAGTTGACGGTAAAGAAGCAGAGCAAACAAGAAATCAGTATGTTACGCGCTAATGTAGCTGACATTGAAGAGCATTTGACTCTAGTAGTGAGGGCTATCAGGAACAAGAAAATGATTTCGTCTAAGAACAACATTTCGGCCGACTTAGACGTGAAAGAGTTAGAAAATTAACGCAAACATTCACGTACGTATTTTAATGGACATAACATCAATGAAATAACAAGACACGATGTCTTAGGCTACAAACATTTTTTAATAGTTACACATTTATAATTTTCCGCGATGGCGTCAATGATTTACAACCCTTAGATTGGATCCAGCAGTTAACTTTAGTTTTGACTCCAGCTTGTCCAGTGACATACAAATTTAAATTTATTTGCAGTCCCTTGGAAGGTGAATCTGCTATATGATTGCGATCCGTAGAAATACAATGCTTTTCTTAAGAGGAATTAGAAACGAATATCTTGCAGTACACTGGTCAGAGAGTAAACCGCGTGAAATTAAGGACAAACTCATCACTTCGCCAAATTTTAGAAATTCGCAGTTTGCAACAATAACACAGTTCTGCTAACATATGTTACAACAGAACCAACTTTTAATAGAACTGTTCAACCAATCTGATTTAGTCCCGCTTATTAATCTTCCAAGACGTTTACGCGTTTCTTTACTGACAGGACATCAGAAAGAAATCATAAATGCATTCCGTGAGATTCACAATTGCCTGAGATTCAAGAATCCACTATATGTACAAAAACAGTACCTTTCATCATATGAACCGCAATTAAATTTGGCAAATAGGCATATGGGACATTTCAGATCATTTACTGACAACAGAGAAGGGAATAACCAACACTTCCAAAGACAATATAACGGAATAACAATTTCACAGAACGATCGGCAACAAGATGCGAATTCTTATCAAAATAACCAGAACTCTCATAATTAGATAGGTCACATAAAACAATCATCCGCAGAAACTTTCCAAACAATAACAAGGTAGTAAATTTAGCATAACCGTAGGCAGCAAACATATAATCACAATTACCATGAAAACAGAACCACGACTTTCGAGAAAATGACAGATATTGAAGTAGGAGAAATGAAAATTACAGAAAAGAGGAAAAATTTTTTTTGAACGAAGCGGACAGTCGTTTTCACTCACTACAGGTTAATTCTAATTATGCGGAAGTGAGACGAACTTTACAAATAGTTGAAGTATCACAACCGACATCACAGCGACGCGACAATGGCGGACAATGGTAACTAGAGGAGAATGTTTGTTTCTCTGTTAAATAATCAGATAGCTGTGTAATTCTGTGTTAGAGAAATGCGGTACCGATATGTAAAGTTGTATAAGCCAATACCATATTAGCTAGGGCTCCTTGTGCTTGCCAAACACGTAAGTAGGTGTGTACCCACTGAGGATTAATGTAGTTATAACCTCAGATGTTACTGGTTACAGCAATCGAATGAAATGTGTCACGGAATAACTTTCTATCATTGTAATTCAAAAATCTTTAAAAATAAATGCTTTAAGTACCAAATTAATCACTCAAATATGTGTCCCTTAGCGCTAAATGTGCGTCTTGTCGCAACATGATCTCTGTCATTATTTAAGGGTAAAAAAAGGTGCCAAGTGTCGTAATTTCGTAATTATCGTCGTCCGAAAGCAAAGATCTGTGGATGTCAATGTACTTACCTCGTAATAAACAAAAGCGAAATGCTATGCATGTAGATATCGTAGTTATTACGTACAGTACCGTGATAAAGAAAGTACTACAATGTAACTTATTGTTGTGCTACGAAAAAGGCTGTCTCATTGTAGATACACCACAAAAGTTACTAATAAAAATTGTTTTACTCTCCATAAGAATTCAGAAAAACTGTGCAGATATAAGACACATGCAGCGCAAAAGCAATAATATAAATTGTGTCACTCATTAGTAACGTCATGATATAATCGTTTAGCTATCGAATAAACTAACTACTGTCTCATCTGGTGTCTATCAGAAAGCACTTTAAATCCACAATGTATTTTCAAGTAAACCAAAACATTGCATTAAAATCTCATCAGCAGTATATGCTCTAAATATGTAAGCCTTATATTCATTACATAATCGTGCAACTAACAAGCAAGAATGTAGACACACAATAACACTGTGTCGTTTATTCACTATAACAATGCATTCGTAATTACTGTGTAAATATGTTCCCAAGGTTCTAGACTTGATAGTTAACTTCAAATCATTGTTGCATTTTAACAGCTTCTAAGTGTGACAAAGAGTACTAATATGAATTGAAAAATTTTATAGCAAAGACTAAAAAAAAAACAGATTTTCTAGAATGAGATTTTCACTCTGCAGCGAAGTGTGCGCTGATATGAAACTTCCTGGCAGATTAAAACTGTGTGCCCGACCGAGATTCGAACTCGGAACCTTTGCCTTTCGCCGGCATGTGCTCTACCATCTGAACTACCGAAGCACGACTCACCCCCGGTCTCACAGCTTTACTTCTGCCAGTATCTCGCCCCCTACCTTCCAAACTTTACAGAAGCTCTCCTGCGAACCTTGCAGAACTAGCACTCCTGAAAGAAAGGATACTGCGGAGACATGGCTTAGCCACAGCCTGGGAGATGTTTCCAGAATGAGATTTTCACTCTGCAGCGGAGTGTGCGCTGATATGAAACTTTAAATTTAACTTCTGTAATAATAAGAGTTGCCAGTGTTAGAAAGGATCTGTAACATCGAGTCGATTAAATATCACTGATTTACTTGAAAAATATTAACCATGTATGACTGGTGAGGAATTCATTATTTTAACTCCCTTTTACTAATTCCTAATAGATGAATTAAAATAACAGTAGTTCTTCCATGGCAGCCCAAGGTTTTCTCGTTACGAGGTACATTTACTCTGCAATGAATAATTTTGTTTCGGTAGCAGTTATTTAAAGCTATCACTAATTGGCAGACAGACAGTACTAGTAGCAAGACAGTGGAACACTACAATAGTTTCAGATATACACCAAATATGGTTATTTAAACTTCGCATTTGGATAGACATTACGCCGCGATTTGGTTACTACTATCCGTTCGCTCAATATGGCACCGCGAGGCAGGACCGGTAATTTAATTAGCGTGTACTTAAGGGAACATCTTGTCGGTGATGAGAAGTTACTAGTTAATAATGTATGCAACAGTGTGGTGGTTTAAATACCAAATCTCTCCGCAGTTTCTGAGGAGATTACGACTTTTACCAATATCCGTTATCTGAGTCAGTGTATTCTGACAGGGCTGCGCGTGTCCATCTTTGTGGCAGAGTCATCAACAACCTAATTTCAACCCTAATCTTGAATCACTCTTCTGCGCCATGTGAACTAATCGAAAACACGTACGACGTATCAACCATTTTTACATTTGAAATTTAACCAGCGACATTTGCATGAAGAAAACGCCAGTATAGCTTATAAACTCCCAACGGAGTTAACGTTAACGATGTTCCAAGGTATTAATTTAATTTATTTAACAGAAAGAGAAAATACTTTTGATATGGTGCCATGTCAGCTCTTTATGACTGCACGCAGCTGGAACTTGTTTACGTATTGCCTTCTTCATAGAAGGTAGAATATAACAGATTTGGTGACACAGATAGGTGACGCCGCTCTCGTTGTGAAACTAAATAATAAGTTAAAGATTAGACGATTCCTGCAACTAAAATTGAGAAAACCTCAGCAAAGAGATCTGCCCCTATACTTCACGCTCTCTCGGAACCTATGTAGCGTCATGACGTATTGAAGTAATGTACTGGAATGTGAATGGAACTGTTTTTTTTTCTTCATTTTACATACCGCTAAATCACATCACACTACGTCGTAGCGATTCAGTGTTCCAGTACTTCCTCGCTACACATCCAGTTTATACGATATTGAAACTGCTTCTGATTCTATACGGTAAGACACAGAAGACAATTAAGCAATAGATTATACCTCTCCCGGATACATTGCTCCTCGCTTCTGAATCTGGGTATTCGCTTCATTCAAAGCTTCTGGAAGTCCTTAAGAACTTTAAAATGTTTCGTTATTTGAACTCGAAGCGCTTAGTGTAACAGTACAATATATGAATTAATAACTCACACGACGAATTCGTATCGTTATTTCAAGTGCTCGGGTGAATACGTAAGTAATTTCTAGGCAACGGTCCTCTACTGTTTAGGTAACATAGCATCGGTGTTAGCATTCCCTGTGAACAACATTAAAGAGCAATGCCAGTAGCTGCAGAGCTCTACACTGTTTAGAAACGTCGATAGGAATGGGTAAACGAGCAGTGCTGAAAAGATTTAAATAAATCATTGTATGTACCACAAAATAATGGTAATTTGCGACTGGGAGGAATCCAGCAGTATGTAATGTAAAAACGTGAATAGCTTATCAACTCCCAATAGATTTAACAGCTAACTACATTCCTAGATATTAATTCAATTTCCTGAAGCAACAGAAGACGATACAGAGCCACCTCTACTACATGTTACTCTACACAGCTGCCATCAGTTTCCAAAGCTTCTTCTTCTTCTTCACAGACGGAAGAAAGTTCCAACGACACGACTGTGCAATGATCACAGCGAACATGTTTGTACAACTGAGAAGGAAGGAGGTTAGTGACACTTACCATTGTGAAATTATGTGATTAATCTGTTAAGGTATGACAAACGTAAGTGAACTTCGTCAGAAACTCGGTAAAGTGGTTAGTCTCTACAAGTCAGGCACCTAACGTATGAACCTGTATGAAAAATTAAGACAAAGTGATCATTCACATGTTACACTGTACTAATTACGTGTTCCGAAATCATAACACGATCCGTCGTCAAACTTCAACTTGGCAGTATTTCTCCACTACATTCACAGTCATTTAAATGCTTGTACGATACTGTAACAGCAGATGGCTTTGTATGGTAAATAAATTGGTTACATTTAAGTGAATGGCTCATACCTCTTGCGGGTGCAATGCACATCACCTCTGAAGCTGGGCGTTAGCTTACTTCAAAGCTTCTAAAGCTCCGCAAGAATTTTAAAAAGTTTCCTTAGATATTCTTGAAACATAAACTCAGACGCTTCAACACTATAATCAACGCTGAAGGTTCTTTTACTGAATAACTCACAGAACGAATTCGTAT
Organism: Schistocerca serialis cubense; assembly: GCF_023864345.2. NCBI lineage: Eukaryota > Metazoa > Arthropoda > Insecta > Orthoptera > Acrididae > Schistocerca > Schistocerca serialis. Next base: position 735,531,884 of record NC_064643.1, on the reverse strand, counting down.
AGGCATTTCTAGTTCTCGAGAGAATATGGAAGTAATTGCTAGGCAACGTCCTCGACGGTTTAGGTGAAATAGCATTGTTGTTAGCATATCCTGTGATCAACATAAAATAGCAACACCACTAATAGCAATCGCAGCATATACAAAGCATAGTTTTATAGGAACGTCGATATCAATAGGTATTTAATAATATAAATATATGTCAGACGAAATAATCATGCCTTGCTATTGAAAGATATGTAGCAGTGTCTAAAGGATGAAACGCCCGAGTAGCTAATAAATTCACAAAGAATTTACCAATTAAAAATACTCCAAGCTCTTAATTCAATTTCTTTAATGAATAATAGGGTTATACTCCTTTGGTACGGTGGAAGGCAACTCAGTATGACACCACACAGTAGTCATCAGTATCCAAAACGTGTTAGTTTTCACAGACGGAAGAAAATTCCAGCAGCATGATCCTGTTATGACCGCAGACACTATATATGTGTAATTGACAAGCGAGAAGGATAGCTAATATTGTTGTCGTTGTGCAACTGAAAGCAATAGAGCCTGCTACAATTCTATCCGTCTGCTCTGACAAACGGCATCATTTTTGGAGTAAAGTGCATAGTTTACACGAGATACTACGACAACCACAGATAACATTTACTAAGAGCCAGATGACATATTTCAACACGGCGACAGCAATATAGACCATTACAATCAAAAACAAACATAAAACATTTTGACTAGGTGGTGCTGTACAGCTTTAATGAATGTTAGGAACCGCCATATGCAGCACACAGCGGTAACGGCATATTTTATTACAGACGATCGATTTCGGCCGAGAACCAGAAAATCATCTACTCCCAAAGCCATCTCTCCTATACGTTTGATTAATTAGAAGAGCAGTTAGCAGATGTGAAAAGCTCCATCATTGATATTATCTATATATATATCGAATATTAGGACAAGCGTTGTCGAGGTTAAATGGACGTAATGTTATGAATGTACAGCTAGTATCAATGACGGAACAATGTATATCTGATTACTGCGATTCCATTTACGCAGACGGATAGTTGAGGTGATTTTTGAACACGATGGTGGTCTGGTCCTATGCCGAAATCGATCGTTTCTAATAAAATATACCGACGGGTACTGTGTAACGCACTTCTTAACAAACAAAAACCCGTGGGAAGTATTTGAATCACCATATTAAATGAAATTATCGGAACAATCGCAGGAATGGGAGAGTTGTGGATGGGGACACACTAAGAAGGTTACTAAACCTAAGATCATTTAATAACTTCCCTAGAATAAACCGAATGAAAATATATAGGAAACACAAAATTGTATTCGAATAATTCGCTTGACCAATACAGATGAAATGAAGACAGTGGTACTAGACACCTCCATAAAACAACATAAATGGAAAGTAGCACATACAGACAATCCTCCGCAATGATGCAAACGAAAATAAAAAAAAACAAGCTTAATTGGAGCGTACGCTGTACCTATATAGCTTTCACAGATAGCTGTAACACATGCTCTACACATGTCTGTAACATAAACAGAAATGAACTGCAAAATTGCAGAACTGGAATCGAATCCTTTGCTAGACCTGTAGCTCAAAGAAAGACAGCAATATCACACACAGCTCCACAAAACGACATAATCGAAAAATATTGCGTAGGACCTTTTCCGTGATAAACCTAAAATTATAAAAAAATAACACACAAATGTTATCGCAGTATATACAAGACCTCTCACCCCCCATACACACATTCACACGCGCCCACACAGACACACATACACACACACACACACACACACACACACACGCACACACACACACACACACACACAGACGTGCGTGCGCGCGCTCACACACATACATACACACGAATCTCATTATACAAGGATGACTCACATGAATTTCTCCAGAATAAAGCGAACAAAAGAAACAAAACGACATACACATGAACAGTTGTTATCATATTTCGTGTGAACTCTATTCCTAAACCGAGGACAGATATACAAAACAACACCCACATAACATCAACTTCATCGAAAAATTATACAAATAAATTCCTTTAGAACAAACCGAAAGAAAAGAAGTACAAATAAATTGAATCACACTACAAACGGAAACAAGTAGCTCAAAAACCGAAAACAAATAATTTACCAATAAATACCAAAACCTCGATTTAATTCAGCTAAGCTAATTCTATCAACCACAAAAAAACTAACAATTATGCAGCGGTAAGAACAAATTGAGCCTCTTAGGAACAGTGGATTTCAAATGCGCAGCATCTCAAAGAGTAACATTCGAAAAACGGACAAATATTTGTAAATTAAAAAATTATGAATAACATTACCACCAGTAATGCAATGTCGTCAGGGCTAACCTCACTTTCGATGAACTTCCCACATTAAAAAAGAAGCTAATGAACTATAAGGTTCAAAAGATAATCATAATCACTAATCGTTTCACTCACAAAAAACTATCTACGCTCTGAATGTGCTGCCTACCCTTACCCTGGGAAATCGAATGATATGCAAAAAGAAACAGACAAATATTTCTCAGAAAACAGAATAAAAATATAATCGCTACTGGTTTCTCCATGGCAGTTTAATCTGTGGTCTCAGGTTCCATTCAAACCAAACCCTCGTATGTCGCAACGTATTTGAAATAACTGCATAGTTTACAGACATCACAGATTACACAGGTAAGTAACACACTCACAGGCTTACTTTGAATAACAGTCCGTTTACATCCAATTCAACATAAGGTCACGACGTCTCATAGGATATCATGGGTCAAAGCAAACGGGTGGAAAACGACAATGCGCTTAACACGTTTGCATTGAGGAACTAAGAAATTAGTTTGAGAATGCAAAGTGAAAGTGCATGAACTACGCCAAATAGAAGGTATAGAAATCCGTCTGAAAAATGAAGTACTTCATATTTTAATCTACATGAAAAATTGAAACAAAATGGTGTTTCACGTTGCATACTGTGAATAACATCAGGTTCTGTAATCACGTCACACTCTACCACATGTTTCAAGCTGATAGTATTTCTCAAATAAGTAGACAGACAATTAAAAGCTTCTACGATATTCTACCTACAGATGATTCCGAAAGGTGAATAGATAAGTGACAGATACGCGAATGGCTCATACCTCTAAGGGGTACAATGCTCCTCGCTCCTGAAGCTGGGTGTTCGCTTCGTTAGAAGCGTCTAAAGCCCGACAAGAACTTTAAAATACTTCGAAAGTTGTTCTCGAAACACAAAATTAATTCTACAACACTTGAATGAAAGCTGAAGCTTCCTTCACCCAATAACTCACACAGTGAATTCGTATAGGCACTTCTAGTACTCGAGAGAATACGGAAGTAATTGCTAGGCAACGGTCCTCGACGGTTCATGTGACAAGGCATTGTTGTTAGCATACCCTATGACCAACTTAGAGACAACAGAGCACAACATTTAATAGGAACGACGACAAAAATAGTTAAACGACCACTGAAATAAAATTTTTAATAAGTTAAATATATGTGGCAGCTTTTCAGATTATGGCATCGCTTCGAAGGGACGTCGCACGCTCGTGTCCTGGATCCCGTATTCACGTAATATGGTTAAATATTTTCACACGCTCAAAAATGATTTCTCTCAGTGCAGCGAAGATTAACAATTTTTCTATGTCCATTTGTGTAATACCACAAACACATTTTGTGGTGTATTACCTTCCTATACCTTTCGCTGAATCTCTACGTCATGAAGATGGAAGATTCGTCACTGAGACGGATCACATGAACAATAGGTAGTTTTATTCCACATACACTGACGGAAAAACGCTGAAACAACCCTGTCGCACCACTATGAGAATGCACATCATGTTTGCTTCAAGTACACACTGCAAATTTCGTGAGCGTTAGTTACCTTTGAGATTGAACGAGGTGAGTTGATGTTAGTTAAGAGACATTTATGAGCTCCACAACCAGTAAGAATGAGGCAGTGTAGTAAGGGTACGAAAAGCTGCATGTTCCTTCTGCTATATTGCGGTCTGAGGTGCTATTTCGTTTGACAGCACGAGCGCTCTTGTGATAATTCCATGAACCTTGACTGCTAAATTTTACGTCGCTCTGGTGATTCGAACTTTCATGCTGCCAGTCATGAGCAGTATTCCGCCCTGTGTTGTCCAATACGATAACGCTCTCTCACATACCGCTGTTATAACTCAAAGTGCTCTACAAAAGGTCGAAATGTTGCTTTGACCTGCTTGATCACCAAATCTGTCTCCAGTCGAGCAATATTGGAAGTCATCCGGCGACAATTCCAGCCTCATTCCACAAACAGGATCAACCGTCTGCGTATTGGCCGACAAATAGCTACCAATACCAAAAGCAATAGAAACCGCTAGAAACTGAGAAATGTAACAAATTTAGTTATTTGACTTACTACTGCTAACAAGAATAAGATGAGAGAGATGTCGACACGCAGTTAAGGTGATTTTGACATATCTTCCAGCTTATGTATCGCAGCACCACTGCCACAGCACTCGTAAACGCTTAACAGGGATGTGTGAACTAGTGAGGGCATCACATAAACATCTACGTCGACTGCTACAGCAAATGCTATGCAACTGCTAAATGTAGACAATATGTACATAGATGTGTAGAGCTTTCCAACTGCAATGAGACGCCGGGGAAATATAACGAGGTAATCCTGAAAAGCTAACGAAAAAAAAGGAACGTGTTTTCATCTGAAGCACTCTGTGCAGAGATTATTAACTCCAAAGATGATTCAGTTAAGTAAGTAAAGGGGGAAATATCTTAATGTAAGGCCAATTTCTAGAGAACATCGAAAATGTGAGTAGTTGATCATTATTCGCATTCACCCAACCTCAGTAGAATTACTGCTTCATCATGTAACGCCGTATTTAGAACCTTTCAGACTAAGAAATTATTGAAAACAGTAGTTGCCTACCCAGCTGATGCAAATCGTAACTGTAATTTCATAAGAACAGAAAAGCCTACCCGCCTACCGCAGTGGTGTATAGCAAAATGCTGCGGCTTGTCAAGCTCAAATTCTCCTGCGCAATGAGACGCTGGGCAAATACAACGAAGTAATTCTGAAAAGCCAACGAAAAAAAAAGGAAAGTGTTTTCATCTGAAACACTCTGTGGATAGTTTATTAACTCCAAAGCTAATTCAGTTAAGTAAGGAAAGGTGGAAATAACGTAAGCCCATTTCTAGAGAGCATATAAAATATGAATAGTTGATCATTATTCACGTTCACCAACCTCCGTAGAATTACAGCTTCATCGTGTAACGACTAATTTTGAACCTTTCAGACTAAGAAATTATTAGAAACGGTAGTTGCGTACACAGCTGATGCAAATCGTAACACTAATTGGATGTGAACAGGTAATTGTACGTGCCTACCACAGCGGTATATAACCAAATGTCACCGATTGTCAAGCCCCAATTCACCTACGCTCTCACCATTGCGAGCCTAAGCTTATCGTCCTATTTCCAGCGTATCCTTTCAAAGCAGATGTTCTACTACAAACTGCCGGCAGTGAAGTGCTTCAGTATCATCACAAAATACCTTCAATATTTCAATTTGAAAAATTCACAAGAGTTTTTAACTTTATTAATGTGCGACGGTCTGTTTCAATAACTAATAAAAGTGTAAATATTTTGATTCTCAGTTTACTCGGCAGTGCAGAGGGTAAGTGTCAGATTACAAATCATGGCGGTCCACGGTCCAAGTACCAGTCCGGGATTTGTCTAAAGACTTTTCTACACGTAAGTGTTCCTTCACGTTCGACAATGATTTGTTAATGTTAGTAATGCGAGGTCGAATTATGACTCGTATTCCCTGTTAAACTGCAGGGCCGCTTACAATAGACTGGATAAATGAGTTGAGAAGGCGCAGAGAGCAACGGGACCATGGCTTTCGAATCATTTTTCAGGTTGATGGCAGAATTATCGTTATATGTGTACATGACACAGATTTCCTTTGTGTCCTTGGGTAACATTATTAAATACTTTTGAGTGATAACCGAAATATATACTCCCACTAACCAACCCTTGCACCTCAGAGCAAATGAATAAAATTGCACTAAATAAATATCCCTAATTTCTGAAAATACGGATAAAATAATATAACTGTGTGATGCATTAGGTAATACCCTAGAAAAATATGAAAAATTAACTGCATATCCTGAGGTTTATACAACACTCACCCACTTTTGCTTTCCTCTGTCTCCTTGGTTAACATTATTAAATACTTTTGAGTGATAACCGAAATATATACTCCCACCAACCAACCCTTGCCCCTCAGAGCAAATGAATAAAACTGCACTAAATAAATATCCTTATTTTCTGAAAATACGGATAAAATAATGTAACTGCATGGTGCATTAGATAATACCCCGAAACATATGCAAAATTAACTGCGTGTCCTCAGGTTTATACAACACTCGCCCACTTTTTCACTTGTTAATTATATAAAACACAGATTAACGTTAACAAATAATAAAAATGAACTCATTACTGGTATAAAATGGACAGTTACTTGCTCCAATACATTTACAATGAGGAGGGAAGATAAAGAAGAAAGTGACAAGTGAATGGTGTCAGTAAAACCACGAATATTTATTTGACAAAGATGGTCGTTTTTCACTATATTTCGCTACATTTTAACTGGTATCATTTTTATGATTTTACATTTTAGGGCCAGATAATAGAATTTATGTAGTATCTTTTCCAAAAAGAAAGAAATTTCATTTAATCAAGAAAGTAAATAAAAAATACTGCTGTGCTTCTATACGTACCACACTACACATGCATATACACGGTGAAAAGTATTTAAACCGACAAACTCTGGGAGGTTGCAGGGGACATCAAAACAAATATTTATCCCTAAGGTCACTTTATCCTTCGAGGAGTATTTCAACCGAAAGAGGAAGATTTATGTGGCTGCAACTTAATTAAACCAACAAGCACTTATCAATTTTTTTATGACCAAGAGACAACACATTAACGCAACCCAATTTCACTTACAGTTGATTTTCAAAAATGCCTCTATTGACACGTAAACAAAGGTTACACCAAACGGTTTAAATGGCTCTGAGCACTATGGGACTTATTGTAACCACATGTGTTGTCTTATAGGGAGTGGGACGTTTTCCAGCAATTCTGGCAGAGCTCTGACGAGAACATTGTAATAGTGCCTGCCATTTAATGGCCTAGGTAGCAGATACGGCCCAATTAAACAGTCCCCAACAACACCGACCCACACATTAACGAAGAGCCGCACTTAATGAGCGCTAGTTAAGTGTGGCATGTGGGTTATCCTCACTCCAAACATGCGAATTGTGGATGTTGAAGACTTGATCATGCCTGAACGTTGCTTCATCGGTAAGCAACGCAAAGGATGGAAATGCAGGAGGCATTTCACACTGTTCCAGGTACTACTGCGAAAATGGTACTCTGGGTGGACAATCCACTGGTTCCAGGTTGTGGACTCGCTGTAAGTGAAATGGACGTAACAATTGCTTTCGAAGGACTGTTCTTACATTCGTCTGATTTGTCTCCATGTTAAGTGCAATTGCACGAGTGCTGATTGAAGGATCCCGCTCCACATGCTGCAAGACAGCTTCCTCAAATTGCAGTGTTCTTACCGTACGACGGCGTCCCTGTCCAGGTAATCTGCTAAATGACCCGGTCTCACGCAGACGTTGGTACACAGCAGCAAAGGTCGTATGATGCGGGATACGGCGATTAGGAAATTGTTATTGATAAACCCGCTGTGCAGCTCGTCCGTCGTGGTGCGCTTAGTAAACAGAGACAATGCACTACTACACTGGTGGACAGCAGTTGCCTACAACTGAAGAGCATGATACGCCCTCTAACAACTGAAGATCGTAATACGGCTTCTAACAACTTAAGAGCGTGATACGGCCTTCACCGGTTTAAATAATCCTCATAGGAAAAAAATGACATTAGGGAAAAAGATTTGTTTTGATGTCCCATAGAACCTCTCAGGGTTTGTCGGTTTACATATTTTTCACTCTGTATTATTGAGAGTGGGATTTCAATCCGGAAAGGACAGAGCAGTCACTGTAAGACTCAAAGTTTATTATTATGAACCATCAACATATGTTTCACTGAGATAAGTAAGTGAACATTGTATTCATGAAATCTAACTTTGTGTCAGGTAAGTGAGCACAATAAATGTATAACCACGAGAATAAGGCGTGGATATTGCAAGAACGGGATGTGGTTAAAAGCAACAAACAGGAAAAATTAGAACGAACACTAGCAAATCCATTAAAGTGCGTGACACAAGCAAGTGTATGGCTGAGAATGTTAAAATTGTGCAGTTAGGCCCTCATGGAAGTTAACTACAATAGACGTGGTGATTCTATTGATAGCTGATTCTTACCACTCTCATACAGCACGAATGCAGTAGGCAGCGGTGGTAACAGTTGAGTATAGCTTGACCTCTGCACTCGGAACTACAATGGAAACATCCATATGGGTGCAACTGTTATCTGGCGGCAAGTATTTTCATCTCAGTCGCCTGTCCATAAGTATTTCATTCTGCTAGCAATAAGTGTGAGCTATTTTAACCACCTGTAACTTTCTTGTTTGTACAAGTGGAGGAAAATCGCTGGCAAATTGCTGCGGACGCTGCGAGTTCCTTTCAGTAATGGTTTTGTACGTAAGTTAAACAAACTCGTACTCCTGCGGATTTTGTTATAATTAATCAATAATTACAACGTGTGGGGAGGAAGATAGCAGACTTCTCCCAGTCCATGACAGGATTCTGAAGCTAATGAATTGAAAGACTTACACGTAGGTACACACAAGAAAGAACGTGCTCTCCAGTCAGAAAATTCGTAACAAGTGTTTTAAACGAACATTCCTGCGTAGCACGTCTGCTGAGACAAACGGTTGTACTAACGGTCTGCCTTCTCTGAAATCTGGAGCTGGCTTAGGTTTCAACTTTACTGAAAGGACTCCTAACAGTGCCTCAAGGAAGACTGTTTTCTACGCAGATACCCACCTCACAGTTACACGGCGGGGGAAGTTAGGTCCAAGCGAATTCTGCATTATTTACCTGCTTTCAAGGGTAGTTTTAAGCACTGAACGAATATATTACTCTGCTTGATTCTTCGGGGTGCAATGTGTTTGTAATCTTACTTTCCGTGACAGGTGGGCAAAGTTAATTTCCAAAGACTTTTTATTGTACTGAAATAATCTTATGTCACACAGTAACAAGGTAAGTGCTTTATTCGTATATATTTTGTGGGAAACTAGAATCGTGTGGAGGATTATACACCTGAATGTTTGACACCACTGGTTGGAAAAATCGCTGTATATGAACCAAAACCCACGCCTCCTCTCCGTACCTTCCTATGACACGAGCACGGGATTCTCTTCGCATACCGCAACAGAGCTGTTCCTAGCGCAGCTGAGAATTGGCAACATCGTCACAAACATTTGGCAACAGTGTGACAGTGCAATCACTTCCGCGTATGGTACTGAATTGACTCGCTAAAGTCGCTTGATATTCCCTTTCCATTTGAATGACTATAATATAACCCTCATGTAAACTAAGACACTGAGACAGAAAATTCAATTTTTAGGCTAAAGGAATGCTATTCTTCAAATAAATGACAACTTTTATTTTCGTGATGAATTGTGAAGGTGGTTTGATGAACCCTCTGCAAGGCACTTAAATGTGATTTGCAGAGTATCCATGAAGATGTAGATGTTCACGATGCGTAATGAGGCTGAGCGACCAATACCATGATGAGAGTGGCGTGCTGGCAGCAGTGTGTCCGTAGCCCCGTGGTTCCGCCCGTGTCTCGTCTAGCAACGACAAGGATGTCCACGTACACAACCGACCATCCAGCAGTTGTCAACCGCAATTATGGAGGAATGAAACGCCCTACCACAAGAACTCCTTACCAAACTTGTAGCCAGGATGGGAGCAAGCCGCAGAGCACGCACTGCCACACGTGTTTACAAAACTCCGTATTAAGAACAATGTTCCACCTTTTGTCATGTCCAGACGACCATCATAAATCGCAGTGACTTGAGTGTAATTACTGACTTTTAGGAAAAATGTCATTTGTGTTTTTCTCAGTGCATATTCCTTTCATTTACGTTCTGTACTATAATGTAGCAGGTCTTTCTACCTATGGTCCTAGTTTCATCGAGCTATGTCCCTTGGCAGCGATACACTCGCATCATGCGACAGTTTCTTTAATCATTAAGCTTTGCTCACGAGAAAATTTCGCCTTAGAACGTCTAAGTGCCGTATGTTGTACTAACGCTATTTGGAATACATTATCGATTCGTCGTGCACCATCTAATACTTTGAAAGAGATGAACGTCTCATACCATCGAAAATGTTGAATCTGCAGATGATCTCTTCCTTTGAAGACTCCATAATTTTACCTGCCCTGATGTTCGAAGCTGGCTTTGTTTTCCAATAGCTTCGATTTCAAAATGTATTCATTTTGTAACGGGTTTTTGGTAATAATTTAGCTTAACTTGATTTCACTGATTATTAATGGCGATTAGAATAATACCGTATCAGGTAGACGGTTAAAAATCATCTTGACAAGATATTCTCGATTGTAGTGCTTTTAAAATTCCAGTAGTATATTGGTTGCTAGTTTCATGACCATGTTGTACCTTATAACAAGTTCAAATACGTGGAAAAACCTCGAAGTAATAAATTTTGTAATTAAAAAAAGAGTTTGTAGTACACAAAAATTACTGCCAACAACTTGAAGAGCTAGTACGAAAGTATACGAAACTTCTATTGTAGGACTGGCTACAGGCAGAAGTCTGAAGGAGTACGACGTTCTCCCCTACTGTATTCTTAATGATTTCATAGCTATTAATATTTGAAGAGATTTACATCTTTTTTTTTTAATTTCGTGGCAGATTTATCATATAAGCAGATTCTGATTCCTCCTCTTTTGGTTTCGAGTATCTTCAGAAATGCACACTCACACCACTTGTCACAAAAGCAGTCGTTCTTCCCACGCACAATTCGTGAATGGAACAGGGAAGGGGGGATCAGATAGTGGTACAATAAGTACCCCCCGCCACACACCGTAAAGTGGCTCGCGGAGTATAGATGTAGATGTAGATGTAGATATAAAACTAGTGTGGTTTGCAAGCCGACGTAATTCGCCATAATATTCGTCGTATATGCTTCATCCAACAGCCGTCACTTGGTAGCTTGGCGAATCGGAATGTAATGACAGGTGAAGCATAACGTGATGTAATGAGGTTAACCTGACGTAATTGAGTGGCGCAGCTGCCGTAATATAGGGTCAGATTCCGCCACGTAATTACTAGTCCATCATTGTTCATGCTACGAATGATAATTCCAAATTGAATGGAGCCCTTATCTCGTGCGTGCTATGTAATGTCAGTAAACACAGAAGTAGATGAAGGGAAATGTTTAGAATTCTGATCTATAGATTCCAGGAAGAGCATGAATAGTCAGCTGCACGCTGAGTTAGTAGTGGGGAAATGAAAGCTTTCCACAAACATACATTTTCGATCATTTTGCTACACCCGAGAACAATCAGGATAGCGTGAAATATAATTTACTGGAATAAGTTTATTTACTTCTTCAAAACGTGGCCCGCCTGAGTGGCCGAGCCGTACTAGGCCCTATAGTCTGGAACCGCGCGACCGCTACGGTCGCATGTTGGAATCCTGCATCGGGCATGGATGTGTGTGATATCCTTAGGTTAGTTAGGTTTAAGTATTTCTAAGTTCTAGGGGACTGATGACCTCAAAAGATAAGTCCCATACTGCTCAGAGCCATTTGAACCATTTCTCAAAACGTGAAAGCTATTTACCTTTTTTTTCATATGAAGAAATATTAAAATCCATTATATTCCGCACATGAAACAACTTCTATAAGTTTTATTGTATCCTTAGATGGTTGTGATGTCCAGAAACCCCTTTGTGCTTCTCCATTGCGTGTGTCTGCAACATCTCTGGTATCGTAAAGTTTGTCAGCTTCAGTGTTCCCATCTTTCCATCGCTATGACAGTGGTTGAAACCTCTCCATCATTCAGCCTCAGATTAGTTCCTACTGAGATTTAATGTTTGTTTTATCTGAACGCTGTTAATCGCATGTAATAATTACTGTGGTTATTTTACAATCATGCTGCTAATGAGGATTGTGTCAGGTGACACACGTAGATTTGAAGGAATATTGATCATAGTTGGCATGACTGGTGAATATTTTAGATTACCGTCGGAGTGTGACTTGAACAGCTTCCTACAAAACGTCTTGGAGGGCATGCATGTGTGTACGTGAGAAGCCATCTAGGTGCCAAGTACGTTTGCCACAAGTAACATTGACACAGTTGGAAGTAAGTCACCACTCCAAATTCAGCCAAGGCGCCAGCATGTGGCTCTACGACTTGTCAAAACGCTCTTTACGGTGAGGGTCAAGCCCACACACGTGATAAGAGACATACAGCTACGACTGTTGGGTGTAATTCGGCAATTAAGACGAACGCACGTAGATAAACTGTTCCGGAAATATCGTATGCTGCCACATCAGAGTGGGAAGAGGCTTTCCATGAGAGTGTAAGGGAAGCCATGGCCAGTATCAAATCAGTAATAGCGTAACGAGCAGTAGAGGAGAATGGTAGGGCAGTGGAGTGACTGAATATCCAGAAGAAATAACACTGATCAACAGCTACCGCTACTGATGGAGAAATGGGCTAACACTATTAAATGAATGGTAGTAGCATGAGCAGCTATCTTACAAGTGTCTTACATTTGTTTCATTGAACAGTATTGAAACTAAATAGCTTGTCTTTGTCTAAAAGAGCATTGCACCGGATTTTTCCTTACCTTTTGGGAAAAGTAGCAGTTTAGTATTCATCTCTTGTGAATTAAACCAAGTGGCAAGTAGCTATTGATTCGGTAGACAGCAGAACTAGGGGCCATGATTGCATTTGCGGTCAAACGAATTAATATTCTGACATTGCTTCATGCTAAGATAACATAGCTACACATTGATACAGGATGACAATTATTGAACAACATGAAAACAAAACGAAAATTTGCTACAAATTACGCATTACGCACAACTTATAAAACATGTAAACGTCACTAAGAATATTCATATACATGTTATGCTCAACATGCCTCCTCAATGGCTGCTTTCAGCTCAGAAATGGTTCTTTTATTATTGCTGTATACCTGTCTATACTATAGCCCCACAAAATGAAGTCGCATGTGTTGAGGTCCGGAGAATAAGGAGGCCAACCGAGGCCGATGCCAGTGGTCTCTGGGTACACCAGAACCAGAATGCAGACCCCAAAGTGCTCCTCCAACTCATCAAACACATTCCTGTCCCGATGGGGTGTTCCCTCCTGCAAAAACCACATCGTGTCGAAATCAGGGTCACTTTGGACAATGGGGATGAAATAATCTTCCAAAATCTTCACGTACCGTTCGGTAGTCACCGTGCCATCAAGGAAAATCGCTTCAATTTTTCCGCGACTGGACATTACACATCATGCAGTCACCCACCGAGGGTGAAGAGACCTCTCGATCGCGAAATGTGGGTTCCCAGTCTCCCAAAGGCGCCAATTTTGCTTATTGACGAACCCATCCAAAGAAAAGTGGGCCTAGTCGCTAAAGCAAACAACAAGACGTAGCCCGCGGCCAACCGAGCAGGTTGAACGTCCTAACGCAAACCGTTCAAAAGATATGACGATTTCATTTCATTTAGTTCAGCAGTTGTTCCCAGTATTTCTGTCACTTAAGCTACTGGTATGGTAACGTAGTCTTCTGTTTCCATACGGATTGGCTGTAGTAAATGCCGAAACCATCGGAATGCTTGATATTGGTGGCCATCCTCGATTCCAACCATCAGAGTGACTGATTTCAGCGTGTATTTTCATTCAAGAATTGTAACTCTCCTGCTGGCCACTACGCGGCTACTTGCGGAGTGGAAACAACAACCATAGTAACAGGATAAGTGTTCATTTTTTTTTTTTTTTGGTCTTATTGCGGCCCGCCACGAATTCCTCACCTACGCCAGCCTCTTCGCCTCAAGCAGCGCCGGCAACCTGCGTCCTCGATTATTTGCCCGTATATTCCAATCCCTGTCTTCCTCTACAGTTTTTGTCCTCCAGAGCTCCCTCTAGTACCGTTGAACTCATTCCCTGATGTCTCAACAAGTGTCCTATCCTCCTGTCCCTTTTCCTTACAGTTGTTTCCACACATCCATGTCGTCTCTGAATTTGCACAGAACTTCCTCGTTCCTTAAATTATCAGTTTAGCAAATTTTCAGTATCACCACATCTCTAATATTTCGTTCCTCCACTGTTCCGGTTTTCCCACCGTCAAGAGTTTCACTACCATACAACGCTGTGCGCCCAACATACATTCTCAGAAATTTCTTCTTCAAATTAAGACCTGTATTTGATAATAGTAAACTCTCTTGGCCAGGCATGCAGTTTTTGTCGGTGCTAGTCTGCTTTTGAAACAATACTTGCTCTGCCCCTCATTGTTTATTTTGCTGCGTAGGATTCCTTAACTTCGTCTACTTTGTGACCATCAATTGTGATGTTAAATTCATCGGTGTCCTCATTTCTGCTACTTCTCATTACTTTCGTCTTTCTCAGATCTACTCCCAGTCATGTTATGTATTCATTGGAGTGCTCACTCCATTCAGCTGATCGAGTAAGTGTTCTTCACTTTCAATCAGGACAGCTATGTCATTAGCGAATCGTATCAGTAAAAATCCTTTAACGTTGAATTTTATTTACACTCCTGGATCTTCCTTTTATTTCCATCATTGCCTCTTCAATGTACAGATTGAAGAGTGTGGTCGAAAGACTACATCCCTGTCTTACACACTTCTGTAATCTTCCTTCTCGATCGTCCACTCTTCTTATTTCATCCTATCTTCTGTACGTATTGTATATTGCCCGTCTCTACCTATAGCCTACCTCTATTTTTCTCAGATTTGGAACACGTTGCTCCATTGTACATTGTCGAACACATTTCCCAGGTCGGCATATCCTATGAACGTGTCTTAATTTTTTTTGTCTTACTTCATTTATAAACCTCAAAGGCAGAATAGGCTCTCTGGTTCGTTTACCTTTCCTAAAACCTAACTGACCGTCATCTAACATATCCCCATGTTTCTTTTCCATTCTTTTGTATATTACTACTGTTAGAAACTTGAATGCATGAGCTGTTAAACTAATTTTGTGATAATTTAGCTCTTACCGTTTCTTGCAGTCTTCAGAATTGTGTGAATGATGTTTTTCCGAAAGTCTGAAGGTATTCTACACATTGCTGCAGGGAGGGTTAGAATCGTTGTTCGCCTAAATCTCATTATGATTGTTCCTTTAAAAATTAATAATAAAATTTTCAGGTGGAAAACGGAGTCCTCATCTTCATTAAGAGTTCGGAAATCTGGTAAAAGTAGGTTTTATTTTCGTTGCTTAAAAACATGTCATCAGCCGACATTTAGCATTTAGCATAAAGTTCCCACTTTATGTCAGATTAAAGCAGTCAGAATTCTCCTAAATCCTTTCCGGAAACTGTCACGCGAATATACAGCTACTTCCTACACATAATTTTGATTTCTTACATAAGTCATTCAGTGGATTTCTTTCACAAAGATTGCTCACCGAATGTATTCTGTAGTAGATCACAGAACATCGCTACCCGGAATTTTCTATGTCCAACAAGTCACACGCGTATATCTCCTGAACAAAATATCCCACGACTCTCATGCATTTACAAATTGTTCGTAGCAACAAAAGGTACCATGAAAAATGCATCTGAACGCGACGGACCGAATATTTCTTCATCTTACACATCTTTCCGACGGACACATTTAACATGTCCTTCCTGTCTCTAAAGCTAGTCCACGACTCCCTCAATGCAGTTGATCAAAGTGCATATACTACTTCACTCTGATTGGTTGATCAAGTGAACAGCCAATCAGATCAATCTTTCAAGTTATATTCGCGCCTAAACTGTTCTAAGCCAATCACTATATCAGATTCATTGGCGTCACTTTCACAAGCAAATAATTACTATATTGTTTATTAATTCAAACTAAACGAAAATTAAACTTGAAATAACTTTAGGAATACGTTACTCTACAAATAACTATTCTCGCTGCCTTCTTATAAAAACAAGTACGCTTGGACATACGTCATCAGCAATGCAGGTACAAACATCTCTCCCATGCTATGACTGTGTAATGCAGTACGTAAAATTAATCTTGAAATTTAACGTATGTCCCATATACACATTCTCATTCACTCTCATTTATTCCCACAACGACATAAGACACAAATAATAATTGTGTCTGAATTTTATATTATGAAAATTAAAATTAAAGTTCTGGTACGAAAATCTCAATTAATCAATTCAGCTCATTTAGAGTTCTGTTTATGTTTTCAAATAATACCGAAAGATAGACTATTTTAGTTCCTAACTGAATTTAATTAACTAAGTGTCAGTTATAGCTATTTTATGTAATTTTCTCTAATTCTGAAAATACCCCAGCCAGGAAACTGAGATTTTGCAACGAGCTTACTTTCAATAACAAAAGGCTACATATTAAGTTATAATAAAATTGAATATTATTTAGTATCGTTTATTTAGATTCTTAGGGGCTTAAATTTTCTGTCGCTGGAACTGACACAAGTAGCTTTTCCCACGACCGTTCTAGCGACAGGTGCGAGTAAATCACGCCGAGATACAATTGGCTATCACCGCCACCAGCTCCAGAGCTACGAGCCATTACTGCATTAAAACGCTTTTTGCGGATTGCTTCGCAACGTTACACAGCCCCTAAGAATCCAAAACTTCTCCTGAGTGTGTTTTACGGTCCTTAGTCAACACTTGCTAATTAGGGAAGATTTCAAAAGCTACAAGAACACTGTCAAAAAAATGGTTTTTATCAACAGGAAACTTTTCCTAATGAATCAAATTGTTCAGGACACGTAACATCATAACATGATTTACCTATTTACATAAATTGTCTATGGCTAGGGCTGATGACATACACACTTTTTTATGAAAATAAAAATCGTCATTAGCTGAAAGAAAAACACATCTACTCTTGATAATTAAATGGACACCCCAGCTGCAAACGGGCGTTGATGTACTTCATTGGGGACGTGTTGAAAATGTGTGCCCCGACCGGGACTAGAACCTGGGATTTCCTAATTACATGGAAGACTCTCTATCCATCTGAGACACCGAGGGCACAGAGGATAGTGCGCCTGCAGGGCAAACATCTATTAGGCGCACTACGAATGTAGTGGTGTGGACATGTTGGGAATGTGGGTCTCAGGGGGGAGCGTGCAAGGGATAAGTCCCTGCAGTCGCGCTGTTCATCTGTGTCCTCGGTGGCTCAGATGAATAGAGCATCTGCCATGCAAGCAGGAGATCCCGGATTCGAGTCCCGCTCGGGGCACACATTTTCAACATGTCCCCAATGAAGTACATCAACGTCTCTTGGCAGTTAGGGTGTAGATTTAATTATCATTTCATTTCAAGCTGCATGGTCATCTATGGTAACTGTTCTTTCGGGAACAGGTACTACCGTCTTATACACATCTATTCCTCTTACAAGAATTCTTTACAAAATAATATTTTCTTGTTTAAAGAATAAGTTTTCCAAATCACGATTAATAATTTTTTAAACACAAATAATGAAAATTTTTACAAAAGTTCTTTAAATGTCAACTCTAATTTAAATCTAGTTTCTGTATTCCCCATTAAAATAACGCTAACTTTGTTTTACCTTTTCATGACATCCAAACACTTTACGTAAAGTCTAGTTGAAGCATTACGTCAGTTATAAACATCACGTTAATATTTTGACACTTTGGGGAGGTTCGTTAAAAAAAAAAAAAAAAAGCACTTACTTTTGCTCATCATTGGCATACAGCGTCCAGTTCGCTCTCAACCTTGGGTTCTCTCTCAGTCCCATATCAGGTTCATTAAAATTTTCGTAACTATAAAATACAGTACATCTCAGATTCCATTCTCCAACTTTGCATCCTAACCTAACACACATATCAAATATAGTCAACGATTATGTCTTCAAGTTTGCTTCTTAATTCAAAAGTTAAAAGAAAAACATTTTCCAAAAATACATTTCACTAAATTTTTTTCAAAATATTTATCTAAATTTTACACAAAATTCTTTTTCATGCAATTCATGCTCATTATCTATCCAATATTTCCTTACAGTTAACATTAATGAACTCCGTGAAAAATGAATGAACTGTTTCCCAAACTTTCAGCAGTACTCAAAATTGGCACTACTACTGAAATGTTTTTTTTTTTTTCAAACACTGTTAGTGATTAAGCAAGTTACCGCTACAAAATTGGCAGATTCCAAATTTGCTCTTTTTTAGCCCTCTTTCAGAAAAAAATTTACTGGAGGACTTTACACAAATAATCTAGTATACGCCAAAGAAATACAACATCGTTAAATATACTGAAAAATTATTTCTGCCACCCTCTGCAGCTCTGAAAAGCATCATTACACATTACATAAGGTAATACAAAATTATTGAGCACTGAAAAACATCCAGGCCACATCCAGCAGTTCTGCAACACCTCATATATACATTATATATGATTTTATAAAATCACTGAAATTACTCATGCCCACTTCAGTAGCTCAGAGGCACATCTTACCTGCTAATATTTACAGAGAATACATATTCTACAGAAAAGTCCTTATACAATTACCGAAAGTTATCCTTGCCAGCTTCTGTGGCTTTAGCAATACACATTAGACACATAATTTATAAAGAGCATACATACTTATCGCCAAAGAATACCAAAAGACCTCATGGAGAATACCGAAACTAACTTCAGCCAAATTCTGTGGCTCTTCAATTCTCGTACACAATATTCAAGAATAATATACCTCGCTCAAATTAATAAATACACTTAAGCTCATCTCTCTGTTGCTTTCAAGTCATCTCAAATACAAAACTTCATTTTACCTTTTAGGCAGCCAATCCTCTTTTGACTATGAACACATCACCTTTACAATAACATTTCTACCAGTTACATAAAACATAGGTAAAATTAGAAATCTTAAGCTCACATCTGTGACTTTCAAAACACACCACATTTTAGATCTTACTTCCTTGAATAGGCCCTCTCTGGCCTTAATCACATTTCTTACACTGCAACGTCTGTACACGTTACAAAAACTTTTCTATTACTCTTAATAATACTTTATAGTCACCTTAAAGTAATCTTTTCTGTCATTCATAGGCAATTCTCTTTCACTGATCAGTCACTTCTTAGTTTCTACTTGGGCACTACCTCTCTGTATACTTTGTATTGCTCCAATACAATATTTACTGATAGGGAAGAAGGGAAGACTATAGTCAAAGTTCTGCATGAAGATTAGTAAGATTGACAATACGAGAGGAATGGAATTAGTATTTGTCAGCAACTACAGGACGTAATATTCGTCAACACTTAGCACTGCATAGAGTGCAATGCCCTCTGAGGCTTCTTAGTTACTGATATTTAATGATCCTTCAATATGTATTTCTTTAAATTAATAATGTTTCTTAAGTCCAGTAATATGTGTGACATTACATATTCCAATCTGTAGGCATTTCCATGAGGTTTGGCTATGACTCTAAAAGGCCCCACGTACTCGTCAGTAAATTATTTAGTTTGAGACGTAAGTTTCTTAGACTTTTCTTTGGTTCTAACTAGCTCTAGGTCACCAATCTGGAAACTAGTTAAAATTACCCTGGTATCATGTCTCCCTTTCCTTTCCAAAGCCTTTTTCCTAATATTTTCTTTTTCTGCTCCACAGCTACCTCAGTAAGAGTCACAAATCCTGCTAGGTCAAAGAGGAGATCATTAGGTCTAACTCCACCCATTAATTCTAGTAGTGCAAAACCCATAGCTTCATGCTTCATTATTGTTAATCATTTCCTCAAAATACTCCAAGTAATTAGCCCAAGCAGAGGGCTTCATGTAACAGTATGTTCCATAGAGACCATTACGTTCTTTCAGGATCCTTTCACACGTTTCCCTGTGGAAATTAGGCCGAAATTTTAATGTGTTTCTCATCTTCAACCACTCCTAGAAATAAATTGCGGCCCATTGTCTGACAAAATTGCCTTTGGCACCCCAATGTTTACAAAATAGTTTTTTCCCAGTTTAGTCACTACTACTTTGGAATTGGTCTTCTAGATAGGTTAAAACCTTACATACTTTGAAACTGCATCTACTGAAACAAACACATAGTCAGAAAATCCCCTAGAAATGGGCAAAGGGCCGGAAACATCCACCGCTTCTAAATCTAGTTTGCCCTGAGGTTCCACAGAGTACATCTATCCCTGTATAACTCTATTATGTGCTCAAACCTTTTGACATCTGTCACAGTATTCTAGCCTCTTTCGCGCTCTACGCCACATGTTATCGAAAATTACTACTTCACTTAATTTAGGGATACACTTACAGGCTCCATAATGTCCATATTTCCCATGTGTGAAATCAATCAACAAATCTACATGTTCTTCCGTTAAAAAAATTCGCCAATCTTCATTTGTGTTCTTTCTGCATGTATACAGAATGTTGTCCTTGTATATCTGGTAATATGCAACTAACTATGGAAAATCAGGGTGGCCTATCCTGCTTTTTACTAATTTTAGATTATCGTCCTGGTTTTGTTCCCATCTGAGATTCTTACAGCTGGGCTTAATTGGTCCCTCTTCCTGCAGTTGAGTGACCGCCAGGAAAATTTCATCACAATCCCTGTTCCTTACTGGATCTACCCCCTGCTCTTGTTCCACTACGCTTCTAGAAAACGCAACTGCCACAATGTTCTGGGAACCCTTCATATACTTCATCTCATAATCAAACTGTTGTAAATACATAGACCACCTCCTCAGTCTACCGTGCTTGAGCTGACAAGTATCTAAATGTGTTAAAGTACTATGATCAGTGAAAATTATTTCTTTATGTCCCAGGAGGTATTGCTCAAATTTTTGCAGTCCGAAAATAACGGATAAAGCTTCCAGTTCGGAAATTGTATAATTTTTCTTTGCTTGTTGCAACGATCGACTTACCAATGTGATCGTTTTATGGACCTGCTCTTCTCCCACTGTTTCGATCTGGAATAATTCTACCCTCAGACCGTAACCAACTGCATCTGATCCCAGACAAAATGGTTTTGAAAAGTCAGGATGGTTCAAAAACCTGATTGTTCACTACTGCTTCCTTAAGTTCCTCGAATGCGATTTGATATTCGTGGGTCCACTTATAGGATACGTTTTCCTTTAAAAGTTCCCTCAGACAAGGTGCATTAATAACTGCCCAGACACAAATTTGCGATAAAACCCAAAACGTCCAAACATTCCTTTTAATTCTTTACGGGTGGTTGGTACAGTATAATCTCTAATAGCCTTTACTTTTCCTGGGTCAGGCACAATTCCTTCATCACTAACTAATTGTCCGAGGAATTTAATTTCTTTCTTAACAATTTCTGTTTTGTCCTATTTGAATTTCATTCACCCCGTTTTAGTGGCATCTAACACCTTGTCTAACAACAGGCAGTGCTCTTCTCAAGTGGGATTCGAAATTAATACATCGTCCACATAAACTGTAATTTTCCTTAACAAATGATCGCCTAAAACCTGGGACATCGCCCAAACAAATGCGCGAACACGGATATTCAAACCAAATGGAGCTACCTTATACTGGTAACATCTCCCTCAAACACGAAATCTGTGTGCTTACGAAATTCTTTAGCCAAAGGTACGTTCCAGAAGCCACACGTTACATCCATGGATGTGAAACATTTTGCTCCTTTAAATTTTTTTAATAACTCTTCTATTTTCTCAGGCCTATCGCTTTCTGGCAAGATAATTTTATTTAACCTTCTGGCATCCAAAACAAGCCTAATAGAGCCATCCTTCTTAGGTACAACAACCAATGGGTTATTATACACACTAATAGATTTTTCCATTACTCCCCATTCGAGCACGTTTTGTATCATTTCTCGAACTGCTTTCTTATGTACTTCCGGAACAGGAAATGGTTTACGGAAAAAATGTGTATCCTCTTTAACAGTCAAATAGCCCTCATAATTCCGAACTAGTCCCGGTTGGTCCGAAAACACTTCACAATGCTTGTTCAAAATTTGTCTCAAATCTTGATTTTGTATGTTCATCAAATCCATTAACTCACTTATCTTTTTCTCCATTCTGATCCGGACATTTTCCAATACAGAAGGATCCACTTCCTTCCTTTTCCCATATTCATTATAGCCCTCGATTACGTTTGTGGTCCTATAGTATCTTATTAGAATACCACTTTGTTCATTACCTACACATTGTCTTTTACTTATGAAGGGAAAAGCTACCGGATTTCATGTACTCTAATAATCACATCATTTGTCCCAAAATTAGCCCACCCTTCATATTTGTGTAAGAAATCGACACCTACGAACATTTCAACTGTGAGAGCATTAATAATCAAAAAATTTAATTCCATTTGTACCCCACTTACTGTGATTGGTAACAATATTTCCTGTTTATCCACATTCTTGGAGAGTGGACCACAATCTTCGGCCCACTCACAGGCACTATAAAAATTTGTTTACTCTTAGGGAGAGCATTCAGAAAATTCTGGGACACTGCACAAACTTCAGAACCAGTACCAGTTGAACAAGGTTCCTATTCTTAAAATACAGTGACTTCAATGATAGGTTGCCCAATATATTCCCTTCTGATTACAGACTCTGGCTCCGCTAGTAAATCATGCACTACTCCACGTTTGTCAAACCCTACCCTTTCAGTGGAGAGTACACATAACATAACTGGATCCACTTTTACTTCATTAATAGTGGCAACTTTTACTGTCCTGTCCACTATAAATAAATCGAAACATCTCTTTAACTTTTCATCCTCTGTACTCACTTTCGTCTCTGCAACCCTGTCCAAGGTATTCCCAGATTTATTTAAATCATCTCCTTCTCCTTCCTCTTCCGCCTCTTCTTCCTCACTCTCGGAAACTACTTGATTCGACCTATTCACAACCTCCTCTTGTATTTACATAGTGTTCATTCCACCGTGTATAGATGGCCTCTTGTTTGTTTCCCAGTACTGATTCACCCCCTCCTCCTGATCCTACTCTTCACTCTCTGTATTTAGTCCCTTCTTAATATGGTTCCTGCGATCTTGATTTGAGATTTTTTTTCAGAAAAACTACTGAAGTTACTGAATAACCAAACTGTTTTGCAGTGTCATTCTCCTCTATCATTCTATTTTCTATTATGCTACCCCATGAAGAATGTGCCTTCGTTACAAATGGCGTCGCTAGCGGGTTTTATCTGTACGATTTCAGCGTGCAAACGCCAGCGTCATTACAGACCGCTAACAGTTTTCCCCCTGTGTGGCGTCACTACCACTGACGTTTCTGTCACCTGTCGGGCCGCGCCTACCCGTTACGTCATCAGACTGCAATCAAAATATTGTACTCTGTCATTGAACTTGTTTTCAGCAGAGCCACCTCTCTCCCATATCTGTCTCTATAACTACAGGGTTATTACAAATGATTGAAGCGATTTCACAGCTCTACAATAACTTTATTATTTGAGATATTTTCACAATGCTTTGCACACACATACAAAAACTCAAAAAGTTTTTTTAGGCATTCAGAAATGTTCGATATGTGCCTCTTTAGTGATTCGGCAGACATCAAGCCGATAATCAAGTTCCTCCCACACTCAGCGCAGCATGTCCCCATCAATGAGTTCGAAAGCATCGTTGATGCGAGCTCGCAGTTCTGGCACGTTTCTTGGTAGAGGAGGTTTAAACACTGAATCTTTCACATAACCCCACAGAAAGAAATCGCAATGGGTAAAGTAGGGAGAGTGTGGAGGCCATGACATGAATTGCTGATCATGATCTCCACCACGACCGATCCATCGGTTTTCCAATCACCTGTTTAAGAAATGCCGAGCATCATGATGGGAGTGCGGTGGAGCACCATCCTGTTGAAAGATGAAGTCGGCGCTGTCGGTCTCCAGTTGTGACGTGAGCCTATTTTCCAGCATGTCCAGATACACGTGTCCTGTAACGTTTTATTTTTGCAGAAGAAAAAGGGGCCGTAAACTTTAAACCGTAAGATTGGACAAAAAACGTTAACTTTTGGTGAACTGCGAATTTGCTGCACGAATGCGTGAGGATTCTCTACCGCCCAGATTCGCTCATTGTGTCTGTTCACTTCACTATTAAGAAAAAATGTTGCTTCATCACTGAAAACAAGTTTCGCACTGATCGCATCCTCTTCCATGAGCTGTTGCAACCGCGCCGAAAATGCAAAGCGTTTGAGTTTGTCATCGGGTGTCAGGGCTTGTAGCAATTGTAAACGGTAAGGCTTATGCTTTAGCCTTTTCCGTAAGATTTTCCAAACCGTCGGCTGTGGTACGTTTGGCTCCCTGCTTGATTTATTCGTCGACTTCCGCGGGCTACGCGTGAAACTTGCCCGCACGCGTTCAACCGTTTCTTCGCTCACTGCAGGCGGACCCGTTGATTTCCCCTTACAGAGGCATCCAGAAGCTTTAAACTGCGCATACCATTGCCGAATGGAGTTAGCAGTTGGTGGATTTTTGTAAAACTTTGTCCTGAAATGTCGTTGCACTGTTATGACAGCATTTCAAGCACGACATACGCTTTCTCGGCTCCTGTCGCCATTTTGTCTCACTGCGCTCTCGAGCGCTCTGGCGGCAGAAACCTGAAGTGCGGCTTCAGCCGAACAAAACTTTATGAGTTTTTCTGCGTATCTGTAGTGTGTCGTGACCATATGTCAATGAATGGAGCTACAGTGAATTTATGAAATCGCTTCAATCATTTGTAATAGCCCTGTATTCGCACGCTGTACACCTATTCTGTGCCCGCATCTCGTGGTCGTGTGGTAGCGTTCTCGCTTGCACGCCCGGGTTCCCGTGTTCGATTCCCGGTGGGGTCAGGGATTTTCTCTGCCTCATGATGGCTGGGTGTTGTGTGCTGTCCTTAGGTTAGTTAGGATTAAGTAGTTCTAGGGGACTGATGACGATAGATATTCAGTACCATAGCGCTCAGAGCCAACCTATTCTGTTTACATTAACTTCGGCTCATTCCTCATTTGGTCTAGCGGGAGGCCTAAAATCTCACCTAGTAGTGGGGGGAGGGGGGGGGGGGTTCCCATTTGAATACACGAAGCTGACCACATCCACGGAGGAGGGGTGGCTAAGAGGTGGCAAATTGCAGCGCAGACGGATGACTCTTTTACGAATATTAACTTTTCTCCTAGAAAACTTTTCTTTCGTACGGTGTTAATCGACCTGTTGGAGACACCTAACACATGGTTTTGTCTAGTAGCAAGTAAACCTGGTTAAGGAATTCATATAAATTTCATAATTTAGCAGATCACCACTCCTGTCAAAACACTTCATTGTTTCGAGCAACAACTTTAAATAATGCAAGATATTATATCCACTATAAAACTTACTTAGGCATTACAAAACTGAACAATATTGTCGCTAACGTCATACTTGTAACAATCAGGCCACACCAACTTTATATTGGTAACATGGACCTGTGCCAAGAAGTGACATAAAAATTTTATTGCCAAATGATTCGAGTGTGTGGGCTTTGTGAGCGTCTGCATAGTAAAACAGACATGACTGCAAAAAGAAGAAGCCCATACGAGTAGCAGAACCCAATAAAAGGAAGACCAGAAGAGCCAAGCTGATTCAGGCCCTTACGGGAAGCAGTGCTGTGCAAACTGACGCTGGAGGAGTCCATCTGATTGAAGGATTCGCACCAAGACCAGACATCAAAACAAACAAGACGGATCGTAAAGCCGCGCAAGATTAGCCGAGCGGTCTCAGGCGCTGCAATCATGGACTGTGCGGCTGGTCCCGGCGGAGGTTCGAGTCCTTCCTCGGGCATGCGTGTGTGTGTTTGTCCTTAGGATAATTTAGGTT
Organism: Schistocerca serialis cubense; assembly: GCF_023864345.2. Classification (NCBI taxonomy): domain Eukaryota; kingdom Metazoa; phylum Arthropoda; class Insecta; order Orthoptera; family Acrididae; genus Schistocerca; species Schistocerca serialis. The sequence continues at coordinate 735,505,826 of NC_064643.1, read as the reverse complement.
AAGTAGTGTGTAAGCTTAGGGACTGATGACCTTAGCAGTTAAGTGCGATAAGATTTCACACACATTTTATTTCACGGATCCTAAAATTAAGTAAAAGGCCCCTTGTTATTGTGTAAATTGATGTCCTCTAGTACCAGTAAGAGTGGTGTAAGTGCTCATGAATCGCTATTATTAGTCTCGAGAACAGTTTTAGAGAACGAAAGAAAACTGTAAGAGTTAATTGAGAACGTGAATGGCCCAGTTGATATAGTTAAAAGTGAGTAAAGAGAACTATTGTTTCGACGTGAACGGTCAAAAATTCCATGGATGAAAGAGAAAAATTGATGGACACCATGTAAGTAGTTTTCTGGATGTGAAAATTATTTTAGAAGAAAACTATTCTGGTAAGAGGGCGATTCTAATGAATTCATATAGACTGTTCTAACTCACACCACATTCAGGAGGATTCGTAGCCTACCATGATGGGCTGATGGGCTATCCAAATCGTTCGAGGCTGATACACTGAGGGTGACATAAATGGTGCGAGGGAATTGCTTTATGCACTAGGAAAGACATGTTTCTTTCAGGAATTGGCGAAATACTGCCCACCGTATGAAACATGGGCTACAAAATTTGTTTAAGTGTCGCAGCTGAGTTAGCAATACAAGAGCGATGGTTCACATGGCTCTGAGCACTTTCGAACTTAACTTCCGAGGTCATCAGTCCCCTAGAACATAGAACTACTTAAACCTAACTAACGTAACGACATCACATACATCCATGCCCAAAGCAGGATTCGAACCTGCGACCGTAGCGGTTGCGCGATTCCAGACTGTAGCGCCTAGAACCGCTCGGCCACATTTGCCGGCTACAAGAGGGAAATGCGAAAACGATTATGAGAGAAAAACATCAAGTTCCAATCTGAACACCCTAGCAGGGTGGTAATACACAAGGGATATGCTATGTTCTAATTCTAGGGAACCGGGACGTATATCCAGACATTCTCATAAGCACCGAAAGAGTAAGATTGATGCATCCATCCACCAGGGAGGAAGAAATTAGGAAACTTCAAGACAGCTGTTATCATTGTGTCGAGGCACGTCACACATAATCGAAGTGTACCAAGATAACAATTTGTAAAAATGTTAGAAAAGTGGGAATGAGGCTAAGGACGTCGGAAAAAAATGGTTCAAACGGCTTTGAGCGCTATTGGGCTTATATCCGAGGTCATCAGTCCCGTGGAACATAGAACTACTTAAACCAAACTAACCTAAGTACATCACACGCATCCATGCCCGAGGCAGAATTCGAACTTGCGACCGCAGTGTCGCGCGGTTCCAGACTGAAGCGCTTAGAACGACTCGGCCACAGCGACCGGCAAGGATGTCGAACTCCTCGATGCTGTATATGTAATATGCATTGATATACGGTTCGTAATTGTAGAGAACAGCCCGCTAAGACTGTGTAAGAGTAAGATTGGGAGCTAAGCACATACTCCACTGGAGTCACGCCCCGCCACCGTCAAATGGTCCCACTTTAACGTAATAGACTTCAAAGCAGAAAACGAAGTAATAACGCCACGTTTCCAGTAATTCGGTAAGGAGATGAACTCCTTAATACATATGGAAGCATATGTTAGTTTCATTAAAGAAGAAGCTATGACTACATACACACTGAAGCGCCAAAAGAACTGCTATACGCATACGGCATACGTATTCAGATACAGAGACATGTAAAAAGGCAGTATATAGTGCTGCGGTCGGCAACGCATTACAAGACAAGAAGTGTCTGGCGCAGTTGGTAGACCGGTTACTGCAGCTATAATGGCAGCTTATCGATATTTAAGTGAGTTTGAACGTGGTGTTATAGTCCACGCAAGAACGATGGGACACAAAACCTCTGAGGTAGCGATGAAGTGGGGACTCTTACGTACGACCATTTCACGAGTATACGGTGAATGCCACGAATCCGGTAAAACATCAACTCTCCGATATCGCTGCTGTCGGAAAAAGATGCTGCAAGAACGGGACAAACGGCGACTGTAGAGAACGTTCTACGTGACAGAGGTGTAACCCTTCCTAAAATTTCTGCAGATGTCAGTGCTTGGCCATCTGTAACTGTAAGAGCGCGAACTATTAAACAAATCATCGATATGGGCTTCCGGAGCGGAAGTCCCACTCGTGTACCCTTCATGTCTGCGCCACACAAAGCTATACGGCTCGCCTGAGCCAGTGAAAACTGAGATTGGACTGTTCATGCCTGGAAACATGTTGCTGGTCGGACGAGTCCACACGTTTACATGCATGGAGACAACCTCATGGAGGCATGGAGCAGGGGACGGTTGAAACTGGTGGAGGCTCTGCAATGGTGTGCGGTGTGTGCACTTAGAGTTATGTGGGTCTCCTGATACGTCTAGATACGACTCTGACAGGTCACATGCACATAATCACCCTGTCTGATCACCTGCGTCCAATCGTGTCCATTGTGCATTCCGACGGGCAATTCCAGCAGCAGGACAATGCGACACCCACACGTCTAGAATCACTACAGAGTTTCTGCAAGAACACTCTTCTGACTTTAAACATTCCCACTGGCCACCAAACTCCCCAGATATGAACATTAATGAGCATATCTGTGAAGCCTTGCGTCGTGCTGTGCAGAAGAGATCTCCACAATCTCGTACTTTTACGGATTTATGGACCGCAGTGCATAATCTTTGGTATCAGTTCCCTCCAGCACTACTTCAGACATTAGTCGAGTCCATGTCACGTCATGCTCCGGCACTTCTGCGTGATCTTGGGGCGCTATCCGATGTTTTGGCAGGTGTACCAGTTTCTTTGGCTCTTCAGTGTATAACAAGTAATAGGCGTGATGTGCAAAGACTGAAAGAAGAAACAAATGCCAAAGTAGGAAACATTGCCATTACTGATTCACTTTTCCTTGCATCAAGTACATTCTAGCCATTTTGTCGATCACGGTGATGTCTATGATCAGGTGGTGTAGTTGCGAAAAGAGTTCTCCGAAATGGAAATTCGTCGTCATCGCTTCATTGCAAACCCGTCCCGCAAACCGTTCTGCCTCGTTGCCACTCGTACATGTGCAGTTTCGCTTTAAGCCTGCGAGTGCTCGTCTGTGACCCCTCCTGTTATCTCTTAGCGGCAGGGTGGTGTAGTTCTCCACCATTTCCTGCCGCAACGAAACTCATCACGATCTGTGTGTTCGTCCCGTCACGGACAGTTGCCTGCAGACGTTCTTCTCGCTCCATGAGGCTCGGTCGTTACCTGTATTTCCAGTTCGCCTCCTGTTTTCTAAAGATCGACCATTTCTCGTTCTCTACAAGGCCTGTGTAGCTACACTTGTTGTACTGTAGCTTCTAATCGAGCAAAAGACGGCTTATGTGAGTCAGCATGGCGGTCTGTTATCGCTTGTCATCTCCGTGATCGGTGTGTTAAATGTTAGTTTTGTTTATTACAAATGTCTACAGGAGTTTAACAGCATATAGTTCATCGCGGCGACCTCCTGTGATAAACGTATTACGGATTTCTAGCAGCGTTAGATTGGTACGTAATGTCAAACTTTCGAAGACTTCCTCTATAGGGAACGTCAGCTGTTACCTGTATGTCATATGGTAATTTACTTAGGTGGTAAGTTAAGAGGTCACAGAACTGGGCAAAGTAACCGAGATTACGTCGTTATTTGTAAAGCCAGAACATTGGTGGTGCCGCCGGTTTCATTAGGCAGTGGTTGACTCAGGTTGTTTCTCTGGAGCCATTCAGCATCAAGCACCCATTAGGTTGTATTTCAACCGCAGTCAGTAGAAGTACGAGGGCTGGAACTATAATGGTAGCAACTATTTATTTGCAGCACGTACAAAATAGGTACGTGTTTCATAGTTTTACTGACCTTCACGGTGGTCACCAGCATTGTGTATAACCCGTTACCAGCAATGTGTAAGTCTTAGGATACTCTCAGAAGTGCCAGGTGTGTTGACAGTTCGAGCGGCGCTGTCTATTGCCCGACGAATTTGTAGCAGTTCCGAAGCGAATGCCGTGAAGTGTTTCCTTCAGTTCAGAAATCGAGTTGAATTCACAAGGGCTTAAGTCAGGGGAGTGCAGCACATCTTATAGCACTTAGCAGCCCCATCAATCAAACAAATCAGTAACAGCTTGCACTGTACGTGCTTGAGTATTGCACTGCCAAATGATGGTTCTGCAGTAAGTGTCATCATTTTGTTTCTAAGCTGGTCGCAGGTTGTGTTCCAAAAATGAACAGCATAGAGACAGAAGTGATGACACTTTCTGAAGGACCTGACAATCATTTTGCAGGACAATGCTCAAGCACTTACAGTGCAAGCTGTTATTGATTTGTTTGACTGGTGGGGCTGCTAAGCGCTATACTACTTAATGCACTCTCCTGACTCAAACCCTCGTGAGCTCAACTCGATTTCTAAACTGAAGGAAACACTTCACAGCATTCGCTTCAGAACTGCTATAAATGCGTCGGGCAATAGACCGTGCTGCTCGAACTGTCAACACAACTGGCACTGCTAAGAGTATCCTACGACTTCCACATTGCTGGAAACGGGTTATACACAATGCTGGCGACTACTTGGAAAGTCATTAAAGCTTTGAAACACGTATCTGTTTTGTTCGAGCTGTAAATAAATAGTTGGCAATACTACAGTTCCAACCCTCCTACTTAAGAGAGATACAAAGACTACCGACGCCGCGTTAAACATAGCGATTACGATATATTTACTGTTGCCGAACGCAAAGTCACGAACTAACATAAACGATAAATTATGAAACTAAAATCTTATCCCAAGTATCAACGCTTACTAGTATTCCGTCATGAGAGCAATTGTTGAGACAAGACCTTACAACAAAGCTTTAAACGGAAAACTGAAGTCGTAGACCGGGTGTTGTAGATAACTCATTAAAATATCAGCTCTGTTTAGTTATTAATTAGAGATAAATTTAAAATTTATCCAAAAAATTGCGAGTTTTTACCAACAAAATTGGACAAAGCACAACAGTTTTGGTGTTACCACCATTCGAGATAAACTTGGATAAAGAAGGAAACCTATGTACCAAATTCGCCCGCTTAACATTGTTGTATTTTAGCAAAGCCACCCAACACAAGGTTTGTTTTGTATCTCATAAATAATGTTTAAAGGTACTTATAGAAAACTAATACTTTGATAAGTCCCCCGGAAAAGTTATTGCGTTATGGAATCGTGCTGAGTTTTACTGTCGCTTTCCATGGTTCATATTATATTGTCGGCGTCAATGAATGACTGTTCCAGTGCCACATTGTATTTGTAGTCTCCTGGAAATTTCTTATAAAAGACACCTTCATAGCCTTCTTCTTCATACGTTGAAATTTTGACCATAAAGCTATGTCATGAGTTTTTAGTTTTTCCCAGCACTCTTACTACAGTAAAATCATTTCGTAATAAAGAAATTTGATCCTTTCCTGAAATCAAAGGTTCTTTTTCTTCTTATCCTTCCTACACTTCTTCTCCAAACTCTAAGTATATATTTCTATCTGACCAACTTTCATGATGTAGAGAACTGAATCTGACTCTGAAGATTAATGAACTGGCTGTTTGACAGTTTATTTTCCGTGTTTTCCCATCGATTTTATGAAATATAGCTTAAGTCGTATTGTAAGTATGGCAAGCTGTTTATCTTTCTTCGACACATCTTTCTTTCTGTGTTGCAAACTCTTCTCTGCTCATGCATTCTTTCGCATTCGTTCTTTGTTGGGTGCCGATGTGCCGATGTTATAAGCACACATTTCAATTCTTCGCCGGAATGTTTCCCCTAGTTCTTTATTTTAGTCAACGGGATTATACCTTTCGTGGGAGATAATCCCATTGCGTGTTTGTTGGACGTCATCTTTTGCGAGTGATATTACCGAAGAATTTTCGTCACTTCGATGGAGTCGCGGGGACTTACTCCAAAGCACCTGAGTGGATTTGCCAAGTTTCGCCATTTTCTGACAAACGTGCCATTGTTTATTTTTGGGACCATATGGATCAATTATTTCCACGCGAAAGTGAGGCTTAAATGCAGTAGTCCCAACGATTAGTTCGCTGTTTCTCCTTTTCAAACCCTACGTTATACAATTTTCAAATAAAACATCAAAAAATAACATGGTAATAGTAAAAACCACTCTTACCTCATTTTGACACCTATGGAGCGACCTGTTGGGACGAACGTTTGTGAAACAATAAGTCACAATGACATACACCTGGTGGTGAGCTCCTGATTCGAAGGCAGTCAATTCACAAACTCGGGGCAGATTTTTATCCTGCTTGCAGATACATCCCACTTACCTCATCACACAGCGTACACCTACCTCCTGACGATAACGAAAGGGGAGTCGTCCAAAGCTTGAGGCTATATACAGGGCTGAAGCGGAAAGAAGTCGTAGAAGTGGTTATTCACAAATATACCAGCTGTTCACGTTCTCCGTTAAATGACAGCTTACCAAACAAGGCTGTTACTGTCACTCAAACGAAATATAGCTATGATGTCTCTAATTTATGAATCTTTTTCATCAGTATATTTCGATATAAGGAGCCGAGACTTGAGAGAATAACCGCACAATAATGATAGCTGACTTGCGAGAGCCACTGCCACTAAAGCCGAACACGCAACTATGGCCACTGCCGAAGGACATGCGTCGTACACCGAATCCACGCCGCCGCAAGGAGACACTGCCAGCAGAATTTGTACCATATTTATAGTCGTGGTCCAAACATTTTTGTTTTGTCAAGTTAATCTGGCAATCTAATTATGTTACAGCGTTTGGAGCCCCCAAATCCTATCATGTACTATGGATATTCCACTCTTATGGGCAAATTAAATTATAATTATTAAAATATGTCAAAATATTAATAATTTAACCACTGCATAAATGGCGCCCGACATGGGGTTTCATTCACTACAAGATCGATTTTAACAGGTACTTACGGTGATTGCGATATCGCTCAATGCGGAAACATCCTAGGCGTTACAGTCCCGCGCTATCTACGGCAATTCCATGTTTTAAACACTGAAGGAGGCCAGCGGTGTAGACTGCGGCCCAGATGAAACTGAAAGAAGACTGATTCTGATGAATAAATTAATTGAAAGAGATAAGATGGAATATATGAATTGTGATCGTAAATGAATATTCATCTAAAACAGTCATTTTAAAGTTTGATAGGAATAACCGCGATTAATGAGCAATTTGAAGATCACGGAATGATACGAGAACGCCGGACGTAACTGGCATATGGCAACTAATTACGTAATAGTGCGACCTAGTATAAGAGTAAGGCGTCTGAGAAATCTTAAGCAATCTCATGTGAAGAAGCTAAATAAAGAAATTCGATGTCGGAAAAATGTTAAACCATCTCGCGTGAAGCAGCTAAATAACTGGAACATTCTTAACACGAACTAGATGAAAGAAAATGACATGCAACTAAGTCGGATGTTCGACCAGAAACACCGATCAGGATCTATAAATATGATGTATGTGAAATGAAATAGTTTTTAAATTTAGTACCTTTTATTATTTCAGAACAAATGTTTAATATAATTTAGTAAAAGTGTAAGATTGTGTGGGCAAGGTTATGTAGGTATTCGTTTCAATTCAATAGCTACCTGTCTATCTGATGCAATGAACCGCTTCACTAGACCGATTCTCATAGATTTGACTGAAGACTTTTATTCTTTAACATATAGGAGGGAGGGGGGAAGGGGGTGGGGTTACATACAATAAAGAGCCAAAGAAACTGGTAAACTTGTGTAATATCGTGTAGGATCCCGCGAGCACGCAGAAGGGCCGCAACACTTGGCATGGACTCTAGTAATGTCTGAAGTAGTGCTGAAGGGAAGTGACACCATGAATCCGGCAGGGCTGTCCATAAATCTGTAGAATTACGAGGGATGGGGATCTCTTCTGAGCAGCACGTTGCAAGGCATCCCAGATATGCTCAATAACATTCATGTCCGGGGAGTTTGGTGGCCAGTGAAAGTGTTCCTGGAGCCACTCTGTAGCAAATCTGAACATGTGGGGTGTCACATTGCCCCGGTGGAATTGCCCAAGTCCATCGGAATGCACAATGGACATGCATGGATGCAGATGACCAGACAGGGTGATTACGTACTTGAGTCGTATCTAGACGTATCAGGGGACCGAATATCATTCTAACTGCACAAAGCCGCACACCATTACAGAGCTTCCACCATTTTGAACAGTCCCCTGCTGACATGCAGGTTCCATGGATTAATGAGGCTGTCTCCATACTCGTACACGTCCATCTGCTCGATACTATTTGACACGAGACTCGTCCGAACAGGCGACATGTTTACGTTCATCAGCAGTCCAATGCCCGTGTTGACGGGCCCAGGCGAAACGTAAACTTCGTGTGGTGCAGTCATCAAAGGTAGGCGAGTGGGCATTCGGCTGCCAAAGCCTATATCGATGACGCGTCGTTGGATGATTCGCACGCTGATGCATTGAAATCAGCAGCAATTTTCGAAAGGGTTGCTTTTATATCACGTTGAACGATTCTCTTAAGTTATTGTTGGTCCCGATCTTGCAGGATCTTTTTCCGGCTGCAGCCATGTCAGAAATTTTATGTTTTACCAGATTCATGATATTCACGGTTCACTCGTGAAATGGTCATGCGGGAAAAGTCCTCACTTCATTGCTACCTCGGAGGGCTGTCCTAACGCCAATGCGCCAACTGTAGTACGAAGTTCCAAGTTACTTAAATCTTAATAACCTGCCATTGTAACAGCACTGTTGTTGTTTTATATACTCGCTGCCGGTCGCAGTACTGTATTCTGCCCGTTTACATTTCCCTGTATTTGAAATCGCGTGACTATACCAGTTTCTTTCGCGCTCCAGTGTATAGCAGTCCCAGAATCATATATCAGTTTCGATTGATAATTTTTATAGCTCTAAAAATTTGCAATTTATTATTTCAATTTCAAAATATTTAATTTTGAATAATTATATGTAAAGTTCATGCTTTCACAATATGTGGAGTAATGAATTAAGAGTGTGAGCGGAAAATGAATCACAATATTGTGAGTGATTACGTATATATATTGTTCTGTCGTAGGGTGGATCATCTACACAACAGAGGCCACAAATTCACCTGTTTTAGTTCAATTGGCACCACTTTTCTCATTCCCGCCGCGTCACTTAGTTTAACTTAGGTTAAGTAGTTTGTAAGCATAGGGACTTTTGACCCCAGCAGTTTGTCCCATAGGAACTTACCAAAAAAAGGAAAAATAATTCCACATTCCCTTCCCCGTGTGATGCCACAGTTTAAAAACATGACGGAGCTACCGTGGTGGCAGGGGTTTCTCATATTCTTTGTTGGTATCGAGAGGCGAATGGCACCAGATGTCTATGTACAGATCACTCAAATGGTTCAAATGGCTCTGAGCACTATGGGACTCAACATCTGATGTCATCAGTGCCCTACAACTTTGAACTACTTAAATGAAACTAACCTAAGGACGTCACACACATCCATGCGCGAGGCAGGATTCGAGCGTGCGACCGTAGCGACTAATCCCGCTGTCGCCATTAATTAAGGGCCAGTGATTTTTGGGAACGGATTGCGTTCCAGATGCGGTTGGTCAGATTGAGATCATGTTAATTTGATGGCCAATATTCATGCGCGTTCTCTATCACGGTCACATAGTCATCGTACCATGATTCAGGAACTGCGACAGGGACACGTTATCGGTCTGGAAGATGCCTTCGCTTCTGGGGAAGACACCAGGCATGAAGGGATGCATGTGCTCCTCAATAATGTTCACTTACTCCATAGTTGTAATTTGGCCTTCGATTATTACCACATGTCCCTCGGAAGCTTGGGAGATTGTCTTGTATGGCATAATATTACTCCCAGTGTCCACTGCTGGTGACGTGGTACATGTTCTGAGCAGGAGCAAGCCTGGTAGACGGCGTATTCGGACACGACCATCTCTCTGGTGTAACAGGAAACGTGATTCATCCGACCACCGAGACATACGTCTACACTGATTAGAATCCTAATGAGCTTGTTATGACTGCAGTCGTATTTTACTTTATCGTTGGGTCAAAATAGGAATAAGCAGATGTTATCTGCTCAGGAGCCCCACTTTCTGAAATATAAGCTGAAAGGTGTGCTGTACTCTATCAGAATTGCTCTCTATGCTGCTTTGAAGAGTAAACAAACCCCAGCTTCCACGTTCGACGAAGAGTCGTGAGCGACCAACAGCTCGTTGTTTACCTGTGGTTTCGCCATCCTTCAGCCATTTTCCAATTTACAGCTGTGGCAAACGAACGACCAATCACTTTCGCAGTTCCCGGAATGCCCATTCCCTAGTACTGGGCCACAGACACCTAGACATTGCCAGAATCGCTGAAGTTAGTACATTTCCCCATATGCGGCCCGTACCACTATTAGAAAATTTTTTGCTTGCCTTCTATATTTTCTCTATGGTGTCACATGCCCACAACGCTTCATGCCGTCTCGCAGTGGCCAGAGGTATCAGCGTTGTGTTTCATCAGTGTACATAAAGACAACAGAACAAAACCCACCTTACCAGTGCAAGGTAACAACCATGCAGTTTGGGAAACTGTATTGACACATAGCAGACAGAAACGTATCAAACAAGTAATGTGGTAAGTTGTGTAGGTAATTAACTTTCTGATTTCTTTGGTCTGTAGCTGTCATTGACTAAGCCGCTCACATTGATCGTTTGCGGTTTCATTCTCCACTACAAGAATTAATGAGCAGGTCTTTCCATTAATGAGTAAAAGGTTATCAGTATAGTGGTTAGAAAATGTATTCATTGCATAAATACTGATCCGTATGCGCTAGACGTACATTAACCGAACAAGGTTCTGAGGGACGGTAAAAGGCAGTGAGCTGTGGTAGCAGTGTTAGAGCGCAGCAACTAAAACGAAACTGAGACTTACTGGCTAACAAATGCTAAATGATGACAAAGTAAGGTAAGGGGAGCAGTGCTAGACGTGATCAGTGGACTCGATAGAAAAATTCTGTCTACCAATATGGTAACGTAATCAGACAGTGATTTCATTGTCGGTTCCTTTACACTCCCTGTACTGGAAATGTTATCGGTATCAGAAATTAGTGTACGGGTTCAGGCATAACTATACGATAGCAAAAAATCCAACTCTTAGATTTTCGTTATCAAGGATTAGTTTTTCATTATAACACCATAATTATAATATGTATAGGATGGTAAAATATTGGTATTGGGTGTTCCCAAATGTGAAGCGAAACACCTAACTATTCTAAGGCTCTTTAATAGTACGATGGTTGATGACCATGTCTAGGGGTCGATGAAATACAAACAAATTAAATAAAATTGGGATACAGATATCAAATAAGAGAAAATACACAATTAAAACAAACAACTAATGGATGGGGTACGCCAAAGAGCAATCTGAAAGAAGTACACAATTACAAAAATTCAATAACTCCACGGTATAAAGCGTCTACAGTGGCAAAGTACCAAGAACGGCAGGTAGTATGTAACATCTTTTTAAGTCTGTTAAAAATCTATGCCCCACTAAACTAACATGATGTTTTAATGTGTAAACAAAAGCCACAACTGTGCGCCTTCTAACGTGTGTGCAGCTCATGCATGCAGAGCTCAGAATATTCCAGCAGTAAGAAAAGTGATGTAATCATACAATGATCTCAGTGTCGGTTCCACTACACTCCCTATGCAGGATATGTTATCCATAACAGAAATAAGTATACGCGTTCACGTATACTATATGTTAGCAAAAAATCAAAATCTCAGATTTTCGTTAGCGTGGTTTATCTTTTTATTATAACATCATAATAATAATATGTACAGGATGGCATTTTGTGTTCTCAAACGTGAAGCGAAATTCCTAACTTTTATAAGGCTCTTTAATATTAAGATGTTTAATGACTGTGTTTAGAAGTCGAAGAAATACAAATTAAATAAAATTGAGGCACGAGATATCAATTAAGAGAAAATGCACAATTAAAATAAACAATAAATGGATGTGGGTCGCTGAAGATCAATCAGAAAGAAGTACACTATTGTAAATGTTCAATAACTTCAGGGCATGAAGCACTCTACAGTGGCTGGTCAGTTCGTTTCCTTAGATCAGATATCTTGAATATCTGTTTCAATTAAACCTGACAATCGCGAATATTTTGAACTAATGGTCATGGCTGACTGTACAAAAAATGGGAGGGATGGAGACGGTCACAGTTCTGAGTGTCAATTCGATATCATTTGCTGGCATAGCGCCAGCGCATGTGTTTGCCTTTCGTCAGCAGAGGCAGTGACGGCAGTCGGCGTGAGCTGTGAACTTGAGAATCTATGTCGACGGTGGAGCCGAGACCCCTAGTTATCCCCTAGCTAAGTTAATTTACATGGTCCACGCTTTTTGGATATCATCCCTATATCAAACATTGTGGCCACGCTTTTCCTTTCCGGCCAGTCAGAGCATTCCTACATGCTATAACTCCACGCACTAGAGTTTTTATAGCCTATCACAGGCGTGATTTCTTTCGTAATACAAAGGTAGACAGCTTTTCCTTTCATGCGAGTTTTAACACATGAGGTTACAGTGTGTTCTCTGGACATTTATCTGCCGTCTCCAGCTGCGTTCCTGTAGAAAGTCTTTCCGAAGGGTCATCGTTAAAAGCAGGAACAATTGCGGCTTTTGGTGCCAGCAGTCTGCGCAATGGCTCCACCAACACACTGTGCACATTAGACGTCCCGGTGTGTGGGTTTCGGCCCAACATTGGGACAGGCATTGCTGTTGTAAAATTCTCCTTCCCTCAGAACTGTGTTTCGTAGCTCAGGTCTGGGAAATTACTTGTGTGCAATTAGTAATGTGAGTGTTAGTGGTTTATATTCACGATATGCTGGATTGTTTATTCGCTTTGTCTATCAATAATTCGTACATTTTCTTGTAACTATATCATGCGATATACCGGTTTAACTGGATCTGTTTTAGGAATTCAATATGAGGTGTGTTATCTGAAACTTCATGGCAGATTAAAACTGTGTGCCGTACCGAGACTCGAACTCGGGACCTTTGCCTTTCGCGGGCAAGTGCTCTACCAACTGAGCTACCCAAGCACGACTCACGCCATGTCTCCACAATATCCTTTCTTTCAGGAGTGCTAGTTCTGCATGGTTCGCAGGAGAGCTTCCGTAAAGTTTGGAAGGTAGGAGACGAGGTACTGGCAGAAGTAAAGCTGTGAGGACGGGGCGTGAGTCATGCTTGGGTAGCTCAGTTGGTAGAGCACTTGCCGGCGAAAGGCAAACTTCCCCGTTTCGAGTCTCGGTCGGGCACACAGTTTTAATCTGCCAGGAAGTTTCATATCAGCGCAAACTCCGCTGCAGAGTGAAAATCTCATTCAGGTGTGTTATTTGTTTGACACCTTACAATTCATGTAATGTTTATGCAAGACTAATCTCAACTACCATAATTTACAGTCGAAAGTTGCTATCTCATCTCCCCCACTCCTCTAGGCCAATTGTATAAAGTATAAATATCTGGTCGGCCTCAGTTGGCTTCGATACTATAATTTATGAAGCAAAAGTCATCAGACTTTTGACACTACAGCTGAAGTGTGATATTTGTAATTCTGTATTTACGGTTTGAAGCAGAGTATGTTAGCCTATCGTAATTTCTGGAAGCACTCCAATGTGAGACGCCATATCATCGCTATTTTCAGTTTTGGGGCTGTTTATTACAATATGGCCAATTTTTATCTCAGTATTACAATATTTCAAGAAGACACAAATAAATGTAACACTTTAAACATTTAATGGTTACTACCACAGTGCATTATAAGAACAAATATACTAATATCACAATAATTAAATGTTTACGAGTTATTAGTGCAACAAGTACGATTATGTTGTGTTCATATCTAAGGAAACTTGTCTCTGCATTATTTGTGTGTGAATTGCAATGACGTAATTGTCAGGGTGCTTTAGTGGATTGTGACACTATGATCTTGCAACAGACTTGTAGATTATGGTGAAAAACCTATTTAGGAACATTTCTACAGTCACATAACTACTTAGCTAAATTGCGTTGTAAATAAGCAGCCATTTAATTTTAATACAACAGTAAATAAGTACAGACAGATGACTGTATGTCTCACCTGTGTGCACAAGTAAGAGAAGGAAGGTTGTGCACATAGCTAGTAAGAGATATTTTTTGAAATAATTATTCCTGTGTAAATAAAAGTTAACATTCACACAGTTGAAGGTGTTACGATAGCCTTGTATGAGACTAAGGATTGAAGGACTCTTTTTGGGTAGGGAAGACACGATTCTGCCGCCACAATAGCGTTTGCATTAGGTTCATTTGAAATTGGATGAAGTTGGTGAATCCTGCAGAAGTAAGCTCTTTTCATACACATGGGTCGAACATGTATTTCCTACTAAGACCTTAATGTGATGTTGTTGTGGTCTTCAGTCCTGAGACTGGTTTGATGCAGCACACCATGCCACTCTATCCTGTGCAAGCTTCTTCATCTCCCAATACCTACAGCAACCTACATCCTTCTGAATCTGCTTAGTGTATTCATCACTTGGTCTCCCTCAACAATTTTTACCCTCCTCGCTGTCCTCCAATACTAAATTGGTGATCCCTTGATACCTCAGAACATGTCCTACCAACAGATCCCTTCTTCTAGTCAAGTTGTGCCACAAACTTCTCTTCTCCCAAATCCTATGCAATAGATCCTCATTAGTTATGTGATCTACCCATCTAATCTTTAGCAATCCTCTGTAGCACCACATTTCAAAAGCTTCTATTCTCTTCTTGTCAAAACTATTTATCGTCCATGTTTCACTTCCATACATAGCTACACTCCGTACAAATACTTTCAAACATGACTTCCTGACACTTACATCTATACTGAATATTAACAAATTTCTCTTCTTCAGAAACGAATTCTTTACCATTGCCAGTCTACATTTTATATCCTCTCTACTTCGACCGTCATCATTTATTTTGCTCCCCAAATAGCAAAACTTATTTACTATTTTAAGTGTATCATTTCCTAATCTAATTCCCTCAGCATCACCCGAACTAATTCGATTACGTTCCATTATCCTCGTTTTGCTTTGGTTGATGTTCATCTTATATCCTCCTTTCAAGACACTGTCCATTCCGTTCAACTGGTCTTCCTAGTCCTTTGCTGTCTCTGACAGAATTACAATGTCAACGGCGAACGTCAAAGTTTGTATTTCTTCTCCATGGCTTTTAATACCTACTCCGAATTTTTCTTTTGTTTCCTTCACTGCTTGCTCAATATACAGTTTGAACAACAGCAGGGAGAGGCTACAACCCTGTCTCACTCCCTTCCCAACCACTGTTTTCCTTTCAGGTCCCTCGACTCTTATAACTGCCATCTGGTTTCTGTATAAATTGTAAATAGCCTTTCGCTCCCTGTATTTTATCCCTGCCACCTTCAGAAGTTGAAAGAGTGTATTCCAGTCAACATTGTCAAAAGCTTTCTCTAACTCTACAAATGCTAGAAACGTAGGTTTCCCCATCCTTAATCTAGCTTCTAAGATAAGTCATAGGGTCAGTATTGCCTCATGTGTTCCAACATTTCTATGAAATCCAAACTTATCTTCCCCAAGGTCGGCTTCTACTAGCTTTTCCATTCGTCTGTAAAGAATTCACGTTACTATTTTACAGCTGTGACTTATTAAACTGATAGTTCGGTAATTGTCACATCTGTCAACACCTGCTTTCTTTGGGATTGGAATTATTATATTCTTCTTGAGGTCTGAGGGTATTTCGCCTGTTTCATACATCTTGCTCACCAGATGGTAGAGTTTTGTCAGTACTGGCTCTTCCAAGGCTGTCAGTAGTTGTAATGGAATGTTGTGTACTCCGGGGGCCTTGTTTTGACTCAGTATCGTATCTCCTATTTCATCTTCATCTACATCCTCTTCCATTTCCATAATATTGTTCTCAAGTACATCGCCCTTGTATAGACCCTCCATATGCTCCTTCCACCTTTCTGCTTCCCCTTCTTTGGTTAGAACCGGGTTTCCATCTGAGCTCTTGATGTTCATGCAAGTGGTTCGCTTATCTCCAAAGGTCTCTTTAATTTTCCTGTAGGCAGTATCTATCTTACCCCTAGTGAGATAAGCCTCTAAATCCTTATATTTGTCCTCTAGCCATTCCTGCTTAGCCATGTGGCACTTCCTGCCGATCTCATTTTTGAGACGTTTGAATTCCTTTTTGCCTGCTTCATTTACTGCATGTTTATATTATCTCCTTTCATCAATTAAATTCAATATATCTTCCGTTGCCCATGAATTTCTACTAGCCCTCGTCTTTTTACCTATTTGATCCTCTGCTGCCTTCACTACTTCACCTCTCAGAGCTACCAGTTCTTATTCCACTGTATCTCTTATCCCCCCATTCCTGCCAATTATTCCCTTATGCTCTCTCTGAAACTCTGTATGATCTCAGTTTATCCAGGTCCCATCTCCTTAAATTCCCATCTTTTTGCAGTTTCTTCAGTTTTACTCTACAGATCATAACCAATAGAGTGTGGTCAGAGTCCACGTCTGCCCCTGGAAATGTCTGACAATTTACAACCTGGTTACTGAATCTCTGTCTTACCATTGTATAATCTATCTCCAGGCTTCTTCTATGTATACAGCCTTCTTTTATGATTCTTGAACCAAGTGTTTGCTATGATTAAGTTGTGATCTGTGCAAAATTCTACCAGGCAGCTTCCTCTTTCATTACTTAGCCCCAATCCAAATTCACCTACTACGTTTCCATCTCTCCCTTTTCCTACTACCGAATTCCAGTCAATCATGATTATTGAATTTTCGTCACCCTTCATTAACTGAATAATTTCTTTTATTTCCTCATACATTTCTTCAATTTCTTCGTCATCTGCAGAGCTAGTTAGCATATAAACTTGTAGTACTGTAGTAGGCATGAGCTTCGTATCTATCTTTGCCAAATAATGCGTTCACAATGCTGTTTGTAGTAGCTTACCAGCAGTCCTATTTTCCTATTCATTATTAAACCTACTCCTGCATTACCCCTATTTTATTTTGTGTTTATAACCCTGTTGTCACCTGACCAGAAATCTTGTTCCTCCTGCCACCGAACTTCACTAATTTCCACTATATCTAACTTTAACCTATCCATTTCTCTTTTTAAATTTTCTAACCTACCTGTCCTATTAAGTGATCTGACAGTCCACACTCCGATCGGTAGTACGCCAGTTTTCTTTCTCCTGATAACGGCATCCTCCTGAGTAGTCCCCACCCGGAGATCTGAATGGGGGACTATTTTACCTCTGGAACATTTTACCCAAGAGGATGCCATCATTATTTAACCATACAGTAAAGCTGCATGCCCTCGGGAAAAATTACAGACGTAGTTTCCCCTTGCCTTCAGCTGTTCACAGTACCAGCACAGCAAGGCCGTTTTGGTTGGTGTTACAAGGCCAAATCAGACACTCATCTAGACTGTTGCCCTTGCAACTACTGAAAAGGCCTCTGCCCCTCTTCAGGCACCATACGTTTTTCTGGCCTCTCAACAGATACCCCTCCATTGTTGTTGCACTTACAGCATGGCTATCTGTATCGCTGAGGCACACAAGCCTCCCCACCAACGGCAAGGTTCATGGTTCACAGATTTATACCACTTCAGTAAATTTATTTATAATGTGATTATCTAAGATAATCTAAGGAGTTAGTTAAAATATATAACATTAGAATGTCAATCTAAAATAACTAAACAATTAGTACACCTTGAAACATCAGATGACTGAAAGTTAGTAATGGTTTCTTAAACCAAACAATAATAAATTAACGACAACTTCTGATGGGGAAATTAATCTAAATCCCTCAAATATCTCCTCTCATATGATTTTCCCTTTTCATTATATTTTCAGCTACCTTAATCCTATTTAAACAAATAAACTTTTTCTCATTTAAACCTAACCTTATTGAAAGAGCAGAAAAAAGAACAATTGAGATGAAAAACTTAAATTGAAAATGATAACAAATTTATTCCCAACATTTGATCCATCAACTAACATCTTCAATTTATCATTAAATTAAACAAGAAGATTTTTAGGACTATTATTAATCCCATCTATGTTCTGACTTACACCATCATGAATTAATATTATCTGGAATAAACTAAACTTAAACTTACACAACAAATTTAAAACACTACTAGGACCAAAATCATTTAATGGAACAACATTTGTCTTTATCTCAATATTTATTATAATACTATTTAATAATTTAATAGGATTATTCCCTTACATCTTTACTAAAACAAGACACTTAGCATTAACATTTGCAATCGGCCTACCTATATGATTAAAATTCTTATTATTTGGATGAATTAATCATACTAATCATATATTTAGACACCTTGTTCCACAAGGAACACCACATGCATTAATATCATTTATGATATTAACTGAAACAATTAGAAATATCATTCGACCAGGTACACTAGCAGTACGACTAGCAGCAAATATAATTGCAGGACACTTACTGTTAACCTTACTAGGAAACACAGAATCGTCTATAGCAATAAACTTAATCTCAATAAAATTATTGGACAAGTACTTCTATTAATTCTAGAATCAGCCGTGGCCATAATTCAAGCTCATGTTTTCTCAATTTTAAGAACTTTATATTCTAGAGAAGTATATTAAACCTATGTTAACAGCTCACTCAAATCACTTATTCCACTTAGTAGACTATAGACCTTGACCACTAACAGGAGCAATTGGAGCAATAGTCTTAGTATCAGGATTAGCAAAATGATTCCACCTATTTAACATCAACTTATTTATAATTGGATTCGGAATTACCTTATTAACTATAATTCAATGATGACGAGATGTAGTATGAGAAGGAACATATCAAGGACTACATACAGGGTTTGTATCAATTGGATTATGATGAGGAATAATCCTATTTATTGCATCAGAAGTATTATTCTTTGTTTTATTCTTCTGAGCCTTCTTTAGAAGAAGACTAGCACCAACAATTGAGCTAGGAATATTCTGACCCCCAATAGGAATTCAGCCTTTTAATCCAATACAAATTCCATTACTTAATACAGCTTTTCTTTTAGCCTCAGGAGTAACCATGACATGAGCACATCATAGTTTAATAGAATCTAACCATACTCAGGCATTACAAGGATTATTTTTTACAGTATTATTAGGGTTATATTTCACATTACCTCAAGCATATGAATATTGAGAACCACCTTTCACTATTGCAGATGCAGTCTATGGTTCAACATTCTTTGTTCCAGCAGGGTTCCATGGTCTCCACATAATTATTGGAACAATCTTCTTAACAACATGTCTACTTCGACACTCAATAAATCAAATCTCACCAAGACACCACTTTGGATTTGAAGCAGTAGCATGATACTGACACTTCGTAGATGTAGTATGGTTATTCCTATACATTTCTACTTATTGATGAGGTAAATAATTGTTTTTCTGGTATAAATAGTACATTTGACTTCCAATCAGAAAGCTTGATACAAATCAAGAAAAACAACTCTAATTCTATCTACAAGAGTTTTTATTAGATTTATTATTCCAATAATTGTTATAATCCTTGCAACAACATTATCAAAGAAATTAATCAATAATCGAGAAAAAAGATCCCCAATTGAATGTGGGTTCGATCCAAAAAGATCAGCATGAATACGATTCTCCCTACGATTCTTCCTAATCATAGTAATTTTTTTAATCTTTGACCTAGAAATAGCACTAATTCTTCCAATTTTAATTATTTTCAAAACTTCAGACATTATAATCTGGACAGTATCAACAATATTTTTTATTCTAGTCCTACTAGGCGTACTATAACATGAATGAAATCAAGGAGCCTTACAATCAGCAGAATAGAGGGTTGTAGTTAACTATAACATTTGGGTTGCATTCAAACATTATTGATATAATCAATCAACCTTAAATAGAATCAGAAGCGAAATATGTCAGTCAGTTTCGACCTGGAAGATTGGTAAATAAAATACCATTATTCTTATTAATTGAAGCCAAAATGAGGCATATTACTGTTAATAATATAAATGAACTATAAAGTTACAATTAAGGAAATGTAAACCCAATATGAAAGCTGCTAACTTTTTATATAAACGGTTAAACTCTGTCAACATTTCTAAGATTTATATAGCTTAAATAAAACATTACATTCTCATTGTAAAGATAATATATCAATATTTATAAAGTAGTACAAGTTTATGTGCCAAATAAATCTGTAAATGACGAAGAAATTGAAGAAATGTATAATGAAATAAAAGAAATTATTCAGATAGTGAAGGGAGACGAAAATTTAATAGTCATGGGTGACTGGAATTCGGTAGTAGGAAAAGGGAGAGAAGGAAACATAGTATGTGAATATGGATTGGGGGTAAGAAATGAAAGAGGAAACTGCCTGGTAGAATTTTGCAGAGAGCACAACTTAACCATAGCTACACTTTGTTCAAGAATCATAAAAAAAGGTTGTATACATGGAAGAAGCTGGGAGATACTGACAGGTTTCAGATAGATTGTATAATGGTAAGACAGAGATTTAGGACCCAGGTTTTAAATTGTAAGACATTTCCAGGGGCAGATGTGGACTCTGACCACAATCTATTGGTTATGAACTGTAGATTAAAACTGAAGAAACTGCAAAAAGTAGGGAATTTAAGGAAATGCGACCTGGATAAACTGACTGAACAAGAGGTTGTATAGAATTTCAGGGAGACCATAAGGGAACAATTGACAGCAATGGGGGAAAAGAAATACAGTAGAAGAAGAATTGGTAGCACTGTGGGGTGAAGTAGTGAAGGCAGCAGAGGATCAAGTAGGTAACAAGACGATGGCTAGTAAAAACCTTGGGTAACAGAAGAAATATTGGATTTAATTGGTAAAAGGAGATAAAATAAAAATGCAGTAAATGAAGCACACAAAAAGGAATACAAACATCTCAGAAATGAGATCGACAGGAAGTGCAATATGGCTAAGCAGGAATGGCTAGAGGACACATGTAAGAATGTAGAGGCTTATCTCACTAGGGGTTAGATAGAAACTGCCTACAGCAAAATTAAAGAGACCTTTGGAGATAAGCGAACCACTTGTATGAATATCAAGAGCTCAGATAGAAACCCAGTTCTAAGCAAAGAAGGGAAAGCAGAAAGGCGGAAGGAGTATATAGAGGGTCTATAAAAGGGCGATGTATTTGAGAACAATATTATGGAAATGGAAGAGGATGAAGATGAAATGGGAGATAAGATATTGCGTGAAGAGTTTCACAGAGCAGTGAAAGACCTGAGTCGAAACACGGCCCCCAGAGTAGATAACATTCCATTAGAACTACTGACAGCCTTGAGAGGGCCATTCCTGACAAGACTCTACCACCTGGTGAGCAAAATGTATGAGACAGGCGAAGTACCCTCAGACTTCAAGAAGAATATAATAATTCCAATCCCAAAGAAAGCAGGTGTTGACAGATGTGAAAACTACCGAACTATCACTTATAAGTCATGACTGCAAAATACTAATGCGAATTCCATACAGACGAATGGAAAAACTAGTAGAAACCGACCTCGGGGAAGATCAGTTTGGATTCTGTAGAAATATTGGAATACGTCAGGCAATACTGACCCTGCGAGTTATCTTGGAAACTAGATTAAAGGAAGGCAAACCTACGTTTCTAGCATTTGTAGAGTTAGAGAAAGCTTTTGACAATGTTGACTGGAACACACTCTTCCATATTCTGATGGTGGCAGGGGTCAAATACAGGGAACGAAAGGCGATTTACAATTTGTACAGATACCAGATGCCAGTTATAAGAGTCGAGGGTCGTGAAGGGGAAGCAGTGGTTGGGAAGGGAGTGAGACAGTTTTGTAGCCTCTCCCCGATGTTATTCAATGTGTATATTGAGCAAGAAGTAAATGAAACAAAAGAAAAATTCGGAATAGTTATCAAAATACATGGAGAAGATACAAAAACCTTGAGGTTCGCAGATGACATTGTAATTCTGTCACAGACAGCAAAGGATATGGAAGAGCAGTTGAACGGAATGGATAGCATCTTGAAAGATGGATATAAGATGAACAACAACAAAAGTAGAACGAGGAAAATGAAATGTAGCCGAATTAAGTTGGGAGATGCTGAGGGTATTAGATTAGGAAATGAGACACTTAAAATAGTAAAGGAGTTTTGGGGATATAAAATGTAAACTGGCAATGGTAAGGAAAGCGTTTCTGAAGAAGAGAAATTTGTTAACATTGAGTATAAATGTGTCAGGAAGTCGTTTCTGAAAGTATTTGTATGGAGTGTAGCCATGCATGGAAGTGAATCATGGACGATAAATAGTTTGGACAAGAAGAGAATAGAAGCTTTCGAAATGTGGTGCTACAGAAGAATGCTGAAGATTAGATGGGTAGATCACATAACTAATGAGGCAGTATTAAATAGGATAGGGGAGAAGAGAAGTTTGTGGCACAACTTGACTAGAAGAAGGGATCGGTTGGTAGGACATGTTCTGAGGCATCAAGGGATGACCAGTTTAGCATTGGAGGGCAATGTGGAGGGTAAAAATCGTAGAGGGAGACCATGAGATTAATACACCAGCATATTCAGAAGTATGTAGGTTGCTGTAGGTACTGGGAGATGAAGAAGCTTGCACAGGATAGAGCAGCATGGAGAGCTGCATCAAACCAGTCTCAGGACTGAAGACTGCAACAACATCAACATTTATAAATAGCTAAAAGTAAAAATACTTCCTTAACATCTTCAGTGTCACGCTCTATTTATAAGCTATTTAAGTATACGAAAAACAACATAATTACAATAAACATCCAAAAAAATAAAAGTTAAAAGATAAATCTTGTAATTAGAATCATATCAACCTTGAATATATCTAATTAAATAAATAAATAATCCATATAAACCTTGACCATCAAATAACTCACCTCAACCATAATCAAATGATTTTGATGAATAATAACCTAACTTTAAAGGAACATATCTAACAAAATTAGTTGAAAGAAAAGGTATAAATCGTATAGAATCAGCAAAAAAGACTACAACCAAAAACAGCAACAAACAATACACCAATCATACCAAACGAAATATAATAACCCTTATCCTCAAAGAAAATCTAGAATAATAATTACTATCCCCAGATATTGAATAATAAAATAAACAAAGAGAATAAGAAGCAGTTAAGCCATTAGAATAATATAAAGAAAAAAATTAAACAATTAAGTCATATTAAACAAACCATTTTAAGAATCAAGTCCTTTGAATAAAACCCTACGAAAAAAGGCATACCACAAAAAGATAGACTTGAAACATTAAAACAAACGGAAGTTATAGGCATAAAATTAACAATTGAGCCTATAAAACGAATATCCTGAGAATCCTTCAAATTAAGAATTATTGAATCTGCGCACATAAATAATACCTTAAATAAAGCATGAGCTAATAAGTGAAAAAATGCAAGATTTGGATAAGCTATATCCAAAATTCTTATTATTAAACCAAGTTGTCTTAAAGTAGAATGAGCTATAATCTTCTTCAAAACAAATTCAAATTTGCACCCAATCCAGGCATAAATATATTTATACAGCCAATTAAAAGTAAAAATCAACCACAATTATAAGAATCTAATATTGATTTGAAACTAATTAATAAATAAACTCCAGCAGTAACAAGAGTAGAAGAATGAACTAAATCAGAAACAGGAGTAGGAGTAGCCATAGCAGCAGGAAGCCAAGAAGAAAAGGGAATTTGAGCTCTCATAGTTATAGCTGCCAAAACAATTAATATAGTAATAAGTTTTATTTCAAAAGAATTAGAAATGACATCATAATAATAAATATAATTCCAGCCACCAAAATTTAATATTCAAGCAATAGAAATTAAAATAACAACATCACCAATATGATTGGAAAGCGCAGTTATTATGCCAGCACTATAAGATTTTACATGTGGATAATAAATAACTAAACAATAAGAAACCAAACCCAAACCATCTAATCCTAACAAAATTCTAATGGAATTAGTACTAATGATTAAAAAACCTATAGAAAGAATAAATATTGAAACAATAATAATATAACGATTAATATTCTTTTTGCCAAATATATAATCCTCTCTATAATAAATCACCAATGAAAAAATATATACAACAAAAGACATAAAAATAAGAGACATTCAACCCAAAATTAAAGTTAGAACAACCATAGAACCATCTAAATTAAAAAGTTCTCATTCAACAAAACTTTATAATCAATTATTAAATATAAAATACCTAAAATAAGAATTGTAGTACTGGAAAAGAATAATGAAAAAACTCAAAGAACAAATAGATAATAAATTCATGGCCTAAGATGAAAAACTTCATATCATTGATTATACAAAACAATATTTTAAATTAAAATACTTAAGCAATTTAAATAAAGAAATACTCACCCTTTAAACAAAGAATATTTAAAGTCAATCAATGCAAAAGTAAAAGATGATATTCATGAAAATAACCAAGAGAACATGTATAAACATCAGAATAATAATTCCCATGGTGAGAACAAGAATATATATATATATATATATATATATATATATATATATATATATATATATGTATATACATATATATATATAAAGTATAAACAGCCCCAAAAAAGGTAAAAAAATTAAAACAAAATATTCAAAAGAAGATCAAGACCCAATTTTATTTAATAATCTAAGTTCACCTATCAAATTTAATGATGGAGGGATAGCCATATTTGATGATCTTAAAAGGAATCACCATACAGCCATTCTAGGTATCAAATTAATTATACCGTTATAATTAATAATCTTTGAATACCTAAACTTTTATAAATAATATTGGACAAAGAAAACAATCCAGAAGACATAAACCATGAGACACCTTTAAAGAAAGAGAGCCCATACAACCTCATCAAATTATGGTTATCAGTCCACCAATAACCATTCTTGAACAGAAGAATATTCAATTAAAGACCTTAAATTAACCTGAAGAAATCAAATAAATCTAACAATAACCCCACCAGGTAAACCTAAAGATAAACCAAAATAATTAAACTTTAAACCCAAATAAGAAATAATCTTTATAACACGATAAATACCATAACCACCAAACATCATTGAAACATCAGCAACAGTTATTCTACCTGTAATAGTGGCCTCTACATTTGCCTTAGGAAGCCATAAATAAACCAAAAATATTGGCATCTTAACTAAGAAAGCCAAAATTATAAATAAATAAAACATCAAATAATAAGAACCAAAATCAACCAATAAAGGGGAATATGAATCATAAACCCCAAATAAAATCAACAATAAAGGTAATCTAGCAACCAAAGAATAAAAACTTAAATAAACAGCAGCCTGTAAACGTTCAGGCTGGTAACGTCAACCCAGAATCAAAAGTAAAGTAGGAACTAATCTAGCCTCAAAAAAAATATAAAAAGAAAGAATGCTCAATCTAGCAAATGAACAATACAGCATGATCATTAAAATTAAAACCATAAAAACAAAAAAATAGAATGATAAGAACTTAAATAAACTGAACCTCTAGCAGTAATTATTAAAGAACAAATTAAAAAAGTCAACAAAATCAGAGTAAAAGAAAAATAATCAATACCAAAATAATATATGAATATGTTCAAATCAGCATATGAATAAACACAAATTATAAATACAAAACTCGGCAGAAACATTAAGGAATCAACCAACTTTCAACAATTATTCAGCAAACAAAGAGGATCAATAAAATAGTTATAAATAAATACTTAAACATAAAGGTAAACCAAAAGAATTTAAAAAATCATTACCATGAGACAAAATTATTGAAACTAAAATAGAAAGACCTAAAGCACCTTCACTAACAGAAAAAAAACTAAAAAATTAACAGGAAAGAAATAATCATAATCAAACACAATAAGAAAAACAATAATTAATATAAATAAAGAGAGAACAATTTACTCTAATGTCAGAAGAACCATCAATAAATGTTTACATTTAGAAGAAAAAACATAAACACCAGCAAAATAAACCAACTAAGAAGTAAAAACAGAGAATATAATCATTAGTTTTAATAGTTTCAAAAAACACCGGTCTTGTAAACCGGAAATAAGTCTAGCCCCACTTTTAAAACTTCAGAGGTGAAAAGCTTCCACCATCGGTCCCCAAAACCGATATTTTAAATAAACTAACCCCTGAAATGATTAAAATAATAATTATATTACTATCAAATGTAATGAATATTAATTTTATAAAATTAAGGCACCCTATACCAATGATGCTTTTCATTATCCTACAAACCCTTTTAGTTGGATTAATAACAGGAACAATAATGGCTAGATATTGATTATCATATATTTTACTTTTAACTTTTCTTGGTGATAGATTAGTTCTATTTATTTATATTACAAGAATTGCATCAAACGAAATATTTCGACCTAAATCAAATACAATAATTATTAACTTAGCAATATGAGAATTTATAATACTGACATTACTTATCCTAGATATAACAATATTTATAGACTTCTTCAAAAATACTGAAACTATAAATATTGATAATTCAATCAATTACTAAGAAGTAACAATATCTTTGAAAAATTATAAAATAGACCAACATTCATTATTACAATAATAATAATAATTTATTTATTTTTAGCAATATTAGCAGTAATTAAAACCTCTAATATTAACCAGGGGCCTATTCGTAAAATAAGATAATTTACTAATGAATAAACCCTTACGATTAAGACATTCCTTAATTAAAACTATTAATAACTTTAGTTGATTTACCTCCACCAACAAATATTTCGTTTTGATGAAATTATGCTTGGTAATTCAAATCGTAACTGGAGTATTTTTAGCTATTCATTATAATCAAATACTGAAATAATATTTAGTAGTGTAGTACACATCTGCCGAGAAGTAAATAATGGTTGAATTATTCGACCTTCACATGCAAAATGGAGCATCTATATTTTTTATTTGTATTTATTTGCATATAGGACAAGAAATTTACTATGGATCTTATATATACATACACACCTGAATAATTGGTACAGTAATTCTATTATTAGTTATAGCAACTGCATTTATAGGATACGTTTTACCTTGAGGTCAAATATCATTTTGAGGTGAAACAGTAATTACTAATTTATTATCAGCAATTCCACACTTAGGAACAGATTTAGTTCAATGAGGGTGGGGAGGATTTGCTGTTGATAATGCAACATTAAATCGATTTTTTACATTTTATTTTATACTACCATTTATTATTACAGCTATGGCTGCAATTCATTTATTCTTTCTTCACCAAACAGGGGATCTAATAACACATTAGGGTGAAACAGAGACCGAAAGAATTCCATTTCACCCATACTTTACTTTCAAGGCTTCTATTACATTTGTATTAATAACATCTTTATTATGCTTAATTAATCCTTACCTTCTATAAGATCCAGATGATTTGGTTCCTACTATTCCATTAGTAACACCAGCTCGTATTCAACCAGAATATTTCTCTTTTCCCGTATGCAATTCTATGGTCAATTCTTAATAAGTTTGGAGGTGTTATTGCACTTTTCTTATCAATTATAATCATAATAATTTTACCATTTTAGAAAAAAACACCATTCTGAGGTATCCATTTCTACCCTATTAATCAGATCTTATTCTGAATTATAGTTTGTTTATTAAAATTAATTGGCAAAGGACCAGCTGAAGAGACTTACATTATAACAAACAAATCTTAATAATTATCTACTTTACGTACTTCTTCATTAATGTCCATGTTGAAAATGCATGAGATAAGTTAATTAAGGAATAATAAGTTAATTAGCGTATGAAAAGCATATGTTTTGAAAACATAAAACTAGAAATTTAACTCTTCTATTAACTTTTCTTAAAAAATTTCACTAAATAAATGAGATAAATAAAATCTTTAAACCATCAAAGAAAATAAAAAAAATTAAAATAAAGGTAAAAATTTTGTTCAAGCCAATTATATTAATTTAACATAACAGAACCATGGTAAAGTAACCCAAACCCAAATAGAGCCAAAAGATATAATAGCAGGCTTAACAAAAAATATAAAAGAATAAAAATCACCACCTAATAAAATTAAAGCTAATAATTCTCTTATAAAAACAATGCTAGTATATTCAGCTAAAAAAATTAAAGTAAATCCACCTGCACCATTTTCAATATTAAAACCTAAAACTAACTCAGATTCACCCTCAGCAAAACCAAAAGGTGTATGGTTAGTTTCGGCAAAACAAGAAGCAAAATCAGCTAAAGGTAAAGGGAAAGAAATAATAATAAATCAACAATAAAGCTGATAATTCATAAAATCAAACATGGTAAAACTACCAGTTAAAATAATTAAAGATAATAAAATCAAAGCCAAACTAACTTCATATGAAATTGTTTGACCAACAGAAGGCAGAGATCCTAATAAAGAATAATTTGTATTAGAAGACCAGCAATTATAATGGTATAAACACCTAATCTAGTACTACAAAAAAAACATAATAAACAGAACATATATATATAAATTACGTAAGGAAGAATTACTCAAACAGCCAAAGAAATCATTAAATTAAAAACAGGAGAAAAATAATAAAGTAAATAATTATATATAATAGGAATTGGCTGCTGCTTACAAATCAACTTAATAGCTTCACTAAAGGGCTGTGTGATTCCTACAAATCCTACCTTATTTGGATCCTTACGAATCTGAATATAACCTAAAACCTTATGCTCCATAAAGTTAGAAAAGCAAAACTAATTAAAACACAAATAACTAATAAAAGAAAATTAGAAATAAACATAAATAAATCATCATGCAGTGTCAATACTATTTGTAGAAAAAAATCCACATAAATGAGTTCTAAATTCAACACATTAACCTGTCAAAATAGAACATTAATTAACATTAAACAATAAAATAAAAAATATTTTAACCATATGGTCCTTTCGTACTAATATGAATTAATAGTCTTCGGATAGAAACCGACCTGTCTCACGCCAGTCTGAACTCAGATCATGTACGAATTTAAAGGTCGAACAGACTTAATCACTGGGCTCCTGCAACCTAAATTTTTCTTAATCCAGCATCAAGGTCGCAATCTGCTTTGTCGATATGAGCTCTCAAAAACTATCACACTGTTATCTCTAAGGTAACATAATCTTATGATCGTAAATTATGGATCAAAACAACAAACATAAATCAATTATATAATAATAAAGAGTTATTTATTCTTCCTGTCACCCCAATCGTCATCATTAAATATAGAAAGATAAACAAAAAACAACATGAAAGTAAAATGTTAAGCTCTATAGGGTCTTCTCGTTCTAACAACGAATTTAAGCCCTTTGACTGAAAAGTTAAATTCAAAAATTTATTAAGAGACAGTAGATTTCTTGTCAACCCATGCATTCCAGCCACTAATTAAGAGACTAATGATTATGCTACTTTTGCGCCGTCAAAATACTGTGGCTCTTTAAAAATCGGCCAGACTTCAAAATATTTTCAAGAGGACATGATTTTAATGAACAGGCAGAAATGAATTTTGCCTAGTTCCTTATAATAAGTTTATAAGGTAAAAAATTTATACAAATAAATATACTAATTCAATCATTCCTACAAAAATTTAAAAATTATATTAATAATCATAATATATAACTTAAAATATTTATAAAATAAAAATAAAAATAATGAACTAAAACGTAATCTTAAAGATAGCTGGTTTAAGACTTACTATTATATTTTATAAAACAAATTATAGGTTATTAACTTCAAAGCTTATCCCTTAAAGAATAAATAAGTTAATATTTATAATTAAAAAATTAAAAAAAAACAATTAACTTTAAAAAATTAATTTTCTACTTCAGAAACTAGATATCTTAGGAAACGATTACATCTCATTTCTATAAATAATTTAATAATAATTATGATACATTAACTATAAATTATTTATAAATCAACCCAAATCAAGACAAGTAAAATAAATACTAAAATTTTGATAAGCCCTGATACAAAAGGTACAATAAATAAAATTTACTTTAAAAAATGTAAAATAAAACTTCATAAAACACTTACATTTCCAATACACTATAATTTTAAAAATCAACTCTATTAAAACTATTAGACTAAATCCAACAAAATTACTTATATTAAATAATTACTTAAACTAATAGTAAATATCATAAAATAAATAATCAAGATATCCTGATTTGCACAGAAAAATTTTCGTTGTAAGTGAAACACTTTATTATTATATTAAATCTTGAACCTCTTTCTTGATACACTTTCCAGTACATTAACTACATAACAACATATCTCATTTATATTGAAGCTACCTTAAAATAATCAAAATAGAATAATCAATAATCAGAGTGACAGACAATGTGTACGCACCTCAAGTCAATATCAGTTAAATTAACTAAATTAAATTACTATCAAATCCACCTTCATTAACAGTATTTCACCAACAAATAAATTATAAACAAAAATCTATTGTACCCCACCTCCTCTTAACTATAATCTGCCCCCTGACCTGAAATATTCTATAATTATAAATCTCGAGAATTATAACCCAAAAAAGATTCTCTGATAACGGAGATATACAAACATATAAATTAAGTAGAGTAAATCGTGTGTTATCAATCACAGGTTGGTTCCTCTGAATGGAATGAGATACCGCCAAATCCTTCAGGTTTAAAGACCTTAACTAATAGTACCCTGGTAAATATAATTAACATTTAAAATTATAGGGTATCTAATCCTACTTTATTATTTAAATTTCACAGATTCATAAAAAGAGCTACAAATAAATTTTAACATGTCACCTTACAAATTTATATTTCAACCTTAATAATGTAAATAACTGTTTTAAACAATAATATTCACTTGTATCAATCATAAACCCGCAGCTAATGGCAACAATTACGCCGATACTAAATCAATTGCTAAATCATAAATCACTTGTTAATGAAATCAAATTGCTGCAAAAAGAATATTTAGTTTAACAAAACATACATATAATACAAAGAAAAAGTAAACAAACAAGCAAGAATAAAACTTTTAAGAACAAAAAATAAGAGATTTAAAAATTAATCAAATTAAGAAAAAATGAAATATTCAAATATTTAAAGAAAAAAATAAAAACTTCCCAAACATTAACAAAAAAAAAAGAAATGCACCCCATATGACCACAACAACTTCTCTACTGTATATAAATAAAGATTAATATCTAACATGTATACGTAAAAATGTATTATATTCCTTCTTATATAATCTTTCTTTTCACTAATAAAAAAAGATTAAATATTATAATAACTATATTTTATACAATTATGTAAATTAATGTAATAAGTTATTAATATAAAATTAACTTTATATTAAGTTAACTCAAATATATAATAATTAAACATTCTAATTATAGATATTTTATCAATTATATAACAATAATTAAAATCATTATTTATATTAATATAATATTTTATATTTAAAGTTATTAATTTTATTTGTTATATCAAATTATAATGATATTTAATATTAATTTTCATATTACTATTAATATTATATTATAATACCTATTTTAAGATAAAATCCTAAGTAGCTATAATCCTCGGCAAATTAATATATTATTATAATTTCTTCATTATAATAAAATAAACTTATAGGTAATTAAATTTAATGTGACATAATTATATAACTGGGTGTACAGATGCATTTAAACAAAAAGTTTTAAAAATTTAAAATAAAAAGGAAGAAATAATTCAAAGATCAGTCTTTATTTATCATCACTTGGCTATACTGAGAAATCAAAACAATCAATATATAAATTATAGAATGTTAATGTAAATAGTAATAATAAAGCTGCTACAAATAAAGTATTCAAGACAGCTAAAAGGAGTGAGTATACAGATAATAAAACGTTAATTTAAATATTAGTATTAAAACTTTCATGTCAAAAGTGTTTCTGATAACTTTA
Source organism: Schistocerca serialis cubense (assembly GCF_023864345.2). Lineage (NCBI taxonomy): Eukaryota > Metazoa > Arthropoda > Insecta > Orthoptera > Acrididae > Schistocerca > Schistocerca serialis. The sequence goes on along the minus strand of NC_064643.1, from coordinate 735,473,723 downwards.
AAGTAATTCCAAATAGAAATGGAGGAATCAGATCCCTTGTCTACATAAACCATACATAGCTCAATAATACAGAACACGAGTTGTGTACAAAGGAAACCACAGGTTGTGACACAGTGAACAGTGACGAAATTAAATAGTGAAGTGGTCATTTACTTTTTGTGATTTCGAAGAGCAAAATGTGGAAAAAATCCAATTTCAGATTTTTATCTACCACTTCCTTCCTAAGTCCAGTTATTTTACACTTTAAATAAAGTCATTTTTGAAGATTTGAGAGGAGTAAGATTACAATAAACATTTCGGGTTCACTTAGGTTTTCTAGCTGAGTAGGCTCCAGTGCTTCTTGTGTAGGGGTCTGATTGTAGGAGCTGATATTCTTACATTTTAGGTCCTCCTGTTTGAACTGACCTAAATAAATTTGAAGAACATTGTTGCAGAATTTTTGTTGTTACCTTATTATATTTTGACACATTTTAGTATACCATGCAGTCTTTTGAGTTTTCACATAAACTAAGCCGAAATTACATTGTCCTCCCAAAATACAGCAATATGTCTGATCACATCAAGAACATACTTACTACTACTTTACTCTGTGGTTGTAACCATACTCCTAGGGGTTTATGACTTTCCTTGAAAAATTAATTTCTATTAGTTTCGATTATTATTTCATAAATGAACCCAGAAATAAACACTTTAAATAGGGCTAGATTGCGTAATTAAGAACAGAAAATATTTGTGTGCCAATTATTAGTAATTTCAAATGTTTCTAAAAAGTATGATTTTAACAGTACAGTCTACTACTCATCGCTTGTAACATAGAAAATAAAGTAAATGCTTTTCATAAATTTTAGCTCGAAATGTAACATATACTACATAAAATGATATGAAAGTTTTCAGAAAAGCAGCTGAGACAATACTAGCCTCTACAAATTTCAAAAAATAATACTGATATCGACAATTACTACTGAGGTAAAGTAATGCTAGAGCGAGATGTCCTGTTACAAGATGCTGGAGCGTATGAAATCTTCAAGTACCCTAAAGCACTTCTTAGCTGACACCATAAGTCGCTTTGGAGGTGTGAACACTGTGACGTACGAGTGACTATGCAGGGCAAGGTGAGCAGTACTGAATGCTTTGGTCTGCAGTGACAGACAGTCATCACTTTTGAAAAGTACACGAGTGGTCAGTGCAATTATGAACTAAGTAACTGTAAACTGTTTCAAAACCTACTACACAACACAGCTTTGAAACGTCTTTTATTGGTGATTCCGAAGTATACAGACGCTATTAAAGTCCTAATGTCTAGATAAACAAGAAACTGTTGACGAAATAATGAAGATGAAACGACAACTAATATCCCCAATAACATATACAATCAAATAAATGAAAACAGCAAAAAAAAAAAAACATTGTAACTAAATATAAAAAAAAGGTCCATGTATTAGCATTATCTTTTGTGCGTAGGTAAAACGGACTGTACTGTAGAAAACTGACACTGCCATACAATTATTCAGTCAGTCAATTTTGATTAGCAGTCATTTAATTTCCAGGAAAAGATCAACGGAACAGTGCGACCGTCGATGGAACACAGCTTCGCAGCATCAGCAACGGCTGTGACGAGACGACTATGTTGCCACCCTAATGTCACGCCACTCCATATATAGAGCCACTTATCATATGACAACGATTCTCAAATGCCGACACTACACTACAAAAGTAGGATTTGTTATATAATATAAATACCTGTGCAAATAAAAACTGAAAACCAAATTTCACCATAAAGTCTAGTCTAAGGATGAATGCTGGACGGAACTGGCTGATAGGAGAATAATGATATAGTTTAAAAAGTAATGAATTTGTTAAATACACTAGAAATGAACATCTTCATACAACAAAGAATTTAAACTAAAGATAATGTATTTTGTTTCACAAACTGAAAACTAGAATAATTCGCCATTTATCAAAGTGAAAAGCTATTCTACTTCATTGGTCATTTTATATAACTGTGCCAATTATTTAAAAAAAAATTAATTGAAAATTGCTGATAACATACAAGTCTGATGTCTCACATTGGAAATCTTAAAATTCGTTTTCCCTGATGGTGCATGTGAATGGTTGAACACAGTAAAATATCTCTCCAGACCACAGGTTAAATAATTCCTGTCTTTCCGACCAAACGAGGAAGTGTTCAGATCTACTGTGCCAAAGTCGGTTTCATCTAGTTAGCAAAATAAATCGTCTAGACGAAGGGAAACATTACCATTGAGTCAAAAGGTAGCGCCCCATTACAGTTCAACCAATTTCAACTCAATACTAGTACTGAAGTGTCATCGGGCCTTAATTTCCAGATATTTGAAAAGATGCATTAATTTTAATGTTTTTTAAACTATTACTTTATAATAATTAATCTGTAAGAGTTGCATAACGTAATACATGTATATAACATCAAGGATTAACGAATGGATATTGGCTGTAATGCAGATTATACACGAGAAACGTTAAAAAACATGTCTACACTCCTGGAAATTGAAATAAGAACACCGTGAATTCATTGTCCCAGGAAGGGGAAACTTTATTGACACATTCCTGGGGCCAGATACATCACATGATCACACTGACAGAACCACAGGCACATAGACACAGGCAACAGATCATGCACAATGTCGGCACTAGTACAGTGTATATCCACCTTTCGCAGCAATGCAGGCTGCTATTCTCCCATGGAGACGATCGTAGAGATGCTGGATGTAGTCCTGTGGAACGGCTTGCCATGCCATTTCCACCTGGCACCTCAGTTGGACCAGCATTCGTGCTGGACGTGCAGACCGCGTGAGACGACGCTTCATCCAGTCCCAAACATGCTCAATGGGGGACAGATCCGGAGATCTTGCTGGCCAGGGTAGTTGACTTACACCTTCTAGAGCACGTTGGGTGGCACGGGATACATGTGGACGTGCATTGTCCTGTTGGAACAGCAAGTTCCCTTGCCGGTCTAGGAATGGTAGAACGATGGGTTCGATGACGGTTTGGATGTACCGTGCACTATTCAGTGTCCCCTCGACGATCACCAGTGGTGTACGGCCAGTGTAGGAGATCGCTCCCCACACCATGATGCCGGGTGTTGGCCCTGTGTGCCTCGGTCGTATGCAGTCCTGATTGTGGCGCTCACCTGCACGGCGCCAAACACGCATACGACCATCATTGGCACCAAGGCAGAAGCGACTCTCATCGCTGAAGACGACACGTCTCCATTCGTCCCTCCATTCACGCCTGTCGCGACACCACTGGAGGCGGGCTGCACGATGTTGGGGCGTGAGCGGAAGACGGCCTAACGGTGTGCGGGACCGTAGCCCAGCTTCATGGAGACGGTTGCGAATGGTCCTCGCCGATACCCCAGGAGCAACAGTGTCTCTAATTTGCTGGGAAGTGGCGGTGCGGTCCCCTACGGCACTGCGTAGGATCCTACGGTCTTGGCGTGCATCCGTGCGTCGCTGCGATCCGGTCCCAGGTCGACGGGCACGTGCACCTTCCGCCGACCACTGGCGACAACATCGATGTACTGTGGAGACCTCACGCCCCACGTGTTGAGCAATTCGGCGGTACGTCCACCCGGCCTCCCGCATGCCCACTATATGCCCTCGCTCAAAGTCCGTCAACTGCACATACGGTTCACGTCCACGTTGTCGCGGCATGCTACCAGTGTTAAAGACTGCGATGGAGCTCCGTATGCCACGGCAAACTGGCTGACACTGACGGCGGCGGTGCACAAATGCTGCGCAGCTAGCGCCATTCGACGGCCAACACCGCGGTTCCTGGTGTGTCCACTGTGCCGTGCGTGTGATCCTTGCTTGTACAGCCCTCTCGCAGTGTCCGGAGCAAGTATGGTGGGTCTGACACACCGGTGTCAATGTGTTCTTTTTTCCATTTCCAGGAGTGTATATCCTATAAAATTTTAGTAAGACACAACATTGCGAAAAGAGACCTGTCTCACCTTGTAACACACTTCAGTTGTTGTCTACGAACCTATAGGAGGTACGTGTGAATGAGGTCTCCAGTTTACCTCCATGCTGACAGTAAATGTGCCTGCATTCGTTGTAGAAACACTTTAGTAAAGGCATATTAACTTTATGGTTTGAGTTTTCTGCTGCACATGTGTCAATAACAGTACACACATTGTATTAAGGCAGAATGGGGGAGAGCTTATAGTGTAGTGTCGTTTAAATACTCCATGCTTAAAAGTCGAACTTCCGTTTTATTATCTACGAAAGCTGAGTTAATACTTGCTGCCACTTTCTATGTGTAAGTCAGTTTAACATTATTGTAGACAAATTGCTTTTGAACAATGATGTTGTACAGTAACCTCCAGGGCCGTATACATCAAAATAAAGTTAATAAGCAATTGCCTACAAAAAACAATGAATGTGATACAATATAATAATATAACCGAGTAAAATAGTGACAGGAACAGACGACAGAATTTGTAATGCGCGTTTCCCGAAGAAAACTTTTATTCATACACTGAATATCGTTTGGTCTAGTAAATTATTTTTCTCACTGTATTATCGGCCAAGAAAGAAGCATTACGTTGCAAACTCTCTCGGCAGAGGGAACACAGATTGTTTCTGCCTAGTGACAGGTCGAACAAGGTTGGTGCTGTCCCTGCTCCCTAACACAAAACCTAAATTTTTGGACAACATGGTTGTGGAGAGAAGCAGCGATTAGTATGATTAATCAATAATTCAAGAACAGTCTTAATCGCATTTATAATTGTTATAAATCCGCCAACCGGTTTCAACTCGACGTAGGGGTCATCTGGGTGTTTACACCATTGGTCGACTGCTGGTGGTTTCACTCCTGTCTATCTGTGATAGTTTCCTGCCGTTATGTAGACAGGAGTTACACCACCAGCAGTCGAACAATGGTGTAAACGCCCAGAAGATGACCCCTACGTCGGGTTGAAACCGGTTGGCGGTATTATAACAATAATAAATGCGATTAAGACTCTTCTTGAATTATTTACAAAACCAAAAGTTGTGCCACTCTTGGCACAGTTATATGTAAAACAAACGTCCTTCACATCGCATAATCACCAACCCTAGACTCATTTGGAACAGATTATTTTTGTGCTGCCCCATGTAACGCCTGTGCTAAATTTTAAATCAACCTTTAGGCTGTAATAACAGCATGACAGATCGTAGTCCTAGCATAACGAGTAAAGCTGAAGGCCGTTTTACTGTAAGGTTCAGTGATTATAATGAAAGGTGACGAACTTCACACACTTCCAGTATACAATTTACATCTACAGAATATAGAGTGACTCACTTTTACATGAGAATGATAGTGATAGAAGGACAAAAATTACCATGACATCACCTGAATTTTAAGTGGAAAGGTACACAGATGTAGCTGACCAGAGAAATTCGTATTTAGAATCAATTTTTGTCTAGGTTAAGTATACGAAAAATAAACAATATTTTCACATAAATCTATTGCAGTCCTGTAAGTAAAAGATCGTCATGTGGGGAAAACTGTGAGTCTGAACCAAAAAATCTTGACCTTCTCATAGTCAGTGATATCCCACTCATTTCAAAAATTTCTTTCTAAGAAGTTCTTGAAACTAAATACTGCAGTGGTCACATGTCAGATTTGTTAGAATTAGCACTTGGAGAATGTACGCTTCAAAAAACGTTACAGTCTCGTGAATGAAATGTATGGCTCTGCCAAAAAATTTTAGCAACTTAGTGTGAAATTTTAAATAGGATAGATAACTTATTTTTCTTTAAGTTTCGTCAAGTTCAAGTATAATGTTTGGTTTTTAAAATAAGCGGGACTTTCCACGACTCATATAATTTGGCAAATGCACATTTTATGTTACAGGGTCTCTACTCACTGTTAATGCATTTCAATTGGGATCAGAAATGAACAAAAGCTTTGATCTAAAATACTCGAGAAGACATCATCAGTGATCTTGATACCAATTTTTAAGTATAAAATTTAAAGTGTTCGTGAGTATTAAGTTAGAAAATGCAGAATTCTTGTAGGTCCCGACTAACATTGTTTACAAAAAAGGAAAGTTAGAAAATGCAGAATTCTTGTAGGTCCCGAACTAACATTGTTCACAAAACAGTCTGCTTTATAAGCAGACACATTTTAGTACTGAGAAAACTACTATTTGCTTCAAAAAATGGTCTTCTTATTTGTGCCATAGTTTTTCAGTTTTGTCAGTTTTGAGTACGTAAAGTGTGAAGGAAGTCTTCTTAGTCCTTACCCTACATGCTCCTAGACTAACAAGTCTGATTCTTAACTACATAGTGATGTCTCGTCGCTTATGGCTAAGGCTATACCACACATACTTATGCTTCTTCTTATCAGAAGGCCCAAGCAGACTATAAACTTATGTCAGTGGCAACTAACGAATAAGTAGCAGCCCGCAGCTTTTGAGCACAGGTTGCGTGAAAGTCGTAAACGAATAATGTGATTTATTCGTTAATTACCATTTTTTTAGAATTTTAGCAAAATTACAGCTGACTGAACGTCCTCAAGTAATAATTTCTACAAAATATGTAAAGCTACTATTGCAGAACCTGATTGTAAAACATCTAATTCACATAGAATTCGTAACAGAGAATAAAGTTATCTAGTGTAAACGACCAGAGGTTGTATCGTTAGAGACAGTATCTCTTTCTGGCTGCGTATATGTCTAACTGTAATTCCCAATCATCAATGAAATATGGCCACAGTGACGTGACCTTCATTTCATATTACAGGCGCCTGGGCGCTATACGTTATTCACTGTTCACTCAGAGAATCTCTGTCGTTTGTTAATTCATCTGTTAGAGAAATGTGGCTTTAAAAACCACCACTTGGTATCTCTTGGTCAGCTCGTAAAACAGTGACCTATAACTGCCAGTCACTTGGCAAGCAGCAAAATTTCTGGAATGCAGTCGCTTGTTTAAGAACAAAGCCTACCTTGTTGCTATTTATTTGTTGAATGGATGTTGAAAGGACGTTTCTCATGTGTATTTCGAGATTGGCACATAAAACCTGCATTATCAAAGGAATTGATAAAATTGTAGCCCACTTCCAGCATTCACGTTTCATTTACATTGCTGAAATTTAGAGATGCTATGGAGCTGTGCAAAATCGAATTCCTATCTCGCGTTGTATTTTCACTCTGTTTTTTGAGGGAACATGAAAGCATTTCAAGCTTCATTTGATTTCACAAGCTCATGTGAAAGCCATTATCCAGCTCCAGTTCAAACATACAAGTGCTAAAACGTCTCTCTCTCGCTTGTAAAATCACGATTCCCAGCCTTATAATATTCTTGTCTAAGTTACTTGTGGGACAATGTAGAGCTGTGATGTTCAACATGACAAGTCTGACGTATTGTTTTCGACCGTTAGTGGCAATGCTCCGTATTTTTGGCATTCTTGATTTCAATGCTTTATATACTTACCTTTCTTATGACTGGCAACATTGCTGTGACCTGCTAATATATCTCGAGTTCCATTAAGGTGGGTAGGAGGTCAAACGGGCCGACTTGGAGCAGGGTAGACGCCACAGGACAGTTTAACTTTCACTGTCTACACTTTTACAAATGAATTCATAAAACTTAGTCAGCATGACCAGGAAGGACTCACACTCATAGCAGTGGAAATTCAAAACATAACAATATAAATTTTTTATGTGAGAAATTTCTTCAATTTTTCACTTATGATCGGGTACATTTGTTGCTCTAAGTACACTTTTCTTCATAAGTAAGAAAGAATTTTGCACATCATGCAAACTATAATTACAGATGTATAGAACTCTAGAAGTTTCCAAATAAATTACAACCTTTGGTAAATATTGAGATAATTAATTTTAAATTTGAGGTTTTTCTCAACTTGTAACGGCTCTTTCGTTTTTTCATAAATTAAATAAATTCTGTAAGTGTGGTTCGTATGCTGTTCAAAATTCAACGAAGAATCTGCCTTACTTATGAAGAAAAGTGTACTTATAACAACAAATGCAGCCAATGATATGTGGAAAAACATTATGAAATTCCTCATTTAAAAAAAAAAATTGTCGACCAGTATTTGCGCTCTACAGAGGATTGTGTTGCGTGAAGATGCTGTAATCTATCTTCGGTCGCGATAGCCATGAAAAGTCAAGTGCGCTGCCACAGGGAAGTAAAATCGGTAATCTGAAAAGTGTCAAGACATTTAATACAATAATTACACACTAGTAAGATACGGAGGAGACGGGGTACTAGAACAATGACTTATAAATGTGAATTGGATTGCATTTGCTTTACGTACTGAACTTCAACTAACATCATATCGTAACTGCATTTAACATGGCATAGATGTCCGTTTCCTTTGCTTTCTGAGAGTGCTTGGAAACAGCGAAACTGGATATGGGGCAGCCAAGATAGTCGCGATGAAACGAAAAAGCCTGGCCGAGCAGCCAACAGGGACTCTGACATTCGAAAAGGGCAGGTAAGGTAAGGAAGTATCTCTGTTAAAGTTAGACTGCTGCGCGAGCCCCGGGGGCCAGTGGTATTGCTCGTTTACGACTCGTCTCCAACCTAGCAGTTGAACAGTTACCGAAGCGAAGAACCTCCATCAACAGAAGAATGGTGTTCTCCTGTGTTCTGATGAATGTCATCTGTAGATAAGAATCTAGTGCTTTTGTAAAGAAACATGGCATGTGGCAATGTAAGTGCCTAGCCTCGAGCACAGTTACTAACCTTCTATGAACCTATGATGACCCTGCGGGACACGAAAACGTGCGACTGATAAAAATTCTGGCGACGTGAGGAAGGCGGATAACAGAACAGTCTGCATGGAAAAGAGGTGAGGATCGAAAAGTCATTGGCGTCTATAATGAAGAAGCAATCGTTAAACTGAAAAGTGTATGCATTAATTTTTTTAGGTATTTTTCTTGTTTTGGATGTCTGAAATCGCGTGCGTAGCTTTGAATTTCTTAGACATGCGAGGGCAGCCTCAATAGAGATGCCGCGCCATAAAGAGATAATCTTTGCTTTATGAAGAGCGAAACCGTTTCATCTATTAATTGCAAGCTGAGGAGAGGAGACAGTTAGTTGAGCGTCAGTGCTAAATGTGCGCACTTGATTATAGGTTTCTTAGCAAGAAGGGATGAACAATGGAGTTCTTTGGAATATATAGTGAATCAGTAAAAGACTTATTCTGGAGAGAAAAAGAATTCACTTTTTCATTGATACGATAATATTTGTGAAGTATGGATTACAGGTAATGATTAAGTTTGTTTTATTTGCTCCACCGGTTTGATAACGCAACATTCTTGGTTTCTCAGACATTCAGATCATAAATGTTTCTGCTTATCATTTTTTCCTTTTTTTTGTTAGGATCTATTGATCATTGGAAGAGAATTGGATTTAAGAATTGTATTTTGGAATTTTGTTTAAGGAGAGATTATACAGTATGGATTACAGGTAATGATTAAGTTTGTTTTATTTGCTCCACCGGTTTGATAACGCAACATTCTTGGTTTGTCAGACATTCAGATCATAAATGTTTCTGCTTATCATTTTTTTCCTGTTTTTTGTTCGAGAGAGAATTGGATTTAAGAATTGTATTTTGGAATTTTGTTTCAGGAGAGGTTATACATGTTAAGTTCAGCTTTTGTAAGTCCAATTTTTGTAATTCATTTATTATTGTTACTTGCTGTCACATAAAGCTCAAGTATTTTTGAAGTTTCGTAAAATGTCCTTAAGTCTAAGGAACTGAGATTTAAATTGAGTTCAATTAAACCAGTCATTCCCCATATCCCCAGAGCGAATCAATTTTCTGTAATTTATAAAAAACTATTAAAAATTTATGAACCAATAATAATACCAGCGTTTTAAGTCTACACATTGAACCTCTGTGTATCTCTGTAGTTAGATTTTGCCGCTCTGTTATCGAGTTGCGCTGTAGCTACTAGCACAGTTGGCACCCTCGTGAAACAAATTGTGCAGAGGACAGATTCATTCATAAACTAAACATCACATGAACCAACTTTACTTTCAAAATAATCAATTAACTTTTATCAAAGTTCATATTCAGATTCTATGATTACAATAAAGGTATTATTTTCTCACGGTTCTTGCAGTTACAATTATCTTTGCAATCAAGCAGTTGATTTTATCACCAACAGTTAAGCTATTTACAGATTTTGATCCTTTTAACATTGACACTCACTCACAAAAACGAATGTAAACAGACAGCTTTCAGTTGGCGTAACTCCGTCTACGTTCTGGTGTTACAAAATTTTCCAAGACATGTTTTCAAGTTGTCAGATAAAGTGCACTGCTCTCGATCGCTTTCTGTTTTCAGTTTTGTTTTGGATTCCTTCTATTTACTAATCAATTAAAATGTTTTCTTACAGCTTGTTGGGATAAGCTCTAAATTTTTCTCTTTTTTTCACTATTTTCTCTTTTCTATTGAAACTACCATCCCTTGTAACGAAGTGAACAGCAGGTCACGTAGCTGCCTGCCATTCTCAGACAGCCAATATGCAAACCTCAAGTGAAAACAATACGTTAACTTCTGACGAGTCACTTATTAATTCTATAGAGTCAAATTCAGACTCAACAATGCTTGAGGTAGATGCTTCCCTTCAAGAAAGACAGATTACGAGTACTATGCACATTCCACAGATTTCTTCTGGCAACATTTTTGCGAACTTCAATATTTCTTTTGATGATGAGATGGGGTAGTCGTTATTATAAGTCTTAGGTTCCGCGCAGTCAAGCGGTATCACCACAAACACGACGCAAATTTTTTCGGAAAAAGGAGCATTAAATGAAAAGACAGATGAACAGTCACATAATTATACAACTGTTAGCACGAATTCTTTGCAGAAAAACGGCATTGCAATTATGCTTTAGTACTTATTACATGCGAAAAACGAAACACTGGCAAATGAGCTGTCAGGTCACCTAGAAACGAAATGGCAAGAACACTACAAAATACTGGAAACAATGTGACGACAGGCATAAAAATCTACTAGAAGATATTACAAAACGCAAACACAATTACAACATCAGTTTTCCTAGAGAATGACTAAGGTTGACACAAAATTAGAAGAAATTACGCATTCCTACCGATAAGAGAAACTTTCAGTTACCGAAAAAATTTAAAAATATTTCCTAGTGCCGCGGTCGCAATTTTGCGCCTCAAATAACAAAAGCATGAAAAAGAGGTACGGAATTTGGACACAGAAACTATAAAAATGACACCAGTACAAAAAATCAATTTGAAACACTGGAAGCACAGATCGGTAAATTTCAAATTTGAGCAAATCGAAGTGAATCGCTCAACACAAACTACAAATACATTTCAAAGAAATTGAAGAATTTCCACCATTAAAGCTTTATAAGGAAGGACAGTTAATGGTAAAGAAACAGAGCTAACAAGAAATCAGTATGTTACGTGCTAATGTAGCTGACACCGAAAAGCATTTGACACCAGTAGTGAGGGCTATCAGCAACAAGAAATATATTTCGTCCAAGAAGAACATTCTGGCCGACTTCGACATGAAAGAGAGTTTGAAAATGAACGCAAAAGTTAACTTACGTATTTCAGCCGACAGAACTTTAATAAAATAACAAGACACGACGTATTTGGCAAATTTTTTATTAGTTACGAAGTTTAAAATTTTCCGCAGTGGCATCAATGATTTACAACCCTTGGATTGGATCCAACAATTTAACTTTTCTTTTGACTCCAGCTTGTCCAGTAACATACAAATTTAAATGTGTTTGCAGCTTTTTGGAAGATGAACCTGCTACTTAATGCGATCCGTAGTAAGACAGTGCTTTTCTTCCGAGGAATTACAAACGAATTTCTTCCAGTACACTTTTCAGAGAGTAAACCGTGTGGGAATTAAGGAGAAACTCATCACTTCGCCAAATTTTAGAAATTCACAATTTGCAACCTTAACACAGTTCTGCTAGTACATGTCACAACAGAACCATCATTTAATAGAACCGTTCAGCCAATGTCTTTTAGTCCAGTTTATTAACCTTCCAAGATGTTTACTTGTCTCTTTACTGTCACGACATCACAAAGAATGAATAAATGCATTCCATGAGGTTTCAAAATTGCCTGACATTCAAGAATCTGACTATATCTACAAAAACAGAACCTTTTGTCAGATGAACCACAATTAAAATGGTAAATAGACATATAGGTCATTTAAGATCATCCAGTGACACCAGAGACGCGAATAACCAACTGTACCAAAGACAATATCACTAAATAACAATTTCAATGGACGAGAAACAAAATACGAATTTGTATCAAAATAATCAGCACTTTCATTATTCAAGAGACCACATAAAGCAATCATACACAGCAACCTTTCAATCAATTACAAAGGAAAAAAAAATTGCATAGCCACAGGCAGCAAACATATTACCACAATTACCTTGAAAACAAAACCACGACTTCCGAGAAAGTGACAGATATGGAAGGGAGAAATGAAAATTACAGAAGACAGAAAAATTTATTTTGTACGAATCGGGCAGTCGTTTTCACTCAAGACAAGCTAATTCTAATTATGCGGAAGTGAGACGATCTGTACAAATAGTGAATTTTTGCAAGCGACAGCAGCGACGCTACAGTGGCGGACAACGGTAACTAGAGGAGAAGACTGCAGAAGATTCACACACAGACACAACAGAATGTATTGCCAGTCACACCACATTACTGGAAAATCATTTGTTTAGAACATATCAGAGACAATCCAACGACTACCAATCAAACAGGCAAACAAACTGTAATCGCAATTTTAGGTTCAAGGTCTACAGTTTCAGCGATCACTGATACAGAATTCAACAAAGGTAGTTCGTATGGAACTTGCCCTACTTCACCAATACATACAACATATGTTAGAGGAGCAGCATCAGGGATAGATGTGCATGTAAAGTCACAAATATATGTACAATTTACTGTACAATATCACACTTTCCTTGCAAATTTCTGGATCCTTCCACTGCTAAAAACAGAGATTATGCTAGGCATGGATTCCTGAAACAGACAAAAAGCAGTATTGAATTTTAAGAATTCGTGTACTTCGCTACAAAACAATGATACGCAGGTTACATCGCTAGAAGAATTATTCAATCGACTAACACGGGATTAACAGTCTATAGATTTTCACCCCAAACAAAAACCACAATTAGTCCACATCATTACTCACTGATGTAGGTATTTCTATTATTAATGAAAATCAAGAATCAAATGTTGACATTTCTCAAACAATAAAAGCGAATGTAGACAAGTGGAAGCTCCAGCAGACAGGAATCCGAAACAATTACAGGTAGTCCTATAAACTTATTCACATGTTTTCACAACGTTCCCGGAACTATGCGCGGAATTCTTTTAGAATTTCAAGAGAAATCCCATATTACCTTTGTTTCTAAACATTACAACATTCTGTTCATTTATAGAGACAGAGTAAAACGGGAAACGGAAACTCTGCTCCACCAAGGCATAACTGAAAGAGGTGCTACCCCTTCGTTACACGTTGTTCCAAAAAAAATATGGTTCCCTCAGACTTGTTTAAGATTCAAGACTAATTAATGACATCGTAGTAACAGAAATTGTCAGACAAACTTTAGGTGAGTTGCCCCAAAAATATCATGGACTCATCGTATTTTCCAAGTATTTCGATTTGAAATCAGTATTGTGGGAGATCGCACCACACCCAAAGTGTTGCGAATACACAGCCTTTCTACGCTTCGAAATTTGTTTTCAGTTTTTGCAGCTTCCTTCCCGTCTTAATATTTCAACTGCAGTTTTCACCACGGGCTCGAATTCCGTTTACCCAGTACATTTAAAGGACAGAATCACCGCTTATGTGGTGACATACTCGCTGCAGAGGAAACCTGGTACCAACATAACAATGTCTTGAACCCATTATTCGAAACATTTTCAAATCATGAAACTGTGGTCAGTTCAAGCAAATCTGACTTTGGAAAACGTTTAGAAAATGTTTCACCAAATTTTTAATTAATATCGTTTCAGCTTCTGGTATTGTACCCAATCCGGACCAACTTCAGGACATTGCAGGTCCTACTAGTAAGCTCCAGGTCAGAAGTTTTCCGGGCCTCGTTAGTTCTTTATTCGCCTTTTCATTCACTGCGAAGCTATGGGCATTCCAAAATTATGTCAGTTAAGTGGTGAAACTCAGCTTAAATTTGGGACGAACAAGCACAAAATGAATTTGATACACTGGAACAACCTTTATCAAATGCAACTTTACTACACCTTTTCATTTCACCCGAACCTTTTGCGTGATTTTTGCATCACGACTGGCAGCTCTAAGACAGGTCTTTGCTTTCACGTGTTTCAAGATATAGAGAAAAATGATTTTATTGTTACCAAGAGCATTACATTCACTAGCAGTGTTCTTTCCGCTTCCGAACGAAATCACAGGACTTGAGGCACTAGCTGTATTTTGGTGCTTTGCAGATATTCAATATTTTTTATTTGGTAATCATACAATAGTATATATAGACTGTGGTGTCACCGCCAGACATCAGACTTGCTAGGTGGTAGCCTTTAAATCGGCCGCGGTCCATTAGTATACGTCGGACCCGCGTGTCGCCACTGTCAGTGATTGCAGACCGAGCGCCACCACACGACAGGTCTAAAGAGACGTCCTGGAACTCGCCCCAGTTGTACAGCCGACTTAGCCAGAGATGGATCACTGACAAATATGCTCTCATTTGCCGAGACGATAGTTAGCATAGCCTTCAGCTACGTCATTTGCTACGACCTAGCAAGGCGCCATAGCATTTGATAATTATTATTGTGAAGCATGTACCGTAATGAGAGATGTTCTACAATTGTGGATTAAAGTTAAGTATTAAATCAACTACGTACTTTATTTGCTACTATTAATTCCCTTAACTGTTCCAGACCTCACGCCAGTCAGCATGTAATTAAACGCGTGCATTTCGGCCTCCTCTAGCAACACAGTGTTGGCTCTTCTGCCAACACTACACAGACCACCACTTGCGTTACATCGTCGTATGATCGCCACACTTTCTCACGTTCGCTTGGGGAGACGAGCATTATATATACAGGAATTTTATTTCACTATTACTCACACTTCTGTAAAAGAGGATACTGTTGCTGAAGCCTTTTCACGATATCTTGGTGGCTCATAATTTGGTTCATCCACATAATTCTGTCAGTCTGACGTCATTCTTCCATACATACAACTCGTTGTTTTCGAAAATTATGTTTCTTCTCCTTAAAGGACATTGCAACAGACCAAGATATCCCGTATGGAAGGCTATCTGGCAGCTGTGGCGAGATACAAGCAACTCCTACGATGCTCTAAAGATTTCCGCAGTTCAATAATCTATTCTTCTGTCAGTTGAATTTTGTCATCTACAGTTAGCGTTAAGCTATCATCCGATTCAGATTCACTTTCAGCTCACTTAAACTTCCACATTCACTCATATTACCAAATTTAAACATAAAACTTTCACTATTGGCAGGCTGAGTGTTCTTGTACAGCAACTGGTGGCCGTGTCTTGTTTTCTGGGTTGGATAAAGCAGGCTGCACGATTCAGCAAGATAACAGGAAGTTCGTTCGGGATTGGAGGCGAGTGTGTACTTGAGAGTACATGCACGAATGGAGAAAACTGCACACATCTTGGAGTTTGACGTGAGTGTTGGCATGGAACGGATTGCTTTGAGCTGCTATCTGCATTCGAGCAGCCGATCACGGCTGCAGTCTTCATATCGGCAAAAGTACGACCCTCTCCCTGTGCTTCAGAGAGACAGTTGCGACGGAAATCCTCTGCAGACCTCACGCTGTACGGCGAGAATTATTAGCAGCATCGGCATCCTAGGACAACCATTGGTTGGAATTTAGTCACTTCATTTCAGCTATCTGTCTCAAGTGCAGTAGTAGGGCTTCTCAGCGCATGACCAGGACAATAGTCCATTTGTTTCTTCAGTTAGAAAGTTTGCTGGTCATTTTTAGAATGTCAGTTGCGTCTAAGAAGTAACGTCGCTTCCCTTCGCTGTGATATCGGTTATTGAGGGGGAGATGGATGGAAACGAGCATCGTTGCACAAGTCAGACACCCGTGGATGGATTAGGGAGCCCTTCTACCACGGGATGACGTAATGAGCCGCAGAGTTCAGTGAGCCGTTGACTGCAAGTACGTCTGGGCAGTGGTGTGCATTAGGACCGTCACCCGTTGGATTCAGTAAGAGGGCAGTAGCTGGCAGAGACAGAGCGCCACAGTCGATGCATGATATAACTCGTCCAAACTGCTGGTCCGCACGGCACAGGGCTCAAACTGTAGCCACAACGTGACTGACATCGAAGTCGTGTGCTCAATATGGACGATGATCAGCGTCGGAGGAAACCTTCGTGACCGATGGACAGCGACGTAGGGACAGGGCTATCCACAGACTGGGCTAAACTAGTTTCAGCTCTTCTCATTTGGTCACCTCCTGACTACCTGGAGCTGTAGAATCGCCCAAACTACGGTGTGGCGCTACATATTGATCTAAAAATATGTAGAAATAATAAAATCTGTAGCAATAGAATCTCTAGCTGGAACATTAACAACATATTCCAAATAGCTTTCATACGTTATGATGCATTTAAATCTGTAGAG
Source organism: Schistocerca serialis cubense (assembly GCF_023864345.2). Classification (NCBI taxonomy): domain Eukaryota; kingdom Metazoa; phylum Arthropoda; class Insecta; order Orthoptera; family Acrididae; genus Schistocerca; species Schistocerca serialis. The sequence continues at coordinate 735,457,069 of NC_064643.1, read as the reverse complement.
AGACGTATCTCTACGAATACTGCGTTGCATTATCAAAATAGGCACAGGACATAGGACTCAAACTAAACCCATCTATAATCCAAGCGGTACATGTTGGTCACTCTAAACTCATTAGCCCAAAACATCGGGACTCCGTGCCATCTCTTATCCTAAATGGAACCAATACTAACTTCTCTCCCTCAGCAAAGAGTTTGGGAGTAATAATAGACGAAAATCTAAATTGGACAGAGCACGTAACTGCAGTGTGGAAAAAAGCATCAGCATCTCTTTATGTGCTACAAAAATATAATAAACTCTTCCCTTTCGATCTGAAAAAGAAATTAGTACAAACTCTTATACTCCCAATCATTGACTACAGCCATATTATCCTACAAGGCCTCTCTCAGGAAAATTCGCGACGTCTGGAACTGGTCATGAATGCCTGGGTCCAATATATCTCTCACGTTCGACTTTTTGATCACATTTCACCAGCATATGCAAAAGTGTCCTGGCCGCGTGCAGACAAACGCAGAGATTTCCATACACTCTGTCTCATCTGCTGCATTATAAATGTACACTGTCGCTCATAACTCGCCTCGCCCTTTCCGCTTATGTCGGAACAACATGACAGAAACACACGTTCCCATCATAATAAAATCCTCTCTGTTCCACTGCATCGCTCAGTCACTTTCACCAAGTCCTTTACAGTAGCGGGAACCAGACTCTGGAATAGCCTCCCTCGTTATGTTAGAGAGCTTAAAAACATGTCCGGCTTCAAAAAACAGTTAATAACGTATCTACTTTAGCAACAGTAATGCCTTCCTCTGTACATGAATGCACTTCACCTCATTACTTCCCTCTTTCCCCCTCCTTCAATCTCCCTTCCCCAAAACTCGCTATACTAGTAAACATCTACTTTACACACGAAGATATTAATGTACATCTGCACAAATCTTCATTACAATTGCCAGTTTTCCTCATGCTTATGATTATTATTTGATTTTCTTTTTTACTGTTAATGTTATTGCTTTTATCATAATTTGTATGTATAGAACCCGTTGTAAAAATACTGCAAGCATTTACCTTATTAGGGTTAGCCATTACTCTTTATTCTTATTGTCACTAGAGTAATCTAAATTTATTATTTAAACTATTGTCATTATGTAACTGTGATGTGTGAAATGCTGCATGTGTGGAACACTGGTCCGATGTAAGAGAGGGCCTGATGGACCTAATCTGATCAGGTTATATAAATAAGTAAATAAAACCCAAATTCGTACCTTATAACAACAATAACTGTAGAAAATCGCTCTAACTGCTTACGGCTGCCTCTTGTGCCCAATCTGTCCTGTGATTCTAAACTCACTAAATTGAAAGACCGGCTAAAAAGCACCATGTGTTTCCAGGTACAGTTGGTAACTTCAGTACTTTATTTGAAAACACACAATGAATGACACGTAGACACTGATTGGCCAAAACCACGTTCTCAATACCTAGATGGTTCATCTTTGGAACACAGTGAAGCTGTGATTCCGTTTGGCATGGAATCAACATGACCTTGGTAGATATCCGGAAGTAACTGGTACCACATTTCAATGCACAAATCTAGCATGTAACTTACGGTCCAGTGGTTCGTGAGCATGGAGCTGACCTCTATTAGCGTCCCTGATGTGTTCTGGGGATTTCAGATAAGTGAATTTGGTGGCGCCAAAATATCAGTGTGAGTTCAGTATAACTCTCATTAAGCAATTGTACCACTATTCTGGCCTTATAACAGAGAAAGTTATCCTTCTGGAAGATATCATCACCCTCGGGAAAAACATGAAATCTGAAGAGATACTCGTAGTTTTCACTTATATTCTGGAAGTACAATGCTGTCATGGTGCCTTCGATTACTACCGCAGGTCCCATGGAGGCCCAGTTGAATGACCTTCAAACCATAGTTCTGCCCCCGCTAAGTTGTATGTGTTGTGGTGCATGTATGGAAGAGATATTCGCCTAGATGACTGCGAATATGGACAACACCATTGACCTGATGTAACAAGAAATAAATATTTAAAAAATCCACCTCAATTGCGAAATGTTACTGGTCTTTACCCAGGTTTCAGCTAGAGTAATATAGCCTGCCTCACAAGGGAACCTCCCCATCGCACCCCCCTCAGATTTAGTTATAAGTTGGCACAATGGATAGGCCTTGAAAAACTGAACACAGATCAATTGAGAAAACAGGAAGAAGTTGTGTGGAACTGTGAAAAAATAAGCAAAATATACAAACTGAGTAGTTCATGGAAAGATATGTAACAACAAGGACCCTGGGGACGCAGGAGCGCTGTGGTCTCGTGGTAACTTGAGCACCTGCGGAACGAAGGGTCCTTGGTTCAAATCTCCCATCGAGTAAGAAGTTTAATTTTTTATTTTCAGTTTATGTGACAAACTCTTATGTTTTCATCACTTTTTTGGGAGTGATTATCACATCCACAAGAAAACCTAAATCGGGCAAGGTAGAAGAATCTTTTTACCCATTCGCCAAGTGTACAAGTTAGGTGGGTCGGCAACATATTCCTGTCATGTGACGCACATGCCGTCACCAGTGTCGTATAGAATATATCAGATGTGTTTTCCTGTGGAGGAATCGGTTGACCTATGACCTTGCGATCAAATGTTTTCTGTTCCCATTGGAAAGGCACGTCCTTTCGTCTACTAATCGCACGGTTTTGCGACGCGGTCGCAAAACACAGACACTAAACTTATTACAGTGAACAGAGACGTCAATGAACGAACGGACAGATCATAACTTTGCGAAAATAAAGAAAGTAAAATTTTCACTCGAGGGAAGACTTGAACCAAGGACCTCTCGTTCCGCAGCTGCTCACGCTACCACGAGACCACGGCGCTCCTGAACCCACGTTTTCATGATGTTGCCTATGTGGCCCATGGAGTACTCAGTTTGTATATTTTGCTTATTTTTTCATAGTTCCACACAACTTCTTCCTGTTTTCTCAATTGATCTGTGTTCAGTTTATCAAGGCCTATCCACTGTGCCAACTTATAACTAAATCTGAGGGGGGAGCGATGGGGAGGTTCCCTTGTCAGAAGCATAAAATAAACTAATACATGCGAGAATAAGGCACGGTCATAAATAAAAAGTTCCAACGCAGGATCCGCGGGTAACCGGCCGCTTTCCATGAAGTGGGGCTGGGGCTGTCCCTCAGCTAAGTAACGTGGCTTGACATGGTACCACGGTACTTCAGCTTTTTATGTATGACTGTGCATTATCCTGGCATGTATTAGTTTATTTTATGCTTCTGAACCAGGCTATATTACTCTAGCTGAAACCTGGGTAAAGACCAGTAACATTTCGCAGTTGAGGTGGATTTTTGACATATTAATTTATCACAGTTGCTAACAGGGCTCAAACATGTTAGCAATTCTTAAATTTAAGAAGAAATGTGATTCATTCAACCATATATCATGTTTCCACCCAATCTCGATGATTCCGTGCATACCACGAAGTGTCAATGTTATTGGTTTGAAATGAGAACACACTGGGGTTGCGTGCTGTGCACAGCTCGTTCAACAAAGTGTGCTGAACGATGTACTACTAAAAACTGGCACCTGCACTAGCTCTATACTTTGTCGCTACACCTGCCACAGGTCGCCGCTTATCCTGCTTTGCCGGCCGGAGTGGCCGAGCGGCTAAAGGCGCTACAGTCTGGAACCGCACGACCGCTACGGTCGCAGGTTCGAATCCTGCCTCGTGCATGGATGTGTGTGATGTCCTTAGGTTAGTTAGGTTTAAGTATTTCTACGTTCTAGGGGACTTATGACCACAGCAGTTGAGTCCCATAGTGCTCAGAACCATTTTTTATCCTGTTTTACTGATTGGGGCAGCCTCCTACGTACACTTAGCGTGATGAGAGGCCGACGTCCTACTCATTGTTGCCTAGTGGTTTCTCCATCCTTTCGGCATTTTCCATAGATGTTGACGATGGTAGCTGGCATGTATCCGACCAGTTTAATCGTTTCCGAGAGGCTCTTTTCCACTCGTAGTGCTGTGATAATCAACCCATTATCATATTCCATTTCGTCAGTGGGGTTCCTCAACCGCAGCCCAAATCCTCTCGTGAATGATGCTCACTGGTGCACGTATACGTAGTAGTTCTGAGTATTAAGTACACTTTCAGGGATGACGGAGGAGGGTAAACGTGTCCATCTGAGGTAACAGATCCTAGTCGGGAAACGACCGAGTCCAAAGTAACAAGGTAAAATCGACTCAGGTTCCGTCTTAGCCTCCCGAGCACTCAAATAGCCCCTTCCTCCGAATGCAGGCATTGCATCGACGCACAAACTCTTGTACTCGTTCCAATACCCCAGGTGTCGTTCAGCAGTGTCGCATGCAGTGAGAATTCTTGCCAGGAAATTCTCTTCAGTTCCATCAGATGTCTCGTACGCGAGACTTTTCACATTCATCAGCAGGAAGAAATGAAGTGGGATGTTACCATGTGAACACTAACGAGAAAGGACCTCAACATTTCAGAGAATGTCTGGCTCAGGTGTTCACGAACATTCATGAAAAGTGAGGTGTGGCTCCGTCACGTGGAACCACACCGGTTGTCAAATGACGAGTGGATATGTTCGAGGAATCTGGGACGAATATTCCTTACACTGTGTACACTGCTGCATTTAAATGGGGACGAAGAAGAAATGGTTCAAAGGGCTCTGAGCACTATGAGACTTAACATCTGAGATCATCAGTTCCTTAGAAATAAGAACTACTGAAATCTAACTAACCTAAGGACATGACTCACATCCATGCCCAAGGCAGGATTCGAAACGGCGACCGTAGCGGTCGCGCGGTACCAGATTGAAGCGTCTAGAACCGCTCGGCCACAGTGGTTGGCAGTAAGGAAACAATGACTAACCTTGCCCACAAGTGGGCTGATAATCTATGTCGTTTGCTCTTCACTATTGTAGCTTGGGGACTGTCATCCTCCCAAACGTGACTGTTAAGCATGTGAAATATTCTTCGTGTTTGAAAAATGAGGATCCACTGTAAGGCACTTCAAGAAGCGTTGGCCGAACACGACACGTGGTCCGAAGTCAGCGTGGGTGAAAGCATGCACTCTCTGTGGATGCCTGGGGAGTAGCTGTATTTCCCATAATACTCGCCCACAGTACTGTGTGAAACATTCACTTCACGTTTAGCTGATCGAATGCTGATTGCAGATGCCTTATTCATTCGCACAAGCACTGCATCTTCCAAGTTAAGAGTCCGCGTATTTCGTTGTCCTTCTCGGTCGTTCTACTGTTGTACCAACTGGCCTGTTTCACTTGGTCGCTCGAAGAGGCTTGCAAACATTGTGGGAACAGGTTATCTTCGATGCAGATATTTAGTGCTCTACAACCTTGCCCCTTCCCTATTGCTTCCATTTGTTTCTCCATACACGAATATCATGTCTTGAAGTTCTGTACCCCTGTGCAACTCCTTTTGGTTAGAGCTGATAGGGTTTATTGCTTCAACTAGTATACACAGACCGTAATTTACTAGTGTACAGAAGTTGTACATCGGTACTGCTCATGTCACCAGATAGTAAGCCATCTGCACTGGAATAGTAGAATTATTTTCCCCATCTCTACACGTAAATGCTCGCCTGGATTATCTACCCTACAATCTCTGCAACCACAGTACCGGTAAATATACTCAACTGTCAGGGGCATCAGAATGATTTTGGCTCATAAATTTCGACTCGGCCCGGACGATTGCCCCTCATCTCAGATTGATATATTTGCCCTCCTCCGCCATCTATGACAGTCTGTAACATCACAACGGAATCAACATGTATACTTTCCTTACCACGTCACATGTCCGCAACTTCACTAGGTGGCACTCGGCCTTACTGGGGACAATAGTGATTATGTGTTGCCTCATCTGCGTGTATAAAGACAGCTCACATTGAGCACCAGAACTTCAAACATTACTGGAACACGAGTTATCTGTTCTAGAATACATGCAAAAACACAAAGTTCAATCTTCTACCAGCACTGCTTCACCCTTAACACTCGTACGTCACACTTTCATTTACATGCTCACTTTATCGAACGGATTCACGTTTCACTGCATATGGAACACAGAAAACAGAAAAGCAACATTGTTGCGTACTCACTTCATTATAAAGAAAACTTTACAGGTTATCTGTGACCTCAAGTCAATTTACTTCTCCGACTCCTGTGATGTAAACTGTCGGTGCGTAGGACGCCCGTGTGGCTCATACATGATTTTGGATACGGTCTCCACTTTCTCCCTTTACATGAAGTGTCCCACAGTTGCGTGTTCTGAAGAAGAGATAATGTTAATTTTTGGACCTACGTGTTCAGCTGTGGTCATCAACAATCAATTGTATCATGTCTTCTGTGAAGATTTTTGAGTTTATGATATGACACTAAGTTATTTCTCGTTTCATTCGCATTACAAACAGCATAATTGGAATAACTACTTCCGAATTTGATACATCATTGTCTGTGACGTGTGACACATGAGAACCTTCAAATTCTCTGTGATAGTCATAACAGATACGAGATAGTGTGTGTGTGTCTTGTATTGACGCATCGATAAATGATGAAAGGATCATCAAATGTAAGGCCATACTGCCAAATTCACTGTGTGCTGCTACGCTCTGCTCTGCGCATTTTTAAGGAAGCTCTTTATCTCTCGTGACTGTGGAAACGTATTCCTTCAGCATTTAAAATTCCGTTTGACTGCGTGCTACATGTTTCGTTAACGATAGCACTAAGCAAACATTTTCGAATGACTTTTGTGTGTGTTCTGTTTTGCTCTGCTATTACGAAACAGATCTGACATTTCATTTTACTTTATCGTCCGTTCTAGAACCTACAGATGAAAACATTCCGATCTATAATGGTTGGTGAAATATTGATTTACGAGGATCAGGGAAATGACATGGAAAGACTAGTGTCCTTTAATAAACATCGTTTATCGTCGGACGATACCATTTATTTTTATGCATTTTCTTTAATAGCAAAAGATTCCCTTTGAATAAGAGGTCTAAGAATTAAAGTTAATATGCCATTACGGCCATTAAAATTAGTGAGTGAGACAGCCGTTGAATTAAAACAATAATAACCTCGAACGAATTCAAGAAATAAGACCTTAATGATATTGGCCTTTTAATTTACTAAAATTGAAGAATTATAAGTCAACTAGCGAATTAAAATAGTTAAAACACTTCTAGATAAATTTCTTCAAGCAAATTCATGTGGAGAACATTAGGCGGACAACCCAAAAGATAATTATTAACAAAGGTAAGATAGGGATTATTATGCTTAAGGTTTGGCAAACAATGTACAATAAAACTTAGAAAATGGATACAATATGTATTAAGCATTAAAGAGAAAATTTGCTGTGCGAAGCCATTTAATCAATTGCTTGTTGGCTGACTGCTAAATTTCGTTTATAGTGCAAGTTCAGATAACATAAGATACTCAACTCAAGCACAGACAGCCAGTACGCGTGACTGCAAACATATAGCAAGCCGCGCTAGGAAATGGTAGAGTGTCGTGCCTTTGGCCGCAAGTAAGCCAGGTAGACGTGGCAAGAAGCCGCCAACACAGAATACTCTCGCAGCAACTGCACCACATGTCAAACAACATGAAAGATATGTTTCTGAATGGATTATAGTAGAAGTAAAGTTGTGGTTTAAATATGATTGTAAGCACTGAGAGTTTCCAATAAGTCGATACGCCGTAGGAAATAAGCTTCGCCAACAGACAACTACAGACAGGGAGCTGTAATTTCTCCTGAAAGAAACATAATAAACAACTCGTTAAGGTCTTACACTTAGCCGGAGCTCGCGACGTGCTTAAAAGATGTGGATGACTGTAAAATCACAGAGTACACCAGCTTCTAAAACATCGCGAAAACAACATTAAAACTTAGAACAGGTGGTTCTCTGGCACAGAGTCATAAAACAAACACAAATATTGTTCGGAAACTGGATAAGATGTTGGCTCCTGATATAGCTACGCGTGACAACCGGGTATATTACATAACCGTAACAACACTAACCATGTCAAATTGTTTGAGAAAAATCGCTGGCCAGCAGGTCAACACAAGTTAGCATTGTAAAGAACACAGTTATTTTTTTAGAAAACAACTATCTATAATTATTATAAATAAACGGGAAGCAGTCTTTATCGCAAAAATCTCTTTAATGTGGTGACCGGTTTCGGACATATTATATCATCTTCAGACCTACAATAAACAAGAATCCTTATAAACATATACAGAACGAAATCGTAAAATGAGAAAACAGTAAATAACATTAATATACCATAGATATCTGCCAGAGGCAGTGGCGCATGGCAACCCTCTTGCTTGTGGCTGGTGATGTACTGCAAGGTGAAGGACGCCAGCCACTAACTTAATACTTGTAGCCCCGCCCACCGACTCCATTATGACGTCACGGATAGCAAGTCAGGTAAATTTTATTTGTGCAGCTTAAGAATGTAACGTGGTAGTTACTGTTAAGTCATGTTACTATCTATAGAACATATAAAACAAGTTAAAATCTTATAGCTAATAAAATACAGCGAAGCAAGGTTAGTACTGCGACCTAAATAGTGTGGCCCTCTACCATGTTCTGTTACCGACCAAAGCAAAGATGATAACGAGAACGCCACACTAGCACCACGGCTACGTACTCGTCTTACTAGGGCCAAAGATGCTATCTGTGGGAAAAACATCCTGGTCGCTCTACGGTTGCAAGGGACATTTCGTCATACGAATGTGCCTATGCTCTTCAATTTGCTTAGTATCACATTATAATGCTTCATATTTTGTGTACTATATTAACAAGTGACTGTTGTTTGACCAAATATTACGCAGGATTAAGTGCGTGAGAGCACCAATCAATTCTCTTGCCATACGTGTACGGTATATGTCTCTTATCTGTAGTTTTACTATTTGAAGAAGGGATGTTTTTCCCCTACCCTGCTATGCAGCGGTTATTAGTATATGTATTAACACTATATTTTCAATATAACTTCATGGTTACCGCAGACATTATTTCGTCGCCCATGACGTTACAGTTCAGAGAGTGGTTTTATCCGTTCTTTATTGACATAATGTCACTAGTTTTAAGCTCATGATAGCCATTACGTTGCATTCTATGCAGAACAAAGATCGCAACGGTAATATAGCTCTTACTTATAAATTTCTGTGACATTCCACTACTGATATCGCATTCTAGATATAATATTTATTTGGACGAGATGTTGCATAGGGCCTTAATTGAAAAGAAAATACTAATATTAATGAACAAATGCAATAATTTTACTAGCAGTGTGACCGGTTACGAAGTCTCGTAACCGGTTGTCCCTGACTATTATTAGCACACAATCTGACTGCATAAAATAAAGATAAAGAATGACAAGGAATTTCCATTAATACAATTGATTAATGAAGTCCCGTGCAACTATAAAAACTACGAAAAAACAAAGCACAAGTGTAACTGTTCTGTGTGTGGAAGTGTGACTCAACACACATGTATCCGACTCGGTTCTTTCTCAATACGAAAAATATTTTAAACACCATTTCCAATGAACTAATTGAAAAAAACAGAAATACTATAATTGCGCATAGAAACCAGAATTACAAGTCTAATAAATGAACACGAGCCGGTTGCTTTGTCGACTGTACCGGTGAGCAACAGGGATTGTTATTAAAGATAACTGTAATACCTTTATACCTCATTATGTATTGATGAAAATATTCCATTTAACCAGCATAATAAATCGAAGGCCCAACTCCAAATATATTCTCACAATCGCATCTTCTTCCATCTATACATTACACCACCCGAACAGTGCAACATTTCGGTCAACACTCAGATCGTCTGCTCTCTCGCCCAACAGAACAACGACTGCTCTCGACATCCTCTGAACTACTACTGCGCCAAGTGAGGCGGCGGAATAATAATCTTTGGCGCATTCTCTGGCACTGTGACTCAGTGTAGCCACCTTTCAATGTCTTTTGATTAAAATTTTAATGGTAACAGTAACTCATGCGCATACCACTTACCCATATCACTTACTGATCGATCTTCGCTGGGTCTCCCTGGCAACCGTAGAGCGTGCCGGACGCTTTTCTCACAGATAGCCTCTTTGGCCCTATTGAGACGAGTAGGTAGCCATGGTTACTAGTGTGGCGTCCTTGTTATCATCTTTGCTTTGGTCGATAACAGTACATGATAGACGGCCACACTATTTAGGTCGCAGTAATAACCTTTCTTCACTATTTTTTAACTTGTTTTATAAGTCCTATAGATGGTGATAATGACTTAATACTAACTACCACCTTACTTTCTACAGCGGCAGAAATGCAATTTACCTGACTGGCTATCTGTGACGTTATGCCGGAGGCGGTGGGCGGGGCTTCAAGTGTTTAATTAGCAGCAGGCGTCCATCACGTTGCAGTACACCACCAGCCACAAGCAAGAGGGTTGCCTTGTGCCACCGCCTCCGGCAGACATCTATAGTATATTAGTGTTATTTATTGTTCTGCCATTATACGTACTCGTCCTGTATATGTTTATAAGGATTCTTGTTTATTGTAGGTCTGAAGAAGATCTTATAATAAAATCGAACCGGTGACCACATTAAAAAACTCAAGATACACAAAACTGTTAAGGCTTTCGTGGCCACTTGTTGACGAACTGCTATTGGCTTCTGTCTCGGTTTCTTCGGCTGACGTTCATGTGATGATTTTAGTGACGTTGCGTCAGTGCGAGTGGCTGGCATTGTCAAAGTTTCACTCTGAATAGCTGGTGGTGAACTGCAGCTGTGATCGCTGCCTCAGATTACATGTACGTGACGCGCCAACGTCCGAGGGCTTCTCCGCGGTCATTTCCTATGCGGTTCTTCTCTTGCTACCTGCGACGGTCGTTCGCTGCAGCACGGGCAGTCAGGATCGGTTTACCTTAAGGCTTTCTTTTTTCTTGTTGAAGCTATTAACATGTTTCTGTATTTCTATAGCCTCTATGAACAAGCGGGTGTGTTAGTGCTTCTCTGCACCCAGATCATACGTGTCAGCGAATTTTACTACGTGGTCGGTCTCATACTCACCAGACGAACGTCGGCCTAAGAACCCGAGACAGAAGCAAACACGCAGTTTATGGACACAAGTTACTTCAAAATTACACTGAGCGGCAGGGGATTTCCCATTCCCAATATCAGAGAGCCAAATAACAGGCTTATATAACGACTCAATGAACATAAACGCCAATATCTGTTCAAATATTTTGCAGAGCGGGAAATTCATGCACAGAGCTGAACAGCTAGTAGCGATGGCCATAGGCGAACCCGACCTTTGCCTTCTGCCCAGTCCTGGCGAAGCAGATTGAACGACCAGCCGGAAAGACGTAGTACCGATCCGCACCACGTGTGTGTTGCTCCAAGCACTGCTGCTGCTCTGTAACTCCCGCCAACTGCCGGCTCCACGCTCTTGGGAGGCCTCTCTCCTTAGGCGTGACTGTAGTGGCCGCTTTTGAACACTAGGAGAGGCAGCATTAGCCACACAAGGGAGTAATCAGCGCCCCTGGTGAGACGCCATGTAAAAGTTATTCCCGAAATGTACCGCCAGGGCTCACTTGAAATGTCTTTGGCATGTTATTGCGACTATAGTGAGCAGGGATAGTATGTGGAATTTCCTGGATTTGTTCTGGACAAATTACACCTCCAACATTTTACTTTAAAAATAGAACCAACTAAAAATTTTACGCCTACTCAGAGAGCACCTATATAATATTCAAATAGCAACAGTTAACAACTACATAAAAAGGGACTTACAAAGTAACTATGCTCTTAATCATTGTGAAAATTCGAGACATTCGCCATACGTATAATTATTTTTCACGTAACCGCCGGCCGGAGTGGCCGAGCGGTTCTTGGCGCTGTAGTCTGGAACTGCGCGACCGCTACGGTCCCAGGTTCAAATCCTGCCTCGGGCATGGATGTATGTGACGTCCTTAGGTTAGTTACGTTTAAGTAGTTCTAAGTTCTAGGGGACTGATGACCTCAGACGTTATGTCCCATAGTGCTCAGAGCCATTTGAACCATTTTTACACATAATCTCAATAAGATACTGTTCAGTTACACACTTACTGTTTCTCAGGATGTGTACGTATACTGGACATCAATTAATTATGACTTCAATTAGTTAGACATGCTCCAAAAACAACATGAATAAAAAAAGATTACAATAACACAATAACTAATAGTTATAAGTGGCTACAATCCATAGACTATTTAACAGATTAAATATTACAGTGTAATTCGTAGAATATCCAATTAAAAAATCCTTATGTCACTTGGTAATAATGAAAACTGTGCAAACCTCTTATTCTTAACCATCCAGGGCTAAACACAAATGGGGTAGATAATGTAATAGATATCATATTATATTCTGTTCTGTAACACAAACTCCTACTATATGCATTGACAATGATAGCTGAACATAACGACATGTAAGAAACTCAACGTTGCGACCACACCAAAATTTCTACCGAACTACCCTGTCCAAGTAACACAGAAAAATAGGAAACATACAGTACTGTCGTTGCCGAGACTGGAGTCTACACAGCGTTTCACTTGCAAGAATATTCAAGTCGTCGACTGCTAGCGACTATGTCTTCTTGTACCAGCTGCCATTCCAGCTAGGCGTAACCGTCTCTCCCACATGGAACCACATTGGACGTCACACAACCCCCCCCCCCCCTTTCCCTTGGCAGCGTTACATCCTTTATACACAGCCCAGAAGTAGAAAGAGAAAGAGGGAGAAAGAAAGAGAAAGAGAGAGAGAGAGAGAGGAAAACGAGTGCTGTATGACGGGCACACGACAAGTGTCCGCCTTCTCGCTCCGCCGCCTTGCTTCCTTGTGTTCTCTTCCATCGCTGCCTTCCAACTCAAAGTGTTTACTTTACTCAGGCTTTTGTGAAAGGCCCCACTTGTCGATCCCAGAGCTAGCCAAAGGATACCGCTGACATCGATACTTTTAGCCGTCACAGTAACGGCTCATCCCTCCCCATCCAAACCATTACAAGGTGGCCCGATAACTGGAACAGCATAACAGAGCAAGGAAGAGAAGCAAAACTAAATGATAGGACTAGAATTCGGCCTCTTAACCGCTAAGAAAACGGGACTAGAACCTTAAAATAACCTGGACAGATCTTCCGATCGTCAAAAATATATTTCTGAACCAGTATCTCGTATATCTCTGGTACTATTAAATTACATCCCTTGAGAGCCATCTTATCACACGAGCTACCATCTAATTCACTAGACATGAGGCAAATACACACTATAGACCTTCTGTGTTTGCAGATTATTACCGAGGACAGGAACGGGCCACGAACCTCGGGACCTCCCCTCCCCCCCCCCCCTCCCCCATACCACCATCCCACCATCACCACCCAAATCCTTTTATATTGGGGTACGATTTTCTGCGGAATCTTATCCGCAGCCATAATAGCCATATGGAAGTCCTTTATATAGTCCTCTTGCTGCGACGATGTGTGCTTAACTGACTACCTCTGTTACACTGCGTTCCTCCCATCGTTATGCGATGGGGTTCTTGACCTTCGAGCATTTCCAGTTCTCCCTAATGAGTTTTGGGTTCCTATCATCCAAATCCTTGACAGACCTCCAATTGGAAATTGAAGAGTTAGGCGCGTACGCTAGCATCAACATCATCGGCACTGTTCTGTGTCACTCTTGGGTGTCACGGAACAATTCCAAGGAAGTGATTGGTACCATATAACTATCCTCTCCTGTTGGTTAGACCTAGAACGCAACTAAGTTGATTACCACTCTCCAGACATAATTGTTTGCGCTCTGTGTGAAACTCAAATTTTTACTTGGCAAATGGGACAGCTGAAGCATCTAATTCATACGCTGAGTGTTTTAATTCAAGAGATGATAGAGCGTGGGACGTGTACACTTTCGGCCTTTCCTGACCATCCGTTAGCAATAATACGGCAATGAAGGAACTGGTCTCACGAATGATTTAGAAAAGTCAGCCACCACCAATATCGGAGCACTGGCTAACGGTTGCTTTAAAACGTGATACAAACCAGATTTGTAATAGCTGGTTTAGTGGTGCGGCCATCTTTACAAAATTGGATATGAATTTGAGAAGAAATTTACAATTGCAGCAGATTTTGGGCGGCCGAAGCTTCGTGACAACAGTCATCCAAAATTTGTCCACTCTCTCCTCTTGTGCGGTGATAGTATCCCCAGAAAAAACATTTCGTAATGAAATAAATCCACGTTAGATGCTCACCGTTAACCCTGATATTTTCAAATTCAGAAAGACCACCTCAATGTCTTGTCAAAAGCTTTTCTAAAAATGCAATTCAACTCAAAGATTTTCGTAAGAATTATGATATCTCACAACTAGTGAGAGAAACTTTTCATCATATAGATCCGAAAACATTGTCTACTAACTGCTATAATACGGTCGTTCCTGTCGGCAGCCCGAATGGTACGTTACTGAACTCACGTAGAATCAAGACAGTATAGAATTCATTCGGTGCCTTGGGTTCGTCAGCCAGCGGAATTTGATAATACGTTTCGTATAGACAGAAAACACCAAGCTCAAAAAAACCTGAAAAGCGTGCGTGCAAACCTGGCAGTGTTGCTGGTTGCAGAATGCTTTTAATTATTATTTATTTTAAGCCCTGTAAACGTCTACTATAGTCATAGTCATAGGTTATGGGACACTTTCCTTGAGTTGACAAGGCTGTACGCCTTGTTGTTTAGGAAGTAGCTGAAGTTTGTCATGCCTGAAGATCGGTGTAATCCCGAAACGCGTAACGTGTTCTAATAAAACAGTCAATTCGTAAGGGATCTGTGATCCCACGATCATAAATGATAGTATCCGACGCCCAATCCGATAGCAGAGAACAGTCGATTGTCGAGTGCTGCAGTAGGCAGTGAGACTAGCTTCAAGTGAGACGAGTGTCGGGTGAAAAGTAGTGCTGGAGAGACGGGTAGGACTGGTGGTCGAGTGAGTGGTAAACGGCAAATTCACCGGAGTGTGACAAATGAGGGTGTCCCCCTGATAGTCGTGGGGTGGGACCCTCATCGATACCGATTCGCGAGTGATACGGAACCAAAAGTGGCAAGTGCCGAATTACGTGTTTCGCGTCAACTGCGTCGATCAGCAACAATCATGGATTGCAGTGAGGATTGCTGGAGTGTTACCCATCATCATTGTGTGTGACGCAGTAATTAAAAGCCACAGTCAATAAACAGATATAACCGTAACTAGCCGTGTAAGGCAAAGGTAGCAACTGCCTCAGAATTATCGTTTCATTATACACTCCTGGAAATGGAAAAAAGAACACATTGACACCGGTGTGTCAGACCCACCATACTTGCTCCGGACACTGCGGGAGGGCTGTACAAGCAATGATCACACGCACGGCACAGCGGACACACCAGGAACCGCGGTGTTGGCCGTCGAATGGTGCTAGCTGCGCAGCATTTGTGCACCGCCGCCGTCTGTGTCAGCCAGTTTGCCGTGGCATACGGAGCTCCATCGCAGTCTTTAACACTGGTAGCATGCCGCGACAGCGTGGACGTGAACCGTATGTGCAGTTGACGGACTTTGAGCGAGGGCGTATAGTGGGCATGGGAGAGGCTGGGTGGACGTACCGCCGAATTGCTCAACATGTGGGGCGTGAGGTCTCCACAGTACATCGATGTTGTCGCCAGTGGTCGGCGGAAGGTGCACGTGCCCTTCGACATGGGACCGGACCGCAGCGACGCACGGATGCACGCCAAGACCGTAGGATCCTACGCAGTGCCGTAGGGGACCGCACCGCCACTTCCCAGCAAATTAGGGACACTGTTGCTCCTGGGGTATCGGCGAGGACCATTCGCAACCGTCACCATGAAGCTGGGCTACGGTCCCGCACACCGTTAGGCCGTCTTCCGCTCACGCCCCAACATCGTGCAGCCCGCCTCCAGTGGTGTCGCGACAGGCGTGAATGGAGGGACGAATGGAGACGTGTCGTCTTCAGCGATGAGAGTCGCTTCTGCCTTGGTGCCAATGATGGTCGTATGCGTGTTTGGCGCCGTGCAGGTGAGCGCCACAATCAGGACTGCATACGACCGAGGCACACAGGGCCAACACCCGGCATCATGGTGTGGGGAGCGATCTCCTACACTGGCCGTACACCACTGGTGATCGGCGAGGGGACACTGAATAGTGCACGGTACATCCAAACCGTCATCGAACCCATCGTTCTACCATTCCTAGACCGGCAAGGGAACTTGCTGTTCCAACAGGACAATGCACGTCCGCATGTATCCCGTGCCACCCAACGTGCTCTAGAAGGTGTACGTCAACTACCCTGGCCAGCAAGATCTCCGGATCTGTCCCCCATTGAGCATGTTTGGGACTGGATGAAGCGTCGTCTCACGCGGTCTGCACGTCCAGCACGAACGCTGGTCTAACTGAGGCGCCAGGTGGAAATGGCATGGCAAGCCGTTCCGCTCGACTACATCCAGCATCTCTACGATCGTCTCCATGGGAGAATAGCAGCCTGCATTGCTGCGAAAGGTGGATATACACTGTACTAGTGCCGACATTGTGCATGCTCTGTTGCCTGTGTCTATGTCCCTGTGTTCTGTCAGTGTGATCATGTGATGTATCTGACCCCAGGAATGTGTCAATAAAGTTTCCCCTTCCTGGGACAATGAATTCACGGTGTTCTTATTTCAATTTCCAGGAGTGTAGAAAATACATATCAATTGTACATCGCAACATTTATGGTCTTTAATAATAAACAAATTTTCAATCATTAACTATTCCGCCTCAGAACAGCCACACTCGGTTGAAATACCACGGCAGGAAAACCGATGGCCTTCATCTATTAAGCACACGGTCATTTAATCATAATAATTAACTGTTTTGAGGCTTCGATAAGTTACACAAAACCCAATATGGACAAAACGGGGGTGTTTCAAATTGAACATGTCATGACTTTATTGTGATTGTACAACACTGGTTGCCAATTATCAACACCAAACCTATCTTCTGCATAAAATTACAACCTAGAACTGCTGCGGTAGTTAAAACAACATCCGTCAGAAACGGAACTCTCTAAGGATATCCCAAAATACGAATCTCTGAATGCAAACTCCCCTTCAACCAAAGTCAAGACGGATTTGCCGTTTCACAAACTTGATTCGTAGAGCGCAACTCGGTCAGTTTTCGTAGAGTCTTCTACCGTTTGTACAAACTTCCAGCCATAATTGTCACAATCTTTCCAGAATCCATTAATACGCGATCTGACTCCTCATTCACATACCAGCAAACAAAGGGTAGGCGGTCACGAGTCGCCACTGTCAAACTGTCATGCGGTTGCACCGTGGAACAGCGGATCTATTTACGCCTTCCGCCCCCCAAACCTTATGTCACTTCCCCTTGCTTTCCAACCTAGCGAAATGGCCAATCTTCCCACAGAAGTAACATGTTAGGAACACTGCCCCCTCCTTTCCCTCCACATTCCAGGCCGAACATTTCATCGTTCTCTCTCCGGATACGAACCCTCGTGGTTTCATCCCATGTCATCCAACCAATTTGCAAACTCAGTTACCCTCACTGTCTAATAATCTGAGCTCCCGGTAGAAATATTAAACTAGAACCATCTGACGGTCTTTATTCTCCTGTTACGTATTGAATTACTTCTGTTTCATGTATTTTTATTCACCGTACCTTCACAATAGATAAAAACTTGGGAAAATAACGGTAAATGACTCTTGAGGTCACGGTAAAAAGTAGACTAGGCCTATGCCCTCGTTTTTATTATTCTTTTACCTACTCAAGTTTCTCTGTTTTTTGTACCTTTATTTACCAAACCTTCACAACAGTTACAAAACTCATTTAAATATCGGAAAAGGACTGATTCGCCACTTGTGATCGTGAATAATTTGTGTTTATTTGCTCGTTCGTAAACCTATCTGGAGTACATGTATCCGAAACATACCTACGAAGTTGATCTAAGCTGTTTCCCACCATGTTCGGCTCACTAATATGCCGACACAACTCCAGTTTAGCAAAGGGTTGCAGCAGCCTGAGCAACTACTGATCAGGCACTTGGAATATTGACAATTCTGCACCTACATCTGCTTCATTATTGTTCGAATAACAATTACGTACCTGGCAGAGGGCTCATCAAGCAACCTTCAACCTATTTCTCTACTCTTCCACTCCGGAACTGCGCTCGGAAATTAATTTTTTCTGTGCTTGCTCTGATTTTTCTCGTTTTATTACTATAATCGTTCCTCCATACGTAGGTGAGCGCCAATAAAATATTATCACACTCTGAGAAGGAAGATGGTGATTAAAACTTCATGAATAGTTCCAGCCGTACCGAAAAACGCCTTGCCATCCCCAAACACTATCATATTGGTGACGCTCTCTCCTCCACTTCACAACAGTACAAAACGAGTTGCCCTTCTCTGAACTTTTTCGATTTTCTCCATCGATCCTATTTGATATGGACCCCACACAGAACAGCATTACTATAGAAGAGTTCGCACAAGCCTAGCGTGGGCAGTCTGTTTAGGATCCCGGGTTCGATTCCCGGCGGGGTCAGGGATTTTCTCTGCCTCGTGATGGCTGGGTGTTGTGTGCTGTCCTTAGGTTAGTTAGGTTTAAGTAGTTCTAAGTTCTCGGGGACTGATGACCATAGATGTTAAGTCCCATAGTGCTCAGAGCCATTTGAACCAAGCCATCTGTTTAGGAGACCTGTCGCATTTTCTCGGTGTTCTGCCAATAACGAATTGATTTGCTTTACCGACAATTTTGTTATGCCATCTTTGTTTTAACTTAATTTAGATTCCTGTGATCTATCATGTAATTGAAATTTTGCAGATTCCTTTTAGTACTAATGTCGATGACTTCACACTTCACAATTAGCTGTATATTATTGATTTTCAACTATAGTTCACAGAAGTTTTCGTATCTGTGGCACGGGTGGCACAGATACTATAGATAATTCTCCCCTTGCTGAAAGAGACAAAACAATGGATTTGGCAGAGTAACTGAATTGCTAAACACGCTCGATGTATCTACCGTAAGGTGCGTTTCGGTTGATTCTAAAAAGGTCAAACACTGAGAGTACAATTATAGTCCGATTAAAATTAGTTGACCGTTGACGTATGTCACTACGCGCCCCTGTCTTGTCACATGAGCTGCCGGCTAGAGCTCGGCAATAGGCTGCACGCAAACGCGGAGGTTAGTCCACAAATGCCGTTAATGTGTAACGGGGAGCAATATTAGAAGCGGCCGTCGAGAGGTATGATGAAAATGGAAGACACTCGGTTGACAGCAGGCGAACACCGGACTGAACTGCGGCAAACGAGGGGTTTAGTAGTCTTCAATTTAAGCTCGCTTCCTAACATAACCTCAACCACGTGATGTGCTACGTATCCCAGAAAAAGATGATCGGGCGATCCGCAGGACGACTAAAATCGCTATTGCTTTGTTCACGGCATTTGGGGCTAGCCTCCACGGGCAAGCTCAATACAGAAAATTTATATAAAAACGTTGCATAGCCATCTTCCGCAGCAAAATGTCCGTTTCAGCGGTAAAAGCATACCCTCTTCACCCACACTGACACATATTGAGATTGATTTATTTTGCGATGATTCCTGGTCCTGAGAACCAAGAGCGTCGACGACAGGTAATACGACTTACCCACATCTGTATTATAGACCTCTGCGACCTGAAATATCTGGTTAGCAATGACGTCATGTCTCTTGAAATTTCCTAGACCTGCTGCTGATTTATCGATTCTAGACCCACTTACTATTTCCAACTTACCGTTCTGCTCCGCAATGGCGCTCGGGAAGAAATGAACACTTAAATCTTTCTGTGCGTGCTATGATTCCTGTCATTTTATTATTGGTTACCTGAAGCTGACCTCTCAATGGCTACATGTGATGCCACGTTACCACCGATCAACAGACTTCGTCGGAACTTGATATCATATAATAAGCGAAACAAGCAGCTCCGAAACGAAAAAACACAGAGAAGAAACATAAGACTAAATAAAAAAGTTAATATGGTGAAGAAAATGACACGGTTAATTACTAGAATAAGGAAGTTACTTTCAAACAAATTACACGAAAAAAATGATAATCATAGGCTTTGATTACATTTAGAGAAATAAAAATTTTTTTTTACATTTGCCGAGATTAGAACCTTCGGGCAATGCAGCATGTTCATAGGCTAAGAACTGCGCTATTTTAATAATTACTCTGATGTTCCAGTCTCACTAATAGCCAGTCTTCAAGGCTTAGGCTTCACACAAAGTCATATGAAGCTCATCTAATGTAACCGTGTATAAATGATGACGGAACGCGTCTTGTGCGGAAGGATCCGGTAGTGTTTCGTTAGTGCTGTGCATGAAACGTGTGTATTATGTTAGCGTCGGTGTGTGTGTGTGTGTGTGTGTGTGTGTGTGTGTTCGCACGCACGTTGCTCTTGGTTTCTCTGTAATGTGCGATGAAATACGAGGTTTAAGGGCGAGACCCAGGATCAGGATTCTAAACACATCAGGAAAGAAAGCCCGACAAAAAGTAGGAAGTGGAGTAATTGTTGTGACAGTTTGGCAACGACGAAAGGTTCGGGCGTGCCGTTGAGTCCTCTGACTGGAGGAAACCAGCTTCAACGCTAGAGGTGTCAACTAGCAAGTATTTTAATCGGGCATTAATGATATTAATGGACACACAAATTCCGGCCACTTGCGCCGTGCTGACGCCAAGCAGCTGGTCAAACACGTATCAGGTCACCCAACTCTATACTGTTTACTGTCCCAGAACAGCCAGTACGTACTGCACTAGCTCCTTCCCGAGGTCGCTCGCTCCCAGTAATTTCCTTGAGTCCACACCGGAAACTGAACAGATACCAGACACAGCAAGGTTTCTACAATATCGAAGTAAACAATAAATTATAATAACCGTCAACTGAAAATTTTATATCTTCCGCAAGGAATCTTCTTTGCAAATTTCAAACAGCAACAGTTAACAGCTACGGAAATGAGTCTCAGTAAATTACAATGAAATTCATCGTAGTCAAAACTGGAGGCATTAACGACCCATATAAGATTTATTTGATACATACTCTGGGATTAAATACACAATGTTTGTCATGACTACATTGACATGAAGGAATCCTGTTCTCCTTAAAATAAGTATAGGAAAGACTCATTTTAAATTGAGAATGTGTAACAGATTAAATTTTACCCAACCAGTCATTCTTAACTAACCAGAGAGTCAACGAAGTACACTACACACAAATGCAATTAACAGACCAGATGCTACGTAGTAATTCTAATCTATTACCAGACGCATCGACAATAAATGCTGATCAGAACAGCAGCTAAGAAATTCTACGTGTGACCACACCAAAATTTCCAACGAAAAACGCCTTTCAAACACTGCGTCATCAAAATGACCTTGCACGGCGTTTACCGAGGTTTGGCGTCCACAGTGCCGTCCGCTCGCAAGAAAGTTCATGTCGTCTTCTGCTAGTGTCTACGTCTTCTAGTACCAAGTGCCACTCCAGCTAGACGTAAAACGTCACTTTCACGTGGAACATTATCGGACGTCACCGTCATACCCCGCGGCAGCCCTCCTGCGTCGATACACAGGGACAGGAGAAAGAGAGACATAGAGCGAAAGAGAGAGAAAAATCGATGTTCAAACAAGATATGAAGTGCCGGCATAGTCGCAGCTTGAAAGCAAAACTCCCCATCGCCTCTCCCTCCGATCTACTGATAACATGAACCAAGTAGATAGTCCGTAAAAAATTGAACACAGATCAAATACGAAAGCGGGAGGAAGGTGTATTCAACTATGAAAAGAAAGCAAAATACAAAGAGTGAACGGTCCAAGATTAACAACTGCAAATTCGATTGGCGTCAAAGAGCCACTGCGTCGTGGCTTTGTGGTAACAGCAGTAGACTGCAAAACGGGCGAGCAGGGTTGACGTTCCCTGGTGCCATTGGTTCTTCGTTTTTAAAATGTTCCCGCAACATTATGAACTATCCGTCCGGTCACTGACACTTCTGTTCTCTTTCTGTAGTCTTGTCATACTATGCACTGGTTGTAGAATATGAGTCACGTGGTAAGAAAATGTGATGAATATTGAGAGCAGACGATATAGGTCATAAACGCCTCACAGAAATGAAAACAACAAATAAACGGGTGTGAACTATGTTACTACAAACGAACTCAAGAGTTAAAACCTCCAAAACGGAACACCACTTAAAAAACCTTAGTAACATGTGTTTTTTTGACTGAGCGTAGGGAAAGTGTGTGATTGTGAAACTGTTGCGTCCATTTGTTGCAGCTTGTGAAACAAACTGTTATGTTGTCATCATTTTCTTCGGAGCGATTACATTCACATTCACAGTCATACAAGCACCTAAATCAGACTAGGAGGCATATGTCACTCACTTACCAGGCGTGCAAATCAGATGAATCGATAAGAGGTTCCTACCATATGGCACCTGTCCTGTCACTAATGCCATGTATGACACACCTGACGCATTTTCGGGTGGAGGTTTCGGTTGACGTGTCACCTTGTCGTAACATTTCTGGGTTTTCATTCGAAAGTCATTTCCTTTCAGAAGCTGCGACATCGTCGCGAAAAAACACAGTGACCCGTATATGTAATGAGTTTCCTTTAATTTACGTCTATGGTCACAATCTTTTTCGTTTAACAGATTACCGGTTTCGGTCTTTAACGACCATCATCAGATCTGTTTCGTAAAAACGAAGTCCTAATGTACTGCTGCCATAGTGGCATCGTCAAATGGCTCCAGTACATTAGGACTTTGTTTTTATAAAACAGATCTCATGATGGTCATTAATGACTGAAAGCGGTAATCTGTTAAACAAAAAAATATTGTGACCATAGACGTAAATTTAAGGAAACTCATTTCCTTTCTGTTGTTAATAGAGTAGTTGCGCAGAATCAAGCTTTATTATCTGTCCTTTCATCACACCTAGCTGTTTCAAACGGACGTTACACCACGACACAAACACAAATTTGAATACAGCGAACAGTTTAAAAAAGAAGAAAGTTGACACGAGGGAGGTTTTGAACACTGCTCGTCTCTCTTGCAGTCTACCACCAGTGACCATTCTAGCACAACGCCGTCACTGCTCGAATCTGGTCATGTTGTACTTTGACCGTTCACTGTACCTATTCTGCTTTTTTTTTTTTTTCACAGTTCAGTACACCTTCTTCGTGATCTCGTGCTTGATCTTTGTTCAGTTTTTGATGGACTGTCCACTGGCCCTCTTTCCATTAAATTTCATGGAGGTGCGATGTTGGGTTACCCTTATCAGAAATAGATATTAGATTGTAACGCAAATTCGCCTTCACTAGTGAATGATGCAACGCTACTCTTTCCCTTCACCTTCACCTTTACCTCACCCTTACTCTATATTTCCTATCCGACTATAACACAATATGATATTCGAGATGAACAGGTCTGTATACATAAATCATTTCCTTCACTTGACTGGTTTTCAAGTATTGTTAGTTTCTAAAATGAGAATCCACGTGATTCCGATTCATCACAGTGTATTGTTTTTGCTATTGATTCGAATATGTAACAGAGTGAACGTTTCATTTTTGAAGAGAAATATCGGCATATCCAATTCGTAGTTAGTCCACGTATACACACTATTAAATTTTTTCAGCAATACCACTTCGTATAACTTAGCGTTAACTCAAGTAAACATGTATTCTTCGTGACATCTCCCATAATGCATATTTGAAATGCATCAGATAACACGATAAGGCACCAGTGAGGCCATAGGGACCACGTGACGCCATAAGCTGTATTGAACTTCTCTACGATGTTCTGATGATGGATCACGGCCGCGACCTGTTAATACAAGAGTCTACAGTAGTCTTGTTATTAGTGACCTACAGACGTGATATGGACGGGCTTAGGATTACAACAATGTCCTCTTCGTCGTCTTCCTTTCTCTTTACTGTGGAAGAGATCACTGGATTTCTTCATACGATAGTCGACTACTATTGTTCTGCACTGCCTTGGCTGGACGTTTATGTAATTCTACTGATTTCGGAGATTCATATGAACTGTCCACATTCAGGAAAAGTTAAATTCGTTATAACATGAACAGCTGTGTTAAATGGAATTTAAATCAACCCATTTCTTTAGTCTGATAAGGTACAGAGTAATTTCTGAATAAATTACCATTAGTTCACTTTTTAAATTAATAAACATTTCCTGTTTCATGCCTAATGACAGCCAGCAACCTGTTTCAGACGTTTGAGTTGGAACATATTACTCCATTCTGAACTATAGTAATAGACACATAGTCTACACGGATATACTTTTTATTTCTAGTATTGTGGGTTTCAGAACCATCTTAGATTTCATCGTTTTACTGAACGAAAAAGCTACGAGAGAGTATTTGTATTAGCCACGAATTCTGGGGCGGGGCGGTTTGACCCTGGCTTTGTGCGTTCTTTCTCTCTTTTTTTTAATCTGGCTGTCGTCATGCCTTTAAATTACGTAGTATTTGTGTCGTGATAGTTTTGTGTAATTTATATCCGTGTAAATCAAATTTCATTGTAATGCCAGATCTCGGCTCGGAAGGAGAATTAGTATCAGTGGTCAATATTACTCGTAATGACCCTGAAAGAGATACAGCTGATTTGCGGTGTAGGGAGTTCAGCGAAGATCTAGGACGACATTATGTAATGGAAAACCTCCCAAGTTTTATTGCGAAGAGAACTGTTTATCGGTGAGAAGAGAAAGAGGAGTTTTTTTCAATGTGGTTTGTTGAAGATATACGGCTAGAACAGAGGTACTGAAAGATAAAGCGACGTTTCTATTGCCGATATTTTTTTTTGTAGCTTATAATAACTAATAATTTGGAGAGGTAGGTGAATTCGCAAGAGGAGAGGATCACAAGCGGCGAAAGAAGGAAAAGAGATTTGAAAGATGGATGACATTGGGTAAATTTCGTCATACAAGATGATACAATTTACTCTAAAAATTCTAGAGCCTCGGAACGCGTCAGAGACAGCCTGTGGTAAACTTGAATAATTCAGTTAGGCCATTCATCGTCCCGGAGTTTCAGGAACCAGACATATGAGTTTAGTTTGCATTTGAAAAGTGACTGATCTGTGTTATGCCGCCGAGGCAAGTAGAATGGACTAATGTCGCTGGTGCAGTAAACTGTATTGAACGGTTAGACGACTCACAATTGGTGCTGTATCTACGCGCCGAGAATCAACTCCATGAACGCTCAGTATAATAAAGAGTGTATTAGTCAGCTGCCCTACGCTAACACTAAGTGGTATTTTCTACGATTAGCGGTCACTTGCGAATTATCACAATTTACGGTGGAGCATTGGAAATTGGTTTCTTTCCGTTTTTATCGGTATGTTTTGATAGTGTGACTCTTCGGAGCAGACGTCACATTATTATTAGGAATCTTACACCGCTGTTAAGTGCTTCAGATCGGCGATCAACGAAACAACGAAGCGTCGTCACCAAAGATATTGCATTTGACATCCCAGGTAGGGAACAGCTAAAAACACATCTATGCAATCACATTGTCCGATGTCAGCTGACATTTGTCAAAGCAAAATTTCCGAGTGTAAACATTGAAAGTGGCACATAGGTTTATGCCAGTTTCAGATTCATCTCATTTATAATTCTCTCTCAGTTAGTCGGTAGATTATACACTACTGGCCATTAAAATTGCTACACCATGAAGAAAAGCAGATGACAAACGGGCATTCATTGGACAAATATATTATACCGGAACTGACATGTGATTACATTTTCACGCAATTTGGGCGCATAGATCCTGAGGAATCAGTACCCAGGACAACCACCTCTGGCCGTAATAAAGGCCTTGATACGACTGGGATTTTGAGTCAAGTAGAGCTTGGATGGCATGTACAGCTACAGCTGCCAATGCTGCTTCAACACGATACCACAGTTCATCAAGAGGAGTGACTGGCGTATTGTGACGAGCTAGTTGCTCGGCCACCATTGACCAGACGTTTTCAATTGGTGACAGATCTGGAGAATGTGCTGGCCAGGGCAGCAGTCGAACATCTTCTGTATCCAGAAAGGCCCGCACAGGACCTGTAACGTGTGGTCTTGCACTATCCTGCTGAAATGTAGGGTTTCACAGGGATCGAATGAAGGGTAGAGCCGCGTGTCGTAACACATCAGAAATGTAACGTCCACCGTTCAAAGTGCCGATAATGCGAACAAGAGGTGACCGAGACGTGTAACCAATGGCAACCCATACCAACACGCTAGGTGATACGCCAGTATGGCGATGAGGAATAAACGCTTCCAATGTGCGTTCACCACGATGTCACAAAACAGAGATGCGACCATCATGATGCTGCAAACAGAACCTGGATTCATCAGAATAAATGACATTTTGCTATTCGTGCACCCAGGTTCGTCGTTGAGTACACCATTACAGGCGCTCCTGTCTGCGATGCAGCGTCATCGGTAACCGCAACCATGGTCTGCGAGCTGATAGTCCATGCTACTGCGAACGTCGTCGAACAGTTCGTGCAGATGCTTGTTGTCTTGCAAACGTCCCCATCTGTTGACTCGGGGATTGAGACGTGGCTGCACGATCCGTTACAGCCATGCGGATAAGATGCCTGTCATCTCGACTGCTGGTGATACGAGGCCGTTGGGATCCAGCACGGCGTTCCGTATTACCGTCCTAAACCCACCGATTCCATATTCTGCTAACAGTCACTGGATCTCGACCAACGCGAGCAGCAATGTCGCGATACGATAAACCGCAATCGCGATAGGCTACAATCCGACCTGTATCAAAGTTGGAAACGTGATGGTCCGCATATCTCCTCCTTACAACGTTTCACCAGGCAACGCAAGTCAACTGCTGTTTGGGTATGAGAAATTGGTTGGAAACTTTTCTCATGTCAGTACGTTGTAGGTGTCGCCACCAGTGCCAACCTTGTGTGGATGTTCTGTAAAGCTATTCATTAGGATATCACAGCATCTTCTTCCTGTCGGTTAAATTTCGCGTCTGTAGCACGTCATATTCGCGGTGCAGCAATTTTAATGGTCTGTATTGTATTATGTTTTCATAATTTCCTTGGGAGTGATTACAATTTCAGTCATACGAACACCTAAATCAGGCTAGGTGGCTTATGTCACTCATTTACCAGGCGTACGTCAATATGAGATTCTTACCATATGGCACGTATTCTGTCACTAATGCCATGTATTCCACACCTGACGTATTTTCCGGTGGAGGATTCGATTGCCTTGTCACCGTGTCGTCACATGTTTGAGCTTTCCTTTCCAAAGTCATTTCCTTTCTGTTGTTAATAGAGTAGCTGCGCAGAATAAACTTTTATTATAGGTCCTTTCCTCACATATCGCTGTTTCAAACGGACGTTACACCACGACACAAACACAAATTAGAATGCAGCGAACAGCTAAAAAAAGAAAAATTTTCACACGAAAGAGATTCTGAACACTGCTCGTCTCACTTGCAGTCTATGACCAATGACCATTCTAGCACAACGCTGTCACTGCTGGAAACTTCTCTATGTTCCACTTCCTGTATTTGGACCGTTCACTGTTCCTATTTTTTTTTCTCAGTTCAGTACACCTTCTTCCTGCTTTCGTACTTGATCTTAGTTCAGTATTTGACGGGCTTTTCATTGGAGCCAATCTTACCATTAAATTTGACGGAGGTCCGATGGGGAGTTACCCTTATCGGATACAGATATTAGATTGTAAAGCAAGTTCGCCTTACCTGCTGAATTATGCAACGCTACTTTTTCCCTTCACCTTTGCCTCACTCTTAGTCTCTGTTTACTATCCGATTACAGCACAATATGATATTCGAGACGAACGAGTCTGGATATTCGAGGGTTGTCGAGAAAGTTAGTTCCGATCGGTCGCTAAATGTAAACCACAGTGAGAATCGGAAACATTTTATTTGCAAGAGTCAGTTACACTTTCCAGATACTTCTCTATATGGTCGCCGTTCCTGCTTTTACATTGGTTGTAGCGCTGTACCAACTTTCCAGTACGCTCGTCTTAGAAGGCAGCCGCCAGTGCTTTCGGCCAGTTCTCTACGCTGGCCTGCAGCTCGTTGTCTGTACCAAAATGTTGTTTTCATAGCCAGCGGGACATGTGAGCAGACATTAAACTCAGAGGGAGATAATTACGGGCTGTACTGTGGGTAACCATACATTTCCAATTGAAAACAATGCATTGCCCCTGCAGAATGCAGCTGAGAATTGTGATGAAGAAGAAAACGCACGACAGTTATGTAATGTTGGCTGCATAGCTCAGGCGAAATTTCTCACCAGGCCCTCGTACTTGGCTGGAGACACTATTGATATATGTATCTTTATGTGCTCCCTTTGTGTTCAGAACTAAAAAGAACGACGCAAAGCGATCGACGGGCATACTAGAGACACTGCCCGACACTACTGTGCTAAACTTCATCGCATATTCACTGTGGTTTCGAGTTAGCGATCGATCGGGACTTACTTTCTGGACAACACTCATATAAATCAGTTCCTTCACTTGACTATTTTTCAGTCCTTGATGGTTTCTAAAATGAGAATCCTCGTGATTCTGATTCATTACAGTGTATTGTTTTTGCTACTGATTCGAACGTTCATCAGAGTGAACGTTTCATTTATGAAGAGGAATATCGGCATATCCAATTTGCAGTTAGTCCACTTATACGCATTATTAAATTTTTCATCAATACCGCTTCGTTTAACTTAGCGCTAACTCAAGTAAATAAGTATTCTTCGTGACATCTCCCATGATGCATATTTGCAATGCATTAGATAACAAGCTAAGATACCAGTGAGGCCATAGATACCACGTGACACCATAAGCTGTATTAAACATATCTGCTATATTCTGATGGTGGACCACGGCCGCGGCCCGTTAATACAAGAGTCTACAGTAGTCTAGTTAATAGTGACCTATAGCCGTGACGTGGGCGGGCTTAGGATTACAACAATGTCCTCTTCGTCGTCTTCCTTTCTCTTTTACTGCAGAAGAGATCACTGGATTTCTTCATACGATAGTCAGCTACTGCTGTTCTGCAATGCTTTGGCTGAACGTTTATGTATTTCTACTGATTTCGGAGATTCATATGAACTGTCCATATACACGAAAAGTTAAATTCATTGTAATATGAACAGTTGTGTTAAATGGAATTTAAATCAACCAGTTCTTTTAGTCTTATAAGCTACAGAGTAAGTTCCGAATAAATTACAATTAGTTCACTTCTTAAATTGATAAACATTTCATGTTTCATGCTTAATGTCAGCTAGCAACCTGTTTCAGACTTTTGTGTTCGAATATAATACTCCTTTCTGAACTATAGACTCGTAGTCTACACGGAAATACCTTTGATTTCTAGTATTGTGGGTTCCACAACCATCTTAGATTTTCTCGTTTTACTGAACGCAAAAGCGACGAGAGAGTTTTTGTATTAGCGTGAGAGAATAACTATAACAAAGTCTGTGATTGGCCAGTTTGACCCAGGCTTTGTGTGTTCTTTTACTTTTAGCTGGCTGTCGTCAGTCCTATATTGTATTTCTTTACACTACGTAGTATTTGTATGTGATAGTTCTGTGTAATATATATCCGTGTAGTTTTTGAGTATATGTAATTTCATTGTAATGACAGGCCTCAGCCAGGAAGGAGAAATAGTATCAGTGGTCGATACTATTCGTAGTGACGCTGACAGGGAGACAGTTGATTGGTGGTGTAGGGAGTTCAGCGAAGATCTAGGACGACATTATATAATGGAAAACCTCACCAGTTTTATTGAGAAGAGAACTGTTTATCGGTGTGAAGAGAAGGAGTTTTGATCAATGTGGCTTGTTGAAGATATAAGGCGAGAACATAGGTACTGAGAGATAAAGCGACATTTGTGTTGTTGATTTTTTTTCTGTAGCTTGTAATAAATAATAATTTGGAGATGTGAGTGAATTCACAAGAGGAGAGGATCACAAGCGGTGGAAGAAGCAGAGGAAAGAAGATTAGAAAGAGGGATGAAATTGGGTTAGTTTCGTTGCACAAGACGATAGAATATATTTTGCAAACGCTAGAGCCTCGGAATGTGTCAGAGGCAGCCTGTGGTAAACTTGAGTAATTCAGTTACGGCATAAATCGTCCCGGAGTATAAGGAACCAGACATATGAGTTAAGTTTGCAATCTAAATGTGATTCTGATCTGTGTTGTGCTGCCGAGGCAAGTAGTATGTACTATTGTCGCTGGTGTTGTAAACTCAACTGAATGGTTATATGACTCATAATTGGTACTGTATCTAAGGGCCGAGCGTCAATCCTGTGTAAGTCCGAGAAGTCGAAAAATTAACGATCAGTATGATAAAGTGTGTGTCAGCTGCCCAACGCTAACACTGAGTGGTGTTTTCTACGATCAGCGGTCAGTTGAGGTTTTTTCACTTTCTACGTTGAAGCAGCGGAAATTGGTTTCTTTTCATTTTTATCAGTGTGTTTTGGATAGTGTGACTCTTCGGAGCAGACGTCGCAATATTATTAGGGATCTCGCATCGCTGTTAAGTATTTCAGATCAGCGATCAACGAAACCACGAAGCGTCGTCACCAAAGATATTGCATCTGACATCCCACGTAGGGAGCAGCTAAAAACACATAAATGCAGTCACATTGTCAGATGTTAACTGACATCTGTCAACACAAAATTTCCGAGTATAAATGTTGGAAGTGTCACACGGGTTCATGTCAGTTTCATATGCATCTCATTTATAATTCTCTCTCAGCAAATCTGCAGGTTATAGTTACGTATGCAGCATAAACGAAATTTACCGAGAAAGATGCACATGGAAATCGTAGTCTCACTAAGAGCGATATGCAGACCGAACGCTCTACTCTCGAAATGCAGACAAGAGAGACGATAATAGAGGAACGTACCGAAAACCAAAAGTCATTATCAAAAAGAGAATAGAAGAACTATTTTCACTCACTTTAATAAAGAAATTAATATCACTTACATTACTCCTAGGGTATATTTTCGTCGTGCACAATGCCTTGTCTGGTGCATGCACATTTCCTTTTTTCCGTTCCCCTGATACACTGTTGACACATTTTTTAGGAAAATTGAGATATTCGCACAGGAGGGAGATTTACCAGACAGTCATATGTTGTGAAAATATAAAAACTGAAATATTTTCTACCATGCAATGCACTACTCTCACGCCACGATCCACCGTTAAAGCGGAAAACAGTACCCATATTTCCTCGTTCAAGAGTCGAAGGTTCGATATGTATCGTTCGCAGAGAGGCCACGACTTCGATGTGCTCCATTTCTTGAAAATTACTGGCCAGTTCAATGCCAGGACATTACATAATTTTTCACGGAACGAAATGTGTTGACATAGTTATTTACATGGAAGACACCGGTTTTACTACCCTATTACTCTGCAGACATTACAAACCTGAAGTGTAAATAACGAAGGAGGCTGTGGAAACGACCATGTGACGTTCCACATGGTACGGCAGCATGTCTGCAACCTATCATTTGAGCTCTTACCGTCATGGACGATCATCTGAATGGCTCAAAGATGGCCACAGTGTCACTACGGTGGTCACAGTAACTGATGTGTTCAAAAGTGTCACCTGGCAATTAAAAACGTGCGCTGAAGTAATTCTATTGAGAAAGCATGCTGGTTGTTGTAGACGGACCACCACACAGCAGTAGAGTTGATACGTAGCCCTAGTGGCGTAATGGAATAGACAGCTCACTCCCGAAAAGACTGCTGCCGACCTTGTAGCAAACACAGAGAGGCTTTCCTCTGTCAAAATCATTTCGCGGTGATTAATTCTGGCTGTCATGTGTGCTCGGAAGCCTGTTAAATGCATACCGCTTCAGTAACCTCATTGTCCGCGTAGGGAGCATGCCGGTTGGAGACAGCAACAGTGGTCCATAGTGATGTTCCTCGACGAATGTCGCTTCAGTGCGGCAAGTGATTCCCTCCACCATTTAGTATGGAGGGTGAGAGGGAAACGCATTACACACCACTGACGTTCATGAACGTTATCGGTATATACTAGGCGTTATGGTATGGGCTGGCTTTATGCTCAATGGCTGAACACCGCTCTATACCTTTCTGCAAGGTACCGTAACTGCACAGCGGTATTGCAGGGAGAATATAGTGGTGATAATGATGACGGTTGGTTTGTGGGGCGCTCAAGTGCGTGGTCATCAGCGCCCGTACAAAGTGCCGGCCGGTGTGGCCGAACAGTTCTAGGCGCTTCAGTCTGGAACCGCGCGACCGCTACGGTCGCAGGTTCCAATCCTGTCTCGGGCATGGATGTGTGTGGTGTCCTTAGGTTAGTTAGGTTCAAGTAGTTCTAAGTCTAGGGGACTGATGACGTCAGATGTTAAGTCCCATAGTGCTCAAAGCCATTTCAATCAACCCGTACATATTCTCAATTTTGACGCAGTCCAACCTTTACACAATCCCGTCTAGCCACTGCCACGAATGATGATGATGATGATGATGATGATGATGATGATGACGAATTGATGAGGAGAACACAAACACCCAGTCCCCGGTACAGATAATATACTGGACATACTGAATGATGTCCGTCTGTTTTGGGGGGCAATAGATTCCGGCACTCGGTTTATGAATGACAGTACCCGCTCTCTCTGGACCACTGAGGTGGTGCACGCACTGGAATGTGAAGATAATGAACGTGTGGAATGGTCTGCATACTTCCCGGACCTAACACCTACAGGAAAAGTCTGGGATGTTCTTGGTAGACTTGTTTCACAACGAACACGCCCGTCCTTGAACTGTACAAGAACTGAAAACCGTCTGAAGGAGGAATGTGACAACTTCCCCCAAGGACATATCAAAGTTTGGTAGACAGCATAAATAAACGTACAATGTGTGCATTAGTGCCCGAAGAGGACACATTCCTTACTGAGAGTCCGAGAGTGACCTTTGAGTTGGGAGTCTGACCTGTGTCAAATATAAACGGTATTTATGTCTGTTGTAATTTTTCCCATACGATTTTATCCGTACCGTTTTTCTTTATAAATGTATTCCTCCTCCTCTGTTACGTACATGCTGTGTTTCAACTTGTTTGTCTTTTCCTGTTATTATTACTGTCTTTTAACTTCTCTGTCCCTTAGCAATTGTCAGCCAGTATTGTTTCTCGACCTTAGCTACGATCCCAACAGCACCTGTCCGAATTAGTTCTACGTCTAAGTTCACGCCTAACTGACAGTATTTTTCTAACGGCCTATCAATATACTGCATTGGTCGTACTAGAGTATTGTATGTGTTTAACTTTTCAGATACTTGACAATTTTCCTTAATGATATTAATTCATTTATTTGCTTACTTTAATACTGATTCTGCATGATCATCACATTTCATATCGCTACTTTGTACTGTGCGTAACTACTCCTAAGCTGCTACGTTCTCAAGAAGTTTTCAGTCTCATAGTCGGATCCTATCGCACTCTTTCATTTGTTATATGCATTATCTTCTATTTCATCACTCCGACTGAAAGCTGGCATTAAATAACACCAAGTGCTGTTCCATTTCCTTAGCCCAATGACAATACTTTCCTGCACCGACCACAAACTGTCCTGTAGGGATCTAGATCTTGTTGGTTAAACCTCTCTTGTATACTGAGAATCTTAGATGTCCTACTGTGCTTCCGTGGAAGACATTCGATGTTAATTTAGTTTTTAGTCTGACGTGCAACACTGTGTAATTGAAATAATCATCGAATTACTCATATACCTGCGACGATATTCCCTCTGATCATGCTTGCTTAGTAGTTGATGATGTGGTATAGTGTCGATCGCATTTTGGAATTCCTGAAAGACGGAAAGTACCTGTACAGCTGCGTCTTCAGTACGCAAGGCGTCACGTGCGTTTTATACGAGCGGTGTATCTTGAATCCTTGCTGATACAAGGAAGGAAGGAAGATTGGGGTTCAATGTCTAGTTGTCCCACCACTGACTCATTCAGAGAAACTTTTCCATTTCCAAGAACTCACATTTCTGAATCTTGAAAATGCTCTGCGATTTTGCAAGAGATGGATTTCCGAAAGGCGTACAAAAGGCACTCGAATTGTGTAGCAACAGAAGGGGAGGAACACAATTAAAGTTTCGCGGGACAGTACGCAGCAGCTGCTGTAGGCAGTGAATGTGCTGGTCCCAGGCAGGTGTATGGCGGCGCCAGCAGGGTGTACGGTGGAGGCGGTGGAGGCAGCAGGGGTGGCGGACACGGAAGTTTGCCGCCCCGCACTATCCCACCTGACACCCAGTGCGCCGGCAAATGGCTCAGTGAGGTCCGCGGCAGTTGGAGGTGAGGGTGGCGGGGCAGGATGGAGACGGGTGGAGAACTTTGGTGTTGCGTTGCCCCGGCGGCTTCAGAAGACGTGCCAGAGTGCACAGTGCAGGACAGGACATGGCGAAGTTAGGGGCGCCTAGTGTAGTGTTCCCGCTTTAGCGCTTAGGCTCCGCACGGCTTGTACTAGTGTCCAGGTAACCCCGACAAGCGCTAGTCTTTATTAACGGATAGTTTACTAACTACACTGCTGACTTTTAACATTGCAACACCGGGATGGATACAAAGCAACGAAATTTTACCCATCGTGTGTATAGATTATTTAAGATGAATACAAGATTAAACGTGCAGGCGGTTCGGCGTTGTACACGATGCGAAAGTAAGTTCGCAAACCTACCGCTTCTGGCAGCAGCAACGGCTATAACCCAACTGGGCATCGAGACCAGCTGGCAATAAATGTGGGTCACCTCTATACTGGAGTATATCAGGCTCCGCAAGTGATAGCTTACAAGTCTTTCGCCATTCAATGACCATTTGTGTTATTGCCTGAGGGATCTCGAAAACTTGCTGACCAGGATGACAGTCAAACACTTTGATGGGAAGCAAAAAACTGAACAGCAGATGCCAGCTAAACTCTGGTAGCCCACCAGAGGCCATGGAAGGACATCGCGACCAATTGATGGAGCTGTTAAAATGACCGAAGGTAGGGCGGCCGGCATGGCAACATATACCATACCGTCAGCTATAAGCTACACCGCTCAGTGACATACTGCTCAGTGAATTATTGGCTTCGCTATCGTCTCGTTCTCGTAATGCATTGTGGTTTCCTAATCTCCGTTTCCGATATGCCTCTAGTTGCCATTCTCGGGATCACTCATTGTTAGCGCTGTCCGTATTTTCTCGTTGTTTGACTCTTGTGTCCCCATGCAGTGAACCTCTGTTGATTTCTCGAGACTACAGAAGCAGCTATATCAGCATCTCACGAGGGCACAGGGATCTACGTTTATACCCGCAAGCCCATTAGTGGCGTGTGGCGGAGGGTAATCTGTACATCAGTGTCACTTCCCTTCTTCACTGTTGCGGCAGTGAAGTGTAGACTTCAGAAACTACTGCTTTAAAAGCTTTGTATATGTATGAACCCCTCTCGTATTATCTTCATGATATTATCGAAGTATACAAGATGTACGTAGGGAGACATCACATTACAGGAATAACCTTTGTCAGAGACAAAATATTAGCTGATGCCTCCCGACGGTGCTACGTGTCTTTGGTTCCTCCCACGGGAGGCGGTAGCGGGTAGTCTCTCTGTGGCATGCGCATGCACTGTGTTTTGCCTATAATCTAAATATCTGCTTCGCGTGAAAGGGAATACGCCGATTTTATGATAAGCTTCTGATACCTTTTTCACTCTAATAGACACTCATTATTAAGGTATTCTTGTTGAAATATTATCAATTTATTGGGATTGGTAGTATGTAGATGCAGCACTCTCCGTTAGTAGAACCTGAGAGGTCGCTGAAAACTCATTCTCCCAGGGCTGGCGAACTCATTAAAGAGACGTGTAGTGTCGCTGGGAAGTGTCAACGAAACTTTTATGTCTAACATATCCTGATCGATCATCCGTAGAAGCCTGATACCATGCAGTTAAAATTCCATATCTATATTGGAGAAGGTAACATGTTGGAATACTTTTCTAGTAACGTATAACAGCAGAATTTTAACATTTAACTACAATGTGGTGTATAACGCCTCTGCTGATCATCTTCCTTTGTGTATAAACCATATTGGCGAAAGTTCCTAGACTGACAAGCAACGCTCAAGTAGTGTTCGATAGAGGGTTTTGTAAGCTATTTTCGTCGTGGGTGGACTAAATTTCCTGAAAATTCTTACAGTGACTCTCCCAGCCATACGGCATCTACCATCTCCACTGCAAACCCTAAGGGGGTGGATTCACCATCAATTCTGTATGAAGAGTCGCTCTCCTTCAGTAATCTACCACCGATGCCGGCTATACGTGTCATCGAATGGCGGTCTCCAAAGGCAACGCCACGGAAAGAAGTGGACCAAAAACAAACATCACTAATCTCTAGGCAGCTGCACAGCTAAGCCGTTGGTGTGAACACTGTCATGGCACTCCTAGCCTCTGGAAGATAATTTTCGGCACTGAAGGACAAATTTTCTGCGATATGTGATGCATACTAGATGGGTATCTTCCCACAAATAGAACCAATGCAGACTTTCCTGCTACAGAAGGCGTCCGGTAATAAGTGTTAGTATCCAATATTGTGGGCGCTGCTGGAGAACGGCAATGAACCAGTGGCAAAATCAAGCAGAAACAAAGTTTCGTCCGCGGTGTTGATTCAGTGAATTTTTTCGCATGAGTAGGCTGTATGTACGACATGCGAAGGTGATTATAAGGTCCCATACTCCAGGGAGCGTAGGGGACGATGCGGGATACCCGCATCGTCGACTAGGCAAGATCCTAGCGGAGGTGGTTTGCCATTTCCTTCCTCCACGATATGCGATACACTTGCCTTATTTCTGGACATTGATAGGATGACTATTCGCAAGCTGTTGCTGATAATTTGCACCTGCTACGTACTCACATCTTAGTGTGTGACCGTTTTTCAGCTGTCGATTCTTTGAATCTCATTCAGTGCACGATCAGTCTTCTTCACTGACATGCCCAGGTGTTCTGTGGAAACAGTTGACAAATTGGCGAGTCATCGTTATAAGACAGTTTTTAGGTATTTCGTAATGATATTAACTTCCTGTGTAAAACTGCACGCGAACAGCCACGTGGAACTGTCAAGTCCAATGTACATACAATGTATCAGAATTAATATCGAAAAAAGACATTAGACGAACGTAGAGCGAACCAGGGCAGAACGGTAGCGCTAACATTAAAATGATCAGTTAAAATGGCAAAGAAAAAGCTAAAATAATCGGCGTGACATTGAATCCATTCTTTAAACAGTGAAACAAAGAAATCTGATCCAAAGCCACACAGGTGGACACTATATAAAATTAAAAAGAGCTGGCAGTTGGTCCTGGGGCACAACGGAACCACATTCGTAACTCTAATACAGTGTATAGGCTACTACTGATTCAGGTTTTCTTGCAAATTTAACTTCAAAGGTTTTACAAAACACAATAAGTATATCCCCCCCATGAACCATGGACCTTGCCGTTGGTGGGGAGGCTTGCGTGCCTCAGCGATACAGATAGCCGTACCGTAGGTGCAACCACAACGGAGGGGTATCTGTTGAGAGGCCAGACAAACGTGTGGTTCCTGAAGAGGGGCAGCAGCCTTTTCAGTAGTTGCAAGGGCAACAGTCTGGATGATTGACTGATCTGGCCTTGTAACAATAACCAAAACGGCCTTGCTGTGCTGGTACTGCGAACGGCTGAAAGCAAGGGGAAACTACAGCCGTAATTTTTCCCGAGGGCATGCAGCTTTACTGTATGATTACATGATGATGGCGTCCTCTTGGGTAAAATATTCCGGAGGTAAAATAGTCCCCCATTCGGATCTCCGGGCGGGGACTACTCAAGAGGATGTCGTTATCAGGAGAAAGAAAACTGGCGTTCTACGGATCGGAGCGTGGAATGTCAGATCCCTTAATCGGGCAGGTAGGTTAGAAAATTTAAAAAGAGAAATGGATAGGTTGAAGTTAGATATAGTGGGAATTAGTGAAGTTCGGTGGCAGGAGGAACAATCCTTCTGGTCAGGTGACTACAGGGTTATAAACACAAAATCAAATAGGGGTAATGCAGGAGTAGGTTTAATAATGAATAGGAAAATAGGAATGCGGGTAAGCTACTACAAACAGCATAGTGAACGCATTATTGTGGCCAAGATAGATACGAAGCCCACACCTACTACAGTAGTACAAGTTTATATGCCAACTAGCTCTGCAGATGACGAAGAAATTGAAGAAATGTATGACGAAATAAAAGAAATTATTCAGATTGTGAAGGGAGACGAAAATTTAATAGTCATGGGTGACTGGAATTCGAGTGTAGGAAAAGGGAGAGAAGGAAACATAGTAGGAGAATATGGATTGGGGGACAGAAATGAAAGAGGAAGCCGCCTGGTAGAATTTTGCACAGAGCACAACATAATCATAACTAACACTTGGTTTAAGAATCATGAAAGAAGGTTGTATACATGGAAGAACCCTGGAGATACTAAAAGGTATCAGATAGATTTTATAATGGTAAGACAGAGATTTAGGAACCAGGTTTTAAATTGTAAGACATTTCCAGGGGCAGATGTGGACTCTGACCACAATCTATTGGTTATGAACTGTAGATTAAAACTGAAGAAACTGCAAAAAGGTGGGAATTTAAGGAGATGGGACCTGGATAAACTAAAAGAACCAGAGGTTGTACAGAGATTCAGGGAGAGCATAAGGGAGCAATTGACAGGAATGGGGGAAATAAATACAGTAGAAGAAGAATGGGTAGCTTTGAGGGATGAAGTAGTGAAGGCAGCAGAGGATCAAGTAGGTAAAAAGACAAGGGCTAGTAGAAATCCTTGGGTAACAGAAGAAATACTGAATGTAACTGATGAAAGGAGAAAATATAAAAATGCAGTAAGTGAAACAGGCAAAAAGGAATACAAACGTCTCAAAAATGAGATTGACAGGAAGTGCAAAATGGCTAAGCAGGGATGGCTAGAGGACAAATGTAAGGATGTAGAGGCCTATCTCACTAGGGGTAAGATAGATACCGCCTACAGGAAAATTAAAGAGACCTTTGGAGATAAGAGAACGACTTGTATGAATATCAAGAGCTCAGATGGAAACCCAGTTCTAAGCAAAGAAGGGAAAGCAGAAAGGTGGAAGGAGTATATAGAGGGTCTATACAAGGGCGATGTACTTGAGGACAATATTATGGAAATGGAAGAGGATGTAGATGAAGATGAAATGGGAGATACAATACTGCGTGAAGAGTTTGACAGAGCACTGAAAGACCTGAGTCGAAACAAGGCCCCCGGAGTAGACAATATTCCATTGGAAATACTGACGGCCGTGGGAGAGCCAGTCCTGACAAAACTCTACCATCTGGTGAGCAAGATGTATGAAACAGGCGAAATACCCTCAGACTTCAAGAAGAATATAATAATTCCAATCCCAAAGAAAGCAGGTGTTGACAGATGTGAAAATTACCGAACTATCAGCTTAATAAGTCACAGCTGCAAAATACTAACACGAATTCTTTACAGACGAATGGAAAAACTAGTAGAAGCCAACCTCGGGGAAGATCAGTTTGGATTCCGTAGAAACACTGGAACACGTGAGGCAATACTGACCTTACGACTTATCTTAGAAGAAAGATTAAGGAAAGGCAAACCTACGTTTCTAGCATTTGTAGACTTAGAGAAAGCTTTTGACAATGTTGACTGGAATACTCTCTTTCAAATTCTAAAGGTGGCAGGGGTAAAATACAGGGAGCGAAAGGCTATTTACAATTTGTACAGAAAGCAGATGGCAGTTATAAGAGTCGAGGGACATGAAAGGGAAGCAATGGTTGGGAAGGGAGTAAGACAGGGTTGTAGCCTCTCCCCGATGTTGTTCAATCTGTATATTGAGCAAGCAGTAAAGGAAACAAAAGAAAAATTCGGAGTAGGTATTAAAATTCATGGAGAAGAAATAAAAACTTTGAGGTTCGCCGATGACATTGTAATTCTGTCAGAGACAGCAAAGGACCTGGAAGAGCAGTTGAATGGAATGGACAGTGTCTTGAAAGGAGGATATAAGATGAACATCAACAAAAGCAAAACAAGGATAATGGAATGTAGTCTAATTAAGTCAGGTGATGCTGAGGGAATTAGATTAGGAAATGAGGCACTTAAAATAGTAAAGGAGTTTTGCTATTTGGGGAGCAAAATAACTGATGATGGTCGAAGTAGAGAGGATATAAAATGTAGGCTGGCAATGGCAAGGAAAGCGTTTCTGAAGAAGAGAAATTTGTTAACATCCAGTATTGATTTAAGTGTCAGGAAGTCATTTCTGAAAGTATTTGTATGGAGTGTAGCCATGTATGCAAGTGAAACATGGACGATAAATAGTTTGGACAAGAATAGAATAGAAGCTTTCGAAATGTGGTGCTACAGAAGAATGCTGAAGATTAGATGGGTAGATCATATAACTAATGAGGAAGTATTGAATAGGATTGGGGAGAAGAGAAGTTTGTGGCACAAATTGACCAGAAGAAGGGATCGGTTGGTAGGACATGTTCTGAGGCATCAACGGATCACCAATTTAGTGTTGGAGGGCAGCGTGGAGGGTAAAAATCGTAGGGGGAGACCAAGAGATGAATACACTAAGCACATTCAGAAGGATGTAGGTTGCAGTAGGTACTGGGAGATGAAAAAGCTTGCTCAGGATAGAGTAGCATGGAGAGCTGCATCAAACCAGTCTCAGGACTGAAGACCACAACAACAACAACAACAATAAGTATATGAGTTTGTAGATGGCAGAACGTTAGTGACTTGGAGCACAAAATTCACAAACGAGTTATCTTTCATCGTCTTCACTGTCAGTTCCTTCATAAGTGGTGTGTGCCAATTTATGAAGGGAAACACATGCCACCGAATCTACTGCCCAGCATGGTCATAAATATATAAAGACACTCAGCAACAATCCCATATGCTCCACTTTCGACATTTGTTTTATTTTTACTTGAATTCTTCATGTTCCTTTTCCTTTTCAAGGAATGAATTTTTTTCTACTTTTGGCCCTTTTCATACTGTGCAGTTGGTTTTAGTACTTTCAACGGCTGCGTGAAGTTCATTCTAGTAAGCAGACGAAGAGTCACAGCACGGCCTTTCTCCCCTTTTGCATCAAATTTTGGAATGGCAACAATGCGCTGTGGATGAGCATGCTGAATGTTGTGGAACTTAAAGGGGATGCTGCTTCTTCAACAGGCCTACTTCTTTATTCTACTGCAGCCAGTTTCAGCATATTATCACAGACAGGAGTCATTGATTGTTCTACGACAATGGCAAATCAAGTTGGTGGTCTTGGTGTCCTGTCTTCCATAGGCCGACTATTTGGTGCTGGTGGTCCGAATTCTGTACCGGTGAAGACATCCACGTTGGGAGGCCCAATTCCTGTAGTCTCTTTATTTGCAGATATCATGGACCCAGAGTACGAACATGCTGTGGCAAAAGCTATTACTAGATACCACAGAATGATAA
This sequence comes from Schistocerca serialis cubense, assembly GCF_023864345.2. NCBI lineage: Eukaryota > Metazoa > Arthropoda > Insecta > Orthoptera > Acrididae > Schistocerca > Schistocerca serialis. Next base: position 735,415,398 of record NC_064643.1, on the reverse strand, counting down.
CATTGCCAGGATATGTTCTGAGCCACCTTCGAGTTTCTTGCTCACCCCATGAAAGACAGACTTCATTAAGCACACATCAAGGGACTGTAGCTTATGAGATGAAAGGGGAGGAAAACATAAGCACATCACGTTATGTCGCCTAGTCAGTGATCTGCAGATTCCTTGTGTGCTTTGAGTGGCATTCAAGAATAAGTTGCACCAAATTTCATTTCGTTGAGCTGGAAAACATAACTCATTTTTTAATTCACTTGGTTAAAATCCAACCTCACTCACTGCACTCCACCCTACTACTCGCAGACAGACCCATAACGAATTACTTATACATTGTGATCCTGGGGAAGATCAGCATAAGAGACACATACACACTGCCAGATGAAACGCATATTGCTGCTGATACGCTTTCCTTTCGTCTCTGATGGCATTAGATGCCCTACGTGATGCCTTTCTCGGGGACCATTATCTTCGAATGCCCCTTTGGACTGACGCATATCCCAGTCTCGTCGCAATTACAAATGCCATCTGCAGACATCGTGTCGAGAAATCCTGTCATTTGCTTAGAAATCTTGGACACGCTTGCACGACTGAAGCTCATTGCTCGAGCAACAGAGGTAGTCTCCGGCTTTCTGATGTTTAGGTCAGATTATCACGAGGGCAACTGAGTCACCCGGTCTTCACCTTCCATCTTCAAACATTTATTAGGGTTTTTGATCCGAGGTGGTTGCCGATCTGGGGTTAATGTAGAGAACATTAGAGACTTATTCCCGCGTATGTAAATGTCGCACGCACACGTGATCACGAAACGTACGTGCGCGATACAGAACGACTGAACGTCATAAAAACGCTTTGCTGCCTAGGATCACGTAGAAATTTCGTCGAATGGTTTTGAACTATTCCTAGTAGTTCCACCACGTACACCAGAGTGAAAATTGCAGTTGCTGCCACAGTCCAAAGGGGTGCATTCACGTTCAATGGGCTTGCAGGTCCACGATGTCCTCAGAGAAACGTTGAATTGTCTGAAGGTTATCAGCAGTATCACAGCTGTAAAGAACTTGGTCGCCTTTCTCATCGCACTACTGACTGCTGTTTTAGCCGCGAAATATATGGGAATCATCGACCATGGGGACGGGATGGTTTGATTGAAGCCCCGAGATATTTTCGTGCCTATTCTGAGGGGCAGTGGACATGAAAAGTTTTCATTGGCGACCCACTACACCCTTTCTCATCGAATGCGTCGATACCATGGTGTCTGAAACGTCCCCGAGGCCGACGACGACGTGTACCACACTTTTGTACCATTACAGAGGAGGTTTGCAGGCACCATTGATACAAATTTACACGTGTGCCTCGCAATGGGAGATAATTTCAGGGCAGATCTTAAACATAGGTGCGGCAGTGGGAGACTTACAGGATTTCGAAGAAGTGACTCTCTTATTGTGTTGTGCAGTGTACATTCGGTGTACCTCACACACACTCATCAAAAGCCTAAAATAATCCTATTTTATGCTGGCTTGGCGAATTACTTACTTCATTTCGGATTTGTTACGCCAAACAATGCAAATTTAATGTCGGGTGTCATAAAACCTGATACCGAATGGATTAGATTAAACTTCCGAGATGCCAGCGGTAGTAATTAAGGACCATAAAATGGCGCTGTTACGTCCGTCACGTAAATGTCACGGCTCCAGGCGTGGAACGCAGCCGATGAATTCAGCGAGCCTTTCAGGTAATAAAGCTCCCTATCATCAATCCAATTAATCGAGTGTTACTCGCGCCAATTAAGACTGACGACGCCCACTCTACGAATTGAGATGTAGAAGCTGGATCACAGGTTCATATACCTCAGACGGAGCTCTGCCCTCGTGAATTTTATTAATAGTTTTGAGCAGACAACAAATTTATTCAGATCACAATTATTTGTCTCCTATATACCCTTTGTCTTAATGGTACATGAAGTGGACGTGCTTAATGAAACAGGATGAAACCAGCTCCAGACATTTGTGATTTCTCTATACATCCCTTTTTGTATCCCACTGAACACATTACAGGTGAAAGACCACTGTCAACAGTCGTCTTATTCAAGAAAGTCAACTGCAGTAGTAACTTAATTCGCATATTCTGAAACTGTAAGTGGATGGACATTTGTATAAATCAGAAACAAGGCAGAACCATTATTTTAGCTGTTAGAAAGTTCCCTCAATAAGTGATTACATGCTTGCAGTTTCAAAATATGCAAATTTTTCCTTTTTGTGGATTGTGCAAGTATAGGAATTAAAGAAATTCCTGTGCCCTTAGTGAAATATTGGAAATAGTAATAGATGGTTCAAGGCAGATCTATTATTATCGAATTTCGTCATGACCAAACACATGCAGTTCGTTAGTTACCATAGAACTACACAACCAGTAAAGGTAAGTTTTTCAAACAACGAAATACATTTTTGCAGGTGAAAAGCAACAAGAGAAATATATCAAAGGAAATACGAGATAAGTTGCTGTATAGTAATTTCGTGTGTATTCCAATTGGCTCCGGAATTTAGCCATAATCCAGGGAGAAATTAACACAATAAAGAAACGACACATGAAAGCTATTTTATGTTTCTTTCTCCCTGGATTCCGTTATAGACCTAAAATAGTCAGAATAAATACTAAATTGCAATACAGCACTATTCACGCATCACCTACCAATCCAACAGAAATACCAGACAGTGTAAAGTTTTGCGACTGTAGGTAGGTCATAATCCTTACTGGAAAACCCACAACCTAGCATTAATGAAGTATCTAAGAACAGCTATTGTTGCAGTACGTATGATTACTCCTCATGATGAGATAAGAATGATGAAAGTGGTATATTATGCTTATTTCCGAAGAAGCATGCTATTATTTTTGGAGGAAACTCAGTTTACAAAGACGGCATTTTCTGAATAAGCAGTTCTTTTATTAGGATTGTATCTGTGGGTGATTCGATAATAATTCATTTTCCTTGAACCATCTTCAATATTTACGAATACGTCACTAATGTCACTACTGTTATTCTTATTCCTGTACATGTACAGTCTTCAAAAGGAAAAAGATTTCTGACTATTGAAATTACAGTACATGACCAGTTATGCGTATCAGTAACAACATCTTGCGCACATCTCTTCAGGAGCCAATGTATTTTGGTATCTCATACACACTTTATATATTAATTATCGTTATAACACCAGAGCTCTGTGGATGATCATACAATTTCTACGTGTTTTGGGAAGTTTGCTTTGTTAGTTGTGCTCGATATTATTCCTGTAAATATGTTGTCTAGTTACAAATGCTATTTGTTATTTAAGAAAGAGAATACGCATGGAATGTTAACATTTTGTAAGTAGACACGCTGCCTAGTCAGAGAAAAGCTATTGTCAAAGAGTGCAATAAATTGTAAACGCATTATCGCTGGGCGTGCGAGCGCGCCAAAAGTAGTAGCAGTTGGAAGTCATGAGGAGACGATCGAAGACGTTGGTTGTGAGTATTCGCAGGAATGGCTATGCAACACTCCGGAGTCAAAAGTCTGTTTCAGAAGTGCATAGCAGTGAGAATTGAAATGGCTGTTTTGGCGGATGCGTAATATGGGCAAGCCATGTCATTTATTGGGCACAGTGCCAATGCAGCAAGAGTAACTTATATAACATCAAGGGTACTGTGGGCCCTTGTTATTGGCTATGGTATGGTAAGGAGATCAACCTGTGCCCTATTTGCCGCTAAACGAAGCCACTCGACAAACCAACGGCTTCATGAAGTGAACTAAGATCTAGACTCCAGAATGAGATTTTCACTCTGCAGTGGAGTGTGCGCTGATATGAAACTTCCTGGCAGATTAAAACTGTGTTATAATTTATAGCTTGTGGCATAATCTGTAACTTTAATTGCAAAGAAATATCAAAGTCACTGGTCAATTTAAACAATCTTTCTGCTTGCTACAATTACGACAGTCGTTATTACGATGAATAACGTAAAAAGTTTGTGTCCACACCCACTTACAATCTTACTTTAATTGATCTTTTAAAATTAATATAACATATTGTACCTGTTTGCTGTTTCTTTAGTCAGAACTACTGTGACGTATGTGGTGTTAAATAATTTAAAGTGAGCGTTAGGTACTGTTCCTACGTCATGACAGCAATACCTATTCTTACGTAAGATTTATTACGAGCATAAAGTTCAATTTAATTATTGTTGTTCCGGTGAGGAATTGGCGACCGTTGATTATTTCATTAATGACATGCTTTGAAAATTTGTCTATTACATTTTCCATTAACTAATGATAATTAAAAAACTAGTTAACGTAATTAAAAATATATAAACCTAACTCAACTTTTTTTTCTAACTGTCATTGCTAAAATAGTGAGCAGTGGCAATTCGGTTATACCTTTTTACATTTCTCTCGGTTTTGCATTATTCTTCGGAGTAGATGCCTTTTCCCCACAGATTATGGACTTCAGGTACATGGCCGAATAGAAAAGCCTAATTAGTTGAAGAGGTAAGAAAATTTTGGAAATTTGCGGTAAGGACTATGGGACCAAACTGCTGAGGTCGTCGGTTCCTAGGCTTACACATTACTTAATCTAACTTAAACTAACTTAACTACACCCATGCCCGAGATAGGATTCGAACCTCCGACGGAGAGAGGGTTATAGCATCCTTCATTACCAATATTACTCTTTCCCTAAAAAGGCTGAATACAATACTAGGACCAGAAGGAAGCTGTACATAGTCTTCAAGGGAGCTAAGATTAGTGCAGGAAGAATGGTGTAACTATGTTTTTTAGTATCATAATATGGAGAATCAAAGCACTGAATGTAAAGGAACCCATTACTCTTAGAGAATGGGCGTATTACATGTGATATCCATTGCGTGTAAATGAAGGGCATAGGATACATTTCGAAATCAACATTCACTGGAATGAGTTAGGTCATTACGTGTAACGTGAACGTGATCTTAATTTGACTAAAACTGTTACAAAACTGGAACCCACTACGAAGCTGACTGCGCCTGTACCGTACATTTAGAAGGAAATATGCCACACATGACCTGAATGTTTGTAACGTCTCAACATTTAGCTGATCGCTTCTGTGCCTTCCCAGAGTTTCGTTGTGGCTAATGTTACTACATCTTACTCCCAAGTTATTTCACACCAATGGCACCGAAAAGTAGTTAGTCTTCCTACATCATGGACTATATAGGTTATCGCTGGAGGGACAGCAAATTTTGAGACAGAGGCAGAGTAAACATATTTGAATAAAACATCCCAGTAGTGGGATGAGGAGAGAGCTGAACCCCTTTTTTGCGTGGGTTACACGCTTAAGGATCAAGTATACATTCAGAGTCTAGTTACCCTCTGACTCTCCACTAAACCTATTGTTACGGTAATTGATTTATAATCCTATGGGGGTTGATTTCTGACCTCTGGGTTATAGTTGGTCCTTCTGAAAAAAAACCACCCCATTCATTCCCCTCCTCCTCCATCCATCTGGGAAAAAGGAGAAATTTTTGTCACCTCTCCCCAATTTTGTTGAGAACCACTTTTCCCCCCATGGGAAATCATCTAGCCCACCTGTTTTTCCTCCTACTTCCTCTCTACCATTCCTCACTTCCTATCCCCTCTGCTGCACTGCTCGAGAGGAAGGGTGTAAGGCACCTTCTCAGTTTATTTACTTTATTTGTTTTTGAGGGCACTATCCCACTACCAGATTGTCATACAGCTGCCTCCACATTCCACTGCCCGTAGCCCCTATTTTCCACCACATTCACCCACACATTTTCTGGTCACTTGCGGATATATTCACCTGGCTGACAATACCACTGAAGTTGGTTGGACATTGCTAAGACGATAGAAGAAACAACCTTATAAACCGGTCTACAAATTGATAAACGCTTTGTAAATGGACTGATCATAACTGCATAAAGCGAAAAAATACTCGAACTTCTCAATGAATGTACAACTATCGAATGGATCACATGTTTCACACTGTGCAAGACTGGTTAAGTGTTTTAAACTCTAAATTAGTTTTTAGAATGTGCTTCTCTGTACTGTCCACCAATCGCAGCCATGGAATATCAGCTAACAAATAACTTACAGAGCAGTTACTGCATGGTTTCTAACAACACTGGTCTCTATGTAAACTGACTTGACATGAATACATAAAGGCTTGGACTGCTGTCTTGTAGGGTTTCCTAGAAAAGGGAGCCACCTGCCACTAAACTGACTTGCATCTGCGTCAAAGGACAGTAAAAAATAGATGTAGTAAGCCGCAGAGAGGAGTCTTAGGAGTTAATGGTACGCTGATGATATATTATAGAGAAGGAGACGTTGTGGCAGGTCGTTAGTCGCACATTTAACTCTTTCTCCGTTCTTTTCTCAGTCAGCATGAGTTGTGTGGCGTAACGTGCATTCGACTCTCATACAGTTTCGTGATCTTTGTGTATGACTTAGGACTCTATCTCCCTCAACCGTTAATAGCAAACGTCCCATGCTGTAGTCAGTAGAGGACTTCCAAGCCTTATTTGATGAATCATGTCAACCAAATCGATGGTAAACCTATTTCGGTACCTTCGTACATCCATAATTCAAATGCAGGACAGTGGGACGTCAGCTAGTATAGACTTATATTAAAAATGAAGAAATGCGTCCAGCTGTAGTTAAGGTGTTGATTTTATTTTGGCAACTAGTTTCAACGTTGTAACAACGTCATCTCACCACTGACTTCTAGTATCAGCCGCACGCAGTAGACGTCATCAAGTGTACGGGCCTGAAGATGACATTGTTACAACGTTGAAACTGGTTGCCAAAATAAAATAGACACCTTAAATACAGCTGGAGTAATTTCTTCTTTTTTAATATACATTTCGGTACCATTCTGTAGATGAACGGAGATGTATGTGAAGTATTCCAGTTTCCGACACATCTTCGACATAAATCGAATCTTAAGTTGTATACCTACAGTGATTCTAAATTACTGATGGCCCTTGTGAGGTACTGAAAACCTGTGTATTCGTCAACTCAAAGCCTGTTGCTTGTGTAAGAGACTGTGTTATGTTCACAGAATTAGTGCAGCTTGGCGAATAATTTCTCATATCGAACACAGCTGCCTTACGGTTGGCTGTTTTCTCATAAAATGTCGTTCTTTTTTTAATTTTCTGTTGCTGACGATCATTTCATAGGATTGGCACAAACATGAAGAAACTTTCGAACTGTAATTTAATGTGAACATGGACGCTACACACCTCTGGAGAGGTATATATTGTATTTAGCACAAAGAATGTATGATTTGCGCCCTTTGGTGCGCAATGTAGTATTTTTACCATTATGGTGTGGAAGGTAGTAGTTTTACAAACTTAATGTTTCTCACCATAGTGAGTGCGATAGAAACGTTGCAGGATGGATGTATGTCAAGTTTTGTAAATACACTGGAGAGCCAAAGAAACTGGTACACTTGCCCAATATCGAGCGGAGCCCCCGCAAGTAAGCGGAAGTGCCACAACACGACATGGTATGGACTCAAATAATTCGTCGAAATTCACAATGCACGTGAATGGATGTGATTGATCAGATAGGGTGGTTACGTACGTGTCACCTGTCAGAGTTGTATCTAGATGTATCAGGGGCCCCATGTTACATCAACTGCACACGCCCCACACCATTATAGAACCTCCACCTGCCTAACCAGTCCCCTGATGATATGCAGGGTCCATAGATACATGATATGCGCTTCATAGATTTGTGCAATCTTTTGCCGTTTCGGGTTCGGATTTCCAGCATAATCGTTTGAGTGACCGGAAAAATTTGTATTTGTCAGAGGTCGGAATGTGTTCTGGGCCATGTAGTGTATTGTGTTGTCATTATTAGCAAAATCCTGTTGTCCTCCACTCGTCCCGTGACATTTATTTGGTTTCCACTCACGTGTCCTGTTAAAGGCTGTTCCGCTCTCAAATTTCCTTGCTGTGGTGGTTTGGTTCCGTACTGATTTTGGGGATAATTGTGTGTTGAGTTTCCGTACTGTGGCCGTTGTGTACTATCCATTGGATCTTACCGTTGTTTATTATTATCCTTCTGTCGCAACTGTCCATTTCCGTACGACACCAGTTGATATCTGTAGCCACCGGACGGTTGGTAGTAAGCGTCGCTACCGCGCCAACTTCCGTCATTGCCTTTGTTGACCGCGTAACCTCCACTGTTTCGCCAGCTCACTTCATTCGGAGCGCTACCAACATTTGCCACCGCGTCTCCGCGAATCAAATCCAATGAGTCCAATATGGAAAGAAATGCTTCGGTATCGTACTTGGAAACATTAACTAATTTCTCCCTTATAGACATGGGCAATTTAGTTTTCAAAATCATGATCGCGTCATTATTTGTTATTGGCGAATCCCAGAATTTAATTTTTGCTAAATATTTTTCAAAATTTCTTCTGACACTGTCGTGTTTCGAATTGAACATTTCGGCATTGAACACTTCTTTTCCTAAGCGCTGCTGAGCACCATCACTCCAAAATTTGTTCAGAAACATCCGCTCGAATTCATTGTATGTCCTGCACTTGTCTGTCATTTCTACTCGCCATAAGGCAGCATCTCCTGTTATATACCCTGTTACAAATTGTATTCTTTGCTTGTCTGTCCAACTGTTCGGAAATACTCCAGAGAAGTTCCACAAAAATACGATCGGATGTATGTCATGGTTTTGCGCGTGAAAGGTTGGAAATGTTTTTTGTTTCAATACACTATCTTCCTGCATTTGGGTTATGAGTATTGGTGGGCTGTTCACTTCAGTGTGGTTATGCACTGTACCTGTCGGGCTGTGGTATGACGTGTGATCGAGTGGAGTGCTGTAATGAATTTGCCTATTGTCATTTCGGTATGGGGAGTGATTCCATTCGCTACCTACCGCATGTGAGGGACTTTCCACTTTGTTCTTTAGTGTCTGCACCTCTTCAGTGACCTGCTGCTTCTACTGAGGAAGGTCTTGTGCCAAAGTTCGCTTTATATGTGCTAGCTCAGATAACACGGTGACTCCCGATTTTCCTGGTTCCGCCAAAAGATCATAAGTAACTTCCCTTACTACTTCCTTCAGTCCTGTCTTGACCTTTTTTTCTATCAGATGGTCTTTGGTTTTTATCCACTCTGTGTAGTGGTCGGATTACGCTTCGGCGTGAGCCTTTACCGTAACTTTTACCTGCTCCTCTATCTCAATTGATTTTACTTGTTTCGTCAAATCATCTACCTCCTTTCCCATATTAGTGAGAACCACTTTCACGGCTCTGACCTCCTCTGACATAGTATCACAATTACCCTTTAATGCTACAGTTTCGCTATGGTATGCTTCTACGGTGTCATTAATTTCACCCTTCACAGCTCCTAATGCTGCATCAAAATTACTAGATACCTGCTTGATCTCAGCCTCAACCTGTTTACGGATCTTAGTTTTTACTGCTTCGATTTGCCCACTTACTTGCCTTGACCTCGCCTAATTGGGTATTCAGATCAGTTTTCAAGTCGGTAGTTATTTCAGTATTTACTATGTCAAATTTTCTATTTACCTACTCAAATTATTCATTTATCGCATCAAATTGTTTATTTAAATCGGTAAAAGCTCGCACTAGTTATTTTTTCTATTTTTTGAATCATTGCTTTTTTTTCCTCCTCTCGTTCAGCTCTCTCTCTTGCCTTTCCTTATTTTTCTAACCGCAATTGTTCCTTTCCTGATTTTTTTTCCTTTCCTAACCATAATTTTTTTCTTTTCCCTATAATTATTTGCCATCCAAATTTGGATTTGAAGGAGTATTGCATTCGTATCTACATTTGGGTTGCTACCCACGGGAATCGTTTGAATTGTTTGGTCTGCGTCAATCATATCACCGGCGTTAGCCGTCGCCTCCACTCGCATGCTAATTGCACGTGAGCGCAACGAATATTGAGTGCTGTTCATATCGTCACAATCACCTGCTGTCGGGATTAATTTGTGTTTACCCTCCGCCATCTCGCGGTGTCTGTTTGTCAACAGTATTACGTCAGCTACACGTGGTCTGCAACGCGGTTCGTCTGTCCTTTGCTTGTGACGTCACGTCACGTGCTGTCTGTCAAGTATGGAAGTTGCACTCGCCTAACAAGCGACTGTGAATTGAAGTGGAGAAGACAGAATGGAAGGTGGGCACACTAAACAACTGAATTAGCACGCAGCACCAGTATTTTACATGTAACACGGCGCCATATTTATATATTGAAATTAACACTCAACAATGGGATTTGGACACTACGTTGCAAATCCTACTAAATTTTGATTAAAAAAATTATTTTAAGCTTATTTTTTAAATGTGCAGATGGAAATAAAAGGAAGAATGGCAATGTAGCTCGAAAGACAACTGTACTACTGAAGCGTCACCACGGCATATGAATATTTTTTCATAACTAACGTTTCATGTCTGGAAAGTCGGCAAATGAATATAAAATTTCTCCGTTTTCCGCCGACGGCACGACTTTCCGCTTTGAAATTTTTGCCCACAAATTTTTTAAGCGCGTAGCGTGCACATGAAAAAGTATTGTTACATACATCTATACTAGCAGCAAACACAAGAGGGTGGATTTTCGTGATTTCAGTGAAGTCGGCGGCCGGGGTGGCCGAGCGGTTCTAGGCGCTTCAGTCTGGTACCGCACGACCGCTACCGTCGCAGGTTCGAATACTGCCTCTGGCATGGATGTGTGTGATGTCCTTAGGTCAGTTAGGTTTAAGTAGTTCTAAGTTCTTGGGGACTGATGATCTCAGATTTTTAAGTGCCGTGATGCTCAGAGCCAAAGTTTTCAGTCAGGTCCCTGTTTGGGTGCCAAGTGTGGTGTTTTTTTTAAAAACTATTTTTATATTGTGATTAAAGTATTATTCTCTTGTGAAAATTCAGAAATCTGTTGTGAGTTTTGCACAACTTCTTGCCGGGAATAGCAAAGACTTTTCAAAAACATAAGTACTGTATTTGATACCTTAAATGTCACCTGAAATCGTTTGCAGAAGGAGTAGCGTTCTCAAGATTAAGAACAAAGCTCGCATTGACAATTTATTTGTGTCCTGATGATGTTCGATCTCGACCGAATATGAGACATATCAACTACGAACAAAGAAACCTAATGGACCAGACAGAGCTGTAAAGTTTCTTTGCTTTACTACACCACATGTTAAAAGAAATTGGATTTAAATCACAAACAAGGTAAATGGCAATGCGCCTTCTGCCTTAACTACGACGTTTGCCGACATGTTGTCGGTCCCTGGTAGCTGTATGAAAACTATAAAAAACCGTTACTTCTGTTGCCATTAATAGGAGATGGTTAGCATGGAAATGCTTTAAGTAATAAGTCATCTATCTGTCTAGAGAACACAATAACCAATTTAATTACCTTAGTCGTTATTGCTAACAATAGGCTCCGTACAATTTCAAATTTCTATCTTTCTGGCTGTTTCTTTAAATAAAGTCGTTTAACATCTTCGAGATTTCATCTTAGATGCACACATATATTCTTTCATAGCACTGAACAATGGTAATATTTTACAATAACTAATTAGTGATTGCGGACGAAGCCACATACGCGTCCGACGTCTTTAAAAAATATATCAGGGGTGTGGCAACAGAAGAGGATTACAATTTTTCAGCTGTCAAAAAATAAGGAACACAAAATATCGTCATCGATACAGTTGATGAACAATTCGCATTCTGCGCCATCGAGCGTAAGATATTCTTTAAATATCAGGTGGTCGCTGCTCAGCGACGATCTAAGAAATTTTTACACTAATTGTATGGCTTTTATGAGCTTGCATGGTTAGATTATCGAATGTAAGTTTATTTTACCTATCGAAACAGATATTAATCTTACAACAGGTCCTAACTGATATTAAGTCGGCCGGCCACGGTGGTCTAGCGGTTCTAGGCGCTGAGTCCGGAACCGCGCGACTGCTACGGTCGCAGGTTCGAATCCTGCCTCGGGCATGGATGTATGTGATGTCCTTAGGTTAGTTAGGTTTAACTAGTTCTAAGTTGTAGGGGACTAATGACCTCAGAAGTTGAGTCCCATAGTGCTCAGAGCCATTTTTGAGATATTAAGTTCATAAACACAGATCTTTTTCTTATGTGATGAAAGAATGCTTAAAGGAAATATAGCGTATGCCATATTGTTGTACAAGATTTGTACAGTGAGTAACGATACTTAAACGATGTGGAAACATGTGTATCTTCCTATTTCTTTTTGTTCGAAAATAAGTTGTAAATGGTGACAATCTATATTTCGTGTGAGAAATTCAAGGTGTATGGGTAAAAACATCCCTTCTCAGATAGGGTGAAGTGGATTTTTTAAAGCTGGGAATAGCCCATGTCAGAGGAGGATATGCCAATCAAATCATATGTCTAACTGCACCTACTTGTCAGTCAGCTTGCTGCACTCAGGAGCAGGTGCAATTCCAGGTTTTTGGCTGACCAGAAGCTTAGTCTGTGATGAATGGTTAGTTACAAGGAATGCTGCGACCTGTCAGCTTTTGGCCGGCCGGTGTGGCCGAGCGGTTCTAGGCGCTATAGTCTGGAACCGCGCGACCGCTCCGGTCGCAGATTCGATTCCTGCCTCGGGCATGGATGTGTCTGATGTCCTTAGGTTAGTTAGGTTTAATTAGTTCTAAGTTCTAGGGGACTGATGTCCTCAGAAGTTAAGTCCTATAGTGCTCAGAGCCATTTGAACCATTTTGTCAGCTTTTGGCTGCAGCTGTAGGGACTGCTTCCAGCGGTAGCGCCCTCTGGGTGGCTAGACAGCAAAGTAATGAGTATGGTACTTGAGTGGCGACAAAAGCAGATATGTGTGTTGTGTGAAAAGATTAAATATTGCGAGTGTTTGCCCTGGGCGGTTATCCCCCCACCCCTCCCCCAACCCCCCAACCACCCCTGTTAATTGATCAGTTGACTGTTTGGCGGTCATGGTGAGAGTGTCACTGGCACCCAAGATTCTGGTATGGCTGCAGACGTGCATGCAACAGCCAGCATGGCTGATGCATGTATGGCCCTATCCTGATCAGCGTGGCCATGGCTGCACAGCTGTTGGCGAACGGCGTGTCCTTCGTGACTGTGTTTGTGTATGATTATAAGGATTTTTTTCTCCATATATCTTTAGTGTAAGGTGGGAACTTTGTGCTTGTGTTCCCAAATGTCAGTGCAAACAAGACCTCATACGTCTTTAGCACTGCGATATCAATGTGGCGATAATTTAATTGTTCATTCGCAAAATGTTTGCATGTGATTCTCAAACAAGTAAAATATGTTTCATTATAGAGAAGAACCAACGTAAGGTGCTGGGGAGTGTTTTAAGCAATCTACTTGACTCCTGTAATTTGTTAAACAATTAATTTGATTTTGTAGTGAAAATGTTTCCCACCAAGAACAAAATCTTTCTTCTTCTTTGAAATGTATCTATGTGTAGTTCTAAGGTTTCCTCGAGATATGCAATTATGATTACACCATTTACAAGGCTGCTGTTTGTGTATAGGTTACTTCATAGGAATGTTTCAGTTACTGTTATAGCAATGTCCTGCCAATGTCGAGCGTTATTTTTGATTATGGACCACATTTGGGTGAATGGATAGACATGCAATCAGAGAAAGTGGTGGCGGGATTGGTGGAAATTGTGGAACAGATGCGGTGGCTGCAGGATATGCTCTGGTGGCCATATCGTGGACTAGATTAATCAGTCATCAAACTTTAAGACGAATTTTAATACATGCGGTCGGAAAAAGTGGGGATGGGGAGTAGCAGAAAGTGGGCTAGGAGTAAAGGAATGTGGAGGCAGCTGTAGAACAATCCAGCAGTAGCAGTATTACATCCTCAATAACATGAATAAATATAATAAATAAATGGATACTCTACCGTGTTTCCTTCCTCTCCAGTATCTTACCAAAGACTGAGTTTTTTCCTCCAATTTGCAAGTGGAAGACAGGAGGGGGAGCGGGGAAGGGCAGAGAGGAAATCATGTGAAGGATGTTAGAGCTGAAGATTTCCCAGGAGGGAGGAAAATGACTCTTAATTTAACCTGGGGGGGGTGAAGGAAATGTGTTCCTTTTGCAAAAGGGGTTGCGTAGGAGGAGGAGGGGGAGAGATGTGAGGTTTCTCACAGCGATGGGTGATCCTCTGGTTTTACATTGATCAACTCTTGCTCCAATAGTTACCTCGTATATTTTGTTTCCAACTTTTAGTGTTTTCAGATACATAGCTGGTGGCAGATTTGAGTATGCACTTTGTGTATTGATTTTCAAGTGCTGTGTGTGAGTGTGTGTGGCGGGGGGGAGGGTTGGGTTTTGTTGTGGGTTTGGGGGGATGGGCTCAAGGTATAGGAAACTGCTTCTCATAGTAGTCTCATAGCAGTCATCTATGGCATTAGGCTGTGAAGGCGATAGAAACCTCAGCCTTAAGAGACCGAACGTGTATCGTCAGTATACGTGGCATGTAACTGAAAACAAAATGTCATCGTGCTCTATCTGTTACCAAAAGATTGCCGATTGGTCCCCCACTCGAATCTTTCGAAGCAGGTGGCCGAGAAAAACAAAACCACAAGACTGGTCGCCTGGTGAAAGTCTTTAAAGTTGACGCCACTTAGGCGCGTCTTTGGGGATGAGATGATGATGATGAAGACAACACTCAGTCCGCGATCGGAGAAAATCACCCCGCTGGAAATCGAACCTGGGCTCCTTGGCATGACACTCATGGAAGGTAATATGAACAACAGTAAAAATGTTAAAACTAGAGTAGGATTCGTTATGAATAGCAAGTTGAACAGGGACGTAATTGCTGTGAACTGTTAAGTCATTAAGTTCTCAATAGAATCGACAGCAAACCACCACTTTCAACAATAGTTCAGGTGTACATGCCAACGTCACAATCAGATGAGATAGAGAAGGTATGTGAAGAAATTGAACTGGCAATTCAGTATGCAAATATAGGGGAAGCACCAGAAGAAACGATTACTGGAGAAAGTGGGCTTTGCAGTAGGAATGACAGACCATATGACTATTTGAATTCGGCAATAAATGCCAGCTAGTAATACGAAATACACTGTTGAGATACACAAGAGGACAAGGTAAACTTGGAGAAATTTTAACCATTCAGAAAGCGAAAGTTTACGTCTAGAAGCACTGCCTTTGGAAACAGTTTTTGCAGGCGACTTTTGAAGCAACTGGTGTGTATTATTCGGTTGTGTTTGGAACTGGCTGCCGCGGAGACTTTCGTTTGGGCTTTACTCTCGGCATTTGTAGCACAGGAAACACACACACAGAAACAAAACAACACACAATAACTAAAAAACCACAAGCATATGAAATTTCGAAATCATATATTTTCATATCTTTGATTACATTCGAACCATAGCCTTCTAGACATGCCTGTACTTTGGTTCCGGGAGTCAGTGCCTTCTAGAATACACTTGTTTTAGCGATCGGTAACTAACGACGGAAAAAGCGGAAGAACAAAATAATGCATCACGTATTATAGTGGTGGTTTTAAATTTTGTTATTATTATTTTGTTTTGAAATTATTAGTTTTTAGATTATGAAATTGGAGTGCAATTGCCATCATCATAGGTAATGGTTAATACTCTTTTAGCTAGGCTTCTCTACATGGATTGTCTGTTGGTGAGTATAATTTTGGGACGTGACTTACGTCTAAAGGCTATGGGACTTAGTTTTGCAAAAGGTGAAATTATAGATGCAGGTTCTATTTCGAAATCAAATCAATCGTATTCCACTGATTGGTGCCACTAATATGCGGTCATACACCAATAGGCATCCCCACACAAACTAAGCCACATTTACTTATCAAATTCATAAAAAAGCTGAGGAAAACACGTATGATTAGTCTTCATGATAAACACAATGAAATTGAATAGTTAGTGCTACGCAAAATGAGTACAAAGAACAGAATCTCTACGTAATTCAGATTATTGCGACCGTACCGGGCAATGGCTAAACAGGAAGGGAGAGAACAAAAGGTTTCCGGTCCGGTTCATTTCACATAGATAATGAAGTTACAGAGAGGTTTAATTGTAATCACAGTGTGTATTAAGCAGCGATAAAATCGTCTCAGCACTACTGCGCGAAAACACAGTCACGAAATCCGCTAACGCTTGATGAACATTACAGCATTTTGACGCACTTCAAACTGACAGATGGGCGTGGTCCCTGTGCAACACTGCGTTCAACCTCAACTTTAGAACGAACGAAAAATGATAATGCCCATAAACTATACACTTTTTTTAAATCAGCATGAAATACTCTTTTCTGTAGACCAATAAAATTTCTTTCAAGTTTTTCGTCATTTTCATGAGATAGTCCCCTTAACTGTGGTATTCGTACTACATGCCGAGCAGACTGCAACCACACCCCCACTGTTGTCCTGCGGGTAGCCTAGTTTGAGGTGTCGTCCTATACTACCACTGATGTCAGCAATTCAGCTAATAGAACAACAGTTCTGAGTAGAAGGCCAGTACAATTACGACAAATACGAGATTTTTAATGGTCGGAAACAGAGGAAGGCACCATCGGAGGCGCTACTGTCCCCGACAGAGTCCCTACCTCTGACACGTGGCGCAGCTAGCGCTGCACCGTTTACCTCTGCAAGTCAAGTTTGCGGAGGTAGTCCACGCTGTATTCATTCACATCAGAAGCACTTAGGCTACCGGATGGCCGCCAAGCAGTCCGTAATTTTCTGGAGTTTGTAACATTTTCATACCGATGTGCTCTTTGACCATTTATTATTGTACACTCCTGGAAATTGAAATAAGAACACCGTGTATTCATTGTCCCAGGAAGGGGAAACTTTATTGACACATTCCTGGGGTCAGATACATCACATGATCACACTGACAGAACCACAGGCACATAGACACAGGCAACAGAGCATGCACAATGTCGGCACTAGTACAGTGTATATCCACCTTTCGCAGCAATGCAGGCTGCTATTCTCCCATGGAGACGATCGTAGAGATGCTGGATGTAGTCCTGTGGAACGGCTTGCCATGCCATTTTCACCTGGCGCCTCAGTTGGACCAGCGTTCGTGCTGGACGTGCAGACCGCGTGAGACGACGCTTCATCCAGTCCCAAACATGCTCAAGGGGGGACAGATCCGGAGATCTTGCTGGCCAGGGTAGTTGACTTACACCTTCTGGAGCACGTTGGGTGGCACGGGATACATGCGGACGTGCATTGTCCTGTTGGAACAGCAAGTTCCCTTGCCGGACTAGGAATGGTAGAACAATGGGTTCGATGACGGTTTGGATGTACCGTGCACTATTCAGTGTCCCCTCGACGATCACCAGTGGTGTACGGCCAGTGTAGGAGATCGCTCCCCACACCATGATGCCGGGTGTTGGCCCTGTGTGCCTCGGTCGTATGCAGTCCTGATTGTGGCGCTCACCTGCACGGCGCCAAACACGCATACGACCATCATTGGCACCAAGGCAGAAGCGACTCTCATCGCTGAAGACGACACGTCTCCATTCGTCCCTCCATTCACGCCTGTCGCGTTACCACTGGAGGCGGGCTGCACGATGTTGGGGCGTGAGCGGAAGACGGCCTAACGGTGTACGGGACCGTAGCCCAGCTTCATGGAGACGGTTGCGAATGGTCCTCGCCGATACCCCAGGAGCAACAGTGTCCCTAATTTGCTGGGAAGTGGCGGTGCGGTCCCTTACGGCACAGCGTAGGATCCTACTGTCTTGGCGTGCATCCGTGCGTCGCTGCGGTCCGGTCCCAGGTCGACGGGCACGTGCACCTTCCGCCGACCACTGGCGACAACATCGATGTACTGTGGAGACCTCACGCCCCACGTGATAAGCAATTCGGCGGTACGTCCACCCGGCGTCTCGCATGCCCACTGTACGCCCTCGCTCAAAGTCCGTCAACTGCACATACGGTTCACGTCCACGCTGTCGCGGCATGCTACCAGTGTTAAAGACTGCGATGGAGCTCCGTATGCAACGGCAAACTGGCTGACACTGACGGCGGCGGTGCACAAATGCTGCGCAGCTAGCGCCATTCGACGGCCAACACCGCGGTTCCTGGTGTGTCCGCTGTGCCGTGCGTGTGATCATTGCTTGTACAGCCCTCTCGCAGTGTCCGGAGCAAGTATGGTGGGTCTGACACACCGGTGTCAATGTGTTCTTTTTTCCATTTCCAGGAGTGTATATATACTTGCTTCCATCTTTATGTAAATTTATATGTACACGATGTATAAATTAATTTGTTTATTTCGCTCTATAGTCAATTATGTATACTATGTAAATATCGCTGAGTAATCGCTGAGGGAATGTTAGGGAAACGTTAGGTTTTTGTCAACGAATAAGTATCGTAGGAGTAGCGGCGTCTCTGGAAGCGGGAGGATGTTACGTCAGAGCGCGCGCTAAACAGAGAGAAAACTCTGGTGTGAGACTTGGTAAATTGCGGACGAATGGATAGCGTGCACTGTACTGTAGGAGTGATTGTTTAGCGGCACGTGGCAAGTGATGAGCGTGGGCGGTGGAAATATTGGCTGCAGCAAAATCAAGAACCCGCCAAACCAATATGATAGCCAATAAATCCCATGCTCGCTAATTATCATGGAAAGGAGCCAGGAGCAGTATCGTCGTCAGCAACGTCGTTACAGCTTCTTGCCAACTAGTTTTGTAACGGCGTTACTCAGCTTTGTGGTGTTTTGCGAATGAATAATTACCATAGTTTAATCAAAACTGTTTACCCGTGATTCTCCTAAAGCCATTCACCAAGTAGGTCACTGTCTTATCCTATTGTTACAATAATCCGAGTACCGATTATGGAAAATGAAAATTGCTGTGCCAGTTAATTTTGTTTATGAACTAAATGATTCAGTTAGATTAAAGATTTGAACTTGAAGCATTCAGTAATTCGAGTCTCACTAACATTAAATTTGAACTGTAACCTGAGGCGATCTAATTGTTGCAAATAGTAAATCAACTAATCAAATTAAAGTGTTCCCTGGCACTATGAACAAAAGCACTAACTAGAATTGATGACTGAGTGCAAATGTCGTTGTTGTGGTCTTCAGTCCTGAGACTAGTTTGATGCAGCTCTCCATGCTACTCTATCCTGTGCAAGCTTCTTCATCTCCCAGTACCTACTGCAATCTACATCCTTCTGAATCAGCTTGGTGTATTCATCTCTTGGTCTCCCTCTACGATTTTTACCCACCTCGCTGCCCTCCAATACTAAATTAGTGATCTCTTGATGCCTCAGAATATTCCCTAACAACCGATCCCTTCTTCTAGTGAAGTTGCCCCACAAATTTCTCTTCTCTCCAATCCTATTCAATACCTCCTCATTAGTTATGTGATCTACCCATCTAATCTTCAGCATTCTTCTGTACCACCACATTTCGAAAGCTTCTATTCTCTTCTTGTCTAAACTATTTATCGTCCGTGTTTCACTTCCATAAATGGCTACACTCCACACAAATACTTTCAGAAACGACTTCCTGTCACTTAAATCTATACTCGATGTTATAAAATTTCTCTTCTTCAGAAAGACTTTCCTTGCCATTGCCAGTCTACATTTTATATCCTATCTACTTCGACCATCATCAGTTATTTTGTCCCCAAATAGCAAAACTCTTTCACTACTTTAAGTGTCTCATTTCCTAATCTAATTCCCTCAGCATGACCCGACTTAACTGGACTACATCCCATTATCCTCGTTTTGCTTTTGTTGAAGTTCATCTTATATCCACCCTTCAAGACAATATCCATTACGTTCAACTTCTCTCCAAAGTCCTTTGCTGGCTCTCACAGAATTACATTGCCATCGGCGAACCTCAACGTTTTTTATTTTCTTCTCCATGGATTTTAGTACCTACTCCGAATTTTTATTTTCTTTCCTTTACTGCTTGCTCAATATACAGATTGAATAACATCGAGGACAGGCTACAACCCTGTCTCACTCCCTTCCCAACCACCGCTTGTCTTTCGTGCCCCTCGACTCTTATAACATACATCTGGTTTCTGTAAAATTGTAAATAGCCTTTCGGTCGCTGTATTTTACCCCTGCCACATTCAAAATTTGAAATAGAATATTCCAGTCAACATTGTCAAAAGCTTTCTCTAACTCTCCAAAGGCTAGAAACGTAGGTTTGCCTTTCCTTAATCTAGCTTCTAAGATAAACCGTAGGGTCAGTATGGCCTCACGTGTTCCAATATTTCTACAGAATCCAAACTGATCCTCCCCGAGGTGGGCTTCTACAGTTTTTCCATTCGTCTGTACAGAATTCGCGTGAGTGTTTTGCATCCGTGACTTATTAAACTAATAGTTTAATAGTTTAATTTTCGCATCTGTCAACACCTGCTTTCTTTGGGACTGGAATCATTATATTCTTCTTGAAGTCTGAGGGTATTTCGCCTGTCTCATAAATCTCGCTCACCAGGTGGTAGAGTTTCGCCAGGACTGGCTCTCCCAAGGCTGTCAGTAGTTCTAAGGGAATGTTGTCTACTCCCGGGACCTTGTTTCGACTCAGGTCTTTCAGTGCTCTGTCAAACTCTCATATCTCCCATTTCATCTTCATCTACATCCTCGTCCATTTCCATAATGTTGTCCTCACGTACATTGTCCTTGTCTATACAAGGCTTTGCTTAGAACTGGGTTTCAATCTGAGCTCTTAATATTGATACAAGTGGTTCTCCATTCTCCAAAGGTCTCTTTAATTTTCCTTTAGGCAGTATCTATCCTACCCCCAGTGAGATCAGCCTCTACATCCTTACATTTGTCCTCAAGCCATCCCTGCTTAGCCATTTTGCACTTCCTGTCGATCTTGTTTTTGAGACGTTTGTATTCCTTTTTGCCTGCTTCATTTCCTGCATTTTTATATCATCAATTATATTCAGTGTCTCTTCTGTTACCCAAGGATTTTTACTAGCGCTCGTGTTTTTACCTACTCGATCCTCTGCTGCATTCACTACTTCATCCCTCAAAGCTACCCATTCTCCCTCTACTGTATTTCTCTCCCCCATTCCTGTCAATTATTCATTTATGCTCTGCCGGAAACTCTGTACAACCTCTGGTTTGGTCAGTGTATCCAGGTCCCATCTCCTTAAATTCCCACCTTTTTGCAGTATCTTCAGTTTTAATCTACAGTTCATAACCAATAGGTTGAGATCAGAGTCCACATCTGCCCCTGGAAATGTCTTACAATTTAAAACCTGGTTCCTAAATCTCTGTCTTACCATTATATAATCTATCTGAAACCTGTCAGTATCTCCCGGCTTCTTACATGTGTACAACCTTCTTTTATGACTCTTGAACCAAGTGTAAGCTATGATTAAGTTATGCTCTGTGCAAAATTCTACCAGGCGGCTTCCTCTTTCATTTATTACCCGCAATCCTTAGTCACCTACTAAGATTCTTTCTCTCCCTTTTCCTACTGCCGAATTCCAGTCACCCATGACTATTACATTTTCGTCTCCCTTCACTATCTGAATAATTTCTTGTATTTCATCATACATTTCTTCGATTTCTTCGTCATCGGCAGAGCTAGTTGACCTATAAACTTGTACTACTGTAGTAGGCGTGGGCTTCGTGTCTGTCTTGGCCACAATAATGCGTTCACTACGCTGTTTGTAGTAGCTTACCCGCACTCCTATTCTTTTTATTCATTATTAAACCAACTCCTGCTTTGCCCCTATTTGATTTTGTTTTTATAACCCAGTATTTACCTGAACAAAAGTTTTGTTCCTCCAGCCACCGAATTTCACTAATTCCCACTATATCTAACTTTAACCTCTCCAATTCCCTTTTTAAAGCTTCTAACCTACCTGCCCGATTAAGGGATCTGGCATTCCACCCTCCGATTCGTAGAACGCCAGTTTTCTTTCTCCTGATAACGACGTCCTCTTGAGTAGACCCCTCCTGGAGATCCGAATGGGGGACTATTTTACCTCTGGAATATTTTACCCAAGAGGACGCCATCATCATTTAACCATACAGTAAAGCTGCATGTCCTCAGGGTAGTTTACGGCTGTACTTTCCCCTTGCTTTCAACCGTTCGCAGTACCAGCACAGCAAGCCCGTTTTGGTTAGTGTTACAGGGCATATCAGTCAATCATCCTGACTATTGCCCCTGCAACTACTGAAAAGGCTGCTGCCCCTCTTCAGGAACCACACGTTAGTCTGGCCTCTCAACAGACACCCCTCCGTTGTGGTTGCACCTAAGGTACGGCTATCTGTATCGCTGAGGCACGCAAGCCTCCCCACCAACGGCAAGGTCCATGGTTCATGGGGGGGGGGGGGGGGGGGATGTAAATATCAGTGATTATTGTAATTTGTTGTTAGTAAAATTCTGGTTCACATTTTGACTTTCAGTAACCTTTTGGTGCAGTAATTATCAATTTCTGCTTCCCTGTTCAGAAGTCAATAGAGTATCTTTTAATTATTTTTTGCCACATTCCAAAATTCATTTGAAAATAGTAGACGTTATTGTGAGGTAGCGCCATTGCCACTTACAACAATAAGTAACCATTAATCTAAGTGTTATCTTGTATGTTTTAAAAATGTCAGGTCTATTAGTTAATGATATTTCGAGTGCAAACTATTTTCTTTCTCGCTTTATTACGTAAATGTTTCAATTGTTTCAGCTAACGTGCGTGCAACCCTCTGTCACCGCGCGTGTTCGATTATTTTTGACATTGCCTGTTCGGCTCATTAATTCACCTACCGAACAGAAATTTAGCTCAATTGGGCTGGCGATCGTATTTCTTTTAGCTATAATTATTTCAGTAACAATTATTATTCTGTTCCGATTCACGTGGTACCCCTTCTCGTTGGCACAGCACGTGAATGATAGTACAAACCTTTCGAACAACCATACTAAATTTTACAGTATTAAGTACGAGGAATAAGTTGTCCTAGAAGGCATCTTGTAGTTAACCTCCCCCTCATTTATCGACTTATAATGAATCTTCGGAACGATTGCCTTTTCGAAATTTTAATTCTGATTATTTAGGCACATGCTTACACGATCATGTATTTCTAACATTGTCGATAGCAAGGAAGCAGGACTTTACAAGTTACACCATGAAATTGTGCTGAATGTTCCACGATTCCCCATTCAGAATACCTCCCAGCTAGCGCAGAACACCGCAGAACTTGGAGGGACCCTTGTCTCACCTGACATCACAGTGTAGACTTTCGGATTCATGCTGCACCCCAGTGTGTTAGGGCTTCATTACAAGCCGTTCCAACGGAGTTATTCCATCTGTTATCTCTCTCTGTACTTCACCTCAGAGCTGTGTGGTAAACAGTAATATTATTCCGTCCTGTAATATTTCGTGAGTAAACAAGTTATTACTTCCAGTCTACTTAGCTACTGTCATACCAAACTGCATCTTCACCACTCGCACTTTTTCATGCCTTATGAAGGAACACTACTACCTTGGAAGCAATGTACAGATGACGGACGAATCAAGGAGACACAAAAAGCAATCTAGGGCAATTAAAGTGGGCATTGCTTGCCAAAAAAGTGCGCCAGTATTAAATATAATGCTTAGTCTGAGGAAGGAGTTTCTGAGTTGTTTGCTTACTGTAGTAACTGTCATATCAAGTACACAAAATCTTGACTTAGAACAATAGTGTCCAGATAGAGCTGCATTTTGGGTCTTGTCTGGACTTACAGCATCTCACGCCCCTGTTAAATTCCAAAAAGTTACGTTTCACAATGAATAACTTTCCGCATTCTGATATGTGTTAAATTTGTTGTACACTGATATATGTGTGATGTACAACAAACAGTTCGCAACTGCTCATATGAAATCTCTCGCATTCTATTATCATTTTCACGCGAATCCGCTTGCGCAACTGGAGAATTTATACTCGCACTTTAGAGGCACAGCTTTAATGCAGCTTCGCAGCTGTTTGTGGGTGATATCATGAGATTAGGTGTGGAAGATTTTATTTTGCGCAGAACATTTACTGCTATAGAGAATGAACCACATTTTAAGTAACATATCATGAATTCTTCCGAGCATGCAGAGTTATAGACGTCCTTAGAATATAGTGTGCATGGTAACCGAAACCTGTGTTATAGCCAAAGCCTTTCTATTAACATGCTGTTTTCTGGTGGTATGAGCTTATTTCGGCGCCGTGGGCACTATTAAGTTATTTTCATAACACATCGATATCTAACACCTTTTATATATGCGTATCGTAGGTGTAGCATTGACGAAATCGTTGTTCTCGAGATAATTAATCTCTCAGCACTGGGGTTTGTTACTGAGAAATATTTGCTAAGACCACAGTATGTTCGCAAGTTTGACAGCTTAGTCAACTGAAGCTGACAAAGTTACGAAAAATACTGAACAGGCCTTAGCGAATACTGTCGAGCAACAAATCCATCGCTGAGAAATTAAGTATCTAGAGAATAACAAATTCGTCTGCACTACACCTCCGCTATGCAGCTATACAACGTATAATACAGTGACAGCGTTATCGATGTGTTATGGAAATAAACTGGTAATGGCTTTGTTTTGCAACATTAAATGTTGCTACTGCTGAGTTGAGTATGTGGCAGTACAGGCGACCAAGAAATGTCGGGAGAAGTTAGGCGTCGTGAGTTTGCAGGTGAAGAAAAAGAACGTTTCACGTTATTTCAAAAAAGATAGCTATGTACAACATAAGTAATTGAGGACACAGGGTGTAAGTACTGCTGTGAGAGGAAGATATTAGAGCGGGACAGGAAATCATAGAGGGTCGCATTCAACGACTGAGAAAAGATTGCTTACTAAAAAGAAAAAATAAATAAATAAATAAATAAATAAAATCAGGCCTTCCTTCTGCAGTGGTTCCGGTGATGACAGCGGTAGATCCGGTAGATAACTAGACTCCAAAGAGGGCACTATCTTCTTAGCCATCGACATCTTTTAAGAGGCGATCCTTCCCCGCTTTGTCCCCACTGCTCTCAACCGTGGACGGTGAGACACCTTTCACCTCCGTGCCCCTATTTTAATCCGCTACGCGCCTGTTTACAGTTGTCGCCTGACATATCTTCCCTTTTACCAGATGACACGCGCTCAGCCGATCGCTTCCTTGAGTTTATCAGTATCAGTGGGGTGACATCGGCCATTTGACGCTCTTTTATGAGGAATACAACTCGCCTTCAATAGCAGTTTTCTAAGATTTACTTCCGTTTTTAGTTTCCCTCCTTCTTGAGCTACGCTCCAATTGCTGCTGATTTAACATTCGGTTTTTTACCTTTCCCTAAGCCACAGAATGGGCGCTCATGACTGCAGCAGTTTTAAGCCCTAAAACCATAACCGCAACCACAACTTATAGCAGGTGGTGCACAACTAATACTGTGGGCTACTTCCGCATTTAGGTCATTGTCTTTCGAGGACACTGAATCCCTTAATGTCTCTTTGTGTAGACTTCCTGTAAGTTTAAAATGGTTAACTTTTCCGGCAAACTTCATTCCTGTATTACTCTTATTGTCTGGAATGCATGCAATGTGGTTAGTAAAATCTTGATATCTCACGTCCATTCCCTACGTACGCAAAGAAGGTCCGCCAATTCGTCTATGGAATTTCAAATATCATATCCATGTCCACTGCTGTTTTTGATAGAATCAAGTCATCAGCAACAATTAAGTTTTGTTTTTCTCTTACTGAACTTTAATTCCTTTACCATTACTGCTTGCTCTGTGCAGTACACCCCAAAGAAACATCGACAAACTTTAGGGACAGGTTCCTTATATAGAAATTAGTAAAAAATATCTAGTAAACTTGGGCTCTAAAATGGATGT
The DNA here is from genome assembly GCF_023864345.2 of Schistocerca serialis cubense. Lineage (NCBI taxonomy): Eukaryota > Metazoa > Arthropoda > Insecta > Orthoptera > Acrididae > Schistocerca > Schistocerca serialis. The sequence goes on along the minus strand of NC_064643.1, from coordinate 735,389,583 downwards.
CTTAAGAGGTCTGAGCACTTGCTCACAGTCGATACTGTGAAACAGATTACATCTGCTGGTGAGTCCTTGCTTTCCGTATGTTGTTAGGAGCAAGTGTTGATCAAAACAAGAACAAAAATGTTTAGTAAACATGGGCTCTAACATGCATACCGTAAGAGCTGTGAGCATTTGTTCACCTTCGCCAGTGGAAAACACATTTCTTCTTCTGAACAAGTGCCCACTGCTCTTAAAGATATGCATTTTAGAGCCCACGTTTAGTAGACTTTTTCTTGCTTTGGTTCATATTATCCCCTCTCAGAATATGAAAAGCAAACAGCTTTCAGCAGAAGAGATAATGTTTCATGGTATCGAAGATGAACAAGTACCCACTTGTCCTAAAATATACATTTAAGAGCCCTTGTTTGCTAGACATGTTTTTCTTGTTCTGGCGTAAGTAAACTGTTTATATGGTCTGTTGGTTTTTCGTTGTTATTATTTATTTGGTACACTCTTTATAAAGAATAAGAGACAGGCTGCGACGACGTGTCACTACCTTCTCTACAACTGCCTGTATACCATCTCCTTCGATCTTTATAACTGTAGATGGGTTACTGTACAGATTGCAGACTTTATTTCGCCCTTTGTTTGCAGTTTATCCCAGATAACACAAACTGCAAAAAGTTATGTTTGCCATTCTTCGCACTGTAATCTACGATTTATGTACGGTAACTTTTCTCTCTTATGTACCTACACTTCCCTAGGCTCTGAATTTATCCGACACCACGTCGCCTCTACCAGTGGGTCCATTCTTTATAGATAATTTGTGGCTGAGTTATGAAACTGAAGGTTCGGTATTGTTCTTACGTAGTACACTTGCCTTATTTGCTCCCGTAAGGATTACATTAGTCTCAATCTAACTGGTCTGTGTCGTAATTGCTGAATGGAACAGTTTCTCCCAACAACCAATGGAACAGTTTCTCCCAACTACCTCAATGATTTATAAGGAAATTATTCTACTAAAATTGTCTTCTTCCGACGTCTATCTTTCAGTGACTTGTCAAACTCCTCTCTTCTCAGCTCATGCACAATCATTTCCTCCCAATGATGTAGTATTCAGTTTTCTTCGTTATATTCCTTCAACGTGTTCTACCCGCCATTAAGTACTCTCTTCTGTTTTTGGTATCAGCTTGTGATGTGATGTGTCGTATTCACTGTTTTCTCCGAAGATATCGTTAATTTACGTACATCTAGAGTCCACGTATGCTACAGTCAAGCATGTTTTACCGATTCGCATTTCTCTCTTGACTGCTGCTGCGTGATCAGTTTGCAGCCTCATTAAATTGGTTTGCTTTGTGCCAGAGTCATATGCTGTAATTTTAGATATTCTTCCTTACCATGTATGTGGTGGTCAGAAACAGTCTCAAAAGCCTGTAAGGGTGTTACAGGATAATAACTGCTGAGAAATAAGTGTTAAGAAAAAAATCGATACATTGCGCACTTGCTGAGTTAATTACCAATGAAGTTATTCAATGATGCTGTTTCACGTGCAACTTCAAGAGATTCGCCAGATACAGTGACTGTCAGTTGTTTCCACAATGTAGACGTTAGTGTACGAGAGTGCTCAGACTTTGGCTCGGATTTCGTCCATACTACCGTCCCATTTCCTAATTTTTGTATCACTGTCTTGTTGGGTTTGAAGAAACAAAATGCAGAACACGTTACCCAACCCCTTCCCTGGAGCACCGTTTGAATTTGCGCCTGACTGGCTAATTTCAGTTCCAGTTAACTCGGAAACGGCGCAACCCATCGAGTTTATATCTTAACAATTACTCCTCAGTGCAACCTAACCTGCAGTGCGTTTACGGGATTTTCAGACTGTTTTTGACCACCCTGGATATTCAATGTCTTCTTCGCCATCCCAGACCGAGCAAGATGGCGCAGTGGTTAGCACACTGGACTCGCATTCGGGAGGACGACGGTTCAATCCCGCGTCCGGCCACCCTGATTTAGGTTTTCCGAGATTTCCCTAAATCGCTGCAGGCAAATGCCGGGGGGATTTCCTTGAAAGGGCACGGCCGTCTTCCTACCCTGTCCTTCCCCAATCCGATGAGACCGATGACCTCGCTGTCTGGTCTCTTCCCTCAAAACAACCCAACAACCCCCCCCCCCCCCCACCCAAGGATTTATAGCGTGTTCTCTATTTGTGTCTAATTGTTCTACCCTGCCCTCTGTATGGCATCTGTCAAGGCTTCCTAATCACCTTTTATGGCTCTTAATATGTTTGTTCTTACTACAAAAACTTTGCCTAATGCTTCCTTTGAAACTCTCAGAAATCGCAGGGTACTTCAACTCCTCTACATACAAACTCTTACATTTCCAATTCGTGCCACCCCTTCTGCTTTACTCTGACAGTCGCAACAAATACATTAAGTTTTGGAGTTTAAAATCTGGTGTATTAATCTCTGTCTACAGTCGCGTAGTATACTTGAAACCTGCCGGTGTCTCCTGGTCGTTTTGTACATATATAACTTTCATTCACTAGTCTTACACCAAGTGTTCAGTTACAATATGTGGAATATTCTACCCAGTATCATCCCATATAATTTTTACTTCCTAGTGCTAAAAAAAATGGCTCTGAGCACTATGGGCCTGTACTTCTGAGGTCATCAGTCCCCTAGAACTTAGAACTACTTAAACCTAACTAACCTAAAGACAGCATACACATCCATGCCCGAGGCACGATTCGAACCTGCGACCGTAACGTTCACGGAGTTCCAGACTGTAGCGCCTACAACCGCTCGGCCACTCCGGCCGGCACGGCCTTGTGCACGTTCCCTCCTTATTTTTCTTTCTCTTTCTTTTCTCATTCTGGAATTTCAGTCCACAATGACACTTCAATGTATAGATAATTTTCTTTTATCAGCTGTGATTTTAGTATCTTCGTCAACTGCGGTGAAAGTGGCTACATGCACTTCTACTATTCACTACACTTTTAGTGGCTGCAATTTTCCGTGCACTAAGTGGTTAGTAGTAATTAAGCGCATTGTCATTTTCCTGTTCATTATTAGAACTACCAGCACTGATTCTGATTTTATTCGTTCACGGTTAACTCACTGGAAGGGTGTCGTTAACTCGGAAAAATTTTGCTTTTAGCAAAGGAAATAAGTCTTACCATTTCTTTGAGTCTAACATTTGCAAATCCCACTCGACGCAGCCGCATTCACTTGAGCGGTCCCGAAATTGCCTTACCTGACATCCCACGCCTAGGGTTATGGCTTACATTTATCTCCAGCAGTAGCCTTCTCTGCGTTACTGAGAGATCAAGCTAGGAACGAATATGCCGGCTTTAGTAGCACTCGAGAGGTTTATACAGCCTTCTGCACCGGAGCCACGACATTGTCAGATTTATTCTCCATACCATCTGAGGACAAGATGGTCATGACTTTAGTCGCATCTTATGCCGAAAAATTCCAGACGGGGCAGCATGCTGAAACATGTGGAATACTCTGCAGAGGAATGCAATTTCACGTAAACGTACACCAAAACATAGAAGGAAATAACCTGTCATCCCAGATAAACTTTCTCCTCAATTTCATATAAAAACGTCCGCTTTATAAATTTCTATGTCTCGTTGCTCTTTCACATTGGTTGGACGAGTTCCTCAGCAATAGCGTAAGCTGTGGGGTGGAAGTGAAGGCGTAATTGTACTTTGGTATCAACAGCATTTGTTGATAATTCTACTGATGAACACAATTACAGAAATACTACATTAAGTCTGTGTTTATCTACAGCCAATTTTTCTAGTTTATTGCAACAGGAGTACAGAATTTATACTGACATAATTTTTCAACATAATGATCTGCTTTTTACAATGCCCTTGGTCCATCATTGCACAGGCTTTCCGACAGCCTGTGCAAAAGAATGTATTTGGATGCGCAGCAGCCTTAATATGAGCCCTCTCTTTCATCTGCTGTTCTGCGTAGAATCGAAAGCCTCTTAAACCATCTTTAGGTGGAACAAAGAAATGATGATCCGACGGGACAAGTTAGGGTCTGTAAGCGGTAGGTTCCGTCACTTCGAAACTAAGCGTCTGAACATTCCGTACAGGGTGGGTGGGGGAATGTGGAGCCGCATTGTCAAGCAATAAATGAACGCGGCCGCCAATAAACCTCTGCGCTTAATGTGTCCAGCAGGCTTCATCATGTTTAACGGTGTGTCATTGTCACGTTCACTGTTAACTCTTGATCCACTGGCTACTGTGAGTCCCAAATGACGGCGAGAGTCAGTTTTCCTATAGACTGTTGATGCTTGGATTTCTTGTTGGGAGGAGATTCGGGATCCTTCCATTCCACACCTAGGCGTTTGCTCCCTAGTTCTGTTGAATCTACTCTTCATCTAGAGTGATGATTCATTTCATAAACCTTTCCCCTTTGTTAGCACAGCGATCCAATAAATGTTCACAGATTTTCGTACGATTAAGTTTATGTTTTTCATCGAGTTGCTTTGGAAACCCTCTGGCACAGAACTTGTGGAATTGAGTGTGTTATGCATGATTTCATACGCAAAACCATGACTAATCTGCATACGGCATGCCAGAGAATCAACAGTTTCTCGTCTGTTATTCAGCATCGAGGCACGAACTTGTTCGATATCGCTATCTTTTGTGGCTGCAGCTGGGCGCCCCTGTCTTTCCTCATCCTTCACGCTCGTTCGGTCACTTTTGAACTGTTTGGTCCACTGGTAAACATTCCACTTTGACGAAACATTAGCCCCGGATCTACGATATTTCCTAGCTGAGGCCAAAACTTGATAGTGGCGCTTCGTCTCCACCTAGAGCGTTTGATATAGGTTCTCAAAAATATAAATGACGTTTTTTTCAAATATATGTCCATTTTGAAGCACATATTTTTTTAAGAATTTGATATATATATATATATATGATCGAGAAAATGTACGACATGTTGTTTGGTCTTAAGTGTGCCAAACTGCAGATCTACGCCTCTTCACACAGCGATAGCCTGTCGTGCGTCACTGTCTTCAAATGTGTATATTGCACGAACACGTAATAACTCATGAACAGGAGAATAAAGGCAGGTTAAGTGATCTGGTGATTCTAGTAGGGTTAGTGTAGCTGCCCAGGGAGTAAATCTTGACAACGGCAGGAATAGGTACCGAATTAGTGATGACAACGTTGTTTGAAAGAACGAGGAAGAAGAAAGAACGGTGATATCACACAAATCGTATGGAAGGATATAAAGATTACAAATTTATATTGATTTATTTCGTACTGTTACTAACTTTCGATCTCATGCTTGAGAAACTGGAGCATGTGAATGGAACGCAAAACTATTCCCTAACATAAACCTTTTTCGCTTACAGTAAGTGTAATAGGCATTTTGTATTGGTAAATAGTGAATCATATTTTATCGTGTTATTTATGTAAATGAGGTAGATAAAAATGACCATTTTTGCCAAAACAGTCTCGCTTTTTTGGAGTGTGCTACAATGGCTGCAACATTGGAAAGGCCAATTTCGTTTAATCTAGCAGACAGTGTCAAAATAGACACAATCAAACCGAGAAACCACGCCAATCTTCGGTACTATTCGTATCAACAGCTTTTTCAGTCTTCACTTAAAACTTCCGGGCTGACAGGCCGTGGTCGATGTATAAAGCTCTTCCCTGACGTTTCGTATCCGACTGCGAGAGACACACTTCGAGAGACGGTCCTCTGGAGAGGACATGAAATCAACCATCTGAATACGGTACATATGGGTAGCATGACAAGTTTTCGGACTCCCTCTTCCGCAGAGTACTCTTAGTTGAATATACGCCATAGCTGAGCCCCATTCAACACTCCCGGTATTCAGACGACCGTTCCATTCACCAGAGCTCAAAAAGGTTAATGATCAGTACTAACCACGGTATCACCGATACTGACCAGAAGCGTCTTCTGTCACATCATGTAGCTTGTTGACGCAGTCCGGGGCTTCGCTCTTCCGTCTTGCTTCCTGGTTGCAACCATTCTCACCCTAGTGGCTGTCGGCAGAGGGCAACACCTGAATGGCGCTGGTCGCTCCACACTGTACTAAATGGTTCAAATGGCTCAGAGCACTATGGGACTTAACATCTATTATCATCAGTCCCCTAGAACTTAGCACTACTTAAACCTAACTAACCTAAGGACGTCACACACTGTATTACCGGCACGGGAAGGGTGTGCGCGGCATTTAAAGACGTCGAACATGGGGCGATAATGCCATCAGCACAAGGATGTTACTTGGAACTATTTAGACGTGGACTAGCACTGCAACATATACTTCAGAGTTAACAGTCATGCTTCAGACTTCAATTTGATGTGTGTCTGTTGTGTGTGTGTGTGTGTGTGTGTGTGTGTGTGTGTGTGTGTGTGTGTGTGCATTTTTATGCTGCTGATGTATTTTTGCGCACATTTTCAAACACTGAACTAACACTGCGAGACTTAACAAGCATTATAGATGTGGTTCTTAGATCAAAGCCTGAACGCTGCCATCCGTCGGTGACAACAAGCAACATAATCATGATAGTTGAACTAAAACACATCTTTGGCTACTAAATAGTTCTCATTCATGAATTTCATTGGTGAAGCCAAGTTTTGTTTTTAACTGGACATGGAGAATGTCTTCTATATTCGTTATCACACTCAACATCAAATGATATCTTGTTTTCAATGACATCTACAGATGCGAACCATTAGCACCTCCTTCCTGTTACCCATTGTTACTTCCGTCCCACCTTGTCCTCTGAAGACCAGCTCCTGTACCTAATTAATTTCTTATCCCATCAACTTAACACTAAAAAATTTTTTTCTCCCTCGAACTGCAGATAACCTATGAGAGTTAGTGACATTCCAGTCTTTTTTCCAGATTTCAAATGCACACACTCGAAATTAATTAAGTCTTCCCTATCCGAATAGAAAGGCTAAACATGGTTGGCGGTGGCGTGTTTGTTACTGTCAGAAGTAGTTTACCTTGTCGCGAAATTGAAGTAGATACTGCCTGTGAGTTAGTATGGGCAGAGGTCATTGTTGGCAACCGGAACAAAATAATAATTGGATCCTTTTACTGAACTCCCAATTCAGATGATACAGTTGCTGAAGGGATCAAGGAAAACTTGGAGTTTGATTTCAAACACGTACCCGACTAATACGATAATAGTTGGTGGTGACTTTAATTTACCCTCGATATGTTGGCGAAAATACATGTTTAATTCCGGAGGTACGCATAAAATATCATCCGAAATTGTGCTAAATGCATTCTCTGAAAATAATTTCGAGCATTTAGTTCATGATCCTGCGGTTTTGAAAACACACTTGAACTCTTAGCAACAAATAATCCTGAGTTAATAACGAGCATCATAACTGACTCAGGGATTAGTGAAAACAGAGTTGTCGGAGCCAGGCTAAATATTGTAATCCCCAAATCCTCCAAAAATAAGCGATAACAATACATATTCAAAAAAGCAGATAAAAATTCACTTCACGCCTTCCAAAGAGACAATTTCCACTCAAAAATGTTTCAAATGGCTCTGAGCACTATGGGACTTAACTTCTGAGGTCATCAATTCCCTAGAACTTAGAACTACTAAAACCTAACTAACCTAAGGACATCACACACATCCATGCCAGAGGCAGGATTCGAACCTGCGACCTGAGTGGTAGCGCGGTTCCGGACTGTAGCGCCTAGAACCGCTCGGCTACCCCGGCCGGCAATCTCCACTCATTTCAAGTTATTAATATAAGTGTAGAGCAGATATTGCTTAAATTAAAAGAAATACATCGGCAGCAATTGAGTGATTTATACCAAATAAATGAACAACCGACTGAACTGATCGTTCTTGGTACACAAAACGGGTTAGAACACTGTTGCAGAAACAACGAAACAAACATGCCATATTTAAACAGACGCAAAATCCCCTAGATTGGCGATATTTTACAGAAGCTCGAAATTTAGCGCGGACTTCAATGCGAGATGCCTATAACAGTTTCCAAAACGCAACTTTGTCTCGAAACATGGCAGAAAATTCAAAGAGATTCGTATGTGAAGTACGTTAGCGGCAGGAAACAATAAATGCCTTCTCTGCGCAATAGCAATGGGGATACTATCGAAGATACTGCTGCCAATCCAAAGTTACTAAACACATCCTTCCGAAAGGGCTCGGCTCTGAGCACTATGGGACTTAACATCTGTGGTCATCAGTCCCCTAGAACTTAGAACTATTTAAACCTAACTAACCTAAGGACATCACACACATCCATGCCCGAGGCAGGATTCGAACCTGCGACCGTAGCAGTCGCGCGGTTCCGGACTGAGCGCCTGAACCGCGAGACCGCCGCGGCCGGCCCTTCCGAAAGGCCTTCACAAACGAAGACGAAGTAAATATTGTAGAATTCGAATCGAGAACAGCTGTCAATATGAGTAACGTAGAAGTAAATATCCTCGAAGTAGTGAAGCAAATTAAATCACTTAATAAAATCAAGTCCTCTGGTCCAGACTGTATACGCATTAGGTTCCTTTCCGAGTATGCTGATGCACTAGGTCCATACTTAACAATCATATGCAACCGTTTTCTCGACGAAAGATCCTTACGTAAAGACTGGAAAGTTGCACAGGTCACACCAATATTCAAGAAAGTAGGAGTAGTCCACTAAATTACAGGCCCATATCGTTAACGTCGATTTGCAGCAGGATTTTTGAACATATATTGTGTTCGAACATTATCAATTACCTCGAAGGAAACGGTCTACTAACACACAGTCAACATGGTTGAGGAAACATCGTTCTTGTGAAACATAACTAGCTCTCTAATCACATGAATTGTTGAGAGCTATTCATAAGGATTTCAATTCGACTCCTTTTTTTTTTTTTGGATTGACAGTGTACCATACAAGAGGCCGGTAGTGAAATTGCGTGCTTGTGGAATACTGTCTCAAATGTGTGACTGGATTTGCGATTTCCTGTCAGAGAGGTCACAGTTCCTAGTAATTTATGGAAAGTCATAGACTAAAACACAAGTGATATCTGGGGTTCCCCAAGGTAGTGTTATAGGCCCTTTGCATTTCCTTATCTATTTAAACGATTTGGGATGTTTGCAGTTGATGATGTCTTTTATCGACTAATGAAGGCGTCAGAAGATCAAAACAAACTGCAAAACGAATTAGAAAAAATTATCTGAAAGGTGCTAAAAGAGGCAGTTGACGCTAAATAACGACAAGTGTGAGGTCATCCACATGAGTGCTAAAAGGAACTCGTTAAACTTCAGTTACACGATAAGTCAGTCTAATCTAAAGGCAGAATATTCAACTAAATACCTAGGAATTACAATTACGAACAACTTAAATTTGAAGGAACACATAGAAAATGTTGTGGGGAAGGCTAATCAAAGACTGCGTTTTATTGGCAAGACACTTAGAAAATGTGACGCATCTACTAATGAGACTGCCTACACTACGCTTCTCCGTCCTCTTTTAGAATACTGCAGCGCGGTGTGGGATCATTACTAGATAGGACAAGGAGTACATCGAAAAAGTTCAAAGGAAGACAGCACGTTTTGTATTATCGCGAAATATGGGTGAGAATGTCACTGAAGTGATACAGGATTTTGGCTGGACATCATTTAAAGAAAGGCTTTTTTCTTTGCGACGGGATCTTCTCACGAAATTCCAATCACCAACTTTCTCCTCCAAACACGAAAATATTTACTTGACACCGACCTACATAGGGAGGAACGATCACCACGATAAAATAAGGGAAATTAGAGCTCGTAAGGAAAGATATAGGTGTTACGAGTTTCTGCGCTCTATACGAGATTGGAATAATAGAGAAATGTGAAGGTTGTTCGGTTAACCCTCTGCCGGGCACTTGAATGTGATTTGCAGAGTATCCATGTAGATGTACATGTAGCTGCATTCTCCCTATCTAACCACCCATTATTTGTCAGTATTGACAAGACCATCGTCCATACGCTCCTTCACACTGAAGCTTTACGCCAAGGTTTTGTCCCTTCTCCTCTCCTCCCCTCTATCTCGTCTACACTGTCGATATTCCCAATCCTCCTCCTCCACTTCAGCATCTTGAGTATGCTGATGACACTGCTTTCCCCTCACTTTACTTACATTCCGGAAATCATAACGAGCTCTTCAAATGCACATCAATTAGTTTATCTCCTGGTGGAACCAGTGAATTTTTAAGCTAAATCCATCTAAAACCCAGACAATAATTATAGGACAAACTACTCACACCTTCCACCTCCAAGACTTGTTCCTTGTCATTTCCATTGCTGTTATCTGTTACAGGGTCTACGATGGCTTGGTTTCGGCTATGATTCTCTTCTGAAGATATGTGTGTGTGTGTGTGTGTGTGTGTGTGTGTGTGTGTGTGTGTGTGTGTGCAGCTGAAGAAGGTTCAGTCATATTTACAATAGGTTTTTAATAGGATATTGTTAATAGGTTTTTAATTGCACCTTGTTTACAATAATTGGCTTGGGACAGCAAGTAACGATGTTGCCTGAGGTGAATTATACGGTATTTCCCAGAGGGACGGACTGCAGCTTCTGACTGTTCTCCCCTAGGGCTCCTGTTGCTGCTGCTGTTACAGCCTCGCTGGATTCCTTGACTCCAAAGTTGCAGACGGAGCACTTGCTATGACGGCGTCAGGCTACGCCACGCTCCAGAGCTTGGAGTGTAGAGGTCTCCTGTTGACACCCCAGCGAGGCATCGATGACTGGATCCTTACATTACATTCCTAGAATGTGGCCACCGAAGGGTCTTTCAGGGCATCCAGATGCTTAGGCGGCAGGTAGGCTGTCTTCTAAAGCTTCGTGTACAGAAGAATCATTAGCAGCAGCCGCAGCTGCTGTTAGAAATCGAGTGAAAAACAGAGATGCTGGACAACCGTTTGGTATTCATGAGGCTTTTCTTCGGGAAAGGTTGTAGATGGGTACTATAAATTGACTAAAAATGGTCACAAGAACGGTGTTTGATGAACATCGGGAAAAACAAGTTGCTCACTGTTTGCTAATATTGACGAACTTTTTTATAGTGTCAGTTGAAGAGATCTGAAGCGAACTGATGAATTTGTTGAAGGACACATCAGAAGTAATGGTTTCAGCTCTGAAAATAAATAGAATGGGAAAAACTGGGCACAACAATTTTTGAGGCAGCACCTAAATGCAAGCTTGTGTGAACACAATACTTTCGTGTAATGTACAAGAGATGCGTCTGTCTAACGACATCATGAAAGTTACTGAGTACTATGAATTTCCATCATCACAGGTTTCCAGAGTCGACAAGACGGGAATTTCTCCAGTACAAAACCTCCATCCGTCATCGATCGGAAACGACAGAAGTAATTACGAGGAACTACGATAAGTATGGAAGCTTGCTGAAACATAACTGAATGTTGCACTTTGAGTGCTATAGACATCTTAATACCTCCTGTATTTACTTTTTGCAGCGTGAAAATATTGAATGTAAGCATGTATTGCTGTATAAAGCCATTGTGCATCACTGTTGAATTTCTTCTAATGTGGCAGAGATATTTTAAACAATGCACATAGTCTACCCTTGCAAGTCCCACCATTAAGATTACGGAGGGTCATTCCTCTCATAAACCCGTAATAAATTAACATTTCTACACATAAAATGGCATAGTAGTGGTCTCCTTGTCACCGCACATTTCCCATCGATTGTTCCAGTATCTATGATTTTTTAAATATGATTTTAAGAAGTTATTTTACATGACGAGAGCATTTCGCTTGTAAATATACTCATACGTCACGAGAATAATGATTTTAGGGTTTCTGATGAAGACACCCACAGCTGGCGTCGAAACCAGCTGAAGTTAAACCTTGATGCTACCCGTTCGCTACAGTATACAAATCACCAAAGAGATGAAACTTGTTGCACCGATGCAAGATGACTCTTCTAGACATTCCTCATAAACATGGAACGAAAAAAAAAAACATTACGATCAACCAAATCAAACTTACATGATGATCAGAGATTCTAACTCCCACTCCAAGGAAAAGAGGTTTGGAAGAAGTGAAAGAGAAGAAGGATAATAAGAAATGTGCTAAAGCTGCAGCAGAAATCGGAGTTTAAAAGGACGAACAACTGAATAAGAAGAAAAGGTTCCTTTATGTAGGTACCTTTGCGGCAGATGAAACTGGTAACGAAGTGGAACTATGTCCACATGATAGCTAGGATAATATTGACACTCAGGATCTCCAGTGTGTCACTGACAAACGAAATGACACATCTGAGGTGTCTCTTTTCGGTGGGGAACTGGGTCACTACGAAGAACTATGGAATCAGTTCATGCAGCCAGCTCCGAAGCAAAAGTGAGATGTGATTACTTCCCTAGTAATAAATAAAATTAACTACATATATTCAAGTTTTTTTAATTAGCATTACATTTCATTTACGGAAATCGTATCTTATATAGGGTAAGTTACTAAAAAACATGCCCTAGTATCATACACAAGGTCTTCCAGAATAAAGTAGTCTCAGGCTTACATTTAAGTATGACTTTAGTGTACGATATGTGGTTCAGAAAAAAATTAATTGTCTTTGTACTGTTACCTCAAATGGGTGGGGAATGGTGCGCAACGCCCACTTTCAATTTCGTTTTTTGCTTACTGCTTTAATTTTACAGAGAGTCACATACCCTGTTCAGCGAGAATATTATGACCCCGTACTTAATAACAGGTATGTCATCTGTGGCACCGATAATAGAGGCGATGTGTTGTGGCATCATGGAAGCAATGACGCGTTGACAGGTCGATGAATGGAGTTGATACCACATCTGTATACTGTAGTGAACTCGAGAAGTTATTTTGTCACATCAGATACCGTGAAAATAACCAGTCTGGTCACCCCAGGTTTGGCGTCAAAAATTGTAGTGAAGTACTCGGTAAATTACTTTGTGACACCACATACCGGTGGCCCAAAACTGTAGTGAATTCGAGAAATTAAATGAAATCAAACACAAAGGGTACAAAATTAAGGAGTTCATGTATGAACATAAAAGTTTGCTTATATGTTCAAAGCATGAAAGAAATGTATTTATTTTCGAGCTGTTTACACAAAAGAAAACAAAATTATAAATCTCAGGACCGATTTCTCGGCGTGGACACGACTTGGTTATTAAGGGGAAGGAGGAGGGAAGCAATCGTCTCACCATTCTTGTTATCGTTCATCATATACTGCTGTTGGCGGCAGGAGCTGCGTCAAATGGTTCAAATTGCTCTGAGCACTATGGGACTTAAATGCTGAGGTCATCAGTCCCCTAGAACGTAGGACTACTTAAATCTTACTAACCTAAAGATATCACACACATCAATGCCCGAGGCTGGATTCGAACCTGCAGCCGTGGCGGTCACGCTGTTCCAGACTGTAGCGACTAGAACCGCTCTGCCACAGGTGCTGCGTCAGTGCGGCGGGTCGCGTCGGAACTGTGCTGCAAGAGTTGGCTGCCCTCATTAGCAATCGCGGCTTTGTGGCGGGTCCCAGGTACGATCTCCGGGTTGTCTGACCGTCATCGGTTGCGTGGAAAAAGTAGTGCTAACACGGCATCGGAAGGCGGATGTGGGCGATGGGTGGAAGATCGCCCATGTCCTCTCGTTTCCGGGGTGTCTCCACGACTCCCTCTCTCAGCTTCCCATCCATCTCTGAGCTCAGCTCCTCTTCGAAACATTATTACTTTCGGCGATGTCATTGGCAGACGAAAGTTTCAATGTAGATCAATGACAGATCACCGTTTAATCGCCATGCCTCTCCGTGCAGGGTTTAAATTCTCTATCTGGCGTGCGCTTCGTGAATTGGCATCTTTCTCACGATATCACATTCTTAAGGTGCATTCCGAGTCTGTTGGGAGAGCAGCAACACAACACGCCTTTTTAACTGCTCTCTCTGCGTGAGCACTGGACAGACTCATGTTTGGGCTCCATCTCAAAATATGCTGGTGTCCGTCATTTACAAGGAATGTCCTCTCTATCGAGAATGAAACATCTTCTTAATAATGCTGGCTTCTTTCACTCGCCTCCCTGCGCCGGTTCCCCGCGCATTCTTGCACACTGCCCCCTGTGCCAATGGGGTGCTGGAATTATTGGCACATCCCTGTTTTTTGAGGCACGTAAAATGACTGCAGCAAGATCAGAAGAACTCGAATAGTTTGGCGCGTACCTTCTTGGCGTTCCGTCTTTAATGCGATTCTGTCTGTTTTAATTATTCGGGAGTTGACTGTCTGGTTTTAAACTTTCTTTGGTTTTTGCGTTTAATTTGGTTGGGAAACCGTTGAGATTCAACTTGGCATATACATAGATGGACATGAGAAATGAAAGGTGGCAATAAATTTTTCATCTGTTGTAGATTAATAAAAATGAATTTCCTTGAATATTCCAAAATATTGATTCAAATTTTACTTTTATTCAAGTACTAAAGCTGTGTGTGCAAGAATGAAAGTATTATTGTCCATATAACTTAGCAACCGTTTTCACATTGCAGTGGATTTTTGTTTAAGTTGATATACCCCGACTAGCTTTGAAGCATAAGACTATCTTTACTATATGAAAATATTTTCTTTTTTTTATATTTCTAAGCTCTCATGAAAATTGTCCACTTTTAAATACACTTTACGATATGTTCAGAATTTATCACTTTTTTGAATGAAAATTTACAGAAGCTGCAGCTTGTATCCACCTGTGAATGTACAAGATAAAATCTACTATCTTTTATTTATTTTGCGTCTGGAAAGCTGTGAATAGAACCACTGTCTTATTTTCGTTCACCTCTATCTATACCATTTGTAGGATGTGGTCGTTATTGCGATCGTATATTTAAATCTGCCTGTGCTGCAAACTGCTCTCTCGGGTCCGCAGCTCCGCACCACCAGCGATATCCAATAAATTGCTGAAATTTATTTAATATAATGGGTAATGTCCGGTGCGAACTTAGCAGTAATTTTGACAAACAGATGTTACAAGATAAATCTATTTTAACAGAAACAATTACAATCTTTACACACCTTTTACAATCCCAGCTACAAATGGCGTCGATCATCGGCTTGTGGCAAAAGAAGAGTACTTAAGAGCCTAATGCAACGTCACGGGTTCCACTCCCATTCAGTCTGTGCAGAAGACAAGCGATTCTGTTACAATATATTGCCTATTTATATCTTAACTAATTCTTCTACAGTGTTTGCCATTTTTATTACATATCGTTTCTTCTGAGGCGGTTTTCACATCCTCCGCCACAGATAGTATTCCACACTCTTTGAATAATCATTTATAATAGCAAAATTCATAAGTTATGTTTTTACACACAAAGTGTCCCTTTGAAATTAAATTAACAGAAATACATTTAAATTATTTGTTACAGTGAGCATTATACATCGAAATGTTCTTTTAACTTTCTCTTTGGATGCGTGCTGCCAGAGAACGCTACACGTCCTAATGGCTGCAGGTGTCCACCAGCTCTCGGCACGCTTCTCTTTGTCAGACAGGCCCTTCGCATCGTGTCCCTTCTTGAGCTTGGCGAGGACGTCGGCCCGGCTTCCCGCTGTGTGCTTGCAGAATGTGTGCATCTAGGGACTCGCCCCAGGGAGTACGACCCGTTCTTCCTCCACAGCTGCTTGCGGCGGCTTGGCGACGGTGGCTGCGGTATTACAATGCACCAGTCACCTAATTCCATTACATTCTAGATCTGCTCCATCTCGTTGAGACCTGCCGAACTGGGAGGCCAGTATATCAATAGGAACTCACCACTGTAATCTAACCTCTCCATCATATTCCTGGCTTTGTAACGTGTCGCATTATCTTGCTCAAAAATGGCCTGGCGTCAGGAAACATGGATAGTCATGTAGGGGCGTATGTGCTCTGCAACCAGTGTATGATTCTCCTTGGCCTTCATGGTGCTATGCACGAGCTCCATTGGGCCCATGGAAGATTAGGTCTATGATCCCCTAGAGTGTAATGAAGCAGCCAACAGCTTCTCCATACCACAGTACAGGTGCCAATGAGCTGTTCCCATGGAAGACGACAGATTGTCTCACTCTCACCAACATGGTGAAGAACGTATCGAGATTCATCAGACCATGCAACGCTATGACACTGCCCCAAAGCCCAGTGCCGATAACCACGTCCCCATTTAAGTCATAGATGCCGATTTCGTTCTGTTAACCTTGGTACATGCATGGGTCATCAATCGCAGACGCTCATTGTTAGCAATTTTTGGTGCGCTGTGTGTTCAGATACAGTTTTACTCTGCTCAGCACTGATGTTAGTTCCGTGACAGTGCATCTGTCCTCTTTTACCAGCCTGCACAGCCTACAACGTCCGACATCTGTAATGGTGGTTGGTCACCCCACAACGTCTCAATGTGGTTTCACCATTTGTAATAACTGAGACACCTACAGCCATCCTTAACATGTCGTTTATTGTATGGCTATCAGTTTCGATGTTTCAGTGCACCACCTTCGGGCTTTAGTAGATGCTCAGGAGGGAGGGGAGGGGGAACACCATGTGTATAAACGATGTATCAGCGGCCAGCATGTACAACTGGTTTTTGGAGTCTACCTGGAACAGCGATGTTGTCACTCCAGTCATCAACTTCCCGTACATAAAGTGTTTGTGTGTGTGTGTGTGTGTGTGTGTGTGTGTGTTCGTGTGTGTTCGTGTGTGAGAGTGTACATGTACATGAAGCAAGAAACTTGTAGTAACTCAATAAATGACATCACTCGTACTGCTATAGGTGTTCTATTTTATTATATAAGTGAACAGACGATGTCCCTCAGACTTCCAGTCACAAAGAAGGACGTACAAATCCTTAGTACTAGAATAATGATGACAAAACCAGAGGCTGTATTTGACTATAACGTTGTTTCCTCTTTTTGTAACATGCTACCAGTTTCGACACTATGTGGTATCACTGCACTGTGTTTGATTGTGACTTTGTTGTGGTTGATGTATTGCCACCGTTGGATAAGCAGCTGCCAGCAGCAAGTCGTTTAATCTTAGCTCATTTATTTGTTACATAGTTTAATTCTTAATTTCTTTCCGTGTTTTTGGGTACTTGCATTGTTTAATTCGCAAATTTCGGGCCTACTATTGTGTTTGAGAGTCGTAGCATCGCGTTTTAGTTCTTGAATAGTGTAAAATCGCGTAGTCTCCTTCTGCCGCCGGGCAGTGTGTCAGCAGTGCGCAAGTAGTGGCATTACAGCATTTACTGGGCAGTCTTGTATTTTAATAACCGTTTAAATTTTGGGTCGAATTGTTTGTGCTCTCTGTAGATTATTTCAGACGTTCTTTGCACAACTGTATTCAGCATGCATAGGAATTGTGACTGCTGTGTTCGGATGCGGGCTGACTTGGCATCCCTTCAATCCTTATTCAGGCAGTGTTGGCTTCGGCCACACAGCTTAAGAGTGTGGGGGTCCAGACGGGGGTTTGTCGCCGACGGCCAGCTCGTTCAACGCATCCCCCGATCGGATTACGATTGTGGCTGCCCGGGATACTACCCACATTGATGCTGGCCCCTCACCCGTGGTAGGGTGGGAGGTCGTCTCGAGGTATGGCAGGGGGCGAAAGACCTTCCTGAGGGCTGAACGGAAGGCCCTCTAGTTTGTCTAACGAACCGGTTTCAGGCTCCGGCAGACATGGCTGCTTGTCCGGTTCCAGAGGTTGCCCCTCAGTCTGCAAGATCTGGGCGGTCGCAGAGGGTGGGCTTACTGGTAGTTGAGAGCTCCAATGTCAGGCGCGTAATGGGGATCCTTAGGGATATGGCTGCAAGGGAGGGGAAGAAAACCAATGTGTACTCCGTTTAGATACTGGGGGGAGTCATTCCAAATGTGGAAAGGGTCGTTCCAGATGCCATGAAGAGTACAGAGTGCACCCATCTGCAGATGGTTGCCCATGTCGGCACCAATGATGTGTGTCGCAATGGATCGTAGGACATCCTCTCTGGTTTCCGGCAGCTATCTTATTTGGTGAAGACTGCCAGTCTCGCTAGTGGGACGAAAGCAGAGTTCACCATCTGCAGCATCGTCGACAGGACTGACTGCAGACCTTTGGTATAGAGCGGAGTGGAGGGTCTGAATCAAAGGCTGAGACGGTTCTGCGACCGCGTGGGCTGCAGATTCCTCAGCTTGGGCCATAGGGTGGTGAGGTTTCGGGTTCCACTGGATAGGTCAGGAGTCCACTACACTAAGCAGGCGGCTACACTGGTAGCAGGGGTTGTGTGGCGTGTACTGGAAGGTTCTTTAGGTTAGATGGCCTCGGACAAGTACAAAAAGGGCAACAGGCTCAAAGGGTGCAGCGCAAAGTCAGGACATGCGGGAACAAAGCAGCAATCGGTATTGTAATTGTAAACTATCGAAGCTGCGTTGGTAAAGTACCGGAAATTCAAGCGCTAATAGAAAGCACCAAAGCTGAAATCGTTATAGGTACGGAAAGCTGGCTGAAGCCACCAGAGATAAATTCTGCCGAAATTTTTACAAAGGCACAGACAGTGTTTAGAAAGGATAGATTGCATGCAATCGGTTTTGGCGTGTTTGTCGCTGTTAGTAGTAGTTTATCCTGTAGTGGAGGTTATACTCAACAACCAAGCTCCTTTTACCGACCTCCCGACTCAGCAGCAGTAGTGGTGCAGCTGCTGAGGAAAATCTGGAATACATTTCACATAAATTTCCACGGCATGTTATAGTCTTAGGTGTAGATTTCAATTTACCAGATACAGACTGGAACACTCAGATGTTTAGGACGGGTGGTAGGGACAGAGCAACAAGTGACATTATACTGAGTGCACTATCCGAAAATTACCTCTAGCAATTTAACAGAGAACCGACTCGTGGAGATAACATCTTGGACCTACTGATAACAAAGGGTCCCGAACTTATCGACTCTGGGGAAAAACCCAGCGTGGTTCAACAACAAAGTTATGAAATTACTGCGAAGGCATAGAAAGCTTCACTCCAAGTTTGCACGCAGCCAAAACCTCTCAGACAAACAGAAGCTTAACGATGTCAAAGTTAGCGTAAGGAGGGCTATGAGTGAAACGTTCAGTGAATTCGAAAGTAAAATTCTACGTACCGACTTGACAGAAAATCCTAGGAAGTTCTGGTCTTACGTTAAATCAATAAGTGGATCGAAACAACAAATCCAGACACTCTGGAATGATGATGGCATTGAAACAGAGGATGACACGTGCAAAGCTGAAATTCTACAACTTTGCCCCAAACTCTCCCAAAGAGGAAGACGGCACTGCAGTTCCTTCTGTAAATCCACGCACGAACGAAAAAATGGCTGACATCAAAATAAGTGTCCAAGGAATAGAAAAGCAACTGAAATCACTCAACATAGGAAAGTCCACTGGACCTGGCGGGATACCAATTCGAGTCTACGTGAAAAAACTTGCCCCCGTTCTAACACCCGTGTACCACAAGTCTCTAGATGAATGGAAGGTTCCAAATGATTGGAAAAGGGCACAGATAGTCTCAGTTTTCAAGAAGGGTCGTCGAGCACATGTGCAAAACTATAGGCCTATATCCCTGACACCAATTTGTTGTAGAATATTAGAACATGATTATTGCCCACGTATCATGTCATTTTTGGAAACCCAGAATCTGCTGAGTAGGAATCAACATGGATTTCGGAAACAGCGATCGTCTGAGGCCCAACTCGCTTTATTTGTTCATGACACCTAGAAAATATTAGATACAGGCTCCCAGGTCGATGCCATTTTCCTTGACTTCCGGAAGGCGTTCGATACAGTTCCACACTTTCGGCTGATAAACAAAGTAAGATCCTATGGAATATCAGACCAGCTGTGTGGTTGGATTGAAGAGTTTTTAGCAAAGAGAGCCTCGGGCATGGGTGTGTGTGATGTCCTTAGGTTAGTTAGGTTTAAGTAGTTCTAAGTTCTAGGGGACATATGACCTAAGATGTTGAGTCCCATAGTGCTTGGAGCCATTTGAACCATTTGAACCTTAACATAGGCAAACGTAATGTCTAGCGAATACATAGAAAGAAGGATACTTTATTGTATGATTACATGATAGCGGAACAAACACTGGTAGCAGTTACATCTGTAAAATATCTGGGTGTATGCGTGCGGAACGATTTGAAGTGGAATGATCATATAAAATTAATTGTTGGTAATGCAGGTACCAGGCTGAGATTCATTGGGAGAGTCCTTAGAAAATGTAGTCCATCAACCAAAGAGGTGACTTACTAAACACTCGTTCGACCTATACTTGAGTATTGATCATCAATGTGGGATCCATAGCAGATCGGGTTGACGGAGGAGATAGAGAAGATCCAAAGAAGATCGGCGCGTTTAGTCACAGGGTTATCTGGTAAGCGTGATAGCGTTACCTAGATGTATAGCAAACTCAAGTGGCAGACTCTGCAAGAGAGTGTAGGGAAGCGGCCTACTCACGCCTCATAAAATTCACATAAGTCTTTCCATGGTGTGCCAGCCAGTCCGCTGTGACTAGCTCTGACCTCATAAATGTTGCGCAATACTTTAAAAATGAAGTAAATAACCTTAAACGTTTCTAGCACGTCAGGAGTAATGCTAAATCAATATGTGTTGCATATCAGTTCAATAACTTTAACCATTTTCGAAATTTTGACATTGTTCTGTAAAAATCATTGGCGCAACAGAAAAGAGCTAGAAACTTAAAAATTTATATTTAGATTCCCTTTGCGTAATAATTTAGTAGAAACAGTATTCTGGATCTTACAAATTAAAATTTTTGTTGAAATTCACGATTTTCTGGTTTTTGTCTTAGAAATTAAGGAAGCAAGATACATTAAGTAGGCGAATAAATAAAGCTAGGCTGTTTTAATTTAAGTAGAATGGAGATCCGCTAAAATCATAAAGATGTGAGAAGTTTCAACTGAATAACTATAAAACTACAGTGATAGTGTATCTCCAAAGGGCAAGTTCAGAGCTCGTCTACTGTGTGTAGTGTAATTAAATTAATTATCTCGCCCAAAATATTTGTCTTTGCCCCGTCAGACATTTATTATGATTACTTACCTGTGTGCTAATTGCACATTTAAATTGAGAGCTTCATCGACCATCAGCAAAGGAAGCAATGATTTATTCGATAACTTATAGTGGTGCATTACTAGCAAAGCGGCTAGTCGGGAGAGTAGATTTGATCAGGCGTTTCCTTAGCCGTCCGCACCGCGGATTTATATGTAAGAAAGCGACGTGAAAAGGAAGTCCCCAGTTCTCTCCAGATGCTGATTAGCGCACCACCTGTGCCGGAAGTCACGTCGCGTCTGTATCGTTGATACAAACAGCCTTGGATGCAGTAATAAGTTACTCGGGATGCGCGTAACCATGAAATCGTTTTCGAGTGAGGTGTTAATTTTGGGATGACCTTAATTATCTATTTTTAGTTTGCGTATGTCGTATTTTCATGTACCGCCGCAGGACAGACATTCTACCATTATTAGCGTGGCTTTTGATGAACATTATCATTAAATTATGGCGAGCATTCAGTCAAACATTTAATTTGAACAGTTATAGTGGCATCAGTGCATTAGACTCTGAACTGCTCTGGTAGTTGAATTGTGTGGATTCTTTTTGGTCTGTGACTTTCAGAATATAGTGAACATTTTAGAGAGAAGGGGTTTAGATTATGAATCCCAGACAATCTCCTAATTCCTCAGAGCTATAAGCTGTAGCTATAAATGTATTTCTCAGATGAAGTAGGCACTAGGAATTCTAATTACAGGCTTCACGTTTTGCTAATCACTTTCTGGTTGCCAATATTGTAGTTGGAGAGCCAGGGTGGAGAACGGCTAACAACAAAATAAATAATAGGAACATTAACAATTATTCCACCCCCCACCCCACAAGAGGCGCCCTGAATTGCGGTGTAGTTTGCCGCCCAGGTTTCGAGATAGTGCGTTTCTGGATGGGGTATCGAATATATTGCTTTCCCCTATTTACACCTCCCGAGGGGATCACGTATGTAAAATCAGAGATATTCGAGACCGCACGGAGGCTTTCCGGCAGTCGTTCTTCCCGCGAACCATACGTGACTGAAACAGGAAAAGGAGGTAATGACAGTGGCACATAAAGTGGCCTCGCCACACACCGTTGGGTGGCTTGCGGAATATAAGGGTAGATAGATGTAGAACTAACATTTCAATTATTGTTTGGAATGTGTGGTTGTGTCTGGTTCATTAGTAACTGGGAGTGGGTCAGAGTCGATGTCTCTGCACAAAGCTCCTTTAGCTTGCAAAGTTTGGTTACACTGATTACACTGTATGGAGTACCAATGCGTACAGGTCGTTGGTGTTACTTTAATGCGTTTCTTTATTACTGTTTCTTAGCTTATGGTCCAGAACGTGTAGATGCACATATGTGGATACTGGTTTTACTGGTCTCATCTTACTAGGCTACTAAATTATGTCCTTCAGTTGCCCATAAATAGTGAATCTGCCACATGAGATGTTCCTCGGCAATAGTTTGTCGAGATTTATCATATATGATAGCTTTAACTCTGTGGGTACGTATTGACGGTGGCTGTTAGGGATATGTGTGATGGCAATCAATTACTGATGTAATTTTTATGTGTGTGGGTTCCCCTAAAGTCCATTAGGTCATTGTACGTTAGATGCTAATTTTGTTTTATGTAGATAACAATAACATATTGTTAATATGTAATCCTATCAGGTGATATACCTCTTTTAGTCATAAACTATGAATTATGTTGTCCATGTTCTCATACTATTCTGTCATTTTATGCATATTTCCATATGAACCAGTCAGAAGATGGCACCATGTTTTGTCAAAACTGATACAATGGTTTAAAAAGAATGCAGATCAAATACAGCCACTATTTTTTATCGTTATTCGTATTATGCGTCCAGTTGCAGTCCCACTTAATGGATTAGCAGACATACAAAACTTGGTGTCACCTTGTTTTCGACAAGTGTTGAAAAAACTCATTACAGCACTCCTCGAAAACCCAACACGTCGTGCAGTTTTCAAAATGCTCGAACCATACCTCTGGGCCAGTACGATCTGCCCCCAGTCAAACTCAGATGGATCACGCACCGTCCGCATTCTGCACATGGACAGCACACTCACTGATACTACATGCACCATGTGCATATCCTTCAGGTGGGCATCCGATCGCCTGGACGGATTTATATAGACAGTGCGTCGGTAGTCATCATTTTCTGATTGATCAGTGTGTGTGATCCATTCAAGATATCTGCTGTAATGCTCAAACCTAAACTTGGTACTTTATCATTCTGCAGCAAGTGGTCAACTGTTGTAGAAGTGGAGAGAAATGGGTTTGTAATTTTTAAGTGTGTGTGTGTGTGTGTGTGTGTGTGTGTGTGTGCATGCATGTTTTGCTGATGGACGTGGAAATGTTGCAAATAAAATTATTTGGGTAAATTTTTTTGTGGATGGTGCAAATATTCAGATCAGTTGGATGCTTTTGAACACTGTCACGATGGTGTCTCTAGAGCTACATTGCGAATGTCTTTGTTTCTAAATGGAGCCTTTACAGTGCATCATAACTGGCTGTTTCACTATATTGGTGGCTAAAATACTATTTTATCATTGCTGTAGTAGGGATGGGGGAACAGGGTGGAGAAGGGGTTGGCGGGTTAATACGTTTTACTTGGCAGACTCTTTTAAGTCTTCCATTACTGTTTTTTCTTTAATTTTTGACTATCTGCATTTGCAGTTTCTCATCAACATTACTTCACTGAAAAAGGAATGTGGCTTGTAATGTCATCATGATCATGTCATAGATAAGGGGGTGTTGTACTGTTTCTACTGGGTGGACTTTGGTTAAAAAAAATGTAAACTAAATAATACGATAAATTTTATAAATAATCGAGAAGTACGCAGATAGACCTAAAATGGACATGTTATTCCATGGAATCTTGCGCTTCTATGCATGAACTATCTTTCGTTTCTCATTCGCTTATCTCATCTGCTCGGATTCGGATCTAAGAGGACATTCTTGTGTAAAGCTCATCTTGCTGTACCAGCTGATAATGTAAGTTGTACTTAAAACCCGAAAAATATAATGGTTATTTTGTCGAAAGAACTTGTGTATGTGGTTAATCCATCGTAAATCTGATACCTTTATTGTCTTAAGTAGATATGGGCCTTAAGAAAGAATTTTCATTGTTAGGCGCCATCTTAAAAAAAATCTTTAACTTTTTCTTTTAGCTCGTCTACGAGACGTGCCGTTGGTTAGGACAATTAACTTTATTCCACATCCCATGAGATCTGAGTCAGCTACTAATAATTTAACAATTTTATATGCAGATTTTCTTTATATAACGAGATAACATCCCAGGCAGAAAAGGTCTGGTTACAGGATTCCAGTTCCATTATAGGATTTCATTTGTAGATGCTACTCTTGTTATCTTATATTGGGGAATGGAGACGAAACCACGATGTATCGACGACTACGTAACTACCCTGAGAACTGAGCTTGTTTACTGACAGTGAGTGCTTATACATGTCGGGCTAAACTAAACAACGTATTACACTGTTAATAATATTCCTATATTAGTTATTTCTCTTTTATGCTGAGCTATTGCATTAATGTGTGTTTCTTTTTTGTATAAGTCACGGCTCATATTTTATTTTATTACCTAACACTAATAGTCACAAAAGAATAAAAAATTATTTTATTACATTACAGTGCGACTTGTGATGTCATAGATGTGAGTAAAGTGCACCGTTGAGTACTTTAGAGTATTACTTTTATCTACATTTAAAATTAGCAGCCATTCATCAGAGTGTATTTAAATGATACTGAATGCCGTAGTCACTCAAAGACAATACTTCTCCAAACGTCAAACGTACTTGCATAGTCAGCAAACATTGTGAGACTTCCCCCCCCCCCCCCCCCTCTCCCTTCATGAACTCCCCAAACCCAGTCTTCTGACATATCATTTTAGAATGGCATACTTGTTATAATGAGCTGGTGAGTATACGAAAGATGGTGGTGGTGGTTAGTGTTTGACGTCCTGTCGACTACGAGGTCATTAGAGACGGCATACGAAAGACTCTCTTCTGATAAGCAGGTATGGAACTCATTAGTCAAGCAGCAGTATTCCAAGACGTGACCAAGCACAGACAGATGTAACAGCTCTCGTTTCGGTCTGACAGGTGGCGGTGGAGAAGGTAATTCCGTTAATGGGGCCACAGTTAGGCATTCAGAGCCTCTCTGAGGAGGTGGAGACCCGTACAGGGTTGATTAGCCTAATTCATGGATGGCACAGTCAGTACGCGCTCCTCAGACGGTAGCTACCTGATACACTGGTCAAGAAACTCATGAAGTATTTAGACTCTCACCGTAACACAAAGCATTATTGGTTTCAGTCCGAGATGTGGAGTTGGTTGAGGGGCAGATGTATATTAAATGATGGCTGAAGAAGTGGAATATAGCTGATACATCTATTGCTGTGAACTGGCGATATCTTAATTCATAATTAGTTGTGAGGATAATTTAAAATGATATGTAGTAAAAATATTTCGAGAATGTTCTAAATTGCTGATATAACTGCCTGGTTAGAAAGAGAGCGCATGTAACTCCCCATTATAAAAAGAATAAGGTGCACAGATTTTCTTACAAATACAATTAACGCCGACTATTTTGCGATCCTAGGATACATTGAAGCTCGCAAACTTTTAAGTTAATGTCAAGAAGAAACTTCTCTCAAAGTATCAGAGCGAGTCAAGTAAAAAATTCTCATGTGATACAGACTGCGTTCAGAATGAGATTTTCACTCTGCAGCGGAGTGTGCGCTCATATGAAACTTCCTGGCAGATTAAAACTGTGTTCGAGACCCATACAAGAACTCAGGACCTTTGCCTTTCACGGTCAAGTGCTCTTACCGGCAGAGCTAACCAAGTACGACTCACGCCCTGTCCTCAAAGGTCCCGAGTTCGAGTCTCGGTCCGGCACACAGTTTTAATCAGCCAGGAAGTTTCATACAGACTGCGTTATTTACACAAGACGTGTAGCAACTGATAAGTGTACACTACATGATCGAATGGAGACTTCACCACTAGATGTCATGAGAAGCTGACTCACCAGTATACGAGGAGACAGGATGTATTGTGTTCTCAATTAGGATGCAGTGCCTACAGAATGGGTCGATCAGGAGGGCTAAGTGATTTAATATGTGGACTATATTTTGTACATAAAAAATTAAAAAACCCATTAGGTAAATTTCTACTGTTTTAAAGATGTCCACGCCGATTGTTGGTGATATGATTGTAAAATGTAAATGGAAATGCAGGGGCAGCTAAACCAAGACCAAATAGATCTCATGAAGTGATCGAGAGGGATCGTCGAACATTGTTTAGGGTTACTGAAAAAACTCTCATGAAATCAGCCAAGGTAATCACTTCTGAGTTACAAAGAGCTACTAACAGTCCAGCGTAACACACAATAACTGTGTGTAGGGAGTTGAAGAGAGTGGGGTACATTTGTCGAATAGCACTTCATAAGCCACATATATCCATAGTCTTCGCTAAGCAAAACTTAATGTCGTGTAAAGAGTGATAAACCAGGACAGTGGGAGACTATAAGCGAGAATGGAGAATCGCGCTACACCCTGTAGCAATCCGATGGAAGGCAAATTCCTAGAAAACATTATCTACCAACATGTGTGAATCATGGAGGAAGTGGAGATACAGTACATGATGGTGGTTTTCGTGGTTGAGACGTGTCTTCTAACGAGCTTATGACAAATGCATATATGAACAAAGCTGTTTACCGCAGACACTTCGGAGATGATAGATTGTAGCAGAATGGGTGAGCACATATTTTGAGTATAGCAATATTCCTGAATGGACTCGCTGCCCTGGGGACCAACCTGCACACTACGAAAAACCTTTTAGTTGAGCTACAACACCAGCATGCAAGTTCGCTTCCTCCTCTGGTAACACCTCCTATGATTTGGGCTATCATTCCAGTAGAATCAATCAAGCAAATCACTGAAACTTTTCCCATCAGAATTCAAGCCATCATAAAGATGGTGGGTGTACATGACTTATAACAGGCAAGTACTGTAAGAAGCTCGTCATTTCGCTACCCTGCCTAATAAATCACAATTTAGTTTTACTGTAATGGAGTTGTTTATGTCAGTGAGTGTCTATCCAGTTCGAGAGGTTGGGTGCAGGTGTACACATTTCAGGGTGGCCATCCCTACCTCCTCACCACTTGTTGCAGCAACTTATATTTATTAGTGTTATTTATGGTACAGCAATGCTCAAGACTATGTCCAGCCAGCAACATACGTGTATAACCAATGATCATCGATGGTGGTGCTCTGTCAGAATCCTAACAGTAGTCGTAAATATGACAGTATGGCTCAGACCAGTCTCACTGAGCATTTAGCCCAGTGACTGTTGGCCACTGATTTAATTCTAGTGATGTATTCAGTCTTCTTAGCAATACTAAGGCTCAGTTATGTTGCTGACAGGCCCAGAAGCAGGTTGTAGAAGTGATCTCTGGCCACTTTTGTGAATAGTACCACTTTCAGAGATTCCATACAAGTCATAGGCTATGCTAGTGTGGCAAGAGGCAGATAGGATGGGTAATGTGTTGAATGCCACTCTGTCTGAGATGAGAGTAGGCACACACAACTGTGGGACTCAGCTACATTGATTTGAACGACCCACATTCCCTGGAATCCAGTACTGTGGCCACAGTCAGTGCGTCTTGTGCATCGTTGGGAATCAGTGTAGGTCGCAGAGGGCTAAAGCAGTAGCGGCGGCTGCCAGCTGTGGCTGTGTTCGAAGTTGGGAGTTAAGGAAGTCTGGGCCTGTAAGGCACATGAGCCTGAAAGGAAAGTAATGGATCAATGGATCATTTGCTAGATCGAAAGAAAGCAGCGAGTCTTCTGACAAACCTGTTCTGAGGGGCCTCAAGAACTTCTGTGTGTTTGGTGTACACGACAGTGGGCAGTATGGGAAGGCCTTCTGTTTGTGCAACAATCTGATGGAGCAGTTGTTGTCTTTACCTGGCCGTACACCAGCCATTCCCCAGAAGGCAAAGAAATGGCTTCTGCTGCTCATAAGAAGTACTACCTGCATGATTCAGAACTGATGGTGGTGGCCTGTGGTCTTTGTAAATAAAGCAATCCACCATGATATGTGTGAACATGTTTTGAATCTAGACGATAGTAACACAATTTCCTGCATGGAAGGCTGTAGATATTGAGTAATAGGTTGCACGTATCTATTGCACGTGGAGCATGTGAATACGTGTGTTGTGGTTGAGAGCAGGTATAATTGTGTCAGTACACGCCGAAGGCATGGTTAAACAAGCTAGGGAGAAGAAGCTCCATTAATGTTTGGGCGAGCAGCCTAATAAATTTCGATCCTTATTTTAATTTCCGGCTGTGTATTGCTCAGACAGCATAAGGGTGACCCAGAAGACTGTCTTCAGGCTCTCTCTTAGAATGTCTGAAGGATATATAGCCAAAATATTACAAGAAGAAAAAGAAAATTATTGTTTACCATCATGCTTGTTCGGATGTTCTCAGTGTCCAAGAGCTCTTGTGTTTGCCTTTTTGCTCATTTTTCCATACTTCTCCTATTATTGTCAGAAACTTCTTTGGTTCGCAATCTGATACTTAGGACTTAAAACATCAAAGGGGAATGACGTCTTCCTACCATATACCACTTCAAACTGTGACATACCAGTCCTCACATGAGCCTTTGAGTTGTGTGTACAAACTGCTTATGGAAAATAGGTATCCTGGTCATTTTGTCTAGCATTCACTTAGAAGCTTAGTATCCTAGAAATGGTCTTGTGGACATGCCCCATTCTCCCACTGATATGAGTTTGGAATGGTCGTGTTCATAATTCCTCAAACTTATGACACAAAATAGATATGTCTTATGTGCTGAAATTAGGTTAATACCCTGATCTGTGACTAAGGTATCAGGTACTCCAAATATCAATATCTAACTGATAACTACTGCTTGTGCTACAGTGATGGCCTATTGGCCTGGAAATAACGTCATTTCCAAAAACCGCCAAAATTTTTTGATGGTTGTTATCACATTCCTTTTGCCTATAAACGTTTTGTTGAATGGTCCGAGGACGTCTAGCTCTAGCATTTCAAATGGCTTCGACCACTCTGGTAACCTGTGCTAAAGGATTTTCGATGTAAAAAATCCACTCTCTGTGTGCAGGGTACACAGCTGTGTCTACTGTTCCACACTATACTTTCCATTGGTCCAGCGAAACTATTACACAATATGTCTATCAGTTGCTTGTCATCCAACGTTACCTGGAAACACATGGTCATGAGCATTTTGTATCACTTCATTCCGAAGAGCTGCTGGTACCATATGATCTGCATCTCATGACACTACACGACAAATTCTCATTTAGTACAAAGTGTTGCTGTGACTTTAAAGCTTGACAGTCTTTATGCTCTGCCCGTGCTTGCCGCCTTTCTAACAGACTCATGCCCAGTGTACTCAGCTAGCCTACTTTGTTACTTAATGTGTCCATTTTTGTGTATCTCCTACTTGGCTTTTTGATGACTGAGATTGAGAGACCAATGTGTTAGATGATGGGGTGGGCCTTTCAAACCACATGACCTACCCCAGCTTCGAATTTTCTAGCATATAAGTAACGTCACAAATATTTAATTCAGTATATAATCTCCAACATATCCTTTTCAGTTCTTGAGTGTTTATTCTCGGCTTCATTTAACTGCCTCAAGGAATATACCACTGGATGCTCCTGTCCATAAAAAAAAGTTACCCAAAAAACAGCCAACTGTTTCGTTAGAAATGTCACATGAGACTACACACTCTTATTCATAATTGGGAAAAGCAGATTCTGGAACAGAATTCTATGTGTCCTTAAATCTTTCGAATGATAGCTGACATTCTAGTGCCTATTGAAACCTCACTCCCATCTTGAGAAATCTCTTCAAATGTTCAGCTATTCTTGCAAATTCCTTTATGAGCATATGGTAGTAGTTACATAAAATTCTGAATGACTGAGTCTGGGTTGTTGTTCATGGTGTTGAAAAATTTCGAGTCAATATTAACGTGAGTCGCTTCTGTAAGGTGAGAATTGTTTCCTGCACCACGTTCACTAATTATTTGTCCCAGCTAGATAATTCGAGTTTGAGTAATAAATCACTTGTCGGTGCTCAGTCTCAAATGTGCTGATAATAATATATTAGAAACGTCCTCCAGTTATCTCTTACGCTCTGGTACATCCTATGGAAAAGCTATTAAGACAGTTAAGTAAACCATACAGTCCTTGAGCTTTAATCCCCTTTAAATGCCATCCAGTAACCTCTTAAAAGTAGCTGGTGTGTTTTTTAATCCAAACAGCATCGGATTGTATTGATAATGTTCCGTAATGACACTGACGCCAATTATCCATGGATTCTATAATGGTAGAGTTTGCTTATTCAGATACATACAGTTGGAGCAAAACATTTATTTCTGCATTCTACTCAATGCTTTCTTAGACAAGATACCTATATTTGCACTCCAGGGGCTTTCATTAGGTTCTATAATCCCATCTTCAACACTCCTGGAAATTGAAATAAGAACACCGTGAATTCATTGTCCCAGGAAGGGGAAACTTTATTGACACATTCCTGGGGTCAGATACATCACATGATCACACTGACGGAACCACAGGCACATAGACACAGGCAACAGAGCATGCACAATGTCGGCACTAGTACAGTGTATATCCACCTTTCGCAGCAATGCAGGCTGCTATTCTCCCATGGAGACGATCGTAGAGATGCTGGATGTAGTCCTGTGGAACGGCGTGCCATGCCATTTCCACCTGGTGCCTCAGTTGGACCAACGTTCGTGCTGGACGTGCAGACCGCGTGAGACGACGCTTCATCCAGTCCCAAACATGCTCAATGGGGGACAGATCCAGAGATCTTGCTGGCCAGGGTAGTTGACTTACACCTTCTAGAGCACGTTGGGTGGCACGGGATACATGCGGACGTGCATTGTCCTGTTGGAACAGCAAGTTCCCTTGCCGGTCTAGGAATGGCAGAACGATGGGTTCGATGACGGTTTGGATGTACCGTGCACTATTCAATGTCCCCTCGACGATCACCAGTGGTGTACGGCCAGCTCCCCACACCATGATGCCGGGTGTTGGCCCTGTGTGCCTCGGTCGTATGCAGTCCTGATTGTGGCGCTCACCTGCACGGCGCCAAACACGCATACGACCATCATTGGCACCAAGGCAGAAGCGACTCTCATCGCTGAAGACGACACGACTCCATTCGTCCCTCCATTCACGCCTGTCGCGACACCACTGGAGGCGGGCTGCACGATGTTGGGGCGTGAGCGGAAGACGGCCTAACGGTGTGCGGGACCGTAGCCCAGCTTCATGGAGACGGTTGCGAATGGTCCTCGCCGATACCCCAGGAGCAACAGTGTCCCTAATTTGCTGGGAAGTGGCGGTGCGGTCCCCTACGGCACTGCGTAGGATCCTACGGTCTTGGCGTGCATCCGTGCGTCGCTGCGGTCCGGTCCCAGGTCGACGGGCACGTGCACCTTCCGCCGTCCACTGGCGACAACATCGATGTACTGTGGAGACCTCACGCCCCACGTGTTGAGCAATTCGGCGGTACGTCCACCCGGCCTCCCGCATGCCCACTATACGCCCTTGCTCAAAGTCCGTCAACTGCACATACGGTTCACGTCCACGCTGTCGCGGCATGCTACCAGTGTTAAAGACTGCGATGGAGCTCCGTATGCCACGGCAAACTGGCTGACACTGACGGCGGCGGCGCACAAATGCTGCGCAGCTAGCGCCATTCGACGGCCAACACCGCGGTTCCTGGTGTGTCCGCTGTGCCGTGCGTGTGATCATTGCTTGTACAGCCCTCTCGCAGTGTCAGGAGCAAGTATGGTGGGTCTGACACACCGGTGTCAATGTGTTCTTTTTTCCATTTCCAGGAGTGTATTTGCTGTTCTCTTAAATACTCCATTAATGGTCATAAATGTCTTGTTATGTGATATCGTTTCTTATTAATCGGTGAACTGCCCTCTGTAGTTATACACCGCTGAGTTGTTGGTGTTAATTATAACAACCCATCTGTGGAAACAAGTCCTTTACTTCAACATTCCTTCCTCGATAGCTGTGCAACCACTTTCCTTCAAGTGACTCACTTTCTAGCTTAACACAGCATTTTCAACAGTCTCCCTATGGCTTATATGAAGACTCGGCAGATCGACGACTGCTTCCTCTGATATTTCAAAAGATGGTACCATTATACCTTTAGACAGGCTAACTTCACCTCTGCCAACTGTAACTATATATTCTGCATCAGTTTTACTTATACTTCCTGGTACTACTTTGCAAGAAATAATGCCAACCGTCCAACTCTTCACTGCTTGAGGTAGGCTCCATCATATACAACGTCCCACAAGTCGGATGGTTACTATTAGGAACCCACATATTTTTTCTCAAACCTGCTGGTATGTTAACCTGTTGATCAACTTTAGCAAACTCGTCTGCAGTTTCATGACAGGGGAACTTGGCGACAGTGCTTAGTTAGGAACTGTGGCCCCCAACTGAAACAAGGTTTCATTGAGCTCAAATGTATATTGAAATCAATACTAGCAAAAGTTTGTCGAAAAAATCTTGCCAAAGAATCAGTGAATACACTTTTAATAACTTTATTTATGTTTTCAACGTACTTTTGTTTTTCCAAAAACCTTACGCGTTTCGACTTTCCGTCGTTTTCAAAGGCTACAAGTACACACACAAAATTGGTATCAGAAGATATGAAAATATGATAACATTTCACCATTAATAAGAGACATTATGCTACGATTAGAATATAGCTTCCTAGCTTATCAGTGTTATGTCTGTCACTTAGAACAGTTCATTAGATACATTTATCATGTCAACATTCGCAGTTCCTAGACGAGTGCAAATCGCTACCAGGGGAAAAGTTTTGGAAGCCAAGTGGGCTAAACCGCTAGGCGGCGCTGGGTATGTGGTACGCATTGCAATTTGCTTTTGTTTACAACTATAATTTACATCATTACGTCGCAGAAAACAATTTCATCAGTAAAGATGAAAATAACGTTACATTGTTTTATAAAAAGGTATTATCTAATAAAACAGTGGGTAAGACATGTTTTTTTTGTTTGTTTATATATTGATCTTTTGAGTAGTTGAAACTAATGTATTGGAATAGCGCTCTGAATGACGTTGGTTTCAACTGCCTGTTAACAAACAAATCTTTTGCTTTAAAAAAAAAAATTACAGCACGTAAATTAGCGTCATCAGTAAAATTCCATAAATATTTAATAAAAGTTAACATTAAATAGATTAGTAGAGGGCTGGAAGGGAATTGGTTGAAGATGGCACACTTAAGATAACGTACATAAGATCTTCTGTGGTTGTATGACCATAAAACTATTTTCTGCGAATAACAAACACTGTAGAACGCCATGATGCAATTAAAGAAGTGAGGCAAGGGGATGAAGAGGTACACAGTATCACCTAATGAACAATTTTATATGACTGACAGAACACTAGTGACTAGGAAGCCATATTCCAATCGTTTCACTACAGATCCTACCAACGGTGAAATTTTATATTTTCATATCTTCTAATGCCAGTTTAGTGTTTTACCTTTAGCCATTGATAATGACGAAAAATCGAAATGCGTAAGGTTGTTAGAAAAATAAAAATGTGGCCAAGACATAAGAAAAGTTATTGAAAGTGCTCCCAAATGACTGCATCGTCTCACAGAATCTCATAGACACAGAATATCCTTCACTCACAAGGTGAAACTTCCTTATGTTCTGCATGCTTCGTTTTCCTAGTACTAAAACCAAAAGTTTTCATATCCAATTAATCAATAGTATCATCATCAACTCATTATAACTTATATATTGGTTGCAAAAGCCTGCTGCTGCTCACCAGGTCCAGACTGATGACAGATGAGTGTGCGTCATGTAATCCTTGTTCCACAATACTCATAAAGCTCTTTAAGCAGCATTCCTTCGATGCACTAACTTGTGCCGTCTTACAGTCTGTCTGGACTATTTTCCGATGGTCGAAGCACTCCCGTTTGAGTACAACGGCAGCTTTTCGCCTTGATGTTTTTCATTTTTCCTGATCTGACTATCCGATGCCCAGTGGCCCACTTTCCCACACGAGTAACACACTGGCGGCCGTAAGTGCTCCTCTGTTTGGCCCTTACATATATACACGTAACATTTGAGCTCGAAGCGAATAGTCGGCGTTCTACACGTCGCTGTGTGAGAAAAACTATCCCCTCCAACTGCTCTGAAATTCTAAGAGCTGTTGTTCAAACACAGCGATTCCCAGTAAGTATTCTCGGTGCGATCTCGGCAAACATTCCACGAAAACCCCCTAATTGGTCTCCGAATTCTTGGTAGATACATATGTCTGCACATTAACTTTGCGAATCATGTTGAAGCTACTTACACCATATCATTAGCTGTCTGAGACGAAGTATTGAGCTTCTCGCGAGCAAACAGTGTGCTGTTTTGTTTTTGGGAATACTGGCGCAGATCAAAATGGCTCTGAGCACTATGGGACTTTACCTATGACGTCATCAGTCCCCTAGAACGTAGAACTACTTAAACCTCACTAAGCTAAAGACATCATACACATCCGTGCCCGAACATGCGACCGTAGCAGTCGCGCGGCTCCGGAAGAACCCAGAACCGCTTAGCCACCGCGGCCGGCCTGGCGCAGCCCAGTGACAATGATTTGTGGTGGGTCTCATGATGTAAAACTTATGTTTTGGATTCGAATGTCACACTCAACATCGCCACATACATTGTTACTTCCTCTGACCAGCCGCTGATTGGAGCAGTAGCTGTAAAATAACGAATGACTATTGATACACTTATTTACCTGAAAAGAGATATGTAAGTGTGGCTACAACTGGATGAAAACAAGGGAAAGGAACCCCCAAATCTGTCTTATTTTTCTTTGACTCCGACTGTGATTAAAACTAAACGGTGTTTAAAATGTCAAATTTACGAAGGAGCCCTTCATGTTTGAACAATGGTAAAAGTTCTTGTTTTGAAGAGCGCACCTCAGCGCGTAGTGTGAAGCAGTCGCCCTCCGTTTCTGGCGGTGGCGCCGCTGTGGCAATCGCAGCTTTGGTGTCTCCGTCTGGTGGGAAAGGGGAAAGGTTGTCTGTTCACGTGCATTTAAGGGGCGCTATGAGCTCGCCAGTCAAGGATACGGATCCTGTACACCTCCCACAAAGTCGATCCTCCACATCCGCTTATCTCACCCATCCTCTCCCACCCCCACCCGCTGCCGCACCTGTATTCCCACATCCCACCTGGTCTCCATCTCTCCACCCTCCTTATCCTCTCCCAAGGCGGCTTCCGCCAGCTCCCCCTCCCTGATGGTATCCTCCTCCCCTCCATCTACCCCTCCTATCAACTTTGATCCTCCCCCCCACTTCCTGTGTCCTTCCCATTAGGTACCCTCCCTCCCTTCTCTTTCCTTTTCCCACATCCCCTCCCTCCGCCCCTCTTCCCCCGGGCTTCCCCTCCCCGTTCCTCCCTTCCCCCAATCTCCCCTGCCCGTGGCATCTGCTCTCCCTTCTCCCTCTCCCACCCACCCCCCCCTCCTCTCTTGCCAGGTCCCCAGACTCGTACACGGTTAATGAACATTCGCGTGCCGGAGATCAACGCCTCATGTTCTGTGTGTGCCGTCATTTTGTGCTTAAGTGGTTCAGTGTTGTTCCTTTTGTGCACCTACGTTCACGTGTGACAATTTTCGTCTATGTATGAGTCCAAGTGTCTGAACAAATTTTATCTTGGACTCTACGCCCGTGAATGGCTGCATGTATTTTAAGAAGTGTTTGTCTCCGTTTATATGTCCACCGTATTTTTTTCTCTAAATTTCTTCATTTGTATCTTTTGTGTTTCTCTGAGGCCCAAGGGCGGCGTAGTGCGCTGCTGCTGGCCTGCCTGTACACAGGTTTCAAAATAACAATAAAGAAAAAAAAAACTCGCCAGTCAGCCAGTCTGGGTTAGTCTCTCGTCCCCAACTTGCTACTCTGTCTCTCATCCGCATTTGTTAGGCTGATTGTGTCTGTCTGTCGTTCGGAGTGCTAGTATGTCTGTCGTTCGGATCAACCTTTAAAGCCGGCAAAATGAGAGTCTTTCCACTCCGCCAGTAAGAGAACTCAGCGAGCGGTAGCCCGGTCGGGATTAGTTCCTGCATGTGAGTCTGCGCGTTAGGCCGCCAGTCTGCTCGAGTTTGCTCAGGCAATGGTCATTGGCGGTTGGATCGATCGGTTGGTCGGTCGCGCACTGAGACACAACATGACTTGTCCGTCTTGAGCGTCGGCGCATGTGAGGTCGCCACGTGAGTCCAGTGGACCGCGGCGTATAGTGAGGGGTAGTGACTTCACAGTCGACACGAGAGCAACGGAGTCAACCCACGACATCGGTCTGGCCGGGGCGAGCTGCGACGCCGTGAGCCGGGAGATCGGCGCGCCTTCCTGCTTCCGGGAGGGTTCGGCAGAGCGATTTGGGGGTGCTGCGCCAAGTCTTTTCGAGAAATCGGAGTTTATTAGAAGTTAAGTGATTGGTGATATGTTGTTTGATTTATTCTTGCTAAATTCTACTTGTTTTCTTGGTGAGGTCACCAGGCGTTTTGCTTTGGGGTTGTCCCACCATTCTTCTCCGTTTGCCCTCCCGCGGGAAGGTGGTTATTTATAAATTGATTGGTCCGTTTTTCCCTTATGGAGTGGGGGTGGGTTAGAGCGACCTGCGGTTCGTGTTGTTCGGTAATCTCCCTATCATTGTACCGTACGTTAGTAGCTGCCTCTGTCATATTTGTCGGATTTGGTGTGTTAACGAATTTATTGCGTGGAGTGTAACAACCTAATGCCCGAAATATGTTTTGCTCTTTGCAAACTTAGATAGTATTGCCTATGATCTTGGCAGCCGGTATCTGTGTACTGTACAACATCTTAACTATAGTTTGGCCACCCTTGTAGAATTTTATATAAGATTGCATTTTATGGGCTTTCATTTAAATGATCATTTTAGTATATAAAGTTGCCACCCTTTCACCGTAACACTTTTCTTAGAAGTTACACTCAAGTTGCACCTTCTGTGGCCAGGGTTATATTTTATCTGTTAGTGTTTTGTACCATTTCCATCCGTCCTACGGGGGTGAACAGTTTGCGTGCTTGTGTAAATTGTTAAAACTCTTAGTTTAAAGTTGTCTGGTGTGTTGCAGATTTGCACCAGCGCGGTCTTTCAGAGGCTGTTGTGAGCGGTCGTAACTACGGCCGTGGCAAAAGGGAGCGGCAAGGTTCTCTGCCGAAAAGCTAAAACAGTCAAAACTTGTTTCTTTCTGCCTCTGAATAAATTGTACCTTTTATATTTAGAGGTTGCTTTCTGATTATAATTTTAAATCTGTTTCTTTAAAAAAA
This sequence comes from Schistocerca serialis cubense, assembly GCF_023864345.2. NCBI lineage: Eukaryota > Metazoa > Arthropoda > Insecta > Orthoptera > Acrididae > Schistocerca > Schistocerca serialis. Next base: position 735,352,091 of record NC_064643.1, on the reverse strand, counting down.
TGCTTTTAGGCACTATTAAAGTGAGTAAAATTCCCATTTGTTAAAAGCAATTTAGTTATGATTTTATCAGTTACTCCCTGGCAACTACTTCCATGCTTACATAGTGTGATTAAATGTGTCTATGTTCTTGATGAATCGCTAGTAAATGAAATAAATTCTTAAGAATAATCTTTGAAAATAAACCATGGTTCAATGTTCATGCATTTGGTAATTTGCAATGTTAACACGCACACTAGTCCAGTTAGCAGCAGCGGGTCTAGTAGCAGTAGTAGTAGTAACAGCAGCAGCATGTGTCTCTACAATTATCCAGACTTAACTCCTACTGTAATTAATATTCAAAAACACAAGTAACCACCTAATATTCCGAAATACACTTACAATTAAATAAATAAAGTTCCACACTTTCACTTGGGGTAAAATGTGTGAGTTTCTAAGGGACCAAACTGCTGAGGTCATCAGTCCCTAGACTTACACGCTATCTAAACTAATTTATGCTAAGAACATTACACACACCCATGCCCGAGGGAGCACTCGAACCTCTGGCGGGAGGTGACGCGTAATCCGTGACATGGCGCCTCAAACCACGTGGCTATTACGGGTGGATTCACGTGGCTTTACAAACCAAGCCATAAACATAGTTCAACCAGTTCTCACAGTAATTACGTCTAAAGGCCGACAAGAGATACAGGATGAAACATAAACAAGATAAAACTCACCTTAGGACATTGTGCTGACGCGTAACTACATGAGTACTCAGCCTTTACTACTCGACAACCAAGTACAGCGTTTGGGTGCCGTGAGTTAGTCAACAATCATTACTACCACCAAACAGTAGAGCATGGACGTCGAACGAGAACCACTTACTGTTACCAACAGTAGCAACCCAGTCTGTTGAGGGTCACTAAGTGCCAGGATAGGCGAGAGAAATTTAGTGAGAGGGAGGTTTCGCTACGGTGAGGCAGATAGTGAAAACGATTTTTTTTTTATTTCCAGCAGCAATGTACATTACGAAGTCTGTCCTCTAGGCCATCCAGCACACATGCTAGTGGAAGTATTTGTGGAATGCCCTAATTGTGACGTCCGTTGTCTCCCAAGTGGCAACATCAGTGTGAACTCACATGAGGAATATGATGTCTCAGATTATTCACAGATATCGCGCTGCCGTCATATCAGCTTTTCAGTATATGCACATGCAACGCAGTAAATTTTTTTTTTGTTACGGATCGTGTGGCATGTTTCTTTCCAATCATCACGTAATATTGAATGGAGCCTACTGAGGTACACTTATAGGTCGCAACCAAATGTTGTAATGATACTAATATAAATTAAAATGAAACTATTACACCACTGGCCATTAAAATTGCTACACCACGAAGATGACGTGCTACAGACATGAAATTTAACCGACAGGAAGAATATGCGGTGATATGCAAATGATTAATTTTTCAGAGCATTCACACAAGGTTGGTGCCGGTGGCGACACCTATAACGTGCTAACATCAGGAAAGTTTCCAACCGATTTCTCATACACAAACAGCAATTCACCGGCGTTGCTGGTGAAACGTTGTTGTCATGCCTCGTGTAAGGAGGAGAAATGCGTACGTCATTTCTTCGGATGAATCCAGGTTCCGTTTACAGCATCATGATGGTCGCATCCGTGTTTGGCGAAATCGAGGTGAACGCACATTGGAAGCGTGTATTCGTCATCCCCATACTGGCGTATCACCCGTCGTGATGGTATGGGGTGCCACCTCTTGTTCACATTGACGGCACTTTGAACAGTGGACGTTACATTTCAGGTGTATTGCGACCGTGGCTCTACCCTTCATTCGATCCCTGCGAAACCCTACATTTCAGCAGGATAATGCACGACCACATGTTGCAGATCCTGTACCGGCCTTTCTGTAATCAGAAAATGTTCGACTGCAGCCCTTGGCAGCAAATTCTCCAGATCTCTCACCAATTGAAAACGTCTGGTGAATGGTGGCCGAGCAACTGGCTCGTCACAATACGCCAGTCACTACTCTTGATGAACTGTGGTATCGTGTAGAAGCTGCATGGGCGTCTGTACCTGAGCTCGCCATCCAAACTCTGTTTGACGCAATGCCCAGTCATATCCACTCCGTTATTACGGCCAGAGGTGGTTGTTCTGGATACTTATTTCTCAGGATCTATGCACCCAAACTGCGTGGAAATGTAATCACATGTCAGTTCTAGTACAATATATTTGTCCAATGAATACGCGTTTATCATCTGCATTTCTTATTGGTGTAGCAATTTTAATAGCCACTAGTGTATATTGTAAGCGAGGTATGTCTCTGATGGACTCTCTAAAGCGGTTCGCTGACTTTGCACGATCGCAGAGCCAAAGATACTGCTTCTAGTATGAGGTTGTAGTGTTGGAGTAAGAGAGCGATTGGTGCATTGCAGTGAGTGTGTATCAGTCTGCGAGTGAAAGGGGACGCTGTAGGCAGTTGTTATTGGTGTGCTCTCTAAAGCCACCAAGTGTTGAATTATAATGTAGGAATTTTCTCATACCAATATTTTGTGTTATACCGCACGTAAAATATGTGATTGAATATGATTTTAAAATGAAATCTAAATTTGTGACAAGAAAAGGATACTGATTGATATTGCAAAGAAGCTTTACGAGTACGTACAGTGATAATACAAATGTGGAAGCACATGTCTTCCCACAGTTAAGGTAAAGATGTTAATTATACATGTCTTTCCTTTTGCCAGAGCGTTAGTGCAGATGAGTTGGATGGTAATTGGTAACAGCGAGTTCTGTGTGTGTTGGGCAACCCCAGAATGTACGTAAACAGGTTTGATGTAGAGGCTGGTTAGATATTACCTTTTGTAATGTTTCTACGATTTGTTAACACAGGTATATGTAACTTGATAATTTACCTTTAAGCTTTTTAGTGATGTTACATAGTACTTGCTGTACAAATCTCGTTGATTGTGAGAGCGTCAGCAAAGATAGGTTTTCATTTAGTAAAAATGATGTAATTTTTCTGAGTAATGTATTGTCAATTGACTGATGTTTTGAAAAGCTTAACTTAACTTCGAATACAACTGCACTATTGAAAACGTCAATGTCAGTTATTCATCCATATCAGTGCCACCTTCATGTCATATGCTTTTTAAAGGCATTGAATTTTTCTTAAATGTTTTCATTTATCAGCCAAAAGAATTTCAAAGTATTACGGCCAGCATTTGACACCACTGAGCCTGTAGCTAGTATATTTTATTCTTCTTCATGAGAGAGCAGAATATATCGCGATCCACCGTTGCTGTTTTAGAGCTAGGACTGTTTTATTTATTTGTTACGTGCATAGGGAACAAAGTTATAAGTTCTGAACAGGGCCAGAGGATTCAGTACCTAAGTGACTGAATTTGTTTTGCACTAACTCTGTTTCTTTACTGGTATTGGGAGTTGCCTTCCCCAATCAATTCGTTTAAAGCTTTGCTAAAATAACACGGAGTGAGTACACCACCGGCAGTTACAACATGCATACACCGTAATTCGTGTTTTGTATGCATTTTCAGTTCAGGCAATCATTTAAGCATTCCAAAAATTTAAAGAACGTTACAGTACGCCACCTCATTTTAAAACACCAACTAACTATACGCATTGTACCAGCAAACCGACAAGTTCTGGAAGTTTTATTTTATTAAATATGGGAAGTAAAATTAACTGTTAGTGAAAGCACTAAACTTGAGGTTCTAGAGTGCACTACATTTTGCGGGGGAGCAAAAATTCTGACAAAAGCTATTGAGCAATATTCACAAAACGTATTAACTTGCATTCGAGTGTAGAAAAGTGCAAATACAACGAAACAAGTATAAAGATGTGTTGGAACGTCGTGAAGAGACGTTTACAAATAATTTGGAAAATTTCTTTAATATCGCATATGCCAATGCTCTACAGAAATGCAAACTGGAAAAGAAAACGGGATACTTTTACATGGCACAGAGCCTATATGACAGGAGCAAACGGAATACTTGCGGACATAAAGGAAAAGGCGACGCAGAGACATTTGGAAAAAGATAAGAAAACAAGAAAAACAAAAGTGTAGAGCATCTACTTCTAAATCTTCTGATATATTTCCATATTCCTCATCTGAGGAATCAGACAAGGCACTATCAAGTTAAGATCAAAACCGAAACTGGTAGTCTTGAGTTCTGGAAGGCGACGAACGAAAGGCTTTATTACCGAAATATTAGCGGTTGCCTTGGATAGATGCTCACTGAGTGTAACAGAATCTGTGTGTATCGATTGCTGCAGGCACACTTCGTCACAGTACTGAAGAGCTCTATATTAATAAATCCTCTCTTCGTGGAATCAGGCAGAAGAAGAGAAGAGAACGGTCTGAAACAATAAAATGAGCTTTTAAGAATGATATCCCTGCAGTTCTTGCAGTTCACTTGGGTGGTAAACCTGTCAGCGTCAAACGTCGAGGATTGAAAAGAAGAAAGACTTGCAGTCATTGCTACATTTGGGGACAGTGAACAGCTCTTTGATGTTCTAGAATGATAGAATGGTTTTGATAAAGAGCAAGCAAATGCTGTTTGGAACACAACACAGTACTGAGGTACTGAAAACAGTGTACAAATTATCTGCACTGATACAACTGCCTCAAACACCGGCCGTCTTAATGGGTCATGTATCTTACTTAAACACAACCTGGACAGAGAGTTGCTGTATTTACAATGCCGTCATCACATTTATGAACTTATCTTAAAAAGCAGATCTGAATGTGAAGTATTTGGTGTAACAAGCAGTCCCGAGGTTGTGAGAAAGCTGGAAAAGTATCAGTGTTAGTACTTATTGCACTGGCAAAAAGAGATCGTCTATGTGGTTTCTAATGAGTCGGAAATAAAGGAGGTGTTAGATAAATCAGCAGTTAGAGATGATTACAGTGATGTCGTAGCTCTGTGTAATATTTTTGGTAGGAGACTTTGGAAAAAAATAGAAGGTGTAACATCCTGTAGCAATGCATCAAGCAGGACGGATGGCAATTTATTGCTTAAAAATATTTCTGCTAAGATCAGAAATTGAAATGTCTCTTGAAAATTAAAAGTACGTTGAAAGCTTGTTCCTATCCCATAGTAAATGTTAGTGTCAAATTATGGATTCAGTGCAGTGGAGCTGTAAAAGCAACTCATCGGGATCTGTGTTTCCCAAAATATCAGAAATCAAATGAAAACATAGATTCCACGATTTCAAACACTGGTTTAAGGAAATAAGTCATCATTTGTAGTATTCAGCAGAACAGTCGTCTCTCTAATCGCTCTTTGATGATGAAGCAATCGTACAAACCAATATCGAAATGGTAGCAAATTTGCCATGGCGATCTACCAATGGAAAAGATGTATTCGAAATCTGTATGGACCAGTATATGATAAGATTAATATTATTGTGATTAATATTTATTATTGATTTAAATTCATTAATTTACATCTCCTATTTCACTCTCATCTTTGTTTCTGAGAAAACATTAGCCGACTTAGTGTCAAGCAAGGGCAGAGATAAGATATCTTGCATTAAGGTTTCGGACGCTTGTTTTATTCAAGCATATCCTTCGACATGAAAGTGTAGCGCCTCATATTTAGACGGTAAAAGGATAGTTACGGAGTGAAAAGCTGAAAGGTATGTTAAGGTAATGCCAGAGTTTCACGAACTGTAGTTGAGTTAAAGAATATCGTAGACAGTACCCCGACTACAAGAAAGAAATACTGGAAATGGATTTTCAAGAACACTAGCTCTCTTTAAGAAGCGAAATAGTAATTAATGTCAATTTAATGTAGTCGTCAATAATTTCAGAATGACTAAATACTACAAACTCTAACATTCCCAATATTAAAATTTGTCACTCGGGTCAGCACGGGTTAATGTCATGTTAGTGCGATGAATTACTTTTCAGAGTGAATGTAACCGAACAGAAAATATCTACTGGTTGAACGTAAATATTTTGGAAAAAAAATGTCGTCCGAAACAAGAATCATCCTCACCCATACGCTTACACGTGATGCCTGAGTCATGTCTTCGGATGCGATAGCCAAGTCTAGATAGTCGATAATGAGCAGCAATGGCCAAGTCTCCCACCGGGAATCGGCCAGTGTGGTGGCCGATGACGTCTCGGTGGCTAAGAGGTTGTGAGGGCGCAAATCCCCCAACCATTGAGAGCACACCTGCCCCAACGGTACTGGAGGCAGGCAGCCTGCCGATGTTTATCACCAGAGGTGGTTGCGGTTCCTTTGAAACGCAACACACCGTCATTGTCTGTAGTTCTAGATGCTGACAGAATGCCGGCATGACTGAGTATCTTGCTCCTCTGGACTCGATCATTTATACAGTTATTACTACATTACTGACGTAATCTAACTGGAGCGATTGGGAGGGGCAGATTTGTTACGCACTGCTCGCCCCGTCAACGTTTCTTGGCTCGCTCCGAGGATCCACAACGAGCGCGAGTTGCTAGGTGCAATAATTTTTGCTACTTGTGAGTTTTCGCCAGCATACAAGTAATCTGACATCCATATATCACTTCACTCACGGTTACACCTGTTCCAGCATTATATTCACAAACGGTTCAAATGGCCCTGAGCACTATGGGACTTAACTTCTGAGGTCATCAGTCCCCTAGAAACTTAGAACTACTTAAACCTAACTTACCTAAGGACATTACACACTTCCATACCCGAGGCAGGATTCGAACCTGCGACCGTAGCAGTGGCGCGTTTCCAGACTGAAGCGCCTAGAACCGCTTGGCCACACCGCCGGCCCAGTATTAGCTGCTCTACGCGCTTCACGCGTTGGCAATGTCGGAAACCCGTCTGGCCAGAGTGTTTGACAAAATGTCAGCAATACTGACCAGTGGCCTACTTGATCAGCTCAATGGTCCGAGCTGACCCCTATTGCTTGGCAGAGGCCGAAAGAAAACTTAAAAACATATTAACTCTCAAGCTACGGAATTTTGTGGAGCACAGCAATATACCAGGTTATCAAAAAGTCAGTATAAATTTTAAAACTTAATAAACCACGGAATAATGTAGATAGAGAGGTACAAATTCACACACATGCTTGGAATGACATGGGGTTTTACTAGAACCAAAAAAAAAACTAAGTTCACAAAATGTCCAACAGACGGCGCTGGACAGCAAAACGTCAGTGACTGCGCATGACAATCGTGTATAAAAGGAACTCTAATGAGAGAGAGAATCAGATGCGCCAGCAGTCGCAGCATGTTGACGTTACCTGAGAAGGCGCTTTTAGTGAGGCTATATTATCAGAATGCGGAATGTGCTAGTTCAGCGTTTCGATCCTATCGCCATAGGAAGGGGATTCGAACGGGTGAAGGTCCGTTGACAAATGCAGCTGTGGCGGGAATGATTTCGAAGCTCCAAGCAACGGGTTGTTTAGACGATAGACCCCGTAGAGAACGACCGAGCACAAGGCGTGATGCTGCTGAGACAGTTCAGGAAGAAATGGAGACTGCAGTGGGTTCGTCTATGCACGGGGAAGTCAGCGCTCGTGCAGCCGCACGTCGCACCGCCATTCCACATTCCGCACACCACTGTTTGGTTGGCACTTAGGCGTACCCTGCGATGCTATCCGTACAAAATCCATCGGCATCATGAACTGTTACCTGGCGATTCAGTGAAGCGGAGGGCATTTGCAGTGTGGGCGTTTCAAATGAAGGTGGAAGATGACGATTGGTTGTGTAACGTGTTGTGGACCGACGAAGTTCATTTCACGCTCCGAGGGTCTGTCAACACCCACAACTGCAGAATTTGGGCTACCGAAAATCCTATAACTGTCGTGGAAACTCCATTGCACGACGAGAAAGTCACGGTATGGGTTGGATTTACCACATCTACCGTTATCGTGCCTTTTTTCTTCGAGGAAATGCGTGATTATAGTTTTGTAACTGCTACCGTGACGGGCGAGAGATACACCGATATGTTACAGAATCGCATTATCCCCAGTATGACTGATAAACACCTGCTGGAACGTAAGATGTTTATGCAGGATGGCGCTCCACTCCATATTGCTAGGCGCGTGAAAGATCTGTTGCGCGCGCGTCGTTTGGTGATGGTCGTGTGCTCAGCCGCCACTTTCGTCATGCTTGGCCTCCCAGGTCCCCAGACCTCAGTCCGTGCGATTATTGGCTTTGGGGTTACATGAAGTCGCAAGTGTATCGTGATCGACCGACATCTCTATGGATGCTGAAAGACAACATCCGACGCCAATGCCTCACCATAACTCCGGACATGCTTTAAAGTGCTGTTGACAACATTATTCCTCGACTACCGCTATTGTTGAGGAATGATGGTGGACATATTGACCATTTCCTGTAAAGTACATCATCTTTGCTTTGTCTTACCTTGTTATGCTAATTATTGCTATTCTGACCAGATGAAGTGCCATCTGTCAGATATTTTTTGAAATTTTGTATTTTTTGGTTCTAATAAAACCCAATGTCATTCCAAGCATGTGTGTCAATTTGTACCTCTCTCTCTACATTATTCCGTGATTTATTCAGTTTTCAAGTTTTTACTGACTTTTTGATCACTCGGTATTTCTGACAAAAAAGTGAAGCATCCAGAAGACGTAGTCGGACTCCAGCATAAATTCATACACACACTCTCTCCTTGACACACAGACAGGCACACACACACACACACACACACACACACACACACACATCCGTATACACAATCGACTAGAGTGTAAAGTGTCCCAACACTCAGTGTGTATTTGTGCTGTTCGTGTTTGTGTTTCTACCAAATCTGTCATCAGTCTACTGACTGGTTTGATGCGGCCCGCCACGAATTCCTTTCCTGTGCTAACCTCTTCATCCCAGAGTAGCACTTGCAACCTACGTCCATAATTATTCGCTTGACGTATTCCAATCTCTGTCTTCCTCTACAGTTTTTGCCCTCTACAGCTCCCTCTAGAACCATGGAAGTCATTCCCTCATGTCTTAGCAGATGTCCTATCATCCTGTCCCTTCTCCTTATCAGTGTTTTCCACATATTCCTTTCCTCTCCGATTCTGCGTAGAACTTCCTCATTCCTTACCTTATCAGTCCACCTAATTTTCAACATTCGTTCATAGCACCACATCTCAAATGCTCCGATTCTCTTGTGTTCCGGTTTTCCCACGGTCCATGTTTCACTACCATACAATGCTGTACTCCAGACGTACATCCTCAGAAATTTCTTCCTCAAATTAAGGCCGGTATTTGAAATTAGTAGATTTCTACTGGCCAGAAATGCCTTTTCTGCCATTGCGAGTCTGCTTTTGATGTCCTCCTCGCTCCGTCCGTCATTGGTTATTCTACTGCCTAGGTAGCAGAATTCCTTAACTTCATTGACTTCGTGACCATCAATCCTGATGTTAAGTTTCTCGCTGTTCTCATTTCTACTACTTCTCATTACCTTCGTCTTTCTCCGATTTAGTCTAAAACCATACTGTGTACTCATTAGACTGTTCATTCCGTTCAGCAGATCATTTAATTCTTCTTCACTTTCACTCAGGATAGCAATGTCATCAGCGAATCGTATCATTGATACCCTTTCACCTTGTATTTTAATTCCACTCCTGAACCTTTCTTTTATTTCCATCATTACTTCCTCGATGTACAGGATGTATGTAACATTAAATTTTGACTGGCCACTGTTAAGGACTCGGATATGACGTGTACTTGTGTGAGACTGGGTCCTCAGCGCCTTACAGAAAGGGGCCTCATTGTGTAAAGCCACTTGACCAGTTGGTCGAATCGTCTCCTACCTAATTTTATGGTGTGTTCGCACGTATCAATGGCCCCGTGTTAGATTGAATGGGAATATTAAAGCAGCCATTCTCGCTGCCAGAGTGTCGGTCGACCACATCTCACCACAGCAAGCGAGAATGCTTTATTGTGCAGCGTAAGCTCTTCCCATCTGCGACCATCGAATAACAAGTAACGTACTCCCTGGAATATACTTAGTTATACTGCACCATATGATAAAGACTAGCAGTAGCCACATTAGACGTATCTGAAGCCTGAGGAGGGGCTGCCTTCATCCAATGATTTGGAAACTTGCATCAGTGTTACACATGGCGTCACGGCATGTGAATCGGTGGGATATAACATCAGGTCAGATATCTGTGAATGAGGTAACTGTGATTGGGCAACAGTATATCACGGACGTCCTACATCCTGATGTGTTACCTCTAACGGCGCAAAGTGTCAGTGCCATTTTTAACAGGACTATACTCGACAAGACAAGCACGTGTCTCTAACGACCGTCAACATAATTCTGAGTTACTAAAATCGCCCGAAAGATCTCTGCTGCCATCAGAAAATGTATTGGGCCAGCTAATAGTGTATCAACTTCGCCCCAGTAACTGTATCGATGATGTCAAGGACCACTTACAACACTCATAGCCCATTTTGCCTCAGGCTAGGATATTGTGGTTCAGTCAACTCAAGTAGTTTTCGCTTCTGCTGTTGCTAGTAAATCACGGGAAACAATGCCTACAATAAACTACCAACGTCCGCAGGAACCTAAATTGGAGTTACACATAGAACCAACTGCAGGGAAAGTTGGTGACTGATTGAGATTAATTTAGAAATTTTAAAGAAATTTAATGCATCCATAGTAGTTGCTTAGAAAACACTTGTTTAACAGATTCTTTAATATTGTTGAACCCTCTGTGACCATTTCAATCGGGAATAAGAGACAGACAGAGACCATTTAATGAAGAGGGACAGGTTTCGTCCAGGGATCGTTTGTAAGCACGATATTATTCCGGAGATGTTCACCAAACTGCAGTGGTGGTCGTTGCAAGAGCAGGATTGTATATCACGCGATGATGTTACAGTTGAAATTCCGAGTCCTTACTACCGAAGAAGAGTCGGCAATGCATTATTTCTTTGCACATATGTCACACGAGATGGCCAAGAGTGGGAAAGCATAGAAGGTAGAGTTCATACGGAAGCGTACAGACAGTCATTTTTTCCCAGGCACCAATCGCAAATGAAAGAGGATAGGGGCAAAATGATTATCGTACCAGAGCTACCCTCCGACAGATATCGCAGGATGGTATGTGGATTGTAGATGCATGTTTTCATACTGTATCAGAGTGAAGAGAGAACTCAATGCATGGACTCAAATGAAATCTGGAATAAAATAAAACTGATTTTGTTCAGACTTTAGATAAAATGCAACATTTTATAAGCGATACATCGCTAGTGTGCCGTTAAGTCTGTTACGTTTGCATGTCGGTGCAAACTATATTCATAACTGTGTTTTTAAAGTGGTATGTGAGCCTTGCTGACACCGGCGTATGAGTTGCTTTAAATCTTGGCTGTTACTCTGCGTTTGGTTTCCCGCGGTTATTGTGGTGATGCAGTGGTTTCTCCTCTTTCTACGTGTGGTAGCAGCGGTGTGTATCGATATTTGCGCCGTATACCATCTTTTGTCAGGTGCTTATACTAGTTCCGGATTGGCGGTGCGCAGCGGGTAAGTCGGTTGGAGCGGATCAGCAAGCAAGTCTCCGCGCAGCGCAGTCGACCGGCCCGCTGGCGGTCTCTACGCAGTGTCGGAGAGTGTGGGGGATGTTCCGAGTGCTGCGAGGTTCGGGGCTCACCGACCCAGGATTACCGAAGGCACGTCTGTTCAAGTTGTCCCGTTGGTTCCTGGTTCGCTGTTGGTGGTATTCCTCGGAGCAACAGCGAGTGTTCGAGTTGGTAAAGATTTAGCAGCCGTGTAGCGCAATTAACTATATTTGTCGATTTGAAATTCAAGTGCTCAAGTGGAATTTTCTGCATTGTGGCCGATAGTGTTCCGGTTACCTGCCCTGGTCACTGACGTAAATTCAGGCAGTGTCCTTTCCTCACCTGTTGTCGCAGTCCAACATCGTGTGTAGTTTTTTACAGTTTGATGTGTATTTGGTTGTGGGCGGCTGTGTCTGTAACGTTTTGGCTTTGGAACCCTCGTATGCTGGTAGGTGGTTAGCAAGTCGTCTTGCCGGTGGATCCCTGACTGTCTCTTGGTTGTGTTGCCGGGGGATCGAGTATGGTTGGGTCGACTTCTTGTCTCACCTAGGCAAACGTTAAGATTTCAAGGGCCGATAGAGCCCACTGGAAACTTCTGAGCGCTGTTGCCTATACTGCCTTTCTTATTTACGTTCAATTGTGTGTTTTTAATGGCTAATATCCGATTCTTTGTGTTTGTATGCTTGTAGTTGTGTTTTAAAATCAAAGGCTTTCTGCCTGTAGAAAATTGATTGTATTTTATTTTAAGGCATCGGCCTTCAGCCGCCTTAAGTTTTAAGGATCTTATTTATCAAGTATTACCTTTTCGAAGACAAAGCTTGTAACATTATGTGATTGCCTTATCATTTTAAATCATTCACTAATCGAGCAGTCGCTCGGCAACAGCTACAGTTAGCAAATAATGTTGCGAGAATGTAAAAGGTGAACCACCTGTGACGTAACTTGTTTATTGTCGAAGCGCCGTCAGAGATGCTGTGAGTTACTGACTTTGAAAACCGCGGCGCGAAAAACGGACAGAAGAAGAACACTTTTTTTACAAATTTTTTTTGATGTACGAGATATTCTCGTTGAACAGTTACTCATTCTTCTCTTCTCTCCAGTAACTTGTGTCGGACGCGCATGTCTTGCCGCCGTATTATTATTGTTAAAAAATAATATTGTTCTAGTGTAAACTAAATGTGTAATACTAAAAGTGCCTAGCAGTAGATTTATTGTGCGACGTGTATGTGAAAACGTCAAAGGAATTGTTTTCATTACGAGAAGTGCCAGTCAAAACGGCATCCATGTTAAATCCTTCATTGCAGTGTAAGTTCGTCTATTAATTGCCATAAATTCAGATTTAAATGGAACTGGTGTATGCACTATTTATTTAATATACAATCTATGTCTCACTCCTTCATGAAGTTATTTAATTTTCTTTATGTTTCTGCCAAATAGAGAGTTCACAGTCACGAATTCTTTCGTCGAGTTCGGACGGAAGTTGCATGCGGCGAAATATTTTCTCCGCGCCCTATTATACTGGTAAATGCATGATAAACTACGGTCCCTTAGGAAATTCATGTTGAGCTATCCAAAAATAATTATATTTTGAATGGGCATTTACTCTCTTCCGCAATGCAACTTCCGACTGATCAGACGATCCAACAAGAAACAGCCGCACACGGTCGGCGTTCGCAAATATGTTTCCACCGCTGATTATAGCTATATGTTGCAGCACAAAAGTAAACATATTGTTATAATTAGCGGCTACGAACGGGGACATTTATAACTGTATGTTTATGTATACACATTACGTAATCATATCGTTATAAGCTCTGGGCTCTCTACCTGTTGGAAATTGATTGTACGGTATTGTTTTTAAAACCACCGGCCTTCAGACGCTTTAATTTATAAGGATCTTGCTTATCAAGTATTACATTCTTTCAAGATAAGCTGTGGGCCTTCTGCCTGTTGAAAACTTATTGTCGAAGGCCTTCATCCGTTTTGAAGTAAGGTTTTTTATTGGTCATGAAGCTTGGGCCTTCTGCCTGTTTAAAAGTTATTGTAGCTATGTTGTTTTAAATTTGTGGTCCTTCATCCGCTTTTAAAAACTTGATATATCTGACCAGTCAAGTCTTACATCGCTTGTGCTTAAATACTGTTTTAGGTTAAAGCCTAGAGCCTTCTGCCTTAAAACAAAAAAAGAAAAAATTATAGCAGTTGTATTTAATTCATGGGTTTTCAGCCGTTTTAGAATTAAAGATGTTTTCAGTCGATACTCAAGCTTAGAAGTTACGCTGTAATGTTTGGACGACAAAAATAAAGTGTTATGTTTGCAGTGTAACTGACAGCCGCTCATTCTGGCCCCTTCCACGATTCCTACTACTTGTCCGGTCCTGCAATGGTAGCAGGGCATTTCAATATGTGCCATTAAGCACTAGAGCTCGTGCGCATTGCAGCCTCCAATAGCTTCAACGTACTGAATATGGGCGTAATGAAGTTCTACACAGGAGCAAGAGAACATGCACTTGTTCCTGTAAAGGCCGACATCCCGGCACCTGTCAAATTCCCCAGTAAGGGAAATCACTATATCTCATGAGGCAGAGCCCCATGTGAAACCTAGGACAGAAGTTCACAGTGCTAACACTCGAGCTCTAGCCGTCACCGAGAATGGAGTCTCGCACACAGACCAACTGCAAGTTCCAAACCGCACGTCAGCAGCCCGCTCCGCCACCCTAGCCGTAAATTTGCGACGCGGAAATAGGAAACGCTCTCTCCGGCGAAACAATAGGCGTGGGCTTCGCCAACTTTAATGGGTCAATACGCTAATTACTGTGAAATTTTCGCCACCCGCGGAGACTAATTAGCCGGGAAGTTGGGAGCCGCGGAATAATTAGCTTCCGGTGGCTCGGAGGTCGCCGGCCCCGGCTCTGCCCCCTGTTAGCCCTTTCGCCGCGTCCATCGACGTCTTCGCCCTGCAGGTGGTAAGTGGCTGCGGGCCGCGTGTTAACACTGTCTCTCCAGAGCTGGAGACACGAAGCGAAAGTTTCGCTTTCTGTGGTGGCACTTCACATGAAATCCCCGTCAATGAGCTGACTCACATCCACCTACTAGAAACCCGGGGGACGCTGTATTAAACGTGAATACTAAACGATTCATTCGCATTTATAGAGAAGCTAGAACAAACCAAGGAAAGTATTTCTGAAGGCAGTTACGATTTGTATGGGTGTCCCATGCAATTCCCATAACAATGACTCCACCCATATCTGTTCTGAAAGAAACTTTCTATTACCTCAAGCGATTAACTTCGAAAATCAACGTCAACATATATTCTACAAGCCATCTTATAGTGAGTGTTTGAGAGTGCTTTTAATAAATTTGTGTGAAATATTATGGGACTTAACTGCTAAGGTCATCAGTCCCTAAGCTTACACACTACTTAACCTAAAATGGTTCAAATGGCTTTGAGCCTTTGAGCACTATGGGACTTAACATCTGTGATCATCAGTCCCCTAGAACTTAGAACTACTTAAACCTAATTATCCTAAGGACATCACACACATTCATGCCAGTGGCAGGATTCGAAGCTGCGACCGTAGCGGTCACGCGGGTCCAGGCTGAAGCTCCTAGAACCGCACGGCCACACCGGCCGGCACTACTTAACCTAAATTATCGTAAGGACAAATACACACACCCATGCCCGAGGGAGGACTAGAAACTCCTTCGCTACCAGCCTCAAAGTGTGCTTTCAATACCTCTTTATCTTATCAAATGGTGTATGGGAAGCTATTGTCACTAAATCCCTTTATAAGCTCTAATAACTGTGAGTTTCTAGTCGTGGTCGCTTCAGGAGACATTTTGTGGTTGGAATCCCAGAATTTCAACAACAATTCCCTTCGTGATGCATAACGCTCCTTCAACAGCGTCTGCATTAGAATTTGCTCTAAATCTCTGTAATGATTTCCAGCCAAAAATACACTTCCTTAACTAAAAGCGTCGCTTTTCGTTATATGTTCACCAACCTTCACGTATATTAACTTTGGAATGGGCTTCAGACTCGTGCGGTTCTAGGCACATTAGTCCGGAATCACGTGACTGCTACGGTTGCAGGTTCGAATCCTGCCTCGGGCATGCATGTGTGTGATATCCTTATGTTAGTTAGGTTTAAGTAGTTCTAAGTTCAAGGGATTGATGACCTTAGACGTTGAGTCCCATAGTGCTCAGAGCCATTTGAATCATTTCTTTGGGCTTCAGACTGATAAAAACTACTCATGAATCGTTCTTACATCTTTCTTTCATAGATGATTTATATTTCTTTAACATTCTCTCGTAGAATCTCTCCCTGGTATATTCTACCCCTGCTATTAGTTTTATGTGGCGATTTCAATTTAAATAACTCTGAATCATCACTTCTAACAGCAGTTGTCAACAATAGCATAAAAGAACAGGAGGAGAGTTTTTTCGGCTATTCGTGTGAAATGCGTTACATTTGTTACAATCGGTGTTACTTTCAATCTATGTACGAACTGTCGCTCCTCCGCAGGTCTTCAAGCACTTTTATGCAGTCTTACAACATTTCCATAGACAACTAAAACCCCTGTGAATAGTCTCACGAAGTCTTTAACGTCATCCACTAAATCATTAATATAGAGTGTTAATACATAGTGTGATTAGTAAGTCATCTCCTACAGGACAAAGTCTACATTGGTGCTTCAGTAGTCTTGACCCAAAGGCAAACGCCGTGATTAGTAGAGAAAGCTAAAATACAAAGAGGCGAAGGCATGTTACAGATGTGCTCTAAACGTACGGACAGAACGTTACTTCATTGGTGAATGACGACCAGAAACTTAACAGTATAATGCAACTGCTATCTCCAGTCAGTTTTCCGCACGTATCTCCCATGCAGAGGGTATTGAAACTGACTTCCATCCTGCAGGCGAAACATCTGAACATAGTGATGTACACTACTGGATCCTGGCACTAAGGTCACTGTTGATATTCCTGTAAAGACCCTAGTGATATTTACCTGCATGTCATTTAACGTTCTTTGTATGCTGCTACACACTGTACAGATCAGGTGCCCTCAAAAGAAAAAGTCTAGTGGTGTCAGATGGTTCAAATGGCTCTAAGCACTGTGGGACTTAACATCTGAGGTCATCAGTCCTCTAGACTTAGAACTACTTAAACCTAACTAACCTAAGGACATCACATCCATGCCCGAGGCAGGATTCGAACCTGCGACCGAAGCAGAAACGCGGTTCCGGACTGAAGCGCCTAGAGCCGCTCGCTCACATCGGACGGCTGTGGTGTAAAGGTCTGGAGACCTAGGTGGCCTAACACTGTACATTGTCTACCATTCCAACGCTCGGGAACTGTCTGAGTCGGCGGACGTTTCATCTGAAGTATGGACGTGTGTCATCCTGCTGGAAGTAAAGCCTCCATCTCCGTTCAAGAGGCAGATCGTCCAAATGGGGTAGTAATGTTTCCTCCAGATGACGTCTATAGCGCGCAGCACTGAATTTGTTGTTAAAACATAGTTCCGATATTCCGCTGATGTGTGTGTCTTCCTTCGAGCCATTCACAGATTTGCTCCCGTCTGTCAATATCATCATCGTGGAGTTCTTGCACAAAGTCGATTCCATAGGGATGGAAATGATTAGAGGAAAGTATCCTGCACTCGGAGGGTCGGTTGATGCCGCATTGCTGTGCCACGTTCCTTGTTGATCGAGTTGGACTCACTAACGCCTGCTGATTGTCTGGCAATTGTCGCTGTGTGTGTTCGTTCGGATCGTTTTTTGTCGTGAACACTGCCTTTTGACTGGAACCATCCCATTAAACGGTTATTCTTTCTGATGTTAGGCGTTCGTTGGTTTGTATTCCGCCTGATGTATATTAATCAGTATCTTCAGTAATAACTGGCCGTGTAGTCCAGCGCACTACACGTGACTAATCACTTTGGCTTTGTGGTAGTGGTCGATCGTTTCTCTCACTGTATTTCTCACTATCTCCACTAATACCAGTGGATATAAATTTTGAAGCATACAGTATATTTTAAGCAGTAAAAACCCTGAAACCTCTGGTTATAGCCGAATACTCCTTTACATCTCTCGACTTAGTTACCTTAAGAACGAAGGGTAGAGCTCTATTTACCATAATGTTCTGAATCCAATTATAAATCTTGTCCGAATCTAGGCAAGCTATATTTTTCTCACTAAATGGCGTAGAAGGCCAGGAATACATCTAGACTGAAACATCAGTTACTGCGAGACTGAGATTCATAAGCGGAATATTAAGGAAAAGTAATTCGTACCCTAATGGAGTGGCTTGCAAGACACTTGTTCGACCGATTCTTGAGTATTGTTCATCCGTCTGGAACCCTAACCAGTAACGACAGATAGAAGAGAGAGGGAGCAGGTCCAACGAAGAAAGGAGAATTTCGTCACTGGCTGTGTAGTCAGCACGAGAGGGTTACCGAGTTGATCAACAAACTCCAGTGATAGATACTGTAACGAGAGGCGTCCTGTGTCTTCCAATAATCATCATCATCATCATCATCATCATCATCATCATTTAAGACTGATTATGCCTTTCAGCGTTCAGTCTGGAGCATAGCCCCCCTTATACAGTTCCTCCATGATCCCCTATTCAGTGCTAACATTGGTGCCTCTTCTGATGTTAAACCTATTACTTCAAAATCATACTTAACCGAATCCAGGTACCTTCTCCTCGGTCTGACCCGACTTCTCCTACCCTCTACTGCTGAATCCATGAGTCTCTTGGGTAACCTTGCTTCTCCCATGCGTGTAACATGACCCCACCATCTAAGCCTGTTCGCCCTTACTGCTACATCTTTAGAGTTCATTCCCAGTTTTTCTTTGATTTCCTCATTGTGGACACCCTCCTGCCATTGTTCCCATCTACTATTACCTGCAATCATCCTAGCTACTTTCATATCCGTAACCTCAACCTTGTTGATAAGGTAACCTGAATCCACCCAGCTTTCGCTCCCGTACAACAAAGTTGGTCGAAAGATTGAACGGTGCACAGATAACTTAGTCTTGGTACTGACTTCCTTCTTGCAGAAGAGAGTAGATCGTAGCTGAGCGCTCACTGCATTAGCTTTGCTACACCTCGCTTCCAGTTCTTTCACTATGTTGCCATCCTGTGAGAATATGCATCCTAAGTACTTGAAATCGTCCACCTGTTCTAACTTTGTTCCTCCTATTTGGCACTCAATCCGTTTATATTTCTTTCCCACTGACATTACTTTCGTTTTCGAGATGCTAATCTTCATACCATAGTCCTTACATTTCTGATCTAGCTCCCAATAATCATACAAAATAAATTCACTTTCGTCTTTTATAGAATTTCAAGATGACGGGGCGACTGATAAGCTCTTCATCGGAAAGAGATCGCAAGATGGTGGCATAAATATTGAGAAACCTAAACGGAAAGACTCTGTTCACGGAGGGGATGGCTCACATTACATTGTTCAAACTTACTTAACTTCTTCCAAAATTAATCTAACAACACACAAGGAAAATTAACTACAATATAATTACTTTTAACTCTTGCCTTTTATTACAACTATAACTACTCCAAAACATAATATTCTTCATGTAATAGAACGATAGGGCGTTTGTTAAGAGTTGAGGTATCTTTACGCACCTAGTTCTCACAAAATTATTAACGTTTTGGGTTACTTAAAGCCTATACAATGTGAGGACCAAATTAATAATTTCGCTGATCAGTAAGAGTTACTCCAGCTGGTTGCTTAGCCTTATCAGCTTCTAACTGGGCACTGCATGAAACGCTAACTTCCAAACGTTTCCGTTCATTAGCATAAGACACCTATAATGACATGGCTGAAGCAGTGGAGGTAGAGTACGAGTCAGAGGCTTCATTCAGTTACGACATCAGGATCATAAATGTGGCGCATAGATACTGGATGATGTGATTTACACTTGAACTCGCTACCTAGGCTTCCTCATTATATCTGTATCTCTCCACACTTTTGAAATTCATCCACGTCATAGTCACCTCCACATTATTATATATATTATCCTCAGTATACTTCCATGTTTATCATCACTTTCTCTCACAGATATCATAATACATCGTTAACTTCACTTAACGCCGGACTAACCTTTCCTGCCTCTGGCGTTACAGCACAAGATAGATACTTCTCACGTAAATTATGATATTTACGATAGCAGCAGAGACTTGTGCCAGCCATTTCACGTACGCCCTGTGTACTTCATCTTGCACAGAAATCTCCACTCGATAGAAGGGTAATTAACATACATATTATCATCCCTCAGTGACTCCATGATACGTAGTACCTTCATTTTCACATTAAGCATAAACATAAGTGTACTTCATCCTTACTGTCATCTTCCTTGGTTACAACGGATCAGTTCTTTTTTAGCCTATTGAAAATACTTTGTCGCTATGTGCGTGAATGCCTAGTTTACAAAGCAAGGAAAAGACATCAAAATATGCAAACAGGACAGGAAGAAGGTAATCCATTCTTGTACGGCAGTGTCTGTCGAGTATATAACAGCAGTAGCAAGGCTGTGAAATAACGTTAAAGTTTATTAATTGCGAGAGGGAAGGATGCAATCAATACGGAGAAAGAAGAAAAGAATCTGGGTGTTTAGCTCCTGAATCAGGTTGGTCACGCAGCATTCTTGCGGTTTCCGCGTCAGAGGCGTTAATTGCTCGGTAGACATCCGCCGGCCCAAAGTTGCCAAACCCCATTAGCAGTCTAATGATTATTTTTCAGCTGGCCTTAAAACGAAAAGACACTCCCAACAAGGTTTAGAGTTTAGAGACCGGGCAGACAAATGATTTTGCTCTCTTCCAGATTTAGTGCCATGCGAACAAGCCGTAACTCCCTCATGTCTGTTGTAGGGGTGACAATCCACTCTCAGCTGTGCCCACACAAACAGTGCTAATACGATTCATAAGAGAAAAAGTGTGGATCGTGACACGAAAACTAGAACCGAAGGAGTAACTCGATCAGCTAGAATTCTCTGTGGATGTTATTCCACAACTTGATAGTCACAGGGTCCTCGATATCAATTAAAAACACTATAGGGACGTCATAAAATTGTAATTTCATATGCTACAGACAAACTAAAATGTTTCGCTAAATCATTCTCGATATTTCCCTTGAAACAACAGTACCTGCAGACATCTTCTTAAAATAAAGGCGTTGTGGGATGAAGGGGCCCACCTAGTCACATGATGAACTTACTTCCTCTCTAGAAGCAATATCTGTCTTCACTTCGGCTTAACTGGCTTAAACATGTACTCATTAATAAGGTAACTATTGATAACAAATCTAAGTAAACGCCTTGTACACTGATAGAAATTACCTACCAAATACAGTCAATAATCCCATACGATACAGTCATGTGCGAGGCTGCACTCTGTTATTACAGCTCTACAAGGGGTGTTGTTCATTAGAAACGTAATTTTGAGGACAGAGAGTTTAAAGGTACTTAACCAACACATTGACTCGTCACGGCACAGTGTGGCATGGTACGATTGTTGGCAGGTTGGTGACGGATACGTGGCGCCCATGCATGGGTGGTGTGGAGAACGCACCTGCTAGCAGAAGGGTAGAGAGAAAGAGATGCTCCCGATTCGACGCCAGGACCTATGGGCTGGGGTGAGGGGCTGCTACGATGAATAAGAGGCAAGTGAAACACATAGGCACAGGCAGCAGCAGACCCTCTTGGTGAGGTCATCATTGGGGTAGCGGCATGACTGGCGACGTAACGTGTGGTCCGTATATAGACTGCAGTGATTGGTTACAGCCAGGCAGTGGGGTGTCACTGCACGCGGTGGCTGAGGCAGAAGGACCACAAAGCTATGCGGTAGTTACAGCTTGTTCACCAACGTTGGCATCTCGGCCGGCTGATCAGGCTGCTGAGCGACGTACAGGGTGACACCAGTGGGTGATGCATTTCGGAAGCAGTGGAGTCAGTTTAGCCACGCCGATTGAAAATGACACCCAAATGCAGCGAGGTGCTGACGAGGCTGTGGAAACAGCAAAGACCAAACGCATGTTATCATGCCATAGCAACCAGCTATGAGGTAGGTCGCAGCGAGTTTAGAGCTGCGAGGTGCCAACTCAGTGGCAGCAGCCATCAAACTCGGCAGACACATGCTGTGGCTGCTGATCCATGGACTAGTGGATGACCTGTCAGGTAGGCACGTAGGCGGTAGGCTGGACTCAGGAGCAGGCACCGTCGAAACCGCTAATTCGGCACCTTCTCGTCAGTGGGGCTGTCACGCCATGGCACTCTGTCAGCAGAGTACAGCAACAACAATCTCTAATCAGCCAAACAGCTTCGACCCGAACCCAAAATGTACAGCCATCATTCGATCCGGATGATAGGTGGTACCATTTCTGACACAGATACATACAGACCACACCTGCTGTGGAGGTGGCCTGCGTCAAGGATGCGAGATGGGGTTGCCAGAAGGGAGGTGATCAGAAATGAATTATTTGGTTAACTGTTGGTATACTCTGAAATTACGGAATACAGAATGGTTTGTCCACGTTGGACTGAATGGGTGGCCGCCAATCTCCTTACTAAACATGGGAATAGGAGTAGAACAGGGAAGGGGACCACTTGGCCACAAAATTCCTTGGCATCACTTTATTCCTTCTGGATCACAAAAATTACATTTTCTGGCTTAATCCGATTAGAAGGAACTGTCATGGAGAATTCTAATAGTAGAAAGCTACAGTAAAATGCTCAGGCCGAGATTTTAAAACGGAATTATTTTATCAGAAACGTCAGTGATTACATTCGTTAATGACATTCTTTTCCCACATGTAATTCAGTACACATAACAGGAAATACTAAAAGCTGTTAAATCTCTGTTGGACCCAGAATATGGACTTGTAGTACCCAAAAGATGAATGGGCCATGCGGGGGCTTGCGGTGGTGCTGTTTGTAGGTTTTGACCTCCGTTGGAGGCCAGATGGTGTCGTTTAGTTGGCATGGTTGCGGTTGTTTCTCTTCTGTTCTCGTATTGACTGACGCCACTCGGTTTCGCAAGCGTTGCCTGTCCGCTAGTGGCAGCAGCGGCGGTTATCGATATGTAGTAACTGTTGCCATATTTTGGGGCGACGTCGTTGATTTTCCGGGTGGTGTGAGTGTGCCATTTCGGTTGGGGGCTCAGGAGGAACCAGGTCCACGCATTGGGAGAACACGTCAGGACCGCTGGCGGCACGCATGGTCTGTGGGATGGAAGGGCTGTAGTCACTAGGGTGCAAG
Source organism: Schistocerca serialis cubense (assembly GCF_023864345.2). Lineage (NCBI taxonomy): Eukaryota > Metazoa > Arthropoda > Insecta > Orthoptera > Acrididae > Schistocerca > Schistocerca serialis. Next base: position 735,329,260 of record NC_064643.1, on the reverse strand, counting down.
CTTTAAGATCAGTGCCTTTCTATCCAAGTAGAGAAATCTCCACCATTGTGACATCTCGCGATTGTCCCGTGACTTGGGTTCTTGATGCTGCTCGTAGTGTCGCCGAGGTGAAGAGCAGTGAGTAGAGGGTTTGGGGAAGGCGGATCTGATTAGCTTTCGTCGACTTCTTATTACTGTTTACTGGGTTGAACTTGTTACAGTTTTTAAGTTCAACCAGAGGACGGTTGGTGATTCTTCTACTCTAGTGGTAGTGGTTCCTTTCTCGTTCCGGGTGCTCTAAACGCAGTATTCTGGGGAAGTAGCGCTGACCACTGGTTCCGGCTTTAGCGTATTGTTCCTTCGTTGCATTTAGTTTATTGGAGTAAGCAGATTCAGCAAGATTTTCATTAGTCATTCGTTAGACTGCCACTAGTCTGAGTTACCATCTTGTGAAGTGAATGCAACTCTTGGTTGCCTATCTCATCACTCGCGAAAGTGTTTGTTGCTGGACTTTCTCAGAGGTCTATTCCTGGAGCACCGGCAGTGACTGGTCCTTGTGTATTATTATTGTATTATTTATTAACATACCTTGTAATGCCTACATTAAAGGTTATGTATGTCTAGTTAACAGCTCCGGTCGCGTTCTGGAATAAATCTATCAGTGTAAGAGTTGTGTTACAAGGTTACCATCATCTTATTTCACCCGTTTGGTGGTCAGTTGCTTGTTTCTTTTAATTAACCTGTGCTTGTATTTGCTATTTTACAGCGGGTAAGCAGATCCCGGACTGAGATTCTTTGGAAGAATCCTCAGGAACCTGCAATGGACATAGTCAAAAAAAAAAAAAAAACAAATCGGCCAATACTTAAATATTGTTTGGCAGTCTGCTATCCGTGGTTCAAGAGAGGTTTAAAAGACAAAATTGAGAAGATGCGAAGGAGAGCAAACCGTTTCGCTACAGGTTCCGCGAAAGTATCACGGAGGTATGTAAGTGCCGGCCGCGGTGGTCTAGCGGTTCTAGGCGCGCAGTCTGGAACCGCGTGACTGCTACGGTCGCAGGTTCGAACCCTGCCTCGGGCATGGATGTGTGTGATTCCTTAGGTTAGTTAGGTTTAAGTAGTTCTAAGTTCTAGGGGACTGATGACCACAGATGTTACGTCCCATAGTGCTCAGAGCCAGGTATGTAAGTCTAGAGTCAGACGCTGCAAGAGAAGCCCTTTGTATCGCGGTGTGGTTTGCTGTTAAAGGTGCAGAGAGCGTACGTTCCTATAAAAACGAACACGTACATTGCTTCCTGCTATGTACATCCTGTGGAGAGACCATGAAGGTAAAATTAGATAGCTTCGAGTCCTCGCAGGGCTAGCCAGCAATCATTCTTCTCGCGAATCACGTGACTGGTATGGGAAGAGGGGTAAGGAACAGTCGGCCGTTGTGACCGAGCGGTTCTAGGCGCTTCAGTCCGGAACCGCGCTGCTGCTACTGTCGCGTGTTCGAATCCTGCCTCGGGTATGGATGTGTGTGATGCCCTTAGATTAGTTAGGTTTAAGTAGTTCTAATCCTAGGCGACTGATGACCTCAGATGTTACGTCCCATAGCGCTCAAAGTCATTTGAACCATTTTTCCGAAGGGACACTACTAAATAAAATAACCTCCGAGACAAACCTTAAGATGGCTTTCGGAGTACATATGTAGATGTAGATGTAAAACTGGGGACTAAGTGATACGTAAAGTGAAGAAATTCAGCTTCCTTGGAAGCAAAATAACGCATGGTGGACTAAGCAAGCAGACGAACATACGAAGCTGACTAACAGAGGCTAAGAAGACATTCTTGATTAACGGAAGTCTACCAGTGTCAGACATAGTCGTACACTGTGGAACACTTTTTTGCAAGGTACATGTGCAGTACAGTATTTTATGGAAGTGAAGCATGAACTGTTACAAAATCAGAGCCGCCCACGGTGGCCGAGCGGTTCTAGGCGCTTCAGTCCGGAACCGCAAAACTGCTGCGGTCGCAGGTTCGAATCCTATCTCGGGCATGGATGTGTGTGATGTCCTTAGGTTAGTTAGGTTTAAGTAGTTCTAAGTTCTAGGGGACTGATGACCTCAGATGTTAAGTCCCATAATGCTCAGAGCCATTTGAACCAACAAAATCAGAAAGGGAGAGAAACAAAGCATTTGGAATCTGGTGCTTCTGAAGGACGACAAATATGAAGCACACTGATAAGATAAATTTGCATCTTAAGAATCGTCGAGAGAGGAAATGTATGGAAAATACAACTTGGATGAAGGAACAAGTAGAGAGAAGCTTTGGTAAAACGTCATTGAATAACTCCAATGGTGCTGGCGGAAGCCACAGGGGAGAAATGTGACTGGAATCTATGCAACGAATGATGCAGGTCGTTGTGTGCAGGTACTAATTTCAGAGTAAGAGAAACACACAGATGAGGAAGTCGTGGTGGACCGCGCTAAACCGTCTCTGTCTTTAGAAATAGAAAGAAAGGCTTGCGATTGCCAAGAGGCATTCCGCGCCAATGGGGTGAAAAATATGGTTGGTGATTTCACCCCTTCAGCTACCTCCAGTTTCCAACGTAAAGCGACGAGGGCTCGGATATTTTCTCGACGACTGGTCACTGTCGTCTAGCCCTTCCTAAGCGAAATCCGATTTTCCTTCCATACTCCCACAGGGAGTGCTCCGAGGGTAATGTGGCGTTCATCCCCGTAATATGGGTAAATGTCGGAGTCATCGGCAGCACTGATGGTTGATCGGTAACAATGGGGTCCTCCGCATGATGGTGTCGTTGTTGAACGCTCGCAAGAAAATGAAAGACCTGGACGAAACTTCCACTAAATGAGTGGCATCTCTATTCACGTGTAGATAAATGCAAGTTTAAGCCCATACTAATTACTAGATCCACTTTTAGTTATGGCACGTAAGAGCGTTTACATTTGACGATCGGGCGGGAGATACGATTATGCAAGGTGGTGCAGTAGTTTTCACAATGGACTCACAATCAGGAGAACACCGGCCATCCTGATTTAGGCTTACAGTTATTTCCCAAAATGGCTCCAGGCAAATGCCCGAATGGTTCCTAAGCTGTTACTGCTGAAGTTACGTGCTAGAGAAACCAAAATTGCAATTTTACCTCAGCTACTCAAAGGAGATATGGAGCTAGGAATCTTTGCTGATGGACAAACTTGACGTTGGTACATAATTTTAGTTTCAACTAAAGAACAAATTTCAGTTTTACAGAATCAGAATTACAATATAAAAATTTAATTCGGGACTGTGTCCTCTTAGAGGCAACGGCCATGGTGCAGTGGGTACACCGGTTCCCGTGAGATCACTGAAGTTAACCGCTGTCGGGCGTGGCCGGCACTTGGATAGGTGACCATCCAACCTCCATGCGCTGTTGCAATTTTTCGGGGTGCACTCAGCCTCGCGATGCCAATTGAGGAGTTCCTCGACCGAACAGTAGCGGCTCCGGTCAAAGAAAACCATCATAACGACCGGGAGTGCGGTGTGCTGACCACACGCCCGTCCTATCCGCATCCTCAACTGCGGATGACACGGTGGTCGGATGGTCCCAATGGGCCACTTGTGGCGTGAAGACGGAGTGCTTAGTCCTCTTAAGGAAATATACAACTGACTTAACAGTCTACCCTTTAAAAAAAATACAAATGGAACTACCAAAGATCAAGTCTTCAAACTTCGGACGCTTCTCCTTCACCAAACTTAGAAAAACTATGTGATTAGATCATGAATTACCATAACAAAGACTACTTTAAGGATAATAATTATATCTGATAGCAAAAGGATCACAGACAGTCACCACCATAAGCACACTATAAAGTTCATTGCTTACATAACCAAAATTTACACAAAACTAATGATTCACGTTGAGATACTTATAAAAAGATCTCGTCCGTCCTTGGGGACAGGCCGGACATTTAACTAAAGGATGGAAGCGCGGTTTCTACACGGTGGTGTAGAGTAGAAAGCAACCACGAAGCAGTTTCGAAGATGATCAGGCTGCAAGCCAGGGCAGAAAACACGTCGAACACACACACGATCTAAGACTGCCCGCCAAGGCGACAAACCCTATCTGCCGCACATACCAGACTATTTCTGCAACAGCAAATAATTCACGCGACAGATAAATTCAACTCGTCATCCACCTTTTTCAAGATCATGCAAGGCTTCCTAACTACTTTACTATCTGTAACATAACTGAAAACCAAACTGAGACATTTACTGAATAAAAGAAACATTAAAATTACAATGACGTAAGAAAATCTCTGCCCTTCATATTAAAAGAAAGTCTAAAGCCAAAACTGGGCGAAGAGCACACTAATTAACACACTACATCCAATTAATACTGCAAGGAACCCTTAAAACAAGCAATAAGACTCCACTCCGCGGAAACCACACCTCGAAGCCTTAGACTTCGTAAGTTCCGTAGAACACTCTCTTATTCAGAATCATCCTTAAGCGATCTCCGGTAGACACAACACGCCACCATAAGTTTCACAAATCTTCACAGGTTAACAGCAGAATACGAATCATTCGTAGCTTAATGCTTCTAGTTAAGCGATGAGAAGATGCCCAGCATCAGATGACCGACCGACCACCGTCTCGCAAGCTAACAAGTCGACTAATAAGCTCTGTACACCCGGCGGGCGGTAAAAGAGCAAGAACGGCGTGGACGGCGAGGCTCAGGCACAGTGGATCGAGACGAGGGCCTGCCTTCAAAACATGTCGCTTTGTTTAACGCCGACCGGAGAGAGAGAGCGGCCACACGCCATGCCGGAAAACCAAAAGCGGAACAGTCAGAGATAAAAGACCAGACGAGTGTCGATATCACCGGCGCAACTGGAGCATAACTAGCGGCAGTCGCCACGGCTAGGTGCCTTTGAAAGGGCGTCGTCGATTTCCTTACCAGAGCTTGTTCTTCGTCTTTATTGACCTGCTTGTCGCCGAGACGTTCAACTCTAAGCTTCAGATTTCCTTCCTGAGAGACCTAGATCGTTTTTTTTTTGTCACCAGTCTACTGACTGGTTTGATGCGGCCCGCCACGAATTCCTTTCCTGTGCTAACCTCTTCATCTCAGAGTAGCACTTGCAACCTACGTCCACAATTATTTGCTTGACGCATTCCAATCTCTGTCTTCCTCTACAGTTTATGCCCTCTACAGGTCCCTCTAGTACCATGGAAGTCATTCCCTCATGTCTCAGCAGATGTCCCATCATCCTGTCCCTTCTCCTTATCAGTGTTTCCCACATATTCCTTTCCTCTCCAAATCTGCGTAGAGCCTCCTAATTCCTTACCTTATCAGTCCACCTAATTTTCAACATTCGTCTTTAGCATCACATCTCAAATGCTTCGATTCTCTTCTGTTCCGGTTTTCTCACAGTCCATGTTTCACTACCATACAATGCTGCACTCCAGACGTACATCCTCAGAAATTTCTTCCTCAAATTAAGGCCGGTATTTGATATTAGCAGATTTCTCTTAGCCAGAAATGCCTTTTTTGCCATAGCGAGTCTGCTTTGGATGTCCTCCTTGCACCGTCCGTCATTGGTTATTTTACTGCCTAGGTAGCAGAATTCCTTAACTTCATTGCCTTCGTGACCATCATTCCTGATGTTAAGTTTCTCGCTGTCCTCATTTCTACTACTTCTCATTACCTCCGTCTTTCTCCGATTTACTCTCAAACCATACTGTTCATTCCGTTCAGTAGATCATTTAATTCATCTTCACTTTCACTCAGGATAGCAATGTCATCAGCGAATCTTATCATTGATATCCTTTCACCTTGTATTTTAATTCCACTCCTGACCCTTCCTTTTATTTCCATCATTGCTTCCTCGACGTACAGATTGAAGAGTAGGGGGGAAAGGCTACAGCCTTGTCTTACACCCTTCTTAATACGAGCACTTCGTTCTTGATCGTCCACTCTTATTATTCCGTCTTGGTTGTTGTACATATTGTATATGACCCGTCTCTCCCTATAGCTTACCCCTACTTTTTTCAGAATCTCGAACAGCTTGCACCCTTTTATATTGTCGAACGCTTTTTCCAGGTCGACAAATCCTATGATAGTGTCTTGATTTTTCTTTAGCCTTGCTCCCAGTATTAGCCGTAACGTCAGAATTGCCTCTCTCTTCCCTTTACTTTTCCCAAAGCTAAACCGATCGTCACGTAGCGCATTCTCAATTTTCTTTTCCATTCTTCTGTATATTATTCTTGTAAGCAGCTTCGATGCATGAGCTGTTCAGCTGATTGTGCGATAATTCTCGCACCTGTCAGCTCTTGCCGTCTTCGGAATTGTATGGATGATGCTTTTCCGAAAGTCAGATGGTATGTCGCCAGACTCATATATTCTACACACCATCGTGAATAGTCGTTTTGTTGCCACTTCCCCCAATGATTTTAGAAATTTTGATGGAATGTTATCTATCCCGTCTGCCTTATTTGACCGCAAGTCCTCCAAAGCTCTTTTAAATTCCGATTCTAATACTGGATCTCCTATCTCTTCTAAATCGACTCCTGTTTCTTCATCTATCACATCCGCCTAATCTTCACCCTCATAGTGGCTTTCAATGTATTCTTTCCACCTATATGCTCTCTCCTCTGCATTTAACAGTGGAATTCCCGTTGCACTCTTAATGTTACCACCGTTGCTTTTAATGTCACCAAAGGTTGTTTTGACTTTCCTGTATGTTGAGTCTGTCCTTCCGACATTCAAATCTTTTTCGATGTCTTCACATTTTTCCTACAGCCATTTCGTCTTAGCTTCCCTGCACTTCCTATTTATTTCATTCCTCAGAGACTTGTATTTCTGTATTCCTGATTTTCCCGCAACATGTTTGTACTTCCTCCTTTGATCAATCAACTGAAGTATTTCTTCTGTTACCCATGGTTTCTTCGCAGCTACCTTCTTTGTACCTATGTTTTCCTTCCCAACTTCTGTGATGGCCCTTTTTAGAGATGTCCATTCCTCTTCAACTGTACTGCCTACGGCGCTATTCCTTATTGCTGTATCTGTAGCGTTAGAGAACTTCAAACGTATCTCGTCATTCCTTAGTACTTCCGTATGCCACTTGTTTGCGTATTGATTCTTCCTGACTAATGTCTTGAACTTCAGCCTACTCTTCATCACAACTACATTGTGATCTGAGTCTATATCTGCTCCTGGGTACGCTTTACAATCCAGTATCTGATTTCGGAATCTCTGTCGACCATGATGTAATCTAATTGAAATCTTCCCGTATCTCCCGGCCTTTTCCAAGTATACCTCCTCCTCTTGTGATTCTTGAACAGGGTATTCGCTATTACTAGCTGAAACTTGTTACAGAACTTAATTAGTCTTTCTCCACTTTCATTCCTTGTCCCAAGCCCATATTCTTCTGTAACCTTTTCTTCTACTTCTTCCCCTACAACTGCATTCCAGTCGCCCATGACTATTAGATTTTCGTTCCCCATTACATACTGCATTACCATTTCAATATCCTTATACACTTTCTCTATCTGTTCATCTTCAGCTTGCGACGTTGGCATGTATTACTGAACTATCGTTGTCGGTGTTGGTCTGCTGTCGATTCTGATTAGAACAATCCGGTCACTGAACTGTTCACAGTAACACACCCTCTGCCAAACCTAGATCGTAATAACCCATTTGTGTAGATACAAATTCCTCAGAATTACTGATATCCTGGGAAGGACCATCAAAACCCGAAAACTGCAGGGACGGGTTCCTGACTGAAAATGGAGGAATAAATTGTCCTATGAACATGTGTATGGAAATGCATTGTTGACAAGGTAGACTGCGCTGACGAATGAAAGTTCTTCTGACCGCGTGCTGTACGTTCCAAGCGTGCTGTAGGCTGTGTGGTTAACGCAGTATGCTGTAAGCAGCACAGTGGTCTTGTATGGATTTGGTAAACAACCTGAGATTGTGTTTGTGGACGGCCAAGCAGATGGAACCAGTCTAGGGGCACTACCGACCACATCACACAACATTTCAAGCCCTTACTGGGCGTTTATGTGATCATGTGTCCCTTCAATCAGACAAATGTGAAGAGTGGTGACGGGCTGTGCGTACACGACATTTGGAGGACCTGGTTCTAGAGGTTATGAGACTAACTCTGGGACGAGCTTGAGGCAAGTGGCCTACCAACATGGTGTAAGCCAAAGTAAGCTTAGGTCTACACTGCATGACAACCGCTACTCCCCTGTCACCTGATGTCCCATGGAGGCCATTTTGAACGTCTGTTGTGACCTGTATGCGATGCTGCTCTGCCATGTGTTCCCGGTCGATTTGCTGCCACTGCATGCACACTATCCATTCCCGGACACATGTTCGTAGGGACTTGTTCCTCCACTTCCCGTCAGGAATACATCAATGCAGTTTGTGTAGTTTATTCATGTTCACCCTGTATATCCCAATATGAGTAAGATGTGTTGGACAGGCGAAATATGAGTTCCTCCTGACTTTGTGAGTGTAGTGATGTTAATGTTACCGAAAAATCTGTATGGTGAGTCATGACTGAAAATGTCTGACGTGAAATATTCAGAGATGAATGTACATACTTGTAGAAGCCGAACTCGGGGAGAATTAATTCGGGATCTGGAGAACTGAGGTTGGATGTGATGCCCTATGGTGGTGCTACTTGTTTTAGAACGTAGGTTAAAAATTCAGAGAAAGCTATTGACAGTGTAGACTGGACTACAGCCCTTGAAATTTTGAATGTAACAGAGACGAACTGCCGAGCGAGGAACGTCACTACAGCTTGTAGAGAAACCAGAATGCAGTTATACGAATCGAAGGACATCAAATGGATACAGAATTTAAGAGACGAATGAGATAGCGTTGTAGCCTGTCTCCTACGGTACTCATTCTGTACGATGAGTGAGCAGTAAGGAGAATCAAACAATAATTTGGAAAGGAAATTGAAGTTACGGTAAAAGAAATGAAAATTTTGTGGGTTACTGATGGTATTTTGATTCTTTCAGCGATGGCGATGTACTTCCAAGTGCGCTGAACGGAAGGACAGTTTCTTGAAAAGAGGTTTTAAGATGAAAATCAGTGATAGTGATACTAGTCGAATTAAGTCAGACGAAGTTGAGCTACTTAGATCAGAATCTGAGACAAGAAATGCAGTCGAAGAGCTTTCCTGCATGGCCACCAAAAAAAGTAACAATGACTAGGGAAGAGAAGATGTGAAATACAGGTTAACAGCAGTACGGAAAATGTTCTGGAAAAAGAGAAATTTGATAACATCGAATCTGAGTATGAATGTATGGCTTCGCGGCGATATGAATTAATAAAATTTTCTCGGGCTTCCACCCGCGTCAGGTGGTTGATACCCCACAAGCATTCGACCGAGCTCTCCTCAGTTATTGTCAAGTGGTATGAATGACTGTCATTCTTACCACTGGAAAATGACAGAGGAGAGCTCGGCCGAAAGCTCGTGGGATTTCAAACATCTGACGTGGCTGGAAGCCCTAGAAAATTTTATTCATCGAATCTAAGTATTAGGAAGATATATCTGTGGAGTATAGCCTTGTACGCAAATGAGAACTGGACTACAAGCAGTTCAGGGAAAGAGGTTATAGAAGCTGTTGAAGTGGTATATAACATAAGAGTGTGGAAAATTATATGAGCAGATCGAATAACAAATAAGGAGGTACTCACAAGAAATAGAGAAAATGAAATTTGTGTCCCGACTTTGCCTGGAAAAAAGGGATTGGTTGACATTTGTATCCTGAGGCATTAAGGACGGGTCATTTTGATTTTATCCATACTGGATGAGAGGTCGTGGTTGTGAATATCAATGTTATAAAATATATTGGCTCAACCACTTGTTTATAGTGTAAAACACTAAGATTGACGCGTTTCGGAAGCCAAGCTTCCATAATCAGAATAATAAAAAGTAAAAGAACCTGTTAAAACTCGCTAAAACGGAACATGCACCAGGCACAATAAAATTGATATTAAAATTAAAGCCGGCCGGAGTGGCCGAGCAGTTCTAGGTGCTTCCGTCTGGGACCGCGCGACCGCTACGGTCGCAGGTTCGAATCCTGCCTCGGGCATGTATGTGTGTGATGTCCTTAGGGTCGTTAGGTTTAGGTAGTTCTAAGTTCTAGGGGACTGATGACCTCAGCTCTTAAATCCCATAGTGCTCAGAGCCATTTGAACCATTTTGAATAAAATTAAAACATACTAGAACAGCTGGAAATTACGATACATAGCGTGGTTAATATGGACACACTGAATGAAAGCTACCTGGTGATTCAAATAGTTTTTTCAAACATTTCACTGGTTTCTTTTAGTAACTACATTTTTAGCAATTGGCAGGATACCATCATTTCATAAGGTCCTTGGAGGATGTATACGTTATCTGTTTGTATAGACATCTCTGTGACTTCCTTGTTTACTTGCGCGTGAGCTCACTCGCGTTTCAGTGTCGTGTTTGGCTACGTGGTGTGTGGTATCAACGAAGACGCACGGGCAGTTTACGACGATAGGGGAGAGAGCCATGTGGTTAGATGTTTAACACCATAGGCTACACCATTTTCGACTCTTTTTAATATTTGACGACTATGTGGAGATGCACCTTGGAAGACACGGCTGCAACAAGGCAAGTAGTCACGATGTTTTAATTTTATTATCAATTTTATTGTGCCTGGTGCCTGTTCCATTTCAGCGAGTTTTAACAGGTTCTTTTACATTTTATTATTCTGATAATGGAAGCTTGACTTCCGAAACGCGTTAATCTTAGTGTTTTACAACATGAACAAGTAGTTGAGCCGATATATTCTTTAACAAGAGCCGGTCAGTTTAATGGAGGAGTGTAGTTTGAGAGAAGAAACAGTGGAAAGAGACCAATGTTCGAATTCAGCAGTGAAGCTCAAATGTCTCTTGGCTGCGGTAGATATCCAAAATCGAAGGGGCTTGCACAAGTTAGGCTAGTGTCGAGAGTTGGGTCTAGTGCAGCAGGGGATACAACCCGTCGGCTTTGGACAATGACGTCAAAAGTCGCCAGATAGCAGTTTACCATTTTCGCTTTTGCTGTTATGTTTGAGTTACGTTTTTTTACTGATTGCTTAATAAAGTAGATCTGTTTATTCTATCTCGTGAGATTTTTTTTTAAAAGCCAAAAAACACTTATCAGCCACTGAAGGGAGCTACAACACTAAGAAGAATCGCTTCTCGATTGGCGACTTGTGACGTCAATGTCCAAAGCCGACGGGTTGTATCCCCTGCTACACTAGTCCCTGAGAGTTACATCTAACCAATCTTCGGACTAATGAGCATAGTAGGTAGCAAGAAGTCTGGCGCATAGAATAAAACAGAAATGTAAAAACATTTTTTACATTGAAATTGAAATATGAAGCTTAATTCTACTGATAAATCTCCTAGTGTCATCCTACACTCGTACTATGGTTAAGGGGGGGTAGGACGCCAAACGGACAGACTTGGAGCAGGAGAGGCACCACAGGACTTTTTTTTCTACTATCTATACTTGTACAAATAAATTCATAAAACTTTGTCAGAATGACCAGGAAGGATTCAGGATTCACACTCACAGCAGTGGAAGTGCAAAAACATAACAAAATAAATTCTTTTTAGATATGAAATTTCGTCCTTTTTTTCACTTACTGTTAGCTGCATTTGTTTCTATAGGTACATTCTCCTTCACAAGTAAGACAGATTCTTTGATGAATTTTGCACAGCATGCAAACCATACTTACAGGTGTATGAAATTCTAGAGTTTTCCAAATCTATTAAAAAGTATGGTAAAAATTGAGTTAATTAACTACAAAATTAGATTTTTTTCTAAACATAAAGTGTAAAACGTAATAGCTCATTAATTTATTCATAAATTAAATAGCTTCTAGCGTTTCAGACTCCTGTAAGTTTGGTTTATATGCTGTGCAAAATTCATCTAACAGTCTCTCTTACTTATGAAGCAAAGTGTACGTATAGCAACAAATGCAGCCAATAGTAAGTGGAAAAAATGATCAAATTTCACATGTAAAAAAAATTATTTTGTAATGTTTTTGAACTTCCACTGCTATGAGTGTGAATCCTGAATCCTTCTCGGTCATGCTGACAAAGGTTTATGAATTTATTTGTAAAAGTATAGACAGTGAAAATTAAAATGTTCTGTGGTGCCTCTCCTGCTCCAAGGCGGCCCGTTGGATGTCCTACTCCTACCGTGCAGTGGCGAACCCGGGAGTGGCCGCCCCCGCAGGCAGCTGCAGTCCTCCGTGCCGCTGTCGCTGGTCCCCATAAATCCGCGCTGTCAGGCGGCAACCGTGCCCGCTACTCCCCCGCACTTCCCTCGCCGCCCCCGCACACTTTGGTGGCTGCTGGGGCGCATCCGACGCCGGTGTCACCGCCGCGCCCTCTGGGGTGTGAACTTCCCTCTTCCGCCGAGTGGATAAAAAATACACGTACGTATATAAATATATCTGCGCTGCAGCCAAAGCGTCTGTGGATGGTCTGGTGGGGGCGCTCTTTTACGAGCCAGTTCTGGGGGCTTTCCGTCAAGGTTTCCTTTCTGATACCGTAATCCGTTTCGCCGCGAGAAAAATACCAGCCCACCTCTGGCTGCTTTCCAGCGCGTTTCACTTCTCGTAGGCGAGCTTCACCGGAGCTGATGAAATGCTAGTGGTTGTGAGCGCCTCGTGTGACGGATTACCAATCCCCGCTGTCTTTCGTACGTCAAATGGTCCGAGTGCATCAGAGATAAATTGTCGAGTCATTTGAAAGTAATGGTCAGTCAGTGTTCGGGACTTCTGTAACATATCTCAGGCTTGTCGCAAAAACATAACCTCTCCAACTCGAAAATGGAAAAGATCTCCTGCATGAATTTTCCATACAAACACTAGTCAAGGAAAATGTTTGAAATCTGATGCAGAACGTAGAAGAATGAAAGGGGAAACTCCATTTCGGAAGTAATTTTCGCTAGTCATAATGCGTTTTCCTAAACAGCGTATCCCTAGACAAAAAAATGGTTCAAATGGCTCTGAGCACTATGGGACTCAACATCTTAGGTCATAAGTCCCCTAGAACTAAGAACTACTTACACCTAACTAACCTAAGGACATCACACACTCCCATGCCCGAGGCAGGATTCGAACCTGCGACCGTAGCAGCCGCGCGGTTCCGGACTGCAGCGCCAGAACCGCACGGCCACCGCGGCCGGCGTATCCCTAGACATTCCGAGGAATTTCCATGACAATGATCAGCTGAATTTTGTTACTGACCTCTAGTGCCAAAATCAGTTTTACTCTTGTGTGGATAAAACATTTGTTAAAACATTTGTTTCGTGCTACTAGTTGCGAGAACTCTTTCGCGGAGGACGCCCACGGCACGTTTTCCTACATCGTGAGCCGGCCCCGGTGGCCGAGAGGTTCTAGGAGCTTCAGTCCGGAGCCGCGCGACTGCAACGGTGGCAGGTTCGAATCCTAGATGTGTGTGATGTCCTTAGGTTAGTTAGTTTAAGTAGTTCTGTTCTAGGGGACTGATGACCTCCGATGTTAAGTCCCATAGTGCTCAGAGCCATTTGAACCAACCTACATTGTGAGTCTGACGCTTGTTTCTCTGGACTGACACACCTCTTGAGACTAAACTGTCATAATGAATATGTTGAACGAATGTCGTTTCATTCATCTCTGTCAAAGGGGTAGCCTTGATCATTACGAATTTTAACATCAACTTACTTTCAGTTGGTCGGGTTTTCGTTTAATCTGAATGTTTTACCGAAGCAGCGGTCGATTGACCCTTACATGAATTCTTCGATCAGTGTGTCGATGCCTCTCGGTGTCTGTCACACAAGTTTTACTAACCTATAAGAAAAAGTAATACACACAAGAATGCAAAAGCCGAAACTTCTCGGTAGAGGCGTTCGGTAAGGCTATTGGCTCCTATACATTATATCAAATACTTTTGTACACCACAGGTTTGCGGCTTAGTTCAACTAACCCTGGAAGACTGAGCAGTGTATCTCTGACAAGTTTTATGCTTGCATGACATAAATACAAGCAACCTGTGCAGAGTGAAAATCTCATTCTGGAAACATCCCCGAGGCTGTGGCTAAGCCACGTCCCCGCAATATCCTTTCTTTGAGGAGTGCTGGTCCTGCAAGGTTCGCAGGAGAGCTTCTGTAAAGTTTGGAAGGTAGGAGACGAGGTACTGGCCGAAGTGAAGCTTCGAGGACGGGGCGTGAGTCGTGCTTGGGTAGCTCAGATGGTAGAGCACTTGCCCGCGAAAGGCAAAGGTCCAGAGTTCGTTTCCCGGTCCGACACACAGTTTTAATCTGCAAGGAAGTTTCAACCTGTGTCTGTTTGTACAAGCAATTCAGTTGATTATGTTCCATAGTTTTGTGTTCAGACCTGAATACAAACATGTCTTTCCTTTAGTTTACTGGATATATGTCTGTATGTGAACGAATGAGTTAAATGGTTCAAATGGCTCTGAGCACTATGGGACTAGACATCTGTGGTCATCAGTCCGCTAGAACTTAGAACTACTTAAACCTAACTAACCTAAGGACATCACACACATCCATGCCCGAGGCAGGATTCGAACCTGCGACCGTAGCGGTCACTCGGTTCCAGACTGAAGCGCCTAGAGCCGCACGGCTACACCGGCCAGCTAACGAATGAGTATTTTTGTGTATATTTCGGGGTCTGTTCTGTAGCAGTAGTTGCGTGGAGTTTCATCTGCTGGAAGCAGAAGAGAAGATGATTGTCGCCTGCTTTCAGTAAAGGGTGATCAATCTAAAATCCCTCTCATATGAATTCAGAGGTCTATCCGTTATGCATGGGGGATCTTTATTCTGTGTTGGTGGCGGTAACGGCCCCGTTGTCAGTTCCATCTGTAATCCGGGTTACCGGGGTGCTTGGTTCAGAAAGGTACACTGCGTCTGGTCGCCGGTGAACATGGTCATGGGATTTAGTAAGTCATCTGATGGGTTACAATATGTCGTTAAGTGCATTTCTAGTTACCAAAGTATCGTTGATTAAATTTCCTTCGCGTTAGCTGAAGCGCCGTTTTTATTTTTCAGTTCGTTTTACGTTTTAATGTGCAATATGTTTGTTTTGGAGTTTATCAACGAGCACAACTTCCCTTGTTCCCTTGGAACAGCGGGGTAGAATAATCACCAGAGAAGGTGTCTAATGTGAGCTAGTAACTTAAAATATAGGGAATGTGGTGTGATTGGACCTACACGCGTGTTACTTTTCTTTTTCTGATTTTCTGTATGATTTCTGTGTCTGGTCCATACTCTTGTTTGAATTTCATGTACGTTAGGTGACGAGCCATGCGGACTGCTCGTATTTTGTAATCGTGTTTCTTGATTCGGTTTAAATCTCAGGTGTGCCGGCAGATGATACGAACTCTCAGGGTTTCTGTATTTTATGCGAATTTGTGAGAGCTGTCTAGTCCAGTAGGGGGCCACGTGCACCGTGAAATTGTTCCAAAGCATTCACTTTTGCAAGATCAGTTCCCTCATGTGTGGTTCGCGATCATTTGATCTTGTCGTGGTTTTAATCAACTTTCTCGTACTATTGGAGTTCCTCTTTTCTTAGAAACGTTTCAGTTTGCTTAAATATATATTGTGACTTGCCACGTGGAGAGATCGGCTCTTTGTTGTCGGGCATGATTTGTTATGCTTTGATAATGCTTTTGTAAATTATTCTAAACGGATCAGAAGTCTTTATGGGTGTGCGCATGCATTTAGTGGTGGTAAATTGTGTCTTGTTCTGTTCTGGCCTATGAGTGTAAGAGTGAATGTTTCCCGCAGTTTATCCTCTCGAACCCTCGCCCTCGTTACACCATGAAGTCCTTTATCTTATTGTATCACATCAATCCTTTAGTGTTCGTGAAAGTTAACCTACTGTGCCCTCTTCGCTTATTTACAATTGTTTAAGCGCCTTTATATTTTTAAAAACTGAGATTTGTATGTTCCTCTTATATATTCTCTGGGAAGGGCTGTAACCAGATAAATTCGTGAGCCCAATATGTTCAGCTGAAGAGGAATGATATTTCAAGTCTCTGTCATATCAATTATGTTCAACTTTCCCAAGTAATTTAAATGAAATTAATATTTCTCATTGGATTAATGAATCAACTGATTCCATTCAGTCATTCTTAATACTTAGGGAAGGGCTTACGAAGGGCTAGAGCTGGTGGTGACCCTCTTTTATTATCATTGTTTTCTCTCTAGTACTGGCTTAGCCACGGAAAATTACGGATGTTTACGAAGCTCGCACATGGTAATAAAAAGGCAGCAAACTTAGAAAATTAACTTAAGATCTGTTAGAGGACGATCAGTCTGATTTAGGAAAGGCCAAGGCTCCAGGAGGCACTTCTGACTTCGCACATTATAATGTAAGGAAGACAGAGAGGAAATCAAAACACGCTTATATGATTTATCGATCTAGAAAAAGCGTTACACATTGTGAAATGGTGCAAGATGTTCGAAATTCTGATAACAGGAGTAAGCTACAGGGAAAGAAGGGTGATAAAAAGTATGCTCAAGAATCAAGAGGTTTAAATAGGATTTGAAGATGAAGAAAAAAGTGCTCGGATTAAAAAAAATGGGCAAGACAGGTAAGCAGTCTGTAGCCCCTACTGCTCACGTCATAGATATAAGCTGCAATGACCGAGACAGCATAAATGTTCGAGAGTGGGACTTAAATTCGACGCGGAAAGATATCAATGGAAGACTTCCTAATGACGTTGCTATCCTAAGTGAAAAAGGAGAAGAATTAAGCTATTGCTGAATTCAATAAGTGGTATATGAGTTTCGAATATCGACTGAGAATAAACCGAAAAAAGACAAATGCAATGAAATGGCGAGAAACTTAAGATCTAATTGGTGGTCAGGAAGTAGACGAATTTGTGGAATTCTGCTATCTTCGAAGTAAAATAACCCGTGAAGGACGAAGCAAGAATAGCCTAGTAGAGGAAAAAACAACATTTCCTGTCAAGAGAAATGCACTGGTATAAAACACAAGCCAGATATTCAGAAAACAATTCTGAGAATATGAGTTTGGAGCACGGTATCTATGACAGCGAGTCATCGAGAGTGGGGAATCCGAAACTGAAGAGAATCGAAGCGTTTGAGATGTGATGCTAAGGAATAATGTAGAAAATCAGGAGGACTGATAGGGAATGATGAGGTCCTCTGCTGAAACGGTGAAAAACGGAACATAGTGAAAACGCTGACACGATGAAGGGACAGGATGGTAGCACACCTGTAAAGGCATCAACGAATAAACCCCATCTTACTATAGGGAGTTGTAGGAGGCAAAATCTGTGGGGGAGGACGGAGATTCGAATACATCCAGCATATAATTGAGGACGCACAGTGCAAGAGCTACTCTGAAATGAACAGGCTGGCACGGGAAAATCAAATCGTTCTTGTACAGAAAATTCCCTTGTAACCCAAATACGATGGAGAGCTGCTTCCTGTTGTGCAGTTGTTTTCAAATTACTTATTTACTCAATTAATTTCCCTTTCAGGGGTAGGGCATTCAGGCCTTCTCTAATATGTAAACTGTATAGCTAGCTCACATAGCAATTTGCACAGGAAACGAGCTGTACAACAGCCTTTTCAGTAGTTGCAGGGGCAACAGTCTGGATGATTGACTGATCAGGCCTTGTAACACTAACCAAAACGGCCATGCTGTGCTGGTACTGCGAACGGCTGAAAGCAAGGGGAAACTACGGCCGTAATTTTTCCCGAGGGCATGCAGCTTTCCTGTGTGGAGAAATGATGATGGTGTCCTCTTGGGTAAAATATTCCGTAGGTAAAATAGTCCCCCATTCGAATAGTCGGGCAAGGACTACTCAGCAGGACGTCGTTATCAGGAGAAAGAAAACTGGCGTTCTACGAATCGGAGCGTGGAATATCAGATCCCTTAATCGGGCAGGTAGGTTAGAAAATTTAAAAAGGGAAATGGATAGGTTAAAGATGGATATAGTCGGATTTAGGGAAGTTCGGTGGCAGGAGGAACGAGACTTTTGGTCAGGTGAATACAGGGTTATAAATTCAAAATCAAATAGAGGTAATGCAGGAGTAGGTTTAATAATGAATAAAACAACAGGAATGCGGGTAAGCTACTATAAAAAGCTCAGCGAACGCATTCTTGTGGCCAAAATAGACACGAATTCCACGCCTACAATAGTAGTACAAGTCTATATGCCAACTAGCTCTACAGATGACGAAGAAATTGAAGAAATGTACGATGAGATAAAATAAATTATTCAGATAGTGAAGGGAGACCAAAATTTAGTAGTCATGGGTGACTGGAATTCGACAGTAGGAAAAGGAAAACAAGGAAACGTAGTCGGTGAATATGGATTGGGGATCAGAAATGAAAGAGGAAACCAACTGGTTGAATTTTGCACAGAGAACAACTTAATTACAGCTAACACTTGGTTCAAGAATCATAAAAGCATCATGGAAGAAGCCTAGAGATACTCACACGTTTCAAATAGGTTATATAATGGTAAGACAAAGATTTAGCAACCAGGTTTTAAATTGTAAGACATTTCCAGGGGCAGATGTGGACTCTGACCACAATCTATTGGTTATGAACTATAGTTTAAAACTGAAGAAACTGCATAAATGTGGGACTTTAAGGAGATGGGACATGGATAAACTGACTTAATCAGAGGTTGGACAGAGTTTCAGGGAGAGCATAAGGGAACAATTGACAAGAACGGGGGAAGAAATGCAGTAGAAGTAGAATGGGTAGTTCTGAGAGATGGAGTAGTGAAGGCAGCAGAGGATCAAGTAAGTAAAAAGACCCGGGCTAGTAGAACTCCTTGGGTGACTGAAGATATATTGAATTTAATTGACGAAAGGAGAAAATATAAAAATGCAGTAAATGAAGCAGGCAAAAAGGACTACAAACGTCCCAAAAATGAGATCGACAGGAAGTGCAAAATGGCTAAGCACGGATGGCTAGAGGATAAATGTAAGGATGTAGAGGCTTATCTCACTGGGGATAAGATAGATACTGCCAACAGGAATATTAAAGAGACCTTTGGAGAAAAGAGAACCACTTGAATGAATATCAAGAGCTCAAATGGAAACCCAGTTCTAAGCAAAGAAGGGAAAGCAGAAAGCTGGAAGGAGTATAAAGAGGGTCTATACAAGGGCGATGTACTTGAGGGCATTGTTATAGAAATGGAAGAGGATGTAAATGAAAATGAAATGGGAGATATGATACTGCGTGAAGAGTTTGATACAGCACTGAAAGTCCTAAGTCGAAACAAAGCCCCAGGTGTAGACAGCATTCCATTAGAACTACTGACAGCCTTGGGAGAGCCAGTCCTGACTAAACTCTAACATCTGGTGAGCAAAATGTATGAGACATGCAAAATACCCTCAGACTTCAAGAAGAATACAATAATTCCAATCCCAAAGAAAGAAGGCGTTGACAGATGTGAAAGTTACCGAACAATCAGTTTAATAAGTCACGGCTGCAAAATACTAACGCAAATTCCTTAGAGACGAATGAAGAACTGGTAGAAGCCGACCTCGGGGAAGATCAGTTTGGATTTCGTAGAAATATTGGAACACGTGAGGCAATACTGAACCTACGACTTATTTTAGAAGCTAGATTAAGAAAAGACAAGCCTGCGTTTGGAGCATTTGTAGACTTAGAGAAAGCTTTTGACAATGTTGACTGGAATACTCTCTTTCAAATTTTGAAGGTGACAGGGGTAAAATATAGGTAGCGAAAGGCTATTTACAATTTGTACAGAAACCAGATGGCAGTTATAAGAGTCGAGTATATGAAAGGGAAGCAGTGGTTGAGAAGGGAGTGAGATAGGGTTGTAGCCTCTCCCTGCTGTTGTTCAAACTGTATATTGAGCAAGCAGTAAAGGAAACAAAAGAAAAATTCGGAGTAGGTATTAAAATCCATGGAGAAGAAATAAAAACTTTGAGGCTCGCCGATGGCATTGTAATTCTGTCAGAGACAGCAAAGGACCAGGAATAGCAGCTGAACGGAATGGATAGTGTCTTGAAAGGCGGGTATTAGATGAACATCAACAAAAGCAAAATGAGGATAATGGAATGTAGTTGAATTAAGTCGGGTGATGCTGAGGGAATTAGATTAGGAAATGCGACACTTAAAGTAGTACAGACGTTTTGCTATTTGGGGAGCAAAATAACTGATGATGGTCGAAGTAGAGAGGATATTAGATGCAGACTGGCAATGTCAAGGAAAGCGTTTGTTAAGAAAAAAAAATTGTGAACATTGAATTCAGATTTAAGTGTTGGGAAGTCGTTTCTGAAAGTATTTGTATGGAGTGTAGTCTTGAATGGAAGTGATAGATGGACGATAAATAGTTTGGACAAGAAGAGAATAGAAGCTTTCGGAATATGGTGCTACAGAAGAATGCTGAAGATCAGATGGGTAGATCACATAACTAATGAGGAGGTATTGAATAGAATTGGGGCGAAGTGGAGTTTGTGGCACAACTTGACATGAAGAAGGGACTGGTTGGTAGGAGATGTTCTGAGGCATCAAGGGATCACCAATTTAGTATTGGAAGGCAGTGTGGAGGGTAAAAATCATAGAGGGAGACCAAGGGATTAATACACTAAGCAGATTCAGAAGGATGTAGGCTGCAATACGTACTGGGAGATGAAGAAGCTTGCACAGGATAGAGTAGCATGGAGAGCTACATCAAGCCAGTCACAGGACTGAAGACCACAACAACAACAACACAGGAATTGCAGAATGAGATTTTCACTCTGCAGTGGAGCGTGCGCTGATATGAAACTCCCTGGCACATTAAAACTTTCTGCCGGACCGAGACTTTTCACGGGCAAGTGCTCTATCATCTGAGCTACCCAATCACGACTCAGAACCCCTCCTCACAGATTCAATTGTGCGAGTTCCTCGCGAAAGGCAACGGTCCCGAGTTCGAGTCTCTGTCCGGCAGACAGTTTTAATCTGCCAAAAGAATTTCAGAGGAAACGCAGTTATGCCAGTTTCCTTAACAATGAGTATTTTTTTTCATAACGTAACGTTCGTTTCAACTGTGTGTAACGATATACTAACAGGAATGCAGGACAGCAGTAGTGATGAAATCGTGTCGAAGAACATGTTGGCTTGTCTGGAGAAGACTTAGAGACAATAAAGTTGTCAGATTAAATTCGAGATGTAGAGATGGCGAAAACTGAAATGGCGTTGAAAATACGGCAGAGTTTCTGGTTCTCTGTTGGACAGGACGAAGAAAGGTGCGAGATACTGAGTGCTACGTTGCAGACATGGCAGTTGGTTAAGCATTAGTCTCCTGTTGAATACAAAGTAAATTTGGATCAGACGCAGGTTGTTCGGAATTTCGTCGCACAGAAGTACGGTTGAAATATAGCAGGAGATTGAAGAAAGTTTCGTATTACGTGTAAACACAGCCAAGCTACTTTACGAATGAGATCCCTACATGAGTTGCGGACATTCAAGTAGCATACTGAGGGGACAACAGTTGAATTTTCGCAATGCCAGAGGAAATGAAAGCAAAAAAAGTATTGTATGTGTGAAACTCAACTCAAATAAAAACTGTCTAAAACGATAACGAGATCTTTAACGTTATATCCATTACTGTTATTCATAAATGAATCTTTGCAATAATTGCAAAATTACGTGTTATAACCCTTACTAAGGAATAAATTATGCAGTGTTACCATCACAATCGGTATACGCGATATGTGACATGGGATTCGCAACGCATTTATTTTGCACTGAAAGTTAAGTAATTGTTTCAGGTTGGCTATTATGTTGCAAGCTCCTCTGATAGTTCATCTATACAAAATTTTGTAGTGTCTTTCTCTGTATTTTAGGCAAACATACAATGCAACATATCCTGGACTTCTATGTCATCGGAGGAATAACAATTGTCCACCTCTGTATGCTGTGACAAATTCATAGAAGAATCTGTCTTACTTATGAAGAAAAGTGTACTTCTAGCAACAAATGCTGCCATTAAAAAGTGAAATAAATGATGAAATTTCACATGTAAAGAAAACTATTTAGTTATGTTTTCGAACTTACACTACTATGAATGTGAATTCGGAATCCTTCCTGGTCATGCAGACAAAGTTTTATGAATTTATTTGTAACAGTATAGCTAGTGGAAATTAAAATGTCCTGTGGTGCCTCTCCTGCTCCAAGTCGGCCCGTTTGACGTCCTACCCCCCTCAAAGTATCGAAGGGAAACCACAGGGATGCTCTCTAACGATGGCACTATTATTATATGCTTCCAGTCTTTTTGTAACAAAACACTATTAGATGTCAACACTCAGGAAGAGTCAGAAACTGGCTTAAAATCAGCAACACCGTTTGACTAGTTTCCCAGATTCTAAGCGTCAAAACCACTGTCAGGAATTGTGTAGCTTTCAAGAACTGCACTTTCTCCAATTGAATTAACCAAGCAGTCGCAAAACGTCAGTCCCCATTTCGCTTGCAAGCCTATCATTTTCATGGTGTCTATTAAGTTCACTTATTGGTACTGTACCGGTTAATGTTATGGAATGACATTGAACAGCACTGAGAGCTTCGACAACGTGTTGCTCTGCTTACCAATTGTTCCTTTATAGCTTCGTATTTTTCAGGGGCCTGTTTCATTGCCACTTGGCGCGCAGAAATTACATTAAGGTGGAATATTCTCGCCGGGCCGAAATGCCGGGCGAAATCTTAGGAGGAGTGGTCCAGGCAGGAAGAGGGGGTCTAAATTTGGCTGAAGCAAAGGCGACATCCGAGAGGTCACTGAACTGTCGTTCCTGCCCTGGTGCTAACGCTGGACCAGTGCTTTTGTTCGCTAGATGGGCCGGTGTCCCTGCCTTCCTGTCACAGCAGGCCACAACGAGCTGGCGCCTCGTAAATCAGTTTACGGCAGCGGAGGAGAGTTCTGGACGTCTGGCGGAGTTTGCTGGCTGAATGGCCGGGCGCGTACTCTTCAAGTTCAGTACCTATAGCCATTGTGATTGTTCCCGTTCCAAATACAAATGCATCAGGCGCAGCAGGGTGGCTGTAAGACTGTGTACGCACACCTACTGAACTGCTGAGCGCCCAAAACTCTTGCATTCTGGCCGGAGAACAGACTGTGACCTCTGTTGACATAATGCGGTATCTAATTTTCGGCGGATGGCGACCCGATTAGAGTCTCGTTTGGTAGGAGAAATTTCCTGTGGTTTCTTTATGAGATTGATGAATATAAATTCTGTCGTCCACTATCACCTGTTTTGACCTTTGGCGGGCTCGACAAGTTGCAATCTTTGAGAAGCTATGCACGGAATGCAAGATCGGAATGCGAGATCCGATATTTTGGTGTGGACCGCCGGACGTGTGGATGGGTAGGTCGGAGTATTCAGATCTGGAAAGCCTAGCGATTCAGAGACGAGATACTAGTGACGGTTTCACTCACAGACCATTGTTGGAGACTGAGGTCAGCGGCCATGATCCCCAGAGTCCTCATTTACTCATCGGCGACCATGCGGTTTACTCACAACTGTATCAGGAGACGGCAATACACTGGCAGCTATTTATTAATTTATAATAAGGTCACAACTCACGACCATCTACCAGAGCCGGTTCAGAACAGTTAGAGATACTTAATGTGTTGCATAGGTATAAAACCAGTGGTTCTTGATCGAGATGAAGTATTAACGGGAATTCCGGTTCAGAAATCAAAATCAGTCACGGCAACACTGTCCCACAAATGGGAATCTTGCCAACTCTCATTATATTTATAATTCTTACTTATTTCATGCTCACACTGGAAAATATCGTTAATAATTCACCATCCTGTACTAAATATGTGTTGCACTGCTACTGTGGCGATCTGCATGTACGACACAATTCAATGAACATAGAGAAATATCAGTAAGGTCTAACTAAGCCACAAATGTTTCTGCAGAAATGAAGTGTGCTTGCCTGAGGTTACATCTATATACAGGGTGAGTCACCTAACATTACCGCTGGATATATTTCGTAAACCACATCAAATACTGACGAACAGATTCCACAGACCGAACGTGAGGAGAGGGGCTAGTGTAATTCTTTAATACAAACCATACAAAAATGCAGGGAAGTATGTTTTTTCACACAAACCTACGTTTTTTTAAATGGAACCAAGTTAATTTTGTTAGCACATCTGAACACACAAACAAATACGTAATCAGTGCCGTTTGTTGCATTGTAAAATGTTAATTACATCCGGAGATATTGCAACCTAAAATTGACGCTTGAGCACCACTCCTCCGCTGTTCGATCGTGTGTATCGGAGAGCACCGAATTACGTAGGGACCCAAAGGGAACGGTGATGGGCCTTAGGTACAGAAGAGACTGGAACAGCACATTACGTCCACATGCTAACACCTTTTTATTGGTCTTTTTCACTGACGCACGTGTACATTACCATGAGGGGTGAGGTAGATAGGAAAACACAATTTGTAAACAAGTTAATCTCAAGGCTAAGAGCACCAACACACATCAATGTAACACAGGATTCTGGTCGAGCGGCTTTTGGGTTGATGGTTGCATGAGAATGAACTTCTTTTTAAAATATCGTGTTTTCTAACACCCTATATCACGAAACAGAAATGACTCCCACGCCGAAAATTGGAAATAAAGAATATTTTGACAAAGAAAAATTCTTTCTTAAATTTGGAACAGAAAAAAAATAATAAAAAAAACTCCAGAAAACGTTTTTCATTCTGCAACGAAGTGTGTGCTGATATGAAACATTCTGGCTGACTAAAACTGCCCCAAATTAGTTCTAGTCTCACACAATTTTAACCTGTAGGAAGTTTCAATAAAAACTATTGTAAATAGATTCAAATATTCCTAAGCAATAGACACATGATATAACTAGCGGATTCTCATGAAAAAGCAAATATCACACTAACAGCCAACATTTGCCTTACAAGCATGCACCTTGAGTCAGAGTGCAGGGGAGAGTGGGGTAATTGCGAAGACTTAAGGGAGAATTGAAACACAACAAAGCCAGTTAAAGCTGCGAATATTATTTATTACTGAAACATGACTTACACGAATCAATCTTAAGTGCACATAATTAAAGTACATAAAATTCCATTACTGAATGAAATATTAAGAAGGAAACAAAACCTTGGTGTTTGGTATTGCCCCACTAATCGTGGGGTAATTACGCATTCACATGTTCTAATTATAAGAAAGTCGCAGATAAAACCTCCTTTTCTTTCACCTTGTTTTAATGTTAACATCTGCAAATGCTTGAAGGTTCTTCACGTTTTTCCTTATCGTGTTTTATTTCTTCTTTTCTTCTAGACTACCTTTCGTAGTGAACTCGTTATTATAGCTGAATGTAATTTTCTGTGATTGACTTTACGTTTCGCATGTGGCAGTTTGGGAACATTAGTCCTAACACTATCTTCGGGTGGAACCGATGTGTCGAAATCAGTTATAGGGGTCACGAGCCTCTGCTGCATACTTAATGTCGATACCAGGCTAATCTGTGTGTCTCAGGTGTCACTGCTGTTTGCACATTTGATGTCAATGATACCTATGTATCTGGTATCACTGATGTCACATCTATGAAATTTTCATCGAATTTAGTTTGTATCTATTGGCCAAATGCCAGCTGCTTGCAAACTGTTTGCTGCTTTCTCTATACTGCTATGAGACAAAAGGGTTCCATGAAACATTCAACAACTTGTTACTGTGCAAGTCGTTGGTCTACATTTGAAGACATCTACAAGTCGCGTTCTCTGTTGTATAAATGTGTCTGATTCTGTGGTTGCATAAGATATGATGTATTTGGTGGAAGGGATAACGATATTATTCCGCGCTAGTGACAAAAATGATAGCAGGCAACATAAACGTGTTTTAACTGACTGCCTAAAACAAGTATAATTGGTTCTGTAAGAGTTGGCTTAGTATAGGAGATGAAGTGGTGTAACCAATCTACGAACAGTTTTTCATTGATCCAGCACGAATCACTAACTGCTACTATCCTATCAGCGTTGCGTCCACGCAGTAACTCAACATTAATTCGCTTCCTCTTAAAAATAAAGAAAACGGAGGAACATAGTTTCCTGAAGCACTAATGCGGAAACAACTATTGGTATAGTACCCCTTTCACTATGTTTTGCCATATCCACTAGTTTTTGTCACGTTTGTGCTAAAATCCTTAAATTCCTTCGGACATTAGAAAGGCCTGTCTCGCCAACATTGTAAATCCGATTAGGATCAAACTGGCCATTTAGTCGGGCAGCAACAGAAGGCCAAGATGCAAGCAGCAACAGCGAAGCAACCGATTTGTTGACATATTACGTGTTCCTAACCAGGAGGAAATTGTATAGTTTATTGGTGCACTTTGGTAGTTTAATTTCTTGAGTTCCTGCGTGTTAATGTTTAAAGACGCAGTTCTCCCGTTTACGTTTGTGTCGGAAAGTAAACCAATTTTGGGAATTATTGCAAGTTCCTTATGAGGATCGAATTATTTAATCGCACCTGAGTGCTTTGGTAGTTCAGTTTTTCAATCCCTGCGAATTAATCTAATTTATTAGTCACCTCGAGTTTTCCTCCGTGCCTACAGTAGATTTTCGAAGCGCTTGTGGATTATCCTTTGTCTGTGTAGTATGGATTTCTGCAGTCTCTAGTACGGCTACGGACTGTGACTGCTGTGTGCGTATGCCTACGGAGTTGGTGACATTTCGCTCTCCCTTCCACACTGTCATGGCTTTGGTCACAAAGCTTGAAGCCGCAGTGGGCGGGAATCACTATCGTGGGCCGGCTGTTGGGATCCAACGGATGTACAGCACGTCTGAGTCCGCCGTTCGGTCCGCGCCGATGGCCAGTCCAGATACTGCTCGCACTGAGGTTGACCCCTTACCTCTGATCGAGTAGATGGTCGCCTCGGGTCATGCACAGCGACGAAAGAGATCCCAGGGGGCTTCACGTAAGGCCTCCCCGTTTAGTCAGACAATCAGGTTTCAGGTGCAGTCCGTGGCTGACACTGTCCCTCAGACAGCTGATGCAGTCCTTGTTTAGTCGTGCTTCAGAATAAACCTCTCAGTAAGCAAGATCAAGGCAATCACGGTAGGATTATAGGTATGTGGGAGCTACAGTGATATGTGCATTGGCTCAAATGACTCTGAGCACTATGGGACTTAACATCTTAGGTCATCAGTCCCCTAGATCTTAGAACTAATTAAACCTAACTAACCTAAGGACATCACACACATCCATGCCCGAGGCAGGATTCGAACCTGCGACCGTAGCAGTCCTACGGTTCCGGACTGCGCGCCTAGAACCGCGAGACCACCGCGGCCGGCGATAGGTGCATTATGGTGCCACTAAGGGACATGGCTACCAACGAGGGGAAGAACGCCAATCTGTACTTCGCATGCATACTTTGTGGAGCAATTCCAGATGTGTAACGGGTCCTGCCAGATGCCATGACGAGCAGAGGGTGCACCCAACTTCAGGTGGTGGCTCACGTCGGTACCAATGATGCTTATCCGCTTTGGATCGGATGAGATTCTCTCTGGTTTGGAGCGACTAGCAGAAGCGGTAAAGGCTAGCTGTCTTGCCTGCGAGATGAAAGATGAACTCACCATTTGTAACATAGTCGACAGGAGATATTGCGGTTCTCTGGTACGGAGCAGAGTGGAGGGTCTGAATTAGAGGCTCAGATGGTTCTACGACCATGTAGGCTGCAGATTCCTCGACTTGCACAAGAGACTTTTTGCTTTTCGGGTTCCGCTGAATAAGCAAGGAGTCCACTAAACCCAGAAGGCGGATACACGGGTACCATGGGTTGTGTGTCGTGGACTGGGCGTTTTTCTAGGCCAGAGTAAAGGGCCTCGGGAAAACACTAAACGGGCATCAGTCTCTAAAGGTTCAGATCGAACACAGGATGAACATAGATCCAGAAACCATCGGTATAACAGTTGTAAATTGTCGCAGCTGTGCAAGGAAAGTACTAGATCACGAAGCGCTAATAGAAAGCACTCATGCTCAAGCCGTTATAGGCATTGAAAGCTGGCAGAAAACAGAGATACGTTCATCCGAATTTTTTCCGCAGGAACAAGCTAAGCACAGTAGGCGCTGGCGTGTTTGTTGCTGTTAGATGTAGTTTATCTTCTAGTGAAATAGAAGTAGATACTTCCTGTATTTTAATATGGACAGGGGTAATTCTTAGCAACAGGAATAAAATAGTAATTAGATCCTTTTACCGACCGCCCAATTCTGATGATACAATTGCTGAGAGCTTCAAAGAAAGCTTGAGTTTCATTTCGAACATGTGCCCGACTCGTACAATTATAGTTGGTGGTGAATTTAATTTACCCTCGATATTTTGGCGTAAACACATGTATGAATCACGAGTCACGCATAAAACATCATCCGAAATCGTGGTAAACGTATTCTCTGAAAATTATTTCGAGCAGTCTGTTCATGAGCTGACGCAAATAGTAAAGGGTAGCGAAAACACACTTGACCTCTTAGCTAAAAACGAGTAGAAGAATTAGTAAACACAGGGCTGTCGTAGCGAGACTGACTACCGCAACCCCGAAATCCTCCGTGAACAAAACGTATACCTATTCAAAAAAGCGGATAAAAATTCACTTGATACCTTCTTGGGAGACAATCTCTGCACCTTCCAAATTAAACGTAACTATAGCCTACATGGTGCTGGAATTCAAAGAAATGGTATCGTCAGCAACTGAGAGATATATGGCAAATAAATTAACAAGCGACGGAGCTGATCACCCCTTGGTGCAAAATACGGGTGAGAACACTGCTGCTAAAACCATGAAAACAGCATGCCAAATTTAAACGAAGTCAAAATATCCAAGATTGGCGATCTCTTACAGAAGCTCAAAATTTAGCGCAGACATCAATAGGAGATGCTTATAATAGTTTCCACATCGAAATTTAGTCTCAAAACGTGGCAGAAAAACGAAAGAGATTCTGGTCTATTGTGAAGTATGCTAGTGGGAAGACACAGTCGACGCCTTCTCAGCAATGGAAATACTATCGACGTCAGTGCTGCTAAAGCAGAGGTACGAAACACAGCCTCCCGAAATTGCTTCAACAAAGGAGACGAACTAAATATTTCAGAAATCCAATCAAGAACAATGCCACCATGAGTAACTCACAAAGTACTTATCCTCTAAGTACTGGAGCAACTTAAATCGCTCAATAAAAGCATTTCTTCCGGTTCAGACTGTGTACCCGTTAGTTCCTTTTCATAGTATGTTGATACAATAGCTCCAGACAACACAAGTATGTACAACCACTCGCTAGACGGAAGATCCATACCCAAAGATTGGAAAGTTGCATAGGTAACACCAATATTCCAGAAAGGTAGTAGGTGTAATCCACTAAAGTAATTAACGCAATATGCGGGATTATTTTGGAATATATATTTTTTCGGAAAATTATGGACTGCCTCGAAGAGAAGGGTCCATTGATACGCAGTCGACACTGATTTAGAAAACATCGTTTTCTTTAAACATTACTAGCTCTGTACTCACATGATGTGATGAGTAATATTGACAACGGATTTCAGATTGATTCTATGTTTCTAGATTTCCAGAAGGCTTTTGACAGTGTACCACACAAGCGATATATAAGGACATTGCATGCTTACAGAATATCGTTTCAGTTATGTGACTGGATTTTACATTTCTTGCCAGAGAGCTCACAGTTCGTACAGAAGGAAATTCATCGAGTAAAACCGATTTCTACAAGGTAGTGTTATAGGGCCTCTGCTTTTCCTTCTGTAAATAAACGATTTAGGAGACAAACTGAGCAGCCGTCTTAGGTTGTTTGCAGATGATGCTGTCGTTTATCGTCTAGTAAAGTCATCAGAAGATCAAAACAAATTGCAGAACAATTTAGAAAAGATATCAGTATTGTGCAGAAATTTACAAACGGTTAAGAATGGCTCTGAGCACTATGGGACTTAACATCTGAGGTCATCAGTCCCCTAGAACTTAGAACTACTTAAATTTAACTAACCTAAGGACATCACACACATCCATACCCTAGGCAGGATTCGAACCTGCGACCGTAGTGGTCGCGCGGTTCCAGACTGAAGTGCCTAGAACCGTTCGGCCACATCGGCCGCCAGAAATTTACAACTGACCCAAAATAAAGAAAAGTATGAGGTAATCAAATGGACTGCTAAAAGAAATCCGTTAACTTCGGTTACACGATAAATCAGTCAAATCTAAAGGTCGTAAATTCAACTAAATACCTAGGAGTTATACATACTACTTAAACTGGAAAGAATAAATAGAAAATTTTGTTGGAAAGGCCAACCATAGATTGTTTTTTATTGTCAGACCTCTTAGAAAATGTAACAAATGTACTAAAGAGGTTGCCGGTATTGCCCTTGTCCATCTTCTTTTGGACTACCGCAGCGGAGTCTGGGATACTTACCAGGTAGGATTAACGGAGTACCCAGTGAAAGTTACAAGAAGAGCAACACGTTTTGTATCATCTCGAAATAGGGGAGAGAGGGTCTTGGACATGATACAGGATTTGGAGCGGACATCATTAACACAAAAGCGTTTTTCGATGCGGCGAAATTTTCTTATGAAATTTCAAACACCAGCCTTCTCCTCCGAATGCAAAAATATCTTGTTGATGCCGACGTAAAGAGGGAGAAACGATCATCATAATAAAATAAGGGAAATCAGAGCTCGCACGACCAAACATAGGTGTTCTTTTTCCATTCGCTATTCGAGAGCGGAATAATAGAGAATCGTTCTGAAGGTGGTTCTATGAACCCTCTTCCCGGCACTTAAGCGTGATTAATAGAGTATCAATGTAGATTTGGATGTAGATGCATTTTGTCTGCGAAGCGTGCTGGTTGTTGAAGTATAGTTTTACTTCCGTTTCATTTAAATCTGTAATCCTACTGCTGGAAGTGAACGCAAGTTTATGTTGCGATATATTAGGATGCTCTTTTAAAATCTCAGAACGTCTTTTCCTGCCCTGAGGAATGGTTTGTCAAGTTTATGGGTCAAATTATTTACTTCAGCTAATATGAAAGGTATTTGCCGTACCATCTCTGTCGTTTACTCATGAAATAGTTTACTGTGCTTTAAGATGTTTTTTTTCTATTTTCATTTCTAGTTCGTCTAAAAATATAGCTTTAAGTTCAGGTTTTGGTAGCTATGTCGTCTGATTTGTATTTGGTCTCCGTCTTTCGTTGGTAATTTTTTGGCATCTGAAAAAGATGTTATTAACTGGATATGAATACTTGCGAACTGTCGGCATCACCCCACTCAAAAAATCCGGCAATACCCATCACATACGGTAACGTACAACAATGTTCTTATTTGTTGTTAGAATCGTATGATGCACGCGGCGAGTACGAAGATACGATGTATAATTTGACGATAATTCTAAAAAACTATATAGCGTTTTATGTTATGCCTAAATATTATACAGTGTTTGAAGTTCACTAATACGTTATATGAAATAGTTGGAAAAATATGAAGTAAACGTACCTTTTATAGCGAGCGCAGCGTCAACTCACAGCTGTTTGTTATGCACTGTGTTCGAGCTCGACTCAGAATTGCGGCACTGCAAACATCTTCCATCCTTCTCTAACGTATCCAAATGTACGTGTACACCATTAATCTAATACCGTGATTCCCCACACTCCTCTGTATATAAGATTAGCAACTACCACAGAAAGAGACGCACTCTACCAGCATCCGCCTTCACTGATTACCCAACTAAAGCTGATAAAACGACTACACACAGGTACTCATTACACTGACAAAGGAAAGCAGCAGAACAAAGCTCAAAAGCTCGAAAGAGGAAAGGCCGCTGGACCAGATGGGATACCAGTTCGATTTTACGCAGAGTACGCGAAGGAACTTGCCCCCCTTCTTGCAGCGGTGTACCGTAGGTCTCTAGAAGAGCGTAGCGTTCCAAGGGATTGGAAAAGGGCACAGGTCATCCCCGTTTTCAAGAAGGGACGTCGAACAGATGTGCAGAACTATAGACCTATATCTCTAACGTCGATCAGTTGTAGAATTTTGGAACACGTATTATGTTAGAGTATAATGACATTTCTGGAGACTAGAAATCTACTCTGTAGGAATCAGCAAGGGTTTCGAAAAAGACGGTCGTGCGAAACCCAGCTCGCGCTATTTGTCCACGAGACTCAGAGGGCCATTGACACGGGTTCACAGGTAGATGCTGTGTTTTTTGACTTCCGCAAGGCGTTCGATACAGTTCCCCACAGTCGTTTAATGAACAAAGTAAGAGCATATGGACTATCAGACCAATTGTGTGATTGGATTGAAGAGTTCCTAGATAACAGAACGCAGCATGTCATTCTCAATGGAGAGAAGTCTTCCGAAGTAAGAGTGATTTCAGGTGTGCCGCAGGGTAGTGTCATAGGACCGTTGCTATTCACAATGTACATAAATGACCTTGTGGATGACATCGGAAGTTCACTGGGGCTTTTTGCAGATGATGCTGTGGTGTATCGAGAGGTTGTAACAATGGAAAATTGTACTGAAATCCAGGAGGATCTGCAGCGAATTGACGCATGGTACAGGGAATGGCAATTGAATCTCAATCGAGACAAGTATAATGTGCTGCGAATACGTAGAAATATAGATCCCTTATCATTTAGCTACAATATAGCAGGTCAGCAACTGGAAGCAGTTAATTCCATAAATTAGGTGGGAGTACGTATTAGGAGTGATTTAAAATGGAATGATCATATAAAGTTGATCGTCGGTGAAGCAGATGCCAGACTGAGATTCATTGGAAGAATCCTAAGGAAATGAAATCCGAAAACAAAGGAAGTAGGTTACAGTACGCTTGTTTGCCCACTGCTTGAATACTGCTCAGCAGCGTGGGATCCGTACCAGATAGGGTTGATAGAAGAGATAGAGAAGATCCAATGGAGAGCAGCGCGCTTCGTTACAGGATCATTTAGTAATCGCGAAAGCGTTACGGAGATGATAGATAAAATCCAGTGGAAGACTCTGCAGGAGAGACGCTCAGTAGCTCGGTACGGGCTTTTGTTAAAGTTTCGAGAACATACCTTCACCGAAGAGTCAAGCAGTATATTGCTCCCTCCTACGTATATCTCGCGAAGAGACCATGAGGATAAAATCAGAGAGATTAGAGCCCACACAGAAGCATACCGACAATCCTTCTTTCCACGAACGATACGAGACTGGAATAGAAGGGAGAACCGATAGAGGTACTCAGGGTACCCTCCGCCACACACCGTCAGGTGGCTTGCGGAGTATGGGTGTAGATGTAGATGTAGATGTACTTAAGGCTAAATATCACTAGTGAAGCACGAGCTCTGTGCGAATACAATAATAACAATCCACTAAAACATCACTTTAATGTACACCGCTGCTGCACCATGCTACGTAATATTTCACTTCAAACAATTTGTAATGACTTCCACACGTTTCGAAACACGCCACAGATACCACCTTGTTTCACCACATTAACTATCTCTTGTATAATAATTTACTTAGTCAAATATTATCACCTGGCTACAAATAGAACTGGCCACAAAAACAAATCACTTAGTGCTGCTTAGAATATTGTTGTAAGTAAACTAACCATGGCTGTTCCATGTCTCCGGCTGTGGACTTTCTTCGTCTACTGGGCAATGGAGACAGAACTTCCCACTCCCCAAGTAGATGGTAAGGTGTCAGAATAAATGAAGGTCAGATTTGCACCTTATATGAGAGTTTTATACATCGCAATGGGAAGGTGAATATGGTACCTAACTTAATTTGGCAGTAATGAGCAAATTTGCCTAGCAGTATGTAATACAAAAAGGGATGACATTCAATCAACAGTAATTAATACAGCGTTCCTATAATGCATGTTTGAGCAGAAGCTGAAACAAACAGTGAGAAACGTTTTAGTTTGGAATTCAGATGGAAAACGCAGAGGCAGGGCCTTGATACAGGGGGTACCATGGAAACCACTTAACGGGGTGCCCCAGGCGGAAAGTCAACTACCGACCAGGTGACTCAGATGGGGAGAGCGAGTATAATGGCCCATATGAGACAGGACAGGAAAGAAAGCTTTTAGAAAACTGCATTTCGGAATTCCAAATGGATATGAAACAGGACCAGTGACGCATTTTATATCACATGTCCAGCGAGTGGTACACACGTGAGAGGGTCAATGTACGCATTTAGGCATCTGGCATAGGCACAAAACGTCCGATTGGCGGAAACGCGCTAGGAAGGAGATAAGAGCCAAAGTTTCGAAACAATATAATGGTAGGGACCTGGCGATTGGTAGAGAGAGTTATCGCAAAATAAGATGAACGCTCCTATTGGTTGAAAAAAGCCGTGACGTGAAGAACGAAAGAACCCAGGTGGGGAGACAGTTCAACTCTGAATTAAGCAAGATGGAAATTTTCGTGGACTCTTCTCTGAACTGGTGTCAAGGACAGAGTGGAGCGCATAATACTCTGTATGACGCAGAGGAGTAATTTGTATGAACACTGGGTTCACATTGGCTGATGTCCAGCTAGAAATTAGCTGTAGCATCATTTAGCTCCAACTGCGGAGAAACTAACCATCCAATAGGTTAATTGTTCTTGCGAGAACTGAGAGGGCATTATAATATACTTGCTGCTCCAACCACGTGCGTGTATATCGCCACATTCTAAGACTATGGATGAGTACATGTTCTCTCGCATAACGAGAAGCATAGGGAAAGTTTATGCTGAAAAATTCAGCCGAGGTGTGATTAGTTTTACAGGAAGTTCAGCTGAAGAGGGCGGATTAGGAGACAACAGCTCATCGCAGCCTAATGTAAATACCGCTTGCATAAGCGTAAACTTGGTGGTTCACCAGATTGCATCCACTGCAAACTCGAGCGATCTTGGGTAATCTTTTGCTCAATTTGTCACATAACTATCCATCCACCGTTGACTTGATTGTCATCCTAAAAATAGTGCCGAACTTTGAACCGCAATCGGACGACGTACATATTACTGACCAACATCATAACATAAGAGTAGGAACAATTTTGTGAAGAAACTTCCAGTTAAACTTTAATATTGTCGTGTTTAGGAAACTTTAAACTTCTGGGAGTTAATATTTAATATTGTTGTGTTTGGGATTATTTCACTTTCTGATGGTGACAAGATGATTTATCCTGACAATTGTTTTTTGTTGTTACATTGAAAACTGCTTAAAAAACCTTTTTTTTGCTAATAATGCGACATTAAACATGTAATTTCAACTTAACATAGTTATCTTCAATCCTAGAATAAGTAAAGCACAAAATATTGCACCTTACGGATGATCTCCATGTACAGCATGCTCACAGTCTGAATAGTCCATTGTGGCGTTTCAAGCATGCTGCTTGGCTCCACGACACTCAGCCGTCCATTCTCTCTTGGTTGCTTGCAGGCCGTCAACAAACAGTTGCCTGCAGCACCATCCACAGGTGGCTGCGGCCACCTCCTTGGCTACCCACGCCAGTACAGGACACGTTTGGATGGCGTGCCAACCGTCGCCATACAACTTGTTAGCCACCGGAACAGTGGCCTCCAGTGTCTTCTAAGAACAACGTACTCTCCACCTTGTTGTTGGTATCTGCGTTCTGTGGCGATTCCTTGGCTGACACAAATAAGTGTGGTCAGTGCGTGATAAAGTCACCTGCGCCACGGTACAGGTTGTCAACCGCTACAGTGATCAGTGGCGCCAGTACAGTCAGTGTCGGCTGTTTGGCCGACTACTGCAGATCCCTACTGTATCTCCTTCTGTATCTTGTAGCCTCAAGAAAGCTGTCTGCTGTGCTGTTTATGTCCACACCCCACCAGACAGACAAACTGGCTAGACCCTGGTGCCATTCCTGAGCTGCCGCGTCCGACGGGGTGGGTGTGAACACGGCCACGAAATTCAAGTTCACACTGCGATACAGGGTGTTCTGATATTCCCATTACAAACTTCTAGGACTTATAGACATTACATTTTGAATAGGAACACATGTCCGGAAACGTACCGTTTCCATGCTACAGCCCTTTGAAAACGATTCGTGGGTAGATATGCAACAGGATAGATTGACAGATGTCATTTGATGTCTACCCTACCTCTTTGACATGGTTCAAGACTAGGGTTGTTAAAGGTGATAAGGAGTGTTGGAGGGGGTATTGATGTACTGTCACAATATTCTAGACGGCACTGGGAATAACATCCATTGCACGCATAGTTGCTCCTGTACTGATTGACAGTTTCTCTTCAACATGGTGCAGTGCAGCCTCAAATGGTTCAAATGGCTCTGAGCACTATGGAACTTAACTTCTGAGGTCATCAGTCCCCTAGAACTTAGAACTACTTAAACCTAACAAACCTAAGGACATCACACACACCCATGCCCGAGGCAGGATTGGAACCTGCGACCGTAGCGGTCTCGCGGTTCCAGACTGTAGCGCCTGTAACCGCTCGGCCAGTGCTGCCTCTTCCAATTCAGATGTGAGGAATCAACTTGAAGCATCAGTCGCTTCCTAATGGTGAAGGTACTCCATTCTGAAAGCCATTGTCTAATTTTGACGCAAAGTGTATGCCATCGAAAGGGAAGTTGTGCAGTGTTAAAGGTGACGAGAAGCTCTTCCACTACTGTGAGCTTCGTCATAGAGAAGGATCTGGTCCTTGTAAATTTCACAGAGAGGTTAATGAAGCTCCAACATGGTCAGAGAAGAAGCAGAGACGTCAAACTACATCAAAAAGTTAGACGTAAGCACCTTCCCTCCCTACAATAATAGATTGTAAGGGTGGAATCACCAGATTTTTGATAACAAATTGATATGAAATTGACAGGAAAATTAATGAAATTGATCAATTAATTAGCCCCAACCTCCCAATCCACCCCCAAACCCAAACTCACCCTGAGATGACCTCACGTGTCTTCTTTAGGTACCAGGTGGGCCACCTGCCCCCTCCCTTTCCCTCTCCATCACCATCCGTCGCCTACAATATTGGAAATATTATGGAATTTTGGCCGGAATTTTGGATCTTAGTGGGTATTTCTTTGTCTCACTCTCACTTGGGAGTTTATGGGAAATTAAAATTGTAGATTCGCTTTCCAGAATTCGATTCTGGGACTCGAATCCTGCTCCTTCTGGAGACAGAGCCCAACTGCCCTCCCCCTCCTTCCACCCAACAAATGGAGACGCAAGAGATGAAGGTTAGATTAGTGTACTTACTTATTTTGGTTGGTACGCTGAGGTACATACATAATTGATCATAAAGACCGGCCCCAATTACACATCAATATGCATACTGCTACACAAAGACTCCCTAAAATAGTAAATACAGCTCAAAAATTGATTATGGCATGCAAATAGTGTTATTATGCTAGAGAAAAAATCACTCAAAACAAATGGCAGGCACACGCAATCTCTACCCTTCACCTACATACGGGCGGGAGAAAGGTTGGAGTGGGAGGTAATATCTTAATTTTTTTTTTTTTTTTTTTGGCAAATATATTCAACCGATGAGATTCTAGTACCAGACAGAGAGGAGTTTAAGAAGTTTATTATCCATAAGTTTACCGTTAAGGACTATATTTATCACTGTTTGGTGTCGGAGTTCTCTACTGATACCTGCTCGACATTCATTTTGCAGCCCAGGTACTTAAAGCCGCTACATGCTAGAACTGATGGAAATTGTTTTACTACTTTAATTACATATCGAGATTGTCGTGAAAATAACAGCACTCGCAATCACAAAAAAATGGCTCTGAACACTATGGGATTTAACATCGGAGGTCATCAGTCCCCTAGAACTTAGAACTGCTTAAACCTAACTAACCTAAAGAAATCACACACATCCATGCCCGAGGCAGGATTCGATCCCGCGACCGTAGCAGTCGCGCGGTTCCGGACTGAAGCGCCTAGACCCGCTCGGCCACGCCAGCCGGCAGCCCTCGTAATCAACAGGTCACAGTGCGAGACATGCATTGTGGAGAACGGTCATCCCAAAAGACTGGAGAGGGAGCGGTACTTGAAAGTGTCTCCTCCCTAATGTGCGACCACAAACTGCCTAAATTACGACTTTTACCTCCAATCATCCCTTCTCCACTCTCCCTTCCTCCACCTATGGTGGGGACACAGGCCTTTCAAACAGTCAACCGCTATTGATATCTCGTGGGGTTTTTCTGCAGGATACCCCACTTCTGCCGTCAGACAAGCGGCACCCCGACCACCTTGAGGTCTTGGTCCTCTGCCAGCACAAAAGCATGTAAAGCCAGTTACACAATAGGAGATAAATGGGGCGCACACCGAGTGCAACTTGTTTGTTTCTAAGAAATTTTGCAGCCGACCACCACTGTACATGCTGCCCCCTGATTCGTTGTCAGTGCCCACAGTTCTGAGGGGAAAAATTTCACTATAACGACTATATTTAACATCACCACATCTCTTACAATCGACTACCTACTAAAAAGGAAAACACAATTGTGATGATAATAAATGTCCTATTTCCACGAAAATAGATGCAGTCCACTTTATATTAGTTTTATGAGCAGATTCTAGGCAGTTTTTATGTTTGAGTGCAGTATAAAATTCGCATCCCAATATTTTTGCGACACCAAACTAAATGAAACGCCGCCTATTAGAGACGACAAAAATTCAGAGTTCGTGCTATACACCACCTATACACATAACCTGTGTAAAATTGGGAAGAAAAACTTCCACTGTTTTACGGCAAAGCTACCGATCACCGCAGAGTGTCCTTGTTATTTCATTGACGTAAAGAAAAAGCGAGAATTTATACTCAGAAGAAAAAACATCTGTATTAAGTAATTTCTTTCAGCTTGATAGACAAAATACATGGCCGGACATGTGTCTGTAAAGAAAGTAACATGAACAATCATTTTACTTTTGACAACAACAATTTACAATTTAAGAGGATGTTTTGTTTTGTACACTATGCCAAGTCCTGTTTTACCCGTGTGAAACTATATCACACCAGTGTTTACGAAACCATTGTAATAGAACCTCCTGTTGGATTTCACCATACCTTTCACTTCGATTACACTGAAAGCAGCAGATTCTTGTGTTCTAGTTTTGTAAGAATTTTGATCATCACAGCCTGCTTAATACGATCTGTTCGCTTGTCAGAAAAGTACTATCAATCCTTGGTTCCACAAGAAACTATACTTCAAGTTTTGTCTAATTTATAATTGGTGGTTATGAAGTTCAAAGGACACAGAACTTGCGGTAACACGTATTTTTATACATGAAATTGAGATGATAATAATAAAAACAGTTCTGACTCCATCAGAGTAGATACAGTCTATTTCTATTTCTTTTATGAGCAAAATCGGTGTAGTTTCGAGAGAACATTCTGCATCCATACTTCAGCCAGTTGTGCCACTCCTTGTAATAGAACCTCCTGTAAGATTTTACTGTCACTTTTCCGATATAACAAAAAGTAAATACCACCTGATTGTTGACATAGAGCATATTACACCTACATGTATAACTCCATTGGAGCAGGAAGCCTGTGCTTGAAGTCGCTTGCACAGGTCTGTATAAAGTTTCGTCGACTGTACTGGAAGAAAACCATATCCAATAGACTACCAATCACAAAGAGGGTTCCTGTTTTGTTCCTTCATAAGCAGTTTAAGAAATAGGTTTATCAGCTGTAACACATCCAAGCAGTGTATGACTACAGCATTGCACACAACCATTCACTTTGTTTCTCTATCATGACTTCAAGGTCTGTATCAGGTGCTAAATCATCATAACTTGTTTTGATCCATTGACTCTCACAGAAAGCTGAACATCATATGGTATAAACTAAGCAGATACCACAACACACAGGTTGGATAGAAGATAGAGGAAATATTGTCAGTGACAAAAATATGGAAGACATCGCAACGTATGGAAACTGGAAGAGTTTGTGGCATTGTAGGGTGTTTCTAGCAGCTATCCAAAGATGATGACCTGCACAGTTAATCTCATCTTCCACAGCAATGACTTATGGAGGTATCAGTGTTATGTACATGATTACTGTTTTGGTGTTGACCTTCACTGGAAGGCGTTGTTCACAAAACATGTGAGGCAGTACCGATTAAACGAGTACTCTTATCTTACTGATGAACTGAAAATACATGTGGAGGGTACCGCCACATATATAAATATGAAAAGTCTGCAGCAACAAGGAATACTTCCAAACAACTGTCTGAAGCTGATGACCTCTACGCTTAATCCCATGTTTTACTGTGACAAGTTTTCCACCACGGCTCTCTACATCTCTTCCAAGTGGTGACAGTTAGTCGTTATGTGGTAATCAACAACGTATGAGTCAATGGATGGGATGGTATAGACAACGTTCATATGGGGCGATGCAACGTGGGTGATAGTACGATCGATTTTACCAAGTTTATCAGTTGGTCTGTAATTTCAGTGCCTGTCAATGACACAGCAGAATGATTCCCACTTTCTGCGTTACCACTAAAACACCCCTCCACTACTTTGCAGGTATACATTATATTGTGAACGCATATTGATGACTGTGCAGCACATCCTTTCATCCATAAAGACTAAAGCATATCAGACATCGTCCTATGCTTATGCAATTAGGCTATCTACGTAACTCCAGCGCATCGATAATGGAGCAGAATTCAAGATTATAAATTGCCATCTTCCCTATGTGGATGTGTGTCACTGATTATCAGAGCATTCATAGAAAAAATTCGGAGGCTGACAGATCGTTCCACATTGTCCTTGAACAATCCTCCCTGCAACACCAATCTTACCCACGGCCCCAATCTAAATGCACAATATCTCTCCAGATGCGTTCCTTTCAAAGACGGCACAACCTCTTCACAGTGTATAGTAGACAAGAGAGTGCTGAAATGATGTAACAGATAAGAAGCAACGCTTGTTTTATACATGATGGAGCTCGAAATGGATGGAGTTTGAAACATTTCACGTAAATCAATGTTACTATCAATTCTGAAGCATTATTCTACCGTCTGTAGTCAGTTTCAGGAAGGTACCGGCGTGAGAGAAACGACTGTGCACTACAGGGTTATTACAAATGATTGAAGCGATTTCTTAAATTCACTGTAGCTCCATTCATTGACATATGGTCACGACACACTACAGATACGTAGAAAAACTCATAAAGTTTTGTTCGGCTGAAGCCGCACTTCAGGTTTCTGCCGCCAGAGCGCTCGAGAGCGCAGTGAGACAAAATGGCGACAGGAGCCGAGAAAGCGTATGTCGTGATTCAAATGCACTCACATCAGTCAGTCATAACAGTGCAATGACACTTCAGGACGAAGTTCAGCAAAGATCTACCAACTGCTAACTCCATTCGGCGATGGTATGCGCAGTTTAAAGCTTTTGGATGCCTCTGTAAGGGGAAATCAACGGGTCGGCCTACAGTGAGCGAAGGAACGGTTGAACGCGTGCGGGCAAGTTTCACGCGTAGCCCGCGGAAGTCGACGAATAAAGCAAGCAGGGCGCTAAACGTACCACAGCCGGCGGTTTGGAAAATCTTACGAAAAAGGCTAAAGCAGAAGCCGTACCGTTTACAATTGCTACAAGCCCTGACACCCGATGACAAAGTCAAACGCTTTGAATTTTCGGCGCGGTTGCAACGGCTCATGGAAGAGGATGCGTTCAGTGTGAAACTTGTTGTCAGTGATGAAGCAAAATTTTTTCTTATTGGTGAAGTGAACAGACACAATGTGCGAATCTGGGCGGTAGAGAATCCTCACGCATTCGTGCAGCAAATTCGCAATTCACCAAAAGTTAACGTGTTTTGTGCAACCTCACGGCTTAAAGTTTACGGCCCCTTTTTCTTCTGCGAAAAAAACCTTACAGGACACGTGTATCTGGACATGCTGGAAGATTGGCTCATGCCGCAACTGGAGACCGACAGCGCCGACTTCATCTTACAACAGGATGGTGCTCCACCGAACTTCCATCACGATGTTCAGCATTTCTTAAACAGGAGATTGGAAAACCGATGGATCGGTCGCGGTGGAGATCATGATCAGCAATTCATGTCATGGCCTCCACGCTCTCCCGACTTAACCCCATGCGATTTCTTTCTGTGGGGTTATGTGAAAGATTGTGTTTAAACCTCCTCTACCAAGAAATGTGCCAGAACTGCAAGCTCGCATCAACGATGCTTTCGAACTCATTGATGGGGAAATGCTGCGCCGAGTGTGGGAGGAACTTGATTATCGGCTTGATGTCTGCCGAATCACTAAAGGGGCACATATCGAACATTTGTGAATGCCTAATAAAACTTTTTGAGTTTTTGTATGTATGTGCAAAGCATTGTGAAAATATCTCAAATAATAAAGTTATTGTAGAGCTGTGAAATCGCTTCAATCATTTGTAATAACCCTGTATAAACACACGCTCCTATAGTTATATGGTCGTCCACATAAAAATGCTATACTGTTAAGGTCTTATGGTTCCTGAAGTATTAGTTGTAAGGAATCCCATGCTCCTAATACTCTAATGCAGAATATATCTGTCCCACATCAGACATTCCATCATCCCACAAGTTTCCTACCTCAATCACTACTCAATGACAAACTTTAAAATGATAAAAGTTCTTCCTTCTACACTATTCCGGTGTCCTAGGATGGCACTGTCAGTGTATATCTACTGCTCTAGCAGCTTATAAACCAACTAGAATGAGAGGCGGCTATTCTGCCACTTCGGAAATTAATGGATTCTATATGTCTTTTCAAGTGGGAATGTGCATACCCACAATCACACTTTCCACGTCAGTTGCGCTTATCATTAATAGTAATAGTAGTGTCAGTTTTGATGAATGTGGCTATATCTCACTACGAAAGAGATAGATGAAAAACTGACATGAATAATTTCGATAGCTGGTACATTGAGTTACCACCCACGCCCTGCTTTACGAAAATGAGCAAGAAGAAGCAGCAACATCTTACAAAAGAGTAAACACGATCAGTAGCCAGAGGAGAAGTAACAGTCTTATTGCTGTTTACAGTGTCTTCAATACAGCTCTGGTAGCATTCCTCTTGCACAAGGCAGTCCTGGTGTGATATTAGGTAGGTTTGCTCATCTGTAGGATAATACAGCAATTTCGTCCTAACATCACAGCTTTCAAGTACACGGCCCGCCCCCCGCTCCCCCCCTCTCTCACTCTATTAAATGTGATGTGACATTGGTCCACTCTCCTACAGAACACTCTAGGGAATGGTTTAAGTCTGATAACTGCATTGATTCTTCTCCTAAATACTTAAGGAAAAACATTGTTTGTGAGAACCTAACATAATTCAGTAATAACTGTATTCGACTGCATATGTGTGTGTAGTTATGGATTGGGATGCACATGCAACTGATGCAGGAACTTTGTGTGAGGGTACACACATTTCCGACTTAAAAAGACATATAGAGTCCATTCATTTCATAAGAGACAGAACAGCAGTCCCCCGACTTCATTCTTGTTGGTTTATAAGCTGCTGGAGCAGTGGATATACACTAATGGTACCTTCCTAGGAACTCAGAATCGTGTACAAGGAAGTAGTTTTATCACTTTAGATATGTCACTCTAGTGAATGGGATAGAAAGCTTGTGGGGTGGTTGTATGACTGATGTTGGTCAAATATATCCTGCGTTAGAGTATAAATACTGTTGCAGTTTACATGACTAATTCTTTGAGAACCAGAAAGCTTTAACAATGTAGCAGTTTTATGTGGAGAACCTTGTAACCAACCTGCCAGGGTAGCCGAGGGTGCTAACGCGTTGCTTCCTGGACTCGGGTAGGCGTGCTGGCCCCAGATCGAATCCGCCCAGCGGATTAACAATGAGGGCCTATGTGGCTTTTAGGCGGTATTCCACATCCTGCTAGATGAATACCGGGTTGGTCCCCACGTTTTGCCTCAGTTACACGCGTCGCAGACATTTGAAACACGTTCACACTGTTTCACGATTTACGCTAGATGTACAGAGATGGGGTACCTTGATTCCATCCCTGGGGTTACGGGGTGGCGGCAGAAAGGGCATCCGGCCATTCCAAAAGCTAACCTTTCCAAATCCGTTGTAACCACGCTGACCCTGCGATCGCTGTGGGACTATGGCGTTAGCGAAAGAAAGAAAGGAAGAACCATGTAACCATCGGAGTGTGTGTTTGTGCTCTATAGTAATTTCTATCATGGCGGTACCATGCTGGTACTAATTCCAAACAGTGATCTAATACTATCAGAATGGATAGTACTATTGATTTG
Source organism: Schistocerca serialis cubense (assembly GCF_023864345.2). Classification (NCBI taxonomy): domain Eukaryota; kingdom Metazoa; phylum Arthropoda; class Insecta; order Orthoptera; family Acrididae; genus Schistocerca; species Schistocerca serialis. The sequence goes on along the minus strand of NC_064643.1, from coordinate 735,284,996 downwards.
CAAGATATGTTTCAAACTGCATCCATTTGGAGCTTCATCATGTATAGACCACACGTTTTCTCTTAAACATCAGTTATATCACTATAACACTCTCATGTCTTCTATACATCGATAAGAAGTGGTATCCTCCACGACACGCACGCATCTGCTAGCTAACAAACATGTTTTCTAACAGCTGTAATATGGAAATGGTACTTTGTCAGACATGGGTTCCTACTCGGAATGTTAGGTTCTCACTCCTTTATACCAGCCCTTGACGTCTGTAAGGGAAATTCCGAACACCTTGTATATCATTGCCCAGTTGAGATACTAGGTGTAGTAACCCCTTGGAGTTAGTCTGCAGCGTCGCATCCTGGAAATTTCTTTAACTTCTGATTATCTTCAGCTTCCCATTGGCAATTGAATCCACCATTTTTTTTTGCAAGTCTCTTTCGCATTTGGCTGTTGTCTTTCCCCATTCTTTATTTTTTAATTTTTTTTATTTATCTTTTTTTGAATACTGGTTATTTGGACTTCTATTTGGTGTTTGTTGTGATCATCTGTCATTCTTTCTTCGAGCAACATGACCGGTCAACTACCATTCTATGTAAGTACATTTCGTATTGTGATACTGACAATTGTTGTTCTTCTGATACTTATATTGCCTCCTTTCTGTATTTCTTAGAGCAGGCCAACACTAATCTTTTCACACCTATTTCAGCTACTGTGAGGTCTCTACCAAAGTACTTATTTAACGTTCAGGTCCCACATCCAGAAGTTACTGTGGGTGTTATACGTTGGTCAAAAATGCTCAGCCGATATCTTATAGTACAAAAATTTCCGTAAGCTTGTCAGCCTAATTTAATACGTCCATATATTTCTGTTTTAAGTCTCCTTTCTCTTTTACAAGCTTACCGAGATAGAAATATTCAGTGACTCTTTCCAGCTGTGTACTTCCAACACCTATATTTCAGTTCGGTGACTTTCCATTTATCATGACGTCGGTGTTGTCATAGATCGTTTTCAGACCAACATCAGAAAGACCTCCATGTTCGCTGACTAATATTTGAAGTTCTGTATACTATTTTGTAATACTAGAGCAGAACGTCATTACCAGATCTCATGTTATTCATTCTCTTCACCCATATATACAAGCAGTATTTCTCCACAGATACTGAAACACGAAAGCAGTGTGATACCGAGTATGCAACGCGGAACCTGCCAGGGGAAGTATGCCACTTGCCGACTGGGGCGAAAGAAAACGAGGTAGAATGTTTTTTATTCCAGGCTTTGATCACAATATCACTTCGCCGGCCGGGGTGGCCGAGCGCTTCTAGGAGCTACAGTCTTGTACCGTGCTACCGCTATGGTCGCAGGTTCGAATGCTGCCTCGAACATGGATGTGTGTGATATCCTTAGTTTAGTTAGGTTTAAGTAGTTCTAAGTTCTAGGGGACTTATGACCTCAGAAGTTAAGTCCCATAGTGCTCAGAGCCATTTGAACCACAATATCACTTCTTTTGGTGATAACCGGTTACAGTCCGTAATGACAATCGTCAGATATTTTCTACACAATGTCATCGTCAAAAGAAGTGATATTGTGATCAGAGACTGCAATAAAAGACATTTGACAGTATTGGATCACTGTTTGTACACTCGACAATGTCGCAGCTGGTAAAACGAGCTACAATAGATCCAGCGAACTCTCATGAATTGTAGCAGAACATTAGGTCACGTATGGAATTTAAACGTTATGGAGCAATGTAACATTCGCTATAAGGAAACGTGTGATTCTCACAAACATCGATTATGCGAAATTTGACTCACGTTCTTTACACGGTACATATAGGGCGATTCCAAATGATTAAAGGGATTAGAAATGGTTATACAGGACAACAGTACATCACCAAGAAGTACAGAGAATATCAAAGAAAGTTCAAAGCGTTTTTAAATACGTCATAGGTAATTTATATGAGTCCCCTCGGTCACGTAAACCACATGTAATCGATAAACCGTTCTGCATCACACATTAGGAAGCATAGGTAGCACCACAAACAAGAAGTTATTAAGCTACACAATCCGATTGTGCAATTGTCTCTATCAAAGGAAGCACATACGCAATATTCTTCTCATCACCTCATAAGAATAAATCAATGGGTGGCAGGTCCAGACATGAAAGTGACCAATAGCAAATATTCAATATGATCCTCCAACTATTTGGATGATATTCTCGACCACCTTACAGTCTTATGCCGTTAGAATTTCTTACGAAGCGTATCGGCATTTCTACCTGATGTTCTTTGAACGAAACCGACTGCAAAATATGAAATGTGTCCGAAAAACAATGGTGCTTCATTTTAATGTTAGGGTTGGAAGATGTTGATTTATAAGGTATAAACCTTAAATGAAGGTAGGCAGATCAGAATTTAACGTAGCGTTATCGGCGCGGTCATTATTGACAAATTACATGCTCGGATTACGAAAGGATGGGGAAGGAAACCGGCTGTGTCATTATCAAAGGAACCATCCTAGGAACGATTTAGGGAAACCACGAGAAACCCCAAACTCGATGGCCAGAAGATGATTTCAACCGTTGTCTTCCTGAATGCAAGTCTGGTAAGCTAAGCATTGCAGCCCTTCGTCCTGTGCGAACCTAGAATCCCCGATGTCTGTGTACTCAATCCTGCTGAAAGATTAAATAATTTGTAGTATCCGTATCAAGCTGTGGCCATTTCTCAAGAACGTCCGGAAATTTTGTTGTTGAAATGCTTAACTGATTGAAGAGGAAAGGACTGCACCAGTTTTGTGCTGACATCGCACAGAACAAATTTACTTTCGATGGGTGACATTCAGTATTCTGGACATACTTTTGAGCCTAAGTACTTTTTATCGAATCATAGTTTTGCATTAAATAGTTGTAACCGTATGTAATCACATATTCATTTGGAATTGCCCTGTACTCAGTATCAGGCTTAGAAGAAATCAGAACACGAGGTGACCCAGATGTGTAACCAATGGCACCCCATACCATCACGCCGGGTGATACGCGAGTATGGCGATAACAAATACACGCTTCCAATGTGCGTTCACTGCGATGTCGCCAAACACGGAAGTGCCTATCATGATGCTGATAACAGAATCTGGATTCATCCGAAAAAATGACGTTTTGCCATTCGTGCACCCAGGTTCGCGTTGAGTACACCATCGCAGGCGCTGCTGTCTCTGATGCAGCGTCGAGGGTAACCGCAGCCATGGTCTCCGAACTGATAGTCCATGCTGCTGCCAACGTCCTCGAACTGTTCGTGCAGATGGTTGTTGTCTTGCAAACGTCCCCATCTGTTGACTCAGGGATCTGGACGTGGCTGCACGATCCGTTACAGCCAGGCCGATAAGATGCCTGTCATCTCGACTGCTAGTGATAGGAGGACGTTGGGATCCAGCACGGCGTTCTGTATTACCCTCCTGAACCCACCGATTCCATATTCTGCTAACAGTCATTGTATCTCGACCGACGCGAGCAGCAATGTCGCGATACGATAAACCGCAATCGTGGTAGGCTACAATCAGACCTTTATCAAAGTCGGCAACGTGATGGTACGCATTTCTCCTCCTTACACGAGGCATCGCAACAACGTTTCACCAGGCAACGCCGGTCAACTGCTGTTTGTGTATGAGAAATCGGTTGGAAACTTTCCTCACGTCTGCACATTGTGAATGCTCTGAAAAGCTAATTATTTGCATATCACAGCATCATCTTCCTGTCGGTTAAATGTCGCGTCTGTAGCACCTCATCTTCGTGGTGTAGCAATTTTAATGGCCAGTAGTGCAGTTGGTCTTCCACGACTCTACACAGAATGTGGGGGTTAGTGGCTTGTATAGTCTGTAACGTAGGAGAGATGGTAATTTGTTGCAATTCTGCTGAAAGAGCACAATGACGGATCACACACAAGTGCTTCGGAGCATGAAGATGGAATTCCATATCAGAACACAGCTACGTGTTTAATTGTTGACCCTACGACAGCTTCAGCTACGGCTGCACTGACTGCACTGACCATCGGGCATCGACCGTCGATCAACGGAAACGTTTCAGATCTTCGGGTGAATCATAATTTTGCTACACTGTGTTGATGTTGTCTCCTCAAACGCCTTCCTGAACCATCAGCTCGCAGTGAATGAGACCCTTATCAAGATGAACTGACTCTGGCCATCTACAATGAACATAGAAGAGAGTGCGAACGGTAAAATACCTGTTTGCCTGGTCAGACCTGTAGGAGAAATATTGAATTATTTTAAACTCCTGACACACGAAGAAAGAGGACTTACATGTCTAGAGAAACTGTTCATAAACTGTCAATACTGGTATTTCAGAGCAAAATCGGCAAAATTTTGTGTCACGTAATAGTGTTCACACATACATCCCGCAGACACCCTCAGATACCTTACGTCAAAGGAATGTATCACCAAATGAAGATTAAATCAGACAGACGACAGTCAACTTTCCTTTATTTTTAGTAATGCTGTGGTGCCATATATTTAAATTTAAATATCGGTTAGGGAAGTTTATCAGCTCCTCCATCCTTTTTCTAACACACACCCACCCACGAGAGAGGGAGAGAGAGAGAGAGAGAGAGAGAGAGGGAGAGAGAGAGAGAGAGAGAGAGAGAGAGAGAGAGAGAGAGAGATTATGAAAGAAACAAGTCTGAGTGATTCTTTAACCACCACCACCACCCCTCCCCCTTACCACTTTTCGCTGAGGACTGACTGTAGGCAGTAGCACTACTGCCAGAAATGTCTCATTTACATAGTAGGGAAGAGGAAACTTTCAAATGTGAATGCACATGATCATCCTTCGACATACTGAACTCTATGGCACGACCAAATAAAGTTCCAGTACGAAAAGATCACCCAAAGTCGTTAGAAAACCCCATAGGACTGCAATATTCGACTAATACGTTCGTGAAGCATTTACTTTCAACTTGCAGTAGGAGGCTGAAACCAGACGACCCTAAGAAGAAAACGCTTTAAATTATGATTTCATGGATGTAGTGTTGATACATAAGAAATATGTATGAAAAGCCACTGGTAGTGAAACACATATGAAAGTAGGGAAACGCATATGAGAGAAAAGAATTGCCTGTTATTTAGTTTCGAAGACTGACATCAGACACGTAGACGGTTTTCATCAGCAATTGTGTGTCTGGTATCCAATGGCTCACATGAAAAACGAGAGTGACATTCATTTAATGAAAGAAATGAATTCGGGTAATACTGATGTTCCAAGATCAATACGTTACGTTCTTGAGCCTCCGTTAAGTTCCAGTTCATAATTCTACAGCAGTTCGTATTTAATTTCGTTCCGAGAACTTCAGTGAAGCAATTGAATTACTCTCCTCTAAACAAGAAATGTTCTAGGATCTCGGTTTAGACTCTTTGCATCCACGCATTTGCATTTCATTTGTCATCATGCCAAAGTTCGATAAGATAATCAAATTCTGAATCTCTAAAGAGATTCCAAAACGATTGCAGTCTTACGTGAATATTCATAACGTATATTTAAAACAGATTTTTTTGCAATCTATCAATGTGGATTTCTTTTTCATTTACTCCTCCTGACTCACTTCCTATCACAAAAGTTCTTATACATAGCAACATACTGGGTTATACATGTTGATGAGTCAGTTAAAAAGCAATCCCGTTCCGTATTCTTTGACAAATAGCGTGATCTGGATGAGTAAAAAAAAGAAGAGAAAATTATAGATGGGATCGTCCAGTCGCAATATGAAACATTTAATCTGAAAGCTGTGACCCAGTTCTGAATCTTAGTAGTGAAGCGTATGTGCAATGCTCGTCATAAACCAAATTTTTGTTTATATTGGAAGTGCGAGTGTGATGGTCTAATACCAAATACCATAACAAAAACTAACAAATAACAAAGTCTCTAATATTCAAAATACAGAATAATGCTAAAACAGTGAGGAGACACCCAAACCTGTGGAAGACTGTACCGGGAAATGGCAGCAAGATCTGCCCATCTGGGTAGCTTGCAAAATCAAACTTAATGATACGTCAAGATACCACAAATAATACCTCAACCAAGCAGCATAAATTTCATGCCAAATAAGCAAGGAAAGATCACGTTACTGCAACTGAGTCACTCTTTTCCTGAGTCATCAGTCTTCTGACTACTTTGATGAGGCCCGCCATGAATTTGTCTCCTGTACCAACCTCTTCATCTCAGAGTAGTACTTGCAATATACACTCCTGGAAATTGAAATAAGAACACCGTGAATTCATTGTCCCAGGAAGGGGAAACTTTATTGGCACATTCCTGAGGTCAGATACATCACATGATCACACTGACAGAACAACAGGCACATTGACACAGGCAACAGAGCATGCACAATGTCGGCACTAGTACAGTGTATATCCACCTTTCGCAGCAATGCAGGCTGCTATTCTCCCATGGAGACGATCGTAGAGATGCTGGATGTAGTCCTGTGGAACGGCTTGCCATGCCATTTCCACCTGGCACCTCAGTTGGACCAGCGTTCGTGCTGGACGTGCAGACCGCGTGAGACGACGCTTCATCCAGTCCCAAACATGCTCAATGGGGGACAGATCCGGAGATCTTGCTGGCCAGGGTAGTTGACTTACACCTTCTAGAGCACGTTGGGTGGCACGGGATACATGCGGACGTGCATTGTCCTGTTGGAACAGCAAGTTCCCTTGCCGGTCTAGGAATGGTAGAACGATGGGTTCGATGACGGTTTGGATGTACCGTGCACTATTCAGTGTCCCCTCGACGATCACCAGTGGTGTACGGCCAGTGTAGGAGATCGCTCCCCACACCATGATGCCGGGTGTTGGCCCTGTGTGCCTCGTTCGTATGCAGTCCTGATTGTGGCGCTCACCTGCACGGCGCCAAACACGCATACGACCATCATTGGCACCAAGGCAGAAGCGACTCTCATCGCTGAAGACGACACGTCTCCATTCGTCCCTCCATTCACGCCTGTCGCGACACCACTGGAGGCGGGCTGCACGATGTTGGGGCGTGGGCGGAAGACGGCCTAACGGTGTGCGGGACCGTAGCCCAGCTTCATGGAGACGGTTGCGAATGGTCCTCGCCGATACCCCAGGAGCAACAGTGTCCCTAATTTGCTGGGAAGTGGCCGTGCGGTCCCCTACGGCACTGCGTAGGATCCTATGGTCTTGGCGTGCATCCGTGCGTCGCTGCGGTCCGGTCCCAGGTCGACGGGCACGTGCACCTTCCGCCGACCACTGGCGACAACATCGATGTACTGTGGAGACCTCACGCCCCACGTGTTGAGCAATTCGGCGGTACGTCCACCCGGCCTCCCGCATGCCCACTATACGCCCTCGCTCAAAGTCCGTCAACTGCACATACGGTTCACGTCCACGCTGTCGCGGCATGCTACCAGTGTTAAAGACTGCGATGGAGCTCCGTATGCCACGGCAAACTGGCTGACACTGACGGCGGCGGTGCACAAATACTGCGCAGCTAGCGCCATTCGACGGCCAACACTGCGGTTCCTGGTGTGTCCGCTGTGCCGTGCGTGTGGTCATTGCTTGTACAGCCCTCTCGCAGTGTCCGGAGAAAGTATGGTGGGTCTGACACACCGGTGTTAATGTGTTCTTTTTTCCATTTCCAGGAGTGTATGTCCTCAAGTATCTGCTGGATGTATTCCAATTTCTGTCTTCCTCTACAGCCTTTGCTCTGTACAGCTTCCTGTAGTACCATGACAGTCTGTCTCTGATGTCTTACCAGATGCCCTATCCCTTCTCGTTTTCAGTGTTTCCCATATATGCCTTTATCTCCGATTCTGCACAGAACCTCCTCATTCCTTGCCTTATTTACCTTATTAGTACACCTAACTTTCAGCATTCGTCTATAGCATCACGTCTCAAATGCTCCGATTCTCGTCTGTTCCGGTTTCCCCACAGTTCATGTTTCACTACCATACAATGCTGTGCTCCAAGCGTACAATCACAGAAATTTCTCCATCAAATTAAGGCCTATGTTTGATACTAAAAGATATTTGTTGGCCTGGAACGCCGTGTTGGCCAGTGGTTGCCTACTTCTTATGTCCTGCTTGTTCCGTCCGTCATTGGCTATTTTGCTACCTAGGTAGCTGAATTCCTTAACTTCATGTACGTCGCGATCATCAATATCGAAGTAAAGTTTGTCGCTGTTCTCATTTCTGTTGCCTCTCACTACTTTCGTCTTTCTTCGATTCACTATCATTCCGTATTCATACTCATTAGACCATTTCATTCAGCAGATCATGTTATTGTTCCTCATTGTCACTGATGATAGCAATATCATCAGCGAATCATATCATTGATATCCTTTCACCTTGAATTTTAATCCCATTCCTAAACATTTCTTTTATTTCTATCATTGTTTCTCCGTTATACAGACTGAACAGTACACCGTTTCTAAACCGAGCATATCGTTCTTGGTCTCTCACTCATATTATTCCCTCTTTGCTCTTGTACATATTGTATATTATACATCTCTCCCTATAGCTTATCCATACTTTTTGATGAATTCCGAAGATCTTGCACCATTTCACATTGTCGAACGCTTTTTCCGGATCGACAAATCCTACGAAGGTGTCTCGATGTTGCGTCGCTTACATTTCCCCAAAAACTTAGGAAACCCTGTACCCATTAGAACGTGAGAGCGGTGGACGGCGATGAAATGACCACGGAACATAGACCATCCCCTAGAACAGTCTTTTTTCTAAAACAGTGTATGTTGAGTGGATGACTCAACGCTGTCCTCTGTATATTCCTGGAAGAAAAAAACCAGCAAGGCTCCAGAAGTTCCTATTCTTCGCATACAAAACACTCCTAAATACATAAGAAGTTGGTACTCGGATGAAGTAGTGTCCCCTCGGTTGATCGACTGCATCGTGTTTGTCCAGTCATTAGTTGTCCGAAAACAATACGCAAAAAGGTTTTCTGGGTATGGGAGTGGCGGCAAGGCGCCTTCCCCTCGGTGCTGGAAGAGGCGCCAACTCCGGGAAAATAAAGCACTAACACGGCTTCTGCGAAAACTGCCCAGCTCCCAGGGGTCCTTCGCCTTCCTAATGACATTCACTGACCACCTCCTGCCAACCGATCACCCAGAGTCCACACTGGAGAACACTTCCCCAGTGAGAAAAAAGTCTTTCCCAGCTAGAAAATGCCTCTGGGTACAATCTAAGAAAAATTAACCACAAAATAGTCGTAAATATGAATCAGTATCACGTAGCGATATGTATGATTTGTGCAATACGTATTTACCCTTCTTTTACGAGGGGCGTTCAGAAAGTAAGCTCCGATCGGTCGCGAAATGGAAACGACTATGCAAATCCGATAAAGCTTTGCACAGATGTGTTGGCTAGAGTCTCTAGTATAACCCCAGTTAGCATCACGTCGCTCTTCTCATTGCTGAGCTCGCAGTGAGTGCGTAAAGATGTCTAGAAAATAGTGTCTGCCGCGAAGTACGAGGGCCTGGTGAGAAATTTCGCCTGAAGCTATGCAGCTAACATTACATAACTGTCGTGCTGTTTCTTCTTTAAGACAATTCTCAGCCGCATTCTGCAGGGGCAGTGAAGATGCTCCTGTATCGTTTTCAAGTGGAAATGTGAGATTACCCACAATACAGCCCGCAATTGTCTCCCCCTGAGTTTCATCTCTGGTCACATGAACCGCTGTCTTTGAAGACAACATTTTGACACAGACAACGAGGTGTAGGCCAGCGTGGAGATTTGGCGGAAAGCACTGGCGGCTGCCTTCTATGATGAGGCTATTGAAAAGTTGGTACAACGCTATGACAAAAGTCTAAGTCAGAACGGCGACTACGTAGAGAAGTAGCTGAAAGGTGTAGCTAATTGTTACAAGTAAAACATTTCTGATGTTCACTGTGGTTTCAATTTGGCAATCAATCGGAGCTTACTTTCTGAACAGGCCTCGTAAAAAGAGTAAAAAGTCCCCTGATAGTGATCCTCGTACATCACCTGCTTAAGGATTTGCAGAAATTAATTCACTCAAACAAACATTGCAACCTGAAACTGACCCCTAACGGTCTTTTATCAGGATTATTGAAAAAAGCTACGTGTGAATTTGCCTGTCAGATTTACAGGAGTAATATCACACCAGAGAAAAATGTAGTACCCTAGATTTGTACTTCAATAAAATACATTTAGCAAAATCGAGAATATAAGGTTAGAAAGTTACGTTCCACGTAATATAAATTCGATATTCCTTAACTTTACTATCGGGCTGGGTACACATTGCAGGCTTGATGTTTCATCGATTTGCTTGAAAATTTTCTTTTAATATGTAAAGCAATAATCATGTATAACGTGAATATTCCATCTTGCTGTGCCATTAACTTGAACTGATGATATATGATTGATAGAACAAAAGGATGATGAAATGTCATGTCAGAACCTTCTCACATACAGGGATGTCGGATTTACTGTAATGAAATAATCTCATTGTGTTAATGTGTCGTAAAGAAGACTAATATCTAGAAAATCTTGTGGCGATAATATTTCATAAGGCCCCTTTAGCTATTTAACGTAACATCCAAGATCCCCTTAATTGTCTGTACTATTTACAACTTTTGTAATGTATTTAACTGTGTGAGAAAAGACACAAAACAAACGAAATAATTGAATAATTAAAAATTGGATCTGGTGCCAACTGAATGGGCCTGATGTAATTGTTACCTAGCAAATGTGACCCAGAGAAGGACAGATGCGTCCATGAGCTGCACCTCTAAATGCACGAATCTGTCACTTGATTACATAGAAAAATAAACGCTTATGAAAAATTATTTTTAGAATGAAGTCATTGTGTTTGTACAACAACTCGTTTTCCACCAATCAGAGGGTTTTCACATGGGCCTGGAAAACAGTGTATTCTTAAGATTTTTCCTCTTTAGAGACACAGCTCAGATTTCGTAAGGCTGCACCTGTTTAAAGAACGACCGTCTTTGGAGCTTAGAGCTCCCCGATGGCTAATTTTACACAGACACCTATTTTATTTTTGCCGATACAGAGTTGACGAAATATGTGTGCAAGTGATTCCTTTATGGCTTAATGTGTGGGACAGTGGCTAACCTCGTCAGTATCTACCGCCCGGGAATCCCCTCGCCTCTCTCTGCGAATATTCTGCTGCCGAAGTATCTGCACATATAAATTAGCAGGTTATTCAACTGCTAACTACATTACCCCAGCGATGACGTGTTGTAATGATAGAAACTCAGGTTGAAAGTGACTGTACAATGAGGAGAATGTAATTTTAAAATACTTCAGCTTGGTATCTTAGCTCAAACTAATTACGCATGCTTCAAAGGAAATCAAAACATAGTTTCCACAGCAAACTTGGACAGCAAATCCTGTCATAGTCGAACTTGTTACTGACTGTCTAACTGAGATATCGTTATCACTAGAAATCTTAGTTTTAATGTCGTACTGCTGCTCGTAACAATACACCTATTCAAGAGAACGCCCATTCCTTGGGGCTTCGGTGAGTCTATCCACAGTAATTTCAAAGAGGGTGGCGTAATCAAAATTATACAATACTTTCTTGCAATAAGACGTTATGAAGATTCTTAAGTGACACAGATGGAGACACAATTCCTAACAATAGTATAGTCAGGATCGCATAAAGCTCTGTTGCCAGGAGCTGGAAAATGGTAAATCCTCAAAACCACTCCGCAGTTATCCCAGAGCTTAATTCGCAGGTAGCATTGGGCACCCATCTCACCAAAAAAGAAGTTAAATGATCGTTTCAAGGTTGTTCACTGACTACGTAAAACACATCCTTAAACCCTTCGCAGGTCACACACAGAAGCACCTCACGGTACATGCTTTAGACCTTTAAACAGCTAGAAAATGTTTGCACAAATAAAGATACAATATCTCATAACAAAACGTGTTAAACACTACATGGATAGAAACCTAAAAGAATAATTGTAAAGAATCGAGAAAAACTTAATGAAATTTTAAGGGAATGGTAAATTACATTTTGTTAACTTTCTAAAACAGAATGAAGCACTCCAACGGTTAGGATCTGCTTCACTACCAAAAACATTGTCAAAATAGGCATCAAGGTGCTGTGATCCCGTACTGATAAGAATAATGCCTATTTTGAGAATGTTTTTGGTAGTGAACGTTGACATACTGAAGCTCACATCTAACAAAATTAATATTTTTTTAAAGACGCGTCTAGTTCCAGTGTCCAATCCATCATTATATCTCGATTGTTTCCAACAAGATACAAACACATGATCAAACTGTTAGGAACTACAAGTTTCATACACTGAAGAGTCAAAGAAACTAGTACAATGCTTAATATCATGTAGGGCCCCCGCGAGGACGCAGAAGTGCCTCAACACTACGTGGTATGGACTCGACTAATGTCTGAAGTAATGCTGGAGGGAAATGACACCTTGAATCCTGTAGGGCCATTCATAAATCCGTAAGAGTACGAGGGGCTGGAGGTCTCTTCTGAACAGCACATTGCGAGGCATCCCAGATATGCTCAATAATATTCATCTCTGGGGAGTTCGGTGGCAAGAGGAAGTGTTTAAAATCAGAACAGTGTTTCTGGAGCCACTCTGTAGCAATTTTGGACCTCTGGAATGGCGTATTGCCCTGCTGGAATTGCCCAAATCCGTCGGAATGCACAGTGGATACGAATGGATTCAGGTGATCAGATAGGATGCTTGCGTACGTGTCACCTGTCACAAGTCGTATCTGGCTGAATCAGGGGTCCCATATCATTCCAACTGCACACGCCGCACACCATTACAGAGCCTCCACCAGCTTGAACAAGCCCCTGTTGACATGCAGGATCCATTGATTCATGAGGCTGTCTCCACAACCATAAACGTCCATCCGCTCTACCACTTTTGAAACGAGACTTATACTACCAGGCAACATGTTGCCAGTCATCAATAGTACAATGTCGGTGTTGAAGGGCAGAGGCGACATGTAGAGCTTTGTGTCGTGCAGTCATCAAGGATACACGAGTATTCCTTTGGCTTCGAAAGCCCATATCGATGACGTTTCGTTGAATGTTCGCAAGCTGCCAATTGTTGACGGCCCAGCGTTGAAATCTGCAGCAATTTGCGGAAGGGCTCCACTTCTGTCACGTTGAACCGTTCTCTTCAGTCGTCGTTTGTCCCGTTCTTGCAGGATCTCAGAGATTTCATGTTTTAACGTATTCCTGATATTCACGGTAGACTCGTTAAATGGCCATACGGGAAAATCCCCACTTAGTGGCAACCTCGGTGATTCTGTGTTCCATTGTTCGTGCGCCGACTAAGACAGCGCCTTGAAAATCACTCACATCTTGATATCTTGCCACTGAAGCAGCAGTAACTCATGTGACAATTGCTCCAGACATCTGTTGCCTTTTATAGGCGTTTCCGGCAGCGGCGTCGTATTCTGTCGGTTTACGTATGACTCTTTTTGAATACGCGTGCCTGTACCAGTTTCTTTGACGCTTCAGTGTAGGAAAATTACATAGAAATCTACAGCTAAACAAGAACAGTTACTTATGGATAGCGAGCACACAATGGAAAATAGCAAACTACGTAGTTAATACAAGTTAGCCAACATTAATTAAAATAACCCTAAGCCATGAATGCCTTCGGATTTGAGAAATGGTGTGTCCCAACCACCTTCTTCATCCTCCGCGTCTCTGGGATTGCTGCATTGGCGGAGACTAGGCGTTTTATCTGGAATCTCCCAGTGTGCAGGGGAGAACATCTGTACATTATTCTTCCTCTTACAGGGGACGTGGTGGATTTTCACCGGCAGCTTCTGTCCTGCGTAGAAGAATTCTTCACCTTCTTCTTCTGCTCTGATGACATCTGCAATTATTTCTGCAACATCTGGTCTGTGCCTGTACAGCTGCTGTGATGGAATTCTTACTATGCTTAAAGGCACCCACTTTGCTCAGCAGTTGACCAGCATAGGTTCATCACCTTTGATTCATATTCCGTGAATGTTACTGCAGTAACTTGTGAATGGCAGTAATTTCACAAATACATCCCTGTTCCTGTGACTATTCATGAACTCCAGCTTCTTCTGAATTGACCAGGATTTCGGCAGGCTGACGTTAAACTATCCGATCCAGATTTCGCTGTGCAGGTCTATGCCTGCATGATAAGTGGGTAAACCTGAGCAAGGGTGAATGCTTGTCAACCATGTCCTGTTAATTGATGGAAGCAGACCCCAGAACCAAGCATGATTCTCTCACATTGCCCCTGCTTTGCATCGTTGCATCCATGGCACTGTCTTGAAAATTTTCTTAACTGTCCCTCTCATTATTGATCATGCATCTAATGCGTGCTAGGAGTATTAAACGTGCCTTGACACCCAGCTGCTTAGTTTCAGCTCAACATCGGGCTTGAGAGATATAAACTCCTCACCATCTGCGAACTGTCTGGTTCTCAAGCTACAAATTAAGGTCTCTCCTCAAAGAGTCTGAACTCCTTGGGATGTCGAGGAGTAGTTTCCTCCCCAGTCTGCATCCTCTGAGAAGGTGAGATGATTGTTTCCTCAAGTTTTTTCATATTTAATGCATAGTGGATCAACCTGGTTACTTTACTCTTCATTATCTCTGTTATCTTGACCAGCTGTTCATCCGCTGATATCAGTTTTGATTCGAGTTTTTTTGTCTAGTTCTACCACTTTTTCCTAAAATGGTTTTCTATCTGTTTCGACTTTTTCCCTTTCATTCTCCACCGTCCGATCCATCTCTCACACTCCTTTTATAACTGCTTCGCCTTCCCTATCTCTCTCCTTTTATTTCCTGGCTTGGTGCTTCATTTATTTCCTGTCTGTACTGCTTTCCTGCCCCTCTCATCCATTTCTTTCCAGTCTGCTTTGGTTTTGTCTAGCACTTGTTTTACCCAGAATGGAATATTTCCCATATTTCAATCAGCTGAGCTGCTTAGTGTAATGGTAAACTATGTAAGTGTGCAGGCTTTCGTGGCCGTTGTCACTGAAGTTAAAATCTTCAGGGTTATTAGGACGCGTCCTGTTTCTTCTAAAATGTTCGACGTTTCGACTCCTCTCCTGGGATCTTCCTCAGGGTCGTTTGGTGTCCACTACTGTTCTAGCAGAAGTAGACACCGGAAGATCCTGAGGAAGATCCCAGCAGAGGGGTCGAAACGTCGAACATTTTAGAAGAAACGTGACGCGGATTAATAACCCTGAAGATTTTAACTTTAATGGTAAACTGTTTTGCAAGATTCGCTGTTTTCACACGATGAGCTGCTGGTGTAGTTTCCTGGGTTTCTGACAGTGCAATTGCAGCTGACAACTCCTCCACAGAAAATTCTGATGAGACATCCTCCGTTTCCACTTACGTCTCTAGATCATGTTCGACGAACCTTAGCCATGACCAAAAAAAAAAAAAAAAAAAAAAAATTTCTGGATCTGTAACATAATGAAGTACTGTTATCATAAGTTTGATAACAGAGAATGATTATGAGCATTATAATATCTTCACTCAACATAAAAAGTTCATAACATGTAATACAAATACTTTTAACAGAATCCAATAGATACAGGTACACAGACAGAGAATCTAATTATATGTAACACATAGTTCGCATGCTTTGTGCAAACATATGCTGCTGCGGCAGATTAAAGAGCAAGCTCAATGTGGGGTAAAAATGTTTGCTACAACATTTCAGACCCCCAAGATTTGTCTTACTGTGCCGTCATGCCTGCGGGATACCAAGAGAGACCAAAAGTATGATCCTGGATAAGGGTTTAGAAGATAGCTGGGTCTCAGTTCTGGATCAGTGCTAAAGAGCATATGTGCACAATGAAAACATCTTCATGGTAAGATAAAAAGACTTAGCCTGGTTACATTTAGCAAGAATAGGTTTGTCTAAACCAGACATTTATTGGCTTTAATGGCTGTCCAAAATAACAATAAAAATTAAGAGAGAACAAAGTCACTTAAACTCAGTTCAAAAAAACAAAAGCCGATAAAACTGTCACAAGGTACCAAAACGTTTCGAAGACTGCATGAGTAAAGCACTACAAGGTATCCGTGTTTGAGCAAATTGCAATATCAGAGTTAATGAAACAACAAGTTGCCACATATTTAACGAAATCCAGCGACACAAGTTATCTACAATACTGCCCATTAAAATTGCTCCACAACGTGCAACAGACGCACCATTTAACCGACAGAAAGAAGATACTGCGATATGCAAATGATGAGCATTTCAGAGCATTCACACAACGTTGGCGCCGGTGGCGACACCTACAAAGTGCTGAAATGAGGAAAGTTTCCAACCGATTTCTCACACGCAAACAGCAGTTGACCGGCGTTGCCTGGTGAAACGTTGTTGTGATTCCTCGTGTATGGAGGAGAAATGCGTACCATCACGTTTCCGACTTTGATAAAGGTCGGATTGTAGCCTATTGCGATTGCGGTTTATCGTATCACGACACTGCTGCTCGTGTTCGTCGATATCCAATGACTGTTAGCAGAATATGCAATCGGTGGGTTCAGGAGTGTAATACGGAACGCCGTGCTGGATCCCAACGGCCTCGTATCACTATCAATCGAGATGACAGGCATCGTATCCTCATGACTGTAATGGATCGTAGAGACACGTCTTGATCCTTGATTCAACAAATGGGGACGTTTGCAAGACAACAACCATCTGCACGAAGAGTTCGACGACGTTTGCAGCAGCACGGACTAACAGCTCGGAGACCATGTCTGCGGCTACCCTTGACGCTGCATCACAGACAGGAGCGCCTGTGATGGTGTACTCAACGACGAACCTGGGTGCACGAATGGCAAAACGTCATATTTTCGGATGAATTGAGGTTCTGTTTACAGCATCATGATGGTCGCATCCGTGTTTGGCGACATCGCGGTGAAGGACTGTTGCCCTGGCCATAACATTCTCCAGATCTCTCACCAGCTGAAAACGTCTGGTCAATGGTGGCAGAGCAACTCGCTCGTCACAATACGCCAGTCACTACTCTTGATGAACTGTGGTATCGTGTTGAAGCTCCATGGGCTACTGTACAAGTACACGCCATCAAAGCTCTGTTTGATTCAATGCCCAGGCGTATCAAGGCCGTTATTGCGGCCAGAGGTGGTTGTTCTGGGTACTGATTTCTCAGGATCTATGCACCGAAGTTGCGTGAAAATGTATTCACATGTCAGTTCTAGTATAATATATTAGCACAATGAATACCCGTTTATCATCTGCATTTCTTCTTGGTGTAGCAATTTTAATGGTCAGTATTGTAGTAAAGTGAGTAACTAACGAATCAGTCTAACAAAACAAGGGCTGGGAGATGAGCAGTCACGGCAGACTTCGATAAAATGACCACGAAACAAATCTCCTTTGGAGAAAGCTCTATATTGAGCGGAATGCTCAGTGCTGTTGCCTATGTGATGAATGACAATGTCACAAATTTCATGAAGAAACAGGGGAACGCTGCGGAAACATCCTACTTTTGATGTACAAAACCGATCATAATAATTAAGAATTTGGTACTCGGATGGAGCTATGTCCCGTCGACATTTTTGCTCTTTGCACAAAGTGCAGAGGTGAGGTGTCTCAATGAATATAGGAAAATCATATTTTGGAGCAAAAGCTGTGGACTTTTTTTGACAGTTATAGTGCGGTGTGTCGATGTTTAGTACTTTGCTATACGAGCAGTGCAGGCAAAAATGTCATTGGAGGTGGGAGTGGCGTCACAACGCCTTCTGCTCACGGCAGGGGGAGTCGCCAAGCTCTGAAGAAATAAGCAGGGAACGGGCTGTAGCCTTACTTCTGCCGAAATTTTCCGTCTCCCAGGCAACCTTCTCTTTTCCACGTAAGACTCACTGTCAGCTTTCTGCTTTCAAACAAGACACAGAGACCACTTCGGGAGCACACATTCCCATTGACCAAAAGGCAAATTATGCCTCCTAGCAAATGTGACAATTCAATGTAAATAAAGTAAACCATAAAAATGTAGCAAAACTGAATCAATATTGTGCAGCGATAGGCGAGAATGACATTAGAAATCTAATCCAAAACAGCATCTATTTATTCAGAATTTATCTAAACTTATGGATACTAAGAAAGGACATATCTGGTGAGTAATTTCGCTGTCGTTATCAAAAAACCGGCTACTGAAACGTGTCTGTCGCGAGCATTTCAAAAACTGACTGGCATGTTACAACACAGAATATAATTAAGGGCCAGAATGAAAAACGTCCTAAGTACATTGACCAAAATATTTTAAGAGAGTTAAAAAAAGGTTATAATTCTACATCTACATCATCTTCAACTACATCCATTCTCTGGAAATCCATTTTTAAGTGCTTGGCCGAGGGTTCATCGAACCACCTGCACTCTGTTATTCCAATCTTTTATAGCACGCGGAAAAAACGAATATCTATATTTTTCCGTGCGAGATCTGATTTCCCTCAGTTTATTATGGTGATCGTTTCTCCCTATCTAGGTCATTGATATACTGGATACTCGCAATGAGAGCGTTGACGTTTATGCTGGTTCCACACGTTCTTTGGGGTAGGATCTGTGGATCTTGCTGAGCACTATTGAATCTGAATATCTTTCACAAAATTCATACAAACATGTAACATTTCTGGATGACTATTATGCTATCGAAAAATTACACAACGATATCGTCGCATGAGAGATAACAGATGAAGAAGCTGGATATCCATGACATAATGTTGTGGTATGACAGTTTCTTCAGTCAGTACCAGTAGTGACCAGAAGTCATACACAGTCGCTCCTCGGTCCATCACGCCTGGAGTAACAGCGTTCTGCCTCTCCAAAACACTGGAGGGATGGGGCAACCCAATATGCCCTCACTACATTCTCTGACGATATTCATCCTGGGTAGTACAGAGTTGTAGTTCATTTCTGGACACAATACGATGCGCTCAATTAGCAGTCTATGCTTCTCAATCGAGGTACGATTTTAGTTGCAGCCATTTGTGTTGTTTCGTTAACGAGAGTATGCGCATTGGACGGTAATTCCGTCTTATGGATTCTAGTAGTCTCCGAACGATGTTCTGGGACGACAAACTGTTGCAGTGAGTCAGTTAATTACGTTGGGAGACAAGTGCAGATGTGAAGGGGCTACAGTGCTCTTGGTGTACGGAACAGTGCCCCTCTCTTGTGGTGATCAGATATGGTCGGTTGCCAACCGTCCCTTTCTCATGCAGTCCAACATGGGGGCGCTGTAATATCTGAATGCCCCAAAAATCTACATGGTTACACGATTCGACCAGCTGGCCAAATGGAGATCTACATCTACATCTTCATGGTTACTCTGCAATTCGCACTTAAGTGCAAGGCAGAGGGTTCATCGAACTATTTTCATACTACTTCTCTACCATTCCACTCTCGAATGGTGCGTGGGAAAAAGGAACACCCACGTGGATGACGCACTTTTCTTTGTTTAGTGCCAATTGCCACTTTTCGCACTATACAGAAATTCTTTCTAGATTATTTTGTAATTGGAATTGATCGTATGATGATTTTACTAGACGGTAAATTACAGCGTCATCTGCAAACAATCTAATCGGGCTGCTCACATTATCACCTACATCATTTATATAAATCAGGAACAGCAGAGGACCTATTACACTACCTTGCGGAACGCCAGACATCACTTCTGTTCTACTCGATGATTTACCGTCTGTCACTACGTACTGTGACCTCTCTGAGAGGAAATCGCGAATTCAGTCATACAACTGAGACGATATTCCATTTGCACGCAGTTTGATTAATAGTCGCTTGTTAGGAAGTGTATCAAAAGCCTTCTGGAAATCTAGGAATATGGAATCGATCTGAGATCCCTTGCCGACAGCACTCTTTACTTCATGGGAATAAAGAGCCAGCTGTGTGGCACAAGAACGATATTGTCTGAATCCGTGTTGGTTATGTATCAATAAGTCATTTTCTTCAAGGTGATTCATAATGTTCGGGTACAGTATATGCTCCAAAATCCTTCGGCAGATCGAGATCAGTGATATGGGTCTGTAATTCAATGGGTTACCCCTATTTCTTTTCTTTCAGATCCACAATGACAAAACTGTCTAATACTGTAAATGGGTCATAGTGCTGTTTCACATGAGTAGGTAGCATATTCATGTGCTTCACAGTCATCGCCACATCTGATGCCACTGGTGCCGCTTATTTATTCTATCAGGCTTGTTACCAGCTCTGAACGCGTGCAACGCTAATTCACTCTGTTAGCCACTCTAACAATTTAATGAGAATTGCAACAGTAATCATTTACATACCTGAAACGAAATGTTGTGTGGCTAGGGCCTCTCGTCGGATAGACGTGTCGCCTGGTGCAAGTCTTCAGAGTTGACGCCACTTCGGTGACTCGCTTGATGATGATGAAGACAACGCAACACCCAGTCCCTGAGAGGAGAAAATCTCCAACCTAGTTGGGAATCGAACCCGGGCCCGTTTGCATGGCATTTTGTCGCTCTGACCTCTCAGCTGTCGAGGCAGACATTTACATACCTACCAGTCATACGTTCACGCACGAGGTTACATTGGCATCCGACCATATCTTCTGGTGCTCCATCTGTTAAGCAAAGCAACTTGTTTAGAATTATTGTGCTTTTAAAAGTATTTAACCCAACTTGAAACGTTTATCCTCTCCTGAAATATTATGCCTATTAATTATAATTGAAAGGTGAAATTTCAAAAACAATTGAAGCAATGACCACTCATTTTGTATCGAACGGTTGTTCACGGCACTCAGTGAAGACTGTAAACAACTGTACAGTTATGCCCTGACTTCCAAGGGATATTTAAATGAACTTTTATTAGACCTGTATGCTAATGAACTTAACGAGTTATTCGTAATTTTTCTGCAGCTGTTGGTGGCTGCATGAGCTTCACAACGTTTTGACTACCAACACTGAATCATTCAGTAGCATTGAGATACGTTATAGAACTAAACCTACAGTTCATTGATTACTATTTCATTCTGCACTACAACGACATAACTCATCTCAACCCTGTGTGTGTGTGTGTGTGTGTGTGTGTGTGTGTGTGTGTGTGTGTGTGTGTGAGAGAGAGAGAGAGAGAGAGAGAGAGAGAGAGAGAGAGAGAGAGAGAGAGAGAGAGAGAGAGAGAGTTAGGTGAGTTAGCAGTGCTCAACGATGATATTGACAAAACCCTTACAAAATTATCAGAAACGACTACGGCAACAACGGAGAAAATGCGAGAAAAGAGTTAAAACGCAATGTGAGTAAAATCGCACTCATTTTCACCTAATCTCTCCAACGATCACCTTCACAGTATCACCAGCTCACATTATGGACGATAATATTAAATTTGTTCAAATATTTTAAAGCTAGATACAAAGGGTATGTGGCTGGGTGATCACTCACCAAAACGACGGATAGGCCAGCCAAACTCGTAACACATTACAAACGTCACCCTAAAATTTTAGGGAACAGCTGAAATGTAGAACCACGTTCCACTGTCGGCTGAAATAGAGGGCAAATTTGTTGGCAATGAGCTGCTGCTCTTTGGCAAGAAAGTGAAACACAAGCCAACGAAATGTGGTGATCTGAACGCCACAGGCATCAACCATTGGAGGGTCCTTCCGCTGAGGCAAGTAGACATATGTCATATTGCTGTGCCCTATGCAAAGACGAGTAGGACGACCTGAAGCCGCCCAAATGGCTGCGAGAATATTCGCAGCAGCCGCGTTTATTGTATGTCACTTTCAACCACTCTTGGTCCCCTCGACGCATTACTCTCTATCTCAACAGCAAGGTGATAGCATGCAGAGGAATGGCACACTGAACTAATTGAGGATCGCAGAACGCCTTCTTAGCTACTATATGCATCCTTTCGTTCTCTGTTACACCTATGTGCCTTGGCACCCAGTTCAACTCCTTCCCCTGCATTTATCGTTGGAAGAGGGCCTCGTGAATATTCAGGACTACTTTGTACTCTGGGTACAAGCAGTGCAGAGTGTGAAGGACAGTCAAGAAATCGGAACAGAAATTAGCACTAAAAACGTATCATCCATTCCAGTGCCGGCGAGATTGTGTATAAACGCATGTTACAGATGCTGAAGTCTGGAGGTAGTCGGATCTTGAGTATACGATCAAGGGAAAGAAGAGAACAACAGATGGAGTCCTCTTGTTTGCAGATATCCGTGCATCCAGTTACGAAGTTGTGATGCTCAGTGAAAACGTCACAAAATACTGTACTAAAAATATATGTACATCACAAAATCTGAAGTTAATCTGGGCCTACGCAGTAACCAGCGTGGCAAAAGTTAATGCCATGGATTTGGGCCTGAACATTGTCCCCATCAAGTGATACCAGCAGACACTTCATACAGATCCCAAATGGTCTAGCTGCTTATGGACGATGGCACAAGAAGCATTTCAGAGTTGGACGAGAAATAGTATGGTGTGTGGCTGAATTTCGAACAGCGACGACCATACGCTCCTGTCACACGACGAAGTGCTGCAGCCAGATGGCGGGTGGGCTTCTCCAGTCTCAACACGGAAAACGGAGTACGGGACTAGTCCTATAAGCACCCGTGACAGCCTAATCCCCTCAGATCTGGAGGCCTCGCTGATTCATAAACTTTGCATCCATAGCCTAGCTGTGAACGTTCAAAAACCCTATAAAACTGGAGCAGTTCTGTCCTATCACCAAGACCTGTGGATAAGGCACTTTACTAACTTCTGGTTGCTGTCACGTGTGGTAACCACGGCAGTTTGTAATGAAAAATGAGCCCTAGAAATGTCACTGAATCTTAAGATGTAGAATGGTGTCCCTCATAAGAAAGTCATGTAAATTTGAAATACGATGAGTACGATTAAAACGAAAAAACAATTTTTGCCTGCAGGCAACTGAATATCTGCCTTAGCAGCCCAATCTTCTAACCTCTGAAATGTAATGTGCAACCGGCGAATCGCTGACGTGGTACTAGAGGTGGAAAAGAAAACTGTAAAAGCCTTGAAACAAGTAGCATTGTACAGCACTCTTTACTGGGGACCTGGTGCTGTATACACATTGAAGAGCCAAAGAAAGTGGTACTCTTGCCTAACATCGTCTAGCTTCCACGAGTGCTGACTCAACAAGACGTGGCATGGACTCGATAAATGTCTGAAGTAGTGCTGGAGGCAACTGACACCATGAATCCTGTAGAGCTACCCATAAATCTGTAAGGGTACGAGATGGTGGAAATCTCATCTGCACAGCACGTTGCAAGGCATCCCAGATATGGTCAACAATGTTCATATCTGGTAGTTCTGTGGCCAGCGGAAGTGTTCAAACTCAGCAGAGTGTTTCTGGATACGGTTAGTAGCAATTCTGACCGTGTGAGGTGCCGCAGTGTCCTGTTGGAATTGCCCAAAGCCGTGGGAATGTACAATGGAGATGAATGGATGAAAGTGATCAGACAGGATGTTTACGAACGAGTCAGTTGTCACAGTCGTATCTACAGGGTGCGGCAGAACCTACTAAGAAGTTTCTATCGATTACCGCTGGGGCTGTGGTGGGGGTAGGCAGTTGCACGTGATCTGCCTTTGTTCAGTCGTTCACCCGATTATAGGAGACAACATGGTCTGTACCAGTGCACATCGTGATTTAGCCGTTCGAGCTTATTACGAAAAGAACAGCTCTGTGATCGCTACACTACGAGCTTTTCGTCGACAGTTCAACATTCCACTCAACAATGTCCTTCCTAATGGAAACACAATTCGATCCTGGGTTCGGCAGTTGGAAGAAACTGTAACATACTAAGAATATATACACATTGCCAACGCAGATCCATCAGAACGCCAGAAAATCTGTTGCGGGCAGAACAGCAGTTCAACAACGCCTCAACGTTCTGCTCGACCAAATGCTGTTGTATTCAGGATTTGATACCGCAGTTTGAGAAGGATTCTGCGATAATGATTCAAAATAATGATTGCTCGGGAATTACGCCCAGCATACTACGCCAACCGTCAAAAACTGAGTGAGGAAATGCTTGCTCAGATCCCTCCAAATGCAGCTTTCTTCAGTAGTAAGCAGCTAGACCATTTGGGATCTGCATGAAGTGTCTGCTGGTATCACTTGATGAAGACCATGTTCAGGCCCGAAATATGGCTTTAACTTTCGCCACGCTGGTTACTGCGTAGGCCCAGATTAAATTATGATTTTGTGAAGCAGAGGACGGATTGCACTCCTGCATATATTTTTATTACTGTACTTTATGACGTTATCACTGAGCATCACAACATCGTAACTGGATGCACGGATATCTGCAAACTCGAGGACTCCATCTGTTGTTCTCTTGTTTCCCTTTATCGTATCCTCAAAATCCGACTATCTCAAGACTTCAGCATCTCTAACATGCGATTATACACGATCTTGCCGGCACTGGATTGGATGTTACGTTTTTATTGCTAAATTCTTTTCCGATTTCTTGACTGTCCTTCACACTCTGCAGTGCCTGTACCCAGAATATAAAGTAGTCCTGAATATCCACGAGACCTTCTTCCAGCGATAAATGTAACGGAAGGAGTTATCTTTACGCTGGGTGCCAAGGCGCATGGGTGTAACGGAGAAAGAAAGGATGCATATAGTAGCTAAGAAGGCGTTTTACGATCCTCACTTAGTTCAGTGTGCCATGCCTCTGCAAGCTATCGCCTTGCTGTTGAGGTAGAGAGTAATGCGTCGATGGGACCAAGAGTGGTTGCAAGTGACACACAGTAATCGCGGATGCTGCGAATATTCTCGCAGCCATTTGGGCGGCATGATATCGTCCTAGTCGTCTTTGCATAGGCCGCAGCAATATGACATATGGCTACTTGCATCAGCGGAAGGACCCTCCAATGTGTGATGCCTGTAGCGTACAGATCACATTCCCATCTTAGTGGGTGCGTGAATAAGCAGAACTATCGCTGAAAATAAGCCCCGAATAATCCATGAAAGACCGAAATATTCTCCTAAGGGACAGTGTTGAGTGCAATACCACAATTTGGCGTTGTAGCCGCTCCTAAAAACAGAACAGGACCGAACGTCAAATTAACGAGCTGTGTAGCAAAGACAGTTGTATACAGAAATTGAATAAACCGAAATTAGCTGTTGTGAATAAATAGTACTTAACAGCTCTTTGCATTTTAATTCAGGTTCACTTTACCATTAATTTCATCGTCTATGGCTGCCCATATTAGAAGTTGTAACGACAATGAAGCGAATGGCTAACCATCGTAATCTGGCCTCTATGTTAGAAAACAGACAACACCTTAGCCACCATCTCTTTGTATTCAGTAGATTTCGATCCACTACCGGCAACCTGACTTTTGAGGAAGAAGGAGTGACCTTGACAGTGAATTCCGCACGTTATGTTTCAATGTTTCAAAATTTTCTGCATCCCGGAATGGACGAGATTGTTGAAGAATCTGAACTGGGGGACTTAATGGTTTCAACAGTATTGAGCTACCGCTCAACATAGCTCGAATTTCACTTGATGTTTTGAAAGAAATGTTTCCGTGACACCTCGTCTCTTTGAGGGGTGATGGTGGGTGATCTGCGCGGTCACCAGATTCCGCATTTGACTACTTTCTTTGAGGATATCTGAAGGAAAACATTTTCAGTAGCCTCCCTCACACCCTAACAGAGTTGAAAGAGCGGATTATTGACAAGGTGAATGACATAGGCCGCGATATGTGTGCATGATCTGCTACAAACTACAGGGATCGTCTGCAACAATGTATTGATTATAACGTCCGCCATCTTGAGGACATTATTTTCAAAACTAAATGAAGGTAAAACGGTATATTGTACTAACTTAGAAAATAAAAACATATTTTTCTCTACACATTCAGATTTATTTGTTATTGCTCCTGAAAACTGCTTAGTCGGTTCCGCCGCACCCTGTAGTTGTATCAGGGGTCCCATATAACTCCAACTGCTCGCGCCCCACACGAGTACATGGCCTCTAAAGCTTGATCATTCGCCAGCTAACATGCCGAGTCCATGGATTCATGAGGCTGTTCCCATAGCCGTACAAGTCCATCCCCTCTATACAATTTGAAACGAGTCTCGTCCGACAAGGCAATGTCTTTCCACTCATCATCAACAGTCCAATGTCGGTGTTGACGTGCCCGGGCGGGGCGTAAAGCTTTGTGTCGTGTAGTCATCAAGGATACACGACAGGATCTTCGACTCCGAAAACCCATATCGACGTTGTTTCGTTGATTGGTTTGCTCGGTGATACTTGCTGATGGCCCAGCATTGAAATATGCAGCAATTTGCGGAAGGGGGGCACTTCTTTCGAGTTGAGCGATTCTTTTCAGTAGTCGTTGCTCCCATTCTTGCAGGATCTTTTTCCAACATCAGCGAAGTCGTAGAATTGATGTTTTAGCTATTTCCTGATATTCATGGCACACTCGTGGAACGGTCTTACGCGGAAACCCCACTTCATCGCTACCTCGCAGATTCTGTTTCCCCTCACTCGTGAACTGACAATAACACCACACTTAAGATCACTTAAATCTTAGCAACTTGCCATTGTAGCAACAGTAACCGATCATACAACTGCAGAAGACACTTGTTTTCCTATAGGCGTTGCCAACAGCAGCACCGTATTCTGACTGTTTACGTATCTCTGTAGTTGAATACACGTGTGTACACCAGTTTCTTAAGTACTTCAGTGTACGTATGGCACATAGGCTGACTCTTAAAATATGGCTTTGAGAAACACAGATCCATTGCTGTAAACAATCCGACAACACATTATCAATTCGGTCCCAAAGAGGGTTTCGGTAGGGAAGACCCTGTGAAGATCGGGAGGTAACTACGAAAGCCCCTTTCGGTGCACCGGCCCCTGAATACTGCTTCCAATTAGTGTAGTGCACTTTACTGATGTCAAAAGTACAGTCATTAAGTGGTGGATAGCGGCCTCGAGCAGTGTCAATTTGCTGGTAGTGGATCGAAATCTGCTGAATCCAAAGCGATGGTGGCTAAAGTATTGTCTGTTCTCTAACATACAGACCAGATTACGACGGTTTGCCATTCGCTTCATTGTCCTTACAACTTTTAATATGGGCAACCATAGACGTTGAAATTAATGGTAAATTGAACCTGAATTAAACCGCAAAAGCTGTTAAGTGACGATTTATTCACAACATCTAATTTCGGTTTATTCACCTTCTGTATACAATTGTCTTTGCTACACAGCTCGTTAAAGTGACGTTCGGTCCTGTTCTGGTTTTAGGAGTGGTATCAACAATCAGAGCGCCTAATCCTGGCTAGAATTGGCAGTAGTCGTTGTTAAATGCTCTGCAATTTTATGACAGAAGACTCCGGCCGTTGTTTGAACGCATCCCTGTTTCAGCACTGCTGCTGTTAGTAAAGAGCTATATTCATCCAAAATCCTGTTTATGGCTTATTGTACTTTCGTAGAACAGGTAGAAAGATTGAAAGACTCTAGGAACGTTGGCCATGATGTTTCATTGCTCTCCTTAATGATGCTCTGTGCGTTGGCTGTCGCTGCTCTAAAGACTGCCAGGTTACCTGCTGTTGGGCGACATTTACACTATCTTAGAGCTGCACGCTTCATTCTGTTTGCTGAGGGGCACGTATTGGTCCATGGTGTGCCTCTGAAGATGACCTGAGGACTTTTAGATGGATTAGTTAGTCGCGTGCTAGATCACTTGCGTAATGTGGTCCATCCATTCTTGGACGCTGCCTCAGTATTCAAACACAGCCTGCTGGCTCAACTGCATCCAGTTAGTCCTGCTCCTCCTAGGAAAGTAGTAAGTGGAATGAAGCTCATCAGCTGCTTCATATTGAGCAGATGCTGTGGGGGCATAAAAAGACGTCTATGACTGAGGACGACCCAGTAGCAGCTGAGCAATTAGTGGAATTGTCTGTACTGAAAATGCCCAGTTCCTGAGACATCATTAGGTTCCCTAAAGCTCAGTCGCTAGGGGAGGTTGGGCTCGAGCCTCATAATTGGCTGTAAGCACTGAAATTCCCCAGTAGAAGAAATCGGTGAGAAAGTGGTTCTGTAACACAGGCAAGGGTGCTCAGAGTCTATTGCATCTTGGGAAGGAAGACATAGTGAATTGGTAGTGACCTCCTGACCCTCATAAACTTCAGTGGCTACAGCTTACAGGTCAGTAATCTAGAACAGAACAGATCAGTGGCGTAGTTTTTGGAGAAACAAAGCAACTCTTCGTAGTCATGTAAGACTGTAGTAAGGGAGACATTTATCATCGGTGTTGCTATTACACCCTGTCTCTCCGCTGGATGGGAAGCCTCCAATGGGTGGAGGTTCAACAGTTGGGGCGAGACTGTGGGCCCATGAAGACTTCAAATTCCTTGCCTCAGAAGCGGAATCAGTAGAACGATCAGGTCGAATGATGTCGACGTGGTTTGATGGTTTAGCGCTTGTTTTCACGTCCGGTGGAAGCTCCTCGATATCAATTGCGGCGTGGAAATGACTTGTAGACGCTACAACAGCAGCAGTGGAGGCAGTGCTGGATGGTTCATCAGACTCTTTTACTTGTGGTGCCGGGAGTGCTCCAATATAGGAAAATGTTGCTTTGTCTGGTGTTCTCTGGAGGCTTCGGCCTCTGCAGCTTTACACGTGCACTCAAAAACACAGGTGTTAGTGCTGACACTAATAACCGCCGTTTCTGCAGAGGTATCGGCTGCCGAAATAGGATTCTTAAGGACTGAGGTGGAAGATGTAGTGAATGTGGTAGCTTGCATGACCTTATAGATCTCCTTAGCTTTGCAGTACCGAACGCGTTTTGTTGTTTTAATCTCCTGTATCTTACTTATTTCGAATTCTCTACAACAGAGTGATTACAAGAGCAATTTACACACTTTGTAGGAAATGAATAAATAACACCTTCAGGCGTGACCTTACAGCATTTGGCACAAGTGGCTTCTCCTTTACATCCTAGAGTGATATGGAAAAATATCAGGAACTTAAAACTGCGTATTGGGTTGGGTGACACAGGGCCACGCGGTTAAGCGAAGGAAATATGCCTTGCTAGCTCTAGGTGGTTGTTGTTGTTGTGGTCTTCAGTCCTTAGACCAGTTTGATGCAGCTCTACAGGCTACTCTATCCTGTGCAAGGGTCGTCATCTCCCAGTATCTACTGCAACCTACATCCTTCTAAATCTGTTTAGTGTATCCATCTCTTGGTCTCCCTCTACGATTTTTACCCTCCACGCTACCCTCCAATACGAAATTGGTGATCCTTTGATGCCTCAGAATCTCCTACCAAACGATCCCTTCTTCTAGTCGAGTTGTGCCACAAATTTCTCTTCTCCCCAATTCTGCTCAATACCTCCTCATTAGTTACGTCATCTAGATCTGGGTGTTTTGCGCTATTTAAGATAAGAATAACGGAGCCGGATTTTTCCGCATCCCCACCCACTGTTTCACGAAATGTTGCACGTCAACGATACCTTCTTGAGCCCCCAATTTTTCAATTCATTTTTGAAAATATCGACAAGATCTCTTCATGAAACAACACCTTCGCTGCTGTTCAGGGTAGTGTGTAGCTCCGTTTCGACGGCATATTTCCCCAGGTATTTAGCATGACGGAGGTTCGTCACTTGTTGGGAGTTAGACGTTTCAAACACAATGTCACATTTCAAAGTCGACTGACTGATTTTACAGTGTCACTAACGTCCCCTAAACCTTCTCGAATTTAGAAATGTGAAACATTCTTAAAACTGCCCTTTTTCCTTTCAACTACCAGAAAACATTCTGCCCAGCAGTGTGCGTTTTGTTACAAGATACAGTACCCTGATACGTGGTTATGAGTAGATAGGACGGGTTGCTGCAGTAACTATTTGGATCTGAAGGTGATCCAGGATAACCGAAACATAATCTACTTGAAAATGTGCAACTTAGACGGAATAATAAATGATAATTATGTTAAATATCTATGCAGCTGATGAATCGCTCAACATGATTATGTCGACTATATTGAAACCGAAGAACTCTGAACTATCTAAGAGTATCAAGAGGCTACAAAAGTCCTCTTCTTGGATTAAAATTGATACGCACCAGCAGCCTACCCTTCATATGGGCCCCACGAACAGCTAGCAGACTCAGCATCACGTGCCTAGGCTATATACGACTGAGGTGGCTTCCCTGGCGGTTGCCTGCTTATCATGCATCTTATCAGCGAAACACACCAGAGAGAGAGAGAGAGAAAGGTTCACAGGTTTTTATTATCCTCAAGATCTGTGCTGTAAAGGCAAGATTCCCAATGCGAGTTCTACGACTGCCCCGTATAGTCGTTGCAGACTCGTGCTCAGAGATTACTGGCGTTGCCCACCAGTCCTCAGCTCACGAACCTCAGGGTCATCAAGTCCATGCCCAGCCAACGAATCATGAGATCCTGGGTTCTCTCCCGTTCCCGTAATAGCTGAGACACATAAGGAGTTACATTATTCAGTAGTTAGCATTACTTAATAGCTGACAAATGACGAAATCTGAGTGAAAGTGAGGATGAACTGCAGCGCATGTCGAATGGAATCAAAAACCTAATGAGCACACATTGCACTAAGTAGAGAGACACGAAACTGAATTTCAGACCATGAACACATGGCGGATGATGCAAGCATGATATAACAGCTGTCAAACAGAGACAAAGATGGCATTAAGGTAAAAAGCGGTATACTAATATCAGACGCCGGCCTCAACTTGAGAGAAGTATTCCTGAGAACGTACATTTGGCGCACAGCACTGTATAGAGGTGAATCGTGGACGGTGGAGAAACTGAGGGAAGAGAAACTCGAAAAGATTGAGATGTGTTGCCGCGGAAGGACTAGATAATTAGATGGACTGATAAAATATGAAGTGATGTCTCTCCTCATAATATTGAAGAAGAGGAACATGAGGAATAACTTCCATGGTGTTCTTTCCCAACCTAATTACTGCCTGTATGCTTCTCTGGCCTGGCGTCATGGTGGTCTAAACTGCCCATTATTTCTACGAAGCAGCTGCAGGTCACCTATAGGTGCTGCTGTGACTTGCTGTTTTCGTTCTTTATTCTTATTTCAATTCACCACGAAGAGGCGGACTGGAAGCTGTCGGAAACTGTATTCCTTTACATAAAACGAATATCTGAAACGTATAACTAACAAACTCACGATGATAATCAATTTTTAGAACCTTTAATACGTTTCATTCCTTTCTAAAATGCAGTTAAAATATAATTACTGGTGACCATGTTAACGATATTACGGTATGATGCTAATGCTAATGGTGCGTGAAAAGAATCTTGGTAAGACGGACTGACAAGACTTTGGGCTCTGTGGGATCAGAGTGGCGTCTAAAGTCAGTATGGGGGAAGGATGACAGTGGAGGAATTGTGTCAAGCGGAGCATTTTGACTGGTTTCGGAAAGAAGAGTTTATCTCTGGACGGATATCCTCTTTTCGCAGTGGGCGGTAGTTGAAATTCCGCCGAGAGAGGACAGATAATGCATGAAGTTGAGCTGAAGGGTACCTGGTGTATTGAATAGTAATACGGGGTAAGGGGATATGGAGATTGGAATATATCCAACAAATAACGGAAGACACTGGATGCAAGTGCTACTCTGAGACGAAGAGCTTGGCGCAGGAAAGAATTCGTGGCTTGCCCCATCAAACAAGTCAGTAGGCCAATGACACAAAACAAAATTGGCAACATTTTTGAGAAATAGAGATATTTACTGAAAATGTCTTTCGTAACAAAGCATTTGTAGTGTGCTCAAACTAGATTAGAAGCAGAGAAAAACATGATCAGGGGTTGACAGAAATCAAAATTCAGTAGGATTATTAGGAATGGTCCTTACCAGAACTTAACATTCAAGGTTACAGGACTGATGATCAGTTCCTTCCCGCAGATACCTCAGAGCAATAGACAATACTAGGAGAGTATTACCGTAATGCTGAAGGAACTGGACTGACAAACGCTTGAAAATAGGGGTAAACTATTCCGGCAAAGTCTGCTAACAAAGTTTCAAGAATCAGCTTTAAATGCTGACTCTGTTAATATTATTACAACCTCCTAAGCACCGCTCACACAGAATTCACGAGGACAAGCTTAATAATTATACCGCGCACAGTGGCCTTCAAACAATGATTGCTTCTGCGCTCCATACGTAGATCGAACTATAAGAAGCTCTAATGACTGGTGCAATGGGACGTATCTCCTTACATGCATTTCTCGGTGCTGTGGAGAGTGCGAACGTCTGACTGATGATTACTATCATAGGCATACATATTAATACAACTGATTCAATGGCAAGAGTACGTTTTAAGAGTTAAGTATTGTACTTATTTGGGTTTATATATGATGAAAAAACTCAATAACATGTGTACGATGTGACTAAATGAAGCAAAATGACAACACGTGAGTGTGGTTTTAACAGTAACCAAGACGTTACCATGACTGATGTTGGAGGATGATTCTTGTCGGTCAATATAGAATTAGAAAACTTTTTGCATCAGCAAATATTTTCTACCAACTTACGAGACTCCAAGCTATCAGTAAAATTAATTTTTACGATCCAGTTTCGTACACAGATAGTTTGCACTACACTATTTCGTTCGTTCATTCGTTTTGTGTTTAGTAAGCGTTAGTTCGGCTCCTACTGCCTTCCAATATATACACTCCTGGAAATGGAAAAAAGAACACATTGACACGGGTGTGTCAGACCCACCATACTTGCTCCGGACACTGCGAGAGGGCTGTACAAGCAATGATCACACGCACGGCACAGCGGACACACCAGGAACCGCGGTGTTGGCCGTCGAATGGCGCTAGCTGCGCAACATTTGTGCACCGCCGCCGTCAGTGTCAGCCAGTTTGCCGTGGCATACGGAGCTCCATCGCAGTCTTTAACACTGGTAGCATGCCGCGACAGCGTGGACGTGAACCGTATGTGCAGTTGACGGACTTTGAGCGAGGGCGTATAGTGGGCATGCGGGAGGCCGGGTGGACGTACCGCCGAATTGCTCAACACGTGGGGCGTGAGGTCTCCACAGTACATCGATGTTGTCGCCAGTGGTCGGCGGAAGGTGCACGTGCCCGTCGACCTGGGACCGGACCGCAGTGACGCACGGATGCACGCCAAGACCGTAGGATCCTACGCAGTGCCGTAGGGGACCGCACCGCCACTTCCCAGCAAATTAGGGACACTGTTGCTCCTGGGGTATCGGCGAAGACCATTCGCAACCGTCTCCATGAAGCTGGGCTACGGTCCCGCACACCGTTAGGCCGTCTTCCGCTCACGCCCCAACATCGTGCAGCCCGCCTCCAGTGGTGTCGCGACAGGCGTGAATGGAGGGACGAATGGAGACGTGTCGTCTTCAGCTATGAGAGTCGCTTCTGCCTTGGTGCCAATGATGGTCGTATGCGTGTTTGGCGCCGTGTAGGTGAGCGCCACAATCAGGACTGCATACGACCGAGGCACACAGGGCCAACACCCGGCATCATGGTGTGGGGAGCGATCTCCTACACTGGCCGTACACCACTGGTGATCGTCGAGGGGACACTGAATAGTGCACGGTACATCCAAACCGTCATCGAACCCATCGTTCTACCATTCCTAGACCGGCAAGGGAACTTGCTGTTCCAACAGGACAATGCACGTCCGCATGTATCCCGTGCCACCCAACGTGCTCTAGAGGGTGTAAGTCAACTACCCTGGCCAGCAAGATCTCCGGATCTATCCCCCATTGAGCATGTTTGGGACTGGATGAAGCGTCGTCTCACGCGGTCTGCACGTCCAGCACGAACGCTGGTCCAACTGAGGCGCCAGGCGGAAATGACATGGCAAGCCGTTCCACAGGACTACATCCAGCAT
The DNA here is from genome assembly GCF_023864345.2 of Schistocerca serialis cubense. Classification (NCBI taxonomy): domain Eukaryota; kingdom Metazoa; phylum Arthropoda; class Insecta; order Orthoptera; family Acrididae; genus Schistocerca; species Schistocerca serialis. The sequence goes on along the minus strand of NC_064643.1, from coordinate 735,251,111 downwards.
CTCTACGATCGTCTCCATGGGAGAATAGCAGCCTGCATTGCTGCGAAAGGTGGATATACACTGTACTAGTGCCGACATTGTGCATGCTCTGTTGCCTGTGTCTATGTGCCTGTGGTTCTGTCAGTGTGATCATGTGATTTATCTGACCCCAGGAATGTGTCAATAAAGTTTCCCCTTCCTGGGACAATGAATTCACGGTGTTCTTATTTCAATTTCCAGGAGTGTACCTTAAAACGGTAAGTTAGGCATCTAGCTTGTGTTTTCTTAGTTGCTATATTTATAAAATTTTGAGCATGTTTTTATTCTACATTTAAGTGATTTATTCACGAGTTTTGCCCCTGCAAACAGTTCTCAGGCCCTCTGTAGCGCACTTTCCATTTCTGATGGAAAGCTAACTTCACAGCTCCTTAAGTGTTAGCCTCCATTTGTGACACGGAATGGTTTTAGCAAGTAGCTATATAGGTTTACTTCTGTGCTTTTATAGTCAGTTATATTTATTATTATTCTGGATTTACAATGTGAGTACATTTTTCCAGCACCTATTCTAGATTACAGTAAGTCACTAATTATTGTTCTCCACTCTTCTCTATTTGTCCATAAATCTTCAGGAATGTTGTTCTTCCTCATTGCTGACTGAACTCCCTGTATCCATGTATCAGGTGGTCGTCCCCTTTTTCTTCTTCCAATTGGTGCCCAGTCGATTATGCATTTTGGTATCCTTTCCTGTTCCATTCGTCTGATGTGTCCATACCATTTAAGTTGTTTGTGCTCGATGAAATCAATAATTGAATTTTTACATTTCATCTTGTCTCTGATTACTTCATTTCTTATTCTTTCTCGTCTTGATATTCTTGCTGAACGTCTCCAGAAATCCATTTCTGTGGCTAATAATTTTGATTTCAGTTGCCATTTTGTTGTCCACACTTCTGAACCATATGTAATAATGCTCCTAACTATTGTTTTAAAACTCCTTATTTTGTTATCAGTTGTTATGTGTTTATCCCAGAGAATTCCATTCAATAAAGAGATTGTCGTTTTTCCAGAATTTATTCTTGATCTAATTTCTTTGTCCTGTTTCCCATCATCTGTAATTCTCACACTTAAATATTTATATTCCTCAGTAGCTGTTATTGTTCCCATCCCTTCTTCTAATATTAAGTCTCCATTCACTCCACCAGTTACCATGTACTTTGTTTTATTCATGTTTACATTTAGACCTGAATTTTTATATTCTTGAATCAATTTTCTGGTCATATACTCTATGTCCTCATAGTCTTGGGCTATAATCAGTTGGTCATCTGCAAATTGTAAGGAGTATATTGTTCTATCATTTATTGGTATTCCCATAGCGTGACATTTTTTCTTCCAATTCTGTAAAGTTACTTCTGTATATATTTTATACAATGTAGGTGAGATGCTACACCCTTGACGTAATCCTTTTGTGACTTGGAATCCATGTGATAGATATTTACCAATTTTTATTTTTGAAATAGAATTTTTATATAAATTTTCAATTGCTTTAATTATTCTTGGATTTATTCCTATTGATATTAAAGCTTTCCATAAACTGGACAAAGGCACACTATCATAGGCTTTTTCTATATCTATGAATACTAAATGTATAGGTTGTGCCCGAACAATTTTTTTTTTCAATAATTTGTTGTAGACAAAAGATATGATCAATTGTTGATCTTCCAGCTCTAAAACCTGCTTGTTCTTCAGCCTCCTTTTCTTTGTATTCTTGTTCTAACAAATATTTAATAATTCTTCCATATAATCTACTGAAGGTATTGGTCACTGTTATTCCCCTATAATTTTTACACTCATCTTTCGCTCCTTTTTTATGTATCACTGAAATATATCCTACTTTCAAATCATTTGGGACATCTTCCCCATTTAAACATCTATAGTCAGTTATAACATTAATAAAACTCCACCTGTGGAGTAGGTCATTCATCTTTGACTAGCAATCAGAACGACATCTGTCCTGGCTCAGAAACACGCCAGCGCTTAAATTTAGTTTCATAATGACCATTGACCGCCAAAGACTTCTGACGTAAGACGTCACCCTCATTCCGACAATGTCCTTCACATAGAGGGTGGAGGAGCTGACAGATGTTCAGGGCACTCTCTTGTCCTTGGGGTGGGAAACTGTCCATAAAGGTGGAAGAATCAACAAACGTCAACGGCATGAGAATGCAGAAGGCAATGGAAACCACTGCATTAAAGACACGTGTATCCACAGGACGTGCGCCATATAACTGATAAAGGGTCACAATGATATCTCCATTGGCAAAAGATTACGAAATAGTCCCCCATTAGGAACCCCAGGAGAGGACTGGCAAGGGAGATTGACAATGAGAAAAATTGAATAATCAATGAAATGATAACGATCTACGAGTCTGAGCGTGGAGTTCCAGAAGCTTGGATGTTGTAGGGAAGCTAGAAAATCTGAGAAAGGGAATGCAAAGTTTCAGTCTAGATATAGTATTGGTCAGTGAAGTGTAATGGAAAGAAGACCAGGATTTCCAGTCTGATCAGCACAGGGTAATATCAACAGCCGCAGGAAATGATATAGATGGAGTAAGATCTAGTTTGAATAGGAAGGTAGGGCAAAGAGTGTGGTACTGTGGGAAGTTCAGTGATGGTGTTGTTCATAGCAGAATCGACAGCAAAACAACACCGAGGTCGATAGTTCAGGCATTCATGCCGACGTCGCAAGCTGAAGTTAGAGAGATAGAGGAAAGAAATTTGGATATTGAAACGGTAATAGAGTACATAAAGGTACATAAAAATCTAATAACCATGGGGAACTGGAATGCAGTTGTAGGGGAAGGAGTAGAAGAAACAGTTACAGGAGAATATGGGCGTGTGATAAAGAGTGGGAGAGCAGAAGGACTAATTGAGTTCTGTAATAAGTTTCAGCTGGTAATAGCGAATACTCTGTTCAACAATCACAAGAGGAGGAGTTACATATGGGGAAGGACGGGTGATAAGAGAAGATGTCGGATTACATCATGGCCAGGCAGAGATTCCAAAATCCGATACTGGACTATAAGGCTAAGTTGGTAGTACAGTTGAAAAGGAATGGAAATCTCTAAGAAAGGCAACAACAGAAGTTGGAAACAAAAACATTGGTAGAAAGAAGGTAACTGTGAAGAAACCATTAGTAACAGAAGAAATACTTCAACTGATCGATGAAAGAAGGAAGTACAAAAAAGTTCAGGGAAATTCACGAATACAGAAATACAAGTCAGTAAAGAATGAAATAGATAGGAAGTGAAGAGAAATTAAGATGAAATGTCTGCAGTAAAAATGTGAAGACATCGAAAAGCTTATAGGAAAGTCAAAACAGCCTTCCGTGAAATTAAAAGCAAGGGTTGTAACATAAAGAGTGCAAGGGGAACCCCACTGATAAATGTCGAGGAGAGAGCGGATAGGTGGATAGAGTACATGGAGGGCCAGTGTGAGGGGGGAAAATTTGTCTTATGTGACAGAAGAAGATACAGGAGTCGATTTAGAAGAGAGAGGGGATCCGATATTAGAATTAGAATTTAAAAAAACTTTGAAGAACTTAAGATGAAATAGGGCAGAAGGGATAGAAAACCTTTCATTAGAATTTCTCAAAGCATTGCGGAAAGTGGCAACAAAACAATTACTCACGTTGGTGTGTACAATGTAGGAATCTGGCGACATACCATCAGACTTTGGGAAAAAATCATTTACACAGTTCCGAGGACTGCCAGACCTCACAATAGCGAGAGTTATCGCACAATCAACTTAACAGTTCATGCATCCAAGTTGCTGACAAGAATAATATACAGATGAATGGAAAAGGAAATTGAGGATGTGTCAGGTGACAATCAGTTTACCTTAAGGATAGCTAAATGAGCCATAGAGGCAATTCTGATGTTGCGATTGATACTGGAAGCAAGACTAAAAAAAAATCAAGACACGTTCATAGGATCTGTTGACCAGGAAAAAGCGTTCGACAATGTAAAATGGTGCAAGATATTAAAAATCCTGAGAAATATTGGGATAAGTTATGGGGACAGACGGGCAATATACACTGCTGGAAATTGAAATAAGAACACCGTGAAATCATTGTCCCAGGAAGGGGAAACTTTATTGACACATTCCTGGGGTTAGATACATCACATGATCACACTGACAGAACCACAGGCACATAGACACAGGCAACAGAGCATGCACAATGTCGGCACTAGTACAGTGTATATCCACCTTTCGCAGCAATGCAGGGTGCTATTCTCCCATGGAGACGATCGTAGAGATGCTGGATGTAGTCCTGTGGAACGGCTTGCCATGACATTTCCACCTGGCGCCTCAATTGGACCAGCGTTCGTGCTGGACGTGCAGACCGCGTGAGACGACGCTTCATCCAGTCCCAAACATGCTCAATGGGGGACAGATCCGGAGATCTTGCTGGCCAGGGTAGTTGACTTACACCTTCTAGAGCACGTTGGGTGGCACGGGATACATGCGGACATGCATTGTCCTGTTGGAACAGCAAGTTCCCTTGCCGGTCTAGGAATGGTAGAACGATGGGTTCGATGACGGTTTGGATGTACCGTGCACTATTCAGTGTCCCCTCGACGATCACCAGTGGTGTAAGGCCAGTGTAGGAGATCGCTCCCCACACCATGATGCCGGGTGTTGGCCCTGTGGGCCTCGGTCGTATGCAGTCCTGATTGTGGCGCTCACCTGCACGGCGCCAAACACGCATACGACCATCATTGGCACCAAGGCAGAAGCGACTCTCATCGCTGAAGACGACACGTCTCCATTCGTCCCTCCATTCACGCCTGTCGCGACACCACTGGAGGAGGGGTGCACGATGTTGGCGCGTGAGCGGAAGACGGCCTAACGGTGTGCGGGACCGTAGCCCAGCTTCATGGAGACGGTTGCGAATGGTCCTCGCCGATACCCCAGGAGCAACAGTGTCCCTAATTTGCTGGGAAGTGGCAGTGCGGTCCCCTACGGCACTGCGTAGGATCCTACGGTCTTGGCGTGCATCCGTGCGTCGCTGCGGTCCGGTCCCAGGTCGACGGGCACGTGCACCTTCCGCCGACCACTGGCGACAACATCGATGTACTGTGGAGACCTCACGCCCCACGTGTTGAGCAATTCGGCGGTACGTCCACCCGGCCTCCCGCATGCCCACTATACGCCCTCGCTCAAAGTCCGTCAACTACACATACGGTTCACGTCCACGCTGTCGCGGCATGCTACCAGTGTTAAAGACTGCGATGGAGCTCCGTATGCCACGGCAAACTGGCTGACACTGACGGCGGCGGTGCACAAATGCTGCGCAGCTAGCGCCATTCGACGGCCAACACCGCGGTTCCCGGTGTGTCCGCTGTGCCGTGCGTGTGATCATTGCTTGTACAGCCCTCTCGCAGTGTCCGGAGCAAGTATGGTGGGTCTGACACACCGGTGTCAATGTGTTCTTTTTTCCATTTCCAGGAGTGTACAATATGTAAAGAGCCAAGAGGGAATAATGAAAGTGGACAACCAAGAACTAAATGCCCGGTCTAAAAGCGGGCTGGACAGGGATGAAGTCTTCCACCTAAATTCTTCAATCCGTCCATCGAAGAAGAAATGATAGAAATAAAGGAAAGGTTCAGGAGTGAGACTAAAATACAAGGTGAAATGATATGAAACACGATTAGCTGATGACGTTGCCATGGAAGTGAACTAGAACTACATGATCTGGTTAATGGAATAAACAGTACAATAAGCACAGAATAGGGATTGAGACTAAATCGAAGAAAGACGAAAATAATGAGAAGCAACCGAAATGAGAAAAGCGAGAAAATTAACATCATGAATGGTGGTCATAAAGTAGATGAAGTTAAGGAATTCCACTACCTGATTAAACCCCGCCCAAACAGGCTATGGTGGCCCAAAGGTACCTATCGGCCGCCGTGTCATCCTCAGCCCACAGGCGTCTCCGGATGCGAATATGGAGAGTCATCTGGACAGCACACCGCTCTGCCGACCGTATGTGAGTTTCCGAAACCGGAGCTGCTGCTTCTCAATCAGGTACCTCCTCAGTTTGCCTCACAAGGGCTGAGTGCACCCTGCTTGCCAACAGCGCTCGGCAGACCGGATGGTCATTCAGCCAGCTGCTAGCCCAGCCCTGCACCGCTTAACTTCGATGATCTGACGGGAACCGGTGTTACTACTACGACAAGGCCGTTGGAAATTCCACTGCCTAGCCACCAAAATAACCAATCATGGACGGAGCAAGGAGGACACCAAAAGCCGACTAACACTACCAAAAAGGGCATTCCTGGCCAAGAAAATTTGACTAGTATGAAACATACGCCTTAACTGAATTTAAGATGTGGTGCTACAGACGTATATGGCAAACGTGGAGCGATAAGGTAATAAATGAGGAGGTTCTGGAAGGGAAAGGAATATGTGGAAAGCACTGACAAGGAGAAGGGACAGTATGATAAGATATCTGTTAAGACATCAGGGAATGACTTCCACGGTACTAGAGGGAGCTGTAGAGGCAAAAACTGTGGAGGAAGACAGAGGTTGGAATACATCCAGATAATAATTGAGGACTCAGGTTGCAAGCGCTACTCCGAGCTGAAGAGGTTGTCACAGGAGAGCAATTCACGGAGGACAAAACAAACCTGCCAGAAAACTGATGACTCTTAAAAAAAACTAGATTCTGGGATGGTTAGGATGTGAGCACGCTGTGTATGGCAGCAGAAGGGGCTGGATGCAATGCGAGAGGTGTAATGATGGCGCGAACTTGCCGTGTTGCATGAGAGACATTCGCTGTCACATTTTTCGCTCACGAACTCAGCTGCTGAAGCACCTCCCAGTATATCGGACGCGGAGGATGCGCCCTCAAAGGAGGATGAGTGGCAGGAGCTAACGCGTTCGGGTCGTTCGAGGCGGAAGGCAAATCTGGACGATGCCCACCTGGTCCCGCCCATTCACCCTTCGAGTGGAACGTGGCCGCTCCTTCAGCAGGGTACGTATCGGTATACGTAAACAGAGATTTACTACATTGAGGAAGAAATTCGGAACATCCAACAATAATTAACGTAGGGTAATGAAATTTCGGGGAAACATTTGTCTAGGTAACATATTTAAGTTAATAACATTTTAAGATCACAGCATAATGTAAGAGCGATATAAGAGACATTGCACACGTGAAATACTGGTACATTAATAACCCGTGTAACCGCCAGAATGTCGAACGCTAGGACGCAAAAGTGCATGCATTATGCTGTACAAGTGTGGGACGTCAGTTTGTGGGAATTAGTTCCATTGGTTTTGCACTTGGTCTGTCAACACAGGGATAGTTAATGCTGGTTGTGGGTGACGCTGGAGTTTTCGTCCGATGATGTCCCATATGTGATCAACTGAAGAGAGATCAGGAAGATCAATCAGGGCAACAGAGCATATTGGGTTACAACAGTGGTATATGGGCGAGCGTTATCCTGTTAGAAAACACCCCAAGAATGCTGATCATGAATGGCAGCACAAGAGGTCGAATAATCAGAGTGAGGTACAAATCTGCATTCAGGGGGCGTGGGATAACCGTGAGAGTGCTCCAGATGTCATAAGAAAGTCAAACCCCAGACCACAGCTAAAGGTGCAGGTCCAATGTGTCTAGACACTGGTTGGTAGCACGCCATCAACTGGTGTCCTTGTAACCAACACACGGCCATCATTTACACCTAGGCGGGACCAGCTTTCATTAGAGTACACAACAGCCCTCCATCCTGCCCTGTCGGTTGACACTATTGAAGTTGCAAATGACAGTGGTTTTGGATCCGTGGAATTCACGCTAGAGGGCGTCTGACTCGAAGCTATCCTTTAAGTAACAAATATGTAACAGTTCGGTTGTACCAGTGTGGTGCTCCAATTGTTGCTGTAGATGCAATACGATGAGCCGGGGCCATACGCTGAACAAAACTGTCTTACCTTTCGGTAGTGCCACGTGGCCGTCCAGAGCCCTATCTCCTTGCCACCATACGTTATTGTGACCACTGTGGCCGGCAATCATGTACAGTGGCTACCTTCCTGCAGCGTGCCTTTTTTAGAGATTTCCATTCCTTTGCAACTGCACTACCAACTGAGCCTTATAGTCCAGTATCGGATTTTGGAATCTCTGCCTGGCCATGATGTAATCTGACATCTTCTCTTATCATCTGTCCTTCCCCATATGTAACTCCTCCTCTTGTGATTGTTGAACAGAGTATTCGCTATTACTAGCTGAAACTTATTACAAAACTCAATTAGTCCTTCTGCTCTCCCACTCTTTATCACACGCCCATATTCTCCTGTAACTGTTTCTTCTACTCCTGCAGTATCGCAGATGGCACACCCAGCGTATCGTAGCCCTGTTCCACGACCTCATTCAAACTCAGTGAGGTGTTGATAATGGCATCTTTGTCTCCTGGAAGGCATTCTTGACTAACTTCAACTCACCAAGTCCAATGTCAACTGTGACTAACCCTCATGACCATTCCAGTGTATATTTAATGCAAACCCGATTTTCTTGGTCATAGTGGCGGTGCTAGCCCCATTCTTACGCAACTGGTGCGAAATTTTAATAAACAACATCTTTCAGCTATAGAAACGGGTCTACCAACTTTCGTTTGTCTCACAACTTCCTGTCAGTGTGGATACTTTTTTCCCGTCTCTGTAGATATCTGGAACTCCAACGTTAGGCACGTTATTGAGCCCTTAGGCAGATGGTGTTCAGAGATGAAAGGAAGCCAATGTCCAGTCGGTACGTCTGCCTAGGAGTCTCATCCGACGTGTGTAAGTGGCCATTCCTGCGGCTTTAGAGCTTGCAGGATACAGTTTGCAAGTTGCAGCTCAGGTCGGCGCCACGACACCTGTCGCTTGGCTTCTGCGGCCATTCTATCCTCAGTTCATACAGGCGGCTGGCGGACGTGGTGAAGACTGCTGGCTACTCTCGCCTGGTGCAAGGGAGCTTGCAGTTTGTAACAGAGTCGATAGGGGTCTTTGTGAACGGTCTTAACCAATGGCTTTGTCGACTCTGTGACGGTCTTGGCTGCAAATATCTGAACCCACGTTATCGGGCGTGGAACTGTAGAACTCTCCTTGACAGATCTGGTGTGCACTACATAAAGGAAGCAGATCCTCGGGCAAGAGATTACATACTGTGTGCTCAAGGGGATTTCTAAGGTTAGGCGGTAATTTGAGGTTCTCTGATGAACGCTACCCAGAAAAACTGCAGATAGCGAAATCAGACCGCGTTCGCAGTAAAGAAACATCGAGTATCATAATTTTATAAGTTAACTGTCGAAGTATTCTAAGAAGGTTCCCGGATTTACTGCTCTCCATAAAACTTTTCGCGCTCAAATTACTTTTGGGACCGAGAGCTGGCTGGAGCCCAAAGTTGAAAGCTCTGAGATATTTATTGACTGGTGGAACGTATATAGGAAAGACAGATTAGAGGCCGTAGGACGGGGTGTATTCATTGCAACTGACCAAAATATTGTCTTTACTGGAGTGGAATTCATTGTTACAGTCATGTCGTCTGATCAAGTATAACAATAACAGGGGGACTCAAGTTCATTGTTGGATGTTTTTACCGCCTACCAATTCCGCTGTGGCGGTTTTACGGTCATTGATAGAAATTTCTGGTCAGCAGTGCGGAAATATCCAAATCGTGCAATATTAGTTGGAGGCGGCTTTAAGCTACCGCTTATAGATTGGGACGTCTAAGGATTCATTGAACGGGGTACAGACAGTGTGCCCTGCGAATTCTTTTGAAGAAGTTTTCCAAAAACCGCGTAGAGCAGCTAGTTCCGCAGCTTCCACAACAGCTTCTATCCAGTCACTCGTTGGCCAATCTAACGAGGCAATAGAGGATAGCAAAAGAAAATCTGAGGTTTTAAATTTCGCATACAGAAGAATCATATGTACATACAGTCGTTTGACCATCGCACACACTCCTTTTTAATGGACGTAGTAATAAGCATCGCTGGTGTACAGAAACTTCTGGAAGAGTTGAAACCAAATAAGTTTCCAAGTCGTGAAGAAATCCCAGTTCAGTTGTACTAAGAGTTTTCTACAGCACTGGCTCACTACTTAGCTTCCATTTATCGTGAATCTCTCACCCACAGCCAAGTCTCAAGCGGGTGGAGACAAGCGCAGGTGACACTTGCATATAAGAAGGGTAAAAAAAAAAATGAACCGCAAAATTTTAAACCAATATCTTTAACAACGGTTTTCTGCAGAATCCTCGAACATATTCTCACCTGGAATATAATAAATTTCCTTCCTCCGTCGGAGGTTCGATTCCTGCCTTGGGAATGGGTGTGTGTGTTGGTTCAAATGGCTCTGAGCACTATGGGACTCAACTGCTGAGGTCATTAGTCCCCTAGAACTTAGAACTAGTTAAACCTAACTAACCTAAGGACATCACAAACATCCATGCCCGAGGCAGGATTCGAACCAGCGACCGTAGCGGTCTTGCGGTTCCAGACCGCAGCGCCTTTAACCGCACGGCCACTTCGGTCGGCGTGTGTGTGTTCCCCTTAGCGTTAGTTAGATTAAGTAGAGTGTGACCGTAGGGAGCGATGACCTCAGCAGTTTGGTCTCATAGAACTTACCAAAAAAAACAGTAAATTTTCTTCAGAGAGATATGTTTTTGTACACAATTGAAACGGTTTTAGGAAGCATCGCTTGTGTGATCTCAGCTTGACCTTTTCTCACATGAGATGCTGCGTACCATAGATGAAGGGCAACAGACAGATTCTTTACAGGTAGGTATTCGTAAGGCGTTTGACACGGTAGCATACTGCTGACGGTTAACGAAGGTACAGGCCCACGCAACCGCTACGGTCGCAGGTTCGAATCCTGCCTTGGGCTTGGATGTGTGTGATGTCCTTACGTTAGTTAGGTTTAAGTAGTTCTATGTTCTAGGGGACTGATGACCTCAGAAGTTAAGTCCCATAGTGCTCAGAGCCATTTTTTTTAAGGTACAGGCTCCCAGCTATGTGAGTGTGTCGTGGACTTTTTTAGTAACAGAACCCTATATGTTGTCCTCGACGACAAGTATGCATCAAGGAAAAAGGTATTGCCCGATGTGCCCCAGGGGAGTGTGATAGGACCGCTGTTATTCCCTGTATACATAAGTGATATGGCGGACAAGGGTAAGCAGCTGTCTGCTGCTGTTTGCTGATGGTGCTGTAGTGTACAGACGTTGAATGACTGTAGGAAGATACGAGGTAGACAAATTTTCTTGTTGGTGTGATGAATGACAACTAACTCTAAATATAGAACTACTTTAGGTAATGACAACTAACTCTAAATGTAGAAAAATGTAACGCAATGAAGATGATCATTAAAAAAAACTATAATGTTCGAGTACATCATTAGTAATGTGCTACTTGACATACTCATGCTAATTAAATATTTATGTGTAACGTTGTAAAACTATAAGAAATGGAACAAGCATGTAAGAATTGTAGTGAGGAAAGCGAATTGACGACTTCTATTTACTGGGAGAATTTTAGGTTGAAAATGGTTTGAATGGCTCTGAGCACTATGCGACTTGACTTCTGAGATCATCGGTCGCCTAGAACTTAGAACTAATTAAACCTAACTAACCTAAGGACATCACACACATCCATGCCAGAGGTAGGATTCGAACCTGTGACCGTAGCGGTCACTCGGCTCCAGACTGTAGCGTCCAGAACCGCACGGCCACTCCGGCCGGCCAGAATTTTAGGAAACTGTGGTTCATCCGTAAAGGAGACTGCATACAGGAGACTAGTGTGACCCATTGTTGAGTACTGTTAGAGTGTTTGGGACCCATACCAAGTAGGGTTAAAGGAAGACTCAGAGGCCGTTCAGAGGCGGGCTGCTAGATTTTTTATTGGTAGGTTCGAACAACATGCAAGTATTACGGATATGTTTCAGGAAGTGAAATGGCAATCACTGGAAGGAAGTCGAATTCTTTTCGAGGAGCACTATTCACAAAATTTGAAGAATCGGCATTTGAGGTTGTCTGGAGGACGATTCTACTGCGATCGACGTACATTTCGTGCAAAGACCGTGAAGATGAGATTCGGCAGATTGGGTTGTACGGATGCATACGGACGGTTATCCTCACCTCGCTCAGTTTGCGTGTGGCACAGAAAAGGAAACGGCTGTTAGTGGTACAGGGTGCCCTCCGCCACGCACCATGCGGTAGTTTGCCTCGTGTACGTGTAGATGTAGATACTTCGAAAAAGGTAAAATGTTAAGCAGTTAAATAATTCTTACAAAAAGACACATCACTGTCGACCATTTCATCCTATTAAGAAATTACGTGTTGTGTACAACGATTTTTTGTGTGTACATACTTAACCTGCCTCGGGCATGGATGTGTGTGATGTCCTTAGGTGAGTTAGGTTTAAGTACCGGGTGATCATAAAGTCAGAATAAATTTGAAAACTTAATAAATCACGGAACAATGTCGATAGAGAGGTAAAAATTGACACACATGCTTGGAATGAAATGTGGTTTTATTAGAACAAAAAAAAAAGTTCACAAAATGTCCGACAGATGGCGCTAGACAGAAAATCTGCTACCGTGACTGGTGAGAGGTACGCCGATATGTTACAGAATCGCATCATCCCCAACCTAGCTGATAAACACCTGCTGGAACGTACGACGTTTATAGAGGATGGCGCTCCACCCAAAATTGCTAGACGCGTGAAGATCTCTTGCGCACGTCGTTTGGTGATGATCGTTTGCTCAGCCGCCACTTTCGTCGTGCTTGGCCTCCCAGGTCTCCAGACCGCAGTCCGTGCGGTTATTGGCTTTGGGGTTACCTGAAGTCGCAAGTGTATCGTGATTTACCGACATCTCTAGGGATGCTGAAAGACAACATCCAACACCAATGCCTCACCATAACTCCGGACATGCTTTAGAGTGCTGTTCACAACATTATTGGCTCTGAGCACTATGGGACTCAACTGCTGAGGTTATTAGTCCCCTAGAACTTAGAACTAGTTAAATCTAACTAGCCTAAGGACATCACAAACATCCATGCCCGAGGCAGGATTCGAACCTGCGACCGTAGCGGTCTTGCGGTTCCAGACGGCAGCGCCTTTAACCGCACGGCCACTTCGGCCGGCCACAACATTATTCCTCGACTACAGCTATAGTTGAGCATTTCCTGTAAAGAACATCATCTTTGCTGTGTCTTACTTTGTTATGCTAATTATTGCTATTCTGATCAGATGACGCGCCATCTGTCGGACATTTTTTGAACTTTTGTATTATTTTGGTTCTAATAAAACCCCATGTTATTCCAAGCATGTATGTCAATACGTACCTATCTATCTACATTATTCCGTGACTTGTTCAGTTTTCTAATTTATACTGACTTTTTGATCACCTGGTATTTCAAAGTTCTACGGGAGTGATGACCCCAGAAGTTAAGTCCCATAGTGCTCAGAGCCATTCGAACCATATGTACATACTTACCAAAATGAAATGTTACTCACAACCATAACAGCAGTGGTAGCAATACTATTTATTTGAATTACCTCATTGGTCATTAGGTGCACCACACAAACGATACCACTCTCTAACTCGAAAGCGGAATTCTGTGTACATCATTTTGATCTCGGTCCAAACCCCACCTTGGCGGCAGGGGCTAATCTGAATTGCTTACGACGGATCCTGCCACAATTCGCTACACCTGGCGTCAAAGTCAGCCCGCTAGCTGCGTGCCGGTGGAAGCGTCAATCCAATCTGCATGGCATTAGGGTCACCGCCGCCACTGTACTGCCGGGGGCAGCGTCGCCTGCAACGGACCGCAAATAGACGGGCCAGAGCTGCCTGCTGTGGCCTGTGACGTCACCGGCAATCTCCCAATCCTGGGGGTGCGCTGTCGGTTGTGTTGTCTCAGCGCCGCCGCTGCTGCTGCTGCTACGATATCTAGACACGTGACCCTGGGGCTGGCATGCCAGTGTCTCTCTATTAGCGTGTCAACCTAACGGCTCACTCCACTGGTCAAGCTAAGGGCAAGGCGCATAAAGCTACTCACCGTGCAAGGAATGTGGAGAAAGAAGCCCTCATTTCTAAATGACTTGCTAGTATTGTGTGGTTGCATCTGCATCTTCATACGTACAATACTGGCCTTTACAATTGCTACACCACGAAGATGACGTACTAGCGCCGCGAAATTTATTCGAAAGTAAGAAGTTGCTGTGATGTGCAAATGATTAGCTTTTCAGACCATTCACACAAGGTTGGCGCCGGTGGCGACACCTACATCGTGCTGACATGAAGAAAGTGTCCAACCAATTTCTCATACACAAACAGCAGTTGACCGGCGTTGCCTGGTGAAACGTTGTTGTGATGCCTCGTGTAAGAAGGAGTAAAGCGTACCATCTCGTTTCCGACTTTAATAAAAGTTGGATTGTAGCCTATCGCGATTGCGGCTTATCAAATCGCGACATTGCTGCTCGCGTTGGTCGAGAACCAGAATATGGAATCCGTCGGTTCAGGAGGGAAATACGGAACGCCGTGCTGGATCCCAACGGCCTCGTATCACTACCAGTCGAGATGACAGGCATCTTATCCGCATAGCTGTAACGGATTGTGCAGCCACGTCTCGATCCCTGAGTCAACAGATGGGAACGTTTGCGTGACAACCATCTGGAAAAACAGTTCGTTGACGTTTGCAGCAGCATGGACTATCAGCTAGGAGACCATGGCGGCGGTTACCCTTGACGTTGCATCACAGACAGGTGCACCTGCGATGGTGTACTGAACGACGAACCTGAGTGCACGAATGTCAAAACGTCATTTTTTTCGGATGAATCCAGGGAATCCAGGTTCTGTTTGCAGCATCATGATGGTGGCTTCCGTGTTTGGTGACATCGCCGTGAACGCGCATTGGAAGCGTGTATTCGTCATCGTCACACTGGCGTACCACCTGGCGTGATGGCATGGGGTGCCATTTGTTACACGACTCGGTTACCTCTTGTTCGCATTGACGGCACTTTGAACAGTGAACGTTACAATTCAGATGTATTACGACCCGTGGCTATAACCTTCTTTCGAACCCTGCGAGCCGTACAACTCAGCAGCATAATTCACGACCGCACGTTGCAGGTCCTGTACGGGTCATTCTGGATACAGAAAATGTTCGACTGCTGCCCTGGACAACACATTCTCCAGATCTCTCACCAACTGAAAACGTCTGGTGAATGGCGGCCGAGCAACTGGCTGGTCAGAATACGCCAATCACTACTTTTGATGAACTGTGGTATCGTGTTGAAGTTGCATTGGCAGCTGTACCAGTACATGCCATCCAAGCTCTGTTTGACTCAATGCCCAGGCGTATCAAGGCCGTTATTACGGCCAGAGGTGGTTGTTCTGGGTACTGATTTCTCAAGATCTATGCACCAAAATCGCGTGAATGTGTAATCACATGAGCCGGCCGAGGTGGTCGAGCGGTTCTAGGCGCTACAGTCTGGAACAACGTGACCGCTACGGACGCAGGTTCAAATCCAGCCTCGGGCATGGATGTATGTGGTGTCAGGTTAGTTAGGTTTAAGTAGTTCTAAGTTCTAGGGCATTGATGACCACAGAAGTTAAGTCCCATAGTGCTCAGAGCCATTTGTAATCACATGTCGGTTCTTCTACACTCCTGGAAATGGAAAAAAGAACACATAGACACCGGTGTGTCAGACCCACCATACTTGCTCCGGACACTGCGAGAGGGCTGTACAAGCAATGATCACACGCAAGGCACAGCGGACACACCAGGAACCGCGGTGTTGGCCGTCGAATGGGGCTACCTGCTCAGCATTTGTGCACCGCCGCCGTCAGTGTCAGCCAGTTTGCCGTGGCATACGGAGCTCCATCGCAGTCTTTAACACTGGTAGCATGCCGCGACAGCGTGGACGTGAACCGTATGTGCAGTTGACGGACTTTGAGCGAGGGCGTATAGTGGGCATGCGGGAGGCCGGGTGGACGTACCGCCGAATTGCTCAACACGTGGGGCGTGAGGTCTCCACAGTACATCGATGTTGTCGCCAGTGGTCGGCGGAAGGTGCACGTGCCCGTCGACCTGGGACCGGACCGCAGCGACGCACGGATGCACGCCAAGACCGTAGGATCCTACGCAGTGCCGTAGGGGACCGCACCGCCACTTCCCAGCAAATTAGGGACACTGTTGCTCCTGGGGTATCGGCGAGGACCATTCGCAACCGTCTCCATTAAGCTGGGCTACGGTCCCGCACACCGTTAGGCCGTCTTCCGCTCACGCCCCAACATCGTGCAGCCCACCTCCAGTGGTGTCGCGACAGGCGTGAATGGAGGGACGAATGGAGACGTGTCGTCTTCAGCGATGAGAGTCGCTTCTGCCTTGGTGCCAATGATGGTCGTATGCGTGTTTGGCGCCGTGCAGGTGAGCGCCACAATCAGGACTGCATACGACCGAGGCACACAGGGCCAACACCCGGCATCATGGTGTGGGGAGCGATCTCCTACACTGGCCGTACACCACTGGTGATCGTCGAGGGGACACTGAATAGTGCACGGTACATCCAAACCGTCATCGAACCCATCGTTCTACCATTCCTAGACCGGCAAGGGAACTTGCTGTTCCAACAGGACAATGCACGTCCGCATGTATCCCGTGCCACCCAACGTGCTCTAGAAGGTGTAAGTCAACTACCCTGGCCAGCAAGATCTCTGGATCTGTCCCCCATTGAGCATGTTTGGGACTGGATGAAGCGTCGTCTCACGCGGTCTGCACGTCCAGCACGAACGCTGGTCCAACTGAGGCGCCAGGTGGAAATGGCATGGCAAGCCGTTCCACAGGACTGCATGCAGCATCTCTACGATCGTCTCCATGGGAGAACAGCAGCCTGCATTGCTGCGAAAGGTGGATATACACTGTGCTAGTGCCGACATTGTGCATGCTCTGTTGCCTGTGTCTATGTGCCTGTGGTTCTGTCAGTGTGATCATGTGATGTATCTGACCCCAGGAATGTGTCAATAAAGTTTCCCCTTCCTGGGACAATGAATTCACGGTGTTCTTATTTCAATTTCCAGGAGTGTATAATACAGGGTGATTCAAAAAGAATACCACAAATTTAGGAATTTGAAACTCTGCAATGACAAAAGGCAGAGCTAAGCACTATCTGTCGGCGAATTAAGGGAGCTATAAAGTTTCATTTAGTTGTACATTTGTTCGCTTGAGGCGCTGTTGACTAGGCGTCAGTGTCAGTTGATGCTAAGATGGCGACCGCTCAACAGAAAGCTTTTTGTGTTATTGAGTATGGCAGAAGTGAATCGACGACAGTTGTTCAGCGTGCATTTCGAACGAAGTATGGTGTTAAACCTCCTGATAGGTGGTGTATTAAACGTTGGAATAAACAGTTTACAGAGAATGGGTGTTTGTGCAAAGGGAAAAGTTCTGGACGGCCGAGAACGAGTGATGAAAATGTAGCACGCATCCAGCAAGCATTTGTTCGCAGCCCAGGAAAATCGACTCGCAGAGCTAGCAGAGAGCTGCAAATTCCACAATCAACTGTATGGAGATTCCACATTTTCACTTATCTGTCCGTAACTACCTGAACGTCAACTACCCGAGGCGATGGATCGGCCGCCAGGCAGCCCGTGACAGAGCACTTCATCACTGACCTCCATGAAGCCCTGATCTTACCTCCTGCGATTTTTTCTTATGGGGGTATGTTAAGGATATGGTGTTTCGGCCACCTCTCCCAGCCACCATTGATGATTTGAAACGAGAAACAACAGCAGCTATCCAAACTGTTACGCCTGATATGCTACAGAGAGTGTGGAACGAGTTGGAGTATCGGGTTGATATTGCTCGAGTGTCTGTAGGGGGCCATATTGAACATCTCTGAACTTGTTTTTGAGTCAAAAAAAACCTTTTTAAATACTCCTTGTAATGATGTATAACAGAAGGTTATATTATGTTTCTTTCATTAAATACACATTTTTAAAGTTGTGGTATTCTTTTTGAATCACCCTGTATATTTGTCCAATGAATACCCGTTTATCATCTGCATTTCTTCTTGGTGTAGCAATTTTAATGGCCAGTTGTGTACTTCGCTAGCCACCAGGTTGTGCACAACGTGGGGTAACCTGTACCGCTGTTAGTCATTCACTTTTGTTTCCTATTAACAAATGGAGCGAGGAAAACCTGCTGCCTTAGTGCGTTCGTAGGGCCAACGATTTATATTTTTTGTCTTCGCTGTACTTACGCAAGTCGTACATTGGTGACAGTAGTACTGATCTGCATTCTGTCGCAAATGCCGTTTCAGTATACTTTCTTAATGGTGTTTCTCGAAAAGAATGTCTTTTTCTATCCAGGGAATTGCAATTGAATTCATGGAGCATTTGCTTAGTACTCATGTGTTGATTGAACCTACAGGTATTAAATCAGTTCTGAACTGATTCGATGTGTTCAATTCATCTGACCTGATAGTGGTTGGTGACACCTTAGTAATTCTCAAGAATTGGTCGCACAGGTATTCTGTACGCGGTCCCCTTTGTACATGAGCTATACTTCCCTTTACATACGAAATACATACTCTGCCCACGTCATGCTGTACAGTCTCACAGTGATGGAACGACGACACCTACACGTACACTAAAGCGTCTTCGGGAAAAGTCGCATACTGCAAGTTACCCTACCGTTTGTAAAAAATGTTCAAATGTGTGTGAAATCTTATGGGACTTAACTGATGAGGTCATCAGTCCCTAAGCTTACACACTAATTAACCTAAATTGTCCTAAGGACAAACACACATAGCCATGCCCGAGGGAGGACTCGAACCTCCTCCGGGATCAGCCGCACACTCCATGACTGAAGCGCCCCAGACCGCTCTGCTAATCCAGCGCGCTACAGTTTACAGATATGGGGAACAAGATCGGTCCTATCACACATCCCAGGGCGCGCCTGAAAACACTTGGCTGGCTCTGAGCACTATGGGACTTAACATCTGTCGTCATCAGTCCCCTAGAACTTAGAACTACTTAAACCTAACTAACCTAAGGACATCACACACATCCATGCCCGAGGCAGGATTCGAACCTGCGACCGTAGCAGTCGCGCGGTTCCTGACTGAGCGCCTAGAACCGCTAGACCACCGCGGCTGGCGAAAACACTTGTCTTTGATGAAAGCTCGCCGTCCAGGATCACGCTCTGGGTTCTGTTTCTTAAATAATCTTTGAATAACTCACATACTTGAGAACCTGTATCATTTGCTCGGCCCTTCATAAAAGCCTGTAATGTGCCACAGTGTAAAACTTTTTCCGGAAGGCTAGGAATATGGAATCTGCCAGTAGTCGATGGTTCGATGGATATCGTGTGAGGAAATGGTAAGGTGACTTTTGCATGAGTGATTCTTTGTAAATTCATGTCGATGTCTGTATAAAACAAATAGTTTTCTATTCGAGGCAACCGCCTCGCCTTGCAGGGCTTAAATGTTTTGCTGATGTTTGAGTCTTTCATATTGGTTTGTAACGTCCCCTCAGAAAAATTGTAAGTGACTGTGCTGATCAACCTCTTACGTTATTTAATTTTCAAACAGATGTGCAAAACTGAACGTACTCAGACATTTCTCTCTTTACTTGTTCTGATCATCACTAAGTGACAGATAACATTTTTTAGCGCAAAGCAATCTTTCAATAATTCCCAGAAAAGAGTGGCCCTCACTGACAATAACCTATACCTTTCATGAATCACTTACCTCACTAAAATCTTCATTACTCGAACTACTGCAATACAGCGAGCGCCTATACTGCCAGCTAAATAAAAGATCCTAACTACTGAAGGCACTAACTACTGATAGGTATAGTTAGCAAATGAAATATTTTGATAGAGAACAAACAATGTATTTACCTTAATGGTGTTCTAAAGTCATAATACATATATCAGTTCATGACATTCAGTGTTACAAATTTCCTTTTTCTGACGGACACACGTCCAGATCGCCCGCTCTCAAAACTCTGCCATCTCTCTTCCGACATCCACCACTGCTGGCGGCTCACATCCGACTGTGCAACGCTACGCGCTGTTCACATCCAATGGCCGAACACTACACAAGCGAATATTCCAACAATGCCAACCAGCCTTAGACTGCACACAGCACAGTTAGTTATTTTCATACAAAGCGCTACGGGGCGTTACCAACGCAAAAACATAAACAGCCTTCTTACAGTTGTCACTAGAACATATTATTAGGATGAGTATCTGCTGCTTATCATAATTTCGAATGTACGTTTCCTATCATGTAGATATATACCTGAAAATGTGATCTGAAACCACGAAACCGGTCTTATACATTTAAAAGTTAATGTGCAGCTGAAAGCGAAAACATATATTCAAAGGATTTTCTCACCGAAGCAAATTTAGTTTGCATGTTTATCCAGAATTATTATGAGACAGGAAAATTTAGAATATCAATCCATTGCGTAAAAAGCGAGGCACAAATATTATTGAGATAATTCTGTAAACCTAAGCAAATCATACCAATTGTAAAGGAAAATGTGTTTTTTCAAGTAGATATTATATACCTTGGCCAATCAAATTCTTCTGGGTTTGTGAACGCATTGTCGACTATAAAATTCCGACGTTTCAGAGAGTATCGCAAAACGCATTCCTCAGGATGTAATGCTAACTGCTGAATGGGCGCTAGTTTAAATACTTGCATACGTACTATGGAGGAGTGCTGTCATTGGATATGAGGTTGGGGAGGAGAGGTATTAGGTGTTATTTTATTGGTCTTTGCACTGCGTCTTGTCATTGGCGAAAATAGGCGTTTTCCTTTGGAGTTCACTCAATTGTTTGCTGTTGGTGGAAATCGGCGAATGGGAAACTGAGCGGCGACTGCACGCTAGCGCTTTTTACTAGTTGCCTAGTGTCGGCTAGGGCGCGTCAGTACTCTGTGTACCATCTGCCGCTTCGGCCTAAAGCGCACCTGTTGCTGTGCGAGAGCTGTCCTTCTCCAAATAACACCTAATACCCTTCCTCCTCAACCTCATATCCAATGACAGCTTTCCTCCACCGTATATAAGTGATGAAACCAGGGCCCATTCAGCAGTTAGCAATACACCCTTAGGAAGGCGTCTTGCAATATTCGCCGAAACGTCGGAAATTTATTCTTGACAATGAGGTCACAATCCAGAAGTATTTTATTGACTGTGACAATGGTCGTGGAAACCTGAGTTTACAATGATATACATTATTGGTTCATAATGAAAGCTGAAAATAAAGAAAATCTAAGGACCTACGTTTACAATGAAACGGGAGCCTTATGTTCGATTGGTAGCCCCGAATGATTAAATATAGCTACTTCTGGAACCTTATTGCTTGAATTAATTATAGTTGTAGTTTCCGGCTTTCTCTGGGGTGTCCGAAACTGAATGTACTGAGCAGGCTAAAATTCCATGACGAAACCATCGGACTACAAACCTCTGTTGACATTTAGAAATATATGTAAGCTGTTTCCAGCAAGAATATTTACAAAACTCTCCACCGAAAGAATTTATGACATGAAGGAAATAAATAGTGTGCATAGAAAAGAAGACGGACAGAAAATATAATACCGAAATACGCTACCAAATGCTTCAGGTTTAGACTATCCACACATGTGTTGATATTCATCAATACGTAAAAGTTTATTATCTGTTTGTGTAGACTATACACATATGTGTTGATATTCATCAATAGGTAAAAATTAATTATTAGTTTTGGTTACTTTTATACCTTGCACGACACTTTTCGAGGGCGTGAACCTTACCTTCTCTGGGGAACATGAGTACTTTCTTTCCTTTATTAATGCTCATTTTGTACGTGCTTCGGATCTTCCATGGTGTCTCGCAAACTCACGCTCACGACCACGGCCAGAATCCACGTACTTTCAAGTTGTGAGGCGAGTGGAACAAATCACGTGACGTACTACTCTGCTGGTTTCATCAGAAATGCGTATTGGCGGATCCAGTTCAACGCTTCGCGCTGACCCTCACGTAAAATCAGTGTTAATAAGGGTTGCTTCCTGCTTCACTCTATTCCGCGAGTCGGAGTTAAACTTCTCATAACTCCACAGTTAAATATTAAATACTCCATAAATATCTAAATACTTTGAAGAAATTCTGAAATCCCACGACTGGCTAGAATATGTACACCGATAACAGTTCATCCACCTCTTCCTCCTAGCTACCCCAATAAACGACAATGAAAACGGTGTACAGTTCAACGTAAGTGCTGACAGAGTCACAGAAAGAATGCCACTTTTTAATTTCTGCGTGATCAAATGAAATTTATTGACATGAACCTACCCTAGTCAAGTGCGTCCCTTTTATCCGACACTAACTCCAGCTAGATAAAGTCTCCACACTCTGCTCTGAAACCATCGCCTAACTTCCAAAGTTTGCTCTGCCTTAGTTAATAACGATGACGGAGCCTTGTACAGGCTCGTGTCGGTAGAGGTTTCACCGCTATCATTACCTGTGACTATGTTGTTGTTGTTGTTGTTGTTGTGGTCTTCATTCCTGAGACTGGTTTGATGCAGCTCTCCATGCTACTCTATCCTGTGCAAGCTTCTTCATCTCCCAGTACCTACTGCAAACTACATCCTTCTGAATCTGCTTAGTATATTAATCTCTTGGTCTCAGTCGACGATTTTTCCCTCCACGCTGCCCTCCAACGCTAAATTTGTGATCCCTTGAAGCCTCGGAACATGTCCTACCAACCGGTCCCTTCTTCCTGTCAAGTTGTGCCACAAACTCCTCTTCTCCCAAATTCTATTCAATATCTCCTCATTTGCTAAGCGATCTACCCATCTAATCTTCAGCATTCATCTGTAGCACCACATTAAGAAAGCTTCTATTCTCTTCTTGTCCAAACTATTTATAGTCCATGTTTCACTTCCATACATGGCTACACTCCATACAAATACTTTCAGAAACAACTTCCTGACACTTAAATCTATACTCGATCTTAACAAATTTCTCATCTTCAGAAACGCTTTCCTTGCCATTCCCAGTCTACATTTTATATCTTCTCTACTTCGACCATCATCAGTTATTTTGCTCACCAAATAGCAAAACCCCTTCACTAATTTATGTGTCTCATTTTCTAATTTAATTCCCTCAGCATCACCCGATTTCATTCGACTACATTCCATTATCCTCGTTTTGCTTTTGTTGATGTTCATCTTATACCCTCCTTTCAGGAAACTGTCCATTCCGTTCAACTGCTCTTCCAAGTCCTTTGCTGTCTCTGACAGAATTACATTGTCATCGGCGAACCTCAAAGTTTTTACTTCTTCTCCATGGATTTTAATACCTACTCCGAATTTTTCTTTTGCTTTCTTTACTGCTTGCTCAATATACAGATTGAATAACATCGGGGAGAGGCTACAACCCTGACTCACTCCCTTCCCAACCACTGCTTCCCTTTCATGTCCCTCGACTCTTATAACTGCCATCTGATTTCTGTACAGATTGTAAATAGTCTTTCGCTCCCTGTACTTCACCCCTGTCACCTTTATAATTTGAAAAAGAGTGTTCCAGTCAGCATTGTCAAAACCTTTCTCTAAGTCTACAAATGGTAGAAACGTAGGTTTGCCTTTTCTTAATCTAGCTTCTAAGATAAGTCGTAGGGTCCGTATTACCTGTGACTATACCCTAGGAACAGCTCCCGTGGTGGAGTGCGCGATACGCCCCGCCTACTGGCTTCTAGAGCGCTCTCGGTCCAGGCTCGCTCTCATGCTGTTTGGAGTTTTTGTGCTGCAGCCGACGAGGGAAGACGGTACCTGCTAAACCACCGCGGTCCCTCTGGAACTGGGCTCAGTCGCTAGACAGGATTTGAAGAGGGTCGCGCTAGTGACATACAGAGGACGGGTCAGTCGAAGGAAAGAGCTATTAACGGTTCTCCCTGCAGTCACTGAGGACCATTAATTTGGTGAGAAGGTTCTTACGACAATCCCCTTCAAAGTTTGGCTGTTCCCATGTCTTTCTAGGAGATTATTCGAGGCTAAATTTACTGGAGCTGTGAAGCTCCATCAGCATCTACTGTATAAATTAAGAATTTTGGTCTAGATCTAGTCGTTCATCTAATGTTACTTGCAAAATTGCAAACCACCGCCACTAGAATTGTTTTCTCTTATATTAACGATCTTGGTATAAGCTTTGATTGCGGCTTGCTCCGGTTTTCCAAGTTAGTAGCTTATTTAATTCCATTTGTCGGTCAGTATACAGTAAGAGCTCTGTTAATGAATTCATCATGAAACTGCCTGATTTCCAATACATTATTCTGTTACCTTGTTCGTCAGCATGTTTTTATGAGACGACATTTCGTATATTATAATACAGCCAGTACTCTGAGCCATATTCTCAAGAATGCTAGCGGGAGTGTGCGACCAGTCTTACTGATGGACCCTGGCCCCTAATTTTATTTCGTGTACTTTAACACACGTTGTATTATTTTGTGATTTCATTTTGACACATAGTTTAATCATCACTATACATCTATGCCTCGGAGCCTTAAACTTGTGCCATTTGTTATTTCGGCAGTACTGGTTTTAAAAGTAAAATAAGTTTTTCCTCTGGCATACATTTCTCTTGGTCTAGTCATTTCCCTCTTAGCTCCTTACTGTCCTTTTAGTGTCGTTCAGCACATCATCTACAGCTCCTTTAGTACACAACGCTTCTAAAATCAGTATGTATCAAAATTTCCTTCATACAGTCTGGTTTCTCAATTTTTCTTGGTACTTCATTGGCTAAAGCCATACGTTTCAAAATACAATATATATATATATATATATATATATATATATAAACACTTCTACTTAAAATAAATGGTAAAACATCTGCACAAACTCTAACAGTCGTAATTACTAACGAGAAGGATAAGACACAGAACCGATGGTTATGCGCGGATTCCTTACTCTGATTTTCTTCAGTATGCAGCAGATGTTGACGTGACGATGATGAATCAATGATACTTGCTTCTAATCTTTGACGACGTGACTGTCGATGTTTCAAGTCGATGACGATCAAGCAATCCAAGCTTACAGTGATAATTTCAATCCTGACAAGGGCTTAGCCAGGTGAAACGTTTTTCTCTTTCGTCGTCGAATCTTCCTTGGCGTCGTGCAAAATCACACTTTGATCGTGACCAGAATACACGCCCTCTTCGCAGGGTATGGCACGTGAGGCAAATCACACGATCTGCAATTTCACAGATTTAATAGAAACCCTGCAGCGAGCCTCTATTATCTTGACCCTCTAGTACGATGATTAAATTTGGAAATTAATTAAATGATATTCTGAAATCATTAACATAACCAGTTAGTAAATGTGACTCTTGTAAGCCCTAAGAAGTCAGATGCCCACTACAGTTGGTGTTGCTTTGCTAGACTATCTTTCTGTGAAATAATCGGCTCAATTTGTTCAGTCTGTTGCCTAAATAGTGGAGTGTGCAACCATGACATTTCAGGCCCTCAGAGAACCAAAACATGTAATGTGCCAATACCTTCGCGTGAAAACAGTTCTCAACATATACACAACGTAACGTGTGCTTCCATAGTAAACATAAATCACGAACAGCTTCACTTTCCCGACATACAGAAAAACACTTTCTTGAGTAGGTTTGCCTCAATACACACGTAACAACACAATCTATAAAACACAGTAATACAGCATTTTCGTTTCATTCATCACCTATCTGAATTATTAAATCACAGTCACACACTGTATACATACCTAACACTGAACGTAATCTATAAACCACAACAAACACTCTCACTATTTGTAAAATGAGTATTTTTAAAGTCTCGTGTGTAAATCAACTGTACTCTAATCAACAAGAGAACAAGTATCCTTTGAAAAGTACGCTACTGAATATGAATGAAGTGTAGCCTATTGAAATCTTACTGATGTATATAAAAATTTCAGCACTCTGCCCTTCTGAATCAATTTTGAAAAGGTCAACTACATTAACGTAGAATTATTACTTTCAGGCGTGTAGAAGTAATTATACCTGAGAGAAATCACAGTACCTGTTTCTTGTAGCACTTTTTCATTTCTTCGTAACTGTTGCATACCCATTTTATTAAGGTAACTCATTGCATTTGTTTATAAATTTATGGTGGACAACTTTTATTTTACCGGCGAAGACGTGATGTAATTAAGTTATCTTTAGTGTACTGAAAAGTTTTTTGTTAGTGCCGCTGCAATGATATTACAGACTCTCTTTCACACATAGCAATATGTGTTATAATCGTTCAAAGCACTTTCGTAAGAGAGAAGAACCATGTCAGCTGATTAATAAACTGAGACTCCATGTCACTGTTCACTACAGCTGTAGGATAGCCACTTCTAGAACGTACGACAAAGATCCACTCATATCAATTTAACATCAGCTTCCATTGTCGACTTCATCAATACTCCTCTGGAAACTTGTGATAACGATATTGCTGCGTGGTCAAGTTGTCTTCATTAAACCATTCATTCTTTAGCCAAATCATAAAAATATGGCTCTGAGCTCACATTTGTAGAAACAAAAGGATCTGCCACATCTTTCCACATCGTAGGAAATCTTAGCAGCTCTTCCCTCCAAAACGACGTGTCACGGCCTGTGGAAGAAGCCACACCTTCCCAAGTGCTACCCGCCAGGGGGTCCACAACTCTTTTGTGGATATGTGCGTGGCGAGCACGGGGCCCCGAGCCATAGCAGCCTTCTTTCTCTCCAGGGCTGCATTTCCTTTCCCTTCCCATCCTTTCCCCTCCTTGCTCCTTTCCCCTCGCCCTCTCCTCTCCCTCTCTTGGTGTCCCTGCTTATGTTGGCCCCGCTATCCTCCTGGTTCTGTTGGTTTTCCAATTCGGCTTTGTTGCATAATCATTTCCTCCTTTTGGCATTACTTGGTCCCCCTCTGGGGTTTGACCTCCATTACAAAATTTCTCCTCCGTAGTGTGAGCACCTTACCTAGTGTCTCCGATGGGCTCCCTCCTAGTACATTCCACCTTTTCTTTCACGTCGTTGTCTGATACTAGGGTGCATAGCCAGCACGGTAGCCAGCCCATATGGTGGGGTCGCTATGTACGCTTTTGGTTGAGCCCCCTGAACACACAGGGATTACACTTCTGATACCTGAGCTGTGACCTCCTCATGCATGCCTTGGAGTGGTTGCTCGTCATCCTGGAGCATCGGAACTCCCGGCAATGGCCGCCATGCCAGACGGCCCTTGCTGTGGCTGGGTGGCGCCTGTGAGGGGAGCCCCTGATCGGAGTGGGTGGTATCAGGGCGGACGCTATACAAATGAGAAGCATACGGGTCCATAACTCTGGCCGTTCTTCTGCGGCTGTCTCTCCGCGTGGAACTGATTCCTCAAGTGCTGCTTCTCTTGCCCCTTCGGCCTTCCCTTCCATGGCTACCCTCTGGGAAGAGGGTCAGGCCCGTCGTCTAGGGACAAAACCGTTCCCCTGTTATCTAGTTTGCACCAGGACTGATGGAGATACTTTCACCAGTGTCGAACCTTAATTCTTTGTGGAACACATTGAAGGCAAATTTGGCGAAGTGGACTCGGTGAGCAAGATGCGGTCGGTTTCGTAGCTGACAAAAACAACTTCAGCTGCCCAATCTGCGGCCCTTCGAGCCTGTAACCATCACGGCACAATTCCTGTGTCCATTACCCCCCACCAGTCTCTAAATATGGTACAAGGTGTTATTTTTCACAGGGACCTTATCCTTCAAACTGATGAGGAACTTCGGGACAATCTCGGATGGCGGGGTGTTCACTTTGTTCGGCGTGTTCAGAAGGGTCCTAAAGACAATCGTATTGATACTGGTCCCTTTATCCTGGCCTTTGAAGGGGATACCCTCCCTGAGAAAGTTAAGATTATGGTCTATCGCTGTTATGTGAAGCCGTACATCCCACCTCCTATGAGGTGTTTTAAGTGCTTGCGTTTTGGTCACATGTCTTCCCGCTGTTCCCAGGCCCCTCTCTGTGGTGACTGTGGACGTCCACTCCATGAGGGGAGTCCCTGTGTTCCCCCTCCTGTATGTGTAAATTGTCATGGTAGTCATTCTCCACGTTCACCAGATTTCCCAGTATATAAGAAGGAAAAAAAGATACAGGAGTATAAGTCCCTCGATCGTTTAACCTACACAGAGGCCCATAAGAAATATGCAAGACTTCATCCAGTGTCCATGACATCTAGTTACGCCTTGGTTACATCTTCACCCTTCCTCCCCCTTCCTTGCCCCCATCACGGACCCCTATCCTCCCCCCCCCTCTCCCCTGCGGCTCCCACACCTTCTCCTATGGGCGCTGCTCCCCCTCCCCAGCCGGAGAAGTGTCCCACTCTTTCGGCGTCTGCCGGTCAAGGGCGCCTCTCCCGGGATGCCCCTTCCTGGCACCTTCCAGGCCAAAGGTCTGCTGCCGCGCGACGACCGCGAGAGCCGCGGTCTGTCGGCCCCCAGGTCGCCCGGTCTCTTTCTGTTCCTGATCTTGCTGCAGCTGGCTCCTTTACGCCACACAGCCCCCTAGATCTCAGCCTAAAAAGAAGAAGAAACTTAAGTCCCAGGAAAAAGAGCCTCTGGTGTCACCGGAGGTCCCTCCCCCGACTTCACAACCGGATTCTGACCTGTCGTTCATGGATGTCGCCCCCTCCCTGTCGGTGACGGGCGGGGACCCGGCGGTATGACTGGATTTAGCGTGTTCAGCCCCCATTTAAACCATCGTTCTGTGGTTCTCCAATGGAATTGTAATGGATACTATCGTCACATTCCGGAATTGAAATCCCTTCTTTCGACCTACTCTACAGCTTGTGTGGTTCTCCAGGAATCTCATTTCACTGATGCTCACTCACCGACCCTCCGTGGGTTCTGTGTTTTCTGTCGAAATCGGGTCGGACCCCTTCGGGCTTCTGGTGGCGTTTGTACGTTGGTCCGTACAGACATTGCTAGCACGTGGATTCCTCTTCAAACTACATTGTAAGCGGTTGCTGTTAGGGTCCACCTAGACTCTGCAGTCACAGTTTGCAATCTTTATCTCCCTCCTGACAGGACTCTTACACCTGCTGCCTTAACCGCCCTTCTTCAGCAACTTTCTCCTCCCTTCCTCCTCCTTGGGGATTTTAATGATCATCATCACTTGTGGGGCAGTGCCTTTCCATCTAGATGAGGTCTTCTTATAAACCAGTTTATTGCAGACCACGACC
Source organism: Schistocerca serialis cubense (assembly GCF_023864345.2). Classification (NCBI taxonomy): domain Eukaryota; kingdom Metazoa; phylum Arthropoda; class Insecta; order Orthoptera; family Acrididae; genus Schistocerca; species Schistocerca serialis. Next base: position 735,221,873 of record NC_064643.1, on the reverse strand, counting down.
TGTGCCTTCTTAATGATGGCTCCCCTACTCAATTCAGTGCCGGTCATGGTACCATTTCTGCCATTTATCTTTCTCTTTCATCTCCCTCTCTCCTCCCTTCATTACACTGATCGCCACACGACGACCTTTGTGATAGTGACCATTTCCCGTTGATTATCACGCTCCCTTCCCGCTCCCCAATGGACAGGTTGCCTCGTTGGTCTTTCCAAAGCGCCGATTGGCCTCTATACACTGCACAGGTCGTGTTTTCTCCCTCTTTGTCGGGCTGTATTGATGACGTCCTACGTGACGTGTCTGACGCGATTGTTCGCGCTGCTAGCCTTGCTGTCCCGCGCTCATCTGGACCATTTCGTCGTCAGCAAGTCCCGTGGTGGAGTACAGCCATTGCCATTGCCATCCGTGATCGCCGTGGAGCTTTGCAACACTTTGAGGCACCTATCCGTAGCCAGCCTTACTACCTTTAAGCGCCTTCGTGCTAAAGCCCGTTATTTAATCAAACAGATGGCATTTGTACGGACCCATTAGTTCTTGCGGAACATCTTGCGACCCATTTTGCAGTGACATCAGCGTCAGCCCCCTATCCAGCTGCTTTCCTTCATCAAAAACAGCGGGCTGAAGCTCCCACCTTATGTTTCACCACTTGTGAGTCAGAATCTTACAACGAACCTTTTACTGAATTTCTTTGTGCTCTATCTTCTTCTCACGACACGGCCCCTGGCCCAGATTCCATTCATTACCAACTGCTTCAACATCTCAGTGCTCCACAACGGCAACATCTTCTTCAGGTGTTTAACCGTATCTGGCTCCAGGGTGACTTCCCTTCTCAGTGGAGGGATAGCATTGTGGTTCCGGTCCTTAAGCCTGGTAAGAACCCCCTATCTGTTGACAGCTATCGGCCAATTATTTTGACCAATGTTGTTTGTAAGTTACTTGAATGGATGGTAGCCTGTCGGCTCAATTGGGTCCTCGAATCTCGGAATCTATTGTCCCCTTACCAGTGTGGGTTTCGAGAGGGACGATCTCCAATCTATCATTTACTTCGCTTGGAATCCGCAGTTCGGCAGGCTTTTTCCCAGCGCCGCCATTTGGTTGCAGTGTTTTTTGACCTTCGCAAGGCCTATGACACGCCCTGGCGCCATCACATCTTACTAACCCTTCATCAGTGGGGTCTTCGGGGCCCACTCCCGATTTTTATCCGCCAGTTCCTGATCCATCGGTCATTCAGAGTTCGAGTTGGTACTGCTTTTAGTTCTCCACGGACCCAGGAGACGGGCATCCCACAGGGTTCTGTCTTGAGTGTCCTTCTATTCCTCATTGCTATCGATGGACTTGTGGCCTCTGTCGGTCCCTTGGTCGCCCCTGTCCTGTATGTGGATGATTTCTGCATTTGGGTTAGTTACTCCTCGATGGCACCTGCAGAACGGCAGCTCCAGGTGGCTATACGGCGTGCCTCAGCATGGACCCTCTCACACCGGTTTCAATTCTCTCCTTTAAAATCGCGAGTGGTCCACTTCTGTCGCCGTACTACGATCCACCCTGATCCAGAGCTCTATCTCGCTGCACAACGATTGCCTGTGGTCCCACAGTTTAGTTTCTTGGGTCTTCTTTTCGACAACTAGCTCACTTGGCTGCCCCGTATCAGACTCCTGAAGGTAGGATGTTTCTGTAAACTCAGTGTCCTTCGCTTCCTTGCCCACTCCTCTTGGGTGCGGACCGTTCCCCCCTCCTCCGTCTTTATCGTGCTCTAGTTCTGTCTCGCTTGGACTATGGTTGTCAAGTTTATGGTTCAGCTGCTCCTTCCTCACTGCACGTGCTGGATCCAGTCCACCATCGTGGTATCCGTTTGGCCACCGGTGCCTTCCCTACTAGCCCTGTTGATAGTCTCCTGGTTGAAGCTGGGATCCCCCCCCCCCCCCTTCTGTTCGGCGGTCCCAGCTTCTGGTGTCTTATGCCCTCACTATCCGTTCTTCTCCCACTCATCGTTCCTATTCTATAATGTTCCCAGACCATGGACGTCGCCCACCCAACTCCCGCCCTCGGGTTTCCCGGTTGGGCTGCGCCTTGCGTCTCTTTGCCGTGATTTTCAGCTTCCTTCTTTGTCCTGTCTTCCTCGCTCCCTCCCCTCCATCCCTCCTTGGTTAGTTCCTCGGCCTCGAATTCGGATGGATCTCCGCCGAGGTCCGAAAGATTCCATGCCCCCGCTGGTGCTCCGTTCCTTTTTCCACCAAATTTTATGGGAGTTTCGGGATGCTGTTGTTTTTTACACTGATGGTTCTAAATCTGCTGATCATGTTGGGTATCCCTTCACGTCCTCTGTTGGAACGGAAAGTCATCTGCTGCCACCTACATGTGGGGTGTTTACTGCGGAATTGGTGGCAATTTCCCAGGCCCTTACCATTATTAAACAATCCCAACACAACCGCGTTTTGTTGTGTACGGACTCGATGAGTGGCCTTCTTGCTATTGACCGGTGTTTTTCGCACCATCCCTTGGTCTCTGCCATCCATGACCATCTCGGTGATATTCACCGTGCTGCTTGTTCCATTGACTTCCTTGGGGTCCCTGGCCGTGTGGGTATCCCGGGTAATGAGCTCGCTGATCGTTTGGCTGGGGGAGCAGTTACTTACCCCCCATTTTCTGTAACCCCTCCTGCAGCGGATTTACGGCTTAACATCAAATCCCACTTCGCACAGTCATGGGCCAATTCTTGGGAGGCTACTCCCCTGTCTAATAAACTTCGTGCAATTAAGGTGACACCAGGCCAGTGGTGTTCTTCCTTTCGCCTCTCCCGAAAGGACTCGAGCACACTGTGTCGTCTCTGCATTGGCCATACCAGGCTGACCCATGGTTTTCTGTTGCGTGATGAACCACCCCCACTATGTGGTTGTGGAGCCTTCCGGTCAGTAGCCCACATTTTGGTTGAATGCCCCCTTCTTTTGGCTCTGCGTGCTAAGTACAGACTCCCCCCACTACCTTTGATGTTGGCTGACGATTCCCGGATGGTCTCTCTGGTTCTCGGTTTCCTCCGGGAGAGTGGTTTTTATTCTCAGTTTTAAGGTTTTTAGTCTCTCTCTGGTGTTGGGGCAGGGCGGTGAGTGTTTGGGTGTCTCCCACAGTAGGCTGTGTTCGGAGATTCCCGATTCACCTCCCTGACCGAAAACCTCTTTTCTTCCCCTTTTACTCTGTTTTTACTCCTTTTTTTAAGGCTTGGTTAGTCTTTCTATTCCCATACGTACTTTCTACATTATAGCAGTTGTACCTTTTAAGTCACAGGTGGTCTTGCCTATGCTGCTTCTGCATAGTGTTGGGTTCGTTCTCTTGCCCACTTCCCTCATTTTGTTTTTTTACCAAGGACAACGTGACTGCCCTTTTACGTTTTTCCCTTTTTCCATTTTATTGTTCTGACTTTACTGAGATGTCCCATTAGCGGAATGGAGTATATTTGAAACAAGGGACTGATGACCTTGCTGTTTGGTCCCTTAAACCTCAAAAAACCAACCAACCATCCCAAGTGCTAGTTTTCTTCCCATCAACTTAAGCAAACAATATTGTTTCAGAATTCTCACTATCACCCAATACTTTTCCTCACAAATGTTTCTCATCAGTAATAATATTTACAAATATGTAAACAAATTATAAGGTTAAAAATAGAACATATAGAAGTTTTTATATGTTAGAGCATCAGATTAGTCCCAAGGTTACACACTACTAGAGCGATGAGATCAATAACAACCACGCTATCCGGCCAGTGGATCTGTTACATTAATTGAAATATGTAGCTTAGAGATTACGCGTTTGTATACATCTTTCCTTATAAGCGCTTGTGACATTCGCATGCAGATTCGCTCGTCGATTCATATATCATTCGTTACCTCGGCAACGAGGCCTCTATACACTACGCAAAGTAATATTGTGAAGCTGTAATCTGAGAGTGTTCTTTTGGTTGTGTGATGTAGGTGGCGATTAGCTACAGATGACGCAAAAGCCTAAAAGTGAACTTATTACTCATGGTTGATAACATCCACTGCAGCTGTATAAATTTTATGATTCATGCGAAAGGGTTTTCGACGTGATTGCAGCGGCAAGATGGAAATTTGCAGACTTCGTGCGTGGAAAGGGAGCTAGACGCATTGGACATTCCATTTCGGAAATCGTTAGGGAATTCAGTATTCCGGAATCCACACTTTCAAGAGGGTGCCGATAATAGCAAATTTCAGGCTTTAGCTCTCACCGCGGACAACGCAGTGGTCGATGGCCTTCACGTAATGACCGACAGCACCGGCGTTCTCGCAAAGTGGTCAGTGCCCAACTGACAAGCAACACTGCGTGAAATAACCGCACAAATCAACGTGGGACGTATAACGAACGTACCCGTTAGTGCGACGAAATTTGGCTTGAAATGGCCGTGGAAGGTGACGACCAATTTTCCCTTTGCTAACTGCGTGACAAGGCCTACAGCGCCTCTTCTTGTCTCTCGGTCATATCGGTTGGATCGTAGACCACTGGAAAGTTGTGACCTTGTCAGATGAGTCCTGATCTCAGTTGGTAAGAGTTGATGGTAGGGTTCGAGTTGGAAAGAGACCCCACGAAACCATGGACCTAAGTTGTGAACTAGGCACTGTGCGTGCTGATGGTGACCTGTATTTACATGAAATGGACTGGGTCCTATGGTACTGGATGGATGGATGGATGGAGGGATGGAGAGGTTAGTATGGGCGCAAGACGGCAAGGTCCTCAGCGCCCGCTCAAAAACTGGTTGGCACAGGTGTCACGACGATACCCAGAACAGGAAGATAAAACAGAACGTAAAACACTGGAAACAAAGATTGGAAAACTATGTTCGTACCCACACCGAAGCATGGCACGAAGCATGGCGTAAGCAGTGAAACATGGACCACACAGGAGGAATGTGGTAGAAGGAGCTTAAACAATATAGGAGATGGGAGTGGCTGGCTCACAGTAAAGAAAAAAGGAGGAGCCATCCACACTTCAATACACCTCCAGCCTAAAAGTTTAGGGCTGAGTCCCGATACGTCACAAAACTTTAAAATCCTAGTTACAGACGTCTCATCATCAGCTAAAATAGAGGGCAGATCGCCTCCAATTTTTGCTTCTACCCTTGCATCACGGTATAAAACGCATTCTGTTAAAATGTGACGGATAGAAATGTGCAAACTACAAGCATCACACTACGGGAGATCCTCCCACCGCAATAAAAAGCTATATGTCAGAGGACAGCGCCCGACCCGAAGAGGCGTGAGGGTCACTTCATCCCTCCTGAGCAACCAGAGGGGGAAACGGCACGGCTGAGTTCTTGAGTTCACCAACCGCAGCTTATTGGCCGTCACCGCCAGCCATTCTTCCTCCCGCAACTGCATGTACTTCTGGAGGAGTGCAGAATGACAGACTGCGAAGGAATACGACACTTTGCCACATTCTGCCCTCTGCAGGCCTCCTTAGCAGCCCGATTGGCCTGTTCATTGCCCCACATTCCGACATCACCTAGCACTCAGCGGAATGATACTTGCTTAACGTTGAAGTTGTTAATCCGTTGGTTCTTTCAATTTCTAAAGCAAATAACTTAAACGTTTAGTGAAGTGTGCTTTTGTCAATGATAATTAAACGTTCAGGTCGGCTTGGCAATATTTAACCATTTTATGCTAACAGGGACAGTCCTGTGTTCCGTAGCTAACGCCAGGAAAGAATCAGTAAATATTTAAAAACCCACTGCATGTAGAAAATATGTGCCATCAGACGATGGAATTTTTACGGATGACAATACACCCTGTCACTGGGTCTCAATTGTTCAAGTGGCTCTGAGCACCATGGGACTTAACATCTATGGTCATCAGTCCCCTAGAACTTAGAACTACTTAAACCTAACTAACCTAAGGGCATCACACAACACCTAGTCATCACGAGGCAGAGAAAATCCCTGACCCCGACGGGAGTCGAACCCGGGAACCCGGGCGCGGGAAGCGAGACCGCTACCGCACGACCACGAGCTGCGGACGTCACAATTTTTCGTGATGGGTATAAGTGAACAGTCTGCACAGTTCGAGGAAACGAGATGTTCACCCAGATAGCGCGACTTGAATCTCTTCGAACATTTATAGGATGCAATCTAAAGGTCAGTTCGTGCTCAAAATCTTCTAAAATCCTCCACTGTCAACAATTTAGCACTTAAGGACGGCTACACAGGCAGTGTGCCTGAGTAGTTGTTCTACAGTGGACATCCAACGAGCTGATTTGATCCCATGTCGCTTTGCTGCACTACGGTAGGCAAAAGGAGGTCGGCATCCATGAATTCACCAGTCAAAAGGAACAAAAAGGAGATTGGACACAAGATTAAGATGTATCACATGACTTCGGTCACCTCAGTGTATGTACAACAATTGTTAGGTTCCTATCAAGAGAAACATTTGTCAAATAGTTTATTGCTTTCTTAGTTGGATAGCATCCACAGGAGGCATGTGGCGACAGCGGTCGGTAAACAAGCTTTGCTGTCTCAGTGCTGTGTTCAGGAGGTGGCGCCCCTCCACTCTTCACGAGCCTGCCTTCAGACACGGCAGCTGGCGACAGTGGCCCACGTAAAAATATCGACCCAGTGGCTCGAATGTGATGGCTGGCGCTGTCGGACCTCAGTGGCTCGGAAATAGATGGGCATTAGCTCGACCACTGGGCCATCATGAGTATTTCAGCACCCATGGCAGGAGGTCCTGTCGGGATGGAGGAAGAAAATTGGCAACCTCACGGCAGCAGCCGCCAATCAGCGGACGCCGATTCTAAATCCAGTTATCACAACCGCCTTAGTCTTCCGGACAGCCAGCTTTTATACACGATGAAGCGTATCTTTTTGTGGCTGAGCTCATGTGCTACTGAAACGTCTGGTAACGCTGGTTTTTTCCCAGCGCCCGAGTCACAGTTGCTGAGTCACTAGTATGGCGTAAATGCTGAGTCAGCAGGTGTCAGCGACGGCCTGACATTTGGCGTCGGGACCTGTAATGGGCCTGCACTACTACAATTCCTTGTAACCTGTATCAATTTCCTACACTACTACACATGTTGAATAAGTCTAAAATAAGTGTCTCCCGCCTCGCATTGACCTGTGAATTAGCGATAAACTTCACAACTCATTAGTCATTAACTATTTTCAGGTGTGATTCCGAGAACCTGCTACTATACTGGAAAGATTTGCTGGTAAGACTTCAGTAAATAATCTCCAGATGGTTATTAATAACTGCACTAGTGACGACAGGTAGTACACCTTAGTCTGATCAGGGAAGCATAACTATAACTTTCAGATAACTATAACTTTCAGATTTGCACCGAAATAAATAAGTTTTATCGATACGAAATTAATCTAGCCAAGTCCACCACATTTTAGATAATATGTCTGAGCTGTATTACTGCTCGAGCTACTTGCTAGAGAAACGAAAATTGCATTTTAACCACAGCTACTCAAAGGAGATAGGAAGCTTGGGATTATTGCTGAATGACAAAATTGTGCCTGGTACATAATTTCAATTTCAACTAAAAAACAAAATTCATTATTACAGAATAACAGAATCAGAATTACAATACAAAAATTCAAGTCGGACGTTTGTCGTCTTAAGAAAATATACAACTGGCTTTCACCGTCTGCCCTCCTTTTTATATTAAAGAAAGGGTACAAATGGAATTTCAATAGATCAAATCTTCAAGTTTCGGACGCTTGTCCTCCACCAAACCTAGAGAAACTATGTGATTAGATCATGAATTAATATAACAAACAGCATTTTAAAGATAACAGTTAGATGTGATTGCAAAAGGATTGCAGACGTTCACCGTAAACACACTATTAAGTTCATTGCTTACATAACCAAAATTTACACACTAACAATGGAAAATGAAAATGAGCAGTTGGTGTTATTGGCAGGGAGGCCCATTGTGGGGCAGGTCCAGCCGCCTTGGTGCGGGTCTTGTTACACTCGACGCCACAGTGAGCGACCTGCGAGCCGGAAGGAGATTAAATGATGATGAAGAGAGCACAACACCCAGTCCCTCAGGCGAGAAAATCCCTGACCCAGCCGGTAATCGAACCCAGGCCCATTGGGTGGAGTACACGAGACTAATGGTTCACCTTGTGTTACTTTTGAAAAGATCTCATCCGTCCTGGGGGACAGGCCGGATCTTTAACTAAAGGATGGAACCTCAGCTTTTACATGGTCGTACTCGGAACAGACGAGTAGAAACCAACTGCCAAGCAATTTCGAAGATGGTCAAGCTGCAAGCCAGGGCAGAAAGTACTCCGAACACACACACGATCTCAGCCTGCCTGCCAAGGTGACAAACTCCATTTGCCCCACATACAAGACCATTTCTCCAACAACAAGAAACTCATGCAGCATACAAATTCAACTGGTGATTCACCTTTCTCAAGACCATGCAAGGCTTACTAACTATGTGAGTATCTGTAACAATTAAAATTACACTAACTTAACAAAAGCTCTGCCCTTAATATTAAAAGGAAGTCTAAAACCAAAACAGGGGGAAGAGCACACCAATTAACATACTACATCAGATTAACACTGCAAGGAACCTTAAAACAAGCAGTAAACCTCTATTCCCTTTTGCAGTTGCCCAAATAACTACACACCACTCCTTAGAGCTCGTAAGTTGCGTGTAACACCCTCCTATTCAACGCCATCCTTAACTGATCTCTGGTACGTACAACATGCTACCATAAGTTTCAGAAATCTTCACAGATTAACAGCAGAATATGAATCATTCATAACTTCATGCTTCCTGTTACGCAATGAGAAAATGTACAGCATGAGATGAGAGACCCACCACCGTTTCGCACGTAAATGCATCGGCTAATGAGCACCGTACACCCGGTGCATCACAAAATGGCAAGGACGGCTTGAATGGCGAGGCCCAGGCACAGCCAGATGGAGAGAAGGGTCTGCCTTCAAAACATGTTGCCTTGTTGAATGTTGACTTGAGAGAGCCACAGCCACCACCAAGCCGGAAAACCCAAGTCGGAGGTACAAGACCACACAAAGTGGAGCATAACTAGCTCCAGGCGCCATGGCTCAACGTCCACCCATCCTTTGAGCCCCAACAATAGGATACTCGTGAGAGCTCTGGACCAAACAGCATCGCTTATGCTCTTTAACCAGAACTCACATGAGCGAGAACTCATCACATCTCAGTTTCCCACCAATTCCCAAACTAAAAATAAAATCTCATTTGGCCATCACAAAAAAATAAAAATCAATTTCTACATTAAAAATGATGTGCTAAGCTAAGTTGTTTAAGAGCTTAGAACATCAAAGTAAATAAAAATTAAATTTCTCTCAAAGAAGAACTAAATCAATTTTTTTTTAATACAATAATGTGACTTGTATAATTTTTATTTATTCATACCTTGATAAACGAAATTGAAATTTACAAGTTCATTCCAATTTTTCATCATTTTTAATGATTTTAGTATATCGATCTCGAAGAGTAATTTTATAAATTTCACCTAAAACTAATGATATCTCCAAATTTTGTGGACCAAATTCCTGCTTTTGAAATTACATATGGTTTATCTTTTTCAAGCTCCAACAATTATAACCCATTACAATGAGTTTTGGTAATAGACCATCAGTGCTTCTACTCATGGACAATTCTGTTTGTGTAGAAAAGAATTTAAAAACTAATATTTGTAAGATGAAGAATGGAAAATACAAGGAAAAAAGATTGAAAAAATTTGAGAACATTTTCATTTTTTAAGAACTCAAGAATTCAGTTTAAATATTTCCGAAAGGTATATGTTGTGCATCGTAAGTAAAAGTTTTTACCATATGCAGTAAGAGATGCAATTGTATCTTTTGGAATATTTTTCTTGAAGAATGGACATAATTTCATTGCTTTTAGAGTTGTTACAACATTCATTCTCTTGGACATGTTAATTGCTTACATCATGTAATTTTTAAATTACAACGTTGTTTAAGTGTCTTATTCTTTTAAAATCTCAGAAAACATTGTGAGTTTTAAGAAGTTATTTGGCTGTTCAAGATTCCACAATTTCTGAGGAAAAACCTCATTTCTTCCATTTTTGACACAGATAGTTAGTAATTTGACAGGGTTGTATAGAGACAAATCAATCATCTGATTATTCTTACTGTTAGTTTGGAAAACAAGGAAAATGAAGTGGGACATGTCAAGTTCTGTTGAATTGTACTAGTTTGTGGTACAATATATAATTACAAAATTTCGATTTCCCTGTAATCTGGAAGATTCAATTGTTTGGAGTTCAAAGAAGGAAATTGGAATTTATGGGTGTTTAAGTCTTTCTTGTTCTAATTAAAGCGAGAATTCTGGTTCATATTCAACAACAGGAATATATATTACCATACTTTTTACAACAATGTGGAAAACTCTGTTCCATGTGTATGAATATTGTCAAAAGTTATGTAAAGTTGTGTTCAATTGGGATGGGTCCAAACCTCACCAGTATTAATATTAATCTCAGTCTCCTTGTTGGGGAGATTTAAATTATATTTTGTCATATCATTCACGAGAAATTAGTAGAATTGCTAACTCTCGGTATGGTTCATGACATACACTAAGACTGTTTTAACTGGTGCTGATATATTTGGGAAAAAGATTATTAATATATGTTTTAAAACTACAGACCCGTGGACACCTATGAAATCGATCATATTATCATTTTTGTCAGTTATAGTAATTTCTAAACCTTGAATGGGGTCAAAAATCGGATATTTACGAGATAATGTGGTTCATGAATAGTTGGTCCTCCAAATCACGCATTCGGCTTAAATGTCTTTAGACTGCAACAATCTACTCATTTAAATTAATAAATAAATGAGAGATTGGGAGCCAAAAGATAGCATTCCCGAAAAGAGGACAAAAAAAAATACTGTGAGCTTTTACCAAATTCTATCTGATGTGCCACAATTCGACTGAGCAGATGTGGAAAAATAACATTAATGATTAGCAATAGTATTTTAGCCTCTGGTTGGTTGAGTTGGAATAAAATCAATCATTTGTATGTTTACTCCAAGAGTTTTGACCAGCCAAAATATCAAGAACTGTTTTAAAAGATTTGAATAAAACAGAAGACAAGCACACTGCGAAAATTGCTACATTTATCAAATACAAACATGACATTAATTATTACGTAAATGTCTAGATGATTCAGTTGTTGGTCTTGATGACTTCATTCTAAAAAGACCACTATATAGTTAGAGAATATTTTACAAGGGTAAGATATAAGGTAATAGTTTGCATTTACTTGACCCAAACATCCTAAAAAGTACCACAACAGATAGTGAGAGACCAGGTAAACTTTTAAACGTTTTCAAGCAGGTTGACATAAATTTGAATCATATTTATTGCGCTTTGTTTGTGGAGATTTGAAGTTTACTAATTTTAATGAGATATGTAGTAAATGTGGGAATAGAGAAAGAATTGGATTTTGTCCCTATTGGTAGGTCAAGAAAAATTAATGAAGGTAAATGTAGAGAAAAATTTGGGATTTTTCAACATTGAAGATAAGTGCTGAATGATGAACATAAATGATGAACAGTGAACATAAACTATGAACAGAAGCATAGAACAACAAGCACTAATGTTGAATGATAAACGTAAATTATGAGCTCTAAATTTAAAAATTATTACCATTTTATTCTTAACAAATGTTTGTGAAATACAATCCCAAAGTCGTCAACAAAGCGAGACAAAATAGAAGAATTAAAGAGCAGTTAAAAGAAGAGTTTAAGAAATGGAAAAAAGCCAAGAAGAGAGAACAAAAAATTTAAAAAAGATCAACCACTTATCGTTGCAATAGAAAAAGTGAATTAAGGAATCGATGTTTTGGGTGATAAAGTACTGAAGGCAATTGAAGAAAATAGAGGTGTTAAAAACAAATCGTTCCTTATAATCGATATCATTTTGATTAATTTAACGATATTCCAACAATTAAACATTATGAAGATGATAAAAGGGATTACACACTAAGCTAACCAGAAACATTGAGTTAGTTACCTTATTGTTATGAAGAAAGAAAAAAATTAAAAGACAAAGATTTAAAAAAAAACAAAGCGAAAGAGTGCTAGAAGATATCAGTCATAGGAAGATGAAGGTTTTGGATTAGAGCCTGATGGAGCATTTAAGTTTGTTGGTAAATTACCTGTAAAATTTTAAGCAGTTAAATTAACAGTTTGTGAAAGAACATATGATGCTACCAATGGATCAATGAACGCTTTAACTTACAAACAAATAACTAGGGATGACATGAATGCATTATTCACAAGTTATGATTGATCAAATAATACAGATATATTGATTCAATCAAGAGCATTATATTATGACATTAATCCAAATGATATAAAATCCAGTAAAGATAACAGATATAAATATCTGATAAAAGAAATTTCTGAACTGAATCTTCCCAAAAAATTCTCACCGGATTTAGATTCAAGTTTAGATGAAAAGTTGGTGAGGGTTTAGTTGAAAAATATAGAGGGAAACTGGATGAATATGTTTGGATGAATATTGTTCGTCAGTTAATTGACAGATTAGCAGTTATTTATGGTGAATAATTAGCAGGAAATTGTCACAATGACAATCTTTAGGATAACAACAATGTTAACAAACAAATTTAGTAATTTTATCATAAAAAATGTAAAAGGAATTCCATATCTAATTAGATGTTTGAATACTCTTCCTCACACATTTTGGAAATATGAAAAGCATTGAAAAGGGCCAACTCAATTAGGCTTTCAATAATTTACCAGTATCAGAGATGAATTTAGCACGATATTCATACTGCAGACCTTTGACTAAGCTAGAAGAAAGATTAGCATGTGGTTATCCAGGAATAGATAAATTAGATGAAGCTCGTAAAAAACCATCACATGGCCTACTGTGATCATATAGATTTAGAATCTAGACATCAAGCTGATAAAGAAATTCAATTAGCTGGAAAAAAATAATGCATAACACAGCTGCTAGTTTCATGGAGAATATTCCAGCCACTGCTGTTAGAGGAATAATGTACAGAAAACGAAAATTAGGAATGAGCCTCTTAGTTGACAAATATGGTTGTGGTTTGTATTTCTATAACAATCTTTAACCTACATAAATGAATCACTTTTCGATCGATTATACTTTGCTTCCAAGAGGTAAAACGAAGCCAAAATCAATTAAATTGAAGTTTAATAATGATCAATTAATTGTGATCGAACATTTTTTGACATATGTTCAGAGGAGGAAGAAAGAACAGACAACTGGATGCAGTCCAGAGACTGCTTCAACTGTGGTTTACAAAGATTTGCTTGTATCTCTGACTATTCCTGTTGTGAAAAAAATCACTGAAAATCTGACAAAAAGGAAAAAAGGTTCTGGACTAATAAAACACAAAGGTGCTATTCCTCTTTTGTTGTTAGCAGCTTTTCCTTATCTTGCAACAATTGGCTCACTTACTGGCAGACCTGGAGCAATCGCAAATTCAGTCATAAACAAGAGAAATGCCGATGAAGAGCTAGAAGAAAGAAAAAGGTATAATTTGGAAATTAAAAAGTAAACTGATGCTGGACTGAAAGAAAACAAAAATAATTTAAAAATTTAGCAATCTTTAGCTAATTTTAACATAGAAAGATGTTAAACAAATAAATAATAAACTCTCTCGGTACGTTTTTATGATTGATGAAATGCCAGATGAAGTGAAAAGTTTAGAATGTGAAATAGTAAGTTTTGATACTTCTGATGATGTTAGCACTCACTGGATTGGCTATTATGGGAATGACGATAAGAAATTCGTTTTTCATTCATATGCAGAAAATATTCCCAAACACCTCACAATTTGGGAAGACATGATCTCTACTACAACTGAGAGAGAAAACAAAACTTCGATAAAATATTTACTGGTCATTTGTGTTTGACTGGTTTGGAATTGTCATGCAAAAGTTATACGTTTAGTGATATTTTTCACTGAGAAAATGGACATTTTTCAGACATCGAACTGAAATCTGTAGATTTTCAGTAAATAAACATAGATTTTGAATCATCAATAGATCCAAAAATTAGTAATGTAACCAAACAACTTTGGAAAGCATTGAATAAATTTTTTAAAGTAGCAAAATATTATATTGATTTCAAAAGTAGAAGAATTGTTAACATTAATGATGCACTTGATGATTTCGATGCAGTTAGTAAAAGATACTTGGAAATGAGATTTTTAGAACCTAAACAACAATATGTAAATGTGTTAACAATGTTTCAAAACAATTATTCCCAGTGAGATATTAAGAAAATATCGTCAGATTACTCTTAAATAACAGATTTAACTCCGTACCTACATGGAATAAGTCTTCAGAAGGTGAATATTCTATAATAACGAACCTTGTGGAATCATTTACAAACCTTAAAGCAAATTTAAGTAAAACAAATGGCATTAATGGTGGAGCAATGGAACATCATTCTAAAGATATAAATAACACAAAAACAAGGATTAATTCGATTGAAAATGTGCTTAAAACTATAGTTCCAAATTTAGATGGAGAAGTTGGTAATGATATAGAAATACTAAGGACCTTATAATCAAACACATTAGAATGTAAATTATTTTTTTATTCTTTGTAAATAGAGAATCATTATTACATTTACTGTTTGAAGTGAAAAACGGTTACTGACACTGTATCCTCATAGATTCACAACCAGTCCCACAGGCAGGAAGTTTGATGCTACATAGGTTTCTTTTCTGTAAAGAGATGTTATTGTTGATGTATCAGCTTAATGAAGCGAAATGATGTTGAAGCATACAACTGCGTACATACAATGCACACATTGATCCAAATTATAAACACTTGAGGTGCATTCTCTACAAAAGTAAAAGCGACTGAGATACGTATCTTTTATAATATGTCCGTAAGCAGCCTGAGTTTCCATATCACAGTTCAACTTCCACATGTGGAGTTAATCCACAGATATACTTTTTTTCTTAAAAAAAATTCTCTCAGAAGACTTGGAACATGACGCTACAGTTATAAAACTTTTATATCTTACCAGTGAGGTTTCGGTATATAAGACAATGATTCTTTGACTACGACACCGAGAGCTAAATTTGCACTCACTTCTTTTCATTCATGTTAATGTAAAAGTTTTCTGGCCGTCGTGTTGTAATATGTGAAATGACTGTGTGAACGAAATCGACATTTTGACCAAAGTCGTAGCTGCTTCTCTTTGTGTCTGGCCATCGTGCTGTGATATGGGAAATTACTGTGTGAACGAAATCGTCATTTTGATCATGATCACAGCTGTTTTGCTCTGTGTCTGGCCCACAACTTTCCTGCGGATTGACTCTGGCCGCGGAAGCCTATGAACTTACTTAATTTAATTTCTTCATGGGTTCGCTACATAGCTTCAGGCGGCTGTCCCGAGTGTTGTTTCTATAACATCAACAACTATTTGTTCTTCGTTTAATACTTTACCGCGTGCGTATCTGTTGAGGTGAGCGCGTCTGGTCAAGAATTACACCTAGATAGCCTCCATACAACTTTGTTGCACGGTTTGGTGTTTCCACCTGTGAACTCACGAGCCCTGTCGGATGTGTTGTGACATCAAGTACAGTCAGCTCCTGAATGGGCGTTGTTGCATGAGTGGAATGTTTGCGACTGCTGATCTGGCCGCAGGCACATCGACGTACATTAGCCCATAGGCAAGCGCATGAAATGTTTCCTGAATACCACATAACTACGTATTCCGCGCTCTAGTCTAGATCCTTTGTAATCATATTATTTTAATCTCTAAAGCTGTATGAAGCATTAGGAAACGGGTATATGCAAATCGATGAATACTTTTACTGAAGTGTTTTGTTGGGGTAGATCCTGTCTCCTGAGACTACGTAGTTGAATCCATGTCGGTAATCGCTGTCCCAATTACAGCGAAGTAATGTAATTCAATCTGTATACTGACCAAGCAGCAAAGGAAACAAAAGAAAAATTCGGAGTAGGTAGAAAAATCCATGGAGAAGAAATTGAATTTTTGAGGTGGGCTGATGACATTGTAATTCAGACAGAGACAGCAAAGGACTTGGAAGGGCAGTTGAAAGGAATGGACAGTGACTTGAAAGGAGGATATAAGATGAACATGAACAAAAACAAAGCAAGGATAATGGAATGTAGTCGAACTAAGTCGGGTGATGCTGAGGGAATTAGATCAGGAAATGAGACACTTAAAGTAGTAAAGGAGTTTTGCTATTTGGGGAACAAAATAACTTATAATGGTCGAAGGAGAGAGGAAATAAAATGTATACTGGCAATGGCAAGGAAAGCGATTCTGAAGAAGAGAAATTTGTTAACATCGAGTACAGATTTAAGTGTCAGTAAGTCGTTTCTGAAAGTATTTGTATGGAGTGTACCCACGTATGGAAGTGAAAAGTGGACGATAAATAGTTTAGACAAAAAGAGAATAGAAGCTTTCGAAATGTGGTGCTACAGAAGAATGCTGAAGATTAGATGGGTAGATCACAAAACTAATGAGGAGGTATTGATTAGAATTGGGGAGAAGAGGAGTTTATGGCACAACTTGACAAGAAGAAGCGACCAGTTGGTAGGACATGTTCTGAGGCATCAAGGGATCACAAATTTAGCATTGGAGGGCTGCGTGGAGGGTAAAAATCGTAGAGGGAGACCAAGAGATGAATACACTAAGCAGATTCAGAAGGATGTAGGTTCCAGTATGTACTGGGAGATGATGAAGCTCTCAGTACTGAAGATCACAACAACAACAACAATGTTGTGTGTTTATTGATTTTACACTCGACAAGTAGCAACTCTGATCGTTATTAGTGTGCAGTCTTCATTAGCAGTAACTGTTGTTTCCACGCAAGAAGCAGCCGTTGTGATGATTTCCATCGAGCATGACTGATGCGCTGTATCAAAAGCCAATCTCGAGCAACCAGAAAAGAAATTACAAGGATAATGGCTTTGTTCTTGGGCAGGTTGCAGAACCACGCCTTTACATGATTATTACCGTGTTACAGACAGTTATTCCCTAGACAAGAGCTTCTTTATTTACAAACCATTTCGATGAAATGCTTTTTTTGTCAGACAATAATGTTAAGAGTTTGAAGAGAGACATACATACCCCATTCAGTGTTAGTGCATGTTTTTGCGGTTTCTACCGGTACATATACAGGTCACGTTATTATATAATCTTACTAGAATGCCATTTGTGTGCATTTCACTATCTCTTCGTTATTGTCGTACTATATGTGATACTGTAAGATATTTTGAGTGATTATTAACTCGATCGAAACGTACGTATGACAACGTGAGTATTTTGCTTAGCAATATATCAGGACATTTCATATGCGACCTGTTTCCACATATATTCTCTCATTTATATATGAAATGCATATCTAGCCTTTGCCGTACAATTACGATCAAATGTACTGGCAACAGAGGCCCTCAAATGTCATAGTCTGCCAATTATTGAGGCCAACAATTAGGTGTCAGGCATATGTGTGAAAGTGACACAGGCCGAAATCAGTAGCTCCATCCATTTGCAATGATACCGTCCCCAGGGGTAATATAATGCAGATAACGCGTCGTAAATGTGTGTATAGAGCTTCATAATTGTCAATAAATCTAATGGGGTCATCAGCATGCTGCATCACGATAATTGGAAATCCCACTACTGTCACTCCTGTTAGCTTGTAAACAAGCGGCTAGCGAGTGATTACCGGCAAATCACGTAGGCGGGTGTAGCTGTGGTGCAAAGCCGTACGGAGTGGCTTCATTCTCACCAGCGGTTTCCGCCGCCACAACGTATCAACAGAGCACGACTCCTAGCCGGCGGTGCCGCATATCGATGTCCGTCACGCGTTTCCATTCAAAGCTAGAGCAGCGCTGAAAACTACGAAAGGAAGGGACAATGCAACAGAACCCCAAGAAAGTCAAATATTAAAAAATACTGGTTAATCTGTGTGCTATAGATAAGTTTTAAAACTGTTTCTCACTGCGGCAGCAAAGAATGAATACATTATCTGTGCAAAAATCTGAGGACGTCTATAATTTTCTGTCACTCCAGTGCTATTGAACCATACGCAGTGATATTATCCGTGAGGCAAATCGTTTCGCTATCTAGCGCAAATAAATGTCCGACCTGACGGATGAACGCGTGGGTTAGCCGCGTGGTCTAAGGGGCCTTGTTGTCACGGTCCGCGGTTCTACCGCCCACCCCTCTTCGGAGTTGCGAGTGTGTGTGTTGTCCTTAGCGTAAGTCAGTTTAAGTTAGATGGAGTAGTGCGCAAGCTTAGGGACCGATAACCTCAGCAGTTTGGTCCCATAAGACCTTACCACAAATTTCCAAAATATCCTGACGAATCGGCAGCTGAGATTTCACAAATGAAACCTATGTATTGTAACTTTAGCAGTACTAATATGTCCTTGTTAGTTGGATGATACAGCGGTCGGATGGTCCCGGTAGGCCACTCGTGGCCTGAAGACGGAGTTATTTCTTTTATTTTTCTTAATTTTTTTTTTTTTACTTTTTTTTTTTTTTTTTTTTTTGCTGTCATTCTTTAATATATTGTCCCGGATGAAACGGATTTATTCATTCTCCACCGTTCTGTTCTGTATGTAAGATTTGTAGGACAAGACACCGTCGCAACTATGTCATCGGTTACGGGTTCGCATAGATTTGCACGTCTAATCTATACGAATGAGTAACAGATACCACAGCTAATCTGTCCTAAAAATCTTCGTCACTGAAGACACAATGTAACAGTTCTTTCGGTGTGCGAGAGATACGGTGCAGTTTTAACAGCCTCCTATTTATTAGCCACTGGTGGGGCGAGAATTGAAATGCTGATCCTATACGCGTTTTTATTCAAGTAGCTAAGCAGAATGATGAATTTTGTGCTGTCAGTGATACACGGAGGTGAACAGCTGACTTGATCGATCCGGCAGAAAACTTGACAGATTAAGAAGGGTACGAAGTTTAGTAGGTTGCGTCAGCGACAACTACAGAGGAAGAACTGTTGTGCAATTCGGCTCCAACGTGAAGCGAACTGATGTGCAGCATGCGAGTTGGAAAACAATGGAGCTGCCTGAATGAGGCCCGGAGAAAATAAATTAGGGTCTCGTGTGGAAAACGTGTTTGCCCTAGCAAGCTAATGTGAATACGAATTCTATAAAAATTTTAATTCTTAGAATACATCACTGGATACTTACCGTTGTTTACTTGCAAACTGAGTGCCCTTAACATGAGTTCGAAATTGTTCAAATGGCTCTAAACACTATGGGACTTAACATGTGTGGTCATGAGTCCCCCTAGGCTTAGAACTACTTAAACGTAACTAACCGAAGGACATCACACACATCCATGCCAAAGGCAGTATTCGAACCGGTGACCGTAGCAACCGCGTTTATCGGGACTGAAGCGCCTAGAACCGTTCGGCCACAACAGCCGCCTAACATGAGTTAACATTGACTTAGAACTGTTATATTGCTGCCGGCCGGGGTGGCCGAGCGGTTCTAGGCGCTAAAGTCTGGAACCGCGCGACCGCTACGGTTGCAGGTTCGAATCCTGCCTCGGGCATGGATGTGTGTGATGTCCTTAGGTTAGTTAGGTTTAAGTAGTTCTACGTTCTACGTTCTAGGGGACTGGTGACCTCAGAAGTTAAGTCCCATATTGCTCAAAGCCATTTGATTTGTTATATTGCTAGATGAGTTAACGAAAGATTACTCTGAAACTTCACTATTATGCTAATGTGTATCCAACTAGTCTGATTAGTGTTGTTCGTAAGGATCCCGGTTCCCGAGCGCGTGGATTCCACTGTGAAATCAGAGTAGGTTGTCCAATGTACTCTATTGTTCATTCATGAAGAGGCGAGGTTAGTTCTCTTTGCTGATCATACAAGTATAGTAATGACACCTGACAAACAAGAATTAACTGATGAAATTGTCAATACTGTTATTCAGAAAATTACTAAGTGGTTCCTTGTAAACGGACTCTCACTGAATTTTGATAAGACACAGTTACCACAGTTCCGTACAGTGAATGGTATGACGCCATTAATAAATATAGACCTTAGTCAGAAGCATATAGCTAAGGTAGAATATTTCTAATATTTAGGTGTGTCCATTGATGAGAGATTAAATTGGAAGAAGCACATTGATGATCTGCTGAAACGTTTGAGTTCAGCTACTTATGCTATAAGGGTCATTGCAAATTTTGGTGATAAACATCTTAGTTAATTAGCTTAGTACGCCTATTTTCACTCATTGCCTTCATATGGTATCATATTTTGGGGTAATTCATCACTGAGGGATTAAGTATTCATTGCACAATAGCGTGTAATCAGAATAATAGCTGGAGTCCACCCAAGATCATCCTGCAGACATTTATTTAAGGATCTAGGGATATTCACAGTAGCTTCTCAGTATATATACTCTCTTATAAAATTGTTATTAACAACCAAACCCAATTCAAAAGTAATTGCAGTGTGCATAACTACAATACTAGGAGAACGGATGATCTTCACTATTCAAGATTAAATCTAACTTTGGCACAGAAAGGGGTGAATTATACTGCCACTAAAGTCTTTGGTCACTTACCAAATGGTATGAAAAGTCTGGCAGACAACCAACAAGTATTTAAGAAGAAATTAAAAGAATTTCTGAATGACAACTCCTTCTACACCATAGAGGAATTTTTAGACATAAATTAGGGAAAAACACAAAATCATTATTAAAAAATAAAAAAAATAAAAAAAAACAAAAAAATTAAAAAGTTGTTATATTAACTTATGTATGATGTTAAATTAATTTAATTATGTCATGTATTGGAAAATTTGAGTCGTTCCCCATCATTACGAAATATCGTATTCATGATCCATCGAACTTGTATTAATCTAATCTAATCAGCAACATTGTTCACTGTCGGAACGCCGTCGTGAGGACTATCATTGTTTTATTGCGTCGGGGAATATCTGGCTCTCAATGGAGGAGGGAGACTTACCACAGTCCATGTGAAACACTAATTAACGCCAGAAGGTTTCAGAAGAACCTGCAGGCTAATATTGTTGCTTAGCGTTAGTACAATAACGTGGTTAATCTACTGAAATGAACTTCATAACTCAAAGCATCTCCTGAGATAGTAAATAATCGTCAGTTTGCTAATTCAATATGGGAGTCGGGGAAATTTTAGAGGGAGACCAATGCTTGACTGTAGTAGACGTCTGCAAATGAATGTACACTGAAGCACCAAGCGAAACTGGTATAACCTTGTATATTCAAACACAGAAATATGTAAACAGGCAGAATGCGATGCTTCGGTCTGAAACACCTGTATAAGACGACAATTGTTTGGCGCAGATGTTAGATCACTTACTGTTGATACAATGGCAACTGATCAAATTTAAGTGAATCTGAACAGATGTTGGCGTACGAGCGATGGGACACAGCATCTCCGAGGTAGGGATGGATTGGGGATTTTGCTATACGAGTGCACCGCGAATATCAGGAATCGACTAAAGCATCAAATCTCCAACGTTGCTGGGACTTGAAAGTTGGTCCCGCAAGAATGGGACTAATGATGACTGAGAAGACAGAATAGACTCGTTCAACGTGACGGAAGTGCAGCCCTTCGGCAAAGTGCTGCAGATTTCAGTTCGGGGCTTTCAACAAGTGCCAGCGTGGGAATCCTTCAATGAAGCATCATCTATATGGGCTTTCGGTGCACGAGGCCCAGTTCTGTACCCTTGAACACATCACAGAGCCTTGCACCTCACCTGGGCCCGTCGTAACCAACATTGCACTGTTGATTACTGGAAACATGTTACCAGGTTGGACGTGTCTCGTTTCGAATTGTATAGAGCGGATGGGCGTGTACGGGTATGGAGACAACCTCGTGTATTTAAGGACTCTGCATGTCAGCAGGTGACTGTAGAAGCTCTTGGAGGCACTGTAATGGTGTTTGTCGTGTGCAGTTTGAGTGATATGGGACCCCTGATAAGCCTAGATACGACTCTGACATGTGCCACCTACGTAAGCATCGTATCTGATCACCAGCATCCATGCGTGTCCATTGTGCATACAGACGGCCTCGGGCAATTCCAACAGGACAATGCGACACCCCACACCTCCAGATTGGCTACAGAGTGGCACCAGGAACATTGTTCTGAGTTTAAACACTTCCGTTGGCCACAAACTCCCCAGATACGAACATTACCGAGCGTATCCGGTGTGTCTGGCAACGCGCTGTTCAGAAGATATCGCCACCCCCTCGTACACTTACCTATTTATGGACAGCGCTGCAAGATTCATGGTGTCAATTTCCTCTAACACTACTTCAGACATTAGTCGAGTCCATGCCACGTCGTATTGCGGCACTGCTGTGTGTTCGCGGGGGCTCTATACGATATTAGGCACGTGCACCAGTTTCTTTGGCTCTTCAGTGTAGGTTTTACTGGTTACATAGAGATAAATGGCTTTGATCTGGATAAACTAGTGTAAACGGCTGCATCAAATCAGTCTTAGTACTCAAGATCACAACAACAACAAAAAAATAGTTCCTGTTCTTATTGCAGTTCAAAGCAGACAGGAATTAGTCCTGCTAATGGAACCTGCCACATAAGGCAATTAACTGGTATTAGCTTTCGCTTACGTAAGTCCATTGAAAAGTTATTAGCAAACAAATTTTCTGTTAGAAGTCATTTTAAAAGGCGTTTTGCAAGATTTATATAGCAAAAATGCTAGTTGAAAATATGTGGGCACGTATTACTTATTACTAGATATATTACTTAATTTGAAGGCCTGTAATCTCCTTTTGGTAGCTACAAACATTATCGCAAACTAATTATTATCTGTATAATTGACTTACAGAACTAACAACTCGTAAGTATCATCCTCCACAAACTAGCACGAGTTTTAAAAGCAACACTATCCCACTCACCTTCTTCTGAGTTTGTCATACAATTGTGTCTTTTCACGCAGTACGTGAACCCATTTATTGTAATCTAGGAAGTGCTTCCCATTTCCGCACACTCTCACTCTTACGTTTCAATAGTTCGTCTGGGCACAGTAGTTTCACTTCGTACTTTAAAAGTGATTATGGAAGGCCTCATACTTCTACTTTGTTACAGAAAGTTTCTAAGAAGGTTTGGGAGTTAAACCATCTAATTTTAGGTATAGTCTTAGTAAATGAGGAACGAACTAGTGTGTTGAACTTGGGAAATGTAAGTGACTTTGACACATTTTTATCTTTATTGTAATTTTATAGCTTTTAATGTGTGCATCTTAACAATGTAAATCGAACTGTCATTATGTGAAAGTAGAGGCTTTGAGTGAGCAAGGAGTAGGAGCAGCATACATTGAAGTGCTCAGGAAAATCTACGAGAATTCTTCAGCTTATGTTAATATCGGCGAATCAACTCAAGAATTCCGCATCATGAGGGGTGTCAAGCAAGGCGATCCCATCTCCCCAAAACTGTTCTCTGCTGTATTGGAAATGGCTATGTCAAAGCTGAGCTGGGAAGGTAAGGGAATTAGAATTAATGGAAGAAGGCTTACCAACTTGAGATTTGCTGATGATATTGCCTTACTGGCCAAAGACTTCGCAGAGCTATAAAACTTAGTTACAGATCTTGCATTGGAATGTCAGCTGGTTGGCTTGAACATGAACCTTTCCAAAACAAAAGTAATATCCAACAAATGGGTCCCAGCTGGAGATGTGAAAGTCAAGGACAGTCTACTAGAAGAGGTCAGTGAATATGTCTACCTTGGCCAGATTATAAATATGAAGGGAGACCTAGGGCCAGAAATCTATCGACGCATCAAGCTTGGCTGGCAAGCATTTGGGAAGAATTCAAAAGTGTTCAGATCAGAAATGCTAGTAAATCTGAAGAAAGCAGTATTTGATCAATGCATTCTTCCTGTGATGACGTATGGCTGCGAGACATGGACACTGAACTCATTCACAAAAGGGAAACTTCGGACAGCACAGAGAGCCATGGAGAGATCAATGCTGGGCTATACAAGAAAGGACAGGAAAAGGGCAGATGACATCCGGTCTGTGACGAAGGTTAATGACATCTTAGAGAGAGTAGGTTCCTTGAAATGGCAGTGGGCTGGCCACATTGCAAGAAGAAAAGACAACCGATGGACGAAGCTAGTACTGGAGTGGAGTCCGAGAGAGCACCGGAGGCCTAGAGGAAGACCACCAGACAGATGGGACAAAGACATCAAGAAGATCGCTGGTAACACCTGGCAGAGAACTGCCCAAGACCGTCCCACTTGGAGAAGACTTCTGAAAGCCTACCTGAATCCACAACTCGAAAAGGCCACATCATCTAATGATTGAATTGGCTGATGATGATGATGAGATAGGTGATATTACATGGGCCTTTCAAAACAGAAGTCTTTGGGATTAGAGATCTAACTCGCGTTTCAATCATTCGAAGAGAACTCTCAAAAATTTCAGAAGAAGTGTCAAATATATCTTTCATAAATAGAAAGCTGCTTCATCTCTATGTGTAAATTTAATAATCTGTAGATAATGTCAGAAACCCTGAGATTCAAAATTACAGAGTCAGGTGCGCATCCCAAACCTTTTTTTGTAGATAGGAAACCAATGCACACAAATGAATGTTTCGAGCGGAACGAGGTATGGAACGGGAATGTGTACGAAGAACATGTTGAAAGGCTACTTTCGTTTCGTGAGGGAAATCTCCTTACCGAATCGCCTACATGAAGATCTATTAACAACATCGGTCAACGTTAACGAGAAACGCACATTTGAGATGTATAGCATTGCAACCGTAGTGAAACATCAATTTCGCATCTGTCAGGAACAAAATTTGCACAGAACGTCCCTCAGTGATTCAGATCTGTGAGACTGTGGGGTGAAGTCTCTCAGTCATATGCATTTCCAATCACTGGTTCCTCGTCTTGAGTACTCAGTTAATAAACCAATTTTATATACATAACGTTCACCCAAACATTTAGATAGTTTGATTAGATTAGATTAGTACTTGTCCCATAGATCGTGAATACAACACTTCGTAATGATGTGGAACGTGTCACGTTAATAAAAGGTGTCCATACAAGATATTACATTACACAAAATGTTTTATGACACTTAATATTTTTATTTATTTATTTATTTATTGGTGGGGGGTTGGGGAAATTACCCACGTACTATATCCAGAAATTCGTCTAATGAGTAGAAGGCGTTGTCATTACAAAATTCTTTTAATATCATTTTAAATGGTATATGGCTATCTGTCAGGCTTTAGATGATATTAGGTAAGTGACTAAAGACTTTTGTGGCAGCATAATTTACCCCCTTCTGAGCCAAAGTTAGATCTAACCTTGAGTAGTGAAGATCATCCTTTCCCCTAGTGTTGTAGCCATGTACAATGCAGTTACTTTTGAATTCATTCGGATTGTTAATAATAAATTTCATTACTGAATATATATGTTGTGAATCTACAGTGAAGATCTCTGGCTCTTTAAATAAGTGTCTGCAGGATGATCTTGGATGATCTCCAGCAATTATTCTGATTACACGCTTTTGTGCAATGAACACTCTTCTACTCAATGATGAGTTACCCCAGAATATGATGCCACACGAAAGCAGAGAATGAAAATAGTCGTGGTAAGCTAATTTACTTAGATGTATATCGCCAAAATTTGCAATGATCCTAATAGCCTCTACATTATGATTTGTGTTAAACTACATTAATTTAAACTAAATTTGAAAAAGTAACAACTTAAGCAGAGTAGATGATGCTGAGACAAGTACTTTAACATCAGACACATTGGGCCACACAGATGTCAGAAAATACCCCAAAAGTGGATGAGAAATGCTGAACATGCGGCGTCACCACATTACGTACCCAGTTGCAAGTGCAGCGACTTGTCTTGTTGATCCTACCCTCGCCGGTAGAGGCAGTGCTACACATCGCTCCGCTGGACTACTCTGTTTTCGAACACTATTTTTTAATGTCATCTGCGGTAAACGTAGAAGCCACAAAGCTAGTGTCCCCTCTGTAACCTCTCAGAAGGTGTTCCAATTTGTGTTTCTTTCCATTTTCCCTCCTTCTTTTTGAGTACACACTTTATTTAATAAAGAACACTTAGGTCATTAACTGCTAGCGATGCAGCTCAGAGGCATATGCTTTCTTACCTGTGAAGCAGTAAGATAGGTTTTTGTTGTACTGTACTTTGCAATTAACCAGCGGAGTCCGCAAGACCGGCAATGAAAGTAAGTCTTACTTCTAAGTAATCGTTTAGCTGTCTAACGGAATGCAAAAAAAAAAAATGCTGCGTACCCTACCCTAGACTTTAACGTTGAGGCCACCGCGCGCATAGGCCAGGCACCACGCCGACGTGAATACTTACTTCACTTGCCTTTGGGTAATCAGGCGCGACTGACAGATAGGTAACGCCGCTGCACTTGCTGTGAAGTGCGTTATCTGGTGACGTAACATGTAGGACATTCGTCATACATTTTTGGGGAATATCCGACATGTGCAACCCTATGTCTGTTACATTAAATTAGTTGTCTCAGCGTCTTCGACGTCGCGTCGGAGGTTTTTAAACGTTAATAAGAACCATCCAGTATATAACACATACATGGGCGCACAGCTGGTAAAAAAAATATTACTCATTATTCACAACCTACACAATGTAAATCGTAGGACAGTTTCTGATACTGTCAGTATACGTCTGAAACTAGAACGTGTTACTTGGGTCTGCAGAATTACTATCGTAATAAATTCGACAGTAGGAGGTTATGTAGAGCATTTTCGTAAGGTTATACGCTTAACAATATAGTTCGGTACTCTCACAAAACCGGCGAATCGGATCAGGCAATGTAACGGATAGATCTCATGTTCATGGAAATTCGTACCCATTGTCTGGCCAGCCGCAGAGATTTGTCGTTCCTGAGGATCCCTTAAATTAGAGTCACCGTTACTCCGTCGGCACTTCAACAAAAGGCGAGGTAATTCTCTCCTCGCGGTTGTCTGCTTTCACCTGATTTACCCCGTGACTAATGTCCCCGCTCGTGGCACTATTTCAGTCAGAGAATTAAGGTGCTATGTTACCACATTAATTCACCGAGATAGGTAGCACAGCCTCGGTTGGCGGAATTAATCCCTTAACGAACAGTCAATAACGTCCTGAAAGTCATTCCAAGGGTTCCTTTTCTACTGCTGCAAGGAAAATCAATCTGTATTCAGTTGGAGTCCTTATACATCAAACATTTTGTGACGGCGCATGAATACGAGGGTTGTTTTTTAAGTAAGGGCCGTTCGCGTGTATAGTCCCGTAGTTCGTGCGGACGCCGCAACAAGCCACCGTGCCACTTGCCGGTATCCTTCCCGTTCACACTGATGCAAGTTGCAGTTGTGTAGCAGAGGTGTACGCATCGCTGTGCTGCTTTATAATGTTTACGATTATTGAATCGCCCGCCGCGTGTGAGATACGGTCAGTGATACGTTTCTTGACCGCGGGAAGCCTATCAGCTGCAGAAATTCATCGTCAGTTAACAGAAGTTTATGGCTTGAATGCAATGAGTGAAGGTAAAGTGCGTCAAAGGGTAAGAGAGTTTAAAAATGGCCGTCAAAACGTCCATGACGAAGAACGCTCAGGCCGGCCCTCTGTGATCACTGATGATTTGGTGGCTGCAGTCGAAACAAAGATTCGTGAGGACAGAAGATTCACAATTTCCACTCTTTCTTTGGAATTTCCACAAGTTTCAAGATCGGTTTTGCACAAAATTGTGTCTGAAAACCTAAACTTTAAGAAACTGTGTTCTCGGTGGGTACCCAGACTCCTCACAGAGGACCACAAAGGGAAGAGATTTGCCACTTCATTGGCCTTTTGATTCGTTACGAGGAAGAAGGGGATGACATGTTGAGTCAATTTGTCACCGGAGATGAAACATGGGTATCCCATATCACTCCCGATAGCAAGCGACAATCGATGGAATGGCGACACACAACCTCACCCGTCAAGGTCAAAGCCAAACAGACGCTGTCGACGCGCAAGATTATGGCAACTGTGTTCTGGGACCTGCGCTGTGTTTTGCTAGTGGATTTTAGGCCACGAGGAACGACAATCAACTCAGATGCCTACTGTGCAACTCTAAAGAAACTCCGCAGAGCAATTCAAAACAAAAGGAGCGGCATGCTGACAAAAGGAGTTTTGCTCCTGCACGATAACGCTAGGCCTCACACCTCTCGAAAGACTCGGGATTTGATTGATTCTTTTGGCTGGGAAGTTTTGGACCATGCACCATACAGCCCCGACCATTCTCCTAGCGATTTTAACCTTTTCCGGTACCTGAAACACCATCTTGGCGGGCAGCGCTTCAATGACGACGATGAAGTGAAAGCGGCCGTGAACTCTTGGCTGTCGGAGCAGGCGGCCGAATTCTTTGAAGACGGAATTAAAAACTTTGTTGTACGGTATGACAAGTGCTTAAATCAACAAGGCAACTATGTACGAGAATAGGTAAAAGTCTGTAGAATCAGAAAATAAAAGTTTTTTTTTACAAAAGTATTTGTATCTTTTTTTTTAAAATAAAAACGGCCCTTACTTAAATAACAACCCTCGTATTATCTTCCTGGGCCCTAGGTCACGGACCAAAGCGTTGCGATAAGAACTAGTCTGTGGAAAATGTTCGAAGCTGAGCCACGAAAAGTCAGAATACCGAAAGGCAGACACATTTGGATGTATACCATCAAAATACAGAACCAGGACTTGTGATAAAGCAGTGGCACTGCAGTATCTACAGGCAACTGTATGAGATGCAGATAGAGTGCAAATGACGAGCGAATATTACGTTACCGACAGCATTCACTAATATGCAGTACAACTACAACGGTCAGAGACTAAAGCCCTCCTTAAATACAGGTACACATATGCAAAGAGGCAATAAATATAAGCGCCAACGTAAGTCTCCCTCAATTAAAAACGAGAGATTAGCATTGTACAGTCGCCTGACGACAACATATAGGTATGGATCACAATTAACAGATCTGGAAGCGATAATCATTAGTCGTTGCAAACGTGTGACTTAATACAGCAAAGATATTTTAACGTCACTGATTACGATACAACTTGGTGCAGGGAGCCACTGACTACCACTACCAGATAAAACACGAAATGTTCCAGCGGGCAATCTTCCCGACTGGACTTCTGTTACGAGTGGAAGAGCTGGAAGAGGACGTTTTCTACCAGTGTAACAAAACAATCAGATAACAAAAGTAAAAGAATGCTCTAGGCACCTGAGTGGTACCAACACATATTCATCTCACAATACCGAAAATAAAGGAAGAGATAGATATATTGACACACTAGTACAACAAACACGAAAAGATACAACACCTCTTAACAGTTCACTAAGTAAAAACGCATTGCTAAAATTACAATAAGAATGTGAATATAGCAAAAGGTGGCCTTACATAAAGCATGTACGTATTATACATTGAAGCGACAAAGAAACTGGTATTAGCATACGTATTCAAATACAGAGATATGGAAACAGGCAGAATACTGCGCTGCGGTAGCCAACGCATACATAAGACATCACGTGTCTGGCATAGTTTGTAAGTCGATTACTGCTAATAAAATGGCAGGTTTCAAGATATAAGTGATTTCGAACGTGGTGTTATAATCGGCACACGATCGGTGGGACACAGCATCTCCGAGGTACCTACAAAGTGGGGATTATCTCGTACGACCATTTCACGAGTGTACCGTGAATATCAGGATTCGCCTAAAACATCAAATCTCCTACATCGCTGCGGCCGGAAGAAACATCCTGCAAGAACGGGCCCAGCGACGTGACGGAAGTGCCACACTTCCGCAAGTTGCTGCAGATTTCATTGCTGGACCATCAACGAATGACAGCGAGCGAACCATTCAACGAAAAATCTTCGGTATGGGCTCTCGGGGAAGAAGGCTCACTCATGTATCCTTGACGTCTACAAGACATAAAGCTTTCGCCTCGGCTTAGCCCGACATTTGACTGTTGATTACTGGAAACATGTTGCCTGATTGGACGAGTCTCGGTTCAGATTGTATATACCGGATGAACGTGTACGGGTGCGGAAACCACCTCATGAATTCAAGGATCCTGCATATGAGCAGGGGACTGTTCAAGCTGGTGGAGGCTCTGTAATGGCGTGGGGCGTGTGCAGTGTGATTTATATGGGACCCCTCATACGTCTAAATACGACTCTGACCGGTTACACGTGCGTAAGCATCCTGTCTCATCACCTGCATCCATTCATGTCCATTGCGCATTCTGACGGACTTGAGAAATTCCAGCAGGACAATGCGACACGTCCAGAAATCCTACAGAGTGGCTCCAGGAACATTATTCTGAGTTTAAACACATCCACTGGCCACCCAACTCCCCAGACATGAGTCTTATTCAGCATATCTGGGAGTCCTCGCAACGCGCTGTTCAGAAGAGATCTCCACCCCTCATTGTTGTTGTTGTGGCGTTCAGTCCTGAGACTGGTTTGATGCAGGTCTCCATGCTACTCTATCCTGTACAAGTTTCTTCATCTCCCAGTACTTACTGCAACCTGCGTCCTTCTGAATCTGCTTAGTGTATTTATCTCTTGGTCTCCCTCTATGATTTTTACTCTGCACATTGCCCTCCAATGCTAAATGTGTGATCCCTTGATGCCTCAGAACATGTCCTACCAACCGGTCCCTTCTTCTTGTCAAGTTGTGCCACAAACTCCTCTTCTCCCCAATTCTATTCAATACCTCCTCATTAGCTATGTGATCTACGCATATAATCTTCAGCATTTTTCTGTAGCACCACATTTCGAAAGCTTCTGTTCTCTTCTTGTCCAAACTATTTATCGTCCATTTTTCACTTCCATACATGGCTACACTCCATACAAATACTTTCAGAAACGACTTCCTGACACGTAAATCTATACTGGATGTTAACATATTTCTATTCTTCAGAATCGCGTTTCTTGCCATTGCCAGTCTACGTTTTATATCCTCCCTACTTCGACCATCATCAGTTATTTTGCTCCCCAAATAGCAAAACTCCTTTACTACTTTAAGTGTCTCAATTCCTAATCTAATTCCCTCAGCATCACCCGACTTAATTCGACTACATTCCATTATCCTTCTTTTGCTTTTGTTGATGTTCTTCTTATATCCTCCCTTCAAGACACTATACATTCCGTTCAACTGCTCTCCCAAGTCCTTTGCTGTCTCTGACAGAATTACAATGTCATCGGCAAACCACAAAGTTTTTATTTCTTCTCCATGGATTTTAATACCTACTCCGAATTTATCTTTTGTTTCCTTTACTGCTTGCTCAATATACTGATTAAATAACATTGGGGAGAGGCTACAACGCTGTCTCAGTCCCTTCCCAACCATTGCTTCCCTTTCATGTACCTCGACTCTTATAACTGCCATCTGCTTTCTGTACAAATTGTAAATAGCCTTTCGCTCCCCGTATTTTACCCCTGCAACGTATAGAATTTGATAGAGAGTATTCCAGTCAACATTGTCAAACGCTTTCTCTAAGTCTACAAATACTAGAAACATAGGTTTGCCTTTCCTTAATCTAGCTTCTAAGATAAATCGTAGGGTTAGTATTGCCTTACGTGTTCCAATATTTCTACGGAATCCAAACTGATCTTCCCCAAGGTTGGCTTCTACTAGTTTTTCCATTCGTCTGTAAAGCATTCGCGTTAGTATCCTGCAGCTGTGGCTTATTAAACTGATTGTTTGGTAATTTTCACATCTGTCAACACCTGCTTTCTTTGGGATTGGAATTGTCATATTCTTCTTGAAGTCTGACGGTATTTCGCCTGTCTCATACATCTTGCTCACCAGATGGTAGAGTTTTGTCAGGAGTGGCTCTCCCAAGGTCGTCAGTAGTTCTAATGGAATGGTGTCTACTTCCGGGGCCTTGTTTCGACTCAGGTCTCTCAGTGCCCTGTCAAACTCTTCACGCAGTATCGTATCTCTCATTTCGTCTTCATCTACATTCTCTTCCCTTCCTATAACATTGCCCTCAAGTAAATCGCCCTTGTGTAGTCCCTCTATATACTCCTTCCACCTTTCTGCTTTCCCTTCTTTGCTTAGAACTGGGTTTCCATCTGAGCTCTTGATATTCATACAAGTGGTTCTCTTTTCTCCGAAGGTCTCTTTAATTTTCCTGTAGGCAGTATCTATCTTACCCCTAGTGAGATAAGCCTCTAGGTCCGTACGTTTGTCCTCTAGCCATCCCTGCTTAGCCATCTTGCACTTACTGTCAATCTCATTTTTGAGACGTTTCTATTCCTTTTTGCCTGCTTCATTTACTGCATTTTTATATTTTCTCCTTTCATCAGTTAAATTCAATGTTCCTTCTGTTACCCAAGGATTTCTACTAGCCCTCGTCTTTTTACCTACTTGATCCTCTGCTGCCTTCACTACTTCTTCCCTCACAGCTACCCATTCTTCTTCTATTGTATTTCTTTCCCCCATTTGTGACAATTGTTCCCTTATGGTCTCGCTAAAACTCTGTACAACCTCTGGTTTAGTCAGTGTATCCACGTCCCATCTCCTTAAATTCCCACCATTTTGCAGTTACTTCAGTTTCAATCTACAGCTCATAACCAATAGATTGTGGTCTGAGTCCACCTCTGCCACTGGAAATGTCTTACAATTTAATACCTGGTTCCTAAATCTCTGTCCTACCAATATATAATCTATCTGATACCTTCTAGTATTTCCAGGATTCTTCCATGTGTACAACCATCTTTTATGGTTCAAATGGTTCTGAGCACTATGGGACTTAACTTCTGAGGTCATGAGTCCCCTAGAACTTAGAACTACTTAAACTAATCTAAGGACATCACACACATCCATGCCCGAGGCAGGATTCGAACCTGCGACCGTAGCGGTCGCGCGGTTCCAGACTATAGCGACTAGAACCGCTCGGCCACTCCGGCCGGCCTCCTTCTATTATGATTCTTGAACCAAGTGTTAGCTATGATTATGTTATGCTCTGTGCAAAATTCTACCAGACGGCTTCCTCTTTCGTTTCTTTCCCCCAATCCATATTCACCCACTATGTTTCCTTCTCTCCCTTTTCCTACTCTCGAATCCCAGGCACCCATGACTATTACATTTTCGTCTCCCTTCACTACCTGAATAATTTCTTTTATCTCGTCATACATTTCATCAATTTCTTCATCATCTGCAGAGGTAGTTGTCATACAAACTTGTACTACTGTAGTAGGTGTGGGCTTCGTGTCTATCTTGGCCAAAATAAAGCGTTCACTGTGTTGTTTATAGTAGTTTACCCGCACTCCAATTTTTTTATTCATTATTAAACCTACTCCTGCATTACCCCTATTTGATTTTGTATTTATAACCCTGTATTCACCTGGCCAAAAGTCTTGTTCCTCCTGCCACCGAACGTCACTAATTCCCACTATATCTAACTTAAACCTATCTATTTCCCTTTTTAAGTTTTCTAACCTACCTGCCCGATTATGGGATCTGACATTCCACGCTCCGATCCGCAGAACGCCAGTTATCTTTCTCCTGATAACGACGTCCTCTTGAGTAGTCCCCGCCCGGAGATCCGAATGGGGGACTATTTTACCTCCGGAATATTGTACCCAAGAGGACGACATCATCATTTAATCATACAGTAAAGCTGCATGTCATTGGTAAAAATTACGGCTGTAGTCTCCCCTTGCTTTCAGCCGTTCGCAGTACCAGGACAGCAAGGCCGTTTTGGTTAGTGTTACAAGGCCTGATCAACCAGTCATCCAGACTATTGCCCCTGCAACTACTGAAAAGGCTGGTGCCCCTCTTCAGGAACCACACGTTTGTCTGGCCTCTCAACAGATACCCCTCCGTTGTGGTTGCACCTACGGTACGGCCATCTGTATCGTTGAGGCACGCAAGCTTCCCCACCAACGGCAAGGTCCATGGATCACGAGGGCAAGTCTCTCTTACGGAATTATGGACAGCCCTACGGGATTCATGGTATCACTAACCTCCAGCGCTACTTCAGGCATTAGCCGAGTCAATGCCACGTCATGTTGCGGCACTTCTGCGTGCTCGTGGGTGGGTGGGGGGTCGTACACGATATTAGGTATAGGCAGGTGCTCCAGTTTCTTTGGCTCTTCAGTGTATATGGTCGTAGCACACACAGCACAAACTTACAGGGGAATAGCCACACAGAAAACCTCCAGTTGCCAAATAATCTTAAAATAGCAAACAATATTCCAAAAACAGAGATACTGAAAGTCCAGTGCTAAATACAAACAATCTCCCTAATAATACAGTTAAAAATACTTCATCCACACATAATTCCCAGTGCACACAAACAAAAGAGGAAGACTCCCTAATAATACAGTTAAAAATACTTCATCCACACATAATTCCCAGTGCACACAAACAAAAGAGGAAGACAATGTCAGGACGTCTCCAGGCCACTCACAGAAACACCAAACAACAAGGCAATAAAGTAGGTCATTAAGACAATCTTGAGAGTATCTTACGTGTAAGTAGGTGAGAAAGCAGGGGAATTTTCCAGACTGAGTCTGGTGATACGCCTCAGTCGCCAGGAAAGGGGAATAATACGTTTTGCTACAACACAGCTGACCGGCATAGTGATAATTATGACATAGAACCTTCCAACCGCACATCGGGAGCTCCGTAGTGTCTTAGGACAAGAATGCGCACGAAGCCGTCAAAGTTTAAACATAGATAAAGTTTATAAGGACTTCATGAGGTTACATGGGCACGTTTACTACGGCGCTAAAGATACACCTAAGTGCTTTGGCTTTACTAGATACTCCACGCTGCGAAGATCTTACAACTAAACTGCTGTAGGAGCACTTTCATTGGAGTGGAACTGGCTCTACATCAGAACGAAGTACACGCAGATATAATCTGTCTCCAAGAACCTCACAAGCGTGGTGATAGAGAATCAGGCCTTCTCAAACACCTTATAACAATTACCGGAACCTAAAACCTTTAAGCTGCAATTATTATAGCGAACGTAAATTACACAGTCACTAAAATAACACAACATGTGGCCACTTATGAAATTAAGTGTGGACGAGATTTTTGGATCATATACATGTATGCATAGCATACGTATAACATAGAGCATTTTGCTTACCAAATAAGAGATGTACCACAATTTTCTAGGGACAAAAGATTACTCATACTTAGCGACTTGAATGCCTGGTCGATTCTATGGCACGCAGATGGAACAGACAATAGGGGACAAATCGTAGTTGACACAATAAATGAATACCGTCTATTTGTTCTAAACAAAGCAAGAAAAACACCTGTATACTGCAACAAAGCAGGAAGAACGAGAATAATTGACATCTCATTAGAAAATGCAAGTCCAACAAGTGGCAAATACTAGAAAATGCGGAAACACAGTGATTACAACGCTATACTCGTCCACACAAACACATACAAAAACACAAACACACGAACTTCACATCAACAAAAACAAAGACTTTTTCTAAACAAGACTGACCGGGAAAAATTAAGGGACGTGGTTGAAGAATTTTCCCTCCATACAACCAATAGCAGACACTATGAAGCTCACATTGTGACGGACCTACTTCAAAAAGTACAACAATTAGCTACCCCAAAAACAACGAAACTAAGGAAAGACACTAGAGACAAAAGAAAGCATTACAAAAAATGAAGAATGCATACAGCAGGGAAGTAGGATTGAAACTATTCAGCGATGCTGAGGAAATACCTAAAATCAAATTGTACAATATCAGACAGGACTGCTGGAACAATTTTGTCTAAAATCTGCTACGAAACAATAAATGGCGTGGGGAGTGGGGGTGGGGGGAACCATTTAAGCTTGTAACAGATAAAGTAAAGATGCCGATAGTCCAGTCAACTTTTAAGCACACGGACGGCTCTACAACGAGCGGCTGGACAGGGTCAACAATGTACCTGCTGAAAAAAATTCTTGCTGGTGACGAAAAAGCGAATGACCAGAAAACTAGAAACATCACACTGATTTACGAAAACTAATTTTTGACACCTACACAAATGGAGCCGCTAGTGTCCCATTTGCCCATGTTTGGCGTTAGCAATAAGGCTCCTAGTCCAGTTGGCATACACTCAGAAACGCTAAAACATACTGTTGCACATGTGAACCCCTTTCTACCTGAGTTACTGAATAAGGCACTGCTGCAAGGCAGGGTCCCTGCAGTGTGGAAAACTGCGAACGTTATAATCATCAAAATACATAGTATCAGGGCTCAACAGACCCAAAGATTTACAGCCGATCTGCCTCCTGAATACTTTGGCTAAGGTGCAGGAGAGGCTCCTGTTTAATAGATTTCACTCGCACAGGACGCAATTCGGTATTAGTCCACATCAGTATAGTATTAGACCAGAAAGCCCAATACACGATGCAGCCAACCGCGCCCTGGAAATAATACAGGACACACAAAAAAGACTGAAGTAGCAATAGCAATAGCAATAACGCCTTCGACAATCTGTGGTGGCATACCTTGTTAGCAAAGCTACGAGAGATGCAGACACCAACAGTTTTATACAGTGGCTAACTCGACTACTCCTACGATAGCGTGGTGCAATGGGAAGCAGGAACGTAGAAGGTTACCAAGAAAATTACAAAAGGGTGCCCACAAGGCTATATCTGTGGGCCACTTTTCTAGGTTATTGCCACAGAACCTCTGATGAACAATCTGGACGAAGATGATAGAGTGAATAGTAACCTATGCTGAGGACTTGGTAGTAGTAATAGCTGCAAACTCGAGAGTGCAAGAGCAGGGCTACGAAACTCCTTAGAAAAGTAAGTAACTGATGAAGCCTTAAGAAGCTCACATTTGCGGCCCTACAGAGGCCACGATGGTGATCCATCAGGAATTAATTTATTAATTAATTATTAACAATACAGAGTAACACAACACCTTCGTAACTACGCCGAATAAACATGATCTGAAGAGAAGCGTCACATATAAGCACGAAACTATACCATCTAATCTCTTTCAGCTACCATTCGCTCCACATCTGTAATCAACGTAGCCGTCAGGTGTCTCACATCTAAAACTAAAGTCTTCTACTTGCGATTCGCTCCACATACATAGTCAACAGTAATGGCAAAGAGGTAGTACTTTACATTGAAAGAACGTTAGCAGCCGAACTTACAAGGTAACCTCCCCATCGCACCCCCGCTCAGATTTAGTTATAATTTGGCACAGTGGATAGGCCTTGTAAAACTGAACACAGATTAATCGAGAAAACAGGAAGAAGTTGTGTGGAACTATGAAAGAATAAACAAAATATACAAACTGAGTAGTCCATGCGCAAGATAGGCAATATATGGGATAATGTGAAGTCAGGAGCGTCGTGACCCGTGGTTAGCGTGAGCAGCTGCGGAACGACAGGTCCTTGGTTCAAGTCTTCACTAGAGCGAAAATTTTACTTGATATATTTTTACAAAGTTATGATCTACATCTACACATCTACATTTATACACCGCAAGCCACCCAACGGTGTGTCCGTTCGTTCATTGACGTCTCTGATCACTGTAGTAAGTTTAGTGTTTGTGTGTTGCGACCGCACCGCAAAACGGTGCGATTAGTAGACGAAAGGGCGTGCCTCTCCAATGGGAACCGTAAACATTTGATAGCAACGTCATAGGTCAACCGATTCCTCCACAGGAAAACACGTCTGATATATTCTATACGACACTGGTGACGGCATGTGCGTCACATGATAGGAATATGTTGTCGACCCACCTAACTTGCACACTTGGCGAATGGGTAAAAAAATTCTTCTACCTTGCCCGATTTAGGTTTTCTTGTGGATGTGATAATCACGTCCAAAAAAGTGATGAAAACATAAGAGTGTATCACATAAACTGCAACAAATGAATGCAACAGTTTCACACTCGCACAGTTTGCTCTGTGCACTGTCAAAACATATGTTTTTAACGTTTTCAAATTTTTCCGTGTGTAGACCGTCAAATCCTGCATATGTCCAAGCAAATCTGAACATGTCCCGGAATTTTGGAGAGCGAAGCTGATTATGTGTGAGTGCCTGAACTCTGATAATTGTGTGAAAAAAAAAAAAATTAAACTTCTCACTCGAGGGAATACTTGAACCAAGGACCTCTCGTTCCGCAGCTGCTCACGCTAACCAAGGGGCCACGGCGCTCCTGACCTCACATTATCCTAAATGTTGCCTATCTTGCGCATAGACTACTCGGTTTGTATTTTTGCTTATTTTTTCCTAGTTCCACACAACTTCTTCCTGTTTTCTCGATTGATCTGTGTTCAGTTTTTCAAGACTAAACCAGTGTGCTAACTTATAACTAAATCTGAGGGGGGTGCGATGGGGAGGTTCCCTTGTTAGTGTCCAAATACTACGTATGGGACCGGAATTGGGGACATCACACGCCCTTTTCCAGTCATTCATTAATAAATTCTTTCATTCATTAGTTGTGTTATGCAGAACTCATCAAGTAGAAGTACTGAGGGATATGATACGTGTCAAGGCATACATTGACAAATGACAGGCTACTCGTAGAATATTAATGTGTGTTCTGTAGTATCATTCAGGTGTCAGTATACTGCTACATTTGACTGACCAAGCTAAAGGTAATTTAGTAAATTTGGGAGACATATAAAGCCGGAAATAACTGCAGTTTATATTGTATTGGCAACTTAATATTTACAAGAGTACTGCAGCAAGACGTTTGAAATCAACAGAAGCAAGTCTACAATACACTCATACACACTACGCAGCTTTACAGTCAACTCTGATACAGTTTATGCAGCAAAAAGTACTTTTTGGTCGTTACATGTGGATGATAAAATAGCTAAGAGTTGGAGTGAAAACGATATATGTTCTCACATTTATTTCGGACTTGTAGGAATTACTAATGTCTTAGTTGACATTAGATGTGATACTATTATATACTATTGCACCAGAGTATAGGCACAAAACTGTACACAGAGAAGCAAGGCAGACATGAAAACGATTTTTCAGTTTTTATTGCGTTTTTTGTACAAATTGATTTTCATTATCAGGTACATGAATAGTCAGTGAGCAATTTTGCCATAAAGTGAGAGTACGAATTTCAGGATCGTTAAATCTATCTCAATGCGATGTACTATTATACCGTTTACGCAGTATTCGCACTCCTCGCTGAAGCTGAGTTCATATTCATTTACTTTAGATGCACTGCGCCGCAAGCCAGTTCTATAGGACATGAGAAAGTGCAGTATGTCAAATAAGCCAGGAGACTCGTCGTCAGGTCGTCAGAGGGATAGATACGTCTAAAATCAAACAACACCTAAGTGACATTCCTTATTAATTTGCCTATATCTAGTCCTCATTTTAATTTGGTATCCAACTCGACCACAAATAATTATTCCTTGTCTGATTCAGCACTGATTCAGCCCTGCCTGATGTTCCTCTTCTCTGTGATTAGAACCCTGCTCGTGACACAGTCTACCTGTATAACTGTGTGATTTATTTTATGAAAGTAAGACTATCAGTGCAAGCGAGCTTTGTTTCGGTGCTCACAAACTGTATTTAACATGAACATACGTCGTTTATAATTAATAACACGATCTACGTGCTGAATGACTTCTTCCTATTTTCTTATTCTGGGCCCATGCACAGGATGTGGACAGTAAGTTCGGCTATTAACTTGGCTTTCAATAAAAAGTACCTCCTCGTTGCCAGTCTTTCGTACTGTGAGGGTCGTGCTCAATTTACTGTTGATTCTGATGTGGAGCGAATTGCTAGTAGATGGCTTTAGTTCCTGACGTGAGACACTTGTATGCAATGTTGACTACAGATGTGAAGGGAATGGTAGCTGAAATCTTTCGATTATTTCTTAGTTTCAGACACTTAGGTAATAGAGATTAGATGGTATACTGATGTACCTCTCTATAGATCTTCCCTTCATATCATGATCATCGCTTGTAACCTTTTCGAAAAATTCTGGAGACGGCCATGTTAGCTGCTTGTAATTCCCATAACAACAAATATGTGTCAACAGCAATCAATTGCAATTTGTCCATAAACAGTTGAGCATTGGTTTATCAGGAGAACGATAATGTCGTTCTTTCAGCTGTATTTGATTCTACCTTAGCTCTAAAATATAGTCATAAACTTCCAAATACAAAACAAAAAATAAAACTGGATTTTAGATCCTCTATACAGCATGTAATGTATCGTATCTGATTAGAGCGCCTCGGCAACTATTTTTAAGCACTTAGGAGAAAATTTCTTCCAAAAAGGAAATAAATCTGTGGCCCATTGCAGACCATAAAAACTACAGTTTTATGGAGGCATCATGTAAAAATGTAATACTGTCATGAAGTCCAGGACACGTTTGGATGCGACGTTGGAGCACTCAGTGACAAAATTGGAGTGTAATAGTTTCTGAGAATAAGAACGTGACCAAATTGCATCTCTCACTAGTACTGATCCATTTCCATTAAAATTGTGGCGTCATATGACCAAGTTCATGAAACCTAAAGTCGTCATCATTCTCAGCAGTGACGTAATCACTGTTTTCAGTGATATCAGCGTCCATATCATTGTGAAGCCACATACCCATCACCCTCTCCTCATCGAAAGTTAATCATAAGGAAGTATTAAACATTCCGATGGCAGAAACAGTCAAGTAGCATTAGTGAAAAGTTAAAACAATGTACACCTCCCCCTGTCAGCAACCTATCATAACACAGAATTAAACTAACCAATATGGTGGAACTAGTCCAATTACGTCAGTGGAAAACTTTGAAACATCCTTCACCTACCTCGAATCACCAACTAGCCATACTGTAGTACCTCCAGCCAATGTTAGTGCAGTACTGCAGTACTAAACATCAATATTGTGGAAATAAACCGGTAGTGTGCATTATATTATGTGCATTATACCCCCCCCCCCCCCCCGCCCCCTCCTCTTACCAGAAAACCAGAAAATTGTGTTTACATAATGTCAAATTACATTATTTCCGATGCACAAATAGACCTCTCCAATACAGAGCTTAGTATTAAAAATTGGACAGATATGCAAGAAAATACATGTAACAATCAGATTAATTCCAAGATACTCATTATTTCCCAAAGACGTAAAAATAGTGACGCAAACGTCACTAATGTTACTAAAGTTTTCACTTATACCTCTAAAAATGGCCAAATACGCGATACAAAAACTGCGTGGCCCTCAGATTAGAGTCAAGGATATTCATTGTTTCTGAAAGACAAAATAATGCCAAGTTATATCATTTACGTACTCATTAGTACCTCTGACATAGCTACATCCAGGCTTTTCTCAAATGTATCTGAAATAATTGTGAGAAGCACGTTAAAGTATATAAATTGGCTACAATACTGAATATTTTGTTAATTATGTTTGCTTACTTCTAAAGATTCGTTTCTTGACTTGTTCAGTAGTCGCATCGGTAAAGTTCATTCGGAGCTATATATCATGCACTATTCAGTATTGCAGCGAGTGTTTAATGTAATTTCTGTTGCTGTTGTTGTGTTCAGTCCAAAAACTGGTTTCGGTTTCACGCAGTTCTTCGTGCTACTCTGTTCTGTGCAACCCACCTCATCAGCGAATAACTGTTGCAACCGACATTCCTCTGAATCTGTTTAAGGTATTAATCTCTTGTTCTCCCTCTACAACTCCCACCCCCTCATCATCCCACATACACACTCACGCACACGCACACACACACACACACACACACACATATGCCATCAGTACTAAACTACTGAAGTGAATGGAGGGGAGTTCTGAACA
This sequence comes from Schistocerca serialis cubense, assembly GCF_023864345.2. Classification (NCBI taxonomy): domain Eukaryota; kingdom Metazoa; phylum Arthropoda; class Insecta; order Orthoptera; family Acrididae; genus Schistocerca; species Schistocerca serialis. The sequence continues at coordinate 735,180,029 of NC_064643.1, read as the reverse complement.
GGGTGGCGCGAGGGAGAGTCGCACAGGGTAGAGAGTTCAGGACAGTACGGGAGAGGACACAGGGACTCCGGAACAGTACGGCGCGACGGACGCACGGTCGCGGGAAAGACTTGGGGAGTGGAGTTTAGCACGTGGTTGTTTGAGATGGAATATTTTGGGGTGCAGACTTGTGCCATTGTGTGATTTCCGTGGCTTCTGCAGTGAAGACGTAGTATGCATTTGGAAGTGAATGTCTCACGGGCTGTGTTGTTGCTCATAACTAATTACGTGAAGCAGGACTCTATGTTTTCCCTGTCATTGAACTCATATTTTATTTAATTGCTGGACCATCGACACTAGAATGTGTTTTACATTCTTAAAGGGCGCTTTTAAAGGTACTTCTGCTATCATACTCATCATTTAAAGTCGTTAAAATAGTACCTGCAAAATTTATTTAATTTCAATCTTCCATTTATAAATTTTTATATAACACTAAAAAATCGCAATTGCCGAGTGATAGAAACCTTCGACCATTCGATTCATGTGTATATTCATATTCTATACTGTGGACTCAGCATTATTTGCCTTTTAATGCGGCAACTATGTATCCCAATCCCTAGACAACGAAACGAGCCAAAAGTTTTAATATTTTGACTCTGAGTCTGAGGGTGCGTTGTTGAGTGCTACCACATAATAATCGTTTTATTTGAAAGCCCGCAGTAGGTAGACATGTGCTAGCCATTATGCATTGGGTATTATGCGTTAACCATTAGATGTTATTGATTATGTGTTATAGTAGGTGTTATTCATTCAGCGCACATCCTAGCTCTTTAGTGCGGGCGGGGGGGGGGGGGGAGGGGATCTAGAAATCCAGCTTCATGTTCTGATGAGAGAGCATTTTGGATATAATACTTGGAATGGCCGTGTAGCTTGGTAACTTGGAGTTGGGTCAGTGATGCTGAATATTTGATTTCATTGTAGATAGCTAAAAAATTGTTAAAGATGAAGGTGGGGGAATAATGTTTCAACTGGAGTAAATATATCAGGTTAACCCAAATATCAGAGAAACAGAAATATCAAAAGCTACATTATGAACTTTTGGTGATACTTCAAAGAATATGGAAGTGTTTGAAACGATAAATAGCGTTCCCCTCCTTCCTTGCATGATGATCTTAGTCAATTCTGAACATTCAGTATAACTCTCTCTGGGCTGCTACTGTTCATTCAGGCAAGGTATCACGACTCAGAGACTTGGATCTCTTTCTGCAGCTCATCTTTTTCTTATAAAAAGCTTTCAGATATACACTCCTGGAAATGGAAAAAAGAACACATTGACACCAGTGTGTCAGACCCACCATACTTGCTCCGGACACTGCGAGAGGGCTGTACAAGCAATGATCACACGCACGGCACAGCGGACACACCAGGAAGCGCGGTGTTGGCCGTCGAATGGCGCTAGCTGCGCAGCATTTGTGCACCGCCGCCGTCAGTGTCAGCCAGTTTGCCGTGGCATACGGAGCTCCATCGCAGTCTTTAACACTGGTAGCATGCCGCGACAGCGTGGACGTGAACCGTATGTGCAGTTGACGGACTTTGAGCGAGGGCGTATAGTGGGCATGCGGGAGGCCGGGTGGACGTACCGCCGAATTGCTCAACACGTGGGGCGTGAGGTCTCCACAGTACATCGATGTTGTCGCCAGTGGTCGGCGGAAGGTGCACGTGCCCGTCGACCTGGGACCGGACCGCAGCAACGCACGGATGCACGCCAAGACCGTAGGATCCTACGCAGTGCCGTAGGGGACCGCACCGCCACTTCCCAGCAAATTAGGGACACTGTTGCTCCTGGGGTATCGGCGAGGACCATTCACAACCGTCTCCATGAAGCTGTGCTACGGTCCTGCACACCCTTAGGCCGTCTTCCGCTCACGCCCCAACATCGTGCAGCCCGCCTCCAGTGGTGTCGCGACAGGCGTGAATGGAGGGACGAATGGAGACGTGTCGTCTTTAGCGATGAGAGTCGCTTCTGCCTTGGTGCCAATGATGGTCGTATGCGTGTTTGGCGCCGTACAGGTGAGCGCCACAATCAGGACTGCATAAGGCCGAGGCACACAGGGTCAACACCCGGCATCATGGTGTGGGGAGCGATCTCCTACACTGGCCGTACACCACTGGTGATCGTCGAGGGGACACTGAATAGTGCACGGTACATCCAAACCGTCATCGAACCCATCGTTCTACCATTCCTAGACCGGCAAGGGAACTTGCTGTTCCAACAGGACAATGCACGTCCGCATGTATCCCGTGCCACCCAACGTGCTCTAGAAGGTGTAAGTCAACTACCCTGGCCAGCAAGATCTCCGGATCTGTCCCCCATTGAGCATGTTTGGGACTGGATGAAGCGTCGTCTCACGCGATCTGCACGTCCAGCACGAACGCTGGTCCAACTGAGGCGCCAGGTGGAAATGGCATGGCAAGCCGTTCCACAGGACTACATCCAGCATCTCTACGATCGTCTCCATGGGAGAATAGCAGCCTGCATTGCTGCGAAAGGATGATATACACTGTTCTAGTGCCGACATTGTGCATGCTCTGTCACCTGTGTCTATGTGCCTGTGGTTCTGTCAGTGTGATCATGTGATGTATCTGACCCCAGGAATGTGTCAATAAAGTTTCCCCTTCCTGGGACAATGAATTCACGGTGTTCTTATTTCAATTTCCAGGAGTGTATAATGTCTGCAAGAAATTCTTTTCCAGTCAAAAATAGGGCATTGTGTGGTTGTTTCGAAAACTTATGAATTAACACGGAACTGAGAGTTTCATTCAGCATGAATTTTGCCTGTTCTTTCCATAGTAAGTCGAACATAGGAAATATGTCCAGACCTATTTGTCAGCAGTTTTGTGTGTATGATAATAACTAATGCAGGCAGTTTACGTGTAGACATATTTAATTCGAAGTCTTATTGTGCTCCCAGAGAGTGTGAGGTCATGTATAGAGTAAAACTTTATTTCTGCTTAAATTTTCTTTTGCGTTATGATAAGCAGCAAACCAGTCTCCGGACTGAAGACCACAACAACAACCACAAGCATGCAAGCAGTGTATATTTTAAAAAGTTATAGAGACACATTGGAAGAGGTAAACGTTCTGTTTTAAAAGTTCACAGAGCTTGCAAGTGTTGTGCACATACTAAATTCCATAGTAAACGAATGCACCTTAATATAAAACTTCTTATCTATAGAGCCAAAATACAAGATGAGAGCCTTTTAATAAGAGATAATACATAAGAGTTAGGTGTGGCAATATTTAATTTAAATCTTCATGGCGCATGCATAGTGTGAGATATCTCACTATACATGATTTATTTATTTATTTTTGAAATATGGACTCAGATGGTATCTCTGGGGATGCCACATCTCTCACTGTTACCAGCTTCGGTCATATCTCTCGTGTGTGTTTAGTAATAGGCCATTCCGTTCTACAGATTGATATCCTACCTAAAATAGAGCATCTCAGTCCTTCTTTCCCCAAATAAATTTGTGTTGCACATGTTGCGGTAGTTTTTATTGGATATTATTGCAGTTGACTACAGGTCTTTCTTTAGTGAGCCACAGATTTTATTTTAGTGAGCAATGGTTTCCCAAAATGCAGCAGCCGTTCGTTTTTGAAATACTTCTCATCGATTTTACTTTTTCTTGTAATGCATTAGCTTCACACAAACGAAAGAGTGATATGTTATGTGATGACAGTACACACACATTTTCAGAATGTCTATACTTAACGTATTTATATACTGTTGAAACTTAAAGAATACATTTTGAGACCAATTTTAGATTATGATGTGGCTTCTTAGCCAAGGTATAGTGATTAATCCAAGACTAGCTGGTTTTTTTTGTGCTTAACTTTAGCTAGGTGCTCTACCATTTCTGCAGTAACTGTTACCGATCATATTTTTGTACTGATAGTTTATCTTCTGTCCATTCCTGATACATTATTGTTAACGTTCACAATCATGACAGAATATGTGTGTAGAAAATCATTTTGAAGTAGACGCACTGCGTCAATCCGCACACAAATCATCACACTTTCTGGACATTTCCAATTCACTTTATGCATTTAGGTATTGTGGTATGGTGCAACTGAGAATACTATGTAAAGTAATTTACTTGAGTAGTACAGCGTTTTTTCTTGCATTTAGCCTCAACTTCATCCTAGATAATCGATGTAAAAATTGCACTTGTGTTTCTGACGTATTTTTGCAAACATAACAGAGTATTATGACATCAAAGATGTCGAAAATAATTTATTTAATGCCTCATTGTGTCTTCATGATGTTTGGTTCACATATCGAAATACGAACGTTTTTACCCTGTACTGACAACTGTTTCTGACAGTGAGGACATGTTGTGGGAAAGAAAATAAACTTTTTTCGCATTCTAGCAATGGAATCACCTATCGGCAACATCACAGTTTTGTATGTGTACGAAAATTTGACATTATCTTTGTGACTTTCAGAAATAATGAAATACTTTTACTTTCTTTAAGGGTTGTATAATTTTTCTGAATATGGGATACTACATTTAACACTACACTCTTACTGGTTAGTTAGAGTGCAGTGTATGTCGGGAATACTGTACTGTGACATCATTTAAATACTAATTTCTGATTTTTGAGAAAGAGGAGGAGGTATACGGTATAATGCGCACATCTGGCCTATTTCCTTCAGCTTCGATATTTAATAGGGCGCTAAGATGTGCTTCCGACAAGGAGTACTGTACTGTGTAATTGCTCAGAGACAGGGGGAGAGCAGGGCATCTTTAATTTTTTCTACTAACACAGCTGAGCTATTTCCATCGCCTTGGACTTGTTTAATACTGTACTATGACTGGTTGGAGATAATGGGTGCTACACTCTCTGACCGATTAGAAGTAGGGAGGAGGAGGATATTGTTTTAATTTTCCACTGACACAACTGCGATTTTTCCACCATGTTGAATTTTTAGTAATACGTGATGATAAGCTAGAGATATGTGGGGAGAGTAGGGGCAGGGGTATGGTTTCAAACTGATGAAGTTGATGATGTCCCTGCCAAAAGCGATGATGTCAGTGATAATCCTGATGGTATCACTAGGTTACATGACTTCAAAATGTAAACAGAGTTAATCTGATTCGCAATAGATATTCTGCAGTCAACATATGGCCCCAGACGCTGAAGTGACGGTAAGGGGTATGTATATTATTTTTATGACTGAGCCTTATCTGTGACGTCCCCATGACGTCACGTTTCAACAAGACCATGCACGACCGGCTGTTCCATGTGCTGTCCTGACGTACCTCGACACGGAGTTTCTGACTGTCGTCCAGGCCACCACGTCCGCCACGTCTCTCACCTAATGAAAACATTTTGGCGTAGGTGACAGAGATGCTGGCAGGCTGCCACTGTATGATGAATCCATACCTGCTATCCAAGCTCTGCCCGACTCGATTCATAGGTTAGGGTCTTTATTGCCGCTAGGGGTGACATACCTGTGTATTAAATTTCGCATATGTATTTATCCCCAAATCACCTACAAACTATTCCTACTACACTGCATACTCACTCGGAGCCAACTTTCGATGTTCGCTACCATTACTGATGTTATGATTTCAATGTTCAGCAGTGCATATAGTATAAATGAAAGAGGCTGAAATGTACTCTATTGACCATCCGGGATTTGGCACAAATAATATTTACACTGATTTATTTACACATCCAGTTTTTTTTACTGCAAACGACACGCTGTAGACAAATTATTACTTATTATTGTCATAAATCATCTTCACAATAATTACAATAATTACAATAATTAAGCTTTCGACAAAAGTATATAATCATCGCGGGAAGTGCATACTTGAAGATAAATGCAGATGATTCTGTTTGACCAGGAACGGCTACTGTTCAATGTCCTCAACAAGTTGCAAGTGTCAGTCGCGGTCAAGACACTGTTCTGTGTAGTTGTGAGCAGAGTATGTCATATTTAAGTGAATTTGAAAGGGGGAAAATTGTTTCTGCTCTTATAGTTTGTACTTACGTAACCGAAGTAGCCGATGTGCTATTTATTTCAGGTGGCACTGTATGTAAGAATTACACCACGTACACGGAAAGCGGAGAAAAATCATCGCGCGGATAGAAGCGTGTGTTGAGTGATAATGACGGTTAATAAACAGGATTGCGATGAAAAACAAAGAGACGACAGGTGCACAAGTCATTGCAGAATTTAATGTCGCACCCGCGAACCCTGTCATCCCAATTCCAATGTGAAGAGAGCTCATTGATGCAAATGCCGGTTTGAGGATAAATGATGCGGCAGTCTTAGAAACTGAAATGTTGAACAACGGAAGAAAGTAATATGATCAAAAAAGTCTTGCTTCCTTCAGCCACAATGGTTTCTATGCAAGGTCGCACTACTATCATGGATTATGTAACCATTTTGGGTGATCAGGTCCATCTCATGGTACAGTGTTCTTTCCCAAATCGCGACGCTGTGTTACAAGACAACAGGCTCCTGATCGTACAGCTCCCATCGACGAGAACTGGTTCTGTTAGCAAATGGTTGTCCCATCTCCTCAGGTCATCACAATCAGATCGCAATGTTATTGAACCTTTTTGACCTACTCTGGAGAGAAGTACGTATGATCGGTATCTACCTCCTTCATCGTTATCTCAACTTGCCACTCCTTTGCATGGAGAATGGTATAACATTCCCTGGAAGACCTCATAGAACTTGTATTTATCGATTCAGAGGTGACTCGGAGCTGTTTTGAAGACGAACGGGTTTTCTGCGAGGTATTTCGGTGTTTCCGTAGTTTTCTTCAACTCATGTATGACAACTCATGTAATACAGTCTTTGTTCACAATGTGCTGCCTGCTGCATCTGTCTTCTTAAGACCACCAGCGTGTGGCCTCAACCCGTTACGATTGAAAATGTGTCTTGGTATTGACCCCTGAAGAAGTAAAATGAATTACGTGATTCAGACTGTGATACAAAAGGCATTTCCATCTTGTTACAGGAATTAGTAAGGTCTTAAACTAGAGGTGGGCAAACTCGTTCATCTTTTGGAATTAGTTCACTGGCGGTCGGTCCTTTTTCGAAACCGCTCATTTTTATTCGCTCACCGGTCCCTTGTTATCTGATAATGTGCTGTACTGATTTGAGATAAATATCCAGAACATATATCAAGTACGCTCAATTATAACTTCTGTACGATAAAGTCGCTGATTGCCAAATATAGGCAGGTTATTTACTCCGATTTCATTAGCTGAATGAGTTCTCAGAACGCATCTAATTAGTTAGCGATGTGACGGTTCAGTGTCTAAATGCCAGGCAGTGACAGTCCAGGACAAGCTGAACGGAAGTTCGAACCACGGAACCCGTTTATAACGCAGCGCAGACAACGCCAATCGCCATCACTTTCGGGGGAAGTTCCTGTTTGTAACGCATCCTGCGTGAAACGAACATTAATAGCTTTTATTTACAATTTGTGTGTGTCTAAATCAGTTACGCATCCAGGTGTCATAATGTGCGAGAGGAGAAGATTTATTTGGAATATTACCTCTAACACGGGAGCTGAGAAACTAGGTACGAAAATTAGTTTGTATTAGCAATGGTGGCTGCATAAATAGGCACTTAACAACTGAAAATAAGCAAGACATTGTTTACAAAACCCTGTCGACATGACATACGTTTTTGCTTTGAAGATCTTTACAACCGAAAATAATAAACAGTTTTTCATCAGTCAGCTGCTACAAAGCGCCAAAGGTACATGCAAGGAATCAGTCATCAGTTATTTGAGAAAGAGAATTTCCGAGCGAGCACAGGCGCCATTAACAGACGAGAGTGAAGCGAGTATGAAAATCAACAAATCAGTAAATTAACTGAAAAGTGCTTATACATATATTTTACTCAGGCACGTATTCAAAAATAAAAATAAAAAATGTCCACTACTAAGTCAGTGCTAATAATATTAAACATACTCCAGTCGTTTATATTAGTAAGGAAAAGGTCAAGAAAAAGTTGCCCATGAAATTTGTATCAAACGACTTTTCTGTTAAATCGTTAGTTTGTGCCACAATGGCGTAAAATACGATCCCTTTTACACACACATGTGGTCATATTGAAAACATTTTAGGAAAATCGCTCTCGTATTTATCTTGCAGGCATACGATAAGTGTGACGATTAAATTTACAATTTTTTAATTAACTGCGAAATATATTCTCGTAAAACCAGCTCTTTCAGTATCTGTTCGTGCTCCGAAAATGTTTATGTTCTTTATGAAGTAGAATTGGGACTACAACAGTCTAAAGTTTGTACTATGCCAAGTGTAGGTGTACGAATACTGCAATATCGTTTATAGTTCCAGTCCCTGGCTCTTTCACCTTAAATCATCTGAATCAAAAATGAGAAAACTTACTTTACTGAATTGGGAAGCAGAACCAAACGAGGAAGGTAGATAGGGATTCAAGTTATAATCAATCAACTAATGGCTAGTGGGACTGAACTGCTCGGTTACAGTAAAATAAGAATATATTCGAACAATGTTACTCGAGTGACAAGTTCATTTATTCTTCATAGTGGCATGTAAATAAAAATGTCAACGCCCTAGACCTAGTTAATAAACTAAACGTTAAAAATTATCCAATCGGACAGACATTAAGTTCATGTAACAATGTAATAAGTAATCTTTCAAAGGAAACTAGGAATGGAAGCTACATACTCATATACTTTTGGTTTTGGCCGAATATGCCATAAACTATCAGTGCAAAGAAAAGATACTTTATCGCATATTAAGTATTTTTAAAAGAAGAAATGGTTTACGCGTCATTTTTGCCTCACACGCTTAGTAACTGTCATGTTTAAAGGTTGTATTGTTAAACTTAATGCAGTAATACGGTATTGATTATAATGGTGAAAGTAGTTAGGTTTTCCCTAAAGAAACCTATGTACATTTTAACTTCGTAAATTCGAGTTAATGCCATTCTACAAATTTTGGAATTGAGAGACAGCTCTTCCCCTGTTCCTACAGATTCGAAATTACGAAAAATTCATTTCTTTTGCAAAGAGGACAAACTAGGAAACTAGGAAACAACCAACCATGAAAAGTAAGTACCTCGATCTGTGTCACGTTTCATTTTTGTAACCAAATCGAAACTCGCAAGATTTATGCAAACATTCTTACACAACAACAACAATAACAACAAACAGATTTAAAGTCATTGGTAAAATTACGCCTCCTATCAAGTAGATTAAACCTAAAAATTCTTCGAAGAAAATCAAAAGTCATAATATTAAGTACGTGCTGTATAGGTGATCAAAACGACGAATAGCTAAGTACATTTCTTTGCTTCTCTCTGAAAAATGTACGAATTATATACAAGTTAATTTTTATTTAAGTTACGTAATTACGTAAAAGTTGAAATGGACCGTGGGACGAGCCACCGAAAAGTAACGGGATTGAGGCGAGAACGGGACAGGCCGAAATCTATCTGACCAATCAGGGTATGAGACCGTCCGCGGCTGCTCCGACAGTTCAGAGAAAGAGACGAGCGGCGATCGTTCCAGGAAAGAGACATATGTAACCAATTTCCTGAACCATTCCCCTGGTCCCATTCGTTCGTGATCGCCCCTCCTCTAGCCAAAACTACCAAAGATTCCTAAAATATACGTCCTAGAAAAGTCCTTGTTAAGATATAGACTATTTTACTCGTGTCGAGATTACCCAGCGATCAGCGGTGGAGCCTTCGTAGCGCTGCCGTACGCTGTCCACTGCTACATTTTTACTGATACTCCAAGTCTCTCTACATTGATCAATGACTGTGATTGTACAGTCAGTCGCAGAATGCACACTTGCTTCTTAAATGAACCATTACGTATTCATCCTTCTGTTGTTGCGCAAGCTTCAGAATCATTCATTTCTGAGAGTGTCAGCAATGTTATCAACCGAGAGTAGTTATATTACCTTTTGTGAGAAATAGCAATCATAGTTTTCTGCTGTAATATAACCAACGAAATTGATAGCCACGCGTCATGTGCACCGACTGAAGTCCTCAGTTAGACTCACAGATACTCTGACGTCCAAAAAAAAAGACAAACTGTCAGTTTAAGCCTCACACGCATTCCACGCCGCATGTGAAGTGATTGTGGTAACTAACAGAAGATTCTCCTGGAAATAGTTATGTGAAGAATTGGACCTTGAGAGAGCACAAATCATTATATTCCATGGTTACGAATAATTACTTTGTACATACCACTTACAGTATGTGCTACCGTTCAAAAGACATCACGAAAGAACCGCAGATCGCTGCCCTCCCTATCCGCCAAACCCTTTACGTATTCAGAGAACACCAGCGGCCATGTCACATTTCATTTCCATGGAGTACTCCTGAGAATAAATTTATCTCTGATGAACACCCGTCGTCGAGGGCAACATACTGGGTTATATTACTTAAGAAGTCTTCGAGGCACTCACATATCTGCGAACGTGTTCCAGATACTCGGCACCATGTCAAATGCTTTCCTCAAATCTAGATACATAGATCTGCCTGTTGTCCTTCATTTATAGTTTGCAGTATATCATGTGAGGAATGATCAAACTGAGTTTCACACGAGCGATTCTCTCTAAAACCATGCTAATTCGTGGACATAAGCTTCTCATTCTCAAGAAAGTTTAATGTATTCGAACTGAGAATGTGTTCTGAAGTAAGGGACATGGGTTTGTAATTTTGCGGGTCCGTTCTTTCACTTTTCTTATACACTTGAGTCACCTGCTCTTTCCGATCACTTGGGATTCGTTCAGGTAGAGTTATGTAAGAGCCAGTACCATGGAGTACTCCTCGTAAAGCTGATTTGTGATTTCATCTGGACCTTGTGATTTACTTACTTTCAAAAATCTCTCGGTTTCTTTTCTCTACACCATACAGAAGTCTGTCTGATGGTCAAATGACGACGTGTTAGCACTATACTCCTGTGTGAACGATGTCTTGAAAGTGAAATTGAAAACTTCGGCTTTCGTGTTGCTGTTTTCAACTGTGGCGTACGTTAGGTGTCGAAATTGGGTGACCGTAGGAAAACTGAGGACGACGTAGACAGAATTTCTAGTTGGTGTGATAAGTAAGAGCTAGCTCTACCTGTGGAAAGATGTAAGTTAAATAAGGTGAGTGAGAAGAAGAAACCTGTAATGTCCTGATCCAGTATTACTTGTGTCGTGCTTGAGACAGTCAGGTCCTTTAAATACCTTAGTATAACATTGCAAAGCGATATGAAATGGAAAGAGCGTGTGAGAAATGTGGTAGGAAAGGAGAATGGTCGACTTCGGTTTATTGGGAGAATTTTAGTAAAGTGTGGTTCATGTAAGGACAGTGGTGCCACCCATTCTTGAGTATTGCTCGAGTATTTGCGATCCGTACTAGGTCAGATGGAGGGAAGACATCAAGTAATTCAGAGGCGGGTTGCTGGATTTGTTACCGGTAGGTTCGAACAGCAAGTAAGTGTTACGGTGTTACGGAGATGCTTTGGGGACTCAAATGTGAATCCGTCGAAGGAAATGCTCTTTTCGAGAAACACTGTTGAGAAAATTTAGAGAAACGACATTTGAAGCTCACTGGCACATGATTCTCCTGCCAATAACACACAATGCGCCTAACAGCCAAAAAGATACGAGAAATTAGGGCTCATACGGAGGCATAAAAACAGTTGTTTTTCCCTCGCTCTATTTGCGAGTGGAACAGGAACGGAAATGACTAGTGGTGGTACAGAGTACTCTTCGCTACGCACCGTGTTATGGCTTTCGGTGTGTCTCTGTAGATGGATATACAGATGTAGAGCTCATTACTTGTTCTCGGATAGGAGGCGCAAATTTGAAGAAGCTATGGATAGCTTGGTGCCCAAAACGGCGATCCTCCCTCATGATGGTCAAACATGGTCGGACGGAATATTGATGGCCTGTTTGCATCTCCTCACGTTCCGTTTTTGAATGTGGGAGAGTAAATGCCCTAAAATCTTGAACTGTATGATTCGATCAGCCAGCCAAATAAAGATGCACGATGGTGGCACTTTCAAACTCTGTAAGGTGTTAGTTACTGTCACGTGAGTAAGCAGCTTCTATGTGTCTTTCACTGTGATTAATCGATATCTCACGCTATTCACCAAGCCTGGTAACAACATTAAGTTCGAACAACGGCAATGCATTCTGGTGGGTATTCTACCTGTCACTGAGAATTCCTGCTCTATCTGCTAAAGATGTGTAAGTGTACGTAGTGTAGCGGCACCATCGTTTAAGATGGGAAAAGATTAGCTCTGGTGCAATATTTCAGAGGGCACAAGTTATAGCCAGGCACAGGCCTGTTGGCAGTAAGTTACACTACCAGCAGTTGCGAAGTACAATGGAGGTCACAGCGCGGTAGACCCGCTGAAAAGAGTAAATGCAGCATTTTGCAAGGCGCAATTTACCGGCAGAAGATGCCCACTGGCCCAACCCAGGTGTTATGAGTACATGACTTGGATCGGTACGTTAGCAAAACATAGGTGCGCAGCCACGTATAAATAGGCGCTGGTTCACTAACAAGGATTCAAGTGCGGCAGCTCTCCTGTATGGCGGGGCATGTCACACCACCGGCTACACACAACAGCAGATGGGCCGCCAGCATTCCAGTTCATGGCAGGTCACTGGTTCAACCCTCTGAGGCCAACATGGAGTCAGCAGCTAGCCAGCAGTGGGTGACACCATGGCTTGCTACTCTTACTACTGCTAGCAGTCTTGTGGGCTCCCAACACATGCCGGATGCATTCCGAGGCGAGGGCCACAGATTCAGGCGCCGGATCATACGTGCTTGTTGTCACTGTAATCTTAATGATGTCGTCGAGGAAGCATGCCACAGGCCGTGTTGCAGCAGCCAGTGGGCGGCGCTGAGGCAGCAGGGCCAGATACCAATGAGTCAACAGCTGGCGCATCCTGACATCGTCACAACTCTGCAGCCGTACAAGGCCGACACACAGCAGGGCATTGCATGGGTCACTGATGCAGCTATTCCACGCGAAGCCATTTGACATGACAGCAAAGTGGTGTCCTCAGCATTGTGGGGCCCAGTGACGCAGACTGAGAGGAATGGGGCACTGTAGCTGGAAATAATAAATCACTTGGGAAACTTGGACGAGTTTTAATATGGCGCATCCTGACAGTGCCCCTCCTTGTCCAACATACCTATACAGTAGTTGTGCTCACATCTGACCACGTCATTAGCGTGCTTCATTTTTTTTGTCAGGCAGTATATATTTGATCAGTGCTCCACTCCGTTACCTGTAAAGATTGGGGATGTCTGACATTGCATAGTTTAGATCTGTTGGCTACTGGAAGCAGAATTATCTTTGGCATTAGGGATAGTTACGAGGAGAGCAACGCCAGTACCAATTGAATGTCATAGCACAGACGCCACAACAGACGTATCACACAGTACCAGCCACATTACTGCCAAAGGCCTTTCCACAGTGGGAACACTGATTTCCATCTGATCTCCAAAGTTAAACGCTGTCCTGCTTGGCTAACACTTGAGTAGACCACTATGTGGGTTTGCCGAGCCATTTGAGGGCGCTTTTGACAAGTAACCAGCCATCGTGAAGCCATTTGAGGAAACTCTTGACTCAGAAGTAGCGGCTCCAGCCACGAAAACCGACAACAGCTGGGATAACGAACGGTATGCTAACCGCATCCCCCTCCATACCCACTTCCAGTGACGCATATAGTCCGAGGATGACATGGCGGTCGGTCGGTGCCGCTCGACCTTCTGTGGCATGGTTTGACGCAGTTTTTGCCAGTTTACTATTTATTTAACATGTACCTCCCATTCTGTAGATTATTTTACTCATACATCTGGCATGAACTGGCAAATACATTCCTATGGACAAAAGTTGCTAACAGATATAAAAAGGAATCTAAGGACAATTCTCTAATCTGTTCCACTTGTTTAGTGCATTTCCTTCTCAAAACATGTTGGAACTGCATAACCTGTGTGGGTTAGTGCTCTTTATGTGAATAGCATACTATCTAACGATTTCACTTGCTACTAATATAGTGACCGTAAATATTCCATATAGAGGCACCAGTGTCTTACGTATCAAACTTTTTGGAGAGATTCATCACACAACAGGTATTAAATAACTAAAATTTTTTCCAGTTGACTCCTAATGTGACTATAACTGGTAAAAATACTCATTGTCGCATGAAAATATCCAGATACCGAAAGTAATCTGGGGGTAGTTCCTAACATGTCTGTAACACAGTTAAAGTATACATACTCGCTTTACATATCAAAGATGCTCTGTTTTTAAACCAGGGGAAATCGGGTAAGCTATTGGAGTTTCTGTGCATTCATCAAAGTGTTTGATGTGGGAACCCCAGTGTATAGTCTTCGAGTATTTTGCTGGAATATGCTATTTGTCACACAAGGAATGTATGGAAATTTATGTTCCTTTTATCTGTGCTGCAGAGCATTCAGCTTCCTTTCAACAATTCGGTCCTAATGTCACGTCCTGTAGCTCTCCATGCTTACGGAGTTTGGAGAGGTATGGGTCTTGAATATGACTACTTACTTTGGCTGTCCCGCAGGTCTTCTTCAGACTCTTTGACTTCGAAATGACCGCAACTAACGGAAGAGACACTCATCGCTAATCACCACAGAATGCTGCAGAACGTCCCAGTAAACTTTGGTTTTACACCACGCAAGTCAGTGTTGTCTGATTAACGGAGTCACAGGTAAGCGACGCATGCAACTCGATATACGAATCCAAGAGTAGTCTGGACCCGACGGTTCGTGGTAACAGTCTAATATGTCTGTCTGGCAGGATTTCAGCTCACATTGCCTGTCCATCAGATCTACGTGATGAAATCGGATCTTCTTGCGGCGTAGCCCTCTGGAAGTACCCACACTTGGTCTTCTTGCCACAGTCTTCTTCGAAATCCATGCCCACACAACTTGCTGGAAAGTCATTACACTGCAGCGTACTGTCTCTGAAAAATATTATGGAGACACCAAGTCCTTCATGCCAATGTTTCGATGCCAATGAATCAAAGCTTCTCAAAGAGCAAAAGATAGTG
Source organism: Schistocerca serialis cubense (assembly GCF_023864345.2). NCBI lineage: Eukaryota > Metazoa > Arthropoda > Insecta > Orthoptera > Acrididae > Schistocerca > Schistocerca serialis. The sequence goes on along the minus strand of NC_064643.1, from coordinate 735,164,929 downwards.
ATACTGTGCAATATCTGGGTAAGCAATGGTGCCATCTTTACCTTAAAAGTTCAAGTGACGTTATACATACCGGTACGTATCATCGCGCCCAGTTACAATTATTTATGCGTAGGAATGATATTTTCTGCATTGAAAGTAACGAAAAAGGTCGCACAACTATAAGGTTGGTGCACAATATCGTAAGTTTCTCGTCTGCATGTTAGTATTACGACTGTCATGGTTTTATTTTAGATTTATCTTTTTCTATCTTCCTACTGTAATTTTATCATTTGGACATAGTGATTGGAGCTGTGGACACTGGGAAATGGAGGGCCAAGTGGAGAAAGGGAAAGTGTTCCGAAATGTTCTTCTCTTTGCGTTTAGTAGAGGGCGACAGAATGGGAGACAGCCAGAAACATTGGCGCATTGTATGGGGATAATGCCATATGTCAGAGCACGGCAAGAGAATGAATTTCTCGTTTTAAGGAGGATCGTTTTAACACTACTTTATCCAGGTTCAGGGAGAGGTTCAGGGTTTGATGAAGATCGTTTAAACACATTAATCCACAATGATGCACGTCGGTGTAATCGATGTGGTGAAATGTGAGCATTCCACTATCGTGCGACGTTTGCATGCAATGGGGAAGATTAAAAAATTGGGTGTATGGGTACAGCATGCTCTAAGCCAAAATCACATAAAAGAGCAGGTTTCCATATGTTCACTTCTGCTAGCCCGTAGTGAATTCGCTCATGAGCAACACCAACCACTTGTATCCTGTACAGTTATTGGTGACGAGAAATGGTGACTTTCTGCTATCATAGTCGCGCGGGATTAGCCGAACGGTCTTAGGCGCTGCAGTTATGGACTGTGCGGCTGGTCCCGGCGGAGGTTCAAGTCCGCCCTCGGGCATGGGGGTGTGTGTTTGTCCTTAGGATAATTTAGGTTAAGTAGTGTGTAAGCTTAGGGACTGATGACCTTAGCAGTTATGACCCATAAGATTTAACACACATTTGAAAATTTTTGTGCTATCATAAGGAAAAGATAGGGCCAGTTGAGCCCAAACAAAGCAGTCAATCCGCATAGAAAGACTTGCGCGCTTCCGCAAAAGAAAATGCTAAGCAAATGGTGGAAGACCAACTGTGTGGTGTATTGCGAATTGATTCCCCGAGGTTTAACCTTCACTGCTGGGATTTATTGTGAACAAGTTCAAATGGCTCTGAGCACTATGGGACTCAACTACTGAGGTCATTAGTCCCCTAGAACTTAGGACTAGTTAAACCTAACTAACCTAAGGACATCACAAACATCCATTCCCGAGGCAGGATTCGAACCTGCGACCGTAGCGGTCCTGCGGTTCCAGACTGCAGCGCCTTTAACCGCACGGCCACTTCGGCCGGCTATTGTGAACAAGTGAGAAGTTTTGCAAACGTAATCCAACAACAACGACCAGGAAAACTGCGCTAAGTGGTGCTATTCCACGATAACACACGCCCTCATTCTGCCACACTGATAACACAATACAGGTGTTGAGTTGGGAAGCTATATCATACCCACCTCATTCACGTAATCTTGCAGTCTCATATTCTCAGCTTGGGTCTTCAAGAAATTTCCTTCCCGAATTAATGTGTCATCTAACATGGCTCGGGGAGTTCTTCGCCTCAAAAGAGCCTGATATGCACAGTCATGGAATGAAAAACTTACCCCACCGTTGGGAGAGCGCTTTAAATAGTGAAGCAGAATATATTACTGATGCCTAAGGTCCCTGGTATATGTATCTGTTGCTTTCATAATACTTATGAACAAATGCTGCCAACTTACGCACCATCCTAATATGAAATTTTAATGAACACATTCCATAGGCTCGGAAATGCAGGAGTTACGTCATACTTCAAAGTTTTCCATTTCAGTCAGTCTACTTTTCCACTTGCTGACATTGATGTGTTTCTACGAGGCCCAGCCTATCGCTTCACTGTGTCTATTAGGGAGGTAGTGATACAGGCAGTGATGAGAGCCCCAACAGAGTTCGAGGGTGACCAGCTGTAGCCCGGGGAGCGGGCGCTGATAAGCCGCCCGCGGCCATAACTCGCGTTTAGCTGATTGGTTAAATTTCAGCGCGACACGGCCGCTCGCCGACTCAGCCGAGAGTAACGCGCCCGAAGCACTGTGCTCGATAACAGTCACAAAGCAGCCACCGACACTGTCACGCATTCCCTCTGCATTGAGGCTCGCTTCGTAGCGTGCGTTCCGCATGCTTAGCTTCACAGTTGTTCCACAGAAAGTTTTTGATTCCTTTCCGTGTACGAGCTCACATTCCGAGTATAAAAATGAAAATCTAAAAAGAATTATCCTGTAGCTATTACAAAATAAATTTATATTTCATTACAATTACCTCTTCGCACAACTTGAATTTTGCACCTAACACAAACTATGAAATTTAATGTTTACGATAAGTTGCTTCAAAACATCGTAATCCTGCAGGTATGTCTCCAACACATTTAGCTGTTACGCTTCCACCTTACGCAGAAAGAAAAAGGAAATACTTATCAAATATTAGGATAAATAATTTTTTTTCTATTAAAAACAGTCTTGATCACGATTGATTTATTATGGTGGCCGGTTTCGACCGCTACTGTGGTCATCTTCAGACCTACAAGTATACAAAGCTTTAATTAGAGGGCTACATACATTAAAGAAAATACCTAAAGTTATAAAGCTATAAAACGATGAATTACCATTGAGTAGGAACCTATATCAGCTGGGGAAGCACTACTGGAGAAACCAGTGCACGTCTTGCTATATATAATAGAGGCTCTGCCCACTTCTGACGGCATGATGTCATTACTAACCAATGAGTTATAAGTCTAATAACAATGTCAAACTTCTTAGTTGAAAGAACACTATCATGAAATAAAAATAAGCACACGCTAAACTTACCTTATTAAACAGCTATTGTCAATTAAGAAGCGTTAAAAATATTTAAATATGTGAGATAAATGAACTTTGGTTTGGCACTACATGTGTTGCCCTCTCAAGGTCTGTTAGTGAACCATTTGGAACCACTGGTTGCCATGGTGAAGTTGGACGCCGTTCCAAAAATGAGGCTGCAGGCTTCCTTCCACTTAAGTCGTTGTAAAGTCGATAGGCGAACTAGTGGTTGCCATGGTGAGAACAAACGCCAGTGCAAAGATGTGGCAGCAGGCTTCTTTCTAACGAATTTGTTGCGAAAGTGGAATGGCGAAGACTGTAACGTCCGGCGATATATTATTGAGCAGCAACATGTCTTTATTGAAACGATTTTCAATACGTAGGCAGCAATAATCTGTAGCTGACATGTATACAATGTGCTGCACAAATAAGATACGAAGTACTTGTCCATATTTATGAAATTTTGTCTATGAAGTTCGTATGTGGATCGCATTTTTTTTTTAATTGCGTCTGGCAGTTTTTAAAAGGCATTGCTATTCCTTACGTTTTATGCCAGTCTTATAAACAAATTAAAATACTGAAAATGAAAGGAATTTTAAATTATAATACTGTGAGCCGTAGTGTCAAAAATAAAACGATGTGAATTAGCAATATGCAGTCTAAAAGCATATAATTTTTTCCATTGGTGCATACCACAGGTTCTGAAGTATTCTTTTACATCCCTTCCAAACTGCAATATATCTTTAGTCGATCCAGGGTTCCGTGGTTTCCTTGGTGACCATCCAACGGAGCGTTATGTATTTCTCTCAGAGTTTTCGTAGCTAATTTCTACCGTGTCCTCATCTGTTTCTTCGTGCTTCGTCACTATTAGCATTCACTCTCCTACCTCCCTTCTGGTTTCCTCTGCAGATTATCGTGTCATTATGATTAAGGCGTTTGCATTAACGTTTAATCGAACCAGTTCATACACGAGGTCATATGAATATTCTTCCAGTTTCACCCTGAGCTTTAATGAAAGTATGGATTGCTCTTTTACACTAAATATCCACTTCAGTGGCATATGATGTGTTGTGATTGTCAACTGGCTGCCATACATATATGGTGTAAATTACTTCTTTGTCTAAACTAATGCCAAACTGTCGAGCTCTGTTGCTGACTAGTTCTTCTCTGGTATATTTAGTGATGAAAAAGTGTTCACGGTCCAGTCTTAACTTATGAAAAAATTAGCCCTACCATTTAACCGCTTTCTACTGTGGTAATGATGAAAGGTTTCTCAGAATCTGGATGCTGTAATATCTAAGGCTTTACAAATTTTCGTTTAATCCTCCGAAAATATTATTATGATGTTTTCCGCATTCATATATTTCGTCGGCCTTTAGTAGCTCAGGCAATGGGATTGCCAACTGAAGGAGCTTTTTCATTAATTTTTGATAGTATACTATTCAACGTAGGTATCATTATATTTATTCACTAGTCTCTCGCACTGGGAACGTCTTCACATTCTCTCCATTTCGGGCATCCGGCTGTACTCCAGTATACTATTTTTTATGTATAATTTGACTTACTTCGGCATAAATTGACATTTCCCTGGGTGCAACTTTCGGTTGAGTATCCTTAATCTGGATGCTGTAATATCTAAGGCATTACTAATTTTCGTTTAATCCTCCGAATATATTATTATGATGTTTTTCGCATTCATATATTTCGTCGGCCTTTAGTAGCTCAGGCAATGGGATTGCCAATTGAAGGAGCTTTTTCATTAATTTTGTGATAGTATACTATTCAACCTCGGTATCATTATATATATTCACTAGTCTCTCGCACTGGGAACGTCTTCACTTTCTCTCCATTTCGGGCATCCGGCTGTACTCCAGTATACTATTTTTTATGTATAATTTGACCTACTTCGGCATAAATTGACACTACCCTGGGTGCAACTTTCGGTTGTGTATCCTTAGCCTTTCAAAGGTATCTCGCGTTTTCTCTCAGGGAAAATACATACCAGACACCGTCACTGAGGTGTACTAAACACCTTGTTCCGGCAACCCTGTTAATGCATCATTCATCAACCTTAGGAATTTGTGTGCTTATTAATCAACTTCTCAGGTCATCAGTCCCCTAGAACTTAGAACTTCTTAAACCTAACTAACCTAAGGACATCACACACATCCATGACCGAGGCAGGATTCGAACCTGCGACGTTAGCCGTCGCGCGGTTCCGGACTGTAGCGCCTAGAACCACTCGGCCACTCCGGCTGGCCCATTATTTCATCTGCCCACAGAAATCTAATTTTTAGGGACTAATAATACTGGCGTATTCCATGGACATTTGCTCTCTGCTATGACACAATCAATAAGCATTTGTTCTGTATTTTCTTGCAGCACATGCTTCTGCGAATTTGACATCATATAATGTCTGACGTTTATAACATTGCTTTTATGTTGCACAATTGTTCTAGGCCATGTTCTTCTTCTGCATTTAGGTGCTGTGCTCTAATAGTATCTCTCATCTGTGCGATGCGAGTATTATATTCATGTGCTTGTACTGGCGCTTCCTCTACTTTCAGTACTGTTGTTTCTCCTGCATAGTGCTTCAGTAGTTGAATGTGGAGAACTTACGTCACGCTATTCCTCACTGGTGTTCAACACACTGATAATACACACTCGTCCTTTATATCATCCGGAAGCTTCTGGAATGTATATTTACTTTAGTACTTCTTGTTTCAGCACTGAAACCTGTTCACCCTCCACATGCTGCTTCGTACGACTTCTCAGGACCTTCTCTCCATTTGGTGTAGTCGGTGTCTTTCGTCCGTGAAGTTCGCTTTCCCTCTCGCGCGTCTTACAACTTGACCTAAGATCTGCTTCAGCTGGCTACTCTCACCGACAGTGTTCTGCCGTTTTAAATTCATTTCGTCGAACTGGTCCCACTGTTTCATCCCACGAGACCCACTCACCTGTCCAACAGCCTTATGTGGTTAATAGTGAGCTTCCTGCAGTTCAGTCTACTTGTTTTTTCCATTTCTGTGCACAATATTTCGGTCACCACCCCAGCCATGTTCCTCAGTTCCTGCGAGTCTTGACGTTATGTAATACTCGCTACCTGGACTTCAACCAGACTGTGAGATATTGTTGGTCTCATATAGCTATTTATAGTCGAGTTTGCTTCCCTACTTCAGCTGTACGCTTTGATGCTCTTTTGTTCTACAGAGTACGCATTGATACTTCGTGAAATGCAAATTCCTTCAGGAATTTCCATTTCCACTTCTAATGGCTGTCATGCTCGGTGAGATATTAATAAAGCATCAGAGGGCGGCTGTGGATGTTGGGAATCGGGCTCAGCTATAAATATCGGTGTGAGACCATCATCAGCTTACAGTCTGGTTGGGGTCGAAGCAGAGAGTATAAAGAATAGCAAAACTCGCTGCACTTGCAGAATACGACTGGGACAGTTGTCAAAATATAGTGAAGGTGTCGGAAATAACACTCGACTGAAGCCCGAGAAGCTCACTGTTAATCAGCCACCAGAGAACTTGTAAGAAGTCTATGATTAGGGAATGAATTTTCAGGGCCATGACGCAGCACTGCTGACGTCCAAAATTCACCAGTTTAAATTCATAGTCAATTATTGAAAGGTTATAAGTGAGTCACATTTTTATTATACCTAGGTTACGGAATAATAAACTGTTGGGAGGTTACGGAATTTTTTTGTGGGGAGGTTACAAACTTACGATATAACATCTGGAATAATGCGACCCACACGTTCTTGCAAAAAGCGGATTGTGCTTGCAGTTTCTCTCTGAGTGATAAGGCGATTGTCCTGAACCAATCTGTCAATATTTTTCTTGGGAGACTCGGTGGTTGCTGTCACAGGATTTCTAAATCTTTGTTTGTCACGCAGGTCACATGTTCCCACCTCAGCATCTTTAAACTTTGTCGCCCAACGACGCACAGTACTCACATCAACACAACACAATAAACTGCTTTCATTCTCTGATGAATCTCCTTTGGGCTGACACCTCTCGCTGTCAAGAATTCAATGACTGCACGGTGCTTAAATCGCATTGACCGACCGTCTGCGCAGGGTTCTATACTTTACACTGTAACAATACAACCGCTCAATGCTATGGCTTCCCGCGAACTGGAGCTGTAGAGAAGAGGCTATGGAACAAGCCAGTACCTGCCGCATACCAAAGCTGCCCGCTGTTGAAGGGTTACGAAGGTGGAGACATTACAAATCAGTCAACCCTCGTAATACCTGACATCTGATAGTGCTTATTTAACAAGTCTTATAGGTACTGGGTTGTACTCTCCATCCATCGCCACAGCTTTACTTTATGGCTTTTCGAAATCGCGCGTTGCCCTTTACTGCAAAACTTTCGACGATACTTCTCAGTGGCATTATAAGCTTCATGGAGTTAACGGTGCTGTGATACACGTAGTGTCCTTTATTTCCAGGATAGGACGTTCGGCCACGTACGCTGACATTTGTGGACGCTTCGATATTTCACGTCTCTTCATGCCTAGTCAAGTCTCGATCAGACGCGCGGTGTCAGTTTACATCAGGACTGACTGCTAAAGTGAATAAAGTTCTCTAGTGGTCTCTTGTGGTAACCACAGTGTATAGTCAACCGACTGTCACCCACAGGCTTTCGGTGTTTAGAGGACCTGCGACGCAGCTACGTTACGTTGGTTGAATTTGATAGTAGCAACACTTCTTTGCTAACTAGTGCACAACACGTCTACTGATCTCCGTCCAATTTGGATAATTCCTCCGTGGTGCGTTACGTTTTTTGCCTAAGAGTGTATACTGCGTTCCCTTCCTGTGTAGCGATGCATCTTGCTTTCAGAGCTAGATTGCGGGTGTGTAGTAACATGGGATTGGTTTATGAGAATCCCCTTTTTATTACCACACAGTTAGAGAAATCCTCAAGGTGGATAGAGCGCCACCTTAGTTTCACTGAAATAGTTTCATTGACCATTTGTTACTGTTTTCTCCCTGTATTTGATGTCAGATGGTTCCACACATCAGACCATTAGGCAGTAGGGTATTTAATCTGTTAGGATCCCACTTTTTCTTATGTAACAGTTGTGATACTAAATGTACCTGGGTTTCCTCTTTTGATGCAAGTCAATTGACAGGATAAGCATTCTAAAGCTTTCTGTCAGGGTGAAAATATTAAATTAATCAATTTTTCTCTCTTAACAACATGTGGGGAGGGTGGATTCTTCCTTGGCTCGGGTATGAGGGAGAATGAAACAGCATTTTTACATAAGATAACTTTTATTGAAAGTTTCGTACAACTGTATCTTACTGGATGTTCTGGATCGGAGAGCGGCAGCTGTGTCGTTTGCGTAGCCTTCTGCTGCGGCAGCGGCCGTGTCTGATTACGCGTGGCAGTGTATATCTCGTGTCGCCGTCTCGCCGAGCTGACTGGAGACGCGCAGCGCGAGGTGGCCCGTTTAATTATTGCGAGCGAAGCCGTGCATCGGATGGTAATACCTTGGATGTGGCGTCCCAGTGTTTCTCTTCTCTAAGCGGCCGCGTGTGTTGTGCGTCGGCCAGCGGAGCGGCGCGGCGGGGGAAGGCCAGTGTCCCGGACTCGAACAACGGACTACCGCTTGCCAGTCTTCGGCTGTCAGATCTTCATCCCAGCTCACAGGTGACTGTTGATGTGAGGCCGTCTCCTTGCCGTCCTCACGAGTCACCCGGGTATGTAAAAACCAGACTTCAAATACCTTTTAACTTCTGTCTTCTGGCGCCGAGGCTGCTGCTTGTTCCGGCGGGGTCAGGTATTTTCTCTGCCTCGTGATGGCTGGGTGTTGTGTGATGTCCTTAGGTTAGTTGGGTTTAAGTAGTTCTAAGTTCTAGGGGACTGATGACCATAGATGTTAAGTCCCATAGTGCTCAGAGCCATTTGAACCAAGCTGCTGCTTGCTATTCCATTACAGCGGTGGACTTGGTGCGACTGTGCATGATGTAGTCTCTTCTTGCATGACGGTCTTCAGCACCAAAACTGACTGAAAACTACTGCTACTCTTCTCTTCTTCCTTCGTCTCTCGTCTTCATTTGTCGGGCCCACTGCGTCTCGCGTATTTATTCACTTCAGTTTACTGGAGGTGAACGACTTCACGGTCATTGCCTCTTCTGTCACGTTGAAAAGCTTCTCGAAGAATCTTCTTAACGTCGGTCCTTGGCTCTTGGAATGTAGGCGAGGGCCTTTGATCACATGTGACGACTGAGAAACACGTGAGCCGGTCATTGCCTCTTCTGTCACGTTGAAAAGCTTGTCGAAGAAACTTCTTAACGTCGGTCATTGGCTCTCGGAATGTAGGCGAGGGCCTTGGCTCACATGCGACAACTGAGAAACACGTGAGCCGGTCGGGCGATGCCCTGACGGCTGAATCTACAGCGCCCGCTCATGTGGAACTTGCTGACTTCACCGTCATTGTCTCTGCTGTTCTGCCCGCTGTTTGGCAGTATGTAACTTTCTAAACTAAACCAAGTTTTTCATTTATATTCTAATTTCTACTTCACTTTGATTTCACTAATGTATTTACTCAAGTACCACTCAACATTCCTCCACCCTTCGGAGAAATTCGCCCTCGAATTTACCACTCAACATTCCTCCACTCTTCACACGGTAAAAGTACTAACACAAGCAATGAAAACTCTCAACTTGGAAGATTACACGCGCTTCACATTAAGTATGTTGAAAATACTTTACCACTTTACAAAAGAACTGTACGCTCATAAACGCTTATAATAAGTGTAACAAATCTTGATGACAATGAATAAACAAAAATAGATTTTTCACTTTGAAAATTACATAGCAACACCTGTTTAATCTACCCCATATTAATGCAAGAATATTTATTCTACAGTATTGTTTATTTTACCATGAGACTGCTTAGTAAAGACTGAAGTACAATAAACAAAATTAATACGCTAATGCTCAAAAGTAACCACTGAAGTACACCAGTTAAGAGTGTGTTATCCAGTTCACAGGGATTTGATGAAGTGGTATATTGTTATTTGGCTTATTTTTTCGTCTTAAATATAAGAAAACTGTACAAAGCAGACACACCAACACAAAGGTTCCACATATACCCGTTTGAGTTTAACTGATTTCTATTTCCAAAAACTTTCTTAGACCTGCATTCCTTGAATGTGTGACCTATTCTTTGACAATTAGTGCATTTAGGTTGTCTGCAATTTTTTGCTATGTGCCCCTGTCGATCGCACCTAAAACATCGTACTCCCGCTGAAAATACATTTCGCTTCTCCTTGTATCTCGTGGCAACGTCTATTTCTTCGAAAGCCGTCGCCACAGATACAGCTTCCGCTAAATTTTTAGGAAACTCTGCCCTGACACTACGGGACGTTTCAGGAGGCAACCCACGTAAAAATGTATCCAGAGCTCTATCTTCTGCCTCTTTTAAAATAACTTTATTTGCTTCATCACTTGTCAACTGATGGGTGTTAATATTAACTTTTCTAATCCTATCTACAAAGCTTTCTAACGACTCGTTTTGCCTCTGAGTGATAGTGATTAACTGTTCCCTACAAAATCTACAGCTGTTTTGTTTTTGAAAACGTTTAAGCAATTCTTTCTTCAATTCCTCAAATGTTGGAGCATTCCGTAATTCTTCATGGTATAAGACGTGTGCTTTAGCCGCTTCTGTCAATCTTAACTTTGTCATTTGTAAGAGCTGTTCATCTGACCGTGATCCTAACTTTGCAGCTGCTACTAAATCATCAAAAAAAGGTTGTTATGTCCTCGCCAGGTTTACCTGAAAAAGGAGTTACCAAGGCTGCTGCTGAGGAATCTAGGGTGGGAGGGATTGAACTGGTTTGCCTAACCTCACTCATCCGTTTAAATAATGTATTATCATTTTTCAGCTGTGCTATCTGATTAACTAAGCTCTGAATAGCTTCATCAGTAGAAACCGCTTGGGGTGCTGACTCTGACTTTGTACGATTTCGTGTCATCATCTTACAAACTGTTAGTTACACAATCTTACTACACTGAACGCAAAAGGTGTTCAAATATTTTCGACAAACTCTTAAAGTCGTGGGAGAAAATACACTTCTAAATAAAGAAAATATTACGACTGCTTTGCAAACCCCTATTCTTTCACACATTAAACGATACTAACTGTGGACCTTTAGTGACTGTCATTCACACCTCATATTGAGCCAAGGGTTTTTTCTATGACACCAAATGTAACAGCTGTGATACTAAATGTAACTGGGTTCTTTCTTTTGATGCAAGTCAATTGACAGGATGAGCACTTTAAAGCATTCTGTCAGGGTGAAAATATTAAATTAATCAATTTTTCTCTCTTAACAACATGTGGGCAGGGTGGGTTCTTCCTTGGCTCGTTTATGAGGTAGAATGAAACAGCATTTTTACATAAGATAACTTTTATTGAAAGTTTCGTACAACTGTATCTTACTGGATGTTCTGGTTCGGAGAGCGGCAGCTGTGTCGTTTGCGTAGCCTTCTGCTGCGGCAGCGGCCGTGTCTGATTACGCGTGGCAGTGTGTATCTCGTGTCGCCGTCTCGCCCAGCTGACTGGAGACGCGCAGCGCGAGGTGGCCCGTTTAATTATTGCGAGCGAAGTCGTGCATCGGATGGTGACGCCTTGGATGTGGCGTCCCAGTGTTTCTCTTCTCTAAGCGGCCGCGTGTGTTGTGCGTCGGCCAGCGGAGCGGCGCCGCGGGGGAAGGCCAGTGTCCCGGACTCGAACAACGGACTCCCGCTTGCCAGGCTGTCAGATCTTCATCCCAGCTCACATGTGACTGCTGATGCGAGGCCGTCTCCTTCCCGTCCTCACGAGTCACCCGGGTATGTAAAAACCAGACTTCAAATACCTTTTAACTTCTGTCATCTGGCGCCGAGGCTGCTGCTTGCTATTCCATTACAGCGGCGGACTTGGTGCGACTGTGCATGATGTAGTCTCTTCTTGCATGACCGTCTTCAGCACCGAAACTGACTGAAAACTACTGCTACTCTTCTCTTCTTCCTTCGTCTCTCGTCTTCGTCTGTCGGGCCCACTGCGTCTCGCGTATTTATTCACTTCAGTTTACTGGAGGTGAACGACTTCACGGTCATTGCCTCTTCTGTCACGTTGAAAAGCTTCTCGAAGAATCTTCTTAACGTCGGTAATTGGCTCTTGGAATGTAGGCGAGGGTCTTTGATCACATGCGACAACTGAGAAACACGTGAGCCGGTCGGGCGATGCCCTGACGGCTGAATCGACAGCGCCCGCTTATGTGGAACTTGCTGACTTCACCGTCATTGTCTCTGCTGATCTGTCCGCTGTTTGCCATTATGTAACTCTCTAAACTAAACCAAGTTTTTCATTAATATTCTAAATTATACTTCACTTTTATTTCATTAATGTATTTACTTAATTACCACTCAACACTTAGAATTATGGTACCCTAACGGCTGGTCTATCCCAACACGACTCAGTGCTTTCTCTCACACTTACGCATTCAGTAGTAACGCTGCCTTACCTTCCTAATCTGGGAGATACTGTAACTCGTATCCTGCAGCATTAACGCTTTAGGAATATATGGTAGTGTAGAGACAGGTAAGCGGGGAAGTAAAGCAAGTGAACGTGCTGAGTCTATGTGTTCAATCGGTAGAGAAATTCCCTACTGAGGGCAAAACTACCTATCTCCAGTTCCGGTATAGCATTCTCTTTTCATCTTACAGGAAGCTTGAAAATAGTGCACTCTCCGTTGCAGTGTGCATATTAATTCTGGAAACAACAGAAGGTGCTGAGACGCAATAAGTCTAGGCGCTCAGTCCGGAACCGCGCGACTGCTACGGTCGCAGGTTCGAATCCTGCCTCGGGCATGGATGTGTGTGATGTCCTTAGGTTAGTTAGGTTTAAGTAGTTCTAAGTTCTAGGGGACTAATGACCACAGATGTTAAGTCCCATAGCGCTCAGAGCCATTTGAACCATTTTTTAGACGCAATAAGCATGTGTTTTCTTTACTACTAGGCCGGACGTGATTTGTTTAGTCTTCGTACTTAATGCTGGTCCACTATTTCATGAATGTCCGAAGGGTGGTGGCACTGTACATAGCCTTCAAAGTGGCTTCTGAAGTTGACGTGCTTTCCAAGCAGAGAGCTGTCTTTGGGTTTCTTTTGGCGGAAAGTCAGAGTACTGCTGATATTCGTAGGCGCTTGCGTCATGTCTAAGGGGACTCAGCACTGAACAAAAGCAGGGTGAGTCTTTGGGCTAGGCGTCCGTTATCATTGTCACAGCGTAGTGAAAACCTGCCTGGTCTCCGGCATGCTGGCCGGATGCATACAGCGGCGACTCCTCCAAGGTTGCAACGAACAGACACTTTTGTTCGAGGTGATCGACGGTCACAGTCAAATACATCGCTGAATAAGTGGACGTCTCTGTCAGTAGTCGTGACACACCTGTCCACCAGATGGGGTACTCAAAAGCTTTTCTCGGCACCTAACAGAAGACGATGAAAGGCGAGGAGTTTGGTGCAACGAGATGCACTCACCGGGAAGCAGCACGTGAAAGATGTGGTAGGTTACTGATGCACCAAGACATTGTCTCCGACGTCAACCAAGAGGATTGTACCGTGAGAGCGTACGGGATCTCCTAGTAAGGCGGCGTGTGGGCCGTCGCATTAAACGGAGATTATGTTGAATTATAGGGTTTTGCAGACGAAAGAGTGCGGAATAATATGGTGTACGGATTCCTGAATGATACAAACATGTTTCCAGGAAAAAAAAGGTGTTGCAATACGCTACATATTAGACGCACCTCATACATTAATAGGTGTAAAATTGACGGAGAAAATAAAAGAAATTCGAAATGGGAATATCTAAGTAATATCTTGGTGAGTCGATCGTTTGATGGAGCGATACCATATTGCTGAGATTACTTTGTTTTCTGGGCATAGGAGTACTGGAGGTAACAGCCTGTGGCTGGACCGTGTTGTACTAACTGAAACAGATTTTGCTTCTCTACTCGTAGTTTAGAAATGCATTATTTCTAACCGGACATAGTCTTCTAATAACTGTCACATCTTTACAGTTGTCATGTTGCTGGTGTGGTCTTCAGTCCAGAGACTGGTTTGATGCAGCTCTCCATGCTGATCTATCCTGTGCAAGCTTCTTCATCTCCCAGTACCTACTGCAACCTACGTCCTTCTGAATCTGTTTAGTGTATTCATCTCTTGGTCTCCCTCCACGATTTTTACACTCCGCGCTGCCCTCCAATGCTAAATTGGTGATCCCTTGATGCCTCAGAGTAGGTCCTATCAACCGAACCCTTTTTCTAGTTAAGTTGTGCCACGAATTTCACTTCTTCCCAATTCAATTCAATACCTCCTCACTAGTTATGTGATCCACTCACCTAATCTTCAGCATTCTTCTGTAGCACCGCATTTCGAAAACTGCTATTGTCTTTTTGTCTAAACTACTTATTATCCACGTTTCACTTCTATACAGGGCTACATGCAAATACTCTCAGAAAAGGCTTCCTGACACTTAAATCTATACTCGATGTCAACAAATTTTTCTTCTTCAGATACGCTTTCCTGGCCATTGCCAGTCTAAATTTTATATCGTCTCTACTTCGACAATCATCAGGTAATTTGCTCCCCAAATAGCATAACTCATTTGCCGCTTGAAGCGTCTCATTTGCTAATCTAATTCCCTCAGCATCACCCAATTTAATTAGACTACATTCCATTATCCTCGTTTTGCTTTTGTTGATATTCATCTTATATCTTCCTTTCAAGACACTGTCCACTCCGTTCAGCTGTTCTTCCAGGTCCTTTGCTGTCTCTGACAGAATGACAATCTCGTCGGTGAACCTCAAAGTTTTTATTTCTTCTCCATGGATTTTAATACCTATTCCGAATTTTTCTTTTGTTTCCTTTACTGATTGCTCAATATAAAGATTGAATAACATTGGGGAGAGGCTTCCTCCCTGTCTCACTCCCTTCCCAACCACTGCTTCCCTTTCATGTCCCTCGACTCTTATAAGGGCCATCTGGTGTCTGCACAAATTGTAAATAGCCTTTGGTTCCCTGTATTTTACTCCCGCCACCTTCAGAATTTGAAAAAGTGTGTTCGAGTCAACATTGTCAAAGGTTTCTCTAAGTCTGCAAATGCTAGAAACGTAGGTTTGCCTTTTCTTAATCTATTTTCTAAGATAAGTCGTAGGGTCTGTATTCCCTCACGTGTTCCAACATTTCTACGGAAACCAAACTGATCTTCCCCGAGGTCGGGTTCTACCAGTTTTTCCATTCGTCTGTAAAGAACTCGTGTTAGTATTTGCCGCAGTGGCTTATCAAACTGATAGTTCGATAATTTTCACATCTATCAAACCCTGCTTTCTTTGGGTTTGGAATTATTATATTCTTCTTGAAATCTGAGGGTAATTAGCCTGTCTCATACATCTTGTCACGAGATGGTAGAGTTTTGTCAGGGCTTTCTCTCCCAAGGCCGTCAGTAGTTCCAATTGAATGTTGTCTACTCCCGGGGCCTTGTTTCGACTTAGGTCTTTCAGTGCTCTGTGAAACTCCTCATGCTCTGTCATATCTCCCATTTCATCTTCATCTACAACCTCTTCCTTTCCGTAATATTTTCCTCAAAAACATCGCCCTTGTATAGGCCCTCTATATACTCCTTCCACCTCTTTGCTTTCCCTTCTTTGCTTAGAACTGGGTTTCCATCTGAGCTTTTGATACTCATGCAATTGGTTCTCTTTTCGCCAAAGGTCTCTTTAATTATCCTGTAGGCAATATCTATCTCACCCCTAGTGATATACGCCCCTGCATCCTTACATATGTCCTCTAGCCATCCTTGCTTAGCCATTTTGCACTTGCGTTTGATCTCATTTTTTAGACGTCTGTATTCCTTTTTGCCTGCTTCATTTATAGTTCTCATAGCAGACCGTTATTCAGTACCTTGTTGACTACATCCCGCACAAAAAACCACTGGTGACAGAGCCTGTCTCTGAAATAATGTCGCCACAGAACATCGATAGTGCATCACACGTCTTCAGCAAAAGGTGACATTATGGAGACACGGCAGGGTCCTCACATACAGCAGTACACCACTTGTTCCTGGCAGAAACTGGGAGGTCGTGATCTCGCCTGAGACCCTCCCGTGTTTACCACGTAGGTCCAAGGCGGTGTCTCCTGTGATGGAGTAAAAAGCGAAGAAAAGAGCCAAAGGTGAGGCAATTTGTGGTAAGTCGGTCGCAGCTGCGGCGGAAATTGGAATGCGCCCAGCTCTCCGGAAAGAGGCAAAATTTCATCTCGTCGAGTAAGTCACCATCCAGCTCCCGGTAGAAGTGTGTGCAGGTGGCTGCCCTTGACGTGGCACCAGCTGTCGTCGACACAGACGTTCACAGTGAGAGATACGAGTCGTTTGTCCGTATACCTACGAAAGTTGTGGCAGTAGCTACTTTAACTTCTCGAACTTTTTCTAAAAATAATTCAGCTTAAGGTATAGTGACGTAATCATCGGCGTGTTAGTCATACCCGACTTTACTAAATTTCAGCTAAATTTAAATGTATTGAAACGTCCCCTTAGAAAAAATATTGAATTACTGTGCTGGTAAACCCCTGACGTTAATTGATTTTCAAACAGCTGAGCAGGGCACAAATGTATATCTATCTGCATATTTTATAACATTAACCAGTGTATTACCCCAACCTTTAGGCAGCTAATATATGCAACATGTAATCTTAAGACTCCTTGCCATGTAAATGTTTGCTCTCATATAATCACTCCTTCCTCTCTCTCTTTCTCTCTCTCTCTCTCTCTCTCTCTCTCTCTCTCTCTCTTTCTTCAAAGAGTGTCATCTATGTATGATTTTACTGCTGTAGCCAATATGATCATTGTAATTGAAGCCTATAACATTTTACCTAATTGTTATTAGCAAGTATGAAGTTTAAGCCATTTTAACATTTCACCTGATTGCATAAACGAGTACGAATGTTTAGCTGTTTTAACCTTTCAAAATTGGATTTATATACCACCTGAAGTACACACACATATATTTGACACCTCAAAACAAACACCTCCTAATGGTTTAAACGATTATTCTGTAATAATGTTGTTACAATGTATATTTTTTGCACTTTGCGATTATGTCTTCGCTTCTGCTGTACGAACCTTGCACCCAGCTGATTCCAGACGCCATATTTGTTTACAAATGTGGCAGTATACATGTGAAGTGTTACGACAGAAAAAGGAACCTGTGACCACTGGAGGTACTCTAGATTACTTATTAAAGTTTACCATTAAATATCAGTTTAATTTTTTGTCAAAAGTTATCCAAAACCATATTCTGAAATAGTGCCTTGTTTCTCCACTAGGCAGTGCCACAAGTTCCTCCAAATGTCGTAACACAACATACACACATATGTAATATTAACTAATGTAAATCCACCCGATGATGGAGTTTTAAACCTTCGAAACGCGTCGTGGAAAAAATAAAACGGTGACTGGTAACAGTAAACTTGTTGTTTCGTTTAATGTCAGTAACAGTCACGGTAAAGCCTAACCTAAAAATGTTCGCATTTAAAGAACTGAACGTACTCAGACGTTTCGCTCTTTACCTATTCTAATCAACACTAAACTGACACACAATATTTTTAGCGCAACGCAATCGGGTTTCAATAATCCCTACAAGAGAATGGCCCTGACTAACATTAACCTATATGTTTCACAAATCACTTACCTCACAAAAATCGTCGTTACTCGAACTACTGCAATACAGCGAGCGCCAATACTGCCAGCTAAATAAAAGATTGAAACTACTGAAGGCACTAACTACTGATAGGCATAGTTAGCAAATGAAAGATTTTGGTTGAGAACAAACAATGTATTTACCTTAATAGTGTTCAAAAGTAATAATATATATATAAGTCCATGATATCCAATATTACAAATTTACTCTTTCTGATGGACACACGTCCAGATCGTCCGCTCTCAAAATTCCGCCATATCTCTCCCCACATCCACCACTGCTGGCGGCTCACCTCCAACTGCGCAACGCTACGCTCTGTTAACAGCCAACTGCCCAACACCACAATAGCATATACTCCAACAATGCAAACCAACCACAGCCTTCACGCAGCACAGTCAGTGATTTTCCTATAGAGCGCTACGTGGCGTTACCAACATAAAAACCTAAACAGCCTACTTACAGTATAAATGGGATAGTAATTCAACAAAGTACAAAAAAAGCAATTTTTGGCATGTACACATTTGTTTTCTGTGTCTGATACAGTTTCAATAAGTGAGAATATGGTTTTAGCTGTTACATTCGTAGCCATCCCTTAACAACTGCATATATAAAGTATCTCAATTTAAGGCTTCAAAAATTTCTCATTTATACTTTCCCGAAGTTGCACATATGTAATTACATGAAATGTCTCGATTACTTTGGATTATTTGCAGATCTAAAGCAAAGAAAGAATGAAGTTTGTAACGTGTAATATTTTGCAATAAATAGAAAAAAAACTATACATAAATGCAGAATTTACCTAAGTTGTTGTGTCAGACATCCGTTCAGAACCTCATACCGCAGTACTCTGTTTTGAAACTGCTGTCAGTGTTTGAAATTGGCACGTGATGGCGTTAGGGGAGAGGGGAGGGAAAAAAAGGAAAGAAAGGAGGAACAGGAAAAATGGACGGAGGTTGGTTGGCAGAGGGGAAAGGAGGAACGGAGGGGGAGCAGCAGGAATGTCATGAGTCTAATAAGAGGATAACTGCTAAAAACATATAATAATATAAAAATTCTCGTTAAATGTTAATAGTATAGAACAGTGTGTGTGTAAACTGTAAATGGGATGAAACAGTAAAATAATAAAACGGAGCAAGGGGGACCGAATCCCATAAAAGGAGGCAACGGAGGACAGTTGGTGGGGGAAGTAGTAGTAAATTTTTTGTATGTTTAACAATAGAGAGTCTTATCCTAAAACTGCAAAAATTCGTTATGTAATTTTTCTGTAAAATTATTCTAAGTGTAGGGAAATGGATGATAAAATTTTAAAACTGATAAGATAGTAAATTATGATACTGGATGTAAAGTAACTAAAACTGGATTAGTATCTTAACATGTTAATTGTGAAACATTGAAAGTATAAAACCATATGGTCTTGCTCTGAAAATACAAAAAGCAAAATTTATAAAAATTCTCGTTAAAATGTTGAAAGATTATCACAGTTTATTCACAAGTAGTAAAAGATATACAGTTTGTAAAGTTACCGAGGCATGTGCCTGTACAGGGCGTACAGCATGTGCTGCTAATTCCCAGAAACTTCTTAAAAAATTTGAAGTATAGAACCATGAAAAGTATGAAACCAAAATTATCTAGAATCAAACTCGGGTCCCGAGTCCAGCACACAGTAAGTTTCATATCAGCGTAAACTCCGCTGCAGAGTGAAAATCTCATTCTAAAAATTATCAAGTTAAATTAAGCGCAGTGACTAAATTAACAAGGGGCTGGATGTAACATTTACGGATAACTGCGTTTCCTTCTGCTTGGTGGCGCTGTATGGCGATGCAGTATTTCACGTTTCGCGTATGCACGCTGACCTGCTGGTGCTAGACGGTGTGTGAGCAGAAGTGCGGCCGCTCTCTCTTCTCGCTGAGTGGGGCTGTTGATTTTGTAAGAAAATGCTCTGTTAGTAAATCGTTATGATGATTTAATGCGTTGCCAGTCTCTAGCAGAATGCGTGTAAAAATCTCATTCATTCCAACATGTCAGGAGATCTTCCATACGTTCCTGTGCAGCCCCTCCAAATGTGTATTAATGGTTCCAAAGCGTGCTTCGATATTAGAGGTTCACCAAACGCTCGTTCTTTTTCCTTGTGAACTGAATCGTGTTCTCGATCGTTGAAGCGTATTTCAAATATCCTGTCTGTTTTGATCAACGTAACTTTTTGGGCAGCTTCCACATTTTAGTTTATGTGCACCTGCTGCAATGATCTTCGAGGCTATTTTGATCACATAATGCCTCAATCTGAAGCGAAAAATGCCATTAGTTTTAAACCACATACGCATCTTGGTATTACGAGATTGTCTAACCTATAATTGCTGAAATCAATCCTTTATAACTCAGGGGCATAACACTATTTTCTTGTCTTACTCTTCAGCTGTTAGCGTAAAACCATTGATGTTCTTCCAGTTTTCTGTTGTAACTTGGTTACTGCTGGGACTGGGTAACCGATGTTAACTGCAACTTATTTTACAATAGCAATTTCTTGGTTCCTCTCAGACTCATTTAATGGCAGTTCCAATAACCTAGTAATCATCACTCGTACGCCCAGAGGGGTCAAAATGACCCTTATCAGTTTTTAAGTTATAGCTATGTTTTAAAGAATGATTCAAGCCACATTTACTTTCGTGACATTTATTTATTTTGGCATGTACATTCATTATATTAAAAAGCAGTGCATTTCACCTAGTGGATTATCACGTTTTGCCTGTTTTACCTTTAAAGTTTTGTTTAGAGCTATGCCATACATTTCTCTCATAGATTCTCAAGCTTCAGCTACTTTACTCTGTAGTGCAATAAATTACTTTCGTTCATATTATCGCCATTTGAAATGACAACAATGGACTCGGTTCACCACTGTTCGTCATTCCCTTGTGAGAATCAGTCTTTCAAAAGTGATTGTGAGCTGAAGCCTGAAACATTACGGAAAGAGTATTTACGAGATGAAGAGGTCCTTGCTGAGGTACAAAGAGTTATGGAAGGTGATTACGATGGTGGCGAACAGTTTTCTGACGATTCAGAGCAAGAGATTCTACTGCAGATGTTGAGAGAAGATGAAGCATCTAATACTAACGATTCTGATTCTTCAGTTACAGATAATGGAAGTTTACAGACTAGTAAGTACTTTATTATTATTGCTGCTAATTTATAATCATCATGTTCTAACTAGATACAGTGTTACTGTACTTATTTAGATCTTATAGTGTCTTTCCTACATTTGTTCTATTATTCGTGCCCTATATGTCGAGAATAATCATGTAACAAAAGATATCCTGTTCCTTGGAGTATGCTGATGAAAGACCTAAGGAAGTTTCTCCTGATGGAACAGTTTGGGTAGAAGCAGTGCCTAATTCAAAGGTGGGCGTCTTCCTAATCACAATATATTGAGAGAATCTCCTGAACCTATACCACATGCAAAAAGTAATGTAAGTGATGAACTTGTGTTAAGTGCTTCGCACTTGTTCATAGTCAACTACATAATCAGACATATCTCTAAATGCACTATAACAGAGGCACATAGAGTACTACGAAATTTCAGCTCGTCAGTGACCACGGAAGAACTGGAAGCATTTATTACAATTGTTGATGCTCGTGGTGTGAGTGGTTGCCGGAGTACAGACATTCACAGCTTATTGTCAGACTCCTGGGGCCTATCATTTCGTGCGGAAACCACACACCCTTCATCTTGGTGTTACCATAAATACAAATGAGGAAAAAACTCCTAAAACTGTATGTAATTGTAACAAAACAAAGTTTGGGATTGACATAATAAACGAAATGGCGAGTCAGTATTCAGGCAAGGGTTACTCAAGAAGATGACCAGGGCACTCGTTCTGGAATATCCTTGACCTAGCAGGAATAATTGCGTATGTAGTACTTAGGGCTGTTCCTGGTAATAAGAGCAAAAGAAGACATTTTATTCAGCAGTTTACAGACGAACTACGCTCTTAGTATGTGAAGAGTCGCTTTCTTCGTATCACCACGGACAAGTGTGAAAACAATGTAAATTAAGATGAAGACGAAATGCCACAGAATCGCCGTAAATGTCAAGTTCTCAAATTCTGCAAAGGGGACAAAACTATTTCCCAGCGCGATATTTGTAAGAAGATGGTTTGTGGAAAATGTACAAAGAAAACTGAATACAAATGTGTCAGTTGTGAAACACAATGAAGCCGCTGAAATTTCTGTACACATGAGTAGTTCAATTTTTTTGTGAATTTAGAACAAATTATATCCTGTCACTTGCTTACACTTGTTGGGGTGTTACTAAGTTCAGTCAAATTTGTTTACATGTCAATAAATATTATAATTTGTGTTCTTGTTATTCGTATCTGAAATGGCTGTGAATCTTGTAAACATCAAACTGTAATAAATACTTAAAATTTCGAAATAATAGTCGAGAAAACTTTTTTTGAAATGGTAGGGGTCAAAATGACCCCTCTGGGCGTTAGAGGGGGTAGGCAAAGTCTGGGCGTCTGAGTGATATTAAAAACGTGCCGTCTTCATTCTCACTGAATTTCAAGACTTAGGATCAGTAATACGCTAAAACGGTGTTTGCCTGCCTCCCTTTTAACGTAATGGTCGAGATTTTTTATGGTTCCTTTATTTTCGTGTTCGAATTATTTGGTGACCGGCGCTGATTCTCTCTGCTCTGTCATAAAATTGGCTTTGATCTTCTTTAGCTAACAATCTGGAGTCATCCATGTAGCTGTAATACTAAAGGACATAGTTGTCCCCTTGCTGGGATGTTAGTGAAAAACTGGTGTCCCAAATGATTAAGGAAAACCTCAGCCATAATGCCGTATAGAGCTCTTCATTTAACACTCATGAGTTATAGAGGAAGATATTTACAAATTATTGCTAAGCAATTTCGTAATACCGACATGTTTATAAGGTTACAGCAGCAGCTCAGCGTGCAGACTAGCTACGATAAATACGTGACAACTACGCACTATACAGCGCCACCAAGAAGAAGGAAACGAAATTAACTATAAATTTTACATCCTGTTCCCAGTAACCTTAGACACCTCTCGTAGTCAAAGCAAAAAAGTAAGTTTTCTCACCTCTCGCCTAAAATCGAGAGTACTGGCCGTGTATCCTGATGCTGTTTGGAATTCCTGTGAGATGGTCTGCATAGATGTCTGCCTATTACACATTACGACCCTCTACAACTGTCGGCGGTCTGTGTCATTCAACAGACGGGGTCGGCCTGTACGCTTTTGTGCTGTACGTGTCCCTTCACGTTTCCACTCCACTCTCACATCGGAAACAGTAGACCTAAGGTTGTTAAGGAGTGGAAATCTCGCGTACAGACGTGTGACACAAGTGATACCCAATCGCCTAACTACGTTCGAAGTCCGTGAGTCCCGCGGAGCACCCCATGCTGCTCTCTCGCGATGTCTAATGACTATCGAGACCGCTGATATGGGGTACCTCGCTGTAGGTTTCAGCACAAGCACTTAGTGTGCAAAACGTATGTTTCTGGGGATGTCCGCATACTTTTATTCACATAGTGTATGTAATCTAACGTTTTGGAAATAATTAGGGAATTCTATACTCCGAGATCCAGTGTGTCGAAAGTGTGCCGAGAATTCCAAATTTCCGCCGTTACATCTCGCCCGAAGAAGGCGTTCGTGGACAGCCTTCACTTGCCGACCGAGAGCTGGCTCAAATGGCTCTGAGCACTATGGGACTCAACATCTGTGGTCATAAGTCCCCTAGAACTTAGAACTACTTAAACCTAAGGACATCACACACATCCATGCCCGAGGCAGGATTCGAACCTGCGACCGTAGCAGTCGCGCGGTTCCTGACTGAGCGCCTAGAACCGCTAGACCACCGCGGCCGGACCGAGAGCTGTGGCATTCGTGTAGAGTTGTCAGTGCTAAGCAAGACTACGCGGAAAAACTGTTGAAACCAATGTACGGTGTAAGACGGATATCCTTTAGGACAATAAAGCGAAAACGGCTACGGAAGCAGACGGCCGACGTGAGTATCCTTCCTAACAGCACTGCGTTTACATGGAATCGTTGACTGGAAATAGTTATGATCTCCTACGTGGAGACCATTTTCAGCCGTTCATCGGCTTCATGTTCCCAAACAAAGACAATGCATTATGTCACTGGGCCACAATTGTTCGAGACTTGTTTTATGAATATTCTCGACAGCTCGAGCAAATGATTTGGCCATCAAGATCCCCCGATTGATTTATGCTAAACATTTATAGGATATCACAAAGAGGGGAGTTCGTGCATAGAACCATGCACCAGCAACACATTCGCAGTTACGGACATGTATAGATGCAACATGCCTCACAACTTCTGTATGTGACTCACAATGACTTGTAGAGTCCATTCGACATCGAGTTGCTGCACTATGTAGGGAAAAATTATGTTCGATACTATGCCAGGTGGTATCGCACGTCCTTTCGTCACATCACTGTAAACCAACTGTGAGGAAAGTTTACTCCTCTAATTATCTCCAAGGTGTATGGGTAGACTTCCCCTGAAAAGATGTGTATTCATAAGATCTTTTTTTCTTTCTGCGTTTACGTCCTGTACTACTAGGGAGATTGTAGGTGAAGTAAATTAGTGAAATTTCATCCGGGCTTCACCCTTAAGTCAATTATGTCTACTAACTTCAACTGAAATAGTTTGGCTCATAGCCCGCATCTCGTGGTCGTGCGGTAGCGTTCTCGCTTCCAACGCCCAGGTTCCCGGGTTCGATTCCCGGCGGGGTCAGGGATTTTCTCTGCCTCGTGATGGCTGGGTGTTGAGTGATGTCCTTAGGTTAGTTAGGTTCAAGTAGTTCTAAGTTCTAGGGGACTGATGACCTAAGATGTTACGTCCCATAGTGCTCAGAGCCATTTGAACCATTTGAACCAGTTTGGCTCATAGCAGGCGTGCCCTGATGAACCAGTTTTCATAATTAAGTTCACACATGCACAGTTATCATGACAGTGATTTAAAGCTGAGTACACATACACTCCTTGCAATTAGAACTAGAAACCAGTATCCAAGACTCTCATGACCATGTCCGACAACATATGTGTTATTTAAAGTATTTTGGAAACTAAACACACTTTCACACAGTTCAGCGTACTATCTAAATTCAACGTAATGCTGGATATAGACAGAAAAAATGAAACTGAGCGTACCGAAAAGTTCCACTTTCTGCGACGAAGGCGTGAAAGGAGCTTTTAATTCCGCTCAGGATCTTCCATAACGCCGCGGAACTTGTTCCTCCGTTTATCTTCTTGTCCTCCGGGCGTGTGCAGCCGTCCAGGAAGGAAAATTTCCTTGGAGGGCTCGAGACGAGGAGAGCGGTAATCTTTGGCCCGAGTTCACAGAGCACGGCGGACTTCTCTTTTTCATTAGAGGTGTACCCCGTAAGTCTTTCGCTCTCGCGGCTTCAAAGTTTGTGCTCCGTCTGACGACGTCGGTTGGTACGCCGCTAACGCAATTCTGAGCAAAGATGGCTGAGATTTCGCGCTCCGTTAATGGTCCATTCATCAGGTAATCGTATTATTAGGCGGTAACGAAAGTAGACAAGCTGAGTAAGCTGAATTTTGAAAGGGGGGCAGCTTTCTTTGTGAGCTCTCTTCTGAACCCTATCTTATACGCTTTCCATCATCAGTTATTACAAAAACTTGCTTAACTACAACCAACAGTGAACAAATTCTGTGATAGGTGCCATTTCAGTTGATTACAGCACTAGGGAATTGACTGCTGCTAGAAGTGGTGAGTTCCTATGGATGACGTCAGAATTATCATCCTTACTAAGGAATTTTTCAGAATGAGATTGGAAAGAGCCACCGTGGTACAACAACCGAGTTAGAAAACTGCTGCGGAAGCAAAGGGAACTTCACAGCAAACATAAACATAGCCAAAGTTTTGCAGACAAACAAAAATTACGCGAAGCGAAATGTAGTGTGAGGAGGGCTATGCGAGAGGCGTTCAATGAATTCGGAAGTAAAGTTCTATGTATTGACTTGGCAGAAAATCCTAAGAAATTCTGGTCTTATGTCAGAGCGGTAGGTGGATCAAAACAAAATGTGCAGACACTCTGTGACCAAAATGGTACTGAAACAGAGGATGACAGACTAAAGGCCGAAATACTAAATGTCTTTTTGCAAAGCTATTTCACAGAGGAATACTGCACTGTAGTTCCTTCTCTAGATTGTCGCACAGATGACAAAATGGTAGATTTCGAAATAGACGACAGAGGGGTAGAGAAACAATTAAAATCGCTCAAAAGAGGAAAGACCGCTGGACCTGATGGGATACCAGTTCTATTTTACACAGAGTACGCGAAGGACCTTGCCCCCCTTCTTGCAGCGGTGTACCATAGGTCTCGAGAAGAGCGTAGCGTTCCAAAGGATTGGAAAAAGGGCACAGGTCATCCCCGTTTTCAAGAAGGGACGTCGAACAGATGTGCAGAACTATAGACCTATATCTCTAACGTCGATCAGTTTTAGAATTTTGGAACACGTATTATGTTCGAGTATAATGACTTTCCTGGAGACTAGAAATCTGTAGGAATCAGCGTGGGTTTCGAAAAAGACGGTCGTGTGAAACCCAGCTCGCGATATTCGTCCACGAGACTCAGAGGGCCACAGACACGGGTTCACAGGTAGATGCCGTGTTTCTTGACTTCCGCAAGGCGTTCGATACAGTTCCCTACAGTCGTTTAATGAACAAAGTAAGAGCATATGGACTATCAGACCAATTGTGTGATTGGATTGAGGAGTTCCTAGATAACAGAACGCAGCATGTCATTCTCAATGGAGAGAAGTCTTCCGAAGTAAAAGTGATATCAGGTGTGCCACAGGGCAGTCTGGAACCGCGCGACCGCTACGGTCGCAGGTTCGAATCCTGCCTCGGGCATGGATGTGTGTGATGTCCTTAGGTTAGTTAGGTTTAAGTAGTTCTAAGTTCTAGGGGACTAATGACCTCAGATGTTAAGTCCCATAGTGCTCAGAGCCATTTTAACCATTTTTTTTGTGCCACAGGGGAGTGTCATGGGACCGTTGCTGTTCACAATGACCTGGTGGATGACATTGGAAGTTCACTGATGCTTTTTGCAGATGATGCTGTGGTGTATCGAGAGGTTGTAACAATGGAAAATTGTACTGAAATGCAGGAGGATCTGCAGCGAATTGACGGTGCAGGGAATGGCAATTGAATCTCAATGTAGAAAAGTGTAATGTGCTGCGAATACATAGAGAGATAGGTCCCTTATCATTTAGCTACAAAATAGCAGGTCAGCAACTGGAAGCAGTTAATTCCATAAATTATCTGGGAGTACGCATTAGGAGTGATTTAAAATGGAATGATCACATAAAGTTGATCGTCGCTAAAGCAGATGCCAGACTGAGATTCACTGGAAGAATCCTAAGGAAATGCAATCCGAAAACAAAGGAAGTAGGTTACAGTACGATTGTTCGCCCACTGCTTGAATACTGCTCAGCGGTGTGGGATCCGTACCAGATAGGGTTGATAGAAGACATAGAGAAGATCCAACGGAGAGCAGCGCGCTTCGTTACAGGATCATTCAGTAATCACGAAAGAGTTACGGAGATGATAGATAAACTCCAGTGGAAGACTCTGTAGGAGAGACGCTCAGTAGCTCGGTACGGGCTTTTGTTAAAGTTTCAAGAACATACCTTCACCGAAGAGTCCAGCAGTATATTGCTCCCTCCGACGTATATCTTGCGAAGAGACCATGAGGATAAAATCAGACAGATTAGAGCCCACACAGAAGCATACCGACAATCCTTCTTTCCACGAACAATACGAGACTGGAATGGAAGGGAGAACCGATAGAGGTACTAAAGTACCCTCCGCCACACACCGTCAGGTGGCTTGCGGAGTGTAGATGTAGATGTAGAATCTGTTTGTGGCAATATGGTCATTCGTCATGATACCATCTCATTTCGAGTGATTACATTTTTGGTTTGTGTGTCAGTTTAGCCACTAAATTCCCACTACTTCTCTGGCCAACATCTAAAAACCGCAAATACTTTTCATAGTAAGTAAATCAAAAACCCCCAACTTCATTGCGTACATAGTACCACTGAAAAACATATCATTTATGACTATCTGATACACTAAATAATTTTGTACCGTTTTTATCCTTATCATCTGGAATATCAAATTTTATAGAAAGATGTATGTGAAAGAAAATATCAGTCCACCTCGATTAAATGTAGCAAAGAGAAATCTAGACCCGTTTTTAACTCTTGAACATAAACCAACTATAGAAAATACTGTACCAGATTCTGCAGCCAGTAGTTGATAACAATCACGGTACATTTCAGTACTTGTTACATTTAATGTGAAGGAGCTCCGCAACATAAGACACGAAACGAAAATACAAAATGTCTATAATTGCGGTCGGAGGAAGGCAACATCAAACCACCTCTATTAGGATCTTGCCTAGCTCGGCGCTGCGGGTCAACCGCAGAGTTGCTCTACACTCTGTCAAGATGAACGGCTAGTTCATTTCCATCTTCCTTCTGTGAATTTCAAAGTATTTTGTTGTCCTTCACTAACATAGCGAAAAATGATCATCGCAATCCAAAAATTAATCAAAGCTCCCAATGAAGAGATTTAAGTGTTCGTTGTTCGCGCGCGCTGCTGTTCATAAGTGGAAAGCTTGAAGGGAATTCGATGAACACTCTGCCAGGGACTAAATTGTGAACGGCAGAGCAATCGTTTTGTAAGCGTATTGTCATATGGCTGGCTTAGTTGTGGAGTATCTTTGCGGGAAGCCGCGTCTGTAGTGAGTCGAGCACGGGCCACGAAACTGTTATGTTGTGTAGTGTGTAGCTCTGCATGTAGAAGCATTGATAGTATTCAGGTTGAAGTGGTGCAGCAAGTGCTATTACAGTAAAGTGATTAAATATGGAAGTAATTAAGAGGAAAATGCGTCAAAATGTAATTATAAGTGAGCAGTGTCACCGATAACGTATTTGTGTATCCTCCCGTTGCGTGTCGCACAGTATCAATCATCCGCGCCGCGTTCCGTCTCCCAGAATGAACTGGTGTGAATCAGTAGGAATTAGTTACCATAAAAGTGTGCAGGCAAGTGCCGGTGTCTTGTAGCGAGCGTGAGGACATGCGTTCGATCATCGCGTTTCCGCATTATCAACAATCAGCCGCGCCGCGACGGATACACGCACGCTCGTACAAGTGAGAACTGAGAACTGAAAAATTAACTTTACGAACAGTGTTGTATCATACTAGTGACAAGGAGGACTATTACCAGATACCTGTATGTGTGATGAGCGTAAGAACTTTGGCTCGATCATTCGGCTTCCGCATCATCAACAATCACCCGCGTCGTGTCGGTTACGCGTACGCTCGTCTAAATTATATTTTGGACAGTTAATCATCAAGATTGTTAATTGGGATAAACATTTACGATTTAAAGTGTAAACAGTGCAACCTATGGTTTCCTTATCGTCTCAGAATATAGATGTTCATACCAGTCAGAGGGCAGTGTTGTGTTTTAACGTTGAGTGGCTCCCCTAAACCCGCTTGCATATTTCGATAGATAATTTCAGGCCAGCCAGCAACAGTCTGGAGCAGAACAGAACAACCGTCGTGGGATTATCAGGTACGTGGTGTGGACAGGGCATACGGTCACGAAACAACGATCAGTTTAAGGGACCTCCGCCCCGCTTAGTACTCACGGGCGTGTTACAGTGTTGACATACAAATAGGTGTAGGATGTGATACACAATGTTTCCACACTTTCAATAATAGTTGGGGTAGTTGATATATTACACAAATAGGACATACATTCTATGTGAAACTCCAACGTAGAAAACTGAAGCAGTTGTGGCTAGAATGTCCATACGAACTTCAGTGACAAAGTTTCAATGCACTGGACGTGAAAATGTCTGGAAGATAATTGTAAATGAGGCAAAGAGGGCTCATCAGAAGTCTGATGTACGCATGCAGTCATTCTGTATTCACCAAATACAGAAACGGCATAGCCATAGCGCTAGAAATGTACGTACAGACATACAAATCACGACAAAAATAAGAAAATCTGATGGAAAAGAATCAACATTTTAACAAATAGATGGCGCAATGATAGTTAGTGATAAGTAAGACTCAGTACTGATCTTAACTAAAAATACGGAACCTTTAGGAAACACACCGCACACACACACACACATTAATAACATTAACGGAATCGT
Source organism: Schistocerca serialis cubense (assembly GCF_023864345.2). NCBI lineage: Eukaryota > Metazoa > Arthropoda > Insecta > Orthoptera > Acrididae > Schistocerca > Schistocerca serialis. The sequence continues at coordinate 735,135,026 of NC_064643.1, read as the reverse complement.
CTGCTGGGCTGTAAAAAATATGAAAGCATTACATTGTATCGTAGTTACAGTGTGTACGCACAACAATTTGTATGATCCGTTGGCGAATAAGTATTTTTTTATCAATTACATCAGAAGTGTACCAAGCAATATGCTTTGTAAGCACTATCCATAAATTTAAGCAGAGTGTCAGAAACGTTAATAACCTAGTAACGTGGTGATTGCGGCTACACTCCAGACAAATACCTTCAGAAACGACTTCCTAACACTTAAATCCATATTCGACGTTAACAAACTTTTCTTCCACAGGAGCACATTTCTTGCCACAGCCTGTCTGCATTTATTATCTTCCTTCTTCACCTGTCGTAAGTTATTTTGTTGCCCTCATAGCAAAACTTTTGGCCAACCTTTAGTGTCTAGTTCCTTAATTTTATTCCTTGACCGTCACCTCATTAAATTCGACTACAGTCCATTATCCTTGGTTTTGCTTTTGTTCATGTTCGTATTGTATCCTCCTTGTAAAGCGCTGTCCATTCGATTCAAACAGATCTTCCAAGTCCTTTGCTGACTCTGACAGAATTTCAGTGTCCTCGACAAACCTCAATCTTCTATGTGAACTTTAATTCCTACTCCAAATACTTTGATTTCCTTTACTGTTTGCTAATTGCAGGGAGAGAAAATGGCGGGGATAGGCTACAACCATACTTCACACGTTCTCAACGATTGTTTCCTTTTCATGCCTCTCAGTTCTTATAACAGTTCTCTGGTTTCTGTACAAGCTGTAAACAGCCTTTCGCATCCTGTAGTTCGCCCCTTCTACATCCAGAATTTCAAAGAGAGTATTCCAGTCAACAGTGTCGAATGGTTTCCCTAAGTCCACAAATGTTATAAATATAGGTTTACCTTTCCTTAACCCCCAATGTCGGCTTCTACCAGTTTTCCCATTCTCCTGTAAAGAACGAGCGTTAGTATTTTTGCAATCACATTTATTAAATTGATAGTTCGGTAATACCACACTTGCCAACTTGCTTTCTTTGGATTTGGAAGCCTTGTATTCTACTTGAAGTTTGAAGGTATTTTAGCTATCGCATACATATTGATCACAAGATGAAATAGTTTTGTTATGACTGGCTTTCCCAAGGCTATCAATAATTATTGTGTGCTAATTTTCAAGGACTCATATGGAAAACAGAAAGCAGAGAATTTCTCTTCGCCTAATTCGGGAGAGCAATGAACCTAAATGACGGTACATCTAGGAACACACAACTTCCCTTTTTTTCCTTTCAGTATTCCAGACTACTGACTTATTCACGAATTACATATATGAATGCGTAATACGGGCCGTAATAAGCAGTTTCCACCATTTTCTACAGTTTTTGTGGTTGAATCTTACTAGCCGATTAAACATACTTGTCGGACCGAGACTGTAACTCGAGATCTTTGCCTTTCGCGGACACGTTTCTCTCTTCATTTTGTTCGTTATTGTTCATTGCAGTTGGTCGCGGCGGACGTCATCAGACACCCGTTTTTATTACGAAGAGCAGCCTGCCCGCTGACGGAACACGCTGGGCTACCCAAGCATGCCTCACCCTCTGTCCATCACAGCTTTACTTCCTTTCGTACCTCATCTGCCTCTTCAATATCCTTTCTCCGACAAGTGTTTGTCTTGCCACTCTGTAATGTTTGGAAGATGGGAGATGAAGGACTGGTGGAAGTAAAGCTTTGAGATAGAGGCGTGAGTCGTGCTTGGGTAGCTCAGTCGGCAAAGCATTTGCCCGCGAAAGGCAAGGTTCTCGAATTCGAGTCTCGGTTGCGTACTCGATGCAATCTGCTAGGAAAGTTCCATATCAGCGCACGATCCACTGTACAATGAAAAACCATTCTAGTTATTGCGGTTGTGTTTTGCGCTCAATTTGTAGTTATTTTGTCTTCTACACGTTCAAGTGCTGAATAGTACATTAAAGATATTTCGAGAATACCATTAGTTCTTCATCTACGAAATTTTATGGTGAGGAAAATAGTAATATTTTTAGAATTGTTTACATAACGTGTGGCCGGTTGAGTCACACATCGTCGGCCTTGCACCACTTGTACCCCGAAACAGGTCTTTTAACACGGTTCGTACGACAATTGCGCAAATTACCTGATTTTCTTTAATGTCACAGCAATTTTAAGTGTCTAGAAAAATTGAATTTCTGCAGGAATGCCGCGACTGTGTTGGCTGTATAAGGCTTTGCATTGTCGAGGAGCAGAATTTCCCCATGGGTGAGACTGACTGGTCGTTCTGATTTGATGGCTTGGCGAAGGCTGGTCAAGGTTTGCGAGTAACGCTGTGCATTCGCTGTTGTCCCGTGCTGCAGGAAGTGAATCAGAAAGGGGCCATCTTGGTCAAAGAAGAACGTCAGTATAACCTATCCTGCACTCGTGTGGATGGGCTTGGCTTTTCTTTTTGGGGTGGTAATCCTTGACGCTTTCATTGGAGACTTTGTCTTTAACTTCTGGTTAGAAGTGATGACACCATGACTCACGTCCAGCCACCACTCGTGCCAGGAACGCATTCCCTTCCCCAGCATAGTGCTGCAGATGAGCAAGACAGTGGGCCATTCGACATGCTCCCTGGTGTGGCTGAAGACTGTGGGCCACCAATTGGGCACACACTTTGCGCATGTGCAATCGTTCCTTCATGATGGTGTGAACACTTCCGACGCTCAATCCGACCACGGCGGCTATGGCTTTCACCGTTACTCGGTGGTCCTAGGTAATGAGTACCTCCAACAGCTGGAGGATATCATCGGTAATGTAGTGTGGTGCTCCAGACCGTACATCATCGGCTAATGACAATCATCCCCTTCCCTGAAGCGCGTCTACCACACGTTGACCCTTGCAAGGGACATGCAGTGTTCGTCATACTCTTGTGACATTTGTGGATGGATGTTGCTTTCTCCTACTCCTTCCGTTGTCAGAAAACGAACAACACCTCTGTGCTCTTGTCACTGTTTGCAGTGGGTGATACACTCTGCCGGTAGCTCTGTATAGCCACGTAACATGTAAGCGTACCCTCTAGCGACGGGCTCTGAACTTCCACTCTCTGGTTGGAACGACACCTCGTTACACACGATACGATATTACCCTCCTGTCACCGGTTTGCGTATTCCAGACTCCAGCTCGTTTCTTTTGACCGCCCCTTATACATGACCATATTGTAATCTCGTATCTTGGAAAATGCTTTCACATTTGCAAGATCTTATCTGCCCAGAGTACATTTTGCAATATCGGAAAAATCCTCCAGCACAAGAAATGTGACTGTCACCAGTTAACCCGTGTCGGGTCGTCATTGAGTGACTGTAGGAGGATACAAGATGACTTGGACAGGATTTGTGATTGGTGTAAAGAATGGCAGATAACTCTAAATATAGATAAATGTAAAGTAATGCAGATGAATAGGAAAAAGAATCCTGTAATGTTTGAACACTCCATTAGTAGTGTAGCGCTGGACACAGTCACGTCTATTAAATATATGGGCGTAACATTGCAGAGTGATATGAAGAGGGACAAGCATGTAATGGCAGTTGTGCGGAAGGCTGATGGTCGTCTTCGGTTCATTGGTAGAATTTCGGGAAGATGTGGTTCATCTGTAAAGGAAACCGATTATAGAACGCTGGTGCGACCTACTCTTGAGTACTGCTCGAGCGTTTGGGGTTCCTATCAGGTCGGAATGAGGGAGGACATAGAAGCAATTCAGAGGCGGGCTGCTAGATTTGTTACTGGTAGGTTTGATTATCACGCGAGTGTTACGGAAATGCTTCAGGAACTCGGGTGGGAGGCTCTAGAGGAAAGGAGGCGTTCTTTTCGTGAATCGCTACTGAGGAAATTTAGAGAACCAACATTTGAGGCTGACTGCAGTACAATTTTACTGCCGCCAACTTACATTTCGCAGAAAGACCACGACGATAAGATAAGAGAGATTAGGGCTTGCACAAAGGCATATAGGCAGTCATTTTTCCCTCGTTCTGTTTGGGAGTGGAACAGGGAGAGAAGATTCTAATTGTGGTACGAGGTACCCTCCGCCATGCACCATATGGTGGATTGCGGAGTATGTATGTACCTGTAGATATAGATGAAGCCGGCCATTGTGGCCGAGCGGTTCTAGGCGCTTATGTCCGGAACCGCGCAGGTTCGAATCCTGCCTCGGGCTTGCATGTGTATGATGTCCTTAGGTTAGTTAGGTTTGAGTAGTTCTAAATCTAGGGGACTGATGACCTCAGATGGTAAGTCCCACAGTGCTCAGAGCCAATTGAACCATCACCGGTTAAATATGGAATAAGATATTACATTGTGTTTCTGTTTCTGGCTAGATGCGAAAGTCTGAAACGTATACCCGGGATCAACACTGTAGTCTGTATTTCAGTCCAATGAATAACGATTTTTCATAATAAAATGGTGTAGCATGACCTCCCATAGCTATTTCCGTTTTTAGGATTGTGGCTTAGTTTGTGACATTTGTAACAAGAATCATTTTTTCCGCAAATTTAAGACGAATTAGATTATTCCATATTTATGGCGAACGAAAAGCAATTCTGCTTTCTTTCGAATCTGCACTGACATTTTTGGTAATAATTTGATGGTAAAAGCAGTTTCTCAAACTGACGGTGCTGCACTTAACTGTCACAAAGTACAGCCCTGTGGGAGCATTGCTAACTAATCCGTAATAGTTTCAATAAGTTAAGGATGTGATCCTGTGACAGCGCCAATGGTTGTGTACCAGAAAATTCACGGGGTGTAACACACAGAGTACCGGGCATAAGTATTGTGTCGACGTTCGAACGGATACATCAAGACCAAGAGTTCGTCATCAGTGTATATGCTTAGCTCTAATGCTAGCCTGACTCATATTGCGATACGGAGGATCTGTGATAGACTCCCAGTGACCAACTCATATCTTTCTATTGTGTAAAAGAATTGAACGATTCGAGACTCAGAATGGTCAGCCTGAATAAGTAAGCAACGAAATTGACACACACACACACACACACACACACACACACACACACACACACACACACACACACACACTGTTGTATTGTGTAAAAGAATTGAACGATTCGAGACTGAGAATGGTCAGCCTGAATAAGTAAGCAACGAAATTGACACACACAGACACACACACACACACACACACACACACACACACACACACACACACACACACACTGTTGTGTCCTGCCCACTCGTCGAATATGGAGTGAGTAGAAAACCTATTTTCTCGGATCGCTAGACAACAATTCAAGTAAATCGTATTAACAGATTTTTATTACACAGTAAGATAAATGACAATACTAAACTTCGAGAAATTTTCAATGGGATGTCGCAAGCAAAGCGCGACATGCAACGTAAGCAGTCCCTTCAGTATATACAATTCCCAAATCAAGCGAGACATCACAGTTCCTAAGTCACTGCTGCAGAGCTCATAGATCGGCTAGACTTCTGTTTGGTTGCGGTTAGGTTTATGTTTTCTTCGCCTAGAGGCCGCTACTGTCTCGGTGTCGTCTTAGAGAGGGGTCGGTCAGCGTATTATTGGCTGACGCCGTCTCACAGCCTTCTCTGTTCTGACATTCATGACAGTCGTGTCGGCGATTGACTTTGACGTCGGAACACACACTTTCATGGTGGCATCGAATCGAAAGACTTACTCCAAACTTTTGAATTTCTAGCTATACTGCTCGTGACAAGTGTGCGTCTACAGAGGCTGTCAGAATCCCGCGCAGGTATCGGGGTCGCCAGGAGCTGAGTGAGGTGGGGAGGTGAAACTTGTGGAGCGCTGATGGCCCGGCTGGCTTTTTAATGGTTCCGCTCTGGAAGTTGGCACCGCGAGACTGCTGGTGATTCGGAGCCCCACCGGCCTCCACAGTGCGCGGCCAGCTCGCCGATCCCCCACGAATGGTGCTCTCTGCAGGACACTCGCAAGTCGTTGGCCCAGCCTCCTTTCGTACCCACCAACAGGCACTGTAACAAAGCAGTACCATTACTATTCTAATAATCTGCAGTGTCTCCGACAAGATGATGGTTAACTTTGAAATGGAAAAAGGTGTTCCCTTACTTAAAGATATCAGTAAAGTTTCACCATATGTTAAAAATAAAAACAGTATCACGGCTGTCACCTGTTACGGGGTAGCGAAAGGATGATAGTCGAAAAAACTCGAAATTGCTTTTATTAAGGAATTCGAATTTATATACGAGGTGCCTTCAAGTAATAAGGCCTCTGATTTTTTTTTCTCCGGACTGGAAAGAGATAGAAACATGCGCATTGCTTTAAAATCAGGCCGCGTTCATTGTCAATACGCCCCAGAGATGGCAGCACCGTACGGCAGATGGAATTTTACCGCCAGCGGCGAGAATGAGAATTTTTTTAAATACTTAAAATGGCGACGTTTTCCTTACTTGAACAGCGTGCAATCATTCGTTTTCTGAATTTGCGTGGTGTGAAACCAATTGAAATTCATCGACAGTTGAAGGAGACATGTGGTGATTGAGTTATGGATGTGTCGAAAGTGCGTTCGTGGGTGCGACAGTTTAATGAAGGCAGAACATCGTGTGACAACAAACCGAAACAACCTCGGGCTCGCACAAGCCGGTCTGACGACATGATCGAGAAAGTGGAGAGAATTGTTTTGGGGGATCGCCTCCAGTGTTGGCATTTCTGTGGGTTCTGTGCACACAATCCTGCATGATGACCTGAAAATGCGAAAAGTGTCATCCATGTGGGTGCCACGAATGCTGACGGACGACCACATGGCTGCCCGTGTGGCATGTTGCCAAGCAATGTTGACGCGCAACGACAGCATGAATGGGACGTTCTTTTCGTCGGTTGTGACAATGGATGAGACGTCGATGCCATTTTTCAATCCAGAAACAAAGCGCCAGTCAGCTCAATGGAAGCACACAGATTCACCGCCACCAAAAAAATTTTGGGTAACTGCCAGTGCTGAAAAAATGATGGTGTCCATGTTCTGGGACAGCGAGGGCGTAATCCTTACCCATTTCGTTCCAAAGGGCACTACGGTAACAGGTGCAACCTACGAAAATGTTTTGAAGAACAAATTCCTTCCTGCACTGCAACAAAAACGTCCGGGAAGGGCTGCGCGTGTGCTGTTTCACCAAGACAACGCACCCGCACATCGAGCTAACGTTACGCAACAGTTTCTTAGTGATAACAACTTTGAAGTGATTCCGCATGCTCCCTACTCACTTGAACAGGCTCCTAGTGACTTTTGGCTTTTTCCAATAATGAAAGACACTCTCCGTGGCCGCACATTCACCTGCCGTGCTGCTATTGCCTCAGCGATTTTCCAGTAGTCAAAACAGACTCCTAAAGAAGCCTTCGCCGCTGCCATGAAATCATGGCGTCAGCGTTGTGAAAAATGTGTACGTCTGCAGGGCGATTACGTCGAGAAGTAACGCCAGTTTCATCGATTTCGGGTGAGTAGTTAATTAGAAAAAAAATCTGGGGCCATAGAACTTCAATGCACCTCGTGCATTGAAGCATTGTTGGCAGAAATAGTATGCACTCAATCCCAAAACTAACTATTCTGTGAGCGTGCACGACAGGCCTCGGCCTGAGAGAATCGGTTATGCGCTCACGCTTCCTATTTATACCGATTAGAATAAACGTAATTTGCTGGAGCTTTGCTTTGGCGGTTTTACTCGAAGTTTTAATGGTCTCGTTTGCAGATACACTTAAAAAATAACACCGACTAGAATCGAAATCGTCAAAATTGTTTCAAATTTGGTCGTATATCTATTCAGTGTAGGCCATATTGCATTAACGCGCGTGGCAAGTGCCCTTCACATCATAAGCAGCGATGAAATGCATCGACTCTGTGAAGGTATAGATGCCACCTGCTATGCGCTCAGCGATGCCAAGGGCTTTGGGGACAAAAATGGGAGCATATCAGGTTAAAGTAGCAGAAAGTGGCCATTCACTAGCCGGGGCGATAGTTATTATGAGAGAGACGTCGATGATGTCCCGTAAGTATCACGTTCGTTCCTCTTTTTAGATGATAAACATTTGTCAAATTTTAAAGGACATTTTCGTCATTTTAGTCGTCACCTACGCTACAATTTGTATCCGCTTTTCGTCTCCCTTGAACCAAATTGAATTCTCTTGAGTTCATATTCTTTATGTTGATATTTAGTACATTCTTTTGCCAAAGAAGAGGAGTAGAAAAATGACCATATTTTCAAATATCAATAATTTCGCTTTTTTTTCAGATCGCTTCGATCAACTGAAATTACATCTGTAACGACCAGGATGATGTGTTAAATCATGTTTCAGATAACCACAACCGTAATTACAGCGACTACCGTCGATCTACCTCCTTCCAGAGCTGCCTCGAGAAAGTAACAACTACACAGTGAAGCGTAATATATTTCAATAAAAAAAAACTATGAAATCTGTAATATTTGCTTTATTCATTGCAGCAAAACCCATTTGTCTATTACATTCCAGTGTGAAGAAAAAACAATCCTGAATTTCAGCAATATTTTCGTCCGTCACCCTTAAATATATAGAGAATACCGGACAACAGCAGCATGCTAAAACGAGCTCATTTTTATTAACTCAATAAAAGTCACATGAAGAGCAGCATACGACTATCGTAATCATGTCACTACAAGACGCATTTTGCTCTACGAATCCAAGGAACAAAAATTTATAAATAAATAAATAATCAAATATAAAGAAAATCACTTCAGAGTCGGGTGCTCGTTGGTTAAATGAAAGAACCATAATCCATTATTATTGGCGTTGGAGTAAAGAATTTCTTGCGTCCAGTCACAAGTTCGGTAAGAAAACGTAAATTAGGAGAAGAAAATAGGGCAAAATACTCACACAGTTCTTGCAATGACTGCTTGTACTAACTGGAAAATCCTACTAGTTCACCCATTGACTGGAATAGCGTGGTACATGGGAGATTTTAGTGTCACTTATAGAACGCCAAATCGTAGTATTCCGCAGTATATATGGTTCCAACAATGATAAACAGTGCTGCACGGTGATTGGCTCAAGGCGAACGAACTAACGGCAGACGTTAAAGTTCCAGACTTCTTCAAACGAATGTAACAACATGACACTTTGATTTTGAAAGACAACTACACACATAACAGTGTACTCTAAACCTGTTTAAACTGACATATGTGGTACTTAAAGATCAAGACGACATAATCGGAGATTGTATACACATTTAGAGATCGTGTGACTCTCGTAAATTTAAGAGGGGTATCTAGAAAGTAAGTTCCGATCAGTCGCGAAATGGAAACGACTATGAAATTCCAATGAAGTTTTGCTCAGGTGTGTTGGGCAGTGTCTCTAGTATGACCGTCGATCGCGTTACGTCGTCTTTTTAGTTCTGACCACACAGGGAGCACATAAAGATACCTAGAACGATAGTGTCTCCCGCCAAGTACGAGGGCCTGGCGAAAAATTTCGCCTGAGCTATGCAACCAACATTACATAACTGTCGTGCGCTTTCTTCTTCAAGACAATTCTCATTGGCATTCTGCAGGGGCAGTGAAGATGCTCCTGCTCCGTTTTCAATTGGAAATGCTTGATTACCCACAGTACAGCCAGTAATTGTCTCCCTCCGAGTTTCATCTCTGCTCACATGAACCGATGGCTATGAAGACAACATTTTGGAGCAGACGACGAGCTGTAGGCCAGATTAGAGACTTGGCGAAAAGCACTGCTATAACGAGGGTATTGGAGAGTTGGTACAATACTACGACAAACGTCTAAGTTGTATCGGCGACTATGGACGTAAGTAACAGGAGGCGTAGCTAACCGTCACGAGTAAAACATTTCTGATTTTTACTGTGGTTTCCATCTCGCGATCAATCGAAACTTACTTTATGGACAACCCTCGTATTCATTCTGAAGTTGGAAACATCACACCACAGAAAGATACTGATAAAATTGCCCGACGTCCTGCATATGCAAAACCTAAAGCACTCTTTTTCTCTCTGCCACGTCTGTCATCCATTCTATGGCCTCTAATGATTTGGAAACCTCATCATATCCATTTTTCCCACAAGAAGATTACCTTGGCTGGGTTGTCTGACTTGAACCATCCAACATAAAAAAATCTATAATACTTTGAGCTGAGTAATTATCTCTTAATATTTCACGTATCAGGCTCAATGTGGTACCATTATCGCGTAAATTTAGCTTCGCCCTTGAATCTTCAGTAGCTTTAGACTTTACATCCTGAAACAATAATACCTTAGCTACATTTTGCAGACACTGAACTCTGCGTTTTAAGGAAACTGCCTAAGTTCTAACTTACTCGTACCGAAATACGAAATTATTGAAATTATTCCATTACTACGACATATTCCGACACTTCACTGCCGAAACACGGATTCATATCACACAAACACAAATGGATGTACTTATACTAAGACTGGTTTCTTTCCTGTGTTGTCTTCTGTTACAGTGCCCGTGGCATCTTTCCTTTGGCGTTGCCTTCCATGCTGTTTTAACCTATATTTCCTCTTATGACTTGATAAGCTCATCTGGACCTCAAAATTGGTCACTCATTATTTTTTCGACCTGTATTACTTTTAATAGGTTCGACTGTGATTTGCAACTCTCGTCTTGCTGTAACATTCGGGAGTCTGGATATATATCTTTGTTGTCGTTTCTGACCTCGCCTATGAAAAGCGCCCTTGCCACACATTTGTCACGAAAGGTTTCCTTATGTCGTGTTCGCATTAATTTGTCTGCGAACGTGTCCGCACAGCTATCTCACCAATGATAAAGCTATGATACAATTTGTTCTGGTAACTCATAGTATAAATCAGTTTAAGTCGTACCCTAGTTCGAGGTTACACAGGGGCTTGACAACAGAAGGATTCCAACATAAAACAAATTATACATCGACAGTATACTGAAACGAGTAAACAAAACGAAAATATAGGAAACACGTTTCGCAAAGGCAGTACATTATAAAAAATCAACCGATGAGGCAGTAAGATATGATAAACTGGCATCGGTACACAAATGGATATGCCACGCCCCATTAGTTGCGGACACTACATTAGCAACAATAGTGAAGTGAGAGAGAGCAGAAACCTTCTTCAGTCACTTAAGAGAAGTGGTTGGAATGGAAAGGATACTTACGCTACGAAGTAGAGCAAGTATTGTGTTACCAAATCTATAATTTATTTAACGTATATACTGAACTGAGAGAGGAGTATTATAATGACTTTACTGTTATGGCTGACGGGCTAACTCCTTCAACAGCAACCTTTTCCAGCTTTACTGTTTTAGAAGTCACTTGTGTATGATTTAAAGCAAGTGATTTTTTCTAAATCCCATTTGAATATATCTAAGCCGCATTACCTAGAGGCGGCTTTTAGTACAAGCTTAAACTGATGTTTTGGTTGGCTAGTGCTTTTTAAGGCTCTCTGTGTTTCAGTTAAGATCCTCCAAAGCTGTAACTAATTTATATAAATCCTGAATCACCTTCATCATGCTGTTTCCCGTCTGTCGGCTGTAAAATAGTTACCCTGCACGTGTGGTGAATCCTATCATGGTTCCTTCGAGTATAATTCCACCCATTTAAGTTTGATCGGTATTACCTGTTAACGGGCCTTTGTGGTCGAGTATTCGTGTTCGTTAAAGAAAACTGTGAATATAATTATATTACTTCATATAGCTTAGCTGTGGTAGATACGATAGCTATTCGGGAAGTAAGGACTGATCGATCGCGAAATAGAAACTACAGTGTAAAACTCACAAAGATTTGCATAGATGTATTGAACAGTAGCTCTAGTATACTCCTCGTTCGGTCATCACGCTCTTTTCAATTCCAAGTGCACAATAAGCACTTAGAGATGCCTAGAAATTACACTACTGGCTATTAAAATTGCTACACCACGAAGATGACGTGCTATAGACGCAAGATTTAACCTACAGGAAGAAGATGCTGTGAAATGCAAATGATTAGCTTTTCTGAGCATTCACACAATGTTGCCGCCGGTAGTGACACCTACAACGTGCAGACATGAGGAAAGTTTCCAACCGATTTCTCATACACAAACAGAAGTTGACCCGTGTTGCCTGCTGAAACGTTTATGTGATGCCTCGTGTAAGAAGGATAAATGCGTACCATCACGTTTCCAACTATCGCAATGGCACTTTATCGTATCGCGTTATTGCTGCTCGCGTTGCTCAAGATCCAATGATTGTTAGCAGAATATGGAATCGGTGGGTTCAGGAGGGTAATACGGAACGCCGCGCTGGATCCCAACGGCCTCGTATCACTAGCAGTCGAAATGACAGGCATCTTATCCGCATGGCTGTAACGGATCGTGCAGCCACGTCTCGATCCCTGAGTCAACAGATGGGGACGTTTGCAATACAACAACCATCTGCACGAACAATTCGACGACGTTTGCAGGAGCATGGACTATTAGCTCGGAGACTACGGCTGCGGTTACCCTTGAAGCTGCATCACAGACAGGAGCGCCTGCGATGGTGCGCTCAACGGCGATCATGGGTGCACGAATCGCTAAACGTCATTTTTTCGGATGAGTCCACGTTCTGTTTACAGTATCATGATGGTGGCATCCATGTTTGGCTACATCGCGGTGAACGCACGTTGGAATCATCTGCATTACTTCTTAGTGTAGCAATTTCAATGGCCAGTAGTGTAGTATCCTCCGCCAAGTGTGAGTGTTTGTGTGAAATTTCGCCTTGTTTCTTGCAGCCTAGACAACATAACTGTCATGCATTTCCTTCTGCATGACAATTCTCGCCCACACACTCTATGGGCTATGAGGAACCTCCTGCAGCGTTTCTGATGGAAACTGCCAGCTACCCACCATTTAGTCGAAAATTAGCTCCTTCTGATTATCATATCTGCTCACATGAAGCTTTGGCTATGAAGACCAACATTTCGGTACAGACAACAAGCTGTAGATCGGCATAGAGATTTGGCAGAAAACATAGGTAGCTGCTTTCGTTAGATGTTGGACAGTTGGTACAATGTTACGACAAATGTCTCAATCAACTCAGCGACTATGGAGAGAAGTAGCTGGAAGTTGTAGCTAACTGTTGCAAATAAAACATTTATGACTTTCACTGTGGTTTTCATTTCGAGACCGGTCTGACCTTACTTTACGAACAGAGCTCGTATGTACCATTATAATTAGTCCCTTTGTGAAGTTGGTAAGTATAATTATTTGATTGGTCTCGACTTCACGTCTGACTCATTGGCACTGCTCCTACTCTAAATTACTTTCGCTCTGCCGCGGAAGACATTTATCACTAGAGCTTAAGCCGTATCTGCAGTGGCTATGGTAGGCAATTTGTACTCGTATGTTTGAATTACCTGTTAACGTGCAAAGCCATAGAGCGATTAACAGTTTGGCAGCACCTGCTTAGTATTTGAATTAATGGATAATTTCATTTTGACCCTCCAAAATGGGACGCCTTTGTTCCTTTTTAATTAACGTCTTATTCTCATGCATTTCCAGGGATCTAGCTTAACTGCGTATTTTCTTATTGTACAAGATTAATTTTTTTGATAATACAATACTGGTCCAGTACGCTTTATTTCGTAGTATCTTTCCATTCCCCCAATCGCTCCCTACTGCTTCATATTCGCTCTCGAAAAGGAATACCGGCTTCTTTGGATATTTATTCCTGCCACATGGCAGTCAGTACTGTGACGTTGAGGCTCCTCTGATGAACTTCGTGGCGTCTACGTGCGACTTCCGACTCATGTACTATGTCGGCTGCCATAACTACATTGATACTTGTGATGTCCCTTTATTTACAACACATGCAATAGCTATCGGTTTCACGACTGTAGTCTATTTTGTTTCAACTTCTAATTTCTTTTGCCGGCCGTTGTGACCGAGCGGTGTTAGGCACTTCAGTTCGGAACCACGAGACCGCTACGGTCGCAGGTTCGAATCCCGCCTCGGGCATGGATGTGTGTGATGTCCTTAGGTTAGTTAGGTTTAAGTAGTTATAATTTCTAGGGAACTGAAGACCTCAGGTGTTAAGTCCCATAGTGCCCATAGCCATTTGAACCGTCTGAATCTAATTTCTTATACTGCGTTCGTAATTTCTGGAAAGTTACGAATTCAGTTTGCAATATTTAGAAATACTTGTAGCCTTGGGAGCATGTCTGATTGCCTGTGGGTTGTCCACTGTTATCTAGGGTGAAGTTACTGCAATTTAGTGACCTTGCTGAGGCTGTACGCGCGCCGCTTTCCGGTTTGTATGTTGACACCCCTGCGTTTGCTCACCTGAACGATTTTCTGCAAGTCCCCATAATGAACAGCAATAAGAGACCTTCGTGGTGTAAGTAACCAGTATTCTTTTATATTTAACATTAACGAAATTTACAGCCATGACAACATGATGGCTTCGGCCAAGAAACCATCCCTCTAATGCGGTCAAAGGCCCATTTAGTGGAAATAATGTGACAGCAATAACTACACCCACGTAACTGGTGAAAACGGAGTGGCGTGTCATGTGCGAGGACGATATCAACGTTTGAAGAATGGGAGAACTCGCCGAATGGCATAATATGACTAAATAATAAATGATTATGATTCAGTAGTTAATTACGTAATGATTAAGGGGTGCATTAAGGCAGAACACGTGAAACCTAGAACGCACTTTAAGGATAAACTGCATCATTCTTTATCACAATGCCCCAGCGACACGATAAGCTGAATCTTTTTAATGCAGTAACGAATATTGGGCACCGTCTTAAGGTGATGGATAGAGAATGAGACAATTGTATAAGTGGCTGAGTTCTATAAGTGACGTTCTTTGTGGTGATATCAAGAAGCTGACTTGTAAGATACTGTTTTTAAGTTTATGAGGTACTCTGATGTATGAGTACTAGCAAAACGATGTGTCTCTCTCAGCTTTTGGTTAATTAAAACAGAGTACGTGTTTGCTAGTATAGATTTATGATATATGCAAACCAATATCTAACTCCTCTACAGCTGAATGCCGATACAGGAGATTGCAAGGAGCTGTTCTTATCCTCAAAAGCATAGTGAACATATTTCGTGATTGTACACTACTGGCCATTATAATTGCTACACCAAGAGGAAATGCAGATGATAAACGAGTATTCATTGGACAAATATATTATACTAGAACTGACATGTGATTACATTGGCACGCAATTTGGGTGCATAGACCCTGAGATTTCAGCACTCAGAATAACCATTCTGGGCGTAATAACGGCCTAGGTATCTCAGGGCATTGAGTCAAACAGAGCTTGAATGGCGTGTACAGGTACAGCTGCCCATGCAGCTTCAACACGATACCATAGTTCATCAAGAGTAGTGACTGGCGTATTGTGACGAGCCAGTTGCTCGGCCACCATTGAAAAGACGTTTTCAATTGGTGGGAGATCTGGAGAATGTGCTGTCCATGGCAGCAGTCGAACATTTTCTGTATCCAGAAAGGCCCATACGGGACCTGCAACATGCGGTCGTGCAGTATCCTCCTGAAATGTAGGGTTTCGCAGCGATCGAATGAAGGGTAGAGCCACGGGTCGTAACACATCTGAAATGTAGCGTGCACTGATCAAAGTGTCGTCAATGCGAACAAGAGGTGACCGAGACGTGTAACAAATAGCACCCCATAATATTACACCTGGTAATACGCCAGCATGGCGAAGACGAATACACGCTTCCAGTGTGCGTTTACCGCGATGTCATTAAACACTAGTGCGACCATCATGATGTTGTAAACAGAACCTGGATTCATTGGAATAAATGACATTTTGCCATTCGTGCACCCAGGTTCGTCGTTGAGTACACCATCGCTGGTGCCCCTGTCTGTGATGCAGCGTCAAGGGTAACCGCAGCCATGGTCTCCGAGATGATAGTCCATGCTACTGCAAACGTCATCGAACTGTTCGTGCAGATGGTTGTTGTATTGCAAACGCCCCCATCTGTTGACTCAGGGATCGAGACGTGGCTGCACGATCCGTTACAGCCATGCGGATAAGATGCCTGTCATCTCGACTGCTAGTGATACGAGACCGTTGGGATTCAGCACGGCGTTCCGTATTACCCTCCTGAACCCACCGACTCCATATTCTGCTAACAGTCGTTGGATCTCGACCAACGCGAGCAGCAATGTCGCGATACCATAAACCGCAAACAAAGTGGGAAACGTGATGGTACGCATTTCTCCTCCTTACAGGAGGCATCACAACAACGTTTCACCAGGCAACGCCAGTCAACTGCTGTTTGTGTATGAGAAATTGGTTGGAAACTTTCCTCATGTCAGCACGTTGTAGGTGTCGCCGCCTTCGCCAACCTTGTGTGAATGGTCTGAAAAGCTAATCATTTGTATATCACAGCATCTTCTTCCTGTCGGTTAAATTTCGCGTCTGAAGCATGTCAGCTTCGTGCTGTAGAAATTTTAATGGCCAGTAGTGTAGATATATACGGTAACCTTCGGGACCTGACCTTAGTTACTTATCCCTACTATCACGTACTGGCACTGCTGCGGCTGCCATGTGAATTCGATAGAAGCGTGAAGAATATTAGTGTTGCATAAACTACTATCAACGAGATATGAAGCAAGGCAGCGTAAATAGTTGAAATAGTACTTCGTGAGAGATGTATGGGAAAAGTGACTATAAAAGTTGTAGTGTAAAAATGTGTCGTCTATCGTGGAGGCTGTTCCCAGTACGGTTACGTACACTTCCAAACAACCCAACAGAGATAACTGCGTCTTCAAAGAGTGACTGTACATTTAGTTCTACCACCTTCCCCTTTAGTCTTGGTCGGCGCAGCACCACCCTGAGTTCGAGGAACGAGCTTCTCCGACGGGAGAAGGTATGTCGTGCTGCGGACGGAATATAGCGAAGCAGAGTAATTTTGAGACACAGTGATCCACTTAATATCTTCCGAGTACAACCAGCTTATTGTGTAACCAACCCGCTAGCCATACTGGTGTTGCTTCGACGAGTGGCAAGACTCCAATAAGTAACTATGCTTCGACGCAACGTAAGCCAGATCAGCTCCGCTTGTCATCTCCGCCAGACAAACAAATTACTTGGGCTGATGGTGCTACAAATGGAAGAGTACAGCGACAGAGTTCAACAGACCTGTGTTGGGTCGGAAAGCCTTCGCCAGGCAGCAACAAGCCACACTTCCCAGGATCCCGAGGTTGGTCGTTACCTCTCCATGGAATCTTGCAGAAGCGACCGCGACCAGCCTTCGTCAGGTTGCCGCCGGCTATAACAGCGGCAGACTCTCTTGTCTGCACGGACACTGCACAGCCCTGCACTGGCCACCGCCACCACCAACGCCGCCAGGAACTGTGCATTGTGGCTACCCTTACCATTGTCACACTCCTGTCTCCGTCACCCCTCTGATCAAACCCACAGCGCCCGGGTGGGAGGGCAGCTACGTCATCCTGCTGCTCAGAAGCTTTGCTCCGCGCCTCTCAACAACGGTCGACAGACTTTGCAGCAAATAATAGCAATAGTAGTAGTAGTAGCAGTAGTAGTAGTAGTAGTACCAGCAGCAGCAATTCGTTTCATCTGTACATCACTTTTAAAAGGATACCGAACATGTCTTGGTATTCTAACATTCTGCGTGGTGTCTGTTTGTTCTAAGTCGTGTCTCAATACCACTTTCGCGCAACGACGCTCTGAGCGTGTTTTTTAGGGAACTGACTAGTTTGAACCTGGGACCTGTTGCTGTTAAGGAGGCCCCAGACCATACATGACATGTAGAGTTCAGAACAGTTCTGTGAGATTAGCAATGACATAATCAAGTAGTGATTTCAGCGTCAGCTCAACTGCACTCCCTGTAAAAGAATCTTAATACTAACTGAATTTAGTGGAAGGGGTTCAAGGCTTTCCTATTTTTAGTTAACTGGTAAAATAACGTCGAAAAAGCAGATAAGTTTACGATCGGAATTTTTATTCTACTCACAAAACATTGTTTATAAATTGCACTGTGGATAAAAGGAAATATTTTAATACAGGATGATAAAAACCAAAGAATACCGTACATGTCTTGGAATTCTAACATTCTGCGTGGTGTCTGTTTGTTCTAAGTCGTGTCTCCCTACCACTTTCGCGCAACGATGCTCTGAGCGTGGTTTTTAGGGAGTTGACTAGTTTGAACCTGGGACCTGTTGCTGTTAAGGAGACGCCAGACTACACATGACATGTAGAGTTCAGAAGAGTTCAGTGAGACTAGCGATGATATAATCAAATACTTAATGATTTCATCGTCAGCTCCACTCCACTCCCTGTAAAGAAATCTAAATACTAACTAAATTTAGTGGAAGGGGTTCCAGGCTTTCCTATTTTCAGTTAGCTGGTAAAGTAACGTCCAAGAAGTAGTTAAGTTTACCATTGGAATTTTTACTCTACTCAAAAAATATTGTTTGTAAACTGCACTATGGATAAATGGAAATATTTTAATACAGGATGATAAAAACCAACTGCGTTCAATAAAAATGTGAACGAATATTCCGTGAATGGGTTTCCAAGTTCTTTTATGGATCGAAGGATGACCTATGCCATATGACATCTGTAATCTAGGTTTAAGTTCAGTTTCATAAAAGAGAAAAGTATCAAAATGGCCTACAGTGACCCTCAATTATCTTTAATTACTTACTTAACATGTTGTAAACTACAGTGGCTGATGTGGCTTCTCAATAATTATATAACAGAAAAATCATCGCATTTCAGGTTTTAACTTCAAGTAGCAAATGTGAATACCACGAAGTTTAATTGACGATCGACACTAGTATTATGTAAAATGGGGATGCATCAGATGAGACTTTTGCTGTTCTGAGTGAAGCCTTATGCGCTCTTATGCGGCATCATGTGCGTTCATTACCTAGTCGGTGGATAGTCAGCGTCAGGGGGCGGCGGACGGCGCAGCTCCACACACCTCGCTGCCTCAGTAGCAATGCTCTCGAACTTCTCCTTACTACAATTTACCGAAGTTGGTTCAAGGAAAACGTATCTGGCTGTGTTTTCAATTGACCATTCACCGTCTCAATGTTAACGTTAAGCTTCGCCTACAAAAGTTCTGTCTATGCAATGAGAAACGTTTTTTTTTTCGTGGTGGGGCAATGTTTTTTAATGTTTGCCACATAACACAGACCCGTATAGTCTCACGCTAAAACTTGCAGCTGGTGTGGCCCTTTTAGTGTTGTCGTAAGATCTATACTGTTCTTCTGGAGGGCTCTATCTTTTAACATGGGCTGGGGGATGGACCTCCTGGCAGTTGGCCGGCAATGTGGGTGTCCCTTATCGTAGAGCCTTCTAGCCTACAGGGCTCTGCTCTCGGCTTCTGTTCTCGTTTCTCCCCTCGGAACTGCGTCTGTTTCATGGTGGGCAGGTATGTCATGCATTTAGGCGTTCTTGTGTTAGTCTGTGGTATTCCATTTACGGAAACCACAGAAAACCAAATCACGATGGTCGCAGGAAGATTTGAGCCTCCACCCTCACGAATACAAGGCCATTCTGTTTGAAACAGTGTAGCCGCATTCGATACTGAGCATTTATATCACAAAATGTGCGTGACCCGTGATTTATTTTCAAAGAATGTTCTTAAAAATTAATTTTATTTACTAATTATTCATCAAGAGCATTAACACATTTAATCACACAATGTAAGCATGGAAGTAGTTGCCAGGGAGTAACTGACGAAATCATAACCAAATTCCTTTTAACAAATGGGAAATTTATTCACTTTAATAGTGCCTAAAAGCATTTTTAAATGGTCGAACGCCTTTATTTATCTGAAAAGCATGCATTTCAGTTTAAGAAGATGACAGCTGGCACACATATTTCATTTCCAGCGATAACTGCTAGCCATTCTTTTGGACCCACTATGCCTAACCTATGCAAAATATCGATTACTAGAATGTAGTCTATCATTCGAATTAAACGCAGCATTACAAACGCTTATCACGATCAAAATAAAAGGAACATTTTCCAATAGAGACTTTAGCCTATATAAAACCAGATGAACATTTCATTACTACAAGTATGTATCTTAACATCAAGTGAAGGTCTGACAACGTACAACGCTGAATACTGCGATGTATGTGCGTTATTAATTTGTACCATAAGTGATATTTTACCTAAAGTACTAACGTAATTTTTCAAATTATTTGTTAAGTTATATTAACATTTCGTATGGTACTTGCAAATGTGTCATGAGCAATCCGATCTCACATTTTGCATCAGCCACGTTATAAGTTTGAGCGCTGACATCTATCTTCAAAAAATGTGTCATTTATTCCAAATTTATCTTCCGCGCCCAACTATGTGGATAACGTTAGAACCCAACATGGAAGTCCAGTATGAACGGACAACGTTACTAATGTGAACGGTAAAGAAAACATCGTCACAGTGTGACATGATGGAGCGTAAGAGGGGAGGGGGGGAGGAGTAGGAACTCGTCGACGCAGAGTATCCACTACATACTCCACAAAGGTGAAGTACATCAACAATGATTTGAAACGTATACCTTCAACGCTAGACTTCACCACGAACCGAGTGAATACATCGAACGTCGGACCGCCGCAAACATTGTCGAAACACTGCTTACAATGACACTGTGCATAACTTGTTTAAGACTTCTTTGTATGACATACTGAAGCCACTGGATCAAGTTAGAGATAGCTGTACCGACCAGCCTGGTTGCTAAATGTTTTGCAATCATTCTCCTGATTCTTTTGATGCAGCCCCGCAACAATCTCCGAGCATCCTACGTCACCAGTTGTTTGTTAAATCTATTCCAGTCTGTATCTTCCTTCTAGAACTACCTCTGGTACCAAGGAAGTTAGTCACTGATGTCTTAACGCATAGCCAATCATCCTGCTCCTTCTCTTCGTCAGTGTTTTCGGAATGTAGCTTTCTGTGCCGTGTCTGAGGAGAACTGCCTCATTCCTTATCCCGTCAAACCCGCCCACATGTTGCGAAAATTGTTACGAGTACGCTGTCGAAATTTCACTGGAAATCCTTTATATATTCTGCATTGGGTCCCGATATTTCTCCATGCCATTTTCATGTTCTTGGACACCTGAAGAAATACCATGGTGGCCATTGATTCGCTTCGGAAGAAGAGGTGCAAGGATGGGAACAATCATGATCATGTAATCAACCGCAAATATTTTGCCACGAAACCATCGACCGTCTTACACCACAGTCGAATAAATATATTAACACTTAAGATGACTATTTCTGAAATAGTAACTTACCTTATTTTACTTCATTCTTGGTTTGATTTGACTGCCCTTTACAAAAGACATATTTAGATCTTTAGACCTAAGCATGACCTCATTCATTTTGAATGGATTTTTCCTTTTTTTTCACTGGTGATGCCATTGTGTCACTAACTATACCATGTTTTACGGAACATGCAAATTAATTAAGACTCTATATCTGATTATGTCTAGGAAATAGGCACCGTCCAAATATTTGTTTGGTACACACTGGCTAATATTACAATTCCCTTCGATATTCTATAGTTTACCTTTGTGATTTATCTTAGTTTACCCCGAAATCGATTACTATTTTAATGACAGTTAAATTAAATAAACCCTTGAAATATTTAATATTAATCCGATTTCTCATATGTCAATCACCATCGAGTGAAGTGCCACGTAGAATGCCACTTTGTTTGCAGCTGTAAAAATTTTTCCCATATTTGTTATTAATCTCCAAAGTAAATATTAAATTGCGCTCTTTATTTGTCTGGGCTTGTCAGCCACACCCATCTTCGCTCTGGGCTCACCTGCTGCTGGTTGGGGTTGAAGACTATTTCGTCTGGTCTCAGGCTATAGTGGCGACCATCATATGACACATTACCAAGAAGCACCCAAAATCATCAGCTTGAGAAATTCTGTAAAACGGGACCCAAATGTTTCAACATTCTGCCAGGAATACGACAGATGAGCTATTTATGTCTCCCTTGTTACCGTAGGCTGCTTGTTGTCATCAGTGGACAGAATTTCTTAGTCTAAAAGTGGCCTGGTGTGAAGATTAAAGATATTTCTATGTTATATTAAAATTTGTGTCACGAATACCTAGATTTCTCTCATTATTAACTAAGTTAACATCCTTTTTTTAACCAGTGTTTGTTCGAATTTAACCGAGAAGCACTTTACTGAAATAGGTGCCCCATTGCAGATGCTGAGAGAAGCACTTTGTTGAAGATAATTCACGAGTGTTCTAACTGGTCAACAATCATATATTACTGCAAGGCAGGCCAAGTTAATAAATCGCCAACATGACATTTTGAAAGCTAGTTGAGCGTCCTTGAAGTTCTCTGGAGCTTCCAGACGGAAGGTTACAACATGGAAAGGGGGACCGTTGCAGGGCTGGTCGATAGCAAACTACTCCCAGAGAGTGTACTGTTTCTTTTATTGCCGCGACGTTGTATTGGGATATTGAGTATTGCTTGGGCAGTAGCAGGTTACCTCCAGTACCAGCTGATTTCAGGCAGATCATTAATAGTACAATAATATGGTGGCGAAAGTTGTTGAAACTCAAAAAAGGACACAGAAAGACCCAGAAGGCCGTTCCGACGCATCAAGAGGAGATAAGGGAGCTGTCGGTTGAGGAAAGGAGTAGCCCTAGTAATGCCTCCACCCCCCACCCTTCCCCCCACAGCTGTTACCTCTCTTGGGCTCCATCTTGAATGGAGCAAGAGCTGTACACAGCTACACGCTGCCGCAGTCAGTCGATCAACAGTAAGCGGCGGGAAACTGCTTTTGCGTTTGATGTCTTAACAAAATTTGGTCTGAATTCACTGGAGAGGCTCTGAAATTTGTGTAAGTCCGGACACTCAAGACGAATGTAGCATGCTAATGAAGCATTCTGATGAGGCTTTGAGCTACAACTGTATTACAGCAAGTAAGTGAAGGATTAAGCTATCGAAGCCGTAAGTGGTCTCTCTCTTAGGACCACCATAGACTCCAATTTGAATAACATTTATACCGTCTAGTTGGCAGCCCACGTTCCACAATATTAGTTCTGTTGGTAATCGTATCTAAAATATCAAGTAAGTAATTTGCAATATTCTACTTATGATCGTCTCAAACAGATGAATGTTTATGTCGAATACCAATTTCTGTGACATTTATTCCCTTTCCAAATGTTGCCATTTCTTTCGTCTAAATTGTTGGGAGACGCACCTACCGTTACTATCTTCCACAAGGAGCAATCCACCAACTACACGACATTAAAAACTATAATGATTCAAAGGATCGCATGAATGTTTCGACTCGTCAAGAAAGTGGATTCCAGCAGTTACGAAATAATTGTTTCCTCTGAAAAACTGCATTAATACATATCATATGAAAACTTCCGTGATGTGAAAAGAAAAGAAAATTTAACAATACTCACTTCCTTCGCTAAACGAAAGAAAAGGAAATATCTCAGGCCAATATGTTTTGGTTGTCTGTTGTAACTGTTCAGTGACCCTCTATCATGAAAGTTTAATAACATTCTTAGCCCGAAGGGTGTAGACATTAATGTAATCGGACTCCGATATTGACAAATATACGTTCTTTTCCTGTTAAGAGAATGATTAACGAAAGATTACATATGAAGATGGAATAGTTTGGTCGTCGGGAATTCCGGCTCCACTCCTCTGATGAAGGCTACTAAAAATCAAAAACAAGTAATCTTAAAATAATTTTTCAGATAAGGTATGTCATCTGATAACATGAAATTAAATACGGTTAAGCAGTTAATATTTAACTTATTATATCGTAAGCAGGCAATAAAAAGAACCTATATGTTCCTTCTGCCCGGAGCAAACAGAGAAATATACGTGAGTACATAAAAGACAACTGAAGCTAAAACTTAAACTTCACACATAAAATAAAGTAGCATATGGTTAGCGTCCCAGGCTCGTCTTTTTAGTAAGATACATTGGTATTTATACATCTAATGGTTAAACATTAATAGTCTTTAGTACTGAATACCATTTATAAAAGAGATATTATTATATATTTCTGTTGTGATTAAAAAGCAATTCAACATCGTCCGCTTGAATGCGAGACTGGTTCAAATGGCTCTGGGCAGTATGGGACTTAACATTTGAGGTAATCAGTCCTTTAGAACTTAGAACTACTTAAACCTAACTAACCTAAGGACATCACACACATCAATGCCCGAGGCAGGTTCGAACCTGCGACCGTAGCAGTCGCGCGGTTCCTGACTGAAGCGCCTAGAGCTCCTCGGCCACCGCGGCTGGCGAATGCGAGAAGTTATGAGCATTGAGAGCACTCACTTCCAGCATTCAGTCCCATAGCTAGGTTTTGTTTACTGCTAGGCTGCCATACACACTTTAAATGGTAGATACTTTTAAGTATTTTATTGCATGTTAGGGTTTGGAATAAAATAACCATACATGGGCTAATACTGTAAGTTTTGCCTCCTCATTTAAGCATGGAAGACGGACCCTGAAACCGAATGGAGAACCTAAAATTTCATGTTAAAATAAGACCTTCAATAAGCTTACGTACAATAAGTAGTTTTGTGATTAACGAACATAAACGAATTTCTCAAATTTTTATGATTCTTTTTCTCACAAATTTATTTTTCTTGATTCTTTTATGTTTATGATGGATGCATACTTTTTGCTTAGTATTTCATCGTCTGCTAACCACCATTAGAAAGAGTTCATTTTAAATGAAATTCTTGAGTCACATGCAGCATTCTGTAATTAACATGAATTAATGAAAGTGACATTAAAGCTCACCTGGAATGTAATTTACAAAATTTAACAAGAAAATATCGTTGACATGCATGCATGAAATCTGGTGCGGTAAGGTTCGATGGTCCGGCGACGGAACAGGAAGTTGGTCGTTGACTCCATTACCCAAGACGAATTGGCGGGAATACTGATGACGAAGCTGGTGGAACAACCAGAATTAACATGTAGACATCGAATGAGCAGTTTCAGTGCAAAATAATAAAAACCAATTCTTGGGTATACTGAGACAATGCTTTGTTGAAGAATTATGTTATAATAACGACTTGTTTTGTAGAAAACATTAATGTGATCCACGCGTATTGGGGGCTTGTGTCTAACTTTTCTTTTCAGTCTGTAAGACCTCTTATGGGGAATGACCTAAAGCATTATTTCAAAGTTTTGTAGCCTGAATTAGTTCGTTAGTTACCGTTCAGTTCACAGACCACTGCAATCATTGAATAAGCATCCCTGTACATTTGTATCTTGTTACTGCACAGTGTCAGTTGAAACGGTTTAAAGTTCAACAGTTACGCCCATAGAATTACACGACTCGACGATTAGATGTACTACAGTTGTCGTTATTGCGCTCCACCATAACATTCGCTGTATTATAACTGCAGCTATCGCATCGGGGTCCCACAATTCGTGCATACTTTTCACCCGGTCTTGACTGTCCATAGATTGACAACCGCAGCACCATACCTCTAGATTGGGTGGGTTTAGTGTACTATCACTTTGTGCCTCTTACTTTCACGTCGGTAATTTTTACATTTACTCCCTCTTGAGAAAGAACATAGTCTTTTTTCTGTCCCGAAGATCGTAAGTTCTTGCTTACAAGTGGTTCAAGTAACATTTGTAACTCTTACAATATTCACTTACGTACAAAGCTTTTCATAATTCTTATCTGCGTGGCCATTTTGGGCTGCATATTTAACATGTTAGCCCGACAGTTCCAAAGAAAATTATTCTTTTTGATCGATTAAACACATAAACTGATATTGAGGCTGTCATCGTCTCACTTATGATAAAATAAATCGCTGCATGAGCCTAGACTAGACCGTACATGAATGACAAAAAAAACACTACATACACGACAGGAGATGCACGTGAGAGCGGAAGAAGGAATGCCTGATTAAATTGTATATAAACATTCCACAGATAATTCAAAATAAGGCAGACGATTTTCATCGCACATGTTACTAAATAACTATTAATTTTTGTTAATTTTTGTAGTATTTCAATATTATGAAACTGCTTCATCACATGAGATTTGGTTTGGCAGATCAGAGCTATGGGTTAAAGTATTTACTGAACGGAGTGGGCGATATTCCTAAAGGGTAACTGTTGTCAGTAAGGAACTGAAAACTTTTCACAATACAATTATGGAATCCTGCAGGGATGGTGGAGAAGTGATTGGTTGCGACAGAATAAACGTCTAATGGTTGACTACACTTTAGTAAATACATGCAGTACTGTACATAGGAACTTAACATATTGTAGTGGTGTTTCTTTCTTTAATCTTCTCCATGAATTCTTACTCTTCCACAGTCCTGTGTATCTATCTCCAACAAAACATTCCAAAAACGAAATGGCAGGTGTCTACCGAAACAACCGAGAAACTGATACAGTATATATATATATATATATGAGTGTCTTAGATCGGCGAAGGAGAAAAGAGACCCAGTTGCAATGTCGGGAATATACCGTATACCATGCACATGCGGAAAAGTTTATGTCGGAATGACTGGACGATCCATCAACACCAGGATCAAACAGCATAAGCGACATTGCAGGTTGGGGCAGGTGGAGAGATCGGCCGTGGCAGAGCACGCACTGAATGAGACCGACCAAATAGTAAAATTCGCCGACACGGAAGTTCTGGCTGTAGAGAAGCATTATCACACGCGCTTGTTCAGAGAAGCTGTAGAAATACAAAAACACGCGAACAGTTTGAAAAAGAAAGAGGAAAACCTTAAGGTAACCGGATCCTGGCTTCCCGTGCTGCAGCGAACGACCGTCGCAGGTAGCAAGAGGAGGACCGCACCGGAAATGACCGCGGAGAAGCCCTCGGACGTTGGCGCGCCAGACACATATAGTCAGCGCCCGCGAGCTCGGCTCCAGTTCACCACCGGCAATGTAGGGTGAAGCTTTGACAATGCCAGCCACTCGTGCTGGCGAAATGTCAGAAAAATCATTAGATGAACGTCGGCCGAAGAACCCGAGACAGAAGCCAGTAGGCAGTTTGTCAACAAGTGGCCACGAAAGCCTTAACAATTTTGTATGATGTAACTTACCAAACGAAATCGTTGACATGTCGATAGACACACAAACACACACACAAAATTCAAGCTTTCGCAACCAACGGTTGCTTCATCAGGAAAGAGGGAAAGAGAGGGAAAGACTAAAGGATGTGAGTTTTAAGGGAGAGAGTAAGGAGTCATTCCAATCCCGAGAGCGGAAAGACTTACCTTAGGGGGAAAAAAGGACAGGTATACACTCGCACACACACACACATATCCATCCGCACATATACAGACATATATATATATATATATATATATATATATACTTATGTGTACTGTATACTTCGGTAGATGAATGGTGAACAAAGACGCTTTCTGAACTTAACAGAATGTGTCGCTGTACAGATTGTTTTAAAAACTCCTGAACACTGTATACGAGATATAAACGTACATAATAAGTCAATAAGCGATGAACGTTTCAAGTGGGGTGTGTTGTACTCTGTGCATAATTCAACATTCTGTAATGCACAAATTGCAGTCCGCTGCAGAATGTAACTATGGAGTGTAACTGTTGTAAATAAATCTCACGCGTCCATGGAAACAGTAATACTAAGGAGAATTTAAAGCAATACGTTTTAGAACAATTAAGAGAATGCACAGATCTTTCCCATTTGTAATAGCTGCACGTAGGCGCATGTTTCCCACGGATAGTGTCTCTCTTTCACCAATAGCGAATGGGCAGCCTTGCAGTGATTGGTCGGCGCTTGCAGTCTAATGGCGGATGTCACAACTTGCGCGATTTCCCACATATCACAAAAAAACTCGTAGATGTGCCTGATACAAGGACTGCACACGTACATAAATAAGAAAACTCTCCAAAAGACACTCGAAAACAAATGCAATAACAGCTACGTTAAAACGAAAAGGAAAGATGGTGTGAACAGTAATGACTACTGTGAATGATTACCAGCAATCGTTACAGAAACTACATTCATTTAAGATAAGAAAGTATTTGAAATTACAACTGAAACCTTGTAAAATATTTGGAGTCTTTTATAAGAGAAGAACGTTTACAGTTATCTGTGTATGGTCGTTGCCATGTGATGTCATAGGTGGATCGTTAGTACTCGTGGTGTGATTAAGGTATGAGTAGTTCTATCAGTTGCCAAGTTGCCATATTTGTGTCCTCTTGTTTGGTACAGGATTTCCCAGGCAGTGATAGCATTCTTCGTGGTGTTTCTTTGGCCACAAGATCGACGATCGTAGCTATGCCTATATATATAACGAGAGCGTTACTTGCGCCACACTTCTTGAGAGATTTAAAAATAATACCTTGTCTCCCTTTAGACCACGACAGTTTCATCCACTGACACACTTGTTTGACTGTAGGTCTTTTTAAAGACGCCGTTTTAAAGCTAGCTTCGAGGTAAATTAATATTATACTTCATCCATCATCTTTTTGCTCCATTCCTCTGTCATACACAATTTAAGTGGTTTATTTATCGAGGCATCAAGAGGTCGCAATTGTAAGCAAGTCCTCCTGGAATAGCCGACCAGTGTGGCCGAGCGGTTCTAGGCGCTACAGTAGGGAACCGCACGACCGCTACGGTCGCAGGTTCAAATCCTGCCTCGGGCATGGATGTGTGTGATGTCGCTATGTTAGTTCGGTTTAAGTAGTTCTAAGTTCTAGGGGACTGATGACCTCAGATGATAAGTCCCATAGTGCTCAGAGCCATTTGAACCTCCTGGAATAACAGGTCTGTCTCAATTATTCATCCACAGATTGTTCTTCAAATGACTACTATACTATTCTAGCGAAAGAAGAGAACTCTCATTCAGTTTGAGTAAAGCACATTTCCCTCTTCCACTCCCCGTTAATCCATAATTCCGTATCAGCCTTGTCAGTCCAAAGCTTGTCATGTACGTGAATAACAATACCAGGCGGTATTTTGGAAGCTTTCAATGCTGTTTTATGCTTGAAAATGGTTATTGGATTAAGTTTAGTAGCGTCAGCACAAAGTGAAGGGAGACACTGTAGTTCATTTTTTTCATGTCCCTTTGTTTTTATTGTTACGGATTTAGCACCTATCATGGCAACAGTTCTATTACTCGGCACATCAAATGACAGCGCAGTTTCGTCCATATTCGCTATTTAGGTTAGTTCCACACTGGGTTTCTTAAGATGACGATTAATATAGCGATGGACGGATAATATTTTCTCTATACACTCTTGCGGCATTTTCTGAGACATTGTGGGATTGTTCGCATGTCACTTCATATACCTGTTGCACCAACCAGCTCCGCTGTTAAGTTCCACTGTAGCGCTAGCTTACGAGTGTATATGTCAATAATTTTTGTATTAATTCCATTGGCATTTTGATAGTGTCCTTAAATCGATTTCAATACGGCATCATCTAATTTTGGCAATTTGACGTTCAGTCCTCTATTGGCACGTTTGGTCTTCCTCATTCATTTCTGTTCTCCATTACTAGCCCACCATTATGAATGGTTTTTCTGTAGGTGGAGGACCGAAATGCCACTCAGCTGCTCTTCTATTTTCGTGTTCGTGTACAAGTACTATTGCTTTCAATTTATAGCCCCCATCATATGAATGACTTTTATTTCTTTCCATTACGAAACTAGCTAAAAAAATATCCTACTCTTACCGGCAACACAGATCACTTTCAGTTCAAGTTCACTGTGACTATAGACTAATGTGACACATCAAAGGCTAGACATTCATCTGGGTTTGTTATGGCGGGGCTTGAGGGAGACAGCGGTAGCAAACTAGTGATTCTCTGCAACTCATGTTCGTCATACGATGCACTGCTGCTTCCAGTCGAATCAATATTACCAGATAGAGATAGGCTTCCTGCGGCATCCGGTACAGGACCATTTTTAAGACATATTAAATCATGCAATGGACGTCTTTATATTAACTTCGAGTATAAGGAGCTCCGGAATTTGGAGGCAATTTTTCGAGTATAAAAGTGCGTCTTATAATCTGTAAAATACGGTAATAAGATTTAAGTACCAATATTAATAAAGTGAAACATATTCACATTTCATACAACAGAACAAAAGATTTCATATTGTAAATAATCAAAGACATATATACAGAGTAAAAGGATGCAAAAGGAAAGAATGTAGAATAAAATAACGTATCGCAGCTACCAACAACGGTTTCACATGCCGCCACTTCATGAGACACTGAGGAGAAGTTTTGAATTTATTCCTTCCCATACAGTATCTTATGCTCAGCCACTTTACATCCTCTCTCTTTATCTGATAAATAATTGTAGTATTAATTTATTTCGCCTTCAGTATCGGAATAGTCTGCTCCGTGTAAACCATCACCGCAGAGACGTTCGTTACGAATTTCTGCTTTGAACACGGATGCTGTGACGAAGAGAATTTTGTTTCCCCTACAGCATCATTCTTATAGGTGTCCAGGACACACCAGAGATTTGCAAGCGGATAAGTGAGTAACAAATTCATAGTCACTGTGGAACCGAAAGCACATAAGCTAATTGCCATGTACGCTGGCTTTAAAATTGTGGCGCTTGAGTGTCAATAGGAAAATAAGAACTCACCGAAGTAACAGTCTCAACAAGAGCTTCACCGACAGTGCGTACATAAAAGTGCATATCCAAGAGCTCTTCTGGAAACAGGATCGTGCGTTTCCATGTTACAGGTGTGACGCAGCGAGGTATTTTGGTACTGCCAGTAGTTCTGTGTGCACGGGTCTCTGATTAGTCGATTCGATTCACCTACCGAAAGGCTGTTCAGAGAGGTGCTCCACCCCACGGCCGGGCACTCGTTCGTACAGCGCCGGTAAACAGCAATTACGCGCCAGCCACACATTTGTTTGGTTCGCCAACTCCAATTAGCGTCCCCTAGAGCCAGGGATCGCGCTGCGAACACAAAAGGCCGTCAAGTGAGCACGGTTTCTCCGCTTTTAGCTGCGAATGGAGCCTCTGGCTGACTTCATTAAGGACAATCAACTTCCGCCGTTTGCTCTTGCTCATTTGGTGCGAACAGAGAGAGCAGTCCGTTACTCAGCGTTGAGGTCCTGTGTACAACATATGATGCAGGTGCAATATGCCATCTTGAAAGTCTGGATGACGGGATTTTTTGGGCAGTATATCACATTTCATTTAGTACTGAAGCATACATGACAGCATTCAGCTATATGACAAATGCTGTTTGGTTCTATTTGTCGAGGAATAGTGGTGAAAACTGGGCAAGACATACTCCTTTACAGAAGGACTGGCTTTCTATTCAAATTATTGAGCTCCATATTTCACCAAAAATCTCGATACAGTCCACAACCACAAAGTACAGCCACAATTAATATGGTTAAATTAATGTTAACATTCACTCCGACCATTAAAAAAAATGCATTTCTCCACTGCTAAGAGCTCTATTAACTCTTAACATAATTTTCAACAGATATAACTATTTTACAATGGCCGTGGTGGTCTAGCAAGTGGATTACTAGGTTTCTAGATCCCGGGATCAGTTTTCTATAATGGTAGGGATTTATGCTCGTTCCATTCTTTCATGGACGGCTCAAGGGCCCCTCAGTCTGCTATCGGCCGGGACTATGGCCCTGCCGCCCTGTCCGTAGGAAGACAAGTCACCGGCTTGCGCCACAGATTTACTCTGTTACTGTCTTGTGGCGTTTAAAATAGCCTATATTTTACAATGGATCTGGGACAGTATACTGTTGCTACAGTACTTTTCACAGAAGTAAGGTATAAGGATGGTACTGTGGGTTTTGCGGTGTGGATGCTGCATCCATTGTTCAATAGATGAAGAGTTTCCCCATGTGAAAGTTTCCTCTTCATGCTACAGGTAAACATGTTCAAAGAAGCCAGTCTCCATACTTTGCTGCTGGGGCATGAAGCGACATCTCCATAGTGCTATTCCTTCTACACAAATGGGCACAAAAACGCTAAAATCGAATTCTGTTCCTTTATTTAAAAAAATGATCATTGAACATCTAGTTACCTCGATTATTTGAAGACATACATTAATGTCAGCGTATGTACAGAGTGAGATCCCTAAGACGTACCACCCAAAATTTGTACTGAACCAGTAAATACATTGAACAGCAGAAGAAACTTGTTCAGTTTCCTGATATCGTGTAACACAGAACGCGAGCAAGCAGAAGTGACGCAGCACGACTTAACATGGACTGGACTCATGTCTGAAGTAGTGCTGGATGGAACTGACACCATGAATCCTGCAGTGCTGTCCACAAATCAGTAAGATTAGAGGGGGTTGAGATCTTTTTATGAACAATACGTTGCAAGGGATCCCAGATATGCTCAATAAAGTTCATGTTTGGGGAGTTTGGTGACCAGCGGACGTGTTTAAACTCAGAAAAGTCGGGTGTCGCATTGTCCTGCTGGAATTGTCTAAGTCCTGCGGAATGCACAATGGACATGAAAGGATGAAGGTGATCAGGCAGGATTCTTACGTACGTGTCACGCGTTAGAGTCGTATCTGGACGTATCAGGGGCGCCATATCACTCTAACTGCACACGCGCCACACCCTTACAGAAACCTTAAGAGTCCCCTGCTGATATGCGGGATCCATATTCATTTGTCTCCATACCCGTACACGTCAAACCACTGTATACAATTTGAAAAGAGACTTGTCCGACGAAGCAACATGTTTCCAGTCATCAACAGTCCAATATGGGCGTTGACGTGCCCATGCGAGGCGTAAAGTTTTGTATCGTGCAGTCATCAACGTTACGCAAGTGGGCCTTCGGCTCCGAAAGCCTATTTAGATGATGTTTCGTTGAATGGTTGCACGCTGATGCTTTTTGATGGCCCAGCATTGAACTCCGGGGTTGCACTTCTGCCACGTTGAACGAATCTCTTCAGTCGGTCCCGTTGTTCCAGCATCTTTTTCCAGCCGCATCGATGCCGAAGTTGACGCTTTACTGGATTCCTGATATACACGGTACACTCATGAAGTGGTCGCACTGGAAAATCCCTACTTCATCGTTACCCGAGATGCTGTGTTCCATCGCTACTGCACCGACTATAACACCACGTTCAAACTCATTTAGATCTTAATAACCTGCCATTGTAGAAGCAGTAACCGATCTGACAACTGCACCAGACACAATACCAGTTTCTTTGTCGCTTCAGTGTACATTAAGAAGCTGTTTTCTTTCAGTTATTTTCCGGTCACTTTTCTGAATCGAATTCAGACTCAGTGAACTGCGGTTAACAATCATTTTTTCTTAATTTTTAGTTCATTTTCGTCTGCCATCTACGATGTACTGTCAGTAACTGTCTTTAAGTTATAGTGGACAATGCGGCGAATTTTGTGACACCTGCAAGCAATGTTTGACGTATATAGATGCCAAGCTGTGAGACAGGATTTTTTCAGTGAAGCTAAAAACGGTTAACTCGAATGAAATCAAGCGATGCTGAAGGAATTGGATTACTGTATGAGACACTAAAAGTAGTTGAGGCGTTATCCTATTTGGGCAGCCAAATAATTAATGGTGGTCGAAGTATGGTGGAAGTAAAATGCAAAAAAAATGGTTCAAATGGCTCTGAGCACTATGCGACTTAACTTCTGAGGTCATCAGTCGCCTATAACTTAGAACTAATTAAACCTAACTAACCTAAGGACATCACATACATCCATGCCCGAGGCAGGATTCGAACCTGCGACCGTGGCGGTCACGCGGTTCCAGACTGAAGCGCCTTTAACCGCACGGCAACATCGGCCGGCAGTAAAATTCAGACAGGATACAGAAAGATAGGTATTTCTGAAAAACGGTAACGAACCGTAACTCTGGATCGATTAGTGTGTCGCCTCTTTCTTGTGGCCGCTCTTTGCCGCGGTACGATTGCTTGCGATCGCCTATTTAGGGGCGCGCGGAACAATTCGGAGAGTGTCAGCGTAGCGGCGAGACGCGGTGGTAGTTACACGTAATGTTGTAATATCTGCTTGAAGACACGATTAATTCCGCGTCTTCGAATACCGGCCTTTTACGTCGTTTTTCAATATGTTTTATACACTCCTGGAAATGGAAAAAAGAACACATTGACACCGGTGTGTCAGACCCACCATACTTGCTCCGGACACTGCGAGAGGGCTGTACAAGCAATGATCACATGCACGGCACAGCGGACACACCAGGAACCGCGGTGTTGGCCGTCGAATGGCGCTAGCTGCGCAGCATTTGTGCACCGCCGCCGTCAGTGTCAGCCAGTTTGCCGTGGCATACGGAGCTCCATCGCAGTCTTTAACACTGGTAGCATGCCGCGACAGCGTGGACGTGAACCGTATGTGCAGTTGACGGACTTTGAGCGAGGGCGTATAGTGGGCATGCGGGAGGCCGGGTGGACGTACCGCCGAATTGCTCAACACGTGGGGCGTGAGGTCTCCACAGTACATCGATGTTGTCGCCAGTGGTCGGCGGAAGGTGCACGTGCCCGTCGACCTGGGACCGGACCGCAGCGACGCACGGATGCACGCCAAGACCGTAGGATCCTACGCAGTGCCGTAGGGGACCGCACCGCCACTTCCCAGCAAATTAGGGACACTGTTGCTCCTGGGGTATCGGCGAGGACCATTCGCAACCGTCTCCATGAAGCTGGGCTACGGTCCCGCACACCGTTAGGCCGTCTTCCGCTCACGACCCAACAACGTGCAGCCCGCCTCCAGTGGTGTCGCAACAGGCGTGAATGGAGGGACGAATGGAGACGTGTCGTCTTCAGCGATGAGAGTCGCTTCTGCCTTGGTGCCAATGATGGTCGTATGCGTGTTTGGCGCCGTGCAGGTGAGCGCCACAATCAGGACTGCATACGACCGAGGCACACAGGGCCAACACCCGGCATCATGGTGTGGGGAGCGATCTCCTACACTGGCCGTACACCACTGGTGATCGTCGAGGGGACACTGAATAGTGCACGGTACATCCAAACCGTCATCGAACCCATCGTTCTACCAGTCCTAGACCGGCAAGGGAACTTGCTGTTCCAACAGGACCATGCACGTAGGCATGTATCCCGTGCCACCCAACGTGCTCTAGAAGGTGTACGTCATCTAACCTGGCCAGCAAGATCTCCGGATCTGTCCCCCATTGAGCATGTTTGGGACTGGATGAAGCGTCGTCTCACGCGGTCTGCACGTCCAGCACGAACGCTGGTCCAACTGAGGCGCCAGGTGGAAATGGCATGGCAAGCCGTTCCACAGGACTACATCCAGCATCTCTACGATCGTCTCCATGGGAGAATAGCAGCCTGCATTGCTGCGAAAGGTGGATATACACTATACTAGTGCCGACATTGTGCATGCTCTGTTGCCTGTGTCTATGTGCCTGTGGTTCTGTCAGTGTGATCATGTGATGTATCTGACCCCAGGAATGTGTCAACAAAGTTTCCCCTTCCTGGGATAATGAATTCACGGTGTTCTTATTTCAATTTCCAGGAGTGTATTTAAAACGCTAGCCAGCATTTAACTGTGATCCTAACCTTTTATGACTGGCTGAAAGTACTACTTTCAGGTTCCAAATTTAAATAGTTACATATTTCTTCCTCAGAGGATAATTTTCTTTATACGAGTCTTCTTGGACATCGCTTTTTTCCACTCACTGCACTGGGATAAAGTGTCTTTTATCGCAGCCTTTGCCGGCCACGGTGGCCGAGCGGTTCTAGGCGCTTCAGTCCGGAACCGCGCGACTGCTACGGTCGCAGGCTCGAATCCTGTTTCCGTCATGGATGTATGTGATGTCCTTAAGCTAGTTAGGTGTAAGTAGTTCTAAATACTAGGGGTTGATGAACTCAGATGTCAAGTCCCATAGTGCTCAGAGCCTTTCCTCTTTGCCTATTGAAAATAAAATTTTTCGTGGTTCAGGAAACTAAGGAAGATCTTAAAAGAACATAATGTTTGAACGAACATTTTAAGAAATCGAAACGAAAAATGCTGACTACAGAAGAATCAGGTAATACAGTCCTTCGTGCACGAAGTCAACAGCATCATCTGAATCGTCGATGTCGCCATTACCACTCTCATTCTTAATAACATCTTCCTCCACTTCACACAAACTTCCGCCGTCCGAAAGACATCGCGAGGCCATGTACCTCGCCACGCCTGAAGATTGACTGAGCCCATTAGTATACGTTGTTTAGTATTTGAAAGAGTGGGGAAATATACCCCGTCACTTACCGAGATCGGCTGTCTGGCTAAATTCTCACGTCCCGTCAGCTGACGAGGTTGGAAGTCAAAGTGCTAATAACAGTAATCTTAGTTGCATTTAAATGCATAGCTGTGTTCGACACAATCACAAATGTTTATTAATTATCTTGCCACATATTTTTGTTCTACTCATGGCTGTTGTGATACAACAGCCTTAAATTACTTTCATATTGCTTGATGCAGGTGCAGGGTGTTACAAAAAGGTACGGCCAAACTTTCAGGAAACGTTCCTCACATACAAAGAAAGAAAATATGTTATGTGGACATGTATCCGGAAACGCTTACTTTCCATGTTAGAGCTCATTTCATTACTTCTCTTCAAATCACATTAATCATGGAATGTAAACACACAGCAACAGAACGTACCAGCGTGACTTCAAACACTTTGTTACAGGAAATGTTCAAAATGTCCTCCGTTAGCGAGGGCACATGCATCCACCCTCCGTCGCATGGAATCCCTGATGCGCTGATGTAGCCCTGGAGAATGGCGTATTGTATCACAGCCGTCCACCATACGAGCACGAAGAGTCTCTACATTTGGTACCACGTTTGCGTAGACAAGAGCTTTCAAATGCCCCCATAAATGAAAGTCAAGAGCGCTGAGATCAGGAGAGCGTGGAGGCCATGGAATTGGTCCGCCTCTACCAATCCATCGGTCACCGAATCTGCTGTTGAGAAGCGTACGAACACTTCGACTGAAATGTGCAGGACCTCTATCGTGCATGAACCACATGTTATGCCGTACTTGTAAAGGCACATGTTCCAGCAGCACAGGTAGAGTATCCGGTATGAAATCATGATAACGTGCTCCATTGAGCGTAGGTGGAAGAAACTAAAATTAGCTCTAAAATGGAAATTAAGCGTTTCCGGACACATGTCGACATAACATCTTTTCTTTATTTGTGTGTGAGGAATGTTTCCTGAAAGTTTGGCCGTACATTTTTGTAACACCCTGCATATACCGTGTATGAAGATGACCGTCTCTATAATGCGCACTCACCAACCCAAGTTACTTCCGTTTGAAATTTATGGTATTACATCAAATCGGTACGAAGGACAAACGACAATGAGTTATCAGCACTGGAAGACAAACACAACGTATCTCCCCCCACATTCTCTAATTCTAGTGGCCACTCTACATAACCGTCTGCCTTTGAGGTAAGCTGTCAAATTTACTTCGCTCACAAACGAGTCCACCATTGTCAATTAAAATGAAGCAAATCTTAAATATTGCTTTCTTCGTAGATACACCAAGTTGTTACTGAGCAATAAATTAGTCTTCAGGATTTCTTAACGCCAGTTGAACTTTTTGTGTTCAGCTGTCAGTTGCTCACTATTTACTAACAGGTGATTGCAGACGCATTGTCGTTAGCAGACAGTGACCTTGTCTTCATAGTTACGTCTTATTGCAACTTGTTCCTGGTTAGCCGTCGGGGAAGATGCGTATAGTTACTGTTAACGTTGTTTCTTCGATTGCCAGTTTTTGAATTTGGTATCCTGATGTCTTTCCAGGTTGTTGTTCAACTCTGGTAGGGACTGTTTATAAACTTACTGCTGTTGCTATTAAAAATATTGCACCGCATGTTTGTGTGTGAGGAAGGAAATTTGCAATTTTTGTTATCATTGGGATAAAGTCAGCATTCCGCCATATTAGCCATAGCATATTTCATTGTTCTGTGAAATTGAAGTTTCATGTGTGATATCGCGTTACGCCTGTTAGGATTTTAGTGTTAATTTGTTGATTATTTTGTGACTGTGTCTTTTTAGTGTGGCTGAGGCAGAACTCAATCATGAATTGTAAGATTTCGTAAGATATGTTGAAGAATGCTATTGTCTCACTGTTAGTGGACGATTGGTACCGGTAATGCTGCTACACTCACTGAAAATTTTAGTATTCTTGTTTCGGACATTGTTATTATTGTTTCCGGTGCAGTAAGGCTTTTCGTTTCTGTGGTCTTTCGAAACAGTCGTTTTGGAAGAATTTTACTCACTACTCTAGTGATCTTGTTCGTTAATAGTATTCTCAATAAATGGAATGTTTTAGCCGTGCGGAGTGGGCGCGCGGTTTGGGGCGCCGCGTCACGAAGCGGGCGGCCACTCCCTCCGGAGGTTCGAGTCTTCCCACGGGTATGGGTGTGTGTGTTGTCCTTAGCGTAAGTTAGTTAAAGTTAGTTTAAGAAGTGCGTATGTTTAGGGACCGATGACCTCAGCAGATTGGTCCCATAGAAATTCACACACATTTGAATATTTGAAGTGGCATGTTTTCATATTTTAACTACCCCCAGTCACTTCAATTACAAAGACCATGCTGCTGTTGATTTCCAATTACACCGTTAAACTGTATTAAAATCAAAAGGTACGCCCAACAACACAGAGGTCGATTTTGTGGGGTCTGTTTTTAGATACACATGTGATCGATTCACTCATAATATTTGTTGGTAACTGTCTACATATACATCTACATCTACATTTATACTCCGCAAGCCACCCAACGGTGTGTGGCGGAGGGCACTTCACGTGCCACGGTCATTACCTCACTTTCCTGTTCCAGTCGCGTATGGTTCGCGGGAAGAACGACTGTCTGAAAGCCTCCGTGCGCGCTCTAATCTCTCTAATTTTACACCCGTGACCTCCTCGGGATGTATAAGTAGAGGGAAGCAATATATTCGATACCTCATCCAGAAACGCACCCTCCCGAAACCTGCCGAGCAAGCTACACCTTGATGCAGAGCGCCTCTCTTGCAGAGTCTGCCACTTGAGTTTGTTAAACATCTCCGTAACGCTATCACGGTTACCAAATAACCCTGTGACGAAACGCGCCGCTCTTCTTTGGATCTTCTCTATCTCCTCCGTCAACCCGATCTGGTACGGATCCCACACTGATGAGCAATACTCAAGTATAGGTCGAACGAGTGTTTTGTAAGCCACCTCCTTTGTTGATGGACTACATTTTCTAACGACTCTCCCAACGAATCTCAACCTGGCACCCGCCTGACCAACAATTAAATTTATATGATCATTCCACTTCAAATCGTTCCGCACGTATACTCCCAGATATTTTACAGAAGTAACTGCTACCAGTGTTTGTTCCGCTATCATATAATCATACAATAAAGGATCCTTCTTTCTAAGTATTCGCAATACATTACATTTGTCTATGTTAAGGGTCAGTTGCCACTTCCTGCACCAAGTGCCTATCCGCTGCAGATCTTCCTGCATTTCGCTACAATATTCTAACGCTGCAGCTTCTCTGTATACTACAGCATCATCCGCGAAAAGCCGCATGGAACTTCCGACACTATCTACTAGGTCATTTATATATATTGTGAAAAGCAATGGTCCCATAACACTCCTCTGTGGCACGCCAGAGGTTACTTTAACGTCTGTACACGTCTCCTCATTGATAACAACATGCTGTGTTCTGTTTGCTAAAAAAACTACATGCTGTGTTCTGTTTGCTAAAAACTCTTCAATCCAGCCACACAGCTGGTCTGATATTCCGTAGGCTCTTACTTTGTTTATCAGTCGACAGTGCGGGACTGTAAGGTCCACTTCACTCTTCGCCCTCAGTTTCAGAATCAGTACAGCTCGGAACCGCCTCACGGCTTATTTTTTTTCTTTTTTTGCCCGACAGTGTTATTTCCACATTAGTGGTGGTAAATAGCACTCATGAAGATCTGACAAATATATTCCTTTTTCACTGAATGCCATGGAAGAGCACCACAACTACAATAGGCTGCGCCATTCACGCAACGACGGCTACCACATCAGCCTCCTGTTCCATATGTGGTTGGTGATGTACGTTTCCATCATATCATATTCCAGGTGCCTTCATTTCAGAGATACAAGGCTAATTAGGTTAAAAAAATTAATCGTAGTTACATTACTACTTTTTAACAAGCTTCAGGAGTGTATGGTTGGTTTGTATCAAATTACCAGGATCTCCGAAATATTGCCCGTGGATGTTCGGTTACATCTTCTACAGTTCTTTCAAAGAGGAGTTCTTTAGCATAAGATACATGGAAGTTGAATGTAACATCACTGCAATCCACTGTTACGCCGTCACGAGAAGTGACTGCACGGACTCCCGCCCTACTTTATCAACTGTAAGGAAACACGTAACTAAGGTACAGTTTATGTATTTCTTGTTATCACTGTCATATTGTGTAATGCACTTTTAGACGATCAATACTGCACTTCGAAATTCATTTCGATTTGTCCCATATTCGACGGTTTTTCATGCCTTCTAGATCATCAGCGTTTTTTTTCTTCTGTATTTGATTTCATTTGCCTTATAGGAACATTTCATTAGGTGTCTAGTGTAGTCAGTTGCAGACCATTTTCTTTCCTGAAGTACTGATTCGACGATCCCCAAATGGTCAGTTGCAAATCTCTAAGCGAAATCACTTCCTCGTCTCTAGCTGCTATGTTTCTGCATTTAAATTTATGAGCGTATACTGTGAGAGGACGTGCTGTCATTACCTTAGTTCCTCTTAAACTACAAAACAGAAATTAGGTATACGATGTAACAGTCAGGATAAGCGCACTCTCATTAACACACCATAACGTAGCTATGGAACGCGTTCGTCTCTATTTAGAGACGTGTCAGCGTATCATGGTTCCTAGAAAGTAGTAGCCTGTTAAAACAAATGGCCAGGCTTGCTCCAGGCAGGTACAGACAAATTCAGTTACAAAGTTCGCGATATAGAACAGCCGATAATAGACAGGCTGACCTGGTAGTTACAAGATTCAACACTAGCAGCCAATGGGAGCAACAAATCTCAGAGAACCCGGAGAAAGGCTTATAATTACGTGTGCTTTATGAACGGGATTGCATCATGCCGATACAATACGTATGCTTCATATCCGGCACTATGTAATTCAGTAACTGTGGAACCAAATCAGCCAGCAACTGTTGATAGTTGTGAACAGTTAGGATCAAATCAATAAGACAAGGAGCAATTATGCTCTTACTGAGATGCCTGCACTATATACAGCCGACAAAGGCCGTTTTATAAGCTATAATTAATATCGCAGTGCCTTGCAAACGATGATTGAGCGCCAAAAAAATCACCTTATATTTTACGTTGAACGTATTTGATAAACGGTATTCGATTTTGAAGTCCTTCACATGAAGCAATGGATGGAACGAAACGTGTAAACGATGAAGCACGTTGGTGTCTAGTATTCGCAGAAAACTCGCACTTTCGACATAACTCTTGTAACACTGTGGTAAGATGACAAATATTTTTTTTATGATTAATTATATTTGACATGAAGTGTAACCTCTGTAATATGTGCCCTATGATATGCTGTAATATGCTTTGGCTTTCTTACACAGACTCTTTAGTTGTATTTAGGGATGAATAGTTTTGTTTAAATAATTTTATGTAGAAATGTCGATGTGAACAAATGATATGTTTTCTTTAAAATGTTTGTTTGCTACTCAGTAATTGGTGATTCTCACTCAGGGTTTTTAGTTCTTTGTGTATCAAAAGGTGTTGTCGTTCTCCTCTGGAACGGAAATTAAGTACAGCGTGCAAAATATCGTTGGTGCAGGTGAAAAGGTGGACAAGGTAGTCAGTCGAAGACTAGCTACCGAACAGCTGGCAGCTAATGAACAAATAGTGCATGGTGCAGGTGCCGAGCGAGTCTTTTTGTGGCAGTTTCCACTACGCCAAAGCCTTGGGTGGATGGATGGATTAATTATTATGCTCTGTTACAGGAAATTGTCTTAAAAATCGGTGGAAGAAGATGACAGAGCATACCACTTCCCACAGTAAATCTATCCACCATACTGTACTCGCCGCCACATAGCGCAATCACTACGATGAAGTGGAGGAATTATAGAAGTGTAAAGTGAAGATTCAGCACATTTATCGTTTTTAAAATACACGGTAACTCTGAACAAAATTTATAAACTTACCTTGGTTTGTTTCCAATCATAAAACCCCTCAGGGTTCTCTCCACTGGAATCATGATTACCGAGTGTCCTTGTTGTGGAAAAATGAGTCTCAGAGCATAACAGTTATTTAATTAATGTTGTTGGATATTAAGTGAAAAACAGTAGCTAAGAGTACTGTGGATTTGGCAAAATTTAGGGAGGTAGTAAGTGTAGCTTTGTGAAAACCTCCCATAAATTGAAATAGTTCAAATTTAAGTTGTGTGGACTTTCAAAATTATTTATTTAATTATTGACATTTAAGTAAAAAGACTGTGGGAATAAGGAATAGCCAATAAACCACTTTGAGGTTAGTTTCAATAGTAAATGTTATTATAGGTAGGCTTGAAATGTTCTTCTTGGTAAATAATTATTGTGCAGCCTAATGAAATAGCACAAAAGGTGAATCAGTGTTTGAGAAAGTGTCAGTACGCTTTATAACTGTGGTAAAGATTAAAGGCCCCCACTGTTGAAAGTTGCTCAAAATCCACTAAGCTATTATATAAAAGAAAATGCTAACTAGTTCTGAAACTTATGTTGAATTTTATGCTCCTGGTGTGTGTTAAGAGGGATTATATCAGTTTATGAGCACATATTTATTGTTTTGTTTCTGCTGAAAGTAAAGTTAACTGAAGTATAATTATCTATGACATCAGATACTTTATTGCTTTTAAGAAACACTGAGAATATGTATGCAAGTGAACTTTATTTAAATTTATGCTGTGTGAAAAGTATTTGCTAATTTGAGACTAAGTCGATACTCAACTTCCAATTCAGTATTGACTTGCACTAGTAGTATCAAGGAAGTTACGAAGATTGACATTTAATATAGAAGAGTCTATCAGTACCTGTTGTGTTTATGAAAATAGTCTTGTTCTACCATGACTGTCAGAACCCACTTTATCATTTTCATATGCTTCTGACTGGGTTCATTGCACTTTCGTACGAGAAAAATATAGGCCGTGTCTTTTCCCTAAAAGCAGTTTATCTTCTATTTAAAAGAAACGTTACACATTTCTATGTCTAATTAGGCTGGCGACCGTATTCTTTATCATTTGAGCAATTTGATTAATGAATACAGTTTCTAAATAGGGTCTTCTTGGTGTTGTGTATTTACGTAAAGTCAATTGAATGTCAGATAAGTATAACCCATTAGGCATTTCACTGTCAAAACTACAAAATCCTTAAAGAGGGAAACGTTGTACTGCTTCTATATACCATAACTGGTTAACAAGATAGTTTCAGAACTTAGACGAGAGGCAGTGATAGCGTTACACTCTTAGCGACGTGTGGGTTGTTAACACTCCCAGAATCTGTGATGAATTTCGCTCAACATTCGCAGTCGTCTTTTGCTGAAGAAAACTCTGAGAAAATTTATTATTATTATTATATTTTCATTTGTCTCTCAAGAAAAGACCTGCAGCAGACGGTACAGTTTATGAATTTACGTGTTATACCATTAATAATTTAGTTTTATTACTAGCATGTTTTTATGTTTACACTTGTTGCCAACTTAGGTAATGATAATAGATAAGGTACATAATAGACTGAGGATCGATTTTATTTAAATAAATGAAATAAAATTTTTTTAATTAAAACTAAAAGTGCATCTAATTGAAGAAACAGGAGATGGTAATTTGACTTAGTTATGATACGGCAGTTCTTCCTTTTATACCTCCTCCGTGTATGGTTACATCTGTTACATATGTTGAGTTGACAGTGGTAATACTCATTTTAATGTATTGATTAGTTAGGTTCTGATGTGTTTCCGACATTAAAGTAACAGTGGAGATCGAAAGCTGACTTAAAATGATATAGTCGGCTGCATCAGGTGAGAGGGTTGAATCAAGAGAAGAGAAATGGCGCACCATGAAGGAGTTACGCAAATCGGTCACACATACGGGTATCGACGGAAAATGCAAAATTGTGAACTTTGATAGCCCATGGACGAATGTGTGGTGTTACAGAGCAATTTCATCGCACATCGGGCAAGGATAATAAAGAAGGGACATGTCAATACGAGGGCATAAAACCTTTGCAGATTTCATTCCGTGTACTCTTTTGGGCAGTAACTGCGTAACTATGACCCGCAGACAGGCGCCTGAATAATATACGCGGATGACAACATTTGAAAAGGGACGTGTAGTTAGGCTCAAGTAAGCCAGGTGAACTAACAGGCTAATCGCTAGACATCAGAATATGAGGGATGCCGCTGTTCGACGACGTTGTCATGAACGGGTGAACCAGGCCTGAAGATAGTCAAGAACGAAGCGGTCGACCTAGAGAGACGAGATAACATCGGGACCAAGCAATCGTAAGGAAACATTAGACATTGCAATTCATTATTATCATCGATTTGACGTTCAACTGATGCGTCATTGGCCACAAGGAACATTAATAGTCCTTGTGTACTAATTTGTACGTAACGGTAAGGAAGGGTGGGCTAAGGAGAGGTGCCGCAGCTGTCGTCGTAGGGAAGCTGCATAGGGGCAGAAATGGTTGGTGAACACGTAAATAAAGTAAACAGGAGCTTTACTT
Source organism: Schistocerca serialis cubense (assembly GCF_023864345.2). Classification (NCBI taxonomy): domain Eukaryota; kingdom Metazoa; phylum Arthropoda; class Insecta; order Orthoptera; family Acrididae; genus Schistocerca; species Schistocerca serialis. The sequence goes on along the minus strand of NC_064643.1, from coordinate 735,090,301 downwards.
AACGTGTGGCTTACTGCAAGCGTTGCGAAGAATCTGTACAAAAGAAAAGACAGCACTAAAGGGTATAGTGGAGTGTGAAGCTCTCACTGGTAACGTGCGAGCGAACTGTCGAAGGCTGACTAAGACTGAGGACGAAGACGGCGACTGCGATTGGGTCGAACAGTTGCCGCCCACCATCCCGCATCACTTCGGCAGAGGGCGCTCTTAGCTGGAGCCGCTAAAGGTCCGCATAGTAAATAGGCCCAATTTACTATGGAGACGGAAAGGAATGGGCAATAAATTTCCTGGATGTGTCTGTGACCAAACGACGGGACGGAACGTTGGGCCATAAGGTGTATAGAAAGGCCACACATACTGATCGTTATCTACATAAAGATTCAAACCACCACCCTAGACAAAAAAGAGGTGTGATGAAAACCTTGGTAGACAGGGCGTACAAAATTTGTGAACCCGTTTATTTAAAAGATGAGATTGAACATCTATGGTCAACGTTCGTGAAGAATGGCTATTCTAGCAAGGATATAGATCGAGCACTTCGCTCTAGGCAGAGAATCAGGAGCAACGACGAACATCAGTCGCCCAAGGGCAAAGTTCTTCTTCCGTTCATTAGTAAGGTCACAGATCCGAGTGGGAAAGTTTTCAGCAAGTATGGGGTGGAAACTATTTTCAGACCCACCAGGAAAATAAAAGAATATTTTAGATCGGCAAAAGATGCACGAGACCCTTTGGCTACTCCGGGGGTATATAAAATTCATTGTAGTTGTGGACAGGTTTATCTCGGTACCACAAGGAGAAGTGTGAACACCCGTATTGTTGAACGTAAGAGGAATTGCCGCCTGAATCACGCGGATAAATCGGCCGTAGCGGAACATGTTTACCAGGAAGGTGATCATGAATTAAAATTCAGCGAGACGAGCGTCATATCAAAAACCTCGCATTATTCCGCACGCTTGTATAGAGAGGCTATTGAGATTGATAAACACCGTAATAATTTTGATTGGAAAAGCGAAGGCGTTACAGTGGATAAAATTTGGATGCCAGCGTTGCACCGCAAGTGTGACAATCGATCACCTTCAATCGAGAATGTTGGCATTACCAGAGACAATCTCATAGCCGATGCCACGTGATCTACAGTGGCGCCCTCTGTACTGCATATATGATCAGCGCTCCCTCGAGTTCTCTTCGCAATTCGCCGCTGTACCTCCGAGGATGTCTCCTGCAGTTGGAGACGAAGCGTCAGGGGAGAGATTTATACTTCAACCGTGGCCTATCAGCCCGGAAGTTTTAAGGGAAGACAATACCAGCCGTGAAAGCTTACATTGTATGATCAAACTTTCTTGTTATGTTAGTATTGTGTGGGACCCTTACCAGTTGGGTCTCTTTCAAGAGATTGAGAAGGTCCAAAGAAGAGCCGAAGGATTCGTGACTGGTACATTTAACCATCGCGAGAGCGTTACAAATCTCATAGATTTGCGGATTGACGACGCGCTAAACAGAAGGGGCTGCTCACAAAATTCCCAAATCCGAACTTCGCCGAGGATGTAGAGCATATATTATTACCACCGACTTTCAAATCGCGCAATGATCACCATCAAAGATAAGTGAAATTAGAGCTCGTACTGAGGCATTCAGACAGTGGTTTTTTTCTCGCGCGATCCGAGAATGGAACAGAGGAGGGGGGAGGGGGGGGGGGAGGGGGGGGATATGACTTTGGCGCCAACTGTGCACTCCGCCACACAGCGCTTGTTGGCTAGCGGAGTATATATGTAGATGTAGATGTAGATGTAGGAAACAGTGGTCAGGCTAGATGCGGTACAGCCTGAGTCAGTGGCAAAGTCACAACAGACAATATGACGGACGACTGCCTGGGTGAACAAATATGCAATGAAAACCACCTTAAGCTGTAACACCGAGCGCATCGGTGGACCAGTACACGAGGCGGTATATCATCAGCGAGCGCAGAGCACCGAGTTGCGTAAACGAAGGGGGAAGAAAACTGGTAAACCAGAGTAGCAAAAGTACTGCCATCCTGTTGACGAGAAGAACAACGAGGGGCCAACTATCACGGGCGTTAAAAAATCTGAATTAGTGAGTTACATTGTAAATGAAAAAAAACCATTACGTAGAAAGTTACATCAAAAACCTTAAAAGTACATTATGAGTGGTAAAGGAACATACTGAATAGGAGCAGTACAAAATTGTAGCAAAATTAACTGGAAGCCGGCGACATAAAACCCATGTACAAACCGTAAAACACAATGAACAATTTTTCCCGTTACACAAGTGAAACGTCCGCAGCTCGTGGTCTTGCGGTAGCGTTCTCGCTTCCCGCGCCCGGGTTCTCGGGTTCGATTCCCGGCGGGGTCATGGATTTTCTCTGCCTCGTGATGACTGCGTGTTGTGTGCTGTCCTTAGGTTACTTAGGTTTAAGTAGTTCTAAGTACTAGGGGACTGATGACCATAGATGTTAAGTCCCATAGTGCTCAGAGCCATTTGCACCATTTGAACACAAGTGAAACGCAAGCATTCAGTTTAGTGGGGGTATATATGGCGACATGTAACAACGCGCCATAGTCAAGAGTTAAAAGAACATACATAAGTGCTGCTCCTATCTGAAAGATGACCGCTGTGGCCGAGCGGTTCTGGGCGCTTCAATCCGGAACCCCGCTGCTGCTACGGTCGCAGGTTCGAATCCGTGCTCGGGCATGCATGCGTGTGATGTCCTGAGGTTAGTTAGGTTTAAGTAGTTCTAAGTCTAGGGGACTGATGACCTCAGATGTTAAGTCCCAAAGTGCTCAGAGCCATTTGAACAATCTGAACCACTTAAAAAAATGGTTCAAATGGCTCTGAGCACTATGGGACTCAACTACTGAGGTCATTAGTCCCCTAGAACTTAGAACTAGTTAAACCTAACTAACCGAAGGACATCACACACATCCATGCCCGAGGCTGGATTCGAACCTGAGACCGTAGGCCTATTTAAAAGCATCTCGCTACTGAACAATATGGGGATAAGCAAAATCATAAAGAGCACACTGTCAAAAACTACTATACCAATTAATAGCTATCATTAAATGGACATATTAAAAGAGGGATCAATTTAAAACCTGCTAACCAAAAGCAGACGCCTAAGCGAGGCTTACATAATATTAGGCCTAAGACAAGGTTGACATTCAGAAAGGCAAGCAAATTAGTATGAATAGAGATAATGAATCACAATAAAGCTCCCTAGCCGGGAGAAAAAAATAAAAACCTACAAAATTCAATTAAAGGAGGAATTTTCACAGCTATATAAAATAAACTGAGTGGACCTCATAGACCTCTCTGTACGAGAAAGTTATATGCCGTATAATCACTAAGGACCGCCAGAGCAATGGCGGAAACATTGACTCTGTACGTACAATGATCAGAAACCGGAAGGTGAAGGAAACGAGGCTATACGATGCTTCAGGAAAAAAAAGTTAGACAAATTTAGACGCAGTTGGCCCAATCGAAAGTACCCACCATTTATCACGATTAATGCTGGGGATGATTTCTGATCCTTCTAAAATGTTGAAAACAGGTCAGTTATACTGAATATTTAGAATGCCGCAATTCCTGGTTGTATTTGAAATGGAGTGATTATGATCCCTTAGGTTGTTAATTAAGGCGTATCTAGAATTGTTAAGGTCCTGATGTTCTCTGAAACGTATGTAAAAGGAGCGTCCAATTCGGCATATGTAGACGGGAGGACACTGACTACTCTGAATGGGATAGAATTCGATTGTGTATAGCGATTCTCTTCTTTGGTTTTGTCGTGCTTCAATAGTTGCCCAACGTTGTGGAGGGTGTAGAAGGCGGGGACAAACCCCTTCTTTTCTAAGCCATTTTCCGATCCTATCGGATGTAACACCAACCTATGGGAGCCTGCAAAAGATTATTTTTACAGTTATCTTTACTAGTAGATTACAGGATAGTCCGGTATCGATTGTTAGAAGCGGCTTCCGACTGCATTTGCAACAGTTTTTGACTGGTAACAATGTTCTATAAATTTAATGATTTCCAACTCAGAGTGGTCGTTTTGTATTGAGAGAGGGAGTATAGCGGCGCAGTGAAGCATTGCGCGAAGATCAGCCATATCCTGCTGCTTTAGATGAACTGAAGACCAATGAATAATAGAACTCGTCACGGTTGGTTTCCTAAATATATTAAAGTGAAATTTACAATTCCATTTTTTGGTTTTGGAAAGTACATTACAGGACAGATAAGTCGATAGCGGCTTCTAACAATCGGTACCGGACAATCCTACCATCTACTACAGATGATATCTCTAAAAAAAGTATTTCGCAGGATCCCTTACGTAGGTGTTATATACAATAAGCCCCGCAAATGCCTTAGAAAAAGAGGTATTACAGGTGCCTTCTACACCCACATTACGTCGGCCACATATTGGAGCACCACGAAGCCAGAGAAGATAATTGCGGGACACAATAGAGTGTCTATCGCAACTTTTATTTTGTTTAGTAGTGATATGCTTCTTAATGGGAGTGCCGCCTGTGTATGTTCTTTTAACTCGTAACTGTGGCACGTTGTTACACGTCCACATACACATCCCCAGTAAATTAAAAACTTGCATGCCACAAGTGGAACTGGAAAAATGTTTATTGTGTTTTCGGTTTATACATAACTTTTATGTCGCAGGCTTCCAGTTAGTTTTACTACAGTTTTTTACTGCCCCTGCTAACTATGTTACTTTACTACTCATAATGTTATTTTAACGTTTTTAATTTAACTTTCTGTGTAATGGAGTATTTACTTTCATTATAAATCACTAATTTAAATTGTGAACAACCTGGATATTTGGTCCCACGTTGTTCTTCTCGTCAACAGGATGGCAGTACTTATGCCAGTCTGGTTTACCGGTTAGCTTCCCTATTCGTGTACGCTACGCCGTGCTCTGCGGTCACTGGTGATACACCACGTCCTTTACTCATCCACCGCGGTGCTCGGAGTCACAGCATTAAGGGTAAGTGTCTTGCAGTTAATTGCATATTTGTTCACCAAGGTAGGAAATGGAAATTTTTGGTAAGTTCTATGGGACCAAACTTCTGAGGTCATCGGTACCTAGGCTTACACACTACTTAATCTACCTTAAACTAACTTACACACGCACAAGCACACACACACACGCACACGCACACATGCTCAAGGGAGGACTTGAACCTCCGAGGGGGAGAGCCGGGCGAACCGTGGCGTGTCGCCCTCGACCGCACGGCTATTCCGCTGGGCCACCTAGGTAGTATTGTCTCGTGGCACTTTGCCTGGTCGCTACTTCGTAAAACGTTATATGAAATTTTTTACTTTTTTATGTGTACTACTGTGTATAAAAGCTATTACTAGCTCCGATCTTTTGCTTATTTTCAGTATCATATCTGATGATAGGCATGTGAGAGCCCGATACCGATCGTGTTTTAAATAAAAATAAACTTACAACTGAAGCGGTATTATCATCTTCTGCTCTAATGCTCAGCTGCGGATGTTCCTCCAACTCGACTATAGCAGTAAACTCGTAAATCAATTATTGGTGAACATTTTAACCTAAATTCTGCTTCCCAGACACAAGATTTGCTTATGATACATCCATTGGCCAGTGTTGTGGAAGAGAATAAGTTGGTGGTTTGGTTTGGGGTATAAATGGACCAAACTGCAGGGTCATCCGACTCTTTTCCCTGACGCAACGGAGGCTCAAGATAGAACAACTCCCAAATTGAGGTCGGGAAAGTACAAGGATGGAAAGGAATGGGGAGCTACAGTGAAGGAGAAAACGAAAGAAACGAAAAAAAAAAACAGGGAAAACGTACACCACAGGGAAGTGCAGAGCAAGATATTAAAACCGTAGTGCTGACGGTCTGCGCTGGCTGATCACAAGAGCAAAACATGATGAGCAGGCCGCTCTAAAGGGCCAGGCACCCACCCTTAGATGGTACAGTCAGAACCCCCTCACGAATAAAACGTAAAAGATAGTCTGCTCTTGGGGCTTTGCGTCCAACACCGTAAGTCGGGTGCTAAATTGGGCAGTCCAACAAGATGTGGACGACACTCATAGGTGAACCACAGCGACACTGAGGTGGGTCCTCGCAATGAGGGAGGTGACCATGTTTTAGCCATATATAGCGACGTGGAGCTGGAAAAGGACAGCAGATACCCTGCGAGTTTTCTCCCATGGACGGCGGCCACTGGATAACCCGGAATTTATTTGATGTACTCACTGTGCGCCATTCAGTAATCTAGATAGCAGAAACCTTACGGCGGAAGACCGATCGTAAATCGGTCTCCAGCAGGTCACTCTCTAGAGATGGTTTACTGGTAGCCTGTTTGGCCAGCCGGTCAGCAAGTTCATTGCCAGACATCCCGACATGCCCTGGAGTCCCACTGTTGCAGAGGGCATAAAGAGGATCCTGGATAGTCATTACCAAAGCATGTGTAGGGAAGCACTGGTCGAGAGCTTGTTGGCTGCTAAAGGAGTAACTCCACATGACAAAATACTCACTGGAGCAGGAGCGGGTATGCTCAAGAGCGCCATAGGTGCCAACCAACTCTGCAGTGAAAACGCTGCAGCTGTCTGCAAAGGAGCGCTGTTCAGTATAGCCAGTTCAGTATGGCCATTGTGAGAGTAAGCGAGGCCAACAAGGCCGGTGACCGTTCATCAATCTGAGTAGATTATTTCTGAACCCCCCACCTCCCCAAGAGGAGAGAGAGATTGCTGGAGGAGGGGCTCAGGTGGAACTGAACCTTTGGTTCCTTGCAAGAAGTACAGCCGAAGCAGTGGCCGAGGTATGCACCAAGGACGTATGAGGCTGTGGACCCGCAGGATAGACGGTAAGGGGAAAGCTTCGAGTTCATTAAGAAGCGACCGGAAACGGACGGTGAAGGGAGTTCCAGTTCTTGGCCGCCATTTGCGGAAGATGGATCGCCGTGTTAAGGAAAAGGAGACGGTCATTTGTATGGCGAGGTGATATGTGAATGTGGGCGGTGTAATTCTCAAGCAATAGTGGCCGCCGAAGCTGCAATGATGCAACGCCAGCTTCCACAAGGAGGTTGTTCACGAGTCTCGTTTGGAAGCCTCTCGTAGTGACACGATCTCCACACTGCAGGACAGTCCAACAGACGCAGTGCAGACGGCGATGCTGAGCTATACACCACACTCCCATAACCAATATGAGACTATATGAGGGCTTTGTACAGCTGCAGCAGTGTAGGATGATCAGCACCCCAGTTGGTGTGGCTCAGGCATCGAATAAGGATAAGGTGCAGCCAGTACTTGTCCTTAAGCTCATGAAAATGGGGAAGCCAATTTAAGTGGGCGTCGAAGACGAGTCCCAAAAAGCAGTAAGTATGCACCACATCTAGTAGTTGGTCGTTGAGGTAAAGTTCTGGATGAGGATGGAGTACAACGACGACAGGAGTGCGTGACACAAGCTTTCGCAACCGAAAACTGAAAGCCGTGAGTGGGGGTCCACGACTGCGCCTTCCGTACAGCTTCCAGCAGCCGGCGTTCCGCAGCAACAGTAGAAAAGGAGTAGAAGGAAACACGAATATCGTCAGCGTATAGGAGGGGAGATACTGATGATCCTACTGCTGATGTGAGACCATTGACTGTAATTAAAAAGAGTGGGACACTCATAACAGAGCCCCGCCGGACCACATTCTCTTGTATAAGGAGTGCAGTCTGGGAAGCACCGACGCGAACTCTGAAAGTGCGGAGTGGCAAAAATTTCCTTACAAAAATCGCGAGCAGCTCCCAGAGATTCCACTCATACAGAGTAGCGCAGATGTGGTATTGAAGGCCTTCGTCAGGTCGGAAAAGACGGCAATAAGATGTTGTCGCCGATAAAAGGCCGGTCGAATGGCAGACTCCAAGTGCACCAAGTTGTCGATGGTGGAGCGTCCTTGGCAAAACCCGCCCTGGGATGGAGCCAGAAGGCCGTGAGACTCAAGGAGCCAACACAAAGCCAGCCCACCAAACTTTGAGCAGCTTTCACGGAAAGTTGATGAGGGCAATAGGTCACAGCTATCAACATTTAGTGAGTTCTTCCCAGGCTTTAGAATTGGAATGACGATACTTTCCTGCCATTACGATGGGAATTCGCCATCGCTCCAGATGCAGCAGATGATGGCAAGGAGGTGGTGGTCTCAATCCGCTGAGAGATGGTTTAGCACTTGAGAATGGATGCGATCTGTGCCACGGGATGTGTCATGACAGTCGGCAAGGGCACTGGGGAATTCCTACTCATTGGAGGGAGCATTATAAGTTTCAAGGTGGCGTTGAGCAAAAGATAGGTGTTGTCGTTACACCCTCTGTTTGGGGAGATGAAAGGTGGGGTGGTACTTTTAGACGCAGAGCTGCGAGCATAATGCTTTGCAGGACACTTGCGATTACGTCTCGATCGGCACTTACAGCTCCATTTGTGGAAATTCCAGATACACGTGTAGGAGTCTGATAGTCGTAATGTCGCAGAGCTTGGTCCGAATACGGGAGGGGGAGATTCGTGTTCAAGTACTGGAGACATAGCTTTCCCAACACTCCTGCTTCCTTCACTTGACGAGGAAGCGAATCTGGGCTTGGCGCCGTTTGAAGGCAATATAAAGTTCTCGAGGGGTGGGGGGGCTTATGATGTTGGAGGGCTCGCCTGCGAATGACCACAGCAATATCCAGCTGTGAGTTAGCGAGCATTTCGTTCTCATTTAAGTACATGGCCGAAAGACTCAGCCTTCAGGAAAGAGAAGAACCCTGTCGTCCAGGACAGGATGCCATAAAAGGGAGCAGATTCACCACGAGATGGGGAAACTCACAGGCGACTATTGTCTATTGAGGCCTAAGCGCTGTAGTGTGCGACTGAGACCGGTGAGAACCTGTGGCATAGGGGAACCAAGTACAAGACGTCTGTGACCAGGGAGACATAGTTGTTGTTGTTGTGGTCTTCAGTCCTGAGACTGGTTTGATGCAGCTCTCCATGCTACTCTATCCTGTGCAAGCTTCTTCATCTCCCAGTACCTACTGCAACATACATCCTTCTGAATCTGCTTAGTGTATTGATCTCTTGGTCTCCCTCTACGATTTTTACCCTCCACGCTGCCCTCCAATGCTAAATTTGTGATCCCTTGATGCCTCAAAACATATCCTACCAACCGATCCCTTCTTCTAGTCAAGTTGTGCCACAAACTTCTCTTCTCCCCAATCCTATTCAGTACCTCCTCATTAGTTACGTGATGTACCCACCTTATCTTCAGCATTCTTCTGTAGCACCACATTTCGAAAGCTTCTATTCTCTTCTTGTCCGAACTAGTTATCATCCATGTTTCACTTCTATACATGGCTACACTCCATACAAATACTTTCAGAAACGACTTCCTGACGCTTAAATCTATACTCGATGTTAACAAATTTCTCGTCTTCAGAAACGATTTCCTTGCCATTGCCAGTCTACAATTTATATCCTCTCTACTTCGACCATCATCAGTTATTTTACTCCCTAAATAGCAAAACTCCTTTACTACTCTAAGTGTCTCATTTCCTAATCTAATCCCCTCAGCATCACCCGATTTAATTTGACTACTTTCCATTATCCTCGTTTTGCTTTTGTTGATGTTCATCTTATATCCTCCTTTCAAGACACTGTCCATTCCGTTCAACTTCTCTTCCAAATCCTTTGCTGTCTCTGACAGAATTACAATGTCATCGGCGAACTTCAAAGTTTTTACTTCTTCTCCATGAATTTTAATACCTACTCCGATTTATTCTTTTGTTTCCTTTACTGCTTCCTCAATATACAGATTGAATAACATCGGGGAGAGGCTACAACCCTGTCTTACTCCTTTCCCAACCACTGCTTCCCTTTCATGCCCCTCGACTCTTATAACTGCCATCTGGTTTCTGTACAAATTGTAAATAGCCTTTCGCTCCTTGTATTTTACCGCTGCCACCTTCAGAATTTGAAAGAGAGTATTCCAGTTAACGTTGTCAAAAGCTTTCTCTAAGTCTACAAATGCTACAAACGTAGGTTTGCCTGTTCTTAATCTTTCTTCTAAGATAAGTCGTAAGGTTAGTATTGCCTCACGTCTTCCAACATTTATACGGAATCCAAACTGATCTTCCCCGAGGTCCGCTTCTACCAGTTTTTCCATTCGTCTGGAAAGAATTCGCGTTAGTATTTTGCAGCTGTGACTTATTAAACTGATAGTTCGGTAATTTTCACATCTGTCAACACCTGCTTTCTTTAGGATTGGAATTATTATGTTCTTCTTGAAGTCTGTGGGTATTTCGCCTGTCTCATACATCTTGCTCACCAGATGGTAGAGTTTTGTCATGACTGACTCTCCCAAGGCCATCAGTAGTTCTAATGGAATGTTGTCTACTCCCGGGGCCTTGTTTCGACTCAGGTCTTTCAGTGCTCTGTCAAACTCTTCACGCAGTATTTTATCTCCCATTTCATCTTCATCTACATCCTCTTCGATTTCCATAATATTGTCCCCATGTACATCGCCCTTGTATAAACCCTCTATATACTCCTTCCACCTTTCTGCCTTCCCTTCTTTGCTTAGAACTGGGTTGCCATCTGAGCTCTTCATATTCATACAAGTGGTTCTCTTCTCTCCAAAGGTCTCTTTAATTTTCCTGTAGGCAGTGTCTATCTTACCCCTAGTGAGACAAACCTCTACATCCGTACATTTGACCTCTATCCTTCCCTGCTTAGCCTTTTTGCACTTCCTGTCAATCTCATTTTTGTGGCGTTTGTATTCCTTTTTGCCTGCTTCATTTACTGGATTTTTATATATTCTCCTTTCATCAATTAAATTCAATATTTCTTCTGTTACCCAAGGATTTCTATTAGCCCTCGTCTTTTCACCTACTTGATCGTCTGCTGCCTTCACTACTTCATCTCTCAGAGCTACCCATTCTTCTTCTACTGTATTTCTTTCCCCCATTCCAATCAATTGTTCCCTTATGCTCTCCCTGAAACTCTCCACAACCTCTGGTTCTTTCAGTTTATCCAGGTCGCATCTCCTTAAATTCCCACCTTTTTGCAGTTTCTTCAGTTTCAATCTGCAGTTCATAACCAATAGATTGTGGTCAGAATCCACATCTGCCCCTGGAAATGTCTTACAATTTAAAACCTGGTTCCTAAATCTCTGTCTTACAATTATATAATGTATCTGATACCTTTTAGTATCTCCAGGATTCTTCCAGGTATACATCCTTCTTTTATGATTCTTGAACCAAGTGTTAGCTATGATTAAGTTATGTTCTGTGCAAAATTCTACAAGGCGGCTTCCTCTTTCATTTCTTCCCCCCAATCCATATTCACATACTATGTTTCCTTCTCTCCCTTTTCCTACTGACAAATTCCAGTCACCCATGACTATTAAATTTTCGTCTCCCTTCACTACCTGAATAAATTCTTTTATCTCGTCATACATTTCATCAATTTCTTCATCATCTGCAGAGCTAGTTGGCATATAAACTTGTACTACTGTAGTAGGCATGGGCTTTGTGTCTATCTTGGCCACAATAATGCGATCACTATGCTGTTTGTAGTAGCTAACCCGCACTCCTATTTTTTTATTCATTATTAAACCTACTTCTCCATTACCCCTATTTGATTTTGTATTTATAACCCTGTAATCACCTGACCAAAAGTCTTGTTCCTCCTGCCACCGAACTTCACTAATTCCCACTATATCTCACTTTAACCTATCCATTTCCCTTTTTAAATTTTCTAACCTACCTGCCCGATTAAGGGATCTGACATTCCACGCTCCGATCCGTAGAATGCCAGTTTTCTTTCTCCTGATAACGACGTCCTCTTGAGTAGTCCCCGCCCGGAGATCCGAATGGGAGACTATTTTACCTCCGGAATATTTTACCCAAGAGGACGCCATCATCATTTAATCATACAGTAAAGCTGCATGTCCTGAGGAAAAATACGGCTGTAGTTTCCCCTTGCTTTCAGCCGTTGGCAGTACCAGCACAGCAAGGCCGTTTTGGTTAATGTTACAAGGCCAGGTGAGTCAATCATCCAGACTGTTGCCCCTGCAACTACTGAAAAGGCTGCTGCCACTCTTCAGGAACCACATGTTTGTCTGGCCTCTCAACAGATACCCCTCCGTTGTGGTTGTACCTACGGTACGGCTATCTGTATCGCTGAGGCACGCAAGCCTCCCCACCAACGGCAAGGTCCATGGTTCATGGGTGGAGACGTAGCAGTGTTAAATATGGCTATAAATATGGCTATAAAGGGTAACATTTATGAAAACTATTTAATTCTGTAGTAATGCAGAGAATCAAGCAACAGTAATTTTAATCAGACATCCTCCATAAATTTTCATCGTGACCTCAGTATAACATGAATGTTGATCATATTTTTAGCAGTTTAGGATTTTCTGTCAAACTCAGATTAACAAGTATTGTAACACAGACCTGAATGTTAAAATCTGAAAGCTTTGGTGGATCTTAACTATCGACATTTCATATAGAAGCACATCACTACAATGACTCTGTATCTCTATTTGTTCGAAATATATAGTAAATTTAAATTATCAGTATTTTCAGTCAAGTATCAGATCATCATTTTCTCCACACAAATCACATTGGACAATGACAGCATGACACCTTATGGAATCATTAGGTAATAGAATATTTGTAGTACAGTTTACTGCATATTAGCTATTTTTGTTCTTTATTTATTTATCAGTTAGGACATTGGTGCAAGGCTACTGGTGGTGACGTTCAAAAGCTACGAAGGAAATTGTATTGGTTTTATGTAAAAGAATGTAACGTTTATAATGTAATGGATATTATTGTTACTCTATTTACAATTTTAAGTGGTCAAGCTTTGATTATTTAAGTATGTTAAAATGTAAAATAATGTAGAAAAAGCTGGAGCCAATCAGATGGAGGGTTTCAGGAAAGGGAACTGCCCTTGTCAGTTGAACGACAGTGTTCGGCACGTGGGGGACGCAGCGAGCCGGCCGCGGTGGCCGAGCGGTTCTAGGCGCTTCAGTACGGAACCGCTTGACCGCTACGGTCGCAGGTTCGAACCCTACCTCGGGCATGGATGTGTGTGATGTCCTGAGGTTAGTTAGGTTTAAGTAGTTCTACGTTCAAGGGTCTGATGACCTCAGATGGTAAGTCCCATAGTGCTCAGAGCCGATTTTGAGGTGGCGAGAGACGGGCAGAGGGACACTTGTGGTCGAGACACCAAAGGGGACAGCCGACCTTTACGCAACTAGGAAGTGAAACGACTTAGAAAATTTGGATTTTATCCATACTGGATGAGAGGTCGTGGTTGTGAATGTCATTGTTAAAAATATATCGGCTCATCCACATGTTTATAGCGTAAAACACTAAGATTGACGCGTTTCGAAAGTCAAGCTTCCATCATCAGAATAATAAAAAGTAAAAGAACCTGTTAAAACTCATTAAAATGGAACATGCACCAGGCACAATTAAATTGATAATAAAATTAAAACATTATCAATTTTATTGTGCTTGGTGCAAGTTCCATTTTAGCGAGTTTTAACAGTTTCTTTTTACTTTTTATTATTCTGATGATGGAAGCTTGACTTCCGAAATGCGTCAATCTTAGTGTTTTACGCTATAAGCAAGTGGTTGAGCCGATATATTTTTTAATATTGACTTAGAAAATTTCGCGTTGTGTGGTATCACAGGACTTCGTCTCCGAGCGATGACCAGCCGTGTACTTGGTATTAACTCCAATTCTTCCCCTAGTATATCGAGGTGGAGTATCGAAATTGTAATTTGCGATGAGATTGTGAATGATCGAGCTGTTTCAAAGGGATAAGCGCTCGGATGTAACAGTAAATCTAAACACGACCACTTTCACTATTAGTTTGCTTTCTGAATAAATATTCCAACCAAATCGCAAGTGAATGGTTTACATCATCTACGGGTAATTAATTTAGTTCCATTATTGTTATTACTGTTATTATATGTTATGTTAACTGTATTTCTCAAACTTGCCATCAGCCAGACAATTTAACCAAAGGGTCACAAGTGTCTAATTTAGGGTGTTCGATGCGACACTTTCGCTTCAAGCCCTAGACGAGTTTGAGACAAGACATTTCGACGAAGATAAACTGCATGTGAACCCGAACATCTATGGGATGTTAACTCGCACAGCGACCATCAAGCTACTTATTTCGGCCAGGGGCAACCAGAGGAGAAAGGATTTCCGATTCAGATGCGGTAATAATGGTATTTGCTGTGGTCTGAATCACCTAATCTTTGGTGGCATGCAAAAGAGATTCACTGGTGGTAGTGGATGTGAAAGTGTCCCAGTCAACCTTGGGAAGAGCCCACCTGGGCAAGCATCGAGATTAGGTACGCCAGAATAGGGACCAAGAAGAGTGGGAAGTGGTCACTACCACACAAGTCGTCATGTGCTCTCCAGTAGGTGGATGAGACAAGGTCAGGGCTGCAAACCGATATATCAGTGGCCAAATGTGTGCCATATGCCGCAGAGAAATCTGTGGGGGCACCTGTATTTAAGAGGCGAAGGTCGAGTTTAATTAACAGGTGCTAAACATCTTTGCCACCGACAGTAACCTTGGTTCCACCTGACAAAGTGTTAGGAGTGTTAAAATCACCGAAAAGGAGGAAAGGTGGGGGGAGTTGCAAAATAAGTGGAGCCAAAACAAAGGGCGGTACGTTAACATCTGGAGGGAGGTAGATGTTAGAGATGGTAATTTCCTGCATTGTCCTCACCCTGGCAGCCACAGCTTCTCTAAGTGTTTGAAGGGGCACAAGTTAGCTACAGACTGAGGTAAGGACGCTGATGCTAACTCCACCTGATGGTCTGTCTCAGGCAGGAAGGTATTTGCAATACCCAAATAGCCATGGAGGGGTGAGGGTGTCCTCATTGCACGAAACCAGGTTTCCTTAAGATCAATCCCAAAAGCAGGTGTACTGCTCAAAATTTGATGTAACTCAGCCAAGTGGGAGAGAAACGGTCACAGCTCGACAGGAGAATGATGCTTTATGTCGTATGGGGTGGTACAAAATAACCAATGAGGCAAATTAGGCATCAGCATCACCTCTCACCACTAGTTGAGGGTTGGCATCCAGTACCATTGCATCCGAGGCGTCGGCGAGATCTAGGTCCTCAGGGCACGCCAGAATCTCCACCTTGTCATCAGACATAGATCCATGGCGGAGTGCTGGTATGGGGGGCACTGGAGGCCCCCTTTTGTTTGTGGGCTTCTTCTTTTAAGTTTTATCCTCTCGCCACTACTTATGGGCTTGCTAGGAGGGCTTCTCAGAAGTGGCCCAAGGGAAAGGGGAAGACCTTGAAGCTCTTTGACCAGCAGCCAGTGGCTCTTCCAGCCACTGGTGTCCACTTGACCACTATGGAAGACCATGGAAGGCAGAGTCGCAAGGGATCCAATCCACCTGAGAGGAGCTGAAGGAGGCCATGGCTTCTCTGGCTGGAGAGGGGGGGGGGGGAGGGGACTGATGTCCCGAGCAGTTTGGGGGGCAATGCTCCCAAAGTAGAAGCTATGGATGAAACAGAAGAAGATGTACCCACAGCCCACTGGAGGGGCCAGGAAGATGGCCAGTCCTGAGGTCCCACTGGAGAATGCTTCAGTAAGGGGCAGAATGATGTCAATGATGGCGACTCCATTGCAGCAGCGGCATAGGTAGATAGCATTCAGACAGGGTGCAATCTTTCAAATTTTAGTTTAGCATCGATTTAAGACAGCCTCTCCTTTTGGAGTACATGGCAGTCTGCCAAGTAGTTGTAATGGTGCTCTCCACATTTCAAACCGGTGGGAGGAGCGAACATCAACAGTAGCTACATGTAGCTACATGTGGCGCTGGAATTACACCAGAAGACATGGGCCACAAATTCCAGCACTCAGAGCACCGCATAGGGGGAGGGACATAGGATTTGTCCTCACATCGGTACACCATCACCGTCACCTTTTCAGTTAATTAATCACATGCAAAATGCCAAGACGAAGGCACTGGTAGCAGCCCTATTGTCTTTGGGTACCCTGTGAACGATCCTGACGAAATGAACAACCCACCGTTGTCCTTTGGCACATTGCTCGTCGTCGGACTGCAAAAGGAAATAGCAATGAAAAATAATTCCCTGGAATATGTTGTGGCTTTCTTGGGGAGTGACCAAAACAGAAATATCACCTACTTGTCACAGGTGAGAAATGCGGGGCTGGGTTGGGGATGCCGTCTGAATCAAAACAGACCCCATTGTCACTTTCCCAAACTTATTCTCCAGGTGCTCAAAAAAAAAAAAAAAAACAGAGGTTTCGTATTCAGAAAGGAGTACCCATCAGTTCTGCTGCACATAGAGATTGCTGGGGCCATTTGGTTCTAAGCAAAAGATGACTTGGTCCATTTCATTGCAGGTCGTCCACTTTCACAGCACCCACTCCGATCAGGGCTCTCCCCACTGGTGCCACCCAACCACATGAAAGGGCACCTGGCCATAGACAAGAGTTCTGATGCCAAAGGAAGACAGGCATCTTCTCCATGGCATACGTGGGGAGTCTGCAGTTCAGGCATTGGCAGTGCGATCCTTGTGTTGTCAGGGAGCTACCACCAAATGGGTATATGACGGCCACACCACAACAGACTGGCTACCGTGCTGGATGTTGGGTGCCAAGAAATCAAATATTGTCATGAGGGTGTCAGAGGATAGGGTACAGCAGAAGTAGATGATATTCGCCAGAAGCCGACCTCATATAAATACTTGAATTGCAGGGTGAGATGCAAAACCATGAAGAGGTGAAAGAGATTGAAAATAATTGCACAATGGATAACTGGTGCACCACATAAGACGTCCTTCGCAAAATGCACCAGCAGGAGGGGGGAGGGTGGCGGGAGAGAGGGGAAAGAATAAAAACCTAATAATATAAACACCGTTGCAAAATGAAAATACGGGAATGACAGGTAGGAGAGGAAATTCCGACAGTTAAACTCAGTTTAAATGCTCGTAATCATGAATTAATGCTATTTTATTGTGATTTCATTGAATTTAAAATGGACATGGTATACATGTACTGATAAATATGACTGAAACGCAGACTCAAAGTCGAAGCAATAATTTATAGAAGAAGTCAGAGGACCACGTGCAAGACACTCTGGTAAAGGTGTTTGCGTGATAACAGATGAAGAAAACAATTCTCAGCTCTTAAACAAGTCGTAGGCGTGTAACAACAGTATTAAAATTCAGAAAGTTCGTTACAAGAATTGGATAAAGTTTTTAAAAATGCAGTAAAGTGAAGATTCTGCTGATGCTGATTTTGTATGCTAGAATATGAGAGCAGTAATACAACAGAATAGAAAAACTAATTTTTGTGCTCATGTGGTTTAAGTAAATCCAGCTTGTAGAGGTTAATTTAAAGATCTTGATCCACATAAGCATTTTCTTCATTTCAATTTCTGAAACAGTTTATAGCCCTCATTTCATTCATACAGAGTGATATTAGAGCTATTCTAGAGTTCAAGTGAACGGACATAGTAAAAATAACATCATTGGTTGTGTCTGGCACAGTATTCTTTGGCAAGTATTGCTCCCAGAAGCAACAATGGGAAGAGATTTCCGTTCAGTGACTACCAACTGCATGAACGTTCAGTGAGATCTTTCATGCTAAAATACTGTTACGTTTTGGATAATCGTTTTAGGATTAATAATTTGGCTTTAGCTTGAATGAAAACTGTATATCGAATTTCCTTGAAAAATTTCTTGCACTAACTGCTATGCTGTATCAGTTGGAAGAATTCAGTAACGACAAACAGCAAAAACATGTCTTACACGGTGATCCGTTCCATCACTCATTCGAATGTTTTTTTGTGAGGAAGGCTCATGATTGGAAACCTTAAGAAGTCCCCATTTTTATTGTTGTTATCAGTGATTTTATGACATACAGTCAGAAGGCAGTTCTGTTGAAGGTCTCAGTGTGTCCTGTACAAACCTGATGATCACAGAATAAGAGGTGGAACCACAACCATTAGACCTTTGTTACTGTAGTGAAGCCTTCTTCGCCTCCTCAGTTTCATCACTCCCATCCCTTCTCTTCATTAACAAATTAATTTCTTTGATGCATATCAACATTTCACGAAAGTGCCTTCAGCTTATAAGACATGGATATAGAAAACATTATTCATGTATGGAGGAGGGTCCGTAGTCAATGAATGATTATGAGGGTAACAGGAAAGTGAAAATGGGCGACTCATTTAAGTTCCAATATCTTTCAATATCATTTTCTTGATGGGAGGCTGTATGAAACAAAGTAAAAAGAACGCTGGAAAACGATGTCACCAAGTAGTCAGATAACGGAAATAGCAAACCTATACACAATGTGAATAGAAAGGACGCATTGGTCAGGTTAGCAGTGCCTACATGTGTCACTGATAATGTTACACTACCTTAGCGAGACGAGCTAAAAACAACTTTGTATCTATTACAAAATTGAAATTGGGCTACATGTTTTACAAGTGGCTAGAGCCTAAGAATATGTGACGTTACTTTACAATGGATGCTTTTGTCATTTAAGAAAACGCCAGTTCTTATGAATTTCACTGTGCAACGTGTATAACTTTAGAGGATGAATTTGGTTTATAACGTTTAATTAGAATACAGATCGTGAGTGATATCAGTACTCTTTGATACAACAACGTCTCATACAAATCTAGCACATGTTACAAAAGGTAATAGTACAATTGATGTTGCCGGCCGGAGTGGCCGTGCGGTTCTAGGCGCTACAGTCTGGAACTGCGAGACCGCTATGGTCGCAGGTTCGAATCCTGCCTCGGGCATGGATGTGTGTCATGTCCTTAGGTTACTTAGGTTTCAGTAGTTCTAAGTTTTAGGGGGCTGATGACCTGAGCAGTTAAGTCCCATAGTGCTCAGAGCCATTTGAACCATTTTTGAACAAATGATGTTGATTTGTACTGCCACATAATGAAATCAGAATTTCAATGAAACTACAAAATGAACAGTATTCGTGCGTGGAATTGTTTAAATCTCCAAACAGATACGTCAATATAGAATATCCTGGTTTCCGAAAGTCTTTTAAGGCCGATAACAGGAAAAAGACATCACATTTTTCTTCCCTGTTCATCGGCAACCTAGACTTGACTGTTGTCTCCATTGCCCTTGTCGTCGATGGCAACTTTACACTGACCTCGCTTCCTGTGGCACGGTCTTTCTGCGAGATCAGAACTGTTCATTACTAGTCAACTTTTGACGTGGAAGATGTTTCGGTATTGATGGGCCTGTATGTCAGTTCGTTTCAGGTCTTCTTCAATGAATAGTTAGTTTATAATCAACGAATATGTTAGTAATTTTAGAGTATGTAGCCCAATTTCCAAAATCAAATGAACTCTTATATTAAAAAATGTCATGAGTTTAGCATCCCAGTTGATGCTAATTAATCTTTCAATAGTAATAGTTTGACAGCAGATCATTAATTTATAGCGCTTCTGCACTCTGCGTAAAAAATGATCGTGACTTGTTGTTGGCCAGGGTGTCTATCTGGGAAGTTCGGCCACTGGGTTGCAAGTCTTATTTCAGATGACGCTACATGGGACGACTTGCATGTGAGTGATGATGAATGATGATGTGGACAGCACAATCCTCAGTCCACGAGCGGAGAAAATCTCCAACTTGGCGGGGAATCGAACACTGGTCTGCCGCACAGAGGGAAAAAAGTGTTACAACCCAGCTATGCAGGCGGACACTCTTTGTGAAATATGTATTGAATAAGTCATGCAGTGGCAGTAGTTCAAGATAGTTACAAACCGTTGGACACAAATGTAAACAATATCGACACACTTCACTTACATGCTATATTATGGGACTTAGCATAGTTACCATTTCCTTTCCCTTCCGTTCTGCTTTCAACTGATTCATTACTTTGCTCAGGGTTCTTTTCAAATTTTGTAGATTGTTGTACTTTACGCATCAATTCCGTATTAATAGAGCACATGGGCGAATTTAACTGCATGAGTGCATTAAAAATATACTACACTCTCGAGTTGCTTTTATTGGATGAGGTCCTGGAAAGTTATTAATTAGATTTCTTCTTTGCTGAACTGCACAAGTATCAGTACTGCTGAGTTGATGCACTAGTGTTGGTATGTACCGTCATGTTGGTAGTTAACATGTTCAATTTAGTAGTTTGTATCAGTAATTATAGGGCTGGTGTAGAACCTGGTTGATTTTGTGGATGTCATAAATACTGTATTTCTAGTTTACTATTCATATTTTCGCAAAAGAACCAAGCTCATGTTGGGTTATTCACATATGATACGGCTTATTGCCAATGTGTACACTTGTCTTGTGGTATGAAATCTACATACGTTCTGAACATATCTGTATCACGAAGGACTGCTACAAATATAAGTATAGATTCACCTGGTAACTGTTAAGTATTTTATTGTCAGATTATTGTACTTAATAAAAGAATAGCAGCTCACTGATACCTTCGTAAAAAGTCTCTCAAAACTTCCTACTACAATTCTTAATGAGGGCACTCTTTCTTAACACGTAGCCTGGATTATAACTTTGTATGAAAGGAAAAACGACTTTCTACTCGTCATATGCCTGAGGTTTGGAATTCAATGACTAAGAAGTAATCAAAACTAATCACTGTTTTTAGAAACAAATAGGAGGTTCAGAAAGTACACAGACAACTTAGGCCATTGCTTAAGCCAAACACGAAAATATTATGTAATATCTCCTGCAAAGTTTTTGGATACATGTATCTGAATACAGTTCACAAGACAAATACTTGTTTCAGTACAGCAAGAATCGACGGATAGAAGTCTTGTCCAAGACCATGCATTCAAAGATAAAAATGTAGTAACTGTATTACTCTTCCACAGAATTTAAATTACGAAGGACTTTTTACCTCACGAAATTGATTAGGATAATGCCACAAAAAATACATAAATGCATGTCATCAAGTAACCTCGAGTAGCTAAGTCTCTTGTGTTTCTCAATAAGATAATCATGAAATTATTAAGCTCAATCCAGGAATATTAGGATGCTTAAAGAAAAAAATGGCTTTTGTACACCTGTATTACGTAGCTTTTCTTGTGAAAGAAGATTGTATACCTTCGCTAATATTAATTTTTTGAATAATATTCTCTTAGTAGGTTTGTTGACAACAAATTCAATCACTTTCAGGAAAGAATTTATGAGGTAACCTCATAACTTAGTATCTTGGTACAAGAAAAGTAAAACTCATATTTGTTCTTCCATGCTTGGAGAAACTTGTTTTATGCCTAATTTGTAACGCCCAAATTCACATGAATTTTTTGATGATAAAAACACATTGGACACACAAGTTATCATTGAGTCATTTGAAATTGAGTAGTGAAATGTCGAGATTTGTTATCTTAAAGAAGTAGTTACATGATTTGTATTGGAGGAAACTTTGTATAAAATAGCCAACGGCGCCTAATTTTAATAAGCTTATCATTGCCTGTATGGAGCCTGACACGAGTAGATTTTATTTTGAAAATGTGGACTATGGCATATGCAAACTGTTGTGCTATACCATGCTGTTTGTTGGGAATACCTAGTATCGTTACGATTTGTTTATCCGACACTGAAGTGTGGATAATGACGTTCTGATATAATGAAGCATCTAACAAATTTATGGGTGGTACTGTTTCGGATGGATCAGGCCATGAAAATAGCTAATCGCCAATTAACTTATTTGAATCAGAATTAAGAATAGCCTCAAGCTGGAAAATGACACACCGAAAGAAAACTTCGAAATACTGAAGAAGGCGTGGAGTACCAATATCATATTGTGCTTAATAGACCTCAAATGTAGACACTCTCGCCAGATAGTTCACATTTGGAGTCAGTCATGGTTTTTCGAAACTGATGACTGGAGCAATTTCACAGTGAGTGGTCTGACTCTGCCACAATTAAGTGTAGGTGATTCCACAGGTAAATTCTGATTTTAGTCACAATTGCTTCGGATTTTAGCTTCTAACCAGAAGAACGACACCGTTCGCAGATTTTTATATCACGCACATTAAAGCGGCACGAATGTGGCATGCGCTCTCAGCCATTCAGGGGGCCGCTTGTGACGCACGGTTGCCTACGGTCCCCCACGGCAGGGGCTTCCCGCTCCCCTTCCACACTGGCTCCACCCCGCGAGGCACAGGAATCGATGGCGACCATCCGTCACACGACGCAGCTGGTCCCCATTACACGCCAGGACTCACGGCCGACACTGCGGCACGTGCAACTCGCTCCACTGTCTCCGACTGGCATATACAGCCCAGCATCCTCCTGGACTGCGCATTTCCCTAGGTAAACAATACAGAAACAAGAGGCACCAGCTCACTTTGAATGCGGCTCCCTATCTGAGATTAGTAACACAAGATTGACATACACGTTTCTCCTTTCATTTGAAGAGATCATTCAATCAATTAGTTCCATACCGTCCTCCATCTACATCTACATAGATACTTCGCAAGCCAACGTACGGTGCGTGGTGGAGGGTACCATGTGCCATTGTTTGTGATTTCCTATCCTGCTAAACTGTCTATTTACCTCCGTACGAGCCATAATTTCTCGTGTCACATTTTAGTGGTCCTTAAGCTCTAAGTATGTTGGCAGTCAACTTCAAATACCAGTTCCCCAAAATTTCTCAATAGTGCTTCTCTATAAGAACATTGCCTTCCATCCAGGAATTCCTATTTGAGTCCCCATGTTTTTCGGACCTCCCGGTAACAAATCCGCCTCTGGATTGTTTCGATGTCTTACTTCAGTCCGTACTGGTACGGATCCCAAACACTTCAGCAGTACATAAAGACAGGTCGCACCAGCATCCTATGTGCGGTATCCTCCAGAGGTGAACCACTGCTTGTCAAATCTCCCCCAATAAGGCGAAATCGACCTTTCGCTTTCCCTACCGCAGTTATCAAATACTCGTTCCATCTCACATCGCTTTGCCCACCCCGTCAACCAAATCATCTATGTATATGTACATCTACATACATACTCCGCAATCCACAATACGGTGCGTGGCGGAGGGTACCTCGTACCACAACTAGCATCTTCTCTCCCTATTCCACTCCCAAACAGAACGAGGGAAAAATGACTGCCTATATGCCTCTGTATGAGCCCTAATCTCTGTTATCTTATCTTTGTGGTCTTCCCGCGAAATATAAGTTGGCGGCAGTGAAATTCTTCTGCAGTCAGCCTCAAATGCTGGTTCTCTAAATTTCCTCAGTAGCGATTCACGAGAAGAACGCCTCCTTTCCTCTAGAGCCTCCCACCCGAGTTCCTGAAGCATTTCCGTATACAGAGAAGAACAGCGGTCCCACCACACTCCCCGGGGTACTCCCGAAGATACCCCTATCTCCGATGAACACTCGCCGTCGATTACAACATACTGGGCTCCATTATTTAATAATCCCTCTAGACACTCATATTTCTGTGAACTTATTCTATATACTAGTACCTTCGTTAACAGCCTGCGTGAGGCACCGTGTCAAATGCCTACCTGAAATCTAGAAACATGAAATCTGGCTGTTGCCCTTCATCCATAGTTCTCAGTATATCATGTGAGAAGAGGACAAGCTGAGTTTCTCTAGACCGACGCTTTCTAAAAACGTGCTGATTCATACACATAAGCTTCTCAGTTTCAAGAAAGTTTATCGTATTCGAACTGAAAATGTGTTCAAGGATACTGTAGCAAACAGAAGTTAGGGATATTCGTCTGTAATTTTGTGGGTTCGTTCTTCTACCTTTCTTATGCTGTACTGGAGACACTTGCACTTTCTGCCAGTCGCTTGGCACTTCCTGTTGGGTGAGAGATTCACGATAAATGCAAGATAGGTAAGGTAAAATCCTTTCCTATCTCGCCTTAGTCCTTTTTCACCCCACGTGAATACGACACCCAGCATCCCCATTAGTCTGATTTGCACACGTTCTGTTATCTGCTCCTACAGTTTTTCACTTCTACTGTTCCAACCCAGTACCAGCTTAAGTATTCCAAGATAACATAGGAGGAGTCCCAATAATCCGAAGCTTCCTTTGATAACGATTTTCAATGGACTTCAGTCCTCACACATTCTTTTTAAAACCTCTTTAATACATACTTTCTTCCACCTGTTTAATTTTAATATTTCTCGAGAGCATCAAGATCTAAATGTTCACAGCACCTTTCTCTGCTTTTCAGATGGATGTTCTTCCACTTCCTTAAAAGGTGTTGCTTGACACGTTCATTTTCAGGGATTGATTCCTCACTTCCATATCAATATCTCGCCCAAATAAAGCTTTTTCATACGGCTATACTTTTCTGTGTCATTCAGCTTCTCATGTGTCTGTTGCTTCCGCCATCGTGTGTAATCTTAATTTCGTGTATATGGTAATTGTTTCACTGCATTCATTACCAAGTCCGTCACAATTCTTAGGTGAAGTAAGTTGCTATTTTCCTTTGTTCCACTATTAATTATCTTCTTGTATTCTGATTATTTAGTAGGTGTCGGTAGCGATGGGGCGTTAACCCTCGTAGTACCAAGATGGCGGTTGGAGGACACTTTAGGCCCACCCATTTAAATGTTGTCATCTAGTCCTGTACCTTATATATTACGATTGGGAAGAAAAAAACATTATTGTTTTTAATGATTTAGTCTACCACCTTCCGTAATTGTTTTAAATTTTTGTCAAACAAGAAAAAATTTAATCTTAGTAATGGATGTTACTTTTCACAGTTAATGTCATATGCATATTTTCGGGTTAAGGACCGTTCTTACATTTCAATAGATCTTTAAAAAGTATGTATTGAGTAAAAGTCAACGACAATTAGCGACATTTTTTGCTTTTGTAATTTTTTGCCGTCGTAATGTGTATGGGAAAAATGCGTTGGTATTGCAAAGATGGTTCTGAAAGTTATTTTCAAGTTCTGAACTCTACTTATGTATCCGTGGTCGTTTAAGAATTGTGTTCTTAATATAGGTTTGAAGTAAACGAAATTTATTTTTAAAATTTTTTTTTGGTGGACGTAATGTGCCCTCCTTCCCTTGGCAGTGCATGCTACGCAAAATATGTTGGTGCCTAGGTTAAAGCCTATAGACCTTTCTTTGCACAGTAACATTCTCAAAACGAATAATCCCTGTTCCTTAAAGGATCAGTATACTGTAGGGTAAGTAACGTGTTGAGCGTCTGTCAAGTTATCGATGATTTGAGAAGCGCCGTCAGTCTCTCCCAATGCCCATCGCCTCACGTAGGGTTCTCAATAATTTCTTAGTCGACGTTCGATCTACATTCTCGGTTGTAAACACAGAAATGAAAGTAACTGTACGGTAACTTCACTATCGGCTCTATATATTAACAAAGATAAATAACACCGCACCACCCCAACACCTCTCTACCAGCACTAGTTATAACACATTTGACCTGCAGTAACACACTTCCATTAAAATGAATACTACTCCATCATATTTGTGTTTCCTTTCCTCGATGTCAGGAGGACCTAGTTCCACAAATTTATTAGGAAATATTAATTTCCTACTGCCTCAATGCAAGAGAACAAGTTATAGAGAAAATTGAAAGTGAGTGACATTTACTGGGAGGGAGAGATCCGAAGCATGTTTCGTTATCGACCAATTAGGAATCAGCGGGGCGACGAGAGTAATTAGTGACTCTCAAGTGTACAGCTGTTTTACGTAGTATTTCGAACACAGTTAGTGTGAAGAGTATTTTTCGACCTGCGTCTAGGTTCAGGGCAGTTCAATGGTCCGTCATGGATGGCCTTGTACACTCCTGGAAATTGAAATAAGAACACCGTGAATTCATTGTCCCAGGAAGGGGAAACTTTATTGACACATTCCTGGGGTCAGATACATCACATGATCACACTGACAGAACCACAGGCACATAGACACAACAACAGAGCATGCACAATGTCGGCTCTAGTACAGTGTATATCCACCTTTCGAAGCAATGCAGGCTGCTATTCTCCCATGGAGACGATCGTAGAGATGCTGGATGTAGTCCTGTGGAACGGCTTGCCATGCCATTTCCACCTGGCGCCTCAGTTGGACCAGCGTTCGTGCTGGACGTGCAGACCGCGTGAGACGACGCTTCATCCAGTCCCAAACATGCTCAATGGGGGACAGATCCGGAGATCTTGCTGGCCAGGGTAGTTGACTTACACTTTCTACAGCACGTTGGGTGGCACGGAATACATGCGGACGTGCATTGTCCTGTTGGAACAACAAGTTCCCTTGCCGGTCTAGGAATGGTAGAACGATGGGTTCGATGACGGTTTGGATGTACCGTGCACTATTCAGTGTCCCCTCGACGATCACCAGTGGTGTACGGCCAGTGTAGGAGATCGCTCCCCACACCATGATGCCGGGTGTTGGCCCTGTGTGCCTCGGTCGTATGCAGTCCTGATTGTGGCGCTCACCTGCACGGCGCCAAACACGCATACGACCATCATTGGCACCAAGGCAGAAGCGACTCTCATCGCTGAAGACGACACGTCTCCATTCGTCCCTCCATTCACGCCTGTCGCGACACCACTGGAGGCGGGCTGCACGATGTTGGGGCGTGAGCGGAAGACGGCCTAACGGTGTGTGGGACCGTAGCCCTGCTTCATGGCGACGGTTGCGAATGGTCCTCGTCGATACCCCAGGAGCAACAGTGTCCCTAATTTGCTGGGAAGTGGCGGTGCGGTCCCCTACGGTACTGCGTAGGATCCTACGGTCTTGGCGTGCATCCGTGCGTCGCTGCGGTCCGGTTCCAGGTCGACGGGCACGTGCACCTTCCGCCGACCACTGGCGACAACATCGATGTACTGTGGAGACCTCACGCCCCACGTGTTGAGCAATTCGGCGGTACGTCCACCCGGCCTCCCGCATGCCCACTATACGCCCTCGCTCAAAGTCCGTCAACTGCACATACGGTTCACGTCCACGCTGTCGCGGCATGCTACCAGTGTTAAAGACTGCGATGGAGCTCCGTATGCCGCGGCAAACTGGCTGACAATGACGGAGGCGGTGCACAAATGCTACGCAGCTAGCGCCATTCGACGGCCAACACCGCGGTTCCTGGTGTGTCCGCTGTGCCGTGCGTGTGATCATTGCTTGTACAGCCCTCTCGCAGTGTGCGGAGCAAGTATGGTGGGTCTGACACACCGGTGTCAATGTGTTCTTTTTTCCATTGCCAGGAGTGTATTTTCGGAAGACGGGTATGTGTAAGGAAACCGACTGCCGTGGGATGTCGTGCACCGGTCAGACTTTCAGGTCTGTAAAGAATGGTTCATTAGAGTGTCAGATTCACACACGCTGAAGCCAGCCAGGAGAATTTGCGATTGCAGAACACTGCAGAAAGAAAGCGTTGTGATTAAACTACCAATTGACGTTATAAACAGAGACGGGGCTTTCTGCCTAAGTTATTCCTGGAATACTGCTTTTTCCCTGGTTTAACATCTTCATGAAATTGATAATGTCCCGTTATTCAAAGCAGGGTAATGCGCTGCAGCAAATATTGCTGACCACACGCCTGCCTACCGGAGGTTACATGAATACCCGCAAAGTCCATCAAATTTACGTCATTTATCAACATCTGAGTTTCCTGCACAGGTAAATTGCTGCAAATGGTTCATTTATCAGTGTGTGAACTTTTAACCGCCCAGATATCCTGCTAATGAATGAAGCGTTGTTCTAGCTTAGGTATTATGCAGTTTCACAGGCTGTAGGCATGGGTTGATGAGTATTCTTGCGCACATCATTAACAAAGATTTTCTTTCAGTGGTTAAGAGAGTGTTATTGGTGACTGCTTAAGGCTTGATCATCTATCCAGGCTTAGCTAAAGAGATGTCTATGATTTTATAGAGAATATATTCCCTCACATATTATAATGATGTGTATTTATCTCTGCGGCGAACTCTGTGTAGTTTAAGCATGATAGAGTTCCTCCTCGTTTTAACGTTAATGCCTGTCAGCCTCCAGACATAGGACTCCAGGCCAAATTGGAAAGGATCAGTTACACTACTCCCTTGGGTTCTACAGCCACTTGACTATGTTTAGTGAGGTGTTTGAAATCTCTTTTCCGTACCACACCGTTTAAAGGTTGACTTCTTGATGCCCATATCGTGCAAGGGTACAAAATTGTACGATAGGATACGTCAGTGCATCAGGTTTTCAGTGTGATAGCTGAATGAAGCCTCTGTTAGTCCTAACTGAGGCTGTTATGACCATTTCATCTCATAGTAATTTTTGATATGCTAGCGCTTTCTGTTTATAGTGCTTAATAAGATTATTGTACTATGAAGCGTTGTAGAAAATAAGGTCGAAAATAGAACTAACGTGTTACCTGTCCAACAAACATACTGAGTATACTAAATGTATTGTCTTCTATGTATGAATAAAAAGATGTAATAGTGAAACAATGTCTTCACCATTCGTCGCGGCTCGGTTTAGTCGACATGAGTCTGTCATAGATGCGGAAAACGGACAGCAGCGATACTGTGTATAGGAATAACATTCTCCATCACGGAGAGGATTATTAACAAACTCAAATTAAAAAGCCTCTCAGGTGATATTCTACTTCCTTCCAACTTGCAAGTCGCACTGGCACCCACACCCCTGAACTTAGAGAAATAAGAATCCATACACAGTCAGACCCGTGGTCTAGGAGTAGCGTCTTTGATTCACAATCAAAACGTCTTCGGTCCCGGGTTCGATCCCCGCCACTGCGTAAATTTTGATAAATAATCAGCATTGGTGGCCGAAGACTTCCGGCATAAGAAGTCTGCCTCATGCTGCCAACGGCCTTCTCAAAGATTGCGGAGGAGCGGATAGAGGTTCTGGGCACTCTCTTGTCCTAGGGGTGGGAAATTGCCCCTAAAGGCGGAAGAATCAGCAATGATCAACGACATGAGGATGCAGAAGGCAATGGAAACCACTGCATTAAAGACACGTAACGTGTATCCACAGGCCATGTGGCCTGTAATTGAAGAAGTATCATGATGATCTCTCCATTGGCAAATGATTCCGGAATAGTCCCCCATTCGGATCTCCGGGAGGGGACTGCCAAGGGGGAGGCTACCATGAGAAAAAGATTGAATAATCAACGAAAGGATAACGTTCTACGAGGCGGGGCGTGAAATGTCAGAAGCTTGAACGTGGTAGGGAAACTAGAAAATCTGAAAAGGGAAATGCAAAGGCTCAATCTAGATATAGTAGGGGTCAGTGAAGTGAAGTGGAAGGAAGACAAGGATTTCTGGTCAGATGAGTATCGGGTAATATCAACAGCAGCAGAAAACGGTATAACAGGTGTAGGATTCGTTATGAATAGGAATGTATGACAGAGGGTGTGTTACTGTGAACAGTTCAGTGACCGGGTTGTTCTAATCAGAATCGACAGCAGACCAACACCGACAACGATAGTTAAGGTATACATGCCGACAACGCAAGCTGAAGATGAATAGATAGAGAAAGTGTATGAGGATATTGAAAGGGTAATGCAGTATGTAAAGGGGGACGAAAATCTAATAGCCATGGGCGACTGGAATGCAGTTGTAGGGGAAGGAGTAGAAGGAAAGGTTACAGGAGAATACGGGCTTGGGACGAGGAATGAAAGAGGAGAAAGACTAATTGAGTTCTGTAACAAGTTTCAGCTAGACATAGCGAATACCCTGTTCAAGAATCACAAGAGGAGGAGGTATACTTGGAAAAGGCCGGAAGATACGGGAAGATTTCAATTAGATTACATCATGGTCAGACAGAGATTCAGAAATCAGATACTGGATTGTAAGGCGTACCCAGGAGCAGATATAGACTCAGATCACAATATAGTAGTGATGAAGAGTAGGCTGAAGTTCAAGACATTAGTCAGGAAGAATCAATACGCAAAGAAGTGGGATACGGAAGTACTGAGAAATGACGAGATACGTTTGAAGTTTTCTAACGCTATAGATACAGCAATAAGGAATAGCGCAGTAGGCAGTACAGTTGAAGAGGAATGGACATCTCTAAAAAGGGCAATCACAGAAGTTGGGAAGGAAAACATAGGTACAAAGAAGGTAGCTGCGAAGAAACCATGGGTAACAGAAGAAATACTTCAGGTGATTGATGAAAGGAGACAGTACAAACATGTTCCGGAAAAATCAGGAAAATAGAAATACAAGTCGCTGAGGAATGAAGTAAATAGGAAGTGCAGAGAAGCTAAGACGAAATGGCTGCAGGAAAAATGTGAAGACATCGAAAAAGATATGAATATCGGAAGGACAGACTCAGCATACAGGAAAGTCAAAACAACCTTTGGTGATATTAAAAGCAACGGTGGTAACATTAAGAGTGCAACGGGAATTCCACTGTTAAATGCAGAGGAGAGAACAGATAGGTGGAAAGAATACATTGAAAGCCTCTATGAGGGTGAAAATTTGTCTGATGTGATAGAAGAAGAAACAGGAGTCGATTTAGAAGAGATAGGGGATCCAGTATTAGAATCGGAATTTAAAAGAGGTTTGGAGGACTTATGGTCAAATAAGGCAGAAGGGATAGATAACATTCCATCAGAATTTCTAAATTCATTGGAGGAAGTGGCAACAATACGACTATTCACGTTGGTGTGTAGAATATATGTGTCTGGAGACATACCATCTGACTTTCGGAAATGCATCATCCACACAATTCGAAGACGGAAAAGGCTGACAAGTGCGAGAATTATCGCACAATCATCTTAACATCTCATGCATCGAAGCTGCTTGCAAGAATAATATACAGAAGAATGGAAAAGAAAATTGAGAATGTGCTAGATGACGATCAGTTTGGCTTTAGCAAAAGTAAAGGGACGAGAGAGGCAATTCTGACGTTACGGCTAATAATGGAATCAAGGGTAAAGAAAAATTAAGACCCTTTCATAGGATTTCTCGACCTGGAAAAGGCGTTCGACAATATAAAATGGTGCAAGCAGTTCAAGATTCTGAAAAAAGTAGGGGTAAGCTATAGTGACAGACGGGTCATATACAATATGTACAACAACCAAGAGGGAATAATAAGAGTTTACGATCAAGAACGAAGTGCTCGTATTAAGAAGGGTGTAAGACAAGGCTGTAGCCTTTCGTCCCTACTCTTCAATCTGTACATCGAGGAAGCAATGATGGAAATAAAAGAAAGGTTCAGGAGTGGAATTAAAATACAAGGTGAAAGGATAACAATGACACGATTCGCTGATGACATTGCTATCCTGAGTGAAAGTGAAGATGAATTAAATGATCTGCTGAACGGAATGAACAGTCGAATGAGTACACAGCAAGGTTTGAGAGTAAACCGGAGAAAGACAAAGGTAATGAGAAGTAGTAGAAATGAGATCAGCGAGAAACTGAACATCAGGATTGATGGTCACGTAGTCAGTGAAGTTAAGGAATTCTGCTACCTAGGCAGTAAAATAACCAATGACGGACGCAGCAAGGAAGACATCAAAAGCAGACTCGCTATGGCAAAAAAGGCATTTCTGGCCAAGAGAAGTCTACTAATATCAAATACCGGCCTTAATTTGAGGAAGAAATTTCTGAGGATGTACGTGTGGAGTACAGCATTGTATGTTAGTGAAACATGGACTGTGGGAAAACTGGAACAGAAGAGAATCGAAGCATTTGAGATGTGGTGCTATAGACGAATGTTGAAAATTAGGTGGACTGATAAGGTAAGGAATGAAGAGGTTCTACGCAGAATCGGAGAGGAAAGGAATATGTGGAAAACACTAATAAGGAGAAGGGACAGAATAATAGGACATCTGCTAAGACATAAGGGAATGATTTCCATGGTACTAGAGGGAGCTGTAGAGGGCAAAAACCGTAGAGGAAGACAGAGATTGGAATACACCAAGCAAATAATTGAGGACGTAGGTTGCAAGTGCTACTCTGAGATGAAGAGGTTAGCACAGGAAAGGAATTCGTGGCGGGCCGCTTCAAACCAGTCAGTAGACTGATGACCAAAAAAAAAAAAAAAAAAAAAAACATAGTCAGTTACCTCTATGTTCCTTGGATCATGACTGTCACCTCTCACTGTGCTACAAATAGAGTACATCGGGAGTTTAATACATTGTCGTAGCTTGCATTTTACATTGTCAACCTCACTTCACAGTAAAAGATATTTAGCACCTGGCTATAAATATTGTAATTGCGTGTCGCAACATGGCGAAAGTACTCTACTGAATAACGTCGTCCAGAAGATAGTTATTAGCTTTAAATAACTGTCTAAACCAAGAGAAAAGTGTAAATCGATCTTTACCTCACACTGCCTTCAGATACTTAACTGGAAGATCACCTCTCGAGGACTGCCCTAATAAGACTGCTCGAAAACTGCCTCCAGTACCCCACCTGTTTGTTCTCTGCGACGCCATCTGCAATATCTCCTTAATAAAGATACGTATGATATTGCTTTATTGATAAGATTAAATTTGTATTACAATAAAAAGGAAAATATTTACAACAGTTATCATGGAATATTCGTTGTTATAGTCCATAAACGAACAATTAAATTTCGCGACAAATTACATGCTCACATCTTGCCAAACTGATGATTCCGGTCAAATCTTAATTACTCTCTACACTTCATTACCAGTATAATTTCAGTGTACGTGTGTGAAGGGTTTTCTGGTCACGTATAGCTCCTGTTGTGAGATAAGGTTCCAAAAGTTTTGACATGATGGCAGTTATAAGAATACACTTTCAACAACAAATCTGCAAAACAAAATTTAATAATTAGCTAAAAGCTTCATGAACAAGAAACGGAAATTCAATCCATCTTTAGTTATATATGTGTGAAGGTCTTACAGTGTGTAGAAACATTCTTTAGGAACAATATTTTCATTTGTCCACGTAATTTCCATCTCTCTCAACTGCCTTAGGCCTGCCAGCGCCTGTATACCCGCAGGGTAAAATTCTGGACCAGCTTGTTGGAGCCACTGTTTGGCAGCGTGCACAAGGGAGTCATCATCTTCAAACCTCGTTTCACGAAGAGAGTCTCTCAGTTTCCCAAAGATGTGATAGCCAGGTCAGGACTGTATGGCGGGTTGTTTCAGTGTTGTCCATCCGAGTTTTGCGATCGCTTCCATGGTTTTTTGACTGACATATGGCCGTGCATTGTCGTGCAACAGCAAAACATCCTGCTTTCGCCGATGTGATCGAACAGGACTCAGTCGAGCTTGAGGTTTCTTCAGTGTCGTCACATATGAATCTGAATATGTGGTGGTTCCACTTGGCATGACGTCTACAAGCAAGTGTCCTTCGGAATCGAAAAACACAGTAGCCATAACTTTTCCAGCAGAAGGTGTGGTTTTGAATTTTTTTTTCCTTTGGTGAATTTACATGATGCCACTCCATTATTGCCTCTTCGTCTCTAGTGAAAAATGATGGAGCCATGTTTCATCACCTATCACAATTCTTCCAAGAAACATCCCCACCATTCTCGTACTGTTCCAAAAGTTCGCTGCATACCGTTTTTCTTGATTTTTTGTTAGCCACTGTCAACATCCGGGGAAACCACCTGGCACAAACCTTTTTTAACGCCAACACTTCAGTATTCTGCAAACACTTCATTCCCATATTCCAACGTAGCGTGACAATTGGTTCACTGTGATTCGTCTGTCAGCAGTCACCAATTCGTTAAGTCTCTGCACATTGTCTGGAGTGTGTACAATACGAGGCCTGCCACTGTGAGGAGAATCCTCAATATTGCCGTGCCCGCTTTCATCACGTAACCTGCTTGCCCACCGACTAACTGTACTGCGATCGACAGCAGCATCTCCACACATCTTTTTCAATCTCTTGTGGATGTTTCCCACTGTCTCGTTTTGACAGCACAGGAATTCTATTACAGCACGTTGCTTCTGATGAACGTCAAGTGTAGCGACCATCTTGAAGACATGCTGTGAGGGCGCCACTCACGGGAACAGGTTGAAATAAGTTTGAAAACAAGCGGTTAGGATGTATCTACACACTGTAACACTTTCACACATGCAGAATGAAAACTGTATTTTTACAAAAATAGTGTGCGTTTCTTTTGGAGTGACCCTCGTACTTTTGTGAACGTCACTGTTGTTACCAAGCGGTGATTGACTGTTGACGAGGAACTTCACAAGGCAGTTGGTGTACTCTGAGACCGTTGTAAGTATGCTCAACTGTTCAGAGAGCCGTCTACAAAGGGTCTTAAAGTGAAGCCGGTACATTATCCTTCTTACATGCTTATTTGCAACAAACGCCATTTTTCTAATCGACGTGTTACACCATAACACAATACCGGAAGCTATTAGTTAATGAAAATAGGAAAATTAAGCCAAATTTCAAACACTTTCGTCTCCGGAATTTGGTATTATCCTTTACGGTAATGTTGCAGAGGTACGAAGGTAGAGATATCCTGTATCATGTGACTTCCCCTTCTAACAACCCTACCACAACAGCCGGCCAGGGTGGCCGAGCGGTTCTAGGCGCTACAGTCTGGAACCGCGCGACCGCTACGGTCGCAAGTTCGAATCCTGCCTCGGGCATGGATGTGTGTGATGTTCTTAGGTTAGTTAGGTTTAAGTAGTTCTAAGTTCTAGGGGACTGATGACCTCCGAAGTTAAGTCCCATAGTGCTCAGAGCCATTGAGAGCCTATCACAACAATGGTCAAAATATAATAATGATTGTGGTGTTGCTCACGCTGCTAAATACTGCATTTTCGGGCAACAACAAAGTTATTATGTGGCAGGTGTCATTAGAGCACAGTGAAAAAAGTCATTTCATGTAATAATTAATAAACTAGGCACTCATCTTTTCGTGTTTTCCACGCTGGTCTCCTTGTAAAATCATGGCATGGTTTTGTAGATGCACTTCACATACCATTCTTGAAGATTAAACCTTTCAAAGTTAGCACAATGGTGATGTGAAATAATAATCACTTCTTTTTTATTGGTTTTGTTGCAATATCACGTAACACACAAAACATTACCTCACAATACAAAGCACACTTGAAAACATCTTCCTCACTGTTTAAGTTCACCTTTTATAAGCTGACTACAATATGCGTCTTTCCAACATGACGACCAAGACTTGACTTTCTCAAGGTCCGACTCTCTAACTAACTAACTAATAATCGCTTACGAGCCAAAAAATCAGGAGTTACAAATACGTCGAAAATCACAGTGATAAAAGAATACATACAATATAAACATATCAATGTATCACAAATGAAATCAAATCTAAATGCTGTCTCAGAAATATGTCAACTACTTTACAGGAACACAGTAGAATATTGCTGGTATCGAGAGGTTCAGGTGAGGTGCCGTAATGGTTACGTAATTCAAGTACCATTACACCCTTCAGGTCCTTATCAGTGTAACTTAAGAATTTATATTACGTTTCATTTACTGTTTTAGCCTGATATCCCATTCTAATGATGTAATCAGGCTTTTGGCAGTACTGAGTTGCACGTATTATTTTTATCTAAATTCAGTGACCGTCTATATGCAGAGACCAAATTATTTACTGTTTATCTCTCTCCCGGTGGAAATCTACGAATGGTATATTAAGGGGACGAAGTAGCACTTGTATATTAGGTGTCCTCCACCACACACCACGCGGCGGGTTTGCAGTGCAGATGAAGACGTAGACGAGAAGTCTCACCGAGTGTTATTGTTGAGCGTGCAGAATATCACGCCACACCGGCTTAACTCTCGTGCCAGACTGGAGCTTCGAGGACTTGGCACTGTGAGGAGCTTAACGCTGGCTTCCCGGAATCACAGAGTGGCGCAGTTAAGTTGCTCCATCCGGATATGTCTGCCTGCCGCCTGCTGCGCGTCGAACGCACGCCGCTGCCGCTGCCAGCCACGCCTCTGTGAATTCATGAACCGCGTCTGCAAACAGTCGAAGCGCGCCGCTCGGCGCAACTCGGAACGCCGGCGCAGCGCCTGCCTCTGCGACGAGAAGTAAACAACGTGAATTATGAGTGCGAGGCATTCACGGCGGCGCACCGGTGTGCAATAAGCCCTCGCTTCGGCCTTCCCAGTCCGCGTGCTGCCCACTCCAAACTCTGGTCTCCTACCTCCTCACAGGCTCCTACACCGCCACCGCCCTATCCCACCACCCTCCACATCCTCGTAAGTTTCTCGATAAAATCATGATTAAGGACTTTAATTAAAACAACTTCATCTCTGGGGAGTTGCAGGAAACAGCGTTGTCGGTCTTCCGGTATTGCGCCAGGCGGCGGAGCGGAGCCCCGCCCCAGAGAGCACGATGGGGTAAGCCAGGCAGATACCGCCGTCCCTGGAAGCCCCACCCAAGTCGAGGAGTATCAGGCAGCGGATCTCAAGTGACGTATTTCCTGTGATTGCGTGGGGGGTAGCGGTAACGTTCCTGATACTTCCGTTTGCAACCAGAATATCTCCATTGTGTGTGCCGTGGCAAACTTTGCTGTCCAATTTACACATACGTTTACACACAGAGAGCTCACGATTTTACTGGAGCGAATATCCCGAGTTTTCTGGTTTGTGGATTATCCGTTCAAAATTCAGCATCTTTTGAAAAAATAGAAGAAACACTACTACAAATTTTAAGCTGTACTGTTTACTTTGCAGTTTTAGTCTCACATTTTTTTAATGGTATGATTAGTTCCGATCTTCGTTCTGTGTAGTCGCATAAGAAACACGTGGTATTCATGAAAGTACACGTCATAATACTACCACTGTAGCTCCGTATGGACTCGAAGCGCTGATTACGCGGCTGAGTAGATCTGAGGAGAATAATCTTTGATCGCAACGAGTCATACCACAAAGATAGACCGATTTTAGATATCAACACATTTGCTGAATCTCTCGCGATGAATATTTCGGAGTCAATGAAAACATAAGCTAAAAAGTCTCTTCGGGTTTGCTGCCGGCTCCTAAAATCAACTTGATATTTCGGCGATCCAACTAGTCGCCATCTTCAGGAAAATGCTGCTTCTGCTGATGAGTCCCGCTGAGAACTGACGCCAGGTTGCAAATCGACGTCCCATATAGGCCATCGTTCAGTACACGGCGCATGATCCGCCCATCACGGTTTCTGCCTTGCTAGACAGGGAGGTGGCGCCGTCCTTAGTGAAATACTGCTGGCAACGGTATATCGCAATCAAGGCCGCACCGAAGAACGTTCAGTTTTGATGCGAGATAATAGAGGATTCCACGTCTTGCTAAGAGGAAACCTATTGTCTCTGTTGATTAAATTATCAAGCAACCTAATTTCAATCGCCTCTTTATAGACACTGTTCCAAAAACCAGAAATGTTGACAACAACCACAGTTTCGTCAAATTTCATACTGTGTCCCTCATTTAGACAGTCTTCTGCTACTGCCGATTTTTTCGGCTGTTGTAGTCTCGTATGACGGCGATGTTCCACACACCTGTCATGCACTGTGCGAATCAAACGGCCAATGTAAGCTTTCCCACATTGTCACGGAATTTTGTACACACAGGGTTTCCTAAGCCCCAAATCATCTTTCACAGAGCCTAGCAGAGCCCTTATCTTAGAAGGTGGACGAAACACACTGTTAATGTCAAAATTCCTTAAAATTCGTCCAGTCTTAAACGATAAGCCTCCAGCATGCGCCGTCTTCTGAACGGTGGTCTATATAGGACGTCGATTTGCAACCTGCCGTCAGTTCTCAGCGGGACTCATCAGAAGAACCAGCATTTTCCTGAAGATGGCGACCAGTTGGATCGCCGAAATATCGAGTCAAGTTGATTTTAGGATCCGGCAGCAAACCCGAAGAGACTTTCAAGACTTATTACGCCGGGAAAGCCTACGTAATCACAAAACCTAAACTATTCTGTCAAAACTAGAAAACATATTTTCGTTTGGAATACAATATCGTAGACGTACGTGACTCATGTTTTACATCACCTGACAATGCAGGTCCCTAAACTACCATGTGTCGTCCTAAAATAAAATGTTCCGTTCTCCCAGGTAGGTCATCCGGTAAGTGCGACGAATCTGCCTTTGTAGTATGTCCGTGGATGATATGTTAGCTGTACGTTTTTCCTACGAGCTAAGGATTCATAATTTCCCAACTCACAAAAAGCCGAGACACTGAAACACGTACATCTGCTGCTATATGCAACTATTGTTCGATTTCACTGACGTTGTGACTCGCCAAAAAATGAGAACTAGAACCGTAATCAAGAAAGTAAAATTTAATGAAAAAAATATGTTCAAATGTGTGTGAAATCTTATGGGACTTAACTGCTAAGGTCATCAGTCCCTAAGCTTACACACTACTTAACCTAAATTATCCTAAGGACAAGCACACTCACACATACGCCCGAGGGAGGAATCGAACCTCCTACGGGGCCTGCCTCACAGTCCATGACTGCAGCGCTATAGACCGCTCGGCTCATCCCGCGCGGCAATTGAGTGAAAAACAGAAACGTTAATACAGGATACATGTTTCCTGTGGATAAAATAATAGCAAGTGACAACAGATATTGTGTGTTTGAAGCGTAATTTTGTAAATAACTTGTATGTGACGAGCAAGGTGGCGCAGTTTTTAGCACACTGGACTCGTATCCTGGAGAACGACTGTTCAAACCCACGTCCGAGCATCCTGATTTAAGTTTCCCGTGATTTCCCTAAATCGCTTCAGGCATATACTGGAATATTTTCTTTGAAAGGGCACGGCCGATTTCTTTCCCTATCCTTCACTAACCCTATGGGACCGATGGCCTCACTGTTTGGTCCCCTGCCCCAAATTAATCAACTAACTTATAAGTGTCTGCCGTTTAACGTGTAAGTAATACAGTCATCCTCTACAAGTAGCATGTACTGTGGCGTGCTGAGAAGTAAGGCCACGTAATTGTTTTTTTTTTTTAACTCTTAAAGCTTTCTAAGTAAAACAAACGTCACTAGCATTCTATATACCGAGTCTTCATGTCTACATATTTATTTCTCAACATAATCAACCTGGCGACGAACACATAGCTCGCAACAACAGAGCAGTTTGCTTTGTTGATGGAACCAAAACCTCATCACTGTTAGCTCCGCTTCATCACTGTCAAAATGAAGTAATTGAAGATATTCTTTAAGTTTTGGGAAGAGATTAAAAACGGATCTGGCGTGGTCGGGACTGTGTGAGGATGGTAGAGGACAGAAAAACCAGGGTGTCGGATTGTTGCAGATCACGTGTGTTCTGGCATTGTCCTGTTTAAGGAGAGGGCGCTTCATGTGTGGAAGAACTCTTAGAATTCGAAACTCGAATACAGCACGCTGTTTCTCACGGACCGACATAGTTAATGTTGCATATCACCATGTTAGACGCTGCGATTCGGAGCCGTCCAGCGGTAGAAGGCTGCAAAAATATAGTCATGAGTGAAAAAGATGTGAATGTTACAAAAAAACTGTTTTACTTTACAAGTTTTAAAAAAAATTAACATAAAAATTTCCGAAGAATTGCTTTCCGACACGTCGTTTAAGTATGTTTATAAACACAGTAAATAGTAATGGAAGGATGCATGTTCCCGCGGTGCCAACATTGAATAAATGGTTTCGAGTTTCTGGCCACGTCTACTTTTTGAAATGCTACCAGATTTCGACAAAATATTTTCCATTGCCCACTCGATGTTTCTGAGAAGTATCCCATCCTAATACCCAAAGATCTTTGTCACTCTATCGTCTATCATTTAGTTTATACTGACCTGTTACGATGCTATAATGTTTTCCTGATAAAGACTGAAGATGCTGTAAGAACATTCTATAATTATTGGTACCAGCGTATTGTATGCGATTCCATTTACTGATATATCGTTTCCTCCAAGAACCATTCCATTAAAACTTAGCCTTTCATTCGTTCTTCCTATAACTGGATTTGCCTGTTCTTAGTATTGCACCAAAATAAATTTATAATTACATGCTGCAGAAACTATAGGACTCCTTGTGAGAGGTATTACTTTGCATTTCTCCTGTATAAAGAGAGCTGCCATTCATTACTCCTACTGAAAATTTATGCCTACATTACTGTTTTTGCTTTTGATCGTCGACCGACGGGGCGTTCCTCTAGACAGCGGCATCGTCATCGAGTAATTTCACAGGGCTTCTGTCTTTAGCCGACAAGTCGTTCAAGTAGAACAAGAGCACCAGAGGTCTTATTACGTCTTCTTGAGGTACACAGATGCTACACTCGTTTCTGTTGAAGGTAAGGTATCCCGCACAATGTACTTCGTTCTGCTAAACATTCAACGAATTTCACACCTTGAGCAATCCTACAGGAGTAACATACAACACTTGGGAAGTAGTTACATATGTAACTGATATACGAGGGCATAAGATTATAAGTAACGCGTGCACAATATTCTATCGCGTGCGGAGATATTTAGTTGATACGGAAACTGAGACAGGCCTCAAGTAAAGACATCCAGATTCGTACAGCAAACGTCATTGTAGTGGATCTGAAGACGAATGGTAATTGTTTCTAAGATCATTCATTGTCCGGTACAGTCATACTAATTCGAATTGGTTGGGATAGTGCCGGACACCTCCAGAATCAATGAACTGTCGAAACAGTTTAATTTTTTCCAAACTAGTGAATCCAAGTTTCCTTGTACTAAACATTATACTGATGTTGCAGTTGACACAATGGACACGCATTTGGAAGGATGACGTTGGGAATCCCCATTTGGACGTCCTTATTCAGTTTTATGTGATTTCCAGAAGTCACTTACTGTCAGTGGCACGATGATCCATTCTGAAAAGGACAATACTGATTTCCCCTAAAACCTTGCCAAATTAAACGTGAGGTTTGGTCTTCTTTAATTCCTCCCGTTTAAAACGAGATAACTTGGAGTTTAGATCTACGATCGCGGTATCCAAATAAACTGAAGGATTCATGGCCGGGGTTGCATTTAGATTTATTTA
Organism: Schistocerca serialis cubense; assembly: GCF_023864345.2. Classification (NCBI taxonomy): domain Eukaryota; kingdom Metazoa; phylum Arthropoda; class Insecta; order Orthoptera; family Acrididae; genus Schistocerca; species Schistocerca serialis. The sequence goes on along the minus strand of NC_064643.1, from coordinate 735,049,371 downwards.
AGTGGATTATCGATTCTTGATGAACAGCCGTCATAAAAATTTACGTATAAGAAAAATTCACGGTAATGTTTTCGTCGATAAATACGACGTAGCCAGCAACAACCAAAATGAATAACCACATGAAAAAGACGTATCGAGTAAGTTACGACACAAGTGCTACCTCTAGTTTAACCCTTTCTGGGTCCAGAATTCTTATACGATTAGTGAGGTTAAACTACCTCACTAAAGTAATGTAACCCATAGACGACAATCCTGTCACTTACATAGGTGCCTGTCTTGCACCAATTTCAAACTAATACTAATTAACACTCTCGACAGTTCATTCTTCACTTTGTCTGTAATACTTTTATTTTCCTTCAGATAAACATTGTTTCAGTCTAATTAGGTTCAAGGCTGCCGTTTCGGAACGAGCTCTTTTGCATCTTCATAGAACTACACTGGCACACGCTCAGGCATGAATGGCATGCTACCGCGCGACGGACCACCTACGCTAAAACAGCACCTTTCGAGTTTATCTGACCGCAAGGCCCAAAGGATTGACCATAGAAGCCTTATGGAAACGGTAAGCAGCGGAATTGCTTACGGTTGCATCATGCTTTGAAGGAAAAAGTGCTCTCACCTTGTCTTCCGTCCTGAGCCACACATTCAAGCAAATAGTATTTTAGCCATTTGTTTTGAGTTTAATATGGACTCATTCACCGGCACTCTTCCGTCAACTGGTGAGACATAGTAAGCGGCGAGCAATTCGGATGAGATCATGCGATTGGTTTCCTCAATATTAGTCCAGTAAGGGGGAAGAGTGTCTTTTTCCGTTGCCGATATCAACTGCTGAAATCTGACTCTGTGCTAGGCATTAGTAATTCTATGAAACATTTAGACTTCGCGAATTCATTAACTCAAACCTTTTTCCTGTAACTGCCAAATGCAGCACGTTAATTTGAATCTATAAACATATTTTCATGGGATAACGTATTGCTTACACTAATGTTGCACTTGGTCACTGCTAACATTCCACATGAGTGCCTGACTAGTATTTATCGCTTTTTGAATATTTTCAGCAATCCTCATAAGTTGTTGCTGATGCAGTTCTTCATTGTATCCTGTCACTGAGACGTCTTGCAACAAATAAAGACAGCAATTTTTACAAAACAAGTATTTATTATACACTTCATAGCATTCACCAAAGAAGCTCAGTGATTTTAGATCCTTAGGTAGTGTCTCAAAAATGAGATCGACAGGAAGTGCAAAATGGGTAAGCAGGGATGGCTAGAGGACAAATGTAAGGATGTAGGGGCTTGTCTCACTAGGGGTAAGATAGATACTGCCTACAGGAAAATTAAAGCGACCTTTGGAGAGAAGAGAACCACTTGTATGAATATCAAGAGCTCAGATGGCAACACAGTTCTAAGCAAAGAAGGGAAGGCAGAAAGGTGGAAGGAGTATATAGTGGGTTTATACAAGGGCGATGTACTTGAGGTCAATTTTATGGAAATGGACGAGGATGTAGATGAAGATGAAATGGGAGATAAGATACTGCGTGAAGAGTTTGACAGAGCACTGAAAGACCTGAGTCGAAACAAGGCCCCGGGAGTAGACAACATTCCATTAGAACTACTGTTGGCCTTGGGAGAGCCAGTCATAACAAAACTCTACCATCTGGTGAGCAAGATGTATGAGACAGGCGAAATACCCACAGACATCAAGAAGAATATAATAATTCCAATTCCAAAGAAAGCAGGTTTTGACAGATGTGAAAATTACCGAACTATCAGTTTAATAAGTCACAGCTGCAAAATACTAACTCTAATTCCTTACAGACGAATGGAAAAACTGGTAGAAGCGGACCTCGGGGACGATCAGTATGGATTCCGTAGAAATGTTGGAACACGTGAGGCAATACTAACCTTAGAATAAAGATTAAGAATAGGCAAACCTACGTTTCTCTTTCAAATTCTGAAGGTGGCAGGCGTAAAATACAGGGAGCGAAAGGCTATTTACAATTTGTACAGAAACCAGATGGCAGTTATAAGAGTCGAGGGGCATGAAAGGGAAGCAGTGGTTGGGAAAGGAGTGAGACAGGGTTGTAGCCTCTCCCCGATGTTATTCAATCTGTATATTGAGCAAGCAGTAAGGGAAAAAAAGCCCGCATCTCGTGGTCGTGCGGTAGCGTTCTCGCTTCCCACGCCCGGGTTCCCGGGTTCGATTCCCGGCGGGGTCAGGGATTTTCTCTACCTCGTGATGGCTGGGTGTTGTGTGCTGTCCTTAGGTTAGTTAGGTTTAAGTAGTTCTAAGTTCTAGGGGACTTATGACCACAGCAGTTGAGTCCCATAGTGCTCAGAGCCATTTGAACCATTTGAAGGGAAACAAAAGAAAAATTCGGAGTAGGTATTAAAATCCATGGAGAGGAAATAAGAACTTTGAGGTTCGCCGATGACATTGTAATTCTGTCAGAGACAGCAAAGGACTTGGATGAGCGGTTGAATGGAATGGACACTGTCTTGAAAGGAGGATATAAGATGAACATCAACAAAAGCAAAACGAGGATAATGGAATGTAGTCAAATTAAATCGGGTGATGCTGACGGGATTAGATTAGGAAATGAGACACTTAAAGTAGTAAAGGAGTTTTGCTATTTAGGGAGTAAAATAACTGATGATGGTCGAAGTAGAGAGGATATAAAATGTAGACTGGCAATGGCAAGGAAATCGATTCTGAAGAAGAGAAATTTGTTAACATCGAGTATAGATTTAAGTGTCAGGAAGTCGTTTCTGAAAGTATTTGTATGGAGTGTAGCCATGTATGGAAGTGAAACATGGACGATAACCAGTTTGGACAAGAAGAGAATAGAAGCTTTCGAAATGTGGTGCTACAGAAGAATGCTGAAGATAAGGTGGGTAGATCACGTAGCTAATGAGGAGGTATTGAATAGGATTGGGGAGAAGAGAAGTTTGTGGCACAACTTGACTAGAAGAAGGGATCGGTTGGTAGGATATGTTTTGAGGCATCAAGGGATCACAAATTTAGCATTGGAGGGCAGCGTGGAGGGTAAAAATCGTAGAGGGAGACCAAGAGATGAATACACTAAGCAGATTCAGAAGGATGTAGGTTGCAGCAGGTACTGGGAGATGAAGATGCTTGCACAGGATAGAGTAGCATGGAGAGCTGCATCAAACCAGTCTCAGGACTGAACGCCACAACATCAACAACAACATAAGTAGTGTAGGTAAGAGACGACAAAAACATTTCTCCTTGCCCAAACTGGAACTACAATTTACCACACTTTGAGACCTTGTAGTATGTGGGTTGCAGTTCGTGTAGGTGTTCAATATTCACTTGCGGTACTTCCCAATAACATCCGCCATTTTTGTTGTGATTTGTGTAGCCTTACATCTCCAATTGTCTCTTAAAATGTTACATGGTGTCACCAGTGGGTCATATTCGATATGTGGTGGGTGTACTTGAAGGCACAAACTATATATGTCAACTTGTGTAAAAGGAGCGTCTCCACAGAAGGGCAACTTTTTCTAAATAAATAAATGACCAACGTGATGATGTCTTTTCCCTACAGTGTCTATTTACGTAAAATAACACAATTTGAACACAACAAAGATTATTAGATCGTAACAAGCAAATAAAGCGAATTAATGTTATAGCATGATGAAATATCGCTGTTCAAATCTAACTAGGACGATAAATAAAATGAGAGATTAATTTAAAGCAACTGGTTATTGTGTGGAACTTTAGAATACCATATCGATCGTTTTGTCAAAGTTATTTGTCTAGTTTCTGATTTTAGAATTTTAACTACCGGGTAAATAATGTTCATGCGTTTGGTGGGTAATGGTGTGATGATTTTAACTGTAGCTGTTTGTACATGCTGTACTTTTATATGTACAGAAATCAGTGTGTTAGCTGTTTTTTCTCTGTGTTGAACAGTCTTCCAGCAAACACGTCGTATAGTTTAACACTAGTCCAAGTGGACTATGGCTGTCGGTATAGACTAACGATTCTGGGCCCACGCGTCACACATCAACACCTGATGAGTTGTCCAAGGGAAAATAAGCGTTAGTGGCTTGCTCTTGCGACGTGTAGTTGGAGATACTAACCAATCTACAAATATAGTACCACTAATAGCTATAAATTTTAGTCAGTAAATCAAAGGTATAAGGTGAATTACCTGAAACGTTAACTGGAAATACTGCGGAAATCGAAACTACTGTTGATGTGCGGATTTCACAGAATGGACAGATAGTCTGGGGCTCGTATAGTTAGCCAATAAAAGGTAGTAATAATTCTTATAAAGTGTGTGCTTTCTGCAGATATACACTTTTTGAAATGGAGCGATGACTAGGGACGTTAACTAACTAAAATTAAAGTGAGTTAGAATGTCAGTTGCGTATGTTGCAAGTATATAGTGGGAGTCGTTCACAAGATATCGTATTTTGAAAAGTTTCCACGCTCACATCCCCCTGATTATTTTCCAAATAATGCCGTTCCAAAGATATACCAGGCAATAATAATGAAAGTGCAGATAAAGAGATCACGTGTGGGTTGTACATACTCTAACGCGCTAATACTGAACAGATTTATGCTGGAATAATTCTGACTGTCAGGTGCAAATCTGACGACGTGAGTACAAGAAGTAGGAATAGAAATCCTTTTGTGTTTAATCGCTTATGGTCTGTAAGTGGACAGAAATGGTGAAACAAGTGGGACAAGCATAAACACCGGCTACACAGTTTGTTCAATATGAGCACTGGAGACACCGACTGTAAGTAGGCTGTTTAGGTTTTCTTATTGGTAACGACACATAGTGCTCTGTATGATATTCACTGGCTGTGCTGTGTGCAGTCTGTGGCTAGTTTGCATTGTTGTCTGCCATTGTAGTGTTGGGCAGCTGGATGTGAACAGCGCGTAGCGTTGCGCAGTTGGAGGTGAGCCGCCAGCAGTGGTGGATGTGGGGAGAGAAATGGCAGAGTTTTGAAATTTGTAAGACTGGATGTCATGAACTGCTATGTATATTATGATTTTTCAGCACTATTAAGGTAAATACATTGTTTGTTCTCTATTAAAATCTTTCATTTGCTAACTATGTCTATCAGTAGTTAGTGCCTTCCGTAGTTTGAATCTTTTATTTAGCTGGCAGTAGTGGCGCTCGGTGTATTGCAGTAGTTCGAGTAACGAAGATTTTTGTGAGGTAAGTGATTTGTGAAAGGTATAGGTTAATGTTAGTCAGGGCCACTCTTTGTAGTGATTACTGAAAGTCAGATTGCGTTGCGCTAAAAATATTGTGTGTCAGTTTAAACACAGTCATGTATGATTTTTCTAAGGGGACGTTTCACGACAAGCAGGTGTACAGTTTCAGATATGCCCAAACCTGGAACTAATATTTTTCCAGAGTAAATCGTTTACGCATCAACGCATTACCATATCCAACAAGCTCCGCTGTGATTCGCTAGGGACAGTCTACACTGGAAATCCGTGAGTAGCTACACTTTAATTATAACCATCTGCTGTATACCTTGAGATTATTTTTGTACTAACAGCCTATTCTTAATCTAATTACACTTATTTTGCCAGAAACAGTGTATTTTTCTGTGATAGTATGCAACTTATGCTCGCCGCAATTCGTCTGTCATGTGCTGCTTTGTTCCCAACGCAGAATCCTTTAATATTGTCCGCTACTTGGTCCCCAGTTATGATTTTCCTTTTGCCGTGTATCTTATTTCCGCTACATTTCTCTCGTTCATTGTCAGCCCAAATTGCTCAGGTATGCCATCCACCAATGTTCTAACTGATTTGTTTTCGCTCAGGATGACTACTAGAGGAGAAGAATGCCTCCTTACCTAACGCTCTTTTTAATCCGAGCCCGATACTCCGTTGTTGGTCCCCATTCTTATTCTTAACTCTTGGAATAAGCATTTCTTATATTAGTTGTAACTGGTATCTGTAGTTCCGTGCTCAATGGCCATGCCTGCCGCACTGTATTAATCACTGCACATCTTCCACAGCTCACAGTCCGAGAATGTTTTTAGAAGCGAAGTGAACAGTTCCTCGTTATCTGTTTGCGGAACATAACGCGCCCCTCAAACTGTTACCCACTGAAAATGGCTAGCGGCAATTAGAGCGTTTGTGAATTAAAAACCGTATCAAAGACTTGACTTCCTTTGTGGCATTCCAAATCCGTTTGAAGGGAGGCAGCATCAGAGTTTGTGAGATAGCAATTAACTGGGGACCAGACCGACGGGCATAGGACAAACGCCTCCTTGTGGAGTGTTTCCTGAGAAGAATAACATTCCAGAACTAAGTGATCTGCTAAAACAACGCACCGCTTTCAAAGCTTTGTCTCCCCCCCCCCCCCCTCTACTACCCTCTCTCTCTCTCTCTGTGTGTGTCAAAGGGATCGTTGCGACCAGGGCTAAGGGATTTATTATACGAGTGTAATATTCAATCTGATAGCAGAATATTGTCATACCTAAAGGACAAGTTTAAAAAAGTATGAAATGGGGCATTGAATTGTAGCATTACGTTAATGAAGGCTCCATTCGTCTCTGACAGAACGAAATTGTTTTAATTTTTCTGAGAAACTAATTTTCGTACATCACATTTCAATAAGATTCAGTTTTAAGATTCTACCGCGTATTTCCTAAATGAGTTAAATGTTGCTCTTTCCATAATGTTTCGTTATTTGTGAAATCTAAACAGTTTTAAATATACGAACCAATAAAATATCTGCCTCAGATCTCTGTATGCGTTTTATTAGTTTGCGACTCCACCCAAAGACGGGTACCATAGGCAACAGCATGAAAAGAGGCGTGCACAAGTTTACTTCTGCTGACGCACGGACCGTCTATAGCGTACTTAATGAAGCAGTAAGTGGAACAACGCGTGTAGTTTTCACATGCACACATTATCAATGCACACCAACACAAATAATTCTGTACACATATTACTGATAAGATTTTAATCATCTGATAATGAAACCTTGAAGTCTGACGTGTTTGCTGTTAAGGTAACTTGGTTCACTTTTCAGCACAATAATTCAGGTCATCATGCATCTATTTCAGTCAGTACTTGCAACGTTAGTACTTTATGTTCGCAATCGCAGAAGGGTGCCCCGAGTGGAAAATTTCAAAACTTTCTCCACTTATATTTACTTCCCTTAAACTATACACTCCTATACAGTATCCGGGAGCGATTAAACAGATTTATTATTATTTCAGTTCCCTGTAATTCTCCCTGTGGTAAAACTGTGTGTGGGTTGTAGACCAGTTTCTTCGAAATCAAGAGACACTAGACTGACCTCTAGTTTAACGTACCCAACTCACATTGTCCAACCTATTACCCACTACCCTAAAACAATATCGACACCCTGTCACTTGTTTCTCCTTGAAGAGAGTAGCATATTCCGTACTATTTACTTAATATTCAAGAACTTTTTCTTTTTCCCATTTCAATCACACCTCTACATAAGTGTGACGTAGTATCCACCGATTTTTAATTATTTCGTTATTTGTGAAATCTAAACAGTTTTAAATATACGAACCAATAAAATATCTGCCTCAGATCTCTGTATGCGTTTTATTAGTTTGCGACTCCACCCAAAGACGGGTGGAGGCGTTCGATACAGTTCCGCACTGTCGCCTGATAAACAAAGTAAGAGCCTACGGAATATCAGACCAGCTGTGTGGCTGGATTGAAGAGTTTTTAGCAAACAGAACACAGCATGTTGTTATCAATGGAGAGACGTCTACAGACGTTAAAGTAACCTCTGGCGTGCCACAGGGGAGTGTTATGGGACCATTGCTTTTCACAATATATATAAATGACTTAGTAGATAGTGTCGGAAGTTCCATGCGGCTTTTCGCGGATGATGCTGTAGTATACAGAGAAGTTGCTGCATTAGAAAATTGTAGCGAAATACAGGAAGATCTGCAGCTGATAGGCACTTGGTGCAGGGAGTGGCAACTGACCCTTAACATAGACAAATGTAATGTATTGCGAATACATAGAAAGAAGGATCCTTTATTGTGTGATTATATGATAGCGGAACAAACACTGGTAGCAGTTACTTCTGTAAAATATCTGGGAGTATGCGTACGGAACGATTTGAAGTGGAAAGATCATATAAAACTAATTGTTGGTAAGGCGGGTACCAGGTTGAGATTCATTGGGAGAGTGCTTAGAAAATGTAGTCCATCAACAAAGGAGGTGGCTTACAAAACACTCGTTCGACCTATACTTGAGTATTGCTCATCAGTGTGGGATCCGTACCAGGTCGGGTTGACGGAGGAGATAGAGAAGATCCAAAGAAGAGCGGCGCGTTTCGTCACTGGGTTATTTGGTAACCGTGATAGCGTTACGGAGATTTTTAATAAACTCAAGTGGCAGACTCTGCAAGAGAGGCGCTCTGCATCGCGGTGTAGCTTGCTCGCCAGGTTTCGAGAGGGTGCGTTTCTGGATGAGGTATCGAATATATTGCTTCCCCCTACTTATACTTCCCGAGGAGATCACGAATGTAAAATTAGAGAGATTAGAGCGCGCACGGAGGCTTTCAGACAGTCGTTCTTCCCGCGAACCACACGCGACTGGAACAGGAAAGGGAGGTAATGACAGTGGCACGTAAAGTGCCCTCCGCCACACACCGTTGGGTGGCTTGCGGAGTATCAATGTAGATGTAGATGTAGATGTTCTATTAAGAGAATAAAGTCAGAGAAGATATATGAGAGGTAACTAAGGACGTTAGGAATTTAGGACCGGGACGCCATTTTTCAGTCACTTTCTGCAACTTTTATTTCAGTGCAAATTGTAAATAATACGATCCGGGAGAGCGGATGAGTTGTAGTGGATTCAATTAATTTCAGGTCTAAAAATTTTGCTCATTTGGTGGTGCTATCCGGTAACGAAAATGAGAAGAAGCAAGCGATCAAAGTAGTGTTAAGGTAAATGCTGAAAATGTGACCAGCTGGCGGTGCTAGCAACAATCTTGTAGTGTTAAATCTATGTTGTTGTTGTGGTCTTCAGTCCGGAGACTGGTTTGATGCAGCTCTCCATGCTACTCTATTCTGTGCAAGCTTCTTCATCTCCCAGTACTTACTGCAACATACATCCTTCTGAATCTGCTTAGTGTATTCATCTCTTGGTCTCCCTCTACGATTTTTACCCTCCACGCTATCCTCCAATGTTAAATTTGTGATCCCTTGATGCCTCAGAACATGTCCTACCAACCGGTCCCTTCTTCTTGTCAAATTGTGCCACAAACTCCTCTTCTCCCCAATTCTATTCAATACCTCCTCATTTGTTATGTGATCTACCCATCGAATATTCAGCATTTTTCTGTAACACCACATTTCGAAAGCATCTATTCTCTTCTTGTCCAAACTATTTATCATCCATGTTTCACTTCCATACATGGCTACACTACATACAAATACTTTCAGAAACGACTTCCTGACACTTATATCTGTAATCGATGTTAAGAAATTTCTCTTCTTCAGAAACGCTTTCCTTGCCATTGCCAGTCTACATTTTATTTCCTTTCTACTTCGACCATCATCAGTTATTTTGCTCCCTAAATAGCAAAACTCCTTTACTACTTGAAGTATCTCACTTCCTAATCTAATTCCCTCAGCATCACCCGATTTAATTCGACTGCATTCCATAATCCTTGTTTTTCTTTTGTTGATGTTCGTCTCATATCCGCAATTCAACAGACTGTGCATACCATTCAACTGCTCTTCCAAGTCCTTTGCTGTCTCTGACAGAATTACAATGTCATCGGCGAACCTCAAAGTTTTTACTTTTCTCCATGGATTTTGATACCTAGTCCGAATTTTTCTTTTGCTTATTTTGCTGCTTGCTCAATATACAGAATGAATAACATCGGGGAGAGGCTACAACCCTGTCTCACTCCTTTCCCGAACAGCGGCTTCCCTTTCATGCCCCTCGACTCTTATAACTGCCATCTGGCTTCTGAACAAATTGTAAATAGCCTTTCGCTCCCTGTATTTTACCCTTGCCACCTTTAGAATTTGAAAGACAGTGTTCCAGTTAATATTGTCAAAAGCTTTCTCTAAGTCTACAAATGCTAGAAATGTAGGTATGCCTTTCCTAAATATATTTTCTAAGATAAGTCGTAAGGTCAGTATTGCCTCACGTGTTCCAGTATTTCTACGGAATCCAAACTGATCTTCCCCGAGGTCGGCTTTTACTATTTTTTCCATTCGTCTTTAAAGAATTCGTGATAGTATTTTGCAGCTGTGGCTTATTAAACTGATTGTTAGGTAATTTTCACATCTGTCAAACTTGCTTTCTTTGGGACTGGGATTATTATATTCTCTCTCTGGCTCTCCCAAGGCCGTCAGTAGTTCCAATGAAATGTTGTCTACTCCCGGGGCCTTGTTTCGACTCAGGTCTTTCCGTGCTATGTCAAACTCTTCACGCGGTATCGTATCTCCCATTTCATCTTCATCTACTACATCCTCTTCCATTTCCATAATGTTGTCCTCAAGTACATCGCCCTTGTATAGACCCTCTATATACTCCTTCCATCTTTCTGCTTTCCCTTCTTTGCTTACAACTGGGTTTCCATCTGAGCTCTTGATATTCATGCGATAGGTTCTCTTTTCTCCAAAGGTCTCTTTAATTTTTCTGTAGGCAGTAGCTATCTTACCCCTAGTGATTTAAGCCTCTACATCCTTACATTTGTCCTCTAGCCATCCCCGCTTAGCTATTTTGCTCTTCCTGTCGATCTCATTTTAGAGACGTTTGTATTCCTTTTTGCCGGCTTCATTTACTGCATTTTTATTTTTTACTCCTTTCATCAATCAAATTCAATATTTCTTCTGTTACCCAAGGATTTCTATTAGCCCTCTTGTTTTTACCTTTTTACCTTAACTACATCATCCCTCAGAGCTACCCATTCTTCTTCAACTGTATTTCTTTCCCCCATTCCATTCAATTGTTCCCTTATGCTCTCCCTGATACTCTGTACAAACTCTGTTTTAATCAGTTTGTCCAGGTCCCATCGCCTTAAATTCCCACCTTTTTGCAGTTTCTTCAGTTTTACTCTACAGATCATAACCAATAGATTGTGGTCTGAGTTCACATCGGCCCCTGGAAATGACTTACAATCTACAACCTCGTTCCGAAATCTCTGTCTTACCATTATATAATCTATCTGAAACCTGTCAGTATCTCCAGGATTCTTCCATGTATTCAACCTTCTTTTATGATTCTTGCAGCAAGTGTTAGCTATGATTAAGTTACGCTCTGTGCAAAATTCTACCAGACGGCTTCCTCTTTCATTTCTTAGCCCCAATCCATATTCACCTAGTATTTTTCCTTCTCTCCCTTTTTCCTACTCTCGAATTCCAGTCACCCATGAATATTAAATTTTTGTCTCCCTTCACTACCTGAATAATTTCTTTTGTCTCATCATACATTTCATCAGTTTGTTCGTCATCTGCAGAGCTAGTTGGCATATAAACATGTACTGCTGTACTGGGCTTGGGTTTCGCGTCTATCTTGGCCACAACAATGTGTTCACTATGCTGTTTGTAGTAGCTTACCTGCATTCCTACTTTTTTATTCATTATTAAACCTACTTCTGCATTACCCCTATTCGATTTTGTATTTATAACCCTGTATTCACCTGACCAAAAGTCTTGTTCCTCCTTCCACCGAACTTCACTAATTCCCACTACGTCTAACTTTAACCTACTCATTTCCCTTCTTTAATTTTCTAACCTACCTGCCTGATTAAGGGATCTGACAATCCACGCTCCAATCCATAGAACGCCAGTTTGCTTTATCCTGATAACGACGTCCTCTTGAGTAGTCCCCGCCCGGAGATCCGAATGGGGGACTATTTTACATCCGGAATATTTTACCCAAGAGGTCGCCATCATCATTTAACCATACAATAAAGCTGCATGCCCTGGGGAACATTACGGGGAAAAATGACGGCTGTAGTTTCCCCTTGCTTTCAGCCGTTCGCAGTACCGCAACAGCAAGGCCGTCTTGGTTAGTGTTACAGGGCCAGATGAGTCAATAATCCAGACTGTTGCCCCTGCAACTACTGAAAAGGCTGCTGCCCCTCTTCAGGAACCACACGTTTGTCTGGCCGCTCAACAGACACCCCTCCGTTGTGGTTGCACCTATGGTACGGCCATCTGTATCACTGAGGCACGCAAGCCTCCCCACCAGCGGCAAGGTCCATGGTTCTATAGACTGCCTAATTTCACGTCTACATTCACGGCCATAGTCAACAGCTGGGCAGTGCATGATAGAGGGTACTTACCTTCGTAATACCTATTAGGGCTTTTTCCCTAGTAATCTCAAATCGAGCGGTGGATAAACGACTGTTTAAACGCCAATGTGCTCACTGTAGTTAATATAACCTGGTCCTTTCGATCAAAATGGGATCTGAAGGAGACTGTAGAATATCCATAGCTTCCAACTGAAACCGCTAGTTGAAATAAAGCGTGTTTCATAAGATTAATCGCGTTTACCTTCAAGTGTCTGCCAGTTCCGTTTCTCCAGTATATCCGGGATTCTCACGCATGGTGAAGCAAGTCTGTGATCGTTGGTGAATCCCTTCTCTGAATTCTTTCAAGTATCCCACTTTAGTCCTATTTCGCACTGCACCCACACCCTTGAGCAATATTCTACAATGGGTCTTTTGTAAGCAATCTCGTCTAGCATGGACGCCTCTGTGGCTGAGTGGTAATCGCAGATAGTTGCCATGCGGAGGATCCAAGGTCGACTCCTGACACTACCAAGGAATTTTCCTTGCTGGGAGGACTGATACGTGCTCCACTAAGCCTCGTGAAGCCAATTCAGGACCGAGTAGTATGGGCTCTGCTGTCTGTCAAGTCTGCAAAACGGCCGGGAGAGTATTGTGCTGAACACTTGCCTCCACATCGCACCCACACCTCACCGCAATACAGAGGAAGACACGGCAGCCGGAAAATATCCATTGGGGCTTCACATTTTGAGCGATGGACGTAGAGGACGTCATTTGCCTAATAACAGAAGCCCATCACCTGATTCAGCTAAGATTGAGCCTAGATAATTGAACTTTTTCATGCCGCCATAGACTGTCACATCCAGGTGCACTGACCAGCAAGAATATAATGACCATTTACCTAATAGCCAGTATGTCCCCCTTTGGCACGTATAACAGCGGCGACAATGAGGCCTTTGTAGGTTGCTGGAGGAATTTGGCAACGCATCTGCACACACGAGTAACCTAACGCCCGTAAATTCCAGAAGGGGTGGAAGGGGGGGGGGGGCGATGAGATCTGACGCCATGTGCAGTGACATCCCAGATGTGTTCCATTGGGTTCAGATCCGGTCAGTCGGGAGCCCAGTATATTAGTTCGAAATCGCCACAGCGTCTCTCGAACCACACCGTCACATTCCTGGCCTCGTGGCACGGCACATCAGTTTCTAAAAAATGCCGCTGCCGTCGGGAAACATGATCCTGATGCAGGGGTGTACTTGGTCTGCGACCAGTGTGCTATACACCTTGGCCGTCATGGATGCCGAAATGAGCGTTCTCCAGAGTATAATGGAGCCGCCGCCTCCATGTCTCCGTTCCGCAGTACAGGTGGCAAGGAGCTGTTCCCCTGCAATACGTTAGATTTCGGCCATCTCATCGGCCTGATGAAGAAGGTATTCGGACTCACCAGTCCATGGAACGCTCTGCCACTGCACCAACTTCCAATAACGATGGTCGTGTGCCCATTTCAGTCAAAGCCACAAATGTCGTGATGTTAACATTGGCACATGCGTGAGTCGTTGGCTGCGAAGGCCCATCGATAGGAGTGCTGAATGCAATACGTGTTCACACTTGTACACTGCCCAGCGATATCTTATGTTTGTTGTGCCGCAGTTCGCCGACTGTTCTGTTTTACCAGTATGCGCAGCCTACCATGTCCGACATCTATAATGAGGGGTGGCCACCCTACTCCACGACGTCTGGAAGTGGTTTCACTTTGGTTTCGCTCACTATAGCAGTCCTCGAACACCCGACAAGTCGTAAAGTTTTCGAAATGTTCGCGGCGAGCCTCTGGGCCATCACAATCTGTCGACAGTCAAACTCTGGTTTATCATGCGCCTTCTCCATTCTACACACGGACAGCATGCTCACTGATACTACATGCACCCTGCGACTAACTAGGAAACATTCCTCGCCAAGTGATGCTGCTAACTCGTGGGCAAGTTTATATCGACAGTTGTCGCGATGTTCAGGCTCGTCACTGTATTTGTATGAACTGACCGATTTCAGTTGTGGCTCGTTGATATGATAATCACCGTAAGTCAATTCGCTTTATGAAGTGCACAGTTTTACATTCCAGAAGATTCAAAATAAGTTGCCAATATTAGCACTTCTTTGAAGTACTATAAAGATGCGACTGAATGTGTAGCTTTTATCGGACTGTGTCACGCAATGAATAACTTCATAATATGCAAGTCTGCTAACAATATTACTATTGACTACAACGTTACTAACATAAAACATGATAGTTAATGGTACCAACACACTTTCCTGGAGCAGATAGAAAGTTACTTCTGCATCTCTCGATGACGGCTTTAGCCGAAATCGGTTGCAGAACTTAGAAAATGTGACCTCGACTGTTTTTTTCCATCAACGCTAAAGGTGCCGCATGGGAAGACCATAACCAAGACATTGTAGATACTGAAAAAGGCGATAGAGTATCCTTCGATCTAGACCCGAGGACCCCCTCAAAATACGTCTGCAACTTACATTAGAACAATGTGTCCCCAACCGCAAGCGAAGTAATGAAATCGGTGCAGGTTAGAGTGCAAGCGGATAACTATCTTCTGGTTCCGAGTGCTCTTGTAGAATATCTAATCCTTCCGTGCCTGTTGAAATATACCTCACCTTTCGCGGTCTGAGAGTCGTTCTTATGCTGTCTCCAAATGTTATGACACAGTTGCTTTTTTGTAACTAGGAAATGCAACACAGAAAAATAGTAGTACTACGTCAAATAAATAGCACGCTACTCCTGCCAAGATACACTAAATATTTGAGGGCCTGTGTCCTCCGAGTAGTTTGCTTTGCTTCAGTAACAAGACAAATATGAAGATACAACTGCCACACATCAGAATTCCCACAGCCTATACGGTAGCTGCTACTTGTGGTTCACTAGATACACTTTTAAATTTAACCCTATCGATTCCCGTATGATATCACAACAATATTGCAGCAATGTGGGACTCTGAAACCGAAAGGGAAGTTCTGAATCTGCGTAACAGCTACGCACGATATCCTCCAAGATGATTAAAACTGACAGCCCTCCAATTCGCCACCAAACGTGTCATCAGCGCCTGTTAAGCACAACACGCAGAAAGATAAGGGAGCAAATAATAAGCAGTCAGCAACACGAGACGTCACGCCATAAGCTTTGTTTATTTATGCTACCTATGTCTAATCCTGTCATTATTGTCAAAGTCGTAAGTGTTGGTTCTCAACCCCCGTTAATTTCATTTCCTAATTGACTGTTCGTACTTTGCTAACAGAAACTGCACTACTACAAACCTTTTTGTGGAACTGGCGTGGAAGGGCTACCTCCGTCCTCAGGCAATAACCGATGCGTTCTGCCTCAATAAATGTCCTGCGGCTCCTCCTTATAACTTATTGACCGACTTCTCAATTTTTTGTGTTTTTTTTTTTTTTTGGGGGGGGGGGGGGGGTGTTCTTCAGTGTTCTGACCGATTTGATTCGGCCCGCCACAAACTCCTTTCCTGTGCTAACCTCTTCATCTCAGAGAAGCACTTGCAACCTACGTCCTCTATTACGTACTGGATGTATTCCAATCTATGTGTTCCTCTACACTTGTTGCCCCCTACATCTCCCTCTAGTACATGGAAATCGCTCCCTCATGTCTTAACAGATGTCCTATCATCCTATCTCTTCTCTTTATAAGTGTTTTCCACATATTATTTCCCCTCCTATTCCGCACAGAACCTCCCCATTCCTTACCTTATCAGACCACCTAATATTCCGCATTCGTCTGTAGCACCACTCTCAAATGCTTCGATTCTCTTCTTTCCCGGTTTTCACACAGTCCATATTTCACTACCATACAACGCTGTACTCCAGACGTACATTCTCAGAAATATCCTCCTCTAATTAAGATCGATATTTGATAGCAGAAGACTTCTCTCGACTAGGAATGTCGCTTTGTCATTGCTAGGCTGCTTTTGGTGTCCTCCTTGCTCCGTCTGTCACTCATTATTTTACTGCCTAGGTAGCAGAATTCCTTAACTTCATCTACTTCCTGACCATCGATCCTGGTATTAAGTTTCTCGCTGTTCTCATTTCTAGTACATCTCATTACCTTCGCCTTTCCTCGATTCGCTCTCAATCAATACTCTGTACTCATTAGACTGTTCATTCAATTCAGCAGATCATGCAATTCTTCTTCACTTCCACTCAGGATAGCAATGTCATCAGCGAGTCGCATCATTGATATGGTTTCACCCTGAATTTTAATTCCTCTCCTCAACCTTTCTTTTATTTGCTTCTTCCATGTACAGATTTGAACAGTAGGGGCAACAGACTACATCGGTGTCTTACACCCTTATTAATACGAGCACTTCGTTCTTGGTCGTTCACTATTATTATTCCCTCCTGGCTGTTGCACATATTGTATATGACTCGTCTCTTCCTATAGCTTACCCCTATTTTTCTCAGAATTTTCGAAAACCTTGCACCTTTCTATATTGTCGAACACTTTTTTCAAGTCGACAAATCCTATGGAAGTGTCTCGATTTTTCTTTAGTCTTGCTTCCATTTTTAGTGGCAGAATTGCCTCTCTCGTGCCTTTCCTAAAGCAAAGTGATCGTCACCTAGCACATCCTCAGTTTTCTTTGCCATTCTTCTTAATATACGGTTCTGATAAGACTGTGCTACCGCGCCCATTCTCTAGTAACACTGTTCGAAACAAGTTTATGGTCGCACTATCTCCTGAAGACTTATTTTTCTGGATGGACCGCTTTTCTTTCTCCCACCCTTCAGGACTGGAGGCAAGTCCAACCACCTGTTGGAAAAAAGAGTGTCTGTCGCGTCAAACTCTGACTTACCTTTTTCTCGGTAGTCTCTTGCGCTAACACTTCAGAACCGTTCTTTTGCCCGGTGCACTCGGCAAATGTCGTCGCTACAATGATCGGAAGCGGCTCTCGTGACCTTCTGCGAAATCTGTTGTGTGCACTCAATAAGAAATCAAATATCTACTGATCGAAAGACTGGATTAATATGCAGTTTGCGCCAACCGATTTTAAAATAAAAAGGGCACTTCTTGAACATACGTTCCATTATTATTCTTTCTCATAGCGCAGTTACTCGACTATGTAACTTTATTTATAGGATTCGAGCGTGGTCAGTGAGACAGCAAATCACTGTCACTTCTCAGGTGGATAGACATCTAAAATGGACAATCAAGAGCAAGGACAGGAATTGTATGGATCATTTGAAGATAACTGACAACATAGTAAAGAATGCTGAATTACGAACGGTTATTGACCTGGAGGACGTTGGGGAAGAGAAACTTAGAAATTTGGGTAAAACAGGACTGATTCATGACTGCGGAACTGACAGAACTGAGATTTTAGTAGACGATAATCCGAGAGTCTGACAATAGTGATAAAATTTTAAACATTTTATTGGCTGAAGATCCAGCAACCGCACGTTAACTTAAATACAGGATGTACGTATAGCCTCCTCGGATGCGCAAAATTATTGTCAAATTCACCATGGTTTCGACAGTACTACCGTGGTCTTCATCACATTAAAAATTACATAGGTTTACCTAAAAAATATAAGGTCATGGCTCAAAAATACGATATTCTTAATAGGGTTACTTCAATAAAATCTACAAACAGTGTACCTACATGTAATCACATCGCTGATGAAAAACATCTGAGCAAAAATGCTCTCGTCAAATAGAAACTGTCAGAAGAATAAAAAGTAAACTGTGAAAATGTAACATGTTTATGAACTGGAATAAAATGTTCTATCGAAATACAATGGCAGTCGCGAGGTCACTCTGGGCCAAGAACTGCATCAAGCAGCCGCTATCGTCACTCTAGACGGTTTAATAGGCCAAGGCAGCCACGATTTGGATACGAAAACCGATTCGCGCTATCCAGCAAGAAGTGATAGAATCACAGACAAGTGAGGACTGCATAGACAATTTTAAACATTACAGGCAACAATAGGAACCAGTGCATGAAAGTTACAACATACCGTAACAATCTTTTTTTTTCAAAAAACATGCAGTTCATAGAATGTACGTAGAAAATATGAAAATGGAAAGGAAAACGAAGTTTAAGAGTCTACATTCAGAAGAGTATCACCAATGAGAGCATTTTTTAATTAGCGGCTCTATACCTTGAAAAAAGTTTTTGTTGCGTAATTACAACTGTTCGTTAAGAATGAGACAGTCCTTCAGAGATAGGTGTTAATAAATCAGTAGCTCTTCTAAGATGTAGAGCCTAAAGCCGTTTTTCTCCAAGTGCAAGATCTGGACGTCTGTTACATCTTTAGGCATACGTCATGTGGTTAACTAATGGTCAGCGAAAGTTGAGTTGTAGGCTTTGGTGCCTTTTTTACATAGCAGGTGTTCCTTGAACTTGTAGAAATAGCTCGGTTTGTTTGGCCTACGTAATAGGCGGGACACTGCAACGCCATAGCTTAGACATTACATACCTTTTGTTGACTCATTTAGCTTTCTATTTTGTTCAACATCCCATAGTTGAACTTCTGTAATTAATGCACAATTAATTCGATACTGTAATGAAGAGTAATCTCTGTGATATGCACAATATGAGTAAATTATATGTTTTGTCTTTCTTTCATTATCTCTTTGGTTATCATTGAGGATGAATAATTTTGTTTAAATAATTTTTTTGTAGAGCTGCCAATACATGCTGATGTTCTGTTTTGTTTAAAATGTTTGTTTGCTGTTATGTAAATTGCTGACCTTCACTTAGGTTTCTTAGTTATTTCATTTGTGAAAGGTGTTGTGGATCCCCTCGGGAACGGAACTGAGTAGCGCGCGCAAAATGTGGTTGGCCTAGGTAGAAAAGGTCAGTGGGGGACGAGCTACCAAACTGTGAACTGCCCATGTAAAAGTTGTATATTGTGCTGGTTCTGAGAGAGGCTTTTCCTGACGTTTTACAATGCCTCGGATGGATGGATGAAGAGCTGGAATTTTTCTGAAATTGGTACCACCGCCACCAAGAAATGACAGAGTCCAGCAATTCTACCTACAAATCCACCTACTAACATGCAATCGCCACCACATTGCGCAATCACTGCAATGGAGCACTACAATAATGTACAGTGAAGGATCAGCTAATTGGATGTGTTAGTGTGCTCAAATATAAGGTAATTTATAACTGAATTAATGTACCTATCCTGATTTTTTCCTTATCATAACACCTCACAGGTTCCTCTCCATTTGAACTAAAGTGATTACCGAGTGTCCTTGCTGAAAGAACATTAAAGTCCAGTATTTTGCTAATTAATGCCTCTTGAACATAGTAATATGAAAGTTAAAGTTAATGTGGCAAGAGAGTGAATTAAGGTAAATGATGCTTGCTGAAATTAATTTTCCTATTAAGACTGCTTATTAATATGTTGTTGCCAACTTCAAAATTAAAAGTTCTTAGGACTGAGGCTTATAAGGTTTTGCTTAGTAAATTATCACATTGCTGCCTGCTGTAAATCGCAGAAGGTGAGTCAGTATCTTACAAATATGTTAATTTTGCGTCTCACTGTAGTAAAAGTGGAAAACTGCAGTTGTGGAAAGTTATATACTCATGCTTGCTAAGCACTCGTTTCTTTTGGGTATTGAAAGTGTATTGATAGTGTAAGAGAATCCACAGGTTATCCTTTATGCTCATGATAAATAACAATTAGTAGAAAGACTACTAGTTATGAAAACAATAATTTCTTTATTCAAACAACAGTGAGAAGTAACCCGTTACTGGATTCCATTTAACTTTCATTCTAAATAGATAAATATGTAGCCGAGAGAGGGTTAAACTGTGGCCAGTTCATAATTTTGCAGTAAACTTCATTTACAATTTTAAGTCAGCTAGGAAAATGTTTGGAAAGTAATACTAAACCTATGGCCAATTTATGATTCTACAGTGAATATTATTAGTAATGTTATAAAGACCATTCAATTTGAATAATCCATGAAAGTAATAGTGTGTATTGTTATCTGTTATATTTATGCCACTAGTTTGTTCTGATCTGTTAACTCCGACCTTAACCCGAACACCCTGTATTCAGGTGCCAGAGTTCATTGCACTCGCGTATGACAAAGTATAGGTTATGTTTGTCCGTTAAAGCTACTCACACCTGTTTTCCTAAACAAGAATGTTCATCACTCTCTTGCCTAATTAGGCTGGCGACCGTTTTCTTTATTCTTTAAACAGTGTAGCTAGGTAAAATATTATTTGTTACTGTTTGAGTATTTACGTAATACTGACTTTTATTTCCGATAAGCCACCTCCGTTAGGTACAACACGGTCAATATAACAAAATTCCGCTCAGAGGGTAACACTGCTCTGTTGCATTATACCATAATTGCTTTAACAAGGTAGTTTTAATTCACGACCTGCCTTCAACTTTAAGGTTGTGGTATAGTTGTAGCAGACAGAAGTGTTTTACGAGGCTTTTCCGTAACCAAATTTGGTATTTGAATACACAAGCTACGTAAATACGGTTGAAGTGTTATACGTGGTGCCCCGCGACAGGACGCTGTTCAGTTTACAGTTACAGACGGAAAAAATTGTAAGTAGTTAGCATTTTACAAACATGGAATGAACATTAATCGTCCAGCGGCACGTACCTGTACATTATTTGACAAAACGGATTCAGCCTAAATTGAAAAATAAAGATATCAGTACTTAACAGTAACTAATATGAACAGGAAACTAGAAATAAATCTAGACACAAGAGAACAGAATGCAACCAGGAGCAGTTCAGGCAAAACACCAACAGATGACACCACGCGCGAATTAAATTACGTACGATATCATGCAGACGTCAATAAACAGATCGGAGCAATAAATGTCGCTGTTACTAAACAAGACAAAGTAGGCGATGTTGTCAAAGACTTAGGCTATGCTAAAGAATCGAGGGATATGTTTGAATCACCAAAAACAGAAAAGGGTGTAGGATTTCAACACGAAAACTAAAAGTGAAATGACACTAGAACTGACTGACTTGCTTAGAATACTGTCTGCCCAAAATGACAATATTAAGGCACAAATCGCAGCACAGCGTAGTGATATCAATCGACAAATGCAAGCGAAAAGCAAGAATTTTAGTGAACAAGTCGACAAGATTGATGTAAAAGTAGACATTGTGAGTAATGAAATTAAAAACCTCAAAAGGGAGATTATTGTCATCAATGGCAATATTGCCAAAGTACAAGGACAAATTGATGATATTAATTTAACATTTGACACTGAAGTAATTAAAATTCAAGATCAAATAGAACCCTTAGTCTCTACTACAGTGGACGAAAAGGTATTCGCTAATAAATCCGAAATACAACGAGAATGTTACGTGGGATTTGCACAGATTAAACAATCTGTAATAGAAACAAGTAGGGAACTAACCAAACAGATTGTTACTTGCAAAAAGAAGTGTGAACATAGCGCTTCACAAATCCAAGGCAAAATGTATGACTTGGAAAGTAAAATACAAACAGGACCTACCCATTTTACTGAAAGAATGCCTTTCAGTAAAATATTACAGGACGAGGAAAACTTCGACCTTCCAGAGAGGCATAACGAATAGCACACTCTTGATTTTCAGAAGAATTGCGAAAGGAACTAACCTGAATATTTATATGACCAGGAACAGATTAATGTTGTAATCAGTGCATTAACGGGTGAAGCAAAAGGGTGGGGGTTGAATCTGGATACTAACCAGATGACTTTTGAAAACTTTAAACAAACATTTATTGACGAGTACTGGTCAGAACAAAAACAAGACCAGTTGTGACGTGAGTTTCTAATGGCCAGGCTGTTTGCTATCAGAGGTAGACAAACCGTGAAAGAGATTTGCGAATCATGGTACAGAAAGCTCATACATCTGAAGGCTAGGAGGACTGAAGCCGAGATCGTTTGGGTTCTTTGGCAGAAACTGCCTGAGGATTCTAAACGATATGTTGGGGGTACTCACAGAAGTTTTTCTGCATTCTTGGAAAGGGTATAGGATGAAGATCACTGGCAAGAAATCATGAGCCTCGTCCCCATAATAACAACAATTATTCCCAAGAAAGTAGTGACCAAAATGAACGACCTGAAAACGATAGATTTCGTGTAAACAC
This sequence comes from Schistocerca serialis cubense, assembly GCF_023864345.2. Taxonomy (NCBI): domain Eukaryota; kingdom Metazoa; phylum Arthropoda; class Insecta; order Orthoptera; family Acrididae; genus Schistocerca; species Schistocerca serialis. The sequence continues at coordinate 735,026,986 of NC_064643.1, read as the reverse complement.
GATTCAGAGAGGTCGTGCGAGAGGAAGAGGAAATTATACGATGCGTAGTAGGGGATACATGGCAAGGAATTTCCCAAATAGAGACGAAATGGAAAACTGAAAACCGCTGGTGTTACGGGCCGGATTCACGCGGAAACCGGTTTTGGGCCCTAAGAATAGATGTCAGATAATAAATTCGAGAAGGAAGTTTATGGATGCACTTGGGGAAGACGTGCGCAGAGTGATACGTAGCGGTAAGCCCAGTGCGAGGCTTTTCCGTGACAGGAATATTTCTTCAGTGCGGGAATAGTCAGTAATAAACCAAATTTGGTATTTGAATACACAAGCTACGTAAAGACAGACGCAGTGTTATAACACTTGCCGCAAATAATTTTATAGACACCAGAATTCTGCAAAGGGGAAAGCGTAGGTTTCAAGTTATTTATGATGTAACGTTTTAAAGAGTTATTAATGGAGAAGGCTGGTCAAGAATTATATTTCTTTTGAAGAAAACGCTGTGTCCTGTAAGAAATAGGACCCAGAAGTGGTACAGAGAGCAATTTTTTCTTTTCATTAGATTCGTTACTAGAAAGGCATAGAGTGGTGATTCTCTTATTGGTTTTCCTACTAAAAATACTGTCTACTCTAGATCAAAGTCATTATTGACAGCAACAGTTTTAATCTGATTGATTTCAGAATTGAGATATTCAGATGAAGGAAGGGTGGAGTATGCTCTATGAATAGCAGAAAGGCCATCTTATGAGAAGGCGAATTTACGGAAGCAAATGGTTTAATTTAATCATAACTGGTTTCTTTACGGAGGATATTGACGCTGATTTTGTCCTGTACTACTGGAAGGAGAGAGCTAGAAAGTTTAATTGCCGGTACTCATTTTCCCGTTATCAGGCGAAAGAAATATATTCATGAAACTCGTTGAACGTATTAAAAAATCTATCTATACCATCATTAGGCCCTTTGAAAATCACCAAAACGTCATCAATGTATCTAGCGTATGAAATAAAGCCTACAGTTGACACTGAAATATTGTTGAAAAATTTTACTTCCAAGATATTAATGAACACATCTGCAAAGATTCCTGCTAAGGGGTTCCCCTTTGCAAGGCCATTTAGTTCCTGATATAGTTTTGCATTATATTCAAAATAATTGCATTTTACTACAATACGAAGTAAATTCATAAAGTTGGTGATTTGCTCATCAGATAAATCTTTCTCGAAAGAATGTAAACTATTTCCCACTATGTCAAAGGCTTCAAGTACTGGCACATTTGTGTAAAGATTTTTAATGTCAAAGGATATTAATTTCGTATCTGTATCACGTGAACGTTTTCGATTTTATTAATTAAATCATGACAATTGGAAACAGAATAACTGCTGTGGAAAACTAACGATTTTTCAACATATCTTTCAAGAATTTGGCTGTCGTTATAGGCACTGTTCATACTGTTGAAAATTTGGCGGATCGGATGGTCTTTCTTATGGACTTTAAACTGATCTCACAACTTAATCGGCTGTGGATTCATGTTCATTAGCTGCTTTTATTAAAAAGGTTTAAGAAGAGCTTTGGCATCGTTAATAGCGGTTCTGACTTCTTTCTGCAAAGTTGGCTCAGAAATATCGTTTTCCTGAAAGAAGCGTTTCTGTAACATATTCTTCTTTGTTAGCAATGACAATGGTACTATCCTTATCAGCCTTCATTACCAAAGCATCTTTTCCTGCAGGCTTGGTGTTTATGGTTTTAATTAGTTTTTGTCGGAATTAACAGTATTACCAGAATTGGTTAGGCTTTTGGTGACAACATTACAGATATCATGTGCTACTTCCTGTCCATTTTCCTATTTTCTATGTGCATTATTTAAATGTATTCTTTTGAAAAATAAGACCTTTACGGTATGTTGTAACTTTCATGCACTGGTCCCTATTGTTGCCTGTTATGTATAAAATTGTCCATGCAGTGCCTCAATTGCTCTTCTGTATAATTCGATCACTTCTGGCTAGATGGCGCGTATCTGTCTCGTGTCCAACTCGTGGCTGCTTTGGTCTGTTAAACCGTCTAATGTGACGGTAGCAGCTGTTTTATGTAGTTCTTGGCCCTAAGTGACCTGGCGACTAACATTGTATGTCGATGGAACATTTAATTCTAGTTGATAAAAATGTTACATTTTTACAGTTTAATTTTTATTCTTGTGACAATTTCTATTTGACGACAGAATTTTTGCTCAGAAGTTTTTCATCCGCTATGTGATTACATGTAAGTACACTGTTTGTCCATTTTATGGAAGTAATCCTGTTAGTATATCTTATTTTTAGGCCATGTCATTTTATTCTTTAGGTAATCGCATGTAATTTTTATTCTGGTGAAGACCGCCTTTGCTGCGCGGGTCATGGACTGTGCGAATGGTCTCGGCGGAGGTTCGAGGCCTCCCTCGGGCATGCGTGTGTGTTCTTCCTTAGGATTATTAAGGTTAAGTAGGGAGTAAGCTTAGGGACTGATGACCATAGCAGTTAAGTCCCATAAGATTTCACACACATTTGAACAAGACCGCCTTAGTCCTGTCGAAACCATGGTCAATTTGTGCAACCGATGTGGCTAAACATACATCCTGTAATTAAGATGATAATTATGTTAAAACTGTGTTATTTGGCCGATGATGATTAATTTTCTCTTGTATTGTTTGAGAAGAGGAGGGGTAATACTGAGCTATCCTGATACCTTCGGAGCAACTACAAGTCTAATAAGCAGCCGCAGGCACGTTCTGTCCTTATGATCTGACTTAAGGCTTATGGCTTCTTCCAATATCCAAAATCACGGTATATTTCCTATTTCCTTTGAATCTGGTAAGATATTTAACGCCTGTACTTCGAATTTGTTCGATTGTGGTACAAGAATTTTGTTGACTGCTCTTACATCTAACATTAATCTAACAGATGCGTCTTGGTTAGAACCACATGTATCAGAGTGTTCACTGTTTCAGCATTCGTTCAGTTTCATGACATAAAGCTTCACGTCTTGTTGACGGAACGCAGTATCTTTTGCTGTGGAGTATTTCATGCTCATTTACCTTTACTTTACTTTCACGGTCTTTAATTAATACTGACCCACTATCCCCCGACAAACGAAACATATCCTGAATCTCGTTAAGAATTTTACAAAGCACAACTTCTGCGTTTTCTTCCTCTCGTGTCACTTCTTCTCCCCTAACACAATTAGTAACAAGTACCAGAGCTGTTGATCGCTCCATGTTCTAACAATATCACTACTTGCAAAGTAGGTTAGAAATCAGATTAATAATGTTGCTCACGCAGCATACGTTCGCTTTATCGGGCAACAACAAAGTTATTGACTGTGGATGGTATCGACAGAATGGAAATAATGAAGTCACTGAAAAACGTCATTAATTTTGGCACTTATCTTGAATGGATTCCCACGTAGATTTCGTCGAAGTAGTTATGGCTCATCTTGTTGATTCTGGGGTGATTCCACTTTGACTACTAGAAGGTCCAGATCTGTATTTTAGCAATATTTGAAGACCTAACAAATGCGTTTTCCAGGAAATTCTTAATGATCAAACAATCCCACATCAGAACAGTGGTATGGGAAAAATAATTTCTGACTTGGTGTTCACGATCCACATTTTTATTAAACTTCTTGTAAATTCAGATATACTTCTTAATTGTCACATCATCAAGAAAAGAGTTTTGTATCAATCTTCATATATTTAATTTCCACTTTAACCAAAACAAGACTTGACTGTTCTTTTACAAAGCGAAATAACAAATTAACTTCTGCGAAGTGAAACAATTACTGCTATGTGCGAATTCGCGCCAAAACGGTTACAAGTAAGTCAAAGATTATGACAGTCTCACAGAAATGAATGCACACAAGAACCATATCACTGTAATATATCGATACATCGGAGTACCTATAGATTAATAAAACCAAATGTGATTATTTTCACAAAAATATGTCTGTTACTTCGCAGAAAGGTAGTACGATATTACTGGTATCGAGAACTGGGGTTGGAGTGCCGTAATGGTCAGGTAAATAAAGAACCATTACAATTTCCACATTAATAATACGTAGTATACTCACGCACGCACACATATTAACATATCCCCTATATGCAATTTCTCCTTCTCCCTTATCCTTCTGCATGCATAACTGGCCCATCGTAAAATCCACTTACATTCATTTCTGGTCATCAAATCTGTCGGTAACATACACCGAAGAGATAATGATAGAACTACCAGAAAACTTTCCTCACACTCTTCTCCAAAGATGTAAAAGGTCAGTAATATTTGAGTCTTATATACTTGCTTCTATTTCTTAGGGCACTGATAACACGTACACTTCTCACAGACAAATTGAGATTTGTGCAACATCTTTTAACAGTAGACACAATTTATTCTACAACAAAGAGACCTGACTACTGCTGTCCAGAAGTGCATCAATATTTATATTGCAAACATTAATATCGGTAATGGGCATCAACACGTGTTAAGTAATCAGTTCCTCCTATAGCATCAAGCCATTTGTTACATTATAATCTGTAACACATTGAATGTTATTAATAGTAAATGCCGGCTGCCAGTGGTAACTGGAATTACGTTTTCGAACCGAGCTCCATCGGCAACCTCATCCAGTTTCACTGAGATGGACGAGCTGGCAAGTGTTCTTCTTTCCTGTCCCTGTCCAGCTATTTATCTTAAGTTTGTCCGTCATTCAGCAACCGATAATACCGTTCATGATGATTAAATTCTGCACTGGCTGTCTTTATTTTGTCCTTCTGCGCGATTCAGCTTCCCTTCTGTCAAACCGATTCGGTGCAGTGAAATTTCTGTGGAACCTATCTTTATCTGGTGAAGAACGTGTCTCACTAACTTCCCTCCGTCATATAGTCTCCATTCTTGGCCGTTACTCATCATGCAATGCAGCATGATATATACTTCTTCAACTTCACTGTATAAAGACAAAGCCAATATGTATCACACTATAAATGGTAACTTCCGAAATGAAATTTCAGTTCAGAGAAAACTAGATCACCTATACACACGTATTTATTCCAGTGTTTCTGCTGACAACAGTTATGCCTTGACAGCCGACTCGCGGTTTTGTGACAAGTACTTGCTCAAAAAAGTGTTTCACATTCCTTAAGACATGGTTCAGTTTTCTGTTTTCCTGGACGAGTTTTAGGGAAAGGATTTCGAAATTATTTCATGAAAATCGCTGGATGTATACCATCAATTTGAAACTTCCTGGCAGATTAAAACTGTGTGCCCGACCGAGACTCGAACTCGGGACCTTTGCCTTTCGCGGGCAAGTGCTCTACCAACTGAGCTACCGAAGCACGACTCACGCCCGGTACTCACAGCTTTACTTCTGCCAGTACCTCGTCTCCTACCTTCCAAACTTTACAGAAGCTCTCCTGCGAACCTTGCAGAACTAGCACTCCTGAAAGAAAGGATATTGCGGAGACATGGCTTAGCCACAGCCTGGGGGATGTTTCCAGAATGAGATTTTCACTCTGCAGCGGAGTGTGCGCTGATATGAAACTTCCTGGCAGATTAAAACTGTGTGCCCGACCGAGACTCGAACTCGGGACCTTTGCCTTTCGCGGGCAAGTGCTCTACAAACTGAGCTACCGAAGCACGACTCACGCCCGGTACTCACAGCTTTACTTCTGCCAGTACCTCGTCTCCTACCGAGTTCGAGTCTCGGTCGGGCACACAGGTTTAATCTGCCAGGAAGTTTCATATCAGCGCACACTCCGCTGCAGAGTGAAAATCTCATTCTGGAAACATCCCCCAGGCTGTGGCTAAGCCATGTCTCCGCAATATCCTTTCTTTCAGGAGTGCTAGTTCTGCAAGGTTCGCAGGAGAGCTTCTGTAAAGTTTGGAAGGTAGGAGACGAGGTACTGGCAGAAGTAAAGCTGTGTGTACCGGGCGTGAGTCGTGCTTCGGTAGCTCAGTTGGTAGAGCACTTGCCCGCGAAAGGCAAAGGTCCCGAGTTCGAGTCTCGGTCGGGCACACAGTTTTAATCTGCCAGGAAGTTTCATATCAGCGCACACTCCGCTGCAGAGTGAAAATCTCATTCTGGAACCATCAATTTGTTTGAATATTTCAAGTGTTTCCAGTTTTAAACTGTGGGGTATAATACACAACTGGTCATTAAAATTGCTGCAGCAAGATGAAATGCATATTATAAACGGGTATTCATTGGACAGATATTTTATACTAGAACTGACATGTGATTACATTTTCACGCAATTTGGGTGCATAGATCCTGAGAAATCAGTACCCAGAACAACCACCTCTGGCCGTAATAACGGGCTTTATACGCCTGAGCATTGAGTCAGACAGAGCTTGGATGGCGTGTACAGGTACAGCTGCCCATGCAGCATCAACACGATACCACAGTTCATCAAGAGTAGTGACTGGCGTGTGGTGACGAGCCAGTTGCTTAGCCACCATTGACCAGACGTTTTCAATTGGTGAGACATCTGGAGAACGTGCTGGCCAGGGCAACAGTCGAACATTTTGTGAATCCAGGAAGGCCCGTGCAGGACCTGCAACATGCAGTCACTCATTAACCTGCTGAAATGCAGGGTTTCGCAGGGATCGAATGAAGGGTAGAGTCACGGGTCGTAAAATGTAACGTACACTGTTCAAAGTGCCGTCAATGCGAACAAGAGATGACCGAGACTTGTAACCAATGGCACCCCATACCATCACGCCGGGTGATACACCAGAATGGCGACGACGAATACACGCTTCGAATGTGCGTTCACCGCGTTGTCGCCAAACACGCATGCGACCATCATGATGCTGTAAACAGAACCTGGACTCATCTGAAAAAATGTTTTGCCATTCGTGCACCCGTGTTCGTCGTTGAGTACACCATCGCAGGCGCTCCTGTTTGTGATGCAGTGTCATAGGTAACCGCAGCCATGGGTCTCCGAGCCGATAGTCCATGCTGCTGCAAAGGTCGTCGAAATGTTCGTACAGATGGTTATTGTCTTGCAAACGTCCCCATCTGTTGGCTCAAGGATCGAGACGCGGCTGCACGATCATCTGTTACAGCCATGCGGATAAGATGCCTTTCATCTCTACTTCTAGTGAGACGAGGCCTTTGGGATCCAGCCAGCGTTCCGTATTACCCTCCTGAACCCACAGATTTCATATTCTGCTAACAGTCATTGGATGTCGACCAACCCGAGCAGCAATGTCGCGATACGATAAACCACAATCGCGTTAGGCTACGATCCGATATTTACCAAAGTAGGAAAAGTGATGGTACGCATTTCTCCTCCTTACACGAGGCACCACAACAACGTTTCACCAGGCAACGCCGGTCAACTGCTGTTTGTGTGTGAGAAATCGGTTGGAAACTTGCCTCACGTCAGCACGTTGTAGGTGTCGCCACCGGCGCCAACCTTGTGTGAATGCTCTGAAAAGCTAATCATTCGCATATCACAGCATCTTCTTTCTGTCGGTTAAATTTCGCGTCTGTAGCACGTCATTTTCGTGGTGTAGCGATTTTAATGGCCAGTAGAGTAACAAGTCCAAGAGGCGGGGCGTCCGCATGGATGTCCATTGTGAGGATTCATTTAAGTAGCATGAAAAAGACCTTCAACAGCTGGGCACAAATTTTTATGACCTCACATACATTGAAGTTTAATAACCAAATGATCTAAAAATATCTATAAAAGAACTGAAAAATATTGAGAAGTATAAGTGAAGTAGCTTATAAAATGAACCAGAGTACCGAAAATGTTTAAACGAGGTTGGAACTGAATTTACAAAAATTTAAAATGGCCATTCTTTCTTTAAGAAATCCAATTCTTTTATGACGTTCGAAAACTGCTCAGAGGTATTGCAGTATTCTTGAACAACATTGGTGCGTTTTTGCTAGAGCCACTTGCGTATTTCGTCCTTTGCTAACATTGAAAGAATGAACTGTTGTGTCAAAATAGACATGAAACGCAATCAAGTAAGAAATTAAATAAGACCTCAAAAATGACATCATCCTTAAAAAATTAAACAATGCGCGGTATCTATATGACAAATACTGCTAATATAAAGTGACATATTTGTAGTCATAATTTGCGAGATTTTCATACTCTTGAACAATTGTCAGTTCGTACGTCAAGCGAGATTAAATGTCAACGGTCTCTGGGTGTTATTAATAAGCTGTAATGAAAGAAAATGAAGCTGTCGATGGACTGAGTGACGTAACTACTACATGTGTACGTGGTGAACTCAGAACCATAATTAAGTACGAGGCGTGTAATGTTCGCTACTTGACCATGTTCTGAAGTACTTGCATCTTCTGTATCTTGTCAGAAGCAGCTGTACTGACGTAAACAGCGTAGGCTCACTGTGATATCGCGCAATTGGGCTTAAATTAGCAACTCGAAAAAATATCAATACATCATAATCTGTAAACTTGGTAAAATTTACTTTCATTGCAGTGAAAGCGTCGTTGAACGCATCTAACAAAAATATTGCATAATTACGTTGCTTAGAAACTGCGAATGGTCGTTCGAAGTTAAACTCTGTTAGTGGTCACAAAACTCAAAATGTGGGAAATGTTACTCATATGAAATTTTTAGTGACAGGAAAACAGTTAATTAAGAAAATGCGTCAATCGAAATGACGGGATAGTGTTGAATCCGTGAATATAAAATCAGGTCCTACTGCATTTATACTGTCAGCTCGTTTATGCTTATAACACTTACCAATTCTCTGTAGAAACAAATAGGAGGAAATTTGTGAATTAAATGTATGGATAAAATATTCTGCCTCTACTGACATGAAAACTTGCAGGCATTCCTGAGCCCAGGTGTGGTAGCAATACTTCTTATGTTCACTACTCCTTTCACTGAATATTGCATCTGTCTAATGCATCACCACGATCACATTGTCGACGTGATGCAACTGCGTACCACAGCGATCACGTCAATAAATTTTGTTCCAGGTTCTGTAGATTGAGTTTGTACATCTCAAATCATTTTCGTTGCAGCATTCGCATTTTCAGTACACTATTGACTTGCAGTGACAAATTTCTTAATTCTGCTGTCTTACCAACCCAAAAGTTCCAGCTGCACATTTTCGACACTGAGCTTTCTATTTTTCTAATTGTAATTTCAGTGCAATAATTTTAGCTTCAGGATTAGCGGATCCAATCAGAAACTTGGCCTTGATTCCATCATGCTTTTGCAAAATGAAAGGAGCAAGTTGAGATTCTGTGCATCTTAATTCAGCGAGTACCATCTGTGCCTGATTATTTCCAGCAACGATTTAATTGTTCAAATTCTGAATATGTGTCCCTCCGCGTGAGGTATCCGGTTCCGTATCACCCACTGATGTTGCAAAACACACATTAGTGAGTTTTCTGTTTCCAAATTCTTCTGTTGCTTCTTCTCCCTCAGAATAATGACGTTACCTGCGAACTCAGAGCCTCCACTCTCTGTCCCAGTAATCGCTGTCTAGCCAACACACGTAAGTCCAACACAATAAAAATAGAAATAGATCTTAACTTCCTCAACGAAATTAAATGGCTACTGTCTGTTCATTCTATATCAGTATCAAAGGTTCCCCGTATAGTTTCTCCCGAGGTGCTGCTACGCATTTCACGAACAAACTCACCGTATAACTGATGTGATCTACTTTGGCCGCATATGAAATTTTCACGTCGTCCATCGTTCATGCGTTCTAAGCTCCTTCCCCGACATTCTCTACCACGAGTTACTCAAAAATCGCTTTTTGTAGGAGGCAGGAGAGCAAATAATCGGCCCCTACCGAATAGAGGCCACATTTATTAACTGATTCCTGTAAATATTTATCGTAAGTTCTTGGATCTTCTATAACCATGGGGCAACATTATGCACATAAAATACAAAATTATTAGACTTATTCAATGCACGCGCCCGACAAGGCTATGTGCCCGTGCAGACACACCGTCTCCTGGATACTACTGCAGCACGTTGGCACACACCAAAACCCCCCTATTGTGGTGGCAAAAATCTGTGCACTCTCATTCACACAACTGAAGACGCAGACACACACAAACTGATAAAAAACAAGAACACCTTACGTAGATATACATTTCTCACTGACGGACAAAATTCTGTGCCTAAGGAACAGCCTCTGCTACATATATCATGTAGTGCGGAAGGTTTTAAGACCAACATTAACGGTGGCCTGCGAGACGCTGAAAGGAACAGATACCCATGGGTAAGGAAATCAATATGTTCCTATATATAGACTTTCTAGAATTAGGGTACCCGTGGTCTAGGGGTAGCGTCTTTCATTCATGTTCAAAACGCCTTCGGTCCGGGGTTCGATCCCCGCCACTGCTTAAATTTTGATAAATAATCAGCATTGGCGGCCGAAGACTTCCGGCATAAGAAGTCAGCCTCATTCTGCCAACGGCCTTGTCAAAGAGGGCGGAGGAGCGGATAGAGGTTCAGGGCACTCTCTTGTCCTAGGGGTGGGAAATTGCCATAAAAGGTGGAAGAATCAGCAATGATCAACGACGCGAGAATGCAGAAGGCAATGGAAACCACTGCGTTAAAGACACGTAACGTGTATCCACAGGACATGTGGCCTGTAATTGAAGAAGTGTCATGATGATCTCTCCATTGGCAAAAAGTTCCGGAATAGTCCCCCATTCGGATCTCCGGGAGGGGGCTGCCAAGGGGGAGGTTACCATGAGAAATAGATTGAATAATCAACGAAAGTATTACTTACTACGAATCGGGGCGTGGAATGTCAAAAACATAAACGTGGTAGGGAAACTAGAAAATCTGAAAAGGGAAATGCAAAGGCTCAATCTAGATATAGTAGGGGTCAGTGAAGTGAAGTGGAAGGAAGACAAGGATATCTGGTCAGATGAGTATCGGGTAATATCAACAGCAGCAGAAAATGGTACAACAGGTGTAGGATTCGTTATGAATTGGAAGGTAGGGCAGAAAGTGTGTTACTGTGAACAGTTCAGTGGCCTGGTTGTTCTAATCAGAATCGACAGCAGACCAACACCGACAACGATAGTTCAGGTATACATGCCGACGTCGCAAGCTGAAGATGAACAGATAGAGAAAGTGTATGAAGATATTGAAAGGGTAATGCAGTATGCAAAGGGGGACGAAAATCCAATAGTCATGGGCGACTGGAATGCAGTTGTGGGGGAAGCAGTAGAAGGAAAGGTTACAGGAGAATATGGGCTTGGGACGAGGAATGAAAGTGGATAAAGACTAATTGAGTTCTGTAACACGTTCCAGCTAGTAATAGCGAATACCCAGTTCAAGAAACACAAGAGGAGGAGGTATACTTGGAAAAGGCCGGGAGACACGGGAAGATTTCAATTAGATTACATCAAGGTCAGACAGAGATTCCGAAATCAGATACTTGATTGTAAGGCGTACCCAGGAGCAGATATAGACTCAGATCACAATACAGTAGTGATGAAGAGTAGGCTAAAGTTCAAGACATTAGTCAGGAAGAATCAAGCTGCAAAGAAGTGGGATACGGAAATACTAAGGAATGACGAGATACGGTTGAAGTTCTCTAACGCTATAGATACAGCAATATGGAATAGCGCAGTAGCCAGTACAGTTGAAGAGGAATGGACATCTCTAAAAAGGGCCACCACACAACTTGGGAAGGAAAACATAGGTACAAAGAAGGTAGCTGCGAAGTAACCATGGGTAACAGAAGAAATATTTCAGTTGATTGATGAAAGGAGGAAGTACAAACATGTTCCTGGAAAATCAGGAATACAGAAATACAAGTCGCTGAGGAATGAAATAAATAGGAAGTGGAGGGAAGATCAGACAAATGGCTGCAGTAAAAATGTGAAGACATCGAAAAGATATGATTGTCGGAAGGACAGACTCAGCATACAGGAAAGTCAAAACAAACTTTGGTGACATTAAAAACAACGGTGGTATCATTAAGAGTGCAACGGGAATTCCACTGTTAAACGCAGAGGAGAGAGCAGACAGGTGGAAAGAATACATTGAAAGCCTCTATGAGGGAGAAGATTTGTCTGATGTGATAGAAGAAGAAACAGCAGTCGATTTAGAAGAGATAGGGGATCCAGTATTAGAATCGGAATTTAAAAGAGCTTTTGAGGACTTACGGTCAAATAAGGCAGAAGGGATAGATAACATTCCATCAGAATTTCTAAAATCATTGGGGGAAGTGGCAACAAAACGACTATTCACGTTGGTGTTGTGGGGCGGCGGAATGAGTTTGTAATAGTAATTAACTGCATATCCTTGTTTGAATGTTGTAACATTTCCCGGCCGATGCACCATATGTGGGGCGGCGGATGAGTTTGTAAAAATAATTAAATTGCTGTATAAATGCTTGCTTGTTGGATCAGTTTCTGGCTTTTAGAATGTTGTTAATGCTGTCTTTCGCCGTTCTCAACACTGGCTCTCTATTTACTTTTTGGCACCCAGAAAGTGATTTAATAAAACATGGAACCAGTAATTAGAGATCTTAGTGCCCACTTCATTTGAGATACCATTATAGCTGCAGCTTATAGCTCTGAGGAATTAGGAGATTGTCCGGGATTTCTAATCAAAAACGGTTTTCCAAAATAGTTGAGTATATTCTGAAATTCACTGATAAAGATAAAAAAAAAACACAAGTATCCCTACAACCTAACTAACAGAGCAGTTCAGAGTCTAATGCGCTGATGCAACTATAAATGTCCGAATTAAATGTTAAAAAGAATGCTCGCCATAATTTGATGAAAATTTTTCATCAAACGCCACGCTAAATATTTGGTAGAATGTCTGTCTCGCGACGGCACGTGAAAATACGACAATACGCAAACTGAAACTAGAAAATGAAAATCATCCCAGAATTAGCACTTCACTTGGAATGTTTTCATGGTTCCGCGTATCTCTAGTAACTTAATACGGCACCCGAGGCTGTTTGTAGTAGTGACACTGATGCGACGCGACTCCCGACACAGATGGCGTGTCATTCAGCGTCTGGAGAGAACTGGGGCCTTCCTTCCTCGCGCAGTGTTCTTATATATAAAGCCGCGGTGCGGACGGCTGAGGGATCGCCTGATCAAATCCGCTCTCCCGACTAGCCGCTGGGCTAGTAACGCACCACTTCAAGATACATAATAATTTATAGCTTCTTTGGCTGATGGCCGAAGAATCTCTTAATTTAAACGTGCATTCAGCACGCAGGTAAGTATTGATAATAAAATTTTGACGTGCCTAAGTTAAATACTTTAGGCGAGAGAATTAATTTAATTGCCCTGCACGCACTAGATGAGCTCTGAACTGGCCCTGTTGAGATCCGCTATCGCTATAATTTTATATGTATTAAAAAGAAACTTTACACATCTTCATAATCATAGCGGACCTCCAACCTATTTAAATCTAAACAACCTAGCCTTATTTACTAGCCTACTTAATCTATCTTGCTTCCTTCAGTTTTGAGACGAAAACCAGAAAATCATGAATTTCCACTAAAGTCTTAATTTGTGAAATCCAAAGTACTGTTTTTATTAAATCATTATGAAAGATGAATCTAAATATAAATTTTGAAGTCTCTAGTTCTGTTCTGTTGCGCCAATGATTTTTTCAGAAAAACGTCCAAATCTCGGAAATGGCTGAAGTTATCGAACTGATATTTAACACACATTAATTTAGTATTATTTCTGACATGCTAGAAAAGTTTTAGTTCATTTGCTTGATTTTTAAGGTATTGCGCAACATTTATGACATCAGAGCTAGTTACAGCAGACTGGCTGGCACACGATGGAAACTGATGTGAATTTATTACAGCGTGAGTAGGCTGCTTCCCTACATCACCCTCTACTTAAATTTTTTGTTTATGAATGTTAATGAATGAAAAAAAATTTAATTACAAAAGGGGAAGCAAGAGTACAGTTTAACTCCCTATGAAAAATCAAAATTGAAATATAAACCTGTAGCAACATTAAAGAAAACTGATTACCTACATTAATTATTTAAATTATAGGCATGTTCACTGCCTTTTAAACAATGTCATTACTCAAATTTTTAAAGCAAAGTCATGAAATATTTTGGCATACATATTGCCTTAGACAAACAAACACATAGAAATTGAAAAATTATAAAAATCTTAACTACATTAAATACATTTTTACATGCACAAATTCAAAGAAAATAACATGACACATAAACAGATGATTATCTCTTAGCAGTCTTTTCTAAACCTGAAAGAAAAGTTCACCAATAATTTTTACACACGTGGTTGTAGCCGCTTTGGTTGGCGTCCTACACTTCCATTCACAAGGGTAGAGGAGGGGAAGTTGCTATGGTGTGCGTCCTTCACGTTCTCTCTAAATTACATGGGGGAAAGGGGAGGGGTCACTGTGAGTTGTGTCCAAGTCACTCCACGCTTTCACGCAGCTACCAGGCTGCCATTATCTGGTTTGTCCTGTAGAACAAACAAAAAGAGTGCCTCAGACTCTGTTCACTTAATATCTAAGGTTGGGTCACAATGAAATGGGGATATATACATTTTCTCTTCCAATATGTTACCGGAACAAAGTTAACAGAACTTTTCTCAATTTTACTCTTACGGTTACTTGACTGTCATAAAATCGTTAAACAAATGGCTCAAAACGCCTTTAGTCATGTATTAGAGAAAATTTATGCTCCTAAGGCATACAGTCATAAATCATATTTAATCTGAATTTATTATTTCTGGGCCGGAACACTGAACCAATGCTCGGTACATTCCTGACAAATCTGCATTTTATTTACTTAACTGACTCATCTTTGATTACTTTATTCTTAGTGATAGTATGAGTATGATTAGTGGTTGTTTTCTCAGCTTCCATGTACATGTGAGTAACTTTTGGTAATAGTACAGTTGTGAGTGTTCAAAACACACTACGTTTAGTTGACTACAAAATCCACTTATTGGTCCTCTGCTGTTGTCAATTCCACATCTGCACTTAGGTACTTACTTACTTTGAAGTGTATTTATGTTGAGCTAAAATAATGTTTCACGTCTGTCAGTATGTTATTTATTTATTTTGCTAGTGTATGTACTTATTTAACACTCACTCTATTAATATTTAAAGCATAGGAAAGCACATTTATTTCATATTCATAGTGTATTGCAGCTGATTAGTTTGCTCACGTGGCAATCCATTTCCACTCAATCGGACGCTGAAACCACAGGTAGTCTCTCTCAGACCTACCACTAAACTGCATCAAATAATTATGGACGAGCGTAATGCTAAATTCCTTAAACCTATAGGACACCATGAGCTGCTCTGTCTCATCTAACATAAGGGTACCTATGGTCGCATTCACGCCTTCAACTCATAACCTCAATATGTGTAGGTGTATCCTGTCACACACTACACTAAAATAATGGCCAACTCCAATCGTATAAATACTTCAGGGACGTGTCCTTCACGTCTCAACCACAAACACTGCTCAATTCCATACACTGCCTTTACTTGCTACACAAGGTGAGTTTATCCTTACAACTTATCTGCATATATTTCATACCACTAAGCAATCTCTTTTATTATTTATTAGTTAGCTCTAATGCATACACTAGGTTTCACTACCACTTCAGATCCTGCTTGTACATGAATTAATATATCTTTTTAAATTACTGTTGGTGGACCATTTACAATAAAACAACACTTAGTAGTTACTATATTACCAGAGTACTATACATAATTGTTACTCAAATACATTTTATATCTTAATTACATCATACTTCTCTATTGTTTGTCACTATTAGGTCTGTCACATTAGGTATTTTTCTTCACTAATCGGTGGATAGAATGGTTCCATAACTCATGGCTTGATAGCCATGACAGAAAATTTTCATGTCTGGAAAGAAGAGGTCGAAATTTTTGTGGACAGGAAAGAGGAAGAATGAGTGAGACCTGAAAGGGAAAGAAGATCTCACACAGCTGGGACTGCACAGCTGCCACACTGTGTAGAGGTTACAGAACAACCTCCTCCCTACAGCATTCATTAGTTTAATGCTATAAAGAAGAGTTAGAAATTTTAGGTGGATAGAAAATATGAAGAACAGTGAGTGAGACCTGAAAAGGAAAGAAGATCTCACACAGCTGGGACTGCACAGCTGCCACACTGTGTAGAGGTTAAAGAACAACCTCCTCCCTACAGCATTCATTAGTTTATTGTAGGCTTGGTAACCATAACGGAAAATTTTGTGTTGGAAAGTAGAGGTCGAAATTTTTGGGGATAGGAAAGATGAAGATTGAGTGAGACCTGAAATGGGAAAGAAGATCTCACACAGCTGGGACTGCACAGCTGCCACACTGTGTAGAGGTTACAGAACAACCTCCTCCCTACAGCTTCATTAGTTTAATGCTGTAAAGAAGGGTTAGAAATTTTAGGTGGATAGGAAAGAGGAAGAATGAGTGAGACCTGAAAAGGAAAGAAGATCTCACACAGCTGGGACCGCACAGCTGCCACACTGTGTGGAGGTTATAGAGCAACCTCCTCCCTACAGCATTCAGTGGCTACCTATGAATCTGCCAGGTCGATCTGAAAATACTTTATGATGCCTTTTTAGAACCTGTCTCAGTTCTTCCTTCTGATTGTCTGAAATCTTATCGATTTCCTGCAATTTAGTTTCTATTTTGTCTAAAATAATTGCTTCTTCTTCTTCTTCTTCTTCTGTATTCAGCGTATTGTTATTAAGATTAACACCTTCGTCCCAATACCTCCTATTTTTCAGAACTCGTATAGGCAGCTCCCAAGTTCCATCATCAGTTACTACATGTTTATCACTAAAAGGGACTGTAATTACTCCGGTTATTGGCAAGACCATTTTTAACTGGCTTCTTTCAAAGTCAACAACACACTGATATTTTGACAAGAAATCTATGCCAATTAAAACCTCAATACTGAGATTGTTTACAATTAAACATGGATGATCAATTAAATTACCATTAATGTTAAAGGGTAGTAAAGCTTCTTGCTTTACCGTTTTTGAAACCTTGCCAGTAGCACCAATTATTCTTAGTCCTGATACCCTCATTACTGTAAGCTTGTCTTTACCAGGTAATGCATCAAAGAAGGACTGAGATATTGCACTCACCTCACTTCCACTGTCTAAGAGACAACGTACATTGATACCCAACATATTTACTATTATTATAGGGTGGCTTATTCTAGGTTGTATAGGTGGTTCCTCACATTCATCTAGTAGTTCCTTTTGGATTTGTCTCCAACTAAAGTGATCGACATCTGTCTTCATTATATTTAGGTCACAGTGTGTAGGGGTTTCCTGAATTACATTTTCAGCTGCCTTTTCCAGTCGGTCTATTAATTTTAAATCGAAACACCGCACGACTTCATTACATTTAGTTTGCTGAACATAACCCAAATTACTGTAGTCTGAGCGATTCTGCGCCTCCAGACCGGGCATAACATTAGTTACAGCTAAACCACTTTCACCATTATCGTCGGTTTCCTTCTCAAGTGACAACTGGTCACAGCTACTGGGTTCATCGACCCTCAACAGCCTACCCTCTACATTTTCACTTATCTCCTGTCCTAAATCTATTAGTACATTATCAACATCCTGCACAGGCACTTTAGATAAGAGCACATCATCCTCATCGTAAATATAAGCATGAATTTCTTCTGCTTCTTCACCTGACAATTCAATATTTTGTAGCTCATCCCTACTGTTACACTGCTGCGCCTTCTCTTTCTCTTCCCACTTAGAAAGCGTTTCTAACACGGTATCTATCAAATACTGTGAGTGATCTAATATTTCTGTTGTATCCTTAGGTGCTACCGACTCTTCATCCGCATGTTCAGTTTGAGTATTCTGATCTGTCTTACTAATTCCCTTAACTACTGGCATAGGAAAAGTAACCGCCTGGTGAGCGCCAGTGTCCTCATAGACGGGAACTAGTTTTCCTGCCTCGGCATACTACTGTTTCCTTTAGTTTCATTATAGTTAGCTGGCATAGCATTACTTTGCGTACTGTTGTTTACATGCATATTTCTGTTTGGAACAACATTATTATCCCTTGGACGCCATTGTTGGCTCTGATAATTATTTCCCCAATTCCTACCTCTCTTAGGATGACGAACACCTACTGTTCTGATGTTTACATTGCCATTTTGCTCGTTCCTAAAATTACTATTATTATTATTGGCATTACGGTTATTACGTGCTTGCTCCTCATTGGCAGCAACACGTTCTACACGTTCCAAATATTCAATGAAACGATCCAGATTGTCTCTAGGGGCTGATATAATTCTAGTTTGCCAGTACCATGGCAGTTTGGCTTCCAGACCTAGTATAATCATTTCTGGTTTTAGCTTTTCCGCCAAATGTGACAAACGTGAAATCCATGACCTAGCAAACTCTTTAATAGATTCCTTGCCTGCATTGAAGCGTTTTCCACTCCAAAATTCTCTCAACACTTCATTTTGCTTATTGCTAGACCAATATTCATTAATAAAAGCTGTTTTAAATTCCGCTAATGTTTTACATTTCAACATAACATCAGCTGACCAACGCATGGCGTCACCTGCTAAATGGCTTCTAATAAATGAGATTTTCTCTCGCTCAGACCAAGTTGGTGGAATCACATCTTCAAAATCGTTCCAGAAATCTAGCGGGTGGATATTTTTATCTGGATCGAACCGCAAGAACTGCCGACACCCGATAAAAGCGGCGTTTGCAGCGACCACTTGTTGTATGTTACCATTACCAGAAGTTACTGAAGCTACTTTACTCTCAATGTTAGCAATGTTAGTACTTATATTTTCTACTTTCATTTCAACATTATCTACTCTTTGTACAATATGAGTAGTGTCAGTTTTGATTGCTTTTACTTCTGCTTGACATATGTTTATTTTTATATTAACATCTTTAAATCTATCTGAGCACAGTTCAGACTCCGCCTCGATCTTTTCTGTTAACTTGTGCTCCAGCTTCGCATCTTCCATTTGGAAGTCTTTGCGAACCTCAGCAACTTCGGATTTAACTGTTTTATACATTTCAGAAAATTGTTGAGCAACCTTTTTCTTAATATCCTCATGATTGCAATCAATTTTACAATTCAAACTGTCTAGATCCTCTTTCAACTTATTGCAACCAGCCATGAAGGTATCGTCCATTACCTCCAATCGTTTATTAAAATTAGTTTGACTGGCCACAATTCTATTATTTACCTCAATTATATCAGATTTTAATTCAGCATTGCTGGCAGCTATTGCTTGTAATATGACATTTAAATCAACAGCCCCAACATCTTTGGGTTGCTCCCGAGCTGGCTTTTTATCACACCCAGGTGACGAAAAACTAGCTCCAATACCAGAATCATCAAAACTACATGAAACTTCTGATTGATTAGTCATATCCAACTGCTCCTTCTTACACTCTACCATCTCTGATGACTGTTTCATTTTTAATTCATCAGAGAAACTATCATCCAATAAATTTACCATTTCTACCTTCCGCTTTAATACAGGAGTCTCTATTATTGAATCATTGCCCCTTCTCACACTACTGTCAGGAGACAATACTTCATATTTCACTTTAACATTACTACTTTCATGCATATTTACACTCGAACCGGTGTCTGGATTTACAGTTCCCTGAACAGACATAGGTTCTGATTTAAGTTTAATCTCAGTTTCTTTTGGCGGTTCCTTCGCCGACAGTCTTTTAGTGCAGGTTAGTAAAATTTTTAACAGCTTTTCACTTAACTTAGTTCCTTCTGCACGACGTATGGCGTTGCCGGCGCGGCGTACCAGGATTCCTGATGCGACGTGGCACGTTGAACTGCAGACGGCTCTCCGACGCCTGTTGTGTGTTTGCGTGGCCCGCAATTGCAGGCTCTGCGCCGGCTGCTCCAGCGGACGACTGCGGTGCGGCGAGACTGGCTTCTCGCGATGCCGGCAGCACCGCTAGACTCAGTGCCAGCTCCGTCAATCCAGATGCGTTGTTAATCCAATTGCGTCGTCCACATGCACACGTAACACATTCACTGTTCTATACTCAGTTGCGTGTCGCATTTCACTCGCGAAGTCGAATAGTTAAAAATCACTTTCACTTAGTTGATTTTCCCGGCCGATGCACCATATGTGGGGCGGCGGAATGAGTTTGTAATAGTAATTAACTGCATATCCTTGTTTGAATGTTGTAACATTTCCCGGCCGATGCACCATATGTGGGGCGGCGGATGAGTTTGTAAAAATAATTAAATCGCTGTATAAATGCTTGCTTGTTGGATCAGTTTCTGGCTTTTAGAATGTTGTTAATGCTGTCTTTCGCCGTTCTCAACACTGGCTCTCTATTTACTTTTTGGCACCCAGAAAGTGATTTAATAAAACATGGAACCAGTAATTAGAGATCTTAGTGCCCACTTCATTTGAGATACCATTATAGCTGCAGCTTATAGCTCTGAGGAATTAGGAGATTGTCCGGGATTTCTAATCAAAAACGGTTTTCCAAAATAGTTGAGTATATTCTGAAATTCACTGATAAAGATAAAAAAAAACACAAGTATCCCTACAACCTAACTAACAGAGCAGTTCAGAGTCTAATGCGCTGATGCAACTATAAATGTCCGAATTAAATGTTAAAAAGAATGCTCGCCATAATTTGATGAAAATTTTTCATCAAACGCCACGCTAAATATTTGGTAGAATGTCTGTCTCGCGACGGCACGTGAAAATACGACAATACGCAAACTGAAACTAGAAAATGAAAATCATCCCAGAATTAGCACTTCACTTGGAATGTTTTCATGGTTCCGCGTATCTCTAGTAACTTAATACGGCACCAGAGGCTGTTTGTAGTAGTGACACTGATGCGACGCGACTCCCGACACAGATGGCGTGTCATTCAGCGTCTGGAGAGAACTGGGGCCTTCCTTCCTCGCGCAGTGTTCTTATATATAAAGCCGCGGTGCGGACGGCTGAGGGATCGCCTGATCAAATCCGCTCTCCCGACTAGCTGCTGGGCTAGTAACGCACCACTTCAAGATACATAATAATTTATAGCTTCTTTGGCTGATGGCCGAAGAATCTCTTAATTTAAACGTGCATTCAGCACGCAGGTAAGTATTGATAATAAAATTTTGACGTGGCTAAGTTAAATACTTTAGGCGAGAGAATTAATTTAATTGCCCTGCACGCACTAGATGAGCTCTGAACTGGCCCTGTTGAGATCCGCTATCGCTATAATTTTATAGGTATTAAAAAGAAACTTTACACATCTTCATAATCATAGCGGACCGCCAACCTATTTAAATCTAAACAACCTAGCCTTATTTACTAGCCTACTTAATCTATCTTGCTTCCTTCAGTTTTGAGACGAAAACCAGAAAATCATGAATTTCCACTAAAGTCTTAATTTGTGAAATCCAAAGTACTGTTTTTATTAAATCATTATGAAAGATGAATCTAAATATAAATTTTGAAGTCTCTAGTTCTGTTCTGTTGCGCCAATGATTTTTTCAGAAAAACGTCCAAATCTCGGAAATGGCTGAAGTTATCGAACTGATATTTAACACACATTAATTTAGTATTATTTCTGACATGCTAGAAAAGTTTTAGTTCATTTGCTTGATTTTTAAGGTATTGCGCAACATTTATGACGTCAGAGCTAGTTACAGCAGACTGGCTGGCACACGATGGAAACTGATGTGAATTTATTACAGCGTGAGTAGGCTGCTTCCCTACAGTGTGTAGAATATATGAGTCTGGCGATATACCATCTGACTTTCGGAAAAGCATCATCCACACAATTCCGAAGACGGCAAGAGCTGACAAGTGCGAGAATTATCGCACAATCAGCTTAACAGCTCATGCATCGAAGCTGCTTACATGAATAATGTACAGAAGAATGGAAAATTGAGAATGCGCTAGATGACGATCAGTTTGGCTTTAGGAAAAGTAAAGGGACGAGAGAGGCAAATCTGACGTTACGGCTCATAATGGAATCAAGGCTAAAGAAAAATCAAGACACTTTCATAGGATTTGTCGACCTGGAAAAAGCGTTCGACAATATAAAATGGTGCAAGCTGTTCGAGATTCTGAAAAAAGTGGAGATAAGCTATAGGGAGAGTCGGGTTATATACAATATGTATAACAACCATGAGGGAATAATAAGAGTGGACGATCAAGAACGAAGTGCTCGTGTTAAGAAGGGTGTAAGACAAGGCTGTAGCCTTTCGCCCCTACTCTTCAATCTGTACATCGAGGAAGCAATGATGGAAATAAAAGAAAGGTTCAGGAGTGGAATTAAAATACAAGGTGAAAGGATATTAATGATACGATTTGCCGATGACATTGCTATCCTGATTGAAAGTGAAGAAGAATTAAATGATCTGCTGAACGGAATGAACAGTCTAATGAGTACACAGTATGGTTTGAGAGTAAACCGGAGAAAGACGAAGGTAATGAGAAGTAGTAGAAATGAGATCAGCGAGAAACTGACGTTCGTAGTCTTCGATTTGATGGTTGTTTAGTGTTTACGACTTGTATCTGTGTGTGTGTGTGTGTGTGTGTGTGTGTGTGTGTGTGTGTGTGAGAGAGAGTGAGAGAGAGAGAGAGAGAGAGAGAGAGAGAAAGAGAGAGAGGGAGAGTTTCTTTCACAACGTATCCATCATAACAAGGTTTTAAATTTCCTCACACTGTGTTCTCGCGCTGCATTTGTGCCTTTAAAATGGCTTGTCGTGCACTTGTCGAAATGTCGACATAACGGCTGTAGTCGAAGATGTCACCCGGCTTCATTTCCGTAACTTTTATGAATATTTTAGACGCCGGAAGAAACTCAGAATCCTTGTGTCTGTTATTCGACATTACTTTCGTATTTCTTCTGTTTACTGTTAATCTATATTCTGTGCTCATTGGACTGTCCATTTCCTCCTCACCTTCACCGAGAATAGCAATGTCATCAGCGGATCTTATTACTGACGTCCTTTCATTCTGAACTTTAACTCCGCCCTTGAAACTTTTTATACCGTTATTGCTTCTTCGATTGAAACAGTGAACAATAGGGGCGAAATACCGCATTCATGTCTTATATCCTGTTTAATCCGAGCACATCACGTTTGGTCACCCGTCCTTACTGTCTGCCTTCGTTCTTGCACACATTACATATTGGTCGTGTTTCCGAGCAGCTTATTCCAATTTTTCTCAAAATTTCGGACAACTTGCACCATTTTACATAGTCCAACACTTTTTCCTGGTCGATAAATCTTACTAGTGTGTCTTGATTTCTGTGATACAAGATCATATTGTTTCATTACACATGTCACCGTCCTAACTCGTATTCACAAGTTCGATGGTGGTCCAGTTCATATTGCATCTGAAGTGTTCACAGTTTTACTGTCTGTATTCCAGTGGCGTAACGAAGTGTACTTATGCTTTATTTTTTGGTCGTCTACTGACTGGTTTGATGCGGCCCGCCACAAATTCCTTTCCTGTGCTAACCTCTTCATCGCAGAGTAGCACTTGCAACCTACGTCCTCAATTGTTTGCTTGACGTATTCCAATCTCTGTCTACCTCTACAGTTTTTGCCCTCTACAGCTCCCTCTAGTACCATGGAAGTCATTCCCTCATGTCTTAGAAGATGTCCTATCATCCTGTCCCTTCTCCTTATGAGTGTTTTCACACATATTCCTTTCCTCTCCGATTCTGCGTAGAACCTCCTCATTCCTTACCTTATCAGTCCACCTAATTTTCAACATTCGTCTATAGCAACACATCTCAAGTGCTTCGATTCTATTCTGTTCCGGTTTTCCCACAGTCCATGTTTCACTACCATACAATGCTGTACTCCAGACGTACATCCTCAGAAATTTCTTCCTCAAATTAACGCCGGTATTTGATATTAGTAGACTTCTCTTGGCCAGAAAAGCAATTTTTGCCATAGCGAGTCTGCTTTTGATGTCCTCCTTGCTCCGTCCGTCATTGGTTATTTTACTGCCTAGGTAGCAGAAATCCTTAACTTCATTGACTTCGTGACCATCAATCCTGATGTTAAGTTTCTCGCTGTTCTCATTTCTACTACTTCTCATTACCTTCGTCTTTCTCCGATTTACTCTCAAACCATACTGTGTACTCATTAGACTGTTCATCCCGTTCAGCAGATCATTTAATTCTTCTTCACTTTTACTCAGGATGGCAATGTCATCAGCGAATCGTATCATTGATATCCTTTCACCTTGTATTTTAATTCCACTCCTGAACCCTTCTTTTATTTCTATCATTCCTTCCTCGATGTACAGATTGAAGAGTAGGGGCGAATCCTACGAAAGTGTCTTTATTTTTCTTTAGCCTTGCCTCCATTATTAGCCGTAACGTCAGAATTGCCTCTCTCGTCCCTTTACTTTTCCTATAGCCAAACTGATCGTCACCTAGCGCATTCTCAATTTCTTTTCCATTCTTCTGTTATTCTTGTAAGCAGCTTCGATGCATGAGCTGTTAAGCTGATTGAGCGATAATTCTCGCACTTGTCAGCTCTTGCCGTCTTCGGAATTGTGTGGATGATGCTTTTCCGAAAGTCAGAGCCTGTATCTCGTGGTCGTGCGGTAGCGTTCCCGCTTCCCAGGCCGGGGATCCCGGGTTCGATTCCCGGCGGGGTCAGGGATTTTCTCTGCCTCGTGATGGCTGGGTGTTGTGTGCTGTCCTTAGGTTAGTTAGGTTTAAGTAGTTCTAAGTTCTAGGGGACTGATAGCCATAGATGTTAAGTCCCATAGTGCTCAGAGCCATTTGAACCATTTGTACCGAAAGTCAGATGGTGTGTCGCCAGACTCATATATTCTACACACCAACGTGAATAGTCGTTTTTGTTGCCACTTCCCCCAATGATTTTAGAAATTCTGATAGAATGTTATCTATCCCTTCTGCCTTATTTGACCGTAAGTCCTCAAAAGCTCTTTTAAATTCCGATTCTAATACTGGATCCCCTATCTCTTCTAAATCGACTGCTGTTTCTTCTTCTATTACATCAGACAAATCTTCACCCTCATAGAGGCTTTCAATGTATTCTTTCCACCTATCTGCTCTCTCCTCTGCATTTAACAGTGGAATTCCCGTTGCACTCTTAATGTTACCACCGTTGCTTTTAATGTCACCAAAGGTTGTTTTGACTTTCCTGTATGCTGAGTCTGTCCTTCCGACAATCATATCTTTTTCGATGTCTTCACATTTTTCCTGCAGCCATTTCGGCTTAGCTTCCCTGCACTTCCGGTTTATATCATTCTTCAGCGACTTGTATTTCTGTATTCCCCATTTTCCCGGAACATGTTTGTATTTCCTCCTTTCATCAATCAACTCAAGTATTTCTTCTGTTACCCATGGTTTCTTCGCAGCTTCCTTCTTTGTACCTATGTTTTCCTTCCCAACTTCTGTGATGGCCCGTTTTAGAGATGTCCATTCCTCTTCAACTGTACTGCCTACTGCGCTATTCCTTATTGCTGTATCTATAGCGTTAGAGAACTTCAAACGTATCTCGTCATTCCTTAGTACTTCCGTATCCCACTTCTTTGCGGCTTGATTCTTCCTGACTAATGTCTTGAACTTTAGCCTACTCTTCATCACTACTATATTGTGATCTGAGTCTATTTCTGCTCCTGTAACCTTTTCTTCTACTCCTGCCCCTACAACTGCATTCCAGTCGCCCATGACTATTAGATTATCGTCCCCCTTTACATACTGCATTACCCTTTCAATATCCTCATACACTATCTCTATCTGTTCTCCTTCAGCTTGTGACGTCAGCATGTATACCTGAACTATCGTTGTCGGTGTTGGTCTGCTGTCGATTCTGATTAGAACAACCCGGTCACTGAACTGTTCACAGTAACACACTCTCTGCCCTACCTTCCTATTCACAACGAATCCTACAACTGTTGTACCATTTTCTGCTGCTGTTGATATTACCCGATAGTCATCTGACCAGAAATCCTTGTCTTCCTTCCACTTCACTTCACTGACACCTACTATATCTAGATTGAGCCTTTGCATTTCCCTTTTCAGCTTTTCTAGTTCCCTACCACGTTTAAGCTTATGACATTCCACGCCCCGACTCGTAGAACGTTATCCTTTCGTTGATTAATCAATCTTTTTCTCATGGTAACCTCCCCCTTGGCAGCCCCCTCCCGGAGATCCGAATGGGGGACTATTCCGGAATTTTTTGCCAATGGAGAGATCATCTTGACACTTCTTCAATTACAGGCCACATGTCCTCTGGATACATGTTACGTGTCTTTAATGCAGTGGTTTCCATTGGCTTCTGCATCCTCATGTCGTTCATAATTGCTGATTCGTCCGCCTTTAGGGGCAATTTCCCACCCCTATGGCAAGAGAGTGTCCTGAACCTCTATCCGCTCCTCCGCCCTCTTTGACAAGTCCGTTGGCAGAATGAGGCTGACTTCTAATGCCGGAAGTCTTCGGCCGCTAATGCTGATTATTTATCGAAATTTAGGCAGTGGCGGGGATCGAACCCGGGACCGAAAACGTTTAGATTACGAATCCAAGACGCTACCCCTAGACCACGGGCCACGTACTAAACGTAAAACAAGCAGTATTAATACACGGCTGAAGGCCTGCACAGTAGCTGCGACCAAATAAAATGAAACTCACAAACAACAACAGTGTTGCTCAGAAGTGTTTCAAGGGTCGGCCTGCGGGGGAAACTCTAACAATAGTTTACGTGAGACAGGCAGCCAAGCGTGGCACAGAACAATCGGGTGGCAACACGACGTAGGGTCGGCTGAGGACCCAGTCTACAGCCAAATCAATTCCCTTCCACCCGACACACTCGCTGCTCTATTTCAACCGACCGACTGATTACTCCAGTACGGAGACAGCATCTTCTGCTCAGTGGAAATCACAGGCGCTACACACGGTTCCACGTGAGCACACTTGGACAAGAATCTGAACGATCGTAAAAGTAATCACTGTAGAACCACAAGGACGAATCAATTCGACACACAGAGAGTTCCCACAAGCGGTCTGCGACCAAATAGACGTCATCTGATTAGACGACCGACCGAACGACCAACCCAGGTCGTTCCCACTCATGTTACGTGTGTCGGCAACGTTTGGGAGTGTTTTGGCTATCCGAAGCTGACAGCAGCTCCAACCCGACTCATCTCCATGTCCGCAAGGAACTCGTAGACACGGCGAGTCGGGCACAATGGCTCAGACCCATCCGTGCAGAGGTAACTCTTGCCCATTGGTCACGACATCTCTGCGCAAGGAAGGAACCGACCCACGTCCGGCACGATGACCAACTGACGAGGCCCAGAAACGGTCAAAAGACCCAATACAAGTCGCCCGGTGAGACGACCAAGCGAACGACCAACCAACGGTCGTCCGCTCCAATCTCCTGCTGTCGGACTGTGCATGTGTGTCGCCAGCGGTCGGCGAGTACTGGCTGTCCGCGCCACTCTAGCGCTCCGCCCCCGACTGCTGCTACGTCCCTGATAGAACTCCAGACACACGACGACCCAGAAATATTAGGGATCGCTCCAGAGATGGTACGACCGTGCCCTAATGGATGACCGCTGCTGTTGCCACTCACGGGCAAACAACCCAGCAACCTAGTGGCGCCAGTAATTCGAAAACGAGGAGAGAGAACCACAAAAACAAGATGACAAGCAATAAACGACATGTCCGCGAGCTGGGCGCGGCTCAAGAACACCCATATACGTATTTATAGACAGTACCAATGATTGGCTATAGAATTCCGTGTCTATATTATAGTATTGTATGCTTTCGTGCCTTGTTGCTTTTTATTTAGTTTTAAAGTTATTTTCTGTAGTTTGGATGTCGAGTGCAAAACGAATGGAGTTCCCACGTTCCACATTGCAAGAGACACACATGACTGCTACCGCCCGGCAGCCAAGTGAGTGGACAGGTTTGTGCGGCATTGTCGGTATGATAACAGAGGCCTTACTATGCCCTTGTTCACTGCAAGATCTGAGCAGACATTCTGAAAGCGCTTATGAATTTCTGCGATGCCCTGGTTTCCCACCAAAAGAATCTCAACGAAGGGTCCCATCTTGGAACGTTACTCCGCTACACATGCCATTTCGAAAGTCTCGTGTAACTGCGCCACCTATCGGAACTTTATTAAAATACAGGCGTTGAAATAGGATTATTGCACGACGCTCTACAAGCAATTCCGCATTTTTTTTTTCAGTTGGCCAAGAAAGAAAATCTATTGCATTACTTATTGAACGCAACTCGTATGACACGTAACAACTATAAAGTATACGTAGACATCCGCCTCACGCAAAACCAACGTCACCCTTTACAGATCCTGAAAGAGCGCTAAACTTTGATGGTGGTGTTTCCCGACAAATCAGTCTATCAAATCGTAGTTTTTTGTCCTCTTGTTGCATAATTTCACTGGAACATGGCTCCCATGCTTGATTCAAGCTTACAGAGTCACTAACATTTCCATAATATCCGAATACTATCAGTGCAGAATCTCCCACTGAAACTGTGGTGTACTCACATAGTTTATGGTTAATTCGGTTAACGGAAAAAAGCACTGAAACCTAATTCGAGTTCCGACCTGCTCCAAATTTTCAGTTGTCAGTCTCCGTTAATCACATTACTTGTAACGATTAATGAACTGTTTGCACTGCTATCGTTTCATGTTCTTACATCACTGATTTAATTCCCACCGATACACTTGTTTGAATTCGGTGCACTTAATTCAGTTGAGTTATTACAACCTTCAGTGTACTTCTGAGTACAAAATATTCATCTTCTTCATACAATGTCGTTTATAGAGTCCTATAAGCATCTTGCTTGCTTTATTTATCGTGCCTCAGCTAAGTGGCGGCATTGTGTCACCAACCAACGTTTCTCCTGTCATATTTACTTTCACTTTAAGTTTCCTACATGAATATATCATTCAATCTGAGATTATATCTACAATTTCAGGGTCAAGCAAACGTTCGACCCGTGAAACAGGTCTGGCTGTACCCAAAAATACGTCTTCTGATACGCGTCAGTTCACTGCCTGACCTCCACATCTCATGTAATTCAAAATCATTACTATCTGAATTCTGGCTGTCGGTCAGTCCCTGCTGAAGAGGACATATACACGTGTAGAAAGTCAAAAGAAACAGCTTTGAGACGTCCAGTTTCCAAACATATTGTACTTGACTATCAGTTTCGGTGATTTACTACGCCATCTTCAGTACCCTGACTGACATGTAGCAAGATTCCACCTCGGTTCTGGTCAACCATCATCTGCCGACTCTTCTGATTGTTCTGATGGTTGAAGTGAACGCTACAGCAAGCAGACATCTACTAATACAAGTACTTTAGGCCCCAGTTTCGACCAGAACTGAGTGGAATCTTCCTACATGTCGGTCAGGGTCCTGAGGATGGCTTAGTAAGTCGCCAAAACTGGTAACAAAATAAAATAAATTTGGAAATTAGACAAGTGACAGGTGTTCCATTCGACATCCTGTATCCAACAGCCGAGTCCAGCAACCATCTCTAAAAACATGAACATAAAGATACACACGGGCATGTTGAAAGCTCAGCTGTACGTTCAGACCTACAACGATGGTTCATGGATGATGACGGCCTGGGCATCGTAGCCAACCTAAAAACCGCCTGCAGGCAACAGACAAATTGAACCAAGAGGAATTATTCCCGGGAAAAATGAGTCTCCATTGATCTAAAACAAAAGCTACATGCTGGCGTTCCTCTATAAGATACGAATCAGTTTACGAATGCCCACTTTAAGACATGCTCAAGACATTTCCTCAATACTCCCTGTAAAAGACATCGAGGTCGCCTTTTGGCTGTAAAATTGTTTATTTTTAAAATACGCTATTGCAGTTTCGTCCTTGTGGCCATTATCAAGCGGATTTGATTCTGCTTCAGCACATGTCCTAATTTAAATATATGTCCATTTCATCGTCATATCCTGGCGTATTGTAACGCTCAAGACGTTTGTCATAAGCTCCGTTGAAATAATACCTTAGATACTTGGCTATTCCATACTGTACATTATTACGTTACGCAATATGCGTTTCACCGTCACTATTTATTCATGCCTTGTTCTTCTTATTTCTACTCCAAAAACCGTTAAGCTATCCTACTCGGAAATTTTCTCTGGGGAAATTTGATTGGACAAAGCTGACGATCTATTACGTAACCTCATGTCGCGAATCTCTCGCCCTGGGCAAAGTCTCAGGCGACTGGAAAAGGGCACGTAACTCCTTTATACAGGGTGTTACAAAGCGGTACGGCCAATCTTTCAGGAAACATTCCTCACACACAAATATAGAAAAGATGTTATATGGACATGTGTCCGGAAACGCCTAATTTACATGTTAGAGCTCATTTTAGTTTCGTCAGTATGTACTGTACTTCCTCGATTCACCTCCAGTTGGCCCAATTGAAGGAAGGTAATGTTGACTTCGGTGCTTGTGTTGACATGCGACTCGTTGCTCTACAGTACTAGCATCAAGCATATCAGTATGTAGCATCAACAGGTTAGCGTTCATCACGAACGTGGTTTTGCAGTCAGTGCAATGTTTACAAATGCTTACTTGGCAGATGCCCATTTGATGTATGGATTAGCACGGGGCAATAGCCGTGGTGCGGTACATTTGTATCGAGACAGATTTCCAGAACGAAAGTGTCCCGACAGGAAGACGTTCGAAGCAATTGATCGGCGTCTTAGGGAGCACGGAACATTCCAGCCTATGACTCGCGACTGTGGAAGACCTAGAACGACGAGGACACCTGCAATGGACGAGGCAATTCTTCGTGCAGTTGACGATAACCCTAATGTCAGCGTCAGAGAAGTTACTGCTGTACAAAGTGACGTTGACCACGTCACCGTATGGAGAGTGCTACGGGAGAACCAGTTGTTTCCCTACCATCTATAGCGTGTGCAGGCCATATCAGCAGCCGATTAGCCTCCACGGGTACACTTCTGCGATTGGTTCATCCAAAAGTGTGTCAATCCACATTTCAGTGCAAATGTTCTCTTTACGGATGAGGCTTTATTCCAACGTGATCAAATTGTAAACTTTCACAATCAACATGTGTGGGCTGACGAGAATCCGCACGGAGTTGTGCAATCACGTCATCAACACAGATTTTCTGTGAACGTTTGGGCAGGCATTGTTGGTGATGTCTTGATTGGGCCCCATGTTCTTCCACCTACGCTCAATGTAGCACGTTATCATGATTTCATACGGGATACTCTACCTATGCTGCTAGAACATGTGCCTTTACAAGTACGACACAACATGTGGTTCATGCACGATGGAGCTCCTGCACATTTCAGTCGAAGTGTTCGTACGCTTCTCAACCACAGATTCGGTGACCGATGGATTGGTAGAGGTGGACCAATTCCGTGGCCTCCACGCTCTCCTGACCTCAGCCCTCTTGACTTACATTTATGGGGGCATTTGAAAGCCCTTGTCTACGCAACCCCGGTGCCAGATGTAGAGACTCTTCGTGCCCGAGCCGGCCGCTGGTGGCCGAGCGGTTCTAGGCGCTACAGTCTGGAACCGCGCAACCGCTATGGTCGCAGGTTCGAATCCTGCCTCGAGCATGGATGTGTGTGATGTCCTTAAGCAGGTCTAAGTTCTAGGGGACTGATGACCTCAGATGTTAAGTCCCATAGTGCTCAGAGCCATTTTCTTCGTGCTCGTATTGTGGACGCCTGTAATACAATACGCCATTCTCCAGGGCTGCATCAGCGCATCAGGAATTCCATGCGACGGCGGGTGGATGCATGTATCCTCGCTAACGGAGGACATTTTGAACATTTCCTGTAACAAAGTGTTTGAAATCACGCTGGTACGTTCTGTTGCTGTGTGTTCCCATCCCATGATTAATGCGATTTGAAGAGAAGTAATAAAATGAGCTCTAACATGGAATGTAAGCGTTTCCGGACACATGTCCACATAACATATTTTCTTTCTTTGTGCGTGAGGAATGTTTCCTGAAAGTTTGGCCGTACCTTTTTGTAACACGCTGTATAAGAAGGGAATAAGTACAAACCCTCAGAATTATGCGTCAATAACCGTAAACGACGTTAGCTGCTCAATCTTTGAACACATTCTTAGTCTGAATATAATAAATTTTCTACATATTGAGAATCTTATGTCCTATAATAAGCATGGTTTTCGAAACTGTCACCCTATTCTTTTCGCACATGATATACTGCTAATTATGGATGATGGGCAACAGCGAGATTCCATATGCAAATATTTCATGAAAGCGTTTGATAAGCTGTCCCATTGCAGGCCGTTAAAGAAGGTACTACAATATGGAAAAAGGTCAAAGATATGTGAATGACTCGAAGAATTCTTAAGCTATAGAACGCAATATGTTGTCCTCGACGGCGAGTGTTCATCAGAGAGAAGAGTATCGTCAGGAGTGGCCCTGGGAACAATTATAGGACCACTATTGTTTTCTACATAAATGGTTTGCCGGACAGGGTAACCAGCAATCCACGGTTGTTTGCTGGCGACGCTGTGGTGTACAATAAGGGTGTCAAAGTTGAGTGACTGGAGGAGTATACAAGATGACACAGAAAAAATTTGCAGTTGGTGTGATGACTGGCAGCTAGCTCTAAACGTAGGAAAATGTAAGCTGATGAGTAGGAAAAACAAACACGTAATATTAGAATACAGCATTGGTAGTGCGCTGCTTGACACAGTTACGTCGTTAAAATTTTAGGGTGTATCGTTCCAATGCAATATGAAATGGAAGGGAAGCGAATGGTAGATTTCGGGTAATCGGGAGAATTCTACGAAAGTGTGGTTCCTTTGTAAAGGTGACCGCATATAGGACGCTAGAGCGACCTGTTCTTGAGTTCTCCTCGAGTGTCTGGGATCCGTACCAGATCAGATTAAAGGAAGACATCGAAGCAACTCACAGGTGGGCTGTGCGGACTTTCAAATAGAAAAATGAATGAAATGAAATGAGGTGGCCCTCAACTACGTACCCTCTGACTCAGAGTTGAAACATTAAAGTTTTTAATGGTTTCGTTGTCTAGGGGCTGGAATAAGAAGTAGCCGCATTACAGGCCAAATACTGCTGAGCCTACAGTATACAGTATGAATATACACATGAATCGAATGGTCGAAGGTTCCTATCACTCGGCAATTGCGAATTCAGATGGTAACAAAGACGTTTATAAATGAAACATTGCAATGAAATAGAATCTGCGCGTACTATCTTGACGACGTTCATTGATGAGTACGATAGTACAAGTACTTTTGAGAATGCAGTATATTTCTGCAAAACACCTATTGGTGTCGATGGTCCAGCAATTAAAGAAAAGAAAAGTTGAATAACAGGGAAACGATAGATTCCTACAGCTCGTAATTAATTAGTTATGAACAACAACATAGCGCGAGATATTCACTTCTAAACGCACACTACGTCTTCACTGCCGAAGCCTCGGAAGTCACACCAGAGCACAGGTCGGTACTCCGCAATATTTCTAACTTCCGTGACCACGCGCAGAATGTTCCACTGTCCAAGTCTTCCCGCCGACTGTGAGTCCGTCGCGCCGCACCGTCGCGGGCGCTAAGTGTAACGTGCAGTCCACTCCAGCACTGCCCCCGAACTACCTGAACTACCTCAGTGTCCTCTCTCCCATACTCGCTTCCATCCAGCGTCCCCTTTCACGAGCGCTGTGATTGGCTATAGCGCTCACTCCATGTCTTCAATCCAACGCGCCCACACGAACATAATGAAATGCATTCGAAATACTCGATTTACATTTGAATAACTTTAAATTAAGTAAGTATTCCTACGGATGGACCACAAAAACGCTCTAACCCATATTATTAGATACATAACCATATATCAAAGGAATGGAACAGAAGATAGGCCAGTAGCCTAGTGTCTCTGTGCTTTCGAAAACTCAGTAAATATTTAACCAATTTCTTCATGAATAGTATATCTTGGATATAAACAAAGACAAAGACGAATAAATACGCCGGCCGCGGTGGTCTCGCGGTTCTAGGCGCTCAGTCCGGAACCGCGCGACTGCTACGGTCGCAGGTTCGAATCCTGCCTCGGGCATGGATGTGTGTCATGTCCTTAGGTTAGTTAGGTTTAAGTAGTTCTAAGTTCTAGGGGACTGATGACCACAGATGTTAAGTCCCATAGTGCTCAGAGCCATTTGAACCATTTGAACGAACAAATACAGGGTGAGTCACCTAACATTACCGCTGGATATACTCGTATTTCGTAAACCACATCAAATACTGACGAATCGATTCCACAGACCGAACGTGAGGAGAGGGGCTAGTGTAATTGGCTAATACAAACCATAAAAAAATGCACGGAAGTATGTTTTTTAACACAAACCTAGGTTTCTTAAATGGAACCACGTTAGTTTTGTTAGCACATCTGAACGTATAAACAAATACGTAATCAGTGCCGTTTGTTGCATTGTAAAATGTTAATTACATCCGGAGATATTGTAACCTAAAGTTGACGCTTGAGTACCACTCCTCCGCTGTTCGATCGTGTGTATCGCAGAGCACCGAATTACGCTGGGATCCAAAGGGAACGGTGATGGACCTTAGGTACAGAAGAGACAGGAACAGCACATTACGTCCACATGCTAATACCTTTTTACTGGTCTTTTTCACTGACGCACATGTACATTACCATGAGGGGTGAGGTACACGTACACACGTGGTTTCCGTTTTCAATTACGGAGTGGAATAGAGTGTGTCCCGTCATGTCAGGCCAATAGATGTTCAATGTGATGGCCATCATTTGCTGCACACAATTGCAATCTCTGGCGTAATGAATGTCGTACACGCCGCAGTACATCTGGTGTAATGTCGCCGCAGGCTGCCACAATACGTTGTTTCATATCCTCTGAGGTTGTAGGCACATCACGGTACACATTCTCCTTTAACGTACCCCACAGAAAGAAGTCCAGAGGTGTAAGATCAGGAGAACGGGCTGGCCAATTTATGCGTCCTCCACGTCCTATGAAACGTCCGTGGCCCGTGTTTGCTACAACACACAACTGAACATCGGAGGTTTCAAGCGTCAACTTCAGGTTACAATATCTCCGGTTATAATTAACATTTTACAATGCAACAAACGGCACTGATTACGTATTTGTTTATATGTTCAGATGTGCTAACAAAACTAACGTGGTTTCATTTAAAAAAAACGTAGGTTAGTGTTAAAATACATACTTCTGTGCATTTTTGTGTGGTTTGTATTAAACAATTACACTAGCCCCTCTCCTCACGTTCGGTCTGAGGAATCGGTTCGTCAGTATTTGCTGTGGTTTACGAAATATATCCAGCGGTAACGTTAGGTGACTCACCTTGTATATTTATAAGCAGACTGTGGAGTACTTATGGCCTTACGCAATTGGTAATAATAGGCCATTTGACCTGCAATAACTGATGTACTACTTACGTTACATGCCTGTAATTTATACCAATTTAGGTTAACACTAGTAGCTTTCTAAAGACATGGCGATCGACAAAATCGGATAAAGCGTTTGTATTTTGGAAATTCGTTACTGGGTGTTACTTGTATAATTTACAGTCAGATACTAACCTTTAAACTAATAAATATATTGAAAATCTGATTACGCCATCAGAATCGTCGTGCAAATGATAGTAATGTATATGTTTATTTTTGAGGTATCGTGATTCATCTGGCTACTATTAATTTCTATATGAACTGTGATAAGTCTGCCATTAAGGTTTCACAATGTCCGCCATCCTTGGCACTCCCGACGTGTCTCCTTCATCAACACAGCGTCACAATGGAATTCCCAGCCACGCATGTGTACCATGCGCTGGGGCTACCCCTCGCATCCGGCCAACGTTCGCCACCATGTGTTTGCTGCCGGGCCCCGCCTGGCTGAGCGGCCGGTGCGCCCAAGCCTACTTAGAATATTTTCAGGGCACCACAATTTGCCTGTTACCTCACAGCTGGTATATTTGGTACTGGTACTTTCGAATAACACACAAGTGTTACGGATATGCTTCAAGATGTCAAATGGAAATCCCTGGAAGAAAGGCGACATTCTTTTCGAGGAACAATACTGAGAAAATTTCGAGAACCAGCATTTGAAGCTGACTGCCAAGCCATTCTACTGCCGCCAATACATATTGCGTGTAAGAAACACAATGATAAGAAACGAGAAATTACGGTTCATACGAAGCCACATAGTCATTTTTTCCTCTCTCTATTTGCGACTGGAGCAGGAAAGGAAATGACTGGTAGTCGTGGAGGGTACACACGGTCACGCACCCTACACTGGAATTCGGAGTATTGATGCAAATGCAGATGTAGAAATGTAGTGTTGTTAATGAGTGCGACTAAGCCAAGACCGTGCTCAATTAATTTTGATTTTAAAACATTGTCCAAAGTTGTACCATGAGCAAAAATTTGGAATAGTCACGGTACACAAGGACTAAATGTTGGAAGGTCCTAAGCTGTAAGACAGCTGTTGATTATCTAGAAGCCACAAAAGATGCAACAAGTACGTTTAAACATATGAGAGACATTTTCAAGGAACCTTTATTGCAGTATTTTTCATGTTAGAAGATCTACAGTGTGGTGTGCTCGTCAGCACTGTACTTGGTTCGGAATCGATGCTGCGATTACGAATATGTGTTCTTCTTGCATGGCGTGTGCCGAACAACAATCCGCACCGCCGCGGAAAGTCTTTGCATGGCCAAAAGCCACTTCCCCTTGGCAACGCTTGCACATTGATTATGCTGGTCCATTCTGGAATGCTCGATGGTTGGTTCTGGTCGACGCCTTCAGTAATTTTCCTTTTGTTGTCCGGATGTCTTCCACGACGTCCTCCGCCACCATCCAAGCGTTGTCTGCTATCTTTTGCATTGAAGGTCTTCCGCAGACTATTGTTACCGACAATGGCCCACAATTCATGTCCGCAGAATTTCAGTCATTCTGCCAGGCCAATGGTATTCAACATCTGACATCCGCGCCGTTTTCGCCTCAGTCAAACGGTGCCGCTGAACAATTGGTCCGGACTTTCAAGTCACAGATGTTAAAGTTGAAAGAGTCGCATTCTCGGGAGGACGCGTTGTTGCTCTTTCTGTCCTCGTATCGCTCTCAGCCCCAAGATGGTCGCTCGCCGGCTGAGTGGCTCCATGGTCGTCCGCATCGAACCTTGATGTCTTTGCTGCATCCGCCGCATCAGGTTCCTGTGCAGCGGCAGACTAATGCTTTTGCTCCAGGCGACGTTGTGTTTTATCGCAACTATCGAGGTTCACGGCGTTGGCTCGCAGGGCGCCTTCTTCGCTGCCTCGGCCGCGCGATGTATTTGGTTTTGGGGGCCTCTGGTGAGGTGCGTCGGCATCTCAATCAGCTGCGCCTCTGTCGTCGCACGAGTTCTGCCGCTCCCCGTCTGCTTTCAGCGACGGTGCCGTCCGGTCAGCGCCCTGGGGACCCATCTACTGGCTCGCCTCATCCCCAGGTGTTACCGACGATGCCTTCCATTTTGCCCCATGGCGACGCGCCGCCGCAGCCGCCGCCGCCGCCGCCTGTTCTCCCGCCGGCGCCGCCCGCATTCGACGCTTCGCTGCAGCCGCCAAGCGCCTCCCTGGGTCACGTGCCGCCGATTGCTTCCCGTGGCCAGCTGTCCTCCGCCATGGAACTCTTGCCCGCTCCGGACCACATGGCGTCTTCGCGCGTCCGGTACCCCGACGCAATGGAGGTCGACCCTTCGGCCCCTCCTGTCTCTTTCTGGGCGCACACGCCGCATGTTGACGTGCACCCTGGACTAGGTTTTCAGGCGTTTCCTAGCTCCCCTCGGACCGAATGGCCGGGTGCGGGTGGCACAGCCTCGCCTGTTGTTAGGCTCCCCACCTCATCGCATACGTCAACATGGGGTCCTCCCCACGGCGGGCGGAAGCCTTATAACACGACCGTTCGCCGATTTGCGGGGGAGGAATATGGTGTCACCGTCAGACACCACACTTGCTAGGTGGTAGCTTAAATCGGCCGCGGTCCATTTAGTACATGTCGCACCCGCGTGTCGCCACTGTGTGATCGCAGACCTAGCGCCACCACAAGGCAGGTCTCGAGATACGGACGAGCACTCGCCCCAGTTGTACAACGACATTGCTAGCGACAATACGGACGAAGCCTTCCTCTCATTTGCCGAGAGACAGTTAGAATAGCCTTCTGCTAAGTCCATGGCTACGACCTAGCAAGGCGCCATTAGCCTTACATCGTTTGAGAGTTATAGTATAAATGTCTCCAGAAGAACGCTGTATTCATCAACGAATAAAGTTAAGTATAAAGCAGCTACGTACTTTTCTTGCTACCGTTCAATAGTTATCCTGTTCCAGAATTCACGCCCGTCTGCGTTAGATAGCGTGCCTATCGGCCCCCTCAAAATAACACTGTGTCGGCACTTCTGTCAACACATCATACAGCGTCCACCAAAAGTTTAGCTAGAGTAGAGAGCCGATATATGGGCTATGTGGGTTTGAATGGTGGTGTGATAATTGCTCCAGCTTTCAAGGGATCTTTGCATATGATATTTTTGTACTGAAGGACACTCATATATGGTTATTTTAATTTTCAGCACAATAAACCATTCACCACAAACACCGAGATGGCAAAAGCCATGGGGTAACAAGATGTATAAATACAAATGGTGGTGGTACCACGTACACAAGTTATGAAAGAGAAGAGCATCAACGGAGCTATCATTAGTACTCCTGTGACTCATCAGAAAAGGTTCCGAAGTGATCATGAATACACCACGGGAAATAACAGACTTTGAACGCAGTATGGTACTTGGAGCTAGGGGCATGGGACATTCCATTTTGGAAATCATTGCGTTCAAAATGGTTCAAATGGCTCTAAGCACTACGGGACATCTGAGGTCATCAGCCCCATACACTAAGAACTACTTAAACGTAACTAACCTAAGGACATCGCACAAATCCAAGCCCGAGGCAAGATTCGAACCTGCGACCGTACAACAGCGCGGTTCCAGACTGAAGCGCCTACAAAACCTGGGCCACAGCGGCCGGCTGGATATCATTGGTGAATTATTTATTCCGAGACCCACAATATCGAATGTCAAGCATTACCTTTCACCACACACAATGCAGTGGCCGACGGCCTTCATATAATGTGCGAGAGCAGTGGTGTTGCCGTACAGTTGTCAGTGCTAAGAGTGAAGAAAAACTGGGTAAGATAACCGCAGAAATCAATGAGATACGTACAACGAACGTATCCGTTAGGACACTCCAGCGAAACGTGATGTTCAAGGTGTATGGCAGCAGTTAACCGACGCGAGTGCTTTTGCTTATAGCAAGACATCGGCTGCAGATCATTTCCTCCGCTTGTGACCATGTCGATTGGATCCCAGATGCCGGGAAAACCTTGGCCTTGACAGATGTGTCCCGACTTCGGTTGGCAAGAGCTGATGGTAGCCTTCGAAACCATGGACCTAGTTTGTCAAGAAGGCATTGCGGAACATTTCTAATAGTGTGAACTGTGTTTACATCTACATCTACAGCTACATCCATACTCCGCAAGCCACCTGACGGTGTGTGGCGGAGGGTACCTTGAGTGCTTCTATCGGTGCGCCCTTCTATTCCAGTCTCGTATTGTTCGTGTAAAGAAAGATTGTTATGCCTCTGTTGGGCTCTACTCTCTCTGATTTTATCCTCATGACCTCTTCGCGAGATATACGCAGGAGGGAGCAATATACTGCTTGACTCCTCGGTGAAGGTATGTTCTCGAAACTTCAACAAAAGCCCGAACCGAGCTACTGAGCGCCTCTCTTGCAGAATCTTCCACTGGAGTGTATCTATCATCTCCGTACCGCTTTCGCGATTGCTAAATGATCCTGTAACGAAGCGCGCTGCTCTCCGCTGGATATTCCCATCTCTCTATCAACCCTATCTGGTACTGGTCGCACACCGGTGAGCAGTAATCAAGCAGTGGGCGAACAAGTATACTGTAACCTACTTCCTTTGTTTTCGGAGTGCATTTCCTTAGGATTCTTCCATTGAATTTAAGTCTGGCATCTGCTTTACCGACGATTAATTTTATATTGTCATTCCATTTTAAATCACTCCTAACTCCTACTCCCAGATAATTTATGGAATTACCTGCTTCCATTTGCTGATCTACTATTCTGTAGCTAAATGGTTAAGGATCTATCTTTCTGTGTATTCGCAGCACATTACACTCGTCTACATTGAGATTCCATTGCCATTCCCTGCACCATGCGTCAATTAATTGAAAAACTTCCTGCATTTCAGTACAATTTTCCAATGTTACAACCTCTCGATATACTACAGCAACATCCGCAAAAAGCCTCAGTGAACTTCCGATGTTATCCACAAGGTCATTTATATATATTGTGAATATCAACTGTCCTACGACACTCCCCTGCGGCACCCCTGAAATCACTCTTACTTCGGCAGACTTCTCTCCATTGAGAATGATGTACTGCGCTCTGTTATCTAGGAACTCTTCAATCAAATCACGCAATTGGTCTGATAGTCCATATGTTCTTACATTGTTCATTAAACGACTGTGGGGAACTGTATCGAACGGTTGCGGAAGTCAAGTCAAGAAACATGGTATCTACCTGAAAACCCATGTCTATGGCCCTCTGAGTCTAGTGGACGAATAGAGCGAGCTGGGTTTCACACGATCGTCTTTTTCGAAACCCATACTGATTCCTACAGAGTAGATTTCTAGTCTCCAGAAAAGTCATTATATTTGAACATAATACGTGTTCCAAAATTCTACAACTGACCGATGTAAGAGATATAGGTCTATAGTTCTGTACATCTGTTCGACGTCCCTTCTAGAAAACGGGATGAGCTGTGCCCTTTTCCAATCTTTTGGAGCGCTACGCTCTTCTAGAGTCCTACGGTACACCGCTTCAAGAAGGGGGGCAAGTTCCTTCGCGTACTCTGTGTAAAATCGAACTCGTTTCCCATCAGCTTCAGCGGCCTTTCCTCTTTTGAGCGATTTTAATTGTATTTCTATCTCCCTGTGATCTGTTTCGATATCTATCATTTTGTCATCTGTGCGACAATCTAGAGAAGGAACTACAGCGCAGTCCTACTCTGTGAAACAGCATTGGAAAAAGACGCTTAGTATTTCGGCCTTTAGTCTGTCATCCTCTGTTTCAGCACCATTTTGGTCAAAGAGAGTCGGGACATTTTGTTTTGATTCACCTACCGTTTTGACACAAGACCAAAATTTCTTACGATTTTCGATTCACCGAGGAGTCAAGCAGTATATTGCTCCTTCCTGCGTATATCCCGCGAAGAGAGCATGAGGATAAAATCAGAGAGAGTTGAGCCCAACAGAGGCATAACTATCTTTCTTTCCACGAACAATACGAGACTGGAATAGAAGGGAGAACCGATAGAAGTACTCAAGGTA
Organism: Schistocerca serialis cubense; assembly: GCF_023864345.2. Lineage (NCBI taxonomy): Eukaryota > Metazoa > Arthropoda > Insecta > Orthoptera > Acrididae > Schistocerca > Schistocerca serialis. The sequence goes on along the minus strand of NC_064643.1, from coordinate 734,985,536 downwards.
CCCTCCGCCACACACCGTCAGGTGGCTTTGCGGAGTATGGATGTAGCTGTAGATGTACATGTAAACACAGTTCACACGATTATAGATGTTCCGCATTGCCTTCTTGACATACTACGTCCATGGTTTCGAAGACTACCACCAGCAGTGCACAGAAATTTACATTCCAATTCGTTGAACACCTCTCGCATAGCCTTCCTCACACTACACTTCGCTTCGTGTAGTTCTTGTTTGTCTGCAAGCCTTTGGTTATGTCTATGTTTGCTGTGAAGTTCCCTTTGCTTCCGTATCAATTTTCTAACTCGGTGTTTGCACCATGGTGGCTCTTTTCCATCTCTTACGATCTTGCGTGGAATGGACTGGGTCCTCTGGTGCAGATCAACCAATCATTGACTGGAAATGGTTATGTCAGCTACTTGGGGACCATTTGTAATCATTCATGGTCTGAATCGTCCAAGACAACGACGTCATATCACTCACCCATGATGGTGACTGGTTTCAAGAACATTCTGCACAATTCGAGGGATTGATTTGGCTATCCAGGTCGTCCAACATCAACCTCATAGAACACTCACGGGACACAATGCAGAGGTGGTCAGGTCGTGCACATCCAGCACCGGCAACACTTTCACAATTATGGAGGACTATAGAGGCAACATGGCTCAGTACTTCTGCAGGGGACTTCAAAGACTTGTTGAGTCCATGCCACGTCGTGTTGCCGTACTACAGGTCCGACGTGATATTAGGCGGTTTTTCATTTTTCTTTACAAATAGAAAAGGAGTAAATATCAGTGTTCATTTAATTAATTAATGTACCGTCATTATTTATAGTAATGAAAGTATATTCCAACCACCTTCAGTTGTGTCACATTTACCATTGTCAGCGACATCTTACCCCAGTTATATTTTTTCATGAGTTTACAAAAAGCCAACATCATTGCGAACGCAGTGACATAGACTACTGTATGACTACGAAAATTTCTGTCGACATGTGCTACGAAAAAGATAAATTTATTAAAAAATTAACCTATGACATAGTATTTTATACATCTCTCTCGCACTTTTAAGTGATAGTGAAAAAAAAACTTGACTGTGTATATTGCAGTGAAAAATTGAATTTAGCTTTTTAAAATAGTATGAGTGTATATTTACGAACAATAACATACAACATACCAAATTTAGGTGTTTTCTACATCCACATCTTCATACATACTCCGCAATCCACCATACGGTGCGTGGTGGAGGGTACCTCGTACCACAACTAGCATCTTCTCTCCCTGTTCCACTCCGAAACAGAACGAGGGAAAAATGACTGCCTATATGGCTCTGTACGAGTCCTAATCTCTCTTAACTTATCTTTGTGGTATTTCCGAGAAATGTTAAGTTGGCGGCACTAAAATTGTACTGCGGACAGCCTCAAATGCTGGTTCTCTAAATTTCCTCAGTAGCGATTTACGAGAAGAACGCCTCCTTTCCTCTAGAGACTCCCACCCGAGTTCCTGAAGCATTTCCGTAACACTCGCGTGATGATCAAACCTACCAGTAACAAATCTAGCACCCCGCCTCTGAATTGCTTCCAAGTCCTCCCTCAATCCGACTTGATAGGTATCCCAAACGTCCGAGCAGTACTCAAGAATGGGTTGTATTAGTGTTTATGAGCGGTCTCCTTAACAGATGAACCACATCTTCCCAAAATTCTACCAATATACCGAAGACGACTATCCGCCTTCCCCACAACTGCAAATAGATGCTTGTCCCACTTCATATCGCTCTGCAATGTTACACCCAAATATTTAATCGACGTGACTCTGTCAAGCGCTACACTACTAATGGAGTATTCAACCATTACAGGATTCTTTTTCCTATTCATCCGCATTAATTTACATTTATCTATATTTAGAGTTAGCTGCCATTCTTTACACCAATCACAAAGCCTGTCCAAGTCATCTTGTATCCTCCTACAGTCACTCAACGACGACACCTTCCAGTACACCACAGCATCATCAGCAAACAGCCACACATTGCTGTCCACCCTATCCAAAAAATCATTTATGTAGATAGAATACAACTCTTCCCTCGGGCACTCCAGATGATACCCTCGCCCCCGATGAACACTCACCATATAGGACAACGTACTGGCTTCTATTACTTACAAAGTCTGCGAGCCACTCACATACTTGGAAACCAATCCCATATCCTCGTACCTTAGTTAGGAGTCTGCAGTGGGGCACCGAGTCAAACGCTTTCCGGAAGTCAAGGAATATGGCATCCGTCTGATACCCTTCATCCATGGTTCGCAATATATCATGTGAAAAAGAGGGCGAGTTGCGTTTCGCAGGAGCGATGCTTTCTAAAGCCGTCCTGATGCATGTCTCAAGGAAATTCATTATATTCGAACTGAAATATGTTCGAGAATCCTGCAACAAACCGATGTTAAAGATATTGGTCTGTAATTTTGAGGATCCGTCCTTCTACCCTTCTTATATACAGGCGTCACCTGCGCTTTTTGGCAGTCGCTCGGGACTTTACGTTGGGCAAGAGATTCGCGATAAATGCAAGCTAAGTAAGGAGCCAATGCAGTAGAGTACTCTCTGTAAAACCGAATTGGAACCCCATCAGGACCTAGCGATTTATTTATTTTCAACCCATTCAGATGCTTCACAATCCCAGAGATGTCCATCACTATGTCCTCCATACGGGAATCTGTACGAGACTCAAATGTCGGTATGCTTGTACGATCCTCCTGCGTGAAAGATTTCTCAAATGCTAAATTAGAATTTCAGCTTTCGTTTTGCTGTCTTCCGTTGCCAAGCCAGACTGACCAGTGAGTGACTGGATAGAAGCTTTCGACCCGCTTACCGATTTTACGTAAGACCAGAATTTCCTTGGGTTTTCAGTAAGATGTTTTGCTAAGGTATGACGGTGGTAGTGGTTGAATGCTTCGCGCATCGCTCTTTTTACAGCAGCACGAATCTCTACTAACTTTTGCCTGTCCTCATTCTCCCGATCTTTCTTGTACCGCGAGTGCAACTGTCTTTGCTTCCTGAGCATTCTCCGAATTGCGCTGTTAAACCACGGTGGGTCATTTCCATTCGTAACCCACTTTTTCGGTATATACTTCTCCAATGCATGATTTAAAATGTGTTTAAAATTTGCCCATAACTCTTCCATGCCCATCGTACCGGAAGTAAATGAAGTCGATTCATTTATTAAGTGGGATGCTAACTACTGCTTATCTGCTCTTTCTAGTAAGAATACTATCCTAGCCTTCTTGACCGACTTTTTAACTTTCGTAACCATAGTCGTAATGACAATATCATGATCACTAATCTCTGTCTCAACACTGACACCGTCGATGAGGTCTGGTCTGTTCGTGGCTACCAGATCTAAAATATTTCCATTACGTGTTGGCTGTCGATTTAGCTACTCAAGACAGTTTTCGGTTAATGTGATCAAAAGTAATTCACACGACGACTTGTCTGTACCACCTGTAATGAATCCATAGCCATCCCAGTAGGTAGGTTGAAGTCGCCTCCGACTAATATAGTATGATCCGGGTACTTCTGCGATACAGAATGTAGACTCCCTTTGGATAATTCTAGAACTGTCACGATGGAACCTGGTGGCAGGTAATAACACCCAACAATTAACTTTATTTCCCCTAGCCATGTTAAACGTGTCCAGATAACTTGACAATCACACTCTACTACGACCTCAGTAGACACAAAATTTTTGTCAACTGCAATGAAGACACCACCTCCTACGGTGTCTAATCTCTCTTTCAGATACACGTTCCCACCCTCATTAAATATTTCAGAACGTCCTACCTCAGGGTTCAGCCAGGTCTCTGTCCCGAGAATAATTTGCGCGCCACACGCTTCCTGGAGGGCAATAAATTCAGACTATTATGGAAATGAAATTTGCAAAATTGTTAGGAGTAGCACAATGTTGGGTATTATACCTAGATTAATATCTAGTTCTGAAATATTTTATTATGCTTCTCAGTTTCACAGGGACACTTGAAATTAAATAACATTCTTCTCTCCTAAATAACTGTAAGGCAAAACTGAGGTAATTACTTCCTGTTACACACACGAATGCCCTCTGTCCTCTCCTCCACTTTCAGCCCTAGACACGTTAGTTCATACTTGTGTACCGCAAAAAATGCTGCAGGAGATTTAATTAAAATGCGTTATATTGTGAGAAAGTCTGCTCTAGAAAGCACAACCCCGTATTATGTTATAATGAAGTAGCTGAGAAAACTATTTTAATAACGTCGTGCAGCTGTCGGCACCTTGCAGATGTACTGTTTAACTTCTAATGGAAATTAGCGACTCGTAGTCCGACGTGAGCAACTGCGTTTTTGTCAGTGGCGTAAGCAATTCCGTATTGAATATGGTAGTACGCATTCCAAATATTAAGTACTGAAGAATTAAACGCTTTTAGCCCAGGCTTTCTGCAATTGATGTCGTTATTTATAAGGAAAGGCTATTTGGCAAAATTTGCAGTAATATCCTATCAGATGTCAACCAAAGATAAGTCTAGTGCAAAAATTCAGCCATACTTCTTGTTCTAACAAATCTGAACATTTTGAACATCACGCAACGTAGAATTTGTGACACAAATAAATATGTCATGTCATACATATATTTGGGTGTTACTGCATGTAGAGGCGTGAAATTGACAAGCTTAGTTCTATGTAGAGCTAATTGGAGACTGTGATTGAATTGTGAGATACTGAGTCACTCAGATTTATCTAAATAAAGGTTTTCAATGACTCACATTTCAGTTGTGCTGAAATAAAAGTATCAATAAGACATTAGATTACCAGAAAGAAAAGTTCGTATACAATGTAAAACGCTGTGGTTGGTAATTTTGTAGTCTTGTGATAAGTAGCATCTTACGCTTATCAAAAGTTTGTAATTTCTTAATTACGGTACTACATAAAATTACAGAGGTGTCCCCAGACGTGAATGTCCCTTTCAAAAACAAAAGAGGAGGACACACAGATATTTAAAATATAATGAGATGATAGAGGGAGGGGGGGGGGGTAATTGTGAAGCTATGTTACCAACATGGCAGCCATTCTGGAAGCCACTTTCTAGCGCGCAGATAATACTTTTCAAGTAGGGAGGGGTATATGTTACATGTCGTACACATATAGAGTTGCATTGAAACAGCAATGGTATCTACCATTTAGACATAGCTCTATTCAGTTTCGAGCTGTGACTGATATTTCTCTGTTATATGTGAAAAGAAAGCTGATGCACTCAGTCAGCACTACACGTAGATCTTCCCAATATCAGCAGAAAGAAGAGTTGCCTCATAGACTTCCCAGCAACTCCACTTATTTTAGAAGAGTCGTTTCCCACTTATGAACCACGCTGCATATACAGGGTGAAGAAAAATTCACGTACTCGGACATCGCAGCGCGATTGCTCACATACTAGTAACACAAAAATGTCTCTCACAAAATTTGGCGCTGTGCGTATTTCTGTCAATAAATGGACTTCAAGAGAGGCATTCTGGCTACACTGTAATCTACATCCACATCTACTTCCATACTCCGCAAGCCACCTGACGGTGTGTGGCGGAGTGTACCTGGAGTACCTCTATCGGTTCTCCCTTCTATTCCAGTCTCGTATTGTATGTTAACTAACTCTGTAACCATGTGGCAGCAGTACTGCGTAGTTGCTGCAGAGGATAGCATTCAGGAGATCGAGACTTCGGTTCTGGTCACAGTGTATTAATTTGTATTTGCCAGTTTCATTCTGGTATATTATACTGTTGTATACAGCGTTTAAGTCACATGTATCAGACATTTACATACTACATGTTTGGAAAGTATTAGTAGAGCACTTTGCTAGGCCTACTGGTAACATAAGGCCATAACGAAATGTAATATAACTGAACGTGGCAAGAATAATGGTTGGTACTTATGGACGGGGCCATTGGGGGAGGGTACGTAGAAAACAGGCTTGGAATCTAGTAGATGCAATGGTGTGCAACAATTCGCGTTCACGTCGTGCAAAAGGCTTCTTTGAAAGCTGACCAGTGAAAACGATTGTCATTACTTTTCTGTATTAGTAGTATCTAAGTTCCAATGTTTTGTAGAGGATCCAGTGCAATCGCTGTATAACGATTAAGACACGTGAATCCTGCATTTAGCAAATGAAAACAAGTATGCTTCGACCCGGCATCGAACCACGGACCACCAGCATACTAACCCAAAACGCTATTCACTGCACCAGCTGCACAGAACTGCGTGCTAGAAGTGGTATGCTCCAGACGAAATTTTGTGACAGACATTTTTGTATTGTTAGTACGTGAGGAATCGCGCTGTGAAGTACGAGTGTGCGAACTACTCTTCACCCTGTATTTGAAACTGGGTAAGTGTGTGTGTGTAATATCCGGAAAAACACCAGAATGAAGCGATTACAGCCTAACTTGGTATAAATATGATTCTGCTAAAAAAGACAGTTTACTAGGTAGTAGGAATTTCTCAGCTTCTCAGTTTATTGCAGTATGAGTGGAAAGGTGGTGAAATGTAAAAATAGCTATGGACCGCCCGCAGTTGTAATATATGGATTACTTCCTGAAAAGATAACTATTGTTTGGGTAATAGACGCCTTGAACAATAACTGAGAGGGTGGAGCATAAAGGATCTGAAAGGTAGAAATTTACGAAAATGAGGAGAATCAGTTCGAATCCACTTATTTCAGGTTTTTGGGACAGGTTTATTATAATATCGTCGATATTTAAACCTTGAGGGTAGGAATTGTCCCTAAGAGTGTAGACCTGTACAGCATAAATCTGGAACGCTTGTCGTGATTTCAAAACACAAAATACGTATGATCTACATTCTTATAAAGCTACGGCGATGGGGTTGGGATGGGTTGAGGTGTGTTGACTATTACTCATAAATATACCTTACTCCACGTGAAAACATCAAGCATTAAAAAAGATATAGTAATAATACCATGGCTGAGTGCTGAAGGCTCATACCAAATCACTTGAACATTTGTTAATTTAAGGTGCACCTGCCTGATACTAACTAAAACAAATTTAACCTTAACAGTCATCAGTTCATCAATAATAAACAGAGTAGAACAGCTCTACATTAATTTCACAATTAAACGAGAACATAACTTGCGCTTGACAACGATTTTAATTAAGTAGCTTAGCGCCTGCTACTTCACTCGTGTAGACAGTATGGCCTGCAAAGGCTTTTTTTTATTATGTATTCGAAGATCTATGTTGTTGACAGCAATACGTTCTAAGCTTTTCACGCTAATTAAGACCTTATAAGCTGGGTCTTTTCCGAAAGTTGGCTGTTGGCTCCAGGAAGACCAATCATGCAAGTTAGCCGCCACACTCGTGGCACTGATATACACGAAAAGTTCGTCTAAGTCTGGGGCTACTAGTTGCTGGTACCACATTCACGCACTCACTTAATACACATTAAGATACTCAAGCACACTAACACCACAGAAATAGTGCCATTAATCAAACAAACCGCCAGAGAAAACACGGGCTCATTAAAATTCCCTAAACTCTGCTGAGCAAAGGTTGGGAGCAGTTGACAAAGATCGCCAAAACACGTAGTTTGAAGTACAAGAAGAGCGGCCACTCTCTTTCAAATCGAAGGATGTAGTTTCCGCAGCTAGGAGAAATCAACCGACGCTTTCACGAAACCAATGGTTCCGAATAAACAATCTGTATCGGTCGAACACTACTCATGTCTCACATTCGTATGCTAACATGTTTGAAGCCGAGCCAAAAACAACCAACAGGCAATACCAATAAATCAATCGTGAAGAGATAATCTTAAGATTAAGTGCACACAAAGCAACCCACGCATTGGAAAATTCGCTCCAAGATGCTTCTGGATCACGTCTGTATTTCGCACCCGGGCCTCAGACGGGCTCTGTCCAAACGCCGGCGTTCCTCGCACTCTCCTCCCCGCTTCTTCTCCCTCCAAACTGGTCGTAGCTCCTCCTGTCCCTGCAGCGCTCTCTACGAAACTGAACATCAAGCCGTTAGCTAGGGATGACGAAGCCAACAATTCAAACACGAACGAACCAGTAAAGGCTTAGGCAGTATCTTGAAGAGTGTTTGAAAAATGGAATCATCATCACAGTCATGCGTATCGTAATGGTTCACTAACTCAACTCTTCGTTGATACAACGCCAACGAAATACAAAAGATATCTTCTCTGTGTTTGGGAGTGCATCCTGAGGGCATATAAGTTAGTTTGTATGGATCTCAGAGAGTACAAACAAGGAGAAAAGAGAATAAGCTCTCCTTCAGAGCGAAGCCACCAGAGAAATGAGTGGACGAATGGTAAGGTCAGGGGATAGAAGCTGCATACAGCCTCATAAGCAGAAAAAAATAGTACAATCAAACACTTAGGCATCACGAAGAGAGACCAAGCTGAGGAGACACTATACAGGGCCACTGGGGGATCAGGAAAAAGGAAGAATGGAAATAAATGAAATAAAAATTGTCAACAAGCCTGAATAACTACTGAAGATCAGTTGCCTTAGTTTTAGTTGACGTTGTGTAATTTTTGTGTGTTATGCAACTTATTCAGCGATTCTCCTTCCCCATAAGTGGCCGTTAGTGATTAGGCCGTTAGTGATTAGCACTGTGGTATCTGTATGATTTGTAATTTCTTGTCTGGCCTTTAGAGGCGAGTAAAAAGTAATGAAATTCATAGGGAATTGAAGGTAAATGCACTTCGCAACTTTACTATACTTTTAAAGTTGTGTGCATACCAAATTCGTCTGGTAGCAAAATCACATTATGCCTTAACTCCTTATGACACAGGCATATAGCCTGCTTCACAATTGGGTCAGACTGAAGTGGTGTCACCGTTAGAGTGAAATATCGGTGCCGCCACAGAACGTCTTTGTGTTAGGTGGCGTCACAGGTTTGCAAAGTTTTTATTTTTATTTTTTATTTTTTTTAAAAGCCTATTGACCAATTAGGATCCCGTTAACAACATCAGTTCTTCTTCCTCCTTTGTTGTCGTTTCCTATTTTTCCAGTATTCCCTCATTTCCTCCCTACGAAGTCTCTTCCTTCCTTCTGTCCGTCTTGTTGCCGATTTTTTATTTCTTCTGCTTTGAAAGCCTTCGAAATTTAGTATTTTGTTTTTAAAACGGTTGCTTTCCGCTATTTCTGATTCTTTGAAGTTGTTTCTTTCTAGATCTTTCCTTACTTCTGTAATCCATGCTATTGTCGATTTCTTCTTCCGGAAGTATAGGAGTATTTGTTTTGTTAGTCTGTTTCCATCGATTCAGTAGAGGTGTCTGAAAAAGTTTAATCTTCGTTTGGCCATTACTTCAGATATTTTCTCTATATTTTTGTAGATCTCCTTATTACTTCTTATTTTCCAACCATCTGCAGTTTTTATTGCACCCATTATTTTTCTGATAATGTTTCTTTCCAGTACCGCTAGTTTCAAGAAATAGTCAACAAGTTTGACTAACTACTGAACAGCAGTTGCCTTTGTTTTCATTTACGTTGTGTAATTGTGTTTCTTATAGTTCATCGTTAGGTAGTCAGATCCAAATATACACTCTGGTCATACCACTGTGCTGTATTGCTTTAGTTCTGTTTTTCTAGATTTAAATTTTTTGTTGTAAATATTTTTCGTCAGTCTTTATGCTCTTTCCATTTTGTTAATTCTCACATCTACTGCAGATGTTTCAAGTCAATTCTGTTGCCTAGTCTCTCCAAGATATTTACATTTATTAACTCTCTCTATTTCAGATATTTGTGTTTCTTTGAATTTTGGAGCATTTTTTATATTTGTCATGAATTTTGTTTTTTCAGCTGAAATTTTCAGACTAGTTCTGTTTGCTATTTTTTCCAGAAGGTTTATCTGAATAACTGCTTCTGCCAGCTTTTCTGAAGGTATTGCAAAATCATCAGCAAAAGCCAAGCAGATTACCTTGATGCCGTTTGTTTTTCTTCCCAGAGTTATTGGGTCAATTTTGTGATTTTTTAGCTCCGAATTCCAGATCCTTACAAATTTTTTGCTACAACATAAATAAACAGTAAAGGTGATAAACCATCACCTTGTCTAACACCAGTTTTTATTTCAAATGGCTGAGATACTCCTCCCATAAATTTCGCGTCAGGTATTGTACCAGTTAGTGTTTCACGAATTATATTTGCTAACTTTGATTTAACACCAAATTCTCTAATGACCTTATCTATTGTTTCTCTGTCTATACAATCAAATGCTTTCTTGAAATTAATAAATGACGCTATTAATGGTTTACTGGTTAACATTCTATGGTGAATTATTATCTTTAAGTTAAAAGTTTGTTCTGCGTGGGATCTTCCATTTCGAAAACTATCCTGATAGTGTGCCAGTTGTTTGTCTAAAGTATGTACCTCTCTGTTCAGGAGAATTTTTGATAATCTATTGTATGCCACTGGCAAAAGTGACATTCTTCTGAATGACTGATATTTTGTTTGTCTCCCTTTTTATGTAGCGGGTGGATTAATGTTTTTTTCCTTTCAACTGAAATCTTTATTTTTACTTCTTTTTTACATGTTGGTATTGCTGTTCCTATGGGTTTATTCATTTATTGTCTTTCTTTTACAGTTCACTATTGCTATTTCAGTTTAAATATTTTCAATTTTTCATTTGGAGATAGTCAGTGGAACTGCGAACGCTATTAAATGGAGTGCCAAGTGAAGAAATCCAAACATTTCAGACAAATTCCTCTGTTACAGTTCAGTAGAAAGGTGACAGTAACGGAGGCAGACAAAAGCATTTGTGCGTGGCATGAGGATAATGCCTTTGAACAGAGCACGGCAAGGAAATTGTTTTCTCATTTTAAAGAGGATCGTTTATACGTTAGTGAATCTCCACGTTCAGGAAGACCTTCGGGATTTGATGAAGATTGGTTAAATATGTCAAACCACAATGATCCACGTGAACGTGTTCGAGAAGTGGCAAATGTGATGAACTAATTTCATCACGAGACATTTGCATGCAGTTTGGAAGGTTCTAAAACTGGGTGTATGGGCACCACATGCTCTAAGCCCAAATCAAAGAAATAAGCGGGTGGTCATACGTCCATCTCTGCTTACTCGCCGTCAGCTGGCTCGTGAACAACACTGACCTTTCATATGCCTTATGGTTACCAGTGACAAGAAATGGTGTCTTCATGCTAACGTATGGCAAAAAAGGGAATAGTTGAGTCCAAACAAAGCAGCAGCGTCCCGTACAAAGATCTGATATAAGACATAAGATAATGTTGCGCATCTGGTGGAACAGCGACGGGGTGACCTGCTACGTATTGCTTCACTGAGGAGAAATCAGCACTGCTCGCCTTTACCGTCAACAGCTGAGACGTCTTGCATACTGAGTCTAATAACAAAGACCAGGACGAGTGCATGAAGCAATGCTACTCCACAATAATTTTCCCCCAAATTTTTCTAGGCTGACAAGATCACTGTAGAGGATATGGTTTGGGAAGCCATTCCGCATCAAACTTATTCACCTGACCATGCACCCCCGGATTTTCATCTTTTCTGCTCTCTGTCGAGCAACATTATACAGTCATGAAATCGAAAACTTACACAGAGTTGTCAGTCTGTTGTTAAATAGTGAAGAAGAATGAATTATTGTTGACTAAAGTCCCTTGTTACGTGTATCGGTTGGTTGTATTAAATTGAGGGAGAGACGCAACGAACTTATGCACCTACCTAGTAGTTTTGTTCAGATGTACGAACAAGGTACGACTACAATGTACGGTTTTGTTCCTGTATACCGTAATATTGTTTTTCTTATGCCGCCTCACTTCACCCCTTTGTTTCTTAAAGTGGAGTCCAGTGACGTGTGACGTAAGTTTTCAGGTGAGGTACTGAACTTACTTTTTGCGTAAACTATTAGTTTCAACCCCTTGTAGATTTTTGAAGGATGTATCAAAACATAGTGTGGTGTAATAGGCGACTCATGTGTCTGTCACAAGGACAAGTAGTGGGTATCGTGTTCTGCATGTTCATAGGACGAACTGCAAATGTTACTCTGATTATTTTTATCTACCGGCAGATGCAAAGAATTCCCTGTGGTACCCGTTGAGTTGTTTTTAGGATTTGTCGGACGCCATTTATTGCTGGTAGTGCACTGAGCGATGTCGACCATGATTATTTACTATGTATTGTGTACTCCAATATGTAATACTTTGTATCTTCACCAGCCTGTGTTGCTAGATAGTGTTGTGAATTTGAATATACGCCACAGTCTTGGAACATGATGCGAAACATACCAAATACGTTAAACTTACGGCTTTTGGCGACAAAAACGTGTTGAAAGTTTTTTAAGAGAGGATATTTCACAGTCATGATGCAAAAGTAGCTTTTCTCCAGTATCCATGAATTAGTTTGAATGAAAATGCGGTGGAGCCACCATAGCTGTAGTATTACGTTAAATTCGTCAGAGCTGTGCGTTAAAATTATTGAAAAAACAATAACTGAGGGGGATGTAAGAAGCTGTGCTGAGGATGTGCGATGAGACCAAACTTTGTTCATTCAAGCTGCAGGTGTCAGAGGCAGTTGAGTTGCGAAGAGGTACGACAGGTGGGTTAGCTGGCAGGTACAGCAGAGGTCGACTCAGGAGCCAGCATTTGCTGGGGCACACAGGACTCCCGCCACATGCCCGTGCACTCAACGGACAGTCCAGGAAATTGTAGGTGTCGACGGGCACCAAGATCAAAGAACCGGTAGCCACCCGAGTGGCAGTCAAATTACTTGTGGAATCACTGTGCTTAAAAGCTAAATATTTTCAGTGCAAATCTTCACAGTGAGAAAATACAAATGAACCCACAAATATATTTAATTTTCTTTTGATTGAGATAATCTCAAGAAATGCAAATGATGTTTTACACACTCTTCTCCACCTAGATATGTGACAGTCACTAAATTCATCTAAGGTAATTCATTTACATTGTGTCGTTTCTCTTTCAAATTACTTTGACAAACTTTTGCTAACTTGAGATACCACTGTTGTTGTGGGCAGAATATGTTTTAATTCTAAGAGAATCAGATTCTAAGTCGGTTTCTATACTGTTCTTGTTGTTTACACAATTTTGTTATGTCTAAACTTTTTTTTCATCTATTGCATTTGTGTCAAGACGATGTTCATGTAAATGGCCTAAAAAAAAATTTTGTAAGTAGTCTATGGAACAAAGATTCCAGCCTTTGCTTTTCTTATTCTTCTATCCCTAAAACAAATAATCTACAGAGATTTGTAGTTCCATATCAATTTTCATGTTAAGTTTTAAATTAATAATTGATAGGGCAGTATTATGCTCTGCCATTTTTTTATGAAAGTCTATAAGGAATGGATTTCTGTTTCTGGTGGACATTGTAGTTACTTCAGATTCAAGCTGCCCAGTCCATACGATGAACGTGTTCTTCATTACTGGGAGCTTTTTATCCATTTCTTGGAATAATTAATTTTCTAGTGCTTATTTTAGTGACGATACTGGAGCAGAGTGTTTGGGAAGGCAGCGTTGTGCCCACTCGCTGAGGTGGTGTGGTGCTAGGAAGGTCTCAATGGTCTTTAAAATCCTGGCAGGTCACTACGCTCACTATGGTTAGTGGACGCCGTGGAAGTCCAAGATAGTAATTTAACGTGAAATTTTTGCCTGCCTGAGAATACTTCAAAAACTACAGGCGCTGCGGTACCATTTTTCCAGTGTGGGAGTCAGTACTGTCTCACTCAGATTATGTTCTTGGTACATAAGAGTGATCGGACATGAACGCACTGCCTTGGTCTAGTACCAACTTTGTGTTCAAAAATCGGCTTCTTTTAAGTAAAAGGACGTAAGTCATGTGCGCTTTCCCCTGATTTTTTCATCGATTTATTAACAAATCTTGCCTACCACATTTGCACACAGCATGCACTCTTCCTCTCCATGTGGAGTTTTTAGCAAGGAGAAAGGTGAGGACAGTAAACTGAGTTCCGATCGTTCTGCTCCAGGCTGTTGCACAAAGAGGGTTCATGTCCGGACACTATCTGGTACAGACTGGCGCACATTAGCTGTTTAGTGGGAGATAAGTGTCGCAATTGTGGTAGCATGACCCATCTTTTGTGCTGCTAGTAACTGGCTTACTGTGCCACACAACTTGTGTTGCTCAATTGGGTTATAATTGGGCTTTTGTTGTAACATGACCTTTCGTTTCGTCAGCTGCCGAGAGAAGGTCCTGCTGCCTTTACTTCATGCAGGCTTATCCACTTGTTTCTACATGTGCTAGCGTCATTTCGCAATTTGAATTGAGCTGGATAAATCTTTGTTCCCTGTTTCATTCATTGTGATTTACGACAATTATTACAGCAAATAAATGTCAGAGTCTTTCCTGTGTTAACGTCAAAACACTTTAACTTGTTCTGCAACATACACTGGCTAGGCAACCCATTAAAAATAAATGTATTCTGTTCTGTACCAAATCGGTTCACATCATTGTGCCAGCATTGCCCTTGTGCAGAGTGCCAAATTCAGGGTTAATTTATTTATTGCGTTGGGAAAATGATAATTAAACACACTTTTCTTTGATTATCACACACTGATTTAACTAACTGGGAACTAGAACTTACAAACTTATAAGTTTATTACTCAGTAACAGATTTAGCAAAGAATTTCCTCTTGGAGTTTGAGGTAATAGTTAATATAAAGGTATAACGAAGTTTTGAATTAAATTAAAAGTACTATATATTTGTGGAAGACTTTACTGTATAGGTTGTGGGCTGTAGCTGTACTTCTGAATCATGTAAATAAACGTATTTACATTTTTACGCTTAGAACGAATTTCATTCCTTTTCTTAGCTGATACACTGTTGGGAACAAAACGTGGCCAATAAGAGCGCGGTAAACAGCTAATTTGAAAATGGAAAGCGGCTGATCTGCTGTTGAAGACAATCTTAATACCCTCTAAGACTGTTGGTGTGACTTTACAGAACTCTGCTGTTGGAGACGGGCAATCGCCCAGAAACATTTGGTAAATTTTTTTCCTTACGGGTTCATTCTCGTTTCAGTCTCCAGAAACATTTATAAATACTTGTGCTCGCAAAACCTCCCTCTCTCCCTCTTTTATGTGTATGTCTCCCGCCTCTCTCTCTCATATGCACACACACACACACACACACACACACACACACACACACACAACCGGCTCCTGAATCGTATTTGTATGTTCCAATATATTTCCTAAATGACACACAAAGTGCATTAGGTCATAAAAACCAAATGCCATGATTTCCACATGACTTACTCAGGATCAGCTACATTCCGTCGATAGACGCATTTCTGAAATTGCTCTGCTGTATTTTAACAAATCACTAAAAGTAATTTGTGAGCATATCCAAACTGTTTCTCTGAATGTGTGTTTTTGAAGACTTCCTAGCGGCAGAATATTCCACTACCTCTGAGCATGCATCCAAGACAATATTGCTTCATCTGATATTTATACACCCGAAATATTTGTATGGAACTGTCTAAATATTGTCAAAACCGCTACCAACGTGAAGGTATAAGTCATGTGTATGATGGGTACTTATTATGTGCGAAAATAATGGGTATTTCAAATGTTTATCTAAATATCGACAGAATACGTGACGTTATGACTGCAGAAAAATCAGACAGGTCCAATGCGGTAGGTTACAATGGTAGTTAAACATCTCTGTGCTTTGTAAGTAGGCTGTTTAGGTTTTTTTATTGGTAACGCCACCTCTGTATGAAAATCACTGGCTGTGCTGTGTGCAGTCTGTGGCTGCTTTGCATTGTTGTAATACTCGCCATTGTAGTGTTAGGCAGCTGGCTGTGAACAGCGCGTAGCGTTGCGCAGTTGGAGGTGAGCCGCCAGCAGTGGTGGATGTGGAGAGAGAGATGGCGGAGTTTTGTAATTTGTCATGAACTGCTATATTTATATATGATGATATCAAGGTAAATACATTGTTTGTTCTCTATTAATATCTTTCATTTGCTAACTATCCCTATCAGTAGTTAGTGCCTTCCATAGTTTGAATCTTTTATTTAGCTGTCAGTAGTGGCGCTCGCTGTATTGCAGTAGCTTGAGCAGCGAAGATTTTTGTGAGGTAAGTGATTTGTGAAAGGTATAGTATAATGTTAGTCAGGGCCATTCTTTTGTAGGGAATTTTGAAAGTCAGATTGCGTTGCGCTAACAAAATATTGTGTGTCAGTTTAAGCACAGTCATGTATAATTGTTGAAAGGGGACGTTTCAGCTTCTCCTGCACAGAACAAACGTCAGAAGCACATTAATGTATTTAGTTTGATTTGACCGTTGTTTATTAGCACTTATTCTTCTTCGTACTAGTATTTTTAGTGCTACAA
The DNA here is from genome assembly GCF_023864345.2 of Schistocerca serialis cubense. Classification (NCBI taxonomy): domain Eukaryota; kingdom Metazoa; phylum Arthropoda; class Insecta; order Orthoptera; family Acrididae; genus Schistocerca; species Schistocerca serialis. Next base: position 734,969,163 of record NC_064643.1, on the reverse strand, counting down.
AGCTATATCTCATTTCATTTTCATTACATACTGCTCATACCGCACCGTTTTCTGGATTAGAGAAGGCCATAGGTAACCAACTGTATATAAAAGTTTCATTGCTCTCACACGTAGATAGTTGCCTACACTGAGCACTCAGTTCAGAACTCGAATATTGAACTCCAGTCTCCATTTAAGCTGTTCTTGTGTTTTCTTAGACATCTATGCAGTTAGACCAACGTTAGTGGCCCAGAGAACAGTTACAGGGTACAAAGAAACACAGTAGAGGAAAATAAATACAGGTCAAATCTGACTACTGCGGACGTTGCAAGTGACCACCGTTCACCTCTGTACATTTTCGGGCCCTGCTCAGCCAGTTGCTGAAGGCAGATGGGAGATGGACTGGTGAAACTTCTGGAATCTCTGCTCCATTAAATTTCGGGAATGCAGCCGCATAAATTCTGCTTCTTCTTCTAATATTTCGGCTGTATATCTTTCAGCCATCTTCAGAGAGAGCCGTACGGCTCTCTCTGAAGATGGCTGAAAGATATACAGCCGAAATATTAGAAGAAGAAGCAGAATTTATGCGGCTGCATTCCCGAAATTTAATGGAGCAGTCTTTGCGCCGCGAAAACCTGAAGATTCTGGAATCTCATCTAAAAAGTTCTGTTGCAGTTCTTGATCACTACGAAGGTTGTTGCGATACGCCTCAGTCTTGAGTGCTCTCCACACAAAGTAATCGTACACTGACCGATCAGGTGACGTAGTTGGGCAGCTGGGGCCGCGACCAGACTGACCTTAGCTAACAGGTCTGTTAGGCCTGAAGATTCTATAAATGTGCTCCTAGGATCCGGTGTGGATCACGTGGCGGCCGTGTACCTGGTCTTCTTGTCACGGGATGTGGTTACATGCATACATTCTCTCTTTAATTGTAAGCTTTCTTTGACGCACAGTGACACCTTTGTAGCATCTGCGCTGGAGCATCTCGGTTCTATACTTCCCCTTACTAAATGTAACGCACCGCTCTTCTCTGTATTTTTCCCATATTATCTGTTAATCATATATGGCGTGGGTTCCACGCTGACGAGCAATACTCAAGAATTGGTGGAACCGTTGTTTTGGCAGAAAATTTTTCGTAACAACAATCTTTATTCGTCGAGCCCTTCTTCAGTGGCTGTTGGCTGTGAGTCGTAGGCCTGCATTGTCTCTCCTGAACTCATGGCTGCCAGGAAAGACAGAGGTAGTTTACTCGTCCGCAGCGAGTGTTGGCTGGGCTGCTGAGCGCAGCGTTTGTGTGCGACGATGCAGATGCTGTGCTTAACCGAAGCGTGAGCAGTCTGCTGGAGCATGTGTGGACACCTGACGGGTACACCAATTGATCAGGCAAATGGTTCACTGTCACCTGGTGTCAGCATGGAGGTGGCCTCAGCTGGATGCCACCGGTAAAAGCGCTGGTAACATCAGATCTAGCAGCAGGCAGCTGATCAGAAGCTATCAGATGAGTTGGTGAGATGTGATGAAATTGTTTGGGACCGTCGACTCGTGTGGCCTACGTCTCAGTGACGGGATACCACTACAAAGCAACGAGTATCTATAAGTTCTCGCCCTGGATTTGTTGTAGCAGGGTGCCACTTCTGGTTGACTAAGATGGCTCAGCGTCAAGCCATTGCATTCTTTTACTCGCCTGTGTAGCAGGCTGGGCTCATAAATTATGCAGTGTCAACAATATTCTGTGCTAACCTGACTGTGGCTTGCGGAGACTGTGCAGAGGAGTGTTGCAGTAACACAGTGTATTGTCAGTACCTAGTTTTAGTGGAAGTTGTAATAAATTGTAAAGAGCTGTGCTGCAGTGTTGTATCAAGGAACCACCGATCGCCAAGCATATTATGGCGACCTGTGGATCAAAATAGCACGTCTGCGAAGCGACTGTGAGATTTTCTACCACTACTCAGCGGAAAACTGCACCGCCAAACAGTAACAGCCATAGCTGGCGGGACGATGTCACCACACCAGACCAAAACTCATGTTATGAGTTATGTGACCGGTTGTGAGATTTCAGTGTAACTTACGCAGCTCTGTTCCATGTAAATAGTACCGATGTTCAGGCAGAGGGCTTCAGAGGGCAGCTGCACCCCAACGACGCCAAGTCCACATCATACCTGATAACGAGAGGAATGGGCACCACCAGCTGCAGGCATGGCAGTTCGGCCACAGTTTGTCGCCTGTCCTGTTTTACCCGTCTGCACAGCCTACAATGTCCGAGATCTGTAACGAGGGTTGGCCGCCCAAACCCACGAAGTCTGAACGTCGATGGTTCAAATGGCTCTGAGCACTATGGGACTTAACTTCTGAGGTCATCAGTCCCCTAGAACTTAGAACTACTTAAACCTAACTAACCTAAGGACATCACACACATTCATGCCCGAGGCAGGATTCGAACCTGCGACCGTAGCAGTCGCGCGGTTCCAGACTGTACCGCCTTTAACCGCTTGACCACTCCGGCCGGCAGTCTGAACGTCGTTTCACTTTTGTTTCGCCATACGTTGAAGATACTTATCACAGCACTTCTCAAACACCCGACAAGTGGAGTAGCTTCACAAACACTGTGCCGAGCTTCTGAGTCATGACAATCTGCCCTAGGTCAGGTGGATCTCGCGCCTTCCCCAACCTACATACTAACAGCACACTCATAGATATTACGTGCACCGGGCGTGCGCCTGACGAGCCATTGCTCGCTAGGTGACGCTGGTATCGCCTAGACGGATATACATCGACAGCAGGGCGTAGTCATAAAGTTCTGGCTGATAAGCGTTTCTTAGTTATCAGTGAATCTCTTGGTCACCCCAGCTCGGTAAAACACCGCTCACCATGCCGACGGCCATCATCAGTGGTGTCACAGATCAGACAGCAGACATCACTGCAGTGAACAGTGGAGGATGTCTGTCTCCCACAGTGCATCGTCCAATCCACAGCCTAGGATATTTTCATTATGTGGTGAGGGATTTTGATGACATCCATGGTGCCTCGGCATGGAGTCTTATTGACTAAAGTAGAACTGTCTTCACTGAGGAGTTCTGATTCGAATTAAGCCCAGACGACCAGAGAATACGGAGACGACCAGAGAATACGGAGACGCCGCAGACAGCGGTGGAATACCCATCTGATTTTCTTCCGCCATACGGCCCGACAGCCTGGCCTGGGGTGCCGTTTCTCTTCATTCATGACACCCTTACAGCATAGCAATACGTCGGCCACATTCTACACCCCATTTTTTTGCTCTTCATAGCAAGATATTCGGGGCTTACATGTCAGCTAAATAACGACTGCCCCCACATAGGGAGAGTTTCATCTGCTTCTCTTCGTGCTTGGCAAACTCAAACTTGACCAGCTAGATCGCCGGATCAACGCTATGGACAGGACCCTCCAGTCACCTGGAGATATTGACGATCCAACTCACTAATTGCACAGAAGATGGCACGACACAGCTCAAGATGACATGCAACATTGCTACCAACCAGTGTCAAGCCGACTAACTGCTTCAGTAAGGGCCAGATGTGGATCAAAGCATTATTGAATTGCTCAGTTTGCAAAGCTCTTTCTATTGAATAAATCATCCAATTTTTCTGAAATTCTAATCATTTGCTTGTCCGTACATGTACATAACATCTATTTCTCTCCCATTTCGATAATGTCTTCGTGGTGCGTCGTTTTTCCTTTTGTTTCAGTGCGTTCTTTAAAAGGACAGAGTATGCATCATAAAACGACTTTTGTAACAATAAAGAATCAAGTATTTTAAGGTGAAGATGCATAATGCTTTTAGAACAGAGTATGCATGATAAAAGAAGGAAAGCGGGATTTAAAAGTCACAATGTATACAGAGTGGCCCAAAATTTGCGTCGTCACATGAGGGCTCTAACTAGCTATCAAAGTATAGTCTACGGTTATGATTGTTTGAAAAGGGCTGAATTTTTCCCTGGTCGTTCTTCCGTCCCTCCTCTGTCATAATCTGCAACGAAACAGTATAGAAAGGAAAAAATAAAATTATTATTTGCAGCTATAGCCTCTTCGTGACTTTTTGTAGAAACAGACAAGATGAAATTGTAAGAGACCATAATGTAGAACGTTAAGTCGAGTATTGATTGTGCTCTTCTCCCAGCAGAAGGATGTTCGCGTTGCTGCTCATTTGCATCGCGACTCGGACCTATACACGCTTTGTGTATTCTTGTAACCCATGACCACACCGGACTTTCGCACGATTTCATTATTTAAATTCGCTTTTGGAAATGTGTGATGGGAAGCCATAGAAACTTCGAGCTATAAGGATGTCTGTCTTATCGTTCCACTTCATTAACATCTGCCTTCTTTAAAAACCGTCGTCGCTGTACTTAATCGTACGTTTGTCAACCAAACCTGAGTCAGAAAGCCAACACCGCTTAATTTGAAGACCTTTACTCCAATTAATAGTTTCGACAGAATAATGCTGTCACCTTCAGACTGGCATTACACTTTGCGCATATGGTCACGAACATGTGTCGTCAACATTTTGAGAACAACGTGTATATCCTTTAAAAAACTCCCCATAGTTTGTCATTTATAGAACAGAATGCTCCCACATAAGTTGTCGAATGAATAAAGGTCAAAGTACAAGATCCATAGCACCAATAGAGTTAAAACTTGAAACTACCTCTTTAACTATTTTTTATTAACCACTGACCTACAGAGCTTTCTCTGACAAAGGAAACTCCAAACTGTTTTTCTTTTTTTTCTTTGGTCATCAGTCTACTGACTGGTTTGATGCGTGATGCGTCCCGCCACAAATTCCTTTCCTGTGCTAACCTCTTCATCTCAGAGCAGCACTTGCAACCTACGTCCTCAATTATTTGCTTGATGTATTCCAATCTCCGTCTTCCTCTACAGTTTTTGCCCTTTACAGCTCCCTCTAGTACTATGGAAGTCATTCCCTCATGTCTTAGCAGATGTCCTGTCATCCTGTCCCTTCTCCTTATCAGTGTTTTCCACATATTCCTTTCCTCTCCGATTCTACGTAGAGCCTCCTCATTCCTTACCTTATCAGTCCACCTAATTTTCAACATTCGTCTATAGCACCACATCTCAAATGCTTCGATTCTCTTCTGTTCCGGTTTTCCCACAGTCCATGTTTCACTACCATACAATGCGGTACTCCAGACGTACATCCTCAGAAATTACTTCCTCAAATTAAGGCCGGTATTTGATATTAGTAGACTTCTCTTGGCCAGAAATGCCTTTTTTGCCATAGTGATTCTGCTTTTGATGTCCTCCTTGCTCCGTCCGTCATTGGCTACTTTACTGGCTACGTAGCAGAATTCCTTAACTTCATTGACTTCTTGACCATCAATCCTGATGTTAAGTTTCTCGGTGATCTCATTTCTACTACTTCTCATTACCTTCGTCTTTCTCCGGTTTACTCTCAAACCATACTGTGTACTCATTAGACTGTTCATTCCGTTCAGCAGATCATTTAATTCTTCTTCACTTTCACTCAGGATTGCAATGTCATCGGCGAATCGTATCATTGATATCCTTTCACCCTGTATTTTAATTCCACTCCTGAAACTTTCCTAGATGTACAGATTGAAGAGTAGGGGCGAAAGGCTACAGCCTTGTCTTACACCCTTCTTAATACGAGCACTTCGTTCTTGATCGTCCACTCTTATTATTCCCTCTTGGTTGTTGTACATATTGTATATGACCCGTCTCACCCTATAGCTTACCCCTACTTTTTTCAGAATCTTGAACAGCTTGCACCATTTTATATTGTCGAACGCTTTTTCCAGGTCGACAAATCCTATGAAAGTGTCTTGATTTATCTTTAGCCTTGCTTCCATTATGAGCCGTAACGTCAGAATTCCCTCTCTCGTCCCTTTACTTTTCCTAAAGCCAAACTGATCGTCACCTAGCGCCTTCTCAATTTTCTTTTCCATTCCTCTGTATACTATTCTTGTAAGCAGCTTTGATGCATGAACTGTTAAGCTGATTGTGCAATAATTCTCGCACTTGTCAGCTCTTGCCGTCTTCGGAATTGTGTGGATGATGCTTTTCCGAAAGTCAGATGGTATATCGCCAGGCTCATATTTTCTACACACCAACGTGAATAGTCGTATTGTTGCTACTTCCCCCAATGGTTTTAGAAATTCTGATGGAATGTTATCTATCCTTTCTGCCTTATTTGACCGTTAGTCCTCCAAAGCTCTTTTAAATTCTGATTCTAGTACTAGATCCCCTATCTCTTCTACATCGACCCCTGTTTCTTCTTCTACCACATCAGACAAATCTTCCCCCTCATAGAGGCTTTCAATGTATTCTTTCCATCTATCTGCTCTCTCCTCTGCATTTAACAGTGGAATTCCCGTTGCACTCTTAATGTTACCGCCGTTGCTTTTAATGTCACCAAAGGTTGTTTTGACTTTCCTTTGTGCTGAGTCTGTCCTTCCGACAATAATAACTTTATCGATGTCTTCACATTTTTCCTGCAGCCATTTCGTCTTAGCTTCCCTGCACTTCCTGTTTATTTCATTCCTCAGCGACTTGTATTTCTGTATTCCTGATTTTCCCGGAACATGTATGTACCTCCTCCTTTCATCAATCAACTGAAGTATTTCTTCTGTTACCCATGGTTTCTTCGCAGCTACCTTCTTTGTGCCTATGTTTTCCTTCCCAACTTCTGTGATGGCCCTTTCTAGAGATGTCCATTCCTCTTCAACTGTACTGCCTACTTCTCTATTCCTTATTGCTGTAACTATAGCGTTAGAGAACTTCAAACGTATCTCGTCATTCCTTAATACATCCGTATCCCACTTCTTTGCGTATTGATTCTTCCTGACTAATGTCTTGCACTTCAGCCTACTCTTCATCACCACTATATTGTGATCTGAGTCTATTTCTGCTCCTGGGTACGTCTTACAATCCAGTATCTGACTTCGGAATCCCTCTCTTGTGATTCTTGAACAGGGTATTCGCTATTACTAGGTGAAACTTGTTACAGAACTCAATTAGTCTTTCTCCTCTTTCATTCCTTGTCCCAAGCCCATATTCTCCTGTAACATTTTCTTCTATTCCTTCCCCTACAACTGCATTCCAGTCGCCCATGACTATTAGATTTTCGTCCCCCTTTGCATAATGCATTACCCTTTCAATATCCTCATACACTTTCTCTATCTGTTCATCTTCAGCTTGCGACGTCGGCATGTATTCCTGAACTATCGTTGTTGGTGTTGGTCTGCTGTCGATTCTGATTAGAACAACCCGGTCACTGAACTGTTCACAGCAACACACCCTCTGCCCTACCTTCCTATTCATAACGAATCCTACACCTGTTATACCGTTTTCTGCTGCTGTTGATATTACCCGATACTCATCTGACCAGAAATCCTTGTCTTCCTTCCACTTCACTTCACTGACCCCTACTATATCTAGATCGATCCTTTGCATTTCCCTTTTCAGATTTTCTAGTTTCCCTACCACGTTCAAGCTTCTGACATTCCACGCCCCGACTCGTAGAACGTTATCCTTTCGTTGATTATTAAATCTTTTTCCCATGGTCACCTCCCCCTAGGCAGTCCCCTCCCGGAGATCCGATTGGGGGACTATTCCGGAATCTTTTGCCAATGGAGAGATCATCATGACATTTCTTCAATTACAGGCCACATGTCCTGTGGATACATGTTACGTGTCTTTAATGCAGTGGTGCCATTGCCTTCTGCATACTCATGTCGTTGATCATTTGCTAATTCTTCCGCCTTTAGGGGCAATTTCCCACCCCTAGGACAAGAGAGTGCCCTGAACCTCTATCCGCCTCCAAACTTAATCTACTGATTAATTACCCACAATACAAAAGCGCAATACAATATGACAGCTTCAAGTTCACAACATGACTTCCGATAAATAATAAAAAAGGATGGCCCTGAATTACAAGGAATCCAAAAGATATGAAATTAACGAAATATGAAACTACCCCCAACTCTGTAAATTGCCTAAACTCATTTCGGACACAAATCCCAATAGCGCAAACCTCATTATTTTTTCATAAGTCACTTACCTCACAGAAAATCTTCGTAGCACGAACTGCAGCAATAACAGCAAGTAGCAACAAAAACCATCTAAATGAAATTATTCTAACCACTGTAGACTCTAACTACTAGGAGGCCTATGGCTAGCAAATGAAAGATTTGTTGAAAAGCAATCAATGTAACTCATGTGTCATCCAGTTCCAAAAATTATATACATACCAATAGTTCCATTACCCGAACATTATCAACAACATCCATTCTGATACATATCCTTGCGTATTTTCTTATAAACACGTCATTTCATCTCACTTACAATGCATGTCGTATCAACACAGAGTCTCCACAAAGAATATCATGCCCATACACATCTATATCCACTTGCTAACTGCTAGTCCGTCCAACCACATAATCTCTTGCCGAGGACGGAGAGTGCTGTCAGCGATGTTAACATAGTCTATAGGGCTGCCAACATAGAAACAGGCTACTTACAAACCACACGCCATGCCAACGGCCTCACATGAAACTAGCAATTGGAGTGAAGGCCTCAAAACCAAGCGTGCTTGATTATCACAATCAGAGGCCGCCGCAACAACATATGTGAATGATATACACAAACTTGGTGTAGGGTACGAACTTGGTTCAAATGGCTCTGAGGACTATGGGACTCAACATCTGTGGTCATCGGTCCCCTACAATTTAGAACTACTTAAACCTAACTAACCTAAGGACATCAGACACATCCATGCCCGAGGCAGGATTTGAACCTGCGACCGTAGCGGTCACGCGGTTCCAGACTGAAGCGCCTGGATCCGCACGGCCACACCGGCCGGCGGTACGAACTGTCAAGGTAGATGCGGTAAACATTTCCCAGAAAATGCCAAGAAACTTAAAAAAAAATCAAAAATCCATATTCTCTTGACGATAGACTAACATAAATCGCATCCATACTAGTATACACAAAGAAAAAAAGCCTTATAACTATCTGAATACATACACTGACGAGGAAAAATTCTCAACACCAAGAAGGAGTTGTGCGATATAAATGGATATTGGTAGGTATGTTTCTACAGGTGAAAGATGTTGTGAATTCCCAGTTCACACCAGTTGCATAAGAGTGGTGCTAAAGCGCCGCTATGAAGATGCAGTTGCCTTTTGGATTACATAAACGCTGCAACAGTCATGAGCGACAGCAGCCTTTGAGACTGGACGTGGTGAGTTGGTGTTAGTTGCGAATTCCTGTAGGGCGACAAAGATGCAATTATCAACATTTCACTTTTTTTCATCGAAGTCATGCAACAGGGCTACGAGAAACTGGATCATCTTTCTGCGATATTTCAGAAATACTTGGTAGGAATGTATCCACAGTATCTGAGTACCGGCAGCCTTGTTCACGAGAATGTACTGTCGCAAGAAGACATGATTCTGGATGGCCTTGTGGCACTAACGAGGAGAACGACCATCGTGTTTGGCTTGGGATTCTGGCGCATCGTACCGCTTCTGCAGTAGCAGTTGATACAAGAGTGATACAACGAACAACTACAAATCCGTTTCTTCAGTGATAGTTTGGAGCAAGACGCATTGCGGCGTTCATTTCACTGACACCAAACCACCGCCACGCGATTTCAGTGGTGTCAAGGTAGAGCTCATTGGAATGCAGGGTGGAAGTCTGTTGTGTATTCTGATGAAAGCTGGTTCTGCCTCAGTGTCAGTGATGGCCATGTGTTGGTTACAAGGAAGTCAGTTGAGGGCGTGCTAGACAGACTGGACCTCCACCTGTGGTTATGGTCTGGGATAACGGTCGCCCACATACCGCTGTAGTTACCCAACTTGCTCTACAGAGTGCCGACGTGTTGCCTTGACCTGCTCGATCGCTAGATGTGTCTCCAATCGAGCACATGGGGCATCATCGGAAGGTAGCTCCATTATTATCCTCAAACAGCATTAACCGCTCCTGTATCGATCGAACACGTGCAACGGACCCGGAACCCCAACCCGCAAATCGTATTCCGGAACCTGTATAACACAATACCTGCACATTCTGGCGGTTACACCGCTTATTAATGTACCAGAATTTCACATTTCCAATAGCTTCAGTCGGACTTACAGTAACCGCTCATCTTGCAACGTTATTCATATACATACGTAACCTACACGAAAGTATTCCTGGAATTTCATTACTCTATATTAATTACACTCCTGGAAATGGAAAAAAGAACACATTGACACCGGTGTGTCAGACCCACCATACTTGCTCCGGACACTGCGAGAGGGCTGTACAAGCAATGATCACACACACGACACAGCGGACACACCAGGAACCGCGGTGTTGGCCGTCGAATGGCGCTAGCTGCGCAGCATTTGTGCACCGCCGCCGTCAGGGTCAGCCAGTTTGCCGTGGCATACGGAGCTCCATCGCAGTCTTTAACACTGGTAGCATGCCGCGACAGCGTGGACGTGAACCGTATGTGCAGTGGACGGACTTTGAGCGAGGGCGTATAGTGGGCATGCGGGAGGCCGGGTGGACGTACCGCCGAATTGCTCAACACGTGGGGCGTGAGGTCTCCACAGTACATCGATGTTGTTGCCAGTGGTTGGCGGAAGGTGCACGTCCCCGTCGACCTGGGACCGGACCGCAGCGACGCACGGATGCACGCCAAGACCGTAGGATCCTACGTAGTGCCGTAGGGGACCGCACCGCCACTTCCCAGAAAATTAGGGACACTGTTGCTCCTGGGGTATCGGCGAGGACCATTCGCAACCGTCTCAATGAAGCTGGGCTACGGTCCCGCACACCGTTAGGCCGTCTTCCGCTCACGCCCCAACATCGTGCAGCCCGCCTCCAGTGGTGTCGCGACAGGCGTGAATGGAGGGACGAATGGAGACGTGTCGTCTTCAGCGATGAGAGTCGCTTCTGCCTTGGTGCCAATGATGGTCGTATGCGTGTTTGGCGCCGTGCAGGTGAGCGCCACAATCAGGAATGCATACGACCGAGGCACACAGGGCCAACACCCGGCATCATGGTGTGGGGAGCGATCTCCTACACTGGCCGTACACCACTGGTGATCGTCGAGGGGACACTGAATAGTACACGGTACATCCAAACCGTCATCGAACCCATCGTTCTACCATTCCTAGACCGGCAAGGGAACTTGCTGTTCCAATAGGACAATGCACGTCCGCATGTATCCCGTGCCACCCAACGTGCTCTAGAAGGTGTAAGTCAACTACCCTGGCCGGCAAGATCTCCGGATCTGTCCCCCATTGAGCATGTTTGGGACTGGATGAAGCGTCGTCTCACGCGGTCTGCACGTCCAGCACGAACGCTGGTCCAACTGAGGCGCCAGGTGGAAATGGCATGGCAAGCCGTTCCACAGGACTACATCCAGCATCTCTACGATCGTCTCCATGGGAGTATAGCAGCCTGCATTGCTGCGAAAGGTGGATATACACTGTACTAGTGCCGACATTTTGCATGTTCTGTTGCCTGTGTCTATGTGCCTGTGGTTCTGTCAGTGTGATCATGTGATGTAGCTGACCCCAGGACTGTGTCAATAAAGTTTCCCCTTCCTGGGACAATGAATTCATGGTGTTCTTATTTCAATTTCCAGGAGTGAATTTTTTGGTATTACGACTTTTTTCCGTCAGTGTATATTACCTTTTTAGGAAAAGATACAATTTAGTGGAAGAAACATTTACTGACAGCATTATAACAACATTTACGTCATTCCCATCGCTTACTAACCATAAAGTATTGCAGAAGAGTGTATCCGTCGAACCAACTGAGAGCGAGCTGGCCGTGGACGGATAGTCTGCCGCACCAGGTTAAGAGCAAAATAATGAAACTGATGGAAATCTCGGCATTTGCATTAATGACACTCCTTCACCACAGTTTCGCGCCGCGTGGGATTAGCCGAGCGGTCTAAGGCGCTGCAGTCATGGACTGTGTGGGTGTTCCCGGCGGAGGCTCGAGTCCCCCTTGGGCATGGGTGTGTGTGTTTGTCCTTAGCATAGTTTAGGTTAAGTAGTGTGTAAGCTTAGGGACTGATGACCTTAGCAGTTAAGTCCCATAAGATTTCACACACATATGAACTACAGTTTCGGGATGCATCGAACAGTGTTTAAGCCCACGTCTAGTGCCTGTTTACATAAGGTCTTACGTGCACGTATATGTAATCCTTCGATTCTTTGGGACACCAGAATATAAAATTGAAGACGTGGGGCCAATCGAATGGAGTATGCTTATTTTATTTTAAATCTCAATACTGAATCCGACTTTTCATGTTCACCGGGCTAATAGCCCCAACTACAGTTCGTATTCCAAAACAATGCAGGTTGCTATGTCCTCGAATATTTTCACGTCCAGTGTCATACACAGCCTGTTTCACAGACTTGCCAAGTTATGGGGCTGTTTTTGTGTCGAGTGCTTAAACGGCATTAATTAAAACTTTCCGAAGTATTAAATTCCTTAAATGTGAAAAATGATGTGGTGATTTTAGCGTAGACGGTCGTTTCCATGTAATATCGATGTGCGGTGTTGGCCGGTCTCACACATACGTGGCCATGCCACTCACAGCGAGCAGAATTACGCCACTTGAAAATCATATTACGATCCAGGGCCACATTTTTTTTTTTTTAAATTAAAAGCATGAAACGCGCGGAACTTCACTCGACAGCATTTCACAGCCGGTGTTACGGCATTCGTTATTAACTTCAGGCAGACGTGACAGCTGTATGGGGGAAAAATGGGGCCAAGCGAGCGGCGGGGCTGCGCTTTATGGGGGACGCCGGGCTCTGAATAACGCCCCCATAAAGTGTGCGCGCCCGTGGCGGGGGTGGCAGTGTGTGTCAACTGATCGGGAGGGGGGAGGCGGGAGCTTCTAAAGCAGAACAGCACAACCACTGCGAGGTGCCGGACGTGTGCCAAACGAGGGATCTGAATGGTCCCTATACTACTAAAAAAATATACTGGTCGTGAAAAGACTCTTGTAGGTGTAATGGTACCGTATCCGTACAGTCAATGAACGCAGTATTATGACAATAGTTCCCAGCGGGCTCAGTAAGCAATAGGGCCATACTTTGGAAGGACTCACAGACGAGTTAGGATGAATGGACAGTCCCAGATTGCACGTTTAATTCTTGGCACACAGTACTCATAAACAAACGGGTGTTTTGAAATGTTTTCAGGATGCGGTTTGAATTCTATTAATGAGTGGTGTTAAAATCAAAATCAAATTAAATTCTATTAATTTAATAACTGTAGAAACTTCATTCACAATAGGACTAAACTTATGTTCAGGAATCAGTGGAATACGTAAAATTAGAAAAGGAGAAAAGTTAGTAGAGTAAAGATACACCATGGCCATGGCGATAACAGCTCCAAGATTCGAAATTCAACGGATTCTGCGCCCGAGCCCAAGAAATCAACATAGCAATGTGGTGAGTGCAACAGCTATTTGAGTTAGCTGCCTTTCGTGTGGAACTGTATGTAACTTTGTATAGGAATGAACGGATAAAATATTGTGCTGTGTTACCAATTTGTAATTTGTTAAGTAAATTTTTAAATTACGTGTTGATGAGAGTTGTAACGAAAATGGATATACTGAACATTATTATAATGGCTGACGCGGAGAAATCGGGAGCGATATTTCTAGTGAAGAAGTACAGTTGAGCATTTTAGTTAATACAGAACCGATGTTTAAGGGAAGTGTTTGTTGCAACACTAAGCACTAAGCTTGTCAACGAGAATAAGATTATTGTAGACAATGTGATGAGCGCACGAAATTTCCTAGAATATATTTTTTTATTTAATAAAATTGCAGCCAAATAGCCACATACAGTTACTTTGTTTAACATTTTACATTTACATTTTCATTTTACATTTTTGCATATTCATTTATCGATTTCACTGTTTTACTGCACAGTTCTATGTGATATCGTTCACAGGCTTCGTCACACAGTTCACATACACATGTTGTGGTTGGGTCGTGATAAGTTTTGTTTTTGCAAATTAGATGATAAAAACCTAAATAGAAAGTCTAGTTACGACATGTCGCAGCTCGAAGTTTAGTGCTGTCCATGATCGGTTCGTCATTGCTTCGGTGCCACAGAAATCCGGCCATACTTTTTCTCGTTTGTCCTCCATGGTCTTCAGTTGATTTCTGGAAGCCCTGGTGTGTGGCATCATATATCGAAGTTTGATGTCTTCAGTTAGGAATGTCTCTCTCGCTAGTAGGTACAGTAGTCTAGATCTTGTCCTTGAGAGACCTAGTGTTCTTTTTAGATAAGTCTATTTTACCTTTTCTAGTATTTCTAGATTTTTTCTGTTAGGTGTAGGTTATATGACCTCAATGATATAGGCCAGGATTGGCAATATTTTTGCGTCGAATAATTTCATGACTGTTTCTAGACTGATTAGGCGGATGTTTTTGAAGTCCTGTATTGATATTATTACTTGGGCTGTACGTTCCGTTGTATGTTTTGTGAAGCATTTGGCTGTTGGTTGCAATGTCACCCCTAGGTATTTAAAGTCTGATGAGATTTGTATATTTTGTCCTCTGATGTTGATTTTCGCATTCTTGGGTGTTTTGCCTCCTTTTATGAAAATCACCATTTCTGTCTTTGTTATGTTTATGTGTAGTTAGTGTTCACTGCACCATATGCCCATTTTCTGAAAGATTTTCTGCAGCTTCTGTATATCTCTTGAACTTACGGCTATGTCGTCAGCGTGTGCTTATACGCATACATCTGCTTTCTTTTCTCCAATTCGGAGTACTTCTTCAATGGCAAGAATGTACAGCAAAAGGCTCATAGGGTCATTCTGTAAGACTCCGTTCGATTTCAGAATGAGGTTCGAAAAAGAGAGGTTGTCTGATATTGTGATTAAGTTCTATTCGAGGATCGACTTGATTATTCTTGCCCATACGTTATCTTCTCCCATTGTTTTTTCCAGGTTTTGGACTATGAGATCTCTTTCCAGTAGATCAAAGGCTTTGGTAAAGTCTGTGAACACTGTGTAGAACGTTTGTTTCTTTTGTAGCGCTTCGTCGATGTTGTTAAGAAGAAGCATGACAGCAGCAAGTGTTAATGTTCCAGATCTGAAACCCATTTGTCGTTCTGGGAGATGACTCTCCTCAGAGGCTTGGATTTTTTGTGTAACATCTTGAACTGAGTATTTTCCATGGCTATGCCTCTGTACTTGTTTGGGTCCGTTGGGTCGGTTCTACTTTTGTAGAGAACTCTTATTGTCGAGTGTCTCCATTGTGTCGGAATTATTCCAAGTTCCAGGCATTTGTTGAATAGTTTGATCCGTACGTGTTGGAGGCCCCTTTCGCATCTTTCATACGTTCATTATATATATTATCTGATCCTGCTGCTTTCTTGTTCTTCAGTGCTATTATTACTTCTTTAACATCTTCTTCATTTAGAGGTTCCATTACATTGTCTTTTTCCTTAGTTTGATGTTGTTTCTCTTTCTTTGGGGGTGTTTTGATACCTCGTTTGTTCAGTATCATACTGGTCTTCCCATTCCTTCTTGTCTACCTTCGGTGTATGAGCCATTTTTCTTGGCCTTGCTGTATGGGTCTTCCTCTGCTTCATGAGCTTCTCTTTTTGCCTTTTTTCCTATGTATTCTTTTTTCTTCTCTTCTATTAGTTTTTCCTAGAATATAAACGCAGACTAAGCACTCATGCCATAGCCATTATAGGACAGTTAAAACATGCACTTCGCAAACATTATACAGAACCCAATAATGCAGATCCGTGCATCAGCCACATAAAAGGTGTATGACATATCTGGGGTATCAGTGTATCTGTCATTTCACGTACAAACAATGTGAACAGGATTGTTGAAGATATTTCGGTTTTGACAGAAACCATGGGACATCAAATCAAAAACTCTTCCAGCAGCGCATTGTACAAGAGATCATGACACTAAGCGTGCGTATATGCAGAAATATTGGAATGATAATGCCTACCTCGTTGATCCGGTTAAAGAGGAAGACTTAATAATAATTCTAATTCAAAAGTTATCACTCTCGCTACGTGAAAACTTAGCTTTCACGCCGCATCTGAATATGTAGCAGTTGAGTCCCAGGAACGATGGAATTGAAATCCTCGTAGCAAAACGACAGCAAGGAGAAAGAGATAATGACGATCGTCAAAACAACAATACAAGCCCACTGAAGAGAATTTACGAGTTACAGACGGCCATAATTCGATTTACGAGACGACACAACGCAGAAACAAGAAGAATATAGCCCACTGAACGCATTTAGCCCGAATCATTAATCAAATTGACAACCCCATCGCGGAGGCAGAACACAGTATCGCTCTCCGGGATGTGCTAGGAGCCACGATCGTAATCCACGAGGCTGTGCAGCGATAAACTAAATTAAGTATAGGAAAGGCCCGCTACGAAACGAATCTTATTGGAAATGTGTCGAGAATTGTGAAGAATGTTTTTAAAGGCGAACATACTACAGACCTGATGGTAAATCTGTACAGAGAGAAAGAAAATTTTGATACAGAAATTTTAATGTCCTTTGAATAAGTGTGGATATATGGAGTGAATAAGTATGCTTCAGTTGATTCAATGAGTGAGGCGAATGCTATCTCGGAAAATGTGCTTTCACAACTGAATAATCTGGCTGCATTCCAAAGATTTGATCGTAAATCCTAAGTACTTGCATGGCTGTGGGTAATGGAGGTAAACCCATCAAAGATCAAGCACTTTCGAAGTTGAATACGAGCAGGTATTCTTGATTGTTAGATCTCTTATCATGGGCTTAGTTCTCGATACTGACTCGTTGACAGAGATGAAACGCAAGGCAGATTTTGAAGAGTTGTCTGTGTGTGAAGTTGAATAATGGAAAGAGGAGAAAATTAAAGGGGACCTAACCGAAGATAAACAGAACACTGGGGTTCTGAAGATGATGTTAATGCATTTTCGAGAAGAAGAATGAGCTGCGAGGGAATAATAGTGATGAAGGTGCTCTCACTATATTCTGCTCATCATAAGAATAAACCTGATGTAAACATTGTGCTATGTATTCCTCCACGTTTGCTTGAATTTTGTTGGAATTCGTTTCACGTGGAGTGAAAGTTGAGCTGTGACCAGTACAGCCAAGTACGATCATAAGGATAGCTTGAACGCCGTGTTACACGGACATAGACTGAGCGATATCGTGGGACAAGACCTATAGCGGAGTATTAAACTTGGGTAGCATTGACCAGCCAGTGGCCCAACTAACCTGCAATTGCAGTTCAGACTTAAAAATGGTCCAGCAGAGAAACAATCCAGCTTCGAATATGATTTAATTTTTAAAGAGAATGAAATAATATACAGCTAATTCCAGCAGAACCGCGCGCTTCTTGGTTACCAGACGGAAAGCATAAAATGCTCTCGTTTCCACCTGATATAGTATTTTAATTACAAAGACTGCGGAAAATTCCTAACTGAAACATAGGATAATTTTTCTGAGCGAGCTGTGTATGACGTAAAAGCATATTGCAGGGACTCTACCGTACTGTTGAATACTAAGGCCACTGAACGTGTTAATTACAGTAAGTCGTCACGTAATCTCTTAGCCTCCTCCGCATCCGAATCCGAGAAATACGTTTCAGTTCTGGGACTGTCACTGCTACGTTCGCAGTGAGTCGATCAACAAAAATGTCCACGAAGCCAACCAGGCGCCATGATTTTCACCTTTGCTTTTAAGACGTGCTGCTCGATATCCCGAAAGCGCTCGGCAGTGCTATGTGAAAAAGGTGCTTGCGTTAGTTCGAGTACGTTTGATAGCTCAATAATCTTGTCATTTCCAGGACCAAATAACTTAATTTGGCTCCAGATCAGTTCTGTTTGATTCGTATCGTGATGATATGGAAAATGTATAAATGCAGCATTTGTATGGTGTGCTCGATGCTGTGAAAATTATTGATTTCATATTTGTACGACACTTATATACACCTGTGGTAGTAAACAATGGACATATTCCAAATAAAAGAGAACCTGGTTTTCCATTTTCGACTCAAAAATTAATTTGATTCGTTTTATTAATTTAAGGAAACTTTATTATCAGTCTTTCAGCAAATATCCATAATTTAGAATTTGTATTTGAAATGGAAACAGGAATTTCGCTTGCAGTATGTAATTACTTTACTGGCCATTGATATTGCTACAACAAGAAGAAATGCAGATGATAAAGAGGTATTCGTTGGACAAATATATTATACTAGAACTGACATGTGATTACATTTTCAGGCAATTTGGGTGCATAGATGCTGAGAAATCAATACCCGGAACAACGACTTCTGGCCGTAATAACGGCCTTGATACCCCTGAGCACTGAGTCAAACAGAGCTTGGATGGCGTGTACAGGTACAGGTGCCCATGCAGCTTCAATACGACGCCACGGTTCATCAAGAGTAGTGACTGGCGTATTGTGACGAGCCAGTTGCTCAGCCACCATTGACCAGACGTTTTCAGTTGGTGAGAGATCTGAAGAATGTGCTGGCCAGAGCAGCAGTCGAACATTTTCTGTATACAGAAAAGCCCGTACAGGACCTGCAATATGCGATCGTGCATTATCCTTCTGAAATGTAGAGTTTCGTAGGGATCGAATAAAGGGTATAGGCACAGGTCGTAACACATCTGAAATGGAACGTCCACTGTTCAAAGTGCCGTCAATGCGAACAAGAGGTGACCGAGACGTGTAACCTATGACACCCCATACCATCACGCGGTGTGATACGCCAGTATGGCTATGACGAATACACGCTCCCAATGTGCGTTCTCCGCTATGTCGCCAAACACGGATGCGACCATCATGATGCTATAAACAGATCCTGGATTCATCCCAAAAATGGCATTTTGCCATTCGCGCACCAAGGTTCGTCGTTGAGTACACATTCGCAGGCGTACCTGTCTGTAATGCAGCGTCAAGGGTAACCGCAGCCATGATCTCCGAGCTGATAGTCCATGCTGCTGCAAACGTCGTCCAACTGTTCGTGCAGATGGTTGTTGTCTTCCAAACGGCCCCATCTGTTGACTCAGGGATCGAGACGTGGCTGCATGATCCGTTACAGCCATGCGGATAAGGTGCCTGTCATCTCGACTGCCAGTGATACGAGGCCATTGGGATCCAGCACGGCGTTCCGTATTACCCTCCTGAACCCGCCGAATCCAAATTCTGCTGACAGTTATTGGATCTCGACCAACACGAGCAGCAATGTCGCGATACATTAAACCGCAATCGCGATAGGCTACAATCCGACCTTTATCAACGCCGGAAACGTGATCGTACGCATCTCTCCTCCTTACACTAGACATCACAACAACGTTTCATCAGGGAACGCGGGTTAACTGCTGTTTGTGTATGAGAATTCGGTAGGACACTTTCCTCATGTCAGCACGTTGTAGGTGTCGCTACCGGCGCCAACCTTGTGTGAATGCTTTGAAAAGCTAATCATTTGCATATCACAGCATCTTCATCCTGTCGGTTAAATTTCACATCTATAGCACCTCATCTTCGTGGTGTAGCAATTTTAATGGCCAGTAGTATAGAAGTAAGAAGACGAGCAGCACTCTCAAAAATGATAAAGAATTTAGCAATGTCGGGATACAGATATTTCAAACTGAACGAGAAAAAAAAAATAGATGAAGGGAGACCCGGACCAGCGAACCATGAACAGCTCGCAGTCACCAATCTATTGGGCGGCCAATCCCGATGTGCATTCTTTGTGTTTGCTTAACCTGTATCCAACAAAGTCTCTTAAAAATCTTCAAAGCCGATTACCTCTATTATGAAAAGCATTACGAACAGCATATTGCTTGGCGCTTTGTAACCATGTTTGCACACACGTGTTTCACTACGGAATAGGAAACAGCCTCAGTCTATTTCATACTCCGTATTAACAGCGCGCCATTCAGCGCACAACAGTGCAGAGGCTCTCTTTGGACACGATTTTTGAAATAAAAACTACTTTGCTAAAGCGCGATTGAGAAAAATGTTGACGGCTGTTAACAGTATTGAATGTCTTAAAGCTTCATTTAACGTAACTTAGTAATAATATATATAATACATAAGCAGGACCTCCTTCCAAAAGCGTAACAATACCAGTGTACGTGTGCTACGGCTTCTGAACGATTATCGCCTTTGTGTTTGTTTACTTCAGGTTTATTCTTATGATGAACGGAGTATAGGCCCCGGGAGTAGACAACATTCCGTTAGAACTACTGACAGCTTTGGGAGAGCCAGTCCTGACAAAGCTCTACCATCTGGGAGCAAAATGTATGAGGCAGGGGAAATACCCTCAGACTTCAAGAAGAATATAATAATTCCAATCCCAAAGAGAGCAGGCGTTGACAGATGTGAAAATTACCAAACTATCAGTTTAATAAGTCACGGCTGCAAAATACTAACGCGAATTCCTTACAGACAAATGGAGAAACTGGTAGAAGCCGACCTCGGGGAAGATCAGTTTGGATTCCGTGGAAATATGGGAACACTTGAGGCAATACTGCCCCTACGACTTATTTTAGAAGCTACATTAAGAAAGGGCAAACATACGTTTCTACCGTTTGTAGACTTACAGAATGCTTTTGACAATGTTGACTTGAATACTCTCTTTCAAATTCTGAAGGTGGCAGGGGTAAAATACAGGACGCGAAAGGCTATTTACGATTTGTACAGAAACCAGATGGCAGTTATAGGTGTCGAGGGACATCAAAGGGAAGCAGTGGTTAGAAAGGGAGTGAGACAGGTTTGTAGCCTCTCCCCGATGTTATTCAATCTGTATATTGAGCAAGCAGTAAAGGAAACAAAAGAAAAATTCGGAGTAGGTATTAAAATCCATGGAGAAGAAATAAAAACTTTAAGGTTCGCCGATGACATTGTAATTCTGTCAGAGACAGCAAAGGACTTGGAAGAGCAGTTGAACGGAATGGACTGTGTCTTGAAAGGAGAGTATAAGATGAACATCAACAAAAGCAAAACGAGGGTAATACAACGTAGTCGAATTAAGTCGGGTGATGCTGAGGGAATTAGATTAGGAAATGAGACACTTAAAGTAGTATAGGAGTTTTGCTATTTGGGGAGCAAAATAACTGTTGATGGTACAAGTTGAAAGGATATAAAATGTAGACTGTCAATGGCATGGAAAGCGTTTCTTAAGAAGAGAAATTTGTTAACATCGAGTATAGATTTAAGTGTCAGTAAGTCGTTTCTGAAAGTATTTGTATGGAGTGTAGCCATGTATGGAAGTGAAACATGGACGATAACTAGTTTGGACAAGAAGAGAATAGAAGCTTTCGAAATGTGGAGGTACGGAAGAATGCTGAAGATTAGATGGGTAAATCACATAACTAATGAGGAGGTACAGAATAGGATTGGGGAGAAGAGGAATTTGTGGCACAATTTGACTAGATGAAGGGATCGGTTGGTAGTACATGTTCTGAGGCATCAAGCGATCACCAATTTAGTATTGGAGGGCAGCGTGGAGGGTAAAAATCGTAGAGGGAGACCGAGAGATGAATACACTAAGCAGATTCGGACGGATGTAAGCTGCAGTACGTGCCGGGAGATGAAGAAGCTTGCACAGGATACAGTAGCATGGAGTGTTGAATCAAACGAGTCTCAGGACTGAAGACCACAACAACAACAACTGAATACAAGATTCATACGTCATTGGAAGCCGGCCTCAGCAGGAAGAACTAAACAATTACTTAGATGTTAGATAGACCTATTTTCAATAACATCCGGTTTAATAAGAGGTAGCACCTAAAAAATTAAAATAAGTGACAATTAGCAATAATATAGAGTTAAGTGTTAAAATAGCTGTATGAAATTTAGTGAAAAACCATACTGATCATTATTAAACCATTTGTGTGGGATAGAAAGGAAGCAATTTTTTTCAAGATGTTCACATGGATATTGCACGACTGCAGAGGCGAAAGCTGAACACCGCCCATTACAGACACATAACGCTCAGAATGACTTGGAATGTCTTCGCTGAAAGCAATGAGCGAGGCATCCTGTGGAACGATACAAGCGATAAGTCCGATATGTGCAAATTGATCATAAAAAAGGAAGGTTGGGTTGAGTCAGTGGCAGCGAGGCGTAGGTATCAGCTGGGTGGTCGAGCTGTGCGAGGAGATGGGCAGACATCTGACGGCTGGCCGCAGTTCCCTTAACAGTTTCCGCAGCTTGCTCGTGAGCGAAGAGTGGAGGTGGACATTGTCAGACTGCGTCAATACCTGACGTGGCAAGTACTCCCCCAAATACTAAGACTGCTTCCAAACGACCTGCCACAATAAACAGATGATTCCGATAAAATTATTACCACCTTTGCACATCCAATTTTAACAAAGTTACTGTTTATTATTAAAATTCTTTACGACAATTGTTACGGAACAAACCACTTATATGTACATTGGTGGCTCATCTAAATTTTCCCACTGCGATACAATGTACTGGCCTACACACTTTTGACTCACAAGAGCAGTAATCGTAACTATATTGAATATAATACTTCTTCAAATATAATTTGAAATATTTAATTTTAGTAATTAATCTCTTAGCACTTCACCGAATGAAATAAAACGAATAAAGGATGGCTGCCGTTGGATTCGAACCCGAGTCTAAGAACTGTCAGTCCATGCTCTTAACCAGTTAAAAGGTGGGCAGCGGTCGAGTCCCTAGACATAGCAACGATGCCGCCCCCCTCCCCCCCACCTCCTGCGCCTGTCATTGTGCTAGTCCTTTACGTTTTTAAAGAAAATTAGAACTTGCTACTCAAAAAGGGAAGAAACACAATCGGATTTAATCCTACACAGCTTTTGCCACACAAAAAACTTCTTTTCCTACAACAATTTTAAGTTTTCATTAATGAAACAAAAAAAGAAACAAGACAAACCGGACCACAAAAATGAAATAAACACTCTAACAATACGCCTGAAAGCAGACAACGATGAAAATTCGAAGAGAACAATGGAACTCAAACCTTTATTTCTTTTTATTTTGACAAGTTTACCGAAATCAAGGTAACAAGAATGAAAAATTCGAAGAGAAAATGTATTATGTACTTCATCCAACTGCTTGGCAATGAAATAGCAGGTGCAGCGGATTCGCAAGAAGCTTTCGACAGCGTGGCATTCTTCGCTTTATCCAATGTTTAGTAACCAAAAGGGTCTAGGTCATATCCGCTCTCCACCATGTAATGAACGTAATCCCCGACAAGGCACATGGACCACATTGTTCTTCGTTCCGACCGGCCGGAGTGGCCGAGCGGTTCTAGACGCTGCAGTCTGGAACCGCGCGACCGCTACGGTCGCTGGTTCGAATCCTGCCTCGGGCATGGATGTGTGTGATGCCCTTAGGTTAGTTAGGTTTAACTAGTTCTAAGTTCTAGGGGACTGATGACCAGAGCAGTTAAGTCCCGTAGTGCTCAGAGCCATTTGAACCATTTTTTTTCTTCGTTCTGGGAAAGACTGTTGAATCGGGACGCAGGAGAGTCTCAGCGGAGATCGCTGCTTCCGTCGTCCTGCCAAGAAAGACCAATTCCAATGTTTGTACCCGCAGGCGACTAACCGGTTACATAATGTATCAGTTTCATTGCAACGACAGCATCGGTCTGTCTCACTAAGTGAAAAGCTCGAACGTTGGTGGGCTGAAGGTTTTGCACGACATTATGTCATGAGGACGTCACTTCCGTCGGAATGATAGGTAGGCTGACATTGGACCATAAGCCTTCCAATCAGCCTCTTGTGATAGGGACTCCATTGAGGAAGCGCGATTTGAAAACGCCCAGCAACATAGCAGTATTTTGGAAGAGAGATGCGACTGGAAAAGAATATCAACTCCCAAGTAACCGCCATCAAGGAAAAAATCACGAATAGACCTTATTTTATTATTTAGCCTACCGACGTCTGTTGGCGAGGTAAGCTCGCAGGTTGGAGACAGGCGAAGAGGCGAGCTGTAAAATATTGGGGGAAGCGAATACACGTTAAAATAGTGCGTCGAAGAAATAAACCAGAAGCCTTGGCTCGAACATCATGGAGGCCCAAAACTCCCATCAGCCGGGTTCTCGCCATAACCTCACGGTGCGCCCGGAAAATAGAGTTTCGCTAAATGACTTGCCCGATAACTGTTATAGCTTTTGGGCCTTTCCAAGGTCGGAACCTGATGAAATGATGAAACGAGTGACACTCGTCTTCAAGAATCGCTCCGTGAATCGTGCCAGTGACGCTCAATTTAACGCAGCCATCTTCATCGGACACCGTTTAATCGTAACATCCAATGATCTATGTCGGGGGACCCCCACTACCCTGCAGGACACCTCGACACATTTCTATAGGGTGAGTCACACAATTCGATAAAGAAGAGACAGGCAATACAACGTCTGAAGCTGTCTGAATCATCTGACTACCCGAAAGAGAATACGCAGTAACCTCTTGGTCCATCACGCCAGATTGCTGAATGGAAGGCACTGAGGGTATTTCACTAGAGCACAGGAAAGGCAGAACAGCAGACAGTGTCTCTGTTAAATCATCTGAACCCACCGGAACAGACGTTCCTAGGAGTGGAGGAGAGGACGCAAATGCAACAATCATTTCAACATCAATAGAACTAGCCTCGTCATCCCCGTTGAAACAACAGCCGCAATTATCGTCAGTATTTGACTCCTAACTAAGGTACGAGCATATGGGATGGGTTCCAAAAAATATGAGTGGCTCGAAGACTTCTTAAGTAATAGAACCCAGTACGTTGTCCTTGATCGTGAGTGTTCATCGGAGGTGAGGGTATCATCTAGAGTGCCCCATGGAAGTATAGTAGGTCCGCTGTTGTTTTCTCTGTACATAAATGATCTTTTGGATAGGGTGCATAGCAATGTGCGGCTGTTTGCTGATGATGCTGTGGTGTACTGGAAGGTGTCGTCGTTGAGTGACTGTAGGAGGATACAAGATGAATTGGACAGGATTTGTGACTGGTGTAAGGAATGGCAGCTAACTCTATATATAGATAAATGTGAATTAATGCAGATGAATAGGAAAAAGAATCCGGTAATGTTTGAAAACTCCATTAGTAGTGTAGCGCTTGACACAGTCACGTCGATTAAATATTTGGGCGTAACATTGCAGAGCAATATGAAGTGGGACAAGCATGTCATGGCAGTTGTGGGGAAGGCGGATAGTCGTCTTCGGTTCATTGGTAGAATTTTGTGCAGATGTGGTTCGTCTGTAAAGGAGACCGCTTATAAGACACTAGTACCACCAATTCTTGAGTACTGCTCGAGCGTTTGGGATCCCTATCAGGTCGGATTGAGGGAGGACATAGAAGCAATTCATAGGCGGGCTGCTAGATTTGTTACTGGTAGGTTTGATCATCACGCGAGTGTTACGGAAATGCTTCAGGAAATCGGGTGGGAGTCTCTGGAGGAAAGGAGACGTTCTTTTCGTGAATCGCTACTGAGGAAATTTGGAGAACCAGCATTTGAGGCGGACTGCAGTACAATTTCACGGCCGGAAAGACCAAAAAGACAAGATAACAGAGATTAGGGCTCGTACAGAGGCATATAGGCAGTCATTTTTCCCTCGTTCTTTTTGGGAGTGGAACACGGAGAGAAGATGCTAGGTGTGGTACGAGGTACCCTCAGCCAAGCACCGTATGGTGGATTGCGGAGAATGTATGTATATGTAGATGTAGTAGTGTTCAAAGCATCACTACTGGACGAAGAACCCTACGTCGCCACTTTCTGGGAGAGGTGGGGTTGGAAAGGGGTGACCAACATCTTCACCATCCTGAGTCCGCCGGCAACGAAATTTTGCCATCTGTGCCAGCAACGTAATGGCGACTGGGACCGCATCTGAAAGTGCCGGTAACGGCGGAAAGTCACACAGTGTGGCAGGTAATATCTCCTCTAAAGCTAGCGAACAACTGACTGAGGATTGCATAGACATTAATTCAGCAAGTATCAACGGACAACGTTTCTCACAGAATGACTTTAAAACCGAAACACGGCGCGGATAGTTGGATCTGAAACGGCCACTTTCAATACAAAAGAAGCAAGTTCCTTCTTGCCCTGCATACGTAACATGAATCCGGGTACCATAAACATTCAAGTTTGAAAGAATATTCTTTTCAACACAAATTTCCACGGTTTGCATACCACTGTAACTGTGCAAGCGATGTTGAGCAGACCAGCGTTCCCGCCACATATGCCGAACGAGTCCATACAGGACCAACGCTGCCTTAGGAAATGAATCGTCCACTTCGGGTTGCAGATTGTAAATTCTAAACGATATATATTCGATCCCCGCATTTGCAACAAAGACTGGACCAACGAAACGATAACCATGTGCAGACATCATCTGAGAGCCAACCCGAGACAGAAGCCGGTCTTGAAAGTTTACAAAATGTGCATACAAATCAGAATCAAAATAAGCAGTGTCTACCTAACCAGATGTAGCTCGAATCGTATCAACCAACCAATTCGTGAATGACTAGAGAGTACGGCTGCACATGACGAGTGCTCTTCTCAAAACAGATTAGCGGTAGCTCGACGAGGAGTGTTCTTGGGAGACTTGACAGACATCACGGCGCGGGCTGCGAACGCCACCGCCAGCGTACAAACCAACAACGAACTCCGCTACGCAGTAACGACTCGATACTGGCAGACACACACACACACACACACACACACACACACACACACACACACACACACACAACACTGAGTACACAAGAGTTCGATACACGCGGCGCTGCTATACAGGCGGAAGTGGGAGCAACCTGCTCGCTTCACGTGCAAAGCTGAACTGAATGGTAGGGTTCAGAATCGATACGTCCATTATTCCTCAAAACTCCCTTATACTCTATGCTTAGAGATCTTACGCAGTGTTGTAGTGTTTAGGTATCATTTTCCCCGACCCTATCACTTTTGCGGGTGGATTACTTCCATATCACGGCGAATAAAAAAGTTTCGAGTACTTATTATAAAATACACGTGCCTCTTTGGGTGCTATCATTTGGAAAATACCTCATGTATATATATCCAGAATCGCTTATGAAATATGGTTGTTGTTAACGACGACATAATCCTCGAAACAGAGACAGAAATGGGCGCTTCAAATGCGACCGTACGACGTAATAAAAACCTAAATTTCGAGGACGGTATAAAATTTCGTTCTGCTGTCAGTTTTAAATATAATTCGATATCTAATTTACTTTTCATACGCAGTGATGTTTGGGCTAAAATCAACCACACGCAAAGTCCATCCAATGAGGTTTTACCTCTGCAAACACATTAAATTATTATGCATTGCTTTACGTAATTTGATACGGTACAGTAAGTACACCAAATAACTAAAAGAAATTCAAACCTTTATCGAGCATAGATATCAAACTGTAAGAGGTGCGAAAATGTAATATTTTCACCTAATAGGTTTGGTAAATTCGGATGATAAGTATTTTTCACCACAGGTAGTAGCACAAGGCACGTATTACGGTACCAACTGCTCCTCTCAGCACGGAATGTAGAGAGCACGTCTGTAGCAGTGAAAGAGCTAAAATTTATAATTAGAGGTTTAACATTGAGAGGAACCAAATTAAACGAACAGAAAGTATAGGTAGTAGCCAGACTCGAACACAAGGTTAATAATTAAGCGGTCTGTACACTAAAGCATTCATCCACAACGTCGTTACGCTAATAGTTTTTCTAATATCCCTCAAACGTTATGCTTAAGCAATGCTTCACACACAGTGCTCAAGGAAAAATGCTGACTTTTGTTGCGAGCAACATAGTACCATCAGTGCCGGGAGGGATGACGTCATTCCAGAGCGCGCTCAGTTGGAAACGGACAGCTGCGTGCCTTCTCTTTAGTTGATCGTGACACAGCTGACTGTCAATTCAGAAGTCGACAGTGGTTTCTCTTTATCGCAGAGAGAGCGCTGCGAAACATGTTTTAGCTTGTTTTGTTTCCGTACCAACATTCATTCGAAGAGAAATGGTGTGATTTTAATGCGATTTCCGGCTTGCATTCGAGGAGAGTTGGCATAATTTTAACGCGATATTTACAGTGTGCTGTAGCACATTAGCGCGTGATCCCTGGCGGCAACTGTAATTACGATAACCCGTCTAAAAGAGCATTACGTTGGGCTATAAAATGATCATGTTTAACTAACCAAAAAAGAAACTAGAAATTTATTTCAGATTTTCTGGTATTTAGATTATATCAATGTATCTCAATTCAAGACTTAATCTATTTTCTAGGGTAGCTGCTTTGGACTTCGAGGATATTTAATAACTGCATGCAAAGTGAGACATTTATTAAACAATTGTACTTTAGTGAATAAAAATAGTTTTATGTGAAGTGGTTAAGTATTAGGATCTATTTTTTCAGATTAACCACCTGATGCACTGCATCATCTGACATTTGTTTGTCATAGATTAGTCGTTGTCAGCATATGCTCTGCCACTCTGTTACGTCATTCATTTCAAATACTTGTTATTTCACTGTGTTTAATGTTAAGGAGTGCTGGGCTGCCATTAAGAATAACTTATTTTCTTGTGTTAAACAAAACTGAGAGTGAATGTTAATATAGTTCTCAGGCAATATCCTTGTCCTAAAGAACTATTCCTGCATCATATTCTTTAATATTTCACGTTTATTCCTTCTACGAAATTTATTGAGCCATTCTTCATTAAGCTGGTGGACATCTATCACTTAAGAGACTTCATTTGGGTAATCTACATCTACGTGGTTATTCTGAAAATCACATTTAAGTGCCTGGCTGATGATTCATCGAACCTATATCAGAATTCTCTATTATTCCAATCTCGTATAGCACACGGAAGAAACGAACACCTGTATCTTTCCTTGATTTTATTATGGTGATCGTTTGTCCCTGTGTAAGTCGGCGTCAACAAAATATTTTAGCATTCGGAGGAGAAAGTTAGTGATTGAAATTCTGTGAAAAGATTCCGCCGCAACGAAATACGATTTGTTTTAATGATGTCCACCCCAAATCCTGTATCATTTCAGTGACACTCTCTCCAATATTTCGCGATAATACAAAACGTACTGCCCTTCTTTGAACTTTTTCGATGTACTCCGTCAGTCCTATCTGGTAAGGATCCCACACCGCGCAGCAGTATTCTTAGAGAGGACGAACAAGAGGAGTTTAGCTAGCCTCTGTACAATGAAACAGTATAAAACCAGATCCGTAGGTCAGCAGCTGAGCCAATATAACAGTATATGGTTCCCTCATATTTTTGACAAAACTTATGACTGTCTTTCTTGAGGGTCGAGCTGGGAAGATGTTGTTTTATGAGAACCATGTCATCGACTTGGTACTGACATTCCACAACCTTTTCATTATGCTTACTAACTCTTTGTTGCGCCTTTTCAATCAAATTTTTAGAAATTATTTCCTGATTTACTTCGTAATTGACACTAGTTTGTTCACGCCAACTAAAATACTTCATTAAAGGTTGTCCTACAAAAGGTTTGCCTATCAACCCAGGCAATAAATGGGATAATTCACTTAGGATAGGTTCAAAGTCCTTAATTTTCGTTGCCCACGAACTACATTTTTCATGGCAGTATGTACGACATAATTGGTTCAAATGGTTCTAATGGCTCTGAGCACTATGGGACTTAACATCTGAGATCATCAGTCCCCTAGAACGTAGAACTACTTAAACCTAACTAACCTAAGGACATCACACACATCCATGCCCGAGGCAGGATTCGAACCTTCGACCGTAGCGGTCGCGCGGTTCCAGACTGAAGCGCCTAGAACCGCTCGGCTACTCCGGCCGGCTACGACATAATTTCCCAATTTCCTTCATTACCCGTTCACACGGATTTCATGACTGTTTATAATTGGATATTAACACTTGTCGAATAATTTCCCACGCCAGCAATGGTCTAAATTCGTTGCTCAAAAATTATGGTCCGTTTTTTGTAAGAAACCGTTTTAGTTTACCTATTTATAGAAAGTATTCTTGTAAACCGAGTACAACAGTTTGCGTATATTCTCTCTGAATAGGATACAGTTTATCATATATTGACCAGAATTCTATGATAATCAAAATGTATGATACTCCTCCCTTTCCTTGTGGATTTGGTCCAAAGAAATCTGCTGCTGTAAAGTCATGTAATGACTTAGGAATAATACGACACATTCTATATTTCACGGAGTATTATTGTCTTTTACTTTCTGGCAAGTTTCACAGGTTCTAATCAAAGATGCTATTTTATGCCTAAATTTTTAGAAATAGTAATATTTATTCCTATGAGATATGCATTTTTTGATTCCGAGGTGTCCATACCCTGTATGAAAATACCATACAAATTGGTCTTCCACTACTTTCGGAATGCATAAACGCCCACGCTTTCATGTTACATTGTCTCTCCGAAACAATATATGATCCACAATTTTCCATTTTCCCAATTGACTAGGAGGTAACGAGTTCTGCATACACATAGACAATATTTCTGTGAAATAAGGATCATGATAGATATTCTCTGTTATTCTTTGAAGCATCTATTTTGCCCTGATGTTCGGATATTCTGCTGATATAAAATTAATGGCAAAAATAACGCCAGGCCCTTCTGTACGTTTCAAGTCTTCCATTCCCATGGGTAGCCTCGATAATGCATCAGGTACTATATTTTCGGAACATTTTACATATCGTATATTGATATCGAACCTTCCAGCGCATAAACTTAATTTGTGGTAATCGACTACTCATCGGAAAGGATAAAGCTTGATATTCTGTATAAATATGGGTTTCTGATCCCCATAGTAGTGTTAAAACTTTTGAATACTCCACACACCCGCCACCAATTCTTTTACAGTGGCTGTGTAATTTACCTCGTGCTTTATAGGCTACGGCTAGCAAAAGCTATGGTTCTGTGTTCTACATTACTCGGATATCATTCTCCTTGGAAAAGTCCGGCAGAAATAGCGTAATCAGGTGCATATGTTGAAATTTTAAAAGGTTTGCCCATAACTGGATGATGTAATATGGGAGCCCCTTTTAACGTTTTGCACCTTGATCCCAACTCCACGGTATTCCCTTTTTTAATAAATGTAGAATTCTCGGTTCATTTAACTCCTGCCTTTGTATGTACCGTCGATAGTATCTGGCCATACCTATAACCCCTTTCATTGCCTTACATTTCTGGACTGCGGACATTTTTTGATAGCTTTTATGCGTTCAGGGTCTGGTCTGATTCCCTCTACCCCTACAATATGCCGTAAGAAGTTATTGGCACTCAAAAAACGATTTGACAGCTTTACCGTAATAACTTCTTCTTCAAATTTTTTCAGAGTCTTGCACAAATTTAGGCCATGTTCCTTCCAAGTAGCTGATATTATTAGGATATCGTCTACGTATATTATCAAATACTTCAATAAGTCTCTCCCTAGTGCTTCATCTATCGCAAGTATAAATACGGACAAATGACAAGACACTGAAATGATATGATTATACATTAAACAAAAAAGGCTCTACACATTTTTTGGATCCTGGATGTAATTTTATCTGCCAATATCCCGCAGTCAAATCCATCATGCTATAGAATCTTGCCTATTCACATTTGGATAACAATTCGTCAATATTAATCGGCTGGTCCCTCTCCGTCTCTACAGGGTGTTTCAAAAAGGAACAGCCAAACTTTCAGGAAACATTCCTCACACACAAATAAAGAAAACATGTTATGTGGACATGTGTCCGGAAACGCTTAATTTCCATGTTAGAGCTCATTTTAGTTTCGTCAGTGTGTACTGTACTTCCTCGATTCACCGCCAGTTGGCCCAATTGAAGGGGTTGTTGACTTCGGTGCTTGTGTTGACATGCGACTCATTGCTCTACAGTACTAGTATCAAGCACATCAGTACGTACCATCGACAGGTTAGTGTTCATCACGAACGTTGTTTTGCAGGCAGTGCAATGTTTACAAATGCGGAGTTGGCAGATCCCCATTTGATGTATGGATTAGCACGGGGCGCTAGCCGTGGCGCGGTACGTTTGTATCGAGACAGATTTCCAGAACGAAAGTGTCCCGACAGGAATACGTTCGAAGCAATTGATCGGCGTCTTAGGGAGCACGGAACATTCCAGCCTAAGACTAGCGACTGGGGATGACCTAGAACGACGAGGACACTTGCAATGGACGAGGCAATTCTTCGTGCAGTTGACGATAACCCTAACGTCAGCGTCAGAGATGTTGCTGCTGACCACGTCACTGTATGGAGAGTGCTACGGAAGAACCAGTGCAAATGTTCTCTTTACAGATAAGGCTTCATTCCAACGTGAAAAAATTGTAAATTTTCACAATCAACATGTGTGGGCTGACGAGAATCCGCACGCAATTGTGCAATCACGTCATCAACACAGATTTTCTTTTAACGTTTGGGCAGGCATTGTCGGTGACGTCTTGATTGGGCCCCATGTTCTTCCACCTACGCTCAATGGAGCACGTTATCATGATTTCATACGGGATACTCTACCTGTGTTGCTAGAACATGTGCCTTTACAAGTACGACACAACATGTGGTTCATGCATGATGGAGCTCCTGCACATTTCAGTCAAAGTGTTCGTACGCTTCTCAACAACAGATTCGGTGACCGATGGATTGGTAGAGGCGGACCAAATCCATTGCCTCCATGCTCTCCTGACCTCAACCCTCTTCACTTTCATTTATGGGGGCATTTGAAAGCTCTTGTCTACGCAACCCCGGTACCAAATGTAGAGACTCTTTGTGCTCGTATTGTGGACGGCTATGATACAATACGTCATTCTCCAGGGCTGCATCAGCGCATCAGGATTTCCATGCGACGGAGGGTGGATGCATGTATCCTCGCTAACGGAGGACATTTTGAACATTTATTGTAACGAAGTGTTTGAAGTGAAGCTGGTACGTTCTGTTGCTGTGTGTTACCATTCCATGATTAATGTGATTTGAAAAGAAGTAATAAAATGAGCTTTAACATGGAAAGTAAGCGTTTCCGGACACATGTCCACATAACATCTTTTCTTTATTTGTGTGTGAGGAATGTTTCCTGAAAGTTTGGCCGTCCCTTTTTGTAACACCCTGTATATGTCGATTCAATGTACGATCATCTAAGACTAATCGTACCCCACCTGTAGCTTTCTTCACCACTACCGGAGGATTATTCATTACACTGGATCTTCGTTCTAAAATATTATATTATTATCAATCATTTTGTTAATCTCATCCCGGCCTGCTTCCTTCAGACTCACTGGTACTCGATACGGTTTTCAAAAGAATGGAGTGTCATCTTTGATTTTGATCTTACAAATATATTTGCTGTTATTACCTGGACAATCGGAAAATACCACTTCATACTCCATTAAAATTTTATTCTCGTCTTTGTTGATCGGCTAATATTTAGGATTCATTAACTATGTCTTGTATATCAGTTCGATGTGTTCCTTGATCAACATTTTCGATTTTTGGTGATAATTGTGCAGTATCTACTAATTGCAAACGCTGGCGCTCTGTTGTTTGTTTCTCAAAGTGACTATTTTTTACAAAAGGTGCCCAGCATATACTGTCCCCATTGCCAAAACAAGGAAGATGTTCGTCAAAGTTTAAGATAACTTTAAACCAATCTAAACCAAACAGTACGTCCTTATTAATATTCTCGACTACCTACAGCTTTTGACGAAATAACATATTTCCAATACCGCAGTTCGCCTGAGTTTCGTATTTTACAAGTTTACTTTTTGTTGCCGTTATCCCGATTATGTATACTCTAGTCAGTGGCAACAACTGTAAGTGGCGTTTTTATGCGTTTGAGATAAGTGATACCTCACTTCCCGAATCTATAAATGTGCTAACTTCGGAGTTTTCCACTGTCCATTCTTGTATAGGTTGTGGGTTATTAGTAGCTAAGCTTGGTTCTTCAAGCAACAACCATTCCTTTGTGGGTATTTTGTGCGTAATGTTAACATGCTTATATGGAATAAGGCCTCCTAATGTATTTCCACGACCTGGGACCCGGCACTGGATGCAAGTCGGACAACGTTTTCCTCATTATTACTAATTACGGGTTGGTTACCGTAACGAGGTACTACATTCCCATTTTTTGTTTTTTGGTTACTCGGTACAAATTCTTGAGAAGCAACTGGATCTAAATTTGAACGTGAATGCTTCTTTTGATAATTACCGTTACAACTTTTCTTATTGCACTGATGTACGTTTGCTAAGTTTGCCTCATGTCTTTTAAAACTATTTCAGCTGTTCTTTTTATAGTTCGAACTTTCACTTTGGTGCAAAGTTTCATTACGGTCCTTATTTATTGCATCAAGTGCATCACCAAAAGACAACAACTATTCTACCGTCTTCTAACCACTACATAAGATGTCCTTTCTCACATAGATGAGGAATCATGAAATTAAAATACGTACTAATCCCTCTTCTTCCATTGACTTGTCTAAATACTTCGCTCGTGCTAAATACCAATCGAAATATTTCCTCATAGTAGCCCAAGTATTATTGTAATATTTTGGATCCTATTGATCTGATAGAAACTTTTCTTGAGCACTGACACACAGTATTTCTCTTTAAATTTCTTTTTAAAGTGCTCCCAAGAGGAAAAATTCTCAATACTTACTGTACCCCATTATGAGGCTTCCCCTAGAAGGTGCCCCACAGCAAATTTGGTCTCCTTAGAATCTTCCCAATTTTTTCGTAACGCTTGGTTAAACCTTTTTAAGAAAGTGGTCAGATGTACACCTCCGTCCGGCTTAAATTTAGGGAATTGTCTAGATAGGGCTGAATTACCTCCCCATTGCAAATCAGTCACAGCTTCACTAGTTAATACAACATTAAGCGAGGATAATCTTTTTTCTACTTTATTTTGTATAAGCTTAATCTCTTTCCAGAGATCGGCAATACCCTTCCAGGTATCATTAATTTCAGAAGAAGCAGTAGGCGATACATACCCGGATGTTATTCTCTCAGTGGTTTTTCGATCTATAATTTTTCAAATTGTTCCTCCAAATTAATTACATATATAATATCAGAGTTAGTTAGTTTCTCTTTGAAATATCTTTCTATATTATCTACAGTATTGACATCTGTAATTTGCGACTGAATGACTGGCATTAACTCATTCTGATTATCTATACTCTCTTGCCTTACATCATTTTACTTAATACTGTACACTTTCTAAAAAGATCATAACTTTTCAATAAGTTCTTATTCTACACTATCACGTTTGTTCTGAATGTTAATTTCTAACTTTTTTGATAAATCCTGAATAGTATAATTGTGTTGCTGACTGTGGTCGGTAAACATATGAATTTTGTGAATAGTCAAAGTGTCTGTCAACTCATTCTTTAGATCAACTTTTAAATTCTCTACTTTAGTACTAATAGCGTCCAACTCAGTATTTAAAGCGCCCATGCCTTCGCACAGTTTACTAAATTCTCCTCTTTGAGAGTTGACCTTGGCAGCTTAACAAACCTAAATTTGTAGTATGAATATTTAGGGTTTCCCTCTGAGCATTTGAAGCTTCACTCTGGGTATTTAATGGAGGATTTACGTAGCCTAGTTCTTAACTTAGAGTCGCACTTTGAGCTTTGATTAAAGTCTCCGACTTAGCCCTGTCAGGCACTTTTTTGCTAATTTTCATGGCCATAGCTGTGTCTTGAGTTTCCCCAACCTGTTCAATATTTTCCATACTCTTGTATGCTTTAGCTATTGTAAGCATTTAAAACTAACTTTAAATATGATAACCACACAAATAAAGTTCACTCAACAGTCTCTTGTACAACTTCGTACTAAAGTAACGTAGTTTTGTTTCAGGCTCACCCGGCGTAAAATTCTCGTTGCGTAGGTGAACGGATGTGGAGGCAGTTAAGCCCTGGCGAACAGCAGATGGTGCCGGCGGCGTCGGATGTACGTTGGTTTCCGTGTCTGCATTCCCGCGACTTGTGTGAGAGCTGTATACTTCGCACACTGGATCTTCTTGGTTGAAGCGTTCCATGCGTATTTCTTCTTAAACAAATACGTAAAAATCTTCTTTGCTGTTTTATTATAGTGAATTTTTCATGTCGTCGCCATTTTTCATTCAAATGTTGATCCATTAGATACTTGAACATATTCCAATGTCTCAGAGTAAATCCCTTGTCGCTGGCCGGTGTGGCCGAGCGGTTCTAGGCGCTTCAGTCCGGAACCACGCGATTGCTACGGTCGCATATACGATTCCTGCCTCGGGCATGGATGTGTGTGATGTCCTTAGGTTAGTTAGGTTTAAGTGGTTCTAAATTCTAGGGAACGGATGACCTTAGACTTTAAGAATCATAGTGCTCAGAGCCATTTGACCCAATTGAGTCATATCGCTTGTCGTATTATGTTTGGTTGCTATGGCAACACACAACAGCTTTTTCCTCGTATTTGACTGAAAATTCCTGTTTTTTCGTTCCTTTCACTCAGGTCGCCACTTTACAACGTTTTGACGACTTTAAGTGTGAGTGTGGGTCTGGGTTGTACTGATTTATTTCCCCAAACCACATTCCACTTCTGTACGAGAAGACTTACATGGGGTTTGCAGCCTCTCTTCTTTACTGGACAGCCGGCTGCTGGAAGCTCTCTTGACTTCTTCTCCGTCGAATAACGCTAGGTACAGGAACTTTCGAGCCTCTTTCTAATAGTGATATAAGTAGCCATACTAACTTTACGTTTCATAAGTCAACGAAGTATTTGACTTTCAAGCACGATAGAATTCTCACTTTCAACATAATATGTAACTTCAGCAAGTCTCTTGTACTGTCCTGTGTGGGAAACAAATTGATTTATATTCAAAACAAAGTCTGCTTAGACACCATGACTTTCAGAAAAAGAGATTGCAAGAACATCTTGCCTCTAATAAGGCTGAGTCAAGAGCCTGTATGAGTACTGTTTCAACTGTTCTTGTTTCACATAACAATAGTCAGTGACACAATAAGCACAAAGCTGCATATAGATTCAATGTTACTTCTACACACACTTACTAAATAATCAATGGATAGCCCGACAGGTACTTGTCGGGGCCGTTCGACCGCCGCGTCGACTTTCTTACTGCGACTCATTTTAAACCTGCACACACAAACAAGTGACGCGCAGTAGGTAGGATTTTACTATCCCACACTCGTATCTAGAATATCGAGATAGTACAAGGCTGAATGGTTCTAGAATTTACGCAGTAGTTCTCGAATCACTACAATAGTGCAATTGGTGGTTTTGATGGTGGTGTACAACCTTAAAGGAAGATACGTAAGGAAAATAGAATTTCAAAATAACTAAACCCTCAAGACAATGACCATGTCAGAGAAGTTTATGATAGACTATTTATTTGGATATGTTGCTGTAAATATTAATCAAAAATTTAGTGCACCGGTTCTGACCCAATGCAAAGGAACTGACGTATGTCTACATCTACATCTACATCTACATGATTACTCTGCAATTCACATTTATGTGCTTGGCAGAGGGTTCAACGAACCACAATCATACTATCTCCCTACCATTCCACTCCCGAACAGCGCGCAGGAAAAACGAACACCTAAACCTTTCTGTTCGAGCTCTGATTTCTCTTATTTTATTTTGATGATCATCCATACCTATGTAGGTTGGGCTCAACAAAATATTTTCGCATTCGGAAGAGAAAGTTGGTGACAGAAATTTCGTAAATAGATCCCGCCGCGACGAAAAACGTCTTTGCTTTAATGACGTCCATCCCAACTCGCGTATCATATCGGCCACACTCTCTCCCCTATTACGTGATAATACAAAACGAGCTGCCCTTTTTTGCACCCTTTTGATGTCCTCCGTCAATCCCACCTGGTAAGGATCCCACACCGCGCTGCAATATTCTAACAGAGGACGAACGAGTGTAATGTAAGCTGTTTTTTTAGTGGACTTGTGGCATCTTCTAAGTGTCCTGCCAATGAAACGCAACCTTTGGCTCGCCTTCCCCACAGTATTATCTATGTGGTCTTTCCAACTGAAGTTGTTCGTAATTTTAACACCCAGGTACTTAGTTGAATTGACAGCCTTGAGAATTGTACCATTTATGGAGTAATCGAATTCCAATGGATTTCTTTTGGAACTCATGTGGATCACCCCACACTGTTCGTTATTTAGCGTCAACTGCCACCTGCCACACCATACAGCAATATTTTCTAAGTCGCTTTGCAACTGATACCGGTCTTTGGATGACCTTACTAGACGGTAAATTACAGCATCATCTGCGAGCAACCTAAGAGAACTGCTCTAATTGTCACCCAGGTCATTTATAAAGATCAGGAACAGCAGAGGTCCCAGGACGCTTCTCTGGGGAACACCTGATATCACTTCAGTTTTACTCGATGATTTGCCGTCTGTTACTACGAACTGGGACCTTCCTGACAGGAAATCGCGAATCCAGTCGCACAACTGAGACGATACCCTATAGGCCCGGAGCTGGATAAGAAGCAACTTGAGAACCCCTGTCGATAGCGGCCATTACTTCGTGCGAATGAAGAGCTAGCTTCGTTGCACCGAACTATGTTTTCTGAAACCATGCTGATTACGAATCAATAGATCGTTCCCTTCGAGGTGATTCATAATGTTTGAATACAGTATATGCTGCAAAACCCTACTGCAAACCGACGTCAATGATATAGGTCTGTAGTTCGATGGATTACTCCTACTGCCCTTCTTAAACACTGGTGCGACCTGCGCAATTTTCCAATCTGCAGGTACAGATCTATCGATGAGCGAGCGGTTGTATATGATTGCTAAGTAGGGAGCTATTGTATCAGCGTAATCTGAAAGGAACCTAATCGGTATACAATCTGGACCTGAAGACTTGCCCGTATCAACGGATTTCAGTTGCTTCGCAACCCCTAAGGTATCTACTTCTAAGAAACTCATGCTAGCAGCTCTTCATGTTTCTAATTCTGGAATATTCCATTCGTCATCCCTGGTGAAGGAATTTCGGAAAACTGCGTTCAATAACTCCGCTTTAGTGGCACAGTCGTCGGTAACAGTACCATCGGCACTGCGCAGCGAAGGTATTGACTGCGTCTTGCCCTTTGTGTACTTCACGTACGACCAGAATCTCTTCGGATTTTCTACCAAATTTCGAGACAATGTTTCGTTGTGGAACCTATTAAAGGCATCTCGCATTGAAGTCCGTGCCAAATTTCGCGCGTCTGTAAATTTTAGTCAATCTTCGGGATTTCGCGTTCTCCTGAACTTCGCATGGTTTTTTCCCTTGCCTCTGTAGTAACGTTCGGACCTGTTTTGTGTACCATGGGGGATCAGTTCCATCTCTTACCAATTTATGAGGTATGAATCTCTCAATTGCTCTTCCTACTATATCTTTGAATTTGAGCCACATCTCGTCCACATTTGCATAGTCAGTTCGCAAGGAATGGAGATAGTCTCTTAGGAAGGTTTCTAGTGACACTATAACCGCTTTTCTAAATAAAATTATTTTGCGTTTGTTTCTGGTGGATTTGGAAGAAACTGTATTGAGCCTAGCTATAGCGACCTTGTGATCACTAATCCCTGTATCAATCATGATGCTCTCTATTAGCTCTGGATTGTTTGTGGCTAAGAGGTCAAGTGTGTTTTCGCAGCCATTTATAATTCGCGTGGGTTCGTGGACTAACTGCTCGAAATAATTTTCGGAGGAAGCATTTAGGTCAATCTCGGAAGATGTTTTCTGCCTACCACCAGTATTGAACAAGTATTTTTGCCAACCTATCGAGGGAATGTTAAAGTCCCCACCAACTATAACCGTATGAGTGGGGTATTTATTTGTTACGAGACTCAAATTTTCTCTGAACTGTTCAGCAACTATATCATCGGAGTCTGGGGGTCGGCAGAAGGAGCCAATTATTAACTTATTTCGGCTGTTAAGTAACCTCCACCCATACCAATTCGCACGGCTACTTCGACTTCACTAGAATATAAACCACTACTGACAGACACAAACACTCCACCACCAAGTCTGCCTAATCTATCTTTCCTGAACACCGTCTGAGACTTCGTAGAAACTTTTACAGAACTTATTTCAGGCTTTAGCCAGCTTTCTGTACCTATAACGATTTCAGCTTCTGTGCTTCCTATTAGCCCTTGTAGCTCAGGGACTTTCCCAGCACAACTACAACAATTTACAACCACAATTCCGACTGTTCCTTGATCCAAGCACGTCCTGTATTTGCCATGCACCCTTTGAAATTGCAGCCCACCCCGTACTTTCCCAAGGCCTTCTAACCAAAAAACAAAAAAAAAAAAAAAAAACGCCCAGTCCACGCCACACAGCCTCCGCTACTCGTGTAGCCGCCAGCTGAGTGTAGTGAACTCCTGACCTATTCAGCGGAACCCGAAACCCCACCACCCTATGGCGCTAGTCAAGGAATCTGCAGCCAACACGTACGCAACACCATCTGAGCCTCTGATTCAGACCATCCACCCGGCTCCGCACCAAAGGTCCGCAGTCGATTCTGTCGACGATGCTGCAGATGGTGAGCTCTGCCTTCATCTCGTAAGCAAGACCGGCAGCCTTCACCAAATCAGATAGCCACTGGATTCCAGAGAGAATATCCTCAGATCCAAAGAGACACACGTCATTAGTGCCGACATATGCCACCACCTGCAACTGGCTGCACCCTGTGCTCTTCATGGCATCTGGAAGGACCCTTTCCACACCAGGAATGACTCCACCGGGATGCACACTGAGTGCACACTGGATTTCTTCCCCTCCTTAGCCGCCATAACCCTAAGGGTCCCCCTTACGCACCTGACATTGGAGCTCCCTACTACCAATAAGCCCACCGTTTGTGATTGCCCGGTCCTTCAAGGCTGAGAATCATCTTCTGAAACAGGGCAGGCTGCTGCATCTGGCTCAGCCAGAGACAGAACCTGAAACCTGTTTGTCAGACGCACTGGGGAGGCTTTCTGATCAGCCGCTGGGGACATCTTTCGCTGCCTGCCACGCCTTGGAACGACCTCCCAATCAACCACAGGCGAGGGTTCAGCCCCAATGCGGGTAACAACCGGTGCAACCACAGCGGTAGACCGATCTGGGGACTGACGAGACGAGGTTGACATCCCCGTGATACCCAAGTCCGGCTTCCCACAGTGGTGCCCATTGGCAACAGCCACAAGCTGCACGACCGAAGTCAGCGCCGCCTGCAGCTATGAGCGAAGGGTTGCCAACTCAGCCCTCATCCGAACACAGCAATCACAGTCCCTGTCCATTCTAATAGCTGTTGAACAACATTTATTTAAACATGAGTCCGTGCCTAGACAACGCAAGGGGAACACGCAAAGAATGTGTGAACTAATGTGTACAAATGCCTAACGACTGCGCTACAATCTGCCTGCATTTACGATTACAGTAACAAAAACTTGAAATTGCACCTTCTATACGAAACTATGTAACAAATAAGTGAGCTAGAAGTATACGACTTGCTGCTGGCAGCTGCTTATCCAACGGCAGCAGGGAGCACACTGGCTGTGATCAACCAACACTGGCCGTTCAAAACAAAAACAGAAGACAAACGACTACGCGAATTTACACTATTCAGGTACTAAAGCGCGATACTACAACTCTCAAATACTATAATACGCCCGAAATTTATGAATTAAACAATGCATGTACCCAAAAACACGCAAAGAAATTAAGAATTAAACTAAGTATCAAATAAGTGAGCTAGGAGTGTACGACTCGCTGCTGGCAGCTGCTTATCCAACGACGGCAGGAAGCACATGTGTCACGTATATGACATGAAGTGACTATACAAGGTTACGAGCCGTATGATTGATAAATAAATTGGTCAGTGAATTAGATCTGCGGTTTCAGTGATGTGTGGCTAGGAAGTTGTAGTGTATTGGCCAGGACAGTTGATCAGAAAGAGCCATCCAGGGGTCCAATGGGTCAGTGTGAGCCAAGTGAGGAGATAGATAGGTATCTAGTGGGCCTGTAAAGAGAAATTTGTGGGAGGGGGGAGGGGTAAAACAGGGCCTCTGAGGGATTAAGGATACTATACAACATTTGTTAAAATCTAAGGCTTCATAAAAAAAGACGAGTTCAGTGAAACTAGTACCACATTTACAAAATCAATGCAGGCTGTGCTGATGCTGGATATGGGTTTATCCTGACGTGTGCATAGTTTAAGAGTGGAGACTTTGCAGCTAGCGAAATGAAAGGTGGATATTATAATTCCAAAAGACACATAGAAAACGCCATAAACACGGTGCATAAAATACAGTGCATGAAGAAAGTTGCTGGGATCAGACGAGCTCATTCCAAATCCAAGCATAGTTCTAGGATAAATATTAATAATGTTGACATTGTTTTAACGATGGTGAACTATAAAATTAATAACAAACACGCTAATGGAACCATGGGATCATAGGAGCTAACAATGTCATTAAACACCAAAACAAATTACTTTCAAAATCATTCAACTCTATAAAGAACTACAGACGAATTTACTAAATGCTGATACTGAAAGTACCATTTCAACAAATCTTCCACAGTAGTAACACGTAATATGAAGGCAGTATGAGTTTCCCATATTCTTACACATTATTCCTGTTGGATGAATTTATCATACCGTAAGTATTATGAATTGTGAATTTGATATTACTGTTGTCACACCGTAGAACTGAAAGTAATTGTGCTTTGTAGACATAGATAATAATTTCTCTAACACTGTTTTGTCTTCCTAATAATCCTCTGCAAGCAATACACTCTTTAATTATCGTGCAGTGGTTTCTGGTTTGGTTCGAATCCGCAATTTATCTCATACCACCAGCAATTAAAGTTATGTTTCTTATTTATTTATTTTTGGTCACGAATCATCTGCTGGTTTGACGCGACCCACCACAGATTCCCCTTCTGTGACAACTTTTCGTCTCAAGGTAGCACTGGCAAACTACATCCTCAATTGTTTATTGTATATATTCGACTCTGCCTTTCCCTACAGTTTTACTCACTACATTTCCCTGTAGTACCATGAAGGGTATTCCCTGATACCGTAACATATATTCCTAGTCCTGTTCGGTCTTCGTGTCAGTTTTCCGTATGTTGCTCCCTTCGCCGAATCTGCATAGGACCTCCCATTCCTTATCTTACCAGTCCAGCTGCTTTTCGACATTCTTCTGTAGCACTATACCTCAGACGCTTCGATTCTCTTCTGTTCCGGTTTCCCCATTATTCATGACTAACAGTTATACAATCTGTGGTTCGAAGTGCGATATCAGAAATCTGTTCCCCAAATGAAGGCCAATTTTTATTATCAGCAAATTTCTCGTAGCCAATAATGCTCTCTTTCCCTGTGGTAGTACGTTTTCTATGTCCTCCTCCCTTTGGTCGTCATGGTTAATTTTGCTTCCAAGGTCCTCCTTAACTGCGTCTGCTTCGTGATCTCCAATTCTGATGTTAAGTTCCTCAATATTGTCAATTCCTCTGGTTCCCCTTACTATCGTCTTTCTTCAATTTACTCTCAATCCATATTCCGTACTCATTAGACTGTTCATTCCACTCAACAGATTCTGTAACGCTCCTTCACTTTCACTGAGGTTAGCAATGCCTTGTGCGAATCTCATCATAAACATCACTTCACTTTGAATTTTAATCTCACCGGTTTAACAGCTCACTCTTGGTTCTTGTACATCTTACGTATTATCCGTGTTCCCCTATACGTTATCCCCATTTCTCTCAGAATCTGGTATATCTTGCACCATTTTACATTATCGAATGCTTTTTCTAGAAATGTGTCTTGATTTTTGTTCAACTTTTCTGCCACTATCAGGTGCGTGTGGGAATTGCCTCTCCTGTGCCTTTCTATTTCCTAAAGCGAAATTGATCCTCATCGAACTGTTCCTCAATTTTATTTTCCATTTTACTATTTATTTTTCTTTACAGTTGGTTACATGCAAGAGCTTTTGAGCTGAATGTGAGACAGCGTTCGCAGCTGTAGGCCCTTGCTGCCTTCGGAAACGTGTGGATGATATTCTTTTCAATGTCTGACGGTACGTCGCCAAGCTCATGGGTTCTACACAAAAATTTTAATAATGTTTTAGTTGCCAGCTCCCCTAACGACTTAAGATATTCCAATGGAGTATTCTCTACCCCTATTCCCTTATTTGATCTCATGCCTTCTCGAGCACATTTAAATTCTGACTGTAATACGGGATCCCCTTCTAACGCTTCATCAGGTGTCTTCCTCCTCATAGAGGCCTCCGACTTACTGTTTCCATTTCTCTGCTGTCTCCTCTGCGTTTTCCAATGGAATTTCAATTGGACTCTGAATATTACCGTCCTTGCTTTTGATTTCACCGAAAGTTGTCTTTACTTTTCAATACACTGAATCTGTCCTTCCGACCATCACTTATTATTCAGTTTCTTCATATGTTTCCTGCACCCATTTCACCTTTCCTGCCTTGCCATTGCCTTTTAGTTCAGTCCTAAGGTACACATTCTGCGATATTTCTGTCTTTCTCTTAGCAATTTTGTACTTCTTTCTTCCGTCGATCAGTTGAAGTGTCCCATCTGGTACCGAAGTTTTCTTTGCATTTATCTTCCTTACACCTATGTGTGTTTGTACGACACGTGGGAGTGCCCTTCAAGACGTCCACTCCTCTTCAACTGAAGTGCCTACCGTGGTGTTCTTTGTATAGTAAACACAACCTTGGCGGTCGCCAAACGCGTCTCGTCATTTCACAGAGCTTTAATATCCCTTTGCCTTGCACACTAATTCTTCTCGACTATTGTCTTATGCTTCAGCCAACCCTTCATTATCACTGTAATGTGATCTAAGTCTGTATCTGTACCTGGCTACGCTTTACAATCCATTTTCTAGTTTTGCGATGGCTGTCTGAGCACGATGAAATTCAGCTTGATCTATA
Source organism: Schistocerca serialis cubense (assembly GCF_023864345.2). Taxonomy (NCBI): domain Eukaryota; kingdom Metazoa; phylum Arthropoda; class Insecta; order Orthoptera; family Acrididae; genus Schistocerca; species Schistocerca serialis. The sequence continues at coordinate 734,924,210 of NC_064643.1, read as the reverse complement.
CCGTTTCTCTTGGTGTTTTCCAAATATACTTCCTCCTCCTTTGATTCCTAAACAGAGTATGCGTTATTACCATCTTAAATTTACTGAAGAACTTAATTATTCTCTCTCCTCTCTCACTGCTACTGACAAGTCCATAGTATAACGTAAACCTTTCTTATCTTCCTTCCCCTATAACTGCGTTCCACTTCCCCGTGACTATTAGATTTCCGCCTACCTACTCATATTAAATTGCCATCTTTGTACCGTAAAATAGTTTCTCTGCATCTTGACCTGTTGCTTACGACATTAACATATATACCTGAAGTATCGTTGTTCGACCCGGTTTACTGTCGAATCTCATGAAAACAACCCTGTCACTGAACTGTTCACAGTAGTTCACTCTGTTCCCTACCTTCCTTTTCATGACAAATCCTAGCGCTGTTCTGCCATTTTCTTCTGCTGTTGATGTTACCCTATATTCGTCTGACTAGTTTTGCTTATCTTCTTTCTACTTCAGTTCCCACTACGTTTGAATTAAGCCTTTGGTTTCTCTCTTTACGTTTCCTAGCTTTTCTGATACGTTCAAACTTCTGAAATTCCACGTTCTGACTCGTAGAATGTTACCCCATCGTTGGTTATTTCATTTTTTCTGATGGTCGCCTCGCCTCTGGTAGCCCCTATCGGAGATCTGAATGGGAGACAGATCTGGAAACTTCAGCCAATGGGGAGACTACAATGACATTTTTTAAATTGCAGGCCACATGTCCTGTGGATACATTCTGTATCTTTAATGTGGTAGTTCCCATTACCTTACGCGTCCTCATGCCGTTGATCACCGGTGATTCTTCTGCCTTTAGGAGGAGTTTACCACGTCACGGTCAAGAGAGTCCCCTGAACCTCTCTCCGCTCTTCCTCCACATTTGAGAAGGCCGTTGGCTGAATGAGAGTGACCTCATATGCTGAAGTCTTCGACCGCTATTTCTGATGATTTTTGTTCTAAATTTAAGCAGTGATGCTGATCAAATCCGGGTTCCAAGGCTTTTGTTTACTAATAAAGGACGCTACTCGTAAATCAGAGATGAACACTCTTCATGCATTTAGCCAGCCGTCACACACACACACATATATATATATATATATATATATATATATATATATATATATATATATATATACAATATACACACACCCACATACACACACACACACACACACACACAAACACACACACACACACACACACACACATATGCAGACACACACAATTTTTATATATATTGGGTACATACACTGAAGAGCTTAAGAAAGTGGTACGCCTGTCCAGAATCGCGTTGGACCCCAGCGAGCTCGCAGAAGTGCAGCAACATGACTTTGCATGGACGCTACTAATGTCTGAAGTAGTGCTGGAGGGACCTGACACCATGAATCCTGCAGGGCGTTCCTTAAAACAGTAAGAGCACAACAGGGTGGAGTTTAGTTCTTAACAGCACGTTACAAGGAATCCTAGATAAGGTCAACAATGTTCATGTTTGGGTAGTTTGGTGACCAGTGGAAGTGTTGTTTAAACTCAGAACAGTGCTCCTGGAGCCACTCTGTAGCAGTTCTGGACGTGTGGGGTGTCGCATTGTTCTTATGAAATTGCCCAAGTCCGTCGGAGTGCACAATGGACATGACTCGATGCAGGTGATCACACAGAATTCATAGGTACGTGTCACCCGTCAGAATCGTATCTAGACGTATCTGGGACCCCATATCACTCCAACTGCACACGCCCCACTCCATTACAGTGCCTCCACTAGGTTGAACAGTCTCCTGCCGACATACAGGTTCCATGGATTCATGAAGTTGTCTCCATCCAATCGATACAATTTGAAGCATGTCTTGTGCGACCAGGCAAAAAGTTTCCAGACTCTACAGTCCAATGTCGGTGTTGACGGCCCAGGCGAGGCGTAAAGCTTTGTGCCGTGCAGTCATCAAGGGTACACGAGAAGGCCTTCAGCTCCGAAAGCCCATATCGATGACGTTTGCTTAAATGGTTTGCACGCTGACACTTTTGATAGCCCACCATTGAAATCTGGAGCAATTTTCTGAAGGGTTGCTCTTCTGTTATGCTAAACGATTCTCTCTAGTCATCGTTGGTTTCTGTCTTGCAGGACCTTTTCCGGCCCCAGCGATGTCGGAGATCGATGTTTTACCGGATTCCTGATACTCATGGTTCTCCCGTGACTGCGCCAGACACTTGTTGTCTTATTATAGGCGTTTCTGACCGCAGCCCTATATTCTGCCCCTCTACATATCTCTGTATCTGAATACGCATGCCTATACCAGTTTCTTTTTGCGCTTCAGTGTATATCGGCCTACTCTGTGACACTCGTAGTACCTGTAGTTGTCTTCAATAAAGTTTAATCTTTACCGATCAATGAAAGTGAAAAAGTGGTAATGACGGGTAGTTGATTAAAATAAAATCATACTGGATTAATTATATTAAGGATTGGTACAGTGAACTGTGCTGAAAAATATAACACATGCTTTCGAATTTCATTGTTACAGGACAGAAGTAAAGTTTAGAGGTGTAGATAGTATCGGTAATGAAGAGGTAGAAAATAGCTCTTTTGTTACTGTGGGGAAGTCAGGTTACAACTCTGTAAGGTAAGATATAAGATTGAATGCTGTAACACGGTTAAAATGGATGTGCTTTCAGTAGCTAACCTGGGCTGAAGATAGTTTCGTGGGATAGGCTACAATGGAAAGCTGTAGCAAATTGTACATGGAACTCAAGGGCAAAACGAATACAACCTATATTCGTGGTGCTCTATAATGAGTCGGAGTTACAACAAGAACAAAGATGTTCATATAGTTACACACAACATTATTTCTTATATTCACGTATCTGAAACACCTATTTAAGGATTGAAATAAAATAAAAGAAAAACATATTAAACGCTTTCGACCATTACTTCACAGTATTGGATGTTCATGTTTTGTCTGTGCAGCCATTCGCCTATAGTACAAGAGTGAGGACAAGCTGCCATACTGAGCATACTTTTCATGGTTAGGATTTCACTGTTCTATTTCGTTGGGATCAGTTTATCCGTATTATCTATGGGATGACTGTGGGCTAACTCAACTCTGTCCTCAGTCCTTTTCCATATTTTCTTGAGATCCAGTTTTCATTCCAGCCACTTGGTAAGGATTTCATATCTACCATCGCTTTCCACAACAGGATTCTTAACATTTCTGTTGAATCCCTTTTCTTCCATGCTGGGATTTCAGCTGCACAGTGTTGCCCAAACACTTCCCCCAAGATGCATTCTTTCATATTAGTTTCTACATTATTGACTTCGAAATTGAATAATGTAATCCTCTGGTATATTGTTGGGACTCATGAATCGACAAACTGAAACGTATCCTTTCCCTTACAGTCTGACATAGATGAGTACTCTCTTATCCCCCCTTTCCAACTATAGAACTGTTAGACATTTGTCAAAGAAATATTAGTAACGGTGAGATGACAAGAAAAGACTAATCTAATGCCAACAATTACGGCTAAACGAAAAAAAATATTTTTACCAAGTTGCTTCCTGTGATGTATGTACAATGGTTTTCTTTGACTCTTTTATTTAAACAAGAGAAACAAGTCCGTCACGTGGATGGTATTTGCTATATCACAACTGTATCCTCTACTTATTCGTAGCTATTTACAAACAAATCCCAACGTCCTGATACTGCTTGTTAATCGCAGAATTCTTCAAACAACCTCCCGCTAGGTCATGGGTTATGGCGAAACGCCATATACGTTTATAAAAGAAATATTATCATCAGTAATTCGTCATTTGACGTTAGAAGTGTTTTGTGCAAGTAACATTAACATTTGGAAGAAAAATAAATTATTTCTAGAGAACTAAAGATAATGATATTGAACCTTCCTTATTCTATCTGTGATAGTCAATGAAAGAGACAAGAGACTCTGTGCCATGTTACTGATTCACTAATCTTCGATTCTAATGTGGATGATAGGTGAAATTGTACGCTGGATATAATTATGTGTAATTTCTGTAAAACTATTCCGAAGTAAAATAATATTTCCATGTAACAACATTTACTTTTTGTACAGCTCGCACCTCTCATATGAGTGAATCAATATTTTATGTAAATTTGTTATTTTGCCATGTACTCCTGAGGGAACCATCATTTCTCTTGCATCGTAGGTCGGCCACTACGCCAGCAAAACAATTAATTTTATTAAATCTCTTATTAAATGTAAGATGTAAATGTAAATACTGGAGAGCTCTCTGTTTTTCTCATTCAGTATTCTATAGACAGTAAAATAAATTGAAGCTTCAATCATTAATATTTTCGATTGGCTGTCTAACGCCAGATGACAAAATTCTCCTTAGCTTTGCCTTGCTAATGAAATTAATTATATATATATATATATACCACAGATTTATATATATATATATATATATATATATATATATATATATATATATATATATATACCACAGAGTCTCCTTGAGATCCACCTCCAGTTGTAATTATGAGATGATGAGAAATAACTTGGCACGTCTGTCAAGTATTACAATTAGCTACTTTGGTATGTAACACATGTCAAGTTTGATACCTAAACGTATTAATTTCAGCTCGCTACAGTCATCCTTATTTCTCAAATCACTTAGTTCTTTGTATGGATGGGCCTTAAACAATGTGTACTAAAATAGCCAGACAGCCTTCCAAGGACAACAGACATATGATTTCACTCTTTCAGGCTCAGTGCTCTGTGTAACAAGGTCAACAGCTTACATGAGGATTCTTGTGTCTGAGGGAGTAGACTGGTAGTTTGTGTACATACTGAAGAAAATTTTTGTCAGTAAGTGTTCTTCAGGTATAGCGTTATTGCATCAGCTTGTTGATTTTGATAATCGACCAGTTTTGGGAATCTGTAACAAGGGGCATGGTTCATTCTTTACCTTTGGTTACATTATTAACCCTTTAAAGATGTAATTAGTGGCTGACACATTATCCTCTGTTAATTGTTTGAAGTTCAGCTGTTATTTGGCGGATTCGTTAACATAACTACAGGAAGTTTGTTGCGTAATAATTGTTTGCTGTACAAAAGCTAGGTACGTAAAAGTTGCACGAAGGTGCATTAGTTCTAAAATCTTTTGAGTCTTGTACAGAAGGTAGAACAGAAAGAGAAATAACAGATGGACGCAAAAAATAAAAAGGACATAGGAGAGTACCGAAGTGGGCCGAGAGGGAAAGCTTAACGGAAGAAGGAAGTGAAAGAATATAAAAGACAAGAATAGGTGATGAAACGAGGAACTGGCCAACAGCTTTATTCGATCAGCTCTAATTAGGACAATAAAAACATAAAATGGAACAAAGTAAACTAACAAGATTGGAAGTGGTCATTAGAAGTAAGAAATTCACGTGCACTAGATGACAATGATATTGATATCTTTTGCTCATACGAGATGTTCCCCAAAATTTAATGGAAAAGATAATAGTTTACAAATATAAGAAGGGGATGCCTCTAATGTGAAACATTCAGGAACGAAAGACGAATGAAATCCTCCAGAATCAGAGTGTTAATTCAGTGTGGGAGATCAGATTCTGTAGCTGTTCTCCGTCAATAACTAGTAATCTGCTGACAATGTCAGACAAATGAGAACTTTCAAACGCTCTCTGCCAACGCCGAAATAAAAAGATGAGACCCATATGTCATGAAATGGGATGGATGATTATCATTAGGAAACAAAGTATATTATCGTTTCATAGCATTTTCCGAAAATAGTATCAATTAGCGCCTGTTCTATCTGATTTCAAAATGTGTGCCAACTGTCAAAAATTATGAAAGTAAACCGCTTTGTTTTTGCTATAACTTTAAAACAATTAAAAAATGGGGAAGGCTCCTGACAGAACATTCTAACGGAGGAAAAATGGGGAAAGAAAACATAGAAAATCCATGGAACAGTACTCGTTACTTCCCGTTCGTTGTGGGAAGGGGGGGGGGAGATAGAAGTAGGGTAGGACATATTAAACTTAGTGTCAAACTACAATTCCAGCGGTTCGAGGCTACGGAGAGCGGCCGACCGCACGCGTAATTGCCTGGACAACTTTGGTGCGACTACGACAATGGATTCCTGCTGGAAGTGCAGATTAAGCTAGAGGATGACCACATTTCCATCTGTGCTGGACTATTGCGACACTACCGATACTTCGGTGCGATTCAGCTATGTGTTTTAAGTATACAGCGAATTTTCGGTAGTGATATGAGAATGACAAATATCTGAACAGAGTAGTGAGTATTTGTATTCAAACACATGAGATGTGATTCATTTTATTTTTTTAATTTTCAGTAGAACATTAAAGAACTACAATTGTCTTCTGAGAGACAAACGTGTTTACAGTATTTCAGTGCCTGTGTTATTCTGATCTATCGCAAGTTGTCGTCTTCCATTTAGCTATCTGTGCACCACTCACGGAAAGACCCAAACTCCTGTATCTCACTCCGGCACAAATATTAATTGTCATCCTTTCTTTCTACAGTTGATGGTTGTTCTTATTCGTAATAGCGAACACATTTAATGTATTTCATAACGGCTGTAGTTGCCTCAGTGCCTTTTCGTTTTGATATTCATGTAAGTCCAAAGGTACTTTGCATCGTAATCAGAATGACATAGGCACTGAAAAATCGTATTTCTGCCGATATCGGGCAAATGACTTTCATGTACAACGTCTCACCTGTGAGGGAATATAAATATTGGAAGTACGAGAACAGGTCGTAGGCTCTGGGCTGACAACATATGGACTGTGTCTGGCTTTGAGTCGTGCATGGATACGAAAATGGTGAGTCGATCGCTCGTGGTAAGCGGGAAATCCGGGTTCGAATTCCGGTTCGGCGCAAATTTTCACTGTCATCGTTCCATCCTACAGCTGATGGTTGTCCTTATTCGCAATTGTGAACACATTTAATGAACGTGTTTACGGTGACGGTATACTTCTCGCATGATGTTCACTAATGAGAAAATTTTTTTTCTTTTGTGAGCTGATATACTCATTTCTTGTTACAGTCCAATGTCATAATCTGTTAAAGATGAGTATGTAGGCACCATTTCAATGATGTTTACATTGTACACTTTATTTTATATATATATTTTGCACGTTCACTTTTCAGGAATTTCTGCAACCATGGTGTACACAAGAAAATCCCTAAATCGTATATCCAGGTATTTATTGTTTCTTTTGTATTACTTCTGAGACCTCGATTTGATTTTTTTAACAATTTTAGAATAACTTTACTGAGACGGCGTACTTCCATTCGACTGCATTTTCCCTTTATTTATATTTCAGTATTTATAATCATTACCATTTCAGAATTTAAGGAATCAATGTGTCTGTTTTCTTTATTGTTAAATCCTTCTTAGAATGCTGACGTTTATTGCTTTTCAGTTTAAATACACTGTTTATTATAAGTGAATATTCAATAACTACTAACTAACGTTTTGAAGGCAGAATTAAAGGTATAGTAGAAGTCAACTGTCTGACGTTAGTTCGCTATTAATTTTCTGTTGCTTGGTAGAGGGTGACTTTTATGACTCACTGCAAGTTTTATTTATCCAATGTCTTGCCATTATTAAATATTCTCCTTAAAAATAAATTATTGAATAACGTTTCAGTGTCCCACAATTTCCTGTAAGTTATTTAAAGTTGTATGTGAAGTTTCTGCCGGAAAATGACACTTGAGGAAAGTACATAAATGACGTTTGAGGGAAGTGTACGTGCGGCCATTCTAAATAACAACTTAGCCAGTGCTGCAATATGTTACACTGATTCGTGGCCTCCAAAACATTTATTAGCGATAAGAGCTATAATTTTTGTAGCCGCTAAACAATTGGGGGTCTGTATTTAATTCTAAACCACGCCTACTTGTTTGCTTAGTACATTATAGTGGACACCATGGCGGTTTTCTGTCCTCTAGTGGAAAGGGGAGTTGTCAAGCCTCGAGGTGACGGGCAAGTGCTCCTCCGATCCTTGTAAATGGATTGTGCTCTGAGTCTGCTATGGTGGATTAAAGTTCAATAATTTTCCATCGATGGGCCCGTTTTCAAACAGGTCAGCGATACACTTCGAAAGTCCTGCCAGTAAGCAGCATTTGATAGATGAGTATTACTAGCGAAATCGAGAGTGCCAATCACATTGTCTTCAGTTTGTTCATTGATGATTGACGGAAAGTTCTGGATGTAAAATTTATTCTCGTAGTTGTAGTGTAACCTGTGGCGGCTCTAGAGCATTATATTTCCACTGGCCATTCTTCCATAATTTGCTTACATTTGAGACGAAGCCACCCTCTGGTTATATATGAAATCACCATCAACACATAAGAAGCGCCACTATCTTTCCCTCTCCTCTTCCCCTCATCCTTCCCTATAGTCACCCTGCCTCCCCTCGAGGTAATCACAGTTTACTATTAAAATGAGACAACTAATCACAGATTAGAAACTTTCAGATCATTAAAATGAAACTGCTAATTCGAGTGCAGCCATCTTGGCTGTGTTCAAAAGTATCCGAATACTCAGAATTTTTTGCTACTTCATAATAAGAATGTACAGACTGCTCAAATGAATGTCAATGCCCATATTGTTCCAATCATTATCACTGATATTTATACAAAAATTAAGTAAATCAGCATTTGGATGCATACAAAGTGTGATTTCCGTACCATAGACGGTGTAAGTTACAAAGAAGAGTGCTATTACGTATTTTTCTCATCGAAATTGTTGTATTGTGCTTGGCAAGTGTCACAAGGAAGGTAGGTACAAGCAATTTTTTTCCATTTCAATTTAAAACCACAAATTTTTGACCTCTTATCTGGAAACTCTAAACAGGTCGTACATATTCAGTAATCTTGGTGACATACAACGATTTATATTTTATATGTAGTAAGAAACTATCTTAACTGTAACCATTTGTAATATTAACATAAAAGTAAAACAACCGACTGAATATAAGAATCAATTAAAAAACATAGAATAGAAAAAATTAACTCGAGTTCCATGTGAATAACTTCTAGCTTATACTACTAGGAATGTCGCTGGCAGCCTTGGAATATTTCAAGGTTTGCTGACTAACAACAACTATACCTACTTCCAAACTCATTGTTGCCACGCTATTCCACATTGCTCACACGGGTATGTGTGTGCATCGGCACTCCTCGTGTCTATGCGTACATGTGCGTGGCCATAGCCTTCTTCCTTTCTTAGTTTCCCACCTTATTTTAATGCTTCTTATTTGTGTGTGTGTGTGGGAAGGGGGTGCATTTTAAACCTTTTATTATTGAAATTTACATGTACCTAACATTATCGATGATAGAGGAAACGTTTCTTGTACTCTTGACACTATTTTGACTTTCAGAGCGGCCGCTTGATCTTGTAGACTGAAAGATAAGCGGCTGCCTGTTAGATAATCTTCGTCCAGTCAAATAAGTTGTAATCCACAAGGTTTCCTCACTTAACAGTTGTCTTCAGATCGCAGTCAAATTGTCTGCAGTATCTCTCTACCTGAAAAAGGACACGACTGAAACCCACTTCATCAGCGGAGCATTTCCTACACATTCACAGATTGGTGTGTTGCTACATCCTACTTGATGCAGATGCTTCGTGTACTTCGAGTAGGAGCAATGCCACGCTGTTTGAGGGTATTCCTGATGCTTGGGAATATTTTCAAAATTTTGTCTTGCAGTGAGTGCTTCTAGTGTCGTAGTCAGACTGCCATTCATTTAACTTCCAGGCCCATAAAGCTCTTTTATCAGTAATATGTGCAATGTCATCTCTTACACAAGGCCATATCGTCCACACAACAACCTGCACAGCGATGCCCTGTAGCGTACCATGACTTTCATCAGACGTATCCCGAGAATCAGCAGTAATCCCTCGACAGCCAAAGACGAGACTGTACTCGCCGACTGAGAGTTTTGCTTGTTGCGACATGTCTTGATTGCTGTCACATCCAGTTGGCAATATGACGAACAGGCCGATTAGGCACCTTCAGGATTGAGTCTTGTGCTAATACCGAGAAGCCTCGTCTTGCTGATAATCAAATGGCGCAATATGATTTGCATACCGCATTGGAAAACACATCTTGGCACTACTGCTGATGCACTTACAGCTTACTGTGCACTCGACGAGAATTACCGAAGTAAATAATGTCATTCGAATGTTAAAAACTCATCTCTAAAACTAATATCAACATTAGTCATACTTTATAATGATTTCCCAGATTACTTACTTTCCGTGTCATTGATGCTTGAGTGACAAAATTTAACTGCAACTATAAATCAGAACACAAAATGTGCAATGGTTACATCAAGTATCACAATGTTATTTTACTTGTACAGACACTTATCTGTCAGACTGGTGCCTAAAACATCGCTGTGGATCCCCAAATTTCCTGAATGCTGTTTTCATGTGTAATGACATGCGGCTAAACGAACATATGCTATATAGACAGTTGACATTATAAATGGCGCCTAAGATCGATAAGACTACCTAGACCAGGCTTATAAATGCTAGAAACACGTGTTGGTTAATGCACTAGACAAACACACAAAACAGGCATTATAAACTATTAGATGATTGAAATCAATTAGAATTATCCTTTGTAAAAGCGACTAAACATCGTGGAGCTAAGCGTAAAGGGATGCTGATAAGAAGCACCGGCTAGAGCCAAGGGTGGGAGGGGGGGGGGAATACATCTCCTTAGTAAGACCAAAACTAGGATATCTCCCTTAAACACTGTTCGAAATTTTCCCTCTCTATTTAAACCACAGAACTGCCACTCACATATGAGTATGTACTTAGATATGTCCTATATTCATGGAGGATTACTCATAATCACAACTGCAAATTTAATGTATTGATGCAAAATTCCATTAGTTAATTATTTTCTTCATAGCGGCAAACATCCGATTCTTTTGAGTCTAATAGTTAGCTGTAATAGCTAACTGAAGAAACGGCACGAGATACTTTCGATTATTTCACTACCATAGCATAAATTATGCTTTTCAGAAAAACGAACAGGACAATAGCGTTTCAAAATTATAGATTTAGTATCACCACTGAAATCAAAATATTACACTCAATATCAAATAAAGCCTGTCTGTGTGGCTCTCAGAAATTTTCTGCCTTTTCTAAGAATGTTTACGTCAGTTTACACACTCGTGTAACAGTTTTGCATAATCGAGAATGCATATTTCAATTACGATTTTCATTTATCATTAGAATCATCAATGCACTTATATTCAGTTATGATGTCTGTAGAAAGTAGTATTTACAAAAATCATTTTTCATGCAACAAAAGAGCACTCCAGTGCTTCGTGAAATTAAATCCCTATTTAACTTTCACAAGTAAAACAAATTTTCTACTTATTAACCAGTGTACATTATAATACATGTAGTTCACTGTCCTTCAAAGATAATCGGATTATAACATTTCCGTTCGCTTTTGTTTCTGTGAGAAAAAGACTTTCGTCGTTCTCTTTACATTAGTCACACAAACCTGTAGTACAAACTGATTTTTGAAAGTAACAAGTATTGGCTCTTGTGAGCACTCAGGTCCAAAAATAAAGTCTTGTTTAAGAACTTGCGATATCACCAACCATTAAAGCAATGAAATGCCTTGGACAAACATACTGCAACACTTCCAAAATCATGAATTCAACTTATTGTTCTACGATGTTGTGACAGCTCTTCATTTAGGCCACATTAGATATTCTGTTAAGCACGAAAATACTACTCTTCTATGTAGATCATCTTCAGCTGGCCTTTTATCATTGGGTTCAAATGGTAGATCCGCAGCTTGGCTGCTGCGGAAGCTTAATTTTCCTCCTAATTTGCATATTAACATCAAATAAATTTGCATTGATTTGTGCCAATATGAACAAAGGTGTCATAAAGTGATAAGTCTGCATTGAGGAGAACGTCTTGGCACCACACTAGAAAATAAAGAGATATATGAAATTATCATTAATTGTCATAGGTTTTGATCTATGACATGAATAATCTGTTGCGTATTCAATATTCACTCTCTGGGTCATCTGAAACGTAAGTGTAGAAGTAAAATATAATGAGGATAGACAGCTGCTGTGACAACAGCTGTCAGGAGTAAAGAGAAATACTTGTAACATCAAATAAATACATTTCGCTTGAAGTGCCTACAAGCAAACTGAAATGTAGCAGCATTATAGCGAAACATTCCTCTACATATACCGGAATTTATGAAAATAATTAGAGCCATAAAACTACAATGTGTCCCATTTATACTTTAGGCATATCAAATAACCGTTAGCTTCTAAATTGAGAGAATATGATCTCCATAGTTGAAAATTGAGGAAGGAGTTCACTCAAATACGTTTTGTAGATATATGTTGTGCAGAAATTTGAAAGTGGAGTTCATGAATTAACGTTCGCTTTGCAAATGTTCTCAATGTGTAGGAAAATTTTATGGCATAGCTTATTCCCCTAGGGGAACCGTTGAAAGCGATGATTTATCGATGTTCTCTTGTCAAAAATGCTGAGAACGTAGCGCTCCATGTATAGGCTTGTAAGTTCTCTCTGCTTACAATGCTTTCCATTAGAGTTATCTAACCTTCATATTTTGGATATGTGAATCTGTACGAGAGAAAAACACTTTACAGTACAAACAAAGAAGAAGCACAAATTTGTTCACAGTAAAAGTAGCAAAATAACACAGTAGCAAGACAACTTACGTTATTCTCTTAAATTTCGCGTCGCAATCAGAAGGATTCATGCACCAAAACACTATACACATGACCATTATAGCTCAAAATGTTTCCAAAATCTAGATACAAACTTACAACAGCGGTGGTTTGGTTGCAATTTTTTGGTTTCACAATTGTGAAGCCTGGCCCTCTTCTTTTATTTTAATTGCCTATGTAATTCACCTTCAAAGTAAATCTCAATCGTGCTATAATGCTTGTCGAATGTTAAACGCGTCCAAAATGTTTGAAGGGTGCTCACATTTCAATCAGAGGACCTTATTGGAATGTTATTTCATCACCTAAGTCTTTTCAGTGTTCTTTCACCGCCAGTTTAAGGGAGAAGAACATAACAAACAACTAGGAAATTATAATCGATGGTACTCATTGCCAATTATTGATTTTTGTTACAAATTATTGGCCCTAGTCTGTTTAAGTTCAAAATTAACTGCTGTAGCCTAGTATTTGTGTATCAGAACTTCGTTGCCAAGGCCCTCTAAAATGTTAACATACTCTATTTACTAGAATCATCTACTAAATGGCAGCAACGTCTAATAAAAATATACAATGTAAAACCACAAACATACAAAAAGAGAGACACAACATATCTGAATGCCATTTTGAAAGAAGGGAGGGGAGAATGTGTTTCTTATTACGATGTATCGCTTAAACTAGATAACCTCTTCGACATCTAGACAGAAAACATGGAAAGACAGCAAGAAAAAAGAACCTCAATTCTCCAAACAAAAACCTTTGGTAAAGCGATTTATCATTTATTGAACACAAAAACATATGTAGGTTGTTTGCCATATATGAAAGTATAATTACAGGTAGCGAGAATCCAAACCTTGGATCAAAAGAAAATTGTGAATTTTTGAACACAAAACATACATTGCTTGCACAATGGACCTTCAAGTTAAATATTTTAAATTGTAATGTGTCCATATAACTTATTAAAATACACATAGCTGCTTCCTGAATCCACTTTAGTAAATTCCAGGTTTTCAAATGAACACAGTTATTAAATTCATTTAAATACATAAAAATTGGTTGAAAATCATACACATTTGCACTCTGCACATGTAACATACAACCTATAGTGTATTGAGGGTTGCCAAATTAAACATTGACAACATTTTCATTTATAAAAAAAAAAAAATTATCCTTCTCATTATGATGCTGTGCATTCCAAGACGTGTAGATGGACCCCTTTTTCCGAGGATTAAATGCTGCTTTTGTTTGCTTTTGCTAGTTCACAGTGCAGTTTAGGAGACAAATAAGTTGCAGTAGCGCCAATGTGTGTGACTGCAACGTGATTTAGTTGAATTTAACATATGGTGCAAAGATCGATCTACAGCTGGATGCCAACCCATAATTGAATTAAGTTCCATCAATAATTTAGCTAGGAGTACTTCAGTAAGTTATATGGAAAAGTAAAATGTTTAAATATTTAACCTGAAAGTAACTAATGCTTTCTAAATGGGTACAGCAGTCAAAATGCAGTCATCAACATTAGCTGCTTAACATAAAAGTTTGTATCAGTAAAGCCAAAATGCAAGATGCTTATGTTCTAATAAGTAATACAAACTTAAAAATGTTTCTTTTTTCTCTACATCTTACAATTTTATTCTGATGAAAGGTCTTAATTTTTGAGATCCTTATTTATTCATCTGTATCACAGTAAGAAACTTACATTTGTTCTACTTACTTGATAAAAGATAAATAATATTACCAAAGTATTTGCTATCGCAATAAGTACCATGGCACTTTTTTGTACATGTTGCATCTCTGTCGCTGTCTTTGTTCATGTTGTGTAAACTTTTGAGACGCTGTTCCTTCCTTCTGTCCTTCCTTTCTTATTTCCTAAAATGGTATTTGGCTATATTCTTTGTGTGTGTGTGTGTGTGTGTGTATGTGTGTGTGCTACTTTTTACATGATACATTTTTATTAGATGTTGCTGTTATTTAGTAGCTCATCATAAGGAATGTAGTCTGTAAACGTTTCACAGTGCTTTGGCACTACAGCTGTAATTGGTAAACTTTACAACAATTTGTTTTCCAATTAATCTCCACTATGCCCAACCATCTATATTAAAATCAATAATTACAAATCAATACCACCGACTAAACTTTTCTGTTGTTACTTTACGTTCTTCCTGAGACATTCTGTTACTTTTCCCCAGACCCTTTATGTATTTTAGACACAGAGATAGCATTATAACAGCTGATATAGAAATTTAGACTTAATCTGAGTGCCTTACACCAGGAGCAGACCCTATTAATTACAATTTTCCTGTAAATATATGTGCTCGTCAGGCATTTTCACCAATGTGTGCTTTTGCAGTTCCAAGCCTCATAAGTTTAGTTGCAGCAATAATTGCAAATCAGTACGATGAACAAAATTTTTATGTTGATACTTTACACTGTTCCTTCAACTGGTGGTGAAACATTACTGAAAAACGTAGATGATGACAGAATGTTCCTTTATTGTTATTTTAGGCCTAACTACTTATGTTAACTGTCTGTTAACATGTTAATCTCTTAGCTGCAAATGTTTGGCATGAGGAGAGGCTCTTGCAGTCATCTGGGGATTTAAAAAATTTCATTATTATCTATATGGGTCAAAGACTGTCGTATGTTGCGGTCATAAATCATTAACGTTTTTACAAATGTGTAAACTGTTACACCCCAGACTGGCTAGATGGACTCTCGCTCTGCAACAATACTAATTTAAGATCGTTCATGTCTCAGGACAGCAAATCATTATTGCTGACGCTTTATCAAGGTCACCACAGGGTTTGACTAAAGAGATTGAAGTAAATAATAACTCAGAATTCCCTGTATTGCTGCTGCAGGAAAATCCATATAGGACGTACTACGTCAATTTGTGTGCGCATATGGCACAGTTACAGAAAAGAGATGCTCAATGGGGAAGTGTCATTCAAAGGTTACAACAGCACCCTTCGGAACAGATGGCAAATTATTACAAGCTGGTAAATGGCGTATTGTTTTTCCGCTGTGGAAGCCCAAAGAAAGTCCGTTGGTGTGTATGTATACCTGAGGCGCAAATAGAGAAATTCGAATGGTTCACCCATTTAACCTGGGGACATTTCGGTGCGACAAAATGTGCAGACAAGATAAGTGTGTACTGTTATTTTCCCAACATAAAGGGCAGAATGCTTGAGGTCTTAAAGAAATGCATAATCTGTCAAAAAGCAAAGCCGGATTCAATATGGAGTAAGGACCCATTATGCTCTATATTAGTCCGAGAACCAAAAGAATTAATTTCGTGTGATCTGTGTGGACCGTTACCTACTTCAAGAGGAGGTGTTAGATGTGTGTACGAAATACGTAAAGCTATACCCGATAAAGGCGGCTACAGCCAAAGTAATTGTAATAAGATTGACAAGGGATTACCTTCCACTTGTTGGTATACCTAAGGCGATAATAACAGACAATGCTAAGATATTCACAGGACTCCGATGGAAACAGGCTTTGTCTCAAGTCGGTGTGAAACACATACTAACATCATTTTACCTCCCACAAAGCAATTTGGTTGAGAGAATTTTTAGGGAGTTCAATCGCTTTATGAGGACCTATTGCCATAATAAGCAGACTGCGTGGGCAAATTATGTGGAAGAATTTGAGCAGATATACAACAACATGTCCCACTCCTCCACTGGTTATACACCTCATGAATTGATGTTCGAGGCAAAAGAAGAAAACTTCTGGACTGAACATATGCCCAAAACTCAGGAAACTGAGATGCCTTGGGAAGAAAAAATAAGACAATCCATCATAAATGTAGCGCAAAAGGCTGATCAGAGAAAACAACAATATGACAAATTGATCAAGAGGGGACAGGCGCACCAC
This sequence comes from Schistocerca serialis cubense, assembly GCF_023864345.2. Classification (NCBI taxonomy): domain Eukaryota; kingdom Metazoa; phylum Arthropoda; class Insecta; order Orthoptera; family Acrididae; genus Schistocerca; species Schistocerca serialis. The sequence goes on along the minus strand of NC_064643.1, from coordinate 734,907,580 downwards.
GTCGGAGGGAAGGTACTAGTAAAAAGACATATCAAATCATCCTTAATAAAGAAGAGTATAAAGAAATGGGAGTCATAATATACTGGCCTATTCTGGTATGATTTTTAGTAATTTAATTGAAAGCTTTGTTGCTTTGGTAATAATAAAATTGTTCTTTTTGTCGTGACAGAATAAATTACTATTAATCACACCAGATTTGAAGGAGAACAGCAGCAACATGTGCAGTTGATCCAGCTTTAAGAAATTCTATTACCCTTTAGCGGAAAATTCGTGCGGTACTCTCCGACGTTAGAAAAGTCGTGGTGTTCCGTTCGGAGCAGGAGGCGGCTGTGTTTTCTCATTTGCGATATCGAAAATTACTAAAAAATGAACCGAAATTTTTTTTCGGAGGAAGATCGCGCGGAGAAAACAGACAGAAGTTACATGAAAGAAACCTAAGGGACCAACTAATTGGATTTGTACGAACATATAAACGGAACTGAAAGAACTTGGAATAAATACTATAACGATGTCGTCACGACAGCTTCCTGTTCCGACAGAACACACGCTGGATCATAAACTGCATAAATCTTTTAAACAGAAAAGATTATCACAAGTATAATTAAGGTTGAGAGATTTTCTTTGAAATTAAATAAACTTCAAGGCTTCAAGTATTATATTATGAAACGGAAACTTACATTAACATGGCCACCCATTGTGGCGGTGGAGCGAATTTTCATGATATACATTCTCGCTTGTTTGTGGCTACATATATTTTTAATCAGTTAAACTCTTAAAGTTACAATAAAATGATTATGTCAGTATGGAGCACAATACTTTTGCGTCCGACTCGCAACACATTCACAGAAGAACAGCTAGAGAGCGGCGCGGCTCCCTGCAGAAGTAAAAACTGGCAATTGTTATTTTGAAACATAGGTGCATCGTTTTTTCTTTACTGATCGATAGCAGCGTATAACAGTTTATAGCTATCGTGATATTCTGCGCTTTTCAGGAGCGCGGCAAAGATATCTGGTTACAACATTCATTGGTATATGTTAAAAGTTCGCACATACTGACGCGAATACAGAAAAAAAAACTTTTACACGTTAAAATCGCAGTGATAAAGGCTGTAATGTCACACTATACATCATTCTAGAAATTCCGAACCCTCGGGCTTATCTGTTAGCATACCAGGGATCTAACAAAATTAAAGGGTTAGTTTCCCATAACGACTTGAAAAAATTTAACAAAGATTAGAATATAGGGATGAATGGTGTTGCGAGTGACAGAGATGAACGCTCGTAAAAACATAACAATAAACTGTGTGTGTTTACTGTTAGGAAGAATTAAACTGAAATAATTAATTAGTGACACAGATTGTAGAAATAGTGAATAACTATAACTATCGAGTGCTGCAAAGAAGATAGTGGAGATAGGCTTCACCTGTGTCTCGGTAAACATAGAACTTTAGCATTGCTAATGTCGTCAAGAATTATAAAGGATCTGAATGACCTACAGAAAGAAAGAAATATTTCCCGAAAATGACGATGCATAATCAAAAGAGGTTCCCAGTGAATGTTCATATATAATTTCAAGTGCACGCTTGGATGTGTAAACGTGTGAAGTGAAGTGATGCGTTTAGGCAGTGAATCATGAGTGACGGTTAACGCCGCAAAGATAATTTCCAGTGCAAAACAACTGACGTCGGCGCGAGAGTTGAAATCGATATAGACGACACAGATATGATTTGTAAGAGACTCGCATCAAACGCGAGGGGAAACGGATTGATGTTCTACTTAAAAAAAAAAGTGTCATAATTAGAGGTTAAGAGTTCTTGATTTATTGTTGAATGTCAAAAGAAGTTAATATTCATAGATTTAGTAGTTATTTAATGGGTCTTGTTCACTTTGGAATTTTGTTTGAAAATCCATTTCCATATATATGCATGTATGAATGCCGGATGAATCAGAGAATAAATGAAAGAAGTGAATCCACATTCCTCGCCAATGATAACTTTTACATTACAGCAATGAAGCGGAGAAATATATGTATATAGGATAGAATTTTTGTGAGTATAGATAAATGGTATGACTTTTCAAAGAAATGATGGTTTATGTCTTTGTATAAAATAAACCACACTTTCCATTATTCGATGATTTGAATCCAAAATCTACTGCAAGTCGCATGAATCCTTTAAATTACGAAGAGTAAATCATTGACAGAAAATGTGTCAGAATTTTTGGACTTATAAACACAAGTAGTGATTAAGTGATATGCGAAAATTCAAGCTAGAGTAAATATTATCATGTTTTCGGCAACAGCATTAGTCAATGGATAAATGGAAACCTTAAGTCAATGGCTAGATTCCTTGCAGTACATCATCAGAAAAAGGATTTTGTTTTCAAAAAGGAGAATCTTAGACGGTGCAACTTAACCAGTACTTTTACAGGAAGAGTTTCCCTTTCCGTCATTGCTAACTTATTTGGAATGGATGTGCGTGTAAAATCTGGTATCCCTGTCCCTTCTACTCTTCCCATTGTGGGCCGCGTAGAAGACCGACTACAAATTTGGACGTCGCGGACATGCAAGATCCGGGGGAGTTTCAGCACAGCAAGATATTGTCCTGGGAACAAGATTTAAAAAAATAAATAAATAAATAAATAAAAACCTTCAGTTATCGATTGTAAATTAATTTTAGCCAGAGGCACAAATCACTATTCTCCAAATCGTTATTTACACCTATCCCTATCTTCCCTTTAGAGATCAATCTCAAAATTATGTTTTCTCTTCTGTAGGTTTTCCTATCTTCTATGTACCGTAGGCTGGGGGTCTAGGCTTAAGAGGTTTTCCAAGGTTTCCCTGCTTAAGAAAGTTCCCGAATGGGTAGACCCTGATAACAGTTTCGTGAAAGATCATCTTCCTTGGTTGTGCACAGCAGACATAACACCTTGATGCACGTAAAAGCAATATAGCCGCGGTACCTGTCTCTTCATTTCTTCGGTTTTCAATGTTTCTTTTCTTCGTCTGTCTTATACATAATTTTTTTTTTTCAGTCAAAGGACTGACACTCATCACTTCCGGGTTACCGACACTAATACATAGCTCGTGAAATGTGTTCGGTAAATCAAAATTAGGCTCACAAACTTCGCTCGCTGCGAGGGGCATTGTAATGTCCCCACAGCACATACCCTCTACCACGCATCAATTAATCATTTTCAATCAAGCCATCCACATTCATTCACTTTGGAAAAGTTATCTGATCTGATTTTCTCGTAATATATGCGACAACAGCTCGTCGACGCCAAAGTATTTTCTAGTGCATTTATTATTTGAAATAACAGAGATGCATGTATGCATTCTCCATGGTTGGAGTGGTAACTAGGACAGCTTCTGGAGTTTCTGTTGAGGGATTGACGTTTTTCTGAGAGGTACATATTCTGCTTTTCTTCTCGCTAAAGCGAACTAATTAACATTTGTGCCGCTAGCGGTTTGTTTTGAAGAGAAAGAGATTGTAAAAGGAAAATAATTAAGGCGTGGAATCACCGGAGATTTGGACATGTAATGGAGATAGATTTAATACACGATATCCTCCATAAATGAGGTTTGTGACTTTTTTGTTCCAGAGTGAATGAACGAATGAGTTTTTTCTGAATCATTTGATGATCACGTTGGCCCTGTAATTAGTGGGGAAGTTTCAGCTATGTCGAAGAGAGCCTGCAATCACTGAGTCTGTGTTAAATCGTCTAAAAAGGCTTCGTACTCATCTGGAATTAGCAATCTTTCGTAAAAGGAACAAATTGTCCAAACGATTGATTATCCCGACTGACTGCAGTGTTTAACAGTAATAATAAATGTAAAGATCTCTTACAGCAAGCAAGCCGCTGATTACCAAGTCGAAGGACTCCACCAAAGATTCTATTTGGCTGATTCTTTTTATCACTATATCACGTAATGAAATCTTATATTAAAAACTGTACATAGATAAAGGAGAGAAAGAGAGAGAGCGAATGAAAATAGAGATAATACTAATAACCCTCCATTAGTCTAATTTTTCGCCTGTTTTATCACAGATCAGCCAAGAACTGGGAGGGCCTTACTTTACTGTATAGACTTACGTGTGAAGGTGAAGGGATCTTAAAGATAACAGATACACGTCTATACAGGCAAGACATTACACAGAGATAGCGGCCAGCTGCATTGATCATCTATTCTTAGATTAGAGACGGCAACTTGCTATCCGAACATTAAAATGTTAAAACCTGTAGTTTGAGAGTCCACAAAGATATTTGAGTAACCAGTTTGGTGTATACGTGTAAGTATGTACAAAATAACGTCGTGGAATTTGATATCAACATGGAATCTTTTGTGCTGCTGATGTATTTTTGCAGATGTTTTAAACATTACATTAATTTTGTGACGCTTGACAAGCATTATAGATGTGGAAAATGTTTTTTTGGTGCTTAGATGTGCCTACACTAAGTTAGACTAATGGAACTATATGGCTTTACAAGTGCAGAAATCTGGTGGTGACCACAAGCACATGGATCATAAAGTGGCAGCTGATTTTATTTTGCATTTCGAAGTTTTGTAGAGTACTAAATTGAGTAAAACTTATCTTTAGAAACTATGTATCACTAATGCGTTAATTACATTGCATAAGTTAACCTGAGTTGCTATTCATTTATGGAGAACTTGTTTTACATTCTTTTTCATATTCCATACGAGGTTTACCTGCGTGTTTGGCATGTTACTTATTTACCCACATGTGTTTGGCTATGAGAATATCACTTAAGTGTTGACCAGCATAAGTTAGACATGAATTTGACAAATGTGTGTGCATATGTATTTTAAAGCAACATAGTGACCCTTGATATATGCATTTAGCCTTTTTGTGTTGCTGACTTACTGTTTCAGATATCTTACTTGTCAGCTTAACATTATGGCTCTTAGTAAGCATCACAGATGTGACACATTTGGAGGCCACTATATTGTTTAACCGACACTTATATCAGATTTCGAGATAAAGTTCTAAAAAAAATAACATTGTTTACTTCGATATGTCTCGTCGACATGTGAAACTGGGGCGGTGAATTAGATCAGCAATAGAGCCAATGTGTCTTTTGCAATGTGGTATGTATGTCATATTACACTGACTGGATGTCAGCAAGGCAAGACGTCGAAACAAGCAAAACGCTCAGCAAGTTCACTGTAGCTGCTATCTAATAAGCAATGCGGCCCTTGGATGCCACATCAAGACAAGACCTGTCAGCGTAGTCAGACAGTATAGGGTTGTTTATGAATACTTGACTGCTCCATGAGACTTGAAAAGCCCCTTAAAACAATTTAGATGTGGAAAATAATTATACTTAATCTTTGATTTGATTTACACTATCTGTATTACAGAAAATGAACCTTCAACATACTTCTTTACACAACCTTAACGTAAATACTTTTGAATACCACTTTCAAACTGATGGAGCACAGCAGTCAGTGGTCTTTTCCTGTCAGGTTTTATTAAGCAAATCTAGATTTCGGCTAGTTGCTAGCCGTTGTCAATGCACTATTTCATAGTTTCAGTGCATGTCCTAGTACATCAGTTCCCTTGTTTGGGCTTCTGTCACAGTTCGTTTCGAAAGTCAATCATATTCTCCGAGTGCATCCTCAATTCTAATGGAAAGTAATTTGAATTTTCATTATGGTACAAAAATTCAGAGCAATAGGATACATATGAGCACGCTGTAAAATCCATTGAAATACTGCAAATTACAGCCTTTAAGTAATCTTATAGATAAATACTTTTAATAATGGTAAAAAAAGTTTTGAAAAAGTTCGGCTTTGGTAAAATATAGCCAAGATGGCTACATGGTGATTTCCTGTTACATTTCAATCGTCTTTGAAGCACTAACCTGTGGTTGAATGTCTTGTTTTAATAGCATGGTGGTGTTGGCTGGAAAAGTTGAGGAGAGAATTGTGGCAAGGAGCGGGAGGCGGTGATGTTGATAGAGTCACAGAAAAAAGTGTCGTGGCTTTCTCAAACTTCTCAAAACTGGATCAGTATCAGCGAGAATGCTATATGTAAAATGTGCGTCGTGGTCACCATAGATTATGTTAGTGGTAATGCTGAAGAAACTGTGAGTTGACAGACCATGGCATGTAGCAACTAAGTGGTGGAACCTGTGGGCTGAAGACAGATTTCAAGATGTTTTAGTGTATTCAAGTTGGTACTGAATTAGCCACAGTTATTAACAATGTTCTCACTGTGCAGAAAGTTACCAGGATTTTTCAAGTGCGTTTTAGCATCCAGGCGTGGAATTCACTTTGCCCGTGTGAACGTACCTTAGGCGAGTGTTGCAATCTATTAGGCGTACACGAAGAGGTTAGGAAAAGGCGGCCAAAATGAGTTTGGGAATAAATGCTTGGCTCGTTGTTTAATGAATGAGGTGGACGAGGTGGGATGTAACAGTAGCTCCAATTTTTAGTCCAGTACAGTGTTCTTTTGAGTACCAGTCTTCCTCATGACTGTAGGGCGTTACCCTGTTTTATTTATTGAAGATTTTACTAAATAAGTGCTAGAAATCAGTTGTGTGCAATGAAGTGTCTTTCTGCAGTGTTCGTTTTCCAGTCTAGTCGTTGGACCTGCAAGGAACGTGATTGGATTCCTACAGAGTAATTGCCACTGAGGGAAGAGTAGTGCCAATTTTAACCCTTTCTAGCGTGTCAAAGAGAGGCTGGCGATCGACTAACTTAATTGCGTATCAGTGCTGAAGATTAATTGGGGTCTACAAATGAACGATTATGAATTAATACACGCAGAAAAGTGTGTAATTTTCCTCGTGCGCTATTCGTCATCAAGAGCACGTCGTTTGTGCTTGTGGCTGCGGATAGAATTTTGCGGCGGGCTTCAGAAGCTCCGAGGACTATACGTAAAGAATGTTTCAATGTGGTTCTAATTGTAGCCTTTCAACACAAGGAAGCGAAAATCAATTTAAATACTACACAGGTACCTGAATTAAAATTGAATGGGACAGATATTAGGCTAGAATACATTCAAAGGTTTGAAAAATGGATGTATTCTATGTAGACTAATAGGAGGCCACAATTAACTCTTTCCTTAACGCTATGATATTGATGACGTAATGCTTGGCTTCCGAAAGGCTTTCCATACATTTCCTCACAGTTACTTCGTGAACGAAGTACGAGACTTCGAAATACCTGGCTAGTTATCAGGCTGTCCAAGTACAAAGAATCAGTTATTCTAATATTGGGCCGTACGCAGTGCCAAAGTTGTTGTGTCTGCCCTCTATTAGGCATAGTTCCACAGTTGGTAAGGTTCTCCATATAGAAATCACAAAGTTACGAATACATTAACACCATCTGAAGGTCGAGGCTTCGTGCATGGGATGCCTTCATTGTGATTGATGAATATAATATATTACATATGAATGAGCTGACCACCTTGTTCCGTTACACTACTGGCGGTAAATCGTTGGAAGAAGTAGCAATTGTACTACATCTGGGAATATCAGTCCGTAATGACCTCAAGTTTAACGACCTCTTTACATCACCTGCAGGTAATGTGGAAGCCAGAGCGAGATTCATAGAAGGAATTCCAAGGAAATGTCCTCATTCCTATAAAGCTGTTAGACGATTCATAGAGATGGTCCCCTTTCTGCAATAGTTTGTGGATGAAATGAACAGAGAATGTAGACATGATAGAACGATGAGCCACACTTGTCAACGGTTCGTTTACTGAGAGTTACAAGGAGAGTCAAGCAAATTAATTAACAGGGGACGATATGTTGTCAACAGAATTATCCTACACTCTACATCGTAAGTACACATGCTGATACAGATATCGTGTTCTTTCTGTCGATTGCAGGCACTAGTTTCAAATCTGTGAAATTGAAGAACAACCGCTGCTTTGGATGATATTGGATTTACTGAGTAATCATGATTTTCCTCGGAGCTACTATGCTTTATAGAAGAAGTAGGATCTTCAGTAAAATACACGAAGTGTCATTTCATAACTGTAATAAGTCATTCATGCATTGGCATACTCCGCCTCCTTGAGGGACAACTGGCGTTAATTTATATCACGTTGCATGTTCGACGTCCAGTATTGTACGAAGTGTGTGAGAAATGTGAAGAGACTGTCGACACTGCGAGCGATGTGGCAACGCTGTGTTTTTCTACTTGTGTGGACCGGCGTGTTTCTCCCTACCAGCTACTCAGTCCGAGCTTCAGCTTTGTACAACCACCACGTGATTTTTGAGTGCGCCATCAGTGACGTTATGTGTTACGAATATGGCACAGCTGTATTTGGAGCAACGGTATGTCAACAAGTTTTATATAAAACTTCAGGAATTCGCGAGTGTGAGATTTTAAAAGTTAATACAGACCTGTGGAAATCACTGCTTATGAAGGACGCAAGATTTTCTCTGGCACAAATCATTTCCAGAAGGTCAAGAACACGATAAACACGAACTTCGCTTATGGGGACTTTCAGCTTCAAAATCCGACCATCACGTTAAACGTCATCGTGCTCTTATGAGATCAGACCGACTATTATCAATAAGGATGATGAGTGACCTACGAAACTTTTACAAGTTCACCGTACTTCTGACCGAAGGTTTGTACATATCGATAAAGCTCACAACTCAGCAGAAGGACAGTCGACGAAATTTGTGCGTGGATTCTCTTGAGAGGATGGCCAGTGCCCTTGAACGGTTCAGTCATGTAATAGCAGGAGGTGAAACCTGAGATTTTCAGCACGATTCTGAGACGAGACGGCGAAGTGACGAGTGGTATACTGACACACACCTCGATTGAAAAAAAAAAGCTTGAGCGAGTAAATCAAAGACCGAAACAATGGTGACCGGCTTTTTTGACAATAAGTGTACAGTGCATTAAGAAACTGTTGCTCCAGGACAAAATGTCAACGAAGTGTTTAAGACGATGTCCTAGAAAAGCTCAAAGAAAATGTGAATCGAATGATACTGGCCATAGTAGACAAGTCAGCCAGACCCGCTGGCCGTGTGGTTCTAGGCACTTCAGTCCGGAACCGAGTGACTGCTACGGTCGCAGGTTCAAATCCTGCCTCGGGTATGGATGTGAGTGATATCCTTAGTTACGTTTAAGTAGTTCTAAGTTCTAGGGGACTGAATACCTCAGATGTTCAGTTCCATAGTGCTCAGAGCCAATTTTCAAGACAAGTCAATTCTGCATCATGACAACGCCACGTGTCGCACGTCGACTTCCATCACGGAATTTTCACCTCGAAAGGCGTTCCTGTGGTTCCACAACCCTTGTTCCATCACTTGACCTGAGTCTTTCTGACTTGGTTCTTTCGCCGGTCGCAGTGGCCGAACGGTTCTAGGCGCTTCAGTCTGGAACCCCCCCGTTGCAAGGGTCGCAGGACCAAAAAAAAAAAATTGTATATGACCCGTCTCTCCCTATAGCTTACCCCTATTTTTTTTAAGAATCTCGAACAGCTTGCACCATTTTATATTGTCGAACGCTTTTTCCAGGTCGACAAATCCCATGAAAGTGTCTTGATTTTTCTTTAGCCTTGCTTCCATTATTAGCTGTAACGTCAGAATTGCCTCTCTCGTCCCTTTACTTTTCCTAAAGCCAAACTGATCGTCACCTAGCCCATTCTCAATTTTCTTTTCCATTCTTCTGTATATTATTCTTGTAAGCAGCCTCGATGCATGAGATGTTAAGCTGATTGTGCGATAATTCTCGCACTTGTCAGCTCTTGCCGTCTTCGGAATTGTGTGGATGATGCTTTTCCGAAAGTCAGATGGTATATCGCGAGACTCATACATTCTACACACCAACGTGAATAATCGTTTTGTTCCCACTTCCCCCAATGATCTTAGAAATTCTGATGGAATGTTATCCATCCCTTCTGCCTTATTTGACCGTAAGTCCTCCAAAGCTCTTTTAAATTCCGATTCTAATACTGGATCCCCCATCTCTTCTAAATCGACTCCTGTTTCTTCTTCTATCACATCAGACAAATCTTCACCCTCATAGAGGCTTTCAATGTATTCTTTCCACCTATCTGCTCTCTCCTCTGCATTTAACAGTGGAATTCTCGATGCACTCTTAATGTTACCACCGTTGCTTTTAATGTCACCAAAGGTTGTTTTGACTTTCCTGTATGCTGAGTCTGTCCTTCCGACAATCATAACATTACCGATGTCTTCACATTTTTCCTGCAGCCATTTCGCCTTAGCTTCCCTGCACTTCCTATTTATTTCAATCCTCAGCGACTTGTATTTCTGTATTCCTGATTTTCCCGGAACATGTTTGTACATCCTCCTTTCATCAATCAACTGAAGTGTTTCTTCTGTTACCCATGGTTTCTTCGCAGCTACCTTCTTTGTACCTAAGTTTTTCTTCCCAACTTCTGTGATGGCCCTTTTTAGAGACGTCCATTCCTCTTCAACTGTACTGCCTACTGCGCTATTCCTTATAGCTGTATCTATAGCGTTAGAGAACTTCAAACGTATCGCGTCATTCCTTAGTACTTCCGTATCCCACTTCTTTGCGTATTGATTCTTCCTGACTAATGTCTTGAACTTCAGCCTACTCTTCATCACTACTATATTGTGATCTGAGTCTATATCTGCTCCTGGGTACGCCTTACAATCCAGTATCTGATTTCGTAATCTCTGTCTGACCATGATGTAATCTAATTGAAATCTTCCCGTATCTCACGGCCTTTTCCAAGTATACCTCCTCCTCTTGTGATTCTTGAACAGGGTATTCGCTATTACTAGATGAAACTTGTTACCGAACTCAATTAGTCTTTTTCATTCCTTGTCCCATGCCCATATTCTCCTGTACCCTTTTATTCTACTCCTTCCACTACAACTGCATTCCAGTCGCCCATGACTGTCAGATTTTCGTCCCCCTTTACATATTGCATTACCCTTTCAATATCCTCATACTCTTTCTCTATCTGTTCATCTTCAGCTTGCGACGTCGGCATGTATACCTGAACTATCGTTGTCGGTGTTGGTCAGCTGTCGATTCTGATTAGAACAACGCGGTCACAGAACTGTTCACAGTAACTCACCCTCTGCCCTACCTTCCTATTCATAACGAATCATACACCTGTTATACCATTTTCTGCTGCTGTTGATATTACCCGATACTCATCTGACCAGAAAGGCTTGTCTTCCTTCCACTTCACTGACCTCTAACATATATAGATTTCCCTTTTCACATTTTCTAGTTTCCTTACCACGTTCAAGCTTCTGACATTCCGCGCCCCGACTCATAGAACGTTATCCATTCGTTGATTATTCAATCTTTTTCTCATGGTAACCTCCCCCTTGGCAGTACCCTCCCGGAGATCCGAATGGGGGACTATTCCGGAAACTTTTGCCAATGGAGAGATCATCATGACACTTCTTCAATTACAGGCCACATGTCCTGTGGATACACGTTACGTGTCTTTAATGCAGTGGTTTCCATTGCCTTCTGCATCCTCATGTCGTTGATCATTGCCGATTCATCCGCCTTTAGGGGCAATTTCCCACCCCTAGGACATGAGAGTGCCCTGAACCTCTTTCCGCTACTCCGCCCTCTTTGATAAGGCCGTTGGCAGAATGAGGCTGACTTCTTACGCCGGAAGTCTTCGGCCGCCAATGCTGATTATTTATCAAAAGTTACACAGTGGCGGGGATCGAACCCGTGACCGAAGACGTTTTGATTATGAATCAAAGACGCTACCCCTAGACCACGAGTACGCTACTATAACTCACTGATATTTACGATGCTGTGATTATTTGCTGTAGGTTTGCAGTAATTTGTTACAAATTTTGCCAAGTATCCCTCAGTATTCCAAATACAAACTTTTCAAGAAGACGCGCAAAACTATGAGGCTTTAAAGGTTCTGCAACAGCCAAGATGTGTTATTTAAACTAACAAACTGTTCCTACGTAATAAGTCTATGAGAATTTCACCCTGCGTTATTAATGTGTGACGTTAATGTATTTTAAAAATAACATATGGAACCCTCTGATTAACATTTACAATATATTAATGTGCGACATGAGCGAGTATTAGAAACAATAGTACTTTCTGTAGCGACTACAATGATCACGATCTCCCATTGCTGTTTACAGTTAATGAGTGGGACCATAGTGTGTTCAAAGGAATGACATTTTCTGTGAGTACCCCAGTTTATGACCACCTCCAACTGCTCTTTACAATTCATTAACATTCTGATAAAAGTAAAGGAATTTTCTTATGCAGTCCCTTGTATGAGCACCTCCCATTTCTACTGACAATTTTTCCGGTAATTTATTATAATTTTGCCAGTTTTCCCCAAATACACACTTTTCCAGTAGAGACATGTAAAAACAAGGCTTCAAATGCTATACAATTATCACAGTGCGATATTTCAACAAATAAACAGATATTCCACATTAAAAATAAGCCAAGTGCAATAAGTGCACAAATACACTCGTACCCCACATCACTCAGTTAGCACAGTATGAGAAGTACATACGGCGTCTACAAGGAGCTCGTCTCTGCGTTAGTAGTGCATTACTAGTAAACGACGTCACAGCCAGAGTGCCTTAGTGGAGTATGACACTATAGGTTTATTACTTACAGTTAATAATGACAGACAATTTCGATTTTGTACACTCACAACACGGCGCTAAATTTACACTGTAAACAATTATCACCACCACTCACTGAAATGGTTCTAATGGCTCTGAGCACTATGGGACTTAACTGCTGAAGTCATCAGTCCCCTATAGCTTAGAACTACTTCAACCTAACTAGCCTAAGGACATCACACACATCCATCACCAAGGCAGGATTCGAAACTGCGACCGTAGCGGTCGCGCGGTTCCTGACTGTAGCGCCTAGAACCGCTCGGCCACCACGGCCGGCACCACCACTGGCACTGAATACCGGATAGTTGAGTAGAATCAGTTTATGTAAGGCAAACTAGAAACGTGATGTGAAGAGGCATGTGTGATCGTCTCCCATAGTCACGCGCAAGTCCCCAAATTGCACACAAAGGCTATACTGCCACGATACCTGCGGCTGCCAGACATCTATGGCCCTCATGTTCATACACTGATGGAGAAAAATCGCAGCTCCAAGATATAGTTAATGCAGAGTAATAAAATTTCGAGAAAACATTTTGCAAATCACTTTGCAAATCACAGGTTAATTTAGGCCTAGGAAAAGACAATGCAAGAGCGAAACGATGGTATATTAACAATCGGTTAACTGCCAGAATTTTAAATGAAAAGATGGAAATGTGCAAGAATTTCGTTGTACAGGTGTCAGTTGACAGTTCGTGGGACGGAGTTCCACGCCTGCTGCACTTGGCGAGTCAGTACAAGGTCGGTAATTGGTTGTTGTGGATGATGCTGCATTTGTCGTCCGATGATGCCACATACGTGCTCGACTGGAGGTAGATCTGGTGACTGAACTGTCCATGGATTACAACAGTGATATTTGGGCGACCGTTATCTTGTTAGAAAAGCTCCCCTGGAATGTTGTTCATGAATGGCAACATAACAGATTGAATCACCAGACTGACGTACAAATTGAGTCTGTGGGATAACCGCGAAAGTTCTCCTGCAGTCACTCAAAGTCGGACCTTAGACCGTAACTCCAGATGTACCTCCAGTGCGTCTAGGCTGTGACAGGTTGGACGCAGGCGCTCACCTGGTCTCCACGAAAGCAGCACATAACGATCACTGGCACGGAGGCAGAACCGACTTTCATCAGAAGACACATCATACCTCAAGCATTCCCTTCGAAACGCTCATGTTTTACACCACCGAAGTCGCAAATAGCGTTGTCTACGGGTCGGTGGAACGCACACCACAGGGCGTCTGGCTGGGAGCCGTCCTTGATGTAACTAATTTTCGACAATTCGTTGTGTTGCTGCGGTGCCAACTGCTGCTCGAATTGCTGCTTCAGACGCAGTATGATGCGCTACAGTCTTACAACAAACACTACGGTCTTCCTCCTCGGTGGTGCAATGTGACCGTCCGAAGCCCAGTGCACCTGTGACGATATCCTCCCGTGACCACCGCTGTCAGCATTCATGAACATAGCTACGCTACTGGCCATTACAAGTGCTACACCAAGAAGAAATGCAGATGATAAAAGAGTGTTTATTCGACAAGTATATTATACTAGAACTAACATGTGATTACATTTTCACTCAATTTGGGTGCATAGATCCTGAGAAATCACAACCCAGAACAACCACCTCTGGCCGTAATAACGGCCTTGATACGCCTGGCAATTGAGTCAAGCAGAGCTTAGATGCCATGTACAGGTACAGCTGCCCATGCAACTTCAACACGATACCACAGTTCATCAAGAAGAGTGACTGGCGTATTGTGACGAGCCAGTTGTTCGGCCACCATTCACCAGACGTTTTCAATTGGTGAGAGATCTGGAGAATGTGCTGGCCAGGGCAGCAGTCGAACATTTTGTGAATCCAGAAAGTCCCGTACAGGACCTGCAACATACGGTCGTGCATTATCCTGCTGAAATGTAGGATTTCGCAGGGATCGACTGAAGGGTAGTGTCACGGGTTGTAACACGTCTGAAAAGTAACGTCCACTGTTGAAAGTGCCGTCAATATGAACATCAGGTGACCGAGACGTGTAACCAATGGCACCTCACACTATCATGCCGGGTGATACGCCAGTACGGCTATGACGAATACACGCTTCCAATGTGCGTTCACCGCGATGTCACCAAACACGGATGCGACCATAATGATGCTGTAAACAGAACCTGGATTCATCCGAAAAAATGACATTTTGCCATTCGTGCATCCAGGTATGTCGTTGAGTACACCATCGCAGGCGCTCCTGTCTGTGATGCAGCGTCAATGGTAACCGCAGCCACGGTCTCCGAGCTGATAGTCCATGCTGCTGCAAATGTCGTCGAACTGTTCGTTGTTGTCTTGCAAACGTCCCCATCTGTTGACTCAGGGATCGAGACGTGGCTGCACGATCCGTTACAGCTATGTGGATAAGATGCCTGTCATCTCGACTGCTAGTAATACGAGGCCGTTGCGATCAAGCACGGCGTTCCGTATTACCCTCCTGGACCCACCGATTCCGTATTCTGCTAACAGTCTTTGGATCTCGCCCAACGCGAGCAGCAATGTCGTGGTACGATGAACCGCAATCGCGGTAGGCTACATCCGACCTTTATCAAAGTCGGAAACGTGATGGTACATATTTCTGCTCCTTACACGAGGCATCACAACAACGTTTCACCAGACAACGCCAGTCAACTGCTGTATGTGTATGAGAAATCGGTTGGAAACTTTCCTCATGTCAGCACGTTGTAGGTGTCGCCCCCGGCGCCAACCTTGTGTGAATGCTCTGAAAAGCTAATCCTTTGCATATCACAGCGTCTCTTTCCTGTCGGTTAAATTTCGCGTCTGAGCAGGTCATCTTCGTGGTGTAGCAATTTTAATGGCCAGTTTACTTTCCTACCAAATCTTTCCGCAGTCTCCCGGAAGGAACAGCCAGCTTGTGGTAGCCATATTACACGACCTCGTTCAAACTCTGTGTGTTTCTCGTTTGCATAAAATGTTTAGTGAATGCAGAACGAGTGTTAAAGATGAAGACCACAGTGGACATGCTAGTTTGATGTTGAAATTATAGTATGGTACTTCAACGCCTGTGGGTGACAACATTAATATTCATATTTTCCATTATTTATTGCATGGACATGGAACTTTTTAAAGAGATATCGAACGGAAAATTCTGACTTGTACGAGTAGCACGATAAGATACGCTTCCGAGTCTGTTTATCTTTAGTTGGATAACATGGACTACCTATCAGCATCAGTCAATATATGCTACTGGATTCTTCTTTTAGACTCCTTATCTGTAATGGTGTGACCAATAACATGTTTCTGCCTGATGAAATTAGCACTGAAATTATCTCTGATTTCACTGCCTCACTAGTTAAGTTACTTATCTCAGTTAGTACACAGAATTCCCGTTAGAACTGTACGATCTAGATAACGTCAATATGTCGAATATAAACTGCCTTCGAATATTTGATAAATGCAATATGTCATGTAAATCCACGTAGGGCAGTCTACACTGGTCGTAGAATTCGCCAGTCAGGCACACTTTCGGTGCTGCATTTCGTACTACTTGTATTTATTGCTGTAAACAGTTAACGACCAGAAAATTTAATAAATCTCCGCGATATACGGTTCATCTACGATTCGTGTCTATTGTTGTTTCGTCGTGTAGTCTTTATGCTGAAGAACCGTACGATCCGGGTATTGAAACTATTGCATCCTAAGCAAGTTTGTTCATCTCTGCATAACTATTGTAACATACATCTATTTTAACCTGCTTATAGTTGTCAAGCACTGACTTCCCTCTACGTTATTTACCCCACACTCTTCCCTCCGTTACTAAATTAACTATTCTCTGATGCCTTAGTATGTGTCCTACTGACCTACATTGTTTCAATCAAGTTGTGCTATGAAGCTCTTCCCTTCCGAAGCAATACGTCTCCTGATAAGATGTTGCTTGCTCAGTCCATTCTATCATTAATATTCTTTTATGATACCATCATTCGAAAACAGTTTAAGAAATTGCTGCCGCTGAACAATAGCATATTTTTTTTTAATCATCAGTCTTCTGACTGGTTTGATACAGCCCGCCACGAATTTCTCTCCTCGCCAACATGTTAATCTCAGAGTAGCACTTGCAACCTAAATCAATTATTTACTGGATGTATTCCAAAGCCTGTTTTCCTCTATAGCTTCTGTCCTCTACATCTCAGTCTTGTAACTTAGAGGTCGTTCCCTGATGTCCCAGCAGTTGTCCTGTTATCTTCTCCCTTATCCTTCTCAGTGTTTTCCACGTATTTCTATCCTCTCCGATTCTGTACAGAACCTCCTCATTCCTCACTTTATCAGTTCACCTAATTTTCAACATTCGTCTGTAGCACCACGTCTCCAATGGTTCGATTCTCTTCTGTTCCGGTTTTCCCACAGTTCATGTTTCACTATCGTACAATGCTGTAGTCCAAACGCACGTTCTTATAAATTTCTTCCTCACAGTAAGACCAATGTTTGGTGCGAGAAGAGTTCTCTTGGACAGGAATGACTTTTTGCCATTCCTAGTCTGCTTTTTATATCCTCCTTGCTCCCTCCGTCATTGGTAATTTTACTGCCTAGGTAGTAGAATACCTTAACATCATTTACTTCACGACCATTGAGCCTGATGTCAAGTTCCCCGCTGTTTTCATTTCTGCTATTTCTCATTACTTTCGTGTTTCTTCTATTTACTCTCAATTCGTATTCTGTACTCATTATACTGTTCATTCCATTCCGCACATTATGTAATTCTCCTCCTCTTTCACTCAGTATAGCAATGTCATCTGCATATTGTATCACTGATAAGCTATCACCTTGAATTCTAATTCATCTCCCGACCCTTTCTTTTATTTCCATCATTGCTTCTTCCATGTACATATTGACTAGTAGCGGCGAAAGACTACATCCCTGTCTTACACCCTTCTCAATCCCAGCACTTCTTTCTTGGTCGTCCACTCCTATTAATCCCTCTTAGCTCTTGTACCTGTTACATACTACACGTTATTCCTGCCCCCCTATTTTATTCAGAATTTCGAACACGGTGCATCATTTTAATTTGTCGAGCGTTTGTTCCAGGTCGACAAATCCAACAAACGTGTCTTGATTTTCTTTAGTCTTGCTTCCATTAACAGCTGCAATGTCAGATTTGAATCTATGGTGCCTTTACATTTCCTGAAGACAAACTGATAGTCATCTAACACATCTTCAATTTGCTTTTACATTATTCTGTATATTATTCTTGTCAGCAACTTCGATACATGAGCTGTTAAGCTGACTGTGCGAAAGCTCTCACACTTGCCGTCTTCCGAACTGTGTGAATGATATTTTTCCGAAAGTCAGGTACTATGTCGCCAGACTCACATTCTACACACCAACTTGAATAGATGTTTTGTTGGCACTTTCCGCAATTATTTCAAGAATTCTGATGGAATGTTACCTTCCTCTTGTGCTTTATTTGGTCATAAGTCCTCCAAAGCTCTCGTAAATTCTGATTCTAATACTGGATCCCCCTACTGTTCTAAACCGACTCCTGTTTCTTCGTTTATCAAAAATGGTTGAAATGGCTCTGAGCACTATGGGACTTAACATCTATGGTCATCAGTCCCCTAGAACTTAGAACTACTTAAACCTAACTAACCTAAGAACAGCACACAACACCCAGCCATCACGAGGCAGAGAAAACCCCTGACCCCGCCGGGAATCGAACCCGGGAACCCGGGCGTGGGAAGCGAGAACGCTACCGCACGACCACGAAATGCGGGCTTCGTTTATCACATCAGGGGAATCTTCACCCTCATAGAGGCCTTCAGTGTACTCTTTCCACCTATCCGCTCTATCCCCTGCATTTAACAGTGGAATTCCTGTTACACTCTTAATATCGCCACCCTTGCCGATCGTTATTTTGACTTTCTTATATGCTGAGTCAGTCCTTCCAACAATCGTAACCTGTTCGATTGCGTCGCATTTTTCATGCAGCCATTTCATCTCTGCTTCCCTGAAGTTCCAATTTATTTTTTTCCTCAGTGACTGGTATTTCTGTATTTCTGAATCTCCCAGAACATGTTTGCACTTCCTCGTTTCATCGATTAACTGAAGTATATCTTCTGTTACCCATTGTTTTTTCTCAGTTACCTTCTCTGTACCCACGTTTTCCTTCCCAATTTCTGTGGTTGCTGTTTTACGAGATGTACATTCCTCTTTAACTGTACTGCCTACTGAGATATTCCCTATTACTTTATTCACAGTCATAGAAAACTTTAGGCATACCTTGTCATTCCTTAGTACTTCCATATACCACTTCTTTCCGTACTGGTTCGTCCTGACTATTCTCTTAAGCTACAGACTTCTCTTTATCACCAGTATATTGCGATAGGAGTGTATATTTGCTCCTGGGGGCACCTTACAAACCAGTAGCTGATTTCGGAATCCCTGTCTCACCGAGATGTAATCTAACTGAAATCTTTCAATATTACATGGCCTTTTCCAAGTGTACCTCCTGCTCTTGTGATTCTTCAACAGCTGTTACTAGTTGAAATGTATTACAGAACTCATTTTTTTCTTCCATGCCTTCCCCTACAACCGCATTCCAGTCACCCCATGGTTATTATATTTTCATCTTCCGTTACATACTGTATTACCCTTTCTATATCTCTTCATCTTGAGCTTCCAACGTTGGCTTGCATACCTGATCCATTGTTCTCTATGTTGGCTTGCTGCCGTTTCTGATAAGATTTATCCTATCACCGAACTGTTCGCAGTAACACACTCTCTGCCCAGCCCTCCTATTCATAACGAATCATGATCCGTTATATTGTTTTCTTCTGCTGTTGATATTTCCCTATACTCATCTGACCAAAAATCCTTGCTGTCTTTCCATTTCATTTCACTGACCCCTACTATATCTAGAGGGAGCGTTTGTATTTAACTTTTCAGATTTTCTAGCTTCCCTACAGCATCCAAGCTTCTGACTTTCCACGCCCTGACTCGTAGAACCATATCGTTTCGTTGGTTATTGATCTATTTCTCATGGTGACGTCCCCTCGGCAGTCCGCTCCTGGTGACCTGAATGTTGCCAATGGAGAGATCATCATGGCACTTTTTCAATTACAGGTTATATGTCCTGTGGATACACGTTACGTGTCTTTAATGCAATGGTTCCTATTGCCTTCTGCACCATCATGCCGTTTATAATTGCTGATTCTTCCGCCTATAGGGGCAGTTTCCCACCCCTAGGACAAGAGAGTGCCCTGAACCTCTGTCCGCCCTTCCACCCACTTTCACAACGCCGTTGCAGGATGAGGCTGACTTCCTCCGCCGGAAGTCTTTGGCTGCCAGTGCTGATTATTAATCAAATAATAAGCGGTGGCTGGTTTCGAACCCGTGTCCGAGGACGTTTTAATTACTTACCATTGACGCTTCCCTCTAGACAGTGAGTGATTCCCGATCTTCATCCATTAATTAATGGAGCTATAAATTCTTCCTCAGCGGCTATTCCTTTCTTGAAAATATACAGGTACGAATATACAAAGAGAATATTGCATTCAGCTATAAAGTCTTGACTTTCACGTACTGGTACACTTAGGGGAACATGGGGTGAAGTGGTCAGGCGGGGAAAGTGGCCATTCCATATTTTTTGTCGAAAACAGTGCGGCTACAGGCCGGCAACTGGTCAGACTGCCTCCAATATACTTCATTATTGATAGTGAGACTGACAAAGGAAGCCTGTTCCGTTATTGCTCGACAAAGATTTTTATTAATTTCAGTCTTCTGAAGTCACTTATATTATTGCTGTTAGCTCATTTATACTAAGAGCAATGTTTTATAAAGATATTAATGTTTAATCCACATTTTTTGCCCTACAAATGTATTTTCTTCTGGTTTCTTTCGACATTCTTTCTAATAATATCAGTGTTTAAGGAAAATGTGTTCACTGACAAATGTAGTTTATTCGTCTTCCTTTCGGTATGATAGTCTCATCTACGAATAGTTAATCCCGACAAGGAGTCCAGTTGGGGAAGAAGCGGTCACACTGCTCGTGAGCAAGGTTGCCACTTTTCTCAACAGCATACACTTAATCTGCTTACTTCACTGAGTGTTATTTGCTTGCATGTCTCACACATAATACTACAGATTGACCTAAATATCCCTTTATATACAAAGGGATCAGACGTAATTGTGTCTTTTTGTGAAGTTTTAGGATGAATTAGTTGTATTTATAGTCATCACAGTTCTATTGTATTTGGCGTACTAGAAAATTCCAATTGAGAATGGTTGGCTGCAGCCATTCGCTGTTCTTTTAGGAACTAGGCTATAGCGATTCCCCTGAAAACATACCAGAAATCAGAGGAACAAACATCGTTTGGTCCTGTTCGGAAGGAAAAGCCTTTGAGGCGCCGAAGAGGGATAAGATGTCCTTTTTGCAGCATCTGAACGAAGTAATTTCTTACGTGTCTCAGTGAGAAACGCGATTCTAAGAAAGAAAATACAGATGCAGTAGTTGGTAAACGGGATATAGGAAGTTTATGGGGAGTGTTGAATGAATAAAACGGACTAGAAATATTTAATTACAGTTTTTAAATGACCTACGGAGGTTACCATCTCAGTGGCCAGAGCGGAATAAAATAGGAAACCATTAATATCCTAATATCCTTTAATGAAAATAACCACACACTTTCCACATATCGTCTTCTGCAGGGATAAGAGGCCACTCTGTAAGCTTTCCAAAAAATATATATTTTTCGTATGTATTATTTTCTTTTTCCATTAAAGATATTTTGTGTGATACCTTATGATATGTAGATACAAAATGCCCCGTGGGCTTTTATCAGTAACCATGATTTGGTGAAAATCCAGTTTCCATTAGAGTGACAACTTTACCTCACCTTACTGTGCTATTGCCGATAACGCAACAGAAAATGTACTTCATTACCTGCAGTTAGATCTAATCTTACGTTATTTTTATAATTAGACATTCACTAACTTGGTGGATTTTCGTAATGATTCTTGCTATCACCTCTTTTTATGGTTCCTTACCTCAGTCGGTAAACCGCAAAATTTTTAGTATCACTTTGTAGTCTATCTGTCAGTCCATCCCATTGTTAAGCATCCATCTTCTCAAGAATAAGTAGACATAATAATTTTAAATTTTGATCACATACTGAAGTCCATGGTCTCTTGGCCGTGGAAAACATTTAGGCCTCTAAATCCAGTTGATAAGAATATATGGTCATGTGTGTTACATACGTTGACTCCCGCAGACTCATTCATCAGAACCTATAAGCTATCTAGAATCCTTAAATTTGGCAGGAAGACAGGTTTAAAAGTAGAGGAAAAGATCCTAAAATTGTTAATTCGTAATAATATGACACGAAAAATATTTTTTTGGAATTTTTTATTCGTCTGTCTATCCACTTGTTAAGACCTCTCACATTCTTAAGTCTGCTGTCCCGTGACGGCGTTCAAAATTTTAGCTTCTAATTCGGTACAATTTAAAGAAAGGACAATTTATATCACTTACCTCAGAACACATAAGCTCACTCATCAAAACCTGTAGGGTACTTCTAATTAACTTCGAATGATGAAATTGAGCAAGAAACAAATTTTCACACTAGAAGTAAAGGGGAAAAACCGAACTTTGCTAAACTGCAATTATATCATATGAAATGTATCTTTATGTATTATTCATTCGTCAAATGTATGATACAAAAATTTTACTGCATGCAAGCATAATATGCAAGTTGTCACGTTTTAGTAAGTATATAAAAATATATAATTAAAACTTCTCTCTCTACGTATTGTAACTAATTTCCCCCGCACGCTTCTATTTACATGTCCTGGATAGTCTCAGAACCACTGTAGGAATTTTTCTACTCTCTTGAAATTTCCGGGCCCTATATCTTGCAAGTATCGACTTTGATAATAGGCAAAAAACATCGAGAATCCTTGATTCCCGGGATGGATCAACTATCTATATACATAATGATGTATGTGCGGAACCATGAGCGTGTGAATTCTACTCGCACTTGGCCATTTTTAATGTGTTAATTTATTTATTTTTTAATGTACACACAGTCTGAAGTTGAGGCCCCCCCCCCCCCCTTCACCATCGAACTTATTGAAGGCGGTAACTGCGTTTTGAAATGGTTACGAGATTGTTTCAAGGTGACACACAGTACCGCGAGAATACTTCTTACGATAAAAGCTGTAACATAAAAGTGAAAATTTCTCAAACTTGGTTTTGTCTCATTACTTCCGTTGATAACCCTCTAGTCGGGCACCACCTCAGTCGTGACCATGCAGTATGATGATAAGTGTGCTGCCAATTGGGCAAGAACTTCGGAAAGCGTGTATCTGAAGATGAGGGCTTGCTCTTCCATAACGTGCAAGTTTTAATGTGATGAGATTCAATGGCGATTAACATTAAGTTGTGGTTGAGCAAAAATATTTTCTTAAATTGTTAATTTAAATTTTAATCGCTTCCGTGTAGTTACGGATACTACCAAAATCATTTCGAACGACTCTGTTCTCTTCGTGTCTCTGCTGTTTACCATAGCGTACCTCTTCCATCTAAAACAGTCCTCAGAAGTATTTTCAGAAAGGAATACCTAATATATCAGTTTATATTCTATGTTAACAGGTACGTATCTCTTTTTCCAAAGAACTTTCTTGCTTTCTGTTTGCGCGTTACATCCTCTTTACTTCTGCGTAGCAAATTTCGCTTACAACTTTAGCGTCTCATTTCCTCATCTAGTCTCCCATCATCACGTAATTCTTTTTGACTACATTCCACTGACTGTGGTGTACTTTTACTCATGTTGGTGTCAAAACGTTTCTTAAAGGTAATACCCATTAAATTCAGTTGACTGTCAAAGTCATTTGCCACCTCTGACAGAATCATAATTTAATCTGCAAGATTAAAGTTTTCATTTATTCCTGTTGAATTTCATTTCCTTTTCTAAGTTTCTCCTTTATTTCCTTCGCTGCTTGCACGTTGTACAGATCGAGTTCCCTGAGGTGTGTACTATTTATTTTTAATTTTTACTTATATCAATTGGTACGTACGTTATTGCTTACACAACCATATGTGCTTCGAAATGAGTTTAGCATCAGTAATAGACTCCAAATATAGCAAAAACATTTCATCAAAACGTGTGGAGTACACTGTAATGGGGAGATAATTCATCGCTAAACACTAAACGAAATGCTATAATTTACATTTCAGAGGCGTTTAAAATCTGTAGCCGTCAGCGTTATTTCAGCAACAGCATGAAATTGCTGTCATTAAGAATCAAATCGAGCAGGGCAGAATGAACTACACATTAATTCTCTCCCAGTACATTAATGCTGAGTACGCGACTCAGAATCATATTTGTGCCGTTTATCCGGTCACCAGAGTGTACTCTGCTGATTTACTGTTCACTCGCGGCCCCTTTCAACACAGCGAGTGAAACGTATTGCATCGCATTACGCAACAGACTTGCTGAACGTCATTGTACCCCAAAGGACGAGGTTACAACGGTCACCAGAGTCTAATATTTGTCGGCCTCGATACAGTTTACTGACGCATTAGCAGCATTATCGTCATTTCGGTTCGTTAAATGCCCTCTCAACCATTAACAGCAATCGGTTTTTCATGGGAGATTTAAGAAACATATCCACGTTCATTATTTGCCATTGAAGTACAAATGATGTATACAGTGCAAAATTGATTGCCGTGTTTCGATCTTTTTCCCTCATTCCACTGCGTTTACAATCCTCAGTGACTTCATTCATTTAGCTGTCATCCTCAACAAAGCTTCGTGCCGTGTCTGCCTCGTAACCATGTTGTTGTCACTCGCCTGAAGCGCCCGGAAAATTTGCTCCATGTCTTCTGTACCATGTTTGAGATGGCTACTAGGCTGTCACACAGCTTCTGACCTTATCAGCGTCTTTTCCAGTATATACCTATGCATTTACATTGCGGCTCGGCAGATGACAGTTACATGCATGCCATAGGGTGCGTATAACACCATTGAGACTCTTTCTGTACCTAACACTCACTAGTAGCATGTGGGGAAAACAAATACTTAAATATATCTATGCGAGCTGTGATCTCCAATATTGTACTGTAATGGCCATTCCTCTGAAGGTGGGAGCCAGCAAAATAGATTCTCATGCGGAAGAGAAAGTCGGTAGTTGAAATTTCGTGAAAACATCTCACCGCAACGAGAAACGCTTTGTTTTAATGACTGCCGCCCCAAGTTGCGTATCATATCCGTGACACTCCCCTCCCCACCACCGAAGTCCCCTGTTCCACGATAATACATAAAGAGCTACGCTTCTTCGAACTTTTTCGATGTCCTCCGTCAATCCTATCTGGTAAGGATTCCATACCCAGCAGCAATACCCCAGAAGTGGACGGACAAGCGTAATGTAGACAATCTGCTTCACCGATTTGGTGCCTCTTCGAAGTGTTCCGCCAGTACAACGCAGCCGATGTTTTGCGTTCTGCTAAATATTTTGTGTGGGATATGCTCCAATGTAAGTTATTCGTAATTCTAATCCCCAAATATTTTGGTCAATTGACAGCCTTTACGTTCGTGTGATTTATCGTGTAATAGAAATTTAAGGGATTCCTTTTAGTAGCCATTGAATGATCTCATATCTTTCGCCTTTTAGAGTCACATACCTCTTTTCGCGACACACAGACATTTGTCTAAATCGTTTTGCAATTGGTTTACAGGTTCTGATGACTTTGTCAGAGGGTAAACGACAGTGTTATCTGTGAACAGTCTTAAGTCGACTGCTCTGATTGTCTGCTAAAGCAATGTTAGCTCTGTACTTTCTTTACCACTTTACTTTCTACCTTCTTGCAGCTGAATGCATTCAATAATCTAGTGATGTGGAAAGCTGGGCAGTTTGTACTTACGTAAAACAATTTTTGTGGTAGTATCACTAGTGATGCATATACATAAATTACCTGCATATCTGGTACCAGTAAGTTTTATTAGCTCCTATTTCGTAATTGCATTATGTTTTGACAGATCTTGTACAAAGTTAAGTGTTGTAGTTACCTGAGAATCAGCAAAAGATAAATAGCGTTTTAGGAATTATCGACTTGGAACCATTAGTGCAGTTTGATAAGCTACCAAATTATAATTCATCCTTCTAGAAAACTACAATATCCGTATAGGAAAACCAGAAAAGAAACAGCTACTAAATATTTTGAAGAACCTAGTAAATCAAACTTGAGGTTCCCTTTTTCCAGACATTTTCCCGTACCTCCACGGGGTGTGCATATTATTCTGGACTAGGCAGTGTTACTGTGGCATACCTACTGTGGTAGGGCACGCTTCCTGTCACCACTTTCTCCCCTGCACCCCACCCCATTAATTACCGCCTTCCCCCCCCCCCCCCCGCACTCCTCCTGCGTGAAATTTGCGTAATCCTACTGTCTGCGTTTAATGTTATCCTACATGATAATGGGAGGACGTTTTTTAAATGCTTCCAGATCATGTAATTGAGGTCGGTCGTGGGAATCATTCCTGAATTCTCCAAATCGGATGAGCGAAACCGCCTAAAAATACATCCAAAGGGATCGGCACATCCTCCCTGGTCTTTAATAGGCTGGGTAGTTCAGAACCAAGCCCGAAACACCTCCACAGATCCTGCCGGCGGCGTGATAACGCGCGCGGTCATCCTGGAGTGTCTCATCACTGATCCTTCCAGTCCCCACCTTTGGAATTATTATATCTACTCATCCTAAAACCACTTTTACTTCGTCTCTCCTCCACCCTGCCACCCTGCTCTGACACATATTGCCTTGTCGTGTATGAGGGCGTCACTAACACTAAGACCTCCAGATGTCAGACACTCAGATCGGTATAAAACGTTGTATGTCGACAGTGTATCAACCAAAACTCGAATTTAGTTCGCACTATGTCTTGTCGTCCAGCAGAATGTGCGTGAACATTTGTTAAAAGAGACTCCAGGATAGCGCAGCACAGAAATATCATAACTATGAGTACATGTTAAGTATAGCTCCCTGGGGAAGTTGGTAGAGCGTTGAATTCTCTTACATACGGTCATGGGTTCACACACCAATGATGACATACATTTCTTACTATGTTATGAGTGAAAGTGTTACATTCGACAAAATGTTTGACATGTAAAAGGGCTGTTTGGAGTTTACAGTATGTTTTCTTGGCAGTCTGCTTTCTATTCGTTTCTTTGAAAACAGTTAACGTATAGGTTACATTTATAGTTTCACTGAATATACAGTCATAACAGAAAAATAACGAAACAACTAAATCACACGTGCCGAAGTAATATAAATTATAATAATAATAATAATAATAATAATAAAAGTTATGCCGACACAATTTCAGAAACCAAGACGAAAACTCACATGTGAGGACAATTCCAAATAAACCACATAGCCATAACAAGTAAAAATACAAGTGAAATTCTAAATGTGAGAACTCGCAAACGATTCTTCGAGTCTGGCCATCACTTGCTACAAGTAAAGATTAGGCCAATTCCAAGGAATAGAAAGACAACACAGAACAAAATTGTAAGACCTGAACCAGAATACATAAAGGTAAACAAAGACAAAATTATTGAAGAAATGAATCAGAATACAACAGAGAATTGGACAGACCTGGCGAAGACAATTCAGAAGGCAATAAGTAGGGGTCAGCCTCCCAGGACACGCAAACATAGATGATGGAATGCAACTTGTGATCAGGCAGCTGAACGATGAGTTAAAGCATGGAAGAAGTTTAGCAGCAACAGAACAACAGAAACATGACAGGATTTGCACGAAGTCCAAAAGCCATCCTCGAAAGATATTAGAGCAGCGAAAAGGCCATACGACAAAAACAGACTAAATGAAATCGAAGAAGACTTCAAGTAAAATAATACGAGATGTTTCTATAGAATATTCAGGGAATATAATGGGTTATCAGCCTTCAAATATCTGCTTCAGAAGAACAAATGGATCTCTAGAAACAAACACTTAAGAAAATTGCAATATTCTTAAAGGATATTTTGGTACACTCCTCAACTGCGAGAAACCGCCTACAATCACAAGGGTATAGGAGGTTATGAAACAACTACAGAATGTCAGAGCCCCAGGGGAAGATGGCATTACCGCTGAGTTCTGGAAACTCGCAGACCAAAATATTGCAAAGAAACTCATAGAATTATCTTGGAAATATGGAGTTCAGAGAAAATTCCAAAGGAATGTAAATGCGCACTGATTCACCCACTCCAAAAAAGGAGACAGGATGGACCTCAATAATTACTGAGGGATCTCGTTATTACCGGTCACTTACTAAGTTCTGTCCAAGGTGTTACTGAACAGACTGGAACCAAAAGTGGATACAAAGATAGGTGAATACCAGATAGGGTTCAGGAAGGGAATATCCTGTATTGAAGAAATTGGGAACCTGCGCACACTCTTGAAGGTCAAACAGACGAACAACACTGTAGTTACATTGTGGACTTCAACAAGACCTATGACTCCACTGTGAGGCAGACTCTCTTTGACACACTAGAAGAATATGGAATAGGCAGAAAAACTAGGGCACTGATAGAACAGACGCTCACAGACACCACATCCAAAATAAAATTTGTGGAAGAAATCTCAGAGCCGTTTTAGATACATTTAGGGCTCAGACAAGGAGATGGTCTCTCACCACTTGTATTCAACATAGTCTGGGACAAAATTATCAAGCGGTGGGAAGAAAACGTAAAAGGAATTCAGTTAGTAAGAACACGTGCAAAGAAGACAATCACAAAATGCCTATCATTTGCAGATGACTTGGTAGTACTCAGCAACAACAGAGAAGAAGCGATAGAAGCCCTGGAATATTTACATGAAGTCTCTGCTAAATCAATTTTACAGATATCATACGATAAAGCACAATATATGGAAAGAAAGAACAACAATACACAAGTCATGCACACAAATTGCGGATTCGTTAACAGAGTGGAAAAATTCACGTATCTGGGAGAATACATACAAATAGGAGGATCAAACAAAGCGTCCTTTACAGGACAAACAGAAAAACTTCAGAAAGCATACAAACTCACAGGGACGCACAACAATAAAAGAAATACCGCAAGACAAGCGAAACTCAGGCACTACAATACAGTTGTACTACCAGAGACCCTTTATGCATCAGAAACGACCACAATCGTAACATCAGACATCACAGGGACAGAAAAGATATAGCGTAAGATCCTTCGAAAAATTTTTGGAGCAGTACATAGATATGGTGTATGGATAAAGAGATCAACCAAAGAACTGTGCAAACATGCAGACAGACTCACATTCATAATTATAAAACGTAGGTAACATTCTTTGGGCACAGTCAACTGGTTTCATGAAATAGAAGAAGACATGAAACAAGCAGGAGTCAATAAAGAAATGATGGATGAACGAGACAAATTCAGAAAAAATTTACACGATATTTGAAGTGAAAGAAAGGAAAAGAACATGGAAAATATGAACAGAACAAACGAAACTCGAACACAGTCAAAGAATAAAGAGGTTTTGGGAAGTGAAAAAGAAGAAGAAAACATAAATAGGGGAAAACTGAATAATCATATGTTATTCAGTTTCAATGACTATCTTAAAAGCAAAAATGTATAATAATAATACACATAGTAAAACTAAGAGTAGTACTAAGAAACAAAATAATTAGATCAATAATAAGTACATAAGATTCAAAAGTCAATGCAAACACGGCCACAAACACACACACTCACTGACACACACAAAAATATTTATCAGAGGAATTTGAACGCGAAAGTTTTGGTATGAGGACCCACGCCAGATCTACCAGAAATTACTCACAGATACGCTTTTCCTGTGCTTCGTAGTTCCGACGTTGCTTTTAATTTCGATTTACTCATGTGCTACTGGACTGTAGCACTTAGTACGAACTAAATTAGTGTTTTGGTCGATATTCTATCGACATACAACGTTTGGCACCGATCTGAGCGTCTGACATCTGTAGGTTTGTGACATTCAGTGACCTATAAACAATTATTTTTCAGAGCTACCAAGCGCGATAGATAATTTTTGTTTTAATTAACATTTTAATCTGCTCAGCATCAAAATCATACAATTAGTTGCAACAGGCCTTAGGTGTCTTTTTCTTCCTGTGGTGCCAAATAAAATAAAAAGTTTGCTGTGTCACTGTTAAGTGATTCTGACTCACTAATATGGACAAATGATAATCTTGTATATCAATGAACTGAACTGTTGACAGAACAATGCAGTCAACAATTAGTGGTACCTTCCCTTCTGTGATCTAGGTTTCTCATTTCTTTCTTTCTTTTTTTTTTTTTTTTTCTTTTGCGTTGCCGTACATGATGCTGTAAATAATGTTATGAAGCGACATTTTAAAATATTTACGATTTATGGGGTACCATGTTCGCAAAATGTATTTCAGTAACTCTTTGTGAGCCTTCTCGCCGTGCTTACACTAGGAAGTGTGGTGTAGCAGTCTCCGCTGGACTTACGATTATTTGTCTAGAACGTTTGTTTCGATTAATTTCACGTTTCACTTTGGCAATACCTCACTGCCAGACACCGCCCACGTCGACAGACTGCCCTCTACAGTTCCGCATCACTGAACCCGACCTGTGCAGCTCCCCTGCTGCTTCTTTGCTCACGAATTTCCTCAGCTCCGAACTTAAAAATACGTCATTCATTGTGTTGGTACGACACATGAAAATATAGACATCATACGACAGGACATCTGTGAAATTCTAAGTGCAAACCGAATCCATCTGCAATAGAATTCATACGATCTCACCTTTAATATTAAAGTTTTACGAAGTGCAGGAGAACACGAAACACCCTTCCTGAAAAATGGAGCACCTAAAGACCATAACAAGGTGAGTAATAAAACTCATATTTTTTTCGACTCAAATCGCAGCAAACGAAGATAGGATAAACGAGCTCTCTTGAAACTATGTAATAGTAAGAAAATAAATGCCATAAAGAATGTATAGAAAATATCACATTTGCTAACAAAAATGATTGTAAGTAACTCCGGCTTTATTGAAATATTAAATAATGCCATAAATAACGTACAGAAAATAGCAAATTTGTTAATAACACCGTTTGTAACTCCAGGTTTGTATGGACGTCACACTTTAAAATGTTTTGAGAATCATTATCGATAAAGCAGTAACAAGAATCAAAATCGGCTGTTATAAATGGTTCAAATGGCTCTGATGACTGTGGGACTTAACTTATGAGGTCATCAGTCCCCCAGAACTTAGAACTACTTAAACATAACTAACCTATGGACATGACACACATCCATCCCCGAGGCAGCATTCGAACCTGCGACCGTATCGGTCGCGCGGCTCCAGACTGTAGCGCCTCTAACTGCTAGGCCACCCCAGCCGGCGCTGGTATAATAATACCTAAATTTCCTGAACGCTTAAGGCAGCAAAAGTCGAATAATATTTTCATGTTTGTAACATTTTGTCCAATAGGTAATTGGTTAAATCTATAACCTCAATATTTGTTACATAAAAGTAACACAAATTTAATGGAATTTTTGTAATACCTACCTACCTACTAATTACTAATTTCACTACTCACATCACCTTAAAAGATTTTTTTAGAACGTATTGTATTATACCACGGTACACTTACATCTACATACGTAATCAACTAGTCATAGTGCGTTGCATGGTGGAGGGTGCCCTTACCACTAATACTAGTCATTTCCTTTCCTATTCCACACGCAGAGTGATGGAAAAATCCTTATGCCTCTGAGTAAGCCATAATTTCTCCTATCATATCTTCGTAGTCTTCCAGTGAAATCTATGATAATGGTAATAGAATCGTTATGCAGTCAGTTTCAAATGCCGTTACCTACATTTTCTCAGTAGTGTTCCTCGAAAATATTGTCGCCTTCCCGCTAGCGATTCCCATTTCAGTTCCCGAAGCATCTCCGTAATACCTGCGCGTTGTTCTAACCCACCTGTAACAATTCTAACGTACGTCCCTGATTTTCTTCGATGTCTTCCTTTAATCTAGCTAGGTGCTGATCCCAAATACTGAAGCAGTACGTAAGAATAGGTCTCACTAGCCTCCTACACGTGTCCTCCTTTGCAGATAAAACACTTTCAAAAAATTTTCGCAACACCACAGTCAACAATTCGCCTTCCCTACCACGAGCTTCGCATGCTCGTTCCATTTCATATCGCTTGACAACTTTACGCCCAGATATTTAAGCGAAGTGACTGTGTCCATTAGATCGCTACTAATGCTGTATCCGCACATCACGGATTTGTTTTTCCTACCCAAGCTCATTAACTTACATTCTTCACTCTACCAAATACGCTCATGCTCATAAATTAAGGATAATGGTGATACACGGCGAAACAACGCTCTGGTGGGCGGTTTGCTGGTTTAAATCACCTCGGGGTATGACCACGCGGTGAATTTCACCTGCGGTCACCTCACGGTGGCGTTGGCAGCAGTCCACATATGCAGAGGTGTGTTGGTGCATGTCAGAGCACGGTGCAGCGAGTAAGGGTGCAGACATATTCAGACGTAGTAATGGTGACTGTGTGTTGAAAATGGCTCAAAGAACACATATGGATGTTATGAGGGGTGGAACACTAG
This sequence comes from Schistocerca serialis cubense, assembly GCF_023864345.2. Classification (NCBI taxonomy): domain Eukaryota; kingdom Metazoa; phylum Arthropoda; class Insecta; order Orthoptera; family Acrididae; genus Schistocerca; species Schistocerca serialis. The sequence continues at coordinate 734,875,322 of NC_064643.1, read as the reverse complement.
GGCGACTGGAGTTTGGTTAAACACAGCTGGTCGTAGCATGGGCCCCCCGTGTGCCACAAAGTGTGATATCAAGATTAGGACAACGATTCCAGCAGACAGGAAACGTGTTCAGGCGCTACAGTACGGGACGTCCATTGTGTACAGCACCACAAGAAGACCGATATCTCACAATCAGTGCCTGCAGACGGCCACAGAGTACTGCAGGTAGCCTTGCTCGGGACCTTACCGCAGCCAATGGAACAGTTGTCTCCAGACACACAGTCCACAGACGACTGAACAGACATGGTTTATTCGGCCGCAGACCTGCAAAGTGCATTCCACTGACCCCTGGTCACAGGAGAGCCCGTAAAGCCTTGTGTCAAAAACACAGTGCATGGTCATTGGAATAGTGGTCCCAGGATACGTTCACGGACGAGTCCAGATATAGTCTGAACAGTGATTATCGCCGGGTTTTCACCTGGCGTGAACCAGGAACCAGATACCATCCCCTTAATGTCCTTGAAAGGGACCTGTGTGGACGTCGTGGTTTGGTAGTGTTGGGTGGGATCATGATTGGTGCACATACATCCCTACATGTGTTTGACAGAGGAACTGTAACAGGTCAGTTGTATCGGGACGTAATTTTTCAACACTATGTCTGCCTTTTCATGGGTGCAGTGGGTCCCACTTTCCTCCTGATGGATGTAACGCATGGCCCCATCGACCTGCCATCGTGGAGGAGTACCCTGAAACAGAATATATCAGGCGAATGGGGTGGTCTGCCTGTTCTCCAGACCTAAACCCCCTCGAACACGTCTGGGATGCTCTCGGTCGACGTATCGCTGCACGTCTTCAAACCCCTACGACACTTCAAGAGCTCCGACAGGCACTGGTGCAAGAATGGGAGGCTATATCCCAGCAGCCGGTCGACCAGCTGATCCAGAGTACGCCAACCCGTTGTGTGGCCTGTGTACGTGTGCATGGTGATCATATCCCATATTGATGTCGGGGTAATTGCGCAGGAAACAGTGGCGTTTTGTAGCATATGTATTTCGGGACGGTTTTCTCAACTAATCACCAGTACCGTGGACTTACAAATCTGTGCCATGTGTGTTCCCTATGTACCTATGCTATTAGCACCAGTTTTGAGTAGTGCCACGTTGTGTGGCACCACATTCTGCAATTATCCTTAATTTATGAGCATGAGTGTAGAAATTTGTTCATCTTCTTTACTCCTACAGTAACTCAACTTCAACACCCTCCCATATACCACACCATCATCATCAAAAAACCTTAGGTTGCTGCCCATCCAGTATGCCAAATCATTACTGTAAATAGAATAACAGCACCCCTGTAACACTTCGTCGAGGGCAGCTTACCACGCTCTATTACGTCAAAAGTTTTCTAGCCACTCACATGTCTGGAAACCAGTTCCATATGCTCGGACTATCTGCAGTGGGACACCGTGTAAAATCCTTTCTGGAAACCTAGAAACACGGTATCCGCTGTTGCCCTTCGTCCATACTTCGCAGTATATAATGTGAGGATAGGGCAAGCTGTTTTACCCGAGCGGAGCTATCTAAAACCATGCTAATTCTTGCACAATGGGTTTGCGGTCTCAAGGACATTTACTATATTCGAGCTTAGAATATGTTATAATTCTGCAGCAAACAGCCTCTGTAGTTGTGATTCTTCAGTTTCTCCCGGCTTATTCGTTGCTCGAACAGTCCACGGGTATACTGCCGGTTCATACTGTCCAACAGGCACAATATTTCGTCGATCAGACTTGTCGCCATCGGCAGGTGCGCTGACGAACTGAGCTCCTGACGATGGCGACATGTCTGATCGCCGAAATACACTCCTGGAAATGGAAAAAAGAACACATTGACACCGGTGTGTCAGACCCACCATACTTGCTCCGGACACTGCGAGAGGGCTGTGCAAGCAATGATCACACGCACGGCACAGCGGACACACCAGGAACCGCGGTGTTGGCCGTCGAATGGCGCTAGCTGCGCAGCATTTGTGCACCGCTGCCGTCAGTGTCAGCCAGTTTGCCGTGGCATACGGAGCTCCATCGCAGTCTTTAACACTGGTAGCACGCCGCGACAGCGTGGACGTGAACCGTATGTGCAGTTGACGGACTTTGAGCGAGGGCGTATAGTGGGCATGCGGGAGGCCGGGTGGACGTACCGCCGAATTGCTCAACACGTGGGGCGTGAGGTCTCCACAGTACATCGATGTTGTCGCCAGTGGTCGGCGGAAGGTGCACGTGCCCGTCGACCTGGGACCGGACCGCAGCGACGCACGGATGCACGCCAAGACCGTAGGATCCTACGCAGTGCCGTAGGGGACCGCACCGCCAATTCTCAGCAAATTAGGGACACTGTTGCTCCTGGGGTATCGGCGAGGACCATTCGCAACCGTCTCCATGAAGCTGGGCTACGGTCCCGCACACCGTTAGGCCGTCTTCCGCTCACGCACCAACATCGTGCAGCCCGCCTCCAGTGGTGTCGCGACAGGCGTGAATGGAGGGACGAATGGAGACGTGTCGTCTTCAGCGATGAGAGTCGCTTCTGCCTTGGTGCCAATGATGGTCGTATGAGTGTTTGGCGCCATGCAGGTGAGCGCCACAATCAGGACTGCATACGACTGAGGCACACAGGGCCAACACCCGGCATCATGATGTGGGGAGCGATCTCCTACACTGGCCGTACACCACTGGTGATCGTCGAGGGGACACTGAATAGTGCACGGTACATGCAAACCGTCATCGAACCCATCGTTCTACCATTCCTAGACCGGCAAGGGAACTTGCTGTTCCAACAGGACAATGCACGTCCGCATGTATCCCGTGCCACCCAACGTGCTGTAGAAGGTGTAAGTCAACTACCCTGGCCAGCAAGATCTCCGGATCTGTCCCCCATTGAGCATGTTTGGGACTGGATGAAGCGTCGTCTCACGCGGTCTGCACGTCCAGCACGAACGCTGGTCCAACTGAGGCGCCAGGTGGAAATGGCATGGCAAGCCGTTCCACAGGACTACATCCAGCATCTCTACGATCGTCTCCATGGGAGAATAGCAGCCTGCATTGCTGCGAAAGGTGGATATACACTGTACTAGTGCCGACATTGTGCATGCTCTGTTGCCTGTGTCTATGTGCCTGTGGTTCTGTCAGTGTGATCATGTGATGTATCTGACCCCAGGAATGTGTCAATAAAGTTTCCCCTCCCTGGGACAATGAATTCACGGTGTTCTTATTTCAATTTCCAGGAGTGTATTTGGCCCGTTGGACACTATGAACCGGCAATATACCCGTGGACTGTTCGAGCAGCCTCTGTAGTTTTTCGAGTCCATTATCTTACCCTTCTTATATAGAAAGGTCACACGTGTTTTTTCAAGTCCTTGGGACATTCCATCGTGCGAGAGATTCGTGGTAAATGGAAGCTTCGTAAGGGGCCAGTGCCCCGGAGTAGTCTTTGTACAACCGATACAGAGTTCCCTTCGGTCCTGGCGACTTGTTTGTTTCAAACTCTACACCAGGGACACTTACTTCTGTATCGTCCATACGGTATTCTGTGCGATGGTTAAGCGACTGATCATGTACGATTCTACTGCGTGAACGATTCCTTAAAGGCGAGATTTAAAACTTCGGCTTTCGTTTTTCTGTCTTCTGTTTCCACAGCAAACTGGCCAGTGACTGGATGGAAGCCTTAGACCTACTCGCTGATTTTACATAGCACCAGTATTTTCTGGGTTTCTTGGCCATACCTTTTGCTAAGGTATGACGGTAGTAGTTGTGTGCTTCGCTCACAAATCCTTCTACATATGTAACAATCTCTAATAACCGTTACCTGTCTTCATTTGCGCGTTCTCTATTGAACCGATAGTGCTACAGTCTTTGCTTTCTTAGAATTTTCCGAATTTCGCTGAAAAATTACGGTAGGTCTTATCTATCGTGAACCATCTTACAAGGCACATATTTCTCCACAGCATTATTTACAGTATATTTAAACTTCGTTCATAATTCCTCTACGTCTATCATACCGGAACTAATTTATGTCTGTTCATAGTCTGTGTCAGATCAAAACAACTACTTATCAACTCTTTCCAGCGGAGACTTGCGCCTAATATGTTTCACTGCTTTATTAATTTTCGTAACCACAGTCGCTATGATGAAATCATGGTCACTAATCCCCGTCTGTATACTGATGCCGACCAGGCTTGGTCTGTTTGCAGCTTCAAGGTCCAGGTTATTTCCATTTCATCTGGGCTGCCGAACTATCTGTTCAATACGGTATTCTCAAAATGTATTCAAAAATACTTCGGATGGTTTGCTTTCTGTACTCCCTGCAATGAATCCATAGGCGTCCCAGTATATACTCCGCAATTTAATGTTACCTCCAATTAGTATACCAAGATTTGGGCTTTTACGTGCTACTGATCCTAGAATATCTTTTCATCACAGCCGCATCGGATGGCCGGTAAAGAAACATACAACCACTAACTTAGTTTAATCTCAACCAGTTATACGCGACCAGAAAACTTTACTGTCAAACTCAAATTTGACCTCAGTACAAACAATATTTTTATCAACTGCAATGAACGATCGCTCCCCTGGGGCTCAAATGGCTCTGAGCACTATGGGACTTAACATCTGAGGTCATCAGTCCCCTAGAACTTAGAACTACTTGAACCTAACTAACCTACTAAGAACATCACACACATCCACGCCCGAGGCAGGATTCGAACCAGCGACCATAGCGGTATCGCGGTTGCAGACTGTAGCGCCTAGAACCGCTCGCAAACCCCGGCCGGCTCACCTGTTTCCTCTAATCTGTCTTTGTAGCATTCGTTCCATAACTTGCTCATTACTTCAGAGGTTTCTTCTTCGGGTTTCAACAAGTTTCCGGCACCAAGAATAACTTTAGCGCTAAAACTTTGACAGAAGGCAGTACATTTAGGAACTTTGTTACGAATATTTCGACAATGTTTTGATGAAACATTGCGGTTGATAATGGAAGCAAGACTAAAAAAGTCAAGACACGTTCAAAGGATTTGTCGACCTGGAAAAAGCGTTCGACAATGTAAAATCATGCAAGCTGTACGAAATTCTGAGAATAATAGGGGAAAGCTATCGGGAGAGGCGGGTAATATTCAATATGTACAAGAGCCAAGAGGGTATAATAAGAGTGGACGACCAAAAACGAAGTGCTAGGGTTAAAAAGTGTGTAAGACAGGGATGTAGCCTTTTTCCCCTAATGTTCAATTTATACACCGAAGAAGCAATGATTGAAAAAAAGAAAGGTTTAGGAGCGTAACTAAACTACAGCACGAAAGGTTTTCAATGATACGATTCGCTGATGACATTTCTATCCTGAGAGAAAGTGAAGAAGAATTACGTAACATGCTGAATAGAATGAACAATCTAATGGCTACAGAATATGGACTGAGAGTAAATCAAAGAAAGATGAAAGAAATGAGAAGCAGCACAAAGTTAACATCAGGATTGATGGTCTCGAAGTAGATGAAGTTTAAGAGTTCTGCTACCTAGTTTGCAAAAGAATCAATGACGGACGGAGCAAGGAGGACATCAAAAGCTGACTAGCAATGGCAAAAAGGGCATTCCCGGCCAAGAGAAGTCTACTACTATCAAACATGGACCTTAACTTTAGAAAGACATTTCTGAGTGTGTACGTCTGGAGTACAGAGATGTATGGTAGTGAAAACATGGACTGTGTGAAATCCGCAACGGAAGAGAATCGAAACATTTGAAAGGTAGTGCTACGGACGAATGTTAAAAATTAGGTGGACTGATAAAGTAAGGAATAAGGACGTTCTTGGCAGAATCGGAGAGGAAAGAAATGTGTGGAAAACACTGATAAGGAGAAGAGACATTATGACACGACATCTGTTAAGAAATGAGGGAATGAGTTCCATGGTACTAGAGGCAAATGTAGAGGGCTAAAACTGTAGATGAAGATTGAAATTGGAATATATTCAGCAAATAGTTGAGGACGTAGGTTGCAAGTCCCACTCTGAGATGAAGGGGTTGGCACAGGGCAGGAATTCTTGGAGAGCCGCATCAAATCAGTCAGAAGACTGATGACTCAGAAAAAAAGATGCGTCTTTACTCTGAACGAGGTCTGATTTCGCTATTTGCCTGTCAACTAGCGAATGTTCATCAGAGTATCTCAATCCACTGCCTAGCCTTATTAACCCACCTGAGCAAATCAATAACCTCAGTAAATTACAGTTTGAATTTCAGAGGAGCTCGCCAAATTTTACTAGAACTATTTTACGAAATGGCAACATTTAGTATTTTCTGTGACCTATCAATAGCATCTGCCTGTGAACATTAAGATATCCTAAGTAAGCTGAGATTTCCGAGAACTGATGGTATAATCTAGTAACGGATAATTTAATATCTAAACAAAATAATTGAAAAATTGTTACTTAATAATCCAAAGAATGTGAGCTGAATAGACTCTTCAGACTAGGGAGAAATCATTTATGGGATATCACCGTATGATTTCTATTCTGAAATATGAAGTGCCTCAGTAACTTAAGGCATTCCCCAGAAGTGACTGGAGTATGTCTTTCTCCAACACCTCTGCAAAAACGGTAATAGGAGAAATGTCAGTAACATCCTACCAACTTCAGTACTGACGTCTTACAAGATGTCAGAGATGATGTATTCCAGAATAGTATTCCACCTAGGTAAAATAATTTTTTCGGTAAATCACAGCTTGAATGTCGGAATGGTTTTTCAATTGAGAATATCATTTACCTGTTAACTCGACATCAACTGAGAATGACATTTATATGTTCACACGCCAAATTTTGCAAGCATTAATTTATGAAGTAGCAAGGTTTGGCAATTTCTGTGACATGTCTGTGGCATCTGACTGTCTGCACCACAATGTCTTAGATAAAGTCACGTGTAAGAGAAGTGATAGTGTATCCGACGAATGGATAATGTCATATCTAAACAAAAGAGTGCGGAAATACGTATTTAACAATGCAACTAATTCAAGCTGGGGAGATTCTTGTGACTAGTGAAAAGTAAACTTGGAACTTTGTCGTACGTTCCTATGGGACCAAACTGCTGAGGTCATCGTTCCATAGGTTCAAATGGCTCTGAGCACAATGGGACTTAACATCTGAGGTCATCAGTCCCTTAGAACTTAGAAGTACTTAAACCTAACTAACCTAAGGACACCACACACATCCATGCCCGAGGCAGGATTCGAACCTGCGACCGCAGCGGTCTCGCGGTTCCAGACTTTAGCGCCTAGAATCGCACGGCCACCCCGGCCGGCTCGTTCCATAGGCCTACACACTACTTAATCTAAGTTAAAGTAACTTACGCTAAGGACATCGCAATCATTCATGCCTGAGGCAAGACTCGAACCTCCTACGCGGGCAGACGAGCAAACCGTGGCAAGGCGCCCAAGACCGTGCGGCAACCCCGCGCGGCTAAGTAGAAGTCACTTACGGGGTCCCAGAAGACTAAATCTTCGGTTCACTACTCTTTCTGGTATAATTAAAGGACTACCCATCTACTACACTCCTGGAAATGGAAAAAAGAACACATTGACACCGGTGTGTCAGATCCCACCATACGTGCTCCGGACACTGCAAGAGGGCTGTACAAGCAATGATCACACGCACGGTACAGCGGACTCACCTGGAACCGCGGTGTAGGCCGTCGAATGGCGCTAGCTGCGCAGCATTTGTGCACCGCCGCCGTCAGTGTCAGCCAGTTTGCCGTGGCATACGGAGCTCCATCGCAGTCTTTAACACTGGTAGCATGCCGCGACAGCGTGGACGTGAACCGTATGTGCAGTTGACGGACTTTGAGCGAGGGCGTATAGTGGGCATGCGGGAGGCCGGGTGGACGTACCGCCGAATTGCTCAACACGTGGGGCATGAGGTCTCCACAGTACATCGATGTTGTCGCCAGTGGTCGGCGGAAGGTGCACGTGCCCGTCGACCTGGGACCGGACCGCAGCGACGCACGGATGCACGCCAAGACCGTAGGATCCTACGCAGTGCCGTAGGGGACCGCACCGCCACTTCCCAGCAAATTAGGGACACTGTTGCTCCTGGGGTATCGGCGAGGACCATTCGCAACCGTCTCCATGAAGCTGGGCTACGGTCCCGCACACCGTTAGGCCGTCTTCCGCTCACGCCCCAACATCGTGCAGCCCGCCTCCAGTGGTGTCGCGACAGGCGTGAATGGAGGGACGAATGGAGACGTGTCGTCTTCAGCGATGAGAGTCGCTTCTGCCTTGGTGCCAATGATGGTCGTATGCGTGTTTGGCGCCGTGCAGGTGAGCGCCACAATCAGGACTGCATACGACCGAGGCACACAGGGCCAACACCCAGCATCATGGTGTGGGGAGCGATCTCCTACACTGGCCGTACACCACTGGTGATCGTCGAGGGGACACTGAATAGTGCACGGTACATCCAAACCGTCATCGAACCCATCGTTCTACCATTCCTAGACCGGCAAGGGAACTTGCTGTTCCAACAGGACAATGCACGTCCGCATGTATCCCGTGCCACCCAACGTGCTCTAGAAGGTGTAAGTCAACTACCCTGGCCAGCAAGATCTCCGCATCTGTCCCCCATTGAGCATGTTTGGGACTGGATGAAGCGTCGTCCCACGCGGTCTGCACGTCCAGCACGAACGCTGGTCCAACTGAGGCGCCAGGTGGAAATGGCATGGCAAGCCGTTCCACAGGACTACATCCAGCATCTCTACGATCGTCTCCATGGGAGAATAGCAGCCTGCATTGCTGCGAAGGTGGATATACACTGTACTAGTGCCGACATTGTGGATGCTCTGTTGCCTGTGTCTATGTGTCCGTGGTTCTGTCAGTGTGATCATGTGATGTATCTGACCCCAGGAATGTGTCAATAAAGTTTCCCCTTCCTGGGACAATGAATTCACGGTGTTCTTATTTCAATTTCCAGGAGTGTATAAAAGAACCAGATTTATTTCTGGTTACAGATGACAATAGTGTCGTAATCAGTGCAATTGCACATACAGCAGCAGAGTAATTTATAATAATGAACTTCCATGTGTTCTAGATTTTCTTATATATATATATATATATATATATATGTGACGCAATCTACATTTCTCGACATCTAGAGGTACACAGCAACGATACGTGTAACAAATGTTGATGTCGGGTGGACACGTAATTGATATTCTCAATTGAACAATCATTCTGACATTCTAGCTGTGATATACGGAAGAAACTATTTTACCCAGGTGGGATACTATTCCGGAATACATCACCTCTGACATGTTGTAAGATGTCAGTATGGTAGGAAGTTACTGTCATTTCTGCTATTACCGTTTTTGCAGAGGTGTTGGAGAACGACATACTCGAGTCGCTTGTGGTGTACGCCTTGAGTTACTTATTTATTTATTTATTTATTTATTGTTCCGTGGGACCACATTTAGGAGAAGTCTCCATGGTCATGGAACGAGTCAATACATGAAATTATAACACGATTGTAGAAACAGATAAAATGAAACAAGTCGTTAGTTTAAATAAAGAAAATCAAGAATGTAACACTGGAATTTGCTTAATTTTTTATCTCTTCCAGGAGCTCCTCGACAGAATAGAAGGAGTGAGCCATGAGGAAACTCTTCAGTTTAGACTTAAAAGTGTTTGGGCTACTGCTAAGATTTTTGAGTTCTTGTGGTAGCTTATTGAAAATGGATGCAGCAGAATACTGCACTCCTTTCTGCACAAGAGTCAAGGAAGTGCATTCCACATGCAGATTTGATTTCTGCCTAGTATTAACTGAGTGAAAGCTGCTAACTCTTGGGAATAAGCTAATATTGCTAACAACAAAACGACATTAAAGAAAATACATACTGTGAGGGCAATGTCAAAATTCCCAGACTATTGAATAGGGGTCGACAAGAGGTTTTCGAACTTACACCATACATAGCTCGAACAGCCCGTTTTTGAGCCAAAAATACCCTTTTTGAATCAGAAGAATTACCCCAAAAAATAATACCATATGACATAAGCGTATGAAAATATGCGAAGTATACTACTTTTCGTGTTGAAATGTCACTTATTTCAGATACTGTTCTAATGGTAAATAAAGCGGCATTTAGTTTCTGAACAAGATCCTGAACATGGGCTTTCCACAACAGCTTACTATCTATCCGTACGCCTAGGAACTTGAACTGTTCCGTCTCGCTTATAACATGCCCATTCTGTCTGATTAAAATGTCAGTTCTTGTTGAATTGTGGGTTAGAAACTGTAAAAACTGAGTCTTACTGTGATTTAGCATCAAATTATTTTCCACAAGCCACGAACTTACTTCATGAACTACATTATTTGATAATGTTTCAATATTACACACAAGATCCTTCACTACCAAGGTGGTGTCATCAGCAAACAGAAATATTTTTGAATCACCTGTAATACTAGAAGGCATATCATTTACATAAATAAGGAACAGCAGTGGCCCCAGCACCGACCCTTGGGGAACGCCCCATTTAACAGTGCCCCATTGGGACTGAACATCATTACCACTCTCAATATTGCGGAGGATTACCTTCTGCTTTCTGTTCTTAAAGTAGGAGGCGAACCAATTGTAAGCTACTCCCCTTACTCCATAATGTTCCAACTTCTGCAGTAATATTTTGTGGTCAACACAGTCAAAAGCCTTCGTTAAATCAAAGAAAACACCTAACGTTCTCAACCTTTTATTTAATCCGTCCAAAACCTCACAGAGAAAAGAGAATATAGCATTTTCAGTTGTTAAGCCATTTCTAAAACCAAACTGTACATTTGACAGCAAATTATGTGAATTTAAATGCTGCAGTAACCTTGTATATACAAGCCTCTCGATAACTTTAGCAAACACCGATGGCATAGAAATAGGTCTATAATTGTCAACATTATCCCTGTCTCCCTTTTTATAAAGTGGCTTCACTACCGAGTACTTTAATCGGTCAGGAAACCGACCACTCCTAAAGGAAAAGTTACAGATATGGCTAAGTACTGAGCTAATATACGTGGAACAATACTTCAGTATTCTGCTAGATACCCCGTCATATCCATTAGAGTTCTTGGTCTTTAGTGATTTAATTATTAACTCAATCTCCCTCTTGTCAGTATCATGGAGGAGCATTTCAGGTAACAGTCTCGGAACACTTTTTTCTAAGAGCGCTATATGATTCCCTGTTGGGACTAGGTTTCTATTTAGTTCACCTGCTATATTCAGAAAGTGATTATTAAGTACTGTACATATATGCGACTTATCAGCAACACGGACATCCCCACTACGCACTGATTCTATATCCTCGACCTGTCTCTGCAGACCAGCCACTTCCTTTACGACTGACCATATGGTTTTAATTTTATCCTGAGACTTAGCTATTCTATCTGCATACCACATACTTTTTGCCTTCCTAATAACTTTTTTAAGCACCTTACAATACTGTTTGTAATGGGCTGCTGCATTTAGATTTTGACTGTTTCTAACGTTTTGATATAATTGCCACTTTGTTCTACAAGATATTCTTATCCCTTTAGTCAGCCACCCAGGCTGCCTGTTTGTGCTAGTACCCTGTTTTAAACGTTCTAACGGAAAGCAACTTTCAAAGAGCACGAGAAAAGTCTTGAGGAAAGCATTATATTTATCGTCTACTGTATCAGCACTATAAACATCTTGCCAATCTTGTTCCTTGATAAGGTTTACAAAAGTCTGTACAGCAACTGGATCAGCTTTCCTAAAAAGTTGGTAACTATATTTAACATGTGTTGAAGCACAAAAATCTTTTAGACTTAAAATTTGTGCATCATGATCTGAAAGGCCATTCACTTTTTTGCTAACAGAATGCCCTTCTAATAATGACGAATGAACAAAAATATTGTCTATGGTTGTTCTACTGTTCCCTTGCACTCTCGTTGGAAAGAATACGGTTTGCATAAGATTATATGAATTAAGCAGGTCTACCAGCATCCTTTTCCTTGCACAATCACTTATACAATTAATATTGAAGTCACCACATATAACTAACTTTTTGTATTTCCTATAAAGTGAACCAAGAACCTCCTCTAGCTTTAGCAAAAATGTTGTGAAATCGGAGTCTGGGGATCTATAAATAACAACAGTAAGAAGTTTAGCTCCACTAAATTTAACCACACCTGCACAACATTCAAACACCTTTTCAGTGCAGTACTTTGAAACATCAATTGACTCAAATGGGATACCGTTTTTCACATACATGGCTACTCCCCCACACCGCAAAGAGCTCCTAGAAAAGCTGCCAGCCAACCTGTATCCTGGTAAAGGAAGCCTCTGAATTATCTCCTTATTTAAGAAGTGTTCAGATATTTCTTACTTCAGAAAGGAAATCATACTGTGAAATCCGATAAGTGATTTCTCCCTAGTCGGAATAGTCTCTCCAGCTCCCATTGTTTGCATTATTAAGCAATACTTTTCGCATTCTTTTGTTTAGATATTACATTATCCATTAGTAATTTGTATCATCAGTTCACGGAAATCTCAGTTTATTTAGGATATCTTAATTTTCACAAGAATTGATGATGCTGTGTACACTGCCAAAGACGAGTTTTTCAGTGGTTTTTGGGTAATTAAAATTAGAAATACTAGCCCTTATGATTAATGTTTCATGTGCTTGTGGTAAATGTGGGTTAAAGGGCCTTAGACTGTATGATGGCTGATAGAATTGTCACTCCAAGTATACGAGGGTGGTTTGAAAATTTCTCGGAACGGAATAGGAAAGAAGCACTTACATCACTGAAACTTTTTTTTTTATTTTTCAGTGTAGTCTGCTTGTAGATTAATGCACTTTGTTCCAAAGATGTGCCTGTGCCTTGATCTCATCTCGAAAATAAGTTTCCTCCAGGCCTGCAAAATAGTTCTCAACTCTAGCTATTAATTCTTCGTTTGAACTGAATATTCATCCACCAAGATAAATTGTCAGTTCTGGGAAAAGATGGAAGTCTGACAGAGCCATATCAGATGTATAAGGCTGGTGTGGCAACAATTCATGCCTTAGTTCGTGTAATTTTGCGACGGTGACGGCACATGTGTGTCAAGAGTCGCGGCACCCATCTTGCAGATAATTCTTGCATTTCTAATTCTTCTGTTAAAACGTGATTTACCCTTTCCGGTGACATCTGGCAAGCGCAGGCAATTCCACACACTTTAAATCGGCGATCTTCCATGACCATTTTGTACGCTTTTGCCATGGTTTGTGAGGTAGTGACACGTCTTCAACGACTACTGCGCAGATCATCATCTAAGCTCTCCCGACCAAAGTTAGATTCATTTGTCCAGTTGCCAACAGTTTAATATGAAGGAGCAGAGTCCCCCAGTGTATTCTGGAAATCGGAATGAATGTCCTTTGCTTTCATACCTTTCTTTACGAAGTACTTAATCACTGCTCGAATCTCGATGTTTTCCATCATCTTCACAAGTCACCAAGCAGGAACAACAGTAGAGCCACGTAACTGCCACAGCTGTCTTCAAAGAGCACTGACGTGGATATCACGTGAACAACTCGTTGCGCTGGTGCTGGCCTCTTGTGGTGATTCCGAGAACTTTCAAATCACCCTCGCATATATATATATATATATATATATATATATATATATATATATATATATATATATATAGTTCCTCGATTCACCGCCAGTTGGCCCAATTGAAGGCAGGTAAAGTTGACTTCGGTGCTTGTGTTGACATGCGACTCATTGCTCTACAGTACTAGCATCAAGCACATCAGTATGTAGCATGAACAGGTTAGTGTTCATCACGAACGTGCTTTTGCAGTCAGTGCAACGTTTATAAATGCGGAGTTGGCAGATGCCCATTTGATGTATGGATTAGCACGGGGCAACAGCCGTGGCGCGGTACCTTTATATGGAGACAGATTTCCAGAACTATGGTCTCCCGACAGGAAGACGTTCGAAGCAATTGATCGGCGTCTTAGGGAGCACGGAACATTCCAGCCTAAGACTCGCGACTGGGGAAGACCTAGAACGACGAGGACACCTGCAATGGACGATAACCCTAATGTCAGGGTCAGAGAAGTTGCTGCTGTACAAGGTAACGTCGACCACATCACTGTATGGAGAGTGCTACGGGAGAACCAGTTGTTTCCGTACCATGTACAGCGTGTGCAGACACCATGAGCAGCTGATTGGCCTCCACGGGTACACTTCTGCGAATAGTTCATCCAACAATGAATCAATCCTCATTTCACTGCAAATGTTCTCATTACGGATGAGGCTTCATTCCAACGTGATCAAATTGTAAATTTTCACAATCAACATGTGTGGGCTGACGAGAATCCGCACGCAATTGTGCAATCATGTCATCAACACAGCTTTTCTGTGAATGTTTGGGCAGGCATCGCTAGTGACGTCTCGACTGCGCCCCATGTTCTTCCACCTACGCTCAATGGAGCAGGTTATCATGATTTCATACGGGATACACTACCTATGCTGCTACAACATGTGCCTTTACAAGTACGACACAACATGTGGTTCATGCACGATGAAGCTCCTGCACATTTCAGTCGAAGTGTTCGTACGCTTCTCAACAGATTCGGTGACCGATGGATTGGTAGAGGCGAGCCAATTCCATGGCCTCCACGCTCTCCTGATCTCAACCCTCTTGACTTTAATTTATGGCGGCATTTGAAAGCTCTGGTCTACGCAACCCCGGTACCAAATGTAAAGACTCTTCGTGCTGATCTTCCCCGAGGTCGGTTTTTCCATTCGTCTGTAAAGAATTCGCGTTAGTATTTTGCAGCTGTGACTTATTAAACTGATAGTTAGGTAATTTTCACATCTGTCAACACCTGCTTTCTTTGGGATTTTGGGATTGGAATTATTACATAATTCTCGAAGTCTGAGGGTATTTCACTTTTCTCATACATCTTGCTCTCCAGATGGTAGAGTTTTGTCAGGACTGGCTCTCCCAAGGCTGTCAGTAGTTCTAAGGGAATGTTGTCTACTCCCGGGTTCTTGTTTCGACTCAGGTCTTTCAATGCTCTGTCAAACTCTTCACGCAGAATCATATCTTCCGTTTCATCTTCATCCTCTTCCATTTCCTTAATATTGTGTTCAAGGAAATCGCCTCTGCATAGACCCTCTATATACTCCTTCCACATTTCTGCTTTCCCTTCTTTGCTTAGAACCGGGTTTCCATCTCAGCTCTTGATATTCATACAAGTGGTTCTCTTTTCTCCAAAGGTCTCTCTATTTCTCCTGTAGGCAGTATCTATCTTACCCCTAGTGAGATTAGCGTCTACATCATTACATTTGTCCTTTAGCCATCCCTGCTTAGCCATTTTGCACTTCTTGTTGATCTAATTTATGAGGCGTTTGTATTCCTTTTTGCATGCTTCATTTACTGCATTTTTATATTTTCTCCTTTCGTGAATGAAATTTAATACTTATTCTGTAACCCAAGGTTTTCAACTATCCCTCGTCTATTTACCTACTTGATCCTCTGCTGCCTTCACTACTTCATCCCTCAAAGCTACCTATTCTTCTTCTACTGTATTTCTTTCCCTCATTCCTGTCAATTGTTCCCTTATGCTCTCCCTAAAACTCTGTACAACCTCGGGTTCTTTCAGTTCATGCGGGTCCCATATCCTTATATTCCCACCTTTTTGCATTCAGTTTTAATCTACAGTTCATAACCAATAGATTGTGGTCAGAGCCCACATCTGCCCCCGGAAATGTCCTACAATATAAAACCTGGTTGCGAAATGGACGCAATAATGCGTTCACTATGCTGTTTGTAGTAGCTTACCCTTACTCCTACTTTTTTATTCATTATTAAACCTACTCCTGCATTACCCCTATTTGATTTTGTATTTATAGCCCTGTATTCACCTGACCAAAAGTCTTGTTCCTCCTGTGGAAAACCATACACCCACAAACATAGTCTGCCTCTTGCTGTTTCAGATGTTATAAAACCAACTTTCGGGTACCTAGCCAATCCTGAATTGCTGAAAAATCTCTACATGGCAAAACACAAAATACAAATGAGCGTTACAGTCACCTTAAATGCACGCGTTACCCAAAATCAGTATTTATGTCCTCATTGTTGTGAAGATAGCTGTATGTGATGCCTGTCTACTTTTCAGTAGTGGAAATGTAATTAGGATTCAATGACTGCACCGACTAGCCTTCCGTCCAGGTGCATTCACACCCAAGGTACTCAGAAGCAAGGATTAAGTTCGACTGGACAAGGCTGAGGCAGCAGAAGAAGAAATGCAAAAGTGTGCTAGGCGAAGGAGCCAGGGGAAGAGATTACTCCAGGAAGACGACGAATAGAATAAGTGTTATGGGTATGGATAGTATTAGTCACTGTAAGCATAGCAGTATTGTCAAAAACTGAGAAAAAACTTTAATTGCGTACTGTCGTAAATTGATTTTTGTAGCTAAAATGTACCTTTTCTCAGAAACTACGACAGCTAACTTCCTGAAATTTGGCATAGTTCTTAAGAATTAATTATTGAATGTCCTGCGCAGCACTTTCCTGTCTTTCTCTGAGAAAAGTTCTCCTTCAAAATCTGAAAAAATTCAGCAGTCCTATGTAACGCAAAACTGAAAAATTGTTTTCAGAGCAACTACGATCTTAACCGAAAACCTGTTCGTCACAGCCTATTATGCAGATGTAAACTTAGAAATTTCAGTTTTCTTCCTACATTAGTTTAGGAGAAAAGGTGCATTATAGACAGTGGTAGTTAAAAATTCCAATTTTCTAACAAAAGTTGCACTGAATATCAGACATTATGTAGCACAAAATAGTCTCCAGTTTTCTGTTCTAGTTGCAATATTTTTTGATATAGATGTATATATATTATATGTTCGAGGACAAGAATGAATTTTGCCTACGTCTGTCCTTAAAGCAGTATCTATAGCTTCAGAGAACTTCAAACGTATCTTTTCATTCCTTAGTACTTCCCTATATCACTTCTCTGCGCACATGGTCTTCGTGACTACTCTCTTAAACTTCAGCCTATTCTTCATTACTACGACATTGTGATCTGAGTCTATATCTGGTCCTGGGCACGCCTTAGAATCCATTATCTAATTTCGGAATCTCTGCTTGACAATGCTGTGATCTAACTGGAATCTTCTGGTACCTTCTTGCCATTTCCAAATATACTTCCTCCTATAGTGGTTCCTGAACAGACTATTCATTATTACTACCTGACGTTTACTGCAGAGCTTTCTCTTTCCTAAGACTAAGCACATTTTCTCCCGTCGTCCTTTCTCCTAGTCCTTCCTATGCAGTTGCATTCCAGTCACCAACTAC
This sequence comes from Schistocerca serialis cubense, assembly GCF_023864345.2. NCBI lineage: Eukaryota > Metazoa > Arthropoda > Insecta > Orthoptera > Acrididae > Schistocerca > Schistocerca serialis. The sequence continues at coordinate 734,857,984 of NC_064643.1, read as the reverse complement.
CATTAGATTTTCATCTCCCTTTACGTACTGAACTACCAGTTGAATATGCTCATACATCTCCTCATCATCGGCTTGCGAAGTCGTCAAGTATACCTGAAATACCGTTGCCGGTGATTGTTTGTTACTGTATCAAGTCTAATGAGAACAAACCCATCACTAAACTGTTCGCAGTAACCCACTCACTGCCCTACCTTATTTTCCGGAAATAATCGTACTCCCATTACATCATTTTCTGCAGTTGTTACCCTACATTCATCTGACGAGAAATTCTTTCCGTATTTCTATTTCACTTCACCGACTTTCTCTAAATCTATACTGAGCGTTATTATTTTCCTTCTCAGATCTTTTAGCTTCCCTACCACGTTCAGGCTTCTGACATTCGACGCGCCAATTCGTAGCCCAACAGCACACTCAAAACTTCTGATCAGCTACTCAATGACAAAAATGTTTGACAGACAGCATAGGTATATTTGAAACAAGCTTTACAGAATTGGCCCTGACAGCCACTTCTATTTCATACTGTAATTTCTGCTTTTGTAAACCCTATAAAGTGGTCGGTATAAAAAACTTGTAAACGGTCAGCTGGTTGCCGTATTTACGTTTGAATGTGCGGTTTAAATATGAAGTTATACTTTCCGCATCATTGAGATCAAACTATCATTCATGAAACGTGAAACTAGCTCTCTAGATGGTAAATAACGGCATAATATGCATAATTTTTAAGAAGGCTACTTGAGCCGTGGTAAAAATTGCTCTTTTGAAGAGCGCGCCGCAGCGCGTAGTGTGAAGCAGTCGCCCTCCGTTTCTGGCGGTGGCGCCGCTGTGGCAATCGCAGCTTTGGTGTCTCCCTCTGGTGGGAAAGGGGAAAGGTTGCCTGTTCACGTGCATTTAAGGGGCGCTATGAGCTCGCCAGGAGGTCAGTCTGGGTGAGTCTGGAGTCAGTCTGGGGTCAGTCCCTCGTCTGCAGGTCGGGCAGATTGTTTCTGTCTGTCGTCCGGAGTGCTAGTATGTCTTTCGTTTGGATCAATCTTTAAAGCCGGATAAATGAGAGTCTTTCCACTCCGCCAGTAAGAGAACTCATCGAGTGGTCGCCCAGTCGGGGCTTAGTTCCTGCATGTGAGTCTGTGCGATAGGCCACCAGTCTGCTCGGGTTTGCTCAGGCAACGGTTATGGGCGGTTGGTCGATCGGTTAGTCCTTCGCGCACAGAGACGCAAGAAGATTTGTCCGTCTTGAGCATCGGCGCATGTGAGGTCGCCACGTGAGTCCAGTGGGCCACGCCGTATGGCGAGGGGTAGTGGCTTCGCGGTCGAACCGAGAGCAACAGGAGTCAACCCACGACATCAGTCTGGCCGGTGCGAGCTGCGACCCCGTGGTTCTCCGAGCGCTTCTGGGTCCCTTCAGTTACCATCTTGTAGAGCTTGGCTCGGCCTTTCCTGGTGCAGGGATGTCGTTTTGCCAGTGGACGTGTTTCCTCTGCATGGTTGGGTCGGAGCCAGTATTTCCGCCATCGTGTGTCTGGAAGTGAGTGGGAGACGCACCAACAGTGCAGTCGCAAACTGAGCAGCAGTCGCGGACGGAGCAGCGGGCAATCGGTCGGTTGGTGCGCACCAGGAAAGACTGGAGATCGGCGCGCCTTCCTGCGTCCGTTGATGCGGTTATCAGCGGACGGTTCGGGAGAGCGATTTCGGGGTGCTGCGCCAGGTCTTCTCGAGAAATCGCCGTTCATTAGAAGTGATTGGCGATATGTTGTGTGATTTACTCTTGTTAAATTTCTATTTGTTGTCTTGGTCAGTCTCTCGTCCCCAGCTTGCTCGTCTGTCTCTCGTCCGCATTTGTTAGGCATTTAGTGTCCGTCTGTCGTGTTTGCCGGATTTGGTGTGTTAACGAATTTATTGCTTGGAGTGTAACGGCCTTATTCCTGAAATACGTTTTAATCTTGCCTCTCATCCTGAGAAGCTTCATCGGTGTACTGTAGAGCAGGTTAACTTGTTTGGCCAACCTTGTATAATTTTATATAATATTTCATTTCATGAGCTTTTATTTAAATGGTCATTTTAGTATATAATGTTGCCACCCTTTTACCGTAAGACTTTTCTTAGAAGTTAAAATCAAGTTGCACCTTCGGTGCCAAAGTTAATATTTTAATTTTATTGCTTTGTACCATTTTCATCCCTCCTACAGGATGCATAGTTTTGTGCTTGTGTGAATTGTTAAAACTTTTAGTTTAAAGTAATCTGGTGTGTTGCAGATTTGCACCAGTGTAGTCTTTGAGACTTTGTTGTGAGCGGTCGTAACTATGGTCGTGTCAAAAGGGAGGGGCAAGGTTCTCAGCCCGAAAGCTCATACAGTCAAAAACTTGTTTCTTTCTGCGTCTGAATAAATTGTAACTTGATATTTAGAGGGTGCTTCTGAATATAATTTTAAATCTGTTTCTTTTAAAAAATGCTTTAAGCACCATTAAAGTGAATAAATTACCATTTGTTAAAAAGGAATTTGATTATGATTTCATCGTTTACTCTCTGGCAACTACTTCCACGCTTACGTAGTGTGATTAAATGTGTTGATGTTCTTGTTGAATCGCTAATAAATAAAATAAATTCTTCAGAATATTCATTGAAAATAAATCCACGGTTCTCTACTCAGAATGTCTCCTAAATCATATATATTTATTAAGAACAGCGAAGGGCCTCTCGAATAATAACTTCAGTTATCCAGCCGATGTCCGTATAAAATTACGTCTTATAATTCAGGAAGGATCTCCGCTTAGGGACGAGCCCTTACATGCACCGAAGAATGCAAACGTTAACATATGTAGCAAAGGCAACAACTATGGCCTATGGGAACGAACACTACGCTACAGTACGAAGCCACGGTGGGTTCCACGATGTGAGCCTGTCCGTGTGCATTGGAGCATCAGATGCGCGTCCGCAGTTTGGCACGTGTGGGGATTGCTCCAGGGAAAGGAATTCGAACTGCGTGGCAGGGCATGCGCACTAGGTTCTGCGTGAGGGCCATGCCCTAATGATCCGCGCAGGTGCGTCGGCATCCCCCCCCCCCCCCCCCCCCCTGAACAGTAGCCTCTCCTGGCCGCTCGAGCACCGCGCTATTCCGGCCTCGCTCGTTACCGCCGACTCTAGTACGGAAATTACATTACGACTATTAACTGAGGACTGATTGTTCGGCAGGGCAAATTTCCTGCATCGCTCTTTCACACACGCAGTGCTGGCTTTCCTTTAACGCCTAGACGAAATGTCTATACTAATGTTTTCGTTACACAGGGCCGCGCTATGCGGCGAACAGAAATTTGGTGTACTAACGGAAGTTGTATTAACGTCGTTTACAGAAAGCGGGTATAGTAGAGAAACCAGCAACCGCAGATTCATCCTCATCATTATAGGATGATATTGGCCGCAGTATGCATTTATGCATAGAGATAGCTCTAAAACTAAAGAAGAAGAGGAATATGTCTTCTGCAGCCCTTGTAATATCAGCCGCTAAATGATAGTGCTTATGTCTGAAACCAGTATCTGCAAAAGTGTGTGCGTTTGTGGGGGGGGGGGGGGGGAGGTGGGGAGGGAGCTATCGGCCACGAGGGAGGCAAATACTAAACCCAAATTTCGACAAATAGACTGAAAAATGTATTTCGGATGGACTGGAGTCCAGCACAGAATCGGGGAACATAAGACGTAAATGTCCCATTGTTATCGGTAAAACGACATCATGGAATTTTTGGTGAGGAAATAGGTAACCTTCTAGCATAGAGAAAAATTACGAATAGACAGTTCAGTCTCGCACTAGAGCCTCAAACTTATTTCAGATGTACTACCAAGAGAGCTGCCTCCATAAATTAGATCGCGAATGGGTCATATTTCCACGATAAAGGGCAGACATGTAGCGATCATAAACCGGATATCTGTCCTCGACTAAGTGAAGCTAAGTAAACCACATGTCACGTCCTTCCTTCGTACGACGGTGTGGCACTGATGTTACTCTGCACATTTACATTCAATAAAATTTCTAGCCCCCTGAAGCTGTGAATAGTGTCAAACTGACGTAGGCGGTTTGAATCATAGAATATGGTTTCCTTACGTCAGAAGGATATACAAAACGTACTGTACAGTAAAACTGGTTGCGATGGGTTTTCCATTGTTTACAAGTGGTACCTCCTTAGTCCATAGATTCGATGTAAATACGTACAACGTGATAGCGGAATACTTAAAAAAACTAATATGCAGATTTAAACTTTGTACTAAAAACACAACTAATCTTGAGGAGAGGGTCTTGTCATTGGAATAGTAATTACATTTCTGCATATCTGTTTTTTAAAATTAAATCTTATAAATGTGTATGAACGCACAATCATTGTCTTTACTGTTTATGAAACAATTCTAAGAATAGAAATGTACGTCATGTAGTTATGGCAATAGCTAAATACCCTTAGTTTGTTGTAATATCTCCATTGCTGAGCATACTCTGTCAGTTTACTTTCACTTAGTGTTGTATGTGGACTCTGTGCAGTTGTAACTACTTCTGGTTGTATGGTCATTGTTACCTAAAGCCAAAATATGCAATAAAAAATATTCACTTGCCTTTTAACATCCGCTATACCTTCAAATGACTGTGTTCTTCAGACTTCCGTGCATTATATACACAAACTCGACGCGTCATGTCCAGTGTCAGATATCAACTTTCAATTTCCTACTCCTTATAATGAATCTACGAACTGCCTTACTCCACTTATCATCCATGCTACAAATTTCACCCATTTCCCTGTCACTGTAATCGCGGTCGACTGAATTTTACGCTGTGATCTGTTCCTATACAGCCGGCCGCTCTGACCGAGCGGTTCTAGCCGCTTCAGTCCGCAACAGTGCTGCTGCAATGGTCGCAGGTTCGAATCCTGCCTCGCGCATGGATGTGTGTGATGTACTTGGGTTAGGAAGGTTTAAGTAGTTCCAAGTGTAGGGGACTGATGACCTCAGATGTCAAGTCCCATAGTGCTTAGAGCCATTTGAACCAATTTTGTTCCTCGACACATTTGTTAGTTTTCCTGAAACTTCTCGTTCGGTTAATTCACGGAGTTAACGTGTGCCGTCGGTACTCAGATTTTTCATAATTCAGTTGCTTCGACTTATTTTATATTTCTTTGTAATGCTGGCACCAACTGCCGGAATATCTGGCTAGGACTCTGACATATACACTGAAGAACCAAAGAAATTGGGACTTCTGCCTAATATCGTTTAGGGCAACTGCGAGCACGCACAAGTGCCGCTACACTGCTCAACTAATGTCTGAAGTAGTGCCAGAGGGAATTGACACCATGAATCCTGCAGGGCTATCCACAAATCCATAAGAGTACGAGGGAGTATCTTGTGGATATCACGTTGCAAGGCTATTCCGATATGCTCAATAATGTTCCTGTGTGGGGAGTTTGCTGGTCAGCGGAAGCGTTTAAACTCACAAGAGTGTTCCTGGAGCCACTTTGTAGCAATTCTGTACGTCTGGGGTGTCGCATTGTTCTGCTGGAATTGCCCAAATCCGTCTGAGTGCACAGCGGGCATGAATGGTTGCAGGTGATCAGGCAGGTTGCTCACGAATGTATCACATGCGAGAGCCGTGCCTAGACGTATCAGTGGTCCGACATTGCTCCGACTGCACCACTGCATCCCCCCTCCCTCCCATAACCACCAGCTTGAACAGTCCCCAGCGGACATGCAAAATCCATGGATTCGTGAGGTTGTCTCCATACCCGTACACGTCCATCCACTCGATACAATATGAAACGACACTCGTCCGACCAAGCAACATGTATCCAATCATCAACAGTCCAATGTCGGTGTTGATGGGCCCAGGCGAGGCATAAAGCTTTGTGTCGTGCAGTCATCAAGGATACACTAGCGGGCCTTCGGCTCCGAAAGTCCATGTACATGACGTTTCGTTAAACGGTTCGCACGCTGACACTTGATGGTTCAAATGGCTCTGAGCACTATGGGACTTAACTTCTGAGATCATCAGTCCCCTAGAACTTAGAACTACTTAAACCTAACTAACCTAAGGACATCACACACATCCATGCTCGAGGCAGGTTTCGAACCTGCGACCGTAGCGGTTGCACGGTTCCAGACTGTAGCGCTTAGAACCGCTCGGCCACTCCGGCCGACACTTGTTGTTGGACCAGCACTGAAATATGCAGCAATTTGCGGAAGGGTGGAAGTTCTATCACGTTGAACGGTTCTCTTCAGTCGTCGGTGGTCACGTTTTTGCAGGATATCTTTCTGGCCTCAGCGATTTCGGAAAATTGGTGTTTTACCGGGTTCCTGATATTCACGGTACACTCGTGAAATGGTCGTACAGGAAAATCCCCACGTCATCGCTATCTAGGAGATGCTGTGACGAATCTCTCGTGCGTCGACTATAACACCACGTGCATATTCACTTAAATCATGAAAACCTGCCAATTGTAGCAGCAGTAATCGAATTGTCTAGAGTATAGCTATCTTGTATCGGTGTTCCCGACCACAGCACCGTATTCTACCTGTTTACGTATCTCTGTTTTTGAATACGCATGTCTATAGAAGTTGCTTTGTAGCTTCAGTGTATTAAATGGTTCAAATGGCTCTGAGCACTATGGGACTTAACATCTGAGGTCATCAGTCCCCTAGAACTTAGAACTACTTAAACCTAACTAACCTAAGGACATCACATACATCCAAGCCCGAGGCAGGATTCGAACCTGCGACCGTAGCTGTTTCGCGGTTCCGGACGGAAGCGCCTGGAACCGCACGGCCACCGGGGCCGGCTCAGTGTATTAACTAGTAGCTGTAACGATAGATTTTGCATGTGAAGAGGAGATTACAAACGTACCGTTTTTGGAGGTTTACTACATATTTTTGAATTACTTCACGTGCAGTGCTATTAGAACGTTTATTGTGAGGAATATCGCCTTGTGTGTTCCTTGTGTCAGTTCGGATAATCTCAGGCCACTACCATCACGTTATTGACCATGAGCGAGCGAGAAGTTATAATTATTATGACATAGGACTCGGTTTGGGAAGACAGCTCCTCTTGTCCATGTGAGGATTCATATAATCAAGTTTCCTGTGATTTCCTCATGTGGAAAGCAAATGCGAGGTTGGTTTACTCGAAGAGAATAGGGGAGAATTCAATTCTCCTCCTTTCGCCACCCGTGCTTAGACGCCGTCTCAGAAGATTTCCTCACTGAACAGGTGTAAAACCCCAACCTTCCAATAACCGGTTTTGGCTTTCACAATCAATAGTCTAGTGGCTCACATTATGATCAAATGAACCGACATTTGAAAGAATACCGTAGTACTTGTGTTCTTCATCTACATACATTGTTCGCAAACTATCGTATGGTACATGGCTGAAGGTGCCTTGTACCTCTGCTGGTCTTTCCTTTCCTTTTACAATGGTAAATAGAGGGAGGGAAAACCACTTTTTATTTGCCTCCGTACGGGCCCTAATTTCTCTTATTTCCGTGGTTCTTACGCGAAATGTACGATGACGGCAGCAGAATCATTCTGCAGTCAGCTTCAAATGCGGATTCTCTAAATTTTCGTAATTGTGTTCCGCGAAAGAAACACAAATGATTCCATTCTGCGTTCACTAAAGGTCTCGGTAAAACTAGCGCGTTGATCGAGCCTACCCGTAACAAATCTAGCTGGATGCTTTTGAGTTGCTTCAGTGTGTTCCTTTAATCCAGTCTGGTATGTAGCCCCAACATCTGAGAAGTATTTAACAAAGGTTCTCACATGTGCTCTATACACGTACAAGAACAGAACAGGGCCCATGTGACTTCCTTTTGGAAGTCTGTTTTACTAGATGACTTGCCGTGAATTACTATGAATAAGGCTAACCAGGATAGTTATTTCACATCAATCGACGCAAATTTTGTGTCAAGATGAGTATACTCTCGGGCTGCATATCCGAAAAGCGTGTCATCCGTCATTGCTATGGGAGAGTCTGCGTATATATGTTCTCTTTTGTAGAAGCACTTCGCTTTCCTTTCTCGGAATAAACCAAAGCCGACCATTCGCCTGCGTGTTCGTTCCAACTCGTATAGCTTTGTAACATTATGCCCAGATATATAGTCGACGTGACTGTGTCAGCCGGCACACTACTCCAACTTTATTCGAATACTGCTCCATTGTTTTTTCTGTTAGTCTAAATTTTTCTACATTTAGAACAGGGATGTGCAGCCCGTGGCCGGCAGGCAGCTTGCGCCCCAAAGCAAGTATCATTGCGGCCCAAGAAGTGTGCATTAACAAGACGAGTACTTTTCTTTGCTCCTTTTCAACGACGACACTTCCTCGACAACCGCGCGGAAACAACGGACGCTAAATCTTTCAGTGCGAGCTCCGATTTCTCTTACTTTATTATGTTATCCGTTTCAGCCTATGTAAGTGGGACGGAAAAAATGGCAACACCGAAAAATAATTAATGCAGATTAATGAAACTTCGGGAATACATTTGTCTATGTAACATACGAGGGTAATTCGGAAAGTTAGAGACTAGATTAGATTAGTACTTGTTCCACAGATCATGAATACGACACTTCGTGATGATGTGGAACGTGTCAGGTTAATAAAAGATGTCTATATAAGATATTACATTACACAAAATATTACATGACACTTAAAATTTTTTTATTTTATTTATTTATTTATTTTTTGTGGGGATTGGAGAAATTACCCACTTATTAGCATCGGGTTCCTTGCACACCTCATCCCAGTTTAACTGCTGAAGAATTTCTCCGTAATTTCTAATTGTTCAATCATTAATTGAACGCACACCTTTGGAGGGTAGTTTTGAATTGCTGAACGGAGCTACGTCATATACTGTAACTAGCTGAGCATCATGATCAGAAAGCCCATTCTCAACTGGACAAGAATTTATGTTTTTAAACCTGTCTTGATCTATAAAAGTGTTACCTATCAATGTGCTGCTGCCCTTTACTACCCAAGTAGAAAAATTAATGACAGATGTCAAATTGAAAGAACTGAGCAAGACTTCCAGGTCATTCTTTCTATTACACCCTTTCAGTGAATCAACATTGAAAGTAAGGAACGATCGGTCGCGAAATGGAAACTACAATGAAAATCGGTCGACGTTTTGCACACGTGTGTTGGGCAGTGTCTCTAGTACGCCCGTCGATCGCGTTACGTCGTTCATTTTAGTTGTGAGCACACAGGGAGGACATAAAGAGGCCTAAAACAATAGTGTCTCCCGCCAAGTACGAGGGTCTGGCGAGAAATTTCGCCTGAAGCAATGCAGCCAACATTACAGAACTGTCGTGGGTTTCTTCCTCAAGACAATTCTCAGCCGCATTCTGCAGGGCCAATGAAGATGGTCCTGCATCGTTTTCAGTTGGGAATGTTCGATTACCCACAATACGGCTCGTAAATATCTCCCTCTGAGTTTCCTCTTTGCTCACATGAACCGTTGGCTATGAAGACAACATTTTGGCACAGACAACGAGCTGTAGGCCAGCTTAGAGAATTGGCGGAAAGCACTGGCGCCTGTCTTCTATCACGAGCGTATTTGAAAATTGATACAACGCTACAACAAACGTCTGTGTCGGATCGGCGACTATGGAGATAAGTAGCTGGAAGTTGTAGCTAACACTCTTCATTTTGACTACGGTTTCCATTTCGTGACGTATCATTCCTTACTTTCCAAATAGCCCTAGTATTTAAGTCATTAACATTACAAGCTCACAGGATAATTTAAGCGCGAGATAAGCCTTTCCTCAAGTGAAATCCTTGTACATTAATAACAGGAGTGACCTCCACAAAGTTCAATGCAAACACGCAAATATGCGTATACTGCATTGTACAGGTGCCGGATGTCAGTTTCTGAGAGGGTGTTCTATGCCTGTTGCGCTTGGGCGGCCAGATCAGGGACGTTCAATACGGTTTGTGCAGGACGATGGCTCCTGTCATTCGGTTATTTCCCATATGTGCTCGACTAGAGATAAGGTCTGTTGATAGAGCAGGTCAAGACAGCATGTCGATAATCTGTAGAGAATGTTGGGTTACAACGACGATATGTAGGTGAGCGTTATCCCATTGGATAACACCCCCTGGGATACTGTTCATGAATGGCAGCACAGTAAGTCGAATCACCACACTGACGTACTAATTCCCAGTCAGGGTGCGTGGGATAACAGCGAGCATGCTCCAGTGTGTCTAGCACGTAGACAGGTTGATTTCAGGCTCTCAACTGGTCTCCTCCTTACCAACATACGACTCTCACTGGCATCAAGGCAGGACTAGCTTTCATCAAAAAACACATCCCACGAGCTCTCGTTTGACATCACTGATGTCGCAAAAGGCGGAAGTGTGGAATCAGCGCAATGCACGCTACAGGGCATCTAGCTCGGAACTGTCGTTAAAGTGACCGATTTATAACAGTTGGTTGTGTGGCTGTGGTGCTAACTGCTGCTGAGATTGTTGCTGCAGTTGCCTTGCGATACGTCACAGCCATACGTTGGACACTATGGTCTTCCCTCTCGATGCTCCACGTGGCTGTCCGGAGCTCAAGCCTTCTTTCTCCCGTACATTCTCGTGAACACCGCTGCCGGCAATCAAGCACAGTGCCTACGTACCAAGCCTTTCTGTATTACCGCAGAAGCAACATCCATCTTTTCCTGGTCCAATTACACGACCACGTACAAATTCAGTGAAATGTTGATAATGGTGTCTTTTTCGCCTTAAAGGCATTACGGACACGCATCGCCTCACGTCCAATCTCATAGGAAACTAGCGCTCATGACAATTATAGTGTGTATTTAAAACAGTCAGATGTTCATCCTCATAGAGGCGCTACTACCGTCACTAATATGTGACTGACGTGGAATTTAAATGGAGTCATCTATCAAATGTTCAAACGCGCCTACTAACTTCGGTTTGTGTCGCACAACTGTTTATTAGCGTTGCGATATTTTTCAGCCAGTGTATTTCCACATTTTGTGTGTAAGGCATGTATATTTCTATTGTCTATTGTCAAACCATAATTTATGAAAGGTGTTTATATTTTTATTAATAGGATTAAGTAGGAACAATTAATATTTGTCTTGTTGGAAATAACTGTGGTAGCAGGGAATATCTGCACCAAAGTATTGTTGATATAATTTTAAAAAGGGCGGGAGAAACCGTGTACGGATACAATTTAAGAAAAGAGCGGGAAAGACCGCGCATTGATACATTTTGTAATGGTAGCAGGGATTCTCTGCACCAGAAAGCATTGTTGGCGGGAGAGACAGCACTTTAGCGTTGGTAATAAGTCAGTAGGATGCGAGATGTGAAGCGAGTTGGTAGCAGGTCTGAAGCGAGAGGTTGAGAGGAGTAGTGTGCCTGCCACCCACCAGCTATGATTTACAAGAGATTATGAACGGATGTACGGAGACATCAATTAACTACTATCATAAGAGGAGCTAATATTACTGAATTACTTTCTTTGCGAAACTCAAGACTACTGAAGGTATGTTTGCGCAATGCTACTTGTAAGATTATTGTAAAAAGTAAGTCCCATTTGAACGTTTGTAAAATCATTTCATTACCAGCAGTAAATATTTCAAGAAGCGTTTTCAGAATATAATTAATTTTTACAGCAATGTTGCATTACTCATTATAATCCATCCCAAAAATCATCATCATAAAACTTTGGAAAAATTTTATTGATGTCAAGAAAAAGTGTAACTATGAATTACGTAACTTCAGTCAAATTAATTAAAGAATAACGTCAGCTTTGCTATTAAAGAATAACATCAGCTTTGGTAAAAATACTGCCACTTATTATGACAGCCCACCAGCAGTTAACAGAGTATAGTAAAGCAGAGTTAGTATATTCATGTCGCAGTTCGATGTAGCAGTCAGATGGTGATCCAGTAACAGTAAAAACAGGTAAGGAACAGTTTTGGGGTATTGCAGATAACGACTGAGGACCACGACGACGACACATTCTATGTTTCGTCGAAATAATCAGAAAATCACTTTTAATAAGCAGCAATTAAATTTGTATGCGAAGATTGAGAAAGAGAATAAATTTCAAAGGGAAGAGATAGAAATCCTAAGGGAAGTTTACATAGGTTATAGTAAAAGGGAAGGTTATCATTAACAAAAGAGGTACAGAGGAGACGGGAAAGTTTCATGAGGAATAGGTTGGTGACTGAAATTTCGTGAGAAGATCCTGCCGCAACAAGAAGCCCGTTTCTTTTAATGGTAGCCCCGCCCCCTCTGGTTCGTGTATCATACGGGTGGCTCCCTCCAACCCAATTTCTGATAGTAAAAAACGAGCTGCCATTCTTTGAACGTTTTCGATGACCTCCTTCAATCCTATATGATACGGATTCCTCACCAAACAGTAGTACTCCAGAAGAGTGCACACAAGTGTAGTGCAGCAGCTTCTTTAGTAGGCCTGAGCCATTTTCTAAGAGTTCTGCCATTAAACCAATCTCTTTGGTTTGCTTTCCCCACGAAACTATCTCTGCGATCGCTCCAGTTTAAGTTATTCGTAATGATAAGCCTTAAGAATTTTATCAAATTTACAGCCCTTAGTTTTGTGTCATTTATAGTGTAACCGGCCTTTACAGGTATCCTTTTAGCACTCATGTGCATAACTAGGTACTTTTCATTAGTTAGAGTCTATTGCCACTTTTCACCGTCCGAGTATCATGTCTAACCCATTTTGCAATTTATTTTGTTCCTCTGATGATAAAAGAAGATAATGGAAGGTAGCATCATCTGCAACCTATCTAAGAGGGCTTCTCCGATTATCTCTCAAATCGATTATGTAGGTCAGGAATAGTAAATGCCTACAACACTTCCTAGGAGAATGCCAAATATTACCTCCGTTTTACTCAATGGCATTCCGTCAGTTATTGCGAAGTTAATCGGGGAAATTAGTTCATATCAGTGGAGGTGAACCCTGTTAAACAGCTATTGGACTCAAAGTGAAATGGTAAGGAACCTGGATCTAGGAACGGTAACGTACTGGGCATTGAAGCCTAAAAGACTTCGTGGGTGTTTGCCATATTTTGCTTTCAATTTTCAACAAGTGTCATTTCCCAAATTAAGCAAACGTTTAAGAACCTGTCCCAGAGGTGTTCACAGCTATTAACAATGACTTGGAAAAAAAATCTTTTGAATCGAGCTCTAAAAACAGAAACATTAAAAAATCCATTTAAAAGACCATCCACCGAACATTCAAAATCAGAGGCAGTTTCTTACACTTTTGAAAGATAATTACCAGAATCTCTTGATACAGGCGCGAGAATGCTAGCTAGTGAATAAAGAAAAGTCTTTTGGAGCCTTAAGACATTGAACTCAGATACTATTTTCAGTTCAATAAGACAAGGAAAGAATTATAAAGTTATTAGAGCGGCAGAAGCTTATAAATAAACGCTATGATTAACGCATCCTACGCATAGTCACAAAGGAGCTGAAATTTAATGCATTAACCAAGATAAGGTTACACCGAACTGTGTTCAGACCGCCGGCCGGAGTGGCCGAGCGGTTCTAGGCGCTACAGCCTGGAGCCGCACGACCGCTATGGTTGCAGGATCGAATCCTGCCTCGGGCATGGATATGTGTGATGTCCTTAGGTTAGTTAAGTTTACGTAGTTCTAGGGGACTGATGACCTCAGAAGTTAAGTCCCATAGTGCTCAGAGCCATTTGAACCATTTTTTGTGTTCATACCACATATGGAACAGTTGCGTGGTTCACCTTAGACTCAAAGACGTAAACAGCGAACACGCTAAAACTGTGTACATTACAGATTGCATGTGGATGCTTGCCTTCAGAACAAGAGTAAATGTGCTTGTTTAGCCCACAGAAGTAAACAGACGGTTGAACATACAAATATTTGAAAAAATGAATTAAACAGTTGATCGCTCAGCATGAAATGCAGACTGAATTCTAAAGAATCAACGCAAGAGTGCTATAAAAGCAATAGAAAATGCTAGATTTAATTCCCTCAGCGTTCATTAATAAGACACAGACAGACATTTTAAAGAAACCACTAGTACTCGAAATCAGGTAATAATGGAACTATAGCTGTTCTAATTGTAATAATGTCTCAAAAATAAGTGTGGCATGAACTGATTACCAAGAATGCTGGCCCACTAATAAAAAACCCATGCCAAAAAATAGCCACCAGCCTGAGATACACATACTTGAGTCGCGAACCCAACACAAGTCTCATTTACAAAGGCTCAGCAAAGAACAGGTCTTCCACGAATAGTGTCCAACATTTAATGAAACGCAGATGAAGGGCTTACGATTTATTTTCATTCAGGACCTTGGTGGCAAATTATATTTTTTGTTACTTCTATATAACCATAGTGTTTGATGTAGCATCCATGTAATAGTTTATTTATTATTTATGAAAGTTATGTAATTTTAACTAACTTAAGGATTTATCTACAAAAGTAATATAGCATAAGAGAATCAAAATGTTAAAATTTTACTCATTCATGCATAGCGAAAGTAGGTCCGTAATCATGTCAAACTTGAACAAACCTCCCTCTGCAACGGAATTAGCTATGCCGGGAGCAGAAAAGGTGGATCTGGCGGTAGAACTGCAAGGATTCTGTCTGACATGAGTCAGTTCGTGGCTAGCAGGCAACGCATAAGCGTCTTGTGAACAGACAGAGGGGCGCTCAACTGCAAGATTATATACGAGTAATATAGCCCCACGTGTGGACGTAATTTGGCTTATTATTGATGGTATACTTTGAATGGCCCGATACTAAGAAGGTAATTTTCAGAGTTAGTTACGCAGCAAGAGCCATTTTGAGTGTGAGGGTTTTATTCTGTCAAGTTACGCAATAGATTGATCGCACAAGTACCCTTTGGCTCCTGCAAGAAACATTTTCCACCTCACACTACTACAGAAGTCAGACAGGCACTCGTAATGCACCAACAAGAACAACTTGAAAAACATTCAGCAACAAATATCTTCTGAAGTCGTCTGCTATGAGGAAAAGACACAAAAATATTCTACATTGTTACATAACTAGTGGAATACTTGGTTACTGGAGTATCGCTAGTTACTGTAAGAAAAACGTTAAACGAGCAAAAATATTACTTATTGCAAAAAATTCTGAGAAATCAAGAAAATCTTTTCTTTTATAAAAATATAATAAACTTCCGTGCTCTTTTCGTAACAGTAGATTGCCTCTTATGAATAGGAACGCTATTATTTTACAAAGTTTGGAAAGGCTCTTTTCTACCTTATCTTTGAGAATGTTATTTACTCGGCAGAATGGCTGAGAGCCGCATCTACACAACTTGAATGAATTTTCTAGGTACGGTCAAGGCTGTCATGTGAGAAATGTAATGGAGTGTAGTGTTATGGAAGACAAATAGGGCTCGCATACACTGTAGCGCACAATACCGTGAGCTGTGATGACTGCTGCCTGCAGTCTGACAAATAACACAACTTTCTCTTTCCATTCGGATTGACCTTCGTCAATCAAACTCTCCCTACACCTTGATGAAGTCAAAGACTCCTATCACGCCGTAGTCTAACTATTGGCGTGGTACACTTGTCAGATAACCAGTCCACCGTGATGTCACTCAGTACTCGCTCGCAGGCGTTTAACTAGTACTCTCTCTGTGTTCACACTGCACAATAAGTGTGGTGGCCAACACAGTGAACAGCACTTAATCGCGAGCAACTCAATATAGATTTTCACTCCTTTTCGCTAACGACAGAGGTGCTCTCCCAGTGAAGTACTGAGGAGAGACTTCGTTCCTCGCTCTTTGCGTACATGTACGAGCGCTCTTACTCTCATTACATGTTCCTGCTCCAAGAGCGACAACGGATGGGCCCCTTTTTCTGGAAGAGTTGCAAGGGTATTTCTTCCGCTGCCTTCCCTCACACCTCTGACTCTTTGCGTCAGAAATATTCCACCAATCAGCATTGCTTTTTTAAATGGAAGAATGACGTTTCGTTTAAGACGACCAATGCGGAAATCTGTAGCATCTTCGTTAGGCATATATTGTCCTACTGTGATAATTATATAACTGTCCAGTCGGTCCATGAAAAAATACATGTTCTCGGCGCTCCCACACAATGTAGCGGAATTTGCTTTTAAGTTGAACACGGGGGTTGTTATCCCTTCACTCTGGCGAAAGCTGTCTTCTGTATGGGCGGTCGCTTTGGCCAAAGTAGGTATGTTGTAGACACAGACCTCTGAACGGACAGTCTTCCCAGTGGGCTGGTTTCCTCTTTAGAACGAAAATTCCTGTGGCCATCATGTTGTGTACACCAGCCCCGACTTTTCCAACCTCAGTGCGCACTTTCAATTTACTTATTAGATTTGCGTATTGCTTACATGAATTCATACAAAATAGACTCTTCCTTATCGAGTTTGGGTTCGAATGAAGCGTCATGATGTGTAGAATGTGATTGTGAGGAGGGAGTGTGAAATGAAGGTCAGGAGACCATGCAAGGTTACACCATGGATAATTTTGTGGCCTTTTTTTTTTTTTTTTTTTTTTTTTTTTAAAGTGTAGGAGACCGACATTGCACACCAACTTTATCTCACTTTATCTCACATTAACAGTTGAGTACTGTATAACTTCGTAGACAAGTTATGTGGTGTCTCTTTCATTAATAAGTTTGTGTTATGTAAACTTCTTGTCGAGTCACAGTATCTTATATTTAGTAATTTACGTAGACAAGGTCCTATCTGAAGTGCAGCAATAATGCCGAGTGTCCTATTTTACTAAACTGAAAAGCAGTTATCCTTCTTAACAAAGTTAACACACTTTATGCACATGTAAAACACATAGTTATTCAATGAGTGTAAGTTTTCAAACACTCCATGTAATTTGCTTAAAGGATAGTTAAAGTTTTATTAAAGAATATTTCCTAAGAAAGATGACGATTCTTCTTGTCGAAATAACTGTGCATATAATTTCATGTGCTACGTAGATAACAGTGTTTCTAATATTGTGTTGTGACTAAAATAGATCCCCATGCTCATAGTTGATCCAGATCTAAATTTCATATTACAGTAACAGTACTCAAGATGTACAACTTTCTTTCATATAACTTGTCTGCACTATAGAAAGCAAATAGGCACTAATATTGAATCTATAACAGATTCTGGTATCACATGTCCCATCTGAGTTAAATAGTATAAGGAAGTGATTGTTGTTGTTGTTGTTGTGGTCTTCAGTCCAGAGACTGGTTTGATGCAGCTCTCCATGCTACTCTCTCCTGTGCAAGCTTCTTCATCTCCCAGTACCTACTGCAACTTACATCCTTCTGAATCTGTTTAGTATATTCATCTCTTGGTCCCCCTCTACGATTTTTACCCTCCACGCTGCCCTCAAACACTAAATTGGTGATCCCTTGATGTCTTAGAATATGGCCTACCAAGCGATCCCTTCTTCTAGTCAAGTTGTGGCACAAATTTCTCTTCTCTCCATTTCGATTCAATGCCTTCTCATTAGTTATGTGATCTACCCATCAAATGTTCAACATTTTTCTGTAGCACCACATTTCGATAGCTTCTATTCTCTTCTTGTCTAAACTATTTATAGTCCACGATTCACGTCCATACATGGCTACACTCTACTCAAATACTTTCAGAAACGACTTCCAAACACTTAAGTCTATACTCGATATTAACAAATTTCTCTTCTTCAGAAACGCTTTCCTAGCCATTACCAGTCTACATTATATAGCCTCTCCACGTCGACCATCATCAGTTATTTTGCTCCCCAAATAGCAAAACTACTTTACTACTTTAAGTGTCTCATTTCCTAATCTAATTCCGACAGCATCACCCGATTTAATTCGAATACATTCCACTATACTCGTTTTGTTTTTGTTGATGTTCATCTTATATCCTCCTTTCAAGACACTGCCAATTCCGTTCAACTGCTCTTCCAAGTCCTTTGCTGTCTGTGGCAGAATTACAATGTCATCGGCGAAGCTCAAAGATGTTATTCGTTCTCCATGGATTTTAATTCCTACTCCGAAATTTTCTTTTGTTTCCTTTACTGCTTGATCAATAAACAGACTGAATAACATTGGGGAAAGGCTATAACCCTGTCTCACTCCCTTCCCAAGCACTGATTCCCTTTCATGCCCCTCGACTCTTGTAACTGCCATCTGGTTTCTGTACAAATTGTAAATAGCCTTTCGCTCCCTGTATTTTACCCCTGCCACCTTCAGAATTTCAAAGAGGGTATCCCTCTCAACAGTGTCAAATGCTTTCTCTAAGTCTACGAATATAGGAAACGTATGTTTGCCTTTCCTTAATCTATTTTCTAAGATACGTTGTACGGTCAGTATTGCCTCACGTGTTTCTACAATTCTTACGGAATCCAAACTAATCTTCCCCGAGATTGGCTTCTACCAGTTTTTCCATTCGTCTGCAAAGAATTCGTGTTAGTATTTTGCATCCATAGCTTATTATACTGATAGGTCGGTAATTTTCACATCTGTCAACACCTTTTTTCTTTGGGATTGGAATTATTATATGCTTCTTGAAATCTGAGGGTATTTTGCCTGTCTCATACGTCTTGTTCACCAGATGCTAGAGTTTTGTCAGGACTGGCTCTCCCAAGGATGTCATAAGTTCTAATGGGATGTTGTCTGCTTCGAGGGCCTTGTTTCGACTCAGATCTTTCAGTGCTCTGTCAAACTCTTCACGGAGTATTGCAACTCCCATTTCATCTTCATCTACATCCTTTTCCATTTCCATAATACACTCCTGGAAATGGAAAAAAGAACACATTGACACCGGTGTGTCAGACCCACCATACTGGCTCCGGACACTGCGAGAGGGCTGTACAAGCAATGATCAGACGCACGGCACAGCGGACACACCAGGAACCGCGGTGTTGGCCGTCGAATGGCGCTAGCTGCGCAGCATTTGTGCACCGCCGCCGTCAGTGTCAGCCAGTTTGCCGTGGCATACGGAGCTCCATCGCAGTCTTTAACACTGGTAGCATGCCGCGACAGCGTGGACGTGAACCGTATGTGCAGTTGACGGACTTTGAGCGAGGGCGTATAGTGGGCATGCGGGAGGCCGGGTGGACGTACCGCCGAATTGCTCAACACGTGGGGCGTGAGGTCTCCACAATACATCGATGTTGTCGCCAGTGGTCGGCGGAAGGTGCACGTTCCCGTCGACCTGGGACCGGACCGCAGCGACGCACGGATGCACGCCAAGACCGTAGGATCCTACGCAGTGCCGTAGGGGACCGCACCGCCACTTCCCAGCAAATTAGGGACACTGTTGCTCCTGGGGTATCGGCGAGGACCATTCGCAACCGTCTCCATGAAGCTGGGCTACGGTCCCGCACACCGTTAGGCCGTCTTCCGCTCACGCCCCAACATCGTGCAGCCCGCCTCCAGTGGTGTCGCGACAGGCGTGAGTGGAGGGACGAATGGAGACGTGACGTCTTCAGCGATGAGAGTCGCTTCTGCCTTGGTGCCAATGATGGTCGTATGCGTGTTTGGAGCCGTGCAGGTGAGCGCCACAATCAGGACTGCATACGACCGAGGCACACAGGGCCAACACCCGGCATCATGGTGTGGGGAGCGATCTCCTACACTGGCCGTACACCACTGGTGATCGTCGAGGGGACACTGAATAGTGCACGGTACATCCAAACCGTCATCGAACCCATCGTTCTACCATTCCTAGACCGGCAAGGGAACTTGCTGTTCCAACAGGACAATGCACGTCCGCAAGTATCCCTTGCCACCCAACGTGTTCTAGAAGGTGTAAGTCAACTACCATGGCCAGCAAGATCTCCGGATCTGTCCCCCATTGAGCATGTTTGGGACTGGATGAAGCGTCGTCTCACGCGGTCTGCACGTCCAGCACGAACGCTGGTCCAACTGAGGCACCAGGTGGAAATGGCATGGCAAGCCGTTCCACAGGACTACATCCAGCATCTCTACGATCGTCTCCATGGGAGAATAGCAGCCTGCATTGCTGCGAAAGGTGGATATACACTGTACTAGTGCCGACATTGTGCATGCTCTGTTGCCTGTGTATATGTACCTGTGGTTCTGTCAGTGTGATCATGTGATGTATCTGACTCCAGGAATGTGTCAATAAAGTTTCCCCTTCCTGGGACAATGAATTCACGGTGTTCTTGTTTCAATTTCCAGGAGTGTATTTTCCTCAAGTACATCGCCCTTGTATTGACCCTCTATTTATTCCTCCCACCTTCCTGCTTTCCCTTCTTTGCTTAGTACTGGGTTTCCATCTGAGCTCTTGATAATCATGCAAGTCTTTCTCTTTACTCCAAAGATCTCTTTAATTTTCCCGTAGGCAGTATCTATTTTACCCCTAGTGATATGCACCTCTACATTCTTGCATTTGTACTGTAGCCATCCCTGCTTAGCCGTTTTTCACTTCCTGTCGATCTCATTTTTGAGACGTTTGTATTCTTTTTTGCCTCTTTCATTTACTGCATTTTTGTATTTTCTCCTTTCATCAATGAAATTCAGTATCTCTTCTGTTACCCAAGGATTTCTATAAGCCCTCGTCTTTTTACGTACTTGATCCTCTGCTACCTTCCCTATTTTGTCTCTCAAAGCTACCAATTATTCCTCTACTGTATTTCTTTCTCACATTCTTGTCAATTGTTCCCTAATGCTGTCCCTGATGCGCTCTACAACCTCTGGTTCTTTCAGTTTATTTAGGTCCCATCTCCTCAATTTCCCACCTTTTAGCAATTTCTTCAGTTTTAATCTACAGTTCATAACCAATAGATTGTGGTCAGAGTCCACATCTGCCCTGGGAAATGTCCTACATTTTAAAACCTGGTTCCTGAATCTCTCTTACCATTATATAACTTATCTGATACCTTGCAGTATCTCCAGGCTTCTTCCATGTATACAACCTTCTTTCACGATTCTTGAACCAAGTGTGGGCTATGATTAAGTTATGCCGTGTGAAAAATTCTACCAGGCGGCTTTCTCTTTCATTTCTTACTCTCATTCCATATTCACCTACTGCGTTTCCTTCCTTTTCCTGCTATCGAGTACCAGTCACCCATGACTATTAAATTTTCGTGATTAATGTAAATAGTAATTAGTACTGATGATGCAGTTACTCGAAAAGCATTTCAGTGGAAGAAATTTTCAATAATCAAACCAACAAAAAAAACCACTGACCAAGTTATTAGTGCTCCACCATTACTAATCATTTACCTGTCATGGTCATTAGCGACCTAGTGGAACGTATATGCAGTCAGTTTTGCTCAGAGACAGTTGTTACCTAAACTTTTTAATACTCCTCCTGTGTATTTCATGTTAAATCACTGGAACATAATTGCTAAATTGCGCTACTGACTTGTATCTTATAAGCAAAACAGGATTTCAGTATCAGTCAAAGGAATTGCGATGGTTAACTTTCTTTGTGAACCATGCTGGTACTTGCTTATTCGGCTGATGACAATTTCCTTCTACGTAATTACGGTTTGTTGCTTATGGAACCTTTGTTCGATGTCTGTCTGTTTTGCTTTTGTTTCATTATATACAAATCTTTAAAGAAACGATAATAGTCCGATACCGTAACCAGTATGTGCACTATCACGATAAAACTAACACCCTTTGTAAGGTGGCAGATTTCAGCAGCTTACATGGGAATTTAAGGAGATGGAGTAACAACAACAACGCTGTACTATTGTACATACAATAATTTTTTTCTGATTTTTCGATAAATTAGTGTAATCGATGTTCTGATTTCATTTCTTTTTTTTCATGCCATTATGTTAAAGAAACTGTAAACTATTTTCGATGTGAATATTAATGTTTACGTCAAATTTCAAGCAATATTCTAATAGAATGGAAGTGTAACAAATGTTGTAACTGTTGTAACATGATTAAAGTTGTAATTGTGCGTCTGGTCCATACGTAGGCAATGTATTAGGATATGTAGAATGCAAAACCTCGGGTGAATACCCGGTTTGTAAGGGAGCGGTAAAAGGTGGATGGCAGGCGAGTGCGGGAAAATGCACACGGGAACTGCACGATATAACGGGCTCAGCAGTGGTAGTCGGAGTTGGGCATTGGTCTGAGCAACACGTTCTGGATCGAGGAGGCTCTCCTGCAAGACGTAGTTTCATTGAGCCTCGGATATGCCGTTCCGACGCCTATACAGCATGGCAAAATTCCATAGGCACTAAATGGAAAAGTATTGCGACGCTATGAAGAAGTAAAGTGCCGATACATCAAGAGCCATTGCTGTGGTTGTATGTGTGCTCCGTGCCTCGCCATCTCGCCGCCTGCCGACCGCCGCATCGATACGAACACGTTGAAACTTTTAGTACTGTATTCATGTGGACCAGTGTTACTTTTGTTCCATGCTGTTCAATAACAACTTAAATTTTACCACAACAGTCCTATAATTTAATTATCCTCACAACTAACCTAGCCAGGGTCCTTTCCAAAAGTTGTGCTATCCAAGTGTCCCGAAATGAAGAATTAAAAATTATGTTAATAACAATTACCTGCAGGTCTAGCTACGTTAGAATGATGTTTAAAGAACCTTTTTGTTAATGAACTAATAGACGAATAACAAAGGTCTGACAAAATTGGAAGATAATATTGACATTGATTTAGTAGTGAAGTTTAATCATTTCGAGACAGATATAATGGTATTTAAATGAGCAGGAAATAAATCGAAAAGAGTAGTAACTAATATATTGGAAATCTTGAGCACATAATGATTTCAGTAATCGAATTTTTTAATACAGTGATCATAACAGTTTTAGGGTCCCCCCCCCCCTCTTTTTTATTCATTTGAATTCAGTAGTGTTCTAAACTGATTTGACCAGCAAAGTTAAAGCCAATATAAAGGCCAAAATTTATCAGTGTTTTACCTTTACCAAAATTGACATTGTGTGTGTGTGTTTCGAAAGTGCTATTTCTAGGGTAACCTATGCCTGATTTTAACCAGATAAATAGACAGTACGAAGTTTTATAGTAAACATTATAGTGTAATGTTATGTATTTATGGTTTATCCTTATTAGTACAGAATGTGAAATTATCAGTTCAGTAAATTTTCTGGGTCTAAAATTTACCATATTATGCAGTGTTATTACGTGTTGTTTTGCATGAATATACACCAACTTATACAGGGAAGAAACTCAGTTAATGCCTAATTAGGCTGGCGACCGTATTGTTAACAAATTGGTAACATCTACTGTGTTGTTTCTTGTCCGTCCTGACGTGCGGTTGCATTTCGAACTTGCTTGACGTATCACTGTTATTACAGAGTGGGTGTAAGTCTGATTTGCCTCCATTCAGGTACACATGGTCAATAACTATATAAAAATCCTTTCTCATAAGGTGAAGCCCGTCAACTTACCATAGTACAGGCTTTAATTAGTATCGTGTGCCCACAAGCACAGCGTTACAAGTGGCGACTGTGACAGGACATCCAGATGTTGTCGGTCACAAATTAATGCGAATACCGAACAGTGGATGTTCAGTGGCACGTATTGCTATAATATTTAGTAAAGTAAATAGCAGTGAACGTCAAGTACGGTGGTGAGGTGTAATTTGCATTCAGTATGGACAGGGACGTAGACACAGTAGATGTGCCGAGCGTAATGGAAAACGCGGCTGGCAATAGCAGGTGTTTACGCGGCCAAATAACAGATGGCGTTAGTGGTAGACAATTCGCGTACATACAATATCACGAACACGTTAACGAACAGATTTAAATGTCGAGATTGCCTCGAACACAGCAAGGAATACAACAGGAAGTAGAAAATGACTTTGTAGATGATAGTGGGTATGTGAACGAATCCACTGAGATGTTTGATTCACCACAGATAAAGAAAGAACCGAAAGAAAATTTTGATGTAGGATCAGAACACACCGATTTCGTAGAAAAAAACAACGTGAAAATTTTAAGCATGAACGATTTATTTGAACAATTAACCAAACAAATTGCAAGACAGAATGATCAGCTTAAAACACATGTTGATGAGCTCAAAACACAGAATGATCTGCTTAAAACACACGATGATGAGCAGCTCAAAACACAGAATAATCAGCTTCAGAAACAAGTCAGTAATCAGGTTAGTCAGCTTAAAACACACGTCGAATAGCAGCTCAAAAATCAAGTTGGTCAGCTTAAAGCACAGGTCGAAGAACATGGAATTAAAATTAGTAAACAAGTAGAACGGGTAGAACAAGAAGTGGGTAATTTAAGTTCTGTGGTAAATACTATGAAATTTGAAATTGGCACAATTAATAAAAATATGGATACTATGTGGGGGGAAATTGACAACATTAACAGTAGGTTTGATGTTGATATTCTCAACATCCAAGAGAAAGTAGAGCCTCTGGTTGAAACAAAAGTAGACGAAAAAGTTTTCGGTCTTAAAACTGAGATCGTAAACGAATGTCAACACGGAATATCACAGTTTAAAAGGGCAGTTTCAGACACTGAAGGAAATTTAGGCGAAAAAGTTACCGGATGTGTACAAAAGTGTGAACAAAATACTTCGAAAATTCAAGGCAAAATTTTCGATCTTGAGAGTAAAATTAAAGATAGGCCTGGTGTTGTCTATAATAGAACATCACTTAGAAAGCTATTGGAAGGTGAGGAACGCTTCGATCCCGCCAAGAAACATAACGGATGGCATCCGTTAGATTTCATCAAAAATTGCGAGAGAATGTATCCTGAACACTTGTCTGGTCAGGAAAAGATAAACGTAGTAATTAGCGCCTTAGCAGGTGACGCTAAGTGCTGGGGAATTAATTTGAAAACCGAACAAATGACGTTCGAAGAATTTAAGCAAAAGTTTACGGAAGAATATTGGTCCGAACAAAAACAGGATCATTTGTGGCGCGAGTTTATCATGGCCAAACTTCATGATAACAGGGGCAGGAATTCTTTGAAAGATTTCTGCGAATATTGGTACCGAAAGTTGACGCATTTAAGAGGGAGAAGATCCTATTCTGAAATCATATGGGAGCTATATAAAAAGCTTCCAGAAGATTCAAAGCGATATGTGGGAAGCAATCATCGCAGCTTCCAAGCGTTTCTCGAAAGGGTCGAAGACGAAGATCACTGGCGCGAAAGTCGTGCCAATTATCAGACTTTTGGTGACGGAAATATTCGCAATAATGACGAGAGAAATGACGGCGAAGGGTTTCGCGTCAACGTGATACAGAGAGGAAGAGGCAGAGATAGAGGGAGTTATCTAGGTCGCGGTAGAGGGTACACCGCGCAAATTAATAACGACGCGGGAAACTGATTTCTGCGAACGTTGCGGGCCAAACGGAAGCGGACAGTATATACCAGCCCCGATTTAAGAAATGTTAAAGGACTGACAGTAAAGTTATGAGACCGGTTAGAGACAGGCGTGGAACGAAGCAACGTGCTGTTGCGAAACAAGCGTCAGGTGCGAGCGCTGGAGAGTCATCTTCGCTGCGCAGGCGAGTGGAGCATCAGAGGGCAACGGCCCAGCCTAGCAGAACAGCTGTTCAGAGAGAAGCCGCTAGGAAGGTGGCAGCATTAGGTACGAACATTGCCGTAAGAGCTGGAGAATATATTACAAGTGGTAATTCCGTGGCGAAGGAAATAGTAGATAAAACAGTGGATACACAGAGAGGTGCGGTTAGCAGTGTTAGCAATAAAGTAAAAGGCGGGAATGAATTAGCAGAAGTAACTGATTGGCGTGTGCAGATCGACGATCTGTACAAGGGCCTCAACCATTGTGAGTGGGAGGATTTTAAGACGGAGTATGATTGAAGGAGGTTAATTAGTGAAAAAGGAAATAGTAGGGACGACGATAAGGTGACGTGGCCCGAATTTAAAGAGGAGAGAGTAAATAGCGCCGTGCAAAGTACGCGGGCTGCCTATAGGAGCACACTGGACTCGCATTCGGGAGGACGACGGTTCAATCCCGTCTCCAGCCATCCTGATTTAGGTTTTCCGTGATTTCCCTAAATCGTTTCAGGCAAATGCCGGGATGGTTCCTTTGAAAGGGCACGGCCGATTTCCTTCCCAATCCTTCCCTAACCCGAGCTTGCGCTCCGTCTCTAATGACCTCGTTGTCGACGGGACGTTAAACACTAACAACCACCACCACCGCCTATAGGACGATGGTTAAAGGTAGGAAGGAATTGGAGAATGAAATCCTAAGCATTGACGAGGAAGTAACTTCTGTTAACGATCAGCCAATAGTACAAGCTGTTACCGAAAGGCACCGTGGGGAAGGGGCAAGAGTAATTAAAGTCCACGAGGATTACACTAAATATGAAGTAACAGTGGATGTGAGCAAAGATGATAATGAGGCCGTTTTGTCAAAAGAGGATACTGAGTTATAATCAAAGCCTGAAGAAAATGCGGGGAAAGCACTTAGTGCCTGTCTCAGAAAAGCTTTTATGTTAGAACCTGAAAGCGATCCAGAATGGTCGGATTCTGACGATGGTTCAGATGACGAGTATTTCGGTACTGGTGAAAATAATGGGAATACAGCTAATTGCGATATTGTACCAACTGATGACGAGGTTTCAAAACAAAATTGAGAGGTTGAGTCTGAACACAGGAAAAAGGAGCCACCGGACGTCTCAATGTTATTGTTACAAAGAGTTCAAGCAAGCAAAGACTTTGAACTCCAGAAACCGAGAAAGCCACCAGATATAAATGGTTCACAGATCAGGAACGTATCTTAGGACAATGTCACAGTCGACCAAGGTGCGTTGCGGAAAAAAACAGGAAGGGGCATGATTTAGAGTCTGGGGCAGATTTATATTGGACTTTGAGAATGTCATGAACACTGTACATCATGAATCTACTGGGTTCCCATCGGAAGAAATTCTGTTAGGCAGCAGAAGTAAAAGTTTAATTGAGGAAAAACTAGAGTTTCCACCTTGTACAAGCTTGGGGTTGAATCAAAAGAAAGAATTAGTCGGAAAAAGGGCAAAGCAAATAGCTGAATCTAGATCTAAAAGACATGATAAAAATCTGAAAGTTTCAAAATTTAAAATTGGGGATTATGTTCTTTAAAAAACCCACGAAAAATCTAGTGAACTGAACCATGATATTTCCAAATTTAAATATATTTATAATGGACCGTATATAATACAGAACACTCCACAAGATAATGCTTACTACCTCATCTACCCAAAATCCAAGAGACCTTTAGGTGTAAGAAACGTTGTGGACCTGAAACTGTATGTTCCTAGGAGTGAGTGACCTAAGTTCACGCAGAGAGCAATTTGTAGTAAATGTGCTGTATCTTATGCTGAAACCATTTTATTCTAAATGTAACAAATCTTTGTAAATGTATGTATACTGTGGTGTCACCGCCAGACACCACACTTGCTAGTTGGTAGCCTTTAAATCGGCCGCGGTCCGTTAGTATACGTCGGACCCGCGAGTCGCCACTGTCAGTGGATTGCAGACCGAGCGCCACTACACGGCAGGTCTAGACAGACGTCCTAGCACTCGCCCCAGTTGTACAGCCGACTTTGCTAGGAAAGGTTCACTGACAAATACGCTCCCATTTGCCGAGACGATAGTTAGCATAGCCTTCAGCTACGTCATTTGCTACGACCTAGCGAGGCGCCATTATCAACAGATATTTATCTTATGATGCCTGTAGCGTCAGACCGATGTTCATCAATTATGAATTAAAGTTAAGTATTCTACCAGTTATCTCCTGTTTTGCTAGTCTTATTTCTCTAACCTGTTCCAGACCTCACGCCAGCCTGCGTGAGTTTAAAAGCGTGCATATCGGCCTCCTCTAGCAACAAGGTGTTGGCTCTTCTGCCAACACTTCATATACCAATGTCAGTGTGCTAATGTAGTTATGTGAGTTTCTGATTACCAAATGTCCTGTAAATGTAAAGATGTATGGAGAAAAGGGTTGAAAAGAAAAAGCAAATGCTGTAAGCCAGATAAAAGATGGGACTGCCGAAAACCAAAGTGGGCCGTATATGAGTCATAATATAAAGGACTGCCAAAAATCAAAGAGGGCAGATAAATAGCCAAAGGAGAATTGTAAGTGTGGTACAGGTGATGTGGTAAAATGATGCGAAATGGACTGCCCAAATCTGAATAATAGGCAGCAAATAGATGTAGTGGTTTTTCTAAATAGTATTTTGTGTTTATTAGTAAATAAGGAAATGGACTGCCATTCGATGCAAGCAGCAACAAATTGTCTTATAGTGTATATAGGTATTTGTATTTGCTTTTGTAGCTAAGTGTTTGTGTTCCAAAATTTGATTTTATTTTTCTGAGAAATTTAATAATAATGAGTAATCTGCTATTTAAATCATGTTGTGATAGGAGGTTGGACTGTGCCAAAGGCACTTGAGCAAATGATAGGTAAATGTTCTTGATATGTTAAAAAGTATAGAACTATATAATGTGAGTGAAGGGAAGTTCTTTTATGATGGCACATTCATGCAAAGATTCAGAACCCCTGTATAAATATAAAGTTCAGTGTTCCCATCAAATTTGCACTTAGTGAAATTTCCTGGAAACAGGGGCATGTGTAACAACAACAACGCTGTACTATTGTATATATGATATATTTTTTCTGATTTTTCGATAAATTAGTGTAATCGATGTTATGATTTCATTTCTCTTTTTTTTCATGCCATTATGTTAAAGAAACTGTAAACAATTTTCGATGTGAATATTAATGTTTATGTCAAATATCAAGCAATATTGTAATAGAATGGAAGTGTAACAAATGTTGTAACTGTTGTAACATGATTAAAGTTGTAATTGTGCGACTGGTCCATACGTAGGCAATGTATTAGCATATGTAGAATGCAAAACCTCGGGTGAATACCCGGCTTGTAAGGGAGCGGTAAAAGGTGGATGGCAGGCGAGTGCGGGAAAATGCACACGGGAACTGCACGATATAACGGGCTCAGCAGTGGTAGTCGGAGTTGGGCATCGGTCTGAGCAACACGTTCTGGATCGAGGAGGCTCTCCCGGAAGACGTAGTTTCATTGAGCCTCGGATATGCCGTCCGAAGCCTATACAGCACGGCAAAATTCCATAGGCACTAAATGGAAAAGTATTGCGACGCTATGAAGAAGTAAAGTGCCGATACATCAAGAGCCATTGCTGTGGTTGTACGTGTGCTCCGTGCCTCGCCATCTCGCCGCCCGCCAACCACCGCATCGATACGAACAGGTTGAAACATTTAGTAGTGTATTCGTGTGGACCAGTGTTACTTTTGTTCCATACTGTTCAATAACAACTTAAATTTTACCAGAACAGTCCTATCATTTAATTATCCTCACAACTAACCTAGCCAGGGTCCTTTCCACATGTTGTGCTATCTCAATGTCCCGAAATGAAGAATTAAAGTTTATGTTAATAATAATTACCAGCAGACCTAGCTATGTTAGAATGCTGTTTAAAGAACTTTTTTGTTATAGAACTAATAGACGAATAACAAAGGTCTGACAAAATAGGAAGATAATATTGACATTGATTTAGTAGTGAAGTTTAATCATCTCGAGACAGATATAATGGTATTATGAGCAGGAAATAAAACGAAATGAGTAGTAACTAATATATTGGAAATCTTGAGCACATAATGATTTCAGTAATCGAATTTTTTAATACAGTGATCATAACAGTTTCAGGGTCCCCCCCCCCCCCTCTTTGTTATTCATTTGAATTCTGAAGTGTTCTAAACTGATTTGACCAGCAAAGTTAATGCCAATATAAAGGCCAAAATTTATCAGTGTTTTACCTTTATCAAAATTGACATTGTGTGTATGTTTCGGAAGTGTTATTTCTAGGGTAACCTAAGCCCGATTTTAACCAGATAAATAGACAGTACGAAGTTTTATAGTAAACATTATAGTGTAATGTTATGTATTTATGGTTTATCCATATTAGTGCAGAAAGTGAAATTATAAGTTCAGTAAATATTCTTGGTCTAAAATTTACCATGTTATGCAGTGTTATTACGTGTTGTTTTGCATGAATATACACTAACTTATACAGGGAAGAAACTCAGTTAATGCCCAGTTAGGATGGCGACCGTATTATTAACAAATTGGTAACATCTGTTGAGTTGTTTCTTGTCCGTCCTGACGTGCGGTGGCATTTCAAACTTCCTTGACGTATCATTGTTATTACAGAGTGGGTGTAAGCCTGATTTGCCTCCATTCAGGTACACACGGTCAATATCTATATAAAAATCCTTTCTCATCAGGTGAAGCTCGTCAACTTATCATAGTACAGGCTTTAATGAGTATCGTGTGCCCACAAGCGCAACGTTACACTGGGAGCTGGATAAAATGACTAAACTAGAGGTCGTACAGAGTTTCATGGAGAGCATAAGGGAACAATTGACGGGAATGGGAGAAAGAAATAAATTAGAAGAAGAATATATAGCTCTGAGGGATGAAATAGTGAAGGCAGCAGAGAATCAAGTCGGTAGAAAGACGAGGGCTGCTTGGGTAACAGAAGAAATATTGAATTTAATTGATGAAAGGAGAAAATATAAAAATGCAGTAAATGAAGCAGACAAAAAGAAATAAAAACGTCTCAAAAATGAGACCGACATGAAGTTCAAAATGGCTAAGCAGGGATGGCTAGAGGACAAATGTAAATATGTAGAGGCTTATCTCACTAGGGGTAAGATAGGTACTGCCTACAGGAAAAGTAAAGAGACCTTTGGAGAAAGGAAAACCACTTGCATGAATATCAAGAGCTTTGATGGAAACCCAGTTCTAAGCTAAGAAGGGAAAGTAGAAAGGTGGAAGGAGTATATAGAGGGTGAATGCAAGGGCGATGTACGTGAGCGCAATATTATGGAAATGGAAGAGATTGTAGATGAAGATGAAATGGGAGATACAATACTGCGTAAAGGGCTTGACAGAGCGCTGAGAGACCTGAGTCGAAACAAGGCCCCGGGAGTAGACAACATTCCATTACAGCTACTGATAGCCTTGGGAGAGCCAGTCCTGACAAAACTCTCCCATCTGTTGGGCAAGATGTGTGAGACGTCAAGATGAATTTAATAATTCCAATCCCAAAGAAAGCAGGTGTTGACAGAAGTGAAAAGTACCGAACAATCAGTTTAAGAAGTCACAGCTGCAAAATAGTAACGCGAATTGTATACAGACGTATGGAAAAACTGGTAGAAACCGACCTCGGGGAAGATCAGTTTGGATTCCGTTGAAATATTGGAACACGTGAGGCAATACTGATCTTACGACTTATCTTAGTAGAAAGATTAAGGAAAAGCAGACCTTCGTTTCCAGCATTTGTAGACATAGAGAAAGCTTTTGACAATGTTGAATGGAACACTCTTTTTGAAATTCTCAAGGTGGCAGGGGTAAAACGCAGGGAGCGAAAGGCTATTTACAATCTGTACAGAAACCAGATGGGAGTTATAAGAGTCAAGGGACATGAAAGGGAAGCAGTGGTTGGGAAGGGAGTGAGACAGGGTTGTAGTCTCTCCCCGATGTTATTCAATCTGTATACAGAGCAAGCAGTAAAGGAAACAAAAGAAAAGGTCGGAGTAGGTATTAAAATCCGCGGAGAAGGAATTAAAACTTTGAGGTTCACCGATGACATTGTAATTCTGTCAGAGACAGCAAAGGATTTGGAAGAGCAGTTGAACGGAATGGACAGTGTCTTGAAAGGAGGATATAAGATGAACATCAACAACAGCAAAAGGAGGATAATGGAATGTAGTTGAATTAAGTCGGGTGATACTGAGAGAATTAGATTAGGAAATGCGACACTTAAAGTAGTAAAGGAGTTTTGCTGTTTGGGGAGCAAAATAAATGATGATGGTCGAAGTAGAGAGGGTATAAAATGTAGACTGGCAAGGGCAAGGAAAGCATCTGTGAAGAAGAGAAATTTGTTAACATCGAGTATAGATGTAAGTGGCAAGAAGTCGTTTCTGAAAGTATTTGTATGGAGTATAACCATGTATGGAAGTGAAACGTGGACGATACGTAGTTTGGACAAGAAGAGAATACAAACTTCCGAAATGTGGTGCTACAGAAAAATGCTGAAGATTAGATGGGTAGATAACATAACTAATGAGGAGCAATTGAATAGAATTGGGGAGAAGAGGAGTTTTTGGCACAACTTGACTAGAAGAAGGGATCGGTTGGTAGGACATGTTCTGAGGCATCAAGGAATCACCAATTTAGCATTGGAGGACAGCGAGGAGGGTAAAAATCGTAGAGGGAGACCAAGAGATGAAAACACTAAACAGATTCAGAAGGATGTAGGTTGCAGTACGTACTGGGAGATGATGAAGCTTGTAGCGGATAGAGTAGCATGGAGAACTGCATCAAACCAGTCTCAGGACTGAAGACCACAGGAACAACAACAACAACATGGGATTGACAGGTATAGCCGCTAGGAAAAATAATACTAGTACCAAAACAAAGGTTCATACTGGTACGTAAGATTTTGAGAGCCTTGCATATTATCCTTGGGAAGGTGGTTTGGACGGACACGTGAAAGAGCTGTTATGAGATGTAGAACAAGCGAGGTGGCCGGCGACCTACCGGAACCTCACACGGCGGATGCTTTGGCGGCAGTGTGAGCAGTGGCCACATAGGGCACCGGGTGAGCCTGAGACCACACAGGTGGAAGGAGAGAGAGAGGGAGAGAGAGAGAGAGAGAGAGAGAGAGAGAGAGAGTACATGCTAGACAGAGCGAGACTGCTTCTCGCCGTTGCGGCTATGCAGCGGTTGGAACGGGACACACATACGGCATGCCCATGAAAGGTGGGAGAACCGCGCGAATCTTCAGAGTCCTGATTGCCGGGAAACACGTAGAGATACAAGTGAGAGGAACTGCAAACTTTGGCGGCAGCAAGAGGTGGGACTCTCGTGTCTGGTGTGGGGCTGAGCAGACACGGAGCGTCTTGTCGGCGAGTGGAGGGCTTCACATGCACTACTGGCGATTAAAATTGCTACACCAAGAAGAAATGCAGTTGATAAACGGGTATTCATTGGACAAACATATTATACTAGAACTGACATATTATTACATTTTCACGAAAATTGGGTGCATAGATCCTGAGAAATCAGTTCCCAGAACAACCACCTCTGGCCGTAATAACGGCCTTGATACGCCTGGGCATTGAGTCAGACCTAAGATGGCGTGTACAGGTACAGTTGCCCATGCAGCTTCAACACGATACCACAGTTCATCAAGAGTAGTGACTGGCGTATGGTGACGAGCCACCTGCTCGGCCATCATTGACCAGACGTTTTCAGTGGGTGCGAGACCTGGAGAATGTGCAGGCCAGGGCAGCAGTCGAACATTTTCTGTATCCAGAATGACCCGTACAGGACCTGCAACCGGCGATCGTGCATTATCCTGCTGAAATGTAGGGTTTAGCGGGGATCGAATGAAGGGTAGGGCCACGGGTCGTAACACATCTGAAATGTGACGTCCACCGTTCAAAGTGCCGTCAATGCGAACGAGAGGTGACCGAGACGTGTAACCAGTGGAACCCCATACCATCACGGCGGGTGATACGCCAGTATGGCGATGACGAATACACGCTTCCAAAGTGCCTTCACTGCGATGTCGCCAAACACGGATGCGACTATATGATGCTGTAAACAGAACCTGAATTCATCCGAAAAAATGAAGTTTTGCCATTCGTGCACCCAGCTCCGCCGTTCAGTGCACCATCGCAGCGTCAAG
This sequence comes from Schistocerca serialis cubense, assembly GCF_023864345.2. Classification (NCBI taxonomy): domain Eukaryota; kingdom Metazoa; phylum Arthropoda; class Insecta; order Orthoptera; family Acrididae; genus Schistocerca; species Schistocerca serialis. The sequence goes on along the minus strand of NC_064643.1, from coordinate 734,824,293 downwards.
GGTAACCGCAGGCATGGTCTACCAGCTGATAGACCATGCTGCTGCAAACGTCGTCGAACTGTTCGTCCAGATGGTTGTTTTCTCTCAAACGTCCCCATCTGTTGACTCAGGGATCGAGACGTGGCTGCACGATCTGTTACAGCCATGCGGATAAGATGCCTGCCATCTCGACTGCTAGTGATTCGAGGCCGTTGGGATCTAGCACGGCGTTCCGTAATACCCTCCTGAACCCACCCATTCCATATTGTGCTAACAGTCATTGGATATCGACCAACGCGAGTAGCAATGTCGCTATACGATAAACCGCAATCGCGACGGGCTACAATCCGACCTTTATCAAAGTCGGAAACGAGATGGTACGCATTTCTCCTCCTTACACGAGGCATCACAACAACGTTTCACCAGGCAACGCCGGTCAACTGCTGTTTGTGTATGAGAAATCGGTTGGAAACTTTCCTCATGTCAGCACGTTGTAAGTGTCGCCACCGGCGCCAACCTTGTGTGAATTATTTGAAAAGCTAATCATTTGCATATCACAGCATCTTCTTCCTGTCGGTTAAATTTCGCGTCTGTAGCGCACTTGAGTCTACCAACAACTCCTTGCATTTATGCAACTATACTGTCTACCTACTCGATGATGGACTCTGCAGTTCAGGAACTTATGGTCAGGAGTTTCTCGCTCGGAGATCACGCCCACGTTTTTAGATATAAAGTCCAGATATCACAGGGGGAAGACGACATCACGCAGGTGCCTGGGACGACCGTCGTGATCTTTACACTGAATTACGGTGATATAAGCGCAAACAACTGGTAAAGTAGGGCAGTGTAATTGTAAATGAATATGTGTTCTACTACCTCTTTGCTTGAGGTCTCTGATTCTATGTCTGTCTAGGTGGAGCTTCAGTAGATCAACGACTAGCGAGACCAGTATTAACCGTCCGGCCGTGGTGGCCGAGTGGTTCTAGGCGCTTCAGTCTGGAACCTCGTGACCTCTACGGTTGCGGGCTCGAATCCTGCTTCAGGGATGGATGTGTGTGATGTCCTTAGGTTAGTTAGGTTTAAGTAGTTCTAAGTTCTAGGAGTCTGATGACCTCAGATGTTAAGTCCCATAGTGCTCAGCAAGTAGCAATTAAAATCCATGGAGGAGAAATAAAAATTTGTAGATTCGCCGATGACATTGTATTTCTGTCCGAGACAGCAATGGACTTGCAAGGGCAGCTGAACGGAATAGACAGTGTCGCGAGAGGAGGATATAAGATGAACATCAACAGAAGCAAAACGAGGAAATGTAGTCGAATGAAGTAGGGTGATGTCGAGGGAATTAGATTAGGAAATAAGACACATAACGTAGTAAAGGAGTTTTGCTATTTGGGGAGCAAAATAACTGATGATGGTCGAAGTAGAGAGGATATAAAATGCAGACTGGCAATGGCAAGGAAAGCATTCCTGAAGGGGAGATATTTGTTAACATCGAGTATAGTTTTAAATGTCTGGAAATCGTTTCTGAAAGTATTTGTATGGAGTGTAGGCATGTATGGAAGTGAAATGTGGACGATAAATAGTTTAGATAAGAAGAGAATAGAAATTTGGTTCTACAGAGTAATGCTGAAGATTAGATGGGTAGATCACACAACTAATGCGGAGGTATTGGAACAGAATTGGGCAGAAGAGGAATTTGTAGCACAACTTGAAGAAGGGATCGGTTAGTAGGACATGTTCTGAGGCATCAAGGGATGACTAATTTACTATCGGAGGGCAGCGTGGAGGGTAAAAATCGTAGAGGGAGACTAAAAGATGAATACACAAAGCAGATTCAGAAGAATGTAGGTTGCAGTATGTACTGGTAGATGATGAAGCTTGCACAGGATAGAGTAGTATGGAGAGCTGCATGAAACCAGTCTCTGGACTGAAGACCACAACAACAGCAACAACATACTGTTTCCGCACCTGTATATGTCTTCAAAAACAGCAATGCAAATTAGGATGAAAAATTAAAATCAATCGGCTGTTTAGTTGCAAAAATCTTGTAATCAACTTATCAAAATCTAGAAAAATGGGAAAAAACAATTTTCAACATTTCCTTCGAAACATATTCCTACCAGCTGCAGAAGCTAATTCATTGCATTTGTTGGTTTCATAGTCTGGATATAACGACGTCTCTATCTTCTGGACGACGAAAAATCTCTATATGTAATGTGTAATCCCCCTGAAACTACTGGTGCGATTCAACATCTCGATAAAGAATTTTTGTTGACAGTGGGAAGCATTTTTCAGGAAATTATCAGACAACGCAATTTCCGATACTTCCGTCTCATTTCAGATCCATCAGCGGAACAGAATTCGTATGCTCCAGTCATTTGTGCATTACCAGTTTTCTTCGCTACGCTTCACAGATTAGATCCAGTATGCCTGGTATGCAGCACAATATGCAGAACAACTGTCAGGCCCATTTCGGACTACATCCCAGTTTAAATACAACTAGTGGTTACTGCGAAGAGCCTGACTGCATCAAGTTTTCATTTGTCTGCTGTGCCTGGTGCAAGAAAAATGTTTGTTTCTGTCATTCAATAGAGACCCCGCATTTCTGTGACTACTACAGGGAAGAAAGGAAGAACTGTTTCACTGACAGTCGAATTTACAGCCTGCAAACATTATTATAAGAAATGGTCTATAGGAATTGTTACAAAATGTGGTGCTGCAGGACACATTTCGTTTCAATAAATTAAAAGTCCTCATTGATCGAAGGTGGCTGTGACATCAAATACTGCCATGATTTTATTTTCTCTGCTAGCGACTTTTGATAGAATTACATGTGCAAGAATTTAACTGTCTCTATGAAGTTATTTTTTAAAAAAAAATTTTATAGCTGAAGCCGGGTTTTCACCAGTGCAAACAAGCTAACAGACACGAGCGAAAGAGAATTCTGTCTGGTATACCTGGTTGGACTCTTGCAGGTCTTTCAACTGGACGCCGCTGCAGCTACTTATGTGTACCTAACCTTCCCCGGTTACCTAACCGGAAAATGGAGACCTGTTTAAAGTGGAATCCGAACCACATGTCTTTCGTGGCCACTCCAACATCTGTGAGAAGTGAATGCTGGGTTAAAAATCATAGTGGAAAAGTTGTGGCTCAAACGGGATATGATCCCACACTTTCTGGATCACGAAGCGCACGCACTGTCACACTAGACCATTTTGTGTTTAGAAAGAAAAAACGTAGAGGAATATTACCAATAGACCTTACACGCGTAGTGGAAGCGCTGCGTCACCTCTTAAGATGATGCTCGTCGTCTGTAATTAGTGTTCTGGTTATAAATTTCCCCTCGTGGTAATGAGAAGCCAGGGAAAAATGGCAGCTCACATAGAAGGAAAATTTTGGTACAGTGCTAAGGAGAGATGGAGATGCAATTCCGTGTATAGCGCGTGATCTCCACGCATGTTACGCTTCCATACAGATTGAGACACTTAGATTCTTCCTTCCCTGCATCATTTTACATACTCCGTGAAGAACATTGCGCTCGCCATGCAAAATAATCCTCACTGAGTAGCCAAGTTTCACATTGTGGCTCTAACTAGAAAGAATTGTATCCTGCAGGCCGAATATTACCTCGAAAGACTAAAAACTAGTAACACAGCATTCATAGGCAGCGTTCGCTGCCTCGTGTTTCCGTCCGTTCCCGGCCAGCCGCTACTAGCTGTGTGGTTCTAGGCGCTTCAGTCTGGACCGCTACGGTCGAAGGTTGGAATCCTGCCTCGGGCATGGATGTATGTGATGTCTTTAGGTTAGTTAGGTTTAAGTAGTTCTAAGTTCTAGGGGACTGATGACCACGGATGTTAAGTCCCATAGTGCTCAGAGCCATTTGAACCATTCGTCCGTTGCCTCTAGGGTAACAATTCTACCCATACAGAAGCGAATGGCAGTGCATTTTCTCCAAATCTCATTCGCACGTTTTCGCTTTCATTAGCACCATGGTAAACCAGGCTTTAGGTGCTTAAAATAGGTGTCTGAACTCCGGATAATTTCGCTACACCGCGCTGCGTGGGTGATTCGGTACGTCACGCGCTAGGCGGGCAGAACTGTACAAACCGCTGTTATATGCTGTTCGTCGCGCGCCAAAAAGGTGTAACTTCAACATTTCTTACGAAATACATGCAGTGTCTCTTAGCAGCAAGAATCTTGAAACTGAAATTCTTCTCTAGTCTTCTTCCGATGTAAAATACACTCCTGGAAATTGAAATAAGAACACCGTGAATTCATTGTCCCAGGAAGCGGAAACTTTATTGACACATTCCTGGGGTCAGATACATCACATGATCACACTGACAGAACCACAGGCACATAGACACAGGCAACAGAGCATGCACAATGTCGGCACTAGTACAGTGTATATCCACCTTTCGCAGCAATGCAGGCTGCTATTCTCCCATGGAGACGATCGTAGAGATGCTGGATGTAGTCCTGTGGAACGGCTTGCCATGCCATTTCCACCTGGCGCCTCAGTTGGACCAGCCTTCGTGCTGGACGTGCAGACCGCGTGAGACGACGCTTCATCCAGTCCAAAACCTGCTCAATGGGGGACAGATCCGGAGATCTTGCTGGCCAGGGTAGTTGACTTACACCTTCTAGAGCACGTTGGGTGGCACGGGATACATGCGGACGTGCATTGTCCTGTTGGAACAGCAAGTTCCCTTGCCGGTCTAGGAATGGTAGAACGATGGGTTCGATGACGGTTTGGATGTGCCGTGCACTATTCAGTGTCCCCTCGACGATCACCAGTGGTGTACGGCCAGTGTAGGAGATCGCTCCCCACACCATGATGCCGGGTGTTGGCCCTGTGTGCCTCGGTCGTATGCAGTCCTGATTGTGGCGCTCACCTGCACGGCGCCAAACACGCATACGACCATCATTGGCACCAAGGCAGAAGCGACTCTCATCGCTGAAGACGACACGTCTCCATTCGTCCCTCCATTCACGCCTGTCGCGACACCACTGGAGGCGGGCTGCACGATGTTGGGGCGTGAGCGGAAGACGGCCTAACGGTGTGCGGGACCGTAGCCCAGCTTCATGGAGACGGTTGCGAATGGTCCTCGCCGATACCCCAGGAGCAACAGTGTCCCTAATTTGCTGGGAAGTGGCGGTGCGGTCCCCTACGGCACTACGTAGGATCCTACGGTCTTGGCGTGCATCCGTGCGTCGCTGCGGTCCGGTCCCAGGTCGACGGGCACGTGCACCTTCCGCCGACCACTGGCGACAACATCGATGTACTGTGAAGACCTCACGCCCCACGTGTTGAGCAATTCGGCGGTACGTCCACCCGGCCTCCCGCATGCCCACTATACGCCCTCGCTCAAAGTCCGTCAACTGCACATACGGTTCACGTCCACGCTGTCGCGGCATGCTACCAGTGTTAAAGACTGCGATGGAGCTCCGTATGCCACGGCAAACTGGCTGACACTGACGGCGGCGGTGCACAAATGCTGCGCAGCTAGCGCCATTCGACGGCCAACACCGCGGTTCCTGGTGTGTCCGCTGTGCCGTGCGTGTGATCATTGCTTGTACAGCCCTCTCGCAGTGTCCGGAGCAAGTATGGTGGGTCTGACACGCCGGTGTCAATGTGTTCTTTTTTCCATTTCCAGGAGTGTATTTCATGGTAGGTTTCGACGTGTCTTATTGGACCATTCCCTTGTCAGTTTTCTTTAGCTTTGTCGTATTATCCTAAATTAATTCTTATAAATGGAATGGAATAGCCCCAAGCTATATTCCAAAACGTAGTAAATGACATTATTAAACAAAGGACAGCGTGTTAGAAAAATGACCATCATTGATTGCGTCTTATGTGTGACTTGTACATTCAAATTGACTAGGCGTAAACATGATCAATGACAGAGCGTGTAGGGACTGTTGTTGTGGTCGTTGTGGTCTTCAGTCCAGAGACTGATCTGATGCAGCTCTCCATGCTACTCTATCCTCTGCAAGCTGCTTCATCTCCTACAGCAACCTACATCCTTCTGAATCTCTTTAGTGTATTCATCTCTTGGCCTCCCTCTACGATTTTTACCCTCCGCGCTGTCCTCCAATACTAAATTGGTGATCCCTTGATGCCCCAGAACATGTCGTACCAACCAATCCCTTCTTCTAGTCAAGTTGTGCCACAAATTTCTCTTCTCCCCAAATCTATTCAATACCTCTTCATTAGTTATGTGACCTACCCATCTAATCTTCAGCATCCTTCTGTAGCACCACATTCCGAAAGCTTCTATTCTCTTTTTGTCTAAACTATTTATCGTCCACGTTTCACTTCCATACATGGCTACACTCTATACAAATACTTTCAGCAATGACTTCCTGACACTTAAATCTATACTCGATGTTAACAAATTTCTCTTCTTCAGAAACGCTTTCCTTGCCTTTGCACGTCTACGTTATATATCTCCTCTACTCCGACCATCCTCAGTCATTTTTCTCCCCAAATAGCACAACTCATTTACTACTTTAAGCGTCTCATTAACTAATCCAACACCCTCATATCACCCGATTTAATTCGACTACATTCGATTTTGTCCCATCAAATGATGGATTCTTCACAGTGCATGGAGGTGCAGTCGGCAGGTGTGACGTCGACGCGATTTTTACTACAACATTACTCTGTTTTAACAATTTTCGAATGAAAACTTAACTGAACACTGACAGTTTCAGTTTTGCAGTGTTACTGCCGGTAACTTGTTTTCCCTGTGTAGTGACAATTCCTTTGCCCAGATGATTATTTGAAACTATGTGAACTCATACTTAAGGGTTCACAGTTTCTTGATAGTGTAAATTTTAAAATCAAATGGCTCCGAGCACTATGGGACTCAACTGCTGTGGTCATAAGTCCCCTAGAACTTAGAACTACTTAAACCTAACTAACCTAAGGACAGCACACAACACCCAGCCTTCACGAGGCAGAGAAAATCCCTGACCCCGCCGGGAATCGAACCCGGGAACCCGGGCGTGGGAAGCGAGAACGCTACCGCACGACCACGAGATGCGGGCAAGTAAATTTTAATTAGGCTTGGAAGAGAAGGTCATGAAATGAGGTCACGCGGCCAGACACAGTCAGCTGGCAGATGTATAATTGTAATATCACGTATCTTTATATGATGAGATTGCACAAACTTTGTTGCTGTATATCCGTGGCGTATACACTGGTGTCCAAAATTAACACAACAAACGAAAATTTTGCAACGTTGTATTTATTTTGCCACAGAACAGTATAAACAGGTGATAGTAAAGTAGAAACAATGTAAAGAATACAGAAAGTAAACAACCGCACGATGCCTAACGATAGACAAAAATGTTCTTCGTTCTTTCCTACTTAACGCATTTGCGCACGCATTCCGACAACTGGTTAATGTGCTCAGTATGGGGTGCGACCACCTCTGGCAACAATACGGGCCTGACAACGATGGGGGATGCTGTGAATGATGTCGTCAGTCTCACGTTGAGGTAATAACGCCCATTCTTCCTGCATCGCTCCTTGCAGTCTTGGAGAGTGGTTGGTGGATGCTGTTGTGATGCAAGCCATCTCCCTAGCGCATCCGAGACAAGCTCTGTGGTATGCAGATAGGGAGAGCGAGCAGACCATGCTTTGCGTGCAATATCTTCCTTTTACAAGAAAACATTATCCGTGCCCTATGAGGTCGAGCATTATCGTCAGTCAATACGAAGTCTTGGTCCACAGCACCTCGCAACAACCATAAATGAAGTCCTAAGATCTCGTCACGATACCTGACAGCAGTTAAACCTTGCCGATTTACCCGTACAATTTCACGAAGAGCGGTTGGAGTGGTAAACATAATTCCTCACCGCACCATTAGGAATCCTCATCTAGATCGGTCGCTTTACACAATGTTTGGGCCCTGAAATCGTGTTCCACGTGTCCTCCAGATACGAATCCAACGAAAATCACTCTCCAGACTAAACCGGGACTTCTCTGTGAAAAGAACCTCGGTTCACTGTTCAACTGTCCAGGTGGCATGTTGATGATTCTAGTCTTGATGCCCCCTTCTGTGAAGACGCGTCAGAGGCAGACATACATCAGGTCTCTGACAATAAAAGCACACTGTTTGTTTCGATACAACACGTCTGGTGGATGCTGGGTGTCGGATGCCAGTAGCCGTATAGTATTAAGGCGGTACTGTCGTGCACTTACAGCCAAATAATGGTCCTCTCTTCTGAAGTCACACATGGTCTGTCCTGCTCTGGTCCTCGGGATACAGTTTCGGTCTCTGTAAACTGTCGCCACACCCGACAGACACCAGAACGATTCACATTAAGCCATCGGGCCACATCAGTTTACAAATGTTCTGCTTGCTTTCTTTCCACGGCCCTCCAACGCAGCGAGTCTGTTAAGGATCCTCTCTGTGCCACACTGCACCGTATACAGCGATTGTGGATGTCGGGCTACCCGGCAAACACTACTTCGTTTCACATATGCCTTAATGTCATCGTTGGATGGTTGCCCGTTGACCGGAATGCCATCTTCCGTGCAGAACTCGACCGTACGAACATCTGCTCGACATGATTATATCACGAATTAGACACAGCTGTGGTCATCAGTCCCCTGGAACGTAGAACTACTTAAAACTAACTAACCTAAGGACATCACACAACACCCAGTCACCACGAGGCAGAGAAACAAATTAAAACAGAAGCAGTGAATACATGTCCAATAAATACGAATACTGAACCATAAAATATAAAGACGAAAATAAAGACCTGGATGTAAATGTAGTTTTGTACAACTGCAGGACGTCGACTGAAACTAATCAGCGTTTTGGTCATTTCAATAATCTGCCCATCTGCACAGATCCTAGAGACAGACGCGGAGATGCATCTATCGTGCAACAGATTGAATGACGTGTAGTCGGCCATACAAATGAATTGTCGGTGCCGGTTCCTATAAAACCATGAAGGATTATTAGTTAGAGCGAGTGAACCATCTGCTGAACTGAAAGCCTTGGTCCAAACTAACCTCAATTTTTTCACTGTTTTCATGAATACACAAAAAAAGGGCAACGACTACACATTAATAAGAATAGTAAGCATACGAAACAAATGAAATAGTTGACAAACATTGAAGATAGGCGTGATTGAACTGAATAAGAACCGATCCCTTCTTCTAGTCAAGTTGTGCCACAAGCTCCTCTTCTCCCAAATTCTATTCACTACCTCCTCATTAGTTGTGTGATCTACCCATCTAATATGCGGCATTCTTCTGTAGCACCAAGGTTCCAAAGCTTCAATTCTCTTCTTGTCTAAACTATTTATCGTCCACGTTTCACTTCCATACATGGTTACACTCCATATAAATACTTTCAGAAACGGCTACCTGACACTTAAATCTATACTCGATGTTAACAAATTTTTCTTCTTCAGAAACGCTTTCCTTGCCATTGCCAGTCTACGTTTTATATCCTCTCTACTTCGACCATCATCAGTTATTTTGCTCCCCAAATAGCAAAACTCATTTACTACTTTAAGTGACTCATTTCCTAATCCAATTCCCTCAGCATCACCCGACGTAATTCGACTACATTCCATTATCCTCGATTTGCTTTTGTTGATGTTCATCTTATACCCTCCTTTCGAGATACTGTCCATTCCGTTCAACTGCTCTTCCAAGTCCCTTGCTGTCTCTGACAGATTTACAATGTCATCGGCGAACCTCAAAGTTTTTATTTCTTCTCCATGGATATTAAAACCTACTCCGAAATTTTCTTTTCTTTCCTTTATTGCTTGCTCAATATACAGATTGAGTAGCATCGGGTATAGGCTACAACCGTGTCTCACTCCCTTCCCAACCACTAATTCCTTTTCAAACCCCTCGATTCTTATAACTGCCATCTGGTTTCTGTACAAATTGTAAATAGCCTTTCGCTCCCTATTTTTAACCCCTGCCACCTTTATAATTTGAAAGAGAGTATTCCAATCAACTTTGTCAAAAGCTTTCTCTAAGTCTAGAAATGCTAGAAATGGAAGTTTGCCTTTCCTTAATCTATTTTCTAAGATACGTCGTGGGGTCAGTATTGCCTCACGTGTTCCAACATTTCTACGGAATCGAAACTGATCTTCCCCGAGGACGGCTTCTATCAGTTTTTCCATTCGTTTGTAAAGAATTTGCGTTACTATATTGCAGCTGTGACTTATTAAACTGATAGTTCAGTAACTTTCACATCTGTCGACACCTGCTTTCTGTGGAACTGGAATTATTATATTCTTCTTGAAGTCTGAGGATATTTCGCCTGTCTCATACATCTTGCTAACCAGATGGTAAAGTTTTGTCACGACTGACTCTCCCAAGACTGTCAGTAGTTCTAAGGGAATGTTGTCTACTCCCGGGGCCTTGTATCGACTCAGGTCTTTCAGTGCTCTGTCAAACTCTTCACTCAGAATCATATCTTCCATTTCATCTTCATCCTCTTCCATTTCCGTAATATTGTGTTCAACGAAACCACCTTTGCGTAGACCCTCTATATACTCCTTCCACCTTTCTCCTTTCCCTTCTTTGCTTAGAACTGGGTTTCCATCTCAGCTCTTGATATTCATACAAGAGGTTCACTTTACTCCAAAGGTCTCTTTATTTTTCCTGTAGGCAGTATCTACCTTACCCCTAGTGAGATTAGCCTCCAAATCATTACGTTTGTCCTCTAGCCATCCTTGCTTAGTCATTTGCACTTCCTGTCGATCTCATTTTTGAGACGTTTGTATTCCTCTTTGCCTGCTTCATTTACTGCATTTTTATGTTTACTCCTTTCATCAGTTAAATTCAATATTTCTTCTGTTTCCAAAGGGTTTCTACTAGCCCTCGTCTTCTATTAACATACTTCATGATATTAACACAGATATCTACCAGTCAGCACAATCATAACACTTATTTAAATCAACTGATGTAACAGCAATGATACATTAAACACAACAGTCAAAATCAGGCTGACATATTTCACAGTAATCATTCGATTCTGAAGTCAGGCATGTACGAGAGGCGTTCACTATATAATGCAACACATTTCTTTCTCCGCCAGTTTCGGCTGATATTCGTGGAATTTGTTGTGGGACATTGTGGATTCTTCCTGCTTCAGCCGCTGTAGTTTCATGATGGCATCCGTAACGGAGATGCATTTGAAGAAGAGAGCTATGACGATGGTTCTTTTGGCCGTAAACCAGTTCATCGCAGATATTCAGATATAAGACGTAGCAGTGAACAAAAGCACGGAGAGTCGTTGGGCTGGTTATTTGTCATCATCTCAACAAGGTCGCGTGAATTTAATCGATCTCCTGCGTGTCACTCGGCCGCACACAGCTGTGACTATCGCAACGTTGGAATATGGAGACTCCCTCATTGGAGACTCCCTCATTGGAGACGATCAGCGCAGCTGAGTGGACGCCTCTGTTCGTAGTGCAGACACACTCGCCCACCAGTTGGGGAACTCAGACATGTGCGCCCGCTCTGTCCTTCACTCTCCGACATCTCTCTTTCTCGCCTAACTAAGGATGCAAACTGTGGGAAGCAGTACATGGATGACCTGGAGGTTCTTGACGCAGCAGGACGTTGGCTCCAAAGTGGACTAGTAGAGTGGTACCGCAATGTCGCGATAGCCAGGAGGTGGATGGTGGAGTGGCGAGAGGCTGCATTAGGTAATAAAAATATAAAACCTAAAAACCTATTTAGTACAGATAAAATTTCCCAGAGGATAAACAAGATCCTAATTACACTTTCAATTAGTCACGTCCACAATTTATTTAAACAAGCAAACATTACAGAAGAAAACTCAAAGGCAAGTTCTCCTATGACCCTTGAAACGCTCAATTAACTATAGATTCCACAAAATTACCCCGGCTACAACCCAAAGCGTTCTTGCGGTTATAAAATTTACTAGTGACCAAAGTAAAATTGTAATTGACTAACAAAGTTAAAAATCAGTTGAAATATAACGATCTGTTACATCAGTTACTTTCTGAGTCACCTAACGGATTCAGTTTTACCCGCCAGTAAGGCTGCACGTTGTCTCAAGAATTACTGTAATAATAGACTTAGCATCATATCCAGAACTAGGGAGCTTAGCTACTGGCATCAGGTGAGGGAATAATTACAAAACCCAAACATGAGGTACATAATTCTCGTCAATCATCAGAACGAGTTACAGGATTTACAAGAAAAATTATTAACCTATCTAAAAAACATGAAATAAATATAAGCACAGGCTCAGAACAAATGAATACACACAGTTTAAAATGAACTCGTTCAGATTTCTACAAATGAATAAAATTAAGCTACGTGGACATTGACAACTACACTCCTGGAAATTGAAATAAGAACACCGTGAATTCATTGTCCCAGGAAGGGGAAACTTTATTGACACGTTCCTGGGGTCAGATACATCACATGATCACACTTACAGAACCACAGGCACATAGACACAGGCAACAGAGCATGCACAATGTCGGCACTAGTACAGCCACCTTTCGCAGCAATGCAGGCTGCTATTCTCCCATGGAGACGATCGTAGAGATGCTGGATGTAGTCCTGTGGAACGGCTTGCCATGCCATTTCCACCTGGCGCCTCAGTTGGACCAGCGTTCGTGCTGGACGTGCAGACCGCGTGAGACGACGCTTCATCCAGTCCCAAACATGCTCAATGGGGGACAGATCCGGAGATCTTGCTGGCCAGGGTAGTTGACTTACACCTTCTAGAGCACGTTGGGTGGCACGGGATACATGCGGACGTGCATTGTCCTGTTGGAACAGCAAGATCCCTTGCCGGTCTAGGAATGGTAGAACGATGGGTTCAATGACGGTTTGGATGTACCGTGCACTATTCAGTGTCCCCTCGACGATCACCAGTGGTGTACGGCCAGTGTAGGAGATCGCTCCCCACACCATGATGCCGGGTGTTGGCCCTGTGTGCCTCGGTCGTATGCAGTCCTGATTGTGGCGCTCACCTGCACGGCGCCAAACACGCATACGACCATCATTGGCACCAAGGCAGAAGCGACTCTCATCGCTGAAGACGACACGTCTCCATTCGTCCCTCCATTCACGCCTGTCGCGACACCACTGGAGGCGGGCTGCACGATGTTGGGGCGTGAGCGGAAGACGGCCTAACGGTGTGTGGGACCGTTGCCCAGCTTCATGGAGACGGTTGCGAATGGTCCTCGCCGATACCCCAGGAGCAACAGTGTCCCTAATTTGCTGGGAAGTGGCGGTGCGGTCCCCTACGGCACTGCGTAGGATCCTACGGTCTTGGCGTGCATCCGTGCGTCGCTGCGGTCCGGTCCCACGTCGACGGGCACGTGCACCTTCCGCCGACCACTGGCGACAACATCGATGTACTGTGGAGACCTCACACCCCACGTGTTGAGCAATTCGGCGGTACGTCCACCCGGCCTCCCGCATGCCCAATATACGCCCTCGCTCAAAGTCCGTCAACTGCACATACGGTTCACGTCCACCCTGTCGCGGCATGCTACCAGTGTTAAAGACTGCGATGGAGCTCCGTATGCCACGGCAAACTGGCTGACACTGACGGCGGCGGTGCACAAATGCTGCGCAGCTAGCGCCATTCGACGGCCAACACCACGGTTCCTGGTGTGTCCGCTGTGCCGTGCGTGTGATCATTGCTTGTACAGCCCTCTCGCAGTGTCCGGAGCAAGTATGGTGGGTCTGACACAGCGGTGCCAATGTGTTCTTTTTTCCATTTCCAGGAGTGTATAACACTGATTAAGTAACCAACTCAAAACAACCATTTAAATATTTCACCGGCCCCATCCATTGTCTTACACAATGAGGTGTAGGTGTCCAAGGCACAGTTACCACTGGAAGTGAACCACAGCTCACGCCATCTCAATGAACGCATCCATTCTCTTTTCTTTTTTTCTCGGTCACTCACTGTGCATCCGCTCACCCTCCATCTTACCCTCTGGTTGCAACTAAAGAGCTGACCACAATCGATGTGTATGCACAGGACAATCGCGCACAGGTAAATCGAACTGCCTTGCTCAGGTAAAATCCTCAGCACTTAACGCAAACCAAAGAGGTTAAGAACAATTGGGTATTTTACTCAAAAGTCTCGCATCACACTGATTCCCTGACACCTCGAGGTGGCTCAAGCTGGAATTTGCTTCCTGGTAGCACGATTATGGATCAATCACCTCCATGGAGATAACTGTTAAAGAAAGTCGTAGGGGTTCAGAAAAAAGGGTAATATTTTACTGCTACATGGAGGTGGGTTCCATATATGCAACTAAATGAAGGGAGTAAGTTTTTCGCCATAAGCGTTTCCTTTATTTTCATGATGAATCTTCAGTAGCCTGTAATACATGTTTCTTTTCACACATAAAATAGATGTGGTATGTACACTACTGGACATTAGAATTGCTACACCAAGAAGAAATGCAGATGATAAATGGGTATTCATTGGACAAATATATTATACTCGAACTGACGTGTGATTAAATTTTCACGCAGCTTTCGGGCATAGATCCTGAGACACCAGTACCCAGAACAACCACCTCTGGCCTTGATACGCCTGGGCATTGAGTCAAAGAGAACTTGGATGGCGTGTACAGGTACAGCCGCCCATGCAGCTTCAACACGATACGACAGTAAATCAAGAGTAGTGACTGGCGTATTGTGACGAGCCAGTTGCTCGGCCGCCATTGACCAGACGTTTTCAATTGATGAGAGATCTGGAGAACGTGCTGCCCAGGGCAGCAGTCGAATATTTTCTGCATCCAGAGAGGCCCGTACAGGACCTGCAACATGCGGTCGTGCATTATCCTGCTGAAATGTAGGGTTTCGCAGGGATCTAATGAATGGTAGAGCCACGGGTCGTAACACATCTTAAATGTAACGTCCACTGTCCAAAGTGCCGTCAATGCGAACAAGAGGTGACCGAGACGTGTAACCAATGGCACCCCATACCATTACGCCGGATGATACGCCAGTATGACGATGACGAATACACGCTTCCAGTGTGCGTTTACCGCGATGTCACTAAACACTGGTGCGACCACCATGATGCTGTAAACAGAAAAAATGACGTTTTGCCATTCGTGCTCCCAGGTTCGTCGTTGAGTACACCATCGCAGGTGCTCCTGTCTGTGATGCGGCGCCAAGGGTGACCGTAGCCATGGTCTCCGAGCTGATAGTCCGTGCTGCTGTAAACGTCGTCCAACTGTTCGTGCAGATGGTTGTTGTCTTGCAAACGTCCCCATCTGTTGACTCAGGGGTCGAGACGTGGCTGCACGATCCGTTACTGCAATGCGGATAAGATGCCTGTCATCTCGACTGCTAGTGATACGAAAACCTTTGGGATCTAGCATGGCGTTCTGTATTACCCTTCTGAACCCACCGATTCCACATTCTGCTAACAGCCATTGGATCTCGACCAACGCGAGCAGGAGTGTCGCTATACGATAAACCGCAATCGCTATAGGCTACAATCCGACCTTTATCAAAGTCCGAAACGTTATGGTACGCATTTCTGCTCCTTACACGAGGCATAACACCAACGTTTCACCAGGCAACGCCGGTCGACTGCTGTTTGTGTGTGAGAAATCGGTTGGAAACTTTCCTCATGTCGGCACGTTGTAGGTGTCACCACCGGCGCCAACATTGTGCGAATGCTCTGAAAAGTTAATCATTTGCGTATCACAGCATCTTCTTCCTGTCGGTTAAATTTCGCGGCGGTAGCACGTCATCTTCGTGGTGTAGCAATTTTAATGGCCAGTAACGTAGTTGCTACAATATGTTACTATGTAACTCCGTCATGTTTCTCTCTTATGTAATTCTGCAAGCTTTGGTGGCCGTTGTTATTAGGCCGCGTCATATTTCTACTAAAATGCACACAATGCAGGCGTCCATCAAGTGACATGTGTCTGCGTCAAAATGTATATAGAAGAAACGGGGAGAACTGTTTAGTAACGCATTAAGGAACACGAACAGCACATTCAGCTTAAGCAATTCGCTAAATCGGCAGTAGTGGAACACCATGAGAACTGTGGCTGTGACAGCGATTTTAGTAACGTACGTCTACTGGCTAAGGAAACAAACATTTATATGAGGAAAGTCCGAGAAGCGGTTGAAATTTACGAGTATTCATGTAATTTCTTGAAAGAGGACGGCTATAGGCTTCCGGCATCGTGGCTCCCCGCCATCAAGGAAGTGGCTCCTCGCCATCAAGAAAGTGAATACGCGGCCGCGGTGTGCGAGCGACATTGACAGCGGCGCTTCATGTCACCTCGGCGGACAATAATATTTTGGGTCGATATTTCCCCTCTCTTGCTGTCCGTTTCGAATCTAGCCAATGACGACGACGACAATAGCAGCAACAAGAATTTCAACCAATACCCCTTTCCCATTGTAAGTGTGGAATAGTGCCCTTCTATCCAATGACGATGGGCCGCCAATGGTATCCTCAGGAGACTAGCCAACAACACCCCTTCTTCTGCATGAGGGTGGGAATATTAGCCTATGACTATGGGCCACCAATGGTAGCCATATGAATTATAACCAATTCTATCACTTCTCCAGCACGAACGCGAGAAACTCCCCTTCATAAGGGGACGTGACACTCGTCTCTGACAGTGTTCTAGCAGTAGTGGACACCATCAGATCCTGAGGAAAATCCCAGCAGAGGGGTCGAAACGTCGATCATTTTAGTAGAAATATGACGCGGTCTAATAACCCCGAAGATTTTTGCTTCGATGTTTATCCCTTGTCTTTCATATTAGAAACTGCCTTTGTAGTATAAACTTCGTGATGTTAAATTATCGTTTGGTGTTACGTACGGTTTCCATTGTTCTTAGTCCGTAGTGTTATCCTGGAGAATTGTTCGTTCAATCCTCATGCTCCAGCTGGCCCATTTCCGGCGTGTTTTCACCCACATGTATTAGAACACAAAACTTGGCCATTCCATTTTGTGATCAACATGTGTGTGTTTACCGGGTGTAGTATTGCCAGCTGTCCCTATGTAGTGTTTTTCTTTCTATTTTTAAATAAGTGGATATTTATGTGTATTAATGTGTGTGTGTGTGTGTGTGTGTGTGTGTGTGTGTGTGTGTGTGTATGTGTGTGTCAGAGAGAGAGAGAGAGAGAGGGAGAGAGAGAGAGAGAGAGAGAAGGAACGAAAAAGAAGGGGGAGAGGAACCGTCACTAATTATTTGCTCTGCTTATATTTCAGCTTCCTGCTTGTTATTGTTTCTCTGACTAACGTGATCAGGCAGCTCTTGCCTCTATTGATTTCGTTATTAATTACTTTCTGTAGCATTGCAAGGTTCTTTTTTTGTGAAAGTTTTCTCGTACTGGTAGGATTTTTTGTTGTGATTGTTCACTCCAATAATTTTCATGTCATGTTCCATGTCCATGCCTTACAAGGTGTTCGGCAATGGTATAATGGATATTTCCATTCTTCCAGCTTCTTACATGTCCTTAACACCTAGTTTTGAAATGCATCCCCAAATACACTGATTCAAATTCATCTCATTCTAACTGGTGGTACCTTCTCCTCGGTATTTATCTCGTTTGTCTGTTATTGTTTGTAAATGTAACTGGAATGTTCTTGTTCTGTAAGCAATGTGTAACCATGTTTCTCTGATATAATTGCTATCCTGTGTGCTGATTTGTGTTTGCATGTTAAAGTGTGCCATTTCTTTCTGTTAGTCACGTCATGAGTGTGTTTCTGTGTGTGTTGTAGTGTTTTCAGTTCTTTGGTCTTTGTGTACTCTGGCTGTTTCATTTTTCTGTAGTTGTGTTCTGATTTTGAGTCTTTCTGCTATATGTGTGTTGTAAGCATTGCTTGCGCCTATGGGTAGTATCGCCTGTAATCCATTTTCACAGTTTTCTTTTCTGAGTTAGGTATTACGTAGTCTGTGTAACATGAGTCATAGGGCTACTAATTTTTGATTTTTTGGGTGATTGGATGAAGAATGTACAATTCTAGCTGTGGCTATTGGTTTCTGAAGATGTCAAATGTGTACTTCTTGCTGTCTCTCTTTATTGTTACTTCTAAAACATGTATGTTTTCTAGCTTCTTTTTCCATGGTGGATTGAATATTTTTATTTGTATTGTTCAGTCTGTATAAAATTGATCTATTTTATTTGTTGGTTCATCTACCATACAGGCTATGTCATCCACATATGGTCACTAGTAAACAATTTTCTATAGTTGATTTGTTCTAGGCGCTTCAGTCTGGAACCGCTACGGTCGCAGGTTCGAATCCTC
Source organism: Schistocerca serialis cubense (assembly GCF_023864345.2). Lineage (NCBI taxonomy): Eukaryota > Metazoa > Arthropoda > Insecta > Orthoptera > Acrididae > Schistocerca > Schistocerca serialis. The sequence goes on along the minus strand of NC_064643.1, from coordinate 734,806,030 downwards.
CCTCGGGCATGGGTGTGTGTGATGTCCTTAGGTTGGTTAGGTTTAAGTAGTTCTACGTTCTAGGGGACTGATGACCTCAGATGTTAAGTCACATAGAGCCATTTATGAACCTTGCTTTGTGATGACTGTAACGAAGACTGTATTTTCTCTGCCATTGATGAATATGTTTGCCAATGTTCCTGATATTGGGGATCCCATTGGAAGCCTATCTTTTTGTAAGTAAAAGTGCTTTTCAAATTGGGAGGAATTTTGGGGTGTGACTGTCTTCAGAATTTTTGTTATTTCATTATTATTTTCTTCAGGTGGTTTGTTGTATGTCAGGAACTTCTCTTCAGTTAGTACAGTGTGGTTGCATTCAGCATCAAGATGTACATGTTGTCTATATCGAAAGTTTGCGGAACATGTAAGTCCTTTATTTGTGTTATGAGTTCATTTGTGTTTTTCACTGTTCTGCTGCTTTTCATTTCATAAAGTTGCATTATCTATTCATGCGTTTTACCACATGGTATGATGGTGTGTTCGTGAAATTAGTAACAGGCCCCAATGGAATCAGGAATTTGTGAATCTTGGACAGGATTCTGAGTGTTTGTGCCGTCGTGTTCTTCTGTGTGATGATTTTGCTTATCTGTGAGTACATGTTCGATGTCTTTGAGGATGTTTTTTATGTATGTCTGGAAATGTGCTGTTCGATAAAATTTCAGATTTGTGTAGTTTTTGAAGTGATAAGATCGTTAGTTTTTTCTAAATGTTTTTTCTTTATTGACCAGTAACGTCCTTTTATAACTTCTTGTGACTTTAACGTTGTTAGAGTCTAGTCTCTCTTTTGATTTGTTAGTGATGTTGGTATCTGTTTGAGATTTCATGTTTTGCTCTTTCGTCGACATAATTGTTATATTATTTATTTATTTCTTCACTAGTTCTCGTATTAGCCCACGATTTACAGCGTAATTTTCTCGTCTCTCTTCCTCTGCCAGGATTCTTTCTGTTTCATTAGATTTTCTATGTCGTGTTTATCTGTTTTTGTACAGATGTTGTCTTTGAGACCTTTCCCTAATAGCTGTGTTTTTTTCCTCTGTTAATTCTGTATATGTGAGATTTATTAGCTGTACATGAAACTTGTAGTAGTGGGTGAATTATGTTTTTTGTTATGTTTTCCTTTCTGGTTACCTTTGTTATTGAGTATTCCGATTTTTGTTTGTGTTTGTTATGTGTATATTTTACTGTCCTTGCTGTGACGTGTTAAACTTTTTGTATTATGTTGATCATCACTATTGTCTTGGTTAAATGCAGACAACTTGAGAAGTACACCATATAACATTCTATGAAGTATGAGTTTCTTGGTATAAGAGGATTCAATTTTATTTTTTAACCAAGTCTTTTCTGGAAATCATTTCATTCTTTGTGCTACCAAGGAGTTGTTTCTGATCTTTACATTATTATAACTTGGAATTACATTATTTGTGTTGCAATTCTGATTGAACATGATGTGTTGGAAGGTCTTGTGGAGAAGAGATGGATTTTCTTGAAACTGTTTTGTAACTTGACAGGACATGTCTGACACGGCTGTATTATCTTCGCTTTATTAATTTTTCGTCGTTTCCCAGTTTCTTCAAAATTCATGGAGGTACGTTCCGTTTATGAGACCAAATGAAGGCAGTGTGTTTTTTGACTTAAGCGTATCTCTTTTTTGTTTATGGAACGTCTTCAGTGGCCTGTAATACAAGTTTCTTTTCATACGTGTAATAAATATATTATGTACCTGTTACAGTATTTTATTAATTTATACTTTGTCGTGGAGCTCTCTTGTTTTCCAGATTAGAAACAACAACGTAGCACAAATTTCATCATGTTGAATTATTGGTTGGTGTTATGATTTCCGATGTTGGCAGTCGATATGTGTGGTCCTGGAGATGTGATTATTCCCCGTTCCTGCTCGTGCTGTGTTTTTACCCACACTTATTACAGCCCATCAACTGAACTTTTCATTTTGTTATCATTTTTTGTGTTCTGTATGGGGCTTGGTACCTTCCGCTTGTTTTGTGTGTGTGTGTGTGTGTGTGTGTGTGTGTGTGTGTTGGTGTGTGTGTTGGTGTGTGTGTGTGTGTGTGTGTGTGTGTGTGTGTGTGTGTGTGTCGGTGGGTGTGGGTGGGTGTGGGTGGGTGGTTGGGAGAGTGGGTGTGAATTAACTTTCTGATGCAGTTTCCCGCCGCTGATGTCACTAGTAACGCTTTAGTTACTTGATTTCACGATCTTTGCAATTTGTAGATATTCAGTAGACCCCCAGGCTAGGATTCTCAGAGCTTAATCAGGCCTTTTGTAAATTTACATTCAATTCATCTGTAGCCTACTAGTTACTCAGCTCTTTGTTGTTCTAATCAGCGTAGTTAGCTGCTTATTTCGGTGCCAGTGGTCGCCCGTGACATTTCCATGGCATCGAGCTACCTATTTAGCTACTCCTGTGTTTCGTTAACAGTATATATTTGTATAATTGTACGTGTGTTTTGGTCGTCATTTCTTTGAACAGTCAGCCAGCAACATAGTTCACTGAGACATCAGCGTACCTTGGTTACACGTTATGAGGATGAAAAGTTCCTTATCTACGTTTCTGCCAACTTTTGCTGTTTACTCCTCAATTAGCTATGCGCGGAAGCGGGCGGGGCTGGCCACAGTTCGTGAACAGTTGACTGTGCTTTTGGCTGCGATCAATCGCTTTCAGACAATAGCCTCAGGGTGTAGCTGGGGCGGAGATTCTGGAGCGTCGCATGGGACACCTCAGGCGTCGCTTGTTTCGCCGGGGACTCCACTGTCGAGGCACCTTCTAGTGCACTCGACACGGTGGACCCTCATGGTGAGTGGTGGGTGGTGGGTGGTAACGCATTCACGTCGCTCAAAATTAGAGGGACAATGTGGAGGCTGGTAGTATGGGCTCGCCTATTCGCTCTGGGAGTGAACAGGTGGCCGTTCTTTCAGCAGATTACTAGCAGGAACACTGGGCTTAGGATATGTTTGTTATTGAGAGCTTTAGCGTTATGGACGTTGTGGAGCCCGTACAGGGTGCAGTCGTCTCTAAGTTGTGGCGCACATGGGCACCAACGATGCCTGCCGCATTGGTTCTGAGGCCATCCTTGGTTCTTAGGGGCAGCTGGCGGAGGCGGTAAAGACTGCTGGCCTAGCACGCAGGATGCAAGCAGCATCGTCCCAGGAGTTGGTTGGGGGCCTTTGGTTTGGAGCTAAATGGAGGGTCTCAACCATATACTCCATCGCCTCTGTGACGGACTTGGCCGCAGATTTGTGGAGAAGTTTAACGGATTGGGATTTGTTGGCTTCCTATTGATTGTTCCGGGAAGCAGTTACTTGGCTAACAGAATACTTGCGGAGTGCACATGGTTCTTTCTTTTTTTTTAATTTGGCTAGCCAGTAGTTTGTCTCATTAAAAACTCTCCAGTCGAGAGGCATATATGGAAATCAGAGAGCGTTCAGAGTTCGAATATAAAATTTTGATCACTAAACTGTCGAAGTATTTGCCTCCAGGAAAGTTCTCAACCCCAGATTATTCTTGTTTATCGGAAAGACAGGACGTTGTAGGAGATGGGGTGTTTATTGCAGTCGACAAAAACATTGTCTTTACTGAGGTTGAGATTGTATGTGATGCTATAGTTGTCTGGTCGCGTATAAAAGGTCTAAATGAAACCAAGTCGATTGTTGGATGTTTCTACCGACCACCCGACTCCGCCGTGGAAGTTACAGAATCACTGAAAGAAAGTCAAAGATCATTGGTGCATAAATAGCCAGATCAAGCAATACTAGTTGTTGGAGACTTTAACCCACTGAGTGTAGACTGTTACGTGTACGGATTCATTGAAGGAGGTACAGGCAGATATTCTTATGAAGTACTTTGGAACACATTTTCCGGAAACTATCTTGAGCAGCTGGTTCGCCAGCCAACAAGAAATGGAAGTATCTTGGACCTTGCGGCTACAAAGAGGTCGTACCTCAGCGATGGTAAAAGTATAGAGACGTGGATTAGTGATCATGATGTCATCAGAGCGACTATGGTTACGAAAGTTAGGAGAGTATTTCTGCTAGACTGTGCAGATAAGCTGTTGTTAAAAACTTACTTAGATAATAAACTGCAGTCAGGTAATTACAGAACGATGGACATTGAGGAATTATGGGCAAAGCTTAATCAGATTGTAAATCATGCTCTGGTCATATATGTGGAAAGTAAGTGGATTGACGATGGGAAAGACCCACCGTTGTTTAATAACGAAATTCGGAAAATGCAGAGGAAGAAAAGGCTGTTGCAATCTCGGTTCAAAAGAGGACGACAGGCAAATATTAGCAGAGATTCTTGCGTCTGTACAAAGAGCTATGCTCAAAGCTTACAACCGCTACCACGGCTAAAGATCTGGCAGAGAACTGGAAAAAAATCAGGTCCTACGTAAAATGGTTTAGCGGGTCTAAGGAATCCAACCAGTGACTCGTTGAGCAGTCTGCTTTGGCAGTAGAAGGTAGCCAAAGAATTCCGAAGTATTAAATTCCAAGTTTAATAAACCATTCACGCAGGAGAATCATACAAACGTACTGTCGTTTGACTATTGCACAGAGTCTTCTATGGGTGACATCATCATAAGCATCCCAGGCGTAGACATTCAATAAAAGAATAGGAAGCAAATAAGTCTCCAGGTCAGGATGGAATAACAATTCGGTTTTACAAACAGTACTCGACCTCATTGGCCCCTCACTTAGTTTGCCTTTATCGCGAATGTCTTGACCAGTGCAGAGTGTTCAGTGACTGGATAAAAGGGCAGGTGACTCCTGCATATAAGATGGGTAAATGAGCGGACTCCCAAAATCACAGAACAATATCCTTAACATCGGTTTGCTTCAGAATTCTAGAGCTTAGTCTGTGTCTGAATGTAATAAATTTCCAAGACAGAAACGCACATGTCCACGAATCAACACGGCTTTAGAAAGCATCTCTCGTGTGAATCCCAGGTTCTTCTTTCCTCAGTTGATATACTGCGAATTAAGGATGGATGGAAAGCGACAGATCCCACATTTATAGATATCCGAAAATCATGCTACACGATACCCCACTGCAGACTATCAACGAAGGCATACGGAATAGGCTCCTAGATTTGTGACTGGTTTCTTAAGTAATAGAACCCCGACTGCGTGTTTCTTCAGAGAGCGGCGTAACATCAGGTGTGCCACAGGGAAGTGTGATAGGGTCATTACTATTTTCTCTATACATAAATGATCTGGCAGACGAGGTGAGCAGCTATCTGCGGTTGTTCACTGATGATGCTATATTGAACAGAAAGTGTCGTAGATAGGTGATAGTAGGTTGACACAAGATGACCTAGACAAAATGTCTAGTTGTGATGAAAGGCAACCAGCTCTTAATGTAGAAGGCTGTAACTCAATGCGGATGAGTAGGATAAACAAACCTGTAAATGTTCGGATACAGCATAGTAGTGCCCTGCTTTACACTGGTACCTAGTTTAAAGTGTGCGTAACATTGCGGGGCGATATGAAATGGTACCAGCGTGTGAGGATTGTCGTAGAGAAGGTGAATGGTCGGTTTACTGGGACAATTTTTGGAAACTGTTGGTCACGTGTTAAGGAAATCGCATATAAGACGCCAGAGTGACCTATTTTTGAGTACTGCTCCAGTGTTTGGGATCCACCCCTGATCAGATTGAAAGAAGACATCGAAGCAACTCAGAGGCGAGCTGCTACACTTGTTACCGGTATTTTCGATCAGCATGTAAGTGTTACGGACACATTTTGGGAGCTAATGTGTGAATCCCTGGAGGGAAGAAGACATTAATTTCAAGGAACATTATTGAGAAACTGTAGAGAACCAGCATTTGAAGGTGACTGCCGAACGATCCCACTCCATCAACATACATTTCGCGTAAAGACCAGCCAGTTAAGATACGAGAAATTAGGCTCATACGGGCTTATATAGACAGTCATTTTCCCGTCGTTTTGTCTGCGAATGATAAAGTAAAGGAAACGACTAGCTGTGATACAAGGTACGCTCCAGCAGGCACCGCACGGTGGCCGGCGTTGTGTGTATGAAGATGAAGGTGGAGATGTCCACGATCCAGGTTAGAAGTTACCATCTCACTGAGGCGTAGCGCCGTATAACGATCCTGCCTTGGAGGCGGTTAAGTGGGAGATGTGTCTGAGAGCTGGATAGTTACAGATGGTGACGTGAGACTGGACGCGCACGTAGTTTATGTATCAGTCGATAGAGGACAATATTGGATAGAGCTACTGTGATTTTAGTTTCGATTGTGCCCACTATAGTGCACTAAAGTAATAGAACGTTTTTCATAAACTGTTCTAGTATTTTCATAAAGTGTTATTATGTCTTTTTGCGTATGTAAAACGTCATATATGTGTTTTAGCAGTATGAATGATGTGTGAGTGTGCTTTACGGTCAATATGAAGATAATAGTTTAACTAGTTATGTAGTAGGATATAGTATGGGAAAATTTTGAAGAAGTATGGATATGGACAAAGGGGATGTTTGTAGAATAGATTTGTAAGGTACGTTTATGGTAAAGGGAAAGTTAATTCAGGTATAAATAACAATAGTAAATAACATTATGCATAAACCAAAATTCAGCATATTAGATAATTACGTGGGTAAAATGTGTAGTCGTTAGGTTTACTATTTTGCGATCGGTTATTGATGAAATGCGCGGGTTGACGTGGGAGAATGTTTTGCTATTGGCTGTTGAGTAAACTGGCCAATGGTAAAGCAGTATTCTTCGCGCGCCTTGTCTGCTGGTAGAGAAGACAGAGTATTCTAGGGAGGAGTCGGAACCTAGCTATTAAACAGATCGGAAGTGTGTAGTAGTAGTTCCGATGGAAACGATAAGTTACCGGATTTTATTTATTTATTTATTTATTTATTCATTTATTTAATTACACGTCAAGTTCCGTAGGACCATATTGAGGAGCAAATCTCCAAGCTCATGGAACGTGTCAGTACATAAACTTACAACATAAAAGTAATAACAGATAAAAATAAATGTTCATGAACCTGCAAGAAAATCAAGGCATAAGTTTAAGCAAGCGCTATCAGCTATACAACGAGAATGAGCTTAATTTTTCAAGGAACTCCTCGACAGAATAGAAGGAGTGACCCATGAGGAAACTTTTCAGTTTCAATTTGAAAGCGCGTGGATTACTGCAAAGATTTTTGAGTTCGAGTGGCAGCTTATTGAAAATGGATGCAGCAGTATACTGCACACCTGTTTGCACAAGAGTTAAGGAAGTCCGATCCAAATGGAGGTTTGATTTCTGCCGAGTATTAATCGAGTGAAAGCTGCTTATTGTTGGAAATAAACTAATATTGGTAACAAGAAACGACAATAAGGAATATACATATTGAGAGGCCAATGTCAAAATACCCAGATTCGTGAACAGAGGTCGAGAAGAGATACGTGAACTCACACCACTTATTGCCCGAACCGCCCGTTTCTGAGCCAAAAATATCCTTCTAGGATGGGAAGAGTTACCCCAAAACATAATACCATACGACATAATTGAATGAAAATCAGTAAAGTAGACTAATTTACGAGTCGAAGTGTCACTCACTTTCGATACCGTTCGAATAGCGAAAATGGCAGTATTAAGTCTTTGAACAAGATCCTGACGTGGGATTTCCACGACAGCTTCCTATCTACCTGAACACCTAGGAATTTGAACTGTTCAGTTTCACTAATCATATGCCCTTTCTGTGAGATTAACACGTCAAGTTTTGTTGAATTGCGTGTTAGAAACTGTAAAAACTGAGTCTTACTGTGATTTAACGTTAGTTTATTTTCTACAAGCCATGAACTGAGGTCATGTATTGCACTACTTGAAACCGAGTCAATGTTGCACACAACATCCTTTACTACCAAGCTAGTGTCATCAGCAAACAGAAATATTTTAGAGTTACCCACAATACTAGAGGGCATATCATTTATATAATTAAGGAACAGGAGCGGCCCCAACACTGATCCCTGGGGCAGTGTTTCATACATCAAAAGTATGGTAAAGTGACGGCATAATTATTCCGATGGGCGTGTAGAAATTTCGGTATTGTTAAGTGAATTTTGTGACGAGAAAACACATATTCCGCGTGGCGTATCGAGCAGGTCGGTGGCTAAAAACTGTGACTGCATTTGGTACCAACAGACTTAATATTTGGCGAGCATTTTCAATCAGAAACAATCAATATTTTTGTAGCTATTACGTTTTCGGGAAATACAGCGCCATAAACTTGTTGACGTGAGTGAAAGGGATTCGGAGTGACTGTGTTAAAACTAGCACGGGCTTGGCAGTGATACTTGTTCACCTAAGTTTCAGAATATATTAATTAAGGACAGAATTTCGAACCTTTCATTTCATGTGAAAACTTTCTCCCGAAATGTGGATTACTGACTTTAATTGCAGCCTGGTTCACGTCGAAGTACAGCAGGTTTCGCTCGGCTTTTCTACTGATGATCTGCTGAGACAATGTTCACAGGTAGTTTCAGGTCCGTCGTAAAGGGACTGAAGGAAACGCGCCGCCGCATCACTATCGTATCACAACAGACATGGCCCCTCCCAGGGCGTGAAGGAGAAGTCTCCGTCCGCAAAGTCCAAGGACAGCGAATTCTCTTGAGGCGACGCGCTTCGAAACACCACGGTAACATAGGCGTGCTCCATCCGATCGGCCTCTAAGTCCTTAGCAACTGTACAACTACCACAACGAACGCACCAGAGATCGCGCTATGTCAACGAACGACATACTACTTAATTCTTCTTTCGGTCGTTCACCAAGCGAGCAATTCTGAGTAAATGCTTCCCTCCATCATACAGTGGCGCGCAACATAAAAGTTGACCACCATCGACATGTGAAACAAAGAGGATATTCGGGGAAAGATAAACAGAAACGTCTCGCCAGGACTCAGGTTGGGCATGCAGGTATACTGACCCTCACAGTAAGTTGGTGTAAGGCTGCCGCATAGAACTGAGATCATGTGCGAAAGTAGGGTTTTTTATCCGAAAGTGTGGTGAAGATGTGGTTACTGGAGTCCTGAGTAATACCTACTTGCGTTTCCTCAAGATGATTTCGCCTTCATATTTATGGTTCAAAAAGCGCAGTAACATCGAAAAGAGCAGGTGGGCGAACTTTTTGCACCGGACGATACACGTCGAATGGACTGGAAGGCTCGACAGACCGACTTAAATCTATGTAGCGCCTATGGGAGGCGTATTTCAGCACGTCCACATACTTCAACGAGTATCCAGGAGTTAAGAACCGCGCTGGTAGAGGAATGGAACTCGATATCACAAAAACTTTTTACCAACCTCGTGTCCATCGTGGGAACATGTTGCTGAGGGTGCATTGCCGTCCACGGTAATTAATACACTATTACGAAGCATGTCGAACCATTTTTATATCTAGTAGAGCATCATGTGTCTCGGAGAATATAGTCCTATTATTATGTTTGAATAAAGTGTCGTTTCTGTACTATAGTGTAGCAGTTACTTCTGCGTATCTCCAAGCTTCATGGAAGTATGGTACTTGGCAGTGAAACATCACACGGATGTTATTATCTTCCTTCAATTTTTCACACCATAACATGGCATAACACCATAACATGCAAGCCATAACATGGCTTTTTATCAAAATGAAGCACACATTAAAAGTTCCACATTTTAGTTATTTCGTACCGAAGGTACATTTCCTTGTAAGGGTACCTCCTTACAAGATAAATAAACAAACTGTGGTTCAAATGTAAAGAAACTGTACAAATATAGATAATCGCACACTAAAATTTTAATTATTTGAATTATGTTTCACAGTTATTATGATAACTCATATTAACATTTAGATGCAGATTGTAAAACCATGTTATAATCTTTGATTTTAAATACCTGAAAGATTTAGTGTACACATAGTAATAGGTGGAATGCTATACTGGTAGAAGCTGTTAATTGCATATGGCTGTACAAGTCCCAAAGAGCCCGATTCTGTGGCCGAGCGTTTCTAGCCGCTTCAGTCCAAATCCTCGCTGCTGCTACGGTCGCAGGTTCGAATTCTGCCTCGGGCATGGATGTGTGTGCTGTCCTTAGGTTAGTTAGGTTTAAGTAGTTCTAAGTCTAGGGGACTGATGACCTCAGATGTTAAGTGCCATAGGGTTCTTAACCATTTGAACCATTTTTGAAGTCCCAAGATAACATTGTTATGTTGAATTCGCATTGGCAATAATCTACCTGGTAAGCAGGGAACTACACTGATGCGCCAGAGAAACTGGTATAGACATGTGTATTCAAATACAGACATATGCAAGCAGACAGAATACAATCCTGGAAATTGAAATAAGAACACCGCGAATTCATTGTCCCAGGAAGGGGAAACTTTATTGACACATTCCTGGGGTCAGATACATCACATGATCACACTGACAGAACTACAGGCACATAGACACAGGCAACAGAGCATGCACAATGTCGGCACTAGTACAGTGTATATCCACCTTTCGCAGCAATGCAGGCTGCTATTCTCCCATGGAGACGATCGTAGAGATGCTGGATGTAGTCCTGTGGAACGGCTTGCCATGCCATTTCCACCTGGCGCCTCAGTTGGACCAGCGTTCGTGCTGGACGTTCAGACTGCGTGAGACGACGCTTCACCCAGTCCCAAACATGCTCAATGGGGGACAGATCCGGAGATCTTGCTGGCCAGGGTAGTTGACTTACACCTTCTAGAGCACGTTGGGTGGCACGGGATACATGCGGACGTGCATTGTCCTGTTGGAACAGCAAGTTCCCTTGCCGGTCTAGGAATGGTAGAACGATGGGTTCAATGACGGTTTGGATGTACCGTGCACTATTCAGTGTCCCCTCGACGATCACCAGTGGTGTACGGCCAGTGTAGGAGATCGCTCCCCACACCATGATGCCGGGTGTTGGCCCTGTGTGCCTCGGTCGTATGCCGTCCTGATTGTGGCGCTCACCTGCACGGCGCCAAACACGCATACGACCATCATTGGCACCAAGGCAGAAGCGACTCTCATCGCTGAAGACGACACGTCTCCATTCGTCCCTCCATTCACGCCTGTCGCGACACCACTGGAGGCGGGCTGCACGATGTTGGGGCGTGAGCGGAAGACGGCCTAACGGTGTGCGGGACCGTAGCCCAGCTTCATGGAGACGGTTGCGAATGGTCCTCGCCGATACCCCAGGAGGAACAGTGTCCCTAATTTGCTGGGAAGTGGCGGTGCGGTCCCCTACGGCACTGCGTAGGATCCTACGGTCTTGGCGTGCATCCGTGCGTCGCTGCGGTCCGGTCCCAGGTCGACGGGCACGTGCACCTTCCGCCGACCACTGGCGACAACATCGATGTACTGTGGAGACCTCACGCCCCACATGTTGAGCAATTTGGTGGTACGTCCACCCGGCCTCCCGCATGCCCACTATACGCCCTCGCTCAAAGTCCGTCAACTGCACATACGGTTCACGTCCACGCTGTCGCGGCATGCTACCAGTGTTAAAGACTGCGATGGAGCTCCGTATGCCACGGCAAACTGGCTGACACTGACGGCGGCGGTGCACAAATGCTGCGCAGCTAGCGCTATTCGACGGCCAACACCGCGGTTCCTGGTGTGTCCGCTGTGCCGTGCGTGTGATCATTGCTTGTACAGCCCTCTCGCAGTGTCCGGAGCAAGTATGGTGGGTCTGACACACCGGTGTCAATGTGTTCTTTTTTCCATTTCCAGAAGTGTATTTCGCTGCGGTCGGCTAGGCCTATAGAAGATAAGTGTCTGGCGCAGTTGTTACATCGGTTACTGCTTCTGTAATGGCAGGTTATCTACATCTTAAGTGAGTATGAAAGTCGTGTTATAGTCGGTGCACGAGCAGTGGGACGCAGTATCTAAGAGGCACCGATTAAGTCGGATTTGCTCGTACGATCATTTCACGAGTGTACGGTGAATATCAGGAATCCGGTGAAACATCAAATCTCCGACATCGCTGCGACCGGAAAAAGATCCTGCAAGAATGGGACCAACGACGACTGCAGAGAATCGTTCCACGTGGCAGAAGTGCAACCCATCCGAAAATTACTGCATATTTCAATGCTGGGCCATCAACAAGCGTCAGCGAGCGAACCATTCAAGGGAACATCATCGATATCGGCTTTCGGAGCGAAGGCCCAGTCGTATACCCTTGATGACAGCACTTCATAAAGCTTTAAGCTTCGCCTGGGCCGTCAACACCGACATAGGACTATTGATGACTGGAAACATGTTGCCTGATCGGACGAGCCTCTTTTCAAATTGTATCGAGTGGATAGACGTAGACGGGTATAGAGACAACCTCATGAATCCATGGACCCTGTATGTCAGCAGAGGACTGGTCAAGCTGGTGGAGGATCTGTAATGGTATGGGACGCCGGCAGTTGGAGTGATATGGGACACCTGATACGTCTAGATATGGCTCTGACGCGTGACACGTACGTATGACTCATGTCTGACCACCTGTTCATTAATGTGCATTGTACATTCCCACGGACTTGGAGAATTCCAGCAGGACAATGCGACACTTCACACACCCAAAATTACTACCAAGTGGCTCCATGAACACTCTTCTGAGATTAATCACTTTCGCTGGCCACCAGGCATGAATATTAATGAGTATATGTGCGATGCCTTGAAACGTGCTGTTCAGAAGAGATCTCCGCCGCCTTGTCATCTTTCGGATTTATGGAACGCCCTGCACCATTCATGGTGTCAACTCCCTCCAACACGGCTTCAGGCATTAGACTAGGCCATGTCACGTCTTGTTGCGGCACTCCTGCGTACTCGCTGGGGCCCTACACAATATAGCAGTTTCTTTGGCCACTCTGTGTAGTAAGTCTTTTCACCTGACTCGGTTTTCGGGATGACCTTCGCGCACTTTTAGCTGTGGAGGCAGAACACAGTCGAGAGTGAAGGAGCTTGGAGGGCTGATCGCGAGTCCGCGAATCGCGTGAGGTTAGTCGTTGAAGGGAAACACTTTTTTCAATACTACAGTTAGCGATTTAATATTGCTTCGATATCAAATTCGGAAGAGTGTTTAGAAGGGTTTGAGCTGAATGAGTCTACTAAGCAGAAAGTGAAGAAATGTGACGCTCTCAAGAAGGCAGAAAAAAATGTGTATGTACGTGCGACAAAACGTTAAACAAACTGTGTATGGAAGCCGGCCGCCGTGGCCGAGTGGTTCTAGCCGCTTCAGTCCGGAACCACGCGGCTGCTACGGTAGTAAGTTCGAATCCTGCCTTGGGCATGGATGTATGTGATGTCCTTAGGTTAGATATGTTTACTTAGTTCTAAGTCTTGGGGTCTGATGACCTCAGATGTTAAGTCCCAAAGTGCTTAGAGCCATTTTAACCATCTGAGTATGAAATGGTGTGACAACAGTGTACACAACATGAAGTTGTCTTCAAGAAATATTAGTGGTGAATTCTAGAGTTTATGAAATTGTGTTCTGGCCAAATAACTACTTCACTTGCACTCAGCTCGGTAGATTGTTGAGTCACGAGCTGTGCGCAATAACTGAGACGTGACGAAATTGTGTAACATATTTGACACCACCTACAACGAAGGACCAACTGCTACGAGGCAACAACTTTTACGTAACTTTATGATCAACGATGTATAGGGCGTGAGAGCTATCTCAGTGCACATGCTCTATTTCTCGAATTTTGGAAATATATTTGATTTCATTTCAGTGCTTATATGTATCAATGTCATCTACGAACATTCATATTCTTTGCCTTTCGCATTTTCAACTAAGTATTCGATGGAATTAAATACCACAAACAAAAGAATTTTAGTGGATGACACCTTCTCTAATTTTTTTTTTCCTCAACTTGCTAAGTTACATCACTTTCTAGTCATACCAATATTTAAGGAAAATAATTTTCAATAATTTCTTTAGGTTAAATTTCAAAATGGTACCCAGAAATCTATCTGATCACGACATCTGTTTGCATCCATCATGTTTTCATATTACTTTGAAAATATGTAAGGAAACGTCCATTTCAGTAATTCAATGTATTACAGAAAAATATTCAGAACATTTCTCACCTGAACGTCACATTTGTTTTGGTATCTATTTCTGAAGGATAGGCCAATGGTAAATCTTATGCTGATTAATCACTGTTCGTTTGGCTGCTGCCTAAGTCTCCAGACGATAATATAGATAGGAAGTTAAATAAAGCTGATTTGTGTGCGTCTGGTAGTAAAATGATCGAACCCATATACTCCTGACCCTTCGGAATTAAACATCCAGTTGCCTATAACAATAAATTCAGTACAGGTTTGCACACTCCCAAATGACTTTTACGGCCAGACACATTCATATGGCCGATGCATAACTATATTGTGTACCATTATAGAACGAGGTACACAAGATTTGTTGCTGTAGACCCATGTCATATAAGTTACTAACTGACAAATGAGTGTGGGGTGGGGTTAAAACATCACCTGTCTCTTATTCAGCACTGTAATAATACTATATCTTTTGTAGACCTCCCGCACTTGTTAGGTTCTTCCAATCCATCACTTCCTATTTTGTTGATTGATTACAGGTTGTAACACCATATCTATAATGCTGTACTGATTTATTTTGCTTTTGTTTCATTTAATGTTACATTGCTGTGCTTCTGTAAATGTGTTTGTTTGAATAGATAACACAAAACTGTATTCTCCTTTCTTTGTAAAAACTTTGATGTCATGATTTGATTCTGTGCTGTATAGTGTTTCTGTCATTTAAATTCTTTGTCCCATTTAGAGGGAACAAAACTTACTGTATATAATTGTAAATTTGTGTGAATAATTTTTTGTAGAAATGTCAATATGTGTAAATGTTTTGTTTTATTTTATGCATTTGGTTGCTGTTATGTAAACTGCTTAACCTCACTTAGGGTTCTTAGTCAGTTTGTATGTAAAAGGTGTAGTGGTTCCCCTCGGGAACGGAACTGTGTAGCGCGCGCAAATTGTGGTTGGCCTACGTAGAAAAGGTGGAACAGACAGTCAGTCGGAGACGAGCTACGAGTCTGAGACGAGCCCGGGCACTGCCATGTAAAAGATGCGTATTGCGCTGGTTCCGAGAGAGGCTTTTTCTGTTTCTTTCCAATGCCTCGGATGGATGGATAAATGGTTAGAACTATTCTGGAATTTGTATCTATCATCGCCACCAAGAAATGACAGTCCAGCAATTCTGCCTTCAATTTCACCTACCAACATGCAGTTGCCACCACACTGCGCAATCATTGCAACGTAATACTATAATTATGTACAGTGAAGGATCAGCTTAATGGATGTGCTAATGTGCTGAAATATAAGGTAATTTATATCTGAATTTATGTACCTACCTTGATTTTTCTCCTCATCATAACACCTCTCAGGGTCCTCTCCGTTCGAACTAAAGTGATTACCGAGTGTCCTTACTGAAAGTACATTAAAACCCATTTTTCTAATTAATGCCACTTGAACATAGTAAAGAGAAAGTTAAAGTTAATGTGGCAAGAGAGTGAGTTAAAGTTAATGATGCTTGCGGAAATAATTTTCCTAGTAAAACTGCTTATGAATGTGTTGTTGCCAACTTCAAAATTAAAAGCTCTTAAGACTGAGGCTTATAATGCAAATGACCACATTGTTGTCTGTAGTAAATTCTAGAAGTTGAGACAGTTTCTTGCAATTTTATTGACATTGTGTTTCGATGTAGTAAAAGTGAGAAAGCTGCAGTTGTGAAACATGATATACTCTTGTTTGCTAAGTGTTTGTCTCTCTTGTGTATTAGAAGTGCATATTAATAGGAATGTTATAAAGACCATTCACTTTTTGTAAGCCCTGAAAGTAATAGTGTGTTTCGGTAGCTGTTATAATTTTGCAAATTGTTTGTGCTGTTCCAACTGTTAGTTTGAATCTTATAGTAAACATCTGAGTGTGTCAGAGTTCATTGTACTCGCGTGTGGCCAAGTATAGGTTGTGTTTATCCGTTAAAATTACAATAACCATTTTCTTGAAAAAGAATGTTAATCTTTCTTTTGCCTAGTTAGGCTAGCGACCGTTTTCTTTATCCATTAAACAGTGCAGGTAAACAAAATTTCGTTTGTTACTGTTCAAGTATTTACGTAATTCTTACTTTCATTTCCGATAAGCCACCTCCGTTAGGAACAACACGGTCAACATAACAAAATTCCTCTCAGAGGGTAACACTGCTCTGTTGCTTTATACCATAATTGTTATAACAAAATAATTCTGTTTTGCAAACTGCCTCCTACTTTAAGGTTATGGTATAGCAGTAGCAGACAGGAGTGTTATACGTGGCTTTTCCGTGACAGGACTGATTTGTTCTGTTGGGACATCGTATGTACTAAGCCAAACTTGGTATTTGAGTGAATAAGCTACGTAAATGCTGCTGTTGTAGTGTTATAAGGTCGAAAACCATTTCTTAATATTTTTTTGTGTTAATGGTTCTCCATCTTGTTTTTATCCTAATTGATACAAAATTATAGCCAATCCATAATAATGAGATTTTATTAGCTTGATATGACACAATTTTAAGCTATGAAAAGCAGCTATCAGTGTCTACTTCTTAATCTGCAACGTAGAAAGGAAAGTATACAGCGCACAACACGATTTCTTATTGAACTGTAAATACCAGTGTAACCCAAATTGGGCTATCTTTAGGTTTAATTTAAAAATTCAGGACGACAGTTGCAAACACCCTCGTCAGCTGATGTGTAGGCTCAAAATGTGATACAGTTGTAGATTAGACCACAACCTGTAACTAGTGTTAAATAAAAACCTATCCCAGACTGTTTTGTTCGTAAAGCAACTAAGTACGTTCACTGACATCTCATTCAATACAGCATCAGCGTTCAATTAAAAGGAGAAGCTGTTTTGGCAAATGTGAATTTCAGAACAATTCGCTGAGACATATTCAAGAGTTTCATCGGATTTTTAACTTATTTAATAACTTACATTGCGCCTATTAAACATTTGTTGGTCAGTAATACAAACCTGTGCCCTTTACCATTCCTTTCTACCTGCCTTCTCCGAGTTCTCGCACCCCACGATACCGCGCGTCGTCGGATTTTTCTGCGCACACCTGTTTACAGTGCGTGCTGTCGCGCCTACAACGTTACACCCGAGGGGTCCAGTGACACGCAGAATCCCTTTGTAACGTGGAGAGCTGCCGCTGATTGCAACATGGTCCCAACGGAACTGTGTTGGGTAGCGGGGGTGGTGCGTCGTGTTGCTGCCTCGTATTCCACACACGAAATCCTACTCGTCCGATCCGCTGTTCAGACTCTCACAGTCATTTAATGTATTCGACGGTGACGGGTTATCCCCGACATTCGAACTGTTACAGATGATTTGTTGAGTTATGGTTTTTCACGGTTGCCACACATTGACGAGATCGTGTCCATCGGCATTTGTTTTTAAAATACCGCTAATGCTCATCTAGACAATGAAATGTAATTTATAATAACCTTGTAATAAATGTGAACGTTCCAGTACGTTAGTGAGTGTGGGAGAAACGCGAAAGTATTGTGTGTAATGTGTCACTTGGGGTAGTGTAGTGTCCATGATAATGGAGTACCATTTGCTGCTATCGTAGCGTTGCTCTTGGGGTGCACGGGGGCAAAAGAAAAATAATTGTTATTTTATATATATTTTTTTGAAAAATGTCGAAAAAGCAAATATTTTGGTGGGCCACGTGGCAACAGAACCAGGGATTGATTACACTATTACAATAACATATGTTTAGCATTAAATACCTGAATAAGAGAAACCATATCATTTCTGTGCATTTTTATATTCGCGATGTAGTTATACCCGGAACAACACTAATGGACCAGAAGATTTATAGACTAATATAAATGCAACACTACGCAATTAAAAAAAGTTGGTTCAGAAATAATAGGAAAACGATTATGTTCCTTCTGCCTCATGCTGCGTTCGGCCCATCAGCGGGACCGTAATTTCTGGCGATGAACTAACACAAAATAATTATCAGTTATGTAAATGAGGAGATGGAAAACATCAAGGTTAATTTACTAAAATAAGCACACTTATCTTTAACACACTTTTTTAATGCTATGTACCTTTTCATGTTAAATTACAATATGATGACCATTGTAGTTAAATAATTTATACATAACAGTCAAAATTACCTCTTGATACTGTCTATACGCAATCAGTTACAAGAAACTACAAGTTTTCTGATTAGAAAAATAACAATTAGCATATTAACTCAATATTTTCACATGAAATATAAAATACCGTTGGGGAACGCAACAAGTCCGCGTCCGCCTTTCATGGAATACAAACGGTAAAAGGTGAGGCGCCAAATGCCTCATTTGTGTTGAAACAAAAGAATTCTTTTTTTACATCATTGATCGATACATGTACATAGAGATTTACAGGCACCGCGCAAGAACGGGCAAGTTAAAGAATAATAGATTCTGTCGCTGCTATGCGATGGTTCATTTCTTTTACTTTACAATTGTTCGATAACTTTAGGCTATCTGGCGTGTACTATTGAGAGTATATTAATTTTTTTTATGCGAAAATTACTAATATTACAGTATGGAGCTGTAAATTTAGCAGTCGGGATAAGACAATCGTGAAAGAGTGTGAAACTATTACAGACATTCAGGTGTGATTATCGATGGTGTATATTGAATGGTATATATAGTTTAAGTTATATCTGTTGAAGAACAGATGAGTTGCGAACTGAGAAACAGGAGCAAATAACAGATGAAAGGAGATAAATTAGAAAACAACAGAAAAACCACTTAGCTACTAGTTTAACATGTTTCCTGAAAAGTACGGAGATCAGTCTGAGTTAGATTTCCAAGTAATTGGGGTGCAGCAGGCTCACTGAAATGACATGAAGCCTAGGTCAGAAAACAAACTCAGGTCGAAAAGGAAGAGCCATGTTGCTAGGTATCAGCCACAGGATACTTTTATACCAGACGCCACAGGAAAAGAGATTCAGTCATCCCAAGCTTCATTATCTGTCCCAGGCTACACCCGGCACGATAACAAATTAGTTGGTCCAAGAAATAAAACCGTATAAAGTCTCACTCATCTGGTTGTGCTATCAGTCAGTTATTGGTCTACACTCTGAATCAGCTTTTGTCCTGTACTCGGTCCACCCTGATTCTCTGCAAATGTTGATGGGATTGAGGTGAACGTCACTCCCGTTTTCAAGAAGGGTTGTTGGATGGACGAACATCATAAAATGTCTGTGTTGTACTCAGTATGTATCAGTTTGTTAAAAACTGATACGACATGCTTCTGGAGAACCAAAATTCCCTGTATCTGAATAAACGTGAACTCCTCAGGCATAAATGGTTTTAATGGCTCTGAGCACTATGGGACTTAACATCTGAGGTCAACAGTCCCCTAGAACTTAGAACTTCTTAAACCTAACTAACCTAAGGACATCACAGACATCCATGCCCGAGGCAGGATTCGAACCTGCGACCGTAGCGGTCAAGCGGTTCCAGACTGTAACGTCTAGAACCGCTCAGCCACCATGGGCGGCTCAGCCATAGATTTCGAGGACCTCGGTTCGCTCAGCTACCTTTTGTGAGATCCAACAGCGATATAGGCATCTGCCTTCAGTTTGATACCACATTGGCACTATATGCCGCTTAGTGAACAAAATAAGAGCTCACTGACGATTTCGTCATCTTTGTGACTGAATTAATGATTCCCTAGACTAAGAGCCTTACATGCAAAAGTAGCTTCTATAGCATCGCCAAGGAGTGCTATACTGTAGTTATTTTCACGAAATAGGTAAAGTACTTACGTAGTCAGTGACGTAAGACGCTCTATGAGGCAATAGTGGACGGCACCTTTGTGTATGAGGAAGTTGCAGAACTAGAAAACTGAAGCCAAAGACAGGAAGACCTGTTCTGATCGACAAACTGTGCTTCCAATGAAAGTTGACACACAATGTAAATAAAAATGGCGGAATGACCAATTTTTTAACTATTAAGCGATTAATTACACCACAATACACAGTAACATCGATAATACATGTAGTAGGGACCGTCCGGAGCCACCAATGTGATAATGGAAGATAATATTTGGTCCAACAGAAGGAGGTGCCCTGCCGAGATTTTTTGGAAGAATCCTCAGGTAATGTAAGAAATCCATGAAAGAAGTGGCTTCTGGACAGACGTTAGATAATTTACTAGTTTTCGTTCCTTTGCATCATTACCAGCTATGATGTAGCGAGAAAGAATACCCTAACATCCAAATTCACGAAATTTAAATGCAAGGTATAGCTACTCCTAAATCAGAAAGCAAATAAAAATTCCCATGACACTTCATAAGAGACAACCTCCACTCCTTCCAAACTATGTAAACGTAGACCAAACGTGTTTTCATTCAAAGAAACAGTCTTGACAGCTGCTGAAAGCTTAATTCCAAGAGAGTTAATAAAAGATGGAGTAAATCCACAATGGAATAATAGTTCCGGACATCGCTGGATTAGCAACGAAAAAAACATGCCATTCTTAATCTTCAAGATTACAGATGTCTTACAGAAGCTCGAAACATATTGTGGACATCAATGCGAGATGCATTCAGTAGTTTCCTCAAAGAAACTCTGTCTCGGAATCTGGAAGATGGTCCAAAGAAATATACTAGTACAACACACAATCAGTTGCCTCTCTGTGTGATACCAATGGTAATGTTAGCAATGAGCGTCCGACTATCAGCATCGACGATACAAAATATTTCGCTATTGGAACCAAGAACAGCTATCAGCATATGGTAATTTAGAATCATATATTCTCAGTGTCGTGCAGTAACTTCAGTCAATTAAGGCAAGTTTTTGGTCCAGACTCTATATCAGTTAGCTTCCTGTCAGATCATTCTGATGAAATAGCTCCAGTTTCAGCAATAATATACGACTGCTCCCTCATCAAGAACAGGAAAGAGCTGGGAAGTTTCACAAAAAAGGAAATACGCAACAAAGGAAATAGAGATAATCCAAAGAATTAGAGATCTATATTATTCATATTGATTTTCAGTAGGGTTTAGCTATGAAATGCGACAGCGAAAATGATCTACTGGTGCATATCTAGCATAGCTAAAGGATATATCACTCTTGTGACATACTGGCTCTTTATTCACACTGTTGCGGCATCGGAATTAGACTGCTTCAGCTTGTCAAGTTGTATGCTGCCCTGTCACCGACGAATTTCTGCATCCAGCAGTGGCAGTAGCGAAATCATGGAATTTTGTGGGTGGGGCAGTTACCTAAAGGAGAATGAGCCAGGGTCCTCCACCTAAAAGTTACGGAAAACTACTTCCAAAACTGCTATTTTTATTTTGATGATAAAAAATATATATCAGAGAAGACTTATTTCAGATTAAATTTTAAATTTCATAAAATGTGTAGCATCACAGCCTTTTTCTAATTAGAATCATTTATGCAACTGCTAATATGAAAATCACAAGCTCCATAAGCATTTTGTTAACACAGAACTTCTAAGAGAATTGAAAGGGTTTAGATCGAAATATGAGCAAAGTCAGGAGAAAGAAAACTGGCGTTCTACGGATCGCAGCGTGGAATGTCAGATCCCTTAATCGGGCAGGTAGGTTAGAAAATTTAAAAAGGGAAATGGATAGGTTAAAATTAGATATAGTGGGAATTAGTGAAGTTCGGTGGCAGGAGGAACAAGACTTTTGGTCAGGTGATTACAGGGTTATAAATACAAAATCAAATAGGCGTAATGCAGGAGTAGGTTTAATAATGAATAAAAAATAGCAGTGCTGGTTAGCTACTACAAACAGCATAGTGAACGCATTATTGTGGCCAAGATAGACACAAATCCCATGCCTACTACCGTAGTACAAGTTTATATGCCAACTAGCTCTGCAGATGATGAAGAAATAGATGAAATGTATGACGAGATAAAAGAAAGTATTCAGGTAGTGAAGGGAGACGAAAATTTAATAGTCATGGGTGACTGGAATTCGTCAGTGGGAAAAGGGAGAGAAGGAATCATAGTAGGTGAATATGGATTGGGGGGGAAGGAATGAAAGAGGAAGCCGCCTTGTAGAATTTTGCACAGAGCATAACTTAATCATAGCTAACACTTGGTTCAAGAATCATAAAGAAGGTTGTATACCTGGAAGAATCCTGGAGATACTAAAAGGTATCAGATGGATTATATAATGGTAAGACAGAGATTTAGGAACCAGGATTTAAATTGTAAGACATTTCCTGGTGCAGATGTGGATTCTGACCACAATCTATTGGTTATGAACTGCAGATTGAAACTGAAGAAACTGCAAAAAGGTGGGAATTTAAGGAGATGGGACCTGGATAAACTGAAAGAACCAGATGTTGTAGAGAGTTTCAGGGAGAGGATTAGGGAACAATTGACAGGAATGGGGGAAGGAAATACAGTAGAAGAGGAATGGGTAGCTCTGAGGGATGAAGTAGTGAACGCAGCGGACGAACAAGTAGGTAAAAAGACAAGGGCTAATAGAAATCCTTGGGTAACAGAAGAAATATTGAATTTAATTGATGACATGAGAAAATATAATAATGCAGTAAATGAAGCAAGCAAAAAGGAATACAAACGTCTCAAAAATGATATCGACAGGAAGTGCAAAATGGCTAAGCAGGGATGGCTAGAGGACAAATGTAAGGATGTAGAGGCTTACCTCACTAGGGGTAAGATAGATACTGCCTACAGGAAAATTAAAGAGACCTTTGGAGAGAAGAGAACCACTTGTATGAATATCAAGAGCTCAGATGGCAACCCAGTTCTAAGCAAAGAAGCGAAGGCAGAAAGGTGGAAGGAGTATATAGGGCGTTTATACAAGGGCGATGTACTTGAGGACAATATTATGGAAATGGAAGAGAATGTAGATGAAGACGAAATGGGAGATAAGATACTGCGTTAAGAGTTTGACAGAGCACTGAAAGACCTGAGTCGAAACAAGGCCCTAGGAGTGGACAACATTCCATTAGAACTACTGATGGCCTCGGGAGAGCCAGTCATGACAAAACTCTACCATCTGATGAGCACGATATATGAGGCAGGCGAAATACCCTCAGACTTCAAGAAGAATATAATAATTCCAGTCCCAAAGGAAGCAGGTGTTGACAGATGTGAAAATTACCGAACTATCAGTTTAATAAGTCACAGCTGCAAATTACTAACGCGAATTCTTTACAGACGAATGGAAAAACTAGTAGAAGCCTACCTTGGGGAAGATCAGTTTGGATTCCCTAGAAATGTTGGAACACGTGAGGCAATACTGACCTTACGATTTATCTTAGAGAAAAGATTAAGAAAAGGCAAACCTACGTTTCTAGCATTTGTAGACTTAGGGAAAGCTTGTGACAATGTTAACTGGAATACTCTCTTTCAAATTCTGAAGGTGGCAGGGGTAAAATACAGGGAGTGAAAGGCTCTTAAAATTTGTACAGAAACCAGATGGCAGTTATAAGAGTCGAGGGGCATGAAAGGGAAGCAGTGGTTGCGAAAGGAGTGAGGCAGGGTTGTAGCCTCTCCCCGATGTTATTCAATCTGTATATTGAGCAAGCAGTAAATGAAACAGAAGATAAATTCGTAGTAGGTATTAAAATTCATGGAGAAGACATAAAAATCTTGAGGTTCGCCGATGACATTGTAATTCTGTCAGAGACAGCAAAGGACTTGGAAGAGCAGTTGAACGGAATGGACAGTGTCTTGAAAGGAGGATATAAGATGAACATCAACAAAAGCAAAACGAGGATAATGGAATGTAGTCAAATTAAATCGGGTGATGCTGAGGGAATTAGATTAGGAAATAAGACACTTAAAGTAGTGAATGAGTTTTGCTATTTAGGGAGTAAAATAACCGATGATGGCCGAAGTAAAGAGGATATAAAATGTAGATTGGCAATGGCAAGAAAAGCGTTTCTCAATAAGAGAAATCTGTTAACATCGAGTATAGATTTAAGTGTCAGGAAGTCGTTTCTGAAAGTATTTGTATGGAGTGTAGCCATGTATGGAAGTGAAACATGGACAATAACCAGTTTGGACAAGAAGAGAATAGAAGCTTTCGAAATGTGGTGCTACAGAAGAATGCTGAAGATAAGGTGGGTAGATCACGTAACTAATGAGGTGGTATTGAATAGGATTGGGGAGAAGAGAAGTTTGTGGCACAACTTGACTAGAAGAAGGGATCGGTTGGTAGGACATGTTTTGAGGCATCAAGGGATCACAAATTTAGCATTGGAGGGCAGCGTGGAGGGTAAAAATCGCAGAGGGAGACCGAGAGATGAATACACTAAGCAGATTCAGAAGGATGTCGGTTGCAGTAGGTACTGGGAGATGAAGAAGCTTGCACAGGATAGAGTAGCATGGAGAGCTGCATCAAACCAGTCTCAGGACTGAAGACCACAACAAAATACCTCCAAAACAGTAGCTTTTAATTGTTGACAGTTAAATTTTTGCCAGTTTAGTTCATATACACACATACTTATCATTTTAATATAATATAAGTAATGTCTTGAGTAGATAGTGAATTTTTTTTAAATTTTTATTGTCAATACAATTTACTAAATTCTCACATTGAGATAAATATAGAAGGAATAAAAATGTAATATCGATATTAATTGTGTAATTTAATATTTTTCAGATTGATGCCTTTTTCTTCCTTTTTTTTTCAAATGGCTCTAAGCACTATGAGACTTTACATCTGAGGTCATCAGTCCCCTCAGATTGATACCATGAAGCAAATACTATGTAAGAAATGAGAATCGTATTACACCTTTACTGTAACTCGAAAGCCGTAGTTTACAAGGTAATATTGTATCTTTTCAAAACTGAACGGTTAAAATCTGACACAGAGGAACTTTTACAAAAATTGTCCTATTACCTATTTTCATTTTAGTTATCTATTCATACAGCATAAATTTTGGGTGCTTCATTCATCTTAGCACATGATTTTCACTTTTTTCAGATTACACACAAATTTATAAAGAGTATTCAAACTGTATTACTGCTAATTACTCACCCTCTTTACATCATAGTAGAATATCTACATTTAAGAAATGATATTCGTCAAGTTCTTTTCGCCCTATTTTTGCTGCGTTAGCGATCTATGGACTCCATGGACATGGAGCAACACACACCGAATTAAGCAGTTTTCCTCACAATGGTTTCATAAGCAAGTCAGTGTGGATAAAGTTCTGCTGTTACCGTTGACACAAGAAGAGAAGAACAAAACAACATTAAAGATCTAACTGAAGGGAAAATTTTGTAAGTTGAGAACTTCAAACACTAATTGCATAGCTTTCAAGAGGTGTTTTGCTTACAGCGTCTCTTTCTTTCTCTGACACCCACAGCTTGATCTCTACCTTCAGATTTGAAATGCTGTCACTTTCATCCTCTTCATTTACGAAGTACTACTCTGCAGCCACGGTTTTTTCATCTCTTGTAACCGTTTCCCTTGAGATTGTTGAACATGAGCAGATTTTTTGTAGTAGCGTGTACAGACTGTAGAGATTGGGAACTTCTTTAGATAATCTGTTTTCTAGGCAGTTGTTTATCATGTCAGTATACAGGGAAAAAAATTCACCCTCAAATAATTTTAGTTTATTGATCAGCGTTATGTCTGTTAACCTGTCGAAATGGAAACTTGGGAGTTGAATGGTCCTACCTATAACACCTGCCAGTTTTTTGGGTTGACCGTACAGCTGGCTGAATTCTACCGCCACGTCTTCTCGCTTTCATATCAAGATTGAGAAAGTTTCGGTCAAGAGCTCAGTTGCTTTGCTAACATCATTGGTCTCATTTCGGAAGGACACTACTAAAAAGTTATGATTTCTTGACCACATCAGCAATGCACGTGAGAGGCACAATGAATTCCCCATTGCCTGCATACTCTCACTAAATTCAGCAAATCATTGAGCAAACGACTGTGTTGTACACCTTTTTGTAAGTCAATGGGACGGCTGTACGGTCTTCTGACCAATGATATGGTACTTAATAAACCAACGAATTTCTGAGCTAGCAACAGTATTAACCTACAGAATGCCACAATTCCTAACGATCTGCAGTTGAATTTCTACAACAGCCAATGCCTTATGTATCCACTTTAATTTTCTGGAAACTAGCGCTCAGCTCCTGCCCTCTGCTAAATGATTAGTTTTAACCAATTAGAAGGGCTGATGCATGTTGTCAACAAGTGGTCCCGCTCCTCGTTGTGGAGCAGCAGTGCGAACTCTTGACCACGTCAGATCCATTGTTTCGCATGGTACCCCAAGGTGGCTAACTTCCAACCCCAGTACAGGCCTGGGAAAGAATTTCCGTTGTGGAATCAATGTTGTTGAGCTCAAATGTTCATCCAGTGTGTAACCTGATTTTCGTAAAGAAGGGGCAGAATTAAAGACAACATAAAATGTATTCAGTGAACTACTGTGGGCCAACAGCAGGTAGGAGGCAAGGCTCGGACGTCACGGTACTCTCGGCTTAGCTGTCAACCACACACGGCGGTCCTAACTCCTCTATCCTGAGCAGAAATAGTGCTCGTGTTCCAGTACCTTGCTGGAGGATTTACTCAATTCCACGAAAATTATAAGACGAATTACATACAACTTCCACCAGTACATGTAGAGAGAAGAATGATATTAATTGACGTCCAAATCATCGCAATCCCTGGGGGTCCTTGCTATGATCGTGAACATTCACCAGCTGACATCGATCGAACTCAAACCGAACGAATTTCAACAGAATATGAAAATCAAACCTCAGACGTTTCAGTCCAGAAACAGACTCTAACATATCAACACATAGCGACTAATTAATTCCACATATGCTTTTTGAGTAGAGCATTACTTTTTGGGGATGCTGTAAAAAAGGAGACAATGTCCTTAAGGACCCCAATTGAGTTTCATATCAAATCCAAGTCAGAGCGCTTACAGATTTTTAACTTTAAAAATGGATATAACAAGAGCCTAGTCCAACATTGCTACCCAGTGCATCTAATAAGATCGATATGAAGGCTTCTCATAGTTTTTAACACAGTTTTACCTGATTTTCCTAGAATAGTTAAGAGATCTTTATTCTCTTAATCTGCTATACGTTTGTCGCATATATCGGCGTTTTGTCATCTTCGAAAGACTCGTGCTGATCATTGCCACTTTCAGAATATGAAGAGACGAACTTTGAGAGTTTGTTTCCACAGATTCTTTTCGGGCTCTCGTAAACTGACGAGACCTATCAAATTTTCTCTGATCATACCCTGCTGATTATGTCTCAACAAAAATGGTCAGCTGAGTTTTGTGACTAAAGCCGTGGTTCCAACAGACATCGTACTGTGAAATCCCATTCCTTAGATACTCTGTAATAACTGCGAAATAATTTCTTGTGCACATAAAAACAAGCCGCCTTAATTAATTTTTTTTACTGCCCGCTGAACCTGCAACAAAGTCTGCAGACAGCATCCACATATACCACTGAATGTACAGAATCCAATAACCTCTTTTTCCCGGTTTTAGTAAGCAATGCAGCTCATTTACTAATAGAAATATACTGAGCAGCTAATTAAGTACTCAATATTCTTCGACATGAAAATTCAACAAATCTTTAAAGTTGCCTGTTTTGATAGTCTCAGCTCTTTTGAGAAAGCAGAGCCATCGTCATGATATCCTCTAAATGGTATGTTTTGCCTCCAAGGAAAAATAACATTTTGCAAACAAATTGAAAACTTTCCGATGTCGTTATACTATTTTCATTGTGTATGTGTCCACTGATTTCCAAAGCATTCATCAGGGTTTTAATAAGAAACCAAGAAATCGATAGCACGATCTGAAACGTGCAGATGATGCAGCGTTTTGCTGTGGCATTCCAAGCCTCATTTTTTCCGTAGTAACTTAGAGAACTTACTTTTAAAAATAGCTCTTGATCAGGTGCTGACAAATCTAACATTAATTTGTATTGATCTAAGTGCTCCGTCATCAAATACTGTCTTTCAACCTTTCTTCCCTTGTTGTGGTTAGAATGTTGAAATTACACACTTCAAAAATAATTTTGAGTCACCTCGATTCCGAGAGTTCCGGAACCTGTAGATAAAATTGGTATAGAGGTCAACACAAACATCATTTCCGCCGTTTTCATTGCTCATGAAAACTACAAATTCCATGTTGTACCACCATAGACCGAGATCTACGGAGATGGTGTTCCAGATTGCTGTGCACACCGGTACCTCTAATACCTAGTAACACGTCCTCCTGCATTGATGCATGCGTGTACTCGTCGTGGCATACTACCCTCATCAAGACATTGTTACTCCAGATTGTCCCGTCGCCCATAAACAGCCCTTTTCAATCTGTTCCAGGCATGTTCAACACGGTTCATGTTTGGAGAACATGCTGTCCTCAATAGTCGACCGATTTCGTTATACTGAAGGAAGTCATTCACAAGATATGCTTGATTGAGTCGCGAATTGTCGTCCATGAAAAGGAATGCCTCGCCAATATGTTGCCGATATGGTCGCACTATCGATCGGAACGTGGAATTCACGTATCCTACAGTCGTTTCGGCGCCTTCCATGACTACCAGCGGCGTACGTCGGTCACACATAATGCCACCCCAAAACATCAGGGAACATCCACATTGCTGCACTCGTTAAACAGTCCGTCTAAGGCGTTCAGCCTGACGGGTTGCCTCTAAACACGTCTCCGACGATAATCTGGTTAAACGCATATGCAACGACCATCGGTGAAGAGAACGTGATGTCAATCCTGAGATGTCCAGTCCGCATGTTTTTGGGCCCATCTGCATGGTGTCGGGGTTGCAAAGATGTACCTTGCCATGGAGGTTGGGAGTGAAGCTGCGCATCATGCAGCTTACTTCTCACAATTTGAGTCATAAGACGACGTCCTGTGGCTGCACGAAAAGCCTTGTTCAATATGGTGGCGTTACTATCAGGTTTTCTCCGAGCCTTAATCCGTAGGTAGCGGCCATCCACTGCATCAGTAGCCCATGGTCAGCCTGAGCGAGGCACATCAACAGTTCCAGTCTCTCTGTAACTCCTCCGTGTGCGAACAACATCGCTTTGAAACTTCCTGGCAGATTAAAACTGTGTGCCCGACCGAGACTCGAACTCGGGACCTTTGCCTTTCGCGGCAAGTTCTCATTCTGGAAACATCCCCCAGGCTGTGGCTAAGCCATGTCTCCGCTATATCCTTTCTTTCAGGAGTGCTAGTTCTGCAGGTTCGCAGGAGAACTTCTGTAAAGTTTGGAAGGTAGGAGACGAGATACTGGCAGAAGTAAAGCTGTGGGTACCGGGCGTGAGTCGTGCTTCGGTAGCTCAGTTGGTAGAGCACTTGCCCGCGAAAGGCAAAGGTCCCGAGTTCGAGTCTCGGTCGGGCACACAGTTTTAATCTGTCAGGAAGTTTCATATCAGCGCACACTCCACTGCAGAGTGAAAATCTCATTCAGGAAACATCGCTTTGGTTCACTCCGAGACGCCTAGACCATGCCTCGTTAATAGCCCTTCCTGGCACATAGAAATCATGCGGACCCAATCGAACCGCGGTATTGACCATCGAGGCATGGTTGAACTACAGACAACACGAACCGTATACCTCCTTCCTGGTGGAATGACTGGGACTGATCGGCTGTCGCACTCCCACCGTCTAATAGGTGCTGCTCACGCTTGTTTGTTACTTCCTTGGGCAGGTTTAGTGCCATCTTTATACAGTCAACGGACACTGTCTGTGATTCAATAACCACAGTCAACGTCTAACTTCAGGAATTCTGGGTATCGGGGTGATGCAAAACTTTTTTTGATGTGTATGTATTCAGCAGGAATTTCCCAGTGATTTTGAAGTGTGGTGGCGAGTACTTTGTCTGAAGGCTTAGCTCCAATATATAGACCGATGTTGTTTTCATAACGTGATCTCACCACTTCTCATGTGCTGTGTGTCGCTCACTGAGGGCTCTGCATCCTCGACATGTTCATCTGGTATGTAACCTAAAAGTATACGTAGTGCAAAAATCATACAAATTATGCGTTTAAACCTTTCTAATACTGGCATTTATGTAGACGTGGCAGTTAACATTCTCAAGCAGCTATTGTCACAACTGAATGTGTAACCGCCCTCCCTACTAGAGGGCTATTTGCCTAAAGGACGCCCAGAGTTAACTACTGTTCACCACGGACGCAAACAGAGTTTTACTACGAAGGACCTTAAAAAACTACGTTCTATAGTTGCCCCTTTTGGATAATATTATGTTTTTTGTAAAACATTCACTGATTACTTAAGTTTCCACTTTAGATAAAAAGTACGACTGGACGTGATAGAATGTTGAAGTTTGAATTCTAATTAAAATAGTGGCTACTTTGATTACTGCAGACCAACTGTAAATATAGTGATTATGTTTGTACAACGAAACCATAACAGAATTAATCAGAATGGTCTGTATTACTAACCGACTATCCCGGAAGCAGGAAGCTTATTTCAGTTGCAGGTTGCATATCTAACTACTTGCAGGGGCTCCAATTATTTTAGTTCTCAATATTTCGCGTACTTATTAATCGAATTTAAAAGTTAGAAAAACTCATCAAGAGATTTAATCCTATGTTAAACGTTTAGGACAGCAAGACAAGTATTACAGTCAGAATCTGTGCGTTTGTCTTTTCACCCCGTATTTTAGATCTCAAGCACTTAACAAATGGTTCTGGCCGAGCGGTTCTAGGTAATACATTTTGGAACCGCTCGACCGCTACGGTCGCAGGTTCGAATCCTGCCTCGGGCATGGATGTGTGTGATGTCCTTAGGTTAGTTAGGTTTAAGTAGTTCTAGGGGACTGATGACCTCAGAAGTTAAGTCCCATAGTGCTCAGGTCATCAGTCCCCTAGAACGTAGAACTACTTAAACCGAACTACCCTAAAGACATCACACACATCCATGCCCGAGGCAGGAATCGAACCTTCGACCGTAGCGGTTGCGCGGTTCCAGACTGACGCGCCTGGAACTGCTCGCCCATAAGCACTTTACGGTTTCCAACAAACTTAACACTTAATTTCAAAACCTTAAGAAACTTCTTGCTGACACTCCACAAAACGCTGAAAGAGAACTTTATCACTTACTATATTTCGTTGTACATGTAGTGAAAGTCATCGTCAAACAAGCCGTTTTAATTTTTTACTTTTTACTGGCCACTGCATCTGCACCAAAGATTACTGACAGCATACTCATATGCCACTGAATGTACCTAAACTTATATCATTGTAATACGTGTTGTTGAAGAGATATGATGTCATAAAGCTTTAAAACCACAAAAAACTAGATTCCTCTCGAAAATGGCGCGCAGTAAAGCCTTAAATTAGGCATAAGACTTTAATTTATTAATTCTTAACTACAACTTCTATTAGTAGCAAACTTTGCAGCCACTACCTACATCTGTCAATGAATGTAACTGCAGAATTATGTCACTGTACGACGCACAGTTTGGGAGACATCACGTCATAAACATTGTACAGCGTCAAAACTCTATTTTGCTTAAAAGGGGGAGCAAATTACCAAGATTCTATTCATCCATAATCTCATAATGACAGCACGCAGTGACTTATTACAAACTTTAACATAATCTGAAACCTTTTCTAAACGTTTTGTTGTTCACATGATTGAAGTCAGACTCCCCGCTGTACAGACTTGTGTGATGCCTTGAGTTGTCCTGGAGAAGTTCGTTTGCATTTTTGTGACCTGAGGGCAGCACAGTACACGTCCGAGTTGATCGTTGCACCACGGGGAAGGCCATCAGGGTGCCAGAAGACCGACACCCTGATTTTCACTGCTCAGGGTGCGGTTTTGAACTTTTTCTTTCGAGGAGGGGTTGTGTGGCGCCACTCCTTGGACTGCCATTTAGCTTCTGGTTCGAAGCGATCAATCCCAGTTTCAAGCCCTGTAACGACGTTAGCCAAAATTGTCACAACCAGCCTCCTAAAGGACGAGCAATTCCTCCTGTTTATGGTCTTCTCTTAGAGAGCGAGGGTGCAAGAAGGCACTTACTTTTCAGTACCCCAACAGATGGACGAGTGTGTCAGCACCACCATCAGAGGCATCGAAGTGAGCAGCGAGATGCCTGATTGTGATCCATCGATCACCTCGAATGAAAGTGTCCGCACATTCCAACATTCCTGGGCTCACGGCTGTGTGCGGCCAACTGGCACGTGAGAGATCAGACAGGTTTGGAAGACCTAGCGATGACCACAGACTCCTCACCTAATGACTAACGGTTCTTTCATTCACAGCCATGTCTCCATAGACAGTCTGCAAGAGCCTATGAATATCTGTGATGCTCTGGTATTTCACCAAAAGAATCTCAATGATACCTCTCTGGTTGGAGCTCATCTCCGTTACAGACGCGTTTTTAACGGCAGGCTAAACGAGAGTATTCTACGATGTGCTGCAACAAATTCCACATAATTTTCTGCCTAAATTGTGCGAAAAAAACGTGTTACATATCTTATTCAAAACCACTCGTGCATTCTCCCAAGTGCCCAACGATTGGTGGCTTGGGGAATAGGCAAATACACCACTGGCCATTAAAATTACTACACCATGAAGATGACGGTGCGTATATATACGACTAGCAGTCTACCGTTATTATTGAGATAAAAATGAGACGCAAATCCAGTATTGTCGGTGTAAATCGTTTCCTTTTTTTAAATCTTTGTTCTGAAAGTCTTATTTTGTTCAAAAATGAACTTTATTAGGAGAAAAAATACAAAACATATTACATTAGTAATACTTCAAAGCGTGGTATCTCTCGAAACAAAAATTCAAACTTTAAGGCACATTACATTTTACACAAATGAATCTTGTGTCATTTCGTTTATCATGTTTTGCACATACAATACAACTTCTCTGGGCGGCCTTCTTGTTTGAAGTTCCTGGGATTAGCGAGATAAAGTGGCGCTCGGTTAGGCGGAAGGGATTGTCACCATCAGCCGATCTTCTTACACGACGTCCCTCTGTTTGCGGTTGGTGGTGAATCTCTAGGATCTCCTTGATAAGTTTTTCTTGAAAATCAGATACTGAAATATTTCGTCCCGTTTGACTTTCATATAATGCATGCGCATTGAGTAGAGACAGACCCACCACATAAAAAAATACTTTTTTTATACTATTTTACAGTTTTTCGTACACATACTGAACTTAGCATCATGTCGCTCCTGTCGACCGCCCCCATATTTTCAGTATAGCTTACGATGCAAGCTGGTTTTGTTCTTGGTTCATTCGTGGTTCTGTCCATCTTGTCAGTCGCTGTAATTTCGTTTGTATGAACAGTTGAAAGCATCCTCACTTCCTGTTTGTCCTGCCACTTCAGAGTAAGAAGTTTATTTGTTGACATAAACTCGATCTCGCCTTTTGTAAGTTCTTTTGATAAAGCAGGCATGCCTTTGCGGTTTGTTCTC
The DNA here is from genome assembly GCF_023864345.2 of Schistocerca serialis cubense. Classification (NCBI taxonomy): domain Eukaryota; kingdom Metazoa; phylum Arthropoda; class Insecta; order Orthoptera; family Acrididae; genus Schistocerca; species Schistocerca serialis. Next base: position 734,772,521 of record NC_064643.1, on the reverse strand, counting down.
ACCGTTCCACAGGCATTAGTCACTCTGTCATGCAAATAAGAAAATAACGTTGCGCTAGTGTACCAATTGTCAACATATAATGTGTGATCTTTACCAAGATAACGTTCAAGTAAAGTGAGACCAATGCTTCCAGGTATTCCAACATTTACACCAAAGTCATGTTTGTTTTTTTAAGTCTGTTGCTGCACCCACATTAATAAAGTCAAGAATATAATCAGTTTCACAACCACATAACACAAGAAATTTTACATCAAATCTGTGGCGTTTGGAAGGAATGTACTGCTTGAAGAAGACACGACCTTGGAAGACAACTAAACTGTCGTCAACTCACAAATTTTTAATAGGATAGAAAGCACCTGGAAATACTTTTCTTAAGTGATCCACAATTCGATGTAATTTCCTGATTTAGTCATCTCCAGGGTCCTTACTGTTATCAGCAAAATGTAACATTCTAAGTAACAGAAGATATCTATCTCTCGGCATGATTTGCGCTAACATTGGAGTAGACAGTAACTGATCATTGGTCCAATGACTGTTTATTTCATTTTTTCTCACTTGAGCCATCAGAATATTTACAGCAAGGAAACAGTAAACTTCGTCACTGTGTTTTTCCTACGTCGCAGTCTTGATTTTTCACTGGCATCATTGCAAAGGTGTTCTTAATATAAATTATATAGCTCAGCTATGTAGCTCACAGTTTCTTGGCTAAAAAAACTTGGAAGCAGTCGTACATAATCACCTAAATTGACGATTTTGCAACCGGAACCACTGTTATCAACATTTTACACTTTAGGGTCCAAATCAGAGTCGTTCCATCTAAAATCAACTGTTTTGTGTCTCTTAGGAGATTTTTCATGCATACGCTCAGGATTTTCTTCGGAATCGGAGAAAGAATCGACGATAATATCAAAATTTGGATCTGCATTTACTGGTTCAACGTTTGTTGGTTCACAAATATTTTTTATATTTGTGGCAATAGATTTATCTGCCAGCTCGTCGTCGTCATCATCTGTCCACCATTAATCAGCTGGATTGGGCATGATGATGTCCTCGTCGTCACTTTGGTTTAAAATACACGAAATTTAACCGACAGGAAGAAGATGCTGTGATATCTAAATGATAAGCTTTTCAGAGCATTGACTCAAGGTTGGCGCCGGAGGTGACACCTACAACGTGCTGACATGTGGAAATTTTCCAACCTATTTCTCATGCACAAAAGCAGCAGTTGGCGCGCGTTGCCTGGTGAAACGTCGTTGTGATGCCTCGTGTAAGGACGAGACATGCGTACCATCACGTTTCCGACTTTGATAAGGGTCGGATTGTAGCCTATCCCGATTGCCGTTTATCGTATAGCGACATTGCTGCTCGCGTTGGTCGAGATCCAATGACTGTTAGCAGAATATCAGGAATGTAATACGGAACGCCTTGCTGGATCCCAACGGCCTCGTATCACTAGCAGTAGAGATGACAGGCATCTTATCCGCATGGCTGTAACGTATCGTGCAGCCACGTCTCGACCCCTGAGTCCACAGATGGGGACGTTTGCAAGACAACAACCATCTGCACGAACAGTTCGACGACGTTTGCTGCCGCAAGGACTATCAGCTCAGAGACCACGGCTGCGGTTACTCTTGACGCTGCGTCACAGGCAGGATTGCTTGCGATGGTGTACTCAACGACGAACCTGGGTGCACGAATGGCAAAACGTCATTTTTTCGGATGAATCCAGGTTCTGTTTACAGCATCCTGATGATCGCATCAGTGTTTGGCGACATCGCGGTGAACGCACATTGGAAGCGTGTATTCGTCACCGCCATACTGGCGTATTACCCGGCGTGATGGTATGGAGTGCCATTGGTTACACGTCTCGATCACCTCTTGTTCGCATTGACGGCACTTTGAACAGTGGACGTTACATTCAGATGTGTTACGACCCGTGGCTGTACTCTACATTCGATCCCTGCGAAACCCTACATTTCAGCAGGATAATGCACGACCGCATGTTGCAGGTCCTGTACGGGCCTTTCTGGATACAGAAAATGTTGGACTGCTGCCCTGGCGAACACATCCTCCAGATCTCTCACCAATTGAAAAGTCTGGTCAATGGTGCTCGAGGAACTGGCTCGTCACAATGCGCCAGTCACTACCCTTGATAAACTGTGCTATCATGTTGATGCTGCATGGGCGGCTGTACACGCCATCCAAGCTCTGTTTGACTCAATGTCCAAGCGTACCAGGGCCGTTATTACGGCTAGAGGTGGTTGTTCTGGGTACTGATTTCTCAGGATCTATGCAACCAATTTGCGTGAAAGTGTAATCACATGTCAGTTGTAGTATAATACATTTGTCCATTGAACACCCGTTTATCATCTGCATTTCTTCTTGGTGTACCAATTTTAGTGTCCAGTAGTGCAAATCACTGAATCTACTGAACATTCCCCTAAATGTTCGTTCTTAACTTTGACGCAGGTAAAAAGAAGGTGTGATACTGTAGGGTTATGTAGCTACATGGTGTAACACAAAACGGAAATTCCGCAGCCAGCGACCTGATGAGGGTCTACGTTCTGGAGTGAGTATAAATTCTCCCCGCCGAGGGCTGAGATATTATAGCATCAGCGAGCAACCCTCAGCTAGCCTCGGTGGTTCTGGGTTTCGCCCAAAAATCATCCAAACGAGGTGGCTCCCGGATGATAAAGCCTGATATTCCAGCCAGTGTTAGAGAGTCCGGGTTCAACTACGGGCGAATTCTCGTTGCTGCCAGCCAACTCGGCCGGCGTGCGATGTACGCTTGCTTTTAGCCAGGCCTCGCTGCCTCGTTGTACTGACTACCGTCAGCAAGGGCGCAGTCACTGCCAACTACTCCTGGCGCAGCCTCAGTATCCCGCTGCCTCATTGTACATTACTCGCCGCATTATTAGCCTCTTCCGCCTTCGAGGAACCTACATCTCCGCCATGTCACTGGAGAAACGTATACCACAGGCCGCTCTTATGTGTCAGATGTTGTCACTCGATGAAACTGGTGTCAGCCACTTGTAACAACATGACGTCATGAGTGCTATCGAGAGGGGACGTCAAGCTGATACTATATTTCTGAGTTCCTAGACTGCTTCCGACAGCTTTCCCCACATGCTGCTCCCTATTGAGCATTTGTGATTTCCTGTCAGAGTGGACACCGCTCGTGGCATACGACGAGAAGTCTTTGACTGATATGGTAGTGGTATCTGTAGTTCCCGAAGTAAGTGCTAAAGGCTCGTTACTGTTCCTAATGTATATAAACGATTTAGGAGACAGCCAGAGCAAATCCATTGGATCGTTTGCAGAGTATCGTGTCGTCTGCCATCTATTAAACTCATTAGAGTATAAAAACAAATTTCAGAGAGATTTAGGTATCTTTGTGGCGTAAAAAGTAGCAACTGACCCTTTAAAATGCAAGATATTAGGCCCTCAACATGAGTAAAAAATCCATTACGTTTCGGCTATACGATTAAACTCATAAATTGAGTGTTTTTCGATTCAGCTAGGAAATATTTGAATATCTTTAACTGGAACCATCATATAGAGCTTGCTGTGTGGAACTGAAGTCAAAAATTGATTTTCATTGAGAGTATCATTTAAAGATGCTACAATTCTACTAAAGAGACTATCTACACTATACACGTTCTTCATCTGCTAGAGTGTGGTATGCGATCCATACCAGATATGATTGGCAGAGTGTAAACAAATTCAATAATTTTTTATTATTCATAAATGTATTGATACTTATTAGACACTTATACCAAAGATTCATTTGAAAACTATTTGAAACTGACGGGCAAAAAGAAACTTACGCTCTTCGTTTATTGGTTCTAGTAACAACTACTTTTCGTTGTTCTCATGTCCTAGTGCTGAGATGTATAAACGGCGTGCTCTCTAATTGTAAGTGAAATTGTGTTAAATAATGAAAGCAACTTCTGAAACTATACGACTTTGTCATTTGCAGTACCATGGATGCCAAATCTGCAAGATAATTATTATTTTTGGTTTCTCTGGAGAATTTGCACCCGTGGTCCAGGGGTAGCGTCTTTGATTCATAATCAAAACGCCTTCGGTCCTGGGTTCTCCTCTGCTTAAATTTTGATTAGTAATCAGCATTGGTGGCCGAAGACTTTTGGCATGGGAGTTCACTCCTCACTCTGCAACAGCCTTGTCAAAGCGGGCGGAGGAGCGGACAGAGTTTCAGGGCACTCTCTTGTACTTGGGTGAGAAACAGCCCCTAAAGGTGGAAGAATCAGCAATGATCAACGGCTTGAGGAAGCCGAAGGCAATCGGAACCACTGCAGTGAAGACACGTAACGTGTATCCACAGGACATGTGGCCTGTAACTGAAGAAGTGTCATGATGATCTCTCGATTGGCAAGAGATTCTCCGTAAGGGGACTGCCTAAGCGGAGGTTACCATGTGAAAAAGATTGAATAATCAACGGAAGGATAACGTTCTACGAGACGGGGCGTGGAAGTCCAGAACGTAGAACGTGGTAGGGAAACTATAAAATCTGAAAAGGGAAATGCCAAGGCTCAATTTAGATATAGTAGTGGTCAGTGAAGTGAAGTGGAAAGAAGACTATTTCTGGTCAGACGAGTATAGGGTAATAACAACAGCAGCAGAAAATGGTATAACGGGAGTAGCATTCGTTATGTATAGGAAAGTAGAGAGTGTGTTACTGTGAACATTTGAATGATAGGGTTGTTCTTATCAGAATCGCCAGCAAACCAACGCCGACAACGATAATTTAGGTATATATGCCGACGTCGCAAGCTGAAGATGAAGAGATTGAGAAAGTGTATGAGGATATTGAAAGGGAAATACAGTACGTAAAGGGATATGAAAATCTAATAATCATGGGAGACTGGAATGCAATTGTAGGAGAAGAAGTAGAAGAAAATGTTATAAGAGAATATGGGCTTTGGACAGGGATTGAGACCGGACAGAGTCTAATTGAGTTCTGTAACAAGCTTCAGCTAGTAGTAATAGCGAATACTCTGTCAAAGAATCACAAGAAGAGAAGGTATATTGCGAATAGGCCGGGTGATACGGGCAGATTTCAGCTATATTACATCATGGTCAAACAGAGATTCCGAAACCAGATACAGGATTGTAAGGTGTACCGAGGGGCAGATATAGACTCGGAACAAAATGCAGTAGTGATGAAGAGTAGGCTGAAGTTCAAGACATTAGTCAGCAAGAATCAGTGCGCAAAGAAGTGGGATACGGAACTACTAAGGAGTGAGGAGATGCGTCTGAAGATCTCTAAGACTATAGATACAGCAATAAGTAAAAGCTCAGGAAGCAGTACAGTTGAAGAGGAATGAACGTCTCTAAAAAGAGCCATCACAGAAGTCGGGAGGGAAATTTAGGTACAATGAAGGTAACTGGGAACAAACCATGGATAAGAGAAGAAATACTTCAATTGATTGATGTTAGGAGGAAATACAAACACGTTACAGGAAACCCAGGAATAGAGATATACAAATCGCTCAGGAACGAAGTAAATGGAAACTGCAGAGAAGCTTAGACGAAATGGCCGAGGGAAAAATGTGAAGACATCGAGAAAGGAATGATTGTCGGGAGGATGGACTCAGCATACAAGAAAGTCTAAAATACCTCCGACGACATTAAAACCAAGGTTGACAACACTAAGGGTTCAACGGGAACTCCGCTGTTAAATGCAGAGGAGAGGAGATAGGTGGAAAGAATACAGTGAAGCCCTGAATGAGGTGGAAGAGTTGTCTGATGTGAGAGAAGAAGAATCAGGAGTCAATTCAGAAGAGATAAGGGACATAGCATTAGAATCAGAATGTAAAGAGCTTCGGAGAATTTAAGATCAAATAAGGCAGAAGGGATAGGTAATAATCCATCACGATTTCTAAAATCATTGAGGGAAGTGGCGACTAAATATTGACCCTGGTGTGTAGAATGTATCAGTCTGGCGATATATCATCTAACTTTCGTAAAAGCATCATCCACACATTTCCGAAGACGGCAAAAGCTGACATGTAAGAGAATTATCCCACTCACCTTAAAAGCTCATGCATCCAAGTTTATTATAAGAATAATATACAGAAGAATGGAAAAGAAATTTGTGGATGCTCTAGATGACGATCAGTCCGCCTTTAGGAATGGTAAAGGCACTAGAGAGACCATTCTGACGCTGCGGTTAATAATGGAAGCATGAATAAAGGCAAATCAGTATATGTTCATAGGATTTGTCGACCTGGAAAAAGCGTTCGACAATATAAAATTGGGCAAGCTGTTCGAGATTCTGAAAAAAGTAGGGGTAAGCTATAGGGAGAGACGAGTCATATACAATATGTACAACAACCAAGAGGGGATAATAAGAGTGGACGACCAAGAGCGAATGCTAGGATTAAAAAGGGTTAAGACAAGGATGTAGCCTTTCGCCCCTATTGTTCAGTGTGTACATCGAGGAAGCAATGGTGGAAATAAAAGAAAGGTTCAGGAGTGCAATTAAAATTCAAGCTGAAAGGATATCAATGCTACGCTTCGCTGATGACATTGCTATCCAGAGTGAAAGTGAAGAAGAATGATCTGCTGAACGGAATGAACAGTCTAATGAGTGCAGATTATGGATTGAGAGTAAATCGAAGAAAGACGAAGGTAATGAGAAGTAGTAGAAATGAGAACACCTAGAAACTTAACATCAGAACTAATGGTCGCGAAGTAGATGAAGTTAAAGTTTCTGCTACCTGAGCAGAACGATACCAAATGACGGACGGAACAAAGAGGACATGAAAAGCATACTAGCCCTGGCAAAAAGGGCATTTATGGCCAAGAGAAGTTTCCAAATTGCAGATATCGGCCCTAATATGAGGAAGAAATTTCTGAGAATGTATAAGTGGAGTACAGCATTGCGTGGCATAGAAACGTGGACTGTGGAAAAACCGGAGCAGAAGAGAATCGAAGCATTTGAGATGTGGTGCTACAGACGAATGTTGAAAATTAGATGGACTGATATGGTTAAGGAATGAGGAGGTTCTGGGCAGAATCGGAGAGGAAAGGCATATGTGGAAAACACTAGTAAGGAGGAGGGACAGGGTGATCGGACAAATGTTAAGACATGATAGAATGACTTCCATGGTACTTCAGGGAGCTGTAGAGGCAAAAAAACTGTAGAGGAAAACAGTGGTAGGAATACATCCAGCAAATAACTGAGGACGTAGGTTGAGAGTGCTATTCTGTGATGATGAGATTAGCACAGGAGAGGAATTCGTGGTGGGCCGTATCAAACCAGTTAGAAGACTTATGACCAAAAAAAGGAGAACTTAGGGGGAGGCGACGATCGTCACGATGACGCTGCCCAATAATAGATCTACGTAAATGTGTTCATCTCTTTCCCTCCGTGGCGGCCATTGTCAGTTTCAGTAGGTCATACTTGCTGCAACAATTAAAACCTGCAAGTTTCTTTTCATTTTATTACGAAGTCCGATTATTTTCTTTCTCAGATGAATAAATGCATTTTAACCACAATTCTTTTTACCCAGGCCACGTAGAATGACAGTACTTAGAAATTACGTGCCGCTATCATGATCCCACTTCTGCATGCTATGAGTGTGTACTGACGTAACTATACTTATTGCCCGTTTCACTTCCAGTATTAATTATCACTTTGGACCACTCACTCGCGAATGTACGTGCCTTCTTATGTTGTGTAGTGAGTCGGGTGTCTTCCTTAATAACGTTACTACTAATATTCTGTGGCTTAGTTTCCGCAATTGACCTCTGCTCTGTCGCCAGGGCATCTCATCCGAAATATTTAATACGCGACATTCATACCAACCCTCTTTTCAGATTTGTGACACCGGCTGACTAAGTTTTTAACAGTTTAACAGGGCGGGTACAGGAGGACATCAAGAAATTTCAAAAGAGGGCAGTTCATTTTGTGTTAGGTTTGTGTATATGTTCTTAGCGTTTCTTTTCGTATGTTGGTTTTCCTGTTACTATAGGTTTATTTACTGATAGTCGTTTATTATTTGTAGTTCATTGTTGCTATTTGAGTTAACATATTGTGGACCCTAGAAACTGGAGAGCCAAGTGGATAGATCGGAATGTTTCCTACATATATTCCTGTCTGAGTTCAGCAGAGGGGTCACAGCAGAGCAGCCAAGTAAAAACATTTACGATGTGTACGGGGATAATGCCGTTGGACAATGCACGACAGGAAAATGGTTTTCTCGTTTCAAGGAGGATCGTTTTGACGTAAGTAAGTCTCCAAGTCCAGGAAGACATAATGAGTTTTATGAACGTTGTTTAATCACATTAACTCACAATGACCCACGTCAGTCTACTAGAGAACTAACAAATGTGATCAATGGTGAACATTCCACCATCGTCCGACAATTGCGTGGAATGGGGCAGGTTCAAGTATCAGTTGCGCGGGTACCGCATTCTCTAAGCGAAAATCTCAATAATGTTTGCATCTCCGCTTTCTCTTCGTCAACAGGCTCATGAACAACACCAACCATTCCTGTTCCGTATCGTTACTGATGACGAGAAGTGATGTTTTTATACTAACATAAGGAAAAGAAAGGTATGGTTGAGCCCAAACAAAACAGCTGTTCTCAGTTGAAAGACCTGCGCGCATCCACAAAAGATAATATTATACATCCAGCGGAACAGCGACGGTGTGGTGTACTTGTTCCGTGAAGATGACGTTCATTGTCAACCAATGAACCGTTTTGCAGACGCAAGAACAACGACCTGGAAGTCTACGTGGAGTTGCGCTATTCTATGATAACGCCTGCCGGTGTTATGCCAAATGACAAAGAAGGAAACATTATTCACCAGACATGGCATCCTCACATTTTCATATTATCCCCTCTCTATCGAACAACCTTCATGGGACTTCTTTTCCGAATGAAAATGCGCTATGAACGTGGCTCAACGAATTCTTCACCTCAGAATCTCGCTACCTCTACAGCTGCGGAACCAAATGTTACATTAGCATTGGCAGACTTGTAAATAGTGAAGGAGAAAATGTTGTTGTTGTTGTTGTTGTTGTTGTAGTCTTCAGTTCGAAGACTGGTTTGATGCAGCTCTCCACGCTGCTCTAACCTATGCGACCCTCTTCATCTCCTAATAACTACTGAAACGTACATACTTCTGAATTTGCTTATTGTATTCATCCCTTGGTCTCCTTGTACGATCTCCACCCCCCCTTCCCCCAAACCCCACCCTCAAGAACGTGTCCTATCAACCGATCCCTCCTTTTCGTCAACTGAGTTTCACTTCCGCACAAAGCTATACTCCACACAATTACTTTCAGGAAAGACTTCCTAATATTTAAATATATATTCGATGTTAAGAAATTTCTCTTCTTCAGAAACGCTTTCCTTCCCATTGCCAGTCTACATTTTATATCCTCTCTACTTCGACCATCATCAGTTCTTTTGCTCCCCAAATAGCAAAACTGCTTTACAACTTCTCGTGTCACATTTTGCTAATTCCCTCAGCATCACCTGATTTAATTCGACTACATTCCATTATCTTCGTTTTTCCTTTATTGATATTCATCTCATATCCTCCTTTCAACACACCGATCATTCTGTTCAGCTGCTCTTCCAGGTACTTTGCTGTCTCTGACAGAATTACGATGTCGTCGGCAAACCTCAAAGTTTTTATTTCTTCTCGATGAACTTCAGTTACTACCCTAGTTTTTCTTTGATTTCGTTTACTGCTTTTGCAATTTACAGATTGAATAAGTTCGAGGACAGACTACAACACTCAAATGGTTCAAATGGCTCTGAGCACTATGGGACTCAACTTCTAGGGTCATTAGTCCACTAGAACTTAGAGCTAGTTAAACCTTACTATCCTAAGGACATCACACACATCCATGCCCGAGGCAGGATTCGAACCTGCGACCGTAGCGGTCTCACGGTTCCAGACTGCAGCGCCTAAAACCGCACGGCCACTTCGGCCGGCCGACTACAACACTGTCTCACTCACTTACCTACCACTGGTTCTCTTTCACGCCCCTCGAGTCTTATAACAGCCATCTGTTTTCCATACAAGTTGTAAATAGCCGTTATTTCATCATGCTACCTTCAGAATTTCAAAGAAAATATTACAGGCAGTACTGACACTTTGTAAAAAGTGTTCTCTAAGCGTACAAATCCTATAGGTTTTACTTTCCCTCACCTATTGTCTAAGATAAGTTGTAGGTTCAGAATTGGTTCGCTTATTCCAGCATTTCTCTGGGTTCGAGACACATCTTCCGCAAGGTTGGCTTCTGTCAGTTTTTTCACTTTTCTTTAGAAATTCACGATAGTACCTTTTGCAACCATGTATTATTATAGTGATAGCTTGGTAGTTTGCAGCATGTCAGCAAGTGATTTCTTTGGAATTGGAATTATCAGATTCTTCTTAAACTCTGAGGATGTTTCACATCTCTCATACATCTTGCACACGAGATGAAAGAGTTTTTTCACAGTTGGCTCTCCCACGGCTATCAGTAGTTCTGACGGAATATCGTCTTCTCCCGGGCGTTGTACCAACGTAGATCTTTCAGAGTTCTATGTCATTGTTCTGACAGTGTCATGTCTCCCATCTCAGCTTCATTTACGCCCACCTCCTTTCTATACTATTGCCTTCAAGTTTACATCCCTTGTAAAGACTCTCTAGGAATTCCTTCTAAATTTCTAATTTCCCTTATTTGCTTAAGACTGGTTTTTCAGCTGAGGTCTTGATATGTATACAGCTGCTCCTCTTTTCCCCCAAGTCCTTTTAAACTTTCCTGTTGGCGTTATCTATTTTACACGTAGTGCTATATCCTTCAAAAACACTACATTAGTCGTCGAGTCATTCTTGCTTAGCCGTTTTGTACCTCTAGTGAATCTTATTTTCTAAACGTTTTTGTTCCCTTTCTCAGCTTCATTTGCTGAATGTTAATGTTATCCCTTTCATTAGTTATATCCAATATCTCTTGTGTTACCCTCGTATTTCTAATAGGTCTTGCTTTTCTGCCTATTTCATGCCCTGCTGCCTTCACTATTTCATCCTTGAAATTTACCCATTCATCTTCTACTGAATTTCTTTCCCCTGTTCTAGCCCACCGTTGGCTAATGCTCCCTCTGAAACTCACAGCAACGTTTCGTTTTTCCAACTTATCCGGGACCCATGCCCTTAATTTCCTACCTTGTTCCAATTTTTCCCGTTTCAATCTACACTAGATAACCAATAAATTGTGGCCAGAGTCTGCCCTTGATATGATTTGCAATTTAAAACCTGTTTCTTCAGTGTCCGCCTTATCTTTATGCACTGAAGAGAGAAAATGGTGCACCTGCCTAATATCGTGTACCGCCCCCGCGCGCGCAGACTTGCCGTAACTCGACGTGACACGGACTTTAAGTAGTGCTGAAGGGAGCTGACACCTTGAATTCTGCAGGGCTGCCCTTAAATCGGTATGAGTACGAGGGGGCAGCGATCTCTTCGGAACAGAACGTTGCAAGGTACCACAGACATATTCAATAACGTTCATTTCTGGGTAGTTTGGTGGCCTGTGAAAGTGTTTAATCTAAGAAGAGTATTCGTGGAGCCACTCTGTAGCAATTCTGGACGTGTCGGGTGTTGCAGTGTCATGCTCCAGTGGCCCAAGTCTGTTGGAATGCACAATTGATATGAATGGATGCAGGTAATCAGACAGTATGCTTACGTACATGTCACCTGTTAGAGTCGAATCTAGAAGTGTCAGGAGCCCCACATCACCCCATATGCACACGCCCCACACCATTACAGAGCCTCCACCAGTATGAACAGTCCCCTGCTGACATGCCGGGTCCATAGATTAATGAGGTTGTCTCAATACCAGTACACGTCCTTCCACTCGATACAACCTGAAACGAGAAACGTCCGACCACACAACACGTTTCCAGTCATCAACAGTCCATTGTCGGTTTTGACGGGCACAGGAAAGGCGTAAAGCTTTGTGTAGTGCTGTCATCAAGGGTACACAATGGGGCCTTCGGCTACGAAAACCTAAATCGATGACGTTTCGTTGAATGGTTAGCACGTTGACACTTATTGATACCTCAGCATTGAAATATGAAGAAATCTTCTGACGGGCTGCACGTCTGTCACGCAAAATGATTCTTGTCAGTCGTCGTTGGTCCAGTTATTGCAGGATCTTTTTCCGGCCGCAGCGATGTCGGAGATTTGATGTTTCACTGGATTCCTTATATTCACAGTACATTCGTGAAATGATCGTACGGGAAATTCCACACTTCATCGCTACCTGTGTCCTATGGTTCGTGCACCGAACAGCACGTTCAAACTCGCTTAAATCCTGATAGTCTGCCATTGTAGTAGCAGTAACGGATTGAACAACTACGCCAGACATTTCGTTATTATAGGCGCTGCCGATCGCTTCACCTTATTCTACCTGTTTACATATGGCAGTATTTGAATACGCATGCCTTTACTAGTTTCTTTGGCGCTTCAGTGCATCGCCAATCTGAAACCTGCCGATGTTTCTTCCACATACATTGACTTGTTGCGGCGTCCCGCCTGAATCGCCGGCAGCCAATGTGGCACAACGGCGTTGCGGGTTGCCTAAAGGCAACGCAACCGCTCAGCAGCAGAAACAGTTTTGGTTTGGTTCCCCTAGGCGGCTCTGGCAGTGCCACCAGCGGTCGTGGACCGGGAGGCAGGGGGGACCTATTTCCGTGCGCGACCCATTTGACCCAAAATAATTCCCGCGATAACCTGCCGCACGACAGTATGTAGGCCCTCGCACTGACGTGTAAAGTGAATTAACGCTGAGCTGGAGCTACAGACGGAAACTCACTCCACTACAACGCCGCTACATGCGCCGACTAACCGCCTTCTCGACGGACGCCGGCGGGCCTCTGTGGCTCCACCGATGGTGCAGTCTCCAAGGCTAGACATCGTAACCTGGGTCACAAACTTTGGTTGAACATTGACTGTATTTGGTTATTCCAAGACCTATATCACTGTGCACCTACTAGAAGTAAACGCTTGTGCAAATTGGTTTCCATGTGCAGCAGAAAAACTCTTTAAATATTAATATTAGTCTGTGGAAAACATTAATAAGTACGAGACTGAGATGTTAAAGAAAGTCCTTTGGCCTGTTAGTAAATTTTGATTGCTAATTTGGTTTGGTTCGTCGGCACAGATGAGCACATCATTTTTAAAAATTTTTTTTCAATAAACTATACGGCTGATTCCGGCGGAGGGTCGAGTCCTCCCACCGGCATGGGTGTGTGTGTTTGTCCTTAGGATAATTTAGGTTAAGTAGTATGTAAGATTAGGGACCGATGACCTTAGCAGTTAAGTCCCATAAGGTTTCCCATAAATAAAACAAAAAAACAAAAAAACTATATTCGCAGACAATGACATTTGTTCCAACTACGGTGGATTCATTATATAGAGGTTTCCTTTGTGTTCCTTAAACCAAGTGCTATAACAATTACATTTTCGTCTCCTTTACCTATTTGGATAATTTCTTTCATCTCACCACACATTTCTTCAATCTCTTCATCATTTGCGGAGGAAGATGAGGTATTTACTTGCACTAATGTGGTTGACGTAGGCTTTCTGTCTACCTTGGCTACGATAATGCGTTCACGATGCTGTCCGTAGTAGCTTATTCGCATACCTATTATCTTTTTTCATTATTAAATCCACGCCTACAATACCCCTACTTGATTTTGTGTTTATAACACCATATTCACCTGATCAGAAGTCTTGTTCCCCCTGTCACCGAACTTCACTAATTCCCACTATATCTAAACTTAATCTCTCAATTTCCCTTTTTAAATTTTGTTGCCCACCTGGCCGATTAAGGGATCTGACATTCCACGCCGGGAAATCTGAGTGAGGGCCTATTTTACCTCCGGAATATTTTGCCCATCAGGTCGACATCATTATTTAACTACACAGTGAAACTGTATGCCCTCGGGAAAAATTGTGGCTGTAGTTTCCCCTTGCTTTCAGCCGTACCTGCATAGCAATGGCGTTTTGGTTCGCACAGATCAGACAATCATTCAGACTGTTGCCCCTGCAACAGCCGAAAATGCTGCTGCCCCTCACACGCTTGTCCAGCCTATCAACAAATACCCCTCTGCTGTGGTTGCACCGATCGTAAGGCAATTTGTGGCGCTTATTTTCGCGAGCCATCCCACCGATGCGACGACTGGGTTCATGGTTCATGGGTGGGGGTAGGTGGGGAAGGGGTGGAGGGTTTGTTTAGTAAAGAATATTTTTTTGACTATTTATGTCTATGTTATACGTACGTATTGTGTTTATTAAACTTATGGAAAAAGGCTACGAACTCATGCACCAACCCAGTGCCGTCATCAAATAGAGGAGAGAGGATCCCGCATATGTTACGGTACTTGTGGGCGCTTTAATTAAAACAAGGACTTTTTCGTTCAATCACCAGCCTTTTCCTCCGATTGAGAAAATATTTTATCGACTCCTACCTACGTAGGTAGAAACGCCCATCTTAACAAAATAAGATAAATCAGAGTTTAGAATTAACGATTTAGGATTTCATTTTTCCCAAGTGTTATTCGAGAGAGGAACAAAGAAGAAATAATGTTAAAGTGGTTCTATGAACGCTCCGCCAAGAATCTGAACAAGAATTACGGAATAGTGCAATAAGTGAGGATATACATATACATTGATAGATTGAGGATCAAAAAAATTGATCAGTGCATTTCATCACAAGCTGGTTTGCAAATGATCAGAACGTTGCAGTGGTGCTTGTCGAACGCCAATGACTGTGGGAACAAGTGAAACGTTGAACATCAAGAAAAGATTTTCGGTTAAATTTGTGGTATAATACGTTTGAAGGAGAGTTGTACACCTAGCGAAATGACCATGACAGGAAAATGAGATAAGCGGCCAAGGTAGGCTCATTAACAACTGTCAGAGACAGACACACTCACACACACACACACACACACACACACACACACACACACACACACACACCATTCGCGAATGAAACAGCAATACGTGGAAATAATAGTGACTCTTGAGTACCCGCTGCCTAGCACCTTAACGTGGCTTTGGAAATATCGATGTTAATGTTAATGTCAGTGTAGTACACAGTTTCAGTTACTTTTGTTGTCTGAGCGCCGTCTGGATTTTATTATTAATTTAAAGGCTCTCCATCTTCACACACGAGGTATTCACTGAGACTAGCTGACAGTAACAAGATCTTATTTTTCCCCATACTGACAACATATCCTGCAGGATTCAAACTACATATTTACTCATAACATTATGCTTTGTAAGACTTTGAACACAGTGCTACCCTGGTGTGGGCAGATGCCGTGGATACATACTAAGCGTTCAGTGAACTCGAGGAATTTGTCCTACACCTTTTGCCATTGTTATTCGTATTATCTGTCCGTCTGTATTAACTGATAATCTGCTTCCTAACTTTTGTAACCGGGTACAGTCACCGTGCAATTATCTAAGGAGAATAATATATATGGGATAAGGAGAACTGTTGGCTACTAT
This sequence comes from Schistocerca serialis cubense, assembly GCF_023864345.2. NCBI lineage: Eukaryota > Metazoa > Arthropoda > Insecta > Orthoptera > Acrididae > Schistocerca > Schistocerca serialis. The sequence goes on along the minus strand of NC_064643.1, from coordinate 734,756,978 downwards.
TTGTATACTCAAAGCTTTTCATCTGGCTTCGAAAATTGACATATCTACATACAATTAAAAGCCTAAAATTCCAGTACTATCATGGCAGCTTACCTTATGTATAACATTTATTACAGCCTACCCTAATCAGATATTAATATAACTTACTTAGACTGGAATGAGCTAAATTCCTAAATAGAAAAACTGCCCTGTTCATTGTGGGTTGGTACTGTGAAATAAATTATTATTTATTACTGTAGCTTTTAACGAACTTACTTCCTACTTCAAACAAGAATAAGAACTGTTAGTACTGACCCCTTTCCCCATTGCTATAATTTTCGTAAATGACTAAACTGTTTGTAATGATTTATTCACTAGAACAATCACGTACAACACAACAAAAATTACTATCGAGATCACACAGAAAAAAACTGCAGATATCTGTATTGACAACGTTGTTGCTTCAGCATTATCCATGAATATATTTGTTGTCAATTTTAATTGCCTGACATTTACCGACAACGGGCGAAGCAGTTACTTTCTGCATGAATTTGCTGTGGTTTCTGGGCATAAGAGTACAACAACAAATAATTTATCGGTACAGAGGTCTCCATCCTGAAAAATGTTTCGATCATCACTTTTCTCCGTGAGTTCTTAACCAATTTCGCTGCTTTCCCAAACTATTTTAAGTACTAACTGACTTTGGCGGGCCATTGAACTCTCGAAGTGTCGTTTAACGTTCGCTAAATTAATTGGTAGATTGCAGCTAGGTTATGTTAAATTTTTGGATTGGAAGTCACCTTCAAATTACGAACGTTCTTCCGATGAACAACCCAGAGTTTAACAGCCTCATTTTCAGGCAATCACCGAAACGTTTATCGTTGTGTGTCATCACAACTCAAGAAATTTCTCTTACTGTTGCGTGTAGACAGACAATTTTCCAGCGCTCTGTAGACGAATGGAATAACAACGAAAGTCTCAAACTCGTACGAAACACCCTCTGCCGTACATTCTGTAGTGGAATGCACAGAATATATGTTCTATGGAGATCGACTGCCTCCTTCTGAAAGGAATGTTAAACGAAACTGCAGGGAAAGCGAAAGATGCTGATTTTTTAAGTAGTATATGAAGTAACTTTCGTCATGATAGGATTAGGTTTAAGTTTTTAAAATAAAATAACATTTTTTTCCGACTTTAAGATTTATTGTCAGTTGCCGGTAGTCTTATTGACGACTACTCTGTTCAAGACTTTGCGATGCACTGAAATTCACGTGAGTGAATTAACAAGTGAGGTTTTTTTTTCATTATTACTAATTTAGAAGAGGGAAAAACGGAGTAATATAAGATCTTCATCGAAGAAAATACGCTCAAGTCGTAGATTCTAGCGTACAATGTTTGCTGCATTAGAGTTTAGCATGCAGGAGATAAGGTGCCTAGTTCTTCTCTGATATTCAGCGAAGCAACTTCTGTGTCTCCCTTGTACCCAATAACACACCAGTCGCTTCAGGAAAGGTAGAGCTGGTAGAAGACGTCAAAGTTTTTTCCCCTGCGGAGACGGCTACCTCCTGCATAATCCTGAACCGCAAAGTAACTTGTCGTGAAGTTGTCGTTTCCACTCCACCTTGTCCCCTACAGCGGGGAATCAAATTTCTCCATTAAGAAGGACACGCCGTTTTCTTTCTCACTTCGGTAGTTTCTGCGACTATTTTTGGAGGCCATCTGCATACCCAAGGTTTCAAGATGTCCTATTCTCGCGGAATATTATAGAACGAGATAATAAAGTTATTTTATTTTATTAATGTGACACTTCGCTAGAATTATCGGGGATTTAATTACATGAGACAGCCTATGAGATGTTTCGGAAAATATGTTTTACATTCCACGAATTCTTCGTATCTCAAACTACGTTTCATCTACACAATGCAGCACTGATGTAGTACAATCCAGTTCACAACAAGCGGTCTTTTACTGTAAGAGGACACTAATGTGTTGGACATCTGTCTTATTCTTTCCTTACCTCAAAAGAATTTGAGATAAATTCATGATAATAAATATAATTTCAACCATCAAAATTTAATATTAGAGCAATTGAAATTAAAACAGCCGCATCATCAACACGCTCAGATAAAGCAGTCAACATAATATCGGAAAAGACCAACTATTTGTTACATACTAGTCTAAATTAGCAATTAAATAACTAAATCTTCTTTACTTCTGAAGAAGATGAACTATAACAATCTACGATGTGTAGTTAATTGTTAAATCTATCTGCCTGGGTTCTGGAAACCCTAGATCCGTCGTATGAAACAATTAATTGTCGTACAGACTATTTATCTTTAAATAAAACGTAATAAGGCTGCGGTAATTACAATGTTAGTCACTCACACAGATCTGATAGCGAAATAAATTAAATTTGTTGTCCCCATAAAGTTCCTTAATTCACTCAACGGCACCATGAAAGTTTTTACAAACAGTCAATCCTGCCAGCACCACAGCAGTGTTTGGTACTTAATTCAGTAAACTATGCCAAATCAAATGCAAAGCCACCGCTGCAGTATTCTATAAATGTTAATGATCAATCCAAACTAGCTACCTAAATCTCCCTAACATAAAAATTAAATGCCATAATTTCGCGTAAATTGATTAGTCTAAATTTGGCTACCTCAAGATAAATCGCAAGATCAACAATTTGTATTGAATTTTTAAATCCCTCTCGAGACAGTTCACGAAAGTTTTTATATTTTACACGGCAATTAAAATTTTTTCTTAGTGCAGCTAGTAAGTTTCTAAAGTTAACTTCACTAACATGACACATTCATACCGCTGAAACCCCTAATTTTCAGTGTTCTTAACTGTGTACGAAACGTTCTAGGCTCGTAGAGCTTATCGCGAAAATTCTCAGGTTCACAACAATGTGACAGGAAATAAATTTAATTCCCAGCACAGAACTCTGTGATATTCTAACAATTTAAAGAAGCGGCTCTCAATGGGTGCATCCAGCGAAGAACTTACCTTCATTAAAGCTCATAGACTTCACCTCCACTAAAACTCGCTAGGAAAACTGCACCAATTTGGTCGCTACTTTTTATAACCTTTTGTCTGCCGTGACAAATTTCCAAACAAGTTTGTAGACAATTAGCAGTTATATCACTGTGGTATCAATGAAATATATGTGTTAAACTCTTAAACGTGGACATAATTCAGCAACTGTACGACAGTAAACTTGCATATTTTGAAACAAAATCGAGCAACCAGTTTCAAAGAAAGGTTACCTGGAACCCATGACCTTCGTGTCGCCAGTTTTAAATGTCTTATTCAGAAGGCGCAACGAACGCTAAGACTTACGTTAGTGGTTAGAAAAATATTTTATACGAAACAGAAGTAATAACTGGAAACAAGTAATTGTAAGATACGCGCACTCATTTGTTACATAACATGCTGAAAAAATACACTGACTAAAGCGAAACAGCTCTTGTGATACGGTACAGTCATCTTAAGAACACAAATAATCACAAACTTCGACTTAAGACTGGAGTAAGATAGTATTTCAGGCGTGTAGGTTAAATTCCGATTGTATCGGTCCCTTAACATAAGCCGGTCGTCCACGTAAATATTGACCCGTATACAACAAAACAATACTGGCATCAGGATTAAAAGAGTACACATATGACAAATGGCAAACGTCCACTACCCGAATGTACAGGCTGTAGCACGAAGGAGAGCTACTTGCAAAGGGCACGAAATGTGTAACGCAGAATAAATGTAACATAAAAAGAAAATCGCCTCTTAATCCAAATTGACATAAAATGAAACAGATATATAACAGTGTGCAATGAAATTATCTGCAAACGTTCTTGTAGCAGAGTAAGAATGTAACAGCATTTCTCCGTCTCGGTAGTAAACGCGTCATTGTAAGTTCTAAATACTGCACGAGGCGGCAGCACAAAGTAAACTTTATTAAAAACTTATTTCTAATTCTGAGCAACTTCGGCTTATCATTAAAGAAATTTACAAACTGTAGCTTATAGCACAGTAGCGATGCAGCGATACAGGAGGGGGCGGACATGAACTAATATTTATTAAAATCTAAATGCTAATTTGGAGAAACTTCCTCTCAACATTAAATAAGTTCACAAACAGTAGCTTATAACACAATAAGATTTCAGCGCGATAGTGCTATTGAAAGACATGAATACTGTGAATAAGTCGGAAGAGAGAACAAGATCTAAGTATTATTCAAAGCTAACTGCTAAAAATGGAGGGTTCTGATTGGCATTCGACAAGCTTACAAACAGTAACTAAAGCACAGCAGCAGACAAATTCCGAATTCAGATTAGGCTGAAAACTTCACAAGAATATGTCGAAGTGTCTGAGAAAAACGCTACACACATGTAAAAACAGTCATGCCAATGGAAGACGCAACTAAATTACAGCAACAAGAAAGTGTTTTGAGGGAAACGACACGTTCGCCAAAGCAAGCATAGACCGGTAAACGCATGCTGTACGACCATGAGCGCTGGCTCAAAGCCGTGAAGAAAGATCTTACCAGGTCCAGCAGATCATTCAAAATGTTAACATCTCTTTTACCTTGATATTTCGAGTTCTTCAAACACACATAATTACCAGACCTCTACCTCTTTATGTAGAATAACTGTTTCTTCCCTTTACCTAGGAAAATGATCAGAAATAGGCAAATGATCTGCAAAGCAAGATTTATATGCATTGCCGCTTTTCTTTCCCAGCAGCTGCTCCTTACATCTGACTTAATAGCCTTCTAATCTGTCCTATTTAATAACTATGACATGTATCACATAACATTTTGTAGATACCTTACTCTGTGAAAGGATCTTCAGTATTTAACATGTGTACTAAATCTTTCTTCAGGCCACCATTGTTGGAGGAAAAAGTAACCATATATCCTTTATTGTAGTCCGAACACTGCTAATCTTGTACGAAATACTACCTAACAAATTAATAGAAATATACTTGCAGTTTTTCTCGTTATTACTCGTTTGCTTCTTAATGCCTAAAGCTGAAGTTGTTTGTCATATTATTCCTAATATTGTGGTCGACTATAAACTGTTAATAGCCACTATTGCTTCAAATAACGCTAACCAGATTTACTTCTTTCAATGAATTGTCGGGAGACAGTGGTTTTCTTGGAACAAGGTTTTTCTGTGGAATGGAAAAAGATTACTTTTGAAGCATGTGGCTCAGACGAATATGCTACATTAATATTGTCAGAGAAAATTGGCCTACAATGAAAAGATTACTCAGTGTTCTCATTTTAAACTTCAGTAAATTTAATTTTCTCATGAAGGCTATTACGAGTCTAAAACAGTTCTAATTCTTTTTCAGTGTGATCGAATATCAAAATTAAGTCATGGACATAATGGTCATAAAACCATATATAGCTCTTCAAATCTTAATTTATTTCAAGAAAACATCCTCCAGATCCTTCATAAAAAGTCATATACGGTATCTGCTAATGAACTACCCACACCTCAAAGAATTGAATGTAAGATTTGTTGTTAAGGTACAATGATTACTTAAGAATCACCTTTAATAAGGTCATAAGTTCAGCGATTTCTACCTCTGTTCGATTTTTAAGCAATAATACGTTCTTTTTAGTAAAAGTGCCAAATCGATAAGAACTTTTGTGTAAAGGCTTGTAACATCAAAGAAGTCAACCTAGTGATGTATGTGCTCAAGCACTTTTTCTTAATCAGGTCTAGACTATTTTTCACAGAAAAATTTCGTTCTAAACTAGAAAATTCTTTAAGTATACTGTGCGAGTGCCTAGCTAAGTTGTTGTGAGCATTCCTCACACTGTTCACAATCAGGCGGATCAGGTGGTTGTCCTTATGTATCTTAAAATGACTTCTCAAAACAGGGGGGTTTTGGAGTCATATTGGATAAACATTTCTTTTGAAATTTTCCAAAAACATGTTGAGTATTACTTTGACAGTTCTGAACCTCTTCCTGCAAGTATCTTTATCAACCTCGGTGATGTCATGGTTCTCTCATTACGAATTTAAATACTTTGTATAGCTTTTTCTGGAGATATGATCTCACAACAGCACACTTTCATTCTCGATTTTAAATTTATGCCTATGCAGCTTTGCTCAAAATTAGTTAAAGCATAATTCCATCAAAGGCATTTTAGGCCATCATGGCATCAGGATTGTAGCTCATTTGACACAGTTTTAAGTATATGGATATTGCCAAGGCATCACATTTAATATTGTATTTATACTCATTAATGTTTCCTCAGCAATTTACTTCACAGATAATTCTTACTTAAGCCACATTCATACCGAAAGATTCTACAAACATATTACCACGTAGTTTACTCACCTTGCTTCATGGTTTGAACACATGTTCACACATTCTATCCTTTAAAGAAAAATTAGTTTTCATTCACACTCCAAAGTGTTTGGTACTTACTTATTCCACACACTGACAAAACATGTGATCCGTAATACTATGACAACTTACAGAACTTTACGTCACACAAGGAAACAGAAGATGTCCAAAAGTCAAATCATATACACAGAAGAGCCAAAGAAACTGGTACACCTGCATAGTATCGTGTAGGGATCCCGCGAGCACGGAGAAGTGCCTCAGCACGACGGGGATTGAACTCCACTTATGTCTCAAGTAGTGATGGAAAAATGGACACCGTGAATCCTGCAGCACTGTCCATAAATCCGTAACAGTACGAGGGGTTGCTAATCTCTTCTATAGTACATTGCAAGGAATCCAAGATGTGATCAGTGATGTCCTTGTATGGGCAGTCTGGTAGCCAGCAGAAGAATTTAAACCCAGATGATTATTTCTGGAGTCAGTCTGTAGCAATTCTGGATGTGTGGCGTGTCACATTGTCCTGCTTGAATTGCCAAAGTCCGTCCGAATGCACAAAGGACATGAATGGATTCAGGTGATCAGACAGGATTCTTATGTACGTCTCACCTGTCAGTCGTATCTAGACGTATTAGGGGTTCCACATCAAAACAACTGCAAACGCCCCACACCATTACAGAATCTCCACCATCTGGAACAGACCTCAGCAGACATGCTGGGTCCTTGGACCGTGATGTTGTCCCCATACCCGTACACATCGATCAGCTCGATACAATTTGAAACGAAACTCGTCCGACCTGGCAACATATTTCCAGACATGAACAGTCCAATGTTGGTGTTGACGGGCCCAGACGACGCGTAGAGATTTGTGTCGAGCGGTTGTCAAGGGTACACGAGTAGACCTTCCACTTCGAAAGCCCATATCGCAGTCACTTGTTGATGGCCCAGTATTGAAATCTTCAGCACATTGCGGAAGGGTTGCAATTCCGCCACGTTAAACAATTCTCCTCAGTCGTCGTTGGTCCCGTTTTTGCAGGATCTTTTTCCGGCGGCAGTGGTGTCGGTGATTTGATGTTCTATCGGATTCCTGATATTCACGGTACACCAGTGAAATGGTCGTACGGGACAATCCCCACTTCATTGGTACCTCGGAGAAGTTGTGTCCCATCCCTTGTGCGCCGACTATAACATCATGTTCACACTCAAATCCTGATAACCTGCTATCGTAGCAGCAATAATCGATCCAACAACCCTGCGCCAGACACATGTGTTCTCATATTGCCATTGCCGATCGCAATTACTTATCTCTGTATTTGAATACGCTTGGCTTTACCAGTTTCGTTGGCGCTTTAGTATATAAAACATCACACAATAAAACAGTCTGTATAAACTGCACAAAACCTGAAGCATAAGTCGACATAAAACGAAAGAAAAATTTTGAACACTTATTTATGACAGTATTGGCATAGAGTAAGAGCTGTGTCAAATGACAAGTTTATGAGGAGTAATGTTCATACGAACACAAAAATCTCGTCATATCTCAGCATGAAAAGTACACTTTCGTCACTACGTTGGATGAATGTTCTAGTCCGTAAAACCAATTTCAGTTAGTATGTGCCACTATCACTATCAGCTATTGTCTGGTGAAATTTGTGTTTCCGCAAGTCAGTTCTTCAAAGCAAAATGACAAAAATACAAATTAAAATAAAACACAACTGATGATCATTGTTGATGTTCATTTCTAAGAGCTGCAGGTCAGTCTGTTTCAATTAAACATTTCACTTGTTACAGAAAGTAAAATGCATCATCACTGAAAAATCATTTTACAAAACAATAAACGTCGATTCAGGGCTCACAAGTTTGTCATATGAGAAGCAACATCAAAGTTGATCACTGCTGTTATCGGTGACCACTGTACATAAGAGTGTGTTGGTTTTACGTCATCTGAGAGGATCTAATTTTGGGTTAAAGCAACCTGATACCGATATATGATCTTCGATAGTACCACGTTTCTCCTTAGTTCATTACTCAAACATGCACATAAAATGTTCGAAGCTCAACTGCGCACTGCGTTAATGACCATTATCTGTATTTGTTAGTTAAAGTGAGTTATTAGATCAGAACTGGGCGCATTGAAATTTCATGTTGTTGGCACTGGGATGAATTAATGTCTTCTAATATTGTAGGTTTAAAGCTGTCCTGCATTCAACATTACAGGTTATGACGAGTGTTAATGGACAGAAAATCGTTGAACACCTCTTCTGACACAAAAGCAGCTTATAAGATCGTTGGTGTGTTCGCTCTCTTTGTTACTGCTCCCGTAACATTGATAAATGTATGAGATAAAATATGTTGCTACGAAAGGAGCCCTGAAACACTTTTTAGGGACGCTGTGCTGTGACTTTCTTTGGTTGATTGGCGACTCCATGGAGTGTCCTGTCGCACCACGACCAGATAATGGGTATACTTGGAAGGAGAGACAGCATTGGTCGTATTTTTTTGTTTTATTAACCGCAAAATCGATTTTCGGTCACTTAGTGCCAACTTCAGTGCTGTAATATATAATTTAAATTGGTAGGCACTGGTGTCAACAAGCTTACAGCGATCACATAAACTGTGATCGCTCTAAGCTAGTTGACACCAGTGCCTACCAATTTAAATTATATATTACAGCACTGAAGATGGTCACTAAGTGACCGAAAATCGATTTTGCGGTTAATAAAACAAAAAAATACGACCAATGCTGTTTGACTTTCTTTGGATCACTAATTTTCACAAAATAAAATATATTGTGTTTTTATTATTCTGGGTCTGGCTTTCTATAAAAGGAACATTGTTTCGTTTCTGTAACCCGGTATAGAGTTCAACATATATTTCTTACTTTACAGTTACTGAAATGGCTACTGAAAATGATTTCGCTATCAATACCGATGGTACAGTACGTAATGTTTGTTCCACATCAAAATTTTGCAGTGGATTTTTGTTAACATTAAAACACCAACAAGTACCACGACCAACACGAGAACATGAGACTATCATGAGAAAAAAAATGTTTTTACTATAATGTTTGCCAGACCTGAACTACGCACAGCAAGATTTCTTTTATGTCATGAAGGTAAATTATCTTTTTGCGCTGTGAATAATATATTATCTGCAGGCCGCGTCCATCTGTAAAGCACATCATAAAATCTGCCGATCAGCCCTGCAATCCCGAAAGGTGAAGGAAATAATTTTAGTTCACTATTACTTGTCCGCTTCTTTGCGGTATGATTTGGTTTCATTTAATGCAGTTTGAACGCGCCGCGGCAGCGGTTCGTTCGTTCGTAGCACAGCTCTGCACCACGGATAATATTTAAATAACTGGAAATGTCTTAAAAGGTTGGGATAAAATACCATGAAAGCTCATTACAAATCATAATGCAAGTTTGCAGTAAGTAGCTCAATTCAAAACATTTAGACACATTAAATTCTTACACACCTTTACAAATCAATGCCTAATGGCGTCCTTCTCTCAATCGTGACAAAATAATGCTACACAAGCATACAATATAGCGTCACAGGCTCTCCCTACTCACGTAACTCCAAAAGACGACAGAGAAATCAATGCCCGGTCGCTATTATTTATACTCGGTCTGATATTTAATAAGTATCGTCTGTGGCGGTTTCAGTACTCGCCGACACAGATATTATCTTAAAAAACGATACATAATTCTATACGAGTATAAAACATGACATATAACGGTTTCTATTTATTACACAAAGTTCACACAATCATTGTCCACGCAGAAATAAAATTACCATCTCCTTCAATTTTTTTTTCTTTTTTTTTTTTTTTTTACCACGTGTAATATGTGCTTGGCCAGGAGTCGTTACTCTCTGACACTGTAGTGTCTTACTGTTTCTTTTATTTTGTTTTTGTAAACGAACTGTAGTCTCATGTTTCTAGGATGTGGTTCCACAATTATTCTTCGACAGTATTCGACAGACTACTTCAAGTTTCTGTTGGCGTCAGATCAGCTTGTATGTAAATGACACTGCCGTCACTCTCTTGTTTGAGTTGGGGTAGCGCAGCAAGGCTCCTTGTCGTGGAATCACTGAACTGGTGTCGTCCGGTAGCTCCTCCAAGGCGGGAGGCCAGTGTCCCGGTTATGCCGCAGGAACCGTTCCCAAACGTCATGTCGTAGCTTCAGCCATACGTCAACAGTTGTGCATTCTGCTGACTCAGGTTAGGTGAGTGCTACTAGCATTTGTCCTTGGCTCAGAGCTCATCCATTAATTCGTGCCATCTCCCGTCTGCTATTCTCTCGTGTGGTTCTCTCGTGTATATTATATAAAACATTCATTAGTGACACAACTTGCATAGATACAAATTACATAAAAATACAACTTCGTTTCACAATATTACCTCGCATAAACATTTACACTTAATATCAGATTATTACTGCACCTTAACTTCAGGTTACATTAAGATCCAATCTGATTTATTTGAAGCATTATCTTTATGTCAATTTTCAATTAGATTTACTCTGATGTTAACTAATCCTTCAACCAAAGATTATTTATACAACATTTTTATGTATTCACTAACATTTGTACTTTTATCACTTCACTCTTTCACTTGATTCTCGAATTCTAATTCCTAGCATATTATGCCTATAAATTTTTTTCCTCACCACAAGCTATTGTTTCTTTAGAAAAAATTTTAAGACATTGGATATGATTCTATTTCTTGAGATCTCAGGGACAGTTATGTTAATAGTTACTTCTTCAAACAGTTATTTTTTGATCTCAACACCAATTCTTAGTACTTCTCTCACAGTTACCTTCTTAGGCAACATTACAGTTTCAAAACTTCAAACTTTACCCTTCAATTTAAATTTTGTGTATAAAACGTCATCTGTCTTTACTCATTGGAGTTCTCTTGACATTTGGAGATAACAAATCTGTAAATGTAAGATCACAAGCATAATGTAGCCCTCAACACTCACGAAAGTTATTCTACTTCGTTTTACTTTATTCTTTATATGCTTAGATTACAGTGCCCATTTTACTTTACCTCTCTTTATTTCCACGTTTTACTTTCCTCCTCATCCGATTAGTATCCATAGTTACTGTCCTTAGTTTCAATGAAAAAAATGACAGCACGCCTGTCTTCAATATGGCTCGCACCCTTCTTTTGTTTTCAATTTTCATTAGAGTTTTTGATCATTCTGTTGTCTGTCATATCAACAAATGCAGGGGAAATGTAAAATCATTACGTCGTACTCTCATTAACTCAAAACACTTGCCTAAATTAGTGTATCGACAGAGGCCCATAATTCCTATAAAATCACTCACAAATGGTAGCGTCGTTTCCTATGTCTTCCAAGCTCGAACTGTGCAGCATCTCTATGCGCCTGCTAAAACCTGACTGTACAGCGCTTCTTCCAGTCTCCCAACAACCATTTAAGCACCATGGCTTCCTGCTCAGTGCGTTATTGCATCTTGCGTACCCATAAAACTTAGCATTCCATACGCATTTTTCGAGCAGAGCACCTACAACCAACTATCTGCCAAATGTTCTTCTTCTCTCTACCTATTACACCACCTCCTTGACTCGGTCTGACAATAATGTTGCTAATGTATCATGTTCTTTGACTATCCATTTCTTCCACCTCATCGATCATCTTCTTTCTATGACACACTTGGAACTAGATATTTTATCTCGGTTCCGTCTTATAATAATGTCATTCATTAAGTTCTTTAATGTGTCAAATTTGATGGTTCCATGTTGAATTATTACTATACAAAGTTTTCAGTTACACTGTGTTATGGTCGATATTTCTTCATGCTCATTAAGTTCCGAAAAGTATATAGAAGAATTTTGTTCAGATACTGGTATTTCTTTGATCTTTGCCTGAATGTCAATATACTTTTTACTCTCTCGGTGTCGCACTCTCTCTCTGCCTCTCTCTCTCTTTCTCTCTCTCCTTCTCTTTTATATAAGCAGTAGGTCATTCATAGGTTTATTCTCTTACATCATACAAAGTCTCGTTTCATGTGATCACTTTACATTCTTCATATTTCTGAGGTTCCCAACCCAAGTTCGATATTTATTTCCTCCTCACTCAACGAGGTAACTCCACACACTTCCATGATTATTATAATAACTTTCCTTCATTTCCGCTACGAATATCGTTAGACATCATCCAAAATCTGAAATATCCTTATCTTCACTCATGCCGTCTTTTTCTGATTCGATACGACGCCGTTTCGCCTCTGTCTCGTCATAAAATGCTTCTCTTCCCTTCCGTGTGTTTCCACTACTCACACAACTTGTCTCTCACCCTCATCTACATAATTATAGAAAGGCCAAACCTTAGTTTTATCTGCTACGTTCGCAATGAAGAACCTTTCACTTAAATGCAGTACAATTTCGTGCTTCTACCATCAAAGCCCTCCCCCATGAACCATGGACCTTGCCGTTGGTGGGGAGGCTTGCGTGCCTCAGCGATACAGATAGCCGTACCGTAGGTGCAACAACAACGGAGGGGTATCTGTTGAGAGGCCAGACAAACGTGTGGTTCCTGAAGAGGGGCAGCAACCTTTTCAGTAGTTGCATGGGCAACAGGCTGGATGATTGACTGATCTGGCCTTGTAACAATAACCAAAACGGCCTTGCTGTGCTGGTCCTGCGAACGGCTGAAAGCAAGGGGAAACTACAGCCGTAATTTTTCCCGAGGGCATGCAGCTTTACTGTATGATTACATGATGATGGCGTCCTCTTGGGTAAAATATTCCGGAGGTAAAATAGTCTCCCATTCGGATCTCCGGGTGGGGACTACTCAAGAGGATGTCGTTATCAGGAGAAAGAAAACTGGCCTTCCACGGATCGGAGCGTGGAATGTCAGATCCCTTAATCGGGCAGGTAGGTTAGAAAATTTAAAAAGGGAAATGGATATGTAACGCCGGAAATGCATATACTCCTATTTCCATCTATTGTACTATTATTTTTTTTCCTTGTTTTGTTACCTCAAGATATGACATTTCTGTCTCTTTATATATTGTAATTGTTTTACTGTTTGTATATATATATTTATGCACTCATGTCGATGTATAATTGGTTTGTTTCGTAAATATTATTTGTATTTTTACGCTGGGTCTTGCCTAGGGAAAACTGCTATCGAACGATTACGTCGATAGGTCGTGTGACGAATCAAAGTGTGTAGGATCTTTGGTAGTGTTAACTCTGCCGCGTGGAGCGCGGGCAGAACAGTGGGAGTCTGGCGGGAGTAGCGAGTGGAGCAGGTGTTGTGTGACGCTCCCGCGAGTTGCCGCGCTTTCGGGGTTTGGCAGCATGTAATTGCGCTCGACTCGCGATGATAGTTTCTGACATGGTGTCGCGGACGGGAAGCATTAGCTGGCGCACATCAAGAGCCCGTTTCGCCTGGTGACCGTGTCGAGAAGAAGGCGCGCCAACATCCAGCTTCTGCAACAGCGACGGCCGACAATGAGTGACTGTCGCCACCTCCTCGATCGACGGCTTCAAACCTTCAATCAACCAACAAGGAAGACTAAAAGCACGTAAAGTTTCAGAACTGTATGGCAGACCTCAGCTTTTCAAATTGTTCCATTTGCCTCGCAAAATTACAGCAACTTAGCATGAACCTTTGTTGCTCATTGTCCCAATTGCATTGCCAAGCAGGGTCCCTTCCTTTTCCGAAATGAACCCGAGTGTCGTTGAAATTCAAACGCCAGCATTAAAATAATATAATTAGATTTCACTGCTTTAATTTCAAAGTTCAGTAGCTGGCTACAATATTTAGGTTACACGAGCACAAATTTAGAGTGCGAGTTTTGTTAGCATATTTTAGCTTACCTGTGACTGCAGCTCAGCTTGGTACGTACTAAATTTTACTATTGTTAATAGTTCAGAATCATTTAATTCAAGTTCAAAGTAAAATCTCTTGTTTCTAAATTGCGTAGAGTCAAGTTGCTTTTGAAATGATTGTTGAGGTAGTCCAAGACTAACCGTATTTTACTGGATTTCGATGTGCTTCAGAAAGAAAGCTCACTATTAACTTCAGTCACTAAATTAACTTTCGATTTTCCGGTTTTATTAATTCTTTTGCTAAATTAAGTCAGAGTGTAGCGAAATTTATTACTTCTGACAAACTTTCAGTTTTCACACTACACGAGTCAACCTTCAGTTGCCACGCTTCTAGTGTTAATTATATGTGTAATAACCTTTCTTTTTCAGTTACTATAGTAATTGTCCTTAGGACTGGCGACCGTGATTTCCCCCAAATCTCAAATATCTAATTACCGCTAGTTAATTGTTAACGTAACGGCCGCACATTTACTTTCTTTATTAACTTTACCCCTTTTCAAAATTAATTTCCACCAGTTTCATTTGCATTTTTCCTTTCATTTAGATGTAACCTTTTCCTCCCTCTTTACCGATAGATTAACTTCGGTGACGATTGCTTTTCCCAAATTTCCATTAGGTACACGCGGTTTAATTTTTCACTGTCATTAAGGTCGATAAGTGAGGGGGGAGGTTACACGTGGCGACCTGGTGACAGGACAATCTTCAAATTTGAGGTTGTTCTGGACACGAATTTTGCATTGTGCAAATCTCGTAACAAAGTACTGGTTACGAAATGGTCGATACGTCAGCGAGAATATTCGTGTGAGGAATCCTAATTAGAGTTGAGATTTTGCATTTATATTGAAAATTATTAAAATGAGTGAAGGCAACAATTACCAAAATTTGGTAGACTTGGATACGGAACAATCGGTCGAACAGTGGGAAACGCGCACAGCGGTACCCATTGTTCCGGGGCAGGCGGCTAGCATGAAAGATGCGACCGCCGAAACGCAACAAAGAGCAGAAATGGAATTCCAGACTTTAGAAAATGTTTCGGAATCGGAAGTGAAAATCAAATCTGAATCCCTTGATGATGAATACGGGGGGACAATGAAAGAGGAAGCCGCTACGGAAGTAAAACCGGTGGTTTCCGGGAATTTAACTGATTTATTGAATGTTTTGATTAACGAAATCAAGAGTCAATCGGCAGAAATTAAAGATCAGGCTGCCAAGCAAGAAGCTCAGGCTGCCGAGCAAGCAGCTCAGGCTGCCAAGCAAGTAGCTCAGTCTGAAAAAATTGAACGAATGCTAGACAATCAGAACAAAGCTATTAATGTTGTTAACAACAATGTTGAAGTTGTTAACACAAAAGTTGATAAAATCAAAGACGATATTGTCGTGATTAATACCGAAATCGGTAACCTTAAACAGGAAATGATAGGCGTTCAGGCGGAAATTGCGAGCATAAATACTCGTTTTGATTCCGAAATTAGCAGAATCGAGAAAAGTGTAGGAGAAGCAGTTGCTCCGATCATCGAGAATAAGGTGACGGAACAAATTCAATTAGTGAAAAAAGAGGATCAACAGAAGGTGGAAACTTTAAAGGCTTTAGTGTCCGAAGTAGACACTAAAGTGAGGGAGCAGGCTAATACCTGCGAAGAGAAAAAGAGGGAAGTGGAAACGCTTGCGACAACCACTTGCCAAGTAATTACGAGAGTGTCGGAATTAGAAAAGAAACTTGATGAAAAACAGAGCTATGTACCAATCTGTGCACATAGTTCGGAATTGTTGACGAAAGAGGAGCGGTTCGACCCCTTGAAAAAAGACGGTATACACGCGACGGATTTCATTAAGAATTGTGAAAGAGTTTTACCCAGATCATGGACTAATGAGAGAAAAATTAATGCGGTTATTGATGTGTTGGCTGGTGATGCCAAGCGTTGGGGCCTAAATCTCAACATTACGAACCTGACTTTTGACGAATTTAAAAATTTGTTTCTGGCTGAATACTGGTCAGAGCAAAAACAGCAAAGTGTCTGGCGCGAATTTGTCGTATCGAGGCCTTTCGATGCGAATTCGCGCGGTTCGATGAAGGAGTTTTGTGAGGGCTGGATCCGCAAGTTGGAATATTTGCGTGACCGCCGCTCGGAATCCGAAATAGTCTGGGAACTCTACAAGAAGCTTCCAGATGATACAAAACGATACGTAGGAAGCAATTACAGGACAATCAATGATTTCCTGGAAAGAGTGGAGGACGAGGACAATTGGCGCAATAATCGCGACAGTGGTAGAGGCCGTGGTAACAACAACGGGTACCACAGCAACCACAACAACGATAACCATGGGAATAATGCATACCGCAACCGTGGCAGCAATAACAATAATGGTTCGGACCGTAATAACAATCGGTACAATGCAAATAATAACAGGAATGACGGAAACCAGTATCACACTAACGTGATACGGGCTTCACAGAATAGTAATAACGCCAGAGGGTGTTATCAGCCGCCTCAGCAGCATCCGGGGAGCGTATCTGCTGGGACGAAACAGGGAAACCATTAGCCGCGCCGGTGAGGGGCCGACCGGGCGTGGAGAAATTTTGGCGGCCCAATAACAGGAGAAAACCCAGGTGTCGTCGTTATGAAAATTCCGTATGGAATAATCAACGGCGGGAGAGTGTGCCAGTGTTAGGAGAAAGGAGTGCGCCCACAAGTAGTAGATCAGCTGTATACACGGCAGTAGAAGGTACATTCACTGTCAGTGAGAACAATTTAAGTAGTGTTCCGGAAATCGATTATAAAGTGGCAGCTGTAATACCCACAGCGGAACTGGAGATTGAGTTTAAGAATGATTCGCAATTGTTGAGAGAAGATCAGATGTCGGATAAAACGTCCGTCATCGAGCGAGGGGATGCAGAGAGGGATGAGGTCTGGTTAAGGCAGTTCGGTCGCTTATACGACGAACTAAGAGATTATAGGGGTCTGTATGGGAGAAGTGTTTATGGGGAGCGCGTGCAGTATTTGCCGCGTCTCGTCCCACAGGAAGATAGTATTTGTGAAGTGATTGAAAGTTCTGGCCCTAACCGGCAGACTTTACCAGAAATAGTTGATGTTAATGGGGAGCACGAGCAAGATTCGTCGTGTTTCGTCCCGCAGGAGTTAGATGTTGAAGGAGTAACGGAAAGTTCTGGCCCTAACCGGCAGACTTTACCGAAAGTTATAGTGGTAGAAGTAGCCGACCCATCCGACGCAAACCTCCAGTTTAAACATTGCGAGAGTATTAAGGGGAAAGATTACGAAAATTTTAGTGATAGCCGGACACAATTGGTAGAAAAGCACATAGATTTCAACGTGTATGAGGTTAGAGCTGACGTTATGCGGTCAGACGGTAGCAGTGTGGGTTGCGCAGATCCAGAGGAAGTAATTTCAGATGCGACTGGGCACATTCCTCCAGGTAGATTGGCAGATGAGATCAATCTGACCAAAGAGGAATCAACGAAGGTGACAATTAGTGAATCGATAGCAAAGCAACACTCACTAGTTGACGAGTTACAGGAAAAGGTTTCGGTATTGGAGGCGAAGCTACAGACTAAGCCTCAGGACAAACGTGTTGAAATTAAAACTGTATGTGAAAAGAGGCTGAAAAAGCCGCCAGATAAACCGGATTTAGGATCTAAGCCGGATGGTTTTTTCTGGAATGACCTGGATATAGACGAGGATTTACTGTGGGAAAATAAAGAAACAGTCGAGGACAAGTGTAGACAGATAGTAGTGTCTGTTAATATGCACGACCTACAACTAAACGTGTTGATTGACACCGGTGCAGAATTGAGTGCTGTATCTGGGAAAATATTTGAGTTACTGAAAGACAGACCTGGCATCGTAGTTATGCCAGTAACAGGAGTGAAAATTATCGGTGCTACTGGGAAGGCCAGTAAACCGGTCACAAAACAGATTTTTGTCAACTTCGAGATATGTGGGGCACGATTTGAACAAGAGTTTGTCGTCGTGCCAGACTTAACTACGGAAGTAATTATCGGGTTAGATTGGCTGTTAAAGTACCGTGCAGTGATTAACTGCGAAAGCAAAACGTTGACATGTACGTCCCAAGATAAAACAATAGTAGTTAGTTTTGACGAGGCAGGAGACGGTGTGCATAGGCAATACCAGCCTATACACATTGTTAACTGGCCGAATGGTATTGACGTAGGTATGAATTTGAACTACTGTAATGTGAGGAATCTCGGCATTGACAATAGTGTAGAAAGTGAATTGGAAAGTATTGTAGACGGTGTGTCAAACGTAACACACGAACAAAGACGAGGCCTGTATGAAGTAATAATGAGGAATAAGAGTGTGTTTTCAGACAAACCGGGTCTTGTGGAAGGATATAAATGCAAGTTGCATGTAATTCCGCACGAACCATTCTTCGTGAGACCGTATGCTATACCGCTGTCCAAAAAGGAAGCAGTGCAACGGGAGATAGATAAGATGATCGAATGGGGAGTGATTGAAAGAAGTACAAGTCCATACAATAACGGTTTGGTCATTGTAGCAAAACGGGATGGTAGTGTGCGTATCGTGATTGACGCACGCACGTTGAATAGGGTCGTTCAACGTGAAACAGACAGACCAGAGAGTATGGAGGAGATTTTGCAACGTTTTCATGACGTTAAGTTCATGACTAGCCTCGATCTGACAGCTAGTTACTGGCAAATAGAACTTGAAGAAGAATCTAGGCCATACACCGCCTTCTTGTTTGCGGGCAGGTGTTATCAGTATAGAGTACTGCCGTTTGGACTTAATATATCTGTGTCCGTGTTCATCAGGGCCCTAGATAAAGTGCTAGGACCGGCTTTGAGTTCAAGATTAACTGTATATGTTGACGACCTATTGTTGGCCAATGCCACTTGGCATGACCATTGTGACCTGTTAGATGAAGTTTTTAGAGCATTGCGCCGTGGCGGAATGACTCTAAAGCTAAAGAAATGCGAATTTGTGAAGCAGGAACTGAAATTTTTAGGGCATGTAATTACCACTGCTGGTATTACGAAAGACCCAGAGAAACTAGAGGCAATAAAGAATTGTCCTCCACCCAAGTCTAGGAAACAGTTAAAATGTTTTCTAGGGCTCACAGGATTTTACCGTAAATTTGTAAAAGGACAAGTGTTTAATGATGAAAATTTGAATAACCTCTTGCGCAAAAATGTTCCGTTTGTGTGGACTGACGGGTGTCAAACCGCTTTCGAGAGATTAAAAGACGAGTTGTTAAGATCTAACATACTATTTCATCCTGATTTATCGCTACCCTTCCATCTGGGAACGGATTCGTCGAATTACGGGGTGGGGGTAGAAGTGTTCCAAGAAGTTGGTAAAGGAGAGGATAAGGAACACCGGACGATAGCGTTCGCGAGTCGAACTTTATCAAAAAGTGAGCGAAACTACACGATTTCTGAGAAAGAGTGTCTCGCTATCGTGTGGGGATTCAAGAAGTTCAAGGGTTACCTATGGGACCGTAAGGTGATTATTCATACGGACCATAAGGCGCTCACTTATCTGAATGATTGTAAACTACTTCACGAAAGACTGACTAGGTGGTCGCTGTATTTACAGCAATTTAACTATGACATCTGTTACGTAAAAGGGACCGACAATTGCGTAGCGGATGCGCTGTCGCGGTTGCCCGAGTCTAATCAAGGTCTATTGAAAGATGAGGCAGATGGAGTGGTCAAATTGTACTATTTTAAAGAAGTTGAGGGACGTAAATTAATAATGAACATTTGTAAGAATCTACGTCGTCATCAGAACGAGGATGGTTGTTTAAATATGGTGAAAACCCGATATGATGAAAAGAGTCCAGAAGGAGAGAAATTAAGGAAGTATTACAAGATATACGATCATATCTTGTACATACGTAAGGGTGAAGATAGTAATATTTGGCGGGTATGCTGGCCCAGCAAATACGTCACGGAAATAATAGACTACTACCATTTGGCGTATGGTCACTGTGGACCAAAGAAATGTACGGAAAAGCTGAGTGAAGTAGTGCATTTCAACAACATGTTAAAACGAGTTACTGACAGAGTGAAAACTTGCGATTTATGTCAGAAGGTGAAGGTTACCAACTGTACGAGTCGTGGTCCTATGCAAAGTATAAGGCCTAACGACACCTTTGAGTTACTGTGCGTGGACTTGTACGGACCTTTGCCCAAGTCATCAGGAAACTTTGCTTACATTTTAGTAGTGCTAGAAGCTTTTTCCAAGTTCATCAAACTATACCCGATTAGGAAAGCTACAGCCAAAGCAGTCTATAGCAAGCTTGTGAACGATTATTTTGTTCATATTGGTAAGCCCAAGGCGATTCTATCAGACAATGGGGCACAATTTACTTCTAAGTTGTGGAATGAAGGCTTGGAAAGTAATGGGGTCGAGGTGATCCATATTTCAGCTTATTGTCCGGCTGGAAATCCCGCTGAGAGGTATATGCGCGAGCTAGGCCGACTGTGCCGTACCTATTGCCATCACAACCATAGGGCATGGGGCAAATATGTAGCAGTATTTGAGAGAATTATGGACACCTTGAGACATGAATCGACGGGATTTTCTCCAGAGGAAATCCTGTTGGATGACAGAAGTAAAAGTTTAGTGGAAGAGATAATCAAATTCCCTCCACGGATTGACATTAGTATTGGTGTGAAAAAAGATCGTTTGCGAGAAGTAATGAAGCTTAAAGCCGATGCTCGCATACGTCGTCATGACGCTAAAGCGCGTTTTGCTAAGTTTGCGATCGGAGACTTAGTACTTGTAAAAGCTCATGAGAAATCGAGCGAGATAGACAATGAAATCTCTAAATTTAAGTTTGTTTATAATGGACCATATAAAGTCATTGGTATACCTCACACAAATGCTTATTGCTTAGAGTATCCAAGCTCTGGAAAGCTATTAGGTATACGAAATATAATAGATTTGAAATTGTACCAACCAAGGATTGATTAGTACCACAATGGGTAATTTGTACAATATGTAAATATAGAGTGTAAGATTTAAGGTTTGCTAGATTGCCATGCTTTTGACTGACCAAGGTCATTAAAGAAGTTGTAATTAATAAGTAATTAATTTTGACTAAATGATTTAAGAGAGAGTGATTATTTATCAATTGAAGAATCCAAGCTGCTAATTTAAGTTTTCAGCTGAGTCACAGTAGATTAAGCAACGTAAATATGATTTTGTAACTAGCTGTAAGATTTCATGAATATGTGTTTTACTAGTCATTGCCGATGTACTTAGACGCTGTTTTAAGTTTCAGGCTAGTACATGCGTGTGATGATGGACAGTGTTGAGTTATCCACTGTGATAGTATTAAGGGACTCCTTGAGATTACTCGGGAGTGAGTTTTTCCTAAAGAATTCAGTGAAACGGACGTTCTTGAAACGCCGTCACAAGGGCGAGTGAGATCAAGCGTGCCGCACACGCGGGCGCAACAATACTGGCGAGGCGAGCCGCTGTCGGCTCTTGTGCCGCTGTCGGCATTCTTTGTACTTGCGAGTACGAAAGGCGGAATAGTTTTTCTTCCCGGACAGCTGATGTGAAAGAATTCTGCTGTCAATATTTATGTTTTTTTCGATCTACTGAATATTATTTTCTTGTTTAGCGTTAAGTGGAATCTCATGACGAGATATTAATTATGAAAAGGTTATGTAAAAATGTGTATTCTATGTAATTAATTATTAATTTGCGTATTTTGATCTACCTGTTTTTATGACCATGTACTCTGATTAATTTTGCAAATAGTATTCCATTTCTCATAGTGTTACGAATTTTAATGATTTTGGAATAGCTAAGCCATTTTCTATATCTTCTATGAATTTTAATATGTTGTCAACCTGTTTTATTTTGTGCAAGATGACAGAGTGGAATAAGATTAGGAGTGTCCCCACTCAATTATTATGGTCTAAAAATTGATTTATGATTAATTAGACGGATGCTAAATTTTGTTGATGTTTTGAGCATATGCATTACCGCTGTTTCTTTTTTGGGACATTTTCTGAGTCTGTTTACGTTACACGAACATCCTCAGACAATGTGGGGCACGTGTAACGCCGGAAATGCATATACTCCTATTTCCATCTATTGTACTATTATTTTTTTTCCTTGTTTTGTTACCTCAAGATATGACATTTCTGTCTCTTTATATATTGTAATTGTTTTACTGTTTGTATATATATATTTATGCACTCATGTCGATGTATAATTGGTTTGTTTCGTAAATATTATTTGTATTTTTACGCTGGGTCTTGCCTAGGGAAAACTGCTATCGAACGATTACGTCGATAGGTCGTGTGACGAATCAAAGTGTGTAGGATCTTTGGTAGTGTTAACTCTGCCGCGTGGAGCGCGGGCAGAACAGTGAGAGTCTGGCGGGAGTAGCGAGTGGAGCAGGTGTTGTGTGACGCTCCCGCGAGTTGCCGCGCTTTCGGGGTTTGGCAGCATGTAATTGCGCTCGACTCGCGATGATAGTTTCTGACATGGTGTCGCGGACGGGAAGCATTAGCTGGCGCACATCAAGAGCCCGTTTCGCCTGGTGACCGTGTCGAGAAGAAGGCGCGCCAACATCCAGCTTCTGCAACAGCGACGGCCGACAATGAGTGACTGTCGCCACCTCCTCGATCGACGGCTTCAAACCTTCAATCAACCAACAAGGAAGACTAAAAGCACGTAAAGTTTCAGAACTGTATGGCAGACCTCAGCTTTTCAAATTGTTCCATTTGCCTCGCAAAATTACAGCAACTTAGCATGAACCTTTGTTGCTCATTGTCCCAATTGCATTGCCAAGCAGGGTCCCTTCCTTTTCCGAAATGAACCCGAGTGTCGTTGAAATTCAAACGCCAGCATTAAAATAATATAATTAGATTTCACTGCTTTAATTTCAAAGTTCAGTAGCTGGCTACAATATTTAGGTTACACGAGCACAAATTTAGAGTGCGAGTTTTGTTAGCATATTTTAGCTTACCTGTGACTGCAGCTCAGCTTGGTACGTACTAAATTTTACTATTGTTAATAGTTCAGAATCATTTAATTCAAGTTCAAAGTAAAATCTCTTGTTTCTAAATTGCGTAGAGTCAAGTTGCTTTTGAAATGATTGTTGAGGTAGTCCAAGACTAACCGTATTTTACTGGATTTCGATGTGCTTCAGAAAGAAAGCTCACTATTAACTTCAGTCACTAAATTAACTTTCGATTTTCCGGTTTTATTAATTCTTTTGCTAAATTAAGTCAGAGTGTAGCGAAATTTATTACTTCTGACAAACTTTCAGTTTTCACACTACACGAGTCAACCTTCAGTTGCCACGCTTCTAGTGTTAATTATATGTGTAATAACCTTTCTTTTTCAGTTACTATAGTAATTGTCCTTAGGACTGGCGACCGTGATTTCCCCCAAATCTCAAATATCTAATTACCGCTAGTTAATTGTTAACGTAACGGCCGCACATTTACTTTCTTTATTAACTTTACCCCTTTTCAAAATTAATTTCCACCAGTTTCATTTGCATTTTTCCTTTCATTTAGATGTAACCTTTTCCTCCCTCTTTACCGATAGATTAACTTCGGTGACGATTGCTTTTCCCAAATTTCCATTAGGTACACGCGGTTTAATTTTTCACTGTCATTAAGGTCGATAAGTGAGGGGGGAGGTTACAGATAGGTTGAAGTTAGATATAGTGGGAATTAGTGAAGTTCGGTGGCGGGAGGAACAAGACTTCTGGTCAGGTGACTACAGGGTTATAAACACAAAATCAAATAGGGGTAATGCAGGAGTAGGTTTAATAATGAATAGGAAAATAGGAATGCGGGTAAGCTACTACAAACAGCATAGTGAACGCATTATTGTGGCCAAGATAGATACGAAGCCCACACCTACTACAGTAGTACAAGTTTATATGCCAACTAGCTCTGCAGATGACGAAGAAATTGAAGAAATGTGTGATGAAATAAAAGAAATTATTCAGATTGTGAAGGGAGACGAAAATTTAATAGTCATGGGTGACTGGAATTCGAGTGTAGGAAAAGGGAGAGAAGGAAACATAGTCGGTGAATATGGATTGGGGGACAGAAATGAAAGAGGAAGCCGCCTTGTAGAATTTTGCACGGAGCACAACATAATCATAACTAACACTTGGTTTAAGAATCATGAAAGAAGGTTGTGTACATGGAAGAACCCTGGAGATACTAAAAGGTATCAGATAGATTATATAATGGTAAGACAGAGATTTAGGAACCAGGTTTTAAATTGTAAGACATTTCCAGGGGCAGATGTGGACTCTGACCACAATCTATTGGTTATGACCTGTAGATTAAAACTGAAGAAACTGCAAAAAGGTGGGAATTTAAGGAGATGGGACCTGGATAAACTAAAAGAACCAGAGGTTGTACAGAGATTCAGGGAGAGCATAAGGGAGCAATTGACAGGAATGGGGGAAATAAATACAGTAGAAGAAGAATGGGTGGCTTTGAGGGATGAAGTAGTGAAGGCAGCAGAGGATCAAGTAGGTAAAAAGACAAGGGCTAGTAGAAATCCTTGGGTAACAGAAGAAATACTGAATTTAATTGACGAAAGGAGAATATATAAAAACGCAGTAAGTGAAACAGGCAAAAAGGAATACAAACGTCTCAAAAATGAGATCGACAGGAAGTGCAAAATGGCTAAGCAGGGATGGCTAGAGGACAAATGTAAGGATGTAGAGGCCTATCTCACTAGGGGTAAGATAGATACCGCCTACAGGAAAATTAAAGCGACCTTTGGAGATAAGAGAACGACTTGTATGAATATCAAGAGCTCAGATGGAACCCAGCTCTAAGCAAAGAAGGGAAAGCAGAGAGGTGGAAGGAGTATATAGAGGGTCTATACAAGGGCGATGTACTTGAGGACAATATTATGGAAATGGAAGAGGATGTAGAGGAAGATGAAATGGGAGATATGATACTGCGTGAAGAGTTTGACAGAGGACTGAAAGACCTGAGTCGAAACAAGGCCCCCGGAGTAGACAATATTCCATTGGAACCACTGACGGCCGTGGGAGAGCCCGTCCTGACAAAACTCTACCATCTGGTATGCAAGATGTATGAAACAGGCGAAATACCCTCAGACTTCAAGAAGAATATAATAATTCCAATCCCAAAGAAAGCAGGTGTTGACAGATGTGAAAATTACCGGACTATCAGCTTAATAAGTCACAGCTGCAAAATACTAACACGAATTCTTTACAGACGAATGGAAAAACTAGTAGAAGCCAACATCGGGGAAGATCAGTTTGGATTCCGTAGAAACACTGGAGGACGTGAGGCAATACTGACCTTACAACTTATCTTAGAAGAAAGATTAAGGAAAGGCAAACCTACGTTTCTAGCATTTGTAGACTTAGAGAAAGCTTTTGATAATGTTGACTGGAATACTCTCTTTCAAATTCTAAAGGTGGCAGGGGTAAAATACAGGGAGCGAAAGGCTATTTACAATTTGTACAGAAACCAGATGGCAGTTATAAGACTCGAGGGACATGAAAGGGAAGCAGTGGTTGGGAAGGGAGTAAGACAGGGTTGTAGCCTCTCCCCGATGTTGTTCAATCTGTATATTTAGCAAGCAGTAAAGGAAACAAAAGAAAACTTAGGAGTAGGTATTAAAATTCATGGAGAAGAAATAATAACTTTGAGGTTCGCCGATGACATTGTAATTCTGTCAGAGACAGCAAAGGACTTGGAAGAGCAGTTGAATGGAATGGACAGTGTCTTGAAAGGAGGATATAAGATGAACATCAACAAAAGCAAAACAAGGATAATGGAATGCAGTCGAATTAAGTCGGGTGATGCTGAGGGAATTAGATTAGGAAATGAGGCACTTAAAGTAGTAAAGGAGTTTTGCTATTTGGGGAGCAAAATAACTGATGATGGTCGAAGTAGAGAGGATATAAAATGTAGGCTGGCAATTGCAAGGAAAGCGTTTCTGAAGAAGAGAAATTTGTTAACATCCAGCATTGATTTAAGTGTCAGGAAGTCATTGCTGAAAGTATTCGTATGGAGTGTAGCCATGTATGGAAGTGAAACATGTACGATAAATAGTTTGGACAAGAAGAGAATAGAAGCTTTCGAAATGTGGTGCTACAGAAGAATGCTGAAGATTAGATGGGTAGATCACATAACTAATGAGGAAGTATTGAATAAGATTGGGGAGAAGAGAAGTTTGTGGCACAACTTGACCAGAAGAAGGGATCGGTTGGTAGGACATGTTCTGAGGCATCAAGGGATCACCAATTTAGTATTGGAGGGCAGCTTGGAGGGTAAAAATCGTAGAGGGAGACCAAGAGATGAATACACTAAGCAGATTCAGAAGGATGTAGGTTGCAGTAGGTACTGGGAGATGAAAAAGCTTGCACAGGATAGAGTAGCATGGAGAGCTGCATCAAACCAGTCTCAGGACTGAAGACCACAACAACAACAACCATCAAAGCCTAAATCACTGTAAAATTTGCATGAAAATCATGATTTTGGCACTTCAAATCAACCCATTCTTGCTCATTTATCTATATATTTTTGCCACTCTTATCGCCTCTAATCCGTACTTTCACTATCTTGGTCACTGGCCATTTTTTTCCTTGTCTGGTGTATGACGGAAACTTGGCTTACAGTGTTGGGCACACACGGGACTAACCTACCATTGAGGTATATATCTGCAACAGGGTGCTCGCATACTTCAGCCTCCCCTTCCTCTCCCGGCACTATACTTCCAGTTTCTTCAAACCTCTGTACAACGCTTTAGCTGTCGTTGTATGTATAACTGTCTGTTATGGAGCAGCTCTCTCCAGTCAATTTCTTGCATCGTTCTTCTACTCTTCTACTTATGTGGAGGTCAGGTCCTCTAAGTTATGCGATCTCTACAGCTTTTCATCTCCCTGGTAATTGTTCCTTTGGTGTCATGGTGTCATGCTTCGAAACATTCCTGAAGTCATCTGGCCGATAGTGCGGTCCCCGATAGCCGTTTTTATTCTTCTCTCCCAACCGTTTCTTCTTGGTGTATGTCGCTTTCTCGTCTCTGATTATTTACTCGTTGGTGTGCGTGTGGAGAAGTAGTTTGTACCATGTGTATAGGAGCTCCCTCTTGTCAGCTCCTGTCATAGCCCGATTCACACTGGGGGAATCCTTTAACACAAGGCACATTTCGGCTACCGATCCTAACCTCCTTTTGAATTTGATGTCGAATCTTCATCACAGTAAATTCTATGACTTCTGACAGTTCATTTGGGACGTCTAAAAACCGGTTCCCCTGTACCATGTCATTGAAAAATTACTCTAGATCTTGCCACCTCGATTCTGTGTAGTTTTCTGTTATCATGACGAAACGTTTCACATGTCCTTGATTTCGTTTAGTCCAATACCCTACTAGGAAGGAAGACATAATTCGTCGTACGTGTCGTAATGGCTTGTGATTTCTCTCATTTTCGTTGCTGCTTCCTCCCTAATGTGAGCATATACAAATCTCATTTTCAAATTTTGTAACCATGTTTTTCGTAACGTATCACGGATTTCTTCATATGTAGTTGAGTCGCTTCTCCACTACCACGAACTGCCTCACAATCTCATCCTCGTCAATATTGCAATATATATTGTCGGCAATGGAGGCTGTAATTACTTTCGGACCCAAACGGGATGACTCTCGTCTAATGTAGCGCAGTCTTTCACTTGCATCGAGAATTTCCTGTTTTGTCCCTTTGGGTTCATCTTCGTTATGATTCGTAATGTTGTATCTCGCTTTGTGGCTTGTTGAAAATCTACCGCTCCAATTCTCTACCACGAATATGTCTCTTATTCTGCAAGCTTTTTTCTCTTATTTCTACATGATTTTTTAACATCGTATCACATGCTGTTTTGTTCCAAAGTGATAACGGTTTCTTGGCAATGGTTGACACTCCCACTTGTTCTACTACCTTCTCTGCCAAACCCTTATGTAAAATTAGTACTCTCCTCTCCATGATTTTTGCGAGTCGACGTCCTTCTCCCGTCATGAATAACATCTTATGTATTTGCGTTAGTGTCTTTTGTATTGTTGTTAAATTCTTTCGTTAATACTCATGTTATTCCTTTAGTATTCTGCACTAATGTTCCCACTTTCGAATTCACTTCCTGAGACTTGACGTCGTCTATCTCTTTATTCAAGATTTTATATTGGTCTTCCTATTCCTTGTTGTGGTCATCTAATTCTTGTTTAACGCCTCCTATCTGTTCTTACAGCTTTCATTCATGTTTTTAAACTGCTTTTTATATCCCTCAAATTGAGCGTCGCTAGTGTCTTTGCTTATCTTCAGTGAATCTTCGCTTTTTTTATATACAGTGTGATTTCTTTAGTCGCTCTGCCTGAGTAAATTTTCGCTGTTCTTCAATTGTTTATCACTTAACGTACGAGGTGTGGTCCCTCAGACGGCACGAAAATTTTCGAACTTGCTCTGCAAGGAGAGCTCTGTTGGAATACTTCTCTAGCCCCCCAACCCTTCTTAATTCGCCAACCCGACAGTGTTTTGCGGTCAGCTGCACTGTCGCCTTCTTTCTTTGCTGTTGATATGTCTTACTGATTTGTGCTGAGGTCTCCACACATTTCAACTACACATCCGTTTCCTTCAGTACAGTACAAAGTGTGTTCACAGGAACGTATCAACCATAACGATACTAAGTTACCTAAAATTGTCAGTCAGTGGATGAAGGAAAATATTAGTGATATAGAGCAATAAATAGACGAGGAAGATAACGATTTTACAACATGCAGTGATCTCAGTTTTACCAGTAAACAAGATGGTCATTCTGAGGAGGAACATTACGACAGTTCTGACAGCGCCCTTTCTGCTTCTCAAGTAAAATGTTTAATGTGTTAATTACAATCAAATGTGTCCTCAGAGGTCACAAAGAAAAATGTAGGTTGCAGCATTGGCTGACAATTTCACAGACTTTCTTTTTGTATGAACAGAGTGCAAATTTTGTGTCCAATTTCAAAACCTTAACGTGTTTTATACGATTTCATTGCTAGAGAGATACTGTAACTTTTAAGAACATAAAATTCAGTTCTCTTACATATCGTTTAAATAAACCATTTTAAAAAATTGCACAAAATACGTGATTTTGTTTGTTAAAATGTAAAATACTGTGCGCTTTGTTTAATAGAATAGGGTCAAAAAAATAATTGTATAAATAAATGTTACATAAATCAAATTAAATATTTTAGATGATTTATGACTTAAATCTCGGTTTTAGCATAGGTTCCCAGAGACACAACCTCGAGGATGTGTTAGAAAAAATCCAGCTAGTGAATTTAAATTGTTTAAGCAGGAAGCTCTACAGGTTCGATTACTGCAGGTGGTGTCGGATGGTGACCATGGTATGCATCAATCTGTGGTTCATTGTCGTGTGCTCTGATTTTTAAGTTTTCTGCAGCAGGTGATGCTGCATATTCCTCTCTCTCCTAATTTCGATCTCAGATATCTCATCACTACTTTGGCCTTGTTCTTGTTCGTTATGTACGGCTCATCCTACAATACTGCTTCATACTGCTCACTATTATCTATTTTCCAACTGTTTTCTTGTGGCCCCTCCATGCCTAAACACCGCTTAATGTCTCTGAATTATTTAGAATTTCCTTATTTCATTCTTCAATGCTAAGCCTATAGCCCTCCCTGTAGTAATCTTTCGCATTCACTAAGGTAAATGTTGAGATTTAAACGGACCTGACAGTCGAAAACATTGAATCAAAATAGCATAAAGCTCCTCAATCTTCATGTACACCATTATTCCTTCTCCTTCTAACGTGTGCATACAAAAACAAAATCCGCTCCAAAATTTCGATGATGAGTCTTCAGCTGGACAATAACAGACATATACTAACCAAAATAATTCAGAATAAGTACGTAAATAACCAAGAAAGTCGTTACATCGGAAGAAAAGATCGTGGCCTTATATGTGCTTCCAGCGTCGCAGGCAAATCTATCAAAGAATTTAAACGCTTTATCTCCTATCTGTTGTAAATACTGAGCCATAAATTTCGACAACTAGGGCAAAGGAGCAACTAGGCAAAAGAAGCAACGTTTTCGATAAAGAAAATCTGAAGAAAAAGTAGGAAATTTGAGGATATCTGTGATAATCAACAATAACAGGAAAGGGCCTTGTTCTTAAGCTCTCTAAACAGTATGGTGAAACAGAGATTTCCAGTGATTTTAGCTGAAACATTTGCTACTGTCAAGTTAGCGAATGTTATCGGGTTAAATGGCCTAGTGGAGGAAGTTTATAATACCCAAAAGTATTGAGCTTGTTGTAAGATGTTCAGATTGGAATAATACTATGGAGCTACACATTCAGGCACATGATGAAACGATTCACTGAAAACCGCTGGTGGAGAGGAAAATTTACGAACTATGTGATACGTGTTACGAACCGGAAGGGCCAGGTCCCTTTGCTTCTTTCTTTTATCACTCATTTATAACATCAGAGAAATACACGTTTTAACACAGAATTTAACTACATGAAATATTGCTCCCAGTAAAGGTTAACATAAGCAGTGACAAAACTTAGTTGTCTTAAGGGTTTCTGCTGGGAACAAATTTTAAAGGGGTAATGTAAGGTTTATATCAATTTAGTTCAAACATGTAGCTAATGACTGAATCACGACAGACGTTTCAACAATTTCGGTAACAAATAAATGGTGTGAATTTGTGCTCACAGTAACCAACATATCAACAGCCTTGCCATTGAATAAGCAGTAGGCCATTTGGAACGAATTAGCAACATCCCGTGTGTGGCAGTGGGTGGAATAATGGTTAAATTTTCCTATTATTTATTTAATGTTGTTGTTTGCTGTTCTCAACACTAGCTCTCTAACTACAATATTGGCAACCAGAAAGTGATTAGCAAAACGTGAAGCCTGTAATTAGAATTCCTAGTGCCCACTTCATCTGAGAAATACATTTATAGCTACACCTTATAGTTCTGAGAAATTAAGAGATTGTCTGGGAATCATAATCAAAAACCATTCTCTCTAAAATTTTCACTATATTCTGAAAGTCACAGACCAAAAAGAATCCACACACTCCAACTACCAGAGCAATTCAGAGTCTAATGCGCTGATGCAACTATAACTGTTCAAATTAAATGTTTAAGTGAATGCTCGCCATAATTTGATGTTAATATTCAACAAACGCCACGCTACTAATGGTAGAATGTCTGTCCTGCGAAGGCACGTGAAAATACGACATACGCAAACTAAAGGTAGATCATTAACGTCATCTCAAAATTAACACTTCACTCGGAAACGATTTCATGGTTACGCGTATCCCGAGTAACTTATTACTGCATCCGAGGCTGTTTATATCAACGATACCGACGCGACGCGACTCCCGGCACAGTTGGTGCGCTAATCAGCCTCTGGAGAGAACTGGGGCCTTCCTTCCTCGCGCAGCGTTCTTACATACACTCCTGGAAATGGAAAAAAGAACACATTGACACCGGTGTGTCAGACCCACCATACTTGCTCCGGACACTGCGAGAGGGCTGTACAAGCAATGATCACACGCACGGCACAGAGGACACACCAGGAACCGCGGTGTTGGCCGTCGAATGGCGCTAGCTGCGCAGCATTTGTGCATCGCCGCCGTCAGTGTCAGCCAGTTTGCCGTGGCATACGGAGCTCCATCGCAGCCTTTAACACTGGTAGCATGCCGCGACAGCGTGGACGTGAACCGTATGTGCAGTAGACGGACTTTGAGCGAGGGCGTATAGTGGGCATGCGGGAGGCCGGGTGGACGTACCGCCGAATTGCTCAACACGTGGGGCGTGAGGTCTCCACAGTACATCGATGTTGTCGCCAGTGGTCGGCGGAAGGTGCACGTGCCCGTCGACCTGGGACCGGACCGCAGCGACGCACGGATGCACGCCAAGACCGTAGGATCCTACGCAGTGCCGTAGGGGACCGCACCGCCACTTCCCAGCAAATTAGGGACACTGTTGCTCCTGGGGTATCGGCGAGGACCATTCGCCACCGTCTCCATGAAGCTGGGCTACGGTCCCGCACACCGTTAGGCCGTCTTCCGCTCACGCCCCAACATCGTGCAGCCCGCCTCCAGTGGTGTCGCGACAGGCGTGAATGGAGGGACGAATGGACACGTGTCGTCTTCAGCGATGAGAGTCGCTTCTGCCTTGGTGCCAATGATGGTCGTATGCGTGTTTGGCGCCGTGCAGGTGAGCGCCACAATCAGGACTGCATACGACCGAGGCACACAGGGCCAACACCCGGCATCATGGTGTGGGGAGCGATCTCCTACACTGGCCGTACACCACTGGTGATCGTCGAGGGGACACCGAATAGTGCACGGTACATCCAAACCGTCATCGAACCCATCGTTCTACCATTCCTAGACCGGCAAGGGAACTTGCTGTTGCAACAGGACAATGCACGTCCGCATGTATCCCGTGCCACCCAACGTGCTCTAGAAAGTGTAAGTCAACTACCCTGGCCAGCAAGATCTCCGGATCTGTCCCCCATTGAGCATGTTTGGGACTGGATGAAGCGTCGTCTCACGCGGTCTGCACGTCCAGCACGAACGCTGGTCCAACTGAGGCGCCAGGTGGAAATGGCATGGCAAGCCGTTCCACAGGACTACATCCAGCATCTCTACGATCGTCTCCATGGGAGAATAGAAGCCTGCATTGCTGCGAAAGGTGGATATACACTGTACTAGTGCCGACATTGTGCATGCTCTGTTGCCTGTGTCTATGTGCCTGTGGTTCTGTCAGTGTGATCATGTGATGTATCTGACTCCAGGAATGTGTCAATAAAGTTTCCCCTTCCTGGGACAATGAATTCACGGTGTTCTTATTTCAATTTCCAGGAGTGTATAAAGCCGCGGTGCGGACGGCTAAGGGAATGCCTGATCAAATCTGCTCTCCCGACTAGCCGCTGGGCTAGTAATGCACCACTTTAAATTATCGAATAAATCATTGGTTCCTTTGCTGATGGCCGATGAAGCTGTCAATTTCATTGTGCAATCAGCACACAAGTAAGTAATCATCATAAAAGTCTGACGTGGCTAAGTCAAATATTTTGGGCGAGAGAATTAATGTAATTACACTACACACGGTAGACGAGTTCTGAACTTGCTCTTTGGAGATGCGCTATAGCTATAGTTTTATAGTTATTCTCACATTTTTATGATTATAGCGGATCTCCCTTCTACTTAAATTTAAACATCCTAGCTTTATTTATTCGCCTACTTAATCTATCTTGCTTCCTTAATTTCTAAGACAAAAACCAGAAAATCATGAATTTCAACTAAAATTTAAATTTGTGAGATCCAGAATACTGTTTCTACAAAATTATTATGCAAAAGAAATCTAAATATAAATTTTTAAGTTTCTAGCTCTTTTCTGTTGCGCCAATGATTTTTACAGAAAGACGTCCAAATTTCGAAAATGGTTAACGCTAATGAACTGATATTCAACACATATTGATTTAGTATTACTCCCGACATGCTAGAAACGTTTCAGATTATTTACTTCATTTTAACATATTGCGCAATATTTATGACGTCAGAGCTAGTTACAGTGGACTAGGCTGGCACACAATTGAAAGACTGATGTATATTTTATAAGGCGTGAGTATGCTGCTTCCCGACACCCGCAATTAGGGGAGTTAATACCAACAGTCTTTAAATGTCTTGCTCCCCATTAAATAAACAGACTTGCAGTAATTGAATGAATAACAAATCAAACACACTACGCTCCACTGACACTCTTCACGGGAAGCCAAACCAAAATGAAGATTCCATTAACTGCCTAGCACTGAAGCCACACTAAGACTCAACTCTGCGTTCCCAGACACATGGGGAAAACTTATACAAGACAAGATTGAAGAGAGCACATCAGCAAAACCAGTAGTGGAACTAACTCGTGCCATTGAAAATTCAGGTACTAGGGCAGAGTACAAGGTGATATACAATGAGGTTGCCTTAGTGCTATACTGCGCTCCAAAATATTAATTCAAATGACTAATTAAAAATTACGTACACATAAACCAGAATTAATTAACGAGGAGTGACACCAGGTCGCTCGAAGGGATGACAACACTTAATTGAAAAGACAAATGCCGGAAGCGGCAGAAACATCACACACCTTCTCTGAGTTTTAACCAGGAGTCACTTCCTGCTATACAAGTAAACATTGAACCAAGCACAAGGAAGGGACCCCAAAGAGAAAATTCAAATATAACCCTCAAAAGATTATAAGGAACAGGGAACCCCAACGATTTAAGTTCAAAAGAATTAGCTCTCCCCAAAGGCAGTGTAAACGCGAAGGCCACACTTAAGAGGTCACCAAAATTGGTTACAAAAGTTTTTACACATTTCCTCCTTTTCTTTAAAGAAACATAGGGCTGCTTAACTTCTCCTGGCTTCTGCTGGACGTCCGGTATGGCTCGTGTCGGATCCACCAGGCAGCAACCAAAGCTAGGCGGTCGCAAGGCACGGAGAGCAAAATCAGGAGAGCAGACAGGCAGGCAGCCAACACATATCCTACATGCTGAACCGGCAGACCGCGCACAACCAACTCCACATATACGTCGTTGCTTCCACCTCGTACCTCGCAGCGTCTCATTAGGTAGCCCCAGCAAACATCAACTGCCACTCACCTCGGGAATCCGGTAAACAACAAGGCAAGCAAAGATAAGAAACATCGAAGGATCGGTAATGGACATCCAAGAGACTGGCGCACCAGTAACGAGCGCCGAGGTTCACTATGCTTGCACTTTTGTGCATCCTGATAGATCAAGTAAGCTCCGTGCGGGCTGAAAGGACCACAATTATGCGACTGATCATGAAATCATAATTAGTCTGTCAAATCTGCTGAACCTGTGTCAGAGATTATGAAAGGCGTGGAGGCTACGCGGATAAAGGGTAATGGGATTCACCTGCAGACAGCATTAGGTATAGCCCAATGTAATGAAGGGCTCTTTACGGCATACGAGAAATACTGTATACTACAGTATTAATGTCCGCTAAAATAATTCAAAGTACATAGACTTCTGCTACGAACATTTTTCTTTTCTTTACGATAGTCTTACTACGTATATATTTATGTCGTCTACTGTACTGAATTTAGTGAAATCACGAGTGTAGACATGTTGATGCTGTATTCGCAGAAAACACAGATATTCCGGGGAACACGGTAGCGTATCTGCTTAAATTAGCTGCCGTTTGCCGGGGCCGGCGCGCTTTATTTATGAGAACATTTCCATCCGGACGGGATCGGCAGAAGCCGGAGTCGTTGGCCGCTAACCCCACCAGCGGCTCTCCACCCCTCCCCCTTACCGCTTTCCCGTCCCTCGCGGAATATCCGCTTGCTGCGGCCACAAGGAGGCTCGAGAGCAGAAGAATGCCCGCTAGCTCGGATATCGTCAGCAGCTGAGGAACTGGAGAGCGAATACTTTGCTGCGCCGGTCGGAGCCTGCGTCGAAGATTTTGCGTAATCCCGTTTGTTTTATGCATTCGAGGACCGCAATTAATCTTTCACTGCGTAGGGAAACGGTTTCTGTGCCGAATAAATTCGTTTCGAAATCGGATTTAGTCAGCAGAAAATCTGTAGGTAGCTGAAACGCTTACCTAAAACGCTTCCCTACTACTTCCGTTCTTTCAGAGATACGCTGCTGAATAAAATTTTAGCAGAACAGTATGAGGCAGCTACGGACACTGTTAAATAAACTTTCACATGTTGCAACAGGAGATAGTATTGATCAAATCTAGCAGTAAAGTTCCTCGAATGATATTTCACGAAACCAATACACGTTCAAGATCCGCAGTTCTATATCGTCTTCCACACTTTCTACAATTTCATCTATTGCAAATAGTAGCTTCTTACTATCTGACTTGATATTTTAAACAAGTTCCTTGCATAACCAATTTTTCACTACTCTATCTGTCTTAATGATATCGAAATGGCACTGGATAGCATTTAACGGGCAAACTGTGTACAATATGAACAACATATCTTTACTACGGTTTTCTTATACTGGAACAGAAACAGTTCTGTGTAATAAATACATTCCCATCTACCCTACGCTTTAAAAACAACAGTTTTCGGAATCTGTAAACAACCTCTCTCAAGCGAACATTCAGGATGTATCAAAAGGAATCGTCCGGAATCTGTAAACAATCTCTATCAAGCGAACATACAGGGTATATCAAAAAGAATCGTCTGATTTTAAAAAATCGTAAATATTGTTTTATTTTAGAGATGTGCGTGAACAACGTACTACTGCAAAGACCAAACTCTGGAGTTTTACATGGTTCCCGCTAGATAGCAGCAGTGTGCATCAAATTTAGTTCTAGTAAAAATGGTGTCGGGACAACATAAAGCGTTTTGTGGTCTACGTTTGTGCAGTGCGAGTAAAAAACAACTTTTTTTTTTTGTATTTTCAACATTGCATACCAATCACGGATCGTGATAATCTAATATATAAGAAAGTATCAGCCTCGATTTCGGTGATGAAACCAACCTTTACCTAGGTTTCACCCCAAATAATTGAGCCTTCTTCAGAAGATATACCTGAATCTATAATTTGTCTAAGAGTGTACATTTTATGAAGAACGATTAAGGTCACAGACTTTGAAAATTTTGCTGTCAACCGTACGCGCGTATACCCTAGAACAACCGGTATGCGCGTACGGGATACCACCAAAAATTGAAAATCACAAGCTTACAATTCTGAAAGCGCCATGGCATACACATATTGATGCAAAATAATCATACCAAATCTCACTGCATTTGATCAACAGTGACCAAAGTTATTAACAAATACTAATTTCAGAGACTAAGTCCCATAGGGAATACAATGTATTCCGACTTTAACTTAGTGGCAATATTGACATTAATACATAACAACTGACATAGGACCGTTGCTATTCACAATATAGATGAATGACCTGGTGGATGACATCGGAAGTTCACTGAGGCTTTTTGCAGATGGTGCTGTGGTGTATCGAGAAGTTGTAACAATGGAAAATTGTACTGAAATGCAGGAGGATCTGCAGCGAATTGACGCATGGTGCAGGGAATGGCAATTGAAACTCAATGTAGACAAGTGTAATGTGCTGCGAATACATAGAAAGATAGATCGCTTATCATTTAGCTACAAAATAGCAGGTCAGCAACTGGAAGCACTTAATTCCATAAATTATCTGGGAGTACGAATTAGGAGTGATTTAAAATGGAATGGTCATATAAAGTTGATCGTCGGTAAAGCAGATGCCAGATTGAGATTCATTGGAAGAATCCTAACGAAAAGCAATCCGAAAACAAAGGAAATAGGGTACAGTACGCTTGTTCGCCCACTGCTTGAATGCTGCTCAGCGGTGTGGGATTCGTGCCAGATAGGATTGATAAAGGAGATAGAGAAGATCCAACGGAGAGCAGCGCGCTTCGTTACAGGATCATTTAGCGATAGATAAACTGCGGTGGAATACTCTGCAGGAGAGACGCTCTGTAGCTCGGTATGGGCTTTTGTTAAAGTTTCGAGAACATACCTTCACCGAAGAGTCAAGCAGCATATTGCTCCCTCCTACGTATATCTCGCGAAGAGACCATGAGGATAAAATCAGAGAGATTAGAGCCCACACAGAAGCATACCGACACTCCTTCTCTCCACGAACAATACGAGACTGGAATAGAAGGGAGAAGGGAGTATGGATGTAGATGTAGATGTATTTGGGCTGAAAAATAGGTAAAGGTTGGTTTCATTAACGAAGTCGAGGGAGATAGTTTCTTATATGTCAAAAATAACTGTTCAGCGTGACTTTCCTAGTAGGTATGGTGTGGATCCTCCTACAGCACAGAACATTACAGGATGTCTTGAACAATTCTGAGAAACACGTTATTTGTGGAAATGCAAATAGCCGGGCTGTCCCCGAGTGTATGATACACACGTCGAAAGCATCCGCCATAGTTTCACAAGAACTCCGCAGAAATCCTTTCCCCGTCCACCTCGACAGTTCAGTATGCCCCCGATGTCCATCTAGCGTACGTTGCGTCGACGTTTACTCATGAAACCATAAAAAGAGCAGCTACTACAAGCTCTTTGTGAAGGTGACAAACAACAACGTGTAGAGTTCTCTAATTTCGTTCTTGGCAAGACGGAGGATGACAGTTTTCTTCCACACTAACTGCTTAGTGACAAGGCAACTTTCTATTTAAATGGAAAGGTTAACCATCATATTATGAGAATGTGGGGTCGGAACAACCACATGAAGTTGTACAATATGAGAGGAACTCCCCAAAATTTAATGGGTTTTGTGCAGTATCTCGGTAAAAGGGGTGTGGTCCATTCCTCTTTGCCGAGAACACTGTTACAGGAAGCACATGTCTCAATATGCTTGAGAACTCTCTTTCCCCATAATTGCAGACTGATTCGAACTACTTCATTTACCAACAAGATGGGGTACCACCACACTAGCGTTCGGAAGTGCGGGAATATTTAAATCAAAGCTCTACTGAAAGATGGATCGGTCACAGTGGACCAAATGATTCAGCCTTACACTACTGGCCTCCAAGGACATCGTTCCGTCTGTATGTGATTATTTCTTGTGGGGATTTATAAAAGACTGTTTAGTGCCTCTGTTACCAACAAAATGAATGACCTCAGAGATCGCATATTTATACCGCATTGAAATATGTCGTACATCCTAAGGTGGTCATATTAATCACCTATGTAAACGTTCGAAAAAAACTGACTTTCCCGGTCATCAAAAAACCAATTTCATTGTATATGTTCATTAGTTTCAGAAATATAGCCGTGCCAAATCGGATGATTCTTTTTGATGCACCCTGTGGTATTGTCTCTTCATCTCTGCAAATGTTTCTGCACCACCAAAGATTTTGTATGTGCGAACAAATCATTCTTACACATAAAACGAGTAGTCACAACACTCTTATTTTAGACATCTAAAGTTAACACTTCTTATTTTTTCTGTTGTGTGATACTTTGTGAATAGAAACTGCCACTTTTTCACAAAGATCTTACGTGTCAATATTCTGAAAATCAACTGTGTCTGTATTTTTCATCCTCTCCTGATATGTTACGCAGTGATTACTACTTTTGGGGAAGTCGAGTAAGGTGGGACTGATGGTTGATAACGTTGACGAGAGACATATCTTGCAGTCCTTCATATAAACCAGCACAGTAGCTCCATATTTGGTGGTGATGCGTTTTGCACTCAGTATCAGACGGTGGCACTTTACCTCCAATGTCGACAGTCATACGGTGTGTATTCTAATCCTCAGATTCATCAAGTTCTTTAACACAGAATCCCTGTTTTCATATATTACAGCAAGTAAATGATAAGCGAATTATATTTGCAGATCCTTATTATTAGCAGTGAATTTTGTACTTATAATTTTCTTGAATACAGCGATTGTGATGATAACGATGATATGGTTTCAGTCCATTGGTTCAGCATCAACTGAAAGCTTCTTGGCGAGTTCTCCTGATTTCATACTCTCATCTTCCTGCTGAGTCAGCATGAAGAATGTGATTGATAAACGTTAGTCAGAAAACTTGTTTCATATGTTGTAGCTGTTTACCACACATATTTGCCAGGGAATAATGTCTCGAAATATTCCCGCAAACACAAACCCTTTATGGATATATATGTTAAATTGTTAAATCTCTTGCCTAAGAAACATATTAAGCAGATCTTGCTTCCCATCAATTTAACTTTGTGCTAGAATATAGCAAAAATCTATTTTACCCCCCCCCCCCCCCCCCCCACACACACACACCTCATAATGCATTCGATAGTTTGCTCGTCTTAGGAGCGAAAGCAGCACAAAGTCTCTTAGCACTCGCCTTGATCCTGTGACATTGGATAACGACATTATCTCTCAGACTGTTACCTAGAGCGTGCTTTGTTTTCTTCCCTCCATGCTCTAAGTAGTATCGGCTCTGTTATTTCCAGTCCTTCTGTAGACGTCCATAACCAAACGCAAGCTACAAAATCTAAGTCAATAATTACGTGGACTGTTTCAAAATGAACTTTTTGTGGGTTCCTCTCCACCGACGATATGTTGACATATGCAACATTCCAGGCTTTCACTATATTTTCTGCAACTGCAGGTGATAGACGACTCCTCACAAAGTTCTTCTTCACTAGATATGGTTTCGTCATCATATGAATTGTTGTCTACTGCTTTCGAAGTTAGCAAGCATACTTATCGCTCTAGTGATTTATTCGGTTCATCATATGCTGGCTATTTGTTGGTGTCTTCCAAACGTGAAAATCCTCCTTCTCTTCTTCTTCTTCTTCTTGTAATTTTCATCTTCCTCGTCATAATCGTCCTTTCCTCCTTCGTCTGCTTTCATAAATAGGCTGTATTTAAAGTCTTCTCTGGGAAACACATCTGATAGGTGTTGCAACTTCTTCTTCTCCTGTGACAAAACCGAGCAAGATTTTTTTTTTTCAACATTAGGCACAACTGGATTTGGGCCTGCGTTCTTTTCCATGCCGATATGTATATTATCTCCTCTAAATAATTATCCATTAATTTTATCTAGTGCAGCCTTAACGATAGGCATATATGTATAACCTCTGTTGGAATTTACTTGACTGTACTTGGTTATGAGCATTGGTAACAATGATTGTGCTATAATTTTGAAGATATCATCTTGTGTGACTCTCCTGGAGGTTCAGTTGTAAACAATATCTTACTTAATCCTCTCATTCCTGGATACCTTAAACTGTGAATTATTAAATCACGTCCACTGACATCTACTAGAGAATCAACGATCACCCAAACTCTTGCTGTTTGTCAAATATACTTCCGTGTACAGTATTACAAGTTTTGTTGTTGGTTAAACAAACAGCGATGCGGCCGGTTGACGTTGGTTCTCTTCTTCACCTCCACATCCTGTTCCTTTTCTTCTTTTTCTCCTTCAGTATCACTGCCTTCTGCTTTCACAAAGACGTAATCTTCTTCTTGGTGTATGTTATTTCGGAACAGCCCTCGCAGTTACTTTAGCAGTTAAGGAGCTGAGTTAAACACAAATTGAATTACAGAAAAAGGAGCTTCAGAATGCCTTTTTGGGAGCAATTCCCAATTCCTTAAGATATTCCCTCTAGATTTCAACATCTATCTCTTAAGACTACTCGTCCTTCCAATAGAATTCAGGGACATGTTGACAATTGCAGTGCTCATTCACTACTGAACCGATTACAGAAATCGCCTCATGGTATATCAATCTTCACAGTGTTAATAGTTAGGTGATATCTAATAGGCCCTAAGTGTTAATCGTTAAGAGTTACTGAGTGGAAACGTAGGAGAATGGTAGACACGTAGGAGAGTAATGGTGGGCCCCTAGGGGATGTTGGATACTGTGAAAGATCTTGTAAAACAGTAATCTTTACCCTCACCCAGTAGTGGATGGTGCGCGCGCGTGTCTGTGTGTGTGTGTGTGTGTGTGTGTGTGTGTGTGTGTGTGAGTGAGTGTGTTTGTGTGTGAGAGTGTGTTTGTGTGTGTGTTTGTTGGTGGGTAAGTATGGATAAATAAATGGGTGTGTGTGTGTGTATGTTTGTGTGTGTGTGTGTGTGTGTGTGTGTGTGTGTGTGTGTGTGTATGTATGCCATTTTAAATATACAACTCTTATCTTTGACGTAGGAATCATTTTAATGTTATGCCAGAGATATGTCCAAGTACACAATCATATTTTTCTTGGAACTTTACAAAATAATGCAAAATGACAGAATTTTTGGTCATTTTCAGATTAATACTTCAGCGGGAGTATGTGAATATCTTTCTGAAATAATGAACATCTTTGACTCTCACGGAAATAATGCTTATGTTTGACTTTCAAAGTGAGGTTATGTAATTTTTTAACAGCATATCTGGCGCCCTTTATACGCATCATTTGATTTGTTGGAGATAGGGTGGAGGGGAAGGGAAATCTGAAGGAGCGTAGCCGGATGTATATGTAAAAATCTTTTGGAAAGAGTGTAAGCTGGCACTATTTCTATACTACGCTCTGACGGAGTAAGGTTTGAAATTTGACACAACTCCATCTGACTACTTCCACCATCTCACTTTTCCATTTACGCTGTGACTGGCTGAAGATATGGGGAGGAG
This sequence comes from Schistocerca serialis cubense, assembly GCF_023864345.2. Classification (NCBI taxonomy): domain Eukaryota; kingdom Metazoa; phylum Arthropoda; class Insecta; order Orthoptera; family Acrididae; genus Schistocerca; species Schistocerca serialis. The sequence goes on along the minus strand of NC_064643.1, from coordinate 734,714,606 downwards.
TGTTGGCAGGAATGACCCAATTGAGGTAGAGGACTTGGCTTCCCGCCAATAAGAATGATGACGACCCTGCTAACACTGATTCCTTCAATAAGTCAGTGACCTGGGTCACATTATGTAAACGAAGTGCGCCAGGGTCGACAGCGCAAATAATGCATATAGCCGGTAGACATACTGTTACCCGTTATCTGGTATATCATTCACATCGCTGTAAGCGGTCTGAGAATTTCATGGCTAAGTGCTTCACATCGTTATGTACTACACAATATGGACAATATGAGACACCTCTAATAGTACTACGAAATAAAGTATTTGTTAAAAATGAAAAATAGTTCTTATTGGGAAAATTCTACTGATGTGAAGTTCCCGTAAATACTTTCCGTTAACTTTCTTTGCAGAAAGTGTAATAACTAAATATACCGTTGTTCATACTTGAATACTGCCTAAGCAGCAACTAAGCCGGCGTTCCTAATATGAAATCGTAGGAAATCCGTACGATCTGAGAGGAACAACACAGCATCGATCATGGAAAAGTCAACAGTTCAGTATACATACGGAGATAGAACAGTGTATTTATAAATGGAAAACTACTAAGATTTACAATGGGTTGTACACAAATTAGCAACAAATGTAGAAGATGATTTTCATCTGCTAGTCCTCTCCTGGAGAACTCCTAGTACTAGCAACGGAAACAAAGAAGTCTTGGTTTAGGAAAGCAAGACTTAAGTTTGTATTTAAAATTTTGGGAATACTGTTCATCTATAGATTTAGTATGACGAAAGAACTTATGAAAATATTGTTCCCCAAATGCCACTATGACGCATGGAATCTGAAAATACCCTGTATATAGCCCAGCACAGTTACCATTGTTTACCATATTAAGTCTTTGTTCCTAAAATTAAAACTAGTGTAGTGTATAAGTAAAACTGCTGTGGTGTCGAAGATAAGCTGTTAAATCACAAATCTCATGAAGCAGAATCCCAGGTCAATTTCAGTCTTGTACATAATTTTGCGCAGCACAATGAATCACGATTTACAAGCGTCTCCGTTCAACAACAGAGAGCTACTCACAGCAGGCTGTGAAGAAAAAGAAATATGGAAATGTTGGTTCCCGTCAAGGATAGTAGAAATCTACCTAAGTATTAAGTATTGCACCTCGTATGCACGTAGGTAGTCTCCTCAAACGGAAGCATGTATCGCTATAAATCTTAAGGTGAGTTATATATATTCCGTTGTAACTCCCCTTAAGATTTATAGCGATGCATGGTTCCGTTTAAGGACACTATCTACGTGCATATATATCACTTATAAACTCACAAGGGACGTATTTTATTTTATGTTTTTAAATATAATCTTCACTTGCTGAAAATGTAAAATCTTTTACGTGAATTACTTCAAGATCTAATAAAATCGATAATCTTTTATAGAGAAGGCTGTGGATTGCTGTGTTATAAAGGTCATGTTCAGAAGATGGCAACAGGTTGAGGAAGTTGAAACATAGTTTGAGTGACAAGAAACTTTCTTATGATAAAACCGTAAGAGGCAGACTGACAGACAAAATGATTGATGAACTACAGTAGTATTATGGGATGACCATTAGAAATAATACTGTGGATTTGTTGAAAATGAATTACGCAGTATGGGCTACCTTCTTTCACATACTGTCAACTGATGGAAAACCAGTACACCAGCTTTGCCCTCCTGGACCTGATTCATGGTGCAATTACCGCAATGCCCAGTACGCAAACAGTTCATACAGCCATAGACATTCCATATCAGTAGCAGTCATGGATATCAAAAAACCTACTTACAAAGACCTGGTAAATCCTGAATTAATGAAGAAGTGTCTTCATGGTCAGACTCAAAACCCCAATGAGCCGTTCAATAATCTTTTACGAACTCACTTACCAAAAAATGTTTTTGTTGGAATGAAGATACTAAAGTGGGGGTCAGTGATGCTGTAATTGCTTTTAATGATGGCAAACTTAATAGGGTGAAAGTGTTACAGCATATGGGAATTAATCATGGATCAAACAGCATCAGAAAACTTGAGCGGATGGACAAGGTTCGCATTGATAAAGCAGAGTATGCAGCTCAGTTGGCCACTAAGGAGTCCGGAAAGAAGAAAGAACTTGGATAAATTCTTCCGGGTTATATGGCCGAAGTCCATGGAATTCTTTTACTCCTAACGTTTCTACCAATGCTACGTTGGACATCCTCAGAGATATGGCTGGTCCTGTTGAGTCCTGCCGACTGACGAGTCGGCCGTCGGAGAGCGGCCTAAATACCGAGGAAAGTGGGCGTGGCCTAGCTTGCACATAGTAGCTGAGAGAAAACTAGTCAAAGATTAAATGTAACTATCGATAATAGTCCGTCATAGATAAAAATCACTTACCCATTCTGTAACGCCACTGTCCATATCTTGCTTAATTTCAAGGCCTCTTCTTTTCTATTAAAATCATCTTCATGTTTATAAATTTCAATAGCCTCCCTATACAGTCCTGGATAATAGTTCGTGGTAGCACTTGAAACTGTAGTTTCAGAAAACTTAACTACATGGTCACCGGACTGAAGTGCATGTTCCGCGACGACCGATTTATCTTTTTTTCCCAGTCGGCAAAGACTTTTATGCTCCTTTACCCTCGTATTCACACTTCTTTTCGTAGTACCAATATAGACCTTGCCACAAGTACACGGAATTATATACACACCGCTAGATGATAATGGTGGCCTTCTATCTTTAACAGAACGAAGTACTTGTCCTATTTTCCTTGTAGGTTCGAATACCGGTTTCACTTTATGTTTCAGCAAATTTTTGCCGATTCGATCTGTAACCTTACTAACGAAAGGTAAAGACACCGTGTTCTTCCATTGTTGTGTACCATCCTTGTCCTTTGGCCTTAGGTAATTAGGTCTTAAAACTCTATTAATTTCCATGTTTGAGTACCCATTCTTTTCGAAGGCCTGTTTCAGATGATTCAGTTCCGTATCCAGATGTTCCGGCGTACAAATCCGTTTTGCCCTGTCCACTAAATCGTCTAAGGCTTTTTTGATTATCTTTATAGCATAAACTCTAAAATTCAGTTTAATATTGAAGTGGAAAAAGACCAGGCAGTTTCGTTTCTTGATGTGTTAGTCATGAGACAGACCGATGGCTGTCTAAAACATAATGTGTTTCGGAAGAGCACATATACTGATAGATACTAAGAACTCCAATCATCACCCACAACAAAAAAGAGGTGTAATCAAAAGTTTAGTGAACAGGGCAAAACGGATTTGTACGCCGGAACATCTGGATACGGAACTCAATCATCTGAAACAGGCCTTCGAAAAGAATGGGTACTCAAACAAAGAAATTAATAGAGTTTTGAGGCCTAATTACCTCAGGCCAAAGGACAAGGATGGTACACAACAATGGAGGAACACGGTGTCCTTACCTTTCATTAGTAAGGTTACAGATCGAATCGGCAAAAATTTGCTGAAACATAAAGTGAAACCGGTATTCAAACCTACCAGAAAAATAGGACAAGTACTTCGTTCTGTTTAAGATAGAAGGCCACCATTAGCATCTAGCGGTATGTATAAAGTTCCGTGTACTTGTGGCAAGGTCTATATTGGTACTACGAAAAGAAGTGTGAATACAAGGGTAAAGGAGCATAAAAGTCTTTGCCGACTGGGAAAAATAGATAAATCGGTCGTTGCGGAACATGCACTTCAGTCAGTTGACCATGCAGTTAACTTTTCTGAAACTACAGTTTCAGGTGCTACCACGAACTATTATCCACGACTGTAGAGGGAGGCTATTGAAATTTATAAACATGAAGATAATTTTAATAGAAATGAAGAGGCCTTGAAATTAAGCGAGATATGGACAGTGGCGTTACAGAATGGGTAAGTGATTTTTATCTATGACGGACTATTATCGATAGTTACATTTAATCTTTGACTAGTTTTCTCTCAGCTACTATGTGCAAGCTAGACCACGCCCACTTTCCTCGGTATTTAGGCCGCTCTCCGACGGCCGTCTCGTCAGTCGGCAGGAATCAACAGGACCAGCCATACCTCTGAGGATGTCCAACGTAGCATTGGACGAGACGTTAGGAATAGAAGAATTCCATGGACCACAGCCATATAATCCGGAAGAATTATCAACAACAGTACCATCCGGTCGTGAAAGCCTTCATTGTACGAAAACTTGGATAAAGATCAAGAGGAGGTCAGGGCTCTTCTGAGTGACTAAAGATAAATTAATCATGTATTGAGTTACAATCTTTTGAAACTTTAGAAGCTGTTCCTGAAAATTTAAATTTTAAGTTGCGTTTTTGCCTAAATATCAGAAACCACCTCGAGTAGAGTACTCAAATTTTCAGGGAGTAATAACATACATATCCAGAGTCTACTGAACTAAAAGAAGAAGATAATGTTATGTATAATTAAAATTTCTTGGGATAACGTAGAAAAAAATGTACAAAATTTTAACCGTGTAATTAAAAAAAATTGTATTTCCGAAGGCAGTGGCTGAAATGTAATTATTGTAGTTCGGTAGGCTCAGAATATACAGTTTTATGGCCTGTAAAAGTTTCATATCAATGGGTACCGTGATTCCTGAAATACAGGGAAGCCAAGTCACTAAATTCAACATTGTCGGGATAGGGCGTTGCAACTCCCCTTAAGGGGCATAAAAATCTGAATCATTCGGAAACGTTGAAGGGTAAAAATACTATTTCACATAATTAAATCTAAATTTCCGAGAAATTTATGGTCTAGAAACGTTTGTAGAGATACCAAGAAGGCCATAAAGGAGTTATTACCTGCCTGACTTCCACGTTTTCCATGAATTACGGTGTTCATTGCTTGAAAGATGGGTTTACTATCTCCAAGACGGGGTGGGTTTTACCGCGTAATCGGGGATCAGTGCAGTAATGAAATATTCATGCAGATGAGCTGCCTGCTTGAGCGTCTGTTCGCAACAATAACCGTCCCTGTAGACTGACGCTCTCCTTCGAATGCAATATTCCGGAGCGCATTTCGATTCTATACCTGCCAGTGTTCTGATCGACGTAATGAAAACGTAACTTCATTTACTTCTTATATGTGTACAGCTTCCAGAGAAGAAAAGTTACATAATAATAAACTCATAGCAGGTTAGGGGACTAACTCGTTGAACGGATGAAAGTATGCCATATACGTAATGGAAAGCTCTGAAATATTAAGGAGTCGTAAAACGTATATCGGAATAACAGACTAGGGGCCATAGAAGAGGGAGTGTTCATTGCAGTTGAAAATAGTATTGTATCTCTTTAAAGGGCGAAATGGAACGTTACAGTCAAGTTGTCTGGTCGCGTATAACAGGGGTAGTTGAAACTAAGTAGGTTGTTGGATGTTTTTACAAGTCACCCGACTCTGATGTGTCAGTTCTAGAGTCATTCAAAGAAAGTCTACGTTCAGTAGCTCATAAATACCCAGATCATGCAGTACTATTGGGAGGTGACTTTAACGTATCAAGTGCAGACAGGTATGTCTGTGGATTAACTTGGGGGTGGGGGGGCGGGGGATTACAGACGGACAGTCGTGTGAAATACTATTGAACACGTTTTCAGAAAGCTGTCTTGAGCGGTTAGCGCAGCAGCCCAAAGGCAATGAAACATAGATGGACCTTGTAGCTAGAAAAAGGCCGGATCTTATCGATAGTGCCGGCCGGGGTGGCCGAGCGGTTCTAGGCGCTACAGTCTGGAACCTTGCTACCGCTACGGTCGCAGGTTCGAATCCTGCCTCGGGCATGGATGTGTGTGATGTCCTTAGGTTAGTTAGGTTTAACTAGTTCTAAGTTCTATGGGACTGATGACCACAGATGTTAAGTCCCATAGTGCTTGGAGCCATTTATCGACAGTGTTGGTAAAGAAACGGGGATTAGCGCTGATGACGACATTATAGCAACTATGGTTACGAAAGTTAGGAGACTGCTTCTGCTGGATACGGTATATAAGCAGTTGTTAACATCCAATTAACGACACTTAGTTCCAGTAAAATGTACGTAGAGGGAATATGGGTGAATGTCAAACAGAATGCAAATCTTGATCTTTAGAGTTATATGCACAGTAAATGGGTAAAAGACGGAGAAGAATCACCATGGTTTAATAACGAAATTCTGGAGATGCTGAGGAGGCAGGAGCTATTGCACTCTCGGTTCCAAAAAAGAACGCACAGATGACGAAAATCAAAGTTCAGTAGCGATTCGTGCATCTGTGGAAATGTTTATGCGCAAACGAAACAACAACTATCAACATCACACCTTAGCAAAAAATCTGGAAGAGAACACGAGAAAATTTTACCTACGTAAAACTGTTGAGCAGGTCTAAAACTTCCATTCTATCCCCTGTTGACCAGTCTTGTGTGGGAGCTCAAGATTGCATAATGAAAGCAGAAGTTTTAAATTTCGCGATCAAGAATTCGTCATCGCAGGAGAACCGCACTAACACACCGCCATTAGACCATCGGACAGATTCCTGCGTGTACGACAAAGTAATAATCGCCCCTGGCGTAGAGAAAAACTGAAATATTTGAAAGAAAAGAAGTCACAGTTCGGTTTTACAAGGAGTAACCTACGGCATTGCCCTTACCTAACTTGCATTTTTCGCAAATTTCTCGCCCAGCGCAAAGTACCAAGCGACTGGGAAAAAGTGCAGGTGAGTTCTGTATAGAAGCGTAAAAGATCGGACCCTGCAAACTCACAGATAAATATACCTAACTTCAGTTTGCTGCAGAATCTTTGAACTTATTCTCAGTTCGAACATAAAAAAATTTCTTGGGACCCGGAAGCTTTTGTACCCGAATCAGAGCGGTTTTATGTAGCAACGTCTGTGCGAGACTCAGCTTGCCCTTTTCTCACGTGGTATCCTGTGAACTATGGATGAAGGACAACAGGTACGTTCTACGTTCCTAGATATCCGGACAACATTTGACACGGTGCCTAATTCCAGGCTGGTAACGGAGATACCAGGAAATGGGATAAGTTCACAGATATGTGAGTGGGTCGAATACTTCTTAAGTAATGGAATCCAGTGTGTTGTTCTCGATGTTGAGTGTTCATAACAGGCAAAGGTACCGTCAGGAGTGCTCCACGGAAGTATAGCAGGACGCCGCCATTCTCTGTATACGTAAATGATTTGGCCGACAGGGTGGGCAGAAAATTTTCGGTTGTTTGCTGATGATGCCATGTTGTACGGTTGGCGAAGTTCAATTACCCTCAGATGATAGAAGATGATTTAGACAAAATTTCTAGTTAACGTGCTCGATGACAGCTGGCTCGACATGTGGGAAAATGTAAGTTAACGCGGATAAATAGGAAAAAGGATCATTTATCTCGGCGTAACGATGCAAAGCGATATGGTGTACAACGAACATGTGAGAACAGTGGTAGGGTGGGCGAATGACCGACTTCGATTTGTTGGGACAGTTTTAGTAAAGTGTGGGTTCATCTTTATAGGACGCTGGTGCCACCTATCTTGAATATTGCTCGAGTTTTTGGGATCCGTTCTGGGTCGGATTGAAGGAGGTCATCGAAACAATTCACACGTGGGCTGTTAGATTTTTTAATGATGGTTCGGACGACACGTACGTATTAAGGAGATGAATTCCTGGAGGACAGGCGGAGTCACTTAGAGAACTAGCATGTGATACCGACTGCCGACAGATTTTAGTGGCGCCAACATACATTGCTCGTATGGGTCACGAGGATAAGATTACGGGAAATTACAGCTGATAAGGAGGCATAGGCCAATAGATGGTCGTTTTCCCTCTCTCTGTTTGCGAATGCAACAGTATAGGAAGAGACTAGTAGTAGTACAGGGTACACGCAGCCTCGAACCGTACAGTGGCTTGCGGAGTGTATGTAGAGGTAGACGAAGAAGTACTGGAAGGAGATATTTAGAAAATTTCTGCAAAAATGTGGTCATAAAAATTACAGGTTAATGAAATATAGATCTTGTCACGGTCATGGTTCACCGTTACTGAAGTATTCATTACATAAAAACGTCATTCTTGCTCTCAGTACAGTAGAGAATTTGAGAACACCTAACTACTAGCGCAGCTTTTTATTTCATCGGATCAAGGAAATTACAGTAGTACTAAAGTCGTTGACATAATAGTTACGCTATGGCCAGATGGTAAATAAGATGTATTGAATATGTGATTGATTTTACTATCATACGTGGCCTATATGTGTCTTTCGAACCATATATTACACTAGTAGTACAGGGGGCGGTATGGGACAAACCCCTAACTTTTGCCAAAAAGTGGCGGCCGATTAAACCCGGCACCCACTGTTTTGGCGGCCAATTTTTTGCGTCCGATTATCAGCAAAGACTTTTTGGCTGCCACTTTTTTGCGGCCACTTTTTGGCAGCCACTTTCTCTGCAACATCTTTTAGGCAATCGCTTTCCTTTCGGCATCTTTTTGGTTTTTGGTGGCAACTTTTTTGCAAAATGTTGTCGGCTTTTTGGTAGAAGACCCTATAGATGGCCATGATGTAGTTACAGAAATATATCTAGAAAAGCAATTAAATAATCTTTCTACCAAGCCTGAATACACAAGTATTCTCGCACTATTTAATAAATATATGAGCAAAACTTATCTCAGCGAATCCTACAGCAATAATTTTCAGCGATTATGTGAGTAAAGAGGTAAATAACATGAAAACAAAGGTTAATCACTTGTTGGGCAGGACTGATGTGCTAGAGAGGAAGATGAGAGACTAATTTGATTTGGTGAAATAAATGAATGACGAGAAACATATTTGGAGCTTAAGGTGCAAAAGATGTACAACTACATTTCACCCTCAGACAGTCACCACAAAAATTGGTCGACCCAGAATTGAGGGCAGTTATGCAGAATGTAAGAGTAAGATGAGATTCTTTGTAAAAAAAGGTGAAGTGGTCGACCGTAAACATTCCTGAAGAAATTGTGAACGAACTTAACAAACAGGTGAGAAAGAACTTCCCAAGGAAAGCTGTCATAGTTTTTGGTAAAGACGATTTGTAGCAAGATGACTTGAAAACCAATGAAAATATGGAGTATTTTTTGACTGTGATAGACATGTTCTCAAAATTTGCTTGGACTATTCCTGTTAAAGACAAATCTGGTGATAACGTAAGAAGCGCCTTCTAACAATACTGGCAGAAAGGAAGCCGAATAATATGCAGACAGATGACGGGAAAGAATTCTACAACAAACATATCAGAGAACTGATGAAACTTGAAAGTGTAAATCGCTACTCCTGTTTTCAGAGATAAAGGTGTCAGTCGTCGACGGTTTAACAGAACACTCAAGGAAAAAATACGGGAACAGTTTGCACTTCAAGGAAACTACAGGCGGTTCGACCTACTGCCGAAGTTGAAACACAATTACAACAACAGTGTGCGTAAAGGAACAGACATGAGCTCTGTAGATGTAACTGTTTTGCTACTGAAAAAAAAAACGCTTGAACGTTTTAATTTCATTTCTGTATTTGCCTGAATTAGCTTTCCGAGTCTTATCGATAGTTACAAAGCCAAAATCCTCGTTACAAGATTTACTGCCAATTTCTCTGAGTCGTTCCATCTCAAATCTCCACTCAAAAATTCGTCGCAGATGTCTGTCACCTTGTCTAAAAATGTTCAGAATATTAAGGTTAACTCTCACCAAGTGGTGGGAATTTTTAGTATGTTTTGTGCTACACAGAAGCAGTCAATGTACTTACGTCGCCCACTGGTAATATATTCCCTGACTATGTATTGATTTTCAAGAATGAAGTCATCAAAAACAACGGAGCTGTCTTCACATTCATCTAACGGAATGATTTCATCAGTGTTGCTGATAAAAGTAGCAATTTTTTCTTTGTGTTTATCTTCCATTTTTTCGCATGCTTTTATAAATTCTTGATATTTCGGCTGATCTAAGCTTCTAGAGTAAACATACATGTGGTCAATTTTTTTTCCACTTCAACCATTCTGGCACTGACATATAACTGTCAATCATTAACATTGTTTACCCACAGCCACTAGGTCCTATTATTGCACAACGAATGAAATTAGGTAGAAGTTCTCCGTTTTTATTTTTGTTTCTTTCTACGAATCCGATTTTTGGATCCCAATAAGTTGTCATTTATTATTCTAATAAATACACAGAACTTTTGAACTCAGTGGTAAGTCTCCCACTTTAGAAAAAAGGCTAAATGTACTATTTCGAAGTGCGTTAGAAAAAGTGGGGCTGGCTGGTTTTTACTCGACATTTTTAACTCCAAACGTTACATGTGAAAACACCAAACTGCACTTTCAGGAAGATGGTATCATTAACACGTAGACTATTCCCACAGCACAGTACAGTCTAGATAATTTATAGAAATATATACATAGTCAACAACCATTTAATGTTGATAATTTAAAGTGAAGCCAAATAGTACGCTCAAAACAGTCGAAAATCAGAGCACACTCCATAAACTGTGTTTAGATAGAGAACACAGTATGGGTCGTTGCGGGGATTTTCGGAGAACCAAATTGTGGAGCCCGCAATAAACGCTGTTGCGGAACAGCTGCCAAAACTTATCCCCTTCGATAAAATTAAAGTCCACTTTAATTTAGCAGATGTTATGTTTGTACAGGACCCTGACCATTTTCATAGGGAAACGAACGTTATCGATTCATTTAAACCAAAGTTGTTGGAATTAGCGGGTCATTGGCAGTTTGGCAGTCCGATCACATACGAACCAAGCTATCAGCTGTTTTTCCCAGTTCACGATAAAGTTCAAAATCCGCAGGTCACTATAACGGATGAAAACGATTCTGCGATAGATTTCGGTGGTGCCAATGTAACTGTGCTTCTATAAATTGTGAAATAAAAAAATTTCCTGTGTAATAAAGATGAACAAAATAGAAAGTTACCAGTGGCAGTCTTTTCCAGTAAATGAGAGTACTAAAAATAATTTGATCTTGCCAAACAAGGATGTAGAAATAGACGTCAAAGTGACATTAACGCTTACTTCTACATGACATTTAATGCGACACATGAAGACGGCTCAGATTACACAGCCTATTAAGGCAAATCGAATGTAAAATTAGTTGACAATTTTCCAAGTGAACTACGAAGTGTAATAATTGTCTAGAAAAGAGGGCACACAACCTACAGGTTAGAATATCCAGGCATTTCGTCAACAGCTTTGTATCACCTAATGTCTTCTCTGGACGATGACACAAGATTCGAGGGAAGTTTAATTAACAATGGGAAGCTGCAAAGAAAAGAGATTAAGGTGTTATACCCACTAAAAATTTTGGATGGGTTTTTTTAAAAGATTGTAGAGAAATAATGTGGGAAGGAGATTTAACGATAACTTTTGTAGGAAGTCCACATGCTGGCGATGCGTTGTATAGATGGTTTTCAAAAAAGTATGATGGCACCGTCATTCCGGATTTTCGACAGTTACGAATATGGAAAGTCGAGTGCCTATGGTCAAGTCCGAACCAAACTATGAAATGGAGTTGAGAGAATAGATGCTTAAGCAACCTGAGATACTAATTTCATTTTTTGGCCTTCAAACGAAGGAAATAGTGGGAATCAGTGGCAAAAGAAATTTGTAACTGGATATAACAAATTACTATAATAATTCTAGGGAATTTGACATGCCGTATTTTGTGGTTGTGGTGTTTCAGACCAACTGGGAAGTATATCAAGATGCAAAATCGTCGTTGCATGATCATGTTAAGCTGCAAAATACACTCCTGGAAATGGAAAAAAGAACACATTGACACCGGTGTGTCAGACCCACCATACTTGCTCTGGACACTGCGAGAGGGCTGTACAAGCAATGATCACACGCACGGCACGGCGGACACACCAGGAACCGCGGTGTTGGCCGTCGAATGGCGCTAGCTGCGCAGCATTTGTGCACCGCCGCCGTCAGTGTCAGCCAGTTTGCCGTGGCATACGGAGCTCCATCGCAGTCTTTAACACTGGTAGCATGCCTCGACAGCGTGGACGTGAACCGTATGTGCAGTTGACGGACTTTGAGCGAGGGCGTATAGTGGACATGCGGGAGGCCGGGTGGACGTACCGCCGATTTGCTCAACACGTGGGGCGTGAGGTCTCCACAGTACATCGATGTTGTCGCCAGTGGTCGGCGGAAGGTGCACGTGCCCGTCGACCTGGGACCGGATCGCAGCGACCCACGGATGCACGCCAAGACCGTAGGATCCTACGCAGTGCCGTAGGGGACCGCACCGCCACTTCCCAGCAAATTAGGGACACTGTTGCTCCTGGGGTATCGGCGAGGACCATTCGCAACCGTCTCCATGAAGCTGGGCTACGGTCCCGCACACCGTTAGGCCGTCTTCCGCTCACGCCCCAACATCGTGCAGCCCGCCTCCAGTGGTGTCGCGACAGGTGTGAATGGAGAGACGAATGGAGACGTGTCGTCTTCAGCGATGAGAGTCGCTTCTGCGTTGGTTCCAATGATGGTCGTATGCGTGTTTGGCGCCGTGCAGGTGAGCGCCACAATCAGGACTGCATACGACCAAGCACACAGGGCCAACACCCGGCATCATGGTGTGGGGAGCGATCTCCTCCACTGGCCGTGCACCACTGGTGATCGTCGAGGGGACACTGAATAGTGCACGGTTCATCCAAACCGTCATCGAACCCATCGTTCTACCATTCCTAGACCGGCAAGGGAACTTGCTGTTCCAACAGGACAATGCACGTCCGCATGTATCCCGTGCCACCCAACGTGCTCTAGAAGGTGTAAGTCAACCACCCTGGCCAGCAAGATTTCCTTATCTGTCCCCCATTGAGCATGTTTGGGACTGGATGAAGCGTCGTCTCACGCGGTCTGCACGTCCAGCACGACCGCTGGTCCAACTGAGGCGCCAGGTGGAAATGGCATGGCAAGCCGTTCCACAGGACTACATCCTGCATCTCTACGGTCGTCTCCATGGGAGAATAGCAGCCTGCATTGCTGCGAAAGGTGGATATACACTGTACTAGTGCCGACATTGTGCATGCTCTGTTGCCTGTGTCTATGTGCCTGTGGTTCTGTCAGTGTGATCATGTGATGTATCTGACCCCAGGAATGTGTCAATAAAGTTTCCCCTTCCTGGGACAATGAATTCACGGTGTTCTTATTTCAATTTCCCGGAGTGTATTTATCTCAAGAACGTCGAAACGAGGTACTTCGAGAAGAACTCTGGAACATTAATCCTCCGGGCAGTTTTTTGAAGGCATACCGTAAGTTCGCAGATTTCAAGGCAATAACTTAATCGAGTAATGGCGCTAAAATTAGTGCATCGCTTTCATTAACTCATAATCAATTTGTGTTATCAATATGAGGAGGCGAAAGAATGTTTTCACTGCTCAAGAAACAGCCATGAAACTCTCAGTGGCTTCTAATGCTCCTATTCCTAATGGCATTTTGGCGTACATCATTATATATTCAAAAGAAATTTGACTTATTATTTAAGCACGGGATAATTACTGAGAAATTTTAACCATATTTTTAATGGATCTTGATTCATTAAAAATTTGCTGAATATTTTCCATCATAACTGTTTTGCACATTCGACAATTTAGCATTGCTAACAGCCGGTCAACGCATTCTTTATGGAAAAGGTCTTAGCATTTTGTCTGCATAAATTGATCATTTCTGTTTGTTAAGCATATAGAACAGGTATTTTCATGTTGTCCGGTCAGTATTTCATATGGGCATAATACCTTTTGTTTGAACGATTCAGATAGATGTTGAAATTTAAAAATTATTTCCCAGTTTACTTTATGCCGAAATTCCATGAAAAATCTTCAGACAGTTTTTGACAGAGTGATATTCCATTCCAGAATAATCTACCTTTGAATTCTCGTATCAAATCTTCAGACAATTTTTGATGCAATAACATAAAACCCAGCCTGTCTTGAAACGCTCGCATAATATTTCTAGTTCCTGGCTACAGTAGGGCGAGTGGCGTTGAGCTCCAGTGCCAATACCCGCATTGTCATCCGTAGATTGTTAACTATCATGACATTAACCCATTCCACGTCCGGAACCGTAGGCCGTCCACGTTGAGGTTTGTCTCTTAGCGTGTAATTCCCAGCTGAAACTTCACTAAACAACTTTTGACATGCTGTAGCTGTTACTGCATCGTCCCCATGTACAGCACAAATGTTCTGCATTGTAAGGCGCTTTCCCCTTACTACAGTAAAACAGCGGAAGATGTCGGATACGTTCATTATTACTTCTCATAGCTTGTAAACACACGTCCATGGTGTTTCACCCAGCGCCAGCACAATGACACACTGACACATGCAATAGCGGGTCATATTGTCTACCTCTACGTCGTATTGGCGGTTAGTCAGCTGCGGTAATCTTGAGGGCAGCGCTTGCAGGCGCTGGTGATGGAACGCGCAAGACGAACGAACCTAAGAGAGAATTCAATATATCAGAGTCTCTACCTGTAACTCTTAACTTTTCGAGTTAAACCTTTGGCATAAGATTATAACCTTTAATGAATAGATTATGAAAGCATTTTAAATTTTTCAATTCGGTCAATGGTTGAATGAAGTGTTTGTTGACTCTGGGAGGCGTTATATAGGCAAACTGCAAATGTTCCCGTGTATCATAATCAACGAAGAACAAAATTAGTAGAATGAGGGAAAAATTTGTAGAGCCGCAAATTTTTCTATAATGACTGGAGAGAGTTCCTTGAACGACGTACTAAAAATCCTGATCAGCTTTGTGCGAACATGTTGGTGGAGAGCCGTTTAGAGGCTAATTTCTCACGTTTTCCTTGAATAATTCTAAAACAGTGCTTTCTAGCGAAACTATTTCCCACATTGTGCACCAACCATATTCCGTCATTAACGGGCAAAGTTAGAAAGAGGACAGACGCAACGCCAGCTGCAAGTGAGTGCGGGTGTTTTGCCTTATGGAATATTACACAGTTGCAACACAGTTATTACGTTGTGAGGCTGACCAGACTGGTACTGTGTGGAAATAACTAACGCAGCAGGACTCAACCAGGGAGGTGTCACAAGCCTGTCTACATCAGTGGCCACCGAAGTGTTTGTTTCAGATACCAAAAGTAGTAGAGCAGGCCAAACACGTGCAGCGTGGAAGGGTAAATATACCCCAGCCATTTGTACGAAAAGCACCTTTGTCAATACCACATCTCTATCACCATGGGGGTTGTGTCGCCTGGACGCCGTATGGGATAGTGATGAAGGACCTGAAACACCCCCGTTATATCCTTTATGGGGTTTTGTGTGATATACCGAAGCCGGCAAACAGTTAATTATTATGAATATATCTGCTGTGGTTTCTGGGGTATTTCAATAGTGTGCGGCTGTTCTGAGACGGAATAGTTAATGATTGAAAGTTTTCTATTATCAAAGACCACCAAGTTTGCGACATATAAACTGATATGTATTTTCTATTAACACACAAATACCGAGGAAGTTGCTACCTTCGCCTTACACGTTTAATTACAGTTATATCTTTTATTGGTTGCTGATTTTAAGTACTTCGTCATACGTTATGGTGATGGTTAACATTCACAACAGTTCTCACTGGAATCCATGGTTGTTGCTGGCCGACGCGGTTGACGCGAAACACATAATTTGGCACTTGTCACTTATGGTTTTATATCACTCGCGAATCGGTACTGATGACGGTCAACCCCACGACGATAAGGGGACGAGACCATTTGACACACTCCGGTGAATTTCCAGTTTACTCCTCACTCTGTACATCCGCCGTTGACACTGCACTCAGCATGAACGCCATTGCCGGCCGCGGTGGCCAAACGGCTCTAGGCGTTTCAGTCCGGAACCGCGCGACTGCTACGGTCGCAGATTCAAATCCTGCCTCTGGCATGAGCGTGTGTGATGTCCTTAGATTCTACATCTACATCTACATCCATACTCCGCAAGCCACCTGACGGTGTGTGGCGGAGGGTACCTTGAGTACCTCTATCGGTTCTCCCTTCTATTCCAGTCTCGTATTGTTCGTGGAAACAAGGATTGTCGGTATGCCTCTGTGTGGGCTCTAACCTCTCTGACTTTATCCTCATGGTCTCTTCGCGAGATATACGTAGGAGAGAGCAATATACTGCTTGATTCTTCGGTGAAGGTATGTTCCCGAAACCTTAACAAAAGCCCGTACCGAGCTACTGAGCGTCTCTCCTGCAGAGTCTTCCACTGGAGTTTATCTATCATCTCCATAACGCTTTCGCGATTACTAAATGATCCTGTAACGAAGCGCGCTGCTCTCCGTTGGATCTTCTCTATATCTTCTATCAACCCTATCTGGTACGGATCCCACACTTCTGAGCAGTATTCAAGCAGTTTTCGGATTGCATTTCCTTAGGATTCTTCCAATGAATCTCAGTCTGGCATCTGCTTTACCGACGATCAACATTATATGATCAGTCCATTTTAAATCACTCCTAATGCGTACTCCCAGATAATTTATGGTATTAACTGCTTCCAGTTGCTGACATGCTATTTTGTAGCTAAATGATAAAGGATCTATATATCTGTGTATTCGCAGCACATTACACTTGTCTACATTGAGATTCAATTGCCATTTCCTGCACCATGCGTCAATACGCTGCAGATCCTCCTGCACTTCCGTACAATTTTCCATTGTTACAACCTCTCGATACACCACAGCATCATCTGCAAAAAGCCTCAGTGAACTTCCGATGTCATCCACCACGTCATTTATGTATATTGTGAATAGCAACGATCCTATGACACTCCCCTGCGGCACACCTGAAATCACTCTTACTTCGGAAGACTTCTCTCCATTGAGAATGACATGCTGTGTTCTGCTATCTAGGAACTCCTCAATCCAATCACACAATTGGTCTGATAGTCCATATGCTCTTACTTTGTTCATTAAACGACTGTGGGGAACTGTATTGAACGCCTTGCGGAAGTCAAGAAACACGGCATCTACCTGTGAACCCGTGTCTATGGCCCTCTCGTGGACGAATAGCGCGAGCTGGGTTTCACATGACCGTCTTTTTCGAAACCCATGCTGATTCCTACAGAGTAGATTTCTAGTCTCCAGAAAAGTAATTATACTCGAACACAATACGTGTTCCAAAATTCTACAACTGATCCACGTCAGAGATATAGGTCTATAGTCCTGCACATCTGTTCGACGTCCCTTCTTGAAAACGGGGATGACCTGTGCCCTTTTCCAATCCTTTGGAACGCTACGCTCTTCTAGAGTTACGTTGAAGTAGTTCTAAGTTCTAGGGGACTGATGAACTCAGATGTTAAGTCCCATAGGTCTCAGAGGCATTTTTCTCGACCGCCATTTTCTATTTTGGCCCATCTTCCCAGTACTGCTTTCACCCGACACTAATCTCGCTGCCTCCTTCAGCGCTCGACAATCGACTCCTCTCTGCTATAGATCCGGGTGTCGCACACTAATATCCATGTTCGTGGGATCACGGATCCCTTACAGACCACAGTTACCAACTGCGCTGGGCAGCCCACCCTGAAGCTACAGAGGGCTACTGCCGGCCGAGGTTGGCAGCTGAACCACCAGCACGTGAGCCATGCATTGCCGCCTGCCACACCATCTTTCGACTCCACGAGGAGTCGATCTGGGGATAGAGCTGCCATCTGCATTAGGGGCTGCTGCGCCTGAAGGGATGCTGCGGGCAGAGAAGGCGCGTCACGAAGGCGATGATCAGCCAACACCTCACTCAGTCAGCAACCCTGGGCAACAAAAACACCGAGGCAGCAGAGTTCCTCAGTCAGGTCACAAGCGTCCTGTGCTGAGCTGTAGCAAAATGCATTAATAAGGAGATTTTAGTATTTGCAGACTGTTTCGTTGGCGCTGGCACGCGCCCGTTCTGCATACCCATACACCTATATCTGTGATGTGACGTGGTCAGCCAAGAGATTTCATTGTTTATTGTGGAGAGCGTATTTTTCATGGGAAGAAATCTTGACTACCATGCTACGTGGATTGTTGGGTCTTTCAGCACCGTGGGCAGAGTCAGCAATAATATTATGTTTCTTATGCAACCATTGTTGGGACATGGCTACACAGAGCCATGAGTTTAAGGGGTTAATGATAAGACATAAGAATTAAGTTGATATATTTTTTTCTATTGTATTTATAATTCGCTGATGTGCCCAAATGAGCAGCGATAATGGCAAATACGGAAGCGTCAGGGATGTAAGGAGTGTCAGAGCCAGAGACAGCACATACATTCTACGAAAGCCCAAATTGCATGCCAAAAGTCGTAGGACACGCCAGTAACATTCTGTGTGGAAGAGTCTATATCACCAAGCCATTTGTACTAAAATCACTTCTGTCGGTACCAAACATATACAAAGTGAGTCACCTAACGTTACCGCTGGATATATTTCGTAAACCACATCAAATACTGACGAACCGATTCCACAGACCGAACGTGAGGAGAGGGGCTAGTGTAATTGTTTAGTACAAACCATAAAAAAATGCACGGAAGTATGTTTTTTAACACAAACCTACGTTTTTTTAAATGGAACCACGTTAGTTTTGATAGCACATCTGAACAAATAAATAAATACGTAATCAGTGCCGTTTGTTGCATTGTAAAGTGTTAATTACATCTGGAGATATTGTAACCTAAAGTTGACGCTTCAGTACCACTCCTCCGCTGTTTGATCGTGTGTATCGGAGACCACCGAATTACGTAGGGATCCAAAGGGAACGGTGATGGACCTTAGGTACAGAAGAGACTGGAACAGCACATTACGTCCACATACTAACACCTTTTTATTGTTATTTTTCACTGACACGCATGTACATAACCATAGGACGTGGAGGACGCATAAATTGGCCAGCCTGTTCTCCTGATCTTACACCTCTGGACTTCTTTCTGTTGGGTACGTTAAAGGAGAATGTGTACCGTGATGTGCCTCCAACCCCAGAGGATATGAAACAACGTGTTGTGGCAGCCTGCGGTGACATTACACCAGATGTACTGCGGCGTGTACGACATTCATTACGCCAGAGACTGCAATTGTGTGCAGCAAATGATGGCCACCACATTGAACATCTATTGGCCTGACATGTCGGGACACACTCTATTCCACTCCGTAATTGAAAACGGAAACCACGTGTGTACGTGTACCTCACCCCTCATGGTAATGTACATGTGCGTCAGCGAAAAAGACCAATAAAAAGGTGTTAGCATGTGACGCAATTTGCTGTTCCAGTCTCTTCTGTACCTAAGGTCCATCACCGTTCCCTTTGGATCCCTACGTAATTCGCTGCTCTTCGATACACACGATCGAACAGCGGAGCAGTGCTACTCAAGCTACAACTTTAGGTTACAATATCTACGGATGTAATTAACATCTTACAATGCAACAAACGGCACTGATTACGTATTTGTTTATATGTTCAGATGTACTAACAAAACTAACGTGGTTCCATTTAAAAAAACGTAGGTTTGTGTTAAAAAACATACTTCCGTGCATTTTTTTATGGTTTGTATTAACCAATTACACTAGCCCCTCTCCTCACGTTCGGTCTGTGGAATCGATTCGTCAGTACTTGATGTGGTTTACGAAATATATGCAGCGGTAATGTTAGATGACTCACCCTGTATATAGTTTGTGTCTCCTGGACATGATATTGGATACCGAACGAGTACCGTAGTTCTAGTCCTCGCCGAGGCCAGCCCGCCCTGAGGCTATTTGGTGCTGGACCTGCAGCTACAGCGGGCCAACGCCGATGCAAGGTATGTGCAGCGGCTACCAGCGTGAGGGAACTGGGTCACTGCTCTCTACATCATCGGTCAGCCGCATTCGGCACTGTTGGGAAGTGAGGTGAGGATCACTCTGCAGTCACCAGAATGGGGGGCTGCTGAGTTCGAAGAAGTGCTGCTGGTGGAAAAGATTGCTTCTTGAAGGCCGCGACCAGATGAGGCAGCATTCTGTCAACAGTCCTGGACGTCAGCAACACCTGAGGAAGCGGAATTCATCCATTTTCCTGTACTGGGTTCTGGCAGGAGCATCAATCAAGATCACTACGTACTTGCACACTGTTTCTCTGGAGTAGCCTGGCGTCCATCCCACACACTCAGCTCCTGATGCCTACAGTTAGTACAAAACTAAACTATATTACATTTTCAACATAAATGGTCCCATTAAATTTATTTCAGTTGGACTATTAATTCCTGCATTGCGGTGGATGGAAAAACTGGCACACTGTTGTCATTTATATTTTTAAATGAATTGGGTTAAAACACAAATGTTATATGTCTGTAGCACACGTGAACACAGTAGAACTATACTAATTAATAAATTCTATTCGAGGGGGTGTACCAAGGTAGAAGGGGAGGTTGGAGAGTAAACTTCTGAGGGAGGGATGGTCGCTGGACTGAGGTCAAATAATTCCCTCACAGGTAAGTCTGCAAAACTGAAAGGGAGCGGGCTTGTCCCGACCATGTGTACCCCACTACGTCACAAGAAGGAACTATTAAGTGTTTCACTAAGCTACACCGACCTTCCTGCAGCACACCTTATAAATCGTGGGCGATGCATGGCGCAGTCATACCCAAGGAACACTTATTTTCCACAAGGTGCGTTAATACTGGCCGTATAAGGACAGATCTTCGTTAATACCTGCACACTGTCGTCACTGCTAAAGGGGGGATAAATTCCTAGTGACCGTTTACGACAGTTGTAGCGTTCATGCAGGAAATGGGGCTTCCCCACCATGTTTACAGACTGTATCTCCGCAGAATTTCCCATCGTGTTCTCTTAGCAGATGGAACTAATTCAGTGAGCGCTTGTTTATATTTCCCTCTGTCCGCCCCAATAGGCCGTAGGAGGCCCAGTGGTTCCGATCGATCACAGTGCCATCCTCAACCAACAGGCGTAGCTGGATGCGGATATGGAAGAACATGTTGTCAGCCTACTGCTCGCCCAGTCATTGCCAGTGTTAGTGGCCGGGACGGCTGCTCCTCAGTCATTTAGCATCTGAATTGGCCTCCAAGGACTGAAGGACTGAGTGCTTCTCGCTTGCCAACCTTGCCGACAGCGACAGGCAAATCAGAATGATCACCCATCCAAGTGTTAGCCGAGCCCAACAGCGTTAACATCGCCAGTCTGACGGGAACTGGTGTTACCACTGCAGCAATGTCGTTGCCTACTTGTTTAAGTAGTGGAGTTACCATTAGTTCATTAAGTGAGTCCTTATTGGCAAATTTTAAGTAAGGTCTTGTTGTTGTTGTGGTCTTCAGTCCTGAGACTGGTTTGATGCAGCTCTCCATGCTGCTCTATCCTGTGCAAGCTTCTTCATCTCCCAGTACCTACTGCAACCTACATCCTTCTGAATCTGCTTAGTGTATTGATCTCTTGGTCTCCCTCTACGATTTTTACCCTCCACGCTGCCCTCCAACGCTAAATTTGTGATCCCTTGATGCCTCAAAACATGTCCTACCAACCGATTCCTTCTTCTAGTCAAGTTGTGCCACAAACTTCTCTTCTCCCCAAACCTATTCAATACCTCCTCATTAGTTACGTGATCTACCCACCTTATCTTCAGCATTCTTCTGTAGCACCAGATTTCGAAAGCTTCTATTCTCTTCTTGTCGAAACTAGTTATCGTTCATGTTTCACTTCCATACATGGCTACACAACATACAAATACTTTCAGAAACGACTTCCTGACACTTAAATCTATACTCGATGTTAACAAATTTCTCTTCTTCAAAACGATTTCCTTGCCATTGCCAGTCTACATTTTATATCCTCTCTACTTCGACAATCATCAGTTATTTTACTCCCTAAATAGCAAAACTCCTTTACTACTTTAAGTGACTCATTTTCTAATCTAATCCCCTCAGCATCACCCGATTTAATATGACTACATTCCATTATCCTCGTTTTGCTTTTGTTGATGTTCATCTTATATCCTCCTTTCAAGACACTGTCCATTCCGTGCAACTGCTCTTCCAAGTCCTTTGCTGTCTCTGACAGAATTACAATGTCATCGGCAAACCTCAAAGTTTTTACTTCTTCTCCATGAATTTTAATACCTACTCCGAATTTTTCTTTTGTTTCCTTTACTGCTTGCTCAATATACAGATTGAATAACATTGGGGGAGGCTACAACCTTGTCTCACTCCTTTCCCAACCACTGCTTCCCTTTCATGCCCATCGACTCTTATAACTGCCATCTGGATTCTGTACAAATTGTAAATAGCTTTTCGCTCCCTGTATTTTACCCCTGCCACCTTCAGAATTTGAAAGAGAGTATTCCAGTTAACGTTGTCAAAAGCTTTCTCTAAGTCTACAAATGCTAGAACCGTAGGTTTGCCTTTTCTTAATCTTTCTTCTAAGATAAGTCGTAAGGTTAGTATTGCCTCACGTGTTCCAACATTTCTACGGAATCCAAACTGGTCCCCCCCGAGGTCCGCTTCTACCAGTTTTTCCATTCGTCTGTAAAGAATTCGCGTTAGTATTTCGCAGCTGTGACTTATTAAGCTGATGACTGAGAAGTATTTAACTTGTAGGTGTTAGTGGGAAATGGATCGGATGGACAAATGACATAGCTTGCTGCTGTCTATTGTATCTAGCCATGTAACCATCTTAAAATCGCTTGGTGGAGAATTAATAATTGACCAGGAAGTTAATGCACTTGTCTCACAATTCGTTGAATTACTGCATAAATCTCTTCCATTCAGGTGTTACTGACACTTGTAAAGTTGGCAGCACTGACTGAAGACACTTACCACCTACGGTCGCTGGTTCGAATCCTGCCTCGGGCATGGATGTGTGTGGGCTCCTTAGGTTACGTAGGTTTAAGTAGTGCTAAGTCTAGGGGACTGATGACCTCAGATGTTAAGTTCGATAGTGCTTAGAGCCATTTGAACCATTTTTGACACTTACCACGCACCCAAAGTGTACCTTGCAAGGTTGCGAATACGTCTGATGATAATTTGACTGATAACGTTTAAGTCTGGAACAGTAATCTGCTGTAATGTGTTGACTGACTTACGTTGATGTACCTGAAGATCCGTAACACATAGGTGACCTACTAATGTCACAGAGGGAGCCAATATAAGTCTCTGAATCACTTGAGATATTGGGACGGCCGAGGCTGGGATGAAGCATTTGATACCCCTCGTGATGTGAAAAGTAATCCATCCACCTGTAGCGGGGACAATGAAATGGACGTTGTAGAATACATGTTGGTAGTATGTGATACTTGCTGCACGCTCTTCAGTGAGGTTGAAAGTTGATAGCCCCAGCTGTTGAGCTGCTTTTACACAAGAGCTCACTTAACAACTGCTGCTCATAAACAAATGGAAATAACACTATTACGTAAACGCGAGCTCAGTGCAGTTATTTTATCTAGTACATAAGATGACAGGATAGGAGATGCTTGGTACATATGATGTGTCTGTAAGCTGAAGAACGCCAAAGTTATCGTGCAGCACGATTAAGAATGACTTCAGCCGGCCGGGGTGGCCGAGCGGTTCTAGGCGCTACAGTCTGCAACCGCGCGACCGCTACGGTCGCAGGTTCGAATCCTGCCTCGGGCATGGATGTGTGTGCTGTCCTTAGGTTAGTTAGGTTTAAGTAGTTCTAAGTTGTAGGGGACTGATGACCTCAGAAATTAAGTCCCATAGTGCTCAGACCCATTTGAACCATTTTTTTAAAGAATGACTTTCCCCTCTAGCAATGTCGAACAGTGTGTTCAGTTTTATGTAGATTCTGTCCATATGCGTTTCTTGCGTTAATATAATTAGTAAATACGTATTACATTTTGTGTTAACACACTTTGCGGAAAATAAATACCTTCCAGGTATTTCGGTGCACTGCGTCGCCAGTGATATATAAGCCTTGCTGCAGAATGGTAGGTGTAGCTTTGTGAAACACACTGCAGTAGCTTCTTGTCACATTCTTGCACAGAAATAATGCGGAATCACCTGCTCACTCATCAGTTTTCAGACATATGAAGGAAGCAAGCGAATGGCCACAGGCTGGAGACCTGCCTTCGTTCACGCGTATGCCGTCAACCACCCCACCCTCCTTCTCCCTATTACACGCCCGGAACACAATTTATCTCTTAGGTCAGTTATGGTACGCGGAATTAATATTCGCTCTCAACGCACTTGAGTTGAAAATAAACAGCTTTATTTCATTAAAACATTTTCCATTATCTGCGGTTTTTCCATTCAATGCAACGTGAAATCTATTAGCCCTAGAGAATAAATGAATATAACTTTCTTTTGTAGAAATTTAATGTAGGTTAACTTTATTCTGGGAATTATTTTCGCCAGAAGGCGGGTTTTCGAGTTATTCAATAAAAACGTATAAAAGTGACTTTTGACATTCCCACCTCCTACACCCACGCTCACCCCTAACGGTTAGGAATTTTAGTGTGTT
This sequence comes from Schistocerca serialis cubense, assembly GCF_023864345.2. NCBI lineage: Eukaryota > Metazoa > Arthropoda > Insecta > Orthoptera > Acrididae > Schistocerca > Schistocerca serialis. The sequence continues at coordinate 734,690,183 of NC_064643.1, read as the reverse complement.
TTTCAGGGCCACCCTCCTAATACTGTACAAAAAATTGTGACAATAGGAAATTTTTACCATAATTTTTCTTCGTCGAGATAACTTGTGCCCTGGGTTAGCCTTTTAGTAATGTAGATCCCTTGCCATTAGTTATATATTCCGATACCACATATTTACCCGGTTCCGATAATCGATACATGAACGTATTGCTTCTATGGTCATTTCTAGTAATGGGCAGAATGTTGTATTTAGCAAGTTTCTATTCAAGATACAGTTCTGGCGTCAGGGTAGAGAAAACGTTTAAAATGTACGTTAATGGAACAGAACTGACATACTTTTCCCGTCAGGTCAGCCTAAATTATTCGAGAATGCTGGAAAAATCCCTAGGGAATGCAAGTTCCATTCAGCACAACTTATAGGTGTGAAAGTAGACTTTCATCTGTGGTAGCAATAAAACCTGGTGAAAGAACGTGAAGATTGACGATGTGGTTTGTGCGTTACCAAACAGTGCTTAAGAGAAGAAATTGCTAGAAATAAACAGTATTAACCACTTCATTATTATTTACACTGTTCTTTTGTTTCAGTTTAAAGGTTAAGAAGGTGGCAAACTTTGTAGACAGTATTTAATTATATACACTACTTGCCACTAAAATTGCTACACCACGAAGAAGACGTGCTACAGACGCCACATTTAACCGACAGGAAGAAGATGCTGTGATATGCAAATGATTAGCTTTTCAGAGCAATCTCACAAGGTTGGCGCCGGTGGCGACACCTTCAACGTGCTGACATGAGGAAAGTTTCCAACCGATTTCTCATACACGAACAGCCGTTGACCGGCGTTGCCTGGTGAAACGTAGTTTTGATGCCTCGTGTAACGAGGAGAAATGCGGACCATCACGTTTCCGACTTTGATAAAGGTCCGACTGTAGCCTACCGCGATTGCGGTTTATCGTATCGCGACATTGCTGCTCGCGTTGGTCGAGATCCAATGCCTGTCAGCAGAATATGGAATCGGTGGGTTCAGGAGGGTAATACGGAACGCCGTGCTGGATCCCAACGGCCTCGTATCACTAGCAGTAGAGATGACTGGCATCTTATCCGCATGACTGTGACGGATCGTACAGCCCCGTCTCGATCCCTGAGTCAACAGATGGGGACGTTTTTAAGACAACAACCATCTGCACGAACAGTTTGACGACGTTTGCAGCAGCATGGACTGTCAGCTAGGAGACCATGGCTGCGGTTACCCTTGACGCTGCATCACAGACAGGAATGCCAGCGATGGTGTACTCAACAACAATCCTGGGTGCAGGAATGGCAAAACGTCTCACTTTTTCGGATAAATCCAGGTTCTGTTTACAACATCATGATGGGCGCATCCGTGTTTGGCAACATCGCGATGAACGCACATTGGAAGCCGTATTCGTCATCGCCATACTAGCGTATCATCCGGCGTGATGGTATGGGGTGCCATTGGTTACACGTCTCAGTCACCTCTTGTTGGCATTGACGGCACTTTGAGTAGTGGACGTTACATTTCAGATGTGTTACGACGCGTGGCTGTACTCTTCATCCGATCCCTGCGAAACCCTACATTTCAGCAGGATAATGCACGACCGCATGTTGCAGGTCCTGTGCGGGCCTTTCTGGATTCAGAAAATGTTCGACTGCTGCCCTTGCCAGCACATTCTCCAGATCTCTCACCAATTGTACACGTCTGGTCAATGGTGGCCGAGTAACTGGCTCATCACAATACACCAGTCACTACTCTTAATGAACTGTGGTACCATGTTGAAGCTGCATGGGCAGCTGTACCTGTACACGCCATTCAAGCTCTGTTCTACTCAATGCCCAGGCGTATGAAGGCCTTTATTACTGCCAGAGGTGGTTGTTCTGGGTAATGATTTCTCACGATGTATGCACCCAAATTGCGTGAAAATGTAATCGCAATTCAGTTCCACTATAATATATTTGTCCAATGAATACCCGTTAATCATCTGAATTTCTTCTTGGTGTAGCAATTTTAATGGCCAGTAGTGTATGATCTATAATTGGGATTTTAGTTGGTGATCTCTGTTCTAACACATATCGCCAACTGTGAGGCAGAATGGCTTGACACATGATAGAATCTGATTGACGTTTGGTAGTCAGAGACAGTGTGATATTCATTACAGTAAAATGGTCGATATGTGGCACGATATTGCTATGCGTGATATTTCTCGCAACAGCTGGATACAGCGCGGCAGCGGAGCAGTTTGTACACAGATCGCGCGGATAATGGATGAAGCGAAGAGCGGCTCGGCTGGCGGTATCAAGGTGCGATGCGGGTAGCGTGGGCCAAGCCGACAGGCGCTGTGTCAACAGGTCGATGGCTAACTAGTCAGAGAGACGCGGGGGGCCGTGAATAATGGAGCCAGGTGAGGCACGCCAACTTTTACACAAGGGGAGGCAAGCGCATGCGATATTCATTACCGCCAGACTGCTGCAACAGCACGCACTTCACTCACTCAGCTGTGTCAGGTGCAGACACACCGCCACCGAATGTGGCGCTGGATATACAATCGTAGCTCTCTGCAAAAGATACACCCTGTGTAGAGTCACAAAATGTGTACTACAGCATTCTAATTTCTCCCGCTTCAATAACACATTATAAGGGAATAAATAAAATGCACAGAGCTGGCTAGAGATACGGAAACAACCGTTTAAAGCAAAAACAGAAGGATGGAAAGAAATTTAAAGTCAATTAGTGCGAGATGGATTTGGGAGAATACCTACGAGACTACGTCGCCAACATGGGGGTCATTTTGAAAGCCAACTATCTCGATACAACTCATTATTTACAAATGGAAAGTGGGTCTCATTACATATCAATGAGTTAGATGATTTCACGAGATAAACGATGGTGTGTTCCATTTTAGCATAGCTTTATTCAGTCTCGAGTTGCGTCACATTTTATGTAGATCATAGTCATAGGATCTAAATTTACAGCTACAGGTACACTGTGCTAACCACAGTGAAATGCATGGCAGAAGGTACATCCCATTCTACCACTTATTAGGGTTTTTTCCCCGCTCTGTTCACGTAAGCACCGGAAAAATAATTCTTTAAATTCTTACATGTGTTGTAAATAATAGATCAACTATCAGTCATTCTTTTGAGTATTCAGTGAACTGTGGATGAAGCCTGACCAACAGGTATTACATGCATTGATCAAAAATGATAGTGCATTGGGAATGGCTAGTTTCTAGATAAAATATAGATCTGTGAATAAAATTTAAAAAGGACGATTGATAGCTGAAATCTGTTATTTATAAGTCAATGCAGCAGTCGCTGAGTGCAACAGCCTCCTGAATTGAAGGCAACCTGACTTGCATGTGTGCTTTAATTAATCTAATTTTGTCCTCACGACCCCTACGGGTACGATGCGTTGGGACTGCAATATATTCCGTTTCCGTTTCGCTGGTTCCTGAAACTCTGTAAGAAGGCTTCCTGTCTATGTTCAGTAGACTGCCAGTTCAGTTTCTTCAGCTTCCCTGTGACCCTCTCCCACCGATAAACCGAACTTGCTGCCCTTCTCTGTCAGTAATCGCTATTAATCCTATTTGGTATGGATCTCATACATTCGAGTTTTATTCTAGGATGGATCACGCGAGTAATTTGTAACGAATGACCTCTGTAGATTCATCGAGTTTTCCCGTTGTTCTACCAATAAACGAAAGTCTAGAACCTGTTTTGTCCCACAATGAACCAATCTGTTCATTCCTTTTCGTATTCCTACAAAATGTTGCACACAGGTACGGGGTGTTCAAAAAGTCTCTCCGCAGTGCCGTATGACTGTTAGCCGCGCGTGCCATATGATTGTTTGCCGGCCTGGGTTACTTCCCTTCAAGTGGACTTTCCCAACACTCCACTGCTTCGTTTATATCAGTAAAAAAGAATTTTCAATAAATTAATAACTAGTCCATTTCGGTATATTCACTGCGGCACACAGCACGCGCGGCTAACAATCATACGGCACTGCGGAGAGACTTTTTGAACACCCCGTATTTGTATGAGTTCACCGATTCCAATAGTGAGCCCGCAGCTCGTGGTCGTGCGATAGCGTTCTCGCTTCCCGGCAAGGTCAGATATTTTCTCTGCCTCGTGATGACTGGGTGTTGTGTGCTGTCCTTAGGTTAGTTAGGTTTAAGTATTTCTAAGTTCTAGGGGACTGATGACCATAGATGTCAAGTCCAATAGTGCTCAGAGCCATTTCCAATAGTGACTCATTGATATTACAGTTACAGTTTCATACAATTTTCGTTTCGTGAAGTGTACAACTTTACTTTTCTGAACACTGACAACTTTCTTTAAACCTCTGTGCTTTGTGATCGACATGATGTCCAGGACCGTGAAAGCTTGCTGCAATCCGTTTCACGAATTCCATATGGACTTTAACAAACACAGGTATTGGAATGCAAACACAAACATAGAAATAAATGCTCTCAGCGGTGCGCGATGTTTCTGATTTTAGCCGCGTACAAAGTAGCCTTCCCATAGCCCCACAGATAGAGATCTAATGGACTTAAATCCCGAAAAATGGGCTGCCACTCCACTTGATGTCTAATACCAATCCAACTCTGGGGTAACTGGATATCCAGTTATGTACGGAGGTCTGACCAATGATGAAAGGAGGCACCACTGAGCGGAAAGAAATTACGAAGAGTCACGTCTTGCGACAGCAGAGACAGTAGCACATCTTTGACCACCGACTGAAGATAACATGCTCTAGTCAATGTGCAAATGTTCTGTTTTATTTAATGTATTTGGTTACTGTTATGTAAACTGCTGATCCTCACTTAGGATTCTTAGTTATTCTGTATGTAAAAGTTGTTGTGGTTCCCCTCGGAAACGGAACTGTGTAGAGCGCGCAAATTGCGGCTGGGCTATGTAGAAAAGGTGGAACTGATAGTCAGTCGGAGACGAGCTACGAGTCGGGGATGAGCTACAAAACTGTGCACTGCTATATAAAAGATGCATATTGTGCTGGTTCCGAGAGAGGATTTTTCTGCTATTTTCCAATGCCTCGGATGGATGGATAACTAGATGGAACTATTCTGCAATTTGTATCTATCATCGCCACCAAGAAGGGCCAGAGTCCAGCAATTCTGCCTGCGAATCCACCTACCAACATGCAGTTGCCACCACGTTGCGCAATCACTGTAACGTAATACTATAATGATGTACAGTGAAGGATCAGCTTACTGGACGTTTTAGTGTGCACAAATATAAGGTAATTTATACCTGAATGTATGTACCTACCTTAATTTTTTCCTTATCATAACACCTCTCAGGTTCCTTTCCGTTTGGACTAAAGTAATTACCGAGTGTCCCTACTGAAAGAACTTTTATGACCAATGTTATGCTAATTAATGCCTCTTGAACTTAGTAAAAAGAAAGTTAAAGTTAATGTGGCAAGAGAGTGAATTAAAGTAAATGTTGTTTGCTGAAAATAATTTTCCTATTAAAACTGCTTGTTAAAGTGCTGTTGCCAACTGCAAAATTAAAAGTTCTTAAGACTGAGGCTTCTAATGTCTTGCTTAGCTAATGGTCACCTTAATATCAGTAGTAAATTCAAAAAAGTGAGTTGGTTTCTTGCAATTTTGTCAACATTGTGTTTCGCTGTAGTAAAAGTGGAAAACTGCAGTTGTGAAACGTTATATATTCATGTTTGCTAAGTGTATGTTTCTCTTGTGTATTGGAAGCGCATATTGATAATATAACAGGATCCACAGTTTGCCTATTGTATTAATGCTGGGTAACAAGTAATGGGAAGACCACTAATTATAAAAACCATAATTTCTTTATTCAAATGATAGTGAGAAGCAACCTGTTAGTGGGTTCCAATTAACTTTCGTTTTAAATAGTAAAGTATTTAATTGAAAGAGGCGTAACCTATATCCAATTAATGATTCTGCAGTGAATAGTAGTAATAACGTTATAAAGACAATTCAGTTTGTATAAGCCCTGAAAGTAATAGTGTGTTGCGGTATCTGCTATAATTTTGCAAATAGTTTGTGCTGCCGTAGCAGCTAGCTTCAATCTTAACGTAAACAAATGTGTCAGAGTTCACTGCACTCCCGTGTGACAAAGTATAGGTTGTGTCTATCCACTAAAATTACTAATAACTAATTTCTTGAACGAGAATGTTAATCATTCTCTTGCCTAGTTAGGCTGGCGACCGTTTTCTTTATCCGTTGAACAGTGCAGATAGGAAAAATTTTGTTTGTTACTGTTCAAATATTTACGTAATTCTGACATTCATTTCCGATAAGCCATTCCCGTTAGGTACAACACGGTCAACCTAGCAAAATTCCTCTCACAGGGTAACACTGTTCTGATGCGTTATACCATAATTACTTTAACAAGATAATTCTGTTTTGCAAAATGCCTCCAGCTTCGAGGTTATGGTATAGCAGTAGCAGACAGGAGTGTTATAGTACATCCTGTGGCTGTTTATTTACCACTTCGTTCACAAACGAGCTTCATCCGTTAACAGTACCTTATAGGGGAAACGGCTGTTCCCGCGAACCCTTACCCATTCTGCAAAGTGAATCCTACTATCTGGTTCGTCCTCGGTGAGATGATGTAACACTTGCATCTTATGAGGGTCTCGTTTATTAGTGGCCAAAATCGTCATTCCTTACAGGCAGCTGAGACCAGTTTCCTGTGCAATGCAGAGAGTACAGCTGCATGGGATGTAGATGAGCGATATTGTAACTTCTTAGAACGGTGCTCCATGCGTAGCAGCTTTCTATCGCCTTAGCATTTGGCTTGTCTACGAAAGAACCAGTTCCACGGAATTTCACTTAATTTTTCACCACTGCTCTGGTTAAAAGACTCACGAGCCAAAACATTATGACCTCCTGTTTAACAGCTTTTTTGTGCATTTTTGGATCGAAATACTGCATGGGGGCTTAATTAAAAATATGAATGCAAATACTTTTTATTTTTTTTAGGAGCTGTATGTCCGATTACGAAGTCTCGTAAACGGTTGGCCCTGATTAGTATTTGTACTCAATCTGACTGCATAGAACAACAACAAAGAATGAAACGAAATTTCCGTTAACACAATTAATTAATTAAGTCCCCAGCAACTATGAAAGCTACGAAACAACAAGGCACAAGGGTCGCTGTTCTGTGTGTGGAAGTGAGATTCAACGTACACATCTGGCACGGTTCTTCCTCGATACGACAAGATATTTTAAATACCATTTATACTGAAATAATTAAAAAAATAAACAGAAATACTATAATTGCGCATAGAAACCAGAAATACAGTCTAATACAAGAACACGAGCCAGATGCTTTGTTGACTGAACCTGTGACCAAGAGGCATTATTGTTTAAGACATTGAAATAATAAAAAAAAGGAAATTTTTAATTTCATATATATTGACGAAAAGCACACTCTGATCATTATAGCATCCCCAATCCAATAACATCTGGTGACTAGCCCATCAAGACAATACTACAAGTTCTGAACAAGCACTCTCCATGGGAACTTCTCAACAACGACTCACCACTGCTACATCTCAATGAACACTCTCCACTACGACTTCTCGACAAGAACCCTCCACTACCACATCTCAACCAACACTGCCTACTGCTACTTCTCTATAAGCACTGTCCACCACGACTTCTCGACAAGAAGTCTCCACTACTACATCTCAACAAACACTTTCCACCACGACCTCTCGGTAAGCGCTGCCTCGTGCTACCTCTCAATAAGCACTCTTAAGCACTCTAGTGGAGGCGGATGAATAATACTCTCTGGCGCAATCTCTGGCACTGTGGCTCAGTGTAGCCACCTTTTAATACATAACTGATTCTACGTGTCAAGGATCCCACGGATTTTTTTTTTTTTTTTTTTAGTTTTGCGAAGGTATGTGGCATTAGATTCTATACTCAGGTCATGCAATTCGTGTAAATAACGGCCATCAATTTGTGTAAGCTGTGATGGTGTCCGATAGCGAACTCGATGGGTTCCGCTGATTTACATCAGGCAGATTTGGTGGACAAGACATCAACCTAAGTTTACTATCGTGCTTCCCAAACCACTGATGCACGATTCTGGCTCCGAGACACGGACAATTGTACCGCTGAAAGACGTCATCGCCGCCGGTGGGGGTGGGGGGGGGGGGAGGTGGGGGGGGGGGAGCGGGGCACATCAAAAGCATGGAGAGATGCAGGTGGTTCGCAGTTGCCACCGTGTTTTCGATTACTACCACTGGTTCCATACAAGCGCAGGAGAATGTCTCCCGTAGCCTAATACTGCTCCCACCGGCCTGCTTCCGTTGCGTGCGCACGTTTCGAGCCGCCGTTCACCTAGATGATGGCCTTTGTGGAGACGACCATCGACATAGTGCAGCAAAACTGTTACTCAGCCGAAGGGCAGACACGTATCCATTGATCGAATATTGAATCCCTATGGTCCCGTGCCCATTGCAGTCGTAACTGACGACGTCTGCTGCGGAACTCCATGTTCAGCAATGTACGACTAACTGTGTGCTCCGAAACACTTGTACCTGCGCACCAGGACTGTGCTCTTTCGACAGAGATGCTACAGATCACTACATGTCCAACTACACAGAGCAGACAGGCCACCGAACCCCACATTAAGTCGTGGACGTTCAACCATTTATCGCTTTGGGGCAGCTTCACTAGCCTATCTGTAGATGTTCACGACAGTAGAACGTCAACATTCGATCAGCTCCGCCGCGTTTGAGGTACTCGTTCCCAGGCTCTGCGTGATAATAATCTGGCTTTTGTCACAATGATTATCTCAATGGACTTCGCCATTTGCAGCCGATTTCGTCCCTAGGGTCACCCCCTTTCGTGTCAGCTCCATGTCACGTGCCTGAAACGCCCCCAGCCTGCATCCAGCGTCTCAATGACGTTTCATTAAAATATTCTGCGTCGGCACGGATGATCCTTTCTCCTTATATCACGACGATCTCAATGTGTTCATCTTAGGTACCCACGATCAATTTAAATATCACCTGTAGAGTGGAAACGCGTCGTAACTTGCGACTGAATAAAGCTATTCTCAAATTAAAGAACCCTCTTTTATTTTTAGAGCAATTCTTTACTTGTTTGATACGCCATAATGAGAAAGGTGGTTGTCTAATCCACTTTCATTTGTCTTGGAGATTTGGTCCTGAAAACTCGTTTACGTGCTTCTCAGATAGTTTTTCTATGTTCTTCAGCCCGCTGGGAAGAGAATACACATGCGAATGATAGGATTTTCCGTTTTTCCGACTCCCCGAACAATTGGCAGATTCGACCGCCACTTGGGTACAAAGTGTAAATTCCACGTTTAGAGCGATTAGTAATGGGTAAGGAAAAATGATTTCATATGGAAACATGTGCAAAGATTTTCATATATGACGGAAATTACAGAATTTAACAGATTTGGAGCATAAGCTTTGATTGCGACTGGCGCCGCTTTATAGCACGACCTTTTGCTCTCATGTAATTAAATATGGATGGAGCAAGTTCTGTTGCTTTCAGTCGCTACGTTATCTGTGTCTACTTTTATATTAACGCAGTTTTATTTTCCGTTTTTGTTCGCGTCATTAACTTTGAGATGAATTGCTCTGTCGTTTCCAAGTAAAATTATTTAAGGCTAACTTGTACGAGCGAGGGGCTATTTAGATTTTTTGTTAATCTAACGTTAAGTGATGTATTCCATGTGGGTTAATGAACCATTGTAGTATATTCGTAATCCCGAAAGCAGCAGATTCCAACCAAATTCCTAATCAGATTTTCTGTGTAATGAATGTCTAACGCAAATTCATTTCGTTACCTTGAAGAGCAGCGAAATTACAGGGGTTTAATGGCTGCGCCATTAAGGCCTTGATAAATTTTGAAAAGTAGCACGCATGGGACCTAAAAGTGAGACAGTTGTACCTTAATGACGTTCTTTCCCATTTCCATACCCCAGGGTATGTAACAAAGTCCATGGCATGCGACAGCTTGCACTACTACTCTTGCATAGTAGGAGAAGACTGCTATCGAACGACCTGTCTCCACTCCTTCCAAATTAACAATGGAAGAGGAGAACAGACGTGGCCAGAATTTAAAGAAATAGTATCGGCAGAAATTGAGACATTTATACCTAATAAATTGATAAACGACGGAGCTGATCTCCCTTGGACAAAACGGGTCAGAACACTGTTGCAGAAACAACGAAACAAGCTTCCCAAATTCAAACGAATACAAAATCTCTAACATTAGCGATCTTTTGCAGAAGCTTGAAATTTAGTGCAGACATTAATGTGAGACGCTTATAACAGTTTCTACGACGAAACTTTATCTCGAAACCTAGCAGAAAATCCGAAGAGATTCTGGTCGTATGTAAACTGTGATAGCGGCCAGATACAGTCAATGCCCTCTCAGTGTGATAGCAATGGAAATAGTATCAACGACAGAGCTGCGAAAGCAGAGTTATATTAAACACATCCTTTCGAAATTCCTTTACCAAAGAAGACGAAGTAAATATTCCAGAATTCGAATCAAGAACAGCTATCAACATGAGTAACATAGAAGTAGATATCTTCAGAGTAGTGAAGCAACTTAAATCAATGAAAGCAAACCTTCTGGTGCTGACTATATACTTATTATGTAAATATGTAGATACTATCTGTTATTTTGGATATATCCGAAGGAACAGATACTATCTTCATATAGATAAGCCTTACCAGCCAATAATCTTCTTAAGAGCGGATGCACTCACATTGCTTAAACTCTTACGGGAATTGGTAGATTGACTGCCGCGAGTAATAAATATAGTGAGCATGGGCACTACAGATGTAGTGTTTGGACAGTAAGTTGGAAGTGTGGCTCTCACGGCGAGCGTGCCAGAGACAGGTTCCTACAGCCGCAGTGTCGTCTGTAGCCTCGATAGTTCAGTAGGATAGAGCGTCTGAGCTACAAGCAAGAGAGCCCGGGTTCGAGTCCCGGTCGGGACACAAATTTTCAACTTTCCCCGTTGATACATATCAATGCCTGTGAGCAGCTAATGGTATGGACTTCGTTGTAATTTTTTATGCCAATTAGGTTTCCTTCAAAGTATGCTGATGCAACAACTCCTTACTTAATCATATACAACCGTCCACTCAGCAAAAGGTCGGTAACCAAACACAGGGATGTTACATAGTTCATACTAATATTCAGGAAAGGTCGTAGGAGTAATCCACTAAATCACGGACTCATATCGTTGACGTCGATATGAAGCAGGATTTTGGAACACGTATTGTGTTCGAACATGATGAATTACCTCGAAGAGAACGGTCTATTGACACACAGTCAATACGGATTTAGAAAACATCGTTTTTGCGAAACACATCTACCTCTTTACTCGCATTTAGTGTTGAGTGTTATTGACAAAGTATCTCAAATTGTTTCCGTATTTCTGGGTTCCCGGAAGGCTTTTGAGACTATACTACACATGCTACTTGTTGTGAAATTGCGTGCTTCTGGAATACCATCTCAGTTTTGTGACAGAAATCGTGATTTCCTGCCAGAGAGGTATCATTTCGTAGTAACTGGTGGAAAGTCATCTAGTAAAACAGATGTTTCCCTAAGGTAGTGTTATTCGCTCTCTGCCGTTCCTTAACTGTATATATGGTTTACGAAATAAGCTGAGCAGCCGTCTTTTGTTTGCAGATGATTGTCATGTAGTAACTCATCAGAAGATCCAAACAAACTGCAAAACGATTTAGGAAGGATATCTGGATGATGCGAAAATTGGCAAATGACCCTAAATAATAAAAAGTGTGAGGTCATCCACATGATTGCTAAGAGTAATCCCATAAACTTCGGTTACACGGTAAATCAGTCAAATAATAAGACTTAGGAATTACAACTCCAAACAATTTAAATCGGAAAGAACACGTAGAAAATGTTGTGGGGAAGGAAAATCAAAGACTGCGTTTTATTGGCAGAACACTTAGAAAGTGTAACAGATCTGCTAAAGAGACTGTCTACACTACGCTTGTCCGTCCTCCATTGGAGTACTGCTGCGCGGTCTGTGATCCTTACCAGAGAAAGTACGAAGAAGAGCTGCACATTTTGTATTATGCCAAACAGGGGAGAGAGTGTCACGTTAATGTTAAAGGATTTCGGATGGGCACCATTAAAACAAAGGCGCATTAATTGAAGATGAACCTTCTAACTAAATTTCGGTCTTCATCTCTCTCCTACGAATGTGAAAATATTTTCTGGACGCTGACTGACATAGGAAGAAACGATCATCATAAAAAAATAGTGGGTCATCAGAGCTCGCACGGAAATATATCAGAATATGTTTTCTCCGCGCGTTTTTCGAGAGTGGATTAATAGAGAATTATTGTGAACGTACAGTCTGGATCCGCGCGACCGCTACGGTCGCAGGTTCGAATCCTGCCTCGGGCGTGGATGTATGTGATGTCCTTAGGTTAGTTAGGTCTAAGTAGTTCTAAGTTATATGGGACTGATGACCGCAGATGTTAAGTCCCATAGTGCTCAGAGCCATTTGAACTATTATTGTGAAAGTGATTCTGTGAAATCACTGTTAGGCACTTAAGTGTGATTTGCAGAGTATCCTTGTGTATGTACACGTGGATCAATGGGCCAGCTCCATTTGTCCATGATTATTGACAAAAATGCATTCTTGCGGTCATTAAGCGCACCCCGTGTCGCCACCATCTTGGTGGTGAGTTTTTCCATGAAGATACAAAGCAACATTGAAATAAGGTAAGATTTTCATTACGTAATTGTAGTTAAACAGTATTAATGACTGAAACGTAATATGGTAACAATGGTTCAGTTTCCGCACCTACCATTGGAAAGTAGGAACAATTTACACCAGTTTATGATAATCACAAAATAATGTTAAGTGATGTGTATGGAGACTAGATGTTAATAAACGATGCCATGCGAGTTGCCTTGAATGAGTTCTTGGAATTTTATCTAATCTTAGACCTAAATCGGCCACTACGAACTAAATTTAAGTAATGATTTCATTGTACGTGTTTCTCTAATCAGTATTGCATCACCTCCGTTCCCAGAACTCCTGAAGATAGACGTTGACTGTGGATATTGTATTACAGACACAGTCCCTTTGACTATTCAGAGATGTCACTAAACGCGACCAAAGATGTAAACAGCCATGCATGAGCAGCGTCTAATAGATGGAGGGGGTCCGACGGCCGAACACTTCCAGGCATTCCACCAGGAAGGATGTACGTGGCTCGTGTTATCTTTCGACCGTGCCTGGACGGTCAATACCGCGGTGCGATCGTATCTGCATTGTTACTTTCTGCCAGGAAGTACCCTCAACAAGGGAAGTGTCCAGACGTCTCGGAGTGAACCAAATCAAAGTTTTTCCGACGTGGAGGAGATACAGAGAGACAGTAACTGTCCATGATATTCCTCGCTGAGGCCACCCAAGGGCTACTACTGCAGTGGATGATCGCTACCTACGGATTATGGCTCGCTCGGAGCAACCCTGACAGCAAAGCCATCGCCAGCTGGAGTGGCCGAGCGGCTCTAGGCGCTACAATCTGGAACCATGGGACCGCTACAGTCACAGGTTCGAATCCTGCCTTGGACATGGATGTGTGTGATGTCGTTAGGTTAGTTAGGTTTAAGTAGTTCTAAGTTCTAGGGGACTGATCTCAGAGGCTAAGTCCCATAGTGCTGGGATCCATTTGAACCAAGCAACGCCATCATGATGAATAATGCTTTTCGTTCAGCCACTGGACGTAGTTTTACGGATCGAACTGTGCTCAACTTCACTCCGGACGTCCATGGCGAGGTCCATCTTTGCAATCAAGACACAATGCAGCGCGGTACAGATGGGCCCAACAGCATGCCGAATGGACCGCTCAGGATAGTGCATCCATATCGGCAGCATATTGGCGAGGCATTCGTCTTCATGGTCGATAATTCACGACCATAACCTGCTCATCTTGTGAATGAATTCTTTCAAGACAACGACATCGCCCGACTAGAGTGGGCAGCATGTTCTTTAGACATTAATCCTATCTAACATGCCTAGGACAGATTGAAAAGGACTATATATGGACGACGTGGCTCACAGACCACTCTGAGAAATCTATGCCGAAACACCGTTTAGGAGTGGGACAATTTAGACCAACAGTACCTAGATGAACTTGTGGATAGTATGCCACTATGAACACAGGCATGCATCAACCCAAGGGAACATGCTACTGGGAATTAGAGGTATCGGTGTGTACAGCAATGTAGACAACCACCTCTGAAGGTTTCGCTTTATGGTGGTACAACTTGCATTGTGTGGTTTTCACAAGCAATAAAAAGGTTAGAAGTGATGTTTATAGTGATCTCTATTCCAATTTTCTGTGCAGAATCCAGAACTCTTGGAACCGAAGAGATGTAAAACTTTTTTTGATGTGTGTGATACACTCTGAGCCAGGGATACTCAACACTTTTAGTCCATTTGGAGATATTCTGACTTCAGTATTCATAGTGGTTTAAGTACTAAACAACGCCATAGGCAGAATGTACCATTTTATTTACACAAAATATAAAATATAATTTTCTCTCCCGCAAATGTCGTAGGCGTACTACTCAAATTCAAGACATCACACAAAAAATGTTTAGTGTCTCACTAAACATTTTTCATCACACACACACACACACACACACACACACACACACACATATATATATATATATATATATATATATATATATATATATATATATATATGTGTGTGTGTGTGTGTGTGTGTGTGTGTGTGTGATGAAAAATGTTTAGTGAGACACTAGGTTTTACATATTATCGGTTAAATTTATTATAACGTGTTGAATTTATTATAATTTGCTGAAAAATATGTGGGAGCTAACCTTCCAAGCATACAGTGCCATTTTTACAGCTTTGGGGTAGGATTTTACACAGACTAATTTAGGAAAGTACTTTTAGATATTCTGATTTCACGGACATGTCATTTTGAAATCGAATTATTTCTTCTCAAGTTCAGCCTCGCTACAAGAGAAAAGATTATTCATTTTACTTTGAATACCTTCCACATTCATTTTTGGTAAAGGCTGAGTCATGAAACCTACAATAGGTTCTACTGCCGCGAAATCTGTAAATCGGTTTTCAAACCCTACCCTCGGCGCTGTCATATTGGCTGTATACTTCTTTGCAGCTTCTAGATACAATGATGTTTCTTGATCCAACAGTTCTCACTGTATTTGTGAAATATAGTTTCACATTTAATTTGTCTAACTGTGCTATCCAAAGGTCAAATCTTTGCATGAAATACCGTATAGAAGACACGAGAGTTATGATGGTTTGGTGTTTTCCTTGAAGTTCACTCATCTAGTTTAAAACATCTTTTACAAACGCCAGAATGCCAAGTCCAACATCCAGCTCAACTCATACAGTTGTGATTAATCTTACTCTCCGTTAGACACAAAAGATTTTATCGTTGGCAGAAGTTGTCTAAATCTGTTTAGAACCATACCTCTGCTCAGAGTTTCAACTTCGGTGGACAGTACCATGTCTCTATACTGGCTATACAATTTTTCTAATTGCATTGTACAGTATCTTCTCTGTGGGCAAACTGAATTCGCGACTTTGTGACAGTATTTATAGCATGTACCATTTTTAACATATGTCCACAAAACAGTTGCTGATGCATGTTAGAATGGTACTTGGAGAAAGGCGCGAAAGATTCATCGTTAACATTCTACCCTACAAATCCTTTATGTTTGCCCACTATGCAACATGCTCCATCAATAGTAATAGACGAAAGTTTCTCAATTGGCAAGTCATATTCCGAAAAGGAGAATTTCAATACATAACTAATGTCTTCTCCTCGTGTAGTGTTTCTCCAGTTCATAATAATGAGCAAGTCTTCTTCTGCACAGAAATCCGGAAACATAAGTCTTACAAATATCATAACTTGAAGCGGATGAACTCAATCTACTGGCTCGTCTAAATTCATGGACAAACGCAAGCAGGATTTCAAATCTATTATCAGTTGGCGGTTTATATTTTCCGCCAATAAATGAATCCAGTTCTCTTGTTATAGTGGTTCTTGACAGAGGCGTATCTCTGATCGCTGATATTATTTGTGATTTTTTTTAAATGTGGGAAAAAACGATAACTCGTTAGGAGCCAGTAAACACTCCTTCCCAACTGTGCTATCATATAATGGATTTTCGTCTTTCATCAACACTTCTGGCAGAAGTAATGATTAAATGTTTGGTAAAAGATTTTTTGTATATGCTTTTCAAGAAACGACTTTAGTGACTTCTTCACAATCTCACTACCAACAGCTACTTCCGATTCAAAGTCTTTGTGAATTGTTCTAAAATGGCGTTGAATAGTCCCCTTTTTAGTTGTGGCTAAAGTAGATCTTCATGCGTTGTAACAAAAAACTGTTCTTTCCACTCACCATTAAAGTGGTATGTTTCCCTGTGTTTAGCTACGCTTATTTTTTACAGACACGTTACTTCACCATGGGCCAGGAAAGACTTGCGAGAGTTAAAGGCAGTGAAATGCAGACGGAGAGGAAAGAGGCAGAGACAGTGTTGTCATATTTATCGCCTAGCAATGCCGTACGAAACAATCATTGTCAACAAACTGATATTTCCAAAAACAGCTGATTTAAGCAGGATTCAGACAAAGTATTTGAAAGATCGACTCATAAAGCCATAGCGATCGACCACTCGAGTGAGATCGATTGGTTGAGCACTCCAGCTCTATGTGGTTAACGGAAACTTCCTGGCCCAATAAAGGAAACCAGTCGCGCTGATAGGGACGGTGAGACGCGCTCTTGTTTTTCAAATATTCCATAAATCGTGAATATTTGTGACTTCTGTATCTGCTAAAGTGAACTGCAAACGATTATGTTTCGGTTACACTGAAAGTATTTAGTACGATACTTGAGGAGATTCTTGTTCATTTTCTTCAGGTGGCCTATCGATAGAAACCTGCTCCTAAAAAGCTGTCTTGGAATAGTACTTCATACTGAGCGAGAGAAGAGTCAAGCCGGAGTAATAGTAAGTCTCCATCGCTTTTTCCTGACTTATTATATAAAAAACTAACAACGTTGTACTCGAAGGGTCCTGCCAAGTTTCTAATAAAATATTCTAGTCGGAGTAATAACCTTGCAACATGACCCCCTTCCTATTTTAAACCTACGAGTAACGACGTATATTGTAGCTTCTGCAGTGAGCATCGTGATCGAACGTAACCTCCAGCTTTTGCTCCTACCCCTTCCAAAACTATCTTAAAGTTTCGTTTATTCAGCTGCTTTTGTTTTCGAAGGGCAGTTGCGCAGCCTCTGTTCCATAAACAATAAATTTTATCTTTGGTTTTATAGGTTTCGTATCCGCCGTAGGAGCACGCTACAGTGCGAAATCCATCTGACGTCAGTAAAAGACAGCGCACGGAGTTCGCCTTATTTGAAAATGTGCTACCTGTCTCTAGTCGCAAGGAGAGCGCCTTCCGCTGAGCCCATCATCAGTGGATTTCGTTGTTATGAAAACCTAATACACTGGTCGTTTTGTATTCATAATCAGTTGTGGTGTAATGGCTTTCGAGTTTTCTCGCATCATCATGCACTGTTATTCGTGAAATTATAGAATATGGCTACTGAAACATTACTCGTTAAAGCTATTGTTTAGTTAAAAAGGAAAGTATAAAATAAATAAAATAGTGGAAGTGTTTCAAGAACAAGTGCATCTGTTTTTATGTTTAGTTATTTATTTGTCCGCTTTTTCTCACAATTACCGCCTATTACCTGCGAAGCTAATGTAAGTCATACGACATACAATTTTGTAGATAGTAGAAATATGTGCGTTAATTAATTATTCCTGATGCTTTAAAACAATACTAAAATATAATAAAGATAATTTGAGAGACGTGTTTAAGCAAGTTTCAGAGTATTGTACCTTTTATTCAATTCTCAAGCAGAGACACTACGACAGACGTACTGCAACATGTACACCGTTGTTTGATTGAAAAAAGCTTTGGAGGTTGATGAAACTTCCTGGCAGGTTAAAACTGTGTGCCGGACCGAGACTCGAACTGGGGACCTTTGCCTTTCGCGGGCAAGTGCTCTACAATCTGAGCTACTGAAGCACGACTCACAACCCCTCCTCACAGCTTCAATTCTGCCAGTACCTTGTCTTTAAAGGTTGATATTTGTAGAGTAGTGATTGAAAGAACAAATCGAATAAAGCCCATTCAATATAATTATTGGAAAATTTAATATAACTAAAGGAAGTGGATCTCAAAAGAGTAGTCGACGGATACTCCATTATCAGTAACGGAGTTCCTCCATTAGTTTGTGGTGAGTCTTTCGAAGAAACAGCTCGACAGTGTATCCAGGGTGAATAATCAGACAGCATTATTTTCATACGAACATTTTATACCCGTTAATGCCAGAACTAACTGAACATACAACGGTTTCTAAGGAAGTCATCGAGGACACGTGATGGATTAGTGCACTGAGTAGCTCCAGAGTGTAATAATCTCTGAAAAAAGAAATTATTCAGATAGTGAAGGGTGACGAAAATTTAATAGTCATGGGTGACTGGAATTCGGTAGTAGGAAAAGGGAGAGAAGGAAACGTAGTAGGTGAATATGGATTGGGGCTAAGAAATGAAAGAGGATGCCACCTGGTAGAATTTTGCACAGAGCACAACTTAATCATAGCTAACACTTGGTTTAAGAATCATGAAAGAAGGTTGTATACATGGAAGAACCCTGGAGATACTAAAAGGTATCAGATAGATTATATAATGATAAGACAGAGATTTAGGAACCAGGTTTTAAATTGTAAGACATTTCCAGGGGCAGATGTGGAGTCTGACCACAATCTATTGGTTATGACCTGTAGATTAAAACTGAAGAAACTGCAAAAAGGTGGGAATTTTAGGAGCTGGGACCTGGATAAACTGAAAGAACCAGAGGTTGTACAGAGTTTCAGGGAGAGCATAAGGGAACAATTGACAGGAATGGGGGAAAGAAATACAGTAGAAGAAGAATGGGTAGCTTTGAGGGATGAAGTAGTGAAGGCAGCAGAGGATCAAGTAGGTAAAAAGACGAGGGCTAGAAGAAATCCTTGGGTAACAGAAGAAATATTGAATTTAATTGATGAAAGGAGTAAATATAAAAATGCAGTAAATGAAGCAGGCACAAAGGAATGCAAACGTCTCAAAAATGAGATCGACAGGAAGTGCAAAATGGCTAAGCAGGGATGGCTAGAGGACAAATGTAAGGATGTAGAGGCTTATCGCACTAGGGGTAAGATAGATACTGCCTACAGGAGAATTAAAGAGACCTTTGGAGATAAGAGAACCACTTGTATGGACATCAAGAGCTCAGATGGAAACCCAGTTCTAAGCAAAGAAGGGAAAGCAGAAAGGTGGAAGGAGTATATAGAGGGTCTATACAAGGGCGATGTACTTGAGGACAATTTTATGGAAATGGAAGAGGATGTAGATGAAGATGAAATGGGAGATACGATACTGCGTGAAGAGTTTGACAGAGCACTGAAAGACCTGAGTCGAAACAAGGCCCCGAAGTAGACAACATTCCATTGGATCTACTGACGGCCTTGGGAGAGCCAGTCCTGACAAAACTCTACCATCTGGTGAGCAAGATGTATGAAACAGGCGAAATACCCTCAGACTTCGGAAGAATATAATAATTCCAATCCCAAAGAAAGCAGGTGTTGACAGATGTGAAAATTACCGAACAATCAGTTTAATAAGCCACAGCTGCAAAATACTAACACGAATTCTTTACAGACGAATGGAAAAACTAGTAGAAGCCGACCTCGGGGAAGATCAGTTTGGATTCCGTAGAAATAATGGAACACGTGAGGCAATACTGTCCTTACGACTTATCTTAGAAGAAAGATTAACGAAAGGCAAACCTACGTTTCTAGCATTTGTAGACTTAGAGAAAGCTTTTGACAATATTCACTGGAATACTCTCATTCAAATTCTAAAGGTGGCAGGGGTAAAATACAGGGAGCGAAAGGCTATTTATAACTTGTACAGAAACCAGATGGCAGTCATACGAGTCGAGGGGTATGAAAGGGAAGCAGTGGTTGGGAAAGGAGTGAGACAGGGTTGTAGCCTCTCCCCGATGTTATTCAATCTGTATATTGAGCAAGCAATAAAGGAAACAAAAGAAATATTAGGAGTAGGTGTTAAAATCCATGGAGAAGAAATAAAAACTTTGAGGTTCGCCGATGACATTGTAATTCTGTCAGAGACAGCAAAGGGCTTGGAAGAGCAGTTGAACGGAATGGACAGTGTCTTGAAAGGAGGACATAAGATGAACATCAACAAAAGCAATACAAGGATAATGGAATGTAGTCGAATTAAGTCGGGTAATGCCGAGGGAATTAGATTAGAAAATGAGACACTTAAAGTAGTAAAGGAGTTTTGCTATTTGGGGAGCAAAATAACTGATGATGTTCGAAGTAGAGAGGATATAAAATGTAGACTGGCAATGGCAAGGAAAGCGTTTCTGAAGAAGAGAAATTTGTTGACATAGAGTATAGAGTTAAGTGTCAGGAAGTCATTTCTGAAAGTATTTGTATGGAGCGTAGCCATGAATGAAAGTGAAACATGGACGATAAATAGTTTGGACAAGAAGAGAATAGAAGCTACAGAAGAATGCTGAAGATTAGATGGGTAGATCACATAACTAATGAGGAAGTATTGAATAGGATTGGGGAGAAGAGAAGTTTGTGGCACAACTTGACCAGAAGAAGGGATCGGTTGGTAGGACATGTATTGAGGCATCAAGGGATCACCAATTAAGTATTGGAGGGCAGCGTGGAGGGTAAAAATCGTAGAGGGAGACCAAGAGATACATACACTAAGCAGATTCAGAAGGATGTATGTTGCAGTAGGTACTGGGAGATGAAGAAGCTTGCACAGGATAGAGTAGCATGGAGAGCTGCATCAAACCAGTCTCATGACAGAAGACCACAACAACAACAACAATACTCTCTGTATGAGAATGAGACACGGACATTCTATATTGCTTCTTCTTAGACTCTGAATGTTACGTTGTTGAACCAGAGCCAACAACACGACGAACTGCTGAAACAAATGAATTATAATTATCTAAGCCGTACACCTAGAAGGAACATATCACAATGCACACTGTCTACATGCGCATTTACGCACGCGATCCTCAAGTCACCGTAGAGTTCATGCTGGCGGTTATCTAAGATCACCGCTAGTGATCTCATTTCCATACGCAGATGGATCGAACGAAAGATGACTATGTACACGCCATAACCTCTCTTACTTTAGTGGTCCTTGCGAGAAATGTGCTTTGGTGGCAGTCAGCTTAAATATCGGTTTCCTAAATTTTCTCAAAGTCGTCTACTTGTCAGGGATTCCCATCTCAGTTCGCGAAGAATCTCTGAGACCCTGGGTGCTGATCGAATGTACTGTCGACAAATCAGAACTGCTTCGATGTCTTCGTTTAATCCTACTTAATGGGAATCCCAAACACTCAAGCAGTACTGAAGATGTGTCACACTACTGTTGTATACTCGATCTGCTTTATATACGAGATACATATTCTTACTGAATGTGATTAAATTGAGCTGCCGGATATCGCTTTTCTTATAGCGTGGCTGTCAGATTTTTATGCATGAAAAGTACATTGCTATTTGTTGTATATGTCAAACGTCGCCGGCTGGAGTGGCCTAGCGGTTCTAGGCGCTACAGTCTGGATCCGCGCGACCGCTACGCTCGCAGGTTCGAATCCTGCTTCGTCCATGGACGTGTGTGATGTCCTTAGGTTGATTAGGTTTAAGTAGTTCTAAGTTCTAGGGGAGTGATGACCTCAGAAGTTAAGTCCCATAGTGCTCAGAGCCATTTATGTCAAACATCCAACAGCATGTTACTTTCCTTGTATATCTGCAGGTAGCGGTAACGTTAATTTATCACTTACACAGCGTATAGGAACTGATAGTTATACTTTGTAATGTTGACAGTGTCGCGGCTCGCTCATTTATAGATAAAAAATGGAAATGAGCGTATGACATCGTTGGCCACTATTCGGGGAAGTTCGGCCGCCAAGCGCAAGTCTTATTTCATTCGACGCCACATTGAACGACTTGCGCGCCGGTGATGATGATGAAATGTGGATGAGGACAACGCAACACCCAGTCCCCGAGCGGAGAAAATCTCTTGCCCAGTCGGGAATCGAACCCTGGCCCGCTTGCATGGGAGGTGAGCACGTTACCATCCAGCTAATCAGGCGAACATTTATAGATAATGGTACTCGTATGCGGGTATCTTCAGGTAAAATGGTCATCGAGTTGAACCAACCAGTAATTCCGCCTCGCTTCACGGAACAACGGGTTTTGCTTGCGCTGTGTGGTATCTTAGTCGTACGCTAAGGCTATTGCGCGGACATTAACATGAGTAATAGCGAGAAACTTCTCCTGCAGTTACAGGGACCAGAATTAATTTCGTGGTGGCGAATAGGACCTGTAAATTAATGGTGCAAGTTGGATTTGTGGTACTTGAGATCGTAAATCTACTTCGTTGCTGTACAATTAATACTTTTTTGTATGCGACGCATTGTCACAGCCAATTCAAGTCATCTCGCAACATACCATGGTGCCTATACAAGTGCTTGAGAAGCTGTCTCCAATTAATGAGGGACAGATTTATATGCCTAAGGAATATTGATACCCTTGTGACAACTGACACTGGTGTATTTCATTTGTCTGTATATCCTTACGCAAATTTTACCGTTAAAGAAAAATCTGCTACTAAAGGGACAATAATAACCAGATACGATGCATACTGCACAACAGTATCCTGGAAAATGAGCTGTTATACGATCGTCATGAGAGAACGTAGCAGTTTCTGAAAAATGGTGATCATAGTTTGCAAATCTCGACGACTCCCGCTTTATGCAAGAAGCGCCTTGTTACAGAAAACGTCCTCCTTTGCGTGGTTTGGCCCCTGGCCAGAAAGGAAAACTTCTAAGGTACGAAGAAGTTATGTGGTCTCTACGTCTCATCAGGTAGTATTCGGCCGTTGCCTTTCCCAGGAGATGGCAGGAAATCTATTTTTGGCGCCAGAGGCTTGAGGCCTTATCTCAATGGGGATACGTCTTCCGAAGTAAGAGTGATTTCAAGTGTGCCGCAGAGGAGTGTCGTAGGACCGTTGCTATTCACAATATACATAAATGACCTTTAGGATAAGATCGGTAGTTCACTGAGGCATTTGGCGGATGATGCTGCGGTATATCGAGAGATTGTAACAATGAAAAGTTGTACTGAAATGCAAGAGGATCTGCAACGAATTGACGCATGGTGCAGGGAATGGCAATTGAATCTCAATGTAGACAAGTGTAATGTGCTGCGAATACATAGAAAGACAGATCCCTTATCATTTAGCTACAATATAGCAGGTAAGCAACTGGAAGCAGTTAATTCTATAAATTATCTGAAGTACGCATTAGGAGTGATTTAAAATGGAATGATCATATAATGTCGATCGTCGGTAAAGCAGATGCCAGACTGAGATTCATTGGAAGAATCCTAAGGAAATGCAATCCGAACACAAAGGAAGTAGGTTACAGTACAGTTGTTCGCCCATTGCTTGAATATTGCTCACCAGTGTGGGATCCGTACCAGATAGGGTTGATAGAAGAGATAGAGAAGATCCAACGGAGAGCAGCGCGCTTCGTTACACAATCATTTAGCAAACGCGAAAGCGTTACGAAGATGATAGATAAACCCCAGTGGAAGACTCTGCCGGAGAGACGCTCAGTACCTCGGTACGGGCTTTTGTTGAAGTTTCGAGAACATACCTTCACCGAGGAGTCAAGAAGTATATTGCTCGCTCCTACGTATGCCTCGCGAAGAGACCATGAGGATAATATCAGAGAGATTAGAGCCCATACATAGGCATACCGACAATCTTTCTTCGCACGAACAATACGAGACTGCAATAGAAGGGAGAACCAGTAGTGGTACTCAAAAGCACCCTCCGCCACACACCGTCAGGTGGCTTGCGGAGTACGGATAAAAAAAACTGAAGGCCATGACCGCTCGCCCCTTTCCCCTTGTTCCAATAACAGCGGTTGCAGTTTAGATGGCGTGTCCGGAAGTTATACCAGCACTTATTTCTTCTGGCACTTGCCACCTAGTACGTAGTTTCTGTCTTAATTAATACTTTGGATAGACACGCGTAGTAAAGCCCTCAATAAAGAGAACCGTTGTACCGCTGCGCGGACAGGGGTGTTGTAGCTGACTGCAAGGATGCCGCATGGCAACTTCGACATCGAAACCAATCCCCGTGTGTCGTCTTAACAGAACTCTCAATGGATACAGTAGTCTCTCAGCCTTATACCCAAGTCCTTCACCAACAGTATCTTCATTGCAGATGTTAAATTTAGCTCCTCCACTAACGGCACGTTGTCTCTTAAGCTTGCTCCTAGCCCTAATAAGGGTTCATAAACATCACAAGACAAAAAAGAACATTGAAAGAATTATCTGTATGAGACGGAAATCAGCTGATTTGATGTACATGTACGGACAAACAAATGATTACAATTTCAGAACAAGTTGGTGATTTACTCAAAAGAAAGAGCTTCATCCTGTAGAGTGAGCAAGTCAATAACGCGGGTCTACCTCTGGTTGTTGTTAGATGTCCTCCTCAGGGGTATAGTGGTACATTCTGTCCAATGGGCGCATTAGGTCGTCAAAATCCCGAGGTTGTTGGAGAGCCCTGTCCGTAACGCACCAAACTTTCTCACCCAGGGAGACATCCAGCGACCTTGCTCGCCAAGGAAAGGTTCGGCAAACACGAACGGCAGTCGTCAACCTGGAATCTTTGGCTGGATCAGAATTCTCTTCAATGATGAATCCCGCGTCTAACTAAGCGCCGGTGACCAGTCAAGATACGTCTGGAGACACCCCGAACAGCGGCAGCGCAGTAAACTGTCTGACGCCCCCATACGTCCCTACAACCAGGAGGGACGGACTGAGGTGACATTTATGTTCTTAGCAGGACCACTTCGGTTGATATCCGTCGCACCCTTACAGCACAGCGGTACGTCGATGACATTCTACATCCCGTTTTTTTACCCGTCTTACCACGCCACCCTATGCTCATACCCATGCTCATATTTTAGCAAGATAATGCCCGCCCGCAAACGGCGAGACGTTCTGTCGTTTGTCTCAGAGCCTGTTAAACCATACCTTGACCAGCAAGGTCGCCGGACCTTTCCCTAATAGAGAACGTCTGGAGCTTCATGGGCAGGGTCCTCCAGCCATCTAGAGATATTGGTGACGTGACGCATAATTGGACAGAATTCGGAAACACAGCTCTCAGGATATGGAACAACTCTGTCAGTCAATGCCAAGGTGAATAACTGCTAGCCGGGCGGTGTGGCCGTGTGGTTAAAGGCGCTTCAGTCTGGAACCGCGTGACCGCTACGGTCGCAAGTTCGAATCCTGCCTCGGGCATGGATGTGTGTGATGTCCTTAAATTAGTTAGGTTTAATTAGTTCTAAGTTCTAGGCGACTGATGACCTCAGAAGTTAAGTCGCATAGTGCTCAGAGCCATTTCAACCATTTTTGAATAACTGCTTCCATAAGGACCAGAGGTCGACTAACACGTTATTGACTTGCTAGTTTTGTGAAGCTCGTTCACTTGAACGGATTATCCCAAATATCTGAAATTCCACATGCACACACCACTTCCATTTCCGTCCCATTCGAACAATTCCTTTGTAATGCGCCTTTCCTTCTTTCTTTCTTTTTAAAGACTATTAGGAGTTCGTGTTATTTTCTTTGCTGTTGAAATCTGCCCTTTAGTGCAACACCTGTTTGAGATAAACTCTTGGGTGAAAATAACATAGTGCTGATACTCTGATTGATAGTATGTATGTCACCAAGTAATAGTACGTTGCAGTATTAGTAGCTTTTCAAAAATCAGGCAACATGGAAAGCCAGGTCATCCGCGCAAAATGTTTCCAATGGATCAAGTGTAAAAATTGTAGGTGTATTTGTTTAATCGATTATTTATCTTCACACTTTCTATTTCTTTGATGAGATCCGCGTCGATTCTTAGACAGGTGTTTCTTTTTCAAGGAACGTTGCAGTACTCAATCTTACAAAATGCTATAGGATTCTGCTGCAGATGTCTGTAATTACCCATGATCGTCATTTATCCCTTCTTAAAACTGGTATGGTGTTTCGGAACTTTCCAATTCAGCGTGAATATCTTTTGCATGGTAGAAACTCGAGGAAAGATGGCTTAATATGTTTGGCAATAAGATGGAGAAGGTGTGAGCAGTTTGTCACATGTAATATAAAAACAAGGAAGAATGCTCTAGTATATCATAATACGAGATTGAAGTACGTGCACAGAGATCATCATAGACGTAAAACTGAAATTCTCTCAAGGCCGCAGTGCTACATGTGACACATTGAACACAGAACAACTACCTATATACACCTTAAAGTTGTTCTATATGTCGAAGGCAAAAAGTGCTCTGTTATGTTGTTATACCCGAAACTCTTATCATTTCATTGGAGTACTAATCGTGAGGCGAAGCGCCTTCACATCGCTCCTGTCGCTTTTTGGGACGATATCGTTATAGGCAAGAGTCATCGACAGATGTCACCAGCTGACATGGACCTGAGTTACAGAGCTGCACGGAGTTGTACTAGTAGGCGGCAGAGGTCAGCAGTTGACGGACAGTGCTAGGAGTCGTAGTCAAAACAATGTTGTACAGTTATGTTTGATTAATATTTAATGTATTTGCATAATTATAATTGTTTTACATGTGTAGGAATTAGCAGTGTGAGTGTTTTATGAGTGAAGAAGAAGTAAATGAAAAGTGTTTTGTTTATTCACGAAGTACCAGTTAAACTATACAGGGGATTTACTACGATTAAATGTGCAGTCAGTTTATGATACTAATAAATCGTGAGTAGAACACAAATTAATCGGTAATTTCAGAAGGAGTAATTTTATATTTGATAATTTTCTAAATTTATTTATTTGGCAATTGCCACAGAAGGAAATGTTTTACTATGATTGGTGATTGAAGTAAAGCGCGGGTTAGCGGGGGATAATACTGCGACCTGATTTGCTGTTTGTGATATCAGCCAATCAGAAAAATGCAGGCTCGCGCCATTCTATGCTGGGAACAAAGCCTTTGGTGTGATCGAGCGGGGTGGGGGCTGAGGGATCGAACTAGTAAGATCTCATTGAAAGCAGCTCCGACGAAAGTACTGTAAAGTCGCAGAAAATGCTAATTACGAGTTCGCGAAGTAGTACAAAGTGTATTTTAGTGAACGGTATAGTGGAAGTCGTGTGGAATTTCGAACGGAATATCAAAATTATTGCTTTTGACTGTTAGTTGAAACCGCGTGGCGTGTTGTGCGATCTAAGACTGGAACAGTTATTACGTGTAGAGCAGAGTGCACAACATTTGAGCGAGCATTTTCACAACTAAACGATCCGGCGAACTCAATTAACTTCGGAACGGGTGTAAATACCATAAACTGGCTACGTGTGTGATTGTGGTGTGCGAGTGGACTTTACATTGTGTTGCCACTTAGTACGGACTTTGCAGTATTAACTGTGATCTTTATCGTCAAAATAGATCAGAAAATTTACATTGCCAAGTTAAAACATTTATTTCAGTAGTTAGCCACATCCCGTTCACCGGACAATTCTGTGTGTGTTGTGACCTGCAGTAGACAGTAGTGGTGTAGTATTTTTTACTACAGATTTTAGCTAGACAAAGGAACATTGCTGGACACTGGCAGGGCAGTAAAAAAGTAACGTGCCGCGCCGCAATCGTTACTCTGCTTTTATTTATTTATTAAATCTCTTCCGCCTTTCTTTCGCACGTTATATGATGTTTGGATGTGACAGGAATCTTCTTGGTTACTGATGGAGCGATAACTATAATTAATTATAATTATAATGGGCCACTGACAATTTATGAAAATACACACGCGAGCACCATATGGCGTTTGCTCGCTAGCCCGCACCCCCTTGGTTTCTGATAAAATATGAGCGTAGCGGTTTGTGCGCCCAGATAATGAGGCGCAGCGGTTGCTCCCGAGTGATGCCTGTGCGGAGCGGTCGACGCGTATCATTCATTCATTCATTCATCATGTTCCATATGTACCATCACAAAGGATAACCTTCAATAATGTGAAATAACCAAGGCACGCGTTAGCAAAACAAAAGAAAATTATAAATACTTGATTTGTATATTACACCAACACTATAAATCCTGCACAGATCACTGCTATTCACGTTTATGTCTCCTATATGTAGAAGAGTAACTTAAAAAAGTAAGCTGATAATTTGAAACAAAAAAGTCGCCTCCTCAGTTATAGCATACACTACTATTTATCTTCTATGCGTAGCCTAATATTTGCTTGACTATAATGGTGTTTCCCACAGAAAATATGTACTCACATCTGTAATTACGGAGAACTGTTTACAAAACATTACTAATTGTAGCGTAGCCTTACAACGAATATTGCTACTTGCCCTGTATCTAATACAACTTTAAAGCATATAAATCTAGATATCCTGATAATTTGAACGGAGACATCCCAGTGAGGTTCTTTTGAAACGGCTGTGATTCCCTATTTCCTGTTTTATTTTGTAACGAAGCATGTGCAATATTTTCTTAGCGGACAGCACAACTCGATTGCTAAACCTTTCCGCTTATGTGGCTGAACCTGAGCTCTGGTGCCTACTAGCCTACAGTGGCATGTGACTTTACTTTTTAGTTCATTTACTTTAAGTGAACTTTCCCAAAAGATAATTCCACGTTACAACAGGGAGAGAGAATATATAAAATAAACCACGACTTTTCTCGTTAGGCTAACACAATGGGAGACGCGTTGACTTCAATTTATCTTATCCCACGGAATCCGAACGAATTTTATGCTGTGTATTCATTTAGCGTATGGCCGTAAGTGTCCGCATCATGTGCTACCTGGTCAATATTCTTGTTTCACTAAGCTCAGTATGAGGCATTGTGAGATTAGTACTTAAACTGTCAGACGTGAACCACTTGCAAGCATGTTCAGTTACTATCTGAGTTTTGTCTGATAAGGTTAAGTTTGTGCCGTTGAATATTATGCTTGTGCCTTCAAAATATTAGAATTTTTAACAATTCTTTAAAGTCACTGGAAGATCATCAATCTACGTATAAAACAACTTCAGGCCTTGTGGAACTTGAGATGATACGTTTTCCCATTCTGAGGTTAGTTTCATGCCTATGACTGTATATGTCAATGAGACCCTCTACTTCTTGTTGCGAATGTAAGACTCCATCCATACGTGAGTGATGTGATCGGTGTCATAACACTTCATTTTCCCAAGTAGATTTTTGTGACCCACGCAATCAAAGTCTTTTTAAACGTCGCACAATACACCAGTTCGGAAATTCTTATAATTTATCTGTGTGGAGACTTCATTTCTGAGAGCATTCTGTGGCGGTCTCTGTGAAGAATACCTAACGAAAGTCCGACTACGAGACTGATGACGGGTTCTGCTCAGTTAAATGATTCAGTATTTTATCACTGGGCACTTTCTTAACAAACTTTTGATAAGATTCGATATTCTGTTGTTGGTTTGTAACTGCTGATGATTTGTTCCTCTGCAGTTTTGTTGACTGATTACAAAGATAGCCTAAGGGAAGTCCTATTAATTCATTTCAGGACTTCAGTATTCTGCTGGAAACATCGTCCTAACTATCATTGTTACTAATACTTTTTGATGACGTGTGAGATTTATAATCTGTAATTAGTGGTTGTATTTTTGAAAGTAATGTCTTTCAGAGGTGCAAGCACCATCTGCGCAACTAAATCTAATGCATAGGTCACTGGTTGGACATCAGTGGGCATTGTAGTTGCCACTTGAGGAAGTAATCTCTGAATTTTGGTGACCAACGATTTGAACGTGTCACCGTCTCCACTACAGCAACTTTCTGATGGTGGCTCAATTCCGTACTGGTCAACGTTTTAGTTTCATAGTTAACAATGTATCAAATGGAGTTTGTCTTATCGCTGAAGACTTTTTAAGCATATTACATGAATTTTTCTTTTATAGGGACAGAATGGAGTTTCAATTCACAGCTACAGATTGCCCCCAGAATTGGAGAGTCCTCTCTCTCCGTAGCACGAGATACTTTATTCAAAGGAGTTACCAATTACCTATTTTCTCTTGTGTTTAAATTTTTCCTTTTTGTTTTAGGCGTAATAAACACGCTCACTTCTTACTGTGTACAATCCATAACAGTATCTAAGTACAAATTTGTTTCTCTTTAGTACTTTTGTTCAGATCAATATCTCTAGGAGCTCTGCTCATAAATATTTTAATTATTCGTGTTTTGCCGATGTCTCGCTCTAGCTCTGTCATAAACAATCACATATACAGTACACATACCATAACTAGTGATAATGAGAGACACAGGAACCAAAGTTCACTTACTTTTCAGGAGGAGTTCTTTCTCCCATGAACAGCTGCCGTTAAAACGTTTCCGTATTTGTTTGCCCTAAAATCTTATTTTCGTTATTGATAACGTAGTTATAAAATAAACTATGATTTTGGTATGTGTTCAAAGGTTGCCTTTAATATACCGAAACTTGCGGAAGTTGTAAAAGGAAAGGAAAATGATGTTTTATCTTCTGTTTGTACTATCACCTTTTCGTCGTTTGAGCTTCAGCTCAAGTGATGTAAGTGTATATCAATATTTGTGCGATAAAGGTTATGTAAATCCGTCTGTTGCGTCCGCTCTGTTAATTATTCAAGCCATGCCCTTGTCATTTAATCATATGTGCTATTTCCTCCACATATTAAAGGAAAAATTAGTCGAGGTTGGCTGCCGATTGTTCGGACACAAACGATCGGACATAATTGGTTAAGTGCCTGAACTTCCCTGAGATCATCATTCCGATCATTTCTCAATTTTCTTGCAGTATTTTATAATTAAAACAGCGCAGGTTGTAACGCTGCGCTTCGGGGCACACGACACTCATTAAAGCCTGTACTATGGTAAGTTGACGGGCTTCACTTTACGAAAAAGGATTTTTGTATAGAAATTGACTGCGTGTACCTGAATGGAGGCAAATCAGACTTACACCCACTCGGCAATAACAATGATACGTCAAACAAGTCCGAAATGCAACTACACGTCAGGACGGACAAGAAACAACACAGAAGATGCTACCAATTTGTCAATTATACAGTCGCCAGCCTAATTAGGCATTAACTGAGTTTCTTCCCTGTACAAGTTGATGTACGTTCATACAAGACAACACGTAATAACACTGCATAATATGGTAAATTTTAGAACCAGAAAATCTACTGAACTGGTAAATTCACTTTCTATACTGATATGAATAAACCATAAATACATAACACCACACTACAATGTTTATTACAAAACTTCGTGGTGGCTATTGATCTGATTAAAATCGGGTATCGGTTACCCTAGAAATAGCACTTTCGAAACACACACAATGTCAATTTTGATAAAGGTAAAACACATGAATTTTGGTTTCCATTTTGGCTTTGACTTTGCTGGTCAAATCAGTTTAGGACACTTCAGAATTCAAATGAATGAAAAGGGGGGGGGGGGGGGGGGGAATCTGAAACTGTTATGATCACTGTATTAAAACAATTAATTACTGAAATCATTATGCCCTCAAGATTTCCAATATATGATTTACTACTCTTTTTGTCTTATTTCCTGCTCATTTAAATACCATTATATCTGTCTCCAAATAATTAAGTTTCATTACTAAATCATCATCAAAATTATCTTCCCACTTTGTCCTTTGTTATTCGTCTATTAGTTATTTAACAAAAAAGTTGTTTAAACATCATTCTAACATAGCTTGGTCTGCAGGTAATTATTATTAACATAAACTTTAATTCTTCATTTCGGGACACTCGGATGGCATAACATTTGGAAAGGACCCTGGCTACGTTAGTTGTGAGGATAATTAAAAGATAGGACAGTTCTGGTAAAATTTAAGTTGTTATTGAACAGTATGGAACAAAAGTAACACTGGTCCACACGAATACAGTACTAAAAGTTTCAACCTGTTCGTATCGATGCGGCGGTTGGCGGGCGGCGAGATGGCGAGGCACGGAGCACACATACAACCACAGCAATGGCTCTTGATGTATCGGCACTTTACTTCTTCATAGCGTCGCAATACTTTTCCATTTAGTGCCTAGGGAATTTTGCCATGCTGTATAAGTGTCGGAACGGCATATCCGAGGCTCAATGAAACCACGTCTTCCAGGAGAGCCTCCTCGATCCAGAACGTGTTGCTCAGACCAATGCCCAACTCCGACTACTACTGCTAAGCCCGTTATGCCGTGCAGCGCCCGTGTGCATTTTCCCCTTCTCACCAGCCATCCACCTTTTACCGCTCCCCTACAGACAGGGTATTCACCAGAGGTTTTGCATTCTACATATCCTAATACATTGCCTACGTACGGACCAGACGCACAATTACAACTTCAACGCCTTACAACAGTTTCAACGTTTCTTACATTTCAATTCTGTTATAATATTGTTTGACATTTGACATAAACATTAATATTCACATCAAAATTTGTTTACAGTTTTCTTAACACAATGGCAAGAAACAAAAAAAAAAAAAAAAAAAAAAAAGAAAAAATGAAATCGGAACATCGATTACACTAATTTATCGAAAAATCAGAACAAAATTCTTATTTGTACAATAGTACAGCGTTGTTGTTGTTACAAGGTCTGATCGGATTCCGTTTCAGAACAATGATGTCTGCCAAGCTACTCAATGGCCTAATACCACGCACATCTGTAAATAAATACGAAGAGGGTGGAGTTTATAACGGTAAATTATTATATCAAACCAGAGAACTTTCCAGAGACGCATTATATTGTGCACATTTTAGTAATATCATTCATCCTCTACCATTACCGCCTTTCTGCGTAATCGTTGTGGTGTAGAATTAATTTAGTTACTTCGTAAAAGTCAGTTGCAGAATGCAACGTGTGGTCTGAAATACGTGCGCAGGCGCCGGTCGCAACCTACAGCAATGCTAATGTAGTGCAGCAGTTTAAATTCTGAATACTGTTTTTGGAACACCACGTATATTTTGAGCACGAGTAAATGCATCTTAAATATACGTAGCGTGATATAATCTCAATACGCAGAAGAAAAGTTATTTATTATGAATTAAAATGTTAGGCTCTCTTTCAACAAATGACAATGTAACTTAACCTGCAAGTAACACATTGATAACATAGAGCATGAAATGATTTCTTTTCCAACAAACTTATCTAATGTTACACAGAAAGAAAGACTGGTACAAACACTTGCGTAAAACTGAAATAATTGCAAAGAATTTCCTTAACTTTTATCTCTTTAAGAACTGAGGCAACTTTTAATTCTTTGAATTAACTAAAAATATTTTAAACCAGAGTTAAAGCCTCACTTAAGCTTTGCAGTGTTCAACCTGTCAATAAGTTTCGTATTCAAAAATATTAACTAAGTTTTATATTGAAAACTGGCCGTAGAAAAGCAGTTAGGATTATTTCCCTTTGCGAGTGAATCTCCCAAACACTGAAATTTTCTTTAGTACACGTGATGGCGGACTCAGCGCCACCGAAACACTCGAAGCCAGATGGACAATCGACAGCACTATTATTATCTTCAAATAAATTTCACATGGAGGGAGAAGTATTTTTGAAAGGAAACATAGGATATTTTCAGTTACCAATATATTGTCAATTTGAAGCTCATACAATCGTACGGACCGTGAGTTTTACTTATATCGAGTATCATAAAATATAATAAGACTCGACGAAATAACTCATAATACGAAAACGGGCGAAAAACAGAAGACACACAGGGGAGAGCTAGATGACTCTTGTGTATATTTATTACACTTGAAGTTCCATGCTTTCATGGAACGGATTGAAATATCGTACTCCATTCTCTCTTAGATGAGTTGAAAGTATTTACAATATGTATCACAAAACATAATCAGACTCGACAAAATAACTCATAATACTGCAGGCATTATTTTCTCGGTCTACATTATATTCATATCAGTTGAATAAATGGCATCATACATTAGGGAGATTACAAATGGTTCATATGGCTCTGAGCACTATGGGACTTAACATCTATGGTCATCAGTCCCCTAGAACTTAGAACAAACCTAAGTAACCTAAGGGCACCACACAACACCCAGTCATCACGAGGCAGAGAAAATCCCTGATTACCCCCCTCCCCCGGTAATCGAACCCGGGAACCCGGGCGCGGGAAGCGAAAACGCTACCACACGACCACGAGCTGATGACAGGGAGATTACAGTTGACGCCACAATCATCTGCAAACTTTCGCTCCATGTTGCGCCGGTTCTACTGCTTCTGAATTGCCCATTATTAAATTCTTCATTATTAAATTCCTGCCAAGCTATTGAGTAATGCCTCAGCTGGTATTCATTTAAAGATCGGGGGGCGGGGGTTGTTGGGGTGGGTTAGGGAAGGGGGAGATTGACTCAACTGGCTCCCGAAACGAGAGGCACGAAAAATTGTCTGAGGATTTATTTATTGTTTACGATTACACGTTATGCCTTTCCTATTTCATATTAAAAATATGCTGGAGCGATATTTTACACTACTGGCAATTAAAACTGCTACACCACGAAGTAATGCAGATTATTAACAGGTATTCATTGTGCAAATATATTATAGTAGAACTGAATTGTGATTACATTTTCACGCAATTTGGGTGCATAGAACGTGAGAAATCAGTGCCCAGAACAACCACCTCTGGCCGTAATAACGGCCTTCATACGCCAAGGCATTGAGTAAAACAGAGCTTGAATGGCGTGTGCAGCTACAGCTGTACATGCAGCTTCAACACGATACCACAGTTCATCGAGAGTAGTGACTGGCGTAGTGTGACGAGCCAGTTGCTCGGCCACCATTGACCAGACGTTTTCAGTTGGTAAGAGATCTGGAGAATGTGCTGGCCAGGGCAGCAGTCGAACATTTTCTGTATCCAGAAAGGCCCGTACAGGAACTGCAACATGCGGTCATGCTTTATCCTGCTGAAATGTTGGGTTCGCTGGGATCGAATGAAGGGTAGAGCCACGTGCCGTGTCACATCTGAAATGTAACGTCTTCTGTTCAAAGTGCCGTCAATGCGAACAAGGGGTGACCGAGACGTGTAACCAGTGGCACCCCATACCAGCATGCCGGGTCCGCAGCTCGTGGTCGTGCGGTAGCGTTCTCGCGCCCGCGCTCGATTTCCCGGGTTCGTTTCCCGGCGGTGTCAGGGATTTTCTCTGCCTCGTGATGACTGGGTGTTGTGTGATGTCCTTAGGTTAGTTAGGTTTAAGTAGTTCTAAGTTCTAGGGGAATGATGATCATAGATGTTAAGTCCCATAGTGCTCAGAGCCATTTGAACCATCATGCCGGGTGATACGCCAGCATGGCGATGACGAATGCACACTTCCAATTTGCGTTCAATGTGATGTCGCCAAACACGAATGCGACCATCATGATGCCGTAAACAGAACCTGGATTCATCCGAAAAAATGACGTTTCGCTATTCGTGCACCCAGGTTCGTAGTTGACTACACCATCGCAGGCTCTCCTGTCTCTGATGCAGCGTCAAGGGTAACCGCAGCCATGGTATCCCAGCTGATAGTCCATCCTGCTGCAAACGTCGTCGAACTGTTCGTGCGGATGGTTGTTGTCTTGCAAACGTCCCCATCTGTTGACTCAGGGATCGACACATGGCAACACGATGCGTTACAGCCATGCGGATAAGATGCCTGTCATCTCGACTGATAGAGCTACGAGGCCGTTGGGATCCTGCGCGGCGTTCCATATTACCCTCCTGAACCCACCGATTCCATATTCTGCTAACAGTCATTGGATCTCGACCAACGCGAGCAATGTCGCGCGATACGATAAACCGCAATCGCGATAGGCTACAATCCGACCTTTATCGAAGTCGGAAACGTGATGGTACGCATTTCTCCTCCTTGCACGAGGCATCACAACATTTCACGAGGCAACGCCAGTCAACTGCTGTTTGTGTATGAGAAATCGGTTGGAAACTTTCCTCATGTCAGCACTTTGTAGGTGTCGCCACCGGCGCCAACCTTGTGTGAATGCTCTGAAAAGCCAATCATTTGCATAGCATAGCATCTTTTCCCTGTCGGTGAAATTTCGCGTCTGTAGCACGTCATCTTCGTGGTCAAACAATTTTAATGGCCAGTAGTGTATAATCTCTGAAGGAACACCAATGGGTGCAACGTGTATTAAGAAAAATGTATAAAGAGGAAATTGTACTGTATGATATCGGGAAGCGGTAACTCCGTTTTTATGAACCCCGACGGAACAAGAATCGCAAGGAGTGAAGTCTGATGACTTGGGAGGACAAAAACAATGAAAAAGATTTTATTGTGAACCTATTCAAATGCAACATTTTGTGTTAGTATCGTTGTGGTATGGCCGCACCTCAAGATGAAAGTAAGGCGGGCAACCGTCATGCATTGAAGTGAAAGCACTGGAATCTTCCTGAAATTGAGGAAACAATCAATTCTGCAGCATTGGGAGTTATGAAATCTCTGTCACAGTGCCATCCACAAAAACGAAAGTTCGATAAAAAACAGAAACAGCACAAAACACATTCAGTTTTACAATTGAAAGAAAATGCCCTCGGTCACTATTTTGTACGAATTAACCGGGTTTCAACACTCCTAGGAGTGTCTTCCTCAGAATTTACAACAGAGAATTGTCTATCACATGGTCACAGAATTATGACGAAAAACGTATGATACAGAGTACAAAATCGTCGTGAAAGACTGGCAGTACTTACATGTCATTTAAAAAATAATAAATATGCCAAAAGGGCGTTAGTCACAAAGAAATTTAAGATAAATGATTGTGATGGCGAGCCACTAAGGGCTGCTCGTTACTTGTGAGTTATCACGATGATTTTGTACTTATACTCTCAATCATACGTATTTAGTCATAATTCTGTGAGCGTGTTATAGACCATTATTTGATTTAAATTCTCCGGAAGACACTCCTAGCAGTTTTGAAACCCGGTTAATCCGTAAAAAATAGTGACTGATGGCTGTTTTCTTTCAATTGTAATTTTTCACGCTCTGTGAACGTGTAGCCATGTACAAAATTTTGACATTCAGTTTTCGTGCATCTCTTTCATGTTCGACGACGACACCACAATTTTGATGATGATGATGATGATGATGATGAGGTCCCATACTCCGAGGAGCGTAGGGGACGATGTGGGAGACCCGCACCGCCCCACTAGGCAAGGTCCTAGTGGAGGTGGTTTGCCATTGCCTTCCTCCGACCGTAATGTGGATGAATGATGATTATGAAGACGACACAACAACACCAGTCATCTTGAGGCAGGAAAAATGCCTGACCCCGCCGGGAATCGAACCCGGGACCCCGTGCGCGGTCTAACAACCCTACCACAACAAAGGTCAAAAGTTAATTATGATTTGTAGTGTAGCTCACGCTGCTAAATATTGCATTTTCGAGCAACAACAAAGTTATATTATTTGGCATGTGTCATTAGAGCACAGTTAATAAAGTCGTTTCATGAAATAATGGATAAACTAGGCACTCATCTTTTCCTGTTTCCCACGCTACTCTCGTTGTGAACTCATGGCTCAATCGTCGAAAATCTAGGTGGTGATGATTCCAAGCTCGGATGCAAAGAGGCCTAGGTGCTATTCTGCAATATTCAAAAGTTTTATAGAAGTGTTTCATAAACCATTCTTGAAGATTAAACTTTTGCAAGTTAGCACAATGGTGATGTAAGAAATTAATCAGCACTCCGAATTTAAGTTACACTTCTTTTTTATTACTTTTGTTGAAATATCACGTAACTCACAAAACATCACTTCAAAATATAAAACATACTTGAAAATATCCAAGACTTGACTCTCTAATAACAGCTTACGCGCCCAAAAATCAGAGTAACACGTAAGTCAAAGATCGTAGTGACAAAAGAAAAAAATACACATAAGAATAATATCAATGCAATATAAACATATCGATGTGTCAAAGTACCTCTACATTAATGAAATCAAATCACAATGTTGTCTCAGAAATATGTTAACTACTTTACAGAAACAAAGTAGAATATTGCTGGTATCGAGAGGTTGAGGTGAGGTGCCGCAGCGGTTACGTAATTCGAGTACCATTACAGCGGGAAGCGAGAACGCTACTGCAAGACCACGAGCTGCGGACCACAATTTTATGTCTCCCAAATTCTTACGATATGGTGGTTAATTTACTCGGTATATGAATCGTCGATTCGTTGGGAAAGTTGTTCGAAAAAAGTGTTCTCTGCCACATCCTGGAAATTTAAAATGCGAAATTTGTACCTTCTGTTGTGGCCGACGGGACGCAGTTGCTGCAGCAGCTGCAGCTTGTGAGCCTTCATATGCAAGCATCGTTTCAGAACACTCCACACTGTTGTTTCATAAAGTTTAAGTCCCTGACCAGCCCGTCTCGTGGACTTCCGATGGCACCGTGTGAACGCAGCTCAGAATGCTCGACATTTCCAACAGATATTGGTGGCCGACCAGTATCCATCCCTTTGCATATGCAACAAGCATCCAAGAATTTTGTTTGTCAGTCATAAATCCGCCTGTTCTGAGGCGGCTACTTGCTGAATCGACGTCGAAATGCACATTACACTTGAACAATATATTGCCTTCCTGCAAGTTGCAATACACAAAATTATTTCTCTTATGGTGTAGTATCCATATTGTTACAAACAGGCAACAGAACAGCAGTGACAAAACTTTGAACCTTCCTCTATCCAGTGACGTGCGCAATGCATTTCTATCTTTTGTAGTTTGTCAATAATAAATAACTGAAACCTGTTTTGTTTTTTGTTGAATCACCCTGTATTGCATGTTACTAAATACTTTCGGGCTGTCTACTGAGGCTCGTCTACAGTGTGAAAAGTATGTAGGGGACATCAAAACAAATATTTTTCCATAGTGTCATTTTTTCCTGTGAGAAGTATTTCAACCGGTAGAGGAAGATTTCTCTGGCGGCAAATTGATTAAACCAACAAACACTTTTAGATTTTTTTTTTTTTTTGAACAAGAGACAACACATTAACAAAACCCAATTTCAATTACAATTTTAAAAAATACCTCCATTGACAAGTAAACAAAGGTTACACAGTCGGATCATGTTCTGTATGACACGGGCAAACACCGCAGGAGTTTCCTGAATTGTTCCTGCTGCTGCTGCTACTATCCGGGCAACCAGATCCGCTTCTGATGCAACAGGAGTTGCGTAGACAAGGTTGCGCATCTCTCCCCACACAGAAAAGTCCAGAGGGGACATATCTGGGGATCGAGCAGGCCGTGGAACAGGACCACCTCTGCCAATCCACGTTTCTGTGAACCGTCGGTCCAAGACTCGACGCACACGACGACTGAAATGTGCCGGCGTCCCGTCATGTTGGAACCACATGCGTTGTCTTGTAGGGAGTGGGACGTCTTCCAGCAATTCTGGCAATGCTCTGGGGCATGTGGATTATCCTCACTCCAAAAACGCGAATTGTGCAATTTGAAGACTCCATCGCACTCGAACGTTGCTTCATCAGTAAACATCACAGAGGATGGAAATGTAGGAAACATTTCACACTGTGAGAGGTACCATTGTGAAAACTGTGCCGTGGGTGGATAATCAACTGGTTCCAGGTTGTGGACACACTGTAAGTGAAATGGACGTAATAACTGCTCTCGAAGGACTGTTCTTACATTCGTCTGATCCATCCCCATGTTACGTGCAGTGCTGATTGAAGGATTCCGCTGCACATGCTGCAAGACAGCTTCCTCAAATTGCAGCGTTCTTATCGTGTGACGGAATCCCTGTCTGCTAAATGACCCGGTCTCACGCAGACATTGGTATGATGCGGGATACGGCTTAGGATATTCTTGTTGATAAACCCGCTGTGCAGCTCGTCCGTTGTGGTGCGCTACGTAGTACGCACCAACCATATCAGTGTACTCACTCCAGGTGTATCACTCCATTAGTACATCAACATCTACATCTACATGATTACTCTCCAATTCACATTGAAGTGCTTGGCAGAGGGTTCATCGAACCACAATCATACTATCTCTCTACCATTCAACTCCCAAACAGCGCGCGGGAAAAACTAACACCTAAACCTTTCTGTTAGAACTCTGATTTCTCTTATTTTATTTTGATGATCATTCCTACCTATGTGTGTTGGGCTCAACAAAATACTTTCGCATTCGAAAGAGAAATTTGGTGACCGAAATTTCGTAAATAGATCTCGCCGCGACGAAAAACGTCTTTGCTTTAATGACTTCCATCCCAACTCGCGTATCATATCTGCCACCCTCTCTCCCCTATTACGTGATAATACAAAACGAGCTGCCCTTCTTTGCACCCTTTCGATGTCCTCCGTCAGTCTCACCTGGTAAGGATCCCACACCGCGCAGCAATATTCTAACAGAGGACGAACGAGTGTACTGTAAGCTGTCTCTTTAGTGGACTTGTTGCATCTTCTAAGTGTCCTGCCAATGAAACCCAACCTTTGGCTAGCCTTCCCCACAATATTATCTATGTGGTCATTCCAAATGGAGTTGTTCGTAATTTTAACACTCAGTTACGTAGTTGAATTGACAGCCTTGACAATTGTACTATTTGTCGAGTAACCGAATTCCAACGGATTTGTTTTGGAACTCATGTGGATCACCTCACACTCTTCGTTATTTAGCGTCAGCTGCCACCTGCCACACCATACAGCAATCTTTTCAAAATCGCTTTGCAACTGATACTGGTCTTCGGATGACCTTACTAGACGGTAAATTACAGCATCATCTGCGAACAACCTAAGAGAACTGCTCAGATTGTCACCCGGGTCATTTATATAGATCAGGAACAGCAGAGGCCCCACGACGCTTCCCTGGGGAACACCTGATATCACTCAGTAGTAAGCAGAGACAATGCACTACTTCACTGGTCGACAGCAGTTGTCTACAACTGAAGAACGTAACGCGCCCTCCAACAACTGAAAATCGTAATACGGCCTCTTAACAGCTGAAGAGCGTAACACGGCTGCCACTGGTTTAAATAACCCTCATAGGAAAGAATGACATATGAGAAAAATATTTGTTTTTATGTCCCCTGCAACCTCCAAGAGTTTGTCGGTTTAAATACTTTTCACCCTCTATATTTGTACGCCTTCTCGCT
Source organism: Schistocerca serialis cubense (assembly GCF_023864345.2). Lineage (NCBI taxonomy): Eukaryota > Metazoa > Arthropoda > Insecta > Orthoptera > Acrididae > Schistocerca > Schistocerca serialis. The sequence goes on along the minus strand of NC_064643.1, from coordinate 734,648,825 downwards.
AGTTCTCTTAACAAACGAACCATTGCTTGATTAGCCCTTCTCGCAGGTGACTGGTAGTGCAGCAGGTCGACGCGGCCACCCTGCCAGACCACAGCGATCGGCCGGCGTCTCCTTATCTGGCACGGGACGCGGCGAGAGGCGGCCTATCTGGCCATCTGGGCGGAGGAAACAGCTGATGAGGCGTGCTGCGGCATGGCCGATGGGTCCGCCTCTCGTGGCACCTTTTGTCAGGGCACGCGCCATCGAGCACGCGCCGAGGCAAGGGCGGCGCCAGCCACACCGTGTAGGAGCACAGGGCGGGGGCGGGTCCACAGACACCTCCTCATACCTGTGCTTCCTCCTCCGAATCTGCCACACGTTGCATTTCAGTGAATCAAACAGCGGTCTTTTTTTTTCGTTTCGGTTCTCACTGTCCTTAGCAACTCGATATGTCTCGCCGCTATTTATACAGGGTGATCCATTGATCGTGACCGGGCCAAATATCCCACGAAATAAGCATCAAACGAAAAAACTACGAAGGACGAACCTTGTCTAGCTTGAAGGGGGACACCAGATGGCGCTACGGTTGGCCCGCTAGATGGCGCTGGCATTGGCCAAAAGGATATCAACTGCGTTTTTTTATAAATTGGAACCCCCACTTTCATTACATATTCGTGTAGTACGTAGATAAATATGAATGTTTTAGTTAGACCACTTTTATCGCTTTGTGACAGATGGCACTGTAATAGTCACAAACATATGGCTCACAATTTTAGACGAAAAGTTGGTAACAGGTAGATTTTTTAAAATTAAAATAAAGAACATAGGTAAATTTGAAAATTTTATTTCGGTTGTTCCACTGTGATACATGTACCTTTGTGAACTTATCATTTCTGAGAACGCATGCTGTTACAGCGTGATTACCTATAAATACCACATTAATGCAATAAATACTCAAAATGATGTACAACAACCTCAATGCATTTGTCAAGAAGTGTAACGACATTCCTCTCAACAGCGAGTAGGTCGCCTTCCGTAGTGTTCGCACGTGCACTGACAATGCGCTGACGCATGTTGTCAGGCGTTGTCGGCGGATCACGGTAGCAAATATCCTTCAACTTTCCCGACAGAAAGAAATCCGGGGACGTCAGATCCGGTGAACGTGCTTCGACGACCACTCCACCTGTCATGAACTATGCTATTCAATACCGCTTCAACCGCCCGCGAGCTATGTGCCGGATATCTATCATGTTGGAACTACGTCATTTGTCATGCAGTGAAACATCTTGCAGTAACATCGGTAGAACATTACGTAGGAAATAAGCATACATTGCTCCATTTAGATTTCCATTGATAAAATGGGAGCCAATTATCCTTCCTCCCATAATGCCGCACCATACATTAAGCCGCCAAGGTCACTGATGTTCCACTTGTCGCAGCCATCGTGGATTTTCCGTTGCCCAATAGTACATATTATGACGGTTTACGTTACCCCTGTTGGTCAATGACGCTTCATCGCTAAATAGAACGCGTGCAAAATATCTGTCATCATCACGCAATTTCACTTGCTCACAGTGGCAGAACTGTACACGACGTTCAAAGTCCTCGCCATGCAATTCCTGGTGCAATGTGGCACTGGTGCAATGGATGTTGATGTAGCATTCTCAACACCGACGTTTCTGAGATTCCCGATTCTCACGCAAATGGTCTGCTACTGATGTGCGGATTAGCCGCGACAGCAGCTAAAACACCTACTTGGGCATCATCATTTGTTGCAGGCCGTGGTTGACGTTTCACAAATGGCTAATCACTTCCTGTTTCCTTAAATACCGTAACTATCCGGCGAACGGTCCGGACACTTGGATGATGTCGTCCAGGATACCGAGCAACATACATTGCACACGCCCGTTGGCTATTTTGATCACAATAGCAATACATCAATATGATATCGACCTTATCCGCAAGTGGCAAACGCTTCATTTTAACACGGGTAATGTATCACGAAGCAAATACCGTCCGCACTGGCGGAATGTTACGTGATACCACGTACTTATACGTTTCTGACTATTACAGCGCCATCTATCACAAATGGAAAAAAGTTGTCCAACTAAACCATTCATATTTCTTTACGTACTACACGAATATGTAATAAAAACGAGGTTTCCTCTTAAAAAAAACGCAGTTGATATACGTTTGAACTATGGCAGCGCCATCTAGCGGGCAAACGATAGCGCCATCTGGTTTCTCCCTTCAAGCTAGACGGGTTTAGTTTTTGACTGGTATAGCCATGCAGATTCAAATACGGAGATATGTATAGAGACAGAATATGGTGCTGCAGCCAAGTGTCTGGCGCAGTTGTAAGATTAGTTGCTGCCGCAGCAATGGCAGGTTATCGAGATTTAAATGTGTCTGAACGTGGTGTTACAGTCGGCGCACGAGCGATGGGACACAGCACATCTGAAGTAGCGTTGAAGTCGGGATCTTTGCGTACGATAATTTCTCTAGTGTACAGTGAGTATCAGAGAATCCAGTAAAACATCAAATCTCCGACATCGCTGTGACTGGAGAAAAATCCTGGAAGAACGGGACCAACGACGACTCAGGAGAATCGTTCAACGTGAAAGAAGTGAAACCCTTCCACAAATTGCTGCATATTTCATTGCTGGGTCATCAACAAGCGTCAGCGTGCGAACTATTCAACGCAACATCATCGACATGGGCTTTCGGTGCAGAACGACCATTCGTGTACCCTACATGACAGCGCGACACATAGCCCTACGCCTCGCTTGGGCCTATCAACAGCGAAATTGGACTGTTGGTGACTCGAAACAAGTTGCCTGCTCGGACTACCTATGTCCGGAAACGTCATGCAGCGACGCTACAGAGCGTCAAAGTCACAGGCACCGGCACCTGTAAATGTATGTTACAATGTTTCAAGGATGATAGAGACGAATAACTGTATCTATTTTACGCTACTGGCCATTAAAATTGCTACACCGAGAAGAAATGCACATGATAAACAGGTATTAAATATATTATACTAGAACTGACATGTGATTACATTTTCTCGCAATTTGTGTGCATAGATCCTGAGAAATCAGTACCCAGAACAACCACCTCTGGCCGTAATAACGGCCTTAATACGCCTGGGCACTGAGTCAAACAGAGCTTGGATGGCATGTACAGGTACAGCTGCCCATGCAGCTTCAACACGATACCACAATTCATCAAGAGTAGTAACTGGCGTATTGTGACGAGCCAGTTGCTCGGCCACCATTGACCAAACGTTTTCAATTGCTGAGAGATCTGGAGAATGTGCTGGCCAGGGAAGCAGTCGAACATTTTCTGTATCCAGAAAGGCACGTACGGGACCTGCAACATGCGGTCATGCATTATCCTGCTGAAACATAGGGTTTCGCAGGGATCGAATGAAGGGTGGAGCCATGGGTCGTAACACATCTGAAATGTAACGTCTTCTGTTCAATGTGCCGTCAACGCGAACAAGAGGTGACCGAGGTGTGTAACAAATGGCACCCCATACCATCACGCCGGGTCATACGCCAGTATCGCGATGACTAATACACGCTTCCAATGTGCGTTCTCCGCGATGTCGCCAAACACGGATGCGACCATCATGATGCTGTAAACAGAAACGGGATTCATTCAGAAAATGACGTTTTGCCATTCGTGCACCCAGGTTCATCGCTGAGTACACCATCGCAGGCGCTCCTGTCTGTGATGCAGCGTCAAGGGTAACCGCAGGCATGGTCTCCGAACTGATAGTCCATGCTCCTGCAAACGTCATTGAACTGTTCGTGCCGGTGGTTGTTGTCTTGGAAACGTCCCCATCTGTTGCCTCAAGGATTGAGACGTGGTTGCACGATCCGTTACAGCCATGCGGATAAGATGCCTGTCATCTCGACTGCTAGTGATACGAAGCCGTTGGGATCCACCACGGCATTCCGTATTACCCTCCTGAACCCACCGATTCCATATTCTGGTAACAATTACTGTGGTTTGTGGGATTGAAGGGACCAGACAGCTAACAGTTATTCGATCTCGACCAACGCGAGCAGCAGTGGCGCGATACGATAAACCGCAATCGCGATAGGCTACAATCCGACCTTTATCAAAGTCGGAAACGTGATGGTACGCATTACTCCTCCTTACACGAGGCATCACAACAACGTTTCACAAAGCAGCGCTGATCAACTGCTGTTTGTGTTTGAGAAATCGGTTGGAAACTTTCCTCATGTCAGCCGGCCGGGACGGACGAGCGGTTCTAGGAGCTGCAGTATGGAACCACGCGACCGCTACGGTCGCATGTTCGAATCCTGCCTAGGGCATAGATGTTTGTGATGTCCTTAGGTTAGTTAGGTTTACGTAGTTCTAGGTTCTAGGGGACTGATGACCTCCGAAGTTAAGTCCCATAGTGCTCAGAGCCATTTGAATCATTTATTTTCCCATCATTTCAGCACGTTGTAGGTGTCGCCACCGGCGCCAACCTTGTGGGAATGCTCTGAAAAGATAATCATTTGCATATCACAGCATCTTCTTCCTGTCGGTTAAATATCGCGTCTGTAGCACGTCATCTTCGTGGTGTAGCAATTTTAATGGACAGTAGTGTAGGTAATGGTCCTTGGTTCGGAAACGAACGAGTGGAAAGTTACAAGCGAAAATCATTTTAATATCTATGATATTGGAATACACGTATGGGTACAGCTGTTGCTAAGAATGTAGGGTATCCACATTTTAAAGGTGGCAGTACGGGCAAAACCAAGAAAAAATTTGTAGTTTTCATGTGCTCTAAAATTCATACTTGACGAGCTACTAAAATTCTTTCATCTTCGCTAGTGTAAAACATATCCTCTGTTTTGAACAAGTGATCATAAAGCTCTTAAAGTATGCATTTATACAAACAAAAGGTTCAATTAAATGGAGGAAACCTAGACGCATGGCACTCGAACTCCGGAGGGATGCACAGTTTGCTGCTAAAACATGCACCATCTTGAAACATTTTCTCCATGCTTGCTTTTGAACAAGTCTAGGGGCATGCGACAGAGTACCCAGAACACAATAGCACTTGAAAGTCCTTTTGTGAGAAACTAGCACTTCAAATATTTGACTTTTGCACTTTTCATTTATTTTAACATTCTCAGTAACCAAGTGCGGCCCATTCTTCCACATATTCGTGATTAGTTTTCACAGGCCAAGACGCATACGTTAGTTGTTTGACGAAGACTCAGGCATGACTGCACTTCTACCTGCACATTAAATCACTCGATTCTAATCTGATGGAAAGTAGTTAATAGTGAATATGAACGTTTCTCTGTTTCTCCAGTGACACAAATAACAATTGGATATCCGAAAAGGCTATCACCGATCGCCAGTCTCCACGGATCTGCATACAATCGATGTTCCACTGTATCTGCGTCAGTCCATAATATGGTAGGACTTGTAATACTTCCGTGTCTTTGTTATCATTACCTATATAGTGATGGGGTTACAACATTAGCCGAAGCTTACTAGGAACAGAGGACTCACAATACTCCCGGCACTTGTTTATCATTTGTCCATGTTCGTAGGGCTATAGCATTAGCAGAAGAATGTTGGCAACACACGATGCAAATGGTACTCTGCCTATATTGACGGATCGTCTCTTCATGTACGTAGGTTTAGCCTACACACACTGTCTGATGAAACGTATAATGACACCCATATGTTGTGCGGAACTGATTGACACATGTCACGTCAGGGGCCCCAATCAGAATAAAAGGCGATGGGTGGTACTATGCTGTCAGTAGAGAAGCAACAACAGCAGACTGGAGCGGTCAACAGAGCTCAGTGACTTCGAGCTAGGACTAGTCGTTGGACATCAGCTGAGTAGCAACTCCAGTCTGACGCTGCCCAGCTCGACTGTTGGTGATGTGACTGTGAAGTGGAAGCGCGAAGGATCAACTACAGCTGAAACAAGGCCAGGCAAAACTCATGTACCTGCGGGTAGGCACCGTCCACCTTGTGGAATGTGGCTGTAAAGAATCGCATGAAACCAGAGGAAGGAAGGATTCGTGAGTTGGAAAGTGCTTTTGGCAGTGCAGCTAGCGCAATCTGTGTATGCTGTTAAAACCAATGGGGCACAGTAATTGAGAAGATAAATCTGTGTTTGGATAGGATCCGCACTGAGAAAACACAATTTTTTTCTTCTTGTACGAAGATGTGTTTCTCTGAAGCTACAGTCTCTTCCAAGGGCTTTCTAATTCTCCTTCACCTCCTCTCAGCCAAGTATTTCTGCATTTAAGAACGCTATAGGTGGTGCAAAGAGCGAGGACATTGGATAGTAAATGACTAGTAACGGGTGATTTGAAGTGATAAATCACGGTATTCCTTGTAACAATCAAATAAAATTGTCTGGGTTTGGCGAATACCTGACGAACGTCGCGTGCCTTCATGTTTTGCCCCAACGGTGAGGTGCGGAAGAAGTGGTCTTAGGGAATCGGCGTGGTTTTCGTGGTTAGCGGGTAGTCTACTTACTGTGGTTAAGAACACACTAAATGCGGAGAACGCATATGAACGCATTTTAAATCATAGCACACAGCGTGCAGAGCAGGAATAGTTCCGAGAAGATGACTGTATTAACATGACAATGCACTTTATCGGATAGCAGTATCTACAAGACACTAGTTTATGGACAATAAGTTTCCTGTTTTCAGATCTCACAGATATCCAGACATGTTACAGAAAGTGTCTCCAGCGGAGTTCAAAATGCCATAAAGGCGAAGCATGAACACACCCACTATTAATGTCCACTAATAGATGTCCGGATAATTTTGATCAGATAGTGTATGTGATTCGTGACCAGTGTACAATTCGTTTCCAAGGGTTCATCCCAATAATATTACCGATTTTGTGCCCTATTCCATTCGCGTGTCTCTATATATTTCTAAACACCCTCACATATCCCACTCTCATGTTACGTACGCAAAATGTACAATGCTGCTCAGTCGTCTTACAATCTTCGTAGAGTGTCTATTCTCTAAACCCACTCAAAAGGGTTGCTGAAAGCATCGTCGCCTTTCTCCCTGACAATGCCATTTAAATTCCTTGAGCATCTACATTAATTTTTGTGTTGAGCTGACTACGCTGTCCAGATACTGGTTCAAATGGCTCTGAGCAGTATTGGACTTAACATCTATGGTCATCAGTCCCCTAGAACTTAGAACTACTTAAACCTAACTAACCTAAGGACATCACACAACACCCAGGCATCACGAGGCAGAGAAAATCCCTGACCCCGCCGGGAATCGAATTCGGGAATCCGGGCGCGGGAAGCGAGAACGCTACCGCACGACCACGAGCTGCGGACTCTGTCCAGATACTATCGTGGCAGAGCATCATTGAATTTTGTCCAATGGAATTACGTGACTTGCCATAAATGTTCTTTAATAGTCTAGTAATCGAAAGCTCTCATCTCTTTCTACTGAAAATATTTTCTGTAAAAATTGACGCAGAGCTTCATGGTACTTTAAGAACGGCATCCGAACAGCATAAAGCTATTGCAATATGTATATACGAGGGCAGTTCAATAAGTAATGCAACACATTTTTTTTCTCGGCCAATTTTGGTTGAAAAAACCGCAAATTTCTTGTGGAATATTTTCAAACATTCCCGCTTCGTCTCGTATAGTTTCATTGACTTCCGACAAGTGGCAGCGCTGTACGGAGCTGTTAAAATGGCGTCTGTAACGGATGTGCATTGCAAACAACGGGCAGTGATCGAGTTTCTTTTGGCGGAAAACCAGGGCATCTCAGATATTTATAGGCGCTTGCAGAATGTCTACGGTGATCTGGCAGTGGACAAAAGCACGGTGAGTCTTTGGGCAAAGCGTGTGTCATCATCGCCGCAGGGTCAAGCAAGACTGTGTGATCTCCCGCGTGTGGGCCGGCCGTGCACAGCTGTGACTCCTGCAATGGCGGAGCGTGCGAACACACTCGTTCGAGATGATCGATGGATCACCATCAAACAACTCAGTGCTCAACTTGACATCTCTGTTGGTAGTGCTGTCACAATTGTTCACCAGTTGGGATATTCAAAGGTTTGTTCCTGCTGGGTCCCTCGTTGTCTAACCGAACACCATAAAGAGCAAAGGAGAAGCATCTGCGCGGAATTGCTTGCTCGTCATGTGGCTGAGGGTGACAATTTCTTGTCAAGGATTGTTACAGGCGATGAAACATGGGTTCATCACTTCGAACCTGAAACAAAACGGCAATCAATGGAGTGGCGCCACACCCACTCCCCTACCAAGAAAAAGTTAAAAGCCATACCCTCAGCCAGTAAAGTTATGGTTACAGTCTTCTGGGACGCTGAAGGGGTTATTCTGTTCGATGTCCTTCCCCATGGTCAAACGATCAACTCTGAAGTGTATTGTGCTACTCTTCATAAATTGAAGAAACGACTTCAGCGTGTTCGTAGGCACAAAAATCTGAACGAACGTCTCCTTCTTCATGACAACGCAAGACCTCACACAAGTCTTCGCACCCGAGAGGAGCTCACAAAACTTCAGCGGACTGTTCTTCCTCATGCACCCTACAGCCCCGATCTCGCACTGTCGGATTTCCATATGTTTGGCCCAATGAAGGACGCAATCCGTGGGAGGCACTTCGCGGATGATGAAGAAGTTATTGATGCATTACGACGTTGGCTCCGACATCGACCAGTGGAATGGTACCGTGCAGGCGTACAGGCCCTCATTTCAAGGTGGCGTAAGGCCGTAGCATTGAATGGAGATTATGTTGAAAAATAGTGTTGTGTAGCTAAAAGATTGAGGAATAACCCGGTGTATTTCAATGCTGAATAAAACAACCCCTGTTTCAGAAAAAAAATGTGTTGCATTACTTATTGAACTGCCCTCGTAGATCTACAAACAACAAGTTTCGGTCATACGACCATCTTGAAGTCAACAGTACATTAATAAAAATGTGTAAGAAATGGTACATGTCAGAATGATGAAGGTAACTATTGTGTGTTACAGATACTGAGGTATTTCATTACAACTACATTTGTATCTACATACACACTCCACGAGCGATGGTATGGTGCGTGGCGGAGGGTACTCTGCATCAATACTAGTGGTAGGAAGGCTCCTTGGTGACAAGTTCACAATTACTATCAGTTGAAGCATCTAAATGAAATGATTGAAAATTAAATATTTGTGAAGACTTAAAACCACAGTATATTTTTATTAATATAGATATTGTTGCAGGGCCTTAAACGGCGAGAGCCATCTTTCTGATGTAGCATAAAACATGATTCATCCTTGGAGGACGCCGGTCGCCTGTCAGTGGACGCCCAGTTACGGTTCTGGAGTGCAAACTCCTGCCTTCGCCGTCGGGGATCAACAATCAGCATGGGTGCTTGAACAGGCGCCTGCTGCGGAGGGCCACACGCAGCAAAGTTCACTGGACGGTCTTTGAGGAGGCACTGTTGGTAGCTCCTTGGTTGTCTAGGCGGTCAGTTGCTCAACACTTGCATGTATATCAGCAGTACAGATCTCCACAGCTACAGTTCACCCAAGTCATCTGTGGATCTACGGCCCATGATGTAGCACAGTTGACTCAAGATAGGTTTTGGATAGTACCATTTTGCGTTCCCTTACACTTCAAATACGGCAGCACTTTAATAGTTAACAAACTTTTTCGTAGCGGAAATGCTTCCACCCTACGCCAGGAAGCTAATGATCGTGCCCTATTGGGCGTCAGTTGAATCTCTTTATTTCCGGATAACGTCAAGGACTGCACTGTTTTCGGCGGCCACCGACGCCCTTTATATATCCTCCATTGCTAGTGCTGCCACCTACCGTCTATAAGTGGGCGTTTAAGCCGAACAAAGGTGGTGGTCACATTAATGTGTCGGGACTGTCTATATCTCAAACAGGGACCTGTATCACACTATAAAATAATCACAAGATGCAACTTATTATTGCAAGGGAACATGTAGCAAAAAGATCCTCAAAGTAAATCAATCAGTTGAAAACATACTAATAACCTAAACAGAAAAGTGATCTCATTTTACGTATCTTTTCTAATCAGCATGTGACTACCCATAAGCCTTTAAACTACTACTTACAACATTAAAGTACTGAAACGTTTCTAATTTCAGATCTGATTTTTTTTTTTAAGAAAGAAAATTTTTCTTTTTGCTTTAATGCTTTTAGTTGATTTTTTATTTATATGTAATATTTATGACATTTAAAAAAATGACTCTGAACACTATGCGACTTAACTTCTGAGGTCATCAGTCGCCTAGAACTTAGAACTAATTAAACCTAACTAACCTAAGGACATCACACACATCCATGCTCGAGGCAGGATTCGAACCTGCGACCGCAGCGGTCACGCGGTTCCAGACTGAAGCGCCTAGAACCGCACGGCCACAGCGGCGGGCTTCAAATATTCACTGTTGTAATAAATACGTTCATCGTTCACCTGTTATCATGGAAAATAACAATAGTCATATTTAATTACGCAGTGGGCTATATCTATCGAACAATTTCCTAGTATTATGGCAGTCACAAGCAGCTACTCCCTGCTGTATGGTCTTGTCGATATTTTTATAGCGATGTATGATGAAAAGATTGAACATTCAAAAAAGTGTACATGATTAAAAATGCTTCTTTTCCCGCTAAGACACAGTAAAATTTAATACACACAATTGTGACCAATGGGTCTGAAAGTGTGAAATGCTGATGCCTTATAACACCTTGCAAGAGATATCGTGACAATATGACTGATTAACTTTTTCAAACAACTATTAGAAATACTTAAGTCAATTGTACCTAACAGAATCTGGCTAGGATAAAACATCAACCTTTAGTTATAATGTCAACACGCCGATGCATAGAACACATGCGATGCTTACATTAATGAGCGCAGCCGAGTGATTTCTCCTAGACACCTGTACCAGTCATAAACGGCTAACAGGCTGCAGATTGTGAATGGTACCAAATAGCTGTACACAGGGCGGAGTACACCCTGCGCCGAGCGTAACTTGCTTCGCTCCAGTAGACCGCATATACTAGTTCTGGGGCTGGCAGGAATCCTGCACGAGTGCGGTGCACTTGCACGTGTGCAGTTCACAGGTATTTTGCGTGCACACAGGGGCAAGCTGGCCACCCGCTTCTCTCCCACCATGCCGTCTCTCCGCTCCTTCCCCTCTAATGCGTTTTGTCTCCTGGCTTGCTTTATTGAATGAAGGAATAAGGTTAGTAGGAGTGCTTGAAAGTAATCATGGTTGGAAAGAGTACATATTACCTACGATACGTTTATTTAATTATCACAGGTGGAGTTTACAATACGCTTAATGTCTGGAACAAAGTTTCTACATACAGACAAACGCAAACAATTACGTGAATTTTCATCTCTGAAGTTTGCTCTTAACCTAGAGTTATTAATTTTCAAACAGAAAAAAATCTCTCACAAAGGTATGTCGAGCCAAACATTGATATTATCTTCGCTTCTTCACGATGGAGACGAGGAAACTCTTGCTGTGGAAAGTCTTGATAAAAGTCCATTACACCTCTTGCCTAAAGGAACTTGTCTCTCAGACGAGAATTACACTGTAGATCTATTAATTCCATTTTGCAAAGTGGGATGAATATCATCGACAGAAACAGCAAATGGTCTCAAGAACCATTCAAATGCTTGGAATAAATATAATATATCCCCAAATCGCTTGAGAAATTGCTCTTTTATTGCACTAAGTACGGAAACATATTCTTTGCAATTTTGTTCTCGCACAGTAGACAGAATGTGTTCCCACAGCTCAAGCTTGCTAGTGAAAGCTTGCACCTTATCAGCCATTTCACAAACTAGCTGATTTTCTGCTTCCAAAATTGTGTTCAATTCATTCATGTGTCCGGTAATATCCACTAAAAATGCAAGGTCGGCAACCCACTCTGGATCTTCTAACCTGGGGTCGTACCTTCCTTTGTCCTTTAAAAACTGATTTATTAGTATTCTCAGCTCAAAAAACCTTTTGAGTACATTACCGCGGCTAAGCCAGCGGACTTCATTGTGGTGTGGTATGGTACGTCACTGTACTCTTCCCCAATTTCAGTTAAATATGTGTGAAACTGTCTATGTGTAAGCCCGTGGGATCTCAAATAATTAACTGCCCGAATAACCACTTGCATGACGTCCCCCAATTTTGCTGCTTTTGCACAGAGTACTTCTTGGTGCAAAATGCATTGGATGCTGTACAATGATTCTTCTGTACGCTGTAGCTTTTTTCTTAGTAATCCAACAAATCCCATTTGTTCCCCTTCCATTGCAGGTGCTCCGTCTGTTGTCACTGACACCAAACGTTCCCTGTTTAAGCCAGCTGAATCGAGAGCTTCTTCAACGGCTTTTAGGATGTCCGCACCGGTGGTCGTGCTTTTTGAAGATATCATATCTAAAAAATCCTCTGCTATGTGGTGAACAGTGTCCACGCCGCGGACATAAACCGCTAATTTAGCGGTGTCTGAAATATCTGTGGACTCATCAAGTGCGATGCATTAAACTCCGACACTGCCCTCCTTAACTGACGGTAAACGTCACCTGCCATGGCACTTATGCGATCACTTACAGTCCGCCGAGAAAGAGGGATAGATCGAAAGCGATTTGCATCCATTGGGCAAAGAAAATCAGCCGCCATTGATGCACTCCTTTATAAACTCACCTTTTGCAAATAGTTTTCCAGCTCTCGCTATGTTAAGCGCAACCTTATAACTTGCACGTACCGCTGGGTTATCATAGTTGTCGTCCTGAAAAACGGAAAACAGTGCTCCATAAAATGTTAAACACAGTTAGATGAGAGACATGACGGAAGAAAGTCGCAGATCTCTCGTGACAACAGTAACTTACGTCAGATTAATTTAGTACCGTCAGATCGCTCTTCTTAAGCTCAGGCAATTTCCCCATCCGCTCATAATCCGACTATGAATTGTACTCGGCTTTGTGAAAATTATTATAATGGCGTTGAATACTACACTTCCGCTGACCAGCGAGATTGACTCTCCCATTCCTTTGTAAAAGACAGCAGGTCTCAACTTCTCTGTTTCGTTGATTCACTCTGCATTTTCCGGTTCTTGAAATACAAAGTTCACTACTCAGTGGTAGCTTCGCATCAACGTCGACAGCTTAGCCTAACTAGTTCATAAAACTATACCACAAATTCCGAGAGACCTACGACATCTCCGATCAAAATCGTCGCTACACATCTTGGAGACATGTGATCAGACCGCCGCACCGCTAAACGCACGCTGACACTCAGAATAGCCGTCCTAAGTCACTTGGGCTTAGGCATCCTACAGAATACCAGTCGACACAGCAAGGGAGAGAGAGACATCGGCCGCCTATGACACGGAATCATAGTATCTTCGCAGTGCCGATGGGCGCTGCAACGCATGTTGGCCGGCGATACAGTTCCCCACAGTCGTTTAATGAACAAAGTAAGAGCATATGGACTATCAGACCAATTGTGTGATTAGATTGAGGAGTTCCTAGATAACAGGACGCAGCATGTCATTCTCAATGGAGAGAAGTCTTCCGAAGTAAGAGTGATTTCAGGTGTGCCGCAGGGGAATGTCATAGGACCGTTGCTATTCACAGTATACATGAATGACCTTGTGGATGACATCGGAAGTTCACTGAGGCTTTTTGCAGATGATGCTGTGGTGTATCGAGAGGTTGTAACAATGGAAAATTGTACTGAAATACAGGAGGATCTGCAGCGAATTGACGCATGGTGCAGGGAATGGCAATTGAATCTCAATGTAGACAAGTGTAATGTGCTGCGAATACACAGAAAGACAGATCCTTTATCATTTAGCTACAAAATAGCAGGTCAGCAACTGGAAGCAGTTAATACCATAAATTATCTGGGAGTACGCATTAGGAGTGATTTAAAATGGAATGACCATATAATGTTGATCGTCGGTAAAGCAGACGCCAGACTGAGATTCATTGGAAGAATCCTAAGGAAGTAGGTTACAGTACGCTTGTTCGCCCACTGCTTGAATACTGCTCAGCAGTGTGGGATCCGTACCAGATAGGGTTGATAGAAGATATAGAGAAGATCCAACGGAGAGCAGCGCGCTTCGTTACAGGATCATTTAGTAATCGCGAAAGCGTTACGGAGATGATAGATAAACTCCAGTGGAAGACTCTGCAGGAGAGACGCTCAGTAGCTCGGTACGGGCTTTTGTTGAAGTTTCGAGAACATACCTTCACCGAAGAGTCAAGCAGTATATTGCTCCCTCCTACGTATATCTCGCGAAGAGACCATGAGGATAAAATCAGAGAGATTAGAGCCCACACAGAGGCATACCGACAATCCTTCTTTCCACGAACAATACGAGACTGGAATAGAAGGGTGAACCGATAGAGGTACTCAAGATACCCTCCGCCACACACCGTCAGGTGGCTTGCGGAGTATGGATGTAGATGTAGATGTAGATGAACGTGCACAGAAAGTCACATGCGATCCACCGCACTGGAGACAGTACCAAATTGGGCAACGCTGAAGATCAGGATACAGCCAGGCGTCTTTGAAAAATGACGTCACAAATTACAACACGTTATCGATTGCAAAGATATAGACGACTGTTGTCAAATCAAGGAATGTTGTACAGAGAAAACCGATCGTGGGTATGTCACTCTTTTCGCAGTAGAAAGCTTCCTTTCTCTTTTTTCTGATCTATATAGATCATCTGAAGGATAGGGTACTAGTGCTAGCGAAAGCAATAGAAAAAAAACCGGCAAACGTGACACTGGCATGGAGTAGCTCAGCTGACATATATAGGTTGCATCCCTTACTTCAGTCGACCCATACAGTTCAAGAAAAGTACGGGATATAAATATTACGTACGTCGAATTTTTTACCTTCGCTGGTAGTAGAATCAGCTGAGGAATAGGATACTAGAAGTAGCAAAGGGGAAAAAAGCGACAAACGTCAAATTTGTATCCCGTTCTACAGTTAACCTATATAGTTGAACTGAAGTTTAGGTCACTAGTACTAGCAAATGCCAAAAATGGCAACAAACGTATAATTTGTATCCTGAATAACAGGAACTGAGGTTCAGGATGCCATTGTTATCTTTGTCGCTTTTCTTGCTGTCACCAGTACTCGTATCCCATTCCTCAGCTGACCTGCATACTACAGGATACGAATCAATTGCAGAGGAAACAGCAATTGGAACGACTCACTATCAGGCAAAGTTATAATTCAAAATATGTACACAAATGATTTAAAATTACCATAAGTGATAAAAAATACGTGATATATATCTCTTAATGATATATTCATTTATATTTATTTACCATTACAATGCTTTGCCCAGAGTATGTCAGATTCATTGCGTACGGCTCGAAACACACTAATATCTATGACTATAATATGACGTCATCGATTAAAACCGACGAATTGTATCCCATTCTTCAGTTGATACCCAAACTGGCTCAGTATCTCTTCCCGAAAGGAGAAAGCCTTCTCTTCCTTCACTAAATTACTGTAAGCGGCTATACATGCACTTCCATATAGATGTTCACTCAACCATCGCCGGAACTAAACCGTGCATTTCAGAACAGTCAGAGCAGCGCTATTGTGGAATGACTTCTACAATTCGTCCGTAACTAGGCAACCGCCACAACCATGTTAGACACTACCCCGGTGACCGCAATTTGACATCTTGCGTTGCTGAACGCCGTAATAGACAAAAGCCATGTTCGTGGTTTGGGGCACCTTGAACACAACAGACGATCTCAGCTCTTAGATACTGAGAATTATCGAAACCTCCAAACCAGAGAGGTCAGAGCCCGAGGATGTATCTTGTCTCAGGCAATTCAATATATTTCAACAAAGAATTCCCAGAGAAAATAGAATCCCTTATGTAAGAAAGACTGTCCCTACCGATTCCCTCGTCTGAAAGGCTAGACTGAGCTGTTTCATCGCCGCGCGCGATTAGCCGAGTGGTCTAAGATGCGCTGCAGTCATGGACTGTGCGGCTGATCCCGGCGGAGGTTCGAGTCCTCCCTCGGGCTCTGAGCACTATGGGACTTAACATCTATTGTCATCAGTCCCATACAACGTAGAATTACTTAAACCTAACTAACCTAGCGACACCACACAACACCCAGTCATCACGAGTCAGAGAAAATCCCTGACCCCGCCGGGAATCGAACCCGGGAACCCGGGCGCGGGAAGCGAGAACGCTACCACATGACCACGAGATGCGGACTGTGTGTCTTTGTCCTTAGGATAATTTAGGTTAGGTAGTGTGTAAGCTTAGGGACTGATGACCTTAGCGGTTAAGTCCCATAAGATTTCACACACATCTGAACATTTGTTCTGTTTCTTCGTCGGCAATATACACGCCAAAGACCTCTGGCATTAACTATCGATGATTGGTGCATCCCATAGATACGAATGGAGATTCCTTAGCAAGGAACGTTCGTATCTTAATTACATCCCACCACCCTTAGTAGCTTCGATACACATTTTTTAAAGTCAAAGAACAAGCGCGGCTGTGTGAGTCTAATCATATGCGTTCATTTCCCTCAAATCTCGTTTTGAAATGTCGTTGAGATGCAGTGAAAAGATGAAAGACAAATTTTGAAAAAAAAGCAATTTAGAACTGCATAAGTACAAAGAATGCAAAAAATGTGAAGTAGGGGAGACACAGCATTTCTTATAGATGTGTACAGTCACTTTGTATGTCAAACATGAATACTGAATTCTTAATATACTGCTAGTGTAGAAAATTCCAAGTTATTTACCTTGAATTTCAATGCCGAAAGGGCCATTCACTGCAATAATTTGTGATTCTGATCGATGTTATTACGTACTACTAAAAGGCAGTTAATCTGTAGAACGTAGGATGTGACTTGCAACGTATTCTGGAGGACATTTGCATTGATATCTCAGTTCAGCAATCGGTATTCCAGGCAAAAGCTGTGATGATTCTACAAGATGGCGGTTGTATATAAACCTGCTTGTTACTCCATTACTGAAGTACTCGATTACAAACGATATTTTTGCCTTAATCATATGCACCATCGTACAAGAAAGTAGCGAGCAGACATTACGCACTTTCAATTTATTCATTGGTATTAAGCAAACTGTGACGGATCAGATCTTTAATTTTAGAATTAAAGAACAGTGGTCCAACCAATTCAGTATTTATGAGAAAGCCATTAACCTTAATAACGTGACTACAATTTCTACTTTATCTTCGGTGCACTGGTGAACTTCACACTTGTTACAAAGTTTCAACAAATCATTCCCGCCTGTGGAGATTAGGTATCACTGACCATGGAAGAGCAGAATGCTTGACTCATTTGGTTAGAGTACTGCAGAGAAATAACTGTTCAGATGTAGCTGAATGGACTATGGTGCCATGCAGGAGACATAATTATACACTACGGGCAACAGTAAGCTATGCTAGCAGCCTGAAAACTTACCTTCACGTGTCTAACCACACAATAAGGACAGCCGCAAGCACTGCGCCAATTGCAGAAGAACCGATCGCTCACAGCCTAGTAGCACTATCCAAATAACTTAAGAAATGAACAGGGCACACAAAATAGCTGAACACAAAACACACTACATTAAACGTTCGACCTCGCAACACGTGTATCATTTAACAAATGAGAACTCGATAACAATACAGCAATAAATAACCTATGAATAGCACCGGGAAACAATTATGGCTGAACTGTAATTTAGTTTAACTATCAAAATAACCCAGTTTTCGCATGTTTGAAATTACGGAACACCACACTACATGGTAACGATCACAAGGACTCATCATTCAACAAATTAAAATCGCGAAATAATCAAAAGTAACGTAAAAACACTGTTTGAACAAATTAAATGCAAAGTAAACTGGAAAACTGTTAACTGTGTGACCACACATGCTAACACATTGATTTCACCTCACTTTTGGAATTTAGCAATGTCCACCCGACTTGGACCGGAGCGTGCCAAAACATCCAAAGGTCATACTGAACCAACCTCTGCTATTCTACTACAAACGTCGGGCTACTGTGGCAACGATCTCTCTCTCTGTCTCTCTCTCTCTCTCTCTCTCTCTCTCTCTCATTCTCTCTCTCTCTCTCTGCATCTATCTATCTCTTCCTACAGCACCAAACATCTCCTTTTTTCTAAAGACAGAGCGAAGTGGCTGAGTTTTGGAGGCTATTAACTGATTGCCAGACACCCTCATAAGGGACAGCATAAATGCTAACAACTAACAGATCTCAGCCATTTCTTGAAATCACACAACCTGACAGTAGTAAAATTCAAAGGGCTACCCCGATTCGGTCCCGATCGACAGCCATGTCAACCTGTTCCAGTGGCGTTACTGGATTCAGTATGGAGAGGCATGTCAGCACACAGTTCTCCCGGCCGTTGTCAGGTTTGTTGATCTTGGAAAGGCTACTAGTCGGATGGCATCACGAGGGTAGTACAACCCTTTACGGGCTTCGCACCCGGGAAGAGTCCCCAGTAGTGCTCAGAATCGAACTCGGGTCCCACGCATGGCACTCAGCCGCGCTGGCCCCTTTGTTACGGAGTCAGACACAACCTGACAGTCATACCGAAATAACTGGAGGTTAGTTTTTCATCTAACGGAACGATTGTGCCCAAATCTTGCCAGACGCTTTTCAGCTCCACTGAAAGAGGCAGTGCCGAATTCCCTTGCTGATTAGGCGTAGCGCCTTATGTCGTTCCTATTGAGATCGTAAAAGCAGTGAACATTGGTGTAATGTGAGTCACGCGTAGCACAGGTGGCGTCAGGTCCCCGCGAGTAAGTAGTTTCCATGCGATCCGGTAGAGGTCACTAGCTGACGAATAGTGTTTGCGCTGCAATCAAAATATTTACAGTTCCGTTTACTTAATTTTTTAATTGTTTACTAATTACTACTACAACTGTGCTTAGTTATGAGAGTGAACGAAGGTGTGTTTATAAAGTAATGTTTTATATAAAGTTTTTGCATTCTACACTCCTGGAAATTGAAATAAGAACACCGTGAATTCATTGTCCCAGGAAGGGGAAACTTTATTGACACATTCCTGGGGTCAGATACATCACATGATCACACTGACAGAACCACAGGCACATAGACACAGGCAACAGAGCATGCACAATGTTGGCACTAGTACAGTGTATATCCACCTTTCGCAGCAATGCAGGCTGCTATTCTCCCATGGAGACGATCGTAGATATGCTGGATGTAGTCCTGTGGAACGGCTTGCCATGCCATTTCCACCTGGCGCCTCAGTTGGACCACCGTTCGTGCTGGACGTGCAGACCGCGTGAGACGACGCTTCATCCAGTCCCAAACGTGCTCAATGGGGGACAGATCCGGAGATCTTGCTGGCCAGGGTAGTTGACTTACACCTTCTAGAGCACGTTGGGTGGCACGGGATACATGCGGACGTGCATTGCCCTGTTGGAACAGCAAGTTCCCTTGCCGGTCTAGGAATGGTAGAACGATGGGTTCGATGACGGTTTGGATGTACCGTGCACTATTCAGTGTCCCCTCGACGATCACCAGTGGTGTACGGCCAGTGTAGCAGATCGCTCCCCACACCATGATGCCGGGTGTTGGCCCTGTGTGCCTCGGTCGCATGCAGTCCTGATTGTGGCGCTCACCTGCACGGCGCCAAATACGCATACGACCATCATTGGCACCAAGGCAGAAGCGACTCTCATCGCTGAAGACGACACGTCTCCATTCGTCCCTCCATTCACGCCTGTCGCGACACCACTGGAGGCGGGCTGCACGATGTTGGGGCGTGAGCGGAAGACGGCCTAACGGTGTGCGGGACCGTAGCCCAGCTTCATGGAGACGGTTGCGAATGGTCCTCGCCGATACCCCAGGAGCAACAGTGTCCCTAATTTGCTGGGAAGTGGCGGTGCGGTCCCCTACGGCACTGCGTAGGATCCTACGGTCTTGGCGTGCATCCGTGCGTCGCTGCGGTCCGGGCCCAGGTCGACGTGCACCTTCCGCCGACCACTGGCGACAACATCGATGTACTGTGGAGACCTCACGCCCCACGTGTTGAGCAATTCGGCGGTACGTCCACCCGGCCTCCCGCATGCCCGCTACACGCCCTCGCTCAAAGTCCGTCAACTGCACATACGGTTCACGTCCACGCTGTCGCGGCATGCTACCAGTGTTAAAGACTGCGATGGAGCTCCGTATGCCACGGCAAACTGGCTGACACTGACGGCGGCGGTGCACAAATGCTGCGCAGCTAGCGCCATCCGACGGCCAACACCGCGGTTCCTGGCGTGTCCGCTGTGCCGTGCGTGTGATCATTGCTTGTACAGCCCTCTCGCAGTGTCCGGAGCAAGTATGGTGGGTCTGACACACCGGTGTCAATGTGTTCTTTTTCCATTTCCAGGAGTGTACATTGATGTAGCTTGTCTGAGGAATGTTCGAGAACGATGTGTGTGTTAGTCACTCATGCCGGGGAATTAGTTACAAACTATTTCGTCAGTTTATGGCACTGGGGAAATGAGATTATGATTTCGGTAAAGCAGTTTTCTTAAGAAGGAATAAATTATATATTTGTGGGTTTTCAAAATTTATTTATTCAATGAAAACTTCTGATTGGGCCTGTATGTATGCATGGGACTGAGTGGGTTTGTTGCTGATTTCCGACTGCCTATGACGTTTCTCTGTGAATCAGAAATTAGCAAATTTGCCTGTATTTTGGGAAGTAAAAACTTCTTTTGAGTAGAGAGAGGAGTAGATTCGGGGCTTGGATTTCATTGTGATCTGACCTATTACTAGGTCCTTAGCTGAAACTTATTACCATTGACACTTCGGTACCGAAATTGTTGAGTAGTGCCGTAAAGTGTGAAACAGAGTTCAGTTTAGTGCACAATGTGGAACTAAGAACTTTTGGTAACATATTAAAAAACAAAATTCCCCGTGACGTGTTGCTTACTCATGAATGTGAATATTATTGATATTAGCAACATCTGAATGAGCTATTCGGAAAGGAACAATCCGTTTGTAAACATACGGTGAAGGATAATTAGTAATAACCATAAAGTGGATAAAGCTAGAAATGATGTGAGCTTGTGGACTTTTCAGACTTTGTACAGCTTAGAGTAAGGCCTGGTAGAACTGGTGTATGCAGGTTTACCGTAATGGAATGAAATTTTACGCACATAAATACTTTCATTTAACAATTATTAACGTTCCGCGGACGAAACGGTTTTTAGAACGAGTCGTGTTTTCTGGGAGTATAACCGTTTTTCTATAGCTTTTTCCGGCTGAGAACTGCATTTCAGAAACTTCAAGGAGGCGTGCTTGTAAGAAAATATTCACCACATTGTGAGTGGAACTTCCTGCGCAGCAGAATCGCACCGATCTGCCGCACTGTCCACATATGTTGTGATCTACTGAAAGGTCACCAATGCCTTCACTCCCACCTAATGAATTTTAACAACCTAGTTGTACTATCTTTGTGAATTACTGTTTACCAGAACCTCGAAGGATCTGTAAGTCATTTACCTTTCGCCTTCCGGGATGTAATGTGACAGACGGCTATAGCTAGACACTCCTATATACTGCAAGAACCTCTGTGTCGTGTACGAAAGGAGTGCTTCATACGTTCAAGCAAAGAGGAAAAATTTTATGTCGGCATTTTTCTGTACGCGCTCTAATCCCTCTTACGTTGTTCCAATTACCGCTATTGTAGACATACGACAAAGAAATCAGAACATATGTCAACTGCTGGGTCTAAATTTGTTCTACAGGTTTTCACGAAAACAAAAATTTTATTGCTTCCAGATGTCTTTTATTTAGCTTTAGCATTTCCGTTACACTTTTGCATGGTCTACACCAATCGGTTACGATAACGTCTCTAAATATTGCTCCTACGGCAACTGCCAGGCCTATGTTGCCGGCCGCGGTGGTCTAGTGGTTCTAGGCGCGCAGTCCGGAACCGCGGGATTGCTACGGTCGCAGGTTCGAATCCTGCCTCGGGCATGGATGTGTGTGATGTCCTTAGGTTAGTTAGGTTTAAGTAGTTCTAAGTTCTAGGGGACTGATGACCACAGAAGTTAAGTCCCATAGTGCTCAGAGCCATTTGAACCATTTGAACCAGGCCTATGCTTATAAGTACTCTGAACTTGGACACTACAGTAGAATAGGTGACAATAGTGTCTTAAGATATTTCTCATTAGTAAAGCCTTGTATGGAACCGAAAAGTGGGCAGTAAACAGTTCAGACAAGGAGAGAATAGATTCTTTTGAAACGTGATGCTACATATTAATGCTGAAGATATGATGGGCGAATAATGTAACCAGGGGGGAGGTACTGAATGGAATTGGGAAAAAAAGAAGAGCCTAGCGTATACGATAAATTCTCAGGCATCAAAAGGTCACCAGTTAACTGTTCGAGAGAAGTGTGGGGATTAAATATTGTATAGTAAGGCCCTGAGATAAGTTTTGTAACCAGGTTTAAAGGGATGTAGACTATAGTAGTTATTCGAAGATGAACAGGATTGCACAGGTGAGAGTGACGTGGCGAACTGCTTGAAACCAGTCTTCGGACTAAAGACCACAGCAACGACAACATCGGGTTTCTTTTAACAGATTCACCACAGTTTCTCAGAAAGGTTCAGTAGATCTCAATATTCGTAAATCTTCATCTACACTCCGGAAATAACATTATGGTGTGTAAAGTAGGGTATTTCGGTGACCGGCATCAATTTTCCCATATTTTGTTTCATTCGTTAAAGGAATGCGCTTTTCCTTTTCTAGGTAAATTTCACAGTGTGAAAAGTATTTCATGGGTGTAGCATGGCACACACGTTTCTAACTGGTCTTGTAATCAGATACCGTAGATTTATACATCTTGCTGATAGTAACACGTAGGTGTTTACACACATTTTTAGACTATTATGCATTGAATCGATTCGACGTACTGTTTATGTCGTCAGTTTGTACGAGGGGTGTTCAATAAGTAATGCAACACACATTTCATGTCGGCCATTTACGGCTGAAGAGATGCGGAATTTGTTGTGGAACATTGTGGAATATTCCCGTTTCAGCTTGTAACCTCCCCACAAAATAAAAATTATGAATAATATTCACATTTAGTGTAACCTTCCAACAGATACACTCCAAAACATCCCAACGGTTGTAAATATAATTATAACATTGACATTTAGTGTAACCTTCCGAAAAAAATAAATTGCGTAACCTATCAATAATAAAATTTGACTAATCTCGGAATAAAATTATGACTCACTTATAACGTTTCAATAATGACTGTGAATTTAAACTGGTAAATTTTAGACTTCAGCAGTGCTGCGTCATGGCCCTGAAAATTCATTCTGAATAAATTGAAAAATCTTACCTCGATTGGGTCGCCGGATAACGTGTATATATCTGCTCCTACAACAAATTTTTTGGCGCAGCTCTGTGCAATGCTCCCCGATAGATTTGTCATGTATAAAAAGAAACAACTGATTTTTCTTTGCAATAATCGGGATGACCAAGGATTGGAGAAATTAGTAAATTCTTTAAATTGAAATGAATGATTGTCAAAAGTTACTTTTTACGAGAAAAATTATTATTAAGAGATTTTTGTAAACATTTACTTGGGATTTGATATAACAATACTACATATGCGCGAGGCTGCTTTTACCTTATACTACAACGCTCAGGCTCCGCCATCGCTGCAGCACGACCGGCCCAGCCAGCACGATACACCAGACTGGACTGCTCGCTAGCAACTTACTGCTGCTGCTAGACAGTTCCTACTGTAGTCAACACTGCTCTTTGGTCTCAGATTCTCTTATACCTTACATATCGCAGGCAGCGCGTGAGCAATACATCGAAATTACATCTGCTCGACTGCGCTAGCAACAAATTCTTTAATCATGGACCTCTTACAAGCTGCTATGGTTTTATAAAGTTCCGATAGGCACCGGCGCTATACATAGCCTTCGAACGTCCCAATTTTGGTTCTTTGGAGGAAAACAAGAGCATCGCAGATATTCATGAGTGGTTACTGAATGTCTATGGAGACCTGGCAGTGAACAAAAGCCCATTGAGACATTGGGCAAAGCGTCTGTCATCATCGTATCAAAGTCGTGCGAACTTCTCCGATCCACCACGTGCTGGCCAGTCTCACACAGCAGTGTTGGAACGTGATGACACCTCATTCAGACTGATCGAGGACTCACAACCAAACACATCGTGCTCCGCTGGGCGTCCTGGTTGCCACTGCCGACACCCGTTCACCAGCTGAGGTACTCAGAGGTCTGTGTTCGCTGGGTTTCCACTGCCTAACAGAAGACCATAAAGAGATACGAAGGATGATTTGTACGGAGTTGATTGGGCGTTAAGATGCTGATCTTGAGCATTTCTTGTCTAACATCAACACAGCCGATGAAGCTTAGGTTCATCACTTTCAGCCGAAAACAAACAATATCAAGTAGTAGAGCCACACGACCTCTCCTCCAAAGAAGCTGCACCTTCAGAAGGTAAAATCATTACGACAGTCTTCTGGGATGCTGTTTGACGTCTTCCTTCTTGATCCAACCATCAGTTCTCAAGTGTATTATGCAATCCTCGGGAAACTGAAGAAAATGCTTCAACGTGTTCGTCACCACAAGGATGCAAACAAAATCTTCCTTCTTGTTCACAACAGAAGACTTCACACAATTCTGTGCGTCCAAGACGGTCTCATATAGCTTCGTCGGAATGTTTTTCCTCATTCCCTCTACATCCTGGATCTCCCAAATTCCAACGTCCATCCGTTTGGTCCCGATGAAGGATGCACTCCATGGGAGGTTGTAGATGCAGCAAGAGGCCGGCCTCTGTGGCCGAGCGGTTCTAGGCGCTTCAGTCCGGAACCACGCGGCTGCTACAGTCCCAGGTTCGAATCTTGCCTCGTTCATGGAGTGTGTGATGTCCTTACGTTAGTTAGGTTTAAGTAGTTCTAAGTTGTAGGGGACTGATGACCTCAGATCTTTTGTCCCATAGTGCTCAGAGCCATTTGAACCATTGACGCGGCAAGACGTTGGCTCCGATATCGACCTGTAGGGTGATACAACGCCACCGTACTGTAATGTGGTACAAGGCCGTCGCAATGAACGGCGATTATGTTGAAAAATATGGTTTTACAGCCAAAAGAGTGGGGAGCAATATGGAGTATTGGAATATTGAATATACCGAACGTGCTTTCAGGTAGAAGTGTGGTGCATTACTGATTGATCGCCACCCGTATTGTGTTATTTCGGCTTTGCTCTTGTCCTGCCGCAAGCATATGTTTAAAGTCCAGTTAGCGAATGTATTGCCATGAAAAATAAGAAAGTATACTTTTCTTCGAAGATTTTTTAAATTCATAGTTTTAGTATATGTTCATAGTTGTTTATTAGAGGTCGTGGTATTTTAATGAAGTCAGTAGCAGTGCTTCCTTTGTAATTACATCCAGTGTAATCGCAATGAACTATCGTATTACCTTGTCATTCTCGGTCTACATATGTAATACTAAATAACGAATTAGTTAATACCAGCATATGTCTGAAATTTACTAGAGAACGTTTCTTTTCATTTCTTTTCTAAATAAGGAGTATATTAGTGAAAATGGTAATGTTACTTTCGATCATAACTTTCTCGTATCTCCAACTGTAATACACCATAATTTGCTATTAGACTGCAACGAGTTAGGAGAATGTGCTATATGAGAAGAAAAAGAGGTAGATATATCACAGTGACATCGTACTAGAGCGAAGTTTTACAACATACTTCACCGCCAGATAACATGATACACTGCAGAGAGGTTGGGCATCGAGCCAACGTTATTGGCAAACAGAGTGACGGTCGAGAAATGTGGTCTACCATCTGTGTTCCACTACGAGATAAATAGCGAGTATAAGCCATAAATACAACGCCACGGATGAGAAAAGCATCGATGAATTCACAGACACGTGCAGTGTGTACTTTACTACAACATCTTACCCCGATTCCAAATTCAACTCAGTGCTATTTAAATAGATCTTTACCATAACTTTTTAGGTTTAGTCCTGTTTTGCTGTTCCTCATTCAAGATACATTCCTCTCCTCTGGTAATACATCTTCCCACATACTGTTTTAGATTCCTGTAAGCTCTTGAGAAACTTTTTTCGTTCAACAGGTTTCTTACAGTTTAGTTTATTGACCAGTATTGTATTATTCATATTGCAAATACTCTTTTGCTTCCATATATCATTCCTCCTCTTTTTAACCAGATGTAAAAAATCTCATGTCGGTAGCTTTCAATTTTCCTTTGTTACATGTCTTTACTGTTTAGCTTTCACTGTTGTATGTTAACACTTCTATTATTAACAACCCGTAAAACTTTACTTGTGTTTGTTAACAGCATTAAATCCATTTCCTATGTGTTTATGTAACACATCCATTGGTTGTTACAGTGCGGTTTTGTCTCTCGACTAACATAGGACTAACTTGTCAGCCAACTAATGATATGAAAGTAAAATTTAATTTGAGAAACCATTGTGAGAAAATAATGATGTGATTTCACTAGAGGTCTTCATGTTTACATTGGGTACTTGTTCTAGAGTTGAAGCTTAAAAGTAAATCAGAATACAGCCAACTAACATTCAGATTATTCAAGGATTCTGACTGCGAATAAATTATTAAAAACAACGACAATTTGAGGATTTTCCAAAGACTTGATCAAAATAATTTGAAAATATGTACTGGAATATGTCAGGAAGAGCTGCGACTGTACAAAATAGGAGCACTTACGAAGTGATTTGACATCACAGAGGAGTCGGTATTCACCCTGACAAATAATTTTAAAGTGGAGAATGTGTTTTTGGGTATTCTTCTCTAGCTACTCAAAAGACGACATGTAGTTATTAGCGGATAAGAACATCTAAACTGTTTCAGTTGTTTCGGGTAACTTTAAGAAATTGTAAATTAACAATAAAATTTCAATAATATTCAATGAATATGCCTAACTGACCATCTTGCAAAAATGCTGTCAGCATGGTGGTGAATATTTCGTGCATCACATCAGACATACATCCTTGTGGACTCGTCGCTGCACACAACATCCACTTAATCAAGTTTAGCAACTTGTGACGATTCTGTTTCAAGAACTGACTCGATTACGTGACAGGCTTGTTATGGTCCTATTAAAATTAGTTGATAATTGCCACATGTCCAGAAGTCAAAACCATATACACTGAACAGCCAAAGAAATTGGTACACCTGCCTGATATCGTGTAGGGCCACCGCGAGCACACTAAAGTGCCGCAACACGACGTGGCATGGGCTCTGCTAATGTCTGAAGTAGTGCTGGAGGAAATTGACGCCATGAATCCAGCAGGGCTGTCCGCATATCCGTAAGAGTACGAGGGGGTGGAGATCTCTTTTCAACAGCACGTTGCAAAGTATCCTAGATATGCTTAATAATGTTCGTGCCTGGGGAGTTTGGTGGCCAGCGAAAGTGATTAAACCCAGAAGAATGTTCCTGGTGCCACTATGCAGCAATTCTGCACGTGTGGGCAGTAGCATTGTCCTGCTGGAACTGCCCAAGTCCGTCGTTATGGACAATGGACATGAATGGATGCATGTGATCAGACAGGATGCTTACTTACTTGTCACCTTTCACAGTCGTATACAGAAGTATCAGGGGTCCCATATGATTCTAATTCCACATGCCCCACACCTTTACAGAGCCTGCACCAGGTTCTACTGTCCCCTGCTTGCATGCAGGGTCCTTAGATTCATGAGGTTTTCTCCGTACCCGTACACGTCCATCCGCTCGATGCAATTGGAAGGAGACTCGTCCGACGAGGAAATATGTTTCCAGTCATCAACAGTCGGAAGTCGGTGTTGCCGGTTCCTGGCAGATTTGTGTCGTGCAGTCATCAAGCGTACACGGGTGTGCCTTCAGTTCCGAAAGCCCGTCTCGATGGTGTTCCGTTGAATGGTTCGCACGCTGACATTTCTTGATGGCCCACCACTGAAATATGCAGTTATTTGCGGGAGGGTTGCACTTCTGTCACGTTGACCGATTCTCTTTAGTCGCCGCTGGTCCCGTTCTTGCAGTATCCTTTTCCGACCGCAGCGATGTCGGAGATTTGATGTTTAACCGGATTCATGGTACATTAATGAAATGGTCGTACGGGAAAATCCCCACTTCATCGCTACCTCGTAGATGCTGTGTCCCATCGCTCGTGAGCTGACACTAACAACGTGTTCAAACTCACTTACATCTTGATAACGTGGCACTGTAGCTGTAGCAGTAGTAACCGATCTCACAACGGTGCCAGACCTTTCTTGTCTTATATATGCGCGGTCGATCGCAGCATCGTATCCTGCCTGTATACATACCTCTGTATTCGATTACGCATGCCTATACCAGTTTCTTTGGCGCTTCAATGTGGATTCCTACAGAAGGAAAGAATGTAGGGAAGAAAATTGGAGCAACAAAAAAAAGATGAATACGATGATAAAAATGACGCTACAACGTATTGAAACAAAAATTAACACAATTAAACCGGCAAACTCAATAAAATTAATAATGAAAGTCTTTTGGTTATATTGAGAAACATAAAAAAAAATTCACTGCATGTGACGAGATTCGAACCTACAACAATTGGAGTATGTTGTATTTGTGACTACTAACCGAGTTGTAACAGTTAACTGCAGTCTTCAAAAATTCCACTTCATTTAATCTCGTGCGAAGGTTATATAGAAGTCGATTTCTGTGATTATGATAACTGCACATGTGACGCTGCATTACATGGGCATCGAAGAATCCAGTAGTGTTTGGTTAGTACTGTGTATGAAGCGTGACTTCGTTAGCATCGTTGTGGGTGTGTGTGTGTTCTTGTGTGTGTGTGTGTGTGTGTGTGTGTGTGTGTGTGTGTATGTTTGTTTGTGGGGGCGCGCGCGCTTGTATGTGTGTGTGTGTGTGTGTGTGTGTGTGTGTGTGTGTCCAAACACATCACGAAAGGAAGCCGGACTAAGAACTGGAAGTTAACTAATTGTTGTTGCAGTTAGGCAACGGCGAACGGTTCGATCGTGACGTCGAGCCCTTGTTTGCAGAAAGCCAGCTACAGCTCTTGATGTGTCAACTAACAAGTATTTTAGTTGCGCTACACTATCGTTTGCTCAGTAATCAAGTGATGGTAGCTGGTAAGTTACTAACTAGAATCGAATGATGCGCTAACTCAGATACTAGGGTTCAAACTTTAATAGTGCCAACTATTTATTTACAGTTCGTACAAAATAGAAAAGTGTTTCAAAGTTTTACTGAGCTTCAAAGCAGTCACCAGCATTGTGTATAAGCCGTTGCCAGCGACGTGGAAGTAGGTAGGATACTCTTAGCAGTGCCAATTCTGCTGACAGTTCGAGCGGCGCGGTCTGTTGCCCGACGAATTTGTAGCAGTTCTGAAGCGAATGCCGTGAAGTGTTTCCTTCAGTTTAGAAATCGAGTTGAACTCACGAGGGCTTAAGTCAGAGGGGTGCAGTAGGTGGTATAGTACCTATCAGCTCCACCAGTCAATAAATCAGTAACAGCTAGCACTTTACGTGCTTGAGCATTGTCCTGCAAAATGATGGTCAAGTCCTGCAGAAAGTGTCATCACTTCTGTCTCTATCCTGTTCATTTTCGGGACACAACCTACGACAAGCTTAGAGACGGAAGTGATGACATTTTCTGCAGGACCTGACCATCATTTTTCAGGACAATGCTCAAGCGCGTGAAGTGCTAGCTGTTACTGATTCGTTTGACTGGTGGGGCTGCTAAGTGCTATACCACCTACTGCTTCCCCCTGACTTAAGCCCTCGTGAGTTCAACTCGATTTCTAAACTGAAGGAAACACTTCACGGCATTCGCTTCAGAACTGCTACAAATTCGTCGGGCAATAGACTGCGCCGCTCGAACTGTCAACACAACTGGCACTTCTAGGAGTATCCTACGACTTCAACGCCGCTGCAACGGGCTATACACAATGCTGGTGACTACTTTGAAGGTCAGTAAAACTGTGAAACACTTTTCTATTTTGTACTAGCTGTAAATAAATAGTTGCCACTATTAAAGTTCCAATCCTCGTAGCTAGTTGACAGCCCTGAAACCTAAGCTATACATTGTCATGTATCTTCGTCTCGCTTTTCATAAATCCTAAATCGATGCAACTTAACAGACACTTTTGACCACTACACGAAATTTGTTGTAATTATCCGTTGTTTTCCATATCCATTATCTTACTTGCATTATCTTAATCAACTTTCTGCGTGTGGTTCAAGTGTTCGTATTTGGTATGTCTTAGAAAGTATTCCGAGCTTTGCTAATATGTATTGGAAATACAAAACGCTTCTTGTTCATAGTGAAGAACATTTTTTTGGGCGATAGTTTACATCAACTAACAATGGAAAGCCTGATGTGAGAACAGTGCTCATCTTAATTTTGACACTTTTTAGAAATAACCATTTAATCAATTTATATTTCCATAGAAGAAAGTCAACTTATTTCGGAAGTTGGTTTTACCTAAACGATGATGTTTAAATTATATTTAATTAATTGTATACGTGGATGAGCCGTACGTGGCTCGTGTTCGTGTTATCTATTACTTAAAATCCTGGTTTTGTCGTCTGCCACCTCGTTATGTTAGTTTCAGTTACTGGTGTCACTGAGTTGCTGCTTTGCCTGCCCGTGAGCGGCAGCAGCAGCGCTTATCGATATAAGCCTTGTTGTATAGTCCTTGCTGGACTGCTATTGCTGCCCGCCGGAGTAGCCGGTCGGATCTAGGCGCTACAGTCTGGAACCGCGCGACCGCTGCGGTCGCAGGTTCGAATCCTGCCTCCGGCATGGATGTGTGAGATGTCCTTAGGTTGGTTAGGTTTAAGTAGTCCTAAGTTCTAGGGGACTGATGACCTCAGAAGTTAAGTCCCATAGTGCTCAGAGTCATTTGAACCATACGGACTGCTATTACTTCCCGGTCGTCGTGTGTCGACCAGTCAGTAGGAACATGACAGCAGTTAGTTCGGACCTGGAAGTGTTTACGTTGGCATGCGGCAGAAGTTCAGTCGGGGCGAAGCAGCAGTGAGGTCCGGACCGCCATGACTCGCGCGACGGTTGCCGACGCACATGATTGGAGTCGGGACGACTTTGGTTGGTCGTCGTGTATTTGGCCAACGATCGCTTATGAGTTGGCTGTGTGTGCCGACTCTTGATTCGTCCCTACTATTGTACAGTCACTGCCGTTAGCATTGTCTGGTTCTGCGTGCAAGTGTTCGTGAAACTGTGTGTAGTGTGTGTGATTGTGATTGACAAGTCATTTTAAATGTTGACGGCGTACTGGCTCTGAGGATCCGGTCGGTTGGCGTGGAGCAGTGAGGAATTCTCGGCGAGATGTAGCTTGGCTGGGTCCCACTGGTGGCCTCTACGCGGTGTCTGAGAGTGTGGCGCTGTTCCCATTGCTGCGAGGTCCGTGGCTCGCTGACCCTGGACACGAAAGTTGAATTTTTATTTAACCTACCAGCAAGTCAAGACCGTTCACATTGTGTCGTTTGGAGTTCGTTGTCGGCTGTTGGCATATTCTCGCTAGCACCAACGTGGTTTTCAAGTTGGAAAACTCTAGCCACACTCCGGTGGAGTTTCACTATATTTAGTTATTTGAACTGAAGTGCACCAGCGGTATGTTCTGCCTTGTGGCCGTTGACGTTCCGGTTACCTGCCCTGGGCGTTGACGTGAATTTCAGGCAGAGTTGTTTCCTGATCGTGTTGTTGGTGTACAGCACGGTGTGTAGTTTGACAGCTTCGTGTATGTTTGATTGTGGGCGCCAAAACCTTCTACGTTGTCCCGTTGAACTGCCTGTTCTGCCCTGGTCGGCTGAAGTGGAAGTTATCTCGTCGGTAGATCCGCTGAATGTCTGCCGGTTGGGTTGTCGTCGGATCGTGAACGGTTGGCCCGACTGCCTGTCTCACCTAAGCGAGCGTTAGTGTTTGAATTACAGGCCGATCCTCGAACATCTGGGTGCCCTTGTATGGACTGCGTTATTTTTTAAAATTTGTCCTTGTTGTTGGTACTTGTATGGCTCCTAGCCAGTATTGTCTTTGAAACTAGAGTTGTTGTACTCTTAAGGCCTTCCACGTAAGCCCTTTGGCATTTAAAAAAATGAATTTTTAAGTCTTCAGTCCTAAGCCGATTTGATTTAACTTGTTTACTTAAACCTATTGCATTTCTTAAGTCTTCAGTCTTCAGCCGGTTTGAGTATCAGTTGTTTGTTCTTAAGACCTTCAGCCTAAATTGCTGCTCTGTTTCACGTAAGGACTTTGGTATTTTTTTAAATTTAATGTTTTAGAGTTTTACGTTTTCGGCCTCAAACCGATTTGAATTTACCTTGTTTACTTCAGCCTTACTAAAGAACTGTTTTAAGATACGGATTGCCTTTTAAATTTCTCATTGTGCTTGCGTTTTAAGTTTTTGGCCTTCACCCATTTTTAAATGAAAGTGGCTTTCAGCTGTTAATTAAGTCCCAAAGATTAGTAAAGTTGTATGTTCGAGTGTAACTGACAGACGCTTATTTTGTCCCCTTTCCACAATTTATTCTATCTGTCCTGTCCTGCGGAACAAGCAGGCGTGCCAGTGGATAATGGTACATAGATAATATTTAGAATGCTGTTCTAGACAAACTACAATTTCAAATTCCGTTTTTAGGAGTTTAAATGGGCCTCTCACTAGAGAAAGTTACTCAGAGAAAAAAAATATGGATAACATTCATAATATTGTAACTGCATCTGTTCGAGTCAGTACAAAATTTAATTAAATTAATATACTATATACCTAATGTTTTAGTACAGTTAGCCGAATTATGAAGACGACGCTCGTAGTAGCGTTGAAACCAGGTCAATTTTGACTTAATATTTGTGACCGAGGGCTTATTTGTTACAATACATTTCTGACACGGTCACTGAACCTTAGCGGCTATGTTGAAAGTTTTACATTCATAATACTTTTCCCGGACGAAGCCCTAATTCAAGTTTTGTCTCTAGTAGTTATAATGTGTCTCTTGTTAGAGAAAGCTGCTCAGAGGAAATTCCTCCACTTAAAGGACATTTAAAGATGTGAATAAGTTAAAACATCTGCATGCATTTAGCCGCATCAAGATAGCAAATTCCAACAGCGATGAGATTGTTCTCGTGCTTCGAGCTTCGTAAGTGGATACTACAAGGGAAATTGTATTATTTAAATATGAAATAATTTAATTAACATATGGTATCGCCTTTTATTCACATTCCATCGATGTATGGGCCAATGATTTGTAGAAGGATTTCGTTATTGTTGAGTGAACTTTTATTCATTGGCTTTCGTGGCCACGCCATACAACCGTCTTAAGAGTGGAATTTCGTTTCTCACACTACGAGCGTAAGAACAGCACAACGTTCACCCCCCCCCCCCCCCCCCCCCACCCGCTCGAGCAGGGAAAAATCCACGATCAGGCCGGGAAGTAGCCCTGTCCCCTTTGATTATTAATCGGCTTCGCTGACCACGTACGCAGCTAACGAGGCAGTGTCAGTGACTTTTGACTCTGAAACTCTGAAACTTCAATGAAATTCGTACACCGTAAAAATAGCCATTTAATCTATTCGGACATCAGTGCTGATGAAGGTAGATTTTGTCTCTAAGGGGAGAATGATTAACGATACAGCCGACATGAAGCTGAAAAAGTTTTGTCGTTCAGCAATGGGATTGCATTCTTATTGAAGACGGTCTCCTGTAAAATATCAGTATACGCTTACAATTAACTAGTGACTTGAAATAAGATAATTCAAACACCCCTGTTTAAAATGTTTAAAATTTTACCTGAGTTATTTTAAGCTCAAACAAAGGCGATAAAAGTTTATATACATTGGAATGGACTGCTATCCTACAAATCTGAAATTGTTGTTTCTGAAACTTCCTGGCACATTAAAACTGCGTGCGGCACCAAGGCTCGAATTCGGGACCTTTTCCCTTGACGGAAAAGTGCTGTTTCGGTCGGTAGCACTGTCGGAAACACTATAGGACATTTACACAAAGACGCTATACAGTTTCCACACTTTTTTGTTATGATGACCAGTGAGTATACCGGAAGGGTAAGCAACTTCAAGTTTATAACAAAACTTAGTTATAAATTTCGAAAATTAAGTAACAGTAATATCTGCCAAGAGATTTATTGCTCCCGTATTCGTTCACAACTAGTTTCATCACTATGAAGTCAATGCTCAGGTGACAAACAATAGATGTAAATGCCTTTTGTTAACCTACGTAGGATAAAGCACATAACAAAATTTTTAATTATATTATAAATAAGAAGGTGGAGTTGTATGTGGACGACATATTACTTATATTTCGGGCGAATAGTAATGACAGCGTAGATTCTGTTGAAGCGTTAAATAAGCAGCATAGTAACATTCAGTTCCCTAAGCAGGATAATTGTCAAAGGAGAGAACCTTACCTCGACCTACTCGTGACGTTGGATGATGTCAAAACCGAGTACTTTGTATACAGAAAGCAAGCTACGACAAGTATCGTTATACATAAATATTCCAATCATTCATGCTCCAATGAAATGGATCCCTTTAGATCATTATCTCACGGGATGCACAGCGTTCCACTCAGCCGATACGCCTTTAATAAGGAATTGAAAGTGATCCAGTATGTAACCTATACTAACGGCTATAATGCAGAGTTTGTCAATGATGTAAATAACGGAATCGTTACGAATAGGATGATGTGAGGCAGCGTTTTCCCCTATGCCAATCCTGATCAATTAATTGCATAACACCGTTATCAGGGTCACATAGGATATTATGCAGCAGGATTCCATATGTGGGCTTTTTTTTTTTGAAGTAATTCCTAAAGCGCTCGTTACTGAGAAGTTAAAACCTGGCTTATTTGTACCTCATATTCTTCGAGCTTCTATTAGGCATAAGGAGACGGTGGGAACCTATCCTTTCGAGGGCACATTTCTGTGTAGTATAAGTTGTCATTCCTGGCCATATACTGAAACTCGGATTTCTAAGTAATTTAATTTTTTTATCTCAAAAATATAATTTAAACCTGAACGAAATAAAAACGAAGTTAATGTCTTCCCTTTGTTGAGAGATTTTTCACGAGGTGCACAACATGCATAAGTTTGAGAAAATTATAAAACTTCTCATGTAATCGAGAATAGAAAATTATTACTCTTGTTAAATAAGCTGAAAATACTAGAGATTCTCTTCTTGTTAATCTGATTTCCTTGCGCCAACGCTTTCAGCTGATGAAAACTTTGGAATTATGCAAACAAAATTCTTCGCTTCCCCAAAATGGCGGACCGAAGTCTATTTGTAGTATTCGTTATTAATCATCTGAAGAACTGATATGAAACATACAGTCTCGTCCGCTACAGTGCTGGAAGACATAATGTTTAAATTGATTCACTTCAAGTTTCGCGCCTTTTGAGCAGTTTGAATAATTTCAAATGAACCGCGTATTGGCAACGGCAGTAGCCCGTCGACAATTTCCTTCTGTAGCTACAAATGGTGTTAAATTCTGAAGAGGGGCTGAACTGTTTGACACGAAATGGCACTGATATACATTAAATAATGTATATTAAAATGTGTTTAACTTTTACACAACTTTTGTTCTGTAGCAGTCTTTATCAATTATACATGCAACCAAACACTTCCTTTTCTCAAATGAAACTCCTACTAATACGGACAGCATAAAGGTCTCAGATAATAATTGCTCAGTGTTGTTTCTGTGATTAAGATAACAGCACTACGTGCTTTAATCTTCACAACATCGTATAGTCATTATCATATTTGCTCAGAAGTGTCTCTCATATTACGAATGTCACATACCTCACACAGCACATATACTGCACATCGTACACATGTCATGCTTATTTCTGACGATACCATTTTACGCTGTTTCACGTGTCCTTTCGCGTGGGAACGCTGTCCGCAGTAACATTAATCAGGAAGACTTGGAAGAAGCTTTAAGGTCCGGTTTAAGAAACATACCGAAATGAGGAACTGCAGAACAGCAATGGATGCACATCCCCTTATTGAATCCATCTCCAAAATTTCTAAAACTCTAAAAATCTTGTGTGGGGAACCAAAAGGTCATTTCGTTTAATTTCTTGGAAGATATAGAAATAAAATCATTAAAAACCAATGTGGAATCCATCCTCAATAGGCAACTAGATTACGCAACAATGTCCTGTTGTTTAATTTTGATTATCTACCAGGGAAACGTCCGACTGGTGTATGATCGTTACATGGAAGTCAGATGTTACTTCTAGTACACTTGCCAATCACTAAGGTCTTGTTTCATAATTCGTAGGTTGACGCTTAGTATACTCGTTCCATGTGGTTTTCTTTTACTCTCAATACAGTTGATACTTGTGACCATGTACCTGCACCTCGGTTTCCCGTCTTGGCTATGGCTTTCCCCGATGTTATTGTTAACAAAAGAAATACTCGATGGATAACTCGACTGGAATTTTGGCTTCTATGGACAGATTCACACAGTCCTGTTATTTTATTTTTATTTTCATTGGGAGACAAACTGTTCAAGCAGTATGTCGTCATTGATTATACGTACATGTTCCCCTGCATTTTCTCTTCGACAAGAGGTAAATCAACGTAAATATTAGTTTGTCTACACGGTACACCGCTAGCGTTTGGGAAAATCACTTGTTTATTATTAATGTTTTCTGTGTCAGTGATTATTGAACAGATGTCTCCCTACCTTCGTCACTGGCAAGTATTTTGATTTCGATTTGAATTTAGATGAACTGGCACTGTAACGCTTCTTATGGGTATCTAGACTACTATTAGGATTAGCAAGCCTTATCTTATCGCACACGCGCTGCAGCCCGATACACTAGCCTCTCGCTAACCTGGCCCTCAGTAATCCGGCCTCTCAGTAGGCCGGCGTACATCCAAATACACACCGAGCGAGGTGGCGCAGTGGTTAGACACTGGACTTGCATTCGGGAGGACGACGGTTCAATCCCGCGTCCGGCCATCCAGATTTAGGTTTTCCGTGATTTCCCTAAATCATTCCAGGCAAATGCCGGGATGGTTCCTCTGAAAGGGCACGGCCGACTTCCTTCCCCTTCCTTCCCGAATCCGATGAGACCGATGACCACGCTGTCGGGTCTCCTTCCCCAAACCAACCAACCAAATACACGTGCACCATGAATTATCGTGCGCAACAGTGCTTAGTTAAACAATGCTTTATATACTGTATTTGAAACTGAAGCCTTCTTTACAGTTTGGGATCACGTCTTCTAAAAGGAAACACGCTACGCTGGACCTTAAGCACAAACTCAAAATTTTAGATAAGTTAAATCGAGGTACTTCACAGAAAGCCATTGCTTCTGAGTTCAGTGTTGGACGAGTAACTATTTATGACATCACAAAGAAAGAAGATGTTATTCAATAGTACTCAACACAAATGGATAGTGAGTTCGGGAAATGGAAGGTTATGCAAAAGAGTGAGAATGAAGAACTGGACGTAGCTGTTTATAGATGGTTCATACAACAACGCAGTAAAGGAATACCAGCCAGGCTTCCGATTGCTAAGGAAAAAGAAGCTGAATTTAACAAACAACTTGGTGGTAGTAACTTATTTGGAGCAAGCGAAGGATAGGTATCAAAATGGAGAAAAGGGCATGGCAATCAGCAGCTAACAGTCACCGGGGAAAGTCGCTCAGCTAACGATAAGGATGCTGATGAGTTTATGAGCAAGATAAGGAAGATAATAGAGGAAGAAGATTTAACTGCTGATGCCTTGTATAATGCTTTCTTGAAAAACATTAGCTACCAACAACGAAAAGGGTGTTTTAAAGTTGTAACCTTCGGTTTACTAAAGAACAATGACTTTTAAGTAGGCTATTTAGGTTTTTATATTGGTAACGCCACGTAGTGCTCTGTATGAAAATCACTGACTGTGCTGTGTGCAATCAGTGGCTGGTTGGCGTTGTTGGAATATTCGCTATTGTAGTGTTGGGCAGCTGGATGTGAACAGCGCGTAGTGTTGCGCAGTTGGAGGTGAGCCGCCAGCAGTGGTGGATGTGGGGAGAGAGAAGCCAGAGTTTTGAGAGCGGACGATCTGGTCGTGTGTCCGCCAGAGAGAGTAAATTTGTTAGACTGCATGTCATGAACTGATAGCTATATATGTGATAACTTTTGAACATTATTAAGATAAATACATTGTTTATTCTTTATCAAAATCTATTAGTAGTTAGTGCCTTCAGTAGTTAGAATCTTTTAGTTAGCTAGCAGTATTCGCGCTCGCTGTTTTGCAGTAGTTCGAGTAACGAAGATTTTTGTGAGGTAAGTGATTCATAAAAGGTATAGCTTATTGACTGTCAGGGCCATTCTTTTGTAGGGATTGTTGAAAGTCAGATTACGTTGCGCTAAAAATATTGTGTGTCAGTTTAGTGATGATC
Source organism: Schistocerca serialis cubense (assembly GCF_023864345.2). Classification (NCBI taxonomy): domain Eukaryota; kingdom Metazoa; phylum Arthropoda; class Insecta; order Orthoptera; family Acrididae; genus Schistocerca; species Schistocerca serialis. The sequence goes on along the minus strand of NC_064643.1, from coordinate 734,610,328 downwards.
AGAATAAGTAAAGGGAAAACTGTCTGAGTACGTTGAGTTTTGCTCAGCTGTTTGTAAATCTAATAAGGTAAGAGTTTTTCCAGCACTGTCATTCTGTACATTCAAAGGGGAGGTTTCGTAGAGTTATTCCAGCACTGTCATTCTTTACATTCAAAAGGGAGGTTTCCCACTATATCCCCCATGTTTTGAAAATAAATAAAAAACAAAATAATTTAATAAAATAAATGTCAAACAGTCAATCATCCGCCACTTCCGCTAATCCGTCCCCATATGTGCCAGGAATTGCCGGATTAGCGAGAGTCCAGTGTATTTCTGCGCATTAACCCCACGCAGTCAGTGCTTGGTACGCTGTGAGCCGGGCAGCTCCGCGCACGTCCTTTCACACCTGCTTGTGTAATCATTATTTGTGTCTGGGGATGCTTAGAATGGGTTTCAGTTACCCTTGGGTATCATTATTTGTCACGGGGATTCTATTATAATTTGATTGAGTTCTTAGCATCCCTCTTTGTTCTGGGTTACATATCACATCTAGTCCACTGTAAACCGTGGTCTTTGTTTTACTGCTTATAATGTAATTAAAAATGTTGTCTTATAGTTCACTTTTAATACAATAATAATAGCGTTTTTGGCCTCTTGTCTTTGTCAGCTGCTTGGCACTTTGGCTACTTCGTTTTTACAGGCACGAATGTAGTTGTGAACCAATAGGAGAGCAATAACTATTCTCACGACAGCTGTTGCAGTTATTTATTCATTGAAATAGATTTCTACAGCTGAAGCTGCCCATCTCACCAAGTTATCTTTTATCACTAAAAGATAAATTGATGAACCAAGCACATATTTGTGATAGGAATTATGAAGGAACAAGTGGCGTAATGGGGATTCTGCAGCTATTGAAATTATCAGTCGATCAGTGAATGAAACGTGTGTTCGTTATTCTATGTTCCTAGGCGATGGAGACATAAACAACCATACAACAGTGTAGTAGCAGCCCAGCCTCTTGCTGTTAACACTATCACGCAACTAGATTGTATCGATCACGCCCGGAAGAGAATGAACACCAGGCTCAGGAAGCTGAAACTAAGTTGGACAAAGAAGAAATGATTGCACAGTGGGGGGCTGGAAGACTATGGGATGGCCATTAGTAATAAGTCGGAATAATTGCTCACAGTGCAGGAGAGGTAAGGGCCGCATTTTTCCACAAACCGTCACAAATTGTCTAGAGATGACAAACCAATACATCAACTTTGCCCTTCCTGATCAGATTAATAGTGTAAATAACCTAATTACGAATACTCATACATTTCATCCGATGGATGGGGGTTATCGCTGAAACAGCCGATTTTCGGTTACATCTGTTCTTTCCGACCCTAGTTTAACAGGACTTTTAAAAGCGCTCAGAATAAGAGGTTTATGAAATAAGGGATCTTCGGTTTTTTATTACTCTTATTTCCTGTAATAAACGTAGAAATCGAACAAAGTTTTAAAAATTTCGATTCCTTACGTTTCAAGATATATAGAATTGTAATATTAAATTAAATAGCCAAATAAAACAAAACTTAATATTTCCACTGTTCACTACTTTTCTCGAAAATTGGTAAGTATTTGTCTGCTGCAAAAAAATTACCAATAGTGCCAAAAATTTTCTAATTTTCTTAAAACCCAGCTGAAAATTCATAGTGTAATCTGGAATCAAGCGACTATTTGAGCATTAGGAACGGTGAGTGTTCAAAGTGGAAAGCTAAGGTTATCCATTTTCAAGGTCTACAAGAGGATAGACGCATGTTATGTACACGCAGGCAGGAGATCCGCAGCTTTCTATCTTTATTGTAGCTTTCAAAGAACTATTAGCTGTTTAAGTTTTTTCCTTGCACTATTTTTGAAGCTCCTCCCGTTTTTAACTTTTGAAAGCAAGTGGAACATTATATTTCACTGTTACGGCACTTTGTTAAATACTTCCAGATTAGAGCTGGTGAAACTCTGTAATACAACTGATGTCCGATGACGACAATGAGAAAATACCTTATGGACCAGATGCGGTAAACGTTGCACATTGCTTGTACACGCGTACCAATTAATAGGCCACGCCGCACGGTAATAGGTAGGGTAGATGATGGTAAAATTACGCATGGGCGTAGAGCACACGTCAAGTTTTCACGTCACTAAAGCAGAAGTTCACCTTTCAGCGAATACCTCAACATCTAATCAGTTCTGTTATGGAACCTCGTGACATCTGACCGCTTACAATGGGAGAAAATGCGGTAAGTCACTTTGTACATTTTCCGTCTAAAATCTGTGTGGTTTTGAGAGTGAACTTAAATCTATTTAACAATTAGACGAACTTGGTAGAGCAACTGATGGCTGTAAGCTTCCAATATCCTCCTTGATCTCAATAACTTTAGTTATGTATGTTATCTGTAGTTGACAGAAAATGGTAATGGGGTAAATGAACGCAGGTCCAGTGAGATAGGCGCTCGCAATTCGTACTGCTGCCCCATCACAAAACCATTTGGGAACTTTTAGCTGATATTCTGTACTTTTCTTGTGTAGTCTTTTCTAGCCTGTTTACACATTATTTAGCTTACACACCTCATTAATCACCATAGCGAACCAAAATTAATATTTCTTTGCTGTAGCTTTTCTTTCGTTTGGTATCGGTTTTTTCAAACGGTCCTACCTTTCAAACAGACTTAGAATACAATAGTGTTTTCCAAGGAAGCGTTTTCTTCTTGTCGAGAAGCCGGGTCAGAACATCAACTTGACAGCCATTGACAGAGTACCATCAAGCTCTTGGCTGCACTGAAAATGGGTGCTCAGTACGGCAATCAAACAAAGCTATTGGATTTCCAGAGGCTGCCTTAAGAAAACGTCTTAAAACCAGCAGAGGTAGTGAGCACCTTCGTCAATTTAAAAGATCTTTTTCATTGGAGGAAGGAAAAGCAATAGTGCAGCACTGCATTTCCCTCGATCTACGCCTTTTGGCCTTACTCTGAGATCATTACGATATTTACGTCATGAATTCGGCGAAAATTGATTGCTAATTTGCTTTTCCATGTATTTATTTTTTATACTTTTTATTTTGTTTGTTTGTGATGAAAGTACACAAAGCGTTCTCCTGCCCAGTGACTGCGTGCTCTTACCTCACAGAATACGTAAGTGTCCGTAAAATTTTTTTTCAGGAAAGCTTTTATTTCTACTCTAATAATAGCTGGATGACAGGGGACGTTTTACAGAATGTTGCCAAGGTGTCAAACTAGGTGTTGCATGTGGAAAAGATATAACATCACTGTGACTCTTTTTAAACAAATGAGTAAAACCGATAATCCATACTGTAACCCCCTCCTACCTTACACCATTGTCTCAGATGTGCTGTACCGTCTCTTATGCCAAGTGTTGGTTGCTCGTTTTTGTCGGCGTTGTTAGTGAAGTAGCATTGATCGTTTGTTCCATTTCCTGTAATGATACGATATTTCCAAGACATAAAAATGTTACGAATAAAAGTTACGCGTTACTTAAAGAAGTTTTGTTTAAAAACAAAACATTGTAGCACTGTTGCTGTGGGTAATTGATGTTTCGGTTTATTACCGTGTTGTTAGTGAAAAATAAAAACATATCTTATAACCGAGACGAAACAATAGCTGAAAAATAACGGTTATTCCGAAATAAAAAAACCGGTATTGGTTTTAGCCGGTCAGTTTCTCCCATCCCCACCTCACAAAGGCGGAAACATTCCTCCCAGCACCCATCATGAAATCATAAAGGCCATTTACAAAGACCTGGTACATCCTGAATCGTTGAAGAAATGTCTGGATGGGCAGGATCTGAATCCAAATGAATCTTTCGACAATCTCATACAGGCTCGCATACCAAAAATGGTTTTGGTGAAAGGGAGACAACAGAATGAGAGGCTTGTGATGCTGTTATTGCTTTTCATGATGGAAATTTTCTGTACAGTGAAAGTGAAGTAGACTGTGTCATGGAACTTTAAGTTGTGGGAAAGATACGTACACACACACACACACACACACACACATATATATATATATATATATATATATATATATATATATATATATATATATATATATATATATATATACTCCTGGAAATGGAAAAAAGAACACATTGACACCGGTGTGTCAGACCCACCATACTTGCTCCGGACACTGCGAGAGGGCTGTACAAGCAATGATCACACGCACGGCACAGCGGAAACACCAGGAACCGCAGTGTTGGCCGTTGAATGGCGCTAGCTGCGCAGCATTTGTGCACCGCCGCCGTCAGTGTCAGTCAGTTTGCCGTGGCATACGGAGCTCCATCGCAGTCTTTAACACTGGTAGCATGCCGCGACAGCGTGGAGGTGAACCGTATGTGCAGTTGACGGACTTTGAGCGAGGGCGTATAGTGGGCATGCGGGAGGCCGGGTGGACGTACCGCCGAATTGCTCAACACGTGGGGCGTGAGGTCTCCACAGTACATCGATGTTGTCGCCAGTGGTCGGCGGAAGGTGCACGTGCCCGTCGACCTGGGACCGGACCGCAGCGACGCACGGATGCACGCCTAGACCGTAGGATCCTACGCAGTGCCGTAGGGGACCGCAGCGCCACTTCCCAGCAAATTAGGGACACTGTTGCTCCTGGGGTATCGGCGAGGACCATTCGCAACCGTCTCCATGAAGCTGGGCTACGGTCCCGCACACCGTTAGGCCGTCTTCCGATCACGCCCCAACATCGTGCAGCCCGCCTCAAGTGGTGTCGCGACAGGCGTGAATGGAGGGACGAATGGAGACGTGTCGTCTTCAGCGATGAGAGTCGCTTCTGCCTTGGTGCCAATGATGGTCGTATGCGTGTTTGGCGCCGTGCAGGTGAGCGCCACAATCAGGACTGCATACGACCGAGGCACACAGGGCCAACACCCGGCATGATGGTGTGGGGAGCGATCTCCTACACTGGCCGTACACCACTGGTGATCGTCGAGGGGACACTGAATAGTGCACGGTACATCCAAACCGTCATCGAACCCATCGTTCTACCATTCCTAGACCGGCAAGGGAACTTGCTGTTCCAACAGGACAATGCACGTCCGCATGTATCCCGTGCCACCCAACGTGCTCTAGAAGGTGTAAGTCAACTACCCTGGCCAGCAAGATCTCCGGATCTGTCCCCCATTGAGCATGTTTGGGACTGGATGAAGCGTCGTCTCACGCGGTCTGCACGTCCAGCACGAACGCTGGTCCAACTGAGGCGCCAGGTGAAAATGGCATGGCAAGCCGTTCCACAGGACTACATCCAGCATCTCTACGATCGTCTCCATGGGAGAATAGCAGCCTGCATTGCTGCGAAAGGTGGATATACACTGTACTAGTGCCGACATTGTGCATGCTCTGTTGCCTGTGTCTATGTGCCTGTGGTTCTGTCAGTGTGATCATGTGATGTATCTGACGTGTCAATAAAGTTACCCCTTCCTGGGACAATGAATTCACGGTGTTCTTATTTCAATTTCCAGGAGTATATATATATATATATATATATATATATATATATATATATATATATATATATATATGTATATATATATATATATGGTGCGTAAAAAAATAAACACTTTGAAATGTCATAGACAATTTCTTTCCCGTTCTACAAGGTTAAATATCTGTGATAAAGTAATGTGTTAGTAGGTTTTCTTCAACAGGTGGCAGCAGTCGCAAGGAAGTAACTGGAACATGGCGGACGTGCGTCAAGCTCTGAAGCGCGGAAGCAGATGATTAAGCGGTACTGGAAGTTTGAGAATGTAGCTGCGGTTCGAAGACAGTGGAGAAGTGAGTATGGTACAGCACCACCTTCAAGGTTAACAATTACACGTCTACGAGACAAATTCGAAATTCATGGAACAGTGTGTGATGTGCATAAAGGTCGACCAGGGCGACCTCGTACAGCTACAATTGATGATTCCACAACTGCAGTCTTGGAACTGTTTCAGCGTTCGCCTCAAAAATCTTCAAGGCAAGCAGCACGTGACAGTAATGTTACTCCAAGTAGTGTGCTACGCATTTTGAAGAAAGGCAAGTTTCGTGCGTACATTCCAAGGCTGGTGCAACAGCTAAGTGACAACGATCCAGATCGAAGGTTAGAATTTTATGAATGGGTTCAGGAGATGGTGAGACGTGAACTGGGATTTATGGGTAGCCCAATTCAAACTCAATGGAACTGTCAATAGGCACAATTGTATGTACTAGGCTGAAGATAATCCTCACATTACAGTTGAAAAGACTGTGAATTTGCCTGGTGTAAATGTGTGGTGTGGTTTGTCGACAAGGGGACTCAATGGGCCTTTCCGCTTTGAAGGTACTGTTAGTGGAGAAACGTACCTAACAGTGCTTGATGACTCCATATTCCCTGCCATTCGTGCATTATACAGTAATGATGAGTTTTATTTCCAACGAGATGGCGCCCCGCCGCACTACCATAGGGACGTACGAGCATACCTGGATCACAATGTGCCAGGCCAGTGGATAGGACGCAGGGGGCCAATCGAGTTTCCTGCACGCTCTCCAGACCTTACGCCGCTGGATTTTTTCCTATGGGGCACAGTAAAAGATGAGGTGTACAAACGTAAACCACGTAACCTGGACACACTTTGGAATGAGATTCAGGCGGTGTGCGGAGAAATCTCATTGGACACTTTGGTACGATGTATGGAATCAGTGGTGACTTGTACTCAGAAATGTATTGATGCTGAAGGTCACCAGTTTGAACATTAATCACATTTGCAAAGTACATTTATTTTCCCAATTGGACTTTAACTTTCCATTTCCAGAAATTTGACATTGTAGAACGGGCAATAAATTTTCTAAGACGCTTCAAAGTGTGTGTACACTATTTGACGCACCCTGTATACTGGACTAAAATGAAAACATAATGTTACGTAGAATTACAGTTATTTGGGAGAAAATACAAAAAAAGGAGAATATTTTTGCTTTAAAGTATAAAAAATGTATTTCCCAAGTCACTAGCTGGAATGCAATGAGCTTAGTTCAGTACACCCAAAATACAACATATGAAGTTCTGTGAATGATCCCTTATCATAGCTACAATGGTTTCTGACACACAAAGAAGTCAGGTAACAAACTTTAGCAATGTCGATATAGGGCGTTCCAAGTCCCTGGATACCTGAGAGAGCTGTCGAACGCCATCACAGAGATGTTTCTGTGTCCTAATTAGGGTTTAATGGTGTTGATACAATGTTGTGAAATGCGAGGGCGTATTGTTCCGTTGGGCGGTAATCCACTAGAAGCTTAACCCACAAACTGGTAGTCAGGCCGATACCTCGCCTTGCTGGCGAGCTGCTGCAACAGCCGTGTAACTCTAGCGCTTATCGTGTCTGACGGGTCCTGGTAATTGTAGCAAAGTTAGCTCAACGTAAATACAACAGGAAGGCTAAGCCATGACCTTTATCGGTAGTCTGCATGTCGAGCGGTGCGGTTGTGCGGTATCCGTAAACGAACCTCCACGAAGGGGCGTCTAAGTTTTCGTCTGGATACTTGGAGACGCCTAGAGGTCTATAACGTTTGTAATATTTGTGGGTGACCAACGCGACAAACGAATTTCGATGTGGAAAATTATTTTCCTTCATTGCAAGATGATTTTACTCAGGAAAACTTACTGGTTGTGCAGTATCTCTGATAAATAAGTACATTCTGATGATTCTGCATTGAGGAAATAAATCTCTTTTCTATCTTTACTCATATAGGTTTCAGTTAAGTCTTAAGCAGTGGGATTTACTTTACCTTAGGCTAAAATGTAAATAAATGTTCCATAAAAATATACGGAAGCCAGTATTATGGCCATCAGAATAATAGAAGCTGTATCCACAAAAACATTCAATTTAACAGCAAAATAGATATAAAACGGCATTTCTGGCTGTCTGGCCTTTTCCCCGAGATCGTTCCTTGTATTTACCTTAGTACTGCTGTTCAGAAGTTAGAGTCGGCGCAAAATGCCGTGGCCAGGAGATGTGCAGTCAGCAGGGTACGAGTTTGGAGAGCGATAGTGGTAGGGTTATGGGCAGGCATTGTAGGGGAAATGGAGAGCGCTGAATGGGGAGTCCCATTCTAAACTGGAGCTCACCTTTTTTTTATAAATAATAAGTGGAACCCCTCCACAACCACGCTAGCAGTGTGATCTTGACTAGTATCTGAAACGATTTATTTTCGCTGAGCTTGTGAACCATTTGTAACTTTCAAAGAAGCATCATCAGAGGTGAATTTTGAATAAAATCTACATATTTCTTTCTTTTACTTTTAAATATTTGCTTCTTTAACCAAAACACAGGGGAGTTTACAAAATGTCATCTAACTACCATGCTGTGCAGACGCAACTGCGAAAGAATTCTGAAACTGTGGATTACTAACTAAATGACGTGAGGAACCGAGGAAAAGTAAGGTCAGTAACTTATGACAAAGCACATCTTCCGAACAAAATGAACATAAAATGTCTTCAGCTACGTTGTTTCGAAACCGTTGGCATATCTCATTTTGCCGGCCGGGGTGGCCGAGCGGTTCTAGGCGCTATAGTCTGGAACCGCGCAACCGCTACTGTCGCAGGTTCGAATCCTGCCTCGGGCATGGATGCGTGTGATGTCCTTAGGTTGAAACGTCCCCTTTGAACAATTATACAAGACTGTTCTTATACTGACACACAATATTTTTAGCGCAACGCAATCTGACTTTCAGTAATCCCTACAAAAGAATGGCCCTGACTAACATTAACCTATACCTTTCACAAATCACTTACCTCACAAAATTCTTCGTTACTCGAACTACTGCAATACAGCGAGCGCCACTACTGCCAGCTAAATAAAAGATTCAAACTACGGAAGGCACTAACTACTGACAGGGATATTTAGCAAATGAAAGATTTTAATAGAGAACAGACAATGTATTTACCTTAATAGTCATAATATATACAGCAGTTCATGACTTCCAGTATTACAAATTTCAAAACTCTGCCATCTCTCTCCCCACATCCACCACTGCTGGGGGCTCACCTCCAACTGCGCAACGCTACGCGCTGTTAACATCCACCTTCCCAACACTACAATGGCGAACAACAATGCAAAACACCCACAGACTGCACACAGCACAGCCAGTGATTTTCATACAGAGCGCTACGTGGCGTTACCAATGAGAAAACCTAAACAGCCTACTTACAAGGTTAGTTAGGTTTAAGTAGCTCTACGTTCTAGTGGACTGATGACCTGAGAAGTTAAGTCCCACAGAGCCATTTGAACCATATCTCATTTCACTACCTATCTATGGCTCCTAAAAATTAAATTCTTTTAATAAAAAAGTCTTTAGTTAGTGGAATAACAAGGTGGCTAATGAAGTTTTGCATAATAAATAAATGTGTGCTATCATTTGTCTAAACATCTTGTAGATATCTCAGATAATTTGTGAAATGTGAGGAATCATGTGGACTCAAACTCTGTGTTTATCTCTGGCGCAGCGCGATCGGAAATAAATGTCCACCTTGAGATCCATTTTCTCGATACTGCTGAAGATTAGATGGGTAGATCACATAACTAATGAGGAGGTACAGAATAGAATTAGGGAGAAGAGGAGTTTGTGGCACAACTTGACAAGAAGAAGGGACCGGTTGGTAGGACATGTTCTGAGGCATCAAGGGATCACAAATTTAGCATTGGAGGGCAGCGTGGAGGGTAAAAATCGTTGAGGGAGACCAAGAGATGAATACACTAAGCAGATTCAGAAGGATGTAGGTTGCAGTAAGTAATGGGAGATGAAGAAGCTTGCACAGGATAGAGTAGCATGGAGAGCTGCATCAAACCAGTCTCTGGACTTAATACCACAATAACAACGACTATGACCATTGACGAAATTATGGTCACAACATGAACCCGGCACATAAAGCTGTAAGTAGCCCAAAAATGAAATTATTTTACCGAATACTTGCTGGGCGTGCGTCTCGATTCCGCCATCGCCGACCGTACGAGAGGTGGCAAACGCTGTTTGCCTCCCCTCCTGAATGAACTGGAGCAGCGCTTTGGACGAAAATTCGTCACTGCGCATCGGCTTCTGAATCCTGCATGGACTCTACAACTATTGTCAACACTGCTGTTGTTTGTACTTACAGTCTTGTGAAAGTTTTCGAAAATAATCCACATCCTCTCTTTCTCTCTCTTCGCGACTAGCAGTTTCGCATAGACAACAGACCACCGTTAAAAAGAAAAAAATTAAAAATAGCTCGCTCTTTTGTTGCCTGCTGTTTGGCTCATAATGTTAGTTCTGTTAAAGCGACTTATTGGTACAAGCATTGTGCCATGTTATTAAATTTTAGAAATATTGAAAAGGTGTAAATAATCGCAACATTATGATAACTTTAGAAGTTCTCACCATGGACGTAGAAAACCCGGTGCCGGATAACATTAAAGTTTCTTAAACATTGAATGAAGGTGAGTTGCAGATACACTTTTAAGTGTAGCGAGAGGCAGTGAGAATCACTACCGCTTGCAAAAAAGCATGTCAAATCCCATTACACACTCTCACACACACCAGTCTTACGAAGTCTATCACGAGTAACAAGTTTAGCAGTTACGAGGGTAACTGTAAATGTACAGTACCTTTAGATGTGACAAGCTGCGCAACTCTCCGTTCACTGCCATCGCTGCGTAATGTTCCCTCCTAATCGTTGGCGTCAGTATGACGCAAACAGCGAGGATAAACTGACGTTTTCTTTAGGGGCGGGGTGGGGGAGGGGTATTTGGAAATTTAAAATCTGTGACAAAATCAACGTTCCTACCACGTGTGAGTCCCCTCGTGTAATTCAATTCCTGAATGCGAAAAAAAAAAAATAATAATAATAATCTGCCGCATCATCTGTATTGAAAGGCGTTGGTGTAACCTATATGCGTGGACAACGTACTTAAGTTGCAGCACCGTGTGTTACCGCGAGTGCAGCCACCTGTGTCTGTGCCAGTTCGTGATTCTTTGATAAGGAGGATTGGGGAATGAATAAGGATCTATTGTAACCTCATCCCACGCGACCGCTACGGTCGCAGGTTCGAATCCTGCCTCGGGCACGGATTTGTCTAAAAGTCCTTAGGTTAGTTAGGTTTAAGTAGTTCTAAGTTCTAGGGGACTGATGACCTCACCAATTAAGTCCGATAATACTCAGAGCCATTTGTAACCTCATCGACAACTGCCTGTAGTGTCAACAGGGCCGCGCGGGATTAGCCGAGCGGTCAGGGGCGCTGCAGTCATGGAATGTGCGGCTGGTCCCGGCGAAGGTTCGAGTCCTCCCTCGGGCATCGGTGTGTGTGTCTGTCCTTGGGATAATTTAGATTAAGTAGTGTGTAAGCTTCCCTGATGACCTTAGAAGTTGATTCCGATAAGATTTCACACACATTTGAACATTTTTTGTCAACAGGCACATGGCTATCATAAACGACAATACCTAATATTTCCACTAATATTTGATTTCTGGAATATGTGTATTTGTAACTATTTCCCAAGGATTTGTTGTTTTTGAGGTCTTCAGCGAGAAAGAATACTTGGATGGTCCTCTTCACGATAGTGTATGCTGTACAAGCCTCATCATATCTGCATAGGTACTGCAACCTACATGTCCGAGGGCTACTGAAAAGTATTGCCTCTGAATATTTTATTCTGTTGACATACTGCGTGTCATGCATATTTATCGATCGATTTTCCCGCTTCACTGACACAAACTGCATCGCTCTGCTGCTCGTGGGACCCGGCTTCCGAGGCACCTTCCAACATACCGGGTACGCAGGATCGAAATTTACGGCAGGCTGATTGGCAGGTTGTAACGCATTCGCGTCGTGGAGGTCAGAGTGCCAATGTGGAGCCTGGCTGTCTGGCCACACCCCCTTTATCTTGTAAGTGGACAGATGGTCGCTCATCCTGTAGGGTCCAAGCAGGTACACACGGACAAGGGTTCACTAGTTATCAGGAGCTCCAAAGTTAGTCTCCTTATGGACCCCTTATCAAAAGAGCGTCCAAGGCTGGAAAGAAGTCCAGTGAGTGCTTGGTATGTATGCCAAGGGGATAGTCCCTGCCTGATCTGAGGATGTAAATCGCGCAAAAACAATAGTCTGAAAGTTGTGGCTCATATCGGAATCAATGACGTTTGTTGGTGGAGTGTGGGGTCAGGCTCAGTTCGTACAGGCGACTGGTTAGAGTGATGAAAAGCTCGCAGTTTGCCTCAACTTTCCCAGAGTTGAGCAGTATCCTTTGATTTGTATCCAAGTGGATTGGCCTAACCAAAGGCTCCGTCGATTCTGTAATGGTCTTGGCTGCAGATTTCTGGACCTGCGTTACGAGGTGCAGAACTGTTGGACTTCTCTTGTTACGACAGGGATTCACTATACAAAACAACCAGCTAGTCAGGCAGCAGAAAACTTGTGGAGTGCAATGTGGTTTTGTTGTAGGCTAGATGGTAGTATGAACTCCTCTGACGAACATTCACTACTTGATATGGAAAGCGTAAAATAAGACTGTGCACAACCTAAAGGTACTTCAGCTGTCTAAGTGTCAAAATTTTAAGAGCAGTCGTCGAATTATTCGTTACACAGTTCCTGAATGTACTGCCGTCCACCTGACTTGTCGCACTCATATTATCCTCGGAACCACGAAGTGGCTGATACTCAAAGTAGAAAACAGCGAAATATTTAGCGGTGACGCGTAGCAAATATTGGAAAGACGGATTAGATGCTATATCAGAGCGAGTGTCCACTGTAGTCGAGTAAAATATTAATAAATTAAACTCATTCTAACTGTGAGGTTATCTCGAAGCAAGTAACGTGCCTGGGTGAACTTAGGTTAGTTACTGGATTTTTTTACTGGCTACCCGAATCCGCCGTTTTTTAGAGATGGGGCCCCTCCACGCCCGCACCAACGTGGTGACCAAACCAAAAGTTCTTCTGTCACCTCCGTAAACATGTTAGTTATCTAGTAAGTGGATCACAGGATGCTGGGCTGTGATGTTATCTGTGAGTCTGGGTAAGACTACGCATTAACATGGTCCATCAGGTGATAGTGTACGAAACGCGAGTGAGGGTAGCGATTTGAAGAGCAGAGGGGAAAAAGTGCCATGGCTCGTGCCGTGGGAAAAAAACCTCTGCGACAGTGGGATGGGTAGTAAGAGCAGTAGTGTCTTACTAGCTGCGATAGTTCATGCAAGGTTGGATTTGTCAGTATGGGTATCATGCATCATTAACGTGGCAAGCGATGGCGATGTATCCCGGTTCCTGCAGCCGCTACATTCCTGGAATAATCAAGGTCGTTATACAGTAGTGGGAGATCGGCCATAGATCATCTCACTATGTGGGGGATGTGTGGAGTTTGTCTGCATGCAGTGGACGGTACGGCTTCCCTGTGTGGTGCCAGTTATTCGACAGTGTATTCGAGCTGGATATCCAGTAATGGCGTCTGATTAGCAGGGGCTCATCTGTACCGTTATGTTTGCGTATGCTTGGCCATAGATGTTAGATCCTTACAAGTATGTGGTTCGAAATGGTTCAAATGGCTCTGAGCACTATGGGACTTAACTTCTGTGGTCATCAGTCCCCTAGAACTTAGAACTACTTAAACCTAACTAACCTAAGGACATCACACACATCCATACCCAAGGCAGGATTCGAACCTGCAACCGTAGCAGTCGCGCGGTTCCGGACTGAGCGCCTTAACCGCGAGACCACCGCGGCCGGCTACAAGTATGTCTTTTGGTCTGCGAATGTCTGGAGTTTCGGTATAGTCTTGTGGTGAGTTTGTGGATTCCCGGTGAAGGTCCGCGATGCGTGTGTATCGTGGAGCATTGCTTACGATTTTGAGTACTTTGTTTTGTATGAGCTGCAGACGGCGCAGGCGTGTAGGCGCAGCGTATCCCCAGACAGGAGCTGCGTACGTCCTCAGGGGTCGGATAAGTGTCATGTACATGGACCTCGACACCCTTCTGTTCAGTGTGCTACGCCTGTTGAGCATAGGGTAGAGCTGTTTGAGCCTCGCGCTGGCTCGGTTGGTCATGTGATGTATGTGGTCCCCCCAGAGTAATTTCCGGTGCAGCCAGACAACGAGGTATTTGACTATCTCACGGAAACGTATTGTGCATGTAGAGTTATTGGTCTGCAGTCTCGGTGTTTGCGCAGTTGCTTCGGTCTTCTAGTGAACAGAACGGCTTCGCACTTGTCGACGCTTACTCTAACACGCCATTTCCCCAACCAAGGCTCAGCCACTCTGAGTGCAGTCTGTTGGCGTGACGTAATGTTTGATGGTTTCCAATCTTGCGCGAGGATGGCTGTGTCATCCGCGTAGATTGCCATCGTTGTGTTGTGTGTGGTTCGGAGATCATTTATGTAGAGGTTAAACGGTAGGGGGCCTAGGATGCTTCCCTGGGGTACTCCTGCGTGTATACTGTGTCGTGTTGGTTGTTTTCCCTGCACGTCAGTGTTGAAACTCCTGTCTGTGAGGTATGAGTGTATTAGACGCACCAGCCCATCGGGGAATCCCGCGTCGCTGAGTTTGCGAATTAGGCCGTTGTGCCCGAATCCGCCGTGATTGTAATACAATCATTTAAAGAAAATCTACGCCTAGTGCCACCGAAATATACAAGGCATGCCTTATTACGTGGAGGCGACTTTAACATACCGACTAGGGGCCGGGACATCTGCAGCTTCATTGCACGAGTTACAGACGTTCTTCTGAACTACTTTAGGACTTTTCTCCGAAACCTGTCTTGAAAAGCTAGTTCAACAGCCCATACGCAGTGCACATATTTTAGACTGTGCAGGCTTCCCCACATCATTTGAAACTCTATACAAGTTTCTCATTTCAATCGCGATTCCGAGCACGTACTAAAAGTAACCTAGAGTCCTAGAGTATGCTGATTAAGCCTTACCATCGGAGATTGTACTGGTTTCTTGGATTACCTTCGTGACTCGACGAGTATGTTTTACTTCTACCAGTACTCATGTAAATGTCCTCAAACATAGATCTGGTAGCGAAAATGCAGGCAGTTGGCCTCTAATTAGCGGAATTGGTAGCTACTTTCTTTGACGTATGTCCCACGACGCCTTTACGATGCTTTTCTTTCCAAACAGCTTAAAATAGCGACGTTTAGTGCTGTACGTTCTGAGAGCATGCTAAGGATGAATGTTACATACAGGTATGAACAGTATCCAAATACATGAAACTGCAGACTCTGACATATGAACATGCCCGAAGTACGTTCTATCAATGACTGGCGAGTTTGGCGTAGTTTTTTTCTTTTTTGCTGTGGTTTTAGGGCGAAAACAAGTATAGTCATAAGCGCCAATTCCGTGGCTTAGTGAAGGGTAAAACGAGGAATAAAATCAATTGCAATGTGAGCGAAAATTAAGGAGAGAAACTAAAAACGGAAGGAAATCTTAGAAAAGAGCTATTGAAGAGGGGTTGATTTCCCCGAAAAGAGCTTCAAGTGACCGATGTCATTTCACTAGCACCTATAAACTCAAGGACGCGATCGACTGAACGTGCGTCATCTGCTAAAAGGGAAACAATATCGGGCGAAAGTTGTAAACGGGAACATAGTGGATTAAAATATTGGCGCTAATGTAAAAGGTGTATCACCGTCCACGATTGAGAGCAGTGGGGACAAAGCGGGGAGGATCGCCCCTTAAAAGATGCCGATGGCTAAAAGGACAGTGCCCAATCCGGAGTCTAGTTAAAATTACCTCCTCCTGACGACGAGGCCCAGAGGAAGAGGTACAAGCACAGGCAAGATGTTTTATGCCCCGTAATTTATTATGCTGAAGCGCAGATCAATGTGTGTGCCATAAAAGAATAACACGACGACCTAAATGCTCTGTAAATCGGCAAAGGGAACCATGCGAACAGAGGGCCGCGGAAGAGAGACAGCAGCGTAAGCAGCTACATCGGCCACCTTGTTTCCGCTTATGCCAACATACGCTGGGATCCAGTGGAATCCCACAGAGATGCCCCTCAAGTGGAATCCGTTGGACCAGAGGGTGGACAGGATAAAGAGCTCGGAGGTTGAGAAGAGAGCTGAACGAATATGAGTATGTTAAACAGGGTGTCCCAGTTATCTTGCCCACCCAAAACATCTCTGGAACAATAACAGCTATTGGAAAATGACTTTCACCGGTATCAATGTAGGGCTGGGGCCCATGAATGTACATATTTGGAAACATTCTAAAACGAAAGCATATGTGTTTTGTAACACAAACTTATGTTTTGTCCATTCTGATCTCTGCATCTTTCCTATGTAGTGAACTTCATCTATTTTCTTGCTTCTTTTTCTTTTCAAGTTTCAAAAGATAAGATTTAATCATAAGCTGTTCTAAACAAAATTCTATTCTCTTATTTCTTTAAATGCCCTCGCTAGTTTTATATAAATATCAAAACATAGAGATTTATCGTTTTTTATTATCTGCACAACATTCTCATTTCCATTGACATACTCTCGTAATATCTGTATCCATTACATTTTTAAACATGGTTAAACAATTGATACATAGTAATACAGAGAAGAACACCTCGTAAATTAAACTTCCCAAACAAGAAATACGAGATTTGGAAACATTCTTTTTAAAAGAGTACTTTGATTGTCATCGTCAATAAGGTAATCCTAAGTAGTATTAATTATCATAAAATTCCTTTTTACACTCGTTTCCTGTGGTTTTGGTTAACGCTCAATCGAAATCCGTAGGAGCATTTTCTCCAACATATAATCACAATGGACACATAACTAAAACAGGTGTTTTCCAGATACTCAACAACATAACACGCGGGATATTTTTTCTCTTTTTAACTTTACAACAGCACTTTTGTCTTCACTACACCACTTACCGAACGTTTACGAGTCGATTGCAGTTTTTTATGGCATTATTTTCTATTTACACCATGCTACACTCGCCGACCGTATCTGCAGATCCTGGTGCGGTGTTCTCGTTGTGTTTTTTATGTGCTGCCATCATTACGCTGTTTCCAAATTCGTCTGTTTCATTATTGATTGGTGCTCGGGTTTTGCTTCTAGCCCCAGTAATTCTGTTATTACGCTCCACATCTCCTGCGCTTCCAGTCATCAAGTACTTTATTACAGGTACATGTAACAAACGTATTTTAGATGCCATATAATAATTCGATTTTAAAGATTCCTTCATGTTCGTATAATAGTAATTTCTTACTTTTTCATGCCCAAACTGGCATACAAATCTTTTTTCAACCTCCGATATAATTATTTGATGAGAATCTTCTTTTATTGTGAAATAATAGTCCTGTTTTACAATAATGAAAACACCGCTACTGACCAAGTAATTATATGTAGAGGACATATTTATTAATACCCATGAACATTACCAACATTTACAGTTTGTGTTTACCAACAACGTGCCTGGTGACGAATCCATGTTTATGTCACAGTTACGTACTAATGAGCAACAGCTTTGTCAGTGAGTCGCCGTCTCACGATGGGTCATTAGTATCAGACCCATCATTTGGCTGGTGTCCCTTTAAGTGCCTTGCTGGGCGTCACACCCGTCTCGGTTCACAGTAAGCGCGGCCATTCAAGCCATGTGACCACACGTATGTTGACAGACATTATACAGACAGTTTGCGCACACCGAGGTTTTGCCAATTAAATCTTCTTAGCCCAAAGCAACGCACAATTTTACGTGATATTAAACTTTCTTAGTTAATCTCCGTTTACTTGGAAAAGAGGTTCCTTTTTTTAATGCCTATTATTCATGTCACTCATGGGCAAACAGTTTTCTCTAATTATCGTGGCATTATCAACCACGTTTTATACGCCTCTTACTGACGGGGAGTCAGGATTTGACACTTAAACTGCATTTGCTTGTTCTCCACTCACTACATGTGGACCTTCAAAGATTTCGTAAAATTGCTTTATCTTTGCATCAATTTTCGACATCCCACGGGTTCTACTTAACACCATGTTTCCACTACATACTCTACTGGTATGACTTCCTTGCCAAGTCTAACTTTTTTGTGGTAATCCAAATATCTCAATTTCTCTAGAGCCAAATACCTCTCGTCTCCTAAAGTCATATTTTGCTCTTGCCGATCCACTGGCAGCGATCACGGCGTTGTGCACATAAAAATGTTCTCAACTAGTAGCTCTACACCTGGTATGGAATCCAACATTCTTATGAGTGCTGCCGCAGATATATTAATCTGTGTGGCAGTACCTTGAACTGGTTATCATCTACCTCTGTACACAAAAGCAAAAAAATTGTCTTCGCTATTGTAACAAATTAATCTGCCAGTAGAAAGCCTTCAAAACAAGACTGGATAATTTGTTAATCCTTCAGATTTCTTTAATAGTTTTTCCATTATTTATGATCCATTATTCTGAGGTTCAGTTACTTTATTCGGTATCTGTGCATGTAATATCATCCTCGACGATCCATCCTATTTGTCACTTACACTAAGAGGTCACAGTACTTACTCTTCAGCCTCTGTATAAATTGAGAATTTAGCTTCTTTGCATTTCTTCCTCAGTAGTACCCCTTTCTGCGAATGGAATCACTTAGGGATCTCAGATTAAATGGTTGGTAACATTTATCTTTAAGTTCATACGCCTCCCCTCTCATGCCAGTTTCCTGGAAAACCCTCTTTTGCGCTCTATAAGGAAATCTTGCAGCTCTCTTTTTCCATATTGTTCAACTGCGATAATGTTACTTACTTAAGCCCTTATCTCGTTATATGTCACTTCTAAGTTGCTTTTCTCGTACCTTATCCACTGCATATCAAGTTCGTTAGGACCTATTTCCCTTTGAAAACACTCATGCATTAGTTCTAAGTAGTATCTCTTCTGTGTCTTTTCAACAGGACTAACGCTATTACGAAATGTAATCTCACTTCTCCCGCCGTTTACCATCATGGTCGTGTTGGCTTTTTCTAAATCTAAATTAGCTCCATTCTCCACTAACAGATCAGTTTCTTTTATAAGGTCGAGAATCAGCGACCACCTCCATGGCACTAAACTCCACCATTACTCCCTGAATTCTTTCCTCCAGTAACATTTGTTTCTTTACCACTTTATTCTTTACAAAGAACTAACTCCTTGTACAAGTAATACCAGTGCCTCATTTCTGTTTGCTATTTGTCTATAACGTTCCTCTGCAATTGGTCATACGTTGCTACCCATTTCAACGACTGCAGCTGCCTTGAGGCCATTCATAACATCTATTATGGGTTACATTTCTCTTTAACTTCAATCACTATTCTCCTAAAAGTGATTCTCTTACATTTCCTCAGTGCTTCAGTCTTCTTTCATCAATTGTATTATTACTATTGGTCTGTCCACTCCTTGAGTTCACGCTTGGACCCAGCACAAGCTCCTCACTGTTTCTCTCTCTCAGCAACATTTCTCCCACCACCCGTAACCGCTCTGCTATCTTCATAACTCTTGTCACGTCCACCACAACATCTGTTCCCATGTTGTCTCTTCCAACATCCTCTTTCTCGCCCGTTAAACCCATTGTTATATCTTTGTTCTCCCATATCCCTTTACGATATCCAACACGATCCCATTCTTTTTTACTTTCACTAGTACCCCAGTTCACACCTGTCCAATCATTATTGGTTTCTCTTTCCTGAATAATGCTTCTAATTGGTCGAGAGCTTGTAAGGCAACCTTTATACCCTCTTTAGTGAATCCTGTCCACTTTTCGTGCACACTTAACCAATACCAATGCATTTAAATATCTTCACATAGTGAGCTGTCAAGAGAGAAAGTATTTTCACAAGAGCTTTGGAAATAATATTTGAAACTATGGCATCCACTACGTGAAAGATCCCTCTCCTGAGAAATACTGTTTCATGCATTTTCTTGTATTCCGTTTGACCGGTATTTATCTACGAACTTCTCAGTGAATTCTCATAGATTGACAGGATTCTCCTGCTCTCATTCCCCAAGCTGGAGCACCCCCTTCTATTTTTATGATGACGCAACCTACCTTTCTCATTTCCTCCCAGGAATCTGGTAATACTCATTCAAATTGCTTTATATGAACATTTGGATTTAACTACGGAGAGTAAATAGTTTAAAAACTGGCATTCATTGTGCAGATATATACTGTTTCTCCTTTCAGTAATCTTCTTTATTATTTTTAAATCTAACGTCTTCTCTACTCTCTCAGCAAAGATGTCAATGCCTCTGACAACGAAATCACTGACCTACTACTGAATACCAGCTACTTTATGAGACACCTTTTGTATTAGCTGTTATAAAGGTTGGAACTGATTGCATTCCGTCAGATAATATATGTTGATTTTCATCTGCGTTATTCAGTTTAGAGATTGTCGCGTCTCGTCCCTCAGTTTTTTTACAAAAATTACATCCAAAGTTCTTCGTCATTGAGCCTCATAATGTATGTACTGTGTTCTACTATCGTAGCCTCATTAGCAGTTATTCCGTGCGATATTTAATTGGTTACATTCTTCCATTCCTTCACGGTTTCCTTTGTTTCTTCATCTGCCTCTTTGCATTCTTTGTTAATATTTTCAACGCGTGTGTCTAATCTGTGATTTGTGTCTTGGGTAATTTACTCAATAGTTTTCCTTATTTTATCAAATTATTGATAAGATTCTCTAACGGATTTTTCTGCTACTATTACTCCCCGGTTTGTTATTTCTTTCATTTTGACAAATTCATTTCTAAACATCTGGCTAGTTTCCCTAGCATATTTGCTAGTTGCTTCACTTATGTCTTCGATTTTAACAAATTCACCCCAGACAAATCTCAAAAAGTTTTGCAAGGATGCACTTTGAAAGTTATTTCCCACTTCAACGGGATTACCTTCTTTCCCATTACCAACAACCGGAGTACTTGCTTCAGCAACATTTCCTGTAGCGTCGACAATTTCATTTCTTTGGGCTACATTCTCGTAAATGATCTCCTGAGTATTGGCCTTCGGTACGTTATCTGCCAGGCTCACATCCTCCGCTTCTCATGTACAATTACATAATGCATTATGTCTTCTCAGCTTTCACTAAACTCCATGGTACGATATAAGTCACTAATTATTTCTTCAGAATCTACTTTTTATTGAGCCACATTCTGCTCTGCACGTTTTATTGAGTTACTCGTTCTGACTTTTTGGGTAATGCTATCGTTTCTAAGGACCACGGCCTTCTATATGAAAAAGTTATTCTGTACACTCTCTTATAGCCGATGTTATGTATGACTTATTTCAGGTAAGTTTCTGCACTCTCCACACGACGCAACTGCTACGGACCTCTGCTACGGATCTCTGCTTACGCGCCTTCAGCGTACCCCTTCTCTGCCGCGTTGACGGCCTTTTTCTCCCTGTGTGCAGCGGTGTCTCCTCCCGGCACGTGGCTACAATCGTCACATCTGCTGCTGTTTCTTCCTTCATCATCGCAGTTTACTCTTGATGACGTTACAATCTCAAAATATTTGTAGTCCATGGACTCGATTTAACTCTTCATCAATATGAACGCTTCCAAGTCAATTTTTGCACTCCACGACGTCCGCAATTTTAATTCGATGTTCCTACGCGCAAGCTATCGATTACAATTAGTTTTAGCTCACAGCTCACTTCCCGCTTTTCCTTTCAACGCATTAGATTTCTAATGTCATCTTATCGATGTGTAAAATTCACAATGCGCTTCGTTCGTACAAACCATAACGTTTGTTTTTAGAGGACTTTCCCCACACAAGGGATGCCATATGTATTTAAACCATCCTACACGTTTCTTAGTTCAGCCACCGATCCGTAGAAAGTGGTAAAGATGACGTACAGTACACTGAGCAAACCTTTCTACTGAAGGAATGAGATTTTCACTCTGCAGCGGAGTGTGCGCTGATATGAAACTTCCTGGCAGATTAAAACTGTGTGCCCGACCGAGACTCGAACTCGGGACCTTTGCCTTTCGCGGGCAAGTGCTCTACCATCTGAGCTACCGAAGCACGCCTCACGCCCGGTACTCACAGCTTTATTTCTGCCAGTACCTCGTCTCCAACCTTGCAAACTTTACGGAAGCTCTCCTGCGAACCAGGAGAGCTTCTGTAAAGTTTGGAAGGTAGGAGAAGGGCCACATTTTTGGCGGTCTTTCTCACGATACCTGTACCGAACAAACCATTTGTGGTCGTTAACTCACACATTACGTTATCTTCCCACTGCTGCATTCTCAACTGCTCTAAGAAGAGCATCTTGTAGCCGAATATGATGACTGTAAATTCAGAAATATTGCACAGTCTCTGAATACATTATACTGCAGACTCACATACTAATGTGGTCAGAGTTTGTCCTATCGATGACTGGTGAGCTTGGCGTGCAACTGAAATCTCTCGCTGACATTGTAAGGCTTCGTAGCCCTTCACTAATCTTTGGTAAGTCGACAGTATTCATATGTTTATTGAATTTGTGGGTTTACTGCATAGCGTTATTATTGTACTGAAGCTCTGATGACCAGTAGTCGCCTATTAGTACCAGTGATGCCAAAAGAAGGCTTAAATCATAAATATTTACTAAACTAAAATCGGTGCTTCGAGCCAGAACAGTAGAGCAGTACTGCTCCCTCTGAACCTTAACTGTCGAGTAAGATCTCTACGCTCGCGTTGCCCTCTCCACTCGTCTGCAGCTTGTGGTCTAGTGGCTAGCGTTGCTGCCTCTGGATCACGGGGCCCCTGGTTCGATTCCCGGCCTGACTGCGGATTTTCTCTTCCCGGGGACTGGATGTTACTGTTGTCCTCAGCATTTCATCATCATAATCATCATCATCATCATTCGTGACAGTGACTAGATCGGACTATGTAATAACATTGGATTGTGTGAAAATTGGGACTTCGTACGGGCACTGATGACTGTGCAGTTGAGCACCCCACAAACCACACACCATACCTCTCCTCTCTTGCAATTCACCATCGCACCATAGGGCCTGGTTCCTACCTCTCTCTCCGTGGGAACCGTTTTACTGCTCACTGTCGGCTTATTCTGCAGCACTGCTTAACGTAGCCAACAGACATCGGGTATCTGCCGAGTTCCAGTTAACGTAAAATTTGGAGAAATAAATACCCCTGAAATAAAAGGACACCTCACACGTTGTAGCTAAAAACTGGCTTGACCTTATCGAGAGTGTCAGTAGAGGGATGGGCATTACTGTTCACAATGTCACCGTAGTCACGATGGTTGGTAAGTTAATAAATTCATCAAGAAGGCTGGGAAAATATTTTTGCTAGAGAGGGCAAATAAGCAGTTGTTAGCCTCCAGTTCAGACAGGGAAATGACATATTTAAGCCCCAAAAATTACGAACGGAAGGTTATAGGCAAAGTTTAAACTGAACGTAGACCACGTTCTGGAGAATTATTTGCTGAATAAGTGGATTATAGACGGAGAAGACCCACCTTGCTTTAACGACAAAATTCGGAAAATTCTGAGGAAGTAGAGACTACACTCTCGATACAAAGAAAGAACGTTCGCGTGTGACGACAGACGAGAGTCTGTGGAAACTCGTGCGTCTGTGAAAAGATCAATACGCCAAGTATACTACAAATATCACGGTTAAGCCTTAGCAAAAGGTCTTGTCGAGAACCTGACAAAATTATAAAGCACTCCGCCTCAGGCCACAATTGGCCCATCGGGACCATCCAACCGCCGTGTCATCCTCAGGTGAGGATGTGGATAGGAGGGGCGTGTGGTCAGCACACCGCTCTCCCGGTCGTTATAATGGTTTTCTTTGACCGGAGCCGCTACTATTCGGTCGAGTAGCTCCTCAATTGGCATCACGAGGCTGAGTGCACCCCGAAAAATGGCAACAGCGCATGGCCGCTGGATGGTCACCTATCCAAGCGCCGGCCACGCCCGACAGTGCTTAACTTCGGTGATCTCACGGGAACCGGTGTATCCACTGCGGCAAGGCCGTTGCCCTGACAAAATTATAGCCCTACGTTAAATCGCTAAGCGGATCTAAGACTTCTGCCTAGTCCCTCAATTACACATTCTATTAACCAGACAGCAAAAGGAAACCAGAGTTTTAAATATCTGGGTTAAGAAATCATAGACGCAGAGGGATCGTACAGACACAACGCTGGTTCGAGTGTCGCGCAGAGGACGTAGTAATGGACATTCCTCGCACAGAGATGGAGTCCTCGTTCGGATCTGCAGACAGTTCTGTATGGTGTTGGCCTCCCACTCAGCTTGCAGTTATGGTGAATGTCTCGGCCAGCGTAAAGTCCCAAGCTACTACAACAAAGCATATTTGGCTCCTACAGATAAGACGGTAAAAGAATGGATCTGCAAAATTACAAGGAAATATTCGTAACATCGGTTTGCTACAGAATTCTTCACCATATTCTCAGTATGAATATTATAACTTTCTCTGAAACGGGAAAGCTTCTGTAATCAAATCATCATGGATTTAGAAACCATCGCTCTTTAGGAACTCAGATTGCCCCTTTCTCACGTGAACCACGGAGAAATGGCAACAACTTCCATATTTCCACATTTCCGAAGAGCATTGGACACGGTGTCCTACTGCAGATTGTTAACAGTCGTCCGAGCATAAGGAATTAGGTTCACAGATATGGGAGTGACTTCAAGACTTCTACGTTGTTCTTGACAGTGAGTGTTCATCAGAGACGGAAGTATTAGCAGCTGTACCCGAGGGAAGCGTTCAAATACACTCCTGGAAATTGAAATAAGAACACCGTGAATTCATTGTCCCAGGAAGGGGAAACTTTATTGACACATTCTTGGGGTCAGATACATCACATGATCACACTGACAGAACTACAGGCACATAGACACAGGCAACAGAGCATGCACAATGTCGGCACTAGTACAGTGTATATCCACCTTTTGCAGCAATGCAGGCTGCTATTCTCCCATGGAGACGATCGTAGAGATGCTGGATGTAGTCCTGTGGAACGGCTTGCCATGCCATTTCCACCTGGCGCCTCAGTTGGACCAGCGTTCGTGCTGGACGTGCAGACCGCGTGAGACGACGCTTCATCCAGTCCCAAACATGCTCAATGGGGGACAGATCCGGAGATCTTGCTGGCCAGGATAGTTGACTTACACCTTCTAGAGCACGTTGGGTGGCACGGGATACATGCGAACGTGCATTGTCCTGTTGGAACAGCAAGTTCCCTTGCCGGTCTAGGAATGGTAGAACGATGGGTTCGATGACGGTTTGGATGTACCGTGCACTATTCAGTGTCCCCTCGACGATCACCAGTGGTGTACGGCCAGTGTAGGAGATCGCTCCCCACACCATGATGCCGGGTGTTGGCCCTGTGTGCCTCGGTCGTATGCAGTCCTGATTGTGGCGCTCACCTGCACGGCACCAAACACGCATACGACCATCATTGGCACCAAGGCAGAAGCGACTCTCATCGCTGAAGACGACACGTCTCCATTCGTCCCTCCATTCACGCCTGTCGCGACACCACTGGAGGCGGGCTGCACGATGTTGGGGCGTGAGCGGAAGACGGCCTAACGGTGTGCGGGACCGTAGCCCAGCTTCATGGAGACGGTTGCGAATGGTCCTCGCCGATACCCCAGGAGCAACAGTGTCCCTAATTTGCTGGGAAGTGGCGGTGCGGTCCCCTACGGCACTGCGTAGGATCCTACGGTCTTGGCGTGCATCCGTGCGTCGCTGTGGTCCGGTCCCAGGTCGAAGGGCACGTGCACCTTCCGCCGACCACTGGCGACAACATCGATGTACTGTGGAGACCTCACGCCCCACGTGTTGAGCAATTCGGCGGTACGTCCACCCGGCCTCCCGCATGCCCACTATACGCCCTCGCTCAAAGTCCGTCAACTGCACATACGGTTCACGTCCACGCTGTCGCGGCATGCTACCAGTGTTTAAGACTGCGATGGAGCTCCGTATGCCACGGCAAACTGGCTGACACTGACGGCGGCGGTGCACAAATGCTGCGCAGCTAGCGCCATTCGACGGCCAACACTGCGGTTCCTGGTGTGTCCGCTGTGCCGTGCGTGTGATCATTGCTTGTACAGCCCTCTCGCAGTGTCCGGAGCATGTATGGTTGGTCTGACACACCGGTGTCAATGTGTTCTTTTTTCCATTTCCAGGAGTGTACTTAAACCTAACTAACCTAAGGACATCACACACATCCATACCCGAGGCATGATTCGAACCTGCGACCGTGGCAGTCACGCGGTTCCGGACTGGAGCGCCTAGAACCGCTCCGCCACCGCTGCCGGCTCAGGGAAGAGTGAAACAACTCTTATTCTGTGTATACATAATTGGTCTAATGGACAGGGTGAGCCGTAATATGCCGCTGTTTGCGAATGATGGTGAGGTTACAGGGAGGCGTCGTTGTTGGGTGACTTTAGGAGAATACAAGACGATTAGAGCAAATTTCAAGGTGATGTGATGAAAGGCAAGTTGTTATAAGTGTACAATGATGAAAAGTACTGCAGATGAGTAGGAAAAGCAATCCCGTGATGTGCAAATACAGAATCGGTAATGTGCTACTTGGCACAGTCGTTTTGATTAAATATCCAAGCGTAAGTTGCAAAGCGAGTTGAAGTGGAGTGAGCACGTAAGGACGATAGTAGGAAAGATGAATGGTCGACTTTGGTTGTTAGGGAGAATCTTATGAAATTGCAGCTCATCTATGAGAGATACAAGGAATAGAACATTACTACGACGCATTCTTGAGAAACGCTGCGTTGTTTTGCATTCCGACCAAGTAGGATTAAAGGAAGACATAGAAGCAATTCAGAGGAGAGCCGTTAGATTTGTTACCGGTTGTTTCGATTAGCATGCAAGTATTATAGAGATAAAGAGCAATTTCTGCAGACAAGATCGCGTGTTAAAATATTTTTATTTCCTCAGTGACCGGTTTTATTCGTCAAACCAAAGTGGCGCCTCTGTTTAATAAATGGAGTGTGGTATCGTTATGGTTGTACGATGCAGATTTCCAGGGGATCCGAAGAATATAGCTAGGTCCGTTGAAACCGGTCATTAAGGAAATAAAAATATTTCAACATGCGATCTTGCCTGCAAGTCCACAACCAGCATCAAGTATAAATTATGTACTACGGAGATGCCTCATGAACTCAAACTGGAATCTGTGGCGGAAAGATGACGCTCTTTTCGCAAAACGCTGTTCAGAACATTTAAAGAACTGGCATTTGAAGATGACTGCTGAATGATTTTACTGCAATCAACTTATATTTTTCGCAAGGTGTAACGCCGGCAACTTCTGCAACAGCGACGGTTGACAATAAGTGACTGTCGCTACCTCCTCGATCGATGACTTCAAACCTTCAATCAACCAACAAGGAAGACTGGAAGCACGTAAAGTTTTAGAACTGTGTGGCAGACCTCAGCTTTTCAAACTGTTCCACTAAAATACAGCAACTTAGCATGAAGCTTTGTTGCTCATTGATCCAATTGCATTACCAAGAAGGGTCCCTTCCTTTTCCGAAATGAACCCGACTGTCGTTGAAACTCAAACGCCGGTATTAAAGTAATAACTTTCCATTTCACTGCTTAAATTTCAAAGTTATGTTAAAGTATTCATACCTGGCTACAATAACCAAACAGAACTATATTTAGATTACACAACCACAAATTAAGAGTGCGAGTTTTTTTACCATATTTTAGCTTGCCTGTGACTGCAACTCAGCTTGGTACGTACTAAATTTTGCTATTGTTCATAGTTCGGAATCATTTAACTCAAGTTCAAAGTTAAATCTCTTATTTCTAAATTGCCTAGATTCAAGTTGCTTTTGAGATGATTGTTGAGGCAGTCCAAGACTAATTTTATTTCCTAGTGCTTCAGAAGAAAAGTGCATTATTACTTTCAGTCACTAAATTAACGTTCAATTTTCCGGTTTAATTAATTCTTTTGCTAAATTAAGTCAGAGTGTAGCGAAATTTATTACTTCTGTGAAAACATTCAGTTTTCACACAACACGTATCAACCTTCAGCTGCCTCGCTTTTAGTGCTAATTATATGTGCATTAACCTTCCTTTTTCAGTAATTATAATAGTTGTTCATAGAAGTGGCGACCGTAATTTTCCCAAAATCTCAAATATCTAATTAACGCCAGTTAATTGTTAACGTAACGACCTCACATTTACTTTCTTTATTAACTTTAGCCTTTTTCAAAATTAATTTCCACCAATTTCATTTGTATTTTTCCTTTCATTTAGATGTAACCCTTTCTCCCTCTTTACGGACAAATTAACTTCGGTGACGATTGCTTTTCCCAAATTTCCATTAGGTACACTCGGTTTAGTTTGTCACTGTCATTAAGGTCGTTAAGTGAGGGGGAGGTTACAAAGGGTGTCGACAGACGATTAAAGAAACCAGAGCTCGTCCGAAGGCGCATAGAAAGTCTTCTATCCCCCGCTCTACGTTGCTAGTGGGACAGGACCAGAAACGTCTAGTAATGGTTCACGATATCCTCCGTCGTGCAACATACGGTGGCTGTCAGAGTACTTTTGTAGAACTAGATGT
Source organism: Schistocerca serialis cubense (assembly GCF_023864345.2). NCBI lineage: Eukaryota > Metazoa > Arthropoda > Insecta > Orthoptera > Acrididae > Schistocerca > Schistocerca serialis. The sequence goes on along the minus strand of NC_064643.1, from coordinate 734,581,810 downwards.
CAACTTAGATATCGTACGTACGTTCACCACACTTCTAGGTCTCACCACCGCCACCGACACTGCTGAGCACTCCTGACATATGAGAAATACGAAACTATAATGTAGTAACGCCGAGTAGAGTTACCTCAAGGCCTAGCCGTTCATCTGATGCCTCCCTGTCCTGCGCAAGAAGGAGAGCTAGCCTATAGAAACAATGAATTGTCAAACCACCATAAATATTGCTCATTTTAGGCAAACGGTGTTATTTATCATCTATAACCAACTAATACTAGTACTTGAAGCCATTTTGACTATTTTTCAACTGTGACTGTCTCAAATATGTACCGCTACCAGTCACGAACTTTGTCAGCTGTTGCATTATCTATTTATTTAGCGACATGTTTCGAGGGAATACCTCGTCTTCATGCCAAATGGCATTACAAAAACCAGTTTACAATACGGTCATACTGATGTTACATAGTCTTTTCGTAAATGGTGTGGTCATCCTGTGGAAGAAGAGAAAACTTAGTAAGAGGCGATATCACTTTAGAAGATGGACTACTGTCCGAACGAAAATGTTTTGTAACGGTCACTCGCTACATTATTGTACGTGGCAGTCTTATTGTGATGCGCTGAGGTGTTTCAATTTCCTTTGCTCTCTTGGCTTTCTTGGTCACTGTTCACAAATTGTCACTAACGCGATAGTAACTTGTAAACACGATCACTAACAATTCAGTAGTGCAGTGGGCAAGTACTGTACGCCTGTTGTCACCCTGAAATGGGTTCTGTACCTGTCAATTCTAGGTACTGTCTTCACTAAGGTAGGGGATTGCCTGCTGCTCCTGAGTTCTGAGGCCACTAAGAGTGGTGTCTTCTATCTGGTAGGCCACGTGCCGACCGACTTTGTTCGATTGTGGGTCGCCAGCTTGCGTGTCTTCGGTAGCCGCGTGAATGTGACTTCCTGTCTCTGCGAAGACACTTCATCATTTTCTGTTTCCCTAGTGCGAGCGTATGCTACTGACGCAGGTTTCCCTTGCCGGGCACCGATGCCAGCGGCTGCTGCTACTATCTGCGCTGGGGTCTGCAGTTTAGCTCTGAACAGTCTAGTGAACCAGCGCCCACTAGCATGGTTGAAACTTCCCCTGCGAATGTAAAGAATGACAGTGCTGGAAAAATTCTTACGTTATTTGATTTTCAAACAGCTGAGCAAACCTGAACGTACTCAGACAGTTCTCTCTTTCAGTATTCTGATCACCACTAAACTGACAATTATTTCTAGCGCAACGCAATCTGACTGTTAATAATCCCTACAAAATAATAGCACAGACTAACAATAACCTATACCTTTCATGAATCATTTACCTCACAAAAATCTTCGTAACTCGAAGTGCTGCAATACAGCGACCGCCAAACTGCCAGCTAAATATAAGATTCTAACTACTGCAGGCACTAAAACTGATAAGCGACGTTAGCAAGTGAAAGATTTTGATAGAGAACAAACAATGTATTTACCTTAATAGTGTTCAAAAGTCATAATATACTGGGTGATCAAGAAGTCAGTATAAATTTGAAAAATGAATAAATCACGGAATAATGTAGATAGAGAGGTACAAATTGACACACATGCTTGGAATGACATGGTGTTTTATTAGAAACAAAAAAAAAAAATACTAAAGTTCAAAAAATGTCCGACAGATGGCGTTTCATCTGAACAGAATAGCAATAATTAGCATAACAAAGTAAGACAAAGCAAAGATGATGTTCTTTACAGGCATTGCTCAATAAGTCCACCATGATTCCTCCTCAACAATAGCTGTAGTCGAAGAATAATGTTGTCAATAGCACTGTGAAGCATGTCCGGAGTTATGGTGAGGCATTGCCGTCGTATGTTCTCTTTCAGCATCCCTAGAGATGTCGGTCGATCACGATTCACTTGTGACTTCAGGTAACCCCAAATCCAATAATCGCACGGACTGAGGTCTGGGGACCTGGGAGGGCAAGCAGGACGAATGTGGCGGCTGAGCACACGATCATCACCAAACGACGCGTGCAAGAGATCTTTCACGTGTCTATCAATATGGGGTGGTTCTGATAAAACTCCATGTCATTCCAAGCATGTGTCAATTTTTACCTCTCTATCTACATTATTTCGTGGTTTACTAAGTTTTCAAATTAGTACTTACTTTTTGATCACCCGGTATTATATATATATATATATATATATATATATATATATATATATATATATATATATATATCCGTTCATGACATCCAGTCTTACAAATTTCCTTTGTCTGAAGGACACACCTCCAAATCGTCCGCTCTCAAAACTCTGGCATCTCTCTCCCCACATCCACCACTGCTGGTGGCTCACCTCCAACTGCCCAACGCTACGCGCTGTTATAAAAACCTAAACGCCCTATTTGCATGGTCGCTTCCCCTGTAGGCGATCACTGCAGCGGTCTGCCTAGTCCAGAGCGATAAATCTTATTTCCTCATGACTGTGGAACTGTTGGTAGGAGGCAGACCGTATGGTCTGCATACGCTATGAGGTGACCGTTCCACCGGAGACTGTGATGAGTTCAGGGTCTCCACACTCCAGATTCGACGTCCGAACCTGGCCACTAGCTAGACAACATAACCACTGTATTTGATGGAATAAATGATCTCGTTTTAGCTATCTAGATTTGTCAGCTACCTTCGACCCTGAACATACCTTACAGTGAAATCAGAGAGTACGGGTTACTGAACAACAGCCATACTCTTTGATTTTAATGTCATCACGACTCAAGGACATATGTTCATCTTTTATATGCAAAAGTAAACCTGGTTTTATTAAATGTGACGTGCTCCTGCAATTATTTACTGATCTTTTTACAAGGTGATTATTTAACATTTGGCATTTCGTGGGAAGCGTATATTGTTCTTCATTCATGGCCTATTTTGAGAGGTTGATGACCTGCAATATGTGTTAATGACATAAACTCAACAACCTGAAAATGGCATAAAAGGCCGAATGCGGGATCCCAATGAAATAAGGGTCAAAGCAGTCACATAGCGGAGTGTTCATGTAAAATTATTGTATGACTGTTGCTCAGCAACATCATAAACTGTTTGATGTCTCTCAATTATATCAGAGTTTTTGTCCGTGGAGTTCAAATTCACCATGTATGCACCTCACATACGTCGGGTAATGTCGAAAGTTCCCTCACGATGAATTTACCGAACGGTCGAAGCAGCTACGTTAGCAGAGTAAAAATACATTTAATGATAATATTAATGGGTTGAATTTATGAATGTTGTTTAATGAAGCTGTTTCAAAGATGAGTGATTCCAGTATATTATGTCGCGATGTGGACGGAATGCCGCAATGCAGAGGAATTTCAAGGCACAGTGATCCACTTACTTTCTTTAGAGGCACCTGCGTGAATCTCGAATTACGTCATCGTTTCAGCAGGCTCCCATACCACACGTCGATGCAGCAATGTGTCAGTAGGCTATTAGCGCCACCCCGTCCGATTCTGAAACATTCGGTGCAGCGATTCTGTAAATACTGATTCTCTATGGTCTCTCACCTTCAACAATCTCCTTTCTTCCTCCCCTACTGTTCGGTCTTAACAACGTCCAGGTTCAGAGTGACACGCCGTGTGAGGGGACCACTTGTACGTGGAGCCAGATTTTGTAATATAATTCATGAAGAATGACCTGAAACGATTGGCGTGCGTGGAACAGATCGTATATTTGACACACTGAACCAAACATGTGCCTGAGTGGCAGAACTGATTGTAAGTACGGGCGCAGTAGCAGTTGCCTCTGTTAAAGGTAGGCTATAAGACGAACAGCTAGTGGCTAGCAGTGAGAATTTAGTTGTTGGTCTATGGACGCAGCATAATACAGTTTTTGGGTCTAGTGAAGGACAGGATACAACCCGTCGACTTTGCCCAATGACGTCAAATTTTGCCAGAGATCATTTATTACGGAGATTTAACAGCTGACAAGAGTATTCAGAAACAAAGGAATACGAGAGACAAAAAAATATGGTTGACATACACTCCTGGAAATGGAAAAAAGAACACATTGACACCGGTGTGTCAGACCCACCATACTTGCTCCGGACACTGCGAGAGGGCTGTACAAGCAATGATCACACGCACGGCACAGCGGACACACCAGGAACCGCGGTGTTGGCCGTCGAATGGCGCTAGCTGCGCAGCATTTGTGCACTGCCGCCGTCAGTGTCAGCCAGTTTGCCATGGCATACAGAGCTCTATCGCAGTCTTTAACACTGGTAGCATGCCACGACAGCGTGGACGTGAACCGTATGTGCAGTTGACGGACTTTGAGCGAGGGCGTATAGTGGGCATGCGGGAGGCCGGGTGGACGTACTGCCAAATTGCTCAACACGTGGGGCGTGAGGTCTCCACAGTACATCGATGTTGTCGCCAGTGGTCGGCGGAAGGTGCACATGCCCGTCGACCTGGGACCGGACCGCAGTGACGCACGGATGCACGCCAAGACCGTAGGATCCAACGCAGTGCCATAGGGGACCGCACCGCCACTGCCCAGCAAATTAGGGACACTGTTGCTCCTGGGGTATCGGCGAGGACCATTCGCAACCGTCTCCATGAAGCTGGGCTACGGTCCCGCACACCATTAGGCTGTCTTCCGCTCACGCGCCAACATCGTGCAGCCCGCCTCCAGTGGTGTCGCGACAGGCGTGAATGGAGGGACGAATGGAGACGTGTCGTCTTCAGCGATGAGAGTCGCTTCTGCCTTGGTGCCAATGATGGTCGTATGCGTTTTTGGTGCCGTGCAGGTGAGCGCCACAATCAGGACTGCATACGACCGAGGCACACAGGGCCAACACCCGGCATCATGGTGTGGGGAGCGATCTCCTACACTGGCCGTACACCACTGGTGACCGTCGAGGGGACACTGAATAGTGCATGGTACATCCAAACCGTCATCTAACCCATTGTTCTACCATTCCTAGACCGGCAAGGGAACTTGCTGTTCCAACAGGACAATGCACGTCCGCATGTATCCCGTGCCACCCAACGTGCTCTAGAAGGTGTAAGTCAACTACCCTGGCCAGCAAGATCTCCGGATCTGTCCCCCATTGAGCATGTTTGGGACTGGATGAAGCGTCGTCTCACGCGGTCTGCATGTCCAGCACGAACGCTGGTCCAACTGAGGCGCCAGGTGGAAATGGCATGGCAAGCCGTTCCACAGGACTACATCCAGCATCTCTACGATCGTCTCCATGGGAGAATAGCAGCCTGCGTTGCTGCGAAAGGTGGATATACACTGTACTAGTGCCGACATTGTGCATGCTCTGTTGCCTGTGTCTATGTGCCTGTGGTTCTGTCAGTGTGATCATGTGATGTATCTGACCCCAGGATTGTGTCAGTAAAGTTTCCCCTTCCTGGGACAATGAATTCACGGTGTTCTTATTTCAATTTCCAGGAGTGTATATCAAGGCAAGTAGTATTTTCACTTTAAGAATATCGCGTGTCTGTATCGTATTATTTCTGTGGAAAATATGTCGTATTTATTTCTATAAAGTATCATTAATTTCTGAGGCTGTAATATTATCAACAATTGACGTCATACTGGTCGTTAACAGTATTGACCATTATCCATGGAAATTACCGAAGAGCAATGAATTGATACTGTAAGTCAAAGGTAAAGCAACTGGAACAAATTCCTGAGGTTATGAAATTTTGTATATTTAGTTTTAAGTCTGCAGCAATGAAATCCCTTTCGCTAACTTTTTACAATGGTGACCCTTGAATGTAGGAACCAATTGTTTTCCATCAGATTTATTGTATAGGTTGATTAGGTATACACGATTTGTAAGATTTTGGGTGTTTTGTAATCCTGATACAGAGAAGTTAAATTTTGGAATCTATTTAGTCACACGATGTCTGACTTTTTGTTATGTAACAGTGAAAGTGTTTTTAATTACGACAGTAAGTTAGAATTGTAGAACAGTTGAGAAATTGACTGAATTTGGAGTTAATGTAAAATGTTTCATATCAGATTTTGTGAAGGAGAAGCTTTATTTTGAATACAGTTTTCAAACTGAAGCATTTGGTCTTAGGATATCCCCTTATCAGTACCTCATCCTCTTCCATGTCATGTTTATTTGAACCCAATGAATAATTTTTTTAAAAGAAACCATTTTTCAGTCAGTGTCAGAAAAACATTAATTTGACAGAATCAGAAAATTGTTAATGTTTGTAACAGTTTTAATGTGGGTAGCATTACACAGCGCTGTGACAATGCCCCATATTTCCAGTGAACTGTTGCAGGGTTATTAATTTATCAACCAATCTACTGATATCATTTGGATGAAGCTATTTTACGGCCCCCAATGCACTTCGCAGTGCCAAAATTGAACATTTTCTATGCCTACTGTGGAGAAAACAGATACCAAGATTACATCCGTTGCGACTCTAGAGTTAAGGAAAAGTTAACTCATTGTTTATTTCCATATGGAATTATATCAGTTTATTGCACAGAGCCATAGAACTCGGTGCTCAAGAGACTGAGTAAATTTCAGAGGAATTGATTTCATTATGAAAGCTGCTTTTTGGTTTTGCAGATTAAGTCATTTGCTCAATAACATGGCACAGAGGAAATTTGCATAAGACAAACATTACGCATTGCATGTTCATTGGCAAACAAAAACAAAACACTTCTATAAAGAACGTTACAACTGATTAAATGCTCTTCTATCTCTCAATGACAGACCGTTGAACCACGGTCCGGTAGATTCAGTATGCCTTCTGTTCTTTTCGTGAAACTGGCTACGCTGAAGAGCTTCTTTTTATTTTTTTGTAGAATAACTTTTTGATGCCTGTACTGAAACTATTCTTTTTTGTCTGTCAATGAAACGAGTCGCACTGCAGTTTCCTCATGGTTTAGTGTGGATCGTTAATCACTCCGTGATGTCAAGGTATTGTAACTACTGCATCGGTATTCCCCTCCGGATTGGTTTGAGTCACTCATCTTTTTCATATCAGCCTAGATTTATTTGTAATTAGAATCTGGTACCGTATGTAGCTAAAAAGAGCATATTAAATGTGAGTGTATCATTACAATGTGTTCATTTTTACTTATGTGAAGCCATTCTACAATTTAGCAATGTGTGAATGTTCATCCATACTCAGAAACTATAGCAGTAAACTTACTCATTTTGCACAATGTCTATAAAGAAGTGTGCATATAATCTGCGGAACATATGACTATTAAAATTAACTACTATTTATTTAAATGTAATTGATTTTCTTCGACCTTTTCTGTGGGCTGCGACTACTACCAGTAACATAAATTCCCAGTGACATCATTCCCTATAATGTAAGATTATCAAGTCGAAAAGAAATGTGAAATAACGTAATTTAACAAAAATACAAAACAAATTGATCATGCCAATAGAAGATAACAGCAACACGTTATTTGCCCAACTAGGATCTAGGAACTAGATAATGTGCTCCATGTAGCCTAGAAAGGTCAACACGCAGAAGTGATTTAGCTAGATGAATTTCCTGTTGATACTGCAGGGTGAAATTAACTCTTGGGATTCGTCCCTGGGAGAACTACGGAATTACAGACAGACAGAGGCAGCTAGACAGACAGGGAAGGAGTGGGAGAGAGACAGGGAGAGAGAGAGAGAAACGAGGGAACTAACCGAGTAGTCTGTTGGCTCTCTGGATTGTTCCCGACCACATGGTCTATATAACTTAGACTGTATGTTCTGCAAACGTCAGCAGATGTTGCTATAGCAAAGAGCTAATTTGAACGACATAAACTCTTCATATTCACAAACATTAAATAAGTTATTAGTCCACTAGAAGTTTTTAAGCATTTCATCAGCGCGTTAATGCTACTTGCGTTACAGTCTAACAACTCATAACGAAAAACCATAAGGCAAACAATTTTTAAAACGTAAATAGGAAGTATACCTACATTGTTGTCACAAGCAGTGACGCAATAGTAACATTAAATTCTGTATGCGGATAGTAGTCTATAATTCCTGAAAATACTATCGGAGCTACAGCTACTAAACCGACTGGAGAATTTCTGTTCGGATAGACAATATGAAATACAGGTTCGTAATCATTTACAAAACGGTAACGATGCGAAATTTACCTGATAGGAGTTGTAAGATCTCCCCATAAAAAGCTATCAATACAGATAAAAATTAAGTATTTACTCAATGGTATTGCAGCCTTTCACCAAAACTCTTTAACAGATATGTAGATATAAAATTTAGATTACGGGAATCATTGATTTATCGAAGGTTATATATTTAGAAGGAACATCTGAACAAGGCTGATGATCGACTCGTTGTTCGGGATGTGAAGAATCGATTAAGAGACCGCAACACCACGTCATCTGAAAATTATTTAAACACATTAATGACAGAAGTAAGAAGGCAATAGATCAAAACTATCTACGACAATTATTTCATTCTGAAGCAGGGTTAGCTCTTTTTTTGACTTCCTGGAAGGTAAAATGTGTGCTTGGCCGAGATTCCAGCTCAGTCTTCCACACAGTTATGAACTACCAGGATGTATCATATCAGTTCACACTACACTGCGGAGTGAGTGATTCAGTCCGCAAAAATTTGCTCATACTTTGGCTCAGCCATATCTCTTCATTATTATTTCTTAAGGGGCTACGGAAAGGCTCAAAATCATGAAAAGTTCAATTTTTACTTTTTTGCCTTTTCTGAATCTGCAGACTATTACCTTTTAATAGATATATAATTTATTCAATTCCGAAGACTACAACTATTTTTAATTTTTTTTCAATGTGTTCTACATGGGCGTGACCCATTGTGGCGCTGTTAAACCGCTGTCAAATGGTGTTATTATTAACGTCCGTGTTCATCAGGTACATTTTAGTGATGTGAGATAAGGTATGTGTTGTGGCTAACCTGTGATGGTTCAATATATATCGCTGGTGTGATTGTCGATTGTTTCATGTTTATTTACTCTGTCGTTATCTCGAAAATATTCATAAATAATTCTGTTTCTTGGGTTTCTGTTTTGTTGAAGTATAATAATGAGTAAAAGTAAAGTTATTAGAAATCCTCTGAAGGCTTTTAAGAAAAGGAGAAATGTTGGAAAGCCAAAGGCATGTGTTATTGCTGTAAACAATAAAGATGATAACCAAGTGAGTGAACCTAACCTCTCAAGTACACCTGCCCATAGCAGTCAAAGTGGGAAAGAAAATACTTCACAGAAGAAGCTTGGTTCAATGAGTGAAAACTATGAATGTTTTATGGCCGAACCGGATGTGAATGAAATATTTGATATGTCGGTTCTCAAAGGAATTTTTTCAAACTCTGTAGGATGTATTCATTGTAGTGAAGTTGGTTTGGAACTGTCCATTTTAAAGCACGTAGGACTTGCTAGTGAAATACAACTGAAATGTGATGAGTGTTCATACATGACCACCTTTTGGAACAGTGTTGCAGTAACTGCAACTGAAGAAAATGGTAGCAAAATCTACGAACACAACAACGAGCGATGCTTGCTTTAGACAAGGAACGCCTTCGGGCTGCAGACAGGGCTGTAAAGAGTCTAGAAATACAAGCAAGAGTAAACAGGAGGAGGAACAAGAGGAAGCTGGAGGAGGAGTTTACAGAGGATGAAGATAATCCATCCTAGGGACCTGGAATGCACTAAAAAGTTAATCCAATCTTTGTCGCTCGATTCCCAAAACTTTTATTTTCTCATACTAATTACATGTTTCCTAAGGATCTTCCAAACATATTTGTTTCAAACTTTCAGTAAATGTTACACAGTACCTTCTGCATAATTTAACACAGCCTTTTTCCAAAAAACTGTATATTTTTGAATATATAAATAAAAAATTGCAAAAAAATGTTGTGAATTTTCATTACAATTGAAAAAAAAATCATCTTTAATAACTGAACTAAAATTTTGTAAAATCCCTGTGTTAAGTTGTAGCCCATATTCCAATAAATAATCTGTAAAAAGTTCAACTTCCTACCTCAAATACTTTGTGAGGAAAGATGTAATTTATAAGCGTTATTTTAACATTGCAAGTACATGGCGTTCCGGAGCCCCTTAAAGAAGTACCATCCAACAAAGTATCTGGGGACCTTTTGTAAGGTTTGTGATACAAGAAAGAAATAGTGGTTGTACTAAGGCAGTGCAGGTGGTAGGTAACAGGGACCAGTAACAGCGCTGATTCTGACGTAAAGTTCTGGGCTCGAGTCACTATCAGCTATGAAGTGTTAGATCATTACCCAAGATTAGTTATCAACTGTTCAAGTGAAAATTCACAGAGAGTTCATTCCCTCCACCTGTTAGCTGCAGTGGACACAGATTCAAGAAGAAACAGGAATGAAATGTCCTGTCTGACTAATAAATGATGCATCGGCAGATATGCAAATGATTAGAGTTGCAATTCGCTACAACAGGCAGAATGACCATAATGGTATATTAGTGTTTTTCGTATTTAGTGTTGTGGCCAGTCATTTTAGGGTATTAAAGGTGCATGAACATCGTTATACGCAAAGATACGTTGTGAAAAATACAAAGATGGTGCGTTTACATGTGAGACTGCGTTATCAGCATCTCACAAAGTATGAAAGGAGCCTGTTTGTAGGGTTTTATTTTTCTGACTGATCGAATCATGCACTACCCAGATTTGTGGCGTTTCCAGATGCAGCAGTGGCCCTGTGTTGGACTTCATGAGAACAGGAGGGCAGGCATTCTAGTTGTGAAGATTGCGATCCAGCTCATCATACCACCAGAAAGGAGTATCACCGTACTGTACACAAGGCACATTTGCATCTGTTCCTGCAGTACGAAAACATCCTTCAACATCCTGTGTCATGCCACACTACAGATCGAAGTTCTGTACAAGGAGCCACACAATGTGATCAAAAGTATAAAGTATCCGGACACCCCCCCCCCCCCCCCCAAAAAAAAAGATACATTTTTCTTATTGGGTGCATTGTGCTGCCACCTACTGCCAGGTACTCCATATCAGCGACCTCAGAAGTCATTAGACATCGTGCGAGAGCAGAACGGGACGCTCCGCAGAACTCAAGGACATCGAACGTGCTCAGGTGATTGTGTCCCACCTGTGTCATATTTCTGTAAGCAAGACTTCCACACTCCTAAACATCCATGGGGCCACTGTTTCCGATTTGATAGTGAAGCGGAAACGTGAAGAGACACGAACAGCACAAAAACGGACAGGCCGGCCTCGTCTTTTGATTGACAGAGACTGCCGACAGTTGAAGAGGGTCGTAATGTGTAACAGGCAAACATCTCTTCAGACCATCACGAAGGAATTCCAAACTGCGTCAGGATACAGTGGAAGTAGTATGACAGTTAGGCGCAAGGTGAGAAAATTTTTATTTCATTGTCGAGCGGCTGCTCCTGAGCCACACATCGTGACGGTAAATGCCAAAGAACGCCTTGCTTGGTGTAAGGAGCGTAAACCTTGGACTATCGAACGGTGGAAAATCGTTGTGTGGATGAAGAACCGCGCTACAAAGTGTGGCGGTGCGACGGCAGGGAGTGGGTACGGCGAATGCCCGATGAACGCCATCTGCCAGTGCATGTAGTGCCAACAGTAAAATTCGGAGGCTGTAGTATTACGGTGTGATCGTGTTATTCATTGAGGGGGATTGCACCCCGTGTTCTTTTGCTTGGCACTATAACAGCACACGCCTACATCGATGTTTTAAGCACCTTCTCGCTTCCCACTGTTGAAGAACAATTCGAGGATGGTGATTGCCGTTGTTCATAAAGCACGGCCTCTGGCCGAGTGGTTACACGACAATAACATCACTGTAATGCACTGTCCTGCACAGGGTCCTGACCTGAATTCAATGGAAAACGTTTGGGATGTTTTGGAGTGCCGACTTCGTGACAGGCTGACCGACGTCGAGACCTCTCCTCACTGCAGCACTCCGTGCTCCCAAAGAAACCTTCCATAACCTGATTGAATGAATGCCTGCGAGAGTGGAAGCTGCCATCAAGGATAAGGGATGGCCAACACCATATTGCATTGCCGCTTTACCGATGGAGGGGACCACGATCCCGTAAGTCATTTTCAGCCACGTGTCTGGATACTTTAGATTATATGATGTAGGTATGCTGTTAGAGAGGTGCGGTGACCGAGGAGCATGGATTGCTGATATTAGTGTTGAATTGCGGACAAGATGAATCAGTGCACTGCACTACGCCAGATAAACATACTCGGGGAATATGGCGGTGACATGGGGAGAGGTCCTAGCTTTGCAATATTTTGGAGAGGCGCAACGGTGTTGCTCACAGCACTATGGCGTAGGGAACCACTGGATATGGTTTCAGGTTATGGCGCGTAGTAATGAGGTGAACAGTTGCGACACAACGCTATGTCGCTAATATTCTGCTTCCTCATGTGTTACCAGTCACACTACAGTAACACGGTGCCAGTTTTTCAGTAGGATTGTGCTCCTCCACGCATAGCATGTATCTATGAACTGTGTGTGTGTCTATGAACTGTATGTGTGAAGGTGAGAGACTCCCGTTGCCGGCAAGGTCCTCACATCGGGCTGGTTCAATTTAAACAGTAAGTCCACCCCAGTGACAGTATTTGGATTGTAAAGGATCAGTTACAATTTTTGCAGGCCAGCTTGCTTCAGAAGATGACAGAACGGCTCTATGTCACCGTTCCCAACTGAATCATTATATTCATATAGGCTTGATGGTGGCAGGGTGGGGGGAGGGGGGTTACGTCAGACTGATTACTGGGCTCACGCTGCCAAGTTCTTTGTAAACTTGAGTCAATTTTCTAATCACTGAAATAACATCATGCCCTTTAAATCTGTGAAGTTTTTACTTTTTGTCAGCATCCCCTTCAGGATACTTCACCATTCTTTGAAAGTCAGTGTCTTTGAAAGTCAGTGTAATATTGCTTATAAAATGACTTTACTGTCAACCACAGCAGCCAAGTGATTCTTTCGGATTCGAAAATCTTTGTACATTTCTGTAATAGGCGTTCGTATCGGGTAAATGTCAATATCGTAAACCTTAACATGCTTGGACTGTTTTTGTGATTCTGTCCACAAAATGGTCGGCGCGTTCTGGTCGAACCATACCAGTATCCGACAGGCGCAATCCTGGTGTTATCAAGCGTGTGAGGATGATTGTTGCGAGGACGCATTATAAGGTTAAACAGATCCCTAGTATGCACAGTCAGTACCAAGTCAGTAGATGGGAGCAGAGTACGCCATACAAATTGGATGATTTTAGCCTTCAGGGTATTAACGGACTGCATGAGGATTATCGTCTTGCAGGTTGAACCCATCGCCTATATGTTGACGTTCAGGATGGACAGTTGGTTTGGAAAATATTTTCTGATACTAAACAACCCTGAAATTACCCTCAGTGTCACATCAGTATGTGGTATCGCCTCAAAACATGAATGACCCGTTTCATTTTAACCCAGGTGGCTGTAGGCCTTCACTGAATAGAAACCCTGTCAGTTTCGCACTCTTTTACAATGTTCACATTGTGTCAGTCAAATTAGTGGAGGGGACCAGACTGAAATGATGTAAATTCCATTTCAGCTATTGCCTTATTCAACTTCCTCGCGCTCCTAGTTGCTAGTGGTTTGTACGGTTGCTATTAATAAAGGACTAGATGCCAAACTGATCATGGGCATGCAGGTGTATTGTTTCTGGCCAACACAGCCCACCTAGTAGCATCGAGCAACGTAGCGCGCAGTTATGTCGCATTATCCTATGAGCCTATATTGTAGCTGGTGGTGACGACTAGGGAGGTATTCAGTTGTTTTTCTCCTACCACAGCAGTGAGAACGCTGGTTCGCAAGTGAATGCAGGTTGACAAATGACTGGACGTAACAACTTCCAATGGCGAATTGAGTGTTCAGAGAGGTTTCCGATCAAACAAACAAATTATGCAAGTAATGATAATGGTGTAGGACTTTGTTAAAGACGAACAAATAAAATATTTAAATAACTTAATATTGTCTGTTTCAAATAATAATGGTGTAATATGATAAGAAGAAAAGCAGAATGGATGCAGAAAAATCACAAAAATAAGACATGTAGGGGCACATATGTCAGCTTTTCTACGCATTTCTAGTTACAGTTCTTTTGAAGAGAAGGAAACGTTGATTAGAAAATACATGACTCTTTTACAGGTAGCCAAATTGAAACTTTTAAGAGTAACTCCTTGACATACCTGGGAAAATGGAGTTGGATGGTGATAGGAAAGAAACAACTGCAGTGCAAACATTTATGCTTGAAACAAACCGATACTTCTAAAGATCATACAAATATCAGCAAAAGATCGCAACAACAGCCATAACTGTGCTGCGAAAGGAAAGGCGTTATTAGCTGACCGCGAAAGAAATGAGCGTCACAACGGATTTTTCCTGCAAAATCCTTTAAGAGAAGAAAAAGGCGTAGTTCTACATAACAAAGATTAATAATTACATCGATTCAGTACATTGATAATGTCCCTGCAGTCGATGGAATTGACTTTCACTGTTTGTGAAAATCGATAACCATTAATTCATTCTAATGCTAGTATTGCTTTTACTATCACAGTGTAATATTTCTTGAAAAGCAGATGTACGTAACGGCGAGTTTCCTGTTGTATGATGGATAGGATGATCAAAAGTGCGTTAAAATAAAGTCGTCCCAGTGTTATACATGACGATTACTGCTATGACCCCTTACAAACAAGACCAGAGAACATGAGAAAAAGCTGCAAAAGGGGAGAGTGAAGAATAAAATTTTAGTGACAAATCCTAACATATTTTCAGATACAGAGACTATATTGATTAAAACAATTGTGTGAAACATGAGCTAAAAGAAATTTTTAGGGTAGTAATGGGAGACGAAAATTTAATACTCATGTGGGACTGGAATTCGATAGTAGGAAAACGAAGATAAATGTAGCAGGTGAATATGGACTTGAGGAAACGAAGGGAAGAGGAAGCCCCCTGGTAGAATTTTGCACAGAGCACAATTTAATCATAGCTATCACTTGGTTTAAGAATCATGAAAGAAGGTTGTATACATGGAAGAGATCTAGAGACACTGGAAGGTTTCAGATAGATCGTATAGTGGTGAGACAGAGATTTAGGAACCAGTTTTTAAACTGTAAGTCTATTCCAGGGGTGTATGTTGACTCTGACCACAATTCATTGGTCATGACCTGCAGATTACAACTGGAGAAACAGCAAAAAGGCGGTAAATTAAGGAGTTGGGTTCAAAACGGTTCAAATGGCTCCAAGTACTATGAGACTTAACATCTGAGGTCATCAGTCGCCTACACTGCGAACTTCGTAAACCTAACTAACCTAAGGACGTCACACACATCCATGCCCGAGGCAGAATTCGAACCTGCCTCCATAGTGGTCGCGCGGTTCCAGACTGAAGCGCCTACAACCGCTCGGCCACATCGGCCGGCAGCAGCGGCGTGGTTCCGGACTGTAGCGCCTAGAACATCTCGGTCACAGCAGCCGGCAAGGAGATGGGACCTGAGTAAATTGAAAGAACCAGAGGTTGTAGAGAGTTTCAGAGGGAACATTACGAAACGGTTGACAAGATCGGGGGAAAGGAATACAGCACAAGAAGAAGGGTATCTTTGAGATATGAAATAGTGAAAGCAGCAGAGGATCCAGTAGGTAAGAAGACAAGGAGTAGTGCAGTTCCTTGGGTAACACAAGAAATATTGAATTTAATCAATGATAGATGAAAATATAAAACCCAATAAATGAAGCAGGCGAAAGGGAATAGAAACGTCTAAAAAATTAGAACGACAGGAAGCGCAAAATTGTTATGCAGGAATGGCTAGACCAATGTAAGAATGTAGAAGCTTATATCACTAGTGGCAAGATAGAAGCTGCACACAGGAAAATTAAAGAAACCTTTGGGGAAAAGAGAACCACCTGTATAAAAACCAAGAGCTCAGATACGAAACCAGTCCTAAGCAAAGCAGGGAAAGCAGAAAGGTGGAGGGAGTATATAGAGGACCTACACAAGGGAAATGTACTTGGGTGCAGTATTATGAAAAAGGAAGAGGATGTAGATAAAGATGAGGAGGGATATATGATACTGCGAGAAGAGTTTGGCAAAGCACTGAAAGACTTAAGTCGAAACAAGGCCCGGGAATACTCAGCATTTCGTTAGAGTTACTGATAGGCTTCGGAGAGCCAACCATAACAAAACTCTTCTATCTGGTGAGCAATTTGTTTGAGACAGTCACAATAACCGCAAACATCAAGAAGAATACAATAATTCCAGTTCCAAAGAAATCAGGTGCTAACAGGTGCAAAAGTCACCGAACTATCAGTTTAATAAGTCGGAATACTCAGCATTTCGTTAGAGTTACTGATAGGCTTCGGAGAGCCAACCATAACAAAACTCTTCTAACTGGTGAGCAATTTGTATGAGACAGTCACAATAACCGCAAACATCAAGAAGAATACAATAATTCCAATTCCAAAGAAATCAAGTGCTAACAGGTGCAAAAGTCACCGAACTATCAGTTTAATAAGTCCCGCTTGCTAAATACTAACAGGAATCCTTCACCAGAAGAATGAAAAAACTGATAGAAGCGGATCTCGGGGAGGATCAGTTTGGATTCCGGAGACATGTAGAAACACGCGAGGCAAACTAACCCTACGATTTCTCATAGAAGTTAAGTTAAGGGAAGTGAAACCTACGTTTATAGCATTTTTGCACTTAGAGGAAGCTTCGATAATGTTGACTGAAATATTCACTTTCAAATTCTTAAGGTGTCAGAGGTAAAAAGCAGAGCGAAAGGCTATTTACAATTTGTGCAGAAACCAGATGGCAGTTAGGCAGTTACAAGAGTCGAGGGCCGTGAAAGTGAAGCAGTGGTTGAGAAGGAAGTGAGACAGGGTTATAGACGGTTCCCGAAGTTATTGAATCTGTAAATTGAGTAAACAGTAAAGGAAACAAAATAAAAATTAGGATTAGGAATTAAAGCCCAGGAAGAACTTCGACGTTTACCGATGAAACTGCATTTTGGCAGAGACAGCAAAGGCCTTGGAAGAACAGTAAACGAAACGTTCAGTGACTTCAAAGGAGGTTATAAGATGAACATCTACAAAATTAAAACGAGGATAATGGAATGTAATCGAAATAAATCAGGCGATGATGAGGGAATTAGATTTGTAAATGATACACTTAAAGTAGTAGATGAGTTTTGCTATTTGGGAAGCAAAATAACTGAAGATGGTCGAAGTAGGGATGATATAAAATGTAGACTGGCAATGGAAAGAAAAGCTTTTCTGATCAAGAGAAATTTGTTAACATCGAGTATAGATTTAAGTCTCAAGAAGTACTTTTAGATCGTATTTGTATGGAGTGTAGCAATGTGTGGAAGTGAAATATGCACGATAAAGAGTTTAGACAGTAAGAGAACAGAAGCTTTTCAGATGTGGTGCTGCAGAAAAATGCTGAAGATTAGGTGGGTAGTTCAAGTAAATAATGAGTTACCGAATAGAATGGGGGAGAAGAGAAATTTGTGATACAACCCGACTAGAAGAAGGGATCAGCTGATAGGACACATGCTGAGACACCAAGGCATCACTGATTTAGATGAAGAGGCTTGCACAGTATGGAGTAGCCTGGAGAGCTGCATCAAACCGTCTTTGACAACAGAAAGAACAACGTAGTGTAAAAGAAACACCTGGTGATTTTACAGTAAAGCTACAGTTTGAAAAATAGTAACATGAAATTCTAAATGAAATACACTCCCTTCTGCTGGAATGCGATATTACTGCCTTGAAAACTGCTCTTAATGACACGATGTAAGCTGAATAGCTAAATAAATGCTGTAATTAGGAACACTTCCATACATCTGTAAGCTATTTGTACTGTTTCTATCAGCAAAAGCATTATTCCTCAATATATCCTACGTCATTTTGCCTTCCTTCTGGAAACACGTATACAGAGAAAACTGTATCTACTACCAATGGAATTAAGCTCGTATGCTACTATAACACCGACTATTAACGACTGTATGGTTTCTCCGGACTGAAGGCAACATAACGTCGACACGTGCCTTAACTGTGAAGAGAGTGTACTAAACACTTCTTTGTGCGTCTACGGAGAAACACAGTATCAGCACACTTCCCAGTAAAGCGAATGGCAAGAAGTGCACTTGTATGTCCAACAAGAGAGTCTGCCGCAACCCAGAGCTTGCGGGCTTCCGGGAGTGTGGTTTCGAACTCTGCGCGCTGCGGCATCGTCGGCGCGGAGCGACTTGTGCTGCGGTCTCTGGTCACGGCGTTGTTAGCGTTGCTCGAACCGCTGACCGCCAGTTGGCACCCCGCTAACGAACTCTGCAGACCAGTTCCCGACAGCTCCGTGTCGGTGAAGAGTCTCTGTCGCTATGGATCTCAAGCTACAGTGTGACTCTGTTTGAAAGCAATGAGAGAGACTTTCCAGTTTAAATCCCCTTGCATAATCTTACTTTGACTACTAAAACATGTGCTCAGCTCTGTATCTAGCCCGCGTCTTCGACTCAAAGCTACGTATTTGTTACCACATTAAAATCTGCACCATTTACTTGTAAACTATACGACTTCCAACTTAAATAAAAAATTAAAGGTCGCATGTTCAAATGTACTCATATTTCCATATGCGCGTTATTAAAATTTGCTACTTGGTGTGTATCAGTATCGTAGGGCTCCATCCTATGCATTGTTATACAGTTGGACTGTCCTTTATTTGTTGCCCGAAATGTGCTAAATCTTTCCCACCCGTCGATACCGGCAGTCCTGAGGTCACACAATGTTTGAAGAAGGATGGCGAGAAAACGCACTGAAAGTTTGACCTGAACTCGAGCATGATCATTCGGGTACATATTGGCAAATACCGCACGATATGCTATCCTGTTCATTCCTAACTAGTGGAGGTAGATCTCGTGGAAGAAGGTGGTGTTGAAGCTTGCTGTTGTGAACTGCTCTGAAAGACGAGTTCATCGCCTACATGTTGACTGTAGGGTCGAACATGGATGATAGTGTTTCGACACTACACAATCCTCAAATTGTCCTCGTCAGCAGCGAGTCACCCGCATGTGAAACCTTCCCAGATATGACTCAATCATCTTCCTTCTAACACTTTGGGATGCCTCCCCCAGTAGTCAGACCTGAAGCACCTAAACTCTTTCATGAGGCATCAGTCCATTTCTGCAGTCTACAGTAAAAAGAACCCAACATCACTAAGCCTCTTACCGTTCCAGGCGTTCTGTTTTACCGACCGCTGTGGCCGAGTGATTATATGCGCTTCAGTCCGGAACCACGTGGCTGCTACGTTATCAGGTTCGAATCCTCCCTCGGGCATGGATGTGTGTGATGTCCTTAGGAGTTTAGTTAGGTTTACGTAGTTCTAAGCGTAGGGGACTGACGACCTCAGATGTTGAGTCCCATAGTGCTTAGAGCATTCTCTTTGCCCAAGAGCCTCATGCCTCACGGGCTACTTACTATGCTTGGGGAGAGAGCGGGCCATTGTACTGATGTTTATGACAGCCCTAGACGTCAAATTGACCGTACGGTTACGGCTACGTACTATCTTCATGGACACACCTCTGCCAGTGCTCTGTTCGTCCTAGTCGTTCTATTATAGTTTTCTCGGGTTACCTACAAGCCGTAATCCGCAGATAACGGTCATCACTTGATATTTTTGACTGCGGGCGACCATAATCGGGCTGGTCTTCAACGTTTCGTGTCTCGAGCTAGCGGTGTATTCTCCGAATTATATCACTGTGCTGTATACTGTCTCAACGAGCACTTTCTCATGCTGAAAACCATTCTTGCGACAAAGTGACAACGCACGTTCAGAGCTTGAAATAAACTCTCGAGGCCAGTTTCAGACTGAGCTGTATACACATCTGCGTTGCCATGTTCACAGTCTGCCAAAAATAGTGAAACACCTGGATGACATGGTAGAACGTTAATCCAACTGCGTACATGTACACGCCATCGGAGTGTAAGTGAAGGGTTACTATTAGCCATTCTCTGTGATAGGTAATACGACCACCAGATTCTGTTAGTGTTGTTCGAATTTAGTGTCGTTATGAGCCTTGATAGTGCACATAAGTAGCATGAATAGCGTCACATATTGAGAGGAGACACAGATGCCCCGTACTCCAGTAAAAGAGTCATCAGCACGTGATAGTGTTTGAAATGGTCCTCATTGTGGGTCTTCATTTTGGTGGCTGTTCGAATCGTGAAATATCCAGATTTGAGGGACATTCGGATGTACGCGCGATCCCAAGTTGGATTGGATGGTAACGCGAAGGAAGGCATATTCGTCGTCAAGGTTTCAGTCTATCGCGTCTGACCACTACAAGGGAGGATCCTAAGTATTGTCTTGGGGAGAAATGATGTATTGAATGTCGAAGCAAGCATGTTGTTAAAAATTTGTTCCGATAATTACGTGAAGTCCGTGAAATCTTATGACAATGAAAAAAACCTTGTCTGCAAACTGCATCTGTAATGGTGAAATATGGTTCTTAATATTCATATGTCTTTGATTGTGCACCAAGCACATCATACGTCCTTCACATCGGCGCCTGCCGTCTGAGATCAAGTAATGGACTCACGGTAACATTCTGAGTTATGCTGCGGCACTGGACAGAGGTTAGCAGCAGACGGATTATGGAGTTACCGTCCCACGTGTAGGCCGGCGTTAGCACCACAAAGCAACCAGCTGCATGCTGAGTGGTGCCGTGATCGGAAGGAATGATGAGTGGCATCAGATCGTGGTCAGAAATAGATCGCAATTCTGCACTACCGGTTATGGTCATCGTCGTTGACTCTCATTCTTCCATTGTTCTCAGAGGCACATAGGTGTTATTCTGAAGTCATGCTGTGAATGGCCATCGCGTATTTTTGTTACGGGTGGTACTGATTGAGAGAACTGTGACGGCGCAACGGTAGGTGTGAGATATCCTCACCTGTTACTGCTCATGTACCGCACTGCCATTTTACAACAGAGTAATGCTCGTGCACGATTGGCACGTGTTGTTATGAACTGTTTTCCAGATGCTGGGACACTTCCGTGACCAGCAAGATCCACAGATCTGTCGCCGATAGAGGTTGAGCGGAAACAGATCGGATCACAGCTTTGTTCCAGTGCCAGTCTCCAGAGTATCAAGGACATGTTGCAACGACTGAGGACCAGATACCTTAGAAAAGGATAGGACAGTTTTATGACATCCTTCCTCATCTAGTCAGTACATGTATCCAGGCCAGAGGGAAAGCGTATTCATACTCAAACATTCCTTGTAAATTTCAATCGATCACTGAAGTAACTATATACCCTCTCAGCGTATGAAGTTTCATTTCGTTTCCTCTTACATTCTCGGGTGCTCTACATTATTGTCAGACGATGTAGTTTGCTCTACTGAACTGTAAGGTGCCAGGACATGGGCACTTACACGTTAGCTTACCAACATTAGTATTAATAATAAAGGGACTGGCAAGGGCATCAGATCATGAGTCTATTGAATTATAATAAATGTGAGGCACTCTCGTGCAGTACTCCCAGCATCCATGCAGGATTGAGCCACTAACTTAAGGCGTTGGTGAAAAGCGTCAGAAGTTGAGAATTGTGGAATATAAAATCTGCAGATGACCGTAGCTCGCCGGGCCGCCGTGGGCGGCAGGTAGCGGTCACCGGAACGCGGGACAATACGGCGCCTTTGGGGGTAGCCCGGCATCCGGAGCCACCTGTGCTGGGCGACACCTGGCGAAGACGGGAATTTCGTTTGCCTAGGGGCGTTATGACCTACTCGATCATTGGGTGGATCTCAGTGGAGGGAATTCGGCGATGACAGAACTTTCAACACTGGCCGAAACTCAATATTCTTCCACCGAGTTTTCGTACGCGTGGGAGACGAAAGAATTGTGGAAGGAGTTCGCCTTCAGCCATCGACCGGTACAGACTTGGAGACGGCGTCTTGGCCATAGTCTTCGAACGGAGATTTACGCTCTGTATCGCAGCATTGCACCAACGCGTGTTCCGTGCAGAGTTCTGCGGTTAGAGCACTTTGTGTGCTCAGAAGCGAGATTTTCACCAACACCTAACCACTTCCAACAACTTACCTAATATTCTCGATCTAGATGTTATCCTTGCGAGGTGCCGAGTATTTATCAACGCAGCTGCCGGTAATAGGGGAGCGTAATTGCAAATTGTTAATGTGCCACTCTCGGGAGTGTGTGGGTGAACAAAGAGATTCTCATTTTTTTGTAAATTTTGTCACTTGTGTGGAATATCAAATTAAAATGCCAATATTACGCTCGAGTTATCGACTTCATTGCAGCTAGCATGCACCCCGTCCCAGTAAGCTTTACATATACTCTAGTCACTGCACTGCTTGCCCAGACGGGAAGGAAAGAAGGTTTGCAGTCTTCTATGTCAGCGACGGACAGATAAGTTTACAGAATTACACTTCTCTGTGGTTAAACAAAAAGACGTCTCCCTTCTGAAAAAATTAGCTGTGCAAATCATAAAGTTCCCAAAATTAGTTAGGAAGATGTTTTGCAAATGAGTCGTATTGGCGAACTTTTCTTAGCTATCCTGTTCCGTATTCTCCGTACAGAAGTTGAATAATATTTTATTTTTCCTTACAATAGGAGAAAATGGCAGACTACTTGCCGTTATACTATCCCTCGTTCGATATTATCTGTCATTATTTTTAACATATTTGCATCAATAAACACGAGTCCTTAAGTAAATGCATCTGAAAAGGTACAAAATAGAAACATGTAGTCTCGCATTTTTTTTGTTTCTGACCGTAATGTGACCGTTCTCTGTAAAGAAAGATGAAAAAGTGGATTGTATTCTAGTCTCCCGTTCAGACTGCGCTGCCATACGCCTCCAATCAGTCACAAGCGGCTAACTTTATCCTTCATAACTGCCTAACCTGTGTAAGAATAAACTCCACTCACTCTCGTATTTTCTACCCGACTGCGGGCCTGTGCTAAGAATCAGTCGCTGCTCGTTTATTTAGTAAGCACACTTCGCTCTAACTAATCCACTCCTGTGCATCTTTTCAGTGTACTTGGAACACTGCTTTCGTCACTCCCCTCCATTCTTCTGTTCCTTCCGACGCTGGCTCAATTAAAGTTGTTCAAACTGCCCCATGTTCTTCCTGTCACAGGATACATTCACATCTCTGCACATGCATTGCAGTCAATTTGCTTCACAGGGTATATTCAATATGCTGATCTTTGTCAGTTGGTCGCCGTTATTCTCTCTGTCTCACCTTCCTTCATCTGTTGTTGGACTCACTTCTCGACCGTTGTTGACGACAGGGATTCTTGATCTGACTTCATTTGAGGTGTAATTGAACTCGACCATTAGCTCAAACACGGTCATATTGTTTCTTTTTTGTAACTTACTTTTATAAATCACAGTGTTGCCTCAAATACTTATGAAGTATTGCATTCTAAGCTGTGAGGCCATCTGGTAAGAAAATCCTTGAGTGAGAGATCGATAAACCTCGACGATGTTTACGGCATTCGACGCCTCATATGTTGTTTACCACGCAACCGAAATTTTGGCTGTTAATGGCAACAGAGGACGGGGCGTATGGTATCTGGCGCTGAGTACAATATGAGGCTATGGAGCGTTGTTGAACTGCTTGTTCGACGAGTAATTCACAACAGTGGTGCAGTACTAGTGGTGCTGATACGAAGCAAACCAGTGGTAACGATAAACAAAGCAAACACTGCAATATACATACAACAGTAGTTGCTGCAGTTGGGATTTAGTCGGAGAGGAACCCAAGGAAGTTTGCAGATTGAGAAAGAAGTGGCAGTTGAAATGTTAGCGTTTCTACAAGATTAGTCAATGCAACGTGTGGTGTCGTATACCCACGATAGTGCGGAAATGTATACGAAGAGTAGAATGATGATATATGCGTAAAAAGTGAAAGTGATACAGAAGTAGATGTCTAACCATGTAGTTCATCATTCATGTCATACCGCGACCACCATTTCCTGTTTCCAGTTCAAAATGTGTGTGAATTCCTAAGGGACCAGGCTGCTGTGGTCATTGAAACACGTATGTATTCAGTTGGAGCGATGGCGAGGCATGACAGAATCTCTGACCAGACAGTTATTTATCGTGGATAGTCTGCGCTTGACCGCGGGTTAGTGCAGTTGTTGTACGTAGCGAGTCGCGAGAGCATGTAGTTCGTTCGTGCGAGAGACAGTCGGAGTTGTGTGTGAGGAGTCGGCGGGCGTCGACATGGGTCTCTGGTCAAGGTTCGGGACGAGGTATATTTTTTAAATAAGGTAATGAAGCAGCATTGCGCACATCTGATAATGTAATGTATGTTAACTGTAATTAATTTGTTCAAGAATTGCCCCAATAATAATTTTGTTCTCAAAACAATTTTTTTAAGAAAATAATCATTACAATTGAAACAAAATTTTCTTTGCTTCTCCTCCCAGAATCAATTTATCAGGTTGATCTTAACGTTAAGTTTGTGGGTACTTAACATTTTTCACATCTTTTATTATCATTGAATTTTTTTTTTACTGTGGGAAGCTGACATTTGGCTCTATTTGCAATTCTTATTCAATTCTTTTCATTTTCATATTTTTGTGGGAAGGTTACACTTAGCAGAATGAATATTCACATTTTAAAAATTATCTTTCATTTTTGCGGCAAGGTTACACTGGGCTCTATTACCATTAACATTTAATTATTGTCTTTTCAAAATTCTCCGGGGAAGTTACATCATCGGTCCATAAACTTAGACACCACTTAAACTGACTTATGCTAAGAACAACACACACAACCATGTCCGAGGGAGGACCCGAACCTCCCGTCTCCAGTGAAACGTAGTAAAGTACAATCGTGTTCCAAGGTGCGGGTACGTAACAATTACGTACATGGAAGATCATCCGTAGTGCAGAAAGAAAACAATTTGAAATAAGTCTGCAGCTATTTGACAAGGCACACATGACACAAAAACTGCTATTTTCGCGTTTCTAAGATCCTCTATAGAATTTACAATATCTGCATGATAGTGACCTACTACGTTAGCACATCAAATTGCGCGAGGCATAGATTACAACGATTTCAAGGGACGCAGTGGATGGTTCCATAACTTCAAACAGCGCTACAGAATAATAGGAGATAAAGTAACGAAATTTTAAACAAACCGTCAACTTGACGATGCACAGCAAACTGCGGAATAGGCCAGAAAATTTGTAGATGAGGTAAACAAACCTATACCATCGTTCAGTAAGGAATTTGTTTTCAACTCCGACCAATCGGGTTTTGAAGAGGAAATGCATATGAAAGGAACCGTGGAAATTAGACTACCAAAATAGTTGTATCAAGATGAACTAACATCCATGCCTTAACCCATTCCTGTGCAGTTGTGCCCACTGTTGATCTGGATGCTAAATTGGCTGTATAGTTAGTTATTGTGCTGGAAAAAGTTGGAGGCGCTTTGCCGCCTACGATTCTTTCTGGAGTGCATGATCTTGAAAGGACAGAAGGAAATATTTACGGTATAACAAACAAGTGTGGGAAAATGAGCGTAACACTACTACAACTGTGGTATTAGCGCTGCTTTTTGCCAAAAACTGGTCAAAATTATTGGTTTTGATTGGTTCCTGGTCTGTATACCATAATCATACTCTTTTAGAGCAACCTATCCCTCTTAAAAAGTATCTGTCGTCGCAATTCATATTACCTGGAACAACTTGACAAAGTCAGCCTCTGGATATTTCGTTTTTTCCGTACCTACAGAACCTTTTATCGCACTATCTACAGCTACGCCCTAAAAGATGGCCAGTTTCACGATAAGTTCCACGACAGACTGTTTCGCATTCGGTTGCGTACCATCACATTCCATTAGTTCCCATAATCTCGTTACACTACTTTGATTCTACATGCATTCCTTAAGTGTAGATGCCTAGCTCAATCTTCCGCACTGTTTCCAACTCCAAGGAGTTCGATCCAGATGGTGCAGAACTATGTGATCACTGTGGCGTGTCAGTTTTCATTTTGTGTTCATGGTGCCAGTTAGTGGTTTGGTTTGAACATTTGTTGAACGCTGGTGATGTTCATTTTGCGAAGTGTAATACATACATTCCGTATAAGATAAATTTCTGCACCTCCCGGATACACATTTTCTGTCGTCCTCCTGGTAGACATGGTGAGTCATTAGCAGATAATATTCTTCCTGTCATAATCGTTAACACTTTCAAATAAGCGTTAACAAAGATTGAATTTAACGGCCTTCACATCATCGAAGTTAAGCGCTGTCAGGCTGGGCTAGCCCTTGGATGGTTGACATCCGGTCTGCCGAGCGCTGTTAGCAAGTGGGGTGCCCTCAGCCCTTGCGAAGCAGAACTGGGGAGCCACTTGATTGAGACGTAGCGGCTCCGGTCTCCTAAACAGAGATACGACCGGGAGAGCGGTGTGCTGACAACATGCCCCTCCCTATCCTCATCCAGTGACGCCTGTGGGCTGAGAATGACACGACGGCCGGTCGGTACCCTTGGGCCTCCAAGGCCTGTTTGGGCGGAAAGACAACTTGCGGCCTGGCACTCAAAGAGTTCCTCGTGAGACTGATTCTGCGTCTGCCTCTTCAGCAGAAGGTAAACATCTCACTATAGTAAGACGCACAGACTCAACTGTCTTACACTGATACTGAACACCTCTCCGATTAAGCTAAACAGATGGTATTAATCATCATTTTTCGAAATCCTAAAGCACCTAATCGAGAAAAGCATTTCCCGCTGGTTGTGGCAGATTCCCGAGTAAAATATTCGCATTACAGGTTCACAATCGTCGGTAAAGAACAGTTACGCAATATTCAATGTGTTAAAACGGCTCTTCGACGATCCGTTAAAAGATCGGTAAACTTACGCCCCCTTTTAAATTTGTAACGGAAATTTTCTCAGAATATACATTCAATAACAGATATTTATATCTATTTCTTCAAATGTCTTTCAGTCTTTGTGACTATCCTTCTTGTATTTATAAAGTTTAAAAAAGATGATTCAGCAGCCCGTACATCTGGGTTTTATGCAACCTGAAACGCCTTCAAGCACGTGATGCTTTCTCGCTGCGCACACCACTGTTAGTCCTACACAAGAAACGAACATGATCTTTTGGTAGGAGATTTAAGGTACTAAAATTTTGTAGTGGGATCCGTTTTTTGCTAGAGATCTTAATTTTCGAATTATTTAAGAAAAAGTTACAAAACTGATCTTCAAAAGCATCTTTCTTAATTACTCCAAAACCATGGTTTCCAGCAAGACTGTATCACAGTACAAAATTTAACTAGCTGAAATTTCCTACAAATATGTTGTGTTCATTTTGTCTGGAAGACTAATGGTATGTGCGTAGTGAACGACAGAATATGAAAATCTTGCACATGGGATCTGGAGGCGTTGTGGGCTGCATAAAACCCGGCGATAGTGGCAACTGAATTAACTTGTATGATAATTGTAACTCTTATTGCTTGGCAGAGGTTGAAAATACCGCTTCAGCTGTAAATTTCTTCATTTTCACGCCACCGGTTTCGGACTGTTATAAGCCCATCCTCAGGTGTCGTAGCTGTGCTGTTGTCCCCGAGCACCGCCTGTACCTGGCGCGGTGTGCTGCCTAAGAGTGCAAAACAGGTTTTTTCAGCCACTGCTAAAATGCTCAGTTTCGCATGTTCTTCCAGCACGATTATTGCTTGAATTTATTGGTAACATTGTGTAGTACGGATTTCAAGTAAGCTGTAATTGTCAGTAAGAGTCTATAATCTTACCCTGGTTAGGCCAAAAATTTGCTAATCTTTTGTTCTGGGAATCCTATGTGATATGGAGGGAGATTATTATTAGCATCGGATGATTGTAAATACAAGTCACTTCAGCATGGAATTACAGAAAAATGGTTGTCTGTCTATCTTAGATATTTTGGTTGTATTGACCCTCGGGGACATTCAGCACGCCGTAAACCTACACATACCGACCTGTATTTACAGTCATCGAGTTATCATATCCGTAGCAAACGATGAGTGTGCTTAAAACACTTGTACACAGACCTCACACAGGCGTAGACGCAGGTAGATTGCCTAAAGAGCTCGCCCTTCTAAAGACAGTGTTCAGTAGACTATCCAGGTACTATCAGTTAAAACCAGGAACCTCGAAGTAGACAAAGGGGATGGTTCGCCGGCAAACTGTTTATCTTTCCTTAACATTTGCTGGAAATATTCATTTAAAATAGCAAGAATTTTCTGCAGATTTCAGGTGCAAATGGTTTTCCGACCGCCCTCTAAGGTTACCAACCTGTTGAAATCAGTAAAGAACGATTTATCATTACAGAAGGCTGAAATTTATAAAATACTTTGCTAGAGCGATATGGCTTGTACAGGCCAGAACACAGGTAGTGTGGAATATTTTTCTTTATTTTTATTTCATTCACCTCCCCCCATATGGGCAAGGGGTGGGCTGTCAGTGGATACAATTTGCCGCTCCACAGCACAAAAGAGCAAAATTAAAAATAAAAACAACATAAAATAAATATTAGACATGGTATCTGGCAAAACATAACGTATTTTAAAATAAGAAGACAGATCGTCTGTTGCGTAAGTTCAATTATAAACGGTCGATTTGGTGGTTAATTAAAATATAGATGCAGATGAACGGAAAATGAGTGTCATGCACGAAGATGTAAAATCAGATACATAAAGTAAAACGGAAAGGCCGATGTGTGAGCTATTAAAAGAGACTCATGGATGAGTGAAGAGGTGTGGATAGACTGACCGGGAGAAGGGTATCATGGGAACGTAGCATTTAGAAGTAATGCTTAGGAGGGGTTTGGTAGTTGGATGTTTTTTAGAAGGGATGGAGAAAGAATGGAGAGGGATGGGGCCCTGTGCCATGACTTAAAAAGTGAGTGGAAAGGACTGGAGGGGAGGGGAGTTCCGACGAGGCTCGGGTTTTAGGGACCTTCTAGACATGGTAGGGTCAGTATATTTAAGAGCGGATTTCATGGTCGGGTAAGAGATGGAGATTCAAATTTCGTTAGGAGAGGATTCTGTTGACACTATCCCTGGGATTTATGCAGCCCGTAACGCTTGCAGGTACCATGTGGAAGATTTTCATATTCTGTCGTGCTGGGGAAATATGGCGGTAGAGGCGCGGCAGAGTAACAGATTCAGTGAGGAGTGGGGACTACGGGGTGGGTAGTATCGAGTTTGGGGGTAACAGAGGATACTCGGAAGTGCTCAGGAGGAGGAGTAGGTGGGGAAACTTTATAAGGCGATAGAGGATGCCCGTGCTAGAAGGCGCGTATGGCGTTCAAGGATCTGTGGGGCCTGAAAAAATGAG
Source organism: Schistocerca serialis cubense (assembly GCF_023864345.2). Classification (NCBI taxonomy): domain Eukaryota; kingdom Metazoa; phylum Arthropoda; class Insecta; order Orthoptera; family Acrididae; genus Schistocerca; species Schistocerca serialis. The sequence goes on along the minus strand of NC_064643.1, from coordinate 734,552,428 downwards.
TGAGGGTGGAAGTCCATGCCACATTGGCATAGCAGAAGATGGGTCGAAAAAGCGTGGAAGGATGCAGTATCCGTGTTCTTCCGATTAGTCGTTATAGTAAATTAAGCCTATTGAAGGCTTTGTGTGGAACAGTTAGTAGATGAGGAATCCATGTTATGGGCGATGAAGTATTGGTCCAAGGTATTTTAATGTATTAGTTTATAGAAGGGTCTTAAATGCTAAAGTAAATGTCGTGGCAGTGTAAGCTGCGGGTGGTTCGGTCTATAATAATTTCCTGCTGTTTGATGGGGTTGATTTTGAGGAGCCAGTGCCTATCCCAGGAGGTGAACTGATTGAAATGTAGCTGGAGTTATCGTTGGGATTTCTGAATGGTGGATTCCTGAATGTTGGGGTAGAGGATGAGGAAGCTAAGTCATCGGATTACTGGAGGAGATGAAGAGGAGGAGGGGGCTTGGGCTTATCGGTTGTGTAGAGGACATAATGGATAGCTGAGAGGACAGAATCTTGGAAAACAGCTGTCGTGGAATGGAAGATATGAGAGTTGGTGTTGTCGATGTTGACGTAAGATGGGCTGTTACAGACAGAGGAGGTGATGAGGCAAACATCATTTATGGGAAGTGCATAAGTCTGGAGCTTAAAGAAGAGCCTGGGAAACCATACACGGTCATAGGCTTTCTTAACATCTAGGGAGACAAAAATGGCGGATGTGAGGTACTTGAGTTTGTGGGATAGGAGATGAGTAAGGTACAAGAATTGGTTGAAATGGCTCTCAGCACTATGGGACTTAACATCTGTGGTCATCAGTCCCCTAGAACTTAGAACTACTTAAACCTAACTAACCTAAGGACATCACACACATCCATGCCCAAGGCAGGATTCGAACCTGCGACCGTAGCGGTCACGGGGGTTCCAGACTGAAGCGCCTAAACCGCACGGCCACACCGGCCGGCACAAGAATTGGACATCTGCAGTTTGTCAGAACGCTGCACCAAACGTAAAGGCTGCGCTCGCTTTTTGTATCTCATCAAGTCTGTAATTGGAGAGCACAACATCTCCACCAGATATTCAATAGAATACGAAAAAACATTAATTTAGGCCACAGAACTTCCTTATGAGACTCCTTAATTAAGGACTCCTTGAAAACACGCATGGCGGAATATCTGATGACTAGTGGCAACTTCCACCAGTTGGGAAATTCGTGGAACGCTGTCAGCTCCGCGATTCACTGAAACGGAGGACGACAGAGAACTCCGACGATCGCGGCGAGTGGCTACGCAGAGGACTGTTGATTTCTAAGGTTCCACCAGCGAGGGATCTGCCGCTAGTGTGGTCCGTCCGTCAACGTGATTTTAACTCATGCGCTGAATACCCACAGCGTGCCATATATTGCTGATTGGCTGGCCGACTTACCGATAGCCGGACCTATTGCGAGAGTGGCGTTCTCCCCACGTAACTTGAGATAGACATAACACCTTGGGCCACAAAAAATGAAGGAACAGCACTTGTTTGGTCATCCTGCGACTGCGAGCCTCTGTTCGCTCGCTCGAAAGAGCGACGGTTTCCTCACTCTAAAGTGGTTCACCCTAGGTTATCTGGCTGGTGCTGAATTGAAATGTCGTCGACTGTACTCGACTACGACTGGCTGCAGGTAAACAGTGATACAGCGATACAATTAATTAACGACAATGGTTCAAAGTATCATTGTGTATTCCGCTATCGATTGCCTTAATGGTAACTTGCATTAAGCTGTAGGTACGCTGTAACTGTTTCAGTGAGAACCTGGTTTGGTACTCTGGTAAAATGGAAATAGATTGCTTCCTTTCGAAGGCAAAGTGACTTCGTTATAACCATCTTCTTAGGCGATTGTGTAACATAGTTACTTACTGAAGTAAAATAATTTCATTTTACTAACAGCAAAGACAGGTTTCCCGTACAATTAGATTTTTATTGAAAAACGCAATTGAAAATTAGGAGGTGGGGATAGTAAGGCTTCAAACAGCCAACTAAGCCCCCCCCCCTTTCCATGTACCATCTCAACATTGTATTCATCTGTAGCTTTTGCCATCAACGGCCTCTTGTAGTATCGTCAAAGGTAATCTCTGAGGTCATAACACACGTGCTATCAACCTGTTGTTAGTGTCCTTCAAAAATTTATTTCTTTAGCTATTCCGTCGAGGACCTCCTCATTTTTTTTTATTAGTCCATCAACGTCCAGCATCCCTTTGTATCACCACGTATCCACGCTTCGATTGTCTTCTCTTCCGTTTTTCCGACTGATTAATCTTCTTCTATACGTATCTATTTGTTTTTAACCTTCTTGTTTCGTGCGTTACGTGTTGTTCCTTCACTTCATTAAGCACCTGTACCCCAATTGTGATGTTATTTTCGTCATTTTTCTCATTTTTACTGATCATTAGTACATTTATCTTTCTTTGGTATACTCTTAATGGACATCACATGGTAAGTAGAGTGGTCATTTCATTGAACAATTACTATAGCTCTTTGTGATTTCCATGTAGGATACCAGTGTCTTCGGCAAATCTAATCTGTGATATCATTTCACAGTGAATTTTAATTCCAGTTCGGAAAATATCTTTTTCTTCCTTATTAATAACTGTCACTTGAACTTTAATCAGTACAGGAAAAGTATGAATTCGTAAGCTTTCCTGCCAAGACTGTCTATGATGTAGTTGCTTCAGTGCTTTATAATGCCGCTGCTTAACATTGAAAACAATTATATTCATGTACACGAGAAAGGTTGTACCCCAGATTTTGTTAGTCCGAGTGCTTCTCTCTTAGTATTACATTATTGTTCTCCTCTTACCGCGTGCTATCCATCTCACCGTATAGCGTTTATTTATGTCGACGATTGTTTCAAACATGGAATTTTTTACACTGGCGGATAACATTTTTCATTTACTCGTTTTTATACTTTCAGGATTTTTATAAGTAACTCTAGAGTTTCATTGACTTACAAAATTTCGAGTAATGCTCACTTTTTGAAGCGTCTTTTTACTGCTACTATTCCATAAAATTTACTAGTCCATCTATGGCAGTTCCATTATTTCAAAAGACGATGTACTATTCCTTTTGGAAACAAAATGCATCCCTCAACATTTCATTCTGTATCATCTTATTTGCATGTTTATTTCGCTGAACTTTCAGATACTGCACCACAAATAAAATGTTGGTAAGAAAGAGTAAAAACTTTTTATACTGAGATAATGAATATCACTTAATTATCGACTACGTTCTGCTTTTTAAGATAGGTTCACAAACGAACGCGAGACACCTCCCCTTGCAACAAATCTCGTTTTATTGTATTTCCTGTTAGAGAAGGTGCGCTAGTACATCTTTATCTTACGTTAAGTAAGTGACAAGCGAAAATCTACTTCAACTATTAAAATATAATGTCTTTCTCTTTTATAAGACTCACTGGAAACTCTTTTTAATGACCTAAATTTGCAGTACATATAATTTATTTGCAGTAAAGTGTAGTGATATAGTGTCACTGGTGTGTTCCCAGGAACAGATAATTACTAATGAAAGTAGTACAAATATTATTAACTTAAATCACTATTCACATCTACAAATTTTGTTGCTGATATGATGTCAGTGTATTTTTCAATAAAAATTTGCAGGTGAAAATCATCGTAAATATAGTATGATTGGCCTGCTTTACTTACAACTCTGAAGTGTCAACTCCTCAACAGTTAATTAATGCTATCACAGCAACAAACTGCTCCATATTTTGTAACGGCTTAGTGTGCTTCGACAATAAAACTTGCGCCGAGGTGGTGGTTTGCCCGGAATTAAAGGAAGGCCTTCAGCAGGCATTCTCCCGGTATAACGGCGTGTTTTGTTGAATTCATCGGAATGGTGTATCCTTTTCAGCGTCCATGGCGGCAATGAAATCAAGATTTATTGCTATCGTTGCCATTGTTTTCTTTTAGAAGGGATCCCTCAAAACGCCCGCTCATAAATCGCCAACCCATTCGCTCTCACTGGCAATCAGGATAAGAACTATAGCCCCGTGTCAGCTCAGATATACATCTTTTCTATTGATCCCCAAAGTTATCTAGTATGCCTATGTACCATTTGCCGATATTGAGAGTTGTATTAAGGTATGTTTCAGTAGGAGCTCATGAATAACCCGTAGTACTGAACAGAGATATTTTTCACAGCATTCTAAACGGAAAATATTCGACCACTAACTAGAGATAAGCGCGAAAACTTAAAAATATGAAGAAAAGCAATAACTGGAAGATGATTCACAAAATCAAATCAAATACCTATCTTAAATTTTAATGGTGGATCAAAATTTTATCGTAGGTTTGTCGTAAGGAGTTTCTGAAACTACATATCTAGAATGTACAGGAAATTGAAGCTTGTATAATAATGTGATTTTCATATGAAAACTGGAAGTATATCCGTTACTGTGTCATATCGGAATGTAAAAGAAGTGATAGTGCCATAGTAATTACAGCGTAGGTTTGCGAGAGAGTGTACGGAAGGACATTTAAAAAAGGTCTTCGAGACTCGAGAACGGTTTGGAGAGGAATGGGTCTCTCACGGTAGAGAAACGATAAATACATGTAACTGGTTGTTGACGACTTTCGTATAAAGGTACACAAGAATGAAGCGGAAACAACAGATACCAAGAAAATCGAACAATGTGATGAAAACTTCTAATCCGCCTCGACGTTTGGATATTTTAAGCTCTGTTCATGCAGCTGACATACGTTTATGCCTAATCACGTTGTCTAAAGAAATAAGCCGCAGTACGTACAGGATTGAGGGCATATACCCCCGTCAATTGTGTTGTGCTATCACCTGATATTTACAAGTAACTAGACTACAGGACTCCAGCTGCTAGCAACATAATTTGAGACACTCTCGGCTACAATCCAAATAACAAACTCTAAACAATCAAGGACTTTTATAACTCCTCAGTTAGTTCTAAATCTATCTATACATCTACTGTGTAGACTATGTGATCAAAAGTATCTGGACACCAGTCTGAAAAAGAGTTACAAGTTCGTGGCGCCCTGTGAAGGTAATGCTTTAATTCAATATGGTGTTTCCCTACACTTAGCCTTCATGACTGCTTCCATTCTCGCAGTCACACATTCAATAAAGTGATGGAAAGTTCCTTGGGGAATGGCAGCCCGTTCTTCACTGAGTGCTGCACAGAGGACAGGCATCAATGTCGGTCGGTGAAGCCTGGTACGAAGTCGGCGTTCCAAAACATCCCAAAGGTGTTCTGCAGGTTTCAGGTCAGGGCTCTGTACAAGCCAGTCCGTTACAGGGAAGTTATTGTCGTGAAACCACTCCGCCAAAGGCCGTGCTTTATGAACAGGTGCTCGATAGTGTTGAAACATGCTTTCGCCATTCCCGAATTGCAGTTCAACAGTGGGAAGCAAGAAGGTGCTTCAAACGTCAATGTAGTGCTGTGCTTTGTTAGTCTCACGCAGAACAAGGGGGGCTAGACCCCTCCATTTAAAACTCGGCCACACCATAACACCACCGCCTCCGCGATTCGTCACTCCACACAATGTCTTTGCACTGTTCAATCGTCCAATGTTTACGCTCCTTACACCAAGCGAGGCGTCGTTTCGCATTTACCGGCGTGATGTGTAGCTTATGAACAGCCTACGACCATTAAATCCAAGTTTTCTCACCTACCGCCTAACTGCCATTGTACTTTCAGTGGATCCTGATGAAGTTTGGAATTCCTGTGTCATGGTCTGTACAGATGTATGCCTATTACACATTACGACACTCCTCAACGGTCGGCGGTCTCTGTCAGTCAGCAGACGAGGTCGGACTCCACACTTTTGTGCTCTACTTGTCCCTTCACTTTCCACATCACTACCACATCGGAAACAGTTTATCTACGTATGTTTAGGAGTGTGTAAATGCCGCGTACAGACGTATGACACATGAGACTCACAATCGCCTTACTATGTTCGTAGTCCGTGACTTCTGCAGAGCGTCCGATTTTCTCTCTCACGATGTCTAATGGCTGCTGAGCCCGCTGATATGGAGTACCTGGCAGTACGTGACGGCACAATTCACCTAATATGCAAAACGTATGTTTTTGGAGTGTCCGCATGCTTTTGATCATATACTGTTTTTACAGTGAACAGTCCGCAGCTCGTGGTCGTGCGGTAGCGTTCTCGCTTCCCACGCCCAGGTTCCCGGGTTCGATTCCCGGCGGGGCCAGGGATTTTCTCTGCCTCGTGATGACTGGGTGTTGTGTGCTGTCCTTAGGTTAGTTAGGTTTAAGTAGTTCTAAGTTCTAGGGGACTGATGACCATAGATGTTAAGTTCCATTGTGCTCAGAGCCATTTGAACCATTTTTGCAGTGAACATGATCTGGAACAAAAACATTAAAATCTGTTAAGCTGACCGGTGACTGAAACTTCCTGGCAGATTAAAACTGTGGGCCCGACCGAGACTCGAACTCGGGACCTTTGCCTTTCGCGGGCAAGTGCTCTACCATATGAGCTACCGAAGCACGACTCACGCCCGGTCCTCACAGCTTAAATTCTGCCAGTATCTCGTCTCCTACCTTCCAAACTTAACAGAAGCTCCCCTGCAAACCTTGCAGAACTAGCACCCCTGAAAGAAAGGATACTGCGGAGACATGGCTTAGCCACAGCCTGGGGGATGTTTCCAGGATGAGATTTGGAAGGTAGGAGACGACATACTGGCAGAAGTAAAGCTGTGAGAACCGGGTGTGAGTCGTGCTTCGGTAGCTCAGATGGTAGAGCACTTGCCAGCGAAAGGCAAAGGTCTCGAGTTTGAGTCTCTGTTGGGCACACAGTTTTAATCTGCCAGTAAGTTTCATATCAGCGTACACTCCGCTGCTGAGTGAAAATCTCATTCTGACCGGTGACTATCCACACAATCACTCGGAGGCGTACTGAACATGATGAGTCTAATTCAATATTGACACAGACACGGGCTTACGATAACAAGTACCATTAAAAAATAAGCGCTGAACTCTACTCAGGTGTGAATGAGCCATGATTTCCAGGACTGAAAGCAAGTATGTTATTGCCTCCAATCCGCGCATGACATCTGCTGGTGCCATAATGTTTAAGACTCTTCAGTTGGCCCAGTGCTTGATGACCAGATTGCATACGACGTCAGCTGCCCTTCCTGCAAGTCGCTGCTATCAATACTCAGCCCAGCCAGAAATCTTTGACTGTGACCAGCTTAAGAACTCGTGGCTTCACGAGCTCCACCCCTGGTAGCAGGAGTGCCACAAAACCAACTCGCCAGTGATATGGCCACCCTCTAACAGTCGGTACCACGGCCTGCCAAACCCAACAACATACTCCTCAACCAAAGTCGCTAGACCTTGCCAATGACCACGATCGATATCCGCTGTACAAGTAGTTAGTGACGCCAATGGAGTGGCATGCTCTCCAAAATTAAAGCCCCCAGGCCTCAGCCTCCCCACCTTGAAAGTAATATTTTCCCTACTTGGGAAAAGGCGGTGAGTTCAACTAACAGGCGTAACTTGACTATAGTGGACTCTAAAGATCTTACTAGGGGCTAAATCCCTGACCAGCAAATTAACTAGCCTCACAACCTTTGCAATGGAGCATAAACCGAGAGAGGGGAAGGTGAATTTACCCAGTCTATCGCCACCCTGGGTTCGATTGGCGTAATTTCTAACAAAAACCCTAACCCCCAACTTCCCCTGAAAGGGGCGTCTACCGAGGCTGTAGTTCTTTATCTGGCGACGACGGGCCAATGCAGTATTGTTTCTAGCCCTTGCCAATTTCCTTAAAGCTATCGGGTAACAGACGAGGCCAGAAAGTCATTAATATTTCTCAAGTTAGGTAGTGGAGAACTGAGGCGATACGCCAACACACGGGGAGCGCTAAGAGCTTTATGTTGAGCTGAGATAGCCTCAACATTGAGCCAAGGGAGAGTAGTATCTCATTAACTCGGTGACGTATCGTGGTTTATATTCAAGTTCGACTTAAGATTACCGTTCACTCTTTTGGCAATAGACACCAAAGAATAATATGGCATGGCAGTGATATGCTTAATAGCATTACGAAAACAGAATTGTTTAAATTAGTTAGAAACTAACGTCGAAGCCTTATCGCTCGCCAGAGCCTTAGGAAGGCGAAACGAGGAGAAAGAAGAGTCCCACCCACTAACCAATCGCTGGATATCGCTATACATTAAGGTCAGGTGAGGTGAGTTCGGATCTTCGCCAAGGTCTTGTATAGACCTAAATGCCCACCCACCAACGAACTGTGGAAGTACAGAAAAATGGACGGGACCAAACAGAGAGGCAAGCTAATCCTGAATTTCCCAGGTTCGTTCACTTATTTACATATCATACCATTTTTTAGGGAATACCTAGGCATCTCTTTTCCAGACAAAAATTGGCCGCTAGTCGGCCGCCACAAAGGGTCCTGTTATTGCTTAATTTTTGAAGTCAGCAAGCAGTTGGGGCACTTCGCTTACAACGGTACAAGCAAAACCATAGGAGCGACGGCTTGATCTCCCTTAGTTATACCAACCTGCTCAAACATGCGACTAAGCGCATCAGCTACCTGGTTGTAGGGGTCTTTAATGTGGCGCACCTAGAAATAAAACGCTGAAATCCGGACCTCCCACATAGCGATTCTACCGGTTTTCCTGGGACTCAATGCCTGATTATGGTTTCTAAATCAAACTTCCCATGTTCCTGATAGAACTGAAATTTTCTAGGGTGAACAGAATGACCAGGGCCTCATATGCGTACATGGAATAATTTTATTCGGGGCTGTACAGCCTCTCTGATGCAAAATCCAATGGGTGTCTTTGACCTTGATCCTTTGAGGAGTACTACAGCAATCTCTGGATTGGACGCGTCGATGTCGTCCACAGCCAAGACCAGATGTTTCCTGATGGCGATTTACTTCCACTCTGTGGATATTATTAACAGGAGCAGCAAGTTGAGCTAAACTGGAAACAAACCTGCGGAAAAATTGGCCATTTTGATTAACCTACCTACCTCCTCCCTAGTTCTGTGTTGGGGGTAGCTCTTCAAGTCCTCCGTTTGCTCTTGTTAGATACTGATCTTCGTGAACCATATGACCCAAATATGAAACCTGACGCTTGGCGAGTGTAAACTTAGACGACTTGGCATCGCTAAACTTCGACAACATCCGTCCAAAATGGGAAAGGTGTTCCTAAAACGGCCACTATAAATGACGACATGATCCATGATCCATGTTTACAGACGAATTTCAAATCCGCCAAGATAAGGGCCAACAAACGAGGGAGAACAGTGGCTCCGGTGGTCAACCCATATGGCACCCTACTGAACTCAGAAAGATTGCAGCCAGTGCAAAAGGCCGTGAGATGCTTAGGGCCCTTCGTGAGAAGGTTCTGATAATAGGCTTGACGCAAATCAAGCACAGTGAATCACTTAGCCACAGAGAACCTGGTGCAACAGTTGTGAAGATGGGGCAAGGGAACTGGCTGTAAAACAACCATGTTATTCAACAGCCTGTAATTCACCACCAGCCCTGATCCTGAGCCTGATCGTTGGACACAATAAAACTTGGGGAGGAATTTAGAAGAGTAAAAGGCCCTTCCTCTAGCATGTTAGCCAGCTTCCACTTGAAATTTTCGTTTTGGGGGCTGGGGAAGGGGGCCGAACAGGAACACTATCCTTCAGACGTATATCATATCGTATCGCATTACTCATTCCTAATTTATTAGGCAAACCATCAGGAAACCCCCAAAAAGACTCAATAAATGCGTGGCCTGCTCTGAGTGCTGAAGTTCCCTGATCCCGCAACTTATAGGATTAATGACGCTCGGGTGGTGACAGCAATAGAGGGCTATCTTCTCGCCTGACGAGAATTTAAAGCCGAAGGTACGAGTTGCAACATCAGAGACCAACGCGGCTCTTTGAATAAAATTGCAGCGGAGCAACAAATTAACTGCTATGTCCTTCACACCCGGAAGAGTAACCGGCCACGAGATGTTACCACATACCTCCCCAACCAGAGGAAACTCTTACCCATTGGCCACACGGCATCTCTATGGGCAGGGGAGCACAGGAGATAGCTTACAAAAATTGCCGAACTACAAATACCACTTGAAATCGAGTAACGAGACTGAACTGCTGGAGTCGAATAATGTAGAAAAGTTCCTGTCCGGCACGGGCACAAACATAAGGGAGGGACGATCTTGTCGCAACACGAATATCTGCACACCAAAGGGTAGACCTTCTCTGACATGTACGAACCCTTCCTGCAACAGGGCGTCAGCTGTTATTCCTAGGGCCTTCACAACAGGACACTCTATTAACAGGAGGTCATGCTTGCTTCAACGAAAACAACGCCTATGCGCTAGTGAATCAAATTTGAGAGAGCCGTTATCACCCTCGGAGACGGAAGGCATCCCTTTCAAACATACATCTACCCTACGCTACTTGTCATCAAAGGTGCGAGCCTGAATAGAATCTACTAATTCTTGCTATTTACCCTAGTTGGTGGGGCGGCGATCAAACACCAAACGTGATTGATCCTCGGGGCGCATGACCTCTAAGATGTTAGAAATGCTATCATGTTTGGTAACGGGAATGCCAAGGGCTAACATGTCAATGTGCATTCGCTCCACGTATTGTCTGATGCCCGTAACTGCCACTAATACTTCCACTCAAGCTCACTGCGCATACGCGCCGAAAAATTTCTGTCAATAATGAAAGCTCTGAGCAGCCCTATACATTCCTGACGTCTCAAGGTTTTCTAGTCCAAACTAACCAATGTCCCTTTAGTTAAAGGATGAAACAAGGATAGAATCTCGTGGTGTGGTAAGCGTAAGGCACCAGCTGTAACTCAAACCGGAGAAGCAGCAACAAGATTTGCTGCACTTGATTCAAACTATCGACAGACAATTCTGAAATAGCGGTAAGGAGGCACGTAATGAGACTCGGTTACTTAGCAAAGTGACCGGAGGGCAAACTACCTAAACCTCGGGCCTCCAAGTGCTTATCGTCACTGAGTTGTTTGAGGCTTAACATTTGCTACCCCGAACCTGCATCCTCGCTTTCTAACCTTAAGTATGCCACCACAACGTGCAATCCCCATGCCCAAACACTCAACTGCTTAACTCTGCCTTTCGGAATTGTTCAGCTCAACAATGCTCAAGTCCATTAAGCGGTATCGTAAATGCGCCAGAGACGCTTGAGTCCCACCAACTTGTCTGGTGTTGCGTTTCCTATTCTTCAGGTAGGAGATATTTCGCTGTACCTCATCCAACGCAGCTGAAACGTTATGAAGATGTCCCCGATGATGTCCGTCGAAAGACGGATTCTCCAACTCCACACGCAACCTGGTCGCCAACTCCGGGACGCTACCTTCGCTTGGAAGTTGACATATTTTCGATTAGTACGTAAGAACACCATTTTTGGATGCAAAATTCCGGGGCACCCCGTCGAATTCATGTAAGAAGTGGCCTCCTAAAATGAAAACAGTGCATGAGTACAATACTTCGAAAAGGAGAAATATATTAACACAATAATCTCAAGGAACAGCAAATGGTGACAGCTGTAGATCATTCTAAGTACGCCACCAAACAGAGCGCAACCAAGATCTGTGTACACAAATTGATACCTCACAAGAAGGGTTGAGATAATTTTCAGGAAAAACACACTGTAGGTGGACCCACATGTTTCGTCATTTGTAATTTCATGAAATGCACTTTATTTCTTAACAACAGTTATTGCAAGTACACTTTAGAAACCTTGTAAAAATGAATAACAAAGCTCACAATAATTAAAAGAACTAGAACAGGATCAGTTCATTAACCAAAATCGCTAACTCATAGCATTAATAACAGGTCTTACAAAAAGGAATATACGTAAGCCACGACGTACAAGTAATAAGGCACACCAACTGTGTGTGACTGCAAACTGGTTCTACAAAATGGGTTTTACCAGTGAAATTAATTGCAAATGACTGACACTAATAATATTAGTAATTCCCAAGCATGGAAAAACTTTAAGCAAAGAGACAACGCGCATCAAAACTACAGAAAGAATAATAAGTCAATATACTCATTGTGGCTGTTGAGAGGACCTTCATAATTTACAAACCTCAATAAAAATCCCTTAAACGATGAAATACACAGTCCACCAAAATACGGGAATAGCTGGCAAGGCATGCAATTTAAATGTTACTCGCTAACGGTGCAAACCAGCAGAAACAATAAGAGTGAGCCTTATGTAAATACATGATCCCTCAAAATAAAAGAAATTGACAAATTACAGCAAACAGTTATCACAGTAAAACATAGAATGGAGTTAGCAAATGACTGCAGATGAAAAACTCAATAGTTCACACACATAAGTGAAAGTTTTTAAAGCTTAACACGCTCCATAACTAGAAGAATAGAGCCTACAAGATTGAAACAAATTGGTAAAGTGTAAATTCAGTCACAAGGAACTGTGGCCTTGTAGAACACTTTAGGGCTTGTGTGCTTGCTCAAATTTCAATATTTGTATAGATCCAGGGTTCAGGAACTGATTGGGCAACATTCCGGCGTGACCCTTACAAAAACGTTCAATTTACTGGAGATAACACGAGGGAGCTGATAGAAGCTATAAAGCAATCGCGGTATGTTGAATGCCAAATAGGACATAAACCTACATTATAAAGTTAGCCTCTGGGAGGAATTTGGAAACTGACTGTGTGTTAACCTAATGGTCACAGGGTATCGAACCTCAATTTCTTACTAGGCAATTAGTAGAAAGCAGAAAGAAAAGAAAACAATGAAGTTCCCTTAAATGAAACAATAAACGGTAGCCAGCCTAATTGGGCATAATATGTGAAAACGTTATTTTCAGAGGATTTAAATATACTCTTGCAAAAGGGGCTTTCATAGATTCTGTCTTAATAAAGTGCACTGAACACACAGCTACCAAGCGAAATGCACAGTAAATAGCAGAAGCTATTAATAGCATATGTTAGCAATCACAGAAATGTAACAGTGACTTTACTCCTGTTAACAGTATTTACTTTTTCAACCATTAAACAATTCGGTACCCACATGTTACCAAAGACACTTCAAAACAGAAATTGAACATAAACATAGTACTGATTTAACTAACACCCAAATAATACAAATACTGTTAAATGACACTGTACTAAACATTTTAAGTTCATTATACTGTGGAAATATTTCACATTTCACTAGCGAAAACCGAATTGAAATTAACCATTTCCTACTCGCAAAGATTAAAGTGGGGGCCCTTAAACTGCACCTTCCTGCGTATGCAACTATGCACACATTTCAGAAACAATTTGTATCACATAAATGCTGAGTTACAACCCCACTTAAGGTTATTTAGCCCTCAATGCTTTATAACAATTTATACTAGCAATATTCTCATTTAGTTTCGGATATAAATTCAAGGTAAAGTGAAGTCCCAAATTGGTTTGGCATTATGTGCCTTTTTCATTACTTCAGAAGCAAGTGATTTTAATTATCAACTTTTATACGCTTTAGCAAAATCAAAGTCGTAGCAATTCTATGTAAAATAAAGCTTTTTAACAAGTTTAAAATAATGTTCCTCTCTCATTATCTGTGAAACAAATGATTCAACCAGCAACTTTTATATACTTTAAAACTGAAACTAAGGCACATTTAAATAGAAACAAGTTAGAATATCTTCATAAACAGGATACACGGTCTTTAGCACTTTGAGGATAGGACCATACTTGGTATCTTGAAGTGGACAGTTTCAAAGGTCAAACAAGTATTTTGCAACACTTGAATTATTATTGAAAAAGCACACAAAAGCATACTCATTCGCCGGCCAGAGTGGCCGAGCGGTTCTAGACGCTATAGTCTGGAACCGCGAGCGCTACGGTAGCAGGTTCGAATCCTGCCTGGGGCATGGATGTGTGTGATGTCCTTAGGTTAGTCAGGTTTAAGTAGTTCAAAGTTCTAGGGGACTGACGACCTCAGACGATAAGTCCCATAGTGCTCAGAGCCATTTGAACTATACTGATTCATACTAGTATACGTATGTGATCTCTAAAGTTCGTGAAGCAGTGACGCAACAGTGGTGGTAAGCACGTGGTGGCTACATGGTCTCACCTCTGGCGGAATTATTCTCTATTTAATTCATCTTGGCGACGTATTAATCATTTGCAGAGCCATTCCGAATGCGAGAGCACCATTTTACAGCCTGAACCACATCCGAGGCCTTTCCATCATAAATTCGGTTTCTGAATGCCTCACTTGCCACCTGCGGTGTTGTCTACACAACTGCTGGCCACTGATTGCCTAACGTGCTCTTTCTCTTGCCGCCCAAATTGACCGCCACTTCCGCCTTTTCTCGCGTGCCAAGCCCCTTCCGCAGTGGAGGGGGTTCTATTTCACAATACAAGATCCCTAAGTATGAGCCAGTTTTCTACACACAACTTTGTTTTCACAAACCGACATATTTACTAAAATTTCATTATTTAAGTGCACTGTTATGTTCAACAAAATATACATCACAAATTTCCATTTCCCTCCAACAATTCAATGGGCTTAACTTATACAGAATAAACACTTCATAATAAAATTACGCTGTACCGATTACTCACAATCGATAATGGCGCTACAAGGTGCGTGGCTGTGGGAAAACCTAGACGTCGCGCGACGACGGAAGTTTTTTCTAAGCAGAAAAAAAAACACGTTTCGACTCAGGACCCAGGAAACAGGAATGCATCGTCCACTGCCAGAACTACACTGCTAACAGGCATCGGAAAGAAACTAGTGACCTGCCAAATAAAGCAACAAACGGCAGTATATAAGCTGTAGAACATAGTATCTTATTGGGGAAGTGCGTACACATACACGTCACCATCTTGACGCTTCTTAACATCACGTGAAAACTGACGACGTGAACTACAACCACCTGTAAATCGAAATAACAGGGCACACCCTCTTTTGAAAGTGCTTTGCCTTCGACACAGACTACATTGTAGTCCCAGTTACTTCACCTCAGTTTGCAATGGGGAGTGTTAATACGCTTGCAATGAATATGATCTGCAACATACATATTAAAATCAGTTACACTGTCTGGTGACCATTCACACAATCACTCGGAGGCGTAAAAAATATGACGAGTCTAATTCAATACTAACACAGAACTGGACTTATGACAGTAAGTAACATCAAAATATCATCACTGAACTCCACCCGCTCGTGAAGGAGCAACGACTTCCCAGGTTTCAAGCCAGGATGTTACAGCCTCCAATCCGTGTAGGTGTTCTACAGTGGCCGTAGTACGAGGGCAGTTCAATAAGTAATGCAACACATTTTTTTACTGAAACAGGGGTTGTTTTATTCAGCATTGAAATACACCAGGTTATTCCCCAATCTTTCTGCTACACAACACTATTTTTCAACGTAATCTCCATTCAATGCTACGGCCTTACGCCACCTTGAAATGAGGGCCTGTGTGCCTGCACGGTACCATTCCACTGGTCGATGTCGGAGCCAACGTCGTACTGCATCAATAACTTCTTCATCATCCGCGTAGTGCCTCCCACGGATTGCGTCCTTCATTGGGCCAAACATATGGAAATCCGACGGTGCGAGATCGGGGCTGTAGGGTGCATGAGGAAGAACAGTACACTGAAGTTTTGTGAGCTCCTCTCGGGTGCGAAGACTTGTGTGAGGTCTTGCGTTGTCATGAAGAAGGAGAAGTTCGTTCAGATTTTTGTGCCTACGAACACGCTGAAGTCGTTTCTTCAATTTCTGAAGACTAGCACAATACACTTCAGAGTTGATCGTTTGACCATGGGGAAGGACATCGAACAGAATAACCCCTTCAGCGTCCCAGAAGACTGTAACCATGACTTTACCGGCTGAGGGTATGGCTTTAAACTTTTCCTTGGTAGGGGAGTGGGTTCGAAGTGATGAACCCATGTTTCATCGCCTGTAACAATCCTTGACAAGAAATTGTCGCCCTCAGCCACATGACGAGCAAGCAATTCCGCACAGATGGTTCTCCTTTGCTCTTTATGGTGTTCGGTTAGACAACGAGGGACCCAGCGGGAACAAACCTTTGAATATCCCAACTGGTGAACAAATGTGACAGCACTACCAACAGAGATGTCAAGTTGAGCACTGAGTTGTTTGATGGTGATCCGTCGATCATCTCGAACGAGTGTGTTCGCAAGCTCCGCCATTGCAGGAGTCACAGCTGTGCACGGCCGGCCCGCACACGGGAGATCCGTCAGTCTTGCTTGACCTTGCGGCGATGATGACACACGCTTTGCCCAACGACTCACCGTGCTTTTGTCCACTGCCAGATCACCGTAGACATTCTGCAAGCGCCTATGAATATCTGAGATGCCCTGGTTTTCCGCCAAAAGAAACTCGATCACTGCCCGTTGTTTGCAACGCACATCCGTTTACAGACGCCATTTTAACAGCTCCGTACAACGCTGCCACCTGTCGGAAGTCAATGAAACTATACGAGACGAAGCGGGAATGTTTTAAAATATTCCACAAGAAATTTCCGGTTTTTTCAACCAAAATTGGCCGAGAAAAAAAATGTGTTGCATTACTTATTGAACTGCCCTCGTATTTAAGCCCTCAGAGTTGGTCCGGTGCTTGCTGACAAGGTGTCACGCAGCCTTAGCGGCACTTCCCGCAACTCGCTGCTGTCAATACATAATCCAGACGGAAAACTTGGGCTTCGACAAACTTAAGAACTGATGGCTTCACGAGCTCCAGGCCCGGGCAGCAAGAGTGCGGAAAAACCATCTCGCCAGCCACATGGGCATCAGATAACCGCCGATACCACCGCACGCTAAAACCCACAACTCCTCGAACAAAGACCCTAGCCCTGGTACATGACCAGGATCGATATCGGCTGTACAGGTAGTTAGTGGCGCTAGTGGAGTGGCATGCTTGCCAAAGTTAGTGCCGCCATGACTCACCCTTCATTCCTCATCTGAACACCGATGAAACATCACTACGCTCTTGCTCAAATAAATCTAATCGATAACAAGTTTCACTGATAAACTTCCCTCTGCGTTTCCACCACATTACACTTCTATATATTCAGCTTCATTATGAACAGGTACCCTCACGTTCAAGCTCATATATGCACTACTGGCCTTTAAAGTTGCTACAGCAAGAAGAAATGCAGATGATAAACGGGTATTCATTGAAAAAAATTTTATACTAGAACTGACATGTGATTACATTGAAACGTCCCCTTAGAAAAATTAATGAATTACTGTGCTGATAAACCTCCTACATTATTTGCTTTTCAAACAGCTGAGCAAAACTGAACGCATTCAGACATTACTCTCTTCACTTATTCGGATCAACACTAAACTAGCAGACAATATTTTTAGCGCAACGCAATCTGCCTTTTAATAATCCCCACAAAAGAATGTCATGAACTGTGTCAGTTTAGTGTTGATCAGAATATATATATATATATATATATATATATATATATATATATATATATATATATATATATATATATATATACCAGTTCATGACATCCAGTTTTACAAATTTACTGTCTCCGATGGACACACGTCCAGATCATCTGCTCTCAAAACTTCGCCATCTCTCTTCCCACACCCACCACCGCTGGCGGCTCACCTCCAACTGCGCAATGCTACGCGCTGTTAACAGCCAACAGCCCAACACTACAATAGCAAATATTACAACAATGCTAACCAGCCACAGACTGCTCAAGCACACCCAGTTACTTTCATACAGAGCGCTAGGTGATGTTACCAATATAAAAACCTAAACAGCCTACTTACATAGCCTCCACGCTCCCCACAAAAAAATTTTACAAATTGTTTTGGGCAGTGGCCGATACAGATATGAAAAATTTTTTCATAATTATAGTAACAAAGATGTCATATGCACACACTTATTGATACACTGTTCGTCAAAAGCAAAAATTGTTCTCATAAAGACAGTGTTCTCATCACAATATAATTTCATCGCACAAAGTGTGATCAGTAAAAGAAAATGCACACTGAAGTAGTGGATATCTATGCTGCCTTGAAGAAGTAGTGTTGTCCTTCCAATGGAAAGACAGTGCTGACTTTTGACATGAAGACAGGTAATGGGCCACAACAGACCAAACCCACAGCAGAGTCAGCCGACGTTTTGAAGAATAGTGGTATGTAGGTCATCACAGAGGAGACCCACTGTAGTCCTGGTAGAGAGTATGGTATTGGTGGGCCACCAGAGGTGCAGACCCACTGCAGTCCTTGTAGAAATAATGGTATTGGTGGGTCATCAAAGGTGCAGACCCACTGTACTCCTTGTAGAGACGGCCAGCAGCAATCTGTTGCTACCGTGCAGGTGCACAATCACCATCGAAGAATCTTGTAGACAATATTGCAAGTCCATAAACCACCACTTGTGCACTCACAAAGGTTTTGGAATTGACCTAAGAACCAACAATGCTGTTCCCAGTCCCTTGCTGAATTATTAACACACATGGAAACACTAACACTCCGAACTTGTCACATATTGTGGATATACTATGACCAACAGAAATGTGTGCACTGAAATGAATGCTTACTAGTTACTTAATTTGATGAACTTGTTCAATTACAATTATAAATTTACAACATAAGAATCCAATTACAAAGGTACAAAATACATTGTTAAAGAACTTAACAATACAGATAACATTTGTAGTAACACAGGCTTTACAAAAGAATAGAAATAAACATAAACATCAGTGTTACAGGAGTTATGACATAAGTACATACATAAAAGATCAGAATAACTTTCGAAAATAATGTCTAAACATCTTTACAAAGCAAATAATATATTATTAATGCAAATTATGTTTGAGGATAACAGTAATCCTCATCATAGTGAATGTAGCTGAGTATTAGAAAAATACTACAACGTAAGTCTTATCAGATAAGCACATAAAGACAGGAAGAACACAAATACACAAGGTACACAAACACATTGTGAAATAACACAAAAGGACAGGTCAGGGATTGTTTTTAGTGTGACATTTGGTACTGCAGTCTAACCCAAAACTTCATTTCATAGATGTTTCCTCATATTTCACCTTTTTTTTAATACCTTGTAAATGCGTTTCTTCCAATTCATCACAACTCATTCTCTTATATAGCCTAACCTCTCTTAAGCTAACTTAAATCTACTGAGTGCTGATGCTAAACTAAGGGACGAGGCAATGCAGCAGCAAAAAACAATTAATACAAATAGCAATGAAAAAATGCAAATCGGCAAAGCAAGCGGCAATAAATATAAATTAGCAAAGCAAATGCACATTATCACTAATATGAGGCAATGTGCAGCAGAAAGAAAAATAAATCAGTAGTAAAAGTGGCTTAACAGAGTAATACAAAGTGAAATTCAGTAGCACTATGAGTGGCAATCAGCAGCAGCAAATGAAATAACTTATATCTAAACATGACAAAGCTCAAGCAGAAAAAATATTACAGTAAAGATGGCCATGCCTAATTCCTATGTCACATCTTAACACTTGAGTGATGCTTCATGATAAATTACTCTTAGAAACAAGTTACCCAGCCATTGAAAAAAATTATGTATGCAATACCTGTGAAGGGAAATGTCTTTTTGTGCTCCCTCTTTTTTTTGGAAGTAGATCATAAAATTATTATTTAATGGATCTGTAGGCATAAAATATCTATATTAGTACATCTATAAAATTTTATTTTAACCACTGCTGCAGTGCAGCTAGAAACAAAATGAGCAATGCCTCAACTAGAAAGACAATAGATGTAAAATGTTTCTCATCATTTTATTAGGCATTTCAGCAAATATCGTAAATTAAGAGCTCCACAGTGTAATCATATGTTTTCAAGTTTTGAGGGTGTCGTATTTGCGATGCTTTCTACAAAGAAATGTCAATAGTGAGGATAATGGCTTCTCCTTTTCTTGTGCCTCTGAGAGGCAAGGCTTTCAATTTAAAATATTTTTGGCGGCATTGTGATACCTTCATGCATTTACACACATTTCATAACTCTTAAACTACGATTCTTGGTTTCCAACATCCTTTTTCACAAGTCAGTGTCCCTAATCACTACACATTATTCCTTACCTTATTACATATACACATATTCGTCGACACTTCTTCAATATTTCATCATAATAAACACGTAGCATAATCAAATTCCTCATATAGCATCAGCTTATTGATCATAAACATACCTCCACAGCATAATACACTTCGTCGTCGTAATAATAACATCATAACAGTTCAATCACATCTCAAAATCGTCGCAGCTTCTTTCAATAATTTCAAGACCTTCAATAAAGCCATCTACCGCAAACGTACTTCAAAAATCATGCTCCCTTACCAAATACGACATTCAAAGCTCTCATAGTATAACAATGGTTCCGAAAAAATATGAACATTTCACAAAGTACAGACAAAATACAATTTCGTATGTGTGAAGTTATCCTACTGTGTAATTACGTAAACATCTGTCACTGATGTAGTAAAATAAATGTTTGTCTCTCTCAGTTAAATGATCAGATAGCTGTGTAATTTATGTGTTAGAGAAATATGGTACCGATGTGTAAAGTTGTATAAGCAAATACGATATTAGCTAAGGCTCCTTGTACTAGCCAGACACATGGTAAACCAAGTAAGGATATACCCCACTGAGGATTAATTATACCCTCAGGTGTTACAGATTACAGCAATGGAATGAAATGTATCACGGAAAACCTTTGTATCATTGTAATTCAAAAATCTTTAAACATAAATGTTTTAAGTACAAAACCAGTCACTCAAATATGTGTACTTTAGCGCTACACTGTGAGTCTTGTTTTAAGATAATCTCTGTCATTACTTAACGGTAAAAATGTGCCAAGTGTCCTAATTATCGTCGTCCATAAGCGAAGTTCTGTAGAAGTAAATGTACTTACCTCGTAATAAACAAAAGTGAAATGCTATGCGTATAGATATCTTAGTTATTACGCTTTTGCCGTGATGAATTAAGTACTGTACTGTAACGTGTTGTTGTGCTACAGAAAAGGCTGTCTCACTGTAGCTATACCACCAAGTTCCAACTAAAACATGTTTTCCTTTCCAGAAGAATTCAGAAAAACTGTGCAGAGATAAAACAGATACACCGCAAAAGCAACAATGTAAATTGTGTCACACATTAGTAGCTTCGTGATATAATCGTGTAGCTGTCACATAAACTAACCACTGTGTGATCTGGTATCTCTCAGAAAGCGCTTTAAAGACATAATGTATTTTCAAGTAAACCAAAATGATGCAGTAAAATCTCATTAGCAGTACTGGTATATGTTCTTAGTATGTAAGCCTTATAGTCATTACGTAATCGTGCAACTAACAAGCAAGAATGGATACACACAATAACACTGTGACATATGTTCACTATAACAATGCATTTGTAATTACTTGTCTAAATAAGTTCCCTAGTTTCTTGACTGGATAGTTAACTTTAAAACATAGTTGCATGTTAACAGTTTCTAAGTGTGGCAAAGAGTACTAGTAATGTGAAGTGAAAAATTTTATAGCAACGACTAAGTTAAAAAACAGATTATCTCTCAATAAACGGTTTTACATGTGAAATGTGGTGCAATCTTTTACCCTTTCTAGTGTGCAGAGTTTCAACTTCAAAGCGATTATTATGTTGTATACGTTGGTAAGGAATACTAAAATTTTTCTCTAGGTTAGCGTCTATGTTATTTTTCTCTGCGCCAGCCGGCGCACGTGGCTGCCTGCGGTGCGAGTCATTGTCTGTCTCTTTGTTGGCGCGCGTCGTTATTGGAATTCGGAGACCTAACTTCTACAGATTCACCTTGTCGAGAGGGCCCTGTTTGAATCCCGCCAGTTCTGATGCAATTCAGGTCTGTCGTTACGATTATATCGTCTGTCGTCATGTCGGTAGATTCCATAATTTTTTTCTTGTCGGTCACGTAGGGGAGAATTTCTGCCTGAATCGTAACTGCGCGCTGAACTGTTGCGTCTGAAGTTATTCTGTCTCCCTTGATAATAATTGTTTTGGTTCCCATATTGTCTGTTTCTATGGTTATCTTTGTCATATACATTACTACGGAAGTGCGATCTTTCTCTGTAACTATTATTCCGCCAACAGTTGTCATACGGGTGGTGTCTGTTTTGGTCACGATTTACGTTGTAAGAATAACCTTGTCGTGTCGAGTTATTATTTCTGTCATCGCGGAATCGTGACGGATGTGACCTGTAATTGTTGTGCTCCTGTTTTCGCGTTCCGCGATTGTCAGTGTCAATTTCCAATTCTTGTAACAGTCCCTGAAAAGCTTCAATGTCGACTTTGCAACGTCCTGCCAAAACAATATGTCGTAAATGTTCAGGCAACTTGATTAAGAAAATGCGGATGAGTTCTGAGGGGCTGTATGGGTTTGAAAGGTACTGATTCTTGTGCAACATGTCTTCAAAATATTTCACAAGACTGGAAAATTCAGATTGTTCGAAATGTTTCATCATTATGATGCTATGTTTTACTCTTTCTTGCGTAGCTTGAGACCAGTGTACTGAAAGGAAGGCATGATAAAATTCTCCTTGACTGTGACAATCGTGAATGACCGGTCGCATTCTTACAGCTGGTTGATTCTCTAAGTAGCCACACATAAATTCTAGCCTGTGCTCCAATGACCAGTTGGGAGGAAAACAATGAAAGAACTGATGGAGCCATGCTTGTGGATGGATGTCTTTGCCAGAATTCATAATTGTTTTGAATTTTCGTGTAGTAATTAACAGCTTATAGTCAAAATCATCATTTCGCCGAGTCGCATATCGGTCATTGTTACTTCGTTTCGGCGGTTCCATCTCAAAATTCGGTGTACCTAGTCAATTTCTTTCATAATTTCCGAAGTGCCTTGTGTTATTATTTTGTGGCTGTTCCGTAATTCTATGTCCCTCGTCCCCGTGTTGGAGCGCGAGTGCCCTCTGAAATATGTAATTCTTGTATTACCTGTGTCAACTGACCTTGTAATTCCCAGATTTCTCTTTTGCACTGTGTACTGATTTGATTCTGGTTTTGTTTGAATTTTCTAATTTGTTCATACTCTTCTTGTGTCATTCAGATCATCATCTACCTTTGTAGATAAGTTAGTAAACTGATCCGAAATTTCGGCTACTTTCTCCGATAATGAACTGATTTCCTCAGTGTGTGTTTTTTTGAACCAAGTTTCAGAGTGTTCATTTGTGTTGAAATCGTATCTACTCTGTCGTTTAAGTTTTCCTGAGTTTTTTCAAGTTGAGTAACCGAATCAGTAGGTGCAACTGAGTCAACTTTAGCTTGCAAGGTGTCGTGATTTTCGTGAAAAATAGTTTGCAGTTCTTTTATGGCTGCTTCGTGATTCTGTGATGGATTTCCATGACGCGAGAAAATAGGTTCAAAATGCTCACAAATTTGTGTCTTTACGTCATTACAGACTTTTCGACATTTATGTTCGATTTTAAGTATCTCTGCAGTTAAATCTTCACGTGTTTGTTCAAGCGTTTGTTCTATTGAGTCTAACTTTTGAAGCTGTTTCTGTGTTTGTCTCTGGTGTTGTTCCATTGTATCTAACTTTTGCTGTGTTTGTCTTTGATTTTGTTTCATTTGTTGCATTAATTTCAATAATAATGTATTAGTGTCTGGAATATGTTTCTCTATGCTTTTTGGCAGTGCTTTTTCACCGGCAACATTCACATTTTGACAAGCAGAAAATGTGTCTTGACTCGTTTGAGAAAACGGTGAGGACGCAAAACCTGAATGTACAGTATTTGCAAGATTGTGTCCTGTCATTTCGGAATCCCGAGAAGAGCTGTTTCCGATCGATCGATCAATAATGCTTCCCTGCTCACTATTTGTTTCACTGTCTACCCCATTATTTGCCTCCCGCTCCATTTCCCTAAGCACAATTACCCAATAACTGTCCGCAGCTACTGGTCGGGCGGTAGCGTCCTCGCTTCTCACGCCCGGGTTCACGGGTTCGATTCTCGGCGGAGTTAGGGATTTTCTCTGCTTCGTGATGACTGTGTGTTGTGTGGTGTCCTTAGATTAGTTAGGTTTAAGTAGTTCTAAGTTCTAGGGGACTGATGACCATAGATGTTAGGTCCCATAGTGCACAGAGCCATTTGAACCAAATTACTACTTTCAAATGGCTCTGAGCACTATGGGACTTAACATCTATGGTCATCAGTCCCCTAGAACTTAGAACTACTTAAACCTAACTAACCTAAGGACAGCACACAGCACCCACCCATCACGAGGCAGAGAAAATCCCTGACCCCGCCGGGAATCGAACCCGGGAACCCGGGCGTGGGAAGCGAGAACGCTACCGCACGACCACGAGATGCGGGCTAATTACTACTTTGAATGTCTGTTAATTCATTACACAGTGGTGCTGATAAGCTACGCTCGTCGTCACTATTATTTCTCAGTATACTTTGGAACCCAGTGTTACGTTTTTCACACGCCATTATTGTCACAATATTTCACATGATAACTCAGAAAAGCACAATTAGAAGACCAAAATAAGAAAACACCTTAACATAGCACTGAAAATAATATCTAGTTAGTTGAAAGCGCAGCTGCGAAATACTTGGTCCAAATCTACATGCATGCCACAACTGTTTTACTCTACGACAATGAAAAACTACAACTACAAAGGAAATTCTCTCTATATTTACGCGCTGGAAATAAACAAAAGCTTCACTAATTACACAAACTACAAGAAAAAATCAGAAGATTCCAGTGAGGTATCCTCAGCTAAGGGTCGACAGATGAAACGTCCCATTAGAAAAATTAATGAATTACTGTGCTGATAAACCTCTTACATTATTTGCTTTACAAACAGCTGAGCAAAACTGAACGTACTCAGACATTACTCTCATTACTTATTCTGATCAACACTAACCAGACACACAATATTTCTAGCGCAACGCAATCTGACTTTTAATAATCCCTACAAAAGAATGGCCCTGACTAACAATAACCTATACCTTTCATGAATCACTTACCTCACAAAAATCTACGTTAATCAAACTACTGCAATACAGCGAGCGCCAATACTGACAGCTAAATAAAAGATTCTAACTACTAAAGTCACTAACTACTGATAGGCATAGTTAGCAAATGAAAGATTTTGATAAAGAACAAACAATGTATTTGCCTTAATAGTGTTCAAAAGTAATAATATATATATATATTTCATGACATAAAGTCTTACAAATTTACTGTCTCTGATGGACACCCGTCAAGATCATCCGCTCTCAAAACTCCGCCATCTCACTCCCCACATCCACCACTGCTGGCGGCTCACCTCCAACGGCGCAACGCTACGCGCTGTTAACAGCCAGCTGCCCAACACTACAATAGCAAATATTACAACAATGCTAACCAGCCACAGACTGCACACAGCACACCCAGTGATTTTGATACAGATCGCTACGTGGCTTTACCAATATAAAAACCTAAACAGCCTACTTACAACATTTTCACGCAATTTCAGAAATTAGTACCCAGAATAACCACCTCTGGCCGTAATAACGCCCTTGATACGCCTTGGCATCCAGTCAAATAGAGATAGGATGGCATGTACAGGTACAGCTGCCCATGCTGCTTCAACACGCTACCACAGTTCCTCAAGAGTAGTGACTGGCGTATTGTGACGAGCCACTTGCTCGGCCACCATTGACCAGACGTTTTCAATTGGTGAGAGATTTGGAGAATGTGCTGGCCAGGGCAGCAGTCGAACTTTTTTGTATCCAGAAAGGCCCTTACAGGTCCTGCAAAATGTGGTCGTGCATTATCCTTCTGAAATGTCGGGTTTCGCAGGGATAGAATGAAGTGTAGAGCCACTGGTAGTAACACATCTGAAATGTAACGTCCACTAAGTGCCGTCAATGTGAACGAGAGGTGACCGAGACATGTAACCAATGGCACCCCATACCATCACGCCGGGTGATACGCCAGTACGGTGATGACGAATACACGCTTCCAATGTGCGTTCACCGCAATGTCGCCAAACGCGGATGCGACCATCATGATGCTGTAAACAGAACCTGTATTCATCGGAAAAATTGACATTTTCCCATTCCTGCACCTAGGTTCGTTGTTGAGTACATCAACGCAGGCGCTCCTGTCTGTGATACAGCGTGAAGGGTAACCGCAGGCATGGTCTCCGAGCTGATAGCCGGTGCTGTTGCAAACGTCGTCGAACTGTTTATGCAGATGGTTGTTGTCTTGCAAAAGTCCCCATCTGTTGACTCGGGGATTGAGACATGGCTGCACGATGCGTTACTGCCGTGGGGGTAAGATGCCTGTCATCTCGACTGCTAGTGATACGAGGCCGTTGGTATCCTGCACGGCGTTCCGTATTTCCCTCCTGAACCCACCGATTCCATATTCTGCTAACAGTCATTGGGTCTCGACCAACGCGAGCAGCAATGTCGCGATACGATAAACCGCAATCGCGATAGGCTACAATCCGACCTTTATCAAAGTCGGAAACGTGATGGTACGTATTTCTGCTCCTTACACGAGGCATCACAACAACATTTCACCAGGCAACGCCGGTCAACTGCTGTTTGTGTATGAGAAATCGGATGGAAACTTACCTCATGTCAGCACGTTGTAGGTGGCGCCACTGGCGCCAGCCTTGTGTGAATGCTCTGAAAAGCTAATCATTTGCATATCACAGCATCTTCTTCGTGTCGGTTAAATTTCGCGTCTGTAGCACGTCATCTTCGTGGTGTAGCAATTTTAATGGCCAATAGTGTACAACGACAACGCAGACAGAACGTAAGCAGTAAAGTGGAGAACCACAATAACAACTATATTTGCCTAAGTAGCTGCTGATATTTATCTTCAATACTAATCCATGTGTGAATCTACGTCAAAATATAACTTTGAAAATTATGCAAAATAAAATTATAAATGAAAATATCCAATTATAAATTATGGTGATATCAATCTTCAGAATATCTCATACGTTGTGTGAGACTGGTTGTAAAGGTACGGATGGAGTATGACACTTGACCGCAAGAGGAATACAGTGTCTGTGTTCTACGAAGACTGGAAAGTCTGCAGTTTACTTCCGTGTATTTACGGAGTTTTCACTGCAAGTTTAATTTAACTTTCATAATTTTTTTCCTACAGCGTATGCATGGTTTAACGTTTAATTTATTTGCCGTATCTGAATTGATTTTGTGACGTCAGTGCCTTAGGAATTCGGCGGTAGCTTCTTTTGTTAGGGTCCCGAATGCTGTCAGAGATGTTTACCTGTTCACCGGAGATACACCTACGCCTGACTGGAGGTAGCTCCTGTTACAGGATGCGGTGCGAAACTTGCTGGCCGACACTGCCGTATTGATCTCAAATGGCTGGAAAATGGCTGCACCTCGTCTGTACCTCCGCGTCCAAATTTTGCTAAATCCCCAATTAATACCGCGAGTAATACACTGTGAACGATATTTTCCTGTACTTTAAGCGTTTGGATAAGCCAGTAAACTTTCAGGTTTGATTTGGATGAGGTAGGCCTACAGTGCGAAGAGCACAACAGTTTATGGCAACAACGCCGCCCGCACAGTTATGTGTCTTTAACTGTCAGGGAGCTCATTTCTTGAGACTTTTTTTCGCTCCAAACTGTGTACTATATCCCACAAATAATTAAATAGTTGTCAAATGTTCTTCTAAGACACAAGTTCCTACAAAAGTCCCAGATTCCGATAATCTATTAGTTGATTTGATACAGCCCACAAAAGTCACTTCCTACTCCGACGAATAAAATAACTCTTACGACAGTTCATTCACTCCTTCTCCCCATAAGATATTAGTCAGTGACCACGTTGCTACCCAAAATTCTTGAAGCTCATCGTATCATCCATCCACCACTACACAATTCTTGATGCCTACTGCTCTTCTCTTCTCTGTTGAGAGTCTTCAACAGTATATCAGTTCCAATTAGTTCCACTCCTTCAGTCTTCCAAAATCGTGGCCTTCTTCCTGGATACACATTCACAGTGTTTAAATAATTATTTTCAAAAATGGTTCAAAAGGCTCTGAGCACTATGGGACTCAGCATCTTAGGTCGTAAGTCCCCTAGAACTTAGAACTACTTAAACCTAACCAACCTAAGGACATCACACACACCCATGCCCGAAGCAGGATTCGAACCTGCGACCGTAGCAGTCCCGCGGTTCCGGACTGCAGCGCCAGAACCGCTAGACCAATTATTTTCCTATCGTTACGTACTCCAAGACAGCTTCACACTCTAACTCCTTCTATTTACAGTACTTCTTACTACAACCCTCTCCGCATAACTGTACAGCAGAATTTTTTTCATTTCGCACCATTACATTAATCGTTCTTCCGCTAATAAACCTCCATCGCACCCTCTTCACCATTACTATTCCTCACTATCATCTGTCCACGTCGGCGTGGACATTACTTTTCGCCCAATGGGTGTGGTTTTTCAGTATAAATATAGTAAATTTTACCTTGTATACATTCAGTATTTTAAAGTAACTCAAAAGTGCAGTAAAAGAAATACATTTCCAATACTCATTACACCTATACAGTCATATATTGTATATGTATTAACAGAATCAATAATAAAACGAGAAATAACTGAAAACTGAAAGGAAAGGAAGTCAACAAAACATAAGGAACTGCAGGACCAACACACAGCAGTTACATAGGATAAAAGTCTTACTCACATCTTCCTCCAAACTGTCACAAATTCTGAAAACGTCCATAAACACTTCTGACTGTTATACACATTAATCACGTTCTTGTTACACAGCTGATGACTTAAAATAATCTAAATTAGTCTCCGCTCATTCTGAATTCATGCTGCCTCTATCACTTCACTGACGCCGGCCGTTGTGACCGAGCGGTTCTAGGCCCTTCAGTCCGGAACCGCGCTGCTGCTACGGTCGCAGGTTCGAATCCTGCCTCGGGCATGGATGTGTGTGTTGTCCTTAGGTTAGTTAGGTTTAAGGAGTTCTAAGTCTAGGGAACTGATGACCTCCGATGTTAAGTCCTATAGTGCTTAGACCCATATGAACTGTTTGAACTTCACAGACAGTTCTCACATTTGTAAACAAATTGTGTCGTTACCTCACTTCTGCTGTCCCCCAAGCACTTTGCTTCCAGGCCCTGTAATTCAACTGAAATTCAACGCTGCATCAGACAGTTCATTGCAAAAGACAAACCACTCCTTCAGACATCAACACTGTTGTCCAGAACGCTCAACAAACAGCAGTGAGGCTCGCCAAGTCGACAGCGATTAACTGCGGCTTCGGCTCCAAACTTTCTGGACACACTTATCTTGTATTTAAATGTTGCTACAGCGAATCATCACACGTACATATTGAGTAGAAACAAATTAAATAGTCCTGTAAGTTCTGGCTCCCCAACATTTTCCCATAATAAATCCTCTTTTAGAAGCTACCTAGGCTACTTAATTGACCTCTTCCAAATACTGGTTTCACGTGTTAATCTGGTGGATTCTTAATCAGTTATTTCGGTACATACATTGGGATTTTGTCTTGGCAGTGGGTATTTTCCACTCTCCCTTCTTCCTCTTCGAGCCTGAGTGGCCATAGAATGTTTGTACTTGTTCGTAATACTCGTTTCCCATAAAAAAAACACCTTCAGCTTGTATAGACAGATTGTCTCAGACAGCTGTATTTCTATGATGTCTTGCCTCCTCTGATGTGTGTACTTGCTGATTAAATTTCCTGTATTTGCTAATCCCTTCATTTTCGCAATCCCTGCTTCGCTCTGCCTATACTACTTTTCCTCCTCTGCGTCTCCTTCCTTCCCTTCTCTCTCTTCGTCTTCTTTTTCATTTCTTCCTCTTCGTTCTCTCTGCTCTGTTCTTTACTGATGTCTTCTACTAAAGCAAGAATCTGGTTCGCTTCCTTATTCTGCTCCTTCCAGTTTATATATACTTACACGGTCTTCTTCTATGCTTACATCTACCACAACCATCCACTCTTTATACTAACATTTCCGATTTTAAAACAACAAAACCATCAGCAACATTACTATCTCCTCACATGATCTGTCCTTCTCCGGCCGACGTTCTGGTTCAGCGAATTGTTGTTCCTTCTGATGCTTACAGGTTTCTCCATTTCTGTCCTCCTCTCATCCCTCCTGAATTTCTGATTCTAATGATTTACTAAAGTGTTCTCCTCTTTCTCTTCTTCTTAATTCATTGCCATTATACACTCTAGTCTCAGAAGACACAGATATTACGATTTAGTTCCTATCTTTTTCGTCATCTCGTCTGCACTTATTATTACACTTCCACAGCTGCGACCATGTTTCACGATTTCCCTGTTCATTTTCTTTCGTGTAGTTTCTTCTTTTCTTTTTCTTCTTCAGTTGTAGTTTTTCTTTGTCTTCTTCTTCTTCTTCTTCTTCACTAAAATTATCTTCTTCCTGCGACATTTCTGCTTCTCCCCTGTTCTTCGTACTTGATGTTTTACAAACTGCAGATATTTAACGATTCATCTATAAGAGTAATACAAGGATTTTCACAAGGGTCAGTTTACATGCAGTTTGTCTCCAGCTCCATACTGCACTCATTACTTCAACCCCGTCAACGAATCTACTGAGTTCCAAACAGTTCACTTCCCACGCTCCTTCGCTGTGCATCGCGTCGCTCCCTCCTATGTCACTGTCAAACTCTTCGCAGTTGGTCTCCTTTACTGACTTCCCATAGATGATCCTTTAAAAATTACCAAACGATCTTTACAGTTGTATCTGAACTTTTTCTACTGTTGTTGGTTTCGTGCTGACTCTTCATTATCACGTCGCATTCCCAGCATGTTTAGAGTTCCTGGTCTCGATTGTCGATCCTTGTATGTGCAGACCTCCGCACATACTCGCCTTTGTTTTTCGTGTTGTCTTACTGGTAATTTCTTGTCCCGTCGTTGTTCTCTTCCGGTCTCCTGTTATGCTTCCTGGTCTTCTATTATCACCGTTTATGTTTTCTGTGTGCCCATTGTTTCCCATAGCTTGGTGAGAAATTGCGCTTGCCATTTGTATGTTGTTTTGGTTCTCAATTATTATTGAAGTTGGCTTCCACTCATTCCACCCTTCTCATAAAACTGTCCATATTATTCAATGGCCCCGTCGTACTAATCTTTGCACTGCTTGTAGCAGTTTTCTCCACAGTTCTGAAACCTTCATCATTTGAAAACGTACCGGTGTGCTGAACTTTTTAATCGTCTTCAGACCACAAGCTGAAACACTACTTGTCCTGTACCCTCCCTCTTACTACATTAATCTGAATTTTCTGAGAGCGAACTGCTTGAATCTTTGATACTGATTTTGGACTTCTTATTCCTATTGTCGGCTACATTCTTTCATCAAGCTGCATGCTGCTTTCATTTTCTTTTACTTCGTGTCGTTGTGTTCCTTTGCATTCCTTGCAAGACTTCCAAAGTGTTTACAGATCCTCGTCTCTTAAATTCCTGATTACTACACTTTGCTACTTCACGGTGCAGTTCAAAGTTTTCATGCTGCACATCCCACTTGGCGGTACTTCTAAAACCTCCTCGTAATTGTGTAATCAGTTTGTTTCTATCTTGTTCTATCAGCGTATTCGTTTCTCATTTTCTACGACCTTCTTCACACTAGTGTCTACTGGCTTTATTTGCCCAGAGACTTTTATTTCAAAATGGTTCAAATGGCTCTGAGCACTATGGGACTTAACATCTTAGGTTATCAGTCCCCTAGACCTTAGAACTAGTTAAACCTAACTAACCTAAGGACATCACACACATCCATGCCCGAGGCAGGATTCGAACCTGCGACCGTAGCAGTCGCGCGGTTCCGCGAGACCACCGCGGCCGGCAGACTTTTATTTCCATCTAGACTGAAACATTAGTTTTCCCTCGGATTCTAGCCTTAGATTTTTTGATTCCTTCTTCATTCTTACTTACACTTCAGGAATGGTTCTTTCTGATTTACTTTGACTCTTTACTACTTTATCCTCGTGTCCTCTTTGTTTTGCATCCAATTTCCTGTGCTCTGCCACCATTGCATTTTTCAGCTCAATCTCTCGCACTTGCTATGACCCATTTCCATTTTAGCTTTCATTTCCGTTACCACTCCTTCCAAACGGTTTTATATTCAAATACATTGACATTTATTATGCAGGTAATACAATATGAAATAACACAACAAAGGAGAACAAAGACACTCGAAAAACAGATAAGATAAAGAACACTGCCGGACCGACACACAGTAAACACATTGGACGAAGGTTCCGTCACATAAGGTGTGGTGTCACCGCCAGACACCACACTTCCTAGGTGGTAGCCTTTAAATCGGCCGCGGTCCGGTAGTATACGTCGGATTCCATCTCGCCGCCTACGGAATTCAAGGTAATGAGCGGCAGCCTTTTCTCCTTTCTTGTTTCGGAGTGGCCACGTACCGTGCGATAGTGAAATTAGCAACTCTGTCCTACGATGAAATTTTGTCTGCATTAGATGCTTATTTCAAAGAATCAGTCAATGTAGTTACGAAAAGGTATACCTTCTTTCGTACAAAACGTACGGCCGGTCAGACTAATAGGGAGTGGGTTGCAACTTTGCAAGGCCTTACTAGGGATTGTGCTTTTGAGTGTGAATGTGGCCTCCCTTATTCAGATACTATGGTACGTTTCTGATGTTCGTATAAGAGTACAGATTTTGAAACTAGTCAGTCCCTCCCTTCAACAAGTGATAGACATATTGGATCGGCAGGACACACTTGACTTTGCTCAGGAATCATTTGAAACTTCACCGGCGGTGTGACGTTAACCGGTCCGCCCGGCGCGCTGCACGGAACAGTAAACAGCCCTCGCGTCCGTGCGCGCAGCTGCCGCGCAAGCAAGCAAATGCAGTGCTAAAATCATGCCCGCGGTGTCCTACTAGACATTAGCGTGAGAATTGCCCGTCACGCCAAGCTATTTGCTTTTTCTGTAATAAAAAAGGACATGTTCAAAGTGTTTGCCAGACAAAGCTCAGATCAGACACTCACAACCATTCCAGGCCCTTTGCTTCCCGCCGGAATCGGAGTCGAACCAAGAATACTCAGGCTCGTGAACCTTTGCCAATGGAAATTCATGTAGTTCATTCCACTCCGCCCAGTGCCACTTTCTCTAACAGTGACTATGTTCGTCCCACAAATAGTGTGCGTCGACATCGCCGGAAATCCCGTCAAGTAGCAAGTGATTCTGTACCAGTGTCAGTTCACGTTGCACGAGACAATCGCTCTTGTCGTCAACAGGACAATAAACTTTATGTGGACTTGGACATTCATGGCAAAGTGATTCCATTCCAGCTCGATACCGGAGCTGCAGTTTCATTGATCAATCACGACACGTACAAACAGCTGGGCACACCCCCGTTGCATGTCGCAAATTTTAAGTTAAGCAGTTATTCAGGACAAGCTCTCCCTGTGTTAGGACAATGCAGCCTTCTTGCAACATACAAGGGACAAACAAAACTTGTGTCATTTTACGTCCTTCGTTCTTCTTCTGCAGTGAACTTGTTTGGTTTGGATTTATTTCAGTTGTTTAACTTGTCTATAGTCAATCAGGTCCTATCAGTGAACCAGACTGTGCCTTCAGACAGTGTTTCTCGTCTATGTGAAGAATTTGCAGACATTTTTGCACCGGGCCTTGGTTGCGCTAAGAACTATAAAGCACATTTGGAACTGAAAGTCAATGCGCAACCGAAATATTTCCGAGCGCGCAATGTTCCCCACGCGTAGCGTGATGAGGTTGCAAACACATTACACGATTTGGAATCACAAGGTGTGATCGAACGTGTGCAGGCTTCTCTCTGGGCATCACCCTTAGTAATTTTACCAAAACCTTCCAGAAAACTGAGACTTTGTGTGGACTTCAAGGCAACAGTGAATCCACAACTAGTGATTGCAACTTTTCCTTTACCCCGCACTGAAGATCTTTTTGACAAACTGTGCCCGGGTAAATACTTTTCGAAGTTGGACCTAGCAGATGCGTACTTGCAAATACCGGTGGACGAAGAATCCCAGTGCGTTTTGGTGGTTAACACGCATCTTGGTTCGTATCGATTCAAAAGACTGCCATTTGGGTGTGCATCCGCCCCTGCATTGTTTCAGCAATATCTGCAAACTGTTTGTGCTTCGGTCCCTACTGCAGCAAACTATCTGGACGATATTGTGATCTCCGGAAAGACGGAAGAATAACATTTAGCCGATCTCCGAACATTATTTTAGGTCTAGCGACAAAATGGTCTTCGCTTGCGGAAGGACAAATGTGTGTTTTTTGCTCGTGACTTACCCTATCTGGGACATGTAATCAATGCCCGAGGCATACATCCCAGTCTCAAGCACCTCCGTGCCATACAAGACTTGCCTTCGCCGCAGAATTTGAAGCAGCTACAGAGTGTGCTGGGAAAAATCACTTATTATCATCGCTATGTGCCCCACGCCTCTTCCATTTCAGCTCCGCTTCATCGCTTACGCCGTAAAGGTGTTCCGTTCGTCTGGACGACGGAATGCGAACGCGCCTTTCGCCAGTTGAAATCGGTGTTGCTTTTCAATACTTGCCTTACGCCATTCGATCCCCAGAAACCCCTTTTGTTGATGGTGGATGCCTCAGATTTCGGGATCGGTGCCGTGCTTGCGCACAAAGATGGTTCGCACGATCGCTCTATTGCCTTTGTGTCTAAATTGCTCTCGTCTGCGCAACGAAATTATTCACAGATCGAGAAAGAAAGAAGCTTTGGCTATCGTCTTTGGTGTTACTAAGTTTCATGATTTCTTGTATGGTCGTCACTTTACCATCATCACAGACCACTAACCTTTAACATCGCTTTTTCATCCGAACAAGCCTGTACCTCCACGTACAGCGCAGAAATTCATTCGCTGGTCAATTTTCCTCTCGCAGTACCGCTACGATATCTTATATCGGTCCACTGCTAAGCACGGAAACGCCGATGCGTTGCCCCGTTTGCCTGTTGCTGAGGATACAGCATAAGATTCTTCCGAACTTGCTTGCATGTTCATTGATGCGGAAACCGATGACGTGGTCGAATCGTTTCCGATTGATTTTCGTCGTGTAGCTATAGCCACAGCTGCTGACCCTGTCCTTGCTACCGTTTTGCGTTTTGTTGCCACGCAATGGCCCTTGTCAAAGTCACGGATCGCGGATCCGTTGGTTCGCCGATTTTTTGCTCACAAGGAGAGACTTTTTGTATGACGTGGTGTTTTCCTGTTGCGTTCTGATAATGATCAGTCCAGGGTCGTGGTCCCACGTTCGTTACAGTCTTCTGTCTTA
Organism: Schistocerca serialis cubense; assembly: GCF_023864345.2. Classification (NCBI taxonomy): domain Eukaryota; kingdom Metazoa; phylum Arthropoda; class Insecta; order Orthoptera; family Acrididae; genus Schistocerca; species Schistocerca serialis. The sequence goes on along the minus strand of NC_064643.1, from coordinate 734,517,070 downwards.
CAGCTTCTCCACCAAGGACATTGGGGTATCGTGAGAACGAAACAACTTCCTCGTCAGCACTGCACTTGTTTCGGAATCGATGCTGCGATTACGAATATGTGCTCTTCTTGCATGGCGTGTGCCGAACAACAATCCGCACCACCGCGGAAATTCTTTGCATGGCCAAAAGCCACTTCCCCTTGGCAACGCTTACACATCGATTTTGCTGGTCCATTCTGGAATGCTCTATGGTTGGTTGTGGTAGATTAATTCAGTAATTTTCCTTTTGTTGTCAGGATGTCTTCCACGACGTCATCTGCCACCATTCAAGCGTTATCTGCTATCTTTTGCATTGAAGGTCTACCACAGACTATTGTTTCCGAAAATGGCCCACAATTCATGTCTGCAGAGTCCGCCCCAGTAGCTGAGTGGTCAGCGTGACGGATTGCCGTCCTCTGGGCCCGGGTTCGATTCCCGGCTGGGTCGGAGATTTTCTCCGCTCAGGGACTGGGTGTTGTGTTGTGTCCATCATCATTTCATCCCCATCCGGCGTGCAGGTCGCCCAATGTGGCGCCGAATGTAATAAGACCTGCGATATGGCGGCCGGACCTGCCCCGCGAGGGGCCTCCCGGCCAATGACGCCAAACGCTCACTTCCATTTCCATTTTCCATGTCTGCAGAAATTCAGTCATTCTGTAAGGCCAATGGTATTCAACATCTGACGTCCGCGTCGTTTTCGCCACACTCAAACGGTGCCGCTGAACGATTGGTCAGGACTTTCAAGTCACGGATGTTGAAGTTAAAAGAGTCGCATTCTCGGGAGGCCACGTTATTGCTCTTTTTGTCCTCGTATCGCTCTCAGCCCCGAGATGGTCGCTCGCCGGCTGAGTTGCTCCACGGTCGTCCTCATCGAACCTTGATGTCTTTGCTTCATCCGCCGCATCAGGTTCCTGTGCAGCGGCAGACGCCTGCTTTTGCCCCAGGCGACGTTGTACACTATCGCAAATATCGAGGTTCACGGCGTTGACTCGCAGGGCGCATTCCTCGCTGCCTCGGCCGCGCTATGTATCTGGTTTTGGGGGCCTCTGGTGAGGTGCGTCGGCATCTCAATCAGCTGCGCCTCTGTCGTCACACGGGTTCTGCCGCCCCCGTCTGCTTTCAGCGACGGTGCCGTCCGGTCAGCGCCCTGGGGACCCATCTACTGGCTCGCCTCATCCCCAGGTGTTACCGAAGCTGCCTTCCATTTTGCCCCATGGCGACGCGCCGCCGCCGCCGCCGCCTGTTCTCCCGCCGGCGCCGCCCGCAGTGGACGCGTCGCTGCAACAGACGGGCGCCTCCCTGGGTCACGCGTCGCCGATCGCTTCCCGTGACCAGCTGTCCTCCGACATGGAACTCTTGCCCGCTCCGGACCACATGGCGTCTTCGCCCGTCGGGTGCCCCGCCCCGATGGAGGTCGACCCTTCGGCCCCTCCTGTTTCTCTACGGTCGCATACGCCGCATGTTGGCGTGCACCCTGGAGTAGGTTTTCAGGCGTTTCCTAGCTCCCCTCGGACCGAATGGCCGGGTGCGGGTGGCACAGCCTCGCCTGTTGTTAGGATCCCCACCTCGTCGCATACGTCAACATGGGGTCCTCCCCACGGCGGGCGGAAGCCTTGTCACACAACCGTACGCCGATTTGCGGGGGAGGAATGTGGTGTCACCGCCAGACACCACACTTGCTAGGTGGTAGCCTTTAAATCGGCCTCGGTCCGGTAGTATACGTCGGACCCGTGTCGCCACTATCAGTGATTGCAGACCGAGCGCCGCCACACGGCAGGTCTAGAGAGACTACCTAGCACTCGTCCCAGTTGTACAGCCGACTTTGCTATCGATGGTTCACTGACAATACGCTCTCATTTGCCGAGACGATAGTTAGCATAGCCTTCAGCTACGTCATTTGCTACGACCTAGCAAGGCGCCATTATCATTTGCTATTGATCTTGTAATTCATGTATCCTCAAGAGCGATGTTCACCAATTATGGATTAAAGTTAAGTATTACACCATCTGCGTCCGTTTTTCTAAGTTCTTATTTCCTTGTCATTTTCCAGACCTCACGCCAGCCTGCGTGAGTTAAAACGCGTGCATTTCGGCCTCCTCTAGCAACACGGTGTTGGCTCTTCTGCCAACATAACATAAGGTATAGTTCCAGATATGAATCGGGTGTGTTATATTTTCCACTGAGTCGCCGGCAACCATGTAATGAAACAATAAAGAGTGTCTCAGTTTTTTATACACAATATATTACATTTGTTTATATTTCATCAGATGTCAGTCGCTGGGCTAACGGTCGATTCTCTACAGGTCTTCGCGTACTTCGCTGCAATCTTGACGTCTCTACATGCAAGAGCAGCATATAGTAACAGCCTCACGGAGGGTCCAACACTATCCAGGACGTCGTTTCCATACACTGTGAACATTAATACAGTTTCCCTAGTAATAAGTAAACCTGCATCTACGTCCGAGTATATCTCTTCTTTAACAACGACATTCTATTTCCTAGCAGTTCTTCAGTGCAAAAACAGAGATGTTCATATATTCTGTACGGTCAGATCTTGTTCACCAGGGGACTACAAAGAATCGTATGGAACTTATGTTGGGCGTCTAGATACACAGCATCAATCTGGGCACAAGTTGCTTACTGGGCCTCGTCTACATTAATGGCTAGCTGCGTTTCTGACGGCCGATTTTTCCGGAATCCATCTTAATTGCTACAGAGGAGATATTCTGCCACCAGAGAACTCATAATACGTTAGTAGAAAAAGTATTTCAAAACTATACTATTGCTTGATGTCACCGATGTAGGCTTACTGTAGCTTACCATGTTGGACGCCTATTCATGAAAGCGAGTATATCCCGCCAATTTGTGGGAAGCTTCATTTCAACAGCCCCCACGATAGACAGCTACTAGAACCCGACAGATTACTTTTACATAACATATACAGAAACGTATAGATATTCCTTCAGGTTCAGTTTTCTGTCCTGTGGCTACTTATTTTAATATTTATCATTGTGACGTTGGTATGATAACTGACAGGAAGAACTGCATTATAACCTTCTTCAATGAAGTGATTGTGGAAAGTGAAATTTCGATTTTCGGCCTTCTTTCTGGAGTTCTCTGTTTCAGTTACACTACGATCAGCTACCGGCTGGATAGCAGGCTGTGCTTAGTGCATTGACGTAATCCAAGTTCTTCTTTGCATTTCCTGTCAGATCTGTATGCAGAACGTTACATTTTAATGCGTCGGAAAGTTACGAATGGCCCTACTCATTTTGACTTCTCTCAGTTCTTGTTTGTCAACCAGAACTTTGCTACCTTTAAATCTATGGTCAAAATCTTTACTTTCCAACCTCATTCTTGTTCCAGGGCAAAAACTTTGCTTTCTGATCTTCAGTGTTCTCGCAGTCTAACGGTTTCGAATGCTGAAATTCAACATAGTTACAAAATAATGTAATTCATTTCCAAACTCAACTTCCCTCTGTCTGCGGAGAATTTCATTCCAACGTCATGATGTACAATTATATATGCCGGCCGGGGTGGCCGGGTGGTTCTAGGCGCTACAGTCTTGAACCGCGCGACCGATACGGTCGCTGGTTCGAATCCTGCCTCGGGCATGGATGTGTGTGATGTCCTTTGGTTAGTTAGGTTTAAGTAGTTCTAAGTTCTAGGGGACTGATGACATTAGCAGTTAAGTCCCATAGTGCTCAGAGCCATTTGAACTAATTTTTACAATTATATTTAGATTGTTGAAACTTAGACACATGCTCTCGATAAGACAGTTAGTGTAGCATTAGAATTACATTTACATTCTTGAAACTTAGACACGTACTCTTAATGGGACAGTTAGTGTAGCATTAACTAATAGCCGTTTTAACTGGGTGCATTAAACGAGACGATAATTATATGTAGTGTACCATAGACATCAGCGAAAACTGACACGTTTGGAAATACATGATAGTAGAAACAAAGACTATACAGCAAACGTAGGTGTACAAACTTGGCGTTAGTGAGATGATAGCGAAATTGTTGCTATGGGCCACTGCTAACTTCAGTATGAAGTACTTTCCTCGTTTGTACAAATTTATTTGAAATGCAAACTGTATGGGGCACGTGATACATTTTGCTGCTGATGCAATTCATCTACAGCGCCAGTATAGTCGAAGATGCACCCTACCCCTCCCACTTTACCCCATTTTTCATCCTGTTGTATCTGTATACTTTATTACAGATACAACATGACTCGTGCATATGATGTTAGTTACACATATTTGACGATGTTGGTGCTGATTTTGTATTTCACATTTGACTGTGCCACTACGGCTGCAGTACATTAGGACTTTGTTTTTATAAAACAGATCTGATGATGGTCATTAAAGACCAAAACCGGTAATCTGTTAACAAAAAGTTTGCGACCGTATATGTAAATTAAAGGAAACTTATACTTTACTACATAATTATTACATCTTTCTGCTTCACAACTACCGTCGATACTTAGCTCACCTGTCATTCCATCGAACGATATCGCATTGATTTCATTATTATTTCAATTTTCAGAGTTCCGTCTCGTCGTATGCTCGTTTCACTTTTTTTTTTACCAAATTTCAATTTGTTCATCACTATCGGGCTTCGATCAGAAACCTTATCTGCTTCTGAACATCGCTAGCTACACCCTACCTTCTAATACTACAATCGAGTCAAAACATACTGCGAACTGCAGGTACATTTTTACCCTGTCATAAAATCTACGTAAAACACCGAGGTAACACTTAAAATTACACATAAAATATGCCCAGTAACGCCATTCCTTCTTCCCTTATTCAAACATAAACATATCGAACTGGGACATAAAATTTAATTTCTTCCACAGTAATAAAACAGTATCGTCAGATGAGGAACGTGGGAAAATAAGAACAATAACTCAAAATAGAGTCTGATAAATGAGACATATGACAGAGCCATGAATCCATGTACAGTCGTGCTCAAAAGTATCCGAACGACGTGAATTGCATTTCGCCTGATTCGCATACAACCGACATAACGCAGCTGTCTAGCAGGTCCTCTAGTCGCTCCTTGGTACAGTCGATTGACTATTGAAAATGGTTCCAACAAGTCACCACTAGAAAACACTCCTCTGTATCGCACCAACTCAAGGTGTAAAGTAATACCACGATACAACAAATATCAGGGAACACCTTATCACAGATAAGACTGTCCTTAAGGCTTGTAAGCTCACAGTTATTACTATTAATGACATACCTGAAACTTTAGCACTCTCATTATTACGTCAAATAGGTAATGCATGTAGTAAGTTCGTCGTATTCATGATTTACTCTTGGAAGTAACAAACCGTACTTATTATTTAACACAAACTGACATTAAAAATTTAAGTTATTCACCACCAGCTAGTTGAGAATATGTATGTACTTCAAATGACACGAGGAACCGTCTCGTTCTGCAAATGGATTCAAACCCAGGTCATGCAGACTAAGCAAAGATTTCGTCACTGACGGAAACCAACAGTCATTGCTGATTAGGCATACAGAGAGTGATATACCTCGATTGTAGACAGTATCAGTTAACAAATACACTCCTGGAAATTGAAATAAGAACACCGTGAATTCATTGTCCCAGGAAGGGGAAACTTTATTGACACATTCCTGGGGTCAGATACATCACATGATCACACTGACAGAACCACAGGCACATAGACACAGGCAACAGAGCATGCACAATGTCGGCACTAGTACAGTGTATATCCACCTTTCGCAGCAATGCAGGCTGCTATTCTCCCATGGAGACGATCGTAGAGATGCTGGATGTAGTCCTGTGGAACGGCTTGCCATGCCATTTCCACCTGGCGCCTCAGTTGGACCTAAGTTCATGCTGGACGTGCAGACCGCGTGAGACGACGCTTCATCCAGTCCCAAACATGCTCAATGGGGGACAGATCCGGAGATCTTGCTGGCCAGGGTAGTTGACTTACACCTTCTAGAGCACGTTGGGTGGCACGGGATACACGCGGACGTGCATTGTCCTGTTGGAACAGCAAGTTCCCTTGCCGGTCTAGGAATGGTAGAACGATGGGTTCGATGACGGTTTGAATGTACCGTGCACTATTCAGTGTCCCCTCGACGATCACCAGTGGTGTACGGCCAGTGTAGGAGATCGCTCCCCACACCATGATGCCGGGTGTTGGCCCTGTGTGCCTCGGTCGTATGCAGTCCTGATTGTGGCGCTCACCTGCACGGCGCCAAACACGCATACGACCATCATTGGCACCAAGGCAGAAGCGACTCTCATCGCTGAAGACGACACGTCTCCATTCGTCCCTCCATTCACGCCTGTCGCGACACCACTGGAGGCGGGCTGCACGATGTTGGGGCGTGAGCGGAAGACGGCCTAACGGTGTGCGGGACCGTAGCCCAGCTTCATGGAGACGGTTGCGAATGGTCCTCGCCGATACCCCAGGAGCAACAGTGTCCCTAATTTGCTGGGAAGTGGCGGTGCGGTCCCCTACGGCACTGCGTAGGATCCTACGGTCTTGGCGTGCATCCGTGCGTCGCTGCGGTCCGGTCCCAGGTCGACGGGCACGTGCCCCTTCCGCCGACCACTGGCGACAACATCGATGTACTGTGGAGACCTCACGCCCCACGTGTTGAGCAATTCGGCGGTACGTCCACCCGGCCTCCCGCATGCCCACTATACGCCCTCGCTCAAAGTCCGTCAACTGCACATACGGTTCACGTCCACGCTGTCGCGGCATGCTATCAGTGTTAAAGACTGCGATGGAGCTCCGTATGCCACGGCAAACTGGCTGACACTGACGGCGGCGGTGCACAAATGCTGCGCAGCTAGCGCCATTCGACGGCCAACACCGCGGTTCCTGGTGTGTCCGCTGTGCCGTGCGTGTGATCATTGCTTGTACAGCCCTCTCGCAGTGTCCGGAGCAAGTATGGTGGGTCTGACACACCGGTGTCAATGTGTTCTTTTTTCCATTTCCAGGAGTGTACAAACTTTAAATTACACCAACGCAGGCATTTTTAACGGACGTGAATTCCTACCCAGCATCTACTGTCCCTGTTAACGAACTACGAGAAATGTTAAATATTGCTTCTTCACAAGTAACTTACTTGAAATGCCGTGAGGTATAGCTTGGTGCAGGACAGGGATTCGAACCCATAACCTAATAGGATTGATTTGGAAGCACAATCATCTGTGACATATCGGATTTTCTCGGCAGTAGCTAGATGTTTTAACTGAAATGACGAGACGAAACAGGACTCCAACCTGGCACCTATCGCTGTAATATTCTAGAGAAAACGAAAGTTAAATATGGGTTTGTTGCAACAGCAGCGACATGTGAGCAAGTTTGAACTAGAAATAATATGACGAAGTGTTCAGTGCTGACTGGGAATAGAGCCCCACACATATCGTTGTTCACTACACACAAAAAGACGTCAGCTACCGAATTTTTCTCCACCAGCAGCTCGGAATAACATCTTGAACTTACAGTGATCTCGCAAATAGGTCTGTGTCTCACTGGGAGTCAAAAACGTGAAATATCGATAGTGTTGACAATGAATGAAAATACATTGAACATCAAAATTATTATCCACCAGCAGGTAGGTGTTCTCATGCTAGAGCTTGGTAATACATAATGAAATCAGTAGTACCGGACCAGGATTCGATCCCATTCAGGCGCAACATGTGGAGATGTTGAGGAATCTGCGGTTTTGAACAAATAACAAATTGCAGCCGAGCTCTATTGTCACGAAGGGATTAAATTCCGCGTTAAGAGCGGTCTCAATTGCATTCCTAGTTCAGAACCAATTTTATCGACATACAGAAGCTCAAATGAAAAATGGAATAAGTGTCCTGTGACCCTAGATAACGTTTGTTTCGTCATTGGTAATAAATAACTAGTATAAGAAAGGTTACTGGTGATAGAGTTTCTACATGTCGCCACTCCAGACTTTGTTGTGGTTCAAACTAACGTCTACTTGGTAGAGAAGGAATATCATTTTCAATGCGAATATCAGACGACAGTGCCATTATATCTTCTTCACTTGGTGTAGACAGAAGACAAAGGAATCTGTCTCTTCCTATATAAAGTCGTTGACAAGAGTTGGAATCGAACCCAGACCGTAGGTATATGAACCTATCATCAGTCCAACAGACCACCAAATCCTCTTCTCTGTGGCTCATTAAGATGTCGCGAGTTCGAATATATTCACTTCTACGTTTTTTAAAACGTGCCAAAACACGTCAGAAAAGTATTTTCTACATTAGCAGTCGTGTGGTAGTGGCATTTTATTCTTCTTCAAACCTTGTTTGACAGCTTTAACTCATAACATGTTTTCTACATGATGTAATCAACAAACTGCATGTGCATTGTCAGACTGTTGTAGATAACATCAGAGAATTCGCATATATCCTTGATTATTAATATCTCTCTAATGTTTTACTATTGTTTTAACAACACTAAAGGAAAATAAGCGCGTGACTGCGTGTGAGATCGCTCTCTAAGTTTTCATCCATTTTTAGGTTTCAGATATATATTTTAACTGTTTTTGTGATAATATTTACTATATAACTGATTTATTAGTGGTTTCTTCATTCACCTCTGGATTTCTTGTGTTGTGGGGTGATATTTGTGAGTGTTTCGTATCGAGCAACTTAACCTCTTACCCGTGTTTACATTCCGCGCTGACCAGTTGCAGCTGTAGCGGCGCATCGAAAGCTAAGTACTAATTAATTGTTTGTGTATAGTAGTTTATTTAGGAACTTTAGTAGTCTTCAACCGGTGTTCTTGGTGTTTTCCGGTGAAATAACTTCAGAAGAAATTTTTGCGAACTGCTTTCAGTTTCGTTACTGTCATTAGACGTTTGATTTTCTTTCTGTGTTAGTATTTTGTTATATTCTCATTTGTTGTTGATTAATACTGTCAATAATAGTAGTTACGTCCCTTGTAGAGCAAGTTTGTGATTATTGTAGTCAGTTTTTATCATCTTCTTATTGTAGTAGCGGAACTTAGATAAAGTTGTTTTCTTGTTTCAATAATTGTAAAATTTTACCATGAGTGAGAAGTGTGGGTTTTGCCGTAGGTTCGTGAGTAGTGGATTGCGGTGTGAGACTTGTTCGAAGTATTTTCACTGGGGGGAATGCAGTGGGGAAGCCAGTGGGCATTCTGGTGAGATCCTCTCCTGGAACTGCAGGTTATGTAGCAAGAGTAAGCTGATAGAGGAGCAGGAGCGTAAGATCTGTGCCCTTCAGGTGCAGTTGAAACACGCACAGGAGGATCTAGATAGGATGAGGAGGGAGAAGGGGGTTGGGGAATGGGAGCTGGCTGTTGGCAAGAGATCTGCTAGGAGAAGGAGATTTTCAGATAGTTTTACTATTGGTGTTTGTAATAGATATGACCAACTGTCAGAGTCTAGTGGAAAGGAATCTCTAGTAGCTGTAGATGTAGGAAGTATGCAGCAGGCCTCACCAGTTACGGTGGCTAGGACAGTTGCAAAGTCTAAGAGAAAGAAGAAGGTTCAGCTGTTAGGTAGTTCTCATGGTAGAGGTGTAGGCCACCAGTTGCAGGAAGTTTTGGGGAGTGAGTACCAGGTCACCAGCATTGTGAAGCCTAATGCAGGATTGGCTAAGGTGACTTTTAACATAGGGGGGTTATGTAGGGATTTTACTAAAGAGGATCAGGTAGTGATTGTGGGTGGGGCTGGTAATAGTATTGATAGGGATGGGGAGTATGACATAGATGGTGACCTGGAAAAAATAGCCACTCAAACTGGCAACACGAATGTGCATTTCGTGGAACTATTTCAGCGTCACGATCGGCCTCATCTTAATACAGCCGTCAGGCGTAATAACATGAGACTTGGGGGTGCGCTGATGACAGAAGACATGAGTCACATTTCAGTGGTGTCGGTGGAGTCTATCAGCAGGATGGGTTTCACTAGTCATGGCCTGCACCTCAACAGGTATGGGAAGGGGAGGTTGGCAAAACTTATAGGTGACAGCATAGGTGGGAGTGGTGGGATCACTCATGGGAAAATTCCGGTAGTTGTGGGTGTTAGAGCTGTACCTTTTTTAGATTGAAGTCAGCTGATAGGTATTCCTGCTTAAGGGAAGTCTCTCTAACAAAGAAACCACTTTCTACAAATCTTCGGTATCCGATTAATGAGGGAATTAGTATATTTCATCAAAATATACAAGGTATTAGAGATAAAGTTAGTGAACTACTTATAGATGTTGACACTGAAATTATTGGTATATCTGAACACTTCTTAAATAAGGAGATAATTCAGAGGCTTCCTTTACCAGGATACAGATTGGCTGGCAGCTTTTCTAGGAGCTCTTTGCGGTGTGGGGGAGTAGCCATGTATGTGAAAAACGGTATCCCATTTGAGTCAATTGATGTTTCAAAGTACTGCACTGAAAAGGTGTTTGAATGTTGTGCAGGTGTGGTTAGATTTAGTGGAGCTAAACTTCCTACTGTTGTTATTTATAGATCCCCAGACTCCGATTTCACAACATTTTTGCTAAAGCTAGAGGAGGTTCTTGGTTCACTTTATAGGAAATAAAAAAAGTTAGTTATATGTGGTGATTTCAATATTAATTGTGTAAGTGATTGTGCAAGGAAAAGGATGCTGGTAGACCTCCTTAATTCATATAATCTTATGCAAACCGTATCTTTTCCATCGAGAGTGCAAGGGAACAGTAGAACAACCATAGACAATATTTTTGTTCATTCGTCATCATTAGTAGGGCATTCTGTTAGCAAAAAGGTGAATGGCCTTTCAGATCATGATGCACAAATTTTAAGTCTAAAAGATTTTTGTGCTGCAACACATGTTAAATATAGTTACCAACTTTTTAGGATAGCTGATCCAGTTGCTGTACAGACTTTTGTAAACCTTATCAAGGAACAAGAGTGGCTAGATGTTTATAGTGCTGATACAGTAGATGATAAATATAATGCTTTCCTCAAGACTTTTCTCGTGCTCTTTGAAAGTTGCTTTCCGTTAGAACGTTCAAAACAGGGTACTAGCACAAACAGGCAGCCTGGGTGGCTGACTAAAGGGATAAGAATATCTTGTAGAACGAAGTGGCAATTATATCAAAACGTTAGAAATAGTCACAATCTAAATGCAGAAGCCCATTACAAACAGTATTGTAAGGTGCTTAAAAAAGTTATTAGGAAGGCAAAAAGTATGTGGTATGCAGATAGAATAGCTAAGTCTCAGGATAAAATTAAAACCATATGGTCAGTCGTAAAGGAAGTGGCTGGTCTGCAGAGACAGGTCGAGAATATAGAATCAGTGCGTATTGGGGATGTCCGTGTTACTGATAAGTCGCATATATGTACAGTACTTAATAATCACTTTCTGAATATAGCAGGTGAACTAAATAGAAACCTAGTCCCAACAGGGAATCATATAGCGCTCTTAGAAAAAGTGTTCCGAGACTGTTACCTGAAATGCTCCTCCATGATACTGACAAGAGGGAGATTGAGTTAATAATTAAATCACTAAAGACCAAGAACTCTCATGGTTATGACGGGGTATCTAGCAGAATACTGAAGTATTGTTCCACGTATGTTAGCTCAGTACTTAGCCATATCTGTAACTTTTCCTTTAGGAGTGGTCGGTTTCCTGACCGATTAAAGTACTCGGTAGTGAAGCCACTTTATAAAAAGGGAGACAGGGATAATGTTGACAATTATAGACCTATTTCTATGCTATCGGTGTTCGCTAAAGTTATCGAGAGGGTTGTATATACAAGGTTACTGCAGTATTTAAATTCACATAATTTACTGTCAAATGTACAGTTTGGTTTTAGAAATGGGTTAACAACTGAAAATGCTATAGTCTCTTTTCTCTGTGAGGTTTTGGACGGATTAAATAAAAGGTTGCGAACGTTAGGTGTTTTCTTTGATTTAACGAAGGCTTTTGACTGTGTTGACAACAAAATATCACTGCAGAAGTGGGAACATTATGGAGTAAGGGGAGTAGCTTACAGTTGGTTCGCCTCCTACTTTAAGAACAGAAAGCAGAAGGTAATCCTTCGCAATACTGAGAGTGGTAATGATGTTCAGTCCCAATGGGGCACTGTTAAATGGGGCGTTCCCCAAGGGTCGGTGCTGGGGCCACTGCTGTTTCTTATTTATATAAATGATATGCCTTCTAGTATTACAGGTGATTCAAAAATATTTCTGTTTGCTGATGACACCACCTTGGTAGTGAAGGATCTTGTGTGTAATATTGAAACATTATCAAATAATGTAGTTCATGATATAAGTTCGTGGCTTGTGGAAAATAATTTGATGCTAAATCACAGTAAGACTCAGTTTTTACAGTTTCTAACTCACAATTCAGCAAGAACTGACATTTTAATCAGACAGAATGGGCATGTTATAAGCGAGACGGAACAGTTCAAGTTCCTAGGCGTACGGATAGATAGTAAGCTGTTGTGGAAAGCCCATGTTCAGGATCTTGTTCAGAAACTAAATGCCGCTTTGTTTACCATTAGAACAGTATCTGAAATAAGTGACATTTCAACACGAAAAGTAGTATACTTCGAATACGCTTATGTCATATGGTGTTATTTTTTGGGGTAATTCTTCTGATTCAGAAAGGGTATTTTTGGCTCAAAAACGGGCTGTTCGAGCTATGTATGGTGTAAGTTCGAAAAGCTCTTGTCGACCCCTATTCAATAGTCTGGGAATTTCGACATTGTCCTCACTGTATGTATTTTCTTTAATGTCGTTTGTTGTTAGCAATATTAGATAATTCCCAAGAGTTAGCAGCTTTCACTTAGTTAATACAAGGCAGAAATCAAATCTGCATGTGGAATGCACTTCCTTGACTCTTGTGCGGAAAGGAGTGCAATATTCTGCTGCATCCATTTTCAATAAGCTACCAAAAGAACTCAAGAATCCTAGCAGTAGCCCAAACACTTTTAAGTCTAAACTGAAGAGTTTCCTCATGGCTCACTCCTTCTATTCTGTCGAGGAGCTCCTGGAAGAACTAAAAAATTAACAAATTCCAGTGTTACATTATTGATTTTCTTTATTTAAACTAACGACTTGTCGCCTGAATATGTTTCTTATATTTCATTTTATCTGTTTCTACAATCGTGTCATAATTTCATGTATTGACTCGTTCCATGACCATGGAGACTTCTCCTAAATGTGGTCCCACGGAACAATAAATAAATAAATAAAGAAATAAATTTACGAAAATTGTGCACTGTGTTATAAGAAATGAAATAAAACTACCCACGACAACCTTACGACGAAAGTCTGTTATAAAAAAAACTGAGTATCTGTACACAAGCGTGCCTCTATGGACACGAATAGTAAAATACTACTCATTTAGATTGGGTCTGTGTTTAATTGGTATGCTGTGACATACTCAAGGGGTGTACAAATGTGGCATTTCATAGATAATGTTACATATTCCTAGAACCCAAAATTTGCTTGCCAGCAGCGGAAAGAGGCGTTACCTGTTGTGCAGCATTCTAAGTTTTTCACCATTGCACTATTACCCGAAAGTATTTTCTTGCGATTTCTTTATCGATGTTTGACCTGACTGCTTGAAGCTCTTCCGCAGAAGGAATAAAAACGTTACAGTTAGTGAGACTGGAACTGCGAACCATAACGGACGCTTTTTCACAGGTCAGCACATCACCAAAGAGCTGGCGAAGATGTATGTGTCTTAGCTTGGTCTAACGAGGCCAATGGTTACCAGAACTCGTAAATCGCTACTTAATGGACGAGATTGGTTGCGATTTCCCCGTGCAACGACTTTTCTGGGCTGAAAATCGTAAATTTTCAATCTGTTATTACACCTCAAGCGAAAATAACTCAGATAATTCAATGGAAATGACAGGTAAAATCAGGTGAAGTTTGAGGCTTATTTCCGTGCACATCAGGAAGTAACTCGTCGATTACAGAGTTGCCAAACATACCCTGCCTTGTTGCCAAATCTCAGTATAGTACCAGCAGGAAGAAGATGAGCCGATGAGATCCTACAGCGGGCTGGGAAATGGCCATAGCTGACGTCTCCAAGTCGTGGCTGCTACGGCCTGGAATACGTAATGCGTCTGATTCGCATTTCTGTAACTAGGTTTAGGGACTGGAGCGTAGTTACTAATAATACTTAGAACTGACTGCAAACTAAGCATCATAAATCAGTAACTCTCATAGTTGTGTTTATATTTCTTTCGTAAGTGTACTCAGAACTAAGAACTCTTTCACAGAAATTTTCGTGCCTCGCTGATTGTCGAGCACAACAAACAAATAAAAATTAACAAAATAATGTGTGTGTGTATGTGTGTGTGTGTGTGTGTGTGTGTGTGTGTGTGTGTGTGTGCGTGTGTGTGTATGTTTGTGACACAGAGAGAGAGGGAGAGAAAGAGAGAGAGAGAGAGAAATCAAAAAGATTGAGAGAGAGAGAGAGTAAAAGATTGTTGTAAAGAAATTAAATCATGGTATGAAAAGAACTCTTTCATTAAAATAATACGTTCCACATCATTACGAAATGTATTCATGATCTATGGAACAATAATTAGTCTAATGTAATCTAATCTAATCATATCGTATTGACAAATAGCAATGAAGAGTCATGAATTACCGAAACTTTTTCCAATTCCGGTAACCAAATCTAAACTTGACAATCAAAGACGACAATTTTTGTAATAAACCGGGACTCCTATCAAGACCATTCGTACCTGTTAACTAACCACGGAAGAAGTCTGATATACCTCCATTCTGAGGTAACAAAGTGTGCATGCATTTAAAGATGAAGTGCATGATGTGGAGTTCTGTGTTGGAGATACGAACCCAACACATAATCGGATTCTTAACTAAGTAAAATCAAATGTTACGTATAGGTTTTTCTTACCAGCTGCTAGGTGTTTGAATCTAAAATAAGGATACAGACTTTCGTGCCTAAGCGACAATCGAACTGCACACCTATCGTGCATCCACGAATATACCTTAAGTATCAGCTGCTTACTCACCAACAGTAAGATGTGTGCGTGTTTGACCAGAAATAAAGGCACCTAATGCGATTGTTAGCAACACATAAACAGACATTGAAAATGCACGTTAAATTTCATTGGCAGGAAGGTAAGCACGTGGTAGAACTTGAAATGAAATTATGAATATTTTTGTGTTGGATCAGTATTCGGACCCACGTGCTTACCTTTGGAGAAGACCTAGAGAACATTGCAGTCTTGGGAAAAGGAACGAAATGATTGAACCATACTATTCCGAGAGATTCAGATCCTTGAAAGAGGAGATACAAATTCGAATCACAGTCCAGCACCAAATTTTCAACGTCTCTAATTCAATCAAGTATTAGTAAAATAAGAGACCTGTTCATTTAAATGGCTATCGGTTCAACAAATAAAATAAAATTTTATAATGTAAGTAACCTTACTGGCGACTGTATTTCTGTTTACCATGACTTCCGCTATGTCATTTCCCAACGTAAACCGGCTCTGTACAGTTGGTAATGAAGGAATGTAATGTTTAATGCGGATTCTGGATTATAACGTCTTTCTTTTGAGGTTACCATTTCTTTACATACCATGATTTAATTTCTTTACAACAATTTTTTACTCTCTCTCTCATTCTTTTTGATATATCTCTCTCTCTCTCTCTCTATCTCTCTCTCTTTCTCTCCCTCTCTCGCTCTGTCACACACACACACACACACACACACACACACACACACACACACACACACACACACTATTGTTTTTATTTTTAATTGTTTGTTGTGCTCGACTAACAGCGAGGCATGAAAATGCCTGTGAATAAGTTCTTAGTTCTGAGTACACTTACGAAAGAAGTATAACTATGAGAGTTACTGATTTATGACGCTTAGTTTGCAGTCAGTTCTGAGTGTTATTAGTAACTGCGCTCCAGTCCGTAAACCTAGTTACAGAAATGCGAATCAGACGCATTACGTATTCCAGGCCATAGCAGCCACGACGTGGAGACGCCATCTATGGTCATTTCCCAGCCCGCTGTAGGATCTCATCGGTTCGTCTTCTTCCTGCTGGTACTGTAACTGAGATTTGGCAACAAGGCAGGTTATGTTTGGCAACTTTGTAATCGACGAGTTACTTCCTGGTGTGCGCGGAAATAAGCCTCAAACTGCACATCATTTTACCTGTCATTTTCATTGAATAATCTGAGTTATTATCGCTTGAGGTGTAATAAAAGATTGAAAATTTACGGTTTTCAGCCCAGAAAAGTCGTTGCACGTGGAAATCGCAACTAATCTCGTCCTTTAAGTAGCGGTTTACCAGTTCTAGTACCCATTCGCCTCGTTATATAAAGCTAAGAAACATACATCTTCGCCAGCTCTTTGGTAACGTGTTGACAATCTAATGGAACTATGAACATAATTACCTTCACTTCTCAACACAAAATAGTCACATGTGAAAAAAGAGCTAACTTCTGCGTCATTTTGTTCTTTTCAGGTTTAATAGGCAGCCAGGCAGGCAGCTGAATTGCGTTTTAAAAAACGTAGAAGTGAATGTACTCGAACTCGCGACATCTTATCTACAGTGCGTGACACTTACCATGAACTCAAAAATTCCTCCAGAATTTCTACATTCCACCGCACTGTGATATAATGCATACGGCCGGGTCTACACTTCTGAGAGACAAAGAGTTGCAGCTTTTCTTTTGCACTGCACGACGTTTTCAACTAACAGAAAGTGCAGTACAGTAGCTCAAGTGGAAAGGAACACTTCTATTTAAATTTCTGCATCCTACATTGTTGGCTGTTCTGTGAAGGTGGAAGTTACGTGACTTTATTTCGGTGATTATAAAATAGAGTCCAATGTATGCACTGGGTAGCCGAGGCAGCTAGTTCATGGTGAATTGGTCAATCAAGTAAATGAATTTATTGAACATGCTGCAAATTACTACAGGGAGCCTGTGTGTAAGAATTCTCATCCAGTGTGGCGCAACGGCGTTACGATAGAAAAATGAGCCACAGAGAAGTGGATTTGGTAGTCTGTTGGACTGATGATAGATTCATATACATACGGTCTGCGTTCGATTCCAACTCTTGTCAACTATTTTATATGGGAAGAGACAGATTCCTTTGTCTTCTGTCTACACCAAGTGAAGAAGATATAATGGCACTGTGGTCTGAAATTCGCATTAAAAATGATATTTCTTCTCTACCAAGTAGACGTTAGTTTGAACCACAACAAAGTCTGGAGTGGCGACATGTAGAAACTCTATCACCAGTAACCTTTCTAATACTAGTTATTTACTTCTAGTGACGAGACAAACGTTATGTAGGGTCACAGGACACTTATTCCATTTTTCATTTGAGCTTCTGTATGTCGATAAAATTGGTTCTGAACTGGGAATGCAATTCAGACCGCCCTTAACGCGGAATTTGATCCGTGCGTGACAATAGAGCTCGGCTGCAATTTGTTGTTTGTTCAAAACTGCAGATTCCTCAACATCTCCACATATTGCGCCTGAATTGGTTCGAATCCCTGTTCAACATAAAGCTTTACCTCACGGCATTTCAAGTAAGTTACTTGTGAAGAAGCAATATCTAACATCTCTCGTAGTTCGTTAACAGGGGCAGTAGATGCTGGGTAGGAATTCGCGTCCGTTAAAAATGTCTGCGTTGTGTGATTTAAAGCTGATATTTGTTTACTGATACTGTGTAAAATCGAGGTATATCACTCTCTGTATGCCTAATCAGGTATGACTGTTGGATTCCGTCAGTGACGAAATCTTTGCTTAGTCTGCATGACCTGGGTTTGAATCCATATGCACAACGAGACGGTTCCTCGTGTCATTTGAAGTACATACATATTCTCAACTAGCTGGTGGTGAATAACTTAAATTTTTAATGTCAGTTTGTGTTAAATAATAAGTACGGTTTGTTACTTCCAGGAGTAAATCACGAATACGACGAACTTACTTCATGCATTACCTATCTGACGTAATAATGAGAGTGCTAAAGTTTCAAGTATGTCATTTATTGTAATAAATGTGAGTTTATAAGCCTTACGGACAGTCTTATCTGTGATAAGGTGTTCCCTGATAATTGTAGTATCGTGGTATTATTTTACACCTTGAGTTGGTGCGATACACAGCAGTGTTTTCTAGTGGTGACTTGTTGGAACCATTTTCAATAGTCAAACGACTGTACCAAGGAGCGATTAGAGGACCAGCTAGACAGCTGCGTTATGCCGGTTGTATGCGAATCAGGCGAAATGCAATTCAGGTCGTTCGGATACTTTTGAGCACGACTGTACATATAGCAAACCACTTAGCTTGACACCAAACGAATATATTCTGCCGACTTCGCTGTGTAACAAATTTAAATGTTACATGGCCAACTACAATACACATAGTTAGTGTACATTATTTTGCGTTTTCTGTATTCCTGTTTAAATTGCTCACAAATTCGATGTTGCTCCGTAAGGACATTTCTTTAAACGAATATAAACTGCGAACAAATTTTTTCATCACGAGCCACGTTAATACAGCGACTGATGGAATTAGTAAATATTGAAACACATTTTACGTTGCTGAATAATTTACGGCCAATGGCAATTTTCGAGTGTGGTGGCTTACATTCGTCAGCGTTAAAATCGCATATAAATTTTATTGCTGTATGAGTGAAGTATTATCTGAATTTTCCAGGCAAAATTCCGTCATTGATGCTAAGGTCACGTAATACATTATTCCAAAGCTATTGTTAAGTTAATAGGCGTTCAGACCGAAAATTCCCGTTGTTCGCGTCTGCGCCTAGGTGACAAAAAGTTGAGCACGTCTATATTTGTTGGCTGGCTTGGTAACTTACGCGACATAAGTAAAAATTAGGGTGATACGCTTTCCCGTGGTTCTTAGCGGGACGATTAAATTATTCAAAAATATTAAACAAATCAGGGTAACTTTCAGTACGCTCAGTACATTACGACGCATGCCCCTCACATCTATTGATTATTATCACAGTAAAGTACAAGACATCCATAAACTTATAACTGTATTCACACATTAAATATTTGTAGTTGCCGATAGAGCACATGACTCATCGTGGCAGAAATTTTCAATACAATTACATCAAAATTTCAAGACTCTGAAAGAAAGAAAGTAACCAAATTTTGGTATCACTTATTGTGCGTGTACTGCGTGTAAGACAAACAGAGGTGCTTTAATCCATGGTACTTCAGTTCTATGCCCTACTTCACAAATCGTAGTGGCTGGCAAGTGGTGAAATGCGTGTCTCTCGTCAATGTAAGAAAAAAGTTTTCAATCGGTTACGTCACATACTTGGAGAACGGGCAAGCAGCGTTACTGTTGAACCATTTTCGTCAAGAATCGCTAGGACAGCATTTTATTTATTTATTTTTTCTGACTGGTTTGATGCTGCCCGCCACGAATTCCTCTCATGTGCTAACCTCTTCATCTCAGAGTAGCACTTGCAACTACGTGCTCAATTATTTGCTGGATGTATTGCAATATCTGTCTTCCTCTACAGTTTTTGCCCTCTATAGCTCCCTCTAGTACCATGGAAGTCTTTCCATCACGTCTCAACAAATGTCCTATCATTCTGTCCCTTCCCTTTAACAGTGCTTCGTATGTGTTCCTTTCCTCTCCGATTCTGCGCAGAACCTCTTCATTTCTTACCTTAGCAGTCCACCTTATTTTCAATATTAGTCTGTAGCACCACATCTCAAATGCTTCGAATCCCTTCTGTTCCGATTTTCCCTTAGTCCATGTTTCACTACCACACAATACTGCACTCCACACGTACATTCTCAGTAATTTCTTCCTCAAATTATGGCCGATATTTGGTATCAGTAGACTTCTCTTGGCCGGGAATGTCCTTTTTGACATTGCTTGCCTGCTTTTGATGTTCTGCTTGCTCCGACTGTGATTGGTTATTTTACTGTCTAGGTAGCAAAATTCCTTAACTGCAGCTACTTCTTGACCATCAATCCTGATATTAAGTGGCTTGCTGTTCTCATTTCTACTACTTCTCATTACCTTCGTCTTTCTTCGATTTACTCTCTATCCATACTTTGCACTCACTAGACTGTTGGTTCCGTTCATCAGATCATTTAATTCTTCTTCACTTTCACTCAAGATAGCAATTTCATCAGCGAATCGTATCATTGATATCATTTCACCTTGAATTTTGATTCCACTCCTGAACCTTTCTTTTATTACCATCATTGCTTCCTCGATGTACAGACTCAACAGTAAGGTTGTCGTACACCCTTTCTAATACGAGCATTTCGTTCTTGGTCGTCCACTCTTATTATTCCCTCTTCGCTGTTGTACATATTTGAAATGTGTGTGATATCTTATGGGACTTAACTGCTAAGGTCATCAGTCCCTACGCTTACACACTACTTAACCTAAATTATCCTAAGGCAAACACACACACCCATGCCCGAGGGAGGACTCGAACCTCCGCCGGGACCAGCCGCACAGTCCATGACTGCAGCGCCCTAGACCGCTCGGCTCATCCCGCGCGGCTTTGTACATATTGTAAACCTAACTAACCTAAGGACATCACACACATCCATGCCCGAGGCAGGATTCAAACCTGCTACCGTAGTGGTTGCGCGGTTCCAGACTGAAGCGCCTAGAACCGATCAGCAATACCGGCCAGCTCTCTCTTCTTACTCGTCCAGCGAAGTGTCACTGTGATAACAGTCCGCTGCGCTCGAGATGTGGAAATACACTTATGGATACTTGTCATCCTGTAAGAAGTTCTGTATCCTGCCTCAAGGTAGGTGACGCCTCTGAGCGAACAGTATGTGTGTATAGTTGTAACTGTGTGTTACCTCGCAGTGGCTAGCACACTGGAGTCGCAGTCGGGAGGACGATGATTCATACCCACTTCCAGCCATCCAGATTTAGCTTTCCGTGATTTCTCTCAATCATTCTAGACAAACGCCAGGATGTTTCCTTCGCAAGGGCAGGGCCGATTTCCTTCTCCAGCCTTAACACAATCCGAGCGTGCGCCCTGCCTCTACGACGACGACGATGTCGACGGGACGTTGAAACCAACCTTCCTTCCCTCCTAGTTTCCTTCTTTCCTTCCTGAGTTTTACGTGTTCTGTCGGACATATCCAACAGAACAGGGTAAGTTATGCTTACATAATAGTTCTACGACATACGATTTCGTTGCGCATGCACAATCATCGGTCCAACCACTACAGCAATATGGAATTTGTGACTAGGTGGTGTTACGGAGGTGGGACGCTGCATTGTGGCGTCTGATAAAAATGAGGAAATGGATCGGAGCCAGGTGTGTCCTGGTGCGCGAGACGGTGGTGGGAATCGTTGTAGAGAAGTGGAGCATCCAAGTTGGAACACCGGACCAGCACAAATTTCCAGCATTTCACCAATGAAATATCATACCGCCCCTCTGTGGCTGGGAGTCGTGATAGCCAACCTCCCCCTTACCCTTTCTTCCACCTTCCTCTATTTCAGAAACTATGAGTTTTCATAGTGTCCATAACTAAGACTCCAGTTTCAGAAATCTGTTGACGCAGAACCGCTACTCCGGTGACGTCAAATTTGAAGAGATATTAATTCATGAACTGAAATGAGGTCGGCTACAAATAACAGACGAATCGCAATACGACAGCTGTAGTTTGAGTAGCATTTTACACCATCCGTATTGCTCCGTTTGCATGACGGCACCAGTTCGGTAGTAGACAGCTGTGGCACTGTTAGGGACGTCGATAATCCATGGCAAGTTCGTACCACATCGGATGAGATAAAACGATTTTAACTGACCTATTGCAAAAAACGGTTTAAAAAGGAAAACTATATCGATTTCTAATGGTCGTGAGACTGCCGCAAGACATATTAAATATGCTGTCCATTGTTTTCTTCCACAAGCTGAACTCGAGGAACTGTATGTCCCATAAGAGATCTGACTGTTCCTGGGGTCACCCGGCCAGTGTGGCCGAGCGGTTCTAGGCGCTTAAGTCTGGAACCGCGCGACCGCTACGATCGCAGGTTCGAATCCTGCCTCGGGCATGGATGTGTGTGATGTCCTTGGGTTAGTTAGGTTTAATTAGTTCTAAGTTCTAGGGGACTGATGACCTTAGATGTTAAGTCCCATAGTGCTCAAAGCCATTTTTTGTTCCTGGGGTCAAGTTTGGGAAGCGTTGCGCAATGTGTGCCTTCGATTCAACTACGTTCGTAACTGGAGCACTGAGCATAACTTCTTCCAGATAACCCAAAAGTTACAAGTTACACTGATTAAGAACTTGTCATATTGACGGCCAGATTGTATGGAGATGACGCCTGATAATTCTAGAATTTCCGAAATGCCTCTGCAGTAGCCACTTTTCTTGCTGTGCAATGCACGAGGAAGCGCCAACTTGCACAAAAATGATTCTACCCACACATCCAAGCTGTTGAAGGCTTGGTGTCTACTAGCGACGGTATAGGTAACACTGACAGTAGAACTCAACTCTTCTGAAAGGATAAACGTCCCCACGATAAATGCTACCATCAACCCGCCTCAGGAGTCACTTTGGCAGACTGAAGTAATACCGGTTGATGTGTGTGCGAATTTTCCTCTCCCCGTATTCTGCAATCCTGCGTATTGTCATGTCATTAGAAATGGGCCTCGTCTGTCCACAGAATGATCCACTGTCCACTTCCATGCTAGCAAGAAATTTCAGAGCTAACCCTTGTCTTGGCGGCAGGTCAGCAGGAAGAACTCCTCAATATGGACAATTCCGTGTGGATAGCAATGCAGGATGTTTCGCAGGATTTTATACAGTGTGCTCGCAGTCACGTCCAAAAATCGGGCAATTCCCCATGCACTGCATGTGTGCACAGCATCTCCAACCCCACCTGCAGTGCTGTAGCAACATCTTCGACAGACATCGGATCAACTGCTTTCCTCCCCATGCCACATGACACTTAAAAAGAACCAGTCTTTTCGAATTTTGTAATAATTTTCTCCATAACCTTAGCAGACATCGGATTAGTGCCTTTTTTCGTATCTCTGAGAGTCCGGAAGTTCTGGTGGGCTACTGGCGCACAGTCTACCTTTATGCACGATCCTTCATGCAGACAGCATGTTTGAAACCTATGACGCAAACTAAGGAAGAGCCGTACGCCGCACGTCTGTTTGAGTGCATATTCCGAAACTTAGAGCACCAGCTACTTGTAAAATGTTCGTTAATCCTTTTGTTCCATGACTGTTCGCTCTGCGTCATAACAATAATATGCTGTTAACATTTGACGTCATTTTGAGTATTGGTTTTCATCCTACAATGTATTGAAACTGGAACATTATAATTATGGACATCTATACGCTCGGGAAGTAGTCGGTTGAAGGTCGGTATAGCATTTTGTGTCGCAGTCCATAACCCATTGACATGATATTAGATTTACAGTCGTGGGATCCCGACCAATGCGCGCAGCAATAACGCGGGGCAATAAACCTCAGTCTTCATATCGCACTTCCTGTCGCTGTGTAATTCCAGCTGATGTAGAAACATGTGAAACGTCCCCTTAGAAAAATTAGTGAATTCCTGTGCTGGTATATCCCTTACGTTATTTGATTTTCAAACAGCTGAGCAAAACTGAACTTACTCAGACATTTCGCTCTTTACCTATTCTGATCAACACTAAACTGACACACAATATTTTTTAGCGCAATGCAATCTGACTTTCAAAAATCCCTACAAAAGAATCGCCCTGACTAACAGTAACCTATACCTTTCACAAATCACTTACCTCACAAAAATCTTCGTTATTCAAACTACTGCAATACAGCGAGCGCCACTACTGCCAGCTAAATAAAATATTCAAACCACTGAAGGCACTAACTACCGATAGGCATAGTTAGCAAATGAAAGATTTTGATAGAGAACAAAGAATGTATTTACCTTAATAGTGTTCAAAAGTCATAATATATATAGCAGTTCATGACATCCATTCTTACAAATGTACTGTTTCTGATGGACACACGTCCAGATCATCCGCTCTCAAAAATCCGCCATCTCACTTCCCCACATCCACCACTGCTGGCGGCTCACCTCCAACCGCGCAACGCTACGTGCTGTTAACAGCCAACAGCCCAACACTACAATAGCGACTATTGCAACAATGCCGACCAGCCTCAGACTGCACACAGCACAGTCACTGATTTTCATACAGAGCGCTACGTGGCGTTACCAATTAAAAAACCTATACAGCCTACTTACACATGTTCCTCTTCTTCCGAATGCGATCTTCACAAACAAACAACATTCAAAAGCTATTTCTCAGTCAAAAGCCCGCTGTATAACACTTTCTCGTGTGCAGCTTGTGGATGACATCACTCCTACCTTTTTGTGCTGTTGTGCTGAAACGCTAATTCGCATCTAATCCTCTTGGACACTTCATGACAATTTGAAGTTTCGTTCAAACCTCTTCCAAGCGTTGCAGTTTCGACGGCCAGTATACCATAAGTAGAAGGCTAAATTTCCCGGTGTGGATGATAAGACCACAATTTTCATTTAGGATTCAGAAGCAATAGTCACTTTCTACTGAACGTGACAAACCTGTTATACACTGTGTCTCCAACCTTGTGGGTCAAACTGAGACAGGCAATAGTGGGTCCACAATTGATTATGGACACACACACGGCCTACACCGCCAAACAACAACGTAGGTAATAGTAACTGTTCAAAGTGACGACCGACGGACTCAGTGGAGGCATGGCAGCGGCGCATGAGGTTCTGTCGCACTGTCTGAAAAATCCCTGGTATCTTTTGTACCAAGATATAGGCAACTTCGACCCTAGAAACCTGGTCTTCATCGATTAACTACGGGGATGTCGTACACAACCAGGTCTTCATCCGTAAGTACGGGGGTTTTATACACCAAAGTCTTGACCTAACCCCAGAAGACAAAGTCCAGAGGTGTGAGATGAAGCGATGGCGCTGGCCATGGAGCAGAACTTCCCTTTCCAATTCAAAGATGGGGTACATGTTGTTCAGGTGCAAGTGGACATTAACACTGAGGTGGCCTGGTGCACTATCGTGCAGAAACCACATCCTTTCGCGAACAACAAGGGGTACGGTCTTCAAGAACCGCATGCGCCGTTGCATTACAAGCAGTGAGACTGTTGACCGTCGCTTTGAACAGTTAATATGAGCTACGTTGTTAAGCGGGGTACGCTGTTTACGTCCATAACACAATAATTATACATTTCCGACCGTCGCTTCCCTATCTCAATAAAATCGGATGTGGTCCCGCTATCACCTGTTTCAGTTTGATACGAAGTGCTTGAGAAATGCTGTATTGAAGTTCGGCATCACGAGATATATCTTTAGGTTGGTCTTTGCCTGTAAAGCCACTTATGAGACGATATAGTAATTACAGTATTTACCGATGGCGGATCGTAGTAAATTCCTTTACTTAGGAATCCTCCTTTACTTTAATCAAGTCTTTATAATAACCATTACTGAATCAATTACGAAAGACAGTGTTTTTTTTTAACTATTGTTCCGTGGGACGAAATTAAGGAGAAGTCTCCATGGTCATGGAACGAGTCAATACATGAAATTATAACACGATATTAGAAACAGATAAAATGAAATGTAAAAAAACATATTCAGGTGACAAGTCGTAAGTTTAAATAAAGAAAATCAACAATGTAACAGTGTAATTTGCTTAATTTTTTAGCTCTTCCAGGAGCTCCTCGACAGAATAGAAGGAGTGAGCCATGAGGAAACTCTTCAGTTTAGACTTAAAAGAGTTTGGGCTACTGCTAAAATTTTTGAGTTCTTGTAGTAGCTTATTGAAAATGGATGCAGCAGAATACTGCACTCCTTTCTGCACAAGAGTCAAGGAGGCGCATTCCACATGCAGATTTGATTTCTGCCTAGTATTAACTGTGTGAAAGCTGCTAACTCTTGGGAATGGGCTAATATTGCTAACAAGAAACGACATTAAAGAAAATATATGCTGTAAGGGCAATGTCAGAATTCCCAGACTATTGAATAGGGGTCGACAAGAGGTTCTCGAACTTACACCACTTATAGCTCGAACAGCCCGTTTCTGAGCCAAATATACCCTCTTTGAATAAGAAGAATTACCCCAAAAAATAACTCCATATGACATAAGCGTATGAAAATATGCGAAGTAGACTACTTTTCGTGTTGAAGTGTCACTTATTTCAGATACTGTTATAATGGTAAATAAAGCAAGATTTAGTTTCTGAACAAAATCCTGGACATGAGCTTTCCACAACAGCTTACTATCCATCCGAACGCCTAGGAACTTGAACTGTTGAATATGGGTACGTTATTTAAATCACTTAATATTATTAAACATAAATTTAGTTCTTTTAGCATGTAGGAAACCGGCTGACGGCTTGTTTTTATTCGATAATTATAAAAAATGATTCAAATGGCTCTGAGCACTATGCGACTTAACTTCTGAGGTCATCAGTCGCCTAGAACGTAGAATTAATTAAACCTAGCTAACCTAAGGACATAACATACATCCATGCCCGAGGCAGGATTCGAACCTGCAACCGTAGCGGTCGCTCAGTTACAGACTGTAGCGCCTAGAACCGCACGGCCACTCCGGCCGGCCGATTATTATAAATCAGAGACAATATCTTCACATTTACTTTCACATTCTCGTGTAGACTGGCCGTGGGTGGATACAAGAACATATTTTAGACAACGCTGTTTAATGTGTAATTGACGCGGCAAGAATATATCAGTAACAACTTTGCCTGCTCATAAACAACAATAAAAACTATTGGGAGTATTAAATTTAAATGACTTTCCTCAGTGTGTACTTGTGAACAACACCGGCACTGCAAGGTTGTAACAACGATCAAAATGCAGCTCGCAGCTTTTTGAAGACGAGTGAACGGATCTGAGAATTCTTTGAGACACCTCTGTCGGTTTTTTAAATAACACGTGCATCCTACTACTTGGTTATTCTCTTCGTGGTTGCTTTCCTTCCCATTAACAGTTGTACTGCCTAACGAGGTTCATGGAATTTTATGTAGAAGAAACATTTAGGCATTGATATGTTTTATTGCTGTGACAACGAGGTATGTCAACCACTGACGCCTCAACACTTAATGTAATTCGTAATTGCCTCTGATTCATCAGTTCTTCTTATATCGGGGATCTAATAACGCTCAACGTCATTTGAATGTATGCTGCATTTTCTCTTTTCCTTTTTTTCTCGTTAGTTTAATAAGTTAGATTTTGGAATTCCATTACTTTGCACATCAGTTCAGTCGTACACTAACGCGAAGTACGAACGTTATTAGATCAAAACATTTATCCATTGTTCCGTTCGATGCAACAGTTTTCTATAGGACTAGTTTCTTTTAGCAACCAGAAAATCCAAGCATCGCGACACAGGAGGACGGCCCTTCACGGACGTTTTTCAGGCGGGAAATGTTTAATACGAGAACTATGATTTCCGTTCCGATTCGCTACACAGATGAGGATGAATCGTACTTCAGAACCCGAAGGCTGAGTTATAATATTGAAACTTCTTGCTGTCGACGTTACCAATATTCGTACGCTGTTCATCACCCTTGACATATCCTTTCTTTGAAATGTGTACCATGGATTGGTTGCAAAGCCACCATGAACTACTCTACAGGGAAGTTAGTTCTTATATCTGCAGCTATCTCCATCTGCATCATCCTCCGTAAGCCTCCTAATATAAGGATAGTTCTACTGGCCTTAACAGATCCCCCCTACCACGGTCAACAAGGGAATGGCGCATGGGCAGAACGATTGACGGTAGACCTCCGTCTCAGCTTCAATTTCTCGAATTTTCTCATATTGGTCATTTCAACAGATGTATGTGGCAGAAAGTAATACATTGTTCAACTCTTCCAAGGAAGTCCTCTCTCGAAATTTCTGTGGTAAACCTCTCCATGATCGAATGTATCACATGTAGCGCCTGCCGCAGAGGGCAGTTGAGATTCTTTGCAACGCTGTCGCATGGCTGAACTATCTTGTGACGAAACCCGCCTCTCTTCGTTGGATACTCTCTATCTCCTTTATCAGTCCGACCATGTAAAAGTCCCAGATTAATCAACAGTACTTCAGAATCGATCGAACAAGGGGCTCGCAAACCGCTTCCTTCGTGGATGAATTAATTTTTCCTTAACATTCTACTTACGAATTTCAGTCAGGTATCTGCTTCCCTTGTATTTACTATATAGCCCCTTCTATATTTTATATAGCAATGGATGTTGTTGTTGTGGTCTTCAGTCCTGAGACTGGTTTGATGCAGCTCTCCATGCTACTCTATCCTGTGCAAGCTTCTTCACCTCCCAGTACCTACTGCAACCTACATCCTTCTGAATCTGTTTAGTGTATTCATCTCTTGGTCTCCCTCTACGATTTTTCCCCTCCACGGTGCCCTCCAATGCTAAATTTGTGATCCCTTGATGCCTCAAAACATGTCCTACCAACCGATCCCTTCTTCTAGTCATGTTATGCCACAAACTTCTCTTCTCCCCTATCCTATTCAATACCTCCTCATTAGTTACGTGATCTACCCACCTTATCTTCAGCATTCTTCTGTAGCACCACATTTCGAAAGCTTCTATTCTCTACTTGTCCAAACAAGTTATCGTCCATGTTTCACTTCCATACATGGCTACACTCCATACAAATACTTTCAGAAACGACTTCCTGACACTTAAATCTATACTCGATGTTAACAAATTTCTCTTCTTCAGAAACGCTTTCCTTGCCATTGCCAGCCTACATTTTATATCCTCTCTACTTCGACCATCATCAGTTATTTTACTCCCTAAATAGCAAAACTCCTTTACTACTTTAAGTGTCTCATTTCCTAATATGATTCCTTCAGCATCACCCGACTTCATTCGACTACATTCCATTAACCTCGTTTTGCTTTTGTTGATGTTCATCTTATATCCTCCTTTCAAGACACTGTCCATTCCGTGCAACTGCTCCTCCAAGTCCTTTGCTGTCTCTGACAGAATTACAATGTCATCGGCGAACCTCAAAGTTTTTACTTCTTCTCCATGAATTTTAATACCTACTCCGAATTTTTCTTATGTTTCCTTCACTGCTTGCTCAATATACAGATTGAATAACATCGGGGAGAGGCTACAACCCTGTCTCACTCCTTTCCCAACCACTGCTTCCCTTTCATGCCCCTCGACTCTTATAACTGCCACCTGGTTTCTGTACAAATTGTAAGTAGCCTTTCGCTCCCTGTATTTTAACCCTGCCACCTTCAGAATTTGAAAGAGATTACTCCGGTTAACATTGTCAAAAGCTTTCTCTAAGTCTACAAATGCTAGAAACGTAGGTTTGCCTTTTCTTAATCTTTCTTCTAAGATAAGTCGTAAGGTCAGTACTGCCTCACGTGTTCCAACATTTCTACGGAATCCAAACTGATCTTCCCCGTGGTCCGCTTCTACCAGTTTTTCCATTCGTCTGTAAAGAATTCGCGTTAGTATTTTGCAGCTGTGACTTATTAAACTGATAGTTCGGTAATTTTCACATCTCTCAACACCGCTTTCTTTGGGATTGGAATTATTATATTCTTCTTGAAGTCTGAGGGTATTTCGCCTGTCTCATACATCTTGCTCACCAGATGGTAGAGTTTTGTCAGGAATGGCTCTCCCAAGGCCGTCAGTAGTTCTAATGGAATGTTGTCTACTCCCGGGGCCTTGTTTCGACTCAGGTCTTTCAGTGCTCTGTCAAACTCTTCACGCAGTATAATATCTCCCATTTCGTCTTCATCTAAATCCTCTTCCATTTCCATAATATCGTCCTCAAGTTCATCGCCCTTGTATGAACCCTCTATGTACTCCTTCCACCTTATGTGGATAGTTATTCATAAAAATGGTTCATACGGCTCTGAGCACAGTGGGACTTAACTTCTGAGGTCATCAGTCCCCTAGAACTCAGAACTACTTAAATCTAACTAACCTAAGGACATCACATACATCCATGGCCGAGGCGGGATTCGAACCTGCGACCGTAGTGGTCGCCCACTTCCAAACTGTAGCGCCTAGAACCGCTCGGCCACTCCGGCCGGCGGATAGTTAGTTACTCCTAGAGATAACGTTTCCAGAAGTTTGGCATCAATAGTATAGCTGCACAGTAGTGGCTATCTTTTGCGACGTATGCGCGATATGCCACATTTATTTTCCTGCCTTGCGGGGTAGCCGAGAGGTCTAGGGGATGGTGTCACGCTCCACGCGACTCCCCCAGTTGGACGTTCGAGTCCTCTCTAGGGCATGAATGTGTGCGTTGTTCTTAGCGTAAGTTAGTTAGATTAAATAGTGTGTAAGCGTAGGGAACTATGACCTCAGCAGTTTGGTCCCGTAGGGACTTACCACAAATTTCCAAAATTTATTTTCGTTCAGGGCCACGCAATTCATCGATCCTCAGCAGATTATTGTGCAAATCGATACTGTCTTCTGACACTACCACGTTCGTATAGACAATCGTATCATCTCCTAACAGTCTGAAAGAGCTTCCGAGGCTTTCTACTAGATCATTTACATACACTGACGAAAGAAATCGCAACACAAAGAAGGAGTTGTGCTACGTAAGTGAAAGTAGGTAGGCGTGTTCCTATATCTGTAAGATTATGTCTGTTCTGGTATTACTCTAGTCACAGAATAGTGGCAATAGTAGCGCTAATGTGAGGATGCAAATCAGATTAGCTTTAAATACACGCTGTAACGGTCGTGGGCGTTAATTACCTCCTAATATCGACGTGATGAGTTGATGTTCGTCAAGAATGCCTTTAACGCGAAATAGACGCCGTTGTTAATACCTCACTGCGTTTGAACGAGATCGTGTAATAGGGCTACCAGAGGCTGGCTGTTTCTTCAGCGAAACTGCAGAAAGACTTGGCAGGAATGCAGCCACTGTCCATGAGTACTGGTACCGGTGGTGATGAGAATATACGGACGCAAAACGATCGAGCTCTGTACTTTCCTAAAAATACCAACAAATCTTTTGGTAGATGCTTTAATTTAGCTCTTTCTTCAGGTTTTCGCTGATCAATTTCAAAGGTAACTCGCATAAGAATGGCCTTCTCGTTATGTCTTGCGTAGTACCTGTATTGAATTGGAAAATCCGTAACTAATTTATTCCTGCCAAGTCCAGTAAGAGGAAAAATATAAACGCAGGCCACCTTTGCGTCTTTCTTGATGCGGAAATTCGAGAGCACTGATTTCGACAGTATCAACTCCACCTTCGCTTGAATTATAGTCAGTGATTTCTACAGGCTTTTGGTAACTTCATCAATGGCGTGCTTATCATGCATGGTTGACAGGACTACTAAAGTTATCCTTTCTTTTGTAATCATAGACATTAGAGTTTTAACATCTTGACATCCCCTGCCACTGCATTTCTATTTACTGCCACGAATTCGGGGATAATTTCTGTTTTATTTTTTCTCATTGTACCTAAAGTATTAGGCCCTTGCTAAGGCGGTATTCATCCAACGGTTAACTGGAAACTAATTACCAGTTGTTATATTTCTATTTGTCCCTTGTATACATTCAATTAATCTACCCAACACGTCATGCGGTTTGTCGGATAGTGCGTTAGAGCCTCGAGTTTGTTTTTCTCAGTAAACGTATAAATAGCATGTATAAAAAATGCGTGTGTCAAACAATGAACTACATTTTAATCCATATTTGTCTCGTTTTTTGAACATACACTGGACGAATGAACGGTATCCTCTATAAGCGACGAACATCTCAAGAATAGTAACAAATTCTCCTAAATTGAACGATCTTTTGCTGTTTGCAATAAAAGACGAGAACACTTCTCGGATAGGAGCAAGTTCGTGCGTTGCTTGACGTTCCAACCTCGTGCTTAAGTCATCAAATCTCACAGCCCGTAGCAAAGATTTAATTCGATTAAGGCTGAAATTGACTCACAAAATCGTCAGACCTATTTCATCACTATTCAAAAATTCGGCAAAACTGACACGGTTCCACCTTTTCATCCCAATGAAAAACATGGAACCAAATAACGATAATATTTTCAGCCACTCTTCTTGGTCTACAATCCCTACCGCGTACCTCTTAAGTTATTGCTTCCTCCCGCTAGGCTTTGACGTGCCAGTGTTTTCCTTTCGATACAAGTATTCGTCCATCTTACGATTCCTTCTACCATTTCTTGAGTTATTATACACTGAAATCATGCCAGCCGAGTTTTAAGTTGTCTAGCATTTCATCTATGGCCTGGTATGTTTTGATTTTATTATTATTATTATTATTATTATTATTTTGCCAGCAAAACTGGCAGTGATCATCCATATAGTTTTAATATGCTTACCTATATATCTACATCTAGGTCTATGTGAATACTTTGCAAATCACATGTAAGTGCCTGGCAGATGGTTCACCGAACCACCTTCGCAATTCTCTATTATTCCAATTTCGTACAGTGCGCGGATAGAATCAACACCTATCCCTTATTTTATCATAGTGATCGTTTCTCACTATGTAGGTCAGAGTCAAAAAATATTTTAGCATTCGGAGGAGAAAGTTGGTGATTGGAATTTCGTGAGAAGATTCCGCTGCAAAGAAAGACGCCTTTATTTTAAAGTGCCCACCCCAAATCTTGTATTAGTTCAGTGTCACTCAGTCCACTATTTCGCGATGATACTTTGAACATTTTCGATATACTCTGTCAGTCCTATCAGGTAAGGATCCCACTCCGCGTAGCAGTATTCTAAAAGAAGACGGACAAGCCAAGTGTAGGCAGTCTCTTTAGCAGATCTGTTAGATTTTCTAAGTGTCCTGTCAATCAAACGCAGTCTCTGGTTAGCCTTCCCGACAACATAAAATCTCAAATCACTTGCTGTTAACTCTTGATGTCTTCAGCGATATCCAGATCAATCTCTAAGTCACTTAGACGTATCTCCTCTTCAATCCAAACTTGTTCATAATGTGTGTCATCAGAAATTTCACATTCTATATATTACTCATGGAGTTTCTCCACTGCTACCTCCCTATCTAGTTCATCAAAAATTCAGTGTTTGCCATCAGACGTAAGGCACCCACGTCCCCTGTAAATAATAATAGTAATTGTTATTTTGTACTAAATAAAGTTCTTTAAATGAAAATATGCAAAACCAAGAAGAAAAGTAGAAATATTGAAACAAAAATTTATTTAAAGCAATGCGTAGACATTAGAGTACGGAAAGAGTCCATAAAAGTGGGAACTTGTAGAGGAATAACAAAAATAAATACTTACATTCTGAAGTAGACGAGTAGAAAAAAAAGTCACGTACGCGCTCGCAAGGCTGTGAACCGACCATAGTCCCTGTGTTGTATGTGCTAGCTAGGCGGTCAAATGACAGCCCGACCTGTTGAGACTTGTACTGGGAGGCTAAGAGGAGTCATTTCTGTGAACTTTGAGCACGTTTTCTCGGAAAAGAGTAAAGCTAGAGAATACATGAGCGTCCCACCGCCTTCTTACCTTAGTGGAGTTATTGAGGCGAGAAATTGTAAGAAGGCAGTCACCTCACAGCCCGCACGGTGCATGAATTTAAAGCTGATTGTGCGATAATTCTCCCAATATGGTATCCACGTGTAAAGTTTATAAGCAAATACCATATTAGCTAGGGCTCCTTGTGCTTGCCAAACACATGGTACACAAAGTAAGCGTGTACCCCCCTGAGGATTAATGTAATTATATCCTCAGATGTTACAGATTGCAGCAATGGAATGAAATGTATCACGGAAAACTTTGTATCATTGTACTTCAAATATCTTTAAAAATAAATGTTTTAAGAACAAAATTACTCACTCAAATACGTGTACTGTGGCGCTAAACTGTGCGTCTTGTTGTAAGATAATCTCTGTGGAAGTCAATGTACTTACCTCGTAATACACAAAAGCGAAATGCTATGCATATGGATATCGTAGTTATTACGTACAGTACCGTGATTAAGAAAATACTACACTGTAACGTATTGTTGTGCTACAAAAAAGGCTGTCTTATTGTAGCTATACCACAAAGTTACTACTAAAACATGCTTTACTTTCCAGAATAGTTCAGAAAAACTGTGCAGATATGAAACAGAAACACCACAAAAGCAACATTGTAAAATGTCACTCATTAGTAGCTGTCACATAAACTACCCACTGCATCATCTGGTATCTCACAGAAAGTACTTTAAATAAAGAATGTATTCTCAAGTAAACCAAAATGTTGCATTAACATCTCATTAGCAGTACCAGTATAAGTACCAAGTATGTAAGCCTTATGGTCGTTACGTAATCATGCCACTAACAAGCAAGAATGTACACACACAATAACACTGTGTCGTCTGTTCACTATAACAATGCATTCATAATTATTGTCTAAATATGTTCCCTAGGTTATAGACTGGATATTTAACTTCAAACATTGTTGCATGTTAACAGATTCTAAGTCTGACAAAGAGTACTAGTAATGTAAAGTGAAAAGTTATATGGCAAAGACAAAGTTAAAAAGCAGATTATCTTTCAATAACCGGTTTTACATGTGAAATGTGGTGTAAACCTTTACTCTTCCTAGTACGCAGAGTTTCAACTTCAAAGCAATTATCATGTTCTATACGTCGGTAAAGAATGCTAAAATTTTTCTCAAGGCTAGCGTCTTATGTTATTTTTCTCGGAGCCAGCAGGCGAACGCGGCTGCCTGCGGTGCGAGTCATTGTCTGTCTCTTTGTTGACGCGCGTCGTTATTGGGATTAGGAGACCTAACTTCTACAAATTCACCTTGTCGAGAGTGCCCTGCTCTGTTTGAATCCCTCCAGTTCTGATAAAATTCGGGTCTTTAATTATGATTATATCGTCTGTCGTCATGTTGGTAGATTCCACAGTTTCTTTTATGTCGGTCACGTGGGGGAGAATTTCTCCCTGAATCGTAACTGCGCGCTGAACTGTTGCGTCCGTAATTATTCTATCTCCCTTAATAATAATTGTTTTCGTTCCCATATTGTCTGTGTCTATGGTAATCTCTGTCACATTCATTACTACGGAAATGCGATCATTCTCTGTAACTATTATTACTCTGCCAGTGGTTGTCATATGGGTGGTGTCTGTCTTGGTCACGATTTGCGTTGTAAGAATAGACTTGTCGTGTCCAGTTATTGTTTCTGTCGTTACGAAATTGTGACGGATGTGACCTGTAGTGATTGTTTTCCTGTTTTCACATCCTGAGACTGTCCGTGTCAATTTCTAATTCTTGTAAGATTCCCTGAAAAGTTTCAATGTCGTCTTTGCAACGTCCGGCCAAAATAATATGTAGTAAATGTTCAGGTAATTTGATTAAGCAAATGTGGATGAGTTCTGAGGGGCTGTATGGGTTTGACAAGTATTTATTCTTGTGCAACATGTCTTCAAAATATTTCACAAGACTGGAAAATTCAGATTGTTCGAAATGTTTCATCATTATGATGCTATGTTTTACTCGGTCTTGTGTAGCTTGAGACCAATATGATGAAATTCTCCTTTACTGTGGCAATCGTGAATGACCGATCGCATTCTTACAGCTGGTTCATTCTCTAAATTGCCACACATAAATTGTAATCTGTGCTCTAATGACCAGTTGGGAGGAAAACAATGAGAGAATTGATGGAGACACGCTTGTGGATGAAAGTCGTTGCCAGAATTTTTTAATGTTTAGAATTTACGTGTAGTAATGAACTGCTTATAGTCAAAATCATCGTGTCGACGAGTAGCATATCGGTCATTGTTACGTCGTGTCGGCGGTTCCATCTCAAAATTCGGTGCACCTTGCCAATTTCTTTCATAATTTCCGAAATGCCCCGTGTTATTATTTTGTGGCTTATCCGTATTTCTGAGTTCCTCTTCCCGTGTTGGAGCGCAATTATCCTCTGAAATATGTAATTTTGGTATTACTTGTGCCAACTGATCTTGTACTTCCCGGATTTCTCTTTTGTATTGTGTATTAATTTGATTCTGATTTTGTTTGAATTTCTTAATTTGTTCATATTCTTCTGTGTCAGTGTTGGCTATAGGTCTTGTGTCATTCAGATCATCATCTATGGTAAGTGAGTGGGGTTTACTTTACGAGACAGGATTTTTGTATAGATATTGACCGCGTGTACCTGAATGGAGGCAAATCAGACTTACACCCACTCTGAAATAACAATGATACGTCAAATAGGTCCGAAATGCAACTACATGTTGCAGTTGCTACCAATTTGTTAATAATACGGTCGCCAGCCTAATTAGGCATTAACTGAGTTTCTTCCCTGTGCTAGTTGATGTACATTCATGCAAAACAACACGTAGTAACACTGCATAATGTACTAAATCTATTGAACTGATAGTTTCACTTTCTGTACTGATATGGAAAAACCATGAATACATAACACTACACTATAATGTATACTACCAAACTTCGTACTGTCTATTGATCTGATTAAAATCGGGCATAGGTTACCCTAGAAATAGCACTTTGGTGCCACACACAAATTGTTAGTTTTGATAAAGGTAAAACACTCAGAACTTTTGACATATATATATTGACTTTAACTTTTGCTGGTCAAATCAATTTAGAACACTTCATAATTCAAATGAATAATAAGGGGGAGGAGGGGGACCCTGAAAATGTTATGATCACTGTATTAAAAAAATTAATTACTGACACCATTCTGCGCTCAAGATTTCCGATATATGAGTTACTACTCTCTTTATCTTATTTCCTACTCATCTAAATATCTTTATATCTGTCTAGAAATAATTAAACTTCATTACTAAATCAATATTAAAGTTATCTTGCAACTTTATCAGAACTTCGTTATTCATTCACTGGTTCATTAACAAAACAGTTCTTTAAACACCATTCTAACATATTTAGGTCTGCAAGTAATTACTATTAACACACATTTTAATTTTTCATCTCGGGACACTTCGATTGCACAACATTTGGAAAGGACCCTGTCTAGGTTAGTTGTAAGGATAATTAAATGATAGGAAAGTTCTGGTAAAATTTAAGTTGTTATTGAACAGTATGGAACAAAAGTAACACTGGTCCATACAAATACAGTACTAAAAGTTTCAACCTGTTTGCATCGATGCGGCGGTTGGCAGGCGACGAGATGGCGAGGCACAGAGCACACATACAACCACAGCTATGGCTCATGACGTAACGGCACTTTATTTCTTCATAGCGTCGCAATACTTTTCCGTTTAGTGCCTATGTAATTTTGCCATGCTGTATGGGCGTTGGAACGGCATACCCGAGGCTCAATGAAACTACGTCTTCCAGGAGAGCCTCCTCACTCCAGAACGTGTTGCTCAGACCAATGCCCAGCTCCGACCACTACTGCTGAGCCCGTTGTGCCGTGCAGTGCCCGTGCGCATTTTCCCGTGCTCGCCTGCCATCCACTTTTTACCACTCCCTTACAGACAGGGTATTCACCCGAGGTTTTGCATTCTACATATCCTAACACATTGCCTACGTATGGACCAGACGCACAATTACAATTTTAACATCTTACAACAGTCTCAACATTTGTTACACTTCAATTCTATTACAATATTGCTTGACATTTGACATAAACTTTAATATTCACATTGAAAATTGTTTACAGTTCCCTTAACATAATGACATGAAACAAAAAAGAAATGAAATTAGAACATTAATTACACTAATTTATCGAAAAATCAGATGGAAGAAAATATTATTTATATATACAATAGTACAGGTTTTGTCTTTGTTACACATGCCCTTGTTTCCAGTAAATTTCACTAAGTGCAAATTTGATGTGAACACTAAACTTTATATTTATACAGTGGTTCTGAATCTTTGAGTGAATGTACCATCATAAATTTTTGTATCACTAAGCTTCCTTTCTCGCACATTATAGGGGTCTATACCCTTTTAATATATCGAAAACATTTACCTATCATTTACTTAAGTGCCTTTGGCACAGTCCAACCTCCCATCAGAACATGATTTAAATAGCAAATTACTTATTATTAAATTTCTCAGAAAAATTAATTCAAAAGCTGAAACACAAACACTTAACTACAAAGCATATACAAATACCTATATACACTATAAGACAATTTGTTGCTGCTTGCATTGAATGGCAGTCATTTCCTTATTTACCAATAAACACACAATATTATTTAGAAAAATCACTACATATATTTGCTGCCTATTATTCAGATTTGGGCAGTCCATTTCACATCATTTTATCACATCACCTGCACCACACTTACAATTCTCCTATGACTATTTATCTGCCCTCTTTGGTTTTTGGCAGTCCCACCTTTTATTTAGCTTGCAGCATTTACTCTTTCTTTTCAGCCCTTTTCTCCATACATCTTTACATTTATAGTACATTTGGTAATGTGAAACTCTCATAAGTACATTAGCACACTGACATTGGTATACATATATTTACAAATACTTGTTACATTTAGAAGAAATTAATTTCATCGTTAGATACAGCACATTTACTGCAGATTGCTTTCTGAGTGTACTTAGGTCACTCACTCCTAGGAACATACAGTTTCAGGTCCACAACGTTTCTTACACCTAAAGGTCTCTTGGATTTTGGGTAGATCAGGTAGTAAGCATTATTGTGTGGAATGTTCTGTATTATATACGGTCCATTATAAATATATTTAAATTAGGAAATTTCATGGTTCAGTTTTCTAGATTTTTCGTGGGGTTTTAAAAGTACATAATCCCCAATTTTAAATTTTGAAACTTTCAGGTTTTTATCGTGTCTTTTAGATCTAGATTCAGCTTTTTGTTTTGCCCTTTTTCTGACTAATTCTTTCTTTTGACTCAACCCCAAGCTTGTACAAGGTGGAAACTCTAGTTTTTCCTCAATTAAACTTTTACTTCTGCTGCCTAACAAAATTTCTTCCGGTGGGAACCCAGTAGTTTCATGATGTACTGTGTTCATGGCATTCTCAAAGTCCAATATAAATCTGCCCCAGACTCTAAATCATGCCCCTTCCTGTCTTTTCCACAACGCACCTTGGTCGACTGTGACATCGTCCCAAGATACGTTCCTGACCTGTGAACCATTTATATCTGGTGGCTCTCTAGGTTTCTGGAGTTTAAAGTCTTTGCTTACTTGAACTCTTTGCAAAATAAACACTGAGTCATCTGGTGGCTCTTTCTTTCTGTGTTCAGTCTCAACATCTGGGTTTTGGTTTGAAACTTCGTCATCAGTAGGTACAATATCGCTGTTAGCTCTATTCCCATTATTTTCACTAGCACCGAAATACTCGTCATCTAAACTATCGTCAGAATCCAACCATTCTGGATCGCTTTCAGGTTCCAACATAAAAGCTTTTCTGAGACAGGCACTAAGTTCTTCCACTGTATTTTCGTCAGACTTTGATTTTAGCTCAATATCCTCTTTTGGCAAAACGGCCTCATTATCAGCTTTACTCACATCCACTGTTACTTCATATATAGTGTAATCCTCGTGGACTTCAGTTACTCTTAGGTAATTTCCTGCCTCTTCCCCATGGTACCTTTCGGTAACAACTTGTACTGTTGGCGGATCGTTAACAGAAGTTACTTCTTCGTCAATGCTTAGGATTTCACCCTCCAATTCGTTCCTATCTTTAACCATCGTCCTATAGGCAGCACACGTACTTTGCGCGGCGCTATTTACTCTCTCCTCTTTAAATTTGGGCCACATCACCTTATTGTGTCCCTACTATTTCCTTTTTCACTAATTAACCTCCTTGCCTCATACTGATTCTTAAAATCCTCCCACTCATATTGGTTGAGGCCCTTGTACTGATCGTCGATCTGCACACGTCAATCAGTTACTTCTGCTAATTCATTCTCGCCATTTACTTCATTACTAACACTGCTAACCGCACCTCTCTGTGTATCCACTGTTCCATCTATTATTTCCTTCGCCACGGAATTACCACATGTAATGTATTCACCAGCTCTTACGGCAATGTTTGTACCTAATTATGCCGCCTTGGTAGCAGCTTCTCTCTGAACAGCTGTTCTGCTAGGCTGGGCCGTTGCCCTCTGATGCTCCACTCGCCTGTTAACATATAGCGCTCTGCGTGGCGAAGATGAGTCATCTGCGCTCGCACCTGACACTTGCTTCGCAACGACACGTTGCGTCGTTCCACGCCTGTTTCTAACCTGTCTCATAACTTTACTGTCAGTCCGGTAACATTTCTTAAATCGGGGCCGGTATGTTCTGTCCACTTCCGTTTGGCCCGCAACGTTCGCGGAAATCAGTTTCCCGCATCGTTATTATTTTGCGCGGTGTACCCTCTACCGCAACCAGGATAACCCCCTCTTCCTCATCCTCTGCCTCTACCTCTCCATATCATGTTGACGCGAAACCCATCGCCGTCATTTCTCTCGTCATTATTGCGATTATTTATGTTACCAAAATTCTGATAAATGGCACGACTTTCGCGCCAGTGATCTTCGTCTTCGACCCTTTCGAGAAACGCTTGGAAGCTACGATGATTGCTTCCCACGTATCTCATTGAATCTTCTGGAAGCTTTTTATATAGCTCCCATATGATTTCCCAATCGGATCTTCTCTCTCTTAAATGTGTCAACTTTCGGTACCAATATTCGCAGAAATCTTTCAAAGAATTCCTGCCCCTGTTATCATGAAGTTTGGCCATGATAAATTCGCACCACAAATGATCCTGTCTATGTTTGGTCCAGTATTCTTAAGTAAAGTTTTGTTCAAACTCTTCGAACGTCATTAGTTCGGTATTCAAGTTAATTCCCCAGCGCTCAGCATCACCTGCTAAGGCGCTAATTACTACGTTTATCTTATCCTGACCAGACAAGTGTTCAGGAAACATCCTCTCGCAATTTTTGATGAAATCCAACGGATGCCATCCATTATGTTTCTTGGCGGGATCGAAGCGCTCCTCACCTTCCAACAGCTTCGTAAGTGGCGCGTCATTACAGACAACACCAGGCCTATCTTTGATTTTACTCACGAGATCGAAAATTTTGCCTTGAATTTTCGATGTATTTTGTTCACACTTTTGCACACATCCGATAACATTTTCGCCTAAATTTCTTTCAGTATCTGAAACTGCCTTTTTCAACTGTGAGATTCCGTGTTGACATTCGTTTACGATCTCAGTTTTAAGACCGAAAACTTTTTCGTCTACTTTTGTTTCAACTAGAGGCTCTACTTTCTCTTCGATGTTGAGTATTTCAACATCAAACCTACTGTTAATGTTATCAATTTCCCCATGCATAGTATTCATATTTTTATTAATTGCGTCAATATCAGACTTTATAGTATTTACTACAAAATTTAAATTACCCACTTTTTGTTCTACCTGTTCTATTTGTTTACTAATTTTAATTCCTTGTTCTTCGTCCTGTGCTTTAAGCTGACCAACCTGTGTTTTAAGCTGCTCGTCAACGTGTGTTTTAACCTGATCAATCTGTGTTTTGAGCTGCTTACTTTGTGTTTTAAGCTGCTCGTCAACGTGTGTTTTAAGCTGATCAATCTGTGTGTTGAGCTGCTCATCAACGTGTCTTTTAAGCTGATCATTCTGTGTTTTGAGCTGCTCACCCTGTCCTGCAATTTGTTTGATTAATCGTTCAAATAAATCGTTCATGCTTAAAATTTTCACACTGTTTGGTTCCACGGAATCGGTGTGTTCCGATCCTACTTCAAAACTGTCTTTCGGTTCTTTCTTTATTTGTGGTGAATCAAACATGTCAGTGGATTCATTCACATACCCACTATCATCTACAAAGTCACCCTCTACTTCCTGTTTTATTCCTTGCTGTGTTCTAGGCAATCTCGACATTTCAATCTGTTTGTTAACATGTTCGTAGTATTGTATGTACGCCAATTGACTACCACTAACGCTATCTGTTATCTGGCCGTGTAAACTCCTGTCATTGCCAGCCGCATTTTCCATTATGCTCGTACCATCTACTGTGTCTACATTCTTGTCCATACCGAACGCAAATTACACCTCACTACCGTACTTGACGTTCACTGCTATTTACTTTACTGAATAATATTGCAATTCGTGCCATTGATCATCCACTGTTCGGTATTCACGTTAATTTGTGACCGACAACAACTGGATGTCCTGTCACCGGGACACACAATACTCATTAAAGCCTGTACTATGGTAAGTGAGTGGGGTTTACTTTACGAGACAGGATTTTTGTATAGATATTGACCGCGTGTACCTGAATGGAGGCAAATCAGACTTACACCCACTCTGTAATAACAATGATACGTCAAATAAGTCCGAAATGCAACTACACGTCAGTACAGACAAAAGGCAACACAGCAGATGCTACCAATTTGTTAATAATACGGTCGCCAGCCTAATTAGGCATTAACTTAGTTTCTTCCCTGTACTAGTTGATGTACATTCATGCAAAAAAACACGTAGTAACACTGCATAATTTAGTAAATCTATTGAACTGATAGTTTCACTTTCTGTACTGATATGGAAAAACCATGAATACATAACACTACACTATAATGTATACTACCAAACTTCGTACTGTCTATTGATCTGATTAAAATCGGGCATAGGTTACCCTAGAAATAGCACTTTGGGGACACACACAAATTGTTAGTTTTGATAAGGGTAAAACACTCAGAACTTTTGACATATATATATTGACTTTAACTTTTGCTGGTCAAATCAATCTAGAACACTTCAGAATTCAAATGAATAAAAAGGGGGAGGGGGGGGGGACCATAAAAATGTTATGATCACTGTATTAAAAAAATTAATTACTGACACCATTCTGCGCTCAAGATTTCCTATATAAGAGTTACTACTCTCTTTATCTTATTTCCTACTCATTTAAATATCTCGATATCTGTCTCGATATAATTAAACTTCATTACTAAATCAATATTACAGTTATCTTGCAACTTTATCAGACCTTCGATATTCATTTACTGGTTCATTAACAAATCAGTTCTTTAAACACCATTCTAACATAGTTAGGTCTGCAAGTAATTATTATTAACACACATTTTAATTTTTCATCTGAGGACACTTCGATTGCACAACATTTGGAAAGGACCCTGTCTAGGTTAGCTGTAAGGATAATTAAATGATAGGAAAGTTCTGGTAAAATTTAAGTTGTTATTGAACAGTATGGAACAAAAGTAACACTGGTCCATACGAATACAGTACTAAAAGTTTCAACCTGTTTGTATCGATGCGGCGGTTGGCAGGCGACGAGATGGCGAGGCACAGAGCACACATACAACCACAGCTATGGCTCATGACGTAACGGCACTTTATTTCTTCATAGCGTTGCAATACTTTTCCGTTTAGTGCCTATGTAATTTTGCCATGCTGTATGGGCGTTGGAACGGCATACCAGAGGCTCAATGAAACTACGTCTTCCAGGAGAGCCTCCTCGCTCCAGAACGTGTTGCTCAGACCAATGCCCAACTCCGACCACTACTGCTGAGCCCGTTATGCCGTGCAGTGCCCGTGTGCATTTCCCGCGCTCGCCTGCCATCCACCTTTTAGCACTCCCCTACAGACAGGGTATTCACCCGAGGTTTTGCATTCTACATATCCTAACACATTGCCTACGTATGGACCAGAC
The DNA here is from genome assembly GCF_023864345.2 of Schistocerca serialis cubense. NCBI lineage: Eukaryota > Metazoa > Arthropoda > Insecta > Orthoptera > Acrididae > Schistocerca > Schistocerca serialis. The sequence goes on along the minus strand of NC_064643.1, from coordinate 734,473,414 downwards.
GCACAATTACAATTTTAACATCTTACAACATTCTCAACATTTGTTACACTTCAATTCTATTACAATATTGCTTGACATTTGACATAAACTTTAATATTCACATTGAAAATTGTTTACAGTTCCCTTAACATAATGACATGACACAAAAAAGAAATGAAGTCAGAACATTAATTACACTAATTTATCGAAAAATCAGATGGAAAAAAAAATTATTTATTTATACAATAGTACAGCGTTGTGGTTGTTACAAACTGATCTGAAAGTTCTGCTACTTTATCCGATAGTGAAATTATTTCCTCTGTGTGTTTTTCTGAACCAAGTTTCAGAGTGTCCATTTGTGTTGAAATCGTATCTGCTGTGTCCTTTAAGTTTTCCTGAGTTTTTGCAAGCTGCGTAAACGAATCGGTAGACGCAACCGAGTCAATTTTAGCTTGCAAGGTGTCGTGATTTTCATGAACAATAGTTTGCAGTTCTTTTATGGCCCTTCGTGATTATGTAATGCATTTTCATGACGCGAAAAAATAGGTTGGAAATGCTCACAAATTGGTTTTTGTACGTCATTACAGACTTTTTGACATTTCGATTCAATGTTATGTAACTCAGTAGTTAAATCTTCACGTGTTTGTTCAAGAGTGGTGTCTAACTTCCGAAGATTTTGATCCATTGTGTCTAACTTTTGAAGCTTTTGCTGTGTTTGTCTCTGATTTTGTTCCATTGTGTCTAACTGTTGCTGTGATTGTCTCTGGTGTTGTTCCATTGTGTCTAACTTTTGAACATTTTGTTCCATTGTGTCTAACGTTTGAAGATTTTGTCCCATTTTTTTCTGATTTTGTTCAAGCGTTGTGGCTAAGTTTTGTAGCCTTTGTTCCATTTGTTGCATTATCTGTAATAACAGTGCACTGGTATCTGAAACACGTTCTTCAGTGATATTCGGCAGTGCATTTGAACCGGCAATATTCGCATTTTGAAAAGCAGAAAATGTGTCTTGACTTATTTGAGAAAACGGTAAGGACGCAAAACCTGAATCTACAGTATTTGCAAGTTTGTGTCCTGTCATTTCGGAATCCTGAGGCCAGCTGTTGCCGACCGATCGATCGATAATGCTTCCCTGCTCACTAATTGTTTCACTGCCTACACCATTATTTGCAGCCCGTTCCATTTCCCTATGCACAGTTACCAAATTACTACTTTGAACATTAGTTAATTCATTACATAGTGGCGCTAACACACTGCTTTCGTCTTCACTATCATTTCTCAGTTTACTTTGGAGCCTAGTATTACGTTTTTCACACGCCATTATTGTCACAATATTTCACACGACAACACAGAAAAACACAATTTGAAGAGCAAAAATAAGAGGACACATTAACATAGCACTCAAAATAATATCTAGTTATTTGCAAGCGCAGCTGCGAAATACTTGGTGCAAATCTACATGCGTGCCACAACTGTTTTACTGTACAACAATGAAAGACTGCAACTACAAAGGAGATTCTCTCTACGATTACGCGCTAGTAATAAACTATAGCTACACTAATTACACAAACAACAAAAAAAAAAAAAATCAGAAGATTCTAGTGAGGTATCCTCAGCTAAGGGTCGACATATGAAACGTCCCCTTAGAAAAATTGTACATGACTGTACTTAAACTGACCCTCAATAATTTTTGCGCAACGCAATCTGACTTTTAATAATCCCTACAAAAGAATGGCGCTGACTAACATTAACCTACACGTTTCACAAATCACTTACCTCACAAAAGTCTTGGTTACTCGAACTACTGCAATACAGCGAGCGCCACCACTGCCAGCTAAATAAAAGATTCAAACTACGGTAGGCAGTAACTACTGATAGGCATAGTTAGCAAATGAATGATTTTAATAGAGAACAAACAATGTATTTACCTTAATAGTGTTGAAAAATCATAATATACATAGCAGTTCATCACATCCAGTCTTACAAATTTCAAAACTCCGCCATTTCTCTCCCCACATCCACCACTGCTGGCGGCTCACCTCCAACTGCGCAACACTACGCGCTGTTCACTGCCAACTGCCCAACACTACAATGGCAGACAACAATGCAAACTAGCCACAGACTGCACACAGCACAGCCAGTGACTTTCATACAGAGCGCTACGTAACGTTGCCAATATAAAAACCTAAACAGCCTACTTACAAGGCTAGGAGAAGTACTGTGTCAGATAGAGAGCGAACGGCTATAGATAGAGAGCGTGCGAGTTGTTGTGGTACGCGGCCGGTTCGCGGATGGAGAAACGTTGCAAAGTTCGGCGTGAAAGACGGTGATACGCGGAGGAACAATGAATTACAGTGCGTCCGCTGTGTTAATAGGAGACCGTGCATTATTAAGTGAACAGTACCTGAAAAACATATTGGGTGTTTGTGGTGACGATTTTACAAACAGTGTGAAATTGTGACAATTAACCATGAATCAGACACCATTGTCGGGTGGAGACACTAACTGTTAGAATTCTACATCTACATCTACATTTATACTCCGCAAGCCACCCAACGGTGTGTGGCGGAGGGCACTTTACGTGCCACTGTCATTACCTCCCTTTCCTGTTCCAGTCGCGTATGGTTCGCGGGAAGAACGACGTTCTGAAAGCCTCCGTGCGCGCTCTAATCTCTCTAATTTTACATTCGTGATCTCCTCGGGAGGTATAAATAGGGGAAAGCAATATATTCGATACCTCATCCAGAAACGCACCATCTCGAAACCTGGCGAGCAAGCTACACCGCGATGCAGAGCGCCTCTCTTGCAGAGTCTGCCACTTGAGTTTGCTAAACATCTCCGTAACGCTATCACGGTTACCAAATAAGCATCCGTCAGACGAGGGCACACAAGTGTCCCACTTAGGCTATCTGGAGCCTTCGGTACCACCTCAGCGGATGCACTGTGTGTGGTGCTGGGAATATGCCCCATAGATATCACGATCAAATACAGAGCTGCAAAGTACTAGTTAAAGGTGGGGAGACTAGATAAGGTACACACAATAACCGGTGTGCCCATAGAGACGATACGTCACCTTAAAAGTTGGCGTCTGGATACATGGCAAGGTGAGTGGGATGTAAGTGATAAGGGACGTAGACTGCACAACTTCCTCCCTGACATAAGGGAGCGGTTGAGAATGAGACATATCGATCCCAGCCGCGGTGTGGTACATTTCTTAACCGGGCACGGACCTTATCCCACGCACTTAAACCGCGTGAGTCTGAGGCAGACACCTACATGCACATGCGGGGAAGAAGGTTCCCCAGAACACACTGTCTTTTTCTGCGGGCAATACGCGAACAATAGACATACACTACACTTAGATTACACAGATACAGACGTAGATATATACACAGCAAAAAGAAACGAAGAACAACGGGCACAATTAAACGCACTGACAAACAGTATTTCAAAAACAACACAGGAAGAGTATATGCGGACACGACGTCACAGACATGCCTATGTGCAGCGTAACAGAAATCTCCAGAGAATGGACAGCGATACCCACAGTGACAACGAAAATAGTGGCAATGAGGAGGAACAGGAGGAGTAAGCTGAGATGTGACAGTAAATAAGCAAATTGCTGGCAATCTAGCCAAGAAAACACCAAATGCTGTACATGGATGCGCACCTAATGTAGTTAATACATAGGATTAGTAACAAATAGGATAAGAAACATTTATGTACTAATAACCATTTGTGTGTGTGTGTGTGTGTGTGTGTGTGTGTGTGTGTGTGTGTGTGTGTGTGTGTGACTGGCGGTCAACGGCTCGATGAAACCATTCCGAGGTATTCACCGTCAGTCACACTCGGTGATGGTACTACCAAATCTCTCATCTATCCTATCTTCTTTTTATAGTCTTCTTAAAAACAACAAAATTTGATTTATATTTCAACCTCAAATTATTGTTATTTTGAATCATTCTTTGTAAATTTTTGTAGATAAAACAAAAGGAAAGAAAACTGTAAAAAGATGAAAAACGAAAGTTGTAAGATGTACGACCTGTTTTAAACATCAGGTAACAGATCTATAATTTGGCAATAAATAAATATAATAAATTACCAAATAACACTCTGACGAAACGCGCCGCTCTTCTTTGGATCTTCTCTAACTCCTCCGTCAACCCGATCTGGTACGGATCCCACACTGATGAGCAGTACTCAATTATAGGTCGAACGAGTGTTTTATAAGCCACCTCGTTTGTTGGTGGACTACATTTTCTAAGGACTCTCCCAATGAATCTCAACCTGGTACCCGCCTTACCAACAATTAATTTTATATTATCGTTCCACTTCAAATCGTTCCGCACGCATACTCCCAGACATTTTACAGAAGTAACTGCTACCAGTGTTTGTTCCGCTATCATATAATCATACAATAAAGGATCCTTCTTTCTATGTATTCGCAATACATTACATTTGTCTATGTTAAGGGTCAGTTGCCACTCTCTGCACCAAGTGCCTATCCGCTGCAGATCTTCCTGCATTTCGCTACAATTTTCTAATGCTGCAACTTCTCTGTATACTACAGCATCACCCGCGAAAAGCCGCATTGGCATGCGCAGGGGCATGCGTGAAAGTGAAACAAACCAAAATGTTTAGTAAAAGAATGATGTTGTGATTTGATCAAGAAACATTTACTATATCGTCCAAACTGTTTTAAGACGACGACGTAAATTCAACTGATGTTTAACGGACTGTTACAGTGATAAACACATGTGACTGTTTTCCTGTGGCAACACGGTGAAAGAACTGTGGGAAGTATCGGCATTAAGCGGACATATGTATGTAATGCTAAAGACATTACATAATTCCGACCTACCTGCAGCGCGTGATTAATAAACTTTTAACAATATAACGTCGCGCGCGTAACGACAACGCGCACACTGGAACTATTATTATCGCGCCAGTGATGCCAGCTGATTCGACTGCAACGGAGACGTAGACCACCGCCGTAACTGGAATATTAAGGAAACATGGGTATCCATAATTATCTTCACGCTACGAACCAGGATTCACTTCACACATCGTCCGCGCGGACCACCACTGTCGTCATCGCACTGCCTGCACCAACAGTTAAGACATTAAAAGAAAATTATTACGCTCTCTCTCTTTTCAAAATTAAAGATAATTGCAGATAAATTAACTATTTTACAAAACACTGTCACTATATCATAATTTTGTTTTGTTACAATAAATATTCTTTCCATTATTTCGTCTTGTTGACAGTGTTGAAAGCCAACCAAATTAAAGTTCAATTAATAATTTCCTTTCAAAATTCTTCTCAGACATTTTGCTGCTCATTATAATTTTATTTTAATGTTTTTTTGTAACTTTTTTTGGAGGGAGTACATATTTTATTTTTTGTGTAGTAAAATTAGCTACCATAAAATTACGTATGTTACCAGCTGATGCTGTCTGCCATTACTGCTTGAAAACTGCACCTACACTCCTGGAAATTGAAATAAGAACACCGTGAATTCATTGTCCCAGGAAGTGGAAACTTTATTGGCACATTCCTGGGGTCAGATACATCACATGATCACACTGACAGAACCACAGGCACATAGACACAGGCAACAGAGCATGCACAATGTCGGCACTAGTACAGTGTATATCCACCTTTCGCAGCAATGCAGGCTGCTATTCTCCCATGGAGACGATCGTAGAGATGCTGGATGTAGTCCTGTGGAACGGCTTGCCATGCCATTTCCACCTGGCGCCTCAGTTGGACCAGCGTTCGTGCTGGACGTGCAGACCGCGTGAGACGACGCTTCATCCAGTCCCAAACATGCTCAATGGGGGACAGATCCGGAGATCTTGCTGGCCAGGGTAGTTGACTTACACCTTCTAGAGCACGTTGGGTGGCACGCGATACATGCGGACGTGCATTGTCCTGTTGGAACAGCAAGTTCCCTTGCCGGTCTAGGAATGGTAGAACGATGGGTTCGATGACGGTTTGGATGTACCGTGCACTATTCAGTGTCCCCTCGACGATCACCAGTGGTGTACGGCCAGTGTAGGAGATCGCTCCCCACACCATGATGCCGGGTGTTGGCCCTGTGTACCTCGGTCGTATGCAGTCCTGATTGTGGCGCTCACCTGCACGGCGCCAAAAACGCATACGACCATCATTGGCACCAAGGCAGAAGCGACTCTCATCGCTGAAGACGACACGTCTCCATTCGTCCCTCCATTCACGCCTGTCGCGACACCACTGGAGGCGGGCTGCACGATGTTGGGGCGTGAGCGGAAGACGGCCTAACGGTGTGCGGGACCGTAGCCCAGCTTCATGGAGACGGTTGCGAATGGTCCTCGCCGATACCCCAGGAGCAACAGTGTCCCTAATTTGCTGGGAAGTGGCGGTGCGGTCCCCTACGGCACTGCGTAGGATCCTACGGTCTTGGCGTGCATCCGTGCGTCGCTGCGGTCCGGTCCCAGGTCGATGGGCACGTGCACCTTCCGCCGACCACTGGCGACAACATCGATGTACTGTGGAGACCTCACGCCCCACGTGTTGAGCAATTCGGCGGTACGTCCACCCGGCCTCCCCCATGCCCACTATACGCCCTCGCTCAAAGTCCGTCAACTGCACATACGGTTCACGTCCACGCTGTCGCGGCATGCTACCAGTGTTAAAGACTGCGATGGAGCTCCGTATGCCACGGCAAACTGGCTGACACTGACGGCGGCGGTGCACAAATGCTGCGCAGCTAGCGCCATTCGACGGCCAACACCGTGGTTCCTGGTGTGTCCGCTGTGCCGTGCGTGTGATCATTGCTAGTACAGCCCTCTCGCAGTGTCCGGAGCAAGTATGGTGGGTCTGACACACCAGTGTCAATGTGTTCCTTTTTCCATTTCCAGGAGTGTATTTCCTCAATGGCTGTCAGCTTCAAAACAAAATTTCATATTTCGTAGTCATCTAGCAGATGCACGATGTCTATGTAGGCCCCTACAATTATTTCTTTTTACTTTTGGAGGTTTACTGGAATTATATTGTCTTTAATTGTTTATTTGGCCCCAGCTTAAGTGATTTATCGCATCTATATAATAATTGTACTGAATTCCCTAATTTATTTATTTTTTTCTTTCGTTCATGTCTAAGAGGGGTAATCAGATTCCTTTTATAGGTCATGTTTTATAATTTAAAAGGTTTTTTAGGAGAACCAGTTTTTTTACACCTTCATTGTGGGCCCGCCTGGTTAGCCGAGAGATCTAACGCACGGCTTTCCATAGTGGGAAGGTGCGCTTGATACCCGGCATGAATCCGCCTGGCGGACTTGTGTCTAAGTCCGGTGAGTCGGTTAGTCTGTAGATGGTTTTTAGGCGGTTTTCCATCTACCTCGGCGAATTCGGGCTGGTTCCCCTTATTCCGCCTCAGCTACACATGTCGGCGATTGCTGTGCAAACAAGTTCTCCACGTACGCGTACTCCACCATTGCTCTACCACGCAAACAGGGGTTACACTCGTCTGGTGTGAGACGTTCCCTGGGGGGGGGGGGGGGGGGGGGGGGTCCGGGGGTCCACCTGGGGCCAAACCGCACAGTAACTATGGGTTCGGTGAGGGGTGGCGGAGCGATGAAGTGGACTGCCGTAGTAGTCGTGGGGTTGTGGACCACTGCGGCTGCGGCAGGGACAGAGCATCTCCGTCGTTTCTAGGTCCCTGGTTAATTTACAATACAGTACAATACCTTCATTGTACCTATATTTTTCTTTCCTGCTTCCGTTATTGCCCTTGTTAAAGATTTCCATTCCTCCTCAACTGTACAGACTACTGAGCTATTCCTTATTGCAGTATATACAGCCTTAGATAAGAGAAAGCTTTTGACAATGTTGACTGGAATACTCTCTTTCAAATTCTAAAGGTGGCAGGGGTAAAATACAGGGAGCGAAAGGCTATTTACAATTTGTACAGAAACCAGATGGCAGTTATAAGAGTCGAGGGACATGAAAGGGAAGCAGTGGTTGGGAAGGGAGTAAGACAGGGTTGTAGCCTCTCCCCGATGTTGTTCAATCTGTATATTGAGCAAGCAGTAAAGGAAACAAAAGAAAAATTCGGAGTAGGTATTAAAATTCATGGAGAAGAAATAAAAACTTTGAGGTTCGCCGATGACATTGTAATTCTGTCAGAGACAGCAAAGGACTTGGAAGAGCAGTTGAATGGAATGGACAGTGTCTTGAAAGGAGGATATAAGATGAACATCAACAAAAGCAAAACAAGGATAATGGAATGTAGTCTAATTAAGTCGGGTGATGCTGAGGGAATTAGATTAGGAAATGAGGCACTTAAAGTAGTAAAGGAGTTTTGCTATTTGGGGAGCAAAATAACTGATGATGGTCGAAGTAGAGAGGATATAAAATGTAGGCTGGCAATGGCAAGGAAAGCGTTTCTGAAGAAGAGAAATTTGTTAACATCCAGTATAGATTTAAGTGTCAGGAAGTCATTTCTGAAAGTATTCGTATGGAGTGTAGCCGTGTATGGAAGTGAAACATGGACGATAAACAGTTTGGACAAGAAGAGAATAGAAGCTTTCGAAATGTGGTGCTACAGAAGAATGTTGAAGATTAGATGGGTAGATCACATAACTAATGAGGAAGTATTGAATAGGATTGGGGAGAAGAGAAGTTTGTGACACAACTTGACCAGAAGAAGGGATCGGTTGGTAGGACATGTTCTGAGGCATCAAGGGATCACCAATTTAGTATTGGAGGGCAGCGTGGAGGGTAAAAATCGTAGAGGGAGACCAAGAGATGAATACACTAAGCAGATTCAGAAGGATGTAGGTTGCAGTAGGTACTGGGAGATGAAAAAGCTTGCACAGGATAGAGTAGCATGGAGAGCTGCATCAAACCAGTCTCAGGACTGAAGACCACAACAACAACAGATAACTTCAAGCATGTCACGTCAGGCTTTATTATTTCTGAATCCTACATCTTTGCACATTGATTTTTCCTGACTAATCTCTCAATCTTCAGCATACTCTTCATCACTACTACATTTTGAACGGAGTCTATATCTGGTCCTGGGTACGCCTTGCAATCCAGTACCTGATTTCGCAATCTCTGTCTAATCTAAGTGACATGCCCGGTATCACTCGGCATTTTATTCGCTTTTCCTAGCTGAACTTTATTACAAAACTCAATTGCTCTTTCTCCTTTCTCATTCCATGTCCCCAGCCCATATTTTCCTGTAACATTTTCTTCTGCTCCTTCCCCTACAACTGCGTTCCAGTCCCCCATTACCTTGGTTTCATCTCCCGTTACGTACTGTATTACTCTTTCAGTATTTTCATATGCATAATCTGTCTCTTCACCTCCAGCTTACGACGTCGGCATGTATCCCCGAATTGTCGTTGTCGGTTTTGGTTTACTGGCAATTCTGATAAAAACAACTCTACCACTGTACTGTCACAGTAGCATTCTCTCTGCCCTGCCTTCTTATTCATAACGAATCCTACTCCCGTTCTACCATTTTCTGCTACTGTGGATATTACTCTATACGTATCTAACCAGAAATCCGTGTCTTGCTTCCATTTCACTTCTCTCACCACTACTATATTTATATTGAGCCTTTGCAATACCCTTTCCAGATTTTATAGCTTTTTTACCACGCTCAAAGCTCTGACATTCCATGCCCCGACTAATGAAATGTTATCTTTTCTTTGGTTATTCAATCTTTTTCCCATGGTCACCTCCCCTCTGGCAGTCCCCAACCGGAGATCCGAATGGGGGACTATTCGGAAATCTTTTGCCAATGGAGAGATCATCATGACACTTCTTCAATTACAGGCCACATGTCCTGTGGATACACGTTACGTGTCTTTAATGCAGTGGTTTCCATTGCCTTCTGCAACCTCATTCCTGTAGTCAGTGCCGATTCTTCCGCCTTTAGGGGCAGTTTTCCACCCCCAGATTTGGAATCTCCACACGATTTTGCACCAAAAATCAGTTCATTTAAAAGCCACCTCTTTCACTAGTTTCATTTAGATACATACCCAGGGATAATTCTGATTTGAGAAAAATATTGTTCACTATCGTTCAGCAGACAAATACTACAGGGTTATGTGTTTCAACTACGGAATCACGTTACGCATTTCCTTACAAATAAGCATCTAGAATTATGACAGAATAATGAAATTTTAAGAATGTGTCTTGGGAAAGGAATGCAATAAAAAACAAATAACTTCCTTCGACAGAAGAAATAGTGACGGAAATGGAGGAACACAAAGATATGTTTTTTAACCTCAATTAAAGTGAATTTCTTCACAGCTATTCCTTCCGTTTTATAAAATCTTATCTTGGAAGACAGGTTAAAAAATATAAACGAACGTTTATACGATCTGTAGATTAATTGGCAGCCTTTTATTTTATAAACTAAGGAATACAGCTGTTACGAAATAAACTATCGTTGGGATATTTAAATAATAGCGTAAAAAGTTGTCGGTATTTGGTACAGATCCTATTCCACGAAAAAGGCAAGGAAGAAAACATACTCAAAAAGACAGGCCTCGTAGAAATATTGGGTAAAGCAGGAGACATTGCATGTGATTGACGGAAGCAGAAAATATGAAGAAAGCAGCAAATGAAACAGACGAAAAGAAATAGACGTCTAAAATGATATCGACACAATATTCAAAATGATTATGAAGGAATGGATAGACAGATGCAAGCTTGCAGAAATATTCACGACCAGATGAAAGACAGAGCTCATCTGGCAAAGAAGGGAAAGATGTGAGAAGGGAGGAATATGTAGATGGTCCATGTAAGGGAAACAAACTTAGAGGAATATTACAGAAAGAGGAGAGAAAGTAGTAGAAGATGGAAGATGCGATACTGCGAGACGCATTTGACAGAGTACCGAACGACCTCAGTGGAAGGGATGATCCCTAGGGTGGAAGACGTTTCCTAAGAATTATTAGGACCCTTGGAAGAACCAGTCACGAAACAACTAGTCCGTCTGACGCATGATACAAAGGAAATGCTCTCAGAGTTCAAGAGGAATGTAACAGCTCGGATAGAAACGAAGGTAGGTGTGAATAATACCAGTTAAAGACTACCAGTTAAATAAGTTATAGTTTATAAAGATCTGCACAAACCATTTAAAGAAGTACAGAAAGCCTGGTAGAACCTGAGCTTGTGGAAGATGACCTTGGGTTCCGGAAAATGTAGGAACACAACAGGCAATACCGCCCTCACGACTTATTCTAGAAGATAAGTTGAAGAAAGGTAAACATACATCAATAGCATTTGTAGATTTAGAGAAAGTTTTTGACAATGGTGACTAGAGTAAATTCTTTGAAATTCTGAAGGTACTGGTGATAAAATATAAGAAGCGAAAGGCTATTACAACTTGTATAGAAAAAATAAGTTATAAGCGTCGAAGGAAGCGATAGTAGAGGTGGGAGTGAGGTTAGGTTGTAGTATGTCCCACATGTTCCTCAACCTGCACTCTTAGCAAACTCTAAAGGAAATCAAGGATACATTTGGAATGGGAGAGTTCAGGGACAAGAAGCAATAGCTTAAAAGTTTGCCAATGACACTTTAGTTCTGTGAGAAATAGCAAAATGCTAGGAAGAGCACGTGAACGGAATGGGTAGTGTCTCGAAATAAGGTTATAAGATGAACATCAACAAAAACAAAGGAAGGCAAGTGGAAGGTTATCGAATTAAATAAGGCGATGCTGAGGAAATTAGATTAGGAGATAATACACTGTAAGTGGTAGTTGGGTTTTGGTATTTGGTTCAAATAGCTCTGAGCACTATGGGACTTAACATCTGAGGTCATCAGTCCCCTATAGCTTAGAACTACTTAAACCTGACTAACCTAAGAACATCACACACATCCATGGCCGAGGCAAGATTCGATCCTGCGACCGTAGCAGTCGCGCGGTTCCGGACTGAAGCTCCTAGAACCATTCGGCCACCGCGTCCGGCGTTTTGGTATTTGGGCAGCGAAATAACAGATGGTGGTCGACGTACAGAGGATATAAGACATATGGATGTAGTTTGCAATAGTTATTCAGGGATGACGAGGCTTGCAGATAACAGACCAGAGCGGAGACATCAGACCAGTCTTTGTGGTGAAAGCCACAACAACAAGAACAATGAAATCTGTAATAAAAAGATAATACAAGAAAATATATCTTTCCTATCACTTCTTAAAGCTAACTTTGATTGAGATATGAATGAACAGTGATGCTACCAAAATCTTTGATCATTTACCCAATTTGTCTGACAACTAGGAACGCTAATTTGAAAATCCTTCCATTCCCGAAAAGCTTATCTCTGTAAAACTTTCTAGCCTATTTAGTGTTGAATTACTGTACACTTATATGATTTATGTGCGTATACTTTTCTGTAAGTGGTAAGAATGTACTTTTATTTAAATGTAAATTAAATTGAAAGTCGTAAGCTGACTTAATCTACGTCTTTTTCATATATGCTGATAGTGTGGTAGTGACCCGTGGAACATGTAAATAACCGCGCAATGTTTAGTGTTTCATTACCACAATTCTCATTCCTACTGTAAACTACGGAGGGGAGAAAAAGTACCTGCTTGTGAGCTGATAAAATCTGATTTAAAAACGAACAGTACTTGATCGTTACCGTGTACTGTTGAAACGATATTTTATTGATGTAATTAAGCAGTGAAAGAGTAATGGGACTTACAAACTGCGTTGCGACAGGTTCGCAATAGTAGTGCTTTTGTTTTGCAGCGTTGATAAAGTAAGTAATAATCCATAGTCGATACATACTGACAGATAATAGGACAATGGACGAAATTCATGTACAGAGTTTATGACAGACGACCACAATACTGGGAAAATTTGATTCGTGATGTGCAATTTCTCTCAAAAAAGAGAATGTTTCATCTGAACTGGAAATGAGTATCTCATCATAAATCTGGAGATAGTGTTTGCGATAGTTGCTGAGATGTAACGTGCCTGTGATTTATTTAACCCTGTGACATCCCTGATATCAGATCATACACTGTTAGACAGTCCCCATTCTTCCTATGAATGAATTGCAATCAGCCGTTTGAGCTACGTGTATTTCGTATTATTCTTCTGAAACATTACTGTACTGTTTCTTTAATGGACGTTGTCCACGACGATGAATATTTGTCAGATAAATATTTGCCTCCTAATTCCTAGGAGATACAGTTCTTAGAACGTTTATAAAAAAAAGGCTAATTTTTTTACCGTTACACAGAAAGTTCATACAGTCATGTAATAAGATTTTGTGAAGTTCTGAAAATGTAGACACTCTTTCTTCGAATGGTTCTCTCTTCATACACTTTTCTTTCATTTACAGTTACTTCCCCTTCTCCAAATGCACGATTACAGATTTTCATTCAGTTATCGAATGCTTCATTTTCATATAATATATTTTGGAGAAATCTATAAGCAATTATTCCATAGCTGTTAGAACTTGTACGTATAGCAACATGTGTGCTGCTAACAAAATATAGTTTGTAATTGTGTAACTATTTATATTGCGTCCTTAGCTGGAATGTATATGGTTGATTTCTCTATTTCAGATCTCTCTCTCTCTCTCTTTCTCCCTCCCTCTCTCTTTCTCTGTCTCAAACACACACACACACAGAAACTCCCCACTATGAGTTTCTGTATGGAACTTAGCCCAGAAAAACCTCCCATTCTATAAAAATTTTATGTATTACCAAAACTATGTGCCCACAATCGGTTATCCTACTTCATCTGGTATGCTAACCTTTGACTAAACAGAACCTAATTTGAATTGAACTGTAACGGGTCGGAATATAACTTGTCTTCATATTAAACGCACAATGGAAGTAAGGTAGATATCTGGCTCTAATCAAAATTTCCACTTACGTCGCACCTTGAAAACACTGTTGCAGATTTATCGAAAGAACAATATTAACAGGAAGTAGGCAGTGACTAAGATAGATTTCTATTTTATAAATAAAATTTCGAAAGAATAGTCACACTGTTGTATGCCACATTGTGTAACGTGTAATGATAAACCTAATTTAATCAGTGGGATCGGGAGGGTAAATATTCCTACGAAATGATATTCCGATATTTTAAAATGAAGTATTTATTCAAAACGACTGAGTAAAATACTTGCATGATCCTCAACCATAACATTGGTCTGAAAAATGGTATCCCTAACAAAGTGATCTATGATTTGAAAAGGGTGCAATGTTAATGAGCAATTTCTCAAAAAGTCAAACGTCTTAATCGGTTGATATCTTAATGCAAGACTCACGGAAGTAAACTCACATTTACTGAAAACGTCCGTCACCAATCACAAATCAACTAATTAGACTGCACAGCGCCAGAGAATGTGCCATAACAAAACCAAAGATTGCTTAACAGTAACACATCTTGTTCTCTCTCTGGGATGCATATTAGTAACTCACAAAAACCAAAATGATGTACTCATCCTACAATATAAGCAGAGTTTCTTCAGTCCATAGCGCAACACATACGAAAATTGTCATTCTACATATGACGTAGTTCCATTACCCTACCCACGTGGTGGACGTAATACTTCTACTGTATATACAATACGCAGACCAAATTCTGTGTAACTGTAAATAATATTAATTCCTGGTGCCGCATATAGCAATTTTCTTGCAGCAGCACGGAACTGTTTGAAACTTAGTTGCAATCATGACTTAAGTATGCGATCCCGGAAGTTGTGTGGTTGGAAAGATTATTATTTTAAGCCGGAGAGCTGGGAGCATCAATATGGAGTTAACATAATGTTGGTCACTTTTCACTCACACATGCCTGAGTTCGTTCCTTCCACTGGTGAAATTATATTTATAAGGCGCTATTTCTGTAAATGGTTTCGACATTAGTCGTATTCACCTGACACTGCCTACATCGGTAGGAAACTGTTCGTCCACTGTTACTGAGTTTCTACCAAATGCGAGTAGTCTCCGCATCTTTTTCATTTCTTTATGTGGAGATGGTTGTCCTTAATGTCACACAAAGGCCATAATAAGCAAAGTTCATAATAATTCAACGTGAAACCTATTTAAAAATCGGAATATTTGCTACTCAAGTTGTTAATGGGTGATACCTGCTACGCCTCTCTGTCATCCTGGATATAATTTTCATTACGTAATTGTTCTTTCTTGTTTAGTTTTCATTTCCGTCTCCTATTGAGTCATTTCTTGTTTCCTTCAGTCTCTAGATACAAGTTTCCTATTACACTTTCCTCGGCCTCTGCTTCTTCATCTCTCTAGGTTCATTCCAATGGGAAAATACAGGTGACCCAGTTTCTATTTCTTCGCGTAATCTCTCCGACATACTTGCTCCTCCACGGATAAATGGCCACCAAGAAGGATACGTGCGCTGCCACAGCTGTTTCGTCTCACGTACAACTCATTCCTTCCCCACTGTTCGCTCATCTGGTGTTGCACCGATATTTAGAATATTTTCTTATGTATCAGTATATTCAATACTATGGTCTTTTTCGTAGTATATAAGAGAATTACAGTATGTTTCATTCTTTAATCGCATAATACTGGCATGCATAAACACATAAACAAACATATTTACATAAAAATTTAAAATAATGTGCCATTTATGTAAGATGTATAATAAAATCATTAATATCTATCAGTTTTTCAGGTGAAATGAATTCATTGTAGGCTAATTAGAACAACATTTGAACAGTTTCTAATACTTATGTCGGGGCACTGAACGAACTGGCCCTGGTAAATTGGAGAAAAAATACTTCGATATTAATATCAGGGAGAACTTTGAAGAACGAAGTTCCACACAGTGCCCGGTTCTGCATTTAATGCAGAATCGTATTAAAATTTTATTTTTGTGGGCATACAAAGCATCAGTATCTTTTGTGAATGAAAACATGGTCCAAGTAGGCTGTATTTTTTTTTTTTTATTACCTAGGCGCTGGAACAATTTCACGCTTTGGTCATTTTCAAGCATGTTTCTTAAGCAATATATTATAATGTAAAATGGAGAATAAAAAAAATGCAATCTACCTGGGCCACATTTTCATTCACAAAACATACAGATTTTTTGTATGCCCGCAAAAATAAAATTTTAAAATGATTCTGCATTATATACAGACGTATCAGACCTATTATATTCCTCCATATTTCCCCTACTCTCATATAGGTTCGAAATAAGTGCCTCAATTATGAATGGATTTTAAAATGATTTCTACTCGAGTCCCTGGGATTAGTGGTATATCTCATTCAACCGCTTTCTTCTATCAACTGACAGTACACATAGCTCTTGGAGAATCAGCACATGAAATATTGCAAATGATATAAGAAGAAATTGAAGTAATGTTAGTTATAGTAGTGAGCGTCACTGGTACAACCAAATGCTATATTTTGTTGATTTATGTAAGGATTTAAAGGGTTTCGATTTTTCATAAATTACAAGATGCTCAAAGACAGACGCAAGCTTGTAGGGAAATGTTCCTCTCGTGTTGCAGTGATGATGTCTGTTTAATTATTTCTTACAGCGTAGTATATTCGTTGTTATCCAGTACATTACATTTGCAACTTATGTCGGGACTCAGATTAAATTTTCACAGCCGTTAGTCAACGATACACTAAACAAATTCCACATCAAGCGGCTGTGCGACAAATTCCAGAAGACATGAAACGTGACAGATGCAGCCACTACTGATCTAAATATCTGGCACCAAGAACGTTCTTCGACTTGAAAAGAGTATACACTTTGAGTTCCACGAAGCATGCGCAACATCTGTCTAGTCAGGTCGTTCTTCCGGCAGCTACAGCCCTCCCTATATGTGTAGGGGACGGACGAAAATATGCAAATACGGCGAGAAATGAATGCTTGGACATAAATGCAGGTCTTAGCCAGGCCTGAGGGTTGCACTGTTGTATTTGACGAAGAACGGCTCACGTGAGTTGTCCTCAGTGACAGTTATGGTTATAATGCTGTTCATTCTAATTGTGAGCACATTATGTAGGAGGTAAGTGAATTCCAACCTGTATAAATCGTTGGTACTCACCGTATAGACGATTCATACTGCACACGGAGAAAGCAGAGAGTATCATCTACCAGAACACAACCCAGATGAAAGTATGTGTAAGACAACGGCTACAAAATTCACTGCAGAACTGAACGTCTAATTCGCTAACCCTTTCAGTACCAAAACAATACGAAGAGAATTCCAGAATCAAGGAGCTACAGGTTGCATGGCGAGCCTATAAGCCTGGTCTATGGAGCAATGCCATCTTATTTCACGCTGTTTCGAACTTCTGGCCTAGTTTACGTCTCAAACATGAAACGTGATGGGATATCGACGATGATCTGCCAAGCCATATCGTGGTGCTCCGTGGGCGCGAATGTTACAATGCAAGGTCGCATTCCTACCAAGGAGTATGTGACTATTTTAGGCGATGAATCCCAGCACATGGTGCAAAGTTTGTTGCCCAGTGGGCAGATCCGTGTTTCTAGAAGACGACAGCAGCAATAGCCTTGAATCCTGAGACACTACCTATTGACGTACATTCATTCTAGTTTTAGGTCTGTGTGTGGTCTCCCAGAACTCGTGGGTGCAACTTTTAGCAGTTGATCTACATATTTTCATTGAAATGTTTCGACCTAAGTCGAAACAAGGCCCCGGGAGTAGACAACATTCAATTAGAACTACTGACAGCCTTGGAAGAGCCAGTCCTGACAAAACTCTACCATCTGGTGGGCAAAATGTATGATACAGGCGAAATACCTTCAAACTTCAAGAAGAATATAATAATTCCAATCCCAAAGAAAGCAGGTGTTGACAGATGTTAAAATTACCGAACTATCAGTTTAATAAGTCACGACTGCAAAATACTAACACGAATTCTTTACAGACGAATGGAAAAACTGGTAGAAGCCGACGTCGGGGAACATCAGTTTGGATTCCGTAGAAATGTCGGAACACGTGAGGCAATTCTGACTCCACGACTTATCTTAGAAGCTAGATTAAGAAAGGGCAAACCTACGTTCCTAGTATGCGTAGACTTAGAGAAAGCTCTTGACAATGTTGACTGGTATATTCTCTTTCAAATTCTGAAGGTGCCAGGGGTAAAACATAGGGAGCGAAAGGCTATTTACAATTTGTACATAAACCAGATTGCAGTTATAAGAGTCGAGGGATATGAAAGGGTAGCAGTGGTTGGGAAGGGTGTGAGACAGGGTTGTAGCCTCTCCCCGATGTTAGTCAATGTGTATATTAAGCAAGCAGTAAAGGAAACGAAAGAAAAATTCGTAGTAGGTATTAATATCCATGGAGAACAAATAAAAACTTTATGGTTCGCTGATGACATTGTAATTCTGTCAGAGACAGCAAAGGACTTAGAGGAGACATTGAACGGAATGGACAGTGTCTTGAAAGGAGGATATAAGATAAACATCAACAAAAGCAAAACGAGGATAATGGAATGCAGTCGAGTTAACTCGAATTAGACTAGGAAATGAGACACTTAAAAAAGTAAATGAGTTTTGCTATTTGGGGAGCAAAATGACTGATGATGTTCGAAGTAGAGAGGATATAAGATGTAGACTGGCAATGGCAAGGGAAGCGTTTCTGAAGAAGAGAAATTTGTTAACATCGAGTATAAATTTAAGCGTCGGGAAGTCGTTACTGAAAGTATTTGTATGGAGTGTAGCCAAGTATGGAAGTGAGACATGGACGATAAATAGTATGGACAAGAAGAGAATAGAAGCTTTCGAAATGTGGTGCAACAGAAGAATGCTGAAGATTAGACGGGTAGATCACATAACTAATGAAGTGGTATTGAATAAAATTGGAGACAAGAGAAATTTATGGTGCAACATGACTCGAAGAAGGGATGGGTTGGTAGGACATGTTCTGAGGCATCAAGGGATCACCAGTTTAGTATTGGAGGGCAGCGTGCAGGGTAAAAATCGTTGAGGGAGACCAAGAGATGAATACACTAAGCAGATTGAGAAGGATGTAGGTTGCAGTACGTACTAGGAGATAAACCAGCTGGCATAGGATAGAGTAGCATGGAGAGCTGCATCAAACCAGTCTCAGGACTGAAGGCCACAACAACAACAACAACAACAACATCTGGGTTTCAGTCATATTTTTAACCCAAGAACTCTTACGTTTAACCCATGACCTATTTATGCCTTAGAACAATATATTCAGATCATTGACGTCACAATATTGGTACGGAAATGTGCTACACTCTGAAATACGCATTTCTTCTGCCGGACAGGTTGCGGATAGGAACAGTTACTGTTACCACCACACCATTGAGTGGCAGCCATTGAAACAAGCATTGTGGAGTACCCTAATCAGTCTACCGGTCAAGAAATGGTGGTAGTTCTGAAATTAGGTCTCGAGAGTTGCTCCTACCAGTATCAATCTATGGCAAACCTATCCCGTATTAACACAACGCCGACTTGTGGGCAGCAGTTATTAAAGCAAGCATTAGGCAATAACCTACTTAGTCTAGCAATCATGTAATGAGCACTGAAGAGTTGATCCAGCCAAATGAGTTGATCCCACCAGCCTGTAAGCACAACTGGATCTCAGATGTATCAGAGGAATTGTGTAGTTTATATAGACACAGTATGCGCAAAACTCTATTCTGAAATGAACGTTGTTGTACGATTAACAAAATATATTGCAAGCGTAAAAACGCAGCAAGGTACAAAGAACAGAACACGATTAATATAGAATGAGAATAACAGTCTTAATTGTGGCCAATATATATATTGTGTAACATACTCGTATTGTATAATGCATTTTATCACAATAAAAAAATATAGAATCTTACACAGCACGGTAAAACGGCCTCTAACATTGAAACAGTCACAGCGATGAAAAACGCAATCTACTTAGCACAGAAACATCGGAGAAACTGGGACGAAGCCCCTAAAGCGCTACTGCGAAACGTGCAACGCTGCGTGTTGTTTCAGTTTATTCTGATGGAGTGCACAGATGTGATTATAATTATTAATAATAACAACAAAGGAGACTTTTCGGTTAGAGAGCAGTAACTGAAGGGCGAAAATAAAACGTACCACATCGATAACTCAAACAAATAAATTTATGTAAATACTATTACACTTTTTGTCTATGCTATGAATGTATGCAATTTTAGTTACTATTTTTCTATATACATGTATGTATTGATGGAACAATGTCTTCACACAGACTTAATAGTTATTGAGTAGTCATGTGATACTTACACTAATAGAAATGGAACGTTTCTACCTGCGGACATAAGTGCAGTTACTACAGGCCTTGCAGTCTACGCTGAAATGAGTTTGATAATGACACTTCTAAATTACTCCAAAACGCTATCCCACTGTATATATGAGCTATTACAGAAAATATTTAATGGTATTCTAGAAGTTACAGATTCAAAACACAGTCATAGTAGCTAAGTCGCACCTCCCAACAAAGCAAAACCAAATGAGGTGTCCATATTCAATACTGTTGCTTTGACCAGCAAAAAATAATTTACATTTTCTACATATCACAGACACAATACAGTTGATATGATATGATTCCAACCTTGTTATAGCATCTGTTTCAGAATCAAGTTGTCCTGAACTTGAATCTGAAACATACTTAAGTCGATAAGGATATGAAATTTAGTGACTTGAAGAGTATTTGTTAGGACAGAATGAGTTGCTATTAGTACAGCTTTATAGAAATCGCTAGACTAGGAAACTGAGTGACAGTACAGACAGAATTTTCAAGAGTATTTAAAACCTAATTTTGTGTTAACGTTATTTAGCATGTTATGTATAATGTTTAAGTATGAAGATTGGTACACCCACATAAACAGAGCCGATTTAAGAAATACCTTTAAAAAGTATGAACTTTATATGCTTAAACAGTATGAAGAAATCAGCGTGGTAAAAAATCGCGTAGCGAAGTTATTTGATGAAAGTAGGACACTGAATGAAAGAGTCACTAAGCTCGCAGCTAAAAAGTAAATAGTAATCATAGTCATACTAGAAGGAAAAAGATAAGACACAAATGTTATGATGAGATATAGTGTACATCAGTCAGTGGAACACACACCCCACTGCTGGAACCCGTAACACACTACTTTTCATACAGTCTTGGCTACGAATATTGACTAGAGAAAGATTGAGAGATTCTCTGTGGTCAGTGCACACTGCCGAGTGCCGGAGATCATGACACACTACAGTTAGTACGGTACTTGGCTAAGAATATTAGCTTTGGAGACAACGCTTTTCAGAACCTCTCAACAGCATAGATATCACAAAGCTGATGTAAGTATAGATACAGTAATGTAGATATATCATTAAAATGGTAGGATGGTCATGTTTGCTGGAACATCAAGTATTAGACCCATGGCAGTCCACCAAAAGAATATTCGTCCATATGCAGATACAAAAATTGAATTGATTAATAAAAACCATGAAGAGTTAAAATGCACATTGAAGCTAATTTGAGTTCGTACAGTACAGTGGCTGTAAGAGTTGATTGTATTGAGAGAGGAATCAGCAAATTTAGTGGGTAGGTTGATGAGTTTGAGTCCATAACAAAAATGAAAACAAGAGTCACTCATTGCTGCGGCGTCGCGGTACAGCCGATGCCGCGACCACCAGAAAAGGCGAACTGC
Organism: Schistocerca serialis cubense; assembly: GCF_023864345.2. Classification (NCBI taxonomy): domain Eukaryota; kingdom Metazoa; phylum Arthropoda; class Insecta; order Orthoptera; family Acrididae; genus Schistocerca; species Schistocerca serialis. Next base: position 734,451,778 of record NC_064643.1, on the reverse strand, counting down.
GAGTGCAGCATCCTGATGGAACGAAGTGTGCGGTGTACACTGCCTTGATCGGGGTGAGGGCCGCTTACGACGCGATTCCTCAGCGGGCATGGACGACGCCGACCACGAATCCAGACGCTACCTGTATTTTTATGGAAATAAGTAACTAATTCTGTTACTTCTTTCACTGCGCCTACCAGCAACCACAGATCGCCACCATCCTTCCAAAGGAAACTGGCAAAGAGTAAACTGGAAGAGTGCTTCCTGAAAGAGAACCAACTCCACTTACGTCCTCACTATAGTCGCATCTTGTAACTAGTTTGGAGTTGTGTATGTAAGCAGCATGCAGACACGGTGTGTATAGTACGCATGTCGACAAAACAGGAAATTTTCGAAGCACTAAAGGCAATACGTCAAAACTTAAAGTTACTAACAACTAGACAATTGAATTGGGTACATAACCTCAAATAAACTTTTAGAGCAGTCACTGAAGTCACTGAACGAGTCTCACAAACAGTTGGTAAAGAGGATAATGAAAGTATCACAGACAGTTTCACTTAAACACACATATATTTTGATTTAGATAGAACATTTGGCGTTAGCAGTGCATGATCATTTAGACTATGTACATGCCCAGTCAAATTAACTAGAAGTACAATACATGTTAGATGAAGAGGGTTTGACTTAACATAGGCTTGCCTGATCTAACAGTCTTCCACAAGCAACGTGATAGGAACACAAAACACAATCGCAGTGGAAATACACTCGCATTATCTTCCCTTCTCTGGATGGTAGTTACGCTAATAGCAAGTGTATCACAATCTACATTCAGCATGAAAAATTGAACTGTAGAACTGAGGAGTGATGCTAATGAAATTGTAAATCGTTTAAGACTTTTAATGGCTTCAACATCTGTGGCAAATACTGCGTATGTGTACAAGATGATGTCATTGGTTTCCGAACCTGGAGAAATATACATTATTGAATAATTCTGTGAAGAGTTACCAAAGAACTCCCCACATTTCCACAAAGCGTTTTCCAATACAATTGTTATAATTCATGGTTTGGACGATTTACCCGGACTTTTAGATCTGAATCAATATGTACATATGATTAAAGGTTTCAAAAACGTTTTATTGATCACTTGGGCAGTACTTGTGAAACCAAAGCCTGGGAAAATTGTCACACTTGTATTTGAACAAATATTTCAAAAAATTATGAACCGTATCCCATACAACATACAGACCAATTTGGTGGTGAATTCCACAATCACTACTTCCAGGTTTAATGCATATGTATGGAATAGGCCATTATTCCAGTTTTATGCACATGAAAGCATTAGTTATGGGATTATTTAAGAGAACAACAAGAAATCATGCGTGGTAGCAACTCAGCCTTTGTGAGTAATATAAATGGACTGACATAGTTAGATAAATTATTGCCTGATATAATCACTCATCGCATCGGATGGCATGTATGAAACCAATCGATATTCATGATGACCTTCTAAATACAGCATACAACCATATGAGGATGATAGGTCTGCAGAAACAGAAATTGGTACTGAAGATTTCATTTGAATCTCCAAACGAAAGGCTGCATTTCAGAAATGGTATTTGCCAAACTATTCTACTGAGATACTAGCAGTTTAAAACGTGTAGCAAACAAATTTTCACTCATACGTCTTCAAAGATGAGAAGAGGAAGTAAAGTAGCGGGCCGTTTTTATATTAAAGTGCTACTGAAAATTTGGGAAATAGATATGTTTCTTGTAGGGCATCTTATTAGAAAAAACGAAAAGAGGATACTGGTTAAATGCCTCAGGTATCCGTCATCAGACAACAGCGGTGTTGGTGTTTAGGATGGTATATCTAACGAGGTGCATAAAACATCAACCCATGCTGTGATATAGGAGAAAGTGGACGAAGTGCATTGTATGTGGGAATGGGAATTTAACTGAAAAGCATCAGCAAAATTTTACATTTTGACATATAATTTTTGTGATCCAGGTGTTAAACTTCAGAAATAATTCCTGCGAGTTGATAAAGGGATTATCTATTGGATGGAGTGTGTAAGGTTCATTACGCAGCTTGTGCTGGAAGACTGGTCAAGAGAGATATGCAAAAGAAAGGCTATTGGCAATGGGTAGTGTGTTGTAGCATTAGCAGTTGACGAAACAATGGACGCTAAAGCTACATTAGGTGACAGAATAAGTTTTTGACGAGTTGCCAATGCCACACATTGTCCAACATAAACCAAAGGCTGTTAACAACACGCATTCCCTCATATTTGACAGCAGAAGCTTTCTACTTCTACCTAAAACATCAGAAATAATTCTCCCATTTCTATTACCAGCATTAGTGGCATATCAGCTGTAGGAACCTTAACAGGGAGAGCCTTGGCATTAGGTTGAACAGTTGAAGACGCGGAAAACGTGCAAGAAGAACTTGACAAAACCGAAAGACATAAACGAACCATTGAACCATTAGGTATAGGGAAGGTAGATCAAAAAGTTTCTGTTAGAAGGCTATACAATCCATAATCGTTATGCCATCGAAGCAAAATCGTTCCGAGCATTGTAGCAGTCATTCTACCGACCCACATGTACTACTTCATGCTAAAGTCCATAACAGTCTCCCGCACACCCTCGCCCTACAGGAATCGTCGCCTTTCCAAGGCCGCTTTCCAGGAACCTAAGGCGTGATAATCACTTAAGGAATCTGGCTAGTGCGTCTCCCCCTTGAGATGGTGAAATTTCTGTGTAGTGACATTTGTGGTGTGGAGACAAGCAGCATCATGAAGCAGAGCACATCATCCACCGATGAATGTCTACTGATTATTGACCTTTGGAGTCATGAAAAGAGTAAGAGCTATTTGGTATTGTTTTGGTACTGTTTGAACTCATTTGGTTATAATGTCGTCACATTTCAGGTTTTCACATTTACCGCACAAATGTTGAAAAGACACAAATGCCACACATATCCCTAGTGTACATATCTATGCTTATATGCCTGCTTAAGTGCTTGAGAGTGGCACTACATTGCATTTACGACAAAACATTACTGGAATGAAAACTTTTTGATCGCTCCTTACATTTAAAACCAAGCTGGGTTGGAATGGGGCTGTTCATGGGTAAAAAGAGAACTAACTGTTCTAACGGGTGGACCTCGCGCCGATACCGGACTGCATAAATACATAAACAGGCCCTCATGCCAAAATTCCGCAGCGTGTGGTACATTGACTACAACTATATGCGAAACAAATGGCTGTGGAGTACTGAATTACTATCTTGTTGTAGGCCGCGGCCTTAATTGGCTGGCAAAATCGAAATAACATTTTTTGTAGGGTGTGAGGCCCGCTGGTTTTTCAAGTACCCAAACATGTTTCAGGAGCACTGTGTCATCATTAGTGGGTTTCTGTTTCATTTAATCTTTACGCAAGGTGCGCATGATTTTTCGGGACCACTTGTGTGTCATTTATTACAGGGAGCTTGTCATGTTTTCGTGTGGCAAACCCTTTTATTCTCAGCATCATGGTGAATTGTCGTGATGCACACGAAAATATAACTCATATTCTCAAAATAAGGTCGTAAAAGAACGTTTTACTTCACCAAAACACAGTGTAATTGTGGTTGTTGCGTGTCCCAGCCCATTTAGTCATTTGTTACTTTCATTCTATTGAAAATTTATAGTCAGTTGAAGAATTATGCAGTTCATTCGTTGTTGTTGTTGTTGTTGTGGTCTTCAGTCCTGAGACTGGTTTGATGCAGCTCTCCATGCTACTCTATCCTGTGCAAGCTTCTTCATCTCCCAGTACTTACTGTAACCTTCATCCTTCTGAAACTGCTTAGTGTATTCATCTCTTGGTCTCCCTCTACAATTTTTACCCTCCACGCTGCCCTCCAATGCTAAATTTGTGATACCTTGATGCCTCAGAAAATGTCCTACCAACCGGTCCCTTCTTCTTCTCAAGTTGTGCCACAAACTCCTCTCCTCCCCAATTCTATTCAGTACCTCCTCATTAGTTATATGATCTACCCATCTAATCTTCAGCATTCTTCTGTAGCACCACATTTTGAAACCTTCTATTCTCTTCTTGTCTAAACTATTTATCGTCCATGTTTCACATCCATACATGGCTACACTACATACAAATACGTTCAGAAACGACTTCCTGACGCTTAAATCTATACTCGATGTTAACATATTTCTCTTCTTCAGAAACTCTTTCCTTGCCATTGCCAGTCTGCATTTTATATCCTCTCTACCTCGACCATCGTCAGTTATTTTGCTCCCCAAATAGAAAAACTCCTTTACTACATTAAGTGTCTCATTTCCTAAACTAATTCCCTCAGCATCACCCGACTTAAATCGACTACATTCCATTATCCTCAATTTTGCCTTTGTTGATGTTCAATTTATATCCTCCTTTCAAGACACTGTCCATTCCGTTCAACTGCTCTTCCAAGTCCTTTGCTGTCTCTGACAGAATTACAATGTCATCGGCGAACCTCAAAGTTTTTATTTCTTCTCCATGGACTTTAGTACCTACTCCGAATGTTTCTTTCGTTTCCTTTACTGATTGCTCAATATACAGATTGAATAACATCGGGGACAGGCTACATCCCTGTCTCACTCCCTTCCCAACCGCTGCTCCCCCTCATGCCCCTCGACTCTTATAACTGCCATCTGGTTTCTGTACAAATTGTAAATAGCCTTTCGATCCCTATATTTTACCCCTGCCACCATTAGAATTAGAATAAGAGTATTCCAGTCAACATTGTCAAAAGCTTTCTCTAAGTCCACAAACGCTAGAAATGTAGGTTTGCCTTTCCCTAATCCTATTTCTAAGATAAGACGTAGGGTCAGTATTGCCTCACGTGTTCCAACATTTCTGCGGAATCCAAACCGATCTTCGCCAAGGTCGGCTTCTACGAGTTTTTCCATCCGTCTGTAAAGAATTCGCGTTGGTATTTGGCACCTGTGACTTATTAAACTGATAGTTCGGTAATTTTCACATCTGTCAACACTTGCCTTCTTTGGTATTGTAATTATTATATTCTTCTTGAAGTCTGAGGGTATTTTGCCTGTCTCATACATCTTGCTCACCAGATGGTAGAGTTTTGTCAGTAGTTCCAATGGTTCATTCGTTTACAACTGCGTAATTTATAATATTCTACACTGTCAAAACTCTGATACACATTTTTGTGGACACTTACGTCTATCATCTCTTCCGACAATTGCAGTGATGAAGAACAAGAGGAACTATATATAAAACAGAGAGTGCTATACTTCCGTTAATCAGTCAGACTTTACAAATGTATGATGTTGTGCACTCTGACATGAAAAGGGACAGTCCTTGTTTTAAGAGCAAATTATTTCCCGTCAGCTGATTTCAGCAAAATTTCTTCTTGTGTTGCGTAGGTAGGGCTTGAGGCCTGTAATTTAGTTATAAACATCACAAAATCAAACTGCAGCCTTCATATGAAATGTCATAAAGCCTTACATATACTATAGAATGTACACAATATTGATGAGTTGAAAACATATTTAAAACAACAGTTACGTGCAAATGTCAGTACTCTTAAAACGGAATTTGAGAGTACTGACTGTAGAAAGGAAGGCTCAATAGGAAAACATTTAAGTCTTCTAATGGACAACAGGTGACTCCAGACAACATAGCTCTTTACTCAGATCGGACGGTGAATATATTACCAAATCATAGAATTAATTGTGAATGAAATTTTGCAGTGAACTCACTTTCACAAAAATAAACTCATCCATAGAATTTAGTTTCTCCCCCTCAGTGGCTGGTGGACACAAAATCATTTAGGTTCCAGCGAATACAATTTACCTTCTGGTAAATGTTCAGACACTGGAGAATCTTGAGTTCAGGACTATTGACCAAGTCGACTATCTCATAGATTTTCGTGGTGAAGTGATCATTATACCTTTACATCTGAGGGATTGGTGTGGGGGTACTGTACCAAATCAGTATACACATCCATGCAACACTTCAGAGCAAAAATGTAGTATGTTAACAAAGCGGGACTATTATTTTCTTATGGCTATAGGGTTGAAATAACGATATGTAGATTCTCAGTTTAACATCAACCATGGAGTATGACGAGTAGCTTACAGTACATGAGTTTTCCTCACGCAAAACTCAAGCCTCAACGATGTGATACATGTACTTATTCAGTACCAAGATCATAGGCTGTTTCTGTTTTTTGAAGGGAAACTTGTGAAATCAGTTGGGAATGCGGCAACGACATCTCGTTTCATAAATAACGCCTTTACATATCAGTTTCAGGATACTTATGTGTTGAATGGGATCTAAATAGACCATAGACGTAACATTGGATTTACGTCAACCTTAAAAACATGTTGACAAACTGCCTATTGGCTTCTGTCTCGGGTTCTTCGGCCGACGTTCATCTAATGATTTTTCTGACGTTTCGCCAGCACGAGTGGCTGGCATTGTCAAAGCTTCACCCTCCATTGCCGGTGGTGAACTTGAGCCGAGCTCGCGGGCGCAGACTATATGTACCTGGCACACCAACGTCCGACGGCTTCTCCGCGGTAATTTCCGGTGCGGTTCTCCTCTTGCTACCTGCGTCGGTCGTTCGCTGCAGTATGGGAAGCCAGGATCCATTTACCTTAAGGCTTTCCTCTTTCTTGTTCAAACTGTTCGCGTGTTTTTGTATTTCTACACCTTCTCTGAACAAGAGCGTGTGATAGTGCTCCAGTTCACCACCGGCAATGGAGGGCGAAGCTTTGACAATGCCAGCCACTCGTGCTGGCGAAACGTCAGAAAATTCATTAGATGAACGTCGGCCGAAGAACCCGAGACAGAAGCCAATAGGCAGATTGTCAAGAAGTGGCCACGAAAGACTTAACAATTTTGTATTAAAAACATGTGTTTGTACGTCGAAATATGAACAGAGTGCTTGTTAATCTCAGCAGGAATTGACATTGATGCTTGGTGTAATGGACAACAATTTACGCACGCAAGGAGCGAATAGTGATGATAAATTCATTAAAATCACACTCAGTAAGTTCCTACGGAAAATTCCTCATATTTCAGTAGGCCAAGACCCTTATTGAAGACGACTGCTGGAGATGGCTGATCACCTTAGTTACTCCGTTCATGGGAGATGCATGAAAACTTTCTACGGCCTCCAACTACACGACACAAACGGACTATGGAAACTTGATTCATCTCAAAGTATTTCACTACGTAATTGTAGCATTGGAGATGAAGCAAACCTGAAAAATGATTCTAGAATATTTGCCATTTGTAAATTAATGGATGTGAAACTGTACCTAAATTTTGAATTTCATCCACACTAAAATTTACAGTTGCTGTCTACTCTTTATATGTATTCAAGATTTTAAACATCGTATTATGAAGGCAGTAAAGGTGATTGGTGTATACTACATCTGACTGAATTTAAGACAGTTATACTTATTATTGTAACTGTCTGTTCAAAGCAGAATAAGACTATGAAGCTAGATGCAGTTGACATCTACACTGAATGTGAATCTAAAGAGAATTTCCCTGATAACATGTCCACAAACGAATTTTGCTTGAGAGAATCACTGATTACTTACTAATCGCCAGTGGGCCATTTATAAAGAACTTCTGAAGCACTTGGAATCGGAACCTCAGGAAGTGAATATCATGCCTGCCACAGAATTGGTTTAGTCGCAAAAATGAAGAACTAATGATTAAAAGCATTGGCTTCGTAGCATTAATGATTGTTGGGCACGTTATTACCAATTTTAGTACGAAAGTTGTGTCGACAGTCTTGTTGAGAGATATTAAATCTCCCCAAATTAGCAGAACCGCCTTGAAATTGAGAAGAAGCTATTACAGCTTGCACTGGGATGAGGTAGGGATAAGTTACATTGAAATTTTAAAAACCCTTAGCAGCTATGATCATGGAAACACGATTTTTTATATGAAACGTGGTGAAAAAAGTGACTTCGATGAGAGCCTCCTACAGAAACGCATCGATACCAATCATGAACACTTCAGTTGTCCATCAATACCCAGTTAGAAAAATGTAAAGAAGCACTTCATGAATTCGAACGAAAACTAGCTTTTAGTACCAAGGATGATGGTGAAGAAGTGATTTATGTCGTTATGTAATACGCAATTTTTAGATGTTTGTGAATTTTTTTTTATAATTGAGTAAATGATTTTCAATATGTACCTGTTATACTGTTTAACACCTCACCCATACACCTCCTGAAAGCTATTTCTGTAGTAACGGTTTCAGGTGGTAGTCATCTCCTATTTGACTGCCAGGCAATTAACCACTTAGCAACTAGTAAAGAAACGTTTTGACGTGTTAGTGACAGCGAATGTAAGAAGGCACTTCAGGATTTGAATCGTACATCTGAGATATCATGTCTGCGTTTTTTTTTTTTTTTTTTTTTTGTCCATGATCTACTGATTCTTTACCATGCATGTTACAATTTATACCATGTGGTTATAATTAACTTATGGTGTTCCGAATGCTGCAGTGTAGGCTCATAAATCACAGGACACTGGAACATTGTTGTTATTTTCATTAATCAGTGTATTCGTCGAATATGATGAAAAAAATTATAATTTCACTTTCCGATACCAGTTGAAAACACAGGGCTGTAACGAGTCAGAATGTGAATTGTCCTGTTTTGATGTCAATATGCTGTTTGGCGCTTGATGACACATGTTAATTTTATTTTTGGGGTTAATGAAGGTGTAAATGGTTACGAAGGTTGAGGTTTCCCGTACGAAATGCAACGGTTAATCAGCAGAAAGACTGTGCGAAGCAGCAATAGCAGCCCTGCATTGGAAGATTATCGCTGACAGAAACAACTGCGCAGAGGCCTCATATTAATAAATGGACTAAAGAATATGATCAAGAAGTCTGAAGAAAATGGTAAATAATGTGTTGCTACAGGGAGAGGAAAGCAGTTTTTGATGGATTTGCTGTTAATAGAGCTGACTGAGCAGCACACGTCTCAAATTCGGCAGCAAATGCTTCAGCTGCGTCGTGGGAATATGTCTCTCTCCAGTCCAACAGTTCAAAAGATTTCACTGTGAATTTTATACTGGTATACCTACAAGATTCAGAGTGTGCATCAAATGAGGCCCCAAGATAGGCTACAACGCCATTAGTTTGAACTACGTTTCTCGGCATTCATGGAGATAAACGACACTGGGCCGGGAAATATTCGGTGGACAGACGAGGCATATTTTACTGTAAATGGTGCCATAAATACCTCAGAACTGTTGCATATGGTGCTCTATTGTGCCGCAAGTTGAGCAGGAACATCCACTGGTCTTAGCTTATGTGACTGTGTGGTGAGGTTTCACAAGCTCCTCCTTCCTCAGTCCATTTTGTTTTGATAAGATGGTATCCCACAGGGCTATTAGGTGTCCAGTGATACCCGCACATTATAAGGACCTCCCTGTACAACACATAATTACAGCTTTGCAAAAATGCAACAGTTTCCACACCATGATTTAATACAAAATATGGCGACACATCATGTCGCATGCCAGATATAAAATTCGCTTCGAGATATCTTCAATGATGACTGCATTATGTCTTAGAAATGTCAAGCTATGTGGCCTTTCAAATCTCTCGACATAACTCCACGTGACTCCTGGTTCTATCTGGGTGTATGAGGGATCCATCTGGAGACTTCCTGATCTGAAGGATAGTATAAGACAATGTGCTCCTCTGGTTGCTCTCGATATATTGAGAACCAAAGTCAACCATCATATGTCACAAATGCAGCATGTTGCTGAGTCAAAAGATCATGGTGAAGACATGATATATTTTGTAAATTTATCCTAATAAACTCGCCAGAACCACCGTTCGATCATTCCTCCACTTTTCCTGCACCTACATCACATTCTGATTGCTTACAAAGTCACATTTTCAATTGTCAGGAAATGGAAATATTATGTTTTCCAGCGTATCCATGAGTGCACCGATTAATAAAACTGCCAACGACGTTTCATCATCCTGCGATGTAAACAGTCCGCACTGCATCACTCAGACCACTGTCAGTTTAATAACACCCACCATTGATATCAGTGTATGGTGGAGAAGACTATAAGTGTGAATTTTTTGTAGTGTTTGTAAATGTTTTACCCCTGCAAGCGCTGATAGTGGTCGAGACAGAATTGCTACTGCAAACACTGATAGCAGCTAAGGGTGAAAGTCCTATTCTACGTAGGTAATAACCTTCTTATCTCAAATGTGATGATTTTGATGCACGTTTGCGATTTTTGAAGAATCTAGTACTTGTTATTTTACATACAAAATTTTTTAAGTTGATGATTATGATGTGGTCTCTTTTCCCAATGTGGTTGTGCATGAAGGTCAATACCGATAATATTATTTTCAGGTCATGTGCGTGTGTGTTTGCACTCATTACCTGGTTATTCATCTCATATATATTACAGACGAAGTGCTAAATGGGAATGAAGAGCATTTTCTGGAAATCGACTCATCGCCGTAACACCAAGACCTCCACCACCAACTCTCTCAACACAAGTAGTTCAAGATGTTCCATGAAGGTAATGATAGCATTTTTGCCTATTAACTCATGTGCAAGTATAATATATATATATTGTTTTATATGTTACAGCATGCATCCCTAAAATACCTGAAGAGGTGCATGAATAGGTGGTAGTTGTGCTGTGGCTCCATAATGTTGATGAGGAACTACTGTATAAAGGGAGCTATGCAAATGATCAGGCATGTAGATGTTGTGTGTTTTACTTTGTCTTTGTGTTTTGTTGTCATATTCGTGTGTAGAATATATATGTGTTAGTACATTATTTACCAGTTACATATTGCCAGCTGTGTTGTGGAGTTTGAAGAAACTGCCCCTAAAACGAATAGAGAGCAACGATACGAGGCGAATGAGGCCAACCTCAGCAGAGTAATGGGATGAGGGTAATTCAGAAACCAGCCTACAGCATTGAAGGGTGGGCATAAATTAGCTATTGGCCAAAATACGATTGCAGCAGACAGAGCATCGATGATGGTGAAAGGCCATGATTAGTAAAATCATTTTCGAATTCATGTATCTCTTTCTTCCGTTCACACTCTGAGAATTTGTTTCTCTCATACGCAAGCAAGTTCAACCCAGTAAACCACAGGCAGGCTCTTAAGCCCCATTCAAAAAGGGTCTGTAAAGGAATAATTGGTGGATTTAGACTATAAAACTTTTTTGAAGCCAAAGATGGGCTAAAGTTTGTTTTCTTTTATTCACTATACCAGCCCATCATCAACATCCACAATAAGAAGGTCCAGTATTCAGTAGCGATGTGTGTGTGTGTGTGTGTGTGTGTGTGTGTGTGTGTGTGTGTGTGTGTGTAAAAAATTCCTGTATAACACTTTCTTGTTGTAGGTGTAAGTGCTGAAACAATTATCAGAATGGTATCAAGCAAGATATAGCGATGCTGCTGCAGCATCCTGAAGTGTAAGATGACAACGTTTATATCTCAAAATTATCTGCTTTGGCACCTGCAGGATAGTGTCCTTCAAGTACAACACATAACTGTCAATCTCAATATTTACATGCAATGACTGTTATCGACCTAGTTGACCTGAAACTGAAGACTTTTTCCCAAAGCATGCATAATTGTTGTTGACTTCCTTTTATCTGTTTATCTTTTCCTTCTCCAGAGACGCCACAGGAACTCCCCTTGCCACTCATAGCGACCTGCCAGTGTTTTGCAACAGGTGAGTTCTTCACAGCCACCTGCCAACGCCTGTTAACAACAGGAGCCTGTAGTCTGTCCAAAATTACTTTAGAATTGACACTTCGGCAGGAGCACGTGGAGGCTCGGAACAGAGTTGTCGCGTCCCGCACGGAACACGCGCGTTCTCTTACATTTCATTCAGCTCGCTCTAACAGACAAACTATTCTCTTTATAAATATGGAAATGGCATCAGTGTGTTGTGAAAGAGCTACTTTGCGTTTTAATTTTATTTTTGTTTGCGGCAACAAATTATTAAGGCGATATAATTTAAAAGTGCGTTTTCTCACTACCTTACTGAATTTCCGACGTGAGAGAAACTTTTCTGTTATAGAAGTTACGTGAATATATTCTGCGAATGATTTTCATACTTTCGAAATCAGATCTGTGTCTGAGATCTCTAATGCAAGACAATTTGATTTAAATCTGACGCATAAAGATCCGCTCGCGCGTCAGCTACTAATCGGGCACCTGTACAGTTTCGGAACGAGAAGCAGATCGCTGCAGATTTGTAATGAAACTGTTATCAACTTCTCTCATGCACCTGTTTAATTCTAACGCAACCTAACATAAGATTGAGCGTGGTTATCTCAGTTGGAAAATGTATCTTAACTAGGCCAACATCAATTGTTTAGAAAGAACAAAACTGATACAAATAACAGGGCCTTTGTATTACAGCTATTATATTGTAAACAGTACTGTATATTTTGTGTGGTGCGTACTGAATCCCTAAAATAAACTTCCTTTAAAATTATTTACTATTAAGGCATTGCTATTGAAATTTTAAAACTTAGGACGATATACGTTTGTTATGTGAGCACTTACAGATGTGAACAGCGCACGCCGAACACGTAGCTGGACCCGCCTGTGCTCTATTGGTATGCGGATAATGGCAAAAATCCTCTAATGTAGCTCTCGTCGCTATGACGGATTCTTGAGGTGTCACTTGTAACATCCTCCTCTAGCATTACTTTTTCTCAATTATAGTTGTCGATAACCGTATTATTTTTTCAATTCTGGACAGGTCAGTATCATCTCAGTTGCTTTCCTGCAAACTTTCATATAATTTTTAACACAGTATGTCATATTTCAAGCAAAAATTTATGAAAATAATTTATATTATAAAATGTTTTGTTCTAGATGTTCAACTCGATAAATATTGGTCCTGAATGTACAGATAAATTATTTTTCTAGAAACATTTAAAATTACGAACTAATGGCAAACTTAAAATTTCTATTATTAATTACACAATACTGTACTGCTTACTATGTTTATTTCTGGATTCATTTGCGAAATATTAACTAATGTAATAATGTAATAGAAGCTAGTAGAAATTCATTTGTTAACAAAAATTGTAAATCTTTCTGAATTGGTTACTTCCGGAGAGTGTGAGATTCGTAAGCATACCTCCAATGTGATCGGGCGTATTTTTGCATTTTGTGCGAATAATGTAACTTCGGCTTCGTTAATACGAAAAATAAGGAGGCTGTATGATACACTGAAATAAGAGGAAAGAGATTTACGTAATAACAAAAATTCTGCAACCACAAATTTCAAGTTTACACAGATCAGTCCAAACGTGAGATCCTAAAATGTGAAATTTTCAGCCTCAAGAACCAGACCTCTAGACAAGAAGAACTGGAGCCAACTCTACATGACGAGCTAAGTACACTAGAAAGTTTATTGTAATCTTTAATTCTTTCAAATCTCCATAAAAAACTAATGTGGACAACAGGTAGAGTTAGGAAGGAGAGGAGAAACTAATCACTTTGTTTCTGGCAACGTAACTTTTAGTTTCGTCCCATGTTATTTCTATGGGGTTTAAATGGCAGCGGTTACGTGGTAGCCTAGCGGCTGTATGCCCATGTTTTTTAGCCAGTTCGTCAATTTCGTGTAGGGAGAACTATGGATTATAGAGAGATATTTTTTTCCATAAGCTCCACCTTTTCAAGGTCATCACTTACATCGACGTTATGACGATGAAGCCAATCAGTCATTTTCTCCTTTCGGTTTACCATGGTCAACAACAACTGATTGATAAGGAGTATTATCTACTACAATTGTTGACTGTTTTCCAAGATTTGATATATGTGAATATTCGGAACACTTTATGAATGTAACGTAGTTCATTTCTTCGTGATAATCTCCTGTTTTCTTTGCTTTAAAAATCAGGCAACTGTTAGGAAGAACACCTTGCGAGATGCCTGCATGAAGAAGGGTGCGCCTGCCACTCTTACCAGAAGGTACTGCCATTGTTCCTTTAGCTGTTTCACGTGCCCGGCCCTGCTTGACAACGCGACCACGTTCCGTCAAGACGCACAACTTGGCCGATGTTTATTATGCGTCCGTTATAAATCAGCATCGCCATGCATCTATAGGCTCCCTCTCCATCAACAGCTTACGGCCACAAAAATATCGATAGTGAAAGCCGAGGTTGTCTAAGACGGTGGACGGGAATGTGCGACTGCCTCGGAAAAGTCCTGATTCTTTAAGCGTGACCAGTAACTTCCTCGGCGTCGGATGTTCGAAAATGGCTCTGAGCACTATGGGACTTAACATCTGAGGACTTTAGTCCCCTAGAACGTAGAACTACTTAAACCTAACTAACCTAAGGACATCACACACATCCATGCCCGTGGCAGGATTCGAACCTGCGACCGTAGCGGTCGCGCGGTTCCGGACTTAAGCGCCTAGAACCGCTTGGCCACCGCGGCCGGCGCGTCGGATGTTCCTTCCTGCAATAGTAATCCTAAACATGACGACGAATCGCATCCTCTGCAAACGAATCGATATCGGTAATCCGCCTATCCATAAGACGTTTTATTCCAGCGGTGTTAAGTTTCGATGGTTCTTCAGCTTCCTTTTCTTTCTCGAACATTTCTTTCACAATCTGCATCACAGTGTTTTTGTTTGTATTCAGAACTGCAGCAGTTCTGTCGATCACTTTGGTGACGGAGAGCAAAGGACCTAAATTAAGTTTTTCATTCTCGAAGTAGGCACGTCACGCTCAAACCATTTGTCCTGACTACCCTCGTGTGGCAATTCCCTATCCAAGAGAACGACGTCGAGCTTTTCCACTTACAACTTTCGACGAACTCCCCGTTCAGTACCACACAAGGAATAACGAAAACAACGAAATCGATAACAACAAATAACAGTAACAACATGTAAGGGTAACAAAGAACAACAGTAATAACGAATAACGGTAACAACGAACACGCAGAATTCAGAGAGCGCAACGATCACGCATGGACAGAAAAATGGCTGCAACTGACCCCCGCTGCAAACATGAAGTGTCTGTTGGGGTACATGATTGGCAACTTCAGGGTAGCGTGGTATTGGCTGAAAATCTCCCGGTCCGACCCCCCCCCCTCCCACCCCCCTAACGCTTACGTCCTCGTTGTCAGTACTAGAGCAATTTTGAACAGACTAGAGTCTGACACCTAGATGTTCACATTGGACATAATAAACTCATGTCAATAGAGATGTATTAGCATTTATTTGATTCGTCTAGCAGCAGTGTGTCAGCCCACCCTCTTAGAAGTAATGAAGATGAACGCTTCCGCAACCATCATAACACAGGCCTGCAGTTGTATGTAGTCGGAGCGGCATTTGGAGACAGGACCTCGACTGCCTGCTTTGACAGGTATATAAATAATCCTGTCTCGTTAAAAGTGTTTGGTAATGTGTGATTTCCAAGTTCTTTAATGATCAGCGATTCACTGTCATTAAGTGATGCAGTTTCCTTTGCCGTTAATTCATCAGAGTATAAAAGGAAGGTGAATTTTGTATAATACTTACAATTTTCGTGTTTTAGGTGAGGCGATATCGTAGGACATCACATTTCTACTTGGTATGAGAAGGATGTATAAAATGGAATGTCCTAGATTTTGAGAGATATAGTCTGTATCATTTATTGCGTATGCATTAATATCACAATTTTGTTGGTATTGACTTCCCTGTACAGCTTCAGGATGTATCAAAGTATGACAAACAAACCACAAAATTTTCAGTTCACTCCGCGTGGCTCCCCCTGTCGAAGGTTCGAGCCCGGCCTCGGGCATGGGTGTGTGTGTGTCGTCCTTAGTGTAAGTTAGTTTAAGTTAGCAGTTTGGTCCAATAAGACCTTTCCACAAATTTCCAAATTTCTTTTTCAGTTCACATCTATGGCTTCAAAGAATGACTAGTCCACAAGACTTGTGGACAATTCAACGATTAGTGTAATTTAAGCAGGATCAGCGTGAAAAAACGTATAGGGTTGCTACTCATATCTAACTGTTACCATCAGTATTAGTAACTTATCAAAAACCTGTCCAAAATAATTTTCACGCAGTTGGCTAAAGATGGCCTTGGGTAATATATTTATCACAGGCGTCTGAAAGCATTTCATATTAGTGATCAATTGACTGAGCATTTTATGGATTCCTCTTCACAGGAGTCAGTAAGTCTTGATAGGCCCACCAACGCTAAAAAGTTCTAAATGCATGATAACTTCAAACACAAGGATGGAGCACCGTTTTGTAGTTTAAGCCGATTTTATAAGGCTCCTCGTTCCTGTGGCGGGTTGTGAGAGTAGCACATCACATCTCTTACAATTCTCACAGATTGGTAAATACCATTTGTACCTGTGAATTAAGCTGTTTGCTCATCTGATTCGAGTCTCAGCTTTCGTATATCATACACCGGAAAAGAATTTGCGAAATGGTTTCCCACTGACCTTAAAGAAGTTGCACAGTAATTCGGTGTGATTTATCACTTTGACATACCTCTAATTAAAATTCTGAAACTTTTGAAACAGCTTAAACATGATATCAGCTGTTCTACTTGTATTCAGTCATTATCTAGTTCCGATTAAAAATGGGTATTTGGTCACTTCCAGCTGAGCGGCAAGTTTCTTTGGGCAACAACAACTCACGTAACCTGAAATATCGACTCCCTAATTTAATACCGGTTTACTTCCATACTGTGAGTGAATATGATGCTCATTTTGTCATTGAGGAAGTAATAGGTTTAAAAATTCGTAGTGCACAGTTTAGTTTCCTGCCTGTGAGCGTAAAGAACTACATTTCATTTTCGAAGAAGCTTGCTAAATAGAGCATGCTGTAATCCTGAATCCTGTGTATCCCCATGATTTACGGTTTCACCTAATTACAGTGAAGAGGTTATTCCTATATTAATACAAGGATGTGATAGAAGAACAAATAAAACTTTGCTACCCAATACCTCCGCACTTTCCTGCGAGATGTAGGTTCGAGTGTAATGACTTTTCCGGAGACAAGAAATCTACTCTGTAGGAATCAGCATTGGTTTCGAAAAAGACGGTCGTGTGAAACCCAGCTCGCGCTATTCGTCCACGAGACTCAGAGGGCCATAGACACAGGTTCACAGGTAGATGCCGCGTTTCTTGACTTTCGCAAGGTGTTCGATACAGTTCCCCACAGTTGTTTAATGAACAAAGTAAGAGGATATGGACTATCAGACCAATTGTGTGATTGGATTGAAGAGTTCCTAGATAACAGAACGCAGCATGTCATCCTCAATGGAGAGAAGTCTTCCGAAGTAAGAGTGATTTCAGGTGTGCCACAGGGGAGTGTCGTAGGACCGTTGCTATTCACAATATACATAAATGATCTTGTGGATGACATCGGAAGTTCACTGAGGCTTTTTGCGGATGATGCTGTGGTATATCGAGAGGTTGTAACAATGGAAAATTGTACTGAAATGCAGGAGGATCTGCAGCGAATTGACGCATGTTGTAGGTAATGGCAATTGAATCTCAATGTAGACAAGTATAATGTGCTGCGAATACATAGAAAGATAGATCCCCTACCATTTAGCTACAAAATAGAAGGTCAGCATCTGGAAGCAATTAATTCCATAAATTATCTGGGAGTACGTACTAGGAGTGATTTAAAATGCAATGATCATATAAAGTTGATCGTTGGTAAAGCAAATGCCAGACTGAGATTCATTGGAAGAATCCTAAGGAAATGCAATCCGAAAACAAAGGAAGTAGGTTACAGTACGCTTATTCGCCCACTGCTTGAATACTGCTCAGCAGTGTGGGATCCGTACCAGATATCCAGAAGATCCAACGGAGAGCAGCGCGCTTCGTTACAGGATCATTTAGTAATCGCGAAAGCGTTACAGAGTTGATAGATAAACTCCAGTGGAAGACCCTGCAGAAGAGACGCTCAGTAGCTCGGTACGGGCTTTGTTGAAGTTTCGAGAACATACCTTCACCGAAGAGTCAAGCAGTATATTGTTCCATCCTACGTATATCTCGCGAAGAGACCATGAGGATAAAATCAGAGAGATTAGAGCCAACACAGAGGCATACCGACAATCCTTCTTTCCACGAACAATACGAGACTGGAATAGAAGGGAGAACCGATAGAGGTACTCTGGGTGCCCTCCGCCACACACCGTCAGATGGCTTACGGAGTATGGATGTAGACGTAGATGTAGACTACAGTTGAAACCACAACGGTTGCAGAATACATGCATGTGGTTAGTGTTTGGCAGGAATTTAATATCTCAGGTCAGTACGCTTTGATTTACGTGGCACAAAAGTACTCCTCTTCTCATGGTACAAAATTGGTAAGGACACAAAACATCAAACTCGATTCTCTAGCTGATATCGGCATGCTGCTGTTCTTTGACTGCGGGGTCCGTGAGAACACGCCATTGTATATACCTGAAGAGCCAAAGAAACTGTTACACCTGTCCAATATCGTGTAGGGCCCCTGCGAGCAAGAAGAAGTGCCACAACACGACATGGCTAGGACTCGACTAATCTCTGAAGTAGTGCTGGAGGGAAATGACACCTTGAATCAAGCAGGGCTGTCTATAAATCCGTAAAAGTACGAGGGAGCGAGGATCTTTTCTGAACAGCTCGTTACAAGGCATCCCAGACATGGTCAATAATGTTCATGTGTGTGGAGTCAGGTGACCAGCGGAATTGTTTCAACTCATAAGTGTGTTCCTGGAGCCACTTTGTAGCAATTCTGGATCGTGCGGTGTCGCATTGTCCTCGTGGAATTGTCCAAGTCCATCGGAATGCAAAATGGAGACAAATGGATGCAGGTGGTCAGACAGGATGCCTACGTACGAGTCACCTGTCAGAGTCGTATGTAGACGTAGCAGGGGTCCCTAATAACTCCAACTGCACACGCCCCACACCATTACAAAGTCTCCACTGGCTTCAACAGTCCCTTGCTGACATGCAGGGTCCATGGATTCTTGAGGTTGTCTCCATACCCGTACACGTCCATCCACTCGGTACAATTTGAAACGAGACTCGTCCGACGAGGCAACATGTTTCCCGTTATCAACAGTCCAATATCGTTGTTGTCGGGCCCAGGTGAGGCGTAAAACTTTGTGTCGTGCGTTGATCATGGGTACAGGAGTGGGCCTTTGGCTCCGAAAGCTCATATCCATGAACGGTTCGCACTGTGACATTTTTTGATGACCCATCATTGAAATCTGCATCAATTTTCGGAAGTGTCCGGCCGGTGTGGCTGAGAGGTTCTAGGCGCTTCAGTCTGGAACAGCGGGACCGCTACGGTCGCAGGTTCGAATCCTGTCTCCGGCAGTGATGTGTGTGATGTCCTTAGTTTGGTTAGGTTGAAGTAGTTCTGAGTTCTAGGTGAATGATGACCTCAGACGTTAAATCCCATAGTGCTCAGAGCCATTTTTTCGGAGGGGTTGCATTTCCATCACATTCAACGATTCTCTTCCATCGTCGGTGGTCCCGTTCTTGCAGGATCTTTTGCGGCCCAGTGATGTCGAAGATTTGCTGTTTTACCAGATTCCTGACATTCATGAAATGGTCTAACAGGAAAATCCCCACTTTATGGCTACCTCGGAGATTCTGTGTCCCATCGCTCGTGCATCGACTGTAACACCACGTTGAAACTCACTTAAATCCTGATCACCTGCCATTGTAGCAGAAGTAAACAGACTAACAACTGCGCCGGACATTTGTTGTCCTGTATAGACACTGCCGACCGCAGCACCGTATTCTATCTGTTTACGTATCTGGTATACGAATGCGTGTACCAGTTTCTTTGGCGCTTCTAACGGAAACGCCGAGGCAAATGACCCGCAAACGAGTGAATCGTATGACAGAACACCTGACGTCTCAAGTTACAACCTCTACGGGGATGTTAACAATCTACAAGAACGTGTCATGCAACATTTTGTACCTGTTCAAAGGTTTCGATGCCTGACAGACGATTAGATTGCCAGATGAACTAACAATATCTGAACTATGTGTAATGTAACCTCTTTCCTCCAGCAAAGAATTTTTTTTTTAATTTATGCGGGATGTACAATGTTGCCGAGAGAAGGGATACATAATATTGCCATAAGAAAAAGAATCATGTAATTGTAAAACTTGTAAGAAGTGTATGTATTTAGAGTCTTTTTTGGTGGCATAAAGTGATTTCAGCTTCAAACCATGCAGTAGTCGTTGGAAAGCCGCGATCCTGGTAACGGAAAACAGTGTGATTTTTAATCAATAACGCAGAAAGTTAGTTGTGATCACAATCGGACTTCTTTAATAACATAAATTGCAATTTCGACTTAACAAATATTGAAATAAGAAGATGATAGTGCGCTTATGGTGCACGATAGTTTGCATCACCAAACATATTACTTCCGATTAATTTAAAGGCCAAGTATTAAACAAAACGAAGTTAATTTGTACAGGAATGCAGTGTTTCGTATTATGCTACAAATATAAAGAGAAATGATATAAATTGCAGTATTATTTAACATGAAGTTCATGTTACAGGAATGATACAACCTGTTGGTAGCGAGGCTCGAAGAAGAACAACAAGCATTTTATACTCATTTGAACATTTTTAGTTTTACGATACCATCTTAGATGTGTAGGTACTTAAATATGCTCGTTCGTTTTGAGTTCGCTAACTGGCACAAGTAGTATGGCCTGATGATTTTATAAAAAAATGGTTCAAATGGCTCTGAGCACTATGGGACTTAACTTCTGAGGTCATCAGTCCCCTAGAACTTAGAACTACTTAAACCTAACGAACCTAAGGACATCACACACATCCATGCCCGAGGGAGGATTCCAACCTGCGACCGTAGCGGTCGCGCGGTTCCAGGCTGAAGCGCCTAGAAGCGCTCGGCCACTCCGGCCGGCGATGATTTAAAACACGCAGTATAACTGCAATGACAATATTATTTCACTTAATATTTTAGGGCAATGGATATTAGGAGATGCGGTAGTGCCGGGGCAGTTGGAGAGCACAGCTGACAAAGGCAAGGTAAGATGAAATCAAGAGCATCATGCAGGGGTCGGTTGACAGCTGCACAAGGGCCCATCGTACGGCACGCGATCGGGTAGTGAGACTGGTCAGCGAGACTGCAGCCACGATGTCTCATCATACTCTGGTTTCATCTCAAAGAGATATCAGGCAGTCCATCGCAATCTGGTTACATGCAACAGTTGCACAAATGAACCGGAAGTACATAATGCAGCACTTACATACGTTATGCTGAAAGGAAGACGTTTGTTAACAGACAAGTAATTTATACTAATGTAAGAATAACTAGGTATACCTTAAATATATAAAATAGTCACTGGTTTAGCTAGTGTTGGATGGGAGGGGGGAGAGAGGAAGTTCAGTATTTCACTATTAGAGCATTACTGAGCGTCCATTGTACTACAATTTAATCTGTCACTTATCGCTTTGAAACTAAGGTCAATAGCAACGTGTAATTTTCGCTCTACATCGGAGTGTACGCTCATACGGAACTTCCTGGTGGATTAAAGCTGTGTGCCGCGCCGACACCCGAAGTCAGGACCTTTGCCTTACGCGGGCAAGTACTCTACCATCTGAGCTACCCAAGAATGACTCACAACCTCCCCTCACAGTTTCCTTCCTACCTTGTAAGGTTCACAGAAGCTCTCCTGCGAAACTTGCAGAACTAGCACTACTGCAAGAAAGGATATGGCTTGCCACAGCTGTGCTAGGCACGGCAGGATTCCGATTCCATCTTCACAAATGAACTTCTGATCGTCGTGATGTGACAGACTGATTCTCAGTTCTACGAGTTTGCAAATCACATGATTCTTCTATCGAAAATAAAACTGGCGCACTCTGTGTTGCGCACTAATATCATCATACGAGCACTCCCGGTAGTCGCCAATCGGAATGACGCATATTGGTTGAACAACTCACACCCTCAACCCCTCATACAGTGTGACCCGCTTGTATACTTAATGCTACATTTCAGATCACAGGCCTACGTACTCCACAGTTTGCAGTCCGTTTGCCTCCTCTTTCATCAAGCCAACATCATTACTTTCTGCATTTGTTCAGCTGTATATCCAGACATATTGATTGGCACCTTATCACTTCATACATTTGCCAACCCTTCACACATGACATTAAACAGCCCACATCCATATAAAGTAATTTCGGGTCATCAAAATGATTAATAATATAACTATCATATGTGGAGTTTTGCTAGATATAGTAAGCCAATACCATCATACATAGGTATCGTAAACAGCGCTGAAAACTTAGGCATTTCGAAAGCCACAAATTACCGTCTAGTTAGTTGACCGTTTAAATGTTGGCATGGCGATTTAATATCCAGCGCCAAAACACCCATCCTGATTAGATGAATTTGGCAACTACTCTTAATATTCTGCAGTATTGTCGGAAAATCACGTTGTTCATTACTTTATAACTTTTTCTTTTTTCAAAAGTGAATGACGTGAAGCATACGCCTTCAGTCAGGGAGTCAGCTTGAAGACGATATCCTGGGCGATTTTACACTGATCCATTCATAAATCCCCCCCATGAACCATGGACCTTGCCGTTGGTGGGGAGGCTTGCGTGCCTCTGCGATACAGATAGCCGTACCGTAGATGCAACCACAACGGAGGGGTATCTGTTGAGAGGCCAGACAAACGTGTGGTTCCTGAAGAGGGGCAGCAGCCTTTTCAGTAGTTGCAAGGGCTACAGTCTGGATGATTGACTGATGTGGCCTTGTAACAATAACCAAAACGGCCTTGCTGTGCTGGTACTGCGAACGGCTGAAAGCAGGGGGAAACTACAGCCGTAATTTTTCCCGAGGGCATGCAGCTTTACTGTATGATTAAATGATGATGGCGTCCGCTTGGGTAAAATATTCCGGAGGTAAAATAGTCCCCCATTCGGATCTCCGGGCGGGGACTACTCAAGAGAATGTCGTTATCAGGAGAAAGAAAACTGGCGTTCTACGGATCGGAGCGTGGAATGTTAGATCCCTTAATCGGGCAGGTAGGTTAGAAAATTTAAAAAGGGAAATGGATAGGATGAAGTTAGATATAGTGGGAATTAGTGAAGTTCGGTGGCAGGAGGAACAAGACTTCTGGTCAGGTGACTACAGGGTTATAAACACAAAATCAAATAGGGGTAATGCAGGAGTAGGTTTAATAATGAATAGGAAAATAGGAATGCGGGTAAGCTACTACAAACAGCATAGTGAACGCATTATTGTGGCCAAGATAGATACGAAGCCCACACCTACTACAGTATTACAAATTTATATGCCAACTAGCTCTGCAGATGACGAAGAAATTGAAGAAATGTATGATGAAATAAAAGAAATTATTCAGATTGTGAAGGGAGACAAAAATTTAATAGTCATGGGTGACTGGAATTCGAGTGTAGGAAAAGGGAGAGATGGAAACATTGTAGGTGAATATGGATTGGGCCTAAGAAATGAAAGAGGAAGCCGCCTGGTAGAATTTTGCACAGAGCACAATATAATCATAGCTAACACTTAGTTTAAGAATCATGAAAGAAGGTTGTATACATGTAAAACCCTGGAGATACTAACGGGTATCAGACAGATTATGTAATGGTAAGACAGAGATTTAGGAACCAGGTTTTAAATTGTAAGATATTTCCAGGGGCAGATGTGGACTCTGACCACAATCTATTGGTTATGACCTGTAGATTAAAACTGAAGTTAAAACTGAAGAAACTGCAAAAAGGTGGGAATTTAAGGAGATGGGATCTGGATAAACTGAAAGAACCAGAGGTTGTACAGAGTTTCAGGGAGAGCATAAGGGAACAATTGACAGGAATGGGGGAAAGAACTACAGTAGAAGAAGATTGGGTAGCTTTGAGGGATGAAGTAGCGAAGGCAGCAGAGGATCAAGTAGGTAAAAAGACGAGGGCTAGTAGAAATCCTTGGGTAACAGAAGAAATATTAAATTTAATTGATGAAAGGAGAAAATATAAAAATGCAGTAAATGAAGCAGGCAAAAAGGAATACAAACGTCTCAAAAATGAGATCAACAGGAAGTGCAAAATGGCTAGGCAGGGATAGCTACAGGACAAATTTACGGATGTAGAGGCCTATCTCACTAGGGGCAAGATAGATACTGCCTACAGGAAGAGTAAAGAGACCTTTGGAGATAAGAGAACGACTTGTAAGAATATCAAGAGCTCAGATGGAAACCCAGTTCTAAGCAAAGAAGGGAAAGCAGAGAGGTGGAAGGAGTATATAGAGGGTCTATACAAGGGCGATGTACTGGAGGACAATATTATGGAAATGGAAGAGGGTGTAGATGAAGATGAAACGGGAGATATGATACTGCGTGAAGAGTTTGACAGAGCACTGAAAGACCTGAGTCGAAACAAGGCTCCCGGAGTAGACAACATTCCATTGGAACTACTGACGGCCTTGGGAGAGCCAGTCCTGACAAAACTCTACCATCTGGTGAGCAATATGTATGAAACAGGCGAAATATCCTCAGACTTCAAGAAGAATATAATAATTCCAATCCCAAAGAAAGCAGGTGTTGACAGATGTGAAAATTACCGATCTATCAGTTAAATAAGTCACAGCTGCAAAATACTAACACGAATACTTTACAGACGAATGGAATAACTGGTAGAAGCCAACCTCGGGGAAGATCAGTTTGGATTCCATAGAAACACTGGAACACGTGAGGCAATACTGACCTTACGACTTATCTTAGAAGAAAGATTAAGGAAAGCCAAACGTACGTTTCTAGCATTTGTAGACTTAGAGAAAGCTTTTGACAATGTTGACTGGAATACTCTCTTTCAAATTCTAAAGGTGGCAGGGGTAAAAAACGGGGAGCGAAAGGCTATTTACAATTTGTACAGAAACCAGATGGCAGTTATAAGAGTCGAAGGACATGAAAGGGAAGCAGTGGTTGGGAAGGGAGTAAGACAGGGTTGTAGCCTCTCCCCGATGTTGTTCAATCTGTATATTGAGCAAGCAGTACAGGAAACAAAAGAAAAATTCGGAGTAGGTATTAAAATTCATGGAGAAGAAATAAAAACTTTGAGGTTCGCCGATGACGTTGTAATTCTGTCAGAGACAGCAACGGACTTGGAAGAGCAGTTGAATGGAATGGACAGTGTCTTGAAAGGAGGATATAAGATGAACATAAACAAAAGCAAAACAAGGATAATGGAATGTAGTCGAATTAAGTCGGGTGATGCTGAGGGAATTAGATTAGGAAATGAGGCACTTAAAGTAGTAAAGGAGTTTTGCTATTTGGGGAGCAAAATAACTGATGATGGTCGAAGTAGAGAGGATATAAAATGTAGGCTGGCAATGGCAAAGAAAGCGTTTCTGAAGAAGAGAAATCTGTTAACATGCAGTATTGATTTAAGTGTCAGGAAGTCATTTCTGAAAGTATTCGTATGGAGTGTAGCCATGTATGGAAGTGAAACATGGACGATAAATAGTTTGGACAAGAAGAGAATAGAAGCTTTCGAAATGTGGTGCTACAGAAGAATGCTGAAGAATAGATGGGTAGATCACATAACTAATGAGGAAGTATTGAATAGGATTGGGGAGAAGAGAAGTTTGTGGCACAACTTGACCAGAAGAAGGGATCGGTTGGTAGGACATGTTCTGAGGCATCAAGGGATCACCAATTTAGTATTGGAGGGCAGCGTGGAGGGTAAAAATCGTAGAGGGAGACCATGAGATGAATACACTAAGCAGATTCAGAAGGATGTAGGTTGCAGTAGGTACTGGGAGATGAAAAAGCTTGCACAGGATAGAGTAGCATGGAGAGCTGCATCAAACCAGTCTCAGGACTGAAGACCACAACAACAACAACAACGAATTGTTTCACTACCTATCAAGAGCAAATTCTTATTACCACATAGGACGCTTCAGTCCATTTTCCAGTCATGGGAGCTTTAAACTTGCATTCAGAGATATTCAGAAGCGAAGTCACAACGACCTCACCTCATAAATGGCCATCAAGTAGACTGTGGCGACACGTTGACTATAACAACACGTATGGAAAAGGACTGCGAGACAATCTAGCTACGTTCTGTAATACCTCCACCTCACTCCGGTTGTAGCCAGATTGGAGAGGACTGTAACACCACACCAGATCGAGAAGTGTATATTATGAGCTATGTGACTGGCAGCTGGGCAATAGTGCAACTAATACAACTCTGAGCAATTTATATAACTGTGAATTCTGAGAGAGGGGCATTGGGAGCCCAGAAGCACTACCACGATGTCAGAACTGCTTTATATGACGATATGACTGGGCACAGCCAGCTGCTACCGTTGGTTCAAGACCAAGGTGGAGCAGTAGCCTGTTACACTAAGCCCACTCTGGGACACCTTGATGCCACAGAGCAATGGACCTGTCGTTTATGCTGGCCACTACCGAACTCCTGCCAGCATGCAGCAATTCATGCCCCTTATAACTGCCAAAGATGTGAGCCATGCAAGGGTCGCCTGGGCATGGGCATTCTATATCAGATGGACGACGCAACAAGAAGGAAAGTGACGTTTACGTCAGAACCCTGGTCTATTCTCGGCCTGCCCGCTCCTTTCCCAGGCCTGACGGCAGCATTATTGGGCGCAGACATAAATACTGTCCCACTGGGGTGGTAGTAGCCATCCGCTGACTGTCGCTGGCTTGCTTCGCTGGAGTGGTACGTGGCCACTGATCATTAGTAGTGGAGAAGTATTGCAACAGAAAGCAATAATGAGATTTCCAAACCACCAGTCTGGCACTGGGCTCCACACGGCTAACAGCCAATGTCATCCTCAGGCAAGCGGCATCATAACAACAAACTGTGTATATCGAACTGAACCCTTCTTCATCATAGGACAGAGATGTGAGTGTCTCACATAGATTGTACTATAAAAGAAAAGAAAACCGTTAACTGAATCAACATTACAGATAATTTTTTATTGCACTTCTGTATGAGCACTGAGGCACGTTACACTAACACAGCAGATTTTTTTTATTTATTTACTTTTTTTATTTTTTTTTATTTTTTTACAGGTTGGAGATATTAGAATGTATGAAGCTTGTGTTAGCTCATTGCACGCATCTTTTAAGGAGCAGTCTTGCACATCTCTCTCATAGAACACTATAACAATCTAGAGTTACGTCTCTTATATGTAACAGTACATGAGTATTGGATTGGAAATTAAGCACCTATATTTCTAAAATAACTTATTCATTTTATTTAGTTTCGTAAACACATTTTTCCAATAAATACTCATCTATTTGTTATGACACCCATTGGCAAGACAAGAACGCTTGCTGTTTTTGTTTACATTTTCTTTTATACATTTTGAACTCCATGTGTAGCCGGCCGGTGTGGCCGTGCGTTTCTAGGCGCCTCGGTCTGGAACCGCGTGACCGCTACGGTCGCAGGTTCGAATCCTGCCTCGGGCATGGATGTGTGTGATGTCCTTAGGTTAGTTAGGTTTAAGTAGTTCTAAGTTCTAGGGAACTGATGGTCCCATAGTGCTCAGAGCCACTTGAGCCAAACTCCATGTGTGTATGTTTTTGATCACATGTAGCTGTGTATTTGTCTAATTCGATACCAACAAGACCTCTGTGATGTATTACGTATTCGACGACGGCATTATCTGTCATAGCCACACTGACAGTTGATTAACATTATCAATTACATAAGAGACTAAGCTACACGCATTTCGTGTATTAGACATACTTGTTTTTTATATTTATTCTGTGGTTATTACTACAGACCTTTAGTTTTAACCCTGTGCCACCAAGCACTGTTATTATGGAACCAATCACGCGACCTCTGGTGCTACGTCTGCTGGCGTCGATTCTGCCACTCGAGAAAATGTTGGTACCCACCTCATACGGATTGTGGTTCAAATGGCTCTGGGCACTATGGGACACAACTGCTGTGGTCATCAGTCCCCTAAAACTTAGAACTACTTAAACCTAACTAACCTGAGGACATCACATACACCCATGCCCAAGGCAGGATTCGAACCTGCGACCGTAGCAACAGCGCGGCTCCTGACTGGAACGCCTAGAACCGCACGGCCACCGCGACCGGCCATACGGATTGTGCCTCTACAGACAATGTTGATATCCATCTTATAAGCTTGTGTTCCCTTTAGTATATGTCAGATTCTCACATAACCAGTGCACTCTACTTGAATTAATTGAGCGTTTCGTCGCAGCTGCACATTTCTCAGATTAGGTATTACGGTCTCCGGCGCTTTTCGCACAGAAACAAATTTAGACCGCAAGTCGTTAAATAAAACGTATTTTCAAACAACAACGTTGCTTGGACTCTAGTTACATTGATGAACTGCAGAGCTTATATGTATATGTGAAAGTCCTTCCTCAGGCGCTTTTCGCCAGTTTAAAAGGACACATAAGTCTGGAGCATTGGCTGTCAGTCCAGGAAAATAGGTAGGTCCCAGTTGACAGTAGTTGAAATAAAATTGGAACTCGAATGTGTCCCAGAAAATAGGTAGGACAGGTGCTGAAAATTATGCCCGAGGAAAAAATTTGTCCATAGACTAAAAATAGAATTTTCCTAGGAGATACAAGAATAAAATCCAAATATGTCTCTGAAAAAGACGTAGTCCCTTGCTGTAAATGGAATAGTCCCAGGATATTTGCCGTTCATGGGCTAAGAATGTCAAGCACAAGTCCTGGGACACCTAAGCTCGACATACACATGGGACTGAAAGTATGGGAGGTGGTAGTGTCCGAGGACTGATAGGCACGTACTACAGAAACGACCACTGATCACGCAGCTCACATCGACCAGGACTGGTTCTGTGAGCACGAAGATGAATTGTTGCATCTCCGGTAGCCACCGCAATCACTAGATCTCAATATAACTCAGCTTTTGTGGCCTAATTTTGAGGGGAGGATGCGTAATCACTTTTCAGCTCTATTATTGTTACTTGAAATTTCCACTATTCTGCAGTAATAAAGGCACAAGATTTCATTGAAAACCATTCGGGACCTGTAAGTAACTATTCCGAGAAGTTGTTTCGAAATCAACAGTTTCCCTACACCGTAATAGGTATGGTAGTGTGTTGTGTCAAGAGTCTTTCCATATTTCTGTCCACTCCCCCCCCCCCCCCCACCTCCCCCCCCGTAAATGTTTAAATGCCCATCCATACAGAATTAGTGTTATTGACGAGCCGTTGTCTACACAATAGACTAAAGTAGTCGCCTGTTAAGGTCCCTGCAAATACTTAATACCACTGCAATTGTCTTGTTAACCAGTCGTACTAATTGTCCACCAGAGCAGTCTTGCGATTTGTACTATATTTCATAAATATTTCTCCTAGAATACATTTTGACATTTTTTTTATTTTTCAATCACACTGAGATGTTAAATCCGTCTCTACAGGCGTCTCATTCCATTTACGTTTGTTGGAGTAAGTACACGCCATGCCAGCACAGGCCATGTGCCAAGCGCATTTACAACAATGAACTGGCACAAAAATTAAAACTACATCTAGATTCAACACTGAATTACAAAACGTCTTCATATGACGTACACTGTTAGATTTATTTTCGGCAACAAGTCACAGGACACAGTAAACGTAAATTATTTGCGCGGAACCGACCAGCGCGACCTGAACTAAACTGCCACGTAAATGCAGTTGTCGGAAAATAGAAGGCCACGTAAGTATTTTCTCCAAAGTATCTTAAGGAAATGCAATTCACCATGAAAGAAGAGGGCCACAAATCTTTCGTTCGACTGATTCTAGAGTGCTGTTTATGAGCAGGTGACTCTTATGAGGTACGATCAATAGGAGAAGATTCGTCGTAGGTTGGTTCAATTGCAACGACAGTGCTTCGGAATTGCTCATCTAACTGCAGTATCAGACGTTACGATAGATACGTCTTATTTTGAATACGGGGATTACAGTGTAATTTCAGATAGTGTACGCTTCAATTTACCACCAGTTGTAACGCCATTTGTATCCGATCCGAGCAGAGAAAAAAATTACTAAAAATCTTTCCGATCAAGTATTGTCCGAAGTTGGAGTGATTCATTAACGAATCGGGGTTTCACATCACATGAGACATATGTCACGTTGGCGAGAGAAAAGATTAGCTTGAAGTTATTAACAAGGGAGTCAAATTCTGATCGCTCTGGAAAATGAGACTTCGTAAAAAGATGCGGGTCCTATGTGATAAATAAGATGACCTCACTGGCGGCTGAGGAAATCGTGATCACACTGGCTAATTCTTTTCAGTAAAAGTTCACCAATTGTTCCTTTAGATGAGCTGTTAAAATGCAATAATTATATTAAAATGATGTGCCGCAACAATACGCTGCTTTCGTCATAACTTATTATTTAACTGTGGTTACATGGACTACATGCTCATTCAATTACAAGCCAGAGGTTAAGTAGCATCAGAGTCGTTTTGTTGAGAGAACTGTACTATTTCCACTTCAATGAAACATCAATGTCTTTAAATTAGCTTTTGAAGACTACGAAAAAAAACGAAAAAAATATCATAGAGTCCCTTCACTGTTCCCTTCATTCTGGAAGGGGGCGGTTACATTTCAGTGTCCAAAGCAACTAGAAACATTTTTCCTTATGTTAAAACTTAACGTATATTACACAACGTTGACAAAATACATGGAATAGTGATATCCACATACGCGGATAGCGATAGAATCGCTGACACAAGGTATAAAAAGGCAGTGCAGTGGTAGAGTTGTCATTGATACGCAGGTGGTTCATGTGAAAAGGTGCTCAGTGTGATCATGGCCGCCGACGGAAATTAACTGTCTATGATTGTGGAGCGGTAGTAGGAGCAACACGCATGGAACATTCCATTTCTGAAATCATCAGGGAACTCAGTATTCCGAGATCCTCATTGTCAAGAGTGTACGGAGTATACGAAATTTCAAGTATTAAGTTTCGCCACGGACAACTGCAGTGGCCGAGTTAACATCCGATAGCAGCAGCGTTTGCGTGGAGTTCACAGTGGTAACAACCAAGCAATACTCCACGTTAAGATAAAGGAGAAAAGTTCTCGATGGTGTTGAGCCACAGTCGTGCAATACTTTTTTAAAAGAGTAAACGGCCATTTGACTGCGTATTGTTATATTTATTTTCTGTAATATCTTGATTTGGGCTTTGGTGCCATTATAAAGTGTTCAAATGTGTGTGAATTCCTATGGAACCAAACTGCAGAGATCATCGTCGGTCCCTAGACTTACACACTACTTAACTAACTTATGGTAAGAACGACACCCACACACATGCCCGAGGGAGAACTCAGGACTCCGGCAGGAGGGGCCGCGCATTTCTTGACATGCCGCCTTAAACCACGTGGCCATTACGCGTGGCTGTGCCATTATAAAGTACAATGATAAAAGTTGTTAGACCATTATTACGTCTATCTGTTAAGGCAGTCCAGAGCAGGTAAAGTCTGCCTTAATCTTAACACATATGAAATAATAACGGTGTAACAACCTTTAGCATTGTACTGTACTTAATAATGGCATAAAATCCGAAATCTTGGTATTATAGAAGATAAATAAAGTAACACACTGTCAAATGGCCATTTAACATTTAAAAAAAGTAACAAGTTATAGGAGAAAAGTAATACTCGTTATACAATAAGCACTTTTATAAGTTATTTCTTCTTGTATGAGGATGTCACCTCTACATTAAAATGAAATTAACTTATCGTTCATCAATTCATATCTCATTTGTCATATTAATTTCACTAGACGTAGTTTATTATTTTCTGATCACGAGACGGCAAGATTACTTTATCTCACATCGTACAAGAGGAGTGCCTATATTGTTACGACCATACGTGGTCAATACCTTAAGTTTCTACTATCAAAGCTGCTAGCCATGACACCTACACTAGGTGATCAAAAGTATCCGAACACCCCAAGAATACTTTTTCATATTAGGTGCATTGTGCTGCCACTTAGTGCCAGGTACTCTATATCACCGATCTCAGCAGTCAGACATCGTGAGAGAGCAGAATGGGGCGCTACGCGGAACTCACGGACTTCGAACGTGGTCGGGTGTCACACGTCTGTACGCGAGATTTCCACAGTCCTAAACATCACTACGTCCATTGTTTCCGACGTGATAGTGAAGTGGAAACGTGAAGGTACACGTACAGTGCAGAAGTGTACAGGCCAACTTCGTCTGTTAACTGACAGAGACCACTAACAGTTGAAGAGGGTCGTAATGTGTAATAGGCAGATGTCTATCCAGACCATCACACAGGAATTCCAAACTGCATCTGGATCCAGTGCATGTACTATGACAGTTAGGCAGGAGATGAGATAACGTGGATCTCATGGTCAAGCGGCTGTTCATTAGCCACGCACCACACCGGTAAATGTAAACGACGCCTCGCTTGGTGTAAGGAGCGTAGACATTGGACGATTGAACAGTGGAAAAATGTTGTGTAGAGTGAATAATCAAGGTACACAACGTGAAGATCCCATGGCAGGGTGTGGGTGTGGCGGATGCCCGCTGAAGGTCATCCGCTAGCGTATGCAGTGCCAACAGTAAAATTCGAGTGCGGTGGTGTTATGGTATGGTCGTGTTTTTCATGGAGGGGGCTTGCACCCCTTGTTATTTTGTGTGGCACTATCACAACACAGGCCTACATTGATGTTTAGAGCACCTGCTTGCTTCCCATTGTTGAAGAGCAATTCGGGGATGGCGATAGCATCTTCATAATGCACGTGCTGTGGCGGAGTTGTTAGACAACAAAAATATCCCTGTAATGGACTGGCCTGCACCGAGTCCTGACGTGAATCCTACAGAACAACTTTGGGATGTTTTGGAACGCCGACTTCCAACATCGATAACAGTCCTCAGTGCAGCACTCCGTAATGAATGGGCTGCCATTCCCCAAGAAACCTTCTAACACTGCGAGAGCGGAAGCTGTCTTCAAGGCTAAGGGTGGGCCAACAGCACATTTAATTCCGGCATTACCGATGGAGTACGCCATGAACTTGTAAGTAATTTTCAGTCAGGTGTCCAGATACTTTTGATCACATATAGTATTTTGTTTCAGTAGTTAGTAGTTTGCTACCCTTCCTTGAGTAATCGTTACACTCTTTATTCAACCACATTTCTGAGGATACTGCTTCCATTTCCTTGAGTAATCTTTATACTCTTTACCTAACTACATTTCTGATGGTGCTGCTATTTAGTTATCGGTTAAGGTAAACAAATATTTAACTGCGTATGAGTCAGAGGATTTGTGTTTCTACTTTGTATCGATCATGTGAACCACACTTACGTAACCGGACGGACGAGTGGTCCCCAGTTTACTACGTGCTACGGTTCCCCACCTCAATGGCTTCTGCATTAGTCGCCTCTGTCCCCATAGTCAGCTTGCTTCCCGGCCGTCTGCATCAGTCACCTCCGTGTCGCTCTATCCAGGCGGGCGCTGTGGTTGCTGGTCCTACCAGCGATTTCAGGAACTTACTTATTTACATCATTACTAAGTTCAAAAAAATGGTTCAAATGGCTCTGAGCACTATGGGACTCAACTGCTGAGGTCATTAGTCCCCTAGAACTTAGAAGTAGTTAAACCTAACTAACCTAAGGACATCACAAACATCCATGCCCGAGGCAGGATTCGAACCTGCGACCGTAGCGGTCTTGTGGTTCCAGACTGCAGCGCCTTTAACCGCATGGCCACTTCGGCCGGCCATTACTAAGTTCATTTCTGTTCGGAACAATCCCCAAAGTTAGCATTTCTGTTCCATGCCCTTGCGTTTCTTTGACGTGGGTGTGACCGCCATGAATTATTGTCCCGACCGCCACACATTTACTTCCCCATATTTAAGTACACCACTTTTCACATCTGTGAACGCAATAGTACATGTACGATAGCCGCCCCACCTCTTCTTCACAGTTGGTGGCACTTGAAGGCGAAGCTTTATACTTCGGAACCGGTCGTGGTATAAATTACGAAATTACCGGCAGCTGAATGGGATTTTTATTCTATAAATGTTCCTATGAAGCAGCATCTGCCTTACTAATTTCATATCTCATAAAATCTTATAAAGTTGTTTGTTTATCCACCACCAAGCGACTCCGGTCCCATTAAATGAACTTAAGTTAAGCCTAGAGTAGCATCGTGTAAACCGAATCCCGTCTCATTAAATAAACTTAACCTAAAACTATAGTGGTCGTATTACATTTTTTCACTCACCAAAACAAGTGGGTTTCAAATGCTTCAAATGGCCCTGAGCACTATGGGACTTAACTTCTGTGGTCATCAGTCCCGTGGAACTTAGAACTACTTAAACCTAACTAACCTAAGGACATCACACACATCCATGCCCGAGGCAGGATTCGAACCTGCGACCGTATTGATCGCGCGGTTTCAGACTGTAGCGCCTAGAAGCACTCGGCCACCTCGGCCGGCCAAGTGTTGATGTACAGCCACTAGTAACTAGCTTGATAGAATAATAACCTGTACAAGAAAGGGCTGAACTATAGCCCCTCAGATAAAAGACAGGATTTCATTCAGTTATGAAAGTAGAGTAACGGCCTTCTCATTTGGTTTTATTTTGAATTCATTTATTGTCTTAAAGTATTTAGTGGTACCCAGCTGTATACTTAGTCATGAACATAGCAAAAGAAAGAATTACGGTTAGTAAGGCTTGATACATCCTACCACCTGAATAATTATTTGCGAATACTAGTGAAGGTCTCTCTTACTATCCCTAAAAGATAAAGTCCTTTGATCTTCTTGCTTGTGGGCTATGTTGAAGGATAACTCCTCTCATCTTACTTGCTGGGTCGATCTTTATTTTCCAGTTCACACTACAATTACTGTATCGTACTGAAACACCGAGTAAATGTGTACAGTTTAAAATTTTGTCTATGTTTGTGCTATGATCGGAACACTGTCCCAGATCGGTACGATAACAGTCGATTGGGTTTCTGTTACATCGTGCCTTATTAAAAAAGGCGGGGTGCACTCTGTGTGTGGGATGTAACGTAGCAGTGGTGTTATCGGTTGCGTTACCAGAGTGCTGGTTTCGTCTTGTGACGAACCGCGGCAACAAAACTTTCGAGACCAGCTACGAGAAACGAGCCGCGCCGCAATTGTTGTAGTTTTTGCTAGTATTATTATTTATCACAGTTGTCTATATCTGAAACTCTTTGTGTTTTGGTATGATTTCGTCTAACAAACCAGAAGAAATAGCGGGCTCGCACCCCCCCCCCCCCTCCCCCCACTCTCCTATTTGTAAGGTTTCGTGGTAAAAGTTCACTGCTTTATACTTCATCGGGATACATGTTTCCAGGCAACATTGGACTGTGACAGTCACTGTGACAGACATCACTAGTTCCAACCACATGAGCTGCTCCACTTCTTACTTGTTCCTTAACAGTATTCCATTTCTTTTCTATGTGACCTAGTTGATCTCTAAGCTGAGGCTGTACACCGTCTTGCCACAGAGGCAAACCTTGTTTTAGTATCTTGTGTATTTGTCCTAACTCATTTTTAACCGTCTATACTGAAATGATTTGCTTGGTATCGACTTCAGTTATCTGTTCAGTTTGATCTTCAACCGATTCAGTCGTGTGTGCAACGTGACCAGGCAAACAGTCTTGTTTTTGAATTATGTTAATAAATCGTTAGCCAAATTGTCTTGCTTTTTAATAATAGTATTGAATTTCGTTTCTGGGTCATATTACCCAACATAGCTTCTAGTCTTTTGAGCGTTTGTGTAACAGGGTCCGGTGTCGTAGCAATAGACTCAGCAATTGTTTCACTCGCAGCCGGTGCCATTGTCCCACTCGCTGAAGTGGAAGTTCATCTACATTTTCGCTGACGAACTTAAGTTCTGCTACGTGATCTGCAGTCCCTGTGTCTGACGATTCAGTCGTAGTAACTTGACGTCTACTATTAACTATATTAAAGTAAAAGGATATGTGGTTGAACTTACAGCTTATCGAATTGCGATAACCACGTAAACAAGTCACAGATGGTGTGCAGCACAAAGATATTGATGGAAATTATTTCTCTGAAAACAACAGCACATCACTACTACAAACTGTGCGCAATTAATGATGAACATCCACCATCTTGTGATCAACTTAAAAATATTGCAATATTGTGATCAACTTAAAAATATTACAATAATTACAAAAATAATTACAATTGTGGATAATAACTAATTCTCTACACAAGGTGGGCACCTGATGAGCAGATTTTACTACTACGGGAGGCTACGCTACGATTCGATCCTTAACAAGTGTGAAAATGCTCTATCTTGTGATGTTGTCGATGACGCTTTCGTGATTTTAATAATTTTTTGTTATATATTTTACCAGTTTCGTTCAGTCTATTAGATATTATTGTTTATCCAAATTACGATGAAACGTTGCTGCAGTATTTTTTTCGTTCATTTATACTTGGTTCAAATCTCACGCGCTTCGTATGATTAGATGGGACACCAGTAAACAGATATGAAACATACAATTGGTAATAAAATTACACAGTCAAAAGATTACATTGTTTTACATTTACACTCTAGTATAACACCCGCTGCATGTGATCTGATCAAAAAGTGTCCGAAGTCGGATTGATTCGTTAACGAATGGCTGTTTCAGATTGCATAAGATGCACGTCACATCGGTGAGACAGAGGATTACTTTCAAATTAATCATCAGAGACGCCTTATAAAACTGTTACTCAGTAGACCGAACACGAAGTATTTTTTTCTGTATTAACAGTTTTGTTTAAAAATATTGTATGAGAGTGAAATTTCGAGTTATATGTGCACAATTTCTGTCCGCAAAGGCAAATCGGATTTCGTTATAGGTATATCAACCATGATAAATATAAGTAACTATTACCTCAATACGATGATTGCAATGACTGCTAAAGAGATAGTAAGCACCAAAATCTTGCCATTTTTTCTTTGAAATGAGCTCCTAAGACTTTAAAAGTTTGTACCATAACTCAATGCATTGTTTTTACCACAACTTATAATTTAAAATAACTTACATGTACTACATATCCTTTTATTTACGAGCCAAAGGTAAAGATAAGAACTGAATAAAACAGAGACCTAAGACAAGTGATACTATACTGACAGACATTCTCATTTGTTATTCATGGAGATAATAAATCAGCGTTATTACGGTTTAAGTCCAAGTAGCATCCGATCCTTTAGTCACTTCAGTTTAACATCACTGTCTTTTCAAACGAAGTTTTTTCTGTCAAAGAAAGAAAAAAAATATGATTGAGTCTTTTCACAATCATTCTCCTTGTTTAGCTTTTAATATTATTGCTAGTAATTTATAAAATGGCTATGGCTTTGTTGTAGCAGTTCCACGGCTCACTAAACATCAGGTCTACAAAAGCGCTGCAATAATTTATCACACCGCGAACAATATTACCCCGCCGCATACATAGTTGGCATCTGTTTGATTCATAAGCGAATCTGCATATTATAACGCGTTTTAATTGAAAATTACAACCATAACATACAGTGTTACTCTCTCAACGAGTCGGTTAATTATTAATGGAACGTATGACACCATTGACAGTTCTGTCTGTCTCTCATGTTACTGAAGTGAAGCCTGCTGCGTGAGTTACATGCACCTTTAGCACCTGGAATAATTCTCCTGTAACAATTCATAAGAAAATTTACGTGGTTTGGACAAAGTTCGATACAGAGAAACGAGAATCTACAAACATGGAACACAGCAAATTCACTTTTACAGCAGCTATTGATGAAGGAAAGTGGTACGTTATGTTACGTATTGTCTTATTTAACTTATCTAATTAATTGTGGGCCAGACTATCGTCTGGAAATTTGTACTGTATTTCGTAAATAATTCTCCGGGTGGACATTCCTATTGATGGATCTCGGCATACGTCAGTTCTGTTAAATTCTTCAGTCTGTTTATATTTTATTTTTACAGTTTGGCATTTATTCTTTTGACAGCGGAAGTTGAAATCATTATTTACTCCATATTCTTATTTGCAGTCTTGTTTTTCAATTATTTTGTCAAAGGAATAGAAAAGCTCGTTCAGATCTGTCTTGGAAGATGGAGATAAGGTAATGTATACGACATGCCTGTAATTAAATTTTCTTTTTTGGCTCAATATCAGGAAGACTGCGGAAAGACGCTCGATTATTAAACGACTCAATCGTGTTCAGTGCGAAGAATCTGTCAATATACGTACATGACTACTCTAAAATGCAAGATTAATTGCCTGGCACAGGGTTCATCGAATCCCGCTCAAGCTATTTCGCTATTTCGAATGGCGCGCGGGAAAAACAAACACGCAACTCTTTGCTTGCGAGCTCTGTATCTCCTATTTTATTCTAAAATTATCATGTGTCCCTGAGTACGTGGGCGCCAACAAAATATCTTCGCATTCGCAGGAGATAGTTGGTAGTTGAAATTTCGTGAATAGCGTCATCGCAACAAAAATCTCCTTTTCTTAGTGAGTGCCAACCCAACTCGCGTCTCACGTTCGTGGCACTCTCTCATGACGCCGTATATAGAGGCCCACAAACGCCAAGCAAGGCAGTGTTCGAAAGAATCGAGAGTGCTGGAGTCCAGCGATCAGAAGAGTTCCAGCCTTGCATGACCGACAGACTGCAGAGTGGACCCAACGTGAATGCGCATTGTCTTCAACTAAGCTTGTACACTAAAATGAACTTGCGATGTTTGCCCGCTCTATCATCATTGGTGTCCATCGTACATTTGTACATGGTGCATCTCTGTCACCTTCATTCTGACGAATACTTTGAACTTAACGGTTCGATTAGATCAACAGAATCTAGCATTTACTTAAAAAAACTGTAGGCAGGGGTGACCTGAAAAGTCTCAGCTTGACACCGTCACCATTCACTCTTGTACGCAATGTTGCACCAACAAACAAAGCAGATGACATTATATCCGGCGTTACCTCTGACCTGAGCGTGAACCTATAAATAAGATTATTACAATTCTTGCTGGGTTCGGAGATATAAAAACTGTTTCCATGTATGGGGTACAGACTGCGATTCCTGAGCGTGTACCTTTCCTATCTAGTAGGGTACCTTACAATACGGAAGGTAGCATTTCCTCTTAGGAGAACAAGCAAGCCGCGTCTTGGGACGAATCGGCTTGAGCCATTGAAACAGATCAGAGACAGCGTGCAGGCAGAGTAGTCCGTTTTAATGTATAGAAGGAGAGAACCAAGGAAGGATTAAAGAAGTAAGGCGGAGAAGTCTCCATACTGTGTTGGACAATTACGACACCACAGTTATGATAAGTGGGGTAGGGGCCACAGGCATCTGAATCAGTGCCACAGGTGTGCTGACTTCACCATATTCCGTCCTTAAGACTACACAAGACGTCAACACAGCACAACCGCCGCCTGACGGGCATATGTGGTGAGTAAATTACAATATAGTACGGAAACAAGGGCGAAAACATGCCTAATAGAGTCTGGATGATACCGTTCATCATACAGTCATGTTTCACACGTTTAGGTTATATATAAAAACTTTTACTGGAAATAAAAACGAACTTACACAATTAGAGGGCAATTGTGAGCCAGCATTCGAACTATCTCCTAGCCATTGGCAACTAAAATTCCTTAAAACTAGGGTTCTGGGGGTGAACTACCCGTACGCGATTTGACAGCAATTTGGGCTGATGTGAAGGGAATTTTGTTGGAGAATCATGAGTCAAAACGAATTTTGGAAATTGAAAATTTGTCGTAAGGTCTTATGAGACCAAACTGCTGAGGTCATCGGTCCCTAAGCTTACTCACTACTTAATCTAACTTAAACTAACTTACGATAAGGACAACATACACACCCAAGCCCGAGGGAGGACTCGAACATCCGACGGGGCGATCCGCGAGGACCGTAACAAGGCGCCGAGACCGCGCGGCTACCCCGCGCTGCCAAACTTTATATTATCAGGCAAGTTTGTTATTTTGTAATAGACACAACCGAGCCAAATGTACATCTGAATCGTAAGTCACACAGACACATTGCATTACTAATTCAGAGAAGCCGTAGTTGGGTTGATGAGGGAATCAGACGTTCCGGGAAGTTTAGCTCTAATTGGGATGTTGGCGTGAACTGAGCTCATTCACAAAATCGAAGACGAGAGGATTAAAACGGTAGTGCGAGCAAGAAAAGATGATTCAACAGCTTAAGCAGTGGATCTAACATTAAAGGAAGGAGCCTCGCCGCGCGGGATTAGCCGAGCGGTCTGAGGGCGCTGCAGTCACGGACTGTGCGGCTGGTCCCAGCGGGGGTTCGAGTCCTCCCTCGGGCATGGGTGTGTGTGTTTGTCCTTAGGATAATTTAGGTTAAGTAGTGTGTAAGCTTAGGGACTGATGACCTTAGCAGTTAAGTCCCATAAGATTTCACACCCACCCATTTTGGAGGAGCCTCCCGCGCCACCTGCAGGGAGATGTTCGGTGAACCCAGTAGCCTGAGAAAGTACTGTTTTAAATTCAAGAGAGGAGACAATCATGCAAGGAATTGCATTACTGAGAAATACGTCACTAAAGTAGACACCA
Organism: Schistocerca serialis cubense; assembly: GCF_023864345.2. Classification (NCBI taxonomy): domain Eukaryota; kingdom Metazoa; phylum Arthropoda; class Insecta; order Orthoptera; family Acrididae; genus Schistocerca; species Schistocerca serialis. The sequence continues at coordinate 734,411,175 of NC_064643.1, read as the reverse complement.
TGCAGCCGAGTTTTAGTCGAGCTGAGAAATGGACACGCGAAGATCCTGCGCTACCGAAAAGGCAGAGGAAACATTATGCAGAGGTAATCACAACATACCAAGGGCATCCATAGCCGTGGGATGAGGCGAAACACTTGATGACGCGTATGTAAAAAAACAGAACACTTAGTTCAACAATGCAATGCCGATGGCAGACTAGGATTCAGAAACAACGAAACGAAAGAGCGGCATGAGTATGCAGACGACCTATTTACTCACTAGGGGGCAAGTGCAACAGTGATAACGTAAATCGAAGATGGGAGCAGGGAAGCACAGGAACCACAAGTTACACAGTAAATAGCGGCGCTCAGGTAAGCGTAATAAAGGAATCTGCACGCAATAATACGGCATCCAGCAACGCCGACGAAAGAGAAAAATTTAAACGGACTACTAAAGAAGTACAGAGGAGCCAACGGAGGGACCGTCTGCGTGAAATCTGGATAGCTGCAGGGAAGCTGGGAAGTACACTACTGGCGATTAAAATTGCTGTACCACGATGATGACGTGCTACAGATGCGAAATTTAACCGACAGGAAGAAGATGCTGTGATATGCAAATGATTAGCTTTTCAGAGCGTTCACATAAGGTTGGCGCTTGTGGCGACATGTACAACGTCCTAACATGAAGGCGCCGGCCGCGGTGGTCTAGCGGTTGAGGCGCTCAGTCCGGAACCGCGCGACTGCTACGGTCGCAGGTTCGAATCCTGCCTCAGGCATGGATGTGTGTGATGTCCATAGGTTAGTTAGGTTTAAGTAGTTCTAAGTTCTAGGGGACTGATGACCACAGATGTTAAGTCCCATAGTGCTCAGAGCCATTTGAACCATTAAAAAAAAAAAAAAAAAAAAATTGTCCTAACATGAGGAAAGTTTCCAACCGATTTCTCATACAGAAACAGCAGTTGACCGGCGTTCCCTGGTGAAACGTTGTTGTAATGCCTCGTGTAAGGAGGAGAAATGCGTACCATCACGTTACCGACTTTGATAAAGGTCGGATTGTAGCCTATCGCGATTGCGGTTTATCGTGTCGCGACATTGTTGCTCGCGTTGGTCGAGGTGAGATAACTGTTAGCAGAATATGAAATCGGTGGGTTCAGGGGGGTAATACGGAACGCCGTGCTGGATCCCAACGGCCTCGTATCACTAGCAGCCGAGATGACAGACATCTTATCAGCATGTCTGTAACGGATCGGTGCAGCCACGTCTCGATCCCTGAGTCAACAGATGAGAATGTTTGCAAGACAACAACCATCTACACGAATAGTTCGATGACGTTTCCGGCAGCATGCACTATCAACTCGGAGACCATGGCAGCGGTTACCCTTGGTGCTGCATGACAGACAGGAGCGCCTGTGATGGTGTACTCAACGACGAACCTGCGTGCACGAATCGCAAAATGTCACTTTTTCGGATGAATCCAGGTTCTGTTTACAGAATCATGATGGTCGCATCCGTGTTTGACGATATCGCGGTGATCGCACATTGGAAGCGTGTATTCGTCATCGCCATAGTGGCGTATTACCCGGCGTGATGATATAGGGTGCCATTGGTTACACGTCTCGGTCACCTCTTGTTCGCATTGACGGCACTTGGAACAGTGGACGTTACATTTCAGATGTGTTACGACCCGTGGATCTACCCTTCATTCGATCCCTGCTATACCCTACATTTCGGCTGGATAACGCACGACCGCATGTTTCAGGTCCTGTACGGGCCTTTCTGGATACAGAAAATGCTCGACTGCTGCCCTGGAGTGCACGTTCTCCAGATTTCTCACTAATTGAAAACGTCTGATCAATGGTGGCCGAGCAACTAGCTCGTCACAATACGCCAATGACTACTCGTGATGAACTGTTGTATCGCGTTGAAGCCGCATGGGCAGCTGTACCTGTACACGCCATCCAAGTTCTGTTTGACTCAATGCCCAGGCGTATCAAGGCCGCTATTACGGGCAGAGTTGGTTCTTGTGGGTACTGATTTCTCAGAATCTGTGCACCCAAATTGCGTGATAATGTAATCACATGTCAGTTGTAGTGTCATATATTTGTCCAATGAATACCTGTTTATCATTTGCATTTCTTCTTGGTGTAGCAACTTAAATAGCCAATTGTGTATTAACGACACCAGTAACACATCATAAGTGTTCAGTTATTTAGTCACAATGTTCTGTAGCAGCCTCGGCTATTGCTAATTAAGCTGTGTGTTAGATTCTAGCTGACGCCCGTCGAGTCAGCGACCCTGGCGGCGTACCGGCCGTCAACGAGTAGGGAGTGTGCTCGGCTCCACTCTGAATCCTACAGTGACCTTCGATGACCCATTCGCCATGTACCTGGTGTTGCTAGTCGTGTGATCTGTTGATCTGCTCCCTACGCCGGATAAGTTTCAGCACCCGAATGCGCCTGAATGTTGAACAGGAATGTGGACCCCAAGAGGCCCTGTTGCTGCCTTCCGCGTCGAAGTGCAGTACTGCCTTCACTCCGCATCTACATCTACGGGATTACTCTGCTATTCGTAATAGAGTGCCTGGCAGAGGGTTCAGTGAACCACTTTCAAGCTGTCTCTCTACGGTTCCACTCTTGAAAGGAGCGCTGGGAAAACGAGCATTTAAATTTTCCCCTGCGAGCCCTGATTTCTCTTATTTTATCGTGATGATCATTTCTCCCTAAGTAGGTGGGGGCCAACAGAATGATTTCGCAATCGGAGGAGAAAACTGGTGATTGAAATTTCATGAGAAGATACCGTTGCAACGAAAAACGCTTTAGTTTTAATGATTACCACTCCAATTCACGTATCATGTCTGTGACAGTATCTCCCCTATTTCGCTATAATACAATACGAGCTGCTCGACTTTGTACTTCTTCGATGTCATCAGTCAGTCCCACCTGATGCAGATCCCACACCGCGCAGCAATAGTCCAGAATATGGCGGACAAACGTGGTGTGAGCAGTCTCTTTAGTAGACCTGTTGCACGTTCTAAGTGTTCTGCCAATGAATCGCAGTCTTTGGTTTGCTCTACTCACAATATGTGATTGTTCCAATTTAGGTTATTTGTAATTGTAAAAAGTATTTAGCTGAATTAACAGCCTTCAGATTTGTGTGACTTATCGCGTAATCGAAATTTAGCTGATTTCTTTTAGTACTCATGTGAATAACTTCACACTTTTCCTTATTAGGGGTCAATTGCCATTTTTCGCACCATACACATATCTTTTCTAAATCAGTTTGCAAGTCGTTTGGATCATCTGATGACTTTACAAGACAATAAATGACAGCATCATAACCGGCAAACAATCAAAGACAACTACTCAGATTGTCTCCAACGTCGTTAATATAGATCAGGAACGATTGAGGGCCTGTAACACTTCCTTGGGGAACGCCGGATATAACTTCTGTTTTACTCGATGCCTTTCCGTCTATTACTACGAACTGTGACCGTTCTGACTCGAAATCACGAATCCAGTCGCACAACTGAGGTGGTACTCCGTAGGCACGCAGTTTGGTTAGAAGACGCTTGTGAGGACCGGTGTCGAAAGCCTTCAGGAAATCTAAAAATATGGAATCAATTTGACATCCACTGTAGATAGCACTCATTACTTCATTTATTTATTATTTTCTGAATCCGTGCTGATTATGTGTCAATAAATCGTTTTCTTCGAGCTACTTCTTAATGTTCGAATGTTCCAAAACCCTGCTGCAAATCGACGTTAGTGAAATAGGCCAGTAATTCAGCGGATTACTGCTACTTCCCTTTTTGGGTATTGGTGTGACTTGAGCAATTTTCCAGTCTTAAGTTACGGATCTCTCTGTGAGCGAGTGGTTGTATATAATTGCTAAATATGGAGCTATTTTATCAGCATACTCTTTAGGCGGCTAGTAGCATGATGTTCATCAGGTGAAGGCCATCGTCTTGAACACACCTTCGGCTAGTTCATATCCTGCGCTGGAACGTCTAGGACGTAGATTCACTACAGTATCGTAATCATATAATGAAGCGCTATTACTGTGAATGCCGTCGATCCCACTGATCAACTCATGACTAGCGCGGGAGAGCTGAGGTATTTAAAGTGACCTGGCGTGGGGCTATGATGCAAAACTCGGTTCGTAGTGACTAAATGTGTCCTTGCTACATTCACTTAGAAGGCTGTATCGGTTGCTTGCTGTGTGCTCTTATTAAATAAAGGCAGCTTCTAGTAAATTGCAGCTAAGGAGTAGGCTTATACCTCTTCCTTTCGTTTTCTGTCTCCTGAATGCTTATTCCTTACTCAGCAAACACCGTCGTTGACCTGACCCACTTGCGACATACTGTCTCGCTTCCTGCTTCCGACTCTGTCTCTGGCACGACTTGAATTTGCGTGAGGCAATGCGAGTGAGTTTTCACAAAAAAATTGTATTTGTACAACTCATTATTGTGTGCTATAACAGAAGTAACGGAGACGTGCGGAGACGCGATGTTAACCCTGAGGATAAATGAGGAGGTGTATGTGGAACACAAGTTTCATATTGTGGAGGACAAAATAGTTGTTTCGCATAAAGAAATTTTCGGCAGAGACTAGTGCGAGAGATTAAAAATAATCATAGATTAAGTAGCAAAGACGCTGTGCGTCAAAGGAAGGCCAGTGTGTTTACAGACGGAGAAGGAGCCGAACCGTCGGATTTTGTGGACAAGAGCCGAGAGAGGAAAGAGACCTGCAGATTTAGGAAGCAGTTGAAATAAAAGGCGATAGGGCGCCGAGTCTACGAGAAACAAGGAACAAAGACGAGCAGCAGACTGAAGGGAAGGAAAGCCTGTGTGACGTTATACGAATAGGCCCACGAGTTAAAAGATCTTAAGGTTTAAAGTGTAGAACACAGATCTGACCGAAAGAATAACGCAGAAGGAGCAAGACCGGCGTTGGTGACCGTGCTGAGAGGTAATTGTGTCACAAGTATTCTGAATACAACAGACAAAGAAGCTGTATTCGAATAACCGAAAATGGAGACAGGAGCAGTACCTGTTATGGGAGAGGGCGAGGAAAACCTCGTACGTGGTATAGTTTGAGTGGAAAAAGAACTAGGGTCACGCATAGCAGAAGATCCGCATGCAGTTATTAGTAATGTGGAAGAGATCGACGAGGATGAACAAGACGACCAGCAAGATTGTAAAAGAGGAACGAACCGTTCTCAAGTAATTTCATGAGTCGCCAATAAGTGGACACCAAGGAACAGGAAAGAGGCCACACATATTACCGTATTGAAAGGTACGGATCATGGAAAGGTATGTAGAAAGACATGGAAGAGTACATTCGAAGTTGTGAGAGTTGTCAGAGCACCAAGGTTACTAAGAATACGGTGAAGATACTCTTAGTGCTGACTGAAACACCTAAGAAGGTATTTATTCGTTGTGATATCGACGAAGTCGAATCGCTTCTGATAACAGAGGAAGGGAACATACATCCTAACGTTTCACGATGCCCTCACGAAATACGTTGTAATAGCGCCTATTGTAGACGCATTAGCGGGACGGTTAATACAGAAAATAATTTGCTATTAGAGAATACCGCCGGTATTACTGAGTGACCCAGGAACAGACTTTCTTAGCCTTTGTCCCTTACTGAAGATAGAGACGGTTCAATCTCCTGCATACCATCCGGAAACGAATGGCGCACTCGGCAGCGCCATTACGTGTGAACGGAGAAGGAAAATTGTGATCAATGGATGCATTTTGCCACTTTTGTATACAAAGCCATATCGCATTCGTCAACTGGGTTCAGCCAGGAATGTAAGGAGAAGAATAAGGAATATTACGCATATGATGGCATTCATAACCGCAAGGAATTCAAGGTTGAAGACAAAATATTATTATATGACGATAGTGTGAGAAGGCAGCGACCAAATAAGTTAACAAGCCTTTCCGTGTCGTAAGAACTTGTGGATCAAACGTAATACTGCAGTTAAAGAATAATAAGCTCATACAGTACACGTAACAGTCTAAAAGGGTTACCTCAATGTTAGTTACTTGAGGTACAGGTAAAATCATTGTTTTTTTAATGTAAAAGAGAAAGAATAGGCTAAATTATATCTTAAAACTGATAAAAGAGGGCGTTACATGTCTAAACATTCTGCGTGGTGTCTGTTTGTTCTATATCGTGTCTCCCTACCACTTTCGCGCAACGACGCTCTGAGCGTGTTTTTTAGGGAATTGACTTGTTTGAACCTGGGACCTGTTGCTGGTAAGGAGACGTCAGACCACACATGACATGTAGAATTCAGAAGAGTTCAGTGAGACTAGCGATGATATAACCAAATACTTAATGATTTCATCGTCAGCTCCACTGCACTCCCTGTAAAAGAATCTTAATACCAACTAAATTTAGTGGAAGGGGTTCAAGGCTTCCTATTTTTAGTTAGCTGGTAAAATAACGTCGAAAAAGCAGTTAAGTTTACCATTGGAAATTTTATTATACTCACAAAACATCGTTTATAAATTGCACTATTGATAAAAGGAAATGTTTTGATACAGGATGGTAAAAACCAACTGCGTTCAACAAAAATGTGAACTAATATTCCCTGAGTGGGTTTCCAAGTTCTACAATGGATCGAAGGATGACCTATGCCATATCAGATCCATAATCTAGGTTTAAATTAAGTGACCCTCAATTATCTTCAATTACTTATCTAACTTGTCGTAAATTACAGTGGCTGATGTGGCTTCTCAATAAGTATATAACAGAAAAATCATCGCGTTTCAGATTTTTACTTCAAGTGGCAAATGTGAACACCATGAGCTTAAATTGACGATCGACACTAGTATTACGCAAAAAAGGGATGTAACAGATGAGACTTCTGCAGTTCTCAGTGAAGCCTTATGCGCTGTTATGCGGCATCGCGTGCGTTCATTACCTTGTTGGTGTCCGTCAGGGGGCGGCAGGCAGCACAGCTCCGCCACCTCGCCGTCTCGGAAGCGACTCTTTCCTAACTTCTCCATACTACAATTTACCGAAGTTGGTTTAAAAAAAACTATCTGGCTGTGTTTTCATCTGACCAATCAGGGTCTCAATGTTAACCTTAAGCTCCGCCTACAAGAATTCTGTCTATCCAATGAGAAACGTTGTACTTTTCGTGGTGGGGCAATGTTTTTAAAGTTAGCAACGTAACAGAGACGCGAAAAAGTCTCACGCTAAATCTTACCCGCTGGTGTGGTCCTTTTAGCGTTATCGTAAGATCTATACTGTTCTTCTGGAGGGCTCTAGCTTTTAACATGGGCTGGGGGGTGGTCCTAGCGTAACAGAGACGCGAAAAAGTCTCACGCTAAAAACTTGCGGGTGGTGTGGTCGTAGCGGTTAGCTGGCAACGTGGGTGTCCGTCCCTCATCGTAGGGCCTTCTCGCTTAACACGGTTCTGCTCTCGGCTTCCGCTCTCGTTTCTCCCCTCGGAACTGCGTCTGTCTCACGGTGGGAAGGTATGACATGCATTTAGGCATTCTTGTGTTAGTCTATGGTATTCCATTTGCTCACTCGTTGCTCGTATTACTTTCGTTAATTTATTGTCACGATTTATTCGTAGCTATGTGACATACTACTGGATTTTCTTATCATGTCAGCGTTTTCATGGAAGGTGTTGGATTTGCCTGACACCTTACACATGTAGGAACTCGAAAGGTATATGTCAGGGAGCCACTTTCATCAGCCCTGCAAGACAGGCCAGCACACTGTCATTTCGCCTCTATTAGCCTGGTCCTGGCAGCAGGAGACAACGAATGGGGTACGGAAGACTATGCATGAATTGGGAAATAAGTTAGGACTACACAAAAGGGTAACTGAGGCTGAGAGATCCAGTTCGAAAACCTGCATTTCCGTCTGTGCGTCAGTAACGGCCAGCAACTTCATAACCTCTATTGCAGAAACTGGAAAGCAGAGAAGCGCTACAATCATGTGTGTGTCAATCGTGATCCACCTCACGAGTGAAATTATTCCTAATCCAGTGCTTCGTCAACACACACAAAGGACTGCTGATGGAGAGTGGAGAAGATGTGATTATGTGTTCCACATACTCTTCTCACAGGGAAGTAGGCCTATTATTTGAATCAATCTAAACGTCTATGGACATGTAAAATAAAGAAAGATATTAAGTATATATGTGTGTATAAGTACATATCCACGTAAGTTGCATAACTGGTATGTAACTGGTATGTAATTAATGTCTAAGATCGGAGGCAAAATCTTACCTCGGTATGGAAAGTCTAATGGCCGAATCATAAAAGGTTGTCAGAAGGAAAATAAAAGTTATGTAGTATGAATATTAGCTGCAAGCCTCTTAACTTAAGCAGAGACGGACAGTGTGAGCTGGCTAATCGTCTGTCCATAGGAGATCATAAGCGTCTTGCACGCGTGGTCTAGGGGAGCCGGCACGGTAGCTCAGCGTGTACCGTCAGTGGATTAACTATCCACTGTAATGAAAAAACTGAGTGAACGGATCAACGAACAACCTGAACGGGTGTCATGAGACGTCCGCCCCGAACATGTACAACGAACCAGATAGAACAAATTGAGATGAACAAAGAATGTAAAAAAAGGCTTAGCGTCTTTTATATATCATCAAAAAGTCTTCGGTCCCGTGTTGGAATCCCGCCGCTGCTTAATCTTTGATTAAGAATCAGCATTGGCAGCTGAAGACCTCCGGCATAGCAAGTCACCATCATTCTGCCAACGGCCTAGTCAAAAAGGGTGGAGGAATGGACAGAGGTTCAGGGCACTCTCTTGTCCTAGGGGTGGGAAACTACCCCTCAAGACGGAAGAATCAGCAATGATCAACGGCTTGAGGATGCAGAAGGCAATGGAAGCCACTGCATTAAATAAACGTGACGTGTATCCACAGGACGAGTGGCCTCTAATTGAAGAAGTGTCGTGATGATCTCTCCACTGGCACAAGTGGAATTGTCCCCCATGCGGATCTCTGGGAGGGGAGTGCCAATGGGGGGGCGGGGGGTTACCATGAGAAAAACACTGATAATCAACGGGAGGCTAACGTTCTACGAGTCGGGCCGTGGAATGTCAGAAGTTTGCACGTGGTAGGGAAGCTAGAAAAACAGAAAAGAGAAATGCAAACGCTCAATCTACACTCCTGGAAATTGAAATAAGAACACCGTGAATTCATTGTCCCAGGAAGGGGAAACTTTATTGACACATTCCTGGGGTCAGATACATCACATGATCACACTGACAGAACCACAGGCACATAGACACAGGCAACAGAGCATGCACAATGTCGGCACTAGTACAGTGTATATCCACTTTTTTCAGCAAAGCAGGCTGCTATTCTCCCATGGAGACGATCGTAGAGATGCTGGATGTAGTCCTGTGGAACGGCTTGCCATGCCATTTCCACCTGGCGCCTCAGTTGGACCAGCGTTCGTGCTGGACGTGCAGACCGCGTGAGACGACGCTTCATCCAGTCCCAAACATGCTCAATGGGGGACAGATCCGGAGATCTTGCTGGCCAGGGTAGTTGACTTACACCTTCTAGAGCACGTTGGGTGGCACGGGATACATGCGGACGTGCATTGTCCTGTTGGAACAGCAAGTTCCCTTGCCGGCCTAGGAATGGTAGAACGATGGATTCGATGACGGTTTGGATGTGCCGTGCACTATTCAGTGTCCCCTCGACGATCACCAGTGGTGTACGGCCAGTGTAGGAGATCGCTCCCCACACCATGATGCCGGGTGTTGGCCCTGTGTGCCTCGGTCGTATGCAGTCCTGACTGTGGCGCTCACCTGCACGGCGCAAAACACGCATACGACCATCATTGGCACCAAGGCAGAAGCGACTCTCATCGCTGAAGACGACACGTCTCCATTCGTCCCTCCATTCACGCCTGTCGCGACACCACTGGAGGCGGGCTGCACGATGTTGGGGCGTGAGCGGAAGACGGCCTAACGGTGTGCGGGACCGTAGCCCAGCTTCACGGAGACGGTTGTGAATGGTCCTCGCCGATACCCCAGGAGCAACAGTGTCCCTAATTTGCTGGGAAGTGGCGGTGCGGTCCCCTACGGCACTGCGTAGTATCCTACGGTCTTGGCGTGCATCCGTGCGTCGCTGCGGTCCGGTCCCAGGTCGACGGGCACGTGCACCTTCCGCCGACCACTGGCGACAACATCGATGTACTGTGGAGACCTCACGCCCCACGTGTTGAGCAATTCGGCGGTACGTCCACCCGGCCTCCCGCATGCCCACTATACGCCCTCGCTCAAAGTCCGTCAACTGCACATACGGTTCACGTCCACGCTGTCGCGGCATGCTACCAGTGTTAAAGACTGCGATGGAGCTCCGTATGCCACGGCAAACTGGCTGACACTGACGGCGGCGGTGCACAAATGGTGCGCAGCTAGCGCCATTCGACGGCCTACACCGCGGTTCCTGGTGTGTCCGCTGTGCCATGAGTGTGATCATTGCTTGTACAGCCCTCTCGCAGTTTCCGGAGCAAGTATGGTGGGTCTGACACACCGGTGTCAATGTGTTCTTTTTTCCATTTCCAGGAGTGTAGATACAGTAAGGGTCAGTGAAGTAAAGTGGAAAGAAGTATTTATGATCAGATGAGTATAGACTAATATTAACAGCAGCAGATTACATCATGGTCAGACAGAGATTCCGAAATCAGATACTGGATTGTAAGGCGTACCCAGTGAAAGTCCCCTTTAAACAATTATGCACGGGACTGTGCTTAACCTGACACACAATATTTTGTTAGCGCAACGCAATCTGACTTTCAAAAATGTCTACAAAAGAATGGCCCTGACTAACATTAAACTATACCTTTCACAAATCACTAAATCACTTACCTCACAATAATCTTCGTTTCTCCCACTACTGCAATACAGCAAGAGCCACTACTGCCAGCTAAATAAAAGATTCAAACTATGGAAGGCACTAACTACTGATAGGGATAGTTAGCAAATGAAAGATATTAATAGAGAACAAACAATGTATTTACCTTGATATCATCATGTATAAATATAGCAGTTCGTGACAAATTACAAATCTCCGCCATCTCTCTCCCCACATCCACCACTGCTGGCGGCTCACCTCCAACTGCGCAACGCTACACGCTGTTCACAGCCAGCTGCCTAACACTACAATGGCGAGTATTACAACAATGCAAAGCAGCCACAGACTGCCCACAGCACAGCCTAGAGGTGGCGTTACTAATAAAAAACCTAAACAGCCTACTTACATAGAGAAAACATAAACAGCCTACTTACATAGCCCCCATGCTCCCCACAAAAATTTTTACAAATGGTGTTGGGCACTGGCCAATACAGATTTGACAAAAATTTCACAATTACAGTAACAAAGATATAAAATGCACACACTTATTAATATTATGTTGGTCAAAAGCTAAAATTTCTCACAGTCCATAAAGACAGTCCACATTGTTCATTACGGTAATCACAGGTTTTTTTTTTTTTTTTTTTTTTTTTTTTTTTTTTTACAAAGTCTCATTAGTAAAAGAAAATGCACACGGAAGTAGTGGATTTCCATGCAGTCTTGATGAAGTAGTGTTGTCCTTCCAATGGAAAGACAGTGCTGACTCGACATGCAGACAGGTAATGGGCCACAATGGAGCAAACCCACAGCAGAGTCATTCGAAGTTTTGAAGAGTATTGGTAGGTAGGTCATCACAGAGCAGACCCACTGGAGTCCTGGTAGAGATTGTGGTATTGGTGGGCCACCAGAGGTGCAGACCCACTGCAGTCCTTGTAGAAATAATGGCGTTGGTAGGTCATTATAGATGCAGACCCACTGTAGTCCTTGTAGAGATAATGGTATTGGTGGGCCACCAGAGGTGCAGACCCACTGGAGTCCTTGTAGAGACGGCCAGCAGCCATCTGTTGCGACTGTGCAGGTGCACAATCACCCTCGAAGAGTCTTGCGGAGAATATAGCAAGTCCATAAACCACCACTTGTGCACTCACAAAGTTTTTGGAATTGTCCTTAGAACCAGCAATGCTGTTATCCAGTCCCTTGCTGAATTACCAACACACGTGCAAACACTATCAGTCCCTACTTCTCACATATTGTCCATATACTGTGACCAACAGAAACGTGTGCAGTGAAATGTAACTTACAAGTTAATAATATCATGAACTGGTGACAATTACAATTTTATAACAGAAGAATACAATAACAAAGGTACAAAATACATCATTAAAGAACATAACAATACGGATAACATTTGTAGTACAGGCTTTACAAAAGAATAGATATAGACATATACATCAGTGTTACAGGAATTATGACATGAGTACATACATAGAAGATCCGAATAATTACTGAAACATCAACTTCACACATGAGCATTTAAACAGAATAAATAATGTGTAAGCATATTTATAAGGTAAATAACATATTATGAATGCCAATTATATTTGAGGATAACAGTATTCCTCATCATAGTGAATGTAGCTTAATATTAATAGAAGAAAAAATTCTATGAAACTGCACAAAGACAGGAAGAAAACAAATACACAAGGGTACACAAACACATAGTGGGATAACACCAATAGGAAAGGACAGGGTTCGTTTTCAGTGTAACATTTGGTACTGCAGTCCAACCCAAAACTTCATATATCTTTCCTCTTATTTCATCCTTTGTTTCCACCAAAAAAATTCTATCTAAGCATGCTTTCTGTATTTATATGTTCACACATTTCTTACCTCAACATTTATTTCAAGAAAATCCTACCTAAACCTGTTTTCTCAATGCATTTCTTTACCTATTCTCCATAGTCAGTTTCTTATATAGTCTACCCCCTCTTAAGCTAACTTAAATCTACTGAGCTCAGATGCTAAACTAAGGGACGAGGCAATGCAGCAGCACATAAAACAATTAATATAAGCAGCAATGACAAGAAATACAGATTGGCAAAGCTAGCAGCAGCAAATGTAATAACTTATATCAAAACATGACATAGCTCAAGCAAAAAAGATATTACAGTAAAAACAACAATGCAGATAAGGGAAATGTATAATCACATCTTAATGTCTAAGTAATTAAAGTGGTGCACCACAAGAAGTTATTCTACCAAAAAGTTACCAATTACTTGAAAAGAAAATTATGAATGCAGTTACTAGTTCCTTCTTATTGTTCTTTCCTTTCCAAGTGCTCCTTTTTTAAAGAATTTGGATCATAAAATAATTATTTAATAGATCTGTTGACAGAAAGTGTTCACATTAGCAAATGCATTTTATTTTATAAAAGCAATGCTGCAACACAGCTGAAAACCAGATATCAAAGGAAATAAGCAATTACGCAAACCAAAGCATAAAAATATCATTCAATAGTCATGTGACATTTCATAAGTTAGTAGAAATTCTCTCAACTCTCGTAGAAAGACGCTTGTCGTAATCAGGTGTGCAGATGTACGAATATTTCTCGTCATTTCATTAGGCATTTCAGTAAATATCATAAATTACGAGCTCCACATTATACTTTCAACAAGGAAATGTCAATACCGAGGATAATGGCCTTCCCTTTTCTTTTTTTTTTTCTACCTGTGCTTCCGGAAAGGCTAATGGCTTTTTTTTTTTTTTTTCGGGCGGCTGTCGCCCAGGTGGGTGCCCGCGACGCATTATGTGCAGGTGGTCACTTAACTTTCTTACGGAAATATTTACGACACCAGCTTCCGCTACGGTAACAGTCTCACATAATTCACAGGTCAAGAATTAGCGTTGCAAATCTGTAGAAACAAAATCCTATAAATATAAGTGTCCAAAAAAAATATTCGTCAGCATTGTGATACAGTCACACATTTCATAACTCTTAAAGTACGATTCTTGGTTTCCAACAACCTTTTCATAAATCAGAGTCCCTAAACACTACTCATTATTCCTTACCTCATTATACATATACATATTCGTCGACACTTCTTCAATATTTCATCATGAGAAATACGTAGCATAATAAACATTCCTCAACAACATGATACACATCGTCGTCGTAATAATAACATCATAACACTTCAGTCAAATCTCAAAATCGTCGTAACTTCCTCCAATAATTTCTGAGCCTAAAAAAATTCTCTGCTCATTTCAATAGTGTCATCTGCCTCAAACGTACTTTAAAAATCATGATCTCATACCAAATACATCATTCAAAGCTCTCATAGTATCACAATGGTTCCAAAAAAATATGAACAGATCACACAGTACAGACAAAATACAATTTCATAAGTGTGAAGTAATCCAACTCTGTAATTGCGTAAACATATGTCACTGATGTAATAAAAAGAATGTTTGTTTCTCTGTCAACTAATCAGATAGCTGTGTAATTCTGTGTTAGAGAAATATGGTACCGATGTGTAAAGTTGTATAAGCAAATACCATATTAGCTAGGGTTCCTTGTGGTTGCCACACACATGGTACACAAAGTAAACGTGTACCCCCCTGAGGATTAATGTAATTATACCCTCAGGTGTTACAGATTACACCAATGGAATGAAATATATCACGGAAAACTTTCTTTGTAATTCAAAAATCTTTAAAAATAAATGTTTTAAGTATAAAATTGATCACTGAAATGCGTGTCCTGTAGCGCTAAATGTGCATCTTGTTGTAAGATAATCTCTGTGGAAGTGTCGTAGTTATTTTCCTCCGAAAGCTAAGTTCTGCAGAAGCCAATGTACTTACCTCATGATAAACAAAAGTGAAATGCTTTGCGTAGAGATATCTTAGTTATTACGCTTATTGTTGTGATGATGAAAGTACTGTGCTGTAACGTATTGTTGTGCTATGGAAAAGGCTGTCTCCTTGTAGCTATACCACAAAAGTTACTAATAAAACATGTTTTGATTTCCAGAAGAATTCAGAAAACTGTGCAGATATAAAACAGATACACCGCAAAAGCAACATTGTAAATTGTCACTCATTAGTAGCGTCGTGATAAAAATCGTGTAGCTGTCACATAAACTAACCTCTGTGTCATCTGGTATCTCTCAGAAAGCACTTTAAATTCAGAATGTATTTTCAAATAAACCAAAATGTTGCATTAAAATCTCATTAGCAGTAGCATTAGCATGTGAGCCTTATAGTCGTTACGTAATCGTGCAACAAACAAGCAAGAATGTACACACACAATAACACTGTGACGTCTGTTTACTATAACAATGCATTCGTCATTTCTGTTTAAATAAGTTCTCTTGGTTCTTGATTGGATATTTAACTTCAAACATTGTTGCATGGTAACAGTTTCTAAAGCATACTAGTAACGTGAAGTGAAACGTTTTATGGCAAAGACAAAGTTAAAAGGCAGATTATCTGTCAATAAATGGT
This sequence comes from Schistocerca serialis cubense, assembly GCF_023864345.2. Classification (NCBI taxonomy): domain Eukaryota; kingdom Metazoa; phylum Arthropoda; class Insecta; order Orthoptera; family Acrididae; genus Schistocerca; species Schistocerca serialis. Next base: position 734,395,837 of record NC_064643.1, on the reverse strand, counting down.
TTTACATGAGAAATGTGGTGTAAACCTTTACTATTCCTAGTACGCAGAGTTTCAACTTCAACGCAATTATCAAGCGGTATTCGTCCGTAAAGAATGCTGGAATCTTGCTCAAGGTTAGCGTCAATGTTATTTTTCTCTGAGCCAGCCGGCGCACGCGGCTGCCTGCGGTGTGAGTCATTGTCTGTCTCTTTGTTGCCGCGCGTCGTTACTGGGATTAGGAGGCCTAACTTCCACAAATTCACCTCCTCGAGAGGGCCCAGCTCTGTTTAAAGCTCGCCAGTTCTGATGGAATTCAGGTCTGTCGTTATGTCGGTAGTTTACATAGTTTCTTGTTTGTCGGTCATGTGGTGGAGAATTTCTCCCTGAATCGTAACTCTGCGCCGAACTGTTGCGTCTGAAGTTATTCTGCCTCCCTTGATAATAATTGTTTTGGTTACCATATTGTCTATTTCTATGGTTATCTCTGTCATATTCATTTCTACGGAAATGCGATCTTTCTCTGTAACTATTACTACTCTGCCAACGCTTGTCATACGGGTGGTGTCTGTTTTGGTCACGATATGTGTTGTGAGAATAGCCTTGTCGTGTCCAGTTATTACTTCTTTCATCGCGGAATTGCGACGGATGTGACCTGTAATTGTTGTGTCCTTGTTTTCGCGTTCCGCGATTGTCAGTGTCACTTTCCAGTTCTTGTAACAGTCCCTGAAAAGCTTCAATGTCGTCTTTGCAACGTCCTGCCAAAATAATATGTCGTAAATGTTCAGGTAATTTGATTAAGCAAATGCGGATGAGTTCTGAGGGGCTGTATGGGTTTGACAGGTACTGATTCTTGTGCAACATGTCTTCAAAATATTTCACAAGACTGGAGAATTCAGATTGTTCGAAATGTTTCATCATTATGATGCCATGTTTTACGCGGTCTTGTGTGGCTTGAGACCAATATGCTGAGAGGAAGGCATGGTAAAATTCTCCTTCACTGTGGCAATCGTGAATGACCGATCGCATTCTTACAGCTGGTTCATTCTCTAAGTAGCCACACATAAATTCTAATCTGTGCTCCAATGGCCAGTTGGGAGGAAAACAATGAGAGAATTGATGGAGCCATGCTTGTGGATGAATGTCGTTGCCAGAATTCTTAAATGTTTTGAATTTACGTGTAGTAATGAACAGCTTATAGTCAAAATCATCATGTCGGCGAGTCGCATATCGGTCATTGTTAGGTCGTGTCGGCCGTTCCATCTCAAAATTCGGTGTACCTTGCCAATTTCTTTCATAATTACCGAAATGCCCTGTGTTATTATTTTGTGGCTTTTGCGTATTTCTAAGTTCCTCTTCCCGTGTTGGAGCGCGAGTGTCTTCTGAAATACGTAATTCTTGTATTACCTGTGTCAGCTGATCTTGTACTTCCCGGATTTCTCTTTGGTGTTGCGTATCAATTTGATTCAGATTTTGTTTCAGTTTCCTAATTTGTTCGCTCTGTTCTGTGTCATTAAAGACTACCGGTTTTGCGTCATTCAGATTATCATCTACCTTCGTAGATAAATTATTTAGCTGATCCGAAAGTTCAACTACTTTCTCTGATAATGAACACATTTCCTCAGTGTGTTTTTCTGAACCAAGTTTCAGAGTGTCCATTTGTGTTGAAATCGAATCTACTGTGTCCTTTAAGTTTTCTTGACTTTTTGCAAGTTGCGTAACCGAATCGGTAGATGCAACTGCGTCAATTTTAGCTTGCAAGGTGTTGTGATTTTCATGAACAATAGTTTGCAGTTCTTTTATGGCTGCTTCGTGATTCTGCAGTGCATTTTCATGCCGCGAAAAAATAGGTTGGAAATGCTCACAAATTTGTGTTTTTACGTCATTACAGACTTTTTGACATTTCGATTCAATGTTATGTAACTCAGCAGTTAAATCCTCACGTGTTCGTTCAAGAGTTTGCTCCAATGAGTCTAACTTTTTAAGATTTTGTTCCACTGTGTCTAACTGTTGCTGTGTTTGTCTCTGGTATTGTTCCATTGTGTCTAACTTTTGAAGCTTTTGCTGTGTTTGTCCCATTTGTTGTATTAATTGTAATAACAATGCATTGGTGTCTGAAACATGTTCCTCAGTGCTTTTCGGCAGTGAATTTACAGCGGAAACATTCACGTTTTGACAAGCAGAAAATGTGTCTTGACTTATTCGAGAAAACGGTGAGGATCCAAAACCTGAATCTACAGTATTTGCGAGATCGTGTCGTGTCATTTCGGCTTCCTGAGGCGAGCTATTGCCGACCGGTCGATCGATAATGCTTCCCTCTTCACTAATTGTTTCACTGTCCGTGCCATTGTTTGCCGCCTGCTCCATTTCCCTATGAACAGTTACCAAATTACTACTTTGAATGTCTGTTAATTCATTACTCTGCGGCGCTAACACACTGCCTTCGTCTTCACTGTCATTTCTCAGTTTACTTTGGAGCCTAGTGTTACGTTTTTCACACGCCATAATTGTCACAATATTTCACACGATAACACAGAAAAACACAATTTGAAGAGCAAAAATAAGAGAACACATTAACATAACACTGAAAATAATATCTAGTTAATTACAGCTGCGAAATACTTGGTGCAAATCTACATGCATGCCACAACTGTTTTACTATACAACAATGAAAGGCTACAACTACAAAGGAGATTCTCTCTACAATTACGCGCTAGCAATAAACAAAATCTACACTAATTACACAAACTACAAGAAAAAAATCAGAAGATTCCAGTGAGGTATCCTAGGCTAAGGGTCGACATATGAAAGTCCCCTTTAAACAATTATGCACGGGACTGTGCTTAACCTGACACACAATATTTTGTTAGCGCAACGCAATCTGACTTTCAAAAATGTCTACAAAAGAATGGCCCTGACTAACATTAAACTATACCTTTCACAAATCACTAAATCACTTACCTCACAATAATCTTCGTTTCTCCCACTACTGCAATACAGCAAGAGCCACTACTGCCAGCTAAATAAAAGATTCAAACTATGGAAGGCACTAACTACTGATAGGGATAGTTAGCAAATGAAAGATATTAATAGAGAACAAACAATGTATTTACCTTGATATCATCATGTATAAATATAGCAGTTCGTGACAAATTACAAATCTCCGCCATCTCTCTCCCCACATCCACCACTGCTGGCGGCTCACCTCCAACTGCGCAACGCTACACGCTGTTCACAGCCAGCTGCCTAACACTACAATGGCGAGTATTACAACAATGCAAAGCAGCCACAGACTGCCCACAGCACAGCCTAGAGGTGGCGTTACTAATAAAAAACCTAAACAGCCTACTTACATAGAGAAAACATAAACAGCCTACTTACACCAGGAGTGCATATAGACTCAGATCACAATATAATAGTGCTGAAGAGTAGGTTGACGTTTATGACATTGGTCAGAACGAATCAATGTACAAAGAAGTGGGATACGGAAGTACTAAGGAATGACGACACACGGTTGAAGTTCTCTATGGCTATAGATACACCAATAAGGAATAGCACAGTAGGCAGAACACTTGAAACGGAATGGAAATCTCGAAAAAAGGGCAATCACAGATGTTGGGAACGGAAACATAGGTGCAAAGCAGGAAAGTGCGAAGAAATCATGGGTAACAGAAGAAATACTTCACTTGATTGATAAAAGGAGGAAAAACAAAAATGTTTTGGGAAACTCAGGAATACAGAAATACAAGTCGCTGAGGAATTAAATAAATAGGAAGTGGAGGGGAGCTTAGGCAAAATGGCTGCAGGAAAAATGTGAAGACATAGAAAAAGAAGTGATTGTCGCTAAAGGCAAACTAAGCAAACAGGAAAGTCAAAACAACCTTGGGTGACATTAAAAGCAAGGATGGTAACAATAAGAGTGCAACTATAATTCCACTGCGGGGGAGAGAGCGGAAAGGTGGAAAGAATAGACTGAAAGCAACTATGAGGGGGAATATATGTCTCATGTGATAGAAGAAGTAACTGGAGTCGATTTAGAAGAGATAGGGGATCCATTATTAGAATCATAAATTAAAAGAACTTTGGAGAACTTAAGGTCAAATAAGGCAGAGGGAATAGATAAGATTTCATCAGAATTTCTAAAATCATTGGGGAAGTGATAACTAAACGACTATTCACGTTGGTGTGTTGAATGTATGAGTCTGGCGACATAACATCTGACTTTCGGAAAAGCATCATCCAACAATTCCGAAGACAGCAAGAGCTGACAAGTGCGAGAATAATCGCACAATCAGCCTACCAGCTAATGCATCCAAGTTGCTTACATGAATAATACACAGAAGAAGTGAAAAGAGAATTGGGGATACACTAGATGACGATCAGTGTAGCTTTAGCGAAAGTAAAGGCGCGACAGAGGCAATTCTTACGTTGCGGTTAGTAATGGAAGCAAGGCTAAAGAAAAATCAAGACACGTTCATAGGATTTGTCGACCTGGAAAGAGCGTTCGACATTGTAAAATGGTGCAGGATTTCGAAATTCTGAAAAAAGTAGGAATAAGCTATAGGGAGAGGCGGATCATATACAACATGTACAACAGCCAAGTGGGAATAATAAGAGTGGACGACCAAGAACAAAGTGGTCATATTAAAATGGGTGTAAGGCAAGAACGAAGTGTTTCGCCCCTACTGTTCAATCTGAACATCGAAGAAGCAATGATGGAAATAAAAGAAAGGTTCAGAAGTGGATTTAAAATTCAAGGTGGAAGGATATCAATGATACGAGTCGCTGATGACATTGCTATCCTGAGTGAAAGTGAAGAAGAATTAAATGATCTGCTGAACGGAATGAAGAATCTAACGAGTGTACTGTATGCATTGAGTGTAAATCGAAGAAAGACGAAGGTAATGAGAAGTATTAGAAATGACAACAGCGAGAAAATTATCATCAGGATTAATGGTCAAGAAGTATATGAATTTAACGAATTATGCTATCTAGATAGTAAAATAACCAATGACGGACGAAGCAAGGAGGACATCAAAATCAGACCAGCTATGGCAAAAGAGGCCTTCCTCGCCAAGAGGTCTACTAATATCAAATATCGGCCTTAATTTGAGGAAGAAATTACTGAGAATGTACGTCTGGAGTACAGCATTGTATGGTAGTGGAACATAGTCTGTGGGAAAACCGGAACAGACGAGAATCGAAGCATTTGAGATGTGGTGCTACGGATAAATGTTGAAAATTAGGTGGACTGATAAGGTAAGGGATGAGGAGGTTCTACGCAGGATCGGAGAGAAAAGGAGTATGTGGAATACACTGATAACGAGAAGGGACAGGATGACAGGAATTTGTGGCGAGCCCCACCAAACGAGTCAGACGACTAATTAAAAAAAGAAAAAAAACATCTACACTGCTGGCCATTAAAATTGCTCCACCACAAACATGACGTGCTACAGTCGCGAAATTTAACCGACAGTGGGAAGATGCTGTGATGTGCAAATGATTAGCTTTTCAGAGCATTCACACAAGGTCGGCGCCGGTGGCGACACCTACAACGTGCTGACAAGATGAAAGTTAGCAAACGATTTTTGATACACAAACAGCAGTTGACCGACGTTGCCTGGTAAAACGATGTTGTGATGCCTCGTGTAAGGAGGAGAAATGCGTACCATTTCGTTTCCGACTCTGATTAAGGTCGGATTGTAGCCTATCGCGATTGCGGTTTATCGTATCGCCACATTGCTGCTCGCGTTGATCGAGATCCTATGACTGTTAGCAGAATATGGAATCGGAGGGTTCAGGAGGGTAATACGGAACGCCGTGCTGGATCCCAACGGCCTCGTGTCACTAGCAGACGAGATGACAGGCATCTTATCCCCATGGCTGTAACGGATCGTGCAGCCCCGTCTCAATCCCTGAGTGTACAGATGGGGACGTTTGCAAGACAACAACCATCTGCACGAACAGTGCGACGACGTTTGCAGCAGCATCGACTATCAGCTCGGAGACCATGATTGCAGTTACCCTTGACGCTGCATCACAGACAGGAGCGCCTGCGATGATGTACTCAACGATTCAACGTCATTTTTTCGGTTGAATACAGGTTCTGTTTACAGCATCATGATGGTCGCATCCCTGTTTGGCGACATCGGGGGGAAGGCACATTGGAAGGGTGTATTCTATGGCGATAATGGTTTGAGATAAATTGATTTAATATGGGACACATTTTATTTACGGAAAATATAAATATATTCGTACAACAGTTCTGATGACAGTTCTGGACACCACGTGAAGAGTTCTATCGAAAATCCTAGTGAAATTTTTTTGTGCAGGTAATAGTTTGAGAGATAATTGCAACTTAATTAAGAATTCCATAAGAGCTCCTACTGTGAAGCTGGCACCCTTTTTTTCACAAATGTATACTTTTTTCCGATTTCTTGATAGATATGCCATAGTTCTAGAGTTCTTTGTACAAAATTTCAATAGTTCTGCAGAATTTAGCGACGAAAACAATATTCGAAAAAATTTTCGTATCGAAATTATTCTTCGTCAATTTTCGCAAATTGTAAATAAGTACAACAGTTCTGAGCACAGTTCTGAACAGAACTCCAAGAGTTCTATCGAAAACCCAAGTAACATTTTTTTGCGCAGCTAATAGTTTACGAGATAATTGCAATTTAAGGAGAAAATCTTTTCACTTACTGTGAAGTTGGCACCCTTTTTTTCACAAATGTATACTTTTTCAGATTTCTTGATAGATATGCCATAGTTCGAGAGTTATTTGTACATAATTTCAATAGTTCTACAGAATTTAGCGACGAAAACAATATTCGAAAAAATTTTCGTATCGGAAACATTCTTCGTCAATTTTCGCAAATTGTAAATAAGTACAACAGTTCTGAGCACAGTTCTGAACAGAACTCCAAGAGTTCTATCGAAAAGCCGAGTAACATTTTTTTGTGCAGCTAACAGTTTACGAGATAATTGCATTTTAATGAGAAAATCTTTTCACTTACTGTGAAGTTGGCACCCTTTTTTTTAGAAATATATATTTTTTTCAGAGTTCTTGATAGATATCGCATAGTTCTAGAGTTCTTTGTACAAAATTTCAGTAGTTCTGCAGAATTTAGCGAAGAAAACAACAAAATTCGAAAAAATTTTCGTATCGAAAACATTTTTTGTCAATTTTCGTAAAAATTAAACTTGTACAACAGTTCTGAGTACAGTTCTGAACAGAACCCCAAGAGCTCTATCGAAAATCCCAACAACATTTTTCTATGGCGATAATGGTTTGAGATAAATTGATTTAATATGGGACACACTTTCTTTACGGAAAATATAAATATATTCGTACAACAGTTCTGATGACAGTTCTGGACACCACGTGAAGAGTTCTATCGATAATCCTAGTGAAATTTTTTTGTGCAGGTAATAGTTTAAGAGGTAATTGCAACTTAATTAAGAATTCCATAAGAGCTCCTACTGTGAAGCTGGCCCCCTATTTTTCACAAATGTATACTTTTTTCAGATTTCTTGATAGATATGCCGAAGTTCTAGAGTTCTTTGTACAAAATTTCAATAGTTCTGCAGAATTTAGCGACGAAAACAATATTCGAAAAAATTCTCGTATCGAAAACATTCTTCGTCAATTTTCGCAAATTGTAAATAAGTACAACAGTTCTGAGCACAGTTCTGAACAGAACTCCAAGAGTTCTATCGAAAACCCAAGTAACATTTTTTTGTGCAACTAATAGTTTACGAGATAATTGCAATTTAAGCAGAAAATCTTTTCACTTACTGTGAAGTTGGCACCCTTTTTTTCAGAAATGTATATTATTTTCAGAGTTTTTGATAGATATTGCATAGTTCTAGAGTTATTTGTACAAAATTTCAATAGTTCTGCAGAATTTAACGAAGAAAACAACAATACTCGAAAAAAATTTCGTATAGCAAACATTCGCTATTAATTTTCGCAAAAAGTAAATTCGGACAACAGTTCTGAGGGCAGTTCTGAACAGAACCCCAATAGTTCTATAGAATATCATAATTACAATTTTTTGTGCAGCTAACACGTTACGATATAATTGCAATTTAATTAGGGAACCTCTTCACTTACTGTGAAGTTGGAATCCTTTTCTTCAGAAATATATATATATTTTCAGAGTTCTTGATAGAAATGTCATAGTTCTAGAGTTATTTGTACAAAATTTGAATAGCCCTGCATAATTTAGCGAAAAAAACAACAATACTCGAAAAATTTTTCGTATCGAATACATTCTTTGTCAATTTTCGCAAAAAGTAAATTCGTACAACAGTTCTGAACAGAACACCAAGAGCTCTATCGAAAATCCTAATAACATGATGTTGATGTTAGACCCACTTTCTCCACAGAAAAAGTAAATTCGTTCAACAGTTTTGATGAACAGTTCTGGTTAGCACGTCAAGACTTCTATCTGTAATCATAATAACATTTTTTGTGGTTGTAATAGTTTGTATGGTAATTGATTAATTGTGGGGCACTCTTACTCAAAAAAAAAAAAAGAAATTATGTCTGTTCGTATGCTCTGATGCCAGCTCTGGATAGCATTGTAAGAGTTCTATCGAAAAAAACTAGTAACATATTCTGTGCAGGTAATTGTTTACGTAGTAACTGCCATTATTAAGGAATGCTTATGAGCATTTCCCGTGAAGTTTGAACCCCTTTTACGATAAATATAAATTTTTTTCACAGTTCTTGATATATATGCAATAGTTCTAGATTTCCCTGCTCAAAACACGAATAGTTCTACAGAATTTCGGGAAGAAAACAATAACACGGCAAAATTTTGGTATGGTAAAAAATTATTTGTCAGTTTGGAAAAAATAAATTTGTATAACAGTTCTGTTGGCAGTTCTGGATAGCACCGGAAGAGTTGCATTGAAAATGATAAGAACATTTTTGTGGCGATAATAGTTTATACAATAATTGTTTTAATCTGATACTCACTTTATCTAATATAGCAAAATTCGTAGAATAGTTCTGATGACAGTTCTGAATATCACCCACAGAGTTCTACCAAAAACTATAATAACATTATTTGTGACGATGACATTATCTGAGATAATTAATGTGGGACTCACTTTTGTCATGTAAAAGTAATAAATTCGTACAAAAGATCTGACAGCATTTCTTAATACGACCCTAAGAGTTCTACCGACAACTGTAATAACATTTTTTGTGGGGATAACAGTTAATGAGATAATAGCATTTTCGAGAGACCCACTTGGTCTACATTATAATAAATTGGCACAACCCTTTTGCTGCCAGTTCTGGATAGCACCGAAAGAGTTCTTTTAAAAACCCTCATAACATTTTTATGGTGCCAGTAGATTATGAAATAGATTGTGTGTTCACTCTGCAGTGGGTGTGCGCCGATGTGAAACTTACTGGCAGATAAAAACTGTGTGCCGGACCGGGTCTCTAACCCCAGGCTGTGACCAAAGAATATCGTCACAATATCCTTTCGTCCAGGAGTGCTTCTTCTGCAATTTTCGTAGGACAACTTCAACGAAATTGGGAACGCAGGAGATGAAGTACTGCTGGAAGTACAGCTATGAGTACGATCGTAAATTCTCACTTTTATTTTGGAAAACCGAAAATCGAAAACCGGATGTATATTCTACTAAATACAAAAAGTCTAAATGTTCAGCACTATACAAATGCCAGTACACCTTCTTAAGACTGACTGTACTAACTGTAGGTGGAAGCGTGGGATGTGCACGCTTAGATGATTCAAGGAGAGAAGGCTCGTCAGTGCAAAACAAACAGATGGCTGAGAGAGCAGATACATTCACACGCGCCACTAACCAGATGGTGTCACACCTGTCGAGAATCGCACCAGAGGTACAATGAGCTGTGGTGGAGTGCTGTTGGCGTGGTTACTATGCAACTTACTTGATGGGCATCAGTACACCGTTATATTAATGTACAATACTTGAGAAACAATATCATTCACACACTCCGAGTTCCTTATCACTCAGTACTAGACTAAATTACCGGCCTGGTGATAAGCAGCCTATGTACCTCACCGACTACACATCTTCGTGTTATAAGAAAAAAAAGAGAAAAATACCAAGGGACACAAAATATGAATCCGGATAAACCGGAAATCCGGATTATTGAGGACCAAATAAACGAGGTTCTTATTTACAAATTTCGAACTTCTTATTAACTTTAATACTGTATCCCCTCAACATTATAACACCTCTATCAGTCATGTATTGAATTAGGATTTAAACATACTACTTAGTTCGTTTTGTACGATATATTCAGTAAATATACTTACATTTCTATACATTGTAAAGACTTTTAACTCTCGCTGTAGTGTAACTCATCAAACTTCCACTCTTCCTTTCTAACTAGAACAAATGTTTGCAACAATATTAACGACATCAATTTCAAAGTTATTCGTTACACACATCACATGTTTTTATGTATCCTAGCGGCTGGTGATGTTGCAATATAACTTTCATCCATGAGGGTCCTGGGCATATTTTTAGCTGTTAGTGGGTCCTGGATGTCATGAGAGTTCAAAACAATTACTGTTTTACGTGATAAAACTCATCTGGTTCTTCCTGATTCTAAAAATATACACTTCATGTGTGCCTTTCATTGTTGTATGTATGATTCAGTATCGACGCTAATGCTCTCTTGATGAGATATGAGCCGATTGCTCGTTTTTATCCACTGTGCCCTTTCGTATTTCATTTCAGCGATTAGTTTATTTGTTTATCAACGTAGTAAGTAGTACATAGCTAATCCAGAATATAAACTGCACTTAAATTCTGTTTGAACTGTTTAATAGTCAGTGTCCGCTGTCTGAACGTCAAATATCAGATTAATACACTGCGCCTGGTTGCGTTATTTTATAGGAATTTTATTATTTTAAGTGGGAAGTACTAGATAATGTTGAAGAAATTCGAAGCAATTGTTCGAAGAGCATAATATTATTCGAAATTTACCTGTACCAATAGGTGCAGCCAAAGCAGCATTAGTGATGCTGTAATTACCTCATAGATAACGATATTTGTCTATTGTAGTTTTGTATTCCAATCAGAATTTTGAGAGCATCAAAGCCTCATTTCAGCGTGAGAGAGGGGTAAAGTCAATAGATGATATAGAATTGAAAGCCTTCATCAGTCTCTTGTTTTTAATTGTTGTTAACAAAAGTAACAGATAAAGCCTGGAAGATCTGTGTGGAACTGATGGTGATGGCATTGAAAAATTTCACCTCGCAAACGAACATAAAACGTTTCAAATTTATTCTGAAGAGACTTAGATTTTACAGTCGCGCTATTCGTGATGAAAGGAGACAATTATACAAGCTAACAGCTATTCGGGAAATATTTACTGTGTTTGTACGCAACTACCACAAATATTACACCCTTGGAGAAAATGTTACAGTAGGCAAGAAGCTGGAAGGATTCTGTGGAAGGTACAGTTTTCGCCAATATGTATCAATCAAAACAAACGAGTATGGATTCTTAAGTGTGGATTCTTAAGTATTTTACCTGTACAATTTGGAAATATACGCTGTGTTGCAACCAGAAGGATTTACCAACTGAGCAATAAACAATTTGATGTTGTTCTGTGACTGTGTAAACCTATATATCAGTCAGGTCGAAATGTGAAAGCGGACAACTGGTTTACTAGTACTGGAATGATAATAGAGCTATGAAGGGAGAGTTTTTCTTTTGTTGGCATGATGAAGAAAAACAAGTGTGGAGATTTCTCTAGAGTTTGCTATCAGTAAAAGAAGGGCTGCCCACATTTCCTTTTTTGACTTCCACAAGACTGAACTTTAGTTTCCTCCGTACCTAAAAGGGGAAATGAGTGATCCAGGCATCACGTTTGCATGAAGATAATTCGATAGATGCTGACATTGTAGATAAACGGAAGCCATCCACCGTAAATTTTAAAATAGCGTTAAGTGTGGTATTTTCACAGCGGATAAGCCGAATGCTTTGTACAACGCTGCAAGAAATGTGCACCGCTGGTCAATGGTTGTATTTTTGTAATGATCAGTACAGTTGGAATCTATGCACAAGTGATTTATTGTGGCAACAGGAAGAATTGTATCAAAAGGAAAGGGTTCCTGAATCAGCTTTGTTATACAATGTTGTTTTCTTCGCTAAATTCTGCATAACTATTGCAATTTTGTACCGAGAACCCTATAACTATGACTTATCTATCAAGAACTCTGAAAAAAATATATATTTCTGAAAAAAAGGGTGCCAGCTTCACAGTAGGAGCTCTTATGGGGTTCTTAATTAAGTTGTGATTACCTCTTAAACTATTACCTGCACTAAAAAATTCTACTAGGAATTTCGATAGAACTCTTCAAGTGGTGTCCAGAACTGTCATCATAACTGTTGTACGAATATATTTATATTTTCTGTAGAGAAAGTGTGTCCCACATTAAATCAATTTATCACAAACTATTATCGCCATAGAAAAATGTTATTAGGATTTTCGATAGAGCTCTTGGGGATCTGTTCAGAACTGTCCTCAGAACTGTTGTACCAGTTTAATTTTTGCGATAATTGACCAAAAATGATTTCGATAGAAAAATTTTTTCGAGTATTGTTGTTTTCTTCCCTAAATTCTGCAGAACTATTGAAATTTTGTACAAAGAACTCTAGAACTATGGCATACCTGTCAAGAACTGAGAAAGAAATATACATTTCTGAAGAAAAGGGTGCCAACTTCACAGTAAATGAAAAGATTTTCTCCTTAAATTGCAATTATTTCGTAAACTATTAGCTGCACAAAAAAATGTTAATTGGGTTTTCGATAGAACTCTTGGAGTTCTGTTAAGAACTGTGCTCAGAACTGTTGTACTTATTTACAATTTGCGAAAATTGACGAAGAATGTCTTCGATACGAAATTTTTTTCGAATTTTGTTGTTTTCTTCGCTAAATTCTGCAGAACTATTGAAATTTTGTACAAAGAACTCTAGAACTATGCCATATCTATCAAAAACTCTGAAAAAAATGTATATTTCTCGAAAAAGGGGTGCTAACTTCACACGACTGGTCTATTCGGGCAAAGAGAATAACTGTCTTGGCCAAGCTGGTACGACATAATATGGGTCAGTGATAGCTGACCTGGATGTTGAATTGGAAACAGTCAGAAAAAATTTAAACTAATTATTTCAAAAATTTATTAAGTCCAACACTTAATATTTTAGTAATTTACAAGTAATTTTTGAAAACGTCTTGTATAGAGATGTATCTTTTGTTGAACGCATTAGAGGTACATAGCTCTAGAAACATCAATGTAGTCTGAAGGTCATAGTCATACAGCCAGCCGATGTGGCCGAGCTGTTATAAGCGCTTCAGTCCGGAACCGCGCTTCTGCCATGGTAGCAGGTTCGAATCCTCCCTCGGGCATGAGTGTGTGTGATGTCCTTAGGCTGCTTAGGTTTAAGTAGTTCTAAGTCTAGGGGACTGATGACCTCAGATGTTAAGTCCCATAGTGCTCAGAGCCATTTGAACGTTTTCATAGTCACACACGTCAACGTTCACGGTGGACATGAATGATGACTTCAATTTTCAACCATCTTGGAGATATCTAAGGTACTTGTCACACTACGCGAGTAGCTTATTGAGACATCCGAAGAATCACTTCAGTCTGAATCTGGCAAGTTACGATAACAATCATAATTGGCCACAAACTTTTGTAGTAAAATGTGACTACTCGATAAAAGTCCAAACCCAAAAACGAAGACTAAATGACGTGGAAAGTACCCTGCATTTCAGCGAATCTAACTGCCTCTGGCAGCCACTCGTCCTCAGCCTTCCATGTGATTGCGACAGGAAGCTGGTAACACGTACATCGCATACAAGTTTGGCACGACGATTTACGCAAAGGGGTAAATTTTCTAATGAAATGAACCTCTTACGCGTCGACCCTGGCTGTTTTTGTTCCAGGGCTCATCATCGGTTTCCAGTAGCTACAGAAACTCCCAAACTACCAATGTATTGTCCACCTATGCAAGATACGCCTCTGCTGCCAGCATAATAACTCAGAGCCCAAATATCCATTCTGACTGTCGCAGAGGAATGTCTTTCTTCCCACGGCTTATGAGTGCACATTATCGCTTCTATCCTACACTGTCACCCTTCAAATGTTTTCTGTCTATTATTCCCTAGGCAGGGCAATATCAAAGAATGTACCCAATTTAAATATGTCTGCTTGTGTCTGTATGTGTGGATGGATATGTGCGTGTGTGCGAGTGTATACCTGTCCCTTTTTTCCCCCTAAGGTAAGTCTTTCCGCTCCCGGGATTGGAATGACTCCTTACCCTCTCCCTTAAAACCCACTTCCTTTCGGCTTCCCCTCTCCTTCCCTCTTTCCTGATGAGGCAACAGTTTGTTGCGAAAGCTTGAATTTTGTGTGTATGTTTGTGTTTGTTTGTGTGTCTATCGACCTGCCAGCGCTTTTGTTCGGTAAGTCACCTCATCTTTGTTTTTATATATAATTTTTCCCACGTGGAAAGTTTCCTTCCATTATATTGATATATATATATATATATATATATATATATATATATATATATCAAAAGCAACTAACAATTTTGCAGATGTGGCAATAAAGCTTTTTGTTATGGTCATCATGCAGGATGGATGTGGATGGACTATACATCTTCTGAAAGAAATTAATTTGAGGTATCATGTATGACAATCAATTTAGAAAAGTCATAATTTGGACAGAGGCATGTTACAGGGTACTGAAAATGAAACTTTAAGAATGAAAACGGTTGAAAATTTTACGCTAGCCACATGGAAGAACAAACATCCGCTTGTGTCCAACGATGTTTCTTTAGTAGGCGTGTGTTGTCGTCTGCACACCTGCTGAAGTTGTAGAATAGCTAGTCATGTGGCTTGTCCGTTTCCATGTGATAAGGAAATTACATTCAACTAGGTAGTTGTGAGGAGACAGTATATTACAATAATAGTTTATAATAGCAAATTGGACAGTAGTGATCTCTCACTAACTTCACGTCTTAACTATATTTAACACAACGCGGGCCTTCTCATTTTCTTTGTTTTCTGAGGGTTCTTCGGAACTGGATGCACGCTGTATTTGCGACAGGAAAGGCAGTTTCCGAAGTAAAGGTAAAACCAGGCCTGAGCAACCAAAAGGGATTCTGGCATTCACAGCCAACGAGTAGGTGGCGTAGATGTAGTCGCTGTGAAACTTGTATCACTGAGAGAGTTCTTCGGAAAACAATGTTATTTACGATACATCTTCTGCCTTACGGCTGAACAGTGACGCGGGATAGTACTATTATTGTGGGTAACCGGTGCATCGTCATCTTTTCCAAAAGCAACATGGGATGCCGCAACATAAGAGCCTAGCCTCGATCCCAGTCCATTTTTTATTTTATTTTCATAGAACCTATGATGCCAGGATAGCTGCTTGGAAGAAAACCGTGTGATTAGTGAAAATGCTTGTTACATCAAGAGGACATATCACAAGGAAAAGCTTTTTGCCAAACGGGGTTGGACTGAAAACTCATTGGAGTCTTAACATGACGCATTTTTCTTGGCGGGACTTTTCTAGAATAAGCACTTTTCATTGGCGGACTGTTCAACGTGAAGGAAAGAGCAGGCTGTACGATTCAGATAGAAAATTGAGGAGATCGATCCGTGTCATTCAGCTGTATGGACGTCAGTGTACTGCGGTCTCCGCTTGAGTAACCGATCGCAGATCAAATGTTCGTGTCTGTACTTTAGAGAGCCAGTCGCAACTGCAGCAATCTGCGCGTCTCATACTGACAATTCACGTGAGCATTATTTACAGCTCAGGCACCTTAGGACAATCATCGTTCAAAATTTTGTCATACCATTGCTGTTATCTGTGCTAGGTCCGCCAGTGCAATGGTAAATGTATGTGTTTTTCCGTCTAGCAGTCAGGCAACGAGTCACTGTAATCGATGAATTAGAGTCTCATCTGTCATTTCAGAACGTCAGTTGTGTATATAAGGCAAGCTCTAAAAATCCGTCATGCAACCCTCGGACTCAGCAGGTTCACTTGGTATAAACTATACACAGGGTGATCAGTAACAGTCTAAAAGCCTTTAAGTGTGTTGCTGGGTAAATTGTATTGTGAGTTTATCCTTAAGAAAAACGAAGTTCGATACCTGACGCCGTTTCTGAGTTGCGAACTGAAGACTGCAATCAGGCCGTTGCCCGTACAAATTGAGTGGTCCGCCCGATACAGTTAGCGTCAGTTTTTCTCATAGCGTAGGTGATAGAGCACGAGACAGCTCAGTCTTTGGCTCGGTTCAACGCCTATTACCGCACAAAGTTCAATTTTTGTATCGCTCTAATTGTCGTTGAAGAAATCAAACGGAAAACAAGCTCGGCGACGATTTCTCTGTCGAGTTGCTTGAATCTAGGTGCACAGAGCCTGACTGGCTATCATCAGTGCTAATTAACTCGGAAACGACAAGAAATTAATGTGTTCATTTAATACTTGTTTTTGTTGACACCCTCAGTGAACCACATTTTCAGTGTGATACATTTCTGTGCCGCAGGATCCACAGCTAGGGCCTTAACATTCCCTCGCGTTATTAAAACTGTTTGCCCACTTTAATTCAGCTTGGCACTTAAAGGAATGTGTGTCTCATATTTAATTTTTCTAGTCACTTTAATGATTTCAACCACCTGTGGAGTTTTGCAAAGTGTCTAAAGATCAAGTCTGTGTGATCATGAATAGCCAAATTAGTGAAACTATTTTGGGCCTGTATTCAGTATAAGTTGTTCTGTTTTACTAACCTGTGATGAAAGATGTAATTGAATAAAGAAAGTTGTTTTTGTAGCTCCAGTGAGATTTACGATTAGAAACTGAAGCTGCAATACATCTTCGGCCAATAATTTAAAATTACCGTAATAGCTATGTGAATTCTTTTGAGCATATATGTCGAACGTATTATGGAGATATTAGCCTAGCGTCATTTAGCATTCGACAGCAGCAAAACGAAATTGACGCTGAACACACGCAGATTGGGTTAAAAGATCTGGTTTGTATCGCATTACCATCGTTGTTGTGTACACTCAGTATGGACTAAGTAGTACTTCAACGCCGCCTGATGCCAGGAGCCACCACCAACGAAAATACCAATTTTATCGCGAAACAAAATCTTTGACCATGCGTGAGACTTATACTTTACACTTGATGAACAAAACTGCGATTCTGATAAAAGTTAATACAAGTAAACATTTCTCGTGTCAGCACTTTTAAAATCTTGTATTGTCCCCAATCCCGGCTTCACCTGTAGTCTGAGGGGCGTAGTTCATTGATCTGGTGAATTTCTCTGACTTCCCCTCGAATTTTTTCTGAAACAGGGGTTGTTTTAGTCAGCATTGAAATACACCAGCTTATTCCCCAATCTTTTAGCTACCCAACACTATTTTTCAATGTAATCTCCATTCAATGCTACGGCCTTACGCCACCTTCAAATGAGGGCCTGTATGCCTGCACGGTACCATTCCACTGGTCGATGTCGGAGCCAACGTCGTACTGCATCAATAACCTCTTCATCATCCGCGTAGTGCCTCCCACGGATTGCGTCCTTCATTGGGCCAAACATATGGAAATCCGACGGCGCGAGATCGGGGCTGTAGGGTGCATGAGGAAGAACAGTCCACTGAAGTTTTGTGAGCTCCTCTCGGGTGCGAAGACTTGTGTGAGGTCTTGCGTTGTCATGAAGAAGGAGAAGTTCGTTCAGATTTTTGTGCCTACGAACACGCTGAAGTCGCTTCTTCAATTTCTGAAGAGTAGCACAATACACTTCAGAGTTGATCGTTTGACCATGGGGAAGGACATCGAACAGAATAACCCCTTCAGCGTCCCAGAAGACTGTAACCATGACTTTACCGGCTGAGGGTACGGCTTTAAACTTTTTCTTGGTAGGGGAGTGGGTGTGGCGCCACTCCATTGATTGCCGTTTTGTTTCAGGTTCGAAGTGATGAACCCATGTTTCATCGCCTGTAACAATCTTTGACAAGAAATTGTCACCCTCAGCCACATGACGAGCAAGCAATTCTGCACAGATGGTTCTCCTTTGCTCTTTATGGTGTTCGGTTAGACACTGAGGGACCCAGCGGGAACAAACCTTTGAAAATCCCAACTGGTGAACAATTGTGACAGCACTACCAACAGAGATGTCAAGTTGAGCACTGAGTTGTTTGATGGTGATCCATCGATCATCTCGAACGAGTGTGTTCGCACGCTCCGCCATTACAGGAGTCACAGCTGTGCACGGCCGGCCCGCACGCGGGAGATCAGACAGTCTTGCTTGACCTTGCGGCGATGATGACACACGCTTTGCCCAACGACTCACCGTGCTTTTGTCCACTGCCAGATCACCGTAGACATTCTGCAAGCGCCTATGAATATCTGAGATGCCCTGGTTCTCCGCCAAAAGAAACTCGATCACTGCCGTTGTTTGCAACGCACATCCGTTACAGACGCCATTTTAACAGCTCCGTACAGCGCTGCCACCTGTCGGAAGTCAGTGAAACTATACGAGACGAAGCGGGAATGTTTGAAAATATTCCACAAGAAATTTCCGGTTTTTCCAACCAAAATTGACCGAGAAAAAAAATGTGTTGCATTACTTATTGAACTGCCCTTGTACTTACCATGCTACATGTTCGTAAGTCCGCTCTTGCGCGGAGCGAGGTGACATAGTTGTTACCATTGAGCACTTGCATTTGGGATGATGAGGGTTCAAATCCCCATCTGGCCAAGCTGATTTGGATTTTCCGTGTTTACCCAAAATCGCCCCAGGTGAATGCTAGGATTATTCTTCTGAAAAGCGCACGGCCGATATCTTTCCCCCTCGCTTCGCAAACTGAATTCGTTTTCCATCTGTACTGACCGACCTGTAAACAGGACCTAAAACTGTAATAATTTTTTTTTTCTTTCTGCACGATTGCGTTCCTAAATGCGTCTGTACATGTGATGATGATATTTTTCTTTTATTGTTTTTTGTATGTCCTTGTTGCTGTGCAGTCTGGGCTAGTCCCGTCAAGTTTGTTTCCTTCTCGGTTCTGACGCATTTTAACATTCTCACATGTTTTCTTTACTTTAAAGGCAGGTTGAAGGTCAAAATCTGTTAGATGTCCATCGGGCCCAGTTGCCTGTTTTGATGAAATCGCTTAAAAGAAGCTTCCCTAGCTGTGTGTTTGTATTTTAGTGTAACTCTGACCTCACATAAAAATGGTTGTCACCCAACTGCACTAGACGCCGTTAATTATCTTCGGCAAATTTAGATCTATATCAAGCCACTGGTTAGCCGTTCTAGCTGTATTCCACGTTATGCGATGTGAAAACTCGTTGCAATTGTCATGGAGTACAACAAGGTCCTTTAAAACCCACAACTATAATTGAATACGGATAGCAGAGACATACAAAGAACTAGACTGCGCTCAAGAAAGACCTGCATAAGAACAAATAATGCCAATCCAGTAAATGAGTGAGGCAGATACGAGCCCAAGTAGCCCAATCACTAGTTTGTAACATGTCATGCATATCAATAATCATAAATGCTTTGGAAGTTCCACGCAAAACATGGTAAACACCTACCTTAGGGCCAATCATATCAGGTGTGCCGATGGGGTCCAAGTGCAGCACCATACCTTCTCCACATCGAGACTGTGGCGCTTAAAGATATGCGATCCGTTACACAGCACTGAAATGTGAGGGCATATATAGGACATGGAAATGATTTTCTGACAGTGGCACCAAATGAAATTTATTATATTAACAACTTAGGTATTCAGGTATTCTCTTATGAATATTGTTATTTTTCGGTGTTATTGTTTTATATACAGTATCATTCAATGTCGTACATCTTTGCTCTATCATATGGTTTATCATATGGTTACTTTAAACGACTTATTTTGTGATTTTGCCATCTTGAAAATAAACTAACTGAAGTAGAACTTTGTCTCCTTCTCACACTAGCGCCTGTTTTTTTCTATCGAATTCATTCAATTCATCTGCATATTTTGATTTAAATGCCCAGAAGCAGTCACCATAACCTTTAGGAAATAATAAGTCTGTTCATGAGGAAAAGAGAGCTAATAAGCAGTGACGTACACTTATTGCACAGGCAGCGAATGTGTTAAATGTAATATGTCTGTCATTATTTTGTGTTATAACTTCTTATATACTTATGTTCTGTAAGACGTCCTCTTACATTATTATGTTTAGCTAGTGTTATTGTTCGAAAAATCTTATTTCAGTCGGTTATCGAAATTTTGAAATAAATGTTATTGTGGATGTCGCGTAACAAATATTTCGCGTGAAGCGCTGTTGCGACACAGGCAAAGATCAATTGTGGTAACTAAGCGACTGAATATTACAAATAATGTTATTAAAGAATACGACTGACTGAGTATATCAAATAGGAGGGCACGTACATTCGCGAATGAGTGGTTAAAAAAAAAAAAAAAAGCGTTAATACTGTGTAGGAAATGAGTCATAAATATAATTACGTCTGTATACACTTAAATGAATGCGAACATACTAACGGGATAGAGGCACTTACATTTTGAGTGCAATCATCCCACGTGGTCTGGATAAAGAGAATTACAGTTAAATGCATTTATTCTTCTCAGAACGTAAATGCGTTGACTTCGAAATTAAATGAAAAGAAAGACTGCAGGTTCTGAATGTCGCGGCAAGTATATTGAAATTGACGGTCGCGACCACGAAAGGAAGAAGATGAACACATTCACGTACGTCTATTGCTGAGCAGCGTCACCGTGAAGATCGTCGTCTCCATCTAAATTCTCTGCATAAAATTAAAGTAATAGTAATAATTTTCCAGAATATCAGGAGCTGGGACACATGGTATCACAAAATACGAAATCGCTCTGCTTCAAAATCACTTTCATTATTTAACCCAATTTTATCAGTAATAAATGGAACAACACGTCTTAACACTAGGACAGGATAACAGCGAAAGGTAAATCATTCTAAAACTAATAAACGAAGAGCGTAAAGCCTCTTTTGATCAGCAAATGCTTTACACATTAATCTCTGGTAGTTGAACTAGTGTCTATATCTTCATAAATTTTTTTATATAATTCCTTTACGTTGCCCCCTTGGGCGAACTGTCCGAAGAAACGTCAAACTGCGAGCAGTGAGCCCAACCCCTTTACTTACTGGTAGTTCTTGACCCCTCTACGCATGTGCTTACATCGCATTGTTCATTTCTTTAGTGGAGTTCTCTTCATCGCTCACTTTATATAGTTGTGGTGCTGGCACTGGTACTTAGCAAGGAAAACAAAGCGTACACACTAGGGCACACAAAATACTTACATACTAGATACAAAAATTATTACATCGTCCTTTACATTAAATGCATTGGTATTACATTACATCTTTTTTTTACGTCAAGTACATGGATATTATATTACATCGTCTTTTACATCAAATACATGGATATTACATTACATCGTCTTTTAGATCAAATACATGCAAATTACATTACATCGTCTTTTAGATCAAATTTATAGTTCAGTTCTTGACGAAGATTGAGGGTGTCATTGTTCAATACGTACAAAAAACATCATCAATCGCACGTTGACAATAACATTACATTTCACAAGTCTTTTCTATGAATCTACAGTTACATTTTTGCTGAAAACAAGAAAGTTTTACAAGAAAGTCGTATATTTTAGTGTATCGATCCAGACTGTATGGCTGCAAGGGTGTCTGGAGTGTTAAGTGGGAGAAATTCTTCCTTGTAGTTGCTGATTCTCTCTAATTCCTCCCTCTTTTATACCAGGATCTTTGCTAATGTCCTTTCTGGGCTTCATTGTTGTCTCATCATGGGCAAGATAAACATGTAAAAAATGAAATTCACAGAGATTAGTACTTATTCTAGCTTAACACTAACATATACACGAACATGGGTACTGTTCAATGAACATGGGTGTAGTTGTTTATTTTTTTATTTTTTATTTTTTTTAACGTGGGACGTAAATCATGAGCTGTAGAAGTAACACTTCTATAGAACGTAGATTTGTGATTCCTATTCAAATTGCCCTCCAACTCCACGCTTTCAGTCAATAATGTGTCAGTTACAAGCAACCGCACGCTCAGCAATGAGTATGGCGGCATGCTACGCGCTGTTTGGAGTCCAGTAATCGTGCAAACACTGCCGGATAGCGACGTCGCGCGCACCGATCAATACATTTCAGTGAAGTGTTTTGCGCAGCGTTCGTATCGTTTACGAAACTACTGCATCTGCTTCCACTCGTTGTACACCTTGGCGGTGAGATATGACCACAGGGCACCTTCTACGGTCACTGCACAAATGTAAGTACTGCACTTTATTATTTAGCTTGCCAACGGCACACTGTCCTTTACTTTGCACAAACACTCGTGCCGTAACAGGCTTTCTCGATTTACCAAGTCTTCTTTATTTCGAAGGAGAAAGCTTGTGGTATAACAGTATTCTCACTGGTTCCTATGTGTATATCTCACATGTCACTGACAATAACTCACTGTCGTTGGTTAACTATACGCCGTCCCGTTGATTTTATTTCTGTGACCCCCCCCCCCCCCCCCAAAAAAAAAAAAAGAAATTACGTCCACGTCCGTTATTTGCTCCTGTATTCTCTTTAAGACTTTATCGGGTTGCATATTGCTCAAAATATGTCATTATAGAAGTTGTGATTCTTGAGTTTCTCCCGGCGTATTTGATAATCAAAATATCCACGGGTATGCTGCCGGTCTATAGTGTCCAACGGGCACAATATTTAGACATGTCTTGACTTCCACGTATTTTCTTTTTAATGGAGAATACTACGAACAAACGGAGGGAGTCGCCATGGGTAGCCCACTCTCATCGGTGGTAGCGAATTTGTACATGGAGAACTTCGAGGAGGAAGCCCTGTCGTCATCCGTATGGAAACCTACTTGCTTTTTCCGTTACGTTGACGACACGTTCGTCATCTGGCCACATGGTATGGATAAACTCCTTGACTTCCTTACACATCTAAACTCCATACACCCCAACATCAAATTCACTATGGAGACTGAAACGGAGGGTAAATTACCTTTCCTTGACGTCTTGGTCAAGAGAAGGGCTGACGGCACCCTAGGTCATGGGGTGTATCGGAAAGCTACGCACACTGATCTGTATTTGCATGCAGACAGCTGCCACCACCCTTCACAGAGGAATGGGGTACTTAAAACTCTAGTACATAGGGCGCGCACTATCTCTGACGCAGAGAGTCTACCCCAGGAATTGGAACATCTGAGAACTGTATTTCGAAAAAATGGGTACTCAGAGTGGCAGATTCAACGTGCTCTCCGCCCAACCACTGCAGCACAACCTGTTGAGATGGATGAAGTCACGAGGGAGGAGGTAGGCACTGCATTTATTCCATACACAGGCGCACTCTCGGGAAAAATCGCCCGCATTCTGAAGAAACACCGGGTCGGAACTGTGTTTTGTCCTCCAAATAAAACTCGTGCACTGGTGGGGAGCGCCAAAGATGACCTCGGTTTGAGGAAGGCCGGCGTGTACCAGATTCCGTGTCAATGTGGCAAGTCGTATATTGGTCAGACGATGCGTACCGTCGAGGATCGATGCCGTGAACACCAGAGGCACACTCGACTGATGTATCCGAGCAAGTCGGCGGTCGCTGAACATTGTTTGTCGGAAAATCACGCCATGGAGTATGACCGCATGAGGATTCTGGTACAGACGTCGAGATACTGGGACAGCGTTGTTAGAGAGGCCATCGAAATTCGCACCAATGACGACCTCATAAACCGTGACTGTGGCTATAATCTTAGCAAGGATTGGGAACCAGCGATCGGGTTAATCAAGAGTAAATCGAGCAGACGTATAGTTGTGACGACCACGGCGGACAGAGCCATCACACCGACGTCATCTCAGACGCCGTCGCAATCTGTTCCACCGCACGACCGTGGCGCTGGGCGCGGACGGCGGAGGGAGCGCGCCGCGGGCGGAGGGTATTTAAATCGGCCGCCGCCGCGACCGAACCCAGTTCCCTCTGAGCAGCCATAGCATACGGATCTCCGTGCCGGCACGTTCACAGGAGCTCAGTCCGTCAGTTCACCTGATGATGGCGACATGTTTGATCGCCGAAATATTGTGCCCGTTGGACACTATAGACCGGCAGCATACCCGTGGATATTTTGATTATTATAGAAGTTGGTAGGTGAATGTGTTCACCGAACATACGTGCCTCTAGTACAAGAGTTAGCAATCGCGTTACTATCTGACATGTCACTGGGCATAAGAGCACATTTTCTTTAACAACAGCACTTCACTACCTTAAGATCGTGCTACAAAAAAGGAATGCACAAAAAGTGATTATAGAAATTGTCTCCGAATGAGGCAAAATCGTTTCATTTACTGTCCGCGAGTTACTGTGGGGGTGGGGGAGAGAATTTCATCTATACGTCACCCAAGATTGTAACAACGCATGGGACACATCAAGAACAAGTAGAAAGAAATAAAAAAAACATATAAGTAAATAAATCACTATCCTGAAATTCATACATAGCACTATACGCTATACTGCTTTCTGTGTCCATGTTTGTTCATTTTTACTTGGTTACATCATTGAATCACTAATATATATATATATATATATATATATATATATATATATATATATATATATATAAAGTGACCTGAGTCCTTTCTTACTCTAATTCTTCCCAAAACGTTTCCAGCTCGGATTGGACAAAATATTGTAAACAGAAGAGAAAATCAGTGCATACATTGCTCTAAATTCAGCATAGATTCTTGGTACTCTCATGCTGAAGATAAGACCAATTATTAATACTTTCTGGTGTTACTGAGTGTCAAGTAGTGCGCTTCTAAGTGATCTTGATAATATTCTGTAACTTAGATCGTAAGCCATAGTGACATAAAAGTAATATAGTTGCTTCTCTTTGCCGACTGAAGTCTCGTAGCATCTCGATGAACGCCGCCTGTAAAGAATTAAGGTTGTTTCGGCGTTGTCAAATTTCCCGCCCATCAGTTTCCTGTAACTTACCTCGCACATATTTCTTCTACTTTATTCTAGAAGAGACGGTATTAAGTATGTCTCATATCATGTTTATAATATCATTTTGCTCGATATATTCATAAATAAAGCCTAGTGGAGCGAATTGTTCGCTCCAGAATCCTTTGTACATAAACTTAAACTCAAATTACCACTGTCATCAAAAACTATTCAGTCAACCTTCCAAGTACATAATACGTTAACATTGCTAGTCATCAATTACACGTATGTCCTAGCTTGCTTGTGTATTGAGTCCACAATCACTGACAAATGTCAACAGAAGTAGTGAAATGCTCTGATTCACGTAGCTGCATATGAAGATATACCTGCTTTAACCCAATCGTATTTCTTGTGTTTACCATAATTTACTTATTTCACTCGTATGCATAGATAGATATAAAGTGTGATACTTAAACATGGTGGAATTTCCTCAAGTCTCTGTGTGCATAGACTTCTTAGATTTTACCATTGTGAGGATACGCAAGTAAATAACATCCATCATGCGCAATATGTACAATAATATACGGACTAGTATATCTTATTTGCCACTTAGCGTTACTCTTGGCTGACAGAGAAAATTTCACATGGGTCTTAAGTAATACTTTTTCTCTAACCACAAAACTGGTAACACCATGTAGCTGTTAGTCAAAATGTTTCTTACGGCGTTGAACTTGTTGTGTAATAGAGATTAATACCTGCCTTATGTTTTCGTGTAAATCTTCAGGTTCTCTTGGAACAGATGGGATGCGGTTAACCCATTCATTGTTTTCTTTCCTATAGTAAATTAATTCCGGTGGTGTAACTGTTGTTTCGTAAATCGTAAGATTATTTACTACCTGTTCAATAACGTTTAAATATTCCATCCATTTAGACTGTTTGTTGGCTACATACGTCCTCATAAACCAGTTCAATTCACGAAAAGCTCCTTCTATCAGGTTGGATTTCGGGATATATTTGGATATCAAAATTTGTTTCACCTGCATCTCTTTTAGAAATTGTTTCCAAGTGTGGCATGTAAAATTGGTTGCATTATCTGATAAGATCGCCTGCGGTTTCCCAACATATGAAAATTGGCAATTTAGCATACGTCTAATAATAGGCTTAGTTGCGGTTGCATTTGTGGCATAAAGTTTCACATATTTTGAAAATACATCAATACACTAATTATATATTTCACCCCTCCTCTTGGAGAGGGTAATGGACCAATAGCATTTTTGCATACTAGCTCTAGAGGGTTTCTTGGTAAAGTAGGATGTACCTCTGTCTCGCAGTTCAGATTGACAGGCTTAGCCTTTTGGCTAACAATACACGTTTTTAAAGTTTGTTGTGTGCGTCGAAGCATATTGAGAAAAAAACAGTACATATTCAACTTTTTACAGCACTTGCGGGCACCGTTGTGTCCCCATGTAAAATGAGTATGCGAAATTAAACTTTCCTCACATGCTTCGGGTACACAAATGCACCGCACATCGCTGCTTAGGTTTCTCCTACATAATGACACATCTTTATACAACTTGTAATGCATTCCTACAGGTGCAGGTGGGTTATTGTTTAATTGAAATCTGACTTTCTTCCACCACTCATCTTCTTCCTGGAATTTCGACATGTTGTTACACATATCCAGAAAGTATTTTCTAAATTTACTGTCTTTTATGAGCATAACTTTAAATTGTGTGTTTTGTTCTACCAGCTTTCAAAGTAGGGTAATCCTTGGCATAACCGTGAAACGCGTATGTATTTAGTACCAGCGATGGCGAGGCATGACAGAATCTCTGACCAGAGAGTTGTTTATCGTTGCTAGTCTGCGCTTGACTGCGCGAGAGTTCAGTTGCGAGTTGTACTCAGTCGGAAGTAGTGTGTGTGGTGTCGGCAGAGCGAGTAGGAAGTTGCGAGCTGCAGTGAGTCGGCAGTAGTCAGCCGACTGCAGTAGCGAGTGGACGGTGGTACTGAGCGGGCGTCGGCATGGGTCGGCGGCGTGCGCCCTTTACATCTCTGGTCAAGGTTCGGGACGAGGTATATTGTAAAATAAGGTAATGAAGCAGCATTGCGCTCATCTGATAATGTAATGTATATTAATTGTAATTAATTTGTTCAAGAAATGCCCCAATAATAATTTTGTTTTCAAAGCAATCGTTTTTAAAAAAACGAATCATTCCAATTGAAACAATATTTCCTATGCTTTTCCTCCCAGAATCAATTTATCAGATTTATTATTGCACAGGGCCTAAGGTCAGCGCTGCTGCCCTATTATTGTGGGTTTAATGATTAATGTTCATTTCCATTATAATTATCCGGGCTGTTATGCCGTGATCGGTTGATGAATTCTGAGGTGATTCCCAACGTTGGACTAAGAGGTCAGGCCCTAACACGGTGTCGAGTGCAGTGATGAGAACACGTTTAACTCACGTTTAACCTGAAGGGCAAAACGCGATATTGGTAGGAAATGCCTGCAAATATGAGTGCTGTGTATTTCTCAATTTTTGTGTCGAGTTTACATTGGGCCATTATTTTTCAATATTTTTGTAGTGAAGGTAGAGTCGCTTTTATTTCAATTTAACGATGTTTTGTGGGAGCCCAACAACATTTAGGTCATTATTATTCAGTAATCTTGTGGGGAACTAACCTTTGGCACGTTTTCATTATCATTAAGTTTCTTTTATTTTTGCTGGGAAGTAACACTTGGGGTCTATTCACATTAACATTTGTATTGTCTTGTAAAAATCTGATGGGAGGTTACGTTTAGCACGATGCCCATTAACATTTAATTATTGTCACTCAAAATTTTCTTACATTTCTGCGGGGAGGTTACAACCGTGACAGTGCATCAGCGATTACGTTGTCTTTGCCCTTCACATATATAATTTCAAAATCATAAGACTGCAAAAACAAAGTCCACCGCAGAAGGCGATTACGTAATAATTTACTTGTGAGTAAAAAGCTTAACGCCTGGTGGTCACTGTAGACTCGTATATGTTTGCCAAATAAATAATAATTAAATTTCTTGATGGCCCACACAATGGAATATCTGCGTTCACATTCTGATAGTGCGCGGATAGCAAAACCAATGACTTTAACATTGTCTGTGCCCCCAACTTCGTCCGGCTGAAACAGACAGACTCCTAATCCCGAAGATTAAGCATATGCCGCTATACAAAAATCTTTGCTCATGTCAGGATGTTCTAAAATTTTGGAGTTTACCAAAGCATGTTTTACACTATAAAAATCAGCAGGGCTCTGTTGTGTCCAGTTCCACTGTTTGCCCTTCTTTAATAGGTCTAATAATGTAGGGCTATGGAGAAATTGGTTCGGAACGGAACACAAGCCTACGAACGCCTTTAGCTGTCGGTTTGTGCAAGGGGCTGGAAATTTTTTTGTCGCTAATATTTTCTCAGGATCAGGCTTTATCCCGGCGGGAGAAATTATGTGACCGAGAAATTTTATGTCTTTTCTGACAAATTTAGATTTCTTATGGTTCGCTGTAGCATGAGCTGCTGAGAACCTCTGTAACATCCTGTCTAAAAGTTCTATACGTTCATCCCAAGTAGGTGTTGCTATTAAGATATCGTCTATATATACTGTGAGTTTGACTAAGAGGTCAGGCCCTAACACGGTGTCGAGTGCAGTGATGAGAACACGTTTAACTCACTTTCAATCTGAAGGGCAAAACGCGATACTGGTAGGACCTGCCTGCAAATATGAATGCTGTGTATTTCCTACTTTCAGGTGATAGGGGAATTTGCCAGTACGAACTACGGAAGTCGACACTTGTTAAAAATTGTACTCCGTGGAAGCGCTGCAATTGTTCTTCTAGGTTTTCAGGTCAGGTGGTTGCTGGAACAATAATCTTATTGATTTCCCTGGCATCTAGAACAAGTCTCACCGATTTATCCGCTTTCTTTACTGCAAGCAATGGACTGTAATATGGCGGTAAGGAGGTCTCTATAATATTCCATGCAGGCATCCTTCTTACCTCCTGGGCCAATGTCTCTCTTTGTGACCACGGTATGGAATAAGTGCTTTTGCAGAACGTGTCGTGGGGCCGGACATCCATGCTATATTGATACGTTCTAATAACTCCAGGTTTCTTGTCGAACACGCGTAGTTAACGTAATAATACACTTCTGACGTCGTCCATTTGTTTCTGAGAGATTCCTGTCCATTCTGATATTTTATCCTCAAATTCATGCTGCTCTACTTGCTGACACCACATTTCGTTCGAGCCATGGCGTCGAAAGGTGTTGATTTTTAAAATTTGGATGTGTATAGCTTGACAAGGCTTGGCGTTGCTACTTTTGACTTTTATCAAATCTACAGAACAGTTCTTCCCATTTATAAACAGATAATACTTCCCACTTTTTATTTCAATTTTTGCACATTTTCCCTTAAGAAATCCATGCCAAAAATACACCGATCCGTCAGTCCTTCCACTACTTCAAAAATTGCCAGAAAAACAATATCTTCCATTGGTATTTCGACCATGGCTTGTACCTTAAATAATTTAGACTTTCCACTTATGGCTCATAATATCCTGCAGTTCTGCACTGGATATGTTGGTAAAGCTTTGTGGCAGTCAGTCTCTTTAAACAATACCTTCGACATAACACTAATTTTTGCGCCAGTATCCACAAGCATATGAGTGAGTATTCTTGCTACTATAGCCTGTATGCTAGCTTGCACTATACTATCTTCTTCATACAACTGTGTTACTACCTCATTGGTTAACAAATCACGCATGTCCGTTTCATCTTGATATCTTAGCAAGTTATTACCATGGGAGCATGGATCGCCCCCGCGACTATTCATGGCCAACATTGGGGAGCATAATGAGGCCACGTTTAGTTTAACGCCCCATTATTACTGTTTGTAGGTGTTTCGTCAGTCACTTCTATAATATTCACCCCCGACGTGTTGTTACTCCATCGCACATTGCGATCATGATTTTGCCCTGAGTTTACAGGCGTAAAATTACTTTGAGCTTGGGACTGGTGGTGTTGATTGCTAATCGGGTACTGCCACTGTACATTTCGTGGGTTAGCCGTGTTGTTGCTAGATTGAGGCTGAAAATTACTGTCAGCGTTACCCCACTGATTTCCGTTATCGTTCCTATTCCAGTTTCGCTTCCGGTTACCAGAATAGCCAGAGTGGTTTCTGTCACCATTTTTTCTTTTTCTTTTAAATCCTGGATTCAAATTTTTATTATAGTTGTTATTGAAATTGCCTCCCGAATTCGGGCCTGGCAAATGCGCTGCTGCGGCGGAATCGGCAAAAGCCGGTCGTGACTCAGCCGCGCACGCTACATTGTTGACGCTGTACTACGGCTGGCGTGGCAGAGGCTGGTTGCCACCGCAGCTACGGAAATTATTTTGATTGGAGTGTCTGTGTCTTGCGTCTTAATTAATGAAGTCAATAGAGTCCAAGACAGATAGAAAATACTCCAAATTGCTTTCGGGTACTTGTACTAGCTTTTCCCGAATATTTAGCTGTAGTTTAGCTCTCAGAATGCGTAGGACGTCCGTGTGTGTCATTGGTTCATCCCAGTAATCTTGTTTTATTTAAATATTTCTTCAAGTGCTTTCGGAGTGATCCAAATTTTGGATTATATGGTTCAGGGTTGATTAAGGCTACTCTTAATCTCTCTTGCACGCCATGTGACCAATACTTTGAAAGAAACGAGTTTTCAAACTGTTCTAATGTCTGACAAGTTTCTGACATTTCCATCGCCCATAACGCTCCATCGCCTTGTATATAACCCGTAACATATTGTATCTTTTGCTGTTCCGACTACGTTTTAGGCAATACATTTTTAATGACTTCATAAAAATTACCAGATGCACGGATTTTTTTTTCGGAATAAACACTTGAAATTGACGGTACAAAACCGATGACAAAGTCGGTTCAACTATCTGCTGTTCCCTTCTTTCGTCACGGTGTCGTTGGTTACCGTACACCTCATAGTTTGGTGAGTACACATGTACATTCGGGGTACGATATTCACTAACCTCTCTATGGTTCTTACCTGTGGGTACGTTGTCGAGTTCTTCTGCTGCATGTTGGTTTCGTTCTTTCATTGTACCAAGTTTCCTGTTTAGTTGCTCGACTATTTGATTTTGCTAACCTGGTAAGTCCTGTGTCAAAGTTTTCTGTATCTGGCCTATGTCAGTTTGTAGTTTCACTACAGATGTGTTTTGTGTAGTGTATACTTGCTCCATTGTGTTACTTATAGCTTTTTGTAGCTCTGTTTCTACAGTACGGATTATGTGTGTGTCTTTTTTCTCCTAAAAAGTCCTCGAATTGCTGTTTCTGCCGTTTTTTCAAGTCCTCAACTTGATTTACAGCTTCCTGAAGTATTTTATTGAGCTCGGTTTGCTGTATACTCATGGCGTTAAAATTTTCAGTTAACTTACTTATCTGATTTGGCACATCCTTAACTGTGGTTTTCAAACTATCACTATCCCGATTCATACAGTTTAGATCTTCACTCACCACTTCTATTACCTGATTCGCTACCTCGCTTTTTAGTTGTGTCAGTTGTGTCGTCAGGTTATTTTTCATTGCATTAAGGGTTTTTACATCACTGTCCAGCTTGTTCATTTGGTGTGTTACATTCCCTGTCTGTGCTGTGACGTTTTATATCTGTGTATTCATTTGGACTGTAACACTCCCTATCTGCGCTGTGACATTTTCTATCTGCTTTGTGACATTTTCGGCCTGTGCATTCATTTGGACTGTTACATTATCTATCTGTGTTGTTATTATTCTTAACATCTGCATAATGCCTGGCTCTGCTGGACCTGGTACATCTGCGGAATCCGGAACTGTTTCTAGAGTTGACATGTTTTCGTCTGTCGCTTGCGACTGAGTACCATTAGTCGCTGCGACTGCGGTATCTCTATCTACAATGTTTTCTATCTCTGTGTCAATTATAGGTTGAGCAACTGATTTCTCATATGACA
Source organism: Schistocerca serialis cubense (assembly GCF_023864345.2). Lineage (NCBI taxonomy): Eukaryota > Metazoa > Arthropoda > Insecta > Orthoptera > Acrididae > Schistocerca > Schistocerca serialis. The sequence goes on along the minus strand of NC_064643.1, from coordinate 734,363,791 downwards.
AATTATCCATCGTTTTGGTTTGTGATCTTAATTTCACCATAAGTGTATGTAATCGTAAACCAGCGTGCAGCCGAACTTCACTACTATTGCAGCTCGTACTACGCGTAAACAAATAAGGAATGACGTCGTGCTCTTTCGCCTAATTCAGCGTAGTAAAATATGTCTCTGATAAATAAATGTTACGCGAGCAACCAATGAAAATGGTCTGCCAATTTGTCAGGCATTCACGTATCTTTTACTAACAGCAAAATACAAAAAATCTAAAAAACTGAAATTTTGAAACATATGCGTGATACGCTGTGGGTGTCAGAAAAATGGTATTCAGTCCCACATTTACGGTCAACTAAATGCGTGGTAGTGCTGTTGCTCTTACCTTACGTATTTTCTTTTGCCGGTCGTTTTCTTAGCAGCCGGTTAAGAAATTGATGTTCCAGAAGTTCCTTCATTTTTTTCAAAATTTTTTTTATGGATATAAGTGAATTTTATCGGCTGATTTCATGAGTAAATCTGGTGATCTTATACGCAGTTAAAGTAACATGTAACAGAAACAATTAGATATAGTCACAATAATGGATGGGAAAAATTACTTAAATACTTCCACTTAAAATTTGTACTAAATTCTTCTGAAAATTAACAAACGTCATGGTACTCGGTCGCTATTTGTAACACGTCCTCTTATATTATTATGTTTTGCTATTGTTATTGATAAAAAAATCTTTATTCAGACGGTCGTAGAAATTTTGAAATATAGGTTATTGGGGATGTCGTGTAATAAATATTTGGCCTGAAGCGCTGTTGCGACGCAGGCAAAGATCAATTGTTGTAACTAAGCGACTGCATATTACTAATAATGTTATTAAAGAATGCGACCGACTGACTATATCAAATAGGAGGGCACGTACAATCGCGAATGAGTTGTTAAAAAAAATGCGTTAATACTATGTAGGAAATGAGTCTTAAATATAGTTACGTCTGTATACACTCAAATGTATGCGAACATACTAACGGGATAAAAAGAATTACAGTTAAATGCATTTATTCATCTTAGAACGTAAATGCGTGGACTTCGAAATTAAATGAAAAGAAAGACTGCAGATTCCGTATGTCGCCGCAAGTATATTGAAACTGACGGTAGCGGCCACGAAAGGAAGAAGATGAACACGTTCACGTACCTCTATTGCTCAGCAGCGTCACCGTGAGGATCGTCGTCTCCATCTAAATTCTCTGCATAAAATTAAAGTAATAGTAATAATTTTTCAGAATATCAAGAGCTGGGACACATGGTATCACAAAATATGTAATCGCTCTGCTTCAAAATCACTTTCATTACTTAACCCAATTTTATCAGTAAGAAATGGCGCAACACGTCTTAACACTAGGACAGGATAACAGCGAAAGGTAAATAATTCTAAAACTAATAAACGAAGGGCGTAAAGCTTCTTTTGTTCAGCAAATGCTTTACTCTTTAATCTCTGGTAGTTGAACTAGTGTCTATGTATTCATAAGAAAATTTTATATAATTCCTTAACAGTTCGCATGTGTCTTGTGGGTATCTGAGCAATGCGTAAAACTTATTTTGATATCGAAGTATGTCAGACTCAGTGCATGGCATCAGAACTACGTGAAAATTTAACGTTGAACGGTATTATGTGGAGCTCGCACTACACGATTTCGTGCCGGCCAGAGTGGCCGAGGAGGTTCTAGGCGCGAGGAGGTTCTAGGCGCTTCAGTCTCGAACCGCGCGACCGCTACGGTCGCCGGTTCCAATCCTGCCTCGGGCATGGATGTGTGTGATGTCCTTAGGTTAGTTAGGTTTAAGTAGTTCTAAGTTCTAGGGGACTGATGACCTCAGATGTGAAGTACCATAGTGCGCAGAGCCATTTGAACCATTTTTTTTTTTTTACACGATTTGGAATCCAGGCTATCTGGTACATCGAGCAGTTCGTCCGAGAGAAAGCAATCCGTTTTCAACGAAATGTGAACTGTTATTGTACTTGCACAGCAAATAAATGTAAATGTCGTGTGACTAGGGTCTCCCGTCGAGTAGAACGTTCGCCGGGTGCAAGTCTTTCGATTTGACGCCACTTCGGCGACCTGCGCATCGATGGGGATGAAATGGTGATGATTAAGATAACACAGCACCCAGTCCCTGAGCGGAGAAAATCTCCGACCCAGCCGGGAATCTAACCTAGGCCCTTGTGCCCAGCAAGTGAATATAAAATTTAGTGCATCTGACATTCTGATAAAACTGCTTGATAATTCATGAGATACCACTTTACTGAAATCTTCTACTGGTATTAAGCTTCTGAACAGTTATACTATTTTCACAAATGTAATGTGACAATCACTATGCCCAACAATGGACATGAACTTTGATGGTAATTATATTTATTGGTGTAAGTGCTCGCGCGGAACGCCGTCTGCCCCGTAACTGACCGCTATTTGGATGAAAGAAGTGGCTGTCAAAAATGCAATATCATTTACCGCACTTGCGATGTGCGTTGCAAGAAGGTACGTTACCAGTTTTCATAAAACTGCTTCTCAGTCGCGATGTGCAATGCGAACGTGCATACAGAGTAATGAAAGTAAAAATGAAAGTGGGAATCTAATCTTAACTACTGGTAAAGAAGAACAAAAAGTTTAGCTGTGATTAATTACGCCATGACAACAATACACCTTTTCATAACGTTCACACATCTACATGAGTTAGCAAAATATTTCTTAATAACCTTCCTCTGTACAATTGCCTTCCTGGGTAATTGTTTCAACTATAAGACAAGGCCGTGCGCTTCATTAATAGATTTCTACATCAAACTTCAATTGTAAGCAATGTTCTAACAATAGTGAACTACACAGTCACAGAAATTTAAAAACTGGATTACCTTAAAAGTTGACTTTTGTTATTCTTCCATCAATATAATCTCGTATGCTCAATATATTTCCTTGAAAAATAGTTTACAAAAATCTCTTTTAAATAATGCTGACTCCACTGCACGACAGGCCAGTTTCCATCCTTTTGAAACCAAGTACATTTCCAGAGTGTCAAATACACACTGCTACTGCTACTCTGACTTATTCCGACAAACATCTCTGCTATCAAACACAATCTTACGACGAATATGAGTATATCGATATTGTAGGGGTTAAGCACATTTGACAAATTCGCAACTTCATTCACATTTGTGGAGAAAACTTCCCGAAAACCTTCATGGCAAATAGGACAGCCCCTTTCACTGTCACGTATCATACTTTACTTTTGTGTGTCAAACAATTGCTTTTTACAAACAATAATGATTACTTTTCTACAATTTCTTTTCCCAGAAGAATACTCCTGTCACCATGCTGCAGCTGTGAGTGTATTCGACTGGTTCTGCGTGAACATTAACCTCCTGGCGCATCTTCATTATTCCACTTCCGTAACCTGAAATTGCGCCGGTGGAAAGAATTATTCATCAGCTGAGGAAATTCTCGCCTTCGCAGGAAAGCAATTTACAGCGACAACACCGACTTCTCTGGTCCCATGAAAAATAGGAATTTGGCTTGGACAAATCAATAGCTAAAAAAAAAAAAAAAAAAAACCAATTCAGTCCGAAAAGACATCGGAGGGCTCAACTGCATCGACCGACCTCCGCATCGTCGTCTACCGATAGGCGGAGCTGGATGCGGATAGTGACGGGCATGTGATCAGCACACCACTCTCCCGGCCGTTGTCAGATTGCGAGACAGGAGCCGCTACTTCTCAGTCAAGTAGGTAATCATTTCGCCGCACAATTGCTGCGTGCATCACGCTTCGCCAACAGCGCTCGGCAGAAACTGACGGTCACCCATCCAAGTACTAGCCAATCTCGAAAGCGTCCTTTGAACAGTTAACGAAGCAGGTTTTTTTTTTAAAAAAAAAAAAAAAAAAAAAAAAAAAGGTGATATACAGGGTGTTACAAAAAGGTACGGCCAAACTTTCAGGAAACATTCATCACACACAAATAAAGAAAAGATGTTGTGTGGACATGTGTCCGGAAACGCTTACTTTCCATGTTAGAGCTCATTTTATTACTTCCCTTCAAATCACATTAATAATGGAATGGAAACACACAGCAACACAACGTACCAGCGTGACTTCAAACACTTTGTTACAGCAAATGTTCACTCCTTTAGCGAGGATACATGCATCCATCCTCCGTCGCATGGAATCCCTGATGCGCTGATGCAGCCCTGGAGAATGCCGTATCGTATCACAGCCGTCCACAATACGAGCACGAAGAGTCTTTACATTTGGTACCGGGGTTGCGTAGGCAAGAGCTTCCAAATGCCCCCATATATGAAAGTCAAGAGGGCTGAGGTCAGGAGAGCGTGGAGGCCATGGAATTGGTCCGCCTCTACCAATCCATCGGTCACCGAATCTGTTGTTGAGAAGCGTACGAACACTTCGACTGAAATGTGCAGGAGCTCCATCGTGCATGAACCACATGTTGTGTCGTACTTGTAAAGGCACATGTTCCAGCAGCACAGGTAGAGTATCGGTATGAAATCATGATAACGTGCTCCATTGAGCGTAGGTGGAAGAACATGTGGTCCAATCAAAACATCACCAACAATGCCTGCCCAAACGTTCACAGAAAATCTGTGTTGATGACGTGATTGGACAACTGCGTGCGGATTCTCGTCAGCCCACACATGTTGATTGTGAAAATTTACAATTTGATCACGTCGGAATGAAGCCTCATCCGTAAAGAGAATATTTGCACTGAAATGAGGATTGACATATTGTTGGATGAACCATTCGCAGAAGTGTACCCGTGGAGGCCCATCAGCTGCTGATAGTGCCTGTACACGCTGTACATGGTACGGAAACAACTGGTTCTCCCGTAGCACTCTCCATACAGTGACGTGGTCAACGTTACCTTGTACAGCAGCAACTTCTCTGACGCTGACATAAGGGTTATCGTCAACTGCACGAAGAATTGCCTCGTCCATTGCAGGTGTCCTCAGTCGCGAGTCATAGGCTGGAATGTTCCGTGCCCCCTAACACGTCGATCAATTGCTTCGAACGTCTTCCTGTCGAGACACCTTCGTTCTGGAAATCTGTCTCGATACAAACGTACCGCGCCACGGCAATTGCCCCGTGCTAATCCATTCATCAAATGGGCATCTGCCAACATTGTAAACATTGCACTGACTGCAAAACCACGTTCGTGATGAACACTAACCTGTTGATGCTACGTACTGATGTGCTTGATGCTAGTACTGTAGAGCAATGAGTCGCATGTCAACAAAAGCACCGAAGTCAACATTACCTTCCTTCAATTGGGCCAACTGGTGGTGAATCGAGGAAGTACAGTACATACTGACGAAACTAAAACGAGCTCTAACATGGAAATTAAGTGTGTCCGGACACATGTCCACATAACATCTTTTCTTTATTTGTGTGTGAGGAATGTTTCTTGAAAGTTTGGCAGTACTTTTTTTGTAACATGCTGTATATTACTCTTCCATCACACATCACAGTAATTAAGGTGTAGAGGTTCGTACTGGGACCTCATGGTAAAGGGAACCATCGGAGACATTCCAGAAGAAACAATGCGGAATTCACAAAAATAGAATCAGGGAATCAACCTAAACCAGGATGACCGGACGGGGATTTGAAACATCGTCCCTCCGAGTATATGTCAAACGTGCTAACCTGCATGTCACCCCACTCTTCATTACCGTCACATAGTCCTACAAGCCTTAAAAACTTTTAGGTTGCCATTATGATTTGAAAAAGAATAATGGACGCTGATTAAAATGAAAGAAAGTTTTCATCTAATTTAATTTCGTATAATTCCCAATGTTTTGTCCAGTTATCTGAAAACTGCACTGTATCTTAAACTAACTGGCGTAGATGGTCGAATATCACAACACACCTACAAGCGATACGAATCATTCTCATCGCATACCGCTTGTTATAACTTGCACAAAAGAAATTTGTCGCAAGAATTATCTAGTCGTTTTTCCTTCTATGGTGTAATGTCATTGAATCCAAATGAATAATCGACTCTCAAATTCAGCAGTACTCTGTTTAAATCCAATTGCCTTCGTTCTCGTTCCTTAAATTACGAAGCAGAATCTGATGGATACAAGTAATTACGATAATATCACGAAAATGTAACTGGGGAGTACGTGAATGAAAGAACTCCTTCAAACTATGGCTATATGAGATTTTCAAAAAAGGATTTTGGTGCTGCTGCGAGAACGGTTGTTTTCTTTATATCAACTCCAGATAACAGAGCTTTCATACAAATCACGCATACACACGCACACACACACACACACACACACACACACACACACACACACACACACTCACACACACATGAATAAATTTACGAGGCATGATTACATCGAACCTTTTCTGTATCTTCTAGTCAATCCAGTGAAGAAGTATTCCTTTGATAAGCTCTCATTCCATCTACATTACTCATTTTCATTCGACAGAGTATTTTCCATTAGCTTTGTTCTGTACCATGATGTGATCCGTATGAAAAAGCAACATACAAAATTTCAAAACATGAATATGATTGTGTCGTATATCATTATGTTTCATCTGTTGCTCTTCAATACGAAAAATGAACTAGGAGTCGTATCACCCGTTTGTGTTCTACTTTTTCAGTTGCTTATCTTCTTAATAAACAACATCATACATTTACTGATTAGTTCGAAAGTAATACCTATACAATGACATAGAAAATGCGCTATTTGTAATATAAGTTGCCATTTATAGACATTTTCAACTTTTCAGTTACATAAAAACAATATCAAGGTGAAACTGAAACTACTTTTCAAATGAAGTGTCGCATTTGTCAAAAACGTGCTATATAAAGCCAAGCGGACTATTTTATCAATTGGATACGGCGCACGTAAGACAAATAACAGCTCATGCTACCGTACGTAAAAATTTTGTAAGTACTGTCGAGTTCAATTCCAATTGTTCTGAGCAGGTTATGTTTGCATGGTTGTGTAAATTGAAACATAATCTCCTACGTAGTTTGGTAATTATGACAAACACTGCATAGTACACGAAATCCACTTAGAGCTATGCTTAAAAGTTCCTCGTTTAATTACTGAGTATATAGGTTTTCTGAATACAGCCAGGTTTTTTGGTCGACTCAAATAAATGTACCTACCGAATTTAAATGTAGATTAATAAAAATTATCACTCTTTCATTTATAGTCATCTTTACTGGATGAAATTAAAATCAGACATCACTAAACACAATAAAAATTGGCGAAGCTAAATTAATAATGACATACGGTGCGATCGAACCTACGACATACAACCGTTATAAGAGTTTAGAGATGCGTCGGATTATATGTGAAGCTTTCTTGTATTACAGAGATAAAATGTGTTTTCTTAATTTTTATGACAGCAGTCCAACTCTATTTAAATGAAACGAATAATATACGACATTATATCTTATTAATACCGCGTTGCTATGTTGTGTCTCTTCCTAACATATTTCATCCACTAATTTGCAAGTATAAATGATAAGAGTAGAAGGGAGACAGTGACGATGAAATCTGCATAATAAAACGCGGAATAAAATTCTCACTCTCTGCCTAGAAAAAGTAGGTAAAACTTTAACCAGAGCCTGGAGGTAGCTTGTTTAATAATGTCTGTTGCGTGTTGAACTACAAGAAATATGTAATCGAATTAACATTGCGTTGTAGGTATCAGCGTAAGATTCTACGTTATTTGATATGAAGATTGAGTCCCATAGCGCTATGTCACTACACTTAAAAAAACATTTATCTAAATCTGTATATTTCGTTGCACTAATAAGTGTTCAGGGTATGAAACAAAAATAAAACGAAGTAGCGTCAGTCACAAGGTTTATGTTTCTTGCCTTACACGTCTTGATGGTTAACCATCACCATCAGGTGGAAGGGCTCTTTCACATACCTCGTGAATCATTTGCGATTGTTCGCAGCAGCGTACAAAATGGCCGAGTGGAGAGGTTGCAACGTGTACGGTTAATAATAAAATTGGTTAGCAACAGGCTTTGTTGTTGAGACGTAGTAAACAATTTAGAGGTATAAAAGATATGGTTCAGACGTAGCAAACAATTTAAAGACAAAAAACAGAAGACTAGAATAACGGTATAAATACTATTGAAGCTGAAAATCGGATGTGGTGCTCACTATATATCTGTAAAATCTAGGCTGAGTCAAATTTTGTCGAAAGGCGATACAGCTAAGTGCCAAAACTGCGCAGTACACAATATTCAATTAATATTTACCGCTTATATTTCACTCACGCTTGTAAAATCGTTCTGCAGCTGAAAGACCGCCATCTGGGACGTTATGGCTGTCAGCATATATATACAGGGTGTTACAAAAAGGCACGGCCAAACTTTAAGGAAACATTACACACACACAAAGAAAGAAAATATGTTATGTGGACATGTGTCCGGAAACGCTTACTTTCCATGTTATAGCTCATTTTATCACTTCTCTTCAAATCACATTGATCATGGAATGGAAACACACAGCAACATAACGTACCAGCGTGACTTCAAACACTTTGTTACAGGAAATGTTCAAAATGTCCTCCGTTAGCGAGGATACATGCATCCATCCTCTGTCACATGGATTACCTGATGCGCTGATGCAGCCCTGGAGAATGGCGTACTGTATCATAGCCGTCCACAATACGAGCACGAAGAGTCTCTACATTTGGTACCCGGTTTGCGTAGACAAGAGCTTTCAAATGCCCCCATAAATGAAAGTCAAGAGTGTTGAGGTCAGGAGAGCGTGGAGGCCATGGAATTGGTCCGCCTCTACCTATCCACGGGTCACCGAATCTGTTGGTGAGAAGCGTACGAACACTTTCACTGAATTGTGCAGGAGCTCTATCGTGCATGAAACACATGTTGTGTCGTACTTGTGAAGGCACATGTTCTAGCAGCACAGGTAGAGTATCCCGTATGAAATCATGATAACGTGCTCCATTGAGCGTAGGTGGAAGAACAAACTAAAATGAGCTCTAACATGGAAATTAAGCGTTTCCGGACGCATGTCCACATAACATTTTTTCGTTATTTGTGTGTGAGGAATGTTTCCTGAAAGTGTGGCAGTACCTTTTTGAAACACCCTGTATAAGTCATATAAGCTGTAAATAATCTTTGTGGTGCATCCTATAAAAAGTATTTAAATATTTTTACTGTCTGTTGAGTCGTAGTTCCTTATACCGTGAACTAGTGCTTTTTTCCTCTCTTGAGAGCTACAGCGTGCCGCAAGCCGGGATCACTTAGCCAACTGCGGTTAAAAGTCTTCGTCTGACAGAATGAAGAAAGCCGATACCGTATCTTGCATTGTATGCCAGTAGTGATCCTGTGGTGTCACCGCCAGACACCACACTTGCTAGGTGGTAGCCTTAAAATCGGCCGCGGTCCGTTAGTATACGTCGGACCCAAGTGTCGCCACTGTCAGTGATTGCAGAACGAGCGCCGCCACACGGCAGGTCTAGAGAGACTTCCTAGCACTCGCCCCAGTTGTACAGCCGACTTTGCTAGCGATGGTTCACTGACAAATTACGCTCTCATTTGCCGAGACGATGGTTAGCATAGCTTTCAGATACGTCATTTGCTACGACCTAGCAAGGCGCCATTATCAATTGCCAGTCCGTGACAGGGATGTTGTTGTTCTCCAACCACCCCGCCGCAGGCCGTGTATTATGACCAGGTGCTCGATCATGCTGAAAGATGCAATAGCCATCCCAGAAATGCTCTTCAACAGTGGAAAGGAAGAGGGTGCTTAAAACACCATTGTAGACCCGTGCTGTGATAGTGCCATGCATAACAACAAGGGGTGCAAGTCCCCTCCATGAAAACGTTTCTCCTTCACTATCACATGGGAAACAGTGGACCTAGGGATGGTCAGGAGTGTCGAAATCTCGCTTACAGACGTATGACACAAGTGACACCCTATCACCTGAGCACATTCGAGGTCCGTGAGTTCCGCGGAGCTCCCCATTCTGCTCTCCCACGATGTCTAATGACTACTAAGGTCGGTGATATAGAGTACAGGGCAGTAGGTGGCAGCACAATGCACCTAATATGAAAAACTTATGTATCTGGGAGTGTGCGGATACTTTTAATCATATACCGTATTTCTGCGCTTACACAACAAATACTTTAGTTACTTCTATTGTTCTCTTAGTCGCTTGTTCTAGCTAAGTTATGGAACTTAATGCTATATGGAATAATGTTCTAGGGTAATTCACCTTCAAGCAAACGTGCTGTAAGACTAATATGCGGTGCTCATCCACGATCGTGTTGTAGACATCTGCTCAAGGGGTTCAGCTTTCTGACTGTTCCTTTACAGTGTGTTTATTTCCTAATGAAGTTTGTTTTAAATAATACACTGCAGGTCTAAGTGAATAACGACATACATAACTTCAATACAAGAAGAAAAATGACATTGATCACTCCACATTAAGGCTGCTTTTAGGACAGAAAGAGGTGCACAATGCTGCAACAATTATTTTTCATCACTTACCCAGTCATATAAAATGTCTTACAGCAAAATAAAATTTTAAAACACACACACCGAGTTTCTCCATGAAACATCCTTTTATTCCGTAGTATAATTTCTATTTGTCTAATGTGTAAAAGGTGGCGGGTAGAACTTACCAACTCGCAACATCCGTAAATCTATTTTTTTCTTTTTTTTTTTAAAAAAAGACCTTAGAAATGTTCGTAATGTAATCTTATGTACTAATTAATTGGCGATGCGAATGTAAAATGACTCATTCCACATCACTACGCTCTATCGTGCACTATGATCTATAGAGGATTTCATTAACAAACTAAAATGTAGCCAGGCATTTCTCACATTTGATGTTACATTCATTAACATAACATTTGGCAATCTATCGACTTATATGGAATCCAACACTTAGAAATGATTATGACACTGATTGTGGAATTTGTGATTCTATGTTTTGAAATGTAGAGCAGTAAGTACAAATGATGCGCGGGTAGACTCAAACTTTGGGATGTGGAAGCAATGGACATCAGAAAGTGGATGGGAAATGGAGAAAAAAAACAAACGAATGTGATACAACACGAACAAATAAGTGGTGGGAAAGAAAGTAGGTCTACTAGCTAAGAAGCAAAACACAGGATACAACTTCACTGGACGAAGAGCTGAGAATTTCCTACGGCGTCTATCAAAGAGAAATGTCCATGCATATCCATTTTTAGGGCGAAGTGGTGAGTCTGACAGAGGGATTTGTGATGAAACTTTGTTTTGAAAGCTGGAAGATATAGTGTAGCTTGGTTCAGAGATGGAGTGGTTCAAGGAGAAGGATTTTGTGTAACAGACGAGTACATGACTATGTATAGCGATCAAGATAAGATAATATGTATTTGATATGTGAATCGAGGTACTGGAGTGTGTGTGCATCGTATTCTTGAAATAGTTTATTGTGACACATTTGAAAAAACTCGTCGAGTTCTGTCGTCTGTACGTTGATGACTTACCGTTTACATGGTATGTATTCCCAAACGCCTGTTGTATCGTATGGATCGTCTTTGTGTTAGCCATTACTAACATACCAAGATGAAAATGTAGAAATGTTCTACTAAAAGTCAGATAAGCAGCAAGTAGCAAGAGAAAGCGAATGCACAGAGATATTAGACCAACCATCCAGAACTGCGTCTCAATACCATTCGATTTTCCATCAGAAATGATAAGAGAACGGGCCCCTTATGAGAAATCTCACAGAAAGGGCTCGGAGAAATTGGAAGTGCCTCGCTGATGTATAGGCACAGCTGGCAAGGATAAGAAAGGAAAGCAATTTTGTGTCGGCGAGGCAAAGAAGACTGTAGAGATTCTGTGCGAGGGAAGAGGGAGATAGACGGACGGTACGAGAATGGTCATTCCTCGAAGTCTATCAAGTTTCTTATTCACATTGTAGTACCAAAGTCTCATGTAGTAATTTAAAAAATAAAGTTATTACTGGAAATAACTTATGAGGAAATTAAATTAATCGAAAACATTAAGCAAATAAATGAATCGTTTTTAACCGAATTTAAGAAGTTGTAGAATTATAAAATTACATGATGGCTTCTCATCCCATATAATTTATATGTTTCTAATTAAAACTATTCCCTCTTCATAATAAATGTTAGTGGTCGTGATGGCAATATTGTGTCGCAACAACTACAGCAGTGTTATGTAGTAAGAACTAGAAGGGAACCAGTGTAGGGTGACTAGCAACCATGCTTAGGTCTATGGAAGCACGTTGTATCGACATTTAAGAAACGTAGTACTTACGATAATATTAAAGCATTACAAATGGTAAGAAACCACGCTGCTTATACTACACTTGGTACCTACACGGGTTATTTCAAATGTCCTCCACATTGCACATATACGTGTTAAGGTGGCGTGACCAATTTGTTTATTCATGTCAGTTATGCGCGAGACTGTAAGCATGCTTGCACGTTTGCTTGAGTCTATCGAGAGTAGTTCAATTTTAAAATGGAAGCTGAAACCGAGTGAGATCGGATTGCATATAGTGACCAGCGTTCCTACGTCAGAATCAAGTCGATACGTGGAAAGAACATAAAGGAAATTAACAACACTTTGAGAGAGACGTGCAGGAATAGTATAGTGGATTGAAGTGGATCGTAGCACGGTATCACGGCAGTGTGCTCGTTTCCGTGAAAGTTATATAAGCACTAAGGGCAACTCAATGTGTAGAGGGGCGTCAACTGCAACACAATATACCTCTCATGTTATTGCTAATGACATTTTTAGAGAGAATGACAGAAAAACAAATCAGGAAACAGCATCTGACACTAGAATGTCTGTCACTTCAGTTTGTAGAATAATAACTCACAAGTAAAAGACGAGAAAAGTTGCTGCCGGATGGGTTCCCCATAATGTAAGTGAAAAGTAGGAAACGGATCGCAATGGAATCAGGAAAGAATTGCTTCGACGTTATCGTAAACAGGGAAAATAATTTTTGGAAAAGACAGTTGCACCAGATGAAGTCTAGATAAACGATTTTGAGCCAGACATGACGTCTCATTCTCCATAGTGGAAAAGTTCCAACTCTCCACACACAAAAATATTCTGTCGCCAACACTACAAGGTGAAACTGATGATGATATTAGCGCAAGATGTGAATAGAGTCATAGCGACAAACAGAGCCCCCAGGTGACATTTGTGACAGTTGCGTTTTCCGGCAAAGCGTTTCGCGCTCAAAATTTCGTTGCAGACGGATTAACATACTTGGAGCTGTGTCCTCATTTTCCACCACACAGCAAGGCATAATACTGTCCAGCGAGAGAAACGCTCGACAAACATGGATAGAAAATACTTGCCCAAAGACAATACAGTCGCGATATGAGCTCTCCCGACTTCGATTTGTTTCCCAATTTAAGGAACAATCCCGTGGAAAACGTTTTGATACAGTTGATGAAGCTTCCAGTGAGGTGACTGGAGTAATCACACAGCTCTAGAGTGAAGGTGCCCTTTCACGATACAAAATTTATCAAAACGTTCGGACATTTTTATAAACAAGAATGGAGGTTCATCCCATGTAGGCTTTCACGGCCGGCGTCTTTATCAGTAAACACTTCCGGGGTAAGTTGCCGTAGTCGATCTGTAGATATTCTTCTCCCTGACGTTTCGTTCTCAACTACGGAGAACATCTTCCGAGGTGAGCCGACGACTGGCTGCTAGGAGCTGGGGCTGCCGTTTATATGGAGATCGTAGAGGGCGGAACCACACGTCACGTGGTGTCGATGTGTGGCTATCTCTGCCTATCGTCTGTTCTCTCGATGGCAAGCAATCGATTGTCATGTGATTGATGCAACGTCGACCGCCATATATTGTTCAATTTTAATCCTTCTTCTTTACGAATAAAATTGTATTGATGTTTGTGGATTTCAATTGCCTCTCTATACATACGTGTATAATAGTGCGACGTCCTCGCTAGCACGCTTGTCTCACCAAATTTTATTTCGTGATCTCCATCCTTAAAAACTTATTCCGCTACTGCCGATTTGTCGATATGTCCCAAGCGACAGTTTCTTTTGTGCTCCGTCAACCGTGTATTGATGCTTCATTTTGTAGTTCCTATGTAAACCCTGCCACAACAACACGGAATTTTATATACCCCTGGGGTGGCTAGGGGGTGACGAGCATCTTTTGTTGATCTTAGGCATTCACTAATTTTCTTAGTAGGTCTGAAAATAGTCTCCACCTGAAACTTGGCTAGTACTTTTCCAATGAGATCAGTAATGTTATGGATGAACGGAAGAAATACTTTTCCAGCTGATGGTTGTTGCTGTCTCCTATTTTTAGGCATTTTTCTACTTGGGTGAAGTGTTCGGTTAATCTCGTTTTTCTTATAACCATTTTTCGCAAAAGTCATTCGTAAATGATTTATTTCTTCTTGTAAGTAGCCTGGTTCACAAATATTATGGAATGGAGGTTATATTGAAGGCATGTAAAGGTATTTTGCAAGGTAGTTTATTTTCTTCAGTTCTATCTTACGTGTTAGAGAACCTTTAAAACGACCCTCGTAAATAAATTGTCGACCACCAAGAGTAACGTATCAACATCCAGGGGCTGGTAAGGAACATGGCTGTTGGCGTATATAGCCAATAAGAGACTACTCTCCGGACGTGCTTGCCTGCGACCACTGTAATTTGCCAGTTTTAACTAAGAGGTGGCGCGCAAGGACACATAATTATGATTTTTGAACAATATAGGGAAGTAACTACGGATATGGTGACATAAAGTCATAAGACCAGTACAAGACGTACGTCACTCACACTCAGTAAAGCCAAGCCACCTCATGTAACACTGGCGAAGCAGGCTGGTGCTGCTCCTGAACGCCTGGTGACTTCCAATGGCGACTTGGTTTCAGTCGGGGTCGATTGCCATCTAAGGGGTCATCATCATATGCTGCGCATGTAACACTGGCGAAGCAGGCTGGTGCTGCTCCTGAACGCCTGGTGACTTCCAATGGCGACTTGCTTTCAGTCGGGGTCGATTGCCATCTAAGGGGTCATCATCATATGCTGCGCATGTAACACTGGCGAAGCAGGCTGGTGCTGCTCCTGAACGCCTGGTGACTTCCAATGGCGACTTGGTTTCAGTCGGGGTCGATTGCCATCTAAGGGGTCATCATCATATGCTGCGCACACAACTCACGTCCGCAGAAAATTCTACCAGTGCGAGCTCACTCGAAGGCGAACCTAACGTCCCAGGGGTCGGAAGAGGACGTTACCAGACTGCCGTGCTTCCCCGTAGAAAAGGCGAGTAGCCTAAGGTAAGCGAAACCGCAAAGGTGGGAGGTTTGGGTCTTCATGGAGGTGACGGGTGGAGTATGCTCGCGGGAAGTGCACGCAGGGCATGCATGACTCCCCACTGTTTGGAGATGGTACGAGGGGCGTTTGAAAAGTCCGTGCAAAGTCCGAGAGATGACGCCACCGGAGAGTATGGAGGACATGTTTAGTTAGTAGTATCTTTGTAAAGAGCGCACACCAAATTTCAGCCATTTTGGTCTATTTCTTTGTGTTTGGCATTCGTGTGAATCAAGGAAGTCGAGAGATTGTCAAGAAATGGATCGTGTGGTGATTAAACATTAATTTATGAAAGGAAAAATGCCTCAGGAGAACAAAGAGAAACTATATAAACATTATGGTGACTCATCGCCTTCCATTAGAACAGCTTATAAGTGGTTTCAAAATTTTCGGAGTGGCCATATGTGCTGAAGTGATGCTGAACGTTCTGGATGCCCTGCGGAGGTTACGACTCAACAAATCATTGATAAAATCCATGATATGAAGATGGATGACAGAGGAGTCAAGGTGCGTGAGATTGTTAGTGCTGTGGGAATCTCGAATGAACGGGTACATAATATTTTGTATAAACATTTGGCCATGAGAAAGCTATCCGCAAGATGGGTTCTGCTATTGCTCGCACTTGATCAGAAACGGATTCGTGTGAAGTGTTGCAAAGATGATTTGCAGCTGTTCAGTAAGAATCCGCAGGACTAAGCGTCGTTTCGTCACTGTGGATGAAACATGGATACATTACTGTACTCCTGAGGCCAAACAACAATCTAAACAACGGGTTACCAACGGAGAATCTGCACCAAAAAAGGTGAAGACCAGTCTTTCGACTGGAAAGGTTATGGCGACTGTCTTTTGGGTTTCGCAAGGGTTAATCCTTATCAACTATCTGGAAAAGGGTAAAACTATTAATGGTGCTTTTATTCATCATTATTGGACCGTTTGAAAACCAATCTGCAACAAAAACACCGGCGACTGGACCTCAAAAATGTCCTTTTCCATCACAACAATGCACCAGCACAAACCTCTTTAGTTGTCGTCGCAAAATTAATGGAAATAGTCTCCAACTCGTTTCACATCCCACCTGTTCTCCAGAATTGGCTCCCTTGGACTACTATTTGTTCCCCAATTTGAAGAAATGGCTGGCGGGACAAAGATTTTATTCAAACGGGGAGGTGATTGCAGCAACTAACAGCTATCATGCAGAATTGGACAATTCCTATTATTCGGAAGGGATCAACAAATTAGAACAGTGTTGGACGAAGTGTGTAAAAGAAGACTATGTCGAAAAATGAAAAATGGTTTACCCCAAACACAAAAGTAGTTTTTATTTTTGCACGGACTTTTCAAACGCTCCTCGTAGTTACACGTCGGAGCAGAGTTGCACCACGTGGCGTGCTCCATCAGAGGACGAATCAGCACCAGGTATTATATAGAGCTGACAAAAGTCATGGGATAGCTATATGCACAAAAACAAATGACGGTAGTGTCACGTACACAAGGTAAAATAGGGTAGATCATTGGTGGAGCTATCATTTATACTTAAGTGATTGACGTGAATAGGTTTACGAAGTGATTATTGTCGCATGATAGGAATTAACAGGCTCTGAACGCTGAATTGTAGTTAAAGCTACACGCATGGGACATTCCATTTCGGAGATAGCTAGGGAATTCAGTATTCCGAGACCCACAGTGTGAAGAGCGTGCCGAAAATACCGAATGTGAGGCATTACCTTCTCACCACGGACAACGCTGTGGCCAACGGTCGCTTAACAACAAAGGGCAGGAGCATTTGCGTACACTTGTCAGTACTAGCAGACAAGCAACAATAGCTGAAATAAGAGCAGAAATGAAAGTAGGACGTACGACGAAAACATCAGGCGGAATTTGGCATTAATGGGCTATGGCTGCAGACGACCGACGTGAGCGCCTTTACTAACAGCAAGACATTGCCTACAGCGCATCTCTTGGGTTCGAGAGGATATCATTTGTATCTTACAGGGGGAGGCCGCCAATTGTGAAATTCAGATTCGATTCACACTGCGCATAATCAAAGCTCATGGCCAGAGGTGCAAAGTGGCAAAGCACCAAGATGCACTTCTCAGCCGTTGTCGAGAAAATCGACAATTAAAAGAAACCGTTGCGGTGAAATACTTTCTACGATTAATAATTCTCTACAGCGTCCTGGAGCAGCGGTAAGCGCTCGGTTTCGTAACCCGAAGGTCGCCGGATCAAATCTCGCGCTATGCGAACTTTTTTTTAGTATTTGTTTTTTATAATTCATATATATATATATATATATATATATATATATATATATATAATTCTCGGCAATCAGTTGCAACAATTATGCATATAATAAGTTGTTGAAAGTCGTTTGTCGTGGAAAAACTGGCGACTTCGAACATCATTATGTTTTCCGCACACAAAGTTGTATTTCACAAATGTTATTAATTGTCTTCATAATGTTAACCACGTATAGTTAACGGAAGACGTAGAAACGATATTCCGAAACGAATACGTATAGCGTAAGTCAAACGTTCGAATTAGAATAGAGACCCCACGAACACAAATTTGCTGTGGCAGGTATGGAATATAAACTCCGTTACTCGCTCGTTACACTTGATGGACAGATGTTGAATGGGCCGAAACGAGCCGCCGCATAACAGCGTAGTTGCCTGCTAACTTCGGAAGAAGGTAGATGCGGTCCCTAGCGCAACTTATAACATCGTCCAAAATCAGTGCGGGCGTGAGAGCTTTGGTACACCCTGTTAAACAAACGGAAAAATGGAGGCGGTACAATTGGAGAGCGATCCGCCTTCACCAACAAGCATAAGGAATTCATTAATTCGCGGCATGCAACTTTTTTTTATTATTAGTATTTTGTAATTCATATATATATATATATATATATATATATATATATATATATATATATATATATTAATGACAAGAAAAAAGTTGCATCCCGCGGGATTACGAACCAGAGCGCTTACCGCTGCGCTACGACGCTGCAGAAAATTATGAATCGTCGAGAGTATTTCACCGCAACGGTTTCTTTTAACTGTCGATTTTCTCGACAACGGCTGAGAAGTGCATCTTGGTGCTTTGCCACATTACACCTCTGGCCATGAGCTTTTCTTATGCGCAGTATGAATCGAATCTGAATTTCACAATTGGCGGCCTCCCCTTGTTACACTGGAAAACAGTGGCCTGGTCAGATGAGTCCCAATTTCTGTTTGTAAGAGATGATGGTAGCGTGACGCAAACTCCACGAAGCTATGGATCCATGTTGTCAACAATGAACAAGCTCGTTGTGGCTCCATAAAGGGTCTGGATGTGTTTACATGGAATATATTTGGTCCTCAGCTCCAACTGAACTGAGCATTGGCTGTAAGTGGTTACGTTCGACTTCTTGGTGACCATCTACACTCACTTACGGACTTCAAGTTCCCAAACAATGATTGAATTTTTATGGATGACAATACGTCATGTCACCAGGCCACAATTTTCCACGACTGGTTTGAACTACATTCTGGACAGTTACATTGAAAATGAATCATATCGTTCATTTATGGGACATAAGTGAGAGGTCATTTCTTAGAGAAAACCCTTCACTGGTGATACTTGCGTAATTATGGACGGCTGTAGGGTCAGCAAGGCTCGATATAACATGGGGCTTCCAACGACTTGTTGACTCTACGTCCCGTCGAGTTGCTGCAATGCGCCGGGAAAAAGGAGGCGACACATGGTAAAGTGAGGTATCCCACGACTTTTGTTACCTCAGTGCATACAAGTTGGCACCACTGCCCAGAGTAGACGGATACCTGCCTCACAGGAGACCTAGCACCTTTTTCTGACAACCCAGAAGTAGGGTCGCCAGATTAAACAGCGGTCCGGCATCACCCCAGATATTTATCTGCCGTGGATTAACGAATGTGGCCTCCCGCGTTGATTCTAAGGAGCCTCCTGGTGGACCACACTCCGAGAACGTCTCAGGCGAGCTGCAGACCGCTGCGTAGCATCTTCACATTCATCCTCCAAGTGAAGAGCGGGGTGTCGTCCACTCCGAGCAGCAGCTAGGCGTAGGCCACCCTGAGCAACTGTAGGCATTTGCTTAACTGCGATCTTCAGGCACCAGTGATACCCATGAATGCTATTTTTCGGTATCTGCAACTTTTAGTTGCGATTTGTGACAATCTAAATTCACAGTTTTCGAAATCAACAGCTTCATCCCTCCGCACTCTACCAACTTTAACATGCAATTATCGCCACTTCTGCATTTTCTATCACTCCTGAAGTTTATATGACTTTTGCAGTTTCTTACGAGCTCCTAGACATTTCCAAGTAATTGTGCTATCTGTTATTTCTGGCCGGGTGAACTGTGAGCATGGGGCCGAAATGATATATTCTCTCCGCTAGCGGGGGCAAACTGAGTATTTCAACGGTCAGTCATTTAAATTATTATGCGATTGGAAATGGATGATTAATTAATGGAAAATACGAGGGCAGTTCAATAAGTAATGCAAAACATTTTTTTTCTGAAACAGGGGTTGTTTTATTCAGCATTGAAATACACCAAGTTATTCCCCAATCTTTTAGCTACACAACACTATTTTTAAACGTAATCTCCATTCAATGCTACGGCCTTACGCCACCTTGAAATGAGGGCCTGTATGCCTGCACGGTACCATTCCACTGGTCGATGTCGGAGCCAACGTCGTACTGCATCAATAACTTCTTCATCATCCGCGTAGTGCCTCCCACGGATTGCGTCCTTCATTGGGCCAAACATATGGAAATCCGACGGTGCGAGATCGGGGCTGTAGGGTGCATGAGGAAGAACAGTCCACTGAAGTTTTGTGAGCTCCTCTCGGGTGTGAAGACTTGTGTGAGGTCTTGCGTTGTCATGAAGAAGGAGAAGTTCGTTCAGATTTTTGTGCCTACGAACACGCTGAAGTCGTTTCTTCAATTTCTGAAGAGTAGCACAATACACTTCAGAGTTGATCGTTTGACCATGGGGGAGGACATCGAACAGAATATCCCCTTCAGCGTCCCAGAAGACTGTAACCATGACTTTACCGGCTGAGGGTATGGGTTTAAACGTTTTCTTGGTAGGGGAGTGGGTGTGGCGCCACTCCATTGATTGCCGTTTTGTTTCAGGTTCGAAGTGATGAACCCATGTTTCATCGCCTGTAACAATCTTTGACAGGAAATTGTCACCCTCAGCCACATGACGAGCAAGCAATTCCGCACATATGGTTCTGCTTTGCTCTTTATGGTGTTCGGTTAGACAACGAGGGACCCAGCGGGAACAAACCTTTGAATATCCCAACTGGTGAACAATTGTGACAGCACTACCAACAGAGATGTCAAGTTGAGCACTTAGTTGTTTGATGGTGATCTGTCGATCATCTCGAACGAGTGTGTTCGCACGCTCTGCCATTGCAGGAGTCACAGCTGTGCACGGCCGGCCCGCACGCGGGAGATCAGACAGTCTTGTTTGACCTTGCGGCGATGATGACACACGCTTTGCCCAACGACTCACCGTGCTTTTGTCCACTGCCAGATCACCGTAGACAATCTGCAAGCGCCTATGAATTTCTGAGATGCCCTGGTTTTCGCCAAAAGAAACTCGATCACTGCCCGTTGTTTGCAACGCACATCCGTTACAGACGCCATTTTAACAGCTCCGTGCAGCGCTGCCACCTGTCGGAAGTCAATGAAACTATACGAGACGAAGCGGGAATGTTTGAAAATATTCCACAAGAAATTTCCGGTTTTTTCAAGCAAAATTGGCCGAGAAAAAAATTGTGTTGCATTACTTATGAACTGCCCTCGTATACTGTGAGTGAACAAATAAATTCCGTTATCCCCTTGTTTAAAGCGTCCCATACCCCTAAATTTTCCATCAAGTAATTATTAACTAAGCCTTGGTTACTACTTTAGTGCAATACTTGAGGATATACGCGAATGTTTGCTTGTGCATTGTGTAAGTAGTCTGTTTATATGCTTGTATGTCGGCAGCGCTTTAAACTGCATTGATATCACTGACAGCGCTGTGCGCCCTCTGTAAGATGGAGGTTAATAGTCATCAGCGATGAAGGTTAGAAGTTAATAGTTAGCAGTGTATGAGGTCGGAAGTGATAGCGTTAGCGGACGTTCTGTACCAAGTCCGCCATGGAGATTTAATAATCGATTGTAAAATGCAGGTAATGGGACTATTGGCGATTATATAATTTTTCGAACTGGATGTCACATGATTAAGGTAAGATCTGCTACACACATTGTTTGCTCTGCAATAAAATCTTTCCTTTGCTAACGACATGCCTACTGCTAGTTAGAGCCTACAGTAGTTAGAATCCGTTTATTTAGCTGGCTGTATACGTGCTGTATTTGCTGTAGTACATGTCATGAAGATTTTCAGTGAGGTAAGTGACTTGTGAAGTGTATGGGTTATTGTTAGGATTTCTTCTAATTCGGGGCTATTCTTTAGTATTTATTAATAGTCAGATTACATTATCCTTGTATATTGCGGGTCATAAATGAATAGAATACGTTTGAGCTGTATTTGCAGGGAGATTTCTGCAGGTCGGTGTTGAAACGATAAAGACAAGCAAAGTGACAGTACTTCAGTTGCACACAGCAGTTTTAGAAGGATCAGTTGCATTAAGCAACTTAAATAAAGAGGTAGAAGTTTCACCTTCTCTGTTATTTCAGTCCAGATAAAAAAAATATTTAGACGTTTCACCTATCGACCCTTATCCGAGAATACTTCACTGCAATATTCTGATTTTCTCTCAGTTTGAATAATTATTGCGTGATTAGAAATTAGTTTTTGTTTAATGCTAGCGCGTAATTGTGTATGGAATTTCCTGTGTTGTTGTAGCCTTTCATTATTGCACTGCATTGTAGTGAACAAAGCAGCTATGGCTTGCATGTGGATTTGCATTAAGTGTCTCGCAGTCGGTTTTGCAAGTAATTAGATATTTATTATTTTCAGTGCCACTTTGGTGTGGCTTCATATACATGTTTCTCAATTTGCATTTTCTGTGTTGTTATGTGAAGTAGTGTGACAATCATGCCGTGTGAAGAACGGAACGGAAGGCCGAAAAGCAAATTGAGAATTGAGAGTGAAGACTAGCGTTGAGTATAAGCTCTAGCTTGTAATGATGTGACTAATGTGCAAGACAATAATTTGGTAACTATTCGTAGGTACATGGGTAAGGCAGTAAATATCGATGTAGACAGTGAAACAATTAGTGAACAGAAAGTATTGGCGATCGATCGATCGGTTACAGTTCGCCTCAGGAATGAGAAATAACAGAACAAAATCTGGCAAATATCGTGGATTCAGATTTTGCGTCTTTACATTTTCACCACTTTCTAGTTTTGGAAATATGAGTACCGCCGGTGCGAATGCATTGCCGAAAAGCATAAAGGAACATGAAACAACAGAACAAAATCTTACAAATACCGTAGATTCAAGTTTTGCGTCATTACCCTTTTCTCAGTTAAGTCAAGATTCATTCTTTGCTCTTCCAAATCCGAATAGTGCCAGTGCAAATGCACTGCTGAAGCGCACAAAGCAATATGTTTCATTCACTAACACATTGTTACTGCAATCATTCAACAAACGGAGCAAAATGAGAAACAACAAAGCAACAAATGGAACAAAATCAGAAACAAACATAGCAACAAATGGAACAAAGCTAAGAACGAACACAGCAACAATTCCGAAAGAGAGACCTAATTGAGCAAACGCTTAAACAAACACGTGATGGTTTAACTGTTGAGTTACTTAAAATCGAATCGAAATGTGAAAAAATTTTTAAAGATGTAAAAACACAATTTGTGAGCATTTTCAGCCTATTTTTTCGCGACATGGAAACGCATTACAAAGTCATGCAACAGCCACAAAAGAACCACAGACCATGGTTCACGAAAATCACGACACCTTGTAGGCTAAAACTGACTCAGTTGCATCTACCGATACTGTCAGGCAACTTGTGAAAAATCAAGAAAACTTAAAGGACACAGTGGATACGCTTACTACACAAATGAGTACTCTAAAATTTGGTTCAGAGAAACACACGGAGGAAATTAGCTCAGTTTCAGAAAAAGTAGCCGAACTTCTGGATCAGTTAACAAATTTATCTACGAAGGTAGACCATGATTTGAATGATACAAGACCGCTAGCTATCACTGACACAGAGGAGTATAGAGAACTTAGAAAATTTAAACAAAGTCACAATCAAATCAATACACAGAACAAAAGAGAAACGCGGAAGTATAGGATCAGTTGGCACACGTAATACAAGGACTACATATTTCAGAAGATACTCGTTCTTCGACACGGTAAGAGCGATTTAGGAATACGGAAGAGTCACAAAGTAATAAAACAGGGTATTTCGGAGATTTTGAAAGCAATCGGCAGGGTGCACCGAATCGAGATGGAACCGCCCACTAGACGTAAGAATGACAGATTTGCGACTCGCCGACGCGAAGACTTTGGCTGTAAGGTCTTCATCACTACGCGTAAATTTAAAACATTGAAGAATTCTGATAATGACATACATCCACTAGCTTGGCTTCATCAATTTGCTCATTATTTTCCTCCTAATTGGTCATTAGATCATAAATTCTAATTTATGTGTGGCAATCTAGAAAATGAACCGGCAGTAGGGATGCGATCGGTTCTTTGCGACTGCCAAAGTGAAGGAGATTTTTATTATGCCTTACTTTCTGCATTTTGGTCTCAGGCTACTCAATATCGAGTAAAACGTAGTATTAATATGACGAAACATTTTGGACCGTCTGAATTTTCCAACCCGGTAAAAATATTTTGAAGATTTTGAAGTATTTGTCAAACACATACAGTCCCTCAGAACTCATCCACATTTGGTTAATTAAATTTCCTGAACACTTAAGACATATTATTTTAGCTGGACATTGTAAAGATTATATTGAAGCTTTTCAGGGACTTTAGCAAGAACTAGAAATCAAATCGACACAGACAGTCGGATGGTACGAAAACAGGAAATGAACAGTTACAGGTCACATTCATCACAATTCTGAGACGACAGAAATAATAACCTGACACGACAAGGCTATTCTTATAACGCAAATCGTGATCAAAACTGACACCACTCGTATGACAACCATTGGCAGAATAATAGTAGTTACAGAGAAAGATCACATTTCCGTAGCAATGACTATGACAGAGATAACCGTAGAAACAGACAATATGGGAAACAGAACAAATATTATCAACAGAGAGATAAAGACTTCAGACGCAACAGCCCATTCGTAATAACGATCCATGGAGAAATCCTCCACCACTTAACTGACAAGAAAGAAATGACAGAAATTACCGACAAGACGATAGACGCTATAGTCATGACGATTAACCTGAATTTAATCAGCACTGGCGTGATTCAAACAGGGTAGGGCCCTCTCGTCAAGTAGAAATTGTAGAAGATACACCAGCAAATCCCAGTAACGACGCGCAACAACAAAGAGATATGTAAGTAGGCTGTTTAGATTTTTATTGGTAACGCCACCTCTGTATGAAAATCACTGGCTGTGCTGTGTGCAGTCTGTGGCTGCTTTGCATTGTTGTAATACTCGCCATTATAGTGTTAGGCAGCTGGATGTGAACAACGCGTAGCGTTGCACAGTTGGAGGTGAGCCGTCAGCAGTGATGGATGTGGGGAGAGAGATGGCGGAGTTTTGTAATTTGTCATGAATTGCTATATATATTATGACTTTTGATGATATTAAGGTAAATACATTGTTAGTTCTCTATTAATATCTTTCATTTGCTAACTATCCCTATCAGTAGTTAGTGCCTTCCGTAGTTTGAATCTTTTATTTAGCTGGCAGTAGTGGCGCTCGCTGTATTGCAGTAGCTTGAGTAGCGAAGATTTTTGTGAGGTAAGTGATTTCTGAAAGGTATAGTTTAATGTTAGTCAGGGCCATTTTTTTGTAGGGATTTTTGAAAGTCAGATTGCGTTGCGCTAAAAATATTGTATGTCAGTTTAAGCACAGTCATGTATAATTTTTTAAGGGGACGTTTCATATGGCGACCCTGCCACGACAATAACTACGACACTTTCACAGAGATTATCTTACAGCAAGACGCACATTTAGCGCTACAGGACACACATTTGAGTGATTAATTTTGTACTTAAAACATTTATTTTTAAAGATATTTGAAGTACAATGATACAAAGGTTTTCCGTACTAATTTCATTCCATTGCTGTAATCTGTAACACCTGAGGGTATAATTACATTAATCCTCAGGGGGGTACACGCTTACTTTGTGTACCATGTGTGTGGCAATCACAAGGAGCCCTAGCTAATATGGTATTTGCTTATACAACATTACTCATCGGTACCATATTTCTCTAACACACAAATTACACACCTATCTGATCATTTAACAGAGAAATAAACTTTTTTACTACATCAGTGACACATGTCTACGCAATTACACAGTTGGATAACTTCACACTTATGAAACTGTATTTTGTCTGTACTTTGTAAACTGTTCATATTTTTTTGGAACCATTGTGATACTATGAGAGCTTTGAATGATGTATTTGGTAAGGGAGCATTATTTTAAAGTACGTTTGAGGTAGATGACACTATTGAAATGAGCAGAGAATTTTTTTTAGGTTTTGAAATTATTGCAGAAAGCTACGACGTTTTTGAGATTTGACTGAGGTGTTATGATGTTATTATTACGACGACGATGTGTACTATGCTGTTCAGATATGTTTATGATCAATAAGATGATGCTACTGTATATGAGGAATAAGAAGTATGTTGGAAACCAAGAATCGTACTTTAAGAGTTATGAAATGTGCGTAAATGCGGGAATGTATCACAATGATGGCGAAAATTTTTTGACCGCTGTTATATTTACAGGATTTTGTTTCTACACATTTGTAACGCAAATTTTCGACCTGTGAAATTTTTATATGAGACTGTCACTGTAGTGAAAACTGCTGTCGTAAATATTTCCGTAAGAAAGTTAAGTGACCACCTGCACGTAATGCGTCGTGGGCACGCAGCTGTGTCAGACAGCAGGAGAACAAGTCATTAGTGAGTGCCTCATCAGAAGCACAGGTAGAAAAAAAGAAAGGGGAGGCCATTGTCCTCGCTATTGACATTTCCTTGTTGAAAGCATACTGTGGAGCTCGTAATTTATGATATTTACTAAAATGCCTAATGAAATGATTAGAAACATTTTACATCTATTGTCTTTGTAGTTAAGAGATTGCTCATTTTGTTTAATAACTGGTTTCCAGCTATGTTGCAGCATTGGTTTTATAAAATAAACTTAAATGCATCTGCTAATGTGAACACTTTCTGTCAACAGATTTATTAAATAATTATTTTCTGATACACATTCTTCGAAAAAGGAGCTCTTGGAATGGAGAGAACAATAAGAAGGGACTAATAACAGTAACTGCATCTACAATTTTCTTTTCAAGTACTTGGTAATTTCTTTTGTAGAATAATTTGTGGTGCACCACTTTAATTACATAGACATTAAGATGCGATTATACATTACCTTTATCTGCATTGTTGTCTTTAGTGTACTATTTTTTCTGCTTGAGCTTTGTCATGCTTAGGTATACATTTTAGCATTTACTGCTGCTGTTTGCCAGGCATAGTGCTACTGAATTTTAATTTGTGTTACTCTGCTAAGCCAGTTTACTACTGATTTATTTTTCTTGTTTGCTGCTCATTGCGTAATATTAGTTGTAATATTGCAACTGCTTCGCCAATTTGAATTTTTTGGTCATTGCTGTTTGTGTTACTCATTTTGTGCTGCTGCATTGCCTCGTCCCTTAGTTTAGCATCTGAGCTCAGTAGATTTAAGTTAGCTTCAGAGGGGATAGCCTCTAGGAGAATGAGTTGCGATGAATTGGAAGAAATGCATTGAGAAGTTTTACGAAAAAAAGGTACAGAAAACCGGTTTAGGTAGGATTTTCTTGGATATAAATGTTGAGGTAAGAAATGTGTGAACATATAAATACAGAAAGCATGCTTAGATACAATTTTTTTGGTGGAAACAAAGGATGAAATAAGAGGAAAGATATATGAAGTTTTGGGTTGGACTGCAGTACCAAATGTTACCCTGAAAACAAACTCTGTCCTTTCCTTTTGTATTATTATGCTATGTGTTTGTGTACCCTTGTGTATTTGTGTACTTCTTGTCTTCATGTGTTTAGCTGATGAGAGCTATGTTGTATAATTTTTCTAATACTATGTTATTTACTTTGCAAAGATGTTTAGACATTATTTATTCTGTTTTGTTTTAATGCTCATGTGTAAAGCTGATGTTCCAAAAGTTATTCTGATCTTTTATGTATCTACTTATCTCATAATTCCACTGATGTATATGTTAGTTCGATTCTTTTGTAAAGCCTGTTTTACTACAAATGTTATCTGTATTGTTATGTTCTTTAATGATGTATTTTGTACCTTTGTTATTGTATTCTTATGTTATAAAATTGTAATTGTCACCAGTTCATGATATTATTAACTTGTTAGTTACATTTCACTGCACACTTTTCTGTTGGTCATAGTATATGGACAATATGTGAGAAGTAGGGACTGTTAGTGTTTACACGTGTGTTAATAATTCAGCAAGGGAGTGGATAACAGCATTGCTGGTTCTAAGGACAATTCCAAAAACTTTGTGAGTGCACAAGTGGTGGTTATGGACTTGCTATATTATCCGCAAGACTCTTCAATGGTAAATGTGCATCTGCACAGTCACAACAGATGGCTGCTGGCCATTTCTACAAGGACTGCAGTGGGTCTGCACTTTTGATGACCCACCAATACCATTATTTCTACAAGGACTGCAGTGGGTCTGCACCTCTGATGGCCCACCAAAACCATACTCTCTACCAGGACTACAGTGGGTCTGCTCTGTGATGGCCTACCTACCAATATTCTTCAAAACTTCGACTGACCTGCTGTGGGTTTGCTCTGTTGTGGCCCATTACCTGTCTGCATGTCAAGAGTCAGCACTGTCTTTCCATTGGAAGGACAACACTACTTCTTCAAGACTCCATGGAAATCCACTACTTCTGTGTGTAATTTCTTTTACTAATGAGACTTTGTAAAAAAACTGTAATTACTATTATGATGAATGATCGGGACTGTGTTTATGGACTGTGAGAAAATTTGAGCTTTTGACCAACATTGTATCAATAAGTGTGTGCATTTGATTTCTTTGTTATTGTAATTATGAAAAATTTTTTCAAATCTGCATTGGCCACTGCCCAAAGCAATTTGTAAAATTTTTTTGTGGGGAGCATGGGGGCTATGTAAGTAGGCTGTTTAGGCTTTTTTATTGGTAACGCCACCTCTGTATGAAAATCACTGGCTGTGCTGTGTGCAGTCTGTGGCTACTTTGCATTGTTGTAATACTCGCCATTGTAGTGTTAGGCAGCTGGATGTGAACAGCGGGTAGCGTTGCACAGTTGGAGGTGAGCCGCCAGCAGTGATGGATGTGGGGAGAGAGATGGCGGAGTTTTGTAATTTGTCATGAACTGCTATATATATTATGACTTTTGATGATATTAAGGTAAATACATTGTTAGTTCTCTATTAATATCTTTCATTTGCTAACTATCCCTATCAGTAGTTAGTGCCTTCCGTAGTTTGAATCTTTTATTTAGCTGGCAGTAGTGGCGCTCGCTGTATTGCAATAGCTTGAGTAGCGAAGATTTTTGTGAGGTAAGTGATTTCTGAAAGGTATAGTTTAATGTTAGTCAGGGCCATTTTTTTTGTAGGGATTTTTGAAAGTCAGATTGCGTTGCGCTAAAAATATTGTATGTCAGCTTAAGCACAGTCATGTATAATTTTTTTAGGGGCGTTTCCGATAATACACAATGGCTCACACCATAGGCAGCTACAAAACGTATCAATGAAACTCACGACGTAGCTGGCATGAATTTCAACTAATACAGAAATTTTATGAGTTCACTCTTATGGGGAACAGACAACACAGTCTTATTGCGTGTACAGTTTTGCTTGTTAGTTGCACCACTACATAAGACTATGAAGTGTACATTCTTGGAACATATGCTGCTAATGTGGTTTTACTGCACCATTTTGGTTTACTTAAAAAAAAACATTTTGTATTTAAAGTACTTCTGAGGATCATGCATGACATGTTGTTTCGTTTGACAGCTGTACGATTATATTGCGACGCTACTAACGTGTGACACAATATTCATTATTGCTTTTACTGTGTATCTGTTTATGTTTGCATAGTTTTCTAGGTTCTTCTGAAAAGTGAAACATGTTTTTGTAGTGACTTTTGTGGCATAGCTACTGTGAGACAGTTATTTTTGTAACACAACAATACGTTACCGTATAGTACTTTCGAGGTCACGGTAATGAACGTACTAACTACGACATTTATATGCATAGCACTTTACTTTTGTAATGAGAAAGGTAAGTACATTGATTTTGGGAGAACTTTGCTTATGAACAGCGATAACTACGACACTTGGTACATTTTTACCTTGAGCCAATGACAGAAAATATCTTAAAAGCAAGAACTATAGTTTAGTGCTACAGGACAAGCATTTAAGTAATTCATTTTTGTACTTGGAACATTTTTAGAAATATTTTGTAACTACAGTGATACAGAGAAGGTTTTCGGCGACACAACTCATTCCGCAGTTGTAATCCGTAAAATCTGAAGTGTTATTACATTTTCCCTCATGGGGGTACGCCTAATTAGTGTAATACGCGTGTGGCAAGCACCAGGAGCCCTAGCTAATACAGTTGTATACATCGGTACCACATTTACTAACACAGAATTACACAGTTATCTGACAAATTAACTGACAAGAATAAACTTTTTCAATACGTCTGACACACATTTACGTAATTACACAGTTCGATTACTTTGGACTTACGAAATTGTACTTTGTACTATGTGAACTGTACTATGCGAACCGTTCATATATTTTCGGAACCAATGTGGTACTGTGAGAGCTTTAATAGATGTATTTTGTACGGGATCGTGATTTTTAAAGTACGCTTGAGGTAGATGACACTATTGAAATGAGCA
Source organism: Schistocerca serialis cubense (assembly GCF_023864345.2). Lineage (NCBI taxonomy): Eukaryota > Metazoa > Arthropoda > Insecta > Orthoptera > Acrididae > Schistocerca > Schistocerca serialis. The sequence continues at coordinate 734,333,325 of NC_064643.1, read as the reverse complement.
GAGAGCACTTTTTTAAAAGTATTGAGATCATTCTAGGATGTTACGAAGATTTTGTGGTTTAATTGATGTGTTACGATGACATTGTTATGAAGACGATGTGTATTATGATGTTGAGATATGTTTATGATAAATAAGGTGATGATATATGGAGAATATGATTATGCTACATGTTTATTATGATGAAGTATTGAAGCAGTTTTGACGTATATGTATATGAAAAATGAGTATGGGTTTGGGACTCTGGTTTGTGGAAAATAATCTTGAAAACTAAGAATCGTACTTTAAGAGTTATGAAATATGAGTCTATATGTGAGTGTGAGTACCACAATGCCAATTGAAATTTTTGGACACTGTTATTTAAGAGTGTTCGTTTCTACACACTTCCAATGTAAATTTTCAACCGGTGAAACTTTATTTGTATTACACTATCATTGTAACAAACTTTTGAGTAAATATGTTGGTAAAAAGTGTATGTGACCATGACATAGTTCTCTGCTGCACCCAGCTGCTCGCTCGCCGACTCGAAGAAGCCATTGTTGCCCTCCCTTTAAAATGCACAACTGTAGAAAAGAGAGACTGTTCACCTTGTTACTGATATTTCTTTGCAGAACAAACACGACAAACTATTACTTGGAAACATATGATTACACTTAGGACATCGCACTTTGTGCGACTTACTGATATGTGTACAAGTGATGAGAAATATCCTTACGTCTACTCACCTGATAATGACAAGTGTCTTTCTACAAGAGTTCAGAGAATTTTTACTGAATTATGAAATGCTATATAGCTAGTGAATGATGGTTTTATGCTTTGCTTTGCTCATATTTGCTAATTTTATTTGATATATAGTTTCAAGCTACCCTGCAGCATTGCTTTTATAAAATAAGATTCAATACATATGCCAATATATGAACAATTTCGTTCAACAGATCCATTAAATAATAATTTTATGATCCACATTCTTAAAAAAGTGCACTTGGTAAGGAAAGAACAATAATAAGGAGAAGGGACTAGTAACTGGAATTGCATGCATAATTTTCTGTTCAAGGACATGGTAATTTTTTGACAGAATAAGTTGTTGTGGTGCACCACTCTAGTGTTAAGATGTGACATTGAAATTAAGACGAGAATAGACATTTCCCTTTCCTATATTGCTGTCCTTACTGTAATGTTTTTCCTGCTTGTGCTTTGTCATGTTTAGGTTAAGTTATTGCATTTGCTACTGCTATTTTTCAGGCATTGTCCTACTGAATTTTACGTTGTATTACTGTGTTAAGCCAAATTTACCACTGGTTTACCTTTCTTGATTACTGCATATTGCTTGATATTGGTGGTAATGTTACATTGTCTTTGCTAATATAGATATCCTACTTCTTGCTTTGCTAATTTATATTTTTGTAATTATTGGTTGTTTTAATTATTTTGTGTTGCATTGCCTCGTTCTCTAATTTATATCTCTGAGCTCAGTAGATTTAAGTTAGTTCGAGAGGGGCTATGCCATATAAGAAAATGAGTCGTGATGAGTTGGAAAGAAATACATTGACAAGCTTTAAGAAATAGGTTTGGTCAAAGAGTATTGTACAATGAGGAATAATAATTTTGGAATTGGAGATGAACAGATATAAGTAGGGAATAGTGATAAGAGGTTTAGGTAGGATTTTGTAGGCAACAAATGATGTAAGAAATATATGAAAATATAAATACAGATAGACAGACTTTTCTGTGGGAATAAATGTTGAAATAAGAAGAAAGGACTCTGGTAATTAAATGAAGTTTTGTTTCGACGGGAGTACCAAATGTTAAACTGAAACAGAACCTGTCTTTTAATTTTAAGTTATTCTGCTATGTTTGTGTGTGTACCTTTGTGTGTCTGTGTTCTTTCTGTCTCTGTGTGTTACCTGATAAGATAAATCTGGTAGAATTTTTCTCCTTCTAATACTAAGCTGCATTCACTACGATGAGTAATACTGTTATCCTCAAATCTAACTTGTTTTTGTTGCATATTCTACACTCCAGAAAGATGTTCAGACATTTTACGTGTTATGTTTTCTTTTAATGCTCATGTGTCAGCTTAATGTAGCTAAGGATATGCTCATTCTTCATTTATTAACTTATGTCATAATGACTGTAATACTCGTGTATACGTTTATTTTTATTCTTATTGTAAGGTCTGTATTACTACAAATGTTAATATTGTCATGTTCTATCCTGTAATAATGTTTTTTTTTTTACCTTTGTAATTGTATTCTTATGCTGTAAAATTGTAATTGTATAGACACCAGCTCTGCAAGTTAAGTAATTCGTAGGGATTCATTTTACTGCACACATTTTTCTGTTTGTCATACTATATTTATAAAGTCCCAGAGGTTATGTGACTCTGTTAGTAGGTGCACGTATGTTGATAATTCAGCAACAGACTGGTTAACAGTGTTGCTTATTTTAAGACTATCACAAACAGATTAGTGAGTGTACAAGTGGTTGTTGATGGAGTTTCTACATTATCCTGAAGACTCTTCAGCTGTGATTTTGCACCCACACAGTCACAACGGATGGCTGCTGTCCATCTCTACAAGGACTACAGTGGGTCTGCTCCTTTGGTGGCCCATTACTACCGTAACTTCTGAAAGGAAAACTGTGGGTCTGCTCTGCGATGACCTACAAATTCTATCAATATTCTTCAAGACTTCGACTAATTCTGCTGTGGGTCTGCTCTGTTGTGCCCCATTACCAATCATTATGTCAAGAGTCAGCGTTGTGTTTTCTTTGGAAGGACAACACTACTTCTTCAAGACTGCTTGGAGGTCGACTACTTAGGTGTGTATTTTCTCTTACTGCCCAGACTTTGTGCATAAAACTGTCATAGACTACTCTTCTGATGAACGATTAGGACAGTCTTTATGGACTGTGAGAACAATTTTTGCTTTATTGACCAACACTATATTACGAATTGTGGGCATATGATCTATTTGATATTGTAAATATGAAAAAATTGTAACAAATTAGTATTGGCCACAGCCCAAAACACTTTGCACAACTTTTTGGGAGGAGCAGGGGGTCTATGTAAGTAGCCTGTTTATATGTTTCCATGCTGGCAGCCATTTAGACTACATTTATATCACTGACAGCGCCGTGCGTCCTCCTTAAGAGACTCTGTGGCTAGTGGGACTTGCTGATGGAAGTTAATAGTCATCAGTGATGAAGGTTAGAATACTTAGCAGTGTTTGTGGTCGGAAGTGATAGCGCGAGTGGTCGGTCTGGACGTGTACCCTTCATGGAGATTTAGTATTGGTTGGACATGGATGGTAAAATATGGGTAAAGGAATGACTAACCATTTTATAATTTTTCGAACTGGACGTCAAATGCTTAAGGTAAAATCTGCTAAGTAGACTGTTTGCTCTCTAACAAAATCTTCCCATTGTTAACCACATGCCTGTTACTAGTTAGAGCCTACAGTAGTTAGAATCTTTTTATTTAGCTGGCTGTATACTTGCCGTATTAGGTGTAATTCGTGTCATGAAGATTTTCTGTGAGGTAAGTGATTTATGAAATGTATGGGTTATGGTTACGACTTCCTCTAATTCAGGGTCATTCTTTTGTGTTAATTAATAGTCAGACTACGTTATCCTTGTGTATTGTGAGTAGTAAATGAATAGAATAAGTGTGAGCTGTAATTGTCAGGGAAAATTCTGTAGGTCTGTATTGAAATGATAAAGACAAGCAAAGTGACAGTACTTCAGTTGCACACAGCAGATTTAGAAGGATCATTTGCATTAAGCAATTTAAGTCAAAAGGTAGAAGTTTCACCTTCTCAGTTATTTCAGTCCACGTTAAACAAATTTATTTAGAAGTTTCAGTTGTAGTGCTAGAAAAATTACCCTCTTGTGCATAGACTGCTAACAATTCCATAAAATGTACGTACTGCACCCCTATTTCATTTTTCGTAGTTTATGTAACATACATATGTAATATGCATCAAAACTCTCCATTACCTAATATATGTTTTCGGAATTTACCTTTGTATTTTAGTTTTTATGATTAAAAGTGCATTAATTATGTTTAAATATGGATTAAAGGTAAACATTAAGCTTCATTGTAGGTCAGTCTGTTACCACAGCTTTTGCTTGGGACTCACATTCGTTGGCTTCACTGACTTCTCCAACCTAACACAAACCATGGGCTACACTTCACAATAATCATTTCAGAGTAGTTGAAACATCACACACTACGCAACCATATGAGTGCTGCTGCCAAGAAAACCACCGAGTGCGAAAATTTTTGTGGGAGCAATTGAGCTTTTTTATTCATTTCTTCGACCATTGTTACGTTACACATCCGTCACATAAGAGGTGACGTTATTAGAATGTAGTACGAATATCGGTAAACAGATGGCTTACGGCGTTAAGTAAAAATGCTACTTGTAGTTGTTACTAGCAATTTCTGACTTCAAGTGTGTACAAAGAGTTGGTACTGTTGACACAGGGCTTCGAGCTCCCTTGAGAAGCGCTGTCGTAAGTGGCTCACGACACTCCAGGCCACCCATGGCCTTTGATGCGAAAGCTGACGAGATGTCAAGTAGCTCAGCCGGTAACGAAACTGCGTCTCGGATGAGACCCTCATCATAGACGTGGTTAAGCAGTCACCTGACATAAAGCCTCTCGAAGGTTTGGGAGGCGGATACCTGCGAGATGATCGGCCGATAGTGCTGTGGCAGCCGAGGCAGGACGTTCATCAAATTGGAATCCCATTATAAATGTATGATTCACCATACACGTCTCAAGCTTACATTAGAGAACATGTTATGAGTCGGTAGCTCCTGAAAGCAAAGGGGTAACTATGAAAAATAGTTTCTGTGGTTTGCATACATGAAATCTAGTAAGGACGGCACTTCAATGTGATAATAAAGTTGGTGCTAATCACCAAAGTTCGTCCACAGCACTGAGGCATGCTAGCAGAGCCGATGTCATAGCACGAGCCCAGCAGGCGATGGGGAGGAAGCTGAGCCTGTGTTGCCAGTCTGCCATTCAGGGCATATTCAGGATTTTCAGTCTCTTCTCTACCGGCACATTAATGATATTATTTATTTTTCACTATTTGAAGCTGTGATCGGAAACAATAAAAAAATATTTGAGATTTCTTCATGAAGAATTACCTAAAGATAGTTTTTCTTTTTACTACAAATTTCGACATCCTCCAGCACATCGAACAATTTCCTCTTAAGGTTAATATGTTAAACACGACATATTTCTGACAATTAAATGGACACTCTAGCTGCAACCAGGCGTTGATATACTTCATTGGGGACATGTTGAAAATGTGTGCCCCGACTGGGACTCGAACCCGGGATCTCCTGCTTACATGGCAGACGCTCTATACATCTGAGCCACCGAGGGCACAGAGAATAATGCCCTTGCAGGGACTTGTCCTTTGCACGCTCCCCGTCAGACGCACATTCCCAGCATGTCCCAACACGACCCCACGCAAGGGATAAGTCCCTGCAGGTGCACTATTCTCTGTGCCCTCGGTGGCTCAGATGGATAGAGCGTCTGCCATGTAAGCAGGAGATCCCGGGTTCGAGTCCTGGTCGGGGCACACATTTTCAACATGTCCCCAATGAAGCATATCAAAGCCTGGTTGCTGCTAGGGTGTCCATTTAATTGTCATTTCATTCTAGCAAAGCTGTATGGTCATCAACAGTAACTGCTCTTTCGGGAACAGATACTACCGTCATATATAACGACATTTTTCTGTTGTAATATGCTCACCGATAGTTCTTATTCTGGGACGAGAAGCACTCCTTAATCATGTTTCAAAGCAGCGTCCTCTGTTGCCAATCTAATTTTGGTCGCTGCCATTGCAACTATCTTTACACACTCCTAAACTAAGTAACTGGTAGCATTTGGGGCCACTTTTAAACCGATGACAAAATTTTTAATGTTCCTACTTTCATAGCCGATATTTATGTTTGTTTTTCGAAACCATTGTTCACCTTTCTGTGATGATTGATATCAACGTATTCCAATAAACTGGGAAGCATATTTCTTAGCTACTGTTGATACTTATGGCCAGTTGGTGTCTCATCAACAAAACACGGAGCAGTGATGTGATTCTTGAAGTGCCTGTACTACATGTAACAGATAGAAGCTGTCTTATAACCTATACTGAAATCTACCTTCACTTGCACACGATGCTTCATCGGAAAACATAAACTTGGATTCAGTTAGAAATGCCCCATAAATTCAAAGTAAATCCTCTTCATCTACATGGTCATTGTGACAAGGGTTCTGGATCTAATACTGTTGGTTGTAGATGAATGTTTCGGTGGAGCAGTAACTGTAGATCACAAACTGCTTCTACTTGACTCGCCTTTGCTTTTTTTCTGAAGTAATATTGTCTCGAAATTGCCTTTTTGAACTGATACAAGATGGCATACATTTCTGTTGGACAGTTCCACTATGTGCACGTACCAGTACTCATATATGGCACGAAAATATTTTTGTCGTATCAGACGCCACTTGTGGCGTATTTGACACCAAATGTAGTGGGTGGTTGCCATGAGTTTCCACATTAAAACTCGGTGAAAACTTTCCAAATGATTTATTTGCTTCCACTACAGTGCTCTGTTCACCTCGGTCTGCGTCACAGGCTCCGCAATGGTGACAAAGCACCCCATTGGCCTGTGGTAGCGAGCTGAAGAGTGTCCTGCCCAGGCAGGCTGTGGTCACCTCCTCGGCCTTAGAGGATCGAACCAACTACACGCCGTGAAATGGGTCACTGTCGCCCCATCTGCTGCTGCGTGTAGCCTGGAAATGTGACACATCCCTCCGTCCAGGAGAGCTGCCACACTTGAAAGCCATGCGTTGGCCTCAGAGGTTCGAACCAGTTATCTGCCGTGGACTGGAATGCTGTCGCCCCATCTGATGCTGCATGTAGCCCGGCGATGTGATTCGCCCCACCGTCCAGAAGAGCTGCCACACTCGAATGAATCTCGTTGGAAAACGACACCTATTTATAGTCAGATGTGCGCCCCTGTTTTGATAACGTGCCGCTCCAAGTCACGTACACATAACACACTAAGCTGGCCAGTGGCCCCCTTCAGCCTGTGACTTGCGCCATTGAAACTGATGTGTGCGCCCTCTCCGGCAGTTCTCCACCCCTATGGCCTCCATTTGCCTTCACAACTGCTGGTATGCATAACTTACTGCAATCTGGCCCACACCTGGCTGTAAATCATGCTCCAAATATCGCACAAAACTAACTTTCCCTATCTTAAACGGTGGTGCCGCTACAATGTCGATTTCTTTCTCCTCTTTAGGATTAACTGGAAATGCAACTCTAAATTCCCTCGATATCTACGAATGAAGAAATGTGTTTTGACTGATTTCCTTTAACTGTTCATTACTAGTAGAACTGTTGTTGATTACATCGTTGGTATGGGTCTGTTGCGCTGTAGCCCACCTCGCTTAAAAAATTACATCCTTTCTTATGAAACTAAAATCAATGACGATGTTCCAATTTTGTATAGTCTTCAGCATTTGATGCTACTAACTCGTATCATTTTCAAGATCTGAACACTGTTTCTTTACACTGAAACCAGTTTGACGACTGAATTTTTTATCTTCACTACATGTTTTCTCGTGTTACCAATTGCCTCAAGTGTTTCTGAATTTACTTGAGCAATCCGACGCACTTCTTCTTCTGGCTAGATTAATTGAGACTGAAATCGTAGTCATATCAGATGTCTTGCGTTCATACTGCTATGTAATCTACGTCAAATTGAAATGTATTACATCCCACTCTTCTCGAAACTCCATATTAAGACCAGCAAATATCTCTTACGATTCATTGCAGAAATTTCTCTCCATTTCCAATGAGTTACACATGTATGCATTCCATTTCTTATCCACAATATGTTTGAAGTATTTCTAAATTGACTCAGTGTCATCAACATCTCTAATGGCTGGTTAGTTCATTAAATGGGCGTGGTCCTACGAACTGGAAACTGAATATTCTTTCTCCTCTGCACTTGAGCCTAAGAATGGTTATTGTTTTTTACAATTCGAATTCCACAAGAATATAATCAGTGCTAACTTATTATGATAATCATCAACAACTTAATCACTGTTGTAATTATCTGTACACATTTTTGGATACGTTGTGTTACAATATTCACAATACTACTGAGAAATTAAAAATGTCCATGCAGATCAGAGATAAAAATTAATTTCACATTTAGATCCTTTTCAGTATCGTTCATTTGACATTGTCAGCTATCACTGAACATTTTAATTTGCGCTCACCCTGTCTTTCTGTGAGCGGTCGGTCAATATACAGCTGATTTCCTGCTGAATCCCTGCCTTGGAGCCTGCATGACCATATGATAAACCTCGTGGGGATGTACAGTGCTCCTTTAACTTGACACTAAATAATTACCAAATGCAGAGTGGTTGGAAAATGTGTTCCTGACAATAAGCTCATAATACTACATTTCCGAAACACTGAATCTGATTATTCATGAAATATTCGTGTGAAAAGATTCTCTTAACAATGTAGATGTAGTGAAGCGTGTTGCCTCTAAAACACCGTTTCCAACCCATGCCGATAATAATAGACAATGAAGAGCGAAGTAGGTATACGTTTCCAATCTAGTTCCAGTGAAATACATGTCCGAAAGAACAGAAACCATGGTGGATCGTGACAGGCGTCAGGAATGAAATTTCAATGAATTACAAACATCAACTGCTTACATGACGTTGACCGGAATGAACAAGAAGAGCTGCAAATGTTTACGCAAGTGGGACTCGAACCCGGGATCGCCTGCTTACTAGGCAGGCGCTCTAACGCCCATCTCATCGAAGACACGGAAATTAGCGCGGCTGCGCTGACTTATCCCAAGCACGCTCCCCCAACAGACCCACATTCTCAACTTACTCCACACACTACGAAAGTAGTGCTCCCCGCCCTTTAATCTCAATGCTTGTGGCAAGTCCTATTCCATCATGAGTTCGAGCTTATGTGTGCATCTGCACAGATATGATCCTTGGCTTGTGATCGCCGTAATTATATGTGTGTGTGTGTTGTCTGCTGCTTCTGCCATGTCCAAAAGAACAGGCACCATACACGTATAATTACTGCGATCACAAGCCAAAAATCATTTCTGTGCGGACACACACATACGCTCGAACTCATGTGAGAATAGGCCTTGCCACGAGCGTTGAGATTAATGGGCAGGTAACACTACTGTCATAGTGTGTGGCATAAGCTGAGAATGTTGGTCTTCTGGGGGGAGTGTGCTTGGTATAAGTCCGCGCAGCCGCACTAATTTCTGTGTCCTCGGAAGGTTCGAGAGCCTGCCTAGAAAGCAGGCGATCCTGTGTTCGAATCCCGGTCGGACACACACTTTTAACTCTCCCCTTTGATATCAGTTAACCTCCCATACACAGCTGATGTTTGTAATTCATTGAAATTTCATTCAAAGAATTTTTGAGCAGTGTTCACTGCTCTATGATGCTACATCTCGGCCACCTACGGACATTGTACAGATTCTGACGCCATACGCAGTGCTCACTGACAGATGATGAAATCTTGAAAGTTGTCTGAACTCGTTTGACGTATCCTCGCTTAATTGTATCCTCAGTGATAACAAAGATTTACTAATGACTGCCAACGGACTGCAGTAGCTGCTGTAGCCTCCTGAAGAATATATACCGATGATCGAAAGCATCATTATCATTGCCCACCGCAAGATGGAGTGGCAGCTGGCGAAGTGATGGGTGTATTATATGGTAAGGAAATAATGCCAGCGGAAGAGAGACGAAAGGGGAAACATTTTAGGGGCTTTACAGGCCCAGGTGGGAAATCCATTGACATCATGTTGATGAAGAGGATATGGTTGCGATTCAGTATCTGGGGGACGAACATCTCGGAAATGGCAAGGATAATTCTCATGTTACTTTCACGAGCATCTGGAGAAAGCGCTTCATGCATGGCAAAAAACGAGTAAGCGACTAAACGTTAGAAGTCTATGTCTTCCCACAGAAGTGGAACATAAACCTGGGCTTCCATAGGATCTTGCGTAGTAGTCGAAGACATCATGACAGCTGCGGCCTATGTGAACGTCATTGTGGGCTACTGCATCGCTTCAGGAATGATGTCTCCCTCCACTGCGTAGACGTCTACCAGCTGAGAAGCTGTCCGGGTCTTGAGGCTGGAGTCGTGCCACAGTGTTTTGAGTAGATCGACAGCGAACTCACGTGGATGTCATGGCCACCAGACTCATCTAATCTTAGCTCGATAGAGCACGTCTGAGGCGCTATGGGGCGCCAGCTCCTCGCCAAAAAAGCACCGAATGGGAATTTACAGGAGTCTCGTGACCTTTGTGAAGGCATATAGTGTCGCATACCTCTGTGAACCTACGAATGACTTGCTCAATCCATGCCGTGGGTAATCTCTGTGATATTTCGCTCCAAATGTGGACCATAGGCTATTATAAAGTGGTCCTAATGGTTTGGTTCGTCATTGTAGGTCCCTGCCAAGAAGACAATTTAAAGAAGAATCTGAGCCATATGACAAATCTTTACCTGCTGTAGGACGCATTACACAGCTACCTGCATTACAAATGATTCACAGTCGCAGTTGATAGTGAAAACTGGAAATCTTTAAATTTTTGATCTTAAGATTCTTAAATGAAGGCCACTCACAGTATTTCGCATAGTCCACTTCTCATGGTGGCCAGGAAGGAATTCTTCACGTAACTGAGACCAATATCAATGGCGTACTGCATGTAACATCCGCATTTCCGTCTTTGTTTTGGAGGGAGTTACTTCCGAGGAATTGGTCGTTTTCCCTGGACGTTAATAACTGGATGCTTCGTTAACAGCCTTGTATTGGATGTCTAGACTTGGTAATCAGGTTAGGTGCTTCTGCACTGTCACCAACCTGGCGAAAAGCATGTGTGGGACGTACATCTGTCGGTTTCAGAAACATTGTAGTCGACGCATGTGCAACAATAAACGTATTCACGGCTTTCTATGGCGGCGTCAGGTGCTACATTTATTCAGCTACGCTCCAGAAAATGATAATTTCATTCTCTTTTGACTCCCACTTCTCCAAGCGTCCTCACGCCGAGTTTCGAGAAAATAAGTGACAAATTGAAAGTGTGTTGCACATGTAGACTCGAACGTGTGTCACTGTCTTACCTGGCGGAAATCAACGAATCCTTTTATCTGGGTACTCCTCAAAGATTGCATCGAAGCTTCTTCCATATGCTATGGTACTATTGATTATATTACGATGCTGGTTCGATAATTATGGTAAAAAGCAAGAAAAAATGTTCTCTTCGTAAAAACTCACCATTGAGCGATCCTCCAATTTTTCCATCCCATTGGAGAAGTAGGTTCTGATGAACTACGGGAAATAGTTCCTAATGGCAACTATCACTTACTCGTTTGACGAAAATTTCTTCCCAGCAAGCCAAAGTTTCAAGTTCAGGAACAGGAAGAAATAACTTGGGGCTAAATCTGGCGAATAGGGTGGATGAAGAGCCATCTCAAAGTCCTTTTCACGCACTTTTGCCACTGTTGTCGCTATTGTGTGGGATGGTTCATTACCCTGGTGAAAAGCACTTTTTGCGTGCCAAACTTGTTCGTTTTTCAGCTAAAGTCAAGTTTCAACCGATCCAACAATAAAGCATAACAGGGTCTAGTTATGGTTCAGCCATTTTACAAATAATCTATGAGGATTATTCTTTGGGAACCCCAAAAAATGGCCATGACTCTACCAGCTGACAAAATGTCGTTGCCTTCTTCGATGCACTTTCATCAGCCTTTATCCACAGCCTTGACTGTCGTTTTGACTCTGGTGTGTAATGATGTACAAATAATGACGGATAAAAGTTTTATCAACAGTCACAAATCTGCGCCACAACCTTCAGATTGAGATAAAACGTAACCAGACTTGGTATTGAAGAGTTTCTTTGTTCAAAAGTGAGCAATCGCGGCACCCATCTCCCACATAACTTCTCCATAGCTAATTCTCAGTGCAGGGTAGTATGAACACTCTCAACTGAGATCTCACGAACTTTTGTTCGGTGGTCCTGCATTACCGAATCTTGGATTATGTTAATAGTTTCCTTTGTGCTGACCTCAATGGGAAGGCTGGAGCGTGCTTCACCTTCGGTTCTTGTTTGACCACGTTTAAAGTCATTAATCCAAGAGTAAATGGTCTTCAGAGATGGTGCAGAGTCCGTGTGAACCTCATCCAGGTCTGCTTTCATTCATATGACAATCCAATCCTTTAAAAGAAAATATTTAGTAACAGCGTGAAACTTGGTTTTATCCATTTCCAATCGCAGTCGACACAGTGATCAATTCAGGTGGCTGTTGACAATGAACTGCCCCACTGCGTATTGTTGAAATCCCTTAAACGATCTTTGGAATAATTAAGCTTATCAACCATTTACCATTTCAGTTGGACCTCACGTCTAGTTGTCATGCGAATAAAAATTCGCACATTTATCCACATGGAAACCTAGCGCCACACCTAACTTAAAGTCCACTTGGATTTGCACTGTTTAGAATATATCCGGTATATGCAAACAGGTGTGCTGTTGTATACCGTGTTTGTATGAGGTAACAAGCATCTTTGAGCAATATGTATATGGACATGGGCGTTTGCACAAGATACTTTATGATTTAAATATTTTATTGATGACCAAACCATTTCCAATGTGTTAACTTTTATCCACTTGACATCTTGTGCGTGATGTTCAGCGTAAAATGAACATATTTTACTAAAAACATTTTTAAGACTTGAAGATTACAGCGAAGTCTATTGAAAGCAGTTGTCCTAAATAAAGAAATATTTAATGCAGTCTTGACTGTTGCATGGTTTTTACAATTTAATTTTCATTTGGATCTCACAAATTCGTTTCAAGACCATATCGCACTCACTCCAAGAACTCATTCTCACTGTGTAAAAACCTTACAATTATTCCACAGATTTTACACTTCCCGTTTCTCCTTAATTTTCACGCGTTTCGAGGATGGGCTAATTTTTTAACTACATTAATTGCTTTATTTTTTCAATTGATAGCAACCTACATTCGCTCATTATCCACGTTCACTCATTAACAAGTCAGTTTAATATGCTTTATCACTTTCACATACCTCCCAACAGTACTAGAAAAGATAGGTGCTAACACTAATACAAGCACACTAATTCAAATAAATAAATAAGAAAAATATTAACTGATGCACAATTGCTTTTAAATGCCATAAAATATATCTTAATAACCAGTCACATCCGAAATACATAACATCAATTATAGATAAGAACAAATCTAGCACTTTATGACAAATGAAGTCAGTTAAAATATGATTAAGAATCTTGGCCACGTGTCTGGTGTGCACGAACGTTAGCCATGCATGTTCTCAAACAAAACAAGTGTCGGCGTATTGGATTTGAGTATAAAATTTAAATACTGCGAACATTAAACACAATAACAGGTATTCGTGTACAGATGACACGTTTGTGACATGTCGTAGTTGGTTGTACGGATAACTTCTCATTGAGACTCGCTGCAGTTCATGTTATTGCACGGATGAGGCGAGAGGTGCGGCTATAATGCATGGGAGGGCGGCGAAACAATAATACAAACCTCTAAGTAACGTTTTTACCGTGAGAGATATCTCTCTCTCTAAGCGACAATGGTTTTCGTGAGGCATAAATTTCACTGACGTCGAAATAGCTTTTCACTTCACACTGTCTTTCGTATCAATCCCTTTTAGTCTTTCAGTCGAAGAATACGCTGTGCATCGGTTAAAAGGCAGGGAACTCGTGTAATAATCTTCTGCTTCCCCTCACAGCTTAGAAACGTCTGTAAGCAGGCTGTTTAGGTTTTTATGTTGGTTACGTCACTTAGTGCTCTGTATGAAAATTACTGGCTGTGCTGTGTGCAGTCTGTTGCTGGTTTGCAGTGTTGAAATATTCGCTCCTGTTGTGTTGGGCAGTTGGATGTGAACAGCGCGTAGCGTTGCGCAGTTGGAGGTGAGCCGCCAGCAGTGGTGGACGTGGGGAGAGAGTTGGCAGAATTTTAAGAGCGGACGATCTGAACGTGTGTCCGTCAGAAAAAAGAGTAAATTTGTGATACTGGATATCATGAACTGATATATGTGTTATGACTTTTGAACGCTATTAAGGTAAATACATTGTTGGTGCTCTATCAAAATCTTTCATTTGCTGACTATGCCTATCAGTAGTTAGGGCATTCAGTAGTTAGAATCTTTTATTTAGCTGGCAGTATTGGCACTCGCTGTATTGCAGTTGTTCGAGTAACGAAGATTTTTGTGAGGTAAGTGATTCATGAAAGGTATAGGTTATTGTTAGTCAGGGCCACTCTTTTGCAGGGATTTTTGAAAGTCGGATTGTGTTGCGCTAAAAATATTGTGTGTCAGTTTAGCGTTGATCAGAATAAGTAAAGAGAGTAATGTCTGAGTACGTTCAGTTTTGCTCAGCTGTTTGAAAATCAAATAACGTAGAGGTTTATCAGCACAGTAATTCATTAATTTTTCAAAGGGGATGTTTCACATCAATAACTTTCTTAGTCACTCTTCAGAATTGCACTATGTTGTAGTTAGGCTGTAGATGCTTGGCTTCCCGTGCCGCAGCGAACGACCGTCACAGGTAGCAAGTGATCCGCACCGAAAATGACCGCGGAGAAGCCCTCGGACTATGGCGCACCAGGTATATATAGTCTGCGGCCACGATCTCGGCTGCAGTCCATCAGCAGCAATGGAGGGTGAAACTCTGGCAATGCCAGCCACTTGTGCTGGCGAAATATCAGAAAAATCATCAGACGAACGTCGTCCGAAGAACCCTAGACTGAAGCCAACAGGCAGTTAGTCAACAAGTGGCCACGAGAGCCTTAACTATTTTGTAATTTAATAATAATTCTTACCTCTGAGATATTTTCTCTACATTCTCTGTGAACAAAAAGGGCGCACCCTGCGGCAGTGATGTCCTTCGGCCCGCCTCCCGAGACAGCCGTGTCTCTGCTCACTCTGGCGATGCGCCACACCTTGTCCAGCACTCTCCCGACATGTAAGACGACTGTTAAAGCACTTAAGCATTATGCTGCGAAAACAACAACGAAAACGGACAAACGTACACTCAGCACCACAGCTAACAACAAACACAAGTTCGTAGCAGCATGTTTATTTCTTCTTTCACACAATCCAGACTAAACAGTAATACCGCGGAAAACAATACACAATATTAATTGGATCATTATAAGTTTCACGAATGGAAAAAGTCTTTATCGAAGTTCACATCAAGCAAGGCTGAAAAAAAAAACAGTAAAATATATTATCAACGCCTACTTGATGTCATCTAATTGTCACTGAAACACAGTTTCTTGCACTTCACGATGTCCGTACTGGACCATTAAACACTGTTTTCATTCACTGCGAGGCAGAATGTATTTCATAAATAGTATATGCCCACCGAACTGTCTCTTCAGAAATGAGTTGCAGATCACCGCAGAACTAGACCATTAGTCATAAAAATCTTCTCAGACTACATGCTCACAAATGTCACTTGTTCCTATTAATCATGGTCAGTCTGACTATGAAATGCATACACCTGCCAGAAAAATCATTTATAACCACTACAGCCGTGTCCATTGTTCATTCTTTCGTACGGATCGACTGTAATGCGCGATACTAGGAACCTGCAATTGTAGCAAAGGCCTATCAGTTCACTGTTTCCGCTAGACATAGCTCTGATCTCAAGTAATATACGACCTCTTAGTCCCGTAATTGACCGCTACTGTCGCAGGTTCGAATCCTGCCCCGGGCATAGCTGTGTGTGAAGTCCTTAGGTTAGTTAGGTTTAAGTAGTTCTAAGTTCTAGGGGACTGATGACCTCAGAAGTTGAGTCCCATAGTGCTCAGAGTCATTTGCACTCCCGTAATTAATGTCGTCTGAGGTAGGTTATAAAAGATTCCGTTTGTACTGATGGTCTGTGCATAAGATCACAAATAACGCACAAAACTTCCCTGTCTCATGGGTATAGGGTTGCAAGACATAAAAATTAGGAAGCCGGATTTCATAGGTAGACGTACATTTTGTCCTGAAAACCGGACTACTTATTTCAAATGGAAACAGTCAGATATTTTCAGTAGTTTATCCATAATCACTTACAGCCATTTTTTGAGAGACAAACCTTAGAAGTGCTTAATCTAAAAGTAAACAGCCTAAAAATTTCGCCGTTATGATGGAAATTAAGTGCACCGTCATCCTAATGTGATCTTTTGTCAAAATACACCAGAAAGACTTTTTGACGCAAAATAAACAATTACCAATTCTACTGGGACGTAAAACAATATGATCTTCCATAACTATGGTCATTTTAATTAGGCATACAAAGAAACGACAGTAATATGTACTTAGTTATCAATATTTCTCGTTTGAACTCACTTTGTCAGGCACGCTATTTTTCTTGGAAATGATTTCGTGGTTTCTTTGACAGTATAGTTTTAAATTACACCACACCTAGAGAAACATTAGCTTTGCAATTGTGTCGGTTTGTAATTTATTGCGTTCCTTTGTCTCTTCCGACATTGACGTTATGGTCTAGAATCGCATTGTATTATTCTGCGAGTTTTATTAATTCCGAATGAAATTCTTCGTTACACATCTGAGTGTCATTACACGTGTAGGAGCGAAGTTCAAGCCTGGGATGGCGAATTCGGTTGACATCGTTTGATCGGTTCGCTCTGCACGTAGGATGGTTGTGACGTTTGTCAGGCCCGTTTGGCGTACGAAGTAAAACATTAGACAAATTGGAACGAAGTAAAACATAGGAATAAACTGGAACAGCACCTGCTGACATACACAGACAATTACAATTTATCTCCTTACTCCTCAGCTTTGCGTCACTAGCTTGAAATGGGCCTTTGCTACACGTTCTCTAATTCATTGCTACAAGCTTAACAAAAGCCAAACAGGTCGGACTCATATGTATTTGGCCGGATTCGACATTTGCGGCTAAAGATGGATCGACGGCAAAACTACTTTATCATTAATGAATATGAACAGTCCCCATGGAGACACATGAAAACGTAGATATTATTTTGCAGTGAACACATGGTGTGTTGGGGCGATCAGTCTGTTTTTAAAATAATTGAAAAGCCACGATCGCTTCAATAATTTGTTAGATGACCGGTTTCAGCACTCTGAAGGTGCCATCATCAGATCTGAAACGTGGATTAACATTTACAAAATCATATGGATATCAAGGCAGATGGTCTGCCTCATGTGCCATGATGTCCTTATGCTTCTATAAATGTTAACTCACGTTTCAGATCTGATAATGGCACATTCAGAGTGCTGAAACCGGTCATCTCATAATTGATTGAAGCGATCGTGGCTTTTCAATTATTCTTAATATTATTAAAATGAAATTTATCACACCACATGGGCAACAAAGCTTGATAACTGTCGTGTTGCAGATTCCATGTGAACAACAGCAGCTCAACAGTAAAAGTTCCATGCATTTTGACAACGTGACTGCTGGTGTTTGTCTTTCAACAGCCAGGCATGTGAACAGATGGTGCACCACAGACAATTATGGGCTGACCCTGAAGCTTCCTCTGATGTGAACCGTTACCGACACTTCGCTATCAGCCACTGGTGGAGCAGGCGGAACGGAGTACCCGAAGCAGGCCGAATGACGTGTGCGCGGCCTGGTGTGGCTGACTGGGGTGAAGACCTAACCAATGGTTGCGTGCTATCATTAGTGCCGGTGCACTGCGTAGCTATGCGGCTCGCTTCACCACTCAAAGCCGAGGGCAGCTACACCTGTTGTGCCAAGAGCGTCGGACTTCGGACGCCGCTCAGCGCGCCCACAGGGTTGTCGTACCGCCGTTCGTCTTCGGGTGTCCCTCTCCGGTGCGTCGTTACTACTGTTTCCTCAGAACAGGTTTTCACAAGCACAGATATAATCTACAATATTTACTTAAATTTACGAAGCTATCAAGCACAGAAATGCTAACTCGCTTTTATAGTGACATACAATACTCATTTACAGATTTCTTCCCTTAAAAAATTACTGTTTTAGTTACGTTTTCGTGGTGGACACTTAATGCAAAAAAGATCCAATTAACTTATTTTCAGACTGTGCTTTTACTTCTCCACATTTCTTCAATGAAAATATGCTATTACTTACTTTACAATAACCCCTTTTTTTTACTCTTTACTCTAATCGTTGGTAGATCAGGTAATATGGATTACAATGTAGTGTTTCATGTTTTCCTAATGTTATTTATCCCTTCACGGCTCTCTTCTGCAATGTGCACCAAAGTAAATACTCCAAGACATCTGCAGATGCAGCTGCAGTGTCCCTTTATACTAAACGTCACGCAAGTGCAAAACTACTATGGATCCCGTCCACTACACGAATGTCTTCGTGACAATTGTGTATACTACCTGCTTAAACGATCGGAAAAGTCACTCGATTGTTTATTGTCCTCTTGCTAAAATTTCAATGCCTTACTCTTCATCATAGTTTGCTCATCTGACTGCAACATAACAAAAATACAGAAACAAAAACAACATCATTGTCACAGTAACTCGACACAAAATTAAGCAGCCAAAATTTCTTCGATGATGTTGTTTCACATATCATATATTACCAACGATTTACCTTGAAGTTATCCTTTATTGGAGCATACCTTTATGATTCTTCATCTTTAGTACTTGTCTAACAACATCACCCTCTATCACCTTCAAAATGAATCTTTTTTTAGTATTCTGCCTGTAGGGGATTACTGTTCTCAAAGACGCTATTCCTGCTTACAATCATGGCTCGACATGAATCCAAACAACTGCTCCCACTGAGTTTGTTCACCTTCCAGTTTCAGTTACGTAAGTGTGCAATACTTTGAGGTGGCTTTGATACGGGATCAGCGCTCCTACGCATCTGACTCTATAAACTCACCATTTCTCGTAAATCAAAACATGTGGATTACAAATAACTTCCAGTATTCTTCTCACTATATCATAATTAAATATTCAGTGCCACCCTTCATCTCCGCTTTGGGTGTGTTAATCCAGTGGCTGTCATCATAATTCTTCTTCATATTTTGTCTGTCTTTCATCCATGAATCACACCAACGATGACAGAGTGTCCCCAAAATAGAAATGACTGAAATAAAACACGACTAAAAATTAACACGACTAAAAATTAACACAATTAAAAAAATCTACATACCTTAACTAAATTTCGTCGTATATCGGCATGGATAACGAGACAAGTTGGTGGGCCTCTGGACCTTTTAGTATTTCAGATACTCCTTTACTTTCGTGAGATGGGTTATGTGTTGCTATCCTCTCTCTTAATGACCTCCAATAGTTTCCAGTTCAACAATCTCGTCGTGGATTGTCATTCTCACCCTTTAACTACCACAGTAAATGTAGAAAGATTAGTTGCAGAAAAAGTCTTCTTAAAACGTCCCCTTGATCTCAGCAATACGTCCTCTCCAACTGCAACCAGGATTCTCCTAATCGGCGCCATCTAGTTCGGATTTCTCTTTTCTCCTTCCTTCTCAATGTGTTCAAGAGCTAACTTAACAGTTTTTCTCTGCTGCCGAGGACCGGATTCTATGAAGTTTATTATTCCACGTACTTTATCGGCAGGAAGATGGTTCTTCACTGGCAGAAGAGCTGCTATCTCTGTCTCTTCATGAAGCAATCCTTTCAATGACTAGAAAGTTTGTTAGATACTGATCCCACATACTTTATTGTTAGATCCAACGTAATGAACACAATTTCACAGTCCCTTTGATAATCTTAGTTATTTAGGCTGTGTGGTTTCTTAATATACATAGATAAATTTTATTCTATCTCATGAGAGCCTGCCAACACCTTGTACGAAACTGTGAACTGCTGTCCAACATAATCTTGCTCAGCTTGCCAACTTCATGAAGGAAGTGGCCTGAAATTGCTTTTGTTAAAGATTTCCCAGTTGCATTCCAAAATAGTGTGAGAGCAACGTACTTTGACACAAGTTCAACACTCACTAATATATACCAGAGCACTTTCTTGATCGTGGGATAGAACCAAATTCTTCCGTGGTCACAACATCACTTAATACTCTTGGAATAATTCGATAGAGGTTCACATTAGGTCGGTGTGGTTGGCTTTGCATTCTGACATGGAACACGTCTCCCAAGTATGACCTAAATCTGCTTCTCCACTATGCTGAATTGAAATCACTTAACTTAAGGTAGCACTTCCACAGTTATTGCCTTCTGAGATCAACTATCTGAATAAAAAATGGTCTATTATTATATAGTGATGCCTGATGTTATGTGAAGTATGATTTCGCAACTGACCTCATATCTGTAAGTACCTGGTTCTTGTCCTGTTCTTGATCGATATTTGTAAGTGTGGCACGCATCAAGTTGTCAAATGTTACGTTTTTAAACTGTATTAGATTGTGTTTGGTTTCCTTCAAGTTGTTCTTACCTTCCCATTAGGCCAGAGGGAGCTCATGAAAGTGTATCAGCTATAACATTTTCCTTTCCTGGTACATATAATATGTGAATCTAAGACTCCTGATGGATAGGTACCAAGTGGATGAGACGCCCATGAATGAATATGGTATACATTCAGGAACTCCAGTTCTTGTGTTGATTGAATACTTTAGTTTATCTACTGTTCATAATGCACCTAAGCTTTGCACAAATCCAGGCAACTGCCAATGCTTCTAACAATTATCAAATAATTTCTTTGTGGCTTTGTTGAGTTTCGACTGCCAAACTCAATAGTTTCTCGAACGATTTCTCCTCCTTACTTAATTTCTTGAAAAATTCTATCAGCTGGCCGAAGTGGCCGTGCGGTTAAAGGCGCTGCAGTCTGGAACCGCAAGACCGCTACGGTCGCAGGTTCGAATCCTGCCTCGGGCATGGATGTTTGTGATGTCCTTAGGTTAGTTAGGTTTAACTAGTTCTAAGTTCTAGGGGACTAATGACCTCAGCAGTTGAGTCCCATAGTGCTCAGAGCCATTTGAACCATTTGAAAAATTCTATCTCAAAACAAGTTAGTGAAGCTACTGTGGACATAAAAAACACTTTAGTCTGGTCGTAGTCACTCTGGGCATTGCCTAATAAAACCTCCACTGGCGAACTGGAACGCACACCTACCACTTCAACTACTGTGTTATCGAACTCATACAATAATAACATGAATTCTTTGACTTTTCAAGCACATGAAAGTAATTCCCCTCCAAAATAGAACAATTCAGGAAACAACGACAAATAATACAATGCAATCAGTCCTGAGAAAGAAGCTCATTCATTAATTAGACAAACAAGAAACTTCATTTTAATTTTCCCATCACTTCCAACTGTTCTAAACTTGTATTCATATCTCAAAATTTGTCAGTATCCCAGGAGGGTCACCAATTATAAAAGAGGTAAGGTGACTTTTCTGTGCATTGGACATACATAACCACATGTAATTTAATTGAACTGTGGGGAATGTATTAATATTAATTAGAATAGGGTAGTGCTCATGAAACATATGTCATTGGTTGTGCATCTAGTAATAATATAATTAATGCTAAGGATCACCTCATCGCTAATTGCAAGATGCTGCTAAATTAACTTAATATACTACAATTCGCTGTTAGGAAACATTAAAATGAATTTAATCACAAATTCTGTCAGAGCATCAGATACGGCAAGCTCAGAGTGATTGATTGTTTCACATGACAGGTAATAAAATCAAGGCAAAGACTCGAATACTAAAGAATGCGTGGGGTCGTCATCTCATATATCATCTGTGAAAACATTAACTCATGGTGCCTGCTCAGTAACTGCGTGAGTACACCGAAAGTATGAGTAAGTAAAACATTCGTACTACATCAAAGAACGAAATGTAATATGCCCTCAAAACCTCCATGAAGTAAGACTCCAAACAGGCATTCGCTCCTATATTCGTGCCTACGCATAGCTTTCGAGTCTCTTCACCACTTAGCCTAAGATTGCGTTACTCTCACCAAATTCGGAAAGTCAGTGAGCAGGAGCCATGCTCTGCTGGTAAAGGCAGCTGCCAGAAGTGAAGTCCGTACATGCCAAAGCTCAGTGAAGACGTCTGCTCCTGTTGGCTCGAGGGAACGAAATCTCTCATTGGTGTCTCCCAAGCAAGATGATAATTCTGCGTTGCCTGCTGGAGAAGAAGTGACTTTTGCTTGCTCTCCAGACATACTCTCGCTTCTGTATCTCCAACAAGTTCCGTGTGCTAGTTTGACGATTGAATAACGCTATGCTGTATGGCATGGTCGTAAAGGAATCCACAATCTCCAAGTTCTCAACGTAAACTCCTAAAAGGTCTCAGTCGTAAACAAGAGTGCCTGATGTTCCTATTATGCTACTGAACTGCCTCTCCAGCCAATCCGGTGCCTCCAGCATCTGGAGTTTTCTGGACGCCAGCAGGGTCCCCTCTGCTAAATTATTGCTATTAACCAGTACCTTGTGGCATTCCAAACCTTGCACCAAGTAGCCAGGCTATTCCACTGGAAGAGCAGAGCCACTACGTTTCTCACGGTACTTCAAAGTGCCTGGTGTTCACACCACTCACTCCTGGGAAGTGCTTTTCTAACATGAAAATAAACTTCCTTGCTAAACAGTTACACTCTGCAACTCCGATTTGTTAAGCTCTCTGAATCAGCCAAACCCAATTGTTCTGCACCCGTGTTATCTAATTTTCTTAGGAAGGCTGTCGGATAAGACATAGCGTGAAGTACAGCTTTGCTACTGCTATAAGTATAGTAACAGGTTGAGCGCAATCTCCTGAAAAATACTACAGGACAGGTAGCTTAGCCGCTCGGTCGCACAGGACTGTGTACTGTTTGGACCATAAGTTATAAGTGTGTTTATTCCTGAGTACTATATGCGACTTCAGTGTTCACAAAGGAGGTTTCCAGGGTACGGCACATCCTGGGATTTACTACTGAAGAAAGTTACAGTAAGACTCGTGTGCGACTAGTAGCACTATCAAGAGAAAGAAGCAAGGTATCAAGTGACATCCTAATCTCTGCAGTTACTGCAGGTTCCTTGCCGTAAAGCTGAGTAATCTTCAACCACTAACTGAACCGGACAATCGGGAGTAAAAGAAAACGTGAAGGACCGGGCTTACAAATCAATCGGTTATTATTTCATGAAAGTAGCAATTTATCCATAAGTTAAAATTTAACTTAAAATCAAAGAAATAAATTCTGAAATCTAAATGTTAAGGCCACATTTTAAAAGACAAATAACACGATTTTAATAATAATAATAATAAATATCTAGGATACAGACAAAAATAGGAATAGATAATACAAATATTAAAGAAGAACTAAAAGAAAAATATAGACGAAGACTAACAAAAATACTGAAAACAGAATTGACAGCAAGAAACAAGACAAAAGCTATAAATACTTATGCCATACCAATATTGACCTACTCATTTGGAGTAGTGAAATGGAGTAACACAGACCTAGAAGCACTCAATACACTTACACGATCACAATGCCACAAATATAGAATACATCACATACATTCAGCAACAGAAAGATTCACATTAAGCAGAAAGGAAGGAGGAAGGGGATTTATCGACATAAAAAACCTACATTATGGACAGGTAGACAATTTAAGAAAATTCTTTCTAGAACGAGCAGAAACTAACAAAATACACAAGACTATCACTCAGATAAATACATCGGCTACACCACCGCAATTTCATAACCACTTCTACAACCCTTTAGATCACATAACATCAACAGATACGAAGAAAGTAAATTGGAATAAGAAAACACTTCATGGCAAGCACACGTATCATCTAACACAGCCACACATCGATCAAGACGCATCCAACACATGGCTAAGAAAAGGCAATATATACAGTGAGACAGAAGGATTCATGACTGCAATACAGGATCAAACAATTAACACCATATTATTAAAGATCCCAATACCACAACTCATAAATGCAGACTTTGTAAACAACAAATAGAAACAGTAGATCACATCACAAGCGGATGTAAAATACTAGCAAATACAGAATACTCCAGAAGACACGACAATGTCGCAAAAATAATACATCAACAGCTTGCCTTACAACATAAACTTTTAAAACAACACATTCCTACATACAAGTATACACCACAAAATGTACTGGAGAATGATGAATACAAATTATACTGGAACAGAACCATTATAACAGATAAAACAACGCCACATAACAAACCTGACATCATACTCACCAATAAAAAGAAGAAATTAACACAACTAATCGAAATATCCATACCCAATACAACAAATATACAAAAGAAAACAGGAGAAAAAATTGAAAAATACATCCAACTGGCTGAGGAAGTCAAAGACATGTGGCATCAGGATAAAGTTGACATCATACCAATTATACTATCAACTACAGGAGTCATACCACACAATATCCACCTGTACATCAATGCAATACAGCTACATCCAAACATATATATACAACTACAGAAATCCGTAATTATTGATACATGTTCAATTACCCGAAATTTCCTAAATGCAATATAACATATACCATACAGTTAAAAGGAAGTGACGCTTGATCAAGGTCTGCGTCACTCCATTTTTAACCGGACTTAACGTCTGAGGAAGTGAAGGAAATAATAATGATAGGGTCATCTAAGCAAAAGTTAAAGTGAAATTTGCAATTTAAATCTTAAGCCCACTGTTTAGAGAAGTATGACTACAAGGCCACTGTTTTTGTAAGCTGTTGGCGCTGCATGGATGCAAGAGGTGCCTTAAGAAAGTAATTTTTAAATAAATAGTCGGCTGGCGTATCCGGGTGAATCAGACGAATCAAGCTGCGAGCAACGTGAAGCGGCCATCCATACAACCCGAAAATTGCGGTGTCACTAACCAACGATCGGACAGCCACAAAGTTGCCGCTTTCCACAGCTGGAGGCACTTACTAGCTACCTGGCGGACGCGACGTAGGCAGACCACACCAACCGTCCGACACGTCAACCACACCACTCGTCCAACATACAATTTCCTGTGTTGAACGGACGCGGCTTTCGTTGACTATCTTGCCTCAGCTCAACTCAGCTCTCACATAGGACACGATATCACAAACAACTCGGCTCTCAGAGTGAAACTCAGCTGTCTCAGACCAACTGTCTTCCCGCCCAGAGGTACACCACACAGTCAACACGTCCTCCTAGGCCTACGTCTACCAAATATGCTTACTGAACAGATAGTAAATCGGTAGCAAACTCGAGCCAGTGGCGCCAGACAAGACCCAAGCGAAGTGAAATGTGGCGCCACTGCTCTGCCTCCCACCCTTAAACACAAGCCAACCGGGGAGACAGCAAGCGGGCGAAATCAGCTGGTAGGCTTTGTAAGTAGGCTGTTTAGGTTTTTTTATTGGTAACGCCACCTGTGTGCAGTCTGTGGCTAGTTTGCATTGTTGTCTGCCATTGTAGTGTTGGGCAGCGGCAGCTGGATGTGAACAGCGCGTAGCGTTGCGCAGTTGGAGGTGAGCCGCCAGCAGTGGTGGATGTGGGGAGAGAGATGGCGGAGTTTTGTAATTTGTCATGAACTGCTACATATATTATGACTATTAAGGTAAATACATTGTTTGTTCTCTATTAATATCTTTCATTTGCTAACTATCCCTATCAGTAGTTAGTGCCTTCCGTAGTTTGAATCTTTTATTTAGCTGGCAGTAGTGGCGCTCGCTGTATTGCAGTAGTTCGAGTAATGAAGATTTTTGTGAGGTAAGTGATTTCTGCAAGGTATAGTTTAATGTTAGTCAGGGCCATTCTTTTGTAGGGATTTTGAAAGTCAGATTGCGTTGCGCTAAGAATATTGTGTGTCAGGTTAAGGACAGTCGTGTATAATTCTTCAAAGGGGACGTTTCCTGTCTGTTCGTTGGAAGGACAACACTACTTCTTCAAGACTGCATGGAAATCCACTACTTCTGGGTGCAATTTCTTTTACTAGTGAGACTTTGTGAAAAAAAAACTGTAATTACTATTATGATGAATGATCAGGACTGTCTTTATGGACTGTGACAAAATTTTAGCTTTTGACCAACATTGTATCAATAAGTGTGTGCATTTGATTTCTTTGTTATTGTAATTATGAAAAAAATTTTCAAATCTGTATTGGCCACTGCCCAAACCAATTTGTAAAATTTTTTGTGGGGAGCATGGGGGCTATGTAAGTAGGCTGTTTAGGTTTTTTTATTGGTAACGCCACCTGTATGCAGTCTGTGGCTAGTTTGCATTGTTGTCTGCCATTGTAGTGTTGGGCAGCGGCAGCTGGATGTGAAGAGAGCGTAGCGAGGCGCAGTTGGAGGTGAGCCGCCAGCAGTGGTGCATGTGGAGAGAGAGATGGCGGAGTTTTGTAATTTGTCATGAACTGCTACATATATTATGACTATTAAGGTAAATACATTGTTTGTTCTCTATTAATATCTTTCATTTGCTAACTATCCCGATCAGTAGTTAGTGCCTTCCGTAGTTTGAATCTTTTATTTAGCTGGCAGTAGTGGCGCTCGCTGTATTGCAGTAGTTCGAGTAATGAAGATTTTTGCGAGGTAAGTGATTTCTGAAAGGTATACTTTAATGTTAGTCAGGGCCATTCTTTTGTAGGAATTTTGAAAGTCAGATTGCGTTGCGCTAAAAATATTGTGTGTCAGGTTAAGGACAGTCGTGTATAATTCTTCAAAGGGGACGTTTCAGCTTGACTCAGCTGACGTTCATCTTAAAGGTTCTACCGGTGTTCGGACGTTTGACCAGCAGGTTGACCAGTCCCAAAACCCCCACAATCAGGCATGGTCCTTTCGAAACGTGGAACAAAACTACCCCGGACGCCCTGAAGTATGCCCGGCCAAATTTCTGAGGTAGAGCAGATCACCCACCTTTCCGTGAAAGGGGCGCCTGTTTCGGTTATAACGCTGCGCTTTACTGCAATGGGCTATGTTAATGTTAGTTCGCTCACGCTGTCGAAGACAGTGCTGCCAAAGCAGAGTTACTAAACACAGCCTTCCGAAATGCCTTCACAACACAAGACGAAGTAAATATTCCAGAATTCGAATCGAGAACAGCTGCCAACATGAGTAACGTAGAAGTAAATATCCTCTAAGTATTGAAGCAACTGAAATCACTCAATAAAGGCAAGTCTTGTGGTGCAGACTGTATGACAATTAAGTTCCTTTCGGAGTACGCTGATGCATTAGCTCCATACTTAACAATCATATACAACCGTTCGCTTGACGAAAGATTCGTACCCAAAGACTGAAAAGTTGCACAGGTCACACCAACATTGAAGAAAGGTAGGAGGAAAAATCCACTAAATTACCGGCCTATATCTTTAACGTCGATATTCAACAGGATTGTAGAACATATATTGTGTTCGAACATTATGAAATACCCCGAAGGAAACAGTGTATTGACACACAGTCAACATCGGTTTAGAAAACATCGTTCTTGTGAAAAGAACTAGCCATTTATTCACATGAAGTTCTGAGTGCTACTGACAAGGGATTTCAGATCTATTCCGTATTTCTGGATTTCCCGAAGGCTTTTGACACTGTACCACACAAGCAGCTCGTAGTAAAATTGCGTGCTTATGGAATATCGTTTCAGTTATGTGACTGGATCTGTGGTTTCCTGTCAAAGAGGTCACAGTTCGTAGTAATTGACGGAAAGTCATCGAGTAAAACAGAAGTGATTTCTGGCGTTCCCCAAGGTAGTGCTACAGGCTCTTTGCTGTTCTTTATCTATATAAACAATTTGGGGGACAATCTGAGCAGTCGTCTTCGGTTGCTTGCAGATGATGCTGTCGTTTATCGACTAATAAAGTCATCAAAAGATCAAAACATATCTGAATGGTGTGAAAAGTGGCAGTTGACCCTAAATAACGAAAAGTGTGAGGTCATCCACATGAGTGCTAAAAGGAACTCGTTAAACTTCGGTTGCACGATAAATCAGTCTATTCTAAGAGCAGTAAATTCAACTAAATACCTAGGTATTAAAACTTAAGTTGGAAGGGACACGTAGAAAACGTTGTGGGGAAGGCTAACCAAAGACTGCGTTTTATTGGCAGGACACTTAGAAAATGTAACAGACCTACCAAGGAGACTGCCTAGACTACGCTTGTCCGTCATCTTTTAGAATACTGCTGCGCGGTGTGGGATCCTTACCAGAGAGGACTGACGGAGTACATCGAAAAAGTTCAAAGAAAGGCAGCACTTTTTGTATTATCGCGAAATATGGGAGAGAGTACCACAGAAATGACACAGGATTTGTGCTGGAAATCATTAAAAGAAAGTCGTTTTTCGTTGCGACGGAATCTTCTCACGAAATTCCAAACACCAGCTTTCTCCTTCGAATGAGAAAATATTTTCTTGGCACCGACCTACGTAGGGAGGATCGATCACCATGATAAAATAAGGGAAATCAGAGCTCGTACGGAATGATATAGGTGTTCATTATTTCCGCGCGCTTTACGAGATTGGAATAATTGAGAAATGTGACGGTAGTTCGATGAACACTCAGCCAGGCACTTGAATGTGATTTGCAGAGTATCCACGTAGGTCTAGACATAGAAGCTACCAATTTTCTCTAAGGATCTCAGTCGTGATAGATAGTTGATAGGGTAAGCGAACAAGAGGACAGCAGGAGTTGCTAAGGAAGCCTCGTGTTTCACGGGATTAAAGGCCAACTTCAGCCACGGTAAGCTAGTATCCCACTTGCTGGAAGAGTTACGTACATAAATGATTAATATAGACTTTGGACTGAGGTTCATCCTTTCAGCGAATTTTGCCTGACTGTAGTACGGGGTAGTGGTTATGTGTTTAATCCCACTGCCAAAACAAAACAGCCTAAATGTTCTGGAGGCAAATGCGGGAGCATTATCATTAATCAATATCTGCGGGGGTTGAAACTGACAAAAAATATTCGTGAGGTAGGCAACAGTTATCGCTGCTGACACCTCCCGGTTTGGAATCAACCAAGCAAATCAGAAAATGCATCTACGACAACTAGGATAGAGCTGTTTCCTTTCTTGGTGCGTAGTAGTGCCCCGACGTAATCGATAAAGACCTTATCGAGCGGATGCTCTTCTCTTTGAGATTGTAGCAAGCCCTTGGGAGGTGCGTTTTTGGGTTTACTCATTTTACAATCTTGGCACTCCCTAAATGTCTGATTTCCTCGTAAAGCGTCGGCCAAACAAGATGCTGTTTCACCTTTTTAAAGGTATTATGTAGTCCAAAATATCCTTCCAGTAACGAATTATAAAAGTAACGAAAGACCGGCAAAACCAAGCTTTGTGGGAGACAAATCCTGACCTCGTCAGCTCAGCCCATCTGTTTACAGAGCACGCCATTTCTAAGCAAATAGTTGCTGACTTCCTCACCGGCGAGAACTTGTTTCCTTAAGGGTACCCCCAACGGGTCCTCATCCTGCTCAGTCTTCAGATTGTTAAATAATTGGGCAACCTCTGTTAATACATAACACACAAGGGGGAGGACTTGACGACGGCAACGTCTTCATCAGGTTCATCCTCTTGGAACATCTGGCTACATGCATCGGTAGCCTGATTGTCGCCGCCTCATACTTGCCACACCTTAAAGTGGAAGGCAGAAATTTGGAGAGCCCGTCTCGCAATCGGCCCAGTCTTCCTAGGACGGGCTAGCACCCAACTAAGTACCTAGTTATCAGTCTCCAATTTTAATCCTCTATGTTTGAGGTGGAACTGATGTTAAAAAAATTGTTCAAATGGCTCCAAGCACTATGGGACTTAACATCTGAGGTCATCAGTCCCCTAGATATAGAACTACTTAATCGTAACTAACCTACAAATATCACACACATCCATGCCCGAGGCAGGATTCGAACGAGGGACCGCAGCAGCAGCGCAGTTCCGGACTGAAGCGCCTAGAACCACTCGGCCCCAGCAGCCGGCAGAACTGAAGCTTTTCGATGGCACATAATATTGGAAATGCCTCGCACTCATACACTGACTAGTTAAGTTTGGCGCCCGTCAGTCGCCTAGATGCGAATGGCAATGTGCATGTATGGTGGCGTGGTCTCCTGACCTTCATTTCTTACATATTCCGACCCCACCATCGTATTCTGCGTATAAACATGTTTCATTCGAGCCCAAACTCGATAGGGTAGAGTCAATTTTACATATATCCATTTAATCTATGTGCAAATCTAATAAACAAATCGCAAGTGGGTACCGAGATTAAAAAGTTGAGGCTGGCATACACAAACATGCAAGAGGCAAAGGCCACAGGAGTTTTTGTTCTGTGGAGGGAACCACCCCTCTGTAAACGCCATAGGAGGGTGAGTTAGCATGCAGTTGCACTGGCCGGCTGACTGCCCACGGACCAAAACAATTTTTTGAGAGAGAAAAGGGATAATGGCCAGTATGTTCTCCTTAAGAGCAAAAGCTGCTGTATTTTTCGGGAGAGCCTCAGCATACCCATTTTTTGATGGACCTAGTGCGCAGTTTGAGAGTTTTCACAGGTGGACATTAAATGCTTAACGCAGATGCTATATATTTCGGGATTGGTCGGCTTAGCCATCCACCCATTTGTAAGAGTGACGCTGATTGGTGGACTATTTCTGATGCCACGAGACGGAGGAGTGAGGGAGAGACAGCGGATGATATCAACTTTCGCTTTTTGCGTTGAGGGAAGTCGTTCCGGTTACGCTCTTGTAGCAGGAACACATAGCGGGAGTGAGGAACAAAGATTCTTCTCAGTACCGCACTGAGAGAGCACCTCTGTCGCTAGAGAATCGGAGGGATACACTATATTGAGTCGCTCGCGATTAAGCATTTGTTCACTGCTTTGGCCACGACAGTTAATGTGCGGTGTGAACACAGAGTATTTATTAGACAGTACCTGCGAGCGAACATTGAGTGACATTGCGGTGGACTGGTTATCCGACCGGTGTACCACGCCAATAGTTAGACTAGGGGCTGATAGGAGTCCTTGACTTCACCAAGGCGTAGTGAGTTCGATTGGCGAAGGTCAATCCAGATAGAAAGAGATAGTTTTGTTATTTTTCAGCGGCGAACGACGCAGGCTGCAGTCATCACAGCTCATGGTATTGTGCGCTACAGCGTAGGCGAGCCCCATCTTTCCTCCATTACAAATAACGTACTTCATCCACTTCACTCCATTACATTTCTCACGCGATAGCCTCGACCGTACTTACAAGGGAACCTCCCCATCGCACCCCCCTCAGATTTAGTTATAAGTTGGCACAGTGGATAGGCCTTGAAAAACTGAACACAGATCAATCGAGAAAACAGGAAGAAGTTGTGTGGAACTATGAAAAAAAATAAGCAAAATATACAAACTGAGTAGTCCATCCATAAGATAGGCAACATCAAGGAGAGAATGTGCTCAGCAGCGCCGTGGTCCCGTTGTTAGCGTGAGCAGCTGCGGAACGAGAGGTCCCTGGTTCAAGTCTTCACTTGAGTGAAAATTTTACTGTCTTTATTTTCACAAAGTTATGATCTCTTCGTTCGTTCATTGATGTCTCTGTTCACTGTAATAAGTTTAGTGTCTGTGTTTTGCGACCGCACCGCAGAACCGTGCGATTGTTATTGAAGTCGCGAGCTATATTTGCTGGATTCATATTCCCCACGGAATACACCTCACGTATTTAATGCACTCTCGTCCTAAGTAGCGAACAGTCAACCGCCAGCCAGGGAGCCTCGTTAGCAGGAATACTGTCTCTACCGTGCGCTGTAGTCGAGTGACGTCGTGTGTTTCGATGTTTGTTTAGGTGTAGCGCCCCATACTACGGCGCAGTTACCTCGCATCGCACGGACAGAGAATAATTGTCTGAAAATAAAATTTTAAACTTTTCACACTCGAGAAGAATTGAATCAAGGACCTCTCATTCCGTAGTTGCTTACGCTAACCACGGGACCACGGTGCGCCTGAGCTCACGTTCTCCTCGATGTTGCCTATCTTTCGCATGGGCTACTCAGTTTGTATATTTTGCTTATTTTCTTCAGTTCAGCATAACTTCTTCCTGTTTTATCGATTGATCTGTGTTCAGTTTTTCAAGGCCTATCCACTGTGCCAACTTATAACTAAATCTGAGAGGGGTGCGATGGGGAGGTTCCCTTGTTAGAAAAATTCAGTCGTATAATTATTCAAATTGAGTAGGCGCTACTCTCAGCCACTCCGCCGAGTAAATAACATTCTTAAAGAAAAGGGATAAAAGACGTTTCCCACACTTTGTATATAAATGTCATTAACAGGAATCCTGTGCATAAAAGGTAACGTCCTATTCCAAAAACAACCCGGAAATTTGTGCATCAGTTTATAAATGAAAGTTTAACTAGATTTTCATAAATTTTGCAGTAAATAACATTTTTCGTTCATTTGATGTTTTTCTTACACTAACTAGCCAACTAACTAACTAACCCAAGTATCCCACTAGTTACGTAAGAAAATAGAATATTTTTGTGTCTTTTCCATACACCGGACGACTCCAGAAGATATTTATTGCTGAAACGTTTTCAGGCATTTCTTTTTGGTACGTTAGGAGCGTCTGTCTGACTTCTGTAGTAGTGTGGGGTGGGAATTGATTCTTGCAGGAGCCAAAGGGTACTTGTCAGATCAATCCGTTGCGCAACTCGTCAACATAACACCCACACACTGACAGGTGCGTCACCCCTTCGTCCTCCTGGAGGAGTACGGCTGCAACACCCGTGTTACAAGCGTCGCATTGCACGACGAACCGCTTGGTGAAGTCGGGAACTGCCAGCTTGGGCAGGTTCGCTATCGCTGTCTTAATTGCCCAGAAGGCGGCTTGTTGGCTTTCGCCTCATAAAAATTTCTCCTCCTTCCTGCCAGCTGGTTGAAGGGAGCCGCACGTTGCACAAAATTCGGAAAGAAACACCTAAAGTAGTGCGCCATACCAATAAAACGAATAATCTATCAATTAAGCGTCTGGGTAAATTTTTTTAAGGCGCGGGTGCGTTCTTGATCCACACTAATACCCTGTTCAGATATCAAATGCACCAGGAAAGTAACTCGGTTTCTAGTCAAAGTAGTCTTAGACTGTTTGGCAGTTAAACTCGCTTCCCGAAGTCTGCAAAGTACAGCCAGGATCTACATCTACATCTACATTGATACTCCGCAAGCCACCCAACGGTGTGTGGCGGAGGGCACTTTACGTGCCACTGTCATTACCTCCCTTTCCTGTTCCAGTCGCGTATGGTTCGCGGGAAGAACGACTGTCTGAAAGCCTCCGTGCGCGCTCTAATCTCTCTAATTTTACATTCGTGATCTCCTCGGGAGGTATAAGTAGGGGGAAGCAATATATTCGATACCTCATCCAGAAACGCACCCTCTCGAAACCTGGCGAGCAAGCTACACCGCGATGCAGAGCGCCTCTCTTGCAGAGTCTGCCACTTGAGTTTATTAAACATCTCCGTAACGCTATCACGGTTACCAAATAACCCGGTGACGAAACGCGCCGCTCTTCTTTGGATCTTCTCTATCTCCTCCGTCAACCCGACCTGGTACGGATCCCACACTGATGAGCAATACTCAAGTATAGGTCGAACGACTGTTTTGTAAGCCACCTCCTTTGTTGATGGACTACATTTTCTAAGTCCCAATGAATCTCAACCTGGTACCCGCCTTACCAACAATTAATTTTATATGATCATTCCACTTCAAATCGTTCCGTACGCATACTCCCAGATATTTTACAGAAGTAACTGCTACCAGTGTTTGTTCCGCTATCATATAATCATACAATAAAGGGTCCTTCTTTCTATGTATTCGCAATACATTACATTTGTCTATGTTAAGGGTCAGTTGCCACTCCCTGCACCAAGTGCCTATCTGCTGCATATCTTCCTGTATTTCGCTACAATTTTCTAATGCAGCAACTTCTCTGTATACTACAGCATCATCCGCGAAAAGCCGCATGGAACTTCCGACACTATCTACTAAGTCATTTATATATATTGTGAAAAGCAATGGTCCCATAACACTCCCCTGTGGCACGCCAGAGGTTACTTTAACGTCTGTAGACGTCTCTCCATTGATAACAACATGCTGTGTTCTGTTTGCTAAAAACTCTTCAATCCAGCCACACAGCTGGTCTGATATTCCGTAGGCTCTTACTTTGTTTATCAGGCGACAGTGCGGAACTGTATCGAACGCCTTCCGGAAGTCAAGAAAAATAGCATCTACCTGGGAGCCTGTATCTAATATTTTCTGGGTCTCATGAACAAATAAGGCGAGTTGGGTCTCACACGATCGCTGTTTCCGGAATCCATGTTGATTCCTACATAGTAGATTCTGGGTTTCCAGAAATGACATGATACGCGAGCAAAAAACATGTTCTAAAATTCTACAAGAGATCGACGTAAGAGATATAGGTCTATAGTTTTGCGCATCTGCTCGACGACCCTTCTTGAAGACTGGGACTATCTGTGCTCTTTTCCAATCATTTGGAACCCTCCGTTCCTCTAGAGACTTGCGGTACACGGCTGCTAGAAGGGGGGCAAGTTCTTTCGCGTACTCTGTGTAGAATCGAATTGGTATCCCGTCAGGTCCAGTGGACTTTCCTCTATTGAGTGATTCCAGTTGCTTTTCTATTCCTTGGACACTTATTTCGATGTCAGCCATGATCCTCAAAACAACCACTGTAAATAACTAAAAAAAATTGTGTGTGAAATCTTATAGGACCCAACTGCTAAGGTCAAAATTCCCTAAGCTTACACACTACTTAACCTAAATTATCCTAAGGACAAACACACACACCCATGCCCGAGGGAGGACTCGAACATCCGACGGGATCAGCCGCACTGTCCATGACTGCAGCGGCTAAGACCGCTCGGCTAATCCCGCGCGGCTGTAAATAACTAGATCATCCAAATAATTAAAACGCACTTGAATTTAATGTCGCTAAAAGTATGGTCTAACAAACGCGATGGTACAGTAGCGTCAGTAGACAGACCAAAAGGTGCTCTATTAAATTCATATGTTCCATTCGGAGCAAAAGGCGGTCAGATATTTCGACTCCTCAGTCAATGGTATGCGGTGGTATGCCTGATTCAGGTCAAGCAACACGCGCCGGAGAATCACGTAAAACAGTTGCGGAGGCGGGTATGGGAACCGACTCTGAAATTACTATCTTATTCAGTAACCGGTAGTCGACTACTGGGCGGAAATCCTGCCCCTGGGATTTGGGAACCAGGAAAATGGGTGAGGCGTAAGGGGGACGTCGATGGCCTGATGACACTATCCCTCAACAATCCGTCGAGTTTCATTTTCGGTGGTGAAAGTCGGTAGGGAGACTGTTGTACCGGTTCGTATTCACTCACAAGAATGTGATACATGAATTTAGTCATCCCTAATTTGTCACTAAGTACGTCAGGAAACTCTGGTAACAACCCCAACAACCCAACAACAACAATGATATTTTCATGGATATTAATAAGTGGTTGAAAGCCAACTCACTGGCATTAAACTTCGAAAAGACTCACTATATGCAATTCAGAACCTGTAAGAGGTTTCCACCCAGCAAATGCATAAAATACGAAGAAGAGCAGATAGAAGAGGTTGACAGTCTTAAATTCCTGGGATTACAACTTGATAATAAATTCAGTTGGGAAGAGCACACCACAGAACTGCAGAAACGCCTTACCAAATCTGTATTTGCAATTCGAGTGTTAGCAGACATAGGCGACATAAAAATGAAAAAGCTTGCATACTGTGCCCACTTTCATTCCATAATGTCATATGGTATAATATTTTGGGGTAACTCATCAAGTCAAACAAAAGTTTTCAGAGTCCAAAAGCGTGTAATACGTATTATTTGTGGAGTAAATTCACGGACGTCCTGTAGAAACCTCTTCAAAGAACTGGGTATACTAACTACTGCCTCTCAGTATATTTACTCCTTAATGAAATTTGTCCTAAATAATATATCTCTTTTTCCAACAAGCAGCTCAGTTCATACATACAATACCAGGAACAAGAATGATCTGCACATGGACTTAAAAGCACTTACTTTAGTTCAAAAAGCGGTCCACTACTCAGGAACACACATCTTCAATAATTTGCCACTAAACATAAAAAATTTAGTTACAAATAAAGATCAGTTTAAAATGAGCCTGAAAGACTTACTGGTGGCTAGCTCCTTCTACTCCATTGACGAATTTTTTAATAGAAACAAATGATGTATTGTATATATTCATACTATTAGTATTGATATTTCAGCTTAAAAAAAATGACATGTTCCACATCCACGAGGATCTCCTCAGCACGGATCTGTGGAACGAAAAACTAATCTAAACTCTAATCTGTTCAGCGTGCTCATGAAGAAGGTGGTCAACCTCTAATTGACTACCGGTACTATTTATGTGCCCTCTGATTTCGGCCTTCCGGCAGGAGCAGAACACTGATCTCTCAGCTGGGGCAAATGTGAAGGAAAACATATGAGTACTGAATTCCAACGTCATTCCCGTCTTCTGAACAAAATCACACCCTAAAATAAGGTTAGGCATGAGTCCCCTGACAAGCAAGAAGGTAACCAGCCAGGAGAAACGGCACACAGACACACTCCCCGTAACAACCCCGCACAGAGGCAACCTTTGTCCATTTAGCGACACGACGTCTCTGATAGGGAAGGTGGACAGGAAATAACCTACACAAGTGTTCATACTCGAGGCACCACTCATAATTGAGGAGAGAAACAGAACTGCTCGAATCCAACGAGCCACACAGTTGTTAGTGGCCAACCCTGGCGCAAATAAACGGAGGAGTACAACCGGAAACGGCGCGAATTCGAATGCACCACGGGCCGAGGCGCGGGTGGCTGCGTGTTACCCACCTGGGAGCCTGGAGTCACTTGTCAGGGCGAGGAGGTCGAACGACCGGACACAGACGTACTTTATGCTCATGGGCACCACATCTGAAACACATAGGTTGCTCTGAATGAACAATTACGACACAAAGAAGAAAATTATAGAGCGCTTTACGTCGAGAGCCATTATTGCGCGACATTGTGGTGTATAATGACCTAGAAATCATCTCCACATATACTTTCAGGCAAAGTACTACGTTCTTTGCTTTCACAGATGAACAAGTGTTTGCTGAAGTTCGTGCAATATAACTGTTAAAGCTACAGCAGTAAATAATATACTCATACCGAC
Organism: Schistocerca serialis cubense; assembly: GCF_023864345.2. NCBI lineage: Eukaryota > Metazoa > Arthropoda > Insecta > Orthoptera > Acrididae > Schistocerca > Schistocerca serialis. The sequence continues at coordinate 734,296,066 of NC_064643.1, read as the reverse complement.
CTTCGTCCTGAGTCACTAACTTTGTCAGGTTCGTACTCTAATTCCATGAACAGTCCGAGTATAGGATCAGAGTGAAAGCGTTGAAAGAAGCGATAAAAAATTGTTTAAAATAAATGAAAATATAAACAATAAATAATATTAAAAAAAAACATTCAAGTAGCTTTATTCATTTTACTTGTTTCAGTATAGACCTTAATTTAAAGTGCTTCATTCGTTAGTTAAAGATTATCAGCTAACTCAATAGTAGTGCCAGTCTTAAAGTTCAGTAAAAAGAAGTGATACTAAAATTATTGCGGTGACTACAAGGTACGTTACTTGTAAAAACAGATTCAGGGACTAATGCACGTAATAAACACGTACAAGGTTTGTGATCGGTGGTGTCGTTTATTTTTTGTTGCTATGTATTTGCTAAAAGTGTTTATTCGCGAATGTCTGGTTGGAGACAAAACTATGGAATACAACACAGAAAGCGTCTCCCCATCAGCCAGTCAATGAATCAATGAAAGTTTATTGGAAGTTCACGCAATCATTCATGAGGTTTATATGTACTTACAATCTTGAAATGAATTACCGGATATAGGTAACATCACATTCAGGGCTCCCTTGTGCAAATAACTATGAAACGGTAAAGATTAGCATTATGCAATGACTATAGTTGTGTTAGTTGTAGGTGAAGTAATTGTTCTGTAACTAATTCAATGGAGCTGATTATCATGAGTGAAAGTTTCAGGCTCTCTACATTCTACATAACAGTGCTTGTTCCCATTAAGTGTAATAGTGCACTTAACATTATCATTCCTTACAGAATGGTTTAGTTAATGTTAGTTTGACTTTGTTTGTAGCACTGATTTCTTCGCACTGTATATACATTTATGTCTGATTCTACTGAAGGAGTCTGCTGGTGTGTGTTCGTATCTGATCACAAGCGTTTCCCTTCTTCAACTGTGGTATAACTTGACAGTTGCTTACATCAGAAAATCGTTACTATAAATTTTGTTACAATTACTTTCATCCATTCTGGGCTGGTGGCTGCAATTAGTTTCTAAAACTACATACTTATACCTTTCGCTACAGACTGGTATAACTACTTCTCATCCTTGTAATATTTAGTTTATGCAGGATACAAAACGAAGTCAGACTTCCTTTCTACTAGCCACACGATCACGGTCATCCAAAATCATGTCGAAGTGGTAGCATTTATGATAGATTAGCTAATATTAAAGGAACAGTGTCCCCCTGTAGTATTATAGTAACACATTATAATGTACTAAAGCTTCCAGTTGTAAAAATGACACCAACAGCAGTTACAAAGCAAACCACTTGGATAAGAGTGTTGTGAACTGCATCCAGTGACATGTAGTGGCAAGATGCTACGAGATAAACTTGAAGTAAGTTGTATGTGACTGAAGAAATGGTACTACTCAGTTCTTTAGAAAATCAAAATTACAATCTCACCACAGCTATTTAAAGGAAATAGGAATCATGGGATCACTGGTGATGGACAACCTTGTAATTGTTTTACAATTTTAATTTGATTCAAAACAGACTTTATTATAAACTTCACTTCGGACATTTGCCCTCTTACTGATGCACTGTACAAATCTTCACTTAAACTGAATTACATAAACTCGAATAAGAATGATATTTTCCGGCCGCAACCAAACTCATAGATAGTAGGCACGATGAATAATCCAGCACAAACAATCGTTCTTGTTTAACCATATCTCAAAAGACTAGTAACACTATACAGTTCCAGCCCCAAGTTACACAGCCACATAACACGACAATTTAATAAAACAAAAAAAAAACTACGATCTTAAAGCTTAATAAAACTGAACTGCCCACATGAATGGGCACAGTGAAACATGCTTATACTAAAAATGCAAAGTGGGCCAACCAAGGTCACAAAACTGGCACACAGGAAAAATAAAAGGTAGCACATTCGTTAAAGGTACACCAATAATAATTAACATAATTGTTAAAGAAGAATTTCTAGTAATAAGTCAACCAGTAAAATGACTTACAGAAACTCAAGTATTAATAAAGGGGCCTCACATAACTATTGGACATAATGACTGACAATGATTCCTAAATTGCACTTAAATTTAGAGAAGAGCGTTAAGGTTCAAAAATGGCTCTGAGGACTATGGGACTGAACTTCCGAGGTCATCAGTCCCCTAGAACTTAGAACTACTTAAAACCTAACTAACCTAAGGACACCACACACATCCATACCCGAGACACGATTCGAACCTGCGACCGTAGCGGGCGCGCGGTTCGAGACTGTAGCGCCTAGAGCCGCTCGGCCACTCCGGCCGGCAATAGCGTTAAGGCCCACAGCAGTATTTGGAAGCAATAACGCTACGGCCGGCAGGCAATACGAGCGTTCACTCCCCACGGCTTGTGCACAGGCTCACTAGCAGGCGGTATGTATTTATTTATACAGTCCGACCGGCCTCACAATGCGCGGTCCTGACAAGAATCCATAACCGCGCCGACGCCAGGAAACGAGCAGACTTAACAAATGACCTGCAGCACATATATATTGCAATCAAAACAAGGTCAAATCCCAGCCACACTGGAATATATAATAACCGTGCCCACAAATTCTTATGGAGCAGGTGGTGGTGGTGGTTGGCGTTTAACGTCCCGTCGATAACGAGGTCATTAGAGACGGAGCGCAAGCTCGGGTGAGGGAGGGATTGGGAAGGAAATCGGCCGTGCCCTTTCACAGGAACCATCCCGGCATTTGCCTGAAACGATTTAGGGAAATCACGGAAAACCTAAATCAGGATGGCTGGCGACGGGATTGAATCGTCGTCCTCCCGAATGCGAGTCCAGTGTGCTAACCACTGCGCCAACTCGCTCGGTCTTATGGAGCATATCTATAAAATTACCCGTCTCCCAGTAAATTACTAGGAAAATTAGAGATCAGTTGCCTTAAGACACTTTCAACATTAAATAAACATATCTAATACTGCCGTGAAATATGATTAAACCATTAACTTTTCGGCTCCCGGGCGCGCACACAACCGCAACAAGTTCCAAAGCTGTCAATATGTCCTAAAACAAGTTAAAATTTACATGAAAACCACTTAAAACGCACACTCCACACATTATGAGAAACGAAATGAGGAACGTCGGCCTCCTTCAGCTACTCATGCCACAATAAGTTTCAACAATGTTTTTAGTTAAACACTTAGAACTTGCAAATTATGAGCTGGAAAGCTGTTCGAGGTGAGACGACGAACCGACCATTATTTTGCACGTCAAGGCGCCGAATGATCGGCACCGTACATCCGGCGCGACAAAAGACAAGGGGGGCGATCACGGCGAGGCCCTTGCACCACGGTTAGGGACGCCAGCTTGTTTTCAACACAAGTTGACTCGTTGAACGCTGACCGGAGACACTCTCGTCACACGTTCCCCAGAAAACCTACCGGGGGGAGCAGTGAAAGATAGCAAGACAGCCGAATATCGATATCAGCCATGCAAGTAGAAAATCCCTAGCGCCATCCGCAGCGGTTCAGTGACTAACTAACATTTTCCTAATTTTTCTAACTATGGAAAGTTAAAGTGCAACAGATATATGGAGAGAGGGGAAATAAGGAATTTTGTTCCGTTATTCACTACGCTTGATTCACATGGGAGTCACAACTACATTTCTCGTTACATAGAAACAAGTGATTGTGTCTAATTTCAAGTTGCAAAAACAATAAATAAAAATGGTAAAATTTTTGTGAATTTTACTTGACACGGAGATACATGAAACGGCTGAATGGAAACACTTTTCAAATTTAAAATTAAAAACTAATAATTTTCAGAGGCCGTACGAAAAAAAAAAAACTCTGGATTATAGCTGTTGCACCTAACTTTAAACTTACAGTAAGACTTGGGACCTAGATCACACTATTGTAAAATAAAAAAACAAAACTTAGCGTTCCTATTCACCCCTCTCTGTGGGGTGAACTAAAGTTGCACTCAACATAAAAAATTTATTTGTTAAAACACACAATCACACAAGCAGGAATGAAAACTCTCAAGGCTTTAACGAATGACCTCCTTTGATTTAATTTAGATCGGCTGAAGGTCACATCGAAAATCTAAGGTACAAGGCCTAAGCAAGGAATTGAGGTTCAGTTCTTCTGGACGTTCCACTTCTTTAGAAAAAAAATATCTTCAATATAAATAGGCTGAAAACTTTAGCTTAATTTTTTCCCACAGAACCCAGCTGAGGGCCACACATTGATAAAGAACATTGTTACAGCTTAAGGCCGAGACAAAGTTTTTCAGTTTTTAATCTGAATAGGCTAAGACTAGGCTGAAGGCCGCATATTAGCAAAACAAATTAACGGCTTAAGGCCTAGGAAGAAGAGCTTTCAATTTGAAAAGGCTGAAGGCCTCATAATATTTCGTGTAAAACTCGGCTGAAGGCCTCGTACTAAGGAATAACAATCTTATGACTTACGGGCAAGGCAAGGATTTTGAATTTTTAATTTAAGAGGAATTAAAACTCGGCTGAAGGCCACAGAGAGTACTTAAGTGTAAATAGTAAATCACTATGTAAAACACTAACGCACGTTTAGGTCAGACAGGCAGCCAGACCGACAACCTCTTAATCGGAAGACAACCCAACCGTAAGCCAGCCGTCGAACCAACCAACAAGATCAGTTCTGCTCCACCCGACCAGCAAAACGACAACAAGATGTCAATAGCACAACATTCTGGGTACTGGTGCCCAATCCAGCCAAGCCAGAATAAACGCCTACTAACAACACCTTAGCTGTCGAACTTCGCTGCTCTGCCCCAACCGACCGACTGCCACACACACGGAAATAATCAAAAGACCAAATACACGCCGGCAGATGAGAGCAGATGAGACGACCGACCTTACGACCAACCAACAGTCGTTCGTGCTCAAGCCTTCTTCCGTCGGACAGTGCATGTGTGTCCCCAGCTGTCGGCAAGTACTGTCTGTCAGCACTTCACTGACGCTCCGTCCCCGACTGCACTACTGGTCAGTCTCCAACTCACTTCCCGACACACGGCGACCAGGAAATAGCATCGGTCGCTCCAGAGATGGTAGGACAGTGAACTTATCGATGAGCGCTGCTGCTGCCACTCACGGGCAAGTAAGGCAGAAGTTAGTGACGCCAGTAAATAGAATAAGAAAACGAGGAGGCAGCACCGTAAAAGAAGATGACAAACAATAAATGGCATGAACACGAGCCGCGCATGGCTCAAGGGTGAAAAGCAACGGACCAAAGTACATAAATGAAAATAGTTTTGCATCACCTCGGTCCCGAGAGTTACGGACCTTGTACTGAAAATTGGAATAGAGATCAATGTAAACATAATTTCTGCCCTTTTTTTTCCTCATCAAAACACGCATTGCATGTTGTACCACCATACAGCGAGACCTTCGGGGGTGGTGGTCCAAACTGCTGTATACACCGGTACCTCTAATAAATAGTAGCACGTCCTCTTGCATTGATGCTTGCCTGTATTCGTCATGGCATACAATACACAAGTTCCTCTAGGCACTATTGGTCCAGATTGTCCCACTCCTCAACGGCGATTCGGCGTAGATCTCTCAGAGTGGTTAGTGTGTCACGTCGTCCATAAACAGCCCTATTCATTCTATCCCAGGCATGTTCAACAGGGTTCACGTCTGGAGACCATGCTGGTCACTAGTCGAGCGATGCCGTTATCCTGAAGGAAGTCATTCACAAGATGTGCACGTTGAGGGCGCGAATTGCGTCCATGAAGGCGAATGCCATGCCCATATGCTGCCGATATGGTAGCACTATCGGTCAGAGGATGGCATTCAAGCATCGTACAGCCGTTACGGCGCCTTCCATGACCACCACGGCGTAAGTCAGCCCCGAATAATGCAACCCCAAAACTGCACTCGCTGGACAGTGTGACTAAGGCGTTCAGCCTGTCTGGGTAGCTTCCAAACACGTCCCCGACGACTGCCTGGTTCAAAATAGCACTAAGCACTATGGGACTTAACATCTGAGGTCATCAATCCCCTAGACTTAGAACCACTTAATTCTAACTAACCTAAGGACATCACACATATCCATGCCCAAGGCAAGATTCGAACCAGCGACCGTAGCAGCCGCGTGGTTCCAGGCTGAAGCCCCTAGGACCGCTCGACCACAGCTGCCAGCAACGATTGTCTGGTTGAAGGCATATGCGACACTCATCTGTGAAGAAAACGTCATGCCAATCCCAAGCGGTCCAATAGGCATATTGTTGGGCTCATCTGTACCGCGCTGCATGGCATCGCGCTTGCAAAGAAGGCCCTCGCTATGGACGTCGGGAGTGAAATTGCGTATCATGCAGCCTACTGCGCACAGTTTGAGTCGTAAGACGACGCCCTGTGCCTGGCCGAAAAGCATTGTTCAAGATTGTGGCGTTGCTGTCAGGGTTCCTCCGAGCTATAATCCGTTGGTAGCGGCCATCCACTGCAGTAGTAGGTCTTGGGCATGTTGACCGAGGCATGTCATCGGCAGTTCCTTTCTCTCTGTATCTCCTCCATGTCCGAACAACATCGATTAGGTTCACTCTGAGGCGCCTGGCTATTTCCTTTGTTGAGAGCAATTCCCGGCACAAAGTAACGATGCGGACGTGATCGAACCGCGGTATTGACCGACCAGGCATGGTTGAACTGCACGACAACACGAGCCGTGTACCTCCTTCCTGGAGGAAGGACAGGGACTGATCGGCTGTCGGACCTCCTCCATCTAGTACGCGCTGCTCATGCATGGTTGTTCACATCTTTGTGCGGGCTTACTGAAATCTCTAAACAGCTGAAGGTACAGTATCGGTGGTACAATATCCACAGTGAAGGTCTATCCTTAGGAGTTCTGGGAACCGGGCTGTTGCAATAGTTTTTTGATGTGTATATAATTTATTGTTTACACATAGAATAGTGGAATGCCTCGGAAAATGCTAAATTGCAATTTACCAAGGAAATGTTTATCTATCAGCAGTTTTATCAGACAGTGAGTGATATGTAGCACACTGACAGTGGGATGTTACTTAATACAGAAATAGCTACTACAGGAAAGCAACTTAATATTAAAATAGAATTGTGGTAATATGATGCCGATTTGGATCCAACGACAGAATATACCACCTGGGGCTAGCTGGTATGCTATTAATGATTTCAAAGAATTCATCCTGCCGATGGTGTAACATCATAGCTATCAAAGCTACATTTGTGTTAAGAAATGACTTAACAGTTGAAATGTCTCTGTTGGATTCCTTTCATGTTAATTTCTTATATCTTTTGTCATTTACGGCATAAATTCCTCTTCTAAATTTACTGTGGCGTTTCTGACTATCTGGCAGAAGACTGAGCAGTGGAACGTGTTACTTTTACACATCAACAAGAACGATATGTCACACTACTATACTTTAAAACACAGTATATATGTAATTCATGTCACACAGTCTCATACGGAACCTACATCCGCTTTCTTTTAGATACTGTATATGATAAGATAATGTCATCCCCCTTCCCTTCTGTGTGAGAGGATGAATGAGCAAATGTATTTCTAGTTGCATGCTTGAGGGTAGCAGACAAGCCTGTGTGCTAGAGAACAGTGGGACCATCGTCGGAACAGGTAGCTACGGTTTCTAAAAGCAAAGAGGTTTCTATCCTTAGTATGGTGCTGTCTGTCCCTTGTCATGTTGGTATAGGAAGCTGCCCCTCTGGCCACTTACGTTAGTATATGTGAGCCACCCTCAGGAAGGGACCAGGTCAGTCTGTCCGTGGCGAGCGTCTGAAGTGGTAAGATCTCCGGCTAAGCGCGTGTCTGCTAAGTCTGTAGGACAATGGATTTCTTAAGTTCAGCCTAACTGAAAATTTAATCACCTTTATTTCAGGCTTAGCTCTAAAATATCTAATGTTATCCTAAATTGCAACGCAGTGTAATTCGAGTGTGAAGTTCAGAATATATTCCGGTAGTTGTTTTTTCCCTACTGTATGAGTAAAGTGGAACCACGTGTTGATCAGTAACTCTAACTAGCATCATCAATCTTCAATGCGAATGTGCGTGAGATTATAACGTCTCGTTTTGACAATATTTTTCAATATAGCAACTTTTCTTTATGTTCAACAAACGTGGGGTGTACTTTGAGAGACCAGTACCACGTTCTTATACAATTGCTTGACCAATCAGGTTAATAGTAAGACGATAGTAACCAGTTCGAGGTTTTTCATTTGTAAATTGCTTTTCTAAATTATTTATTTTAATTATCAAAATTATTGTGGAGTTACACTCTTTGTGTAAACCAAGTTGACCACGTGAAGCATGTGGTCTAATCATCAAAGTAGCCCTCAGCTATTCTTTTCTGGAAGATTTCACAGAGAGTTAGTATGAATTTAGTATACCAGTGTGTGGTATTTACATGATGGACGGGATTGTGCTACGAACTTAACTTCTTTGGGTGAAAACTGAATCGGTTGGTTGTGGTTAATTTTCTCTTGCATATGCTTCAACGTTCTTCGTGTGTTATTTTATGAATGCAGTGTTGTATGCAGTCTCCCAATCTTGGCCCCATTTTTGATGTGTTCCGTAAGATTACAAACTCACATTTTCACAGTCCCAAATAAGGCACCAGCTTAGTTATGACCCACGTTTAATATGCTGAAATTTCAATGTTCAATGTTAAAATAAATTTCCAAATATAAACTGATTTATTTCTTTTTATTTAAATTCTCTTTTATATATATATATATGTCTATATATATATATATATATATATATATATATATATATATATTTATTTATTTATATATATCCAGTTGTCATATGACTATTAAAAGATTAAATTAATGTTAGTCTGGTTGGGAATTTGGTAAGCTAGACTGGATACCTGGTGAAACAGTTGCGCAGTAATGTAAGTTTAACTTCCCCAGACAGCTCACAGCTTTTAAACCGCTTTTATTGTCTATCAGCACCGCTTTCAAAGAAATTTAAAGCAACAACGTTACACATGGCGACCCTGTTCTGTGATTCCGCTATACTCTGGAATCTCTGAAACGTTAGATTGCGAGCGTTGTATAATCTTAATTTCTTTTCCCTGCAGCGCTCAAACAACTTCTGCGTTGTTTCTGAGCAGACTTTCAAAAGATTCATGGCGTTGTTGAGCGGCTTTGTGTTGTTTGTCTTGTTTTGTTTTCTATATTTGTGTGTTTTATATGTATGTGTTTTTCTTCTCGCTTGTAAATTGCACTGACTTCGATCGAAGATATAAATTTGTTTTGCGTGTGAAAAAGTGTGTACTAGGTTGGATACCTTTCGTGTGACTGTCGTAATTTTTGGGGGCTACATTTATTCTGATTAGTGTGTTGCGTACTGGGTATAAATTGAACTAATGCAGACACTTAACCAAGCTAAAAGTAGGCGGTCCAATAACTTAAGCATCATAGACCAAGGGGATTATTTGATTTCGAATATTAACGCGTCGGACGGTTCCGAAAATGCAATGGGGAATACTGCAGAGGAAATGGAAAACAGGTCGAACGGGCTCACATCAGAGCCAGAAATTAATTTGCCTCCAACTAACCAAATTGATTTGGCAGTACTCATGAAAGCCTTATTGCAACAAAATAAAGAAAACGCAATGAAATCTGAAAAATCGATCCGAGTGCTAGGCGATCAAATGACGCAAAAATCTGAAAAATCGTTCCGAGAACAAAAAGAATCATCTGAAAAATCGATCCGAGAGCTAGGCGAAGAAATGACAGAGAAATCTGAAAAATCGATCCGTGAGTTAGGCGAAAAAATGACGCAGAAATCTGAAAAATCGATCCGCGAGGTAGGCCAACAAATAGGCGAAAAACTAATCCAGCAGACAAATAAAGTCGACAAGTCGATGCAGAGAGTGTCCAATGATATCTCACAAAGAATAAACAATCTGGCGAGTGAAATAAAAAGTGATATTATGAAAGAATTAGGCCGTACATTTGAACAAATCGATGACCGTCTGCAAGCCTTAGAACAGGGCAAGCGGAGTCGCGATGCGGAATCTAAAGAGAGCAAAGAACAGCTACTTAGGAATTTCCAAGCGCTGAGAGAAGAATGCCAAAGAGAACACGCACTGGAACAGCAAGTAGAACAATTGAAACAGACTCGGGCAGAGGACAACAGACAAATACATGATAAGATTGCGGCATTAGCGGACATCGTAGGCACGATGAAGGTGACGGGAAGCGAGAACAATACTACACCGGTAGCGGCCGCAGATACCAAAGAAGTGCGTTCACTTCTTAGATTTCAGAAGGGACAGTTCGAAGTGAACAGGCGGCACAAAGCTGTAACAGGCGAATTACAAGAACGCGTGGCGCATCTGGAAATCCGCATGGCGTGTGATTACGAACTCGCCAATAGCACTAAAAATAGCCGAACGAACAGTGCAGAGAGGGACTCCGGCCACGAGGGAGATTTTGACGACAGGGAAGAATGTATTTTGAGGGGCAGACATGAGAAAAATAGTAACATTCAAGGGCCTCGCCGAGAGGAAATGCGGGGATTTGATTTTAAACATTTCCTTACGGTGAGAAAGTTTGAGATATTTCGAAATTCACAAAAAGGAATACATCCACGAGCATGGCTCGTGGAATTTGAGTTCTGTCTTCCCCCCGACTGGGCAAGTTCACATAAGATAGAATATATGTGTGGCTATTTGGAAGGCGAACCGGCGATTCGCATGAGGTCGGCAGCGCGTCACTGCAACTCCACTTGGGAGTTTCGACAAGCCTTTCTGTCCGCCTATTGGTCGGAAGCGGCACAAGATAGGGTCAAGCATGGCATAATTATGCTGCCAAATTTGAACCAGTCTGGTTTCGGCAGCCCAGCACGCCTATTCGACCACATGCTGCAGGCGAATCAATTTCTATACGATCCATACGGACCTGCGGAACTAATTAGGACGTGCATCACCAAATTGCCGATGCACTTGCGCCACGTCATTCTTGCGGGACGATGCAAAGAGGAAGTGGAAACGTTTAAGACACTTCTCCAAGAGTTGGAATATAATACAGCAGAATGCCCGCCTAATCAGGCACAAAGTTATTACGGGGCATAGCAGTGCGATCACAGTCGTGGGCATAGTACTAATCAACGGCGTGACTGGTCGTCGCAACGCGAACGGAACAATAATTGGGACCGGCCGTATAGAAACTGGGGTAACAGTCGCGGACACTGGTGGAACAACGGAAATGATCGAGGACGTGGACAGGATCGTGAATGCTACAGGTACGGCAACCAGAATCAATACTACGATGAACATGGTGGGAATAGGACTGTAGGCGGAGCACCTCATGATGTTGAAAACCGGCTGGCTACCCCTAGACATAATCCAGCAAATGGAAATGAACCAAACCGGCAATGACAAACGATCAGCGCAGAAGGCGCCCAATCGGAACAAATGTGCGACATGGCAAATGAGTAGAAAGGACAGTGAGAAGTAGAGAGGCCGGTGAGGAGAAAGAATTGAATAGTTTAAATTTGTGACGTATGTATTTTGAATAATATGTTGGTAAAAGTAATGATAAAGATGTTTCTATGTGATTGATTGAAGTGCTGTTTTTAATTTTTTTTCTTTCCTTGTGCAATTAGGATTTAGCTTGGTTCAAAGGTGAAGATAAAAGGTTTCTTTGTGTACGAGTGAAATGCTGTTTATGTTTTTTTTGTGTATATTGATAAGAGTCGCTCCTGAGAGAAGCAAGATCTGTGTTGAATTAATGCAAAACTCAGGGGAATATCCGATCTGTGGGTATTATGGGTCTGGCAAACCCAGGTCCCCAGCTGTTAATAGCCGTGTTTCCGATTTTCTGCTTTCAGTGCTACTATCTATCTATTACTATTCTGTATCTGTCAGTATAAATGAGGATCTCTTACTATAGTATGCGTGCTGTATGAATATTTTAAGATAGGAGAACTCTGAGAAAGGAATGAGTAAGTTTGGAATCTTGAAAACAGAATGCGATAATACGATTGTTTAACAAATGGCTTCCCAATATACGCTAATATGTTAATATTGATGATATATCTTTCTTTTGTTCTTTATAGCTGAGTATGTAAAGTGCTGTCTGTGGATTTCGTCAGTATACTGATTCCCTTCAAGGTGAAAGAAGAATTGTTGTTTGTGTAATTTACGTGGCCCTGAAATATTATTGTGGTAGTCAAATACGAGCAGTTTTTCAGCAAATGGAGAATGGAACAGAAATATGGATCCTTTCTGTAGTGTTGATTGATGTTGATCCAGAGCCTGAAAAATTATTCTGCGTTAATACTTGTCCTAGAAAAGCGACGTTTATGTGTTTCTGCTGATGCTGTGAGCATTACAGCTTCCTGTTTTCGCTGGTGCGGGATGCACTGCAGCCTACATGATTTGTACTGAGGAAATTTCCCTCTTGAAGGTAGAGGAAGATCAAATAATTTTGATTATGGGACCGAAGGAAAGCTTGGTTTAAGGTAATAAGGATGAAGCAAAACATTTGTCATTTAAACTACAGGAGGATTCGGACCTTTTGTGTCTGTTGTAAATTCAATGTGTTAAGGTGAAACTGTTTTACAGAATAGAGGTGACCACAATTTTGCCATTCATGAGAAATGAATCCAGAATGACCACCACAGGCGAAATAACTGATTTGGAAGCGAAAGGTAACTTAAAGAAGGAACGAAATGGGTAAGAAAATGTAGTATAACCTGTATAATGAAAACGTTTTTACCCTTCTCAGAGTCATCTATATGATTAATTCTTGTGATAACGTAATTTTAGATGAAATTTTCTTACTGTTTTATGTGTGAATATATGAGTATGATAAATGTATAATTGCGAGTCTCTTATCAGGTGTGTCAACTGGTATAAATGTATTGGCGTGTAAATAAACATTGTTCTTTTCACTGTGTATGTTTAAGGAAAGTTCTCCATATTTATAATGTGACAAGACATATGCGGCGAGCGTCAGGAAGAGGATGAATTAGAACAATGTTGTAGTGGTGTAAACACTTTGTTGAAGTAGCATTGAAGTAGCTTGTTGGATTAACTAGTAATGGATAGAAGTATAATTTTGAGTAATGCATGTTTATGGGTAGTTAGTTTGTAGAATAGACAACAGGTGTGTATGTATGTGTGTAAATAACATGTGAACCCTATGCTGTCCTGACCTATACTTGCACAAGGCATAATCCTATTCATTTTAGTGAATTAATAAGTAGCATTTGATTTATTAAAACGTAAGTGAACCACATTAGTGATGTGGATTTAGGTATTATATTGTCAGTTCATTTAATTTTTATATTTGTACCATCAAGTCATTTCACTTTCATTTTTTATATTGTCATGTCATTTAACTTTTATTTTTATATTGTCGATTCATCTAACTTTTTTATTAAAAAAAATTAAGTCTCACTTTTGTTCTTAAAAATTGTGATAGACAATACTAAGTGGTATTATGTATGACATTTTGTAATCACATAACTATGATGAACAATTTCTGTGAATGCAGTTGAGAACGTCAAAGCGAACCGGCTAAACCCTCATGAGACAGCAGGAGCAGCAAGGAGTAGGGCTAGTTGTAAACTGGCGGGTTTCCCAGCAGGACACACTGTCAACCGCGTCACTTCGAGAGCGCGGTCGACAACAAAAGAAGGGCACACGACAAACACTTTCCCTGGCACCTGGAGCTAATGGGCGGCCGCCCCAGTGCGACCCTTCGTGGAGGCGATGACCTGAGATGGGCGAGCGGTCCACCGTGTGGAAATCCATCTGCTGGCAATGCACCACACGCACGCGACCGTGGCAAGACGGGAGCGGTGAAACGACAGAAGACAGGGGATAAAGGGGCGTGGAACCTTTTGACAGATACTGTCCAGAGAAATTGTCAGACTTCAACGACGCCTATCAACATTTCCTGACGGATGCCCACTGTCAAGCGACAGTAAATCATGGTTCGATGTACTCTGGTCGCTAAGGGTGGCACAAAGAAGAGCCATTAAGTGCCATCCTTGCCCAGGAATATCAAACTGGCGAGCCAATTGAGGATAACTCAAGAATGTAACAACACAAGGGGTGTGGAGCCTTTTGACACATACTGTCCAGAGAAACTGGCAAACTTCAACGACGCCTATCAACATTTCCTGGCGGATGCCCACTGTCAAGCGACAGTAAATCATAGTTCGATGTTCTCTGGTAGCTAAGGGTGGCACAAAGAAGAGCCATTAAGTGTCATCCTTGCCCAGGATGACACCTGGCGTGTCAAACGAGGATACCGCACGAATTTGACAACACAAACATGGAACCAAATCGAGATGTATGTGACACAGGCCACCAAGTGAAACTTCATGAGAGGCAGAGACAGCGGCATTGCACGCAACAGATGGACAGAAATCCCTACTGACATTTGCGGCGACGAACCCCCCCCCCCCCCCCCTTATATTGTGCCTCGGAACAGTGGAACTACTGAGTGTGTCAGTGAACAGTGATTATACGGTTCTTAGTTCAATGCATATACGTGTGTTTCTGTCACAGAAACTTTGACTCATGTGTTTTGCAGGGGTTCGATTTATTGGTGTTTATTATTAGACTGACTCTTGTATTTTGCAGGTGTTCTATTTATTGTTTTTTTTTAGACTTTGACTCTTGTATTTTGCAGGTGCTTCATTTATTGGTGTTTTTTTTTAGATGTTGACTATTGTACTTTCAGAGCTGTTTTATTGATCAATGTTTGTTCTTGTGTGATGTATTACATTTGTGATATTTAGTTTCGTAAATCCAATCCAGTGACATTGCTTCGTTTATCAGACAGATAGCAATTCATTTTCATTGGACTTTGATCGATTAGCCTTTGCATGGGGCATATTTATTGTGAGGATCCCCTTAAGGGTAACAATCACATAATTAATTGTAATTTCAGTATAATGACACAGTGATCATTGTTTGCTAACTAACTGAAATATAGTAGAGTGATTAAATTAGTGCCCCAAAATTATTTTAATTCTACAAATTATTAGTTTTATAAGATATAGAATTTTTTTGTGATAACCACTTTGTAAAACTGGTTTTTTTCTCCTATCACTTTTTTGCATTTGCGGATTGTGCATTATAATGTTCTGCTTTAAAATAGTGATGTTATTTACTTCATCTTTTTTAATTGCTGTGCCACTTTTGTATTTTCATAAATTTTACTTGTTAATAAACAGTTATAAACTTTCCTGTGATCAGTTGGCTGGTGCAATGAACAAATACTGGTGAACTCCATAAGGGTAGCAACCAGAAATTGTTTTCATATTAATGACACAGGAACCATTGTTTTTACTTGCTGACCGAATTTGGTCTACACTATCTTTTAAATAGGTGTGACACATTGTTTTTTTTCTCTTTGGAATTGGTAGATTCTAAAAATGTGTTGAAATTAATGTGTTTTAGCAAGTGGCTGGTGACCTTTTGCCTTTTCTTTACATTTTTGGTTTAATTTGGGTGCGAGAAGCCTGCTTGGGAATGTCCTAGTATGACCAGAAAATTCCCTGCACAGTCTTTTCCCGGAGCGTTGGGGTTATGAAAGGTCTCTGTTGGATTACTTTCATGTTAATTTCTTAAATCTCAGGAGACTGAGTAGTGGAATGTGTTACTTTCACACATAAACAAGAAAGATCTGTCACACTACTATACTTTAAAACACAGTTTATATGTAATTCATGTCACACAGTCTCATACGGAACCTACATCCGCTGTCTTTTATATACTGTATATGATAAGATAATGTCATCCCCCTTCCCTTCTGTGTGAGAGGATGAATGAGCAAATGTATTTCTAGTTGCATGCTTGAGGGTAGCAGACAAGCCTGTGTGCTAGAGAACAGTGGGACCAACGTCGGAACAGGTAGCTACGGTTTCTAAAAGCAAAGAGGTTTCTATCCTTAGTATGGTGCTGTCTGTCCCTTGTCATGTTGGTATAGGAAGCTGCCCCTCTGGCCACTTCCGTTGGTATTTGTGAGCCTCCCTCAGGAAGAGACCAGGTCAGTCTGTCCGTGGCGAGCGTCTGAAGTGGTAAGATCTCTGGCTAAGCGCGTGTCTGCTAAGTCTGTAGGACAATGGATTTCTTAAATTCAGCCTAACTGAAAATTTAATCACCTTTATCTCAGGTTTAGCTCTAAAATATCTAATGTTATCTTAAATTGCAACGCAGTGTAATTCGAGTGTGAAGTTCAGAATATATTCTGGTAGTTGCTTTGTCACTACTTTATGAGTAAAGTGGAACCACGTGTTGATCAGTAACTCTAACTAGCATCATCAATCTTCAATGGGAATGAGCGTGAGATTATAACATCTCGTCTTGACAATATTTTTAAATATAGCAACTTTTCTTTATGTTCAACCCACATGGGGTGTACTTTGTGAGACCAGTACCACGTGCTTATACAATTGTTTGACCCATCAGGTTAATAGTAACACGATAGTAACCAGTTCGCGGTTTTTCATTTGTAAATTGCTTTTCGATCTAATTTATTGTAATTATCAAAATTATTGTGGAGTTACACTCTTTGTGTAAACCAAGTTGACCACGTGAAGCATGTGGTCTAATCATCAAAGTAGCCCTCAGCTATTCTTTTCGGGAAGATTTCACAGAGAATTAGTAAGAATTTAGTATACCAATGTGTGGTAATTACATAACGGACAGGATTTTGCTACGAACGTAACTTCTTTGAGTGAAAATTGAATCGGTTGGTTGTGGTTAATTTCCTCTTGCATATGTTTCAACGTTCTTCATGTGTTATTTTATGAATGCAGTGTTGTATGCAGTCTCCCAATCCTGGCTCCAAATTTGATGTGTTCCATAAGATTACAAACTCACATTTTCACAGTCCTAAATAAGGCACCAGCCTAGTTATGACTCACGTTTAATATGCTGACATTTCAATGTTCAATATATATACATACATACATATATATATATATATATATATATATATATATATATATATATATATATATCACCAGTTGTCGTATGACTATTAAAAGATTATAATTAATGTTAGTCTGGTTGGGAATTTGGTAAGCTAGACTGGATACCTGGTGAAACAGTTTCGCAGTAATGCAAGGTTAACTTCCCCAGACAGCTCACAGCTTTTAAACCGCTTTTATTGTCTATCAGCTTCGCTTTCAAAGAAAATTAAAGCAACAACGTTACACATTGCGATAAAGCTTTCGGCATTAATAAATGACTTCTTTGCATGAATGTGTAAACAAAACACAATTAGGTATTTAAGATAAACCAAATAAGTTATCTCTACTTTTAATAGGATAGCCTCGCACTTTTCCGCCCTCGATATGACCAACGACTATTCAATAACGACTCACAGATGGATGGTGGTAACACTAAGACTGGAGGACTGTAATGTATGACCTCTCTATTTTTCACTTTCAATTCCATTTAGAAACATCAAGAATAATATTTATAATAATAAAAGTATAAGGGATTCACCCCTAATTAAAGCGAAAATATTCTCTCCTTCCGTAAGGGGATATGAATTGTTTTATATGCTTTATTGTCCAAGCAATTGTAAAGCAGAGCACTCCGATGACATTGGGGAGGCGTACGTTAGAACGATCCGTGAGGAAGGCTCTGAGTGACATAGAGCGGGCAGTAGCACTGGTTGAATTTCTAGTAACTTTTCGAACAAATCCCGCTTAGGAATACATTTCCGGTAGCAAGAAAGAGCGCGAGATTGATATTTCGCTGGGAAACGCTGTGCAACTTTGATGTGCGATTTTGCGAGTTATCACCATCGAGACGATATATTCCCAGTTGGTTTTAGACCCTAGGATTTAGAGAAACATAATTTTTTATCTAGCGAAGATAACTGACAAGAGTTCTTGAGAAAACTATTTTCTCTCTTTTCTTTCATATTCTTTCATTTAGTTTCGAAACTGAGAGTACCTTATTACTCCTCGGTGCGGAGGTATAGGTATGGTGGAGGGGGTGCCAGGTTAAGGCTCGGACCGCTCAATCCACAGAATCGCTTTGAAGCCATCACTGAAGCCAGATCCGTATCTGACCGTCTGGTAAAATGCCCATTTTTTTGCGATCAATAAAAGCTTTCCGGACACTGCTCCGAGTCTCTGGAACAACACTTGAGTAGCGACAGGTTATTTTCCTATTAATACTCATCAGTAAACGTGTACGAGAGGAAGTCGCTTTCATTTCTTGGTACAAAGTTTCATTAAATTGTGACAAACATTAGAACAAAGATATAACCGCGCACCGCAACCAGGATGCCGTCTCATCGTCATGGACAAGTGGTTGCATCCATGGCATCGGCGCTGGCGTCAGTTCCCGATATTTCTTCAAAAGTACAACACTTATGGTGTCCGATCGGTCGGGTGAGTCCAACAGAATCACAAATGTTTCATGTTTGAATGTGTGGGGGTGCGATGACAATTGTAGTTTCGTTATTAAAAGGCCCACTTGGCAATGCTAAATTAACTTTTTACGATTACTCTGAGTGAAACTTGTATCCAGTTCTATTTGCTTCCAGCGTAGATGTATTGTTCTAGAAGTGGCTAACATATAAGTATATCACGATTACGTAAGTACTAGGGCCTGATTCATAATAAGATCATGAAGGTGGATATGTCATCATATGGCACAGAAGGGGAGATGTTAGGCTGATAGTCGTTTGTGTGCTCTCAGATGCCACAATAGGTGCCAAGTATTACCGTAATAGCAGTCCTTTGCAAATGTAACATTTGCTCTCTTAGAGGAAAACGCGCTTCTTAATTAATTTTCAGTTATCATGGTAGATCTGCTTTCTTATTTGCAACGAACCTCTTCATTTTCAAAAGTATTTATTTGTTTCTTCCCACAAGTGAACGCAGTGAATATGTCAAGAGCGGAATAGCAGGACTATTATTGAGCGCAACATATCTTCGTGAAGTTTGAAGGTCGTGGTCTGTCGTCCTCATGATACTTAAAAAAGTTACTGCACGCCCTAATCAATGTAACAATCAAAACTGTTTTGAGTCGAATTTCAGCGTTTGGTTTAGTCACTGTCGTAGTCAGGTGGAATAAATCTCAAATATCTCCGCCGAACCTACTAACTTCCAGGGTTTATATCATCATCTCCATTTCCCCTCCATCCATCATCTGGTCAGGTTGGGGTATCAGTGGTACCTCGCCACTTTACTCGTTATTCCCACCATTCTTCTTCCACAATTTGGCTCCATAGCAGGTTTCTCTTCCTGAAACTCATCTTTATTGTATCAGTCAATTTTGTTCTCGGTCTTCCTCTTGGCCTCTTGCCCGCAATCTTTAACTCCACCATTCACCTTGGTATTCTTCCCTCTCCCATCCTCTTGACATGCCCAAACGATTTTAATCCTTTTCAATTTCCTCAGTCAACATCCCCACTCCAAACTCCTTCCTAACATTGTCATTTTTTCACTCTGTCTCTCCTCGTCTTCCCTAAAATACTTCTCAGAAACTTCATTTCACTAGATTGTATCCTATTTTCCTCTCTTCTAGTCATAGTCCAAGTCTCTGAGCTGTAAATTAGTATGGGTGTGAAGTTGTATAGCACCAGCTTGTACCTCTTAGGCACTTACCTTTCCCACCCCAAGCCTCTGACACACTGATAAAATGCACTACTCTGTTGTATTCTTTTTCTAATTTCTGTCTCCAAAGGAGCATTCACCATTAATACAATGAGGGTGTACAAAGCTTGGGAAACAGTGCAGTCGTTGTCGTAATGCGGAGACGTAGCGATTTACCTGTCGTTCGAAATGGATAGGAATGGAAGAATTTCCGAAACGGAGAATTTTGTAAAATGTTCGTATGTCGCCGTGATTAAAGTATATCGCTTTCCCACACCGGCGCCGAGGCAACTGTGGTTCACCAGGGGCTATAGATGGTAGGCAGCTGAGGTCATGTGTATGGACGCACAGACGCGCAATCGTTGAGCAACTGAGTGCCTAGATGCACCAAGTGGGCTGCTGACAGTGTCTGCTCAACGACCGTTCAGTCAACGTTGCTGCATACGGACCTCTGCAACAGAGTCCTGGTTCATGCACCCTGCTTTCTGCTGTTCAATGGATACGAAGGCTGGAATTTACATGCCACTTGCGCAAATGGACGTCCTCTGATTGGGGAGAGGCGGCCTTTCCAGATGACTCATATTTTATGCATCATCGACAGATGACGTTGGCGTGTACTACGCGCAACATCTGGAATGAAATAACCTTCTACAACGCTATGGTCTGGAGAACGTTTTCACGACATTCCCTCGTCGATAACGTCATTCTGAAAGGCACAATGGATCAACACATATATGCCCTTATCTTTGAGGACCATGACCACCTCCACAGGTAGTTTGTTTTTTCCTCGGGGCGATTGCATCTACAGCAGAACAATGCAACCTGTCAAAAAGCTCGCAATATACGTGCGTTGTTCGAAGAGCACAAGGATGAATTTGCTATACCATAATTCTTGGTTTTAAACAAAATCGAGAACCTATCGGACGATTCCGAACGGGCTGTTCGCACCATGGATCCTGAACCGGGATACCAAGCGCAACTGGCTGCAGCACTGGGGCAGACATGGCTCCAGACCGTTGTCGGTACCTTCCAGTACCTCACTGGCTTCCTTCCTGCACGTCTTGCAGTGATCTACGCTGCAAAATGTGATTATTCAGGCTTTCAGCAAGTGAATAAACAGTGTATTTGGAGTAACAGTGCCTCCAGTTTCCATGTGGACTTATTCAAGTACGTTTTCCATGATTCTCCTGTATTATTTCCCTCAAATGGCAGTACTGTTCAAAGTAACACGTAAATGGTGACCGTTTGTAACATCCTTTCTCACATTAGACCTGTAATTATGTGAATAATTATGTATTTATTTTCTCGTAAACTATGAGACCACAATATTTCCATATGCAAGAATAATAGCAACAGTGGACAGGTTAATACATTGACGGAAAAGAAATCGCAACACGACGAAGGAGTTGTGCGACATAAGCAAATGTTGGTAGGCGTGTTTCTACATCTGAAAGATGATATCTATTCACATTTCGTGCCAGTCTCATAACAGAGGCACTGGCAGTGCCAATATGACGATGGAAATCAGGCTTGCTGAAATATACTTTGTAACAGTCAAAAGCGTGAGCTGACGTTAGTTATGACGACAAAGAAGCCATTGTCAGTACATCACTGAAGTTGAACGAGTTCGTGTAACAGCAGTACAAAAGGCTGAATGTTCCTTCTATTACACTGCAGAAAGTCTTGGCAGGAATGTAGGAAGTGTACATCATTGCTGCCAGCGGTCGTAACCAGAATGTACGGCCTCAAAAAAGACGGACGGACATGTTGTACTACAGAGAGCGAAGATCGTTGTGTACGGAATATGGCTCTAGCACATCGTAGTGCATCTGCAGTAGCAGTTTGAGCAGGAATTGGCACGACAGTGACTTAGCGAACTCTCACTTCAAGAACAACTTCGAGCCAGACTCCTCGTAGCGTACATTCTACTGTCTTCAAATCACTGCCATTTGCGACTTCAGTGGGGTCAAGCTAGAGTTCTTTGGAGGACAGGGTGGTAGTCTGTTGTGTTTTCTGATGAAAACGCGTTCTGTCTGTGTGCCAGTGATGGCGGTGTGTTGGTTAGAAGAGGCCGGTTGAGGACCTGTGTGCTAGAAGTTCTGGAGCTGTACCTCGAGTTATGGTCTGCGGTGTAATTTCTTAAGACAGCAGGAGCACTTTCGTTCTTATCCCGCGAACTCTGATTGCAAATCTGTTCGTCAACTGGTGCATCGACCTGTTGTGCTGCCATTCGTGAACTCCATTCCTGTGGGTGTTTTCCAACAGGTTGACGCTCGCCCACATACAGCTGTTGTAACCCCAAAAGCTCTACGGAGTGTCAATTTGTTGCCTTGGTGTGTTCCATCACCAGATCTGTCTCCAGTCGAGCTCATATGGGACATCATGAGATGACAACCCAAGCATCATGCACAAACAGCATTAACCATCCCTGTATTGACCGACCAAGTGCAACAGGCTTGGAACTCGATCCCAGAAACTTTTTATGGACACCTGTACAACACAATGCTCGTCAGTTTTCATGCTTGCAGTCAGTATTCTGGCTGTTACACCTATTATTAGCTTACCAGCATTTCAGATTTCCAGTGGCTTCTTCCGCGCTTACACTAACCGTTGATCTTGTAATGTTAATAAACTAAATATCTTACTTAAACAGAGGTATTCCCGAAATTTTTGTCGTTGAAATTTTTTTCAGTCGGTGTGATTTACATCCACAACCGAGGTTCTCGATATTCGTACGCCACAGACGCCGGGCACGATTGTACTATTTTCATGGCAGCTATGCCAAATTGTATAACTTGCACGGCACGTATAACTCTAAATGTGATCTTAAATATCTTACGAATCGACTACAAGCAGAGTGTGAACAGCACAACACAAACTTTTAGCCCGTATTTCATTCATGCAACAACCCTGACATAAATGGCTGAAATTACGCTATGTTATAATCACCCAAAAGAGAAAATGAAACACCGAGGTTATCAGTGCAGGTAGCAGACTTCGCGCTTGAACCCTTCTTTTATTTCCAAAATTACTTCCTCAACTTCTAGGACTGAACAGTAGGGGCGACACACTGGTTCGCTGTCTTACACCCTCCTTAATCCGAGCACTCGTTTCTGGTCTTCCACTCTTATTGTTCCCTCTTGAATATTATCCGTCTTTCTCTTTAGCTTTCCACTCAGAATTTCAGACATCGTGCACTATTTTACACGTTCCAGGGCTTTTTCCAGGTCTCCACATCCTACGAACGTATCTTGATTTTATTTCAGTCTTGCATCCATTGTCAACCGAAACGTCAGAACTGCGTCTACGATTTCCTTACCTTTCCTAAAGCCAACAGATAGTCATCTAACAGATCCTTCATTTTCTTTTCCACTCTTCTGTATGTTATTCTTGTCACAAACTGGAATGTTATCCATCCCCTCTGCCTTAACTGGTCTTAAGTATTCTAAGGACTCTTTTAACTTCAGTTTCTAATTTTGGATCCCCCACCTCTTCTCTGTCGACTCCTGTTTCTCCTTCAACCACGTCATGAGGCAAGTCTTTCGCCTAGTAGCGTCCTTCAGTGTACTCTTTCCAGCTATTCACTCTCTCCTCTGTATTTAAAAGGGGAATTCCCATTGAACTCTTAACGTTACCGCCATTGCTTTTAATTTCACCGAAGGTTGTTTTGACTTTCCTATATACTGAACCCGTCCTTTCTTTTTCGATTTCTTCATATTTTGGTGCAGCATTTTTACCTTAGCTTCCCTCTATATCCTATTTATTTCAATCCTACGTGACTTGTATCTTTGTATTCCCGAACATTTTTGTACATCGCTCTTGCGTCTATCATCTGAAGTGTGTCTTCTCTTATCAACGGTTTCTTCAGAGCTACGTTCTTTGTACTTGTTCCTCCGATTTTATTTCCAGCTTCTGTGATTAACTTTTTTTTAGAGACGTCCATTTCTCCTGAAATGAACTGCTTACTGAGCTATTCACTATCGAAATATCTATAGTCTCAGAAAACATCAAGTGTTTCTCTTTATTCCTTAGTACTCTCGTACCCCACTATTTTGTGCCCTGATTCTTCCTGATTAGTCTCTTTGAACTTCAGCCTATTCTTCATCATTACTGAATTTGCTTCAGGATATGCCTCACAAACCAGTAGCTGCTTTCGAAAGCTTTGCCGGACCATGATGTAATCTAACTCTCATCATCTAGTATGTGTCGGCTTTCTCCTACTATATATCCTCCTCTTGTGATTCTTAAACAGGGTACTCGCTATTACTAGCTGAATTGTATTGCAGAGATGAGCTAGTCCTCCACTTCTCTCATTCCTGCTATCAAGCGCTTATTCTCACTTAACCATTTCTTGTTCTCCTTCCCCTACAATCAGAATCCAGTCCTCCATGACTATTAGATTTTAATCTCCATTTACGTACTGAATTTCCCAGTCAATAGCCTCTTATACTTTATCTCTTCATCTTCAGCTTGTGACGTAGGCATATCTACCTGAACTATCGTTGTCGCTGTTGATTTGCTGTCGATTCTGATAAGAACAACACTATCACTGAACTATTCAAAGTAACAAATTCCCATGCCTTCCTAATCACAACGAAACATACTCCCGCTATACCATTTTCTGCTGCTGATGGCATTACCCTACACTCATCTGATCAAAAATACTTGTCTTCTTTCCATTTCACTTCACTGACCTCTACTATATATAAAGTGAGCCTTTGCACTTCCCTTTTCAGACTACAGCTTCCCTAGCATGTTCAAGCTTCTGACATTTCAGGCCCCGACTCGTAAAACAGTACCATTTCCTTGGTTATTCAGAGCTTTTCTCATGGTTACCTCTCCATGAGCAGCCCCTCCACAAGATCCCAAAGGGATATTAGACTCAAATATTTTCCCACCGAAACGATCATCACGACAGTTTTCAATTGCAGCCAACATGTCCTATGGATATACATTATGTGTCTTCAGTGCAGTGGACTCCGTTACTTTGTGTGTCCTCATGTTGTTGATCATAGCTGATTTTTCCACCTTGTAGTTTCCCACCCCAAGGGTAAGAGAGTACCCAGAACCTCTTTCCGCTCCTTCGGCCTCTTTCATAAGAACATTGACAGAAGGGGGGGTTACTTATTATAGCGGAAGCCTTCGGCCGTCAATGCTGTTGATTTTTATTAAAGATTTAAGCAGTGACGAGGTTCGGACTGAGACATGAAATTGCGTTCCACTGTAGGCCTAGTCCAATCGCATCTTGGCACAGCCTACAAAAAATTAACTATTGCGACCACCACTTGATCCCTGTCACTTGAGCAATCAAAGCAAATCTCCGCCACTTCTGGCGTTATTCTATCACTAAGTGCTTCTTGCAATACGTGGATTCTTAATCGGCTTAGTCGTAAGTGCTTATTAACGCTTACGCCTTTCTTTTAACGGTTCATTATCAACACACAAAATCAATACAGACCTGGAACAACCACTATATTTGTTAAACGGTGATTATAAATCGCTAAAAACTCAAACTGTCGACAACAGTTCCTGAAACAACAGTAAATTAGTGACTCACTCTACCGCGAGCCCTCAAGACAAAACCACAATTCTTCCCATAACCAAAAGGACAGAAACAATTTGCTTCTGCACAGGCAAACTGTTTCGTGCAGCAAATTAATCGGAACTAGGCCGATACGAATCCGCTTTTCCACTCAACACTAATAACTGAATCTGAGTTGTTGGCTATAAAATTGTCATTTTATGACCGAAATTCCTTCCTAAAAGCGATCCCTTAAACGGACAAATGAATCTAATTTGGTCCATCTACCCCCTCTAAATGAACAATAAATATTAGTAGCTGGAATCGTTTGTCTCAGGAATAGAACCGAATTTTCGTTAACATTACTTGACGACTTTAAGTTACGAATTCAAGCAATTCTGTAAACCCGACTCATACATCATGTACTCAACTCAATGGTGAAGTGCCCCGCAGAACTCTCGAAGTTAACTCCCACGTGCCATTGCTCTATGCAAAAACCATCATACGACTGCCATTACTACCCGTACCAAGGCAATGAAAGCATAAAAATTCGAGGAAAGAACAGCGCCAATATTACCATTAAACAATTAACTCACTAAATTCGACTACTATCGGCAGACGTGAAGCGGTTGGCTTCGCACTAGTTGTATTCCGCTCGTATTTTCCGCCAACAAGTTCCAGCATAGCTGGCTACTTTCGGCAGCAAAAGCTTGCGGTATCTTTCTCCATTGTCTCATCTGCAACTATTTTTCACAATTTTTATACACTGATAAAATGAAAATGAAAGCACATACATCCTTAATCCACCTACCGTTGATCGACAAATAATATTGGATGACAGCTTTTTTGTGACACCAGCCACAAAGTTTCTTGCATG
Organism: Schistocerca serialis cubense; assembly: GCF_023864345.2. Classification (NCBI taxonomy): domain Eukaryota; kingdom Metazoa; phylum Arthropoda; class Insecta; order Orthoptera; family Acrididae; genus Schistocerca; species Schistocerca serialis. The sequence continues at coordinate 734,270,052 of NC_064643.1, read as the reverse complement.
TTCCAAGGTGTTGTTAAAGCTTTTTGATAATAAGGAAGCAATAATATTTTACACAAGCCGATGCTGCATTGTTAAAGAAGATCCCTAGAACTCACTGGGCAAGTATTGGTTTTCCCTGTTAAGGTTTGGTGTCATTTAGGATGTTTAGATTGTGGAATAGTTTGTGAAGCATAATTCCCACTATATATTTTATTTTTATATTTTAGTAATTAAGAGAGATCACATAACGCATTCTTCCAGTGCTCTGCCGGTAAGTGGAGAACATTATAAAGTAAGGGAAATTTCCTCTGACTGTAAAGCAACAAGCGCAGATGAAAAAGACAGAGGTAAAACAACTAATGAGATGAAACGAAGTGTGCAGCATTCTGGGTGTAAAATACACTCATAGCGGACGGATTGTTTGCTCTTTTTTCTTGTCTCTCATGTAAACGCAAAATTTCTTCCAGGCACAGAATCGGGAGAGTGGGAATAGGGAATTTTGTTTGCAGAACTCGCTGTTAACAAGTGAATAGTTTTCTCGTATTTATCTTTTGTTGTGCTAATACGACAGTAGAGAATCTGCTGTGAGATACTTTCTTGCCTCCTGCATGCGACATTTTCCACAGCATTCGCAAAAAAAAAAAAAAAATCTCGGCCTTATTTTTGAAGGAATACGGTTTATAACTTACAAGACATCTGAAGATACAGCGTTGTATCATTAAGGTATTTTCATTTACTCGGTTCTGTATAAAATGACTGCACCTTTTCCCACATAAAATCAACAGTTATGTTTCATAAACGAAAACAGGATGAATAACGAACAAGATATCTCGTTGTGAAATGAGTAGCCTTCGCGCAGATTGCTTGGGAACGTAACAATCCCTCTCACAGAAAATACAAGTTCTTCCCAAAAAGTAAAATATGAAGCATTAACGATTTTGCAGGGAAGCAACAGCTCTTGAGGTAGTAACAGACTATAACAGGAGATTGAAAGAAGAGAACAAAAGAGCAATTTTGCCAAAGAACAAACGGCAGAAAAAATTTCACGTTGTATGCTACATGTTCGAAGTGTAAACTCATTAGAACGACATGTGTCTCTTTTGATGGAAATGATATACACCGAAGTTTAAAAACTCGGCAAATGCTTTATCTTTCTTATAATGTTAATGAAGCTGTATGTTTCAAATTACCTTCTTAATAATAGCAGGTAATACAAATACTACCAAAACCACTATTTGCACACCACAAGGAGCAAAACAGTGTATATATTCCAAAATGTGATAGCCTGAAAATTGCATACCATCTCCCAAGTCAAATAAGATGCTACACATGTGAACAAAGGGTAGTACTAAACGAATTTCTGAAATACTTTACGGAACATCTGCGTGAGCCGTGGTAAATATTGCTATTTCGAAGAGCGCGCCGCAGCGCGTAGTGTGAAGCAGTGGCCCTCCGTTTCTGGCGGTGGCACAGCTGTGGCAATCGCAGCTTTGGTGTCTCTCTCTGGTGGGAAAAGGGAAAGGTTGCCTGTTCAAGTGCATTTAAGGGGCGCTATGAGCTCGCCAGGAGGTCAGTCTGCGTGAGTCTCTCGCACCCAGCTTGCTAGTCTGTCTCTCGTCTGCATTTGTTGGGTAGTTAGTGTCTGAGTGTCGTTCGGAGTGCTAGTATGTCTGTCTTTCGGATCAACCTTTAAAGCCGGCAAAATGAGAGTCTTTCCACTCCGCCAGTAAGAGAACTCAGCGAGTGGTCGCCCGGTCGGGGCTTAGTTCCTGCATGTGAGTTTGCTCGTTAGGTCACCAGTCTGCTCGAGTTCGCTCAGGCAATGGTCATTGGCGGTTGGATCGATCGGTTGGTCGGTCGCGCACTGAGACACAAGATGACTGCCCGCCTTGAGCGTCGGCGTATGTGAGGTCACCACGTGAGTCCAGTGGGCCGCGGCGTATAGAGAGGGGTAGTGACTTCGCGGTCGACACGAGAGCAACAGGCGTCAACCCACGACATCGGTCTGGCCGTTGCGAGCTGCGACGCCGTGAGACGGGAGATCGGCACGCCTTCCTACGTCCGTTGAAGCGGCTGGTAGCGGACGGTTCGGGAGAGCGATTTGGGGGTCCTGCGCCAGGTCTTCTCGAGAAATCGCAGTTTATTAGAAGTTAAGAGATTGGTGATGTGTGATTTACTCTTGTTAAATTCTATTTGTTTTCTTGGTCAGTCTCTCGTCCCCAGCTTGCTAATCCGTCTCTCGACTGCATTTGTTATGCAGTTAGTGTCTGTCTATCGTTCGGAGCTGCCTCTGTCATGTTTGTCGGATTCGGTGTGTTAACGAGTTTATTGCTTGGAGTGTAACGGCCTAATTCCTGATATATGTTTTGATCTTGCCTATCATCTTGAGAGGCGGTATCTGTGTACTGTAGAGCATCTTAACTTGTTTGGCCAACCTTGTAGAATTTTATATAAGATAGCATCCCATGAGCTTTTATTTAAATGATCATTTTAGTATATAAAGTTGCCACCCTTTCACCGTAAGACTTTTCTTAGAAGTTAATATCAAGTTGCACCTTCAGTGGCAAAGTTAATATTTTAATTTTTAGTGTTTTGTACCATTTCCATCCCTCCTATGCGGGGTGCTTAGTTTGTGTGCTTGTGTAAATTGTTAAAACCTTTAGTTTAAAGTAATCTTGTGTGTTTCAGATTTGCACCAGTGTAGTCTTTCAGAGGCTGTTGTGAGCAGTCGTAATTACGGTCGTGTCAAAAGGGAGCGGCACGTTCTCTGCCCGAAAGCTCATACAGTCAAAACTTGTTTCTTTCTGCCTCTGAATAAATTGTAACTTGATATTTAGGGGGTGCTTTCTGATTATAATTTTAAATCTGTTTCTTTCTTTTAAAAATGCTTTTAGATACTATTTAAGTGAATAAAATTCCAATTTGTTAAAAGGAATTTGATTATGATTTCATCAGTTACTCCCTGGCAGTTACTTCCATGTTTACATAGTGTGATTAAATATGTTAATGTTCTTGATGAATCGCTAATAAGTAAAATAAATTCTTAAGAATATTCTTTGAAAATAAATTACGGTTCACTGAGAAAGAGGCCAAGTCCATAAACCTGGAATAATATTGTAGTATTCAACAGCTCTGCATAGCAAACCGAGAATAATTTAAAAACAACTGATTTATCACTTTACTACCTGTAATGTAGAAGATATTCACTAAACTTACCCCCAACCATACAGAAAGGCACTGAAATTTCATCAGAGGACCCGGATATACTGACTTTAGAAATGAACAAAGCAGAAATTGATCACTTGGGAATTTTTGACACGATGACAGAACTGAGCATTTCGACTGGCACTTACTGATTCTGAAGAATGCTGGAGACTCATAGTCAACATGATCTACGCTAACTGTTGGTCAGAAATAAGGGATTCATTCAAGATAACTTAGCACACTGAAGAACGCAGCCATTAATGCTTCATCCTCTACTGCACTTCATCAGGATGATAGGAAAAAGGATTCAGTCAGACGGATTCAATACCACGAAGGTACTGTCCGTCGCAACTACTTATGTTTCAAATCTAGACTTTAACAATGAAGGAAGGTACTGTTAATCAGAACTCAGGAAGAAGTTGTGACCTAAATGACAATAGATTTATTCATCCTTAACGTCACAAGAAAACAAAAATGACTAAAGAAACGTCAAACAAACATTTTTATTTCACAAACGCTTTCACTATCGTGGGGTCTATGGTGGACAAAGTACTCGGCTGGGGATCGACACACGACATTAACCGGAACACTAATCGCTTTATCTGACTTCATACACGTGAATCCGGTTTATGGCACAAAAACTAGGCCACCATCAATTATCTATATTCTACCATTCAAAAAGAAAAATATGGTTCGAAAGGACAGGGTGCTGATAAACATACGAGTATATTGGAGCCCTACGCCGTAGCAGCGAATACCTTACCGTCTTGCTGGTCAGCGCGGTACAGTACGATGCCTTCGGCGACTGAAGTCATGGACGGCCGAAATCTATTATTATGGCTCGCGCCCGAAAATGCAAGTAAGCGGTCTCGCGTTCTGTTATTTCGGAACTCAGGTACTTTCCTATGAGCTTCTGGAACCCCGGTGGATTCCAGTATGCAGGTTGACCCATTTTCTGGTCTGACAAACCAATTTGACTCCGTGTCATGACTATGCGTGACGGAATATGTCAAAAGTTTAGACGGCCGACTCAAAGCAAATAAGTACACCCCCGCATCGCTCGTTGTGTCTGTGATGCTAGAAGCAGTACCTCTGATGGTTCAGAAGGTGACTGGCACAGGCTCAAATTGGCACACTAGCAAAGGACATGTCTCACGTTTAAGTAGAGACCTGTAGTTCTTTATTAGCGAAGCGCCCTTGCTGTCCGCTTCCTGCCGGCCGGTGTGGCCGTGCGGTTCTAGGCGCTTCAGTCTGGTACCGCGTGACCGCTACGGTCGCAGGTTCGAATCCTGCCTCGGGCATGGATGTGTGTGATGTCCTTAGGTTAGTTAGATTTAAGTAGTTCTAAGTTCTAGGGGACTGATGACCACAGATATTAAGTCCCATAGTGCTCAGAGCCATTTGAACCATATTTTTGCCCGTTTCCTCTTCACCTCGGTAGCAAATGCCCATTTACATCTTAGACTTCCCCCACTTTAGCACATGACAGTCACTTGCTGGAGCGCATAAATCGAAGTTCGGAGTGCGCCCTTTGATCTGCATACACCGATTTGACCAATAAGTGTCTTTAAAGTTTATTGGGAGAAAAGGAAAAAAGATTCAGCTTCACGCCCTCTTTCCCACGCGTTTACGCCATGACTTTTGTCAAATACATTACCAGGATGGAACCACAGACCTCCATAAAAAGTTTATCTCTCCTGTTGCGTCCATTTCGAAGTTTCCAAAGAACGACCATAAACTCGCTAAAAGCCACGTGCTTTCACAAATATGTTTTGTAACAGCGTCTGAACATCTGGGCGCCAGTGACCTGTCCCATGGAAATTCGCAGAAAGCACACAGATGTCCCGTCGACTTGCTTCCTAACAAGGCCCCATCCTCTGATTTATTGCTGGTCTACAATGCGCTGGCAATTGCAGTGGCGACTTCTCGGCGCTAGACATTCTACCTGGAAGCGGATGCCGGCCAACTGGCGCCGACCAACGTGTCTGCACAGTGAGACCACGGAACTCGGCCGTCCGGAAATGTTTCTATCCAGGTTCTGCAGGAAAACGCACTTCCTTCGGCCCACCGTCGCCATCCGCTTTTACTGCAGTCGTTTAAATCGGCACCCTATTACTTTGAACACAGGTAAAGCTTACCGTTATTCCTTCCCTATAGCACGCAAGCGAGAGCATTAACTACTGCCCACCATTCCATCATGATGTATGAAGTCAAATCGATATAATGAACATATTCCCTAAGAACATGAAGCGGCATAACATCGAATCAGTAGTGCCCTGCAATCTCTCAGCATTACAGGAAAGTTCCATATTCCTGTAGTGGTAAAAAAATGGTTCAAATGGCTCTGAGCACTATGGGACTTAACATCTGAGGTCATCAGTCCCCTAGAACTTAGAACTCCTTAAACCTAACTAACCTAGTAACATCACACACATCCATTCCCGAGGCAGGATTCGAACCAGCGACCGTAGCAGTCACGCGGTTCCTGACTGAAGCGCCTAGAACCGCACGGCTACCGTGGCCGGCCTGTAGTGGTAAAGGGAAGCAACATATACGTACGAGCCAAAACACTGTTACTACCTACTTAATACAGTTTTCTGCGTGGCATAGGCCTGACAAGTCACGGGTAGGTTTCCTGAGGTACGTTGCACCAGGTGTCTATGCACAAGTCACTCATTTCTGGCAATTTCCGAATCGGTAGTTTGTGCGCGCAGAGCTGGCGCACTACTACAACACAGGTGTGTCCTATAGGGTTTACACAAGGAGCATTTAGTGGCCAGACCATTAACATGAGTTCAATAGAATTCTACTAAAACTACCGTGTCACCATATGTCCCGTAATACAAATGACTCTTGGTCGTTACTCCCACAGGTCCAATGGATGGGCGACCGGGGTGGCCGAGCGGTTCTAGGGCTACAGTCCGGAACCGCGCTACCGCTACGGTGGCAGGTTCGAATCCTGCCTCGGGCATGGATGTTTGTGATGTCCTTAGGTTAGTTAGGTTTAATTAGCTCTACGTTCTAGGGGACTGACGACCTCAGAAGTTAAGTCCCATAGTGTTCAGAGCCATTTGAACCCAATGGATGCTTCGGCGGGGCAGTGCATGTTTCCAGCTGCTGTACCCGAGTACAGCCGTTGACCTGCTGTAACAAGAGCCAAATCTGGCCATGTGTGAGTAGGACTCACGCTCTGAGAATTCTGTACAAATCAATTATGTATGCAGACTTTTCATCCATACCGGGAATCAAGGATCTAGGCGAGTTCGTGTCTGTTATCGACATTGATACTGGCAATATATCGCTCGCAGGAACCAGATTTTCGAGAATGTGTAAATTTAACTTTGAAGCTGGATAATGAATCACAACAGAAATATAATTTTTGAGGGATATAGTAACAAATTAACAGTTTTCAGACGTTTTTCTCGCTACTTGTACTATGAAACCTTGCCTCATGTCAAATTTCGTGACTAGGTCCATGGGAAGTAGTCCACTGGTTTTAATGAGTGAGTTTGCGAGTATCAAAATATGTCACGTAAATGGCCCTATCGTGTTATTGCACTGAATTAGACGCTTAATGTTTTTATGATATTAAGGGACCATACACCTTATAGTACATGGCAAATTTCATCTTCACAGCTCTTCCCCTTCGTGGGAAAAAATACATCGTAATAGGCAGAGGGATGGACAGATGGTCGGATAACGAATGACAAAAATATTTCCCGTGTTATAAAGTAAAAAATTTCGGAGCTTTTCCTTTATTAGTATTGTGAAATGTTGTCTCTATTCTAGTTACGTGATTCTCTATCAGTTGTTCAGGAGAAATAGGCGTCTTAAAAGACGAAAGGACAGACAAAAAGCCAGGTAAGAAATGACAAACCATTTTTTTCGTTTGATATATTTACAAATTAAAATTTTTATCATGATTTTATTTTTACTGTGAAACACCGAGCGAGGTGGCGCAGTGGTTAGCACACTGGACTCGCATTCTGGAGGACGACGGTTCAATCCCGTCTCCGGCCATCCTGATTTAGGTTTTCCCTGATTTCCCTAAATCGTTTCAGGCAAATGCCGGGATGGTTCCTTTGAATGGTCACGGCCGATTTCCTTCCCAATCCTTCCCTAACCCGAGCTTGCGCTCCGTCTCTATTGACCTCGTTGTCGACGGGACGTTAAACACTAACCACCACCACCACCAGCGTGAAACACCGATTCTTGTCAAATTTCACGATTCTGTATTAACTGAGAATACGCCATACGTTTTTGTGAGTGAGTTAGCGAAAAATATGTGACATAAATTTGGCCATATTTTCTTATAACATTGGCATAGAAGCTTCAATTGTTTGCACCGTCAAGGGACAGCAGACCTTAATACGTGACATAAATGTCAACATTATACGTTTTTCCGTTCCTGAGGAAAAGTGTTTTTAACAGTCAGACAGACGAACAGAAGGACAGACAACAGACTGATCTTGTAAGGTATATATATGAAGATAGTAACCGTTCTCGAAAGAACAGATACTATTGATGATGCCAATGCGCACAGGTTTCCCGAACTCTTACCGGAATCGTCACTTTAGTGTGCACGACTAATGAGTGGATGGGCAAAGTATCTATTAGGCACATTACTCTATGTATATTGTGGACAGTTGGGAATGTCGGTCTCACGGGAAGAGTGCAAGGGATAAGTCCCTGCAGTCGCACTGTTCATCTTTACCCTCGGTGGCTCAGACGGATGTCGGCACGGTAGCTCAGCGTGTTTTGTCAGAGGGTCAGTTATCCTCTGTAACAAAAAAACTGAGTGAACGGATCAACGAAGAACCTGAACGGGTGTCATAGGACGTCCACCCCAAACAAATTCAACGAACAATATAGAACAAAGTGAGATCAACTAAAAAATAAAAGAAATGGATAGAGGGTCTGCCATGTAAGCAGGAGATGCCGGGTTCGAGTCCCGATCGGGGAACACATTTTCAGGTGTCCCCATCGAGGTATATTAACAACACCAGTCGGTAGCTGAGGGTTTATATTAGTTATCATTGATGTTATAAGAGTTCCATTTTTACCAAGTGGGGTACGAAACCCCAAAACATGATTTACTTTACCAGACGAGACGTTTCCATCTATCCACGGTCATATCTCCTTGGTCCTGTGCCCATCTCAGTCCAAAGTGACGATGTCGTTGGGTCAACATAGCAACAGGTAGGCGTCATCTGCTGTTTATCTTAATCTTCAACAATGTGCGGTGAACAGTGTGTTCCAATGCACTTGTACTTGCACTGCTCCAAAGTTTTACTCTGTCGGCATATTTCACAAAGATCACTCCCTCCCCTGCTTCAGAGATTCGACGTCCTTAAAGCACTTAATCCAGATGCTCAACATAGTAGCATGTGATTAGTCGACCGGATTCGCCGCTTCCGAGATATTCGTTCCCTGGCTGAAAGAGTTGAGAGTGAGGAACTGGGAGTTTAAGAGTAAAATCCAACAAATTATGTAGCACATTTTTTTTTATTTGAGGCCAGTGGTGCAACGAAAGTCATAGAATTTACACAATAAAGTTGCTGCGAGGCTTCAGTCACAAATACATGAAAATACAACTCGAATTAATCACCTGCTCCAGGGCCACCAAAATTTACCGAATAATGCATCCACGTACGCAACATATAACAGGCGAGTGGATATGGTCTCGCAGTCTTGAGCACATTAAACTCGCTGTACAAGACTGCTACAACATTTCGAGAACTTAAGAAATATGCAAGCAGATAAACGTACAGAATACAAGGAATATACGGGTTGTTCTTGAAATGAATGAAAGAAATGAGAGGGCTGGTAGAATGAGTCATAACAAGCATGTTTCACAAAACTACCCATGCCCGCATCCCTTAGAGTACGGCACTAGGCGTTGTCAAACAGCATCGTGCGCCACCCAGATTGTGGATGCACGACTTGCTATTGGAGCCGTCATGATAGCCGGTATGCAGGTCAACAATTTCAACGTATTTATGGCATCACGGTAAAGAGAAGTAGCAGTGATGCCTTATAACCTTTATTGGAAAACAGTTACAAAAAGTCTTCGGCATTATGCCCTTCAGTTTGAATGCTCGCTGAGCAACGATGCTGGGTGGCTATAGCACTCTTTCAAACATTCCTGGCAAAGTGGAAACTGCCTCGGAGGCTGGCATAATTCGAGCTTTCGGCTCTTCGTCAATTTCGGTGGATGTTTCATAGACAACTGATTTCAGGTGGCCCCAGGAGAAAAAATTATTGGATATCAAGCCGGGGGAAAGTGCAGGTTATGCCACCGGCCAACTGCTCCCTATTCATTTATCACCAAAGGTTTCATCCAAATGCATTCACACTGCACGTGCAAAGAGCGCGGCTGTACCATCGTGTTGGTACAAAATTCGCTGTCGCAAGGGTTGAGAGGAACGTGTTCAGACAGGCCTGACAGAGTTTCTCGTAAAAAGATTATCTGCTTCCGTTAAGTCGCCAGGGGAGCATGTATGGACTGGCCAGTTTATTGCCTATTAAGCCGGACCCTATGTTGTCAGCGAAGCGATTTTGGTGATTAAGAACAAAGGCAGAGTGCGGATATTTCCGCGCCCACACATGCTGATTGCGGCCCTCTCGTGTAAATACCTACCCTCCTGTTTAAAGGGTGCCTCATCCGATTTGGGAGGTCCGGTTGAAAGACACACATTGGCAAAAACTACTGGGAGAATTCAACTCGACGTGGAAAAATAGTTCGGGTTGAAGGTGCTAACCTTCTGAAGGTGGAACAGTGGAAATCATCTTCACGGCACACACGCCACATTGTGGAATGGCTTACACCCTTTTCCCGTACACCACGTCGTGAACTTGTTGTGGGTGTGTTTTCCAGCAGTGCTAACGCCTCCTTTTTAAGCCCCCTGTACGCAATATTCGTTGACGACTACGTCCGTCAGGTCTGAGAACCTGTAACGCAAAACTAATACACAGGATTTGGAAGTAGCACTGAAACGCACATATCCCATTACGAGAAGGTGCCAGTGGAAAACGTGCCGGACCTGCCTGGATGGCAGTGAAAGTCCATGGATCGGCACTCACCGATTTGGAAACGGCGAAATTACAGACGTTGGGCAGCGCGAGCATTTACATATTGCATGTCCCCCATTTTCTACATCTACATCTACATTTATACTCCGCAAGCCACCCAACGGTGTGTGGCGGAGGGCACTTTACGTGCCACTGTCATTACCTCCCTTTCCTGTTCCTGTCGCGTATGGTTCGCGGGAAGAACGACTGTCCGAAAGCCTCCGTGCGCGCTCTAATCTCTCTAATTTTACATTCGTGATCTCCTCGGGAGGTATAAGTAGGGGGAAGCAATATATTCGATACCTCATCCACAAACGTACCCTCTCGAAACCTGGCGAGCAAGCTACACCGCGATGCAGAGCGCCTCTCTTGCAGAGTCTGCCACTTGAGTTTGTTAAACATCTCCGTAACGCTATCACGGTTACCAAATAACCCTGTGACGAAACGCGCCGCTCTTCTTTGGATCTTCTCTATCTCCTCCGTCAACTCGATCTGGTACGAATCCCACACTGATGCGCAATACTCAAGTATAAGTCGAACGAGTGTTTTGTCAGCCACATCCTTTGTTGATGGACTCTCCCAATGAATCTCAACCAGGTACCTGCCTTACCAACAATTAATTTTATATGATCATTCCACCTCAAATCGTTCCGCACGCACACTCCCAGATATTTTACAGAAGTAACTGCTACCAGTGTTTGTTCCGCTATCTTATAATCATACAATAAAGGATCCTTCTTTCTATGTATTCGCAATACATTACATTTGTCTATGTAAAGGGTCAGTTGCCACTCCCTGCACCAAGTACCTATCCGCTGCAGATCTTCCTGCATTTCGCTACAATTTTCTAATGCTGCAACTTCTCTGTATATTACAGCATCATCCGCGAAAAGCCGCATGGAACTTCCGACACTATCTACTAGGTCATTTATATATATTGTGAAAGGCAATGGTCCCATAACACTCCCCTGTGGCACGCCAGAGGTTACTTTAACGTCTGTAGACGTCTCTCCGTTGATAATAACATTCTGTGTTCTGTTTGCTAAAAACTCTTAAATCCAGCCACATAGCTGGTCTGATATTCCGTAGGCTCTTACTTTATCAGGCGACAGTGCGGAAATGTATCTAACGCCTTCCGGAAGTCAAGGGAAATAGCATCTACCTGGGAGGTTGTATCTAATATTTTCTGGGTCTCATGAACAAATAAAGCGAGTTGGGTCTCACACGATCGCTGTTTCCGGAATCAATGTTGATTCCTACATAGTAGATTCTGGGTTTCCAAAAACGACATGATACTGGAGCAGAAATCATGTTCTAAATTTCTACAACAGATCGACGTCAGAGATATAGGTCTATAGTTTTGCGCATCTGCTGGACGACCCTTCTTGAAGACTGGGACTACCTGTGCTCTTATACAATCATTTGGAACCTTCCGTTCCTCTAGAGACTTGCGGGACACGGCTGTTAGAAGAGGGGCAAGTTCTTTCGCGTACTCTATGTAGAATCGAATTGGTATCCCGTCAGCTCCAGTTGACTTTCCTTTGTTGAGTGATTCCAGTTGCTTTTCTGTTCCTTGGACACTTATTTCGATGTCAGCCATTTTTTAGTTTGTGCGAGGATTTAGAGAAGGAACTGCAGTGCGGCCTTCCTCTGTGAAACAGCTTTGGAAAAAGGTGTTTAGTATTTCAGCTTTACGCGTGTCATCCTCTGTTTCAATGCCTTCACCATCCCGGAGTGTCTGGATATGCTGTTTCGATCCACTTACTGATTTAACGTAAGACCATAACTTCCTAGGATTTTCTGTCAAGTCGGTACATAGAATTTTACTTTCGAATTCACTGAACGCTTGACGCATAGCCCTCCTTACGCTAACTTTGACATCGTTTAGCTTCTGTTTGTCTGAGAGGTTTTGGCTGCGTTAAACTTTGAGTGAAGCTCTCTTTGCTTTCGCAGTAGTTTCCTAACGTTGTTGTTGTACCACGGTGGGTTTTTCCCGTCCCTCACAGTTTTACTCGGCACGTACCTGTCTAAAACGCATTTTACGATTGCCCTGAACTTTTTCCATAAACACTCAACATTGTCAGTGTCGGAACAGAAATTTTCGTTTTGATCTGTTAGGTAGTCTGAAATCTGCCTTCTATTACTCTTGCTAAACAGATAAAAATTCCTCCCTTTTTTATATTCCTATTTAATTCCATATTCAGGGATGCTGCAACGGCCTTATGATCACTGATTTCCTGTTCTGCGCTTACAGAGTCGAAATGTTCGGGTCTGTTTGTTATCAGTAGGTCCAAGATGTTATCTCCACGAGTCGGTTCTCTGTTAAATTGCTCGAGGTAATTTTCGGATAGTGCACTCAGTATAATGTCACTCGATGCTCTGTCCCTACCACCCGTCATAAACATCCGAGTGTCCCAGTCTATATCTGGTAAATTGATATCTCCACCTAAGACCATAACATGCTGAGAAAATTTATGTGAAATGTATTCCAAATTTTCTCTCAGTTGTTCTGCCACTAATGCTGCTGAGTCGGGAGGTCGGTAAAAGGAGCCAATTATTAACCTAGCTCGGTTGTTTTCCTCCCAAGATAAGCGTTCCACTTCCTGTGTGCTCCACACAGTAACAAAAACAAGAGTTTGTAAGACGTATGCGTTGCCGGCGATGGGCGAGGCATGGCAGAGTCTCTGACTAGAGAGTAGTATGTAGTTAGTTGTTGCTTGTCGCGAGTCGGCGTCTGTCGGCATTAGTCTTCAGTCCGTGCTAGTAAGCAGGAGTCTTCAGTAGTCTGCGTGAGTCGACAGTAGTCGGTGCGTGCCTGCGCGTGTCGCCAGTCTGCTCTGGTCGGGACTCTGGAGGATGAGTATTATTGTAGAAGGTAAAGAAGCAGCCTTGCGCATATCTAGTAATGTATATTAACTGTCATTAATTTCTTTGAAAAAATGCCCCCAATAATAATTTTTATAATATAAAGTAATTTATTTAAGAAAAGCATTCATTTCAATTTAAAGAATATTTCCAATGCATGATCATTCCTTCCAAGAATAAAAAAAAAAAAAAAAAAAACGCCAGCATTGCACGAAGCTGTGCCGAAAAATTTCTGCATCAGCGCAGATATACTCGCAGTTTTTATTGAGGTAAGAAATTTTGCTTTTTTTATTCAGAATACAAGGCCGAGGCGCAGCGCTGCTGTCGTCATAAAATTTACCAGGTTGCTGAATTTTTTTTATTATTTCCGCGTTTAGGAATTGAATTTTTTGGTTACATTAAATGTGAATGCATTTCTGCACGGAGACTATAAGTGGGAACCAATTTTGTTCAGAGGTTACAATATTTAAAATTCATTTAATTATTATTATTGTGCGGAGGTTACACTTGGTTCATGGTTCATATCATAAATAAAATTTTTGTGGGAAGGTTACAAGTTTCACCGTTTGCCGACAAACTGACGCAAGGTTAATCAGACTCAGCAGTGTGTACAGGTGCAACTATGCATCACCTACCAAAAAGTTATTTACACAGCTAAAGTAACGCGTTCACGTTCCACTAACGGTGGCTAAACCACGATGTTGTACCACCTGTATTATCCGCAACTATGTTGAATACAGCGTTTGTAAATAAACGTCATATAACTTCAGTCCGACTTCTCTTTTACCTTGATGTCACAAACACATTGAAGTCGCTGCCCTGCAGACCTGCTTCTATGACTACTACACTCTTGACCGAGCGCGATACTGTTCAACGACGATTAGCGCCGTACGCTTATGGATGCAGACATGGGTTCCTGTGTCAAACATGCTCGTTATCATACACTCTAACAGCTCCCTCATTTTCTAGATTCACTTAAGATACACCTTGCACTAAAACAGTCAGTAATACGTATTCTGCTTTCTGAAAAAAATATATCCAAATTCCTAAGGCTCGTATTCACTATTACTAGCTGGCATCCCTAGTACCGTATTCTCCTGCAACCCATCAACACTTCCCCCTGTCAGCTAATAACAGCGAATACTGTGTTCAAGAATTGCAAGAGAGGGAGGTATACTTGGAAAATGCCAGGAGATATAGGACGATTTCAGTTAGATTACATCATGGCCAGGCCCAGATAGCGAAACCATATACTGGATTGCAAAGTGGTAGTGACGGAGAGTAGGCTGAAGTTCAAGAGACTAGTTAAGAAGAATCGATTAGCAAAGAAGTGGCATACGGAAGTACTAAGGAATTACATACATGGAGGAAAGCAAAGGCAAAATGGCTGCATGAAAAATGTAATGAAATTGAAAAAGAAATGATTACCGAAAGGATGGATTCAGTATAAAGGAAAGTCAAAACAACTTTCGACTAAATTACAAACAAGGGCGGTAGCATTAAGAGTTCAGTGGGAATTCCAATGTTAAATGCAGAGGAGACAGTGGATAGGTGAAAGAGTACACTGAAAGCCTCAATAAGGAGGAAGATTTGTCTGATAACGAGATACAAAAAGAAACACGATTCAATATAGAAGCATTACAATCAGAATTTAAAATAGGTTTGGAAGACTTAAGATCAAATAAGGCAGAAGGTATAGATAACATTCCACCTGAATGTCTAAAATGATTGGCGGAAGTGGCAATAAAACGTTTATTCACGTAGGTGTGTAACATGCATGAGTCTGGCAATATACCACCGAATTTCGGGAAAAAAGTCATCCGTATAATTCCGAAGATTGCAAGAGATGACACATGCGAGTATTATCGCAGAGTCACCTTAACAGCTCATGCATCCAACTTGCTAACAAGTATAATATACAGAAGAATGGAAAACCAAGCTGAGAACGTGTTAGGTGACAGTCAATTTTGTTTTAGCGGAGATAAAGATAGCACACAGATAATTCTGACTTTGCGGTTGATAATAGCAGCAAGATACGTTCATAAGACTTCTGGACCTGAACAGCGTTCGACAATGTAAATTGGTGCAACTTATTTGAAACTCTGAGAAATCTAGGGAAGCGTTTTGTGGAAAGAGAGGTAATACAGAGTAGGTAAGGAACGAATAGGGAATTGTAAGACTGGAAGAGTAAGAACGGAATGCCCGGATTGAAAAGGGTGTAGGAGAGCGTAGTCTTTGGCCCTTATTGTTCAATCTGTACATCGAACATACAATGACGTAATTAAGAGAAACGTTCATTAATGGAATTAAAATTCAGCGTGGAAGGATATCAGTTATAAGATTCGCTTATATAATTGATATTCCTTATGAAAGTGAAGAAAAATTACGGGACATGTTGAATGGAATTAACGGCCTAATGAGTACAGAAAATGAATTAGGAACAAGTCAAAGAAAGACTAAAATAATGAGAATGACGAGAAACTCAACATCAAAATTGGTGATCACGAAGTACATGAAGGGAAGGAATTCTGCTACCTAGCACTGGCATAGAGGGCATACCTGATGAAGAGAAGTCTAATAGTATCAGGCATATTTCTTAATTTGAGGAAGAAGTTTCTGAGAAGCACAGCATTGTGTGGTTGTGGAACACGGACTGATGGAAAACTGAACAGAACAGAAATGGTTCAAAATGGCTCTGAGCACTATGCGACTCAACTGCTGAGGTCATCAGTCGCCTAGAACTTAGAACTAATTAAACCTAACTAACCTAAGGACAGCACACAACACCCAACCATCACGAGGCAGAGAAAATCCCTGACTCCGCCGGGAATCGAACCCGGGAACCCGGGCGTGGGAAGCGAGAACGCTACCGCACGACCACGAGATGCGGGCGAACAGAACAGAATCCAAGCATTTGAGTTATGGTACTGCAGAAGAATTTTGTGAATTAGGTTGAGTGATAAGGTAAGGAATGAGGCGGTCTGTAGAATCGGGTAAGAAGGGACTTAACGTAAAACGATAAGAAGGACAGAATCGTCTGACATCTGTTAATATATCATGGAATAACTTCCATGGTACTAGAGGGAGCTGTAGAGGAAAAAGCTGTGGAAGAAGACAGAGATTTGAATACATCCTGTAAATAATTGAGGAAGTACGTTGTAAGTGCCACTATGAGATGAAGAGGTTGGCACAGGAAAGGAATTCGTGGTGGGCCGCTTCAGACCAGTCGGAAGACTGATCCTTCAAAAAAAAATTCCTAATATTAAATAAAGGAACCAATAACGCTACATAAAATCCCTTCATAAAACCCGGTAACAACTGATAATACTAGAATCACGGAGTATAATAATTTATGCACAAAATGGCCCCAATCAATTGATAACCTAAGAGGTAAAATAACTTGTTCTTCATTCTGGTAGGAGAACTTTAACCATTTATTAAATTACAGTTTAATAAATTACAGCTGAAAAAACCACCGATTGAAGGCGGTGCTGCAAAAACACAGACAAATTGAATAACGCTTAACAACTGAAACAACATTTATCTGTGGACCGTAGCGGTGAAAAGACTTGTCAAAACGCTTGCTTCAAAATGTGCCGCACTAGATCCCTTCTTCGGTGCTCCACTCGCTGTGTGGTGAACGAAGGAAGTCAGAGCTCGTGATGCAATGGCAGGTTCCCTCAGTCTGCGACTAGCTCGGGTCTTCTGACATGTTGACTCTGGGGTTTCCTCAATTGCAGTGTCCACAGTGAGTCTCTTCCAACGGTGCCTCACAAGCTGACAGAAGACAAAACAGAACGTCAGTCATCGCCTCCGAACACAAGGCAAGTACTACTCTATCTCAGTGTCACCACCTGAAAGACGGCGGCTGGCCACTCCGAGGAACACACACTGAGCTCTCGAGAGTGCGGACGCAGCACTCCTCAAAGCGGCCAAGGGGCCTAAAGCGCCCTCTGTCGGGAGGCCGTAGTACTCTGCTCACTAACACGATTCAAAGCTAACATACAGGGAAGGCCCCTACTGACGACAGTGTCATGAACCGGCAAAGGTGCTGCTGTGGTCTTCTCCACCAGACATCACGGCGCCTGTAGTATGAGCAACCGAACTGACAGCCGGCAGCCGCGGGTTGCCCAATTCGCAGGCACATCAAAGCAATACACAACCGACAGGCAATATTGATGAACGGCCACACCAACAACAACAACACAGCAAAGGTACCAGATGCCACCTGGGGCCACTACCGGCCCACATAAACATAAGGAAGAGGTCGCTGCAGATCCCAGAACTATTTTCACACGTCAAACCACGTGATGGAAAATACACTCCTGGAAATTGAAATAAGAACACCGTGAATTGATTGTCCCAGGAAGGGGAAACTTTATTGACACATTCCTGGGGTCAGATACATCACATGATCACACTGACAGAACCACAGGCACATAGACACAGGCAACAGAGCATGCACAATGTCGGCACTAGTACAGTGTATATCCACCTTTCGCAGCAATGCAGGCTGCTATTCTCCCATGGAGACGATCGTAGAGATGCTGGATGTAGTCCTGTGGAACGGCTTGCCATGCCATTTCCACCTGGCGCCTCAGTTGGACCAGCGTTCGTGCTGGACGTGCAGACCGCGTGAGACGACGCTTCATCCAGTCCCAAACATGCTCAATGGGGGACAGATCCGGAGATCTTGCTGGCCAGAGTAGTTGACTTACACCTTCTAGAGCACGTTGGGTGGCACGGGATACATGCGGACGTGCATTGTCCTGTTGGAACAGCAAGTTCCCTTGCCGGTCTAGGAATGGTAGAACGATGGGTTCGATGACGGTTTGGATGTACCGTGCACTATTCAGTGTCCCCTCGACGATCACCAGTGGTGTACGGCCAGTGTAGGAGATCGCTCCCCACACCATGATGCCGGGTGTTGGCCCTGTGTGCCTCGGTCGTATGCAGTCCTGATTGTGGCGCTCACCTGCACGGCGCCAAACACGCATACGACCATCATTGGCACCAAGGCAGAAGCGACTCTCATCGCTGAAGACGACACGTCTCCATTCGTCCCTCCATTCACGCCTGTCGCGACACCACTGGAGGCGGGCTGCACGATGTTTTGGCGTGAGCGGAAGACGGCCTAACGGTGTGCGGGACCGTAGCCCAGCTTCATGGAGACGGTTGCGAATGGTCCTCGCCGATACCCCAGGAGCAACAGTGTCCCTAATTTGCTGGGAAGTGGCGGTGCGGTCCCCTACGGCACTGCGTAGGATCCTACGGTCTTGGCGTGCATCCGTGCGTCGCTGCGGTCCGGTCCCAGGTCGACGGGCACGTGCACCTTCCGCCGACCACTGGCGACAACATCGATGTACTGTGGAGACCTCACGCCCCACGTGTTGAGCAATTCGGCGGTACGTCCACCCGGCCTCCCGCATGCCCACTATACGCCCTTGCTCAAAGTCCGTCAACTGCACATACGGTTCACGTCCACGCTGTCGCGGCATGCTACCAGTGTTAAAGACTGCGATGGAGCTCCGTATGCCACGGCAAACTGGCTGACACTGACGGCGGCGGTGCACAAATGTTGCGCAGCTAGCGCCATTCGACGGCCAACACCGCGGTTCCTGGTGTGT
This sequence comes from Schistocerca serialis cubense, assembly GCF_023864345.2. NCBI lineage: Eukaryota > Metazoa > Arthropoda > Insecta > Orthoptera > Acrididae > Schistocerca > Schistocerca serialis. The sequence continues at coordinate 734,251,306 of NC_064643.1, read as the reverse complement.
CCGCTGTGCCGTGCGTGTGATCATTGCTTGTACAGCCCTCTCGCAGTGTTCGGAGCAAGTATGGTGGGTCTGACACACCGGTGTCAATGTGTTCTTTTTTCCATTTCCAGGAGTGTAGTTCCGAGGTACTCGTCCGCCGAAGCGCTATAAAGGCCGGCGCTCGACCGCACATCGGCAGTTCATCGACCGCCAGCAGACGTGGATAGCTGCCGACCCGGCAGCCCGGCTTGGATCTTCTCACTGATCTCTGGATTAGGCTTGGTATACCGGAGAAGTCTCTGGCGGAGACTAGTACGAAATTATTTCAGTTGTTTTCTATATTATTCTTGTGTGTAGTTGTGATTCGAAGACGGATCACCGTTTTGTGTTGGTGTTATACTTGGAGAATTTGTTTTGGTTAATTGAACAGTTCACTAAATATTTTTCGGACTTTGATCGTTAGTTTCTTCTGCTTACGCAGACATATCTGGTGCACTGGGGTCAAGTCAAACCAATTTGCTATTTGTCAAAATCACTTAAGTCAGTGCATTTCCCCAGTTGTGTGCCGTATCAGGGTTAAAATAATATTCCCCTTTCGTCTCAGCTACACTTGTAGACTTTCCTTACCCACCACGCCTCTAGGTAGCATTTAGTCTTACAGTGGGATCTAACATAATCTTTCAGTTTGTCAACCTGTTTTAATAGATATATGGTAAGGTGCTTTATTTTCGCTTAGCTAAGGTAATCTAAGAATATGGTCGGTTAAGAATCAGCTCAAAGCTTTCGAGAAAGACTGACGTAGGTAAAACACAATTGATATATAACCTATTATAGCGAAAGTCAACAGAATACATTAGTTTATGTCAAGTAAAGTTGTACATTTTGGAGATTGTACTGAAAAGATGAGCAATTTCAGATAGTGTGGTTCTTAATTTCGATAGGGTTATTTCAAAAGAAAAAATTAAGACTGCATACCTATAGCAAAAAGTTGTACTACAAAAATTAAAAAAAAATTATGATGAGATATTACAGTCTGATAACAATAATGATATGCTTGCAGTTTTCACATTTGTACGCTTTCCAGCCACGTTTCTCAGTCCCAGCGCACAGTTCATGTGCCCAACACAAACATCCTAATTACATTATCCAATCTGCTCCACATGTATCTTCCCGGTATGAGACAGAACAATAGATGGATTCCTCATCTTCGCTGTCTTCGTCAAGTGTCGAGGCAACGGAAACAGGACTTCCGGATTCTTCAGCGGATGATAACTCACATATCGATGTTCTTTGTCCCCTACTGCTTTTAGCCACTTTTGTGCTCTTCTGGCTGGCCTTTTGGGTGCTTTGATGTTTTCCCCTTTTTGAAGATTGTTCAAAAACTTTCGTCTTGTATTTTAGCTTGTCTTGAGCTGATTGATCTTCCTAAAGCTCATTTTCTGCCAATCTTAGTATCCGGTTTCTCTTCTCAGTTTCCTGCCTTTACGGAATATAAAACTGTTGATTTTGGCATTTCCACACCTTGGGTGCCTTTAAGGGGCCCATATTTTTTTTTCTAATTGCTTCCGTTACCTTATTCAGATTTTCGTCTGCCCAACACTTTCCAGCCAACACCTGAAAATAAACAAACAGCGGAATCTGTTGTACTGAATTCAAGACATCCAGTGATTTATGGCTGCATATCAAATTTTCGTTTATATTGGGAGATGGATATGGGGCCTGAAGACGGCATAATAAAATGCTAAAAGTAGTAGTCTTCAAAATAAAATAAATTTACAAGGCTCTTTGTGAATTTCATTGTCATTGACAAGAGCGCTTAAGTTCGGTGATAGGTCGGGAATCGGTGTTACCACGGCGGTAAGGTCGTTGGCATTAAATATGGTATATCATTAATGAATAAGACTACTTACTAAGCATCTAGGATCCTTACATTGTGTCTACAAGATATTACATTCAAATGTAAGATATTAAGAAAGAATTCAGTAGTGAGGACAGAACGTGACTGATGATCGTGGCGGTTACTAGGGCGGAAGCGCAAGGACATCAGCTAGTTTCCTCATCGGCAACACTGTTCAGGGAGCAAACAGCCGTTCATCGGGCATTAGGTGACCATCTGAAAACAGGGAACCTTACCTACATGGAGCACACTAGTTTTGCTAATTAAATTGTGTTGCTTGGTTCTGGATTTGGTAAATTTGGAGCACATAATAAAACCAGTGTTAAAAGTATTGGAAATAAAATGTACTACTTACACAGTGAACATGTTGAAACAGAAAAACTTGGCAAAGAAACCAAGTAGCCAGTTACTGATTTTTTTCGTATTTAGAGTAGTATAAAACAATGGCTGGTACGATACTAAAAGAAACAAACAAAATACTAGAAGGTACTTGGAGTACTTTTGTAAACTACATTTGGTTCTCAAAATCAATCTGAAGTTGTTAGTTGTGATACTCGAACAGTTTATGCGAAAAGCATAAATAACCAGGTGGTTGCTATATGAGCAGCGTAGAGGAATATGTTGGAATTCACTAGGATGGGCAAGAGTACAAACAAATCGATAAGGAACTAGTTGGAGAAGATTTTGTGAGCAACTGAGCATTGTGCCGCCATGAAACCTTCTAAATGTAATTTTACGAAAGGTGAGATAAACGCTCTCATTGATTCGATGCAGATAAAGAGGCAGTTGTTCTTCCACTTAATAAAGGGAACGCTACTCTTATTTCGAATGAAAATGATCGAAGCAAAATTTTTAATCGCGGCTGTTCTTATTACAGATGGGGCTGCTAAGTACTATGCCACCTACTGCACTCCCCTGGCTTAAGCCCCCGTGAGTTCAACTCGATTTCTGAACTGAAGGAAACACTTCACGGCATTCACTTCAGAACTGCTACGAATTCGTTGAGAAATAGACCGCGCCGCTCGAACTGTCAACACAACTGGCACTGCTAAGTGCATCCGACTAGTTCCACATAGCTGGCGACGGGTTATACGTAATTCTGGTGCCTACTTTGAAGGTCAGTAAAGCTTTGAAACACACATCTATTTTGTACGAGCTGTAAATAAATAGTTGCCACTATTAAAGTTCCAACTCTCGTATTTGATCATAACATATTAAAGTCTCGGTTTTTGGAAGGCGTGTTTGATGTAATTTCATAGGCAGCCTTGATTTCCTTTCCTCTGCCCGTATTACGTAACAATTACATCTGCAGCGGTTTAGCTGTCGTTGTGAACCGCGATTTATTCAAAAAAGTTATGATTTGAGGCATTTTTGGCATGGTTTAAGTGCTTAAAATTTGCGTACATGCACTTTTTACCTCGCACGCTGCGGCGCTATGTCATCTTGTTATGGCTGCGTCTGCTTCTTCACCGATTCGCTCGCCAGGCAGGAAGTACTGTACAAACCGGCGTTGTAAAAATTAGTAACTTTAAAAATTTTTTAAAATACAAGCAGGGCGCCTTAGTAGTTAAATTTTGACGGTGTGTATCTTTCGCTGTATTATTTCTGGGTGAAAATTTTCATGGTACGTTTCGATATGTCTGACTGGACACTCGCTTGCGAGCCACGTGCTTATTCATATTTGGTGCAAACGTTTGTGGATCCTATTCTCCTGACTGCGGCGAGACAATAGTTTGCTGTGTTGTTATATTGGCAGTATTTGATGAAATCCCATACCTGTTGTGTTGCTGAATTTCATTTGGAAGCTTATTTCAAATGCTACCGAACGACTTAATAGTTCCATTTTAAAAAATCGGTTCATTTCGAAATGTAGCCCGCTATATCGATGCGAAAACTGCACCTCAATAAACGGTATTTATTCATTGCGAATACATTTTAGGTGGCCTGTCTTAGCTACCTTACAATGTACAAAAGGCCAGCGTCATTTCATTGAGTGACTTACGGGAAAAGGCTTTGTAAGTATCGCTTCGTTTTGTAGGTAATGTAAATCAAAGGACTGGAAATGGAATAGCTTAATATGATACTAGTAAACGGAAAGAACATTAGTGGTAAGGTCTCAGACTTTGGACAACGATCATCAAAGGTAAGTTTTGCCAGATAATATTAGGAACAGAAAATCGGCTGAAACCGAAAGTGAATACCACCTAAGTCCTGTACTCTCATTGCGACATTTATCGTATCGATAGTTTAGACTCCTATGGCGGTAATGTAATTATTGTCGTAAATAATTCGATATCTAGTGATGTTATTAGGGATTCCGAGCGTGAAGCACGTAAGCTTCATAGGTCGGTCAAACATGGTAATCTGATATTTTTATAGACCGCCCGCGTCAGAAGCTCTGATGGCAAAGCCCTCCTGGGATAGCGTTGAGAATTTCGCGAGTGCGTTTTCTGATCACGCTATTGTAAAGGGGGGAGGGGAGGGCTTCAACTTGCAAGTTGTAGAATAGGAGAGTCACGTTATCAAAACTTGTGCCAGAGACAGGGATTCGTGTGACATTATTCTCAATAGCTTGTTCGAAAATTACTTCCAGTGAACCAACTGGAGAGGGTACCGTCTTAGCACTAGCAGCAAACAGACCTGAAATTTTAATCAGTTAACGCAGAGGAGGGCATCGGTGATCACAAGCGTATGATTGTGTTAGTCAGTACGACTGTTATAAGAACTGTTTAGAAAGGTAGGAAAATAATCTTGATTGACAAGAGTGACAAGATACAGATTTTATAGTGTCTATGTAATCAACAGCAGATTGTCACTGGGAAGGACGAAGAAGCAGAATAAAATTCAAAAAACATCGTTCAATTTTCTAAGACAAGTAAACTCCAAACGAGATTTTAAGATATTGAAGAGACTCACCATCGCGTAATAGCAGAGTTAGAAACTTGCTGCGTGAACGTATAGAGCTTAATCACAATTTTAAAAGAAGTCAAAATCTAGCTGACAAACAGAAGCTGAACCAAGCGAAAATGAGTGTAAGCAGAGCAATGAAAGAAGAGCTCAGTACTTTGAAAGTCAAATTTTGCAGTTTAATCTGAATTTGGGAAGATGACAGAAAGAAAGCGGAAACACTGCATTCGGTATCCTGCTAGCGTTTCATCGCGGATAAACGTAATATGGTCCCTCCTTTCAACTATCGCACGAATGTCGACATGACTGATATCGATGTGAGTAAACGTGGAGTAGAATAGCAGCTACAATCGTTCAATAGTTGAAAGGTATCTGGACTATAAAAGACATTTCAATGATTCTGCGGAGATGGTGGGAAAGATCTTGCTCCCATTTTAACAGCAGTTTGTCGCAGATCGCTGGAGCAACAGGTGTATCTAAAGATTGGAAAAAAATCGCATGTTTTCCCCCTTTTCAAGACGGTCGTAGGACCAATGCACTCAAAATTATACGCCCATATTACAGACAATAATCATTTGTAGGATTGTGGAGCATGTTTCATGTGCTCGTATAATGAAACTGTACTCTACAAAAACTCAGAATGGAAAAACACGAGGATCTTGCGAAATAGCTCGCTCTGTTCCTCCACGAGATCCTATTTTTGACTTCAGAAAGGCAGTTCATACAGTCCCACCCTGTCGTTTACTGAACACGAAAATGTGAAAGCTTCAGCAGCGGTTTAGATGACTAAGATAATTATAGCTTATTGTTGTGTCTCAGTTGTACAGTTTTAATTACATTACATATTTCGATCTATCAGACATTCAGATCTAAGTAGTTGCCCAACTGCTTGGATCTGAGTATGATCCAGAGCGATCGAAACATGTAACCAAATTAAAAAGAGACAGAAGAGGAAATGATAATTATATTAAAGAGATACGAGCTTATCCACTATCGAACAAGACGTATGACTGGATTCGAGACTTCCTTGCAGATAGAATTCAACACGCCGTTCTTAATGAGGCAAAATCTAGAGGTATAAAACTATAAGAGACAGTCGATTGAAAACGATACAGATGGTAAATAAAGTAAGTAAACTGATTACAGTTCGAAAATAATCGTCATAACAGTATATGGTTTTATCCCAGTGTGAGACAAGATGCCATTGCCATTATGGAATAACGTTTATTGCTCACGGAGCTATGATTGTGGGTGGGTCCATGTGTTGCGAAGGTTGTTTGGAATACGGTGCAGAAGTTTCGCTGGGGAGCACATATCTTCCATGCAGCCCCCCACCTCTCCCCATGCGATTTCCCCATTTTTGGAGCAGTTAAGCACATTGTGCCTGTCAATTTTCCTTGGGCGAAAGGTGCAAGTCTGGGTACATTAGTGGTTGCTTACTCAACGACAAACGTCTTTCCATGAAGGTACTGACCGTCAGGCGTCATGGTGGAATAAATGAGTTAACAGTTATGGTGATTACTCTTGAAATAATAAACAATTTACGTTATTTTCTCCATCTGTCTCGCTTTCATTTGACTGTCACTTTAATTTCAGGAGTAGCCCAAGGAACCAGTTAATGTTTACAATACAAGTAAATGATCTTGACTCAATGAGTTTGAAAAGGAGCTATGTAAATTTTGATTTTTAATTACGGTTATCGGAGGTACTTGATCCTTACACTTGCACGTATCATTTAATATAACAAAGGGGTCAATGTCCAATCAGCTGAAGTGCTCGTTAGATGTCTATTGAATTAGAGAAGGGGCTATGTCCAGAAATGAACCGATTTCCCCGTTTCCGAAGTAATTCGCTCATAACATGTTAGGCAGCGCACATGTGCGGTTGTGGGTTTTTTGTGTCCGGTTTGGAGGCGGGAGCGTGTTTTGGAACGCAGCGTGTCTGTTGCAGAGTCCATCAGTGGTCCATAAAAATGTGTAGTGAGAATGATACATCCTACACTGGTGGAAAATATATCACGGGGAAAACGAAAACGTCGACGTCGCGATGTGGCAAACCATTCACTCTACAAAAATAAAATTGACCAAGACAAGAAGCTCATTCACAACCTCTTTGGGGAGACAAATCCCAGATCACAAAACTGGGCCTGCTTGTTCGCAAGTACTTGCTTATGTTATTGCTATAACCACAAATCAATAACCCCTTGTTTACTTTATTACTTATCACTTTATACACTTGCCGTTACGTTACTGCGCCAGAAAACCGGCTTGATTAATACGTTCGTAACGAGAGCAAGACGAATAGTTGAGGCCACAGACATCAGAGGCGAGATGTAACATCTGGAAAGTGTTAGTAGGAGCGATGGGTACTCCATCAGTTATATAAAAGGTGTCCCCGAATCAAACATTCGTTGAAGTGACACACTGGAAAAAGAAATGTTGGGTACGATCTTGTGGTCATACATACCCAGATTGACGGAGGCAATCGACCATATATTGAGCAAACGCGGCGTAATGACTATTTATAAACCTAAAAAGAAGATCAAAGAGCGTCCACATATATGAAGGAAAAGAAAAAAAAAAAGAATCAAGTTTAGCGTTGGGGCTATATCGCATACCATGCATATATGGGACAGTCTGTGTTGGAATGATCGGACGATCGGTCGACACGAGGATCACCGAATAACATCAGCGGCATTCCAGGATGGGGCAGGTGGAGAAATCGGCCTTGGACAAGCACGCGCTGTTTGCGATTGGACGCATAGTGAAATTCGCCGACACGGACGTCCTTGCCGTAGAGAAGAGTTATTATACCCACTTGTTCAGGGAATCTATAGAAATACACAAAACATAAGAATAGCTTCAACAAGAATGAAAAAAGCCTCAAGGTAGACGGATTCTGGAATCCTGCCGTGAGCGAACGACTGTTGCAAACATCAAAAGGAGAATCGGAGCGGTAATGACTACAGAAAAGCCCTTAAGGGGCTCCGGAACGCCCTATACTTGCAATGTTAAAATAACGCTTATAAATTACATCTTTCCTCACAAAGTATTTGAGGTAGGAAGTTGAACTTTTTACAGATTATTTATTGGAATATGGGCTACAATTTAACACAGAGATTTTACAAAATTTTAGTTCAGTTATTAAAGATGATTTTTTTTCATTTGTAATGAAAATTCACAACATTTTTTTGCAATTTTTTATTTATATATTCAAAAATATACAGTTTTTTTTGGAAAAAGGCTGTGTTAAATTATGCAGAAGGTACTGTGTAACATTTACTGGAAGTTTGAAACAAATATGTTTGGAAGATCCTTAGAAAACATGTAATTAGTATGAGAAAATAAAAGTTTTGGGAATCGAGCGACAAAGATTGGATTAACTTTTTAGAGCATTCCAGGTCCATAGGATGGATTATCTTCATCCTCTGCAAACTCCTCCTCCAGCTTCCTCTTGTTCCTCCTCCTGTTTACTCTTGCTTATATTTCTAGACTCTTTACAGCCCTGTCTGCAGCCCGAAGGCGTTCCTTGTCTAAAGCAAGCATCGCTCGTTGTTGTGTTCGTAGATTTTGCTACCATTTTCTTCAGTTGCAGTTACTGCAACACTGTTCCAAAAGGTGGTCATGTATGAACATTTATCACATTTCAGTTGTATTTCACTAGCAAGTCCTACGTGCTTTATTATGGAGAGTTCCAGACCAACTTCACTACAATGAATACATCTTACACAGTTTGAAAAAATTCCTTTGAGAACCGACATATCAAATATATCATTCACATCCAATTCGCCCATAAAACATTCATAGTTTTCACTCATTGAACCAAGCTTCTTCTGTGAAGTATTTTCTTTCCCACTTTGACTGCTATGGGCAGGTGTACTTGAGAGGTTAGGTTCACTCACTTGGTTATCGTCTTTATTGTTTACAGTAATAACACATACCTTTGGCTTTCCAACATTTCTCCTTTTCTTAAAAGCCTTCAGAGGATTTTTAATAACTTTACTTTCACTCATTATTATACTTCAACAAAACAGAGACTCAAGAAACAGAATTAATTACGAATATTTTCGAGATAACGACAGAGTAAATAAACATGAAACAATCGACAATCACACCAGCGATGTATATTGAACCATCACAGGTTAGCCACAACACATACTTTATCTCACATCACTAAAATGTACCTGATGAACACGGACGTTAATAATAACACCATTTGACAGCAGTTTAACAGCGCCACAGTGGGTCACGCCCATGTAGAACACATTTCAAAAAAAATTTAAAAATAGTTGTAGTCTTCGGAATTGAATAAATTATATATCTATTAAAAGGTAATAGTCTGCAGATTCAGAAAACGCAAAAAAGTAAAAATTGAACTTTTCATGATTTTCAGCCTTTCCGGAGCCCCTTGACAGCTGGCTCGCCATGGTCATACTTCCTGCGGCCGAGGGTTCGACTTCAGTCCTCTATCAGCAATGGAGGGTGAAAACGTCGCCGGAAAGCAGGAGATATTAGGCAACAAGCAGTTTGTGGTTACAATGAGAAAAGGAACATAAAATTGCGGAATCCTGCAACATGTGATTCGTTCTAACCGTTTTCTACTCGTGAACTGAGTATTGATTATCGTAGAGCATATAAATTCGAAGAGTTGAGCAATTAAACAAAGAAGTAGATGATGTGGCAGGGTATTTCTTTGATTACAGGAAACATTTCCCACTTCAACACATTCCTGCCAAGACATTTTCTAGTACAGGCCACCACGTGTCTACGAATTTTGTATTCATAATCTTAAATCACGCGAAGTATACTTTTACTTCCATCATAAGGTTATTGCTAAGAAAGGGCCAAACGAAGTATGTAGTTGTTGTTTGTTTCAATCCATCTCGAAAACCTATCATCATATAAGATGCAGTGGTATCTGTTTACCGATAACAGGAGTTATATCATTCTTCGTTCTTAGATTTTAGCTGTCAGTGATGGGGATTCTGTTGTAAGACAACATGAAATATTCTTGGCCCACCAGGTTAGCCGTGGGCGCTAATGCGCTGCTTCCTGGGTTCGAATAGGCGCGTTCGGCCCGGGATCGAATCTGCCCGGCTGATTACCGACGAGGGCCAGTGTGCCGGGCAGCCTGGATGTAGTTTTTAGGCGGTTTTCCACATTCCATGCCAGGCTGGTCCCCATGTCCCGCCTCAGTTACACGAGTCGCAGACATTTGAAAACGTTTGTACTACTTCATGGCTTACACTAGACGCAAACAGCTGGGGTACACTAACAAAGTCCCAGGGGGTACTGGGTGTCGACACGAAGTAATCCCACCACCCTCCAACACCAACATCGCCAAATCAAATGGCTCTGAGCACTATGGGGCTTAACTTCTGAGGTCATCAGTCGCCTAGAACTTAGAACTAATTAAACGTAACTAACCTAAGGGCATCACATACATTCATGCCCGAGGCAGGATTCGAACCTATGGCCGTAGTGGTCGCTCGGTTCCAGACAGTAGCGCCTTGAACCGCACGTCCACTAGGCCGGCATCGCCAAATCCATGGTAACAAGGCCGACCCAGCGTTGAAGCGGGACATAGCCCCAAAGAAAATGGTGATGATGATGACGACGACGACAGCGTGGAACATTCCTGTTTCGGCCCGTATAGTTTACTGATGTTCCGAAAGGTGGCAGCGCCATATGTATTCTTCAAAATGGTAAATGTAACGGACACTCGTTCCAGGCTGAAAGCTGCGATTGGGTTATTGTTTTCCAGTGTGTTGTTCTTCATTCGACATGTGCGGTAGAGCCTTTGGTGTTGGAAAGAGGAAAATAAAATGAGAGGACAGAATATATACTCCAGAAGGGCATGGAAGTTTGATACATTCATCGTTTCAGAAGCAGAACTTAACGTCGTAATCGGGAAACAGAAGGTACTCTAGAGTTGAAGACCTGGTGGCCTAACCACTACGAAAGGGAATGCTGCCTCAGTGTGCCCTAACGCTAGATTTTCTGTAACGATTCTCTCATATCGGCGCCAGGGCATTCATTTTTGGAATCACTGCTTTCCAGTTCCCACTGATCAAGGAAGAATGTAAATCAGAGCTAGGGGATAAACAAGCATACTGTGGATCTGTAACTATAAAAAAGATGGTGGACGATGCAAAAAAAAGATCTGCAATACATACCTGACGAAAAGAAACCATTTTCTAACATTAGCATGTATGCCAGTGGCCAGCGAAAGATGGACAAGAGAAAGATGGTTGAAACATACGCACCACTGTCTGTTTTCCTGTATTGGATTATGATTTATTCAGTCGCCTCTCGTGACTATACATTCTGGGTGTTCACAAATTTTTAAAATCAGATCAATTTGACAGTTTTAAATTAATAGCACTTGCTGGATAATAGTTATTCTTAGCAACAAGGTTAACGGTTACAGCCAGTGCCAATAATAACAACAACAACAACATTAATAATAATAATAATAATAAACTGGCCTGAGTGACCGTGCGGTTCTAGGCGCTACAGTCTAGAACAGCGTGATCGCTACGGTCGCAGGTTCGAATCCTGCCTCGGGCATGGATGTGTGTGATGTCCTTTGGCTACTTAGGTTCAAGTAGTTCTTAGTTCTAGGGGACTGATGACCACAGCAGTTAAGTCCCATAGTGGTCAGAGGCAATAATAGTAAGATGCGTAACTTATGTGACAAAAGAAAGAATGCTTTGTGGAATTTTGTAGATAATTAACAACAGCTTAGGGCAATCGCGATATAATGTCTAAGCTATTGCAACTCTCCATTTCGCATTTTGTGTAAGTAGGAGTTTTCGTGCTTGTCAATTTTTTCGGAAAAATGTACAAGATCCGTAACAGATGTATTAGTTCACGAATTTACTTCCGGGCTGAAAGTTAGATATTGTGACGGTGCACCCACACACCTAGTACTCACTGTATACTTTACCGTTAAATCTTCACTTGTAGTCATGCTTATTTGATTTCGTCATTTTCTCTCAGTCCCAGGATCTGTTGTCGGAGGCCCTAGTTACTTTGCGGCTAACTTTTGCTGTCAATTTACATTTTTTTCTCCCGGAATAAGATTTTCACGCTGCAGTGGTGCGTGCGCTGTTATGGAACTTCCTGGCAGATTAAAGCTGTTTTCCGGACCGAGAATCGAACTCGGGACCGTTGCCTTTCGCGGGAAAGTACTCTAGAGACTGAGTTATCCAAGTACGACACACGAACCGTCCTCACAGATTTACTTTTCTGTTACTATTTAAAACAGATTCAACATTGTCCTTGTTTACATTGCACACGAAAGCTGATTCTCGCGCAGTCAACAAAATGGCTCTGAGCACTATGGGACTCAACTGCTGAGGTCATTAGTCCCCTAGAACTTAGAACTAGTTAAACCTAACTAACCTAAGGACATCACAAACATCCATGCCCGAGGCAGGATTCGAACCTGCGACCGTAGCGGTCTCGCGGTTCCAGACTGCAGCGCCTTTAACCGCACGGCCACTTCGGCCGGCGCGCAGTCAACAGGCAACCCCAAACACCAAGTGCTGTTTGTGGAAATGATTAAACTTAAATAATAATGTCTGCAAACATCGCCGCTTTACTTGAATACAAATGAAACGCAATTCGTAAGGGCCCAAAAGCACACCCATATTTAGGTGGATATCAGAGAAATCAGTAATACAGTTTTCGTGAATTTTCGTACGTACACTGCCGGATTACAGCGCAGATAATAATGACTCATCATAAAGTCAACATATTTCAGAAGTATGACTAAATGCTACAATGTCACAATCGACGGTGATGTGCTTTGGGCCCGTACGATTCTCAGTGACTGAAATAGATTACTGTATGATAGATTTCGGAACTCAATATACTGTTTCAGAACCCACAAAATAGATTTACTGTCTGTACAACTTTAACATGTACTGAAGTCAGGCCTAATTTTACTACAGTATACAGGGTATTACAAAAAGGTACGGCCAAACTTTGAGGAAACATTCCTCACACACAAAGAAAGAAAATATGTTACGTGGACACGTGTCCGGAAACGCTTACTTTCCATTTTAGAGCTCATTTAATTACTTCTCTTCAAATCACAATCATGGAATGGAAACACACAGTAACAGAACGTACCAGCGTGACTTCAAACACTTTCTTACAGGAAATGTTCAAAATGTCCTCCGTTAGCGAGGATACATGCATCCACCCTCCGTCGCATGGAATCCCTGATGCGCTGATGCAGCCCTGGAGAATGGCGTATTGTATCACAGCCGTCCACAATGCGAGCACGAAGAGCCTCTACATTTGGTACCGGGGTTGCGTAGACAAGAGGCTTCAAATGCCCCCATAAATAAAAGGCAAGAGGGTTGAGGTCAGGAGTGCGTGGAGGCCATGGAATTGGTCCGCCTCTACCAATCCATCGGTCGCCGAATCTGTTGTTGAGAAGCGTACGAACACTTCGACTGAAATGTGCAGGAGCTCCATCGTGCATGAACCACATGTTGTGTCGTACTTGTAAAGGCACATGTTCTAGCAGCAAAGGTAGAGTATACCGTATGAAGTCATGATAACGTGCGCCATTGAGCGTAGGTGGAAGAACATGGGGCCCAATCAAGACGTCACCGACAATGCCTGCCCAAACGTTCACAGAGAATCTGTGTTGATGACGTGATTGCGCAATTGCGTGCGGATTTACAATTTGATCAAGTTGGAATGAAGCCTCATCCGCAAAGGGAACATCTGCACTGAAATGAGTATTGACACATTGTTGGATGAACCATTCGCAGAAGTGTACCCGTGGAGGCCAATCAGCTGCTGATAGTGCCTGCACACGCTGTACATGGTACGGGAACAACTGGTTCTCCCGTAGCACTCTACAAATAGTGACGTGGTCAACGTTACCTTGTACAGCAGCAACTTCTCTGACGCTGACATAAGCGTTATCGTCAACTGCACGAAGAATTGCCTTGTCCATTGCAGGTGTCCTCGTCGTTCTAGGTCTTCCCCAATCGCGAGTCATAGGCTGGAATGTTCCGTACCCCCTAAGACGTCGATCAATTGCTTCCAACGTCTTCCTATCGGGACACCTTCGTTCAGGAAATCTGTCTCGATACAAACGTACCGCGCCACGGCTATTGCCCCATGCTAATCCATACATCAAATGGACATCTGCCAACACCGCATTTGTAAACACTGCACTGACTGCAAAACCACGTTCGTGATGAACACTAACCTGTTGATGCTACGTACTGATGTGTTTGATGCTAGTACTGTAGAGCAATGAGTCGCATGTCAACACAAGCACCGAAGTCAACATTACCTTCCTTCAATTGGGCCAACTGGCGGTGAATCGAGGAAGTACAGTACATACTGACGAAACTAAAATGAGCTCTTACATGGAAATTAAGCGTTTCGGGACACATCTCAACATAACATCTTTTGTTCATTTGTGTTCGAGGAATGTTTCCTGAAAGGCTGGCCGTACCTTTTTGTAACACCCTGTATAGTGAGTAAATTAGCATACCTGAGGAATGTGCTATCATCAAGCAGGATTTATTCCTATAAAATGGGGACAGAAGTCTGCTTCAGTATGCTACCACCTGGTGGCACTGAAGTAAACTTCTAGTTGAGTGCCAAGGACTAGCTGCGCACATCGTGGACCGTTCACGTTGATTATCACATCGATATGTATTTGGTATGTAAGGAAATTACCTCATGCGAGCTGCGCACGTGCGATGGACCCCTAAAAACGTGCACAACTGAAGGTGTGCTCGCGATCCTGATGCCAAGTTTCACATAGCCTAGAGGAGCAGTGGAACGGTAGATTTAAGTGCCCCATCTTTCGGATTGCAGCATGTATGTTACGTTTAACAGCTTTCAAAGAAAATGATAATTCCTCAAGGTGTCGAAAGTTAGGATGTCAACGTCCTTGTGCTCTTACACAGCAGCCGCCAGTGATTGTATTCTGGGCACATTGAGAATAACAATAAACCTATTGCTCATAACACACTCTTTTATTGCGGTAACAAATATAAACTAGCGTAACACAACCCTTCTGCTGTAGACAGAACGCTAGTTGCCCCCTCATCACCAGGCTCGATAAAGGGAGATTTCCACTAGATTCGTACTGTATTACCACACTTGACGTCCGCCCCCGGTAGCTGAGTGGTCAGCGCGACAGAATGTCAATCCTAAGGGCCCGAGTTCGATTCCCGGCTGGGTCGGAGATTTTCTCCGCTCAGGGACTGGGTGTTGCGTTGTTCTAATCATCATCATTTCATCCCCATCGACGCCCAAGTCGCCGAATTGGCGTCAAATCGAAAGACTTGCACCCGGCGAGCGGTCTACCCGACGGGAGGCCCTAGTCACACGACATCACATCACTACACTCGATAGGTAAAGTATATTGTAAAGCTGTGTACTATATCAACATGGGACAAACTGCTTCATAGCAACTCTGTGACAACATGCTTAAACCCATTTTGTGATAAAACAGTTGTTTGTGTCTCCTGAAAAATTTACTTTGTGGCATATCACCCCTATTCCAAATCATCGATTCAGTATAAATAAATAATCTAGTGGATAAAGTCGGAAGCTCAATGAGGAAGTTCGTAGATAATGTGATTTTCTATCACAAGATAGCAACGTCAGAAGGCTGTAGCGACCTTCAGGGAGACCTACAGAGAATTGATGAATAATGCAGGGACTTGCAGATGACCCTGTAATACATTGCATAGGACAAGGAATCCACTACTGTACATTTATGTTGTTGGTTGCAAATTGCTGCAAACGGTAATTACCATAAAGCATCTAGGAGCAACCATCCGGAGCGACCTCAAGTGGAATGACAACATGAAACAAACAAAAAGTAAAGCAAATGCTTAGCGTGCGATCGCTGGCGGCTTTCGGAGAGGTGGCCCGCGTTTTTTTTTGTCATGGTGCTGAAGTCTGATTCATTTATTCTACTTTCAGCTTAAGTTTGGGCACACAGAAAGGTCCTTTAACTCGCTGCTTTTGTTGTGTGTTTGAAAACACGTGTGTAGAAGTGCTAGAGTTTTTTATGTCCTTAAATTATGGAGAATTACGTAGGGATATCATTTACGGAGGCTCAGATACTATCGCCTTCGGTTCTTCATATTTGTGGTTGCGTACGGGTTCTACCGTGCCTACTGTGGTGAGTTGTGGTGTACTGACGCGTATCATGTCCAAATTCCGAAATAAGGTTCGTGCCTTTGCTTTGAACTTGTCTGGGAGGTAAGATTCGCTTAAGGCTCGGTGAATATCATGATTCCGGATCCACCATTGGGCTCCAGTGATCCATCGTAGGCACCTGCTTTGTACAACCTGTAACTTCCTATAGTTAGTGGCACACGTAGTACCCCAAGAGGTCGATCCATACAATATAGATGATTCGACCGTGGCGTGGTACAACTGGAGTTTCGTGCGTTGGCTGAGGTACGAGCTCTTCAGAAATGGGAGGAGAACTCCCAGCATTTTGAGGCCAGACGTCTTTTTCTCCATAATGTGATGACTATACAGCAGTTTGGCGTAAAGATGCACTCCAAGGTATTTTACAGTTGTTGCCCAGGGGAGTGGCTGGTCTGATATCCGTAGGCATTCATTGACGATGGGTCTCCGACATGTGAAGACAATAACTTTGGTTTTCTCTGCATTGACCGTTATTTTGTTCCAGTGTGTCCAGTGGTCCACTAAATCAAGTTGGCGCTGCATCCGTGTGACGAGGTGGTCCATTCTGGTGCCTGCAGTCACGAGCGCTTGTAACAACAACAACAACACTATACTATAGTAATTATAATAAGTTTTTCTTCTGAATTTCGATAAATTAATATAATCGATGTTCTGATTCCATTTCTTTTCTTTTCATGTCAATATGTGGAAGAAACTGTAAACAATTTTCGATGAAAATTTTAATATTTATATAAAATCTCAAGCAATGTTGTAACAAAATTGAAGTGTAACTAATGTTGAGATGTGAAAGTTGTATTTGTGTGCCTGGTCCATGCGTAGGCAATGTATTAAGATATGTGAAATGTAAAACCTTTGGTGAATACCCTATCTGTAGGGGAGCGGTAAAGGGTGGATGGCAGGCGAGCGCGGGAAAATGCACACGGGCGCGGCACGGCATAACGGGCTCAGTAAAACTAGTCGGAGTTGGCATCGGTCTGAGGAACATGTACCGGATCGAGGAGGCTATCATGAAAAAAGTGGTTCCATTGAGCCTCGGATGTGCCGTGTCCGACGACTATACAGCATGGCTATATTCTAATGGCACTGGATTGAAAAGGATAACGACGCCAAGAAGAAGCAAAGTGCCGCTACAGCAAAAGCCATAGCTGTGATTGTATGTGTGCTGTGCGTCTCGCCATCTCGCCGCCCGCCAACCGCCGCATCGACCCGCACAGGTTGAATCTTTAGAATTGTATTCGTGTGGACCAGTGTTAATTTTGTTCCTGACAGTTCAATAATAACTTAAAATTTACCAGAATTGTTCTATCAATGAATTATCCTAATCACTCACCTAGACAGGGTCCTTTCCACATGTTGTGTAATCCGAGTGTCCCGAAATGAAGATTTAAAGTTCATGTTAATAAGAGTTAACTGCAGACCTATTTATGCTAGAATGAATTTCAAGGAGCTTTATGGTTAATGAAAATACACTCCTGGAAATGGAAAAAAGAACACATTGACACCGGTGTATCAGACCCACCATACTTGCTCCGGACACTGCGAGAGGGCTGTACAAGCAATGATCACACGCACGGCACAGCGGACACACCAGGAACCACGGTGTTGGCCGTCGAATGGCGATAGCTGCGCAGCATTTGTGCACCGCCGCCGTCAGTGTCAGCCAGTTTGCCGTGGCATACGGAGCACCATCGCAGTCTGTAACACTGGTAGCATGCCGCGACAGCGTGGACGTGGACCGTATGTGCAGTTGACGGACTTTGAGCGAGGGCGTATAGTGGGCATGCGGGAGGCCGGGTGGACGTATCGCCAAATTGCTCAACACGTGGGGCGTGAGGTCTCCACAGTACATCGATGTTGTCGCCAGTGGTCGGCGGAAGCTGCACGTGCCCGTCGACCTGGGACCGGACCGCAGCGACGCACGGATGCACGCCAAGACCGTAGGAACCTACGCAGTGCCTTAGGGGACCGCACCGCCACTTCCCAGCAAATTAGGGACACTGTTGCTCCTGGGGTATCGGCGAGGACCATACGCAACCGTCTCCATGAAGCTGGGCTACGGTCCCGCACACCGTTAGGCCGTCTTCCGCTCACGCCCCAACATCGTGCAGCCCGCCTCCAGTGGTGTCGCGACAGGCGTGAATGGAGGGACGAATGGAGACGTGTCGTCTTCAGCGATGAGAGTCGCTTCTGCCTTGGTGCCAATGATGGTCGTATGCGTGTTTGGAGCCGTGCAGGTGAGCGCCACAACCAGGACTGCATACGACCGAGGCACTCAGGGCCAACTCCCGGCATCATGATTTGGGGAGCGATCTCCTACACTGGCCGTACACCACTGGTGATCGTCGAGGGGACACTGAATAGTGCACGGTACATCCAAACCGTCATCGAACCCATCGTTCTACCATTCCTAGACCGGCAAGGGAACTTGCTGTTCCAACAGGACAATGCACGTCCGCATGTATCCCGTGCCACCCAACGTGCTCTAGAAGGTGTAAGTCAACTACCCTGGCCAGCAAGATCTCCGGATCTGTCCCCCATTGAGCATGTTTGGGACTGGATGAAGCGTCGTCTCACGCGGTCTGCACGTCCAGCACGAACGCTGATCCAACTGAGGCGCCAGGTGGAAATGGCATGGCAAGCCGTTCCACAGGACTACATCCAGCATCTCTACGATCTTCTCCATGGGAGAATTGCAGCCTGCATTGCTGCGAAAGGTGGATATACACTGTACTAGTGCCGACATTGTGAATGCTCTGTTGCCTATGTCTATGTGCCTGTGGTTCTGTCAGTGTGATCATGTGATGTATCTCACCCCAGGAATGTGTCAATAAGGTTTCCCCTTCCTGGGACAATGAATTCATGGTGTTCTTATTTCAATTTCCAGGAGTGTATAAGTAAAGAGCAAGGGTCTGACAGAGTACTAAGATAATTTTGAAATTGGCTTAGTAAGGAAGCTTAATTAATTTGAGACAAAATTAATGGTAGTTAAATGAGGAAGTAATTGGACAATAAGAATAATGATTCATATTTTGTAAATTTTGAGTAATTTATTTTTCCAATAGTTAATGGTTTCAACACCGTGATCATAACAGTTTCAGGGTCCTTTTCCCCCCTCTTTCACTCTTTTCTTTTCTATTCATTTAAATTCTCAAGTGACTGAACTGATTTGACCAGCAAAGTTAAAGTCAATATAAAACCTAAATTTATCAGTGTTTTACCCTTCTTATAATTGACATTGTATGTGTGTTTCAAAAGTGCTATTTCTAGGGTAACCTATGCCTGATTTCGGTCGGATCAATAGACAAAACGCAGTTTGTAGTAATCATTATAGTGTAATGTTGTGTATGTATAGCTTGTCCAAATTAGTGCAGAAAGGGAAAATATTAGTTCAGTAGATTTTTCTGGTTCTAAAATTTACCATAAAATGCAGTATTACTACGCGGTTATGCTTGTATGTACATCCACTTGTACAAGGAAAAAACTCACTTAATGCCTAATTAGGCTGGCGACCGCATTATTAACAATTGATCGCATCAGCTGTGTATGTTTCTTGTCCGTCCTAACGTGTAGTTGCACTTTAGACTTGCTTGACGTATCATTGTTGTTACTGAGTGGGTGTAAGTCTGATTTTGCCTCCATTCAGGTACACGCGGTCAACATATTTACTAAAATCCTCTCTTATTAGGTGAAGCCCGTCAACTTACCATAGTACAGGCTTTAAAGAGTTAACGTACGCCCGAGTGTGGACGTTACAAGTGGCTTCCCGGTGACAGGACATCTAGTTGTTATCGGTCACAAATTAATGTGAATACCGAACAGTGAATATTCAGTGGCTCGAATTGCAATAGTATTCAGTAAAACAAATAGCAGTGAACGTCAAGTACGTTAGTGTGGTGTAGCGTACATTCAGTATGGACAGGAAAGTAGACGGGGTAGATGTGCCGAGCGTAATGGAAGAGGTGCATGGCAGTAGCAGGAGTTTGCGCAGCCAGATAACAGATGGAGTTAGCGAAAGACAGTTGGCTTACATACAATACCACGAACATGTCAATGAACAGATTGAAAGGTTAAGATCGCCTCGAACACAGCAAGGAATAAAACAGGAAGTAGAGGGTGACTTTGTATATGATAGTGGGTATGAGAATGAATCCACTGACACTTGTAACGTCCACCCTCGGGCGGATGTTAACTCTCTAAAGCCTGTACTATGATAAGTTGACGGGCTTCACCTTATAGGAAAGGATTTTAATAAACATGTTGACCGCTTGTACCTAAATGGAAGCAAAACCGGACTTATACCCAGTCAGCAACAACAATGATACGTCAAGGAAGTATAAGTGTAACTACACATTACGACGGATAATAAACAGACACTGCAGATACTGCCAATGGTTAATAATATGGTCGCCAGCCTAATTAGCCATTGAGTGAGCTTTTCCCTTGTACAAGTGGATGTACTTACAAGCATAACCACATGTAGTAATACTGTATTATATGGTGAATTTTAGAACCAGAAAAATCTACTGAACTAAGATTTTCCCTTTATGTACTAATTTGAACAAGCTATAAACACACAACATTACACTACAATGATTACTACGAACTGCGTTTTGCCTATTGATCCGACTGAAATCGGACATAGGTCACCCTAGAAATAGCACTTTTGACACACACACATAGAATGTCAATTTTAATAATGGTAAAACACTGATAAATTTAGGTTTTATTTCGTCTTTAACTTTGCTGGTCAAATCAGTGCAATCACTTCAGAATTTAAATGAATAGAAAAGAAAAGAGTGAAAGAGAATGGGGAGGGGGACCCTGAAACTGTTATGATCACAATGTTGAAACCATTAACTATTGGAAACATTAATTACTCAAGATTTAAAAAATATTAATTATTACTCTTATTGTACAATTACTTCCTCATTTAACTACCATTATTTTTGTCTCAAATAGATTAAACTTCCTTACTAAGTCAATTCCAAAATTATCTTAGTACTCTGTCAGACCTTTGCTCTTTACTTATATTTTCATTAACCATAAAGCTCCTTGAAATTCATTCTAGCATAAATAGGTCTGCAGTTAATTCCTATTAACATGAACTTTAAATCTTCATTTCGGGACACTCGGATTGCACAACATGTGGAAAGGACCCTGTCTAGGTGAGTGATTAGGATAATTCATTGATAGAACAATTCTGGTAAAAGTTAAGTTATTATTGAACTGTCAGAAACAAAATTAACACTGGTCCACACGAATACAATTCTAAAGATTCAACCTGTGCGAGTCGATGCGGCGGTTGGCGGGCGGCGAGATGGCGAGACGCACAGCACACATACAATCCACTTTGGTTTTTGGCATTTACCCTTTCCTTTTCAGTCCTTTTCTCCATACATTCTTACATTTATAGCGCATTTGGTTATCTGAAACTCACAAAACTACATTAGCATACTAATATTTGTATACATATATTTACAGAGATTAGTTACATTTTGAATAAAATAGTTTCAGCATAGGGTACAGCACATTTACTGCAAGTCGCTTTTTGATTATCCTTATGTCCTTCATTTCTAGGAACATACAGTTTCAGATCCACAACATTTCTTACACCTAAAGGTCTTTTGGATTTTGGGTAGATCAGGTAGTAGGCATTGTCGTGTGGAATGTTCTGTATTATATATGGTCCATTATAAATATATTTAAATTTGGAAATTTCATGGTTCTGCTCACTAGACTTTTTGTGGGTTTTTAAAAGAACATAATCCCCAATTTTAAATTTTGAAACTTTCAGATTTTGATCGTGTCTTTTTGATCTAGATTCAGCTTTTTGCTTTGCCCTTTTTCTGACTAATTCTTTCTTTTGACTCAACCCCAAACTTGTACAAGGTGGAAACTCTAGTTTTTCTTCAATTAAACTTTTACTCCTGCCGCCTAACAAAATTTCTTCCGGTGGGAATCCAGTAGATTCATGATGTAAAGTGTTCATGACGTTCTCAAAATCCGATATAAACCTGCCCCAGGCTCTATGGTTGTGACTGCAGTATGTTCTACACAATCTCCCGATTTCTCACATGTACCTTTCAACCGGGTTGCTAGCAGGATGATATGCTGAGATATATTTAACCTCCACACCATTTCTCTCCATTCCTTCTTTCCAAATTTTGGATATGAACTGGGGTCCATTGTCAGATAGTACTGCCATGGGTTTCCCGATGGTTCTGAAGTATTTGACCATCCTACTAAATAAAGCTTTCGCTGTTGCTCTTTTCAAGGGGTATAATTTCACAAACTTTGAGAATACTTCCAAAATTACTAAAATATATGCACAATTTCCTGAAGTCTTTGGGAGGGGACCATATAAATCTACCGATAATAATTCTAGGGTGTCTTCAGGTAATGTGCTTTGCATTGGACCTCTATTAGTTCTGTTCGGTACTTTGGCCCTTTGACAGACATCGCACGGCTTAATTCGTTCCTTTACCTTCTTACTGACACTACCAACAATCACTACTACATTATTCAATTTATCCAAACACTTCTTTGGCCCACTATGCCCCAATGCTAAACGAAAATAGTCTATGACCTCGGTATCAAACTGGTGTGGCCAACATACTCTCCATTCCTCAGTGACTAAATCTTTCCTCCTATATAAAATGCCTTTAAAGATTTTGTAATACTTCTTAATTTGAGGGTACTGCACACTGTCAAAATTAACCTTTACAGATTTCCATGTCGAATCCTCATTCTGATGGTATCTCATATTTTTACATATTTGTTCAATTTTCCTTTTTCCTGAAACCTCTTTCATATACCTTATCTGAAAAGTACCCTCTTCACTATTTTCATTGGGCACTTCACTCATACCATTAGGCAATCGAGATAACGCGTCTGCCACATAATTCTCAGTACCCTTAACATAGCAAATCTCGTAATCAAATTGTTGCAGGTACAAAGCCCAACGAGTTAGCCTGCCGTTAAGTAAACGACAATCTTTAAGAATAGTTAAAGCTTTGTGGTCAGTATGTATGATAAGCTTATGGCCCCACAAATAATTTCTGAATTTCTTTAAACCCCATATTATGGCTAAAGCTTCCTTTTCCGATATAGTGTAGTTTCTCTCGTATTTTTTTAGAGTTCTACTTGCAAACGCGATAGTCCTGAGTTCGATTTCTTTGTCATTACAGATTTCTTGGAAAACTTCTATACCAATTCCATAAGCACTGCTGTCAGTACTTATATGGAAAGGTTCTGACAGTATGGGGTGATGCAAAATATTGTCATTCAAAAGTTCGTTTTTTAATTTTTCGAAATCCCTCATACACCCTTCAGTCCACACAAAAGCACTATTATTCTTAAGTAGATTATTCAAATGAGGACTATTAAAAACTTGCCCCTTGACGAATTTTCTATAGAACCCACATAAACCCAAAAAGGCTTTCAACTGTTTTCTATTTCTAGGAGCTGGACACTCTGCTATTGCACTTAACTTTTCCGGGTCCTTGCCAATACCACTCGTAGTAATAATGTGCCCCAGAAACTTTATCTCCGACTTCACAAATTCACATCTCTTCCATTTAAGCGTCATTCCACCTGCTTGTAAAGCAACGAAAACTTTATGCAATAATTCACAATGCTCTTGCCATTCCTCTGTAGCAATCAGTAAATCATCTACATAAATGGTTAGCCGGGAACTCAGTTCTCTCCCTAATACGAAGTCCAGTGCCCTAATAAATACTGCCACAGAAGTGCTAAGCCCAAATGGCACTACTTTATACTGATAGCATTTCCCGGCAAATAGAAAAGCGGTATATTTACGGGATTCTTTACTTAATGGGATTTGCCAGTATCCGGCGGTCATATCCAGACTGGTTAAATACTTCACGTTATAAAATTTTTGGAGCATTTCGTCCAGATTTTCAGGTCTGTCTATTTCCTTCTTTACAATTTTGTTCAAAGTCCTGGCGTCGATAACTACCCTCACTCCCCCATCCCTTTTGTTCACGATGATAAGGGGACTCTTATATTCGCTGCTACTCCGTTCGATTACACCCCATTCTATCATTTTATCTATTTCCACTTGAACAGCCTGCCTCTTTGATATGGGTATCGAAAACGGTCTTACAAAGAAAGGTTTATGCTCTATTGTCTCAATCTGGTATTCAAAGTTCTTAACTAGGCCAGGTTTGTCCGAAAATACGGTGCTGTTACTATCTAAAACATCAAGCAATTCTGTTTTCTGTTCGGGAGATATTCCCTTCAAATTTTCCACCATTCCTTTAAAATTATGCCCCTGCTTGTCACTCTCGTCTATTAACCTCTGGACATGGTACACCTCATACTTGTTTGTCAAACCATCATTCCCTTGGTCGATCTCCGACAATAAAGAATCAATTTCTGAATCGAACACCTTCCCATTCTCCTCAAGTTTTAATTCCAAATTCCTAGATGCATTATTAATTTTGATCACTTCCTGGCTACAATCAATAATAACCTTTTCATTATCCAACCAATCTATTCCCAGAATCATTTCATTACTCAAGTCTGGCACAACAAAAAAATCGTGTTCAAAGTTTTGTCCTTTTATACTAAATTCAACCAAAATCTGGTTCTTTACCGGCTTGCTAGTCTTGCCCGTAGCACCAACAATTTTTACACCCATCACTGACATAATTACTAGTCCAGGCTTATCACAAGTGTGTTCGAAAAACGACTGGGAGATTGCACTTATCTGAGGTCCAGTATCAAGAAGTACTTGCAATTTCACATTATAAATTTCAACTGGTATTACAGTTTGTTTCACCGTCGAATGTTTTTCATTGTTGTGATCCTCCCTAAGCAAATCCGGGTCGACGATAACATCGTCCCAAGATATGCTTTTAACATTCACCCCGCATATATCTGGCGGTTTCTTTGGTTCCGGGAGTTCAAAATCATTAATTACTTGAACTCTTTGTAAAATAGACCCTGAGTCGTCAGGTGGCTCTTTCTTTCTTTGTTCAGTCTCAACGTCTGGGTTTTGTTTTGAAACTTCGTCATCATTAGTTAAAATATCACAATTAGCTGTATCCCCCTTATTTTCGCTATTACCGAAATATTCATCATCTGAACTATCGTCAGAATCCGACCATTCTGGATCGCTTTCAGGTTCTAACATAAAAGCTTTTCTGAGACAGGCACTAAGTTCTCCCTCTGCATTTTGGTCAGGCTTTAATTTTAATTCAATATCCTCTTTCGGCAAAACGGCCTCATCATCAGCTTTACTCACATCTACTGTTAATTCATATTTCGTGTAATCCTCGTGGACTTCAATTACTTTTAGGTAATCACCTGCCTCTTCCTCACAGTGCCTCTCAGTAGCAGCTTTTACTGTTGGCGGATCATTAACAGAAGTTACTTCCTCGTCAATGCTAAGGATTTCGTCCTCCAATTCCTCCCTATTTTTCACCTTCTTCCTATTGGCAGCACGCGTACCTTGCGCGGCGCTATTTACTCTCTCCTCTTCAAACTCGGGCCACGTCACCTTATCGACGTCCCTACTACCTCCTTTTTCACTAATCAACTTCCGTGCATCATACTCCTTCTCAAAATCCTCCCACTCACATTGCTTTAGGCCCTTGTACAGATCGTCGATCTGCACACACCAATCAGTCACTTCTGCTAGATCATCCTCGCCATTTACTTTTTTGCTAACACTGCTAACCGCACCTCTCTGTGTATTCACAATTTCATCTATTATTTCCTTCTCCACGGGATTATCACTCGTAATATATTCATCAGCTCTCACGGCTATGTTCGTACCTAATGCTGCCGTATAGCTAGCGGCCTCTCTCCGAACAGCTGTTCTGCTAGGCTGGGTCGTTGCCCTCTGATGCTCCACTCGCCTGTTAACATGTAGCGCTCTGCGCGGCAATGATGACTCATTTAAGCCCGCACCTGACGCTTGTTTCGCAACAACACGTTGCGTCGTTCCACGCCTGTCTCTAACCTGTCTCATAATATAACTGTCAGTTCGGTAACCTTTCTTAAATCGGGGCCGGTATATATTGTCCGCTTCCGTTTGGCCCGCAACGTTCGCGGAAATCAGTTTCCCGCGTCTTTATTATTTTGCGCGGTGTATCCTCTACCGCGACCTGGATAACTTCCTCGGCCTCTGCCTCTTCCTCTCTGTATCATATTGACGCGAAATCCTTCGCCGTCATTTCTCTCGTCGTTAGTACGATTATTTCGATGACCATAACTTTGATAATTGGCACGACTTTCGCGCCAATGGTCTTCGTCTTCGACCCTTTCGAGAAATGCTTGGAAGCTACGATGATTGCTTCCCACGTATCTCTTTGAATCTTCTGGAAGCTTTTTATACAGTTCCCAGATGATTTCTGAATCTGATCTTCGACCTCTTAAATGCGTCAATTTCCGGTACCAATATTCGCAGAAATCTCTCAAAGAATTCCTGCCCCTGTTATCATGAAGCTTGGCCATGATAAATTCGCGAAATAAATGATCCTATTTTTGTTCGGACCAGTTTTCTTCCGTAAACTTTTACTTGAATTCTTCGAATGTCATTCGTTCGGTATTCAAATTAATTCCCCAGCGCTTAGCTTCACCTGCTAAGGCGCTAATTACTACGTTTATCTTTTCCTGATAAGATAAGTATTCAGGAAATATTCTCTCGCAATTTTTGATGAAATCTAACGGATGCCATCCGTTATGTTTCTTGGCGGGATCGAAGCGTTCCTCACCTTCTAATAGCTTCGTAATTGGTGTGCCATTACAAACAACATCAAGTCTATCTTTAATTTTACTCTCTAGATCGAAAATTTTGCCTTGAATTTTCGAGGTATTTTGTTCACACTTTCGTACATATCCTGTAACTTTCTCACCTAAATCTCTTTCAGTGTCTGAAACTGCCTTTTTCAATTACAAGATTCCGTGTTGACATTCGTTTACGATCTCAGGTTTGAGACCGAAAACTTTTTCGTCTACTTTTGTTTCAACTAGAGGTTCTACTTTCTCTTGGATGTTGAGAATTTCAACATCAAACCTACCATTAATGTTGTCAATTTCCCCCTGCATCGTATCCATATTCTTATTAATTGTGTCAATTTCAAACTTCATAGTATTTACCACAGAACATTTTGTTCTACCTGTTCTATTCGTTTACTAATTTTAATTCCTTGTTCTTCAACCTGTGCTTTAAGCTGACCAACGTGTGTTTTAAGCTGATCATTCACATTTTTGAGCTGCTGATCAACGTGTGCTTTAAGCTGATCGTTCTGTATTTTGAGCTGCTCACTCTGTCCTGCAATTTGTTTGGTTAATTGTTCAAATAAATCGTTCATGCTTAAAATTTTCACACTGTTTTGTTCTACTGAATCGGTGTATTCTGATCCTACTTCAGAAGTTTCTTTCGGTTCTTTCTTTATCTGTGGAGAATCAAACATGTCAGTGGATTCATTCACATACCCACTATCATATACAAAGTCACCCTCTACTTCCTGTTTTATTCCTTGCTGTGTTCGAGGCGATCTTAACCTTTCAGTCTGTTCATTGACATGTTCGTGGTATTGTATGTACGCCAACTGTCTTTCGCTAACGCCATCTGTTATCTGGCTGCGCAAACTCCTGCTACTGCCATGCGCCTCTTCCATTACGCTCGGCACATCTACCCCGTCTACTTTCCTGTCCATACTGAATGTACGCTACACCACACTAACGTACTTGACGTTCACTGCTATTTGTTTTACTGAATACTATTGCAATTCGAGCCACTGAACATCCACTGTTCGGTAATCACATTAATTTGTGACCGATAACAACTAGATGTCCTGTCACCGGGAAGCCACTTGTAGCGTCCACACTCGGGCGTACGTTAACTCTTTAAAGCCGGTACTATGGTAAGTTGACGGGCTTCACCTTATAAGAGAGGATTTTAGTAAATATGTTGACCGCGTGTACCTGAATGGAGGCAAAATCAGACTTACACCCACTCAGTAACAACAATGATACGTCAAGCAAGTCTAAACTGCAACTACACGTTAGGACGGGCAAGAAACATACACAGCTGATGCAATCAATTGTTAATAATACGGTCGCCAGCCAAATTAGGCATTAAGTGAGTTTTTTCCTTGTACAAGTGGATGTATGTACAAGCATAACCGCGTAGTAATACTGCATTATACGGTAAATTTTAGAACCAGAAAAATCTACTGAACTAATAGTTTCCCTTTCTGCACTAATTTGGACAAGCTATAAATACACAACATTAAACTATAATGATTACTACAAACTGCGTTTTGTCTATTGATCCGACCGAAATCAGGCATAGGTTACCCTAGAAATAGCACTTTTGAAACACACATACAATGTCAATTTTAAGAAGGGTAAAACACTGATAAATTTAGGTTTTATATTGACTTTAACTTTGCTGGTCAAATCAGTTCAGTCACTTCAGAATTTAAATGAATAGAAAAGAAAAGAGTGAAAGAGGGGGGGAGAGGACCCTGAAACTGTTATGATCACGGAGTTGAAACCATTAACTATTGGAAAAATAAATTACTCAAGATTTACAAAATATGAATCATTATTCTTATTGTCCAATTACTCCCTCATTTAACTACCATTAATTTTGTCTCAAATTAATTAAGCTTCCTTACTAAGCCAATTCCAAAATTATCTTAGTACTCTGTCAGACCCTTGCTCTTTACTTATACACTCCTGGAAATTGAAATAAGAACACCATGAATTCATTGTCCCAGGAAGGGGAAACTTTATTGACACATTCCTGGGGTCAGATACATCACATGATCACACTGACAGAACCACAGGCACATATACATAGGCAACAGAGCATTCACAATGTCGGCACTAGTACAGTGTATATCCACCTTTCGCAGCAATGCAGGCTGCAATTCTCCCATGGAGACGATCGTAGAGATGCTGGATGTATTCCTGTGGAACGGCTTGCCATGCCATTTCCACCTGGCGCCTCAGTTGGATCAGCGTTCGTGCTGGCCGTGCAGACCGCGTGAGACGACGCTTCATCCAGTCCCAAACATGCTCAATGGGGGACAGATCCGGAGATCTTGCTGGCCAGGGTAGTTGACTTACACCTTCTAGAGCACGTTGTGTGGCACGGGATACATGCGGACGTGCATTGTCCTGTTGGAACAGCAAGTTCCCTTGCCGGTCTAGGAATGGTAGAACGATGGGTTCGATGACGGTTTGGATGTACCGTGCACTATTCAGTGTCCCCTCGACGATCACCAGTGGTGTACGGCCAGTGTAGGAGATCGCTCCCCACACCATGATGCCGGGTGTTGGCCCTGTGTGCCTCGGTCGTATGCAGTCCTGATTGTGGCGCTCACCTGCACGGCGCCAAACACGCATACGACCATCATTGGCACCAAGGCAGAAGCGACTCTCATCGCTGAAGACGACACGTCTCCATTCGTCCCTCGATTCACGCCTGTCACGACACAACTGGAGGCGGGCTGCACGATGTTGGGGCGTGAGCGGAAGACGGCCTAACGGTGTGCGGGACCGTAGCCCGGCTTCATGGAGACGGTTGCGAATGGTCCTCGCCGATACCCCAGGAGCAACAGTGTCCCTAATTTACTGGGAAGTGGCGGTGCGGTGCCCTACGGCACTGCGTAGGATCCTACGGTCTTGGCGTGCATCCGTGCGTCGCTGCGGTCCGGTCCCAGGTCGACGGGCACGTGCACCTTCCGCCGACCACTGGCGACAACATCGATGTACTGTGGAGACCTCACGCCCCACGTGTTGAGCAATTCGGCGGTACGTCCACCCGGCCTCCCGCATGCCCACTATACGCCCTCGCTCAAAGTCCGTCAACTGCACATACGGTTCACGTCCACACTGTCGCGGCATGCTACCAGTGTTAAAGACTGCGATGGAGCTCCGTATGCCACGGCAAACTGGCTGACACTGACGGCGGCGGTGCACAAATGCTGCGCAGCTAGCGCCATTCGACGGCCAACACCGCGGTTCCTGGTGTGTCCGCTGTGCCGTGCGTGTGATCATTGCTTGTACAGCCCTCTCGTAGTGTCCGGAGCAAGTATGGTGAGTCTGATACACTGGTGTCAATGTGTTCTTTTTTCCATTTCCGGGAGTGTATTTTCATTAACCATAAAGCTCCTTGAAATTCTATCTAGCATAAATAGGTCTCCAGTTAATTCTTATTAACATGAATTTTAAATCTTCATTTCGGGACACTCGGATTGCACAACATGTGGAAAGGACCCTGTCTAGGTGAGTGATCAGGATAATTCATTGATAGAACAATTCTGGTAAAAGTTAAGTTATTATTGAACTGTCAGGAACAAAATTAACATTGGTCCACACGAATACAATTCTAAAGATTCAACCTGTGTGAGTCGATGCGGCGGTTGGCGGGCGGCAAGATGGCGAGACGCACAGCACACATACAATCACAGCTATGGCTTTTGCTGTAGCGGCACTTAGCTTCTTCTTGGCGTCGTAATCCTTTTCAATCCAGTGCCATTAGAATATAGCCATGCTGTATAGTCGTCGGACACGGCACATCCGAGGCTCAATGGAACCACTTTTTCCAGGATAGCCTCCTTGATCCGGTACGTGTTCCTCAGACCGATGCCCAACTCCGACTAGTACTGCTGCTGAGCCCGTTATGCCGTGCCGCGCCCGTGTGCATTTTCCCGCGCTCGCCTGCCATCCACCCTTTACCGCTCCCCTACAGATAGGGTATTCACCAAAGGTTTTACATTCCACATATCTTAATACATTGCCTACGCATGGACCAGGCACACAAATACAACTTTCACATCTTACAATAGTTTCAACATCAGTTACACTTCAATTTTGTTATAACATTGCTTGAGATTTTACATAAATATTAAAATTTACATCAAAAATTGTTTACAGTTTCTTCAACATATTGACATGAAAAGAAAGTAAATGGAATCAGAACATCGATTATATTAATTTATCAAATTTCAGAAGAAAAACTTATTATTATAATTACTATAGTATAGTGTTGTTGTTGTTACACATGCCCCTGTTTCCAGTAAATTTCACGAAGTGCAGATTGGCTGGGAACACTGAACCTTATATTTATACAGGGGTTCTGAATCTTTAAGTGAATGTCCAAAAAAAAAAAATTTATGCCACATACTCCCTTTCACTCACATTATATAGGTCTATATATTTTTTTTTTGGACATTCACTTAAAGATTCAGAACCCCTGTATAAATATAAAGTTCAGTGTTCCCAGCCAATTTGCACTTCGTGAAATTTACTGGAAACAGGGGCATGTGTAACAACAATAATACTATACTATAGTAATCATAATAAATTTTTCTTCTGAATTTCGATAAATTAATATAATCGATGTACTGATTCCATTTCTTTTCTTTTCATGCCAATATGTTGAAGAAACTGTAAACAATTTTCGATGTAAATTTTAATATTTATGTAAAATCTCAAGCAATGTTGTAACAAAATTTAAGTGTACCTAATGCTGAAACTATTGTAAGATGTGAAAGTTGTATTTGTGTGCCTGGTCCATGCGTAGGCAATGTATTAAGATATGTGGAATGTAAAACCTTTGGTGAATACCCTATCTGTAGGGGAGCGGTAAAGGGTGGATGGCAGGCGAGCGCGGGAAAATGCACACGGGAGCGGCACGGCATAACGGGCTCAGTAAAACTAGTCCGAGTTGGGCATCGGTCTGAGGAACATGTACCAGATCGAGGAGGCTATCCTGGGAAAAGTGGTTCCATTGAGCCTCGGATGTGCCCTGTCCGACGACTATACAGCATGGCTATATTCTAATGGCACTGGATTGAAAAGGATTACGACGCCAAGAAGAAGCAAAGTGCCGCTACAGCAAAAACCATAGCTGTGATTGTATGTGTGCTGTGCGTCTCGCCATCTTGCCGCCCGCCAACCGCCGCATCGACTCACACAGGTTGAATCTTTAGAATTGTATTCGTGTGGACCAGTGTTAATTTTGTTCCTGACAGTTCAATAATAACTTAAAATTTACCAGAATTGTTCTATCAATGAATTATCCTAATCACTCACCTAGTCTGGGTCCTTTCCACATGTTGTTCAATCCGAGTGTCCCGAAATGAAGATTTAAAGTTCATGTTAATAGGAATTAACTGCAGACCTATTTATGCTAGAATGAATTTCAAGGAGCTTTATGGTTAATGAAAATATAAGTAAAGAGCAAAGGTCTGACAGAGTGCTAAGATAATTTTGGAATTGGCTTAGTAAGGAAGCTTAATTAATTTGAGACAAAATTAATGGTAGTTAAATGAGGAAGTAATTGGACAATAAGAATAATGATTCATATTTTGTAAATCTTGTGAAATTAATGTTTCCAATAGTTAATGGTTTCAACACCGTGATCATAACAGTTTCAGGGTCCTCTCCCCCCCTCTTTCACTCTTTTCTTTTCTATTCATTTAAATTCTGAAGTGACTGAACTGATTTGACCAGCAAAGTTAAAGTCAATATAAAACCTAAATTTATCAGTGTTTTACCCTTCTTAAAATTGACATTGTATGTGTGTTTCAAAAGTGATGTTTCTAGGGTAACCTATGCTCGATTTCGGTCGGGTCAATAGACAAAACGCAGTTTGTAGTAATCATTATAGTGTAATGTTGTGTATTTATAGCTTGTCCAAATTAGTGCAGAAAGGGAAAATATTAGTTCAGTAGATTTTTCTGGTTCTAAAATTTACCATAAAATGCAGTATTACTACGCGGTTATGCTTGTATGTACATCCACTTGTACAAGGAAAAAACTTACTTAATGCCTTATTAGGCTGGCGACCGTATTATTAACAATTGATAGCATCTGCTGTGTATGTTTCTTGCCCGTCCTAACGTGTAGTTGCACTTTAGACTTGCTTGACGTATCATTGTTGTTACTGAGTGGGTGTAAGTCTGATTTTGCCTCCATTCAGGTACACGCGGTCAACATATTTACTAAAATCCTTTCTTATAAGGTGAAGCCCGTCAACTTACCATAGTACAGGCTTTAAAGAGTTAACGTACGCCCGAGTGTGGACGTTACACGCTGTGTCGTCGGCATAGAAACTGGCAGCAACATGTGGCACGGTCGGGCGGTCGTTAATGTATAAATTAGACAGCAGTGCAGATATGACCGATCCTTGTGGAAGTCCTTCAAGGACAGGCCGTGTTGCTGAATTCTTGTCATCAATGCGAACATATAATCTGCGATCCTGAAGAAAATTGTCGAGAAGTTTTAAACAGCAGTCTGGTAGGGGAGTGGTACGTCGGAGCTCGACGATCAAGTTGCGTCGCCATACTTTATCGTAAGCCTTCTCTATATCGAGAAAGACTCCAGTGGTATGTTTTTTCTTGTTGAAATTGTCTTGGATAGATTCCGTGATGCTTTGGCTGGAAGCGAAACTGCTCTGGTCGGATGATGTTGTGTGCCACAAGGATGTCCAGCATGCGTTTCAGTAGGACACGTTCCAGTGCCTTTCACAGTGTTGGCAGTAAACTTATGGATCTGTAGCTGTCTGGGTGTGAGAGATCCTTGCCCGGTTTTGGTATTGGCACTATTCTGGCAATCTTCCATGCCTCTGGGAAGTATCCAGTCCTGAGGCAGCTGTTCACTATCCGGGTGAAAAGCACAATAGGCTTTCTCGGTATGTGTTTCAGTTCCGTATTGCTGATTCTATCTGTTCCAGGTGAGGTGTGTTTACTACACTTGATAATCCTCCGAATTTCCTCAGGCGTTGTCAGCCGGGGCATAGTGTCAGTCGGGGCGTCCCGAATAGCTCCCCATTCCGCCGCTGTGTCCTCCTCTGCACGGTGGAGTACATCATCACCATCCTCCGTGGTGGGTGGGTGGGGGGGGGGGGGGCGGCGTAGTCAGCAGGTGGCCCGCATGGACGGCCGCGTTTCGGGAGCGGGATTGCATCGTACGGTGTGCTATTTTGACGTGGGAAGCCACGCCTCGTCGCGGTTTCGGCTGCGACTCATCCACAAGGGCGCGGAGGCAATGTGCCTGGAGGCATGACGTTCTGCCGTTTGTATTATCCTATTCCCGGCTTCTTGTGGTAAGACTGCTCTTTCCTCTTGTATTGTGCGCCATGTTAAAGACGACGTGGTGGTTTAAACTACGGCCTTTGGTCTGTGAAACTGAGGCCATTGGTATTCGAAGCTGCCTCATCGCAGACAAGACTCTTGGTTATTTGTATGCGCCGGTTGTCTGCTATTTATTTGGCTGCACGCGAGGTTGCTCCTGGCCGAGTGCCTCCTGGTAGAGCGACTCTCACTGTATGACACTTTAAATCTGCCTGTGGTCGCGTGTGTGTGTGTTCACAGTTAAATGGTACCTTGTCAAATTGATCTGCAAGTTTACATCTTGCGGATTCGTGTCGTGGCTATATTATAGTGTTCCCCGAATTTTCCTATTGTTAACATGCACCGTTGGACGAGAATTTAAAGGCAAGCAACAAGAGGAGCCATTCGACAGAGCGACGTTTGTTCAATGAGCGTACAGTTGAACTTACTGTCATAACCAAACACGCCGTTGCTCTGCTATTATTAATAACTTGACAAGATTACTACCTTTCGACAGAGCGCCATTGATATTTCCTGTTGACATTAGCGTGCGCCGTTGAATCAGTTTGTTTAACTGCAGGTCACAAGAAGAGCCTTTCGACAGAGCACCGTTGAAAATGCCGTTATTAGCAAATGTTTTACAGCCACTAGCAGTTATACTCTGGGCTTGTGACTTGGTTGATAATATAAGTTTCGTTTTTTATAATATATATATATATATATATATATATATATATATATATATATATATATATATATATAATGTTGCTGCCTACGCCCCTTTCATGTATGTGCATGTTGGGCCGCAGCAGGTCTGGCGACTAAGTATTACTGTAGTCAGTAACACCTGCTACTTGTTGCTTTAAAGATTCTTTTGTTGTAGTCGTTTATCTATGTCTGCTGATATTTAAAAGGTAAAATAATTCTGGGCATTTAATAGTCTTACCCGCAGCAGGTATACTTGGTAGCTTACCGCCATCGGCTGTAGTATTCTAGGCTTGTTGCTTGGTTCATTAAATTCTTCTAGTTTTGTATTGAAACGTCCCCTTAGAACAATTATACATGACTGTGCTTAAACTGACACACAATATTTTTAGCGCAACGCAATCTGACTTTCAATAATCCCTACAAACGAATGGTGCTGACTAACATTAACCTATACCTTTCACAAATAACTTACCTCACAAAAATCTTGGTTACTCGAACTACTGCAATACAGCAAGCGCCACTACTGCCAGCTAAATAAAAGATTCAAACTACGGAAGGCAGTAACTACTGATAGGCATAGTTAGCAAGTGAAAGATTTTAATAGAGAACAATGTATTTACCTTAATAGTGTTGAAAAATCATAATATACATAGCAGTTCATGACATCCAGTCTTACAAATTTCAAAACTCCGCCATTTGTCTCCCCACATCCACCACTGCTGGTGGCTCACCTCCAACTGCGCAACGCTACGCGCTGTTCACATCCAGCTGCCCAACACTACAATGGCAGACAACAATGCAAACTAGTCACAGACTGCACACAGCACAGCCAGTGATTTTCATACAGAGCGCTACGTAACGTTGCCAATAAGAAAACATAAACAGCCTACTTTCAATATACATTCGTGTATATATATATATATATATATATATATATATATATATATATATATATATATATATATATATTTGGTTGCAACAGGTCAGAAAAATCAACGTTTCATTATTGAGAATTGTGCGCCGGTAGCTAGTTTGATTGCGTAGTGACCATAATTTTGGTATATCCTTTTACATACATTCTTCCGACTTAAGGTTTACGAAGACAAGAAACATCTGTATTTATGATCATTGCAGGGCCGACATTGGTTTCCAATGTTCGGCACCCAACCGTGATCCTGTACCCTGTACCTTGGGGGGCGTATTTGGGTTTAGAGAGTTGCCTGTTCTCAGAAGCACCACTGGTTGTCTCTATCGGAGCCTGTATTTTGCCATCTCCCGGAAGTTGGCCTCCCCTCCCACTACAGATGCGTCCAGCTCAGCAGCGAGGTGTTTGACTGTGATCCGTCGATGTCTTCGAATGAGAGTGTCCGCACGCTGCAACAGTGCACGAGTGACAGGTGTGTGCGGCCGGTGGGAACGCGGGAGATCGGGCAGCTTTGCACGACGTTCTTGCGATGACAGCAGACGCCTCGCCCAACGACTCGGAGTGCTTTTGTTCACTGACACGTCTCCGTAGATATTCAGCAAGGAGCAATGAATATCTAAGGGGCCCAGGTTTCCCGCCGGAAGGAACCTAACGACTGCTGTCAGCTTGGAACAGAAATGCGTTACAGACGCAATTATCAATGCTACGCATAGAGCTGTCACCTATCGGAACTTCGTGAAACTGTAGACGCTGAGGGGGGGGAAGGGGGGGGGGGAATATTGCATGGTGTCCTACAAAAAATTCCGCACTTTTCAATCGAAATTGGCAGAGAAAATATTTCTGTTGGTTTGCTAATTGAACGCCCTTCGTATTTTAAGGAAAAATAACATGAAACCTGTTTTTTGACGAACAAGTAAAATACGTCAAGCCCTTAGATTTGTAAAGGCTAAATTCTCTCCACTGTCAGAATGCTGGTTGCGTAAGATTCCATGTTTTTGTACAAGGGTTGCTTTTAAGTAAGGGCCGTTCGCGTGTATAGTCCCGTAGTTCGCGCGGACGCCGCAACAAGCCACCGCGCCACTTGCCGGCATCCTTCCCGTCCACACTGATGCAAGTTGCAGCTGTGTAGCTGACGTGTACGCATCGCTGTGCTACTTTATAATGTTTACGATTACTGCATCGCCCGCCGCGTGTGAGATACGGTCAGTGATACGTTTTTTGACCGTGAGAAGCCTATCAGCTGCAGAAATTCATCGTCAATTAACAGAAGTTTATGGCTTGAATGCAATGAGTGAAGGTAAAGTGCGTCAATGGGTTGGAGAGTTTAAAAATGGCCGTCAAAACGTCCATGACGAAAAACGCACAGGCCGGCCCTCTGTGATCACTGATGATTTGGTGGCTGCAATCGAAACAAAGATTCGTGAGGACAGAAGATTCACAATTTCCACTCTTTCTATGGAATTTCCACAAGTTTCTAGATCAGTTTTGTACCAAATTGTGTCTGAAAACCTAAACTTTAAGAAACTGTGTTCTCGGTGGGTACCCAGACTCCTCACAGAGGACCACAAAGGGAAGAGATTTGCCACTTCATTGGTCTTTTTGATTCGTTACGAGGAAGGAGGGGATGATATGTTGAGTCAAATTGTCACTGGAGATGAAACATGGGTATCCCATATCACTCCCGAAAACAAGCGACAATCGATGGAATGGCGACACACAACCTCACCCGTCAAGGTCAAAGCCAAACAGACGCTGTCAAAGCGCAAGATTATGGCAACTGTGTTCTGGGACCGGCGCGGTGTTTTGCTAGTGGACTTTATGCCACGAGGAACGACAATCAACTCAGATGCCTACTGCGAAACTCTAAAGAAGCTCCGCAGAGCAATTCAAAACAAAAGGCGCGGCATGCTGACAAAAGGAGTTTTGCTCCTGCACGATAACGCTAGGCCTCACACCTCTCAAAAGACTCGGGATTTGATTGATTCTTTTGGCTGGGAAGTTTTGGACCATGCACCATACAGCCCCGACCTTGCTCCTAGCGATTTTCACCTTTTCCGGTACCTGAGACACCATCTTGGCGGGCAGCGCTTCAATGACGACGATGAAGTGAAAGCGGCCGTGAACTCTTGGCTGTCAGAGCAGGCGGCCGAATTCTTTGAAGCGGGAATTAAAAACTTAGTTGTACGGTATGACAAGTGCTCAAATAAACAAGGCAACTATGTAGAAAAATAGGTAAACGTGTGTAAAATTAGAAAATAAAAGTTTTTTTACAAAAGTATTTGTATCATTTTTTTAAAAATAAAAACGGCCCTTACTTAAAAAACAACCCTCGTAGTAAGGTTCATATTGCATCTACAAACACAAACATGAATACACACTTGTAGAGGAACACAATGTCTTTGTCAACGACGGAAAGTAAAATAATCAGGTGTAACGTAGTGTGCTCTACAGGCAGAAAATCATAAAGTTTTCCGAAACCAACATTTTATCCACATTGCCCAAACACTATCCACGTCTATATAGAGGTGATAATCTAAACGGTAAATAAGTATCTATCAAACTTAGTGATATGCTGACGGTTCTCTGTAGAACACGCAAGTAAGTTTTATCTTTAGCAGGCTATAGTGCCATACTTGCATTTTACCTTTGTCGAGGGTTCTCTCTTTCGATGTGCAAACTTCTAAAATCACCCTCTCCATCGTATTCACGTCGCTCTCAGACGTCCGTCCAATCAGTCTACGAGACTCGGCATTATCAGGAACAGCTCCGTACGGCAAAGTTTTGTGGATCATGATCATACAAACCCTAATGAACGATGGCCCGTCAGTACGTAGGGAGTATAATCTAATTACGTACAAGGGAAAGAAACTTGGAAGGTCAAAGTTTTATTGCAGCAAATTACCGAAGCACACCGAACAAAAGTCCCTGAATTTCCCGCCGTCCATGAAAGCTGCCGCCCTCGAATAGTACTGGAAGCCGAGAAATGGACGGGACTAGGCAGAAACCCGGAAATAGTTAATGAGACATGAATAGTACATCGGAAAGACAGGTTAGACCCCAAGTGAGAAGGTGAAGGTTTATTACAGTCGACCAGTTGTGTCTATCGAGGTCGCTGTTGACTCTGAATGCGAACTTATCTGGACACGAGTAACCGGCCTAGTTAATCATCGGAGGCCTTATTGGCCACCTGAGTGTACAGTAACGGTTGAAGAATCTTTCAAAGAAGGTCTTTCCTCGTGCGGTATTAGTTGGAGATGGTTTTAACCTTCCAAGTATTGACTGGGTCGTCTGCGGTTTTGTAGTAAGTGGTATGGACTGCCTTTCTTATGAAATACTTCTGAACATGTTTCCAGAGAACTGTCTTCAGCAGCTGATAGTTAGCAGTGACATTTTGTAGACCTTCTAGCTACAAACAGACCTGAACTTATCGAAAGTACCAATATAGACACATGATGGTGGTTACGAAAGCTAATAAACCCGCCTAGGTGGCTGGCAAGGCTTTTGTGTTAAGAAGAGCGCATAGGCAGCGGCAGGCAAGTTACTTAGAGAATGAATGGACACGATTAAGTCCGCATATGATGAATATGAAGGAATTATGGGCATAGTGTAAGCTGATTACAAACCAAGCTCTGGAGAATTATGAGCCGAGTGAGTCGAATAAAGGCGAAAACATCTGCCATAGTTTAACACCAAAATTTGAAACACATTGAGGAAAGAGAATGTTCTATCACGGTCCAAAAAAGATCCTGGAAATATTGACAGGTAAAAATTAGTAGAAATTTGTGTGTCTATATAAAGATATATGCGCAGAACATGCAACATCCACCGTCTTCCCGTAGCGAAAGATGTTGCTGAGGACCCTAGAAAATACTGATCCCACACAAATTATGTGAGTCCATCGCAGGCTTCTAATCAGTTACTGTTCGTCCAGTCTGGTGTGGCAATAGAAGACAGCTAAAGAATTGTTGGAGTTTCATATTTCGCTTTCAAAAAATAGTTCGCGCAGAAGGGTCGTACATACGTACCATCGTTTGCTCGTCGCACAAATTCCTGTATGAGAAGCAACTGAAAGAGCTGGAAACAAATAATTCGACATGTGTGGATGTAATTGCATTTGTGTTTCACAAAGAGCTTTTCGTATTTGCCCCCCTCACTTATCTTGCTTTTATTGCATATCACTCGTCCAGCGGAAAGTCCCAAGCGACTGGAAGTAAGGCACCGGTGATTCCTGTAATAACCAGTGTAAGAGAATGGGCTCGCAAAACTATGGGCCGATATTCTTAACATTGGTTTGTTGCAGAACTCTTGACCATTTCCTATGTTGAAGATAAAAAAAATTTTTCGTGGAGGAACAACTGCTCTTCACAAATCACTTATTTGAAAGCATTACTCGTGCGAAACACAGCATGCCATATCCTCACACGAGATCCTGCGAACCATGGATGAAGCGCAACAGACAGTTACCATATACCTACATTTTCGGAAACCGTTTTACACAGAGCGCCACTGCAGGCTGTTAAGAAAATCCGAGCGTACGGAATAGGTTCTCAGTTAAGTGAGTCGAAGACCTCTATATAATAGAACCTACTACTTTTCCCTCGAAAGCGAGTGTTCGTCAGAGCCAACGGTAACGTCAGGAGTAAATCAATGAAGTGTTTTTTTCTCTATATCAGTAAACGGTCTGACGGAGAGGGTGAGCAGCAGTCTGCGTCTTTTTGCTTACGACTCTCCAGCGCGCGTGAAAGTATCATCGTCGAGTGACTGTAGGAGGATGTAGGATGATTCAGACAGAATTCCCATTGGGCGTGAAGAATGACAGCTTGCTCTCCGTGTAGAAAAATGTAAGTTAGTGCAGACGTGTTGGAAAAACAGTCCTGCAAACTTTACAATACAGTTTTAGTGGTGTGCTGCTGGATACAGTCACGTCGATAAAATACGTCCAAAGCGATATTAAATGAAATGAGCTGGTGAGGTAGGTAGTAGGATGGGACGAATTCTACGGAAGTGTAGCCCAACTATTAAGCAACTATTAGCTCAGATGGCTGCGATATGAAACTTCCTGGCTGATTGAAACTGTGTGCCGGACCGAGACTCGAACTCGGGACCTTTGCCTTTCGCGGGCAAGTGCTCTATCATCTGAGCTATCCAAGCACGACTCACGCCCCGTCCTCAGAGCTTTACTTCTGCCAGTACCTCGCCTCACACCTTCCAAACTTTACAGATGGTAGAGCACTTGCCCTCGAAAGGCAAAGGTCCCGAGTTCGAGTCCCGGTCCGGCACACAGTTTTAATCTGACAGGACGTTTCATATCAGCGCACACTCCGCTGCGGAGTGAAAATCTCATTCTGGAGTACTGCGACCATTCATGAGTTGTGATCGAGTGTCTGGAATTCTCACAAGGTTGAAATAATGTAATGCATCGTGATGCTGGGTTTGTTACTGGAAGGTTCAGTCAGAATACGAGAATTACGAAGATGCTTCGAGAACTCAAATAGGAATCTTTGGAGGTAAGACGACTTTCATTTCACGAAACACTATTTAGAAAATTTAGAGAACTCGTATTTGCAGCTGACTGCCGTAAGGTACAACTGCCGCGAACGTACAGGTCGGGTAAAGACTGAGAAGAGTAGATAACAGAAATTAGGGTTCATGCGGAGGCTTGTAGATAGTCGCTTTCCCCTCGCTCCATCTGCGAGTGAAACAGGGAAGGGTATGACTAGTATTGGTGTAAGGTATTCCGCAACATGCATCGTATGTATTTACATGTACATGTAAAACCTACAAGATTCACCAGCAATAAGACGAACGCGCCTAACAATCCTTAAGTGTCTAATGAGACGTAATTGCGACTGAAATTAAAACGAGACAGAGTTCGGCGGTCTACGTGTCTACATCATCAACATCTACACTGCACGAGCTTCCTGTGCTGTTCCATTCACGAATGGCACAAAGCAAGAAAAATTGTCATTGTAGCTCCATATGAGCTCAAATTTCTCAAATTTTCTCGTCGTAATCATTTCCCGAGGCTTATGTCGGAGGAGATAATACGTCACCCGAATCTTCTTGGAACGTGCGGTCAACAGCATAGCTCCATGTGATACACAACGCCCTACTTGTTGAGTCTGCCACTGCAGTTTTACAGAGTGTGTAACTCTCTCGCGCCAAGTGAACGATAGACTTCGAGACAATGACCTAATAAGACGTGCGTAGATTCCATTATAAAACGACGAGGAGCAAACTGAGAGCGTAACCCGAAAGTTGCTTTGCTCGCAAATGTCTATAGGAGGCCATTATTCAACAGTGGGAGTTAAGTAACTCATGATGATGGTAGGTAATATTAGTATAAACGATACCAGTTATCTAATCAATCATGAGATTTATAGAGCTTGTAATGCTTCTCTATTTACGTCACCATTACGGCACTCCAACCTCAGTTCTCGATACCAGTAATATCGTACTACTTTTCTGCGAAGTAACAGACATACACTCCTGGAAATGGAAAAAAGAACACATTGACACCGGTGTGTCAGTCCCACCATACTTGCTCCGGACACTGCGAGAGGGCTGTACAAGCAATGATCACACGCACGGCACAGCGGACACACCAGGAACCGCGGTGTTGGCCGTCGAATGGCGCTAGCTGCGCAGCATTTGTGCACCGCCGCCGTCAGTGTCAGCCAGTTTGCCGTGGCATACGGAGCTCCATCGCAGTCCTTAACACTGGTAGCATGCCGCGACAGCGTGGACGTGAACCGTATGTGCAGTTGACGGACTTTGAGCGAGGGCGTATAGTGGGCATGCGGGAGGGTGGGTGGACGTACCGCCGAATTGCTCGGGCGTGAGGTCTCCACAGTACATCGATGTTGTCGCCAGTGGTCGGCGGAAGGTGCACGTGCCCGTCGACCTGGGACCGGACCGCAGCGACGCACGGATGCACGCCAAGACCGTAGGATCCTACGCAGTGCCGTAGGGGACCCCACCGCCACTACCCAGCAAATTAGGGACACTGTTGCTCCTGGGGTATCGGCGAGGACCATTCGCAACCGTCTCCATGAAGCTGGGCTACGGTCCCGCACACCGTTAGGCCGTCTTCCGCTCACGCCCCAACATCGTGCAGCCCGCCTCCAGTGGTGTCGCGACAGGCGTGAATGGAGGGACGAATGGAGACGTGTCGTCTTCAGCGATTAGAGTCGCTTCTGCCTTGGTGCCAATGATGGTCGTATGCGTGTTTGGCGCCGTGCAGGTGAGCGCCACAATCAGGACTGCATACGACCGAGGCACACAGGGCCAACACCCGGCATCATGGTGTGCGGAGCGATCTCCTACACTGGCCGTACACCACTGGTGATCGTCGAGGGGACACTGAATAGTGCACGGTACATCCAAACCGTCATCGAACCCATCGTTCTACCATTCCTAGACCGGCAAGGGAACTTGCTGTTGCAACAGGACAATGCACGTCCACATGTATCCCGTGCCACCCAACGTGCTCTAGAAGGTGTAAGTCAACTACCCTGGCCAGCAAGATCTCCGGATCTGTCCCCCATTGAGCATGTTTGGGACTGGATGAAGCGGCGTCTCACGCGGTCTGCACGTCCAGCACGAACGCTGGTCCAACTGTGGCGCCAGGTGGAAATGGCATGGCAAG
Organism: Schistocerca serialis cubense; assembly: GCF_023864345.2. Lineage (NCBI taxonomy): Eukaryota > Metazoa > Arthropoda > Insecta > Orthoptera > Acrididae > Schistocerca > Schistocerca serialis. Next base: position 734,207,925 of record NC_064643.1, on the reverse strand, counting down.
CAGTTCCACAGGACTACATCCAGCATCTCTACGATCGTCTCCATGGGAGAATAGCAGCCTGCATTGCTGCGAAAGGTGGATATACACTGTACTAGTGCCGACATTGTGCATGCTCTGTTGCCTGTGTCTATGTGCCTGTGGTTCTGTCAGTGTGATCATGTGATGTATCTGACCCCAGGAATGTGTCAATAAAGTTTCCCCTTCCTGGGACAATGAACTCACGGTGTTCTTATTTCAGTTTCCAGGAGTGTATTTTTGTGACAATATTCACATTTGGTTTTATTAGTGTATAGGTACTACGATGTATCGATATATTGCAGTGATATGGTTCTTGTGTGTATTCATTTCGTGAGACTGTCATAATCTTTGACTTACTTGTAACTGTTTTGGCGCGAATACGCACAGAGCAGTCTTCGTTTCACTTTGCAGAAGTTAAGTTGTTATTTCGCTTTGTTTGTGTTTGGTTAAAGTGGAAATTAAGTATATGAAGATTAATACAAAGCTATTTCCTTGATGATGTGACAATTAAGAAGAAGAAGTATATGTGAATTTACAAGAAGTTTAATGAAAATGTGGATCGTGAACACCAAGTCAAAAATTATTTCTACCATACCATTGTTCTGATCTGGGATTGTTTGATCATTAAGAATTTCCTGAAAAACGCATTTGTTAGGTCTTCAAGTATTGCTAAAATACATATCTGGACCTTCGAGCAGTCAAAGTGGAATCACCCTAGAATCAACAACATGAGCCATAACAACTTCCACGAAATCTACTTGGGAATCCATTCAAGATAAGTGCCAAAATTAATGAGTTTTTTACAGTGACTTCATTATTTCCAATCTGACGTTACCATCCACAGTCAATAACTTTGTTGTTGTCCGATAAAGCGAACATATGTTGTATGAGCAACATAATTAATTTGGTTTCTAACCTACTTTTCAAGTGGTGGTATTGTTAGAAGCTGTTTTATGTCTGCTGGAATAGACACACAAAGATATTGATTCAGATGATAGTACCCATACACCCTTCAGCTCCGTTTGTTACTAAATCATTAGTTACATGTATTCAATCTATGAATAGAGCTGTGTACTTGTTGTTACTCTACCTCAAAGTTAAAATTAAAAGCTCAAATGACATCAACACTTAGGGAAACACCCTCGGTAAAGTTAAGAAACTAGTGTAGAGAGACAGAGAGAAAGAAAGAAAGAGAGAGAGAGAGAGAGAGAGAGAGAGGGAGAGGGAGAGAGAGAGAGAGAGAAGTGGTTGCACTATTCTACTTGTGAGGGGAAAACGAAAGTCGTGTTACGCGTCGGCGTGTGGGTGCCAACGTGACGTAGAACTACCGATAAGAAATGTTCGCAGCGTTAAGTGAGGACCTGTTGGTGATTTCTCTTGAAGTCAGAAAATAAAACTGTGCCACTATAATTCCTTTTATTGCAGCTAAAGCAGCGACATAAAAGAACCTTTCCGCAATCGTTTTGCTGTCAGTCCAGCAATTCCCTCCTACGGACACCATACTTTCTTGAACACGGATATTTCCCTATCTGAAACAATCTACACGTTTACCCTGAGCTCATGATGTCTCTGTAACCAAAGCAGTAAACAGAATGTATTTTCTGTTTCTGCTGGCAACTGATACTTGCAGTGCTGTCTAACATGCAGGGTAAACTGTATTTTCGGATTGTAAGAGTTAGTTAATGAAGAGGGCAGCACAAAATAGAGAACACATAAACTTTAGGATTTTGATCATTTTTCATCCTATCCTGATGCGGTTCACTTGTTAACGATTTTGTTTGAGAGATACTGCATTAATTTCGTCTTAATGAAAGGCGTAAGCTACTCATTAAGTGCGAATGAAACTGAGATAAGAGACATCACCAACGACACAATTAGGCATCTCATTCCCCATGATAATACTACTAAAGGACGATATGACTGTATAACTGCAATATGTTACTATTTGAGTGGCTTCTTTCTCCCTCTGTTCTGTACATACATATATATAGCGATTTACTGACGTTCTGGACCTCATTTTCCGTAGCTTCTTGATTTCTAGTTGTTTGTATGTGAGACTGATTATGAGCCACGTCCATTTACTAGTGTTCTGAGACAAAAAAGAACTCATTCATCCAATTTCTCAACAGCGTTCAATTTCACCTCCGATTAGCAAAATCAGGAATTGGAATTCGTATGCTTCTTTGACTCGCATTTGATATTAAGTGTTACTGTTCTTCATTGTATTCGATTGTTGTCGGCCTCTGCTGATACGCTGAACGACTTGCTCGTTTTTCCTACTCTGTCACCATTAGTTTAAGTACTCAGTGGTACATTCGCAATCTCTAAATCTGTTGTATTGATGGTTTACACTTTGCATGTCCAATGTTTTACACTACAAAGAGTTATCGCCCTAAGGTATAATTTGTAAAATTCTTCAATATAAAAACACGTAAGGCATTTTTCCAATTGTAAGATCTCTTATCTGGTTTGTTCATGGAGAGTTGTACATTGATACTACACGTCCCTTGTTGACAAATCCATGTGCGCAGATACTCTAACATCATTAATCTTTCAACATAAACGTTTGTATTACTTTTTAAATAAATTCATGGTCCTTGGGACGACGATGAATTTCATGTTCTTGTTATTTTATTGTTGGTATTTAGTCCCATTGATTTATTGTATGCTGTTACTCTGACCAGTTCTTGCTGGTCATTTATCGGATATACATTCCTTAAGGAGTCAACCAACACAGTGCTTCCTCCTTATATATCTTACGAACAGATTATGGAAATAAATTGGCGTTTACGAGGAGGCTCATCAAACATAGCTCTTCTCATCAGCAAAAGGGAGATATGACAGTGATGCAAACTAACTTCCGCAACTCCAAACATGGTAGTTATATATATATATATATATATATATATATATATATATATATATATATATATATATATATATGCAAATGTGTGAACGTAGATGCAAACTGCTGCGGGCCACATTATCATTTGACTTTACTTGCGCAGTTTTGTTCCCAATTAAGCTTTTGATATATCAGACGTACCTTCTAAATCTTGAGTTTAGTCGATCCTCAAACAGATAAAACAGTGATCCGTGCCAATATTCACAACATACAATCCGCACAGTGCTGCTTAATCACTTACGCATTCGTATCATCGCCCACGGACGTCGCTACAGCTGTAAATACACATGGAGAATTACTGTAATAATAGAGCCAATGAGAACACGACTTTAAAAAAATACCATTTAATTACGCACTAATCCTCAACGTTGCTTCACTAATTAAAGCTGAAATGTTTGTAAAGCTGTGTGAATGCAGTGAGGGAAGTACAACTGAAATTCACAGAAGCGTTTGCCTTAAAAACTACAGATTGGTGCGGTAATACGCAGAACTAAAATCATAGTTGTTAATTAAGTAGCTGCAGAGGGAAACAGTACCATAATGTAGAAGATTGAAGTTATGTGCACATGCAGTTTTAGTTAACTCAGGATTACACAACTGCAATATAGCTCTATCACCTATAGGTAGTATGTGGCATTAGTATTCCGCATAATGTTGCCACGTTCGTCGTCGACATCTCTAATGCTCGCGAAAAGAGCAAAAACGCTCGGTCAGTTGTACTGGCGTATTTCAGGATAATTGCGTCAATCACAACAGACCAATGGCACGGTTGTTATACTCCTAGTAGTTTCCCTTGTAATCTACCACCTATCGTCTTATATAAAGTGCGATTACACGCAAATAACTATCCTGAAATATGCACTCAATTTAAAAGCTCTCTCATGTGTTTGGACCTATGAATGATATGGTAAATCTATCTGACGGCAAAGGTTATAGGGGAATATTGTAAGTGAAGAGTAGTGGCTGACTTGTTTTGTGCAACGTATTAAAAGTGAGCACAAAACAGACACTTGCCTGGTCTCCCTGAACTTACCTAGTTCTCTTAAGCACATGCTCTAACGTTAACCAGATGTAAGTTAGCTTTTAGCCATGTTACGTACAGACTGCATGTTTGACCCAGTCTGTGAGCTTAACCTATTTATAAATCTGTTTATTCAAAAATATATACTATGTCGTTATACAATAACGGAAAGAAAAATCGCATCACCGACAAAGAGTTGTGCGACAGAAACTAAAGTTTATAGGCGTCTTTCTACAACTGAAAGGTGATGGCTATTCAGATTTCGCTTCAGCCGTATAACAGACACTAGTAACGCTGTGAGGATGCCAATCAGGTTTGCTTCAAATGCACAGTGTAACGGTCGTGAGCGTTATTTACCTTTGAGGTTGGACATGATGAGTTGATGAAATGGCTCAAATGGCTCTGAGCACTAAGGGGCTTAACAGCTGAGGTCATCAGTCCCCTAGACTTAGAACTACTTAAACCTAACTAACCTAAGGACATCACACACATCCATACCCGAGGCTAATTGAACCTGCGACCGTAGCAGTCGTGCGGTTCCGGACTGAAGCGCCTAGAACCACTCGGCCACCGCGGCCAGCGATGAGTTGATGTTAGCCTAAAATGCCCTTAAGGCGACAAAGACGCTTTATCAACACCTCACAGAGTTTTAAAGAGATCGTGTAATAGGGCTACGAGAAGCTGGATGTTGCTTCTGCGCAACTGCTGAAAGACTTATCAGGAGCGAAGCAACCTGTCACGGGAGCAAGGAGATCGGCATCCGGACGGTCACTCGGCACTCCCGAGAGGACAGATCATCGCGTTCGGCGTATGGCTCTGGCATGTCGTGCTGTATCTGTGGCTGCAGTTAGAACAGCAGTTGACACCACGATGACGCAACGTTGTTACGTATCGGTTATTTCAATGACACCTGCGAACCAGAAGGCCTGTAGTGTGCATTTCACTGACCCGAAACCATCACCTTATGTAACTCCAGTGGTGTCAAGCGACAGCTCATTGGAGGGCAGGGTGGAGGTCTCTTGTGTTTTCTGATGAAAGCTGGTTTTGCCTCGGTGCCACTGAAGGCTGTATGTTGGTTAGAAAGAGACCAGCTGAGGGCCTGCAGTCAACCTGCCTTCGAGCAAGACACACTTGACCTACACCTAGAGTTAAGCTCTGGGATGCGATTTCGTCTCAGAGCAGGAGCTGCTCTTGTTTTTATCTCACGCACCTTGACTGCAAATTAGTACTTTAGTCTGGCGATTCGACCTGTTGCGCTGCGAATCATGAACAGCCCTCCAGGGGATGTTCTAACAGGATAGCGTTCGCCCTGCCATCCTCTACAGGGTGTCAACATTTTGCCTTGGCCTGCTCGATCACCAGATCTGTTTCTAGTCGAACAGCTATAGGTCATCAGCCGGCAACAACTCCAGGGTCATCCGCAAACAGCATTAAACACCCCTGTATTGACCGGATGAGCGCTCCAGACGTCGAAATGCATCCCGCAAACTGACATCTGACATCTGCCACCTGTACAACACAATGTATGAAAGTATGCGTGCTTGCATTTCACGTTCTGGCGTTTACACCGATTAGTAATGTACCAGTGCATCATACTTTCAACGGCTTGTCTCACTCTTACATTAACCTGTGATATTTGCAATGTTTATCACTTAAATCCCCACCATAAACCATGGATCTTGCCGTTGGTCGGGAGGCTTGTGTGCCTCAGCGATACAGATAGCCGTACCGTAGGTGAAACCACAACGGAGGGGTAGCTGTTGAGAGGCCAGACAAACGTGTGGTTCCTGAAGAGGGGCAGTAGCCTTTTCAGTAGTTGCAGGGGCAACAGTCTGGATGATTGATTGATCTGGTCTTGTAATATTAACGAAAACCGCCTTGCTGTGCTGGTACGGCGAACGACTGAAAGCAAGGGGCAATTACAGCCGTAATTTTTCCCGAGAGAATGCAGCTTTTCTGTATGGTTAAATGATGATGGCGTCCACTTGGGTAAAATATTCCGGAGGTAAAATAGTCCCCCATTCGGATCTCTGGGTGGGGACTATTCAAGAGGACGTCGTTATCAGGAGAAAGAAAACTGGCGTTCTACGGATCGGAGCGTGGAATGTCAGATCCCTTAATCGGGCAGGTAGGTCAGAAAATTTAAAAGGGGAACTGGATAGGTTAAAGTTAGATATAGTGGGAATTAGTGAAGTTCGGTGGCAGGAGGAACAAGACTTTTGGTCAGGTGAATACAGGGTTCTAAATACAAAATCAAATAAGTGTAATGCTAAAGTAGGTTTCATACTCAATAAAAAAATAGGAGTGCGGGTAAGCTATTACAAACAGCATAGTGAACGCATTATTGTGGCCAGGATAGACACGAAGCCCACGCCTACTGCAGTAGTACCTGTTTACATGCCAACTAGCTCTGCACATGATGAAGAAACTGATGAAATTTTTGAAGAGATAAAGGAAATTATTCAGGTAGTGAAGGGATACGAAAATTTAATAGTCATGAGTGACAAGAATTCGAGAGTAGGAAAAGGGAGAGAAGGAAACATAGCGGGTGAATATGGATTGGGGATAAGAAATGAAAGAGAAAGCCGTCTGCTAGATTTTCACTCTGGTAGAGCACTTGCCCGCGAAAGGCAAAGGTCCCGAGTTCGAGTCTCGGTCGGGCACACAGTTATAATCTGCCAGGAAGTTTCATATCAGCGCACACTCCGCTGCAGAGTGAAAATCTCATTCTGGAAACATCCCCCGGGCTGTGGCTAAGCCATGTCTCCGCAGTATCCTTTCTTTCAGGAGTGCTAGTTCTGCAAGGTTCGCAGAAGAGCTTCTGTAAAGTTTGGAAGGTAGGAGACGAGGTACTGGCAGAAGTCAAGCTGTGAGTACCGGGCGTGAGTCGTGCTTCGGTAGCTCAGTTGGTAGAGCACTTGCCCGCGAAAGGCAAAGGTCCCGAGTTCGAGTCTCGGTCGGGCACACAGTTTTAATCTGCCAGGAAGTTTCATATCAGCGCACACTCCGCTGCAGAGTGAAAATCTCATTCTGGAGACGTCTGGTAGAAGTTTGCACAGAGCATAACTTAGATTAAGAATCATAAAAGAAGGTTGTATATATGAAAGAATCCTGGAGATACTAGAAGGTATCAGACAGATTATATAATGGTAAGACAGAGATTTAGGAACCAGGTTTTAAATTGTCAGACATTTCCAGGGGCAAATGTGGACTCTGACCACAATCTATTGGCTATGAACTGTAGATTAAAACTGAAGAAACTGCAAAAAGGTGGGAATTTAAGGAGACGGGACCTTGATAAACTGAAAGCACCAGAGGTTGTACAGAGTTTCAGAGAGAGCATAAGGGAACAGTTGACAGAAATGGGGGAAGAAGTACAGTAGAAGAAGAACGGGTAGCTCTGAGGGATGAAGTAGTGAAGGCAGCAGATGATCAAGTGGGTAAAAGGAAGAGGTCTAGTAGAAGTCCTTGGGTAATTCAATTGATGAAAGGAGAAAATATAAAAATGCAGTAAATGAAGCAGGCAAAAGGAATATAAACGTCTTAGAAATGAGAACGACAGGAAGTGCAAAATGGCTAAGCTGGGATGGCTAGAGGACAAATGTAAGCATGTAGAGGCTTATCTCATTAGGGGTAAGATAGATACTGCCTACAGGAAAATTAGAGACCTTTGGAGAAAAGAGAACCACTTGTATGAATATCAAGAGCTCAGATGGAAACCCAGTTCTAAGCAAAGAAGGGAAAGCAGAAAGGTGGAAGGAGTACATAGAGGGTCTATACAGGGGCAACGTACTTGAAGACAATATTATAGAAATGGAAGAGAATGTAGATGAAGATGAAATGGGAGTTACGATACTTCGTGAAGAGTTTGACATAGCACTGAAATACCTGAGTCGAAACAAGGCCCCGAGAGTAGACAACATTGCATTAGAACTACTGACGGCCTTGGGACAGCCAGTCCTGACAAAACTCTACTATCTGGTGAGCAAGATGTAAGAGACAGGCGAAATACCCTCAGACTTCAAGAAGAATATAATAATTCCAATACCAAAGAAAGCAGATGCTGGCAGATGTGAAAATTACCAAACTATCAGTTTAATAAGTTACAGTTGCAAAAATACTAACACAAATTCTTTACAGACGAATTGGAAAACTGATAGAAGCTGACCTCGGGGAAGATGAGTTAGGATTCCGTAGAAATGTTGGAACACGTGAGGCAATACTGACCTTACGATTTATCTTAGAAAATAGATTAAGGAAGGGCTAACCTACGTTTCTACCATTTGTAGGCTTACAGAAGGATTTTGACAATGTTGACTGGAATACTCACCTTCAAATTCTAAAGGTGGCGGGGTTAAAATACAGGGAGTGAATGGCTATTTACAATTTGCACAGAAACCAGATGGCAGTTATAAGAGTCAAGGGGCATGAAAGGGAAGCAGTGGTTGGGAAGCGAGTGAGACAGGTTTGTAGCCTCTCCCAGAAGTTCTTCAATCTGTATATTGAGCAAGCGGTAAAGGAAACAAAAGAAAAATTGGGAGTGGGTATTGAAATCCATGGAGAAGAAATAAAAACTTTTAGGTTCGCTGATGACATTGTAATTCTGTCAGAGACAGCAAAGGGCTGGAAGAGCAGTTGAACGGAATGGACAGGGTCTTGAAAGGAGGATATAATATGAACATCAACAAAAGAAAAACGAGAATAGTGGAATGTAGTCGAATTAAGTCGGATGATGCAGAGGGAATTAGATTAGGAAATGAGACACTTAAAGTAGTAAAGGAGTTTTGCTATTTGGGGAGCAAAAGAACTTGTGATGGTCGAAGTAGAGAGGATATAAAACGTGGACTGGTAATGGCAAGGAAAACGTTTCAGAAGAAGAGAAATTTCTTAACATCGAGTATAGATTTAAGTGTCAGGAAGTCGTTTCTGAAAGTATTTGTATGGAGTGTGACCATGTATGAAAGTGAAACAAGGACGATAACTAGTTTGGACGAGAAGAGAAATGTTGTGCTACAGAATAATGCTGAAGATTAGATGGGTAGATCACATAACTAATGAGGGGGTATTGAATAGAATTGGGGAGAAGAGGAGTTTGTGGCACAACTTGACAAGAAGAAGGGACCGGTTGATAATACATACTGGGAGTCATAAAAGGATCGCGAATTGGAGGGCAGCGTGGAGGGTAGAAATCGTAGAGGGAGACCAAGAGATAAATACACTAAGCAGATTCAGAAGGATGCAGTTTGCAGTAATTACTGGGAGATGAAGAAGCTTGCACAGGATAGGGTAGTATGGAGAGCTGCATCAAACCAGTCTCAGGACTGAGAGCACAACAAGGACAACATCACTTAAATATATTACCTAGACGAATGCTTTCACGAAATTTCAATACTATACGTTAATTATTCTTTGGTGTTGCGATTTTTCTTCCGTCAGTATATATAAAGTTATGAGCTGCCAACACCTTCCGCCTCTCCAACTGTGACGCAATTCTGCTCTCTAGAATCATGCAAAGAAAAAAGACGAAGTGTATTTCTCACTGCCATTTTTAAAACACATATACATTGACTGAAATGGTAGCTTGATAAAACAAAATAAAAAGTCACATCAGACAGATCGATACCAATTTGCAAAGAGCGATTCGAGCGTAAAGACATCAACATTTTAAGTTAATGCAAGGGAACACGAAGGAAACTGTGAAATAGTTAGTGAAAAACTGTTATGTAACTGCATTTAAAGTTCAAATATTCCACAATGACCTACACAACATAAGGGCATAAACTGCGTGGAACAATCACTACAGATGAAATATTTAAGTACAAGGGCACCTGTATTCATCAGAAAGTACTGAAAGAAGCATACAAAACAAAAATGTGATGAATATAAATACCCTAGTCTTCGGATGAATTAATATAAATCCAATTGCGTACCATGCTTTTAAGGTTATTCATGTCACCGGACCACTCACGTATCATTTCAATATAGAAAATGCACCCCCAAAGTTCTGGAAGTACTGAAATACAAGCAATACGAACCAGAAAATAACCACACATATACAGCATGCTGCCTGAGGATGTGCATCATTCTCTTTCATTCTACATAAATCTTACACAACTACAACAGCGTCTTACAACACCGGCATCAGTATCCAACTTGCCCATTCTTTGTGTAATGAAACCAAATATTCTCTGCTACGCCGCGCATCGCATTCGTTTCTGATTGGCTCACAGAAACTGGCACCTCAAATAGCTTTCTTATGGCATTCTGGTCAGCGAGTTAGAGACAGTCATGCCTTCAGTGATCGATTGCTCGGTACTGAATATCTCTGTAGGGTCAGCGATTTACTTGCACGCGAAACAATACCAGTCCTGGAAATTATGAACGTGACAGGCAACTTTCAATCTTTCTGCATCTGTGTGGCAGTCGGTAGAAGCTTTTGTCGTCTCATTCAGACGGCTGTTACTACATGACATCAAATATGCAGTTCAACAATTTTAAAGTGTTAGCATCACATATTCCATTTCACGGTATTGTTACAAATTGTTTAAGCCATCTGCTTAATTACAGCAAACAACACTTCATGAAATGTTTACCACAATACTTAACGTAGTTAGACGTATGTTTCGGCGGTTAATGGCACATGTCAGAACTTATGCAGTACTTCAGCATTCATTACGTATCTGATACTGGTTCTCAAATTACTTTCACTAGCAACTGTATGGTACTTATGAAAATGAGAAAAACTTCGATAGGTTCTTTCACGTTGTTAAAATTTACCGAAGTAAGCAATTTGAAACAAGACTTTTAAAAAATCTGAAGTCAGAACGAATAACAAGATTATAAACAATTTCGGCAACCGGGAAAGAGTGCCCAGCGGCCAATAAACTGCAGCCGCCAACAGTGGGATGGCATTTCTAATACCCGTGTAACCATATAAGACAAACAGCTGGATGATTACTCTAAAAAGGATATCAGCCATATGGCTGATATGTTGCTAGTCCTTTCTACAATTCGAGCATCCACTTTGTCCCTAATGGGCCTGTTGACATTACACCAAAACTTATTGTTTTTAAACGCAGCAATATTTAGGTTTATTACTTGTGTACATTTTTAGATATTTATTTTTACCAGATCACAAATTCGAATATTATTAAAGCACTTATTGGCCAAGGAAATAACTAATTGTAGATGACATAACTTCTTATCGCTGTGAGACTGAATACTGAACGATGTCATGCAGGTAGTTCTGAAAAGTTTTCATAGAGCATCTTCACAATAATTTAAACCACTCAAGTGTTTACGTACGTTAACCTGTATCACATTGATTTCCTGTAATCTTGTAGCTCCAATAGTGGTCTGAGATAGTGGAAACATCAGCTGAAAAAAATGTTGGTTTCAGAAAATTAATATATCTATCAAATATTTATGCTATCGATTCAAAAGGCATATTGTTTCATTTTCGGGCTCAGACATACTAGACTTTTACATATTATAGGGTTCCTGTATGTTTTGAAATACTGATGTTTACACAATTCGACTGGGACTTTCATGGGGTCTATGGTAGTAATCGAAGTCACTCTGACACCTGTGGACTACGTCAACGTGCCGGCCGGGGTGGCCGAGCGGTTCTAGGCGCTACAGTCTGGAACCGTGCGACCGTTACGGTTGCAGGTTCGAATCCTGCCTCGGGCATGGATACGAGTGATGTCCTTAGGTTAGTCAGGTTTAAGTAGTACTAAGTTCAAGGGGACTGATGATCTTAGAAGTTAAGTCCCACAGTGCTCAGAGCCATTTGAACCATTTGACTACGTCAGAGTTACTTCGGACCATCTGCCCCCTCCCAAAGATTTCCCCAACAGCTATGTTCTGTTTCCCCTAGGTCCTTGTCACAATGCCAAACTCGTACTTCAGTGGTTTGAGGTACACCGTAGTGACCCTACGCTAGAGTACTGACAGCCGTTGTCGCCTCATGTGAAACAGAAGGTTCCCACTTGGACGTTGTAGGACATCAGCTCTGGGCTCAAAATCCATCGGCGGGTTATGTACGAGAACTGCGTGAACTGTGTGTAAATGTCTGATTCCACATACTTCCGGTGACCTGCTCAGGACTTACAGAATGCATGCCATGGAGACTCGTTGCTGTATTGCGCTTATGAGTCTACACACAGTCGCGGATACAGACGCTGTCTGGTTTCGCAGATGGGGCGGCGCGAGACCCGACACGGGAGTTTAGCTCACGAGGAGCAGCGACTCTCTGTCTAGCAGAGGACACACGAGTCTCTGTTACTGGCAGTGTAGAGTGAGGTAGCTGCGAAGAAACATTGGATAACAGAAGAGATACTTCAGTTGATTGATGAAAGGAGGAAGTACAAACATGTTCCGGGAAAATCAGGAATACAGAAATAAAAGTCGCTGAGGAATGAAATAAACAGGAAGTGCAGGGAAGCTAAGACGAAATGGCTGCAGGAAAAATGTGAAGACATCGATAAAGATATGATTGTCGGAAGGACAGACTCAGCATACAGGAAAGTCAATACAACCTTTGGTGACATTAAAAGCAACAGCGGTAACATTAAGAGTGCAACGGGAATTCCACTGTTAAATGCAGAGGAGAGAGCAGATAGGTGGAAAGAATACATTGAAAGCCTCTATGAGGGTGAAGATTTGTCTGATGTGATAGAAGAAGAAACAGGAGTCGATTTAGAAGAGATAGGGGATCCAGTATTAAAATCGGAATTTAAAAGATCTTTGGAGGACTTACGGTCAAATAAGGCTGAAGGGATCGATAACATTCCATCAGAACTTCTAAAATCATTGGGGGAAGTGGCAACGAAACGCCTATTCACGCTGGTGTGTAGAATATATGAGTCTGGCGATATACCATCTGACTTTCGGAAAAGCATCATCCACACGATTCCGAAGACGGCAAGAGCTGACAAGCGCGAGAATTATCGCACAATCAGATTAACAGCTCAAGCATCGAAGCTGCTTACAAGAATAATATACAGAAGAATGGAAAAGAAAATTGAGAATGCGCTAGGTGACGATCAGTTTGGCTTTAGGAAAAGTAAAGGGACGAGAGAGGCAATTCTGACGTTACGGCTAATAATGGAAGCAAGGCTAAAGAAAAATCGAGACACTTTCATAGGATTTGTCGACCCGGAAAAAGCGTTCGACAGTATAAAATGGTGCAAGCTGTTCGAGATTCTGAAAAAAGTAGGGGTAAGCTATAGGGAGAGACGGGTCATATACAATATGTACAACAACCAAGAGGCAATAATAAGAGCGGACGATCAAGAACGAAGTGCTCGTATTAAGAAGGGTGTAAGTCAAGGCTGTAGCCTTTCGCCCCTACTCTTCAATCTGTACATCGAGGAAGCAATGATGGAAATAAAAGAAAGGTTCAGGAGTGGAATTAAAATACAAGGTGAAAGGATATCAATGATACGATTCGCTGATGACATTGCTATCCTGAGTGAAAGTGAAGAAGAGTTAAATGATCTGCTGAACGGAATGAACAGTCTAATGAGTACACAGTATGGTTTGAGAGTAAATCGGAGAAAGACGAAGGTAATGAGAAGTAGTAGAAATGAGAACAGCGAGAAACTTAACATCAGGACTGATGGTCACGAAGTCAATGAAGTTAAGGAATTCTGTTACCTAGGCAGTAAAATAACCAATGACGGACGGAGCAAGGAGGACATCAAAAGCAGACACGCTATGGAATAAAAGGCATTTCTGGCCAAGAGAAGTCTACTAATATCAAGTACCGGCCTTAATTTGAGGAAGAAATTTCTGAGGATGTACGTCTGGAGTACAGCATTGTATGGTAGTGAAACATGGACTGTGGGAAAACCGGAACAGAAGAGAATCGAAGCATTTGAGATGTGGTGCTATAGACGAATGTTGAAAATTAGGTGGACTGATAAGGTAAGGAATGAGGAGGTTCTACGCAGAATTGGAGAGGAAAGGAATTTGTGGAAAACAGTGATAAGCAGAAGGGACAGGATGATAGGACATCTGCTAAGACATGAGGGAATGACTTCCATGGTACTAGAGGGAGCTGTAGAGGGCAAAAACTGTAGAGGAAGACAGAGATTGGAATACGTCAAGCAAATAATTGAGGATGTAGGGTGCAAGTGCTACTCTGAGATGAAGAGGTTAGCACAGGAAAGGAATTCGTGGCGGGCCGCATCAAACCAGTCAGTAGACTGATGACAAAAAAAAAAAAAAGAGTGAGGAGACAAAAGTGATGATAAAGTATATCGAGAGGTTGTAACAATGGAAAATTGTACTGAAATGCAGGAAGTTCTGCTACGAATTGACGCATGGTGCAGGGAATGGCAATTGAATGTCAATGTAGACAAATGTCATGTGCTGCGAATACATAGATAGAAAGATCCTTTATCATTTAGCTACGATATAGCAAGTCAGCAACTGGAAGCAGTTAATTCCATAAATCATCTGGGAGTAGGCATTGGCAGTGATTTAAAATGGAATTACCATTTAAAATTAATGGTCGGTAAAGCAGATACCAGACTGAGATTCATTGGAAGAAACCTAAGGAAATGCAGTCCGCAAACAAAAGAAGTAGGTTACAGTACATTTGTTCGCCCACTGCTTGAATACTGCTCACCGGTGTGGGATCTGTACCAGATAGTGTTGATAGAAAAGATAGAGAAGATCCAACGGAGAGCAGCGCGCGTCGTTACAGGATCATTTAGTAATCGCGAAAGCGTTACGGATATGATAGATAAACTCCAGTGGAAGACTGTGCAAGAGAGACGCTCAGTAGCTCAGTACGGGCTTTTGTTGAAGTTTCGAGAACATACGTTCACCGAGGAGTGAAGCAGTATATTGTTCCCTCCTACGTATATCTCGCGAAGAGACCATGAGGGTAAAATCAGAGAGATTAGAGCCCACACAGAGGCATACCGACAATCTTTCTTTCCACGAACAATACGTGACTGTAAATGAAAGGAGAACCGATAGAGGTACTTAAGGTACCCACCGCCACACACCGTCCGCAGCTCGTGGTCGTGCGGTAGAGTTCTCGCTTCCCGCGCGCGGGTTCCCGGGTTCGATTCCCGGCGGGGTCAGGGATTTTATCTGCCTCGTGATGACTGGGTGTTGTGTGATGTCCTTAGGTTAGTTAGGTTTATGTAGTTCTAAGTTCTAGGGGACTGATGACCTGAGATGTTAAGTCCCATAGTGCCCAGAGCCATTCGAACCAACCATTTGAACCGCCACACACCGTGGGGTGGCTTGCGGAGTACGGATGTAGATGTAGATAGCGATATTTAGACGCACAGGTGCCGGTAGTACCGGGAACAGAGGGTATAAAAGGACAGAGCATTGGTGGAGCTTTCATTTGTACGCAGGCGATTCATGTGAAAAGGTTTCTGACGTGATTATGGCGTCACGACAGAAATTAAGAGACATTAAACGCGGAACGGTTGCCGGAGTTTGATGGAAATCGTTACCGAAGTCAATTTTCCGAGATCCACCGTGTCAAGTGTGTGTCAAGAGTAGCAAATTTCAAGCATTACTTCTCACCACGGACAACGAGGTTGCCCACGGTCATCTCTTAACGGCCAAGAGCAGCGGTGTTTACGTAGTCAGTACTAACACGCAAGCAACACTGCGTGAAATAACTGCAGAAATCAGTGTGGGACCTACGAGGAACGCATCCGTTAGGAACAGTGCGGTGAAATCTGGCGTTAATGCGCTATGGCAGCAGACGACCAGCACGAGTGTCTTTACTAACAGCACGCCAGCGTCTGCAGCGCCACCCCTAGACTCATGGTTTACATGGAATGCACTGGGTCCTCTGGTCCAACTTAAGTGATCATTGACTGAAAATGTTGTCTTTGGCTACGTGGAGACCATCTACAGCCAGTGCCAGGTCAAAGGGTCACAACTGTTCGCGATGGCTTTGAAGAACATTCCGGACAGTTTTAACGAATGATTCGACCGCCCATGTCGCCCTACCAGAACCCCATCGCACTATTACAGCATACAACCGATAGGTCAGTTAGTGCACAAAATCCTGCAAACACTTAGGCAATTATTCATGGTTGCAGAGACAGCTTGGCACTTCCGTCCTGCTGTGTCCATGCGACGTTAAGTTACTGCACTACGTCTAGCGAAAAGAGGTCCGACAGGATGTTAGGACGTACCCCATGAGTTAGTTATGCCACTTTAGACTGTACGGATCACGGAGTAAAGCAACTACACTACTGGCCATTAAAACTGCTACACCATGAAGAAATGCAGATGATAAACGGGTATTCATTGGACAAATATATTATACTAGAACTGACATGTGATTACATTTTCACACAATTAGGATGCATAGATCCTGAGAAATCAGTACACAGAACAACCACCTCTGGCCGTAATAACGGCCTTGATACGCCTGGGCATTGAGTCAAATAGAGCTTGGATGGAGCGTACATGTACAGCTGTCCATGCAGCTTCAACACGATACCACAGTTCATCAAGAGTAGTGACTAGCGTACTGTGACAAGCCAGTTGCTCGGCCACCATTGACAGACCTTATCTATTAGTGACAGATCTGGAGAATGTGCTGGCCACGGCAGCAGTCGAACATTCTGTATCCAGAAAGGCCCGTACAGTACCTGCAACATGCCGTCGTGCATTATCCTGCTGAAATGTAGGGCTTCGCATGGATCGAAGGAACGGTAGAGCCACGGGTCGTAACACATCTGAAATGTAACGTCCACTGTTCAAAGTGCCGTCAATGCGAACAAGAGGTTGTAACAACAACGACGTTGAACTATTGTACATATAAATAATATTATTTCCATCTGATTTTTCGTTAAACTTGGTAATTCATGTTCTGATTTCATTTCTTTTTTGTTTCATGTCGTTGCGTTAAGAAAACTGTAAACAAGTTTCTATATGAAGATTAATGTCAAGTAATATTGTGATAAAGTTGAAATGTAACAAATTTTGGAACTGTTCTAAGATGTAAAAAATTGTAATTGTGAGTCTGGTCCATACGTAGGCAATGTGTTAGGATATGTAGAATGCAAAACCTCGGGTGATTACCCGGCCTGTCAGAGAGCGGTAAAAGGTGGATGGCAGGCGAGCGCGGGAAAATGCGCACGGGCACTGCACGGCACAACGGGCTCAGCAGTAGTAATTGGAGTTTAGCATTGGTTTGAGCAACACCTTCTGGAGCGAGGACGCTCTCCTGGAAGACGTAGCTTCACTGAGCCTCGGGTATGCCGTTCCAACGCCCACACAGCTTGGCAAAACTCCATAGGCACTAAATGGAAAAGTATTGCGACGCTAAGAAGAATTAAAGTGCCGATACGTCAAGAGCCATAGCTGTGGTTGTATGTGTGCTCTGTGCCTCGCCATCTCGCCGCCCGCCAACCGCCGCATCGATACAAGCAGGTTGTAACTTTTAGTACTGTATTCGTATGGACCAGAGAGTGAACTGTTCAATAATAACCTAAATTTTACCAGAACTTTTCCATCATTTAATTATCCTCACAAGTAACCTAGATAGCATCCTTTCCAAATGTTGTGCAATCCGAGTGTCCCGAAATGAAAAATTACATCTTGTCTTAATAATAATTACTTGCAGTCCTAGCTATATTAGAGTGGTGTTTAAAGAATTGTTTTGTTAATGAACCAGTAAATGAAAAACGAAGGTCTAGAGAAGTTCAAAGATAACTTTAATATTGATATAGTAATGAAGTTTAATTATTTCGAGACAGATATAAAGGTATTTAAATGAGCAGTAAATAAGATGAAAAAAGTAGTAACTTATATACTGGAAATCTTGAACGCATAATAAATTCAGTAATCAATTTTTTTAATACAGTGATCATAACAGTTTCAGGGTCCCCACCCCCCTTTTTATTCGTTTGAATTCTGAAGTGTTTTAAATTGGTTTGACCAGCAAAAGTTAAAGTAATAAAAAATCTAAATTTATCAGTGTTTTATCTTTATCAAAATTGATATTTTGTGTGTGGCACGAAAGTGATATTTTTAGGGTAACCTATGCCCGATTTTAATCAGATTAATAGACAGTATAAAGTTTTGTAGTATACATCATAGTGTAGTGTTATGTATTCATGGTTTTTCCATATCAGTACAGAACGTGAAACTATCAGTTCAATTGATTTTCTGGTTCTAAAATTCTACTATATTATGCAGTGTTACTACGTGTTGTTTTGCATGAATATATACCAACTTGTACAGGGAAGAAACTCAGTTAATGCCTAATTAGGCTGGCGACCGTATTATTATCAAATTGGTACCATCATCAGTGTTGCTTTTGGTCCATCCTGACGTGTAGTTGCATTTCGGACTTGCTTGACGGATCATTGTCATTACAGAGTGGGTGTAAGCCTGATTTGCCACCATTCAGGTACACGCGGTCGATATCTATACGAAAATCCTTTCTCATAAGGTGAACCCCGATCACGTACCATATTGTAGGCTTTAACGAGTATTGTGTGCCCCACGCGCACATTACAAGTGCCTTCCCGGTGACAGGACATCCAATTGTTTTCGGTAACAAATTAATGGGGATACCGAACAGTGGATGTTCAGTGGCACGAATTGCAATAATATTCAGTAAAGTTAACAGCAGTGAACGTCAAGTACGGTAGTGAGGTGTAATTTGCGTTCAGTATGAACAAGAATGTAGACACAGTAGATGTGCCGAGCGTAATGGAAGATGCGGCTGGCAATGACAGGAGTTCACGCGGCCAGAAAACAGATGGCATTAGCGGTAGACAATGGGCGTACATACAATACCACGAACATGTTAACGAACAGATTCAAATGTCGCGATCGCCTCGAACTTAGAAAGGAATAAAACAGGAAGTAGAGGATGACTTTGTAGATGATAGTGGGTATGTGAACGAACCCACTGACATGTTTGATTCACCACAGATAAAGAAAGAACCGAAAGAAAACTTTGAAGTAGAATCGGAACGCACCGATTCCTTAGAACAAGACAGTATGAAAATTTTAAGCATTAACGACTTATTTGAACGATTAACGAAACAAATTGCGGGACGGAATGATCAGCTTCAAAAACAAGTCAGTAATCAGGTAAGTCAGCTTAAAACACACGTTGACGAGCAGCTTAAAACACATAGTAATCAGCTCAGAACACAGAATAATCAGCTTAAAACACAATTTGGTCAGATTAATGCACAGGTCGAAGAGCAAGGAACTAAAATTAGTAAACAACTAGAGCAGGTAGAACAAAAAGTGGGTAATTTAAGTTCTGCAGTAAATACTATGAAGTCTGAAATTGACACAATTAAAAAAAATATGATTACTATGCAGGGGGAAATCGACGACATTAACAGTAGGTTTGATGTTGATATTCTCAACATCCAAGAGAGAGTAGAGCCTCTAGTTGAAACAAAAGTAGACGAAAAGTTTTCGGCCTTGAAACTGAAATCGTAAACGAATGCCAACATGGAATCTCACAGTTGAAAAAAGCAGTTTTAGATACTGAAAGAAATTTAGGCGTAAAAGTTACCGGATGTGTACCAAAGTGTGAACAAAATGCATCGAAAATTCAAGGCAAAATTTTCGATCTCGAGAGCAAAATCAACGATAGGCATGGCGAGGTCTGTAATGACACGCCGCTTACGAAGCTGTTGGAAGTTGAGGAATGCTTTGATCCCGCCAAAAAACGTAACGGATGACATCCACTAGATTTCATCAAAATTTGCGAGAGGATGTTTCCTAAACACTTGTCTGGTCAGGAAAAGATAAACGTAGTAATTAGCGCCTTAGCAGTTGACGCTAAGCGGTGGGGAGTTAACTTGAATACCGAACTAATGTCGTTCGAAGAGTTTAAACAAAAATTTACGGAGGAATACTGGTCCAAACGAAAACAGGATCATTTGTGGTGCATGTTTATCATGGCCAAACTTCATGATAACAGGGGTAGGAATTCTTTGAAAGACTTCTGCGAATATTGGTACCGAAAGTTGACACATTTAAGAGGGAGAAGATCCGATTCTGAATCGTATGGGAGCTATATAAAAAGCTTCCAGAAGATTCGAAGAGATATGTGGGAAGCAATCATTGCGGATTCCAACCGTCTCTCTAAAGGGTCGAAGGCGAAGACCACTGGCGCGAAAATCGTGCCAATTATCAGAATTTTAGTAAAAGGAATAACCGCAAGAATGACGAGAGAAATGACAGCATTGGTTTTCGCGTCAACATGATACAGAGAGGTAGAGGAAGAGGAAGAGGGGTTATCTAGGTCGCGGTAAAGGGTACACCGCGCAAAATAATAACCATGTTGGAAACAGATTTCCGTGAACGTTGCCAGCCAAACTGAAGCGGACAGAACATACCGGCCCCGATTTGAGAAGCATTACCGGACTGACAGTAAAGTTGTGAGACAGCTTAGAGACAGGCGTGGAACGACGCAGCGTGTTGTGGCGAAACAAGCGTCAGGTGCGTGCGCAGATGATTCATCTTCGCCACGCAGAGCGATACATGTTAACAGGTGAGTGGAGCATCAGAGGGCAACGGCCCAGCCTAGCAGAACAGCTGTTCGGAGAGAAGCCGCTAGCAAGGCGGCAGAATTAGGTGCAAACATTGCCGTAAGTGCTGGTGAATACATTACGAGTGGTTATTCTATGGCGAAGGAAATAGTGGATGGAACAGTGGATACACAGAGAGGTGCGGTTAACGGTGTTACCAACAAAGTAAATGGCAAGAATGAATTAGCAGAAGTAACTAATTGACGTGTGCAGATCGACGATCTGTACAAGGGCCTCAAGCAATGTGAGTGGGAGGATTTTAAGAAGGAATATGAGGCAAGGAGGTTAGTTAGTGAAAAAGGAAATAGTAGGGACGTCGATAAGGTGACGTGCCACGAATTTATGGAGGAGAGAGTAAATAGCGCCGCGCAAAGTACACGTGCTGCCGATAGGATAATGTTTAAAGATAGGAAGGAATTGGAGGATGAAATCCTAAGCATTGATGAGGAAGTAACTTCTGTTAATGATCCACCAACAGTACAAGCTGTTACCGAAAGGCACCGTGGGGAAGGGGCAGGTAATTACCTAAGAGTAATTGAAGTCCACAAGGGTTACACTAAATATGAAGTAACAGTGGATGTGAGTAAATCTGTTAATGGGGTCGTTTTGCCAAATGAGGATATTGAGTTAAAACCAAAGGCTGACGAAAATGCAGAGGAAGAACTTAGTGCCTGTCTCAGAAAAGCTTTTACGTTAGAACCTGAAAGCGATCCAGAATGGTCGGATTCTGACGATAATTCTGATGACGAGTATTTCGGTACTAGTGAAAATAATGGGAGTAGAGCTAATTGCGATATGGTACCTACTGATGACGAAGTTTCAAAACAAAACCCCGATGTTGAGACTGAACACAGAAAGAAAGAGCCACCTTACGACTCAGTGTCTATTTTGCAAAGAGTTCAAGTAAGCAAAGACTTTGAACTCCAGAAACCGAGAAAGCCGCCAGATATAAATGGTTCACAGATCAGGAACGTATCTTGGGACAATGTCACAGTCACCCAAGGTGCGTTATGGAAAAAACAGGAAGGGGCATGATTTAGAGCCTGGAGGAGGTTTATATCGGACTTTGAGAATGTCATGAACACCTTACATCATGAATCTACTGGGTTCCCACCGGAAGAAATTTTGTTAGGCAGCAGAAGTAAAAGTTTAATTGAGGAAAAACTAGAGTTTTCACCTTGTACAAGCTTGGGATTGTGTCAAAGGAAAGAATTAGTCAGAAAAAGGGCAAAGCAAAAAGTTGAATCTAGGTCTAAAAGATATGATAAAAACCTGAAAGTTTCAAAATTTAAAATAGGAGATTATGTTCTTTTAAAAACCCACGAAAAATCTAGTGAACTGAACCATGAAATTTCCAAATTTAAATATATTCATAATGGACCATATATAATACAGAACATTCCACACGATAATGCTTACTACCTGATCTACCCAAAATCCAACAGACCTTTAGGTGTAAGAAACGTTGAGAACTGAAACTGTATGTTCCTAGGAGTGAGTGACCAAAGTACACTCAGAAAGCAATCTGCAGTATATGTGATATATCTAACGATGAAATTATTTTATTCTAAATGTAACAAGTATTTGTAAATGTATGTATACCATTGTCAGTGTGCTAATGTACTTATGTAAGTTTCAGATTACCAAATGTACTATAAATGTAAAGGTGTATGGAAAAAAGGGCTGAAAAGAAAAAGCAAATGCTGCAAGCCAAATAAAAGATGAGACTGCCAAAAAATCAAAGTGGGCAGTGTGTGAGTCATAATATAACGGACTGCCAAACACCAAAAAGGGCAGATAAATAGTCCAAGGAGAGTGGTAAGTGTGTTATAGGTGATGTGATAAAACGATGCGAAATGGACTGCCCAAATCTGAATAATAAGCAGCAAATATATGTAGTGATTTTTCTGAATAGTTCTGTGTGTTTATTAGTAAATAAGGAAATGACTGCCATTCAATGCAACCAGCAACAAATTGTTTTATAGTGTACATAGGCATTTGTATCTGCTTTGGGGTTAAGTGTTTGTGTTCCAAATTTTGATTTTTATTTATCTGAGAAATTTAATAATAATGAGTTATTTGCTACTTAAATCATGTTGTGATAGGAGGTTGGACTGTGCCAAAGGCACTTAAGTAAATGATAGGTACATGTTCTCCATATATTAAAGAGTATCGACCTCTATAATGTGAGTGAAAGGAAGTTTAGTGATAGAAAATTTTATGATGGTACATTCACACAAAGATTCAGAACCCCTGTATAAATATAAAGTTTAGTGTTCCCATCAAATTTGCACTTAGCGAAATTTACTGGAAACAGGGGCATGTGTAACAACAACGACGTTGTACTATTGTACATATAAATATTATTTTTTCCATCTGATTTTTCGTTAAACTTGTGTAATTGATGTTCTGATTCCATTTCTTCTTTGTTTCATGTCATTGTGTTAAGATAACTGTAAACAAGTTTCAATGTGAAGATTAATGTTTATGTTAAATGTCAAGTAATATTGTGATAGAGTTGAAATGTAACAAATTTTGGAACTGTTGTAAGATGTAAAAAATTGTAATTGTGAGTCTGGTCCATACGTAGGCAATGTGCTAGGATATGTAGAATGCAAAACCTTGGGTGAATACCCGGCCTGTCAGAGAGCGGTGAAAGGTGGATGGCAGGCGAGTGCGGGAAAATGCAGGCACAACGGGCTCAGCAGTTGTAGTGGTACTTGGAGTTTGTCACTAATTTGAGCAACACCTTCTGGAGCGAGGAGGCTCTCCTGGAAGACGTAGCTTCACTGAGTCTCGGGTATGCCGCTCCAACGCCCACACAGCATGGCAAAAGTCCATAGGCACTAAATGGAAAAGTATTGCGGCGCTAAAAGGAATTAAGGTGCCGATACATCAAGAGCCATAGCTGTGGTTGTATTAATATTGATATAGTAATGAAGTTTAATTATTTTGAGACAGATATAAAGGTATTTAAATGAGCAGTAAATAAGATGAAAAGAGTAGTAACTTATATACTGGAAATCTTGAATGCATAATAAATTCAGTAATTAATTTTTTTAATAAAGTGATCATAACAGTTTCAGGGTCCCCACCCCCATTTTTTATTCATTTGAATTCTGAAGTGTTCTAAATTGGTTTGACCAGCAAAAGTTAGAGTCAATACATAAATGTCAAAAATTTATCAGTGTTTTATGTTTATCAAAATTGATATTTTGTGTGTGGCACGAAAGTGATATTTCTAGGGTAACCTATGCCCGATTTTAATCAGGTTAATAGACAGATAAAGTTTTGTTGTATACATTATAGTGTAGTGTTATGTATTCATGGTTTTTCCATATCAGTACAGAACGTGAAACTATCAGTTCAATAGATTTTCTGGTTCTAAAATTCTACTATATTATGCAGTGTTTCTACGTGTTGTTTTCCATGAATATATACCAACTTGTACAGGGAAGAAACTCAGTTAATGCCTAATTAGGCTGGCGACCGTATTATTATCAAATTGGTAGCATCATCAGGGTTGCTTTTGTTCCATCCTGACGTGTAGTTGCATTTCGGACTTGCTTGATGGATCATTGTTATTACAGAGTGGTTGTAAGTCTGATTTGCCACCATTCAGGTATACGCGGTCGATATTTATACGAAAATCCTTTCTCATAAGGTGAACCCCGATCACTTACCATAGTGTAGGCTGTAACGAGTATTGTGTGCCCCACGCGCACATTACAAGGTGACCGAGACGTGTAACCTATGGCACCCCATACCATCACGCCGGGTGATACGCCTGTATGGCGATGACGAATACATGTTTCCAATGTGCGTTAACTGCGATGTTGTTAAACACGGATGCGACTATCGCGATGCTGTAAACAGAACCTGTATTCGTCCGAAAAAATGACGTTTTGCCATTCGTGCACCCAGGTTCGTCGTTGAGTACACCATCGCAGGCGCTCTTGTCTGTGATGCAGCGTCAAGGGTAACTGCAACCATGGTCTCCGAGCTGGTAGTCCATGCTGCTGCAAACGTCGTCGAACTGTTCGTGCAGATGGTTGTTGTCTTGCAAACGTCCCCATCTGTTGACTCAGGGATCGAGACGTGGCTGCACGATCCGTTACAGCCATTCGAATAAGATGCCTGTCATCTCGACTACTAGTGATACGAGGCCATTGGGATCCAGCACGGCGTTCCGTATTACCCTCCAGAACCCACCGATTCCATATTCTGCTAGCAGTCATTGGATCTCGACCAACGCGAGCAGCAATGTCGCGATACGATGAACCGCAATCGCGATAGCCTACAATCCGACCTTTATCAAAGTCGGAAACGTGATGGTACGCATGTCTCCTCCTTACACGAGGCATCACAACAACGTTTCACCAGGCAACGCCGGTCAACTGCTGTTTGTGTATGAGAAATCGGTTGGAAACTTTCCTCATGTCAGCACGTTGTAGGTCGCCACCGGCGCCAACCTTGTGTGAATGCTCTGAAAAGCTAATCATTTGCATATCGCAGCATCTTCTTCCTGTCGGTTAAAATTCGCCTCTGTAGCACGTCATCTTCGTGGTGCAGCAATTTTAATGGCCAGTAGTGTATCAGATGGTCATCAGATAATCTGAAAGGTTACTACGTGTGGTTTTCCCTAGACGGGTGATCGTTACACGTATGCATGTGGAGTGAGAGTACCACCATGGCGAAAACACAGAGGCCGTAAATTACTTCATGAGTTTTGCACGGCATAATAGATATTAATGAAGAAAGATAATTGACAGTGACACCAAATGAAAGCAAGATTTGAGCTGGAAAAGAACACTTTAAGAGAAACATTACAGGTATAGTGTAATAGTACTTCGGGTATTAACATTGCAGTATATGAATGCACTTATTACTTTACAGATTCATAACTTCTAAACACCTTAAATGATTTTAACGAGCAATGTATCACATGATAAAGCGTTAGTAGCAGTACTGGAAAATAGCATGATAATTTATATTAAAGAAATACAATTTCAGTTATGAGACGAAATGTTGATTCTAATGGTTCAAAATGAAGAGAGGTTATTAGGTGAGCATCAAAAAAAGTACATTGAGGATAATGCACTGTATTCAAATTCTGCATCTGCAGCAACACGACGTGTGGCGAAGGGTACTTCTCATACCACTAACTATACCATGCTTCCAGTTCCACTTGCGAATGGCACTTGGTGGGAATAACTATCGGTAAGTCTCTGTGTTAGATCAAACTTCTTGAATTTTGTCGTAGTGGACATTTCGCAACATGACTGTGGAAGGAAACAATATGTAGCCTAACTCTTCCGGGAAAGCACTCTCCCGAAATTGTAATAGTAAACCTCCGTCTGAAGCTCAACGCCTCTCTTCTAACGTCTGCCACTACAATTTGTCAATCATGTCTGTAATGCTCTTGCGCCTACCAAACAGTCCTGTGGCGAAACGCGCCCCTGGCAACACTAAGGTAATTAGATTCAAAAATGAGACGCTACAAGTAGTTCACGAGTTGTACTATTAGCGCAACAAAACCACTGATGATGGCAAAAGCAGTTATGGTATAAACTGCAGACTTGCTAGACCATGGAAGCGGTGAGTATTTCTGCAAAAAGAAAAAAAAAGGAAGAGAAGATGTTGAAATGTTTTGCTGTGAAGTGATACTGAAGCCTGTATGGGTAGATCGCTTATCTTGTGACGCTACAGCGAAAATCAACGAATTTTTCCCCGTAGCAAGAAAAATAATTACTGAATGAAAGCGTGTGATATTCTGAGCTCAAACAGTATTTAATTTTACTAATTAAATCATCAGTGTAATGCAGCATTAGACGAACCTTGTAAATCAGTACTTAGATAAAATTTACACGAAGATAACACTGACAGAATTGAGACTTTGTATTTACTGGTATTAAGGAAAACGCGGAAGAGAGGACCCACCAATGTTTCTTTTCCACAAGCTGTTTATTTAACAATATATACTATAGATTTTCTTTCTGTACAAATGAATAAGCTTTTACAAGAGAAATCAAAACAAGAACTACATGACAATAATTACAAAGGCCTGGACCTATAGCCCGCCCGTTGTCAGGTGAAACAAAGGTATTTACTACCGCGCTGGACACTGTTTCCCTTATTAAATGCCCTTCGGCAACACACGAAAACATAGAAGTAATATTAATGACAAGAGTGTTTCAATTACTCAAACAGATGACTTATTTTTTATGGAAACTATGTCGAAAGGTTCGGGGTTAAGATGAGCACATATGCTTAATGGTTAAACAAACTAGGAAACAATTATGAGAATGATAAGGCTTGCTTCAAACGAGGAACCTTTTCATTTCAATCAGCAACCAACGTGCGACTGGATGCCAAACAGTCCCTTTTGACAATCTTATTCTGACTAAAGCCCTGATCACATTTGTCTGTTAATATGTCAAAAGTTGAATTGCTTCTCAGTTATCAAGGCCGCTCTGAAGGAACGTTTTAAAACATTACGTATGAGAACTTATTACAAGATAACTCACTCAGTGGAACCACAAGATCCACTTAAAAATACACCAACAATGACCCGGTCTTTCAAAGACAGGAACGCACAGCTTAGTACGACAGCTAGTTCAGATTATCTCAAATACAATTACAATCGAGAAATGGATCCGGTTAACGTCTAAACCTAAGCACAAGACCCCTCTTTGTTTACGGCAACCTGTGCCTTGGTACGATTGTTCCGACGAGGAGCTGATTCATTACAACACGAATTTTAGGGTATAAACTACAAAGCAAGGGCAATATAATATCGGAACACATTTTCAAATGACAGCTAGTATCTAGTACAATACTACAGTCTACATTTACGACCAAAGAGCCAACAGAGTAAAACTCAGTGGGTCGGGTTGTAATATACCTAATATACAAATACTTAATGAAAACTTCGATTCCCTGATATCGTGTAGTACCATACCTCACTTTAAAATAATTAGTATTGTGGTGATTCGTGAATTTCGTAAAAATGACACTAAATTGGGAACTAATTAGCAGACACTATTACAAAATGAAACGAATGATGTATTTTAATAAACTGTGGCATTCATTGTAGTAATGTGAAAGACTTTAATTAGTGAAAATGGTAGAAAAAAATATATGGTATTAATCACCAACTGTAATTATTCAAATAATTGGACCATTACGAATGTAGTTTACTCATTCAAGAAGTTATTCTGTCGCTTGTAAATGAAGGCACATATTGTGAAACGTAAATTTAGGATGAAAGCTGTAGAGAACATTCCGTCTTAATGACTTTATTCATTAAACTCGTATTGTTGTAACCAGATATAAGCCTAATTTTAAAATTCTAGGCATCTCTTACAAATTCTGTCGATCAAAACCTGTTTTGTTTTAGCCTCTTAGCTTCAATTATTGTCAGGAATGTGAGTCGTTGTGTAGTTACTGTGTATTAATTAATTTTGTGAAGTTCATTATTGTACGCATATTGAGATGGAATTTTCACATTTCAAAAAAATTTTTACATTATAAATTTCACATATTATTCAATTCTGTAATCTTAGACGTATTATTCTGTGTAATCAGAACAACTTAGCTTTGGAACTTTTAATTGTAAATACGATTAAAAGTATGTTGTCATTATTAAGTAATAATGGTCCAAGTGACTATCCATTATTTAGAATATATAAATAGGGAAGCAGAGAGGTTACTGGCGGGGGGGGGGGGGGGGGGGGCGGGCAGTTTGAGCTGATTTCTCGAGGTGTAACCTGTGTTAGTTACTTGAATATTATTTCACTACGATTTAAAGTTGTGAAAATGTATGTTTCTTGATTTGTGAACCAGTCAGATGTTTTACGAAGACGTACTGTACAACTCTGCCTCTTTGCATTGTGTCATGATGGATTTGATCAGCTGTTACGAACGGAAGAATAAATGTTTAAAAACTGGAACCGATCACTTTTACTGTAAACCACACACTTCGTGAAGATCCAGGCAATCTACGAATATTTCAGTTATGTGGAGAAAAATGTCGTTTTGACCTTCTACTTATGATTGTAGATAACATCAGGTGACATGCACCTTTGATAAATCAGCTGACCTGTCTTCGAAGTTTTGAAGATTACCTTACCAACGAGTAGACAAGAGTTAAGTAGTAGTGTTAAAGGGTACAAACCAGAAAATAATTAGGAGATCGGGTGCACAATGACACTGCTCACCACGAGGATTACAGGATGTTACTCCCCTTTATCAGCAAGCAGCTCCATGGATCCACGGTGCGTCGCAGTGGCTACTGAGAGGTGCCGATGAAAGCCAGGTAGAAGAGGGCAGCCAGGCCACGAGCGGTCGTCCGACACAAGTGTTGCCAACAAACCGACGGGATGTCGGCCAGCTACCTGTAGCCGACGCTGACCCCGGTGAAGTACTCCGGTATCTTTCCTCTGCGCATACCCTCGTTGCGTAGATCGTGGCTTCAGCCGGTACGACCTCGTCACCACCTCTTGTCGCTACACTACAGCCAAGCCCCAAACTTGGTGCTTCCTCACTCGGGCCAGCGAACGCATTCATATACCGGAAAGCAAAGAGCTTCTGAGGACACAACCGATAGATACCAACTTTTCCTCATAGATATTGGCAACAGGGATAGTCGATACTACCCCTGAGCTAGTAGCGCCGGACAGAACAGTCAACTAAGTTAATGGCGCCATGGTTCAAGAATGCTGTAAAAAAACTCGCACCAGTATGAAAAGCCCTCTTGTTCTTTAACTTCTCGCTTACTCTCCTTTTCTCTTACGATTAGGTCTTGCTGGAAATCAGGATTTTGTTGATCGCTGTCAATTAGCTGTATTACCAGATATAGACCTAATGTTCATTAAAACATAAGAAGTTAACTGTGTTAGGAGTACGTTATTCGAAGATCCTCTTTCATTTTGGATTGAAAGGAAAAATAGGTTTCATTCATAAAAACTGAGGAAATTAGTTAACTTCTCGTTTGGCTCGCTATTATTTCGAAAGCCATTCTGTGTGCTCTTACATTCGTAGAACCTGCAGTCATTTATTTTTCTCGAAGTAGGACAGTTCTTCTGAGTACAATTACTACGACAGTAAACTTCGCTTCTTTTCACGGTCAATAGAATACCAAAAGAATTGTTGCCAAGCTAACTGTGGGCCGTAGCAGCTTTGCGGATTTAAAGTAAATGAAAATTAACGGCATTACCATCATTACTGATCTTCCCGAAAGTAAGGGACATTAAACAAAAATAAAAATTGGCCCCAGTTTTCTTATAACGTTACCGCCAAAGACAGAGTAGTAATTCGTAATGTCAAAAACCTCTTAATGCTTTTGATTGTCAGATTCAGAATATAAGGAAAATTTCAAGTAATTATATGCGGTAATGTTATGAACTGGTTGGGATATACTGAATCAAACAAGAGAGAAATGAAATTTATGGTGTAACTCGACTAAAAGGAATTATCTGTTGATAGAACTGTTTCTGGAGCATCAAAGAATTATCTTCTGGGTACTGGAGGAAACGGTCTGCGGTAAGTGTTGTAGAGGGAGACCAAGATATCAGTATAGTAAACAGCTTCAAGTGGCTTAGATTGCAGCAGTTAATCGGAAATAAAGAAGACTTGCACAGGCTAGCGCAGCCTGGAGAGATGCGTGAAACCAGTCTTGTGGGTGAAGACCACAAAAACAAACAAACTGCAAAACAGTAAGTGTAATAGCAGTACTAGATAGTAGAATACACTGGCTATATGTACACGTTTAATTCTCCTTAGTTTGCATAAGAGAAAATAATGCTGATTTTGACCATTTCACTGAATAAAATTTAAATAGCTCGGGAGCAAAGAACCCCACCAAACTACCTGTCCCCGTGGAAAAGCCAATTAAATTCTGGATCTAATTCTTTGGTAATACTTACAGCATTGATAAGTTTAATTCAATATTTATTATTTATAAATTTCAAGCACACCCAACGAGACACATTATGTTAGATTTACCAATAAAAATGTAATCAAATAGGCATTTACTAACGTATGAAAGGAATGAGGGCACGAGCGTGAGTTATGTAAAGGATTTAGGTGTGTAATTTTCATAGTAATATACACAGTATGTTTGTCAAGACGGCCGCTGATGACGCATGTATCAGTTTCGTGTGACATGTCTAGGGACTTGTAGATTTTCTGGGGAACTTCGATTAACTATGAACTTTAATGTTCGTGTAGATTAACTCTGAATCGCGTCACCACCGAAAACCTAATTTATAGTTTAAAATCTCCATTCCAAACTATACATTAGTGTTCCTGCAAGTTGAGAACACAGTTTATGCTCTCAAATATACCCCCAGACACTGACTAGGACCCATTAACGACACGTTGTAACCTCTAAAATTGAGTTGGGAGGGACCGGAGTTTACGCAAAGTGTCGGGAGGAGGGGGAAGAGTGGGTGGTTAGTTGCAAGTACTGCAATTGGGTATTGGCCTTGTACGTTACAGCAAACCTAATTCTATGCGGCTTCAAAGTATAATAACACCATGCCTTACAGCCCCAATGTCTAAAAGACAAATATACTACTTACCTGTTGCCTACATTACCTCAGAACCTAAAAAGAGATAGCCTGTGTGTTGAAAGCAATAATTTACTGTGAAATCGTCTCCGCTATCGTATAACTCACAGAAATGCATTACCGACACTTGATCTAGATTTCTGAAAATTTCTTACGGAATATAATGCAAGCATTGCAATCCTGCTCACAAGGGAACCTCCCCATCGCACCTCCCTCAGATTTAGTTATAAGTTGGCACAGTGGATAGGCCTTGAAAAACTGAACACAGACCAATCGAGAAAACAGGAAGAAGTTGTGTGGAACCGTGAAAAAAATTAGTAAAATATAGCAACTGAGTAGTCCATGTGGAAGATAAAGCAACACCAAGGGAACCGTGAGTTTAGGAGCGCCGTGGTCCCGTGGTTAGCGTGAGTAGCTTCCGAACGGGAGGTCCTGGGTGCAAGTCTTCCCTCGACAGAAAATTTTACTTTCTTTATTTTCGCAAAGTTATGATATGTCCGTTCGTTCATTGACGACTCTGTTCACTGCAATAAGTTTAGTGTCTGTGTTTTGCGACCGCACCGCAAAACCGTGCGATTAGTAGACGAAAGGACGTGCCTCTCCAATGGGAACCGAAAACATTTGATCGCAAGGTCATAGGTCAACCGATTCCCACACGGGAAAACACGTCTGATATATTCTGTACGACACTGGTGACGGCATGTGCGTCACATGACAGGAATATGTTTTCGACCCACCTAACTTGTACACTTAGCGAATGGGTAAAAAGATTCTTCTACCTTGCCCGATTTAGGTTTTCGTGGATGTGATAATCACTCCCAAAAAAGTGATGAAAACATAAGAGTTTGTCACATAAACTGAAAATAAAAAATTAAACTTGTCACTTATTTTTTTAATCTCATTTTGTTCACTTTTGCTCGTTGCATCTGCTCGTGGCGGACGTCGTAAGACATCCGTTTAAGTTCGTTGTTGATCCGTTAACTCAGTTTTTTTTATTACAGAGGGCAGCTAACCCCCTGACCGAACACGCTGAGCTACCGTGCCGGCAATCACTCGAGGGAAGAATTGAACCTAGGACCTTTCGTTCCGTAGCTACTCATGCTAACCACGGGACCACGGCACTGGGTGAGTCCCAGTGTCCTTGATGTTGCCTATCTTCGCATGGACTTCTCAGTTGTATATTTTACTAATTTTTTCATAGTTCCACACAACTTCTTCCTGTTTTCTCGATTGATTTGTGTTCAGTTTTTCAAGGCCTATCCACTGTGCCAACTTATAATTAAATCTGAGGGGGGTGCGATGGGGAGGTTCCCTTGTCAGTACAACCCCCTAGCAAATTGCAGAATAAATGAATTGCGTACGTTTCGCACAACGCAAATCTGTCCACAAAGGAAGGGTGTAACATAATGAACTCACGAAACAGCAAAGAATAAAAAATACACTTTAATACGTGCACACTTCCGATATACGAAGTTAAACACAATAATTGGAGCAGAAAGTGTAACGTCTCTTCTGAACATCATGCCACAATATATAGTTAAAATAATTTTAGAAATTATTTAATAAAAGTTTTGCGAGTGGTAAAATCTGTTTCTAAGTCACTTGAATTTGCACATGGTTAACAGAGAGGGATACCGATCACCGCGTGTCCTCCAAGCATTTGAAAGTGAAAGCAAAGACACGACACTCCGCACAGCCAGACGACATGCGCAATGCAAGGCAAAAGGATCACTATTTTACCTTATTTTAACTTTATCAGTGTTTCCAATCATATAAACACTCGCAGATTATTACAATCCGACCATTCTGCTGGGAGTTCCTGGCATAATGCATCCGTATTAAACACCCAGGGCAAGAGTTAGCACTACTTCTGCCCCCGATGTGTCGCAAAGGACGAATGACGAGACAAAAGTGCTTTTGCGTTTCAAACTGCATGAGGTGACCAAATAAATTATGCTTTCATTGACCGTCATGAGTCAAAGCTCTAGCGTTGCTACAAGACTTTCTGCTCCATCCTGTTCTGCAAAGATGTACCGCTCTCAGTGACAGAGAAGGAAGGTGACTGATCGCTAGTGAATCAAGAAGTGACTTACGAACAGCCCAGGGGCGCAGCGAATGAAAGGAAATCGTGACAAAGCGACTGCCTTTACACAGAAAACTGAACAGTTAATGGGTAACGTGACAAGTGTGTGGCTGCTTCCTAGGCCCCTACGAAGCCAAAAATTTTTGAAAATCGGTTACGCTCTTAGTTAAGCCCTTTTACACAAAGAGAGTGTGTAAAAGAGAATTAGTGCTTCGCACGTTCCAAATGGGGAATAGGACGCTTTTACGTGGGTACTCATAATGTTTTGTCTTGTCAACGTATGCACATACTCAAGTACATAACATATTTCTGGTCTAGTGGAGCCAAGTACTGTTAAATAAAAATAATTTTTAATGTTTGATTAGGCAGATAGCATTACTGCCCTGAATCAGTGCTGAAGCCATCTATAACATAACAAGCGTGATACGTTATTCGGTTAACAATGTTATATTAGTTAGTTCTGCTGAGACATGGTTCAGTGGAGTGGTTCTCGGCCACTAAGACGTACGTTACTGTAAAGTTTTAGTTCCTAAGCCTTTAATGACTTCTAACAAGAAATTAAATATCGACCAAAGGTTCCCGGGTTCAATTTCCGGCGGGGTCAGGGATTTTCTCTGCCTCGTGATGACTGGGTGTTGTGTGATGTCCTTAGGTTAGTTAGGTTTAAGTAGTGCTAAGTTCTAGGGGACTCATGACCATAGATGTTAAGTCCCATAGTGCTCAGAGCCATTTTTTGATCGACCAAAGGTAACTATTTATTCAGAAAGATGTCTGTTAGGTAAGTCAGCATGCTTTCATGACTCAAGGCACATACTTCTGCGTTATTTGGCCATGTCATATTCCTCTCCCAACTTCTCTTCCAATACTCGACGCTTGGTCGGCTTTGCTGGATTTTTCTTCAGGAATTGTATGATGTTCCTAGGCTGAATGTACACTGTCCAAACTCTTCACCGTATTCATTTATGGAATAACGTTACCCTACACTTGTTCCAACGAAGTGAGTTACAGGCTAGGTGATAGCTCATCATTGGATGGGTGCTGAGATAAGGGAGTGAAAGGGAGGCTCTGTGTTCCCCACAGTACTGTAACTATGCCGCAGAGATGGCTTCCTGGAACTTGTTTGTAGCCCTCGGGCGTCCTGAGTAGCCAATTACTTCCTTTATGATGGGGAATCCACGAAACTGAGGGAGTGCTATAGCCGTTACATGTATTGAAATTACTTTCATTCTTACAGGTCTCAATGGTTTCTCTCATTTCCCTTCAATAAATATTACGCTCTTTGGCTGGTGCTTCTACGTTATTAAGGGGCTCCGGAACGCCCTATACTTGCAATGTTAAAATAACGCTTATAAATTACGTCTTTCCTCACAAAGTATTTGAGGTAGGAAGTTGAACTTTTTACAGGTTATTTATTGGAATATGGGCTACAACTTAACACAGGGATTTTACAAAATTTTAGTTCAGTTATTAAAGATGATTTTTTTTCAATTGTAATAAAAATTCACAACATTTTTTTGCAATTTTTTTATATATTCAAAAATATACAGTTTTTTGGAAAAAGGCTGTGTTAAAGTATGCAGAAGGTACTGTGTAACATTTACTGAAAGTTTGAAACAAATATGTTTGGAAGATCTTTAGAAAACTGAGAAAATAAAAGTTTTGGGAATCGAGCGACAAAGATTGGATTAACTCTTTAGTGCATTCCAGGTCTATAGGATGGATTATCTTCATCCTCTGCGAACTCCTCCTCCAGCTTCCTCTTGTTCCTCCTCCTGTTTACTCTTGCTTGTTCCAACGAAGTGAGTTACAGTTGGGAATCGAGCGACAAAGATTGGATTAACTCTTTAGTGCATTCCAGGTCTATAGGATGGATTATCTTCATCCTCTGCGAACTCCTCCTCCAGCTTCCTCTTGTTCCTCCTCCTGTTTACTCTTGCTTGTATTTCTAGACTCTTTACAGCCCTGTCTGCAGCCTGAAGGCGTTCCTTGTCTAAAGCAAGCATCGCTCGTTGTTGTGTTCGTAGATTTTGCTACCATTTTCTTCAGTTGCAGTTACTGCAACACTGTTGCAAAAGGTGGTCATGTATGAACACTTATCACATTTCAGTTGTATTTCACTAGCAAGTCCTACGTGCTTTATTATGGAGAGTTCCAGACCAACTTCACTACAATGAATACATCTTACACAGTTTGAAAAATTCCTTTGAGAACCGACATATCAAATATTTCATTCACATCCGATTCGCCCATAAAACATTCATAGTTTTCACTCATTGAACCAAGCTTCTTCTGTGAAGTATTTTCTTTCCCATTTTGACTGCTATGGGCAGGTGTACTTGAGAGGTTAGGTTCACTCACTTGGTGATCGTCTTTATTGTTTACAGTAATAACACATACCTTTGGCTTTCCAACATTTCTCCTTTTCTTAAAAGCCTTCAGAGGATTTCTAATAACTTTACTTTTACTCTTTATTATACTTCAACAAAACAGAGACTCAAGAAACAGAATTAATTACGAATATTTTCGAGATAACGACAGAGTAAATAAACATGAAACAATCGACAATCACACCAGCAATATATATTGAACCATCACAGGTTAGCCATAACACATACTTTATCTCACTTCACTAAAATGTGCCTGATGAACACGGACGTTAATAATAACACCATTTGACAGCAGTTTAAGAGCGCCACAGTGGGTCACGCCCATGTAGAACACATTTTTAAAAAAATTTAAAAATAGTTGTAGTCTTCGGAATTGAATAAATTATATATCTATTAAAAGGTAATAGTCTGCAGATTCAGAAAACGCAAAAAAGTAAAAATTGAACTTTTTATGATTTTGAGCCTTTCCGGAGCCCCTTAAAGCTTTATCTAATTCGGTGGAAGATTCGAAATGTTTTTCGGAAATATTACTTACAGTGAATATACAGTCAGCACCAAGACTAAACTGAGCGAGGTGGCGCAGTGGTTAGCACACTGGACTCACATTCCGGAGGATGAAGGTTCAATCCCGTCTCCGGCCATCCTGATTTAGGTTTTCCGTGATTTCCCTAAATCGTTTCAGGCAATTGCCGGGATGGTTCCTTTGAAAGGGCATGGCCGATTTCCTTCCCAATCCTTCCCTAACCCGAGCTTGCGCTCCGTCTCTAATGACCTCGTTGCCGACGGGACGTTAAACACTAACCACCACCAAGACTAAATTATCTGTGCACCGTTCAATCTGTCGACCAATTTTGCCAGATTCACGATAAACTCCACGACAGACTGTTTCACATTTGGTTGCTTGCCATCACACTCCACCACCCTGTTATACATACTGATTCGATGTGTATTCCATAAGAAGGGGTACCTCGCTAAACTTCCTTTATGGTGTACACCGCCCAAGGAGGTCGCTATCGACCTAGATAGTGCGGAACTTCATGATCATTTTGATGCGCTATTCTTTCATCCGGTGTTCATAGTATGGGAGTTAACGGTTTGTATTGACCATTTCCTTGAATTTTATCGATATCTATTCCGTGAAGAGAAATACATACATCCCACAGATTCTTGACCTCCGAACATCCCGGACAATCATTTTCTGTCACCCTCCTCCCGCACATGCTGCGTCAACGACAGCTAATATTTTTCCTGTCATAACTATTAACACAACACTTTCAGATGACCCTTACTGATGAATGAATTTGCGACCTCACACTCAAGGCGTTCCTTGTGAAACTTTTATGGAGTATTTTGATGAATGGTAATTGAGTGTTGTACCAGTAAAGCTTTTCTTCTTGGCGCCACTATGTGGGCGACACATTTTTTATTTGGCAAAGAAGAAAATAAGATACAGGGATTTCATCGTTTCTTGTAAATTTTCTCGTCATTTCCACGGATCCTGACTGCATAAGTAAAATTCTTCTGAAGGACGGTGTAAAGAGTGTAAATACTATGTTTTGAGTCAGTACAAAATAATAACCATTTTCAGACTTACAAATGGCACCCTTGATCTCTTCCACTCAGTGGGAGTGTTTGAAATGTCGTATCACTGTTTGAACTCGGATAAGAAAACCTGGGAGGATTAAAAAAAATCATATTCAAGTACTCGAATTCCACTCGCGTTTAAAACAAAATTGTGGAATCTGTGGTAACGCAACACTAGGTAGTCTGTGGTTAGGATATGAATTTTAATAACGTACGAGAGCTAGCTGAAGAATGACATCTGTGAAGAGAAGTCCGAACAACAACCGAGATCTATAATGACGAAAATAATATTAATCGAAATTGCTGTAGTTCCATACCTCGATGCTTCCTGTCTTGAAGGGAGTAACTAGCCAGTAAGAGTGGGCGACATACACAAATAAATATCAGGAAGCCACCTAGACGGCATGGCAGCAATAATGTGGTAAAACATTCCTTCTCCCTCCACTACTTGTTATTAAAACAATGGCCTACTTATAGCAGCCTGAAGAATCGTACCCCGTATCTCCACTTCTACACAACACGGCATAGGTTTACTGTGAGTATGATGTGCACTATACACCAGAGACTGCTACGAAGATGGCTGACGGTATGCGAGTTGCATACGAAGGGTTTTCAACTGATACGGCTCTCCATCCAATCCAGATAATGATAACTGTAAGAGGCTGCTGTGGGGCGGCTGGTTGGATGGTTGTAGTTATATAAAAATGTAATGTAACTGCAGTAAAGAATGCATTTCCCTGCCGTTTAACCATATGTGGGGCGGCAGATGTAATTAATTGTTATATAAATGTTCCTATTATTTATGCTGTCTTTTGCCGTTCTCAACACTGGCTCTCTAATTACAATATTGGCAACCAGAAAGTGATTAGCAAAACGTGAAGCCTGTAATTAGAATTCCTAGTGCCCACTTCATCTGAGAAATACACTTATAGCTACAGCTTATAGCTCTGAGGAACTAGGAGATTGTCTGGGATTCGTAATCAAAAACGATCGCAAAAAAACGTTCGTTATATTCTGAAAGTCACAGATGAAAAAAAAGAATCCACACAATCCAACTACCAGAGCAGTTCGGAGTCTAATGCGCTGATACAACTATAACTGTTCAAATTAAATGTATAAGTGAATGCTCGCCATAATTTGATGATAATGTTCATCAAACGCCACGCTAAATAATGGTAGAATGTCTGTCCAGCGGCGGCACGTGAAAATACGACATTCGCAAACTGAAGATATATCATTAAAGTCATCCCAGAATTTACACTTCACTCGAAAACGATGTCATGGTTACGTGTATCCCGAGTAACTTAATACGGCATCCGAGGCTGCTTATAGCAATGATACCGACGCGACTCCCGGCACAGATGGTGCGGTAATCTGCGTCTGGAGAGAACTGGGGCCTTCCTCTCTCGCGCAGCGTTCTTCTATATAAAGCCGCGGTGCGGACGGCTAAGGGAACGCCTGATCAAATCGGCTCTCTCGACTAGCCGCTGGGCTAGTAATGCATCACTTTAAGTTACCGTATAAATCATACCTTCTTTTGCTGATGGCCGATGAGACTCTCAATTTAAATGTGCATTCAACACACAGGTAAATAATCATAATAAAAGTCTGACGTGGCTAAGTAAAATATTTTGGACGAGAGAATTAATTTAATTACACTACACGCAGTAGACGAGCTCTGAACTTGCCCTTTGGGGTTACTCTATCGCTATAGTTTTATAGTTATTCAATTGAAATTTCTCACATCTTTATGATTATAGCGGATCTCCATTCTACTTAAATATAAACATCCTAGCCCTATTTATTAGCCTACTTAATCTATCTTGCTTCCTTAATTTTTAAGACAAACACCAGAAAATATTGAATTTCAACTAAAATCTTAATTTGTGAGATCCAAAGTACTGTTCCTACTAAATTATTGTGAAAAAGGAATCTAAATATAAATTTTTAAGTCTCTAGCTCTTTTCTGTTGCGCCAATGATTTTTACAGAAAAACGTCCAAATTTTGAAATGGTGAAAGTTAGTGCACTGATACTCAACACATATTGATTTAGTATTACTCCTGACATGCTAGAAACGTTTCAGGTTATTTACTTGATTTTAAAAGTATTGCGCAACATTTATGACGTCAGAGCTAGTTACAGCGGACTAGGCTGGCACACAATGGAAAGACTGATGAGAATTTTATATGGCGTGAGTAGGCTGTTTCCCTACACTGCGAAGTATTATAAGTTAGAAAGAAATTGCAGCCACAATGGAAAGATTAAAATACTGGTGATAGGTTGCCGAAGCATTTGCAATAAAGCTACAGAGATCGAAGCAGTTCTATAAAGAAATTTTGCTTGCCAATTAATACAGAGAGTTGGTTAAACCCCAATATTATTAACAATAAAATATTTGAGATACATTTGTCTGTGGAAATTATACGCTAATGGGAGATAGAGCTTGTGCATGTGTCCGAGGAGACAAAGAACTGATATAAACGTTGATGTAAATTGAAGTTGAATGCGCTTCTGGCACGTCGTATCCAGAATCAAGCCCGATTCCAAAAGCAGTGTCGTCGATGTATGGCAAAGCAGGTAGACGCCTACCGACCTACTTAAAAATGTTCAATAATTTTCTTTTCAAAATTCCAGTGTTAAAATTCCTACATTAAGCACATATTGTGCAAATGATAAAAATGATAAAAACAAATCCCTTCAAAAATCTTCGCTATCCATATCAGATCATTCACTTTGCTGTCCTGATTGGAATGACGTAATTGGTTTCATCAGAAGTAATGGCCATCAAAACTTATTGCAATTATAAGATTTAGTACATCTAACAATAGCGAAAATCTTATGAACTAACGCAGTAAATTCAAAAGCAAAGGCCAATTTCAAATTAAAGCATGTTTTCATATTTTCAGTAAATATTTACATGAAGCAAAATTAATTAGTTTCAGGGGTATTTTTGATTAAAAATTTCTCCTGATCCAAACTTTCAGTGGCAACTATAGCCAAATTACTGTAAATTTGTGGTGTCTATTGATACAGATTAGAACGCCTGATTTTTTAGGTCTATTGAATCACATATTAATGACAAAGAGTTTTTAATTAACAAATGACTAAATTTTTTAGAACTACAATGTAATATGGCTCCCAAGGTCATAAACCTGGAATTTTCATTGTTTATTTCGCCAGCTTAGCTGGATGGTTACGTGCTTGCCTCCAATGCAGGGGGCCCCGGTTTGATTCCCGGCCAGGTTGAGGATTTTCTCCGATCGTGAACTGGTTGTTGTGTTGTCCACATCATCATTTGATCCTCACCATCCTCTTGCAAGTCTCCCAATGTGGCGTCGACTGAAATAAGGCTTCCACTCGGCGGCCGATCTTCCCCGCATGGGGCCTACCGGCCAAAAATGCCATACGCTTATATCATTTTTCCCATTGCATAGCCACAAGTTATACTACTCATGACAAATAATATACAAACAACATATAACGGCAAAGTCAATTTGCAATGATATATGAAGTTGCTGACCTATGAAACGTGCAAACTATTACAAATTAATAAAAGTTCAGTAATATCCTGGAACGAATCTTAAGACAATCAATAGCTCCATTTGCAGTCAGTCTGCTTTCAGGAAACAGATTTGCTGCAGGTTCTGCACTCGTTCGTACCTTTCAGTATCAATGAAAATGGTTCAAATGGCTCTGAGCACTAAGGGACTTAACGTCTGAGGTCATCAGTCCCCTAGAACTTAGAACTACTTAAACCTAACTAACCTAAGGACATCACACACATCCATGCCTGAGGCAGGATTAGAACCTGCCACCGTAGCGGTCGCTCGGTTCCAGACTGAAGCGCCTACAACCGCTCGGCCACTCTGGCCAGGCAGTATCAGTCTGTTTTCAGTTATGTTAATTTCGCTCTTAGCCCTCGGATAGTATAGCCAGTCTGTTCTCTAGCTCACACTCGGGAATCTTTCGATTTGCATCGAGGTTCCCGTGAATCGTGCTGAGAGAAAATGTAACACGTAATAGGCAATCAGAACTAGTGTTTGGGGTTATTTGAACAATATTTGTGACTAAAAGCAGTTATGTTACTTTTACTACCTACCTGTTGTGTTCATCTATAAATTGTGAAGTTTTAGTTTTTGAAGAAGTAAGTACTATTATTCCTCTATATGTGCATACTAGCTACCTGTGTGTAAACGTTATTATAGACTGTAAGAGACGTGGTAATCACTGGTAGTATCTTAGAAACGTTATTAAAGATTCGTAAACTTCCAACTTTAAACTTAAAAAGAAGCTTCTGGCAATTTATTTTCAGAGTAAGTCCTACAACAGCAGTTTCAGGTGGTAATCCAGCAGAACTACGCAGCTACCACGGCTTATCCCATAGCACATAGGACTAGTTTACATG
Organism: Schistocerca serialis cubense; assembly: GCF_023864345.2. Lineage (NCBI taxonomy): Eukaryota > Metazoa > Arthropoda > Insecta > Orthoptera > Acrididae > Schistocerca > Schistocerca serialis. The sequence goes on along the minus strand of NC_064643.1, from coordinate 734,166,390 downwards.
ACAAATGGAATAATATACTAATAACTCGAACCACGTTTATTGCGGACACCATCGTACAGCCAGAAAACAAGTGACCTCATTGTCGAAGGGTGCAGCTATTTATACAAACTTCCAGAATGCTTGTATTTACATCTGCAATAGCATATTCCCGATTATGCGACTTGCTGCTGTTTCAGATGAACTCAATGGAGCCGACTACGGCAATGTGGATCTGTATCTAGCCAACGGTTCTCTGTATGGTGGAGCTAATAAATCTTCGCGATCTGATCGCTTTGTTACATGACCTTTACTATGGTGAACACCGAGGCTTCGAGATCGTTGAATGTTTCTTCAGCTTCCTTGAACAATCGTCGATCTGCGCCTCTGGACTGTAATAGGACTTCATACGCAAGATGTGAACTTCGTTACTGCGCTTTTGTCTTCTTGATTAAGGTCATTATCCTCCACTCCATATGTGACATCTGACCAGCTACGAAGGATAATAGACGGCCCAAAGTAACTCTCTAGTAACATTTCCGTTAATATAATTTTTTGAAAAGGCGTAAAAATCTTTACCAAATCTCTTGGGCTGTATAGCACTGGCCAATATTTGGCATTATAGCGCCTCCGGTCATTCTTCCGTGCGTGCAGGGTCCGTTTGCGAGGCAACTGCCTTCCTTCTTCGGACCGAGCAAGGTGGCGCTGTGGTTAGTACACTGGACTCCCATTCGGGAGGACGACGGTCCAGACCCACGCCCGGTCATCCTGATTTAGGATGTCTGTGGTTTCCATAAACCGCTTCAGGTACATGCCAGAATAGGTACTGTGAAAGGGCACGGTCGGCTTCCTTCTGCATCCTTCGCTAATCCGATGGGAGCTCTAACTTCTCTGTTTGGTCTCTCACCCAAATCGACCAACCGTCTTCGGACCTGGTGCACACGCGTTTCTTGTAGTCATGCAGAGTATCACCTGGTTGAAATGGGAACATTTCATTCATTGCTACAACCTCTCGAGCGCTCAGCTAAAATAATAAAGTGAGTATGGTCTTCCTTCGCTGTGTTGTATGAAATTGTCATTAAGGACAGTATTCAATCCCAGTTTTTCTGTTCTACTTCAGTGTGCACCGAGTGGGTATCTGCCAACATCTTGTTAAAGCGTTGTGTGAGGCCTTTATTCTCTAGATGGTTGGCAATTTTAATCCTGTGGATAACGTCAGAATGTGAATATACCTCTGATACAGCCTCGAAAGGAAGACCATTCCACCCTCGGAGATCATCACATAGGGCGCTCCGTACTTCAGATTAATGTCCGGTACCAGGAACTGAGCTATTTCTGGAGGTTCGTCAGTCGGCACAACTTATGTGTCAGCATAGCGTGTGAGGTAGTCCACTGATCAAGTTTGTCGACTTCGGGATCTTCACCAAGAGATCGGTTCCAGTTAAAGTGGAATGACGCTGCTGCAGGCGGAATAGTACCAGATAACGTAGAGGTAATTGCAGCATATGCTTCCCTCGTTGGCATTCCTTACAGTGGCTCATATCGTGTCTAACCATTTGGTGAGACCTGGTCGGTGACACCTGCGTCTAATTCGGTCTGTAATCTTCACAAACCCCAGGTATTGTAGAGCGCCGCGGAAATAATTCAGGATAGGTAGCTCAAGATAAGCTCAGATGATGCACTACTAGTTCCTACCCAGTGGATCATAGCGTCATAGTTCCCCTTCTACAATGTTCCATTAATTAATTGGAATTCTCCTTTGGTCGGTTCCACCATCAAAGCTTCTATGGTTTTCAGCAATGCTCTGTTCAGCACAAATGTCAGCTATTGTGATCCGCTAAAGAATTTCTTAATTCCTTGTAACGCAGTCGGCTTCCTTGTGTTTGCCTCCACCTCTGTATATCACTACACTGTTGTTCTCATGCAGCCCACCTTGCCAATTGACCTGAGAGGTCCTTCAGGCTAGTCAGCAAACATCCGTCAGACAATGAATGGTTTGCCTGAACTTGTTGGTGGACCAAAAAAGGTATTATGCTGGAGACTAATTCATCTGAACTTGGAGAGTATTGTGGAAGAATAAGCTATCATCACAGCTCTTATTCAATACCCACTAGCATCAGCGGGAGAAGAATGTTGCCCATCATACGTTGTAATGTCGCCGGAGCGTTACACAGTCCAACTTCAAACTCATAGAAGACAGCAGACACTTGAAGACTGTCTTCACCCAGTCAGCCTCGTCATCCTTGATTGCTGATATCGTGTAGCATGTACCTAGTCGAGAAATACAGGGTCATTACAAATGATTGAAGCGATTTCACAGCTCTACAATAACTTTATTATTTGAGATATTTTCACAATGCTTTGCACACACATACAAAAACTCTAAAAGTTTTTTTAGGCATTCACAAATGTTCTATATGTGCCCCTTTAGTGATTCGGCAGACATCAAGCCGATAATCAAGTTCCTCCCACACTCGGCGCAGCAAGTCCCCATCAATGAGTTCGAAAGCATCGTTGATGCGAGCTCGCAGTTATGGCGCGTTTCTTGGTAGAGGAGGTTTAAACACTGAATATTTCACATAACCCCACAGAAAGAAATCGCATGGAGTTAAGTGGGGGAGCGTGGAGGCCATGACATGAATTGCTGATCATGATCTCCACCACGACCGATCCATCGGTTCTCCAATCTCCTGTTTAAGAAATGCCGAACATCATGATGGAAGGGCGGTGGGGCACCATCCTGTTCAAAGATAAAGTCGGCGCTGTCGGTCTCCAGTTGTGGCATGAGCCAATTTTCCAGCATGTCCAGATACACGTGTCCTGTAACGTTTTTTTCGCAGAAGAAAAAGGGGCCGTATACTTTAAACCGTGAGATTGCACAAAACACGTTAGCTTTTGATGAATTGCGAATTTGCTGCACGAATGCGTGAGGATTCTCTACCGCCTAGATTCGCACATTGTGTCTGTTCACCATTAAGAAAAAATGTTGCTTCATCACTGAAAACAAGTTTCGCACTGAACGCATCCTCTTCCATTAGCTGCTGCAACCGCGCCGAAAATTCAAAGCGTTTGACTTTGTCATCGGGTGTCAGGACTTGTAGCAATTGTAAACGGTAAGGCTTCTGCCTTAACCTTTTCCGTAAGATTTTCCAAACCGTCGGCTGTGGTACGTTTAGCTCACTGTGTGGGGCGGCGGATTGGTTTGTAGCAAAATAAATGAATTGCTGTATAATTGCTTGCATGTAGATCAGTTTCTAGCTTTTAGAATGTTGTTAATGCTGTCTTTCGCCGTTCTCAACACTGGCTCTCTATTTACTTCTTGGCACCCAGAAAGTGATTTAATAAAACATGGAGCCAGTAATTAGAGATCCTAGTGCCCACTTCAATTGAGATACCATTATAGCTGCAGCTTATAGCTCTGAGGAATTAGGAGATTGTCTGGGATTTCTAATCAAAAACGGTTTTCCAAAATAGTTGAGTATATTCTGAAATTCACTGATAAAAAAAAAACACAAGTATCCCTACAACCTAACTAACAGAGCAGTTCAGAGTCTAATGCGCTGATGCAACTATAAATGTCCGAATTAAATGTTAAAAAGAATGCTCGCCATAATTTGATGAAAATACTTCATCAAACGCCATGCTAAATATTTGGTAGAATGTCTGTCCCGCGACGGCACGTGAAAATACGACAATACGCAAACTGAAACTAGATAATGAAAATCATTCCAGAATTAACACTTCACATGAAATGTTTTCATGGTTCCGCGTATCTCTAGTAACTTAATACGGCACCCGAGGCTGTTTGTAGCTGATACACTGATGCGACGCGACTACCGACACAGATGGCGTGTCATTCAGCGTCTGGAGAGAACTGGGGCCTTCCTTCCTCGCGCAGCGTCCTTATATATAAACCCGCGGTGCGGACGGCGAAGGGAACGCCTGATCTTTTCGCCTCCCTCGACTAGCCGCTGGGCTAGTAACGCACCACTTCAAGTTACATAATAATTTATAGCTTCTTTTGCTGATGGCCAAAGAAGCTCTTAATTTAAACGTGCATTCAGCATGCAGGTAAGCATTGATAATAAAATTTTGACGTGGCTAAGTTAAATATTCTGGGCGAGAGAATTAATTAAATTACACTGTACGCAGTAGATGAGCTCTGAACTGGCCCTTTTGAGATCCGCTATCGCTATAATTTTATAGGTACTAAAAGGAAACTTTACACATCTTCATAGTCATAGCGGACCTCCAACCTATTTAAATCTAAACATCCTCGCCTTATTTATTAGCCTACTTAATCTATCTTGCTTCCTTCAGTTTTGAGACGAAAACCAGAAAATCATGAATTTCCACTAAAATCTTAATTTGTGAAATCCAAAGTACTGTTTTTATTAAATAATTATGAAAGATGAATCTAAATATAAATTTTGAAGTCTCTAGCTCTTTTCTGTTGCGCCAATGATTTTTCAGAAAAACGTCCAAATTTCGAAAATGGCTGAAGTTATCGAACTGATATATAACACACATTAATTTAGTATTATTCCTGACTGCTTCCCTACATCACCCTCTACTTAAATTTTTTTGTTTATGAATGTTAATGAATGAAAAAAAAATTAATTACAAAAAGGGAAGCAAGAGTACAGCTTAATTTCCTATGAAAATTCAAATTGAAATATAAACCTGTAGAAACATTAAAGAAAACTGATTACCTACATTAATTATTTAAATTGTAGGCATATTCACTGCCTTTTTAAACAATGTCATTACTCAAAATTTTAAGCAAAGTCAATGAAATATTTTGGCATACATATTGCCTTAGACAAACAAACACATACAAATTGAAAAAAGTATGAAAATCTTAGATCCATTAAATACATTTTTACATACACAAATTCAAATAAAATAACATGATACATAAACAGATGAATATCTCTTAGCAGTCTTTTCTAAACCTGAAAGAAAAGTTCACAAATAATTTTTACACACGTGGTTGTAGCCGCTTTGGCTGGCGTCCTACACTTCCATTCACAAGGGTAGAGGAGGGGAAGTTGCTATGGTGTGCATCCTTCACGTTCTCTCTAAATTACATGGGGGAAAGAGGAGGGGTCACTGTGAGTTGTGTCCAAGTCACTCCACGCTTTCACGCAGCTACCAGGCTGCCATTATCTGGTTTGTCCTGTAGAACAATCAAAAAGAGTGCCTCAGACTCTGCTCACTTAATATCTATGGGTGGGTCACAATGAAATGGGGATATATACATTTTATCCTTTGTTATTTTGCTGGAACAAAGTTAACAGAACTTTTTCAATTTTACTCTCGTGGTTACTTAATTGTCATAAAATCGGTAAACAAATTGCTCGAAACCCCGTTAGTCACGTACTAGAGAAAATCTATGCTCAAGGCATACAATCATAACTCATATTTAACATCAATTTATTATTTCTGGGCCGGAATACTGAACCAATGCTCGGTACATTCCTGACAAATCTGCATTTTATTTACTTAACTGACTCCTCTTTGATTACCTTATTCTTAGAAATAGTATGAGTATGATTAGTGGTTGTTTTCTCAGCTTCTTTGCACATGTGAGTAACTTTTGGTAATAGTACAGTTGTGAGTGTTCAAAACACACTACGTTTAGTTGACTACTAAATCCACTTATTGGTCCTTTGCTGTTGTCAGTTACACATCTGCACTTAGGTACTTACTTACTTTGAAGTGTATTTATGTTGAGCTAAACTAATATTTCACGTCTGTCAGTATGTTATTTATTTATTTTGCTAGTGTATGTACTTATTTAACACTCATTCTATTAATATTTAAAGCATAGGATAGCACATTTATTTCATATTCATAGTGTACTGCAGCTGATTAGTTTGTTCACATGGCAATCCATTTCCACTCGATCGGATACTGAAACCTCAGGTAGTCTCTCTCAGACCTACCACTAAAGTGCATCAAGTAATTATAGACGAGCGTAATGCTAAATTCCTTAAACCTATAGGACACCATCAGCTGCTCTGTCTCATCTAACATAAGGGTACCTATGGTCGCATTCACGCCTTCAACTCATAACCTCAATACGTGTAGGTGTATCCTGTCACACACTACACTAAAATAATGGCCAGCTCCAACCTTATAAATACTTCAGGGACGTGTCCTTCACGTCTCAACCACAAACACTGCCCAATTCTATTACACTGCCTTTCCTTGCTACACCAGGTGAGTTTAATCTTACAATTTATCTGCATATTTTTCATAACACTAAGCAATCTCTTTCTTACTATTTATTAGTTAGCTCTAATGCATACACTAGGTTTCACTACCACTTCAGATCCTGCTTGTACATGAATTCATACATCTTTTTAAATTACTGTTGGTGGACCATTTCCAGCAAAACAACACTTTGTACTTATTATATTACCATGGTACTATACATAATTGTTACTCAAATACATTTGTATCTTAATTACGTCATACTTCCCTATTGTTTGTCACTATTAGGTTTGTCACATTAGGTATTTTTCTTCACTAATCAGTAGATAGAATGGTTACATAACTCATGGCTTGATAGTCATAACGGAAAATTTTAGTATTTGGAAAGAAAAGGTCGAAATTTTTGAGGACAGGAAAGAGGAAGAATGAGTGAGACCTGAAAGGGAAAGAAGATCTCACACAGCTGGGACTGCACAGCTGCCACACTGTGTAGAGGTTACAGAACAACCTCCTCCCTACAGCATTCATTGGTTTAATGCTGTAAAGAAGAGTTAGAAATTTTAGGTGGATAGAAAAGATGAAGAGTGAGTGAGACCTGAAAGGGAAAGAAGATCTCACACAGCTGGGACTGCACAGCTGCCACACTGTGTAGAGGTTACAGAACAACCTCCTCCCTACAGCATTCATTCATAACCTTTGACCACGCCACGTCGATCTGAAAATACTTTATGATGCCTTTTTAGAACCTGTCTCAGTTCTTCCTTTTGATTGTCTGCAATCTTATAGATTTCCTGCAATTTAGCTTTTATTTTGTCTAAAATAATTGCTTCTTCTTCTCCTGTGTTCAGCTTATTGTTATTAAGATTAACACCTTCGTCCCAATATCTCCTGTTTTTCAGAACTCGTATAGGCAGCTCCCAAGTTTCATGATCAGTTACTACATGTTTATCACTAAAAGGTACTATAATTACTCCGGTTATTGGCAAGACCATTTTTAACTGGCTTCTTTCAAAGTCAACAACACTCTGATATTTTGACAAGAAATCTATGCCAATTAAAACCTCAATACTGAGATTGTTTACAATTAAACATGGATGATCAATTAAATTACCATTAATGTTAAAGAGCAGTAAAGCTTCTTGCTTTACTGTTTTTGAAACCTTGCCAGTAGCACCAATTATTCTTAGTCCTGATACCTTCATTACTGTAAGCTTGTCTTTACCAGGTAATGCATCAAAGAAGGACTGAGATATTGCACTCACCTCACTTCCACTATCTAAGAGACATCGTACATTGATACCCAACATATTCACTATTATTATAGGGTGGCTTATTCTAGGTTGTACAGGTGGTTCCTCACATTCATCTAATAGTTCCTTTTGGATTTGTCTCCAACTAAAGTGATCGACATCTGTCTTCATTACATTTAGGTCACAGTGTGTAGGGGTTTCCTGAATTACATTTTCAGCTGCCTTTTCCAGTCGGTCTATTAATTTTAAATCGAAACACCGCACGACTTCATTACATTTAGTTTGCTGAACATGACCCAAATTACTGTAGTCTGAGCGATTCTGCGCCTCCAGACCGGGCATAACATTAGTTACAGCTAAACCACTTTCACCATTATCGTCGGTTTCCTTCTCAAGTGACAACTGGTCACAGCTACTGGGTTCATCGACCCCAAACAGCCTACCCTCTACATTCCCACTTATCTCCCGTCCTAAATCTATTAGTACATTATCAACATCCTGCACAGGCACGTTAGATAAGAGCACATCATCTTCATCGTAAATATAAGCATGAATTTCTTCTGCTTCTTCACCTGTCAATTCAGTATTTTGTAGCTCGTCCCTATCGTTACACTGCTGCGCCTTCTCTTTCTCTTCCCACTTAGAAAGCGTCTCTAACACGGTATCTATCAAATACTGTGAGTGATCTAATATTTCTGTTGTATCCTTAGGTGCTACCGACTCTTCATCCACATGTGCAGTTTGAGTATTCTGATCTGTCTTACCAATTCACTTAACTACTGGCATAGGAAAAGTAACCGCCTGGTGAGCGCCAGTGTCCTCATAGACGGGAACTAGTTTTCCTGCCTCGGCCTACTGCTGTTTCCTTTATTTTCATTATAGTTAACTGGCATAGCATTGCTTTCCGTACTGTGGTTTACATGCATATTTTTGTTTGGCACAACATTACTGTCATTTGAATGCCATTGTTGGTTCTGATAATTATTTCCCCAATTCCTACCTCTCTTAGGATGGCGAACACCTACTGTTCTGATGTTTACATTGCCATTTTGCTCGTTCCTAAAATCACTACTAGTATTATTAGAATTTCTGTTATTACGTGATTGCTCCTCATTGGCCGCAACACGTTCTACACGTTCCAGATACTCAATGAAACGATCCAGATTGTCTCTAGGGGCAGATATAATTCTAGTTTGCCAGTACCATGGCAGTTTGGCTTCAAGACCTAGTATAATCATTTCTGGTTTTAGCTTTTCCGCCAAATGTGACAAACGTGAAATCCATGACCTAGCAAACTCTTTAATTAATTCCTTGCCTGCATTGAAGCGTTTTCCACTCCAAAATTCTCTCAACACTTCATTTTGTTTATTGCTAGACCAATACTCATTAATAAAAGCTGTTTTAAATTCCGCTAATATTTTACATTTCAACATAACATCAGCTGACCAACGCATGGCGTCACCTGCTAAATGGCTTCTAATAAACGAGATTTTCTCTCGTTCAGACCAAGTTGGTGGAATTACATCTTCAAAATCGTTCCAGAAATCTAGCGGGTGGATATTTTTATCTGGTTCAAACCGCAAGAATTGCCGACACCCGATAAAAGCGGCGTTTGCAGCTACAACTTGTTGTATATTACCATTACCAGAAGTTACTGAAGCTACTTTACTCTCAGTGTTAGCAATGTTAGTACTAATATTTTCTACTTTCATTTCCACATTATCTACTCTTTGTACAATATGGGTAGCATCAGTTTTGATTGCATCTATGTCTGCTTGACATATGTTTACTTTTAAGTTAACATCTTTAAACCTATCTGAGCACAGTTCAGATTCCGCCTCGATCTTTTCTGTTAACTTGTGCTCCAGCTTCGCATCTTCCATTTGGAAGTCTTTGCGAACCTCAGCAACTTCGGTTTTAACTGTTTTATACATTTCAGAAAACTGTTGAGCAACCTTTTTCTTAATATCCTCATGGTTGTAATCAATTTTATAATTCAAACTGTCTAGATCCTCTTTCAACTTATTGCAACCAGCCTTGAAGGTATCGTCCATTACCTCCAATCGTTTATTAAAATTTGTTTGGCTGGCCACAATCTCAGACTTTAATTCAGCATTACTGTTTTTGACCTCAGTTATTTCAAACTTTAACTCAGCATTACTGCTTTTGACCTGTTCACTTATTTCAGACTTTAATTCAGCATTATTGGATTCTAATTTATTGTCCATTGCCTCAAACCGCATATTAAAATTTGTTTGACTGGCAGCTATTGCTTGTAATATAACATTTAGATCAACAGCCCCAGCATCTTTGGGTTGCTCACGATCTGGCTTTTTATCACACTCAGGTGACGAAAAACTAGCTCCAATACCAGAATCATCAAAAGTACATGAAACTTCTGATTGATTAGTCATATCTAACTGCTCCTTCTTAAACTCTACCATCTTTGATGACTGTTTCATTTTTAATACATCAGAGAAACTATCATCCCATAAATTTACAATTTCTACTGTCCGCTTTACTACAAGGGTCTCTACTATTGAATCATTTCCCCTTCGCACACTACTGTCCGGAGACAATACTTCATTTTTCACTTTAACATTACTACTTTCATGCATATTTACACTCGAACCGTTGTCTGGATTTACAGTTCCCTCAACAGACATAGGTTCTGATATAAGTTTAACCTCAGTTTCTTTTGACGGTTCAATCGCCGACAGTCTTTTAGTGCAGGTTAGTAAAATTTTTAACAGCTTTTCACTTAACTTAGTTCCTTCTGCACGACGTATGGCGTTGCCGGCGCGGCGTACCAGGATTCCTGATGCGACGTGGCACGTTGAACTGCAGACGGCTCTCCGACGGCTGTTGTGTGTTTGCGTGGCCCGCAATTGCAGGCTCTGCGCCGGCTGCTCCAGCGGACGACTGCGGTGCGGCGAGACTGGCTTCTCGCGATGCCGGCAGCACCGCTAGACTCAGTGCCAGCTCCGTCAATCCAGATGTGTTGTTAATCCAATTGCGTCGTTCACATGCACACGTAACACTTTCACTGTTCCATTATTCAGCTGCGCGTCGCATTCCACTCGCGAATCCGAATAGTTAAAATCACTTTCACTTAGTTGATTTCCCGGCCGATGCACCATATGTGGGGCGGCGGATTGGTTTGTAGAAAAATAAATGAATTGCTGTATAATTGCTTGCATGTAGATCAGTTTCTAGCTTTTAGAATGTTGTTAATGCTGTCTTTCGCCGTTCTCAACACTGGCTCTCTATTTACTTCTTGGCACCCAGAAAGTGATTTAATAAAACATGGAGCCAGTAATTAGAGATCCTAGTGCCCACTTCAATTGAGATACCATTATAGCTGCAGCTTATAGCTCTGAGGAATTAGGAGATTGTCCGGGATTTCTAATCAAAAACGGTTTTCCAAAATAGTTGAGTATATTCTGAAATTCACTGATAAAAAAAAAAAAACACAAGTATCCCTACAACCTAACTAACAGAGCAGTTCAGAGTCTAATGCGCTGATGCAACTATAAATGTCCGAATTAAATGTTTAAAAGGATGCTCGCCATAATTTGATGAAAATACTTCATCAAACGCCACGCTAAATATTTGGTAGAATGTCTGTCCCGCGACGGCACGTGAAAATACGACAATACGCAAACTGAAACTAGATAATGAAAATCATTCCAGAATTAACACTTCACATGAAATGTTTTCATGGTTCCGCGTATCTCTAGTAACTTAATACGGCACCCGAGGCTGTTTGTAGCTGATACACTGATGCGACGCGACTACCGACACAGATGGCGTGTCATTCAGCGTCTGGAGAGAACTGGGGCCTTCCTTCCTCGCGCAGCGTCCTTATATATAAACCCGCGGTGCGGACGGCGAAGGGAACGCCTGATCTTTTCGGCTCCCTCGACTAGCCGCTGGGCTAGTAACGCACCACTTCAAGTTACATAATAATTTATAGCTTCTTTTGCTGATGGCCGAAGAAGCTCTTAATTTAAACGTGCATTCAGCACGCCGGTAAGCATTGATAATAAAATTTTGACGTGGCTAAGTTAAATATTCTGGGCGAGAGAATTAATTAAATTACACTGTACGCAGTAGATGAGCTCTGAACTGGCCCTTTTGAGATCCGCTATCGCTATAATTTTATAGGTACTAAAAGGAAACTTTACACATCTTCATAGTCATAGCGGACCTCCAACCTATTTAAATCTAAACATCCTAGCCTTATTTATTAGCCTACTTAATCTAACTTGCTTCCTTCAGTTTTGAGACGAAAACCAGAAAATCATGAATTTCCACTAAAATCTTAATTTGTGAAATCCAAAGTACTGTTTTTATTAAATCATTATGAAAGATGAATCTAAATATAAATTTTGAAGTCTCTAGCTCTTTTCTGTTGCGCCAATGATTTTTCAGAAAAACGTTCAAATTTCGAAAATGGCTGAAGTTATCGAACTGATATTTAACACACATTAATTTAGTATTATTCCTGACATGCTAGAAACGTTTTAGGTCATTTGCTTGATTTTTACAGTATTGCACAACATTTATGACGTCAGAGCTAGTTACAGCAGACTGGCTGGCACACAATGGAAACTGATGTGAATTTACTACAGCGTGAGTAGGCTGCTTCCCTACATCACCCTCTACTTAAATTTTTTTGTTTATGAATGTTAATGAATGAAAAAAACTTAATTACAAAAAGGGAAGCAAGAGTACAGCTTAATTTCCTATGAAAATTCAAATTGAAATATAAACCTGTAGAAACATTAAAGAAAACTGATTACCTACATTAATTATTTAAATTGTAGGCATATTCACTGCCTTTTTAAACAATGTCATTACTCAAAATTTTAAGCAAAGTCAATGAAATATTTTGGCATACATATTGCCTTAGACAAACAAACACATACAAATTGAAAAAATTATGAAAATCTTAGATCCATTAAATACATTTTTACATACACAAATTCAAATAAAATAACATGATACATAAACAGATGAATATCTCTTAGCAGTCTTTTCTAAACCTGAAAGAAAAGTTCACAAATAATTTTTACACACTTAGTTGTAGCCGCTTTGGCTGGCGTCCTACACTTCCATTCACAAGGGTAGAGGAGGGGAAGTTGCTATGGTGTGCGTCCTTCACGTTCTCTCTAAATTACATGGGGAAAGGGGAGGGGTCACTGTGAGTTGTGTCCAAGTCACTCCACGCTTTCACGCAGCTACCAGGCTGCCATTATCTGGTTTGTCCTGTAGAACAAACAAAAAGAGTGCCTCAGAATCTGTTCACTTAATATCTATGGGTGGGTCACAATGAAATGGGGATATATACATTTTATCCTTTGTTATTTTGCTGGAACAAAGTTAACAGAACTTTTTCAATTTTACTCTCGTGGTTACTTAATTGTCATAAAATCGGTAAACAAATTGCTCGAAACCCCGTTAGTCACGTACTAGAGAAAATCTATGCTCAAGGTATACAATCATAACTCATATTTAACATCAATTTATTATTTCTGGGCCGGAACACTGAACCAATGCTCGGTACATTCCTGACAAATCTGCATTTTATTTACTTAACTGACTCCTCTTTGATTACCTTATTCTTAGAAATAGTATGAGTATGATTAGTGGTTGTTTTCTCAGCTTCTTTGCACATGTGAGTATCTTTTGGTAATAGTACAGTTGTGAGTGTTCAAAACACACTACGTTTAGTTGACTACTAAATCCACTTATTGGTCCTTTGCTGTTGTCAGTTACACATCTGCACTTAGGTACTTACTTACTTTGAAGTGTATTTATGTTGAGCTAAACTAATATTTCACGTCTGTCAGTATGTTATTTACTTATTTTGCTAGTGTATGTACTTATATAACACTCATTCTATTAATATTTAAAGCATAGGATAGCACATTTATTTCATATTCATAGTGTACTGCAGCTGATTAGTTTGCTCACATGGCAATCCATTTCCACTCGATCGGACGCTGAAACCTCAGGTAGTCTCTCTCAGACCTACCACTAAAGTGCATCAAGTAATTATATACGAGCGTAATGCTAAATTCCTTAAACCTATAGGACACCATCAGCTGCTCTGTCTCATCTAACATAAGGGTACCTATGGTCGCATTCACGCCTCCAACTCATGACCTCAATACGTGTAGGTGTATCCTGTCACACACTACACTAAAATAATGGCCAGCTCCAACCTTATAAATACTTCAGGGACGTGTCCTTCACGTCTCAACCACAAACACTGCTCAATTCTATTACACTGCCTTTCCTTGCTACACCAGGTGAGTTTAATCTTACAATTTATCTGCATATTTTTCATAACACTAAGCAATCTCTTTCTTACTATTTATTAGTTAGCTCTAATGCATACACTAGGTTTCACTACCACTTCAGATCCTGCTTGTACATGAATTCATACATCTTTTTAAATTACTGTTGGTGGACCATTTCCAGCAAAACAACACTTTGTACTTATTATATTACCATGGTACTATACATAATTGTTACTCAAATACATTTGTATCTTAATTACGTCATACTTCCCTATTGTTTGTCACTATTAGGTTTGTCACATTAGGTATTTTTCTTCACTAATCGGTAGATAGAATGGTTACATAACTCATGGCTTGATAGTCATAACGGAAAATTTTAGTATTTGGAAGGAAAAGGTCGAAATTTTTGAGGACAGGAAAGAGGAAGAATGAGTGAGACCTGAAAGGGAAAGAAGATCTCACACAGCTGGGACTGCACAGCTGCCACACTGTGTAGAGGTTACAGAACAACCTCCTCCCTACAGCATTCATTGGTTTAATGCTGTAAAGAAGAGTTAGAAATTTTAGGTGGATAGAAAAGATGAAGAGTGAGTGAGACCTGAAAGGGAAAGAAGATCTCACACAGCTGGGACTGCACAGCTGCCACACTGTGTAGAGGTTACAGAACAACCTCCTCCCTACAGCATTCATTCATAACCTTTGACCACGCCACGTCGATCTGAAAATACTTTATGATGCCTTTTTAGAACCTGTCTCAGTTCTTCCTTTTGATTGTCTGCAATCTTATAGATTTCCTGCAATTTAGCTTTTATTTTGTCTAAAATAATTGCTTCTTCTTCTTCTGTGTTCAGCTTATTGTTATTGAGATTAACACCTTCGTCCCAATATCTCCTGTTTTTCAGAACTCGTATAGGCAGCTCCCAAGTTTCATGATCAGTTACTACATGTTTATCACTAAAAGGTACTATAATTACTCCGGTTATTGGCAAGACCATTTTTAACTGGCTTCTTTCAAAGTCAACAACACTCTGATATTTTGACAAGAAATCTATGCCAATTAAAACCTCAATACTGAGATTGTTTACAATTAAACATGGATGATCAATTAAATTACCATTAATGTTAAAGGGCAGTAAAGCTTCTTGCTTTACTGTTTTTGAAACCTTGCCAGTAGCACCAATTATTCTTAGTCCTGATACCTTCATTACTGTAAGCTTGTCTTTACCAGGTAATGCATCAAGGAAGGACTGAGATATTGCACTCACCTCACTTCCACTATCTAAGAGACATCGTACATTGATACCCAACATATTCACTATTATTATAGGGTGGCTTATTCTAGGTTGTACAGGTGGTTCCTCACATTCATCTAATAGTTCCTTTTGGATTTGTCTCCAACTAAAGTGATCGACATCTGTCTTCATTACATTTAGGTCACAGTGTGTAGGGGTTTCCTGTCTTACATTTTCAGCTGCCTTTTTCAGTCGGTCTATTAATTTTAAATCGAAACACCGCACGACTTCATTACATTTAGTTTGCTGAACATGACCCAAATTACTGTAGTCTGAGCGATTCTGCGCCTCCAGACCGGGCATAACATTAGTTACAGCTAAACCACTTTCACCATTATCGTCGGTTTCCTTCTCAAGTGACAACTGGTCACAGCTACTGGGTTCATCGACCCCAAACAGCCTACCCTCTACATTCCCACTTATCTCCCGTCCTAAATCTATTAGTACATTATCAACATCCTGCACAGGCACGTTAGATAAGAGCACATCATCTTCATCGTAAATATAAGCATGAATTTCTTCTGCTTCTTCACCTGTCAATTCAGTATTTTGTAGCTCGTCCCTATCGTTACACTGCTGCGCCTTCTCTTTCTCTTCCCACTTAGAAAGCGTCTCTAACACGGTATCTATCAAATACTGTGAGTGATCTAATATTTCTGTTGTATCCTTAGGTGCTACCGACTCTTCATCCACATGTGCAGTTTGAGTATTCTGATCTGTCTTACCAATTCACTTAACTACTGGCATAGGAAAAGTAACCGCCTGGTGAGCGCCAGTGTCCTCATAGACGGGAACTAGTTTTCCTGCCTCGGCCTACTGCTGTTTCCTTTATTTTCATTATAGTTAACTGGCATAGCATTGCTTTCCGTACTGTGGTTTACATGCATATTTTTGTTTGGCACAACATTACTGTCATTTGAATGCCATTGTTGGTTCTGATAATTATTTCCCCAATTCCTACCTCTCTTAGGATGGCGAACACCTACTGTTCTGATGTTTACATTGCCATTTTGCTCGTTCCTAAAATCACTACTAGTATTATTAGAATTTCTGTTATTACGTGATTGCTCCTCATTGGCCGCAACACGTTCTACACGTTCCAGATACTCAATGAAACGATCCAGATTGTCTCTAGGGGCAGATATAATTCTAGTTTGCCAGTACCATGGCAGTTTGGCTTCAAGACCTAGTATAATCATTTCTGGTTTTAGCTTTTCCGCCAAATGTAACAAACGTGAAATCCATGACCTAGCAAACTCTTTAATTGATTTCTTGCCTGCATTGAAGCGTTTTCCACTCCAAAATTCTCTCAACACTTCATTTTGCTTATTGCTAGACCAATACTCATTAATAAAAGCTGTTTTAAATTCCGCTAATATTTTACATTTCAACATAACATCAGCTGACCAACGCATGGCGTCACCTGCTAAATGGCTTCTAATAAACGAGATTTTCTCTCGTTCAGACCAAGTTGGTGGAATTACATCTTCAAAATCGTTCCAGAAATCTAGCAGGTGGATATTTTTATCTGGATCAAACCGCAAGAACTGCCGACACCCGATAAAAGCGGCGTTTGCAGCTACAACTTGTTGTATATTACCATTACCAGAAGTTACTGAAGCTACTTTACTCTCAGTGTTAGCAATGTTAGTACTAATATTTTCTACTTTCATTTCCACATTATCTACTCTTTGTACAATATGGGTAGTATCAGTTTTGATTGCATCTATGTCTGCTTGACATATGTTTACTTTTAAGTTAACATCTTTAAACCTATCTGAGCACAGTTCAGATTCCGCCTCGATCTTTTCTGTTAACTTGTGCTCCAGCTTCGCATCTTCCATTTGGAAGTCTTTGCGAACCTCAGCAACTTCGGATTTAACTGTTTTATACATTTCAGAAAACTGTTGAGCAACCTTTTTCTTAATATCCTCATGGTTGTAATCAATTTTATAATTCAAACTGTCTAGATCCTCTTTCAACTTATTGCAACCAGCCTTGAAGGTATCGTCCATTACCTCCAATCGTTTATTAAAATTTGTTTGGCTGGCCACAATCTCAGACTTTAATTCAGCATTACTGTTTTTGACCTCAGTTATTTCAAACTTTAACTCAGCATTACTGCTTTTGACCTGTTCACTTATTTCAGACTTTAATTCAGCATTATTGGATTCTAATTTATTGTCCATTGCCTCAAACCGCATATTAAAATTTGTTTGACTGGCAGCTATTGCTTGTAATATAACATTTAGATCAACAGCCCCAGCATCTTTGGGTTGCTCACGATCTGGCTTTTTATCACACTCAGGTGACGAAAAACTAGCTCCAATACCAGAATCATCAAAAGTACATGAAACTTCTGATTGATTAGTCATATCTAACTGCTCCTTCTTAAACTCTACCATCTTTGATGACTGTTTCATTTTTAATTCATCAGAGAAACTACCATCCCATAAATTTACAATTTCTACTGTCCGCTTTACTACAGGGGTCTCTACTATTGAATCATTTCCCCTTCGCACACTACTGTCCGGAGACAATACTTCATTTTTCACTTTAACATTACTACTTTCATGCATATTTACACTCGAACCGTTGTCTGGATTTACAGTTCCCTCAACAGACATAGGTTCTGATATAAGTTTAACCTCAGTTTCTTTTGACGGTTCAATCGCCGACAGTCTTTTAGTGCAGGTTAGTAAAATTTTTAACAGCTTTTCACTTAACTTAGTTCCTTCTGCACGACGTATGGCGTTGCCGGCGCGGCGTACCAGGATTCCTGATGCGACGTGGCACGTTGAACTGCAGACGGCTCTCCGACGGCTGTTGTGTGTTTGCGTGGCCCGCAATTGCAGGCTCTGCGCCGGCTGCTCCAGCGGACGACTGCGGTGCGGCGAGACTGGCTTCTCGCGATGCCGGCAGCACCGCTAGACTCAGTGCCAGCTCCGTCAATCCAGATGTGTTGTTAATCCAATTGCGTCGTTCACATGCACACGTAACACTTTCACTGTTCCATTATTCAGCTGCGCGTCGCATTCCACTCGCGAATCCGAATAGTTAAAATCACTTTCACTTAGTTGATTTCCCGGCCGATGCACCATATGTGGGGCGGCGGATTGGTTTGTAGAAAAATAAATGAATTGCTGTATAATTGCTTGCATGTAGATCAGTTTCTAGCTTTTAGAATGTTGTTAATGCTGTCTTTCGCCGTTCTCAACACTGGCTCTCTATTTACTTCTTGGCACCCAGAAAGTGATTTAATAAAACATGGAGCCAGTAATTAGAGATCCTAGTGCCCACTTCAATTGAGATACCATTATAGCTGCAGCTTATAGCTCTGAGGAATTAGGAGATTGTCCGGGATTTCTAATCAAAAACGGTTTTCCAAAATAGTTGAGTATATTCTGAAATTCACTGATTAAAAAAAAAAAAAAAACACAAGTATCCCTACAACCTAACTAACAGAGCAGTTCAGAGTCTAATGCGCTGATGCAACTATAAATGTCCGAATTAAATGTTAAAAAGGATGCTCGCCATAATTTGATGAAAATACTTCATCAAACGCCACGCTAAATATTTGGTAGAATGTCTGTCCCGCGACGGCACGTGAAAATACGACAATACGCAAACTGAAACTAGATAATGAAAATCATTCCAGAATTAACACTTCACATGAAATGTTTTCATGGTTCCGCGTATCTCTAGTAACTTAATACGGCACCCGAGGCTGTTTGTAGCTGATACACTGATGCGACGCGACTACCGACACAGATGGCGTGTCATTCAGCGTCTGGAGAGAACTGGGGCCTTCCTTCCTCGCGCAGCGTCCTTATATATAAACCCGCGGTGCGGACGGCGAAGGGAACGCCTGATCTTTTCGGCTCCCTCGACTAGCCACTGGGCTAGTAACGCACCACTTCAAGTTACATAATAATTTATAGCTTCTTTTGCTGATGGCCGAAGAAGCTCTTAATTTAAACGTGCATTCAGCACGCAGGTAAGCATTGATAATAAAATTTTGACGTGGCTAAGTTAAATATTCTGGGCGAGAGAATTAATGAAATTACACTGTATGCAGTAGATGAGCTCTGAACTGGCCCTTTTGAGATCCGCTATCGCTATAATTTTATAGGTACTAAAAGGAAACTTTACACATCTTCATAGTCATAGCGGACCTCCAACCTATTTAAATCTAAACATCCTAGCCTTATTTATTAGCCTACTTAATCTATCTTGCTTCCTTCAGTTTTGAGACGAAAACCAGAAAATCATGAATTTCCACTAAAATCTTAATTTGTGAAATCCAAAGTACTGTTTTTATTAAATCATTATGAAAGATGAATCTAAATATAAATTTTGAAGTCTCTAGCTCTTTTCTGTTGCGCCAATGATTTTTCAGAAAAACGTCCAAATTTCGAAAATGGCTGAAGTTATCGAACTGATATTTAACACACATTAATTTAGTATTATTCCTGACATGCTAGAAAAGTTTTAGGTCATTTGCTTGATTTTTACAGTATTGCACAACATTTATGACGTCAGAGCTAGTTACAGCAGACTGGCTGGCACACAATGGAAACTGATGTGAATTTACTACAGCGTGAGTAGGCTGCTTCCCTACAACTGCTTGCTTTATTCGTCGATTTCCGCGGGCTACGCGTGAAACTTGCCCGCACGCGTTCAACCGTTTCTTCGCTCACTGCAGGCCGACCCGTTGATTTTCCCTTACAGAGGCATCCAGAAGCTTTAAACTGCGCATACCATCGCCGAATGGAGTTAGCAGTTGGTGGATCTTTGTTGAACTTCGTCCTCAAGTGTCGCTGCACTGTTATGGCTGACTGATGTGAGTGCATTTCAAGCACGACATACGCTTTCTCGGCTCCTGTCGCCATTTTGTCTCACTGCGCTCTCGAGCGCTCTGGCGGCAGAAACCTGAAGTGCGGCTTCAGCCGAACAAAACTTTATGACTTTTTCTACGTATCTGTAGTGTGTCGTGACCAATGGAGCGAGCTACAGTGAATCTATGAAATCGCTTCAATCATTTGTAATAGCCCTGTACGTTGCTCCTTCCAAGCAGTGTAGCGTCCCATATATGCGCCACAATGTATGTACAAATTTCCTACAAGAAATGGTCGCGTAAGTCCAATGACGTTTATGGCATTGGACACCTCAAATATTGTCTACCATGCAACCACAATAGTCGCTACTAAAGGCAACGGGGAGCGGAACTGCAGGCATCAAATGGTGAGCACAACATGATATTATGGTGTGTGCTAGTGGTGTTGATACAAAGCAGAGCAACGGCAACGATAAACTAAGCCTTAAAGTTATAGCAACAGTTACAGCAGGTGACATTTCTTCGAGCCGCGCGGTGCAGTCTTGGGGTCTAGGGCGTCTTGCATGGTTCGCGCTTCTCCTCCCGTCGGAGGTTCGAGTCCTCCTTCGGGCATTTGCGTGTGTGTTGTGCTTAGAGTAAGTTAGTTTAAGTTAGCTGAAGTAGTTCGTAAGCCTAGGGACCGACGACCTCAGCAGGTTGGTCCTTTAGCCCTTACCACAAATTTCGAAATTTCCATTTCTTCGAAAGGAGCCAAAGAAACTTCGCAGACTGAGAAAGAAGTGGCAGATGAAATATTGGCGTTTTTGCAGGATGGGACGGAGGAATGTGTGGTGTCGCACACGCTCGACTGTGCGTACAATGTAAATGAGGAGTGCAATGATGGCGATACGTGCTCAACAAGCGGAAGAGATTTTGAAACAGATGTCGAGTCATTTAGCTCATGACTTCTTAATGAACGGGGAGCCGCAAATCCCCACTCGAATCAAACGAAGTAATGTACAGTTGAAGGCGCGGGTGCTTAACATAATTACGTATGTGAAAGGTAATACGTCCTATAATACATACCTGCAGTACATAAGAAAAACTACAGATATTCAAGGGAGGACAAGGCACACTTGCGCGTTTCGAGGGTGATCGGTACTGTCTACATGATGTGCATGGTAGTGACCTGCTAAGTTATGCTCATCAAACTGCGTGCTATGTGGATTACAGTGATTACCAGGGAACCGGTATGGTTGCATAACTTCAAACAGTACTGCGGCATTGGAAGACATAAGATAACGGAATTTCAAACAAAGCGTCAACTTTTTGAGGTACAGCAAACTGTGGAATCGGCCCGAAAATTTGTAGATGGCCTTTGTTTCTTCGCTGTCTATAAAACATATTATCGTACCATCTACAACTACCCCTTCTAGGATAGCCAGTTTCACGAGAATTTCCGCGACAGACTGTTTCTCATTCGGTTGCATGCCATCACATTCCGTCAGTACTCACCAACCCGTTACACCAGTATGAATCCATATGCGTTGTTTAAGAGTGGATACTAGCCCAACGTGTTGCACGATTTGTAGCTCCCAAGGATTTCACCTTCGATTTTCGTGATGCGAACCTTTGTGATTACTGTGGAGCGCCATTTTTCATTTAGTGTTCATGGTGCAACTTCATGGTTTGTTTTGAACATTTCTTGATTGACGACGATGTCCATTTTATGAAGTTTAGTACATACATACAACAGACAGTTTAATCTCAGAGACCTTTGTTAAGACAAAGCTGCAAAGCAGAAGTAGAAATCTAGACGGATTGCCCAGCAGTGGACGCAGACATAATTGGACAGCCTACTCGCTACTAACAGACACGTCAAACACGATACTCGAACATGGAAGTTGACTACTCATGATACACAACTCAAAAGTAATACTTTTTTTGTCCGATCCTTTTCTATTGCGTTTCCTCGATTACACGGAACTAACTAATGAACTGTCCTGTACTTGTGACATCCTTTACCAGATATTCTTTGTTCAATTCTTCTGCCGACTCCTTTTTTAAAATGTGAGATTTTCACGACTTCTTTTATATTCTGAATAAAAATGTTGCGAAGTCCCAAAATATTCTGAATGTAAAACTGTGTCGTTTCACCACGGCGTTGGTCAATGTTCTTCAACTGTCCTCTCGCTAAGCTTACTTGCTGTTAATTGTCGCCAAATGTTTTCATCAGTTCGACCTGAAGTTTGTCTCACCCACTGAGATTCTCTTCATTATCCTTGATGCATTGCTGGGCTGAGCCGCTGGTGCTAAAACACGCGTTTGCCAAGCACATCATATCATCCAGCCTGTTGTATTTGGTCAGAAGCACATATTTTAAGAGGAAAGGCAGCTGGACCTGATGGGATACCAGTTCGGTTTTACACAGAGTACGTGAAGGAACTTGCCCCCCTTCTTGCAGCGGTGTACCGTAGGTCTAGAAGACCGTAGCGTTCCAAAGGATTAGGATTGGAAAAGAGCACAGGTCATCCCCGTTTTCAAGAAGGGACGTCGAACAGATGTGCAGAACTATAGACCTATATCTTTAACGTCGATCAGTTGTAGAATTTTGGAACCCGTATTATGTTCGACTATAATGACTCTTCTGCAGACTAGAAATATACTCAGTAGGAATCAGCATGGGTTTCGATAAACACCATCGTGTGAAACCCAGCTCGCGCTATTCGTTCACGAGACTCAGATGGCCATAGACGCGGGTTCCCAGGTGGACGCCGTGTTTCTTGACTTCCGCAAGGCGTTCGATACAGTTCCCCACAGTCGTTTAATGAACAAAGTAAGAGCATATGGAATATCAGACTAATTGTGTGACTGGATTGAACAGTTCCTAGATAACAGAACGCAGCATGTCATTCTCAAAGGAGAGAAGTCTTCCGAAGTAAGAGTGATTTCAGGCGTTCCGCAGGGGAGTGTCGAACGACCGTTGCTATTCACAATATATGTAAATGACCTTGTGGATAACATCGGAAGTTCACTGAGGCTTTTTGCAGATGATACTATGGTATATCGAGAGGTTGTAACAATGGAAAATTATACTGAAATGCAGGAGGATCTGCAACGAATTGAGGCATGTGGTAGGGAATGGCAGTTGAATCTCAATGTAGACAAGTGTAATGTGCTGCGAATACATAGGTAGAAAGATCCCTTATCATTTAGCTACAATATAGCAGGTCTGCAACCGGAAGCAGTTTACTCCATAAATTATCTGGGAGTAGGCATTAGGAGTGATTTAAAATGGATTGATCATATAAAGTTGATCGTCGGTAAAACAGATCCCAGACTGAGATTCATTGGAAGAATCCTAAGGAAATGCAATGCGAAAACAAAGGAAGTAGGTTACAGTACGCTTGTTCGCCCACTGCTTGAATACTGCTCACCAGTGTGGGATCCGTACCAGATAGGGTTGATAGAAGAGATAGAGAAGATCCTACGGAGAGCAGCGCGCTTTGTTACAGGATCATTTAGATGATAGATAAACTCCAGTGGAAGACTGCAAGAGAGACGCTCAGTAGTTTGGTAAGGGTTTCTGTTGAAGTTTCGAGAACATACCTTCACCGAGTAGTCAAACAGTATATTACTCCTTCCTGAGTATGTCTCGCGAAGAGACCATGAGGATAAAATCAGAGAGGTTAGAGCCCACAGAGAGGCATGCCGACAATCTTTCTTTCCACGAACAATACGAGACTGGCATAGAAGGGAGAACCGATAGAGGTGCTCAATGTACCCTCCGCCACGCACCGTCAGGTGACTTGTGGAGTAGGGATGTAGATGTAGATGTAGATTGTGTGACAACACAAGGCAAGGTTATAGAGGAGCGCCATTATATAGATATGTAGGTGTAAATCACCACTATCCAGCATGCATCCTTTCAACCATTTCGTCAGGTGCTAACCACATTCTCAGGAAAACTGATGGATGCCTCATGTCTGGTGGGCTATTGTTGGTAGGGAACACATCAGCTTTATGAATATACGGACTTTAGGAACGATTCAGTTTTTGTAATCCGGTTGCTATCGATTTTGACAGTGGCTTTCAAATTACACAATTGCTGTCACTGTGACGTAGACATTTTAAAATACCCGATTTGTCCACCAAATAACGCCACGTCGTAATCGCAACCAATTCCCAATCGGAAAGCTGGGTCATCAGAGAAATACAACACTTAGCACTGAAGCAACTTTTATTACGGACACCAACGTACAGCCAGGAACTGAACTGACGTTCTGGACACACAAACAGCAAATAATACAGAATATACAAACACTACAAACACAAGATACTTGAAATGTTTGCAGAACTGGTAAATAGTTAAAATAAATAATTGCCAGTAACGAGGATTTTACTGGTGAACCGCAGCAAGACAGACGGCGTCGCTGACTACTACATCACACTGCGTGCTCCGAAACTCGCGGCAGTGTTACTTGCGAAAGTCCCAGTGTCAAGAGTGGACACACACTTATTGCTTTAACTGGATTTTTGTCCCGGCCACCGTATGCACCTCCCTTCAACACCCCCCTCCCCTTTTATCCTTCTCAGTAGAACCAACTGATTTATAACTACGCTATAACTTCTGCGCAATTTCAGTGCAGTAATGCGTTCATTGTAAGTAAGTAAGTGTACGTGTGGGTGTACGTGTGCGTGTGCGTGAGTGTGCGTGTGTGTGTGTGTGTGTGTGTGTGTGTGTGTGTATGCGTGTGTGGGTGTGTGTGTGTGTGCGTGTGTGCGCGTAAGTACAATCTAACTTCTTCACCAGTTCAGTGCAGTAATGTGTTCACTGTAAATAAGTATTCAGTAGTTGTATTATACGTTTATTACCTTATAAAAAATAAAAACATTTTTCTTTTAAATTCAGTGCATTAGTATTTGTAAAATGATTCTTTCATGTAGCGTTCATTAAAAAATGACGACCATGCCACTTGGGGCTTGTGGAATGGTACATTAGCTTATTTGTTTGAGTTGTAAATATTTCTCATGTATTGTTGTTTTTCTGATATGTTCTACATCCTGGAGGACCTCACAATAGATCAATTGGAATGACAGCAAATCTAATCTAATCTAATCTAATGTAATCCACTGTTTGTTAGTACGGATGATCACAAAACATACGGCCATCGTTAGACATTAATCACTCAACAGCCTCCTGCGATAATTATAGTATGTACGGGTATGTGTATGTGTGTGGGGTGCGAGGGTGGGGGAGGGGGAGGAATGGGGGAGTGTGTGAGGGATGGGGGAAGTGCGACGAGACGTCCAGCGAGACAATACGAAGTGGCTTCTCTGAAAAATACCTAGAACACATCATTCGGAAGGCCACTCATGATAATATGGCTCTGAGCTCTATGCGACTTAACTTCTAAGGTCATCAGTCGCCTAGAACTTAGAACTAATTAAACCTAACTAACATAAGGACATCACATACATCCATTCCCGAGGCAGGATTCGAACCTGCGACTGCAGCGGACGCTCGGCTCCAGACTGTAGCGCCTAGAACCGCACGGCCACACCGGCCGGCTGCCACTCATGATCCAAATACACTCCTGGAAATGCAAAAAAGAACACATTGACACCCGTGTGTCAGACCCACCATACTTGCTCCGGACACTGGGAGAGGGCTGTACAAGCAATGATCACACCCACGGCACAGCGGACAAACCAGGAACCGCGGTGTTGGCCGTCGAATGGCGCTAGCTGCGCAGCATTTGTGCACCGCCGCCGTCAGTGTCAGCCAGTTTGCCGTGGCATACGGAGCTCCATCGCAGTCTTCAACACTGGTAGCATGCCGCGACAGCGTGGACGTGAACCGTATGTGCAGTTGACGGACTTTGAGCGAGGGCGTATAGTGGGCATGCGGGAGGCCGGGTGGACGTACCGCCGAATTGCTCAACACGTGGGGCGTGAGGTCTCCACAGTACATCGATGTTGTCGCCAGTGGTCGGCGGAAGGTGCACGTGCCCGTCGACCTGGGACCGGACCGCAGCGACGCACGGGTGCACACCAAGACCGTAGGATCCTACGCAGTGCCGTAGGGGACCGCACCGCCACTTCCCAGCAAATTAGGGACACTGTTGCTCCTGGGGTATCGGCGAGGACCATTCGCAACCGTCTCCATGAAGCTGGGCTACGGTCCTGCACACCGTTAGGCCGTCTTCCGCTCACGCCCCAACATCGTGCAGCCCGCCTCCAGTGGTGTCGCGACAGGCGTGAATGGAGGGACGAATGGAGACGTGTCGTCTTCAGCGATGAGAGTCGCTTCTGCCTTGGTGACAATGATGGTCGTATGCGTGTTTGGCGCCGTGCAGGTGAGCGCCACAATCAGGACTGCATACGACCGAGGCACACAGGGCCAACACCCGGCATCATGGCGTGGAGAGCGATCTCCTACACTGGCCGTACACCACTGGTGATCTTCGAGGGGACACTGAATAGTGCACGGTACATCCAAACCGTCATCGAACCCATCGTTCTACCATTCCTAGACCGGCAAGGGAACTTGCTGTTCCAACAGGACAATGCACGTCCGCATGTATCCCGTGCCACCCAACGTGCTCTAGAAGGTGTAAGTCAACTACCCTGGCCAGCAAGATCTCCGGATCTGTCCCCCATTGAGCATGTTTGGGACTGGATGAAGCGTCGTCTCACGCGGTCTGCACGTCCAGCACGGACGCTGGTCTAACCGAGGCGCCAGGTGGAAATGGCATGGCAAGCCGTTCCACAGAACTACATCCATCATCTCTACGATCGTCTCCATGGGAGAATAGCAGCCTGCATTGCTGCGAAAGGTGGATATACACTGTACTAGTGCCGACATTGTGCATGATCTGTTGCCTGTGTCTATGTGCCTGTGGTTCTGTCAGTGTGATCATGTGATGTATCTGACCCCAGGAATGTGTCAATAAAGTTTCCCCTTCCTGGGACAATGAATTCACGGTGTTCTTATTTCAATTTCCAGGAGTGTATATTGGACCTCAAGAAAACACAGATAAGGATTCAGTCGCAGAGGGTGCAGGTCGAACACAGGAATAATATGGATCTAGATACGAGTTGTAAATTGTCGTAGACGTGTTGCGGAAGTACCAGAGCTCCAATCGCTAACGGAAAGCACTAATGCTCAAATCGTTATAGGCACTGTAAGCTGCTAAAGCCGCAGATAAGTTCAGACGAAAATTGATCAAAAAGCATATACTAAACACCTTTGCCGGTGGCGTGTTTCTTGCTTTAAGAAGTAATTTATCCTGTAGCGAAATGGAAGCAGATAGTTCCCGTGAGCTAGTATGGGTAGAGGTCATTCTTGGCAACCGGAATGAAATAATTGGATCTTTCAACCGACCTTTCAAATCAGATGACACAAAGAAAACTTGAGTCTAATTTCAAACACGTACCCTACTCATGCAATTATACTTGGTGGTAACTTCAATTTACCCTCGATATGTTGGCGAAAATGCATGTATAAATCCCGAGGTCCGTGTTAAACATCATGCGAAATTGTGCTAAACGAATTCCCTGAGACGGTAACTGTGGCCAAGCGGTTCTAGGCGCTTCAGTCCCGCTGCTCCTATGGTCGCAGGCTCGAATCCTGCCTTTGGCATGGATGTGTGATGTCCTTTGGTTAGTTAGATTTAAGTAGTTCTAAGTCTAGGGGACTGATGACCTCAGATGTTAAGTTCGTTAGTGCTTAGAGCCATTTGGACCATTTTGGAATTCTCTGAAAATTATTTGGAGCAATTAGTTAATGTGTCCACTCGAATAATAAACACTTGAACAAATAATCCTGAGCTAATATGGAGCATCAAAACGGATGCAAGGATTAGTTGTCGTAGCTAGACTGAACACTGTAACTCCCAAATCCACCTAAAATGAACGAAAAATGTATCTATTACAAAAAGCATATAAAAATTCGCTTGACACCTTCCTGAGAGACAATATCCACTCCATCCAAATTAACCATGTTCCTGTAAGGGTAGTCCAGATGTGGCTTGAATTTAAAGAAATAGTATCGAGAGCAGTTGAGAGATTTATACCAAATAAATTAACAAACGTCGGAGCTGATCCCCATGGTACAGGAAACAGGTCGCTACGCTGTTGTAGAAACAACGAAAAAAGTATGCCAAATCTAAGCGAATACAAAGTCCACAAGATTTGCGTTCTCTTACAAAAGGCTCGAAAATTTTCATGGGCTTCAATGCGAGTTGCATATAATAGTTTTCACAACGAAACTTTCTCTCAAAACCTGGCAGAAAATCCAACGAGATGCTCGTCGTACATAAAGTATGCTGCCAGCAATAGACAATCAGTGCCTTCTCTGCGTGACAGCAATGGAAACATTATCGATGACATTGCTGCTAAAGTAGAGTTACTAAACAGAGCTTTCCGAAAATTCTTCACCAAGGAAGACGAGGCAATTATTTCAGAATTCGAATCAAGAACAACTCACAAGATAGTAACTAAGTAGTAGATACCATCAGAGTAGTGAAGCAAGTTAAATCACTTAACAGAAATAAGTCTTCCGTTCCTGGTTGTATACCAATAAGGTTCCTTTCAGAATTTACTGATGCAATAACTCCGTACTTAACAATTATATACAGCCGCTCGCTCGACGAGAAACTGAGGTCAAACTGTTTATTTATATCAAGTTGTCATAATGTCCTACATAATGCAAAGAAAATAAAGGAAAAAGGTAGTTTTTCTTTCATTTCTTATTGTGACATCAAATATGCCTGGCAACATTTCCACTAGAAACTAAGTGTTTTAGATGTTTCAAGAGCTGTGCTCTATTGTGTTCTCCTTCCTGCTGAACTTATTTTCAAGTTTTAACCCAAAAAAAGGAACCCCTTCTATATTTTCATCCTTATAAAATGGTTCAAATCGATCTGAGCACTATGGGACTTGACTTCTGAGGTCATCAGTCCCCTAGAACTTAGAAGTACTTAAACCTAACTAACTTAAGGGCATCACACATATCCATGCTCGAGGCAGCATTCGAACCTGCGAACGTAGCGGTCACGCGTTTCCAGACTGTAGCGCCTAGAACCGCTCGGCCACTCATAGTTTATGCCTATGTTTAGCAGAAATTTTTCTCGCGGATTCTGAAACATATACGGGGCGTTTCTTTTAATCCGAGACAACTAAATACCTCGTAAACGATACAGCATACAAAAAATGTTCTAAATGATAAGTTGATATTAGTGAAGTGGACATTTGTCGGTGCTACTACTGGCAAGTTCCTGGTCACGCGTCTTGCGCTGGAGGGTCAGTTTTGTGTTTTCACACGAGGACCCCGCATTTTTATCACATATTTGGATTCAAAGCAAAAAACACATACGGTTTACTCAAACAATTTTTTCCCATTCGTGGGAGAATTTGTAGTAATCAACAAATATCAAGTGTCTGTTATCGCAATTAAAAACCGAGACTTCAGATTCTAAATTTCGTTCACGATCCAAATGTAATCCTTTGTGTTGTAACGGCCAAAACTGATATTTAAACGTTACCTGAGTGTTTCAAATGTGATAGAACATTACAAATGATGTACCTAGACTTTCAAAGTACTTGTATGGTATCATTGTTTCCTGTGCCGTAAAGGATTGCTTGTGGTGAGCTCCAGACCATCGGTGACCACCCGAATCCGGTAACCACAATAACTGACTTCGGTGTGTGTTTCCATCCTGCTGCTGAAACTCTCGCACTGGCTGCTACGTGGCTATCAGCGGAATGCAAACCACAGCCATTGTAATCAGGTAAAATGTCCATGAAGTGATAGTGAAAGCCACACCTGCCTTGGATACTCGGTGAAATGAAGCACTACAATAGTGAGACACAAGGGTACTCACCGAAATCAAGGAAAGGCGCTCACCGACATCAAGCATCCCGATGGGAACGTAATACTATTACATCCACGTCATTGTTTCTGTAGCACGCTAGATGTAGTTTCTAACCAGACATTGAAAAGTTAACCATATTGTACTGTACATCAAATCTGCAACACTAAAATAAACATCGAACATAAGTATCAACCATTAAAGCACAAAGACTTACATCTACACATTACGTGAAATATAGAGTCAGATACGTCTGTTCTTAGTTGCAAAAGTCGGCAAACCTAATACTTGTCATTAGAGCGGCACCTACCGTGAATGGGAAACAATGGTTTGAGTAGAGCCTACGTAATTTTTGACGTAGAATCCGAATACGCAGTTAAAACTGGATGTTACCAATTGACAATGCAAAGTTAACCCAGCCTGAGCAGGCTGTGTGGATAGCAGAAAATGGTTCAAATGGCTCTGAGCACTATGGGACTCAACTGCTGAGGTCATAAGTCCCCTAGAACTTAGAACTACTTAAGCCTAACTAACCTGAGGACAACACACACATCCATGTCCGAGGCAGGATTCGAACCTGCGACCGTAGCGGTTGCGCGGTTCCAGACTGTAGCGCCAGAACCGCTCGGCCACCAGCGGCCGGCTGTGGTTAGCAAATGGCTAATTGTAGTGAAGACGGTTGTCCCATTTATTAATATTAACATTTCACTTTGAACTTTTTTTTTTTTTTTTTTTTTTTTTTTGCACGCTGATTCATTTTCGAGGTGTTTAGGTGTGTCAAGTTAAAACAAATACCGTCACAGCACCATTGATCCAACGTTTGTTTCGAGGAAAATGGCTAGAAACGATTATTGATGTTCATTGTAGTCTCATTAACAGATCTTTCGGAACTTTATGCAGCAGTTTGAGGAGAGAAATCTGCAGAAAAACCTTAACGGCCTCCGCCATTGTGTCTTACTTCTCAACTTACTCGATAACATTGTACTTACGTTTTACACACATTTGAGTTCTCTGAAAATGGCTTGGTTACTGATTGCGTTTCCATTCCGTTTTTTTCTTGTTTTTGTAGTTTCGCGTTCATCTTTGGACTGTATGGAAAACGATTTCTGTTGCGTGTGCAATCTTTCTGCAGTGCAATGTGAGCCTTGAGTTACGACACGATGGTACAATCCTCATGTGGCAGGCCTAACAGTCACTTTATAAGAATCATAGCAATTCTTCCCGCGGCTGATATATCAACTACCTGCAGAAATTTGCAATCGCTAGTAATTCATGTTTGGCACTCCTGATTTTTCACAAGCGGTATGTATGTGCTTAATTCTCCTTCTTTCTTCACCATAAAGGCCTTAAACACCAACAAAATGATCTCGACAGCCACGACGATAAATTAAATGGAAGATCGTAAATTTTGCTGACTCTACATATTATAATGTTATTGCATGTACGTGGGGCCATATATTTTCATTTCGCTTTTCATACTGTATAAATCACGCTACTGCTGTGAACTGTACGACTATTATAATTGTGTTTAATTGTCGTTTCGTTTAGTGTAGTAAGTAATTTTCTAACATAGCTGCTAGGAGACAAGTATGAAACAGTATAAGTGGTGTGAACAGGTAATCCCCGTGGTGACGGGTGAGTAGATATCGATAAAATATGGTTCCATGTTGACAGCGAGTTTGTAGCCACAGGCACGTGCAAAATCAGTGATGTATTGGCACCACGATCCAGATTAATGGAATCCTGTAAACCGTGGCGCCCTCAAAGGTCAAACGGAGAGAAAAAAAAGGAATTAGTCTGCGCACGATTAAAAACCCGGCGTACAAAATCTGGTAATTTGTCATGACAGATACAGAGTTACAGTGTTAAACGGTCTGACTCCAGACACATAACGGGTAACTTTAAAAAACCTTGAAAGGTGAAATCTTTTCTTTGAGAATATAAGCTAGAGTCTCATGAGTATGAAACTTCCTGGCAGATTAAAACTGTGTGCCCGACCGAGACTCGAAGTCGGGACCAGTGCCTTTCGCGGGCAAGTGCTCTAACAACTGAGCTACCGAAGCACGACTCACGCCCGTTACTCACAGCTTAACTTCTGCCAGTACCTCGTCTCCTACCTTCCAAACTTTACAGAAGCTCTCCTGCGAACCTTGCAGAACTAGCACTCCTGAAAGAAAGGATATTGCGGAGACATGGTTTAGCCACAGCGTGGGGGATGTTTCCGGAATGAGATTTTCACTCTGCAGCGGAGTGTGCGCTGGCCTTGGCCAAGGCATTGGTCCAGAGTTCGAGTCTCGGTCGGCCACACAGTTTTAATCTGCCAGGAAGTTTCATATCAGCGCACACTCCGCTGCAGAACGAAAATCTCATTCTGGTCTCATGAGTTTGTTTATCAGTGATGGGGCTATCTCATGATCTATTTAAAACTTATCATGGTGTCTGTTATCTAATACTATGCTAATTTTCCTGCAACTGTACCACCTATGAGATTATTACTTACTAATGAGATTTTTGCTCACCAATTACGTTGCAACTAGAGGTTCCTGATATACAGGGTGGCGCGCGAAATGTGTTACTATTTTGTTTTTGAATATAAACTTTTATTGTCAATACAATCTGAAAGGAACATATACTACAATGAAGAGCCGTCCATGGAGATTTGTTCTAACTCAGCACATTCTCAATATGTCCACCATTTCGTTTCCTCACTTCCTTCAAACGATCACTGAAGTTAGTGATTACCCTGCGGCACATGTCTTCCGTAATTTCACTGCAAGCTTCAAGAATAACTCTTCTGAGCTTCATTAAATCACGTGGACGTTCCGGGAAAATTTTTTCCTTTAGGTAACCCCAAAGAAAAAAGTCACATGGATTGAGGTCTGGACTAGTGGGGGGCCAATTTTGTCCGTCATTGAAGCTACCTGGAAACCTCAGTAAAATGATCCGCATGTCGAACTGCTCGTGTAAAAACTTCAACACAGTGTTTGCAGTATGTGACCTTGCTCCATCTTACATGAACCACTGCGTGGTGAAGGGCAAGGCAGTAGGAAGAAGCTGTGGAATGAAGCTATTGCGAAGCATGCTCAAATAACGCTCGATGTTCACAGTTTCCTCAAAGAAAAAGGGTCCAGTAAGTCCGTGACTGGAAATTGCTCCCCACGCTGTAATCCTCGGAGCATGAAGCACTTGTGGGTTTTCTGTGGCCCAAAATCGTACATTTTGTTTGTTAACCACACCGTCTAAATGAAAATGCGCCTCGTCTGTAAACCAAACGTTGTTGAGAGTTTCTTCCCTATCCTCCGCCCACTGAGCAAACAGTAGTCTCTGCTGCTTGTGTTCTTCATTGAGCTTCTTGCACAGGTCATCTTGTATGGGTACATATGGAGGTCCCTTTTAAGAATGCGTTGAACGGACTGTCTGGATATTCCCAGTTGCACTGCTACCATTCTAGACGATTTCCCAGGACTTATCTGTACAGCAACTCGTACCGCTTGAATATTCTCCGGCGAACAAACAGGCTTAGGCCGAGAGCGCTTCGCTTCCAATACTGTTCCATCCTGTACAAATTTATCGTACAACCTGTGGATGGTCTTCTTGCAAGGGACCCATTGTGTGTTAAACTGTTGTCGAAAACGCCTCTGAGTCACAACAAGGCTTTTCGTTTCATGAAAAAGTAACAATTGCCGATCGTTGCTGTGTCGTCAGTTTTCCATTGTCAGCCATTGCTGCTTACTAGTCTCCTAGCGGCAGTATCGTGAATTACACTTCATTTCGTAACTCATTTGTCTTTCCAAGCTCTGCTGGTACTGTTGTAGAGATCCCAGCGGGATATCTAATGTGCGTCGTAAATTGTGAAAGAAACAATTGGTAACACATTTCGTGCGCCACCCTGTATATTTCAGTAGGGCCATTCTCAAATAAGAGAATGAGGCTTGCCGGCCGCGGTGGCCGTGCGGTTCTAGGCGCTCCAGTCCGGAGCCGCGCTGCTGCTACGGTCGCAGGTTCGAATCCAGCCTCGGGCATGGGTGTGTGTGATGTCCTTAGGTTAGTTAGGTTTAAGTAGTTCTAAGTTCTAGGGGACTAATGACCACAGCAGTTGAGTCCCATAGTGCTCAGAGCCATTTGAACCATTTTTTAGAATGAGGCTTGTCCATTTCTGCTCAGACACAGCGGGTGTGTTTAGATGTGTAGTGTGTGGAACAGTAGTGTACAAGTGCCGCATTTGGTACAAAATAAGTTTTTGAAGCCATAATTTACGTCTTTGTTGAACTGAAAGGTTTCCATCCCTGTATTCACCTCTCTTGAGTTTCTTTAAATACATTCTATTTATTTATTCCGTATGGATCTGTAGCTGTTTCTTCTGGAACCTGGTATTTTATCTTCATACATGGCACCCACTATTTTTATTCGGAGGTTCAAGGGACATAGGGCCATTAATTTAGTAAGGACACCTGTAAATGCAAAGTTAAACACCTAATATCGTAGCTATATAACTTTCTCCTCACTCCTTTATGCGGCTGTAGCCTGTGCGCACGAATACTTGCCCCATGGAGCACAACGTCAGTTAAAAAGGACGTGTGGTTCAGTACTATTTGATTCAGCGGCAAAAGAGACCACGTTTCTCCAATGACGAATTACTGTTCGGAAATCAGCCTTGAAATACCGGGTGATCAAAAAGTCTGTATAAATTTGAAAACTGAATGAATCACGGAATAATGTCGATAGAGAGGTTCAAATTGACACACATGCTTGGAATGACATGGGGTTTTATCAGAACCAAAAATATGCAAACGTTAAAAAAATGTCCGACAGATGGCGGTTCATCTGATCAGAATAATAATAATTTGCATAACAAAGTAAGATAAAGCAAAGATGATGTTATTTACAGGAAATGCTCTATATGTCCACCACCATTCCTCAACAATAGCTGTAGTCGAGGAACAATGTTGTGAACAGCTCTGTAAAGCATGTCCAGAGTTATGGTGAGGCATTGGCGTCGTATGTTGTCTTTCAGCATTCCTAGAGATGTCGGTCGATCACGATACGCTTGCGACTTCAGGTAACCCCAAAGCCAATAAATGCACGGACTGAGGTCTGGGGACCTGGGAGGCCAAGCATAAGGAAAGTGGCAGCTGAGCACACGATCATTACCAAACGACGCGCGCAAGAGATCTTTCACGCGTCTAGCAATATGGGGTGTTTTTTTTTTTTTCTAATAAAACACCATGTCTTTTCAAGCATGTGTGTCAATTTTTACCTCTCTATCTACATTATTCCGTGGTTTATTAAGTTTTCAAATTTATACTGACGTTTTGATCACCCGGTATGTTGAATTGGAGCAGAGTTTCGACACGTTTCTCACTTGCCATCTTTTGCAAAGTCTACGCCAGAAGCTACCAAATAATAAACTTGTTGAAAAACAGTTCACAAACATATCATTTGCCTAATTTCCCGCGTAGAATTCATCACTACGATTCGCCGAGAACGAGTGTATTCACGTATAGTGCTTCTTTTTTCTAATATAATAACCAAGTCATGGTAGAACTATCTTTTCTTGTTTCCTATTGTGTGTGGACTTCGAATGTCCAGTATGCTTTCAGGTGCACACCGAAATACCTGCTGACCAAAGCTTTCGATTTTCCACGTTATTTATTTTAATAGATGGATACTTAAAAATCTTCCTTTAAGTAATATTCACTAATGACGGGAAACATTATGACCGTTGCCCGCCAAGAGCTGAATGTTGCCTCGTGGCAATGAAGCACGTAACGCAGCAGGGGAACCGTCGAGCTGCAGGGATGCATTCCTAACTGAAGCAGAGGAAAACGGGAAATACGAACATGCGTCCGGAAATGGACGGTATGCGTGCAACGACAACAAATCCTCCCAGAAAACAGTACAGAGCTGCATCGCATCCGCGTCACAACAGATGTTCAGAGTGGACTCCATGGTAGCTGTTGTCATGCAGGATACGCATAACCGTACTTTGGCTTACACGGTGTGGGCGGTACACGCGCCTGGAGCTTGTACTAGGTTTCTTCTCAACATGCTGTACATAGTGGAACTCCATATCTGGTGTATGCAAAGACCGCCACCTTCCTGCACGTTGCAAGGACCTATATTAACACAAACGCCCCAAATTAACGGCACACTCTTTCAAAAGTCCACACGTTAATATCTGAATACCGGTACCTCTGAATTCACTCGTATCAGCAGATAATTTAAGTTTCTGTCGTCTATATGCCCGTAAAGTTCCAGTCTAGCACTAAAGTTCTAAAATCCCCTTAATACTCCGTTGCTACCAACAGTCAGAGATCGTACACTACATCACTTTTAATCTCCGTAATGTTCTAATAAGTCACATCTGCAAAATACTAGCGCGAAATCTTTACAGACGAATGGAAAAACTGGTAGAAGCGGACCTCGGGGAGGATCAGTTTGGATTCCGTAGAAATGTTGGAACACGTGAGGCAATACTAACTTTACGACTTATCTTAGAAGAAAGATTAAGAAAAGGCAAACCTACGTTTCTAGCATTTGTAGACTTAGAGAAAGCTTTTGATAACGTTAACTGGAATAGTCTCTTTCAAATTCTGAAGGTGGCAGGGGTAAAATACAGGGAGCGAAAGGCTATTAACAATTTGTACAGAAACCAGATGGCAGTTATAAGAGTCGAGGGGCATGAAAGGGAAGCAGTGGTTGGGAGAGGAGTGAGACAGGGTTGTAGCCTCTCCCCGATGTTATTCAATCTGTATATTGAGCAAGCAGTAAAGGAAACAAAAGAAAAATTCGGAGTATGTATTAAAATTCATGGAGAAGAAGTAAAAACTTTGAGGTTTGCCGATGAGATTGTAATTCTGTCAGAGACAGCAAAGGACTTGGAAGAGCAGTTGAACGGAATGGACAGTGTCTTGAAAGGAGGATATAAGATGAACATCAACAAAAGAAAAACGAGGATAATGGAATGTAGTCAAATTAAATCGGGTGATGCTGAGGGGATTAGATTAGGAAATGAGACACTTAAAGTAGTAAAGGAGTTTTGCTATTTAGGGAGTAAAATAACTGATGATGGTCGAAGTAGAGAAGATATAAAATGTAGACTGGCAATGGCAAGGAAATCGTTTCTGAAGAAGAGAAATTTGTTAACATCAAGTGTAGATTTAAGTGTCAGGAAGTCGTTTCTGAAAGTATTTGTATGGATTGTAGCCATGTATGGAAGTGAAACGTGGACGATAACCAGTTTGGGCAAGAAGAGAATAGAAGCTTTCGAAATGTGGTGCTACAGAAGAATGCTGAAGATAAGGTGGGTAGATCACGTAACTAATGAGAGGGTATTGAATAGGATTGGGGAGAAGAGAAGTTTGTGGCATAACTTGACTAGAAGAAGGGATCGGTTGGTAGGACATGTTTTGAGGCATCAAGGGTTCACAAATTTAGCATTGGAGGGCAGCGTGGAGGGTAAAAATCGTAGAGGGAGACCAAGAGATGAATACACTAAGCAGATTCAGAAAGATGTAGGTTGCAGTAGGTACTGGGAGATGAAGACGCTTGCACAGGATAGAGTAGCATGGAGAGCTGCATCAAACCAATCTCAGGACTGAAGACCACAACAACAACAACAATGTTCTAACAGTTTATTGTGAATCTTAACACGATAAAGTCCAATCTAATTATTGTCTCGCTGACTGACACTGGTTCTCCGCCCTTTCACGAAACAATCAAGGAAAAAGGCGGCAATAATGACGATCAGGCCTTTTTATAGGTTTTTCATCACAAGAGTTTAACGTCACTGCCTTCTCCATGACGGAGCTTCCTTGGCTTTGCTGTACTTAGACGTTAAACTACTTGCTGATATACTATAATTTTGATCTGCAATTACCGAGCTTTGGTTCTACACTATTTTCCCCCCTAAAAATTCTATTCTTAATTTTAAATTATTCTTTCTATAGCCTTTATGACTGTAAACTGAGTCGAGGTGTTACAGTGTCTGTGAGGGAACTTGTTTTGGTGTAGCCATTTTCATGTGCTAGGCCGTACACTAACACCATCTCGTCTTGTTCCCGACTTGAATACCGGACCATTCTGCTGCATACAGAACGCTGCGTCAATCACACGGCCTATAAGACGCAAGGAACATACAGCACGTAGTCATAGCAACTTTCAATCGTCAGCGCCGTCTACCCTGGCAACGATACGTTTCCAGACACGTGTTAACGGGACCATTTTTGCTCCATTTCCGGACACCAATCCGTCCCTGTAGTCCGTCGGTTTTATTAATGTTTAACTTTTATAAGTGAAGCAGAGATGATCGAGAAACCATTCTAGGGACGATGGAAACCACTAATGGCCGTGTCCACTTACCTCAGCCACAACTGCAATATGCTATCGTTCTGAAGTGTTAAATTCCTGTAGTCATGGCATAATGAACTCTCTTTACCGTCTCAAAAAGTACGTGCGTACTTATGCACTACGTAAATCATATGTTTTTGAGCATATAGTATCCCACAATTTTTCACTGTTTATACAATGGTATGAGCTGCATCGTACAAAATTCAAGAGAAATTACCTGCGGCAAAAATGTGTCTACTTCAATCAGCGGTTAAATAGAGCACGGTATTCATGAAATAATTTTACAGCAACTATGAGAAACATTGTAACACTGACTACGTGTTTAGAGTGCACTAGCTAATTGCCTGACATTGTCCACTTTTTATTTATCTGTTCTGTTTTCGCACACTTAAAGTTACAGGAAAGTTTCTCAAAGAAATTTTACCAGATGACATCACAGAGCGAAAAACAAGAAAGTCTAACCATTTTGACATTCGTTATCCTTACGAAAATATTATCCTGCCTCCATCACCTATTTTTTATTTCAACCGATACGTGCTTCGACGATGAAACCATCACCGTCCGGTGGGATCACCTCTTACATACCCTAGCAGCGGCAAGTACTGGAAATGTCTCACCAATAAAATATGTTACGTACGAGACGATTCCATCTGACTATGGTAGTTCAACAGCGGGAGGCGGAGTCGATGAAAGACAAATCTTGTGACCGTAACAGAATGATACATTTGCGTCATCAGTCTCAATCTTCATAAAACACTCCTAAACGGTGTACTCATTAGTTCGTATTCTATCCGTTATAAATTACTACTCCTCAACGAGAGTGTCATCATCGATGTAAACACCTGCGTTTCTGAAAATCACACACACTTTTCATATACACTGGACGATGGAAATCTCAGTACTCATAAAATGGACAATATGGTTAAACTGTAGTGAATGTTTCCTTTCTCGATCCGGTGCCCTAATATTATTCAGTGAAATCACCACATCACTGTTGTTGTTGCTGCAGCTGGTGTGGTCATCAAAGCTCTTCATATGTGCATAAGTAGTGCAACTCGCTTGCTTAATTCATCCCTTGGTCTCTCTCGGCACCGCGTCACAGATTTACATCTGTTATTTTCGAACGCAAGACTCTCCGCAAACTCAGTGACGAAACTATTTCATTTCTCGTTGCTGCGTTCTGTTAAGAGCTATTGTGTATTTTCAAAGTGCCATATTCTACTTCCCTCTCTATCACTGCAAAGAATAGTCGCTTGAAAGAGAGAGAAAAACAGAGAGGGAGTGCGAGGGGGTACGGAGCAGAAACGCTTTCTATAGCCACAGAATGCGTAACGTGCTCTGTTTGCAAAACAGATGGCGTTATGCAAGCAGTGCAGCGCCGGGCCCGCCGTCTAAGTTTCCGCACAATGGGAGGCGTAGGGGGACGCTTCCGGAAACCGTAAAAAGGCGGCCGCGATGGAAGTTTCCCGCCGGAAACTTGTGGCGCGGCGACGGAGTGCGCCGCACCAAGCCGCGTGACCAGACTCTGGACTACTGGAGGCCAGATGGCGAGCGCCGATTCCTCGACGTGAAGTCCAGGGAACAACAGTGTCTTAAAGCTGAAGCATGGACAAAGGTAACTTTGAAATTTGACAATGTTAGTTTTCGGGGGTATCAAAGAAATGTGATGAACAGCGCTCATATTAACAGTTCAGTATTTGGGCTCACTGGAACACATGCTAGCGGTTCCCAACCTGGGGACAATTACCCCTGAAGGGTAAAATGAAATTTTCCGAAGGGTGAAATGTAAACTATTCCATTCTGTTTCAGTCACAGAACTACATTATTTTCAAAATAACGTTACTGGGGGCAATTCTGTAAGACTGTAATACAGATTATATAAGTTGCCAATAATTACCTTTTCTCAATTAGTAGCTTTAATGCAGTGAAGGTTGCAGGTTCCTCACATAATCCACCCACTACATACAAACGTTGTGTTTTCTCCCGTATATCCCTAATGATAAAAGTGGGACATACGTAACATGAAAGGTCTCTGTTGGATTCCTTTCATGTTAATTTCTTAAATATGTTGTCATTTACTGCATAAATTCCTCTTCTAAATTTACTGTGCTGTTTCTATCTGGGAGGAGACTGAGCAGTGGAACGTGTTACTTTTACACATAAACAAGAACGATCTGTCACACTACTACACTTTAAAACACAGTTTATATGTAATTCATGTCACACAGTCTCTTACAGAACCTACATCCGCTTTCTTTTGTATACTGTATATGATAAGATACTGTTATCCCCCTTCCCTTCGCCGGCCGAAGTGGCCGTGCGGTTAAAGGCGCTGCAGTCTGGAACCGCAAGACCGCTACGGTCGCAGGTTCGAATCCTGCCTCGGGCATGGATGTTTGTGATGTCCTTAGGTTAGTTAGGTTTAACTAGTTCTAAGTTCTAGGGGACTAATGACCTCAGCAGTTGAGTCCCATAGTGCTCAGAGCCATTTGAACCATTTTTGAACCCCTTCCCTTCTGTGTGAGAGGATGAATGAGCAAATGTATTTCTAGTTGCATGCTTGATGGTAGCAGACAAGCCTGTCTGCTAGAGAACAGTAGGATCAACGTCGGAACAGGTAGCCACGCTTTCTAAAAGCAGAGAGGTTTCTTTTCTTAGTATGGTCCTGTCCGTCCCTTGTCATGTTGGTATAGGAAGCTGCCTCTCTGGTCACTTCCGTTTGTATCTGTTAAGCACGCTCGGTAGGAGCCCAGGGCAGTCTGTCCGCGGCGAGCGTCTGAAGTGGTAAGATCTCCGGCTAAGCGCATGTCTGTTAAGTCCGTAGGACAATGGATTTCTTAAGTTCAGCCTAACTGAAAATTTAATCACCTTTATTTCAGGTTTAGCTCTAAAGTATCTAATGTTATCTTAAATTGCAACGCAGTGAAATTTGAGTGTGAAGGTTGGTTGGTTTGGGGGGAAGAGACCAAACAGCGAGGTCATCGGTCTCATCGGATTAGGGAAGGACAGAGAAAGAAGTCGGCCGTGCCCTTTCAAAGGAACCATCCCGGCATTTGCCTGGAGTGATTTAGGGAAATCACGGAAAACCTAAATCAGGATGGCCGGACGCGGGATTGAACCGTCGTCCTCCCGAATGCGAGTCCAGTGTGCTAGCCACTGCGCCACCTCGCTCGGTTTTGAGTGTGAAGTTTAGAATATCTTCCAGTAGTTGTTTTGTCACTACTTGGTGAGTAAAGTGGAACCACGTGTTGATCAGTAATTCTAACTAAGATCATCAATCTTAAATGCGAATTTGCGTGAGATTATAAGGTCTCGTCTTGACAATATTTTTCAATATAGCAACTTTTCTTTATGTTCAACCCACGTGGAGTGTACTTTGTGAGACCAGTACCACGTGCTTATACAGTTGTTTGACCCATCAGGTTAATAGTAAGACGATAGTAACCAGTTCGAGGTTTTTCTTTTGTAAATTGCGTTTCGATGCAATTTATTTTAATTATCAAAATTATTGTGGAGTTACACTCTTTGTGTAAACCAAGTTGACCACGTGAATCATGTGGTGTAAGCATTAAAGTGG
The DNA here is from genome assembly GCF_023864345.2 of Schistocerca serialis cubense. Taxonomy (NCBI): domain Eukaryota; kingdom Metazoa; phylum Arthropoda; class Insecta; order Orthoptera; family Acrididae; genus Schistocerca; species Schistocerca serialis. Next base: position 734,124,728 of record NC_064643.1, on the reverse strand, counting down.
CCCTCAGCTATTCTTATCGGGAAGATTTCACAGAGAGTTAGTATGAATTTAGTATACCAGTGTGTGGTAATTTCATGACGGTCAGGATTGGGCTACAAACGTAACTTCTTTGGGTGAAAATTGAATTGGTTGGTTGTGGTTAATTTCCTCTTTCATATGTTTCAATGTTCTTCGTGTGTTATTTTATGAATGCAGCGTTGCATGTAGTTTCCCAATCTTGGCTCCCTATTTGATGTGTTCCATAAGATTACAAACTCACATTTACACAATCCTAAATAAGGCACCAGTTTGGTTATGAATCAAGTTTGATATGCTGAAATTTTAACTGAACAATGATCAATGTTAACATAAATCTCCAAATATAAACTGATTTATTTCTTTTTATTTAAATTGGCTTTATATATATATATATATATATATATATATATATATATATATATATATATATATATATCGCCGGTTATCATAAGATGAGTACTAAAAGATTATAATTAATGTTAGTCTGGTTGGGAATTTGGTAAGCTAGACTGGATACCTGGTGAAGCAGTTGCGCAGTAACGCAAGGATAACTTCCTCAGATAGCTCACAGCTTTTAACCCACTTTTGTAGTCTTGAATATCAGCACCGCTTTCAGAACAAATTAATGCAATAACATTACAAACAAATGCTAAATATCTCAAGAAAACGTCTTCCCCAGGTTGTAGATAGTACCTGCAGCCGTCCAGAAATTGCTTCGTTACTCTCTCCGAAGTATATAAGTGAATAAACTGACAGCAGTAACTACACAAGGGCTACTATGGTGCTGTATACAGTATTATTATTAATAGTAGTAGTAGTAGTATTACTATTACTGTTACTACTACTATTAGTGTATGTGGTCAGACACATAGCATTAACAGCCTGAAGTGGTCCAATTTCTGTCAGCTCAGAAGTATGCAGCACAATAGCGCCTGTCTTATCAATCATATACAACCGCTCACTTGACGAAAGGTCTGTTCCTAAAAACTGAAAAGTAGCAAAGGTCACACAAATATTCAAGAAATGAAATAAGAGTAACTCATTGAATTACAGACCCATACCACTTACCTCAATTTGCAGTTGGATTTTGGAGCATATACTGTACTCGAACATTATGAATCAGCTTTACGATACTGACTTATTGATGCAAAACCAACACGGATTCAGAAAATATCGTTCTTGTGCAACACAGCTAGCTCTTTATTCCCATGAAGTAATGAGTGCTGTCGACAAGGGATCTCAGGTCGATTCCATATTCCTAGATTTCCAGAAGGTTTTTGATACCGTGTAACCTCCCCACAGAAAATTAAATAAATGAATGTGGAAATTGAGCCAGATGTAAACTCCCCACAAAATTTATAAATCATAATTGACCAAAAACCACACAACAATATTAATTAGATAATGAACCATGAACCGAATGTAATATCTCAACAGAAATAATTAAACCTGATAAATTTTGTAAGGACAGCAACGCTGACCTTCGGCCCTGTATTCTGAATAACAAAAGCAAAATTCTGACCTCAATAAAAACTGCAACTATATCTGCTCTTATTTATCGACACAGCTTCGTGCAATGCTGGCGTATATTTAATTTTGATTCTTGGAGGAAATGCATAGGAAATATTCTTTAAATTGAAATAAATGTTTTTCTTTAAAGGAGTTACTTTATAAAAAAATTATTATTGGGGCATTTTTTGAACAAATTAAATACAATTAACATACATTACTAGATGTGCGCAATGCTGCTTTATTACCTTCTACAACCATACTCATCGTCCTGAATCGTGACCAGAGTCGCGGGCAGAACACGCCATCGACGCATGCCGACGCCTACTACCGTATCCGACTGACTACAACTGCGGACAGAGTGCAACTGAACTGTTCCTGCCGACTCGCTACACGCAACAACTGACGACTCGCGCGGTCAAGCGCAGACTAGCAACGATAAATAACTCTCTGGTCAGAGAGTCTGTCATGCCTCGCCATCGCTGGTAATGAATACATACGTGTTTCGTTCATCACGAGCGCCTATTAAATTGCATGCATATGGAGTATCGTCTCAATTTTGTGACTGGATTCGTGATCACAGTTCGTAGTGATAGAAGGTAAATCTTCGCGCAGAGCAGAAGTGATATCTGGCGTTCCGCAAGGTAGTGTCATAGGCCCTCTGCTGTTCCTGATTTATATAAATGATCTAGGTGATACTCTGAGCAGCCCCCTTAGATGACGCTGTAATTTAATGTATAGTAAAATCATCAGACTATCAATTCCAATTACAAAGTCATCTAGAGAGTATGGTGCGAAAAGTGGCAATTAACACTAAGCTAAGAAAAGTGCGAGGTCATCCACATGGGTACTAAAAGATATCTCATAAGTTTTGGGTATATGATAAATCACACAAATCTAAGGGCTGTCAATTCAACTAAATAGCTAGGAATTACAATTACGAACAACTTAAATTGGAAAGACCACATAGTTAATATTGTGGGGAAGGCGAGATCTATTTACAAAATTTCAATCACCAACTATCTCTTCCGAATTCGAAAATATTTTGTTTATACCCACCTACGTAAGGAGAAATGATCATCATTATAAAATAAGAGAAATCAGAGCTCGAACGAAAAGCTTTAGGTATTCCTTTTTCCCACGTGACATTCGAGAGTGGAATGGTAGAGAAGTAGTATGAAAATGGTTCGATTAACCCTCTGCCAGGCGCTTATGTGTGAATTGCAGAGTAACCATGTAGATATAGATGTAGAAGTAAGGAGTGCAGCAGTCAAGTGATTTACAAAAGTTAAGTATAACGCACACATATTAATTTGGCTGATTTTAAATGGGGCTGCAGTGTACATGTCAAGCAAGTGCCGAAATGGAGAGCAGTAATGCAGGGGAAATTTGTTTTGTAACAAGTGGGCTACCCTCACTGTGGATAGTTTTCATTCTGACACAAACACACACACACACACACACACACATGCACACATACACACACACACAGCAAACAAAGTTACATAACGCTCATCTTCCACCGCATAAAAAATAAATGTGTTCCAATAAAGGTCTTCCGTTCTACGGGTTAGTAGGCAATAACGTACGGGGGTAGGGGCGCAACCTACGGTAGGGTGGGGGTGCAGGTAAGGCTGGGGTTCTAACTAATGTCTAAATACGCTCAGGGTTAGCGGTCGAAGAAAGGATGGGAACGGCTGAGTAAGACGGAAGGGACAAAATACGCACTGAAGCGCAGATTGAGGTGCGTATAGCACGTGAGACATGGCACGAAACAACAGCAAGGCGGTCACGTTCTGTACGTGACGTGGTGGTTCAGCGCATATTGAGACACATGCACCTTTGCACGCGTCAGTTGGCAACATACTACGCTGATAGAATCGAAGCGCGCCCACCTTGTAATCTTTCTCAAACAATTTTCCGGGAAGTATTCAGTAAAAATATTTGATTTTAGCGTTACTGTAAGCGTTATATGTCAGCTTCGTGGCGAATTGGCCACAATCTAACTAACAGCCATACTTATTGCGATATATCTATTCAAATAATACACTGCACAAACTTCGAAAAATTTGCAACGAAAGATATGGGTCACTAAGATTTTGTGTTTGGAGCGTATTACACCATATGTTGCTGCGTATGAAATTCAGCTAACATACCGAATTTTTCTTCCGACTTTGAAGGAGATCTCTATCTGTCTCCGGTCTAAAGAAAATGGATCGTATGTGGCGTGCTCACCTGCGAACAGATGAGCGCGAGAAATTAATAATCATAACATCTCTAATACCTGCCGGCCGGTGTGGCCGAGGGGTTCTAGGCGCGTCAGTCTGGAACCGCGCGACCGCTACTGTCGCAGGTTCGAATCCTGCCTCGGGCATGGATGTGTGTGTGATGTCCTTAGGTTACTTAGGTTTAAGTAGTTCTAAGTTCTAAAGGACTGATGACCTCAGCTATTAAGTCCCATAGTGCTCTGAGCCATTTGAACCCTAATATCTTTTAACCTTCATGCGCTCGCGCGGGCAGTCGGCCGACCGCCCGAGACTCTCACACAATATTGCAAACACATTTTTAATCAAAATTATTTATTTAACAATAAATTATACAATGTAATACAAAAAGGAAGCCAAATGCCCAAATGAAATTTAAGAACATTATTTTTAATTGTAGTATTTTCGGACCATAGAATGTAATACTTAAGACTAGAATTATTCACTGTCTTAACTCGTCACAAGAAAAGCTAATTTTGCTTTCAAAAAAGAATTTTTGATTGAAAACGTCAGAAACATTTCTGTCTGATGAAAAATACTGATCAGTCTGTATCCGTTTCATTTTCGTTTTGAGGCTGACAACAATTATTGCACGTAACGGTTGTGGTTGAATGTCGTAGACAGACGTTTCTTCCACATTCACCGCATTCTCGCTTTGTTTTTGTATTCTTTTTTGAGCCACACAGATAACATATTCCTTTCCTTGTAGGGGTTGATACAGCTGGATAAACTACGTCACTCTCTCTGTAATTTTCCAAAAATACTAACCAATCTTTTGGTAAATGCTTCAATTTAGCTCTTTCTTTCAGGTTTTCGCTCATCAGTTCCAAAGATAACGCATGTATGAATTGTTTTCTCGTTTTTTCTTTCATATTACCTGTGTTGAAAAATGCGTAACGAATTTATTCCTGCCAAGTCAAGTAAGCGGAAAAATATACATGCAGGTCACCTTTGTCTTCTTCTTGATGGTGAAATTCTGGAGCACATGCACATGTACTAGAGAATTGGAAGAGTCTATAAAATTGAGGAATTATAGGGGAATTACAAAAAGAAATACTTACATTCCCAAGTAGACGAGTAGAACAAAGTCTCGTAAGCTCTCGCAAGGCGGTAAACTGACCGCCGAACGTGTTCGGACCTATTTGAACTTGTCCTGAGAGACAGAGAGGTGAGACTTGGACGAACTTTGAGCAGCATCTGTCGGAAAAAAGTGCAACTAGAGAATACATGTCCCTCCCGCCGCCTCGTTACCTTTGTGGAGTAAGTACGGCGCGAAATTGCAAAAAGGCCGTCACTTCATCGCCCGCGCGAGCGCGTGAAGGTTAAACCGGACCAGATATCGAAACGAAATTTTGGCAGATGATAGCGCACAAGGAAGAGAGTATTTTATCAAATATTCAAATATCGACGATATATTAAGAGTTCGGCTATGGTAGAACCACCCCCCTCACCACGCGATCTCTCATTCTGTTCTAAGTTTCCCAGTTTGCGTTTCGGTTTTTATTGCTAGCAGAGGTTTCAACTTGACAGCCACAGCCTACTGTTACGTTGCAGCCCTCCCAGTGGACTGTGAGATGGCTACCAAGGAAAGAGCCCTTGACTGCCTTTCGATAGCCGTAGACGCTATCCAATAGATAACAAAAGAGACCTTATTAATACTTTCTTATCTACGACGATATAGTTTTTTTTTTATTATTTTCAATCGAGTAATGTAATATCTTAAGAGTCATCGACAGCTAGTGAAAATAGAATTTCCCAGTATGAAAATGAACATCAAATTTAGTGTGTTACTGCAAACTGGCGCAATGAGATTTTTATAAGCTGTTGGCCTCTCTGGCCGTCTATTGCTTGTTTAATGAGACGCTCTGTTTCAGAACCCTAACGCAACAGCTGCTGCAAGGTGAATCTGTGCAAGTAAAAATCAGGTACTCTCAGGAAATTGCGCTATAAATCATATTAACGAATTTGAAGGAACTCTGCAGAAAGTGTGTGTGTGTGTGCATGCTTACGCGTGTGTGTGTCTGTGTGTTTACAAAAATCATTTGTGACAGTTTACTTTTGGACATTGTGAACTTCGGCAAAAAATACTCCAGCTTGCACTGTGGAAAATATTTACTGTCATCCACCATCTTTAGTATGATATTTTCCGTCAGCTGCCGTCTTTAGTTTTTAAATTTCCGATCTTGATGACGTTATACATTCGAGCTCATTTACGTCTCATAACGTCACCAGATTCAGGGTCGTTGATGACGGCAGAGTAGAGCATCTTTCGAACGCTAGTCGCTTCGGAAGTGTCCCAAACTCACCATGCCATTCCTACTAAGCACTGGCAAGAGAAGCACAACTAAACCCGCCAAAAATAAAAATGTTGCAGTTACTCATAAATGGTGATGCTTCTTGGAATGAGAAGAGATTAACAGTTCACACAAAAACAAGTCGCCAGTCCTCTTCCAATTTTTGGCGGAGTCCCCGTGACCCACCCCTCTGTTTAGTACTGGACGACTGGGATAGAGACATACCACAGGCTTTCCTTCCTGTTCTTCATGTGAGTAACATGAAAATAATTACTAGTGTGCCCTTCAGGCGAGCGACGCTCACATGCCAGACTCTGTTTACTCAACTTTGGCTTGCTAAACGGACAATTTGTAATTACCAAATGAAATAATTAATATTGGACAAGTAAACAACAGATCCAGCGCACAACACGATGGTCAGTATACTGTCAGCAGCTGGGAAAAATGCTCGCTACAGGTATGCGGAAGCTAGGCAGATGTGACTCGTGGTGGGAAGAGTTCACGTCGTTGGAAATAAAAATTGTCATGAATGTAGACCTGCCTTTGTCAGCAATCCATTTCCACTAATTAAATATGTCATATCAGCAGACGCTTTCGGGATAATATAGAACACATCCTTCATTTGTGTAGCCCGTTGTGTAATGAGTTTATCGATGCTGCGTATGCAATCACTGAAATGGTTTTTCACGTCACTATGCTCCAATTAAAACATTTTTATGCATGGGTTTGGTTCAAATGGCTCTGAGCACTATGGGACTCAACATCTGAGGTCATCAGTCCCCTACAACTTAGAACTACTTAAACCTAACTAACCTAGACATCCCACACATCCATGCTCCAAGCAGGATTCGAACCTGCGACCGTAGCAGCCGCGCAGTATTAATGGGGGTTTCTCGACTATTTCTAGTTTTCAGTGAGAATGTGATGTCTGCGTGCATGTACTATAATGTCCCTTATTATATCCGTATTCCAGAAATAACAATTATATACTTCAGATCCTGGACGCCACTAAGCACGAGCACAGAGGGGTTACATCTACGGAAATGCCTACTTTTCAGATTTTTGTAACGCATCGTACATATACACGAGTATAACAGGCAGCACGTAGACAACAGTGTTTCACTGCTTAATGTTTAAAATCTCCTGCCTTGCATCTTGGTCATATAATGTTATTTACTTCATTATTTCCTGTTAGACTAGTCTCATGATGATTCGTATCTCCGTTCTCGTGATCTGAATACACTGTGAAGGCCAAAGATGTAATCTCAGTGGCTAAGCCGCGCGGGGTAGCTGCGTGGTCTATGGCGTCTTGTCACGGTTCGCGTGCCTCCCCACGTCGGAGGTTCGAGTTCTCCCTCGGACATGGTTGTTTGTGTTGTCCTTAGCGTAAGTCAGTTTAAGTTAGATTAAGTACACTCCTGGAAATGGAAAAAGGAACACATTGACACCGGTGTGTCAGACCCACCATACTTGCTCCGGACACTGCGAGAGGGCTGTACAAGCAATGATCACACGCACGGCACAGCGGACACACCAGGAACCGCGGTGTTGGCCGTCGAATGGCGCTAGCTGCGCTGCATTTGTGCACCGCCGCCGTCAGTGTCAGCCAGTTTGCCGTGGCATACGGAGCTCCATCGCAGTCTTTAACACTGGTAGCATGCCGCGACAGCGTGGACGTGAACCGTATGTGCAGTTGACGGACTTTGAGCGAGGGCGTATAGTGGGCATGCGGGAGGCCGGGTGGACGGACCGCCGAATTGCTCAACACGTGGGGCGTGAGGTCTCCACAGTACATCGATGTTGTCGCCAGTGGTCGGCGGAAGGTGCACGTGCCCGTCGACCTGGGACCGGACCGCAGCGACGCACGGATGCACGCCAAGACCGTAGGATCCTACGCAGTGCCGTAGGGGACCGCACCGCCACTTCCCAGCAAATTAGGGACACTGTTGCTCCTGGGGTATCGGCGAGGACCATTCGCAACCGTCTCCATGAAGCTGGGCTACGGTCCCGCACACCGTTAGGCCGTCTTCCGCTCACGCCCCAACATCGTGCAGCCCGCCTCCAGTGGTGTCGCGACAGGCGTGAATGGAGGGACGAATGGAGACGTGTCGTCTTCAGCGATGAGAGTCGCATCTGCCTTGGTGCCAATGATGGTCGTATGCGTGTTTGGCGCCGTGCAGGTGAGCGCCACAATCAGGATTGCATACGACCGAGGCACACAGGGCCAACACTCGGCATCATGGTGTGGGGAGCGATCTCCTACACTGGCTGTACACCGCTGGTGATCGTCGAGGGGACACTGAATAGTGCACGGTACATCCAAACCGTCATCGAACCCATCGTTCTACCATTTCTATCACGGAAAGGGAACTTGCTGTTCCAACAGGACAATGCACGTCCGCATGTATCCCGTGCCACCCAACGTGCTCTAGAAGGTGTAAGTCAACTACCCTGGCCAGCAAGATCTCCGGATCTGTCCCCCATTGTGCATGTTTGGGACTGGATGAAGCGTCGTCTCACGCGGTCTGCACGTCCAGCACGAACGCTGGTCCAACTGAGGCGCCAGGTGGGAATGGCATGGCAAGCCGTTCCACAGGACTACATCCAGCATCTCTACGATCGTCTCCATGGGAGAATAGCAGCCTGCATTGCTGCGAAAGGTGGATATACACTGTACTAGTGCCGACATTGTGCATGCTCTGTTGCCTGTATCTATGTGCCTGTGGTTCTGTCCGTGTGATCATGTGATGTATCTGACCCCAGGAATGTGCCAATAAAGTTTCCCCTTCCTGGGACAATGAATTCACGGTGTTCTTATTTCAATTTCCAGGAGTGTAGTTTGTAAGCATAGGGGCCGATAAGACCTTACCCACAAGACCTTTCCTGTGGGTATTGCTCACCAGTCACTGAAGTCTCTATTACTCTTTCCGAAAGAAAAGCAGTAACGAAACGAAACACGAAAACTACATAGATATAAGTAACTGAAAAATATAGTGTGTTAATGGAAAAATATCGAATGTGGCGAAAAACGAAACACTATTCAGTGACGATAAAATTACTAAACAATAAGGCTATAATTTTCGGATGGCCAACACTACTACTAGCCATATGCGCGGTCCACATGCGGGAGCATATGAGAGGATTGCTTTCCCGATCCCCGCCTCACCCCTGCTTTAGTGCTCGCGCGGTGCGAGAAACTGCCGCAACCATAACGCCGTGCCACCTGGCGCAGCAGCGTGTAGCGTCCCCATGGCGAAACGTCCCAATTTGCGCGGTCCCACTTGAACCTGTTAAGTTATAAAAACGCGCATTGCACTGCGTCGCGCCACACGCGCTATAAGCGTCTTAATTTGCTCCTAGCGTTAAAGGGCAAGACAAAGGCGCTGTCCATCATTAACACTCTGCAATCCTCCTTGACAGTGGCTGCGACGCCGAAATTTCAATATCGTATCCTGCACGAAATAAATACTTACTTTCGTATAGCTTCATTATTTAGACAATGTAAGATCAACGGAAAAAATTAATGAACTCAGTGTGCACGAACAGATGAATCCTTATGGCTTTACAGATAGCGCAACGATCGACTCACAGGTTCGACGGCAATGTGTTGTAAACATGGATAGATGTTAAGGACATGACGAATAGACAAAAATGTTCAAGCGTTTTTGGTCGTGCCAGTGGCCACACTGTGTGTGACTTTGCTGGATTGATTTGTGTTTTGCAGTGGACTGTTCATCATGTCTACAAGTGCTGGAGGAACACACGTGGCCACGAAACACGACGTCATGATTGTGGTCGGAAAACAAAGACGTCGTGACTGAGAAGAACCGGAGAAGCATTCCATGGCCTGTGAATCAAAATCGCCTCCAAACTCGACAGGAATTACTGCAGGCAGTGAGTGAAGGTACATCCCAACCCGTTAGCGACAGAATATTGCTATGTGAAAAGCAAGCAATCAACATTTGGAATCAATCACCTCGCAAAATGCTCACACTGGCACATCAGTACGACAACAGCAATGTTCACCTGGCTGAAAAAGATGCGACTTGTTTTCTGAATACTCGCCCATTCCATCAGATCTCGACTTGCCTGCAAAATCATCTGATTTGACCTTACTGGAAATCTGTGGGACAGGATGGAATACCGGGTAGAGCGCCGACATCAGCATCCCCGAAATTTGGTGGAATTGTAAGATCAAATATTCTGCTAGTGGCTTAACCTGGATGCGAAGTTACTGCAACACCTTGTAGTCTCAATTTCTAACCGAATTCAGGCGGTTATCACATCCAGTGGCGGAATTACACGGCACTAAACGATGCTTGTAATGATTTCGCGAAGGGTCATTAATTTTTTGTCCGCTGGGCGTATTTAGAAGCGATATTTGAACATTGTTTGACAGTAGACTAGGGAATAAAGTCGAAGCATAAGAAAATGGTGTTTGAGAACCGCAGACAATAGGTTCTTCCTTGGCAAAGAGAACCATAAAACGATAGCGGAAATGGAGAAGACACGAAAGTGTCCAGGTCTCTTTACTTCTGTTACACTACTACAATGTACAAACGTATATTCACTCGAACCTGCTTACTGTAGTGAAGTCATTGTCTGCCCCGACAACTTTTCCACCCCACATTTTTCTACTTAACCACACTGACTATTCGTTGATGCCTCTGGACATACTCTATGTGATAAAAAGTATCCGGACACCTGGCTGAAAATGACAAGTTCGTGGCGCCCTCCATCGGTAATGCTGGAATTCAATATGGTGTTGACCAACACCGGGCCTTATTTACAGCTTCCACTCTTTTGGGCATACGTTCAATCAGGTGCTACAAAGGGTTTCTTGGGGAATGGCAACCCATTCATCACGGAGTGCTGCACTGAGGACAGGTATCGATGCGGGTCGGTGAGGCCTGGCACAATGTCGGCGTTCCAAAATATCCGAAACGTGTCCTATAGGATTCAGGTCAATAATCTGTGCAGGCAAGTCCATTACAGGGATGTTACTCTCATGTAACCACTCCGCCACAGGCCGTGCATTATGAACAGGTGTACGATCGTGTTGAAAGATGCAATCGCCATCCCCGTATTGCTCTTCCACAGTCGGAAGCAAGAGGGTGTTTAAAACGCCAATGTAGGCCTGTGCTGTGATAGTGCCGCGCGAAAGAACAAGGGGTGCAAGCCCCCTCCATGAAAAACACGACCACACCATAACACCACCGCCTCCGAATTTTACTTTTGGCACTACACACTCTGGCAAACGATGTTCACCGGGCATTCGCCATATCCACACCCTGCCATCAGATCGCCACATTGTGTACCGTGATTCGTCACTAAAAATGGTTCAAATGCCTCTGAGCACTATGGGACTTAACATCTGCGGTCATCAGTCCCCTAGAACTTAGAACTACTTCAACCTAACTAACCTAAGGACATCACACACATCCATGCCCGAATCAGGATTCGAATCTGCGACCGTAGCGGTCACGCGGTTCCAGACTGAAGCGCCTAGAACCGCACGAACACACCGGCCGGCGATTCTTCACTACACACAACGTTTTTCCACTGTTCAATCGCCCAATATTTACGTTCCTTACACCAAGCGAGGTGTCGTTTGGCATTTACCGGCATGATGTGTGGGTTATGAGCAGCTGTTCGACCATTAAATCCAAATTTCCTCACCTCCCGCCTAACTGTCATAGTACTTGCAGTGGATCCCTGTGCAGTTTGGAATTCCTGTGTGATTGTCTGGATACATATCTGCGTATTACACATTACGATCCTCTTCAACGGTCAACGGTCTCTGTCACAGAACAGACGGGGTCGACCTGTATGCGTTTGTGCTGTACGTGTCCCTTCACGGTTCCACATCACTATCATATCGGAAACAGTTGACCTAGGGATGTTTAGGAGTGTGGATATCTCGCGTACAGACGTATGACACAAGTGACACCCAATCACCTGACCACGTTCGAAGTCCATGAGTTCCGCGGAGATCCCATTCTGATATGGAGTACCAGCCAGTAGATGGCAGCACAGTCCACCTAAATTGAAAAACGTATGTTTTGGGAGTGTCCGGATACTTTTGACCACATATTTTATGTTACTAACCGACCTCTTCTTACAGTCATATTGTGCCGTAACTATCTACTCTCCCTTACGATTCAATCAGCAAAATTCTACATCATTTTACAATACAGCGTGAACATGAACGTGTCTAGCGAAGTTGGAGCGAATAGGAAAGACCGATTAGTTGTCTAACAGCCGTGTTAGAACGTTGCTATGAAAACATTGAGAGCTTCATCGCAGACGGACAAGTATGGGAAATCAAAGCCTCGTCGATTAAAACCTGTAGACAGAACGAACGTAGGGAGAGAAAGCGAGAAGTGTTCAGCGACTTATGCTATCGATTCACTAGAATTTCTAACAGCATTGCAGCTTACGTAACCAGTAAACGGGTGTTATTACTGGGATTGAAACAGAGTACTAACACAGGATGGAAATACTGAATTAATTGAATAATGAAACATATTTGCTAATTGTGACATATGCAGAGTATTTAAAAAAAGTGTCACTATGGGAGGTAGTATCGGTGAAAACTATAAGAAAAGTTTTACAGAGTAGTCAGAAACAGTCTGAAAAGCTCGTAAGGGCGATGAGGCTAGATTGTGCTGAGAAATAATTGAAAAAAATGCGATACGTTGCGCCATCCCATATTTCATTAGCACTGAAGATTTAGTTAGCATTGACGTTAACCAATCACGTCAGTGCGTGCACAATAGCAGCCTCCCAGAGACAATGTTGCCAAACGTGTTATTAAATGTATCACTTCCAAAAAGGTACGTATAAAGGGGAATGAGCATCTGGACAAGTGATAACTCACGGACCCAAAGATGTCTGTGTCTTACAGAATTTTAGCTCTTGCAAGTACTTGAATTTGCACGCGTAACAACCCGACTATCTTCAATGCAAATTAAATCGGAAACGGCACAATGTACGGATTTTACTTTCTTGACAATTATTTCTCAGTTCAACCAACCCTGCCACACTCTTACAAGCTTTTCCGAGTGCTTCTGACCGCTCACTTCTACACAGGGTGCAACTATATTACCTTTAAAGATAATGAGGACCTGTAGTGAGGACCAAGACGGATAAGTTTAGCACAGTAATGTACAGTTTCCCCACTAGACGGAAAGTAGCACAACACATATTGCTCTCTGACACCTCCTCCTGGTCGTCCCATTTACAAGTAGGACCCGATGTGAAGAGCAACGACGTCAACACAGGTACAGTAGTTGCTTACCATGTTCCGGGACACACGATCAGCAATCCCTGGTCCTCTGGCGAGCGCCACAGCAATACACCGCGCCAGTAGCTCTTCCTCTGACGTCACAAGGAAATAATAAATTTAGTATTTAATGATACCGCAGCCGACTGCGTTGGCCGAGCGGTTCTAGACGCTTCAGTCCGGAACCGCGCGACTGCTACGGTCGCAGGTTCGAATCCTGCCTCGGGTATGGATGTGTGTGATGTCCTTAGGTTAGTTAGGTTTAAGTAGTTCTAAGTTCTAGTGGTGGGTTATTCTTGTATAATTATTATTAATGGAAATAAGTTCTAGGGAACTGATGACCTCATATGTTAAGTCCCATAGTGTTCAGAGCCATTTGAACCATGATACCGCACAAGTACCTAAATAGCGTGTTCAACTTGGGAGAACGTGCAGACCGATTAATTGGGCCATCACGACCTGTCCACTGTTACCCAAATCGAAGGCGCCGAAAATGCGGAATATTTGAATGTGTGTCGTGCTGTTTTGCGTGTAGCGGGTAAACGCTACGTTTCAAGCGATGAGTTCCTGTGCTGACTTAACCGTCCTGCTCCCCACTACTGGTCCACTACGTCTATAAAGGAAGTTTCGTTACAGCCCTGTTTGTCCGGAGACCTATGCCTGTTTAGATCTGACAACCATCAGCTGTAAAATGGAATGTATGCATGTCCAAAGGAACTTTGCGTCGTAATTCAGAATAACACATGCACTGGAATATCGTATCAATCCGCCGAAACATGCAAAAGTCTCACCTTTATGGGAATATACATAATAGATGTACGAGTACAGGCCGTAGACGCATGATGACGACATAGGGAAGTTTTGTTCTGCTCCTGAGTCGTGCACGGATAGCCGAGTGCTAAGGCGACCTCTCGCCATAGGCGGGAATTATGTGTTCGGGCTCCGATGCAACAATAGTTTTCTTTGTCGTCATTCCATTCTGCAGCTGACGGTTGTCCATATGCGCAGTTGCGAATACGTTTAATGAACATTTATTGTGGGTTTCTCCACCTGTCCAAAGAGTTCCCATACCGATTTTATTCCTGGAGCACCTGGAACGTCAGTGGCAGCTTGAAATAACAACCGTAAGCGACATATGTGCATTCATTCACTCATTTGTGAGCAGAATGTGTTACATAGTGGATGCACGGCTGTAGCATGTCAACAATGTTGTATCCTAAGTCTATAAGTCAAATATTAAAGGCATTCTCTAGAATGTTTTGAAAAAGAGAAAAGGGTATGCAAAGACTGTCCCGCACACCCTGACACCAGCAGAAACACAACGACTCGTGGACGCCTCCCACGATTTGATCGAAGCGCAAAAGGTGAACAGTTCTCTTCTGGAAAAATATCATCACGTATGAAGAAACATGGCGTAATCAATAACAATATACCACAAAATTTACATGGATGATCAAAGCTTTCACGATATGACATATACTGAAGCCAGTGTGATGCCCGAGTTGAACAACATCCCAAAGGAGGACTTTTGTGACAGTTTCGCATTATTCTATGAAGGTACTAGCATTCCGCTCAAGTAGGGGAGACTATGCAGAACACCTGAAGCATTAAAATCACCGTCTTAACTTTTCTCTGAGTTTTAGTAATCCAGTCCCGACACTCCTTCTAATGACGGTATATTCACGACGGCACACCCGTCCATCATTCATTGATCTAGCGACACAATGGCACCGCAGTGTTTCATGGAAAAGGTTTTTGTCGAAAACATCCGTTAGCCTATCCTCTTCGTTCATTGGATCTCAACTCATAACGTTTATGACTGTGGGATATCTGAAAGAATTGGCTGTATGCCGAACACAGCGAACATACTCAGACGTTATAGGAGCGTCTGACCAATATATGTGACACAAACCGAATGGAGACAGGTAAATCTTAAAGACTGGGTGATTCACTACGAAGAATCATGAGGATACGTGGTAACCTCATGCAGCATTTCCCACAGTGCCTACGTCCACGTAACAGAGAGATGGGAATAACAGGCAGATTGCTCCACATCTGAGCAGATATTGCTTCCAGGACACATCATTGTCGGAAGTTTCATTCTAATTTTGAGCATAACTGCTTTTTGTAGACCCTCTGTGGGAGATTTTCTTAAACATGTTGTGTACATACCTCACAACATAAGTCTGATCCTACACAGAACATTCGGAGCAAATTGCTCCAGCTGCAGCAGTGTATGAGGACTATTCGCAAATGAAGGAACGATTGGTCGCGAAATGGAAACCACAGTGAAAATTAAAACTGTTTTAGTGGCAACAGTTAGCTACAGCTTCCAGCTACTTATCTCCATAGTCGCCGATCCGACTTAGACGTTTGTCGTACCGTTGTACCAACTTTCCAATACCCTCGGTATAGAAGGCAGGCGTCAGTGATTTCCGCCACTTTTCTACGCTGGCGTACAGCCCGTTGTCTGTGCCAAAATGTTGATTCATGTGAGCAGAGATGAAACTCAGAGGGAGGAAATTACGGGATCTATTGTGGGTAATCAAACATCTCCAATTGAAAACGATGCAGGACCATCTTCATTGACCATGCAGAATGCAGCTGAGAATTGTCTTGAAGAAGGAAACACACGACAGTTATGTAAAGTTGGCTGCATAGTTTCAGGCGACATTTCTCACCAGGCCCTCGTACTTGACAGGACACTATTGTTCTAGGTATCCTTATACGCTTCCTGTGTGCTCAGAACTAAAAAGAACGACGTAACGCGATCGACGGGAATACTAGACACACTGGGAAACACTCGTACAAAACGTCATCAGGTTTTTCACTGTGGTTTCCATTTCGCGACCGATCGTTTATTACTTTCCGAATAACCCTCATATATTCCTAATTCGATGCCAAGAGACTGGTAAAGTGTGAGCTCATTTCCATTACCAGTAAGTGCCCTGGGACAGTCATAAATAATTATAGGCTTACATCGCTGGCTTGTTGAATACAACGAACATTCTGCTGAGCACAGAATACGCAAAATTAACAGCGAAATAGACAATCTCTTAATGCAGGTCTAAATATTCTGCGTGGTGTCTATTTGTTATATATCGTGTCTCCCTACCACTTTCGCGCAACGACGCTCTGAGCGTGTTTTTTAGGGAATTGACTAGTTTTATCCTGGGACCTGTTGCTGGTAAGGAGACGCCAGACCACACATGACATGTAGAATTCAGAAGAGTTCAGTGAGACTAGCGATGATGCAGCTCCACTGCACTCCCTGTAAAAGAATCTTAATACTAACTAAATTTAGTGGATGGGGTTCAAGGCTTTCCTAGTTTTAGTTAGCTGGTAAAATAACGTCGAAAAAGCAGTTAAGTTTACCATTGGAAATTTTATTCTACTCACAAAACATTGTTTATAAATTGCACTATTGATAAAAGGAAATGTTTTAATACAGGATGGTAAAAACCAACTGCGTTCAACAAAAATGTGAACGAATATTCCCTCAATGGGTTTCCAAGTTCTACATTGGATCGAAGCATGACCTATGCCATATCACACCATTAATCTAGGTTTAAATTAAGTTTCACAAGAGTGGAAACTATCAAAATGGTCTACAGTGACCCTCAATTATCTTTAATTACTTATCTAACATGTCGTAAATTACAGTGGCTGATGTGGCTTCTCAATAACTATATCAGAAAAATCATCGCGTTTCAGATTTTTACTTCAAGTGGCAAATGTGAACCCCATGAGCTTTAATTGACGATCGACACTAGTATTACGCAAAAAGGGGGTGTAACAGATGAGACTTCTGCAGTTCTGAGTGAAGCCTTATGCACTCAAAAATGCGGCATCGCGTGCGTTCATTACCTTGTCAGTGTTCGTCAGGGGGCGGCGAGCAGGACAGCTCCGCTCACCTCGCCATCTCCGAAGCAACTCTCAAAAAAACTCTCTCCTAACTTCTCCTTACTACAATTTACCGAAGTTGGTTTAAAAAAAAAACTATCTGGCTGTGTTTTCATCTGACCAATCAGGGTCTCAATGTTAACCTTAAGCTCCGCCTACATAAATTCTGTCTATCCAATGAGAAACGTTATACTTCTTGTGGTGGGGCAATGTTTTTAAAGTTTGCAACGTAACAGAGAAGCGAAGAAGTCTCGCTAAAACTTGCAGCTGGTGTGGTCCCTTTAGCGTTATCGTATGATCTATACTGTTCTTCTGGAGGGCTCTATCTTTTAACATGGGCTGGGGGGTGGTCCTAACATAACAGAGACGCGAAAAAGTCTCACGCTAAAACTTGCGGGTGGTGTAGCCCTTTTTGTGTTATCGTAAGCTCTATACTGGTCTTCTGGAGGGCTCTAGCTTTAAACATTGGCTGGGGGGTGGTCTTGACGTAACAGAGACGCGAAAAAGTCTCACGCTAAAACTTGCGGGTGGTGTGGTCCTAGCAGTTAGCTGGCGACGTGGGTGTCCGTCCGTCCCTTATCGTAGGGCCTACCAGCTTAACACGGTTCTGCTCTCGGCTTCTGTTCTCGTTTCTCCCCTCGGAACTGTGTCCGTCTCACGGTGGGAAGGTATGACATGCATTTAGGCATTCTTGTGTTAGTCTGTGATATTCCATTTGCTCACTCGGTACTCATATTACTTTGGTTAATTTAATGTCACGATTTATTCGGAGCTATGTGACATACTACTGGATTTGCTTATCATGTCAGGGTTTTCATGGAAGGTGTTGGATTTGCCTGACACCTTACACAGGAAGTAAATATTTTGCAGTCTTGGACAGAATTACAGAATAATTAGCGTCTATTAGTACCAAAATGAAGCATTAAATTGAGAAATTTATGAGAAAGGGTCCGTGGAAGAAGAGAATGTCTATCGGTGGTAGCAGTATATGGAAATCGACTACAGACAGTGGCAAAATGGGAAAAGTGAATAAACGTTTGACATGCGGTACGATCTAATGAAGGTGAAATTTATGTGAACTGACTTTAAATGAAATACGAAAGTTTCGTTCAGAATTTACGATGAAGGGAGTGTGTCAGACACTAAATGTTAAGAGGGATAGGATGATAGGTGGGTCGTTGCGGTATCAGAGACCAATTTCCACGATACTGGAGACAGATTTAGAGGACATAAATTGCACGCATACTAACAACCGGCGCCGGCCGGAGTGGCCGTGCGGGTCTAGGCGCTACAGTCTGGAGCCGAGTGACCAATACGGTCGCAGGTTCGAATCCTGCCTCGGGCATGTATGTGTGTGATCTCGTTAGGTTAATTAGGTTTAATTAGTTCTAAGTTCTAGGCGACGACCTCAGAAGTTAAGTCGCATAGTGCTCAGAGCCATTTTTTAACAACCGGCAACACTGGAAGTGTAATAGAAGGCAGTATTTGGCACACTTTACGACGTCACATGTACAGAGTTAAGCGACACACATACCAGTTTCCTGCATGCAGTGGCAGGCCAATAACGTCACACAGTCCAACAAATCAGCATCGAACGAGTGATGATGGGATATTAAAAAAAATCGAGTTGATGAAATCGATGATAATAGGGGCGGGAATTTGCGAAACTAGCCCGGCTTAGCTAACAGGATTAAAAAAAAAGAACAAGGTAGCAGAACCAGCCCAGATGTGTTTTGCAACTCCTCTGTTATGTAATCCAAGGTGGCGGAACAGCCTATGTGTGCTAGTGGTCATTCAGTATGCAACACCAGATAGATCAACTTGTCCATGTTAAATAGTATCCTAACGATCTGAACTGCATGAAATTAGCATCTTGTTCAAATGTACATAAACCACCTGAATTACGTAATTGGCGTCACGTCCCAAAGTATGAGAACTCCCTGAATTGCTTTAATGAAACAGCCAGTCTCTATGTAGCGTAGAGCCGCCAACTTGGCCATGTTCAAAAGTATCTCAACGACCTTAATTACTTAATTTGGTGCTGTGTTCAAAAGAATCTGAACGACCTGAACTAGTGACTAAAATCATGTAAAGATGCTGACTACACTGGTGTAACTGACGTCCAAAATGTCTGTATTATTTAGCAAAATACACGTGACGCTATCATTCATACAGATTAAGGTGCTACGGCAATGACCAAAGTTCGGTCCTTCCACTACAGTTAATGCAATGCATAATGGGTCCCCATATTAAATATTCCCACATCTAAACTGTTTATGTTATTGTACTGTAACTACACAGAACACACATCAACAAAAATAATATGCAGACCGAAGCGAGTCAATGAACAGCTGACTGTTCCAAACAAATAGGCAGTCTTCATTATAATATATAACTGCACATACCACATGTTGGCAAAAATAACTGGCAAAATATGCAAGACAGCGATAGTTGTCAATTCCAAACAAATAGTTAGGTGGTCTGTATTTTTGTTCTGGATCTGCCCAAACACATGTGGCTGAAAATAATATGCTAAGCAGGCAAGGCAGCGACAGTTGACAGTTACAAGCAAACAATTAAGCATGCAGAACTGAAGTGGTGTTCTAACACCAGGAGCTGACTATTTGTGTATGTGCAATAGGCTGACAGTGGGTGTCATCTACTGGAAGAGTGCAAAAACAAACTTCGATCATCAACCAAGCACTATTTTAGGAGGGAGAAGATAATGCATGACGTTATACATTAGGAAAAAAGAACTAATTTGGTGACCGCTAATATAGCTTAATTTTGTTACTTTTTTCTTAGATGGAGGCTGTGACATTTCCTCATTGGAACTTGTGATATCATGCAAATGTTCCAGCCCTGTACTTCGAAAATAATCAGACCTTCCTCCCAACACAGAAATTATTATTATTCAGTTCGATCCCTCGTATCAGCCTTCCCACTCTCAAAATACGACTTAAATTTGTTTTATAAAAATATTCCATACTCTCTTGGTTTCATTTTAGGATCATTGATACGTATAAAGACTATCTTGACTATGCATCCATTAAAACAGGCAGTCAGATTAAAACTAGGCCAATGAAAAAATGTCAATAAATTGTTTATTATCTGAAAAGTAGTCGCCGTAAATATTAATACATTCATCTCACAGTGAGACAAGACGGTCAATTCGTTCATTGAAACGGGCCATTGTGACCGAGCGGTTCTATGCGCTTCAGTCCGGAACCGCGCGGCTGCTATGGTCGCAGGTTCGAAACCTGCCTCGGGCATTGACGTGTGTGATATCTGTAGGTTAGTTAGGTTTAAGTAGTGCTAAGCTGTAGGGGACTGATGACCTCAGATGTTAAGTCTCATAGTGCTCCGAGCCATTTCAACCATTTTTGAACGTTCATTGAAAAACGTTTGCGGTTGTGTTTGGAACCGTGATTCTACCAAGGCACGCACCTCTTGTCCAAAGCAAATCCACGGCAATGAATGTCTATCCTCAGGTCTCGAAAAATTTGGAAATCGCATGGAGCGATATCGGGACTATGTGAGTCTACTCACAAGCTGTCAAGGTTGTTTGAACTATGCTGCAGAAGTTTCGCTGAGAAACCCTTACTCATCCTCCATACAGTTTGGCTCTCCTTCCATGATATTTTCGTGTTTTTAGAGCCCCGAGGAAAGACATTCGCGGTCGTCAAATTTCTTTGGACGAAAAGGTGAACGCTTGGGTACAATCGTGGGTTCCGTAGGCAACCGCAATCTTTTTCCACGAAGGAACTGACAGTCTTATCTCATATTGGGGTAAATGTGTCAATAGTTACAGAGAATACTTTCGAAATTATAAACACTTTATTTACTTTTTCCCGTCTCTTTAGCTCAAATTTGACTGTTCCTTACGTATACTAGCTTCGCGACAAAACTCTACACCAACATTTGTACGCGAACATATTTTAATTGATACAAAGGTTATAGAAACCTCAACCTCGTTACTGACAAATGGCTTTTGCTTAAGAATCTTCTAATAGTACTTCTTTATATCGGTTATGATAGGTACGAATACTAGTGTTACTGTGCACATGGGAACTCCAGTAATTCAAACCATTTCAGAGTGGTGGTGGTTAACCACAAAACGACTTAAAAGCTACAGCAGACAATTTAGATTCGCCAGCTTACGTATTCCAAGTTCCTACTGCTTAGTATTTGTCAACATCTATTACTGATCCTGAACAAAGCTGTATAACGTTAATAGATCTGTGAAGCTACATGTGTTTCTCGTAAGCTTTATGTCCTATATTATATCTCTACAGATAATGTGTAAGTGATCACGTCAAACTGAGCGATTAGAAGTCTGTAAATATTAATAATTTTAGTACCAATATCAATTTCTTTTCCTGATAAAACTGAACATAAGCATAAGCGAACGTGATCTATTACGTTAATTTGAATATTAACCACCGTCACATGACCAACACAGTGTACTTCCCAAAAAGTGTAAAATTCCCTCTTGCTAACTGTATAATTGAACAATTCTTAGTGAACGCTACACAGATTAGGGTTTTGTAACCTTTAAGTTACTGACATCCGCGTTTTATCCAAATAACGAAAGGTTAAAGCAGTTCCACTCTTTTTTTTAAAACTTGTGTCCATTAAGCCGAGATATACCGGTAATAAAGTCAGCGACATAATCCACTCTTACGTGTTTTGCTTTGTGTGTTATTAAGAAGAACATATATTATTGAATTAACGCTTATTTCTTTTCAGTATTCTGTATAGTTTTTATTCAGCTTTGTGACTTTTTTACTAGAGAAATCATACAGTCTCATAACTTTCTTTCCTTGTATTTTTAAATATTAGTAGCATATAACCATAGTTACTTGTCTTTTCAGTGGAATTACTATCTTTCACATATTCTTGGCTAAATATTTTCTTAACAAACTTCGCTATTATATCCGCCTCCTCGGTGCTTTGCGGAATACTCTGCTCTGCACTTTGTACTGAACTAAACTTCTCCTCTTTTTTCTTACTATGATCTTCTGATTTAAACGTCAATATTGGCTTTAAACGAGGAAATTAGAAGTCGGGAACTCTATTTTTGTTGTTGACAAAAGCTATTCATTATAACTTAATTTTCAGTAACACACCAAGCTGTTCTCGAGGGCCAGTGTACCTCGAGTCCAATTAATAATCTCGCCAAACAAGCAAAAACAACAAGTGGCTCTGCCACTTTGACCCTGTATTTAACATTTGAAAGTCAAGCTCACCCTCTTCAGGCGTTGAGATCCGGCTACAGCTGAATATCTCTAATGTTACTGAAGTTTGCCCACTCGAACCCCAGTTCTCTGAAGAGAATAATTACGCAGTTCATGGTTCAAAGTTAATGATTCCTCTTGTAATATCCTCTAAGGTCCGTTGGGTCTCGATCTCATTCTCTTTTTACCACCACAGTTGAGGTCCGTAACCGAATTTGAGTGGACACCGCAGAATTCGACTTAGCGTACTCATTTCTCGTTTCACCAAAAAACAACACCTGTCACATACGAACTGGAAACGCCCTTCCGCTCGAGAGGGCTCTGCGCAGTGAGATAATACCAAAGCTGCACTCTCTTCTTGTGGGGACGTTCAATGCGCCGCATATTTCTTAACATATCCTCACCATAGAGGGGTCTAATTATAAAATGTGACTTTTACGACCGGAAACGACAGCCGTGAATGACACCTAGATTCCGGTGTTGAAGAAGATGTGTCCCAGTCTTCCACCACGGGATGATAACAAAAGCGGGCGACAGCAGTCTATGCCACCGCGTGTTCAGAGCAGATGTCGGGTCTTTGTATAGCTATCTTAAAAGTCGGCACAGGTATTTCAGTTTTCGATGTTCGCGTATTTATGTACTGATGTGACGCTGCTACTCAGAAATTTAGTGTGGTGTAATTAGAAAGATGATATCAGCTTCTGGGGATATAGTTTCTGTGGGATGTCAGCTATAGGTGGATGTCAGATACAAGGGGGGGGGGGGAGGGGGGAGAGGGGAAGTGGGTCAGTGAGTGTCAGCTACTGGGGGTGTCAGCTACTGGGGGTGTCAGCTACTGGGGGTCTTAGCTACAGGCAGTATCTGTTACTGGGTTGATCTCAATTTCTGATGATACATTGTCATCTGATGGGTTGATGTCAACTTCTGATGATACATACATTTCTTTAGGTCGAGTAGCCGACACGCGTCAGTTGCTGATATCTTCCAGTAGCTGTCATCACCTTTATTTGACAGCTTCCAGTAGCTGACAGTTCCAAGTAGCATGTACCCCAGCAGCTGTCGATCAATTTTCCAGTAGCTAACACCTTCACAGCCCCTCACCCCCCCCCCCCCCCCGCCATTAGTTGACATCCCCCAACAGCTGACACTCCCAATAGCTACATTATCTCTCTGATATAAGCACCCGAGCGAAATTTTTGGTAGCAGCCCGATAATATGTAACGCCGGAAATGCATATCCTCCTATTTCCATCTATTGTACTATTATTTTTTTCCTTGTTTTGTTACCTCAACATATGATATTTCGGTCTCTTTATATATTGTAATTGTTTTACTGTTTGTATATATATATATATATATATATATATATATATATATATATATATTTGTGCACTTATGTCGATGTATAATTGGTTTGTTTCGTAAATATTATTTGTATTTTTACGCTGGGTCTTGCCTAGGGAAAACTGCTATCGAACGATTACATCGATAGGTCGTGTGAAGAATCAAAGTGTGTAGGAGCTTTGGTAGTGTGAACTCTGCCGCGTGGAGCGCGGGCAGAGCAAGAGAGAGTCTGGCTGGAGTAGCGAGTGGAGCAGGTGTGTGGTGTGAAGCTCCCGCGAGTTGCCGTGCTTTCGGGGTTTGGCAGCATGTAATTGCGCTCGACTTGCGATGACAGTTTCTGACATGGTGTCGCGGACTGGAAGCATTAGCTGGCGCACATCAAGAGCCCCTTTCGTCTGGTGACCGTGTCGAGAAGAAGGCGCGCCAACATCCAGCTTCTGCAAAAACGACGGCCGACAACGAGTGACTGTCGCCACCTCCTCGATCGACGGCTTCAAACCTTCAATCAACCAACAAGGAAGACTAGAAGCACGTAAAGTTTTAGAACTGTATGGCAGACCTCAGCTTTTCAAATTGTTCCATTTGCCTCGCCAAATTACAGCAACTTAGCATGAACCATTGTTGCTCATTGTCCCAATTGCATTACCAAGCAGGGTCCCTTCCTTTTCCGAAATGAACCCGAGTGTCGTTGAAATTCAGACGCCAGCATTAAAGTACAATTATTGCATATCACTGCTTTAATTTCAAAGTTCAGTTTAAGTATTCATAGCTGGCTACAATATTTAGATTACGCAAGCACAAATTAAGAGTGCGAGTTTTGTTACCGTATTTTAGCTTACCTGTGACTGCAGCTCAGCTTGGTACGTACTAAATTTTACTATTGTTAATTGTTCAGAATCATTTAATTCAAGTTCAAAGCTAAATCTCTTATTTCTAAATTGCGTAGATTCATGTAGCTTTTGAATTGATTGTTGAGGTAGTCCAAGACTAACCGTATTTTACTGAATTTCGAAGTGCTTAAGAAAGAAAGCTTCTTATTAATTTCAGTCACTAAATTAACTTTCAGTTTTCCGGTTTTATTAATTCTTTTGCTAAATTAAGTCAGAGTGCAGCGAAAGTTATTACTTCTGACAAACTTCCAGTTTTCACACTACACGTGTCAACCTTCAGTTGCCACGCTTCTAGTGCTAATTATATGTGTAATCACCTTTCTTTTTCAGTTACTACAGTAATTGTCCTTAGGACTGGCGACCGTAATTTCCCCCAAATCTCAAATATCTAATTACCGCTAGTTAATTGTTAACGTAACAGCCGCACATTTACTTTCTTCATTAACTTTACCCCTTTTCAAAATTAATTTCGACGAGTTTCATTTGCATTTTTCCTTTCATTTAGAGGTAACCCTTTCCTCCCTCTTTACCGACAGATTAACTTCGGTGACGATTGCTTTCCCAAATTTCCATTAGGTGCACGCGGTTTAATTTTTCACTGTCATTAAGGTCGATAAGTGAGGGGGAGGTTACACGTGGCGACCTGGTGACAGGACAATCTTCATATTTGAGGTTGTTCGGGACACGAATTTTGCATTTTGCAAATCTCGTAACAAAGTACTGGTTACGAAATGGTCAATACGTCAGCGAGAATAAGTAGTGGGAGTAATCATAATTATATTTCAGATTTGGCATTTATATTGAAAATTATTAAAATGAATGAAGGCAACAATTGAAAAAATTTGGTAGACTTGGATACGGAACAATCGGTCGAACAGTGGGAAACACGCACCGCGGTACCCATTGTTCAGGGGCAGGCGGCTAACATGAAAGACGCGACCGCCGAAATGCAACAAAGAGCAGAAATGGAATTCCAAACTTTAGAAAATGTTTCGGAATCGGAATTGAAAATCAAATCTGAATCCCTTGATGACGAATACGGGGGGACAATTAAAGAGGAAGCCGCTACGGAAGTAAAACCGGTAGTTTCCGGGAATTTAACTGATTTATTGAATGTTTTGATTAACGAAATCAAGAGTCAATCGGCCAAGCAAGAAGCTCAGGCTGCCAAGCAAGAAGCTCAGGCTGCCAAGCAAGAAGCTCAGGCTGCCAAGCAAGAAGCTCAGTCTGAAAAATTTGAACGGATGCTAGACAATCAGAACAAAGCTATTAACGTTGTTATCAACAATGTTGGAGTTGTTAACACAAAAGTTGATAAAATCAAAGAAGATATTGTTGTAATTAATACCGAAATCTGTAATCTTAAACAGGAAATGATAAGCGTTCAGGCGGAAATTGCGAGCATAAATACTCGTTTTAATTCCGAAATTAGCAGAATCGAGAAAAGTGTAGGAGAATCAGTTGCTCCGATCATCGAGCATAAGGTGACGGAACAAATTCAATTAGTGAAAAATGAGGATCAAAAGAAGGTGGAAACTTTAAAGGCTTTAGTATCCGAAGTAGATACCAAAGGGACGAAGCAGGCTAATACCTGCGAAGAGAAAAAAAGGGAAGTAGAAACGCTTGCGACAACCACTTGCCAAGTAATTACGAGAGTGTCGGAATTAGAAAAGAAACTTAACGAAAAACAGAGCTATGTGCCAATCTATGCACATAGTTCGGAGTTGTTGACGAAAGAGGAGCGGTTCGACCCCTTGAAAAAAGGCGGTATACACGCGACGGATTTCATTAAGAATTGTGAAAGAGTTTTACCCAGATCATGGACTGATGAGAGAAAAATTAATGCGATTATTGACGTGTTGGCTGGTGATGCCAAGCGTTGGGGCCTAAACCTCAACATTACGAACCTGACTTTTGACGAATTTAAAAATTAGTTTCTGGCTGAATACTGGTCAGAGCAAGAACAGCAAAGTGTCTGGCGCGAATTTGTCGTATCGAGGCCTTTCGATGCGAATTCGCGCGGTTCGATGAAGGAGTTTTGTGAGGGCTGGATCCGCAAGTTGGAATATTTGCGTGATCGCCGCACGGAATCCGAAATAGTCTGGGAACTCTACAAGAAGCTTCCAGATGATACAAAACGCTATGTAGGAAGCAATTACAGGACAATAAATGATTTCCGGGAAAGGGTTGAGGACGAAGACTATTGGCGCAATAATCGCGACAGTGGTAGAGGCCGTGGTAACAACAACGGGTACCACAGCAACCACAACAACGATAACCTTGGGAATAATGCATACCGCAACCATGGCAATAATAACAATAATGGTTCGGACCGTAATAACAATCGGTACAATGCAAATAATAAAAGGAATGACGGACACCAGTATCATACTAACGTGATACGGGCTACACAGAATAGTACTAACGCCAGAGGGTGTGATCGGCCGCCTCAGCAGCATCCGGGGAGCGTATCTGCTGGGACGAGACAGGGAAACCATTAGCCGCGCCGGTGAGGGGCCGACCGGGCGTGGAGAAATTTTGGCGGCCCAATAACAGTAGAAAACCGAGGCGTCGTCGTTATGAAAATTCCGTATGGAATAATCAACGGCGGGAGAGTGTGCCAGTGTTAAGAGAAAGGAGTGCGCCCACGAGTAGTAGATCAGCTGTAGACACGGCAGTAGAAAATACATTCACTGTCAGTGAGAACAATTTAAGTAGTGTTCCGGAAATCGATTATAAAGTGGCAGCTGTAATACCCACAGCGCAACTGGAGATTGAGTTTAAGAATGATTCGCAAGTGTTGAGAGAAGATCAGATGTCGGATGAAACGTCCGTCATCGAGCGAGGGGATGCAGAGAGGGATGAGGTCTGGTCAAGGCAGTTCGGTCGCTTATACGACGAACTAAGAGATTATAGGGGCCTGTACGGGAGAAGTTTATATGGAGAGCGCGGGCAGAATTTGCCGCGTCTCGTCCCACAGGAAGATAGTATTTGTGAAGTGATGGAAAGTTCTGGCCCTAACCGGCAGACTTTACCAGAAATAGTTGATGTTAATGGGGAGCACGAGCAAGATTCGTCGTGTTTCGTCCCGCAGGAGTTAGATGTTGAAGTAGTAACGGAAAGTTCTGGCCCTAACCGGCAGACTTTACCGAAAGTTATAGTGGTAGAAGTAGCCGACCCATCCGACGCAAACCTCCAGTTTAAACATTGCGAGAGTATTAAGGAGAAAGATTAAGAAAATTTTTGTGATAGCCGGACTCGATTGGTAGAAAAGCACATAGATTACAGCGTGTATGAGGTTAGAGCTGACATTATGCGGTCAGACGGTAGCAGTGTGGGTTGCGCAGATCAAGAGGAAGTAATTTCAGATGCGACTGGGCACATTCCTCCAGGTAGATTGGCAGATGAGATTAATCTGGCCAAAGAGGAATCAACAAAGGTGACAATTAGTGAATTGATAGCAAAGCAACAATCACTAGTTGACAAGTTACAGGAAAAGGTTTCGGTATTGGAGGCGAAGCTACAGACTAAGCCTCAGGACAAACGTGTTGAAATTAAAACTGTATGTGAACAGAGGCTGAAAAAGCCGCCAGATAAGCCGAATTTAGGATCAAGGCCGGATGGTTTTTCTGGAATGACCTGGATATAGACGAGGATTTACTGTGGGAAAATAATGAAACAGTCGAGGACAAGTTTAGACAGATAGTAGTATCTGTTAATATGCACGACCTACAACTAAACGTGTTGATTGACACCGGTGCAGAATTGAGTGCTGTATCGGGGAAAATATTTGAGTTACTGAAAGATAGACCCGGTATCGTAGTTATGCCAGTAACAGGAGTGAAAATTATCGGTGCTACTGGGAAGACCAGTAAACCGGTAACAAAACAGATTTTTGTCAACTTCGAGATATGTGGGGCACGATTTGAGCAAGAGTTTGTCGTCGTGCCAGCCTTAACTACGGAAGTAATTATCAGGTTAGATTGGCTATTAAAGTACCATTCAGTGATTAATTGCGAAAGCAAAACTTTGACATGTACGTCCCAAGATGAAACAATAGTAGTTAGTTTTGACGAGGCAGGAGACGGTGTGCATAGGCAATACCAGCCTATACACATTGTTAACTGGCCGAATGGTATTGACGTAGGTATGAATTTGAACTGCCGTAACGTGAGGAATCTCGGCATTGACAAAAGTGTAGAAAGTGAATTGGAAGAGATAATCAAATTCCCTCCACGGATTAACATTAGTATTGGCGTGAAAAAAGATCATTTGCGAGAAGTAATGAAGCTAAAAGCCGATGCTCGCATACGTCGTCATGACGCTAAAGCGCGTTTTGCTAAGTTTGCAATCGGAGACGTAGTACTTGTAAAAGCTCATGAGAAATCGAGCGAGATAGACCATGAAATCTCTAAATTTAAGTTTGTTTATAATGGACCATATAAAGTCATTGGTATACCTCACACAAATGCTTATTGCTTAGAGTATCCAAGCTCTGGAAAACTATTAGGTATACAGAACATTGTAGACCTGAAATTGTACCAACCTAGGATTGATTAATACCACAGAATGGGTAATTTGTACAGTATGTAAAACAGAGTGTAAGATTTAACGATTTGCTAGATTGCCATGCTTTTGACTGACCAAGGTCATTAAAGAAGTTGTAATTAATAAGTAATTAATTTTGATTAATCAATTTAATTTTAATCAATTTAATCATGATCTAATCAACTGAAAAATCCAAGCTGCTAGTTTAAGTCTTCAGCTGAGTCACAGTAGATTAAGGAATGTAAATATAATTTTGTAAATAGCTGTAAGATTCCATAAATATGTGATTTACTAGTCATTGCCGATCTACTTAGACGCTGTTTTGAGTTTCAGGCTAGTACATGCTTGTGATGATGGACAGTGTTGAGTTATCCACTGTGATAGTGTTTATGGACTCCTCGAGATTACTCAAGGAGTGAGTTTTTCCGAAAGAATTCAGTGAAACGGACGTTCTGGAAACGCCGTCACAAGGGCGAGTGAGATCAAGCGTGCCGCACACGCGGGCGCAACACTACTGGCGGGCCGAGCCGCTGTCGGCTCTTGGGCCGCTGTTGGCTCTTGTGCCGCTCTCGGCATTCTTTGTACTTGCAGGTACGGAAGGCGGAATTGTTTTTCTTCCTGGACAGCTGAAAGAATTCTGCTGTTAATATTTATGTTTTTGTCGATCTGCTGTACATTATTTTCTTGTTTAGCGTTAAATATATTAATTATGAAAAGGTTATATAAAATGTGTATTCTATGTAATTAATAATTTATTTATGCATATCCTCCTATTTCCATCTATTGAACTATTATTTTTTTCCTTGTTTTGTTACCTCAAGATATGATATTTCGGTCTCTTTATGTATTGTAATTGTTTTACTGTTTGTATATATATATATATATATATATATATATATATATATATATATATATATATATATATGTGTGTGTGCACTTATGTCGATGTATAATTGGTTTGTTTCGTAAATATTATTTGTATTTTTACGCTGGGTCTTGCCTAGGGAAAACTGCTATCGAACGATTACATCGATAGGTCGTGTGAAGAATCAAAGTGTGTAGGAGCTTTGGTAGTGTGAACTCTGCCGCGTGGAGCGCGTGCGGAACAGTGAGAGTCTGGCGGGAGTAGCGAGTGGAGCAGGTGTTGTGTGACGCTCCCGCGAGTTGCCGTGCTTTCGGGATTTGGCAGCATGTAATTGCGCTCGACTTGCGATGACAGTTTCTGACATGGTGTCGCGGACTGGAAGCATTAGCTGGCGCACATCAAGAGCCCCTTTCGTCTGGTGACCGTGTCGAGAAGAAGGCGCGCCAACATCCAGCTTCTGCAACAGCTACGGCCGACAATGAGTGACTGTCGCCACCTCCTCGATCGACGGCTTCAAACCTTCAATCAACCAACAAGGAAGACTAGAAGCACGTAAAGTTTTAGAACTGTATGGCAAACCTCAGCTTTTCAAATTGTTCCATTTGCCTCGCCAAATTACAGCAACTTAACATGAACCTTTGTTGCTCATTGTCCCAATTGCATTACCAAGCAGGGTCCCTTCCTTTTCCGAAATGAACCCGAGTGTCGTTGAAATTCAGACGCCAGCATTAAAGTACAATTATTGCATTTCACTGCTTTAATTTCAAAGTTCAGTTTAAGTATTCATAGTTGGCTACAATATTTAGATTACGCAAGCACAAATTAAGAGTGCGAGTTTTGTTACCATATTTTAGCGTACCTGTGACTGCAGCTCAGCTTGGTACGTACTAAATTTTACTATTGTTAATTGTTCAGAATCATTTAATTCAAGTTCAAAGCTAAATCTCTTATTTCTAAATTGCGTAGATTCAAGTAGCTTTTGAAATGATTGTTGAGGTAGTCCAAGACTAACCGTATTTTACTGAATTTCGATGTGCTTAAGAAAGAAAGCTTCTTATTAATTTCAGTCACTAAATTAACTTTCAGTTTTCCGGTTTTATTAATTCTTTTGCTAAATTAAGTCAGAGTGCAGCGAAAGTTATTACTTCTGACAAACTCTCAGTTTTCACACTACACCTGTCAACCTTCAGTTGCCACGCTTCTAGTGCTAATTATATGTATAATCACCTTTCTTTTTCAGTTACTATAGTAATTGTCCTTAGGACTGGCGACCGTAATTTCCCCCAAATCTCAAATATCTAATTACCGCTAGTTAATTGTTAACGTAATGGCCGCACATTTTCTTTCTTCATTAACTTTACCCCTTTTCAAAATTAATTTCCACCAGTTTCATTTGCATTTTTCCTTTCATTTAGATGTAACCCTTTCCTCCCTCTTTACCGACAGATTAACTTCGGTGACGATTGCTTTCCCAAATTTCCATTAGGTACATGCAGTTTAATGTTTCACTGTCATTAAGGTCGATAAGTGAGGGGGAGGTTACAAATATACTACAGAGGGAACGAAATGAGTACATCTTTCCTCAGCAGCTGACATCATCTCTCTAATTTACACACTAGCAATATAATATCTCTCTGTAATGATTACTTTAACGAGGCAACAACCTTGTAATATACTGCAGAAGAATGAAATGCAGTAAATCCATTTTAGTGAGGCATGAACTTTATAATGTATTACAAGGCAGTGGAAGGAACGCAGTTTTAACCCTCCAAGATTCCATTGCATCACAGCATAAGATTGCAACGGTTTGAATATCAAGACAAAGTTTATTCCCTACGGCAATGACTAATTCTCTTTGGTAGCAGTCTAGTTTTTGATGTGGGAACAAAAACGTTTACTTTGCTAATTTTAAAATGCTCGTAAGCGTTAACATAAATTTTATTTATTCAGGTGAACTTAATGTGTGTTGTAGAAATCCAGTTACCGAAATATTGCATACTTTGAGAAAGATATCGGAACTGTGTTGTTGCACCATCTTTTCTGGTGATACTTCGGCTTTGTCACCATCTTAAGTCGTGCTGTGCGCAAACAAAACTGACACACACGCTGTATATTACCAAAATACGAAAATTAAACCACGCTATACAATATACTCTTAACACAATTTTCCTTTCTTCCTTAAATGCTTTTTGTGTGTCTTACGGCTACCTTGTGTGTGTGTGTGTGTGTGTGTGTGTGTGTGCGTGTGTGTTTTTGTGTAGTGTTTTCACATCGAGAATTTTGATAAGATTTTGGTGCTATATAATAGCTCATAATGGGATATACAGTCTCAGAGAGTTCTTCCCACAATAGTTCCGATCGGTAAATATTGCCGTTCTCGTAGAATATTGCCATTGTACACAACATTAATAAACAAATTTTTTTGTAACAGAGTCAATAACTACCCATGAAGGCCAATGATTGTATCTTTTTACTTTCTCCTAAACTAAAATGATTCTTAATAAAGTGAAACCTTGCTGTAAAACGATAGTTGATAGCAGTACATTCTATGGACCACTAGTAACTCAGCATTAAATTGAAATGTCAACACTATTTAGGTATTTCAGATGTAGAAATACGACTGTAACACTTATAGAGCTGTTTAGATGCAGAAATATTTAATTAGGGAATGCATTGCGACATTCACCAACAAATGACATAAAAATGGAGCTCATTACATTCCTCCAGCAGCTGGCAGTAATTCAGTTTGCCTGTTTGTTTCTGTGTTTCCTGCTTTGGATAGCATTTTAGCTAACATGTACACTTGTAAGTTATAATCGTGATCAATCTTATAGCTTCAGAATATACATAACAGCTAAAATGCTATGTTCACTTTTATTGCAGCGATCTGTTCGTCCTCGATGACTGAAGTTTGTTTAGCACATTATTTGCAACAATTTAGACAAGAAAATAGCGGTAAGATAGATAAGTTCTAATTCACAGTAATATTTTAGGCATCAGTCTATCGACGTGTAAATATGATTGTTAATATTTCTGTTTGTGTGTGTGTGTGTGTGTGTGTTTGTGTGTGTGTGTGTGTGTGTGTGTGTGTGAGTGTGTGTGTGTGTGTGTGTGTGTGTGTCTGTGTGTCAAATAACAATGTGATACTTGACATATACATTGCACATTTTTATATTGCTGAAGTAATTTTACATACTTTTCAACGTTCATGTAACATTGTAACATTTGACAAGCATCATTTGAAGAATTTACATATGAAGAAATAATTAATCTTAGAATTCATTGTGCCTTATACAATTCATGGTTCATGTACCAAGGCCAGAGTAATGTTATCGTTTGGTGATGAAGTTTTGCAGAATCGATTATGAAATAAAACATGTTTATGAACTGAATATATTTACTTTGTTAATTACAGTGCATAAGTAAATGTCGGTTTTTAAGTACTTAT
The DNA here is from genome assembly GCF_023864345.2 of Schistocerca serialis cubense. Classification (NCBI taxonomy): domain Eukaryota; kingdom Metazoa; phylum Arthropoda; class Insecta; order Orthoptera; family Acrididae; genus Schistocerca; species Schistocerca serialis. The sequence goes on along the minus strand of NC_064643.1, from coordinate 734,091,124 downwards.
AGGGTGTTTGTTTTATTCTGATCACCATGTTCCAGGTTACTTCAGTAGTACCTATAAGTTTGGCATGTATTTTAAGTAAGTCAAATAGATAATTTACATGTAAAAACATTTAATTTCGCGATCTGTAATGTTTGTAAAGTGCGGTATATAAAAGATAGAACAGTAAGAATACTTATCTTGGGATAAACACTGCTCTTTTTATGTTGGTGATGTAAATTTAGATTCACATACCTGGTTATTTTGTAAATATCCTTACATGTTGGTCATTTACAAGTCCTTTTTTCAGTTTTTGTTTTTCTTGTTTTAAATTCTTTTTATTGAATATACAGACATAGGTCAGTAACTTGTAACCACAACTTTCTACACATTAACATAATAAGAGTTCTTTTACACAACAGAAGGAAATGTCATGAAGTAACTTTCTCATTTTGTCTTCCAATTTTACTTTCCTGTCTGATATTTTAAATAACTGTTAAGCGATCAATAATTTCAATTGCAGCGTTGTATACCCCTTTTTGTGCTGAAGAACACATTAATATCGAGCTATTAACGTCATTTTTCTTCTGATATTGTATTTACCTACATGATTGTTCATCTTGAAATGTAGTGCATTATTTATGGCAAAATTAATGAGGAAATAAACCTGTTGAGATGCAGTCTTTGCTTAAACACATGTATCATAGATGATCATGGTATAGCTCCACTTGTTATTCTTATAGCAAATTTTTAGCAATAAAGGCTTTCTTCTTTAAAGTCAGTTGTCCCAGAAGGTTATTCCATACGATGATAATGAATGAATATGTGGAAAATATGTCAGCTTACTGTTTCGTCCCTCCCTAAGGTTTGCAATGATTCAAAGCGCAAATGTGTCTGAACTAAGTAGTTTTAGAAGTTCCAAAATGTGCTAACTCCACTTTAAATTCTCATCAATATGGACATAAAAGATTTTAAAATTTCCAACATATCTATTATTTCCTCAACAAGCATTACTGTTATCATTAGTGTAGTACCCCCAGATGTGAAGTTTTGAATATGCTGTGTCTTTTTAAAATTAAGAGTGAGAGCATTTGAAGAAAAGTAGTCAATGATACTTTTCAGAACCTTGTTTGTCATACATTCTGTTGCTGTACGTATTCTTGCATTGATTACAGTTCTAATACCATTGGCAAATAGAAATTTATTCTGCTTGTTGTATATTAAGCAGAAGATCATTTACATTTATGGGGAACAATAGTGGACTAAGGAATGAGTCTTGGAGAGCCCCATATGTGATTTCTCTCCAATCGGAAGAATTTCTCCTGATTACATTGGTTGAATTCTTAAATTCAGCTTCCTCCATTCTGTTGGTTAAGTGTGATATTATCCATTGGCTGGCTAGGTAATCGAACCGATACACTTCACTTTACCTAGGAGAATATTGTGATTCACACAGTCAAAATGCCTCATAAATAACTTAGAAAATACCTACTGACCATATCTTATTATTTAATGCTTCTAAAATCTTGTATTTGGGCATGTAAATGGCATTCCCAATAGAACAATTCTTCTGAAAACCAGACTACGATTTACTAAGGATATTACTGTTGCTCAGTTGAGATACAATTCTAGAATATACCACCCTATCAAAAATTTAAGGAAAATGATTTCAGCAGTGGAACACACTGGTAGTTGCTGACCCCTTCTATAACTTTTCTTTGAGAGTGGTTTAAAAGTAGCATACTTGAGTCTCTCTGTTAAAATGCCTGAGTTAGTGATATATTACATATTTCAGATAGCATAGGGCTTACTATAAGCAAAAATATCTTTATTTATCAGTTGGAAACACCACCAAATCCTGACCAAGTTCTATTTTTGAGAGAATATGTAATTTTCTGAATTTCAGAATGAGAAGTTGTTGCTGTATTTACATGATGAATTTTATGGGACTTGATTTTGCAATATAGTGGTGAGATTTTTCTCCTGAATTGTTTGTCCATATGCCTTTTACTGTATTTAAGATATGATTACTAGATATGTTTGTTACCTGTGACTCATCATGTGTTGTCCTCCCATTCAGTTCAGTGATGTTACCATGTGGCTGGCTGGCCCAGTCCCTCATTTTGCTGTCTACATACACCCTTAACTCTTCCACCAGCATTACTGATTTTTGACATTATCTACATGTTCCTTCATTTTAATTACTTTCCTTAGTAATTTTCAGAAGTTTTTATTATGTGCAACTACTGCATGATCTCTATTTTTCGTTCCCACAGATATATTTCCCATTTCTTTTCACAATGTACATTAATCCCTCTAGTGACCCTCGGCTGTTAGATGGCTTTTTAGTGTCCTTTTTGATTCCCTTAGGTGGGAAACTTTTTCCATACAACGATATGACTATCATTTGTCTCATTCTCCTATTCCATAGAAACTGAACCGCAAGATGAAGCTTGGTGTCACTATAATATCTGACTACCTTTGAAACATGGTAGATGAAAGCATAGCAACCCTCATTTCTTACTTATATGAATGAATATCAATATTGTGCTATAATGTTTGGTATTATCAACATGAAATACTTGTACTATAGTTTTCTGCAATGGGTCCCTCATAGGAAGTAGCTATTATGTTTACCTGATTTTGAAAGAGTGGCAAACATCATTTTTGAGTATAAAATTGTATTACTGCTGTACAGTAAGCTATTCCATCCAAATGTCATGTAGTTTCCACTGTATGCCAACAGAAAGTGTCAAACTTTATGAAAATGCTACAAACACCCACCTATTATGTCAGTATAATTTTCTGCTAATGTTGATGTCGATCATAGAGGTGAGTTTTTGACATGACAGTAGCATTGCTTACTCCGGTAAGTCTCATGGACAAGTTCAATTTAAATTTAAGTTAGCTCAGCAGTAATGCTCATGTGTGCTTGCAGTGGGGCACACATGTCATATGAAACTGAGTAGAGAGTGAAATGCATTGGATGCAGCAAGACCGATCTTGCCAGAACATTGAAAACGCTTGGTCAGTGAGTTCTGCCTCCCTGCTTTGTAGCACTTGACAAGCATCCCAGAATAATTGAGATGTCTAAAATAATTAACAAAATGCTTTGATGTGCCTTAAACTGCCCATGGCCCAGGAACCTCACTCTGCACACACACAAGTACTACTTAACTATCTATTTTCTTTATAAATATTTTGAAGATAATGCAAGACATTAAGTGACTTTAAGCACAGTTAAGATAACTGCATTATTATTGGATTTTCATTCTAATAATGTGTAAAGTACTTTGATATGCGGAAATATAGCTAGGTGCAGCCTCAAATAAGTTTCACCGTTCATGTAATTTTTTGAACACATACTTCTGAATATAGTGTAAGAAATAATGAGCATTTCGACACTTCTCAACACAGCACTTGATTGTTACCCTTCACATAATTTTGGCACAAACGCTTTTGAACATGGACAAAGAAATAGTTCATTTTCATATACATTTCAAGATGGTGACAAAAACTGAACCTTACACTCTTTACGTACGTTTTTCAATTAATGCTTTTGAACATGGTACAAAAGGTTCTGAGCGTTTGGATACCTTTCAGCATGGACAAAAACTGAGCAGGTTGCGCCTTTCATGTAACTTTTTAAATAAATATTGTTGAATATCATATTTTTATGCATCTTTAATTTTTAAATTTCCCGACACCCACCTTCTGTAATTTTTTAATTTACCACAATCTGTCCTCTTTCATTTTTAAACTGCACATCAGCTGCTATCTTGGTGAGTTTACACATTGAAGGTCATTATTGAAGCTATAGCCCTGACATGAATGCAATCCCTGCGACTATATCTAGGCAACCAGATGGGTGTATGTCAAAGTAAGCGAGAAGCCTCTGCCGTGCTTACTCTGTTCTCAAGAACGTGAAAACAGGTAATCGAGAAATGTCCAAGCTCTTTCAACACATTCGTATTAGCTATTGGATCTGTACATATTCGACTTGTAAGTGCTAAGTTTTAGCTTATCATACCACAGACCATAAGGTCTGGGGTTGAGGCCAGTGTGCCTTGGAGGAGTGGACTCTACGAGATAGCGCTCACAAGGTCTAGGTCGTATGCACAAACGACCAACAGCTTGCGTGGATTCAGAATCTGCTTTCTTCGTTGACAATCATGGCGCACCCTTCTATCTCCAAAAGATCCTCTTACGGCACCAGGCGAGCCACGTACATCGATTCTGTGACGTGAGTCTACGACGGGAAAGAGGTGTGCGAACCGATTCACAACCCTCTTATTTGTATTTTGATACCTGTACGACCTCCTGCTGCTGCTCTTACAGTACCAATATCCTGGCGGGTGTCTGCGTATATGGACGTCCAAAACCTCGACTACGGGTGTGAGAATGTTCACGTGACCACTGATACCAGTATCATTGCACAACTGATGCAAGACATTCAACTTGTATGGAAATTCTCTGAAAGGACCACCCCCGCCACTGGAGAGTCCACAGTCTGACCCTTTTGAAACTCGCTCAGTTGGCTGTAGGAAGCACAAGTGCGTCTCCGTTATATGCTTGCCTGATTACTTCACACTTCTCCACCACACTGAGCCTTATGGCTTTGAGCATTCTCTATTAAAGGATATACATAGAAGGCACTCTGGTACACACACTTCTATGTTTCCTGTTTGCGGACGACGTTGAAACATTATCAGTACTTCTGCTACCTCCTAAGCGGCATATGGCATCATCGGATCAAAATCGGCGTCCTCTTCCCAGGTGTATTAATTTTTTCCGGCAGTGTAATTACATTCGAGTTGAGACTGTAATTGTCAATATTTAATCGCACGATAATCGTTCTTCTTGAACAGTTATTGACTTGACAATGGGACGTTGAGAAGACGATGAGAGACGTGTGTTGACAACACAAATTGAGAAACAGAGAAGAGACTTCGATGGTGTAAATGTCTTCCTAGAAATTTAAGAGTTCACAGATTTGATGTAGTTACTTTCGAACTGAGATCCTCATCTCCTAAAATTACCTAATATGAAGCAACAGGTCGCAAAATAATGTTGCGACTGGTTGCTGCATATTCGGTAATTTTATGATTTACGGTCGCTGCAGGACTTGGGAACCACATGGAGCCCACCATTCATCCTCATCTACATCTACATAATTACTGTGCAGTTTACACTTAACTGCTTGGTAGAGGGTTAATTGATCCACCTGCAGCGCACGGGAAAAATGAACTCTTGAACCTTCCCGTTTGAGATGTGATTGTTCTTATTTTGTTACGATAATCATTCCTCCTTGTATAGGCAGATATCGACAAAACGTTTTCGCATCTGGAGGGGAAAGTTGGTGGTTGAAGTTCCATGAAAAATAAATGCCTTTGTTCCAACGACTGTTACCTTTACTCACGTATCACTTGCGTGAGCTGCACTACTTTGAACTTTTCGATTGAGTCAGTATACCATAACTGGTTTAGAATACTGTACCATACAGCAATACTGCAAGGAAGGACTGACGTTTGTAGTGTAGTCCTTTTATTTAGATGTGTTGCACCTTCTAAGTACAATGTAGCCTTCGGTTGCTTCCCACACACGTAATTTAAATTCTTTGCAATTGTTCTCCTTAAGTACTTAACTGAATGGACAGATTTTAGCTTTGAGTGATTTATTGTGCAACTGAAATTTCACCGATTCCTTTTAGTATTTTTGCGGGTGACATTACACTTTTCAATGTTTAGAATCAGTTGTCACCTTTTGCGCCATGCAGATATCTTGTCTAAATCATTTTACAATAGTTTTTGATCTTTTGGGGTCTTTACTAGATTCCAAACGACAGCATCTTCTGCAAACTATCCAAGATGGTAAGTCATTATCTCTTAAATTATTTATAAAGATTAGGAACACCAGACGGTGTATAACACTTCCTGAGGGAAAGTGAAATATCATACATGTTTTACTCCACGACTTTTCCGTCGGTTACTACTAATTGCAAATACAGTACTTCTTGTGTGACATTTATTGGCCTGATAACCAAAGATGGTAAGGAAGATTATGAAGATGAAGGAAATACGTTGAAAGAATACATTGCGTATTTATATTTCCCTGTATGTATGATAACATGAAATTTTAAATGATTAGTGCTGTAGGAGGAATTTATCAATGATCTGTAGCGTGACTTTTACAATAACATTTTAATCTATTAAATTTTTGATTGCTGTGTCTCCTTCCATTCCCTTTCTAGCAAACTGTTCGACATACATATTAATGTGTGAGTGAGTGTGTGAGTGTGAGTGTGTGTGTGTGTGTGTGTGTGTGTGTGTGTGTGTGTGTTTACGAAATTTTTTGATAAATACCACTATACGGCAATACTGCCGTGTAACTGGATGTTTTTGAATATGGCTGACTTTGGCAAACAAAAAGCCATTGATCTATCACTCAGTGTAAAAATTATCCCCATAGACCACTCTGTAAAAGGGTGAAAGATATTTCCCGCCAGTCCCATCTCACAATTTTTAAATTTACCGCAATCGCCATGTCTGATCTTTAAATTTATCGCCATCCACTATCTTTAACTTTTAAATTTCCTGCCATATGCCATACTGATGTCATCAGTGACTACACACGATGTCAACACGGTACAAGGAGAGTCAGTGTGTACTAGAGTGAGCGTAGATATACTATTAGAGTGAAATACGTATATATCAGTTGTGCATTTTCAAAGATTCTTCCTAAATAAAATTATTGGAACACATATGGTAGGTATCTAAAAGATAGAACCACACCAAATTTTCATCGTGTTACATGTTTGGATTATAGATGTCAATATCTTGGTCACATCATATTAGTAAAAACTGCAGTCCTGAAGATAATAACAGTACCTGTTCGCACAGAGATGTTTCCGCATTAGGGAAATATTATGAGAAAAAGACGTTTACTTTTATAATCCAACCCAATACAAGGGTTACTGGTCTCCTCAGCAGGTGCATACAGCTTCTTTTCGTATGTAATAAGACCTTCAGCATTTGCTTTATTTTTCGCCGTGTTACCAGCTGTTGCAGGCAAGTGCGGGAATAAAGATAGGTCTGGATATCCTGATGCGTTTGTGTGCTTGTTGTTCTTCTTTGGCGATCTGCTCTAATTTTGAGCACCATGTTGGGTTAACATAAAACGGATATTTGTTCTCTTCATACAGATAATAAACTTACCGTGTACGTAATATGAAAATGTCAACTTCGTATCAACTGTTGCTACTAGCGCACTTCGCAGGGCCTGAAACCAGAACAACAGAGGCCGCCCTCAGATACTGTGGTAGTGATATTTCCGTATTACGCAATATCTAAATTTCAATATTGATGAAACCGTGATACTTTGTCGAGGAAATTGAACAGATTCCAACTTGAAATAAGTTTCAAACTACAAAGACCCTTTACGTCGACAAGAGTGCGTTGGTACTGCCGGCCGACGAGGAAATGTGAGCGCTGCAATGAAGACAAAAGATAATGAACAGAAGCCACGTAACGTGCTCGATTCGACGAGATACCAAAGGCTAAGCGCAGATCCGACACAACGAATCACATGGAATACGAATCGCTTAAACAAGGTGTCTTCGCTCTCGGCAAATGTACAAAGGGACCTGCGTAACACAGAACCCTACCACCTCGGCTATATAGATTACCACAAATCCGTAAAGATGAAGTACCATTAAGGCTGATGGAAAGCACTATTGGCTCTCCAGTGTATAAATTGGCAATTACACTTAGAAACTGAAAATTAAATTTCGGACGTAACGATATAGTGGTCGCATTTGATATTTCATTGTTTACGGAAGTACCACTCATTGATTCTCAGGAAGCATAGCGGTTCCATGTTACTGCAGGACACCACTCCTCTCATTCATGCATGTCTTGTCACTGGCTACGTAATGTGGAATGCTTATTAATACGAAGACCTGGAAGGTGTCGCCACGGATAGGCAGCTCAGTGCACTGGTTACCAATGTATTTATGAATTATTTCGAAAGGGAGTCGTTACACTTGGTATCTTGTGAACCTTCGCTGTGGTACAGGTGTGTGAGTAACAGTTTCATCGCTTGGGGCCTTGATGAGGAATAGGTCGGTGACTTCCTAAGACATCTGAACGGCCTCTGTGCTAACAAATAATTTACGTGGATGTAGAAAATGACCAACGGTTACCGTTTCTAGATATGCTGGCTCTGAGGAATGGTGAAAACAAGGCAGACAGCATGTAAGGAAAACCAGCACACAGGGACAGACACCTGCACATTCAAATAATCAACCGAGCCAGAAAAGAGAAATGATTAAGACGCTCGTAATGCGCGCAAGACGAATGTGTGAGTCGCACCATCTAACACTCGATATGGAACACCTCGAATGTTCTCTGACGAGCTATATTCCACCAATTGCGTATAAACTGTCACGATACCTAACATCCGTCGAAGTGACTCCAAGAAAGAAGAAAAGCCCAGGTACACAGTATCTGCTATACTTACACAGGCTGATGGACATAATCTGCCGCATATTGGCTAACCATGGTGTAAACATTGTTTACAAATCGACTGAGAAGATGAAAGCATCTGAGGTGGGAAAGGACGAAGGGGCTTATTCGCAAGATCGTGCATGTAGGGCATACACTGTTCATGTGGGGAGTATATGTAGGAATGAGTAAACGTTCCGCCAACAGAAGGGTCACCGAGCATAAACAGAACAGCTGTGTGAGACCGACCACATAATAAAATTAGCGGATATGCATGTTCTCACTGTGGGAACTAGCTACCACGCCGCTTGTACAGCGAATCCGTAGTTGTCCACGAACTAGAAATTCACTTCAACAAGAAAGAAGAAAGCTTCAGCGTAAAAGGATTCTGGACTTCCGTGCTGGAGGAACCCACCACTGTAGGTAACGAGCGAGAGACAGAAAGATAAAGACCCATAAAAAGCACTGAGACGCATAGCAGGTACATATAATCTCCAGTCGCCAGCTCGTCTGCAGTACGTCACCAGCATTAGACGGTGAAGCTAAATGGTTCAAATGGCTCTGAGCACTATGGGACTTAACTTCTGACGTCATCAGTCCCCTGTAACTTAGAACTACTTAAACCTAACTAGCCTAAGGACATCACACAAATCCATGCGCGAGGCAGGATTCCAACCTGCGACCGTAGCGGTCGCGCGGTTCCAGACTGTAGCGCCTAGATCCGCTCGGCCACCCCGGCCAGCGAGCCGGTGAAGCTCTCAAATTTTCCTTCACAGTATGAGGTGTTACTTGAGGGCGCGAGTTTTTCAATTACGAAGGGTCATTTAGCCCTCTGGTGCCGTAAGTTATTTCATTGGGAGGTGTACATTCCACTCGTACAGACTAAAAATAAGAGACACAGATTTAGTGGGGAAGAGGAGCGGACTGATTGTACACTGAAAGTGAATATTCTTATTACAATAGTTAATTAATTTATCTGTTGTCCAAGAACATTTATATACATTGGCTGCATAGTCAACACCGTGCCCTACCATTACATTTATTTTGCTAACGGCAAGTGTTCGTCCCTCCTTTTATTTAAGATCCAACAATCGTTAGTTAATCAGTTCCATCTTACTGTGGAATCCTCTTGTTTTGTTTTCTAATGTTGCCTTATAAGAGCCAATGCAAATACAGCACCGAAAAAAATCCAAACAACGATAATAAAACACCTTTTGAAAATAACCTCCATTGAACTAAGTTCCATGTCAGTCACTGAAGTTTAAATTAAGAAAACTCAGACAATACCAGAAGATTTCTTTCCAGAGGACAGTTGCCATTAATTTGTACAACTTAAATCAGTCTACCAAAAGTATTTACGAGAGCACTTGATGACAAAGAATTTAACCAAAGCTCACGCAGAAAATGATCAGGTTAAGTTCTCACCCGATTATGTACAGTTAGTTAACCAAAGGAAATCCAATTCATACAATTCAGTTTACCAGGAACAGTTACCAACATATTAACCTGAGAGCTCTTCACTGTTTCCAGTAATTACTACACTGTGCCAATACACACGGTCCTCAAACAAGAAAAAAATTCCATGTACTATGTAACCGTACACAATGAGATGTTAGAATAACAGAAAAGACAATGTTTTCAAAAGTACAATGTACAGACAAACGTTACTTGAAATTACTCTGTATCTATTCGCTCCTTGGACCGGTGGTGCTTTTGTACTACTCGTACCAAACTTCTCAGGCCTGACTAACAGAACAACAGGTCCTTCTCGACTAGTACAGAAGGTTACTCTTCGTGCCTTATTTCCACCAAACGAAATCAACTTGCTCTTTAACGACGCTGTCAATATTTCTCTCCCTCTTAGAAGAACAGATTTATAGCGTAGTTCTACGAGGCTGAAGAACAAGATCCTTTATCGGTTGAAACCGAAACCAATCCCGTCGTTTTGAATGATCAAAAGTTTCAGAATTTCCAAAAGCGAGGCACCATCATCCTACACAAGACGGCTACCATGACTGGCCGCCTTCTTCCTCGGAACCAGCGATGTCTGAGCAAGTGCCTTCCTCCACAAACGCACGCTCCTCTGCTGCTAGCAGCCTCACAAAAGCCGTCCAATTGCTAGCCGTAGCGCTTGAAAGCTGTTATTGTGCACAGCCATTTCTCCTCCTAGCCTGCCCCTCCCCTCTCGCTCGCTGGCCTCACACGACTCATCCATACCACTAAAGACATGCTATGAAGACAAACCATTCAATCGAACCATCTAACATGGTTCACAGACGAATAATCTGGAATGCCCTTAAACAAATGCCAGCAGTGGGTCCTAAAGTAGAAGCTAACAGGCATACTATCAACAATTAATCACTAAAACCTCAATAATTTTGAAATATTTGTCACAATATATGTACATCTCTATACAGAATTTCATTATTTCTGTGGTTGGGAGATTGAGGTGGGGGTATGGGGAAAAGTAGGTCAGATATGATTCGATAAGCTGACATGGCCTGTGCCCTTGAGAGCTAGCAGTTAACAATTAGTTTAATTTGTAAGTAGGGTGTTTAGGTTTTTATGTTGGTAACGCCACGTAGCGCGCTGTATGAAAATCAGTGGCTGTGCTGTGTGCAGTCTGTGGCTGGTTTGCATTGTTGTAATACTCGCCATTGTAGTGTCGGGCAGCTGGATGTTAACAGCGCTTAGCGTTGCGCAGTTGGAGATGAGCCGCCAGGAGTGGCGGATGTGGGGAGAGAGATGGCGGAGTTTTGACAGCGGATGATCTGGACGTGTGTCCGTCAGAAACAGTACATTTGTAAGAATGGATGTCATGAACTGCTATATATATTATGACTTTTGAATACTATTAAGCTAAATACATTGTTTGTTCTCTATCAAAATCTTTCATTTGCTAACTGTGCCTATCAGTAGTTAGTGCCTTCAGTAGTTTGAATCTTTTATTTAGCTGGCAGTATTGGCGCTAACAAGATCCTTTATCGGTTGAAACCGAAACCAATCCCGTCGTTTTGAATGATCAAAAGTTTCAGAATTTCCAAAAGCGAGGCACCATCATCCTACACAAGACGGCTACCATGACTGGCCGCCTTCTTCCTCGGAACCAGCGATGTCTGAGCAAGTGCCTTCCTCCACAAACGCACGCTCCTCTGCTGCTAGCAGCCTCACAAAAGCCGTCCAATTGCTAGCCGTAGCGCTTGAAAGCTGTTATTGTGCACAGCCATTTCTCCTCCTAGCCTGCCCCTCCCCTCTCGCTCGCTGGCCTCACACGACTCATCCATACCACTAAAGACATGCTATGAAGACAAACCATTCAATCGAACCATCTAACATGGTTCACAGACGAATAATCTGGAATGCCCTTAAACAAATGCCAGCAGTGGGTCCTAAAGTAGAAGCTAACAGGCATACTATCAACAATTAATCACTAAAACCTCAATAATTTTGAAATATTTGTCACAATATATGTACATCTCTATACAGAATTTCATTATTTCTGTGGTTGGGAGATTGAGGTGGGGGTATGGGGAAAAGTAGGTCAGATATGATTCGATAAGCTGACATGGCCTGTGCCCTTGAGAGCTAGCAGTTAACAATTAGTTTAATTTGTAAGTAGGGTGTTTAGGTTTTTATGTTGGTAACGCCACGTAGCGCGCTGTATGAAAATCAGTGGCTGTGCTGTGTGCAGTCTGTGGCTGGTTTGCATTGTTGTAATACTCGCCATTGTAGTGTCGGGCAGCTGGATGTTAACAGCGCTTAGCGTTGCGCAGTTGGAGATGAGCCGCCAGGAGTGGCGGATGTGGGGAGAGAGATGGCGGAGTTTTGACAGCGGATGATCTGGACGTGTGTCCGTCAGAAACAGTACATTTGTAAGAATGGATGTCATGAACTGCTATATATATTATGACTTTTGAATACTATTAAGCTAAATACATTGTTTGTTCTCTATCAAAATCTTTCATTTGCTAACTGTGCCTATCAGTAGTTAGTGCCTTCAGTAGTTTGAATCTTTTATTTAGCTGGCAGTATTGGCGCTCGCTGTATTGCAGTAGTTCGAGTAACGAAGATTTTTGTGAGGTAAGTGATTTGTGAAAGGTATAGTTTAATGCTAGTGAGGGCCATTCTTTTGTAGGGATTATTGAAAGTCAGATTGCGTTGCGCTAAAAATATTGTGTGTCAGTTTACTGTTGATCAGAATAAGTAAAGAGAGTAATGTCTGAGAACGTTCTGTTTTGCTCTGGTGTTTGAGAAGCAAATAACGTAAGAGGTTTATCAGCACAGTAATTCATTAATTTATCTAAGGGGACGTTTCAAATTCTGTCTTACACTCCCTCACCAACCACAACGTTTGTTGGATATTCCCCGTAGAGAGGTTCTTACGGAAATGTGCCACGAAGGAAGACGCCTACAAGTGGCTTGTTCGACCGATTCTTGAGTGTTGTCCATCAATCTGGGATCCTTAGGGGTGGTAACGATAGAATAGATTGGCAAGAACCAACGGATAACGATGCGTTTCGCCACGGGGTCGTTTACTCGTCGCGAGAGCTTTACAGAGTTGCCCAACAAACTGCATTGGCTGACGTTACAAGAGAGGCACTGTGCATCAGTGAGAGGATTGTTACTGAAATTTCAAGAGTGCACTTTCCAGGATATGTCGGACAAGCTGTCACTTCATCCCACACACAGATCGCGAAATGGCTAAGGCGATCTAATTCCAGAAATTGTAGGTAATGCATTGGCTTAACGACAATCATTCTTCGCACGCGACAAAGGCGAGTGCAACATAGAAATGGGAACGCTCAGTGGTAGCCAAACCAGCATCCGCAAACATAGTTAGGTGGATTGCGGAGTGTGATGTAGATGGTGTATATTAACCTTTCTAATTGGCTGCTTCTGTGATGACACATGGTAACCATCGTCTTACATTATGCCATATGACGATTGAACATTATGATTACGTACGCGATCATTTTGAAGCACCCCCTGCCAAACGGTACATAGGTGTTCTGTTTAATCTGTGGAGCATGAATCCGAAGTTTTCATGCTTAACACATGCTAAACACAATAAAACAAATAGCTGTAGAAAATGGTTATACTACCCAAATGGTAAACATGTTAAATCAAAAAATAGGCAAACAGTACAAAAATGAACACACCACACACACACAAATCCTCACCCAAGACAGAACAACACAAATCACAAACAATGACCACACACAAGACACAACAGAGCAACAATACACACACAAAACGAAATGGCACATACTCACCTACAATAACAAAATTGTTCACAGAATGGGGAACATATTAAAGAAACAGGAACTCCAAATAGGATACAGGACAGAGAACACAACACAGAAAAAGATCAGAACACATGAAACACCCATGGATAAATTTAATAGATCAGGAATGTATGAACTCACATGCAACATTTGCCAGTCAGTATACATAGGACAAACATGCAGAAACTTCGAAACAAGATATTCGGAACATCCCAGAGCTTTAAAAAGCAACAGTTCACACAGCATATTTGCAGACCACCTTATAGCCAACAATCACCACCCAACCACAATAGAAACAGACTTAAAAATACTAAAACCCACCCACAGCCTATACAGCAAACTGACCATAAGGAAAACTTCCATATACAGAAGGCAATAGCAGAAGGAAAACAGGTCTTAAACGAATACACTACACTCTGCAAGGGCACATAATTTGCCACATTAAAGGAACGTTACAAATAAAACAGCACAAACAGATAAAGTCTACACACACGCGCACGCTCGCACACACACACACACACACACACACACACACACACACACACACACGAAATATAGATACACTAAAATCTGGAAAGACGCCCCATGTACACATAAAAGGAATACCATATAAAAGACAACACACACAGCTAAGAAGCACACAGGAAACACACACACACAGACACGCTCATACACACACACACACACACACACACACAAAGATAAAATGCAAACAAAATTCAAATTTGGCGTCGAACTCCCTGGTGAACAAATGAACACTGACTGGGCTGGAACACATAAAAAACCACAATTACAATGTGTTCTGGAGTAGTGAAAAGTGTTTTACTACGTTATTTGTGGAAAATACTTCTTATAGTTACTTATGCGTCACAACATCTCAGCATGATACGGAGAATCGAAGGGCTTGCCACACAAAACCGTAAGTAAATACAAAACTAGGCGCGAAAACATACCGAAAAACTAAATTACATTCTAGAAGATAGGTTAACTCCCAACAAAAAACTTTCTCATCAACATCGTTTGGTTGCAGATGACAAGCTACCTGTAGTAATTAACACAAAAATGATCCAGAAAATTCATGCACACCAAATGTAAAGGTATTTACAAAAAGAGACACACTGTTGTTTGAACTATAAATGCACATAATTTTATAATCATTTAACAAAAATTTTCACATTGCAAAATAAATAAAAACGGAAACCCACTCATGATGGCACTGTGGCGCCGAAACATGTTTGGGTACTGAGAAAAAGGGTGTTTTGCATAACTGGCGGACCTCACAGCCAAAAATTTTAACTGCGAACACGGTCAACACAAGGAGCTGCAAATGAAAAAGACGGAAATAGATGTTCGCAGAACACTGGGTCATTTAAATTTAACTACACTTTTTTGTAACGATATGTGTAGGCTGCGGACAATGGAAAATTAAGATACTCTCGTAGAACGTTACGCGTTAAATTTAGAGAGCCCGTATTCGACGCAGAGTGTAAAATAATCTGCCACCTCCATTGCATTATTATTTTTGTTAGAGGCGTTTTCTGAAGCTGATGTATGTATTGCTCAGTTTCCACCAACTGAAAGTCACATATTAAACAACAATTGTATTTCCTCAATAATTTTGCTTTGAATAACTCTTGAAATAGTCTTTGCTAACACGAGTCTTTCCGATAACGTTCTGTAACCAGTATTAATATGCAGTGTAGGTCCTCCGATTTGTCTCACTTGGAGATACTGCGGCAGAAGCGTATGTTTTCATTGGTAACTTCTGCATATCTCAACCAGTCAGACAGCCAGCTCCTTGCTGAGCCATGCTTGTGGATATGATTTGAAACGCACTTATTTCTTGGAGTGGGGCGTAGCGCAGACGCAGATCTCCGGCAACAGCGGCAATCGTCAGTTCACGTGAGAACGTTTAAATTATTCCAAGTCGTTGCTAATAAACAAGGTGTTGCAGTCAATTCTGTGTGTCGTACTTGTATCGGAAGATCACTGTTTATTAACCTCGCGTGGTACACTTGGGAAGGTTTCCACTCAAGAGCTGTTCATTAGGTGCAAGGCGTACTAAAGTTCGGAGTCATGGTGTTTCTCGTATGCCCGGAACCGATTGTGTTATCGTGTCCTGTTTTCAGTCTTAAGTATTACACATTTAATTTCGTCGCTATCTCCTACAGTTTATATCGCTCTATGTTTTGATCGTAGTCTTTTATCCAGATTCGAATCGGTATGACAACTGAAATTCTCTACGTATGTCCACTCATATCTTGAAGGCCAAGTGATTCATATCCTTCTCGTACTAAATTTGAAAACAATGCAAATCATTTATTTGCAGTTTCTGTCACTCATTTATACCACAGTGAGTATTAATTGAATTTTCATATCTATTTCTGGTGTAGCTTTTACCTCATACGAAGTGATGCACACATGCTGCAAGGAAGTCCGTTCTTATCTGTTGAGGATTGTAACAGAAACTTTGGACTTGCGGATCATGGTTTAGTGTCCATATTGACAGAGATCTGATGACTGCAGATGCCGAAACCTGGTAATAAATAAAAATATTTTATTGAGGGATCTAGATGCTGAAATTATTTGGCGAAGTATTATCATAAGTAGCCATCTCAATATTGAAGTTCTGTGATTACAACTAAGGGCGACGGTCTCAATACCCCGTAATCAGCTATAAGTTGACCACTTTTACATTCTGTAATTTCGATAAAATCGTATCTTAAACGTTCTATTGAAGATTGTGATGGCGGTACCAAATATTTTCCACCAAGATTCCTTCATTCTAATTCGTTCCACAGCTGCTTTTCAGTTCTTGAAAGAAATCATTGCCAGCGATGAGAGTGTTTGAAACTTATTTTCCTTGTCTATTAACTGATACGATACCTCACAGTTGTTGCACTCAGGGCAAAGAATGATTTGATGCATCTTTGCAGCTTTCTGTGACAGTATATTGTGTCCAACCCCCTCCACTTGTGCATAACTACAAAGTACATTCATTTCCACCCGTAAATCCTTCGTCTATCTGCAGTTTATTCCTGGTCCCCCTTCCCCTCCACACATAGTCACTTTCGTCCATCATCAAACCGAGGATTCCTTAATGCCTCAGTGTACAACATATCAACAGACATTTTCTTCTAGCGAAGTTGTGCATTTTAATTTTTTTTCCCAGTCTGATTCACCACCATTTCACTAGTTAACCAGGCTATCTATCTGTTTTCAACCTTCTTCTGTAGCCCCTCATTATGAAAACCCGTTTATTATTCTGTATGGTCTACTTACTGTTCGATTTCACACTTACATAGAAACGTACACTCCAAAAAATACCTTCAGAAAACTATTCGTTACACATTTATACAGGGTGTACATATACTCCAGGAACACTTTCGATAATTTATTGCACAATAACTAAACATTGCACAGATGTCATACAAATTGCATTTTGAAGAGAATAACTGAACTTTTTTTTTTTTTACAAACATTCGGTACGCGAACAATGAGTGACCCGCCAGATGTCATTACGGTACATGAATTTTTCTCTCCGAGAGCTCTGCTACATCACGTGGCAGAGACGATACGTACACCAGATCTGGTGATCGGGGAGGCCATTTCATGAAACAATTGTACCCTTCTGTAGCTCCACACCTGAACTCGCCATGTTTGCGACTAACGCTGACAATCGGAAGATTACCGAACTACGCTGTAGCGGTATACATGAAAAAAAAAAAAAAAAATGAAAAACTTTCAAGGTTTCGCTTCCAAATGACATATGTATGACATCTGTACAATGTTTGGTTCTTTTGCAATAAATAATTGAACGTGTTCACGGACTTTATTAAACCTTGTATTTACTGTTTTCAAATTAGTTTCTTTGAGGAACTTTCTGCTTGCCGTTGTCAATGTGCATATTACATCCTATTCACTTTTGCCAGTGTCAGTTTTTGGCTGCTGAAATTGTAAGTCTCACATACTTCTAAAGTCTCATTTATTAATCGAACTCACTAATCAATACCAGATTTGAGTTGATTACATTTTCATTTTACTTTTGTTGATATTCAATTTTAAATCCCTTTCCAAAGCACCAATCTGTTCTATTGGTGTTTCTAAACATTTGCTGATTCTGAGAAAATTCCGATATCGAGTATAGTATAATGTGTAGTATATCGAGAGGTTGTAACAATGGAAAACAGTACTGAAATGCAGGAGGATCTGCAACGAATTGACGCATGGTACAGGGAATGGCAATTGAATCTCAATGTAGACGAGTGTAATTTGCTGCGAATACATAGGAAGAAAGATCCTTATCATTTAGCTACAATATAGGAGGTCAGCAACTGGAAGCACTTAATTCCATAAATTATCTGGTTGTAGGCATTAGGAGTGATTTAAAATGGAATGATCATATAAATTTGATCGTCGGTAAAGCAGATGCCAGACTGAGATTCATTGGAAGAATCCTAAGGATATGCAATGCGAAAACAAAGGAAGTAGGTTACAGTACACTTGTTCGCCCACTGCTGGAATATTGATCAGCAGTGTGGGATCCGTACCAGATAGGGTTGATAGAAGAGATAGAGAAGATCCAACGGAGAGCAGCGTGCTTCGTTACAGGATCATTTCGTAATCGTGAAAGCGTTATGGAGATGATAGGTAAACTCCAGTGGAAGACTTTGCAGGAGAGACGCTCAGTAGCTCGGTACGGGCTACATACCTTCACTGAGGAGTCAAGCAGTATATTGCTCCCTCCTACGTACATCTCAAAGAGACCATGAGGATAAAATCAGAGAGATTAGAGCCCACACAAAGGCATACCGCGAATCTTTCTTTCCACGAACAATACGAGACTGGAATATAAGGAAGAACCGATAGAGGTACTCAGAGTACCCTCCACTACACACCGTCATGTGGCTTACGGAGTATGGATGTAGATCGAACGAGGTGTCGCAGTGGCTAGCAAATTGGATTCGCATTCTGGAGGACGATGTTTCAAATCGCCCCTTCAGCAACCCCGATTTAGCTAAATCGCTTTAACCAAATGTCGGATTGATTCCTTCGAAAGCCCAGGGCCTGTTTCCTTACCTGATCCGAAGTGGTCTTCCGTCTTCAGTGACCTCGTAGGAGACAGTGTGTTAAACACTAACCTTCATTCCTTGAGAAATACGGTGTAATCAACACACTCAAGGTCATTATTTTTTCACACTGAACCTCCCTTTAGAAAATTCTTGGAACCGTTCCTTTTTGTTTGCTCAATATACACACTGAAGAGCATCGAGGATAGTCTACAACCTTTGCAGTGGTGCAGAATTAACACGGGACCTGCCTACATGTTAACTAATCCTTACTAATGTGTCGATTATGACATGCTGTCAAATGAAAATTTGAATTCTGTTGTTGGCTCAAAAAGAGCAAGGGGAAGAAATTAATCAATCACCAATGAAATAGAGTGTATGCTTCATACAAAATACAGCGGTTTGCATAAAAAAACTTCTCTCAAGATATGGTCCGAGATACTTATGTTAAAATGAATGCACATCCGGAATGGAAAGGGGATCGTTATTTACGTTCTGAGGTAATACTTTGTATTTTGCGGGTATGACGCTCACATTGCTCCGCTCTCCATACTCGGATGGGGACGGGCACATCTGCTTAGCACTCTGTTCATCTCGGAACGTCGTTATCAGCTTTGCGACGGTGTGTCACGGAAAGCCATTTAGTCCCGTAACGAGGAGTTTGCATGATGCTCGCCTTTCCCATTACAATCTAGCAAGGAGAACCAGTCTCGGATTACAGTGCGTCGAACCGCGCTAATGGTGCAAAGCTCGACTAATCAACGCCACACGCACACACGCACACACGCAAGTAGTAAACCAGACAGCGCCTATCCAGTCTTCACTAGATGAGATATGCGGGGCATTTCAAAGAGATAGATCAGTTTTCACGATGCTGTAACTACATCAGTAGCAATATAAATTCGCGGAAAATTTTAACTTAGGCATTGAAACTAAATGTTTACCCTGCTGCTAGTTGTAAGTTCTTAGTTCATAGGATTGTAAGTAGACGTCTTCCTGGAGAAGCTGGCTCATTCGTTCTTTCATGTGGCATCTACTGCAATTGCAAGAACATGGCGAAAAATACGTATTTCAAAAGACCAGAATAACATCGCAATAGCACCTGAAAGTAACAGCAATTACTAACAATGTTTTGGTCCAATGATGCGTCTGCAATAATAGGCGTATGGATATCGTACTGCACTACTGATCTCCCAGGTTGGCTGAAATCATTACGCAATGGTTTTCTTTGTGGATTCTCGTAAAAGGCGCAGTCTATACGCCTACCCCTCTATCAGTTTTTAGTGAAATGGGACACACGGTAAGAACAATATCGAATACAATAGCTCCAGACATGCCAACAAAAGACGAGTTAGGCTTTGCTTTGAATGTTCGTCTTGCTGCGGGTGGGTTGAATGTTATACATTTGTGACAGTAAAAGAAAACTGTGTTCCGAAAAGTAATTTTAAGCATAACACTAAGGTTGTATGTGTAAGCGTATGATATGCAGGATATCTGTAAATTCCTGTTAAAAATTTCTAGGACTTATGGAAGGTAGTGAGTACATAATATATTGGTAAGGAACCTATACCCAGAAACGTACCTTTTCCGTCCTACAGCCGTTTCAAAACATGTTAATTAGGTAGCTATGCAACAGAGTAGTGAAGGTAGGGGTGGTAATGTCGAATTGACTGATATCATTTAACGTCTGTCCTACCTCTCTGACCTGGTTAGAGACCACTTTACGTGTCTGTCAGTGTTACAGGAACATGGTTGCGTACAAGTTTGCAGAATACACTGACATGATACTTCTGAATTGGAAAGCTCACGGTAATGGAACAGTTGCTGGTGGCTTTTGTCCACATCGTTCTCCTCTACGTCCGACTCCATCGCATACCCTTTTTGCTATAACTATGCACTGGCTTCGAGAAAGAGTACTTTCACCGCCAGAGGAGCGATCAAGTTGAAGGGACCCCTTCAACGAGTCCACGAGCAGTTACTTTTGCTGTTAATAAGTGGAATTGTAAAAATGTGAGGTAATGGGTTACTTGTAAAGGTGATCGCCTCACCAAAGGCTTTCTAATGGTTGTAGCACAGAAATGGTCCGTTTACGGTCATGGGTTCCAATCGAATATATTATCTACTCACTCCCTTCTGTAAGCCCGAGAAGTCAGTAGCGGGAATATTTATTCTGAATACCATTTCGTAGTCCTGTACGTAGATTAAAATGTATCCCAAAGCTTCAGTCATGTGGAAGATAGTCTTGGAAAACTGTAGAACATTTTCTTCTACTTAAATTTGTATCCAGAGTCCTAATGTACCAAGATGAAAACTCACGCAGTGCTGCGAAACCGAAAGAGCGTCCTTCGTTTTCTTTCGCAATCGATCAACTATTTACTAACGAGAATCATGTTTTTCAATTTTCAGTGCCTGGTGACAGTCGGATCTACATCTAAAACTGCGTCCTTATCCCGCAAGTCAGCTTAAGGTGTATGATTAAGGGTACATCCAGCACCTCTCTCACTCTACAAATTCCTCGTTGCGGAGGCCAATTGTGTGTGGGAACAGTGGTTGTTAGTAAGTCTTCATCTCAGTAATCTCCCCAATATTACCTCCATAGTCACTTCACGGAATAAACGTAGGTGGGAGCAATATATGGGCTGAGTCTTCTAATAACGTATGCTATCGGTATTTTAACAATAAACCACTCCGTGTTGCTTATCGCATCTGGGGTACCATCTGTCTCTGGAGTTGAGTGTGCATCTCCTGACGTTTTTGCTCTTAGTAAATGGACGTTTGACGAAACACGCTGGTCTTATTTGGATTTGGTAAGTGTTCCAAATGGTCGTGTAATATTAATGTGTTGCTCGAAAGAGGATACTGTAAGCTACCTGCCTCTTGGGTGACTACACTTCCTGAGGTTTCTTCCAATGAATTTCATTGTGCCATCTGCCTTTCCTACTATTACTTTCTGTGGTGTCACCGCCAGACACCACACTTTAGATGGTAGCTTTAAATCGGCCGCGGTCCATTAGTACATGTCGGACCCGCGTGTCGCCACTGTCAGTGATCGCAGACCGAGCGCCACCAACAAGGCTGGTCTCGAGAGACGGAATAGCACTCGCCACAGTTGTACGGACGACGTAGCTAGCGATGCACACTGACGAAGCCTCGCTCATTTGCAGAGCAGATAGTTAGAATAGCCTTCAGCTAAGTCCATGGCTACGACCTAGCAAGGCGCCATTAGCCTTACATAGCAATTGATACTTATCGTATAAAGCATGTCTCATCAAGAACGATGTATACAACAAGGATGGATTAAAGTTAAGTATTCCAAAAGCTACGTACTTTTCTTTATAGCATTCATTACGTATCCTGTTTCAGACCTCACGCCATCCTTCGTGTGTTTATAGCGTGCATTGTGGTCCCCTCAAATCACACTGTGTCGGCACTTCTGTCGACACATCACTTTCATCCTGTCGTTCCAATTTTAAGCACTTCGTACGTATTCTGCAAAATGTTTAATGTTGGTAACTGCTCCCCACGATTATTCTTCAACCCTTTAATCGTTGAATAACGATTATTTCCATCCGGTACTGGTCAATATGTTATAATTGTGTATACTGCTAATCAAATGCTAATACCTGTGCCAACCTAGGCTGGACTTCACCCATTTCCCTGCAGTTTTCTGCTGACTGACTTATCAGCACCATTTACGAACAGCCTCGGGAATCTTTCGTCATATCGCGAACAGATATAATACAATAAAACTCCCAAGGGGTTTTATTTAAGCAAGACCTGGCGTACTGTGTTTGATAAGTACTCTTCAACCGTCTCACAATGCTGGTCTCCTAGTCTATGCACCAGAATTTCGCACACTACACGAATTTCGTTCACTAGACGAATGTACGATACCGTATTGATGGATTTTATGAGTAAACGAACACAGCATCACCCAGGGAGCCTGTATTTACTATCTCCTCAGTCTCGTAGATAAACAGCGTGAGCTAAATTTCACATGCTTGTTGTTTTCAGAATCCATATTGATCCCTATACAGGCGATTCAGAAAAGTCATTATACGCGACCACAAAACGTATTCCAAAATTCTTCAAGTAACTGATATCTGCCTATAGTTATCTGAGTCCGTTCGACTTCCATTCCTGAAAACGGGTATGGACTAGAAACTGTCTCTGCCATAAACTATAGCAAAGACTATGTTCATCTGGCAAGAAAAAATTCAGCATTATTTTCTTAATACAGTCAGCCCTTTGTATACCACACTCCCAAAAATATGGGACACTTTAACAGATCCGAAAATTACTCTGAACATACACAAGTTTGGAATATCCGACGAGGATTCCCAAGTGGTGCCCTCCACTAATGTTGTGGCCCCGCTCATTTTCGCTTTTGCTCGCCGAATACTTCTTTCCCTCAAGGGGACGAAGAACGGTATGCCTCTGCATTGAAACAGCCTGATGCCCCTCGAGCCATATCTATACAATTATATGTGTGGAGTCTGTTCATTCGGAAATGTGCGAAAGAACAGACCAAATGATCGATTCAGCAGCCTACTGTTGTTTTTGTGGTCTTCGATACGAAGACTGGTGTGATGCAGATCACCATGCTACTCTGTCCTGTGCAAGTCTCTTCATCTGCAATAACTACTGCAATCTACATCCTTCCGAATCTGCTTAGTGTATTCATCTGTAAGATTTTTGGCCCCCCCCAGCCCTCCCCCCCCCTCCCCCCCAATTGCTTCTCTCTTCTCTCAAGTATAAAACTGGTGATCCTTCGATGCCTCAGAATGTGTCTTACCAACCGACCTCTTCTTCTAGTCAAGTTGTATCACAATTTTTTTGTCTTCTTAATCCCATTCAGTACCATCTCATTAAGTACATTATCTACCCATCTACTCTTCAGCACTCTTCTCTAGCACCACTTTTCAAAAGCTTCTACTCTATGCTTGTCTTAGATGTCACTTCCATATGTGGCTACACTCTTACAAACACTTTCATAAAAAGCTTCCTGACAGTTAAATCTACACTTGTAACAAAGTTATCTTCTTCCGGTACGCTTTTCGTGCCACTGCCGGTCTACATTTTGTATCCTCTCTATTTCGGACGTCATCAATTATTTTGCTGCCCAAATGCCAAAACTTTAGCATCACCTCATCTGATTCGAACACATCCAATTATCCTCGTTATACTTTTGTTGATGTTCATCTTATATCCTCCTTTCAAGACACTGTCTATTTCGTTCAATTGCTCTCCCAAGTCCTTTGCTGCCTCCAACAGAATTATAATATCTTTGGCAATCATCAAAGCTTTCATTTCTTCTCGTTGAACTTTCTAAGTTTTTATGTTTCCTCTATTACTTGCTCAATGTACAGGTTGAACAACATAGGGTATGAGCTGCAACCCCGTCTGACTCCCATCTCAACTACTGCTTCTCTTTCAAGCCCCTCGTTTGTTACTGCCATCAGGTTTTGTACAAGTTGTAAATAGCCTTTCGCTCCCTGAATTTTACCCCTGTCATCCACAGAATTTCGAAGACAGTATTTCAGTAAACATTGACAAAAGCAATCCCTAAGTCCACAAATCCCATATACATAGATTTGTTTTGCCTCACGTGTGCCTACATTTCTCCAGAATCGAAACTAGTCTTCACCGACGTTAGCTTCTACCAGTTTTTCCATTCTTCTGTAAAGAATTCGTGTTAGTATGTTACACCCATAACGTATTACGTTGATAGTGCGTTGATATTCACACATACACGGCATATGCTTTCTTTGGAATTGCAACTGTTGTATTCTTCTTGAAGTCTGGGTGTATTTCGCCTGTCTCAAACATCCTGCTCACCAGCCAGGTCTCCCAAGGCTATTTGCAGACTGTTGTCTAATCCCGGGGCATTATTTCGACTTTGTCTTTGATTTCTCTGTCAAATTCTTCTCGCAGTATCATATCTCCCCTCTCACCTTCATCTACGTACTCTTCCATTTCTGTAACAGTGCCCTCAAGTGCATTTCCCTTGTATATACCCTCTATATACTCCTTCAACCCTTCAGCTTTCCTTTCTTTGTTTAAGACTGGTTTTTCATCCGAGTTCTTGATATTCATACAGCGGCTTTTGTTTTCTCCAAGGCCCTCTTAAATTTTCGTGTAGGTAGTATCTATCTTTCCGCTAGTGATATATGCTTTTGTGTCCTTACATTTGTCCTCTAGTCATTCCTGTTTAACCATTTTTCACTTCCTGTAAATCTCATATTTTAGACGTTTTACTAACCTCAACCTGCTTCATTTGCTGCATTTTTATATTTCCTCCTTTCATTATGCCTTGTTTTTACCAATTGTTCCTCTACTGCCGTCACTATTTCGTCTCTTGAAGGCACCCATTCGTCTTCTACTGTAACCCGTTCTAGTCAGTCACTGCCCAATGCTTCCTCTGAAACTCTAAACAACCTCTGGTTCTTTCAACTTATCCATGTCCCATCTCTTTAATTTCCTAGCGTTTTGCATTTCCTATGGTGTCAATCTACAGGTTAGAAACAATAAATTGTTGTCAGAGTCCACCTATGCCCCTGGAAATGATTTACAGGTAAAAATCTGGTTCCGAGATCTTTCTTATAATTATATAATCAATCTGAAAACTTCCGGTATATCCAGCTCTCTTCACTGTACAACTATCTTTCACGATTCTTAAATCACGTGTTAGCGATGATTAAATTATGCTCGGTAACAAATTCTACGAAACGCCTTACTCTTTCATTACTTCCCCCCCCTAGTCCGTGTTCATCTACAATTTTTCCTTCTCTTCGTTTTGCTACCATCAAATACCAGTCCTCAATCGCAATTAAATTTTCGTCTCCCCTAACTATCTGATTTATTTCGTTTATCTCATAGTACGTTTCTTCAAACTCTTCATCTGAAGAGTAAGTTGGCATATAAAATAGTACTACTGTTGTGGGTGGGGGCTTCGTGTGTATCTTCGCTACAAAATGCGTTTATTATGCCGTTCATAGCAGCTTACACGCGTTCCTATATTCTCATTCATTATTAAATTTACTCCTGAATTACCCCCGTTTGATATTTTATTTTTAACTCTGTATTCACTTGACCAGAAATCCTGTTCCTCTTGCCACCAAACGTCACTAATTCCCACTACATCTAACTTCAACCTATCCATTTTCCTTTTTAAATTTTTGACAGATCTGCCCGATTGTTGAATCTAAGATTTCACGCTCCTATCCGTTGAAAGCCAATTTTGTCTCTCCTGATAACGACGTCCTCCTGGGTAGTTCCCGCCAGGATATCCGAATGGGGGACTATTTTATCTCCATGCTATTTTACCCAAGAGGATTCCAATCATAGTTTAACCATACAGTAAAGCTACATGTACTCGGGAAAAATTACGGCTGTAGTTTCCCCTAGCTTTCAGCCTTACGCAGTACCAGCACAGCAAGGCCGTTTTGGTTAGTGTTTCAAGGCCAGATCAGTCAAACATCCGACTGTTGCCCCTGCAACTACTGCAAAGGCTGCTGCCCCTCTTCAGGAACCACACGTTTGTCTGACCTCTCAACACATGTCCCTTCATTGTGGTTGCACCTACGGTACGGCTATCCGCATCACTGTGGCACGCAAGCCTCCCAACCAAAGGCAAGTTTCATCGTTCATGGGTCGGCGGAGGGGGAGGGGGGGTGGGGGACAGCCTACTGTATTTCCCACAGCAGTTAATTCTTACCGATTTCCTTCTACTTCTACATACAGCCTGCTTATACATAACTAAAAGGGAACTGTTATGAATTAGCGGCTTTGAGAGAGGAATTATTTCAACACCTGATTTGAATATTTGTGACTGGATCGTGACTCGATACAGTGTCTCCACTTCTCGTGAATGGTCACCCTGAGTGTCTCAGCAATGTCCTTTTGATATACGCGGAAGGACAGTCACCACACACATAATGCTACAGATACGCCTCGTAGATCAGATTGTTATTTCAGTGCGGATGCATATCATAGTTCGTCCCCTTGTTGCAATGCAGTGAGGCCACCAGAAAAGGGGAAAATGAACGGGCTCACGGCGTCAGTGGTTAGCAGACGGGAAGCATGTTCAGATAGCCTAGTTTCGAATCTCGGTCCAATAACAAAATTTGAGGTACAGCTCTTGAATTGTTTCAACGTCCAAAACGGCTGAGCCACACCAAGTTCCCTTAAGAACAGGAACTGATACACTGATGTCAAAGAAAAGCTCTTGTTCTTAAATTTTTTTGTGTGAGACTGAACATTTTTTTGTTTTTTTGTTTTTTTTTTTTTTTTTTTTTTTTGCTTCCAAGCTCGCATCTCGTGCTCGTGCGGTAGCGTTCTCGCTTCCCACGCCCGGGTTCCCAGCTTCGATTCCCGGCGGGGTCAGGGATTTTCTCTGCCTCGTGATGGCTGGGTGTTGTGTGATGTCCTTAGGTTAGTTAGGTTTAAGTAGTTCTAAGTTCTAGGGGACTGATGACCATAGATGTTAAGTCCCATAGTGCTCAGAGCCATTTCAACCATTTTTTTTTTTTTTTTGCTTCCAACACCGGTACTGAATTGACATCTTTGAAAAAATGATGAACAAATCATCTAGAAACCTCCTGACGGTTTGGGTGTAGCTGTTGCGAGTAATCAAAAGTACGGGGACGCTATGTCTTGCGAAATTCGTCAGTAGACGTCACGATGAGGCGGACCCGCCAATATAAGAGACGCGGCAAATATTCTTTTGTCTGTAGAGAAGCAGTAAGCAGAATGGGTTGCTCCAGACAGATCAGTGATTTCGAAAGTTGACGAGTCACTGAATGTCACCCGAGAGAGAAATCCGTCATTGATGTTTGAGCCCTCCGAAAGCTGCCCAAGTCGACTGTTGTGATTGTTAAGTGGGAACAACAACCGAAATGCGAAAAACAAGTACTGACCGACTGGGACCTTCGCGCATCAAGGACGTGAATGTAAAAAAGCCGCATGAAGTCAAGGGAGGGAATCACTCGTCAGTTCCAAAGTGTTACCTGACGTTGAGTAAGCGCAGTGATCGTCTGTTGGGAGTCAACAGTTCAGTGACACAGCAGCTCTTTATAAGCCACAAATTTCTGTAGACATTGCTAAGCGACTCTTGAGATGGCGTAAAGACCAACGTCAGTGGACAATGGATGACTGGAACGGGTGATTTGGAATGATGGATCACACTGTGACATGTGGGAAAGGTTTCGATGGGTTTGGGTATGGCGAATGCCTGTAGGAAATTCATGGCACGGGTTTCTGTGGTTAGAGTGCGACCTTCTTATTGCCCTTTAGCAAACACTAAATGCGGAAGTGTATGAACACATTTTCAGCACTGTGTACTGTGTACAGTGAAGGAAGAATTCGGAGACGACGACTGTTCACATCAGCATGATCTACATGTTGTCATAAAGCAGCGTCTATGAGGAAATGATTTGTGGACAATGACATGCCTGAAATGGTGTGGCCTGCCCAGACTCCCAATCACTACTCAATGGAATGGGATGAGCTAGAACGGCGGTATCGTTTCAGATCTCAGTGTCCAACATCACTACTGTGGTTTCGGCCCTTGTCGAAGAATGGGCTGCCAGTTCACCATAGACTTTCATACACATCGCTGAAAGTTTCTTCATCAGTTTTCAAGCCGTAACAAAGGTGAATGGTGGACGCAATCGATATCAATGTTCACTGTAAGGTGTCGGGATACGTCTCAGATAATATACGTAGCATAACATGCTTCGTGGCTTAACATAAATCAAAAATTACTTCTATAACCTCACCGAATATAATAAACAAGAGGAAATTACGAAACAGTATTAACTTGGTAAGCATCGTCACACGAGGGTAACATCGGCGCTGGCAGAAGCATGGCAGGAGGTAGTGCGCTTTAGTGTTGTGGCCACGAGGCTTTCCTAACCAGTACAATACCGCCTGGCATTCTGACTGTCCAGAGCTTGTCAAACTCTCGTCCTGTCATGATACAGGCTACCTTTTCAGTTCCTATCCTGAGATGCACTTCACTGGCTCACATATAGGTGACTACAGATCTATCGGGCCTACATGTTCCTGTCGTAGCGTATCAAAGGTATTCGCGCCAAAGAAAACGCATTTTATGATGAAACAGTGTTAAACTGCGAAAGTCGTTGGCCAATCTTGATTTTCGCTAACTGAGCTGTTACTGTGTGTATGGTAGTAGTGGTAATAGTTTTATTTCTACGTGCTTGG
This sequence comes from Schistocerca serialis cubense, assembly GCF_023864345.2. Taxonomy (NCBI): domain Eukaryota; kingdom Metazoa; phylum Arthropoda; class Insecta; order Orthoptera; family Acrididae; genus Schistocerca; species Schistocerca serialis. The sequence goes on along the minus strand of NC_064643.1, from coordinate 734,062,069 downwards.
CTTTCATAAGGCTATTGAGCTAATCGTGGTATTGCCGGCAGGTGTGGCCGTGCGGTTCTATTCCCTCAGTCTGAAACCGCGTGACCGCTACGGTCGCAGGTTCGAATCCTGCCTCGGGTGTGGATGTGTGTGATGTCCTTAGGTTAGTTAGGTTTAAGTAGTTCTAAGTTCTAGGTATTACAGATTAAGAACGAGGAACGTAAAGGTGACAATTATTGAACTATATGAAACAAAAGTAAATTAGTTACAAAATACGTCGTGCCCACGCCTTATTCAGTATGTATACATCAGTAAAGATATTCGGATTTAGGTTGTAACTTGTTCGATATTCCCGCCAACTTTGGCGATTATACGGCGCAGACGAATAGCGAAATTCTGCGTGACCTGCAGGACGTTTCGGAACACCAATTCTGTCGACGACCTTCTTAATGGCTGTTTTCGTCTCAGGAATGGTTTTGGGGCTATTTCTGTACACCTTGTCTATAGTACATCTCCGAAAAAAGCAGTCACATGTGTTCAGATCCGGAAATTATGACAACCAATCAGGTCCCATGCCAGTGGAACCTTGGTACCCCAGTGTGCTCTTCCACGACATGTGATTGAACTCTCCTGCCTCGAAGAGGTCGAGTTCCGTCATGCATGAACCACATCTTCTCAAAATCAGGGTCATTTTGGGTAATTGGGATGAAATCATCTTCCAAAACCTTCACGTACCTTTCGGTAGTGACCGTGCCATAAAGGAATATCGCTCCGACTACTATGTAATTATTCCGTGACTGGACATTGAACACAACACAGTCACCCGTTCAGGGTGGCAAAGACTTCTCGAATGCGAAATGCGGATTCTAAGTCCCCCACATGCTCCAATTTTGCTTACTGCTTGGAATTTATTCGCTCTTCAACTCCCTCTAATTTTAGTATTTTATTCTAAATTATTTATATCTGTTACATCTAGTTCCTTCATGTGGCATCTCTTCCGTTTATTTCTATTTTATGAATCATGCTATTACTGACTTCTTTTAGGAAACACATCAACATTTGTATCGTTATACTGCTCTCCTTCATTCAGGGTCCAAAACCGGTTATCCTTCGAAATGTTATTAATTCCAATATTTTCTTCATATTTTGGTACATCTCTTCATGAAGGCCTGTTTGGCCGAAAGCTTTGTTTGACAGACTTTTCGTTGTGCCCGTCTACGATTCACCATCTCTTTTCTATGGTGCGTAGCTACTATCCAGTTCATAATAATGCCATTAATCCATCCTGGATTTCCCGTTGTTTGATTATGTTTTACTTTCCTGTTAGTCTCTTTTTAATCTTTGTTTCGTCCAGCTTACAAATCAGTGCATACAAAATCCTTACAGACATTTTTAACTAAACCATATCCTCAGTCGATTACATTAATTCTTACATCAATTTAAAAATTTTCTAGTCCTAGCTGCAGAATTCTTTATCCGAAATATTGTAATTTAGTCATTATAATTTCGTTCTTCCTCTTTTTATGTATATTGGTTGATTTAATTTTTTTGTATTTTCAGATTTTTCCATAGATGCTCTGAAGCCCGTCCCATTTACTGTTCCTTACAGAAGATTTTTTTTTGCAATTGGTTCTGCCTGATTTACTGAAGGTTTCATAAAATCAATGGCTGTTCAGCTTTCCCTGCAATACAGGAGAAAAAGGTAAATTGTATGTGACTGTAGGGAAGAAAATTTGCAACATTAGTGTAAAGTGATCTAAGGCAACTACTTCGTTCTTATGTCAAAGTGTTCCGATAGAGATTCGAATTCATTTTCACTACAGTAAGTGTCCAAATAATTAGCCGAAAATCAGTGTTTCTCAGAAATTTAGTTTCCAGTGTGTGCGTCTCTGAGCGTGTCTTCTTGGTTGAACAATTAACAAATGGAGCTACAAGTAACAGTTAACTTCATTTTTTCTACATTTGTTAATTCCTGGCTTAGGGAGGGCTCTTGTTGCAGAGACTCGGAGCAGACCTAATGCAAGAAATGCGCGTACTGAAATACGACGTGAAAAAGGGTAACAGTTTCAAATCTAATGACAATCATGCAGAGCAGTTAGTATTGAATATAACATGCTACATTATCTAAATTACATTGTTCCTATTTAATTTTTTAAAGGAACTATTCAGTGGTGAATACCCTGTCACAGTATTATTACAAGAGACTATGATTTTAGTGCGTTCCAACTATTCAGCGAACTATTTTGTTCCATCATGGACATAGCTGATGTATAAAAGCATTTTATGGCTTTAATAAATTAATTTACGTCCAGATCTTCTTAATCGCTTTTACTTTCCTTATAGTCAAAAATTAATTTTGATTTTACTAATGGCAAAGTAAAAACGAATATAAAGTCAGTCAGTGACAACATTCAAGTGGACTTAGTGAGCATTTACGATGTATTCATTTTCACAGATGCATAACGTAAATGATAGCTAATTGGGTTTGCTTATTGGTCTAAAACTCAGAGAGTTCTCTATTAACTTTATTGCTAATCTCATTTCGGGAATTTCGCTCTTGTAAATACGTTAGGATATAGCGTAATCACGTGCACCTGTTATGCAAATGTCCCAAAGTAAACATGCTCTTGTAATGGCAGAGGTTCTAGGTAATGCGGTGTGTGTACTCGCCGCTATGCTGGCTACGGCATCCATGAAGCTGATTAGGTTGCTAATATTGCTTCGTTCACTGGCTAGTGAGTATGTGACCTGCATTCTTTCGGCCACGTATTTGTCGACATTATGTCTGCACAGGCTGTTACTTGATTAGAGCGCATAGGTAATTATGAATACTACGAAAGATAACTGAAATTTTGCTGTTTACATAACCCGAAAGGTTTTAATTTAAGAGACGTGGAGGAAATACCCACACGCAGTCACGTCTTCTATCTCCTAAACCCAGCCACCCTATACGAAACATACAAAACACACACACACACACACACACACACACACACACACACACACACACAGAAAGAGAGAGAGAGAGAGACAGAGAGAGAGAGAGAGAAAGAGAGAAATATATAGATAATATTCCTTTCGAATTTCTGAAATCAATTAGAGAGGTGGCCACTAAACGACTACTTAAGTTATTGCGTAAAATATATGAGTCGGCATACATACTTTTAAACTTTCGAAAACCCATGACTCTCACAAGCCCTAAGACAGCAAGGGCAGGTAAACAAAAGAACTCGTGACAAAGAGTATAACGACCCATGTATGCTTGTTGCTGACGAGGGTGATGTATGAAGAATGGTGGACAAATTTTAGGATCAGTTAGATGACAACCATTAGGGCCCTTGGAAAATTAGGGCACCAGAAATGCAGCACTGACGCTGCGCATGATAGTAGAATCTAGACTGAAGAAATGTCAAGACCTGCTCATAGGATTTGTCGACCTGGAAAAAGCGTTCACCAATGTAAAGTGCGGCAAGATCCTGAAAAAATGAGTACCGTACAAGTAGTAGTGAAATGTACAATCCAGCGTACTCTTTAGCCCTGAGTTCGGGTCTAAAGGTATCGTCTTCAAGGCCCTACGACAGCATTTATGCCACTAACTGCCCAACTAAAAATAACATCTTACTAAGTTAACAACTGATATAAAAAAAGAGAAAAAAGTAGAAACTGAGTATCTGCATTCCAAAAACAGTTCGAAATAGTGACAGAATTAACAAATCAAAAGTCAGTGAGTCAGTTAAGCGTATTGTTTACATATATGCTGATCACATTTGTATGTAGGCGAAGAGTCCTCTTACTTGACATGCCTTCAAAGAACTGATTTCAGCGAGATAATGCGATGTGCTCTGATATTATTCGCAGCTAAATTATCCGCAAGAAAACTAGCAAAGGGGACAGAGTCAGTAATTTACAATCACTTTTTGAGGTAATCACATGTATGTTGAAATATCTTTCACTCCTGATGTGTTCTCAGCAAACATGATTCAAATGGGTCAAATGGCTCTGAGCACTATGGGACTTAACATCTGAGGTCATCAGTCCCCTAGAACTTAGAACTACTTAAACCTAACGACATCACACACATCCATGCCTGAGGCAGGACTCGAACCCGCGACCGCAGCCGTTGCGCGGCTCCACACTGAAGCACTCAGAACCGCTCGGCCACACCGGCCGGCTCAGCAAACATGGCAGCTTATGTACATGAAATTATAAACCACAACTACATCGTTAAGATCATTTATTAGAAGGTTCTTCAAACGAGTCTGAAGTTATAGGTGTCGTTTTAAACGATGGTAACGGTGTAGTATAGAAAATGACAGCCTCCTTTTTTCTTAGAATAAAGCCCATCTAATCATAGCAGCCTTGGTGTTACGGGCTGCAGTAGCCCATACCGAGTAAGCCCCTTTCTCTGACTCTTTAAAGAATCGAATTCCCTGCTTAAAAACGGTTTCTATGTCTGATTATTTAAAAAAAATTGTAAACGTGTTACGCATTTCACGTCAAGCATGTAAGCGAGAGAAAGTTTGGAAAAATTTTCAAGTAATGCTAGAAATTTGTTGGAAGTTGCAGACAGTGGATCATTATACTTTGGGTAACTTTCGCTCCGTTTTGAGCAACTGAACTCTGTCGCACAGTGCTATATCTTAGCAGTTACAGTCAGAGATATGTGTTGATAGTGTCTGTAAAACCTGTTCAGAGTAGAGAGCTAGCAGAATATTAGTAATAAAGTAAACCATCATGCCTGATGCCGAAGTTTCACTGTCAAAGGGGAAAAGTGTAGTAAAGGTTAGTAATTATGCATGAAGTTAAACGGAAATAGCTATATGCCACCATTCTCAAATGCTGGGTGAATGTAGCCTGCATAACTTGCGGAACGAGAATTACGTTACCTCAAAAAATATACACAGTTTCTAATATTATAACTTAATATGGGGCACTTCTAACATATAATGATACCTCTCAACGAACTGATTATAACAGTATTTAAAATTTTTAATATCAGCCAGTAATTACATTAACTACTAAAAACCAAATTTTAGTTGACCCTGGAAGCTTTTAGACAGCCGACCTGCAAGTGGTACTGTGCACTATGGGCCGTGAACGGTTTCGTAGTATGGATCACGGACGGAGCCTCCAGGAATGCAGTGGATGCGTCGTATGTGATAGAAGTATGGGATGGGACCAAGTGTCGAGTGCCTCCGTTGTCTGTCCATGCGGTTGACGCCCTGATGGCAGTTCACTGGCGCCACATAACCGTGTACATACACAGTGGCGAGCTTCCGCCTCTCACGACATTTTGCTTCTGTCACAAAGGGCCCACTCTCCTGTCACTCAGATCACTCTGCTGCCGCCAGCAAGTAACCATCTCATTGGTTCTCCTTCACCCCGTTTGGTTACTTTAATATTTTAGAACCTAGTGCTGTACATAATTGTACAATAATTCAGTAGTTACTCATTTTGTGTAAAATAAAATAATTAATTCATATTTAGATATAAATACAATGCTATAAAATCTACATAATGGAAGACTTAGCTAGTATGGCGGTAGTTAGGAGTGCTGGTGCTGGGTTACATATTTTCCTAAGGTCCTTATTAGCACCATTAATTCTAAGCCAGCAATTTAAAATCAACACGCAGACCAGAATGCACCGTTATACTTCAGTGACACATTTTATAGCGACTAGTGCAAGAGCACTAAAAAAGAAAAAAAGATGAAGACTATTTCTACAGAAATGTCAAAGATTGAAATCTCACAGTGCCGAGTTGACAGTGCCACAATTAAAAGAAATAACGTAAATATTCCAGATATACAACGCCATTTACATTTACTTTGGAACAATCGCCTAACATCCCTTATCCATCCATTCACACTTATTAGCACAGTCCGCAACCTTTATTATTCACCCACCTTTTACATTATTCCGAAGTTCAACTGCAATTAACTTCTCATTAACTAGGGCAAACTCTTTTGCACAAGACCACCTTTACCCAAAGTGTGTCACTAACTAACTCTTCTTCAACAACCGCAAGAAGAGTGGACAGAAAACATACATCACAAACCTCAGTGTTTAGAATGTACCTGATCTGAAATCTCACATATTTGTTCCAAATTACAAAAATGGTTCAAATGGCTCTGAGCACTATGGGACTTAACTTCTGAGGTCATCAGTCCCCTAGAACTTAGTACTACTTAAAGCTAACTAACCTAAGGACATTACACACACCCATGACCGAGGTAGGATTCGAACCTGCGACCGTAGCTGTCGCGCGGTTCCAGCCTGTAGCGCCGAGAACAGCTCGGCAACTGGCCGGCTCCAAATTTCAGATTTGTTCCAAATTACAGATGTGTTGCAAACACTTTTAGTGACTAATTGATGAACATTATTGATATTTATGCATGTAACAGAGTCAGAAACTTTATTTGCAACTCCATTTTCAATTCTTCTTAGCTCTTTCAACTTAACTGATAACATAGAGTCCTCTTCCTCCTACTTTAACAAATCATCCTTGAATTAAACAAAAAAACAATCATTTTCAGTTTCACTGCCCTTGATTCCTCCGTTATCAATAACATCACAAACATTAGTTCCATCTTCATCTACCATACGTTTCCATGTCTGCTAGTGTTCCACTGCTTCTTCAAATTCATAAAAGATCTCAACTATTGGTGCTACTAGTAGCAGTTTCATTCAGGTTTCAAGCTTCCTATATCACATCAAATGCTTGGTCGATCTTATCTACATGTTTAAGGAATTGTTCAATTGATTCATCAGTGGCATACACTAATACTCATAGCAAATTTTTCAGGTAATCTTCTCTTTTTAAAGTGTCAGTTTGTGTCAGTTGGTCGAAAGGCTGGTTTAAAAGAAAAAGTTTATTCAATTTAATTTTCCTGTAAATTGAGCCATAGAGAAATTCGCTTTTAGTTCGAGTTTTTCTGACTCTGGCCAAACTTTGTTAAGATAATTCTTTCCTAACCCTTGTTAAGATAAATCTTGAGTATGACTATGAGTTTCCCAACGTAGCGCTTCATCATCCAAACGTCTTTTCAGAAAATTATTTTAATTTGAAGATGGTCAGTTAAGTGTAGGATGAAATTGACTATACGGTGTTGTAAGAGATGAAAAGGATGCAAATTACCATCTCCAGGAAACTATTCGCCGGGATACTCGAAAATCCATTACAACGTATATTAAAAAATGTTTGTGTTGCCACATCTTTCTGCAAACTTCGTAACAGGTTTTGAACATCAAGCAAATTCTTCTCTCAACATGATGCATTATTTTTACACACATCATTTTCACTGAATCGGTGTTTTATCAAACAGTTCACGCAGAAACTGCCGGTAAGCCTCTGAGTTTGAAATCACAGTGATTTTTCAAATTTGGCCAATCCGTGAGACGTACGTGGGAAGAAGTAAAATGTTGCCATACCCGATGTGTACACAAGAAATTCCAGCTGTAAACTGCCATGTATAACGCAATGCCTTGTGCCTGCCACGGAAGTTGGTCTAGCCTCGCCGTGACACAACCACGCTTAGTCAACGAATCCTTCAGAAAGCACACTGGTCCTTTGTTGAATACATTACGCTTCCCATTAAATAAATTCTTGAAATTAAATGGTAGATTAAAACTGTGTGCCGGACCGAGACTCGAACTCGGGACCTTTGCCTGTCAAGGAGAATTGCTCTACCATATTAGTTACACAAGCACGACTCACGACACGTCCCCACACCTCCCACAGGTCTCGAGTTCTAGTCTCGGTCCGGCACACAGTTCTAATCTGCCAGGATGTTTCATATTAGCGCACACTCTGCTGTAGAGTGAAAATCTCATTCTGTAAATAAATTCTTAAAATGAAGAAATGTACGAAATAAAAGAAGATTGTCTATAGACGTTTAGGCCTCCGCTTTATGAATTGCTCTTGAAGCATCTAATAAAGAGACGCCGAAATTTTAGTTGTAGAGGTAGGCTAATTAGCAGTGGATTACGGTTGAAAGAAAAGTTTCCTCGGGGACCAGCGCGGCATCCGTTACCGCCATTTGACACTACCTCAACCTGTGGCAGACCGTGTTTCTCTCCTGATCCGTTCTTCTGTGTCTAACATGTTAACTTGCATCTGGAATACTGCCCTACCAACACTGCGACGTTTTGTTGAGCATTGATAAAATCTGGTTAAAAAAGTCGTTTCCTTGACAGTTTATTTAGTATTCCTTTAAACACACCAGTGAAGTAGTACTTATGTTACTATCGTAATAGCCGGCCGAAGTGGCCGTGCGGTTAAAGGCGCTGCAGTCTGGAACCGCAAGACCGCTACGGTCGCAGGTTCGAATCCTGCCTCGGGCGTGGATGTTTGTGATGTCCTTAGGTTAGTTAGGTTTAACTAGCTCTAAGTTCTAGGGGACTAATGACCTCAGCAGTTGAGTCCCATAGTGCTCAGAGCCATTTTTACTATCGTAATAAAATATAACCGTTCCGTAGCTTTAAATGCATAATATGAAAAGGCTTTAAAAATATTTATCTGTCCGCGACATACAGCTGCAAACTCTATAATATTCTAGGCTCTAACATTGAATATGCGTCTACATATACATAGCTACTCCGCAAACCACAGTATGGCGCGTCGGGGAGTATGCCCTGTACCGCTACTAGTCATTAGTTTTTCTGTTACACTCGCAAACAGAGCGGAAAAAAACGATTGCCTATACGTCTCCGTATCAGCCCTAATGTTTCGTATTTTATCTTTGTAATACTATCTTGCAGCTTATGTTGGCGGCAGTTAGGATCATTTGGCACTTAGCTTCAAACGCCGGTTCTCTAAATCTACTCAATATTGTTCCCCAAGAAGAATGGCGCCTTCACTCCAGGAATTCTCATTTGAGTTCCTGAAACATCTCCGTGTCACTTGTGTTGTTAGAACTTACCGGTAACTAATCTAGCACGCCACCTCTGAATTGCTTCGATATCTTTCTTTAATCTTACCTGATGAGGCTCCCAGACGCTCGAAATGTACTAAAGAGTAGGTCGCACCAGTGGTCTACATGCGGTCTTCTTTACAGATGAACCACAATTTCCTAAGGTACTCCCAATAACACGGGCCAACAAAAATTTTTTTGAAAAACTTTTTTTACTTTGATAGCTGATATTTATAGATTGTTATGAGCTGAATCCAAATCTAGCCTTACTTTTTTGTATCACCCATATTTTTCCAGTAGTGTGCTTTTTATTAAATAGTATAAAAATCCTATGCTAAATAGTAACTGGGGAAATTAATGAAACGCTTTGTTACAGCATAAGCATGGTTTGTATTTACAGTAAGCTGCTTAAGAAATTGATATGTATTAATAGAGGTTTCACTTTTCAGCTGGAATTGGTTTGTATTTTCTTTCCCTTTTTAATTCGAAGATACTTGTGTAGCTTTTTCTACGATTAGTCGCTTGCTAAGTTTCTCGGTGAAGTGACCAACAGTTGTCCCCCATTGTGTTGATGTTTCAGCAGCCTTGTTGGTCACTTCACCGAGAAGCTTACCAAGCGACTAATCGTAGAAAAAGCTACACAACTATCTCCGAAGAAAAAAGGGAAAGAAAATACAAACCAATTCCAGCTGAAAAGTAAAACCTCTATTAACATATATCATTGTTTTAAGTAGCTTACTATAAATACTAACCATACCTATGTTATAACAAAGCGTTTCATTAATTTCCTTGTTTACTGTATAGCATATGATTTTTATAATATATAATAAAAAGCATATTTCTCGAAACTATGTGTGATGCAAAAAAAGTAAGGCTAGATTTGGATTCAGCTCATAACAATCTATGAAGATCAGCTATCAAAGGAAGAAAAGTTTTTCAAAAAAAAAAAAACATTTCGTTCGCCTGTGTTATTCGGAGTACCTTAGGAAAGTGTGGTCCATCTGTAAAGAAGACCGCATATAGACCACCGGTGTGACCTACTCTTTAGTGCATTTCGAGCGTCTGGGAGCCTCATCAGGTAAGGTTAAAGAAAGACATCGAAGCAATTCAGAGGTGGCGTGCTAGATTAGTTACCGGTAGGTTCTAACAACACTTAAGTGACACGGAGATGTTTCTGGAACTCAAATGAGAATTCCTGGAGTGAAGGCGCCATACATTTTGAGGAACAATATCGAGTAAATTTACAGAACTGGCGTTTGCAGCTAAGTGCCAAATCATACTAACTGCCGCCAACATAAGCTGCACGTTAGTATTACGAAGATAAAATACGAAGGTAGCGTTTTTCCTTCACTTTAAGGTCCTCGTGAAAACGCTCTCCTTTGCTCCTCACTAACATCTCCCAAATTGTCCTGGAAATAGTCAAGATAACTGTCCAAAAAGTGAACTTTCAGGCTAATTAAAAATCAAAAAGTTTTAAACTTCTTTAACATTGTAGCTATAATAGAAACATATAATGGGCCTTCTTTATGTCGTAACAAATCTGTAATGAGTTACTTGAACGATACCCACGCTTCTTTCTCATTTAAGTTCATTGTTGATTCAAAGTTAACATAAAAAATCAATTTTCCAACATCAGGTCCGACAAAGTTTAGCTTCTGAAAGGTGTGGAAACTTTTCGCAGAGATACATAAAATATGCTCCATCTTTAGACAAAGCCTTTACAAACTGTTTCATTAGGCCCAACTTTATATGTTGAGGTGGTAGGAGTACGTTTTTCGGATCAATAAGGTTTTTTGCGTAGAATGTTCTTCTCACCACGTTTCAAAGATTCCCTCACAGGCCAGTTCTTTCTGCACCAGTGTTGATCCCTAGCCCTACTGTCCCATTCACACAAGAAAACTGGAAATTTGGTAAAGCCACCTTGTTGACGAAGGAGCATGCATGTTACTTTTAGATCGCCACATATCCAACCATGAGCAGAATGGCCTATTATATTTATAACTATTTCTAGGTTTTCATAGCTTTCTTCCATGGGTACAGAATGTCCAACAGGTATAAATGCATACATGTTACCGCTGTGTACTAAATCAGCCTTTAAACTAATTTTGGATGAATCAATACACTGCATCCAGTCTTCCTTTTTCTATACAATACCAAACTCATTCATCAGACTGTGAATATCTGAGCAGTATATTAAACCACCTTCATGTTGAAGAAACTTGGAAAATTGCTGCTCTCCCTTTCTGTACTTGCATATGCTGGTTCCAACTTCCAATAAGTTCTATTCTCTTTATTTAGAGCCAAGCAATTCAGCTTTTTCTTTCGTTAAGCCCAGATCCCTAACCAAATCGTTAAGCTCAGTCTGACTAAACAATTTGGGCTCTAGACTTTCTGTATTACAATGGAATTCATCATCATCTGGTTCATCTAAATCACACTGTACATCAGAAAATACTTCTGTTGGAATAGAATTTAATCATCTAGTAGTTCAGGAACCGGCAAATCTGCACAATGCACTACTGGTCGAAAGACGGACGGAAGGTTGGGGTAGCTTATTACCTTCTTCTTGTTCGAATTATGACCAGTAACATTTACAGTGTGAAAGTAGTTATCATCAGAATGATTTCTTGGCTACATCCATATGATAGAAACAGCAAATCTAAAGGCTTTCTCTCCTTTTTTGGACTATTTTCTCAGATCTTTAACACATACACAAGATACCTTATGCGGCGCCCAAGATTTATCTTGATCGACAAGTTTAGATCCACAGTAGGATAGATAAACCTCTTTCACAAAGTCTGTAATGTTTCTTTGGTGTTTTTTTAGCACAAATTCACCACAAATATAACAAAAACTGTCAGTAGAGTTTTTACAATCAAGATTTGACATTGCACTGAGCACATGTACAGGAACCGGGAAAGTGAGGTAAGGTTGACAGTAAACAAAACAGCATCTGTTAACACAAAAATGGAATCGACCTCTTTTTGCCAGCAAATGTTTTTCAGAAGTGCTACCAGCGTCATCTGCATTCATTACACCTCCTTTTAAATTATTTTAACAATATAAAAGCTGATAAATTCTTTAAAAATGGCTTAATTTAATAGATTTAACTGCAAAATGTGAAGAAATGGTGGGTGATAGTTTTCTAAGTATCATATGTGGACTTCCCACCGTAAAAAAACATGAGAATAAGATATTTTCAGAAAAAAAGTTTTTCCATCGTTTGCCTGTGAAATCCGAAGTCAACCATTTGCCGTCCCTACCATTCACATGCTCGTTCTGTTTCTTCTCGCATCGGAACGCTACGTCCAGATATTTATACGACTTGGTAGTGAAAAGCAGGACACTATTAAAGCTATTTCCAAACATTATGGGTTTGTTTTTCCTAATCATCACATAAACTTGCATTTTTCCACATTTATAGCAGGCTGCCATTCATCGCACAAACTAGAAATTTAAAGTCATCTTGCATCCTCCTACATTCACTGATCTTCGACATCTTGCCGTACACCACAGCATCATCAGCAGACAACTGCCGACTGCTGCCCACCCCTTTACTAAATCATTTACGTATATAGAGATTAACAGTCGTTCTATCATGCTATCGTGATAGCTAGACTCAGATTCTGTAAATATAAGTTAAATGGGTTTGTTTTTGTATGGAGACAGAAATGGCGCTATAGTCTATTGAATTTGGTAAGTAATTGTTTCGTATGGTAGTATTCTCGTTGGAAAGCAATAACCACATCGTCTAATTTTCTACACTGAAACTGCACGGTTCTGTAATACAATCGGCATAAATTCTTGTATGTACGGTTTAAAATCGGTTTCAGAGCTCTCTGCTGAGTTGAGTGTGTATACACTTAGCTCAAATTAAATAACAACTGGCAAGAAAACAACTGGTCTATACACCGCCTAGGAAATTTGAAATGGAAACAATTAATCGGAAACGGCCAGTATAAATCACCTTGTTCCGTAGTTGGCCATTTTCTAAGATTTGTTCGTGGCTGTAACTGTTAAACAGTATGTAAAATAGCACCACACCATTCAAAATCTCTACAAGCTCTGTGTACCTACATCCCCCAAAGTCATACAGAAATTTAAGAACGGCTAGTAATAACATTGCCATATCCAACCAGATTACACTCTACTAAACTGCAAGCGGTCCTGTTTCGTCACTGTAGACTCATTAGCTCGACATTTTGGGAATCCCTGTCATCTTTATTCTTAAATGGGACAAGAGCCCGAGAGTAATTCTGGGCAGAAAACTATCCTAATAAGCTAATACAATCTGCAAGAAGACAATTGTATCCTTCCATTCCATAGCAAAGCATATAAAGCTCTTCTTATTTAACCTAGATAAAGAACGTGTAGAAATTACTGTATCTTCCCCAGGAAAGTTCCGCGCGCTGATAGCTACTAATTAACGCTTAGGTACGATATGTATGTGACGCTCTTCACTGTAATTCCGGTTCAAATTTTACCGTCTGATCAAAGCATACAGTCTATTACGTATACTGTGAACTGCACAGCTGGAACACATGGTCCCATCAGAACTGAAGTCCTTCTCTCCCACGGCATCACAATCACATCAGAAGCTTCAAAAGACAGCTAACGACATATCTATTAAAACAACAATATGCCTGTCTTTGGTTTTGCACGCACCTTTACCCCGTTACCTCTAGTATCTTCACTTTCCACCAAACCACTGTAATAGTTCAAGGGTCCAACCTGAGGCAGTCAAAAATTTTCTCTCTTGGAACTCGCTATGTTCTACCACTGTTATTTATATCCAGAAATTCACTGATGTGTTCTTTCGCCAATATTATTGTTATTGTTATTGTTATTATTACTACTACTAACTTAGAGGGGAGAATTTTTCTTCTATTCTGTCCATATTTCTTCCATTCTCTTCCCGGTTCAGAACATCTTATTCCAGTTGCCGTCTTTAGTTTTCCCTCTTGGTCAACTTACGGTTAGTGAATTTATGGACATGAAGATTTCACGGGTTTTGGACATCTTCTGGAGCAGTTCCTACCAATTACAGGTAAGTTTTGATGTCGCCAACTCATGTCATCATATCCGTTTTGAATGTGCTTCTGTTGTCATAAAATGGACTATTTGTCGTGTAAGTCTTTGTCACTTCATTCTTTTAATGTGCTCATAGAATCATAGCCTGTGTTTTTCTAATGCCACTACGGATTTTTGTGTATTTGATTTCGTAACTTTATCTGAGTGCATATACTGCTACTGTACAAGTTTTGGGCCTATAATTTTTTTTACGATTTTGCATCCCTTTTTCTCAATATTTTCAGTTTCTGTTTTCTTTTTCAGAATTAGTGCTTCTGATTAATAGAGGAGTTCTGGCGTAGCTACTGTATTGCAATGTCTTAGCTTCGTCTGGCTGGAGAAACAATTCTTGTTGTAGATATTTTGGGTAAGTCTTATGCAGTTTCCATCTTTCGGTATTTACTTTCATTTACATCTGTTTCGGTTCAATTCCCTGAATCATTTCATAGACTTATTTAAACTTGGAGATTCGGTTAATTTTACCATATTTCGTCTCCATGGGTTTTAGTGCTTGCTTGTCACAGGTCATGCGCTGTGTCTTCTCAAAAGATATCGGAAACCGACGTTTTACACCGTTCACTCTGACTTTCGGCTGATCAAGTGTCGTGATTGAGTGTTGCTAAATCGTATACATATGCTATGCTATCTGTAGATGACTTGCCTCTACTTAACGTGTCTGGATGGTTAGTTTTGATGACGGATTTCTGTTTGTTCCTTCATTGTATCACTTTCTCACGGACACATTTGGAAAGTAGAGGAGACACCTCATATTGTCTCACTGCTGTTTTGATATCCAAAGGATCTGAGAATTTCCACTATAACCAACCAGAATTACAGGGACGTCTGAACAACATCAGAGTACGATACTTAGCAAATTTGATCCTATGGCGCCTGTGTATTGCACGATAATAATTATTTAACTTTTTCAGTTTCGCAAGTTTTTCTGTAATTTTTCAGGACACAAACCTTTTATTTTTTAAAAGAAATTTATTATTCAATAAATTTGATTTGATTCATTTGCTCACAGTTTCGTGCATACTTCGCAGTTGGATGTATTTTGGTTACGAATCCTCTCGAAACTGTTTATTGTCTATTGAACCAAGAGCTGTTATAATTTAAAAAAAAAAATCAATTTTTCAAACAATTAGGCATGTGAAAGAATATACGAAATATGTACGACTGTTGCCCAGAAAGTAATTCACCGCATTTCTTTTTTTGAACGGTTCTTTACAGAACATAATGAAAATAACAAACACGAAAAATTGTGTTTTATCTACACGCCCTATTTTTCCACGCAATCTCCATCTCGTTCTATGCCTTCCTCCAGCGCGAAATAGGGGCATCTACGCCATGTCGGTAGCAATCCTTTTCCTCTTGTTGGAGCCAGTGCTACACTGTGTGAACTTCCTTTGCTGATTGACAGATGCAACGCCAACTGCCGAGTCATAATGCGTCTGTCCTCGCGAGTGACAACATCATCTCGCCGAAACATGTCAGCTGTGACAACAGTGGAAGTTCTCCCCGACCGCTGCAAATCGGGGAGCTCCTCCGAACCGCCTTCTGATGACCTCACCCTCCGTACCCAGTGACTAGATGTACTTCTGTCGACGGCAGATGCTCCATAGACTTTGCACACGCATTAATGAACAATCCCCAAAGTTTCCTTCTTTGCAGTGAGAAATTCAATGACTGCACGGTGTTTGTAACGTACATCACCTACAGACTTTGAAACTGTCCTGCAGCTACGCTATCTGTCGGAAGTGACTAACACGGCCCGTTCAAATACTACATACGTAATGTTTCGCATTCGTAGCACTGTTTTCGGTTGAGAAATAAATGCTGTACATTACTTTGTGGGCATCCCTGTATTATTTTGGCGATATGACTGCAAGTTCTACAGAAACATCATTTCGTGGCTACTTACATCACTTTTGATAACCTCAAGAAGGTATATATTCACTCAGAAAAGCAGAAAAATATCTATAAAACTTAATTTGAAGTCTTACAGGTTCTCCAACAATCTAGAACCTCAATCTGTAATGTGGGGTGGCTGTAGTTAATGTTTTGTTATTTTAATCAGTAGCGACGGGAAACGATTTACTGCATTGGCAGCTAACTGCACCAGTTCAGACTGTGCGCTGCAGGATTTGCGTTGTTAGTAGTGGTATTGTCACGACTTGCCTTTTCTTATCTCATTTTCTTCGCTTTCGTTCGTTGCATCTGCTCGGGGCGGACGTCGTAAGACACCCGTTTAAGTTCGTCGTTAATCAGCTAACTCAGTTTTTTTTGTTACAGAAGGCAGCTAACCCTTTGACCGAACACTCTGAGCTACCATCGGCGGAAGGCAAAGGTCCCGAGTTCGAGTCTCGACCCGGCACACAATTTTAATCAGCCAGGAAGGTTCATATGAGTACACACTCCGCTGCAGAGTGAAAATCTCATTCTGGAAACATCCCCAAGGCTGTGGCTAAGCCATGTCTCCGCAATATCCTTTCTTTCATGAGTGCTAGTTCTGCAAGGTTCGCAGGAGAGCTTCTGTAAAGTTTGGAAGGTAGGAGACGATATACTGACAGAAGTAAAGCTGTGAGAACGGCTCGTGAGTCGTGCTTGGGTAACTCAGATGGCAGAGCACTTACCCGCGAAAGGCAAAGGTCCCGATTTGGAGTCTCGGCCGGCACACAGTTTTAACCTGCCAGGTAGTTTCAATCCTTGTATCGTTTGATAGACGCACCCAGCGTTGGTCTCTGTTTCGTGCTACACCAGAACAGTCTTTGTCTAGATGCTGCGTTGCATGTAGATCTTTGTTCCGTGCAGAGAAAGTAATCCATGTATGTGTTTTATGTTGGAAACTCTGATTTGTAAATGAGAATACATCTGAAATGTTTGATGAAACTGTTAACTGCGGACAGGGAATATTATGAAATATGTGTAAGCTTTCAAGAATACGCTCTTTAGCAACGTGTGTGAAGTTGATACATAACATTCATTCTCTCTTCAGCAATGTGGGAAAGGTTAATGCTCAACTATCACTACATACTATGTGCGTGCTTGAGTAATAAACAACAATATTATGAAAATATGGTCATTTCTTTCGTTCAGAAATTTTGAACGTTTACATCAATCATTAGACAACAAGACGCACCGTTCGGAGGCACAATCAGACAGGAGAAATTAGATCAGAATTAAAAGTTGTTGCTCAATGTAACAACCTTTAAAAATTGTTTACTTACACTGCTCTTTACCATCATGTAAAATTAACACATTTGCATAGCTAGTTATGAGGCTGAAAAAACGCAGTTCCTTATCATAAAAAAACGTAGTAATGGCTTTTAATGGAACGAAAGTAATGGTAGTGTTTGATATTAATATTTGGAAGAATGGATCACGATCAACTGAGTCGTAGGCTTTTTTGATATCATTGGCTGTAGGTACAAGATTTCCTCTACACACGAATAGGCTGGTCTCAATACTGCTTCATATTCTCCCATTTTTTGCTCAAATTGTCTCTCTATCGTGAAGAAATTGGTCTGCAATTGATACTGGTGATATTCCCATATGGTTATTTAGGTATTTCCTATTTCCCTTCTTGTGTATTGGGTGAATTCAGTTTTTCCAATGTTCTGTGTGCCAAATGAATTTCATGATTTTGTAATTTCTTTCATTATCTTTGAGATTGCTGATTTTTAGGATTTCGCTGTCATTCCATCTTCCAGCAATGCTTTATTGTTTTGATATCTCTGCTCATTTCTTTTTCTTCTAAGGATTTCCAATTTTCGTTAGGGTCGTCAGGTTCCTGTGGTAAGATTTTTTGAGTTTGTTCTCCGCTGTTTAGTAGTTCATTGAAACATCGGCCGAGTTCCTTCCAAATCTCTTGATTATTTAGAGCCAAGTGTACATTTTCTCTCTTGAAACAGAGACTTTCTGGCTGATGGTCTGTGAGCTTAGTTTTGAAGTTCTTGTAGAGAATTCGTTTGCTGTTTGTTATGAAGTATTTCTCGATTTCAGATAGTTGACCCATTTCGTATTTATCGTAAGACTTTTTCAATAATCTAGCTGTCTCTTTCCCGACTGTCAAGAATATTTTGTAGTTGTCTGCTGTCTTATTCCTGTTCCAGTTGTGTGAATCATGTCGAGACTGAAATTGTAGTTATAATTCTCATTCCATCAAAAGTGTTCTTTCGTTTTCTGCAGAAGAAATAGTGTTTGTGGTGTGTCGATAGATTTGATTTTGAGTTGATACCAGTTGTTTGACTGCTTTGTCTCTACTTCTTCCGTGTGATATGGTTTGATCCTGCTAATGTGAAATTTGTGGATTTGTTTCTCTTTTGTGAACATCTGAGGTTTTGAACGTAGTTTTATTCATGTCAGAATTTTTATTTGCACCCCCTCTGACTTGGCCGTTCACGATTTCTCTATGGTTCTAACAAAAAATTGGTATATGGTCAGTTTGGATTTCACTGGTGAACGGATTTTGTGATCTCCATGTCACCTGTTTTACTGGTTTCTTTTTGAAGTGTGCTGACATGTTTTTAGAATTGGAGTGTTCAACTAATCTTCATCCGTTTTGTTTGGTTCATTTACGTGCTGGGAGTTTTCCAGTACTTTTTCTGTACTTTCTTTCTTTGTCTAGGTGTGCACTGATATCACCTAAAAGGATATTAACATGTTTTTGTGGAAATTTAGATACATTTTTATTAGTACTTCCCGTCATCTGTTGGCTGTGTTTCCAGTTGTGACTGGCATGTATGGATTGATTACTGTGTGTGTTATATTTGCAAACTTCAGGGAAATGGTCATTAACATGTTGTTAACCAGCTTCACATTCAGAATAGAGGTGACTCTTTCCTGAGAGTAATGGGCAATTCCTTAAAGCGGTGCTTTCTTCATTATTCGTTTGCGTGTTTCGCTTTTGAAAAGTCAGTAGTTCCCGAAATCCGTTACATTTTCGTCGGTCAATCTTGTTTCTTGGAGTGGAATTATTTGTGTTTTTTGTTCTTTTAGGATCAGCTCTATTTGATACAACTTTCCCACTTCTCAATGGTTATTTATATTTACTCTCCTGTTATCATTATTATTATTATTATTATTGTTGTTGTTGTTACTATTGCTATTACTCTGATATTATTCGTAGTGGCACCAATAATAGTATTACCAGTATTCCTTTTTATGCTACTATTCTTGCTGTTACTTCTTAGTCCTCATTGTTATTCCATATGGCTTTTGACAGAAGTAAATCTTATTGCCAGTCATCTTTTCACTTTTATTACTGTTAATTTTATGGCTATTTGTAATTTTATAATTATTACAGTCATTGGAGTAAAGTGTGATGTTTCTCCTATACAGAAAAACTCTGATCAGCATTAATGAGTACTGAATAGTTTTCCTTAGATAGACCGAGCAAGGTGGCGCAGTGGTTAGCACACTGGACTCGCACTTGGGAGGACGACGGTTCAATCCTGCGTCCTGCCATCATGGTTTAGGTTTTCCGTGATTTCCCTAAATCGCTTCAGGCAAATGCCGGTATGGTTCCTTTGAAAGGGCACGGCCGACTTCCTTCCCCATCCTTCCCTAATCCGATGAGACCGATGACCTCGCAGTTTGGTCTCCTCCCCCCAAATCAACCAACCAACCAACCTTAGAGAGATGTCTGCCGATGAAAGGTATGAGAGTTGGGAAACACTTCGATAGGTCAACAGCTATTTTAGAACGGTTCACCCAAGTCAAAAACTACTTCATACCAGATTTATACAAAACCAGAGTCACTGTTGACAGACAACAGCTGAGTGAAGCCAAAATGCAAGTAAGAAGAGCCATATGTGAAGAGTACCACGAATTGGAAATAAATTCTACGACAAATATGACTAAAAATTCTGAGAAGTTTTTATCTTACCTTAAGTCACTAAATGGATTAATCCATATATCCAGTCACTCCACCTGAAACGAGGATGCCAGGAAATGGAGCGATATACTAAATACCAGATTCCGAAATTGATCCGCTGCAGAAGATCATACTAAGTTTTCTCCTTCCGATACGAATACCAAACTGACAAATGTCGAGAGAACACACAGCGAATTACAAAATCGACAAAATCGCACACCTGACCGAAGGCAACTACATCTCGTGTGATGCTTACACGACTCTGTACAGATTGTGGGAATGAAATTGCTCCTCCCCTATCAGAGGTATATCGTAAGCTGCCGGATGAAAGAAGGGTTGAAAGTGATTAAACTTTGAACGGTATCTCAATTGTTTTTTATTGTTTGCTGGTGTTACTGTTCCAGCACCACCTGCTGTTGCCCCAGTTCAATAAAACTTGCGTACATACGTAGTCGGGCAACGGCCATCCCTCTGTGAAGAGTTTTCCGCGACCAGTGGAGTCGTGCAATCCGATAATGAAACATTCTACCGCACAAATAACATCGCTTCTAATCTACAAGTCAGTCCCTTCTGCGCTAAAATGACGGGGTGTGAGACGTGATTATTAAAATCATAAAATGTGTCATAATAGTGTGCAAAATAAAAAATACACTTAACGCTAAAAAAGTGAACCACTCAAAAGGGAATTAGGAACGAAATGTAGCTTCAAAGGTTGAGAGGGTGTGTGATGTTAAAGGATCATCGTCATCATCATCATGATCATCATCACCATCAGCTCCCCCACCACTTCGGGGCCCAGACCCTTCCACCTGTATCGGCATCAATCCATCTTCGAGGGTATGTAATGTTAATGGAAAATAGTAATCATTGTCATCATCATCATCATCATCATCATCATCATCACCTCCACCACCACTTCCGGGCCCAGACCCTTCCACCTGTATCGGCATCAATCCATCTTCGAGGGTATGTAATGTTAATGGAAAATAGTAATCATTGTCATCATCATCATCATCATCATCATCATCACCTCCACCACCACTTCCGGGACCAGACCCTTCCACCTGTATCGGCATCAATCCATCTTCGAGGGTATGTAATGTTAATGGCGAACCGCAATCATCGTCATCATCATCATCATCATCTTCATCACCTCCACCACCACTTCCGGGACCATGCAAAGTTCCCTGGCAAACTCACACTATTAATTAACTAAAATTTAATTGTACCATATACGCCGCTATAAAGCAATTTGTAAATACTGTAATTATTTAACAAAAAATATTATTGAATTTTGTGTAAAGGACATTCATTATTATTGTAATATTTTCTGTAGTAATATTCTTTCTGTATTTAGGATGGTAATATTTCTATGTTCATAATATAATTGCGAAATGTGTCAATATCTGCGATAACAAAAATGTAAAATTCAGCCACAGACGAAAATAATGTTATATGATTACAAAGAGATGTTTATAGTCAGCAGTAGTATAAAAGCACCACGTACTGAGTATTCGTTGGTCATCCTCCTTTAGAGCTGAAAGCAATAGGAAGCTGTGACGAAGCGTTTAATGAATGGGTAGACTTCTTTTGTCTGTTTCGAGATTTAGCCGCCATTAGAACAGAAATTACAAACTAGTGTAAGTTGAATTATTGTTGAGGTATAAATACATCATAATTTATCAAAAGTGTGTATTATTAATGTAAATTAGCTTGCCCATGTCATCTATAATACTTCTTTAAAGAATTTTCAGCATTTTTAGCGGTGTTGCTGGGCTGTGCCGCGACCGAACAATTTGCAGCGGCGGCACATTTAAAAAATTGTTCCGCTAAGAAAAATTAACCAAACCCGTAAATCGGGAACAGATAAAAATTAGCAGTGAATTAAGAAAATGTTCTTCTTTTACAGCGATCCTGAGACTTACGGATTTTAAATTAGTTCACATTTGTGCATTCATAGGCGGATAGTTAATGTTGAAAGTTAACAATTTTGGTTCTTTCAAATAACTTAAATTTATAGGGATGTGTGTTTTATCAGTGATAATTAAACGTCGGCTTGGCAATATTTAACCGTTTTCTGCTAATAGAGACAGTCTTGTGTTCCATAGCTAACGCCGGGAAAAAATTCCGTAAATAATATAAAAGAAACCCACTGCATTTAGAAAATGTGTGCCAAGGCCGAATTATGTAAAGGATTTAATTCTCAGATAAATATTCTTAATCAGTTAATATGAGTTCACTGTAATTGTAAATGTACTCAATTCTTTTGAAAACGCATTTTTTTATTACCACACATAAATAAGAGGTAGGTTCTACAACAAAGTTCGTTCGTACAGACAGAAGGCAACTTAATTAACTAAAAGAAAATAATTTAAAAAAAGGGTAACGGATTATTTAATTTTTTCTTTTATTTTAATGAAACTATTTTTGTATAATTTCATTAAAACCAGACCCTTCCAAATGTATCGACATCAATCCATCTTCGAGGGTATGTGATGTTAAGGGAGAATCGTAATCATCGTCATCGTCATCATCATCATCATCATCATCATCATCATCATCACCTCCACCACAATTTCGGGGACCAGACCCTTCCACATATATTGGCGTCAATCCATTTACAAAGGTATGTAATGTTAAAGAAGAATCATAATCATCATTATCATCTTCATCATCATCATCATCATAACCTCAACCACCACTTCGGGAACCAGACCCTTCCACCTGTATTGGCATCTATCCATGTTCGAGGGTATGCAATGTTAATAGAGAATCGTCATCATGGTAATCATCATCATCATCACCTCCACCACCACTTCCGGGACCAGAACCTTCACCCTGTATTGGCATCAATCCATCTTCGAGGGTATGTAATGTTAATGGAGAACCGTAATCATCGTCATCGTCATCATCATCATCGTCATCATCATCATCATCATCATCGTCATCATCATCATCATCATCATCATCGTCATCATCACCTCCACCACCACTCCGGGGACCAGACCCTTCCACCTGTATCGGCATCAATCCGTCTTTGAGGGTATGTAATGTTAATGGAGAATCGTAATCATCGTCATCATCATCATCATCATCATCATCGTCATCACCACTACCACTTCGAGGACAAGACCCACCTGTACCGGCATCAATCAATTTTCGTTTGTATGTGATGTTAATGAAGAATCGTAGTCATCGTTATCATCATCATCACCATCATCATCTCCACCACCACTTCGGGGACCAGGCCCGTCCACCTGTATCGGCATCAATCCGAGGATATGTAATGTTAATGGAGAGTCGTAATCATTGTCATCATCATTATCATCAAATCCTCCACCACCACGTTGGGGACCAGACCCTCCACTGTATCAGCGTTAATCCATCTTCGAGGGTATGTAATGTTAATGGAGAATCGTAATCAATGTCATCATCATTATCATCATCATCATCATCATCACCTCCCGAACCAATTCGAGGACCAGACCCTTCCACCTGTATTGGCATCAATCCATCTCCGAGGGTATGTAATGTTAATGGAGAATCATAATCATCATCATCATCATCATCATCATCATCATCATCATCATCACCTCCACCATCATTTCGGGGACCAAACCCTTCCACCTGTATTGGCATCAATTCATGTTCGAGGGTATGTAATGTTAATAGAGAATCGTCATCATCGTAATCATCATCATCATCACCTTCACCACCACTTCGGGGACCAGACCCTTCCACCTGTATCGGCATCAATCCATCTTCGAGGGTATGTACTGCTAATGGAGAATCGTAATCATTGTCATCATCAACATCATCATCATCATCATCACCTCCACCACCACTGCGGGTACCAGACCCTTCCACCTGTATCAGCATCAATCCATCTTCGAGGGTATGTAATGATCATCATCATCATCACCCACGCCACCACTTCGGGGACCAGACGCTTCCAAATGTAACGGCATCAATCCATCTTCGAGGGTATGTGATGTAAATGGAGAAACGTAATCGTCTTCATCGTCATCATCATCATCAACTCCACCACCATTTCGGGGACCACAACCTTCCACATGTATCGGCATCAATCCATCTACAAAGGTATGTAATGTTAATGGAGGATCGTAATCATCATTATCAAATAAATCATCATCATCATCATCATCATCATCATCACCTCAACCACCACTTTGGGGTCCAGACCCTTCCACCTGTATCAGCATCAATCCATGTTCGGTGCTATGTAATGTTAGTAGAGAACCGTCATCATCGTCATCATCATCATCATCACCTCCACCACCACTTCGGGAACCAGACCCTTCCACCTGTATCGGCATTAATCCATCATCAAGGCTATGTAGTGATGTTGGAGAATCGTAATCATCGTCATCATGACCATCACAATCATCATCATCATCACCTCCACCATCACTTCGGGGACCAAACCCTTCCACCTGTATTTGCGTCAATCCATCTTCGAGGGAATGTAATGTTAATGGAGAACCGCAATCATCGTCATCATCATCATCATCATCATCATCATCATCATCACCACCACTTCGGGGACCAGACCCTTCTACCTGTATCGGCGTCAATCCATCATAGTGGGTATGTACTGTTAAAGGAGAATCGTAATCATCGTCATCATCATCATCATCCCCACCACCACCCCTTCCAGTACCAGACCCGTCCACCTGTATCGGCATAAACCCATCTTCGAGGGTATGTAATGATAACGGAGAATCATACTCATAGTCATCATCATCGTCATCATCATCAACATCACCTCCACCACCACATCAGGGACCAGACCCTTCCACCTGTATCGGCATCAATCCTTCTTCAAGGATATGCAATGTTAATGGAGAAATCGTAATCATCGTCATCATCATCATCATCATCATCATCATCATCATCATCATCATCACCTCAACCACCACTTTGGGGTCCAGACCCTTCCACCTGTATCAGCATCAATCCATGTTCGGTGCTATGTAATGTTAGTAGAGAACCGTCATCATCGTAATCATCATCAACATCACCTCCACCACCACATCGGGGACCAGACCCTTCCACCTGTATCGGCATCAATCCTTCTTCAAGGATATGCAATGTTAATGGAGAATCGTAATCATCGTCATCATCATCATCATCATCATCATCATCATCATCATCTCCTCCACCACCACTTCGGGGACCAGACCCTTCCACCTGTATCGGCATCAATCCATTCTCGAGCTTAAGTAGTGTTAATGGAGAACCGTAATCATCATCATCATCATCATCAACATCATCATCGTCATCACCTTCACCACCACTTCAGGGACCAGACACTTCCACCTGTATCGGCATCAATCCATCTTCGAGGGTATGTACTGTTAATGGAGAATCGTGATCATTGTCATCATCACCATCATCATCATCATCATCTCACCAACTCCACCACCACTTCGGGGACCAGACCCTTCCACCTCTATCGTCAACAATTTATCTTCGAGGGCATGAAATGTTAATGGAGAACCGTAATCATCGTCATCATCATCATCATTGTCATCATTATCACCTCCGCCATCACTTCAGGGACCAGACCCTTCCACCTGTATCGGCATCAAGCCATCTTCGAGGGTATCTAATGTAAATGGAGAAATGTAATCATCATCATCATCATCTTTATCATCATCATCATCATCACCTCCACCATCACTTTGGGTACCAGACCCTTTCACCTGTATCGGCATCAATCCAGCCTCGAGGGAATGTAATGATAATGGAGAATCGTAATCATCGTCATCATCATCATCATCATCATCATCATCATCATCACCTCCAGCACCACTTCGGGGACCAGACCCTTCCACCTGTATCGGCATCAATCCGTCTTTGAGGGTACGTAATGTTAATGGAGAATCGTAATCATCGTCATCATCATCATCATCATCATCATCATCGTCATAACCACCATCACTTCGAGGACAAGACCTGCCTGTACCGGCATCAATCAATTTTCGTTTGTATGTGATGTTAATGAAGAATCGTAGTCATCGTTATCATCATCATCACCATCATCATCCTCACCACCACTTCGGGGACCAGGCCCGTCCACCTGTATCGGCATCAATCCGAGGATATGTAATGTTAATGGAGAGTCGTAATCATTGTCATCAATATTATCATCAACTCCTCCACCACCACTATGGGAACCAGATCCTTCCACCTGTATCGGCGTTAATCCATCTTCGAGGGTATGTAATGTTAATGGAGAATCGTAATTAATGTCATCATCATCATCATCATCACCTCCCGAACCACTTCGAGGACCAGACCCTTCCTCCTGTATTGGCATCAATCCATCTTCGAGGGTATGTAATGTTAATGGAGAATCATAATCATCGTCATCATCATCATCATCATTCCTCACCTCCACCATCATTTCGGGGACCAGACCCTTCCACCTGTATTGGCATCAATTCATGTTCGAGGGTATGAGATGTTAATAGAGAATTGTCATCATCGTAATCATCATCATCATCACCTTCACCACCACTTCGGGGACCAGACCCTTCCACCTGTATCAGCATCAATCCATCTCCGAGGGTATGTACTGTTAATGGAGAATCGTAATCATTGTCATCATCAACATCATCATCATCATCATCACCTCCACCACCACTGCGGGTACCAAACCCTTCCACCTGTATCAGCATCAATCCATCTTCGAGGGTATGTAATGATCATCATCATCATCACCCACGCCACCACTTCGGGGACCAGACGCTTCCAAATGTAACGGCATCAATCCATCTTCGAGGGTATGTGATGTTAATGGAGAATCGTAACCGTCTTCATCGTCATCATCATCATAAACTCCACCACCATTTCGGGGACCACAACCTTCCACATGTATCGGCATCAATCCATCTACAAAGGTATGTAATGTTAATGGAGGATCGTAATCATCATTATCAAATTCATCATCATCATCATCATCATCATCACCTCAACCACCACTTCGGGGACCAGACCCTTCCACCTGTATCGGCATTAATCCATCATCAAGGCTATGTAGTGATTTTGGAGAATCGTAATCATCGTCATCATGACCATCACCATCATCATCATCATCACCTCCACCATCACTTCGGGGACCAAACCCTTCCACCTGTATTTGCATCAATCCATCTTCGAGGGAATGTAATGTTAATGGAGAACCACAATCGTCGTCATCATCATCATCACCATCATCATCATCATCATCATCATCATCACCATCACCACCACTTCGGGGACCAGACCCTTCCACCTGTATCGGCGTCAATCCATCTTAGTGGGTATGTACTGTTAAAGGAGAATCATAATCATCGTCATCATCATCATCATCCCCTCCACCACTTCTTCCAGTACCAGACCCGTCCACCTGTATCGGCATAAACCCATCTTCGAGGGTATGTAATGATTACGGACAATCATACTCATCGTCATCATCATCGTCATCATCATCAACATCACCTCCACCACCACATCGGGGACCAGACCCTTCCACCTGTATCGGCATCAATCCTTCTTCGAGGATATGCAATGTTAATGGAGAAATCGTAATCATCGTCATCATCATCATCATCATCATCATCATCATCATCATCATCTCCTCCACCACCACTTCGGAGACCAGCCCCTTCCACCTGTATCGGCGTTAATCCATCTTCGAGGGTATGTAATGTTAATGGAGAATCGTAATCATCGTCATCATCATCATCATCATCATCATCATCATCTCCTCCACCACCACTTCGGGGACCAGACCCTTCCACCTGTATCGGCATCAATCCATTCTCGAGCTTAAGTAGTGTTAATGGAGAACCGTAATCATCATCATCATCATCATCAACATCATCATCGTCATCACCTTCACCACCACTTCAGGGACCAGACACTTCCACCTGTATCGGCATCAATCCATCTTCGAGGGTATGTACTGTTAATGGAGAATCGTGATCATTGTCATCATCATCATCATCATCATCATCATCACCACCACCTCCACCACCACTTCGGGGACCAGTTCCTTCCACCTCTATCGTCAACAATTTATCATCGAGGGAATGAAATGTTAATGGAGAACCGTAATCATCATCATCATCATCATCATTGTCATCATTATCACCTCCGCCATCACTTCAGGGACCAGACCCTTCCACCAGTATCGGCATCGATCCATCTTCAAGGGTATGTAAAGATAATGGAGAATCGAAATCATTGTCATCATCATCATCATCATCATCATCATCACCAATATCAGTTCGAGGACAAGACCCACCTGTATCGGCATCTATCAATTTTCGTTTCTATGTGATGTTAATAGGGAATTGTAATCATCATTATCATCATTATCATCATCATCATCTCCACCACCACTTCGGGGACCAGACCCTCCCACTTGTATTGGCATCAAGCCATCTTCGAGGGTATCTAATGTAAATGGAGAAATGTAATCATCATCATCATCTTTATCATCATCATCATCATCACCTCCACCACCACTTCGGGGACCAGACCCTTCCACCTGTATCGGCATCAATCCATCTTCAAGGGTATGTAATGTTAATGGAGAATTGTAATCGTCATCATCATCGTCATCATCTTCATCATCATCACTTCCACCACCAGCACGGAGACCAGACCCCTCCACCTGTATCGGCATCAATCCATCTTCGAGAGTATGTAATGTTAATGGAGAATCGTAATCATCGTCATCATCGTCATCACCATCATCATCACCTCCACCACCACTTCGGGGAACAGACCCTTCCACCTGTATCAGCATCAATCCATCTTCGAGGATATGTAATGTTAATGGAGAATCGTAATCATCATCGTCAGCATCATAATCATCGTCATCATCATCATCATCACCACTATAACCTCAGGGACCAGACCCTTCCACATGCTTCGGCATTAATCCATCTTCGAGGGTATGAAATGTTGATGGAGAATCGTAATCATCATCATCATCATTATTATTATTATCACTTCCACCATCACTTCGGGGACCAGTCCCTTCCACCTGTATCGGCATCAATCCATCTTCGACGGTATGTAATGTTAATGGAAAATCATATTCATCATCATCATCATCATCATCATCATCATCATCATCACCTCCACCACCACTTCGGGGACCAGACCCTCCCACCTGTAACGGCATCAATCCATCTTCGAGGGTATGTAATGTTAATGGAGTATTGTAATCATCCTCATCATCATCATCTTCATCTTCATCACCACCACCATCACTTCGGGGACCAGTCCCTTCCATCTGTATCAGCATCAATCAATTTTCGTGGGTATGTGATGTTTATGGAGTATCGTACTCATGGTCATCATCATCATCATCATCACCACCACCACCTCTTCGGGGACCCAACCCTTCCACCTGTATTGGCTTCAATCCTTCTTCGAGGGTATATAATGTTAATGGAGAATTGTAATCATCGTCATCATCATGATCATCATCACATCACCTCCACCACCACTTCGTGGACCAGTCCCTTCCACCTGAATCGGCATCAATCCATCATCGAGGGTATGTAATGTTAATGGAGAATCGTAATCATCATCATCATCATCATCATCATTATCATCATCATCATCATCACCACCATCATTTCGGGGAACACACCCACTTGTATCGGCATCAATCCATCTTCGGAGGTATGTAACGTTAATGGAGAATCGTAACCATCATCATCATCATCATCATCATCACCATCATCACCACCACCATCACTTCAGGGACCGGACCCTTCCACCTGTATCAGCATCGATCAATTTTCGTGGGTATATCAAATAGATTATATAATCTTAAGACAGAGATTTAGGAACCAGGTATTAAATTGTAAGACATTTCCAGGGGCAGATGTGGACTCTGACCACAATCTCTTGGTTATGACCTGTAGATTAAAACTGAAGAAACTACAAAAAGGTTGGGAATTTAAGGAGATGGGACCTGGATAAACTGAAAGAACCAGAGTTAGTACAGAGTTTCAGGGAGAGCATAAGGGAACACCTGACAGGAATGGGGGAAAGAAATACAGTAGAAGAAGAATGGATAGCTTTGAGGGATGAATTAGCGAAGGCAGCAGAGGATCAAATAGGTAAAAAGACGAGGGCTAGTAGAAATCCTTGGGTAACAGAAGAAATATTGAAATTAATTGATGAAAGGAGAAAATATAAAAATGCAGTAAATGTAGCAGGCAAAAAGGAATACAAACGTCTCAAATATGATATCGACAGGAAGTGCAAAATGGCTAAGCAGGGATGGCTAGAGGACAAATGTAAGGAAGTAGTCTATCTCACTAGGGGTAAGATAGATACTGCCTACAGGAATATTAGAGAGACCTTTGGAGATAAGAGAACGACTTGTATGAATATCAAGAGCTCAGATGGAAACCCAGTTCTAAGCAAAGAAGGGGAAAGCAGAAAGATGGAAGGAGTATATAGAGGAGTATATATGGAAATGGAAGAGGATGTAGATGATGATGAAATGGGAGATATAATACTGCGTGAAGAGTTTGACAGAGCACTGAAAGACCTCTGTCGAAACAAGGCCCCCGGAGTAGACAACATTCCATTGGAACTACTGACGGTCTTGGGAGAGCCAGTCCTGACAAAACTCTACCATCTGATGAGCAAGATGTATGAAACAGGCGAAATACCCTTAGACTCCAAGAAGAATTTGATAATTCCAATCCCAAAGAAAGCATGTGTTGACAGATGTGAAAATTACCAAACTATCAGTTTAATAAGACACAGCTGCAAAATACTAACACGAATTCTTTACAGACGAATGGAAAAACTAGTAGAAGCCGACCTCGGGGAAGATCAGTTTGGATTCCATAGAAATGTTGGAACACGTGAGGCAATACTAACCTTACGACTTATCTTAGGGGAAAGATTAAGGAAAGGCAAACCTACATTTCTAGCATTTTTAGACTTAGAGAAAGCTTTTGACAACGTTAACTGGAATACTCTCTTTCAAATTCTGAAGGTGGCAGGGGTAAAATACAGGGAGCGAAAGGCTATTTACAATTTGTACAGAAACCAGGTGGCAGTTATAAGAGTCGAGGGGCATGAAAGGGAAGCAGTGGTTTGGAAAGGAGTGAGACAGGGTTGTAGCCTCTCCCCGATGTTATTCAATCTGTATATTGAACAAGCAGTAAAGGAAACAAAAGAAAATTCGGAGTATGTATTAAAATCCATGGAGAAGAAATAAAAACTTTGAGGTTCGCCGATGACATCGTAATTCTGTCAGAGACAGCTAAGGACTTGGAAGAGCAGTTGAACGGAATGGACAGTGTCTTGAAAGGAGGATATAAGATGAACATCAACAAAAGCAAAACGAGTATAATGGAATGTAGTCAAATTAAATCGGGTGATGCTGAGGGGATTAGATTAGGAAATGAGACACGTAAAGTAGTAAATGAGTTTTGCTATTTAGGGAGTAAAATAACTGATGATGGTCGAAGTAGAGAGGATATATAATGTAGACTGGCAATGGCAAGGAAATCGTTTCTGAGGAAGAGAAATTTTTTTAACATGCAGTATAGATTTAAGTGTCAGGAAGTGGTTTCTGAAAGTATTTGTATGGAGTGTAGCCATGTATGGAAGTGAAACATGGACGATAACCAGTTTGGACAAGAAGAGAATAGAAGCTTTCGAAATGTGGTGCTACAGAAGAATGCTGAAGATAAGGTGGGTAGATCACGTAACTAATGAGGAGGTATTGAATAGGATTGGGGAGAAGACAAGTTTGTGGCACAAGTTGACTAGAAGAAGGGATCGGTTGGTAGGACATGTTTTGAGGCATCAAGGGATCACAAATTTAGCATTTGAGGGCAGCGTGGTGGGTAAAAATTGTAGAGGGAGACCAAGAGATCAACACACTAAGCAGATTCAGAAGGATGTAGGTTGCAGTAGGTACTGGGAGATGAAGAAGCTTGCACAGGATAGAGTAGAATGGAGAGCTGCCTCAAACCAGTCTCAGGACTGAAGACCACAACAACAACAACATGTAATGTTAATGGAGAATCGTAATCATCGTCATCATCATCATCATCATCATCATCATCATCATCATCACTACCACCTCAACCTCCAGCACCATCACTTCAGGAATTAGGCTCTTCCACCTGTGCCAACATCAATCCATCTTTGTCTGCTCTTCCTGTGTCCTTTCGGCGAATGGGCCTGTATGATAATGCAATTTTCGGAATACGTGTATTGTCCACTCAGTCTAAATGCTCTTCCTAGTTGCTTCAATACTCGTCCATTTTTTTGTGTATTACAAATATTTGTAATTGACCAGCGGTAAGATGTTCCTATCGGAGCACAAAAAATGTAAATATGTTGCCGTATATTTAAAAGACTGACTGAAAACAGGGCTATTACCTGGCTCATTCTGCCTTCCTCAGCACGTTTAAAAATCTTCCAAAAAATTTGGCATGTGAATACATTTACGCTTTTTTTTAACTTGCAACTCACCTCAAACTCCTACTAGCTAACTTAACTGTAAATGACTCACACCTAGTCGGTCATACTCATCCACTCGCTACTACCCTTTGTCACTCACTCATCTAATCCAAAATATTGTCATTATCTCTTAGTGTAACTCTGTCATTGTCTATAGTTTCACATTGGCTAGCAAATAGTCACCGATGTCACCATAATCCTGGGCAAGGGACTCTTTACAGCAACAACACGAGGAAGCAGAGGACGAAGACAAAAATGAAGAACACTCTTGGGCCTCCAAATCTAACACCGCTGAAATAAAAAATCCGATAGAAAAGAAAACAGAAGAGGCCCGACGCAAGAATGTAGTGACAGTGTAAAGCTTAGCTAAGGGCTCATGTAAATGACGACCACATATTCCGAAGATGGAAGCCCCGTAGAAACATTGCTCTTTGTCTGGTCTGTCACCTGCTGGCCAAAGAATCGCCCTACCCATGCGAAATACACGAATGAAACGGGGAATGTGGGGATCAGATAGTGGTACCAGAAGTATCCTCCGTCACATACCATCAGGTATCCCTCAGGTATAGTCTAATATCTCAATCTCGTATTTCACGCTCCGTCAGTTGGCTAGTAGAGTGCGGATGTAGACGATGTAAATGTAGACAAACTGGCATGAGTGACCTTGCCAGGAACATGGCTCCCATCAACATAGCTCTGTGGAGTTATGAGACTTACAAACCTCATCTCGTTATGGTGACATTCCATGTTCAGTGCTAGTAGACTTCTCTTTTTGCCATTTTGCCAGTGCGACTCGGCTTTTTATTTCCTCCTTGCTCCGTCCGTCATGGGTTATTTTTCTGCCTAGGTAGCCAAATTCGTTAACATCATCTACTTCTTGACCGACAATCATGATTTTAAGTTTCTCGATTTCCTCATTTCTGCTACTTCCCGCCACTTTCGTCTTTCTTCTATTTATTCCCAGTTCATATGCTGTATTCATTAGGCTGTTCACTCCATTCAACAGATATTGCAATTTTTCTTCACTCTGACACACGATACAATATTATCAGTGAACCTAATCATTGGTGTTCTTTCACCTTGACCTTTAATGCCACACTTGAGCCTCTCTGTTACTTCCATCTTGGCCTCTTCGATTTATTGATTGAACTGTTGGGGAGAAAGACTACATATTACAGCCTTTTTATCCGAGCTTCGTTCTTGGTCTTCCACTCTTATGATTCCCCCTTGGTCCTTGTACATGTTGTATATAGCCCTCTCTCTCTGTGACTTACTCCTATTTTCATTAGTACTTCGAAGACCTTCCACCATTTGACATTGTGGAACGCTTATTCCAGGTCCACAGATCATAAGAACGTACCTTGATTTTTCTTTAGCCTTGCTTCTATTATTAACCGCAACGTCAGAACTGCCTCCATTCTGCCCAGCTGACAGTCATGTAACACATCCTCAGCTTACTTTGTCATTGTTCCATATATTAATATTGTCAGCAACTTGGATGCTTGAGTTGTTAAGCTAATTGTGCAATAATTCTGACAGTTGTCAGCTCTTGTAGTCTTTAGAATTTTGTGGATTACGTTTTACCAAAAGTCTGATGATGAATCGACAGTCTCATACATTCTACACACCAACGTGTATAGTAAACAAGCTTTCGTGTTTGAGATTCAGCAGCATGCACTACACTATAGGCTAAATCATTTACAATACATTTTAGGTACTTTAAAAAGACTATTGTGTCATCTGCAGATAAGAAAAATGTTGAATAAACTCTCTTCGTTAGTTACACAAACTGATATAAACACTGTGCAACACAGTTAAACGACTACATTTTAAACTCCGTAACTGTCTCTCAGTGCGCCATAGAACTTAGAAACTTCGCTCAGAGGTGGCTACAGCCCTCCTCAGTGACAGAAGAAAGTTGTGGGCACCTTTAAGCCAAATTTCGAAGGCCTGCATAGCAAAGAGAGACAACTGCAGTGTTTCAAAAACGTGACTCTTTACTTCTGTTGCACAGTGTAGTAGGACCCAGAACAGCCCCCTGAGGCAACCCTACCATTGAAACCTATCAGACAGATTAAATGTGCTCCACGTTTTTGGTGACTAATGAAGGAAACCGTTACATTGTCTACTTTATACTTATGAAATTAAATTCAGCTTTCCTCTTGGTTTCTAGACTGATTAGACCCACCAGGAATTCCTCTCTTGTGCCAACCTCCCAATTTCGGAATAGCTCTTGTAGCCAACTTCCTCAGTTATCTGTTGGATCTATTCTAATCTCTATCGACCACTTCAATTTTTTAACCTCTACAGGTTACTCTAGTACCATGGATGTTATTCCATGATACCTTAACGCATGTCCTGTCATTCTGTTCACTCTTCTTGCCAATATTTACCACACTTTCCTCTCCTTCTCGATTCGGCGGAGAACTTTCTCATATCGGACCTTATCGGTCTTTTAATTTTCTATACCTTCTATGACACCACATCTCAGAGTCGTCTATTCTTTAGTTTTTCGACTTTCCAACAGTGCTTTGCTCCAAGCACACATTCTCAGAGAATTCTTCCTAAAATTAATGCTAAATTTTGATATTAGTAGACTTCTTTTGGACAGGAATTCCCACTTTCCCTGAGTCTACTTTTTATGTCGTCCTTGCCTCATACGTCTTTTGTTATTTTGCTTACAAGGTAGCAGAGTTCCTGCACTTCGTGTATACATGGGCTCCAACTTTCAAGTTTAGCTGCCAGAATGATATTCCACTCTGCAGCTGAGTGTGCAATGATTTAAAATTTCCTGGCAAATTAAATCTGTGTACCGGACTGGGACTCGAATCTGGGAACTTCGACTTATATGTCCAGGTGCTCTAGTAACTCTGCAGTAAAACTATGAGTGCTGGTCGTGAGTCGTGCTTGTATAGTTCAGTCGTTGTATCCCAGCCCGGCAGGTAGTTTTGATGTTAAGATTATCGACAGTCTCATTTCTGCTACATCACATCGCTTTCATGTTTCTTCAGTTCGTTGTTATTCGACTGCGTGTGCTCATTGGACTGTTAATTCCATTCAGCGTGCCCTGCAGTTATTCAGTTTCACGGAGGACAGCAATGACGTCTGCAAATCAGCTATGCAATGATATTGCAAATACCACTAAACCAAATCGGTAGCTCAATCAAACAAAGTTATCTAGTATCAGAAGGAAGGAAGCGGAATAGGGAATGAGGACTCGTCGACGACGATGTCATTGGAGACGGAGCACAGTCTCGAATTGTTTTTGTTACTGATCGTGATGAAAATTTTCCATGTTCTTTCTAAGGAGCCATCCCGACATTTACCTGGAGTGATTTGGAGAAATAACGGACGACCTCAGTCTTGATGGCCGAAGGGAGATTTGAACAGCTTTCCTCACTGATACGAGTCTGGTGTGCTTACCACTGCTGTAGCTGCTATCCAGAATTTATCATTTAGTCCTGCAATCGTGTAATACACAAATTAATCTACTGCATCACTCTATAAACTGGTTAGTGTAATGCAGGCGTAAATTAAAGAATATCAACTAGTTACAGCAGTACATTAAGATATACACTCCTGGAAATTGAAATAAGAACACCGTGAATTCATTGTCCCAGGAAGGGGAAACTTTATTGACACATTCCTGGGGTCAGATACATCACATGATCACACTGACAGAACCACAGGCACATAGACACAGGCAACAGAGCATGCACAATGTCGGCACTAGTACAGTGTATATCCACCTTTCGCAGCAATGCAGGCTGCTATTCTCCCATGGAGACGATCGTAGAGATGCTGGATGTAGTCCTGTGGAACGGCTTGCCATGCCATTTCCACCTGGCGCCTCAGTTGGACCAGCGTTCGTGCTGGACGTGCAGACTGCGTGAGACGACGCTTCATCCAGTCCCAAACATGCTCAATGTGGGACAGATCCGGAGATCTTGCTGGCCAGGGTAGTTGACTTACACCTTCTAGAGCACGTTGTGTGGCACGGGATACATGCGGACGTGCATTGTCCTCTTGGAACAGCAAGTTCCCTTGCCGGTCTAGGAATGGTAGAACGATGGGTTCGATGACGGTTTGGATGTACCGTGCACTATTCAGTGTCCCCTCGACGATCACCAGTGGTGTACGGCCAGTGTAGGAGATCGCTCCCCACACCATGATGCCGGGTGTTGGCCCTGTGTGCCTCGGTCGTATGCAGTCCTGATTGTGGCGCTCACCTGCACGGCGCCAAACACGCATACGACCATCATTGGCACCAAGGCAGAAGCGACTCTCATCGCTGAAGACGACACGTCTCCATTCGTCCCTCCATTCAAGCCTGTCGCGACACCACTGGAGGCGGGCTGCACGATGTTGGGGCGTGAGCGGAAGACGGCCTAACGGTGTGCGGGACCGTAGCCCAGCTTCATGGAGACGGTTGCGAATGGTCCTCGCCGATACCCCAGGAGCAACAGCGTCTCTAATTTGCTGGGAAGTGGCGGTGCGGTCCCCTACGGCACTGCGTAGGATCCTACGGTCTTGGCGTGCATCCGTGCGTCGCTGCGGTCCGGTCCCAGGTCGACGGGCACGTGCACCTTCCGCCGACCACTGACGACAACATCGATGTACTGTGGAGACCTCACGCCTCACGTGTTGAGCAATTCGGCGGTACGTCCACCCGGCCTCCCGCATGCCCACTATACGCCCTCGCTCAAAGTCCGTCAACTGCACATACGGTTCACGTCCACGCTGTCGCGGCATGCTACCAGTGTTAAAGACTGCGATGGAGCTCCGTATGCCACGGCAAACTGGCTGACACTGACGGCGGCGGTGCACAAATGCTGCGCAGCTAGCGCCATTCGACGGCCAACACCGCGGTTCCTGGTGTGTCCGCTGTGCCGTGCGTGTGATCATTGCTTGTACAGCCCTCTCGCAGTGTCCGGAGCAAGTATGGTGGGTCTGACACACCGGTGTCGATGTGTTCTTTTTTCCATTTCCAGGAGTGTAGTTTTCCTTGCAATTATGAACCTTTTTTAACGGCAGTGCTTGCTTTGCCCTGAAGCACTGGATTATTTTTCTTTTCCCTAGCTACCTCGTAAATGGTTCCCTTATTAGTTTTCATTTCAATTTTAATAATTCTTTGCTGTGGTATTTGAATACATCATGAGACCAAACGGAGATAATGTAGGGCCTATAGATACGGCATAGAATTTTGTTCTGTAAATGTTTCTCAACTTCTCACATGTTGGAGACGGTAAACGTAGTGGTTTCTTTAGCATCAGTATCTGAGTATCAACCTTAAAAGGAAATTTATCAACAAAGTACCGAATATTGGTTACTCAAATTTTAAACCTCTGTTGAGTTAGAACACACAGCAGCTTGAAGATTTTGAATTAGGGGATGAAAAGCCCCTCCACAGAATTAACATGCACAGTAAAGAGTGTAGAACGAACATTGCAAAACAAAAATCTAGATCAATAGTAACATGTTGGTAGACAAGAAGACCACAAAATTTGATGGGAAGAAACTTGAGAATGTGTATGCTGTCTAACAGAAAAACTGGGTCAAGGTGATGAAAAAAAAAATAGAACTGACATGGCAGGGAAAACATTTATAAAGCTTAAAAACCATGTACGTTGACGTGAACTTCAGTTAAGCATCCGTTGGCGATTCGTAACGACTTAAGTCTTCGTAGTAATACTGTAGCCATAGATGCTTGCACAATAAAATAAAGCTCGACAGTAGACAGGCTGAATAATTTGGAACGTGGATGTACCGTTGTAAGCTAAGAATTCTATCAACGTTTGACATACCCACAGTGAACTATTCCAATGGACTCACAAAAATCGCAAGTCCTGACTATCATCAAAAGCAGAAAGCAGCGTAGCACTTTACAGTCTGATATCAAATCAGTAGGTTGTATACACAGGTTATATCAAAATGAACATACAACTTTCAACAATCTGTGGCATTTATTACACTCAACTTACAATGACAAATAATACAGCAAACGAAAGAGAAATACAAACACTTTTATTTGTTTACCTG
Organism: Schistocerca serialis cubense; assembly: GCF_023864345.2. Lineage (NCBI taxonomy): Eukaryota > Metazoa > Arthropoda > Insecta > Orthoptera > Acrididae > Schistocerca > Schistocerca serialis. The sequence continues at coordinate 734,023,667 of NC_064643.1, read as the reverse complement.
CACGCGAAAAAAGTATGGAACGACCAATAGTGGCTGAAGAAAGTGTTGAAAGAGTGAGAGTATTTCAAGCGAAAGCCCAAGAAACCAGTCATAATGCTAGTCGTGAGTTATCTATTCCAGCGATCACCTTGAGGTGATTTGAGGAGACGCTTACCCCTCGTTTGCGGATGTTACATGCTCTAAAGCCTACAAAGTATGGTTTACGTGCCAACTTTTCAAACTAAATGTTGCTGCAGGACGATGAAGATTTTTTGGATCGTCTCGTCTGCACATAAGTGCAAATGTGAACACGAATACTGTGCGTATTTGGGAATCAGCAAACCCCCACAAGATTGTACACTTGCAACGCGACTCCCCTAAACTTAATGTTTTTGTGCCTAAGCCAGGAGGAAAGTTTATGACAGGCCTTTCTCTTTCTTTGAAGTAGCTGTAACTGGTGTTTCTTGTCTTACGCTAGAAGTATGTCTCTTCCCTCAACTGGAAGAATCCGAACCACAGTACTGTATTTGGCAGCACGATGATGTGGCCGCCTCACAGGCATAACTCAGGATGTGGTTTGGTTAAACGACACTGTACCAGATAGTTGAATTGGCCGCAAGGGGCCGGATGACAGAACTTGTTTTGCGTGACTTCGACGTTCTCACACAATCCCACGGCATGATATCTTTGCTTTTGGGGATTCATAAATGAGCATGTGTATCTACCTAACCTACCAGCTGATCTACCCCACTTTAGAGACAGTATTTTTGCAACAACTATTCCAGACAAATTTAAAGGTTAGGAAAGAAGTAGACTATCGACTAGATGCATGACGGATGACGCTCACATTGAACATTTGTACAAAAACTTGTCTGAGTTGCTCTTTCATTTGATATGTTGTTGTGGTCTTCAGTTCTGAGACTGGTTTGATGCAGCTTTCCATGCTACTATATCCTGTGCAACCTTCTTCATCTCCCAGTACCAAATGCAACCTACATCCTTCTGAACCTGCTTAGTGTATTCATCTCTTGGTCTACCTCTACGATTTTTCCATCCACGCCGCCCTCCAATTCTAAATTGGCGATCCCTCGATCCCTTAGAACATGTCCTACCAACCGATCCCTTCTACTTGTCAAGTTGTGCCCCAAACTCCCCTTTTCCCCAATTCTATTCAATACCTCCTCATTAGTTATGTGATCTACCCATCTAATCATCAGCATTCTTCTGTAGCACCACATTTCGAAAGCTTCTATTCTCTTCTTGTCTAAACTATTTATAGTCCATGTTTCACATCCATACATGACCACACTCCATATAAATGCTTTCAGAAACGACTTCCTGTCACTTAAATCAATACTCGATGTTAACAAATTTCTCTTCTTCAGAAACGCATTCCTTGCCATTGCTAGTCTACATTTTATATCCTCTCTACTTCGACCATCATCAGTTATTTTGCTTCCAAAATGGCAAAACTCCTTTACTACTCTAAGTGTCTCATTTCCTAATCTAATTCCCGCAGCGTCACCCGACTTAAGTCGACTACATTCCATTAGCCTCGTTTTGCTTTTGTTGATGTTCATCTTACAGCCCCCTTTCAAGACACTGTCCATTCCGTTCAACTGCTCTTCCAAGTCCTTTGCTGCCGCTGACAGAATTACAATGTCATCGGCGAAACTCAAAGTTTTTATTTCTTTTTCGTGGATTTCATGCCTACTCCGAACTTTTCCTTTGTTTCCTTTACTGCTTGCTCAATATACAGATTGAATAGCATCGGGGAGAGTCTACAACCCTGTCTCACTCCTTCCCAACCACTGCTTCCCTTTCATGTCCCTCGACTCTTATAACTGCCATCTGGTTTCTGTACAAATTGTGAATAGCCTTTCGCTCCCTGTATTTTATCCCTGCCACCTTCATAATTTGAAAGAGAGTATGCCAGCCAACGTTATCAAAATCTTTCTCTAAGTCTACAAATGCTAGAAACGTACGTTTGCCTTTCCTTAATCTTTCTTCTAAGACAAGTCGTTGGGTCAGTATTGCCTCACAGGTACCAACATTTCAATGGAATCCAAACTGATCTCCCCCGAGGTCGGCTTCTACCAGTGTTTCCTTTCGTCTGCAAAAAATTCTCGTTAGTGTTTTGCACCTGTGACATATAAAAACTGTCAACGCCTGTTTTCTTTGGGACTGGAATTATTATATTCTTCTTGAAGTCTGAGGGTATTTCGCCTGTCTCATACATCTTGCTCACCATATGGTAGAGTTTTGTCAGGACTTTATATCATTTTTTACATTAGTTATAAATGTAATCTTAATGTATTTAACGTTACAGAGCCTTAAAACCCGTATATTCATTGTGAAACACTCTGTATATATGGGCATCTTCGTGAAAATGGAGCATTCACAGATTTCTTTCTTGGTACAGCACTACTTTCACAAGAAATGGGAACAAGCGTTTTTGCGATGATTTGGTAAACATACATACAGCTTTATGCAGAAATAATTTTATCTTTGATCTACCATAGGTCTCTGTGTCCATACAAAAACAACAAGAGACGGACTATGGATCCACCTACTTATTTATTCCCAAACTAGTTTCATCGACAAATGTCGCCATCATAAGCAGGTCCTTTGATCTTAAAACATGCAATGTTAGCATATTTATAAAACATAGAACACACAGAAACAAAGCAGACTACACCTCATCAAGAAAAAACTGATGATACACACTACCATGCAATAATATATCACATACGATTGGAAAGTCTTAAGAAAGTAAGTGATCTTAATATTATACAGAACAAACAATCAGTTCGAAAAATGTTAAGACCAGGCAAAAGAACCTCATACAAATTTAGCAATGCTGGAATATACTAATTCACATGGTACTCCTGTGAGAACTAATACAGCGGACAAACAAGCAGAAATTTCCGAAAGAGATACACAGAGCATATGAGAGCTTTCAAGAGTGACTGCAGACATTCCGCATTCGCAGAACACGTAATGAACAATAACCGTAGCCCCACTAACATCGAAAGTCATCTATTCATTCTGAAATACAGCTACAGTCTATACCGACAACTAACAATCGAAGAAAATTGTTACATAAAAAGGTTATAGTGGAAGGGACAAACACAATAAACGAAAACATAACATTTTGCAACAACACACCCTTTGCCGCTCTGAGAGAGCTTACACTGGACACAGAAAAGAAAACACACACACGCCAAAGAACGACTAACCCATACCTCACAGAGAAATAAATAAGGAATAGAAGTCGTCAGAACTCAGAACTTTTCGCGACATGCGATACTTTTCTCGCGACACACTCGAACGGCAAAATAGCGTAATATTTTGGGTTGTGAAGGAAGTGCGAAAGATATGTTTTTCCGTGTAAAAAGAAGTAGCTGCAAGCTGTCCAAGAACGTGAGCACACTACATATCACGCAACAAACTGGTACACACAAAAACTGTGTCCACAACACTACCGCAATCCGAACTGTATAACGCTGACGTACATGAGTTCACGTTTTTGTATTCTTTTACCAACAGTCGCTCACACAGCTGCAGATGACATGATGTATGCCGAGGGAAACGGAAGCAGAAAAACACAGAAAATATGTTGCCAACAATAACAACAATTTGAAAACAATATTGTGACGTGTAGTAAATAAGGCATTATAAAAGTATTCAGATAAAACAATAATTAAAAAACACTACGTATATGGTAAAGTTTTACAGTGTTTTATAACCATACTATATCTGAATGTTTTAGAATTTAAAAAAAACCACTGGTAATGGCGATATATGTCGCTGAAACTAGTTTGGGAACAACCAAATAAATGACATAAGTGTTTCGCATCAAAGTGGATCCAAAATTCCTATATTCTTATTTACCTTTATGCAACTTATCATAAAAGTATTGACGGAAGGGAAACATGGCCGTAGGCGAAGAAATGCGACGTGAAAGCTGAATTTTCTATGTTGTTTAAACATCTCGGGGACAGCCACCCATGTTAGAATGGCTGAAAAGAGAAGAATACTATGACTACATGCGTTTCCGAACTGTAAGACGATGGTACTCAAAGATGATGAACCTATGTATGTACCAACTTTAGCGGAAATACCTCTAGGTTTAAAAGAAAATTACTGGAACACAAGTACTGACATGCATTCATTTTGATATGTACAACCATTGCTTACAAATTTGTACAAATAGAGAGAAATGTGTGTAGAAATGACATCAAAAGGTTAATCGGCCCAAATATTTAACAGTATTCTATACTAACTACATAATCAAATAACGTACAGCTAAAGAACCGTGACATGACACCAAATTAGCTCTAAGACAAAGAGAAAAATTCCACAGGCTTTTCGAAACTTACCACAGGAGATTAGAGTGACAAACACACATGTTTTAAACACATGCTAATGTTCCTTGACAAACCAATAAGAGGTATGTAGATATATGGGCATCTACGTGGAACAGTTACACTGACACCTGTTGCGTAGGTCAACGTAACTTGGCCATGATTTTGGAATAAGTGATTTTGCTGCGATTTGATAAAATTGCAGGGAAACAGAACTTGCTTAACCGCTCTTTCTTCTTTCATCTTACATTTGCAGGGAGGCTTAACCCTTATACTTATCCGGTGTAAACAGGAAACAGCTGAACCGCGGATAGTACGCATTCCAACTGGGATAGTATGTCTGTCTTAAATTTTCGAAATCATCGAGGTTTTCTAATTGTGCATTTTGATCTTTATGACAGACTAAAATGTGCCAACTGTCTGTTTTTGTGACCATCTGACCGGTGGGATGTTCATGATAGGGCTATAGACAGTGGCGTCCTTCGCCAATTGATTCTCCTTGCCATTGTAAACCAGACCTGTATGAGCTTGGGCCCCTACAAAAGCAACGTACTTACCTCTTCTGTTTCTGTTTACTAATGTTTCTTGTACCATTATCCAGCTTAATGAAGCTGATTTTATTGTTACATTTGAGATTTTCGATTGACTTATTTTGACGGTTTTATAATCTTTGTTACATTTGAAAATGTTTCCCATAACAACACACCTATTCTTCATGATCACTGAGCGTAAGAACCGCTTTCGCATTATGAGCACATAACTGCACAACTGTTTGTATGATATGGCTAGCAAGAAAATAGGTTAGGGGTTGTACGATTTCGTTTTGATAAACTAAAATACGAGCAGGTACACTGACTGCGGCAGGTGACGAACGGGAAACCAGGCCCGTCAGTGATACTGGTACAGAGATCTGAGACTCTGCTGGTCGAGCGGACTGTTGTAGGAGTCCTCGGTTTATTTGGGGACGGTAAACATTTGTTTCATTGTCAGTTTGATTGCATCCTGCGCTCACTCATTATGAGAATCCTAATGAAGTCCGAAACGTTTAATTAAAATTTACTGTTAATCTATAGGCCAATTAACATCTAAATAAAAGTACCGCATTTAATTTAGAGAATTGTTGATGAACGATTTGTATGGACAGCTCCTCATTTCCTAATTGTAACCGTTGGCTGTGCCATCGTTCACAAATCAAAACAGCTATTAATTTACGGAGCTCAGTTCTGTTTATGTGACAAAGCTATTTATTATTTTCGTTAAATGTCTGATATCTCTTTTTCACAGTGACAGTTACACATTTCAGTGCGGCAAAGACTTATGATGAATGTAAAATCGTCTCATGTTTTTAATATTTTATTTTGATAACGGTTAACTTACCGAAGAATGCTGAAGATAATATGGTTAGATCGTGTAACTTATGAGGAAGTATTGAATGGAATTGGGGAGGAGTTCGTGGCACAACCTGACAAGAAGAAGGGACCGGTTGGTAGGACATGTTCTGAGGCATCAAGGGATCACAAATTCAGCATTAGAGGGAGACCAATAGATGAATACATTAAGCAGATTCAGAAGGATGTAGGTTACAGTAAGTACTGGGAGATGAAGAAGCTTGCACAGGATAGAGTAGCTTGGAGAGCTGCATCAAACCAGTCTCAGGACTGAAGACCACAACAACAACAACGGTTAACTCAAATAGTTTAAAAGGTTAGATCAATTCACAAAACTGATCCTTTTCGTATATAATAAAAGTATAGGATTACTCATTAGTTTCGTGCTTCTTACTGAAGGGACAATTATAGTAAATCATAATGATCATTACATTTTTTCTAGCCTCTCTACACACGATTCAGTAACCTCACAGGTCTACTAGAACAGTAATTTGTGTTAAGTTTTTGGTATTACAGGTGAATCACAACCTCAGTTTCAAATCCCATGCTGCAATTAACGAAGTGCCTCAGTGAGTTAAACTGCTAATGATGTAGGCAGTTTAAGAACATAGAAACTACTCTGTAAAATTTGAAATTTTCCCGGCGAGTCAACTGGTCAAAAAGATTTCGGGTTTGCAGCCGGTCGTCGTAAACTTTATTGCACGATATTTCGGCTGGACAACTGCCTGCCATCTTCAGGTGAGCCGATCAATGACTGACGAAGACGTTCTCCGTTGCAGCTGATATAGTGCGCTGATAGTACCACCACGCATGCGTTGCAATTGCGGAGACAGAAGGGCCACACCGCCCAGCGACAGCGCCCTCGCTGGTGGAACTGCAGTACTCAGCTGCCGTCGGTATTGTCACTGGCCGCAGCTATCGAAGTCTTCTGGCGTCTTCGTCTCGAGCAAATTTCGGAGATGACGGGATGCGTTATTCAATTGGTAACCACTGTCACGGTTCATTAGATATCCCGCAATGCGTATTTCAACAGATTCTTTGATAATAGAGTCCCAAAAAGTTTTTGCTGTGGCCAAAATCGAAGTTTTGTCGTACTTAATAGAGTGTCCGTTAGAAATACAATGTTCCGCAACTGCAGACTTACTGGGTTGCAGTAGGCGAGTGCAACGTTTATGCTCCGTACAACGCTCTTCCACTGTACGCGTTTTCTGTCCTATATAGGCCATACCACACTGACAAGGTATTTTGTAAACTCCCGCCTTCCGCAGTAACAAATCATTCTTCACCGATCCCAGCAAATCCTAAATCTTACAAGACGGACAAAAAACCACTTTCACATTAAAACGATTAAGCATCCTTGCTATCTTGAAGGAGATATTTCCGACAAAGGGAAGAAAAGCTAGGGACTTGGCTGGCGCGTCCTCCTCTTTATCCACTTCCCGGTTCCTGGCTCTAGTTGATAAGGCCCTGTTTATTTGACGGGTCGAGTACCCATTGTCTCTGAATGCCGTCCTCAAATGTGCCAGTTCCTAAGGCATATTCTCTGCATCCGACACTGTGTGTGCCCTGTGTACAAGGGTTTTAAGTACACTCATGGTCTGGGATGGGTGATGGCAACTTGAAGAATGTAAATACAAATCAGTGTGAGTGGGGTTGCGGTAGACAGAATGTCCCACAGTGCTGTCACTCTTCCGTTTAACCAAAACATCCAGGAATGTTAGGGAGCCATCTTTCTCTATTTCCATAGTAAATTGAATAGTCTCATCGATGGAGTTAAGATGATGAAAAAACTCCATTAACTTTTCTTCTCCGTGGGGACACACTATGGAAGTGTCATCGACGTATCCCCAGAAAACAGCTGGTTTACAGACCGCTGATTCAAGTGCTCTCTCCTCAACATCCTCCATAAAGAGGTCAGCCACCAGAGGAGACAGAGAGCTGCCCATGGTGACACCGTCAGACTGTTCAAAATGTTCCTGGTGAAACATAAAATTAGTTGAGGAAAGAGTATGCCGGAACAAAGCAGTAATGTCCGATTCAATCTGTTGACCAATTAGAATCAAGGAATTCGCAAGAGGTACTTTTGTGAAAAGGGAAACTACATCAAAACTCACTAGAAGATCCGAACTACTTAAGTGGAGAGCCCCCAGTCTGTTAATAAACTCAGCAGAGTTCCGTATATGGTGTGAACATTTGCCAACAAATGGTCTCAACAAAGAAGCTATATGTTTGGCTAAATCGTATGTCGGTGCGTCAATATTACTCACTATAGGCCGTAAAGGCAGACCTTCTTTATGCACATACATTCTCGGTGGTACGCTGCCATGTGGTCTTAATCGCTTGATAGTCCCTGGAGATAGCGAGGAGGCGTTCAAAAGTGCACACGTCTTCCGTTGCACACGTGCTGTTGGATCTTGATCAATTCTCCGATACATAGTATCACTAAGTAGACTATACATCTTCTCCAAATACAACCCACGAGGTAACAAAACGGTAGAGTTACCTTTTCAGCTTTCAGCACCACTACTTCCGGATCTTCTCGAAGATTCCGTAGCGCAGCCGTTTCTTCAGCGGTTATATTACTGCGTTGAGGAGGAGCTTTCAGAAGGAGCCGAACAGTTTCCTTCTTATTTCTTCAGCAGCGTCCGTAGGAAGGCGACGTACAGCTTGTTCAACACTACTTACGAAACTTATAAGAGAAGATCCGAAAATAGTGGTGCTGAAGGCTGATAAAGGTAACTACCGTTTTGTTACCACGTGGGTTGTATTTGGAGATGTATAGTCTACTTAGTGATACTATGTATCGGAGAATTGCCGCTGGTCGGTGTAGCCCTTCTGTCTCCGAAATTGCAACGCATGCGCGGTAGTACTAACAGCGCACTATATAAGCTGCAGCGGAGAACGTCTTCGTCAGTCCTTGATCGGCTCACCTGAAGATGGCTGGCAGTTGTCCAGCCGAAACATCGTGCAATGAAGTTTACGACGACCGGCTGCTAACCCGAAATCTTTTTGACTAGAAACTACTCTATTCTGCATAATGCCTGTCACTAATGGCTTTCAGGGAAATTAAATCCATGGTTATTGTAGAAACGGAAAAGGAGGTACTTGCAAATGCAAATATGGTACGGTGAGTAGAATTTGGGAGGGCAGTGAAAGAGCTACATTAAAACGGGGGCTCTGTATTAGATGACAGAGCTTGAGAGAGACTGTAAATACAAAACTATTCCTCTTGTTGTGTAAGATATACGAGATAGGAAAAATGTCCCCGACTTTAAGAAGAATGTAATAATTCCTAGTTCAACGAAGGCAGGTGCTGACAGGTTTAAGTACTACCGAACTATCAGTTTAATAAGTAATACTTGCAGCATAGTGACGCAAATTACTTACTGAAGGTGGGAGAAAGTGGTAGAAGCTGACTTCGAGAAAGATCAGTCTACACTCAGGAGAAGTATAGGAACACGTAACGCAATTCTGACCCTATGACTTATATCAGATACAATGTTAAATCATGGAAAAATTGTGTTTGTACCCATTTGAAGATTTACAGAAAATTTTTTACATCGTTGACTCAAAACCACTCTTGACTGTTCCAAAGGTAGCTGGGCTACAACACAGAGAGTGAAAAGTTGTTTACACGTTTTAAAGAGACCACAACGAACTTATAAGAGCTGAAGGACGTGACAGAACAGCAGTGACTAAGAAGGGAGTGAGACAGGTTTGTAGCTTATCCATAGTGTTACTCAGTATGTACATTGAGCAAGCAGTAAATGAAAGCAAGGAGAAATTCGGCGGTTGAATTAAAGTTTATGGAGAAAGAATAATAATTTACAGGTGGACGGAGAAAGTAAGGAATGAGAAGTTTCTCCGCAGACTCGACTAGAAAAGGAATATATGGAAAACACAGAGATGAAGAAGGGGCAAAATGATAGGACTTCTGTTAACACATAGGAAATAACTTTCACGGTATTAGAGGGTGCTGAGAAAGTAGAAACTTTAGTGGAAGATAGAGATTGGAATACCTTCAGCAAATAATTGAGGATGACTTGTAATTCTTTCACACACAGCAATAGACTTGGAATAGCAGTTTAACGGAATGGATAGCGTCTTTAAAATAATGTATCAAATGAACATCAATAGAAGTAAAACAAAGTTAGGGGTGTGTAGTTAAATCATGAAAAACTGAAGGAACTAGCTATTTTTGCCAATGATACTAAGGCTATTTTTGTCAATTTTGCTATTTGAGTAGCGTAGAGGAGTTACAAATTGAAGACTGGTTGTAGCACGAAAATAATTGGCGAGAAACAGTAATTGGTTAACATGTAATATAAATTTAGGTTTTAGGAAGGTCTCTACTATAGCAGTTTACAGAAGTGGAACGTGGACGATAAGAAATTCAGATAAGAAGAAAATACAATTTTGTGGTATGTGGTGTTACAGAAGAACGCTGAAGCTTTGGTGCGTAGTGTTGTTTTCGCAGAAGAGCAAACACCATGTTACGAGAGGAGGCCGAAATACACGCGTTTTAGCTCACGCAGACTGGCGTGAGGAGGGAAGAACTGTACTGACGTGAGGTCTGGAACATGACAAGGAATTAGAATTCAGAAAGCGGACGTAAGTAGTTTGATACCTATCTTAAATCCATTAATGATGAACGTCGCTCTTGACGGTACATGATTCACAATATCGATATCAATAGTAACTGAATATGGCGCCTTGCTAGGTCGTAGCAAATGACGTTGCTGCAGGCTATGCTCAACTGTCGTCTCTGCAAATGAGAGCGTATGTAGACAGTGAACCACCGCTAGTAAAGTCGGCTGTACAACTGGGGCGAGTGCTAGGGAGTCTCTAGACTTGACCTGCTGTGTGGCGGCGCTCGGTCTGCAATCACTGATAGTGGCGACACACGGGTCCGACGTATACTAACTGAGCGCGGCCGATTTAAAGGCAACCACCTAGCAAGTGTGGTGTCTGGCGGTGACACCACACGTAGTTTGGGCAGTTGATGTAAGTAATGAAGAGAAACGCAATCAAATATGGAAAAAAGTATTTATTGTTCACGTTTACTAAAAGAAGGGATCAGGTGATGGGATATATCCTGGGACATGTAGGACTCATCAGTTTGGTAATAGATTTAAGTGTACAGGGTGAAACTAGTAGAAGGACAGCAATCGATGAGTGCAGCAAGTAGATCGAGATGGATAAAGGTTGCAGTAGTTGTTTAGAGGTGAATAGGCTAGCTTTCGACAGACTAGCGTGGGGAGCTGCATCAAACTAGTCTTCAGATTGAGACAACGACTACAATCGCCAACATCAATATTGTCAGCGGAAATATGAAATCGCCACATAATTTATTATTCTATGCAATACCTTCACAACCTCAATTTCGTATACCGAAATGCTAAGGATAGAAACAAAACTATGTATTATTACGTGTAGTGAAAAATAATTGAATATAAGTTGGTATTTGGGAAACCACGAAGGAGTAAGAAAGAAGTGCCATATGTGACTCATACGAAAAACATAGAGTTGGATGAAAAACCTGAGATATGCAGAGGAGAATGATGTTACTAATTATAGAAGAAGATAAATACTTTTCGCAAGTACCCTCTTAAAAAGACGGTCTGATTGTGATAAAATGACTTCTAACTGAACTTTCGACAAAATGAGAAAACTGTTGTTGGAAGAATGTGTAATGAATTTGGTAATGACCACATCAGATCAGGACTGTTGGTCTTTGGCTCAACATCTGTTGTGTTTTAGTCTGCCATTTCCCTGTAGTTGTAAAGTTTGGTAGCGTGGAATATTATCAAATAGACAACAAATGTGAAAAAATATCTATATCTGACTGCACTATGTAAAGAACTGACGACATTTCAGTGCGACTGTATTTTAAGGAAGTTAAGTTCAAATGGTTCAAATGGCTCTGAGCACTATGGGACTCAACTGTTGAGGTCATTAGTCCCCTAGAGCTAGTTAAACCTAACTAACCTAAGGACATGACACACATCCATGCCCGAGGCAGGATTCGAACCTGCGACCGTAGCGGTCTCGCGGTTCCAGACTGCAGCGCCAGAACCGCGCGGCCACTTCGACCGGCAAGGAAGTTAAGTGCTAACACTAAATTTACAACAGTCTATGTACTTTTGATACGTTCACTCCAAATACGCATGTAACTTTTCGCACCGAAAGAAAACAACACGCATAGTGACATTGCAAAATAACTTTGTGTAGATATTGTATGATATAATGATGGCAGATCATCGAGAAGAGCATTACAGTCTCCATTTAGAAACATTTTTAAATATTTTATGTCGCAGTGCTGTAAGTTAAAGTGAGTTATTAAGAAGAATTCACGTTTTATATAACTTTCAACGCAACTGCTCGTCTATTTAGCATTTGAAGTATACTGGATCACAGTGTCAGTTTCCGTCATTTGTGCTTGATCAAATGGGAGCCTTATCCGTTTCCTCATCATCTCCTATGACAGCACTGCAGGTAAGCGCAGGACGAGCCCTAAGTGTAGGATCGGGTTCTGCCCGCCAGTTAGTTGAATCCACAAGGTGTACACCATGGGTGAAATGTTTTCGATCACGTGTCACAATTATAAATTTCATTCGGGATATCATTTTGATTCTTTTATCACATTCCTGTTCTGATAATAAGATAAGTACAAACATTTAAAGAGTAAGCGCCTCTTTTATCTATTTAACAGATTGTTCGTGTATAAGGTCGCCGTTTACTGTCAACATCACCAAGTACGTGCCGTTACCTAAGACAGTTCCACTCGAATAGGTCTGAGCCCTTCAGCTGTCTGTGTCGATATCAGTTCCCATCGGTTTACAGTACACTGTGTGCATCCAGCAGGTTAATACAATATTACCTCCTAATGGACGGAAGCAGCAGACTGGAACTGAAAACGTGCTGTAATAGTAGCTCTGCATCAAGAAAGCTGTTGTAGTTGGACATTAGCAACAAATGTTGGGGTACATCAGTCTACCGTGGTGTATACACTACTGGCCATTAAAATTGCTACATGAAGATGACGTGCTACAGGTGTGAAATTTAACCGATAGGATGAAGATGCGATGATATGCAAACGATTAGTTTTTAGAGCATCCACACAAGGTTGGCGACGGTGCCGACACCTACAACGTGCTGACATGAGGAAAGTTTACAACCGATTTCTCATACACCAACGGCAGTTGACCGGCATTGCCTGCTGAAACGCTGTTGTGAAGTGTCGTGTAAGGAGGAGAAATGCATACCATCACGTTTCCGACTTTGATGAAGGTCGAATTGTAGCCTATCGCGATTGCGGTTTATCGTATGGCGACATTGCTGCTCGCGTTGGTCGAGATCCGATGACTGTTAGCAGAATATGGAATCGGTGAGTTCACGAGGGTAATATGGAACGCCGTGCTTGAGCACAACGGCCTCATATCACTATCAGTCGAGATGACAGGCATCTTATCTGCATGCCTGTAACGAATCGCCTGCCGGGGTGGCCGAGCGGTTCTAGGCGCTACAGTCTGGAACCTCGCGACCGGTACAGTCGCAGGTTTGAATCCTCCCTCGGGCATTGATGTGTGTGACGTCTTTAGATTAGTTAGGTTTAAGTAGATCTAAGGTCTAGGGGACTGATGACCTCAGTACTTAAGTCTCATAGTACTCAGAGCCATTTGAACCATCTGTAACGGATCGTGCAACCACGTCTCGATCCCTGAGTCAACAGATGGGGATGTTTGCAAGACAACAACCATCTGCACGAACAGTTCGACAACGTTTGCAGCAGCATGGACTATCAGCTCGGAGACCATGGCTGCGGTTACCCTTGACGCTGCATCACAGACAGGAGTGCCTGCGATGGTGTACTCAACGACGAACCTGGGTGCACGAATAGTAAAACGTCATTTTTTCGGATGAATCCAGGTTCTGTTTACAGCATCATGATGGACGCAGCCGTGTTTGGCGACATCGCGGTGAACGCACATTGGAAGCGTTTATTCGTCATCGCCATACTGGCGTATCACCCGGCGTGGTGGTATGGGGTGCCACTGGTTACACGTCTGTGTCACCTCTTGTTCACATTGACGGCGCTTTGAACAGTGGACGTTACATTTCAGATGTGTTACGACCCGTGGCTCTACCCTTCATTCGACCCCTGTGAAACCCTACACTTCAGCAGGATAATGCACGACCGCTTGTTGCATGTCCCGTACGGGCCTTTCCGAATACAAAAAATGTTCGACTGCTGCCCTGGCCAGCACATTCTCCAGATCTTTCACCAAGTGAAAACGTCTGGTCAATGGTGGCCGAGCAACTGGCTCATCACAATACGCCAGTCACTACTCTTGATGAACTGTGGTATCGTGTTGAAGCTGCATGGGCAGTTGTACCTGTACACACCATCCAGGCTCTGTTTGACTTAATGCGCAGTTGTTTCAAGGCCGTTATTACGGCCAGAGGTGGTTGTTCTGGGTACTGATTTCTCAGGATCTATGCACCCAAATTGCGTCAAAATGTAATCACATGTCAGATCTCGAATAATATATTTGTCCAATGAATACCGGTTTATCACCTGCATTTCTTCTTGGCGTAGCAATTTTAATGGCCAGTAGTGTACATTGAAAATGTTAAAGCGAATTGATGCCGCACATTGTGATGTGGGTAACATTCAGGAAGACCCTGACTAACATCATACAGACGATCTACAGAGCAGTTAGGGACTCTTACTGCACATGAAATATGCGAGGAAATTAAGTAACTCCAGCTTCAGTCACAAATGTTCAACGCCGTCTTCGTGAACTAGGTTTAAAGAGCTGTATAAAGGCCGAGAAGCCTCTATTTCGCGAGCCAAATAGTGTGAAAACATCCCAGTGGGCACAGCACAATAAAAACGAGTGCATGTAGCAATGGTCCAAGGTTTTATTCACTGGCGAATGTAATTTTGAAGTATTAGCAAACCGTCGTTGAAGGTTAGGTCGTCGGCATCGTGAAGGGCGTCTCAAGAGTCAGGGTTTGACGCCAACAGAGAAGCGTGGTGGAGGGTCGGTAATGGTGTGAGAATGTTTTGCGAGAAGTAAGGTCGGTTATCTAGCGAGACTTATTCGAACATTAAAGAAGAGGGGGGATATTGATCGATAGTGATAAACAATGCATTTCCGTTTGGCAAGAGACTTATCGGTCATGGGTTTATTCTTCAACAAGACAATGATTTCAAACATGCTTCTAATTTGTGTAGGGTATACGTCAGTAGAAAAGGTAAATTTGGGGAACTGAAGAATATGACTTGGTCAAGTCAATCATCTGACACTTAAATCCCATTTATGTTGTACGGAATGAACTCCACTGGGATGTCGGAAAACCGAGATCATCTAATGTTGACGACGTGTGGAATATTTTACTGGCCTATTGCACAGCAATATCTGCAAAAACACTGCAAAATATTATCTCCAGAATATCAAGAGCTTGTGCTGCATTTCTAAGGACAAAGAGTGGATAGTATCAAGAGTCTAAAATCTAAACTATATTGTATTGTACTTAATAACAGTGAAAATATTAATGTTCTATTTAGTTTGTAGAACGTGTCTACGCATTAAAATAAAGTACCGTAGTTTACGGGCTCTAAGACGTACTTGTTAAAACTGCCTCCAAAATTCAGGTTCGTCTTATACTCGAAATTGATATAAAACTGTGCAATGTGACTGTAGACTTTCCCGGTATATACTGCTGACGAAATCTTCTCGGGCTTCCATCAGTGTAGCTGCGTCGAAAATCCACGACGTTTCGATGAGTGACTTTTTCATTATCTTCTGGCGAAGATGATGAGAACAACACTCATCGAAATGTCGCGGATTTTCGACGCAGCTACCCGGATGGATGCCCGAGAAGATTGCATCAAACTGAGCAGTGTTTGATTTAAAATTCCCACCACTCTTAAAAATCGCGGCGTGAAACATGTCTGTATCTGGTAACACTGAACCCAAGTACCAACAGTAGGACAACGAGATGACGAAAATGAGTTGCGGGTATTCACAAGCATACAAAAATCGTCTCCCTTCCATGCCGTCATCACAAACCAATAATAGTGTCTAGCCTATGATGCATCATTGCAGTCTACGGTGTCAGTGAACTTGAATTGAAAGTGATTCGTGTTATCAGTAACAATACAATATTTTTGTTCGTAGCTAGTTTTGCAATGGAAAAAAATTGAAGGTTTTCCTATGATGCAGCTATAAATTGTAAGTAATAGCATGTCCAGAAGCACACGGAAATAGAGCAGCTGAACGGCATTTCGGCCCTCCACCAACAGAAGAAACCATTTCTAATTGACGGATTACTATAGAAGAACTGAATAAAATGAGGAATACTAAATGTGGAAATGGAGGACTAAATGCAAAGTGACAGAAACTTGAAGATGAAGTATTGAAATGGATTGAAGGACACCATCAAAATGGTGGTGGAATTAATACAAAAGTGATTCAAATATACGTTCGTAAGCCAGCGGTAGAGTGGAACTTAACAGACTTTAATAGAGAAGCTGGTTCAAGCTACAGGTTCATGAAGCGCCATGGACGTAGCATACGAATGAAAATCATAACACCTCAGAAAATGCCACAAGAATATGAAGAGAAAATACTATCTTTCCATCACTATATTACGCAACATCGAAAGAAAACCAGTGTAGAACTAAGCCAAGTAGCGAATATGGATAAAACTCCTCTGACATCTGATACGCCGAGTATCAGAACTGTTGCCATGAAAGATGTTGAAACTGCAACTGTAAAAACAAGTAGACATGAAAGAAGGCTCAACACTGTTGTCCCTTCATGTTGTGCTGTCGGTACTAAACTTAATCCACTGATAATTTTCAAGTGCAAAACAATACAAAAACCTTCTCAAATACTGCCAAGTGGTGTTGTCCACGTACATGACAGGGGTTGGATGGAGGACACTGGTATGAAATTAAGGATTAACGGATTGTGTGAGTGAAGGAAAGGTGCTTCATTGAGGAACAGTTCTGTTCTTGTGCTACATCAGTTTAGTAGTCATTTGGAAAATTCTGTGAAAGAGAAATTGTGACAGGAAAATACAGAGCCTGCTGTTACTCCGAGACGTCTTATTTTTCAGCTACAGCCTCTTGATGTCTCAATAAATAAACCATTTACACTCTAAGAAATGGAGCAATTGGATGATGGATGACACCCAAGATGTATTCACTCCAAAGAGAGCTTTAAAATGAGCTACATTCAAACAAGTGTGCCACTGGATAAAACAGTCGTTGCCTAGAGTGAGAGAAGATACAATTCCTAGGAAAATCTTTCAAGAAATGCGGCATAAGTAACGCCCTCCCTGTCGGTGGAGACCTTCTTATATATGAAGAGGACAACGATGACGTTGAAGAGGAAGAAGAAGAAAAGGAAGAAGAAGAGGAAGAAGAAGAAGAAGACAGTTCAAATGACTATTTTCATGGACTTTAAAGGTCAGTTCCGTTTTATAAACTAAGAATTCTTTCCTAGTCTGGCTTTGCTATGTTATGATGGAAATGTTAAAGTGTAATTTTTTTAAAAAAAGGTTTCACAAAACTTAAGGTGCATCTTATAGTCTGTAGCGTCTTACACTCCGTAAAATACGTTATGTAGTTTTTATCAAGGATTATCAAATGCTTTTGACTGGAAATGCACACCTCACTGTTCCTTTCTTTCTCCAGTCGGTGTCTTAACATTAGCCACTATAACAGTCCCTGTTAGTTTATTTGCTCGACTCACACACGAGAGCCTACTGTGTTAATTGTAAACAACGCTAACAATTTGTAACACCAGAAATCGATAGATTTATCTATATCCCATGTAGATTCTCTGCTGACGGTGTACACTAGTGTACCTGCATACTCATGACGTTCGGTTGTGTAAATATGTAATAATTACGTTAATTATTTTAGCGTTTTAAGAAGTTATATTGTAACTGTACCCCTGGTTTTGTATCTAATACTCAGTGGATGTAATAATTTGTATAAAGTGTGTATATTTTACTGGAACATAAGTAGAGAAGCTACATGTAAAATCTTTAGTGAAGCCCCACCGCTACAGAAGTAGTTTGGAGGGAATGGAAAAGGTGGGCCTGGTGTGGAAGGTGATAATTCGTTAGTGGCGAGCGGTAATTCGAGTTCTGATTGTGATACGAGTGGTTAGCGGCAGCCTTCGTCAGCTGTTGTACTTCATTTGGTTGTATAAACTGAGGCAATAAGAGCAAGCGAGCATGTAAATTAGCCTCAGATGAAATGTAAAGAGACCTGTCGACCATGGTATCATTACTGGCTGTATTTGATTAATTTTGCGACGCCATATCAGGGCTTGGTTAACATCAAGAACCATAGATGATTTACGACGAATTTTGTAGCCAGTGTAATTTTCCAGAAGCGCCACCAGCTGTAGCAGAACTGTTATCTAAATATGTACATTGATTGGAGGAGGTACTATGTTCTGAATTATAACTTTCTGTGGAACTTCTAACTTACGTGTTTTCCTCAGTCACATTCCGAGACAGTGTCCATTTCAGGTAAATTAATTCCGAGTAACCTGCGTTTATCAGTCTGACAATTTTGACAGTAAAACATTTTGCAGTTCTTATTAACTTCGTGGAGTATGAAGTTTAGTTAGTTTTCTGTACAGTAGTAAATGGTTTACAACACATAATTTTTCATCTTAAAGTTTCATAAAGCTTATACGTAAAGAAAGCTTTTTATTAAATAAGAGGCTACCTTTTAACAATCAAAGACTAAAATATAAAGAGCTTTAAGGAAAAGTTATAGACTTAACTTGTAATTGTTTGTTTCTTTGTATATGGTTTTTTAAAGTAGTTTTTCATCTTGCGTGGTGATTTACAAAGTCAGTTTGACTTTGACGCTGGCCGGGGTGGCCGAGCGGTTCTAGGCGCTACAGTCTGGAACCGCGCGACGGCTACGGTCGCAGGTTCGAATCCTGCCTCGGGTATGGATGTGTATGATGTCCTTAGATTAGTTACGTTTAAGTAGTTCTAAGTTCTAGGAGGTTGATGACCTCAGAAGTTCTACATCTACATCTAAATTTATACTCCGCAAGTCACACAACGGTGTGTGGCGGAGGGCACTTTACGTGCCACTGTCATTAACTCCCTATCCTGTTCCAGTCGCGTATGGTTCGCGGGATGAACGACTGCCGGAAAGCATTCGTGCGCACTCGAATCTCTCTAATTTTACATTCGTGATCTCCTCGGGAGGTATAAGTAGGGGGAATCAATAGATTCGATACCTCATCCAGAAACGCACCCTCTCGAAACCTGGACAGCAAGCTACACCGCGATGCAGAGCGCCTCTCTTGCAGAGTCTGCCACTTGAGTTTGTTAAACATCTCCGTTACGCTATCACGCTTACGAAATAACCCTGTGACGAAACGCGTCGCTCTTCTTTGGATCTTCTCTATTTCCTCCGTCAATCCGACCTGGTACGGATCCCACACTCATGAGTAATCCTCAAGTATAGGTCGAACGAATGTTTTGTAAGCCACCTCCTTTGTTGACGGACTACATTTTCTAAGGACTCTCCCAATGAATCTCAACCTGGCACCCGCCTTACCAACAATCAATTCTGTATGATCATTCCACTTCAAATCGTTCCGCACGCATACTCCCAGATATTGTACAGAAGTAACTGCTACCAGTGTTTGTTCCGCTATCATATAATCATACAGTAAACGTTTCTTCATTCTATGTATTTGCAATACATTACATTTGTCTGTGTTAAGGGTCAGTTGCCACACCCTGCACCAAGTGCCTATCCGCTGCAGATCTTCCTACATTTCGCTGCAATTTTCTAATGCTGCAACTTCTCTGTATATAACAGCATCATCCGCGAAAAGCCGCGTGGAACTTCCGACACTATCTACTAGGTCACTGATATATCTTGTGAAAATCAATGATCCCATAACACTCCCCTGTGGCACGCCAGAGGTTACTTTAACGTCGGTAGACGTCTCTCCATTGAGAACAAGATGCTGCGTTCTGTTTTCTTTAAGTCCCACAGAGCTCAGAGCCATTTCTTTGACTTTGAACCTAATGAGAGACTAGTTGCTGGGTCTCCTTGCAAACTATTGAACTGTTTTTGCAATATTCGTTATGTTTATAGCTATTACTAAAGGTTTTTGCCAATTTCTTAATTTTGTATTTTACTGTTTACAGTTGAGTATGGTTCTTTAAACTATACCAGTTTAAGAGGCCCCATAAGCTACTTAATCTGTGTGGTAAGTGAAAGTAAAGGCTCCTTACGAGCAAGAGAAGCAATCACCATCATTGATTCTGCAACAAATCTGTTCGTATTAATAATAAATGTACTGCCTGTTTGTAGCTTATAGAGTAACTTCATGCGCAGATTTCTGAAATCCATAATAATCAGTACTGTTCCAAATCATGATCTTTTTTGTGATAGTTAAGTAAAATAATAGTAGTTCATGCTGTTGTCCCTCAGACTTTGTCCGTAGATTCATATGCCTAATTAGGCTGGCAAACGCTTATATATGTAATTACAGTACACAATAATTTTAGTGGAATGTCATTTCAAAACCCGTTGGCTTTGTTGTTTCACTTACTTAACAATTACGAAATCAAAGTCCGATCTCTTGTCATTAGGCACAGTCATGGTGAGGTTAACCCTTCACAAATGTTAACATTATCGGCGATTGCCAAACTTGTGATGGCCAGTAGTGTTACACTTGGCGCTGCGTGACAGGACATTTTACTGATTTTCGTTCACAAACTGCGGCAAATAGCATAAGTAATAAGCAAAAAACTAGCAAATGCGATCATCTAATATCCAGCAGCGTGAGCATGCAATAAAGTTCTGTAAGACAGACTACAGAAAACATTACGTAAGAAAGTAAACTCAAATTTATGTTTAAAATGGAGGAAGTTTCGAAGACAGTAGCAAACTCAATCGAACAGAAAGCGGCAGAGCAGGGCGCGACGATGAACGTTGCAGCCATAGATGGTGTGGTGTCAGCGCCAGACACCGCCAGACACCACACTTGCTAGGTGGTAACCTTTAAATCGGCCGCGGTCCGTTAGTATACGTCGGACCCGCGTGTCGCCACTATCAGTGATTGCAGACCGAGCGCCGCCACACGGCAGGTCTAGTCTAGAGAGACTCCCTAGCACTCGCCCCAGTTGTACAGCCGACTTTGCGAGCGATGGTTCACTGTCTACATACGCTCTCATTTGCAGAGATGACAGTTTAGCATAGCCTTCAGCTACGTCATTTGCTACGACCTAGCAAGGCGCCATATTCTGTTACTATTGATATTGTACCGTCAAGAGTGACGTTCATAATTAATGGATTAAAGTTAAGTATCAAACTAATTACGTCCGCTTTCTGAATTCTAATTCCTTGTCATGTTCCAGACCTCACGTCAGTATAGTCCTTCCCTCCTCACTCCAGCCGGCGTGAGCTAAAACGCGTGCATTTTGGCCTCCTCTAGTAACACGGCGTTGGCTCTTCAGCCAACACAACGGATGGTACTTCAAGCGATCAGATATCAGATAGCGCCAGCAGAAGACTGATAGCATACACTCAATATCACAAGCACGTAAATGAGCAAATCCAAATGTTGAGGCCTGCCATATTAAACAGCAAAGACAATGAGAACGCAACTGATTAGCATTTCGTAGATGACAGGGGCTATGCGAAAGAATCGCTTGACGTGTTTAGTTCCTCAGAAATGAAGAAAGTATTACGGCGTAAGGTCAAGTGCCTGAACACGAGTCCAAGCGAGAGAGCAGAGAGATCTCTGAAGAAGATGCCACCCAACTGCACGCTGACCGATCCCTTTCCAGGACGACAACTCGGTGGCAGTGACCTCTATACGAAGAGAACGTAAGCGCCACGCCGGTTAGCCGCAGCCCAGTTCTACAGAAGCGTCAAGACTAGCAACCTGGACAGAAGCGTCCACTGTATTACTGCCTTGTATTGGAATCGTTATACTCAAGTACATTGTTTATAATGCATGTCGCCCTCTGCTTGCGACACTTCTGTGTTATTGTGAAAGTTAGGTAGTACCATTGATTCATTTCGTAGTGAAACTCTTTAAACCCATTTGCTTGAATTGTTGCCTAGCGATCCGAGAAGCAGGTTTCTTAGTCACCCTACGAGGAGTAGGCTAGATACAACAGGAAGAGCCGAATGACACATATGAGATAATTCAGAATACCTGTTTAAGCTTTTATGTAAACAAAATGCAGCGCAGATCTCAAGTTAGTGGGCTTAATATTCAACTCAAAACACAGGCAAGTGGTATCAGTAGTCTAGAAGTTCAACTTCAGACACAATGAGGTAAAATTAGCAGGCAATTTGGAAAGGCAGAAGAAAAAGCGGGTACTTTGAGTTCTACAGTAAATGCCATGAGAAATGAAAATGCAAATATGGCCACTATGCAGGGACAGTTTAACGATATTATTAAAAAGTTCGCCGGCCGGTGTGGCCAAGCGGTTCTAGGCGCTACAGTCGAGAACCGCACAAGCGCTACGGTCGCAGGTCCGAATCCTGCCTCGGGCATGGATGTGTGTGATGTCCTTAGGTTAGTTAAGTTTAAGTAGTTCTATGTTAGAGGGGACTGATGACCTCAGAAGTGAAGTCCCATAGTGTTCAGAGCCATTTGACCATTTTTTTTAATGAAAAGTTCGAATTCGAAGTTATAAATATCCAAAAAAATGTACTATCTTTAGTAGTCACAAAAGTGGACAAAAATTTTTTTCATTTGATAAGAGAATCTTTTGACGTATGAAAAAATGAAATCTCATGCTTGACAAAAACAGTCTCTGACACCGAAAAAGGTTTTAGTAAACAAAACCTTGAAAAGTGAATAAGATACAAACCTAGTATTGTTAATAATGGGACAGCATTTAATAAATTATTGGAAGGCGAGAAACGTTTCCATTCCGCCAAGAAAAGTGACTTTGGGCATTCACTAGATTTTATTAGGGACTGCAAAAGGTATTTTCCTGACTACTTGTTAGATCATAAAAACATAAATGTAGTGATCAGTGCCTTAGCATATGATGCTACGCAATGGAGACTTAACGTGAACACTGATCATAAAATTTTTGACGAATTCAAACAGAAATTTACTGAAGGGTACTCGTCACAGCAAAAAGAAGATTGATTATGGCGAGAGTTTAGTACGGGTAAACTCCATTCCTTTTTTGGTTCATAAACATTTTATTTTAACTCTTACTACTTTTATGTTGTAATTTCATGTACTGACATGTTCCATGACCTTCGAGATTTGATCGTCAATTTGGTCCTATGGAACTAGACGCGCAAATAAAATAAACCAGAGGCAGAAATTATTTGAAGAATTTCCGCGAATATTGGTAGTGTAAACTGACTCATTTAAGAAGCAGATTATCAGAATCAGAAACTGTCTGGGAATTACGGAAAAAGCTTCCAAGAGATTCTGAGAGATACCTGGGAGGCAATCACAGAAGCTTTCCCGCATTTCTAGAAACGGTTGAAGACGAAGATCACTGGCGACGAAACCGTGATCATCACCAGAATAGTAATAATAGGTGTAATCACATCCACATAAATAATAACGAACAAAACGACGTTGATGGATATTGCGTCACTATGGTTAAGAGAGGGGAGGGTAGGTTGTCGAGGCACCTATGCGGGGCGTGGTAAGCGATTCTCTGTGTGAAATATCAACAGTAGTGCGGAAAACTAAAATCCGTGTACGTTAAGGGCGAAACTTAAGTGGACGGAATTAACCGGCCCATATGTAGGAAGCCATACTGAATTAGACATAACAGAGTTATAATGCAGGAGAGCGGCCGCGTGGCACAGCCTGCCACAAACCGTGAATCTTCAGTTGTGCCTGGATGTGAATCAACACGGGCAGGCAGAATGCCATGTGTTAATGGACAGGCAGAGACCCCGCTAGCAGCGGAAGATTGAAATCGATCAGCTGTTCTGAGGGAAGCCACGAGTGGGGCAGCAGAACCAAATGGACTCATCATAGCAGAAGCCAATGAACTTACTAGGGTGAATATTAAATCCGTAGTCAGGGAAAACATGGACGTACTCGCAACTGTAGGAGAAAGGGCCGATGACTTTGCAAACAGTTCTGTAGATGTCGAAAATGAGTTATCAGAGGTTACGGTTTGGCGTGCATAGTTAAAGGATCTGTACGGAAGCTGAAAACAATGTGAGTGGGAGGATTTAAAGAAAAATTATGCGACTAAGAAGTCTAGTGGTGGTAAGAGGAGAAGAAAGGATATCGAGCTGCTACTATTCTGGGAATAGGCGGAGATATAAAAGGCGCCGCCCAACGTAAGCGTGTAGCCAGCCAGCACTATCGTCGCTAGAGATTGGGGTATATTGAAAAATGAAATCATCTGCATTAGTATAAATATGAAGCAATCACTGTTAGCGATTCGCAAACAGAACAAGTTGTTGTCTAAAGGCCTGATAATGCAGATACAGACTGTTTCCCACGTGTCGTTGAAGTTGACAAAGATTGTGCGAAATACGAAGTAGCTGTTGACGTTATTACAGTTGATGTGGACGACAGCTCAACAGAAGAGCCTGCGGTGAACGAACAGGAAACAATACAGTTCGAGGGGAACTGTGAGTTCAGTTTAAACCTAACGAAAGCCAGACAGAAAACTTAGTGCCTACCTTAGTAAAGTTTTCCTTCTACAACTAGAGAACGACCCAAAACAGTTGGAATGAGTTGATAACTTGGAAGACCAATACTTCATTTTGCCTGAAACCAATGGATGTGTAACTTAGAGTAATTTTGTACTACTGGATAATGTAATCTAGAAATATATACCGAGTCCATAAAGGAGGAACCACGCTCTGATACATTACCTAGCTACCAGCGAGTTTAAGTAATTAATAACTTTGAAATCCAGAAACCGAAAAAACTTCCTGACATAGATGATCTGCTGGTCAACAACATGTCTCAGAACGATATTATGGTCGGCCAAGATTCGTTGTGGGAAGATCAAAGCAATGTGCGAAGTTTAACCATCAAAGAGACCATTATTCCTGTTGATGTTTATAATACTGGACAACAAATACTCGAGGATACTGGTTCACAGGTCAGTGCTATCTCCCAGTCATTTTTCGAGTATATTACTGACAAATGTGGACTGATAATGAAGTCGTAAATGGCTCAAAATCGTGGGAACTACTGGCAAAACCTGTACACCAATCAAAAACCCGGTACCAGCAGAATTCATTGTTAAAGGATAGGAATTTGAACACAATTTCCCGGTCGTGCCAGACTTGAATACCAAGATGATTTTGGTCGTAGATTAGGTATATAAATAAAAGGTTGTCATCGACTGTAGTCAAGAAACTGTCAAAATTAACAGCAAATCTAAAATTTTAGAAGTAAATTTGAAGAAAATAATGTTTTTTCAAACAGTAAATTTTAATCACTGCAGTTAGTGGTTGATCAGGAAAATGCAGCTCTAACCAGCATATTTGAAATTTACCACGTTAAGAGCTTAACAGATGGCGATGGTAATAAGGAACCATTTCAAAGGAACCATTGAAATCTCGATATATGGTACCCCAGAACAGAAAGTAGAATTGTTAAAAATTTTGGTCAGTAATACTAAAGTATTTTTGACAAACCTGGACTTGTCAAAACCTTTGAGTATTGTATAGAAACAGTAGAACATGAACAGTTGTCTGTAAGACCGTACTCGGTTCCATTGTCAACGAAAGAGGCCGTTCAAGCAGAAACTGGCAAAATGATAGAGTGATAGCGAATATAACAGCTCCTTCGTTATCGTAAACAAGAAAGACGGAGGAGTGCGTGTAGTGATTGATGCATGGATTCTGAACAAAATTGGAGAAAATGAAACAGATAGACCTGAAAATCTGGACGAAATGTTACAAAAAATTCATTAAGTAAGGTACCTAACCAGCCTTGACATATCAGCCGGTTACTGGCAAATTCCGATGAGTGCCGAATCACGCAAATACACAGCATTTTGGCATAGAAAGTTCTCGGTTTACTTGCTGGGTCAAATTTGGATAAAATCCCGAGCTTTCGATGACTACCTCCGTCATCTTCGTGAGGGGTAAAACTGACTGTCGTGGATCGCTGAGACTTCCACTACAGACAGTTTCACCCCTGACAAATAAGATGGGGGTAGTCATCCCGAGCTCGGGATTTTATCCAAATTTGACGCAGCAAGTAAACCGAGAACTTTCTATGCAAGGACTCCGTCGCAAAAGACTTCGCAGTGACACAGCATTTTTGTTTGCCAGAAAATGTATCAGTACAAAGTGGCACCTTTAGGAATTAACACATCTGTATCAGTATTTATGAGATCATTATACTTTGTGTTATTGCGAGACTTAAGTGCTGGGTTGACAATTTATGTATATGACCTATTAATTGGCAAGAGAACTGGCAAGAGCACTGTAAGGTGTTGAACGAGATTTTTGCTGCTCTTCAAGCGGAAGCTATTACTTGAAAATAAAAAATGTGACATTTTTAAAACAGAAATTAAGTCCTTAGATCATATTATAGCTTAAACTAGTATTGGCAAGGACCTAGAAAAATGAAGAGCCATAGAGAAGTGTCCCCCACACAATTAAAGGCTTTTCTAGGTTCCTGCGGATTTTACAAACAATTCGTCAATGTTAAAGCTTTTAACTGTCCGCACTTGAATAATCTTCTTGAAAAGAACAATGTCTCTTTTCTTTTTTGGACTGAATAGTGCCAGAAAGATTTTCGAAAATTTGAGTAATTAACTTTTGAAAACTAATAACTGTCGTGGAAACGCCTTTGCATGACGAGATAGTCACGGTATGGGTTGGATTTACCACATCTACCGTTATCGGGCCTTTTTTCTTCGAGGAAAAGCGTGATTCTGGTTTTGTAACTGCTACCGTGACGGATGAGAGGTACGCCGATATGTTACAGAATCGCATCATCCCGAGCCTTGCTGATAAACACCTGCTGGAACGTACGATGTTTATGCAGGATGGCGCTCCACCCCATATTGCTAGACGCGTGGAAGATCTCTGCGCGCGCCATTCGGTGATGATCGTGTGCTCAGCCGCCACTTTCGTCATGCTTGGCCTCCCAGGTCCCCACACATCAGTCCGTGCAATTATTGGCTTTGGGCTTACCTGAAGTCGGAGGTACATCGTGATCGACCGACATCTCTAGCGATGCTGAAAGACAACATCTGACGCCAATGCCTCTCCATAACTCCGGACATGCTTTACAGTGCTGTTCACAACATTATCTCTCGACTACAACTATTGTTGAGGAATGATGGTGGACATATTGAGCATTTCCTGTAGAGAACATTATCTTTGCTTAGTCATACTTTGTTATGATAATTATTGCTATTCTGATCAGATGAAGCGCCATCTGTCGGACATATTTTGAACATTTGAATTTTTGTGGTTCTAATAAAACCCGATGTCATTCCAAGCATGTGTGTCAATTTGTACCTCTCTATCTACATTATTCCGTGATTTATTCTGTTTTCAAATCTATAATAACTTTTTGATCACACGGTATATGTTTATTAGTTTCAGAAATATAGACGTCCCTAATCGGGTGATTCTTTTTGATAATCCCTGTATTTTAATGACTATGTGGCAGTCAGCATAACGGACGACTAAGAAACTGAAGTTGTCTCGCACAGGACAATGCAACAGCACACATCGCCAAACCGTCTGTAATAATGTTACTTCTTGTTTTGGCGTAGACGAATTTTATTTTGATGATAATTCCTACCATCAGTCGGTACCGTACCATTCCTTTGTAAGGTTGCAATTTTCTGTTCTCGGCTGTATGACCAGATGCTGCTCACATACTGTCTGCCACACTAAGTGGCGCAGGGATTTTGTCGGAATTATTTCGAAAGCCTAAAAGCCATAAGAGCTCCGAAACACTTGTCACACAACGGGCCGAATGTCCATGCGGTGACCACAGCCTGCCCGTGGAGAAATGGATTCGCACGCGAAGTGGAAGACGAAAAAAATGGTTCCAATGGCTCTGAGCACTAAACTTCTGAGGTCATCAGTCCCCTAGAACTTAGAACTACTTAAACCTAACCACCAAAGGGCACCACACAAATCCATGGCTGAAGCAGGATTCGAACCTGCGACCGGAGCGGTCGCGCGATTCCAGACTGTAGCGCCTAGAACCGCTTGGCCACTCCGGTCGGCATGGAAGACGAGGCATGTGAAGCACAATGTACGTAAAATCTCGTTGGCTGAAGAGCTGATGTAGATTTTACATTTGGCCTCCCCGCCATAGTGTGTTGAGGTGGATAAAATGAGAGTCAAGATAAAAAAAAAAAATAAGATGGAGGAAATGAAAATGAAGTAGTAATTAATTCCTCCAGATACGAGGTGTTCCCATCTATCCATTTACCGTTACGTTTCCTATACTCTATCGAACTCAATCACTGTAATGCCAGGTCAGACAAAACCGTCCTAAGAATCCCTGTTAGTACAAAGCTTAACACTAGACAAAATTATTGTCCGAGCGTGAAAAATGGTTCAAATGGCTGTGGACACTATGGGACTTAACTTCCATGGTCATCAGTCCGCTAGAACTTAGAACTACTTAAACCTAACTAACCTAATGACATCACACACACCACCCCCGAGGCAGGCTTCGAACTTGCGACCGTAGCGGTCGTGCGGTTCCAGACTGTAGTGCCTAGAACCTCTCGGTCATCACGGCCGGCTCCGAGCGTGAAATTCGTAAAACTAGGAGCACTTACGGAAGACGTCTTTGTGGCTCCAGGAAGCTTACGAAATGCGTCCGAATGCACTTACCGTTGCTAATATCCTCCCAGGCTTTTATGAAATAAGACACTTTCCTCCTTCTTAGTGCATCGTGAAACTTTACTGCGCACTCGACCCGAGCCTTGGCACCACAGAATACGAACAGCTCACAGACTACTAGCTAGGGGGTCACCTCCGGCCGTACCCAGAACGGGCAGTTATCTGTCCACGAGTCTTTTTAATGAACGGCGTCGGGTCGGAGCAAATATTTGTCCCTCGCAGGGGTTTACGGCTGCAGACGGAAACAATCTGCCTAGGCAGACACTCTGAGAATCTGCCCTGCGCGGCAAGAGTGCCACATTTTAATGAAAAACTTTATTACACTGGGCTGTGAGCGGCGCCACGACGCCGGCCGCCTTTACGACTGCGCATGAATATTCATGCCGACTCACTTAGAACGGCCCAGTCCATATTCCGTGCGGCTGCGGAAGGACCCCTCCTATCTGGAGAATCTGTATTCTTTCCACATTTTGCAGTGCCCGCTCATATGTAACGCATATTAAGTGCAGAGGACTATAATCGGATTCCGTGTGCACGGCTTAAGAGTGGCCACACCCGGGGGAGGTTGCAGATAGTTTGAATTGTAGCAGATTACTGCACAGTCTACCACTGGAAAGAGTACAGCTTCCCTTTGTTTTATTTCGGTAACCTTACAGGTTCGTCCGTGAAGGTAGTTCCAAATATATGTACGGGTACTACATATCAGAATGGCCATGACTGGGTCGTAGCACAAAGAGCAAGATAGCACAAGATCACTCGTGCAGTAGGGATAATCGTATTAGATAGGGTACATAGGCGTAGAACTACACATTTTCAGCTTTACTAAATATTTTCTAAAGTTTGCTGCGATATTACATCACTTATGCACGCAGCACCAAGTTTCACAATTTAATAACACTGCGTAAGTTTCGTTTTCATCCAGTTACTGTCAAACGAGTGATAAAATATTTCCTAAAAGTTTATTTTTCGTAATGTTACTCACGTGGCAAAAGAGTGGCTGGAATGGCTCTGAGCACTATGGGACTTAACTGCTGTGGTCATCAGTACCCTAGAACTTAGAACTACTTAAACCTAACATCACACTCATCCATGCCCGAAGCAGGAACCGAACCTGCGACCGTAGCGGTCGCGTGGTTCCAGACTGTAGCGCCTAGAACCGCTCGGCCACTCCGGCCGGCATGGAAAAAGAGTATATGGGCCTGTGGCAAGGGTAAGCAGCGCGTACTACTAGCCCCTGTAAGTAGGATGTTTAGGTTTTTATGTTGGTAACGCCACGTAGCGCTCTGTATGAAAATCACTGGATGTGCTGTGTGCAGTCTGTGGCTGGTTTGCATTGTTGGAATATTCGCTATTGTAGTGTTGGGCAGTTGGCTGTTAACAGCGCGTAGCATTGCGCAATGAGCCGCCTGCAGTGGTGGATGTGGGGAGAGAAATGGCGGAGTTTTGAGAGCGGATGATCTGGACGTGTGTCCATCAGAGACAGTAAATTTGTAAGACTGGATGCCATGAACTGATATATATATATATTATGACTTTTGAACCTTATTAAGGTAAATACATTGTTTGTTCTCTATCAAAATCTTTGAATTGCTAACTATGCCTGTCAGTAGTTAGTGCCTTCAGCTGTTAGAATCCTTTATTTAGCTGGCAGTATTGGCGCTCGCTATATTGCAGTAGTTCGAGTAATGAAGATTTTTGTGAGGTAAGTGATTCATGAAAGGTATAGGTTAGTGTTAGTCAGGGCCATTCTTTTGTAGGGATTATTAAAAGTCAGATTGCGTTGCGCTAAAATTATTATGTGTCAGTTTAAGCACAGTCATTCAGTAATATTTCTAAGGGACGTTTCACCCCTACTGAAGGAACCACAATGGATTACAAATAAACTCATGGAAAAACAAACTAGGAACTCTTTGGTTTCCGGCTAATTGAAATAGTTAATATTGTTATGATCTGATACACAGCTGAAGAAACATTTAGCGAGGGAAACGCAGTGCTGCAATATTGCTTGGGCTTCCGCCACTGAAAAAGTTTCTGTGACGCGTTCAAAGTCTGTTTTAAGACATTTTCTTCAGGCAGTCTCTGAAAATCCGGTAGCTTTGGGTGCTTCCGGTACTGAGCTCGCATTTTATGTAAGGCCAAGAGATTGATTGTACAGCGGCTCTGTTACTGGGCATCGAACTGACGTTCTTGGTCGGATTCAGGAAAGAAAAGCGCCTCTGTGGAGACGCGAACATATTCTAAGTATATTTGAGAGGTAGGTATTTTTAAAAAAGTTTTACCAACGAATAAAAATTTAATGATCAGAAACTGCCATTTAATTTCTCTAAGTTACAGTGAGGCATCTGCAATAAAGAAACACCAATAAAAAACTCTTGGGTACGCTTGTTGCGATTAAGCAAGTCACATTGGAGGTTAATGGGTAAATGTCTGCAAATTGTTTCTTGGTGGGGTAAAAGAACGCACAGCGAATTTCTATCGCACTACCCCCTTCCGCTATTTACTTTATCGGCAACCTACAACGAATAAGTCTTGGAGATCAAGCAAGATATTGGAATCTTATAGCCGCCATTTCCGGTAGCGAGTTTATTTAATTTTTAAACAGATATACGTTCACCTAACACTATTTTAAAACTGTATAAATTTAACATTGAAAATGTACAAAAGTGACTTACCGAATTTTCTCCAGCTCCAGTCGTCCGACTGCCACGAGGTTCCATAACGTAGCTGAGAAAATGATGACGTACGCACTGCCTGGTGGAAGAATGGTGAACTTCTCTGCATTAGGGGTCTAAAAACTGGCTGCGCAATCTTGCCCCACTCATATTTTGGTTCCCATCTGTGCTATACACAGAGACTTTCATAGTTAACAGTGAAAAGCAATGTGTCAAAGTACACTAAAGCACAAGCACAAACATTGCTAGAAAATAAGGGTCCCCAAAATTAGCGGCGGGCCAGATAATTGGTAATGTGTGTTAAGAGTTACCATTGTCTTCAATATGAAGTACTGTCTTAGTTGGTACAGACATACTTGAAATTGTCATCTAATTCGGATCAAATTTCGCCCATTTCCTACTTTAAAGGAAATATAATGTTACTTCTGAACTCTACCTGTTACAATTTAATGTGCACTCAAGCCCTTTCAACTTAGTTTTCCACGTGTCGACCTCACATTTGGAAGCAATACTGCATCCGTTCGGCATTGAGTCGAGCTCTTCTGACACCCACTATCATCTCTTAAATCGTGACGAGACTTTCTTCAGCTACATTAACATACTTCACTTTGAGGGGACCACACGTAACTAAATCCGGATGACAGACGTAAGGTGATCTTGGAGTTTATCGTACAGGTCTTGTTCGACCATTTTGTGCCAGTTCCCATCATGCACATTTGACCAAGGTGACCGTGTTCCCGAATGGATGCGGACTTCATCGAGAAGTTCACATCCCAAATCCGTATGTACTACCTGGTACAATATGTCGTACTAAACTCAATGGCTGCTCATAACCACACGTACACAGCTTTTTGCAGATGAATTATGTGCAGGACCATGTCTGCTAGAGTGTTTGCCTCCATTATCATACACTTTCACAACTGTCAGTTTTCGCTACTGATAACGATAAATCATGAATAATACTATTACATGAGTGATTTGACGATTTCTTGAACTGTGAACCAGACATGATCCTTCTGAACATTATCATTTAGGCATATGTTAGTTAAAAAGTTCATATCAGAAACTGAATTTACCGTAAGAGAAAGAAGACACAGGGTGGTTTTCGTTCAGAAAACCATATTTTATTTACTGATTATATTTACCTGAAAAGGGCTATCGGATTCTGTCTTACAGCAGACCAGGATTTTACACATTCAGTACCTCTTATGCTTCATGATTTTCTATCAGTAACAATTTTATTATGACAAATAGTATTAAAAGCATTTGAATATCTATTGATCATACAAAGTTGATCGCCGGTAAAGCAGATGCCAGACTGAGATTCATTGGAAGAATCCTAAGGAAATGCAATCCGAAAACAAAGGAAGTAGGTTACAGTACGCTTGCTCGCCCACTGCTTGAATACTGCTCAGCACTGTGGGATCCGTACCAGATAGGGTTGATAGAAAAGATAGAGAAGGTCCAACGGAGAGCAGCGCGCTTCGTTACAGGATCTTTAGTAATCACGAAAGCGTTAGGGAGGTGATAGATAGACTCCAGTGGAAGACTCTGCAGGAGAGACGATCAGTAACTCGGTACGGGCTTTTGTTGAAGTTTCGAGAACATACCTACACCGAGGAGTCAGGCAGTATATTGCTCCCTCCTACGTATATCTCGCGAAGAGACCATGAGGATAAAATGAGAGAGATTAGAGCCCACACAGAGGCATACCGACAATCCTTCTTTCCACGAACAATACGAGACTGGAATAGAAGGGAGAACCGATAGAGGTACTCAAGGTACCCTCCGCCAGACACCGTCAGGTGGCTTGCGGAATATGGATGTAGACGTAGATAATGTGAATAATTATTTATGAATTCTGCCGGTACTATAACTACGGTAGATGGTGCCAGTAGCACTGATAACAGTAATAATACTAAATAATAATTATAATGAGAATAATAATGATAATGGCACACATACAAACGATTCGTAAGTGCACAAGGTAGACGTTTTATGATATGAGTCCTGGGGAAAGAGGAAGATGCGGTTGCAAAGAATGATTTACAAGATTAACGAGTGCGTACAAAGACAATGCTAATCCTTATTGTTGCCTTAGTAGATATTAATTTTTTTCAGTTGCTGAAGATTTTACTCGCGAGAGGTTATTCCAGAATCGGGTTCCTGGAACTCAGAAGGATGTCGAGAAATTGGCTGAACGATGGAGTGGGACAGAAACGATTTTGCTCTAATTGGAAAGTTTTCTCTAGCCATGTTGATCAGATAAGATCTTTGAGGTCAAGGAGAGGTATGAGGGACAATGTACATCGAAAAGACAGTACAGAAGTCACTGGGTATGGAAATCTCTGCGCTTATATGCACTCAGCCAAGATAGCCGTGCGTATTAATGTGAAATTTGATCAAAGAATCGAATATCACGTATTTAACGAACCTTACAAGGAACAGATACAATGATAGGTAGTCTTGAAGAACGTTGTCATTCAGATGAATTATGGAGGCTAAGGGACCTCTACAAAAGAAAAATAAGACTGTGGTAAGAAGCAATGTTATAGCACCTACACACACACTAACCCAGACACACACACACACACACACACACACACACACACACTAGTGCTTTAAACTATGACATGCACCGTAGGAGCCGCATACAGTTTACCGTAATGAAGACCACCAACAACGAGTTTCAGGTAGCGTCACAATGAATAATCATGCTACATTACTTTCCTCATATCATTTCTCCAATATATTTCGGTCGTGGGGAAAAAAAGAAATTCTTCGCTTCTTCTCCTCTGTGGTTCGCTGCGTTGAGTTTAACTTTTTCGCAGGTCCGATTTCAGAAACATCAGATTTTTTTATTTGTCTTTTCTTGGTATACTCTCAATCCATATCCTGTGCTCCTGAGACCATTTCATTCAACAGATCCTGTAATTATTCCTCCGTTTCAATAAGGTTAGCAATGTAATCAAAGAAAATTATCATTCATGTACGAGCTGTGCTCCTGAATTCCTTGTGAAAAACTGCAGTCAGCAGGCCTAGAACTCCATCAATTATAGATTATACGATATCACTCAAGCAAAATGCATTGAAATATTTCAGTCACGCTGGATATCGTGATCTAGCAGATGGTGCGCTCGGTCACGCAGTTAATAGGAAAAAGATGGCCACATCTACAACTGCATACAACGAGCTGTCACCATGCGATGCAGAGGCGTACAGTGCTCATCAACCTAGTTCACAGAGTGTGCGCCATTTGTTACACACAATAGCTGAACGAAGCCTGTCAAAATGAGAACAGTGAAATGTGCACGTTCAAGATAATTAAGAATCAATAGACCAGCAGGAAGAGCAAGGAGAGTAAAGTCTTTCTTTTGGCCACATGCAGGACAACTCTCT
Source organism: Schistocerca serialis cubense (assembly GCF_023864345.2). Classification (NCBI taxonomy): domain Eukaryota; kingdom Metazoa; phylum Arthropoda; class Insecta; order Orthoptera; family Acrididae; genus Schistocerca; species Schistocerca serialis. The sequence continues at coordinate 733,988,998 of NC_064643.1, read as the reverse complement.
ACGAAAACCGTGACGCTGCTCGCATAATGTGGTGTTAAAACCGTTTTCCGACCACCACCGAAGACTAAATATTATCTTGCTTCTATGAAGGACCCATTGAAACTTCACATACCAGAGACATGTGAATGTGGCTGCCAGTAAATTAGGGAAGTGCAGAGCTATGTCTTTCGATTCACTTTAGGTGTTTACGTTTTGTATGCACTAGTGAATGAAGGCCATCCGTTTCATTGAGAGAAGTTGCAGTGCCGAGGCAACGGCAGGTATTGGAGCACAATGAAGCAATCAACAAGGGTCCACGGAAAACCCATCGAAAGTGATAGCGCGTATCAACGGGTCGCAAGCTACAGTAATAGATATGAATTGGACTCGTCAGCGAAACAAATGAATATCTCTTCGTAATCCTTGTTGTTAGTGCATTATATTCCGTTCATGCTCCTACCTCTTTGCTTTTGACATTTGACATCTCTAATTAGGAATTTTATGTTTTGCACATTTATATTGTCATGTCGTACAGTACATAAATTACTTGTCTTATAGACACATCCGGCAGGTTTTCTTACCACTAGACAGAGCAATTACATACAGGCGTTGTAACTTTCTTCATATACGTCTAATGTTCTTTACATATATTTCGTGTGTGTTTGCCAATGAATATGGAATGCATAATGTTTTTGTTATGCAGATTTACTGTGTGATGTGTTGTTGAGCAAATTGGTGTGTTTAATTAGTTTTACTGTAATCCTAAAAAGTTGAACAACTTAATCTAGAAAATTAATACGCAGTGTCCATAATGAAATCAATCCATCTGAAATATACCCAGTCTCGTGGGTACCGAGTTCTATGGCTCTGTATAACAAACTGACAAAAGTCTCTGAGCAAATAGACAATGAAATAAATGTTCCTTAGCTCTAGAGTCGCAACGGATGTAATCTTGGTATTCTGTTCTCTCCACAGCAGGTACAGAAAATATTCAGCTTGTCACAGCGAAGTGCAATGCCGGCCGCAAAATACCATCATACAAACAATATCAGGAGATTGGCTGATAAATGAATAACCTTGCAAATACCGCTCAGCGCTGTGCAGTGCTGGCCGCATTGAAACCGTTACAGATATTAGTACTTTTCTGGTTCTGGCACATGAATGTTTTTCTGATTTTGACTGAAAAAGATTTCTTTTAGAAAATTATTCATTGGAATTAAACGAACGCGACATGGAAGAGGATGAGGTACTGATAAATGTATATGCTAATACCGAATGCTTCAGTTTGAAAATTGTATTCGAAATAACTTTTCACCTACACAAAATGTGATATGAAATATCTTACATAAACTGCGAAATCAGAGAACTTTTCAACTGCACTACAGTTCTCACTTATTGTCTTAATTAAAACACTTGGATTGACACACGAGAAAAAGTCTGACATCGTTTGATAAAACAGATTCCACAATTTAACTGCTCTGTATTAGGATCACGAAACACACAAAATATTACAAATCGGCTGTACCTAATCAATCTGATGGAAAGTATTTGATTCCTACATATCCACATATTGCGTTGCTGCGTGCTTAAAACTAAATAAAAAGTTTCATTACCCTACAAATTTGTTCCAGTTGTTTTCCCTTTGAGTTTCACTATAAATTCATTATTCTTCAATAATTTCCTGGGACAATGGACAATATTTGTTAATGATCGGTATCTCTTCAATTCTTGATGATCTTATAGGCTCTCAAATTAATAAAACACACTTTACACTTTCATAGAAATAACTATGACCTAACATTTACTGGCTCTGTGTGAGCATGATCAATATCAGTCACACATCATTTTATAGAAACAATATTATGCTGCTTCCGTAGACCAACAACTAAATTCTCATAGCTAGCCACTAGCTTTAGGTCTTACATGCTACCTCTAACTGAGTGCAACTCCAACTGCTACTGCACTCTGCACACCCCTACTTACAATTGATTCTGCCTCATCTTTGGTTCAGTGGTGTCGAAGATACAATCTTTTCTACATATGACCGTTTCAGGTCATATTTCATGATTTATATTACAAAATTTGACTCCACGTACACATGGACTCCTCACATAGCCCTCCAGTGGGATTTGTTAAACTTGCCAAACGGTTTGGATGTGAAATGGATACCAAATGTTGGCCAAATTTTTACATCAGTGCTTATCTTATGAATAACTGTTATTACATAGTCATTACAGCATAATCCTAAAGGCCATGAAAAGAGATATGTCATCATGTGACGAAGTATAACAGTACAAATCATTGTGCTCGAGAAAACTGGTGCTCTGGTGCATAATTAGTAAATTTAAAGTGTGGTCATGTCATACACAAAATGTTTAAATTCATGTTGCTAGAAGAAGCATAACAGTAGTGAAAGTAAGAGTATATCCCTAGCTGTCAAGAAAATAATTTGAAAATGTTTAGGGAAAGGTTGGTGAGTGTCTGAAGCTTATAACCATGTGTAAGTGGCTGCATTATAAACTCCAATGCTTTGCAGCCTCACATCTGAGCATCAGCTGTAGTAGGTTGCTCCAGAGTCCAAGAACAGCCAACCACATCATCATTGTCTCATTCCAGAACAAAGTTACAGTTGGTACCTGGCGCCATATTTACTATCACCCAAAGTTGATTAATGTTTCCAGAGACGAGGTACTGGCAGAAGTAAAGCTGTGAGTACCGGGCGTGAGTCGTGCTTCGGTAGCTCAGTTGGTAGAGCACTTGCCCGCGAAAGGCAAAGGTCCCGAGTTCGAGTCTCGGTCGGGCACACAGTTTTAATCTGCCAGGAAGTTTGGTTAATGTTGTCACATCAGTATTGGATGATCATCATGATCACTACCTTTGAAATTGAAAATTCTTCATCAATTCATAGTATGCACAGCCATATTGTTTGAAGTATGAATGCTGATATCCAATAGCTCCAATGTCAGGAGCAGAGTGAGGAAATTGAATGATGGAAGGTGGTAATAAGACAGGTAAGATAGTGGACCATATTTAAATATACATAGCAAAATCTCAATGTAAGTTATAAGTCAGCCTATACAGAATTTTGCAACATGACAGCTTCTAGTAAATGTGACACCAATGAACAGTAAAGATACAATATTCTAATAAAATCATAACCTGGACTAAGCCATAATGCTATGCATTATGACATGCCAATTGTATGCATTACAATCATAAGTGTGGCAACAGTCTGCCTGTAAATATAATAATTCTCAAGAAATGTGGCATCAGTCTGTCTATGAGTATATCAGTTCTCTTTAACATATGATTAGAAATGTAGCATAGTCTTGATGTGAGTATATAAATACTACCATACACAAGGGTTTAAGCAAACAAGGCAAGACAAAATTATTGGTAATGCAAAATCCTACATAGTGACCTACAATGGCTTATATACCTGTGACAATGCATATACCAGTGGTTAGGCATATTAGAAAAATAGTGGGATTGCTAAAAGTTCATTTTACACAATATACTTCCTGACAAAATATTCAAGAAAGTAATTAGAAATACTCATGGGATGGCTGCAAATGGTCGTCATACAAAGTATAAATATTAATGGAAGATCATATGTGGGCTACAAGTGGCCATTATAGAGTAAGCATGTGTACACAGATAACTAAAAATCGTAGCGAAAATTTAAAATTCCTATCTCTCAATGGCCATTTCACATAAACGATTACACAAACTCCTCATAAAATTTCATGAAAATCAGAATACTGGCTCACAGTGGCCAATTGATAGAGAATAGTCAAGGAAACAACATATATTTATTTTTGTATATATGTATTTGTAACACAGCATTAATGGTTATTAAAAGAACCAGTACATAAATAGCCTCATTAATCAAGTGTAGCATATTATCTGTTAAAGTAGAGATACAATATTTGCAAGCTGAATAGCATCCTTGGTGCTGTATACATTGCTAGTTGACGAATGACCTAAGGCTATAAAATGTGCATAACTTTAGGAAAGGATTTGGAGCAAAATTGTAGGGAAAGTGCACTTGATCATTGAAAAGAAACGATTGGCAGTCATTTGGCAGTCATGTGGCGTCAGATAACGGTGCAGTAAAAACATGTAATGAGAGTGATCACAGCATAGCTATACCAAAAAAAGCAATAGTACTAGTATAGGATCGTTTACTGACTAATAAGGTATCATATAACAGCAAACACATGAGATAGATGGGTGAAAATGAGAGTGTTGCAAAGATCTGTAACCTGGAAATAGTGTAATTAGTTTGAAAGGAGGCACAGTTATATAACGTCATATAACAAGATAATACATGGAAAAATGCGAAGTGTTAAATATGAAGTTTCAATGGCAGTTTCATTACAAGCACATCAGTTCTCAAAGTACAGGAAAGAGAAATTAGCCTAGAAAGGACATGACATACAGAATATTATATATAATAATATATGTAACATCATAGCAAAGCAAAGTAAAATTTATTCTTAATGTCATAATAATTCACTTTATCTCTGTGCTGCTCAGAGCCTGAATACAGTTAAATTCCCATTACATTATACCATAAACTTGTGCAGCGCGAAGCATGACACATTCCACATCAGAATTATTCTTAAAACTAATACACGTAGCAAGGAAAACAATATTAAACTTAAAGGCAATGCGCCCTACATCTACATCTACATCTACATCCATACTCCGCCACCCGACGGTGTGTGGCGAGGGTACCTTGAGTACCTGTATCGGTTCTCCCTTCTATTCCAGTCTCGTATTGTTCGTGTAAAGAAGGACTGTCGGTATGCCTCTGTGTGGGCTCTAATCTCTCTCATTTTATCCTCATGGTCTCTTCGCGACATATACGTACGAGGGAGCAATATACTGCTTGACTCCTCCGTGAAGGTAAGTTCTCGAAACTTCAACAAAAGCCCGTACCGATCTACTGAGCGTCTCTCCTGCAGAGTCTTCCACTGGAGTTTATCTATCATATCTGTAACGCTTTCGCAATTACTAAATGATCCTGTAATGAAGCGTGCTGCTCTCCGTTGGATCTTCTCTATCAATTCTGTCAACCCTATCTGGCACGGATCCCACAGTGGTGAGCAGTATTCAAGCAGTGGGCGAAAAAGCGTACTGTAACGTACTTCCTTTGTTTTCAGATTGCATTTCCTTAGGAATCTTCCAATGAATCTCAGTCTGGCATCTGCTTTACCGACGATCAAGTTTATATGATCATTCCATTTTGAATCACTCCTAATCCGTAGTCCCAGATAATTTATGAAATTAACTGCTTCCAGTTGCTGACCTGCTATATTGTAGCTAAATGATAAGGGATCTTTCTTTCTATGTATTCGCAGCACATTACACTTGTCTACATTGAGATTCAATTGCCATTCCCTGCACCATGTATCATTTGGCTTCAGATCCTCCTGGATTTCAGTACTATTTTCCATTGTTACAACCTCTCTATATACCACAGCATCACCCGCAAAAAGTCTCAGTGAACTTCCGATGTCATCCACACGGTCATTTATGTATGTTGTGAATAGCAACGGTCCTACGACACTCCCCTGCGGCACACCTGAAATCACTCTTACTTCGGAAGACTTCTCTCCATAGAGAATGACATGTTGCGTTCTGTTATCTAGGACCTCTTCATCCAATCACACAATTGCTCTGATAGTCCATATGCTCTTACTTTGTTCATTAAACGACTGTGGGGAACTTATGGAACACGTTGCGGAAGTCAAGAAATACGGCATCTACCTGGGAACCCGTGTCTATGGGCCTCTGAGTCTAGTGGACTAATAGCGCGAGCTGGGTTTCACACGATCGTCTATTTCGAAACCCATGCTGATTCCTACAGAGTAGATTTCTAGTCTCCAGAAAAGTCATTAAACTCGAACATAATACGTGTTCCAAAGTTCTACAACTGATAGACGTTAGAGATCTAGGTCTATAGTTCTGCACATCTGTTCGACGTCCCTTCATGAAAACGGGGCTGACCTGTGCCCTTTTCCAATCCTTTGGAACGTTACGCTCTTCTAGAGACCTACGGTACACGGCTGCAAGAAGGTGGGCAAGTTTCTTCACGTACTCTGTGTAAAATCGAACTGGTATCCCATCAGGTCCAGAGGCCTTTCTTCTTTTGAGCGATTTTAATTGTTTCTCTTTTCTTCTGTCATCTATTTCGATATCTACCTACTCTTAATGCTGAAAAAATTGTGAATATAAATCTCTGCCAACAAACATTGAGTAAAGTGCAAGTGATGAGTGTTTTCCTCATACTCTGCCTACATCATTCTTTTTTATGGGGCGTTTTCTGTACACCTTCGAATGCCGCATCACACATGCTGTCATGTACTTTTGTGCCCAAACGAAGGTCATTATAGTGGCTATTCATGAGCCTATTGATTAGTTTTGATACAGTGGAAATTTTTTGTGTATTTAGTTCTCCAAAATATGAACTGGATCAATACTTCCAATGAAATGAGGTACAAGGTACAACAATATTTTAAATCTACGCAGATGAAAGTAAAACGAGTGCAATAGTGACATCATCAAACACAGAACTGCATAACAAAATAGAGCACAATGTCGCGCATAAAGAGAAAAAACAACCTTATAAAATACAAAGAATAGGTAGCCTAGTAAAAGAGTAGTGAAAACATCGGATGATAGCATATATTTAAGACAAATGTCAATACTGACAGTACCTTTGCCCGTAGTACTATGATAGTAAATTCGCATAGTATTACACCAAAATGGTACATTGGATGGCAGTAGTAAAGACAAAATAACATCAGATATAAATCAACGTAAGGTATATAAAATGGCAACAAAGTTAAGTGAACAAAAGGTGGATACAGATTATATACAAAAGGCCACAAATATTTACAATAAAAAAAATGATTTGGGTTACATTGTGCAGCGTGCAGACCACCCAAAGGGTATGACCTTCTGTGCATATGCAGACAATTAAACATCTTCCTCAGTTGGGTTCTTATGAAAAAAAAAATGTGCGAGGCCTAAATGTACTGGCAAGAGAACCAACCTGCGAGATTCCTAACAGGGCATGTAGCCACCTAATAAAATGCTGGATAATCAAGAATGCGTGAAAACAAGTTAAAAATATGTATGAGTGTGGGAAATGTGTCATGTAAAAGGTTTGGTGTGTTTTATAGGTATAAGGAATCGCATGTAGAACTAAAATAAGCATAAGCTAAGATTTACTGGTAATGCAAATAAAGACTTCTGCAAGACAAATGCAGAATATCATGTTTCCTGAAGAGCAACTAAATATTTGATACATCAGGCTGAAAGGTGGAAAAGTAAATGGTTGTGGTATGTGAACATCAAAATTTTGTGTAGCGACGTGAAATTAATCAAAGCAAAAGTTACTCTATAAGGCTCTTGGCGTTGCTGATGTGACGGTTTCCTCTCGACTTTCTCGTCCTTAAAGTTTTAATATGAACCACATTCGATGAGGAAGACTGCGTATCCTAACAGGTCCAGAATATAAAAGTTACAATTTACAACGACGTTTTCCTCTGTTGGATAGGTTGTGAGTGCATACCAACACTTTTTGTCCTGTGTGTAATTCTTGGAGGTTACCCATCTGTTTTTGTTGACGTTTGCTGCCCTATGCTGCACGCTTTATATTGTTAAGTGCGATGTCTATAATTTCATGGTGACGCAATCTTCTTGTAACAGGAAAAGAAACAATTTCACGACTTTTGTTAGCTATATTTTTCAACACAATACGGCGAAGGAATAGCGGAGTCGTTTGGTGTGGAAATGAAGACGTCCTCAAAATTTGTAGTGTGCTTCTCCCGATCAATATCTTTTTTTTGTGACAGTAGTTATGACAAAGTCTTCCAAACTCTTTCGTGATGAGCTCTAATGTGTTGGAAGAAGCATGGTATCAGGAGATAAAAGTGGGTGTAATATTTATAGCTTGCAGGGTGCGTTTCCGTATTACTGATAGAAATTGCGGTCCATTGTCAGAGATTACCTTCTGAACATGACCAGCATGAGGCAAAAAATGTTTAGTACAGGCGTTAGAAACAGTTCAGGCTTTTCTAAACGGAGTGAAAGACACAGATTTTGAAGTTACTTGTGCAGAAATGAATATGTAACAGAAACCTTTATTAGTTCTTGGAATGGATCAAAATTGATCAATAGCTATCAAACGTCTTACTTTCATGGTTGTATTGGCGTGTAGAGGAGCAATGTGAGATACTGTAGAAGATTTAGCTTTTCGGCAAATTTGAAAGTTGCCGAGACTCGTCGAATACGAATTTCCATATTCGTGAAAAAACCAGTCTGTCGTAGTATCAGAAAGCATTTGCCACCACCATAATGTACATAACTCAAGTGAATATACCAGACTAATTTACTACGAACTTCTTCATGTATGCGTTGAGTCCAATAGTCGCTGTCAGGGCGAGCACGCCGAAACAGAGTCTTATTGTGCACGGTGTGGTAAGTTCTGATTGTTGTCTGAACTCGCGTCACACAACAGAAGTTTGATGTCTTTCCGGGCGTCATCTTTATTCTGCTTGTTCTCTGGCTATGTCTTTTAACGATGTTGAAATAAAATTTTCAAAAGCTACATGTTTAATGTAAGGAATGATGAAATTGGATTGACAGAAATTTAGCGGCGATTTCTTGCTGGTTACTGCACACAGAGAGTGAAAGTGCATCTGTTACAGTATTCAGGGTTCCTGGGATGTAGACAACTATTGTAAAATCAAATTTCTGCAAATAAAGTTTCATACTGCTAAGCCTGTCAACGTGAATTTAGGTGTTAAAAGACATTGAATAGGTCTGTGTTTTGTGTGAACAGTTGTGTGTCTGCCGTAGGGAAAGTGACGAAACTTCGTGAAAGCTCAAACAACACAGAATGTTTCGAATTCAGTGATAGAATAATTTCTTTCAGACGATGTGAGGATGCGACTAGCAAAGGGGGTGTATAATTGCCATTGATAATGGTCATTATTTGTTAGTGATCACTATTCCTTTAATTCTTGATAATCTTACAGCCTCACAAATTAATAGACACTTTATACTCTCATAGTAGTAACTACGACCTAACATTTACTGACTCTGTGTGAGCATAAACACTATCAGTTATCGCTTTATTTTATAAAAAACTGTATTATGCTGCGTCCATAGACCAACAACTGAATTCTCACAGCTAGCCACTAGCCCTTGAGTCTTACTTCCTACCTACTACCGGTGCAACGGCAACTTCAAGGGCTCTCCGAGCGCTCCTTCTTATAATCGATTCTGTCACTTGGGCAGCAGCTTTGGTTCAGTGATGTCAAAGATACAATTTCTTCTACATATGACAACCGTTTAAGGTCAATTTTCATTAATTATGTTACATTATCGGACTCCGCGTACTAGTGGACCGCTCACAAGGTTTCCGAAATAGGTTATATTAGTTCAGAGAAACATGGTAGGCCATTCAAGGTACAATCCAATAATCTATACTCCAACTGACACAACGGCCGCATGCATTCCGTCTTAGATCTAATCGTCACTGAGTTGATGACCTCACCTGTTGCTATTCGCTAATGGGGGTGACAGGGGTCAATACCGTTCGTGTCATTTTAAATGAAGCCATGGTTTGACCATTCTCATTATACACAATTATAGACAGGCTCCCGCTCTGTACACAGAGAAAATGTGTAACAGTTATAAATTTCTACTAATCGGTAAAGATTCTTCAGTTGTTCATCTTTTTATGTTTTCGTGAAACACTAATACCGTCATTTGATTAATATTATCGGTTAAGTTATACTGTTGCTATGAAGGGATATGGGTCTCTAGCTCCTATACTTGATGACATGTTGTTCATTGTGATTAATAGGGGTAAACTGTAAAATTCTCTAGTGCAGTTTTGTTGTGGAGATCGGTCCAGAGACTGGATTGATGCAACTCTCCTCGCTCCTCCATCCTGTGGAAGCCTGTTCATCTCCGAATAAGTAATGCAACCTATATCCATTTGAACTTGCCTGCTATACTGATGTCTTGGTCTCACGCATACGTGCCTCCAGTACCAAACTGGTGACACTTCCATGTCTCAGAATGTGTCCTAGTAAACAGTCCCTTCTTTTCGTCAAGCAGTGCCACAAATTTCTTTTCTCCACAGTTCTGTTTAATACCTCTTCATTGCATACGCAATCTACCAATCTAACCTTCAGCATTCTGTAACAACACACTTCCACACATTTAATAAGCCTCTGTTCTCTTCTTCTCTAAAGTTTATCGTCCACGTTTCACTTCCAAGCAAGGTTACACGCACCAGACAAATAACTTCAGAAATAAATCGTTAACCCTTAAATCTACATTCAATTTTTACGAACTTATCTTCCTCAGAAACGGTGTTCTTGGTAGTGCCAGTCGACAATAGACACCCTTTCTCCTTCGGCCACCGTCAATAAATTTGCCGCCCAAACAGCAAAAATCATCTGCTGCTTTCGTTGTCTCTTTTCCAACCTAATTCCCGCCCCATGGCCTGATATAATTCATCTACATTCCATTACCCTTCTCTTTCTCTTGTTGACGTACATCTTCCATCATCTTTGGAACCCTTTCCATTCCCTTCATCTGCTCTTCAAAGCCTTTTGATCTCTCTGACAGAATTACAAAGTCATCGATAAACCTCAACATTTTTTATTTCTTCGCCCAGACCTTTAATTTCTTCTCCCAATTTTTTTATGTTTCCTTTACTGCGTTCTCAGTGTACTGATTCAATAATATTGGCGTATGCTACAATCCCCTGTCACTCCCTTCTCAACGACCTCCTACCTTGCGTCCCCCTTGACTCTTATAACTGAAGTCTGGTTTCTGTACAAGTTGTAAATAGCTTTTTTCAGCCTTTATTCTACCCTCACTTCCTTGTCAAAAGCTTGCTGTATGCCTGCAAATGCTATAAGCGCAAGTTTGTCTTTCCTTAATCTATTTTCAAAGAGAAATCATGTGGCCAATATTGCCTCGCCTTTTTATACATTTCTTTGGAATCCAGACTTATCTTTACCGAGGCTTCCGTCTAAGAGTTTTTCCATTCTTCTGTATAGAATTCGTTACATTATTTTCCGCACTGATATTTATGTAATATTCACACTTGTTTCTTCTGTCACAAGTGATTAAATAATTTTGACTTTTATCATTGACTACAACACTGGCGACAGAAAAATATAAGACGAAAGATAATTTTTCGTCTGCAAATTACTTCTACTTTCTTGATACGATGACTCCATACGCGTTATATAGACTTAATACAGAAAGTGGAGAAAAGTATGGAAACTCCAAAAACACATTAGCATGCCTAATACGGTTATTAAGACCTTTGATATTCTAAACAGTTTCCAGTCTTTTCAGAATGGCTGAATACGGTTTTCAGAGCAAACGTCCTGCAACTCAATTAATACTTCATGTAATGACTCAGAAAGTGTATACCAATCATGCACCCTTCTCATCAAAGAAGACCAAAAAGGCTCAGTAAAAGTGAGATATGGTGACTGGTGGCCAGGAGTAATGCACCAATTCATTCTACTGCACGCGAAACCCGTCCTGGACGATGTGATGTGTGTCAACCAGCGCCATGTCGTCTTGGGACACAGCATCACCACTGGGGAAGAAACATTGCACCATGGGATGGACCAGTTCAGCCAAAGTAGAACATAATCCTAGGCATCCTTGCGATACTGCAAAGTACCCATGTGGACCACGAAATACCACAATACAGATGTCAAAATCATCAGCGAATGCCAGTGACATATCACTCTTTTGTTGTAAACTTTAACCAGAAGTTGTAAACAGTGTGAAAAAAGATTCATCCAACCAAATGACGTTTGGGAAGCGATTTACAGCTTCGACAGCACGTTTTACGGTTACGGGCATTTGCATCACTGATGAATCGCTTTGGGATTCCAGGTTGCTTTGTAATTCCTTGGTTATGGAGCTACGTTTGAGTTGCTTTGACAGGGTTCGCGAATACGGCAGTGACTTTTGCAGCTGTCGTCTTTTTCGCAATGTTCTTCAGTGACTGTCACGAACACTCAACATATAATTTCGTCCGCGTTGTGACATTGCGGGTGACGCTATTCCGCTTTCCCTGTATGCGCAATAATTCTACTATATGGTGCCGCTGGACACACAAATACATTGCCTACCCTGATGATGGAAGCACCCACCATAAGAGAACCAACGTTTTGCCGACGTTAGAACTCACGTAAGTCAAACGTAATGCACTCACAATTACACAGAACCCGGTTCTGAGCACGATTGGCACGTGTAACGTATCGAGGACATTGCACAGGTGGCGTTCGTGGTCAGATACAACAGCGCAAAGAGCAGAATTGTCTAGTATCTGCACCTATATGCAAATATGCATTTCTCGCGGTGTTTCTTTATTTTTGTCCAGTCCATGTATGTATTTTACGTGTGCATTTATGGTTGCAGTATTTATACTTTTTCACCTTGTTTTAAAATAACAATTACGGACGACTGGCACTCTACCGTTTGGATTAATGAGCACATTCTGAAACAAAAGGATTCTTTGGCAAGATCTGAGAGGGTGCGTTTAGAAATGCACACAAGGTCTCGTGAGTTTTTTTTTTTTTTTTCCAGCACCCGCAGGACGGAACCGTCGTTGCCGTCTACCCATATTCACGACACGGGCAGCAACTTTAGGAAAGCTCTTTTCAAAGCAACAAAGTCATACCATTTCGTCTGCCCAATCCGGACCCTACAGTTCAGCTCATCTATGGTCTTGGGTAAAATGCTGGGTAGTTCTCTATGAGACCAGTAGCAAATAATTTGTGGCCTGCCTGTTCGGCTAAAGAGATCCCAAAAACGAATTTATATTATTTAATAAAACTCTATGATTCTTCCTGACTCTAAAAATATATATACTCTATGTATAGTATATCTTGATTTTCGTGTTTAAATGAGTTTCCAAACCAGATTCAGCGCGTGAATGCCTTTGCTGTCATACTACTGTCAAACACAAAAACTTGTCTCAAGTCTTACTATTTGAGTTTGGCGGCGCTATTTCAATACCAGCTCGTTTGTGTAATAGCTTTGAAGACCATACCGACAGTATTACGAGCGGGGATTTATTACAGTTGAGCTTTCTGTAGATACAAGTAGATTACTTGAGTTCGTTTACGCTGTTCTCACGTGTTCGTGTAGTAAACCTGTTGTTGTAATTGGCTGTGTCAACCTTTTTACACTATAACACTCCAGACACAAGTAAATTAAAATGGGTCGTAAATTTTATTGTAGTCAACACAAGCGTGCTTTGGGAAACCGTAAAAAGTAAAGAAATCGTTACGCCATAGCGAAGTGAGGTTAGGCGTCAAAAATCGCTGGGCAGTGGTTCAAAACACAATTTGTAAATAAGATTTTGGTGTTACAAATAATGAAAATAACGATTACATTTATTTAGTAAGTACATGCTTTCAGAATTGCTTTTGTATGTTGCTAAATACGAATACGGTAATAGGCAGAAATCCCTTACCTTTATTGAGGACATAAGTAAGAAAAGAGGCCTGCGTAGCAAAATTATAGTGGAATGGCAATTGTGTGAAGTAACGAAATGTACAGTGACATCTACTGTAACACGCATAAATTATAGCCAAGTGAATGTTCGCCTTGTCTATGCCATGAGGTGTATTGGGAATGGAAGGAACACAGCGCGGATATTCTGTGCTATGATGGATCTCCCACCGCCACTTGTCAGATTTCAGGGGTATTCTAAACGTTTGTATAATGCCCTAACAGAAGGCAGTGGGGCATCTACGCAGAGAGCAGTGAAAGAAACCGTAGATATGTGTCAGTTTACTGATACTGTTGTATACTCGACGGTTCCTGGCTGAAGAGAGGCCATACATTGCTAAATGGAGTTCTTACAGTTGCCTCTGTAGATATGCACGAGGTGCTACATTATGAATGTCTGTCAAAATACAGCCAAGGTTGTACCAGCAAGGTAAATGAACGCAGATGTGACAAAATCTTTAAAGGTTTCAGTGGCCATATGGAAAGCAAGAGGGCAGCCTGTAATTTTAGTAGGTCAGTTGCTAGTTAGTAGGTCAGTTGCAATACACTCACTACTTGGTGATGGCGACAAGACATCAGTAGTGTTTTCGCAGCTAAACCATAAGGTGAAACTGCAATTAAAAAGAAAACAGAATTTACAGGACATGTGCCGAAAATAATGGGGGCAAAACTTAGGAAACCCTGCAAGAACACGACAGGAAAAAACTCTTTGATGTCAAAACCATTGGTGGACAAGGCAGACTCACCAAATAAAAAATACAAAACGTCACAGAATATTACGGTTTTTCCAGCAGGAGAAACAGCGAAAATTTCAGTGAGATGAGAAAAAAATGGTAACTCTGTTTAACAGAATATCCAGTGATGAGCATCCACCCCATGGTCTCTGTCCAACAGAAAACACTTTCTGTGGCAAGTATAATAGATGTGAAGCAAATCAACAAAAACATGCACAAGCGCAACCAATGGCAGGACCATTATGATAGAAAAAAAGCCAGTATATGCAGGTCTTTCAGATTCTAAACTCCTGGAAGGATGTTCACATAGTAAAAAAACACAGATTTGAAATGGAAGCTTCATTAGTTGCATTTGGGAACTCTTGCCCAGAATTGTTTTTTTTTTAACTTGTTAGATTTTTAGGTTGATGTGATGGACGCCATAATATGTTTAATGACAGAGTAGCAAGTAGAGTAAAAACCATAATCAGTCTATGCAACTACATGAAAAGTGTGCAACTATGTGTGGACATAAAATATGTCAATGAAGCTAAGAAAGTTGCTGAAAGCATGACAAAAGAGGCCAGAGTAACAAAGAAAATAAAGAAATCTAAAGACGATGGAAAGACATTCAGAAGCAACAAGATTATGGAGATGGCATGTTTTGGTATGCCATGTGACATTTTATCATCGATAAGAAAATGACATTGAAAGTCTTAGTTTCAATTTCACGCAGTCACCTTATTGCATACTTAGATGTCATCCGTTATTAAAGCTTCGAAAACAATATTTTGCATGAATGATAAAACAATACCTGTCCACACAAATTATTAGAAGAAAAAACGGACTTCTAAAAATCATTTTCTTTTAAAATACAAAGTACAACAAATAGGCAGATTTGTGATTTACTATTTCAACAAGTTATTAATTAAAAGCATAAAATTTGTTTGACCATTTATTTTGAATAGTGAATTACAGGGAACGTAAATTACAATTACACATAATTCAGTACGTATTCCACAGTATTTAATTTATTTTCACATAGAGATCACAATATACTAAATGTATGGTTAAACTTCAAAATACTAAAAAGAACAGCAGGCTATGACGTATAGGTCCCCGTAAGTTAAATCAAATTTTGTTACATGACTCTAGGCTTTGCTGTAGGTAATAAAACTGAAATTATGACTTCTACAGATACTTTTTTAGTTTATTTTTAATCATTTTCCCCACTGATTTGACGTAGAGCGCCAGGAATTCCCGACGTGAGCCACTTTATTCAGACCTATGTGATTGCTCAGATTTAAGTTCTTTGTAATCCCCCTCGGAATGTAGCTGAATTTAAAGCCTTCAGATTTTTGCGGTTCGTCGTCTAAGGAAAATATATTTTCGAATGATTAACTACCTTCCTTCAATTCCTAGTGACAACGGTCATAAACGCATTTAAAAATTTAGTTACCGGCCTCGACCATCATCAGATATGTGGCAGTTGCTGAAGTGATTCGTCTTTCCTCCTTATAATCAGCCTTTAAGCAGTTGCTGTTATAGTACGCGTACTGATTAACGTGCTGTTTTGTTTTTTTGGCAAACTACTGTGGGACTCTTGGAAACAAGGTTCCTAAGCTGTCTCCTTTGTGGGGATTTTAAGGCACCATGAGTCTGTGTTTAAATGTAGGAATAGCACCAGTAATGACTGCCTCAGGCTACCAGCATATTTTACCATGCCATTAATCCGCCAAAGCTAAAGTATTCAGGACACATACGAAGACTGTCTTCTGTAACATCACCGCAAACCAAGCAGGTAGCATCACTTCGTAGAAGTGACTGCAGTTGGTGTGGAATGAGGAGAATGGTTTTTCATAACTATGGTTGATGTTACAGTAATTTCTCAGTAGGGATTTAATTATACCGTTCATAAATATGTGATTCACTTACTTTACACTCTCTTGCGGCTGCGAAGGATCTACGGTACTTCTGTTCAAACTGTAACGAACATTGCCAATATTTTTGTAGCTCGCATTAAAAAAAAAAAAAAAAAAAGAACGCCGATTATTGCACTAGCAACAGCCGCTAGTTCATTGTTTACATTAGCATGTAGGAACTGATATTTAGCTGATTAAAAACATAACTGAAAAACATATCGAAAATTGTGGCTGTAAATTTTCGATGTGTAAGGAAAACTAGAATGCAGGATGAAATCGAAAAGTTATGTATCATTTCCACGGATCATAATATTTAGGCAATTATTACAACATTCTCTCTAACAGTAGTTCTGATATGACTAGTCAGAAGAGTACAAAATTAGCTAACTCATAAGTAAAACGATTACGTTTAAAATATGTCATTGAACTGCTTCATTTAAGCCAACAATGCCCATGTTTCGTCCACTGGTGGTTTCCGAAAGTTATTCCTATAAACGAAAGAATTAGGTTTATTAGTGAATTCCTGTATATTTCGTTTTGTTTGTTATTTGTATCCAATTGGTGTGAATGTCTTGCAGAATTACGATGCTAAGGGTTCAATAGCGAGGATCAGTACACAGGAACTGGTCGAACAATGGTTCTGTAAGTGACCTCTTTGGGATGTGAATTACACTTCCTTTGAATTCTCCCAGCATATCTAAGTAAGGAATTTCTCCTCCCCTACGCTTGATTTATGTTGTCGTTCTACCTTAAATCACTCCCAACACAAAGAAAGTAGATGGTTCTTGGAGTAGATCTCCAATGCCACGAAAGCGTAATTATAGACCTATTTATCTACATATGTGCATTAAATTACATTTGTTTATATGGTCAGCTGTCAAGTTTCACAGTAATGCTCACCTGCAAGTACCGCTGCACTGCGTACAAAGTTTCTACACATGACAACTCCCTGCTTTTGTATATCATTAATAGCAGGGGTCTTCTCATGCTACCTCATTGAGCACCAGACGTTACCTTCGCTTTTTCCGTGTCATTATATGAGGAAGTATTCAGTACGGATGCATATCTGATCATAGTTCCATGTTAACATATTTTGAGTACGAGGCGACGCTACGAAGCTATGTAAAAGGCGTTCTGGAATTAAGAAAACCACAGCTTCAGTGGTGCAAGCTTGATTTCACTCCATCGCTGCTTGCAAAATCCTTGTCCATCTGCACATACCATTTTTTTGTTCTACAATAAAGTAATCAAATGCGACCGCCTCACAAGATCCACAATTCTTTGAGGAATTCACGTCAATATCTAAAAGTTATGACAGACTGACTCATCAACGCCTAGTCCAAAACGCTGTAGACAGAAACTTCAGATTGGGAGAGGGTGTTGGTCTCATACCGTAGGCCTCGTTTAAGAAGGAGTTTCCGATATTCCACTCCTCAGGGGATGAAATGGGGGCTGAACTGTGTTTTGAAAATATGTCGCTATTAAGGCAGATTTGCAATTAGACCTACTAAATTGGTACCTGGTTTCCTAGTGAGAAGTAAGGAAATAGGTGTTTCAAAATTTTTGGAAATTTTGCATCTATGATGGTGAAATTGTGCGTAAATCTTTTAAATAAATTATTATTGAAATACCACAAAATAGTTCTTATTTGTATCTATGTAAATTAGTATTTCACTTCTCGGTTACAAAGAAAAAATACAGGTTCCATTGCTTTTGGTAGTTTCACCATTAAGGCGATGAAAGAGAAAATATATCTTTATTAAGGAAATTCTGAAGTTAGAACCAGAAAAATAGGTATTTGGCTTTTAGGTCAAAAATGTATGCTTCATCATTTTTGGAAATTTAACCTCTCTGGGGTGAAATAGCAGATAAAACGCTTTTTTAATAAATCATTATAAAAACGATCACACTTTTTAAATCCACGCAAATCTGTATTTCAACCTCTGTGTTATAAATAAAAAAATACATGTCAATTTTTTAGAAGCACATCTCCTAATGAGGCGAAATATTGTAACGATTTAAGAAAGTATTTAATTAAGAAAGCAATTCTTAAGTTAAATCTATGAATATCTGAATTTTCCCTCTCGGTTAGCGACAAAAAATTATACGTGTCAGCGGTTTTAGAATTTCAACCTCTAAGTGGGTGAAACAGGGCCTGACTGATTTACTGACTCATCATCGCAAAGCCCAAACCGCTAGGGTTAGAAACTTGAAATTCGGATAAAGTGCTGATCTTATACTGTAGGCATCATTTAGCAATAGAATGTTCGAAATTCTATCCCTAAAGGGTAACGTAGGGGATGAAAGGTTTTCCGAAAATATATCGCTCTTAAGGCAATTTTAAAGCTGAAACTACAAAAACTTATATTTGTTGTCTTGGCCATAGATAAAAAAAAATACTTGCTTCATTATGGCTGGCAATTTAACGCTAAGGAGATAAAACAGGGTTAAAAGTTTATTTTGAAAGTAAACCATTCTTAAAATAATACTAAAGCATTTTTAAAGCTACATTGGCAGTTTATTTTGAAAATAAACCATTATTAAAATAATACTAAAGCATTTTTAAAGCTACATTGGCGTATTCAATTACAAATAAACAATAGTTGTATAGGGTGGGTGAAATTGGCGATGAAATTTTTTATTAAAATACTTCATTAAGAACGTATTTTTAAAGTGAAATCTAAGAATATTTGTATTTGACTTCTCGGTTAGAAATTAAAAAAAAATGTTTTCGGTGGTTTTGGAAATTTCTAAGGGGGGTACAAAATTAATGAAAGCTTTTATGGATATATTTCATTACTAAAGGTATTTTTAAAATAAATCTTTGGTGTCTCGATTCGAAATTTAAAAAATATCTGTATCAGTGTTTTTGAAAATTGAGTGTCTGTTGTTGTATTTTTGTTCTGGTCTTATATCCAGAGACTGAGTTCATGAAGCTCTCCATGCTACCATGCATCTCGGAGTCACTACTGCAACCTACATCTATCTTAATCTGCTTAGTGTATTCATCTCTTGGTTTCCCTTTACGAGTTTTACTCTCTACGCTTCCCTCCAACAATAAATTGGTAATCCCTTGACGTCTCAGAACATGTCCTACCAAACGATCCTTTCATTTAGTCTGGTTGGGTCACAAAGTCATTTTCTCCCCAGTTCTATTTAGTACCTCCTCATTAATTATGTGATCTACCCATGTAATCTTCAGAATTCTTCTGCAGCGCCACATCTCGAAAGCTTCTATTCTCTTCCAGTATAAACTATTTAACGTTCATGTTTCACTTCCGTAGGCGGCTACACTCCATACAAATACTTTTAGAAAGGACGTCCTGACACTTAAATCTATACTCGATGTAAACAAAATTCCCTTCTTTAGAAACGCATCCTTGCCATTGCAAGCCTACAGTTTATATCCTCTCTACTTCGACCATCATCAGTTATATTGCTCCCCAAATAGCAAAACTCGTATACTACTTTAAGTGTCTCATTTCCTAATCTGATTCCCTCAGAATGATTTGACTGATGTCGACTACATTCCATTATTCTCGTTTTGCTATTGTTGATCTCATATCCTCCTTTCAAGTCGCTGTCCGTTCTGCTTAACTGCTCTTCCAGGTCCTTTGCTGAACACAATGTTTGTATTTCTCCTCCATGGATTTTAATTCCTATTCCAAATTTTTTTTCTGCTTGCTCAGCATACAGATTTAATAACATCGGAGATGAGGCTGCAAATCTGTCTTACTCCTTTCTCCCTTTCATGCCCATCGCCTCTTATAACTGCAGTCTGGTTTCTGTACAAACTGTAAATAGCCACTTGCTCCCTTTATTTTACCCCAGCCACCTTCAGAATTTGAAAGAGTGTTTTCCGGTCAACATTGACAAACAATTTCTCGAAGTCTGCAAATGCTAGAAACGTAGGTTTATCTTCCCTTAATCTATCTTGTAAGGTAAGTCGTAGGGTCAGTATTACCTCGCGTGTCCCAACATTTCAAAGGAATCCAAAGTGGTCTTCCTCGATGTCAGTTTCTACCAGTTCTTCCATTTGTGTGTAAAGAATTCGTGTTATTATTTTTCAGCCATGACTTTTACACTGACAGTGCGATAATTATCACATCTGTCAACACCTGCTTTCTTTGGGATTATAATTATTATATTCTTCTTGAAGTATAAGGGTATTTAGCCTGTACATCTTGCTCACCAGATGGTAGAGTTTTGTCATAACTTGCTCTCCCAAGGCCATCAGTAGTTCTAAGGAAATGTTGTCTACTCCCGTGGCCTTGTTTCGACTCAGGTCTTTCAGTGCTCTGTCAAACTCTTCTTCCTCGATTTTGGTCTTTCGCTGCTCTGTTAAGTTCTTCTACATCTACATCTACATTGATACTCCGCAAGCCACCCAACGGTGTGTGCAGTATCACATCTCCCGTCTCCTCTTCATATACGTCCTCTTCTATTTCCATACCATTGTCCTCAAGTACATCGCCCTTGTATAGAACTTCTATATACTCCTTCCACCTCTCTGCTTTCCCTTCTTTGCTTAGGTCTGTTTTCCATCTGAGCTCTTGATACTCATACAGGTTGTCCTCTTTTCTGCAAAGGTCGCTTTAACTTTCCTGTAGGCTCTATCTGTCTTACCTCTAGTAATATATGCCTCTACATCATTACATATGTCCTCTACTCATCCTTGCTTAGCCATTTTGCACTTCATGTCATTCTCATTTTTGAGACGTTTGTATTCCTTTTCGCCTGCTTCATTTACTGCACTTTTATGTTTTCTCCTTTCATCAATTAAATTCAATATCTCTTCTGTTACCCAAGGATTTCTACTAGCCTCGTCTTTTAACCTGATTGATCTTCTGCTGCCTTCACTATTTCATCCCTCAAAGCTACTCACCCTTCTGCTACTGTATTTTTCCCCTGTATTTGTCAATCGTTCCCTAATGCTCTATCTGAAACTCTCTACAACCTCAGGTTCTATCAGTTTATCCAGGTCCCATCTCCTTAAATTCCTAATTTTTTGCAGTTTCTTCAGTTTTAATCTACAGTTCATGACCAATATATTGTGGTCAGAGTCCGGATCTGCCCTTGGAAATGTCTCACAACTTAAAACTTGGTTCCTAAATCTCTTTCTTACCATTATATAGTCTATCTAAAATCTCCCAGTGCCTCTAGTTCTCTTCCACTTCCATAATTCCTAAACCAAGTGTTAGCTATGATTAAGTTACGCTACGCGCCAAATTCTACCAGGCGGCTTTCTCTTTCATTCCTTACCCCCAGTCCATAGTCAGCTACTACTTTTGCTTCTCATCCTTTCCCTGCTATCGAATTCCAGGCCCTCACTACTAATAAATTTTCGTCTCATAAATTGTATCGCATGATACATTTCTTCAAACTCATCATCATCTGCGGATCTAGTTGGCAAATAAACTTGTACTCGCGTGGCAGCCGTGGCCTTCGTGTCTATCTTGGCTACAATAATGTGTTCACTATTCTGTTCATAGTAGCTTATCCGTGTTCCTATTTTTTATTCCTTATTAAACTTGCTCCTACATTATCCCGTATTTGATTTTGTAGTTATAGCCTTGAACAGAAGTCTTGTTCCTCCTGCAATCGAACTTCACCAATTACCACTATATGTAACTTGCACCTATTCATTTCCCTTTCTAAATTTTCTAACTTACCTTTCCGATTAAGGGATCTGACATTCGACGCTCCGATCCGTAGAACGCCAGTTTTCTTTCCCTTTATAGTGACATCCTGCTGAGTAGTTCCTGCCCAGAGATCCGAATGGGGGACTATTTTACCGCCTGAATATTTTACCCAGAAGGACGCCACCATCATTTAAGCATGTAGTAAAGTTGCATGCCCTGGGGAAAAATTACGGCTGTAGTTTCCTCTTGCTTTCAGACGTTCGAAGTACCAGCAAAGCAAGGCCATTATGGTTAGTGTCACAAGGACAGATCAGTCAATCATCCAGACTGTTGCCCCTGCAGCTACTGAAAAGGCTGCTGCCCTTTGCAGGATCCATACGTTTGTCTGCCCTCTCAACAGATACCCCTCCGTTGTGGTTGAACCCACGGTACGGCGATCTGTATCGCTGAGGCATGCAAGCCTCCCCACCAACGCCAAGGCCCATGGTTCATGGGGCGATTCAATATCTAAAGGAATGAAATAGGTCATCTAAATTCTCATGTAACTATTTCCCTATATTAAAACGTATTTACAGGTAAATCCATGAAAACTGATATTGGCTTCTACAAAAATATGGGGGACGAAACTTATAATGAAAATATCACCACGCAGAGTGAGAAGGCAAGATTTGTCAGAAGTATCTGCAGAAAAGACCGTGTTCTAACGTCTCAATTAGCGTGAAATGTTTGAAAGTTGTTGCAATTTCTAAACAACGTAGTAATTAAATTAAAAGAATTCAAAGAAGTATCTGTGCAGACCATACAGTTTATGTACGCAAAGCATACTTCATGACTACTTTATCGAATTGTTCTCTGGAATACTGATATATTTTAAAATTTGAGACATCTTTTCGAGAGTCACTAAGTGCTGATAAAAAGTATATAGTTCATTAAGAAGGAATATTAACTTCATATTCTCGATAGAAAAAAAAATTATCATGACTCGCTGTTCCTTCATATTTAGTCAATTGTGAAAACTATGTTTTGATAGCTTGAGTGTAATACGTGTTTAAGTGAAGTGTATAATGTATATGGCAACGGCCTTGCAGCAGTGGATACATTGGTTCCGATCACCAAAGTTAAGCGCTGTCGGGCGTGGCCGGCACTTGGATGGGTTACCATCCGGGCCGCCATGCGCTGTTGCCTTTTTCGGGGTGCACTCAGCCTCGCGATGCCAATTGAGGAGCTTCTCGACCGAATAGTAGCGGCTCCGGTCAAAGAAAACCATCATAACGACCGGGAGAGCGGTGTGCTGACCACACGCCCCTCCTATCCGCATCCTAAACTGAGGATGACACGGCGGTCGGATGGTCCCGGTGCGCCACATGTGGCCTGCTGACGGAGTGCATATTGTATATCCATTCAAATTTAGTAAGAACCAGTATCACCAGGGAACTAGCGTGAGCTAGTTCTTTAGAACGTCAAACTGATTTATACGGCTTTGCTCGCCAAACACCCGGTAGGATTAACTATTAGTCATCGTTTGCAACTGACGTTTTATTATTGCTTTTAGCCAAAAGTGTTTCCCCTAAGTGTATGAGGCATCTTCACCAGCCCACAAAGCCAAGAATAAAACATAGCTTTGCTTCTTCAACTACAAGTGTTTTATCATCAGACATGTAGTGTTTTATGACAGCATTTTTATGTTATTTTGAAATTTACATTTTTTATAAGTGTGAGATTGTGATGTAGCATTTAATTTCATATTTCTTCTGCTGTATGTGTACCCACTGGTTCTTGTTCAAGCACATCTGGTCACATACGTCTTCCACAAACGTTCGCTCAAGTGCATGACGAAACCTTGCCATTCGCTTTTGGTAACCTTGCTGCTACAGATTGTAAGAGTACAGATAACGAATCAGTGCCAACGCACTAAATCTTACCCTTACTCGCTTTGCTGACTCGGCGCGCGGTGAGTTTGCAGAACAGGTCGTAGGCTAGCACGGGGTGTGAAACCTAGGTGTGAAGCATCACAGTTGTCGATTAACTTACTTTTCAATATTAATGCAATGACGGAAACATGTCACGATAGCAAGACATAAACGAAAGTTTGTAGGGGTATTTCTTCATGTGGAAGAGGATTTCTATTCAAATTTCGCGCCAGTCGCATAAGAGTGGCACTAGTACCACCCTGTGACGATAAAAATCAGCTTTAACTGCAGTCTGTGATGATCGTGAAAACTGTCTCGCCACAGTGGTAATACCTGTTCCCGTCAGATCACCGAAGTTAAGCGCTGACAGGCTGGGGTAGAACTTGGATGGGTGACCATCCGGTCTGCTGAGCACTGTAGGCACACAGCCCTTGTTAGGGAAACTGAGGAGCTACTTGATTGAGAAGTAGCGGCTCCAGTCTCGAAAACTGATCTACGGCCGGGAGAGCGGTGTGCTCACCACATGGCCGTCCATATCCGCATCCAGTGACACCCATGGGCTGAGGACAACACGGCGGCCGGCGGGCTCCGTTAGGCCTTCAAAGCCTGATAGAAAGGAGTTTGGTTTGTAATGGTCGTAAGCGCTAGTTACCTTTGAGACCGGACATTGTGAGTTGATGTTAGTCAATAATGCCTTTAAGGCGACGAAGATGCCATTACCAACTAAACGTCACTGATGTTCTACGCGGTCGTGTAATGGGGATGCGAGAAGCTTCCTGTTCCTTCTACGATGCTTCGAAAAGGATGGGCAGGAAAGTAGTCAGTGGATACAGCTATTGGCAGTGGTGGTCTCGAGAATGTATGGTCGCAAGAACACCTTGCTGCTTACGGACCAAAGGGTTCAGCATATGGCTCTGCAGCATTGTATTTCATCTGCAGCGGCAATCTGAGCAGCAGCTCACACCACAGTGACACAACCAACTATTACAAATCGCCAGGTTACCTTCCATCGATTACTTCAAGGACAGCTCTGTCTCGTGCATTCAACTGACCGCAAACTACCGCCATTTATGACTTCAGTGGTTTTAAGAAAGAGCTCACTGGAGGGCAGAGTGGAGGTCAGTTGGGTTTTCTGATGAATGCTGGTTTTGCCTTGATGCTAGTGACGGCCGTGCGTTGTTTAAAACGAGACCAATTGAAGGCCTGAAGCCAACCTTTCTACGTGCCTGACACACTAGACCTACACCTAGAGTTAGGGCCTGGGAGGAGATTTTGTGTTACAACAGAAGTACTTTCATGGTTATCCAATTCACCCTCACTGCAAAACTGTAAGTTAGTGTGATGCTTCCACCTGTTGTGCGGCCTTTCATGATCAATATCCCAGAGGGTGTTTTCCAACAGGATACGTCTCTCGCAAATACCACTGTTGTAACACAACATGCTCTACAGAGTGCCTACATGTTGCCTTGGCATGTTTGGTCACATATAGGCATCATCAGGAGACCAATCCAGCATCATCCACAAATAGCATTAACAGTCCCTGTTTTGACGAACCAGCTGCAGCAACTCCATCCTGTAAACTGACATCTGGTATCTGTAAGACAGAATGCATTTACTTTCGTACAGCTGCATTCAAAGTACTGGAGGCTACTGCAGTTATTAATGTTGCAGCAATTCACATGTTAATCACTTACATTTTTACCTAGACAAGTGTATTCCCAAAATTTCATTACTCTACGTTAATTACTTTTTGGTGTTGCAGTTTTTTCCTGTCAGTGTATATATGTACATGACACAAGGTGCTATCCAAACTTTTCGGGACTGTTGCTGCCATCTGTTGAAAACCTTGATGATGATGAAGTCCCATGCTTCTTTACAGAGCGTAGGGGAACGATGCGGGAGACCCGCCTAGGCAAGGTCCTAATGGAGGTGGTTTGCCGTTGCCTTCCTCCGACCATAATGGGGATGAATGATGATGATGAAGACGACACAACAACACCCAGTCATCTCGAGGCAGGAACAATCCGTGACCCCGCCGGGAATCGAACCCGGGACCCCGTGCTCGGGAAGCGAGAACGCTACTGCGAGACCACGAGGGGCGGACGTTGAAAACCTTACCTTTGGACTAATGGTCACCATCACCCTCGAAGTAGTTCCCATCCGCACAAACACACCGGTACTAGCGCTTGTGCCACTGGTCAGACGTTTTGTAGAAGTCCTGTTCTTTGAGGGTGTTTATCACTGCCAGCGATGCTTCTTCAATACTCTCCAGAGTGTCGAATTGACGGCCTTTCAACTTGAATTTCAATTTTGGGAATAGCGCGAAGTCGCAAGGTGCCAGATAAGGCGAGTACGGTGGGTGGGGTACAACCACCATGTTATTTTTGCCAAAAAGGTCCTGGTGAGCAAGGACATGTGACAGGGCGTGTTGTCCTGATACAGGAGCCAGTTCCACTGACGCCAATGTTCGGACCGACGTCGCCGCACGTTTGCACGGAACCGTCGCAAAACGTCACAGTAGTACACGGAATTCACTGCTTGGTTGGGTGGAACGAATTCTTTGTGCACAATTCTCTTGTTATCAAAGGAGACGATGATCATCCTCTTCACTTTGCCCTTCACCTGTCTCGCTTTTTTGGGTCTTGGAGAACCCAGGCTCTTCCATTAGGACGGATGTTGCTATGTCTCTGGATCATAACCGTAAATCGAGCTCTCGTCGCCGGTAATAGCACATGACAAAAAGGTTGGATCTGAAGAAGGTCCATGCACGCATCAACACGCTGTGTCTTCTGATCGGCAGTCGAGATCCTTGGCACAAATTTTGTGGCGACACAATGTATGCCCAATTCATCAGTCAACATTGGTTGACATGTCCCATAACCAGTACCCACTTCATCCACAAGGACTTGAATGGTTCGACGTCGATCCACACGAAGCACCTGTTGAAGTTTGACAACAATGTCTGGCGTTGTGCGGCTAACGGGCCTTCCAGTGTGAGCATCTGACGTCTGTACAGCCGGCCCTGAACCGAGCATGCCACTCAAACAAAGCGTACAGCTCATGCTCTGTCCCCCAAACACTTATTGAATCATTTAGAGGGTCTCCTAAGCACTTTCCCCTAGATTCGCACAGAATTTGATACACACGCGCTGTTCTGTTTGCAGATCCATCGTAAAATCTTCGCACACCAAACATAGGGTATTACGGAAACCACCGTGGACACTCGACACGCCCTCCCAGCTGGGTGCCACTCTGCACACTGACTCATCAGATATGCATGTCTCGCCGCCTAGCGGTGGAAACATCTACTACTCCTACATTCCTGATGGCAGCACCAGTCCCGAAAATTTTGAATTCCACATCGTATGCTGACATTTTAAGTAGCAAAGTAATCTACATTCAAAAATAAATTCAGTGGGTTGATACTGTCTGTTGAGATACAATAAGTCTTAAGAGCTCTTGTCACAGCTTGTTCTCGCGAAAAAAACACGTCTTCAGATGCATCAGGCTAGGAGCATCAAAAATCTCAATTTTACAATCTCGTTTCCTCTTGGACAAATGTTAGCGGACGTCCATTTGGAACCCTGCTGAACATTCATACTTTTCCATTCCTGATTGACTGCACATGTCACCAGCCGCCCAGCTCATCCAGGCAGGCGGCTCTCTATCTCTGAGGCGCTGCGTCGCACAACCCCGCTGCCAGCGTCGCCGCTGCCCCCAATTGCTGCGGGCGCAAGTTACAGCTTCCTTCCCCCTATTGCTGCCTGCCGCTGTGCCGGCCGGCCAGCTACTGTGTAGCAAGCAGCACCACGCCACCACCAGCACCACCACCACCACCACCACCACCAGCAGCTCTGCCGTCACCACCCTGACCTCTGCTGCACGTCTGAACGGCACTGCGCTTCCTGCCATGTTGCATGTTTTATGAGGGCAGCCACCAGCGCCCCCTCCAGATGGACAACGACAGCTCTGGCGTCCCAAGAGCCAAGGCGGCGCCAGTAGCGCAGTAGAGATTCGCCGTCAACTCTCAGCGTACAGACCGCCGGTACTGGTCGTCGTACTGCATTACAGAATCACTTTGCGTAGTTTGTAAGTTACTATCAATCGTTCTCAATTGCAAAATTGCTCTCCAATCGTGTGACTATTAAATTTGTCAGAGACTGACAACTTGAAATATCAAGTTAATGCCATTTGTATGGAGTGGCCGGCCAGAGTGGCCGAGCGGTTCTAGGCGCTACAGTCTGCAACCTCACGACCGCTACGGTCGCACTTTCGAATCCTGCCTCGGGCATGGATGTGTGTGATGTCTGTAGGTTATTTAGGTTTAAGTAGTTCTACGTTCTAGGGGACTGATGACCTCAGAAGTTAAGTCCCATAGTGCTCAGAGCCATTTGAACCGTTTGTATTGAGTGCGCCATTAAAATCATCCAACGATAAATATGACTGCTGTAATTGTTAAATTATCTTACCCGACAAAACATTTTTTTTAATTATTATGTAACCACATCAGCGACAAAAATGTGAATGGCCGTAATGAAAATTGAAAATTCACGGTGACACCTGCTGAGAGACGTCTGCAAGCCAGGAACATAATACATTTTGTAGAAATTCATAGACTAACAGCCAGAATTTGTGGTATATCTCCAACAGATTCTATGCAGCATTTACAATGCTGCATCATTGGTTGACTCTCTAGGTGAGAGTACGTGTTTTGATTTTCCTATAAAGGGACATAAACAAGAACGAAAATCTGTGGAATTTAACAGTTGTAAGAAAACGCTAGTATGTAGACCTGTCTTCGGGCTCTACATCAGAGGAGAGTATCTGACAACTTGGAAAGATATACGGAGATCTCTGTGAAAACATTAATTATTGTGGCTCAGAGATCTCCGTTCTTCACCTTCTCTGCTCACTTGGATTTCGATTCAGGAAGTGTAATTATGATGGACGAAAAAATTTTAGTAGGAAGCAGAGACATTGCAGCACCAAGAGTGAGCCTTCGCAGACAATGCACGTATTGCAGTCTGAGGATAACAAAACGGTCTTCTACCTACATACAAGTACCTACTTTGATAAAGCGTAGATGGCTATGTCGAAAGATGGGTGCAGTGATAAAGGGTCTGTAATAAAGGCAAATACAAAATTTTCAGGGTATAGGGAATATATCCTATTATCGTGAACCATTGGAACAAAATTCCTGGCGATGCCATACGGTTAAGAGCACACTGCTGCACATGGGATCTCTCATAAGGAAATTGCGTGCATTGGTGACGTGATGTATTAATGGTGCTGCAAATATTAATAAATTTAATTTTATAGTTTTCTTAACAGCTTTCTCGATGGAAGTTTCTAGGAGGCTCAACAAAATGCAAACTGATCAGCGATGACGTTTTCGTTACAAAAGGGAAACAGTTGCACAAGGCTTATAATATTTTCCTTTATTTCGGATTATTTTTACGCTAACACGATTAAATATGTATCGCAAATATCTATAAAATTTGAGAATTTTCATAGCTTCTTTTCAGTTCAAATACATTAGCGCTTCTGCTTTTTTTTTTTTTCAAAGATTGGATAAAAGCTATTATTTTTTATATTTCTTTTTATGTTTTCAGATGTCTCCGTAACAACTGGCAAAACGTTTCCCTAGGAAAGTCGTGCAATATATTCTAGACTAAAAACAGAGATGTCTAATAATTTCCACGGAATTTTTGCAAAGGTCTGAAATTATTACAAACTGGCAATTCTGAAAAAAGTAAGATTACGTCGACACGTTTAGTTACATATGGAGACCAAACTGATATATTCCAGCGACTCAACAAGAGAAAAGAATTCTACTGCAGAGGTGCATGCACATCGTGACTCTAGCAAGATATGCAACTGAATGAAAAACAGAGTTTCATGTAAAAAATACTTGGACTACTCCCACCGAATTTTTTTAGTTTCTCATATCGGAATAATTTTATGTTGCCATAACGAAATATGTATCACACACCCCTATAAAATTTTAGTGTGCTCGTACTTCTTTTCAGTTCAAATACATTCAGTTCAAATACATTTACAATTCAAATAGTAATGTATTTGATGCAAAAAAAAATTTTTTAAAAATAATAGAATACACATACATTTTTTAAAAAAACTGGAGAATTTTCATACATTTTTCCGTTCAAATACGTTAGTGCTTCTCTTCTTTCCACAGGTTGAAGTAAAATATTATTAGCACTTTTTTTAATTTCACGAAATGTCAGTTTTTAAATTTTTTCACAACTCTTGCCAAGAAAGTTTCTTTGGGCAGTACTGACCCACATTCTAGACTAAAAATAGATATATCTAATATTTTTCTCGAAATTTTCTCTACGATTTGTAATTATTGTAAACTGGAAATGTTGCATGAATGAAAGACCACTTGAGCCAACTAGTTACATATGGGGAACAAACTGATCTGTTGTAACTAACCACAGAAGCTAGAAAAAAACTCTATTGCAAAGGTGCCTGCACACTCTAACTCTAGCAAGATATGTAATTGAACGAAATACACAGCTAAATTAAAAAAAATCGTAAAATGGTGCCCATGGCAGTTTTTATTTTTTATTCTAGAATATTTTTATGTTGTTGTAATAAAATATATATCACAAGTATCTTTAAAGCGGATGAAGATGTCTGAAATAGGGGTTTGAAGTTTTTCTTGCAATACCAGAATCAGTACATCAAAGATGAGCTCAATAAACATTCTGACTTATTTCTGATACACAATAAGTAATGGCAACTACTAGGTATGAAGAGGGCATGTTAGGGGATACCACAAAGGTAAAATTGCATAAAGAGAAGAACTAACGTGAGAGTAGGTTAAAGACAATAACTGAGCGTTTCTGCACAATTCATAGAAAGAGTGAAGTACGTCATTGTCTATTCTGATTAGCGCTTTAGGTGATAGGTTTGATACAAATGTCATGAAACAGCAATTTGTCACAAAAATATGATTTCATCCGTCATATTTACCATGTTAGCTGGATGACATTACTTGCTAACGTGTTGCGATTTCTTAACTTCACCTGAAGTAATACGGCAAGAAATAAATTAAAATGGCCTCAAGGATTTTTTTTTTCAATCCGCTAGCAAAAGCACTAACATTACAGGAACTGTTTAGCGTTTCTTATTGGTGCAGAGCAGTTTTAGAAATAGAACTACCATCCTGGACCATAACAACCTCATGTGTCACTTTACTACAGGGGAAGTATTGCTCTCGAACACGAGAATGTGACAGGTCCTGCAAAACGTTTTGAGCCATCTAAGGAACGAATCTAGACATACGAGTATGTGAACATCACTCGATGTTGACCGCCACTAACTCTGCGTATTTTGTAAGTACAGAAATTCCTCATAAATTCTCCTCGGTCTGGGTAATTACACAGCATTTTCTCTTAGGGTGTGCGGATGTAGACAAAAATTACCCGGTTTTTGCTATTAAATTAAATTCTTCATTATGAACACTTTGTTTACAAGGAACAAGCAACTTTATTAAATTCCTTAAAGCATTTCTTAACAGTTCTGTCAACATTTGCAGTATAATTCTAGGCGACTAATCTCGAAACTTACAGGTTCGTTTTCAAGCCTGTCTTACTGAGGTTACAAAACGTGGTACATAGTAGTGAGAGAACAGTGAAAGAAAAAGTATTTTTACAATAAAAAGTTCAAATGTATCACGAATTAGTTATCTGAATACAAAGAACACCTGCACTGACAGTGCATGATCTGAAAAATGAACATCAAACTGAAAACATGTGCTTTGTACACGTTTGCAGAACGAATGCCACCATCCACACATACCTCTTACCAAGTCAAAATCAAACTGGAGGTGAACATAGCCAACAACATCAGGAAACTTTCAATGGCGTTAGAATCGTGCCTGACATACAAGCTCACGTCCGCATCCAACAGGCGTTTCACGTTATAAATGTGGACGTGTCTAAGAACATTTATTATACCCCGCATCAGTACAGTGACTGACAACAACAAATGTACAAGTATTTCACAAATACAAGTACTAGTATCGCGTGTACCCGTTACCTATTTCTAAATAAGTTGAGCATTTTATTTTCAAGAACGTGTCAACGGTCAATAGATACAGTGAATTACAATAGGGGGTGCAGCACGAGCTTTGTTAACCAGTAACAATTAATATAAAGTACAATGAAACACTTCAGATTGGTTGCTCCATTACAAATTTTCCGTTATACATATAGATGGTTGTCTTCCAAAATCTACATATATCAATAGTTTACATTTATAAAATATTTTAAACCAATACTTATCGTTTGTTTAGCTAGTAAGTTTATTGAGAAACAGTTACTACCAAAACAACGTCTTATTGCACAGAATCATTACGATAGCTTGCCATGCACGAGCACCTTGTAACCGCCTAGTCCTGTAGATTTTCACATGCAGGGTACAAATAACGGTCTTTTCTATTTTTAACTATTGCTTTAAATGGCTCAAAATGATTATGATTATACTACAGTGCATAAAATGGAAATACTGTGCACTGCATGACTCGTAGGACAATTTTTCGTACAAGAGCGCTTTGCGATGGATATCATATCATTTGAGTGTAATTAGACATGCATGTTGAGCCAACGGATATGATATACCATGGTGTTTGACTCTTAAACAATGTTTCACAGGAGAGCATTTAAGTGAATCTGTCGTTGGATTAGCATGTCTAGTTAGTAAATTACATCAGGTTGTAACTAACCTGTTTCTACGGGTTATTACGTTAACATTAGGGTCGGCACCGACTCCGTGTAACTCACTTGATTACTTCTTACTATTGACCTAAAGCATAGGCAAATGGTGGCTGCTGGCAGTCGTCGTGCGGCGCCTGTGAATAAATCGTGTAAAACAGCCGTGTACTTGGAATGAGATGTTAACTCTGCAGCGGAGTGTGCGCTGGTATGAAACTTCCTCGCAGATTAAAACTGTGTGCCGGACCGAGACTCGAACTCGGGACCTTTGCTTTTCGCGGGCAAGTGCCATGTCTCCGCAATATCCTTTCTTTCAGGAGCGCTAGTTCTGCAAGGTTCGTAGGAGAGCTTCTGTAAAGTTTGGAAGGTAGGAGACGTGGTACTGGCAGAAGTAAAGCTGCGAGGACGGGGCGTGAGTCGTACTTGGGTAGCCCGCGAAAGGCAAAGGTCCCGAGTTCGAGTCTCGGTCCGGCACACAGTTTTAATCTGCCAGGAAGTTTCAGCCGTGTATTTGTTGCTTTCTGTGTCAGTGGCATGAAGGGCCTTTGAGTCAACAGAACGTAGCGCTGGGAACTGTGTCCGAATATTTAAACGAACCAGATGCAAATGGAAATGCTTATTGATAGTGAAATTAACATGAGAAGATTAGGGTCGCCACCGACTCTAACCATACAACTAATCGAAGGTTGGCCGAGTCGGAAAATAAATTAATTTGATCACAGACCAAAAACCCATAGAATGCATACTTCGTGATATCGCTCATAGGGGATGCGATGTGATTAGTAGTACTGCCCGTGCACTGTTCACGAGAATCAAACATTTAAAATAAAATATAAAATGCTTGAACACTGCACATCAGCTGCCAGCAACACACCTGAAAATAAGACTTAATCTAAGGCATTTGTTTTAACATAAAAGGGGAAACTGATCACTGGACCTGTGCGTAAGGCAACGCGTTGGATGTGCTCACGGAAAAGCTACGAGGTGAGTGGCTTAGGTGCAAAAACGTAACCTCGGAATACAAGAGAAAATTGTAGATAAAATCATTTATTCCTAAGACATGGATGTGAGGCATGTACACAATTCCTGATAACATCAACTCCTAAAACGTTGAAGAAAAGCTTCGATACATTCACCGTTATAATCTACACCTAAAATCATTGGTGTGAATCATTCTTACAACTGCTGTTGCCTGATAACTGATCGCAATAACTCGTGAAACGGTACACGTTTCGCAGTACTCCCGCGTGCCGACGTGGTTTGTGGAGACGCAATTTCTAGGTATCGTGGCCAAGTTGCAACAATATCACATCACAAAATCATGAACAGTTAACATTCTTTAAAACAAACATGAGATCGGACAGTTGGTGATGACGGTAGCCCAACAAACTCTAATGTTCTACCACCTGGTTGGGTCCCCACGGACGAAAGACACATAAAGCAAAGAAAATTTACGAGAAGGCAAAGCTATTAATATTTAGAAAAATGAAAGCTTATACAGGCACAGCTGAAGGCAAACATTCATACAGAAGCGAGTGCTCACTTCTTATCGACACCTTTGTGTGGCGTTCTTCCTGCGGATCCAAGTCTGCTACAGAAATTTTCTAAAAGAAAAATCTGCCAAAGTTTTGCATTCCTTGGTGCGACAGGGGAAGCGAACTTCCAGAGTTGAAAACCGAGACCAAAAGATAACAGCTCTCCTCTCGCCAAGTAACAACGCGCCACGCGGTCAGTCTTAACTCACCCTTCTTCAACTGGAGCACAGCTGTGGACGCTTCCCGTACCGGCGGTAAGCCGCCTCCCTTTTTCTTCTCCAGCCTCTTCCACGCGTCCGCGTGGCCCGGAAAACCCAAAGATGCCATTTCCGCCACCAACCTAACGCAGGTGGATTACTCACAAGAAGCGCAAACCTCTTTACCTTCTTGACCACTATGAGAGTTGGCTTACAAGTGCTGCTGAATCTGTACGACTATCGCAGACTTTCTGCAGCAGACTACGCCACCGTCTAGCAGCGTGACACACAACCACATTCATTCAGTCATGCCACTATGAGAGCTATGAGAGAAGAGAAACAAGGGAAACGAAGAGCAATGCTAGTGAAAATGGGCTATCGGACAAATGAAAGGTGGCTGCAGGACCCTTTAAAGGTCATGGAGTTTGTATCTGACTGGTGGCGTAATCATAAAGTACCTTTAGAGAGATGGTTGGTCTTGCAGCAGTAACGCAAAATTGTTCGAAATTATTTAAAATTCTTGAGTTTCCGTATTTCAGTACTCATCTTCTGTGCATGAAGGCAACAGGACCCTCATGAATGGATATGCAGTTTGAGAAAGGAACTAGGCGATTTCAAGGTGGGCACGTATGGCGAGATATAATAATTCTGTGCCATGGGACGCGTTTTGGTAGGACTATGTAACTATTCCTTACTAAAGTTATTGGCTGAACTAACGATAAGTATTGTTTTTATGTGTTTTATGTATGTAAACTTTTTATGAATGTAGCCTTTTGGAAGACAACCATCAGCATGCGTAATGAAAAATTCGTAATGGAGAAATAAATGTCATGCATTTCATTGTACATTGTATTAAATGTGATTGGTTAATAAAGGCTATTTTAATTCAATATGTCCATTGACTCTAGACGCGCACTTGAGAATGAAATGCTCATCTTATGTTCAAATGTGTAATGGCTACATGCAACACTAGTGTTTATGTAATGCTTGTGTGCTTGATGTTGTCATTCACTGTATTGATGTTGTTGTTGTTGTGGTCTTCAGTCCTGAGACTGGTTTGATGCAGCTCTCCATGCTACTCTATCCTGTGCAAGCTTTTTCATCTCCCAGTACCTACTGCAACCTACATCCTTCTGAATCTGCTTAGTGTATTCATCTCTTGGTCTCCCTCTACGATTTTTACCCTCCACGCTGCCCTCCAATACTAAATTGGTGATCCCTTGATGCCTCAGAACATGTCCTACCAACCGATCCCTTCTTCTGGTCAAGTTGTGCCACAAACTTCTCTTCTCCCCAATCCTATTCAATACTTCCTCATTAGTTACGTGATCTACCCATCTAATCTTCAGCATTCTTCTGTAGCACCACATTTCGAAAGCTTCTATTCTCTTCTTGTCCAAACTGGTTATCGTCCATGTTTCACTTCCATACATGGCTACACTCCATACGAATACTTTCAGAAATGACTTCCTGACACTTAAATCAATACTGGATGTTAACAAATTTCTCTTCTTCAGAAACGCTTTCCTTGCCATTGCCAGCCTACATTTTATATCTTCTCTACTTCGACCATCATCAGTTATTTTGCTCCCCAAATAGCAAAACTCCTTTACTACTTTAAGTGCCTCATTTCCTAATCTAATTCCCTCAGCATCACCCGACTTAATTAGACTACATTCCATTATCCTTGTTTTGCTTTTGTTGATGTTCATCTTATATCCTCCTTTCAAGACACTGTCCATTCCATTCAACTGCTCTTCCAAGTCCTTTGCTGTCTCTGACAGAATTACAATGTCATCGGCGAACCTCAAAGTTTTTATTTCTTCTCCATGAATTTTAATACCTACTCCGAATTTTTCTTTTGTTTCCTTTACTGCTTGCTCAATATACAGATTGAACAACATCGGGGAGAGGCTACAACCCTGTCTTACTCCCTTCCCAACCACTGCTTCCCTTTCATGTCCCTCGACTCTTATAACTGCCATCTGGTTTCTGTACAAATTGTAAATAGCCTTTCGCTCCCTGTATTTTACCCCTGCCACCTTTAGAATTTGGAAGAGAGTATTCCAGTCAACATTGTCAAAAGCTTTCTCTAAGTCTACAAATGCTAGAAACGTAGGTTTGCCTTTCCTTAATCTTTCTTCTAAGATAAGTCGTAAGGTCAATATTGCCTCACGTGTTCCAATGTTTCTACGGAATCCAAACTGATCTTCCCCGAGGTTGGCCTCTACCAGTTTTTCCATTCGTCTGTAAAGAATTCGTGTTAGTATTTTGCAGCTGTGACTTATTAAGCTGATAGTTCGGTAATTTTCACATCTGTCAACACCTGCTTTCTTTGGGATTGGAATTATTATATTCTTCTTGAAGTCTGAGGGTATTTCGCCTGTTTCATACATCTTGCTCACCAGATGGTAGAGTTTTGTCAGGACTGGCTCTCCCACGGCCGTCAGTAGTTCCAATGGAATATTGTCTACTCCGGGGGCCTTCTTTCGACTCAGGTCTTTCAGTGCTCTGTCAAACTCTTCACGCAGTATCATATCTCCCATTTCATCTTCATCTACATCCTCTTCCATTTCCATAATATTGTCCTCAAGTACATTGCCCTTGTATAGGCCCTCTATATACTCCTTCCACCTTTCTGCTTTCCCTTCTTTGCTTAGAACTGGGTTTCCATCTGAGCTCTTGATATTCATACAAGTCGTTCTCTTATCTCCAAAGGTCTCTTTAATTTTCCTGTAGGCGGTATCTATCTTACCCCTAGTGAGATAGGCCTCTACATCCTTACATTTGTCCTCTAGCCATCCCTGCTTAGCCATTTTGCACTTCCTGTCGATCTCATTTTTGAGACGTTTGTATTCCTTTTTGCCTGTTTCACTTACTGCATTTTTATATTTCCTCCTTTCATCAATTAAATTCAATATTTTTTCTGTTACCCAAGGATTTCTACTAGCCCTCGTCTTTTTACCTACTTGATCCTCTGCTGCCTTCACTACTTCATCCCTCAAAGCTACCCATTCTTCTTCTACTGTATTTGTTTCCCCCATTCCTGTCAATTGCTCCCTTATGCTCTCCCTGAATCTCTGTACAACCTCCGGTTCTTTTAGTTTATCCAGGTCCCATCTCCTTAAATTCCCACCTTTTTGCAGCTTCTTCAGTTTTAATCTACAGGTCATAACCAATAGATTGTGATCAGAGTCCACATCTGCCCCTGGAAATGTCTTACAATTTAAAACCTGGTTCCTAAATCTCTGTCTTACCATTATATAATCTATCTGATACCTTTTAGTATCTCCAGGGTTCTTCCATGTATACAACCTTCTTTCATGATTCTTAAACCAAGTGTTAGTTATGATTATGTTGTGCTCTGTGCAAAATTCTACCAGGCGGCTTCCTCTTTCATTTCTGTCCCCCAATCCATATTCACCTACTATGTTTCCTTCTCTCCCTTTTCCTACACTCGAATTCCAGTCACCCATGACTATTAAATTTTCGTCTCCCTTCACAATCTGAATAATTTCTTTTATTTCATCATACATTTCTTCAATTTCTTCGTCATCTGCAGAGCTAGTTGGCATATAAACTTGTACTACTGTAGTAGGTGTGGGCTTCGTATCTATCTTGGCCACAATAATGCGTTCACTATGCTGTTTGTAGTAGCTTACCCGCATTCCTATTTTCCTATTCATTATTAAACCTACTCCTGCATTACCCCTATCTGATTTTGTGTTTATAACCCTGTAGTCACCTGACCAGAAGTCTTGTTCCTCCTGCCACCGAACTTCACTAATTCCCACTATATCTAACTTCAACCTATCCATTTCCCTTTTTAAATTTTCTAACCTACCTGCCCGATTAAGGGATCTGACATTCCACGCTCCGATCCGTAGAACGCCGGTTTTCTTTCTCCTGATAACGACATCCTCTTGAGTAGTCCCCGCCCGGAGATCCGAATGGGGGACTATTTTACCTCCGGAATATTTTACCCAAGAGGACGCCATCATCATGTAATCATACAGTAAAGCTGCATGCCCTCGGGAAAAATTACGGCTGTAGTTTCCCCTTGCTTTCAGCCGTTCGCAGTACCAGCACAGCAAGGCCGTTTTGGTTATTGTTACAAGGCCAGATCAGTCAATCATCCAGACTGTTGCCCTTGCAACTACTGAAAAGGCTGCTGCCCCTCTTCAGGAACCACACGTTTGTCTGGCCTCTCAACAGATACCCCTCCGTTGTGGTTGCACCTACGGTACGGCTATCTGTATCGCTGAGGCACGCAAGCCTCCCCACCAACGGCAAGGTCCATGGTTCATGGGGGGAGGACTGTATTGATGTGACCATTAATAAAGGTGCTGAGACGCATTTACATTTTAAACGCGAAGTGCCATTTGGCTTCAGACGTACACTTATAAGTCAGGTGCGACTCTACCGCCACCGAAGGTTTCCTGGCCCTGTTGGCTATGTTCACATCCAGTTTGATTTTGACGCAGTAAGAGCCTTCTGTGGATTGTGGTATTCATTTCCGCAAACATTAATAAAGCACCTGCTGCCACTAGCAGTAGGATAAGAGGGCTCCCAGGACAGTTTTAATATCAAATTGGTATTTAAATTAATGAACCTCTCCAATTATTTATGCCTTTAACAATATATGTAACAACATAGCGTTTTTAGGTGTGAACCGTGTAGCCATAGGAGTATGTGTTTATGCTCTACGATCATTTCTCTCATGCCGGTACCTTCCTAGTACTGACACCATACAGTCAATAATACTTCAGAATTGATAGCTCACTTGACTTACGTGAAATGTTTCAAACTTCATGTGTCTGTAGGCCCACCCTATATGAGCCACATGTTTCTTCTTAATCATCTGTTCTACCACCGCAACATTCTTGTGTACAGAATACACAGATAAGGGTTGCTACCCAGATCGATATGGATGCATCTGGAGAGTTTTGTGCGTTTGGATGGGTATCTTGGTTAATATTGGTGTTGAACAGTCTTTGCTGAACAGGTGTTGCAAACACAGCTCGCTCTGTTCCCTCATGAGACGCGGAATGAAATGAGTGTAGAGCCCTCACACTTTCGTCAGTTGCAGATTAAATTGGCGACCTGTTCACAGGGAGGATTCTTCAAGGCCAATGTGGGAGGGATCTCTCAGCCTCAGACTTATCCTACGAATGAGAGAATACTCTATGTTACACATCGGCACAGGGAGAGATGGCCAGTGGCAAACCTAAACATTGCACTGTGATCGATGTGCTGGAAATATGTAGATAACCTAATTGCGTCTCTAAAGGACGCTGTCTTATGTACTTTGGTCTATATGACCGAAACGACATATTGCGTAGTCATGTATCTACATTCACAGTCTAGTATACGATACTAGCAAAGTAGTGGAGAGGTGATTTAGCGGTGGTACAGAAACGGGGAAGCGTTCTGCCTTGTCACCAGCTGGTGTTGAAATTACACAAGAACTGCTATACTTTGGTGTACATGACCAAATGGACACGTTGCACAGTCACCTACCTGCGTTCGTAATCTATTATATGGTACTTGGTAAGTAGTGGAGAGGTGATTTAGCAATGGTACAGATATTGGGAACCGTTCTGCTATGTCACTTGCTGACATTAAAATTACGGTACAATTTGTAAAATTCCTAAAATTGGTCACACTAACAAAAGCGGTGCAGGGTTACAATACATCGCCCCATATCAATAGTGTCATTCCCATCCCAACCATCCACAGGTATGCTGTTGATTACCGTATAATGTCTGACTGACACCACATGGTTGAGATAGAGAAAGCCTTGGCAGAGCAATGGATGTCTGCTACCTGTCACTGTGGAGCATGGGATTAAAAGATAAGATTATTTGTATAAGTCTGCACTTTCGGACAGCTGTTGGAAACGCTCTACTATCCCTTTCCACCTGAACCCACACGATCGTGCGGGTGCGGTTTTTATTTTTTTACGACAAACTTAATACTTGCCTTGCTACCAACCGACCTGCAACGACCGTGCGGGTTGTGCGCTACGCGTTTCTCATGTTTATGTTGTCATTCGGCGCCAACAGATTGCAGCACATGTTGTTTAAGTTGATCAAGAAGTGAGCATTATGCCGGCGCCTGATTAGTAACTCATAATTAAGTTAAATTGAATTGTTCCGACGATTTGCTGGATCTGGTTATTTGTAATAGTGTGTACAACGTTGTGATATTTATAATTATTTGTAACTTCATATCTTTGGACAGTAATTGTGCGTTAAATTTGTACTAGCACGATTGTGCGGGTTAGGTGTTGACTGTGTAACTTCATCCTCGAGTGGGTGTTGTTGATTGTGTCATTGGCCTCCCTATATTACTGCTTTTTGTGGTGTCACCGCCAGACACCACACTTGCTAGGTGGTAGCCTTTAAATCGGCCGCAGTCCGTTAGTATACGTCGGACCCGCGTGTCGCTACTGTCAGTGATTGCAGACTGAGCGCCGCCACACGGCAGGTCTAGAAACACTTCCTAGCACTCGCCCCAGTTGTACAGCCGACGTTGGTAGCAATGGTTCACTGGCAAATTACGCTCTCATTTTCTGAGACGATAGTTAGCATAGCCTTCAGCTACGTCATTTGCTACGACCTAGCAAGGCGCCATTATCATTTGCTATTTATCTTGTGATGCATGTACCGCCAGACCGATGTTCACCAATTATGGATCAAAGTTAAATATTCCAGCAGCAACGTACCTTATTGGCTATATTAATTACATTGTCCTGTTCCAGACCTCACGCCAGCCTGCGTGAGCTTAACGCGTGCTTTTCGGCTACCAATCATAGTGGCTTGGCTGTCTTGCCAACTCACAACACTTTTCATACAGTTTTGAATAGGATAGTTTTTATGCACATTCCCGTTTTTATATGCAGGTTTATCAGACAGTCAAATTCGTTCTGTATTAGAGGATTCAGATTTGAGTGGCATTTCATCAGATGAAGACGACGAGTTTGTTTCTTCTCCTTCAAATATTCAGCAGGCAGACGACTCGTCTGATAATGATTTGAGTGCCGAAGAAGTTCCTGAAGAGCGCAGGAGTTCACACAGTGTCACAGAAGGTGTCAGACCACTGCTTTCTCGGAGATCAAATTTTGTTCTGAAGTTTCATCCGCCAAACATTAATTACAGTGCTGTTGAGGTCAGTGACAAAGAGGTGCGATCTGAGTTACCTATTTCGTGTATCATTTCCATTTTCTTACTAAAATATCTTCTTTTTAATTCTAGAGTCCTTCACCAATTGGAACTCCTGCTGAATATTTCTGTTAATATTTCATTGAAATGTTTTTTGAAGAGGCAATGAAATATACCAATATGTATAGTGTTGCAAAGACAGGGAAATCCCTAAAAAAAAGTGGTTCAAATGGCTCTGAGCACTATGGGACTTAACATCGCAGGTCATCAGTCCCCTAGAACTTAGAACTACTTAAACCTAACTAACCTAACGACAGCACACAACACCCAGTCATCACGAGGCAGAGAAAATCCCTGACCCCGCCGGGAATCGAACCCGGGAACCAGGACGCGGGAAGCGAGAACGCTACCGCACGACCACGAGCTGCGGACGGAAATCCCTAGGGACTATAGCTCATGAACTGAAGGTGTTATTTGGGATAAATTTAATGATGGGGTGCATGAGGTACCCTAGGCTACCCATGTACAGGAAGAAATCTATTTCTTTATCAGCTGTTAGTGACACTATGTCTGGAGACCGGTTCCTTGCGCTCAGGAATAATGTGCACTTTCCTGATACTATAAAACCACCTGAAGAGGCTAAAACTAATAGACTGTGGAAATTTCAGCCAGTGATCGACACAGTAAGAAGACGATGTCACCGTTTGCCTCGTAGCTTTAACTACTACAGTACTGGGAGCTGAAGAGTTTGAAACACCGTTAGATGATACGTTAAGCACCTCCACAAGTTTACAAACCCCATCCGAGACCAGGTTTGGACAGGCGATATGATGGGTATGATCACTGGCCGACAGTGGATGATATTTTGTCACCACGAACATATTAGTATGAGCGCTGCAGTTCCAGAACAAAGACAAGGGGCACAAAATGCAATCACTACTTGTCTTGCAAAAGGAAAGGATTGTTTCAAACTATTTCACGAAAAGTGAAGCAGTCCGAACCATGACTTTGTGTTACAAAATAAATAAATAACAATTATTATTAATTTTTTGCCGCAGAATATGATTTGCAATGTATGTAATATTTTTTATAATAACTAATAAATAAAAGTAATGAAAGAATAATTTTTTTTATTCATAACTGTTCCTCAGGTAACTTATAATATCAAACCTGACTCTCACGATTGTGCTAGTTGTTTTCCCGCTACATTTTTTATGGAAGAGTTTTTTATTATTTTCCCCAGTGTCTACTATGCCCAAGTATACAGAGAATTCAACTTTATTCACCATTTTCAGAAAAAAGGTGTTCAGGGTAGAAAGGGCTACGCCAAAAATTCTTCCAGTTTCAGTATGTTGCGATGTCTTTTCTCACTGCGAATCATCGCTTCCTTATTTTATTTATAACATACTGAGTGTTGTGGGAGCATAATTTACACGATGTGTTGTTCAGATTTCTGTAAGAACCAATTGAATGAAAGATATTAATGTCGGTTTAGCACCTGACACAGACCTCGAAGTCATGGTAGAAAAACAATGTGTGGCAGTATATGAAATTATAGTCCTAAACTGCTTGGATGTGTTGTGGCTGGAAAAACAATGTATTTAACTGCTTATGATGAAACAATCAAGGAACTGTCTCTTGTGATTGAGAGTCTGTAGGATAAGGTTTTCCTCAAGAAAACTTTTAGCAGGTCTATGCAAAGTCTTTGACCATTGGCCACCTGCATCGATGGAGCAAATTTGCAAGCTTCCAACTCTTTCATTTGCAACCATGACTTTAACAAAAATGGCAAAAGTTACGAAAATCTGAAAATTGGAGGAGCTGTGCGCTAAAT
Organism: Schistocerca serialis cubense; assembly: GCF_023864345.2. Classification (NCBI taxonomy): domain Eukaryota; kingdom Metazoa; phylum Arthropoda; class Insecta; order Orthoptera; family Acrididae; genus Schistocerca; species Schistocerca serialis. The sequence goes on along the minus strand of NC_064643.1, from coordinate 733,945,784 downwards.
AACAATTGTTTTATTCATTCTTAACATCACATGACAAAAAATGACTAAAGAGATGCCATCAAAAACATTTTTATATGACAAATGCTTTCAATAATATGCGGTCTATGGTCAACAAAGTGATCAGCTGTGGATTAACACTCCACACTAACCAGAACTAATCGCTTTATCTGACATAACAAATGTGAATCTGTAGTATGGCCCAACTACTATCAAGTGTGTACACTGTACTATTCCATAAAGAAGAATATGGTTCCAAAGAACAGGGTGGTGAGAAGCATATATTGGAGACCTAAGCCGTAGCAGGGAATATTTTGTCCTTCTGCAAGTCAGGGCAGCACAGCACGACACGCTCGCCGACTGCAGTCACGGACAGCGAAATCTGTTATTGACGGCGCACACTCGAAAGTATGCAAGTACGCGATCTCGCGTTCGGTTGATTCGGAATTCAGATATTTCACTATACACCTCTGAAACCCCAGTGGATTCCAGTGTGTAGGTGGTCCTGTTTGCTGGTCTGCCAAACCAATTTGACTCTGTCTGCTGGCCGCGGTGGTCTAGCGGTTCAGGCGCTCAGTCCGGAACCGCGCGACTGCTACGGTCGCAGGTTCGAATCCTGCCTCGGGCATGGATGTGTGTGATGTCCTTAGGTTAGTTAGGTTTAAGTAGTTCTAAGTTCTAGGGGACTGATGACCTCAGCAGTTAAGTCCCATGTTGCTCAGAGCCATTTTTTGACTGTGTGACACAACTGTGGGTGACGTATTATGTCAAATGTTTAGATGGCCGACACAAAACAAATAAGTATACCCACACATTACTCATTGTGTGCATGATGCAAGAAGCAAGATCTCTGATGGTTCAGGTCCAGACTGGCACAGGCTCTAAGTGGCATACTAGCAAAGCACACAAGTCTCACCGTTTAGGTAAGGACCTGTTGTTCTTTATTAGTGAATTGCCAGTACAACAGTCATCTTCTTTTCTCTACAGCCTTCCTTCGCACCTTCGTAGCATAGAAAATTAGCATGACTACGCGCACCTTAGCACAATCAGATCACGAGCTGGAGCTCGGCATTCGAACCTGGGAGGCCGTTCTCCTGCTCTGTATACACAGATTTGACCAACCAGTGACTGTAAAAATTAACTGGGAGAAAATGAAAATAGATTTAGCTTCATGCCCACTTCCCCATGTGTTTACTCTGTGTCTTTGCTAAAAGCATGACTTGGATGGAACCACAGCCCTCCATAAAAGATAGTTATCTCCCCATCTCCCCTGTTACAACCATTTCGAACATTCCAAAGAATGGCCATAAAGTCACTAAAAGTCTCGTGCCTTCGCAAATATGTTTTGTAGCAGACTCTGGACGCCTGAGCGCCACTGCCCTGTCCCATAGAATTCGCAGAAACTCTCAGCCATTTCATCAGCTTTCTACTTACCAAGGGCCCATTCTCTGATTTATTGCTGGCCACCAGATCTTACAATGCCGCTCATAGCTGCAGCGGCTCAGCGTTAGTAAACCTACATGTAGGCAGCTGCGGACCAAATGGCACCACCCAATGTGTCTGCACAAAGAGACCAGGGGACTAGACTGTTGGCAAACGTTCTCACCAGGTACCACAGAAAAAGGCTCCTCTTGGCTCTAAGCCGCCATACGGCTTTACTGCAGTTAATTAACTCAGCACCCTCTTCCTTTGAACACAGGTAAAGCCTACTGCTTTCACCAGAGCACACAAGCAAGAGCGTTTACTGCTGCCACCATTTCATCATATGAATGAAGTCATATCGTAGAAAAATAGCAACCATGTAATAAAGGTCACCTCTCCTATGAACATTAAGCATCATGACACTGCGTCAAAAGTGTGAGTGCCCTGCAATCTCTCATAACCTCCCCATTCCTCTCAGATTTATTCTTGGTGAGTGTTATTCTTGGTTAGTGTGACATGGGAATAATAAATTGTGACACTTATCAAAGAAATCAACATGAACCAATATTTATGCACCATAAATCCCAGCACACTGTCTTTACCACATTTTCACCAGTTGTCATACATACACAGTCTGCTGCATGCCTACAAAATTTAAATGAGAAAATTGAGGTAATGGGCGTACCATTGGGTCATATTCTTCTGGACACAGACTTTGATGGCATACTAAACGGTACCAGGGCCACGCAGACATTAATTTACTCATTCATCCTTAAACTGGGGCCGGGGAAGGTTTCTTCCCTAACCAGAATATAATACTGTTGTCTTGAGGATTCGCTTTTCCATAGAAAATTACTACCCCTGCTCAATTATACACATGGGTGCATTCCTTCCTTGAGAGAACATCGATCACGAACGTTCTCACATTCACTCAGTATAAAAAAATCGTTGTGTTCTTTTGGCATATGTCATCTGATCAGCTTATTTCTTTAATATGTCAGTCTGTTCCTTCTTCTCAAAGATGTAAGTGTCAGCACAACAAAACAACATATAAGTGACATAAAACAAGCGAATCCTTACACAAAACGAGGAAAAATAATACATAAGTTCAATGAGAAAAATTAAACTTGACAAGAAAACCGCGAAAATACATATAATCTTGTAAAAATGAAAACACAGTGGCAAACATAACACAATTTAATGAAAACAATGGAAACCTCCTACAGCTCCGTTCTCAGAGGTCTGTAGGGAGTCCATTTTTTTTTATTTACAATTGTGACACTAATAAACGCAGCACTACACATGTCATGTAACAGGTTACATGTGGCCGCTATGTGGGATGAGTCTGCCAATACAGATTACCTGTTTTATTTGGAATGTACGGTACAGGCAGCAGCCTCAGTGTGGCAGGACCTCCTCCTCGTGTGTGGGCGGTAATCACTGTCGCGATTACTGACCATCTTGGATGATGTGGTTGTCAGCAATGTGTTGCCATCGTCGAAGAGCTGGGCAGCATATGGACACATGTTTGGGGTGAATCACCACCTGCCATTGCCGTCTGATTCGTCCAGTGCCTCCAAAGACAAAAGTATCTCCATTTAGCACTCTGCAGCTTCGCCCCTTTGGCCACCCTCGCCCTTCCATTCACCAGTAGGTCCCACTGGACCTTGGAAGCCGGAAGTGCTGGTGGAAGTAGTCGTGTCCTGCCAGGATACCAGCCCTTTGTTGACAGCTCATGGCTCCCACAGGCTCGTCCACACCTGCTTCCATTCACAAAGCATGATGATGTTATGGCGACCAGACGCCCTGTTGTTGCTATGTGGGTCATCGGTGCTGCAGCCAACCACACGCCCCTGCAGCTCTCAGGCTTAATAGACGACCTTGACTGCCCTGCCGTACTTTACTCTGCATGCCTTCTGCACAGCTGCTATGGTCACCTTTGTGTCCAGCGTCCTCTCCAGTTGTCTGATACATCACCATACACTCAGCTCCCATAGTCTGCACAATGCTTACATGTGGGCCTACGGCTGTGTTTTTACAAATATGTTCACAGGATATATACTGAGAGAATTATAACTAAATAGTAAAGGTTTGCTTCACGTGATTACTCCAATAATAATAAGAAAATAAAATGGTTTACAGAGCTCTTATGAAGAGAAAAATTAAATCTCATTCTATGCTACAATCATTCTTTCATTTTATTACCGCAGTAATCTTAAATGATCAATTTTCTGTGTCTCCTGTTGTTGCTATGTGGGTCATCGCTGCTGCAGCCAACCACGCGCCTCTGCAGCTCTCAGGCTTGATAGACGACCTTGACTGCCCTGCCGTACTTTACTCTGCATGCCTTCTGCACAGCTGCTATGGTCACCTTTGTGTCCAGCGTCCTCTCCAGTTGTCTGATACATCACCATACACTCAGATCCCATAGTCTGCACAATGCTTACATGTGGGCCTACGGCTGTGTTTTTACAAATATGTTCACAGGATATATACTGAGAGAATTATAACTAAATAGTAAAGGTTTGCTTCACATGATTACTCCAATAATAATAAGAAAATAAAATGGTTTACAGAGCTCTTCTGAAGAGAAAAATTAAATCTCATTTTATACTACAATTATTCTTTCATTTTATTACCGCAGTAATCTTAAATGATCAATTTTCTGTGTCTAAATCTATATAAACTAAAGTACCTGTGAGGTAATGATGTTGTAATGCATGATGGTGTAGTGTTAATTTCCCACAGCCTTTCGTGAAACTCAAAGCACTAATCTGGCTTAGACTACACATACCCTTCAGTCTCTCTCACTCTAAGTCTGCTACTTATTCATAAATCGCATCTACTATGAAAGATACACGAAATACTGAAGGTACTAGAGATTACTGCCCCATTACGAGTCGTTACGGTGACACAAACGCTGGCGTATGAGGTGAATCCTGATGAGTGCTGACATCACCAGTCGGCTACTGCTACTGCTAGTAGTAGTAGTAGTAGTAGTAGTAGTGGTAGCTTTATTCATCCGTAGATCTCTTTTTACAAGGATATAGGACATGTCAAAGTATTTACAAATTTATATCAATTTAAAACAAGCTAATTCGTATACATCATCTACTTACATACTTCTAGTTAGAGACTGTCATTAGATTTACTCCTGGTACACAATACTTTTTTACAAATTATTTATTAAATAATGTCATTCCACATTGCTCACTCATATCTCATTATCAGTCACTGCACACTCTATACACACATTGTTTCATAACGCTTCACTCACCTCACTACACATACACACACACACACACACACACACACACACACACACACACACACACACACACACTGGTGATATCTGGACCATTTTCTGTTCTGCAACTACCCATTTGCTATCCCAAAAAACTGATTCAGCATCCCTCCATAATGAGTGAGAAGCTGGGCTCAGAAAGAGGAAGAAGTGTTAGTATTGTGCTATTCTTAGCTTGGGGGTAAATGTTTCTGGAAAGGAAAGAAAGAAGGAAAAACAGAAAGTGAAGGTGTTATGTCGAATGTTGGATATTTTTTAATCATTATTACTATTATTTATTTGTATTACATTTTTTATCCAACCTCTACTCCATTTTAGCTAAGTAATCTTTCAATGCATAAAATGTATTGCATAAGACACACTTTTTAGCTGCTCTTTTAAATAAGTGTATTTTTATCAATTTCTTTAATCTCTTTTGGTACTCTATTGTACAGTTTTATTCCTTGGTAGAAAATGGTGTTTTGAGTTTTATGTTTATTTTTTCTTGGTAAATGCAAATTGAGTCCATCTCTTGTTGCATGGTCATGGACAGAGCTGTTTGTGCAGTAAGTACCAATATTATTTTTGATGTGTCCAACTCACTGGTAAATTTATTCACATGGAGCAGTTAAAATGCCCAGTATTCTGAACAGATCTTTCCAATGAGCTCGACTAGTATTTTCGGTTATTATTCTTATGGCTCTTTTCTGGATATTGTAAATTGTGTTCATATTTTGTGCATTTGTTCCCCAAAAAAGAATGCCATAGCTAAGAACTGAGTGTACATATGAATAATATTTAACTATAAGACACTGCATGTTACACACTGATGATAGTATTCTAAGTGCATAACATGCTGATGACATTCTTTTATAAGTACCTCGGTGTGTTCACACCACTTCAATTGAGAATCAATAATCATTCCCAGAAATTTTGCTTTTGTTATACAGTCTATAGAGGTGCCATCTACATTTAACTTAACATTGTCATTTTTCCTCTTCAAACTGAAATTCATGGCATTTGTTTTCCTTATGTTCATAAACTTCCTTGAGAGTTTCATTTGCTTTCTCGGCAAGCAGTTCTCTTGTATTCTCAGTGACTGTAATATTGCTGTCATCAGCGAAGAGGATTTTTTCACAATGAGTAACACTACTGGGAAAGTCATTAATGTATATCAGGAGCAGTGTTGGTCCTAATATGCTACCTTGCAGAACCCATATAATAATGTATTTTGGTAGATCTATTTGAAGTATGCGTATCTCTACTCTTTGTATCCTATCTGTTAGGTATGATCGAAACCAGTCATTAGCTACCCCTCTAATTCCTAAAGCTTCTAATTTATTTGATAGAATCTTATGATCGACTGTATTAAACGCCTTAGAGAGATATTTATCAAGAGCAACAAGTACAACTTTTGTGAATACTACTTTGGCTGACTCCATATTTTTTTCATTTCAGAAACCAGACTGTGATTCGCTTAAAGGTTGAACTTATTCAGGTAATTCATTAATCTGTCTTTCATTATTGGTCCTATTATTTTTGAGAATGCTGACAGCAGGGAAGTGGGCTGGTAATTTTTCTATGTCTTACGCGTTAACTTTCTTAAGCAAAGGTGCACCTCTTGCCTGTTTTAACTGCACTGGAAATGTCCCTGACGTGAAGGATTCATTTATTATATTTGTTAAGGGCCTTGTATAAATCCTATGCATTGTTTCAGTACACACATTGGTACTTCATCTAAGCCCACTGACTTTTTATTTTTTAGTTTTTGAATTGTTTTACTGACTTCATTCTCTGTGGTTGGAAGTAACGTCATCGTATTTAGTGCAACATTATTTATGGGTGTTATATTTGTTTGGGGGAATTTTTTCCGTAACTTCTGTGTAATACTTGAAAAGTGATGGTTTACATAGTTTGCTAAGTGCTGTGGATCATTTATTACTTCATCCCCCTCCTGTAGCAGTATGTTACTCTGCATTTTTTGCCTCTCCCCATTTCCTTTTTCATAACATCCCAGACTGCTTTGCTTTTGTTCTGTGCTTTATATATTATTTTGTCATTAAATGACTTTTTGCAGCAATCAGGAACTTCCTATAGATCTTTTTGTATCTATGATAGAAATTTATAAATTCTGGATCACTGCAAATCCTTTACATGGAACTGAGGTTTTTAAGTGTTTGGGAGGACTTCTTAATACCTGTTATTATCCATCTGTTTTTGTGAGATGTTGATACAGACATGCATACTTTTGGAAATGTCTTCTCAAAGTTCAGTTTAAACAATGTGGAGAATTTAGAGAATTTAATATTCACTTTGGTTTCCTTATACACTTCATCTCAGCTTTGTTTTTCGATTTCATTTGAAAAATCTTGTTATTTTCATGTCTGATAAATGTCGTTTGTAGGCTTGTAGTTTAGGGATTGACTCGATTCCTGACTTTACTGTTGTTATTTGACAGAGATGGCCTGACTGTCCGAGATCTTTTACAGCTACATCACATTTTTTTCTGTCCATATTTGTGGCCACATAGTCAATTACTGAGGAAGTCGTTGTGGTAACCCTTGTTTCACTATTGACCAATAGGAACATGCTAAGACTTTTAAGGATGTTTATCAAGGTGCTGCCGGATTCATTTATGCTGTTAGCGTTGATGTTATTGCCCCTTCACAGAATTATGTTGACCTATGTACTTGAGACTTTATCTAGAACTTCTGTTAACTTATTGAAAAATGCGTCCACACTATCACTAGGAGATCTATACACACACAAAATGATTAATTTCTTGGTCATATCAAGCCCTGTTAATTCAATAGCTGATATTTCAAAGTGTTTCTCTTCACTTACTGTACTGAGGTCATGTCTTGATTTCGTGTTCCTTTTCTGATATAAATGCATGATCCTCCACCCCTTGAAGTAGTTCTGAGGTAGGAGTCTACCTTTTCATTCAATGACAATACTACATGTTGGATTTCTATGTCTCTACACCAGTGCTCAGTGATACAAACTGATATGCAGTTCAAAGATTGGAGCGCAACTTCTGATAGTTGTATCTCATTTTTTATTAATTGCATGTTTTGAAGGAGGATTGTTAAGTCTGTAAAATGACTCAAGTTACTCTTTCCAATGGTTTGCTTTTCTCTGTGACAACTGGTATATGTGATATTTGAGGTGTTAAAATCTGTCTTCTGAGTGATTGTTTTACTATTTTTAAAGTGCTGGAGTCTTTAGGCAGGGGAACCTGTTGTTTGGATTTATCCTACTTTTCCTAACTATGACAATAGGTATATGACCATATTTGGCCTGAGATCCACCACCTATATTTTCATGAACTAGCTGTAAAAACCTATCCTTCCCAGTCCTGTTTAGGTGTAGCCCATAGCTAGTGAACCCCATCTCTTGATCTTCCCGACGGGTACCAGAGAAACATGAGCCAAGATGGCTGTCCTCAGAGCCATCTCAAACCCCACATTGATTCGAGCCACAGCTCCAGCAAGGTGTGGTCGATCATGACGCCAGAACAGCTCAATAAGGTGTACGTTGGTGCCATGAGTCAGGGAAGCTATCTTGTCCAGGTCACCACCTATGTCATTTGCCCCATCCCTGTCCAAACTGTTTCCCACCCCACCCATTATCACAACATGGTCCTCTTATGTAAAGTCCTTACACGAAGGCCCTAGGACCTCCATCAAATGACTTAGCCCTGCATTTGGCTTGAAGATACTGATAGCCTGGTATGCTGCCCCTAAACGTCCCTGTAACTGATGGTCTACACCTCTCCCATGGCTACTACCTAGCAGCAGCACTTTCTGCTTCCTAACAACTTGTACATTCCTAGGCTTCTTGGCCTTGGTTGATGTGTGCTGCACATTTCCTGCCCCTCGATCTACCTGAGGCTCTTCTCCACTTAACTCTGGCAGTGGTAGATACCTGTTTTTGGTTGACAAGTGACAAGTGACAGAGATGTCACTGAGACAAATTCTCTGTAAGTAAAACAAGTAAATACATAAACAAAACAGTCAGAGAGATAAGTATCTACAACATACTATTGACCCCTATTTTTTATTTTTCATTTCAACATAATGTGGACCTGTTCGGCAAGGATGCTAAATGGCAGCATCACAGAAGTGCTAAGGACGTAGATTGTGGCAGCGGTTCGCTAGCTGCAGGCTTCTGACTGTTCCATTTGCAACCATGAATTTAATAAAAAATGGCGAAATTAACGTAAATCACAACACTGGGAGGAGTTGTGGTCTAAATGTCAACTGATTTATTTATTATTAACAGATGACAAAAGATGGCTAAAGAAATGCCACACGAACATTTTTATACAACAAATGCTTTATATAACATCGTCAACAAAGTGATCAGCTGAGGATCAAAACTCCACACTAACCAGAACTAACCACTTTATTTAACTTCATACATGTGAATCTGTGTTATGGCCCAAAAACTACACTACTACAATCAACTACACTCTACTATTACATAAATAAAAATATGATGCCAAAGAACAGGTTGATGATAAACATATATTGGAGCCCTACACTACAGCAACGAACATTTTACCCTTCTACAGGTCAGGGCAGTACAGTACAATGCGCTCGCCGCCTGCAGTTATTGACAGCGACATTCTGTTATTGACGGCGCACGCCCAGAACTATGCAAGTACGTGCTCTCGCGATCAGGTGATTCGGAATGCAGGTACGTCCCTATGCATCTCTGGAGCCCTGGTGGATTGCAGTGTGCATGGGGATCCGTTTGCTGGTCCGCCAAACCAATTTGACTCTGTGACACAACTATGCGTGTCGGAGTATGTCAAACCGACTCAAAACAAATAAGTATACCCACACAAAACTCATTGTGTGCATGATGCAAAATGTTGTACCTCGGATGGTTAAGATGGTGACTGGCACAGGCTCTAAGTGGCACGCTAGCAAAGTACACAAGTCTCACCGTTTAGGTAAAGACCCACCGTTCTTTACTAGTGAACCGCCAGTACAAGATTCATCTTCTCTTTCTCTACAGCTTTCCTGCGCAGCTTGCTAGCATAGCAAATTTGCGTACTTAGACTACACCCACCTCAGCATAATCAGATCACGGCTGGGAGTTGGGCACTCGAAGCTGGGAGACAAAGCCCCTGCTCTGCATACACAGATTTTACCAACCAGCGGCTTTTTAAAAATTTATTGGGAGAAAAAAGATACAGCTTTGTGCGTTCTTTCGCACATGTTTGTGTCTTTGCTAAAAGCATGACTTGGATGGAACAACAGCCCTTCATAAAAAGATTGTTATCTCCCCTGTTTTGTCCATTTTGAACTTTCCAAAGAACGGCCGTAAAGTCGTTAAAAGTCTCGTGTCTTCACAAACATGTTGTGTTGCAGTGTCTGGATGCCTGGGTGCCAATTCCGTGTCCCACAGAATTTGCAGAAGCTCTCAGCCATGTCATCCGCATTTTAGCTAACAAGGACCTATTCTCTGCTTTATTGCGGCCGCCAGATCTTACAATGCCGCTCATAGCTGCAGTGACTCCTTGGGGTTTGTCTGGATGCGGCTGCCGACCGACTGGTGCCACCGAATGTGTCTGTACAGTGAAACTGGGGGACTAGGCTGTTGGCAAACGTTTTCACCAGGATGAGCAGAAAAATGTTCAACTCGGATCTCAGCCGCCATATGCTCTTACTGCAATCAATTAACTCGGCACCCTCTTCCTTCGAACACAGGTAAGGCCTACTGCTTGAGGGGGGGTTAGCGCACAACTACCATGTTATAAGCACCCATACGAAATTAGAAGAAAAGAATGTGGTTGAAACGGATAAAATGCGAGGAAAGAGATAAAAAATAGTCGGAGACAAAATCGCACTCTCACCCCCCGAATCTCAACCATGCTCTCTAGTGCAGTCACACTAGGTAACATCATGGAAGACAGAGTTAAAAATGTATAAAAGTTCTAAAATTGTGTTTAAAGTCTAAGAAAGAGTAGAGGAAAACTGAAATAGAACCCCAGGAATACCTGGTTAGCTGACCACTTACAAAAAGGACGAAGAGCCAGCCACCGTGATAGCACTTTAAAAACGTGCCCTAAAATGTTAGGGAACTTATTTGACAATTCACCAAATTTTAAAAGTCGTACCAATTTCGTTTGATTGTCAGTGAAAACAGAGGGCAGTTCTGTCGGCAAATGAGTACCCACCACTCCACCCCCCACCCAACAATCCACCGTCCCTTTGGTCCAGAAATAAAACACAATATAGTAAAATGTGGCCCGTGAACTGTACCCCACAGAAATCGCACATTCGGGGATTCTCTCGCCGGAGCAAAAGGCCATGCGCCATTGGGCTATGGCCTCTTCGAAGGCGAATGAGAAGGGCATTATTCCACCTGCGTGTCTGGAAGGAGCTACGGCGCGGCTGCTTTGTGAACTTTACGAGACGCAGCTTATTTTCTGCCACCTCCAGCCGCTCTTCTTCCCTTCGATGCATGACTGTGTTCCTCAGAGACCAGGCATTAGTACGTAGGGGGATGGCACAATGAAGAATTTGTGGCTCACGACGTGCTTCCTTAACTGCTACATTCACCCTTTCGTTCCCCATAATACGCATCCACACAATTCCGAAGACGGCAAGAGCTGACAAATGCGAGAATTATCGCACAATCAGCTTAACAGCTCATGCATCGAGGCTGCTTGCAAGAATAATATACAGAAGAATGGAAAAGAAAATAGAGAATGCGCTAGGTGACGATCAGTTTGGATTTAGGAAAAGTAAAGGGACGAGAGAGACAATTCTGACGTTACGGCTAATAATGGAAGCAAGGCTAAAGAAAAATCAAGACACTTTCATAGGATTTGTCGACCTGGAAACAGCGTTCGACAATATAAAATGGTACAAGCTGTTCGAGATTCTGAAAAAAGTAGGGGTAAGCTATAGGGAGAGACGGGTCATATACAATATGTACAACAACCAAGAGGGAATAATAAGGGTGGACGATCAAGAACGAAGTGCTCGTATTAAGAATGGTGTAAGACAAGGCTGTAGCCTTTCGCCCCTACTCTTCAATCTGTACATCGAGGAAGCAATGATGGAAATAAAAGAAAGGTTCAGGTGTGGAATTAAAATACAAGGTGAAAGGATATCAATGATACGATTCGCTGATGAGATTGCCATCCTGAGTGAAAGTGAAGAAGAATTTAATGATCTGCTGATCGGAATGAACAGTGTAATGAGTACGCAGTATGGTTTGAGAGTAAATCGGAGAAAGACGAAGGTAATGAGAAGTAGTAGAAATGAGAACAACGAGAAACCTAACATCAGGATTGATGGTCACGAAGTCAATGAAGTTAAGGAATTCTGCTACCTAGGCAGTAAATTAACCAATGACGGACGGTGCAAGGAGGACATCAAAAGAAGACTTGCTATGGCAAAAAAGACATTTCTGGCCAAGAGAAGTCTACTAATATCAAATACCGGCCTTAATTTGAGGAAGAAATTTCTGAGGATGTACGTCTGGAGTACAGCATTGTATGGTAGTGAAACACGGACTGTGGGAAAACCGGAACAGAAGAGAATCGAAGCATTTGAGATGTGGTGCTATAGACGAATGTTGAAAATGAGGTGGACTGATAAGGTAAGGAATGAGGAGGTTCTACGCATAATCGGAGAGGAAAGGAATATGTGGAAAACACTGATAAGGAGAAGGGACAGGATGGTAGGACATCTGCTAAGACATGATGGAATGACTTCCATGGTACTAGAGGGAGTTGTATAGGGCAAAAACTGTAGAGGCAGACAGAGATTGAAATACGTCAAGCAAATAATTGCGGACGTAGGTTGCAAGTGCTACTCTGAGATGAAGAGGTTAGCACAGGAAAGGAATTCGTGGCGGGCCGCATCAAACCAGTCAGTAGACTGATGACCAAAAAAAAAAATACGGATGTATCCTGGTACTCATGAAAGACATCTCCTTCCCTTCCTTCGTGAGTGGAGGAGGGCGTTCTGGATATTCTTCGCTACTTTATATGTTGGGTACAAGCGTTGTAGAGTGTGAAGAGCACTCAGGGAATCTTAGCAGATAAGGAATTTTCAAACCCGTCTCACCTGCTCCAGTGCCTGTAATATCGCATGTAATTCCACGTCCATGACAGTAAAATCTTGAGGCACTCGGATCTTAAGGAAGCAATATGGGAAAACAAGAGACGGAGACCTATGTATAGATTTACCCGTAAATACAGCTAAATTGATTTGTGCTCAGTTAAAATTTCGTAAAGCGAGGCGTTAAAACATGCAGGAGCGCAACCTCTCCTGCACTGCACTAAATGTGAAATTACCCTGAGTCGGCGCAGTAACTAGGGTGTCAGGCGATTAAAACTCCAGTGTTGTGGCTGTACTTGTTCCACATGAAGTGACTCCAGCACACACTGCACGCGGAACGTAAAGAGCCATGTTGCTTGTGAACGATTAGAGGCTAGGAGCCTTCCAGAGGCGGACTAGCAACAGTATTTTATGTAGGTGGATTCTGAGCTGTGAGGAAGTTAACATGTGTGACGTACCATGAGGAGCTGCCACTGGTGTTGAGTTGCGTTTCCTCACTCACATCACGGAGACTGGGTATGGGGTTGGTCCTATAAGCACCCGTGACCAGCCTAATCCCCTCATGGCTGATAATTTATTGATCATCAGTTAAGAAGATCTCGCTGACGCATACACTCTGTACCTACAGCCTAGACGCGATCGCGGTAAAATCCCATAAAACTGAAGCACACGCGCTTTATTCTCTCCCCAAGATTCGTAGCTATGGCACTCGAAAATGTTCAGTGCATCCTGGGTTCTGACTCATAAATCTCTCGGGCGTGGTAACCACGACAGTTTGGAGTCAAGAACGAAGTCCAGAAACCTCGAAACACACACACACACACACTTTTCTGCAGGAAACCGAAAATCCTTCCTTACAACTCACACTTCTAACCTCTACATTGTAGATTGTAATGTCGAGTCGCTGTTGCAACACTGTAGGAGGAACGAAAAACTGCGAACGTGTCTGCAAATAAGGAGCATTGTGAAGGACTCCTTACCGTAGACGTGATACTGTTTATGACTGCGGTAAAGAGCTTAACACTTAAAGTACTGCCCTCCGGAAAACCATTATGCTGCTCAAAATTACCCGGCAGCACGTCGCCAGCTCGGGACCTGAAAAAGCGCTTAGATAGAATGGACTGTATGAAATAAGGAGGTGGAGACAAAAGCCCAAAAGATGAAGCTGCCCTAGAATACTCCAAGTACTGTTGCCCACTTTACCATTGTCAAAGAATATAGCGATGTAGTAATGATTCCATACTAAAGCTTGCTCAACAGCTGTTTACGGAGACTATCTGTAACTGTGATGTCTCTCCAACCATCAACTGCCAACAGTTACAGATAACCCGCGCAGACCAGCTATGTTGGCCACCGATGCATAATATGTGTGGATCGTTACAGCCCCTTTAGCATCAACTAAGGCCTCAAGATGACTCACTGATGCACCGAAAATGGTAGCTACGCAATAAACAAGGTCATAAGGACGGCTATAGGCACTTCATTTTCTTACAATAGTGAACGGCCGTGGTTCCCCAGACCTCAAGTCAGATGGATGGACAAATAAAAATAGGAAGTTACCTAGTCTCTAGCATCTCGTTCGGTTCTTTCCTGACTTGGGGAGAGTTCGCGGAACTGCCTCTCTGCATGAAATGGGAAAGTGGTTCGTCTGCTATACCAAATTGAAACATATGAGGAAGATTTTTTTGCGCTGCTTACTAATGTCGAAGCATGCTGTACTAGATTGGTGGCGGCCAGGTGAAGTATCAGTAATGTCAGACAACGTCGAATCCCTCTTCTACATGGAGCAAGACAGTTGAAAGACAGAAGTCCAACAGATACTTTCTAAGGTCGCACTGTAGATGAGGAACGCCAGATCCAGGCTGGCATTGGCAGTAGTCGTTGCAAAATACTCTTCCATCGTCTGAACGATATATCTGGGCGTTGTTTCGAGTCACCCCTGTTTTAACAGTAGCACTCTTGGTAAAAGACTGCATTTACCGTAAATCCTTCGGATGGTTCCCCACACCTTTGTGGAACAAATGGAATGGTTGTTAGTGCCCAGGAACGTTCGCCATGACATTTTCTTGACCTCCGTAGTTCCGCGTCGAACCCTGGCTCCCGCAACTCAAAGTACTGCAAGGTTGCTTGCTGTTTGGTGTCATTTAATCCACCGCAGAACTGCATGCCTGGCCCAGACCGCTAAGCGGCACCCATGGTTGCATCTAGGTAAATGTTACCTCCTAACAAGGGAACGTCCCCATCGCAAACCCCTCAGATTTAGTTATAAGTTGGCACAGCGGATAGGCCTTGAAAAACTGAACACAGATCAATCGAGAAAACAGGAAGAAGTTGTGTGGAACTATGAAAAAATAAGCAAAATATACAACCTGAGTAGTCCATGCGCAAGATAGGCAACATTTAGGTGTATGTGAGCTCAGGAGCGCCGTGGTCCCGTGGTTAGCATGAACAGATGCGGAACGTAAGATCCTTGGTTCAAGTCTTCCGTCGAGTGAAAAGTTTAATTTTTTATTTTCAGACAATTGTCAGAGTTCAGGCACTCACACATAATGAACTTCGCTCTCCAAAATTCCAGGACATGTTCAGATTTGCTTGGACATATGCCGGATTTGACGGTCTACACACGGAAAAATTTGAAAACGTTAAAAACATATGTTTTGACAGAGCACAGAGAAAACTGTGCGGCTGTGAAACTGTTGCATTCATTTGTTGCAGTTTATGTGACACACTCTTACGTTTTCATCACTTTTTTGGGAGTGATTATTACATCCACAAGAAAACCTAAATCGGGCA
The DNA here is from genome assembly GCF_023864345.2 of Schistocerca serialis cubense. NCBI lineage: Eukaryota > Metazoa > Arthropoda > Insecta > Orthoptera > Acrididae > Schistocerca > Schistocerca serialis. The sequence goes on along the minus strand of NC_064643.1, from coordinate 733,930,202 downwards.
AGGTAGAAGAATCTTTTTACTTATTCGCCAAGTGTGCAAGTCAGGTATATCGACAACATATTCCGGTCATGTGACGCACATGCCGTCACCAGTGTCGTATAGAATATATCAGACGTGTTTTCCTGGATCAAATGTTTTCGGTTCCCATTGGAGAGGCATGTCGTTTCGTCTACTAATCGCACGGTTTTGCGGTGCGGTCGCAAAACACAGACACTAAACTTATTACGGTGAACAGAGACGTCAATGACCGAACGGACAGATCATAACTTTCCAAAAATAAAGTAAATAAACTTTTCGCTCTAAGGAAGACTTGAACCAAGGACCTCTCGCTTCGCAGCTGCTCACGATAACCACGGGACCACGGCGTTCCTGTGCTCAGATCATCATTGATGTTGCCTATGTTGCCCATGGACTACTCATTTTGTATATTTTGCTTATTTTTTCATAGTTGCGCACAACTTCTTCCTGTTTCCTCGATTGATCTGTGTTCAGTTTTTCGAGGCCTATCCACTGTGCCAAATTATAACTAAATCTGAGAGGGTGCGATGAGGAGGTTCCCTTGTAAGATGACCTAAAGACTTTGAGATGGATAAGTCACCCACGTAATGCGTCACTTGTGTGATGTGGCCCACCTGGAAGCTGCCTTGGTCTTCCAAGCAGACAGCTGACTGAACAGCGTCCAGTTAGCTCTGCTGATCATCCATCTCGGTGATTTTCTTCGTAGTAATGTTCCATCTGGTAGGTGAATGCAGTGGGAAGTGGTTAGTGAAATGGAGGTCATTAGTTGTTTCCAACGGAGCAGAGTCTACACGGGCAGAGACCAGAATGAGGACGACAAAGTAGCAGCCAAGAAATCGGTGGGACTGCCTGTGACGCACAGTGCCTGAGACATCATGAGACACTAAAACTCGACTCGTTGGGCAAGTAGAACTCGAGCCCATTAATACATGATGAGCGCTGAATTTTCCCAATAGGAGAAATGAGTGGGGGAGATATTTTACAAAGACCATGAGAGCTTCCAGGTCTGTCGTACCCCGCGTAGGTAAACACAATGAAAAGGTAGTGACCTTCTGTCCTATGGGAAATTCAATGCCTATTGCTAACAGTTCAGTAACCAAGAAAAGAAGAGACCAGAGGAGTGGTGTGCGTTATTGACAAATACAGCAACCCCCCCCCCTCCCCCTTGGCTCTCTCTCAGCTAAGTTCATCCTTGTAGTGGAAAGTGTAGTCCCATAGTACAAGTGCGTCAGTAACTTTGAATTGTGTTTTCTGCCAACACAAGCAGACGGGGCATGGTTGTAGTAGGAGTTTCAGTTCCTACACATGATTCCATAAGCCATTCGTGTTTCGCAGTAGTACAGAAGCCATCATCAAGAAACTTGCACCTTCTCTCTCTGCTGGGATGGGGATCCTGCAGTGACGGTAGGTTCGGTTTTGGGGCGAGATGGTTGCCTCAGGCGGAATGCACATTCCACTGGCTCTGAAGCAAAAGCAGTAGCACCGTGAGGTCGAATGACGCCGACATGATCTGACGGTTTACTGTTCATTTGCGCCTGCGGGGGAAGCTTCCGTTCACTTTTTTTTTTTTTTTTTTTTTTTTTTGCCTGTGGGGGATTTGGTGGACAAGCTGTCGCAACAGGTCTTTTAACAGCTGAAGCGAAGGATGTAGTGAAGATGGGAGGCTGAATGTCCTTATAAATATTTTTGGCCTCACGTTACTCGAATTGGTTTGTTGTTCTAAGCTGGTGTATCTTCTTCTCTTCAAGGTAGACACCGCAATCTCTGAATGGGGTGGACCCCAGCTATTTATATAATATGAAGGAGATGAACAAACGAGACCTTGATGGGCGGCCTTATCATGTTTCCCACAGGTGCCTTCTCTCTCACAATCTGCCTTGGTGTGCCCAAAGCGCTGGCACTCAAAACAATGCATTGGGTTGGGAACATAGGGCTGCATGTTTAAGCGGTGGAAGCTTGTCTTGATATGCTCTGAGAGTTTCGTGTTATGAAAGATAAGGATAAACGAGTTGGAAACTACCATATTTACATTCACTCTTTTCATAATATTTTGCACGTTAGTGAAACTTTCTGACGCCCTCCTAACCTTTCAGTCTTTCTTTGGGAGTTTATCCATCTCATAACGGTTATTGTGAAATTGATCAATGGAACACATAACAAACTAACTAACTTAACAAAATATCTATGTGACGCAACACCTTATCTGTAGTTCATGGTGTAGTGTAGCTCCGTTTCAGTGGCCAAGTCCCCAAGATAAATTATCTTCCCGTACGTTTGGCACTTCTTGGGAATCAGAAATTTCAACCGAGGGTCTTCCATTATGAAAGAAACGACATGGGTTAGATCGATTCTAACTAGTTTATACAGTGTAATTATGTGCGTGTTACTATGAAATCGTTTTTTTTACTAGTTAAGATCTTTGGATAGTCAGAGGGATGTTGGAGTTTGTAATGTGCTTATTGTAAAAAACTTAATAATGTTTAAAATTAATAAACCTTATAAAATATGAATGTTAAGAAGGAGAAATGTGTATGTAAGAAACTGCTTCATGCATCTAGTATTGTATAGTAAGAAAGGTGTAGGCAAACCCCTCCGCTACGCAAGTGGTCTCGCACGCGCTAAAAAGTTGATTTCGCGGTCGATCTGGGCGACTACTGTGGCAGCACGCTACGCAGTCATTGGCTAGCCGTTCTGCGGTTAACATCGAGCGTGCCGAATGAGGCATTTGAAAGCCTATTTATATTGAAATTGCCTCGGACGTGGTTTCGGCTGTCGTATGGTGCTCTTGCTATTATGGAATGGCTCTAAAACGAGGATAATACGTCGCCAAGGAGAATTTATAAAGAGCATTCAACATCAAGAGTATGAGACCAGGTAACTGCCACGTGCTTGCCACCACTATTGCACCACTGCTCCACCAACTTCAGGAACTCAGATACGTATCGTAGTTTGGACCTGTATCTTTGTGTGAATATCTCTTCAATAATAATTCCAGTGATATAATCACGTTTTCGAACCTTAAAATTGTCCTGATAATGAAACCAATGCAGAGTCCCATCCAAAATGTGCAGATACCTAGTATCCTGTTTCTCATTAATTAATGGTTTGCTTCTGTACTACATGTACTGAAGTTCAGTGCCAAAGTGCGTAGAGTTACCGTGAAAGTATCTGCTTCACAGGTGGATAATGCACACAAATTGAACCTATATGGAAAGTAATGTTGTGCGGTAGCGTTCTCGCTTCCCACGCCCGGGTTCCCGGGTTCGATTCCCGGCGGGGTCAGAGATTTTCTCTGCCTCGTGATGACTGGGTGTTGTGTGATGTCCTTAGGTTAGTTAGGTTTAAGTAGTTCTAAGTTCTATGAGACTGATGACCATAGATGTTAAGTCCCATAGTGCTCAGAGCCATTTGAACCATGGAAAGTAATTTTGCTTTCATTATTACCATGAACTAATTTCTGAAGTTAATTGAACTCAATATATGAATTACTTGCTTTAAAGTGTGAATATATGAATTGCTTCAAGTGGGGATGGAAATCAATATTGGCAAATTGCAATTTTTTTCTGAAATAGTCACAGAAACTGCCTGTAAAGACAGTTTCAGATTATGGGTACTCACTATATTCTTTTCTATTATAAGAAAGATACACTAAATATTGCTTTTGCCTAAGAAATCTGAAGCATTTCCATAAAAGTGTCTGTGTAACGTTATGTAGCCTCATTTGTGGTGTCTGGATGTTAGTTAAACCAGGACTCTTATCATGCCCAGATTTATTCTCGTGATGTCTTTAGGAACATCAGAGTGCTGAGTTAGCTATTGATTGCAACAGTAACTATTACTACTATTAGTGAAATAACTTTCAAATTCCTATAATTGCTGATTTGTGTGAATAGTAACTACTGCTACCCACTACTCAGCTCGTCCTGTAGTCGTGTGTATTCATTGCATTATTCAAAAGCAGTATTAATGAAAGTCACTTTAGCAACTCAGATTCGTTGTTCTTTAAACTTAATGTTTCAAATTATTATGCCCAATTAGGTTGGTGGCCGTTTGTTGTTCATTCACGTGATCTTCACTGCTTTCATTACTTCCAAAATAAAGCCATTAAGTTTTCTATTAATTGCCATAGGTACGAAATTAACATTCGATACCCTCTATTCATTAAGCAAACACACGGTCAAACAACTATAAATCCTCCCAGAGGATAACGCTAGTGTGGTTTAGTGTTATACTTGGCGCTAACTTGCAGATCACCTGTAATATAGTGACCGACTTCTTGTAAGTTATCACACTTTATTTTTTATTTTTGACATAATAACTTTTTTATGACACGAACATAACAGGTTTCAGCGTTCAAAAGCAATCTTCAGATACTACATGGAAAGAAAAGGTCAGTTAAGACGTTAGGGAAGTGCAATGATTATCAGCAGGTGTACTTGTGAGCTTGGTAAAGTGCTGTAAACATGCTTATGGATCATACCCGTTGGCATTCGACGAACGAGTGTTAATTTTTAATATTAAAAGACTGTCCAAGGTCGCAGGCAGCTCTTTACTGGCTCAAAATCGACGCGGTCTACCCGGATATTGCATCAACAGGTTATCTCGTGCAGTGTGAGTCATCAGTGATAGCAGCGCAGAGTTAGGCCACTCTCAAAACTGTAAACATGGTCCCAGAGCAAATTACTGGCGGCCAGTCCACACTCACACAGTCTATACACAGTGCATACACATGGCCATCAGCAATTTGCTCTGGGGTCATGTTTACAGTTTTTGACAGCGGCCTTACTCTGTGCTGCTATCACTGATTACCCACACTGCACGAGATAAGCCGATGATGCCCTGTCCGGAGGAAACGCGTCGTTTTTGACCCAGTAAAGAGCCTTCTGCAACCTAGGATTCTCTTTTAATATTCATGACAACAATATATTGCTCTGCCAAAGCGCCAAAATAGATTGGAATAAATTTTAATTGTCAACTAAACAAAAAATCAGAAATCTGAAGTTGTAAGTTTTGAGAACAGATCTCTCAGAAGTAAGTGGTTTATTTATTATATAAAAATGGTTATGAACACTCACAATCGCTATACATTTTTTTATGTAAGGTCACCGGTTTCGGTCTGTTCTAGACCATCTTCAGACCTTGCACCGTGATGGTAGATGCTGGCTGTGAACAGAGCAGTCGCTGCAGCCCCACGAACAATAACTGCTTGACCAGTTAGTGTTCGTGGAGGTGTAGCGCCTGCTCCGTTCACAGCCACCATCTACCATCCTGATACTAGATCTGAAGATGGTGTAGAACAGACCGAAACCGGTAACCTCATATAAAAAAAGTTTATTGCGGTTGTGACTGTACGTATTCATTTCTAAGAAATCTGACATTTATATACACACAACCTAGTGTACATTTCCTTCCCTACACTTTGCCCTAGATGCGCGGTCTTCTATAAAACAAACTTTAACTGCAGAAACCTTAAAATATGAGAATTACCACGATAATATTTCAATCAGTTATTCATCTTTCATCAAACATGAAAGTAATTGGAATTCGTTAAAGCAATGAAACCAAATATTTGTAGAATAAAATGGTTCAAATGGCTCTGAGCACTATGCGACTCAACTGCTGAGGTCATCAGTCGCCTAGAACTTAGAACTAATTAAACCTAACTAACCTTAGGACAGCACACAACACCCAGCCATCACGAGGCAGAGAAAATCCCTGACCCCGCCGGGAATCGAACCCGGGAACCCAGGCGTGGGAAGCGAGAACGCTACCGCACGACCACGAGATGCAGGCTTGTAGAATAAAGTGAGGTCTTTACATGAAAAGAGACAGAGTACCAAACCTGTTGTGTCTAGACAAGACAGCCTAGACACAATGAGAGGAAGCCGAAAGGCACGCGCTACGCCCACGCAGATGGGCGTGAGGTCTGAAACAGGATACGTAATGAATGCTATAAAGAAAAGTACGTAGCTTCTGGAATACTTAACTTTAATCCATCCTTTTGGTACATCTGGAGATTGTGGCGATACAAGTGAGACTCTTTAGATACATGCAATGTTACTAATGGCGCCTTGCTAGGTCGTAGCCATTGACTTAGCTGAAGGCTATTCTAACTATCTGCTCTGCAAATGAGCGAGGCCTCGTCAGTGTGCATCGCTAGCTACGTCGTCCGTACAACTGGGGCGAGTGCTAGTCCGTATCTCGAGACCTGCCTTGTGGTGGCGCTCGGTCTCCGATCACACAGTGGCGACACGCGGGTCCGACATGTACTAATGGACCGCGGCCGATTTAAAGCTACCACCTAGCAAGTGTGGTGTCTGGCGGTGACACCACAAAATCTTCCGGCATTTTTTCGGTGCCCAGTGGTATTGCACTTCAGGTTCCTAGATGCTTACGTCACTGCACATAAGCCGAGGTCCACAAGAAAGGCAATTCGCAGTGCTAGCGTCACAGCACGTCACACTACAGGTTTCCTTACGGGTGCCAGCAGCCACCTCTGGAGGGGTGCGAGTAACTATTACAGACGAGTTTAATAATTCATGACTGCTTGTTTAAAATCTTGCATGTTATTGATGGCAAAATTAGGAACTTGGGTGGGCACCTTTTAAATTAAATGTTGTTTTTGCCATTGGCCCTGCACAGAACCGAGCGTTCGCTGAGTTTGAAAAACAAGCCGACTAGTGTGACGTCACAATTTCGATGCAGGGCACACAGATCTCGTCGGCCCCGACATAAGCTTAGGAGAGATGGCACAGAGGGGACGACCGGGGCAATTCCGTGCAGCAGCTCACTGTACTCTTTTTTCGGCTGGAAGGTGTTTAAGTTTGCTGTGTAGACGTTACGAAGCGCAGACGTGACCTGGACTGCATAGTACAGCATTCGTTCAGAAGTACTTGCTTGATAGGATGGAACGTAAATGCAGGAAGCAGCGACTAACTCATCTACGTACATAATTTACTGAAGATTAATCAGGTAGATGTAGATGTAGATGGTGTCGTTGTTCCGCTCTTCCATTCCTTTCAGTGAACCCAAACATGAGGCATTCTCTTCACCACTGTGTCTGTTCCTACTGTTTTTTTTTCTTACTGTAATTTCACTCGCATTCCCCATATGGACAGGGCAGAGCTGGGAGCAGCACAGTCCACCACTTTACAAAAATATAGAAGGGTGATTACAGAAAAAGGGGGAATAAAAAGGGGGACATATAAAATACAGTAAACGGAAATGATGGTAGCTAAAATATACACTTCGCTACTGCTATATATCACAAGTTACATTTTTCAGAAAAAACATATCATATTAAGGGTAGGCCTGCACACTTGTAAAACATGCTCCCTCTGCACCATTCCTCTCCCTAGCGCACTTGCTTCACGCGCACACTGAAACCACGTTTACAATGAACTGCATTATAATATGTGAACTTATTTATTTATTTAATCGTATGGGGATTTTATACAATATACAGATGATACAAGGCAAGTGATTTTATACAATATACGTGTGATATAATACAAGATTAAACCTTAAGTCCGTGTTCTTCAACCAATTAATTAAGCTGAGTGTGAGAGTGAATAAGTCGTCGGGAATTCCAGCGTATGAATGAAGTGGACAGCGTTGGACACCTACACGTGAACCCTGGGTGGTGCTAAAGAAGCAACAGTGGCATAGGTGAAATACAATATGTCCGGAAACATAACTAATAACCGTACTTTTCAGGATCATTCAACTAGAGACGAGAAACACCGAGTTCGTATTATGCAGCTTAACATTGAAAGCTCTGCCAAATATGTGAACTATACTTACGTATATAGTGCACACCTCGTTAGCCGTGCAGTCTAAAGCACTGCTTTCCGGACGGGAAGGCATTCTCTTCACCACTGTGTCTGTTCCTACTGTTTTTTTTTTTTCTTATTGTAATTTCACTCGCATTCCCCATATGGACAGGGCAGAGCTGGGAGCAGCACAGTCCACCACTTTACAAAAATATAGAAGGATGATTACAGAAAAAGGGGGAATAAAAAGGGGGACATATAAAATACAGTAAACGGAAATGATGGGAGCTAAAATATACACTTCCCTACTGCTATGTATCCCAGTGCGGCGGATTAGTGTCGACGTCCAGTGTGCCGGCCAGCCTGTGGATGGTTTATCTATCTGTCTCGGCGAATGCGGGCTGGTTCCCCTTATTCCACCTCAGTTACACTATGTCGGCGATTGCTGCGCAAACACTGTCTCCACCTATGCATACACCATAATTACTATACCACGATAAGATTTGGGGCTACACTCGTCCTGTGTGGATCGTTCCAGGCGGAATCCACTGGGGGCCGAACCGCACAGTAACCCTGGGTTTCGTGTAAGACAGCTGTGGGATGATTGGACTACTGTAGCCTGTTCTGGGGTTGTAAGCCACTGAGGGCTATGGCAGGGACGAAGTCTCTCCGTCGTTTCTAGTTACCCAGTTCAATAGAATACAATATAATGGGTATATAGCTTTTAAATAACTTGATTGCTACACTCTTTGCTGTCTGACCACAGTATTCTGTCTGCCCACTGCCACTGATAATAGTAATAACAATTGTAATAATTAGGAAACTCTGCACAATGGTGAATATTATCACATATGACACAAACATAAAATTTTATTACACTCGTAATTTTATCACTGTAATTATTACATATAGTTCAACGATAGTTTCCTCTTGTGTTTCCTATAGAAGACATCCAACACTTTCTCAGCATGCATCAGTGTCAGTCCTTTTAAGCCATTTTCTGTCATCCTGCTGAGAAAATATGTTTTTACACGGCGTAAGGTTGAGAAAGACCTTTCCACAGTGCAGGCTGTTTCAGGAAGTGTGTACAACTGAAATAAGACTAAAATGTTTGGTAGAGCAATTGCTTTTTTACAGGCGTCAACTGGAAGGTTTCCGTATTTTCGTCCGTTTGTTGCCAGATTTGTAGCTCTCTCTTCAATGTCACAAGACCATTGAGATCGTCTTTGTAAGTTTCGGCACTTTACAAAGCGTGTTCTGCACCTTTATAGCTGAAGTTTTTGCGAGAGTAATTTCTGTATATGTGCAATTCTCTGTGGGTTAGTTTTATGGAGTCTCAATGTGTTCTGCACCTTTATAGCTGAAGTTTTTGGGAGAGCAATTTTTGTATATGCGCAATTCCCTGTGAGTTTGTTGTAAGGAGTCACAATGTCATTTAATTAAAGAGATGATCTAGAAAAGATATGAACACTGACAGACGGTAATACTCATCTACACACTATATCTGAAAACAGGGTCTGTTTATCTGTTCAAAACATAGCCGTACACTGCTACACAAACAGAGTGCCACGTGTACACATTTCCGTAAGTTCTCCATCGATTAGTAATTGTGTCTGTTTATTTATCTGTTCAGTTAGCTTTTATCTGCTTCTTCTTCCGTGTGTCAGTAGCGTTGTTAAGATGAATACAGCTCGCGAAACAGTAACAGGCGGAAGACGTTTAATTCAAATTTGTAGTAACGGTACTTCATGGGCTACTCACCGTGCCTTCCACCAAGAAATGAAGTACTGCATCATGACTGAAGTACACTGGTCCTGGATAAAACCGCCAAAGAGGACACAGGCTACATTTTGCCAACATGAAGACTTTGACGAAATGCTATGCCGCGTGGAACAAAAAATGTACAGACAGAGAGAAGCCTCTCGATGACTGAAAATCCAAACGTACAACTTCAAATAAAGCTGTTTATAGTAGTACCTAATGGAAATACTATTTCTTACTACCTAGATAAATTTTGTTAGGTTTCCAAATTTGTTGCAACTAGGAAAAGAATCCAGATATCAGATATTTACCGATCATATCTAAGTATGTGAGCATAATTCCAGCTGCCGAAATCAACAAATTTTTCACAAAGTAAAGGATTTCACTTTATTTGCATAGACAGTAAAACCTACATAATACCTCATTTATCTGCTACGTAATCACGAAACGGTAAACGTCGTCAAGTTTTATTGTACTTTTATTGTAAATTCTGACAAAAGAGGAACAGGAAGGGCTAATACAATGAGTCACACGTTCCGATAATTCCAAGCTTTCTGAACTTTTTAAATTCACAGTTACATGTTGCCCACACGGAAAAATTATGATTATGCCGAGATTCACATTCTCTTTTTTCTGTCTGCCTGTCTGTCTCTCTCTCTCTCTCTCTCTCTCTTACACAAGCACACGCACTCACGCACGCACGCACACACACACAAGTAGAGTGCCCATTACATTCTTACTGTTCTCTTGCACTGTAAATTAGTTCGTTTATCGTTGCTAAGGGACAACGAAGCTATTTCTGATCTACTGCGGGAAATACTTTTAACTCAGAGAAAACATTTTCGTAAGGTATTTTATTACTGTAGATGAACAGTGAAAATTAAAAAGTGTTTGTGTATGTTTGGGCTATATAAGGAAGATGTTAGCATCTCCGTTTCACAAGCTGTATCATCGACTTCAGTGCGTCACGTATTAATAATAGAATTTGAAGCAGTACGTATTTTTTGGTAGCTTATATAATCAGCACTTTTGTCTCAGTAAGTATTGATAATAGCAAAGACTTTTATTAAAAAGAATAATTTTGTTTCGTGACTGAAAGACAACTGAACCCATTTATCTTTACCTATCAACAAATTTCATTTTACTCCTTGGGGGTGAATACTCCCAAGTTTCGGGAACCACAAGAGTAGATTAAACTGGGCGTTATTGATGTTTACACTAAGCACCGTGAGTGAATAAAAGAATTTTGTTTCGATAGAAGACATAGATCTCATACCGTTGACGTTTTCACTGTTGTGCACTATTTCCGAGGCAAAACAATAGACATACAAATATACTTGGGGCAGGAAATCACATGAAATGCAGTAACTGTAACGAGCCGCCGGAAACTACAGGACCCTTACACCAAAACATTTAAAAGCTACCCTTGAACAACCTCAGAAAGCTTATGGATAGAGTTCTGGTTCACCCTCTACAGACTTATTAGTATGTTTTGTAAGTAGGCTGTTTAGGTTTTTTTATTGGTAACGCCACGTAGCGCTCTGTATGAAAATCACTGGCTGTGTTGCGTGCAGTCTGTGGCTGCTTTGCATTGTTGGAATTTGCTTCTGCAGTGTTGGGCAGTTGGTTGTTAACAGCGCGTAACGTTGCGCAGTTGGAGGTTAGCCGCCAGCAGTGGTGGATGTGGGGAGTGATATATATATATATATATATATATATATATATATATATATATATATATATATATACACTCCTGGAAATTGAAATAAGAACACCGTGAATTCATTGTCCCAGGAAGGGGAAACTTTATTGACACATTCCTGGGGTCAGATACATCACATGATCACACTGACAGAACCACAGGCACATAGACACAGGCAACAGAGCATGCACAATGTCGGCACTAGTACAGTGTATATCCACATTTCGCAGCAATGCAGGCTGCTATTCTCCCATGGAGACGATCGTAGAGATGCTGGATGTAGTCCTGTGGAACGGCTTGCCATGCCATTTCCACCTGGCGCCTCAGTTGGACCAGCGTTCGTGCTGGACGTGCAGACCGCGTGAGACGACGCTTCATCCAGTCCCAAACATGCTCAATGGGGGACAGATCCGGAGATCTTGCTGGCCAGGGTAGTTGACTTACACCTTCCAGAGCACGTTGGGTGGCACGGGATACATGCGGACGTGCATTGTCCTGTTGGAACAGCAAGTTCCCTTGCCGGTCTAGGAATGGTAGAACGGTGGGTTCGATGACGGTTTGGATGTACCGTGCACTATTCAGTGTCCCCTCGACGATCACCAGTGGTGTACGGCCAGTGTAGGAGATCGCTCCCCACACTATGATGCCGGGTGTTGGCCCTGTGTGCCTCGGTCGTATGGAGTCCTGATTGTGGCGCTCACCTGCATGGCGCCAAACACGCATACGACCATCATTGGCACCAAGGCAGAAGCGACTCTCATCGCTGAAGACGACACGTCTCCTTTCGTCCCTCCATTCACGCCTGTCGCGACACCACTGGAGGCGGGCTGCACGATGTTGGGGCGTGAGCGGAAGACGGCCTAACGGTGTGCGGGACCGTAGCCCAGCTTCATGGAGACGGTTGCGAATGGTCCTCACCGATACCCCAGGAGCAACAGTGTCCCTAATTTGCTGGGAAGTGGCGGTGCGGTCCCCTACGGCACTGCGTAGGATGCTACGGTCTTGGTGTGCATCCGTGCGTCGCTGCGGTCCGGTCCCAGGTCGACGGGCACGTGCACCTTCCGCCGACCACTGGCGACAACATCAATGTACTGTGGAAACCTCACGCCCCACGTGGTGAGCAATTCGGCGGTACGTCCACCCGGCCTCCCGCATGCCCACTATACGCCCTCGCTCAAAGTCCGTCAACTGCACATACGGTTCACGTCCACGTTGTCGCGGCATGCTACCAGTGTTAAAGACTGCGATGGAGCTCCGTATGCCACGGCAAACTGGCTGACACTGACGGCGGCGGTGCACAAATGCTGCACAGCTAGCGCCATTCGACGGCCAACACCGCGGTTCCTGGTGTGTCCGCTGTGCCGTGCGTGTGATGATTGCTTGTACAGCCCTCTCGCAGTGTCCGGAGCAAGTATGGTGGGTCTGACACACCGGTGTCAATGTGTTCTTTTTTCCATTTCCAGGAGAGTGTATATATATATAATGACTTTTGAACACAGTTAAGGTAAATACATTGTTTGTTCTTTATCAAAACCTTTCATTTGCTAATTATGCCTATCAGTAGTTAGTGACTTCAGTAGTTAGAATCTTTTATTTAGCGGGCAGTATTGGCGCTCGCTGCGCTGTATTGCAGTAGTTCGGGTAACGAAGACTTTTGTGAGGTAGGTGATTCATGAAAGGTATAGGTTATTGTTAGTCATGGCCGTTCTTTTGTAGGGATTATTGAAAATCAGATTGCGTTGCGCGAAAAATATTGCGTGTCAGTTTAGTGATGATCACAATAAGTAAAGAGAGAAATGTCTGAATACGTTCAGTTTTGCTCACCTGTTTGAAAATCAAATAACGTAAGGGATTTATCAGCACAGTCAATCATAAATTTCTCTAAGGGGGTGTTTCAGTTTAAAAACCCTCGCAGCAATGTAGATGACGCTGAGATAAGTAATTTAATAATCGGTACATGAGATCGTAAATGACGGGAAATACGCCAATAATGAATGAGGAGTGTTGAACATGTGGCGTCACCAGATAACATACGTTCCCACACGTGCAGCGGCTGGGTTTTGGTGTGAAGGGATGATGCAGCGATGCAGTACTTGCAATCGAACAAACGGTGGCAGTATCGATCATCTTTTGTAAATGTGATCTGTTTCATGTACTTGCGAAGGAATGGGGTAGTTTTTTCAACTGTACTTTGCAATAAACCGGCGGAAACAGCGAGACGTAGTTGTCTAACACAATGAAAAAATGCTGCCTGCTGGAAGCTATACCCGAAGCGTAGGCTCCACGGGCCAAAGCAGCGCAACGTAACCCACAGCCACACTAACATAAGTCTGTGATTTGAATTGAGATGACAATGTGCCACATGCCGATAGGCACGACAATTGCACGTGCAGGGAGGTACGTCATCCGGTGATGTCACATGTACACCATTTGTCATCCCCTTTTGGAGTATATCCCAACACTTGCGACTCCTAGTGACTCACACTAAATTACTTATCTTAGCGTCATCTACGTCAATACGGAGCTTTTTACTCATTTGTAATAATACCGTTTTATATTAAGGAAAGCACTTTTGTATATAGCTTGAGTGTGTAAACTTCGTACTAATGGGAACAAAACGAACGGATATTTAATCCATCCGATAACACCAGTGTGGCAGATGTTTCATCACTCAGCCTATTTAGGCTGTAGATCTTGTGTAAACTAAAATATTAGAAAAGTAAAAAATGAGCGGCCAGAAGTATGAAAATGTAGCACCCTCACAGCGGAAACTTGTATTTCTCGGTATTAATCGCTAATGTGTGGGCTATTAAACTGCACAAAGCGTTTAATGGTTCCTAAATGAGACAAATCGTCGAGAGAACGTCTGAAATACAGCTGTCGTCAGCGCTCCTCAAGTCTTTAAAGATGACGTGCCGCGTCAGCACAGTGGAGTGGGAGGGGCAGACAACTTCTGGTGCCCATTAGCTGCAATTCACCTTGCTCTTAGAAAATTCATAGAGTTGGAAGTTGTAGTTATAACTTCCCAGACGATTTATTTTCTCCGTGATCAAAAGCGTTGAAGAGTATTTAAGGAAGGTTCATTGGAAAAATAAGTTACTTAGACCTCGAGTTGCCCCATGGAATAGTATAGATAACCGCTTAGCCTCAGCTTTGCCCATGCCAAGGTAACGACAGAAAATATGAAGTACTGTATTTGGTAACTGCTGATTACCCCGAACTCCAGAATTATTTATCATAAGCTTATATTAAGTAGATTAAGAAATGTAATTTGTTTATAATGAAAGAAAACTGATATACTATGATTTACTAACATACTAGTCTTTCCTACATAGCGCAGGAAGGTAGGTTAAAATTTTGACCGGTTACAAAGTTATACTTACACGTCAGCCCCACTCATAGAGTAAGAGATTTAGTTCTATCTTACTCCAACGTTAAATTTTTATAAATACTCAGTTCTGTAAATACTAAGATCTTTTGAAATTGCTCTAAGAATTCTACAGTATGATGCTTGTTTGTCAAAACTACCCTCTTCCAAAACGTGGGGCACTAGGGATGTCTTACTTACACTGTAATTTTCTCCTTGTTTTAAGTCATATGTGCACCACGATTGGTCGAACTGGCTCCAGGCGTCCGAGATATTAGGAAACAAATACACGCACACACACACACACACACACACACACACACACACACACACACAAATGCGTGCACATGAAGTTCACTTTTAAATTAATCGATGAAGCAAAGCATTCAGTGTTTCTAAACGAGTGAAGTATACTTTCCGTTGTCACAAATCAAAGATTGACAGTGAGGGACTATCATCCTGTGTAGTGCTTTTAACAAGCTCAGTAAATTGTTCGAATTATTCTGGTCTTTTTTCTTATACACAGAGATGTGACTGTTTCTTTGTCTGTCTTGTAATTACAAGCACATTCTTACTGATGCAGTCTCTCTCTTACTTGATTAATTCAGTAAAATAACAGATAAGTTAGTATAATACGATTTGTAAATGTATGACATCGTAAACATTATTCAACTAATAGACACTCAAGCTCAGCATCCTGGTCTTACCTCTAAATATCTGAGTTGTTTACTAACCGACTTCGTGTTGGTCTACTACGATTTGTAAGTATTGTCTTCCACGGTACACAGTGAGTTAGACAGCAGGTATCTGCTCCTGAAACAAGCAACAGTTTTCTTTGCATAGAGTTTTTTGGGGTACACAAAACGAAAAGTCACTTTGATATTTTCTCCCTGTTGTAGCTTATGAAAAACCATGTCCCACAGCTCGTGTAGACACCCAAACGTCAAGCGTATCTTCACAATTCGAGTGCAGTTTCCATATTAATGATGATATCTACGAGCAATCTTGATGGACTGTAACTTACCTTACTTCTAAAGTTCCTGAATCAAGTGTACCTTGCTACCAAGAGTGAAACCTTATGATACACTGAATAAATTGGAGCAAAGCTATAATGAAACCCTATGTTGTATTCTGAAGTCATAGGCAGTTGCTGAATGGTGAAAGTGGATTCGAATTTGCTCCTTATAAAATGTTGGAAATCTTATAACTGCCTTCATCGCTTAGAGAATTTCTTTCTCATGGTGGCGTAGGAAGGAAACATGTCTTAAGGCCTTAGAAGCATAGATACACTATAAACAGCATTTAACGATATTTTCGTAGACATTAAAGAATAGTTCCTATCCACGTAACTCACATTAAACTTAGAAACTAAAGCGACTTTTTATGGACATCAGAAAACAGTTTCTATCCACGTAACTCCCATTAAACTTCTAAAACAAAAATGGAGTTCAATAGGTCCAAATGTTTAGCAATTAACACATGTGCTAAGTATGGGAAGAGTGAGATAGAAAATGTTGACCTTTTTCAGTTCTTCAGATTAAAACATGACATTTAATTCAGCTGGCAGCAGCAGAATTCTGAAACGCAAAAACAAATTTAGTTTGGAATGCAATGTTGTCAGACATAACTCATCTAATTGCAAAATATGTAAGTATAGGTCAAAATGCAGAACCTCATGGCTGTAAAATTGAATAAAACGGATCTTGGGTTTCCAGTAGCGTCAAGTAATTAAATTAGAAGGAGCTTTCGGCCAAGCATTCCTTCGCCACTGGGGTCTGTCAAGAGGTGACTGCCTGTGGGTAATGGGTACGCCCTTACATACTCGTACTCTAACTGCCGGCTGCGACGTCACTGGTGCTCTCGACATTGCTGTGTATGGTCACACTTTGATTCGGCATTCGATGTGCCCGCTTCGATGTGCCTGGATCCCACGCCGCGCTGAGCTATTTAGGATGTTACAGGTGATTTTAATTTCAGTGGCTTCTTAGACAGTCCAACAAGCCGTTTGCCACGACTGAGGTTTCGTCAAATTTTATCCGATGAACGTTTTCTACGAAATGCTCAGATAAAGCAGATTTCTCAGGGTATTGTAGAAGACAAGACTTCTCATGTTCCTTCCTGCAACGTCCCACAGTGCCTACTGTTTGTCCGACGTAAGACTGGCTACACTCGCACCTTATATCGTGGACCCCTGAAGTTGAGACAGTTCCTGGACTTTGACTGGTCCCAGTAACTGATGAATGTTTGTCAGAGCCCCGAAGATGGATTAGATCTTGTCTCGTTTCAGCAGCTGGATTACTTTTCCCGATACAGAGCCACAGAACGGCAAAAAAGCTAGTTACTTTTCCTACTCGTAGTCGATGGCCATATTGTGACTCTTGCTTGAAACCACGTAACTGATTTTATAAGTGCTATAGCCGTTGTTCCTGAAGACCTAGCGTAAGTTGCAATGTCAACGCCCTAAATACAGACAGTGGTCTCAGCGGCATGGTGTACATCGAAAGCCGAGTAGAAGTTTTGCCCATACTTGCTGATGCCTCAAGCACCAGTAACGTCACAGCGGACACTTGGTGTATTCAAGGTGCGTACCACACGACTTTACTATTCCCAAGAAGTGCTTGGCCAAATGCTCGTGCAATTTTAATCACTTGATGTAGCTAGATATCCGAGAACTTTGTATTCATAAGTATAAGTCGCTAAAATTTTTCCACAGTCTCATTTGAGTTAACATTTTAGGGGAATTCATCACGTCAAGGTGATTTCGGCAGTGTGTAACAAGAATTCGTTGTGGTGGGAATTCAAAACGTTTCAGAAAAAGCCTGTTCAAGAACCGGGTAATCAGACCGGTGAATCACAGCATACGGTTTTATTCTTTAACTAAGTCTCTCATACACAACAGTCCATTTCCTGGGATCAATACATGCGGTACAACAATCCTCATGAATACAGAAGTCTCATTTTCGTCCTGAAAGACGTCTCTTACACACGAACACAATTTTTTATTGCTTGCTGGTATCCACAAATATTTGTCTAAAGATAAAAAATGCTTTGAGAGAATAGTAATGCATTTAAAACTACCATTCCCCTACACTATAATAACCAACATCTTAAAAGAACCACTACCCAAACTTGTTATTTTCCGTATGATATAAGCCTTAGAGAGGTTTCACTATGATAGCTTATAAATTACCTTATGCTATATTGTTCCAATCAAATTTCTGTGATGAGCCTTTAAATTAACTGTAAATCACAAAATTTATAATTTGCTCTATTCTTTTCCATGAGGTTGAGGACTACCTTACTTATGTACTGGTACGACGTAGTAGTTATGGAAAATTATTGAGAAGTTGGAGGACACTCCAGGAGAATTCACAATCCTCATAGGATGACTGCTTATGAGAGGCTAGAATTGACTCTCGAAAAAGGGGCAAATCTAACGAAGGAATACAGGAAAAACTAAGGGGAGAGTTGGCCTGCTAGCGAGAAAAACACTTCGATTTCAGCTCGCAGAATTCGTTGTGAGAAGTAGTAATTTCCCATTCGAGCCCCAACTAGAGGACGATGTGAGGTTCACATTAGGTAGCTTTTCGGGATTCACAGACACCCTATCTGACACAGTGGCCACAGACAGCAGCCCTTAGGGAGAACACAGCGACGCTGAGATAAAAATGAAAAAATTTCCAATAGACTTCGGCGTGTGTAGATCGCAATGTACTCAATACACGTTAGAGTTTTAATGACTAGAAGGAAGACGCCCTTCTGGCAAGCATAATTTTATGGTATTGTCGATGTCGCTGTATCTAGTATGCAGTCAGTTTCTATTTCACAAAAAAGCACTTTTCAGTGAATTTTAACTTTTTGAGTAGTTACAGGAAGCAAGCAGGATGATTACAATATTGAATTTAAATATTCACTTGTAGTGTATCAGTTACTTCAGTACTTGACGAAGGAAGAGACGTTGTGGAATTCGATTACACTGTACTTTGGTGTCAGTAATGAACGTGCTTTCAGTTCTAAAGCTTGTGCTTCATGGACGTAACGAACATTAGTAATTTTATAGAATAAGACTAAAAACAGCTTCTTCAGAAGAAGACAGGTTTAAATCTGTCGAAACCTAGGTAAAGATTACTTTATCCATTGCAACTGGTCGGCTGTTTTTAGTCTTATTACGTGGAACCGTTGCTGTTGCGCAGCTATGTTTAAAATACTAATTTTATAGAGTTACCTTTTGTAATGGCAAGTTCTTGGTTGCACATAATTTACAGAAAATTTAGTTCTTTGACATTTTTCACATAGTAGAGCCTCCAAACCACGGGAAACATGGATGGCGATTAGTGTACTCTAATTATGTGCCGCCTAAATGATGTTGCGTAGAAACTCTATCGCTTTATTTTTCGTCCAAGCATAGTGGGATTATAGGGCGATGCCGTTAATATTTTTCCGTTACTTACTCCTTGTCATACATCAAAAAGTAATATGTCCGTTATTACGACGGAGATGATAACATTAAATTTCTACAGAAGTTGGAACAACTACGACTTAATTACAGACTATCTTCCGCCGGCACTTTTACGTTAAATAGTTTCAGACTCAATTGTGTACCGCTGAGGCAACCAGCTAGCGAAAAGTAAAATGGTCTTCCGTTTTGCATTACAAATGAGAGGAAAAAGTCCTCAACTTTCTTTCACACTATTTAAAATGTAAAGTACTCCTCCGCTTGGTATGGCTTAACGCTAATGTAGCCTTATCTTTGTACACCTCAAATTAAATTCAATCGCTCTGAATGATGGGATTCCTGTATTACAAAGAAACCGACGCTGTCGTCTCAGCAGGTAACATGTCTTTGTCGTTTGCATGACATACGTTCGTCCCTGCAAATGAGAGTGTATTGATTGCATTTGTTATATGTGATTCACTATTGCTGTTAATCTTCAGTAATCTGTTGATCTGATTTCATATATGCACTGTTTATTCATACGTGGTAATTCAATCCACGTTAAGTGGTTTTGTATTTGGTAATGCGATTCACTTTCTTATTCGCCCAATACTGCTCATTTCTTTTTGTGTCGGCTTGCTTGCAGTTCTCATTCCAGGGACATCGGATGTTCTGTTTAGCTGTTTTCCTGAACATATCACTTTTATAACTACCCTTCTCTGGAAATGATCTTTATCAAAAGACTTTTTAGGTTAGGTTCCTAGTGACGTAAGATCTTCTCCCGTGAATGTAAATCAGGGCAATGTAGCTTTTGGCGTTGGATCGAAAAGATCAGACATATCGTTCGTCATGACACCTTCATATATATCTTTGAAGTGTAGCTGAATCGAGCTTAAATATTGGTTCCTGAGGTGCTTCTTTGTTCAAAGCGTTTTCAATTTTGATCTCCTTTAGGTGCTTAAATTGTTTCCGCTTCACTGACGTCTCCTATCTTGTCTGGAGTTTTGACAGGACCTCTTTGTTGTTGCTCAAGATATGTAATCAAGCTTATTCGATAATTTACTTTAGTACTTTGATTCAGAATCTGGTGGTTTCCATGTCGTTTGCAGCATGGTGACGTTGTCTTTAAGCACTAGATACTGCTCAATGATTTCTTCAGTTCTGATTTTCATTCGCAGTGGGATGAATCAGCTCTAAATCAGTTTTTTTTAGTCGCTAGTTTAGGATGATCTTTCCAGAAATAAGATTGAAAGGTAAGGCAGAATCAAAATAAACTCGTTGTTCAAAGGAATTCGAGAGACATTCTATGAACTATACCTTGGATCGGAAGTCTTCAGACTCGACCTTAATTGTAGTCAGCAGTTTCTCATAAACACTGCATTCTGTAAGAATGCTTAAAAAAACATCAACCTCTAATAGGAAGAATTTTATTAACGGATTCTCGAGGTACTCAGACTTTAATTCATACTGTTTGGTCCTATGCTTACAGTGACGGATTATTGTTTTGATTTTACGGAATTTTTTGGCAGTTTAATGATTTTTCGTTACATGATTTTTTGTGTTTGGCTATTTTAATCCTCGACTTGGGATTCAAATCGTGCCATCATGATAGGAGACAAAATTTTGTAGATCGCCATCAGCAGTGAGGTGCCATTGTGATTCTGAAAGTTTTTTGTGCTATTTTTCTTTTGCATTGGAGGTATCACTGTGATTTTCCGGTCCTCGTCTAGAACTTCCACATTCAAAATCTCATCTATTCCATTTTGCTGGATTTCGATCGAGTCTAT
Source organism: Schistocerca serialis cubense (assembly GCF_023864345.2). Taxonomy (NCBI): domain Eukaryota; kingdom Metazoa; phylum Arthropoda; class Insecta; order Orthoptera; family Acrididae; genus Schistocerca; species Schistocerca serialis. The sequence goes on along the minus strand of NC_064643.1, from coordinate 733,909,360 downwards.
GGGAGAATTTTCCAAACTTTTATAAGCACTGAGTGTGCGGTTGGTTTCCTGTTGGTTTCAAATTACTCGATGTGACTTCCAAATTCTATTTCTTTTGTGGTCTGCATTGGTCTGTGTACAGGAGTATATGTTTTTTGGAGTCAACAGGACTGTAATACTACTGCCGTTTGTGAACATGACAGAAACAATTTCCTTTGCCCAATGAAAAACTCTGCTATGGAATGAGCAATGTTTTGAAACTTCCTGCTAAATTAAAATCCTGTGATGGCCATTGGAGTGAATTCTGAATCTTGCTCCAAAGAAGCATCATACATTAACATTTGAACTAATACCTTTATGTCCTCAACTTGTACAAATATCTGTTTCCCATGAAAATTAATGTAGCGTAACCACTCTCGTACTTGTTACCTAATCAGTATCTCTATCTTTTTACAGTTTCAGACATCTTTTTACAGCTTTTAGGAGTCACCTGTTTCAATGTTAAATGTCCTATGTCTTTCTTTAATCTATTCAATTCAAATTGACTCTCTTCATCTCTTTATTTTACTGTTCCATCATTAACTTGTACATCTTAAATCTTTCAGTTTCATTTCCACTATCCCTTCACTTCATTTATTATGCTGTAATTGCAAGTTTTGTGAGGGGCCTATAATAAAGTGAATCCGTTACTTGTTTGGTGATATTCACTGGTCACAAAACACTAATTTCTGCTGCCGTTATTTCTAATGATAAATTAGAAATATATAATTATTGTGGGTCTCAAACTTGATTTATAACATGTCTGAACTCTTCCGTGTACCTCGTATTTTTGGCGTAAGCTATTATATTACGTTCATTATATGAAGGGTTACTGCATCTTTAGATATCTCCACCAGCTTAAAACTTTTCACACAAATTTAAATGAAAAACACAATCTGGATTAAAAGTTAAGAAAATCAAAAGCAAAGGATAGTAATTACTTTAATTAACCTTGATTATCCAAAATTTACACTTAATAAATTATCTATTACATCAACAAACAATGAATGAGAGACAAAATCATAGCTTCCCATCTGTTAAACGACGTAAGAAAATGTGTGATTAACTGCACAAGAGTACAATGTAGAAACAGCCATATTCATAAAAACCACTATTACATATGTAAGAATTACTGTCGCCTTAATGAAGTATAAGCGAAATGTAGTGACAACTACTGTATAAATGGCGTTAATATGACAATCACTTTGAAATAAAATAAGGTGAATTCACAGCCCATGCTGAACATGTTCTATCATAGTTTGTCTCACAGCACAAGTGTCTACATAAGCATGTCCGCAAATCGACGTGATCTGCATAAAAACTATAAAAAATGCACAAAACCTACAATTACATTTCTGGTGCAGAAATTGTTTCAAATGAAGTAGCAAAAGAGCAAGCAAACAGTACTCTTCTATACCAGGCATAGTGTAGTCTAGCAGTGTAGTGTAAGCAGTGGATTACTATCTCTACGGTGCAGTGCGAAACTGACAAAGAACCTATTTATGCCTACAGTGAAACTGATGACTTAAAATAGTGCGACGTTTAGACAAAGCGAAACTGATGTATGTGTACAGAAAATGTGTCATCGTCGTAAAATAGCACAAACCTCATGCTACATGGTAAGAGGGCGAAGTTTTTAAGTGTGCAAATAAAATCAGTGGTTATAATGAATTTGCAGGAAATGCAACGGTTTCGAACAAGTAGGTCAGAACATGTATCTAATATAATTTTCGTACTTTATGTGTATGACTACCAAAGAAAAAGTTCATTGGCGCAAATATTTATTTTAATGAATATTTTTTGCTAATACCGTAAGAATAACATCATATCGCATTACTGTCTGAAAATAAACATTTAAAAAATTCAAGTGCCTTGATGCACAGTAAATTTCACTCTGTACTTATATATTATTAATCATTTCTGGAAAGTTGTTGAAATATTTGATTTTGTAATTCTGAAATATTCAATTAAATATCAGCATTCTGGTGTATTTGATAGTCTCTTAAGTACACTGCACAATACCGTTAATGAATCACTTGTTCGAAACTCCTTAACTGTCTCTCACTGCGACGCTTAAGTTCGAAATCTCGTTGCGAGGTGCGTACAACCTTTCTCCGTATTGGAGCAAATGCGTGGCATTCTGCGAGGTAACCTTTTGGCTCGGCAACTCTTCAAGCAACAAGGTGTCGACGCACATGGAAAGAATGCTAGAGGTCAGCGGTTCAATTGAGTGTAAGGTTGGTTAATGATGTCACATTGGCACCAAATTTCGCAACATATATACATGGTATTTCGGTAAAGGTTTTTACTTCTTTAACTTACAAACAATAGGTGATGGGAATATTTATTGCGGTAGGACAACATAAGAAACGTTATACTTTCTGTGGAGCTATCGACATACTTTATTGTGTTATTTCCCTAATAATTACAGCAAAGAGATACATTTCTTTGAATGGAACTGCAGTTGTTTCTGCCATTCACTGGAATCATTGAAACCAGATATGTAGAAAAAAATTTGAATTACATTTGTATCAAGTTTAGTTTAGGACCTACCAACCAAAGTTTCAGCGGCGGGTACCACACGCTGTACATAATACGTGAGTGTGTGGTGATGGATGTTCTGCTAGCGGAAAGTTGATTTAAATGAGGCATTCAAATCTGGGTCCTTGTTTCTGAATTCACAGCGCAGTGCACCTTCTAATGGATCTAAGGAAGAGATTTCAAAAATGGTTCAAATGGCTCTGAGCACTATGGGACTTAACATCTATGGTCATCAGTCCCCTAGAACTTAGAACTACTTAAACCTAACTAACCTAAGGACATCACGCAACACCCAGTCATCACGTGGCAGAGAAAATCCCTGACCCCACCGGGAGTCGAACCCGGGAACCCGGGCGCGGGAAGCGAGAACGCTACCGCAGGACCACGAGCTGCGGACACGGAAGAGATTTAACGTCGCCGGTTCCGTGGAGCGACACGATTCCTCGATGTGTCGTTTCAGATCGTCTGAGGTTGTGGGTTCAGTGACATAAAGACGATTCTTTAGATATCCACACAGGAAGATGTCTAATGATGTTAAGTCAGACGAACGTGCTGGCCATTCATGAGCACACAGCGCCCCAACCATCTTCTGCAGAATCTGTCGTTCAGTTCTTCTACAACAGCATTTGCTGAATGGGCTGGGTGACCATCGTGCTGCATCCACATATGGACTCCGATATCTTGAGACACTGTGTCAATTGCGGCACCCACACTGTCGACTGTAAAAGCCCAGTACATGTCACCTGACTTAGTACCTATGAAGTAGTGTGGACCAATGATGTCATCCTCAAGGATCACACACCACACGTGAACAGATCACCAACGTGGTTGTTTGACAGATCGTACTCCCCGAGGAATGTTTGCGGGCTAGTAATACATGTTGCGACGGTACACAGCACCATAATTTGTGAACGTGGACTCATCAGAGACATAACATTTTGTAAGGAGTCCAGAGTGGATCGGGCACAGCCCATTCATAGAAAGTAACTCTCTGGTGGAAATTGTTCCTATGCAACTCGTGGGTCAGTGACGCTGTACGACACACCACACAGATCTATGGCTGATACCAGTGGCTGCAGAAACGTCTCTAAAACTGACATGGCGATCGTGGTGTACTGCAGCTTAAACAAAGACCTCTGACTCCCCACTTCTTGCAGGTCTACTATGGATGTGAGAGTGCTGTTGAGATACAATTTGATTAGATCATATGAGGGATGGAATCTTTTGTGCCCAATTCCGATTAAATTGTTTAGTACTGTTAGTGATCTCTGTATTACCATGTCAATATGTGATGCATAGCTCCACCTCTCGTCGACGATTACACCAAGGTAGGATTTCTTAGTAGTAGGCCTTTGAGTAATAGGTAGGTGGACTTGTTAGGTGCGATGGTCATTTTTGTTTTGTGACACCATGTGGTCATTATTGCTATCGCTCTGTCTACTTTTGGCTCTAACTCTTCGCGACTACGGCCACCGAGCGGCAGGAGGAGGTCGTCTGCGTAGGCTATGACCTCTAGCACATCTTCACAGCTCTTTAGTTCTTCTAAAAGTGGCTCCATGTTTATGTCGCAAAGGCGAGGCCCCAGGACGGATCCCTGAGGACACCCCTTGGTAATTTGCTTGTTCATGTTGCCTCTAGGGGCCGATAGCCAGACCTCCCTTTCTTCATAATAGCTCCTGAGACAGCCATATAGCGGCGCTGGGCACTCCTTCTCCCGCAAGCGGGTGAAGAGTGAAGGCCACCATAGGTTATCAAAGGCGCCACTTAAGTCCACCATGATGCCGATGATGTACTTGTGTGGGGCGAAGCCACAGACATCTGCAGCCAGGGCGATTGCGTTAGACGCCGATCGTCCCGACCGAAAACCGAATTGTCTGCCACTCATCCCACACAGGACTCGGTGTGCAGCCAGTCTGTCTGCTAGCAACCTCTCAAAAAGCTTGCCCAACAAGTCCAATAAAAAGATGGGTCTGTGCGATTCGGCTTCTTTAGGGTCGTTATCTGGGCCTTTTTTGATTATGACTACATTCGCCTTCTTCCCTACTGTACAGCTGAATGAGAGGTGCCACCAGCGGGGGGGGGGGGGGGGGCGAGGTATTGTATCACTTCCGCAGTGATGCCGTCTGGGCCAGGAAGCTTTGCCTTTTTTAAGGGCCTTGATTTGGGAGCCTACCTCTTCTTCGGAGAAGGGGTAAACCACGCCGTTGTTTTCGTAGACTCGCTGTTTCTCTCTTCTTATTCTTTGTTGTTCATCAGAGTCATCTTTCTCTCTATCGTCGGGCAACAGGGCTCGGAGTAGGATTCCCGCAGTTTCCTGCCAGGTCTCCGTCATCTGGTCCCCGTCCCTGACGGTAGATAGCACAATGGGTGATTTGATTTTTTCTCGTACTACCTTGTATGGAATTCCCCAAGGGTCGGTAGCCAATTGGCTATGTACGTACTTCTCCCAGATCCTCATCCTGACAGCCTTGAGTTCCTGTTGGAACTGTTCTCTGGCTTCTCTGTATACCTGCAGCCAGCGCTGCTTTTCATGCCAGACGGTGCACCGCTGGTAATACCTCTTTCGCCCTCCTTACTGCCCCAGTTCGGCTGACCGTGGTGAGGGGGAGGTTGCGACGGCCCTCCCCCTGGTTGGCACAGCTGCCTTCACCGCCCTAGCTATCGCACTCGTTAGTTCTTTGGCACATTATTCTACGTTGACATCACCCTCCAGCAATGCAGGAATGTCACACTCCCTCGCCAGGCGGTCCCAGTGGGTTTTATTATAATTGAGCTGCGTTTCCCACGCCATGTCCCAGTGGCACTCGCTGTCTCCAATGGTGAATGTTATTACATTTTGGTACTTGTGGTAATTTGGTCCCATACTGTCCAGTGTGATATTTTTGCTGCAAGGTTCGGCGTTACAAGAGTAACGTCGATGTTTGTGCCCTGTCCTCCACCACCGGTGTAGGTGGGAGGGTTCCCCTGTTTGTTTGCGACCATTAGTTGTAGTGCCACCATTGAGTGGACAGCTTTTTCTCCTCGGTCATCCTGAGTACCACTGAACCACAGAGGGGATTTTGCGTTAATGTCTGCTGTCACAAGAATTTTGCGTCCCTGCAACGCCGTGGCTATCTGAACAAGCTTGTCCAGGAATTCATCTACTTGTCTTCCGTACCGGAAGTGCATGTTGACCACGCAGAGTACCCCTACTGGTGAGTGAAGGTCTACGACGTTGCAGTGGTCGTCTGAAAATTGCGCTAGTACTGTGGCTCTCAATGTTTTGTTTATGATTATGACCGCTGCTCTTGGTTCCGCTTCGCTATAGATTTGTTGCCAGTTGACTGCAGTGGACGGGATCCGTCCAGCCAGAGAGTATGACTCCTGCAAACGGAGTACGTCCAGACTCTTCTCCTCCACCACTCTTCGGAGTTCCTGCAGGACCAGTTTGCTATTGTGTGTGTTTATCCGTCCCACTTTTAAATGGCTCACATGGGAAGTATGTGTGGGTGTGAGATTCCGGCCAGTTTTTGCCCCAGTCGTGTGCTACTCTGCCGTTAGTGATGACAGATGGGTTGTACAATTCATTGAGGTCGAACTTTTCATTTCACCTGTCGAACACCTTCTTACCTGCAGGGCTCCGAAGTCTGTGGGGAGATTCATTGTCTTAGGCTGTATTCTGTCTACAGCCTCCACCACTGGGAAGGTGATGTCTCTGCAATATTCATGGCCGACATGCACCACATGGCTTAAGGCTGTTGTGAGGATGGCCGGCTCTTCCAGTCTAGACAGCTGTAAAGCATACTCCAGGTCGGGGTAAATCCTAGCAGGATCTATTCCCAGCCCTCTTTCAGTTGGTGAGCTTGTTGGTGTACTTTTGCTTGTTGGTATACTTGTGCTACTTACTGTGTTTACCTGCACTTTCTCTTCGGGACTATTTGCCTTTAGGTCTTTTGTCAATAATTTCCCTACCACGGGATGCCCAAGTGGTCGTGCATGGTCTTTAGGCGACCTTTGTCCCCTATTCAGAGGGGAGGGTTCATCATTCTGATCACAGGGGTCTGTTTGGATACAGACATCTTTCATTGAGATTGTATGACATTGTGGCCTGGTGATATTCTGAATAAATTCTTTGAATTTATTGGCCCTTATTGCATCCCTCAACCTCTTTCTTGGAGACTTTCTCTTAGGCTTCCTGTTCCCATTTAAGGACTCAGCCATAGTCGATTCGTGCTATGAGTCTCTGCTCAAGCATTCTGTAGGTAGGGCAATTTCTACCAGTGGTATTGCATGACTTTTTACCTCTTTTTGTGCAGGGTATGCAGATTCCAACTTTCCCGCAGTTCTTTCTTATATGATCCTCTGCCCCGCACCTGGAGCAGCCGGCTTCCTCTTGCAGTGCTTATGTACATGATCTAGAACGCCATAATTGTGGCATCTGGGGACCACATTTATTGCGTGAAAGCCTATGTAGACTCTGCGCATGGTGGTGATTCTGCGCCACATCTTTCCAGAGACCTCGGCAAGGTGATGTACGACATCGCGCTCCTGTGGTCCTGTCCTGAAACGCAGTTTGATGGTTCAAATGGCTCTGAGAACCATGCAACTTAACTTCTGAGGTCAACAGTCCCCTAGAACTTAGAACTAATTAAACCTAACTAACCTAAGGACATCACACACATCCATGCCCGAAGCATGATTCGAACCTGCGGCCGTAGCGGCTGCTCGGCTCCAGACTGTAGCGCCTAGAACCGCACGGCCACTCCGCCCAGCGAAACGCAGTTTGAAATCGTTCTTGAACGTTTCCCATTCCATGTCGTCGAAGTTTTGGTTGTATAGAGTTTCACATACGTCTGCTTCTGTTAGTGCTACTGGTACATCGTACAAGATCACCAGCGGATTTCGCTTTTTTGGTGGTTCGCATTTGACTGCTTTGTTAAGTTTGGCACTGTTTAAAATCTTATGTCTATACTCCTCAGTTGCTACGTCTACTACTACTACATTTTTTGTTGCCTTGACTTTGTTTATCTTGATCTTGTCTTTAGCGGGGTCAATGGTAGTGGTAAATATTTCTTGGACTTTCTTGACTGTCTTAAAAAGACCGCCGTGTCCGGCCTTTTAGAGACCTTTGTGATCGTTTCCTTGCCGGCCGATGTGGCCGTGCGGTTCTAGGCGCTTCAGTCCGGAACCGCGTGACCGCTACGGTCGCAGGTTCGAATCCTGCCTCGGGCATGGATGTGTGTGATGTCCTTAGGTTAGTTAGGTTTAAGTAGTTCTGAGTTCTAGGGGACTGATGGCCACAGATGTTAAGTTACATAGTGCTCAGAGCCATTTTGATCGTTTCCTTCGTCGTCTGAGGTTTTGTGACTGCTTGCGCAGCCGCTGCAGCCCAGGTTTTGGTTGCTTGCTGCCTTAGTCTGTTGTTTTCCTTCTCTAATGCTTCGAGACGCCCCTCAAGCTTCGCACTGGCAATAGCCCAGGCGGCAAGTTCGTTTTTCGGCCTGGCTAATTTTCCCATTTTTAACGCTTGAATCCAGTATTTGAATTATTTTGGTATGTCTTTCAAGTGTGTTTTGCTCACTTTGTTCCACTTGCTCCTGTGACGCGGGAACAGTCGATATCGACGCCCTCGAGGTCGCACTAGAATAATTCGTCTCTAAGTCAGCCATATTTGTAGACGAGTGGAAAAGATGGGAGCTCGTCTCTTGCCCCGGAGCGGCTCCTCTGGCATGGTGGGGGGGAGGGGGGGGGGGACTTCTGCAGCTCGCCCACCGGCCTCGCCCCAGGGCCAAGGGCACTCTCGAACTGCAGGGTTCAACGCGCCGTCGCCAGCGCACTGGTCCCCATCGGTGGCCCCGTCGTCGACGATTTCACCCGAGGCTCCTCGGCAAGTGCACCCCGCACTCTGGAGAGGCGGATGCACCTCTCGCCCTTCGCCCCTTACTAGCCCGAGCTTCCACCTCTCGGCCAAGGACCCACTCCTACTCAGGTGGTGGGCCGGTCACCCAGTCGTTCGGCTCTCTGGACCCATCTAACCTGGCCCAGGCGATGTCACCACCTCCTGGGTTTGGCAGAATACGCCCCCAGTTACCCAGGGGCGCGGCGAAGCACCCTTGCCGACTCGCGCCGCGATACCACGCCGACAAACGAAGTCGGCGGCATGCAGAATACCTGCTGGTCGGTGCCCTGCGAACAGAAAGGGACTGGTGTTCGGTCCCTCGACACAGCTCCCCCTGTGCCACGCACCATTCGCTTTCGCATCTGGTTGGGTCGCAGCTCTCCCTTTAGTCGCAAGACAGAATGCCGAGCTTAACGTCTGGCACCACGGGAAGGCGGAAAGAGCCAGACTAGAAGCGATACGCCCCAGTGCGAGCCTCCGTGCCTTACGGCGCGCCGGCAACGGGCAGGGCCGCGCCGAACGCGCAGTCAAGCGACCGACCTCACGACAGACTCACTTATTAGTTTGTACGTTAATGAGGCAAACACTTTTGCTGAAACGCCATATATATACTAAAACGTTCTGCCTCCAAAGAACAACGAGGACCGACAGGCGGCAACTTTCTGCGTTTTTCCACGGAGAAAGTTACCGTGTCTCTGTCGTGATTACTACTAGGAAGTCCTTGTTGACAATTACAAAGTCGTACGAAGTACCTCTCTCTCTCTCTCTCTCTCTCCCATCTCCTTACAATATATATATATATATATATATATATATATATATATATACTGCTGGCCACCGTAAATGCAACACCTAGAAAGACAAGAGGTAGCACAACAAAATTTATTTTGTAGCTAACATGTTGACCAAGTATCAAATGATTACGTTTACAGACGTCTGTGACATGTGGTTCCTGTCAGAATCAGTAGCCAGAGTAGCCGCCATTGTTGGAGATCACCGCTGCCACACGTCTCGGCATTGAGTCAAAGAGACGTTGGATGTGTTCCTGGGGTACAGCAGCTCAAGCAGCTTCCACATGTTGCCAAAGATCATCTGGTGTGGGAGCTGGGGATGTAATTTGGGTCACTCGTTGAGCAACCATGGACCACATGTTTTCTATCGGCGAAAGATCCGGAGAGCGAGTCGGCCAGGGAAGCAATTCAATCTGGTTATTGACGAAGAACCTTTGGACAATGCGTGCCACGTGTGGTCTCGCATTATCCTGTTGAAGTATGGCTGTGGCCGAGCCCTGAAGGTAAGGAAGGACAACTGGCTCCAGCACCTCGGATATGTAGCGCCGGCTATTTAAAGTACCGGCAATGCGTACTAGAGGCGTGCGAGAGTAATATCCAATACCGCCCCATACCATAATACCCGGTGCAAGACCAGTGTGGCGGTGCATAATGCTGCTGTCCAGCATCCTCTCTCCACGCTGTCTCCACAATCGAATCCGGCCATCGTGGTGCTGCAGACAGAAGCGTGCCTCGTCAGTAAAGACAACGTCATTCAATTCTGCCGTCCACATCCGTCTGTCATCACACCATTGGCGACGGAGACGTCTGTGGTACTGCGTCAATGGTAGACGAAGCAATGGACGTCTTGCGGACAGACCACTCTGCTGTAAACGGCGTCGAATGGTACGCGCAGTCACTGGATGATGCTTTACAGACGCAATGTGCTGTGCTATGGTTCGGGATGTCACTGAGCGATCCGTCACTGCCATGCGCACAATTTGCCTATCAGCACGTGCAGTGGTGCACCGAGGTGAATGTGATCGACCATGTCGGTCCGTCGTACCCTCCTCCATCCAGCGGTCACATATCCGCATTACAGTTGTTTGGTTTCGTCCAACACGACTAGCGATTTCTCTGTATGATAATCCACAATCTCGGTAAGCCACTATCCTTCCTCTGTCGAACTCGGATACTTGATCAAACGATGTTCGCTGTTGTCTACGAGGCATAACTGATCGTCTTGTGAAACAACCACAAGGTAAACACACGTGCCGAACGTACACTCGTCGAAATCGCCAAGCCTTAAATGGCGCTATGAGGTGGCGCCACAGGCGCGCGTGATGTGCGTCTGCGCTGAAATTCTAATCAGTTGCATATCTCATCGCTGCAAACCCATGGTGTAAATTTCACTTGATTCGGATGCTTCCTTCAGGGTGTTGCATTTACGGTGGCCAGCAGTATATATATATATATATATATATATATATATATATATATATATATATATATATATATGTATATAGTAAGTAGTTTTGGACTCTGTCTGTCGTGAAATAATGCAGTAATAGAGAAAGTAGTTGTCTGTCTGTTGCGGTTGCTCTTCAAAGCCAGAACATTTTAGTTTTGAAGTAACTGGTTTGTTTTGCAGATCTGAGATATTGCAAAGCTACAGTGTTTGTTACCTAGAGTTGAAACAAGTGTATGAACAACTGAATGCGAAGAAAGTAGGCTTCATCATAATTTCTGCGTATGTATTTCCCAGCTACAACCAAACTGTCTGCCAGGAAGCAAGATCTACCACGGAGACAAACAGCCAAACAACAATTTCAACGATCTCACAGTTAAACAGAAATGACAATGATTATTTTATATGATCTTGCTTTTTCTAACGTTTATTTAATATGCAAATTCGTTCAAAGCCTATCGTTCGTGAAGTTTTTTTCATTTCTTTATTACTACGACTAGCGTAGTCAAAAGAGCAAGGGGGAAGGTCAGAAAGGTCGGAACATAACCAGAATTCCTGAGTGTTGGTTGCTGCCATGCTGCGCAATACAATTAAAGGATCACTTTTTTTCTATACAACGTAGCTGTCTCCCACTGCATCGCGTAAGTTTGAAATCTGGTTCGAAGGTGCCTACAATCTTTCTCTGTCATGGCGCAAAAGCGTGGTGCCCTGCGATGCTACGGACGCGCCGTGTTGTAACTGTGCCCAGTGCCACCGTGGACGCGTCACGGGATGAAGATAAGTGATCATAACGACCGCCACCAGAGTCGCGTGATCGATTTGCGATAGCACGTTCGATAATAATCGTTTGGACCCCGCGACTACGATAGGCAATCATTCCAGGAAATTGTGGTTACAAGAATCACTGTGTTCGACGTTAACGTAGAGCGAGACCGTATCTGTTAACGTCTTGAAGAAGTGTTCTGTTAGGTCAGTTAGTGTGTGGCTGCTATGTAGTTTTTATCCTGTAGGTGATGTAACAACGTGAAATTGTTTCTGCTACTAAACTCGACGCGAAAACGTTTCCACAGTGAGAGATCTTCACACATCATGCTTCTTGTTTCTGAATGATGTATTCTACAAGGAACTCGCAAGTTTCGTAGCTTCATCTCTTGGCTTCCTTGGCAGCACAGCGATTGAGATAGTCACTGCAGACTATCAGCCACCGACTTCATGTTCATTTTCTTCGGGAACCTACTGAAGCAAGCGTGTGCACTTCGGTAATATGGCTCTGCTGTGGGTGAGGTTGGTACCAGAAACCCAAAACTGCATCACGTGTTTCTGTCACTGGCATTGTTTACAGTGGCTCACATAGTGTCTAAGGGATCAGTAGAGACCTGGCCACTGATACCTGCGTCTGAATCGGTCTAGAGTGTTCGCGAGTCCCAGGTGAGCAGACATTGGAGCGCCATGGAAATACTTTAGAACTGATGGTCGCAGACGAGCTGGGATGAAAAGCAATCGTTTTTGCCCCATCAGTTCTTACAGTTTTTAGTTCCTTTTATGAAATCTTCCATTTATTAATTCGAATCTTCCTTTCGTAGGTTCTTCATTCTTCACGTCTATGGTTTTCAGCGATGCTGGATCTTCCCTCTGTTCTACATCAATGGTGTTTATTGCTGCGACGACACAGATTTCATCCACGTTGTTTCATTCTGTCAAAGGATTCCCTGAAAGGCTGCCAGCATCCCTGTGTTTCCCCTCCACTTCTGTATACCTCTGCGACTTCGTACTCATCAGCCCAACTCGCCAGTCGACGGATCCTGCACGCTAGCCATCTAGCAAAAGTAATCGTGGTGCGTCGCATCGGTGAATGGTTTGCCAAGTAAATACGGCCGGAATTCATTCATGGCTGGAACAACTGGACACCGTTCTTTCTCGGTAGTAGAGTAGTTCATCCCGGGTTGTAGGCAGTTCTAAAGAATAAGCTCTTACTTTTTCAGGACCGCCTCGAATTTATATTAGAACTGCCCCCAGTCGAAAACCCCAGGTGCAGTGCAAAGATCTGTCTCGGGATGCTCGTCGTATAGTTCTAGAACTGGAGATGGTGTTAGCGCCTCTTTAAGGAATGAAGAAAGACCTTTTAAAAAATGGTTCAAATGGCTCTGAGCACTATGGGACTAACATCTATGGTCATCAGTCCCCTAGAACTTGTTTGTCACTGCATCATTCGACTCCTCTGTTATGGATGTTAGAACTGTACCGATCGCTCTGAAATTATGCGATTTTCCTATGGATGACCGAGAAAAATATTTAGACACACCGTCCCTAAGAATCTAGACGAAAGAGTCTCAAGGGGTTATGTAAAGAGAGTCATTGAAGCAACACCTTTGCTTCGGGCGTTAATTCCAACACATTTCGAGATCTAAAATGAGAGTTCGCAGTGCGAAGAGAAACAAAGTCTTTGACACTGCTAAGACCTATTGGACAATTCAATGTTTCTCTAGGATATCATTGTCCAGCGACCCAACTGAATGTGATCCGTTCCCCTTAGGGGTCAGTGTAACCGAAACTTTTGCTGTGTTGTGTACGGCTAAACCATTAAGGGTCCTCAAAAATCGTTCGACGAGGCTAGAATGGGACCCGAAGCAACAAAAGGGTGTTTGTATTACGTCTTTTCAGCCATCTGGTTTCGCGCCCTTATGTGTCGTGACAATGGAGTCAGGGTGGGGATGGTGGTGACGTAGAAGGCAAAGAGTCCGCCTAAGATCGACCGCCGAGTTCGGCAGCACCCGCTGTGTCACCCGCTCATCTTCGGTGAACACTTCAAAAATCTACCTTTACGGACACAAGCTGTGACGGAGTCCTATGCGCCTACCTGTTGCCGCTTTAAGGCCTGCTAGCGAACTACATGATTCGGTAGAGTTTCAGGCGGTTGCCTACTTGCAGGCGCCGTCACAGGTTGTTCCCGTACAGGTAGATTTGTAAAGGGTCTACAAATTGGGGTGGGTGGCACCGACAGTGGTGCCGGATGGGATGGTCTGAGCCATTTTACTCTCTTATTTGTCAGTGTACTACTCCATCCTGATGCCACCACAGGAGAAGGAGTAACAGGAGGGAATAAGCACCCTTTACTGCTTCGAATCACGTTAAAATTTCCTTGAATTGTTTTGAACGATTCCTTGTGGTTTTACACTGGACACCAGAGCAAAAATGGCGGTTACACTGCACTCCAAAGGGGTGATATTAAGTTCAGTATGGCTGCTGGACCAGGATGTACCTATGGACCTCGTAGGTCTCAGCAGTGTCAAAGGTGACCACGAAAGTCGTTCCGGAAACTTGTGTGAAACGACGCCCCAAATAAATGGGAGGGGGTGGTGTTCATTTATGCCGTCCCTTGACGCACTTTCCTGTCGGTTGTGTATGATACGGCTGCCTTGACCATACATAAGGAAACCGAGTGATTTCAACGCTTCGCGTCACGGTTGTGGCATCCATGGCAGAGGATTCAAAAGAAGAAGAAAAATTTGTATTAGAATTGGTGCGACGATTTTTCCATCGTGTGAGACGTCTGCAGTGACGCTGTGCATACATTTGGTGGAATTTGGTGCCAGTTTGGCATCGTTAACCGACCTTTCACTTCACATGAGCCTTGAGCTCTTAACTTCTATTTGCATGAGTCGTCAACTCGCTCTCTGAAGTACTGCCGAGCCGGAGGGTACCGTCGCAGGGTACCATATCATTGCACTATTACAGAGGAAGGCTGTAGGCACCTTTAAGCCAAGTCTCAAACTTAATTTCGCGATGGGAGACAAGCACGTAGTTTCAAAAAAGTGGTCGTCAAATTATGTTGTGCAGTGTATTATCATAAATATCGAATACATAAAAATGCTGACATGTATACAAATACCGAAAATATCAGCATATAGAGTAAAAACATTACAAACATCAAATATTTCGATGTCTTTGGAGAAACGATAAATACTGTATATTTGCAGGTGGCCAGGTTTGAACTCGTGGCCCACACTAGCCAGCCATGCTAACCACTACGCCACACTGTGCGCTCCACTGCTCGTGGAATCACCACCTTCTTCTGCAAAAAGAAAGACACCTAGTTTTAGATGTTCTCAATGCAGCGGATTGCAGCACCATGGATCTAGATCCTGTAACTGGTCCTCTGCATAACAGAACATTCGGATAATAGCGTTCGGATCACGTTGTTATTTCCCATTCACTATAATGACCATCGAAGACAGCCTTTGGCGTCAAACCTTCTGGATATTCGAGTGGGGTCTTTAGATTCATTGAACCTCCCATTGGCTGTCTGCGCCTGTGGACTGTAATAGGGCTTCATACGGAGGACATGGACGACGGCTCTGCACTTTTATCTGCTTCCTCGAGTTAGTATGGTCACACAAGAGAAGAAGAATATGATACGGCGTAAGGCTGCACTTTAGTAACTTTTATGATAGGCCGACTTTCAGCACAGTCGTAAAAATCAGCACCAAGTCCCTTGGCATTTATCTGAAAGGCCAGACCTCGGCGTTCTAGTGGTCTTGCTCATTCTGCTGGGCATCTAAGATGTGCATGTGAAACACCTGTCATACTTATTGGGTCCTGGTAATGAGGTGTTTCAAGTAGTCAACTAAGTATCGTCCGGTGAAATGAGAGCATTGGATTCACTTCTCTTCAGCCTTGCAACCTTGAAGCAGAACGGTGTGGATCCTGCCGTTTTGTATGTTGATGTTGCGACAGTCACTCTGTAGAGCTTGACCATACCTGCTAACGTTTGGCCGAAGCGTCAGTTACTGTGTGGCTGGTAGGTACATTTCTTCCTGTGAGTGATGTAACAACATAGAAACGGGAAAACGTTTCCGCGGTGACAGATCTTCACACATCATGCTTCTTGCTTCTGAATGGCGTCTTCTACAAGGACCTTGGCAAGTTTCGGAGCTTAATCTCTTTTTTTCCTTGGTACCACAGCGAGTGAGATAGTCAATGCAGACTACTATCCAAAAACTTATGTTCATCGTCTTCAAGAACCCACCGAAGAAGGCGAGACCAGTTCGGTAATATGGCTCTGCTGCGGGTGAGGTTGGTACCATAAGCCCAAAACTGCGGCACGTGTTTCTGTCACTGGCATTGCTTACAGTGGCTCACATATTGTCTAAGTGATCAGTAGAGACCTGGCCAGTGATACCTGCGTCTGATTCGGTCTAAAGTGTTCACGACTCCCAGGTGAACAGACATTGGAGCGCCATGGAAATACTTCAGAACTGATCGTCGCAGATGAGCTGGGATGAAAAGCAATAGTTCTTGCCCCATCAGTTCTTACAGTTTTGATATCCTCTTACGAAATATTCCATTTATTAATTCGAATCCTCTTTTCCACCGTTCTTCATTCTTCACGTCCATGGTTGACAGCAATGCTGGATCTTCCCTCTGTTCACCATCAATGGTATTTAATGCAGCGACGACAGAGATTTCGTCCACGTTGCTTCGTTCCGTCAAAGGATTCCTTGGAAGGCTGTCAACATCCTTCTGTTTCCCATCCGCTTTCGTATACCTCTGCGACTTCGTACTCATGAGCCTCTCTCGCCAGTCGAAATGACGAATCCTGCACGCTAGTCAGCCAGCAAGAAGAATCGTGATGCGTCACGGTGGTGAATGGTTCGCCAAATAAATACGACCGGAATTCGTTCATGGCTGAAACAACTGGAAGCCGCTCTTTCTCGGTTGTAGAGTAGTTCTTCCCGGTCTTGGAGGCAGTCCGAAAGCATAAGCTCTTACTTTTTCAGGTTCACAATGGCTCTGAACACTATGGGACTTAACTTCTGAGGTCATCAGTCCCCTAGAACTTAGAACTACTTAAACCTAACTAACGTAAGGACATCACACATATCCATGCCCGAGGCAGGATTCGAACCGGCGACCGTAGTGGTCGCGCGGTTCCAAACTGTGGCACCGAGAACCGCTCGGCCACTTCGGCTGGAACTTTTTCATGACCGCCCCGAATTTATATTAGAACTGCCCCTATTCGACAACCCCAGGCGCAGTGCAAAGATCTGTCTCGGGATGCTCGTCCTATAATTCTAGAACTGAAGATGGTGTTAGCGCCCCTTTAAGGAATGAGGAAAGACCTTTCTTGCACCTTGTTGTAGGTGGTGTCCCCCTGGAGTATTTGTTGCAAGGAATATGCCTTAGCACGTAATTTCTTTATAAATGGTAGTTACCTGACATTGTAAGTGTACAGGTGCGATGTATTATTTCAGTGTATGTAAATTATTTTAAAAAATTTCATTTTCAAAGTTATCACTAGTTTAGAGCATGACGGGTCACCTTCAGATAAAGGTACACCCAGCAGTGTCTAAGAAAACCTGACACTTGGTCACTAACACCAATTGACGAGGTAACCTCTTATCTTATACACTGTTGAGTATTTTGATAACGGTCGAATCTAGTTACCAATTTTCCTATATGTGATCTTATGTGATAAGAATTTAATAAAATCACCAACGTTCACTTTTATGAATCGCAGGCAGTATGGACACCTTTCGAGAAAACTTCTTACATCACGAACATGGCAAAGAGTCGGGAGATCTACATTACTTTTATTTCTCTTGGATCGGAATAGACTCTATCACTATTCACTCGGTGCCACAAGATTTTCATTTCTTGGGTAACGGAAAGGTACCTTTCCTAATTCACATGGAGACCTACAGTATGAATAGAAATCAACATGGTCGTCAGGCAGCTTAGATTTGCCTCAAACATCATCGAAAAACCGGCAACGTCATTCACGTCGTCCATGTGCCGCCACCAGAGTAGCGACACAACATCCTGTGCCACCATCTGATGGCTGTTTCATGGACACGCCCCCCTCCCCCCACGCCCTGCAATGTTGCTTTAAAGGAATATAAGAGGTCTCCGGAAGTTATCATCCTCCCTTCAGTTGTGTGTTTCACTCTTGCGTCACTGAGCCTCTCTTGTGATACTACAACGTTAATACGGGATGTACATTGACTTTGATTACATTTCTGTTCCACTGTAACCCACTGAATTCACGTAAACGATTTTTTACCCAATTGCTGTTTATACAGACAGAGAGAGAGAGAGAGAGCTGGAGTGATCAGTGTAGCAAAAGAAAGGAGAGTTTAATAGAAATTTTATTGTTGAAGTGGGTAATGGATTCGACTACCTCAAATAGAAACAAATTTATGACGGTCTTTTTTTATTATTCAAGACGTTAATATAGATCAAGAATAACAGAGGGCCTATAACACTTCCTTGGGGAGCGCCGGTTATTAACTCTGTTTAACTCTATCACTTTCCGTTATTAGTACGAAATGTGACCTTTCTGACAGGATATCACGAATCCAGTCGCACAACTGAGGTGAAATTCCATAGGCACAAAGTTTGGTTGCAAGACGCTTGTGAGAAACGCTCTCGAAAGCCTTCCGGATATTTAAAAATATGGAATCAATTTGACATCACCTCTTGATAGCACTTAATACTTTATGAGTATAACGAGCTAGTTGGGATTCATAAGAACGATATTGTCTGACTGCCTGCTGACTGTATCAATAAATCGTTTTCTTCGAGGTAATTCATAATGTTCCAATACAGTTTATGTTCCAAAACCCAACTTAAAATCGACGTTAGTGATATGGGCCTGTAATTCTACTCCTACTTCCCTTATTCGGTATTGGTGTGACTTCAGCAATTTTTCAGTCTGTAGGTACGGATCCTTTTGTGGGCGAGCGTTTGTATATAAATGCTAAATATGGAGCTATTGTATCAGCATACGCTGAGAGGGTCCTAACTGGTATACAATCTGGAGCGGAACCCTCGCTTTTGGTAAGTGATTTAAGCTGCTTTGCGACACTGAGGTTATCTATTTCTATGTTTCTCATCTTGGCAGTTGTTCTTGATTGGAATTCAGGAAAATTTACTTCGTCTTCTTTCGTGAAGGAGTTTCGGAAAACCGTGTTTAATAACAGTTGCACTGTCATCTGTGACTTCATCGTTGTTATCGCGCAGTGAAGGTATTCATTGCGCCTTGCCACTGGTGTGCTTTATGTATGACCAGAATCTCTTTGGGTTTTCTGCCCGATTTCGAGACGGAGTTTCGTTGTGGAAATTACTGAATGCATCTCGCATTCATGTACGCGCTATATTTGTAACTTCTGCAAAACTTTGGCAGTGTTGGGGATTATGTGTTCTTTTAAATTTTGCATTCTTTTTTCGCTGCTTCTGCAACAGCGATCTGACCAGTTTTGTGTACCATGCGGGAACAGTACCATCACTTATTAAATTATGTGGTATATATCTCTCAGTTGCTATCGATACTACCGCTTTGAAATCATTCCACAACTTTTCTACGCTCACACGATCAGATCAGAAGGAGTGCAGAATGTCTCTTAAAACGGTAAGAGTATTATTGTCAGATTTTTTAAATAGACATGCTTTGCGTTTCCTTCTGATCGTATTCAGCCTAGTAGCTACTGCCTTGTGGTCGCTAATGCGTGTATTCGTCACGATACTCACTATTTGTCCAGTATTATTTGTTGCTAAGAGATGAAATATACTTTCGCAACCATTTGCGGTTCGAGTGCGCTCATTAATTGTTCAAAATAATATTCTAAGAAAGCGTACAGTACAATTTCGGATGACGTTTTGTGCCTGCCGCCGGCTTTAAACGTATAATTTTACAAGCATATCGAGGGTAGATTAAAGACACCACCGACTATAATTGTATGAATGGGTTACCTATTTCAAATGAGACTCAAGTTTTCTTTGAACTGTTGAGTTACTATATCTTCTGAGTGAAGGGTTCAGTAGAACGATCCAGTTAATAGTTTAGTGCGATTGTCAAGTATAACCTCTACCCATACTATTTCGGAGGAACTATCTGCTTCAATTTCACTACGAGGTGTAAGGGTGGGGTTATAGTTCCGACTTTGTTTGCTAATTGTACTCACTCATCTTGTAAATCCAATCCTCACTCGCTTCTTCCCTTGCAGTCTAGGAATAGCAGCTTGAGTATTGCTGTAATAAACGAATACTAACAAGGGGAACAAAGGAGTGTCAAGTAACAAAATTCAAGTTTTAACCTAGTATAATCCATTGATGTATTTTTTAACACTTGCACTGCACAGGGCTGCACTGTTACACTCTTCACAAAATAACATACACTAACATTACACCACAATACATCATCCCACACTGCAATCCAGATGCGGCATTCGTGGTAACATAGGTAATCCAAGTTTCATTTCCGGGCGCGGAAGAGATGCTCGCGGGCATCTAATCATGTTCTCGCAATTTTTCTCGTGGTTTATGACTTCGCGAACCGCGGATTACGTCTCGTGAGGTACACGAATGATTACACAGCATCAAGCACCTTTACAGTCAAAAAATTTACTTGTTCTCTTAGCCTGATTGCTTAACATCTTCACACCACTCACACGGTTAACGACCGCAGCTCGTGGTCGTGCGGTAGCGTTCTCGCTTCCCACGCCCGGGTTCCCGGGTTCGATTCCCGGCGGGATGAGGGATTTTCGCTGCCTCGTGATGACTGGGTGTTGTGTCACGTCCTTAGGTTAGTTAGGTTTAAGCAGTTCTAAGCTCTAGGGGACTGATGACCATACATGTTAAGTCCCATAGTGCTCAGAGCCATTTAAACCATTTCAACACGGTTAAACACCACCACGTGACTATCTCGCTCGTTCGGCGCGAAAAAAAAAAACAAAGAAGCGATCATAGTGATGTTATCATAATCGACATTAGTCCTACTTGATACATGATTACAAACGCAAACTACTTAAGACAGCAATAAATACTTCACCACCAATTGTGTTTAATCTATCCTTTTTGAACACTGTTAGATCGTGTTAAAAATTTTCGGCTGAACTTATTTCCGGCTGAAGCCAGGTTTGTGTACCTATAACTATTAGAGCTTCAGTGCTTTTTATTAGGGCTTGGAGCTCTGGTTCTTTCCCAATACAGCTATGACAATTTACAACTACAATATCGATAGTTTCTACAAGTAACTTACTGTGTTTTATCTGCCTCCCTTTAGTGGACACCCTTTCTGTGGTTCCCTGAGGCCCTCTAACCTAAAAAACCGCCCAGTCCCTTCTACACAGCCCCCGCTGCCCGTGTAGCTTCTTCCTGTGAGTAGAGGACTCCTTACCTACTAAGCAGAACCTGGAAATCCCCCACCCGATGGCGCAAGTCAAGGAACCTGCAGCCTACACGGTCACAGAACCACCTGAGCCTCTGATTCAGACCCTCCACTTGGCTCTGCATCAAAGGACCACAGTCGGTTCAATCGACGATGCGAAGATGGTGAGCTCCTGCTTGATCTCACAAGAAAGAGTGGCAGTCTTTACCATTTCCGCTAGCCGCCCGAAACCAGAGAGAATCTCCTCCAGTCCAAAGCGACACACGTCATTGGTACCGACATGAGCCACCACCTGCAGTCAGCTGCACTGTGTACTCTTCATGGCGTCTGGAAGCAGCCTTTCCACATCTCGAATGACTCCTCCCAGCATGCACACGGAATGCACACTGGCTTGCATCCCCTCCTCGGCAGCCATTTTCCTAAGGGGCCCACGTTACATGCCTAACGTAGGAGTTCCCAACTACCACTAAAACCACCCTCTGTGTACGCCCAGACCTTGCGGGCCGAGAAACTTTCTCCATAACAGGGTGGACTATTGCATCCGGCTCAGAGATATCGTCATCCACAGATAACGCCTGAAACCTGTTCGTCACACGAACCGGGGAGGCCCTACGATTGGCCCCTTGGAAAGTGTTTCAATGCCTACCAGACTTTGGAAGGATGTCACACACGACCACGGGTGAGGGGTCAACCTCAGTGCAGACAGTATGCGGGGCGGCCACAGCAGTGGACTGAATGGGGAAACACATGGGACGTGCTCCAGATCTTTCGTATCCCCGCGTCCGATCCCCCACAGTGACAGAAGTCAACGCAGCCTGGAGCTGTAAGCGAAGGGTCGCCAACTCAGCTCGCATCTGTACAGAACAATCACAGTTCCTATCCATTACTGCAGTCACTCCCGTTGGTAGCTCGTAAAAATATACAACAAACGAATGGTGTACTCAGCTTGTTACCAACAGGAGTTCGAAATGCTCTCTCACTAACGGTCTAAATGACACTGAGCTACACTAACCAAAACAACCAAAAGCCTGTACAATCTTAGGGTGGATATAAGGGTCGATAGCAATGGCGGTACGGTACACTACACTGTTGTTAAAGCACTCAAACATGCAAGAAATTACAAAAATAATCCTGTAAGTACACAGGCATTTGTGAATAAGTCGCTTCTGTTGGAAGCTTGTAAAAATATATAACAAACGAACAGTTTACTCGCTTTCCTAGTAGCAGGAACCTATAGTGCTCTGTCACTGACAGTCCATCCGACCTAATAATAATTACAGTCTGGAAAGTATATCATGAGCCTAATCAATTTAAAGTTGCGCACACTAGAACCAACATCAGAGGTCTATAATGCGAGGCCACCACCTAACGGTTTGATGGTTTACTCACTCAAGGAACTTGATATTCAGCTGTTCCTGATATGGCTGTTATCAATCAACTCTGTACAGTGTAAACCCTGTCAGTGGTGGACAAAGTTGAAATCAGTGCATACATACCAGTTAAATTGCAGACATAATTCATGGACTCGCTGATCTTTCTCCACTTTGTTTCAGTATTGTTCGCCCCATTCTACAGATACAGTTCGATCTGTGGGAGGAGAATCGTATTCATGCAGTGAGTCGAATACACTGCTCTAGGAGCAACTATTCTCGTAAATGAATCTAAACGTTCAATATCAAAGCGGAATACTGCCCATGTGGAAAAGAAGTGACAATATGTTTTAACCAGGAAATGAACCGAAATTTCCCGGCAGACTAAAACTGTGTGCTGGACCGAGACTCGATATCGGGACGTTTGCCTTTCGCAGACTAATGACCTACCAACTGAGCTACCCAAGTATGATCCATGACGCGCCCTCACAGCTTCAATTCGGCCAGTAACTGGTCTCCTACCTACCAAACTTCACAGAAGTTCTTCTACGAACCTTGCAGAAGTAGCACTCCTGAAAGAAAGGATATTGCGGAGATATGGCTTAGCCACAGCCCGGTGAATGTTTCCAGAATGAGATTTTCACTCTGCAGCGGAGTGTGCGCTGATACGATACTTCTTGGCAGATTAAAACTGTGTGCTGGACAGAGACTCGTATTCGGGACCTTTGCCTATCGTGGGCAAGTGCCCTACCATCTGGGCTACCAAAGCACGACCCATGACACGTCCTCACACGGCACTTGCCCGCGAATAGCAAGGGTCTGGAATTCGAGTTTCTGTCCTGCACACAGTTTTAATCTGCCAGGAAGTGTCTCAAATAAATTAAGGCCTATTGTTCGTTACAACCAGTCGTAGCCATACGTGAGACAAAGACTAATGAATGAAGAGATGAAATTCTTCCAATCCGTATGTGACATACACCAAACCAGTGCTTGACAGTATTGGTTAAAAACAGTCTTGGTTGCAGTTTTACTTTTTTTATTTTTCTACGACGCGTTTCGCCTTATTTAAGCATCTTCAGGTTATCTTTTCTAGATGGACGCGAGAGGCACCAAGATCTGCATAACGCGTTCCCATTCACTGGAGCGAGTAACAGTAAGATCTTACTGTCACTGTCGTTGAAAAATAAAAAGAAAACTAAACTTGCAACCAACGCTGTTTTAACCGATAATGAAGAGATGCTTACAGTAAGTAACTTAAGCACATAGAAGACATATCCAAATAGTTTCCTTGACAACAACAGCAAATATTTCAATACACGCAAATTCTTGTGGCTAGGCAGCTAACAAGAAGTATAGATTACATGTGATGTAGAAATTCTATAGTCCCTGCAGGCTTGTGACCTCCATCGCACATTGCTGTTTATGCAAGGAGGCCCTTCACGTCAGGAAATGGACGAGGAGAAATCTAGTACTAATCACCAGGTCAGTACCTCGAGAGATGGAAATTATAAAAATCCTAATACTGGACTGGAAAATTCCCCGATTTCGAAACATGTAGCCACATCTGGTTAACCAGCCGCTTTTCTGTGAAGACACCAGGCTGTGTGAGATTTTGTAGATTATCTTCTGCACCAGCACTAGATTTTGGAGCGTTAAGTGCTCAGCACTTATTGAGAAAAGTGAATCATAGGTGAATAATTCAGTTTTAATTCCCTGGAGGAAATACCATAGAAAAAAAAGCACTCTGTCTTCAGGCCACGAATGGCCTAGCGGGACCATCCGACCGCCGTGTCATCCTCTGTGGAGGATGTGGATAGGAGGGGCGTGGGGTCAGCACACCGCTCTCCCAGTCGTTATGATGGTATTCTTGACCGAAGCCGTTACTATTCGGTCGAGTAGCTCCTCAGTTGGCATCACGAGGCTGAGTGCAACCCGAAAAATGGCAACAGCGCATGGCGACTTGGATGGTCACCCATCCAAGTGCCGACCACGCCCGACAGCGCTTAACTTGGGTGATCTGACGGGAACCGGTGTATCCACTGCGGCAATGCCGTTGCCTGGAAGTACCATAGAGGCAGTTTAAATAAAGAATGGACATCTCTAACAAAGGCAGTAATATAATTTACACAGATTAACGTAGGTACAGGGAAGATAACAGTGAAGTATACTTGATTAAGGGAATAAACAGTTGCCGGACTTTGTGACCGAGCGTTCTAGGCGCTTCAGTCCGGAACCGCGCTGCTGCTACGGTCGCAGGTTGGAATCCTGCCTCGGACATGGATGTGTGTGATGTCCATAGGTTAGTTAGGTTTAAGTTGTTCTAAGTCTAGGGAACTGATGACCTTAGATGGTAAGTCCCTCAGAGCTTAGAGCCGATTGAACCATTTTGAGTAAAAAGTTTAGTTAATCGACGAAAGAAGCAAGTACAAAAATGTTTAACTAAAGACAGCAGTATGTGTCCCTTTGGAACTAAATGGTAAGTTTAGGGAAGATAAGGTGAAAAGACAACTGGAAAAAATGTGAGGATATCGGAAACAAAATCCTAGTTTCTAGGACTGACGCAACTTTAGAAAAATTAGTAAAAACCTGCGTTGAAATTAAACGCAATGGTGTCAACATGAAGAGTGCATTGAGAATTCCAATGATATACGAGAAGCAAAGTACAGACTGTACACTGAAGACCTCTACAAGGGAGAGGAACTACCAGATGGCGAGATAGAAGAAGAAATGAGAGTCAGTGTGGAAAATACAGATGATCTAGTACTACAGTAGGAGTTTAACAGAATTTTGGAGGAGTTACAATCAAATAAGACTGATATGATGTATATCAGCCCTTCAGAGTTTCTAAAATCATTTGAGGAAATGGCAACCAAAAGGCCGTTCACGATGGTATCTAGAATCGACGAAACGGGAGACATAGCACCAAACTTTTCGGAAAAATGCCACTCACACCTTTCCGAATACGGTTAAGTGCACGTAAGTGCGAGAACTATCGCATAAACGGTATAGCAGCTCATGCATTGAAGCTGCTAACAAGTATAATTTATAGAAGACTGGAAAATAAAATTAAAGTTCTGTTAGATGACAGTCACTTCGGTTTTCGGAAAGGTAAATGCACTAGAGAAGCTGTTATCACGTACTGCTTGATAAAGGCTTTTGTTGATGCACAGCCCGCATCTCGTGGTCGTGCGGTAGCGTTCTCGCTTCCCACGCCCGGGTTCTCGTGTTCGATTCCCGGCGGGGTCAGGGATTTTCTCTGCCTCGTGATGGCTGGGTGTTGTGTGATGTCCTTAGGTTAGTTAGGTTTAAGTAGTTCTAAGTTTTAGGGGACTGATGACCATAGATGTTAAATCCCATAGTGCTCAGAGCCATTTGAACCATTTGAACCATTTGTTGATGCACAAAGAGTGATCGATAACATAAAATCCCACAAGATGTGCGGAATTCAGCGAAAAATAAGTGTCAGTTGTTGATAAATACAGTTAATATGCAATATAAAGAAGAACAATAATGAGAATGGAGCACCAAGGACGGAGTTCTCGGATGAAAAATGCTGTAAGACCTAGATGCAGTCTTTCGTCCCCACTGTTCAATATAAGATTCGTTTTTGACACTGCTACCCCCCGCGAAACCTAAGGATCCCAAGATCTGGTGTATGGAATTAATGATCTGATGAGTAGAGAATATGGCTCAAGGGTAAACTGAAGTGACAAGAAATTAATGAAGAATAGCGGAAGTAAGATTAGCGATAATCTCAACATAAAAGTTTGTGACTATCAAGTTGACGAAGCTAAAGAATTCTGCTACCTTGGAAACTAAGTAATACCCGACGGGCGAAGCAAAGAGGGTGTAAAAAGCAAACCACCACAGGGAAGGAGTGCATTCGTTTCCAAGAGACGTCAACTTGCATCAAAACAGGCCTTACTTTAGGATAGAAATTTCTTAGGATGTACGTATAGAGCACAACACCGTATGGACTGTGGGAAAACCTGAACAGAAGAGAACGGAAGTGTCTGAGATGTGATACTACAGAAGAATGTTGAAAACTAGGTGGACTGTTAAAATACGGAAATAAGAGATTCTCCGCATAATCGGCGAACAAAGAATAACTAAAACCGCAGATAAGAATATGGGACCTGCTGGTAGGACGTATTACGACATCAGGCAAGAATCTCAATGGTATTAGAGGGAACTGATTGGAGTAGAAACTGTTGGGCAAGACTGAGGTACGAGTATACGAAACAAATATACGCATCAAAAAACTTTTGAATCCCGCCGGTGCCCAGAACTCATGAAGAGAGACGTTGACTGTGGATAGTGTATCACCGACACAGTTCCTCTGACTGTTCAGATATGTCACTAAACCTGCCCAAAGATGTAAACAACCATGCATGAGCAGCGCTTACTAGACGGAGGGGGTCAGACAGCCTGTCAGTTCCTGTTATTCTGTAAGGAAGGAGGTACAGGGCTCGTGTTGTCTGCGGTTCAAACATGCATTGACGGCCAGTACCGCAGTTCGATCGCGTCCGCATCTTTACTTTACGCCTATAAGAGTTCTCAACAAGGGAAATGTCCAGGCGTCTCGGAGTGAACCAAAGCGATGTTGTTCGGACATGGAGGAGTTACAGAGAGACAGGAACTGTCGATGACATGCCTCGCTCAGGCCGCCCAAGGGCTGCTACTGCAGTGGATGACCGCAACCTACGGATTATTACCAGGGAGAGCCCTGACAGCAACGCCACCATGTTGCATAATGCTTTTCGTGCAGCCACAGTACGTCGTATTACGACTCAAACTGTGCGCAATAAGCTGCATGAAGCGCAACTTCACTCCCGACGTCCGTGGGGAGGTCCATCTTTGCAACCACAACACCATGAAACGCGGTACAGATGGGCCCAACAACATGCCGAATTTACCGCTCTGGATTGGCATCCTGTTCCCTTCACCAATGACTGTCGCGTTTGCCTTCAACCGGACAATTGTCGGAGACATTTTCGGAGGCAACTCGGTCAGGCTGAACGCCTTAGACACACTGTCAAGCGAGGTGTAGGTTACCTGCTGTGTTGGGGTGGCATTATGAGGGGCCGACGTACGCCGCTGGTAATCAGGGAAGGCGCCGTAACGGCTGTACGATACGTGAATGCCATCCTACGACCGCTAGTGCAACCATAACGGCAGCATACTGGCGAGGTATTTGTGTTCATAGACGACAATTCGTGCCCCATCGTACACGTCTTGTGAATGACTTCCTTCAGAATAACGGCATCGCTCTACTAGACTGGCCAGCATGTCCTCCACACATCAATCCTATCGAACATTTCTGGGCTAGATTGAAAAGGGCTCTTTATGGACGACGTGACCCACCAACCACTCTGAAGTATCTACGCCGAATTGCCTTTCAGGAGTGGGACAATCTGGACCAACAGTGCCTTGATAAACTTGTGGATAGTATACCACTACGAATACAGGCATGCGTAAATGCAAGAGGACGTGCTACTGGGTATTAGACGTACCTGCGTGTACAGCAATCTGGACCACCACCTCTGAAGGTCTCGCTGTATGGTGGCACAACAAGCACTGTGTGGTTTTCGTGAGCAGTAAAAAGGGCGTAAAATTATTTATGTTGATCTCTATTTAAATTTTCTGAGCAGGTTCCGGAACTCTCGGAACCGAGGTTATGCAAAACTCTTTTTCACGTGTGTCATTGAGGAAGTTATGTGTTTGTGCTAAACTGACATGAAGTGGTTAGAACAGGAGAGGAAATATGGCAAACTCCCTCAAATCAGTCAGAAGAAGACTGATCATAAAAAAAAGTAAAGGAGAGAATAAATTTAACTTAAATACTCAAGCGTGGGAGTATTGGTATTTTTCCAAGAACGAGAAACTTGATTTCTAATTTTCACGAGCGAGGTGTTATCATTTTAACTTTTAGAAAGAAGGTATTGCCTTGGGAGAAAGTAATTGTTAGTTGTCGTGAGAACAAAGTTAGTCCGCAGCTCGTGGTCGTGCGGTAGCGTTCTCGCTTCCCACGCCCGGGTTCCCGGGTTCGATTCCCGGCGGGGTCAGGGATTTTCTCTGCCTCGTGATGACTGGGTGTTGTGTGCTGTCCTTAGGTTAGTTAGGTTTAAGTAGTTCTAAGTTCTAGGGGACTGATGACCATAGCTGTTAAGTCCCATAGTGCTCAGAGCCATTTGAACCATTTGAACAAAGTGTTCCTGGATATATGCAGAAGCTGATGTTTGGTTCCAAAGTGATAATACCTGTTACAAAGAGTATGTAATTCTTGCTTGAGGAGTGACAAACACTCTATAAATTATAAAAATGAAATGTGTTTTGGTGAGAGTCTGTCAATATAGAAGTCCGGAATTCGGTCTTAAACTTGTAGCAAATTTAATTTTGGTCACTAATTCGTTGTTTCACCTGTGTCAGTGTTTTGCACTCGTATATGTGAAAAATACTGAGCTGTATAGCAGGTCGTTGCGCATGTGAACATGTACTTGCGTCCCAGAGTGGAGTGTTAAGACGTTTCAAAGTGCACGAAAATACCACGACCATCTGGGTCCTGCCTAGCTAATCTCTGTGACGGTGCAACTACCCACCGGGCTGGAAACACGTACACTGTAGGCCAATGTCCGAACGACAAGGTAATCATGCCTACAAACCTTACGTTAGAAGAAATGTACTGAAGTATTTCCATGTAGTTGAGTCATCAAACAAAGGAGAAAGACACGTAATACCAGTCTTTTGTTGGGCCCGCTGAGTATGACAGTGTCACACAGTGAACAAGTATCAGTGAAATCGCCGTACAGAGCCAGTGCTGAATATGGCCTTCGTGGTGAGATAAGGCGGAGCAGAGCAACGGAGCAGGACAACACACGTGCACCTGGGGGCAATGTGCCGCTGTCTGCTGCTGAAATACGACTCGCGGAAATGCTTCTCATGCATATAAATGGTTTGAAATATTCATAATGTATAGCATCAAGTTCTTTGTGGGCTTCCGGTAATGTTGTCTTTCCATTCCTTATTTGCATTTAAATTCGTTCGTTAACCGGTCTACCCTTCCTCCGTATCCATGTTCTGCACAGTCAGGCACGCAACTTAATTCTATTCCCAGTACAGGTTGAGGTGCAGATGTTGACAACTGTCGTTGCGAAAGGCGTCGTGAGGAAAGTGTAAGGCGGTAATATTTATGGCGTGCGTAATTCATTCACTGAAACTCATTTTACTTCTGAGACCTCTGTACCTTATGAAGTCCCATCAATGGGCAGGTTTGTTCTTTCGATTCACAGGAGAAATGTGAGAGAATTACTGCTTGTAAGCTTTTATGTCTTTCATCGAACCAATTGCATTTGCTAGACGTCTACAAGACTCATATATAGGAGGCTAGAAATATTCGCATTTTTCACTGCGAAACGCCTTTCTTTAAGAATTCTAAGCGGCTAATTACTTCTCAAACCACGTCGTCTCTCGGCTGTTTTTCATTTAACGCTTTGCAACATTTCTGTTACATACCATCGCCCTAAAGCGATTCTGCGATAGTGTACGCTGGCCTTTATGTAAGGCGATGTCTTTGATATTACCATCTTATATTGGCCCATTCATTTCGCCAGTATTAACGAATCGATCGTTCGTAAGTTTGTTAAACAATTTATATTGTAAAGAAACTGTTTGTTTTCAGGTTCCTGTCAACAATTACCCCTACGTAGTCGTTTCTAGCACGTGTTATTACAAACTGTTGCTATAAACATATACAGGGCTATTACAAATGATTGAAGCGATTTCATAAATTCACTGTAGCTTCATTCATTGACATATGGTCACGACACACTACAGATACGTATAAAAACTCATAAAGTTTTGTTCGGCTGAAGCCGCACTTCACGTTTCTGCCGCCAGAGCGCTCGAGAGCGCAGCGAGACAAAATGGCGACAGGAGCCGAGAAAGCGTATGCCGTGCTTGAAATGCACTCACATCAGTCAGTCGTAACAGTGCAACGACACTTCAGGACGAAGTTCAACAAAGATCCACCAACTGCTAACTCCATTCGGCGATGGTATGCGCAGTTTAAAGCTTCTGGATACCTCTGTAAGGGAAATCAACGGGTCGGCCTGCAGTGAGCGAAGAAACGGTTGAACGCGTGCGGGCAAGTTTCACGCGTAGCCCGCGGAAGACGACGAATAAAGCAAGCAGGGAGCTAAACGTACCACAGCCGACGGTTTGGAAAATCTTACGGAAAAGGCTAAAGCAGAAGCCTTACCGTTTGCAATTGCTACAAGCACTGACACCCGATGACAAAGTCAAACGCTTTGAATTTTCGGCGCGGTTGCAACAGCTCATGGAAGAGAATGCGTTCAGTGCGAAACTTGTTTCCAGTGATGATGCAACATTTTTTCTTAATGGTGAAGTGAACAGACACAATGTGCCAATCTGGGCGGTAGAGAATCTTCACGCATTCGTGCAGCAAATTCGCAATTCACCAAAAGTTTACGTGTTTTGTGCAATCTCACGGTTTAAAGTTTACGGCCCCTTTTTCTTCTGCGAAAAAAACGTTACAGGACACGTGTATCTGGACATGCTGGAAAATTGGCTCATGCCACAAATGGAGACCGACAGCGCCGACTTCATCTTTCAACAGGATGGTGCTCCACCGCACTTCCATCATGATGTTCGGCATTTCTTAAACAGGAGATTGGAAAACCGATGGATCGGTCGTGGTGGAGATCATGATCACCAATTCATGTCATGGCCTCCACGCTCTCCCGACTTAACCCCATGCGATTTCTTTCTGTGGAGTTATGTGAAATATTCAGTGTTTAAACCTGCTCTAGCAAGAAACGTGCCAGAACTGCGAGCTCGCATCAACGATGCTTTCGAACTCATTGATGGGGACATGCTGCGCCAAGTGTGGGAGGAACTTGATTATCGGCTTGATGTCTGCCGAATCACTAAAGGGGCACATATCGAACATTTGTGAATGCCTAAAAAAACTTTTTGAGTTTTTGTATGTGTGTACAAAGCATTGTGAAAATATCTCAAATAATAAAGTTATTCTAGAGCTGTGAAATCGCTTCAATCATTTGTAATAACCCTGTATCTAATTGTAACCTGTTTCTCCCGCAGCTGGATGCAAATTTTGTACCTTCCACGAGATACACAACTTTAGATTTCTTCATTTTCAGTCTTTCTACCCCTCTCACATTTTGTCGACCCCTGACAGGATATTACTGCAGTTTTTACCTGATGGAATTTCTTCAGAGTAAGGTATTTGATACATAACATGACCAACAATGGTTCTTTTACTAGGGCACACCTGACAGTACTTCAGTGACTGTAGCTGACACTCCGATTCCCCAGAGCGTGCTGCTTCCTATATTTAGGTAACTTTCGATCTAGCGCATATTTGCTTACGTATTACAGGAAAGACTTTTTTTTTCAGGCAGCGTCTCAACTATGGTTATTCATTCCACTAAGCCTAAGCGTCCACCTTCCAATGGCTTTGCACACACGACCAATAAAATGTAATAATTAAAAAGTGTGTGTCACCGTCAATAGCACGACTCACACGCCTAAAACCCCTGCTGCCTCTGCAGTTTGGTTACACTTGAACCTGCTCACTGCGCCCAAGCCTTGGCCACCCTCTATAAGTTTCCTCGACCACGCTTCCATCCACCACAAAATTTACTATTTCTTGAGGTCTCAAGATACATCCCTTCAAACTACCCCTTTTTTCATTATTGTCACAACTTACTTTCGTCCAGATGTGAATTCAGTACCAAGTAATTAGTTATCCACTATACCTATGTAAACTTCGGCACATTTCTGTAGCAGTACATTTCAAAAGGTTCTATTCATTCCTTGTGAGAGCTGGTTCCCGTATAAATTTCGCAAACGAAAAAGGCTACTGTCTAGAATAATATCTTCAGAATATAATTAACAAATTTCTCTTCTTGGCAACTACTTTTCTTGCTACTGCCCTTCTGCAATTCATATCTTATCCACTCCATCGCTAATTATTTTCCTGACTAAATATAAAATTAGTTTACTACTGTTAGGCTTTCACTTTCCTTATTTACTAATTCTTTCAGTATTGTCCAACAGAAAGCTGTAACGCGGTAACAACTTGTTGTAGTGGCGACAGGTTCTCAGGCGCTCCTCTGTAGGGTTGCGCCGGCCGGTGTGGCGCCGAAGCAGTACCAGTTTTCAACAGAATACACAACAAACCTCCGCCCAGTCCTCACTGAGCTCTCGATTGACACCACTAAAGTCGCAAATGTTGGTGGTTTGGGGTTAGGGGAAAGCACTTCACTCGTCGTCCGGCTCGGAGCTGTCGTTGAAGTAACCGATTTGTAACAGTGTGTTGTGTCACTGGGGTACCAACTGCTGGTTATATTGCTGCCGCAGATGGTGTATGATGCGCCAGAGCCATACGCTGAACACGATGGTCTTCCCTCTCGGTAGCGCCACTTGGCTGTTCAGAGTCGCCGGCCAGAGTGGCCGGGCGGTTCTAGGCGCTTCAGTCTGGAACCGTGCGACCGCTACGGTCGACGGTTCGAATCCTGCCTCGGGCATGGATGTGTGTGATGTCCTTAGGTTAGTTAGTTAGGTTTAAGTAGTTCTAAGGTCTAGGGGACTGATGACCACGGAAGTTAAGTCCCATAGTGCTCAGAGCCATTTTTTCTTTTTTGTTGTACGGTTGCATCGACATGGACGGCCGGTTTACGAAATTATGGGGACAGCAGCTGCAACTACAGCAGCAGCAGTAACAACTGCAACAACAACATTCTGACCTTCTACATGTGTTGGAGTCACAAGCGCTACCGCGGCAAGAGTTGTGCCGCCGACTGCACCCCCTCCCCCCCCCCCCCCCCACCTCCCCCCGTCACCCACCTTTGGGTTTCGGACCAATGAACGTACGTACGGGATGTGGGACAATTACCTGAAACATTTCTTGCTCTACTGCACGTTGCTGACCCTGTAGTTCTGACTTCACTTCTCCTTTCTTTTTTCTAGGTTTTTCTTTTGTAATTTGGCCCCAAATGTTAATCCACGCTTGGAAACCCCCCTTCGGTTCCATTGAAATCTGATGGGTTGTGTGTGGCGTTGCCTGCACATTTTCAGCGTAAATCACATGCTGTGGCATTGCGCCTTAAGGTAAGTAGGTTGTATTCAGAATGGAAGCAGAGTTAAAGGGATAGTCCAGATGTTTTAAGTTTTATTGTGTTTTACACAGGCTATATAATTTGCTACGTAATTATTCAATTAACCCCAGATAAATCGTCTGTTCCGTCTCTAGCCGATGTGACACAATTAGCACGCTCGTGTGAACAGTCTGCGGCGGCGCAGGAAAACATTGTTGGAATGTGCCACGAATCGGAAGTCAGTTATGGTTCGTAGGCTTCCACGTCCACTGTCATTTTGGATAAAATACCAAAATAGCTGACCTGATGACGTGTCGATCGAGTTGCTGCAGCCTCTTCAGAAAACCACTCTTAAGAGAACCGCTGCAAGATGGTTGATACGTCGGCAGTTCAGCGGTTTCAGTAGTTACAATGACGCGAACCAAGACCAAAAATTATTTTATTCAATTACGGTTCTTTTCGTAGTACGTCGTCATGTGACTCAGTAGGGCCTCGTCCGCTAGTGTCCAATGCGCCTGGGTCAACCTTGTTTGTTAACCCTGTTCAGCAACTTAAAAAGGTAGATACAAGAAATTAACTTTCCCCCGCTGTTGAGCCAGCCTCCACGCGAAAGGCGCAGTAAGCGTTACAATTCCTAGTCAGGTACGGAAGCCAGTAACCGCTGTCATACCCCCGGCATCAGGTGGTTTCTTAGATGTTAGTACTTGCCAGTCTTGCCAAAGCCAACGTAAGCGGCGGAAATGTCCACATTTAAGTAAAGTTCCTTCCACGTTCACCTGTAGGGGCCACTTGCTGCGCTCTGTGCTACGCAGCGTCTTGTTTGCAGTGTTGACTAGACGCGTATTGAAGTGCTCTCCTCACAGGCTGACATATCTGACCAACGACTCATAAACTTGTGACCGGCCAGGGTGGTCGAGCGACTCTAGGCGCTACAATCTGGAACCGCGCGATCGCTGCGGTCGCAGGTTCCAATCCTGCCTCGGGCATGGATGTGTCTGATGTCCTTAGGTTAGTTAGGTTTAAGTAGTTCTAAGTTCTAGAAGACTACTGATGACCACTGAAGATAAGTCCCATAGTGCTCAGAGCCCTTTGAATCATTTGAACTATAATCTTGTGCTGGTTTATTTTATTTTTTTTTTTTTTCTGATCGGTCTACTGACTGGATTGATGCGGCCCGCCACGAATTCCTTTCCTGTGCTAACCTCTTCATCTCAGAGTAGCACTTGCAACCTACGTCCTCAATTATTTGCTTAACGCATTCCAATCTCTGTCTTCCTCTACAGTTTTTGCCCTCTACAGCTCCCTCTAGTACCATGGAAGTCATTCCCTCATGTCTTAGCAGATGTCCTATCATCCTGTCCCCTCTCCTTATCAGTGTCTTCCACATATTCCTTTCCTCTCCGATTCTGCGTAGAACCTCCTTATTCCTTACCTGATCAGTCCAACTAATTTTCAACATTCGTCTATGGCACCACATCTCAAATGCTTCGATTCTCTTCTGTTCCA
This sequence comes from Schistocerca serialis cubense, assembly GCF_023864345.2. NCBI lineage: Eukaryota > Metazoa > Arthropoda > Insecta > Orthoptera > Acrididae > Schistocerca > Schistocerca serialis. The sequence continues at coordinate 733,874,506 of NC_064643.1, read as the reverse complement.
GTTTTCCCACAGTCCATGTTTCACTACCATAGAATGCTGTACTCCAGACGTACATCCTCAGAAATTTCTTCCTCAAATTAAGGCCGGTATTTGATATTAGTAGACTTCTCTTGGCCAGAAATGCCTTTTTTGCCATAGCGAGTCTGCTTTTGATGTCCTCCTTGCTCCGTCCGTCATTGGTTATTTTACTGCCTAGGTAGCAGAATTCCTTAACTTCATTGACTTCGTGACCATCAATCCTGATGTTAAGTTTCTCGCTGTTCTCATTTCTACTACTTCTCATTACCTTCGTCTTTCTCCAATTTACTCTCAAACCATACTGTGTACTCATTAGACTGTTCATTCCGTTCAGCAGATCATTTAATTCTTCTTCACTTTCACTCAGGATAGCAATGTCATCAGCTAATCGTATCACTGATATCCTTTCACCTTGTATTTTAATTCCACTCCTGAACCTTTCTTTTATTTCCATTATTGCTTCCTCGATGTACAGATTGAAGAGTAGGGGCGAAAGGCTACAGACTTTCTTACACCCTTCTTAATACGAGCACTTCGTTCTTGATCGTCCACTCTTATTATTCCCTCTTGGTTGTTGTACATATTGTATATGACCCGTCTCTCCCTATAGCTTACCCCTACTTTTTTCAGAATCTCGAACAGCTCGCACCATTTTATATTGTCGAACGCTTTTTCCAGGTCGACAAATCCTATGAAAGTGTCTTGATTTTTCTTTAGCCTTGCTTCCATTATTAGCCGTAACGTCAGAATTGCCTCTCTCGTCCCTTTACTTTTCCTAAAGCCAAACTGATCGTCACCTAGTGCATTCTCAATTTTCTTTTCCATTCTTCTGTATAATATTCTTGTAAGCTGCTTCGATGCATGAGCTGTTAAGCTGATTGTGCGATAATTCTCGCACTTGTCAGCTCTTGCCGTCTTCGGAATTGTTTGGATGATGCTTTTCCGAGAGTCAGATGGTATATCGCCAGACTCATATATTCTACACACCAACGTGAATAGTCGTTTTGTTGCCACTTCCCCCAATGATTTTAGAAATTCTGATGGAATGTTATCTATCCCTTCTGCCTTATTTGACCGTAAGTCCTTCAAAGCTCTTTTAAAATCCAACTCTAATATTGGATCCCCTATCTCTTCTAAATCGACTCCTATTTCTTCTTCTATCACATCAGACAAATCTTCACCCTCATAGAGGCTTTCAGTGTATTCTTTCCACTTATCTGCTCTCTCCTCTGCTTTTAACAGTGGAATTCCCGTTGCACCGTTAATGTTACCACCGTAGCTTTTAATGTGACCAAAGGTTGTTTTGACTTTCCTGTATGCTGAGTCTGTCCTTCCGACAATCATTTCTTTTTCGATGTCTTCACATTTTTCCTGCAGCCATTTCGTCTTAGCTTCCCTGCACTTACTATTTATTTCATTCCTCAGCGAGTTGTATTTCTGTATTCCTGATTTTCCCGGAACATGTTTGTACTTCCTCCTTTCATCATTCAACTGAAGTATTTCTTCTGTTACCCATGGTTTCTTCGCAGCTACCTTCTTTGTACCTATGTTATCCTTCCCAACTTCTGTGATGGCCCTTTTTAGAGATGTCCATTCCTCTTCAACTGTACTGCCTACTGCGCTGTTCCTTATTGCTGTATCTATAGCGTTAGAGAACTTCAAACGTATCTCGTCATTCCTCAGTACTTCCGTATCCCACTTCTTTGCGTATTGATTCTTCCTGACTAATGTCTTGAACTTCAGCCTACTCTTCATCACTACTATATTGTGATCTGAGTCTATATCTGCTCCTGGGTACGCCTTACAATCCAGTATCTGATTTCGGAACCTCTGTCTGACCATGATGTAATCTAACTGAAATCTTCCCGTATCGCCCGGCCTTTTCCAAGTATACCTCCTCCTCTTGTGATTCTTGAACAGGGTATTCGCTATTACTAGCTGAAACTTGTTACAGAACTCAATTAGCCTTTCTCCTCTTTCATTCCTTGTCCCAAGCCCATATTCTCCTGTAATATTTTCTTCTACTCCTTCCCCTACAACTGCATTCCTTAGGTTAGTCAGGTTTAAGTAGTTCTAAGTTCTAGGGGACTGATGACCACGGAAGTTAAGTCCCATAGTGCTCAGAGCCCTTTGAACGATTTGAACTATAATTTTGTGCTGTACGTGTCTATTTTGGGACGCTCAGTTGAGTTTCTGCTTGATATCAGGGCTGCGGCCTCGTTGATCTATTTGGCTTCATATCAAGGGCTGCATAACCCTCCGTTCTAAGCAGTTACCAAGACTGTGGTTTCCAATAGTCACCAACTATTTCCGTTGAGGGGTCACCTGGTTGTGGTGCCAGAATATGACAATGAGGAGGCATTATTAATGGTGGATGGTACCTCGTCGTCAAATATTTTCTGGTTTTGACGTTTCCACGGCCTTTTATTTCCAAGTTTTTGATCACGATGACTTAGAGTCTCCCGTCTTTCCTTCTCAGAACCCTGAGCTGCTTTTGCAGTCGCATACGCAGTTGTTTGACCCTACGCTGAGTAAACCAAGGTATTTTCTGGCCCACGTCCAATTTAGGCCGCCTGCGACCCCTACGTTTCTCCGCACTCGCTCTTTTCATTTGCTATGAGAGATGTACTTTAAACAAATTGCAGGAATTTGGGTTATTTCACCTGCTGAATCGAATCAATGGGAGTGCGCCGTTAGTGGTGGTTACAGAGCTCAGTGGGGCGATTCGTTTGAGAGGCGATTTTAAATCCACAGCTAACGCCCAGAGTGAGGTGGAAGTTCAATAGAGTCCTTGGCACCGAGGAGTTACTGGAGAGGTTGGCTGGCGGACACTATTTCCAAAATACTGTATTGCGGCACGCCTATTTAACGTTGCTTCTTGATGCTGCGCCACAGCACTTGTTCAGTACAAGGTCTACATCTGTACTACGAGGGCCACATTACAGTTTGTGTCAGAGGTTACATCGTCTAGCAGTATCACTTCTCCCTTTTCCTACTGCGTATCTTCAGGGCCTCTTCGCGAGATATAAGTAAAAGCAAGCAATGTCCTGGTTGACTCTTGTAGGAATGTACACTCTCGGAACTTTAATAGCACATCATAACGTGATGCAGGACGTCTCTCTTGCAGTGGCTGCCACTGGAATTCGCTCAGTATCTTGGTGACGTTTTGCGCTTACTGATTGAACCGGCAAAAAACCGCGCTCCTCTTCTTTGGATCTTCTCCATTTCGTCTATCAGTCATAGCTGGTACGAGTACCATACTGACGAGCAATATACAAGTATTTTTCGAAAGAGTGTTTTGCATGCTACTTTCTTTGTTGATGGAGTGCATTTCCTAGGAATTCTTGCAATGAATCTCAGTCTGTCATCTTCCAAAGCTGTCTGGATCCTATAGGCTTACCACTTTACCTGCTGGTATTGTGTGAGCCCCAGGACACTTTCATCTACCTACTGAGCAGAGTGTTCGCCACTTCATGAAGTGTGGCATGTGCAACCAGGTAAGAACATTTACAAAATTTGCAGGCAGTTTTTCGGGTGCTGGAGGACAGTGGTCTGCGTTGTAAGTTAGAAAAGTGTACGTTCATCGTATCCACTATCAAGTATTTATGGCATGTCTTAAGTAAGGAGGGCATTAACACAGTCAATGGCTGTGTCGCAGCAATTGGTAGGTTACTCTGTCCCTGGGAACCAGTTAAGTAAACTGTTATAACCAATTCATATCAATTGAACTGGAAGTCTCACAACGTCTCAATCAACTTCGTAAGAAGGTATGACATTTGTTTGATCTTGTTAATAAAACACTGTTTATGCACTGCTGTTTGCCTTGCTACCTTTGACCCAAAGAAAAGCTTAGTACCAACTACTGATGTATCGCAGTAAGGGAATGGTGCCCTACTGTCCCACAGAAATCAAAACGGATCAGAACAGCTGATTACTTTTACATATAAGACCCTCTAGCCCGGCGAAAAGAATAGCGGTTTTGACTGGTTTAGCTCTTCAGACGCTTTAAACCACACTTTTGACAACTTAGTTCGACTTGGGCAGAGTGTGAAAGTTTTGCCATCACAACAACCAATTCCCCGGGAAAAAGTTGTGAAACTGGCTCAGAACGGATTAAAACCTGTTACTGGTATTATCCTGTCGCCAACGTTATTCACTCCGTACTGTGAGGCAAGTTGTGAAAGACAAGTAATGAGTACTTTCTCTAGAGGGAAAAGAGATGAGAACTTTGAAGTTTACCAATGACGCTGTAATTCTGTCAATGTTGCATATGGAATGTATTGTGTCATGAAGAGCTGAACGGAACGCCTTTGGAAAATCAAGGTATAAGGTTACTATCAACAAAGCAAAGTATATGTATCACTTCAGAAACTAGGTGAAACGCACTGCACTATTGTGCTGAAGTAATTTGTCTAGTTGTAATGTCCGAAGACATAAACCAATCAAAACCGTATTCAAGCCGGATATGTTGACAGCACACCTGGAAAAAATTAATACAACCTTTCAGAGATACCCAATTCACTCAAGATTTATTGTTGCAACAACGAACGTGGAGTACACGAAACGATGACTTATATAGATCAATAGCGCAAACGGTTCAGAGATAACAAGTATCGACTCTTCATGAAACACTCGTACACTACTGGCCATTATAATTGCTACACCACGAAGATGACGTCCTACACACGCGAAATTTAACCGACAGGAAGCAGATGCTGTGATATGCAAAGGACTAGCTTTGCAGAGCATTTACACAAGGTTGGCGCCGGTGGCGACACCTACAACGTGCTGACATGAGGAAACTTACCAACCGATTTCTCATACACAAACAGCAGTTGACCGGTGTTGCCTGTTGAAACGTTGTTGTGATTCCTCGTGTAAAGAAAAGAAATGCGTACCATCACGTTTCCGACTTTGATAAAGGTCCGATTGTAGCCTATCGCGATTGCGGTTCATCGTATCACGACATTGCTGCTCGCGTTGCTCGAGATCCAATGGTTGTTAGTAGAGCATGGAATCGGTGGGTTCAGGAGGGTAATACGGAACGCCGTGCTGGATCCCAACGGCCTCGTATCACTAGCAGTCGAGATGACAGGCATATTATCCGCACGGCTGTAGCGGATCGTGCAGCCACGTCTCGATCCCTGAGTCAACCTTTGCGACCTTGCTTTGAATTGCTTGTCCTTCCGAAATTTGTATTGCTGATCGAGTGGCTTTTTTCGTAAAACGTTCCACCTCTTTGTCAATATTTACGATGTCCAATTGGACCTTGTCCACGTCAGTGCGTAATTGCTGCTGACCTTGTGTTAGTACCTGAATTCTTCCTCTAGATTCTTTCGCGTCTTTCTTTATCTGAGTGATCTGACTATCAATTCTTGCGATCCCTTCTTCCATCTGAATTTTGATCTGTTGAATCTGTGTCTTTATCTCTTGTCTCAAGTTCTGACTATCCTGTTTCAATTCCTGATACTGTCATCTGTGTATTAATATCCTGACTGTTTCGTCATACTGACGTTCATTTTTTGTAACATCTCCGTGATCGCGTCCTGTCCTGTAACACTACCTTCTGCTGTTTTCCACTCGGCCAGTTACGTCGTTTACTGGGCTGTGCTGTGGTGTTTCTAAGTTTGATAACTGCAATAACCCCCGCTGTCTGTGTTGAGGACTAGTAGCGTTTGTCATTGAACCATTACGCGGCACAAGCAACTCCGCACTCTGCCCTCTCTCTTGTGTAGGTCTTGTGTTTGTAGGAACAGTTGGGTCTGTTATGGAATCTTTTCGTGGCGCTGGTAACTCCGCAAAATTCTGTGTCTGCTGTTGGGGCATATTTAGAATGTGTACGGTAGGTTCGATGTATTCTAAATGTTCCCCCTCTTCCTCACTGTCTACTTCTCTTTGAACGTTAGCTAACTGCCGGTTCATTGACTGTATTGACGCGTATTCTGTCACTGAATATGCGGCAAACAAACGCGTTTCCTGTGGTCGTTTCGCTTCTAATCTTTGCAATTTCCTACGTGGGCTGTCTATTTCTGGCACAGAATTTGCCCTACCTGGAATTTCATATTCTGGAAGTTCGATGTTCTCATCCCTTCGATTCCCATCTGTCTAATCTGTCTCAATTTTATCCCAGTCTAACTGAGTCTGCTGATTCTGCAGCTCCCCGACTGTCCTATTCTCTGATTCACCGTCTGTCCTATTTTCAGGTTCACCTTCTGTGCTATTCTCAATAAGCTTGTTTAATTGCTGTCTATCTGGTTGATTCTCGCCCATCTTGTCTATTTTCTGTCTCTCATGTAACCTTTTGGCTTGTGCTCTCGTTAACATGGAAATTCTTTCAACACACCACAACCTTATCTACAAAACTGTACGACCACTTACCAGTTGGTTGAACCAACAACAACGACAACGCTGTGACTTCTCGGCTAATGTTCTGTCTGCTCTGCTACAGTCTCTAATCTCTACCTGTGTGCTTGCAAAGAGAGAAAAATGTCATTTCTTAATTCTAATTTATATGATGCGGCGTCACACTGCGTCTCTGCGTCACTCTGAGTCCGTGCCTATCACCTGAAAATTCTATGCTACACAAAAAAAGTAAAAAAATGCAAAATTTTCCAACATAATAACACACGTCCTTTTCTCCACAATTATGCTTCCTTCACTACCTGTATCTAATCTGATCCCAACCATTGCAAATAGCTACTTAATACATGAAAGAAAGTTCTTCAAAGTGCTACTGCTGTGACCTGCAATACGTAACTATCCTGGCACTTTCCTATCCTGGTAGCTTACCTATTTTACCTATCCCGGCATGGTCGTCATTTTCTGTGCGTTAAGGATTAATCTGAGATGTACCCTTTACCCTGTGTCACCTGCAAGATGCAATTTCCACCCCCACACTACCACAGATGTCAGACAGACACTCCTAACGCTCAAAGAGAAATGCCTGATAAAACTTTCATTAATAAATATTTTCTGGAGTCGTCCGCTGTAAGGAAATGACACTAAAATTCATAAAATTTCTTACGGAACTAGTGGGATACTTGGGTACTGGAGTAGTGCTAGTTACTGTAACAAAATCGTGAAACTAACGAAAGTTATTATTTATTTTGCAAAAATTCTGATAAATCACAATGGCACTTTTAGTTATGAATTGAACAAGTTATATCCTGGTTCTTTTTGGAATGTGAAGTTACCTCTGAAGGATAGGATTCGCTAATGAAATTTCTATACAAAATTTAACATTGTTATTGACTTGACAGAATGGCTGAGAGGTGCACCTACTCAACTTGAATAAATATCCTTTAGAATGTTGCTAGGTAAAGTCAAGGCTGCCGCGTGTGAAATACAGTCAAGTGTACTGTTGCGGAGGAAATATGCGGCTCGCAATAGCTGTAGCGCACAATACTGTAAGCTGCAATGACTTGTCTGCACCGCTCGCTGCTGACAAATAAGATAACTCTCGTTCTATCTGGATTGACCTTCGCCAATCAAACTCTCCCTACACCTTGATGAAGTCAAGGACTCCTATTCGTCCCTAGTCTAACTATTGGCGTGGTACACCGGTCAGATAACCAGTCCACTGCGATGCCACTCAAAAATTCGCTCACAGACGTTTAACTATAACTCTGTCCGTTCACACCGCACAATAAATGTGTCAGCCAACACAGTGAACAATGCTTAATCGCAAGGACTCAATATAGAGTCGCACTTCGATTCGCTCTCGACAGAGGTGCTCTCACAGTGAAGTACTGAGGAGAGACTTGTTCCCCGCTCTTTGAGTACACGTACGAGCGCGCACGCTCTCGTTACGTGTTCTCGCTCCAAGAGCGACAACAGAACGGCCCCTCTCCACGCCAGACGTGAAGGGGTATATCTTTCGGCCTCTTCCATTACTCCTTCAGCTCAACGCGTCAGGATTATCGTCTGCCAATCAGCATTGCTCTTCTAAAACGGGAGAATGACGTTTCGTTTAAGGCGACCAATCCGGAAATCTGTAGTATCGGCCTTTGGAGTTTGCTGTCTCCCTGTGAAAACCTCTGAAACTGCGTACTATGTGTAAAGAATGCGTAGGCTGGCCGGTCCCACACAATGTAGCGGAGTTTGCTTTGAAGCCGAACACGGGGTCATTCCTCCTTTCCCTCAGGCGAACGCTGTCCGCTCCACCGGCGGCCACTGACCGACGTAGATGGGTTGGGCCTGTCCGCCTGGTGTGCGGTTGCCTCTCTCGAACTAAAAGCTCCTGTGACAGTCGTGTCTGGAATGTATGTGTGTACGCCAGCCTCGAGTATTTAACCATGGTGCGCACTTGCAATTTATTAGTTATTTGCTTATCATTTACATGAATTCATACAACATTGTCTTTATCTTATCGAGTTTGTGTTCGAATGAAGCGTCTTGATGTGTGGAATGTGATTGTGAGGGCGGAATATGTAAGCAATGAAGGTCAGGAGACCATGACGTCTTACAAAGTCAAAGAAACGGGCGAGTTGAACAACATCCAGAAGAAGTACTCTTCTGATAGTTTCACGTGGCTGAATGAGCGTTCTGTACGATGTACTCTAGTGGACAAAACTATGTAGAACACGTGACACATTGGAGCAAACATATTAAAATTATTTTTTTAATCCAGCCACGAAATATTTTGGGACTTTTAAAAAACATACTGACATTGATACTAGCCGTGATTGATAGTGACTGGGACAAATATCTCACGAAATAAGCATCAAACGAAAAAACTACAATGAACTAAACTCGTCTAGCTCGAAGGGGGAAATCAGATGGCGCTATTGTTGGCTCGCTAGCTGGCGCTGCCATAGGTCAAACGGATATCAACTGCGATTTTTAATTAGGAACTCCCATTTTTATTACACATTCGTGTAGTACTTATAAAAATATGAATGTTTTAGTTGGACCACTTTTTTCGATTTGTGATAGATAGTGCTGTAATAGTCATCAACACATAAGTACGTGGTATCACGTAACATCCCGCCAGTGCGTATGGTATTTGCTTCATGGTACATTACCCGTGTTAAAATGGACCGTTTACCAATTGCGGAAAAGGTCAATATCGTGTTGATGTACGGCCATTGAGATCCAAATGCCCAACGGGCGTGTGCTATGTATGCTGCTCGGTATCCTCGACGACATCATCCAAATGTCCGGACCGTTCGCTGGATAGTTAGGTTATTTAAGGAAACAGGAAGTGTTTAGCCACATGTGAAACGTCAACCAGGACCTGCGGCAAATGATGATGCCCAAGCATGTGTTTTAGCTGCTGTCGCGGGTAATCCGCAGCAGACAAATTGTGCGAGAATCGGAAATCTCAAAAGCGTCGGTGTTGAGAATGCTACATCAACACCGATTGCATCCGCACCATATTTTTATGCACCAGGAATTGCATGGCGACGACTTTTAACGTCGTGTACAGTTCTGCCACTGGGCACAAGAGAAATTACGGGACGATGACAGATTTTTTGCACACGTTCTATTAGCAACGAAGCGTCATTCACCAACAGCGGTAACGTAAACCGGCATAATATGCCCTATTGGGCAACGGGAATCCACGATGGCTGCGACAAATGGAACATCAGCGACCTTGGTGGATAAATGTATGGTGCGGCATTATGGGAGGAAGAATAATTGGCCCCCATTTTATCGATGGCAATCTAAATGGTGCATTGTATGCTAATTTCCTACATAATGTTCTACCAATGTTACTACAAGATGTTTCACTGCATGACAGAATGGCGATCTACTTCCAACATGATGGATGTCCGGCACATAGCTAGGTTGCTGTTGAAGCAGCGGTATTGAACAGCATATTTCGTCGAAGCACCATACCATGGCCCGCACGTTCACCGGATCTGACGTTCCCGGATTTGTTTCTGTGGGGAAAGTTGAAGGATATTTGCTATCGTGATCCACCGACAACACCTGCCAACATGCGTCAGCACATTGTCAGTGCATGTGCGAAAATTACGGAAGGCGAACTACTCGCTGTTGAGAGGAATATCGTTACACGTATTGCCAAATGCATTGAGGTTGACGGACATCATTTTGAGCATTTATTGCATTAATGTGGTATTTACAGGTAATCACGCTGTAACAGGATGCGTTCTCAGAAATGATAAGTTCACAAAGTACATGTATCACATTGGAACATCCGAAATAAAATCTTCAAACGTACCTAATTTCTGTATTTTTTAATTTAAAAAACCTACCAGGTGTCAACTGTGCGTCTAAAATTGTGAGACATATGTTTGTGACTATTACAGCGCCATCTATCACAAAGCGAAAAAAGTGGTCTAACTGAAACTTTTATAATTCTTTACGTACTACACGAATATGTAATAAAAAATGGGGGTTTAAAAAGAACACAGTTGATATCCGTTTGACCTATGGCAGCGCCTTGTAGTGGGCCAACCATAGCGTCATCTGGTTTCCCCCTTCAAGCTTGACAAGTTTCCTGCAAGTTTCCACTCAAGCTCCCAGACGAAGTGATACAATATGGAGAAAAAGATACTGTGTACTTTGCAGTTGACGATACCCACTAGGAAATGATGAGATAAGCCCTGTATGCCAAGCGTCCCGAATATTGTATAGTCTGTGACTGCAAAAGAAAACAGAATACTAATACTGCTTGCGTTACTCACCATAAAATATTAAAAATGCAGAGTGGAAAGGAGTGTTAACGCGACAAAGTGCCACGGAAGCTATATATTAATCTTCACGCAGAAAGAGGAAGAACGAATGTAAAGATCTACGAAAGCCTTGGGTGTCTCAAGCTTATTACACCTACACTGTTTGAGCAGCAAACATTGGGAGGGCGTTGCAGTTTCGGAATTCGCTACTGATAAAACGCCTCTGTGCAGGATTGCCTAACCAATCATCATCATCTTGTCAGGGATTAGACCTTCGCCCTCTTTCGGCCTCAATCCACCTTAGCCTCGGCCTTCCTGGGTCTCTTCGGCCATTTTAAAGCACCATTTTCAGAATCTTTATACTGTCCATTTTTCCTAAATGCTCTATATTTCGTATATCCTGGTTTCTTTTTTTTTTATATCAAATCATGTGTAACCTGGAAGTGCTCTAAGAAATATAATTTCTGTGGCTTGTGTATGCCTGTAGGCCTTTTGTCTTAATATCCACATTCCACTGCTATATAGAATAACGAACACTGCCTTCTACTCGTAGAAATTCAACTGTGTTTCAGTCCGCACTGTTTTCAGTGCTCTTCGAATAGTTCCACACACTGGTTGGTGTTTTCCTAATTTATTACACTAAAAAAAGATAAGAAAAGAGCGCACCACGAAGAAGCTATGCCAATTGGTCAGACATTGATATTCATAAAGGTCTCGACGAAAAGGGCAAAATAGTCAACTTTGGCGTCGGATGGATTAATGAGTGACGATGCAGCGTAATTTCACTGCGTGGCTAGCAAGGATAGCAAACATGGGACATGTCGATACCAGAGCGCATTTTTATCATAGACCTGACATGCAACTGGTGTTTCGGTGACCATAGTGACCAATATCATGTGGCTCACAGAAAGGGGGCTGAGCTCACGTCACCTTGCGCCAAGTACCATTGGCCTCTGTACATCGACTGTTGTGTACGCCTTCATAAACAATGGTAAGGGCAGGTGGGCAGCAAAGTGGTACAGTAACTATCGTCCTAGGAAAGCTGGACGGGAGCACAAATTATTAGCGAATAACTTAACACAACAAATACGAGGTGCATTCAAGTTCTAAGGCCTCCGATTTCTTTTTTCTCCAGACTGGAAAGAGATAGAAACATGCGCATTGTTTTAAAATGAGGCCGCGTTCATTGTCAATACGACCCAGAGATGGCAGCACCATACGGCAGATGGAATTTTACCGCTAGCGGCGAGAATGAGAACTGTTTTAAATACATAAAATGGCGATGTTTTCCTTACTTGAACAGCGTGCAATCATTCGTTTTCTGAATTTGCGTGGTGTGAAACCAATTGAAATTCATCGACAGTTGAAGGAGACATGTGGTGATGGAGTTATGGATGTGTCGAAAGTGCGTTCGTGGGTGCGACGGTTTAATGAAGGCAGAACATCGTGTGACAACAAACCAAAACAACCTCGGGCTCGCACAACCCGGTCTGACGACATGATCGAGAAAGTAGAGAGAATTGTTTTGGGGGATCGCCGAATAACTGTTGAACAGATCGCCTCCAGAGTTGGTATTTCTGTGGGTTCTGTGCACACAATCCTGCATGACGACCTGAAAATGTGAAAAGTGTCATCCAGGTGGGTGCCACAAATGCTGACGGACGACCACATGGCTGCCCGTGTGGCATGTTGCCAAGCAATGTTGACGTGCAACGACAGCGTGAATGGGACTTTCTTTTCGTCGGTTGTGACAATGGATGAGACGTGGATGCCATTTTTCAATCCAGAAACAAAGCGCCAGTCAGCTCAATGGAAGCACACAGATTCACTGCCACCAAAAAAATTTCGGGTAACCGCCAGTGTGAAAAAATGATGGTGTCCATGTTTTGGGACAGCGAGGGCGTAATCCTTACCCATTGCGTTCCAAAGGGCACTACGGTAACAGGTGCATCCTACGCAAATGTTTTGAAGAACAAATTCCTTCCTGCACTGCAACAAAAACGTCCAGGAAAGGCTGCACGTGTGCTGTTTCACCGAAACAACGCACCCGCACATCGAGCTAACGTTACGCAACAGTTTCTTCGTGATAACAACTTTGAAGTGATTCCTCATACTCCCTACTCACCTGACCTGGCTCCTAGTGACTTTTGGCTTTTTCCAACAATGAAAGACACTCTCCGTGGCCGCACATTCACCAGCCGTGCTGCTATTGCCTCAGCGATTTCCCAGTGGTCAAAACAGACTCCTAAAGAAGCCTTCGCCAAGCGTTGTGAAAAATGTGTACGTCTGCAGGGCGATTACGTCGAGAAGTAACGCCAGTTTCATCGATTTTGGTTGAGTAGTTAATTAGAAAAAAATTGAAGGCCTTAGAACTTGAATGCACCTCATAGAGGATTTACTTAACTTTCAGTTCTCCGAGCATGCGAAGATTCAGTACAAGTATTCCAGCAAGAAATAAAGTCCAACTGTCAATGACAGCAAGGTTGAAGTGCAAATGAAGCTGTCGTAACGTAGTGGCTCCAAGGCGCCATTCGTACGTGCGCCTGCTGCCGGCAGCACTATTACGTATAAAGTGCATCACTGGGTCTGCCAGATCCTGCATGACCGCTATTGGCGTCTGACAGTTACCAATCTTCATATACCGTGGGGTGGTATTGATACGTGGCATCACAACAACAAGCTCATCTCCAAAGGCGTCGGGGACATTCGGGCTGTAATCTCACTGACCGACGTAGAATTGTCTTCAGCGATGAAGATCTGAGACCCAATGACCGGCGAAGACGTGTCTGAAGACGCCCCTCATACCAGACTCATTGTTGTCCACCATGTGGCCCGACAACCAGGATGTCATTTCATTTCACAACAGGACCACTTCATGTGTCATCTACGGCACTCTAGCAGCACAGTGGTACGTCGACAACATTCTACGCCCCGTTTTGTAACCCTTAACGGCAAGATCCCTTGGGCCTACATTTCAGCAAGATAATAGCCGGGGAGAGATTCTACTGCTTGTCTTTTGGCTTGCCTGACCCTACCTTGGCTAAAAAAAGTCGCCGGATCTGTACTGAATTCAGAATGAATAGAGCTTTAAAGGCAAGGCCCTCCAGCCAGCTCGCGATTCTGACGATGTAACTCACCAATTAGATGATATTTGGAATTTTAAGCCTCAGGGAGCCATCCAGCAGCTCTGTCAATCAATGCCAAGTCGAGTAACTGCTTGCATATAGGCCAGCATTGGACTTACACAGTTTTTGAACCTCTTCCTCTTGAATAAAATCAATTTTTCCGCTACTGTAATAATTTCTTTGTTCCTACCCGTACATTACATCTACCATTTCCGTCCCATTCGGATAATTCCTTCCATGTTCGTCAACTTTCTTTTTCATCTTGGAATGTATTTGTATCTGTATCGTAATCATACGAGATATCAGAGGCCAAATAATCGAAATGTTGAATCTGTTCTAAAATTTTATCATACAGTATAAACTTTCCTGCTATTGAGTTGCTATGGAATGGCTTGGTTACTGATTTTGAGATAGAAATTTTGAAGTTATATCCCTCACAAATCTCATGAGGTAAATTAATACTTATTTGAAATTTTCCTAATCTTTAAGTCATCAGTGAATGCCAGCATATTTGAAGCGGCCCTTCTTAACTTAATTCCAGGTGCTGCCCGTTCGTTTCATCTGTGGGGGATATCGTCCTTGTGAATGCTAAAACATGTGAGTGATAATCATTACTTCCTTACCAGTAATGTCTTACGCATTAGCCTGATAGCCGAACAGTTAGGAGCAAGTGGCCCTGAATTTAATTGATCTCTCAGCTTAAACCTCTCGGCAGCAACTGAGTGACAGGCCATTTTCTCTTTTCCAACCACGGTGGTGTCATTGGCCTTTCCAGAATGATCTGTTTTATTGGTCTCAACAAGGATACCATATGTAAGGCCTTGATAAGACGTTTGTAAGAATTAGGAAAATCTATTTGACGAGCTTGTCGTCCAGGCCTTATAGATCTAAAGGATGACGACCGGCACTTTCGGCGGTTTTTTCGACTTTCCACACCATAGAGCTGTTACTTCTGATTCAAGTAGCTCCTCAATTGACATCATGAGCCTAAGCGCACCCCGCATCTGTCCTGTCACGAAGGAAAGATCCATGGCGGTAATAAGAATCGAACCCCACTGCTCTGCATGGCAGACATCTCTGCTGAACACTAAATTACAGAGTGTCAGTAAACAGGTCCTCTTTACTGATGACAAATAAATGAATGTTCCCATAGTACGTTAACTTATACTTTGTGTTATCTCCTTTGGCTAGCTGTGTATAGCAGATGTACAGCTGCTGTAATCCTCCACCGGTGCCTGGTAATATTAAGGTGAGGGCATGGTCACTATGCAGTAGAATTTCTATTGCATTTCTTCCATCATCGGTCTCATAGTTATCCAAGATCTACCTATGGTCTATAAATAGTCTACAGAGCACATTCACATGGATAATAGTAATATATATGGAATATAGATATGGAAAATCCTGACACCATAAAATTCTTTATTTAGGATGGTGGGCCGCCCACGAAAATTCATCTGAGTTGAATGATGGCATATAATAGTCTGCTTCTACATTATCATGAGCTATAAAATTATTAGTAACGATTAAACGTACATTTGTTGAAAGTAATTTAAATGAAATGTAACATAAACATCCGATCAGCAAAATGCGTGACGTACATGTGCCATCCCGAACCATATACATTGCAGACTAGTATTTTCCCTTTCAGAAGCAGTAAACGTATCTATGCATTTGGTCTGTCTTCCTAGGCGCTGCATTATCACCTGGTTTTTCAGTTGTGAATGCCAAAAGTGGTGACATATATAGACTAGTAGGGTAAAAAGTATCACTGCCCCGCCATGTGGAGGCCCTCAAGTTTGCTTATCCCTAGTGCAGAATTTAACTTGACTAAGCGGCATGCTCTAGCATATGAGAGAGTTTCGGTGTCACCCTAGTAGCGGCTCCAGTTATGTATTTTATTTCTGTATTTAAATTATAATTACACACAGGAGGAGTGAAGTATGGAGAGGTCTCTTCCTGAAACAGAGAATAAGTAAGTCATTTTACGAGCATATCAAAAAATTTCTAACTAAAAATTAGAGCGGATGTCTGTTACGTGTCTGCTGACGAATGGCCGAAAAAGTGTGAGAGGTTCCGGTTTCCTTTCATATTAAATACAGTTTGATTGTCCGGCTTCTCGGCTGAGTGGTCAGCGCGTCTGACATCACGCAGCAGGCAGGGGATAGAGTCTCCAACGGGACGGTGATTTCCTCCGCTTGGGGGCTGAATTCTGTGTTGTCCTCATCATCATCTCATCATCATTGACAGGCAAGTCGCTCAATGAAATTACAACTGAAAAAATTTGCAATTCGCTAGCCGAACTTTCGCAAGTCGGGACACCAGGCCATCATTGCCATGCGAACGTTTTGTTTCATTTTTTTCTCGCAGTTTATACGGGAGCTCATACAGCCAGCGACATTTACAGAACAGCCTACATATGACAAACTGCCTATTGGCTTCTGTCTCGGGTTTATCGGCCGACGTTCATGTAATGATTTTTCTGACGTTCCTCCAGCACGAGTGGCTGGCATTGTCAAAACGTCATCCTCCATTGCCGGTGGTGAACTGGAGCCGAGCACGCGGCCGCAGACTATATGTACCTGGCGCGCCAACGTCCGAGGGCTTCTCCGCGGTCATTTCCGGTGCGGTTCTCCTCTTGCTACCTGCGACGGTCGTTCGCTGCAGTACAGGAAGCCAGGATCCGTTTACTTTAAGGCTTTCCTCTTCTACATATGTATTGATATAACATAGTCTTCAGTTATTGTTACAAAATGCGCATTAACTAAAGGAAGACTGCTTTTAGCATTGTTTAACAAATTATTATTAATGTTATTGCACAACAAAGAGAAAGTTAGAACAGTTATTATTAGTGAAGGAGGGAGCATTAATCCCAAAAATGCCGATCCACTTTGCAAATAGAATTGTTAATTGATCAACATTAATCCTTTCTGAACCCGAAGAAAAGTTATTATCAAAAGGCCACAAATACCCTCCAGACATGATAACAAAACCTCAAGTGTTAGACCATGTAAGGATTGATCTGGAACTATCCCTACCGAAAGATATAGTAACGAATGTGCAGTGTCTAGAGGAGATCAAGCACGCATAAAAACAACGACAACAAGCTCAATATCAGAAGAACAACGAATTCTTACTCATGAAGGAACTTAAAATTGGAACTGAAAACAGTAATATTATTGTGACTAAGGCATATAAAGGAGGGACTGTAGTGCTGTTAAATAAAACAGATTACACAAGCAAAGTAGAGGATTTTTTCCAATCAGTGCAGCTACAAAAACTGCAGACAGACCCAACAGCTAGTTACAATGGTCAGCAGGTAGTAAACAAGTGCTCCAGTACCTTTCCTGAATATGCCTGTAAGAGCATGCTGCAAATGAACCCTAGGGCACCACAGATGTATGGTTTACCGAAGCTCCGCAAACGAGATGTGCCGATCTGTCCTGTCCACAAACAGTGGCACACTAAAATAAAGGTCAGCATTGATTTCGGGGGGCGGGAGGGGGGGGTGACGTAAATTTCCTGGACATTAGCTTAAAGATAGAAGACAGACACCATAAATTTAAAATTTACCGAAAAGATTCCTTGACACACACTTTCATACCGGCTTCCTGCCAACATCCTACAGCCTACAGATATGCAGCATTCCATCACAGGATCCACCGTCTCCTTTCTATTCCTATGTCCCAATAAGACTCTGAGCAGGAACTTAACACAATAAAAATAATAGCCATAAATAATGAATTTGACCCTAACACCATTGTTAAGTAAAAAGATTAAGAAGCAGGCCAGGTCCCTACTGTCCCTGTAACAACAACAACGCTGTACTATTGTACATATAAGTAATTTTTTTTTCCATCTGACTTTTCGATAAATTTGTGTAATTGATGTTCTGATTTCATTTCTTTTTTGTTTCATGCCTTTATGTTAAGGAAACTGTAAACAATTTTCAATGTGAATATTAATGTTTATGTCAAATGTCAAGCAATATTGTAATAGAATTGAAATGTAACAAATGTCGAAACTATTGTAAGATGTTTAAAATTGTAACTGTGCGTCTGGTCCATACGCTGGCAATGTGTTAGGATATGTATAATGTAAAATCTCGGGTGAATACCCTGTCTGTAAGGGAGCGGTAAAAGGTGGATGGCAGGCAAGCGCCGGAAAATGCGCACGGGCACTGCACGGCACAACGGGCTCAGCAGTAGTAGTTGGAGTTGGGCATTGGTCTGAGCAACACGTTCTGGAGCGAGGAGGCTCCACTGGAAGACGTAGTTTCATTGAGCCTCGGGTATGCCGTTCCAACGCCCATACAGCATGGCAAAATTCCATAGGCTCTAAACGGAAAAGTATTGCGACGCTAAGAAGAATTAAAGTCATGTCCATTATAATTATGCCGGCTGTTATGCTGTGGTCGGTTGATGAATTCTGTGGTGATTCCCAACGTTTCGTCTCCGACTGCGGGAGACATCTTCAAGGGGGTCCGTAGCTTGATGGAAGGTCCAACACACACACTGGCTCGCTACTGACTGCAGTCGGAGACGAAACGTTGGGAATCACAACAGAATTCATCAACCGACCACGGCATAACAGCCCGGATAATTATAATGGACATGATATTTCCGGTCGTGAAAGTTTACATTTCAAGAATTAAAGTGCCGATACGTCAAGAGCCATAGCTGTGGTTGTATGTATGCTCTGTGCCTCGCCATCTCGCTGCCGCCAACCGCCGCATCGATACAAACAGGTTGAACTTTTTAGTACTGTATTCGTATGGACCAGTGTTACTTTTGTTCCATACTGTTCAATAACAACTTAAATTTTACCAGAACTTTCCTATCATTTAATTATCCTCACAACTAACCTAGGTAGGGTCCTTTCCTAATGTTGTGCAATCTGAGTGTCCCGAAATGAAAAATTAAATTTTGTGTTAATAATAATTACTTGCGGACCTAACTATGTTAGAATGGTGTTTAAAGAACTGTTTTGTTAATGAACCAGTAAATGAATAACGAAGGTGTGACAAAGTTGGAAGATAACTTTAATATTGATTTAGTAATGAAGTTTAATTATTTCGAGACAGATATAAAGGTATTTAAATAAGCAGCAAATAAGATAAAAGGAGTAGTAACTTATATACTGGAAATATTAAACGCATAATAAAATCAGTAATCATTTTTTATACAGTTTCAGAACCCCCCCCCCCCCTTTTCTTTATTCATTTGAATTCTGAAGTCTTCTAAATTGATTTGACCAGCAAAAGTTAAAGTCAATATAAAAGCCAAAATTTATCAGTGTTTTATCTTTATCAAAATTGACATTGTGTGTGTGACTCGAATCTGCTGTATCTAGGGTAACTTATGCCCGATTTTAATCAGATCAATAGACTACGAAGTTTTGTAGTATACATTATAGTGCAGTGTAGTGTAGTGTTATATATATATATATATATATATATATATATATATATATATATATATATATACAAAAATCCTGTCTCGTAAGGTAAACCCCACTCACCTACCATAGTACAAGCTTTAATGAGTATTGTGTGCCCCCCGCGCACGTTACATCCCCAGTGAAAAACACAGACAAACAGGAAAGCAAATGGTGCTGATTACCTTTTATTGAGAAAATATCAAATAGTATAAATAACATCTTGAAGACAAAGGGTTTCGCAGTTTTTCTATGTCCCTCATACAATAGTGAGTTTGTTGTTCACTGCAAAAGACAAAAGTGGGGTTTATAAAATCACAAGACATAAGTGTAAGTCTTGCTACATTGGACAGACGGGGAGGTCGATCTGTACCACGCTCAGAGAACACGACAGAAGTTGGAGATTGAGCCAGCCTGATTCAGCCTTTGCAGATTACTACCTGAACAATAACCAAAAATACACAAAAATGTTTTAACTGATATAATATAAATGTGACGTAAATTCATACAGGATGCAAGCGACCATTATTACAATAATCGCTAGTTCCCCATTCAGGCTGACTGAGTAGCAACAGCAAAAGTCAAACACCAGGCGAGGAATGACTTTATTGCTCATATGACGCGTTCCAGACTTTATTCATCATCAGACGCCCAGAAGCAATTACGTACAACTTTAAACGCCGTTTCTATGTGCGGTAATTTCTCATGGATATCTGATGAGGGATAAATTCAGAAATGTGTCATACGACGGATAATGTCATTCCTTGAATGTGTCAGCCTAAATGCAGAACTATCGATTGTTTTAATTTCAAGTTTGCTATCGAATAACAATTGACAAAACAAACATTGTTTTCATATTTTTTTTTTTTTTTATTTTTTTTTTGTCATCAGTCTACTGACTGGTTTGATGCGGCCCGCCACGAATTCCTTTCCTGTGCTAACCTCTTCATCTCAGAGTAGCACTTGCAACCTACGTCCTCAATTATTTGCTTGACGTATTCCAATCTCTGTCTTCCTCTACAGTTTTTGCCCTCTACAGCTCCCTCTAGTACCATGGAAGTCATTCCCTCATGTCTTATCAGATGTCCTATCATCCTGTCCCTTCTCCTTATCAGTGTTTTCACATATGCCTTTCCTCTCCGATTCTGCGTAGAACCTCCTCATTCCTTACCTGATCAGTCCAACTAATTTTCAACATTCGTCTATAGCACCACATCTCAAATGCTTCGATTCTCTTCTGTTCCGGTTTTCCCACAGTCCATGTTTCACTACCATACAATGCTGTACTCCAGACGTACATCCTCAGAAATTTCTTCCTCAAATTAAGGCCGGTATTTGATATTAGTAGACTTCTCTTGGCCAGAAATGCCTTTTTTGCCACAGCGAGTCTGCTTTTGATGTCCTCCTTGCTCCATCCGTCATTGGTTATTTTACTGCCTAGGTAGCACAATTCCTTAACTTCATTGACTTCGTGACCATCAATCCTGATGTTAAGTTTCTCGCTGTTCTCATTTCTACTACTTCTCATTACCTTCGTCTTTCTCCGATTTACTCTCAAACCATACTGTGTACTCATTAGACTGTTCATTCCGTTCAGCAGATCATTTAATTCTTCTTCACTTTCACTCAGGATAGAAATGTCATCAGCTAATCGTATCACTGATATCCTTTCACCTTGTATTTTAATTGCACTCCTGAACCTTTCTTTTATTTCCATTATTGCTTCCTCGATGTACAGATTGAAGAGTAGGGGCGAAAGGCTACAGCCTTGTTTTACACCCTTCTCAATACGAGCACTTGGTTCTTGATCGTCCATTCTTATTATTCCCTCTTGGTTGTTGTACGTATTGTATAT
Organism: Schistocerca serialis cubense; assembly: GCF_023864345.2. NCBI lineage: Eukaryota > Metazoa > Arthropoda > Insecta > Orthoptera > Acrididae > Schistocerca > Schistocerca serialis. Next base: position 733,853,432 of record NC_064643.1, on the reverse strand, counting down.
GACCCGTTTCTCCCCATAGCTTACCCCTACTTTTTTCAGAATCTCGAACAGCTTGCACCATTTTATATTGTCGAACGCTTTTTCCAGGTCGACAAATCCTATGAAAGTGTATTGATTTTTCTGTAGCCTTGCTTCCATTATTAGTCGAAACGTCAGAATTGCCTCTCTCGTCCCTTTACTTTTCCTAAAGCCAAACTGATCGTCACCTAGCGCATTCTCAATTTTCTTTTCCATTCTTCTGTATATTATTCTTGTAAGCAGCTTCGATGCATGAGCTGTTAAGCTGATTGTGCGATAATTCTCGCACTTGTCAGCTCTTGCCATCTTCGGAATTGTGTGGATGATGCTTTTCCGAGAGTCAGATGGTATATCGCCAGACTCATATATTCTACACAAAAACGTGAATAGTCGTTTTGTTGCCACTTCCGCCAATGATTTTATATGTGTCATACGATGGATAATGTCATTCCTTGACTGTGCCTCAACACAGTCAGCCTAAATGCAGAAATATCGATTGTTTTAATTTCAATTTTGCCATCAAATAACAATTGACAAAACAAACAATGTTTTCATGTGATATAATTACAAATTAACAATTTCTGGATTTTTTCCTTACTTGTAATCTGATACCTTACTTCTTGCCAAATTTCATCACTGTTCATCAGCAGGATGTAGCCCACAGGTTTTGATAAACGGCTTTGCGAATGTCAAAAAATGTGACATAAATGGCCGTACTTTTTGATTACGTTGATTTAGAAGCTAACGTTCATCACACTGCCAAGGGAACACTGTATGTGACACTAATTTCAACTTGAGACGTCTAGCTGTTCCTGAGAAAAAGAGATCTTAACAGAAAGTCTGATAAATGACAATCCTTTTTTTTGTCTGTGTGGTAAACTTACAAACTGACAGTTTTCCTATTTTTTTCGTTTGGTTGTACTGTGAAACTTTTCTTCTTGCCAAATTTCATTATTCTAGGCCAATGAGAAGTATGCTACAGGTTTTGATGAGTGAATTTGTATCGAAATATGTAACACAAATGGCCGAAAATATTTTGGTTGCATTGACTTTAACAATCACACGCACGCACAAGAGAGACGACAGACAGACGGACAATATCGCGAGCCTCTAAGGGTTCCGTTTCTATCGACTGAGGTACAGAACCCTAAAAATCGATAGGTTGAACTTAGATCTAGTGGGAATTAATGAAGTCAACTCAGAATCAAATAGCAGTAAAGTAGTGGCAGGTATGACGTTGAATAAGTACCTAGTATTGTGTGTGATCTACTATGAACAGCATAATCAACGAGGTATTGAAGCCAAGATGTATGGTTAAGGGGCAAAAAAATTAAATTTAGTTGGAAGACCAGAAATGTACAGCAATACAACAACAAAAAATAGTTAATGAGCATTTAGTGATGGAAGGGAATGAAGAGGGAAGCCGGCTGGTAGAATCACGCACAGGGCACTGGGGCCATACATAAAACAAAAGGCATTTGCATATTCCTTCGCTGCAACTACTGGCCGCCCCTGGAACCAGCTGCCTGCAATCTGTGCGTAATTCAGCACGCTGCTGCTTTAACAAGACAATGAAGTACTTACTTCTGTCACCCTTATAGTATTCCACCAAATATTGAAATATGCGACCACCTTTCCCTCTGTCAAACAGTAAAGGCGAAGTTCCTATCGTCTCCCAGTTACGCTTCTTTCTCTTTTCCTTTCGCTACGAGTCACGCCACCTTCTTTCCCCTTACATTAATTTAATGTGTGTTATCGCAATCCTCTCTCCCTCGATTATCATCCACTTTCTTTAGTGCTCATTGTTGCTAGCCCTCTTAATCAAAAGTCAACCTTACCCTAATTTCTAATAGTTATCCTACTTACCATGTACGAATATAAACACTGTGTATGTGTGTGTGTGTCTGTATGTTGATTGTACTTTTATTTTCTAAGTATAGTATAATGTGCTTACCCATAATACATGTGGTGCAATATACATAGAATGTATGGTTAGATGTAAGAAAAGGCTTAATGGCACTAATCTTGCAAGGTTAAGTAAATCAGTGAGTAAAAATCAAAAATCTTAATCACTGCTAATACTATGTTTGAACAATCATGACAGAAAAAGGCGTTCGTGGCACACGCTTGAAGAAACCATAAGGTGTAAGATAGATTACCTAATTATTAGAAGAGGCTTAGGATCCAGATGTTGAACTGAGAATAATTTCGATAAAGTAGTAAATTAAACTGAAGAAATTACAGAAAGGCAGAAAGTCAAGACGGTGTACAGATAATTTAAACAACCAGAGGCTATCGAGGATTTCAAAAGGAGCGCTAGGCAACTATTGACTCCATCACGGGAATAGAATACGTAATGTGTAAAGGCAACAGACCGTGAATCTGGGAAGAACACAAAACAGTTGCATTTCACTCGAGATGTACGCCTGCTTAGCTCGGTGGTGTGCTTGCCTCCAATGCACTGTGCCTGGGTTCGATTCCACGCCGGGTTGGAGATTTCCTCCGCTGGATTGGCTGTTGTGGTGTCCTCAACATCATTTCATCTACATCATCGGCTGCAAGTCGCCCAATGTGGCACCTACTGAAATAAGAGTTACACTAGGCGGCTGAACGCAAATGGGACATCCCGGCCAAAAATGCCATGCGATCATTTTTTTTTCACACAAGATAATTAACTTACGGACAAAATACATAAACATAGCAAATATATCAGGAAAAATATAACAGATTGACTGAAGAAATGCTAGTCTGGAATGGCTAGAGGACAAATGCAAAACTATAAAGGCATGTGCGTCTAAGTGAAAAATGCCACCTACAGACGAATTAAAAGTGAAATCTGTGTAAATATCAAGGGCTTTAATGAAACGCCGGACTAAGAGAAGAAAGTGGGAAGACGGGAGGATTATATACACTGAAGAGCCAAGGAAAGTGGTACACCAGGCTGATGTCGTGTAGGGCATCTGCTAGCACGCTGAAGTGCCGCAACACGACGTGGCACGGACTCTAATAACGTCTGAAGTAGCGCTGGACGGAACTGAACCCATGAATCCTGCAGGGCTGTCCATAAATCCGAAAGAGTAAGAGGGGTGGAGATCTCTTCTGCACAGCATGTCGTAAAGCATCCCAGATATACTCAATAACGTTCATATCTTGGAAGTTGGGTGGCCAGCGTAAGTGTTTAAATTCAGAAGGGTGTTCCTGGAAGCACTCTGTAGCAATTCCGGACGCATGGGGTGTCGCAATGTCCTGCTGGAGTTGCCCTAGTTCGTCAGAATGCACTGTGGACATGAAATGATGCTTACGTACGTGTTACCTGTTAGAGTCGCATCTAGACGTATCAGGGATCCCATAGGACTCCAACTGCACACACCCCCACCATGACAGCGCCTCCACCAGTTTTGGCAGTCCACTGGTGACATACAGGGTCCATAAATTCATGAGCTTGTCTCCACACCCCTACACGTCCATCCGCTCGATACAATTTGAAACGATACTCGTACGACCAGGTAAAATGTTTTCAGTCATCAACAGGCGAAGATCGGTGTTGACAGGCCTTGGCGAGGAGTAAAGCTTTGTGTCATGCAGCCATCAAGTCTACAAGGGTGGGCCTTGCACTTCGAAAGCCCAAATCAATGGTTTCATTGAATGGTTCGCACTCTGGTAATTGTTGATGTTCCAGCTTTTAAATCTGCAGCAATTTGCGGAATTCTGGCGCCTCTGTAATGTTGAACGATTCTCTTCAGTCATCGTTGGTCCCGTTCTTGTTGGATGTTTTTCCGGCTGCAGCGATGTCGGAGACTTGATGTTGACATACATGGTACACTCATGAAATGACCATACGGGAAAATCCCCACTTCATCGCCACCTCGGAGATGCTGTGTCTTGTCGCTCGTGCGCCGGCTATAGCATCACGTTGAAACTCACTTAATCTTGATAATTTGCCATCGTATTAGCAATAACCGATCTAACTACTGCGCCAGACACGTGTTGTCTTATATTGACGTTGCCGACCGCAGTGATGTATTCTCCCTGTTTATATATGGTATCTCTGTATTTGAATACGCAAGTCTATACCAGTTTATTTGGTGCTTCATTGTAGGAGGGCTATGCAATGAAAACATAATGGAAGCCTCGTTTTATTGCAGACTAAGTAGATGAAAATGAGATGAATGATATGAGAAGTAGCTGGAAGGCCACTGAATGAGCTAAATCGTAACACACCAGGAGTAGACGATTTCTGTCTGAGTTATAGCCATTACTGGAAGAGCCAACGAAAAACACTGCTGGAAAAGAGACCCAACACCAAGAAGGAGTTGTGCAATATCGACGAAAGTTGACAGCCGAGTTTCTGCATTTTAAAAATGAGGTCTACCCAAATTATGCACCAGTCACTAAGAGTGGCACTAGAAAGCCACTATGAGATGCAAATCACGTTCTATTCAAATATACGTGTAGCGGTCATGAGCGTTAGTTACCTTTGAGATTGGACGTCGTAAGTTGATGTTAGTCAAAAATGCCTTTAAGGTGACTAATTCACCATTAGCAATACCTCAGTGAGTTTGAACGAGATCTTGTAATAGGGCTACGAGAAACTTTGTGTTCCTTCTGCGATACTGTAGAAAGACCTATCAGGAATGTAACCACTGTACAACTGCTGGCGCCGTTGTAACAAGAATATGCTGTCGCAAGAAGACCGGGGGATCTGGATGGCCACGTGGTTTGGTATAAGTCTGTTGAGCATCATACCGCATCTGAAACAGCAATCCGAGTAGTAGTTTCTCACCACAGTGACACAACGAACTGTGACAAATCAGTTACTTCACAGACAGCTCCGAACAAGACTCCCTGTAGCGTGCATTCAACTGACCCCGAAACATTGCCGCCTGCGGCTACAGTGAGTCAAGAGAGAGCTCATTGGAGGGCAATGTAGAGATCTGTTGCGTTTACTGATGAAAGCTGGTTGTGCCTCGATGTCAATAATGAGTGTGTTGATTAGAAGGGGGTCAAGAGAGGGCCGGTAATGGACCTGTCTGCGTTCTCTACACAGTGAACCTACACATAGAGCTGTGGTCTGGGGTGCGATTTCGTTTCCTCATACACAGTCTGGTGATTCGACCTAATGTGCTGCCGTTCATGAAGAGCATTCTTGGAGGTGTTTTGCAACAGCATAACGATCGCCCACATACCACTGTTGTAACCTAACGTGCTCTACAGGGTGTCGATCTGTTAACTTGCCCTGGCAATAACCAGATCTGCCTCCAATCGATCACCTACGGGACATCCTCCAGCGTTGTCCCCAACCAGCATTAAGGGGCTCCGGAACGCCCTATACTTGCAATGTTAAAATAACGCTTATAAATTACATCTTTCCTCACAAAGTATTTGAGGTAGGAAGTTGAACTTTTTACAGATTATTTATTGGAATATGGGCTACAACTTAACACAGGGATTTTACAAAATTTTAGTTCAGTTATTAAAGATGATTTTTTTTTCAATTGTAATGAAAATTCACAACATTTTTTTGCAATTTTTTATTTATATATTCAAAAATATACAGTTTTTTGGAAAAAGGCTGTGTTAAATTATGCAGAAGGTACTGTGTAACATTTACTGAAAGTTTGAAACAAATATGTTTGGAAGATCCTTAGAAAACATGTAATTAGTATAAGAAAATAAAAGTTTTGGGAATCGAGCGACAAAGATTGGATTAACTTTTTAGTGCATTCCAGGTCCATAGGATGGATTATCTTCATCCTCTGCAAACTCCTCCTCCAGCTTCCTCTTGTTCCTCCTCCTGTTTAATCTTGCTTGTATTTCTAGATTCTTTACAGTCCTGTCTGCAGCCCGAAGGCGTTCCTTGTCTAAAGCAAGCATCGCTCGTTCTTGTGTTCGTAGATTTTGCTACCATTTTCTTCAGTTGCAGTTACTGCAACACTGTTCCAAAAGGTGGTCATGTATGAACACTTATCACATTTCAGTTGTGTTTCACTAGCAAATCCTACGTGCTTTATTACGGAGAGTTCCAGACCAACTTCACTACAATGAATACATCTTACACAGTTTGAAAAAAATTCCTTTGAGAACCGACATATCAAATATCTCATTCACATCCGATTCGCCCATAAAACATTCATAGTTTTCACTCATTGAACCAAGCTTCTTCTGTGAAGTATTTTCTTTCCCACTTTGACTGCTATGGGCAGGTGTACTTGAGAGGTTAGGTTCACTCACTTGGTTATCGTCTTTATTGTTTACAGTAATAACACATACCTTTGGCTTTCCAACATTTCTCCTTTTCTTAAATACCTTCAGAGGATTTCTAATAACTTTACTTTTACTCATTATTATACTTCAACAAAACAGAGATTCAAGAAACAGAATTAATTACGAATATTTTCGAGATAACGACAGAGTAAATAAACATGAAACAATCGACAATCACACCAGCGACATATATTGAACCATCACAGGTTAGCCACAACACATACTTTATCTCACATCACTAAAATGTATGCCCGCATTTCGTGGTCGTGCGGTAGCGTTCTCGCTTCCCACGCCCGGGTTCCCGGGTTCGATTCCCGGCGGGGTCAGGGATTTTCTCTGCCTCGTGATGGCTGGGTGTTGTGTGCTGTCCTTAGGTTAGTTAGGTTTAAGTAGTTCTAAGTTCTAGGGGACTTATGGCCACAGCAGTTGAGTCCCATAGTGCTCAGAGCCATTTTGAACCAACTAAAATGTACCTGATCAACACGGACGTTAATAATAACACCATTTGACAGCAGTTTAACAGCGCCACAGTGGGTCACGCCCATGTAGAACACATTTCAAAAAAAATTTTAAAATAGTTGTAGTCCTCGGAATTGAATAAACTATATATCTATTAAAATGTAATAGTCTGCAGATGCAGAAAACGCAAAAAAGTAAAAATTGAACTTTTCATGATTTTGAGCCTTTCCGGAGCCCCTTAACCGACCCTGTAATGACGGACCAGGTGCACCAGGCATGTAGCGCCATCCTATAACTGACGTCCGATACCTGTACAACACAATGCGTGCATTTTTGGATGTTTGCATTCATCCTTTGTTGGATACACCTTTTATCATTGTACCAGCATTTCAGATTTCGCGCTTACATTAACGTACGATCTTGCAATGTTAATCATTTAAATATGCCTTGTAGACAAATATATTCCCGAAATTTCATCAATCTAAATTAATTACTTTTTGGTGTTACCATTTTTTCCATCAGTGTAGTCTACCTTGTATGGAAGACAGTTGAACTACCCTGAGGCTTTAAGAAGTATGTAGTAGTTCCATGCCGAAAAAAGGCAGATGCTTCCAGATGGGAATACTACTGACCCTTTAGTTTGATGATTTTTACAGAAGAATTGAATAACTGATAGAAGCCAACTAAGAGGAAGACTAGTTTGGGTACCAATGACTAAGCGAATGAGCTGAAGAAAGGATGTCCTACGTTTATAACATTTGTAAATATAGAGAAAACGTTATGTTACATTAACTATAGTAGCTATTTTCGAAATCCTGAAGATAATAGTAAAGAAATACAGGAAGGTAACCGTTATTAAAAACGGTAACAACGTGAACCGTACCAGAGTTCTAAGAGTCGATAGGCATGATAGAGGTACACCGGTTTGGGTATCCGCAACTGCCGATAATGCCGTGGCAACGTAGGACACCCAATCAACGGTGTGGCAGCCAATGGACTGGTCACAACGTCCACCGACAGTGCAAGCCCGCGCCATGTACTTTGAAAACAGCTTCTGATTTCTGAGATGCGAAGGAAAAGCGGCCGCAGACTGCAGATTTGCCACTGCTAACTTCGAAGCCCAACCTGCTGATATTCTACACACTTAGAAACTTAGTTCTGCGCACTTAGAAACTTACTTCTTTTCGATTTGCTCTCCTGTCGTATACTGCTGGAAAAAATTAATGTAACAGGAAAGACGACGTCGATTTCATTTCTATGACGGCTTATGGACCTCTGGAATAGTAGATGTACTGATAATTGTTACACGGTCGTCAGCCAACAGATAGCGTAATGGCACAGATACCCCAGCACCATCCGTGTCCATCCTTTAATAGGAAATGCTCACAACCAGAAGGCTCAATGTTGTGCAAAAGTGTGTAGGAAGCATGCAACCATGCCACGGAGACGCACTCTTACAGCCAAGTGAGCGAGTTAGGAAAGGGGTTAAAATGGGGCCTTCTGAGTGATGGGATGTCCTAATACACTACTTGCCATTAAAATTGCTACACCAAGAAGAAATGCAGATGATAAACGGGTATTCGTTGGACACATATATTATACTAGAACTGACATGTGATTACAATGGCTCTGAACACTATGGGACTTGACATCTGTGGTCATCAGTCCCCTAGAACTTGGACTACTTAAACCTAACTAACCTAAGGACATCACACACATCCATGCCCGAGGCAGGATTCGAACCTGCGACCGTAGCGGTCACGCGATTCCAGACTGAAGCGCCTAGAACCGCAAGGGCCACACCGGCCGGCTGTGATTACATTTTCACGCAATTTGGGTGCATAGATACCGAGAAATCAGTACCTAGAACAACCAACTCTGTACGTAATAACGGCCTTGATACGACTTGGCATTGAGTCAACCAGAGCTTGGATGGCATGTACAGGTACAGCTGCCTGTGCAGCTTCAGCACGACACCACAGTTCATCAAGAGTAGTGACTGGCGCATTCTGATGAGCCAGTTGCTCGGCCACAATTGACCGGACGGTTTCAATTGGTGAGAGATCTGGAAAATGTGCTAACCAGGGCAGCAGTTGAACATTTTCTGTATTCAGAAAGGCCTGTACAGGACCTGCAACATGCGGTCGTGCACTATCCTGCTGAAATAAATGGTTTCGCACGGATCGAATGAAGGGTAGAGCCACGGGGTGTAACACATCTGAAATGTAACGTCCTCTGCTCAAAGTGCCGTCAATGCGAACATGAGGTGACCGAGACGTCTAACCAATGGCACCCCATACCATCGCGCAGGGTGATACGTCAGTTTGGCGATGATGAATACACACTTCAATTGTGGATTCACCGCGATGTCACCAATCACGGATGCTGTAAACAGAACCTGGACGCATCCGAAAAAATGACTTTTGCCATTCGTGCACTGAGGTTCATCGCTGAGTACACCATTGCTGGTGCTCCTGTCTGTGAAGGAGCATCAAGGGTAACCGCAGCCATGGTCTCCGAGTTGATAGTCCGTGCTGCTGCAAACGTCGTCCATTGCTAGTGCACATGGTTGTTGTCTTGCGGATCAATAAAATAGAACTTAAAAACAAAGATCGGTTTAAAAAGCTTCGAACAGAGTTGATACAAACTATCGATGAAAAGATCGAGACCGATAACACCTGTAGCAAAACAACGATATGCAAATAACTAATAAATCACAAGTGCACACCATGATTGAAATATTCTAGGCTGGCGTACACACATACATTCTAGACACGACAGCCACAGGAGCTTTTAGTTCGAGAGAGGCAACCGCACGCCAGGAGGCCAGGCCCAACCCATCTACGTCGGTCGGTGGCCGCCCGTGGAGTGGACAGCGTTCGCCCGAGGGAAAGGAGGAACGACCCCATGTTCGGCTTCAAAGCAAACTCCGCTACATTGTGTGGGACCGGCCAGCCTACGCATTCTTTACACATAGCACGTAGTTTCAGAGGTTTTCACTGGGAGACCGCAAACGCCCAACGCCGATAGTACAGATTTCCGGATTGTTCGCCTTAAACGAAACATCATTCCCCGTTTTAGAAGAGCTATGCTGATTGGCAGATAATATTTCTGACGTCTTGAGCTGAAGGAGTATTGGAAGAGACTGAATGATATACCCCTTCACGTCTGGTGTGGAGATGCGCCGTTCCGTTGTCGCTCTTGGAGCGAGGAACAAGTCTCTCCTCAGTACTTCACTGGGAGAGCATCTCTGTCGAGAGCAAATCGAAGTGCGACTCTCTACATTGAGTCCTTGCGATTAAGTGTTGTTCACTGTGTTGGCTGACACACTTATTGTGCGGTGTGAATGGACAGAGTTATAGTTAAACGCCTGCGAGCGAATTTTGAGTGGCATCATGGTGGACTGGTTATCTGACCGGTATACCACACCAATAGTTAGACTAGGGGCGAATAGGAATTCTTGACTTCATCAAGGCGTAGGGAAGTTTTATTGGCGAAGGTCAAATCAGATATAACGAGAGTTATCTTATTTGTCAGCAGCAAGTGGCTCAGACAACAGTCATCGCAGCTTACGGTATTGTGCACTACAGCTATTGCGAGCCCCATATTTCCTCCACAGCAGTACACTTGACTGTATTTCACACACGACAGCCTTGACTGTACCTAACAACATTCTAAAGGATATTTATTCAAGTTGAGTAGGTGCGCCTCTCAGCCATTCGGCCAAGTCAATAACAATGTTAAAATTTGTATAGAAATTTCATTAGCGCATCTTATCCTTGAGAGGTAACCTCACATTCCAATAAGAACCAGGATATAACTTGTTGAATTCATAGATAAAAGTGCTATTGTGATTTATCAGAATTATTTGCAAAATAAATAATAACTTTCGTTAGTTTCATGTTTTTGTTACACTAACTAGCACTACTCCAGTACCCAAGTATCCCACTACTAACATAAGAAATTTTGTGAATTTTAGTGTCATTTCCTTACAGCAGACGACTCCAGAAGATATTTATTGCTGAAAGTTTTTCAGGCATTTCTCTTTAGAACATTAGGAGCGTCTGTCTGACTTTTGTAGTAGTGTGGGGGTGGAAATTGCATCTCGCAGGAGCCACAGGGTAAAGGTTGCGCAGAATAACAGAATCTAAGATCAACCCCAAGCTCACAACTTGAGTGCCGGTCGTGTCGTCAAAGCTTTGACCCCTCGTGCACATTATCGTTTGGTAGCAGGGTGTATTGATAACACAAAGTCACGACACCTGTTGTGATTTTTTACTGAAAAGGACGGTCAGCATATTGAATTTCAACAATCAAACCGTGGCAGGAGTCGACTCGTCGTTTGTTTTGTTCGGGAGTCAAGAATTGCGGGACAAACTTCGCACACACCCCTCTCTCCTTCAAAACATTCTGGTGGGTGTCACGAACACGTGACTTACAGATGTTCCATTGTGATCTGAGACAAAAATATGTTGTCAAACTTCGTCCACAAGCAGCTGCAAAATGGCTCTGAGCTATATGGGACTTAACTTCTAAGGTCATCAGTCCCCTAGAACTTTGAACTACTTAAACCTAACTAACCTAAGGACATCACACACATCCATGACCGAGGCAGGATTCGAACCTGCGACCGTAGCGGTCTCGTGGTTCCAGACTATAGCGCCTAGAACCGCTCGGCCACCCCGGCCGACGAGCAGCTGAACTTCCTACACCTTACGGACTACCTAAAGTCCATGAGGATGCATTGCCTCTCCGCCCTATTGTAAGCAACGTTGGAGCACCAACATATGAATTAGCAAAACATCTGACGTAGATGCTCAGTCCCTTTGTGGACAAATGTCAGTACCACATCAGAAACTCCGCTCATTTCGTCCAGCAGCTCCAGAACTTCCGATTGGGCGAAGAAGACCTCATGGTGAGGTTTGACGTGGTATCCATCTTTACTAGGGTACCTAGAAGAGACTCCCTAAGACTCATAGGAAAAAATTCGGACCAACATTAACGAAAGTTTTCGAATTCGTACTTACGTCAACGTACTTTCTGTTCGATAGGAACTACTACGAACAAATAGATGGAGTAGCGATGGGCTGTCCGCTATCACCAATAGTGGCCAATATGTTTATGGAGGCTTCTGAAGAAGAAACTCTCGAGTCGGCAGCCTACAGGCCTTCTTGCTTTTTTCGATATGTCGAAGATACATTCATAATCTGGCCGCACGGACGACAACGCCTCCAAGACTTTCTGCACCATCTGAACTCGCTGCACCAGAATATCAAGTTCACGATGGAGGTGGAAGAAAACAACCAGCTTCCATTTCTGGATGTGCTCGTCAGGCGAAGACCAGATGGCACACTAGGACACAGCGTCTACCGTAAGCCGACACATACAGATTTGTAGCTGCATGCCTCCATCTGTCATGCTCCTTCACGGCGAGAGGGTGTTCTAAGCACACTGGTGCACAGAGCACGCGAGATCTCGGACTGTGACAGCCTAGCAGCTGAATTGCAGCCCTTGCAGGCTTTGTGCCGCACAACCGGCAGATAAAACGCGCCTTAAGACCGAAGAAGCCGAGGTTGCAGCCTTCCGAGGACGAATACAAACCGGCTGCGACAGAGATCATACCATATGTCGGGAACACATAGGCAAAGATTGGCAGAATACTCAGAAAATATAATGTCAAGTGCGTGTTTCGCCCTCCATCCAACACGAAAACATTATTAGGATCATTCAAGGACGACTTAGGACTCCCAAACCGGCAATTTACAGCATCCGTTGCCAGTGTGGGAAAATGTATATAGGCCAGACCATCCGGACGGTACAAGAGAGATGGAGTGAACATAAACGCCACGCAGACAACGCACAGCCGACCAAGTCCGCCGTGGCAGAGCACTGTATCTCAATTGGACATGACATGAACTACGATGGTACAAAGGTGTTACAGCAATCGAACACCTTCTGAGATTGTCTCCTCAAAGAGGCAGTGGACATCCGGCTGCATGGCGAACTAATAAATAAAGACAGCGGTTTCCAGTTAAGCAAAGCCTGGGATCCAGCTTTGAGTATGATTAAAACACAATGACAGTCTACACGGAAATCCGCACCTGTCAGGACACCTGAAGAAGAAGAATAAGAAGCATTGTCACCACGACGGCAGAGTTCCGCAAGCGGCCGTAGAAGCGGAAGGACTGCGGCCCATGATCTGTCGCGGGTGCCCCGATTCCCCCACCACCCAGCTCCGCCCTTCCCCCACCACCGGCCGCGGACCGCTAGGAAGCGCCCAGACGGAGGCTGCGGGAGAGGGGTGGAGATTATATAAAGTCGGCATCCATCAGAGACCAATCAGATACCAAGAACGCCTGAAGGTGAGCATTAAGTCGGCTTGCCGAAATATTGCGCCTTTTGGACGACGCTACCCGGCTGAATGCCCGGAAAATTTTCAAAAACTGCGGACATTACTTAACTAACACTGATTGCTCACATCTGAGTGGTCGAATGCAAATCTGTCGTTTCCAGTTGTTCAAGATGTCACCATAACTACAGCGCTGAAGTCGCTTAACTTCAAAACATTGTGGACGGACGGTATAGCTGAAAAACAAAATTGATTACTAGATGCCTGAGGCCTACAGTATATGCTAAAGTATGCCTTCAGGCAGCTATTACTGCCAGTGTAGAAAGAAGAAAACCTGGTCACTAAGACCTACTATCCATTAAATGAGTTATGTACCAACCACCCAGAGAATATGGTCAAGCAACCACTGCGAGAAAACTATCTTCACCTTGAAAACAACTGTGTCCAAAGCAAGAATGGTAGTACAGAAAGTACAAGTTGTAGACGATCGTTATAGGCCTCACTCATCAGAAAATCTCTCTCCTGGTACCGTGAGAAGTCGAATGCATAACGTGCTCCTAATCGCCTACGCTCTGAAGGGGAATATCAGGATGAGATGGACAAAAATTGGAATTTCAGTCATCACTCCTAACGCTCTTGGCGCTATCCACTTTTGGATACCCATGATAACTTCCGCGTACTAGCGCCCGAACTAGTTTACTTTCAATTACTTTTGTCTAAATTACGTAATTTAATTTTTTGTGTGTGCTTGCTTTGATGTTTCTGTCTCCGTGTTAGGTTGACACCTTCTGAACTGACATAAATAACACAAACATATAGATAAAAATATTTTTGAAGATCTCGAAAAAAAAACCATTGCATGCCAAAGGTATCTTTCACTATGGTTCAACCTAATGTTTTATAAACACGTGCAGAAAACACCAACTGAGGTCATGAGATTTAATAGTGTATGGAGTGCCGTGGGTTTCTCTTGTGGGCCTTATTCGGGTTGCCGTGAAATGTTAATGTGGTGCATGGTTCATCACAGTACAGCAAAATGGGACGACATACGGTTGGTTTTAACACAAGTGAAAGTCGTTGACTACGGCTAGGTCATTTAGAATGTGCAAGACTAACCACCTGGTAGCGTTACGGTCTGCATGCAGCAATGAAAGTTTAAAGACCCAAGCCCCGCAACATTTACAGGCAACTCCACGTACGGTCTACGACTAGTTATTCCATTCCTGCAGTTTCATATTTACACAGCGTAAGTCGCTGCTATTTAATTCATTGTCTTTATGGAAACAAGGTCCGCATCTCGTGGTCTCGCGGTAGCGTTCTCGCTTCCCGAACGCGGGGTCCCGGGTTCGATTCCCGGCGGGGTCGGGGATTTTACCTGCCTCGAGATGACTGGGTGTTGTTGTGTCGTCTTCATCATCATCATTCATCCCCATTACGGTCGGAGGAAGGCAATGGCAAACCACCTCCAGTAGGACCTTGCCTAGTAAGGAGGCGCGGGTCTCCCGCGTCGCTCCCCTACGCTCTGTAAAGAAGTATGGGACTCATCATCATCATCATCATCATGGAAACAAGACATGCAGGGAGTGAAATAGGGACACTAGCTGCTAGAAGGTCTTTGGTCTGTAGCTTCTGTAAGTTACTGCACGAATTAGTACTACGGCTAATGTGTAAGTTCTCAATACCTGTGAAACAGTTATCACTATGATCAGGTCACACACTTAATTGAAATTAAAGCATCAGGAGTAGTTTTAATGTCGAAGTGTCTGTTACACTTTTGAACTGACGTGTAGAAAAATGTCATTGTTAAGTGTTCTTTAGGTTTAATGTCCTAAAACTAGAATTCAAATCTCACTAGACATTTATGTAAATGCTAGAAAAGTTTCCATCCCGAATGATTATTCCGTCAGAGAAATAACAAGCTCCAGTTACAAATAATCACCTGTTCCAAAATTTAAGTCAGTTCCTGGCGTCATGTCATATAAAGCGAGGTATTCGCGTGGCACTTCGTTTAGAGTATTTGGCGGATTTGAAAGTGTTTCACTACATTCTGCACCATTTAAATTTGTTTGCAGCTTTGGAGAGACTACGCGTTTCCATGAGTTATTTCAGCAAGTAGGACATTTCCACGTTGTACGACGTATTTTATCACGGGAAGAACGCCATCCTCTGACATCTTTTTGCAAAGTAGAAAAGTGAGCTCTTTTAAATTCCTTTGGGTTCTTTAAGCGGCCTGAATACTCTAAAGTGGACCTAGTCACTCGCTCCGACGTGACGTGTGTGTGTGTGTGTGTGTGTGTGTGTGTGTGTGTGTGTGTGTGTGTGTTGGGGGGGGGGGGGGGGGCTGTGGAAGGTGTGGGAGTGCTGGGAAAGATGAGTGGAGACATGTCAGCAGATTTCTTAGCAGATAAGTGAAACATACGTAGAACTGAAGCAGTAATCGTGCACGTTTGCTGCTACATCATTATAGAAAAAGGGGATTATTTCAGCAATAATAACTGTTTTTTTTTTTTTCTATTTTCATTCGATCTTTCGAGTACTACAGTGTCACATAGTGAGTTTCGCTTGCACACAATACCAAAGTGTACTTGCTCATGACATATACCTAAATTCATGTGCTTTATTCTTTCCCCTACTGTTTGATGCGACATGCTTAAATTCTGTACTGAGTTGTCAACGCGGGTCACTGAAGTATGAACTATGTTTATTGGTTACAGAGTCGATACTGTCTACTGCAAAATTTGTATAATTCTTCCAGAATATAATACGTAAGGCAATTCTGTTGTGATAGGAGTGGGAGGAAGTGCACTGGTCCACAGAACGAAATAGTACTCTGTAGTTGACTGTAGTTATGCATCCCCACAGTTCAAATCGACCACGAAAGTAAATGTGCGGAGATTAGACTGTGTTAAGATTTGCAATTATTACTTTAAACAGAGCAAAAGATTTATGAAAATAGGGGTTTAAACCCTACGACTGGACAGCAGAATGAAATCAACAGTCATAAAACAGTTTAATTTACTCATGTTCAATGATGTTGTGGTAGAATGTAAAAGCCATTTAAGCCAGTAACAGTCATGCCTGCACCATTACTAAATCATACTAAATTTACCACCTTAAATTGCTTCGCTCAACATTGAAGCCGAACTAAAAATGTTTTCAAAACTACAGGGAAATTGTAATGATCTCTAAGTACATTTGATTTAGCGGATAGAATGAAGCTAGCGAAACTGTAAGGTGTCATGGGTTTAATGTTAGGAAAATGTTACTATGAACTTTAAATATTGTGCGATATCTGACGAATAATAATGACAAGTGGCAAAAAACTCACTCTTACGTGTAAACAACTCTTTCGCAGTCCCAGAGGTGAAACCGAAAAATACTAACCTCCACTGATTGTTAACGTATCTTTTTGTAGCTGCAGGAACTGCCATGATATAACTATCTTCATCATTCTGACTTTTGTAAATACATACGGATATCTCTTTCACTTTAATCGACATGCATCTGGAATCGTGTGTTACATCACTGAGACACACATTAGTAAATGATAGAACATACAAGGCCAAGAATACTTCTCCACCCTTCTGTCGAAGACTATTTTCTAGGACGTAGATCAGTTATTTTCGAAACAGTACCATTTATCTTTGTTTTATGCGTTTACTGATTTGATTGTGTTGAAATGATTAGGGCCATCAGGCTTTCTCTTGCATCCAATGAGGCAATGTACATACTTCACATTCATTGCCTATTAGAAGAGGTCTTACAAGTAATATGGAAGCAAATTAGAAATAACTGTGACACAGCTAGTGGAAAAAATACTAAATATAGCATATAATAGGTCGTTGAGCTTCCACTATCGCTTTTCGAGTCGTTATGACAAATACTTAAAACGTGATACAGGGAGCTCTGCACGATACAGATCTAAAGCTGTCATGATCTCCAGAGTCTTGCAAATTGAAATTCGCTGGGACTAGAAAACACAGATTGACTTTCATTATCATTTGAAACTCATCAGTTGCAGAGTTATTCAAGGACAGTCTATACTCGACAGCAGGGAAATACGCCAAGCATGTGATAGTAGTGTGTTGTGACTTTAGAGTGAGACTTTGGGAAACTAGGATTACGGTACTGCCGATAAGGACAAACAGTCTAGCAAAATAATACAAATCCACTACACAAAATATTTCCACTTTTCTTGTCGCGTTAAATCAGTGTAGTATTCGTTGTCGTGGCTGCTATTGTTGTGGCCTTTAATTACTGCCTACGTCATCATTACGTTATGCTACCAGAAATTTTGTCAATATCTGAACTGGTGGCGTCATCACTGTCGTAGCCACGAAGACTATCCCACGAATTTCTCTGTATTTATTTGCGTAGAGAGCTCGATTCCACACACCTCTACGATTATAGGTGCTGCCACAGATGAAGTTTTCTTCGCATTTTACAGTTGCAATTACTCTTTATGAAAGGAATCCCAGTATGTAGAAACGTGGGACAATTTTAATTATTGTTTGTTTATGTATGACGCTGTGTTCACAAACCGATGATTCCTTAAGTTCTCGATTTGTCGTTAGTGTTCTGTACGACTATTGGTAACGGTACGAATGGAATGAATGATGTAGTTGCATCCACTCTCACAAGGAATCAAATGGATCCCGTGTTCGCTGCGGCCAAGAATATCATTAGTCAGGAGAAGCGTCTCCTTTATGTTCTTAGGTGTTCGACAAATAAGTTATATCTGAGAGACTGGGAAGAAAGGGGGAAGAACCAATTTATTCTCCTCTCTTTCGTTAAGAGACCAATACCCGTAGCGTGTGAAAGATGTATGAGTCCTTTACTCCCAGAGTACTCGATTATAGCTCCCAGTCGATAAAAACATTCTCTTTGCTCGTGTTTCATAAATTATCAGTTCGTTATATCGCTGGATAGCTCCGGTTCAGGAGAGCTAATGAAGGTTTTAAGAGTCCTTGCAGCGAGTCGATCGTCTGCTTTCTCTCTTCTACTTATCGAAAGTCCACCTACCCCGATATGCTTCTTTCTGACGTGTCATCACTCTGAAGTAGCAGATACGTGCTAGGAAGTGTAAAGCAGCGTCGTTGAAACCTCTACCTTATACCTACCACACAGAGACCGAGTAACTCGAATTGAAAGTCAGTTCCTGAAAGTTCATTTAAGAAATCGGGCGTTCGGAGGATGCAGTCTACTTGCGGAAAGCATTTAAAATTAGATTGACTCTACTTTTTATTTGTATGGAAACAAATGAAATGGCTAACAAGTCTATATTTATTATGGTAATACTCTATTATTCAAAGTTCACTATCTGTACAACATAGTTTCAAACGAAAAGAAGCCAGAATTTTTGCAAATCCGACCCGACTAATTTTCACGTTCAACAGTCACAGGCCAACAACTATTCGCGAGTTAAACATTCGCTCGTTTCAGTGGTCTTCTTCGAAAGAAGTGATCGCCAAAGTATTCCGTACAGAGCACGCGGAATTGTTACTACGACCAGAAAGTTCACACGCTCTTAACTTTCAAACTATTTAGTTTAGGAACACAAACTTTCTTTGAAATATTCGTAACTCCAATCGCTTCAGTCACGAGGTATTCTAACCGCAATTAACTCATTATTTCTTCATTTTTCAGAGTAATTTTACGGAGCTATCTAACATGGTGTTATCCGTAGGCCGGTTAGCAAGCGACTATCTCGAACTATTCTACCCACCGCTAACTCCACTATATTCACGCGGGAACAGCTTAATTCTGATTGGCTGTTGATCCAAACGACCAATCAGAATTTTCCTTCTAGATCATTCTTGCGGCAAAAATTGCCTTATCCAATCAATAATCTGATAGTAATTAATATCATTAAACTTTAATTTCTAGTATATTGCTTAATCCAAAAAAAAAAGCGAAGTACCAATTATTCTTCAAATTGCTAAATAAACTTATTCCACCTCTAACTTTCATTCAAAAATGGTTCTAATGGCTCTAAGCACGATGGGACTTAAGATCTGAGGTCATCAGTCCCCTAGACTTAGAACTACTTAAGCCTAACTACCCTGAGGACATCACACACATCCATGCCTAAGGCAGGATTCGAACCTGTGACCGTAACAGCAGCGCGGTTCCGGACTGAAGTGCCTAGAACAGCTTACTCACAGCGGCCGGCTAACTTTCATTGTCTGCTTTTATACAAAAGCATCTCTCACCGACATACATCATCTAAATCATGGTTGCACCATTACTTTCCCACGGTCTGTTTGTACAAGGTTTTATGAAAAATTGACATATTAAGTTTTAACGTAAGTCCCACATACACTCTCTCAATCATTCTCATGCACTCACACAACAAAATATAATCAAATAATAATTATGACCGATTTTTTTATTACTTACTGCACAGTGACTACAGTTTTGAAAAGAAAATTCTAATTAATTCCTTTTGTACACTGATAAATTTGTAAGGGCTTCAAATGATAATGAAAGTCAATCTGTATTTATCCCTGACTTGGTTTTAAAAACAAGCGTCGGTTTTAGGGCTTTAGGAAATTTTCTCTATCTCCAGAAGAGTAATGAATAAAAATCTGATATTTTAACAGCATCACTCCACTAATAACAAAAGGCTGTGTACCAAATTTGAACAAAATTGGATAATAGCTAACATGGATTATTTAGATTTGTAGAGGGTATGAATCTTCAGAACGACCGAATATTACTCTATGTAGTTCTCATAGCAGACAGCGTCAGCTACACTGTGAGCAAAAAAAAGCCAAGTCATCCTGCTGCCACCGTACCAAACTGCTACCTGCCTAACCGCAACGAATTTCATCTAGTAATATCTTTCTACGTTACATCCTGAGTCGAATTTGGGAGTTATCAGAGTTCATATACGCTGATTAAGGTGGTAACAATGACCAGGAGTAGAAATATTTCGAGTATAGAAAAACGAATTAAAAGCGTCGTTCCTTGTTTGTTGTTCTATGTCCTGTTAGCGAATGTTAACACTAGACTATCGATGGAAGATGACCGAGTACTGAACTGATTCAATTATAGGACAAAGCAGAGGAATAAGGGAATACTATGTGTATTTGGTAAAATTTATCGTTTGAGTCAGTGCAGCAACCAATCATTTGCACAGATGAGAAACAGCTATGTACAGCAACATATAATATGGACTAAAGCTTTTAAAATTGCGCCGGCCGGAGTGGCCGGTCGGTTCTAGACGCTACAGTCTGGAGCCGAGCGACCGCTACGGTCGCTGGTTCGAATCCTGCCTCTGACATGGATGTGTGTGATGTCCTTAGGTTAGTTAGGTTTAATTAGTTCTAAGTTCTAGGCGACTGATGACCTCAGAAGTTAAGTCGCATAGTGCTCAGAGCCATTTGAACCATTTTTTTTTAAATTGCCAACATATTTCCCCAGCAGGTAGCTCCTTCCACTTCACTCACACCGAAAATAGTGGATGGTGAGTGTTGTTGAGTTTATCTCGTGTGTCGAGACCATACTGCTTTCAATTATTTTCAGTCGTCAACTAGAGCTCTCTCACCACGATGGAAGGCACGTGGACGTGCGGAGTGGCCGCGCGGTTTGAGACGACATGTCACGGATTGCGCGGACGCTCCCGCCGGAGGGTCGTGTCCTTCCTCGGGCGTGGGTGTGTGTTCTTTTCAGCATAAGTTATTTTATGTTAGTTAAGTCTAGGGACTGATGACCTCAGCAGTTTGGTGCTTCAGGAATTCACACAAATTTGAACATTTCTGAAACCACGTGTTTCAGAGGATTCTCTCACAAACAGAATTCCTACACATGCATCTCACCAGTATCAGAATCAAAACACTCTTCGCATTTTAACAGAACATTTAATCAAGATCAGCTGACACTAGTAGGCAGCAAGCTAAATACACTCCTGGAAATGGAAAAAAGAACACATTGACACCAGTGTGTCAGACCCACCGTACTTGCTCCGGACACTGCGAGAGGGCTGTACAAGCAATGATCACACGCACGGCACAGCGGACACACCAGGAACCGCGGTGTTGGCCGTCGAATGGCGCTAGCTGCGCAGCATTTGTGCACCGCCGCCGTCAGTGTCAGCCAGTTTGCCGTGGCATACGGAGCTCCATCGCAGTCTTTAACACTGGTAGCATGCCGCGATAGCGTGGACGTGAACCGTATGTGCAGTTGACGGACTTTGAGCGAGGGCGTATAGTGGGCATGCGGGAGGCCGGGTGGACGTACCGCCGAATTGCTCAACACGTGGGTCGTGAGGTCTCCACAGTACATCGATGTTGTCGCCAGTGGTCGGCGGAAGGTGCACGTGCCCGTCGACCTGGGACCGGACCGCAGCGACGCACGGATGCACGCCAAGACCGTAGGATCCTACGCAGTGCCGTAGGGGACCGCACCGCCACTTCCCAGCAAATTAGGGACACTGTTGCTCCTGGGGTATCGGCGAGGACCATTCGCAACCGTCTCCATGAAGCTGGGCTACGGTCCCACACACCGTTAGGCCGTCTTCCGCTCACGCTCCAACATCGTGCAGCCCACCTCCAGTGGTGTCGCGACAGGCGTGAATGGAGGGACGAATGGAGACGTGTCGTCTTCAGCGATGAGAGTCGCTTCTGCCTTGGTGCAAATGATAGTCGTATGCGTGTTTGGCGCCGTGCAGGTGAGCGCCACAATCAGGACTGCATACGACCGAGGCACACATGGCCAACACCCGGCATCATGGTGTGGGGAGCGATCTCCTACACTGGCCGTACACAACTGGTGATCGTCGAGGGGACTCAGAATAGTGCACGGTACATCCAAACCGTCATCGAACCCATCGTTCTACCATTCCTAGACCGGCAAGGGAACTTGCTGTTCCAACAGGACAATGCACGTCCGCATGTATCCCGTGCCACCAAACGTGCTCTAGAAGGTGTAAGTCAACTACCCTGGCCAGCAAGATCTCCGGATCTGTCCCCCATTGAGCATGTTTGGGACTGGATGAAGCGTGGTGTCACGCGGTCTGCACGTCCAGCACGAACGCTGGTCCAACTGAGGCGCCAGGTGGAAATGGCATGGCAAGCCGTTCCACAGGACTACATCCAGCATCTCTACGATCGTCTCCATGGGAGAATAGCAGCCTGCATTGCTGCGAAAGGTGGATATACACTGTACTAGTGCCGACATTGTGCATGCTCTGTTGCCTGTGTCTATGTGCCTGTGGTTCTGTCAGTGTGATCATGTGATGTATCTGACCCCAGGAATGTGTCAATAAAGCTTCCCCTTCCTGGGACAATGAATTCACGGTGTTCTTATTTCAATTTCCAGGAGTGTATTTTCTACACGCTGCGGTTCTGTTGCGACACCAGCAGCAGTTTTATTAGCGTATTCTCCAATTACAATTGAGCTTCACTCTCTTATGTAAGCCCCACTATTTCTCATTATCGTCTTCCTATCAAGTATCAGGTTGTCGCCTGTTCCGAACTCACAAACTAAATCATGGTCTTCTATTACAAGGACTTCCAGTACCTCTTTTGGCATTCAGTTTGAAGTTGAGGATACTCTGGGATACCCTATACCCTGGCAGTCTCATGATGTATTGTCTTCGATTTTCACGATACTTCCGTATTTTTTTTTTCATTCATTTTAAAAGTATTTAATGTTATGCTAATGTCTTCGCTTCTAACCATGGTTCTTCTTGTGCGCTCCTCACTTTTTTTTAACCCAGCTTTCGCTTATACTGGATAAGACAAAACAGCTATCATTTTATAAAACTTTATGAGCGTCTCTTTCTGTACTTTAAGGCTCCATGTTCTGCTACTGGTATCGTAGACAGTTTGGAGTTCGTGTTTCATTTCGAATCATCATCATCATCAGCAGCAGCAGCCAATTCAATCATTAGATGATGTGGCCTCGTCGAGTCGTGGATTCAGGTAGGCTTTCAGAAGTCTTCTCCAAGTGGGACGGTCTTGGGCAGTTCTCTGCCAGGTGGTACCAGCGATCTTCTTGATGTCTTTGTCCCATCTGTCTGGTGGTCTTCCTCTAGACCTCCGGTGCTCTCTCGGACTCCACTCCAGTACTAGCTTCGTCCATCTGTTGTCTTTTCTTCTTGCGACGTGGACAGCCCACTGCCATTTCAAGGAACCTACTCTCTCTAAGATGTCATTAACCTTCGTCACAGACCGGATGTCATCTGCTCTTTTCCTGTCCTTTCTTGTATAGCCCAGCTTTGATCACTCCATGGCTCTCTGTGCTGTCCTAAGTTTCCCTTTTGTGAATGAGTTCAGTGTCCATGTCTCGCAACCATACGTCATCACAGGAAGAATGCATTGCTCAAATACTGCTTTCTTCAAATTTACTGGAATTTTTGATCTGAATACTTTTGAATTCTTCCCAAATGCTTGCCAGCCAAGCTTGATGCGTCGATATATTTCTGGCCTTATGTCTCCTTTCATATTTTTAATCTGGCCAGTGTAGACATATTCACTGACCTCTTCTAGTAGAATGTCCTTGACTTTCACATCTCCAGCTGGGACCCATTTGTTGGATATTACTTTTGTTTTGGAAAGGTTCATGTTCAAGCCATCCAGCTGACATTCCGATGCAAGATATGTAATTAAGTTTTGGAACTCTTCGAAGTCTTTGGCCGGTACGGCAATATCATCAGCAAATCCCAAGTTGGTAAGCCTTCTTCCATTAATTCTAATTCCCTTACCTTCCCAGCTCAGCTTTTACATAGCCATTTCCAATATAGCAGAGAACAGTTTTGGGGAGATGGGATCGCCTTGCTTGACACCCCTCATGATGAGGAATTCTTGAGTTGATTCGCCGATGTTAACATAAGCTGAAGAATTCTCGTAGATTTTCCTGAGCACTTCAATGTATGCTGCTCCCACTCCTTGCTCACTCAAGGCTTGGAGGACAGCTACATGGCTAACGGAGTCAAATGCCTTTTCAAAGTCAACAAAGGCAGTGCAGAGAGGCAGTTGGTATTCATTCGCTCTGCTTATCACTTCACTAACGGTCAGAATGTGGTCAATAGTGCTAAAATTGCTTCTGAATCCAGCTTGTTCTATAGGTTGGGCTGAGTCTAGGGTGGAACAAATTCGGTTTAACACGATCTCTGTGAAAATTTTGTACAAAATTGAGAGCAAGCTGATAGGACGGTAGTTTTTAATATTGTGAATACTTCCTTTCTTGTGTATCAAAATAATCTTGTTCCACGATAGTGGGATTGAAGCATAGTGCAGGCAGGAAGTAAATACTTTTGCTAAGTGATATATTGTTACCTCTCTTGCCATTTTGAGGATGTCAACGCTGCGCTCATCATCATCCGGCACTTTTCCCTACTTCATGCTATCTAGAGCACACTTGACTTCCGATGGGAGTATATCTGGGACACTAGGTATATCATTTAAATTAGATACACTCAAATTTTCCCCTGGATTGCTAAACAGATTGGTATAAAAGTCTCTGATGAACTTCAAAACCGCCTCCTTTTCAGTGATTCGACTGTCATTTCCATCGAGTGCGATAATCTGCTTTTTACCGATTGTGAGTTAGCGTGTGGCTGACTTTAAACTTGTCTTGTTCTCCAAGCTTGCTCGTAAGGTGTCTTCAGTGAGTCTCTGTATGTCAGTTTTCATTTCTTTTCGCACTGCCTTACATAGTTCGGAATACGCAACCATGTCACGATCGGTTTGGATTTTCATTTCACTCCTCTGTTGTAAAAGGGTCTCAGTTTTGGTTGTTTATTTTTTTTGGCATAGGCCACCGACTTCTTGTGCACTTGAAGCAATCATTCCCGCCAAATCACAATCTTCAGTTACGTGGAACTTGCTTTGGAGGACTTCTTGGAATTCCGAGGAATGTTCTTGCAGGTTTTTGAGGTTGAATATCGGGGTCAAAATCAAAATATATATCACATAAACGTGTTGGCTTCCAGCCCAAATATTTTCGTGGGTGATGTTTACGAAGGGCATCGCCTGTGGCTCGACCAAGGACCACATGAACATATTTTGATCGGTGAAGTGACAGACAGTTCATTGTGATTCTAATGCAGACTGGACATTCATCATAGATAATGGTTTTATCAACTGAAGAAGGCTGAGAACTTTGTCCTAGCCACGCCAGCTGTTACACTGCGGGATTGTGTAGTAGCTCCCTATACTACATGACATAGCATTATACACCAGAAGATGACACTTAAAATCTGCAAAATCGGTTGATTTATTATCTATATTTAAACTCCTGTGTTATTCTGTATAGAGTGGTCTATCAGTTTCGTATAAATATTTTTTTGTTGCTGCCACTGTTTTACACTTACCTAAGTATCAGGGCGAAATCTATTTTGGAAAGCCATTTGGAAACATTTTCACATCGAAATTCCTTACTCCTTGCTATATTTTTTTTTTCGCTGTGTCTATGTCACAGGCTGTGAGCTCTATTATTCGGTGCTAGCCTTCAAAAGTATGTTCCCATTCTTACAGTGAGATTGTATTTCCTACTTTGGCCCATGCAATGTAAATTCATTTCGAAATCCAGTCTGCGTTTTTAATCTGTTGCCCAGCGGTAGGTTGTCTTCCTTATTTTATTGTGTTACTTGTTTCTAATATTGTGGTTAGTAACTCTTACGTGGTTTTGAATTTTAATTAACTTTAATGGTTCTTGCATTTTTCTCTGATTGAGACGGCACTAGTCTCTTACTGATCATTTGTTAATATAACTGCGTGCCAGTCGACATAAAAGTTTTCTGGGTGTCGTACCGCACCATAAACTTCTTCTGGGTCTACTGGTGCGTTCTACCTATGCAGTGTCCCTAATGTTTTGTTGTTACTGTTCACTGCGCATGACATTACGTCTTAATTCTAAAATGATTATTCGTTTCATTGGCCACTTAAGGAAGAAAGAGAGGGAACTTTATTTTAATAGGTTTTTGCGGTGAAGGGAGAGCGTAACCTCTGTTGTCTATTCGCTCTTATTTTATGTGCCATGATTGATGGGCACCATCGAAAGAGAAGTTGGCTGCTGTTTACCAACTGCTGGACGTCGGCCGCGCGGCGGCAGTTACTGGCCGGTAGTGCTCGTGCCACGTGTTGACAGTGCGGTCTGTTTGGCTCTTGATTGCTGGCATCCAAGATGGGGCAAGCGTGAATCCTTCGTCTCTATTCATTTTCTTAGGGTGTTTAAATGTTTCGGTGGCCTCTGATTTTGCATTTCGTCATAACCAGTTGCTTGGCCAACATACAGGCTTCGCTGAATTTTATTTCTTTTCCGCAGTGTTGCTGATGTTCTCCCACTGCAGATTTGTTGTGTTGCCCAAGACGAATACACTCAGTCGCAAAAGTATTCGGACAGTGGGAAGTTTCACAATGGGTACTCGAGAAACACTGACTATGAAAAAGATGGTTCAAATGGCTCTGAGCGCTATGCGACTTAACTTCTGAGGTCATCAGTCGCCTAGAACTTAGAACTAATTAAACCTAACTAACCTAAGGACATCACACACATCCATGCCGGAGGGAGGATTCCAACCTGCGACCGTAGCGATCGCTCGGTTCCAGACTGTAGCGCCTAGAACCGCACGCCCAATCTCACTGACTATGAAACCCAAACACATTTATTAGCAATATATATGCGTAGCAACATTAATTACAAAAGAGTTATTGTATTATTTCGTTTCCAAAACACAAATAACAAAAAAAATTAACAAAAAAAATGAAACAATCCGCACACCCTGCTGCTACAAAAGTATTCGGACACTGTCCAATAAATGTTCATAAGCTGTACGACGAAAATGTCAATAGCTTGTGGGTCCACTTTTCATTTTCAATACCTTCTCGAATCTACTAGGCATACTTTCCACGAGTTTTTTCGTGAAATCTGGGCCTATATTTGCCCATTCTTGGCGCAGTTTCTCTTTCAAGGTGTCGTTCGTATAGATGTTGTCAGCGTGGAGGGTCCGTTTCAATGTATCCCACAAATGTTCGATTGGGTTAACGTCTGGTGATTGGGGAGGGGGGCTGCAGTACTTTCGGGCAATTGAAGAGCAACCACATTTGTACAATATGCGCGGTATGCTTGGGATCATTATGCTGATAAAAATGAAAGTTGTTCGCAGTACCTAGATGTCGTGCACTCTGCTTCAAATGTCCTCGCAGTATATTCAAATACTCTTCCTTGTTCATCGTATCATCAATGAACACTAAATCACCCACACCATTGCCGGACATGCATCCCCACACCATGATGCTCCCACCTCCTAAGTTTACTGTTGGTTTGAGGTTCCTGGGATTCAGCTCTTCATTCGTCTTTCGCCACACGTTTGCCTTTCCGTCGCTTTGCCATAACGTAAATTTACATTCGTCGCAAAATATCACCCGATTCCGCCAAGCCTGATCGTATTCGGCGTATTCCCTCGCAAACTGCATACGTTTCTTCTGGTTCACTGCATTTACGAATGGCTTTCGCCGTGCCACTCGACCATGGTACTGCGATCGTCGTAGCACTCTCCGCACGGTTTCGGGATGAATTTTTATACCAAGGTCTCCCTCCATCTCACTTGCAATTCGTGTGGCAGATATTTTCGGATTCTGTTGTACCTGTCTCACAATCACACGTTCATCTCTCTGTGAAAATGTCCGTGGCCGTCCTGTACTGCAACGGAATTCCAATCGGTCTTCTTTCTCGAACCGTTTAATTATGTCGTGAACTGTACTTTTCTTCATGTTCACTATTGCGGAAATTTCCCTGCAGGTTTTCCCCTTCGCGTGATGATAAACGACAAGTTGCCTTTGCTCGAACGTAGAACACTTCCCTCTGCGTCCCATCGTCGACCTGCACAGGCTCGCAATACGTGTTTACTAATCATCGCTATCGTCTCGCGGAAATGTCGGACACACTGCAGTCGCTTCACCCTCTGTGCGTCTCGGAATGAACTATTCTCTCACGTTGCCCGCCTTTGTCCGAATACTTTTGTTGCACCTTCCCATGCCGTTTTCACGAAATATTACGTAACAGACACATGTCCAACAACAGTTCTTCGTATTTGGCGCGTGTGTCACGTCGCGACAGCGTATCCAGAATCCCAAATACATCACAAAGTGCAATTTGTGTATTTGTTTATGCGGAAAACTGCAAAATTATGCGCCGTTACTTGCTGTCCTAATACTTTTGTGACTGAGTGTATAGCGCTCGTGTTCCCGAGTGTGCATTGCTATTGGCCTTAAAGTTCCGCCAATGTATGCTTCTCCACATTGGCATTCCACCTTGTACACCCCTGCAGTGCATAATGCATCCTTCGTGGACCCTTGCACGTTCTGGATCCTGCGACCACTGTAGAAGGCAGGCTGCAACCTAACCCGGCGAAGGTGTTTGCCTATTCGGTCAGTAACATTTTTCACGTAATGCAAGCGCACTGTTGGCTTCAGTTTGTCTATTTCTTGCTTATCTTGCTTACTTGTATTCGTCGAAAAGGCTGTGTGGATCGACATATGGCTGTAGCCATTGGCTAGAAACGTTGTGCGTAGACTTTTAAGCTCAGGTGCTATGTTTTGAGCATCACTTATGCGCTGTCAAACAACAGATGACCGAGTTCTTCTGCTCTGGGTGGTGGTAGGACTGGGCGTGCAGATACCTCTCTGTATGTGTAGGCTCACGATATAGTCTGTGCCCCAGTGTCCCCACCGTTTTCCTGTATACTTCGTCGGTGACCACCAATCATGGTGCTAATAGACAGGAGCTGATAGACAATAGAGCTTACGCTCTCCCTCCACCGCAATAAAGTTGCCTCTCCTTCTTTCCTCAGCCGTGCGAGGTAGCAGTGCGGTCACAGGCGCCTTGCCACGGTCCGCACGGTTCCTCCCGTCGGAGGTTCGAGTCCTTCCTCTAGCATGGGTGTGTTTGTTGTCCTTAGCGTAAGTTAGTTTGAGTAGTGTGTAAGCCTAGGGACCAATGACCTCAGCAGACAGTTGGATCCCATAGGAACATACCACAAAATTCCAAAATACCTTCTTCCTTCAGTGGCCAATGAAATGAACTATCTTTTTAAAATTATGACGTAACAGCGTGCGCAGTGGACAGTAACAACAAAATAAAAGGTACATTGCATAGCTCGTACGCACCATTAGACCAAGAAGAAGACCACTGCAACCGTGGCCGAAACGTTGGTTTTTCTCCAGAAGCAATAGTTTTATTAATTGTGACTCGGTACCATACCCAGAAAACTTTTATGTCGACTGATTATTTGTTGTCATTCATCCACTTGTTGCTGGATTCTAAAGCACTGTTTTTGAAAGCAAATTTTTTTTTAAGATTCGGTGTAATATATAATCTGGGGCATGTTGGTAAACAAGCCTATTACTTCTAATTGTATAAACACGGAAGCCTTTCAGCAACGCTTTGTTTTCCGACTCTCTCTCCGATTGTTAAGAACCCTTGTTCTCAGAAACGGGTAGCTGAATCAAGTTGAAATTTGTCTCGCATCCTAAAGTCTACGGTTGCTTGTCGATGCAAAACTTGTAACCGCCTAAATCAGTACTGTCAGATCATATGGCAATTTATGTCACCTATTTTGTTATTCGCACACTCACGTGTCACAAGCTATAGGGTACTTCCCACTGACGTAAATTCATGAAATTTGGCAATAAGCAAGGTTTCACAATATAACTAAAGGAAAAAAATCAGGAAATTATTAATCTGTAATTGTATCACACGAAAAAAATTTTGTAAATTTTTTGTCCGATTCTCTTTCTGTCTGTCTGTCTGTCTGTCCGTCTGTTAAGAGTCCTTTCTTTCAGGAACGGCTAGACGTATGAAGTTCAAATTTGAAGTTGGCGGATCCTTGACGGTGCAAAAAGTTTAAGCTTCTAAGTCAACGCAGTCAAAAGATACGACCATTTAGACATATTTCGGCACTTGAAAAGTCACTCATCAAAACCTGTAGCGTGCTTCCCGTTGACCTAAATTTATGAAATATAGCAAAAAGCAACGTTCCACGGTATCAGAAGGAAAAAAAATTCCTAATATTGTTAGATTGTAACTATCACACATAAAGTATATATCAATACATAACGAAACTTACGATGCGTTCATCATAAGCCAAAAGGGTAATAGAAAAACATCACTTCTCGCAAACCTAAAATGTAAGTTGTAGTGATGTTATACCAAGTAAATAAAAAGTATTTCATTGAATCTTCTCTCTCTCTACGTATATGAAGTGACGTCCCGTGCTAGCTCTCTTTGTGTGTGTTCGGTCTCAGGAACTACTGTAGAGATCTTGATATGGTCTTGAAAATCCCTGGACGAATATCATGCCGGTATCGATATCGATAACAGGCAAAACCCATCGAGACTCTCGATTCCCACCACGGATTGACTATCTGTATACATAACTAAGTGCGGGTTCTACAAATACTTGATCAATTTTTATTCCAATGTCTACTTTCATTTGTTTGAGTACTTGATTTAACTCTCTCTTGTTGATCAATCGTCGAACACTCCACGATACCAAAGACATGTGCCAAATCATTTATCGCTTAAGATTTTTCAGTTGTTGCAGGTGATGATATACATGATCCGAGGCTATTTGTGAGTCTGCCAGCCGCGCCATAAGCGTTGCTGGGATTAGTCGTGTGGTGCGGGATGCCACCTGTCGGTATCACGACCCGTTATGGAAACTGTCTTCCCCCAGCACCTAGAGTCCTTCTTGCTCCATGTTGTGTCTCGCTCCTCGATCGAGACCCTGCTAGTATCTATACTACTGCCGGCGTTGCTCTCCACTCCACCAAAGCACGCAAATCCTGGCATCTCCTCTGTGACCGACTTTCTTTTGTATGTCGCAAAATTATTCATAGACAGACCAATACTGAGTTTTAAATTCTTTGTCTTTGAAAATAAGAATGCATGCCACCACTAAATACTTCAGTTAGAACACAACTCTTAAGAGCAGGAAATTCTGTATGTTGCACTGCTGAAATTCCTGTTCTTCAGGATAAGTAAATCATCTCCGACACTTTGTAATTCTGTCACTGCCACATAAGAATACTCTCACGGTCTCCTAAGTTGTTTCATAGATGACATCCTAGGTTGTTGTCGTTGTTGTGATCTTCAGTCCTGAGACTGGTTTGATGCAGTTCTCCATGCTACCCTATCCTGTGCAAGCTTCTTCATCTCCCAGTACTTACTGCAACCCACATCCTTCTGAATATGCTTAGTGTATTCATTTCTTGGTCTCCCTCTACGATTTTTACCCTCCACACTGCTCTCCAATGCTAAATTTGTGATCCCTTGATGCCTCAGAACATGTCCTACTAACCGGGTCCTTCTTTTTGTCAAATTGTGCCACATACTCCTCTTCTCCCCAATTCTATTCAATACTTCATCATTAGTTATGTGATCTACCCATCTAATCTTCAGCATTCTTTTGTAGCACCACTTTTCGAAAGCTTCTATTCTCTTCTTGTCCAAACTATTTGTTGTCCATGTTTCACTTCCATACATGGCTGCACTCCATACAAATACTTTCAGAAACGACTTCCTGACCGTTAATTCTATACTCAGTGTTAAAAAATTTCTCTTCTTCAGAAACGCTTACCTTGCCATTGTCAGTCTACATTTTATATCTCCTTCGACCATCATCAGTTATTTTGCTCCCCAAACAGCAAAACTCCTTTACTACTTTAAGTGTCTCGATTCCTAATCTAATTCCCTCAGCATTACCCGACTTAATTCGACTACATTCCATTATCCTCGTTTTGCTTTTGCTGATGTTCATCTTATATCCTCCTTTCAAGACACTATCCATTCCATTCAACTGCTCTTCCAAGTCCTTTGCTGTCTCTGATAGAATTTCAGTGTCATCGGCGAACCTCAAAGTCTTTATTTCTTCTCCATGGATTTTAATACCTACTCCGAATTTTTCTTTTGTTTCCTTTACTGCCTGCTCAATATACAGATTGAATAACATCGGGGAGAGGCTGCAACCCTGTGTCACTCCCTTCCCAATCACTGCTTCCCTTTCATGCCCCTCGGCTCTTATAACTGCCATCTGGTTTCTGTACAATTTGTAAATAGCCTTTCGCTCCCTGTATTTTACCCCTGCCAGCTTTACAATTTGAAAGAGAGTATTCCGGTCAACATTGTCAAAACCTTTCTCCAAGTCTACAAATGCTAGAAACGTAGGTTTGCCTTTCCTTAATCTTTCTTCTAACATAGGTCGTAAGGTCAGTATTGCCTCACGTGCTCCAGTATTTCTACGGAATCCAAACTGATCTTCCCCGAGGTCGGCTTCTACCAGTTTTTCCATTCGTCTGTAAGGAATTCGCGTTAGTATTTTGCAGCTGTGGCTTATTAAGCTGATAGTTCGGTAATTTTCACATCTGTCAACACCTACTTTCTTTGGGATTTGAATTATTATATTCTTCTTGAAGTCTGAGGTTATTTCGCTTGTCTCGTATATCGTGCTCACCAGATGGTAGAGTTTTGTCAGGACTGGCTCTCCCAAGGCCATCAGTAGGTCTAATGGAATGTTTTCTACTCCCGGGGCCTTGTTTCGACTCATGTCTTTCAATGCTCTGTCAAACTCTTCACGCAGTATCGTATCTCCCATTTCAGCTTCATCTACATCCTCTTCCATTTCCATAATATTGTCCTCAAGTACATCGCCCTTGTATAGACCCTCTATATACTCCTGGCACCTTTCTGCTTTCCTTTCTTTACTTGGAACTGGGTTTCCATCAGAGCTCTTGATATTCCTAGGTAGTTGGTTCCTTTTGGCAACGTACATTAGCAAATAGTTTAATGTACATTACACGATTTTCATCGTTCCAGACTCCTCTGGGACAGAAATAAAATTATTTCTACCATTCAGTTCCAAGTCCAAAACAGATAAAAAGTAAATGAAGTTACACACCTTCACTCATATTCGGTAAACCCTGCTCCTATCTTGTCCATAGTTGCCCAATATAAGGCAAATACGTTACACAAGAACACTGCATAAATCCTTCCCTAGCCTTCAACTAACTAGTTAGTACATCGATGTCAATTAGTTGCTTGACACCAAAGGATATGGCGCCATCGTCCGTTTAACGCGACAAGAAGTTATCTCACAAGAGTAACGAACTGAAACCCTATAGGCAGCCGCAGCAGTTCACTCTGGGGGCGCTCCTTCCGACTAGTTCCATCCCGTCAGTAGCATGTGCTTTAACTCTTATCGTAAACTGTGGGATACTATGTTCACGCTTTTTTAGTTGCAGTTCTTAGTAAAGGTAGAGACCGTTCGTTACGGTCAGTCAAGGTGCTGGTAACCAACGCCTGGTGGACTCGGAATACTCTGTGGACGTCGTTTAGCTAACACGTTCATTTATTTAACAGTTTATTTGTTTGTACTTTTAGGCTACATGTCTGGCGAATAAAGAAATACAACAGGCACAGTTTAGCAGAAGAGATGGGAGAAAGAAAGGGCAAGGTAAGCAAACGTGGAAATAAGTTGAGAATAAGATTTACGAGGTGCATTCAGGTTCTAACGCCTCCGATTTTTTTTTCTAATTAACTACTCACCCGAAATCGATGAAACTGGCGTTACTTCTCGACGTAATCGCCCTGCAGACGTACACATTTTTCACAACGCTGACGCCATGATTCCATAGCAGCGGCGAAGGCTTCTTTAGGAGTCTGTTTTGACCACTGGAAAATCGCTGAGGCAATAGCAGCAAGGCTGGTGAATGTGCGGCCACGGAGAGTGCCTTTCATTGTCGGAAAAAGCCAAAAGTCACTAGGAGCCAGGTCAGGTGAGTAGGGAGCATGAGGAATCACTTCAAAGTTGTTATCACGAAGAAACTGTTGCGTAACGTTAGCTCGACGTGCGAGTGCGTTGTCTTGGTGGAACAGCACACGCGCAGCCCTTCCCGGACGTTTTCGTTGCAGTGCAGGAAGGAATTTGTTCTTCAAAACATTTTCGTAGGATTTACCTATTACCTTAGTGCCCTTTGGAACACAATGGGTAAGGATTACGCCCTCGCTGTCCCAGAACATGGACACCATCATTTTTTCAGCACTGGCGGTTACCCGAAATTTTTTTGGTGGCGGTGAATGTGTGTGCTTCCATTGAGCTGACTGGCGCTTTGTTTCTGGATTGAAAAATGGCATCAACGTCTCATCCATTGTCACAACCGACGAAAAGAAAGTCCCATTCGTGCTGTCGTTGCACATCAACATTGCTTGGCAACATGCCACACGAGCAGCCGTGTGGTCATCCGTCAGCATTCGTGGCACCCACCTGGATGACACTTTTCGCATTTTCAGGCCGTCATGCAGGATTGTGTGCACAGAACCCACAGAAATGCCAACTCTGGAGGCGATCTTTTCAACAGTCATTCGGCGATCCCCCAAAACAAATCTCTCCACTGTCTCGATCATGTCGTCAGACCAGCTTGTGCGAGCCCGAGGTTGTTTCGGTTTGTTGTCACACGATGTTCTGCCTTCATTAAACTGTCGCACCCACGAACGCACTTTCGACACATCCATAACTCCATCACCACATGTCTGCTTCAACTGTCGATGAATTTCAATTGGTTTCACACCACGCAAATTCAGAAAAAGAATGATTGCATGCTGTTCAAGTAAGGAAAACGTCGCCATTTTAAGTATTTGAAACAGTTCTCACTCTCGCCGCTGGCGGTAAAATTCCATCAGCTGTACGGTGCTGCCATCTCTGGGACGTATTGACAATGAACGCGGCCTCATTTTAAAACAAAGCGCATGTTTCTATCTCTTTCCAGTCTGGAGAAAAAAAAAACGGAGGCCTTAGAACTTGAATGCACCTCGTAATTTACGAAATGTATTCGCAAACTGTGAATACAGTTGTAGACTGTCTACGCGATTTACTAGCAACATATGAATATTTGTGCCAGACCGAGACCTCCCGCTTTACGTGAGCGTTCATCTTAACGGCCGTGGCTAACCGCTATTCGTGTACGACTCACAGCCACACTCAACCATATGTGCTAGAGGCTATGTCTCTTACAGGTTGCATACAGATCGTATGATTCCCGCCCAGGGAGAAACATTCTTTTTCCATTGGCCTGTTTCGGCATGAAGTACGATGGAGGAGTGTCTGTATTTTATTGTGTCTGTACAGTTCGATACAATAGTGCTTCGAACGGCCATGCATGTCTGAAGGAACAAAGTCTGCTGACGATAGACAGCCGTATTCCCAAATTGAAAATACCTTTTATAATTTAATATTTCTGTCAGTCGTCAACACTGTTCCTTCGGGCGTGCATGCAAGTCCGAAGCAATATTGTATCGTACTTAACAGACTCTGCTCTAATGAATAAGATTTAAATAATGGATGCTTTTGCACAGAAGAGAGAATGAGTAAGTTTGCCGAGAGGGAAGCTACGACGAGGATAACGGATAAATCTCAAATCTCCTACGGACTGCAGCGTAATAGTCGATCGTAACAGGTGACTGGGTAATTAGGGCCAAGAAATGGAGGAATAGTGGGAGAAATATTTAGAGCTATACAGGTAAGACGACGATTCAGCACGCATAGTACATGCTTTAGCAGTCAGTGAATAATGATAGGTATTTAACATGCACTATCCAGGCACTTTAATGTGACCGGTTGGCAAAAGCCTGAATAACCACATTCCGCAACACGGAGTGCTGCAAGACGTGCAGGAAGAGAGTCATTAAGATTTAGGAAGGTACCGATCGACAGTGATGCAGAGTCATGATGACTCCGGAGCCATGACCAGCTGCGCTAGGTATCTCGGTTGAGAATCCATTGCGTGAACAGCCAGATCGAGGAGGTCCCACAGATTATCGATTGGATTTAAGTCGAAGAAATTTATTCGCCAGGGAAGTGCTATAAACCTGTCCAGGCGCTCTTCAACCCATTCACATACACTCCTGGAAATTGAAATAAGAACACCGTGAATTCATTGTCCCAGGAAGGGGAAGCTTTATTGACACATTCCTGGGGTCAGATACATCGCATGATCACACTGACAGAACCACAGGCACATAGACACAGGCAACAGAGCATGCACAATGTCGGCACTAGTACAGTGTACATCCACCTTTCGCAGCAATGCAGGCTGCTATTCTAACATGGAGACGATCGTAGAGATGCTGGATGTAGTCCTGTGGAACGGCTTGCCATGCCATTTCCACCTGGCGCCTCAGTTGGACCAGCGTTCGTGCTGGACGTGCAGACCGCGTGAGACGACGCTTCATCCAGTCCCAAACATGCTCAATGGGGGACAGATCCGGAGATCTTGCTGGCCAGGGTAGTTGACTTACACCTTCTAGAGCACGTTGGGTGGCACGGGATACATGCGGACGTGCATTGTCCTGTTGGAACTGCAAGTTCCCTTGCCGGTCTAGGAATAGAAGAACGATGGGTTCGATGACGGTTTGGATGTACCCTGCACTATTCAGTGTCCCCTCGACTATCACCAGTGGTGTACGGCCAGTGTAGGAGATCGCTCCCCACACCATGATGCCGGGTGTTGGCCCTGTGTGCCTCGGTCGTATGCAGTCCTGATCTACATCTACATCTACATCTATACTCCGCGAGCCACCTTACGGTGTGTGGCGGAGGGTACTTATTGTACCACTATCTGATCCCCCCTTCCCTGTTCCATTCACGAATTGTGCGTGGGAAGAACGACTGCTTGTAAGTCTCCGTATTTGCTCTAATTTCTCGGATCTTTTCGTTGTGATCATTACGCGAGATATATGTGGGCGGTAGTAATATGTTGCCCATCTCTTCCCGGAATGTGCTCTCTCGTAATTTCGATAATAAACCTCTCCGTATTGCGTAACGCCTTTCTTGAAGTGTCCGCCACTGAAGCTTGTT
This sequence comes from Schistocerca serialis cubense, assembly GCF_023864345.2. Classification (NCBI taxonomy): domain Eukaryota; kingdom Metazoa; phylum Arthropoda; class Insecta; order Orthoptera; family Acrididae; genus Schistocerca; species Schistocerca serialis. The sequence continues at coordinate 733,816,485 of NC_064643.1, read as the reverse complement.
CAGCATCTCCGTAACGCTCTCGCGCTGACTAAATGTCCCCATGACGAATCGCGCTGCTTTTCGCTGGATCATGTCTATCTCTTCTATTAATCCAACCTGGTAAGGGTCCCATACTGATGAGCAATACTCAAGAATCGGACGAACAAGCGTTTTGTAAGCTACTTCTTTCGTCGATGAGTCACATTTTCTTAGAATTCTTCCTATGAATCTCAACCTGGCGCCTGCTTTTCCCACTATTTGTTTTATGTGATCATTCCACTTCAGATCGCTCCGGATAGTAACTCCTAAGTATTTTACGGTCGTTACCGCTTCCAATGATTTACCACCTATGGCATAATCGTACTGGAATGGATTTCTGCCCCTATGTATGCGCATTATATTACATTTATCTACGTTTAGGGAAAGCTGCCAGCTGTCGCACCATGCATTAATCCTCTGCAGGTCCTCCTGGAGTACGTACGAGTCTTCTGATGTTGCTACTTTCTTGTAGACAACCGTGTTATCTGCAAATAGCCTCACGGAGCTACCGATGTTGTCAACTAAGTCATTTATGTATATTGTAAACAATAAAGGTCCTATCACGCTTCCCTGCGGTACTCCCGAAATTACCTCTACATCTGCAGATTTTGAACCGTTAAGAATGACATGTTGTGTTCTTTCTTCTAGGAAATCCTGAATCCAATCACAAACCTGGTCCGATATTCCGTAAGCTCGTATTTTTTTCACTAAACGTAAGTGCGGGACCGTATCAAATGCCTTCCTGAAGTCCAGGAATACGGCATCAATCTGCTCGCCAGTGTCTACGGCACTGTGAATTTCTTGGGCAAATAGGGCGAGCTGAGTTTCACATGATCTCTGTTTGCGGAATCCATGTTGGTTATGATGAAGGAGATTTGTATTATCTAAGAACGTCATAATACGAGAACACAAAACATGTTCCATTATTCTACAACAGATTGACGTAAGCGATATAGGCCTATAATTATTCGCATCTGATTTATGACCCTTCTTGAAAATGGGAACGACCTGCGCTTTCTTCCAGTCGCTAGGTACTTTACATTCTTCCAGCGATCTACGATAAATTGCTGATAGAAAGGGGGCAAGTTCTTTAGCATAATCACTGTAGAATCTTAAGGGTATCTCGTCTGGTCCGGATGCTTTTCCGCTACTAAGTGATAGCAGTTGTTTGGCAATTCCGATATCGTTTATTTCAATATTTTCCATTTTGGCGTCCGTGCGACGGCTGAAGTCAGGGACCGTGTTACGATTTTCCGCAGTGAAACAGTTTCGGAACACTGAATTCAGTATTTCTGCCTTTCTTCGGTCGTCCTCTGTTTCGGTGCCATCGTGGTCAACGAGTGACTGAATAGGGGATTTAGATCCGCTTACCGATTTTACATATGACCAAAACTTTTTAGGGTTCTTGTTTAGATTGTTTGCCAATGTTTTATGTTCGAATTCGTTGAATGCTTCTCTCATTGCTCTCTTTACGCTCTTTTTCGCTTCGTTCAGCTTTTCCTTATCAGCTATGATTCGACTACTCTTAAACCTATGATGAAGCTTTCTTTGTTTCCGTAGTACCTTTCGTACATGATTGTTATACCACGGTGGATCTTTCCCCTCGCTTTGGACCATAGTCGGTACGAACTTATCTAAGGCGTACTGGACGATGTTTCTGAATTTTTTCCATTTTTGTTCCACATCCTCTTCCTCAGAAATGAACGTTTGATGGTGGTCACTCAGATATTCTGCGATTTGTGCCCTATCACTCTTGTTAAGCAAATATATTTTCCTTCCTTTCTTGGCATTTCTTATTACACTTGTAGTCATTGATGCAACCACTGACTTATGATCACTGATACCCTCTTCTACATTCACGGAGTCGAAAAGTTCCGGTCTATTTGTTGCTATGAGGTCTAAAACGTTAGCTTCACGAGTTGGTTCTCTAACTATCTGCTCGAAGTAATTCTCGGACAAGGCAGTCAGGATAATGTCACAAGAGTCTCTGTCCCTGGCTCCAGTTCTGATTGTGTGACTATCCCATTCTATACCTGGTAGATTGAAGTCTCCCCCTATTACAATAGTATGATCACGAAACTTCTTCACGACGTTCTGCAGGTTCTCTCTGAGGCGCTCAACTACTACGGTTGCTGATGCAGGTGGTCTATAGAAGCATCCGACTATCATATCTGACCCACCTTTGATACTTAACTTAACCCAGATTATTTCACATTCGCATTCGCTAATAACTTCACTGGATATTATTGAATTCTTTACTGCTATAAATACTCCTCCACCATTGGCGTTTATCCTATCCTTGCGGTATATATTCCATTCTGTGTCTAGGATTTCGTTACTGTTCACTTCCGGTTTTAACCAACTTTCCGTTCCTAATACTATATGCGCACTATTTCCTTCAATAGGAGATACTAATTCAGGAACCTTGCCCTGGATACTCCTGCAGTTTACCAATATTACGTTAACTTTTCCTGTTTTTGGTCTCTGAGGACGGACGTTCTTTATCAACGATGATAATGTCCTCTCTGGTAAGCCGTCAGGTATTTTATCGTTTCGCCCAAGGGGGGGTCCCTCTAACCTAAAAAACCCCCGTGTGCACGCCACACGTACTCTGCTACCCTAGTAGCTGCTTCCGGTGTGTAGTGCACGCCTGACCTGTCTAGGGGGGCCCTACAGTTCTCCACCCAATAACGGAGGTCGATGAATTTGCAACCATTATAGTCGCAGAGTCGTCTGAGCCTCTGGTTTAGACCCTCCACACGGCTCCAAACCAGAGGACCGCGATCGACTCTGGGCACTATGCTGCAGATATTAAGCTCAGCTTGCACTCCGCGTGCGATGCTGGTTGTCTTCACCAAATTGTGTCTTCACCTGATTGTGGCGCTCACCTGCACGGCGCCAAACACGCATACGACCATCATTGGCACCAAGGCAGAAGCGACTCTCATCACTGAAGACGACACGTCTCCATTCGTCCCTCCATTCACGCTTGTCGCGACACCACTGGAGGCGGGCTGCACGATGTTGGGGCGTGAGCGGAAGACGGCCTAACGGTGTGCGGGACCATATCCCAGCTTCATGGAGACGGTTGCGAATGGTCCTCGCCGATACCCCAGGAGCAACAGTGTCCCTAATTTGCTGGGAAGTGGCGGTGCGGTCCCCTACGGCACTGCGTAGGATCCTACGGTCTTGGCGTGCATCCGTGCGTCGCTGCGGTCCGGTCCCAGGTCGACGGGCACGTGCACCTTCCGCCGACCACTGGCGACAACATCGATGTACTGTGGAGACTTCACGCCCCACGTGTTGAGCAATTCGGCGGTACGTCCACCCGGCCTCCCGCATGCCCACTATACGCCCTCGCTCAAAGTCCGTCAACTGCACATACGGTTCACGTCCACGTTGTCGCGGCATGCTACCAGTGTTAAAGACTGCGATGGAGCTCCGTATGCCACGGCAAACTGGCTGACACTGACGGCGGCGGTGCACAAATGCTGCGCAGCTAGCGCCATTCGACGGCCAACACCGCGGTTCCTGGTGTGTCTGCTGTGCCGTGCGTGTGATCATTGCTTGTACAGCCCTCTCGCAGTGTCCGGAGCAAGTATGGTGGGTCTGACACACCGGTGTCAGTGTGTTCTTTTTTCCATTTCCAGGAGTGTATTATGCGACCTCTGTGACAAGTTGTATTTTCCTGGTGAGGTAAATGCCGTCGTGCCGAGGAGAAACCAACTGGATGTTGGGATGGAGATGGTCCTCAGAAATAGAGGCATCCTTAGTGTTGATTCATTCTGCCTCTCACAATGACGAGTTCTTATAGGGAATGGCATGAAAACATTCCCCAGACCTTAAGGGGAGCCGGAGGTGGTCAAAACCAAAAAATTACGATTTTTTTTTTCTACTGAAAATTAATTGGGACATTCCTCTTTAATGTAAACTTTGAATTATTGTTCTACTCGCCCTAGAAGTGGAGTCATTACCATTTTCCCCCACGCCTGCAAAGGAAATGGGCGGCCGCTGAATGCATCTAACACCCTCTCGTGACTTCCTGGCGAACTGCTTGGGATTTTCTCGGCCTGTTACGCATACAGCGCCTTATGTTACGCATACAGCGAGTGTGCAAGGGTTGGCTACATTGTTTTCTGTGACAAATATTACCCGTATTTCCTTACAGCTTACTCCTATTTTCCTCAGAATTTCGAACATCTTGCTCCGTTTAATATTGTCGTACACTTTTGCTCTGGTTACGACGCCACGTTTTAGTAATCGTGTGTATAAGAAGAGGAAGAACGTGGGGAAAAAAAAATTAACACTAATACCAATTTGCGATACTACAATGAATAAGAGCGCAGAACATCGTCTCTTTGCTGTTTACCGTTTCGAATTAGTTCAGTGTTGCGCCTGTTGTTGGTAGTATTATACTTCTTGTGTAAAGCGGGTAATATGCAGTATGTAGAAGAATCAGGAGGGAACAATAAAACCAATTTTTCATGACTTATCACAACCAGAATTGTTACACAAATGTCTACACGGAAAGACGCAGAATCCTAATGAGAGCGTAAACAATTTGATTTGGAAAGTGATTCCTAAAAGGGTGTTTGTAAGCATAAAAACACTGCATTTTGGCATTTGTGATGCAATAGCAACCTACAACCAAGGGAACAGTGTGAAGTGTGAAGTTCTGAAGGCATTAGGATTTACAGCTGGGGTGAACACTGTACGAGCACTAAGAAATATTGACAGAGAAAGGATAAGAGGAGCAGAAAGAAGAGAAAGGCATATGAAGTCTGATGGAACAACAGGCCAGAAAAGAAGACAGAAGAGGAATTTTTTGGAGGATGAAGAAGAAGACCTTGATAATCCATCCTATAGTGCAGGAATGTATTGAGAAACTTTGATAGCCATTTCCCGTACATTAGATTTTTTCGAATATAAGGAACATTTTCTCAAAATACACTCAAGCTAGAGAGATGAAATTTTTATACAGCACTCCTAGTGGTCAAACTTACATTGTAACACAGCCATTTGGCAATATGTTCAGTAGTTTCATTTCAGTTTAATTATAAAGCAACTATTTTTTTTAAAAATTGGGTCATTAAAAAAATAATTGGAAGGAAACTAGAAAAGATACTACAAAATCCCTCTGTCATAACTGCAATACTAAACCACTCTTTATGTAAAAAAAAATTCAAATTTTTCTATTTGGTAGTTTATTCATAAATGTTCCTCAAACTTTGTGATTTTAACATGGGCAGCATAGGCACCTCCGGCTCCCCTTACCTCACGCACAGTGTTTGCTTTCCGATGTTTCAGGCCCAACATGCAAACGGCCATCCGCCCCATGGGCCATAGAACGTGATTCATCAGGAAAGGTCTCCTGTCACCACTGAGTGGATGTCCAGCTCCGGCACTGGCGTGCAGATTAAAGCCTTCGTCGTCCACGAACGGCGGTCGACGCGGGTGCACGAACCAGCCGCCTGCTGCAGAGGCCCTTACACAGCAACGGTCGCCGGACGGTCGTTGAGGGCACATTGTTGATACCTCTTTAGCTCATGTGGCCTATCAACTGCTCAACAGTTACACGTCTAATGCCGGTATTACACTATCAAATTTCTTTGTCAAATATCTTTGTCCAGTATCTTTGTCAAAGCTATTTGATGGTGTAATAGGGAACTTCATCAAATGTCGTCCAATATTTGATCAAATCTAGGGCCTCACTGTAGATTTGATCAAAGAAGTCTTCTGTTCACTGCAGTGTGACATGTTACCACATGGAGCGCTAGCATCGCTACAGGATTCTGTCGTCTGTAGTGTTTTTATAAACATTGCGGGTAAATACAATTGGTGTGTGCCGACAACTACAGAATTAATAGAGATGTATGAAGCTGATGAGGCGCTTTACAACGTGAGGCACGCTGAATACAAAAATACATTACGAAGATTGGAGACCTGATCTAACATAACTTAACCTAACCCTCTCCTGTAGCAAGGAATCGGAGTGTTACAGTGAGCCTGTCTTCTGCAGATGTAGCAGTTTTTTAGTGAATTTTGTGCTTTGTGATATGAGGATACACTTCATTGAGCACATACTGAAATGTACGCTTATCCATTTTTAAGTAATTGATGAACGACTTGACGTCCTCCACTATAAGCTCACGTAACAAGTTTTGTTGAATGCTTTCATCGTGTCTTCGTAAAACCCACGGCTTCACCCAGCTATGTTTCCTTTTTTTCCCCCACTTCTCTTCCGCATATGAACACAGTGCAATTGTGGTACATGCAACTGCTGCGGTTAACAACAAGTTGTTGTTGTCAGCCATCTTGAACTTTGACGAAAAATATGATGACAGCGATACGTCAAAGATCTTTGTCAAATATGTTTGACGGAATATTTGACCACATCTTTGATCAAATCTTTGACAAAGAAATTTGATAGTGTAATACCGGCCTAATGCCCGTACACATCTTCATATCTGTGACATGTTAGGTTTTAGATTCAAATCCAATTTTTCCGACCATTGCGATGCAGAAGTCAGTTTATGATTCATACGCAATATGGCAGCAATAATGGTAACCAGCACAGAATAGATAGTCACACAGTGCGTGGTGCACCGCGGTAGCCTCGGCGCCGGCGCCATTTTCCTATGCACAGTGTGCTTTAACCATTTGCGGTACGCGAACAGTTTACAAATTTAACGTTTGCGGATATGCTTCCACTCTTGTTCCGAAACCCAATAATCACACTCTTTTGAACGTCAGATGAATCACTGACTCCGTTTGTGCATTGAGACAACGACTGCACAGTTTTCTGCATCACCACCGACCCACTTTATATACCCTTCATTTGTGGTGCTGCCACCTGCGGGTGGTTTTTACACGTTGACGTCGAACACAGGCAGCGATCACGTTAATGTTACTGGACCTTGTACAAGGATGGTGTTACGAACCGCGCGACCGCTACGGTCGCAGATTCGAATCCTGCCTCGGGCATGGATGGGTGTGATGCCCTTAGGTTAGTTAGGCTTAAGTAGTACTAAGTTCTATGGGACTGATGACCTCAGAAGTTAAGTCACATGGTGCTCAGAGCCATCTGAACCATTGGTTATGAACCTGTGTGACTAATTAGTCCATGTAGAAAACAGACTGTATGTCGCTCAGGTCGTCTATCCGTTCGCATCCATCCTAACTAAGGAGAGGAAAATGTAACCTTATAAACCAACTCGGAATAAGACACGCAGCTTTCGCAGACATTCGTTGCTAGCTCGAGCTGTCTGGAGTTCCGCTATTTTTACAGTGGTAAGTTACGTCACAGAAGTAAAGATTTGATATGTCTTATGACTGGAACAGATTTTTTTTATTTTAGGGGCAAATATTAATCCAATTTTTTAAACACATTGACGGCAAATGACAGTTCCCATAAGTTGTGACAGTTTCCTCATTTAGATAGCCAAGATAATGCAGAGATTTTCTGATCTTTTATAGCATAATCATACATCACCAGGAAGCGTGCGAGGAATATTTCCGAAAAATGTTCAGTGACCAACTTACGGCGCGAAATCAGGATCCACTCTGACATGTCAAATTTTAAATTCAAATCCAGGTTTTCCGACCATTGCGATGCAGAAGTCAGTTTCAGATTCATACGCAATATGGCAGCAACAATATTGATCTAGTTAAGATATAACTGGACGTAACCAGCACAGAATAGGTAGGCACAAGAAGGTAGCCCAGATGTAGTGATACCGATAAACAGAGAGGAAAGCAGTGGACCTAGCACTGAGCGCCAGGAAACATCTGAATACACTTACTTCCATGATAATTTCTCCGATCCACAAACGACTCGGTATCTGTTTTTGAATCTGCTATCGAATCACAGTATTGCAGCTTGAACAATTCAACTGTTTCATAATACGTAATACGAATAACCTCGGTGATAGAATGCAGTCGGTTACACGATAAATCAGTCTAATCTAAAAGCCGTATATTCCACTAAATACCTAGGAATTACAATTACGAACAATTTCAATTGGAAGAAACACACAGAAAATGTTGTGGGGAAGGCTAACCAAAGATTGCGTTTCATTGGCAGGACACTTAGAAAAAGAAACTGACCTAGTAATGAGATTGCCTACACTACGCTTGTCCGTCCTCTTTTAGAATACTGCTGCGCGGTGTGGGATCCTTACAAGATAGGAATGACTGAGTGCATCGATAAAGTTCAAGGAAAGGCAGCACGTTTTGTATTATCGCGAAATATGGGAGAGAGTGTCACAGAAATGATACGGGATTTGGGATGGACATCATTAAAAGAAAGACGTTTTTCGTTGCGACGGAATTTTCTCACGAAATTCCAATCACCAACTTTCTCCTCCGCATGCGAAAATATTTTGTTGACACCGATTTACATAGGGAGGAACGATAAAATAAGGGAAATCAGAGCTCGTACGGAAAGATATAGGTGTTCATTCTTCTCACGCGCCATACGAAACTGGAATAATAGAGAATTGTAAAGGTGGTTCGATGAACCCTCTGCGAGGCACTTAAATGTGATATGCAGAGTATCCATGTAGATGTAGATGTACGTCGTAGGACTTTCACCTGTGCGATGTTCTTTGCTTCTTTCTGGCAACAGCCATACGTAATGTTGACCCCATTATCATTTTGACTCCCCGGTACATAAGGTCTGCAAACTGGCTCACGGATATTTTTAAATAAATGTGAACCCCGTATTTCAGTCCTGCATTCTGGCGGCCAGTACAACACGTGTGCAAATAGCGAAATAAAACCTCGTGTAAGCTGACAGCAGAGAGGTTGGTTGTCCCTGCTTCGTTACATATGCCTGTGGCTCGAACGTCAGTGGGTAACAGCGTTCATTCTCTCTCGGTCCTGTCGCTGTATTTGGGCGGCGAAATGGATTTTTGTCGCTGAATACTGTGCGGCGCATGTGGACCACTCTGCTGCGGTCATTGTTTGCAGAGTCTGTTTCTTGCTGTAGTTGGAAATGTTACAGCGCGGTGGCGACAGCGGCGTAAGAACCTCGCTGTGGCGGCTACTCGCTTTCGTCCAGCTCACTGCACAAAGCACAGCCCGAGGGCAGCAGCCGAGTAACCGTCCCAGCAAACAACCTCTACTCTGTAGGTAGCATCGCATAATTCCGCAGCAATTATTCTACGTCTCGTCTCATCTTCCTAAACCTCACTACTGCTATTGATTCGACATATGTTAAAATTCAGAGGTTTCAAAAATGCTCACCCAATTTTGCAAGGAGATACTGAATCCACATTAATCAAGATAGAGACTTACCTATACGGCTAACAAATTTTTACTTTCAGAACAACATCCAGTTTCACAAGTGAGTATCTTTTACGCGTATTCTGTGATACAATTATCCAAGCATAGTCCATCGTGACACCCAGAAACAAAGTCCTTAAACGTAGCCTAATTATTGCATCTAGTGATTTCTATATTTCATTCTAACAGTCAGAGATATTTATAGCAACAGAACAAAAGTTAGTTTGTCGATTCCGTTGACACATACAACACTTCCGAAACTGTATTTGAAGATTCCTGCATGAAATTCATATTTCGATTGTTACCCTTACTCGGCGCGTATAATGGCATAATTGTGTAGCAGCTATCTTACTTTCCATTACATCATTCTAACCCTCAATACTTCTCCTGATTTCAAGCACGTTAAAAAGTACAGAGGTTTCAAAAATACACACCTAATATTTCAAGGTACTGTATCTACATTAATGAAGAACGCTATGGGACACTAAGGGAGGATAATAGATTTCACGAGAGACCAAATACAATGGTGTCCAAAATTACAGCAAAAAACGGAAATTTTGCAACGTTGCGGTTATTTTACGACAAAACAATATAAACAGGTGCCAGTAAAGTAGAAACAATGTAAAGAATACAAAATTTAACTACTGCAACGTGCATAACGGTCGACAAAATCGTTCTTATGTTTGTTGCAACTTAACGGATATGCACACACATTCTGACAACTGGTTAAAGTAGTATGGGATGAGACCTCCTCTGACAGCAGCCTGACAACGATGTAGCATGCTGTGAACGATGTTATCAGTCAGTCACATATTGAGGCAATAACGCCCATTATCACTACAGAGCTGCTCGCAGACTGGGACAGTGGTTAATCAATAGAACGAAAAACCAGTCCAAGTTAAAAATATTTTATGCTTCATTCGATGACTAGTTTCGGGCCGGGGCCCATTTTCAAATCAACCTACAGGGCACAAAACCAAATTTAAATTCAAACATAATTAAGTTCTTACCTAATTCTTCAGCAAATGCCGAAGCTACAGACCACATAGATTTGACGGCCGTTGTGGCCGAGCGGTTCTAGGTGCTCCAGTCTGGAACCGCGTGACCGCTACGGTCCCAGGTTCGAATCCTGCCTCGGGCATGGATGTGTGTGATGTCCTTAGGTTACTTAGGTTTAAGTAGTTCTAGGGGACTGATGACCTCAGATGTTAAGTTCCTTAGTGCTCAGACCCATTTGAACACATCGTTTTAATCTTATACAACAAAGTCGAAAATGGCACTTCAGAAGATGTCAGCAAAATGTGAAATGTTGCATAGAGATAACTAGCAGTTTACTCCCTCCTCTGTCGTAAGGAAACCGCAGGAATGGGTCGCCCTGTCATGATATGGGAACCTTTTTATTTAAGAAAATGTTTTCCGACCATCAAGAAAATAACAATTCATACAATAACCGTACGAGCTCGCAATAAATTTAATACTGTTTCTGTTGTGCAGGAGAGCCAACACCGTGTTACTAGAGGGGGCCAAAAGGCACGCGTTTTAGCTCACGCAGGCTGGCGTGACGTCTGGAACAGGACAAGGAAATTAGAATTTTGAAAAACGGACGTAGCTGGTGGAATACTTAACTTTAATCCATTAATGATGAACGTCGCTCTTGACGGTACATGATTGACAATATCAATAATAACAGAATATGGCGCCTTGCTAATTCGTAGCAAATGTCGTGGCTGAAGGCTATGCTAAACTATCGTCTCGGTAAATGAGAGCGTATGTAGGCAGTGAACCATCGCTAGCAAAGTCTGCTGTACAACTGGGGCGAGTGCTAGGAAGTCTCTCTAGACCTACCGTGTGCCGCCGCTCGGTCTGCAATCACTGATAGTGGCGACACGCAGGTCCGACGTATACTAACGGACCGCGGCCGATTTAAAGACTACCACCTAGCAAGTGTGGTGTCTGGCGGTGACACCACAGTTTCTAAATCTTTACTGTAAAGAGTCAAATACTTAAAAACACTTACCAGTAATACACGGAAGGACCATATTACATAATTGTATGCCATTTTGGAGCCGGCCGAAGTGGCCGTGCGGTTAAAGGCGCTGCAGTCTGGAACCGCAAGACCGCTACGGTCGCAGGTTCGAATCCTGCCTCGGGCATGGATGTGTGTGATGTCCTTAGGTTAGTTAGGTTTAAGTAGTTCTACGTTCTAGGGGACTAATGACCTCAGCAGTTGAGTCCCACAGTGCTCAGAGCCATTTGAACCATTATGCCATTTTGGCACGTAAAAAACGTTAAGTGTGAAACCATGCAAATCAGCAATAAAATTATTACTTTTTAAATCCGTTTCCGAGAACTGTCAACTATTTAAAACCACAGAACAGTAAAACAAAACAACACCTACGCCGCGTATTACGAAGTTGTATGTCATATAAGTACGCAAAGTCATTAACTGCGAATAGCAACATTAGTATTAAAAGAAATCAACGCAATAGCAGAACTCTCTTTAAATCTTTAACAAAAAAAGTGAAATTGGTAAAATTATTGACCAGTAATACACAACAACGCCACGTATTGGCGGTATTACAAATCTGTATGCCACGTAGGCACGTAAAAGTCTCTAAAACTGAACACCAACATTAGTACGAAAAGTAAATAAAACAACATAAGATTGACAATCCATTTTACTTTCCACAGTTTTTTTCAGCACATCAAACTTTACAAATTCCGTGAAGATAAAACGACTTTGTTACAATGTGTCCTACGTAAAAACAAATCTCAAATCACAAGTCGTCGTTATTCAAGGCACCAAAAATGTACTTGCCATCCAGAGGAAGACATAACACAACCACACCCATGGGCACGTAGGGTTGGAGAGTGGTTGTTGGGCGAAGGGACGGGAGAGGGGCGAGGAGAGGGGAGGGCTGAGAAATGGGGAAAAGGAGGAAGATGAGGATGAAGGCTCATAAAGGGAGGAGGCTAAGTGGACAGCACGGCATAAATGTAAATACATTATCAGTAATAAGAGAACATTAATAAGAGAAGATTACTAAAAATTTGACCAGAAAAAATCTATATGCTATTTTTTTACAATCTAATAAATAATAACTCCCACGAAGAACGGAGAAACCAGTAGTAAACGTACAGATAACGTATGCTAACATAAAGGAAACAAAAAAAAAAATTTTTTAATAATTTAGTGGTGAAGACCACATAATGAACCAGTAACCATTTCATAATATGCCAAACACATACTCATCAGATGATCAAAACGACTTGCAAAATGATTTAGATAAGATATCTGTAACTGTATGGTGCGAAAAGTAGCAATTGTCCCTGAAGAAAGAAAAGTGTGAAGTTATTCACATGCGTACTGAAAGAACTCAGCTAAATTTTGATTACGCGGTAAGTCACACAAATCTGAGGGCTGTAAATTCAACTAAATACTTAGGGATTACAATTAAAAATAACCTAAATTGGAACTATCACATAGATAATATTGTGGGTAGAGCAAACCAAAGACTGTGATTCATTGGCAGAACACTTAGAAGGTGCAACAGGTCTACCAAAGAGACCGCTCACACTGCGCTTGTCCGCCCTATTCTGGAGTATTGCTGTGCGGTGTGGGACCTGCATCAGGTGGGACTGACGGATGACACTGAAAAAGTACAAAGAAGGGCAGCTAGTTTTTTATTAACGCGAAATAGGGAAGATAGTGTCACAGACATGATACGTGCATTGGAGTGGCAATCATTAAAACAAAGGCGATTTTCGTTGAGACTGGATCTTCTCATGAAATTTCAATCACCAGTTTTCTCCTCCGATTGCGAATACATTCTCTTTGCACCCACCTACGTAGGGAGAAATGATCATCACGATAAAATAAGAGAAATCAGGACTCGCACCGAAAAATTTAAGTGCTCGTTTCTCCCGCGTGGCGTCCGAGAGTGGAACGGTAGAGAGACAGCTTGAAGGTGGTCCATTGAACCCTCTGCCAGGCACTTTATTGTGAATAGCAGAGTAATCACGCAGCTGTAGTGTAGATGTAGACATTGCACTACAAGCAGTGTAAAGGCACAATAAACCCAGAAAATTTATTATCCAACCAGCAGCAGCCTTTCATAGGCACCACAGACATACTCCATATTTAAAACAGGAGCTGTACTCCTCGGTTTATCAGCAAAAGAATATTATAACGATGTAAGAACAGAACCACATACTGTAAAACATGCCATGTATTTTATGAAATGGCAGAAGGGAGGTGAATAGGGCGATGGGGTAGGGGAAACACAAGTTGCAAACCGAAAATCGACTTGTTCGTTCAACACTTTATCTGGCCCCTTTGCTTTGCCCTTACAAATCTCTATTTGCTGCAAAATACCCAACCGCATACCTTTCGATACGTGATGCAAAAACCTCAAGTTTATTGTCTATAATACCAACCCGAAGACCCTAATTTTTTAAATGATGTCCAAACGCTGTCCTATTAGAAGGAGCTACATGTTTTTTAAAGCGGATGACGAGACTTCTACCCGTTTGTCCTAGAGAAACTGATTCTCAGGATACGCATTCCAACTTGCATACGTCGAATGAATTACATTTATCCCAGCCAATACCCCCTTCCAGCTCGTCGGGCCTATGTTTCAACTTATAACTTGGTTTCCCATCCCGGTACGGAATCCTGCATCTTTTTGGGAAGGAGCGGGACTCTTTTTCGGAAATTGGTCTCGTATAGTGCAACATTAGGTACTTTTTTATATCATGTGGCCGTGGTGGTTTCACCTGCCTACGCTTCCCGTACAAACTGGAGACAAGCGATTGCCGATAGCCATCAGGCACCGCAGCCTGCTTCAAAATGCTTAACTGTATATTAACTTCGTCCTCATTCAGAGGCAAACTCAACAGTCATGCTATCATGGTAGGAAGGAGGCTACCTTGTGTCTAGTAGGATGATTGGAATTACTGCATATTATGGCGTCCGACTGCAATGGCTTCAAAAAAATTGAGAAGACAAGGCTCTCATCACGTCTCGTAATAAGCAAATTGAGTAAACTCAAATTCCTATCCATTTCAACTTCCAACGTATACTTAATCTTCGGGTGCCGCTGATTGAATAAATTAAAAATGAACACAACCTTGTCATAAGCGCTCTTCACAATTATGAAAATTGTGGTATCACCGCCAGACACCACACTTGCTAGGTGGTAGCCTTTAAATAGGCCGCGGTCCGTTAGTATACGTCGGATCCGCGTGTCGCCACTGTCAGTGATTGCAGACCGAGAGCCGCCACACGGCAGGTCTAGAGAGACTCCCTAGCACTCGCCCAAGTTGTACAGCCGACTTTGCTAGCAATGGTTCACTGACAAATTACGCTCTCATTTGCCGAGACGATAGTTAGCATAGCCTTCAGCTACGTCATTTGCTACGACCTAGCAAGGCACCATTATCATGTGTTATTGATCTTGTAATTCATGTATCATTAAGAGCGATGTTCTCCAATTATGGATTAAAGTTAAGTATTCCAGCAGCTACGTTCTTTTCTTGATAGTATAATTACTCTACCTTGTTCCAGACCTCACGCCAGTCTGCGTGAGCTTAAACGCGTGCATTTCGGCCTCCTCTAGCAACACGGTGTTGGCTCTTCTGCCAACACTACAAAAATATCATCAGCATATCTTTCATAAAAAACAAGTGCCATCAGACAGATCCTGATTCAGTTCATAAATTCTACTCTCCAAATTATTAATAAAATGTCAGCCAACAAGCCTCACAGGCAACGGCCTTGCCGCAGTGGATACACCGGTTCCCGTGAGTTCACCGAAGTTAAGCGCTGCCGGGCGTGGTCGGCACTTGGATGGGTGACCATCCTGGCCGCCTTGCGCTGTTGCTATTTGTCGGGGTGCACTCAACCTCGTGACGCCAATTGAGGAGCTACTGGACAAAATAGTAGCGGTTTCGGTCAAGAATACCATCACAACGACCGGGAGAGCGGTGTGCTGATCCCACGCCCCTCCTAGCCGCATCCTCCACGGAGGATGACACGGCGGTAGGATGGTCCCGGTAGGCCACTCGTGGCCTGAAGAGGGAGTGCTTTAATAAGCCTCACAGACAATTGCCCATAGCGGTGTCATATGGCTTCTTGAAGACCTTACTATCAAAACAAAAGTAACCCATGTGACTCAGCTTGCCACCGAATATACTTCAGATGTCCATAAAATTACTTGTTTAAAGATTATATGAAAAAACTATCCTTGCAATATTATACCTTGGCATCAGTGACAATGTATGAAATTGCCATCAGGTGTCGGGCTTCTTAACGGGTTTAGATACGCTGACATTACATTGGAGAATAGACTACACTGCAGGCAAGGGAGCATTGACTATCAGAGGATAAACCTCCAAGCCAGTAAAGTTCGAATCAAACAGCTCACTAGAGAACAATAGTAGCCAGCAGGGTGGTCAACCAAATCCAAGCGGGGTGGAGCGACACCAAAAACATCCCAATAGGAGTGCAGGACAGCTCACACAGACTCAATACCTAAGGCAATTCTATGAGGCGGCACCACACATTGCAACGACGAAATGCGTTGCGTTCCGACAGCAACTGTCTGCTCCAAGAGATCACTACAGAATAGGCTCACTGCTAGCCCATGATGCTTTGCCCAAACCTTTTGTACTCCTCACGAGCGGCCGTTCCTTGAACAGGCATGCGTGCCCTCTGTGAACTTAAACTGTAAAATTTTAAACTTAAATAACTGCTCACATGAGCAAAACTATATGCTCAACTTAAACACAGCTGCTAATAAACGTTTAAAAGCAAACATTAAATCCTAACTTTAATGCAAATGTTCACAATAGGAAAAAAATTACACTGAGCTAACAATGAAGGTAAATAACAAATTCACAACAGATCGCCCTCAATTCAGGGGCACAGTTTTCTGAATTACATTTACCGACAATCGACTTATATACGCAAGAAGTTCCGTAGAGCGTAACACGCTGGAGAGAATTAAAGACATAGAAGTATGTAATTCACTGGGGGCGCGAGAGCCTCTACAGTGACTCGTAATACCCTGCCCTCTGTGAGCCGTCTGACGAAAAAAAGTGTCTTTTTCAGTTCCCCCTCCACATAGCCTACCAATTAACGTGACCTGACGTCCCAATTTGGCCGGGACAGATCCGGTTTTGGAGTCCTATCTCCCTGTCCTGATCGGGTCCAGCTGGGACCAGTAAATGTTCCGGGTTTTACAAATCGAATTTAAGTCTCTGTCATGGGATGTTTCAACACGTAACTTCTCACATTTTTAGCATTGTAAACATGTTTTACACTTTATTTCCATATCATATCCCATACCTAATACCATATTGTGGAATGCGTTTACATGACCTGTCAATTGACGCATTCAAGTTCGAGACCTTGACGTAGCCCTCTCGTCACTGTTTTGTTGCCGTGAGTATTGTAGCGTGTACAGATTGTAATCAGCTTCGCAATGCCCAAATATTACTGTGTTTTCAGTTCCGGACGTCAAGAGAGGTAAGTAACGTATCCACAATCCAGTGCTATAAGCATTGTGGCAAATCTGCTTTTGTTAACCCTCAACTACGATGGATCGTCTCTCAGAGCGCAACAAATTTTTTCTATTGTACTATATTTCATAGCCAAACAAATCGAAGTGGGCTCTTCCAATTGGATGTGATACATGGGTTCCAGAACTCTTTTACTGAACTTCTTCCCTTATTAACCCGGGTTCCCCGGTTCGATTCCCGGCGGGGTCAGGGCTTTTCTCTGCCTCATGATGGCTGGGTGTTGTGTGATGTCCTTAGGTTAGTTAGGTTTAAGTAGTTCTAAGTTGTAGGGGACTGATGACCATAGATGTTCAGTCCCATAGTGCACAGAGCCATTTGAACCATTTGAACCTTATTAACCGGTCACGCAAACAGAGGGGTTTATAAAGTGTGTTCATAGACCATGTGATCAAAAGTATCCGGACACCCCCCAAAAACTTACGATTTTCATATTAGGTGCATTTTGCTGCCGCTTAATGCCAGGTGCTCCATATCAGAGACCTCAGCAGTTATTAGACATCACGAGAGAGCAGAATGTGGCGCTCCGCGGAGCTCACGGACTTCGACCTAGTCAGG
This sequence comes from Schistocerca serialis cubense, assembly GCF_023864345.2. Classification (NCBI taxonomy): domain Eukaryota; kingdom Metazoa; phylum Arthropoda; class Insecta; order Orthoptera; family Acrididae; genus Schistocerca; species Schistocerca serialis. The sequence goes on along the minus strand of NC_064643.1, from coordinate 733,799,046 downwards.
TGATTGGATGTCACTTGTGTCGCACGTCTGTACTCGAGATTTCCACACTCCTAAACATCCCTAGGTCCACGGTTCCGGATGTGAAAGTGAAGCGAAAACGTGAAGGGAGACATACAGCACCAAAGCGTAAAGGCCGACCTCGTCTGTTGAGTGGCAGAGACCACAGACAGTTGAAGAGGGTCGTAATGTGTAATACGCACACATCTGTCCAGACCATCACACAGGAATTTCAAACTGCATAAGGATCCACTGCAAGTACTACGAGAATTAGGCAGGAGGTGAGAAACTTGGATTGGATGGTCGAGCGGCTGCTTAAGATATAGGCCACATATCATGCCGGTAAATGCCAAATGACGCCTCGCTTGGTATATGGAGCGTAAACATTGGATGATTGAACAGTGTAAAAACGTTGTGTGGACTGACGAACCACAGTACACAACGTGGCGATCCGATGGCAGGGTGCGGATATGGTGAACGCCCGGTGAACGTCATCTGCCAGCATATGTAGTGCCAACAGTAAAATTCGGAGGCGGTGGTGTTGTGATGTGGAGGGGGCTTGCACTCCTTGTTGTTATGCGTGGCACTATCACAGTACAGACCCACATTCATGTTTTAAGCACCTTCTTGCTTCCCACTGTTGAAGAGCAATGCGTTGATGGCGATTGCATCTTTCAACGCAATCGATCAGCTGTTCATAATGCACAGCCTGTGGCAGTGTGGTTACACGTCAATAACATCCCTGTAATGGACTGGCCTGCACAACGTCCTGATCTGAATCCTGTATAACACCTTCGAGATGTTTTGGAACGCCGACTTCGTGCCAGGTCTCACCGACCGACAGCGATACCTCTTTTCAGTGCAGAATTCCGTGAAGAATGGACTGCCACTCCCCAAGAAACCTACCAGCACCAGATTAAAAGTATGATGGCGAGAGTGGAAGCTGTCGTCAAGCCGAAGGGTGGGCCAACACTGGGCCAACACTATATTGAATCCAGTATTAATGGTGGAGGGCACCACGAACTTATAAGTCATTTTCAGTCAGGTGTCCGGATACTTTTGATCACATAGTGTATGTGTAAGTCAGTGGCATCATAAAGTCCAAACGATAGCTCCGATTGTAATGCAGTTTTTTATTGACAACTGGTGTAAGGAGAATGGTTCTTTGCTACAGTCTATGAAAGTTTGTAGTAATAGTAGTAGTAATAGCTTTATTCATCCATAGATTCCTTTTTACAAGGATTTAGGACTTGTCAAAGTATTTACAAGTTTCGATCAATTTGAAATAACCTAACTTGTAAACACATATATTTACAGACTTCTAGTTACAGACAATCATTAGATTTACTACTGGTATACAATACGTTTTTTACAAATAACTTATTAAAAAATGTAATGCCACACTGTTCACTCACATCTCACTATCAGTCACTGCACACACTATTCATACATTGTTTCATAACACTTCACTCATTACACACACACACACACACACACACACACACACTGGTGATCTCTGGGCCATTTTCTGTACTGCAACGTCCCATTTGCTATTCTGAAAAACTGAATCAGCATCCCTCCAGAATGACAGAGTGCTTAGTTTATTTGACAGCTACACAGTTACATTACGACACTACTAATGAGTGACACAATTTATATTATTGTTTTTGAGCTGTACCTGTTTTATATCTGCACAGTTTTTCTGTATTATTCTGGAAAGTAAAACATGTTTTGGTAGTAATTTTGTGGTATAGCTACAATGAGACAGCGTTTTCTGTAGCACAATAATACATTAAAGTAAAGTACTTTATTGATCACGCTAATGTACATAATAACCACGATATCTATACACATAATATTTCACTTATGATTATTACGAAGTAAGTACATTGACTTCTGCAGAACTTTGCTTACGGACGACGATAATTATGACACTTGGCACATTTTTACCATTAAGTAATAACAGAGATTATCTTACAACAAAATGCACAGTTTAGCGTTACAGTACACGTATTTGAGTGATTAATTTTGTACGTAAAACATTTATTTTTAAAGATTTTTGAATTACAATGATACAAAGAAAGTTTTCGGTGATACATTTCATTCCATTGCTGTAATCTGTAACACCTGAGGGTATAATTACATTAATCCTCAGGGGGTACACGCGTGTGGTAAGCACTAGGAGCCCTAGCTAATATGGTATTTGTATATACAACTTTACACATCGGACCATATTTCTGTAACACAGAATTACACAGCTATCTGACCATTTAACTGAGAGAGACAAACATTTTTTTATTACTACATCAGTGACACGTGTTTAGTCAATTACACAGTTGGATAACTTCACCCTTATAAAATTGTATTTTGTCTGTACTTTGTGAGCTTTTCCATTTTGTTTGGAAATATTGTGATACTATGAGAGCTTTGAATGTTGTATTTGGTACGGGATCTGAGCGGTAGTAAAAAATTGCTGTTTTGAAGAGCACGCCGCAGCGCGTTGTGCGAAGCAATCGGCCTCCGTTTCTGGAGGTTGCGCCGCTGTGGTAATTGTAGCTTTGGTGTTTCCCTCTGGTGCGAAAGCGGAAAGGTTGCCTGTTCACGTGCATTTAAGGGGCGCTATCAGCTCATCATGGGATCAGTCGGAGTGAGGCTAGGTCAGTCTCGCGTCACCAGTTGCTGGTCTGTCTCTCATTTAAATTTGTGCGGCAGTTAGTGTCAGTCTGTCGTTAGAGTGCTGTTGATTGGATCAGACCTTAAGGCAACAAAATGAGAGTCTTGTCACTCCACCAGTAACAGAACTCAGCTAGTGGTCGCCCGGTCGGGGCTGAGTTCCTGCATCTGAGTCTGCGCGTTAGGCCGCTCGGGCAACGGTCCTTGGCGGTTGGATCGGTCGATTGGTTGGTCGCGCACTGAGACACGAGAAGACTTGTCGACCTGGAGCGTCGGCGCATATGAGGTCCCCACGTGAGTCCAGTGGGCAGCGCCGTATAGAAATGGGTAGTGGCTTCGCGGTTGACACGAGAACAACAGGAGCTAAACCACGACATTGGGCTGGCCGGGGCGAGCTGCGACGCAGTGAGACGGGAGGTCGGCGCTCCTTCCTGCGTCCGTTGAAGCGGCTGGCAGCGGACGGTTCGGGAGAGCGTTGGGGGTGCTGCGCCAGGTCTTCGCCAGAAAGCGCAGTTTATTAGAAGTTAAGTGACTGGAGATATGTTGATTAATTTACTTGTTAAATTCTACTTGTTTTCTTGGTGAGGTCATCAGCCGCTTTGTTTTGGGGTCGTCCCACCATTCGTCTGTTTCTCCACCCGCGGGAAGGTGGTAATTGTGAATTGGGTGGTCCGTTTTTTCCTTGTGAACTTGAGGAGGTTTAGAGCAATCTGCGGTTCGGCTTGTTTAGTAACACCGCACAACCCGTCCCGCCTTGTTAATGTGCCATACGTTAATAGCTGCCTCTGTCATGTTTGTCGGATTCGGTGTTGACGAATTTATTGCTTAAAGGCCAAATTCTTGATATATGTTTCTATCTTGCTTATCATCTTGCAAGGTGGTATACGTGTAATGTAGAGCATGTTGTACATTTTATGTAAGTCTGCATTTTGTGGGTTTTATTTGAATAGCCATTTTAGGTTATTAGTTTGCCACCATTCCACCGTAAGAATCCTTTAAAAAATTGCACTTTCGGTGACAAATAATGCACCAATTCCATTCCTCTTACGGAGTGCATAGTTTACATGTTTGTGTGAGTAGCTAAAAATATTTTGTTTAAAGAAATCTGGTGTGTTTCAGGTTTGCACCAGTGTACTCTTTCAGAGGCTGTTGTGAGCAGTCATGACTACGGCAGTGTTGAAAGGGAGAAGGCAAGCTTCTCAGCCCAAAGGCTCCTACTGTTAATATTGTTCTTTACCTCTAAATAAAACAGTAACTTGATATTTCGAGTGTGCTTTTCTGCTTATAATTTTAAATCTGTTTTGAAAAGCTTTTAGGAATAAATTCACATTTGTTAAGTGATTTTTCCATCAGTTACTACCTGGCAACGACTTCCAAGCTCACCTAGTGCGATTAAATGTGTCGATGTTCTTGATGAATCGCCAGTACATAAAGTAAATTCTTTAAGAAAAAAAATTTGAAACTAAATTCACGGTTAATTACTGGTAGCAGAGCGTGGTTTGTGTTCTGGCTACTACTCTGAGTAACTGATGGAATTATAGTTGTACTTGAAACTTCCTGGCAGATTAAAACTGTGTGCCGGACCGAAACTCGAACTCGGGACCTTTGCCTTTCACAGGCAAAGGTCCCGAGTTCGAGTCTCGGTCCGGCACACAGTTTTAATCTGCCACGAAGTTTCATATCACCGTACACTCCGCTGTAGAGTGAAAATTTCATTCTATGGTTGTACTTTCTTTGTAATTTAGTAATATTTTGCTTTGGCCAAGTGACTGATTAGCAGCACGTTTCAGGTCATGGTGGCCAGAGAATGTCCAGGGTTCGTCCTGCTGGGCAAACAGTAAATATTATGTGAGTTGCGCATCCGTAATGTAAACAAAGAAGGCACTGTTCCTGAGTTGCTCTCACATTCGGGAGGACGACGGTTCAATCCCGCGTCCGGCCACCCTGATTTAGGTTTTCCGTGATTTCCCTAAATCGCTCCAGGCAAATGCCGGGATGGTTCCTTTCAAAGGGCACGGCCGACTTCCTTCCCCGTCCTTCCCTAATCCGATGAGACCGATGACCTCGATGTCTGGTCTCTTTCCCCAAACCAACCAACCAACCAACCGACTTCCTTCCCCGTCCTTCCCTAATCCGATGAGACCGATGACCTCGCTGTCTGGTCTCCTTCCCCAAACCAACCAACCAACCTGAGTTGCTTGTGGATTTAAAAGATGCCTTGCTCAATCCGGTCCAAATTTAACCGGAAGTTATTGGTTCTTTTCCGACAGCCATGGCAGCGGCGGCAGGACAGGTCTGTGAGTTCCAACAACATTTAGACTGGTTTTCTGTTGATCAACCGAGTCGCAAGCAATTAGCTGAACTACGCGCGCATTTGGTGCGCGTGTTAACCGGGTCTCTGGTTTAGAACAACCTGTTGTAAACGAGGCTGATCGTAAGGATGTGGTTGAGTTGCAGATTAGGTTAACTGGGTTAGTGTCTAGCTCCGAAGAATCTAGTGGCCATGTCCAAGTTGATACGGCGCGGGCAGGAAGCGAACTGAATAACCTAAATCGCGGAATTGAGTCTAACTCGGAGTTTTTCGCAAAGCTACCTAACCCGATTGCACTTCTGTTAAAGGATGCAGGAGAATTAAGTGTAGAATCGTTGGCGAAGATAGAGGAAATTTTGTGGTTACTGGTTTATTTGAAGCAGCATTCGTGTGCTTTTCAAATCTCTCACCCCACCCTGTTAGCTTTGCTATAACCGTTAGCAAAGGGGAAGTGTAACGAATTAATTTCTAGAGCTCTTTCGGAGGGGTTCTTGTTACAACTTAGGCAACTGATTATCGCTGAGTGACTTACAGAGGGCATATATTGACATCTAGAATGTCAATATATGTGGAAGGTGCAGACCGCTAGTGAAGATTTGTCGATGTATGTGGAAAGGGTAAGCGTGTCTTCGCAGGCCTTGCTAAGTGATTTATCATAAGAACAATTAATTGCAGTAGTTTTTGGAAGGGATGGCGCCTGCTGACAAAATAAATTTTATTTTCAAGTCACCCCCGAAGGCCTGGGAAGAGCTCTCTGTTGTTGTTACTTCTGCATCTGCGCTAAAGTTAAGCGAGGACTCTAGGAATGTTAGTGTGTTGGGACAAGTGAAAGAAAATTTTGGAGAGCGATCAGCCAGGTAGTAATTATCAAGGCGTAAACAGGAAATGTTTTCGGTGTGGGGCTAGTACGCATTTGGTTAGGAGTTGTCCGGTCTTACGTAGGGCAAGAAGTACTAAGTGACATAAGGGCAGGCGGCACATTTCCAGCAGTAACTTATTGTTTAGTGAGGGGCGTGCCGTAGCTGCTGATTTCCGGTTCTGTCTGCCTTATAGTTGTCTTAATTTGAATCAGAAACATTTGTGCAATTTATTAGATACTGGTAGCACGTATTCCTTGCTTAATGAGGCTTGGTTTCTGGATTTTGGCAATCTTACCAAACTGAGACCCAAAAAAATCCCACTTCGGAGATGTCTTGTGGCCAATGGCCAGGTGTTGCCTCTAGCGGGGTGGGATAACGGTGGTATTACCGTAGGGCAGTTTTCGTGGCCAATGACCTTTGCTCTCGTTGCTAGTTCGCCGGTAAATATGGTGCTGGGTTGTGATTTCATTTCTAAAACTCAACTAGTAAGAGTCCTTTAAAAAACGAAAAAGATGCACTTTCGGTGGCAAATAATTGGAGGGTTGTACCATTTCCATTCCTGTTACGGAGTGCATATTTTACATGTTTGTGTGAGTTGTTAAAATTTTTTTGTTTAAAGTTATCTGGTGTGTTTCAGGTTTGCACCAGTGTACTTTTTCAGAGGTTGTTGTGAGCGGTCATGACTAGACCGCGGATTTTAGGTAAAAACCTATTTTGTTCCTGAGTTCCTATTTGCATAAAATTTTGTACTTATGCGTTTCATGACTATTTACATTTAATAGCGTTAATTCTATAAGACCTAAAAAAGCCTATTTCGACGTTAGTGCCTATTTTTGCCTATATCGGCTTTAATATCCTATAAAGTACCTATTTCATCATATAAGACAGTGGTTCCAAGTTTTTCCACACTATACGACTGATAGAAAAAATATTTTCTGCCCAGCGTGCAGCAAGGTGACTAGTTGATATGCGCTCATGGTTCAAATGTCTCTGAGCACTATGGGACTTAACAGCTGTGGTCATCAGTCCCCTAGAACTTAGAACTACTTAAACCTAACTAACCTAAGGACATCACACACATCCATGCCCGAGGCAGGATTCGAACCTGCGACCGTAGCAGTCGCACGGTTCCGGACTGCGCGCCTAGAACCGCGAGACCACCGCGGCCGGCTATGCGCTCATGCTTCGTATTTGCCTAACACTTCGGTCTTTCTTTATTTTTGATATCGCTATCCCTGTTAATACCAAATACTCTTTCTAGGTGTTTTATTATTCATATGTAAAAAATTGATCACGGATCTTTAGGTTAAAACCTATTTTTTTTCCTAAGCTCCAATTTGCATATACGTTGGTACTTATACGTTTCATGACTAACTAAACTGAATACCGTTAGTTCCATAGGACCTAAAATTGCGTATTTCGACGCTGACGCCTGATTTTGCCTATTTCGGCATCAAAATACTAAAAATTACCTATTTCGTTAATCTGACATAGAGTTCTTGTGTTTTCAAAGATTAGAAAAAGGAAGTAAACTTAGGGCTTTACGTCTCGTCGAAGGCGAAGGCCGTTAGAGACTGTTTACAATTCCTTTGTTTGCCTTACTACCAACAGCACTCGGCACGCCTGAATGGTCACCCATCCAAGTACGCGCCGAGCGCAACAGTGCTTAACTTCGGTGAGCGAATGTGAACCGGTCAAAGATTTGAGTTACACATTAAAATCGAACGTGGGAGTACTAAATGTTATATTTCAAAATATTTCGTTCTTAGGATTCTGGCCAGCTGTGTATTTTCGCAAAGAAACGGTTTCATAGGCCTTTTAAGCTGAGCACGGATTAAAAAGTCACACTGTTAATCGTAGATGCCCTCTATAGTTAAATTACTGCCCTTCGCGCATATTCTCGCTGCTGTCTACAGGCAGTTCTATCAAACTACTCTGTTTCGTGAATTTTCCGGTTCGAAAAATAATTTGCCAGTAGTAAGATGTTTTCATCTGAAGCACCGGTAGATTCCATTCGCTTGTTCAGAAGGGGCGGCCATCTGTCAGGTGCCATATGTCCAGCAACGAGTACGGTACTTCCCCTACCGTTCCCATACACCGCAGTAAAAGGAAAAAATAACAGGTCATCGTTCACTTTTTCCCAGCCAAAACAAATTAATATATTGTGTAGCGACCGACGTGTTAAGTGTTACTGACGTTCTAAGTTCAAAATAAATTCTAGTTTCTGTGTGAGAATACTACGCCATGCCGAAAACAGCTAGTTCAAAGTCTACTCATATAAGGCAGTGGCTGCAAGATTTTCCGCATTATACAACAGATGGGAAAATTATTATCTGCCAAGCATGCAACAAGGTTAGTTGACGTTTTTCTTAGACTGTCACTTAGGATTCTTTTTTATTGCTATCCTTTAGTAATACTAAATACTCTTTATATGCGATTCTAAACTGCATTTCCCTTTTCTCTCGTATTAGGTTTCGAGTGTTGAGAAATCTCACTTAACTCAGCATGCAGATGGAATCGCACATAAAGCTAATGTTGAACGAAAGTCAAAATTGAAGCAAACTCTTTTAACCAATAAATCTGATGAATCCTCCGAAAAAAACAAGTTCTTCAGTGGTTTGTGTCATGCACTTGTGGCAGCAAATATCCCCTTTGGGAAACTAGAAAACCCTATTGTCAGAGGTTTTCTTGAGAAGTACTGCGATCAGTCTATTCCTGCAGAGTCAACTTCACGTTAGAATTATGTGGATTCGGCTTACAATGCTGCATTGCTCAGAATCCGAGAGGATGTTGGAGAATCTTGTATATGGATTTCTGTGGATGAAACTACTGACAGTCTTGGCCGTTACATTGCAAACCTGATTATTGGCAAGCTAGATCCAGATGCTCCCTCCAGGGCTCATTTGATTTACTCAAAACAGCTTGCAAAAACTAACCAACAAACAATAGCACAGTTTCTGAACAATGGGCTTAAGGTGCTATACCAATACGGAGTGGATGAGAATAAGGTGCTTCTGGCCGTCACTGATGCTGCTGCGTATATGATAGCAGCGTTTCAACTATTAAAAGTATTCTACCCATTGATGCTGCACGTAACTTGTGTACTGCATGGGATCAACTGCATTGCAGAGCAAGTAAGGCTACAATTTCCTAAAGTAAATAAAGTAATATCTATGGCGAAGAAAATATTTGTTAAGGCACCATCAAGGATACAGGCATTCAAAGAACAGCTTCCAGACGTCCCATAGCCACCAGAGCCTGTTGTCACCCGCTGGGGCACGTGGCTGATAGCAGCAGAATACTATAGTACGCATCTCTCAGCTGTCCAGAAGATGGTTCAAAATATACCGGAGAATGGTGCATCCGTAACTGCAGCAATGGAGTTACTCAATGATTCTTCTTTAAAACGGGATTTATCTTACATTAGGGCCCACTACACATTCATGGCAAGAATAATTTCACAATTAGAAGGCTCAAAGAGACCTATCTACGACAATAATTCTTTGCTTGAAGAAGTCAAAATGAAAATTAATGAAGGAAGTAGGGGAAAAAGTACGGGCAAAAATGCAAACGGTTTTGCAGAAAAACACTGGCCTGAAGGAGTTGTGTGCAGCTGCCGACATACTTAGTGGAAAATCCAGCACTCCTGACTGCAGCATTCCTGTCCAACATGTGCCGAAAATGAAGTACGCCCCTGTCACATCTGTCGATGTAGAACGTTCTTTTTTAGCGTATAAATTGATTCTGACTGACAAGCGCCACAGTTTTTCACTAGAAAACCTAGAAAAGATTTCGGTTATTTATTATGAAACCAACTATGGTCAGAATATGTGAAACTACGAATGTATTAATTAAACCATTGCCACATCTTTTTTACGGAGATCTTTATCTTGCATGAACTCAAAAATATTTGGAGTTATGTTCAGCATTAATGTTGTAGATTTCTGTGCTCTGTAACTGTGTAAATATTCATTCTCCTTGTTTTAATGACTAAAAAGATGTTCATACTGTCAACACTGTGTATTTTAATTAATTTTTATTTTCTCTGCATCATTTTTATTAGAGCCTATTTTAGGTTTTATATAGCCTAAATGAACTACTGAAGGAGCCTATTTTAGGTGCCTAAAACACACTTTTTTACGACCTAAACATCCGTGGTCTAGTCATGACTACGGCCGTGTTGAAAGGGAGCAGGAAATCTCCTCAACCCGAAGGCTCCTATTGTTAACATTATTCTTTGGCTCTAAACAAAACTGTAACCTGATATTTCGAGGGTGCTTTTCTGCTTACAATTTGAAATCTCTTTTGAAAAGCTTCTAGGAATAAATTCACATTTGTCAAAAGTGACGCCGGCCGGAGTGGCCGTGCGGTTCTAGGCGCTACAGTCTGGAGCCGAGCGACCGCTACGGTCGCAGGTTCGAATCCTGCCTCGGGCATGGATGTGTGTGATGTCCTTAGGCTAGTTAGGTTTAATTAGTTCTAAGTTCTAGGTGACTGATGACCTCGGAAGTTTAGTCGCATAGTGCTCAGAGCCATTTGAACCATCAAAAGTGATTTTCCATAAGTTACTTCCTGGCAACTACTTCCACGCTCACCTAGTGTGATTAAATGTGTTAATGTTCTTGATGTATCGCCAGTAAATTCTTTAAGAAAAAAACTTGAAAGTAAGTTCACGGTTCAGGATCACGATTTTTGAAGTACGTTTGAGGTAGATGACACTATTGGAATGAGCAGAGAACTTTTTTTTAATGTTTTGACATTATTGGAAGAAGCTGCAACAATTTTGAGGTGTGATTGTCACACGACAGGACAGTTAACGAATCAGCATTTGAATCTGACAAATAACAGGATTGTAAATTGACTGAAAATACGTTCCTTATCCAAGTTCGGTGGCTGTCGATTGAAGGAAAATATTATTTCTCCACTTGCGGCGGGGCGGGGTCGGTGTTGCTGTAATCGCTATCGTTCGGTCCACCTATCTCAATAGGATTCTTGCCGATGTCCCTTCACTCTGTGGTAGCACATACGTGCTAGGCAGTGTAAGGCAGCGTTGATGAAACCACTACCCAATACTTACCACATAGAGGCCGTGTAACTCTAGTTGAAAGTCAATTCCTGTAAGTTCATGATTAAGAAATTGGGTGATAGCGATATTCAGTCTACTCAAGAAAAGGGTTTGAAATTAGATTAACTATGTTTTTTCATTTACATTGAAACACATGAAATGGCTATCAAGTTTCTATTTAATATGGTGGAACGTTATCAGTGAAAGTTCACTGTCTGTATAACAAATATTCACTCGATAAGCAGCCAGAATTGTAGCAAGTCCGATCCGACTAATTTTCACGTTCTACCGGTTACAGACCCAAAACTACTCGCAAGTTAAACATTCGGTCGTTTCAGTGGTCTTCTTCGTAAGAAGTGCTCGCCAAAACATTCCGTACAGAGCACGAAACACGCCACCGGAGTTGTTACTACGACCAGAAAGTACACACGCTCATATTTCTCAAACTAATTAACTTAGAAACGCCAAACTTTCATTAAAATGTTCGTAACTCCAGTCGCTTCGGTCACAATATGTTCGAACCGAAATCAGCTAACTATTTCCTCATCTTACAGAGCTTTTTTAAAGATCGATCTGACATCGTGGTATCCGTAGACCGCCTAGCAAGCAACTCTTCTCGATGTACTCTCCTATATGCCCGCTCCTCTTATCATGCGGGAACAGCTTAATTCTGATTGGCTGTTGTTCCTTGATTTCTAGGGAAAATCTGTGTATCACCATTCCATCGGCTTTGTAACCTTACCCTCCCACACATCACCGTTAAAGTTCTCATTCCTTGCACGAATTTTTTAAAATTACAAGAGGAGTAAGATTACAAAAGATTACCTCGTAGTTGTTGTAGGTGGCTCGAAGTTTTGTCTAGTTATACGTTCTTGCAGCTGAAAATTTCGATTTCTTAGGTCCTTGAAGACAAAACAAGTGTTGAAGAGTTGCCTATTCCTTTTATTTTATCCCATTCGTCTAAATCGCAATGACTTTGCAATTTACAAGTTCAAAAGAGCAATAAGTACGTTGTTGTTGACAAGTTTAGCAAAATACGTGCGTTTCCATTAGAGGCATGCTCATCCCTACCTACATTCTGCAGTATTCATAACATTCGAAACACTTTACAAAGCAAAAGAGTTTACAAAACAAAAGACGAATCATTGCTAAAATATATCATATTTTATAAATTAATCCAGAAATGAATCTAATAATTAGTGTTAGATTGTGCAATTAATAATATGAATTTTAAGTATACCAGAAATTTCCTAATTTCAATTATTCTTAAGAGAAGTGTAATTTTAAGTATTAGTACATATCGATAATAACACATTATCCCCTTTTCTCATTTTAGCCTGAAATATAATACATCGTATACAAACCATACGAATTCTTTTGGTGAAAGAGCTGAGACAATCTTAACCTAAGCAAGAATCGACGGGAACATGATATCGGTTCCAGAATGAGATTTTCACTGTGCAGCGGAGTGTGCGCTGTTATGAAACTTCCTGGCAGGCAAGTGCTCTACCAACTGAGCTACCCAAGCACGACTCACGCCCCGTCCTCACAGCTTTACTTCTGTCAGTACCTCGTCTCCTACCTTCCAAACTTAACAGAAGCTCTCCTGCGAGTGAAAATTCTGCAGAGTGAAAATCTCATTGTGGAAACATACCCCAGGCTGTGGCTAAGCAATGTCTCCCCAATATCCTTTCTTTCAGAAGTGCTAGCTCTGCAAGGTTCGCAGGAGAGCTTCTGTAAAGTTTGGAAGGTAGGAGACGAGGTACTGGCAGAAGTGAAGCTGTGAGGACGGGGCGTGAGTCGTGCTTGGGTAGCTCAGTTGGTAGAGCACTTGCCCGTGAAAGGCAAAGGTCCCACGTTCGAGTCTCGGTCCGTCACACTATTTTAATCTGCCAGGATGTTTCATGATATCGGTTACATCTATAAAAAACGTAATTTTAGGGGAGGATGATTCATTAAACTTCCTTTTTGAATGACAGCCAACATGCTTCACTCAAGTCTCGTCCCCAGATACAATACGATCGATAGCTTTGTAACCAATTTTCTTATGATATTCGAGGAAGGCCAGTGCTGCAACCAGTCTCTGTTTTTGTGGCCTTCAGTTATGATTTTGGAATCCACCTAGCACGATATTTGTGGCAACAAAGCTTCTCCGCCACAGTTCCATGCACCAAGCACCGTGAAATTTGGAGTAAGTGTTGCGAAAGTCCCGTTATCGTCAAACGACAATTTTAATGAATTTTTGTCGAGGATCTTCGCCAGCAGTTCGTCGGTTACAAGGTTAGATGTACGGGTAGATGTACCACTGCGGTTCTCATCTCAAACACAATTACGGCCATTTTTAAAATCAATGCATCATTGCCCCACTCGGCTTTCACCTCATCTTCATCTACATCTACATCGTACTTCAGCAAGGCACCTAATGGTGTTTGGCGGAGTGTAGTTTTGCACTACTAACTGAGCTTTCCGACTCTGTTCCACTCGCTAATAGCGCCTTGGGAGAATGATTATAGCTGATCTTTTTTATTGGCCCTAATTTCTTAGTGGTCATTACGCGAAATGTGTGTGACGGAAAGTAATAAATCGTTCGACTCTACTCTCCCCGGAAGGCGCTCTCTCTAAACGTTTTTAGCAAATGTCTATATGATGCAAAACGCCTCTCTTGTAACGTCTGCCATAGTTTTCTTTTATCATGTCTGTAACATTCTCGCCCCGACTAAATGATCCCGTGACGAAACGCGCCGCTCTTCGTTGGATATTCTCAGTCTCCTCTATCAGTCCTACCTGGTTGGGATCCCAGATAGATAAACAATGCTCAAGAATTGGTCGAATGTGTGCCTTATAAGCCACTTCCTTCGTGGATGAGTTACATTTCCTTAAGATTCTTCCTATGAATCTGAGTCTGGCATCTGTTTTTCCCACTCTTTGTTTTATTTGTCTCTCCCACTTAAGGTCCCTCTGGACAGTTACTCCTAGATATTTCATATTTCCAACGGCCTGTCATCAATACTGTAGATGTAGGCAGGGATTTCTTGTCCTAGGAATGCGCAATATGTTACACTTATTTACGTTCAGAGTGAACTGCTAGCTTCAGCACCATCCATCAGTTATCCGGAGGTCGTTCTGTAAATCATCTTTTGGCGTTTCCATTTACCGACATCTGCATTACCTGCGAACTGCCTTAAAGAGCGACCGACTCTTTCTGCTAGATCATTTATGTATAATATGCAGTAACGCTTCTATCAAACTTCCTTTGCGTACTGCTGAAATTACTTTCACGTCTGTCGATTCTGTTCCGTTAAGAGCGACGAAATAAGTCCAATCTGCAAGGAAGTCTTGAATCCAGTCGCAAATGTGCTCCGATACTCGACAAGCTCGTATTTCTTCACTAAATGGCACTGCAGAGCGGTCTCTAATGCCTTCCTGAAGCCGAGGAACACTACATCAACCGGCGCGCCGTTAGCTACGGCGGTATGGATCTCGTGGAGGAACAGAGCGAGCTGAGTTTAGCCGGAGCTCTGCTTGCGGAATCAATGTTGATTTTTATAGGCGGTATTTTCATTCTTCAAAAACATCATAATTCATGAGCATAAAACACGTTCAACAATTCTATAGCAGATTGACGTCAACAATATAGGTCCACAATCGTGTGTATCTGTCCTACGGCCCTTCTTAAATCTATGAATGAGCTGCGCTTTCTTCCAGTCGTTAGGTATCCTTCGATGCTGAAGCACTCTACAATAAATTACGGCTAGAAGGGGAGCAAGTTCTTTCACATAATCTTTATAGATCCTTATAGGTATCTCATCTGATCCCGGTGACTTTACGTTACTAAGCGATTGTAGCTGTTTTTTTTACTCCGCGATCGGTTATCTCAATATCTGCCATTAAGACGTTCGTACGATGATTCAAAAGAGACACCCTGTTACCATTATCCGCGGCGAAACTATTTCGGAGGACAGAATTCAGTGTTTCGGCCTTCTCTCTGTTGTCTTCCGTTTCGGTGTCAGTATGGTGACTAAGTGAATGAATAGATGTTTTTTACCCACTTGTAGATTTTCCATACGACCAAACCGTCTTACAGCTTCCACTCAGATCGGTCGGCAAAGTTTTACTTTCAAATTCATTGAACGCTTCCCTCATTGTTCTCCTTATGCTTATTTTTACTTCGTTTAGCTACCGTTTGTCAGCTAGGTTTTTACTTCTCTTGAATCTGAGAACTCTTTGATTACTTTGCAGTTTCCTAACATAGCTATTAAAACACCACGGTTAGTCTTCATCCCTTAAGAGCTTACAGCAAACATACTTGTCTAGGTCATTTTGCACGATGCCTTTAAATCCTTTTCACTCATTATTCCTTTTCGTTGCACATCACAAAATTCGCGATAAGTTTCAACTGGTCTACAGTTCTTTTCCCGAAGGAGCCTAATCACCGAAAGCTCCTTATAAGAGGCGGAATTTTCTATTGTAGCGCAAATTTTAATACGTCACAGGACGATGAATAGCAGAGACACAGATCACATGCTACCACCATTGGATGAGTACTGAGTGTAAGAGCGTTATGGCACTAATGTGGTGGCTGTAGTCCCATTTACCGCCGCAGTAGACCAGAACGTCTGCTACTTTCTGGATAGCCGAAGTAATTTTCGGGTTTGTGGCCGGATCCCATGAACATTCTGCCAGGATATTTCGGGCTAGAGACTGAAGAGACCTGATGCAGTCATGGTATTTATAGCGAATTTCGCGCATGCGAAAAGGACTGGCGGTTTGCGGCGCATCCGTTAGGAAGTGATTTACGCGAGGCAGCCAAGTTGTGTGTGTTGTCCTCAATGATGAAGTAAGATCAATCGAATCACTAAGTATCGACTAAGCATGTCGATTCTGCTGTGACCCTTAATTTTAATAACTGGACAGCAATTTTTATTCAGCTGAAAGCCGGTACCAAGATTCATTAAACTATCAGCAAGACGTATTTCCATGGATTCATTAATTATAGAGTCGCAGAAGCTGGAAACCGGTACTAAAATGTCGATATTATTGCATTCCATTGAATGTACCATGAAAATGATATGTTCCGCTACTACTAAATCTAAACGTTGCTGCAGACGGGCGTGTGTTTCGTGTTCTACACAGTGTTCCTGGACCTTTCGTGTCGACTGACCTGTATATGCAGAGCCACAATCACAGGGAATTTTATAAACACCCGCCTTCCTCAATTGTAAATCTCTGTAATGGATCCGACTAAGGCCCTGCTCTTTGCCTGTGGACGGAAGATGACATTAACATTATTCTTCAAAGCTATCTGTCTGTTTCAGAAGACACATTCCCGGCATACGGAGGGAACGCAGTTGATTTATAGCCATCATTAGTCGCCTCAGAGCGTTGCTTCTTGTTATTTTAATTGTGTATGGCCTTCCGTATTTGACGCTAAGTATAGCCATTCTCTTTGAAAACATTCTCCAGATGCACTAATTCCTCGTGAAGCATATCAGCATCCGACATTACATGTGCCCGAGGAATTAAGGTACTGAGAACATCGGCCGTTTGTGCAGGGTGATGGCTGCTGGACGCCTGAATTATAGATTTGTATGTGTGGGTTTTCTGTTCTCCGAATGTCCCAAAGAGCCATCATTCTTACGGCTTATTAACACGTCAATCTCCTTGGTAAACTTCGCCGGGAAAATTTCAGAAGTCACACATGTACAACCTGTGGGTACTTCATATATGTATGCCACCAGCGAGTGTGTAAACTATTAAAAGCTGAAACTCTCTGTGACAGGTAGAAACGTTGCCAGGCTGCACTAATACTATTCGTCAATACATTGTTAACATGCGTGGTAAGTTATGTAAGGCGCGTGAACAACTTCGTGCGTTGAATCATCACTGCGAAAGACAAGATGCCACGTACTCGTGTAAGACATCGTTATCCACATCTGATGGAATCTGAAAGAGGTCCAACTGTGTGGGTCTATTTGACCGGCTGGTCGAATCGTGGCGTATCGACCTCTGTGAGGCATTCGGATGTGTCAGTGGCCCGACGTCACACTGCAGTAGGGCTGGCGTACTGGTCGTCAAGGTTCCAGTCGACCACTTTCGGACCATCACATTGTAGGTCAGTAATACATTCCCTGCAACAGTCTGTGTCATCCCGCACCATTGTTCGGAGGTTAGCAGCAGCTGGAACAGGGGACTACCGTCCCACATGTAAGCTGCAGTTAATAATGCAACAAAAATGGATGCGTTTGGAGTGGTGCCGTTACCGAGAAGCATGGATTGCTGATAAAAGGCCACACATGGCGTTCAGCATTGAGTCGTGGTTCTGCTGTAGCCGGAGTGAGTATCGTCAAGGGGTATGGCGACTACCTAGTGCGAGACCTCGTTCATCCAATATTTGGACACGCGCAGTAGGCCTCCTCCAGCAATGTCTATCCGTCCTTTGTGTCTTTTTCCATCTCATCTTCCACTCTGTTCATTTCCTCTTCCTCCCACCCCCCCTCTCTCTTTCTCTCTCTGTTCACATCCTCCTCCCCCTCTTCCTGTCCATCTCATTCTGCCCCTGACTCCATCACCCTCCTCCTCCCTCTCTCTCTACCCACCTCCTCCTCCAACTGATCCACCCCTCCTGTCTTTATCTCTCTATTTCTTCTCTCGCTCTGTCCAACTAATCTCTGCCCCTCTCTGGGCCGCCAGTCCTCCCCCTCTATCTGTCCATCTGCTCCTTACCCCTCGCTGTATCTATTTCCTCATTGCCCACCCCCCGCCCCTTCTGTTTATCTCTACCTCCATCCTATATCTTTCCACCTTCTTTACCCATCTCTTTCTGTCCATCTCTTTTCGCCACCTCTCTCTGTCCACTTCCTCTTCTCCTCCTTTTTCTCCTCCAGACCCCTCAATCTGTGCGTCTCCCCTTCCTCATCTCTCTGTCTACCTTCTCCCACCTCCTTCTCTTTCTGTGTACGCATCCCCCTTTCTATACCCATCTCCTTTTGTCCTCCTTCTCTGCCTATCACTCCATTATCATACCCACCCCAACACCAATGGCTGATTGGTCATTCTTACCCCCACAGTGTTTCTTTCCAGATAGTAATATTTATTCCAAGATTGGCGGCAATCGTTCCAGGGGCTTCAGTGGGGTTGTTGCACGTATACTTATTTGACATATATTGCACACACATATGGCTAATTGTCTGTTGTTTTTAGCACAGTACGACTCTAGGGAAAATGTTAAATTTTTCTGTGATATTTAGTCGAGTGACTTTACCTTAGGTCCCGGAACACTGACTAAATCATTAAAGCGCTGCAGTGCTCATTCTCGCAAACTGGTTGACTGGTTGGCACACCAAAAAACGCACGTAAGAGACTAATTGCCATTCATACTGTTAAAAGAGATCCACATAAATTAAATAAAGGAAGTAAATACCAACAGGTCGTTTCTTAAACATTTAACCAATTATTACCAACACCCCTACGCCTACTGGTAGCTGAGAATCTTTTTACCACGGTACTTCTTACATAACAATCATCTACGTAAAAACTTTGGTTGAAACTGCTCCAAGTGTTTCTTAGTTACTCTTCAGAGTCACCCCATTTTCGTTCCACCCCCTAGGAACTGAACCTAACAGTACCTCTCTCCAGACATAAGTAACCAGTGAACTTCCTATTCTTTAAAACATCGAACCCCTATACCAAAGGCATCAAACTTCTGATTACATTACAAATTAGTTAATGTGTTAAAGGCTTGACATTAAGCCTGTAAGCTAGGAAAACTTTCTAAACGATTTATAATTATAAATACAGTTTCTTGGAAGTCGATAAACGCTCTCATTATCAAACACTGGATAAGCGTAGACTGGGTGACTTGCTGTCCGTTTTAAAGGTCCATTCTGTGGTAAATGTGGATACTTTTAGTGAAATTTGTCAATATTGAAGAAGTAGTTGAAACGTGAGGCCTGATGTCGCAGTCTAGCAGCATGGGCAGAGCTAAACGTTTTTTCCTTTCATCGTGTTACAACGCTTGCGACAATAAGTTTAGTAGAGCTTTGAAGTTATGTGTTACTTTCGTTGCAAGTCGCCCTTTCTTTTCACTTCCATCCCTTAGAGAGATAGGTGATTTTTATCTCCACAGTGCTTCTTCCCACATAGCAAGTGATATCCAGTAGTTTAGAAGATGTTGAACACTCATTCATACATACATACATTTTTATAACATAAAAAATATGTTTTGTAACATTTAGACTTTAAGTGCTGTTACAAATGATTTTTGATTTTTAAATTCATTGAAAACGAACAGCTGCATCCAGTCAAGTTAACACATGACTTGTTAGCTAAAGGAATGGAACGAGTTCACTCTTCTGGACATGCACTTAGCAATAACCTTTCTGTAGAACTAAAAGAAATTCACGAGAGCCGGCCTCTGCGAGCGAGCGGTTCTAGGCGCTTCACTCAGCAACCGCGCTACTGCTACGGCCGCAGGTTCAAATCCTGCCTCGGGCATGGATGTGTGTGATGACCTTAGGTTAGTTAGGTTTAAGTAGTTCTAAGTCTAAGGGAATGATGACTTCAGATGTTAAGTCCCATAGCGCTTACAGCCATTTGAAGCATTTTTCTTTCTTTTGAATTGACGAGAGACATATATCTGATTTTTAGATCTACTTAGTAAGACTTTCCTGCAACATAGTCCCTTTAGTTTGTACAGGAGTTCTTCTCAGTAATCTTTTCCCAAGCATTTTTATCGACTTGCGGGGGCTGCTGTGTAAATACTGATTTAGCATGGTTAACTTCGAAGGGGTGGCCGGATGCCCTTCCTGTCGCCACCCCATTTCCCCTACATCTACATCTACGTGATTACTCTGCTATTCACAATAAAGTGCCTGGCTCAGGGTTCAATGAACCACCTTCAAGCTATCTCGCTACCGTGCCACTCTCGAACAGCACGCGGGAAAAACGAGTGCTTAAATTTTTCTGTGCGAGCCCAGATTTCTCTTATTTTATCATGACGAACATGGCTCCCTACGCAGGTGGGTGCCAAAAGGATGTTTTCGCAGTCGGAGGAGAAAACTGTTGATTGAAATTTCATGAGAAGATCCCGTCGCAGCGAAAAACGCCTTTGTTTTAATGATTGCCACTCCAATTCACGTATCATGTCTGTGACACTATCTCCCCTGTTTCGTAATAATGCAAAATGAGCTACCCTTCTTTGTACTTTTACAGTGTCATGCGTCAGTCCCACCTGATGCGGACCCCAGACCGCACATCAATACTCCAGAATATGGCGGACAAGCGTGGTCTAAGCAGTCTCTTTAGTAGACCTGTTGCACCTTTTAAGTGTTCTACTAATGAATCGCAGTTTTTGGTTTGCTCTACACACAATATTATCTATGTGATCGTTCCAGTTTAGATTTTTTGTAATTGTAATCCCTAAGTATTTAGTTGAATTTACAGCCTTCAGATTAGTGTGACTTATAGCGTATTACCTCGGGTGATACTGAGGGAATTAGATTAGGAAATGAGACACTTAAAGTACTAAAGGAGTTTTGCTATTTGGGGAGTAAAATAACTGACGATGGTCGAAGTAGAGAGGATATAAAACGTAGACTGGCTATGGCAAGAAAAGCGTTTCTGAAGAAGAGAAATCTGTTAACATCGAGCATAGATTTAAGTGTCAGGAAGTCGTTTCTGAGCGTATTTGTAAGGAGTGTAGCCATGTACGGAAGTGAAACATGGACGATAAATAGTTTGGACAAGAAGTGAATAGAAGCTTTCGAAATGTGGTGCTACAGAAGAATGCTGAAGATTAGATGGGTAGATCACTTAACTAATGAGGAGGTATTGAATAGAATTGGGGAGAAGAGGAGTTTGTGGCACAACTTGACAAGAAGAAGGGACCGGTTGGGAGGACATGTTCTGAGGCATCAATGGATCACAAAGTTAGCATTGGAGGGCAGTGTGGAGTGTAAAAATCGTAGAGGGAGACCAAGAGATGAATACACCAAGCAGATTCAGAAAGATGTAGGCTGCAGTACGTACCGGGAGATGAAGCTTGCACAGGATAGAGTAGCATGGAGAGCTGCATCAAACCAGTCGCAATACTGAAGACCACAACAACAACATAGCGTAATCAAAATTTAGCTGAAATCTTTTAGTACTCATGTGAATAACTTCACACTTTTCCTTATTCAAGGTCAATTGCCACTTTTCACACCATACAGATATCTTATCATTTTACAAGTCGCTTTGATCATCTGATGACTTTGCAAGACGGTAAATGACAGCATCATCTGCAAACAATCTAAGACGGCTACTCAGATTGTCTCCTATGTCGTTAATATATACTAGGAACAATAGAGGGCCGAAAACACTGATTTAGGAACGCCGGATATTACTTCTGTTGTACTCGATGACTTTCCGTCTATTACTAAGAACTGTGAATTTTCTGACAGGAAATAACGAATCCAGTCGCACAACTGAGGGGTAGACCGTAGGCATGCAGTTTGGTTAGAAGACGCTTGTGAGGAATGGTGTCGAATGCCTTCTGGAAATCTAAAAATATGGCATCAATTTGACATCCCCTGTCGATAGCACTTATTACCTCATGAGTGTAAAGAGCTAGCTGTGTTTCATGAAAACGAAATTTTCTGAAACTGTGCTGACAATGTGTCAATAAATCGTTTTCTTGTAGGTACTTCGCCGGCCGAAGTGGCCGTGCGATTCTAGGCGCTACAGTCTGGAGCCGAGCGACCGCTACGGTCGCAGTTTCGAATCCTGCCTCGGGCATGGATGTGTGTTATGTCCTTAGGTTAGTTCGGTTTAATTGGTTCTAAGTTCTAGGCGACTGACCTCAGAGGTTAAGTCGCATAGTGCTCAGAGCCATTTGAACCATTTTTTCTAGGTACTTCATAATGTTCGAATACAGTATATGTTCCAAAACCCTACTGCAAATCAACGTTAGTGATATAGGCCTGTAATTCTGCAGATTACTCCTACTGTCCGTTTTGGGTATTGGTGTGACTTGTGCAATTTTCCAGTCTTTAGGTACGGATCTTCATGTGAGCAAGTGGTTGTATGTAATTGCTAAATATGGAGCTATTTTATCAGCATACTCTGAGAGGAACGTGACTGGTATACAATCTCGACCGGAGGCCTTGCCTTTATTGAGTGATTTAAGCTGCTCCCTTACTCCGAGGATATTTACTTCTATGTTTCTCATCTTGGCAGTTGTTCTTGATTGGAATTCAGGAATATTTACTTCGTCTCGTTTAGTGAAGGAGTTTCGGAAAACCGTGTTTAATAACTCTGCTTTAGTGGCACTGTCATCAGTGACTTCACCGTTGTTATCGGGCAGTGAAGTTATTGATTGCGTCTTGACACTGGTGTGCTTTATGTATGACCAGAATCTCTTTGGGTTTTCTGCCAGATTTCGAGACAGAATTTCGATGGAATTATGAAAGGCATCTCGCATTGAAGTACGCGCCATATTTCGAACTTCTGCGAAACTTTGCCAATCTTGCGGATTTTGGAGTTCTTTTAAATTTGGCATGCTTTTTTCGTTGCTTTTGCTACAAAGATCTGACCCCTATGACTAAAATAGTATAGCCCAGCTGTCTGCGCGTAGTGTAAATCATGGAATAGAGGAATGCGTTTCAGAGGTCTTCGAGTCGTGTAACTGAGGTGGGACGTGGGGACCAGCTCGGTATTCATCTAGTGGCATGTGGAAAACCGCCTAAAAACAACATCGAGGCTGACCGGCAAACCTGCCCTCGTCGGTAATCCATCCGGGGCCGGCGCGCCTGCCCGAGTGCAGGAAGCAGTACGTTTGCGCTCTCGGCTACCCTGGCGTGTCAAGCTCTTCTTATTAGTAAGCACATCACATCTGTAAGTGGTCACCCCACAGGAGCGTGAAACAGAAGCTTTGAGGCAGCAGAAACACCTTCTCTGCTTCGGATCACGTTCAGCTATCGTCGATTGGTGGTCACACTACACCCCATAGGGTTCAGATGACTTACAATGAGTCTGCAGCGTCGCAGGGTCCTTAGGGTTGGGCTGAAACCTCAAATAGGCGGCAACATTGTAGAACGTTATCAAGAACGTCACGCTAACGTTCGCTGCACTGCCAACCACCGTTTTTAGCGACACGTTGCATGAGAATCTACGCCCCAGCCGACGAGGTGGTTTCATTGACGCCCATTATTCCATCCCCTGAGGCCTCTTCGTTTCATTTCAGAGCTGCTGTGTGTCTGAAATGTTTCCTTCGGCCACCCACAAGTAATCCGCTTCATTTCCATGCTGGCTGTAGCGGCTCTAACAGCAGTCGCAGACGCATCGAAAGGAGAGGTGAAAGTGGATAAGAGGGAGTGTGAAATCTTTTTATCTAGTGAGACGTTCACAGTGACTTTGTGCAGAATTGTAGTGAAATTTGGTGCCCACGTGATATCATTAACCCAGCTTAAAGCTGGAACTGAACTGAACTGTCACGGGGTTTTTTATTTTATTTTATTTTTATTTTATTTTATTTTATTTTATTTTATTTCTTGCATGTATCGACACCTTGCTGTCGTCGACCCCGAGGGTGACGTTGCAGGGGGCGACGCTTTTGCACCATTCCAGAGGAAGAATTGAGGCACATTTGAGACAAATTTCTAAGTTATTCGTTGGACTGGACTTAATTACGGGGCTCGAAAAAGTGGTCATTTAAGTTTATTGCAGTGTATTATTCATGGAAGGATGAGCTTATTAGCGCTCAATGGCAATTATCAGCGCTAGAATTCATGTAACTAGTTACAGAAAGTCTTATTTGCCGTATTGATAATTTAAGATTAAGTATACATCCAAAGAAACATACAAATATCATAAGAGAATATTACATGGAAGAGCCATTGGATACACGAAAGCTAGCAGGCCTTTAATCCGAAAGACAATGTTGAAGCGGAAGGACGTGGGGGCTACAATATGGTGTATCGACACTCTAGCGGAACCTCTCTCTGGTCAGCTAAGTAGTGTGTCGGAAGAGACGGAGGAAGGCGAGTAGAAGGGGGCGGCGCGGAGAGGAGCCACCAACGAAGAGGAGAGGAGGAGACGGAAGTCTCGGCTAATCCCGGCGCCTGGGCCGAAATCCGCAGCACCTGCTTGCTCCACTGCACTCGCCGACGCTGGCTCAGCAGCGGCACGCCCTGCCTCCGGGATACGTAGCTTCAGCTGCAGCTGCTCACTCCACTTTATTATTGACACCTACACTGGGATACTCGCCCAAGTAGAATGTGTCCCTTCGGACCGTATGATAAATCACGGTTACAGGAACCTGTAAACTGGACAACAGCTACCAGCTTCGGTCTGTCCTAAATCCAGTTAAAACCATCAGGTACGTGTGAAACAAGTTATGATGTGATTCTGTTTCATTCACCTCTCTTTAACAGTAGACTGAAAACATCCGACCCACACCTGATCTATTGCTGCAAACTGAAACTGAACGTTAATTTTCACGTATTAAAACGGTTCCAGTGCGTAATAGCACTTTTGACTGCAACAGGAGTTAGGCTTTTCGTATCACACTAGTCACTTTACTTAAATTTACACTACAGAGCGTCGTAATGTGCTCCAAAGATTTTCCTCTTGCTTATTTTTTTAGATATAGCGCGCACTCGACTGTTTTAATTGGATCAAGTGCAAACGTGATCTGTTTGCTTTTGTCGGCTATACGACTTCGCAGCAACCTCATTTAACATCCGATGCGAAGCTACGTGTTCTGTTTGGTACATTGTCTACGTGTGCTATGTAATAACAGCGTGCAGTGATGTAAGAGAGTTGTGCACTCCAACAGCTAGGAAATATGTACAGATTTCTCTGTCTACCGCTCTCTCCCTCTCTCCCTCACACTCTCATTCTCTCTCTCTCTCTCTCTTACGCAATGGGCCATGAGATGATGTGAACAGCTTAGGCAATGTCGTCTTTTGGAAAATGGTTTAATGATAGTAACGAGAGAACCGTTTACAAATTTATCGAGTGATAAGCAAAATGCTAAAACTACTAAAGTAAGTGGTTCAGTTCTGACCGAGCCTCTTGCCAGAACCCATGCGCATTTTCTGCCAGGCGCCAAAAGTGTGAGGGGAACCTGAGTATTTGTACACGATAAAGCCTTCGGAAGCAGCTGATTCCCAGTTATCACCTGACAGCCTGTCAAGGCGATAACATGTGGGTGACACTTGTCAGCCTGCCAGGTGAGTCTAGGGTTGAGGCCACAGCCAGCTATGGATTTTGGCTACTAGGATGGAATTAAGATGATGCACCGTTCCAGGAAAATAATGAAGAGGGTCGTTCGCAGCCAGATCTTAGTGGGGGAATTAGAAATCGTAAGAATGGTCAACCATGGGCTTCAGGGAAGTCAGAAAGTCAGAGGAGAGTCAGTAGCAATGGAGTAAACCGAGTAGCAACGAAGGTACCAGCAACCTGGACGACAGCGGCTGCGAAAGGAAGGTACCTCTCTGGGCGATGTAACAACTGATACATGGGTAGCAGTTTTACACGTGTCTTATATATGCTTCGTTGAATTGTGCTGCACAGTCTTCGTGTCAGTCAGCAGTGTAGCGAATTGCATTTGCTAGTAGGAATAAGTAGCTGACCAGTACTTGTCTCTGCCTCCTGTGAGGTGTGCCAAGGGACCAGTGATATAATAATTAGGTCAAGTTCCATTGAGTTTGTAATTAGGACGACAGTCCATTGATTCAATAGACGACAAAAGAAGTGACAACAGCTGCCGTTGTCTCAGAGCTAGGCACGGCAGGTACTGCATTTTATATTAATCAGAACAAGAAACCACGCGGCTCTTGTGTCCTGATAGTAGGAATCCCATGTGTAGTAACACAGAATCAAAGTGAAAGAAGTTTCTAGAGTAAAAGTTTGGTTCCAGCGTAACTTAAGTGTAATACGATAGTTGGTCAAACACGTCGCATTTAAATATGTCTAACGATAAAAAACATGTTCTACGACTGCACATCATCTTGTTTTTTTAGTGGAGCAGATAATCATCTCAGTCAAAGACCCTTCTCTGTTCCCCAAAACGCACACTAGAAAAACCAAGGCTTCTTTATTAAGGCCAATTAGGGGAAAAACCACGAACAACATTGACGAAAACTTCCTGGTGGCACGAGGCACGCTACACCAACTCTACATCGGTAGAATGGACCTATGCTGCGAAGTGATAGATCACTACCTGTATTATGAGTACTTAACATTTAAAATGAAAGCACCAGAGTGTGTTTAGAGGTTCACAGAGAGTAGGAGGCAACGTTGGACTGAAACAGGGCCACAGAGAGTCGCGTATGTGAAAACAAAGGGCTAGTAGAAATCCTTCAACAACACAGGACATACTGAATGTAACTAACGAATGAAGAGAATATACATATGTGGTAATTAAGGCAAGCGAACGGGAATATAATCGTCTAAAAAATAAGAATGACACAAAATACAAAACAAGGTCGGGTATAGGACAAAATAAAGCTGTACAAACGTGTATCACTAGGGGAACAATAGATGCTTCCAATAGGAAATTTAAAATGCTCATTGGATATAAGAGAAGCATCGGTATTACACTCTTGAATTCAAATGGCGAACCAATACTAAGCAATTTGCTGCAACTAATAATAATAACGTACTAGACGTCAAGGAGCCTTCCTTTAACCTCACATAATGGTATTCGTGGTCTGGAGATGGGTATTTCACCGAAATTGTTGTGTATAAACAAATACAAATCACAGCAGCTTCCTTTCGGTGGTTTCGTGACGCCTTTCTTTAGTCACTGAAGAAGAAGATATGCAGCACAGCGGGATTTGCAGGATGTGCTTTTTCGCTATGTCGAGTGGGGGAGGGGGTGGCGGAGGGGGGGGGGGGATAATCGGAGCTACAAGTAGTAGAAAATACCGCCCTTCAGCGAAAGGCCTTTACAATATAAACAAATACATTGCAATACATTTACGCGTGCAAACCAAAACGATCTTAAAATCTATGTATGATGATATTTATATTTAATACAATGTTGTTTTTATATGTATTTCTTAAAAATTGAAATCAAATATCTTACAGATAAAGATCAAAAGAAAAAAAAATCATATTTATAGTACACTGAGAAGAACGGCGACCTTCACTAAAATGGGAGCACTGCACTTCCATTAAAATTCTGAAGGACTTTCACTGGGGAAAAATAGTCGTGGTGGATTAAACGTTGGTAGTTTCTTAGAGGGAAAGGTGTAGGTACAAATACACTGATGGAAACAAATCACAACACCGAGAAGCAGTTGTGCGACATAAAAGAAAGTTGGTTGGCTTCTTTCTACATCTGAAAGATTATGTACATGCAAATTTCGTGCCTATAGCGTAAGAGTGGCGTTAGTAACGCTACACTGAGGATGCAAATCAGATTTTCCTTAAACACACACCGTAACGGTCATGAGCGTTAGTTACCTTTCAGATTGGACGTGGAGAGTTGATGTTAGTCAAGAATACCCTTAAGGCGACGAAGACGTCACTATCGGAACTTCACTGAGGTCGTGTAAGAGAGCTGCGAGAAGCTGATGTTTCTTCTGCAATACTGCAGAGACAATTAGCATGAATGTAGCCACTGTAATTGATTTCTGGCGGCTGTGGTCACGACAATGTATGGTTGCAAGAAGACCGGACCCTGAACAGCCAAGTGGCACTAACGAGAGGGAAGACCATCGTGTTCAGCGTATGGCTCTAGCGTTTCCTACAGCATGTGCGGCAGCAATATAAGCAGCAGTTGGTACCCCAGTGACACAACACACTGTTACAAATCGGTTACTTCAAGAACTGCTCCGAGCCTGACGACGAGTAAAGTGCTTTGCCCTAACCCCAAACCACCCACATTGGCGACTTCACTGGTGTCAATCGAGAGCGCAGTGAGAATTGGGTGGAGGTTTGATGTGTATTCTGTTGAAAACTGGATCTGCTTTGGTGCCAGTGATAGCCATATGTTGGTTAGGCAGAGGCTAGAGAAGGACCTGCTAGCAGCCTGTGTTCTGGCCACAATGGAGCTATACTTGGGGTTGTGGTCTGGGGTCCGATTTCGTATGACAGTTGGAGCACATTCTGACTGAAAATTTTTACATCAATCTGGTCATTCGACCTGTTGTGCTGCCACTCATGAACAGCATTTCAGGTCGTATTTTCCAACAGGATGACTCTCGTCCGCATACCGCTGTTGTAGCCCAACATGCTCTACAGAGCGTCGACATGTTGCATTTGCCTGCTCGATCACCAATTATGTCTCAAAGCGAGCACATATGGGACATCACAAGACCACATGTCCAGCGTCATCCCCAAAAAGCATTAGCCATACGTGTATTGAACGACCAAATGCTACAGGCATGGAACTCCTTCCCAAAAATTGACATCCGACACCTTTACGTCACAATTCATGCACGTTTGCATGCTCGCGTCCATCATTCTGTTGGTTACACTGGTTATTAATGTACCAGAATTTCACATTTGCAATGGCTTATCTTGCACTCACCTTAACCTCTGATCCTGCAATGTTAATCACTTAAATACGTTGCCCAGATAAATGTTTTCCCAGAATTAAATATAGTTTGATGTTGCGATTTTTTCCCGTTAATGTATGCAGACGCTCGATGGCAAGCTGTTTATGGAGATGAAGTATGCGTCAGGGCGGGCAGCGTGACGACGAAAACAGAGAAGCATTATGGTAGGTGTGGGGGGGCAATGGTATCTAGAGAAGTGGAAGGAGGAAACGGAGGGGGTATCCCTGATGCAGATTGTGATTGGTCGGGAAGAGTTGTAGTTGGTAGGATGGATAATAATAGGGGTAAATTTCATTCTCTGGGAAACGGATTCAGTTGAAGTTCTGTTGGGCTAGGATATGGAGTATGTATAGATATAGGAACAGTGGGATGCGTCTGTGAGGACGCAGTAGCATTCCAGGATTGGTGATTCGAGGGGAAACAATGGCTTTTTTGTAATCTAGTTTGAGGATAGCGTAGGACATGCTGAGGTGTTCGGAATGAGGTTGGGGTGAAAATTAATTGAACTGGTAGAGAATCTATAAGGGTATAAGGGACATGGTAAACAAATGTGAGAAAAATGACGAAGGGCATAATGTTAAAGTATTTGAAGTGACTGATAGGACGTAAATGGAGTGGATATCCACGTAATATTTGCATAGTAAACAACGTGTCAGATCAAGGTTTTGTATGTTCGACCAGTTGCCAGTTTTAGTATCTTTACCGTATTTTAGGTATTCTGCTGAGTAATTAGTAGGTGTGGTTTACACGTTAGATACTGGTCGACTGTTACTCCAATATATTTTAGTGAATTACGTAATGGGATAGGACGGTTGTAAATGATGAGTTAGAAGTCATGATGGTGTAAGCCCTAGGCGGTTCGTTCCAACCTGTAGTGGACACCAATATGGGGTTTGTCCACCCTTCCTTCATGATGGCTTGAAATCTGGTGTAAAACCATAGATGAGATGTCCGAATGTGTGTGGTGGAATGGAAAACCGTTCTTCCTCAACAGCCGACACCAGAAAGGGTAGTGTTGCTGCAAGCTTGGGTCTGGAGCGAAGATAGTGTTCTGATTCATCCCAAACTGGTTACATATGGTTTACGCCAGCACTCTGTGTGGGCGAGTCTATTTCGGGAATTTTATGATCCACAGACCATTGTGTCACGGATGCTGCTTTGTGACAGAGTGCATCGTCCTACTGAAATAATCATCGTCTCAGAACTGTTCCTTGGTCCTCTACTGTATACGGTACACAGGGCTGCAGAATGAGCTCATACTCTTCCACATTTAGTGTTTTCTTAAGAACAGTTAGGGGACCACGCCCTAACCACGAAAGACAGCCCAACACTGTAACATGATCTCCTCTATACTTCACATCTGGCATGACGTATGATCACAAGTAACATTTTCCAGTCATTTTACGAAGCCGGTTTTTTGCGGCCGAGCGGTTCTAGGCGCTTCAGTCCAAAACCGCGCTGCTGCTGCTGTCGCAGGTTCGAATCCTGCCTTAGGCATGAATGTGTGTGATGTCCTTAGGTTAGTTAGGCATAAGTAGTTCCAAGTCTGATGACATCAGATGTTAAGTCCCACAGTGCTTAAAGCCATTTGAACCATTTGTCAAACCGAAACCTTCCATGCGATCCCCACACGGTATAGCCCCATTCACCACTTCAAATAATTCGTTTCCAGTCACCAACTGTCCAGTGATGTTGCTGTTTACATCACTTCAAGCGTCGCTTAGTATTGATAATAGGAGTGTGTTGCTTATGAATAAGTATTTGACCACTGTGCTCTATTCTTCGTAACTTCCTTTCTCACAGTCACTATATTAGCTGAGCTGCTACTAGCATTTAGTGACTCACGAGTAATTCAGATGATTTCATGCAATGTTGAACAATCATCCTTCGCATGCTACGACGCTTCTTGCCCCTAAATACATGAGCTCTTCATGCAGTTGTTCTTTCGCGTTTCCATTTCACTGTCATGTCAGCAACAAACCAGTGTGGCTGCTTTAGAAGGGTGCAATTGTCTCTGATGGATCTGTTATTCAGGTGACACTCGACAACCAGCCCACATTCGAAGGCACTGAGCTGTAGAGTACTTGGTTGAGACCACTACCGTGGAAGCCTTAGTATTTACAGGGTGTTTCAAAAATGACCGGTATATTTGAAACGGCAATAAAAACTAAACGAGCAGCGATAGAAATACACCGTTTGTTGCAATATGCTTGGGACAACAGTACATTTTCAGGCGGACAAAGTTTCGAAATTACAGTAGTTACAATTTTCAACAACAGATGGCGCTGCAGTCTGTGGGTGCGCCATTCTGTACGTCGTCTTTCTGCTGTAAGCGTGTGCTGTTCACAACGTGCAAGTGTGCTGTAGACAACATGGTTTATTCCTTAGAACAGAGGATTTTTCTGGTGTTGGAATTCCACCGCCTAGAACACAGTGTTGTTGCAACAAAACGAAGTTTTCAACGGAGGTTTAATGTAACCAAAGGACCGAAAAGCGATACAATAAAGGATCTGTTTGAAAAATTTCAACGGACTGAGAACGTGACGGATGAACGTGCTGGAAAGGTAGGGCGACCGCGTACGGCAGCCACAGAGGGCAACGCGCAGCTAGTGCAGCAGGTGATCCAACAGCGGCCTCGGGTTTCCGTTCGCCGTGTTGCAGCTGCGGTCCAAATGACGCCAACGTCCACGTATCGTTTCATGCGCCAGAGTTTACACCTCTATCCATACAAAATTCAAACGCGGCAACCCCTCAGCGCCGCTACCATTGCTGCACGAGAGACATTCGCTAACGATATAGTGCACAGGATTGATGACGGCGATATGCATGTGGGCAGCAGTTGGTTTACTGACGAAGCTTATTTTTACCTGGACGGCTTCGTCAATAAACAGAACTGGCGCATATGGGGAACCGAAAAGCCCCATGTTGCAGTCCCATCGTCCCTGCATCCTCAAAAAGTACTGGTCTGGGCCGCCATTTCTTCCAAAGGAATCATTGGCCCATTTTTCAGATCGGAAACGATTACTGCATCACGCTATCTGGACATTCTCGTGAATTTGTGGCGGTACAAACTGCCTTAGACGACACTGCGAACACCTCGTGGTTTATGCAAGATGGTGCCCGGCCACATCGCACGGCCGACGTCTTTAATTTCCTGAATGAATATTTCGATGATCGTGTGATTGCTTTGGGCTATCCGAAACGTACAGGAGGCGGCGTGGATTGGCCTCCCTATTCGCCAGACATGAACCCCTGTGACTTCTTTCTGTGGGGACACTTGAAAGACCAGGTGTACCGCCAGAATCCAGAAACAATTAAACAGCTGAAGCAGTACATCTCATCTGCATGTGAAGCCATTCCGCCAGACATGTTGTCAAAGGTTTCGGGTAATTTCATTCAGAGACTACGCCATATTAATGCTACGCATGGTGGATATGTGTACTATAGAGTTTCCCAGACCGCAACGCCATCTGTTGTTGAAAATTGTAACTACTGTAATTTCGAAAGTTTGTCTGCCTGAAAATGTACTGTTGTCCCAAGCATATTGCAGCAAACGGTGTATTTCTATCGCTGCTCGTTTAGTTTTTATTGCCGTTTCAAATATACCGGTCATTTTTGAAACACCCTGTATTAGTGTTTGCCTGAGGCAATGAAGCTATTTCTGGCCGGCGAAGACGGTATGGCCTACATTTCCGCTCTCATCATCGGTCTTCCCCACATCTCTGTTTCACTAGAATTCATTGGAGATAAGTGTGTCGTCAGCAGTTCGCAAAGGGAGTAGGTAGAGACCATTTCTATTCTGTCTATGCATGATCCGCCAGACAACTTGAGCTGCAGTTTAAGGATGTATATGGCTGTAGGTGAGGTATCGTGGTTGACTGACTGTAGGGTTGTAGAAGATAACGTAGAAGAAATTTTTATTTTGTCGCAAAGTATGGCAGACTGCTGTAAATGTAGAGAAATGTAAGTTAATGACGATGAGTAAGAAAAACAATCCTCCAGTGTTCGAATACAGCATTAGTAGTGTGTTGCAGCCGGCAGCTGTGGCCGAGCGGTTCTAGGCGCTTCAGTCCGGAACCGCGCTGATGCTCCGGTCGCAGGTTCGAATCCTGCCTCGGCTATGGATGTGGGTGTTGTCCTTAGTTAGGTTTAAGTAGGTGTAAGCCTGGTGACTGATGAACTCATATGTTAATTCCCACAGTGCTCAGAGACATTTGAACCATTTTTAGTGAGCTACTTGACATAGCCACACCGATTGAATGTCTTTACATAACGTTGCAAAGCGATATAAAATGGAATGAACTTATCAAATGGAATGAACGCGTCAGGCTCGTAGAATTTTGGGAAAGGGTAGTTTTGTGACGGCTCCCAAACCCATGGGCCTCGGGGGGTACTTTTGGGGCAGCCACCACAAATTGTATAAAGCGTGGGTAGTGACCGGGATGTAGCTAAGTCTGTTGGCCGAAAAATAATTAATGATAAGAATTACGCCAGCTAGAATGAAGAGACAACTTATCTTTATTTCTGACGAAACGTGCACCAGCAATACAAGTCTAAGTAATAACCAAGAGTATATATATATATATATATATATATATATATATATATATATATATATATATATATATTTGAATTACAGAAAACTAATAATAAAAAAAAGTTGCATGCCGCGAATTAATGAATTCCTTATGCATGTTGGTGAAGGCGGATCGCTCTCCTATTGTACCGCCTCCATTTTTCCGTTTGTTTAACAGGGTGTACCAAACCTCTCACGCCCGCACTGATTTTGGACGATGTTATAAGTTGCGCTAGGGACCGCATCTACCTACTTTCGAAGTTAGCAGGCAACTACGCTGTTATGCGGCGGCTCGTTTCGGCCCATTCAACATCTGTCCATCAAGTGTAACGAGCGAGTAACGGAGTTTATATTTCATACCTGCCACAGCAAATTTGTGTTCGTGGGGTCTCTATTCTAATTCGAACGTTTGACTTACGCTATACGTATTCATTTCGGAATATCGTTTCTACGTCTTCAGTTAGCTATACGTGGTAAACATTATGAAGACAATTAATAACATTTGTGAAATACAACTTTGTTTGCGGAAAACATAATGATGTTCGAAGTCGCCAGTTTTTCCACGACAAACGACTTTCAACAACTTATTATATGCATAATTGTTGCAACTGATTGCCGGGAATTATATATATATGTGTGTGTGTGTGTGTCTATATATATACACATTTGAATTACAAAAAACAAATACTAAAAAAAAAAAGTTGCATGGCGCGAGATTCGATCCGGCATCTTTCGGATTACAAACCCTAGCGTTTACCGCTGCGCCACAACGCTGTAGAAAATTGTAAATCATAGAGAGTATTTCACCGCAACAGTTTCTTTTTAACTGTCGATTTTCTCGACAACGGCTGAGAAGTGCATCTTGGTGCTTTGCCACATTACACCTCTGGCCATGAGCTTTTATTATGCGCAGTATGAATCGAATCTGAATTTCACAATTGGCGGCCTCCCCTTGTAAGCACTATTCGAGTGTCTGAGGTCCCCACGACGCCGAATTAAAGTAAGACATCGAAGCAATTCAGAGCCGTGCTGCTTCACTTGCTACCCGTAATTTTGATCTGCGCACAAGTATTACGGAGATGCTCCGAGAATTCAAATGGGAGCCCCTGAAGGGAAGACGACGCTCTTTCCGCCAGGCAGTTTTGCAGAAATTCAGAGAACCGGCACTTGGGGTCGACGGCGGAATGATTCTATTGCCGCTGACTGACTTTTCGCATAAGGGCCACGTAGATTAAATGCGAGTAATTTGGGTTCCTACAGAGGCTTTTAGACAGTCGCTATTACCTCGCTCTATTTGAAAGTCGAACAGTGGTATGTAGTACCCTCCACCAGGCACCATACGGTGGCTTTCGGAGTACGTAACTAGATGTACATGGCTTTCAGGACATCGGATTGGCGTCTTTCCGCCATATCAGCAGCTGTTAGGTGTTCTTCTGAAACTTTCACTCTCTCTTATGAAATCAAGCCGAGCTGTTAGCACGGCTGAGTTTACAGATTAATCCTCTCGCTCGTGCGAGGTGAGGAAATATCTTCCGGGTCTGTTCTTCTTTCCGCAATGCCGGTTTTCTGCCTGTCTGTCGTTTTCATTGCGATATCGGGATACGGCCAGGCTTGGCTTACCTTGGGGCTGGCTAGAAAGGACTCGGAGAAAATTTTAAATTTGCCCATAATACACATCTGTTGCACTGAGAAGACGATGAAGTCTGCACCCCATGAACTGTCACAATTTTCTGATAGTCCCTACGCCAATTGCTGGTCAATAAATGCTTTCACAAATAGTTGCAAAAGCTTGGGGACACGACGTGGTGTCCTATAGGCAGGAGCATTGCTACCTGTGGGTCTATAATTTGTATAATAGGCGCTATGCGTGGAAGACTGTGTAACTTAAACAATCACAATAAAAAGTCTTCCCTCGCATGATAATCAGTTCTTAGCTAGTGATCCACTTTGTTAAGTAATGAAGATGCATTTAACTATTTGAGGCTGGTCATCACATGGCCTATCGGTTTTTCCTTCATCTAGGACATCTAAATTGGCAGTCATCAAGCCCTGTGGCAGACAGATCTCGTAGGTGGAGCCATAAAATGGTTCAAATGGCTCTGAGCACTATGGGACTTAACATCTGAGGTTATCAGTCCCATAGAACTTAGAACTACTTAAACCAAACTAACCTAAGGACATCACACACATCCATGCCCGTGGCAGGATTGGAACCTGCGACCGTAGCAGTTGTGCTGTTCCGGACTGAAGTGCCTAGAACCGGAGCCATAAGTTCTCTGTTTATATTACTAATGTATGCTACAGTTCTGCGCACAAAACAATGCGGTTCACTTAACTCTTCGTTGCTTTGCAGTAGTTCTACGACATATATAACTTCTTCTGGCACACTCGGCATCTACAGGAATACAAACACGCTTTCCTGTACCTGGTGGTACGTTAGCTGGAGAACTAACCTTTAGCATACGTGTATGGTTGCCAGTTGGCGACACCTTCATGATTGCTGTATCTTTCGACATTGGTTCGCTTGCAGTTGTTGCTCCCACTTGAAACAATGTTCCAATGAGTTCCATTGTATACACGAAGATCGGTTTTGGTGTGATGTTTATCCTGAAAGTCGAATCCGAGAATTGGAGAATAAGCTTGACCAATATTTGGCCTCACTTCCAGGTATTCTCGAAAACTGTTAGCTCCAATGCTAACATCGAGAAACTTAACATTCCTTGCTCTGTACTACACCTAACAAACAGCATTCCGTCTCCTCGTATGTATGCGCATTGTTCTTTTCTAACGGGAATGTGTTCCGTTGGCGATGCATTACCATTTGTGTTTAAAAAAACGTTCCCTTCTGATGTTTTCCTTGATTTTTATTCCTGCACTCTCGCACCATATACTGGCCTAACTACAATCGTAATAATCCAGTTGACGAGACTGTTTTTGCAGATGACCCTACGTCCACATCTGTTACACTTGACTTCAGAGGCAAAGATCCCTTACACCCTTCCATAGTAATACCTGTTTGCTCCAGCCATGTGGAGAGCCTAATAGCTTCTACCAGGTCAAGTGGATTCTCCAACCTGACTCGGAGTGACATGTTGGTGGAGATACCCGGTAAGAAACCATCGGTAGTCCTATATTCAGATGTGCCTCCTTCACTTCTGTGCCAGGGACCCAAGTATAAGTAATATTCTGTCTCATCTGGCATCAGTGGTCGGGGACTAGCTGCAGCTTGAAGAATTACCGTCCAATGCGCTGGCTCTCGTTAATAACGTGAAACAAACGGCTGTGTTTGAATTGTTACCGGGTCCAGGAAGCGTGGGCCGCTGTTTAATGACCTC
The DNA here is from genome assembly GCF_023864345.2 of Schistocerca serialis cubense. Lineage (NCBI taxonomy): Eukaryota > Metazoa > Arthropoda > Insecta > Orthoptera > Acrididae > Schistocerca > Schistocerca serialis. The sequence goes on along the minus strand of NC_064643.1, from coordinate 733,762,683 downwards.
GCATTTTGTTCAGCGGTAACTTTTGGTTCTGAACTGCCTCGTATATCATCAGTGGATATGGAGGAGACTCGGAAAGAGGTCCCATGCTTCCGATGTTTCGGTGAAGCCCAGCGGTGTGACTCCTTGCGTCCTTGTGTCATGGTGTGGGGAACCATCGGATACACCTTCTGGTGACCGCTTGTAATGATTGAGGGGAACTATGATGGCCCAACAGTGTGTCAAGGACACCCTATGTCGTTACCTCTTGTGCAACAATGCCGTGGTGCTACTTTTCAACAATGTAGTGCCCATCCACAAATGGCACGTGTCTCTATGAGCTAAGTGCGTGATGCTGAGACACACTCGTAGCCTGCAAGGTCTCCATATTTGTGCCCGATACAGCACGTGTGGATCAGACCGAACGTCAAATCCGTCCCAGTGCCAGCATCCACAGTATCAAGGATCAGTTACAGCGTTTTGGACCATCTTGCTTCAGGGCATGATACAACGTTGACACTCTTCTCAGCTAAGTCAACATACATCCTGGTCAGAGGGAGTCGCATATAAGTGGGCTTGTACTACCAAGGTGTTCGTAAAGTTGACTCGATTTCGTAATCAGTGAAATAGTATCACGTACCCTACAACACGTGGTGTCTCGTTTTGTTTCCTTCTCCCCTTCTAGATGGTTTTGTCAGGCAGCACAATTCAACGGTATGTTTAGTCGCAGAATGCGAAGTGCACATTGCGTACGGCGTTTGTCTGTGCTGTCCGTTTGTTCCCATGGCTCAATGGTCTAGATAAAAGAGCAAGCTACGAGTGTCAAAGCTTTGTCTGAGGTCCGATTGTTATGAAAGTCGGCAAATGAAGGAGCGCGGAACGTAAGAGGCGACAAAATCTTCAAAATTGCACCGCTGCGCGAGGTCAAGCCCCTGAAGTGGTAAGAATTTCTGCCTTTCAGCCTTTATTCATTGTGTTTCCATGCTCTACCTCCAGAAACCGACTGCGCGCGAGTAGTCGGAGTTTGAAACCTAAGCGCTGCTCTGTTTTATTTCTCTTCCCCCTTTTGAGCGCCGCTGTTCGTTCCTTTCTCAGTCGCCCAGTAATAACTTTCCATTCAAGTTCTATTCCTGCCGGCATCGCAAATTAAAGGAATAACACCGTCAGGTCTTTACAGGATGTAAGAAACGATATTCATTAGAGTGCACGCGGCTGCAGCAAACAATGTACTGCTCTATATAGGTCTGCTGAATCAAGCTTTACCTGAAACTGTTCAGGGCACGATCGTTTCGTAAGATCGTTTCAATGGCTTCTCCTGGTGACACTGTTTCAGATATGAGCGTTGTGGCGAGTTAAAATGGATTTTCTTATTGGTCAGTCCTCTTACTACCCACCATGATCACCCATCTTCTCGTCATCTCTCCATCTCAGAGTAGCGTTGCACCCAACGTCCTCAAGTATTCGCTGTTTATATTCCAATAACTATCTTCACCTAAATTCTTACGTCCTCTACGGCTCACTCTAATGCTATGGAAGTCATGACAGATGTCCTGTTAACGTGTCACTTCTTCTAGTATCTTCCATTTATTCTTTTCCTGTAGCTTGATACAAGATAACCTACACAAAAATCTAGTTGTGTGATGATCGCCAGCTGGCTCTTATTGTAGAAGAACGTAAGTAACTCGGCTGAGTAGTAAAAAACAAACACGTAATGTTCGGATACAGCATTAGGGGTTTACTGTTTGACACAGTCACGTCGTTTAAACGTCTGGGCGTAATGCTGTGAAGCGATTTGAAATGGAACGAACAAGCGAGGATCGTGTTAGGGAAGGCAAATGGTCTACTTCAGCTTATTGGAAGAATTTTTGGAAAGTGTGGTTATCTGTAAAGAAGACCGAGTATAGGACCCTTGTGCGACCAATTCTTGAGTACTGCTCGGGTGTTTGGGATCCGTATCTGGTCGGACTGAAAGAAAACAACGATTTAGAGGCGAGCTGCTACATTTGTTACCGGCAGGTTACATCAGGATGAAGTGTTACGGAAGTGCTTCGTGAGCTCGAGTGAGAATCACTGGACGGAAGAAGAGATTCATTTCGAAGAACACTACTGAGAAAGCTTAGAGAAGCGGCGTTTCCAGCTGACTGCCGAACGAACCTTCTGCCACCATCATACATTTCGTGTAGCGACCACTTAGATAAGACGCCAGAAATTAGAGCTCATATGGAGGCGTATAAACAATCGTTGTTTCCTTGCTCTATCTGCGGGTGGAATTGGAAAGGAGAAGACCAGTTGTGGTCAAGGATACACTTCACCACGTACAGTGCAGTGGCTTGCCGAGTATGAATGTAGATGTAGATGATGAACCTGAATGTAATGTCGAACTCTATACTATATTCTCAGAAATCTCGGTCTCGACATATGGCCTACTTTTCTTACACCGGAACATTAATTTAGACAATAAATGGCTTCTTTCTCTGCGCCTCTGTGCTCCTAATGTACTCTCTACTTCATGCGCCATATGTCATTTCGGCTCCATGGCAACAGAAATCCTTCATCTCGTCTCTTATTTAATCCTTTTTCTACTTCTTCTGAACATTTTCATTTTTCTTTTATTTACTCTGAAGCCACATTCAGTGCTCCGTAGTGGTTTCAACTGATTAAAAGCGTCAGGTGATTCTTGGTTCAAATGGCTCTAAGCACTACGAGACTTAACATCTGAAGTCATCAGTCCCCTAGACTTAGAACTACTTAAGCCTGACTAACTTAAGGACATCACACACATCCATGCCCGAGGCAGGATTCGAACCTCTGACCGTAGCAGCAGCGCGGTTCCGGACTGAAGGGCCTAGAACCGCTCGGTCACAGCGGCCGGCGGGGATTCTTGTTCAGTTCCCTAAACGATTGGCAATAATCGAATATTATCATTCACATCATCCCACCATGAAATTTAGTATCATTTTTTGTGATCCTTTCATTTCCTCGATAGCCCCTTAGGCATGTGAGCATTGCTATGCTGATTTGTTATACCATTAAGTAAAACTAGATGTTTTTGACCGCGGATGAAGATATTATTATCCCAGAGTCGTTACTGTACTGTTACTGTACTGGTAAAGACAAAATTTACCAGCACCGAATGCCTTAAGGCTAAACACATACCATAAACATGATTCTGAGCAGTATAAGTTCTTGTCGTGATTGCGCTATAGGAATAATCTCAGTAATTACTAACAGTGCTTATTTTCACTGTGTTTACACCATCATCTCTATGATTATTATGTAGACGACTATGTTCCGTCCACCACACCTCATACGGATGAGTTTCGAAGCACAGATGCACATATAGAACTATCATGTCTTCGAGCATTCACTAGTATGCCACGTACCGACCATCACACTTCTTAAGGTAGATTGACAAGCATAGGTGTTGATGCTGACGTAGTAACAGTACAGAAAAGGGCACCCTAAACTCACTCTAGTGTCTGTTCGAGCTCCTCGTGCAGGCTGTGACTAGTTCAACCATTTTCGAATGCGATGCGTGTATAAAAAGGTATATTTATGAATGGTGATGTATGGTGCAGACTCTGGCAGTTGATGCCGAACGTAAATAAAAGTAAAACATTGCGCGTACATAGGAAAAGAAAGTCACTGCTGTATAACTACATTATTGATGGCAAATTGGTGGAAATGTCTACATCGTAAAATATCTAAACCATCGAGAGAGTCCTTAAGTAACTTTACCACATCAAACTAATAGTAGGAATAGCGTACCGCAGGCTGAGATTCACAGTCACATCTACGTATACACTCCGCTAGCCACTAAGCGGTGTGTGGCAGAGGGAAAAATTTGCGCCAAAGTCATATTTCCCCCCCCCCCCCCCTCCCTCCCACTCCTCTGTTCCACTCACGGATCGCGCGAGGGAAAAACGATTGTCGGAACGCCACAGCGCGAGCTCTAATTTCCCTAATATTTGAATGGTGATCATTGCGCGATTTGAAAGTTAGTGGTATTGATATATCCTCTATGTCCTCGGCGAAGATCGATTTCGGAATTTAGTGAGCAGCCACTTCCGTTTAGCGCGTCGTCTATCTGCAAGTGTGTTCCACTTCAAACTTTCTATGAGATTTGCAGCTCTCTCGCGATGGCTAAATGTACCAATCACGAATCTTACCGCTCTTCTTTGGACCTTCTCAATTTCTTGAATCAGACCCAACGGATAAGGGTCCCATATGGACGAACAATACTCTAATACTGGATGAACTAACGTATTGTAAGCTGTTTCCTTTGTTGAAGGACTAAATCGCTTCAGAATTCTACCAATAAACCGCAATCTAGAGTTCGCTTTGCCCGTTACTTGTGTAATCTGATCATTCCATTTGAGATTATTTCTAACAGTCACTCCCAGATACTTGACGGATGTTACCACTTCCAAAGACGGGGAATTTATTTTGTACTCATACATTAATGTGGATTTTCGCCTTGGTATACGCAATAGGTTACACTTACTGAGAGATAACTGCCAGTCATTACACCACGCTTTTATTTTCTGCAAATCCTCATTAATTTGTTCGCCACTTTCGTGTGATACTACTCTCCTGTAGACTGCAGCACCATCAGCAAACAGTCTAATGCTGCTGTCAATACCATCAACCAGACTGTAGTTAAGGAAATGTAACTCGTACACGAAAGAATGGCTTAGAATGTACTTCTTAAAAATGTCAAATTACTGTTGATAAATTTGGGACCCATACAGGATAGGACTGAAAGAGTGGATACAGAAGATCCAGCGAAGAACGATGTGTTTCGTCACGGAATCGTGTAGTCAGCACGAAAACGTTACAGAGATTCTCTGCAAATTGCAGTGGCTTACGCTAACAGAGAGACGTTGTGAAACACGGAGAAGTTAACTGTCGAAATTACGAGAGACCACTTTTCGGGAACAGTCGCACAACCTATTGCTTCCTTCCACATACATCATGATGAGATAATTCTAGAATTAAGAGCTAATACAGAAGGCTTAGTGAAAATCATTCTTCCCAAGTGCCATTCGTGAATGGAAAAGGGAAGGAACAATTAGAGGTACGACAAGTACCCTTTGCTCTACACCGTCTGGTGACTTGGTGAATATTGATGTAGATGTGTATTACGTTGCAGTACCTGCGTTTAACAATTTTATCGATACTTCCTTAATCACTGTACGTAACTGACATGGAACCCTATGAGTGCGAGGTCGCGAAAGGCCCGTGATGTGTAGTGATGTTTACGGCACTCGACAACACACATATTGTCTACCATGCACCTACAGTTATTGGCTGCTAAGGGCAACAGGTGATGCGACTGGAGGCATCCAATGGTCAGCACCGCATGAGATTACTGTGCGTGGTTGAACTGGATCGTCGACGAGTAACTCACGACAGTACTACAGTGCTAGTGGTATTCATGTAAAGCAGCGCAATGGCAACGCTAAGCAAAGCTAGCATTGCATTGTATCAGCAGCAACTGACAGAAATTGACATGTCGTCAGAAACGAACCCAAGGAATTTCGCAGAGTCAATAATATGTAGCAGATGAAATAGAGGGTTTATACAAGGGCAATGTACTTGAGGACAATATTATGGAAATGGAAGAGGATGTAGATGAAGACGAAATGGGAGATAAGATACTGCGTGAAGAGTTTGACAGAGCACTGAAAGACCTGAGTCGAAACAAGGCCCCGGGAGTGGACAACATTCCATTAGAACTACTGATGGCCTTGGGAGAGCCAATCATGGCAAAACTCTACCAACTGGTGAGCAAGATGTATGAGACAGGCGAAATACCCTCAGACTTCAAGAAGAATATAGTAATTCCAATCCCAAAGAAAGCAGGTGTTGACAGATGTGAAAATTACCGAACTATCAGTTTAATAAGTCACAGCTGCAAAATACTAACGCGAATTCTTTACAGACGTATGGAAAAACTGGTAGAAGCGGACCTCGGGGAAGATCAGTTTGGATTCTGTAGAAATGTTGGAACACGTGAGGCAATACTAACCTTACGACTTATCTTAGAAGAAAGATTAAGAAAAGGCAAACCTACGTTTCTAGCATTTGTAGACTTAGAGAAAGCTTTGACAATGTTGACTGGATTACTCTCTTCCAAATTCTGAAGGTGTCAGGGGTAAAATACAGGGAGCGAAAGGCTATTTACAATTTGTACAGAAACCAGATGGCAGTTATAAGAGTCGAGGGGCATGAAAGGGAAGCAGTGGTCGGGAAAGGAGTGAGACAGGGTTGTAGCCTCTCCCCGATGTTATTCAATCTGTATATAGAGCAGGCAGTAAAGGAAACAAAAGCAAAATTCGGAGTAGGTATTAAAATTCATGGAGAAGAAGTAAAAACTTTGAGGTTCGCCGATGACAATGTAATTCTGACAGAGACAGCAAAGGACGTGGAGGAGCTGTTGAACGGAATGGACAGTGTCTTGAAAGGAGGATATAAGATGAACATCAACAAAAGCAAAACAAGGATAATGGAATGTAGTCAAATTAAATCGGGTGATGCTGAGGGAATTAGATTAGGAAATGAGACACTTAAAGTAGTAAAGGAGTTTTGCTATTTAAGGAGGTAAAATAACTGATGATGGTCGAAGTAGAGAGGATATAAAATGTAGACTGGCAATGGGAAGGAAAGCGTTTCTGAAGAAGAGAAATTTGTTAACATCGAGTATAGATTTAAGTGTCAGGAAGTCGTTTCTGAAAGTATTTGTATGGAGTGTAGCCATGTATGGAAGTGAAACATGGACGATAAATAGTTTAGACAAGAAGAGAATAGAAGCTTTCGAAATGTGGAGCTACAGAAGGATGCTGAAGATTAGATGGGTAGATCACGTAACTAATGAGGAGGTATTGAATAGGATTGGGGAGAAGAGACGTTTGTGGCACAACTTGAGTAGAAGAAGGGATCGGTTGGTAGGATATGTTTTGAGGCATCAAGGAATCACAAATTTAGCATTGGAGGGGAGCGTGGAGGGTAAAAATCGTAGAGGGAGACCAAGAGATGAATACACTAAGCAGATTCAGAAGGATGTAGGTTGCAGTAAGTACTGGGAGATGAAGAAACTTGCACAGGATAGAGTAGCATGGAGAGCTGCATCAAACCAGTCTCAGGACTGAAGACCACAACAACAACAATGAAATATTAACATTTCTGCAAGATGACAATGATTGCTGTGGTGTGGTATAAAACGACTATGCGGATAATGTACGTGAGTAGTACAATGATGTCGATACGTGCATAACAAGTGAAAGTGATACGGAAACTGGTGTCGAGTCAAGCAGCTCATCATCCTGCCGGACAGGTAGCCACAAATCACGTCTCCAGTGAAACGTAGTAAGGGACGGTCGTTGTCCAACGAGCGGGTGCTAAACATAAATGCGTACATGGACGGTCATCCGCAGCGTATTAAAAAAAATTACAAACAGATTTCGAATAAGTGCGCAAGAAATGCAAGGCGCACGTGTCACAAAAACTGAGGTTTGCACGTTTCATGGATGCTCGATATGTGCATGACAGTGGCCTACTACACTACTGGCCATTAAAATTGCAACACCAGGAAGAAATGCAGATGATTCATTGGACAAATATATTATACTAGAACTGACATGTGACCACATTTTCACGAAATTTGGGTGCATAGATACCGAGAAATCAGTACCCAGAAAAACCACCTTTGGCCGTAATAACGTCCTTGATACTCCTGGGCATTGAATCAAACAGAGCTTGGATGGCGTGTACAGGTACAGCTTCCCATGCAGCTTCAACAAGAAACCACAGTTCATCAAGAGTAGTGACTGGCGTATTCTGACGAGCCAGTTGCTCGGCCACCATTGACCACACGTTTTCAAATGGTGAGAGATCTGGAGAATGTGCTGGTCAGGGCAGCAGTCGAACAATTACTGTATCCAGAAAGGCCTTTACAGGACCTGCAACATACGGTTATGCATTATCTTGCTGAAATGTAGCGTTTCGATGGGATCGAATGAAGGATGGAGCCACGGCTCGTAACACATCTGAAATGTAACGTCCACTGTTCAAAATACCGTCAATGCGAACAAGAGGTGACCGAGACGTGTAACCAATGGCACCCTATACCATCCCGATGGGTGATACGCCAGTATGGCGATGACGAATACACGCTTCCAATGTGCGTTCATTGCGCCGTCGCCAAACACGGATGCGACCATCATGATGCTGTAAACAGAATCTGGTTTCATCCGAAAAAATGACGTTTTACCATTCGTGTACCCAAGTTCGTCGTTGAGTACACCATCGCAGGCGCTCCTGTCTGTGATGTAGCGTCAAGGGTAACCACAGCGATGGTCTCCGAGCTAAGAGTCCATGCTGCTGCAAACGTCGTCGATCCGTCCGTGCAGATGGTTGTTGTCTGGCAAACGTCCCCATCCGTTAACTCTGGGATCGAGACGTGGCTGCATGGTCCGTTACAGCCATGCGGATAAGATGCCTGTCATCTCTACTGCTAGTGATGCGAAGCCATTGGCATCCAGCACGGAGTTCCGTATTACCCTCCTGAAACCATCGATTCCATATTCTGCTAACAGTCATTGGATCTCGACCAACGCGAGCAGCAATGTCGCGATACGATAAACCGCAATCGCGATAGGCTACAATCCGACCTTTATCGAAGTCGTAACCGTGATGGTACGCATTTCTCCTCCTTACACGAGGCATCACAACAACGTTTCACAAGGTAACGCCGGTCATCTGCTGTTTGTGTATGAGAAATCGGTTGGAAACTTTCCTCATATCAGCACGTTGTAGGTGTCGCCACCGGCGCCAGCCTTGTGTGAATGTTCTGAAAAGCTAATCATTTGCATATCACAGAATCTTCTTCGTGTCGGTTAAATGTCGCGTCTGTGGCACGTCACCTTCGTGGTGTAGCAATTTTAATGGCCATTAGTGTACGTTATGCTCATCAGATTGCATGCGACATAAATGCCGTAATGTCAAGGGAAGCTGTGGTTGGTTGCATAACCTCCAACAGTGCTAAAGAAACGGAAGGCGTAAGATAACGGAATTTGAACCAAAGAACTTTTGGATGAACTGCAAACTCCTGAATCGACCCGAAAATTTGTGGATGACCTAAATAAACTGTTTTCGTCCCGGACCAATCGGGATATTAAGAGGAACTGCATAAGAAAGGAACCTTGTAAATTGGACATACCAAGAGAGTAGTATTAAGAGCAACTAACATAAATCCCTTAACGCATATGTATACAGCTATGCCGACTGATAAGTTGCACGGTAAATTGACTGAAAAGTTATTTGTTGTGATGCAAGAAGCTCGAGATACTCTGCCCCCCTGCGATTCTTTCTCGTGTACATAATGTTGGAAGAGCAGTAGGGAATATTTACGCCACATCAAGGAAGAGTGGGAAAATGCGTGTAAGAGAAATAGAGCTACGGTAATTTGCTTCTGCTTGATTCCTGGTCTGGGTATATGTCATACTCCTGAAAAGTTTGTGACATTGCAGTTCATAACACCAGGAACCACTGGAGAAATTCAGCCTCGGGATAGTTGATTTCTTTTGCCTCGCAAACATACTATCACATTATCTGCAGTCGCCCTATCCTTTAGTATAGGCGATTTCACCGCAAGCTCCACGACAGACTTTTTCGCATTCGGTTGCATGCCATAACACTCCACCATTTTGCATCATCCCGTCAGACCAAAGAAATTGGTATAGGCATGCATATTCAAATACAGAGAAACGTAAACAGGCAGAATATGGCGCTGCGGTCGGCAACGCCTATACAAGACAACAAGTGTCTGGCACAGTTGTTAGATCGGTTAATGCTGCTACAATCGCAGATGAAATGAAACTGCTACGCAAAAAAAAAAAATTAATTGATGAACTTGCTCTTTGACTTTGGTCTTTGGCTGCATTAAAAAAACTCCTTTTTGAATTTTTTGTCTAGATGCATACGTTATAAAATTTTTACCTTATACAAACAATGTATGAAAAAATTTTACTATAAATGAATGTGTTTTCTTAGTGGATGCTGTAAAGAGAGAACGAGTTAGGTACAGGGTGAGTAGATAGTCCGAGGTTTCTGCTCTCCGATTCTCAGGGAACGCCAGGCAAAATCGGAGAAAACTGCTGCAAATCGCCATAAAGACGCCGTCTGCCTTGGCAGCTACAATATTCACAGTCACCGTAAAATTTTCTTTTCTGGGAACACTTTCAGACAGATAAGGCTGAACAACAGTGGCAGTATGATATCTTGTAACAAACTGGTCGCTTAAGGAAATTCATGAACATACAAGCTGACGGTGAAAATTGCGCGCCGTTCGGACCATGATAGTAGCAGATTAGACCAGTACTGTTAATTCGCGAAGAAATCACTATGCACTGTATTGCTAAACACACTAATAGTTTTTATGAAGGTCCGAGGATCCAACATCGAATAAAGACTCATAAAGATATGTACTTTCCTTTTTTCCTGTCCGCATCTCGTGGTCGTGCGGTAGCGTTCTCGCTTCCCACGCCCGGGTTCCCGGGTTCGATTCCCGGCGGGGTCAGGGATTTTCCCTACCTCGTGATGGCTGGGTGTTGTGTGATGTCCTTAGGTTAGTTAGGTTTAAGTAGTTCTAAGTTCTAGGGGACTGATGACCATAGATGTTAAGTCCCATCGTGATCAGAGCCATTTGAACCTTTTTTCCACAAATTTAATTTTTAATTTTGATAATCGCGATTACATATTGACTTCAAATTACTTCATCATGCAAAACTTATCTGACCTCAAAAAGGCACAATGTCCAATCGGCATTTCTTATCCCCAACAATTACAAGAAAACATAGATGCTCATCTTTTTTCTTTCAGCAAAGAGCGTTATCGTCAGAGGAAAGAGCGTTGTCGTATTAAATTACGGTAGCGCATCATCGCTGGTACTCGCAGCCGGAATATTAAAATCATACTACATTACGTAAGGACATTGGAAAATTGGAAATGAAATGCTATGCCTCTTTACAGACCGTAGAGGAATGACGCGGGTGTTGCCTTCCTCCGACCGTAATGGGGATGAATGATGATGAAGACGACACATCAACACCCAGTCATCTCGAGGCAGGAAAAACCCCTGACCCCGCCGGGAATCGAACCCGGGTGCCCGTGCTCGGGAAGCGAGAACGCTACCGCGAGACCACGAGGGGCGGACACGTAAGGCCATTACGCTGCCATAAATGATTCTGGAAGAATGGGACCAACGACGATAAAAGCGAATAGTTGAACTTTACAGAATTGTAGTCCTCCCGCTAATTAGTGCAGATTTCAATGCTGAGCCATCAATAAGTGCCAGCGCACGAACAAGTCAACGGAACATAATCAATATGGGCACTCGGAGCAGAAGGCCAACTCGTGTAGCCTTGAGGATTGCGCAACACAAAACTTTACGCCTCTCCTGAGTTCATCAACACCAACATTTGACTGTAGAAGACCGGAAACGTGTTGCCAGGTCGGTCAAGTCTCGCTTCAAATTGTTTCGAGTGGATGGACGCGTACGGGTATTGAAACAACATCATGAATCCATGGATTCTGCATGTCATCAGGGGACTGTTTAAGCTGGTGCAGGCTCTGTAATGGTGTGCGTCTTGTGCAGTCGGAGTGATATGGGACCCCTGGTACGTCTAGATATGACTCTGACAAGTGAGACGTACATAAGCGTCCTGTCTGACCATCTGCATCTATTCATGTCCATTGTGCATTCGGACAGACTTTTGAGCAATTCCAGCAGGACAATGCGACACCCCATGCTTCCATAATTGCTACAGAGTGGTTCCAGGAACACTCTTCTGAGTTTAAACGCTTCCGTTGTCCACCAAGCTCCCCAGATATGAACTTTATTGAGCATACGGCGACGCCTTGAAACGTTCTGTTCATAAGAGGTTGCCACCCCATCGTAGTCTTACGTATTTATGGACACCCCTGCAGGGTTCAGGGCGTCAGGTCCCTGCATCACTACTTCAGACGTTAGTCAGAGTCCGAGCTACGTCGTGTTGTGGGACTCGCTGCGTGCTCCCACTGGCCCTACACGATATTAGGCAGGTGTAAGATTTTCTTTGGCTTTTCGGTGTTTATGCATTCTTGAAGAGTGGATACCTAGCTGAACGTCCTGCACGGTTTTCAACTCCCAAGGAGTTAGCCTTTGATCTTGATGGCTAAAAACTTTGTTACCACTGTGGTGCGCCATTATGCATTCAGTGCTCTTGGTGTAAATTAATGGTTTGCTTGGAACATTTCTTGAATGTCGATGATGTCCATTTTGTGACGCGTAATCCATACATGCCATTGATGGATGACCGACCTTTGCACCTTCCAGACACTCATTTTCTGTCTCCTCCTGATGCACGTGGTGACGCATTAACACCTAATGTTTTTCTTGTCATGATTGTTAACACAACACTTTCGAGTGAGCCTTGCTAAAGATTGAACCTGTGACCGCGCAGTCAAAGTTCCTTGTGAGTCGTTGCCCCGCCTGTTCCTGTGCGGTAGTCTGTCACAAGAACTGCAGAATGTGAATAATAAACCCTGATTTACAAACCTAAGTTACAATAATTTGGCGTGACTCACTCGCGTTTCCAGGAGTATCTCAGTGTGGTGAATAAGTAGAAACTAGTGAAAATCAGAGCCTAACCAGGACGCTCATCCGCTTTTCACAGTTTTCTCAAGCACTCGGCTTCCCCATGATATTAGGCTATTTGAGTATACCTTGTAAGCCACCTAATCATTTTGTGTAATGAATTGAGTACATCAAAATATATTTTCAGTAAAATGCCCTGAATAAGCGCCCCTGTTTGACCCAAAAAATAATTTGTAGCGCCATCTGACCACATTTCACAAATGTATTTAAGAGCTGGTCGTGGCTAGAAACAGTGATGTAGATGTACACATGAGTGAAATTAAAGTTGACAGCTACCTCTAGTAATTTCGTATTCTGACCCCGAGAACATGTAATTGGTCATCCCTATTGGCAGATCACGTGCAGTGAGCATGTGTGGCTGTGTTGGCCTAACATCCTTACATACTAAACCACAAGCATAAAGATGCAAATCAATCACTTCGACCATAACATAATAAGCAGCAAGCAGTCTCCACACTGCCACTTACCTTCCTGCTGTAAACAAGAATATTAAATGGTTTCTGCTGAATGCAGTTCTGAAAAAAGTTTGTGTTTGTGGCAGTTGGTTTCCGTTGTAGGCAAAGTTCTGATTACTGCCCATATCTGAAATGATGCCGATTGGAAAACGTACACAAGGGCACATAAGTAGTCGCATTCATGGTCACCAAGTTCTTGATATGGAACTGGGAACAAATATGAATGAAAATAAATAACATAAACTACAGTTTTGAATGTATAATTATTACGATTAATCACATTAGCATTGATACTAGAAGCAGTACGATCGTCCTTACGTAGACCACGTGGCATGCAGGGCCACCACATCAGAAAAATTTTATGTAAAGTTATGGCTACATCAGAACATCTTGAACACATTTAAAGAAATGAGTGATGGAGTTAACACCCCTTCGGAGCGGATTACAATATTAAGTTCCCGTATTGTACTTGCTCACTCAACAGCAAATCTTAAGTTTGAACACACCTAAAGGCACGTAAACGACCTGAAAATACTACAATCAAATATTACGCCTAGCTACAAACTACCACGCCATACATTTGTTACTTGCTGCATGCGAATGGCCGTAGGAGAGCAACTTCAAGGGAAGCTACCACACCAGTCGTCCGTAGCAAAACATCAGAGCCTCCCGCGGGAAGTCAGGAACAGAACACAACAGAGGAAGAATACTTCTTTCTTCGCAAACAAAACACGCCACGAGGCCCACACAGGTCTGTGATTGGTTCGCACCTACGGAGATTCTCCAACAGAAAGAGGTTCCTACTCAGTGGTCTGAAGATAACCACAGTAGTGGTCGAAACCGGTCACCTTGTTAAATAAATCGTGATCAAGGCTGTTTTTAATAGTAATTATTTATAAGACATTGATCACTGCTGTTCCCGTAATGCATTCAAAAGTAAAGTAAAATCTGTCTAGACAGACAGCGGCCGAAGAAGTACTGGCTTATGTGTGAGCTCTTCGGTTCGCCACCTTATTGGAGCATACAGACTGTTGGTTCAAACATTACGACGACTGCCCACAGGTAGATGAAATGCGGCCAGCTGGTACTGCAGACACGTGAAGGCGTAAGCAAAGTATATGAGCGGAGAAGAGACAGTTGGAAAATCATTCTAGGGACGACAGCATTGGAGTGTTCGAGGGTGGAGTTTCGTCCGTAGCTCCTCTTATCTGACACTAAACTCCAAGTGTGCGAGCCCGCATAAGGTCAATAATGTTCACGGCATTGGACGCCCCATATATTGCATATGATGCAACCTCAATATTATCTCTAAAGGCAGAAAAATAGCATCCATTGCATTATAACTACAACAACACTTGCCAAAATTTGCATAACGTCAGAAAGGAAACCAAAGAATTTCGCAGGGTGAGAAAGAAGTGGCAGCTGAAATATCGGCGCTTCTGAAAGACGAGTCGGTGGAATGTGTAGTGACGTATACTCTTGACTGTGCGAGCAATGTTTATGAGGAGAAACGCGCTTATCAAATGAAAGTGATATCGAAATAAGTGTCGAGCCACGTAGTTAATTGTCCTTGTCAGACAAGGAGCCACGAATCCAGTCTCCAATGAAATGTAGTAAAAGGCAATCATTGTCCAAGCAGCGGGTACTATACATAATTACGTACACTAAAGATCGTCGGCAGCGTGGTAAAAAGGCAATTACGAAACGATTTCCGGTAAGCCTGCAGAATTACGACCACGTAGTACAGAAGAAAAACTGCAGATATTCAGCGCAGGACAAGGCGCACTTGTTACAAAAACTGGTGCTTGCGTAATTCAACGGTGATTTCAAGGGACGGAGTGGATGGTTGCACAACTTCAATCAGTGCTACAGAAATGGAAGACGTAAGAAAACAAATTTCAAACAAAACGTGAACTTCACGAAGCATAGTATACTGCGGAATCGGCCCGAAAATTTCTACATACGATAAACAAACTTATCCCATCGTTCGGTAAGGAAGTTGTTTTCAACTCCGATTAATCGAGTTTCGAAGAGGAAATGCGTATGAAAGGAACCTTGCAAATTAGACGTACCAAAAAAGTTGTATCAAGATGAGCTAACATCAATGCCTTAGCGCATACGTATACAATTACGCCGACTACTGATCTGGAAGGTAATTGTCTGGAAAGTTATTTATTGTACTGCGAGAAGATGGAAGTGCTCTGCTCCCTATGATACTTTCTCTTGTGCGTGATCTTGCAAAGACAGTAGGGAATATTTTCGCTATAGCTGACACGAGGGAGAAAATTGGCGTAAGAGAACTACAACTATGGTATGAGCACTGATTCTGACCAATAGCTGGTCAAAATAAACTGCTTTTGCTTGATTACTGATCTGCATTTAACAGTCGTACTCCTTTAGAGCAAACTATACTCCCGAGAAGTGTGTGACACTGCAATTCATACTGCCTGGAAACACTGGACAAATTCAGCCTCTGGATATTTGTTTTCTCCGTTCCTACAGTACATACACTACTAGCCATTAAAATTGCTACACCAAGAAGAAATGCAGATGATAAACGGGTATTCATTGGACAGATATATTATACTAGAACTGACATGTGATTACATTTTCACGCAATTTGCGCGCAAAGATCCTGAGAAATCAGTACCCAGAACAACCACCTCTGGCCGCAATAACAGCCTTGATACGCCTGGGCATTGAGTCAAACAGAGCTTGGATGGCGTGTAGAGGTACAGCTGCCCATGCAGCTTCAACAGGATACCACAGTTCATCAGGAGTAGTGACTGGCGTATTGTGACGAGCCAGTTGCTCGGCCACCATTGACCAGACGTTCTCAATTGGTGAGACATCTGGAGAATGTGCTGGCCAGGGCAGCAATTGAACATTTTCTGTATCCAGAAAGACCCGTACAGGACCTGCAATATGCGGTCGTGCATTATCCTGCTGAAATGTAGGGTTTCGCAGGGAGTGAGTGAAGGGCAGAGCCACGGGTCTTAACACATCTGAAATGTAACGTCCACTGTTCAAAGAGCCGTGAATGCGAACAAGAGGTGGCCGAGACGTGTAACCTATGGCACCCCATACCATCACGCCGGGTGATACGCCAGTTTGGCGATGACGAATACACGCTTCCAATGTGCGTTCACCGCGATGTCGCCAAACACGGATGTGACCATCATGATGCTGTAAACAGAATCTGAATTCACCCAAAAAAATGACTTTTGCCATTCGTGCACTCAGGTTCGTTCGTCGTTGAGTAAACTATCACAGGCGCTCCTGTCTGTGATAAAGCGTAAAGGCTAACCGCAGCCGTGGTCTCCGAGCTGAGAGTCCATGCTGCTGCAAACGTCGTCCATCTGTTCGTGTAGATGGTTGTTGTCTTGCAAACGTCCCCATCTGTTGACTCAGGGATCGAAACGTGGCTGCACGATCCGTTACAGCCATGCGGATAAGATGCCTGTCATCACGACTGCTAGTCATAGGAGGCCGTTGGGATCCAGCACTGCGTTCCGTCTTACCCTCCTGAACCCACCGATTCCATATTCTGCTAACAATCATTGGTTATCGACCAACGCGATGCGATAAACCGCGATCGCGATAGGCTACAATCCGATCTTTATCAAAGTCGGAAACGAGATGGTACGCATTTCTCCTCCTTACACGGGGCATCACAAGAACGTTTCACCAGGCAACGCCGGTCAACTGGTGTTCGTGTATGAGAATTCGGTTGGAAACTTTCCTCATGTCAGCACGTTGTAGGTGTCGCCACCGGTGCTAACCTTGTGTGAGTGCTCTGAAAAACTAATCATTTGCATATCACAGCATCTTCTTCCTGACCGTTAAATTTCGCGGCTGTAGCACGTCTTCTTCGTGGTGTAGTAATTTTAATGGCCAGTAGTGTATTATTGTACTGTCTGCAACTACGCTGTAAAGAACAGCCAGTTTGGCGATAAACTCCTCGAGAGACTGTTTCGCATCCGGTTGCATGCCGTCACATTCCATCAGCTCCCATCACTCCGTTACAACAATATGATTCTATACGCACTCTTAAGCGTATCTTTGTGACAACTGTGGCGGGCAATTTTTTTTAATCAGTGTTCATGGTTCAAATTAATGGTTTGTTTTGAACATTTCTTGAATATCGACGATGACCATTTTGTGAAGTGCAACACATACATCACATTTAAGGTAGATCTGAAACACTCCCGAGCACTCATTTTCTGCCGCCCTTCACATGGACATGATAACTCATTAGCAGCTGATATGCTTCCTGCTCCCCCCCATGAACCATGGACCTTGCCGTTGGTGGGGAGGCTTGCGTGCCTCGGCGATACAGATGGCCGTACCGTAGGTGCAACCACAACGGAGGGGTATGTGGTGAGAGGCCAGACAAACATGTGGTTCCCGAAGAGGGGCAGCAGCCATTTCAGTAGTTGCAGGGCCAACAGTCTGGATGATTGACTGATCTGGCCTTGTAACATTAACCAAAACAGCCTTGCTGTGCTGGTACTGCGAACGGCTGAAAGCAAGGGGAAACTACAGCCGTAATTTTTCCCGAGGACATGGAGCTTTACTGTACGATTAAATGATGATGGAATCCTCTTGGGTAAAATATTCCGGAGGTAAAATAGTCCCCCATTCGGATCTCCGGGCGGCGACTACTCAAGAGGACGTCGTTATCAGGAGAAAGAAATCTGGCGTTCTACGGATCGGAGCGCGGAATGTCAGATCCCTTAATCGGGCAGGTAGGTTAGAAAATTTAAAAAGGGAAACGGATAGGTTAAAGTTAGATATAGTGGGAATTAGTGACGTTCGGTGGCAGGAGGGACAAGACTTATTGTCAGGTGATTACAGGGTTATAAATACAAAATAAAATAGGGGTAATGCAGGGGTAGGTTAAATAATGAATAAAAAATAGGAGTGCGGGTTAGCTACTACAAACAGCACAGTGAACGCATTATTGTGGCCAAGATAGACACAAAGCCCATGCCTACTACAGTAGTATAAGTTTATATGCCAACTAGCTCTGCAGATGATGAAGAAATTGATGAAATGTATGACGAGATAAAATAAATTATTCGGGTAGTGAAGGGAGACGAAAATTTAATAGTCATGGGTGACTGGAATTCATCAGTAGGAAAAGGGAGAGAAGGAAACATAGTAGGTGAATATGGATTGGGGTCAAGAAATTAAAGAGGAAGCCGCCATGTAGAATTTTGCACAGAGCATAACTTAATCATAGCTAACACTTGGTTCAAGAATCATAAAAGAAGGTTGTATACCTGGAAGAATCCTGGAGATACTAAAAGGTATCAGATAGATTATATAATGGTAAGACAGAGATTTAGGAACCAGGTTTTAAATTGTAAGACATTTTCAGGGGCAGATGTGAATTCTGACCACAATATATTGGTTATGAACTGCAGATTGAAACTGAAGAAACTGAAAAAAGGTGGGAATTTAAGGAGATGGGACCTGGATAAACTAAAAGAACCAGAGGATGTACAGAGTTTCAGGGATAGCATAAGGTAACAATTGACAGGAATGGGGGAAAGAAATACAGTAGAAGAAGAATGGGTAGCTCTGAGGGATGAAGTAGTGAAGGCAGCAGACGATCAAGTAGGTAAAAAGACGAGGGCTAATAGAAATCCTTGGGTAACAGAAGAAATATTGAATTTAATTGATGAAAGGAGAAAATATAGGAATGCAGTGAATGAAGCAGGCAAAAAGGAATACAAACGTCTCAAAAGTGAGATCGACAGGAAGTGCAAAATGGCTAAGCAGGGATGGCTAGAGGACAAATGTAAGGATGTAGAGGCTTGTCGCACTAGGGGTAAGATAGATACTGCCTACAGGAAAATTAAAGAGACCTTTGGAGAGAAGAGAACCACTTGTATGAATATCAAGAGCTCAGATGGAAACCCAGTTCTAAGCAAAGAAGGGATGGCAGAAAGGTGGAAGGAGTATATAGAGGGTTTATACAAGGGCGATGTACTTGAGGACAATATTATGGAAATGGAAGAGGATGTAGATGAGGACGAAATGGGAGATAAGATATTGCGTGAAGAGTTTGACAGAGCACTGAAAGACCCGAGTCGAAACAAGGCCCTGGGAGTAGACAACATTCCATTAGAGCTACTGGTGGCCTTGGGAGAGCCAGTCATGACAAAACTCTACCATCTGGTGAGCAAGATGTATGAGACAGGCGAAATATCCTCAGACTTCAAGAAGAATATATTAATTCCAATTCCAAAGAAAGCAGGTGTTGACAGGTGTGAAAATTACCGAACTATCAGTTTAATAAGTCACAGCTGCAAAATACTAATGCGAATTCTTTACAGACGAATGGAAAAACTAGTAGAAGCCGTCCTCGGGGAAGATCAGTTTGGATTCCGTAGAAATGTTGGAACACGTGAGGCAATACTAACCTTACGACTTATCTTAGAAGAAAGACTAAGAAAAGGCAAACCTACGTTTCTAGCATTTGTAGAGTTAGAAAAAGCTTTTGACAATGTTAATTGGAATACTCTCTTTCAAATTCTGAAGGTGGCAGGGGTAAAATACAGGGAGCGAAAGGCTATTTACAATTTGTACACAAACCAGATGGCAATTATAAGAGTCGAGGGGCATGAAAGGGAAGCAGTGGTTGGGAAAGGAGTGAGACAGGGTTGTAGCCTCTCCCCGATGTTATTCAATCTGTATATTGAGCAAGCAGTAAACGAAACAAAAGAAAAATTCGGAGTAGGTATTAAAATTCATGGAGAAGAAGTAAAAACTTTGAGGTTTGCCGATGACATTGTAATTCTGTCAGAGACAGCAAAGGACTTGGAAGAGCAGTTGAACGGAATGGACAGTGTCTTGATAGGAGGATATAAGATGAACATCAACAAAAGCAAAACAAGGATAATGGAATGTAGACAAATTAAATCGGGTGATGCTGAGGGAATTAGATTAGGAAATGAGACACTTAAAGTAGTAAAGGAGTTTTGCTATTTAGGGAGTAAAATAACTGATGATGGTCGAAGTAGAGAGGATATGAAATGTAGACTAGCAATGGCAAGGAAAGCGTTTCTGAAGAAGAGTAATTTGTTAACATCGAGAATAGATTGAAGTGTCAGGAAGTTGTTTCTGAAAGTATTTGTATGGAGTGTAGCCATGTATGGAAGTGAAACATAGACGATAACTAGTTCGCACAAGAAGAGAATAGAAGCTTTCGAAAAGTGGTGCTACAGAAGAATGCTGAAGATAAGGTGGGTAGATCACGTAACTAATGAGGAGGTATTGAATAGGATTGGGGAGAAGAGAAGTTTGTGGCACAACTTGACTAGAAGAAGGGATCGGTTGGTAGGACATGTTTTGAGGCATCAAGGGATCACAAATTTAGCATTGGAGGGCAGCGTGGAGGGTAAAAATCGTAGAGGGAGACCAAGAGATGAATACACTAAGCAGATTCAGAAGGATGTAGGTTGCAGTAGGTACTGGGAGATGAAGAAGCTTGCACAGGATAGAGTAGCATGGAGAGCTGCATCAAACTAGTCTCAGGACTGAAGACCACAACAACAACAACAACAACAACAATGCTTCCTGTCACAATTGTTAATACAACACTTTAAAATGAGCCTTACTAAAGGTAAAACCTATGACTTCGCCCTCAAGGGGTTCGTTGTGATATGACTTGCGTGGATTTAACGCCCGTCCGTTGCCTTGTGTCGGTCGCCTTATATTGTTTGTCCTCCTGGGAGTCTCCTATCTGGCATAGATGTCGGCGCTGACGTAAGCGAAATTCTGCATCCAAACTCCACAAGCGGCCAATCTAAACACGGAGAAATACGAAAGCCGTAGATGCGTCGGGGCCTCTCCGGCGGGCGCAAACTTCCCTCACCACGTGACGTGATATTGAATAACTTTGCCGCTGCCCACAAACTTTCCGTTCGGTTTCCTTGAGGCAACTTTTTCTTCTTTATATATTTTTTCCACAAAAAATAATCCGGGACTCCGAAGCAGCGCGAATGTTTACGTAATAACGCATATCCTAGACGGAAAGTTCGACGTATGCTGCAGAGATTTCTGGAGCACCTGTTCGTAGGAGAGAGCTGAGGAGCAGATGAGCGCAGGAGTATCGACGGACAGAAGATGGCTCCTGCAACCACCCCCGTTCCCCACAACAGATTACGGAATTGCACTCCCACTGCGCAAAATAGGTGGTCCGCGCGATGCGTGCGAAAGGGCGCAGTCGTGTTAATGGAAGTTGCTGGAACTACGAGGTGTGAACCAAAAGTAACGGGAATTTTCGTGTTCCTTAAAAAATCATTATTTATTCATCGTCATCAATTTTGTCCCCTTAAACGCTATTCTCCTCAGATATTATACGTGATACGCCCTGGTAAATCGGCAGGAGAGGACAGGTAGTTGGAATTGTGGAAGCGGGACAAAGCGAACTGCTGTCAGCTACACTCGAACACATATAACTTCATTTATTTGAACCAACATTACATTACAAATTCTTCAACTAAGTTATCGGCTGATTACACCACATTATCTTACGCCTTAAGGGAACAACCGCTTTAATTTAAAAAAAACGGCTAGAAGCCATTAACTCAAAATTCAGACGCCAAAGAGAATATTTAGAGGGGAGAAGGCCTCACGTTAAGTAAGTTCTACAATTTGGCTGAAGGCCCAAAAGCTAACACTTCAAAAACAACAATCTTAATTTAAAGACTCGAGATAAAATTAAATAAAAACACAAAGAAGAAGGCCTTATCTCCAATTAGGCTGAAGGCCCCAAACGGTCTGATGCTCGAAAGACAAAGCTGAAGGCTTCATGACTTAAAACTCAAGGTAAAATAAGTTTAAACAACAAAGCCTTACTTTCAAAAAATGGTTCAAATGGCTCTGAGCACTATGGTACTTAACATCTTAGGTCATCAGTCCCCTAGAACTTAGAACTACTTAAGCCTAACTAACCTAAGGACATCACACACATCCATGCCCGAGGCAGGGTTCGAACCTGCGACCGTAGCAGTCCCGTGGTTGCGGACTGCAGCGCTAGAACCGCACGGCTACCACTGCCGGCGCCTTACTTTCAATTAAGCTGACGGCCACAAACAATCTAATACTTGACAAGCA
The DNA here is from genome assembly GCF_023864345.2 of Schistocerca serialis cubense. Lineage (NCBI taxonomy): Eukaryota > Metazoa > Arthropoda > Insecta > Orthoptera > Acrididae > Schistocerca > Schistocerca serialis. The sequence continues at coordinate 733,740,426 of NC_064643.1, read as the reverse complement.
AGGAACTTTAATTTTAAAATAGCTGAAGGCCCATGACTTAAAACACATCTAAAATAATTTAAGTTGACAATGTATTTAGCATGCTGAAGGCCCAAACAATCTAACACTTGACATGCAAGGAACTTTGATTTTAAAACGGCTGAAGGCCCTGGACTTAAAACACCACTAAAAACAATCCGAATTTAATACAAAACCATCGGCTATGAGCCATACAAATACACACAACAGAAAATAAGAAAAGGCAGTGCGGCTAACGGTGCTCAGAAGTTTCGTGGGTCGGCCAGCACTTGAAATACTAACGTTCACTTAGGTGAGACAGGCAGTTGGCCCAACCATTCTCGATCCGACGACAACCCAACCAACAGACAGTCAACGGACCCACTGACAACGTGACTTGCGCTCTTCTCGACCAGCACACAACCGGAAGTTGAATGCAAAAGTAAAAGGTACGGACGCCCACAACGAAGCATACATTAAGCTGTCAAACTACGCGCCGTGCTGGACAGCCACAACACTTTGAGGAAAGAACACTGCCTAAATTTACGTCAACGGCCAGGGCAGGTAAATGGAACGTTAACGGCCACAAACCAGAAAATTCCGCTGGTGCATTTCAATTGCAAATAACCAAATAGAGTTAGACTCCATCGGACAGTGGCTAAACCTTCGCCAAATCGAACACACACGTTGTTGCTCGCGGGAATATCCCAACAGCCAACAACGAGAACCAAAGGGCACAATGTGAACGGTCTTGACTTGCTGGTAAATCAAATCCAAACTCAACTTTCGTGTTCAGGGTCGGTGAGACACGGACCTCGTAGCAATTGGAACAGCCCCAGACACTCCGACAATGCGTAGAGACTACCAGCGGGCCCGGCCAAACATCGCCAACCGATCGTCTGCCACACGTCAGCACGGAGACAGCACTAAAATAACCGAGCAGTCGACATCGCGAGCTATACACAGTTTCACAAACACTTGCACGAAGGACTAGACAATACTAACGGCAGCGACTGTGCAATAACAAGGACGAATCACGAGTCGGCACACGCAGACAACCCATTAGCCATCGCCGGCCAACATACACGTCGTCCGACACGACGACAGACCGACGACCAACCAAGGTGGTCCACACTCAAGTGATATGTATCGGCAACCGTGGGGCGAGTCATGGCTGGTCGGACCTCATTACAGCCGCGCCCCGGCTGAACTTCTGCCGTGTCCTAAGTCAAACACTGCCAGGTCCGAACTGCACTGGTAGTCCCTCCCAACTCACTGGCAGATCCGAACTAACTCTGAACACACGACAACCTGGAAGTAATAGCAGCTAGAAAAGATAATACGCCAGGGCTTATATCGATAAGCGCCGCTGCTGCCGCTCACGGGCAGGCAAGGCGGCAGCTCAGTGACACCAGTAATTGAAATTAACACAACGAGGTGGTAGTACAGTAAAAACAGGATGTCAAATGAGAAATGGCACGAACATGAGTCATGCACGGCCCAATACGCTTGTGCCAGCACATTTTCCGATCATGGAAGCGCTTCTGGAACTCACTTTCCATCGTAGTCTTCAGCTTCTTCAGCGGTTCTCTTTTTATCTCATCGACGGTGACCGAACGACGTCCCTCCATGTTTCTCTTCAGCATCGGGAATAGAATGAAGTTGCAGAGCGTCATGTCTGTCGAATACGGCGAATGAGGCAACATGATTCGTTTTGTTGCCAAAACGTCACGAAGAGACACTGAAATGTGAGCGGGAGCATTTTCGTGCAGCAATTTTCACGAGTGGTCTTGCTACAACTCTGCTCTCGTTTTCACCGGATTCCTTCACGCAAATGGCGCATAACTTTCTTGTTGACTGTACGACCATAGGGCAAGAACTCCTGAAGCACTATCCTATATGTTGTGACTTGGCAAGACAGCCAAGCCACTATGAGATAGCCGAAAGGCACGCGTTTAAGCTCACGTAGGCTGGCGTGAGGTCTGGAACAGGTAAAGTAATTATACTAGCAAAAAAGGTACGTAGCTTCTGGAATACTTAACTTCAATCCATAATTGGTGAACATCGGTCTGACGGTACATGCATCACAAGATAAATAGCAAATGATAATGGCGCTTTGCTAGGTCGTAGCAAATGACGTAGCTGAAAGCTATGCTAACTATCGTCTCGGCAAATGAGAGCGTATTTTGTCAGTGAACCATCGCTAGCAAAGTCGGCTGTACAACTGGGGCGAGTGCTAGGAAGTCTCTCTAGACCTGCCGTGTGGCGGCGCTCGGTCTGCAATCACTAATAGTGGCGACACGCGGGTCCGACGTATACTACCGGACCGCGGCCGATTTAATGGCTACCACCTAGCAAGTGTGGTGTCTGGCGGTGACACCACACTATACTTACCGAAGAATACTTTGATAAGATCCTTCACATCTGATCGAACTTACTGAAATTTTTTTCAGTCGTGGCTTTTCAGGAAATTTCTATTTTGACGATTGTGCCTTCGTTTCGACGTCACACCCGTATATCAATGTATCGTCAACTACATCGTTGTCGACTTCATTCAGTAATTCCTGGGCGATGCCTATGCAACGTCTTTTTGGTCTAAATTCAGCAATTGCGGAACAAACTTTGCTGCTGTCCGATTCATGTCCAAAGCATCCGATGCAGTTTCTTGGCATGAGGTAAAGGAATTGCTGACATCATCAGTAACCTCTGTGATGGTGATTCGGTGATTTTTCGGAACCATTTTCTTTACTTCTTGCACATTTTCGTTAGTAATTACTGCGCTACGGGACCGAGGGCGGCCGTCACCTTCAAGGTTTTCTCAGAGCTCTTTGAAACGCTTATACCACTCGTAAACTCTTGTCAACACTTCGAATACATTGCTTCCCTTTATTCCATTTTTCGAATATAACTTAATAAAAGATCTTTGATCCATCTTATTGGAAAGCAAAAATTCGCCAAGCACTAGAAAACAAACATAACCTTTCCGACTGTCAAAAGGAAGTCAAAACAACTGAAAATGCAAGCAAACATCAGGAATAACAAGATTTAAAGGTTTGGAAATCGGATATATAAAGCCTGAAATTAAAAAATTCTCGTCACATTTGTTCTATCTCGTTCATATGACCATCACATAAATTAAAGTGTGACATCAGTATGCAGTTTTTTAACACCCCTACCAGAACGTAAAATTCTTGTACCTCTCTGAGGGTGTCACGATTCCGGAAAGAATTATAGAAATAGTTTTTTTCCTTGCAAATTGAAAACTTGCTCTATCCACCATATCTCTGGGATAATACAATCGTTATCACTTTCATTAGTCATCTGAAATTATCGAAAGTTGGCTCAATAAAAATCATGAAACTTACAGACAGAAATTGGCCCCACACAAGCCTTCTTACCAAATGGAAGGCTTTGTAGAACGCTATGGAAGACATCTACCTGAGATACATTGTTTCTGCACTTTACTGTCGTTGTTGCAAGCTTTCATAAGAGACACTACGGTAGAGCACACAGGTCACTCGGTATTTTGCCACAGTGGTCACCCGTGGGTCATAGCCATTAAACACCAGCTTAAACGCAGTTCTCGTTTCAGCCAAAGGAAACGTGTCACCCGCCGGTTACTAATACCATTCGGAGATGACATTGGCGTAATCTTGCAGACAGTCAAGTGTGCTACTGAGAGATCTATTGTTGACTGTTAATTGATATACACTTGAGCACTCCCGTAATAGTCCACTTGCCAGTCTACTGGTTGTTTACGAGGCATAATAACCAACCTACAAAAGTGATATTTATAGTTTTCATTGCAATAATGGATATGCAATGTATGCTTTCATGGCGACATCTTCTTCAGTTAAAACTTCCTGGCTGACAGATGTGGTCGATGTATAAAACTGCTTGTCGATATTCCGTCTGCAACTGCAAGAGAAATCTTCCGAGATAGCCGTTTTACCTCTAAAGACGTCTCCTGCAGTTGGATACGAAACGCCGGGAAGTAGTTTTATACCAGCACCAAGGCTTCTTAGCCCAGAAGCTTTAACTGAAGAATAATGAAGATGTTTCTAGTTTTATTGTCCAAGCATTAGTGCTGAAAGGATATCAATTGTTGGTAGTTATGTTCCATAAAGAATGCTAAAGAAAATGTCACTCGAAAATTGCGAAGTGATATTAATGCAGCTGAAGGATTTGCAAGCGAGACACAGAACCAATCAGGCGCATGGAAGCTACAATAGCGCTATATCCACACCCTACAACGCAGTGTTTTGCTGTATTGCTACGTGCACATTGAGCAGCGTCAGCACCTAAGCAAAGCCTCTGATATAGGAGCTGTTAGCTAGGTCTGATGGTTCCGAGCTTCAAACTGGATAACCCAAGGCGAAGCCATCCAGCGAATACCATCGCTGCCACTTCAGACTGGTTCCGGGGGTCGTTGGTTCGATGTGAGTCCTGCTTGTTGCGAGCCGCAAACAGTCCACCGGCGGCACACGTCAGCCCAGCCACCTTCCCTTCCTGCTCTGCAGAACCGACACACGACTGGATTAGCAATGTTGCTGGCAACGCCAGCTGCCACTGTTTCAGAGGACGTCACATGCTGCCCATCAGACATGACAGGCACGTGAGACACTATTATGGAGATACGCAACTTTCGTATCCGGCCTGGAAGGCGGTGCGTGGGTAGGAGAAGGAGCAGGAAAAATACGTCGGTACTGCAGTGAGTTTAAAAATGGTTTACTGGTGCAAGAAAGAATACATAACTTTGTACAGATGCGAAGTCTTTGACTCGTCGTACGGAGAGCAAACCGAAGTTTTCTGGCTGGCTGCACCTGATGAAAAGGGCGAAGCAGTCGCGGAGATCGTAGAACTCGACAGCACCGTCTAGAGGGCGTTGTCGTCTGTGTCTCGTGGTAGTGCCAGCCTTTGAAACTATGCGTTGCTATCGATACCACAGCAACAAACAGTAAAGCAAGTGCAGCAAAAAAGGGCCCTTTCTAATTAACTACGTTGGTTCAAATTAAAGAATCTTCGTCCCGCAATACTTTTTTCTCACACTGTGCAATGGCAGAAACTATGTAGCTCGAAATGTTGGAATGCCGCCCTCTTAAAATTCTCACATTTGTCTGAAGCCAGGTGAGGTTTGGATACATAAGTAAAAAGGTTAATACAGTGACTACTTGCAATTGATTTTCTCTCAACTGAATATCATCACAGTCATGGAAGTTCAAAGTAGCATGTATTATCTCGCAACAGAGGGAGAAAACTGTGTTGTTGTAGCGTTCAGATATTCACTAGTTTTATATAGTTCTCCTTGCTACTTTATCGTTTTCAAGTCTCTTCTTTTGTATATTTACTGTAACTCATAACATCTCAACCTGCATACTTACTGAAAGTAAGTACGACTCTCTCGCCATTCCACTTCTCACTTTATGAGATTCTCTGATACCTCTCGATGTGACATACCAACCTCTCACTACCTTTAGTCAAGTTGTGACTGAAATCTTCCCATCGATCCTCTTCATTCTTCTGTAATATCACACATCTAGAACATCTGTTCTCTTTTTGTCTTTATTGTTTATTGCTCAAATTTCACTTCCATACGAAGCCACACCATAAAAATACTTTCAGGAAATACATACACTTAAATTTGTTTTAAATGTTATCATACTTCTTTTCTTCATAAAATTTTCTTGCTCTTACCAATATCCGTTTTATATCCTCTTTCCTACTGTAACCATCAATAATTTTCCAGCCTAAATAGTAAAACTCCTCTACCACTTTCTGTTTCTACTTTCCTAATCTAACACCCCCAGCATCTCATAACGAGCACATCCCATTACTCTGATTTCACTTTTGTTTAAACTGATATTATTACCAATTTTCTACACACTGTCAGTTCCTCCAGAACGATCTTCCAGTTCCTTTGCTGTCTCTGAAAGAATTGCAATGTATTTGGAAAATTTTAAAACGTTTATTTACTGTAACTGAATTTCATTTTAGTTTTTCAAATTGGTTCCACCTTTCCACTACATCATGCTCTACACACAGGGCGCATTACATAGAGATAGGCTACAAACTGTCTCACTCCCATATTATTTACTGACTCTATCAGAACATTAGTCTGCTTTCGATACGACTTGTAAATAACATTTCGCTCGTTATATTTTATCCCAGATAACTCCTCAGTTCCTAACATTATATTCCACTTGACAATGTCAAAAGCTTACTTCTAAATCTAGAAATGTTATAAATTATGATTCATCCTTTCCGGTCTGTCTTGTAACATAAGTCCTAGGGTCAGTGTTGTCTCACTTGTTGTTGTCTCACTTGTTAAGTCTGAGGATATTTCACCTCATATACTGTATGTAGATTTGTCATAATTAGATATCCCGAGGATTTAATAAATTCTACGGGAATGTCGTCCATTGCAGGTACTATATTTCGGCTTTCAGTGCTCTATCAAATCATTCGCACAGTATTCTAACGTTGTGGATTGCTCACTTCGTAACTGTCAACAAACTCCCGTTTTTTCAATATATCCCGTTCCTATTTCAGCACTTTATTCCCTACTAGTGGTTCCCACACATTTGAACTGCACTTCACAACTAAGAAATTACGGTGACAATACACATCTATCCCCGCAAATACCACAGAATTTCAACCCAGGTTGCTAAGTCACTGTCTTACCTTCATAAAAGTGCCTGTTTCTCCAGTTCTCCTCAGTCTATTTTCACAATTCCTAAACTAACTTTTCGTAATAATCGTTTTGTACCGTATACTACTTTCTATGAAGCAGTATTAACTATCATGAATGTCATCCAGCCTGTGTTTATCTTTCCTTCTCTTCCTTTTGCAATAATATTATACAATTTCAATCTTCCACCAAAATCAAATTTTCGCCTCCTTTAACGTAGTGAGTGATTTCGTTCACATCATCATATTTTTTTTTAAAACTTTCTACATCATTTACAAAGCAGGAAGGCATACATGCTGGAATCACGGTGGCGCGTTGTGATTTTGTGTCTCCGTTGTCTACGATAATCCTATTACAATGCTGTTCATAATATTCATGTGCATTCGTAATTTCTTCTTCATTATTAGACGTACTCTGGCGTTGAATGTATTTCCTTTTGGGTTGTTAGAGCTTTGATAAGTAGATCAGAAGATCTATTCTTCTGTCCACTGTACTTCCACCATCTTTAACTTTAGCTTACCTACTGTCTTTCATAGTTCTCTCATCTTTCCTATTTCTCTAACATATCTGCAAATTTAAGGAATTTAAAACTCCACACAGCTACCCATAAAACCCCACATTGGGTATTACAGATAACTACATCTTTCTGAGTAGTTCCCGACTGGAGATCTGAATGGAGCCCTGTTGTACCTGGGACTGTTGTACCTCCAAAATATTTTACTGAAGAAGTTGTCATTATCATTAAACTGTGCAGTAGAGGTGTATGACTTGGATGAATTATAATACACAGCTTGGCAATTGATAAGGAACGAAGATATTGTTGGTCAGGAATTATCATAATGACGAATGACAGGGAAACACAGTACATACGTTATAGAAGCGGAGTGGCATATCTGAAACGAAAAATCGTATAGTTTTCACCACATGGGAAAGCACGATCAGAGACATAAATAACATTCGTGTTTAACATAGGTCAGACTCCCAACATAAATGTCGATATCGGAGTCTCAGTAAGGGCAGTAATGCATCTTCTGGCACTAACGCACATTTTGCACCTGTTATTCATGCTGGCTACGAAGCTGGTGAGGAGTGCTTGGGTTTTTTTTCCCCACTCCTCTCTCAAGGCGGTTTTCAGTTTTGCGCCGTCCGGGAACGGTGGTGTTCGTTAAGTTAGATGTCTGCCAACAGCATCCCAGGAATGATATATAGGGTTTATTTTCTGGGAGTACACCGGCCTTTCCGTACCTTCAATATCTTCACTTTACATTATGTCCGACATCTCAACAGTCCTGTGTGGGAGGATATTGTCGTCCATAAAAAGAAAATCGAGAGCAGTTGCACCCCTAAACAGACGGACTTGATCGAGAATTATCTTCCGGGGTAATACCATTATGCTGTAAATGTACTTCGCACAAATTATATGCAGGGTCGTTCGACTATTGTGCATAATTCCCACACCACACTGAGTAGGCCATAACTACGAGGTTCCTCGATGTCTTCACTCTAACTGGTGGCCACAGTTGTTTGCCACAGTGAAGCACGATTCGTCGGAGAACGTCACTCTGGACCACTCTTGTGGACCTCAACCAACGTGCTCCCTAAGCCAACGAACTCTTTCTAGATGATGACTTGGTTGAAATGCGTACAAACCAGTCTGATTTAATCGCCGCGAATTGGTTCTGGCAGAGAAACGTGTACCGGTAGCGGATGAATAGAAAGCATCGATTTGCGAAGAAATGAGAAGTCTGTTCCTTTTCGCCACTAGGTCTACGTATCGATCCTATTGCGGTGTGGTGGCCCATCTTCGACCACCAACGTGTTTTTGCATAGCATTTTCATCTTCAGCGGACTGTTTTATTCGCGAGATAACACGTTTGGTCACGCCCACTACTGTGGCCCCAGTACTGACACTGTGGCCGGCTTGGAGCCACTAACTGCTCGACAACGATCGTAAGCACTCAAATGATATCTTGCAGCCGTGTTGCCATACCACACAGAATGCCGCACTAATTCGTTCTCTACCACCTTCGTCAAACACCATACTGCCTACAGAGCGTTCGTGCACAGGCTGTTAACAAGTCCCGACATCTACATATCCTTTCACAATCATTGGTCGGGTGTTCCGGGACAATTTTCGGCTCCTCTGTAGCAACTGGCAGTTGATCCTTAACGCATTTCAGTTGTTCCTTAGCACTTGTCAAGCAGTGTAGTTTCCCCATTCCTTTCAGCCGGTACACAGTGCCAACATAGAAAAGCCTGGTTGGCTAACGTTCCAAGTCCAAATGAATCGGTCGCTCTGTTCATTTTAAAACTACCGAAAACTCTGTTTCCCCTCTTCAGGAATCACTTGTAGATCTGGTCGCTCCACAGACACCCCTCCGATTTTTTTTGGTAACCACAGCTCAGCTATGTATGGATGGGACACACAAGTCATCCAACGCATCAAGTACAGTCGACCGCTAAGGGAGAAAAGTTACAACAATCGAAATTATAATGGCTTACTTTGAAAATTAAAGTATATTTTCGCCTACATGTCAAAGTTTTTATCACATTATACGGCCTTTAAAGGTACAAAGGAGAGTAAGCAATTGGTTGGGGCACCACAGTACATTTAGTGAAGTTAGTTCGCTAGACAGTGTGCAACTCCCCCTATTTCACACAGCGCAGCAGAGAGACCTCGGAACGTAACTTGTGGGAGAGGTCGGCTACTAGAATTACACCGTCAGAAATCCGACTGCACGAGTAACAGCGGCTGCTGGTGCAATGGCAGCCGCTCCTTGCCGTCAGCGACTCTGGGTTCGCCGGCAGCGGCGCAGTTCGCCGTCCCCGGCAATTCCAGACGACGTCGCCCCAGACAGTTTAATTGCGACACAAGCCACGAATCCCGGCCTGAACAGAGTCTGTCTGGCTCCTTATGGCGAGATGAGCAGCTTTTGGCTCAAGACAGAATATCCATTCCATGTAATGAATACTAACTCTCCCCTAACGCGGGGAAATCCCAAATAATGAACTTCGGCTACAGAAGGTAATTGGTGACTTTCTGAGTTCACGCTAACCGTGCACCGCAGGACTAAGTCTTATTCGTTATACGCATGACTGGGACTAGTTACACAGATATCCCATTACTCTGAAGAATTTTTGACAAGTGGAGCGCAAGTAGTTAAGATAAGAGAGAATGGACATCTCTGACAAGTGTAATCACAGGAGGTCGAGAGACATATACAGTCCTAAGGAAAGTAAGGGGCGATTAAATTGAGATTGAGAGAAGCAGCACTTCAGTTCAGTGACGAAAGAAGGCATTACAAAAAGATAAAAGAAAGGAAAGCAATACGTTAAGATCAGTGATTAGGAAATGACATGAATGGAAAGAGCTGGGAAGAAATCGAAAAGAAAAAGATTGTCGGAAGGATTTACTCATCACAAAGAAAAGACAGTCAAACATTCGATGAAATTAAAAACAAAGATGATAACGTTAACGGTGGCAAAAGAAATAGGTTGAAACGTCCCCTTAGAAAAACTATTGAATTACTGTGCTGGTAAATCTCTTACATTATTTGATTTTCAAACAGCTGAGCAAAACTGAACGTACTCAGACATTTCGCTCTTTACCTTTTCTGATCAACACTAAACTGACACACAATATTTTTCAGCGCAACGCAATCTGACTTACAATAATCCCTGCGAAAGAATGGCCCTGACTAACATCAACCTATACCTTTCACAAATCACTTACCTCACAAAAATCTTCGTTACTCGAACTACTGCAATACAGCGAGCGCCACTACAGCTAAATAAAAGATTCAAACTACCGAAGGCACTAACTACTGATGGGCATAGTTAGCAAATGAAAGATTTTGATAGAGAACAAACAATGTATTTATCTTAATAGTGCTCAAAAGTCATAATATATGTAGCAGTTCATGACATCCATTCTTACAAATGTACTGTTTCTGATGGACACACGTCCAGATCATCCGCTCTCAAAAATCCGCCATCCCACTTCCCCACATCCACCACTGCTGGCGGCTCACCTCCAACTGCGCAACGCTACGCGCTTTTAACAGCCAACTGCCCAACACTACAATGGCGAATATTGCAACAATGCCGACCAGCCTCAGACTGCACACAGCACAGTCAGTGATTTTCATACAGAGCGCTACGTGGCGTTGGCCTTACCAATATAAGAACCTAAATAGCCTACTTAACAAGGTGTTCAGCGAAGTAGAAGAGTAGATCAGTGGTATGAATGCAGTGAGGGGCTCTGGAGGGACAAAATCAGTCTTCTTTAGAGGCACAGTGTCTTGTGTTAGTAAGAATTGACAAAACTCTTAATCAGTACGAAACAGTTTGCAATAAGTAATACTCCCTTGTTGGTTGAATGATGTGGGAAAAAGGACCGAACAGCGAGGTCATCGGTCCCATCGGATGAGGGAAGGATGGGGAAGCAAGTCGGTCATACCATTTCCAAGGAACCATCCAAACATTTACCTGAAGTGATTTAGTGAAATTACGGAAAACCTAAATCAGGACATCCAGACGCGGACATGAACCATCGTCCTACCGAATGCGTCTCCAGTGTGCTAACCAGAGTACCAGCAATATTAAATCTAACACGAGTACATCCACTTCTTGATGGAGTTTTGGGGAACAGAAGTGCTTCTGTAAAAGAAACAGTATACAATACAAAGGAACTGCTCCAGTGATTGAAGTCTGTCAAGAACGCCTAACATTAGACATAGATATCGTAGAAGCGTCTCAAGAACCGAAACAGGTCAGTATAGCCCATACGGAACCTTCACATCCATTCTCAGGGAGCTTCAGCATCAACCTTAAGAGAGAGACAACGTTTAATTTACAAAACTACATCTGGATACGTTAACAGAGTCAGTGCTAGCAATCAAAGTATAACAACCCAGTTCGAGCGCATATTACGAATAGGAGTCATAAGAACAATATGCTAGGGAGACTGTAAAAGTAAAGAACTTTTTGACCTGACGAGCAGTGCAGCTATTACGTTGGTACGTGATACAATACATAGTAACTGATAGGAGTGAAATTAAATTGTAGAATACTAAGTGTTTTAAAGCACCTGAAGTTTGAGTCTTTTAATCATAAGAATGAAGCAAAATTAGCTGGTGTCAGAAGAAAATTTTTCCTTTGTTCTTTTAAGGTTATTAGTTAACACTAAACATGAACAAATATAAAATATAGTGCGTAAATAGGCAATGAAACCCAACGAGAAGTGAGTCACCGTTTCAAGTATGTTTACCAGCAGAAATCGACGTTCTCACTCTTAAAACCAACCTCTTTTCTAAATACCTAGCGTCTGTGTTACTATGTCAGTGACTTGTATTGAGCTCTCAGTTCACCATACTATAGCCTCAGTTTCTTGGTAATGATACAGCACCTCCGTGAGAATTTTATGAACTCGTCCTGCAACCTCGAGACTTCGCTCCGTATGTTTCACACTTCAACGTCCATTGACGACTGGTCAGTAACATATCCCGTTGTCGGGAAAACAACACACTAAGACTTGAGTTCGAAATATATGCATTGCTTCTCCATTGATGCATAAGGATTATCACATCCCATCTGGTTGTTCCTGGTGATCTGCCACCACTCCTTAGAAAATGCGTACGCTCAACGAAACAACATAGAAATAAGACGCAACCCACGACCTATGCTAACTAGTACAAATACAGAGTAAACTCAAACAAAAATAGATAAGCGCATGCATTAAGGACGAGGGAAGGGGGAGGGGAGGCAGTGCGTTGATGAAAAGCACACACTATTTACAAGATGCACCAAATCCACAATTTTGGAGATACGGCAATGCAATTTTGTACCATGCCTTATATGAAATTTGTTGTGACATGGCAAGACAGCCAAGCCACTAGGAGGTGAAGCCGAAAGGCACGCGTTTAAGCTCACGCAGGCTGGCGTGAGGTCTGGAACAGTTAAAGGATTTGAGTCTAGCAAATAAAGTACGTAGCTGTTGGAATACTTAACTTTAATCCATAATTGGTGAACATCGGTCTGACGGTACATGCATCACAAGATAAATAGCGGGTGATAATGGCGCCTTGCTAGGTCGCAGCAAATGACTTAGCTGAAGGCTATGCTAACTATCGTCTCGGCAAATGAGAGCGTATTTTGTCAGTGAACCATCGCTAGCAAAGTCGGCTGTACAACTGGGACGAGTGCTAGGAAATCTCTCTACATCTGCCGCGTGGCGGCGCTCGGTCTGCAATCACTGATAGTGGCGACACGCGGGTCCGACGTATACTAGCGGACCGCGGCCGATTTAAAGGCTACCACCTAGCAAGTGTGGTGTCTGGCGGTGACACCACAAAATTTACACATTTACTATTAAGATCCTTGCATTATATATATTTAACTTTTATAACGGAATTTCAAAATTTTTGTATCAAAAAATAATATATGTAGCTTTTCCTCGGGAACTATTCAAGAAGTTTCTACAAAATTTTCTACCTTTAATCTCTTTGCTTTTAGTAACCTTCTCTCATGGGGTTTTCTGAAAGTATCCTGTTGTCGTTGTTGTTGTGGTCTTCAGTCCTGAGACTGGTTTGATGCAGCTCTCCATGCTACTCTATCCTGTGCAAGCTTCTTCATCTCCCAGTAACTACTGCATCCTGCATCCTACATTCTTCTTGGTCTCCCTCTACGATTTTTACCCTCCACGCTGCCCTGCAGTATTAAAATGGTGATCCCTTGATGCCTCAGAACATGTCCTACCAACCGATCCCTTCTTCTAGTCAAGTTGTGCCACAAACTCCTCTTCTCCCCAGTTCTATTCAATACCTCATCATTAATTATGTGATCTACCCATCTAATCTTCAGCATTCTTCACCACATTTCGAAAGTTCTATTCTCATCTTGTCTAAACTATTTATCGTCCATATTTCACTTCCATACATGGCTACACCCCATACAAATACTTTCAGAAACGACTTCCTGACACTTAAATCTATACTCGATGTTAACAAATTTCTCTTCTTCAGATACGCTTTCCTTGCCATTGCCAGTCTACATTTTATATCCTCTCTACTTCGACCATTATCAGTTATTTTGCTCCCCAAATAGCAAAACTCCTTTACTGCTTTTAGTGTCTCATTTCCTAATCCAATTCCCTCAGCATCACCCGACTTAATTCGACTGCATTCCATTATCCTCGTTGTTGACGTTCGTCTTATATCGCCCTCTCAAGACACTGTCCATTCCATTCAACTGCTCTCCCAAGTCCTTTGCTGTCTCTGACAGAATTACAATGTCATCGGCGAACCTACAAGTTTTTATTTCCTCTCCATAGATTTTAATACCTACTCCGAATTTTTCTTTTGTTTCCTTTACTGCTTGCTCAATACACAGATTGAATAACATCGGGGAGAGGCTAAAATCCTGTCTCACTCCCTTCCCAACCACTGCTTCCCTTTCATGTCCCTCGACTCTTATAACTGCCATCTGGTTTCTGTACAAATTGTAAATAGCCTTTCGCTCCCTGTATTTTACCCTGCCACCTTCAGAATTTGAAAGAGAGTATTCCAGTCAACATTGTCTAAAAGCTTTCTCTAAGTCTACAAATGCTAGAAACGTAGGTTTGTCTTTCCTTAATCTTTCTTCTAAGATACGTCGTACGGTCAGTATTGCCTCACGTGTTCCAACATTTCTACGGAATCCAAACTGATCTTCCCCGAGGTCGGCTTCTACCAGTTTTTCCATTCGTCTGTAAAGAATTCGCGTTAGTATTTTGCGGCTGTGACTTATTAAACTGATAGTTCGGTAATTTTCACATCTGTCAACACCTGCTTTCTTTGGGATTCGAATTATTACATTCTTCTTGAAATCTGAGGGTATTCCGCCTGTCTCATACATCTTGCTCACCAGATGGTAGAGTTTTGTCAGGACTGCCTCTCCCAAGGCTGTCAGTAGTTCTAATTGAATGTTGTCTACTCCCGGGGCCTTGTTTCGACTTAGGTCTTTCAGTGCTCTTCTCGCAGTATCATATCGCCCATTTCATCTTCATTTACCTCCTCTTCCAATTGCATAGTATTGTCCTCAAGAACATCGCCCCTGCATAGACCCTCTATATACTCCCTTCCACCTTTCTGCTTTCCCTTCTTTGCTTAGAACTGGGTTTCCATCTGAGCTCTTGACATTCCTTTGTTTTCTGAAAGTATAGAATCAGAGAATTTTAATAATTTTGAATTTTGTAAGAATAATATAAAATTCACGCAACATTTAGAGATTTTTTCCCCATGTCTCAGATTAGACTCAGAATTTAAAAATTTTTAAAAGGTCCAACATTTTTATTCAGGTCCCTTTTTCACTTCAAGGTTCCTTTCGTGGTTTTCAGTGTTGTTCCTTCTTTCCTTTACCAGGTCTTCAACCTACCTGTCAGCTGCAGAGAAGCGGTGTAAACCTATTTTTCTCAAGATGCCATTAGTGAAATTTCCTATATCAAAGCCCGTTCTGTTTAATATCTTCATCCTCCGTAGTTTCCCATCATTAAAGATAAAAACTACAGCTGTAACAGATGAAGAAAATATGCCAAAACATGACGTGCTTCATCACAAACAAAGCAGTTTTTCTTAGATATGGAACAGAGTCACAAATTATCTACAAAACCGAAAAGCTTTGTAGATGTATCCTGCGCAAGGTTGCTTGAAAGTAATCCACGGTATCATTGTTCACAGACCAAGTGTCGAAGTGGTTGTGGGAGGAAGGTCACGTCAAACATTTAATTATTTTTCGGTCACTTCGGATACGATTTGATGACTGAAACTTTGGGAGCTTAATGGCTATCGGCTCTACAAATGAATAAAAAAATAAGAAATTGAAAATGGACATTTTTGATAAATTTTATGAATGGCCTCTTAAACAGCTGATAGACATAACACAGCTAAACTTAAATACTTCTGCTTGTTGTGTGACCTCAATGTGTCGGGTTCGCTATATGTATCCTGCTTGTCGACTGGTATAGTCTGAACTTACACGTATTTAGGCGCGCTGATCAGCTGCCCAGTATTGGTAAGAGGTAGATGAATTTGTTGTATGGGTGAACATGAGCAGGGCCGGGTCTCACGATGCACCGCAGGAGTTCCTGCTTCCAGCTTGCTGACCGGTACGAACAAGTCCAGGTACAAAGATTAGGAGCGTCGCCGGAAATGGGAAAAATCCCAGTACGGGGAATTTGATGGCTGTCGCTCGCATCGCCTTTGTGCAGGAGACAAAGCTACAACATA
The DNA here is from genome assembly GCF_023864345.2 of Schistocerca serialis cubense. NCBI lineage: Eukaryota > Metazoa > Arthropoda > Insecta > Orthoptera > Acrididae > Schistocerca > Schistocerca serialis. The sequence goes on along the minus strand of NC_064643.1, from coordinate 733,724,478 downwards.
TGTCGCTCTTTGAGCGTCTATAATACACTCCTGGAAATGGAAAAAAGAACACATTGACACCGGTGTGTCAGACCCACCATACTTGCTCCGGACACTGCGAGAGGGCTGTACAAGCAATGATCACACGCACGGCACAGCGGACACACCAGGAACCGCGGTGTTGGCCGTCGAATGGCGCTAGCTGCGCAGCATTTGTGCACCGCCGCCGTCAGTGTCAGCCAGTTTGCCGTGGCATACGGAGCTCCATCGCAGTCTTTAACACTGGTAGCATGCCGCGACAGCGTGGACGTGAACCGTATGTGCAGTTGACGGACTTTGAGCGAGGGCGTATAGTGAGCATGCGGGAGGCCGGGTGGGCGTACCGCCGAAATGCTCAACACGTGGGGCGTGAGGTCTCCACAGTACATCGATGTTGTCGCCAGTGGTCGGTTTAAGGTGCACGTGCCCGTCGACCTGGGACCGAACCGCAGCGACGCACGGATGCACGCCAAGACCGTAGGATCCTACGCAGTGCCGTAGGGGACCGCACAGCCACTTCCCAGCAAATTAGGGACACTGTTGCTCCTGGGGTATCGGCGAGGACCATTCGCAATCGTCTCCATGAAGCTGGGCTACGGTCCCGCACACCGTTAGGCCGTCTTCCGCTCACGCCCCAACATCGTGCAGCCCGCCTCCAGTGGTGTCGCGACAGGCGTGAATGGAGGGACGATTGGAGACGTGTCGTCTTCAGCGATGAGAGTCGCTTCTGCCTTGGTGCCAATGATGGTCGTATGCGTGTTTGGCGCCGTGCAGGTGAGCGCCACAATCAGGACTGCATACGACCGAGGCACACAGGGCCAACACCTGGCATCATGGTGTGGGGAGCGATCTCCTACACTGGCCGTACACCACTGGTGATCGTCGAGGGGACACTGAATAGTGCACGGTACATCCAAACCGTCATCGAACCCATCGTTCTACCATTCCTAGACCGGCAGGGGAACTTGCTGTTCCAACAGGACAATGCACGTCCGCATGTATCCCGTGCCACCCAACGTGCTCTAGAAGGTGTAAGTCAACTACCCTGGCCAGCAAGATCTCCGGATCTGTCCCCCATTGAGCATGTTTGGGACTGGATGAAGCGTCGTCTCACGCGGTCTGCACGTCCAGCACGAACGGTGGTCCAACTGAGGCGCCAGGTGGAAATGGCATGGCAAGCCGTTCCACAGGACTACATCCAGCATCTCTACGATCGTCTCCATGGGAGAATAGCAGCCTGCATTGCTGTGAAAGGTGGATATACACTGTACTAGTGCCGACATTGTGCATGCTCTGTTGCCTGTGTCTATGTGCCTGTGGTTCTGTCAGTGTGATCATGTGATGTATCTGACCCCAGGAATGTGTCAATAAAGTTTCCCCTTCCTGGGACAATGAATTCATGGTGTTCTTATTTCAATTTCCAGGAGTGTATTTCAAATTAAGTACTAAAACAAATCTGAATAACCCAGCGATTTCAGCTATGTGAGGTGCATTCAGTGACACACCGATATTGCAATACCTTTAAATCTACAGAAATTGATATTTCACAGAAACAACCATTCAGATAAAGAACGCCCATATTAACAACTTTTAATCGCTTTATGTGATTTCAATGAACGGTGTTTCAGATGGTGGTATTGCGCTATACCTATCATCCTTCAAAGCTACGTATGTCTTTAAATTTTATTTATTGATTTATGGCATCCTTTATGTCTGTTACATTATGCAAATGTTTCTTAGAACATCATACCCACCACAATTACACAGAAAATGAATGTAGCAGCAGTACCTCGTATTTTGTCACACTCACGTATTTATTTAATGAACATTTAACAATTTTGCCAGTAACTTTATTTAAATGTTGATGTGCTGTTAAAAAACCGTGCTAACTTAAACAGAGTCAGTCGCGTGTGTTGGTGGACACCACAATCAAACAGGGAACCAAAAGACTCTTATCTCAAGCAGGCCTAAAGAATTGTTTAAGCATTGTATAAGGATAATGTGATATAATTTACAGTGAAAACATGTGCGCAGAATTGCTGGCCTATTTCTTTATGGAGAAACGCCTATTTAAAGTTATTTAAAATTTTCTAAGTGCAACAGATAGTTTATAACTTTTCTTTATTTACATATTGGTGTAATATATTAGCTTAGTCTGCCTAGACATCAAGACGCCTGTAGCTCCTAAGAACGATATATGTTTAGTGGGGACAGGTTTCAGCCAATGGAAAAGCAGACTAAAGCAGAACACTACGGTAGTCTAGTGGAGGCTTGGAATTTTAGAAGGCAAAGCTCAAGACGGCGTTACTGGACAAATTGTGTACAGTGATGGAAGAGGACAAACCTGCCTATGGTAACGTGCGTAATTCGTTGTATAGGTGACTGATTCTCTGCGGTGAATGGTCACTACAGTACAACAACATTTGAGGCGATTTTGAAAGGCCTGAATGTGCTCTAGAGTGGAACTCTAACTTACTCTGCTTGTGTTAAGAAACTGAGAGTCGGTAGAGTATGAATCACTATTAGAAGCATCACTTGCGTTAATTTGTAAATCAGCATGTTGAATTCTGAACTGTCTTGTGCTAGATAATATTTCGTGTATTCTGATTGCGAAATTGACTTAGTTTTCGCGTATGGTTCAAATGGATCTGAGCACTATGCGACTTAACTTCTGAGGTCATCAGTCGCCTAGAACTTAGAACTAATTAAACCTAACTAACCTAAGGACATCACACACAGACATGCCCGAGGCAGGATTCGAACCTGCAACCGTAGCGGTCGTTCGGCTCCAGACTGTAGCGCCTAGAACAGCACGGCCACTCCGGCCGGCTTTTCGTGTATCTTCGATGACTATTTAGTTTGGGATTTTGTTACTATTCTCGCAACGCTGTCACCTTAGCTTTACGGCATTCGGTAACGGTATTTTCTGTATGTATTTTGACTGAATATTGTAGGAGCGGTCCGTTTATTCGAGATTTCTTTTCTTGAATAAACATTATTCAAGATAATTCTCTGTGCACAGCATCAATTATAGACCATTAGAATAACATCCTTATTATTAAATTACTCATTTAGCTTTTATTTCGAATTTTTTTGTATTTTATTAACTCGCAGTTTTAGCCAAGGCATAGACTACTTAACTGCAGGATAACACCTACCGGTTATTAATGCCGTGTATTAGCTGCGGGTGAAGAAAGCGGACGTATTCGGCTCGATCCTATGACTGCATCGACTACAACAGAGCCGAGCATAGCCCAGGTACCTACTGTATGGGCAAGTGTAGGTAAATATTCAATTGCTTTGCTCATAAGGGATACTATTTCGAAGCGCTACTACTCAGCAGTAGCCGTTGGGTACTGTCACATACTGTTTAGTCGTTTTACTTGCACTCTGACTTCTTCGTCGGGACTTGTCGCACTGCATCCACCATACCTACTTCTGTGGACAACAGGCGTTTTAGTCGGAAACTGTACATTCACCTTTGCTGGAAAAGTCATCTCGATGATTTGGTGAGGACCCTGATAGTCAAAAATTTTTGTCTTTCCTTTACGCATGCAGGGATTAGTGACTGATACCATTTGACGCACTTGATATTCTTGCTGTTTTCCCACAGTCTGTATGGACTGTTCCTGTCACTCATAAAGTTTCAGTGTTGGCCCGCTTCCATTTCTACCATACCTTATGTATCTATTTTGTAAATCTTTAACTGATTCCCAGTTTGTTCCTAATTTAGGAATTATGACAACAAAGGGGGACGACATTTTCCTACCATATACCCCTTCGAAGGGAGAGAGAGACCCATACCACTATGCATATTAGAATTATACGCTCAAACTACATATTGCACAACAAATATGTACTCAGCCTGTATGAAGTGTATTAACATAATAAAACAAGATACGATACCGTGAACTCATTATGTTATGCTATAACGTGCTAATATTTAAAGTCCAACCGTTCGAAAGGGCTTGAACGGTTATGGTACTCATTCCAAAGACATTTTTTGATGACTAAGATCAGCTCTTTGTGCACAAGGTACACTGTCCGTCACTTACTGCTCGACATCATGTTTTCTTCTTCTCCACCAGAACCTTCCTCCTCCTCGTGTGTCCCTTCTTCACCGTCATCCATGACTGGACAACATTCTCATGCGCTTGTCGCAACGCTTCATCCTTGAGCACTGCCGAAACCACTGTGCCCAGTTTGCCTTCTGTCATTCTGCAGAGCAAGCCCTTTTGTTTCAAGAAACAACCTGACCTGAATGCTTGATTTTATTTGTTGTCCGCTTGTGGACTCTGCAACTCTGTTTACTTTCGTTAGTGCATTCAACACAGTAACTTTCCTACTCCACATATCTGCATTTGCATGCTTCCTAGCTGGTTTATGGATCGCATCGTAGTCGTCTGGTGGCCGAGCGGCTCTAGGCGCTTCAGTCCGGAACCGCGCGACTGCTACGGTCGCAGGTTAGAATCCTGCCTGGGGCATGGATGTGTGTGATGTCCTTAGGTTAGTTAGCTTTAAGTAGTTCTATGTTCTAGGGGACTGATGACCTCCGATGTTAAGTCCCATGGTGCTCAGAGCCATTTGATTTTTGATCGCATCGTAACCAAATTGGCGGAGTTTGTTTGGCCACCTTGTTAACCTGCTCAAAGGCTCTTTCAGCCTCGAGTATCATTTTAATGGCGTGTATTCTGCGACAAACGTCCAGCCATAAAACAACAACAAAAGCACGCTATTTGATATATCACTGCAAGCATTTCCATTTTCGTAACGGGGTGGTTACACTCAGTTTCCCAAACACAGTGTTTCAAAAACTTCTTACTTGCACTCCACTGTGTTCAGTTGCCTTGATGCATACACTGCTGCATGTCCTTGCCCACCTATATTCTGGCTCAGAACACAAGCAACGGCCCCGCTTTCCATATCAGCTTCACATAAGAGGATAAATACCTTCTCAAAATCTTGCTTAAGTATGATTCGATAGCTGTTCAACAGCAGTGGTCTTTGCCCCCCCCCCCTTTTACCAGCTTCACATTAGAGGATAAATACTTTCTCAAAATCTTGCTTGATTCGATAGCTGATCAACAGCAGTGGTTAGCAGCTCGACTTGCTATATTACTTTCCTTACTGTATTCTCCTGTGAGCTTACTTACTCCTCCCTCCATCATAAAACCCATTCAGTATCTTTAGTACCTGCATCAATAATCTTCAGGTAGTTCTCAAAGTACGTCTTACGAGTTTTTACGTTTTTTATATTAGTGCTAATATCTTTTCTCAATCCGTCTGTCATCCCTTGATTCTCCTGATCTAGTGCAAATATCCTCATACCCTGTTGTGTCTCATCATCTGTCATCGTATCTAAAGACTTCCCCTGCTCTTCGCATTTCTTTATGTGGTCCACTAGCTGCTGCTTCACGGTGCGTGCTTGTTTATCTATCCGTTCTTTTAGTTTTTTTAAATTCCTGCTTAATTTATTCAAATTCGACGTCCAGTTTATATTCGTTTTTCTTGGGCTGTGTATCTTTTCTCTCGTCGCTTTGCTTAGATTTTCGCTTTTCTCAAGTCTTTCATCTACTTTCTTGAAACGTGCATCTTTTTTTCTTTTCTTTGCTTAAGTAAAATAGCGCTTTACTTAAAGTGTTCAGCTGTTGAGCTATTTAAGTGGCATGCAGCAGGTGGTGGCCGCATGGGCTCACGAATGGCATTATCCTATACTGCACAATTATAGCCTGTAATTTCTGAACTTTCTGCTGTATGTAGGTTTTCATTCTTACCTATTCTCTTTAACTCTATTTGAGATTCTTCGTCATTAGTTTGCTCCGGCCCTGCCTGTTGTTCATATTGTTTCAGTCTGAAACGCTACTCCACCTTCCTTGCTCATTTCGTTGCACTGCCTACGGCTAGTTTCGAATCCTTCTAAGTTTTCTGAAACTTTTCTCTCTATCCCTCTCATATGCACTAAAATCCTAGCTCTCACTCTGGTGAACTGGGCATTCCCTGTCAAAAATGTTCAAATTCAAACATACCTCATATTCAAGAAAAACACTAATCAATTTATCATAAAATTACTGCAATACGTCAAAAAACTTTCTTCATCTGGATTACCGAAATATACGCTCCTCAAAATAATGCACAAATTGTTCCACGCTCGTAATTTAATGATAATTTTAGGTATTTATTTTGTAGATAGCAATGCAGGTCCTTCTGTCACATATAAATTTCACAGATTCAACAGTGGCGTAAGAAGCTCACAAATCAATAGATCCTGAACAACAGTCAGCAAAAATACTTGGAACCATCATCTTGTTTATCTGAATGTATTCTAACTGGTCCTGTTATCTGACACGAATTAACTGTCAAGCTACGATATGATAAATTATGAAGTAATGCCTCTTACAAGGAACTAGAATCACATTTAATCCAGTTTTTTACATGAAAGTGACTCGTAGATCATCTGACAAATGATAGTAGTTCTAAAACAAAACCTTCGCACATATGACTGACGGGTCTGTGCTAAGATTCTAGTAACCGCACCTACAAAATTTTCTCAGCATGCTCACTCCAGAGAAGAGAGAGAACTCGAAGTTGGTGAATACAAGGCAGATTTTCGGCCAGGTCGTTCTCACCAAGAGAATTCTAACGTACATACAAGGGGTCAAATAAACAATACCATGGATTACACAAGTCAAACTGGACCTAGAAGCAGCAAAAATCGATCCAAATAGAAACTGAAGACAGAAATGTATACAGGGACAAGATACACAAGTGGAATGTGAGGTCAGAGAATGAAGTCCCAAAGAAACCAGGGACAAAGTGAATTGAAGACAGAAAGAAACTCCATGGATAAAAAATGAGACAATCGCGGAAGATCAGAAAGAATACTCAAATGAGGCAGAATGCTTTGCGTGGTCCTACAGGGACTCGACGAAAGTAATAGTAATAATAATAATAATAATATATAAAAGCGCGCGCGTTTGTGAGAGAGAGACAGAGAGAGAGAGAGAGAGAGAGAGAGAGAGTATGTGTGTTTATGTATGTATGTGTGTGCGTTTGTGTTGAATGGAAACACACTGAGTTTCCAGTGTTAAACACTCTTCCCAAGCACAAAACTAAAAGTAGAAATGTGTTCATAGAGAATTTCTGTATCGGAAAAGAATGCTGTATATTGCTGGGGAAGGTAGACAACATAAAAACATAAGATCTAAGGTAGAGTTAAAACACTAACATTGGGAAATACTAAATATTCGCAGAATACGGAATATCCATCTAACGACCCACTGACATGTAAACACCATTCGACAGTTTCGTAATACAACACTAATAGGAACGGTAAGACTAGTTCAAAATGGTTCAAATGGCTCTGAGCACTATGGGACTTAACTACTTAGGTCATCAGTCCCCTAGAACTTAGAAGTACTTAAACCTAACTAACCTAAGGACATTACACACATCCATGCCCGAGGCAGGATTCGAACCTGCGACCGTAGCGGTTTTCGCGGTTTCAGACTGTAGCGCCTAGAACCGCTCGGCCACCCCGGCCGGCTGGTAAGACTAGTATCGGCGAATCAAGCGAATATGAATGATGTATTCCTTCGAAGAACAAGACGATATCCTTCTTATATACGGTGAATGCCAACGAAATGCCGAGAGAGCTAGAGACATACGCAGGAACATATCCTCAACGCACTCACCCTACACGTCGTACAATTAAATATGTGTATGATAAATTGAGAATAACTGGATCCGGCAAAGGAAAGTTACTAACGAGGAAACGGAAATTGGTACTCTTGCCTCTGTCGTTCGTGATCCTTGTGTCAGTTCGCGTCAAATCGCAAGGGAATCTGGCATGAGCCAGAGTAGTGTTGTTCGTGTTCTGCAACGCCATAAATATCATCCTTACCATATCGATCTCCATCAAGAATTGTATGCATCACACTGAATTCTGCCGATGGGCTCAACTTCAGATTCAGAGGGATGACACATTTATTGATTTTATTTTATTTACTGACTTAGCTACTTTCACGAACCATGGAAATGTTAATTTGTATAACATGCCTTATTGGGCAACTGAAAATCGATGTTGGCTGAGGCAAGTTGCACACCAAAAACCGTGGTCAATGAGCGCATGGTGTGGGATTCTGGAGGACGGAATTATAGGCCTCTACATCACCGAAGGAAATCTTAATGTTGGAAGTGCACCACATTCCTGCAAGAAACATTATGCCTGTTATTGGAAGAAATACACTACTGGCCATTAAAATTGCTACACCACGACGATGACGTGCTAAAGACGTGAAATTTAACCGACAGGACGAAGATGCTGTGATGTGCACATGATTAGCTTTTCAGAGCATTCACATAAGGTTGTCGCCGGTGGCGACACCTACAACGTGCTGACATGAGGAAAGTTTCCAACCGATTTCTCAAACAAAAGCAGCAGTTGACCGGCGTTGCCTGGTGAAACGTTGTTGTGATGCCCCGTGTAAGGAGGAGTAATGCGTACCATCACATTTCCGACTTTGATAAAGGTCGGATTGTAGCCTATCGCGATTGCGGTTTATCGTATCGAACCATTGCTGCTCGCGTTGGCCGAGATCCAATGACTGTTAGCAGAATATGGAATCGGTGTGTTGAGGAGGGTAATACGGAACGCAGTGTTGGATTCCAACGGCCTCGTATCACTAGCAATCGAGATGACAGGCATCTTATCCGCATGGCTGTAACGGATCGTGCAGCCACGTCTCGACCCCCGAGTCAACAGATCGGGACGTTTGCAAGACAACAACCATCTGCACGAACAGTTCGACGACGTTTGCAGCAGCATGGACTATCTGGTCGGAGACCATAGCTGCGGTTACCCTTCCCGCTGCATCACAGACAGGAGCGCCTGCGATGGTGTACTCAACGACGTCATTTTTTCGGATGAATCCAGTTTCTGTTTACAGCATCATGATGGTCACATCCGTGTTTGGCGACATTGCGATGAACGCACTTTGGAAGCGTGTATTCGGTATCGCCATACTGGCGTATCACCCGGCGTCATGGTGTGGTGTGCCATTGCTTACACATCTCGGTCACCTCTTGTTCGCACTGACGGCACTTTGAACAGTGGACGTTACATTTCAGATGCGTTACGACCCGTGGCTCTACCCTTCATTCGATCCCTGCGAAACCTTACATTTCAGCAGGATAATGCACGACCGCATATTGCAGGTCCTGTACGGGCCTTTCTGGATACAGAAAATTTTCGACTGCTGCCCTGGCCAGCACATTCTCCAGATCTCTCACCAATTGAAAACGTCTGGTCAATGGTGGCCGAGCAACTGCCTCGTCAGAGTACGCCAGTCACTACTCTTGATGAACTGTGGTATCGTGTTGAAGCTGCATGGGCAGCTGCACCTGTACACGCCATCCAAGCTCTCTTTGACTCAATGCCGAGGCGTATCAATGCCGTTATTACGGCCAGAGGTGGTTGTTCTGGGTACTGATTTCTCGGGATCTATGAACCCAAATTGCGTGAAAAAGTAATCACATGTCAGTTCTAGTATAATATATTTGCCCAATGAATGCCCGTTTATCATCTGCATTTCTTCTAGGTGTAGCAATTTTAATGGCCAATAGTGTACCTTTAGGAACAAGGAACAAAATGTGGTATCAACACGATGGGTGTGCGTCACATTTTTCGCTGATGGCTAAAAATAAATTGCAGAGACAATTACCAGATCTTTGTATAGTACGCGGATTAGATGTATCGTGGCTGTCTCGTTCGCCAGACTTGACACCTCTGGAATTTTTCTTGCGGGGATTCGTAAAAGACATTGTTTATAAAGGTGTTCCAACTGCACCTGAAGATATGCGAGAGAGAATTTTCAGAGCATGTGCTTCGATAAATGCCGATGTAATAGGGAATACCACTCAATCGATGTTAGGAAGACGGCAGCACAGCTTTGATACCAACGGTCATCACTTCGAACATCTTCTTTAAATGGACGTTCTTGGTACTATTGTGACTTCGTTGACCTTCAAAGACCTTACTGTTACACATCATTGGATTCATCTTGATAGCCACTGTCAGAAAATAAGTACCAATCTATAGCTCCCCACAAAAAAAAGGAATGACCTTCATATCTCTGAAGCGACCCCATCTAGCAACCAAGAACCAACGTCATATTATTGTCCCCGCTGTCTCATGCTACTTTTGTCCCACAAACTTTTCATCTATTGTCATACTTTCGGAGCTATTCTTCCTAGCAATAGTTACGGACTCACCCCGTGTATAGTTCACTGAAGACTTTTATAGTCAGCTGAAATTTTTGTGAATTGACGTTAATGTTACACTCCACAAGTGTTAATGGCTCTGAGCACAATGGGACTTAACAGCTGAGGTCATCAGTCCCCTAGAACTTAGAACTACTTAAACCTAACTAACCTAAGGACATCACACACATCCATGCCCGAGGCAGGATTCGATCCTGCGACCGTAGCGGCCACGCGGTTCCACACTGAAGCGCCTAGAACCGCACGGCCCCACTGGCCGGGTCCACAAGTGTCAATGCAATGTCTTCAGCATATATTAAAAGTGGTTAGTTAATTTGTTATTCTTAATTGCTTTTATTTTGAAACTGACCAATACCTGAAAAAGTCATAGCTTAAAAACAAATACCAGTTGTGTCTATTTACATGAATAATCACTTTGCAAAAATTCATGGTTAACTAACTACTAAAGTTTTATAAAATGAACATAATGCGGCCATATTATAACTGGTAATGATCGTCGGTGAACAATGTCAGTAAAGTTGGTAGCGAACGGGATAAAAATTTTGCTGTTTGATTTATGTATTTATTCACCAAGGTCATGCAAAAAAACACCATGATGGCTTCTGTTAATGGAACCCACTAAAGATATAAAGACAACTCTCAGTTGTCTACGCTCAGGACTGCTGACTTAATCATTTAATTATTTAGCAAATGGCGTATTTTCAGAAAGGAGAGTCGCGAGGTAAAGATGTACTGATTCTTGTCCTCGTATTGAATACAAGTACTATGGTACATTATATGTTTCGAAGTCACTTGAAAAATGGCTTCGGTAAGGCGATCATTATGTGTGTAAAGAGTTTTAGAGAACGACTAAAACGCCTCGTGACAATACAGTTACCATTATAATAATTCCGTTCAAGCTTAAGTTTCTGTTAACCATTTTCTAAATTAATGATCTTTAAAATAACCCTCTGTAATGCCAGTGTGTAGCTACATTAATTTGTTCTTATGGAGAACTAACGTAAGTGTTGCGTTATTTGAGTGTAGCTAGATCACGTGAGTGAAAAGATGCAACACGACATTCCTCATTTACAGTTAGTAAGTTAACAGATGTAAAGCTAAAGTTATACTGATGTACAACAATAACATGCGAGTCGACTTGGAAGTCATAATAGACAACGCGCGCCCACAGTTGACCAGAATTCGTATACTGGGTAGAGACATGGCGACCCCGGGGATCCTGACTGAAGGATGGTAAGCGCCGCGAATCCTATGTCACAGCAAGCTCTCGGCATGCTTCGGCGACCACCGTGAGGCGCGGCGGTGGAATGTTGTGTGCCACAGGGAATGGAGATGTGGCTTCACTACCTGGGTCGTCAAGATAGCACAGACCTCAATAAAAAAGAACTCAAGGTGTGTTGGACGTCAGTAAAATGCATGGCTGTTGAGGCAGAATAGTCAGCGGGGAACCAGCCAAGTCTCAGTTATAAAAAGCTTTCCTAGGCAAACAGGGTTCTGTTTAAGCGGACGAGTGATTTCCTAGCGACACGTGAGACAAACATGGCTCTCAAAATAAACATCAAACGTCCTGTGGAAGTAGTGGGCCACTGTAAGGTTTAACTATCCGTTTCACTAACAAAAGGAGGCCACGACGTTTGGAACGCGGATTTACTGCACACTTCGTACACTCCTAGTACTCCATGAGGACAACAAAATGTGTAAGCAGTAGTCCGTACTTCTCAAGCGTTACCCAGAAAATCGTAAGATAATTTCGGTCGTCAAATATATATCTGTGCGTGGCCATTTTAACCGGCACGGTAGCTCAGCGTGTTCGGTCAGAGTGTTAGTTACCCTTTATAATAAAAAACACTGAGCTAACGGACCATCTAACAAACTGAACGGGTGTCATCGCACGTCCGCCCTGAAAAAATTCAACGAAGAATATAGAACAGGACTTAAAAAAGAAAAAAGAGTGTGGTTGGCGTTCAAGCCAGTGGATCGCTGGATCCATTTTCGTTCGTCAGTTTTGGTTTTTTTTTTCAACACAGTCATTTTCTTTATTGTTTACATTACAATTGATATAATGGGGAAAATACGTGTAATCGGATGAACTTTTATTAAATTTACAATGTTATTTGGCAGTCTACGAATTTTTATTATCACAAATAATGTAATATTCATAACTGTCGACTAGAAAACGGCCAAACGCATAAAGTGATACTGAAAATGTATGCTAGTCCGTGATTTGAGAAATCCCTTATACCTGGAAGGAGCCCGAAACGACTTGTTACCTGAAAGTTTTGACCGCCTCAGACGGCTTTCGAAAGATGTACAATTAATCGTCGCTTTCGGCTTTACGGGTACAAGTTGGAGGACGGTATTTTTCGTAAAAACATGGAAAAAGTGAAGTGAAACGGCACCAGCTGCATTGAATAAATGCTATGTTTCCTCATACGCAAGGGCTTTTGACGTTTTCCGTGGAAAAACAAACTTCGTTAACATTTTTTAAAACCTCTCTCCCAGACGATAGTTTGGAAGCAAACCACGCATAACGCAGTATTTCCTCAAAAATCGGCGCTGATAATTGGTTATGCAGTATCGAGTGTATTTTAATAGCGTCTTCCAAGAAGCAATTTCTCGTTCTCTTTCAATTAAATACGAACAGCTTTGAAGACACGGCCAAGCATACATTTTCAGTATCACTTTACGCATTTGGTCGTTTACTAGTCGATAGTTATGAATATTTTATTATTTGTGATAATAAAAATTAGTAGACTGCCACATAACATTGTAAATTTAATAAAAGTCCATCCGATAAACGTATTTTCCCATTATATCAATTGTAATATAAATAGCAAAGAAAATGACTGTGTTGAAAATATGAAAAAAAAACTGACGAACGGAACTCGATCCAGCGGCTTCAACGCCAACAACTAAAAAAAAAAAATTGTTCTATATTGTTCGCTGAATTGGTTCAGGGCGGACGTCCGATGACACCCGTTCAGTTTTTTCATTCATCCGTTCGCTCAGTTTCTTATTACAAAGGAAAGCTAATGATCTGACCAAACACACTTTTTTTTTCTTAATCTCATTTTGTTCGTTTTCGTTCGTTGCATCTGCTCGGGGTGTACGTCGAAAGACACCCATGTCAGTTCGTTGTTGGCCCATTAACTAAGTTTTTTTATTACAGAGGGCAGCTAGCCCTCTGACCAAACAAACCACGCTGAGTTACCGTGCCGGCTAACATGCTGAGATACTGTGCCGGCACCACTCGGCTGAAGCCGCTTCATGGTTAAAATGGCCGCCCACAGATATATATTTGACGACCGAAATTGTCTTGCGATTTTCTCAGTAACGCTTGAGAAGTACGCACTACTGCATACACATTTTGTTGTCCTCATGGATTACTGCGAGTGTGCGAAGTTTACAGTAGATCCGTGTTCCAAACGTCATGGCTTCCCCTTGTAAGAGACTTCTGGTGGACAGCCAACATGATACGTCAATTTTAATGTCGAATACCAGGGACAGAACAGTGCCAACGCATAGTAACATATGCTTTTTGATGAAGTGGGAAGAGAGCACGTTCGAGAGAATATCCCCTTTCCATACACGGAAGGAAGGGGAAGGAATTGATGTAACTATTATATCTCTTAAAAGCTTATGAAATGACACGTGCTGACAGAAATAATGACGTCAAGCGCATAAGGACCTGCAAAGCAAAAATGTTGGGAAATATTATACAGTTGTTGAAATGCACAACACCCTCAACTGCCGCAGAGCTGTCGTCAGTGACCTTATGTACCCAGACCAGAATGACCGTGTAGCAGAATAGCAAAACGAAAGAATCATTCACGTGAGAAATGTGTCGAAATAGGTGGATGGTGAATTATAAAGACGCCTATCGTGATTTATAAAGTCCCCTACGTTGTCTTAATAAGCAAAGGACGGTTTATTTCATCTTAGGATCCGTCCATATGTTCGCAGTCCTGTATGTCGCTTTCAATGCGAGATATTTGGGCACACAGTTCTATCGTGCAAAGGAATGTGTGGTCTAGACGCTCATGATCCAAGCTCATCATGCACCCGACCTCCTTGTTGTGTTAACAGCTACAGCGTACATCCCGTTTGGTCAAAACAATGAGTTCTTTATGCGCAGGAATGAAAGACTCAGGAGCTTTGGGTCACCAGGCGGTTACCGCACATTGAAGCAGAGAAGATTTTCTAGCCTCTGCTACCTCCAGCATTCGCAACTTCATTCTCTACCGTAGTCAAACAACCGCTGCAGCGATGGCTCATCGCAAACATCCTGTCCAGATGGTAGTACGTGTACCATCGTGCAGGAACCAAGTCTGATGACACACAAACTCACAGTGTCGATGCTAGCACACTCACTAGCGATTGTAGCTGCAGCTGCTAAAGCGCTGCTTCAGTTACTAGTTTTCCAGACACGCCAGTGTTGAGGTATATGGAAAAGCGCGTCAGTTCTGCTCTAAAACAGATGTCTAGTCACAAGACATCTACGCCAATTTCTTTACCACCCTCCCCTGAGAGAGGAAAACCATGGGGTGGAAAGGCCAAGCCTAAAACGTATGACGTCCAGCCCTCTACATCTACATCTACATTTATTCTCCGCAAGCCACCCAACGGTGTGTGGCGGAGGGCACTTCACGTGCCACTGTCATTACCTCCCTTCCCTGTTCCAGTCGCGTATGGTTCGCGGGAAGAACGACTGTCTGAAAGCCTCCGTGCGCCCTCGAATCTCTCTAATTTTACATTCGTGATCTCCTCGGGAGGTATAAGTAGGGGGAAGCAATATATTCGATACCTCATCCAGAAACGCACCCTCTCGAAACCTGGCGAGCAAGCTACACCGCGATGCAGAGCGCTTCTCTTGAAGAGTCTGCCAATTGAGTTTGTTAAACATCTCCGTAACGCTATCACGGTTACCAAATAACCCTGTGACGAAACACGCTGCTCTTCTTTGGATCTTCTCTATCTCCTCCGTCAACCCGATCTGGTACGGATCCCACACTGATGAGCAATACTCAAGTATAGGTCGAACGAGTGTTTTGTAAGCCACCTCCTTTGTTGATGGACTACATTTTCTAAGGACTCTCCCAATGAATCTCAATCTGGTGCCCGCCTTACCAACAATTAATTTTATATGATCATTCCACTTCAAATCGTTCCGCACCCATACTCCCAGATATTTTACAGAAGTAACTGCTACCAGTGTTTGTTCCGCTATCATATACTCATACAATAAAGGATCCTTCTTTCTATGTATTCGCAATACATTACATTTGTCTATGTTAAGGGTCAGTTGCCACTCCCTGCACCAAGTGCCTATCCGCTGCAGATCCTCCTGCATTTCGCTACAATTTTCTAATGCTGCAACTTCTCTGTATACTACAGCATCATCCGCAAAAAGCCGCATGGGACTTCCAACACTATCTACTAGGTCATTTATATAGTGAAAAGCATTGGTCCCATAACACTCTGTAACCTCCCCCTCACTTATCGACCTTAATGACAGTGAAAAATTAAACCACGTGTACCTAATGGAAATTTGGGAAAAAGCAATCGTCACCGAAGTTAATCTGTCGGTAAAGAGGGAGGAAAGGGTTACATCTAAATGAAAGGAAAAATGCAAATGAAACTGGTGGAAATTAATTTTGAAAAGTGGTAAAGTTAATGAAGAAAGTAAATGTGCGGCCGTTACGTTGACAATTAACTAGCGGTAATTAGATATTTCAGATTTGGGGGAAATTACGGTCGCCAGTCCCATGGACAATTACTATAATAACTGAAAAAGAAAGGTAATTACACATATAATTAGCACTAGAAGTGTGGCAACTGAAGGTTGACACGTGTAGTGTGAAAACTGAAAGTTTGTCAGAAGTAATAACTTTCGCTGCACTCTGACTTAATTTAGCAAAGGAATTAATAAAACGGGAAAACTGAAAGTTAATTTAGTGACTGAAATTAATAAGAAGCTTTCTTTCTTAAGCACATAGAAATTCAGTAAAATACGGTTAGTCTTGGACTACCTCAACAATCATTTCAAAAGCTACTTGAATCTACGCAATTTAGAAATAAGAGATTTAGCTTTGAACTTGAATTAAATGATTCTGAACAATTAACAATAGTAAGATTTAGTACGTACCAAGCTGAGCTGCAGTCACAGGTAAGCTAAAATATGGTAACTAAACTCGCACTCTTAATTTGTGCTTGCGTAATCTAAATATTGTAGCCAGCTATGAATACTTAAACTGAACTTTGAAATTAAATTACCGCTAGTTAATTGTTAATGTAACGGCCGCACATTTACTTTCTTCATTAACTTTACCCCTTTTCAAAATTAATTTCCACCAGTTCATTTGCATTTTTCCTTTCATTTAGATGTAACGCTTTCCTCCCTCTTTACCGACAGATTAACTTCGGTGACGATTGCTTTTCCCAAATTTCCATTAGGTACACGCGGTTTAATTTTTCACTGTCATTAAGGTCGATAAGTGAGGGGGAGGTTACACGTGGCGACCTGGTGACAGGACAATCTTCAGTTTTGAGGTTGTTCTGGACACGAATTTTGTATGGTGCAGATCTCGTAACAAAGTATTGGTTACGAACAGGTCGTTACGTCAGCGACATTAAGTAGTGGGAGTAAATCTAATTATATTTGAGATTTGGCATTTATATTGAAAATTATTAAAATGAGTGAAGGCAACAATTGCCAAAATTTGGTAGACTTGGATACGGAACAATCGGTCGAACAGTGGGAAACGCGCACCGCGGTAGCCATTGTTCAGGGACAGGCGGCTAGCATGAAAGACGCGACCGCCGAAACGCAACAAAGAGCAGAAAAGGAATTCCAAACTTTAGAAAATGTTTCGGAATCGGAAGTGAAAATCAAATCTGAATCCCTTGATGACGAATACGGGGGGACAATTAAAGAGGAAGCCGCTACGGAAGTAAAACCGGTATTGTTGTAATTAATACCGAAATCGGTAATCTTAAACAGGAAATGATAGGCGTTCAGGCGGAAATTGCGAGCATAAATACTCGTTTTAATTCCGAAATTAGCAGAATCGAGAAAAGTGTAGGAGAATCAGTTGCTCCGATCATCGAGAATAAGGTGACGGAACATATTCAATTAGTGGAAAAAGAGGATCAAAAGAAGGTGGAAACTTTAAAGGCTTTATTATCCGAAGTAGATACCAAAGTGACGAAGCAGGCTAATACCTGCGAAGAGAAAAAGAGGGAAGTGGAAACGCTTGCGACAACCACTTGCCAAGTAATTACGAGAGTGTCGGAATTAGAAAAGAAACTTGACGAAAAACAGAGCTATGTGCCAATCTATGCACATAGTTCGGAATTGTTGACGAAAGAGGAGCGGTTCGACCCCTTGAAAAAAGGCGGTATACACGCGACGCATTTCATTAAGAATTGTGAAAGAGTTTTACGCAGATCATGGACTAATGAGAGAAAAATTAATGCGATTATTGATGTGTTGGCTGGTGATGTCAAGCGTTGGGGCTTAAACCTCAACATTACGAACCTGACTTTTGACGAATTTAAAAATTTGTTTCTGGCTGAATACTGGTCAGAGCAAAAACAGCAAAGTGTCTGGCGTGAATTTGTCGTATCGAGGCCTTTCGATGCGAATTCGCGCGGTTCGATGAAGGAGTTTTGTGAGGGCTGGATCCGCAAGTTGGAATATTTGCGTGATCGCCGCTCGGAATCCGAAATAGTCTGGGAACTCTACAAGAAGCTTCGAGATGATACAAAACGATACGTAGGAAGCAATTACAGGACAATAAATGATTTCCTGGAAAGAGTGGAGGACGAGGACAATTGGCGCAATAATCGCGTCAGTGGCAGAGGCCGTGGTAACAACAACGGGTACCACAGCAACCACAACAACGATAACCATGGGAATAATGCATACCGCAACCATGGCAGCAATAACAATAATGGTTCGGACCGTAATAACAATCGGTACAATGCAAATAATAACAGGAATGACAGAAACCAGTATCGTACTAACGTGATACGGGCTTCACAGAATAGTAATAACGCTAGAGGGTGTGATCAGCCGCCTCAGCAGCATCCGGGGAGCGTATCTGCTGGGACGAGACTGGGAAACCATTAGCCGCGCCGGTGAGGGGCCGACCGGGCGTGGAGAAATTTTGGCGGCCCAATAACAGGAGAAAACTCAGGTGTCGTCTTTATGAAAATTCCGTATGGAATAATCAACGGCGGGAGAGTGTTCCAGTGTTAAGAGAAAAGAGTGCGCCCACAAGTAGTAGATCAGCTGTAGACACGGCAGTAGGAAATACATTCACTGTCAGTGAGAACAATTTAAGTAGTGTTCCGGAAATCGATTATAAAGTGGCAGCTGTAATACCCACAGCGGAACTGGGGATTGAGTTTAAGAATGATTCGCAAGTGTTGAGAGAAGATCAGATGTCGGATAAAACGTCCGCCATCGAGCGAGGGGATGCAGAGAGGGATGAGGTCTGGTTAAGGCAGTTCGGTCGCTTATACGACGAACTAAGAGATTATAGGGGCCTGTATGGGAGAAGTGTTTATGGGGAGCGCGTGCAGGATTTTCCGCGTCTCGTCCCGCAGGAAGATAGCGTTTGTGAAATGATAGAAAGTTCTGGCCCTAACCGGCAGACTTTACTAGAAATAGTTGATGTTAATGGGGAGCACGAGCAAGATTCGTCGTGTGTCGTGCCGCAGGAGTTGAATATTGAAGTAGTAACGGAAAGTTCTGGCCCTAACCGGCAGACTTTACCGAAAGTTGTAGTGGTAGAAGTAGCCGACCCATCCGACGCGAACATCCAGTTTAAACATTGCGACAGTATTAAGGAGAAAGATTACGAAAATGTTACTGATAGCCGGACACGATTTATAGAAAAGCACGTAGATTACAGCGTGTATGAGGTTAGAGCTGACGTTATGCGGTCAGACGGTAGCAGTGTGTGTTGCGCAGATCCAGAGGAAGTAATTTCAGATGCGACTGGGCACATTCCTCCAGGTAGATTGGCAGATGAGATCAATCTGATTAAAGAGGAATCAACGAAGGTGACAATTAGTGAATTGATAGCAAAGCAACACTCACTAGTTTACGAGTTACAGGAAAAGGTTTCGGTATTGGAGGCGACGCTACAGACTAAGCCTCAGGACAAACGTGTTGAAATTAAAACTGTATGCGAACAGAGGCTGAAAAAGCCGCCAGATAAGCCGGATTTAGGATCAAAGCCGGATGGTTTTTTCTGGAATGACCGGGATATGGACGAGGATTTACTGTGGAAAAATAAAGAAACAGTCGAGGACAAGTGTAGACAGATAGTAGTGTCTGTTAATATGCACGGCCTACAACTAAACGTGTTGACTGACACCGGTGCAGAATTGAGTGCTGTATCTGGGAAAATATTTGAGTTACTGAAAGACAGACCCGGCATCGTAGTTATGCCAATACCAGGAGTGAAAATTATCGGTGCTACTGGGAAGGCCAGTAAACCGGTCACAAAACAGATTTTTGTCAACTTCGAGATATGTGGGGCACGATTTGAGCAAGAGTTCGTCGTCGTGCCAGACTTAACTACGGAAGTAATTATCGGGTTAGATTGGCTATTAAAGTACCGTGCAGTGATTAACTGTGAAAGCAAAACTTTGACATGTATGTCACTAGATAAAACAATGGTAGTTGGTTTTGACGAGGCAGGAAACGGTGTGCATAGGCAATACCAGCCTATACACATTGTTAACTGGCCGGATGACATTGACGTAGGAATGAGTTTGAACTGCCGTAACATGAGGAATTTCGGCATTGACAAAAGTGTAGAAAGTGAATTGGAAGAGATAATCAAATTCCCTCCACGGATTGACATTAGTATTGGTGTGAAAAAAGATCGTTTGCGAGAAGTAATGAAGCTTAAAGCCGATGCTCGCATACGTCGTCATGACGCTAAAGCGCGTTTTGCTAAGTTTGCGATCGGAGACTTAGTACTTGTAAAAGCTCATGAGAAATCGAGCGAGATAGACAATGAAATCTCTAAATTTAAGTTTGTTTATAATGGACCATATAAAGTCATTGGTATACCTCACACAAATGCTTATTGCTTAGAGTATCCAAGCTCTGGAAAACTAATAGGTATACGGAACATTGTAGACTTGAAATTGTACCAACCTAGGATCGATTAATACCACACAATGGGTAATTTATACAGTATGTAAAATAGAGTGTAAGATTTAACGATTTGCTAGATTGCCATGCTTTTGACTGACCAAGGTCATTAAATAAGTTGTAATTAATAAGTAATTAATTTTGATTAATCAATTTAATTTTAATTTTAATTTTAATTTTAATCAATTTAATCATGATCTAATCAACTGAAAAATCCAAGCTGTTAGTTTCAAGATTTTAAACATGGCTGCAGCAGCAACTGTTAAAATTCTTCACAATAAAGGATGGCAGTCAAAAACAGTTGCAGGATATTGTGAAGCTGTTAGTTTAAGTTTTCAGCTGAGTCACAGTAGATTAAGGAATGTAAATATGATTTTGTAAATAGCTGTAAGATTTCATAAATATGTGATTTACTAGTCATTGCCGATGTACTTAGACGCTGTTTTAAGTTTCAGGCTAGTACATGCGTGTGATGATGGACAGTGTTGAGTTATCCACTGTGATAGTGTTTATGGACTCCTTGAGATTACTCGGGAGTGAGTTTTTCCGAAAGAATTCAGTGAAACGGACGTTCTGGAAACGCCGTCACAAGGGCGAGTGAGATCAAGCGTGCCGCACACGAGGGCGCAACAATACTGGCGAGGCGAGCCGCTGTCGGCTCTTGTGCCGCTGTCGGCATTCTTTGTACTTGCGAGTACGGAAGGCGGAATTGTTTTTCTTCCTGGACAGCTGAAAGAATTGTACTGTCAATATTTATGGTTTTTTCGATCTGCTGAATATTATTTTCTTGTTTAGCATTAAGTGGACTCTCATGGCAAGAGTATTAATTACGAAAAGGGTATATAAAATGTGTATTCTATGTAATTAATTATTTATTTGCGTATTTTGATCTACCTGTTTTTATGACCATGCACTCTAATTTTGCAAATTGTATTCCATTTCTTATAGTGTTACGAATTTTAATGATTTTGGAATAGCTAAACCATTTTCTATGTTTCCTATGAATTTTGATATGTTGTCAACCTGTTTTATTTTGTGCAAGATGACAGAGTGGAATAAGATTAGGAGTGTCTTAACTCAATTATTATTGTCTAAAAATTGGTTTATGGTTAATTAGACGAATGCTAAATTTTTTTGATGTTATGAGCATATGCATTTCCGCTGTTTCTTTTTTGGGACATTTTCTGAGTCTGTTTACGTTACACGAACATCCTCAGACAATGTGGGGCACGTGTAACGCCGGAAATGCATATACTCCTATTTCCATCTACTGTACTATTATTTTTTTTCCTTGTTTTGTTACCTCAAGATATGACATTTCTGTCTGTTTATATATTGTAATTGTTTTACTGTTTGTATATATATATATATTTATGCACTTATGTCGATGTATAATTGGTTTGTTTCGTAAATATTATTTGTATTTTTACGCTGGGTCTTGCCTAAGGAAAACTGCTATCGAACGATTACATCGATGGGTCGTGTGAAGAATCAAAGTGTGTAGGATCTTTGGTAGTGTTAACTCTGCCGCGTGGAGCGCGGGCAGAGCAAGAGGGAGTCTGGCTGGAGTAGCGAGTGGAGCAGGTGTGTTGTGTGACGCTCCCGCGAGTTGCCGCGCTTTCGGGGTTTGGCAGCATGTAATTGCGCTCGACTTGCGATAATAGTTTCTGACATGGTGTCGCGGACGGGAAGCATTAGCTGGCGCCCATTTCGTCTGGTGACCGTGTCGAGAAGAAGGCGCGCCAACATCCAGCTTCTGCAACAGCGACGGCCGACAATGAGTGACTGTCGCCACATCCTCGATCGACGGCTTCAAACCATCTATCAACCAACAAGGAAGACTGGAAGCACATAAAGTTTTAGAACTGTATGGGAGACCTCAGCTTTTCAAACTTTTAAAATTGTTGCATCACAAAATTACAGCTACTTAGCATGAACCTTTGTTGCACATTGTCCCAATTGCATTACCAAGCAGCGTCACTTCCTTTTCCGAAATGAATCCGAGTGTCGTCGAAATTCAAACGCCAGCATAATTCCATTTCAGTGCTTTAATTTCAAAGTTCAGTTAAAGTATTCATAGCTGGCTACAATACTTAGATTACACAAGCACAAATTAAGAGTGCTAGTTTTGTTACCATATTTTAGCTTACCTGTGACTGCAGCTCAGCTTGGTACGTACTAAATCTTACTATTGTTAATTGTTCAGAATCATTTAATTCAAGTTCAAAGCTAAATCTCTTATTTCTAAATTGCGGAGATTCAAGTAGCTTTTGAAATGATTGTTGAGGTAGTCCAAGACTAACCGTATTTTACTGAATTTCGATGTGCTTAAGAAAGAAAGCTTCTTATTAATTTCAGTCACTAAATTAACTTTCAGTTTTCCCGTTTTATTAATTCCTTTGCTAAATTAAGTCAGAGTGCAGCGAAAGTTATTACTTCTGACAAACTTTCAGTTTTCACACTACACGTGTCAACCTTCAGTTGCCACGCTTCTAGTGCTAATTATATGTGTAATTACCTTTCTTTTTCAGTTACTATAGTAATTGTCCTTAGGACTGGCGACCATAATTTCCCCCAAATCTCAAATATCTAATTACCGCTAGTTAATTGTTAACGTAACGGCCGCACATTTACTTTCTTCATTAACTTTACCCCTTTTCAAAATTAATTTCCACCAGTTCATTTGCATTTTTCCTTTCATTTAGATGTAACCCTTTCCTCCCTCTTTACCGACAGATTAACTTCGGTGACGATTGCTTTTCCCAAATTTCCATTAGGTACACGAGGTTTAATTTTTCACTGTCATTAAGGTCGATAAGTGAGGGGGAGGTTACAACTCCCCTGTGGCACGCCAGAGGTTACTTTAACGTCTGTAGACGTCTCTCCATTGACAACAACATGCTGTGTTCTGTTTGCTAAAAACTCTTCAATCCAGCCACACAGCTGCTCTGATATTCCGTAGGCTCTTACTTTGTTTATCAGGCGACAGTGCGGAACTGTATCGAACGCCTTCCGGAAGTCAAGAAAAATAGCATCTACCTGGGAGCCTGTATCGAAAATTTTCTGGGTCTCATGAACAAATAAAGCGAGTTGGGTCTCACACGATCGCTGTTTCCGGAATCCATGTTGATTCCTACATAGTAGATTCTGGGTTTCCAAAAACGACATGATACTCGAGCAAAAAACATGTTCTAAAATTCTACAACAGATCGACGTCAAAGATATAGGTCTATAGTTTTGCGCATCTGCTCGACGACCCTTCGTGAAGACTGGGCCTACCTGTGCTCTTTTCCAATCATTTGGAACCTTCCGTTCCTCTAGAGACTTGCGGTACACGGCTGTTAGAAGGGGGGCAAGTTCTTTCGCGTACTCTGTGTAGAATCGAATTGGTATCCCGTCAGGTCCAGCGGACTTTCCTCTGTTGAGTGATTCCAGTTGCTTCTATTATTTCTAAAGGGGATGACTGTTTTATGGACCTAGACATTTGTATCAGCGATCTACTGAGTCGGTCTACCACACCTCCCGTCCTTTTGAGCTCCCCTCCAATTACACAGGAATTAGTGACGCTTAAATCAAATTGCTGAGATGTTTGATTCTTCAAAAATAAATGGTTCAAATGGCTCTGAGCACTATGGGACTTAACATCTGTGGTCATCAGTCCCCTAGAACTTAGAACTATTTAAACCTAATTAACCTAAGGACATCACACACATCCATGTCCGAGGCAGGATTCGAACCTGCGACCGTAGCAGTCGCGCGGCTCCAGACTGAGCGCCTAGAACCGCGAGACCACCGCGGCCGGCTTTGATTCTTCAATGGGATTTGAACGGTTATTGGACACATTTGGAGAAATTAAAATTGTTTGTATAAGAACAGCTACTGACCATCTGCTTCAGCAGGCGTACTTCAAGTCCACAGATAATCCTGTGTCGCCAAGCTTTTACATCAAATAATGGTGTAGCTGTGTTCGGCAACCCAACATACTATTTGCCCATCGCCCTCACCACTTTCTTACAACCGACTGCAGTAGCAGCGTATTCGCCATCTCACCTTATACTGTGCTCAGTGGAAGAAGGGTCGTCGAGTAGATGCGCGAAACTGTGACATCGATCTGTTGTAGAATTTTAGAACATGTTTCTTGCTCGCGTATCATGTAATTTCTGGAAACCCAGAATCTACTCTGTAGGAATCAACGTGGATTCCGGAAACAGCGATCGTGTGAGACCGAACTCGCTTTATTTGTTCATGAGACCCACAAAATATTAGATATAGGCTCCCAGGAGGATGCCATTTTCCTTGACTTCCGGAAAGCGTTCGATACAGTTATGCACTGTCGGCAGAGAAACAAAGTAAGAGCCTACGGAATATCAGACCAGCTGTGTGGCTGGATTGAAGAGCTTTCAGCAAACAGAACACAGCATGTTGTTCTCAATAGAGAGACATCTACAGACGTTAAAGTAACCTCTGGCGTGCCACAGGGGAGTGTTATGGGAACATTGATTTTCACAATATCTATAAATGACCTAGTAGTTACTGTCGTAAGTTCCATGCGTCTTTTCGCGGATGATGCTGTAGTATACAGAGAAGTTGCGGCATTAGAAAATTGCAGTGAAATGCAAGAAGATCTGCAGCGAATAGGCACTTGGTGCAGGGAGGGGCAACTGACCCTTAGCATAGACAAATGTTTATATAAGAATATACAGCCTACAGTTGCAGGTTAACTTTACCGTTTACCTAGGTTTCAACGTTAGTAATAACGTCTTCTTCAGAACCTGCAATAAGTTAATATTATAATGCGCTAGCAAATTATATTACATATGGTCATCCTACAGGGTGCAACGTATAGTACTTACATAAATTATTATTTAAATGTTTGCCTAAAACAAGCCATGTCCTAAGTCAACTTCATAAAACTTGATGCATAACCATAAGCTTTTGTCACTTGTATTAAACAAGCTGTGGCAAATTCACTTTAAGCCCGTTGTATGGGCCTCGTCGTGTGACTAGAGACTGCAGACCGCGAGGGCTTCGCTGTCTGCCTCACAGAGAGCGGCGCGCATGCGCGAGACGTATAGAGTCAAACTCTTATTACGCACGCGTCAGGTAACCTTTTTGCTACAAATTAATTTTATATTTCACTATTGTAAGTTAATTACAGTATTCAGCATGACTACGTTTTACATTCTATTACAGAGCTTTCTAAACTGACCAACAAATCTCGTATGAACATCTGTGGGAGAGGATCTATTATTACAGAAACTGTGAGGTCACATGCTCCTCTGTTGTGCCAGCGTCGCCTGGATCTCCGCCCCCACCCGCTTTTACAAGGCCCTCCAAATCCTTGAACGCCATGCGCTCCGCCTTGCCTTCCGTATCCGCCTTCCTTCCCCCACACGGCTCCTTTATGAACTAATCCCCTTCCCTGACCTCCTCTTGTTCCTCCAACATCTCCGCATCCTTTATATTGTTCGCAGGGTTGATCCCCCCCACCCTCTGGTTTCCTCCTTCCTCTCCATCCCCCGCCCGTTGCCACGCCTCTATTGCTGTATCCCTCCCTCTCTCCACCTCCAAACCCTCCATCTCCTTCATCAGGGCAATTTCCAACGCCTCCCCTCCCGGATGACGAACTTCGCCGTGACATATGCCCTTCCTTCCAACTATAACCCGGCCTTGTTCCCCCCCCCCTCCCCAGGGCCCCCTTCTCCTCTTTCCTCCTTCTCCCAGAGCGGTTTCTCCTCCATCCCCCCCCTCCCCTGAGACCCTGCACCCCATACTTGCCTCTCTCCTTCCCACATCCCTCCCTACCTGGCCCTCTTCCACGCGCCCCCCATTCCCCTCCCCCATCTCTTCTCCTCCCTCCCTTCTTCAGGTCTCCCTCATCTCCTTGAACCTGGCAGATCCTCTGTATTGATCATCATCAGTGTGCCACATCAGTGTTGCGTTTAGTGCTGTTTTTCGTGTGCATCAAGAGGTGTGATTTTAATTGTGTACTGCCTTGAGGTTCGCCGTCAGTGTTACGTTGTGTGCTCTGCCATCCGTCAACACCTTTATGCTCCAGTCATACTGTGCCTTGTGTTCTTTTAATCGTCGCAGTGTGTGGCTTTTTGTTGTGCTACTTTTAAACAGTTTTTTTATCTCCATTTTACAGTCACCCCGTTTTTTTTGTCTATTGCCTTCCATGATGTTCTCCCTTTTTTATATCTATGTTCGCCTTCTTCTCTCCTTTGCTGTTTTTAAATGTCTTCTATTGTTTTGTTCTATGTCTTTCGGCTGAAGAGCAGCGCATATGCTGCTGCCAGCCCGCCCCGATGGGGAATTGAAATTGAAATACAATAAAGAAAAAAAAAAAAGGTCACATGCATTATTAATTACTGTAAACCTAGTATAGGTTAGAAACCTTCGAAGTATGCCCTATTTTTTAGATACAGTTGATCGTTCAGTAAATTGCTTGTATCTGCAGTTAGGTGTGCATAAATTTGTAGCTCCTGAAGCGTGTCGAGTCTGTAGCCCTTAACTTCATGATGTAGTAGCTGTAGGTTTAGGTGTATGAGCCATTTGCACCAGATGTTCCGCAAAGGCTGACCCCTGTGTTATTACGCCCTTTATTGGAAGATGTTCTTTAAACCTTACTGCTATAGCTCTGTCTGTTTGACCTACGTAATAACATGGGCAATCATCACACATAATCTTATACACGCCTGATTTCACTGACTTGTCACCGTCTTTCTCATATATTAACTTTTTGCAGGTTCTGAAGAAGACGTTATTAACAACGTTGAAACCTAGGTAAACGATAAAGTTAACCTGTAACTGTAGGCTGCATATTCTTATTTAAACAATTTCAGTTGCTGTCGCTGCAAAAAAATGTTAAAAATTATAGACAAATTTAATGTATTGCGAATACATAGAAAGAAGGATCCTTTACTGAATGATTATATGATAGCGGAGCAAACGCTGGTAGCAGTTACTTCTGTAAAATATCTGTGAGTATGCGTACGGAACGGATTCAAGTGGAATGATCATATAAAATTAATTGTTGGTAAGGCGTGTGCCAGGTTGAGATTCATTGGGAGAGTCCTTAGAAAATGTAGTCCATCAACAAAGGAGGTGGCTTACAAAACACACGTTCGATCTACACTTGAGTATTGCTTATCAGTGTGCGATCCGTACCAGGTCGGGTTGACACAGGAGATAGAGAAGATCCAATGAAGAGCAGCGCGTTCCGTCACAAGGTTATTTGGTAAGCGTGATAGCGTTACGGAGATGTTTAGCAAACTCAAGTGGCAGACTCTGCAAGAGAGGCGCTCTGCAACGCGGTGCAGCTTGCTCGCCAGGTTTCAAGAGGATGCGTTTCTGGATGAGGTATCGAATATATTGGTTGCCCCTACTTATACCTCCCGAGGAGATCACGAATGTAAAATTAGAGAGATTCGAGCGCGCACGGAGGCTTTCTGGCAGTCGTTCTTCCCGCGAACCATACGCGACTGGATCCGGAAAGGGAGGTAATATCAGTGGCACGTAAAGTGCCCTCCGCCACACACCGTTGGGTGGCTTGCGGAGTGTAAATGTAGATGTAGATGTAGATGTGGATGTAGATGCATATCCTGCCGCAGGGACCACTTGACGACGCAGCACTGGCGAGCTAATAACTGCAGCAGCGCTTTGGCAGGCGCAGTCATGCAACAGCTCTCACGTCCACTCCTGTTACCTGGTGGTATCAAAGCACATAACGTACTCAGGGGCTGCTTTACCGTCTGCCCCGGGAACTGAAAGACTGCTATCGTCAGAGGATATCTGCTTACTTAATACTGTGGATATGACGCACTTCTGGCGACTACAGATCTCTCCCTTTGCTGAAATGCAACTGACAGTTTTCCAACAGCCGCGCCCGGAAGTGGGTGGAAAACATCGCGTCCGTGATGCACCATGCTCATGAGTTCGCCATTCCTACATCTTTTCGACAACCTACAAGAAAAGCCGTCGTTTAGCAATTAGGTACAGGCGTGCTGCGTTGCATCGGTTTAGATGCAGATCAAGTGGAGGCAATCTCGCAGCCATTTCGCAGGCGAGGGCTAACGCTACACGAATCACCAAGGGGAGACAGTGGAGAGCGTGTAGAATATTTTAACGTCCGTTAACTATTCCACTCGATGAGCCAATGTCTGGAAGTCATCTTGGAAGCATCTGGAGATAAAGGTACTGGCCTAATATCGTCCATATTAAACAACGGTGTCCTTCAGACCACTCCTTGAGAACTATCAAATACGTCTGCGAAACACTTCATTTTGTGCTTGGACCTCCACCTATTCCATGAATCCCCTATTTCACCAAAATACGGAACAAACGGAGAAACAGCGGCTAAACTCTTCGCCTGACGATTCAGACATCTAAATACCATATACGCAAATTACAGCCAGCACTGCTGCACGTGGCACTGTTCTAGTACTAGATAATTTTCCATATCGCAGATACAGACAGGTTTCAGATAGATTTTATAATGGTGACACTGAGATTTAGGAACCAGGTTTTAAATTGTAAGACATTTCCAGGAGCAGATGTGGACTCTGACCACAATCTATTGGTTATGAACTGTAGATTAAAACTGAAGAAACTGGAAAATGGTGCGAATTCAAGTAGATGGGACCTGGATAAACTGACTAAACCAGAGGTTGTACAGAGTTTCAGGGAGAGTATATGGGAACAATTGATGAGAATGGGGGAAAGAAATACAGTAGAAGAAGAATGGGTAGCTCTGAGGGATGAAGTAGTGAAGGCAGCAGAGGACCAAGAAGGTAAAAAGACGAGGGCTAGTAGTAATCCTTGGGTAACAGAAGAAATATTGAATTTAATTGATGAAAGGAGAAAATATGAAAATGAAGTAAATGAAGCATGCAAAAAGGAGAACAGACGTCTCAAAAATGAGATCGACAGGAAGTGCAAAATGGCTAAGCTGGGATGGCTAGAGGACAAATGTAAAGATGTAGAGGCTTATCTCACTAGGGGTAAGACAGATACTGCCTACAGGAAAATTAAAGAGACATTTGGAGATAAGAGAGCCACTTGTATGAATATCAAGAGGTCAGATGGAAACCCAGTTCTAAGCTAAGAAGGGAAAGCAGAAAGGTGGAAGGAGTATATAGAGGGTCTATACAAGGGTGATGTATTTGAGGACAATATTATGAAAATGGAAGAGGATGTTGATGAAAATGAAATGGGAGATACCATACTGCGTGAAGAGTTTCACAGAGCACTGAAAGACCTGAGTTGCAACAAAGCTCCGGGAGTAGACAACATTCCATTAGAACTACTGATGGCCTTGGGAGAGCCAGTCTTGATAAAACTCTACCATCTGGTGAGAAAGATGTATGAGACAGGCGAAATACCCTCAGACTTCAAGAAGAATATAATAATTCCAATCCCAAAGAAAGCAGGTTGTAACCTCCCCACCGAAATTTTTAAAATGATATTATTTTAAATGTTAATGGACATTGAGCTAAGTGTAACCCCCCAGAGAAATTTTTGAAACGCAATAATTGAATGTTAACTAGAATTCAACCTAATGTAAGCTCTCACCAAATAAATTTAATGACAATAAAAAGGAGAATCGCAATCTGACTCAAGGTGTAAGCTGTCACGAAAATAATGAAAAACAATTCAATGCTAATGAGACTTCAGTGACAATGTAAACTCAATTAAACCGAAATATCGGTCTTTGGCCCTGTGCAAAAAATCATAATTAATTTCTTACCTCATTGAAACTGCATGTCAAATTTCTGCTCTTATTGTTGGCCACGGCTTGGAGGAAATGCATTGCAAGTATTATTTTTTTTTAATATTTTTTTTTTGAAACTTAATTGAAACTTTTCTTTAAAGGAAATGGAAGGATATCGTTCGTTCAATTTAATAGTTCTTTTATTAAAAATATTGCTTTGAAAACCAAAATTATTATTGGGGCGATTGTTGCACAGATTAGTTACAGTTAATTTACATTATTAGCTGAGCGCATTTAAAAATAATATACCTCATCCTGAATCTTGACCAGAGTGCCATGTTGACGCCCGCCGACTCCTCACACACAACTGCACTGGGCTGCTACTACCGACAGACTGCACTGCTCACAGACTGCCCACTGACTGCTGCTCGCAACTGTACTGCACGACTACTACTGACAGAGTACCGCTCGCAACTCTCGCGCGGTCAAGCGCAGACTAGCCACGATAAATGGCTCTCTGGTCAGAGACTCTGCAATGCCTCGCCATCGCCGCCACACAATATACGTGTTTCATAACCCTCCACTGGGGGGGGGGGGGGGGAATTTGGCAGCGATGGTGAGTCATTTGGACTTGTCAAGCGTGGCAAAATTTTTTCTTTAACTAATAAACTTCTACAATTTACAGAATGTTTAGATGTAGTACATGAATTAAATGTTGTGCACATGCACCGAGTACAAAACATTTCAGACAAAGACAAGATATGAGTACAAAACATATTCGCAGATCAGAAAAATGTATATACAAATTATTTTACAGATAACAAAGTGCACACGCACTGAAAAAATTCTTTATCATTTTCAGAACAAATAAACAGAATGGCAAAAAATCATGTTGACAAGTGACATGAGTGCACATGCACTGCAGATGAGAACATATCAGCAAATGACGAAATGTATATACAATGAGTAACAAATGACATAAGTGCATACGCACTGAAGTATTGAACATACAGAATGAGTACAGATCATATTGAAAAATGAGAAAAGTGCACAGGCACTGAAGTTCAGTAGAAAACATATTAACACATAACATAGGTGCACATGCACTGTAGTTCAGAACATATCATCAAAATAAAAATGTATATACAATATAAAAGACAAGAGTGCATATATACTGTACTTCAGAACAAATCGAAAAAATGTTTTTAGCATTTTCACAACAAATAAACATAATGGCAAAAAAAAAAAATCATATCGACAAGTGACATAAGTGTACTCGCACTGGAGTTCAGCAAATCGAAAAAAATGTATAGCCCATGAACATAAATGATGTTAGCAAAAAAAATGATTTTCACTATTAGAACAGGAAAGGTAGGATTGCATCATCGTTGTAGCACTTTAGATTGCACACAGCTGTTGTGAAAGTCCATATCTTTCCACAGAAGTACAACAAAAAAAATGGTTCAAATGGCTCTGAGCACTATGGGACTCAACTGCTGAGGTCATTAGTCCCCTAGAACTTAGAACTAGTTAAACCTAACTAATCTAAGGACATCACAAACATCCATGCCCGAGGCAGGATTCGAACCTGCGACCGTAGCGGTCTTGCAGTTCCAGACTGTAGCGCCTTTAACCGCACGGCCACTTCGGCCGGCAGAAGTACAACACCAAGTGACACAATTTGAAGTTCTTTTCCCATCAGAATTTATCAGCGTAGCCAAGACACTGAACTGTCGTAGTAATATTCCATGTTTTCATTTTGGCAGTACATTAGGTACACCAAACAGTGGGACCATAATAACATCTTCATCGCTCACGGTGGTGGGCAGCATGTCGTGTCAACACCACGCTCTTACAAGGCACACCAACGTAGAATTAGTGCAAAAACCAAATATAGTGCTCCATGATCATGAGGATGGACAGGACAAATGGATATTGCAGTAATTCAGGGTAGTTAGCTCATAAGGTGAAAGACATTAAGTCACATAATAGGCTTCATTGAGAATTACAGTAGTAGTTTGCGGCATTCATAGCCCAGTTATTGAACATTTCTGTACCAAGTATGTAATATTACAGAATAATGTTCATAAAATTAAATTATTGGCATCATGGGTAATCGTATTACAATAAACAGTGGCAGTCCTTGGCCAGTTACAAAGCATATTTAGTATGACAGAATAATGTGTATCAGAAGTCTTCATTGAAAAAAAAGAGTCAATTATTGGCCTAGCATTAACATAATACATTGAGTGATACAAAATATTGGCACTCATTGGCCATTTGCCAAAACATGAGAAGTCAACATTGAAAACAAGAGCTAATTAATGGCATAATTAACAACATAATTCATTTAGTGACATTAATTATTGGCACTCATTGGCCAGTTACCAAAACATGAAAGGTCATAATTCATTTAATTAGATGAATTATTGGCACTCAGTGGCCAGTAAGTATTGAATAGTATAAAACATTGTTCATCATTCAGTATTATTCAGAACTTTCTTAAATGAGTAGCATTATTTGAAACTGGTGATACACACCATTAAGAAGTCATGATTAAAAATCAGTTAATTACAGTCATAACATTAATAATCATGGGCATTATAAGTAGTCTCATTACAATAAACAGTGGCAGTTATTTGCCCGTTACAAAGCATTATTTTATATATTATTTTTTTTTGTATCATTAAGAAGTCATTACTGAAGTGACATATTATTCAGAGCTGATCAGTATTATTCAGAATTTTCTTAAACTAGTAACATTATTTGCGACTGGTAATACATTTTTTTGTTAGCAATGCATTGCTTAGGGTACTTGTAGGGGAAAGCAAGAGAGAAGAATTTGCTTCTGGGTTATTGGTATAAATGAAAAATGTGTAACGTCATTCGTCATAAGTCAGCTGTGGCAAGATTATGAAACAAGTAGAGTATATGTAAACACATTCATAGATTTAATGAACAACTGCTTATAGCAGATTAATCTCATAAATAATTTCTCCTGCAAAAAATATATAAAAATGGATTATTAAGCTGAAAAGAGAAATGCATTTTATGCTGAAAATTAGTGAACTTCGAATTAACAGGTAGTGAAATGTGTATAAAAAGGTGTTCTATAGCTGACCTTTCCAAACCTTCTGTCATTATACTATGCAATATAACACCTGCTGTCAAAACGAACTGCTACAAATACTTAAATAACTACATAGCATAAATATAACTTCAATATTATCCTCATCTGCAAAGAAAACTTCATTATCCATATCATCAAAAACTCCATTATCATCATCACCTGTAAAGGTAAACTTCATTACTCATAGTAGCATATTCTTCATCATTATTCATCGGCATTCATTATCATCTGCAAAAAATCACTTCATTACTCATTTCACAACTATTCCTTATCTCTAACATATTTCATCACTAAAACTAAGATGTGTAGTTCTGTCTGACAGCCTGCATCAATCACCTTGTATTCTGAAAGAAAAAATTAGTTAAGACTGCTATTCTACGATGAGTATAGTATATTCTTGTTAATGCTTGTTAATCCTGATCCATTTACTCTTCCTCATAAAGTTATTGCATCTTCTTTCGTTTATTCCGTAGGTGAAATTCCCATTTCTGTTGAATTTATTTCCTACACGCATCATTTCTTTCTGAAATTGATGAACAAAGATTAATGTCTTGCATTTAAATCATATACCCACTAAATAATGACTGGTTTATGGTGACATAATTAACCATACAGCATAACATGACAGAAAACGTAATATGTCAAAAGCATAGACAATGTTCAAAGGCAAAATGTACAGAGAATATCACAATGCAGCGGCAAAAAAATGTAAAACAGTCACGATCTTGAGATGTCATAGGGCAAAAAAAATGTCAAAGTCAACTGGTGTGTGTTATATCTTAACTATTTCACAGTGCATACAAACAAAACTGGAATACAATCATACACACAAAAAAATGGAAAATGTGCACGGTCTGATGTGTAACGACAAGAAGAGCGACCTGCTAACCTTACCTTGCCGGGCACTTGCCAAGAAAAAATACGATAATCATCAGTAATTAGTCACGTGAATATAATTGCATAAGTGGTCATAAAAAATTAGTAAATGGCATCATAGTGTGTTGAATCATAAAGTGTCTTCATTCAATAAAGGGTTTAATATTTGACCAATGGTGGTTGCCTTTCGATTTTCTGGTTCTCAAAGTTTCGACGTGTACCACATTGGGATGAGGAATGCTGCGAATCCGATATGGTCCTGCGTATAGAAGTTCAAATTTACTGCACCTACCTTTTATTCTGCTGGATAAATAGTGTGTACGCACTAATATCTTCTGTCCAACGTGAAAGTCGCGGCGTGTACAAACCTGTTTTTGCTGTCTTCTCCGGCGCTCTGCGGCACGTTTGATGTTGTTCAGCGCAATGTTAATTATTTCATGGTGACGTAGGCAACGACAGGTAGGGAAGTTTACTAATTCTTTAATTTTGTTTGGTGGTTCAACGTTTTTCAGTATAACAGACGGAGATAGCATAGTGGATTCATTTGGAATGGAATTAATTACATCTTGGAATGAGAGTATGTGTGTATCCTAATCAATATGTCTTTTGTGGCAGTATATTCGGCACAGCTTACCAATTTCTTTCATTAATCTTTCACAGGGGTTCGAAGAAGCATGGTACTTGGATATATAAATCGGAGAAATGTTTCTAGCTCGTAACATGCGTGTCCATGTAGCAGAACGAAATTGTGATCCATTGTCAGAAATTACTTTCATCACATGCCCTACATGAAATAGAAAATGTTTTACAAATGCTTTCGAAACAGTTTTAGGTGTAGCTTTGCGTAACGGAGTGAAAGTAACAAATTTTGAAGTGAGTTCAACAGCGACAAAGATGTAGCAAAAACCTCTGTTAGTTCTCGGAATCGGACCAAAAATGTCTACTGCGGCCATGTGTCTTAATTTAACAGGTACAATGGGATATAAAGGAGGAATATGTGAAGTGGTGTCTGACTTAGCTTTCTGGCAAATTTTACAAGACGCTAAAACTCGTCGTATACGTTTCTCTATGTTGGTAAAATAACAGTTCTGTCTCAGTATAAGAAATCATTTTCGTGCTCCGTAATGTGCGTAACTTAAATGAGTGTACCAGATTAATTTGTTAACCAGTTCGTCAGGAATGCATAATAACCAGTTGTTACTGTCTGGATGAGAGCGGCGAAACAGAATGTCATTGCGTACAGTGTAATGGTTTCTAATCGTAACATTATTCCTATCTTGCCAAAGGTGTTTAATTTCTTTCCACACGTTGTCTTTATTTTGTTCTTGTGCTATGTTCTGTAATGACGACGAAATAAAATTTTCAAATGCAACTTGTTGAATGTACATGACACTGAAATTTGCTTTGCAGAAGTTGGTTGCTACGTCTTGCTGATTGTTGCTCAGAGAACGCGATAGTGCGTCTGCTATAACATTTTGTGTGCCGGGAATGTGGACAATCGTAAAATTAAATTCTTGTATATAAAGTTTCCATCTACTTAATCTATCGTGTGTGAATTTAGCCGAAAGTAAAAATTGTATCGCTCTGTGGGCTGTGTAGATGGTGGTATGTCTGCCATAAAGAAAGTGACTAAATCTCGTGAAAGCCCATACAACACATAATGTTTCCAGTTCTGTAACGGAATAATTTCGTTCAGCAGGTGACAGAATGCGGCTTGCAAATGCGATCTTTTTAATTACTGTAGAGCCATTTTCTTCTATTTCCTGGAAAATGTGTACGCCTAAAGCGGTATTGGAACTGTGAGTGGCAATGGAAAAATTTCTAGTAAGATCTGGGTGCGATAAAAGTGGAGCATTCAACAAAGCATGTTTCAGGTTCACAAATTCAGAATGTGCTTGCTTATCCCAAGACCAAATAGTGTTTTTACCTGTTAATTGGCATAATCTTGGTGTGTCTAAAGCAGAGTGATGAATAAATTTACGAAAAAAGTTAATTAAGCCCAAAAAACTGCGTAATTGCTTCTTCGTTGTAGGAATAGTAATGTCACGTAGTGCTTGAAGTTTTTCCGGATCAGGCGCAATGCCTTCTGCTGAAATTGCGTGTCCAAGAAATTTTATAGAAGTTTTGCCAAAGTGCGATTTACTAAGATTAACTGTAAGTCCTTGTGCACGAAAAATTTGCAACAGTTGTTCTAAAATCAGATTGTGTTCAGACCAGTTAGCTTCTGCAATAAGAATGTCGTCTACGTACGTCGTGATTCTGTCTTTAATGCAAATGTGTGTCGGATGGCGTCAAAATTAATAACATTTTCGTGAACAAGATTCTGCGTGTCTAAATTATTGCTTGCGTTACTGGAATATACAACCTGTACTGTGTCTGGTCAAAATCTGTCGTACGTGCTATTATTTACGGGAGGATGCTGTGGCATTTCGACTATTTGAACTGCTCTGTTATTTCTTACTGACGTGTTACGCTATAGATGACACCTATTGCCTGGTTCATTCATGATTATTTGTTGTTGTTAATGCTCTTGCAGCTGATAAGATAGACTGTTATTAAATGTACGCTGAAAATTGTGCTCGTTATTTTTACGTCGGTCGTAATAGTCATTTCTATACGGTGCATTGCGATAGGAATTGAAATACTGCCTTCTTTGTACGTAGTTGTTTCCTTGCTGCCGTGCGTTACTATTTGTTGTATCAGGGACTATACGTGCACGCGGCGAAACATTAAAGTTTGGTTGACCTTGTAGACTGCATTGTTGGTTAGGTATGCTAAGCGGCTGACTTTCATCCTATTGTAGTGAAAAACATCTATTGTTACAAAAATGTGGTTCCGATTGCTCAAAATTTTATACATACTGATGATTACGATTTTATCTGTTATTAAAGTTCTCGTAGTTGTCATTTCTCGAGTGCCTAATGAAAATTGTCACATTCCGTAGAAATTTGTATTATCGGGTTTTCATTACAACGTTTCTTAATTCTACATAGAACAATAGTTAAAGAGCTGTTTTGATAGATATAAAGGATAGTAGAAGAGAAGGCAGCAGTGCAGAAAACTAAAGATGAAACAGCACTACTACAGCTCGGGGCCCTATGCTCGCTACGGCACATATTCATTAAAGCGTAATGAATCCCCTGAGGTCATTTACGCACTGCAAATAAATTTTAGCTTTTGCGTTACAGGCAATAGCGGTATAAATTCAAAAGCAAATAGTTGTATCCATGTTAATTCCAATTTCTGCATTATAGGCAATGCTGATGAAAATACAATAGCAAATTGTCGCATCAGGTTCAAAGCTAGCTTCTGCATTACAGGTAATAGCGGTGAAAGTACAAAAATAAATTGTCTTATACAGTGCAAATCGTGTATCTGTGCTCTGTCATTATTAAATTCCTTAGATTTTATTACGCATAAGAATTGCTCGTAATCTACGTTCTCGTCATTGAATTTGAAAACACGTTCGGGTTTGTGTGTGAATCTGTTTGTCTGTGTCATTTCGTACTTCAAGTTGCGTAGCTTTTCAGATTTTAAGTCGCGTAGCTTTTCGGATTTTAATTCGCGTAGTCTCTGTAAATTGTTCACATTATACACGCTGCGTGACTCTGACAAATGCTCGCAACGTGGCGGGTTCTGTGACGTATTGGTGACTGAAATAATTGTTAATTCTGTTACTTTAATACTTTCGTCAATTTGGCTGTTCTGACGTTCACTTTTATTATTGACTTCCGTATTCAGAGTGTGTGAAACTTCCAGTGACTCGAAATTGAACTCGTCGTGTATCTGTACTGCGTTTTTAGGGCATTGTTCAGTGACTGCATTAATTTCGTGTATCTGTGTTTCGTTCGCTGAACATTGTTCAGTGACTGCATTAATCTCGTCTTTATGTGATTCTGTTGTGCCTACACGTGTGCTACTTAATTCTTGTGCAACAGTGCCAACTTCTTCATTACTGTTATTAGCACAAGTCTCAGTATCCACACGTAATTGTCCTCTATTATCGTAATATTGCGCGGCAATGGCTTTAATCTGTTCATCAAGCTGTTCATTCCGTTCACTAAGTTGTTTGATTTTTTTATTAATGTTTTCTTGTTCTTCATTCGATTGTTTATACCTTTCATTAATTAGTTTACTTTGTTTGAGATCGTTTTCCAGTTTTTCATTCATTAGTCGTAAAAAAGCCATTACTTGATCCCAGCCATTATTACCTGCTCTATTATCTGTGCTGTCTGATTGCGTACCTGCAACTGTCGCGCTTTCTGTAACCATTTGGTCATTCTGTAATTTACAAAAACGTTTGTCACTCGAATGTACATTATCAGTCACTATTTCGGAATTAAATGAATCCGTCGTATTTTCAGTACACTGTCCATTTTCGTTAGACAAATTTGTGTGTTCGCCACGTGAATAAAAGTCATCATTAGTGGTTGGAATGCACTGATTTTTAGTGAACGCAGGATTGACATCATTACACTGCGTGTCACATGTCCTATTGGTAAAGTTGTTTGAGTCGGTAGTTTAATTCATAATACCTCGCGATACACAATTCACAGTCTTTCGCGGCATTTTTACAATAGTCACAATTATTCACAAAACAAATAAGCACAATGCAAAAACAACAGACAAATACAACAGAGCAACGAATTGCCGTTGACCTGTAGAAAGAAAGTCACAAGATTAGTAAAAGCGTTGCGCCAAATTCTAATTATATCTAAGCAAATAAGAGCAGATATCTGACTGTTTTTCAAAAGATTCTCAACGAAATACGATCCTGGACTGGGTGTCGCCAAGTGTAACCTCCCCACCGAAATTTTTAAAATGATATTATTTTAAATGTTAATGGACATTGAGCTAAGTGTAACCCCCCAGAGAAATTTTTGAAACACAATAATTGAATGTTAAGTAGAATACAACCTAATGTAAGCTCTTACCAAATAAATTTAATGACAATAAAAAGGAGAATCGCAATCTGACTCAAGGTGTAAGCTGTCACGAATATAATGAAAAACAATTTGATGCTAATGAGACTTCAGTGACAATGTAAACTCAATTAAACCGAAATATCGGTCTTTGGCCCTGTGCAAAAAATCATAATTAATTTCTTACCTCATTGAAACTGCGTGTCAAATTTCTGCTCTTATTGTTGGCCACGGCTTGGAGGAAATGCATTGCAAGTATTACTTTTTTTTATATATATTTTTTTTTTTTTTTGAAATTTAATTGAAACTTTTCTTTAAAGGAAATGGAAGGAAATCGTTCGTTCAATTAAATAGTTCTTTTGTTAAAAATATTGCTTTGAAAACCAAAATTATTATTGGGGCGATTGTTGCACAAATTAGTTACAGTTAATTTACATTATTAGCTGAGCGCATTTAAAAATAATATACCTCATCCTGAATCTTGACCAGAGTGCCACGTCGACGCCCGCCGACTCCTCACACACAACTGCACTGGGCTGCTACTACCGACAGACTGCACTGCTCACAGACTGCCCACTGACTGCTGCTCGCAACTGTACTGCACGACTACTACTGACAGAGTACCGCTCGCAACTCTCGCGCGGTCAAGCGCAGACTAGCCACGATAAATGGCTCTCTGGTCAGAGACTCTGCAATGCCTCGCTATCGCCGCCACACAACATACGTGTTTCAAGGTGTTGACAGATGTGAAAATTACCGAACAATCAGTTTAATAAGTCACGGTTGTAAAATACTAACGCAAATTCTTTACAGACGAATGGAAAAACTGATAGAACTCGACCTCGGGGAAGAGCAGTTTGGATTCCATAGAAATATTGAAACACGTGAAGCAATACTGACCCTACGGCTTATCTTAGAAGCTAGATTAAGGAAAGGCAAACCTACGTTTCTAGCATTTGCAGATTAGAGAAAGCTTTTGACAATGTTGACTGGAATACTCTCTTTCAAATTCTGAAGGTGGCAGGGGTAAAATACAGGGAGCGAAAGGCTATTTACAATTTGTACAGAAAGCAGATGGCAGTTATAAGAGTCGAGGGGCATGAAAGGGAAGCAGTGGTTGGGAAGGGAGTGGACATGGTTGTAGCCTCTCCCCGATGTCATTCAATCTGTATATTGAGCAACCAGTGAAGGAAACAAAAGAAAAATTCGGAGTAGGTATTAAAATCCATGGATAAGAAATAAAAACTTTGAGGTTCGCCGATGACATTGTAATTCTGTCAGAGAAACCAAAGGACTTGGAAGAGCAGTTGAACGGAATGGATAGTGTCTTGAGAGGAGGATATAAGATGAACATCAACAAAAGCAAAACGAAGATAATGGAATGTAGTCGAATTAAATCGGGTGATACTGAGGGAATTAGATTAGGAAATGAGACACTTAAAGTAGTAAAGGAGATTTGGTCTCTGGGGAGCAAAATAACTGATGATGGTCGAAGTAGAGAGGATATAAAACGTAGACTGGCAATGATAAGGGAACCGTTTCTGAAGAAGAGAAATTTGTTAACATTGAGTACAGATTTAAGTGCCAGGAAGTCGTTTCTGAAAGTATTTGTACGGATTGTAGCCATGTATGAAAGCGAAACATTGACGATAAATAGTTTGGACAAGAAGAGAATAGAATCTTTCGAAATGTGGTGCTACAGAAGAATGCTGAAGATTAGAAGTGTAGATCACATAACTAATGAGGAGGTATTGAATAGAATTGGGGAGAAGAGGAGTTTGTGTACAACTTGACAAGAAGAAGGGACCGGTTGGTAGGACATGTTTTGAGGCATCATGAGATCACAAATTTAGCATTGGAGGGCAGCGTGGAGGGTAAAAATCGTAGAGGGAGACCAAGAGATGAATGTTTTTTAATTCTGACAAGTACAGATTTTAACCTTGACATCTACGTATTTTAATTAAGTATTTTTTAGTAAAAAAAATCTACTGAATGCAGTATGTGCATATGGAATGTAAGAAATGTACTAGACGCCACCTATTGGTAATAGTGTTATAATTAATATAAATGACGTGCACTATGCCAACCAATTTTATGTTACGCAGCATGTGAAAGTTGCTGGATTTGGACGGGTTACCCCTGTAACTGAAATATCAGGTACGTTCTGGTACATTTGATGTTGATTAAATAGGATGACAAAGATTTGCTTCCGTAAAATAGTAAATTAGTATCATTATTGTTACAGATCTGAAGATGGTTCTGAATGAACCGAAACCGGTCATATGAATAAAAAAAAATTGCAACCAAGACGGATTTTAAGTAACATCAGAAGGATGTAGGTTGCAGTAAGTACTGGGAGATGAAGAAGCTCGCACAGGATAGAGTAGCATGTAGAGCTGCATCAAACCAGTCTCAGCACTGAAGACCGCAACAACAACAATGCTTCATTTAAATAATTAGCATTTCACTGGTAATAAACATCCCGTAGCAGATTGAAGACATCAGAAGCCACATGGCTTCGACAGCATGTAGGCAGGTAGATAAGGTTTTTGCCCGGACGCCCATGCTTGTAGCCTTGCGGAGGCCGACGAGTTGCTTTTGCAAAAGCAGTAGGAACGTGTCTGTGTCGTACGGTGCTTTTGGCAGCGACTCAAGTGTTCACGAGGATCATCGAACCTCTTAAATCCTTGGGTACCCAACAAATTTATGGAGCCAGTTTTCCGTGTGACGTCGCTAAAATCGCAAGTAATCGTGAGCTGTGAACAGCACCTCAGAACATTCGTGTTAGAATTATGACGGGAATGGAACTAGGAAATTTTGTTGGAATTTCGACAGATTAATGGTACAATTTTGCTACATGCACTTCAGTATTCAGCGATAAGGATGGCTGGCGTTTTATCCGCACTTGTTTCTATCAAATTGATGCTGCCTGGTTTCGTACGCTCGCTCTGATTCACGCTTCGTGCTTTAAACTGAGTTTAAAACTTAACCCAGCGGCGGGTTTGTTTTCGTTCATTAAATACGTCAGCGCGCCGAGCACACAAAAGTGGTGCTAGATATGCTTCGATTGTTTAGCCACGGGCCAAACTGCATTACTGCGCCGTCATTATACCTACCAAAACAGCTGTGACTCTCCTGTGAAGCGGACGACTGCACCGAGACGGCACTGCGTACCGCACGCGCCCGGTAATGGAAGTACATGCAGCTGTACCACTGTCGAATGTTTTGATGATTAGAAGCTTTGTTTTGCAGCTCTGTGGGTGAATGGTGATTTAGTTATTAATATTGCTTTGGTATTAGAATTATTTTATTGTCTCCCAGTTCCGCACAAAGGAAAGGACTAACACCAGAAGAAATTGAGCGTCTTCTTCTGCCATTATCTGACGAAGAAGATTACGCAGATTTCTCTGACAGCGTTGAGGAAGCAGAAATAATTCAAACAGCAGATCATTCCAGCAAATCTGAGCAGTCATGCGTTCACGGGAATGAAGTGTAAGGAATGTCACATGATGACTGCCATTGTTGTATTCGTAAGGACCAAGAAACTTTGTGGATAAATAATCCGTTAGCACTACCAGGGAAACCCAAACGTAAGAATATAATCAAAGTCCTACCTGGCCCGAAACGCAATGGTAGAGAAGCTAAAACTGAAATTGAAGATTTTCTCAAATTGTTTGATCCTGAGATAATTGATTATGTCGTTGCAAAACAGAAACAAGTACATAAATAACAAGAGATCATCTGTGAATTACTCTAGGGATAGAGATTGCAAAACTACCTCTGCTTCTGAAATAACGGCTATTTTAGGAGCACTGTTTCTCACTGCTGTGCAAAAAGGAGGACGCACAAATGTATTAGAACTGTGGGCATCACATGGAACAGGCATGATTATTCTAAGGGCAGCATTTAGCTACAAGCGCTTTGTGTTCTTGCTACGGTCACTCAGGTTTGACGATACTTCTACAGGAAAGGAACGACTAGGAACTGATAAACTTGCTGCCATCCGCAATCTCCACTCAGTACTTCTGAACAACTGCAGAAATAACTACAGTCCAGGGGAGTTCACAACCATAGACGAAACGCTTGTCCCATTTCGCGGACGTCGTGGTTTTGTTCAGTACATGCCCAATAAGCCCGCTAAGTATGGATTGAAGTTATATGCAATGTGCGATAGCAAGACATTTTATACTTTTAATTTTGAATTATACTGCGGCAGACAGAATCCTGGACCATATGTTGCATCTAACCAGCCAATGGATATTGTGAAGAGCTTGGTTGAGCCAATTCAATCAAGGGAACTCACAGGAATGTAACTACGAACAAGTACTACAGTAGTTACC
Source organism: Schistocerca serialis cubense (assembly GCF_023864345.2). NCBI lineage: Eukaryota > Metazoa > Arthropoda > Insecta > Orthoptera > Acrididae > Schistocerca > Schistocerca serialis. The sequence continues at coordinate 733,681,028 of NC_064643.1, read as the reverse complement.
CTGTAGCCCAGCATCGTTTAGAAAATGGCTAACGTTCATTGGAACATTAAGAAAGGACAAGAAGGAAATTCCTTCGGAACTTTTGCCCAAAAGATCGCGAGAAATTGGGAATTGTCTTTTCGGATTTCAAGATGAGTTCTGTCTTGATTCGTGCCAAAAAAAAAAAAAAAGGTAGAAGGCTGTGCGTTTCCTGTCGTCAATGCATGAACCTGCTGAAATGGACGACGCTACAGGCAAGTCTGTTGTAAATTTGGACTACAATGTATAAAAAGTTGGAGTCGATACTGTGGATTATATGCGTACATCCTACTCTACACAAAGGACCACAGGAAGATGGCCCTAAGCATTGTTTTTTCGTTATCTTGTTATTGGTGGGATAATTTACCAGGTCTTGTTTTTTGCAAACAATTCATATAAAAGATTCAGAAGAAGAACCTACCTAATAAACCTGGCCTTGGCTCTGATGGACTGCCATTTGAAAGAAAGGGCTCAGCTCTCTACCACGAGATATTCAAGGATTTCTGTCACCTCATCAATCAATTCCCGCCAATCACGATGAGACTGTAAGAAGGTTTGGGATGTGCCATGTTTGTGGTGGTAAAAAAAAAAATAAAACTACTGTCACTTGCAATAGCCGCAAAAGATTCGTTTGCAAGCAACATTGCCACGATGTTTTCACCTGTAATGATTTCAGAGATTCTCCAGAGGAAGAAAGTGTCTGATTCTTTATATGTATTTACTGACTGCCTTATTCTTTATTATTACTACAAAGTTTTTATACATATTACACGTTTTTGTAAAACTTGCTTTAACAATGGTAAACAATGGAATCATACCTGTGGTTACAATTTATTTAGAATTTGTTATTAAAGTAGCGCTTAGGAAATATCCTGGAAATGTATGTCAGATATCCTGTAACAATTTTAATTTTCCCATGCACCTTGGATATAAGGTAAACTTCGGTAATTTCGTGAGGATTTCTGTTTTAAGTTAATTTAAAGTACATAAAAATATTTTGAAAGCCTGCTGAATGATATATGTAAGCCCGTCCGTAAACGCATTGCTCAATATGCACAATCTTATGATTAGTTGATTCTACATTCTCTCCCTTATGATTTCATCAACTAAGAATTTTGTAGGTTATTTCGTGATACCCCTTGGCAAGTTCGTTACATTACTTGGTTAATTTAGTGATGATGCAGTAAGTAAATAATGAAAGCATTGTATTTATATAAAAGATTTTATTTTGACATTTTACGACATTGAGGCTTTTTTATGATAATAATGATAAAGTACTGACGAATTAATGAGCAAAAACGTTGAACTGAATTTACTGACTAAATGAAAGCTCATTTTAGTTTTCATCAGAAAGGTTTTGACACTTTTTACACATAAAAACATCCTCACTCTTTTTAAAAGTATGTTGACACTTCGAATGGTACCACATTAAAAGAAAACTACCGTGAATCCATAGCGCCCCTGATTTTTTCCTCACGTCTACTAAATAACTGTAGCCACAGGATCCAAATTTATTGTCATCCTTCGTCCTCGTCTTTGCCACTCCACAGGTTCTGGGTTGTGGATTTAATGTATCTTCCTTTCGTAGCCTACCTATAAATCAATAAATATCATTAAAATATATAAACAACAACTCAAAGGAACAACTGTCAACCCTCTTAATGAAGCACGTGATATAATATTTTAGAAAATGCTTAGGTCTACCTCTGGTTCCTTTGGGAGCTGCTTCTTGAATTGGAGTCAGACATTTTGCCTTGCTATCTGTCTTTCTCCTCCGCTTGCATTTGTTCCCACCATCTGTTAAGACAGGTAGTGCAAGAAGTTCATTAACCTCTGAATGACTTTCTGAATCATCTGATGCTGGTTCCAGATTGTCGTCTGCAGGTTTGTCTGTCAGCTTTGATGTTGATATTGCCTCATCAGTCACAGCGGCAGGATTAAATGGACATATCCCAGTCTTCCTAAAAGCTGATATGATGCTCTCAGGACTGAAAGCACTGTAATAAGCAGGTTCCAACAATTTGTGGAAATCAGATTTGTCTGGTCTGAGACCTGGATTCTTGACCATGTAGCTATTTAAGGATTTTTCCCGTGACTTTTAAGTTGCCTATATACCCCTACATCCAATGGCTGCAGAGTGTGAGTAGCGTAGTATTATGTATATTTTTCCTACTATTTTGCTGATGCAAAATAAGTGGAACTACATTACGTAGTTCCCTTAATGGACCTCGAACAGAACATAATGCAAAGTGAATTGCGCCTTTGCATGTACTAGTAACCATAAAATAAGGATGGATTACTCAAGCAATATGTGTGCAGGGCTCTCGTCATTCTGTAATTCAGTTGTATGACTGCCTTGGGCATCGTAATCTGTATACAGTAGCAGTTCAGCATACACTTCAAGTGCACGGACCTCTCACCGTTGCTGCCATTTAGAAACCACAATTTTTTGCACATACACATTTTATCTTCAGCCTATAGCTCTATAAGCTCTATAAGCCCTTATCATTGCTGATTCATTCACCTTAGGAGTATTTTCATTATCGAAGGACACTACTCTTACAACGCGGTCTTGCCTTTGTCACAATATGCTGAGTAAAGAAAGTGCTGGAACTGATTGAAAAAATACAACTGAATAGAAGATTACCTCAGCATCGGTTTGAAAGCTCGGTAAGATGTTTCAAAGGGAAACTGCGCCACCAAAACTCACCAGCGTGAACCATATTGCACGTTGTGAACTAGAGATTATCTGTTGCTTGAATAAACTAGGCATTTCTCTCGAAAACGAGTAGTCAGGAGATAATTGGGAGATACCTGCAACTTCTGCTTTAATGTGGCGAACAAACAGTGTGGTCGCAGTCCTCTGAGAGTATCGATTCGTCCGTAGAGAGCAAACAGGCGGAGCTTAAGAAAAGCAAACGAGGGGTCCCAGACTGCACACAGCTGTAAGCTCGTCGATATCAGCAACCGGCAGAGGACTCGACTTATAGGAGGACTTACCATCCACTTTGCTTTTCTAATACACTTCCAGTAGATATTATCAGATCTGATATAACGCTCCTTCGACAAACACGGAATTATACTTTTGCTGTTCCCGCAGTAAATCTGTTATGTTTTCGGCAAAGCCAAGGAACACTGAATTCCAAGGTACTCTCTGCACCCGAAGAATGAATGAAAATCTGAACAGCGACCTACGTGAGCAGTACCGATAGAGAATAGAAACATACAATATCCAATTAAAATATAAGAAATTTAGAAAAATCAGATCATTTTATTTGGTACCAATGGTATGTAGAGTTCTGACCAATATTAATCACTGTATCATGACATTGTTAGTGCCGCGGTCACAAAATTATTTGTGCAGGATCTGAGTTTTGAATAAAATAGACAGTTTAGCTCGCAGTCTTATGATTCGAGAGAAGTTAGATGAAATATGAAAGGGCACACCTAAGTCACACACGTTACTCGCCTGTCGTGCTCGCCTCGGGCAGTTCTCATTGTAGGGCACCAGTCGCGCCGTTACTCCTAAGAGTATGGTACAGCGGTCAATCCAGATGGCAGGAAGGAGAAAGATGTCTAAGAAACCTGGCAGGCTGCAGGCAGCTGACTCTCGCAAGCGGATAGAAAATGCAGGACAGAAGCAAGTTTCTACTAATAGAGGGGGAAGCAGAATATCTCGTGCTCCGAGCGATATGAAATGTCTCCACTATAATTTTCATTCGTACGACGGTGATGTCTCATGGTGAGAACTTCGATACCTGGCCTCAACAGCTAAATGTTGCTTGTCAGTCAAGACCACCTTTGACGCACAGTCAAGACCACCTTTGACGGCCAGTTCTTGCAGGAATAACTGACGACTACCGACAGACGAAAAGCAGTGAACCACACGTTCTAATTACGCAAAATTCCTCATCCACTGATCGTTACGCACGGCAGACAAAGATTTGCCAAAATGGGTTCCCGTGGACTGTCACCTGTGAGGTGTTCCACGACTTGGCTTACTGGTGGGGCACTGTGTACTTCCTCCAGCGGACCAGACGGAAATGGCCAAGTCCTTTCATCTTAAAGATGAGCGCCCAGCCCCATCGGAGGTTCACGTGCAGAGGGAAACCTTTCCTGACTTTGAAAGATTACTCTCCTTCTAGGAAATCCCAGTAATTTTGATAAAGGTAAAGATGATGCCGAAGCACCTGGTGAGAGAACCACAATGCTTCAAATGCCAAGCGCTTAGGCCTATGGTGAAGTACGGCTCGCCGGCCATTGTGGCCGATCGGTTCTAGGCGATTCAGTCTGGAACCGCGCGACCGCTACGGTCGCAGGTGCGAATCCAGTCTCGGGCATGGATGTGTGTGATGTCCTTAGGTTAGTTAGGTTTAAGTAGTTCTAAGTTCTAGGGGACTGATGACCTCCGATGTTAAGTCCCGTAGTGCTCAGAACCATTTGAGGCAAGTACGGCTCCAACAGTTCCATCTGCATCAAATGTGCCAGTGGCTACGCCAGTCAAAAATGCGACAAGTAACAACCACCATGACGTACAAAGTCCGGTAAGGACCATTTAGTCATCTGACCAGGCTCTGCTGCGGCAATGAAAACTCGACTAGCTGGAAATAGATACCGTCAGCGCCAATGGCCGGTGATGGCTGGCGCTCACTCTGGCGGCTGGTAGAGGAAGTAGTGGGCCCTGCTCCGGCTGGACAGTCTGCAGCAGGTCACAACCAACGTCCAACATCTTGTGAGAGAGGCTGTCTCGGACGGGGCACCAGAGCTGAACCGCGGTCCTCATCCCTAAACAAGTGAATATGCGGCACACCCGAGGCCAATTTTGAATTTAGGCTCTCAGCTCTGAAATCCAATGAAGGCAATCTCTAGGGACTTGTCTACTGCCGTAAGACATGCTATGCTAAACGCAATGGCTGTCATCGCGACAAAGTAAGGTTGTAGCACTGGCACCTTTGGCCCGGGGTTACTGATATTTCCTGTGGCTGTGTGTTAAGTAGCAGAGTTGTCCCTCAGAATATCCAATATCTTCCCCCCACCACCCTTTCACAAATAAATAAGGATTGTTATGACAGAATCAAAGCTACTTTCCGAAAACAGATTTGCCCTACTGCACCCAACCATGTCTTCCGGTGAAGAAAAAGAGTAGACGCCAAATACAATATGCATAGTGTATACATACATAGATACATACATAAATAGACACATACATAGACAAAGACATGTATACAATAATCGTCTTGGGACAACATTATCCGACAGTTAATAAAGCTCTTGTCTACCCTTCTAATCAAGAGTTCCAAGAGGATTCTCTTGTTCATCAGAAGAACTCCGGAATTGGAAATCTTCTCACAGTCACTCCCAGTTGGGATTCCCTCCGCCCAACTCCCATACTGCTGGTGTCTTTGGCTGAAAAGAACCACGTTCCACAACAGATTGAGCTGACAAAGAAGGATGTAGAAAAAGCCTTATTAACTTCTGAGTTTTGGTTTGTTTATTGGATCACACTTTTTTGAGAGAAAGAAGCTGAAGAAGCTCTATTCCCCCGAGCAGCCTCACATTTAGGTAGGTTTCGCTTTGTTGGAAGGCAAATATCAAAATTAGTGGCCTCCTCACGTTTATTTCCAAATGTGGACTCCCTACGCTGAGCTGCAAGCTGTCCTGGTAATGACTGAAAAAAAAACTTACAATAAGCCATTTGTGTAAGAACCCACTGTACCCTTTGGAGCAGACAAGTGTAGAAATAAAGTCTGAACTACATCTTATTCTAGAGTTTGGAGCAGAGAATGAAAACAACATTATAATCCCTATACATACGCCACGTCGCTGATCAAACTCGTGCCGTGTGACTCTGCTCTGAGATATCTGGTTCCACTTTAGTCAAAACCAACATCGCGGAGGAGAAGTTGTCACCTACAGTTTCTGATGTAGACGAGCAAATTTAGCGCCAGTGTTCTGCACTTAATTCCAAGCGTCTCTGCAGTGAAACCTTTAGTGATGTTGAATGAGCTATGTGCATTGAATTGGGACATTAAACCTGATGGTCCCATTAGGGCTATTCGATGCGTTCAGGCAATGTGCCAGTATTGGATTTGCCTCTCCCTTCATCACTTATCAATCACTGAAAGAGGGCACTAAAATTCCACATACACTTGACAGAGCCATTTACACTCGGACTTTCCACGTACGATGCAATTGCTACATCGCACATTGAAAAAATCCACAATGCTCAAAGAGAAAAAAATTTTTCAACTGACAAAGTTTTCTGTGGACTTGTTAAATCACTTAAGGTGAATTATGGGATGTTTCCTTTGGAAACGGCAAAGTTGATATATTTCTGCATCCTTCCAAAGTCTTCCCTTGCGCTCCATTTCTGGGTGGACGGATTTGAAATTGTTGGTGCTAAACAGCTTTGATATTTGCGTCCTTTCATGGTACTGGAGAACGAGGAATACTTTTGTTCTCTTGTTGAAACTGAAAGCTGTGGCCATATAAAAACAGCCAACAGTAATAGAAATTTCTGCGAGTGCCGTTAGATCCAATCATACTGTTTTCATAGATTAAAAGAAACAATAAAACAGATGAAATCAGTAAAAAGCCTGGTTGATCACAAAAAAAAACTCTACCCAATTAAACTGGGCAGGAAGCCGGCCGTGGTGGTCGAGCGGTTCTAGGCGCTTCAGTCCGGAACCGCGCGACTGCTACGGTCGCAGGTTCGAATCCTGCCTCGGGCATGGATGCGTGTGATGTCCTTAGGTTAGTTAGGTTTAAGTAGTTCTAAGTTCTAGGGGACTGATTACCTCAGATGTTAAGTCCCATAGTGCTCAGAGCCATTTGAACCATTTCAGCCAAAGTGGGCAGAACTCCTGATGCCATACAGTATTTCAAGAATTTTCGTCGTATTGTTTCGTTATCGCCTAAAATGGCGGCTAAGTCCGTCGGTAGACAGAAGATTTCCCGCCTATCAGCATACAACACACATGACTTTTAAACATGGTGGGCCGTAGGTGTGACGTCGCAAGCATCACCATCTTGCAGCCACAAGAGAGATTCAAGCATCATTGAACAATGTCATCTACGAAAGTGGAGCTCAAAAAAGATGTGTACCACGGGTTAATGGTCGATTTGACCGACTGCAGCTTGCTGTTACCCATTTCCAGCCACTGCCACTCCCACTCAGTCAACACTAGCTGCGTCATCCATCACACTAAAGCTTGTAGGGAACGTGAATTTTAAATGTGGTATTACAATAGTAGACTGCTTTCCTTGCTCCGTCATCTGACTCATTCCCTCGTGTCCAGAGACCCAGCAGGTGAACACTTCTTTCTTTTGCCTGTGAAGGTGGTGGATAGCGTGCAGGACCCCTGGACCATCCTTAACAACCATATCTGTTGGAAAAATTCACTTAACAGCCTGCAGACCAGTAACAGAGTCAGTGCAAGCAAGAAGCTTCTCTCCACCCAGAAGTTTCACTTCCTCCAGTACCTCCTTGGCCACCCGGAGCTCGGCTTGATAAACAAAGTATCACAAAAAATCCAAAAACCATCAGCTGCACACCAGACAACCATGCTACTTACACAAGACTCAGTAGAAAACAGCAGAAAATATATTGCACTACCTTTCATAGGGAGCATACCCTATAAAAGAAGCAATCTATTTAAAAACACTAAGATTAAAATAAACTTCCACACAAACAACAAACTCCTGCAGTTAGAAGTCCACAACTTAAAGAATAATAACCGCCTAAAGAAAAAGGTCTGGCATATACAAACTCAGCTGTCAAAATTGCCCCTCTTACTATTTAGGACAAACTGGAAGAAGCACTGAGATTCGGTTCAAAGAGCATATAGGTGCCATACGTCTGAACAGTATTTGAAAATCCACATTTGCTATGCACACAACTACTAACAGGCATGGAATAAAGAGCTCTGAAGACCATGTACAAGTTCAAATGGTTCAAATGGCTCTGAGCACTATGGGACTTCACTGCTCAGGCCATCAGTCCCCTAGAACGTAGAAGTACTTAAAACTAACTAACCTAAGGACATCACACACATCCATGCCCGAGACAGGATTCGAACCTGCGACCTTAGCGTTCGCGTGGTTCCAGACTGTATCCCCTAGAACCGCTCGGCCACTCCGGCCGGCCCATGTACAAGTATTGCACTATGCCGAGCAAGGTAGTTAATTGAATTTGCTTGAAGAGACTGAAATATGTATTCATGAAAGCAAATCACAAAATCTCCTCAATGAACAAAACGAGATACCCAATGCAACCATTGTTCAAAATTTCATTCGCTACTTTACAATATAAAGTTAAAGAAACCTCCAATGAAATGTCCCCCATAGTTGCAATATTTATTTATGTACATCTGTCCCTTATCATTTACTTTTGTTCCAGTATATACCATAAGATTTACGTACTCACACTGCAGCAGTACTTTATAACTGACTGCTTTATTTGTTTATCTTAATGTTAATCAGGTTTCTTTCAATGTAAGTAGTAAGTAATGTAACTTTAGCAATCTGTAAATTTCTACGGTCACATACATGCACTTAACGAAACAGCTCTGAGAGTGGAAGTCTTTGGCATTGTTATGTTTGTAATGCTACCATCTTTGTATTCATACCTCCATATGATGAAAAATTTTAGTGCTGAGTAGTGCTTTACATTATGTTCATTCACATACGAATAAAAAAAAGTGCATTATACAGTTTTCGCTGCTGCAAGGTCATAAGCTGTGTGCACTGGAACATAATGGCGCGGATTCTTCATCGTAAGTAAACGAAACATCTTCCCTATTAAATTTGTCTGCAATACTTATAATCGTTAAGGCATAATTATAGTTAAAAGACATTATCTCACATCTTTTTTTTGGTTGTAGGCTATCCCAACAGCTGGACGTGCAAGCCAGAATCTCTGTGTTGTATTCCATAGAATGACCGGTGTCAAGGCAATGTTCTGCAGTAGCTGATTTGCTCGGTTGTTGTAAGCGTGTCTGACGCTTATGTTCAATACACCGGTCTTCCACAGTTTTCATTGTCTGACTAATATATAACATGCCACAACTGCAAGGAATACGATAGACACCAGCCTTACACAAACCAAGATCATCTTTCACGGACGCCAACAGGGCCTTAATCTTAGACGGTGGTCGAAAAACACATTTAACATCATATTTCCGCAAAATACGGCCAATCCTGTTGGAAATGCTTCCTGCGTAAGGCAAAAAGGCCGTAGACTTGGGTGCCGCTTCGTTGCTATCGTCACTCGACCATCGCACAGAAGGCCCTTTTGACGTCCGTGAAACAACAACACGGAGATTCTGGCTTGCACGTCCAGCTATTGGGGTAGTGTTATTAAGGAAGCTGTTTAAATCAAACTATCAAGCAACCTTATAAACGGAGATTGTAGATTTTGCTTAAATGCTTCTTGGAATCCGGCTCTGTCTCTAATCAAAAAACAGAGGGACAAAATTAATACTACCTCACCTGTTTATTATTAGTCACTATCGATATTTCTGATGTAGGTTATCTTTGGTTGTGTGTTTACTCTGCGGTTACTTGTTCTGTGTGTGGTATCTTCCTTTTTTCTCCTCTGTGAACCGAGGTACTAAATTCCCTTGCACATTGCTTCCTCCTTGCAGTTGTGACTTGAGAATGGCAGGGTGTGCTCCTGTCCAAATATCAGCGGTGGTCGACGACGTCACCCGGCAACAAACCCGTAAGTTATTTGAACATTCAATTCGCCGCGAAAAGTTAATGTCTCACATGTATGAAATTGTTTTATTTCCGAGATATGCAGTAGAGTAAGGACCACAATTGCACCTCAGCACCAGTTCTTGGTGATTAAAAGTAACTGTACACACTCTGTGTGTGTAATTTATGCATCAAAATAAGCGTAAAATTTTATATAAAATTTTATCTCAAATTTCCTTATGATGCCCACGTGACTGGAGACAGCGACGTGCTCGACGGCCTCGTTGCATGCTCCGTTCATCTCCTTCTTCACAGAAGCACAGCAGTTTTCAGTTCTCCACTGTAGTTGTGCTATATTGTCAATTTCAGTACCATACACGAGTTTCTGGGACGGCCCCAAGGGGCCCAAGTGGTTAAGATGCAGAGATCTGGTGAGCCAAGCAACTGCTCCTGCACAACATATCCACTTATCGTGATAAGCAATATTGAGATTCCCTCCTTGCTTCCCGACTGAAATGTACGGGGGCGCCGTTGTGCATAAACCATAAGTTAGTTCGTTTAGTGAGTGAACAACATGGAGCAGACCGGCACACTGGCCAATTCATGTTCCAAAATGCGTCGATACACTCTGTTGGTCAGGCGCTGTGGAATAACATAAGATCCGAGTAACTGGTTGTCCACTATACCACTTCAAAACTCATTGCAAAGCGACTTTGATATCCTCGTACTGTAGTTACGCTAGAACTCTCATACGCTCACACATGTATGTTATGAGTGCTCATGATACTCGCACGGTTAAAGAGTCTCAGCAGTAAACAACACTCGGCGAGCGTAAAGTGGATCAGCAGCACGGTGTTCGAGTAAACACTGGCAGAAACTCTGACAGTGTCAGCTCTTGTACCTTCTGCAGGTGAAACGGATGGAACTGCTGTCTCTGATGTGGGCGCCTTACAGTTGACTGAGGGACATCTATAGTGACAGTTATACTACGAGTATTTATGGTCAGATCTTCTTACACCATTTTTGGACATTCTCATCATACGCTGCACCCAGCTGAGGCCGAGACATTCTCATCATACACTGTACCCAGCTGAAGACGACCCAAGCGTGGCACACCACGAATGCCATTGTCTTTCAAATGCCTGTCCACAGTTGTGAACGTCTGATGGTTTGGTACTCTTCTGTTTGGCAACAAATGCTGGTACCGACGTCTTACTCCTCGTACACTGCTTTCTACTATCGTACCGTTCACAACGACTGCACTGTATGAACTAGCGACAGAATGTATGTACTTAGTACGTCTGGTGGTGATACGCCACAGCAGCACCATATAGTACAACGGACCATGCCGAATTCACATGAAGAAAAGTATTTCGTGCCAGATCCAACCGAGCAGTGTAGCGAAGTGTACGAAACGACATCAGTCGATAGGCAGACGAACACGACCCGCGAAAGACCTGCACTGGCGCATGATGTAATGCCTACCACAAATGAGATTATGCATCATATCTGGGAGACAAAGGAATTTCATACATAACTTTTTTTAACGTTTTACTCTTTTGATGCTTACAGTACACCCATAAAGTTTGTACAGTTACTTTTGGGTCACACTGTGTGATGACTTATGGGTGGCGGTAATGGCGGTCAACATGACAGGCACTGCCTCCAGGACCAGCATTCACCCATGTAATAATCGTTTTATTTTACTCTCATGCACACTGCGGGAAATCGTAATAGAATTTCGAGTAAGGTCATATGAACATAAGTGCAGCTGCAAGATACTATTAAGCTTGCAAAGATAGGAAATCTAGAAGGTAACTGGCAAAAGAGAAAGGAATTCCTGTCAGCACCCTTCAGGAGAGATGAAACTTCCACTAGACTGGGTCGCAAATGGATAGTGACTGTTCGGCAGGAGAAAGAAATTGCACAACGTGTCAAGAAGTTGGCAACCATATTTTATGGCATCGGTCTTATGGAACTTTAGAAATGAGCAGAATAGTTAATATTTTCAAGACAGTTGGGCGTATGCGTCGTAGGGATGGTTTAGCAGTAGAGGAAACTCACAATATCTGTCAAGTAGGTAGAATCAACGTGAGCCGCATTCGAGTCTTCAGAAAGGAAGGTTCCCTAGCTGAAAGATGCAATGGAATCAAACTCAACGTGCAATGTCTTTCAGCAAAAGAAAGTCATTTGCAGAAATATCACAAATTCCAGGACCAAGCAACGCCCCGAAGATTAGGCTAGAACAGAAACGGCAGCTCGCTGTAATCCTGATCCCCCATGAATTCGGACGACAACATTGACGGTGAAAAGTGTCTACTTTGTGCAGACTATTGAAGGGACGGTGAAATACGATACAGATGTACAGTCTGTGGTCCATGGACACGTACATATTGTGCAAGGGGGGATGAACCAGATTACTAGAAGCCTGATATTTGTGTAAACACAATTGCAAACTAAACATGAAATATTCGCTTACTCAGATTTCATCAGGCTACAATTTTTTTGAATTTCGTATTCTTTATTTGCCAATATGCCACAATATGGAGTTTTGATATGATTTTACATACATTCGTCTCGACCTGAGAGTTGAATTCCTTAATTTTAATGTTATATTTGTGTTTTTTCCATGTTTGTGACCACATAACATTCCTTAAGCTTAATTCCTTGAAGATCCCTCTGCCCATTATAGTCCCCGTCTTCTGGTATTATTAATCACAGCAATATTTTCATTTGATTCACTTTGTACATGGAACTTAAACACAGTAGTGCAAAACATTGTTTCTGAACTTTTGCAGTGTATTTTAGAGGGCATAAGTGTGTCACTTACTAAACAGCCACACAAGTTTTTCGTAATCCAATTTAAGCTCCTCGTTAAGTGACCGCCATTTCCCCCTACTCTGTGTCGTGCCTAAGGCAACAAAACGTTTGAAATGTATGTAAATTATTTGACATTTATATACGTTTATATGTTTATATGTATGTAGACTGTCTTCCTTTTAGGAAGCTGTCTCCTCTTTCTCCTCATTGTTGAACACACTCAACATCTGTACGGTTCGTTGCCGAATTTATCTTTACGGCCCTCGCCATTCTGTAACTCTGATTACTGTCAATAATGTTTGAGGCGACATCAAGTACTAAGAATCCTTGCAAAAGTAACTAATTTGTTCACACATTCAAATTTAAGATGTTTGTGCCTTGGCACTTGGACTTCTTCGAACGGGTGGCCAGCAGCTCATCCACTGCAGCTACCCAGCTGAAGGACTCTCTAATCTTTCCTAATTTCCTATTGTAATCCTGCTGCACCTTGGCTACACTTACATGTACTAACGACTCTTTTTTACCTATCTGACATGCAAGGTTAAACCATTACTTAGTTTCCAATAAGGGAACAGTCATATCATGAGCTCTTTCCGCGTCTCCTGTCCTGCTGCCACTTCCAACTTTAGCAGTTTTCCGACTGACCTCCCTCAAATTATTTTGGTTCCATCCTAGCACAGTCTAGCTCCATCTGGTCCGGCCCGCATAGCCCCTCCCTTTAGGAGGCACTTAACGCGATTCGGGAAGTGGTACCTGCCCAGATATAATTCTCCAGGTGTATTAATGATGAGAGCCTGTGTGCTAGCTCGGCTGCACGTGATTTTAAGCGGTTTTGTACGTCCAAATAGGTGAATAACGGGACAATTCCTAATTTACAACTCAGTTACACAATTCTAAAACTTCCTCATGCTTTCTCACGTATGGCATTACAAGCAATTTGCATTCATTTGAAGGGTGGTTACAGGAAGAGAATCCATCTACCGTCTACCACTGATATTATCATAACAAGATTGATATGCTGACCAAGTGAATCTACTGGAAAAGGCCAGTAAAATAAATAAATAGTGTCAAGCTCCACCTTAAATCCTTACACCTATCTCAGCTGTTATACTGTGTCTTGTATGAGTCTTCTGTACCAATGTTTGTAGCTTGAGGGTCCTGAGAATAACCATGTGAGTCCTGGTCTTGCGAAAAATACAGGAGATCTTTGCGATTATCTGTCTGCTTCAGCTTCTCGTCTTTAGTGATGATGTTGATGATCATGATGATGATCTTTGGTTTGTAGGGCGCTCAACTCCGCGGTCATCAGCGCCCTTGGAGAGTCACAATTTGGCACAGTCCAATTGTTACACAATTTCATATAGTCACTCTCACGAATGATGGCGATGATATGATGAGGACAATACAAACACCCAGTCCCCTGGCAGAGAAAATCCCCAACGTTTCGGCTTTAGATATTTGTCATGAAGTGGCTGTTCTTTATCACCGTCCAGAGGTCATTGACCCCCGTATCATCGTTTACACGACATAGATAGAACTTTCTAAAGGCATAACGGAAAGTATTTGCTAAAAATCTGGACAAATGTCTTGGTTGGAAAACATAGCAGGAAAGTTATGAGGGGCTTGTCAGACGTATGATAAGATAATCCTTAGGGACTAGCGGAAGCAATATATCACAGGTTGGAATGAACAATGTGATGAATTTCAAAAAGCGGCGCCCTGGAAATATCGAACAACCTACTTCATAATCTCGATATATCCATACTATGTGGATAGAGACACTTGAGTCTCTCAGTTTTCCAAAATCGATTAGAGAAGTATGGTCATTACTAAGGAGGTTGGATGGAAACAAAATTAACGCAAGAGACTACATTGATATATCAGTATTAGGATTATGTCACATTTATTGTTTGCAACAAGAGCCCTGTCTACATCAAGAGCACCAAGGAATAAAATTGATACAAGGTACATCAGATGCAAACTTACATTGCCCAGAAACAATCTGAGTTCTCAAGAACTTCCTCTGCATTTAAATTTTTGCCGCTTTTAAAATTCTAAAACCTGGAAATGTACAGTAAATTTATGGAGTCCATCCAGAATTTCTTTTGAGTAGTGGGAAGCATGCAAAAATATGACTGGCACGTTTGTTCTCTGACATTATGGTATCTCGAACAGTCCCAAAAATATGAACCAAGAAAAATTCGTAGCAGTACTAAAGCCCGCCAAGACAGCAGACAAGCATAGGAACTATCGCCCAGTCGCACTACTGAGCAGTATTTGTAAGTACCTTGGAAGAATCCGAAACAATCGGATTAGTCCCGTGATCTTTCAGTATCTTGTTATTGAGCGGGCTGCATTCCGACCAGACCAGAGCAGCTCTGATAAAGTCTTTTCTTTAACCACATTTATTGAAGCAGGATACAAAATGAAGCAGAAAACATCAGCTGCTTTCGTTGATATACGGGCAGCATGTGACGTGGTTTGGAGGCATGTACTGATCTTCTACAAGTTATTACAACTTGTCCCAACAGACGGGCAATAAAAATGGTTGACAACATTTTAACTAGAAGGACATTTACGTAACTACACTGTAACTACAGGAACAGATACTAGCTGTCAAATAGTTTCGAATAATGGCTTATTACAGGGATCCGTCCGAAAGTTTGACTATGAGGACCACTGGGCAAGAGATATTCCAACGCAAAACATTCGAACCAACTGAGCAGTTCCTAACTACTGATGCGAACGTCTAGCCCCATATTTCCGTAAATGGAGGCTGCAGCCAAACTCAAATAAAAAAGAAGTTGCATGTTATCATCTGTCCAATAGATTGGCTCACAGATCCCTTGATGAATGTGTTGTAGCAGACAAACTTCATCATAACATGCATCCATAACACCTTCGGATGACGTTACATAGAACAATATTCTAAAGGAGCATTCGAACATCTTTTAAGCTCAAAAGCAAAAACAACATTCTCCATAAACCTTGTGGCACTAGTTGGGGATCGTCTGCAGACACTTTTCGATTATCGGCACTTGGATTGCTATATACAGCAACAGAGTATTGTGCGACTGTCTGGCTTGATAGTCCCCTACCAAAAAAGATAGAGTTACAGCTTAACGAAGCCATGAGCATTATTAGTGGATCAATACAATCTACTCCCACGTACTGATTACCTATCTTGAGCCACATTCCACCTGCTGATATCACAAGGAAAAGCGCGCTATTGTACCAGAAGATTGCTGATAATCCTGTCCCTCTAACATTGAACGACGTATCCTCTGCGAAGCGAAAAAGATTGACATCAAGACATCTGAATCTTATCACAGCCAGGACTCTTACAGAAATTGAATTCAGTGGCATCGATGAATGGGAACGCTGACGGCAAGAAAACTGTCCTCTCCACAATTCCTGAAACTGCCCTGAAACGGATTTGATCAACCTCGGCATATTAGGACTTCCGTGAGCCGAATCCAGACTCAATGGAAGATGTACAGACGCTGTCCACAATTGGGGTAAATCTTCATGACTATCGTGTGACTATGGTATGGAACGACAGATACTTGCACATACTGTATAAACATGTTCCACCGGTACCTACAAGAGTTCTTGCAAAGATTTACTCACAGCGACGAGTGGTATGATAAAATACATGTAACACCTTGATATATATCCGTTGTCATTTGTGTTATTTTATGCTGGAGGCTTGTGTTTAAATGCTAGCATGTAGTAATTTTCTAAGTTTTGTTTAAGTATTGTCGTACGATAGATAAATAAAGCAATCTTCGGTACCGTGCAAAAGTCGCAATCCAACCTTTATAAGGCCACAGCACTGTATCCAAAGAAGCCACCCATCATAACAGCTGCATTACAACTCACAAAGAAGTTTATAAACTGCTCGTACTTCACGGCATCGGGAGAAATTCATTGCCACTATTCCGGACAATATTGTTTAGGAATGGGGGCACTTGCTACTTCTGCGAGCGGACCGATTGTCTGTTCTCTTACACTGTCATGCGACCATGCGCAAGCTTCACATCAATTTAAATTTTCGGAGCCAGCCACGCGGCACAATGAGGGATTGCAAGAATCTACAGTCAGCCTGATGCATGCAAGGATTGTGGGACCGAATGATGCCTCAGTATCACGTGAGGAAAATTACTTCCAAGCTGCGGAAGGAGGTAGCAATGGAGTTAGAAGCAATCTTTAATTTTTTTTTTTTAACTCTTGTGTGTTTGGTGACCCATGTAGATGGTATCAATGTGATCTTTCCTACTCTGTTCCGAAATCTTAAAAGCGTTTTGTAATATATTTAAGTAATTATTATGGCCAGTGACGGCTCATGGAATATCTTACCAACGTGCTACAATATTGCAAAAAGAAAGGAAAACAAATTCACAAGATATACATTAAGTTGGAAAGCAGTAAGCATTCAATGACGAAAAACTAGGTCAGTACGTCGCTGTTTTTAGTCGCAGAATTTGCCTATAACTTTGGAATTGAAACTCTTAACGTGGTTTATCGTACTCTTGTCAATTCTGCTGCCTAACAACATTCTCGGATTTCACGACATATTTGGATAAACGGCGATATATTTCTGACAAGGAGGAATATAAATATCATTTTTGAAGTCAGAATTGCTTACAAACACGAAGAAGAAAAAAAAAAAATTGAGTACACAACAAGGTGTGAACCTGTTTTCTTCAGTTCCGTAACTCAAGGACTCTAACCACAAGGCGACCTTTAAACCAGGATTTAATACTTCCCGCAACGCTGTTCTAAGAAAAC
Source organism: Schistocerca serialis cubense (assembly GCF_023864345.2). NCBI lineage: Eukaryota > Metazoa > Arthropoda > Insecta > Orthoptera > Acrididae > Schistocerca > Schistocerca serialis. The sequence goes on along the minus strand of NC_064643.1, from coordinate 733,663,703 downwards.
AGTCATCTCACGTATATCAATAAAGTTTGATAAATACCGTCTTAATCGCATAAACATTTATTTATTTTTCTCAGATTTTATTCAAATGGTTCAAATGGCTCTGAGCACTATGGGACTCAACTGCTGAGGTCATTAGTCCCCTAGAACTTAGGACTAGTTAAACCTAACCAACCTAAGGACATCACAAACATCCATGCCCGAGGCAGGATTCGAACCTGCGACCGTAGTGGTCTTGCGGTTCCAGACTGCAGCGCCTTTAACCCCACGGCCACTTCGGCCGGCCAGATTTTATTCACAAATCTTTAAAACTATTATTGTTATGACCTGATGAAACGAGAACCATCTGGTCGTAACTGTGGTTTCTTTGATCGTTCTGGGAGACTGCTGATTGGAACTACAACGTGTGAAACATTAATTCACTTTATTAGAAGAATGTTTAAAAGATTTGCGTAACTTCATACGATCCGTTGCCACAGGAGTATGTCGAATATTTACAATTGTCTTTCAACGTTAAAGTACCTCTTAAACCACACAGTTGCAAAGTCTTCTCTCGAGGAACAAGTTCTACTTTTACAAAAGTACAATTCCATCTGGGTTCAAAAATGGCTGTGAGCACTATGGGACTTAACTTCTGAGGTCATCAGTGCCCTAGAACTTAGAACTATTCAAACCTAACTAACGTAAGGACATCAAACACATCCATGCCCGAGGCAGGATTCGAACCTGCGACCGTAGCGGTCGCGCGGTTCCAGACTGCAGCACCTAGAACCGCTCGGCCACCCCGACCGGCAATTCCATCTGGGACTTGAATCGCACTGGTATCCTTACTAGATGATGTTCACTGCTTCATCGTAGGTCACGAATCGAGGCCGAGCGAGTCTGTGCTCATCTCTCTATCGATTCCCATGCGATGGCGCTACGTAGCTGAGAGAGGGGCGTGTCTTCAGGAACGCCTACCATTCGTACTTACGGATTGCAGCGACACATCTCTAACATCTGTGATATCGATGTGCGTTGCGGACGTATGTGCGGAATCGTGGTCATTGGACGATACGATATTATTATTTATCTTCCAACATTGTTCTTGACTTCCGCAAGCCATCTGATACAGTTCTCCACAGTCGTTTAATTAACAAAGTAAGAGCGTGTGGACTATCAGACCAATTGTGTGACTGGATTGAAGAGTTCCTAGATAACAAAACGCAGCATGTCATTCTCAATGGAGAGAAGTCCTCCGAAGTAAGAGTGATTTCAGGTGTGCCGCAGGGGAGTGTCGTAGGACCGTTGCTATTCACAATATACATAAATGACCTTGTGGATAACATCGGAAGTTCACTGAGGCTTTTTGTGGATGATGCTGTAGTATATCGAGAGGTTGTAACAACGGAAAATTGTACTGAAATGCAGGATGATCTGCACCGAATTGACGCATGGTGCAGGGAATGGCAATTGAATCTCAATGTAGACAAGTGTAATGTGCTGCGAATACATAGAAAGAAAGATCCTTTATCATTTAGCTACAATACAGCAGGTCAGCAACTGGAAGCAGTTAATTCCATAAATTATCTGGGAGTGGGCGTTAGGAGTGATTTAAAATGGAATGACCATATGAAATTAATCGTCGGTAAAGCAGGTGCCAGACTGAGATTCATTGGAAGAATACTAAGGAAATGTAGTCCGAAAACAAAGGACGTAGGTTACAGAACACTTGTTCGTCCACTGCTTGAATACTGCTCACCAGTGTGGGATCCGTACCAGGTAGGGTTGATAGAAGATATAGAGAAGATCCAACGGAGAGCAGAGCGCTTCGTTACAGGATCATTCAGTAATCGCGAAAGCGTAACGGAGATGATAGATAAACTCCAGTGGAAGACTCTGCAAGAGACACTCTCAGTAGCTCGGTACAGGCTTTCGTAGAAGTTTCGAGAACATACCTTCACCGAGGAGTCAAGCAGTATATTGCTCCCTGCTACGTATATCTCACGAAGGGACCATGAGAATAAGATCAGAGAGATTAGAGCCCACACAGAGGCATACCGACAATCTTTCCGCGAACAATACGAGACTAGAATAGAAGGGAGAACCGATAGAGGTACTCAAGGTACCCTCAGCCACACATCGTCAGGTGGTTTGCGGAGTATGGATGTAGATGTAGATGTATTTGTGAAAGCTTTAACTGCCGATACATCATTAACAGGCAATGAAGTATAAGAAATCATACCAATGATGACGTGTTTGTGATGTATCTTCAGTGCACCAAAAACAACGTTAGTAACGTATAAACTTGCAAGCATGTGAAACATACAGCTTTTCTACTTGCATCCAGATCTGACTTTTCATTGGTCACTTGGTTCGATCTCAGACGGGGTGGTGGGTAGAGTCTGTGTTATTTCGTCTTGCCTCTACTGACGTGATTTGCGAGGACTGATCACCAATTATTGCCGACAGGGATGACATTACATCAGAGCACGCACAGCAGAACAGAGGCGGCTACGTTCATTCTATGACTGCAGAACATTGCAGCTGAATTCATTTCAGCATGCTAAACTGTTGTTTCCAGTTATCATAGAGAGAGGGCGGCATAACATGTTTCCGTCCGTTTTGTTTACATACCAGCATGCATTCTAAGAGTAATGACCTAATTTTAGTGCGACTGCCAGCTCAAATTCGAAAAGAAGTGGCGTAATGTTACTGCGATTCTTAAAGTGTGCTGTAGCACATAATCGCGGCCACCATTGACTACTGCAGCGATTTCCGCTGATGTTACGTGGCAGGCGTAAGCTGACGAGTTTTCTTCACCGCTCTATAAACTATACTAAATAAATACACTGCTGGGCATTAAAATTGCTACACCACGAAGAAGACGTGCTACAGTCGCGAAATTTAGCCGACAGGAAGAAGATGCTGTGATATGCAAATGATTAGCTTTTCAGAGCATTCACACAAAGTTGGCGCCGGTGGCGACACCTACAACGTGCTGACATGAGGAAAGTTTCCAACCGAATTCTCACACACAAACAGCAGTTGACCGGCGTTGCCTGGTGAAACGTTGTCGAGATGCCTCGTCTAAGGAGGAGAAATGCATACCATCACGTTTCCCACTTTGATAAAGGTCGGATTGTAGCCAATCGCCAATGCGGTTTATCGTGTCGCGACATTCCTGCTCACGTTGGTCGAGATCCAATGACTGTTAGCAGAATATGGAATCGGTGGGTTCAGAAGGGTAATCCACAACGCCGTGCTGGATCCCAACGGCCTCGTAGCACCAGCAGTCGAGATGACAGGCATCTTATCCGCATGGCTGTGAAACGTTCCCTTTGAACAATTATACACGACTGTGCTTAAACTGACACACAATATTTTTAGCGCAACGCAATCTGACTTTCAAAATTCCCTACTAAAGAATGGCCCTGACAAACATTAAACTATACCTTTCACAAATCACTTACCTCACAAAAATCTTCGCTGCTCAAGCTACTGCAATACAGCGAGCGCCACTACTGCCAGCTAAATAAAAGATTCAAACTATGGAAGGCACTAACTACTGATAGGGATAGTTAGCAAATGAAAGATATTAATAGAGAACAAACAATGTATTTACCTTGATATCATCATATATAAATATAGCAGTTCATGACAAATTACAATACTCCGCCATCTCTCTCCCCACATCCACCACTGCTGGCGGCTCACCTCCAACTGCGCAACGCTACGCGCTGTTCACAGCCAGCTGCCTAACACTACAATGGCGAGTATTACAACAATGCAAAGCAGCCACAGACTGCACACAGCACAGCCAGTGATTTTCATACAGAGGTGGCGTTACCAATAAGAAATCCTAAACAGCCTACTTACATAAGAACCTAAACAGCCTACTTACGTAAAGAAAACATAAACAGCCTACTTACAGCTGTAACGGATCGTGCACCGACGTCTCGATCCCTGAGTCAACAGATCGGCACGTTTGCAAGACAGCAACCACCTGCACGAAAAGTTCGACAATGTTTGCAGCAGCATGGACTATCAGCTCGGAGACCATGGCTGCGGTTACCCTTCACGCTGCATCACAGACAGGAGCGCCTGCGATGGTGTACTCAACGACGTCATTTTTTCGGATGAATCCAGTTTCTGTTTACAGCATCATGATGGTCACATCCGTGTTTGGCGACATTGCGATGAACGCACTTTGGAAGCGTGTATTCGTTATCGCCATACTGGCGTATCACCCGGCGTGATGGTGTGGTGTGCCATTGCTTACACATCTCGGTCACCTCTTGTTCCCACTGACGGCACTTTGAACAGTGGACGTTACATTTCAGATGCGTTACGACCCGTAGCTCTACCCATCATTCGATCCCTGCGAAACCCTACATTTCAGCACTATAATGCACCACCGCATATTGCAGGTCCTGTACGGGCCTTTCTGGATACAGAAAATGTTGGATTGCTGCCCTGGCCAGCACATTCTCCAGATCTCTCTCTGATTGAAAACGTCTGGTCAATGGTGGCCGAGCAACTGCCTCGTCAGAATACGCCAGTCACTACTCTTGATGAACTGTGGTATCGTGTTGAAGCTGCATGGGCAGCTGTACCTGTACACGCCATCCAAGCTCTGTTTGACTCAATGCCGAGGCGTATCAAGGCCGTTATTACGGCCAGAGGTGGTTGTTCTGGGTATTGATTTCTCAGGATCTATGCACCCAAATCGCGTGAAAATGTAATCACGTGTTAGTTTTAGTACACTCCTGGAAATGGAAAAAAGAACACATTGACACCGGTGTGTCAGACCCACCATACTTGCTCCGGACACTGCGAGAGGGCTGTACAAGCAATGATCACACGCACGGCACAGCGGACACACCAGGAACCGCGGTGTTGGCCGTCGAATGGCGCTAGCTGCGCAGCATTTGTGCACCGCCGCCGTCAGTGTCAGCCAGTTTGCCGTGGCATACGGAGCTCCATCGCAGTCTTTAACACTGGTAGCATGCCGCGACAGCGTGGACGTGAACCGTATGTGCAGTTGACGGACTTTGAGCGAGGGCGTATAGTGGGCATGCGGGAGGCCGGGTGAACGTACCGCCGAATTGCTCAACACGTGGGGCGTGAGGTCTCCACAGTACATCGATGTTGTCGCCAGTGGTCGGCGGAAGGTGCACGTGCCCGTCGACCTGGGACCGAACCGCAGCGACGCACGGATGCACGCCAAGACCGTAGGATCCTACGCAGTGCCGTAGGGGACCGCACCGCCACTTCCCAGCAAATTAGGGACACTGTTGCTCCTGGGGTATCGGCGAGGACCATTCGCAACCGTCTCCATGAAGCTGGGCTACGGTCCCGCACACCGTTAGGCCGTCTTCCGCTCACGCCCCAACATCGTGCAGCCCGCATCCAGTGGTGTCGCGACAGGCGTGAATGGAGGGACGAATGGAGACGTGTCGTCTTCAGCGATGAGAGTCGCTTCTGCCTTGGTGCCAATGATGGTCGTATGCGTGTTTGGCGCCGTGCAGGTGAGCGCCACAATCAGGACTGCATACGACCGAGGCACACAGGGCCAACACCCGGCATCATGGTGTGGGGAGCGATCTCCTACACTGGCCGTACACCACTGGTGATCGTCGAGGGGACACTGAATAGTGCACGGTACATCCAAACCGTCATCGAACCCATCGTTCTACCATTCCTAGACCGGCAAGGGAACTTGCTGTTCCAACAGGACAATGCACGTCCGCATGTATCCCGTGCCACCCAACGTGCTCTAGAAGGTGTAAGTCAACTACCCTGGCCAGCAAGATCTCCGGATCTGTCCCCCATTGAGCATGTTTGGGAGTGGATGAAGCGTCGTCTCACGCGGTCTGCACGTCCAGCACGAACGCTGGTCCAACTGAGGCGCCAGGTGGAAATGGCATGGCAAGCCGTTCCACAGGACTACCTCCAGCATCTCTACGATCGTCTCCATGGGAGAATAGCAGCCTGCATTGCTGCGAAAGGTGGATATACACTGTACTAGTGCTGACATTGTGCATGCTCTGTTGCCTGTGTCTATGTGCCTGTGGTTATGTCAGTGTGATCATGTGATGTATCTGACCCCAGGAATGTGTCAATAAAGTTTCCCCTTCCTGGGACAATGAATTCACGGTGTTCTTATTTCAATTTCCAGGAGTGCATAATATATGTGTCCAATGAATACCCGTTTATCATCTGCATTTCTTCTTGGTGTAGCAATTTTAATGGCCAGTAGTGTATTAACTAAAGCAATGTTAGGGACATGTTTCTCTTCTCGAAGCACGCAAGACGTGGCGTCCGTTGTGGTTGCTGCACTCTCTGAAACGACCCGCTACGTCTCACGAAACGTGCTCCTCATTGTGATTTCCATTCTTATCACTCTCCAGCGGCAGTCTGGGACATTTAGCGGGTAAATCACACAGTGTCTGTACGAGAAAGTTCACCCCAAAATTATATATGCATTAACTCAATTACTGTTTGCCAGAAAATAATTAAATAGAATAAAAATTAAGAAGTAAATGGAGGAAATCGCGGAGAAGATTTCGGACTCGTCGATGGCTTAGATGATAATCGCCAACTCAACTGAACCTTCATCCCATTTTCCGTACACAATTGATTATAGGCAAAGTATCGAGTCTAATGTCAGGCTACACATCCAGAATATCCATATTCTCAAAGTAGCATTTACTACCGTCACTTTGAAGTAATGTATTTCATCAGATAGATCGATATTCGTTTAGAAATTTCATTTGATGGAAGAGGAGATTTTTTCTAAGCCGCTCACCATCATCGAGAAAAGTATGTACTGAGGAGATGTAAACATGACGAAATTCATAAAACAAAAAAAAATAGGTATACAGTGTTTAGCCGCGCCGGATTAGCCGAGCGTTCTGAGTCGCTGCAGTCATGTACTGTGCGGTTGGTGCTGGCGGAGGTTCGAGTCCTCCCTCCGGCATGGATGTGTGTGTTTGTCTTAGGATACTTTAGATTAAGTAGTGTGTAGCTTAGGGACTGGTGACCTTAGCAGTTGGTTCACACACATCTGAACATTTTATTCAGTGTTTATCCGTAACGGCGTGCAAAAATGTAACAAGACACAGAGAATGGTCCACTAAACAATTTGAATCAGGGAACCTTGGGTCGGAGAAGTCAGATTAAGGAGATATGGAAGTAAACTTGTCTGCCGCTTTGTCTTTTTCCAGCTTATTTACAACCAAAATGCGCACAAATTTACTTGTACTATGCTGTTTATTTATATGTACATAACAAATAAACATCTGGGCCGGCATTTTAGGCAACAGTCTCATTATGCCATATCTCTTACCTGGCCGTCTGTATGACCACCTGTACATGATATTCGCGCAAAGAGATCTACCTGAGTAGTTGGAGAATGTACCCTTGGCTGTCCGTGGGAGGATGTGGGTACAACTTGACGGCGCACCGCCTCACTTCAGTGTGGATGACCACAACCATCCCAGTGCTGTATTTTCTGGTCACTGGATGAGAAGAGGAGGTCCTATTCCATGGCCTGCGAGGCCACCTGACCTGAATCTCCTATATTATTTCCTGTTGGGATATCTAAAGCCATTTGTGGACGACTACACACTGGATACGCGGACGGAATTAGTTTAGGGGTTGAAGCTGCCTCTGATGTGATTAGAAACACACCAGGGATATTTGTTAGGGTGTTTCAGAACCTTGTTCGCAGATGTCATGCTTGCATTGAAATTGATTGAGGTTGATGGCCGTGAGCTTCAGCACATTTTATGGGATACAGTAAAAATGGTATGTTTATCGCGTCATTGGTCGTATTTGCAGTTAACTGTAACTAACGTAAATAGAAAAGTGCACAGTAATGTGATTTTACTCCTATTATCTGCTTGAGCTGGCTTCTCCGACCCCAGGTTTCCTACCTCATATTGTTCTCTGGAACATCCTCTCCGTCCTGTTACATTTTTGCACTCTCTTACGAAAACAACCTACATATTTTACACAAAGTGTCATAATAGCAAACACTTATAGTATGTATCTTGTGCTTACTTTCTGACATAGACAGGCAGTTACGTTAAGGTTTCTGGCCATAGGGGAAACATTCCTGGCGTTGGCTTTGCAACAAGAATTGCGACAAATACATTATTTACAATAAATAAACTGGAATACGCAGGTAATACTTATACTGAATTATTAAAAATGATCCAGAATCTTTTAGAAAACAAACTGTGAAGACCAAAACTGAAAATAAACTGATCGCAAAGTCACCGTCTTTTCTTTCACCGTCAATGACGCTATCAACTGAGCTAAGGTTTCTACTATGGAGCGACGCCTCAGTAGGTGACATACACTTTCTAAGGACTGTATCTACAATTGACGTCATTTGATATTTAAAAATGACAAATTCTATCAAAACGACCCGCTTTTGGTAGATCACTAAAACGGTATACACACACGTTATAACACGAAAAATAACGAAGGAAGACTTTATCTACCGATATATGTCACTTTATTTTTACAAATCGCACCTAAAGGATGCGCTTTCGATAAATCATCAGTTTGCTGAAGTTCTGAAACACCTTATATTCGTACCATGTACGCAGCGATAAACAAAGTGCACCAAAACGTATTTTAACTTAATCCGATGTGGCAGCTCCTCATTATTGCTTGTGAGTTAAGAGCGATGTCACACCTGACTTGTAGATTTCCTCTCCATGAGGCGAAAATCTTACATGCCATTTTCTTCATTTCACGTTCCGCAGTATGGTGTAACGTGGAATTTCAGCTGTGACTTCCCCAGCTTCTCGTCCACATGCGTTCTCATTGCCCGTCAGACTATGCCTTTAAGCTTAATATTGTTAAGAAATATTGCATTATTAGACTCGACTGCAATCGTTTTATCAGGTAATACATTATTATAAGTAATGTTAAGAATCATTAGATTTGTGTGGTAGCACGTTACACGAGTGGAAGTTTGTGTAATCATTGGTGTCAACGGTGCTGTGGCAAGACTTACAGCATTAATGTAATCAAACAAGGCACGTCTTAAATGACATTGACATGCTTCCTACTGCAAAGTAGCTTCTCATTTTCCTAGCACCACCAATTCATAAACGAAGTAACGGTTGGGAGCTATATTTTGGAGCGAAGGGAACATTGGCACCTATCATCCACAGGAGCCGTCAGGTGAGAGAATAATCATTTCTAGGAGTGCCTAATGTTATGCATATACAGCTAGAGCCCTCGTGAATAGCGTCATTCTGTTACAACTAGGTACTGGCATCACGTCCAACGGAGGTTTTGAAAGGAAGGCAGAAAAATATGTCCAAGTATAAAAATATACTTCGTGGAATGTTGTGAATAAAAGAAAGCTTAACAGGTGTGCACCAGGAAAGGTAAAACATACATTAAAATCACTGGAGCGAAGTTTGAAAATTTTATGTGAGAATGATTCAGCCTCTCTGAATCAATAAACACAATAATGAGCACCTAGATAATTCCGTTCATTTTTGTAGGGTTTTTTTTCTTTTCTTTATAAAAGACAAACAACAGCCTTTCCTCATTATTTGAGCAACTCATGCGTTACAAATTCGTGTTAGTTCCCCTTGACACCTCTAGTCATGACATTTGACTTCCTTGTGATATATAGTGTGGAGGTCAGGTAACCAGCCACAGCGTACTGCTGCAGACAGGTATAGAAAGATGTCGGATCAGATTCGGTGTGATCCCAGAGGGAGTGCGCCGTAATAATATTCTATCGGGTGCCATCAGTCTTCGTAAAACCTCGCCCCCGCTGGAATATCGAATAAACACGCTGCGAGGCATCCATCATCTGAGAGCTCATCATGTTGGACGGCAATTATTATCGACAGTACGGGACCCGTGCCAGAAAGGACAGGCTATGACGTCACAGGGTCGTCTTCAGCGCGTCACGGCGGCAATCGATCATCATCTTGTTGGCGCGAAAACTTGAAACTGTTTACGCACGCACAGAGGATGCGACAGTGGTGCCACGGATAGCATTGTGGCAGAAATTCTCCCGAATTATGTAATATATCTTACGAACTGTCGGATAACAACATCTCAGTAGCAATGCCGCTTCCAAGTGTCACATACAATTTAAAAATTGGTGATTTTCTTGTAGTCATATCTGTAGCACTCTCGTGTTTTTTTAACTGCATCTTCGACAATAGGAAGTTCGGGACGTGGTGCTAACAGAGGGTAATTATTGCTGGTGGTTCTTGTGCACGATACGCATCAATATTTTTTTACTTAATTTTTGAGGAATATTCATCAAATTTTGAACGAGCGTGGTGATACTATCCGCCGGACTGCCACGAAGCATAGCGTGATTCATCACTACACTGCACTCGTTTTCAGTCTTCCACTGTCCAGTGGGCGTCGCTCTTTACACCACGTCTGGTATCGACTACTGAAACCTGTGACTTATGAGAAGCTGCTCGACCTCTGTACTTTATTCTTGAAATCCCTTAGGCACAGTCATGGTACTACATGGACTGCAGGCCCTTGCCCTTTAGTATATGATGGCTGACTATTGTTATTTTTGCTGTGGTTATTTCTTAGCTTTCCGACTTCTCAACATCTATATCTACATCTATGTGATTACTCTGCTATTCACAATAAAGTGCCTGGTAGAGCGTTCAATGAACCACCTTCTAGCTGTCTATCAACCGTTCCACTCTCGAATGGCGCGCGGGAAAAATGAACACGTAAATTTTTCGGTGCGAGCCCTGATTTCTATTATTTTATCGTGGTGATCATTTCTCCCTATGTAGGTGGATGCCAACAGAATGTTTTCGCAGTCGGAGGAGAAAACTGCTGACAGAAATTTCACGTGAAGATATCGTCGCAATTAAAAACGCCTTTGTTTCAATGACTGTCAATCCACTTCACGTATCATGTCTGTGGCACTATCTCCGCTATTTCGCGAAAATACAAAACGAGCTGCACATCTTTGAACTTTTTCGATGTCATCCGTTAGTCCCACCTGATGTGGATCCCACACCGCACAGCAGTACTCCAGAATAGGTCGGATAAGCGTGGTGTAAGCAGCTCCCTAGTAGACCTGTTGCACCTTCTAAATGTTCTGCCAGTGAATCGCAATCTTTGGTTTGCTCTACCCACAACATTATCTATGTGATCGTTCCAATTTAGAGAATATTTAAATGTGATCCATAAGCATTTCCTTGAATTTACAGCCTTCACATTTGTGTGACTTATGGCGTAATCAAAATTTAGCGGATTTATGTTGGTACTCATGTGAATAATTTCACGCTTTTCTTTATCCAGCGTCAATTGCCACTTTTCGCAACATACAGATATCTTATCTAAATCATTTTGCAATTCGTTGTGGTAATCAGACGACTTTACAAGACGGTAGATGACAGCATCATCTGCAAACAATTGTGTGCTCCCTGCCGCCGTTGGATAAGCAGCTGCAGCAGCAAGTCATATACCCCTAGCTTACTTATTTGTTACATAGTTTAATTCTTAATTTCTTTGCGTGTTTTTTGGGTATTTGCATTATTTAATTCATAAATTTCGGGCATATTAATTTGAGAGTTGTAGCATCGCACTTTAGTGTTTACTTCGTAGATTCTTACTTAAATTGCGTGTGAGTTTCGTATAGGAGGTGTAATTTCGAGTTTTAGTTACTGTAATCGTAAATTCAGGCAGATTGTAGCGCAGTCGTTAGGCATTTGTACAGGTTAGTTAATACATTTTTTGCGTGTTTCCCTTGCGTTATCTAGGCACTCACTCGTGTTTCAGTAGCTGTTGTTCAACATCGATTAGAATGGACAGGGACTGTGATTGCTGTGTTCGGATGAGGGCTGAGTTGGCATCCCTTCTCACAGCTGCAAGCGGCGCTGACTTCGGTCGCGCAGTTTGAGGCTGTTGCCAATGGGCACAACTGTGGGGAGCCGGACTTGGGTATCACGGGGATGTCAACCTCGTCCCGTCTGTCCCCAGATCGGTCTGCCGCTGTGGTTGCCCCGGTTGCTGCCCGCAGTGGGGCTGGGCCCTCGCCTGTGGTTGATTGGGAGGTCGTTCCAAGGCGTGGCAGGCAGCGAAAGACGTCCCCGGAGGCTGATCAGAAAGCCTCCCCGGTGCGTCTGACAAACAGGTTTCGGGCACTGTCTCTGGCTGAGCCAGATGCAGCTGCCTGCCCTGTTTCAGAGGATGATTCTCAGTCTTCAAGGTCCGGGCAATCGCAGAGGGTGGGCTTATTGGTAGTTGGGAGCTCCAATGTTAGGCGCGTAATGGGGCCCCTTAGGGATATGGCGGCTAAGGAGGGGAAGAAATCCAGTGTGCACTCCGTGTGCATTCGGGGTGGAGTCATTTCTGATGTGGAAAGGGTCCTTCCGGATGCCATGAAGAGCACAGGGTGCAGTCAGCTACAGGTGGTGGCACATGTCGGCACTAATGACGTGTGTCGATTTGGATCTGAGGAAATTCTCTATGGATTCCAGCGGCTGTCTGATTTGGTGCAGGCTGCCGGTCTTGCTTACGAGATGAAGGCAGAGCTCACCATCTGCAGCATCGTTGACAGAACCGACTGCGGACCTTTGGTGCAGAGCCGGGTGGAGGGTCTGAATCAGAGGCTCAGACGGTTTTGCGACCGTGTTGGCGGCAGATTCCTTGACTTGCGCCATAGGGTGGTGGGGTTTCGGGTTCCGCTGAATAGGTCAGGAGTTCACTACACTCAGCTGGCGGCTACACGGGTAGCGGAGGCTGTGTGGCGTGGACTGGGCGGTTTTTTTTAGGTTAGAAGGCCTCGGGAAAGTACGGGGTGGGCTGCAATCTCAAAGGGTGCATGGCAAATACAGGACGCGCTTGAATCAAGGAACAGTCGGAATTGTAGTTGTAAATTGTTGCAGTTGTGCTGGGAAAGACCCTGAGCTTCAAGCGCTAATAGAAAACACAGAAGCTGAAATCGTTATAGGTATAGAAAGCTGCCTAAAGCCTGAAATAAGTTCTGCAGAAATTTTTACGAAGTCTCAGACGATGTTCAGGAAAGATAGATTAGGCAGAATTGGTGGTGGAGTGTTTGTGTCTGTCAGTAGTGGTTTATCTTGTAGTGAAGTCGAAGTAGATACTCCGTGCGAATTGGTATGGGTGGAGGTTATACTTAACAGCCGAACTAAGTTAATAATTGGCTCCTTCCACCGACTCCGATGATATAGTTGCGGAACAGTTCAGAGAAAATTTGAGTCTCGTAACAAATAAATACCCCACTCATACGGTTATAGTTGGTGGGGACTTCAACCTTCCCTCGATATGTTGTCAAAAATACTTGTTCAAAACCGGTGGTAGGCAGAAAATTTCTTCCGAGATTGTCCTAAATGCTTTCTCCGAAAATTATTTCGAGCAGTTAGTCCACGAACCCACGCGAATTGTAAATGATTGCGAAAACACACTTGACCTCTTAGCCACAAACAATCCAGAGCTGATAGAGAGCATCATGACTGATACAGGGATTAGTGATCACAAGGTCGTTGTAGCTAGGCTCAATACCGTTTCTTCCAAATCCACCAGAAACAAACGCAAAACAATTTTATTTAAAAAAGCGGATAAAGTGTCACTAGAAGCCTTCCTAAGAAGCAATCTCCATTCCTTCCGAACTGACTATGCAAATGTAGACGAGATGTGGCTCAAATTCAAAGATATAGTAGCAACAGCAATTGAGAGATTCATACCTCTTAAATTGGTAAGAGATGGAACTGATCCCCCATGGTACACAAAACAGGTCCGAACGCTGTTGCAGAGGCAACGCAAAAAGCATGCGAAGTTCAGAAGAACGCGAAATCCCGAAGATTGGCTAAAATTTACAGACGCGCGAAATTTGGCACGGACTTCAATGCGAGATGCCTTTAATAGGTTCCACAACGAAACATTGTCTCGAAATTTGGTAGAAAATCCGAAGAAATTCTGGTCGTATGTAAAGTACACAAGCGGCAAGACGCAGTCAATACCTTCGCTGCGCAGTGCCGATGGTACTGTTACCGACGACTGTGCCGCTAAAGCAGTTTTCCGAAATTCCTTCACCAGGGAAGATGAATGGAATATTCCAGAATTTGAAACACGAACAGCTGCTAGCATGAGATTCTCAGAAGTAGATACCTTAGCGGTTGCGAAGCAACTCAAATCGCTTGATACGGGAAAGTCTTCAGGTCCAGATTGTATACCGATTAGGTTCCTTTCAGATTACGCTGATACAATAGCTCCCTACTTAGCACTCATATACAACCGCTCGCTCACCGATAGATCTGTACCTACAGATTGGAAAATTGCGCAGGTCGCACCAGTGTTTAAGAAGGGTAGTAGGAGTAATCCATCGAACTACAGACCTATATCATTGACGTCGGTTTGCAGTAAGGTTTTGGAGCATATACTGTATTCAAACATTATGAATCACCTCGAAGGGAACGATCTATTGATACGTAATCAGCATGGTTTCAGAAAACATCGTTCTTGTGCAACGCAGCTAGCTCTTTATTCGCACGAAGTAATGGCCGCTATCGACAGGGGATCTCAAGTTGATTCCGTATTTCTAGATTTCCGGAAAGCTTTTGACACCGTTCCTCACAAGCGACTTCTAATCAAGCTGCGGGCCTATGGGGTATCGTCTCAGTTGTGCGACTGGATTCGTGATTTCCTGTCAGGAAGGTCACAGTTCGTAGTAATAGACGGCAAATCATCGAGTAAAACTGAAGTGATATCAGGTGTTCCCCAGGTAAGCGTCCTGGAACCTCTGCTGTTCTTGATCTATATAAATGACCTGGGCGACAATCTGAGCCGTTCTCATAGGTTGTTCGCAGATGATGCTGTAATTTACCGTCTAGTAAGGTCATCCGAAGACCAGTATCAGTTGCAAAGCAATTTAGAAAAGATTGCTGTATGGTGTGGCAGGTGGCAGTTGACGCTAAATAACGAAAAGTGTGAGGTGATCCACATGAGTTCCAAAAGAAATCCGTTGGAATTCGATTACTCGATAAATGGTACAATTCTCAAGGCTGTCAATTCAACTAAGTACCTGGGTGTTAAAATTACGAACAACTTCAGTTGGAAAGACCTCATAGATAATATTGTGGGGAAGGCGAGCCAAAGGTTGCGTTTCATAGGACACTTAGAAGATGCAACTAGTCCACTAAAGAGACAGCTTACACTACACTCGTTCGTCCTCTGTTAGAATATTGCTGCGCGGTGTGGGATCCTTACCAGGTGGGATTGACGGAGGACATCGAAAGTGTGCCAAAAATGGCAGCTCGTTTTGTATTATCACGTAGTAGGGGAGAGAGTGTGGCAGATATGATAAGCGAATTGGGATGGAAGTCATTAAAGCAAAGACGTTTTTCGTCGCGGCGAGATCTACTTACGAAGAATGAGATTTTCACTGCAGCGAAGAGTGCGCTGGAAACTTCCTGGCAGATTAAAACTCCGTTGCAGAGTGAAAATCTCATTCTGGAAACATCCCCCAGGCTGTGGCTAAGCCATGTCTCCGCAATATCCTTTCTTTCAGGTGTGCTAGTTCTGCAGGTTCGCAGGAGAGCTTCTGTAAAGTTTGGAAGGTAGGAGACGAGGTACTGGCAGAAGTAAAGCTGTGAGTACAGGGCGTAAGTCGTGCTTCGGTAGCTCGGTTGGCAGAGCACTTGCCCGCGAAAGGCAAAGGTCCCGAGTTCGAGTCTCAGTCGGGCACACAATTTTAATCTGCCAGGAAGTTTCTACTTACGAAATTTCAGTCACCAACTTTCTCTTCCGAATGCGAAAATATTTTATTGAGCCCAACCTACATAGGTAGGAATGATCATCAAAATAAAATAAGAGAAATCAGAGCTCGAACAGAAAGGTTTATGTGTTCGCTTTTCCCGCGCGCTGTTCGGGAGTGAAATGGTAGAGAGATAGTATGATTGTGGTTCGATCAACCCTCTGCCAAGCACTTAAATGTGAATTGCAGAGTAGTCATGTAGATGTAGATGTAGAGGACTACTGAGATTGTCTCCAATGTCGTTAATATAGATAAATGGTTCAAATGGCTCTGAACACTATGGGACTCAACATCCGAGGTCATAAGTCCCCTAGAACTTAGAACTACTTAAGCCTAACTAACCTAAGGACATCACACACATCCATGCCCCAGGCAGGATTCGAACCTGCGACCGTAGCGTCACGCGGTTGCAGACTGAAGCGCCTAGAACTGCACGGCCACACCAGCCGGCAATATAGATAAGGAACAATAGAGGACCTGTAACACTTACTTGAAGAACACCGAATACTATTTCTATTTTACTCGATGAATTTCCGTCTATTACTACGAACTGTGAACTTCCTGACAGGAAATCACGAATCCAGTCGCGCAACTGAGGCGATATTCCATAGGCAAGCAGTTTGGTTAGAAGACTCTTGCGGTGTCCAAAGCTTTCTGGAAATCTATGAATGTGGAATCAATTTGACATCGTCTGTCGATAGCACTCATTACTTCATGAGTATAATGAGCTAGTTGTGTTTCACAAGAATGATATGTTCTGAAACCGTGCTGACTATGTGTCAATAAATCGCTTCTTCGAGGCACTTCACAATGTTAGAACACAGTATATGTTCCAAAACCCTAATGTAAATCGACGTTAGTGATATGGAACTGTAATTCAACGGATTACTCATACTTCTCTTTTTGCGTATTGGTGTGACTTGAGCAATTTTCCAGTCTTTAGGTACGGATCTTTCTGTGAGCGAATGGTTGTATATAATTGCTAAATATAAAGCTACTCTATCAGCATACTATGAGAGGAACCTGACTTGTATACAATCTCGACCGGAGGCCTTGCCTTTATTAAGTGATTTAAGCCGCTTTGCTACACCGAGGATATCTACTTCAATGTTTCTCATCTTGGCAGTTGTTCTTGACTGGAATTTAGGAATATTTACTTCGTCTTCTTTGGCGAAGGAGTTTCGGTAAACGGTGTTTAATACCTCTGCTTTAGTGGCACTGTCATCAGTGACTTCACCGCTGTTATCGTGCAGTGTAGGTATTGATTACGTCTTAGTATGACCAGAATATCTATGGGTTTCCTGCCAGATTCCGAGTCACATCACCAATAGTCGGCTTGAGCAGTATTTCATCGGTTGAAACGTCCCTGATCGATTTGTTCGTCAGGCGATATCCGATAATAGGTCCATGTTCGAAGTCACTGAACCCTCCTGATTGGCTCATCCCACTGTTATTACTTCTCTTGTGACAACACAATAGTCCAACCTCCTTTTATAGTAGCAGGTCTGCTTTTCGTGACAGCTAGTGACCAGCTGTTTCGATATTCGTAAGGCTTTATCAGGTTTAGGAGACAACGTGAAGGAGCTGTAAGTTTAATAAACTAAGATGAAGACTAAAATAACGGAAAATAGGGGAGGAATGGATGAATGTGCTGCATGAAAAGAGAGGATCTAAATAGTAATGTTGATAGGTTCTATTGCATAAGTGTTAGTTTATATGTTGACAAATGCAAAGCCCCATGTACGGCTGTTCAGAAACTTTCGAACCACCGTAAGGTATTCCTGAACGTGCTGATGTTTATGAAATATATATGTTTACTTGACAACGCAGTATTTTATTAAGAAGTTGCTGAGACGCCATCACCTACTGCTGATAACTTAGGTAATGTCGTAAAACTATGTAATGTAAGAACAAACCGAGGTATTGCGAGAGTAAACATAATAAGAAAGGTAAAAGACGCAGGACTAGAATATAGATGAAATATGAGAGAACGTTTAGCACGTAGTGTCTACATGGAGACAATCTGTAGTACTTCTTATTTAAAAATAAAAATTCTGATGTGTGTAGAGAGTTACGTTATAAGAATAGCCAAAAAATAGAGATATAAAGTATGATGCGTTGCGATAATCTATGCTGTTCACATGAAAGGAACCCTGAAAAAGTTAATAACACCACAGATAAAATTAATTACTATAAAATCAGAAGCCATGTAGCCTAATCATAACAATCACTTCCAAAACATTCCTGTTATTGTTTAAATCAGGAAAAGTATGATCATAAAAGTTATCACATTCGATTTCAGATTACTCCATCCATTTTTCTGTGCTTTCAGGTTACATCTGTAATGCGTATTCGTGCACTTACATTTCGAATGCATTTTCCATCTGTTGATCTCTTTGAGGGACATGGAATTGCTATTTTGAATTGATTTGCTTCCATAATAATCTGCGGTTGTAATGTGCTATCGTACTTTTCTGTCCCTTAACGACGCTTTAACATCTCTACCGCGATTGTTCGCAACCTTACCCCTGAGTGTAATAAGATAAGTATCAACTAGTATCCTGCCTCCCCTACTATCATCAAGGTTACTGACTAACTTAATAAAGAAAAAAAACGAATTTCCTTTAAACAATTCATTTTTAAATGACGTAACATTTAGTTTTTGTTGTTGTTCTATTAAAACATGACCTAACGAGTCAGTGAGATGAGTAGTAATACCTATTTACAACAACCTGTTCCTTTTTTGAATGACGAAGCTGTTCTCAATGCATCGCTAATGCTACGTACAACTCCTCAGAAATGAAAGCTATCCACACTGAGGGTAGACTCTTGCTATACTCCCTCTGCACCAGTTCCGTCGATAACAACACTTGCTTCACTCACATCCTGCTACCCATATAAAATCAACTAGATAAGAATTTGTGCACTATACTCATTATTTGCAACTGTTTTGATTGCTGGATTTGTTACTTCTGAAATGGCAGAAATTGGGAAATCACAGCCTGTCAGTGCTTTCTATCTGAATATTGGTTGTGTTATTATTTTTTATTGTTATTATTAATGTTAATAGTTTATAAAAGAAAACATGGTCCATAATAGGCTGCAATGTAAAAATTCTTTACTTAAATCGTGCACTTAGCTACTTTCGACCATCAGTCACCTGGAAGCACATATTACGTATTACATAATGCAACTGTGAAGTTCTTTTACTTTACAAATACAAAATCAAACGTCAGATTCCACATTTTCATTAGGAATGAATCCTCAGGAAAACGTTTTAACTTGACGTGTCATATATCGTTAACTGTAATCTAAGTGTAGGGTGACTAAGAGTGCAGTTACCAATATGTAAGGATGTAACTTTTGATTGGGACTGATTTGTAATCTAATTATTGAATATGGTGTCTGGTTTAGTATGTGTAAAGTGAAAGATCTTGACAATTACAATATATAACATGTAACGTAGGGAGGAAGGTTTATCTGTTTAGCAAGAGTAATAGAAGGCTGATTTCAGACTACCTAACAGATCAAAACAAAAATTTCTGTTCCGACACTGACGATGTTGAGTGTTTATGGAAAAAGTTCAAGGCAATCGTAAAATGCGTTTTAGACAAGTACGTGCCGAGTAAAACTGTAAGGGACGGGAAAAACCCACCGTGGTACAACAACAAAGTTAGGAAACTACTGCGAAAGCAAAGAGAGCTTCACTCCAAGTTTAAACGCAGCCATAACCTCTCAGACAAACAGAAGCTAAACAATGTCAGAGTTAGCGTAAGGAGGGCTATGCGTGAAGCGTTCAGTGAAATCGAAAGTAAAATTCTATGTACCGACTTGACAGAAAATCCTCGGAAGTTCTGGTCTTACGTTAAATCAGTAAGTGGCTCGAAACAGCATATTTAGACACTCCGGGATGATGATGGCATTGAAACAGAGGATGACACGCGTAAAGCTGAAATACTAAACACCTTTTTCCAAAGCTGTTTCACAGAGTTCCTTCTCTAAATCCTCACACAAACGAAAAAATGGCTGACATCGAAAAAAGTGTCCAAGGAATAGAAAAGCAACTGCAATCACTCAACAGAGGAAAGTCCACTGGACCTGACGGGATACCAATTCGATTCTACACAGAGTACGCGAAAGAACTTGCCCCCCTTCTAACAGCCGTGTACCGCAAGTCTCTAGAGGAACGGAAGGTTCCAAACGATTGGAAAAGAGCACAGGTAGTTATAGTCTTCAAGAAGGGTCGTCGAGCAGACGCGCAAAACTATAGACCTATATCACTGAGGTCGATCTCTTGTAGAATTTTAGAACATATTTTTTGCTCGAGTATCATGTCGTTTTTGGAAACCCAGAATCTACTATGTAGGAATCAACATGGATTCCGGAAACAGCGATCGTGTGAGACCCAACTCGCTATATTTGCTCATGAGACCCAGAAATATTAGATACAGGCTGCCAGGTAGATGCTATTTTTCTTGACTTCCAGAAGGCGTTCGATACAGTTCCGCACTGTCGCCTGATAAACAAAGTAAGAGCCTACGGAATATCAGACCAGCTGTGTGGCTGGATTGAAGAGTTTTTAGCAAACAGGACACAGCATGTTGTTATCAATGGAGAGACGTCTACAGACGTTAAAGTAACCTCTGGCGTGCCTCAGGGAACTGTTATGGGACCATTGCTTTTCACAGGATATATAAACGACCTAGTAGATAGTGTCGGAAGTCCCATGCGGCTTTTCGCGGATGATGCTGTAGTATACAGAGAAGTTGCAGCATTAGAAAATTGTAGCGAAATGCAGGAAGATCTGCAGCGGATAGGCACTTGGTGCAGGGAGTGGCAACTGACCTTTAACGTAGACAAATATAATGTATTGGGAATACATTGAAAGAAGGATCCTTTATTGTATGATTATATGATAGCGGAACAAACACTGATAGCAGTTACTTCTGTAAAATATCTGGGATTATGCGTGCGGAACGATTTGAAGTGGAACGATCATATAAAATTGATTGTTGATAAGGCGGGTACCAGGTTGAGATTCATTGGGAGAGTCCTTAGAAAATGTAGTCCATCAACAAAGGAGGTGGCTTACAAAACACACAAAACACTCGTTCGACCTATAATTGATTATTGCTCATCAGTGTGGGATCCGTACCAGATCGGGTTGACGGGGGAGATAGAGAAGATCCAAAGAAGAGCGGCGCGTTTCGTCACAGGGTTATTTGGTAACCGTGATAGCGTTACGGAGATGTTTAACAAACTCAAGTGGCAGACTCTGCAAGAGAGGCGCTCTGCATCGCGGTGTAGCTTGCTCGCCAGGTTTCGAGAGGGTGCGTTTCTGGATGAGGTATCGAATATATTGCTTCCCCCTACTTATACCTCCCGAGGAGATCACAAATGTAAAATTAGAGAGATTAGAGTGCGCACGGAGGCTTTCAGACAGTCGTTCTTCCCGCGAAGCATATGCGACTGGAACAGGAAAGGGAGGTAATGACAGTGGCACGTAAAGTGCCCTCCGCCACACACCGTTGGGTGTCTTGCGGAGTATAAATGTAGATGTAGATGTAGACATGTGTTTGAAAATCACGTATGGTCAAAATTAGCCAACTGCTCAATTTAATCAAAGAACGCTTACATTACAACCTATTAGGGGCCATGTATTTTTTATAAGTGTTTAGAAGCTGTAGATCCTCACAGAAAAAAAATTATAAAATTAATAATACTAATAATAGTAATAGTAGGAATAGTGATAGTAATGACACTTTATAGGTCCTACAGCAGTGTTTTCATTATATAGTTACCATTGTGTTGTGCTGTTAATTAGTTTATTTATTTATTTTTGTGACTTGAATAATGAAGCAATTTCTGGTTCGTTGAGGAAACTACTTACTACTCGGATAAGGCCTTATATGCATATGAGACATATGTCTTACATGCGTAGAACTAAGTACAAAGTAGATGTGTAGTAGTTGGATTATGTGAGGAACATATTTAAACATTCGTTTCACAAACTGCACCGTCATCTATTTTTGTCACACGTTAATACTAGTATTTGAAAGAAACACAGTTTAATTACTGGTAACTTAGGTGATACCTACTACAGTCTTACAAAATAGTGATAATAGCAACGACGTTTTCAAAATAATTTACTTCTGTGAAAGAGACACAGTTGAACTGTTTTGTTTTGTCCCTTTGCAAATTTCATTGCTCCAGGCTGGAAAGCTATGCTCAACAGGATTGGATGTGATCGCACATGTACGAGGACACAGACGCCAAGTTTTTCCGCAGTGCGAAAGCCTCCATTGCAGTTTTCGTGTTGATGCTGTATAGTAATACTTCGGACCACTGAAAATGAGAAAACTGGGCACACAGCCTCTTGATTGCTGTGGTAAATAAAGCTTTATGTGTGATCCAGCTTACATTTTTTCCTAGCTGTTCGTGGGATGTATTATATTTCTCTCGTCAAAAGCACAGAATTCTGTGGACGGTTCATTCTACTTCATAAACAGTTCCGAATTAACAGCATGTTATGCCAGTAACCCAAGCACCCTCATTTATTCTTTACTCTTGATGTGCTCAACATCTGAACTGCTTTTAGAGCAATCGTCATGTTCAAATATTCATAATTTGAGTTGTGGGGTGCGTGTTTTAAGTGAAGTTCAATGAAAATGCTAGAGAGCTGTATTTTCACCGATTTTACAACAAGGAATTACTGTATGCTTTATCCACATTCGTCTCACGCTGTTTCAGCAATAGTTGTAATGGAGTAGTCTAACGAGTTACAAATATATAGAGACTGACATTTCACGTTCACTTCCATCGCACGACAGAACAGCAATTGGATACACAGTTGAAACACGAACATGTACACTGGCGTAAACTACTGCAGCTATTGCTAAGACAAAGATGCGTATACAGAGCAGCATTGTCGAACCGTGCACACAACAGTTAACTAACAAGATTGCTTCTGAAAGGGCAACTGCGTATTGTCGTTGAGTTGTGTGAGTTGTTCTGTTTGTGGTGGTGCAGTAACACTGTCTGATGATGAATCAGATAGAAAAGTAATTGTTTGTCATTTATGTATTTCCTGACAGAACTGCGAATTCTCTAAATCGTTTTGCACATCAAACAAGTGCAAAAACAACTTGTATACTAGTAACGTAAGATTAGTATATGGATTGAGGTGCACTGGGAAGAGTTGGGCAGCTGGGAAAATGTTGTGCAGCATCATGAATTTGCCAGGTCCTCCTACAGAGTATGAACGCTACACATATATCATTGGTGATTGTGTAAAGGAAGTGGCTACAGATTCCACGATCTCTGCAACAAAAGAAGCAGTGGAAGCAAATGATGGTTGCACTGATATCAGTATTGCCTTTGATAGTTCCTGGCAGTGACGAGGATACAAATCTAAGGATGGAGTTGCAACGGCAACAAGTGTTGACACAGGAAAAGTCCTGGATCTTGAGATTTTGACAAAATATTGGCAAGGATGCACATGTTCTGGCGTGGATAGAGTGGAAGCCCAAAAGCCAAACTGTAGAAAAATTATGAGGGAACAAGTGGAGGGATGGAAGTGGCTGCTGCAGTAAATATTTTTGAGCGATCTGAGGAAGAAAGGGGAGTTTGGTACATTCAGTTCTTGGGAGATGGAGACTGCAAGTCTTTCAAAGCAGTAATGGACAGCAAACCTTACAGTGTGCCCATAACTAAACTAGAGTGTGTGGGCCATGTGAAAAAGAGAATGGGTGCAAGTCTCAGACTGCTGAAAATAAAACTTGGCAACGCAAATCTATCAGATGGTAAAACAATAAAAGGTCCTGGCAGACTGACTGACAAGGTGATAGATTAGTTTCAAGATTATTATGACACAGCTATCACGGACAACACCAATTATTTCCACATGATGGTGAGAGTGGTGTGGGCTATATACTACCATAAACCTTCAACTGATAACAACCCTGAACATTGTTTGAGTCCTCCTCCTCCTGAGACATGGTGCTAATATAGAAAATCTGAAGCTGAAGGATCCCTGGCAAATTTTAAGCATAAAAACAGTGCGCCTTAAGCAGCAATGGAGGCTCTGAAGCCTATATTTAGAGATCTCACCCACCGAGATATGTTGAAAAGGTGATTTGGATGGGAAAACGCAAAACATCAACGAATCTTTCAATAATCTTCTCTGGACTCGTATACCAAAAAGTGTATTTGTTGGGATGAAGACCCTACAGTTAGGAACGTATGACACTGTAATCACATTTAATAATGGATGTAGTGGCAGACTGAGAGTACTTGCAGAGTGATTTTGGGGAAGCATACAGTGGAAGGTCTTCATAAAGTGGACATCAGAAGAGTGAAAAAGCTGAGGTTTCAGTAAAACATGTAACCAAAGAGGCAAGGAAAAGGAGAAGGCAGCTGTTACTTGACATAACTGGTGGTGGAAATGACCTAGAATATGGAGCGCAGTGTTTTTAATAACGTCACGTAACAATAAATGTAAGAAATTTCATGTTAAAACCTTAAACGTCCTTTTCTCAGGTTATATATTTTTCACTACAAATACCCAGTTTTCTCAGAAACTATTCATCCTATTGCACTCAAACTTTTACAGGGTCCTGAACAACTGTCCAGTAAGCCATGGGCCTACAACCAAGAATATACGTCCAGCTCAGCTATTTTTATGTATATTTATGTTCACAAAATTTTTGCAAAAGTACAGACATTGAGTAAAAAATTCGTAAAACCTTCTGTTTTGGTGCAAAACCTTCCATCGTAGATCAGTAGAATAAAGAGTCAGTAGTTAATATATGGTAGGAATTTCAAATCCGTATCCGCAACAGTCTTTGAGATAATTGGTCATTCACATTGGTGAATTAACATGGTCGAGATAGGGGCCCAGGTCTCTCATTAGGGAAATACAGTTCACTGAGTATCAAGTAGCAATAACAAACCGAGAACTATTTGCTACTATTAACAACGCTGCGTAAGAATACCACTTCTGTCTTTCGCCCTTGTTTCATGTTTCTATGTATGTTTTGAATAGGAGATTATTCACAGAAATACCTCAACTGTTGTTTATCTCGGATTTTCTATCACAACTTAAGTACTTTTAGCTAGTAAAATAATGTAATTAACACACATGTCCTTGTGCCTTACGGTAATTTATATACCTTTTTTCGTACTAATTAATCGGGTCACTTTTTTGGGACAGATTTTAAGTACTGTTTATTGTTGCGCTTTTTAAAAAACAAATATGTTTCAGTCAATATAAATTGAAAATTATTATGTGTTAAGCCAGAACACATTTCAGTTATCAGAAGACCCAATACGTTAAATCGGTATACACCAATGTTTTGGCAAAGTATTATGTTGATAAACAAGATGTAAATACATGGCATTACTTTTACTTTCTGCAGTGCAATTTGTTCAGCTTATTTACAATCTTTAAACAGCTTTTCACTATCACTTCAAGTTTTAAAGATATAAGAAAGGCTTGTTCTTAATCTAAACTTCATCATAATCGAAATTATGACATCATTTTCAGTTATTTTTATATAGAGCTTGCAATCTGGCGTATATTTGGATGACACTGTCCTCTGCGTTCACTTTACGCATACACTGAAGTATTTTCAAGTTTAATTATTGTCATATATTAGGCCTTGGTTTGGAACACGTTGCTGGAGAATCGAACCCGTTCATCGAATCATTGAAGACAAGCGTACAGCCGACGTTACTACCCGGCGGTAATAACATGAGTCAGTAATGTGTAGATATTCAGACGACCTAAGGCACTACTTCATGAAAACAGTTGCTGTCGCAAGCGCGAATGGCGTACACCTAACAGCGTCGATTTGAAATTTACTACTATCATCAGGGAAATGCAGGATGGACACAAAAGTGAAGAGGATGGACACACAAATGAAGGACGAGCAATGACTTTTTTTTTACATATTCTCGCAACAAATGATATAGGCCAGTAGTTGGAAGAATCGAGCAACAGGAACATTACCAAAATGCTGTTGCTTGAATTAACGTTCGTGACAATCCAGCTCACATACTGATATCTTTGTGGGCTTGTTTTACGTTCCATTAACCATGTTTGATTTCAACTGCAGCGTGGCTTTACAGCACATTTGTCCACCATATTTCAACGCACATATTTAAAGTTTATTTCCATTATTTAACGCTCAACCAATTTACATAGGCCAATGAGCCCATTCTCTGCCGTCGAAAGTCGTAGTATTTGTTTTCATTTTCCATAGTGATCAAGTTTTCCTAACTGTGAATCGCAACATTCTAATACATGGAATGTGTTGTGAAATTTTGATATGCTCCAGGGTGTAAGCTTCATACCAATAGAAAATGGTGCATATTTCTTCTTAACTTGATCTGTGATGATTTGAGAATTTCTGTATAAGTCCTCTCGTGAAACTGTGGGCAACTGTAAGTTACTACCTGTCTGGTGCTTAGAGTGATGGAATGCACTTGATACAGAGGACACTTCCGATTTAGGAAACACTAGACTAAGAACACCTTGGTTACTTGTTCACTTTCAGCGTACATACATGGCCTAAAAGGTATCGTATAAAAATCTTGAACCAGTTCTATGATGGAGAGTCTTAGTATCGGTGAACAGTGATCTTACCTTTATGGTCGAATGTAGCTTATAAATGTCAAATGCAATAGGTAAATTACAGCCTTGGTCAGGGTTATAATGTTGGTCAGGTAGAGGCCTAACATTACTTAAGTTGCCTACCCTGGACAAAGCGTTCAAAAACCCCATAAATTTTGGACAAATAGTATTATTTTCCCAGACGCACAACGTCTGTCTACAACTAGTTGATCGATGGTAACGTCTCGCACTGAATGTGAACCAGTGATGAATACAGCAACTTTCCTCCGTTCTGTTATTGCGGTGGCGTGAGGGATATCCTAATAGAAAAAATAGCAACAGTACTAATATTTCAAAATCACCCTAAAAATCTGATAATTAATTAAATTCTGAATAAATACGAAACAGGCAAAGTGTAAATAAATTAATAAAATGATGAGCATCAACAAAATAATTTTATCGAATGCACCGTTAATGAATGTCTCTGTGGATACCTCATCCCGTTCTGAGGACATATGCACACAAGCTTGAAACGTGTCTGCACCCATTCTATTTCTGAATTTTGTCATTGCCCTGTTGATTGTCTTAACGACCTTCCTTCACTGGAACTGGAAACGTGAATGCAGAGCATACTTTCAGCGAGTGTCCTTACTGCTTGATGGTCGATGTCTTCCCTTGAGATGAACGAAGCAACATCACAAGGCGAATCATCTGATTTATCACGAGCAACAGATGTAAAAGAATTCAGGTCTGCGAAAACAGTGTCAACGTTTTTTTAAGTCCTAACGTAGAGCACAGTTCTTTATAATCATCACCAAATTCTTTACATATTTTAAAACTATAAAGGGTACCTTACGTACTTCATAGTTTTTTTCTTGTCCTCTTTTTCTAGCACACTTTTAACTTCCGTTGTGTCCACTTGGGACTTTTAAATTGGTTTGTGGTTTCATATTTCGGAGTACGTTCATCGCTTTCGCAATTGCAGTTGATGTGTCTTAAATGTTCGATATTTCCAGAAACTAGTACAGGGAGCTGTGAAATTTTGAATGCCTGGTTTGAGATAGACTTACTTAAGTTTGAGACAATATTTCATTTATGGTCCAAAATCACTAAACGTACAATAAAATTATAACTCATCATATCTAACAAGGTATCTCCTGCCAAACTTCGTGATCCGTACAGTTCCCATGTATATGTTAACAAGCCATAGTAATGGACTTGTAGCACAGGAATGTAGTACGAAGCCTGTGATACATACTGAACCAGGGGCTACAGCTTCTGATATTTTTAAAACAGGTTGATCTAAAGTGCAATTAATTTGATGCAATTCATTTTCTGGTTTAGGAGAATCATGAAAAAGATTGTAAACGTCCTTAACAATATGTAATGAGTGTTTCATTAAACTTTGATTAATCCTACAAAACCTGCTCTGCAGTGAATGCATGGCATCTCGTGCGCTTTTTTCCCTAATAACCGAGCGCGGAAAACATTGACACAACCGCTAAGTGTAGATGCATCATCAAAAGAGCAGTTCATTAGTTTTCTGTAAGTAAATATATTCAACTGACAAGATGCTGGAGTTGGAGTTCAAAAAGTGTATTGCCTGCGAGCATACAGCCGAGGACTGTATCTACTGCTGTTTCAAGTCAGAGTTCGCTACAGACAAATCCCCCTGCATTACTTGATGATCACCCTGCATCCCAGGCGATCGAAACCAGAGCTGATGGATAGTGCTTCATTCTTGTATTTACACAACGAAATTGCCATGAACAAAACACCACTTCTGATCAATAAGTCATAAAGCAACATATGTTCTGGAGAAAATGTTATTGTTGAGGTCTTCAGTCCTGAGACTGGTTTGATGCAGCTCTCCATTCTACTCTATCCTGTGCAAGCTTCTTCATCTCCCAGTACCTACTGCAGCCTACATCCTTCTGAATCAGCTTAATGTAGTCATCTCTTGGTCTCCCTCCACGATTTTTACCGTCCACACTGACCTCCAATACTAAAGTGGTGATCCCTTGATGTCTCCTACCAACTGATCCCTTCTTCTAGTCAAGTTGTGCCACGAACTTCTCTTCTCCCCAATCCTATTCAATACCTCCTCGTTAGTTATGTGATCTACCCATCTAATCTTCAGCATTCATCTGTAGCACCACATTTCTCTTCTTGTCCAAACTATTTATCGTCCATGTTTCACTTCCATACATGGCCACACTCCATATTAATACTTTCAGAAACGACTTCCTGACACTTAAATCAGTAATCGATGTTAACAAATTTCTCTTCTTCAGAAACGTTTTCCTTGCCATTGCCAGTCTACATTTTACATCGCCTCTACTTCGACCATCACCAGTTATTTTACTCCCCAAATAGCAAAACTCCTTTACTACTTTAAGTGTCCCATTTCCTAATCTAATTCCCTCAGCATCACCCGACTTAATTCGACTACATTCCATTATCCTCGTTTTGCTTTTGTTGATGTTCATCTTATACCCTCCTTTCAAGACACTGTCCATTCCATTCAACTGCTCTTCTAAGTCCTTTGCTGTCTCTGACAGAATTACAATGTCATTGGCGAAGCTCAAAGTTTTTATTTCTTCTCCATGAATTTTAATGCCTACTCCGAACTTTTCTTTCGTTTCCTTTACTGCTTGCTCAATATACAGATTGAATAGCATCAGGGAGAGGCTACAAACCTATCTCACTCCCTTCCCAACCACTGCTTCCCTTTCATACCCCTCGACTCTTATAACTGCCATCTGCTTTCTGTGCAAATTGTAAATAGCCTTTCGCTCCCTTTATTTTACGCCTGACACCTTCAGAATTTGAAAGAGAGTATTCCAGTCAACATTGTCAAAAGCTTTCTCTAAGTCTACAAATGCTAGAAACGTAGGTTAGCCTTTCCTTTATCTTTCATCTAAGACAAGTCGTAGGGTTAGTATTGCCTCATGTGTTCCAACATTTCTACGGAATCCAAACTGATATTCCCCGAGGTCGACTCCTATCAGTTTTTCCATTCATCTGTAAAGAATTCGCGTTTGTATTTAGCAGCCGTGACTTATTAAACTGATAGTTCGGTAATTTTCACGTCTGTCAACACCTGCTTTCTTTGGTATTGGAATTATTATACTCTTCTTGAAGTCTGAGGGAATTTCGCCTGTTTCATACATCTTGCTCACCAGATGATAGAGTTTTGTCAGGACTGGCTCTTCCAAGGCCGTCAGTAGTTGTAATGGAATATTGTCTACTCCCAGGGCCTTGTTTCGACTCAGGTCTTTCAGTTCTGTGTCAATCTCCTCACGCAGTATCATATCTCCCATTTCACCTTCATCTACATTTTCTTCCCGCTCCACAATATTGTCCTCAAGAACATCGCCCTTGTATAGACCCTCTATATATTCCTTCCACCTTTCTGCTTTCCCTTCTTTGTAGGCAGTATCTATCTTACCCCTCGTGAGATAAGCCTCTACATCCATACATTTGTCCTCTAGCCATCCCTGCTTAGCCATTTTGCACTTCCTGTCGATTTCATTTTTGAGACGTTTGTAATCAGTTTTGCCTGCTTCATTTACTGCATTTTTGCATTTTCTCCTTTCATCAATTAAATTCAGTATCTCTTCTGTTACCCAAGGATTTCTACTAGCCCTCGTCTTTTTACCTACTTGATTCTCTGCTGCCTTCACTATTTCATCCCTCAAAGCTACCCATTGTTCTTCTACTATATTTCTTTCCGGCATTCCCGTCAATTTTTCCCTTATGCTCTCCCTGAATCCAGGGAATCCAGTTCCCACCTCGTTAAATTACCCCCCCCCCCCATTTTGCAGTTTCTTCAATCAACAGTTCATAACAAACAGATTGTCGTCAGATTCTACTTCTGCCCCTGGAAATGTCTTACAATTTAAAACCTGGTTCCTAAATCTCTGTGTTACCATTATATAATATATCTAAAACCTTCTAGTATCTCCAGGGTTCTTCCATCTATACAACCTTCTTTCATGATTCTTGAACCAAGTGTTAGCTATGATGAAGTTGTGCTCTGTGCAAAATTCTACCAGGCGGCTTCCTCTTTCATTCCTTAGCCCTAATCCATATTCTACTACTACGTTTCCATCCCTACCCTTTCCTATTGTTGAATTCCAGTCACCCCTGGGGAAAATAGTCACCCCAAATTATTGCAAAGGGGTGGCAGTTGAACATGCATTCTCCTCGATATATAGCGGGGAGCTAGCGAAATTTCAGGCACTCCAGCATCCCCTCATGCCTCTCCCCTCCCGCCCATTCTCCATCCCTTTACCTACCGTGGGGCGCAGACTTCTTATGATCAGCAGCTACTGTGCACATCGGGTCACCCTGAGATGACAGTCCAGGCATCAGCTCATCTCCCAAGCAATAGGATGCAAAGCCAACTAAACAATAGGAGTTAAATGGGGACCAACCCAAGTGCACCTTGATTGTTCATCTAAAATGTATCCACATCACAACATCCAACACACCGCCACTTGGTCAGGAAGCCACTGCATCGGCGACCCCACACACAGAAGACCCGTCTCAGGAAATGCCTGCCATTCTGAATGTGAAAACTTTACTGTAACAATTTCAATTAATGTCAACACATCTGTTACAGGCCAGCAGCTATTAAAAAGGAAATCACAGTCACAATGTTAGTAAATGTCCTCTTTCCACAAACATAGGTGAAGTCCACTTTCTTGTAGTTTTATGAGCGAGATCGGTATAGATTCTACGTTCCACTGCAGGATACAATGTGCATCTTATTATTTTGTGACATCCAGCGAAGTGAAAAAAACTCAGCAACGCCGCCGATTACAGATGACCAGACTACAGAGATTGGGCTATAAACTACCTATACACCACCTATGCATGTCCACGCCGTGTAAAACCGAGAGAAATAGCTCCCACTATTTAGCTGCATAACCACCAATCACTGCAAAATGTCTTCGTGTTTCCGAAACTATCATTGGAGTAAAGAAAAAGGGAGAATTTAAATTCTGAAAAAAGTGCATCTGTGTTAAGCAATTTCTTTCAGCATGATGGACAAATTACAGAACCTGAGATCATCTCTCATGTTCAGATCAGTGTCTGTAAATAAACTGTCGTACTACTTACTTACTTTACGCAATCAGGCCCAATGAACCGCGTGCTGCTTTGAGAAAGTGCCTCAAATTCAGCCCGACTTTGGCTCCTCTCTGCCATCCTTCCAGCAGTCCCACTCTCTGGAGGCCTTTGGATACGCAGTCACTCCATCGAATTCTAGGCCTTTCTTGGTCCTTCTGCCGGTTGGCTTGGTGTTGAGTACAGTTTTCGGCCATCGGTTGTCCTGAATTCGAGCAACATGCCCAGCCTACTGGATATGTCGTGTCTTCATTATAGTCATAATGTTCGGCACTTTGTAAATATCATACAACTCTCTATTGTGAAAATCCTGCATTTTTTACTCTCATTATTGTAAACTGGTCCTAAAATCTTGCGAAGGACTTTCCTTTCAAATTTCAACAGTCTGTTCAGATCTTGCTTGATTGTACTCCAGGTGGCACATCCGTATAGTACTACTGGCTGCTGTAGGAGTGTTTTGTAGATGTTTATTTTGAAATGTCTTGACAAACTTTGGTTTTTGAGAAGAGCATTAAGGCTGTGGTAAAAGCCATTAGCTGAATGTGGTCTTGCCTGATTTTCCATTTTACTGGATGGTTCATCTCTGAATATTGCGCCCAGATATTTGAACTCCCTGACTTGGCGATTAGATCATTCAGATGTCTGTAAGGGTGGAAGTTGTTCTTCAGTTTCATTATGTGTATGGTGTAGAACCTTGTATTCCGTCTTGTCACGATTGATTTGAAGTCCAAATTTTTTCGCTATTGTTCCCAGAATGACAGCCATTTCCCCCAATTCTTCTTTTGACACAGATAGTTGCAATATATCATCGCCATATCCGAGGTACTTGATTTTCACACCCTCGGTCTGGTCTCCTGTGAGTTCATTAGATGACATCCCTCGCATTACCTTCTCTAATGCGAGATGGAGAAGAACAGGTCATCCATGTATGTATTTCAGATATTTCAGACTAGTGAAATAACATTACAGGACAGAGCCTTCCATGCCATTTGCTCACATGTCGGAAAGAAGACAATTATTTTACATTCTACAACAAGAAGCTATAATTCAAGAGCGTGTTGCTGTTTGGTAATGTTGCTGTTTGGTACACTATGGCAGGTCAAGTTTTACCAGTCCGATGCCACTTCATACTGGTGTCTATGAAACATATCGTGAGAGCCTGTCTTGTGATAGAAATTCCTGTATGATTTTACAATGTCTCTCTCTTCCGATACATCGAAAGCAAATACCACCCATGTGCTTACATTTGACATTTTACCTCCATAACTACCATCTACTGACCAGTCTGTAAAGTTTCTGTCACACAACAGACAATCATTATAGTAGTAGATTCTTAGATTATAGATTGATGCTGTGGTGTACGGGAAGGTGTCGTCGTTTTGGTGAATATAGGAGGATACAAGATGACTTGGACAGGATTTGTGATTGGTGTAAAGAATGGCAGCTAACTCTAAATATAGATTAATGTAAATTAATGCAAATGAATTGGAAAAAGAATCCCGTAATGTTTGAATACTCCATTAGTAGTGTAGCGCTTGACACAGTCATGTCGTCGTTTAAATATTTGGGCGTACGATTTCAGAGCGATATGAAGTGGGACAAGCATGTAATGGCAGATGTGGGGAAGGCGGATAGTCTTCTTCGGTTCATTAGTAGAATTTCGGGAAGATGTGGTTCATCTGTATAAAACACTTATACGACCTATTCTCGAGTACTGCTCGAGCATTTGGGATCCCTGTCAGGTCGGATTGAACGAGGACATACAAGTAATTCAGAGGCGGGATGCTAGATTTGTTACTGGTAGGTTTGATCGTCATGCGAGTGTTACGGAAATGCTTCAGGAACTCGGGTGGGAGTCTCTAGAGGAAAGGAGGCGTTCTTTTCGTGAATCGCTACTGAGGAAATTTAGAGAACCAGCATTTGATGCTGACTGCAGTACAATTTTACTGCCGCCAACTTATATTTCGCGGAAAGACCACAAAGATAAGATACGAGAAATTAGGGCCCGTACAGACGCATATAGGCAGTCATTTTTCCCTCGTTCTGTTTGGGATTGGAATAGGGAGAGAAGATGCTAGTTGTGGTACGAGGTACCCTCCACCACGCACCGTATGTTGGATTGCGGAGTATGTATGTATATGTAGATTTGGAAGTGATTTGATCATCACGTATGTCACACATGTCGGGAAAAGCACTATCATTTTGAGGTTCCACAATGAACTATAATTCAAATGGTGTCTATATTTACAGGACATGAAGAACGATATAACTTTGGATTTACGGTTAACACCTGTTTTTAAACACGCAATCATGACAAAAATAATAAGAACAGTCAAGATTCAATGAGAATAGATACAGCCGATTTCTATTAATTTTATAAGCAAAATCGGTATAGTTCTGAGAGAACTATATGTGTCCAAACTTTACCCAGTTATACGACTACTAGTAATAGAACCTCCAATAACATTTTAGTGCACCTTTTTCTTCCAATATATCACAAAATAAATACTGTCTGAGGATTGAGACCGAGCATATTAAAGGTACATGTATGACTCCATTGCATCTGATGGCAAGTGGTGGAAGTCGCTTGCATAGACCTGTGACTGTGCCAAGCACAAAACTGCTAATTCTGTATCCCAAAATTACAGGTTTGTTTTTCCTACTTATCCGCATTAACTTACATTTTTCTACATTAAGAGCCAGCTGCCATTCATCGCACCAACTAGAAATTCTGTCTAGGTCGTCTTGTGTCAACCTACAACGAATTATCTGCGACACCATACCGTACACCATAGCATCATCAGTCAACAACCGCAGGTTGTTGCCCACCTTGTCTGCCAGGTCATTTATGTACATAGAAAATAGCAAAAGTCATATCACACAAACCAAGGCCATTCCTTATGCCTCCAATGAACACTCACCATCAAGGATAGATGATAAATATAATGGTATCATGAACACATTTCTCATGCTCTTTCAGAGTTGCTTTCCATTAGAATGTTCTAAACGGTGTACTACCAGCAGTAAGGAGCCCGTGTGGCTGAATAGTGGGCAACCATTTCATGTAGAACAAAGTGGGAATTATATCAAAATGTTAGAAGTAGTCACAATCAGGCTACATTAGCCCATTACAAACAGTACTGTAAGGTGCTTAAAAATATTATTGGGAAGGCAAAGAGTACGTGCTACGCAAAAAGAAGTGCTAATTCACATGATAAACTTAAAAATCATTTGGTCGGTCAGTTGTGAAGGAAGGGTCTGGACAGCAGCACAAGGTCGATGAAATAAAGTCAGTTCACAGTAAAAATATTTCTGTTACTGATAAATCAGATATATGTACAATATTTAAAAATCATTTTCTGAGCATTGCTGGTGAATTTAATAAAAATTTAGTATCTACAGGGATTCATATAACTTTCTTGGCTAATGCCTTTCTGAGATTGATGTCTGAAATACTTCCCTGTGATAAAGATAAGGAGGAGATTGTGTCAATTATTAAATCACTGAATACTAAGAACTCTCATTGTTATGGCGGAGTCCCCACCAGAATATTAAAGTACTGTAAATTTTTCCTTTAGGAATGGTCAGTATCCTGAAAAATTAAAGTACTCAGTAGTAAACCCGCCTGTACAAAGGGAGAAATGGGTAATGTAGATAATTTTAGACCTACTGCTATCCCACCAGTGTTTGCTATAGTTATGGAAAAGGCTGTGTATGTAACAACCATTGATCATTTATATCACACGATTTGCTATCAAATGTGCAGTTCGGCTTTAGAAGTCGTTTAACAACTGAGAATGCTATATTCTCTTTTCTCTGTGAAGTACTGGATGCGTTAAAGAGAAAAGGTTTCCTATGATAGGAATATTTTTGGATTTAACAAACGTGTTTGATTGTGTTGATCATAAAATATTGCTCCAGAGGTTGACCATTATGGAATACAGGGAGTAGCTCACAGCTGGTTCACCTCTTACTTTAGCAACAGACAACACAACAAAAGGTCATTGTTCACAGTGTTGAGAACGGCTGTAATATGGGGTCTGAGTGGGGCACTGTCAAGGGAGGGGTGGGGGTGGGTGCCCCAGGGATCAGTGTTGGAACCACTCCTGTTCCTTATTTACATTAATGATATGTCCGCCAGTACTAAAAGTAACTCTAAAATGGTAGCAAAGGATGTTGCATGCAACATTGGTTCGGTTTTAGATAGTACAGTTCATAATCTAAGTTCATGGCTTGTAGATAATAAACTAACGCTATATCACAGTAACACTCAGTTTTTACAGTTTCTAACACGCATTTCAACAAAACCTTACTTTTTTAATTTCACAGAATGGGCAAATGATTAGTGAAAGTGAACAGTTAATATTTGCAGTTTTCAGATAGTCTACTGACTGTCATGGAAAGTCCACGTTCAGGATCTTCTTCAAAGACTTAATGCTGCCATTTTTACTATTCGAACAGTATCCAAAGTAAGTGATCTTCGACATGAACATTAGTCTACTTTGCTTATTTTCATTTGCTTATGTTGTATGGTATTATATTTTGGGGTAACTATTCCCATTCTAAAAGGATATTTTTGTCTCAGAAACAGACGGTTCAGGCAATAAGTGTTGTTAAGTTCACGAACCTCTTGTCGACCCCTCTTCATGAGTCTGGGTTTTTCGCATTGGCCTCTCAATATATATTGTAACCTCCCCACAAAATAATAAAATGATTTTAAATATGAATAAATGAATATGATTCTACACACGAATTTTAAAAATATGAATATTGAATGTGATTCTAATTTAATGTAACCTCTGAACAAAATTGGTTCCCATTTAATATCTCCATGCAGAAATGCATTCACATTTGATGTACCCACAAAATTCTTTTCTCATTTAATGTTAAGTTGGAAACAGAAAAATTCCTAAAACCCAAAATAAAAAAAATTCAGTAACCTGGTACATTTTAGGACGACAGCAGCGCTGCGCCACGGCCCTGTATTCTGAATAAAAAAGCAAAAATTCTTACCTCAATAAAAACAGCGAATACATCTGCTCTTACATAAATAAATTTCGGCACAGCTCCGTGCAATGCTGGCCTATACATTTGTGATTCGTGAAAGGAATGATGATGCATTGGATAAATTCTTTAAATTGAAATGAATGATTTTTTTAAAAAAATTACTTTATATTATAAAAATTATTATTAGGGCATTTTTTAAAAAAAATTGGATGACAGTTCACATACATTACTAGATATGCGCAAGGCTGCTTCTTTACCTATACTCAGCCTCCAGAATCCCGACCAGAGCAGACTGCAGACAAACGCAGACACGCGCAGACTACTGCAGACTAGCGCAGACTCGTGCAGACAGCGACTACTAACAACATACTGCTCTCTGGTCAGAGACTCTCCTCTGCCTTGCCTATTGCAGGCAGCGCATACCTCTTACAATATATTCCTTACTGTCATTTCTCGCTTATACCCAAGGAAAGCAGCTTTCACTCAGTTAATACTCGGCAGAAGCCAAACCTGCACTTTGATGCGACTCCCTTAAATCTTGTGCAGAAAGGTGTGCAGTATATTGCTACATCCATTTTGAATGAGCTACCACTCGAATTAAAATATCTTAGCAGTAATCCACGCGCTTTAAATCGAAGCTAAAGAGTTTCCTCATGGGTCACTCCCTCTATTCTTTCCAGCAGTTCCTTGAACAATTAAGCTGATTCTTGTTGTATTGTTGACTGTGTTATATAAACTTATGGACTTACTTTTTAGCATCCATGAACATTTTATTTTTATCAGTTATTACTTTTATGTTGTAATTTCATGTACTGACACGCTCCATGACCTTGGAGATATGCTCCTCAATTTGGTCCTATGGATCTTTACGTGTAAATAAAATAAATAAATAAAAGGACTTTCTCCACCCTTCCTTAATCCAGCTTTGTGTTTCTTCTCTAACAGCTCTTTATCGACTGGACTTCAGAACTTGTATGCCATCTTCTTCTGCCTGTGTGAGGATAGAAGAGCTAAAAGTATGAAATAAAATCTAATGCAGAGTTGATAAAATAAAAATTCTGCATGAAATTTTTATAACGTTCGTTAATCTGTATCATCTGATTTCGGAAGTACGAGTATCTAATTAGATTTTATAATGGTAATTGCTTTGAATAAAAAATCGGTCGTTATTATTATTTCTGGACAAACCCTTTAGGGCAGTGCAAAGCTGGGCATTTGCCTTTCTTCTCGTCCCTATTTCTTTCTTTTTCCTCCTGTGGGATCTTTTTCTGTTTTTGGACCATGTTGTTGCTGGTCTTTCCTTTTGTTCATCTTGACGTTCATGAATTTTTGTTCTAATGATTTCATGGTTTGAACATTTTCTTCACTAATTCCTACCTATTTCAGATCACTTTTGATCTCGTCAACCCATTTCATCCTATCCGTTTTGGCTTCGTGCCTGGTGTCAAAAAAATCGACTACTTGTTTTGTATGTTTGGTTTCATTATTTTAATGCGTGCTTGCACCCTTAACCTGCGTTTCCTGATAGCACCATGGATATTTCTGTATCGCTAACTTTCCTAACTGCTTCTCGGTTGGTGTTGTTCGGCTACACGTCTTGCGCCTAGAATATTTCAATCGATTTTGCATTCATTTTTCGAAGTTTACAACGTATGTTTTCTCGTTCAGAATCTTTGACTTGGTAGGGAATTGAAACCGGGGCGCCGAGATCAAGGCGCAGCGACAGCAACAACTTTTATTTCAATCTGAACAAGAAAAATGTCAACCACTAAACCACGAGCTGAGAACAACAGCAGTGTTGATAGTTTCAGTCAGGGTTGGAGGTATGCTGAGATATTCTAAGGGCTGACTACTTGCGAGCAGCAGAAATTCCGAGTTCGAGGCCCAGCACAAACTTAAAAGAGTCACATCATATTCAGTGTCCACCTGCATCATTATTGGTCTGATGTTAAAGAACGATGCCTGATTATTTCTTTCAACCCGGTATGAAATTCCAGCTAGTATTAATTCCTGAAAGACTTACTTCTTTCATATACACTCAGACAGTATTCTCAGATGAATGAGCCCCATTAGTTTTGTTAGAATCGAAATGTGTAGGAGGTAGGACGTGCACTTGCAGAGTACGTGATGGCTCGATACCACCAATAGTATTGACATAAATATGAATAAATTGTGACATACAAGCAATCAACTCCATAGTATAATACAGACTTACAAATTTGGTCAATGTTGTTGTTGTTGTTGTGGTCTTCAGTCCTGAGACTTGTTTGATGCAGCTCTCCATGCTACTCTATCCTGTGCAAGCTTTTTCATCTCCCAGTACCTACTGCAACCTACATCCTTCTGAATCTGCTTAGTGTATTCATCTCTTGGTCTCGACCTACGATTTTTACCCTCCACGCTGCCCTACAATACTAAATTGGTGATCCCTTGATGCCTCAGAACATGTCCTACCAACCGATCCCTTCTTCTGGTCAAGTTGTGCCACAAACTTCTCTTCTCCCCAATCCTATTCAATACTTCCTCATTTGTTATGTGATCTACCCATCTAATCTTCAGCATTCTTCTGTAGCACCACATTTCGAAAGCTTCTATTCTCTTCTTGTCCAAACTAGTTATCGTCCATGTTTCACTTCCATACATGGCTACATTCCATACATATACTTTCAGAAATGACTTCCTGACACTTAAATCGATACTGGATGTTAACAAATTTCTCTTCTTCAGAAACGCCTTCCTTGCCATTGCCAGCCTACGTTTTATATCCTCTCTACTTCGACCATCATCAGTTATTTTGCTCCCCAAATAGCAAAACTCCTTTACTACTTTAAGTGCCTCATTTCCTAATCTAATTCCCTCACCATCACCCGACTTAATTAGACTACATTCCATTATCCTTGTTTTGCTTTTGTTGATGTTCATCTTATATCCTCCTTTCAAGACACTGTCCATTCCATTCATTGGTCAATGTAGTGGTGTTAATCTTTCATTATCACCATCTTTGAGGCCTAAGCTGCCTTACTTGCTCGATTTAACAGTACATCGCTTTCTGGAATGTATTACCACGCATCTCTCTATAGGGATCCCACTTTGACCCGTGATTTATGTTCGTTCCCAGCGTGTGCTATAACCATTTTTTCTACGTACATTAATTTTTACTCCTACGAAATGGACAGTTTTGTCCCGATATTCTCCTTTTTATGAGTTCACTGTTGCGGCGAAACTTAATTGCACGTATGAATCGTATTTATTCTGCTTGGTTCTGCGAGTGGCCTCTGTTGTTAATCAATCACATTGTAACATCATAGCTCTAATACTCTACTGATTTATTTTGCCTTTTGTTTTATTTAATGTTACATCGTTGAACTTCTGTAATTAGTGTACGATTAATTCGATACTGTGATGAAGTGTAATCTCTGTAATATGCACAATATGAGCAAATGATCTTTTGTCTTCCTCAAATAATCTCTTTGGTTATCTTTAAAATTAAATAAATTTATTTAAATAATTTTGTTTATAACTACCTATATGTGCAAATGATATGTTTTGTTTGAAATGATTGTTTGCTGTTATGTAAACTGCTGACCTTCTTTCTTAGTTATTCTGTATCGAAAAGGTTGTGTGGTTCCCCTCGGGAACAGAACTTAGTAGCGTGCACAAGTTGTGGTTGGCCTAGGTAGAAAAGGTGGAACAAGAGTCAGTCGGGGACGAGCTACCAAACTGTGAACTGCCCATGTAAAAGTTGTATATTGTGCACGTTCCGAGAGAGGCTTTTCTTGACGATTTCAATGCCTCAGATGGATGGATGAAGAGCTGGAATTATTCTGGAATTATCATCGCCACCAAGAAATGACAGAGTCCAGCAATTATACCTGCAAATCCACCTACTAACATGCAATCGCCACCACATTGCGCAATCACTGTCATGGAACACTATAATAATGTACAGTGAAGGATCAGCTTATTGGATGTGTTAGTGTGCTCAAATATAAGGTAATTTATGACCGAATTTATGTACCTACCTTGATTTTTCTTCTTATCATAACACCTCTCAGGTTCCTCTCCATATGAACTAAAGTGATTGCCGAGTGTCCTTACTAAAAGAACATTAAAACCCGGTGTTTTGCTAATTAATGCCTCTTGAACATAGTAAAAAGAAAGTTAAAGTTAATGTGGCAAGAGAGTGAGTTAAAGTAAATGATACTTGCTGAAAATAATTTTCCTATTGAAACTGCTTACTAATATGTTGTTGACAACTTCAAAATTAAAAGTTCTTAAGACTGAGGCTTAAGAAGTTTTGCTTAGTAAATGATGACATTGCTGCCTGCTGTGACTCGCAGAAGGTGAGTCGATATTTTACAAATATGTTAATTTTGTGTCTCACTGTAGTAAGAGGAAAACTGCAGCTGTGGAAAGTTAAATACTCATGCTTCCTAAGCACTGTTTTTAATTGGGTATTGAAAGTGTATTGGTAGTGTAATAGGATCCACAGTTTATCCTTTATGCTCATGATAAATAACAATTAACAGAAAGACCACAATTTATGAAAACAATAGTTTCTTTATTCAAAAGACACTGAGAAGTAAATTGTTAGTGAATTCCAATTAACTTTCATTCTAAATAGAATAATATTTAGTTGAGAGAAACTTAACCTGTGATCAGTTCATAATTTTGCAGTGAACTACATTTACAATTTTATGTCTGCTAGGAAAATGTGTGAAAAGTAATACTGAACCTATGTCCAATTTATGATTCTACAGTGAATATTAATAGCAATGTTATAAAGACCTTTCAGTTTGAATAAGCCATGAAAGTAATAGTGTGTATTGTTATCGGTTATATTTATGCCAGTTATTTGTTCAGGTCTGTTAACCTGAACACACTGCATTCAGGTGCCAGAGTTCGTTGCACTCGTGTCTGGCAAACTATAGGTTGTGTTTGTCCATTGAAGTTACTCATACCTATTTTCTTAAACAAGAATGTTAACCATTATCTTGCCTAATTAGGCTGGCGACCGTTTTCTTTATTCTTTAAACAGTGTAGCTAGGTAAAATATTATTTGTTACTGTTTGAATATTTACGTAATTCTGACATTCACGACCAATAAGCCACCTCCGTTAGGTACAACACGGTCAACATAACAGAATTCCTCTCAGAGGGTAACACTGCTCTGTTGCTTTATACCATAATTACTTTAACAGAATGGTTCCATTTTACAAAGTACCTCCAGCTTAGAGGTTATGGTATAGTAGTAGTGGACGAGAGTGTTACAACATCTCGCACCCACAAACATGGGCTGGGACAAACGTAATTTTATTTACAAATAAGAAGCATTAGTTTCATTATGATTCACAAGTTATAGGTGGTCTTGAATCTGACACAGAAGCCGCCAGTTTGAAGTAGCTGTAATGTAAATAGTGTAAACAATAACAGTAGACACCATAAAAAGAGTATTTCATACTTTTTGACGTAACGTAGAATTGTAATAAACATAAATTACTGACAGGTACATACGGAGTGTCCCAAAAAGGTTTTACAGTGTTTGAACTTTAATAACTAAGGACGTATTAGTAATAACCTGATTCAATTGTGACTGCCGGCCTGGGTGCCCGAGCGGTTCTATGCGCTACAGT
Source organism: Schistocerca serialis cubense (assembly GCF_023864345.2). Classification (NCBI taxonomy): domain Eukaryota; kingdom Metazoa; phylum Arthropoda; class Insecta; order Orthoptera; family Acrididae; genus Schistocerca; species Schistocerca serialis. The sequence goes on along the minus strand of NC_064643.1, from coordinate 733,621,537 downwards.
CTGGAACTGCGCGACCGCTACGGTCGCAGCTTCGAATCCTGCCTCCGGCATGGGTGTGTGTGATGTCCTTAGGTAAGTTAGGTTTAAGTAGTTCTAAGTTCTAGGGGACTGATGACCTCAGAAGTTAAGTCCCATAGTGCTCAGAGCCATTTGAACAATTTTTTTTTTTTCAATTATGATTGTGTGGTCCTCTCGTGACTAGTGCCTAAAGCCATTTACTTTCTTTCTTTCGTTTATTTTCAGTTGCCAGTAACTATACGCGAAAAACAAGATGGCTGGAAGCTTGTCCTTGGAGCAAAGAAAATGGTTTTTAAAGTGTTATTGGAAATGTGAAAAGGTGAAACAAGTGCACAGGCGATGGCTGGTAGGGTTTGACACTGTGTCACTGTCACGTGTACCAGTAAGGATATTACGAGATAAATCTGAATGGCAAGGGACAGCGCGTGGTCTGAAGGAAAGGGACGAGTGCCTTAAGAAAATCGGTAGCGGACGAAAGAGGAGTGAAAGCAGAGGTACGAGCTTCATGTTTCCCTAAGAAGTCTGTAAGGCAATTGCGTGTGAATCGTGTGTAATTAGATCAAATAATCATCGCATTTTAAAGCAAGCAATGTGGAAACCATACATTCCAGACTGCTTCACGCGATGAATAAGGACGATCCGGAAAGGCGTCTCGAATTTTGTGATTGGATTTAAGATAATTGACCGTTAACTGATGCCCATCTTTGGTCTGATGAGGCTACGTTTAAACTGAATGGAACCGTCAATCGCTATATAAGTGAGTACTGAGAAATAGGTAATCCCCATTTTATGGAAGACTGACTACTCCGAGTTGAAAAGGTTGTCACGGGAAAGGAATTCATATCAGGCCGCATCAGACCAATCAGAAGACTGATCACTCCCAAGTTGGAGGAACGTATTTTGCCAGCTTTTCACCAACAGTACCGATATGAATACTGTTTTTATCAACAAGACTTTTCACCGTCACACTTCTATTGCGGCGTGTGGAAATTCTTGAATGAAAGATATGTTTAGATATGTACAGGCCGACAAGGAAGTGACGAGTTTTCACCCAAATATCCCGATCTAATGCCATTTCACTTTTTCTGTGGAAAACTCAGAAGGACAACATCTACTTCTCAAAGATACCTACCCTGGATGACATGAGACCGCTGATTGTGTCTTCATGTGTATCCTTTCCACTGGCAACCACAGCAAATGTTTGTCATGTGTACCGTAACGCTACAAACACAGTACACATGCCAGTGGAAGATATTTTCAACATCTGCGACAGTAAAAAAAAAAAAATGGTTCAAATGGATCTGAGCACTATGGGACTGAACAGCTGAGGTCATCAGTCCCCTAGAACTTAGAACTACTTAAACCTAACTAACCTAAGGACATCACACACATCCATGCCCGAGGCAAGATTCGAACCTGCGGCTGTAGCGGTCGCGCGGTTCCAGACTGAAGCGCATAGAACCGCTCGGCCACCACGGCCGGCTGCGACAGTAAAAAATCATCAGTTATGTGACCATCTACGTGCCATAAGAATTCATAGTTTTTGCTATTTTTGTTAGAATTCAAACATTAAAAACTCCTTTCTGGATCATCTTATATATCCTGCGTGCCGTAGCAGGAACTGACGTTGGAAGAGGAGGTGGGAGATGGAGAGAAAGATAACATAGTAGAATGGTAGTACTGGAGAAAGTGCGGATAAAATGCCTGATTGAGAAACGAAAAGAGATAGGAGAGTAAGTGGGAGAACTGGTGAAAATTTTCTCCACTGCTTGACAGAAATTTTTATTGGAACGCTGTTAAGATCACCCAAGGGTAGAATTCCAGGTTTTCACTTACATGCAACCAGATACTGATGCGCAGGATGCAGGGCGTTTTACGTGACTTCATAATTAGCTCCAGTCGTCTTGGATTTCCATTACTAGTCGTACAGATTGGATTACATCGCAGTAGTGAAGTTCATCGTATAAGTGACTAAACTATTTTATATTTAAAATCGTGAGGAAATTCAATATGGAACTTCTGGGGAAGGAGGGCATAGAGGCAACTGGCGTCAGTAGTTTCTCCCTAGCTGATGAGCTCATTCAGCGTTACACTGAAGTTTTTCACTCTTTCTGTTACGATATCTGGAGACCGTCAAAAGGATATTCAGCAATTATTCACAGACTTCAAGACTAATTAAAGTCTGATGAGACACAAAGTGGTGCACATCAGAACAGTGAAGGCATGTCATAATTCGCCGCAACGATGACATTATTCATACCTTCAGGCCTGGCACTTATATGAAGCTGTAGGACATCGAGATAGAGCTGATGTCAGTGCCTGTGGCACTTTCGAGAAACCTTACTTCCATGAAGATGTTTGTGGTAATTAATTCTAATCGCATTTAGCATACATAGAATACATCTATTATATACATCTACTACTTTCTACTAACAATACACGAAGAGTAGCATTATTATTAAATAGTTTGTGCTGTACCACAGAGTCGTCAAATTTAAAAACTGTTTCATACTTACATGAAACATCTTGAGACATTATGCAGGGTTCTGCAGTTAAAAATAGCGCGCCTCCCCTTTAGACATCGAAATGAACAGCTACAACAATGGACAGTTTCAGGCAATAAATTATTATTAGCATACTTTTGACCACATTTCACTTTGTTTCAACAGAGGAATTAGACGTTTCTCTTCACCGTCTGTAAAATGACTTTCTCGATAAAAGAAAGAATTGAAATTGTGCAAGTATAACTGAAACAGTACCGACTAAGGAAACCAGAAACATTTTTATGGTCAAGTATCTAGACAGAAGACTATCAGCAAACAGAGCAACACAGAATTTTTATAAAAATTGGTGCATCTGTGGATTTTGGAAAGTGCAAAACGATACAGAATTCCTTCAGTTCCCATACGAGAACTTTTTGCAGACATTCGCTGAGAAATTATTCGGGGCCCAAATAACTCCTCTCGTAAATTGGCCAAACAGGCGCATTTAAGGAGGAGGAGCTGTCAGCGAGTATTGAAAAGTCTAAAATGGAAGTCATACTAGTGACGATTGTGCAGCAATTACGGGAGAATGGCAGTCAGAAACGTTTACATTACTGCTCGTGACCTTTGAGTACCAGCAGCGGAGGTTTGCTAGACCCTTTCCATCACAATGTGAGTGATGAAGCGTGATTTCATATTTCCAGTAATATGAACTCACAGAACATAAGGCATTGGGCATCGGAGAACCGTAACATTGTGTCAGCAACCACTTCATAATGAAGAAATAGGCGTTTGGTATGGTGTAACAGGAACAGGCATCATTGAACCGATATTTTTTTACACTACTTTCAACACGGTTGCATTTATGGAAATTATCGATACGTTTTGTGCTCAACTCATTGAATATGAAAGACACTACTGCTTTTCCAGCAAGATGAAGCCACATTTGTGCTATCCCTGGAACAAGTCTGCAATGTCTTAATTGAGAAACGAATTGTTAGCAAACATTTATGGCCACTACATTCGTCGGATTTAACAACACGTGATTTATTTCCTATAGGGTACTTCAAGAGCAATGTCTACGAAACAGATCCACAAACAACACAGTAACTGAAAGAGAACATCAGCCGTGTAGTTGCCACCATCGATATTCGAGCTTTACATCGGGTGTATCTGAATATGTTTAGGCGTGCACATCTGTGTGTAGACGTTGCTGGGGATCGCTTTCAGCATCTTCTATAAATGGATTTTTCGCTGTATTTTTCATTGTAAATATATGTAAGTCTATTTCAGCTCTTCGTTTCTGTAACCTCTCAGCATTTCCTTCGTACTTAAACGTGCTACTGTACAACCTAAAAGGGTCACTAATTATGTCATTCACTGAACATGATATAGAAGCGAGCGAGATGATATTCGTCATCCTCCAAACTAGTGAAGATTGTCCACCGTAAGGACCAAAATACTATGAATGAAATAGTTATGAAATGTGATCGCAGTAAATTTATTCGATCAATCTTACCTGTGCTCTTATGACTAAATGATCCATGTTCACATTTCAATTTATACCAAAGTCTTAATGTTAAAGACTATACGTAGACTGCACACGCTACTTTGTACAAATTGAGGAAAGAAACTGTATTTATAGAGTAGAGGCACGACAAAGATTACAAATATCAATTACACACGTTGCCATTGTACACACTCTCATCATTTTAATAGTATCTGTCGTATTAAAATGGTTATCCTTAGGTAACTATGATGTGAGGAAGGTGCTCTATGTGTGAATACCCAGGCCGAAGGCCTTATGGACCTAATCAGAATGTAATCCCTGACACAGTACTCGTTAAAGCCTGTGCTATGGTAAGTGAGCGGGATTCACCTTTCGCATAGATATCGATCACGTGTACCAGAATGGTGGGAAATCAGACTTACATCCACTCTGTAATAACAATTATCCATCAAGTAAGTTCTAAATGCAATCATACGTCAGGATGGATCAAAAGCAAACCGGAAGATCCTACCAATGTGACAATAATACGGTCGCCAGCCTAATTAGGCATTAACTGAGTTTCTTCCCTGTACAAGTTGGTATATATTCATGCAAGACAACAAGTTGCAACACTGCATAATATGGTAGAATTTTAGATCCAGAAAATCTATTGAACTGATAGTTTGACGTTCAGTACTGATATGGAAAATCATGAATACATACTACTACACTATAATGTTTAGTACCAAACGTTATACTGTCTATTAATCTGATTAAAATCGGGCATAGGTTACCCTAGAAACTGTACTTTTATGCCACACACAAAATGTCAGTTTTGATAAAGATAAAACACTGATAAATTTTGACCTTTATATTGGCTTTAACTTTTGCTGGTCAAACCAATTTAGAACATTTTAAAATTCAAATGAATGATGGGGAGGGGGGGGCTGAAACTGTTATGATCGCTGTCTTTAAAAAAATGATTATGAGTTTTTTATTCATTCAAGATTTCCAGTATATAAGTTATTACTCTTTTCATCTTACTTACTGCTCATTTAAATGCCTTTAAATCTGTCTCGAAATAATAATACTAAAGTTGTCTTTCGACTTCGTTAGACCTTCACTATTCATTTACTGGTTCATTAACAAAACATTTCTTTAAACACCATTCTAATATAGCTAGTTCTGCAAATAATTATCATTAACACAATTTTTAATTCTCATTTTAGGACACTCGGATTGCACAACGTTTGGAAAGGACCCTGTCTAGGTTAGTTCTGAGGATAATTAAATGAGGGAAAAGTTCTGGTAATGTTTAGGTTATTATTGCACCAAACAAACACAGTTCACTCCCTGATTCATACCAGTACAGTACTAAAAGTTGCAACCCGCTAGTATCGATGCGACGGTTAGCGGGCGGCAAGATGACGAGGTACAGAGCACACATACAACCACAGTTATGGCTCTTGACGTATCAGCACTTTAATTCTTCTTAGCGTCGAAATACTTTTCCATTTAGTGCCTGTGGAATTTTACCATGCTGTGTGGGCGTTGGAACGGCATACGCGAGGCTCAGTGAAGCTATGTCTTCCAGGAGAGCCTCCTCGCTCCAGAAGGTGTTGCTCAAACCAGTGCCAAACACCAACTACTACTACTGAGCCCGTTATGCCGTGCAGTGCCCGTGCGCATTTTCCCGCGCTCGCCTGCCATCCACCTTTCACCGCTCCCTGATAGGCCGGGTATTCACCCGACGTTTTGCATTCTACATATCCTAACACATTGCCTACGTATGGACCAGACGCACAGTTACAATTTTAAACATCTTACAACAGTTTCAACATTTATTACATTTCAGTTCTATTACAATATTACTTGCCATTTGACACAAATATTAATATTCACATTGAAACTTATTTACAAACAAAAATAAATGAAATCAGAACATCAATTACACAAGTTTATAGTAAAATCAGATGAAAACAATAACTTATATGTACAATAGTACAGAGTCGTTGTTGTTACAAGAACATGTTATATAAATAAATATGGGTTGGCCGCATTTTGTCACGTTGTTGGTCGTAGAATAAAAGAACATTATATATGTAACGGTTGTGACTCTGAAGCATTTATAGCAAAAGAGGAAAATATCTTATTAAGGTTTCCGATCCAAGAATTGATATATAATATCTTTCCTTTCAGAACGAGATCTTACCTACCCTACTGGGAATGTCTGTATTTCATAATGAATAGCCTGTAATGATTGTGATCATACTTTTGTACAGCCCCATAAAAGTAAAATGGCCAAGGCTTACAAAATAGGTCTGAAAAGCTCTGCTATCAAAAATAATATGGTCACATTCATGTAACATTTGGTTCGTGAAATTTAATTTATTTCCGTCACAGTTTTCCAGCGATTCATCCAATACATTGCCAATGGTACAAAGCGAGTATGCCATTCAGTAATAACTGAATTGAATATAACGAACTGTCAAGAAACCTCAGTTATTGTGACATTTCGTAATTTCTGTTCTGTAACTTAGGCAGTAAAATATTCTGACGTTATCAAAGGTATCTGCGGTACGTTCTTGCCACTCATAGTGGATTTGAAGAGGATAATAAAGAATTAAAGAATATTCGCGTCGAATTGTTCGCTCGGAAATGAAAAATCTCGCACTTTGACAGAGCGTGGGCGGGTCACTGATCTCCAGTGCTGATTCATGTCCCTCTCCTTTGGCCTGGTTTTGAAGGGATTACTGACAAGGGCTGAATGTCACACGTGAAAAATATGGCTTCCCTGGGATAGCCGATACGAGAGCATTCAGTTGAACGTAATAAAAAGAGAGCTCTGAGATTATTCAAACCGGAATGAATAATGGATGTATCTGGAGCGAAAGGCATTTGAGCCTTTTCGGGTTTCCTCAGAGTTAATTTCGTTCTTCGCAATTTCCCGTAATCTGGCGGCAGAGAATTTGACATTTAATTGGAAACGGAGTGTAGGCTACAGGCATTTCGGAACTTTTTTAACAGAGAGCATTTCAAATTCTTTCTTTGTTGCTACGGGTGAAAGGAGAGTGAAGATATAAGTAGACCAACACTCCTTATGGAATACATTTCTACATACTCTTGCTTATGACACGTGTATCTACGCAGAAATTTTACGCAATTATTTTCACTGGACAATTAAGAGCGTTCACCTGCGTGGGAACCTACCGCTGATACAGAATATTCAGTTAAAAGTTTCCAAGCACTTTTGCCCTTTGTTTCTTGAAGCTTCCTCGGCGGGTCGAATAATCCATCATCTTCTGGGCGAACATTAGGCATATTAGTAATTATTATTCCAGTATTTTGTCTTACAACCTTCAGCGATTCCCAAGGTGAGTCATTTGCAAGAATTTTAAATCACTTTTCACGGTACCGGACTAATCGCGTGTACGTCAGAGACCATAATGTTAGTAAAAAGAGAGTTAGTCATAAATAAAACTTTACCCGCCTAAGAGCAAAACGAGACAGTGCAGACTAAGCGAATTCACAGCGTTTACGAAGTATGTGGTTGACTGTTACGGATGGCATATGTTGGAATGTCAGGCAGTCAATAATTAGAGCAACTGCATTGACTGATGGTTCCGTCGGTTATTAGAACAATGCTTTCTTTGAGAGTGCAGACGTGAAGTGAGGTGTTTCCATGATTTGTTGAGTTGGAAACGCTTGTTTCGGTTGAGCAGATTGTCTGCCAATGGTATTTTCACAGCTTCCTTGACCACTGAATCACCGTAGCAGGAGGCCGTGGTAAGTATCTTAATTTTCCCATAATCCATTTAATGTCTAGTCGAAAAAGAATTTTCAGTCATTGCAGATTTATTGGTACGTAGATGGTGGGTGTATTGCTGGTGTTCAGTGCTATGTTGTTTTATGGTGCGTATTGTTTATCCTATGTATGTTTTATAACACCAGCAAGAAATTTCATATATACCGCCACACAATCCCTCTCCCCATTCTGTAAGGAGATCATCGTTCTCAGATACGACAAGAGCTGCCGTCTTGGCCGGTGGAAGGAAGATCAAATCCGCTTTGTGCTACTTCATAATTCTAGCAATTTTTGAATAAATGTTTCTCATCATACGGTAGACAGGCCGTAAACATTTCTTCCTCTCCATTTGGTTGGTATGTTGTTTTCGCTGGAACAAGAAAACGAAGTCAAGGGTGATAAGTGAATCATAGATGTTAGGTTTCAAAGTTTTTATCCTACTAATGAAAATCTGCTGAATTATGGATATAATATTCACATTTTGCTTCCAAAGCTCTCAACAACGAGGCTAAATAATTGACCAACTATTAAGTAGGTGCATCCTCGGTCCCGTATTCGAATCCTGCCACTGCTTAAATGTGATTAATAATCAGAAATGCCAGCCGAAGATTTCCGACTTAAGAAGTCACCCACATTCTGCCAACGGCCTTTTCAAAGAGGGCGGAGGAGGGGACAGAGTTTCAGGGTATTCTATTGTCCTAGGGGTAAGGAACTGCCCCTGAAGGCGCACGAATCAGCAATAATCAACGGCATGAGTATGCAGAAGGCAATGGAAACCATTGCATTAAAGACACGTAGCGCGTATCCACAGGACTCGGGACCTCTAACTGAAAAAGTGTCATGATGATCTCTTCTTTGGCAAAAGATTCCGGAATAGTCCCCCATTCGGATATCCGTGAGGAGAGTGCCAAAAGGAAGGTCACCGTGAGAAGAAGACTGAATAATCAACGAAAGGATTACGTTCTACGAGCCAGGGCGTGGAATGCCAGAAGCTTGAACGTGGTAGCGAAGCTAGAAAATCTGAAAAGGGAAATCGAAAGGTTCAATCTAGACATAATAGAGGTCAGTGAAGTGAAAAGGAATGATAGGGCAGAGAGTTTGTTACTGTGAACAATTTAGTGGTAGGGTTGTTCTTATCAGAATCGACAGCAAACCAACATCGACGACGATAGTTCAGGTGTACATGCCGCCGTCATAAGCTGAAGGTGAAGACACAGAGAAAGAATATGGGGATATGGAAAGGGTAATACAGTACGTAAGGGGAGATGAGAATCTAATAGTCATGGAGGACTGGCATGCAGTTGGAAGGGAAGGAGTGGAAGAAAAGGTTACAGGCGAGAGCACCAGCAGCAGCGAGTACTGTTTGTATAAAGCGTTTATTTTGCATTTTGTTTACGACCTTCCACTAAGGAAGGGATTCTATTTGTGTTTATCTGCTCTGCATAGTAACTAACAGTTCTTGATATAACTTTACGTAGTTTTCGTGTTAGATTTCTTAGTGTTTTCTTGATCGTTTAGAACAGAAAGCGCCCTAAAACCGTCTTTTGTTTGTTTCGCGGCCGTTAGCCACTAGTCACTTGAATCAGCAGTTGTCTTGTGACAGCCAGAGCGAGAGCACCAGCAGCAGCGAGTACTGTTTGTATAAAGCGTTTATTTTGCATTTTGTTTACGACCTTCCACTAAGGAAGGGATTCTATTTGTGTTTATCTGCGCTGCATAGTAACTAACAGTTCTTGATAAAACTTTACGTAGTTTTCGTGTTAGATTTCTTAGTGTTTTCTTGATCGTTTAGAACAGAAAGCGCCCTAAAACCGTCTTTTGTTTGTTTCGCGGCCGTTAGCCACTAGTCACTTGAATCAGCAGTTGTCTTGTGACAGCCAGAGCGAGAGCACCAGCAGCAGCGAGTACTGTTTGTATAAAGCGTTTATTTTGCATTTCGTTTACGACCTTCCACTAAGGAAGGGATTCTATTTGTGTTTATCTGCGCTGCATAGTAACTAACAGTTCTTGATAAAACTTTACATAGTTTTCGTGTTAGATTTCTTAGTGTTTTCTAGATCGTTTAGAACAGAAAGCGCCCTAAAACCGTCTTTTGTTTGTTTCGCGGCCGTTAGCCACTAGTCACTTGAATCAGCAGTTGTCTTGTGACAGCCAGAGCGAGAGCACCAGCAGCAGCGAGTACTGTTTGTATAAAGCGTTTATTTTGCATTTCGTTTACGACCTTCCACTAAGGAAGGGATTCTATTTGTGTTTATCTGCTCTGCATAGTAACTAACAGTTCTTGATAAAACTTTACGTAGTTTTCGTGTTAGATTTCTTAGTGTTTTCTTGATCGTTTAGAACAGAAAACGCCCTAAAACCGTCTTTTGTTTGTATCGCGGCCGTTAGCCACTAGTCACTTGAATCAACAGTTGTCTTGTGACAGCCAGAGCGAGAGCACCAGCAGCAGCGAGTACTGTTTGTATAAAGCGTTTATTTTGCATTTTGTTTACGACCTTCCACTAAGGAAGGGATTCTATTTGTGTTTATCTGCGCTGCATAGTAACTAACAGTTCTTGATAAAACTTTACGTAGTTTTCGTGTTAGATTTCTTAGTGTTTTCTTGATCGTTTAAAACAGAAAGCGCCCTAAAACCGTCTTTTGTTTGTTTCGCGGCCGTTAGCCACTAGTCACTTGAATCAGCAGTTGTCTTGTGACAGCCAGAGCGAGAGCACCAGCAGCAGCGAGTACTGTTTGTATAAAGCGTTTATTTTGCATTTTGTTTACGACCTTCCACTAAGGAAGGGATTCTATTTGTGTTTATCTGCGCTGCATAGTAACTAACAGTTCTTGATAAAACTTTACGTAGTTTTCGTGTTAGATTTCTTAGTGTTTTCTTGATCGTTTAGAACAGAAAGCGCCCTAAAACCGTCTTTTGTTTGTTTCGCGGCCGTTAGCCACTAGTCACTTGAATCAGCAGTTGTCTTGTGACAGCCCGCATCTCGTGGTCGTGCGGTAGCGTTCTCGCTTCCCACGCCCGGGTTCCCGGGTTCGATTCCCGGCGGGGTCAGGGATTTTCTCTGCCTCGTGATGGCTGGGTGTTGTGTGCTGTCCTTAGGTTAGTTAGGTTTAAGTAGTTCTAAGTTCTAGGGGACTGATGACCATAGATGTTAAGTCCCATAGTGCTCAGAGCCATTTGTCTTGTGACAGCCAGAGCGAGAGCACCAGCAGCAGCGAGTACTGTTTGTATAAAGCGTCTATTTTGCATTTTGTTTACGACCTTCCACTAAGGAAGGGATTCTATTTGTGTTTATCTGCTCTGCATAGTAACTAACAGTTCTTGATAAAACTTTACGTAGTTTTCGTGTTAGATTTCTTAGTGTTTTCTTGATCGTTTAGAACAGAAAGCGCCCTAAAACCGTCTTTTGTTTGTTTCGCGGCCGTTAGCCACTAGTCACTTGAATCAGCAGTTGTCTTGTGACAGCCAGAGCGAGAGCACCAGCAGCAGCGAGTACTGTTTGTATAAAGCGTTTATTTTGCATTTTGTTTACGACCTTCCACTAAGGAAGGGATTCTATTTGTGTTTATCTGCGCTGCATAGTAACTAACAGTTCTTGATAAAACTTTACGTAGTTTTCGTGTTAGACTTCTTAGTGTTTTCTTGATCGTTTAGAACAGAAAGCGCCCTAAAACCGTCTTTTGTTTGTTTCGCGGCCGTTAGCCACTAGTCACTTGAATCAGCAGTTGTCTTGTGACAGCCAGAGCGAGAGCACCAGCAGCAGCGAGTACTGTTTGTATAAAGCGTTTTTGTACTTATTTGCTGCGCTTAGCTTTTAAATAGTTTTTCTGGGAAAACCTAGCGTAGTTTTCGCGTCTCGTATTTCAGTGGGTGTTTCTTGATTATCAGAGTAGCTCATAAGAAGATTATCTTGGGAATTTGTCACCGTATAGAGTAGGGTAAACATAGTCATGTGTAGGGACTCTGGTTGTTGTGAGCGGACGCAAGGAGAATTGGCCACTCTTCGGGGGCAGGTGGAGGCTTTGTCTGTTCGGCTCATCGAGCTCGAGGCGCAGGCGTCGGCTCGTAGTGGCGTTTGGGCAACTGTGGTGAGACCTATGCCTACTTCGGTGGCCTTGGAATCACATGGAACCCCTGATGTCGCTGCGTCTTCCGGCAGTGAGCATCTTACCGGTCAGCCATCACTCCAGGGTGAATGGCAGACAGTGGTGGGCTCGCGCGTGCCTGGCCGAAAGGCGAAGGTGGGATCTGGCCGCGTGGCGGCTGCCTTACCCCTTTCCAACAGGTACGGGGTGCTTCCTAGTGGTCATGACATCGTTTCCGAGCCACCACAGGATGCCTCGCCTGTTGGGCCAGTGGCCGATTCTCCGGCAAGGTCCCGACAGTCACAGAGGGCGGGCCTATTAATTATAGGGAGCTCCAACGTTAGGCGGGTTATGGAGCCCCTCAGGAAAATAGCAGGTAGGTCGGGGAAGAATGCCAGTGTGCACTCGGTGTGCTTGCCGGGGGGTCTCGTCCGTAATGTGGAGGAGGCTCTTCCGGCAGCTATTGAACACACTGGGTGTGACCGGCTGCAGATAGTAGCACATGTCGGAACGAATGACGCCTGCCGCTTGGGTTCTGAGGCCATCCTTGGTTCCTTCCGGCGGCTGGCTGATTTGGTGAAGACAACCAGCATCGCACGCGGAGTGCAAGCTGAGCTTAATATCTGCAGCATAGTGCCCAGAGTCGATCGCGGTCCTCTGGTTTGGAGCCGTGTGGAGGGTCTAAACCAGAGGCTCAGACGACTCTGCGACTATAATGGTTGCAAATTCATCGACCTGCGTTATTGGGTGGAGAACTGTAGGGCCCCCCTAGACAGGTCAGGCGTGCACTACACACCGGAAGCAGCTACTAGGGTAGCAGAGTACGTGTGGCGTGCACACGGGGGTTTTTTAGGTTAGAGGGACGCCCCCTTGGGCGAAACGATAAAATACCTGACGGCTTACCAGAGAGGACATTATCATCGTTGATAAAGAACGTCCGTCCTCAGAGACCAAAAACAGGAAAAGTTAACGTAATATTGGTAAACTGCAGGAGTATCCAGGGCAAGGTTCCTGAATTAGTATCTCTTATTGAAGGAAATAGTGCGCATATAGTATAAGGAACGGAAAGTTGGTTAAAACCGGAAGTGAACAGTAACGAAATCCTAGACACAGAATGGAATATATACCGCAAGGATAGGATAAACGCCAATGGTGGAGGAGTATTTATAGCAGTAAAGAATTCAATAATATCCAGTGAAGTTATTAGCGAATGCGAATGTGAAATAATCTGGGTTAAGTATCAAAGGTGGGTCAGATATGATAGTCGGATGCTTCTATAGACCACCTGCATCAGCAACCGTAGTAGTTGAGCGCCTCAGAGAGAACCTGCAGAACGTCGTGAAGAAGTTTCGTGATCATACTATTGTAATAGGGGGAGACTTCAATCTACCAGGTATAGAATGGGATAGTCACACAATCAGAACTGGAGCCAGGGACAGAGACTCTTGTGACATTATCCTGACTGCCTTGTCCGAGAATTACTTCGAGCAGATAGTTAGAGAACCAACTCGTGAAGCTGACGTTTTAGACCTCATAGCAACAAATAGACCGGAACTTTTCGACTCCGTGAATGTAGAAGAGGGTATCAGTGATCATAAGTCAGTGGTTGCATCAATGACTACAAGTGTAATAAGAAATGCCAAGAAAGGAAGGAAAATATATTTGCTTAACAAGAGTGATAGGGCACAAATCGCAGAATATCTGAGTGACCACCATCAAACGTTCATTTCTGAGGAAGAGGATGTGGAACAAAAATGGAAAAAATTCAGAAACATCGTCCAGTACGCCTTAGATAAGTTCGTACCGACTAAGGTCCAAAGCGAGGGGAAAGATCCACCGTGGTATAACAATCATGTACGAAAGGTACTACGGAAACAAAGAAAGCTTCATCATAGGTTTAAGAGTAGTCGAATCATAGCTGATAAGGAAAAGCTGAACGAAGCGAAAAAAAGCGTAAAGAGAGCAATGAGAGAAGCATTCAACGAATTCGAACATAAAACATTGGCAAACAATCTAAACAAGAACCATAAAAAGTTTTGGTCATATGTACAATCGGTAAGCGGATCTAAATCCCCTATTCAGTCACTCGTTGACCACGATGGCACCGAAACAGAGGACGACCGAAGAAAGGCAGAAATACTGAATTCAGTGTTCTGAAACTGTTTCACTGCGGAAAATCGTAACACGGTCCCTGACTTCAGCCGTCGCACGGATGCCAAAATGGAAAATATTGAAATCAACGATATCGGAATTGAAAAACAACTGCTATCACTTAGTAGCGGAAAAGCATCCGGACCATACGAGATACCCTTAAGATTCTACAGTGATTATGCTAAAGAACTTGCCCCCTTTCTATCAGCAATTTATCGTAGATCGCTGGAAGAACGTAAAGTACCTAGCGACTGGAAGAAAGCGCAGGTCGTTCCCATTTTCAAGAAGGGTCATAAATCAGATGCGAATAATTATAGGCCTATTTCGCTTACGTCAATCTGTTGTAGAATAATGGAACATGTTTTGTGTTCTCGTATTATGACGTTCTTAGATAATACAAATCTCCTTCATCATAACCAACATGGATTCCGCAAACAGAGATCATGTGAAACTCAGCTCGCCCTATTTGCCCAAGAAATTCACAGTGCCGTAGACACTGGCGAGCAGATTGATGCCGTATTCCTGGACTTCAGGAAGGCATTTGATACGGTTCCGCACTTACGTTTAGTGAAAAAAATACGAGCTTACGGAATATCGGACCAGGTTTGTGATTGGATTCAGGATTTCCTAGAAGAAAGAACACAACATGTCATTCTTAACGGTTCAAAATCTGCAGATGTAGAGGTAATTTCGGGAGTACCGCAGGGAAGCGTGATAGGACCTTTATTGTTTACAATATACATAAATGACTTAGTTGACAACATCGGTAGCTCCGTGAGGCTATTTGCAGATGACACGGTTGTCTACAAGAAAGTAGCAACATCAGAAGACTCGTACGTACTCCAGGAGGACCTGCAGAGGATTAATGCATGGTGCGACAGCTGGCAGCTTTCCCTAAACGTAGATAAATGTAATATAATGCGCATACATAGGGGCAGAAATCCATTCCAGTACGATTATGCCATAGGTGGTAAATCATTGGAAGCGGTAACGACCGTAAAATACTTAGGAGTTACTATACGGAGCGATCTGAAGTGGAATGATCACATAAAACAAATAGTGGGAAAAGCAGGCGCCAGGTTGAGATTCATAGGAAGAATTCTAAGAAAATGTGACTCATCGACGAAAGAAGTAGCTTACAAAACGCTTGTTCGTCCGATTCTTGAGTATTGCTCATCAGTATGGGACCCTTACCAGGTTGGATTAATAGAAGAGATAGACATGATCCAGCGAAAAGCAGCGTGATTCGTCATGGGGACATTTAGTCAGCGCGAGAGCGTTACGGAGATGCTGAACAAGCTCCAGTGGCGGACACTTCAAGAAAGGCGTTACGCAATACGGAGAGGTTTATTATCGAAATTACGAGAGAGCACATTCCGGGAAGAGATGGGCAACATATTACTACCGCCCACATATATCTCGCGTAATGATCACAACGAAAAGATCTGAGAAATTAGAGCAAATACGGAGACTTACAAGCAGTTGTTTTTCCCACGCACAATTCGTGAATGGAACAGGGAAGGGGGGATCAGATAGTGGTACAATAAGTACCCTCCGCCACACACCGTAAGGTGGCTCGCGGAGTATAGATGTAGATGTAGATGTAGAATGTGAGCTTGGGACAAGGAATGAGAGAGGAGAAAGATTGAGTTCTGTAATACATTTCAGCCAGTAACAGCGAATACTCTGATCAAGTATCACAAGAGTAGGAGGTATACTTGGATAAGGCCGGGTGATACAGGAAGATTTCAGTTAGATTATTTCATGGCCAGACAGAGATCCCGAAATCTGATACTGGATTGTAAGGCGCACTCGGGAGCAGATATAGACTCAGATCACAATATAGTAGTGGTGAAGAATAGGCTGAAGTTTAAGATATTAATCAGGAAGAATCAGTATGCAAAGAAGTGGGGCACGGGAGTACTAATGAATGACGAGCTGCGCTTGAAGTTCTCTAAGGCTATAAAAACAGCAATAAGGAATAGTTCAGTAGGCAGTGCAGTTAAAGAGGACTGAACATCTCTAAAAAGGGTCATTAAGGAATTTGGAAAGAAAACATAGGTACAAAGACGGTAACTGCGTTAAAATCGTGGGTAACACAAGAAATACTTCAGTTGATGGATGAAAGGAGGAAGTACAAACATGATCTTGCTGGCCAGGGTAGTTGACTTACACCTTCTAGAGCACGTTGGGTGGCATGGGATACATGCGGACGTCCATTGTCCTGTTGGAACAGCAAGTTCTCTTGCCGGTCTAGGAATGGTAGAACGATGGGTTCGATGACGGTTTGGATGTACCGTGCACTATTCAGTGTCCCCTCGACGATCACCAGTGGTGTACGGCCAGTGTAGGAGATCGCTCCCCACACCATGATGCCGGGTGTTGGCCCTGTGTGCCTCGGTCGTATGCAGTCCTGATTGTGGCGCTCACCTGCACGGCGCCAAACACGCATACGACAATCATTGGCACCAAGGCAGAAGCGACTCTCATCGCTGAAGACGACACGTCTCCATTCGTCCCTCCATTCACGCCTGTCGCGACACCACTGGATGCGGGCTGCACGATGTTGGGGTGTGAGCGGAAGACGGCCTAACGGTGTGCGGGACCGTAGCCCAGCTTCATGGAGACGGTTGCGAATGGTCCTCGCCGATACCCCAGGAGCAACAGTGTCCCTAATTTGCTGGGAAGTGGCGGTGCGGTCCCCTACGGCACTGCGTGGGATCCTACGGTCTTGGCGTGCATCCGTGCGTCGCTGCGGTCCGGTCCCAGGTCGACGGGCACGTGCACCTTCCGCCGACCACTGGCGACAACATCGATGTACTGTGGAGACCTGACGCCCCACGTGTTGAGCAATTCGGCGGTACGTCCACCCGGCCTCCCGCATGCCCACTATACGCCTTCGCTCAAAGTCCGTCAACTGCACATACGGTTCACGTCCACGCTGTCGCGGCATGCTACCAGTGTTAAAGACTGCGATGGAGCTCCGTATGCCACGGCAAACTGGCTGACACTGACGGCGGCGGTGCACAAATGCTGCGCAGCTAGCGCCATTCGACGGCCAACACCGCGGTTCCTGGTGTGTCCGCTGTGCCGTGCGTGTGATCATTGCTTGTACAGCCCTCTCGCAGTGTCCGGAGCAAGTATGGTGGGTCTGACACACCGGTGTCAATGTGTTCTTTTTTCCATTTCCAGGAGTGTAGAAGAAGAAACAGGAGTCGATTTAGAAGAGATAGGGGATCCAGTATTACAACCAGAATTTAAAAGAGATTTGGAGGAATTAAAATCAAATAAGGCAGAAGGGATAGATAACATTCCATTAGAATTTCCAAAATCAATGAGAAACGTGGCAACAAAACTACTATTCACGTTGGTGTGTCGAATGTATGAGTCTGGCGACGTATCATTTGACTTTTCGGAAAAATACCACCCACACAATTCCGAAGACTGCAAGAGCTGGAAAGTGGGAGAATCATCGTACAATCAGTTTAATAGCTCATGCACCCAAGTTGCTAACAACAATAATGTACAGAAAAATGGAAAAAAGAAATTGCGGATGTGCTTTGACTTTGGAAAAGGTAAAGGCACCAGAGAGGCAATTCTGACGTTGCCGTTGATAATGGAAGCAAGACTAAAGAAAACCCGCGACACGTTCATAGGATTTGCAGAACTGGAAAAAGCGTCTGATAGTATAAAATCGTGCAACAACTTCGAAATTCTGCGTCAAATAGGAGACAGCTCTGGTGTGAAACGGGTAGTAACCATTATGTACAAGAGTCAAGACGGAATAATAGGACTGGACGACCAAGAACTAAGTGCTCGAATTAACAAGGGTGTAAGGCAGGGATTTAGCCTTTTGTTTCTACTGTTCAATCTGTACATCGAAGAAGCAATGATGGAAATAAAAGAAAGGTTCAGGAATGGAATTAAAATTCCAAGTGAATAGACTTCAATGATACGATTAGCTGATGACATTGCTATCCTGAGTGAAAGTGAAGAATAATTACATGGTCTGTTGAATAGAATGAACAATGCAATGAGTACAGAATACGGATTGAGAGTAAATCGAAGGAAGACGAAAGTAATGAGGCGTAGCAGAAATGAGAACATCGAGAAAGTTAACACCAGGATTGATGGTCACGAAGTAGATGAAGTTAAGGAATTCTGCTGTCTAGTCAGCAAAATATCCATTGACGGACGGAGTAAGGAGGACATAAAAAGATACTAGCACTGACATTACTGTCCAAGTGAAGTCTATTAGTATCAAACATAGGCCTTAGTTTGAGGAAGAAATTTCTGAGAACGTACTTCTACTTTCTGAGAACGTACTTCTGGAGCACAGTATTGTATGGTAGTGAAACATGGACTGTGGAGAAACCGGAACAGAAGAGAATCGAAGCATTTGAGATGTGATGCTACGACGAATGTTGAAAATTGGGTGGACTGATAAGGTAAGGAATGAGGCGGTTCTATGCAGAATCGGAGAGGAAAGGAATATGTGGAAAACACTGATAAGGAGAAGGGACAGGATAATAGGACATCTGTTAAGACATGAGGGAATGACCTCCATGGTACCAGAGGGAGCTGTAGAGGGCAAAAGCTATACAGGAAGACAGGGATTGGAATACATCCAGCGAATAATTAAAGGCGTAGGTTGCAAATGCTACTCTGAGATGAAGGGGTTGGCACAGGAGGGAAAGGATGCAGGCATACGTCGCCAGGGTTCTTGAAGTAGAGGGCAGAATTATCAGTGCTCTACGAATCCCTGGTGTTCTTCAGTGATTGAATGTTGACAGCAGCTATGGACTTCACAAGGACACAAACAAAAAACAATTTTAACATAGAAACTCTAACCATTTTAGTGATTATTCCTGATGACGGTTTATTCACTAGGAGACACAGTTGAGCATTTATTCAGTGTATGACACTATTCGGAAAACTAAACATTTAAAGGCCAGTTATTCAGCAATTATATTCATTAAGATGCCCAAGTCAACACAGCCTGAATAGACATTATTGCTAATATTCCACATAAGCTGCCGTCTAATTGAAATACGATCAGAAATAAATACGCACTCATTAAGAGACTGTTGGGCAGTGGTATTCCGTTTTAGATAACTGAAAATCTCTTTTAGAGGGTGAAGCTCACAATTTGCAGAAGAGACCAAACCACGAAGAACAGTGGGGTGAGCAAAAAGAAATACTGCGAGTACAAATTTGTATGCCCTAGAGGAATAAAAATTCCGAAAGAGGGAAAATGTTTCTCTTAATTCACCGTATCGCCCGATTGCTTTTCAGCAGCACTTCCTTTCAATTGAGTAGCAATAAAATCTGAAGTACAAGCACCAAAATATTAGTGCAATGTAATTTCGAAGTAAGCATTTATACAGTTTCTTTTCATTAGTATTGCTGTCAGTTCTGCCATGCTTATGAACGTCTTCGCAATACATGTGTTGCACTTGAAATCTCCCCCCTTTTTTGCCTAGTGGGGCACAGTTCTGTGACATACTTCAGTATGAACACTAGCATCACATTTGGCATGACTGACATTGGTTTCATACATGGTATGAATTGTTTGGACCTCATTCATTTCCTGAAACAAGAGTAAAACAATCCATCGGCAATAATTACGATCTACTACACGAACAACGCTGTGCATCCTTGTTACTAGTTAAACAGGAGCTCTTTCCTCAAAAATTTTCTGTCTATTGCAGGAAAATACCTTATCTGATTCATACTCACTTGTAAATAAACAGGAAACTGAATACTCTCTGTACAATGTCATGTTTCAGCAGCTGTGTGGCAGCCCGTGGTCGAAATATGTAGCTCTCTTTGTTAAAATTTTCGTATTATTATTCCAGCTCTTTACCCTGTGTCTTCACAGGGTTAGCATGTAAATCTGGATTCGACAACATTTTTTATTTATTTTTTATTTATTGATTTATTTAACCTGACAAGATTAGGGCCATCAGGCCCTCTCTTACATCTAACCAGGCGCTCTACTTATTTTACATTCATATGTTTTAGTAGGCATGTTAAACTACATCTAGTACAAAAAGTGAAATAAACAATTTGAACGGTACACCTGGAAAACTACATACATATAGAGTTTATGTTCTTAGGTGACAAGTACTGTTATAATTAGACATTATTGCAGAGACAGATTTTAGATAGGAGTGCTGGCAGCAGGGAGTATGAGGGAGACTCATGGTGAAGGGAGGCGAAGAATAGAGACATGATGAAACATAATTAAGGAAATATAAAGGGAAAGAAGATTGCGTGGCTAATAGAGATAGATGAAGAGGAAGGCATCTCAGGAGCAAGATAGGAGACGCTAGCTTTGCTATTTGACAGATGAGGGGATTGTCCTTGTACATTAATTTTGTGGAGAACTTTATGAGGATGATAGTAGGAAATGCTTCAACTTCTTCTTAAAAGCAGCAGGAGATCAAATTTTGCGCAAGGTAAGGGGCAGTTTGTTCCAGAGGCGGACAGCGGCAACTGAGAAGTGGTAGAAAGTGACGAGATACCCATCCTGTCGCCACCCCTTCCTGCCGGGGACGGATATTGCGTTCCCCACCTGTTTTATCAAGTGTTATCAGTGTGAAAGGGTGAGAACATTTTCGAAACGTTTCAGAATCGTGTAACTGAGGTGTGCAGTGGATACCAGCCCGGTATTCATCTAGTGGAAAATGAGACATTTCAAGAAAACCACAACCAGGATGGCCAGCACACTGGTTCTCGTCGTCAGTTTGCATAGCTGATTCGCACCGAGGGGCCAGCACACCTTCCCACATCCTGGAAGCGGTGTGCTAATGCACGCAGCTATTCCTGATGGTAGCTGTCTTTTGTAAAATGATCACTGAAAATGGCTGTATATGTCGATGGAGTCCAGTATCCCTTAATACAGCATGCACCCATTTCATTGGTACTATGCGCGAGTGAGAAAATCTCAAAGATTTTAAATGTCTTGAAACGTCCCCTTTGGTAAATTTATGAATTACTGTACTGATAAACCTCTTACGTTATTTGATTTTCAAACAGCTGAGCAGAACTGAACGTACTCAGACATTTCTCTCTTTACTTATTCTGATCAACACTAAACTGTCACACAATATTTTTAGCGCAACGCAATCTGACTTTCAGTAATCCCTACAAGGGAATGGCCCTGACTAACATTAACCTATACCTTTCACAAGTCACTTACCTCACAAATATCTCGTTACTGGAACTACTGCAATACAGCGAGCGCCACTACTGCCAGCAAAATAAAAGATTCAAACTACTTAAGGCACTAACTACTGATAGGCATAGTTAGCAAATGAAAGCTTTTGATAGAAAATAAACAATGTATTTACCTTATTAGTGTTCAAAAGTCATAATATATATATAGCAGTTCATGACATCCAGTCTTACGAATTTACTGTCTCTGATGGACACACGTCCAGATCATCCGCTCTCAAAACTCCGCCATTTCTCTCCCCACATCCATCACTGCTGGCGGCTCACCTCCAACTGCGCAACGCTACGTGCTGTTAACAGCCAACTGCCCAACACTACAATGGCGACTATTCCAACAACGCAAACCAGCCACAGGCTGCACACAGCACAGGCAGTGATTTTCATACAGAGCGCTACGTGGCGTTACCAATATAAAAACCTAAACAGCCTACTTACAGCACTAACTAATGATAGGCATAGTTAGTGAATGAAACATTTTGACAGAGAATAAGCAATGTATTTACCTTAATAATGTTCAGAAATCATCATATGCATATATATATACAAATTTGTTAACACTGGATATCATGAACTGATATATATATGTCCATATCGTCAGCTCTCAAAATTCTGCCATCTCTCTCCCCACATCCACCACTGCTGGCGACTCACCTCCAAATGCGCAACGCTACGCGCTGTTCACATCCAGCTGCCCAACACTACAATAGCGAATATTCCAACAATGGCAACAAGCCACAGACCGCACACAACACAGCCAGTGATTTTCATACAGAGCGCTACATGACGTTACCAACATAACAACCTAAACAACCTACTTACAGTCATTGTTGAAGCATTTATGTTATTCGTAAATCGTTTTCTGTACAATGTGTAAAAAAAATGGATTTGACTTACTTGTGGACCAAGTGCCACCGCCTGCCGTCCTTCAATTACTGCATCCGTATGCATAACTTGTAAACATTTTTGTTGAAAAAGAATTGGCCGAGTCTCCCAAGCTGAAACCTACAAACATGGTCGCTCTACCAAAGACCATCACGGTTTTCTAGACAAAGATGCCTTTGTGTAGAAGCTCTGATGTCTTAGCACTTTGGTCACTGGTCCAGATGGGAAATCCAAAATCCAATGTTGTAGCAGCCAAACCTCAGCTATGTATCATGTGTCAGTCCTTGGTCTTCCAATTTATGATGTCGTCATTATCACATCACATGACACCTCCTTCCCCTCCACCTCCCTTCTTCCTCCCACTGCTTCCCATCTCCAGTCGATGTCAGTGTAGAATTAAAACGAAACACCCAATCACAGCGTAGTATTTTAGTGGGCAATAAAATGAAAACAAAATTAAGTCCCAGAGCAGCCATCTTTGCTGTGCTCAGACGTATCTGAAATGTTGAAATTTTGCAATGCGTTCAGATATATAAGAAATTACGTCAACCTTTTGTATTGCAGTATTTACGAATGTAAATTGAGTGACGGGGTCGGTAGTTAGCACACTGGCCCCTCATTTGGTAGGGCGGCAATTTAAACCCGCATCTGATTCAGATTTCCCTAAATCAGTTGACATAAATGCTGGGATGGTTCCTTTGAAAGGGTACAAACAATTTCCTTTCCAAACCTTAACTGAATTGAATTGAAGCTGTATGTAAATTATTTCCCACTGTTATTCAGAGGTTATTACCGAGGATTTACAGAGTATTTCATTATTTAATGACAGAAGTGGTGTGAGACACATGCACAGACAGAAGCGTCAGCAATTCTGCTCATGATGTTGACTAATTAGCAATTTCTGTCTTTTTCATTTTATCCATAATATGGACATTCAGACATGACTCTAGTCAGTAGACTGAAAGTATGAATTGAAAAACACATTCAGTCACAACTTTTTCGGTTTTATTAAATACACAATGCTTTTCGGATCCTATGGGCCCATCTAAAGGTGTAATTCGTCTGAATACATGCTCTACTTTTTTCTGTTGCATGAGTCGAAATGCATATTTCTGTCATAAAAAGTTGTAATGTTTGGTTTCACAATTTCGTAAGTGAAACGCAAAAAAATATGTGCGAAATAGTAGAAAAAACGAACAGTGTAAAATCGTCACGTAAACCAAGAAAAGCGCTTTTATTTTTTTTAGCACCATCGTACATTCTTTTCTCCATCTTGTTCATACATATCATTTCACTCAACCGGCACAATCGCATACGCATATTTGTAAACGTTTCACAGATATTTTTGTACATCATGTGGTCTGAGATGAATTTATTCGTAGTGCCAGACACATAATTATTAAACAATAGACAGATAAAGGGAATGACTGTAGCAGATGTCTTTAAAACCGAAGAAACAACTATGGCCTGCCAAATCTGTTTCTTCGTTTAACATAAGTTCTGGTGTTTTGAATTTGTGGAGATTGTTATAACAGAGTTAAGGTCTCATTATTGGCTTCATTATGTAGTATTACCAAATGGTTTTTTAGACTGTTTATGGCACGTTTTGTTTCCAACATATGCTGTGCAATAACCGGTTTTTCTAAGTGGTTGAGCCTGAAAGCATTAATGTGTTCTTGAAACCGGATTTTGAAGTTTCAGCCAGTTCTCACTACATAGTAGACAGGACAACTGGGGTATGATACTTCTTACACTTCACTGTTGTATGTTTGTGTATTTAATTTTGTGTTATCGATGAGCAAGTTTCCTAAGTTATTATTGGTTGAGAATGCAACTGTTACATTTGTTTTTTTGAAAAGGTTAACGATTTTTTGTGATACCAACCCAAGTATGGAATACTGGCAAGTATTTTCTCTTCTTTCACAGTGTGGCCATTGTTGTCATACTTTTGTGTATTTGTCTGCCTAGATTGTCAACTGTTTTGGCTGTGTAGCCATAGTTTATAGCAATGCTCTTTATTTTATCTATCTCATTCCTAAGGCTGTTTACTTCTAAAGCAAGACAGTGTACTCTGTGTAGCATGGACCTAAAAGCAGCACGTTTCTGTGTGGTGGGATGGCATGATGAGTTGTCCAGTGTTATGTCTGTGTACGTCTTTTTCCTGTATGATGAACTTACGTTTTTGTTGGAGGTTGGTGATTTTAAGATGCAAGAAATTTATACTTTTGTTGTCCTCATGTTCTATTGCGAATTTTATGTTTTTATTGAAAGAAT
Organism: Schistocerca serialis cubense; assembly: GCF_023864345.2. NCBI lineage: Eukaryota > Metazoa > Arthropoda > Insecta > Orthoptera > Acrididae > Schistocerca > Schistocerca serialis. The sequence goes on along the minus strand of NC_064643.1, from coordinate 733,597,113 downwards.
TTAATAATGCTATAAGTTATTTAATCTCACTTTTTATTCCATAAAATATCAGAAAGTTATCGTTAACACATCTCCAGTAATATCTTATTTTACTTTTGAATATATTGTTTTCATTAAACAACATACTATTAAGATGATTGAGAAACAAATCTGCCAGAAAAAATAGTATGCTACTGCCCATTCCAAGACTCTCTCTTTGCTGGCACACTGCTGCAACATGTCATTGACTTGCGATATTTCTGCAAATGACAATTTTTTTGTATTTTATTATGCTTGTAAAGATTATGTATTTGTTCCTTCTATTGGTACATTTCTAAATAGATTAGTTACAACAAAGGACGCAAACCTGGTAACTGCAAGAATATTTATATCTTCAATTTCAGTTGCTATTTTATTTGTGTTTGTAATGGAGTACCACTTATGAAAAGTATAGTACTGCTTCAGAATTTCGTGCTAAAAGTGGGAGACTTTGAAGGCAGATACAATTTTAGAATTAGCAATAGGCCTCAACGGAATGTGGGGTTTATGGGTCCTAGGTTGAGCTCTCAGGCTTGGGGCTGTGGGATTTATTAAAATGCATGTGTCTTCTTCTTTTTCTGTGGAGAGAAAATTGCATATATTAACCATTTGTTCAGATTTTGTTTTGGAATCTTACGCTGGGTCTAGTTTAAACACTGTTACGTTGTTTTAAGAAAATAAATCAGTGTTTTTGTGATGTATTCATTTTTGTCGATAATTACTACAGAATTGCTTTGGTGAGCTTTCAGAATCATGGAATTGTTATTATTGAGTTTCATATTCATGCTGTTTACTAGCTTTCTCCCTTGATAAACCGCTTTGGGAGTGTCATTATGGTTACTTATCCTTTTCTTGGTTTTGTGTACTGTTCCAGCAAGTAAAAGTGAACAGTCAGCAAATTGAGATTTATCAAGACTTGTTCCAACAGTGTAGCGATAGTTAGCTGCTAGGGGATGGCAGCTGCTGGAGTTTGCAAGGGAGTCAGCAACTGGGAATGTCAGGTATTGAGGAAAACTGTATTTGTTTGAGTTCATTTACAATTTATTATGATGTTGTTCTCGCATTAAAATACACATTTAAGATAGATAGATACGTAGATGGGGATAGATAGATAGGTAGGTAGACAGATAGATAGACAGAGAGAGAGAGATGAGAGAAGTGTTCTGTGGTGTATAAATCAAAGAGATGAAATCCATTGAGTATTATCAAAATCGTGATGAGGTATGTGTAGAAATATTATAATTATGATCCAGGTGTTAAAATATTGTATTGAAATTATTACTGTTGTGTGAACACACAAACTTTATCAGCTAGCCCTGAAACTGTGTGATATAATACCTATTGAAGAGGTACTTTAAGAAGCATGGATAATACTTGAAGTTTACAATGTCTGTGGAAAATTAAGTATAGGGCTGAATTGCAGAAAGGTAAGTTGCATGTGAGAATATTAGTCTTAATTAGAGAGGTACAGTCCTTATATGAATAATGATGAGCTGAATCTCTTCTAAGTTGCTGACTGAACCTAAGCGGAATACATGGTGATACTGCGGGGGGGGGGGGGGGGGGGGGGGGGAATTTCAACAGTTGTACGTCCCCAGAGGTTTCTTTTGGGTAGTCAATGTATGGTGCATCTTGATTAAGCTTTTGCTTGTGATAGGCATTCTGATCGTACTGTTATGCTAATGCAATACAAAGATGGAAACATATATAGACGAGTGATGAATACAGGAAAATGTATTTTTTTAGCATAAAACGTTGTCAGTGGAACTGTCGTGGGAAGGACATCGTTAACTTTTCTAATTCTCACTGGCAAGCGAATTTAAGCTTTAAGTAGTGCTCATGCGTGTTTTGCTATGCTATAGAACGAATATTTACGTATTTTGACGAATTTAGTTCCAAATGCGGCCAGTGAGAAATTTAAAATTAATTTAAATGGTGTCAGTTGTAGAGCCATATTTATTTCATATAGTAGTTCAGCTAATTTACTGGTAGATGTAGAAATATCTTGAAGCAAGGTTGTACTTGTGAAGTGCGTTATATCAAACTTTGATCACTCACGTCTGCTGGTAAAATTGTAAGTTTTATTAGTACTGCCAATATGCAAACTATTTGTGAACACTCTTGGCGTTATTGATTAATGGTTTGTTTCCAGGTTGCTGTCGGATTGTTATTTTTATCATTTATGTACAATATTTCGACGACCGCCCCAGACGTTTACTTCAGGTGCTATAATTTCTGCTGTAATATGTATCCTCTGGCCGGACTTGAAGTGCACTGTGAACCGTTATTGATCTCACGCTGCTGTTTACAATCCAGTTCTGTTCCGGTCGCCTAACACGCCCTTTGATGCTCTTTTGTGTTTCACAGTTGCTCTTATATTCTGTGAAACTGAAATTAATTCCGATATTTCCTATTTTGGCATGTCATGACCTGTGAGATTTTAATAAATTGGGTGTCAGACTCCAAACGTTGTTTAAATTAAAACTACTGTCCCTGTTTATGAGGTTCTCTGACATATTCATTTCGATAGATTCCTCAGTCCCAGAAAGCTGGAGTTTACATGGCGGTAAGGTAGTAGTCCCAGCGTATTTTATTTGGTGATTGTATTGGAAACAGTGCGTGACGAGAGCTGATTTGCTTGATTGTTTTAATTAGGTATGTCGCTGATATTCCTTGCATTTCTCCACGACTGTTCTGATAGTCTGCCCCATTCGCATGGAATGGGATACACCTTTGGCTTCTCAGTTCGTTGGCCTTCTTAACAAGATACCAAGATGAAAAAAACGGTTGAATGTATGTAAACTTCACGTCAACAGACCAGAGCAAACAGGATTGTGCGCTGTACGAGCCTGGTCCCAGTCAAAAAGAGAATTTGTGACACCTGACTATTGCTGGGTGTCACTTTCAAAGAGCTGATTCATGTTCATCTTTACATGTCACCTAAAATCTTTGCAGATTTCTAGGAATGTGTTGACCACACTAAAATGTTAGCAGTGTGTGGATCAGGGAGTGGGAGAGAGTGACACCAAAATATAAAGCTTTTTTCTCCATTTTCTTTTATTTCCAGAGGTTTTAACAAAGGTAGGTTACTGTAATTTAGAAAGACAATCTTCAAATAAATGTAACAAAGATAAAGAAAAACAATCTTCAAGCAAGATTAACACAGTTGAGAAGAACTGACTTTTCAAAAAATTTGCCACAGTTGAGGAAAACACTCTTCAATCAAATTTAACACCGATACGAAGGTAAGCTTCGAGGAAATTCAACATAAAAATGGTTCAAATGGCTCTGAGCACTATGGGACTTAACTTCTGAGGTCATCAGTCCCCTAAGAACTTAGAACTACTTAAACCTAACTAACCTAAGGACATCACACACATCCATGCCCGAGGGAAGATTAGAACCTGCGACTGTAGTGGTCGCGTGATTCCAGACTGTAGCGCCTAGAACCGCTCGGCCACCCCTGCCGGCAAATTCAACACAGTTTAGAACAACACCCTTCAGTTAAAAATTAGAGGCACAATCACCTTAATTTACGATGTGGAAGATTAAAAGGTGGAATGATAACTTAGGTATTAAAAGGAATGACATAACTATAATCTGCTTCTCTGTTGTAATCCCCGTTTCAACTCTTCAGTCAACGTCTGCTTCTTAAAGGCGACCGTGTGACTTCTCAATTTACGGACGCAGCTCCCGCATATCACGTACTTTGCTACCAGTGGTGGCTCTTGATTGGTAAGGTAGCTGAATAACTACCACGGAAGAAAATGTATCTGTATTTACACAATCTTATCCTAATAATCAGTTCGGATTCCGTAGAAATGTTGGAACACGTGAGGCAATACTAACCTTACGATTTCTCTTAGAAGAAAGATTAAGTAAAGGCAAACCTACGTTTCTAGCATTTGTAGACTTAGAGAAAGCTTTTGACAATGTTAACTGGAATACTCTCTTTCAAATTCTGAAGGTGGCAGGGGTAAAATACAGGGAGCGAAAGGCTATTTACAATTTGTACAGAAGCCAGATGGCAGTTATAAGAGTCGAGGGACATGAAAGGGAAGCAGTGGTTGGGAAAGGAGTGAGACAGGGTTGTAGCCTGTCCCCGATGTTATTCAATCTGTATATTGAGCAAGCAGTAAAGGAAACAAAAGAAAAATTCGGAGTTGGTATTAAAATTCATGGAGAAGAAGTAAAAACTTTGAGGTTCGCCGATGACATTGTAATTCTGTCAGAGACAACAAAGGACTTGGAAGAGCAGTTGAACGGATTGAACAGCGTCTTGAAAGGAGGATATAAGATGAACATCAACAAAAGCAAAACAAGGATAATGGAATGTAGTCAAATTAAATCGGGTGATGCTGAGGGAAATAGATTAGGAAATGAGACACTTAAAGTAGTAAAGGAGTTTTGCTATTTAGGGAGTAAAATAACTGATGATGGTCGAATTAGAGAGGATATAAAATGTAGACTGGCAATGGCAAGGAAAGCGTTTCTGAAGAAGAGAAATTTGTTAACATCGAATATAAATTTAAGTGTCAGTAAGTCGTTTCTGAAAGTATTTGTATGGAGTGTAGCCATGTATGGAAGTGATACATGGACGATAACTAGTTTGGACAAGAAGAGAATAGAAGCTTTCGAAATGTGGTGCTACAGAAGAATGCTGAAGATAAGGTGGGTAGATCAAGTAACTAATGAGGAGGTATTGAACAGGGTGGGGGAGAAGAGAAGTTTGTGGCACAAGTTGACTAGAAGAAGGGATTGGTTGGTAGGACATGTTTTTAGGCATCAAGGGATCACAAATTTAGCATTGAAGGGCAGCGTGGAGGGTAAAATTCGTAGAGGGAGACCAAGAGATCAATACACTAAGCAGATTCAGAAGGATGTAGGCTGCAGTACGTACTGGGAGATAAAGCAGCTTGCACAGGATAGAGTAGCATGGAGAGCTGCATCAAACCAGTCTCAGGACTGAAGACCACAACAACAACAACATCCTAATTATTTACTTTATCTATTTCTTGTACATCAAATCAACCCTCCTGTCTTTTAAGGCTGCAAACCTATCGATGACCTTTTCGAATAAACTTCTCTATAAGATCTTATCGACGAGAAATATTCATAAAAGAAGAAATTCTCTTTTTTGAAATTGCGTTCCTTGGTTATGTTTTTATATGCTTCATGCAAAGAAAGATTAGTTCCACAGATGCTACAGTAGAAGCGAGGGACAGAATAATGAAGAACAGTTAATAAGCTCAGTAAGCATTTTAATATCTTTCTGACGAAAACCTTTCTGTATTTCTCATCGGCATACAAAATAAAATCTTTATTTCCAAAGCGAAGTGTCTTTGAGATTAGAGGAACAAAGAGATTTTGCCACTTTTTAAGTGTACTTAGATGGAAACACTAGCGGTATTCTTCAAATTTTGAAATATCGGCAAGGAAAACCACTGCGAAATGCCATATCCACTCCTGTCATAACGAGAGACAAAATTTCGTTACACAAGACTCGATACAATATGAAGAGAGCGTTTGTAATAAAATGGACGGTATATCAGAAGGGGATTCATATTATTTAAAACATATAGCACTGATCGCACTGCACAGTGATTCCAATAAGTATTCGCCCGACCATGGCGCAAAAGAAATAAAGAATAGCTATTTTCTTACATCGGCTAACATCTACATTTAGAAATGAAATGCTGTCCAAGATCATATGCTGCTTAATTTGTGGATAAATCCACGTTTTTTATATCATGCCCCAGTTGACGTCACACCAATCTGCCTTTCTTTATGAGTTGTTTCATCCTTTGCAGTGGATGGTTTTCTCTCTGTTTACAAAGTAGTTCAGTAATATTTAAGCAATATGGGTCGTAAACGTCGCGCAAGTCGGAGAAACCATTGGCAGACCTACCATTACAGTCTGGAGGAAACAGAACAATAGCTACGAAAACCAACCACGAAGCGGTCACTCCGCAGTTCTGTAAAAGATGAGAAAACGACAGCTACTTGAAATCAATAAAAATCCTAAACTAAGCACGCCAAAACTTGCTACTGCAGTTCATATACTTACAGGGTAGTCAGTTTACGTTCGTACTGTAAGAAATGTCTTTCATGGAATATGGAAGCCGAATGAGCCGTATAACACCATACACCAGTAAAATCAAAAGAAGGAAGTGAGCTGCATTTACAAGAGAAATAAAATCCGACGGAGTTGATTTCCAGAAGAAATCTGTATTTACGAACGAGAGCCGATCTTAGCTGTTTAAGTCAGATGAGCGAGTAACAGTGTGGAGGAAAGAGAATTGTGAAAGTGAAGATATGAATATAACAGCCTGAATTAAACAGAAAGAAGTTCAGTACTTGTCTGGTGCTGCATAAGTGGAAATGGTGTGGAATTAGGGACCACAGGGTTTTCAAACAAATCCTAAAAACATATTTAATCAGAAGTATGAATAGTATGAGCCTTTCTGGGATTTTATTTTCACGGAATATAATGATTCAGCACATACAGACCCAGATGAAAGGCTGTGGCTGTTATACAACTAGAGGAATGGCGTAAAATTACAGTGAAAACAAGATAATCGCCGATGAAATGCGCGCCAAGGAGAATGTAAGAGATTAAAGATGAAAGGAGGGTCTACTAAGTAATAGCCATAACAGTCTATGTTCAAGGTATAATTTTCGGTATTTCAGACGAGTACTTGTTTCGATTCCCGACTTCCATATCTTTACTTTTGAATGTTTATTTACAATGTTTCATTATTGTATTCTGCTTTTCACTGATTAATAAGCAAATCCATGTCCCAGCTGAAGTTCATTCTGACAATGTTCCACTAGTTAGACATACTTAAACATAATCTAAAGTATTAGGTAAATACTTTTTTGAGTAAATGTAGATAGAAACGTGTTACACGCATATGAAAATCACTGTTTTACAGTCTGCCATATGGAACAGGAAGTATTTGGGAATAAAAACTCCATACTCAAGCAGATGACGTCACGGTTGCTATAGCAGCCATGCAGTTATGCTTGCTCCATGGCTCCGTCTGCGAGTTTGAACTGAGACAAAGGGGCAGCGTACTTAAGTTCGCCTTGTGAGAAATGCTGGTCTGCAGCCACAAGAGAGTTCCGTGCCGTACAAAACAGAGAAATACGTTTGAAGCGTATATATGTATCGTAAGGAGGCTGTTTAGGTTTTTATATTGGTAACGCCACGTAGCGCTCTGTATGAAAATCACTGGCTGTGCTGTATGCAGTCTATGGCTGGTTGGCATTGTTGTAATATTCGCTATTGTAGTGTTGGGCAGTTGGATGTGAACTGCACGTAGCGTTGCGCAGTTGGAGGTGAGCCGCCAGCAGTGGTGGATGTGGGGAGACAGATGGCAGAATTTTGAGAGCGGACGATCTGGACCTGTTTCCATCAGAAAGAGTAAATTTGAAATATTGGATATAATGAACGACTTTTGAACATTTTTAAAGTAAATACATTATTTGTTCTCTATCAAAATCTTTCATTTGCTAACTATGACTATCAGTAGTTAGTGAGTGACTTCAGTAGATAGAATCTTTTATTTGGCTGGCAGTATTGGCGCTCGCTGTATTGCAGTAGTTCGAGTAACTAAGATTTTTGTGAGGTAAGTGATTCACGAAAGGTGAATCAGTTGAAAGGTGAATAGGTTATTGTTAGTCAGGGCCATTCTTTTGTTGGGATTATTGAAAGTCAGACTGCGTTGTGCTAAAAATATTGTGTGTCAGTTTATTGATGATCTGAATAAGTAAAGAGAGAAATGTCTGTGCACGTTCAGGTTTGCTCAGCTGTTTGAAAATCAAATAACGTAAGGGGTTTATCAGCAATATCAATCATAAATTTTTATAAGGGGAGGTTTCAGTATATAATGGTAATTAATGTAATACCAAATCAAAGACTTGGCATACGTCCTTAAAACTAACGAGCTTATGGAGAAGTAACCAGTTACAAGTTGCTGTCGCCACATGAAAAATCCTATACGGAACACGATCATGGCCTCTAACATTGATACTTTTATTTCATTTCGCCAAAAAGCGGTAAGAAACATTACAATAAAATGGATCTTCAAGAATTGAAACAATTGGTTCAGTTTTAACAAATTAAGGCCCACTAAGTCCAACGTAATCCAGTTGCGTAGGTGAAGTTCCAGTAAGACAGAAGTGAAATATGACCCCAGAACATACAGCTGAGAGTTTAAGCTCTTCTCGGTCGCAACTTTCCTTCCATTGTGACTCAAGACACACAGGTACTACTAAAGCCAAATAGTACACAGCATCACTGTGCCCACTATCCATCCTATATGGGGTTTAAACACCAGACGGTACCTTTCCAGCACGTAGCACACTGCTTCAGGCCTGAGGCACCAACTCTAACGGCCAGTGTATCAAGGAAGACAGACGTCGTGCCGGCGTACCCGCCGCAAAATTTTCTTAGCCGCCTCTTCCTGTGCCCTGAATAGGGACGTTGTGAAATGCGCCACTAAGCGACGAAGTAACAACTTGACTGGTCATATCCACAGCTCATCGAAACGAGCCAGTGCAAAGCTCAAATATGATACGGTTAAAAATGGAATCAGTACAGCTGGAAACCTCCGCACTGCAGAAAGAGAAACCCGGTCGCTTGCACAAAATGTCAAGACAAGATGCAGGGAGCCGCACTATAATTAATCTCGCTAATAGACATCTGGACTAGGATAAAGTGACGATCCAAGTAATGTATTTCGATTTGCCAGTAGCTCTGCCAGGGGCCAAAGGACGACTCCGACACTGACTCGTAAGTGTTGATCTGCTGTAAATTTAGTGCTGGCCTAACCGCATTACGTTCCTTACTTCTGACAGGCAATGGACTACTACGCCCGTGAGAATCATCAGTGTTGAGTGACATTTCGTTGCTACATTTGTTCCTCTTGTTGCCCGGTTTTTTCATATACGAGAGGTATTGGATGGCTCTTGTCACAAAACCTCCATGCTTATTTATTTTCAGTTGCTATTTGAAACCTTTGATTGTCCATAGCGTTTCTGAAAAATAGACATACGTTATTGAAAACATAACATAGTTACTCATTGATTGACTTATCGGCATCCTTCACAATGTGGATCCGGTCTCGTCACTCTTGTAAAAGATTTACGCTTCTCTGATGTTCCATCAGTAAGATCGTTTGAATATTTTCACTCATTTCAAAAGAATTTAGTCGAAGTGTCAGTTCAGATCATTGAAGGAATTCAAGGTAATAGGTCGGGACTCCTCACAGTATACTAAATAAAATTCCAGTTTAAAGCTGTCCCCTTTACATTGAAAGGCCTTGTCCTGCAAGACAAGCATTTCTTGACGCAAAGCCAAATAAATCAGCCCTTAAAAGCTTTTCTCTCGTCAAATTGGCCCAACTGTAAAAAGTTGCATTAAACAGATGTGCCTGACCGGTTATTTCTTCGTCGTGAGGCAGCACGTTAGCAGCTTTTCCGCTATAGCAAGCAATTTTATCCATCACTATTACGTCTTGAAGTCCACATTTCACTTGCACCCATGTAATGTAGATTTCTGGGAAACCATCTCATTCGGTACTCGCCGACCTCAGTTATCTTCTCTCCATCTGCAGGGTATGTTGTATAGCCTTCATAACAGCATGCTGACCTATGGTTTAATGCCTCGTGAAGTCTTCCTTGGCTTTCTTGGATACTGCGGCTATAGTATCGTCCAAGATACGCCAGGTCGACTCGCTCATTGGCACTGCTTCGGAATCCAAAATCCTTAATACCTGACGCCCATTACGCACAGTACCTTCGTAGAGCGTGCAGTTTCTGTGTTCCGGTGTTCCCACAGTGCCGCAGGCGCAGCAATCGTTCAACTGTCTTTTGATTTTGTAAATACTCGTACATACAGCATACAGACCATGGCTAGCCATCAATCCACTCAACGGATTAAGAAATCTCATTTTTAATATCTTTCTGATGTTAGGGAGAAATTCCTATGTTCTCCTGCTTGTGCCTGACGTGTCCCATTCATTCTGCCACAGTTACAAACGGTGTTACAAAAAGGTACGGCCAAACTTTCAGGAAACATTCCTCACACACAAAGAAAGAAAATATGTTATGTGGACATGTGTCCGGAGACGCTTACTTTCCATGTTAGAGCTCATTTTATTACTTCTCTCCAAATCACATTAATCATAGAATGGAAACACACAGCAACAGAACATACCAGCGTGACTTCAAACACTTTGTTACAGGAAATTTTCAAAATGTCCTCCGTTAGCGAGGATACATGCATCCACCCTCCGTCGCATGGAATCCCTGATGCGCTGATGCAGCCCTGGAGAATGGCGTATTGTATCACAGCCGTCCACAATACGAGCACAAAGAGTCTCCACATTTGGTACCGTGGTTGTGTAGACAAGAGCTTTCAAATGCCCTCATACATGAGAGTAAAGAGGGTTGAGGTCAGGAGAGCGTGGAGGCCGTGGAATTGGTCCGCCTCTACCAATCCATCGGTCACCGAATCTGTTGTTGAGAAGCGTACGAGCACTTCGACTGAAAAGTGCAAGAGCTCCATCGTGCATGAACCACATGTTGTACTTGTAAAGGAACATGTTCTAGCAGCACAGGTAGAGTATCCCGTATGAAATCATGATAACGTGCTCCATTGAGCGTAGGTGGAAGAACATGGGGCCCAATCACGACATCACCAACAATACCTGGCCAAACGTTCACAGAAAATCTGTGTTGACGACGTGATTGCACAATTGAGTGCGGATTATCGTCAGCCCACAAATGTTGATTGTGAAAATTTACAATTTGATCACGTTGGAATGAAGCCTCATCGGTAAAGAGAACATTTGCACTGAAATGAGGATTGACACATTCTAGAATGAACCATTCGCAGAAGTGTGCCCGTGGAGGCCAATCAGCTGCTGATAGTGCCTGCACACGCTGTACATGGTACGGAAACAACTGGTTCTCCCGTAGCACTCTCCATACAGTGACGTGGTCAACGTTACCCTGTACAGCATCAACTTCTCTGACGCTGACATTAGGGTTATCGTCAACTGCACGAAGAATTGCCTCGTCCATTGCAGGTGTCCTCGTCGTTCTAGGTCTTCCCCAGTCGCGAGTCATAGGCTGGAATGTTCCATGCTCCCTAAGACGCCGATCAATTGGTTCGAACGTCTTCCTGTCGGGACACCTTCGTTCTGGAAATCTGTCTCGATACAAACGTACCGCGCCACGGCTATTGCCCCGTGCTACTCCATACATCAAATGGGCATCTGCCAACTCCGCATTTGTAAACATTGCACTGACTGCAAAACCACGCTCGTGATGAGAACACTAACCTGTTGATGCTACGTACTGATGTGCTTGATGCTAGTACTGTAGAGCAATGAGTCGCATGTCAACACAAGCACCGAAGTCAACATTACCTTCCTTCAATTGGGCCAACTGACGGTGAATCGAGGAAGTACAGTACATACTGACGAAACTAAAATGAGCTCTAACATGGAAATCAAACGTTTCCGGGCAAACGTCCACATAACATCTTTTCTTTATTTGAATGTGAGGAATGTTTACTGAAAGTTTGGCCTTACCTTTTTGTAATACCCTGTAATATGCAATTTTTTATTACCATTTTCGAATTGGCCTCTGTTCCAAGTACCATTCGTTCTTCCATTTTTTTTGCCTATCTTTGACCATTAAATGCTCCCCTCTTCCTAGTTTCCAAGTCCAGTGGCCATATTCCTAGAATTACTAACAAAACATCATTCTGGATGGTGAAGTAGGCGCCCATTAATCTTAGTAACACTCCTCGTTGAACTCCGCTCACTAACGACGTTGGCTTCACTAGCTGCTACCTATTACCCGATACGCTCGCACCATATCCTACGAATGATGCTAGTATAGGCAGGTGGTATACTGTGGTTGTTTTCAAGGCAAGCTGAAATTGCCTATTTGAAACGGTTATAATTTTATTCATCATGTTTGTGCCATTTCTGCCTGCTTCCTCTGTGTGATGTGCAAAGTTACGACGTTCGCCCATAAATACTTCTAGATATATGTCTCTGCGCTTCTCCTAATCGTTAAACCGTTTAATTTTATTTTGGGATTTCTTACTAGGTTCCCTTTCAGCAGGAGGTACGTTGCTTTGTGAGGTGCTAGTGACAATTTAACAATTCGACACCAGGCCTCATGTTCCTAGAGTGCGGCATTACATTTGTCTTCTATGAAGCTACTGCTATCAGGTAACTTCTGTAGCATGAGCTCCAGTGCTACAGCCCGAAACTGTGGACTGCATACTGATTCCCGTAGACAGTCTTTTGTTATTTTCTTCGCAATTTTCTTTCCTCGGCATGTTTAAGATATATGTCGCCCCCGGCACTAATGTCTCGGACAACTGTGCAGGTCTTCTGTACACTCCAAATCACATATAGATCATCGTCGCTACAGCGTATGTAGAATGTGTACCCGTCGATAGCCAAATCGCCGTATTATCTTCGTCTTCAGCTGACTTGCGTCTTCTGAACCTGTACTGAAGAGAACTCATCCTGTGTAGCAGTCTATGATCTCGTAATCTTTTGCACAATAGTTTTTCAAACATTTTGCCGAGAACGTTCAAAAGACAATTTTTTTGTAGGATATGGGTATCATTGGATCCTTATCTTGCCCCTTACTAGCTGCTACCATTTCACCGTTCTTCCACGGTGCAGGCACCCTTTGTTCCAAGAGACACTCGTTGCATAGTTCTCGCAAGTTGCTATTTAATTGGTCACATACGACTTGTGTAACTTCGTCAGTGAATCGGTCCGGTCTGAGAGATTTTTTTCTTTCTCCGTCTTAAAATCATTTGCCTACTTTCTGATGGTGTGGACGGGCACACAATTTTACTGTTTCCATAGTCTTCCCATAAAATTTTTCGTAGGCGCTGCAGTCTGAAACCGCGCTACCGCTACGGTCGCAGGTTCGAATCCTGCCTCGGGCGTGGATGTGTGTGATGTACTTAGGTTAGTTAGGTTTAAGTAGTTCTAAGTTCTAGGGGACTGATGACCTCAGCAGTTAAGTCCCATAGTGCTCAGAGCCATTTGAACCATTTTTTAACCTACTCTGATCATTTGTCTGGACTTCTTCTCCATCATCAGAAAGTAGTGTTTCCATTAGCATGGCAGCTGACTATTGTCAACTTTCTGTTACCGCCGCGTCACTTCTTTTGTTCGTGAATAAGACTCTTGCTGATCGTAGTTTCTCACAGACTATTTTGTATGGTACATCCAAGGAATCGGTTCCTATGGTAACCTCAACGAATTGTTTCCATCATTCCAGTTCTCCATAACTCTTCCTTAAATCGTTGTTTAACACAATAGTACCTACGCAGCCTTCGAGCTCTTTTGTCTAGGGTCATGCTGCTCTGGTATTGCTTCCTGGCTCTTCTTGTTTCACAACCTGATCTCTGTAGCATCTCTGTCCCCATACCAGGTACTCGTTTGGAGTGACTACTACTGACAAGCATCGGTGCTTCTATTGCTCTATCTGTTGCCACTGTCAGTTCCAGCTCTTTAATATCTTCATGGCGATGGACTTGCCGGACACTGAAACACCCTTATTAGTTCATCCTATTTAGCATCCTTGATGTTGTATTTCGATCTTATGCGCAAGTTTTCTGTGGCATCTTGCATTCCCCTTCCAGTGGTGCCATAGTGTATGACATTGTGTTCATTCGATGTCACTCCACTCTCAAACTTCTAGCCCTTCACATGGGGTGCCGCTGTCATATTTGCTAAAGTGACGTCGATATTTGGCGTCGCTCCGTTCCTCCCTTCGTAGATTGGTGACTGTGACGTGCATTCAGGAGCAGTATTAACAGATACTCGTCGATCTCATCATTAAATTAAAAATACGTGGAGATTAGGATGTAGATCTTCCTTCCGGTTAATACTTCCACACAGATACGTGTTCTGAACAGTACTGTGATATTTGAGTCACTGTTATGGCCTAGTTAAATACTATTATTGTTGCCACAGGACGTTGCTCTTACGTGGGTAACTTTGCGGTTATTAGAACAGTTGTGATCTTTCTTGCCTTTGTACACTGGTCTTGGAGACACAATACATCTTACTCCAACTCTTATACTACTCTTCTAGCCTCATGCAATACGCTAACACTTCTAATAGCATTAAGCTGTCCTATCTTTATCTCCATTAGGAATGATGGGTACATATTTGACAATCTTGCCCCCACGATATACGACCATGCTTCATCAAAAAGTGCCCTTTGCCTTGTATCTAAGGAGAACGACTCATTTCTTCTGACAAAAATCTGTTTCAGCATCTTCTCGAGTTTTTCCACTTCTGTTATCAGGTTGTTCGCTTTGAGATGGATTCTATCTACGAAACCAGGTTAATTCAATCGCAGCTTTTCTTTTCATCTCAGCAATTTCTCCGAGGTTTTCCCTTTGAATTTCTTCGGCTTAGAAGGTTGAACTGGCCAAGGACCCACTTCTTCACACATCTGAAATATAGTCTCACAGAGCACAGACACTTTACATCCAGTGAGTACTGAATATACTATAATGTATACAGGTTCGAGACATTCCTCTGGCAAAACTACAGTCGTATCCTCAAAACTTAAGTGTTTTATTGCTCTGTCAGTCAATATTTCTTATAGCCATGGAATCGGTTGCCAATAATTATCATCTTTCGTTAAGGGGCAAGCTACCTTGTTCCAAGGATCCCCTTTCTTGAAGTTCAACAACATGTCGTGGCAAGACTCTCTAACCAGTGCTGGTCTGCATTATTTGAACGAACTTCCGTTGTTTCAGTACACCTGTTCCTCTCCTAATATTCGTATGGCATCTTCATTTGCAGAACTGTTTCGTTGTCGCCATTACCATTTCCATACTGATGTCATTAGCGGTCATTGCATTCATGGTCATAACTGCGATTTCATTGTTGCTCACATTCATAATATTAAACTCTATTAGGTTCATTGCACCTTTATGGTTATTCAACACTATCATAACAAACTCTGAAAGATCTCTACGTCATCTTTATGACAGCTGGATAAGATAACTTACTGCCGCCATGAGGTTCATTTGGTTAAGCAAATTCTAATTTTGCTGGACTATAGGTGTGGTTCTGAAACATAGTTTCGTCAAAGAAATGTGCAGTATTAGGAAACTTAGACTACTGAAATCTAGCATCATGACAATGCTATGTTTAACAGAAACTTGTGCTGCCTGAGACCAAAAGAGAGGCAAGAACCGATGTCAGGAACTCTCATATAAGTCACAATTCTGGGCAAGTGTGCGCAAGCTCACTGCAGAGCTCTTTTATAAGTGATTCTGTATGGCAAGCTAGCCAAGTTGGAGGTAATGAAAAATTCTATTGCTCCAGCCACGCATTACAGGAATAGCACGAGCAGAAGTGTGAAGGATTTGTAGGTTACATGCCTAGAGAAAATAATTGTAACTAAAGCTAGACAGGCCTGTCGTGGAGGCCGAGCGGTTCTAGGGGCTTCAGTCCGGGAACCGAGCAACTGCTACGGTCGCTGGTTCGAATCCTGCCTTGGGCATGGATGTGTGTAATGTCCTTAGGTTAGTTAGGTTTAAGTAGTTCAAAGTTCTAGAGCACTTAAGACCTCAGATGCTAAGTCCCATAGTAGTCAGAGCCATTTGAATCATTTAAAGCTAGACTCTGAAACATCCCCTTACAAAAATTAGTGTATTACTGTGCTGATAAACCCCTTACGTTATTTAATTTTCAAACAGCTGAGCAAAACTGAACATGCACAGACATTTCTCTCTTTACTTATTCAGATCAGTAAACTGACACACAATATTTGTAGCGCAACGCAATCTGACTTTCAATAATTCCTACAAAAGAATGGCCCTGACTAGCATTAACATATACCTGTCACGAATCACTTACCTCACAAAAATCTTCGTTACTCAAACTACTGCAATACAGCGAGCGCCACTACTCCTCCTCCCAGCTAAATAAAAGATTCTAACTACTGAAGACACCAACTACTGATAGGCATAGTTAGCAAATGGAAGATTTTAATAGAAGAAACAATGTATTTACATTAATAGTGTTCAAAAGTCATTATATATATATATATATATATATCAGTTCATGATATCCAGTATTACAAATTTACTCTTTCTAGCAGACACACGGCCTGATCGTCCGCTCTTAAAATTCTGCCATCTCTCACCCCACATCAGCCACTGCTGGCGGCTCACCTCCAACTGCGCAACGCTACGCGCTGTTCACATCCAACTGCCCAACACTACAATAGAGCAATAGAGAATATTTCAACAATGCCAACCAGCCACAGACTGCACACAGCACAGCCAGTGATTTTCATACAGAGTGCTACGTGGCGTTACCAATATAAAAACCTTAACAGCCTACTTACAACACCCTTTCATCATACATGGCATACCATGAATATACACTGACGGAAAAAATAGCGACACAAAACATAGTAAATGTAGAGTAGTGAGATTTCGGGAATACGTTTGTCTAAGTAAATTATTTAAGTGAGTAACGCTGCAAGATCAGAGGTTGTTGTAAGCGCGAGATAAGCCATTGCATTAATAAGCGGTGTAACCACCAGAATTTTGAGTCAAAGAATGCAAACTTGAGTGCATTGTGTCGTAGAGGTGCCAATGTCAGTTTGTGGGATAGAGTTCATCCGATGATGTTCCACATGTGCTCGAATGGAGACAGATCTAGTGATCGACCTGGCCAATGCAGCATGTCGACACTCTGTCGAGCATGTTGGGTTACGACAGAGGCAAGTGGGCGGGCGTTATCGCGTTGTAAAACACCCCATGGAATTCTGTCCATGAGTGGCAGCACAACAGGTCGAATGACCAGCCTGACATTCGCTTTTGCACTCAGGGCGTGTGCGATATGGACGAGAGCGTTCCTGCTGTCATAGGAAATAGTTCTCCAGACCATAATTGTAGTGCGTCTAGCATGCAGACAGGCTGGCTGTAGGTCGTTAACTGGCCTCCTAACCAACGCATTATCATCACTGCCCCAAGGCAGAACCAGTTTTCATCAGAAGACACCACAGCAAAATCAATAGATATTTGAAATTTGGTTTCCACAACTTGCACTGGAGTATAACCCTCAAACAGGGTTCTGCGACCAGGTTGATATGTCTGCGTAAGCAGAAGAAACTAACGATCAAAGTCCGAACACAATTTATTGGACTGCTCAATTAACTAAAACAAATTCTCCAAGTATAACACCAACACAAAACAGTGATCCGTCTTCGAATCACAACTACATACAAGAATAATATAGAAGACAACTGAAATAATTTCCTACTAGTCACTGCCAGAGACTTCTCCAATATACCAAACCTAATCCAGAGATCAGCGAGAAGATCCAAGCAGGGCTGCCGCGGTGGCAGCTATCCACGTCTGCTGGCGGTTGATGAACTGCCGATGTGCGGCCGAGCGCCGGCCTTTATAGCGCTTCGGCGGATGAGTACGTCGGAACTATTTTACATCACATGGTTTGACGTGTGAAAATAGTTCAAGGATCTACAGCAACCTCTTCCTTATGTTTATGTGGGCCAGTAGTGGCCCCTGGTGGCCGCTGGTGTCTTTGCTGTGTTGTTGCTGTTGTTGTTGTTGTTGTCGTATCCGTTCATCAATATTGCCTGTCGGTTGTGTAGTGCTTCTGTGTGCCTGCGAAGTGGGCAACCCGCGGCTGCAGGCTGTCAGTTTGGTTGGTGATACTATAGGCGCCGTGATGTCTGGTGGAGAAGGCCACAGCACAGGTCAACATATGATGCTCTTTACGACGTTGAGACAATCTTTTGGTATTTTACCGATTTTCCACCATTTGTCAACATAGTCATTCTAAGACACACATAAATAAGATACTTCAAACGTTATACAATTTCCACAGTGTGGTATTTTAACAAGTACACCGCTACCCCACGTTCAAGAATTAGGAAAGAAGATATTTTAACAAACAGCGATTGCCCACGTCATACAAATAGCGCAGTGCAATATTTTAACAAATATACGAATATTCCACGTTAAACAATTAGCACAGGAAGATATTTTAAGAAACATAGTAACATCCATGTTAAACAATTATCACAGTTTAATGTTTTAGCAAGTACTGTTCTGGCGTAGCCACATCCGCCGGAACGAAGATGAGGAATGCAAGACCAGAGAAGGCGGTGAGGAAACGACGACCAATGGTACGTGGAATTGAGGCCACGCCGCTCCAAGCTCGCCCCCTGCAAAGTGTGAATAAAAGCGACGCTCCTGGTAGCCTCGGCCACGCAGATCGTCACAGGATCGCGAACGGTAGTTATCAGCGATGTCTCAACTTCTAGGAAGTTTGTGTACGGCTGTAAGTAGGCTATTTAGGTTTTTATATTGGTAACGCCACGTAGCGCTCTGTATAAAAATCACTGGCTGTGCAGTGTGCAGTATGTGGCTTGTTGGAATTGTTGTAAAATTCGCTATTGTAGTGTTGGGCAGTTGGATGTGAACAGCGTGTAGCGTTGCGCAGTTGGAGGTGAGCCGCCAGCAGTGGTGGATGTGGGGAGACAGATGGCGGAGTTTTGAGAGCGGATGATCAGGACTTGTGTCCATCAGAGCGAGTAAATTTGTAAGACTGGATGTCACGAAGTGATATATATATATTATGGCTTTTGAACACTGTTAAGGTAAATACATTGTTTGTTGTCTATCAAAATCTTTCATCTGCTAACTATGCCTATCGGTAGTTAGTTCCTTCATTAGTTAGAATTCTTTATTTAGCTGGCGGTATTGGCGCTCGCTGTATTGGAGTAGTTCGAGTAATGAAGATTTTTGTGAGGTAAGTGATTCATGAAAGGTATAGGTTATTGTTAGCCAATGCCATTCTTTTGTAGGGATTATTGAAAGTCAGATTTCGTTGCGCTGAAAATATTGGATGTCAGTATACTGATGATCAGAGTAAGTAAAGAGAGAAATGTCTGAGTACGTTCAGTTTTGCTCAGCTGTCTGAAATTCAAACAATGTAAGAGGTTTATCAGCACAGTAATTCATAAATTTTTCTAAGGGGATGTGTCACACAGCAATAACTTTACTGGTTTTATGTCGCCTCTCGTTAGCGGTGGCCACAGCTCGTGGTCTAAGGGCTAGCGTTGGACGTTCTGGATCACAGGGTCCCGGGTTCGATTCCTCGCCGGGCTGGGAATTTTTCTCTGCCTGGGGACTGGGTCTTTGTGTTGTCCTCATCAGTTCATCATCGTCTTCATTTGTGAGGATGACTAGATTGGATTGTGAAAAGAAAATGGACTGTGTAAAAACTGGGACTTTGTACGGGTGCTCATGACCGCGCTGTTGAGAGCCCCACAAGCTAAACATCATCATCCTCATCTCGCTAGCGACATTTCATATATCTCCAAAGGTAAGTATTCTCAACTGCTTTCTAGATATAAAACTACTCATGTTATTTGTTTGAAGTTGTTCTACAGCATTCCTAGAACGTCGCATCCCATTGTCACCGTGTTAGCGACGAGAGGGCAAGATCCCACTACTGGCGACGAGTCATCAACCGCACTACGGCCGACGGGTGCGAACCTCTTCAAAAAAATGTTCAAATGTTTGTGAAATCTTATGGGACATAACTGCTAAGGGCATAAGTCCCTAAGCTTACACACTAATTAATCTAAATTATCCTAAGTACAAACACGCTCACTCATGCCCGAGGGAGGACTCGAACCTCCGCCGGGACAAGCTGCACAGTCCATGACTGCAGTGCCTCTGACTGCTCGGCTAATCCAGCGTGGCTGCCAACCTCTGTCTTTGGTAGCAGACGCCTTAATTCTCTCTTGTCTTTACTTTGCAGGGACACATATTACTTTAATATTTCTTGTTGTTTTTGCTAATCAACGTCTTCAGATGGACGTTGTAGAACACCTCTGATTTTATCGTTATTTAGAATTCTTGCCTTGTACATTTTTTTTTTTTTTTGCATTTTCCTAAGATTATTGAACAAGAAAAAGAATGGCTTCAGTGGTTGTCCCAGTTGGAGGTACATTTACACGCCGACAACATTCCAGGTACTGTGAAACTTCCCTATCTATTATCAACGGTAGGAAGAGCACTGATCGGCCTCATTCAAAAACTTTTTCCTAACGCCACTCCGACAGAACTTAATTACGACCAAGTTATCGCCTCTCTAACAAACTATTACGACAAACAAGTGAATGTGGTAGCAGCTATATATGAATTCCTTAATTTCAGAAAACCGTCAGAACAGATGTATCGCAAGTGGGTGACAGATTTGCAAGGTATAACAAGAAGATGCAAATTAAAATGTGCTTTAAGTTCTTTATATGAAGACATTATGTTGCGTGATGCGATCGTGTACAGGATCTCTCATGACAAAGTCATAGACAGCGATGGGGAGGGAGGAGACGGGTACAGGTAGCAGGAGATAAATAGAGATAAGGGAGAGAGAAAAGAACAGGGAAGGGAAAAAGGAGATGAATAGAGAAAGGAATGAGGAGGGATGGGCAGAGACTGGGATAAGAACAGACAGGCAGAGAGATGAGAGAGGGGGAAATGAAGAGCACAAGGGGAGGAGGAAATGTATAGAGAAATGGAGGAGGAGGAGATGGACGGAAAGAGTTCAGAGGAGAAGATTTACAGAGAGAGGGGGTGCAGAAAGGAAATGGAAGTAGATGAACAGAGAGAAAAGAGGAGGAAGTGGCAGAGTGAGGACGAGGAGGGAGAGGAGATGGAAAGAGAGAGAGGCAGGCAGGGATGTAGAGAGGGGAGAAAGGGGACAGAGCGAGGGGAAAGGAGGTGATTTCAACAAATTTTGGTACACATTTTAGTTACAATCTGGTAGCTAAGTCATCTGAATTTGTTCATCACAAAATATTGCTCCAGAAGTTGGAGCATTACGGAATACGTGGATTAGCTCACAACAGATTCACCTCTTACTTTAGCAACAGACAGCAAAAGGTCATTTTCTCAATGTTGATATCGGTTGTGATGTGGGGTGTGAGTTGGGTACTGTCAAGTGGGGGTTGCCCCAGGGATCAGCATTGGGGCCACTCCTGTTCGTTATTTATATAAATGATATGCCCTCTAGTATTATGGGTACCTCTAGAATATTTCTGTTTGCTGATGACACTAGCTTGGAAGTAAGGGATGTTGTGTGCAACATTGGCTCGGCTTCAAATAATGCAGTACATGACCTAAGTTCATGGCCTGTAGAAAATAAACTAACGCTAAATCACAATAAGACTCAGTTTTTACAGTTCTAACACACAGTTCAACAAAACCTGACATTTTAATTTCGAAGAATGGGTATTTGCTCATTGAAGCTGAACAGTTCAAATATCTAAGTGTTGAGAAGATAGTAAATTGTCGTGGAAAGCCCAGGTTCAGGATCTTGTTCAAAGACGTAATGCTGCAATTTTTACTATTCAAACGGTATCTGAAGTGAGTGATGGTTCGACACGAAAATTAGTCTACTTTCCTTATTCTCATTCGCTTAAGTCGTATGGTATTATATTTTGGGGTAACTGTTCCCATTCTAAAAGGATATTTTTGGCTCAGAAAGGGTGGTTTGGGCAAGAAGTAGTGTAAGTTCATGAACCTATTGTCCACCCCTGTTCACGAGTCTAGGTATTTTGACTTTGGCCTCGACGTATATATTTGCCTTACTGTCATTTCTTGTTAACAGTATTAGCTTATTCCCAAGAATAAGCAGCTTTCACTCGGTTAATAATCGGACTTCCTTAACTCTTGTGCAAAAAGGTGTTGCAATATACTGCTGCATCCCTTGTCAATAAGCTACCATTCGAATTCAATAATCTTACCAGTAATCCACGCGCTTTCAAATCGAAGTTGAAGAGTTTCCTCATGGGTCACTCCTTCTATTCTGTCGAGGAGTTCCTTGAAAAATTGAGCTGATTCTTAGTGTGTTGTTGATTGCGTTTACTTAAACTTATGAACTGACATGTTTCGGGTTCATAAACATTAATTTCTATCTGTTATTAGTTTTATGTTGTAATTTCATGTACCGACACGTTCCATGACCTTGGAGATTTGCTCCTCAATTTGGTCCTACGTAACTTGATGTGTACATAAATAAATCATAACATACCCTGGGAGAGCTGGGTGCTCAGCTAGTACTCATGTAAATCAGTGAGCCACTGAGGCTGGACATTAATTATATTTTGAACTCAGAAACAGTAAACAATACGCAGCCACCACATGTAAAATACAATTCACATAAAAATGACTAATATGCTCACTATAAAATGGAAGTTATGTAATCCAATTGCAAATTCATCTGGTAAATAACAATATAGGTAATCAGAAGACCTCTTACAAGAACCAAATAAATGGAAAAAACTATGCGATGAATTAAATGAGGGAATTCCATCAAGAATTCTGGTATAGAATATCACCTAACAGAAAATGATCTAAATGATAGACAACGCGTGAAACAAATTAGCACAGAGAAAGAAATTTTGAATGATCATATGCAATATATGAAGGGACTCAGATAAAACACTATCAAGAATTATGAGTAGAAAACAGTGATAAATTTAAGGAGCTCCGGAAAGGCTCAAAATCATGAAAAGTTCAATTTTTACTTTTTTGCGTTTTCTGAATCTGCTGACTATTACCTTTTAATAGATATATAATTTATTCAATTCCGAAGACTACAACTATTTTTAAATTTTTTTTGAAATGTGTTCTACATGGGAGTCACCCACTGTGGCGCTGTTAAAGTGCTGTCAAATGGTGTTATTATTAACGTCCGTGTTCATCAGGTACATTTTAGTGTGGGAGATAAAGTATGTGTTGTGGCTAACCTGTGATGGTTCAATATATATCGCTGGTGTGATTGTCGATTGTTTCATGTTTATTTACTCTGTCGTTATCTCGAAAATATTCGTAATTAATTCTGTTTCTTGAGTCTCTGTTTTGTTGAAGTATAATAATGAGTAAAAGTAAAGTTTTTAGAAATCCTCTGAAGGCTTTTAAGAAAAGGAGAAATGTTGGAAAGCCAAAGGTATGTGTTATTACTGTAAACAATACAGACGTTAACCAAGTGAGTGAACCTAACCTCTCAAGTACACCTGCCCATAGCAGTCAAAGTGGGAAAGAAAATGCTTCACAGAAGAAGCTTGGTTCAATGAGTGAAAACTATGAATGTTTTATGGGCGAATAGGATGTGAATGAAATATTTGATATGTCAGTTCTCAAAGGAATTTTTTCAAACTGTGTAAGATGCATTCATTGTAGTGAAGTTGGTCTGGAACTCTCCATAATAAAGCACGTAGGACTTGCTAGTGAAATACAACTGAAATGTGATAAGTGTTCATACATGACCACCTTTTGGAACAGTGTTGCAGTAACTGCAACTGAAGAAAATGGTAGCAAAATCTACGAACACAACATTAGATTTGTTTATTCCTTGCGTTCAGTTGGTGAGGGTGCTACTGCAGGTGCAATTTTCTGTGGCATCATGAATCTTCCAAATCCCCCAACCAAGTTTACGACCTATAATAAATGAATAGGGTCTAAAGTAGAAGATGTCTGTATAGAATCTATGAAGAACGCTGTGGAAGAGGCAGTAATGGAAAATAATGGTAACAGAGATTTGACTACGGCGTTCGATGGTACCTGGCATAAACGGGGACATACATCTCTTCATGGTGTAGTATCTGCCACCAGTATGCATACAGGGAAAGTTTTAGATGTAGCAGTAATATCAAAGTATTGTAGATGTCCACAAAAATATAAAGGTACACATGAAAATAATTGCAAAGCTAACTATAGTGGCAGTAGTGGAGGAATGGAAGTGGCTGGTGTTGCCAGTATATTCCAGCGTTCTGAGGCGTGTGATAAAGTGCGATATGTTAATTACCTTGGTGACGGTGATTCTAAAAGTTTCAAACATGTTCAAGGACTGAAGCCCTATGGTGATGATGTTCTAGTGCAGAAATTTGAGTGTATTGGACACGTACAGAAGCGAATGGGAACAAGACTTTGGCGACTGAAAGCTTCGTACAAAAAACAAAAACTCAGTGATGGTAAAGGGTTGGATGGGAAGGGAAGGTTAACTGACAGTGTAATTGACAAAATACAGAACTATTATGTAATGGCTATTAGGCAAAATACACAAAGTGTCGACGAAATGAAGAAGGCTGTTTGGGCTCTTTTTTTTCATACTTCTTCAACCGATGAAAATCCCCAACATAGCTTGTGTCCCAAAGAAGAAGACTGTTGGTGTGAATATAACAAAGGATTGCTAACTGGTGAAGTGTACACTCATAAGCATAGTCTGCCTCATGCAATAATGGAGGTGATAAAACCTATTTTCAGAGACTTAGCAGCACCTGAACTGTTGAAGAAGTGTATTCGCGGAAAAACTTAAAACCCCAATGAAAGTGTAAATAGTGTTATATGGTCGAGAATCCCCAAGACTGTATTTTTTGGAATAGAAACACTTCACTTTGGTGTGTATGATGCTGTTGCGACTTTCAATGATGGCAACATTGTAAGGTGCAAGGTATTTAGAAATATGGGAATGAAGATAGGTTCTAACATGGTATGAGCGATGCTTGCTTTGGACAAGGAACGTCTTCGGGCTGCAGACAGGGCTGTAAAGAGTCTAGAAATACAAGCAAGAGTAAACAGGAGGAGGAACAAGAGGAAGCTGGAGGAGGAGTTTGCAGAGGATGAAGATAATCCATCCTATGGACCTGGAATGCACTAAAAAGTTAATCCAATCTTTGTCGCTCGATTTCCAAAACTTTTATTTTCTCATACTAATTACATGTTTTCTAAGGATCTTCCAAACATATTTGTTTCAAACTTTCAGTACCTTCTGCATAATTTAACACAGCCTTTTTCCAAAAAACTGTATATTTTTGAATATATAAATAAAAAATTGCAAAAATATGTTGTGAATTTTCATTACAATTGAAAAAAAGTCATCTTTAATAACTGAACTAAAATTTTGTAAAATCGCTGTGTTAAGTTGTAGCCCATATTCCAATAAATAATCTGTAAAAAGTTCAACTTCCTACCTCAAATACTTTTTGAGGAAAGATGTAATTTATAAGCGTTATTTTAACATTGCAAGTATAGGGCGTTCCGGAGCCCATTAAAATAAAGAAAATAGACCACTACAAAGAACAAGGCGATGAACTATTCCAAGGTGACAATATTATAACAGTGTAGATACAAGAAATATTAAAGTAAACTAAGCAATTGGCAACATGATCCGATAACATTAATGCAGAAATTACAAAATGTGGATGATTAATCTTATAACTGAGGCTGTAGCATCTATTAAGTTAATTTTGGAAGTGGAAGATGTGACTAGCCTCTTGGAGCGTGGCTGAAGTGATAACACTCTATAAAAAATGAACTAGAAACACTTGTGAAAATTACAGAGGAATAAGTCTGTTGAACACTATTTATAAATTAGATACACGAATAATTAATAAGACAAAAAATGATTGGCACGCACATGCTGAGGAACCAAATGGTTTTAAACAGAGAAAAATCATGCAGAGGTACCACTATTCCACAAGAGGAAGCATTCACTTCTCTGTCCAACGACTCATTACCCGAAGTGGTGCCGATCTTGGGACATAAACCAAAATGGTGCAACACTTGATACACAGGTTACGGCTTATGTTTGATACTACCGACTTCTCCAGTGAGGCGCGTTCCCTATGCCTATGGTAGTATGCATTTGATGTTATCATTGCTCCATCCACCACTTATTCTATTACCTCCTAGGTAGTAGAGTTGTCTCACGTCGTTCTTTACATGGTCTCGGATACTGATATCAAGGTTGCCACCTCTCTTCTGCCTGCAGCTTCTCAGTATTTTCGTTTTACTTTGTGTTCCTGTGAAACCATATTTTGTTTTCAGTAGACTTTTCATTGCTTTCAGGAGATCCTGCAATACTTCCTCCTTATCAAATAGCATGTCGATGACGTCAGCGAATCGTATCACTAATATTCTTTCTTCTTGAATTTTAATTTCACTTACGAAACTTTCTTTTATGTCGTTTATAGTTTTATCTTTATACAAAAAGACTAGTAGCGGAAATTCCTATCTATTGTATTTTCTAATACCAGCACTTCCCCCTTGATCTTCGATTTTTATCTTTCTCTCATAGCGTGAACCAATTTTATGAGCTTTCCATACTACTTGTATTACTTCAGTTTGCCTAAAGATTTTCTTTCATTTTGAGATTCTATGAAAATGTATCATTGTTCACAGATTTCTCTCAGATTACAAATATTTTCCAAGCCAGAAGTTCTTATTTAAAGCTACATCATCTAAAGAAAGTTGATGTGATTATGTCAGCTACGATTGTGTGTCAACCTTCCGTACATGTGATGTAGTGGATACTAATGTGTTTCGTTCTTTTTTTGCTACAATTTTCGGAGGCTGCGTGTTCATCATATGCAGTGCTAACACTTTAGCTCTTTCGAGCAGCCGTCTCATGACAGAATTGGCAAATATCTGTACCGTAGCACCGTTGGAGCGGATATCACCTTTGTGGGTAGGCTATGTAGAAACTCTTTCAGAGAAGGTCTGACGCAGATGTGGCTCTGTGTGTATGTTTGTATATGTGCGTGTGCACAAGGATGGGTAGTTACACGGCTGGCTGATGGTTCCCAGCCGTGTAATCTCTGCCAGAGGGGACGAAACAATTACGGCTGTCACGAACAGCTGCGAAATACACTCTGCAGGTGGCGCCGCCGAAAAAGCCGCGGAAGACATTGTTTACGGCAGTGACGCACCCCGTCGCTCCGCCCCTCTTTCTACCGCTCTGTCAGCGGCGAGATAGCAGCCACAATGGCGTCGCTTTGTTCCGGCAGCCTATTCATTCCGTGACTGTGCCGTTTGGAAAACTGGAATGATATGCGCCTCTGTATTTCGTAAAACGTCTGATTATGCGCAATCAGGCCCTGCAGTATTCCACCAGACTCGGGCATCACACCATAAGTGATGGCGCTGACCCCGTCGTGTGTTATAATCAGCTTATCTCTCACACCTTGATGCAGCCTCAGGTGTAGCGACAACTACTGAAGTTACATTTTGTGACTGAACATTTTCAGTGCTTTCATGGCACACCTCTCATGAAGGACATCGCAGTAATCCTCAGCTGCAAGGGAATGTCAGGAGGCAGTGACAAATACAAAGGACAAGTACACCAAAACGTTCATAGGTAGTGAGAATTTAATAAGAGATTACCGTCTGATGTCAAAGAGTGCAGTGGATAACGCATTGCTTTCGCACGCTGAAAGACAGTGGCACAATTCCCCATCCTGTCATCTTGATTTGTGTTATCTTTAGCTTCCCCAAATAGGTAAATTACAGTGCAGTTCAGTTAAAAACTAAAATGGCCGATTTACTGTCTCAAAATGCCTCACAACGTACTAAGACTCCAACTATAATTGTCTCATTATCGGTGGAATGTTAACCACTAGCGACTTCCATACGATCCAGGACCAGTGAAAAATTCATAATGTGGTGGATGAAGCCAAAGATAGAATTCACAGGAACACGGCGTTGTTCTTTAATATTGTCACGGCTTTATCTGAACGCTATAGACGTGTAATAGTCTCTTCTCCTTAATCCATAACTTTAACCCTTCAAATTTAACAGGTACAATAATAAAATATTGTTCCATGAACAATACGAGAGTGGTATATAAGGGAGAACCGATAGAGGTACTCAAGATACCCTCCGCCAGACACCGTCAGGTGGCTTGCGAAGTATGGATGTAGATGTAGATGTATATGTAGAATATAGAAATTGGATTACTAATTAATCAAAGAAATGACTTACTCGTATAGAAGGGATATTATTATGACTGACTTGACTACTGCAATAACAAGCAATGTATTTTAAATAACGTTGTAGAAGGATATATTATATCAGTCACCATTTAACCAAATGATCTCTCAAGCTGTTTTAGGGAAGAAAAAGGAAACTTAAAACTATATTAGAGAGTTATCGTAAAGAGTAATAGAGATGAAAATTACAAGCAGATGTTCAGACACATATAACTGCGTGATTAAACCACGGATCTGATTTCGCAATTAATAAAATTCCCAACGCCGATCTGCAAAACTATGAGGCATTCCTCCAAATTAGTGCCAAAGTCGGAAATTGTGACAAATCAATAAACTCGCGGTTGTGGACGAAATACGTCTCTCTTAATCTGGGAATGTCAGCTTCCTTGTGTAGCGGACAGACTTTTCCACTAGCCTTTTAATGCATTTCTTTATATGTAAATACTTCAGAGCCGACCTAAAGAGAAGCTATTAAGTCTACAATAACATCACATACCAGGAGCACAAAAATAACTATCGTTGTAACAGTGAATATCACATTCTTACGACCATGCAAGCCACCGATCATATATATGTGTATGTGTGTGTGTGTTTATGTGTGATCGGCGACGTGCGATGTTCTAAAATTGTCGCACCTCACCGACTCCATCATAAAATATTTGGATTATGACTAGACTGAACAGTCGAGATGTGATACAAAATTTTGAGAAAAACATCCAGCTGATAGCTAGTAAGTGACTGATATACTTAACAGAGAGCACACTAGTGAAATAGTGGATAGACGAAGAAAGAGAAGAGATTTAGGAGGTAGAGTGAGATATACACCATGGCTTCGCTTGTAGTTTTGTACTCGGCATGTATCATCTTCTCCATGTTCACCTCTCCAGCCACTTCGTCTCTGGATCCACCTCCCCTTCTCACTTTTATCTGTTCATCTTCTCTACCCTATCCTTGTCCATTTCTTCTGCTCCCTCTCGCCCACCATATATTCCTCCCCATCCCTCAGTCGATATGCACACTCCCCCTCTCTCTTTCTTTCTCTTAGGCCCACACAGTCCTCCTCCACTGACCCACTACCCATGTACATCTTCCACCTGCCTCCTGCACCAACTCCTCTTGCACTTTTCCTGTCCATTTCCTGCTCCCACTTCAGGACATGCCTCTCCCCCACTCTCTTCCCAATTCCTCGTCACCTATCTTCCTGCCCATCTCCTTCTCCCCTCACTATTCATCTCCTCCTCTGCCCTTTCTCTACGTCCAGCTCCTCTTTCCCCCTCACGTTCTGTCCTTTTGCCTCAGCGGACTGCACGTAAGTCTGGGATCTCCTCCCAACCTCCTGGATCGACTTTAACCAAATTTAATATACAAACGGCAATCTACAAGACTATGAGAATTGTGGCGTTTATTACCTTCTAGCTATAACAGGCTACTTTCACAGTGTAGCGACGTGAAGAGGATAGTTAATTATTGTTAGTTGAGCAAAAGTGGCAGTGACAAGTATGGATGGCAAAGGACAATAAATAAGGAGTGGATAATGTCTTTCACAAGTAATGATAACATTCTCTCTCTGGGGTTCGAACCTTACCACTGCTTAATTTTTGAATAAAAGTCGTCATAATCAATAGTGGCCAGAGGAGTGAAGAGAGGTTCAGGGCACTGTCTCACCCTTGGGGTGGGAAACTTCCCCTAAAAGGAGCAAATATCACAAGTGTCCACTGGCATGAGGGTACAGAAGGCAATGGAAACTACATTAAAAAAACATAATGTGTGTCCACAGGATACAAAAATGTCATGATGATCTCTTCATTGCTAAAACATTCCAGACCAGGCCCCCATTCGGATCTCTGGGAGGCAACTGGCATAAGGAAGGCGACCATGAGAAATAGATTGAATATCCAATGAAAGGTTCTACGAGTCAGGTTATGGAATGCCAGAAGTTTGAACATGGTTGAGAAGAGGAGTGAAAAGGAAAGAAAACAAAGATAGCTGGTCAGACGACTATAGGGTAATAGCAACAGCAGGAGAAAATGGTATGATGTGAGTAGGATTCTTTATGGATATAAAGGTGGGCCAGAGAGTGAATAACTGTGAACAGTTCAGTGATAGAGTTGTTCTCATCAGAGTCGACAGCAAACCAACTCTGACAGCAAGAGCTCAGGTACACATAACAATGTTGTAAGCAGAGGATAAAGAGATAGAGAAAGTACGTGAGGATATCAAGTATGTAATGCGAGATGAAAATGTGATAGTCATGGGGACTAGAGGGCATTGTATGGGAGGTAGTATGAGAAAGGTTTGTGGGAGAATAGGGGCTTGGTAGTAGGAACGATAGATGGGAAAAACTAATCGAAATCTGCAATTATTATTAGCACAACAGCATGAGGTACAATTCGAGAGGGTTGGAGGATATGGTAATATTCTAGTTAAATTTCATCATGTTCAAGCAGAAATTCAGAAACAAAATATCTGATTCTAAGCTGTACACAGGGACAGATATAGATTTAGATCAAAATTTGGTAATGATAAAGAGAAGGCTGAAGCTTATGAGACTAGTCAGGAAGTATCAGTGCGCAACGAAGAGGCAAACGGAATTACTAAGAAATGAAGATACATGCTTGAAGTTCCCTGAGGTTATAGTTTCTGTGATAAGGAATAGCTCAGTAGGCAGGTCAGTTGAAGAGGAATGGATGTCTCTGAAAATGGCAATCACAAAAGCCGGAAAGAAAAATATTGGTGCAAAGAAAGTATTTTTGAAGAAACCGTGGGTAACAGAAGAAATACTTCATTTGATCAACTCGAGAAGACAGTACAACAACGAGCAGGGAAATTCAGGAATACCGAAATTTAAAGCTTCTAGAACCAAAATAAACAGGAAGTGCTTGAAAGCTAAGGCGAAATGGCTACATGGATAATCTTAAGAAATCGAAAAAGGAATGATTGTTGGAAGGAGTTATTCAACAATAGTTCGAAATAACAGTTTACGAAATTAAAAGCAACAGTGTTATGGGAATTTCATTGTCAAATGCAGAAGAGCAAGTGGATGGATCGAAAATGTACAACGAAAGAATCTATGATAGGAATGACGGGTCTGATGATTGGTAGAAGAAGAAAAAGGAGCTTACTTGCAAGACGCAGGGCATTCGCTATTAGAGACAGAATTTAAAACTTTGGTTGACTTAAGATCAAATAAGTCAGAAGAGACGGTTGTTAATCCATCGAAAATTTTAAAATCATTGGGTAAAATAATAACAATATGACTATTCAAGTTGGTGTGTAGAGTGTAAGAGACTGGTGATATACCATCAGACTTTTGGGAGAAACTCATCCCCACAATTTCGAAGATAGGAAGAACTAATATGTGCGAGAATTATCGCACAATCAGCTTAACATCTCATGTATCCAGTCTGCAGGCAAGAATAGTATGCAGAAGTAAGGAAAGGAAAATTGAGGATCTTGTTGATGATGCTTGGTTCTTCTGTTCTGAAGCAGTTGATAATGAAAGCAAGACTACAGAAAAACCAAGACATGATCATAGGATTTGTCGACCTGGAGAAAGCGTTCGAGAATTTAAAGAGGTGTAATATTTTCGAAATTCTGAAGAAACAGGGAGTAAGCTATAGGGAACGGTGGGTAGTATTCAACATGTGCATGAGACAAGAAGGAACAATAAGACATGAAGACGAAGATTAAAGTGATCAGATAAAAAAGGGTGCTTGATTGGGATGTAGTCTTTCACATTTTCTGTTGAATCTACACATCGAAGAAGTAATAATAGAAATAAAAGAAAGTTTCAAGAGTGGGATTCAAATTCAAAGTGAAACATTAACAATGATAAGATCCACTGACGACATTGGTAGTCCTTAAGTGAAGGAAGAAATTTCTGAGGAACGCTGCATTGTATTGTAGTGAACCACAGACTTAGGAAAACTAAAACAGAAGAGAATCAAAGCATTTGTGATGGGTTACTACAGACGAATGATGACAATTACAATTGACGGTAAGGTAAGGAATGAGGATGTTCTGTGCAGAATCGGCAGGGAAAGGAATACATGGGAAACACAGGAAGAATGGATGAGTTGATAGGACATATGTTAGGACATCAGCGAATTACTTCTGTGGAACTAGAGGAAGCTCTACTGGGTAACAACTTTAGAGGAAGACAGAGATTCTAATACATCCAGCAAATAACTGAGAACATAGTTAGCAATTGCTATTATGGGATGGAAAAGGATGAAGGAGATGATGGACAGAGAGCAGGAGAGGAAGAGATGGGTGGAGGAGGGGTAGAAGATGGAGTGAAAATAGAGATGGAGGTCATAGGTGTATCTAGGGGAAGATGAGATGTGCAGTGAGGGGAATGAGGTAGAGATGCACAGAGAATGAAATGCACAGAGAGAAGGCAGATAGAGGGAAGGATAAAGGGAGATGAGACAGGCAGTGATGGATCAGAAGATGGGAAGGAAAGAATGTACTGAGAGAAGAGGTGTAAAGATTAAGTGGAGGAGGAAGCAGGAAGAGAAAGTAGGACGAGGATATAGACAGAGAAAGGGACAATGAAAGATTTGGGAAGATAGAGGGCGGTGGATGAAATGGAGAGAGGCAGGGGAAGGAAGAGATGTATGTAATAAACATGCTCGTTGCACACATTGAAGCCACAGGCTACAGTCTAGAAGTCAGTGGTAACAGTCTAGTACATTTACCTTAAAACAGACTATGTATGTGTGTACATATGTACATCTTTCATCTACTCCCAAACACTTGGATTAGTTTCAAACACATTTTGCATACTAACAGCAAATTTAAGGAGTATTAGCACTACAGCTTTTGCCTGTGCAACAGGCATGTTGCATAGGAATAGTACTGGTATGCCTTATCAAGGTCCTTTGCTGGCAGCCTACACATCAGCGGCAAGAAACACTTTTCAAACTCATAATATGTAGGCTGTCCTGTAAGACAAGTGCATTCTGGCAGTAGTATCAGTCTGCTTCCTTGACCTAATTGACAGGAGCAACTCATGAACTGAGTAGGTCATGGCCAGTTAATGTGAGGCAAGGAGTGATGGATAGAGTAAGAGGGGAGGGGGAAAGATGAACAGAGAGAGAAGAGTAGAGGAAATCGTTAGAGAGAGAGAGAGAGAGAGAGAGAGAGAGAGAGAGAGATGGAAGGAGCTAGGGGGAAGACGAGATGGACACTGAGATGGAGGAGGAAGGAGATGGAATGGGAGAGGCAGCAGGAGTAGTAGGACAGAGAGAGGAAAGAGGACAAGGTGTGAGCAATGTATGTGCGATACACATATGTGTGATAAGCTGGTATAATGGTTACAATAAAAGAACTATCATTATCTAATATTTTTTCTAAGAGTTTTTCACTAATGTTTGATTTCACCAAGTACCATTTCAGTGGAGCAGATGATAGTGCATAATGTTCTACACTAGAATAATATAAATGACATTATTTACTGGTAAATATATTATTTTTAATAATTTCGATTTTGTACATATTTGCCTATGTTCCACTGAGGCAGATAATATTTGTTCTTACCTACATGACAAACGTAACTATAGTAGCAACAGAGGAAGAATGGTTGCAAATATTTAGATCATTTCTGCCTGTAAAGCATTCAGTTACAAGCCTACAATGCAGAGAAGGTGACACTCATGTAAGACACCAGAAGATTTCAGATTGATCATACAATGGTCAGACAGTGATTTCGGAAACAAATTTTAAACTGTAAGACATTTATAGAGCAG
The DNA here is from genome assembly GCF_023864345.2 of Schistocerca serialis cubense. Lineage (NCBI taxonomy): Eukaryota > Metazoa > Arthropoda > Insecta > Orthoptera > Acrididae > Schistocerca > Schistocerca serialis. The sequence continues at coordinate 733,563,454 of NC_064643.1, read as the reverse complement.
ATGTGGATTCTGATCACAATTTATTGTTTATGAAATGCGGATTAAAAACGAAGAAATTGCAAAAACCTGGATGAACTGAAAAAACCACAGGTTGTAGAGAGTTTCAGGGGGAGCGTTAGGGAACAACTGTCAAAACAGCGAATGTGAATGTCGTTGAAGAAGAATAGGTAGCTTTGAGTGATAAAATAGTGAAGGCAGCAGGGGGTCAAGTAAGTAAAATGGGGGGGACTAGTAAAAATGTTTGGCTAACACAAGAAACAGTTAATTTAATTGATGAAAGGAGAAAATATAAAAATTAAGTAAATGAAATGGGAGAAAGGCAATACGAACATCTAAAAAATAGGGAGTGACAGGAAAGGCAATATCGCTGTGCAGATATGGCTAAAGGACAAATGTAAGATAGTAGATGCATATATCACTTGAGGTATGATAGATACCGCCTACGGGAAAGTTAAACAGACCTATGGTGGAAAGACAAGCACCTGTATGAATATGAAGAGTTCAGATGAACAACCAGAGAATCTATAGAATAGTGATGTCCCTAGGGGCCATGTTATGGAAATGGGAGAGTACATCGATGAAGGTGAGATGGTAGATATGACGCTGAGTGAAGAATTTGACAGGGCACTGAAAGACAGGGAAGATCAGTTTGCATTCTGGAGAAATGTAGTAACAGGTGAGGCTATGCTGACGCTACGATCTCTCATAGAAGATAGGTTAAGGGAAGCCCAGCTACGTTTATAGCATTTGTAGACTTAGAGAAAGCTTTTGACAATGTTGCCTGGAATACACTCTTTCAAATTCTAAAGGCGGCAGGGATTAAATACAGGGAGAGAAAAGCCATTTATAATCTGTACCTAAACAAGATAGCAGTTATCAGAGTCGAGGGGCAGGAAAGGGAAGCAGTGGCTGAGAAGGGAGTGAGACAGAGCTGTAGCCTATCCCTGATGTTATTCAATCTGTATATTGAGCAAGCTGTAAAGGAAACAAAATAAAAATTTTCAGTAGGATTTAAAGTCCAAGGAGAAGAAATTAAAACTTTGAGGTTAGCTGATGACATTGCAATTCTTTCAGAGGCAGAAAAAGGACGAGGAAGAGCACTTGAACGGAATGGACAGTGTCTTGAAAGGAGGATATAAGACGAACATCAGCAAAAGACGAACTAGGATAATTGAATGTAGTCAAGTTAAATCAAGTGATGATGAGGGAATCAGATTAGGAAATGACACGTTGAAGTAACAGATGAGTTATGGTCGTGGTAGAGAGGGTATAATATGGAGACTGGCAATGGCAGGAAAGATGTCTCCGAAGAAGAGAAATTTGTTAAGATTGCATATAGATTTCACTGCTAGGAAGTCTTTTCTGAAAGTATTTGTATGGAGTGTAGCGATATATGGAAGTAAAACATGGATGATAAACAACTTACAGAAGAAAAGAATAAAAACTTTTTACATGTAGTGCAACAGAAGAATACTGAAGGTTAGATAGGTAGATCATGTAACTAATATGAGGCATTGAATAGAACTGGGGTGGAAACGAATTTGTGCTACAACCTGACTAGAAAAGGAACCAGTTGATAGGACACATTCTGAGGCACCAAGGGATCACCAATTTGGCACAGGATAGAAGTGTAGAGGGAGACTAAGAGTCGTATACAATAAGCAGATTCATAAAGGTGTAGGTTGCAGTAGCTACATGGCGTTGAAGAGGCTTGCTTAGGAGAGTGTAGCACGGAGAGATGCATCAAATGTCTTAGGACTGAAGGCCACAACAACAGCTCTTTTTAAGTGACAGTAAAGACAAATGACCTCACATGAGGAATAATTTTGTCATAGTAGTAATATATCCCCTTCAATTTCCTCCCCTACCCATTCCCCCAACCCCCAACCAAATCCCTCCTTTCCTCCCCCCCCCCCCATACATCCACAATCCCCTTTCCCCCTTTACTTAAAATAAACTAATGTTTTCCAAAACTTACTCTTCTAATATGAAAATCCACACATATACAACATGTATGTTTATTGTTACATACATCTATTAATGTAAAATGTGTACTTGTGCTGTGGTCAGTCCTGATTGGTAAATTGATGTATTTCATACATTGTAAATAATACCACGATGATAATGCGTTTATGGAATGTATACCACAGTAACTGTCGTAACGCCGGCCGCGGTGGCCGTGCGGTTCTAGGCGCTTCAGTCCGGAACCGCGGGACTGTTACGGTCGCAGGTTCGAATCCTGCCTCGGGCATGGATGTGTGTGATGTCCTTAGGTTAGTTAGGTTTAAGTAGTTCTAAGTTCTAGGGGACTGATGACCTAAGATGTTAAGTCTCATAGTGCTCAGAGCCATTTTTTGAACTGTCGTAACACTGCTGAGCTATAATTATTTTTTCACAAGCATTTCCATCTAAATTCTCCAAAAGTCTATGCTGTTATGCCTGTTGTTAGTCAGATGAACAGTGTAACGTAACATTACTTATTTTATTACCTGTTAAGGTTAACATGTGTGTGAGTAAATATTTATTAAATGAATCTAAATGGAAGATGTATTGATGAACAACTGTAAATGTTAATCATATGTATAGTCTTCAACTGTTTTTCACAAGTAATGCTACCTTTCTTGCTGGTAATCATTGTGCAAACATGTTTAACAGTGAAATTAATTGTTTGAACCAATGTAAGATGATAATTCACTAGTTTTTCTGTCATTTTAAGTTAAATATTGATGCAATTTATGGCAGATTTCTGTAAACTCACAATACATTAGCGCTAAATATATTACTATCCTAGGGCTGTCTTGTAGTTGACATTACCAGAGACCACATGCAGATCATACATTAGCTTGCGTTATATCGAGCATTTGTGAATGCCTAAAAAAACTTTTTGAGTTTTTGTATGTGTGTGCAAAGCATTGTGAAAATATCTCAAATAATAGAGTTATTGTAGAGCTGTGAAATCGCTTCAATCATTTGTAATAACCCTGTATAAGCGGTCCGCAGCTCGTGGTCTCGCGGTCGCGTTCGTCCTTCCCGATCACGGGGTCCCAGGTTCGATTCCCGGTGGGGACAGGGATTTTCACCTGCCACAAGATGACCGCCCTTTTGTGTTGTCCTCATCATTGCATCATCATTCATGAAAGTGGCGAGTTTGGACTGAGCAAAGGTAGGGAATTTGTATGGGCTCTGATAACCGCGCAGTTCAGCGCCCCACAAACCAAACATCATCATCATTATCATCGTATATCTGCACACCATTATCCTATAATATTTGCCATCGCCGTGAATGTCCGAGTCTAACGAATGGACCGGTAGCGAATGAAACTGTTTGGCCACATCTTCTGTCAGTGGCACGACGTGGGCCACAAAACTTAATTTGGACGTTATCTAGATGTTGACCAAATTCACACTCTTTATTTCTTAGAACCGTTAGGTTGTGCTGATGTACTGGCTCATATATTATTGAGTATTTTACTGTAATTTATAGCAGTTGTAACCCATATAATCTATATATTATCCTGAGACATTTCATATTGGTAATCTCTTTAATGTGGTCTTCGAGTGGGAGCTTCTAAACAGCGACCAATGTTTCTATTCCAGAGTTATTTGTTTTAAGATTCATTTGTTTGTAATGCCTTTCCAATTTCTTTGGCCTTCGTTACCAGAATCCCAAGGTCATTGGCATAAGCCTTGCATACGATCCGCTGACCACGTGCTGTATTATTAGCCCTTGGAGGTTATTATTTAGGCTAAACAGAAGAGGATCGATTGCAATCGCTAATAGTGACATGGACATCGGACATCCTTGCAAGTCAGTTACTGACTTCCACTGAACTGCTGAGCGGAACATTTACATTGATTCTGATTGCGGCGTTTTCCAGAAATATGTTTATGATGTCGATAAAACTTCGTGGAAAGTTCATAGTTCGGTTAGCGTGGAAGAAGTGGGACAGGTTTAGTCCGTCCAAAACTTTTTATAAATCCAACGATATTATTAAACATTTTATTTTACATGCTTGAGCGGTCGAGACGATATCTCTGTAGTTAAGTGAGGTTTGATGGATGGTTCTGTCTCCACCGATTAAAATGGTCTTGTTACGATGTTCATTACTAACTTTAGTCTTGCATTAATAACACGTGAAAATACTTTACAGTCACGGTTTAGGAGTATTATAGGTCTTAAATTTGCTATTGTTTTTCCTACAGGTGTTTCGAAATTAAAATTACTGTCCCTTCCTGAGAGTTATTTTGGATGGCCTTCTCCTAACCACTCCACCTATGTGGAGGGGTTGACTTTGTATTTGCAAAGGGGAAATAACCACATTTTTATTGCATATTTCGATTGTATGCTAAAAAATTAATAGTGTGTACTTATACCATAGTTTGATAGAAGGAACTGAAACAGTCAAATATCAAGTGTGCCTCTTATAGGAGTCAATACCTGACACACTTCATTTTGCATTTCATTTACGATATAAACGAAAACCTCTGTGTTCTACCAGTTGATGGTGGTGTTCAAACGTTACTAGAGTGCAGAAAATGAGATGGTACAGTACAAATTATATCGCTAGGCATCAACACTTCTGGCAAATAAACTACTTGTATTTTAACTTAGTTTTCTGTTCTGCATGGGAATAGCTGTAATGATTCCCCAGACTAGCACAATGTTTGATTCCGGTGGCTACACACGAACCACATCGTTAGGGCGACTGATTTTGGTGTGTGTGTCTCCATAACTCTCAAGCTGGCGACTACGAGGCTACCGGCGGAATACAGATCACAACCTTTGTAAGAAGGTAAAACTTACTCGAAGTGATAGTGACAGTGGCACTTGGCTACTCACCGAAATCAAGCACACCAGTGGTAAAAGGAAAGGGACTCGCCGAAATTGAGCTACCCACTGTTGAGAGGGAAGGGGACTCACCGCATCAAGTATACCAATGGTGAGAGCCAGGGAGACTCGCCGATATCAAGGATCCTGATGGGAAAAGAAAACTATTGCATCCTCGTCGATGTTCCTGAATCACGCTACAAGAAATTTCTAACTAGATACTGAAACGGTTAACCATATTGCCAGGGGTGCCTCCAGAAACGTCTTCTCTGGTCATCAAGGCTAATTTCGAAGTGGGACTCATTACTGAAGACATTTCTATTCCAGTAAATTATATTCCAGACTATGCGGTGAGATATCAACCTGTCGCCCGCCATACGGCCCTGCAAACAGCAGTGATGGTGCGGGGTGCCGTTTCTTTCCATAGCCGGATCACTTTGGTTGTCATCTCGCAGCATCCTTACAGCACGGCGGTACGTTGACGATATTGTACGCAACTTGTTAATTCCCTGCATGGTATGTCACCCTGGGCTTACATGTCACCTATATAATGCCCGACCGCACATGGAGAGATTTCTACCTTGGCCTGTAAGGTCACCGGACCTCTCCCCAATTGAGAACAGCTGGAGCATGATGGCCAGGGCTCTCCGAGCAACTTCGGATATTAACGATCTAACGCACCAGTTGGACAGAATCAGGCACGGCATCCCTCAGCAGGACATTCAACAACTCTGTCAGCGAACGGCAAATCGAATGACTGCTTGCATAAGGACCAAAGGTGTACCAATGCGTTACTGATATTTTCAATTTGTGAGCCTCTTTCTCTTCAATAAAACACCCATTTTTTTTCTGAAACCGTAGTCGCTTATTTTCCTGTACATCTAAATCACATATACCGATTTCCGTCCCATTCGGATCATTTCCCTTATGTTCCTTTCCTTTGTTTTTGGAGTGTATAATAGTATAATAATGGATATGCATAAGGCAGTTCTAATCAATAAACATTGTGGCTAAGATAATTTGAATTTCTGAGTGCAACATTGCCGTTACACCTCATACTACATTTTTGCAGATCATTGATGTTTTAATCTGTTAGCAGTAGAGAGATGTCACGATGGTTTTCCGCGTGTTTTCTAACCCATTTCTTATGTAGTGGATGATCTATGGCAGAGGATTAAAAATTAATTTTCAGCAGTTAACTGCATCTGCTGACTTTTTCAACTGTTTTAATTGGTAGACTAACATGGAGAGCTCTATCAATCCAGTCTTCGGAATGAAGACGACTACAGCAGCAACGATTTATTCTTCAAAGATGTATCTCCAGTACCAACCTTACAGAAGTCCGTGGGACGTATTCACACGTATAGGTTGGCTGTTGTCTTGTTGGACCCTAATTATGCACCTGTGTATAACATTTTTATACTTAGTGTTTGCGTCGATCTTCTGAAACTGATGATTTCTACTACATTATTTCGATCAATCTGCTTCACTTAAACAACAGCTGCTTCATATACCGGGACATTAATTACGCTAGACATAAAGGGGAACAAAGTACTTAGTAGCAATGATTAGACTGACATGATCAAATACCTGAATGCCACAAACATATTTTACACAAGAGTTCATTGCTAGCTCGAGCTGTCTAGATGTTTGCTATTTTTGGCGTCTTGAACTGCACAGTAGTAGCACTGGTTCGCCAGGCGTAGTTACGGTAACAGGTCTCGTTTGATTTTTCTTGTAAATATTGTTGTAAGTTAATGACTGTATGCAGACAAGGGAGACGTATCTGGCCTTATGTGCAATTTGTTTTTCCCAGTTTAGATCTCATCCAATAATAAATCGAGAGCTCATTGTTGTTGATAGTGTATCTTGGAACCGTCAATGAGTATGGGGGAGGTAGTAGAAGGAAAATATTTATTGATGAAACATGTAAGGACAACGTGTGATTATCTGGGCTTAAGTTCAAGACTCATCTTTTACTCTCGGCGTGATGGTGAACTAAATTCGTCAGTCGTACATATTACCCGTTTCCAGGGTGGCAGTTGGGAATAAGCGAGGGGATTGCAGTTCTTGCATTTGCCTTGGAACAAACAGATGCTCCTAGAAATCGATAGTTGTAACTAAATTACGAGATCAATTTTAAATTTACTTTTGGATCAATGTTTCATTGTCCCAGATACAAAACAAATTTGTGAGCGCGCGCCTGCGTGCGTGTGAGTTCGTTTAGAAGTAATGTACGATCATTTAAATATTTTTTTTAAAATTAGATCTTGCTTGACGTATATAGTCCTGCGCAATTCAGTAGGATCCATAAGTGCATCATAAACAGAAACCTTTGAATCGGAGAGGCGAAAGGAATGCCGTTGGCAGTAGGTATGTGAGATTCCAAAAGTACTTAAACTCGGGCGACACTTCGTGTTGCAAAAACAGTCCGAATTTTCACGAGAACAGACTTTCTGCATCTCGACAGTGGTGTTGTTTTTTCGATACCAATAAGCTTAACACGTGCGTATCTCACGGCGCGACAGTTAATACCTTCGAGTGCGCCCGGCCACAAATTATCGAGGCTATTCCGACGGGACCGCGGGCAGATTGGATCCAGGAAACTACAGCTTAAAAATAATTGGGGGATACATTAACTGAAACAGCACCATCAGTTGTGGTGAGGCTGGTAAAACATCGCATGAGGCTGCCATGTACATAGAGGATAAAGCTCGTCTTTTTCTTTTCTTTTTTTTTTAAAAACTTAGAAAATAGTTTTACAGCATGAGAATGTTCGAATTATTATACAAGGTCTTCGTGTTACATTAAGAGACGAAGTAATAACTGTAGGGAAATACCTATGAAATCAATCGAGATACTCAACACTTCGCTACTGACAGGCCTACATCGTTGGTTGTTCTCCTCTGCAGGTATTGCGCAAAATTAGTTGTCAAGGTATCCATCATTATTCGTGTCTCTGTCTCTTGCGAGAAGTCGACTCGATCTGAGGAACCTTTCATTCGTTTTAGTTAAGATCTATGGTTCCCCATAGACTCAGTTACGCAAATGAGTTTACCGCGCAACGAATCGCGCAGTAAGAAAGGAAGGGCTCTCGTAAGGTAGTACTGGGTGTTGGTTCTCACAAATTTGCTAGCGATCGATAACTGGGGAAGGGTATCTATATGCTAAGTTGAGAAACTTGGTCGAGATTCAACGCAGTTTTATTTACTCTTCGCGTACAAACGTATATTTACTGTTGGACGGAAAATGATTGCTCTGATTGTACCAGAAGACAGAGAGTTTACTTGACATGAAAATTCCTTACCTCTCTGTTGTGCATAAGCTTTCTACTACGGGACGAAATTTCAAGTCGCTTTGTGTTATTAAGTCGAAACGATCGAGAACACCTAACTTTCTCCACCTGCAACAGCCCACGCTGCGGGGCATTATCACCAGATTCTATGACTGTAAGTGAAAAGACCTGCATCTACTGAGCCCTGCCGGCTGCAACACTGAAAGAGTTGTAGTGTGATGAGCTGATTCACTGAATGCCAGTGCGTGGACCTATCCTGCTACTCAAAACAAAATGTCTTCATATTCGTTCCGCTATTAAGAGTCATCAATGTTTACACTTTCTGTCTTCGCCAGAGTTTCCAACAAAAGTTCATCCAAATTTCCCTTCCCTATTGCGAAACCACAACCAATGATAAACCAATGAAATTTTGAAAGACAGCATTCCAGTAGTCCGCCTAGAATATAATTTCTTATTTCTGCAGTAAGGTGCTTTCCTACGTCAAAACTTTTCTGAAATGGAGCTCAAAATTCCCGCCAAGAAGAAATTGTTTGAGTCATCTAATGACGTCCCATCTCCCATTGTCAGGCAGAGAATTTTTGGCCCACGTATACTGGCATTCAGAAGTCACCATTCCTCCACCTGAAAAACGAGACAGAAATAAACTTTTACAACAAATGCAACACTGGTTTCCCACATGAATGCAGCGAGATGTCTGTCTTTCATCGAGGAAAGCTTCCATTAATTATGTTGGATGCCCAGCCGGGAAAAGATACAATGCCAGACTGCTGTCTGAGTAGCAGTACTGGTTTGGAAAAGAATTCATTTACGATTGGTGGACGCACAACGTTTTTCCCCAAACCCACACAGGTGTGGAGGTGTCAAATGGAGAAACGTGCACATTGTCAAGAAGATGTTATGGAATCTGCAGAGCGTCTTTCGTCCATAATTTATTCATTCAGATTTGCAGTTCTTTGCCTTCTCATCAGCCTCGATGTTATGGAATCTGCAAAGCGTCTTTCGGCCATAATTTGTTCATTCAGATTTGCAGTTCTTTGTCTTCTCATCAGCCTCGACTGACGCCGCAAGCAAGTGACTCACTGGAACTCCGCTGACTCCTGTGGTCGGATCGGCTGGTAAGTCTCCAAGGTTGCTGCTCCAGCAATTTGGGTGAATCGTGGCTCACATCTGTACTGTGCAGGGAAGGTGTAGCATGAGTATATGCCTTACGGCGTCCTCAGTCCCATGTGGAAGGATACCGTGGCCGACAGGGACCCACCATTAAGTATTGTGCCGTCGGAAGTCATGTACTCGGTTGATGGTGGCCCCACCAGCAGAGCAGAGATACCGAACAGTTTTGTCGCCCAACAATGACGATGACGTTAGTGTGATAAGCACCACAAGATGTACAGGTGTTAGAAGACCCTCAGTTTCCCCATCATTGATGGATGGATAGCCAATGTGAAGTCCTACCAGCAGCAGGCCATGTTACTTGGATGTTGTCATCCTGAAGACAGTAAGCAGAGTTTTCACGAGAAGTGATGAAATATGTTGAACATGGACTTCACTACACTGTAATAATAAATGAATCGAGTGTTTCGGCATGAATGCCATCGACCTTAACTACTGAATTCAGTGCTGGAGAACTGCAATATTTTTGTAAATGAACTAGAGACAATGGCATGAAGCTCTGTTCTTTATTGCCGAATGTGGCGTTCTTTACTAATGATCAGCAGTCCTAGTTCCACTGTGTTTACTTAATTTATTACATGCTACTGACTGAACCGTCAAGTCACTGACAGGTGTTATTGCATCTGAGGTATAACTTGTTGTTCCATGTAACAAGACCTCAGGAGTCTCTCTCTCTCTCTCTCTCTCTCTCTCTGTCTGTCTCAGTGCATGGTTTACTGATTGTGTAACTTGCTTGTGCCTGCTGATTGGTGTCGATGAAGAAACGTGTGCCGTTACCCACGACTGGCGTACAGTGCTGGCTGTTTCTTGTTGCTGTATAGGTATGTCGGCACCTCCACCTGATGTCGCCTGTGGCTGTGCCAGCATGAACATGAGAAAAATTTTAAATTCTTCCCTACTCTGTAGTCAACAGTACGCTCTACTTTAAGAAATTCGTCCTGAATTTCACTTTCTGTATCCATTACTAAACTAGTCCATAAATGTTATGCATGTACAATTTAATATTACTCCGAGTTCAGTCACTTGGTTGCTTCTTGAGCTGAACCATAAGGCTCTTATAGTCTGTGTTAACTTAGTTATCCAGCTCTTCATTGTCTTTCTGGTCTATTTTCTTACTACTAATACACTTCATCGTTTCTATTCGCGATTCTTTAACTTGTATGGGTTTTTTAAAAATATGTAAAGTAAATAATACGATAAATTTTATATATAATCGATAAGTACGCCAGAGAAGAAGAGATAGAACTACAATGGAGATGTTATTACATGGACTCTTGCGCTTCTATGCATGAACTATCTTTCCTTTGTCATTCGCTTATCTTATCTGCTTGGATTCGGACCTAAGAGGACCTTCTTGTGTAAAGCTCATCTTGCTGTACCAGCTGAGAATGTAAGTTGTACTTAAAAACAGAAAAATGTTATGGCTATTTTGTCAAAAGAATTTTTGTATGTGGTCAATTAATTGATCATCTGATACCTAGACTGTTTTACGTAGATATGGGCCTTAACAAAGAATTTTCATTGTTAAGCGCCATGTTAGATAAATCTTTAACATTCTTCTGTTTGCTCATCTACGAGACGTGCCGTCGGTTAGGGCAATTCACTTTATTTCAGATCCCACGAGACCAGAGGCAGCTACTAATAATTTAACAATTTTATTTACAGATTTTCTTTATATCACGAGATAACATCCCAGGCAGAAATGGTCTGGTCACAGGATTCCAGTTCCATTAAAGGATTTCATTTGTAGATGCTACTCTTGTTATCATATACGAGGTGTGGCTAGAAAAAAACCGGACTAGTACTGGTGAAACAATAAAACGAATGCAATAAGGCTGAAAGTCGCGTGGCCTGTCACGTGACTCTCGCTCCGCCTACTGCTCAAGTTTCATCTGCCTCCTGCACTCAGTCTGCCCGTGGCGTCTGTTTTAAGTAGTTGACGTTTTGTCTGTGCGTCGGAAAATGTTGAGTGTACAGAAAGAACAGCGTGTTAACATCAAATTTTGTTTCAAACTAGGAAAATCTGCAAGTGAAACGTTTGTAATGTTACAACAAGTGTACGGCGATGATTGTTTATCGCGAGCACAAGTGTTTGAGTGGTTTAAACGATTTAAAGATGGCCGCGAAGACACCAGTGATGACACTCGCACTGGCAGACCATTGTCAGCAAAAACTGATGCAAACATTGAAAAAATCGGTAAACTTGTTCGACAAGATCGCCGTTTAACAATCAGAGCAGTGTCTGAGTTAACAGGAGTTGACAAGGAAAGTGTTAGGCAGATTCCTCATGAAAGTTTCAACATGAACAAAGTGTGTTCAAAAATGGTTCCAAAGTGTCTCACAATTGAACAGAAGGAACGCCGAAGAATGATTTGTTCTGACATCCTGGAAAACATTGAAAGTGATCCCACCTTCTTACAAAATCGATGCGTTGGATAACTCCTGGTTCTCCACGACAAAAAAAAAAGCACGAACGTCAAAATCGAAATTCAAGGCAATGATGATTGTTTTTTTTTTGACATCAAAGGGATTGTGCACATTGATTGGGTACCAGAGGGACAATCAGTGAATCAGCATTACTACATTAGCGTCCTGGCTACCCTACGCGAGCGAGTACGGAGAAAACGGAACGATTTGTGGAGAAAAAAGTCATGGATCCTTCATCAAGACAATGCCCCAGCTCACAGTGCGTTGTCAGTGAAGACAATTTTGGCAAAACACAACATTCCCATCTTAGATCATCCACCCTACTCACCTGATTTGGCCCCCTGTGACTTTTTTCTTTTCCCTAAAGTCAAGTCAGCTTTGAAAGGAACTAGATTTAAGACTGTTGAAGCAGTAAAAGAAAAAGCGACGGAAGTAATGTGTGGACGTACCGAAAATGATCTGCAGCATTGCTATGAACAGTGGAAAATTCGTATGGAGCGTTGTAGAGACCGAGGAGGAGAGTACATTGAAGGAGATAACATGAAATTGTAAATAAATGTTTTTTCCAGCATCAGTCCGGCTTTTTTCTAGCCGCACCTTGTATTGGGGAATCGAGACGATACCACGATAAGTTACGTATTACAGTAGTCTTCATCGAACAGACTTGGCAAATATTCTCTGGTGCAGTTAGCACATCCGTAGTGTTGGGAAATAAGAAAAGGACAATTAATTATGGACGATTACGTAACTACCCTGACAACTGAGCTAGTTACTGAGTGTTTATACACGTCGGGCTCAATTAAACAACATATTACACTGTTAATAATATTCCTACATTAGTTATATCTCTTTTATGCTGAACCATTGCATTAATGTGTGTTTCTTTTTATAAAAGTCACGGCTCATATTTTATTTTGTTACATTACACTAATAGTCACAAAATAATAAAAAAATTTATTTTATTACGTTACATCTGTAGCCATTCCATGGATATTTGATGGACTGGTGATTCATTTAAACTGGATATTTTGAGTTTAAGCATAAGTAAATTGCAAAAATGTGTGCTAAAATTTTCCTGCGTTTCTCATATTCATACATGTTTCACCATCTGATCAACTGAAATTCTTAGTTTTCTGTGATTAGTAGTCCATATAAAGAGAATAATAGACTGGACGGCAAGGTTCTGGTAATGAAGATTAGGTTCTGTATACATAATAAGTCTAACGGTTCGTCTCGCCAGTACAGCATTGGTCTATAAGAAGCAAACATTGTTGTTCCTGAGGGAGTAGCTGCAAGCTGAAACCGTGCTTCAGCTACGTCACACTCTGTTCTCTTGATTGTTAATCCACTATTTCACAATTCTAATATTGTTATTCCTGTCGATTTTCCGTTTCTGTAAGAGTTGATCATCACTGTTTCTAGTGAAAATATAAAGTAAATCCAGTGGCCACAATTTTTCTGGGCATGCAACTGCGACGTTGCTACTTCACTTCTACACTCTACTGCTTCAATTTTCCCAAGAAATAGTTGCATTTCACGTGCCTTTCTTCGGTATGAACTATCTTGGCCAGACAAATGTTAACACTCGCTCTGATACAGACATAATATTGTAAGAGTCTTATCTCTCTGAGGCAAATAACACTTCATGAGTAGCGAGTAGCACATCTGATTGTCTTCAGAACAAAAATCAAGTGTTCTGAGGTTCAGAATCGCACCTGCTCTCCAAGAATGTGGTAGGTTCAAATGGCTCTGAGCACTATGGGACTCAACTGCTGAGGTCATTAGTCCCCTAGAACTTAGAACTAGTTAAACCTAACTAACCTAAGGACATCACAAACATCCATGCCCGAGGTAGGATTCGAACCTGCGACCGTAGCGGTCTTGCGGTTCCAGACTGCAGCGCCTTTAACCGCACGGCCACTTCGGCCGGCAGAATGTGGTAGTATTAGGCCCAAGACAGTCTTCCTAGAGGTATCATAAGTACATCCCGTAATAGAAAAGGAATTGCTGCCACTCCCCTCCCTGCTTACAGTCAGTGAATGCCTACAGAATCAATGACAATCAAATGACAAATGATATTAACCAAAGTACCCTGAAACGTATCCCAACACAACCCATGTGCACCTAAAGTATAAAACGTGTAGAGTCACCCTATTTTCGCTCTGATCTAAGTTCATATGGCGCATTATGTGTATCTCTTCCTTCTGTAAGCAACTTCTGTTTTTCTGGTGATGATGATGTATCACCCCACCCGTTGCTTGTCCGATTTTTGCGTGTGTTCGCCCCTGACAAACAACTTACAGAGAAATTGGGAGAGAAACTGTACGCAAAAGTGGATATCGCTACATATAAATGTGGCCCTGTCACCCCTAATTAATCTGCAGTGGTAGTGTGGACGATAAATCACACCTAATGGTTCAAATGACTCTGAGCACTATGGGACATCTGTGGTCATCAGTCTCCTGAAGTACTACTCAAACCTAACTAACCTAAGGACATCACACACATCCATGCCCGAGGCAGGATCCAAACCTGCTACCGTAGCAGTCACGCGGTTCCAGACTGAAGCTCCTAGAACCCCACGGCCACACCGGCCGGCTAAATCACACCTATTTTTACTTCCAAACATGAACGATCACGAACACTTATGGTGTTCAATGACATTAAACACATACACAAAAATAAAATAAAGCAAAAGGGTGAATTCAGGATCAAATACTGAAAGTAAAGGCTTTACTGAATCGCAATTATTTTATTATAACCTACGGATCAATGCAGAATAAAACACAATGAACAATTTACAAATTATCCTCGTAACTGGCATTGGCAGTAACTATGTTAAAATCGGTCCAAAACGCGATCTCTTATAACACATATACGAAGAACCACTACACTACAAGTACCGTGAAACCTCTGTGGAAACAGCAATTGCAATTGATCCAACTATTTAACGTTACTCCTAATACAGGCCGAAGCAGGAGCGATCTCACCCTAATATTCCTGTTGTAGCGGCGGTCTCCGACGGCGACGGCGCGGCCGTACGGTCGGCGTGTGGCGTCTCGGAAACTACAATCCTACAGTATTCGGAGAACAGGCTGCTGTCCGTAAACTTCTGTAACTGCGACATTGTTTCTGTCAGCAATGAGCTGTCGCGGCTAACGTCCTCTCAGAACGAAAGACCAAGAGGGGAGACGACTTGGCTAACGTCCTCTCAGTACGAGAGCCCAGAACGGAAGACCTCTACCGAGAGTCCAGCAAGATCGCTCTTCACCTTTGTTTTCTCACCTCAACTTTTACCGAGCGAATCACATCACTAGAAGCTCTCAAAATACCCAGTTTGCCAGTGCCGACTGCCACATTACAACGAAGGAACCTGCAGTAGCGCGTTAGTCGCTCCTTCAAACTACATTACTCTACTGACGTGGACTACAGTTGTTCGGATGGTAGTTTTATGTGTAGCGGTGCAGTCATACTCCGTTACGAACTTTTTTGTTTTATCCTTCAGGGTATAAGAGTTTGCTAGCATTGCCCACATTTTCTGTCCTGTGTAGCGGCAGTTTACTTGCACATTAACCAATGTTTTCCACTTTTTCCAAAGCCCTAGTGGTGGCATGTTTTACCCTCTGCTAAAATTCTCTTAACTGTTTTGCAAATTGTTTTATCGGTTCACCTTGTTTCCGTATTTTAGCTGAATCACGCCAAAAGGTCACTATATTCTTCCGCCTATACACTACTTTGTATGATGAAAAATCTGTTCCTGTCAGCTTTTGAATTACATGCGCTGACTAAAACACAGCTGTCCCACTCAACATGCTGGCTATTCAAGTAATTTTCGATATTGTGCAGTGAAATCTTGTGTTCGTCCATACACTTGCAGATGGAATGGGCTGATGCGTAACTTCATGATTCATAGTAAACGACATTACTGTTTCATCAGAGTGAGTGCAAAGTTCACTTGATCCGTGATTACGCTTTCTGGTAGGGTAAATTTTAATAACCAGTTATTCACCATTGCCTCTGCGACAGTATTAGATTTCTGATCGAGAACTGTGACCATTACGCGAAATATCAAGAAAATGACCTATCATCATATTTTTTACTAAATGGATTTCTGTTAAAACTTCATAACACGTCAAGTGCCGCAATTTGAAGTGGTTACTCAGCTTCTGTTAA
Organism: Schistocerca serialis cubense; assembly: GCF_023864345.2. Taxonomy (NCBI): domain Eukaryota; kingdom Metazoa; phylum Arthropoda; class Insecta; order Orthoptera; family Acrididae; genus Schistocerca; species Schistocerca serialis. Next base: position 733,547,561 of record NC_064643.1, on the reverse strand, counting down.
CTGCTGTAACTAAATTTTCTGATGACTTAAATCTGCTCTCTGCAAACACAGGATTCAGTTTATCACTTACTGGATAACATCGGAATTTCACTGAGGCTTTTTACGGATGATGATGTGGTATATCGAGAGGTTGTAGCAATGGAAAATAGTACTGAAATGCTGGAGGATCTGCAAAGAATTGACGCATGTTGCAGGGAATGGCAATTGAAGCTCAATGTAGACAAGTGTAATGTGTTGCGAATACGTAGAAAGAAAGATACTTTATCATTTAGCTACAATATAGCAGGTCAGCAACTGAAAGCAGTTAATTACATAAATCATCTGGGAGGAGCCATTAGGAGTGATTTACAATGGAATGATCATATAAAGTTGATCGTCAGTAAAGCAGATGCCAGACTGAATGGTTCAAATGGCTCTGAGCACTATGGGACTTAATTTCTGAGGTCATCAGTCCCCTAGAACTTAGAACTACTTAAACCTAACTAACGTAGGGACATCACACACATCCATGCCCGAGGCAGGATTCGAACCTGCGACCGTAGCGGTCGCGCAGTTCCAGACAGTAGCGCCTAGAACCGCTCGGCCACTCCGGCCGGCTGCCAGACTGAGATTCATTGGAAGAATTCTAAGGAAATGCTATCCGAAAAATGTTATTCTCAATGGAGATAAGTCTTCCAAAATAAGAGTGATTTCAGGTGTGCCGCAGGGGAGTGTCGTAGGACTGTTGTTATTCACAATATACATAAGAGGAACTAGGTTACAGTAGACTTGTTCGCCCACCACTGCTTGAATATTGCTCACCAGTGTGGGGTCCGTACCAGATAGGGTTGGTAGAGGAGATAGAGAAGATCCAACGGAGAGCAGAGCGCTTCGTTACAGGATCATTTAGTAATCGCGAAAGCGTTACGGAGATGACAGATAAACTCCAGTGGGAGATTCTGCAGGAGAGACGCTCAGTAGCTTGATTCGGGCTTTTGTTGAAGTTTCGAGAACATACCTTCACCGATGCGTCAAGCAGTATATTGCTCCCTCCTACGTATATCTTGCGAAGAGACCGTGAGGATAATATCAGAGAGGTTAGAGCCCACACAGAGGCATACCGACAATCTTTCTTTCCACGAACAATACGAGACTGGAATAGAAGGGAGAACCGATAGAGGTACTCAAGGTACCCTCCGCCACACACCGTCAGGTGGCTTGCGGAGCATGGATGTAGATGTAGACGTAGACATCACTGTTCTGTGTTATTTCACCAAAACCTTTCTACAGCACGTTTACCTGTTGTCCTCCTTTCCCCATGACTGAGCCTCGCACGGCTCGTGTTCATACAATTTATTGTTGGTTACCTTCTTTTACGGTACTGCCGCCTCGTTTTCTTAATTCATTTACTGGCGTTACTTACTTCCTGCCTTAAACGCCCATGAGCGGCAGCAACAGCACGTATCGATAAGTGCACTGTCGTACCATCTCTGGAGCGACCGACAATATTTCCGGGTCGTGGTATGTCTGGCAGTTCTGTCCGAGTCGGACCAGCAGCGCAGTCGGGACGCAGCAGCAGTGCAGTCGGGGATGGAGCCCCAGCGAGGTCCGCATAGCCAGTACCAGCGGGAACGACTGTTGGTTGGTCGTTCAGTCGGTCGACTCATTGCCGACGTGTATTTGGGTCGGTTCCTTCCTGTGCAGAGATGTCGGTTGTGTTCCCTCTGCATGGTCCGTTCGAAAGAAGTCAGCGAGTTGGAGACGCACCAGCAGAGCAGTAGCAACGGAGCAGCAGTCGCAGACGGACCAGCAGTGCAGTCGGTCGGTTGGCGTGTAGCAGCTAGACAGCCAGCCCCAGTCGCGCGCAGTCGGGCTGGAGCCGCTGGCGGCGTGCACGCGCGGTTGGAGTTGTGAGGTACTGCTTGCGAGTGCTACGAAGTTGGTGGCCCACCGATCTCGGACATGAAAATTGAGTCCTAGCTTAAATTATTATCGAGCCTAAACTGTTTACTATTCTTGGTTTGATTCTGTGTGTCGTTGTACTGAAACCTTGTGGTCGTTTTGCTGGTTGCGTCTAGCGGAACTGATTTGGTTGATTGGTCGATAGGCTGTCTGTCGGTTGGGTTGCCTTCTGATTAAGAGACTGTTGGTCAGGCTGCCTGTCTCGCCTAAACGGGCGTTAGTGTTACATTTCCAGGCCGACCCTTGGCACTTCTGAGCGCCATTTCGTGTCTGTTACATAGTAACTTCCCTGCTTGAGCTTTAGTTATTTGGTTGATGTGTGGCCTTCAGCCGAGTTTTATACATCTTAAATTAATGTTCTTGTCTTGCCCTTAAGGCATGAGATTATTGATCTTATAGCGACATTCAGCCCAACTTTACATCAAATCTTTTAAAGCCTTAAGCCTTTAAATTTATTGTGTTGATGTGTGGCCTTCAGCCGTGTTTTAATATCTCTTAAATTAATGTTATTGTTTTGTCCTTAAGGCATACGGTTGTGATGTTATGGTATTGGGCCTTCATCTGAAATTGTTTCAATACTTTTAAGATTAGGCCTTCTGCCGTCGGATTGAATCCCTTCTTATTGCTTAATATGCGGCCTCCAGCCGAGTTCCATTAAAATTGAAGTGCTAAGGCCTTCAGCCTGTTTAGACTGAAGATTCAGAAAGTATTTTTGGATGACAACTCCAGAAGAAGCTTCTATTTCAATTTCTTACTGATCCATTGGGTCTTCGATATTGAGTGTGGCCTCCAGCCGATCTAAAGTTAATCAAAGAAGGTCGATTAAGGTTTTGAGTGTTTTGCATCCTAGTGTAATATTGTGTATGGACAAATAAAGCTTGTGTGTTGAGTGCAACCGACAGCCACGTCATTTTGTCCCTTTCCAAAACCTAACCCGCTCTGGCCTGTAAGCCCACGCATTTCAATGACCTGATAATACATAGTCATGCGCCTGTTTTAATACTTCGATTCTGAGAGTTGCGTGAACCACAGTGTTTGGACCACACTTTAACGACCTGCAGTGCAAACCCTCATGCGTTAGAAACTGAGACTTCATTTTGAACTGTTGACATTAACGGTCAACTACCAGTGCCATTTTACACTCTGACTCTTATCTAATGCCTACGTAACCGTTATTTTTCTACTTAGGGTATCATTGTTCATACGCCTTGCTTCTGACTTGTGAACTACTTCATAATGAAACCCACCTAATTTGAATGTACATCTTGTTAACCGTCTTCAAAAGGTCTTTTAGGCCTAACAACCACTTCAAGAATGCGTGATCTGTTAAGGTTTTAAATTCCCCCCATACAAATACCAACACACAGAAGAATTTTTTAAATATATTACTGCCAATATCTCTTTTTTTGGTTGTTGAGTAATTTCGTTGCGCTTTGTTTAACTGTCAGAATGCGTACGCCGCTGTCAGGTTGCGTATACCGGTTGGTGTTTCTTTTTCCATTATAATACTGACTAAGAATACAGCCTAACACACTGTTACTAGCATCAGAGGGATACTAACACAGAATCTAAGATTTTCCTTCAATTTCCGAATAGTTTTGTGACATTCACTGTGCATTGAAACTTATCTCCCTTGCAAAGTAAACGAGTAAATGGTTGTGTAACTTCAGCAAATCCTTTACAAATTTACGATAGTAATTACATAAGTAAATAAATGATTGCAACGGTTTTGTTATCTGTGGTGTTGCAAAATCAAGCTCAACTGGCGTGAGACAAGGATCTGTTATCACTCCCTCTTGAATGACAATGTGTATGAGTTAATTAACTTTCGTTTGAGCAAAATGACACCTCCTGTGCTAAGTGTAAGACGTGCTGTTCTCGGTTTGCTGAACAGTACACCCAATGGTTTACTGTACACTTCTAAATTTCTTGAATGAACTATTATACCGTCGTGATACGTCATTCACATTTTTTGTTTTAATTGCTGCAGTTCTCCGCCTAATAAGTGTCGCAACGTAGCAGGAGCATTTTTTAATCAAATTCAGCGGTGTTGATAATGATGATTGAGTGCAGTCGTTTAGATCCAGAGTGACGGACATTGAGGAGTTATGGGCAAAGCGTAAGTAGACTGTAAATTGTGATGTGAACAAGTAGGTGCCTATTAAGTGGGTTAATGACAGAAGAAACCCACCGTGGCTTAATAACGAAATTCGGAAAATTCTGAGGAAGTAACGGGTGTTGCACTTTTTGTTCAAAAGAGAACGCGTAAATGACGACAGACAAAGGTTAGTACAGTTTCGTGCGTTTATGATAAAATCTTTGCGTGAGGCAAGCAGCTGTTCACCCAGTCATACATTTGCTAAGGATATCGTGGAGAACACGAAAAAATTTTGGTCTTGTGCAAAATCGCTAAGCGGGTCTACAGCATCCATCCAGTCACTCGTTGACGAGTAGTAGAAGACAGCAAAAGGAAGACCAAAGTTTTTAACTCTACGTTTAAGGAATCTACGTTTAAGGAATAGTTAACGCAGGGGAATCGTACAAACGTACCGTCGTATGGATGACATAGTAATAGGCACGTCTGGCGTAGAGGAACAGCTATAACTGTTGATACCAAGTAAGTCATCAGGTCCGAATATCCTGGAAAACTAAAAGCTCATGTCCACGAATAAGCACGGCGTTAGAAAGCATCGCTTGTGCGAAACCGAGCTTGGTCTTTTCTCATATGACATGCTACGAACCATGGGTGAAGGGCAATAGGCAGAGTCCATATTTGTAGATTTTCGAAAAGCATTAGCACGGTACCTCACTGCAGACTTAAGAAAAGTACGTGCGTACGGAGTAGGCGCCCGATATGTAACTAGCGCGAAGACTTCTGAAGTAATTGAAACCAGTATTTTGTCCTCAACGGCGAGTGTTCATCGGAGGCAGGGGTAACATGAAGAGTACCACAAGGAAGTGCGATAGGAAAGTTGCTGTTCTCCATATACATATACACTACTGACAATTAAAATTGCTACACCAAGAAGAAATGCAGATGATTAACGGGTATTCGTTGCACAAATATATTATTCTAGAACTGACATGTGATTACATTTTCACGCATTTTGGGTGCATAGATCCTGAGAAATGAGTAACCAGAACAACCTCTGGCCGTAATAACGGCCTTGATACGCCTGGGCATTGAGTCAAACAGAGCTTGGATGGCGTGTACAGGTACAGCTGCCCATGCAGCTTCACCACGATACCACAGTTCATCAAGAGTAGTGACTAGCGTATTATGACGAGCCAGTTGCTCGGCCACCATTGACCAGACGTTTTCAGTTGGTGGGAGATATGGAGACTGTGCTGGCCAAGGCCGCAGTCGAACATTTTCTGTATCCAGAAATGCCCGTACAGGACCTGCAACATGCGGTCGTTCATTATCCTGCTAAAATGTAGGGTTTCGCAGGGATCGAATGAAGGGTATAGCCACGGGTCGTAACACATCTGAAATGTAGCGTCCACTGTTCAAAGTGCCGTCAATGCGAACAAGAGATGACCGAGACGTGTAACCAATGGCACCCCATACCATCACGCTGGATGATATGCCAGTATGGCGATGACGAATACACGTTTCCAATGTGCGTTCACCGCGATGTCGCCAAACACGGATGCGACAATCATGAAGCTGTAAACAGAAAATGACGTTTTGCCACTCGTGCACCCAGGTAGTCGTTGAGTACACCATCGCAGGCGCTCCTGTCTGTGATGCAGCGTCAAGGGTAACCGCAGTCATGGTCTCCGAGCTGATAGTCCATGCTGCTGCAAACGTCGTCCAACTGTTCGTGCAGATTGTTGTTGTCTTGCAAACGTCCCCATCTGTTGACTCAGGGATCGAGACGTCGCTGCACGATCCGTTACAGCCATGCTGATAAGATGCCTGTCATCTCGACTGCTAGTGATACGAGGCCGTTGGGATCCAGCACGCCGTTCCGTATTACCGTCCTGAACCCACCGATTCCATATTCTGCTAACAGTCATTGAATCTCTACCAACGCGAGCAGCAATGTCGCGATACGATAAATCGAAATCTCGATAGACTACAATCCGACCTTTATCAAAGTTGGAAACGTGATAGTAAGCATTTCTACTCCTTACACGAGGCATCACAACAACGTTTCACCACGCAATGCCGGTCAACTTCTGCTTGTGTATGAGAAATCGGTTGAAAAGTTTCTTCATGTCAGCACGTTGTAGGTGTCGCCACCGGCGCCAACCTTGTGTGAATGCTCTGAAAAGCGAATCATTTGCATATCACAGCAACTTCTTCCTGTCGGTTAAATTTCGCCTCTGTAGCACGTCATCTTCGTGGTGTAGCAATTTTCATGTCCAGTAGTGTATGATCTGGCAGACAGGGTGGTCAGAAGTCTGCGGTTCCTCGCTGATGATGCTGTGGTGTACAGGAAGGTGTCGGAGATAAGTGATTTTAGTTTGATACAAGATGACCTAGTCGGTGTATCGAATGGCGGCCGGCTCTTAACGCAGAAAAATGTGAGCTAATGCGGATGAGTGGGAGAAACAAATTCGTAGTGACCTCCTTAACACAGTGACGTCGTTCAAATTTCTGGGCATAGCGTTGCGAAGCGATATGAAGTGGAACGACCGTAAGAGAAGTGTGATAGGGAAGGCGAATGGTGGACTTCCGTTTATTGGGAGAAGTTTAGGAAAGCTTGGTTCATCTGTAAAGGAGACCGCGTATGGGACGCCAGTGTGACCTATTCTTGAGCACTGGTCGAGTGTTTGGGATCCGCAACAGGTCGGATTGAAATCGAAGCGATTCAGATGCGAGCTGCTGGATTTGTTAGCGGTAGTTTGGATCAGCATGCAGGTGTTACGGATATACTTCGGGAGCTCACGTGGACATTCCTGGAGGGAAGAAGACATTCATTTCGGAGAACACTACTGAGAAAGTTTTGACAACTGGAATATTAAGCTGACTGCAGAACGATCCTACTGCCACCAATGTACATTTAAGATAGGGACCACGAAGATACGGAGGCATATAGACAGTCGTTGTTCCCTCGGTCTATCAGTGAATGGAGGAAAGGAAACGACTAGTTCTGTTACAGGGTACCCTCTGCCACGCACCGTATGGTGGTTTCCGGAGTATGTGTGAAAATATAGAGGTAATACCGCGGGACTGTTGTGATTGTTGCTGTTTCAGGCCGGTCTCCTGGACGTATTTCAAGTTAGTCATAACCACGTCTCAGATCCATTATTAAAAATTATTTACATTGTTCAAGTTGTCTGATATTTCCGTGATGTTTGGGATCGGATATGCATCTGTTGTAGTGTACGCTTTTGTATAACGATAGTTACAACAGAATCTATAGTTTTTGCTCCATCGGATAATTTCTTTGGTTCAATGATAATACTGGATGTCTAGGGCTATTCCACTGTTTGATAATGCCTTCATTTATCTGTTGATCTATATATTCATCTACCAGTGATTATAGGTGCTCTACTATCCGTTTTTACTTATTATAGACTGGTGTATTATCGCCCGCTGTAATGCTGCAACAGATTTTAATTTTTTTATTTTTTATTTAATTTAATTTAATTTTTTTTTTTTTTTTTTTTTTTTTTTTGCAATGGACAATTTGGAGTAAACAACTCTGAGTATTTTAGCAACAAAGTTTTCATGACTTCCTGTTCACTGTGTTTCAAATGACGAACCTTGGCACATAGTGCTGATGCATTGGCGGTTTTCTTGAGGCTTTGGTCTTCTTTTCATTCATCGATACCATCCTCATCCAATATCTATAAATTTGTTACCATTAATCCTTTCCGGAGACTCATATAATCTATCCCAAAATCATCCAAGCTTCCTGGAATCATAGATTCGCCATATGCATTTATTACACACGTTACGCTGGTGTTCATAAGACAATGTCTTTCATCTAACACCTCATTGGTCTGCAGTGGCGCAATAACAGATACACGTTGTAGTACGACTATATCTACGGTTTCTCAAATCAGCATCACGGTGCCTGATGGTAATTCGTCATGCGAAACCATCTCTAATGCTTGAGTTCGCAGTTCAGTTGGTGACAATTTAGCAATCTGTGTACATTGCCACAAAGAAACATTTCCAACTGTACCCTCATTGGAAATGAATATCCCCAAAATTTCAAGTACACGCTGCCAAAGATCAATTTTGATATGATGCATATCCAGGAAGTCAAGTCCGAGAATCGCGGAATATCTCTGCCCCACAGCTGGCAACACTTCCATGTATGCACGAAACGCTTTAGTTCCTCTCTTAAAGCTGAGCCATGTTGTCCCCAATGACTCCATCTCATTATATCCTACTGCATGTAATCTATATGTTGAAGTGTTTTAATCTCCTCGTGCCAATGAGTTTCGGACTAACGACCGATGTATGTGCACCATTGCCTACCAGAAATTTGTGTTCCGTCCCCTGTACAAAGCCCATGAAACAGCAGTCCGGCTCTGCAGACGTGTTCTTAATATTACCTTAATATTACGATTTAATGGGAATGTTTGCGGATGGGCTAAACATCCCCGTTTGCATTTAACGTCTGCTTCTGCTTGTTTCGTTTAACCAGCTTCTTATTTGTGCGTTAGAGGTGTTACAACAAGCACATGATCATGTTTCATCAGGTTGTCAGGGTAAGGGGACAACAGATAAACGTGATGCAGAAATGTTTTGGTGCAAAAACACGGAATAGTGATGTAGAACATTCATCATCATCATCATCATCATCATTTAAGACTGATTATGCCTTTCAGCGTTCAGTCTGGAGCATAGCCCCCTTATAAAATTCCTCCACGATCCCCTATTCAGTGCTAACATTGGTGCCTCTTCTGATGTTAAACCTATTACTTCAAAATCATTCTTAACCGAATCCAGGTACCTTCTCCTTGGTCTGCCCCGACTCCTCCTACTCTCTACTGCTGAACCCATGAATCTCTTGGATAACCTTGCTTCTCCCATGCGTGTAACATGACCCCACTATCTAAGCCTATTCGCCCTGACTGCTGCATCTGTAGAGTTCATTCCCAGTTTATCTTTGATTTCCTCATTGTGGACACTCTCCTGCCGTTATTCCCATCTACTAGTACCTGCAATCATCCTAGCTACTTTCATATCCATAACCTCAACCTTGTTGATAAGGTAACCTGAATCCACCCAGCTGTCGCTCCCATACAACAAAGTTGGTCGAAAGATTGAACGGTGCACAGATAACTTAGTCTTGGTAATGACTTCCTTCTTGCAGAAGAGAGTATATCGTAGCTGAGCGCTCACTGCATTAGCTTTGCTACACCTCGCTTCCAGTTCTTTCACTATGTTGCCATCCTGTGAGAATATGCATCCCAAGTACTTGAAACCATCCACCTGTTCTAACTTTGTTCCTCCTATTTGCCACTAAATCCGTTTATATTTCTTTCCCACTGACATGTAGAAAACTATGTGAAGATACTGAATTCCGTGCGTGCAGACAGCAGATTTAAGACATCAGGATACACAGTTAGAAAAGTTAACAGAAGGTGAGAAACATTCTCAGTTCGTGTTATGACCTTTCAACAGAACTACAGCTGGTAACAAATATGACGATTAATCATTTTCCTTAGATTTCTTGTAATTGTCACAGTTTTGGATCTGAAAGCTAGTACTGTCACACAGGCAATCGTGAACTACTGGTAATTAAAATTAACTCCACCAGAGACCGTAGTCACAGATCAAGGGACTAATTCTGTGTCCGCTCTGTTGAAACAGTTCCGCCGTTTACTGCGAAACAACTACTTACGTTCCAGCCCCTTCCATCCGCAAGTGAATGGACGAACGTAAGGATTTCACTGCACAAAATTTAAAATTATGTGAGTAGTCAGTGGGATACTTACCCGTACCTGAGTTTTGTAGTCAGAGCATGTATGAGGGCTGATCGTAAAGTAAGTTCCGATAGGATGCGAAATGAAAACCACAGTGAAAATCAGAACCTCTTTTATTCGCAACAGTTAGCTACACTTTCCTGCTACCTCTCTAAATAGACGCCATGCCGATTTTGTACAAACTTACCAGTACTCTCGTCACAGAAAGCAGCCGCCTATGCTTTCCGCCAATTCTCTACGCTGGTCTGGCTTTCGTTGTTTGTGTAAAAATGTTGCGTCGTAGCGGTTCATAATGAGCAGAGATGAACAACGCAGGGAGCCATTTAAGGGCTATATTGTAGGTGATCAAAAACTTCCATCCAAAACGCTGCAGGAACGTTATTACTGTCCCTGGAGAATGCGGCTGAAAATTGTCTTGAAGAAAGAAACGGATGACATTTATGTTATGTGGGCTGTATAGGTTCAGGCGAAATCACTCACCAGATCCACATATTTGGAAGAAGACACTGTTGTTTTAGGGTTTTCTACGTGATTACTTTGCGCTCTGAACTAAAAAGAGCGACGTGAAGCGATCGACGGGCACTCTAAACACACTGCCCCACACATATGTAAAAAGTTCCATCGGATTTTTACAGTGGTTTTCATTTCGCGTCTAATCGGATCTTACTTTCAGAACACGCCTCATAATTCAAAAGTTGATACAGGGACAGATCTTGCCCCATACAAAATAGTAATGGGCCAAAGCATTAACAACTTTAACATAGTTGGTTGGTAGGATTTGGGGTGTGGGGGTGTGGCGGTGTGGGGGTGTGGGGGGTGGGGGGTTGGGGGGGGGGTGTGGACCAAACAGCAAGGTTATCGGTCCCATCGGATTAGGGAGGGATTGGAAAGAAAGTCGGCGGGGCTCCTTTAAAGAAACTATCCTGGCATTGACCTGAAGCGATTCAGAGAAGTCACGGAAAACCTAAATGAGGATGGCCGCACGCTGGTTTGAACCGTCATCCTCCCGAAGGCGTGTCCACGATGCAACCCACTGCGCAACATCGCGTGTTTATAACAGTGAGGCAGGTGACATTATGCCTTCAGATTTTTTTTCTTCACACACCGATAACATTCTTTTTCGGAAACTAAGTTTCAACGATCATTTTGCACTTTGGATGCACTGTCGCTTTCCTACTAGTGCGTGGCAATGCGAAGCGATGAAGCTAAGTCACCCGGAAAAATTTCCGCAGAAATTTCCCGTAGAAAGACGTCTAAGGCTCTGGTTTCTGCTTCTCTTTGCGTAATTTGAACCGCTTGGGATTTTGTGTCAGTTTGTACTTCTGTGCATTTACGTTCCGAACTCGGTCAGAAAAGGGTTCGATAGCTTCATTGGATTTCTGTACTAATCCACCCATCTTATCTTTAAAAAGTCTAGCACCGTTCTGCTTACGGTATCTCTGGGGTGAACCCTGTGCTAACTGTTCTAAAGTGTGAGTTTTGCTAAGCGTTTCGTAATACTTTTTAGCCACACCCATCAGACGTAGAATGGCCATCCACGGACTCGTTCCAGATGACGAATTAGTCTCTTCAGCCACGGCTAAAAATTCGTTTATGAGAAGTGTCAAGTCCTCTGTTTTACCGGAGAATGCATCTACGGAGCCGGCCGGAGTGGCCAAGCGGTTAAAGGCACTACAGTCTGGAACCGCGCGGCCGCTACGGTCGCAGGTTCGAATCCTGCCTCGGGCATGGATGTGTGTGATGTCCTTAGGTTAGCTAGGTTTAAGTAGTTCTAAGTTTCTAGGGTACTGATGACTTTAGAAGTTAAGTCCCATAGAGCTCAGAGCCATTTGAACCATTTTTTGCGCATCTACGGAGGAGTAGACTTCACTCACTACCGCCTTAATCTCAGCTGAACTTGACTGTGTCTGTTGGCAGCTTGAAAACTTGTAGTTGCTTCCTCAACCCATTGTTATACAACTTTTGCAGAGCACTGTCTACCTTATAAGCTTGGCTACAGTGTGTTTCGTGTTAGCTGGGCAAGTCGCCGACATCTTTGTGAAATTTATTACTATATTTACACTTACGAGACTAATGCGAACGAAACACCTTCTCTTTCAAAAGCAATAGCAAAACCCAACAGACATAATCGCAACCCAAATTTGTCCAAATATCTTTAACTATACGTCTCGTCACTCCTAGCGAAATTCCGGACAATCGTGTGGCGCATGACCATGTCGTCCACACGTTTTGCAAGTTACTGGTACCATTCTACTACATAGTACACTATGTACAGTTAAATTACAAATCTCATGCCTCACAGGAGCGAGTGAGCTTACTTGCAATTTCCTCTAAATTATGACAAATCTACTGGTTCTTCAGGTCTGACAAGTCACTTCCCACGTTGTATGCCAATCTGTAGGTCCCATCCTGGCCATAATAAAACAACGTTATAAAAAGAACAGTAGAAAATGTTCTTTGGACTCACCGCGCTGCAGTCGTAAGTGAGGCGCATGGACTCCGTTCGATACTGAGACGTTCCCTTCTGGTTCGTCAATCAGTCCAGAACATCAGCGTGGTATTGATGTCGCCCAAGAACCACGTTTGACGCCAAATTTTAGCGGTGCCGCTTGGAGACAACTTTGTATTGTGAGGACTGTGTTCTGAAACCTGTAGAGCGTCTTTCGACACTGATAAATCGTGCTCCGCTGATTAACATTCATTCATTCAGATTTACTGTTCTGTGTCTCGCTTACCTCGCAAGCCAGTGGCATGGTGTAATACCATTAACTTCATCTTCATCGACATCTACATTTGTAATCCGCAAGCCACCCAACGGTGTGTGGCGGTGGGCACTTTACGTGCCACTGTCGTTACCTCCCTTTACTGTTCCAGTCGCGTATGGTTCGCGGGAAGAACAACTGCCGGAAAGTTACCGTGCGCGCTCGAATCTCTCTACTTTTACATTTGTGATCTCCTAGGGAGATATAAGTAGCGGGAAGCAATATATTCGATACCTCATCCAGAAACGCACCCTCTCGAAACCTGGACAGCAAGCTACACTACGATGGAGAGCGCCTTTCTTGCAGAGTCTGCCACTTGAGATTGCTAAACGTCTCCGTAACGCTATCACGCTCACCAAATAACCCTGTGACGAAACGCGCCGCTCTTCTTTGGATCTTTTCTATCTCCTCCATCAACCCAACCTGGTACGGACCCCACACTGATGAGCAATACTCAAGTATAGGTCGAACGAGTGTTTTGTAAGCCACCTCCTTTGATGATGGACTACATTTTCTAAGGACTCTCCCAATGAATCTCAACCTGGTACCCGCCTTGCCAACAATTAATTTTATATGATCATTCCACTTCAAATCGTTCCGTACGCATACTCCCAGATATTTTACAGAAGTAGCTGCTACCAGTGTTTGTTCCGCTATCATATAATCGTACAATAAAGGATCCTTCTTTCTATATATTCGCAATATATTACATTTGTCTATGTTAAGGGTCAGTTGCCACTCCCTGCACCAAGTGCTTACCCGCTGGAGATCTTCCTGCATTTCGCTACAATTTTCTAATGCTGCAACTTCTCTGTATAGTACAGCATCATCCGCGAAAACCCGCATGGAACTTCCGACACTATCCTGTGGTCGTCTAGGCTGGCCAGTCACCAAGGCCTCTGCTCCAGCACGTCTTGCAGGCTATCGTCTGCAGTCTGCAGGGAAGCAATAGCGTGAGTGTGTGCACCACTCTCTATCAGAGCGTCCTCTATGCCGCCCCGAAAGAAGACGGTGTCCCATGTTGCCGGAAGTCGTGTAGGCGGCCGATTATGGCCCCCCCTGGGCAGGTGGGCCATTGTCACACGGAACTACCTGCAGCGGCGATAAGGAACAGAGGCACCGGACGGCCGTCTCGCCCAGCAGTGACGATGCGTTAGGCTTGCAAAGTAAGTTCCATGAACAGCAGGTATTCGTTCTCGCGAACGGCAAGTAGCGTGTTCTCGAGAAGTGCTGGTACATCTCAGAAGTGAATATCACTACGTCGTAATAAGTGTTGAATTGAGTGCTTCGGTATGAACGCCGCCGATCCTAATAGTCAACTGAATTCAGAGCTGGAGAGCTGCGGTATTTATGGCGACGAGTGGGAGACAATGGCGTGAGGCCTTGTTCCTTATGACCGAATGTGGTCTGCTTATTTATTAGTGGTTAGCGGTCCTCGTTCAACTATGGTTCCTTAGCAGTTTGTTACAGACCATTATCTACAGTATGAAATTTGTGACAGGTTGGTACGTGGGTTCCATATTCGTACCACACTTACCCACCATATCTTAGATACGATAAACGAGGAAGCGGTATGGAATCATGGTTGGTAGGCAAACATTTATAATTAAGACAGTTTATTGACATTATGCATTTTAAGGAATTTGACAATTACAAATTGTGGACGAGCCACTAGACAAAGCTTTGCAAATACAGTTAGAAACCTTTCTTACTCAGTACTCAAATAAACAGTTCCTTAAGAGGAAGATATAAATAAAACTTAATGTGCCAGACATTTATAGAAATCTTAAGCATAGCAGTTATCAATTACTTCACATAGCCACTTCATCAAACTACTTACAACCAGTTGTTACAATAAGATGGCCACAGTTAAAACATTCTTCACTAAATTACCCTTATAACTTACTATTTCAACCCGTTACAGAAGCACTTCTTAAAAGGTCAATTACAAACTTAACGTTGCCGGGCACTACTACCTCTCGCTTTATATTCCCTTATTAAGAAAACAGAATTACTGACAAACTTCAGAAATTCAAACTCCCATATAGGATTTCCCTCAAAATAGATACAACGAAAACAGTTACCAATAAAGGGTGACTTAATGACACTTCAACACTAGTGCCCAGCTAAGATCCAATTACATAACATGATAGAACCACTTACATAAAAAACTGCAGCAGAAACACAGATCTTCAAAAATGACTGTTCACGTGCTCACACGTGCTAGTAAAAGACTGCTAGAAAGAGCCGCGCAAGGAACTCAGCAGATGCTATGCAATTTAAAGTGTAGCCAGTTGCCAGTCGCTAATATTTAAGGGAACAGGTTCGCATACGGACAGGTTACATACAGTATACATTTATATACCTACCATCTTAACCCGCCGTGGCGGAAGGAAGATAATTGCTAAACTTTGGAAGGCGGTATGTCAACAACTTCCGGTAGTGGCCAGGTTCTTAAACACTGCCACGCCTAGACCTCGGATGATATTTTACTCCCCGCCAAGGCGCTGGTACAATCAAAGGTTTTTGCGCGAATCACAAAGACATTCCAGTAACTCTGAAACATAGAAATACTCGGCAGTACCTTTGACTCGACGTATGGGTAAGCGTGTAAAGGAACACGTTACAGCCGGCCGCAGTGGTCGAGCGGTTCTAGGCGCTTCAGTCTGGAACCGTGCAACAGCTACGGTTGCAGGTTCGAATCCTACCTTGGGCATGGATGTGTGTTATGCCCTTAGGTTAGTTAGGTTTAAGTAGTTCTAAGTTCTAGGGAACTGATGACCTCAAATGTTAAGTCCCGTAGTGCTCAGAGCCATTTTGAACAAGTTACACTACTGACAAATTCGCAACTTTTCCCTTGAAGCATTTTACACAGGCGCAACTGTATTAATAGAGTGCAGGCTTTGAAAATGCCAACATAAAATGATTTGACTAGAAGAAGCACGCTAGTAAAACTTCTGAAAAAGCTTTCAAATAACGACCACCATGTAACTAGGCCAACTGAACTCTTCCACACCATCTTAAAGTTCGACTATAGAAATTCTACCCATAATAATAAAATTAAAATGCCTCTGAGTGCGTCGGTCAACAAAGCACAATTACGCCCACTTACTCATATCACGTACACAATACGAGTGAGCGGGCTCTACAGATTCACCGCTTCACTTCAGATTTTGTTCCCAACGAAGTCACAGAACTTGTATCTGCAAGCTGCCCAAGTCGCTAAAACGCCCGACCAACTTCACACCACAACATATAACGGTCATCACGCTCGTTCGGCAGCCGTTGACATTCGTCTCCGAGCGAATGTCACTAGATCTCGAGGGTTACCCGTCGAAGGCTGACAACAAAGTCGCTTCGCCCGCCAACCCGAAAGACAAGACACGCGAAAAGCAAAGATAGCTTAGCACAACCACGATCGATCTCAACGATACATGAACAGAATAACACTGGCGCCAGCTCGCCACGACTCACAGGTGTTACAGCGTCCAAGGCATGGCTTGTTGCTCCATGCAAAATGAAGTAACTCATAAACTCTCACTCTTTCTGTCAGTGGGTGGTTTGCTTCATATGTTACTTGTGCCCGGTGAAACTGAGGTAGGTACTCTAAAGCAGCTTAATACGCTGTTGTTGGGTAATTCGGAGCCAGGAGGCAAGGAAGCGGAGTTCACAGTTGAAAACATGGCTCACCTTATATTTAAATAAATGTCAACAACTTATGACGACAGTAAAATATCTTTCAAAAACAAGAAAGAAATTAAAAAACTTGTCGAATATTAACGAGGAAATCGTATTAGCAATTGACGTTAGCAAAAGAGCTTTTAAATAATCAAGTAATTAAGCAATTTGTCAAACATTAACAGGTATCTGAGTTCAGCCAAGTTGCATATTAATAATCAAAATCTTAACATTTACAAAATTTTAATTGACTTTTAAATATAATATCTTAAATGATTGCTGCAGATTCGTTAACAACAGTAGTAACATAAGTAATGCGTCACGACCGTTGGTGTCATACGTTCAGAGCTAGGAGAAGTTATGCACATTTAATTTAGTCCCGCGACAGGCAGGATAGCCCGACGCACAGGATGGGAGTGTGAAATCACCACCCACGGGTGTGCTGACGGATGCGGCAAGTCCCGTAAAAGAGAACTGCAACAGACTAAAAACTAACCTAAAATCAAGTAACAGTGCGCTGGTTTTCAAAGGGAGGCACATATTTCATTACATTACCACTCAAGAGGCGAATATAAATAAATAAACATCTACCCAATCGGCGAATATGGTGATAACGCGACAGAGCACCTAACAACTGGATAACACTGATTACAGGAATGAGAAAACTGTAAGGCTTAATTGCCACCAGATTTAATTGGCAAACTGTTACTTATAGTGATGATGTAGCAGGACAATCATTACACACTATTATGAAATGAAAGATAATTCAAACTCGATGGGTTCTAACATGTATTGCAGAAGACACTTACTGTAACGAATCGGGCAGCTCTTGTTAGCGCAAAGTCCGCTATTTCAAATAGCTAAGCAACGGAATCTCAGATGTCAAACTTTGTTTACCAGGCTCCCCGTAATCACTACATTGGAACGGTACATTCTTATTTATGCAGAATTTAACACAGAAAATCTGACGGTAGGTAAACTAAAACACCACCAAAATGTTTTACAAATACGTAATTGAAACGATTACCGTGAAAAGGCACTCTGATTAGACTCATCCCACTAAAATGTCTTACAAATGCTTAACAGAGATGATCACAATGAAAACGCACTCTGATTAAATCAGACTAACCCATTAAAAAGTCTTGCAAATGCTTAACTTAAGGATTACAGTGGAAGTCGCTCTGAATGGACTTCACTGAATTTAAAAGAAAGATCAGCACAGAGTTCAGCGCGCAACGTGGTCCACGGTAAGCCACTGGAAATAAGACCAGTTTAAGCAGACAGTTCAGATTAATATAATTCCTCTAGATCTGTAACGCAGACCATACATGTTCCACACATTTCACAAACATTTGCGACTAACGTCTGTAATCAGAGTTGCTTCCATTAAGGCGAGCTTCAGTTCTTTCGGAGCGAATACCTCTAAACAGAAAACAAAAAATGGCTCTGAGCACTATGGGACTCAACTGCTGTGGTCATCAGTCCCCTAGAACTTAGAACTACTTAAACCTAAGGACATCACACACATCCATGCCCGAGGCAGGATTCGAACCTGCGACCGTAGCGTCGCGCGGTTCCAGACTGTAGCGCCTAGAACAGCTCGGCCACTCCGGCCGGAAAACAGAAAACACAGCAGACTTTCTGGGAAAGAGAAACCAGTCACAGCACTGAGATTTTTACAAAACCAGGTGCACAAGCCACATAAAGAATCTAACCAGAATATTTGATGATGCGGTAGCAAAATGGCACTCGAAATGTCCACACGATCGGCACAGGCAAATTCCCAGAGTCCCATCGCCACCACAGCCGACCAAAAACTTCGTCGTCGCGGGTTGAGATCTCTGCTCTTCCAAAATCATTTACTATCAGTTCCAGATAGCGCAAGTGAATCGGTCTCACGCCCTTTATGTGCCCCCTCCAATTCGGTCCGCCAGTTCTGTCAACCTTTGTGCCGGGCAAAGCTCCTCACGTGGGGAACCACCAATGACTGTGCCCCGCTTCCGCGATTTTGTGATCGATTGATTGATGCGAGGCGGCACAACTCACCCAGCGATTGGTTCAAATATATAAGTGTGGCCCAGAAAGTAATGCACCGCATTTTTTTCTTAAACTATTATTTAATGAACACAGTGACAATGATGTTTCATCTAGTCTCCCTATTTTTCCACGTAATCTCCTCCCCGTTCATTGCCCTCCCACGAGTGAGACACAATGTCTTGTACAACCTGTCGCTACCACTCCTTGTTCTGGTCCAAAGATCTTCGCTTTTAGGTCTCAAAATCTGGAATCCAGATGTCGTCACCCATTACATACCTGGAGAAGAATGCACCTTTTTCTTACGTACGTCGCAAAAACTCACAATAAATGCTTTTTCTGAAACATTTGTGTGACACCGTAAGACAGCACGAAACCCACCATCCACATGCTTTTGATTAATCAAAAATGCCGGCCGGTGTGGCCAAGCGGTTCTAGGCGCTACCGTCTGGAACAGCGCGACCGCTACGGTCGCAGGTTCGAATCCTGCCTCGGGCGTGGATGTGTGTGATGTCCTTAGGTTAGCTAGGTTTAAGTAGTTCTAAGTTCTGGGGGACTGTTGACCTCAGGTGTTAAGTACCATAGTGCTCAGAGCCATTTGAACCATTGATCAAGAACACGAATAATTTCATGACCACTTCCTTTACTACGCCAACTGCCCAGTCGTTAGGCGTAGTTCCTCGCGTATCGATATCGAAATAGACGACAGAGGGATAGAGAAACAATTAAAATCGCTCAAAAGAGGAAAGGCCGCTGGACCTGATGGGATACCAGTTCCATTACACACAGAGCAAGCGTAGGAACTTGCCCCCCTTCTTGCAGCGGTGTACCGTAGGTCTCTAGAAGAGCGTAGAGTTCCAAAGGATTGGAAAAGGGCACAGGTCATCCCCGTTTTCAAGAAGGGACGTCGAACAGATGTGCAGAACTATAGACCTATATCTCTAACGTCGATCAGTTGTAGAATTTTGGAACACGTATTATGTTCGAGTATAACGACTTTTCTGGAGACTAGAAATCTGTAGGAATCAGCATGGATTTCGAAAAAGGCGGTCGTGTGAAACCCAGCTCGCGCTATTCGTCCACGAGACTCAGACGGCCATAGACACGGGTTCACAGGTAAATGCCGTATTTCTTGACTTGCGCAAGGCGTTCGATACAGTTCCCCACAGTCGTTTAATGAACAAAGTAAGTGCATATGGTCTATCAGACCAATTGTGTAATTGGATTGAAGAATTCCTAGAAAACAGAACGCAGCATGTCATTCTCAATGGAGAGAAGTCTTCCGAAGTAATAGTGATTTCAGGTGTGCCACAGGGGAGTGTCATGGGACCGTTGCTGTTCACAATATACATAAATGTCCTGGTGGATGACATCGGAAGTTCACTGAGGCTTTTTGCAGATGATGCTGCGGTGTATCGAGAGGTTGTAACAATGGAAAATTGTACTGAAATGCAGGAGGATCTGCAGCGAATTGACGAATGTTGCAGGGAATGGCAATTGAATCTCAATGTAGACAAGTTTAATGTGCTGCGAATACATAGAAAGATAGATCCCTTATCATTTATCTACAAAATAGCAGGTCAGGTACTGGAAGCAGTTAATTCCTTAAATTATCTGGGAGTACGCATTAGGAGTGAGCTGCATCTTGTCAGGTGTGACAGCCGTGGAAAACTCCATGAACATTGCAAATCTTGGAGTTGTGCCGAACCGTTCTCTCGTAGTGGCCTCACCCTCTTTGCCCAGTGAATAACTGTACGTCTACTCCACGTGCATCATGGCTTTCACACGATGTGCTAGCGTCAACTTAAGATAAAACTTAAATTTCTACCACTTTCTACTTTGTGGTATAACAAAGGGTAGGAATTCAGTTCAAATGGTTCAAATGGCTCTGAGCACTATGGGACTCAACTGCTGTGGTCATAAGTTCCCTAGAACTTAGAACTACTTAAACCTAACTAACCTAAGGACATCACACACATCCATGCCCGAGGCAGGGTTCGAACCTGCGACCGTAGCGGTCGTGCGGTTCCAGACAGTAGCGCCTTTAACCGCTCGGCCACTCCGGCCGGCAGGAATTCAGTTCTAAAGGCCTCAGGTCATTCGTACACTCATTGGCACCGCAGTGGACAGAGCAGTGCGAACAGCAAATTTCACCTGTTGAATATAGGACAAGATACTGTCCCCTAGGCTGCCATCCTTGGAAAAAGTTGCCCCATCCCCCAAGAGATGTGTCCATAGCCCACCACCCGCAGCAGCTTTCTAGACGGCCTGCTTCCTGGTGGATGCAACTCATTAAACATAGATGGAAAAAAAATAATGGTGTTAGTGGCTCGTGCTTCATAATCATTGACATTTCCCATGACCTCAACATACCTTTTACCGGTACAATCATTGTATGGATTTCTGTACATCAGTGCATAAGGAATGCAGTATGAAATGTATCAGCTCAACAAAAGGCTGACATGTTTCATCACATTCGAATGCTATGTCCCTATCTCAAGACAATGGACAGACTGGAAACAGGGAGCGTGGCCCTTGCCGATATATCACTTGCTCAACAAGTAATCTGATTAACTCGGCCCTAGCGCCATAGTCCTCGTTCACACCTAATGCTGATGCATTACCTAAAGACTTCATTCCTCATTACGAAACACACTAAAGGAAAAAATAAGCAGTTTGCACCCAACAGTAACTTCGTTTAAATAAATTTTACAAAGATTTTAGTTTAATCCGTTGTCACCTTTCAGTTTATAAGGGATCCGTGACCCCACGAAAATTGATGCTAGTATCCGACGCCCAGGTCGATAGCAGACAGGAGTCGATTGTCAAGCGCTGCAGAAGGCAGTGAGACGAGTGTCGAGTGCGCTGAGTACTACTGGAGAGTGTCGAGCGAGCGGTGGTGTTGGAGAGACAGGCAAGAATGGTGGTCGAGTGAGTTGTAAACGGTACAAATGCACCGGAGTATGAAGAGTGAGCACGTCCCCCAGATCGTCGTGGGGTTGACCCTCACTAATACCGATTCGCGAGTGATATGGAACAGAAAGTGACAAGTGCCGAATTACGTGTTTCGCGTCAACCGCGTCGGCCAGCAACAACCATGAATTGCAGTGAGGATTGTTGTGAAAATTAACCATCAGCATTGCGTGTGACGAAGTACTGAAAATCAGCAATCAATAAAAAGATATAACCGTAATTAGACGTGTAAGGCGAAGGTAGCAACTGCCTCAGAATTTGTGTGATCGTAGAAAATACAATACAGTTTGTACGTCGCAACCTTTGTGGTCCTTAGTAATAGACAAACTTTCAATCATTCCACTGCTCAGTTGCAAAACAGCCGCACTCGGTTGAAATACCCCAGAAACCACAGCAGAAAAACCGATAGCCTTTCATCCATTAAGCACACGCTCATATAATCATAACAATTAACTGTTTGGCAGCTTCGATAAATTACACAAAATCCAGTAAAAGGAATTTAAACGGGGGTGTTGCAAGTTCTATACAATGTTTACTCTTTGCTCTACAATCACTCTCTCACACCCCTCAAGATGGCTGTAATCCGATTGCTCAAGCAGTCGTATTTCAAAAATGATTCACACCTTGTACAACGTGAAACGCATTATCAGACGTTCTTTATTTGTATAATAGCATAAAATAATAAAAATTTAAATGGAAAAAATATAAGAGGTGATCAAAAAGTTTCTGTCTGAAGGCCATAGACTGTAGGATCGGTACGTTAGTCAGGAACAATCAACGTTACCACTGAGGCAATAATCCCCCCCCAATGCATTAGGTAGAAGATACCCGTTTGATGAGTGAAGAGGATGGTAACGGCCTGCTACACATCCTCGTCTGACAGGAATCGTCAAACTTTCAAGGATTTTTTAAGGGATCAAAGAGGTGCTTGGGGAGAGATGAGGAACACTGAGCGGATGCTTGAGTGCCTCCCATTTGTCCGTAATTCTGCAATGGCGGTTTCCTACAGACTTGCTGACGAATAACCATTTTTCATTCTGCCATAGATTCCTACTGGTGCCTCGCGGAGCGGCTGCGCGGTTTGAAGTGCCTTGTCACGAACTGTGTGGCCCCTCCCGCCGGAGGTTCGAGTCGTCCCTCGACCATGCTTGTGTGTGTTGTTCTTAGCGTAAATTAGTTTAAGTTAGTTTAAGTGGTGTGTGAGACTAGGGTCCGATGACCTCAGCAGTTTGGTCCCTTAGGAATTCACACACATTTGAACATTTTTGTCTACTGGTGTCTGTCCTTCGGCAGCCAAGGAAGACTAGAAGTATGTTGATCCTCTTTGGACAGATTTGGTAATAAATGTCATCACAGTTTATAATTCCATCACAGTTTATAATTCCAAATTAATGTTCCAGAAGTTGGACCATTACAGAATACGGGGAGTAGCTCACAACTGGTTCACCTCCTACTTTAGCACCAGACAGCCAAAGGTTATTACTTACGATGTTCAAAATGGCTGTGTGTGGGGTATGAGTGGGGCACGATCAATTGGAAGGTGCCCCAGGGATCAGCGTTGGGGCCACTCCTGTTCCTTATTTATATAAATGATATGTCCTCTTGAGGCGTTACTTTCGTTTTGCCTCAGGTTGCAGTAGAAAGTAATTATGTTTTCTATATCGAGATATAAGTTTTCCTTCGATTGCTAGCAGCTTCAATACTTCGCTGGGTGAAAGGAATATTGGACACATTTGTTTATTTCTTTTCATCATTTCACAAAGAGGTCACACGGCGTTTATATGTATACTTCTTGTTCCATCCTGTATGAGTGTGCATGGGTATGAATGGAAGTCAAATGTAGCGGGAGTGTGGACCAAAGGGAACAGTTTAAGGGAATATCAGTCATTGCCAGCATTACAAGAATAACGGCAGGTAGGCCAGAGCAGCAAGCAAAGATGAAAACAGGCACGAGGGTAGGTTACAAAGTTGGTGCGGGGGTGATGTGAGTCTCCCCATCACCGCGATTGAATAGGAACGTTGGTCGGATTTTGGCGCGTGGAGAGCACTGTGGGGCTAGCCAAAAGACGGACCGCACTCGGGAGCACAGCAGCTCGCAGATTTTGTGAGATAAAAATGACCTAATGTGGCTAAAAATTCACGACAGGGTATGCTCATAGCACGCATTCAACATATCTTCATCGGTACAGGTTGCGGTTTTAATTTATTTGCAATAGTTTTCTCGGAAATGTTTTTGTAAAATTTTGCTTTGTGGTAGTGAGCATGCAACACGAACCATCAGTTCATGTAGCTATTTCCCGAGTTATAAGCTTCACTTTTAGCTCAATGAGTGCAGATTGCGTATCAGATGGTAGAACGAGAAATTTCTATCGTGAAATTTAATTATTTTTGGTACTTTCTTTGTGAGTTCAGTTCGCACTTCATTTTGGCGCCAATAGTACATCATTTTTGCCCAGAATCAGCAGTGGCCTACCTTAAATTTCTAGTAGTGTAATTCATGCATGATGATACGTGAGTCTTAAACAATGAGTGACGAGTTTCCCGCTATAGACGGTGTGGCCCACTTATGTATTTTTTGTGTTATTATGAAATTATGTGTCATATATTTGTGTTATTACGAAATTATGTGTCATATATGAAATTATTCGTGTAGTGTTTTCGTTTTGTCATTGTTCTACCCATGAGAGGTTTAACGCTGATTCAGACATAAGTTTTGTAACTAAAGAAAAATTCTAATGTGTCGTCTTCTAAAGTTTTCATCAAGGTAGAAAATAAATCTATTAAATGAGAGACAGCATTTCAGTTAAGAAATATCCCCCCCCCCCCCCCCCCCGCCAGTCACCTGATACATGAAATGGATAGGATATGTATCTTATTCAGTTCAATTAATGAAAGACAGAAATAATCTGCAATGTGAATTTAGATAGGCTACCAGCTGCTATAGTGACGGCTTTGAGTTCAACCACCCCAGAACGTGTTATCTTAGAGAAACTCCCACCAGTTTCCATTGCGCACATTTCAAAAGTAATTAATTTGTTTATCAAGTTAATCAAATAATATAGACACCATTTCTTATGGGCATGGTATATTAGCAGCCAGGACGCAGAGTGAAGTACAATTGTCTATGGTAACGCGAGGAGACGGTCACACAGGTTCAATATAAATAAAAAATATATAAAGATCCAGCATACAGCCAACGAGCAGTCATATAGCACTCTGGTACTACAGGTAACTATAAAATATTTTTGTTTGCTGATGACACTAGCTTGGTAGTAAGGGATGTTGTGGGCAACATTGGCTCAGTTTCAAACAGTGCAGTTCATGATCTAAGTTCATGGCTTGCAGAAAATAAACTAACGCTACATCACAGTAAAACTCAGTTTTTACAATTTTTAACACACAATTCAACGATACTTGACGTTTTAATTTCACAGAATGGGCATATGATTAGTGAAACTAAACAGTTAAAATTTCTAGGTGTTCAGGTAGATAGTAAACTGCCGTGGAAAGCGCACGTTCAGGATCATGTTCAAACATATAATGCCGCCATTTTTACCATGGCACGGGTCCAATGAAGGCAGCCATGTTCAACGCAATGGCCGCTAGCTCTCCTTACTGTGCGATTCGGCACTAGCGAACTACGCGAGACAAAACTTGATGTTTATCCCTAAAAATTGACACTACAATTACCTCTGTAGTTCCTATGAATTAATTTATATGAATTTTCAAAATTGTTTGGTCTCCCTCCACGATTCTTACACCACACACTTCCCTCCAGCACTAAATTAATGAGCCTTTGATGTCTTAGAATGTCACTTCTTTTGGTCAGGTTGTACCACAAACTATTTTTCTCCCCAATTCTATTCAGTACTTCATTAGTTACGTCTTCTACCCATTCAGTTTTCAGCATTCTTCTGTACCACCACATTTCTAAAGCTACTATTCTCTTCTCCTCTAAGCTATTTACCGTCCATGATTCACCTCCATACATGGATACACTCTATACAAATACTTTCAGAAACGACTTCCTGACACTTAAATCCGTACTCGATGTTAACAAATTCCTCTTCATCAGAAAAGCTTTTATCGGCATTGCCAGTCTGCATTTTATATCCTCCCAACTTCGACCATCATCAGTTATTTTGCTTCCCAAATAGAAAAACCTATGTACTACTTTTACTTCTCATTTCCTAATCTAATTCACACAGCATCACCTGATTCAATTTGACTCGTTTGGCTTTTGTTGATGTTCATGTTACATCCTCTTTTCAAGATACTGTACATTCCGTTAAACTGCTCTTCCAAGTCCTTTGCTGTCTCTGCCAAAATTTCAATGTCATCTGAAAAACCTCAAGTTTTCATTTCTTCTCTCTAGACTTTAATTCCTACTCCAGATTTTTCTTTTGTTTCCTTTACTGCTAGCTTAGTATACAAACTGAGTAGCATCTTGGATAGGCTACAACCCTGTCTAACTCCCTTCTCAACCACTGCTTCCCTTTCGCGACCCTCGACTCTTGTAACTGCCCCTTGTTTCAGTATAAAATGTAAATAGCTTTTTGCTCCCTTATTTTACACCTGCCATCTTTATAATTTGAATGAGAGTATTCCAGACAACATTGTCGAAAGCTTTCTATAAGTCTACAAATGCTACAATCATAGTTGTGCCTTTCCTTAACCTGTCTTTTATGAAAAGTCGTAGGGTCAGTATTGCCTCGCGTGTTCCTACACACCTCCAGAATCCAAACTGATCTTGCACGAGGTCGGCTTCCCCTGCTCTCTTTGGAACTGGCATTATTATATTGTTCTTTAAGTCTGAGAGTATTTCGCCTGTCTCATACATCTTGCTCACCAGATGGGATAGTTTTGTTATGGCTGGCTCTCCGAAGGCTTTCAGTAGCTCTAATGGAATGTTGTCTAATCCCGGGGCCGTTTTTCGACTTAGGTCTTCTTGTGCTTTTCGAAATTCTTCACGCAGTATCGTATCTCCCATGTCATCTTCATTTACGTCCTGTTCCATTTCCATAATATTGCCCTCGAGTGCGTCTCCCTTGTATCGATCCGCTACATACTCGTTCCACGTTTCTGCTTTCCCATCTTTGCTTAGGACTGATTATCCATCTGAGCTCTTTTCTCCAAAGGTCTCTTTAATTTTCCTGTAGGCAGTATCTATCTTACCCCTAGTGAGATAAGTCTCTACATCGTTAATTTGTCCTGTAGCCATTCGTGCCTAGTAATTCTGCACTTCCTGTCAGTCTCATTTTCTGCTTCATTTATTGCAGTTTTCTGTTTTCTCCTTTCCTCAATAACATTGATTATCTCTTGTGTTACCCAGGAATATTTACTAGTCCTCGTCTTTTTACCTACTCGATTCTCTGCTACCTATGCTATTTAATCACTCACTGCTACCTAGTCTTCTTCCATATTCCTTTCCCCTGTTCTTGTCAACCGTTCCCTAATGCTCTCCCTGAAACCTTCTACAACCTCTGGTTCTTTCAATTTATCCAGGTCCCATCCCCAGAAATTCCTGCCTTTTTGCAGTTTCTTCAGTTTTATACTGGAGTTCGTAACCAATAAATTGTGGTCTGAGTCTACGTCTGCCCCTGGAAATGTTTTACAATTTAAACTCTGGTTGCTAAATTTCTGTCTAACTATTACAGAATCAATCTGGGACCTTCACCTCTGGTTTAAAATATTTTCAGTTAATTCAAAGGATTAAAAGGGAACTCCATTCTTAAAGAGATGAAGTTAAGGAAATTCTTTGCAATTATTTCAGAACTAGGCAAGTGTTTGTACCATTATTTCTTTCTGGGTAACATTAAATTAATTTGCTGGGAAAAGAAATTTCACGCTCTATATTATCGCTGCTTTAGTTGCTGGATACGTTACGTTGTCATTCATTGAAAGAGAGCGTTACATCTTCATTAATAGTAAATAACTTTTTGTATGCGTGTTGAGATTAAGTCGTGCTAAGTGTATTTAAGACGTATTTACTCGGGCTCAAAATGTAGGTGACGTTCCAAAAACAATACCCAGAACATAAACTGCTGCATTACATTATCATCGCTGTAGGTTGCGGCTGACCCCTGCGCGAGTGTTTCAAACCACACGTAGCAATCTGCACTAACTTATACGAAATAAACAAATTAGTTCAACACCACAACAATTACGCAGAAAGGAGGTAATGGTACACTCTACACTACAAGCTACCTCCATATCCTACTTTTTTTCCTGCTCTGACTCTTCGTCTTCATTGGTTGACAATTCGATACTAGAGAAAAAGAATTTCCCCACTATTATAAGCAACACACGGCATATCAGTATTGTACCTCAAAAATGTCAACAAGTTTTCGGCGCAGCCGGACGTCGACGAACGCCGTCGAAAAACACCATAGTCAAAACAAAATATGGGAAAACTATGGCACAATACAAAAAAAGCACTGAAAGAAAGAAAAGTGCGCCAGCAACTTGAATTAAGCTTTCCCGATTTGATTTTGTCTATCAGAGACATCAAAATTTAAATCCTCTCGATATTCATTTTGTGTAATTCGCTATCCATCATTAGATAATTCCAGCCAAGGAATTTCTAAGCAATATTCTTGTTTTCTTATGCAAGACACGATTTATGATCACGAAATTTGCAGAAATCGGATCCTGAGCGGGGTCGACCATTTTATACCAGAAACCAACTCGAGCTCACCAACCATTTAGTCGTTTTAGTAATTGACTTTAACGGAACAGCCGTAAGTCGTCACCAGTATGATATACTTTTACCTGTTTCACTCTATAATTTTACAAGAGCATCATCGGCAACTCTGGTATTTATACTCTAAAATACACCAGTTGTTTGATTACATTCCCGGCACCAGAGATGAAGTGATCTGTGCCTGCTAAACTGACAGACAGATTGCTCTCCATAAACTCAGATATGGAATCAAATTTATGATGCAGCAGACAGCGTAATAAGAAAAGGAAAGGCCCCCCCGTAAATGAATTCTGGATATTGGTTCTCGCAAAATCATTAATATTTGAGAGTTAAATGGACACTCTTGGTCCAGATTTGCCCTAGTTTCATTTATTCCTTGCGAGCGCACGCATAAAAGGAAACTGAAACGAACCCAGTAAGGGAGGATATAAGGGGGAAGGGGGTGGGGGGGTGGGGGGATGGAGCCGGTTGATACTTAAATCTCGGACCCGGTATTCTTCGACACAGTGGTCCCTGTGAGGAAAGTCACTGAGCTCTTTTCAGAATATATTACTTGAGCAATACAGGAAGAAACATAAATACGTTTCTTTCCAATAAAACTAAAAATCAGGTTACTTAATTCCATAGAACAGTAAAATTAGAGCTCTTGCGTGGGGGAAAACAGTTTCAATTAAACGCCTTGGATTAAGTTTCTTGTCTCCAATAATTTCTAGGCATTTCACATTTCTCGAAAGAATTCAAGTCCAGTAATTGCCTCAATTATAACTCCACGTAACTTTACAAATTATTTTGTTTGAATTCTGTGTGCCAGACGGCCGTGACTGGCCAGTGAAACAGTCAGTTAAACACCGGTTGGAAACCTCATGGCATTAAGTAAGCGGCGGTGACTGACCAATTAAACAGTCAGATTTAATATTTAATGCAAATAACACAGAATAAAGCAAGCGGTCTTCATTAGCTACCAGCTATTAAACAAATACTCTGTAACCAACGACGGCCGTAACTGGCCAGTGAAGTAGACAGATTAACAGCCAAAATAGCACAGCATTAAGCAAGTGACCAGTACCGTCCAGCATGTAACTTACTTACGGTACAAGTCGTTATTTACTGAGAGAACGCTCTAGAACAATTGACAGTATGAGTATACGAATAACCGAATAATTCTTAGCCAGAGACGACGGTAACTGAGGAGATAAGGAAACAATTAGATTAAATGGTTAACGCAAATAACACAGCACAACACAGGTAACCATTACTGCTTAGCAGCCAACTTACTAACACAAAACCATGAATGATTTTACTGACATGACACCTGGGAGCAACAAACACTATTTTTCTATGAATAACCAAATATCTCTTAGACAAAGGTGGGCGTAAATGGCCTGTACAAGAAAAAATTGAATCCAGTCTTTACAAGAAATGTAACAAAGTATTAACCAAACGGTTCTCATACATGGCATGTTTGTAGATACCTATAACGTTTATTTGCTTATACAAAATAGATGTACTAATTCGTACAGGCAGCAGTTTTACGAGCCAAAGATACATTAATTCGTATTACGCAGCATTAATGTAACCTCAGAGACCGGCGAAAAAATTGAAATCGATCTACCTTCAGATTTCTTGCAACACGTCTCTTGTTTTAGTGCTTGGAACATAGCTCTTTTGTTCTCGTCCGCTGCAGTGTAAGGACCTATTCTGTTCGCTGAGTGTCTAACAATTAAACAGTGGACAGTTCGTGAAAGAAAAGTATTTTACTTCGAACTCGAAGTACGCCTGTTCCCCTCTATGCTCACCATGAACCATTGCAACAAATCTTCGACGTACGGGAATAATCCTCAAAAAGACAGCCGCTGCATCGTCATCGACATTGTGGTGCTACGAGGCAGAAGAGGTAATTATCATTAATAGGAAGAGAACTTTCAGGACTAAGCATTTAGAATTCATGTTGCAGAAGATTGAGAGCAGTACGCATGGTCATTGCCTGCACAGTGTTTGTGTTAACGAAATCACTTTACCAATCGACAGGCGCTGCTGAGGTCGATGCTATCATCATACCTTTCTCCTCGCCAAATTTATTGTATTTTTATACAGTAGTGACCTCTTCCTGGATGTTTCCAAAGAGAGAAAGAATCAGTTTATCGTTCAAATATTATATAATTGTATATTTTGTAATCTTTCATTTTATTGAGGGCCACCGTCTTTTTCCTTTCATATCTTGAATATTGTTGCCATCACATTCAAGAAGAGCAAATACATGGCATGCCTAAACCGGTGAGGATTAACTGGAGAATTAATATCGAAAAGATCGTAAAGAGTGACTTAATGATATGAAAATTTACGACCTGTTGGTCCCACGACTGCGCTTACTAGCGCCACTTCCAAGAGTAGTCGTAGCATCTTTTCCATTTTAAAACCCGATCTGATACATTCGGTTCAAAAAAAGTAGATGTTATATTAAGAAATTGTGTTCGTGTTGAAAAGTGTGTGCGTCCAGTCGCGTCCCGCCAACAGTGAGTGTTGTATATGCTACTGAAGCACTACACAGATAAGGTTGTGAAGTGGTATCATGACAATTACTAAAAGGACATTTTATTCCACTATTTCACTTACGTAATTATTGTATTAGATGCTGTGAAAATGAGTAGGGCAGATAGGTCCATTGTTGGTAGTCCAGTAGCCAATATGCAGACACAAGACGTCGCGGACGCGGACATAACAACAAATGAGAGTGTCGTTGAGAATGTCGGTCGCCATGACGACGGCCAACTACACACTTTAAACGCTAAGCAATGCTGTAATCCTTGAAGCTACCACGATTACGGTAGACGACACGGCTTCTCAGTTTGTACCGGGGAGCATTTTCTCCCGTGATGAGAATGAACAGCGCGATAGCACAGATTTGTTAAATTATACTTTTCCTGTGACAGACATCTAATAATAACTGATCGACAAATGGGGGGCGCGGTATCCCGAACAAGACACAATTATTGCAAGAGATGATGAGATACTGTCACAGGAAATTCAGTACACAAGCACAACAATACACTGATTTAAACAAAATTTTACGAAGGAACTAAAGCAAACTTTTGACGGTCTTAATGCTGATTTAACACAGAAGTTCGATGACCTTAATCAGCATTTACGTACTGAACTGTCCAATGAATTAACGGATAAACTAGTAGACATCAGAAAGGAATTAAGCTCAGACTTTAATGCGAGATGCTTATAATAGTTCCCACATTGAGACTCTGTCTCGAAATCCATCAGAAAATCGAAAGAGATTCTGGTCGTATGTAAAGTATGCTAGAGGGAAGACACAATCAACGCTGTACTGGTTGCCCTCGCGAGAACAATATTTCCTCGTATGGAATTACGAAAAGTTCAATAAATTACGACTTTTATGGATCTTGAAAGACGTACTTAGAATGTAAAGATAAAATTTATCATTCAGAGTAATTGTATTTAATAACAATATCGATTTATCATGAATATTATTCTTTGCTCTATGTTAAAAATATTAATAACTGTGAAACAGTCGAATGATTTTATTTAAGTATCTACTCTGGTCTTGTTCTTGGATGGGGACGGCTGTGAGAGACATTGTAAGTGTACGTACGTAGCATTTTGGTTAAATATATGTGTTTATCTGCTCAAAACCTCTATTTCTGTACCTTTAGCATCATTATATGTTAGGAAATTAATTGCTAATTTTTTTCATATTATCAGAACACGCAATACAGCGCGAGCCTTTGAATTATTGATGTCGGCCAGTTGCACGTTCGCAGCGTCTTATTTGAATATTGCCAAAATTAAAAGGCACGAGCCGCAGCAATAAATTACATAGTTTTTATATTTTAACTATATTATTTTACTTCAGTGTCTTTTAAATTTATTTGGAAAGATTAATCGTAGTTTTCATTAAGTTCTTGCGGTTACCGCAAACGGCTATCTTTTATCTCAGCTACGTAAATTCACAGAGATAACGTACTCAGAAATGATCGGTGATAAATACGCCATACAATAATATTTCTCGACACGAACGTATGACATTAAAGCAGTATTAATTTTAATGAAATTGTAATGCAAAAAAACCTGAGGTATTTAACATACGAACTTGTACAGTGCTTCACATCGCTCTTTACGTGTTTCATATTACGGGCATTGGACCTCCAAACAAAACCCACCGTGTAACTTGCCTTTGATAAGATGTGTAGTCACTTTAGTGTGTGTTGCGCCATCTGGTGTGTAGCTATACGTATATGTGCCTACAAATTATACAGTTTAATGAGCTCCACATGTCTACACAATTAAAGCACACCACTTGACGTACAGAACAGAACACAGCATACATATTAAAAACAACACAGCACTTTCTCTGTCAAATAGCCATGGAAATACTATCAATGACGCTGCTGCCAAAGCAAAGTTACTAAATACGGCCTTCCGAATTTCCTTCATCAAAGAAGACGAAGTAAATATTCCTGAATTCGACTAAAAACAACTGTCAACATAAGAACCTTAGAAGTAGATATCGTCTCGCGGCAGTGAAGCAACTTAAATCACTTAATAAAAGCAAGTCTTCGCGTCCAGACTGTATATCAGTTAGGTTCTTTTCAGAGTATGTTGACGCAATAGCTCCGTAATTGATAAACATACACAAACGCACGCTCGAATAAGGATCCGTACCTAATGACTGAAAAACTGCACAGGTCACACCAATATTCGAGAAAGGCACTAGAAGTAATCCACTCACTTACAGGCCCATATCATTAATGTCGATATGCAGCACGATCTTGAAACATATATTGTGTTAGAACATTATGAATAAGCTCGAACAGAAAAGTCTATTGACACACAGTCAACACGGATTTAGGAAACATCGTTCATGGGAAGCAGAACTAGCTCAAAGTGTTGAGTGCTATTGACAAGGAATTTCAAACTGATTCCGTATTTGTAGATTTCCAGAATGCTTTTGACACCGTACCTCGCAAGCGGGTTGTAGTAAAATTACTTACTTGTGAAATATCGTCTCATTTACGTGACTGGATTCGTGATTTCCTGACAGTTCGTAGAAAGCGACGGAAAGTCATCGAGTAAAACAGAAGTGAATTCTAGCGTCCCCCAAGGTAGTGTTACAGGCCGTTTCCAGTTACTTATGTGTATAAACGATTTAGCAGACAGTCTGAGCAGCCGTCTTTGATTGTTTGCAAAAGATGCTGTCGTTTATCGTATAGTAACGCCATCATAAGATCAAAATATAAATTGCAAAACGATTTAGAAAGTTATCTGTAAAATGCGATAATTGGCAATCGACCCTAAATAATGAAAGTTTGAGGTCATCCACATGAGTGCCAAAAGTAATCCGTTAAACTTCGGTTACGCGATAAGCCAGTCCAATCTAAAGGCCGTAAATTCAAATAAATAACTAGGAATTACAATTACGAACAACTTAAATGGGAAAGAACAAACAGAAAATATTGTGGGGAAGGCGAACCAGAGACTGTGGTTTATTGGCAGAACACTTAGAAGACGCTACAGATCTACTAAAATGACTACCTACACTATCCATCCTCTTTTGGAGTACTGCTGCGCCGTGTGGGATCCTTACCAGATGGGATTAACGGAGTACATTGAGAAATTGTGAAGAAGACCAGCACGTTTCGTATTATCGACAAATAGGTAAGGGAATGTGTCTGACATCATACAGGATTTGGGATGGACATCATTAAAACAAACGTGTTTCTCGTTGTGGCGGAATCTTCTCACGAGATTTCAGTCACCAACTTTGTCCTCCAAGTGCGAATATATTTTGTTGACGCCGCCCTACATAGGGAAAAACAATCATCGTGACAACATAAGGGAAATCTGAGCTCGTACGGAAAGATATAGGTGTTCGTTTTTTTCCGCGCGCTGTTCGAGATTGGACTAACAGAGAATTATTGACAAAGTTTTTCGATGAATCCTCTGTCAGGCACTTATGTATGATTTGCAGAGTACCCATATAGATGAAGATGGAAGCAGAGTTGCTCCCTGACTTAATCCAGGATATAAATAACTTGAAACGAGGAACGTCATCGATAGACGAGACACAAGGACCTGCGGCAGGTAAATTAAAAAGTGAGTGATTTACAAACTAAAATGCAACAGGCACAGTTGCAAATGTGTAAGAATTTTTACATCCTCGCATGTGCTGTAATCGAGTTGCAGTCACCATATAAAGAATTAACAGACGAAGTGCAGAAATTATTATTGCAACTAGATAATTTAAACTCGAAGACTCAGTTTTATCAAGAGGAGCAGGAAAGAACTGACAAAGATACAAAACAAATAAAGGATAGGGCTGAAGCAGGTATGCTAGACCAATGTACCATAGCGCAAAAGCTAGTTCAGGAACGTAGAACTTACTTGGAAGTAGTCGGGGATGTGACGAAGAAAAAGAGATTAAAGTATTTGATAAGTTCGAGCATTAAGGTAGCGGAGGAAAAGTTGTAACCTAATCAGTATTGCAAAAGTAATAAAAGAAAATGCGGCATGAAGCAGTCAAGTGTCATTAATTTGGATAGATAATCCTAGTGCCTAAACGCAGTTTGTTACAAGCCCGACATACAGAGTAGACAGGAGTTACAGGATGCAGCAGACACTACCGACTACTGTATCTATCGGGCAGCCGTACTCAGAATACAATCTCATGTACCAAAACAATGCCACACGATGAACGGGCAGTGCTGAATGTTCATCCACCTTATTAGCTGACGAAGGTTTATTACAGCATAGACAGTTCACATATTTCTTCATCGAAAGGCCAAAGAACGATCCTGGTGATGCTCATAAGGGCCTTTGGAAATATGATGCAGGGAAATTGGGAAGAGACGAAAAAGATCCATTTTCTTGTAGGATAAACACAAGGCGATGTCTTACTATGGGCTACGGACATGGCAAAAAGATTCCACATTTATGAACAGTTGGAGAGAGCATTTTTGGAGTAATTTTGGTCTCCCGCGGTACTACTAACTGATCGGACTACACTGATCAGAGAGGGTACAGCCATGAGGTGCACAAAGCACCGTCGACAGGTAGCAATAACCAGTGCGGCAGTTGGCAAGGACAAAACACAAACAGACATTCAAACAGTCCGATAACGCCTGAATATAGTCAACATAACCACAATTACGTTTCCAATAGTGGGCAAGGCCATCGAGATTTCGAATCAAGAGCTGCAAAAGACACCAACTGGAAGAACTAAAACCCACAACGTACGCTCAATTGACATCACTTCAAATGAGGAGGTCAATAGCAGGGTTAGCCAGGGAAACTTAAACAGATCTCGATAGGTCCCCGTTCGTCGACCGTGAAGGCGCAGGGGGCATACAGTTAATTAAGAACTACTTCATTAGATACGATCAGAGAAGACGTATCAAAGACAAATTGTGCCAGGAAGATACCCCTAATCATGAAAGAGAATGTGAGGAAACAAGGCAAGGTACAGTTAACGACCAAATATTCGATTTAAATGTACCTATGGCACTAAACATCTGCGCCAAGACTAAGGTCTTGACTACTTGATGGTTTGCAAAACCGAAGCTGAACTTCCAGTTCAGAACTGCAAAATACAGACACCGTTAGGAAACAAGTCTAAAGGAGTCAAACTGCAAGCATTAATCCCTGTTAAAGTTGACAATTTTTCTTTACAATATATGTTCATAGCTTTTGAGAAATTGATACTAAATTGTCTTTTTGTATGGACAATTTTCGAAAAACTTAGGTACAAATTGACATAGCAAAAGGGAAACGCAATTGTAAAGTAAACGACCAACAATTCTCAATAGATTTGGTTAAAACAAACACCAATGGAATAAACAAGGGCACACCACAAATATCCACATTCATTATTATTATTCATGTATGGGCGCAGTAGGACCACGCGAGATACAATCAATCAGTGTCGCCTTTGGTGGTTGGCCTTCCTCTGTGTCCAAATTTGTTCCATCCTTTCAAAAATGATGTCTCCTTCTTCCATCAGACCTCAGTGTTCCAGTCCGTTTTCTAATTTCCCTCTGACCAAGTTCCTAATCAAGTACCTTTTATCTGAATGTTTTTCTGTCTGTAACGTCTGTCTGAGTTACACCGCCTACTTCAAGATCCTCCTTAATTGCAGTGATCCTTTTCATTCGGTAAGTTTTGGCCTTACCTCTGTTCTCGTAGAATTCTACTATTGGTTTTGTCAAACTAGCGGGTACCATTCTCATAATGTGCTCATAAAATTTAAATCTTCGTTTTCTCATGTCACCATGTATGTCTGCGTATTCGTCTATTTCCTTATTACTTCTCAGCCTAGAAGTTTCCCCTTCAATAATTTGAGGGGCCTAATATTTTCCTAACAATCTTCATTTCTTCCTTTTGAATTTCTTCACTATCCCTCTTTTTGTTCAAAATTATAATTTCTGCTCCATAAAGACATTCAGTCTTGATTACATTGCTGTACTACGTAAGTTTTAGGTATTTATAAAGTGATCTTTCCTTATAAATATTTTGTGTTTATCTGAATGCAGTTGCCATTTTTCACAGCAAACGTTGATGGAGCTTTTTCCAGACCGTTTTCTTCTATGATTTCTCCAAGTATTTTAACTGAGAAATCCTTTTCTATTTTTCTATATTTTGTGTTCAAACAATTTGGTACTTGTTTGCTGCAGGTCATAAAGTCCGTTTTTTATCATATTTGTAGTTCTTCTTTCTCCGCAACTTCTTTAAGAATATCGAGTTGTTTTTGAGCTGTGGTAATATTCCTAGATCAAATTGTCAGATCATCTCCCAACGTGAGGCAATCTACTCTAATATTACTTCTACCTTACTTGTGATTCTTGAGTTTCTCCCGGTGTATTTGATAATCACAATATCCACGGATGTACAGCCGGTCTACAGTGTCCAACGGGCACAATATTTCGGCGATCATACATGTCGCCATCATCAGGTGAACTGATGGACTGAGTTCATGTGAACGTGCCGGTACGGAGATCCGTACGCTATGGCTGCTCAGGGGGAACTAGGTTCGGTCGCGGCGGCGGCCGATTTAAATACCCTCCGCCCGCGACGCACTGCCTCCGCTGTCCGCGCCCCGCGCCACGGTCGCGCGGTGGAACAGATTGCGACGGCGTCTGAGATGACGTCGGAGTGATGGCTCTGTCCGCCGAGGTCGTCACAACTATACGTTTGGTCGATTTCCTCTTGATTAACCCAATCGCTGGTTCCCGAGCCTTGCTAAGATTATAGCCACAGTCACGGTTTATGAGGTCGTCATTGGTGCGAATTTCTATGGCCTCTCTAACAACGCTGTCCCATTATCTCGACGTCTGTACCAATTTCCTCGTGCGTTCATAGTCCATAGCGTGATTTTCCGACAAACAAAGTTCAGCGACCGCCGACCAGCTCGGATACATCAGTCGAGTGTGCCTCTGGTGTTCACGGCATCGATCCTCGATGGTACCCATCGTCTGACCAACATACGACTTGCCACATTGACACGGAATCTGGTACACGCCGGCCTTCCTCAAACCGAGGTCATCTTTGGCACTCCCCACCAGTGCACGAGTTTTATTCGGAGGAAAAAACACAGTTCCGACCCGGTGTTTCTTCAAAATGCGGGCGATTTTCCCCGAGAGTGCGCCTGTATATGGAATAAACGCAGTGCCTACCTCCTCCCTCGTGATTTCATCAATCTCCACGGGTTGCGCTGTAGTGGTTGGGCGGAGGGAACGTTGAATCTGCCACTCTGAGTACCCATTTTTTCTATATACGGATCTCAGATGTTCCAATTTCTTGGGTAGACTCTCTGAGTCAGAGATAGTGCGCGCCCAATGTATTAGAATATTAAGTACCCCATTCCTCTGTGAAGGGTGGTGGCAGCTGTCTGCGTGCAAATACAGATCAGTGTGCGTTGTCTTCCGATACACCCCATGACCTAGGGTGCCGTCAGCCCCTCTCTTGACCAAGACGTCAAGGAAAGGTAACTTACCCTCCGTTTCAGTCTCCATAGTGAATTTGATGTTGGGGTGTATGGAGTTTAGATGTGTAAGGAAGTCAAGGAGTTTATCCATACCATGTGGCCAGATGACGAACGTGTCGTCCACATAACGGAAAAAGCAAGTAGGTTTCCATTCGGATGACGACAGGGCTTCGTCCTCGAAGTTCTCCATGTACAAATTCGCTACCACCGGTGAGAGTGGGCTACCCAAGGCCACTCCCTCCGTTTGTTCGTAGTATTCTCCATTAAATAGAAAATACGTGGAAGTTCAGTGGTCTTCTCGTCAAACTTCTGACTAACCAATTCTAGTGACTCTTGCAGGGGTACCCTCGTAAACACGTTCACAGGAGCTCATTCCGTCAGTTCACCTGATAATGGCGACATGTATGATCGCCGAAATATCGTGCCCGGTGGACACTGTAGACCGGCAGTACACCCGTGGATGTTTTGATCCACGTTACTTGATTGTTTGATCTATATTTTGACTCGACTTTTGCTCTCGACATTCTCCATCAGTAATTTTGTGGCCTCATGTTTTCCTAACAATCTTTCTTTCTTTCTTTCTTTGTTTTGAATTTCTTCAGTATCTCTCTTCCCATTAAATTAAAGTTTCTGTTCCATAAAGACATTCAGGTTTGATTACAGTGCTGTAATGCCTAAGTTTACTGTATTTAGAAACTGATTTTTCATTATAAATATTTTGTTTACTCTGAATCCTGTTGCTATTTTTTTACAGCAAACTTCATTTGCAGCTTTTTTCCGGCAAGTTATGTTTTATGTTTTCCCCCAAGTATTTAATCTGAGAAACCCCTTTTATTTTTCCATATTTCGTGTTCAAACACTTTGGTACTTGTTTGTTGCAAGTCTTATAGTCCGTTTTTTCGAATCATATTTGTTTGAATGGTTCAAATGGCTCTGAGCACTATGGAACTTAACACCTGAGGTCATCGGTCCCCTAGACGTAGAGCTACTTAAACCTAATTAACCTAAGGATAGCACACTTATCCATGACCGAGGCAGGATTCGAACCAGCGACCGTAGCAGCAGCGTGGTTCCGGACTGAGGCGCCTAGAACCACTTGGCCACAACGGCCGGCAGTCATATTTGTAGTTATACTTTTTACGCAACTTTTTTAAGAATTTCTATTTGTTTTTGAGCTGTGGTAATATTCCTAGTTCAAATTGCCAGATCATCTGCAAAAACGAGACAGTCTACTCCAATATTACTTCTACATAGCTTGATTGTTTGATCTATATTTTGACTCGACTTTTGCTCTCGTCATTCTGTAATTACGTTTTCCAAAACACAGTTAAACGTTAATGGGGAGAGTCCATTTCCTTGTCAAACACTAATCTTCATATTAAATGTTTCAGAAATTTCTCCCATGGATTTAACGTTAGAGCTAATGTCGGTTAACGTTCCCTTCAGCAATATCAGAGTTTTATTAGCTAGCGTTTGTTCTTTTAAAATATGGAAAAGAATTTTACTATCCACTGAATCGCAGGACATTTCAAAATCCACAACTTTACATACGATATTGTTACTAGAAATCGTTTGGTACCTAAGGATTAGTTTTAAATTAAGAATACGTTCCGGACAGAATCAGTTTGGTGTAAAGCCTTCTTGATATTCACCAACTTTAGGTTCTAACTGTTCTTGGGCTCGATCAAGTAAACATTGCCTGAGTGCTTTGTATGTGAATGGGAGAAGAGAGATTCCTCGGTGATTACTAACATTGCTTCTATTCGCTTTTTTGTGCAATGAATGAATTAGGGCAGTCCTCAGATATTTCTAAGTTTGCCAGATATGTCCTGTTATTTGAGTAATCTCCTTTATAGTATTAAGTCCATGTGATTTTAGTAGTTTAGCCATCATGCCGTCTTCTACGGATGCTTTATTGTTTTCGAATCTGTTGATTTGTTTAGTTATTTCGATATCGTCGGTTTTTTTTTCGAGTGATGGTTTGTGTTATTAATTCGCTCGATCTGGACAGTTTAATAGTTTTTCAAAACAATTAGCAAGTACCTTACAAATTTCCTGGTTGTTAAGAGCGAAACTGCCATTTTCATTTTTAAGCAAAGACTTTGATGTTGGTAACTGGTTAGTTTTGTTTTGAATGTTTGATAAAAGTTTCTTGTATTGTTCTTTTGTAAGTCTTTTTCGATTTCGAAAAGTTGGACATTTTCGTTGTTTCTTTTAGTCTGTCGGATTAATTTAGATATTTCTTTTCTTATTAATGCCTCATACTTTGAAATAACTGCTGTTTCGCAATCCGCGTTCAACCAGGACTGGTTTTGTTTCTTTCGAAGCAGATTTAAATTTTGTGCTGTTTTGATGAACTTTTACTTTAGGATTTGCCAATTGTTGGATAGTTTTTTGTCGTGTTCGCTTGTTAGTGTTGCGGTTATTTTAGCAGTGTCAAATTCTGAGAAAATATTTTTAGTTTTGAGATTGAAGTTTCTCTTTCGTTTAGTCGGATTAAATAATGATCATAATCAATATTAACCCCTTTCCTAACTTGGACATCCCCCCCCCCCCCCATAAACCATGGACCTCGCCGTTGATGGGAGGCTTGCGTGCCTCAGCGATACAGATGGCCGTACCGTAGGTGCAACCACAACGGAGGGGTATCTGTTGAGAGGCCAGGCAAACGTGTGGTTCCTGAAGAGGGGCAGCAGCCTTTTCAGTAGTTGCAGAGGCAACAGTGTGGATGATTGACTGATCAGACCCTGTAACACTAACCAAAACAGCCTTGCTGTTGTGGTACTGCGAACGGCTGAAAGCAAGGGGAAACTACAGCCGTACTTTTTCCCGAGGGCATGCAGCTTTACTGTATGATTAAATGATGATGGCGTCCTCTTGGGTAAAATATTCCGGAGGTAAAATAGTCCCCCATTCGGATCTCCGGACGGGGACTACTCAAGAGGACGTCGTTATCAGGAGAAAGAAAACTGGCGTTCTACGGATCGGAGCGTGGAATGCCAGATCATTCAACCGGGTAGGTAGGTTAGAAAAATTGAAAAGGGAAATGGATAGGTTAGAGTTAGATATAGTGGGAATTAGTGAAGTTCGGTGGCAGGAGGAACAAGACCTTTGGTCAGGTGAATACAGGGTTATAAATACAAAATCAAATAGGGGTAATGCAAGAGTACGTTTAATAATGAATTGGAAAATAGGAGTCCGGGTAAGCTACTACAAACAGCATAGTGAACGCATTATTGTGGCCAAGATAGACACGAAGCCCACACCTACCACAGTAGTACAAGTTTATATGCCAACTAGCTCTGCAGATGATGAAGAAATTGATGAAATGTATGATGAGATAAAAGAAATTATTCAGGTAGAGAAGGAAGATGATAATTTAATAGTCATGGGTGACTGGAATTCGACAGTAGGAAAAGGGAGAGAAGGAAACATGGTGGGTGAATATGGATTGGGGGACAGAAATGAAAGAGGAAGCCGTCTGGTAGAATTTTGCACAGAGCGTAACTTAATCATAGCTAACACTTGGTTCAAGA
Organism: Schistocerca serialis cubense; assembly: GCF_023864345.2. NCBI lineage: Eukaryota > Metazoa > Arthropoda > Insecta > Orthoptera > Acrididae > Schistocerca > Schistocerca serialis. The sequence continues at coordinate 733,506,035 of NC_064643.1, read as the reverse complement.
ATCATGAAAGAAGGTTGTATACATGGAAGAAGCGTGGAGATACTGTAAGGCATCAGATAGTTTATATAATGGTAAGACAGAGAGTTAGGAACCAGGTTTTAAATTGTAAGACATTTCCAGGGGCAGATGTGGACTCTGACCACAATCTATTGGTTATGAACTGTAGATTAAAACTGAAGAAACTGCAAACAGGTGGGAATTTAAGGAGATGGGACCTGGATAAAGTGACTAAACCAGAGGTTGTGCAAGGTTTCACGGAGAGCATAAGGGAACAATTGACAGGCATGGGGGAAAGAGATACAGTAAAAGAAGAATGGGTAGCTTTGAGGGATGAAATAGTGAAGGCAGCAGAGGATCAAGTAGGTAAAAAGACGAGGGCCAGTAGAAATCCTTGGGTAACAGAAGAAATATTGAATTTAATTGATGAAAGGAGAAAATATAAAAATGCAGTAAATGAAGCAGGCAAAAAGGAATACAAACGTCTCAAATATGAGATCGACAGGAAGTGCAAAATGGCTAAGCAGGGATGGCTAAAGGACAAATGTAAGGATGTAGGGGCTTATCTCACTAGGGGTAAGATAGATACTGCCTACAGGAAAATTAAAGAGACCTTTGGAGAAAAGAGAGACACTTGTATGATTATCAAAAGCTCAGATGGAAACCCAGTTATAAGCAACGAAGGGAAGGCAGAAAGGTGGAAGGAGTATATAGAGGGTCTATACAAGGGCGATGTACTTGAGGACAATATTATGGAAATGGAAGAGGATGTAGACGAAGATGATGAAGATGAAATGGGAGATACGATACTGCGTGAAGAGTTTGACAGAGCACTGAAAGACCTGAGTCGGAACAAGGCCCCGGGAGTAGACAACATTCCATTGGAACCACTGACGGCCTTGGGAGAGCCAGTCCTGACAAAACTCTAGCATCTGGTGAGCAGGATGTATGATACAGGCGAAATACCCTCAGACTATAAGATGAATATAATAATCCCAATCCCAAAGAATGCATTTGTTGACAGATAAGAAAATTACCGAACTATCAGTTTAATAAGTGACAGCTGCAAAATACAAACGCGACTTCTTTACAGACGAATGGAAAAACTGGTAGAAGCCGACCTCGGGGAAGATCAGTTTGGATTCCGCAGATATGTTGGAACAGATGAGGCAATACTGACCCCACGACTTACCTTAGAAAATAGATTAAGGTAAGGCAAACCTACGTTTCTAGCATTTCTAGACTTAGAGAAAGCTTTTCACAATGTTGACTGGAATACTCTCTTTCAAATACTAAAGTTGGCAGGGGTAAAATACAGGGAGCGAAAGCCTATTTACAGGTTATACAGAAACTAGATGGCAGTTATAAGAGTCGAGGGGCATGAAAGGGATGCAGCGGTTGGGAAGGGAGTGAGACAGTGCTGTAGCCTGTCCCCGATGTTATTCAATCTCTATATTGAGCAAGCAGTAAAGGAAAAAAAAAGAAAAAGTCGGAGTAGGTATTAAAGTCCATGGACAAGAAACAAAAACGCTGAGGTTCGGCGATGACATTGTAATTCTGTCAGAGTCAGCAAAGGACTTGGAAGAGCAGTTCAACGGAATGGACAGTGTCTTGAAAGGAGAATATAAGATGAACATCAACAAAGGCAAAACGAGGGTAATGGAATGTAGTCGAATTAAATCGGGTGTCGCTGAGGGAATTAGATTAGGAAACGAGACATTTAAAGTAGTAAAGGAGTTTTGCTATTTGGGGAGCAAAATAACTGATGATAGTCGAAGTAGAGAGGATATAAAATGTAGACTGGCAATGCCAAGGAAAGCGTTTCTGAAGAAGAGAAATTTGTTAACATCGAGTATAGATTTAAGTGTCAGGAAGTAGTTTCTGAAAGTATTTGTATGGAGTGTAACCATGTATGGAAGTAAAACATGGACGATAAATAGTTTGGACAAGAAGAGAATAGAAGCTTTCGAAATGTGGAGCTACAGAAGAATGCTGAAGATTAGATGGATAGATCACATAACTAATGAGGAGGTATTGAATAGGATTGGGGAGGAGTTTGTGGCACAACTTGACAAGAAGAAGGGACCGGTTGGTAGGACATGTTCTGAGGCATCAAGGGGTCACCCAGTTAGTATTGGAGGGCAGCGTGGAGGGTAAAAATCGTAGAGGGAGACCAAGAGATGAATACAGTAAGCAGATTCAGAAGGGTGTAGGTTGTAGTAAGTACTGGGAGATGAAGAAGCTTGCATACGATAGAGTAGCATAGAGAGCTGCATCAAACCAGTCTCAGAACTGAAGACAACAACAACAACTTGGACATTTAAAATTTCTCTTCAGTTAGGGTATGACTCTGCTATGTGATGATTTGAAATTCCACAGTAAATGTATAGGATACCAGCCAAGTTATTTGTTTAGAAGGGTTCTTTTTAAAATGTGTTGACATGAATTTAAGGTTAAAATTTTAGCATATCTCTACAAGTCTTTGTCCATTTTGTAAGTAGGCTGTTTATGTTTTCTCTATGTAAGTAGGCTGTTTATGTTTTCTTATTGGCAACGTTACGTAGCGCTCAATATGAAAATCACTGGCTGTGCTGTGTGCAGTCTGTCGCTAGTTTGCATTGTTGTCTGCCATTGTAGTGTTGGGCAGCGGCAGCTGGAGGTGAACAGCGCGTAGCGTTGCGCAGTTGGAGGTGAGCCGCCAGCAGTGGTGGATGTGGGGAGAGAGATGGCGGAGTTTTGTAATTTTTCATGAACTGATATATTTATATATGATGATATTAAGGTAAATACATTGTTTGTTCTCTATTAATATCTTTCATTTGCTAACTATCCCTATCAGTAGTTAGTGCCTTTAGTAGTTTGAATCTTTTATTTAGCTGGCAGTAGTGGCGCTTGCTGTATTGCAGTAGCTTGAGCAGCGAAGATTTTTGTGAGGTAAGTGATTTGTGAAAGGTATAGTTTAATGTTAGTCAGGGCCATTCTTTTGTAGGGAGTTTTGAAAGTCAGATTGCGTTGCGCTAACAAAATATTGTGTGTCAGGTTAAGCACAGTCTTGTAGAATTGTTCAAAGGGGACGTTTCATATGGCGACCCTGCCAGGATACCTCACTGGAATCTTCTGATTTTTTCTTGTAGTTTGTGTATTTAGTGTAGCTTTTGTTTATTGCTAGCGCGTAATTGTAGAGAGAATTTCCTTTGTAGTTGCAGTCTTTCATTGTTGTATAGTAAAACAGTTGTGGCATGCATGTAGATTTGCACCAAGTATTTCGCAGCTGCGCTTGCAATTAACTAGATATTATTTTCAGTGCTATGTTAATGTGTTCTCTTATTTTTGATCTTCAAATTGTGTTTTTCTGTGTTGTCGTGTGAAATACTGTGACAATAATGGCGTGTGAAAAACGTAACACTAGGCTCCAAACTAAACTGAGAAATAATAGTGATGACGAGCGTAGCTTATCAGCGCCGCCGAGTAATGAATTTACTAATGTTCAAAGTAGTAATTTGGTAACTGTGCACAGGGAAATGGAGCGGGCGTCAAACAATGGCGTGGACAGTGAAACAATTAGTGAAGAGGGAAGCATTATCGATCGACCGGTCGGCAATAGCTCGCCTCAGGAAGCCGAAATGACACGACACGATCTCGCAAATACTGTAGATTCAGGTTTTGCGTCCTCACCGTTTTCTCAAAGGAGTCAAGACACATTTTCCGCTTGTCAAAATGTGAATGTTGCCGGTGCAACTTCACTCCCGAAAAGCACTGAGGAACATGTTTCAGACACCAGTGCATTGTTATTACAATTAATGCAACAAATGGGACAAAAGCTTGAAAAGTTAGACACAATGGAACAAAATCAGAGACAAACACAGCAACAGTTAGACACAATGGAACAAAATCAGAGACAAACACAGCAAAAGCTTCAAAAGTTAGACACGACGCTTGAACAAACTCGTGAAGATTTAACTACTGAGTTACATAACATCGAATCGAAATGTCAAAAAGTCTGTAATGACGTAAAAACACAAATTTGTGAGCATTTCCAACCTATTTTTTCGCGGCATGAAAATGCACTACAGAATCACGAAGCAGCCATAAAAGAACTGCAAACTATTGTTCATGAAAATCACAACACCTTGCAAGCTAAAATTGACGCAGTTGCATCTACCGATTCGGTTACGCAACTTGCAAAAAGTCAAGAAAACTTAAAGGACACAGTAGATTCGATTTCAACACAAATGGACACTCTGAAACTTGGTTCAGAAAAACACACTGAGGAAATGTGTTCATTATCAGAGAAAGTAGTTGAACTTTCGGATCAGCTAAATAATTTATCTACGAAGGTAGATGATAATCTGAATGACGCAAAACCGGTAGTCTTTAATGACACAGAACAGAGCGAACAAATTAGGAAACTGAAACAAAATCTGAATCAAATTGATACGCAACACCAAAGAGAAATCCGGGAAGTACAAGATCAGCTGACACAGGTAATACAAGAATTACGTATTTCAGAGGACACTCGCGCTCCAACACGGGAAGAGGGACTTAGAAATACGGAAAAGACGCAAAATAATAACACAGGGCATTTCGGAAGTTATGAAAGAAATTGGCAATGTGCACCGAATTTCGATATGGAACCGCCGACACGACGTAACAATGACCGATATGCTACTCGCCGACATGATGATTTTGACTATAAGCTGTTCATTACTACACGTAAATTCAAAACATTTAAGAATTCTGGCAACGACATTCATCCACAAGCATGGCTCCATCAATTCTCTCATTGTTTTCCTCCCAACTGGTCGTTGGAACACAGATTAGAATTTATGTGTGGCTACTTAGAGAATGAACCAGCTGTAAGAATGCGATCGGTCATTCACGATTGCCACAGTGAAGGAGAATTTTACCATGCCTTCCTCTCAGCATATTGGTCTCATGCCACACAAGACCGCGTAAAACATGGCATCATAATGATGAAACATTTCGAACAATCTGAATTCTCCAGTCTTGTGAAATATTTTGAAGACATGTTGCACAAGAATCAGTACCTGTCAAACCCATACAGCCCCTCAGAACTCATCCGCATTTGCTTAATCAAATTACCTGAACATTTACGACATATTATTTTGGCAGGACGTTGCAAAGACGACATTGAAGCTTTTCAGGGACTGTTACAAGAACTGGAAAGTGACACTGACAATCGCGGAACACAGGAGCACAACAATTACAGATCACATCAGTCGCAATTCCGCGATGAAAGAAGTAATAACTTGACACGACAAGGCTATTCTCACAACACAAATCGTGACCAAAACAGACACCACCCGTATGACAACCGTTGGCAGAGTAGTAATAACTACAGGGAAAGATCACCTCTCCGTGGTAATGATTATCACAGAGACAATAAGAGAAACAGACAATATGGGAACCAAAATAATTATTATCAAGGGAGACAGAATAACTTCAGACGCAACAGTTCAGCGCGGAGTTACGATTCAGGGAGAAATTCTCCACCACGTGACCGACAAGGAAGAAACTACGGAATCCACCGAAATGACGACAGACGATGTGATCGTAACGACAGACCTGAATTGCATCAGAACTGGCGGGATTTAAACAGGGCAGGACCCTCTCGAGGAGGTGAATTTGTAGAAGTTAGGTCTCCAAATCCCAGTAACGACGCGCGCCAACAAAGAAACAGACAATGACTCACACCGCAGGCAGCCGCGTGCGGCCGCTGGCTCAGAGAAAAATAACATTGACGCTAACCTTGAGCAAGATTCCAGTATTCTTTACGGACGAATACCGCATGATAATTGCATTCAAGTTGAAACTCTGCGTACTAGGAAGAGTAAAGGTTTACACCACATTTCACATGTAAAACCATTTATTGACAGATAATCTGCCTTTTAACTTTGTCTTTGCCATAAAACGTTTCACTTCACGTTACTAGTATGCTTTAGAAACTGTTACCATGCAACAATGTTTGAAGTTAAATATCCAATCAAGAACCAAGAGAACTTATTTAAACAGAAATGACGAATGCATTGTTATAGTAAACAGACGTCACAGTGTTATTGTGTGTGTACATTCTTGCTTGTTTGTTGCACGATTACGTAACGACTATAAGGCTCACATACTTAGAACATTTACCAGTACTGCTAATGAGATTTTAATGCAACATTTTGGTTTATTTGAAAATACATTCTGAATTTAAAGTGCTTTCTGAGAGATACCAGAGGACACAGTGGTTAGTTTATGTGACAGCTACACGATTTTATCACGACGCTACTAATGAGTGACAATTTACAATGTTGCTTTTGCGGTGTATCTGTTTTATATCTGCACAGTTTTTCTGAATTCTTCTGGAAAGTAAAACAGGTTTTAGTAGTAACTTTTGTGGTATAGCAACAATGAGACAGCCTTTTTTTGTGGCACAACAATACGTTACTGTACAGTACTTTCTTCATCACGCCAATAACCATAATAACTATGATATCTATACGCAAAGCATTTCACTTTTGTTTATCATGAGGTAAGTACATTGACTTCTGCAGAACTTAGCTTTCGGAGGACGATAACTACGACACTTCCACACAGATTATGTTGCAACAAGACGCACATTTAGCGCTACAGTACACGTATTTGAGTGATTAATTTTGTACTTAAAACATTTATTTTTAAAGATTTTTGAATTACAAAGAAAGTTTTCAGTGATACATTTCATTTCATTGCTGTAATCTGTAACACCTGAGGGTATAATTACATTAGTCCTCAGGGGGGTACACGCTTACTTTGTGTACCATGTGTGTGGCAACCACAAGGAACCCTAGCTAATATGGTATTTGCTTATATAACTTTACACATCGGTACCATATTTCTCTAACACACAAATTACACAGCTATCTGATCATTTAACTGAGAGAGACAAACATTTATTTTTACTATATCAGTGACAGAGGTTTACGCAATTACACAGTTGGGTAACTTCAAACTTATGAAATTGTATTTTGTCTGTACTGTGTGAACTCTTCATATTTTTTTGGAACCATTGTGATACTATGAGAGCTTTGAATGATGTATTTGGTATGGATTCATGATTTTTAAAGTACGTTTGAGGCAGATGACACTTTTGACATGAGCAGAGAATTTTTTAGGGTTTGAAATTATTGCAGAAAGCTACGACGTTTTTGAGATTTGACTGAGGTGTAATGATGTTATTTTTACGACGACGATGTGCACTATGCTGTTGAGGTATGTTTATGGTCACTAAGCTGATGTTATATGAGGAATCTGATTATGCTATGTAGTTATTATGTGTTGATGAATACGAATATGTATATGTGTAATAAGGTAAGGAATAATGAGTAGTGATTAGGGACTCTGATTTGTGGAAAAGGTTGTTGGAAACCAAGAATCGTACTTTAAGAGTTATGAAATGTGTGACTGTATCACAATGCTGACGAATATTTTTTTTGGACACTTATATTTATAGGATTTTGTTTCTACAGATTTGCAGCGCTAATTCTTGACCTGTGAATTATGTGAGACTGTTACCGTAGCGGAAGCTGGTGTCGTAAATATTTCCGTAAGAAAGTTAAGTGACCACCTGCACATAATGCGTCGCGGGCACCCACCTGGGCGACAGCCGCCCGAAAAAAAAAGGTCATTAGCCTTTCCGGAAGCACAGGTAGAAAAAAAAAAAAAGGGAAGGCCATTATCCTCGGAAATATTTTTACATCTGCACACCTGATTACGACAAGCGTCTTTCTACGAGAGTTGAGAGAATTTCTACTAACTTATGAAATGTCACATGACTATTGAATGATATTTTTATGCTTTGGTTTGCGTAATTGCTTATTTCATTTGATACCTGTTTTTCAGCTGTGTTGCAGCATTGCTTTTATAAAATGAAATGCATTTGCTAATGTGAACACTTTCTGTCAACAGATCTATTAAATAATTATTTTATGATCCACATTCTTTAAAAAAGGAGCACTTGGAAAGGAAAGAACAATAAGAAGGAACTAGTAACAGTAAAACATAATTTTCTTTTCAATTAGATTGTAATATTTTTTTTACAATAAGTTGTTGTGGTGCACCACTTTAATTACTTAGACATTAAGATGTGATTATACATTTCCCTTATCTGCATTGTTGTTTTTACTGTAATATTTTTTCTGCTTGAGCTATGTCATGTTTAGATATAAGTTATTACATTTGCTGCTGCTAGCTTTGCCAATCTGTATTTTTTGTCATTGCTGTTTGTGTTACATGTTTTGTGCTGCTGCATTGCCTCGTCCCTTAGTTTAGCATCTGAGTTCAGTAGATTTAAGTTAGCTTAAGAGGGGGTAGACTATATGAGAAACTGACTATGGAGAATAGGTAAAGAATGCATTGCGAAGTTATATAAAAAGGATTTGGGCCCAAATGAGTATTCTACAATCAGAAATAATTATTTGGAAAGAAATATGAACAGAATACAGAATGCATGCTTGGATAAGATTTCTTTGGTGGAAGCAAAGGTTGAAATAAGACGAAAGATCTATAGAATGAAGTTTTGGGTTGGACTGCAGTACCTGAAAACGAACCCTGTCCTTTCCTATTGGTGTTATCCCACTATGTGTTTGTGTACCCTTGTGTATTTGTTTTCTTCCTGTCTCTGTGTAGTTTCATAGAATTTTTTCTTCTTTTAATATTAAGCTACATTCACTATGATGAGGAATACTGTTATCCTCAAGTATAAGTTGCATTAATAATATGTTATTTTCTTTGTAAAGTTGTTTACAATTCTGTTCTGTTTCAATGTTCATGTGTGAAATTAATGTTTCGAAAACTATTCTCATTATTTTATGTATGTACTTATGTCACTATTTTTGTAACACTGATGTATATGTTTATTTCTGTTCTTTTGTAAGGCCTGTACTACAAATGTTATCTGTATTATTATGTTTTTAATGATGTATTTTGTACCTTTGTTATTGTATTTTTATGTTATCAAATTGTAATTGTTACCAGTTCTTCCAATTAAGTTACATTTCACTGCACACGTTTCTGTTGGTCATAGTATATGGACAATATGTGAGAAGTAGGGACTGTTAGTGTTTGCACGTGTGTTAATAATTCTGCAAGGGACTGGATAACAGCATTGCTGGTTCTAAGGACAATTCCAAAAACTTTGTGAGTGCACAAGTGGTGGTTTATGGACTTGCTATATTCTCCGCAAGACTCTTCGAGGGTGATTGTGCACCTGCACAGTCGCAACAGATGGCTGCTGGCCGTCTCTACAAGGACTCCAGTGGGTCTGCACCTCTGGTGGCCCACCAATACCATTATCTCTACAAGGACTACAGTGGGTCTGCACCTCTGGTGGCCCACCAATACCATTATCTCTACAAGGACTGCAGTGGGTCTGCACCTCTGGTGGCCCACCAATATCGTAATCTCTACCAGGACTACGGTGGGTCTGCTCTGTGATGACCTACCTACCAATATTCGTCAGAACTTCGAATGACGCTGCTGTGGGTTTGCTCTGTTGTGGACCATTACCTGTCAGCATGTCGAGAGTCAGCACTGTCTTTCCATTGGAAGGACAACACAACTTCTTCAAGACTGCATGGAAATCCACTACTTCTGTGTGCAATTTCTTTTACTAATGAGACTTTGTGAAAAAAAAACCTGTAATTACTGTTATGATGTACGATTAGGACTGTCTTTATGGACTGTGAGACAATTTTAGCTTTTGACCAACATAATATCAATAAGTGTGTGCATTTGATTTCTTTGTTATTGTAATTATGAAAAATTTTTGTCAAATCTGTATTGGCCAGTGCCCAACACCATTTGTAAAAATTTTTGTGGGGAGCATGGGGGCTATGTAAGTAGGCTGTTTATGTTTTCTCTATGTAAGTAGGCTGTTTATGTTTTCTTATTGGCAACGTTACGTAGCGCTCAATATGAAAATCACTGGCTGTGCTGTGTGCAGTCTGTCGCTAGTTTGCATTGTTGTCTGCCATTGTAGTGTTGGGCAGCGGCAGCTGGAGGTGAACAGCGCGTAGCGTTGCGCAGTTGGAGGTGAGCCGCCAGCAGTGGTGGATGTGGGGAGAGAGATGGCGGAGTTTTGTAATTTTTCATGAACTGATATATTTATATATGATGATATTAAGGTAAATACATTGTTTGTTCTCTATTAATATCTTTCATTTGCTAACTATCCCTATCAGTAGTTAGTGCCTTTAGTAGTTTGAATCTTTTATTTAGCTGGCAGTAGTGGCGCTTGCTGTATTGCAGTAGCTTGAGCAGCGAAGATTTTTGTGAGGTAAGTGATTTGTGAAAGGTATAGTTTAATGTTAGTCAGGGCCATTCTTTTGTAGGGAGTTTTGAAAGTCAGATTGCGTTGCGCTAACAAAATATTGTGTGTCAGGTTAAGCACAGTCTTGTAGAATTGTTCAAAGGGGACGTTTCAATTTTTGTTTGTTCATTTATGCGGAGGAATTCGAACCACTGTTTTCTAATATCTTTCTTTTACATAAGTGGGCATTCAAATCACCCATTTCAATTTTAACATGGTTTGAGGGAATTTTCGATATGATGCTTTCTAATGTTTCCCAAGATTCATTAACTTCTTCAGGTCTTTTTTACTGTTGTCCTCATTAAGTACCATTTCGACATTAATTCAAGTGTGTGCTTTATTTGCGCAGTATGAGAAACTGTCAATTGGCTATTATTAATGGGTGATACCCAACGATCGAATGAAAATATTTTTGGAGAGTGCAAAAGTAACTCCCAGATGTGATGTATTATTAAATATTCTTTTAACAGTTTCACTTTTAAAAAGATGCTCATTGCATAAATCCATGGTTTCATTGTCCGTCACTCGTGTTTCTGGAAGTGCGAAAATTTGTATCTTCTATTCTTTAATGTGCGGTATCTCAAAGTTTATGAAGTTGATTTGGTTGCAAAATTGTTTGTATATTAAATGTTGGGAAAAATGTATTTGTTTTGCTTTCAAGTTAGCCAGAGGACTCCCACTTCCTCTGTTTCACACTGCATTTTAACCTGGCCGCCCCAAAATCCGAAAGACCAGTTGCACCTGTAATACTGGCTGTGAATTGGCCACCTAGGTTAATACTGTGATTATCAAAATCCTTCACAATAATTGTAGCTGGAATCAGGTGCGTTTGAGTACACTCATTGAGTGAACTCATAGTGTTAAAACTGCAAGGGTTTGTTCCAGAGTACACTACTGACCATTAAAATTGCTACACCAAGAAGAAATGCAGATGATAAACGGGTATTCATTGAACAAATATATTATACTAGAACTGACATGTGATTACATTTTCACTCAGTTTGGGTGCATAGATCCTGCGAAATCAGTACCCAGAAAAACCACCTCTGGCCGTAATAACTGCCTTGATACACTTGAAATTGAGTCAAACAGAGCTTGGAAGGCGTGTACAGGTACAGCTGCCCATGCAGCTTCAACACGATACCACAGTTCATCAGGAGTAGTAACTGGTGTATTGCGACGAGCCAGTTGCTCGGCCACCATTGACCAGACGTTTTCAAATGGTGAAAGATCTGGAGAATGTGTTGGCCAGGGCAGCAGTCAAACATTTTCTGTATCCAGAAAGGCCCGTACAGGACCTACAGCATGCGGTCGTGCATTATCATGCTGAAATGTAGGGTTTCGCAGGAATCGAATGAACGGTAGAGCCACGGGTGGTAACACATCTGAAATGTAGCGTCCACTGTTCAAAGTGCCGTCAATGCGAACAAGAGGTGACCGAGACGTGTAACCAATGGCACCCCATACCGTCACGCCGGGTGATACGACAGTATGGCCAAGACGAATACACGCTTCCAATGTGCGTTCAGCGCGATGTCGCCAAACACGGATGCGACCATCATGATGCTGTAAACAGAACCTGGATTCATCCGGAAAAATGACGTTTTGCCATTCGTGCACCCAGGTTCGTCGCGGAGTACACTATCGCAGGCGCTCCTGTCAGTGATGCAGCGTCAAGGGTAACCGCAGCCTTCGTCTCCGAGCTGATAGTTAATGCTGCTGCAAACGTCCCGATCTGTTGACTCAGAGATCGAGATCTGGCTGCACGATCCGTTACAGCCATGCAGATAAGATGCCTGTCATCTCGACTGCAAGGGATACGAGGCCGTTGGGATCGAGCACGGCGTTCCGTATTGCCGTCCTGAACCCACCGATTCCATGTTCTGCTAACAGTCACTGTATCTCGACCAACGCGAGCAGCAATGTCGCGATACGGTAAACCGCAGTCGCGATAGGCTACAATCCGACCTTTATCAAAGTCGGAAACGTGATTGTACACATTTCTCCTCCTTACAAGAGACATCAGAACAACGTTTCGGTCAACTGCTGTGTATGGGAACTCGGTTTGAAACTTTCCTCATGTCAGCACGTTGTATGTGTCACCACCGGCACCAACCTTGTGTGAATGCTCTGAAAAGCTAATCACAGCATCTTCTTCCTGTCGGTTAAATTTCGCGTCTGTGGCACGTCATTTTCGTGGTGTAGCAATTTTAATGGTGAGTAGTGTATAAATTTCCGCCGCACCACTGGTGAACAGACCCTGACCACTTCCCCGCTTAGTGAAAGACACACGCAAAGTGGATTTGGTTTAGTTTTGACTTGGTCCTGTACTGGGTATTCTGTATTCGCAGCTGTCCAACAGTACCTGATGGAACGTACACTTTTCGCCTACTGTGGCCCGTAAAATACCATGGTTAAGGTCGGCTTCTTACACCTTTAGTTACAAAGTCTTGAAGCCTGGACGTATTCACATACAATTGTTTTATCCAGCTGTCATGCTTTGAAATATACAAGATAAGTGAGCGCGCCTGTCTGACCGAAGACCAAAAACAGGAGCATCAGGAACTGATAGACACGCACGTTTTTGGTAGGCGCCCTGGGGTAATAAAAGGATATAAATTAAAACCCCCATAAAACGTTTTGTTTCTCTTCACTCCCCATTCCATGGGCGAAGAATGAGGCAGTGGTAACGTAATTTAATAGACTGATAGATTGGGAGATTATATAGCTTTCTTCTTCCCCATATTGTAGCCCTACTCTGAAGCGCCAAAGAAACTGTTACAGGCATATGTATAAACAGGCAGAACATAGCGCTGCGGTCGGCAACGCCTATATAAGACAACAAGTGTCTGGCGCAGTTGTTAGATCGGTTTGTGCTGCTACAATGGTAGGTTATAAGGGATTAAATGAGTTTGAACGTGATGTTACAGTTGGTGCACGAGCGATGGGACACAAAAACATCTGCGAGGTAGCGATGATGTGGGGATTTTCCCGTACGACCATTTCACAAGTGTACCGTAAATATTAGGAATCCGGTAAAACATCAAATCTCCGACATCGCTGCTGCCGGAAATACAGCCTGCAAGAATGGGACCATCGACGAACGACGTTTGAAGCGAATCGATCAATGTGATAAAAGTGCAACCATTCCGCATATTGCTACAGATTTCAGTGCTGGGCCGTCAACAAGCGTCATTTTGCGAACAATTCCACGGAACATCATCGGTGTGGGCTTTCGTAGCCGAAGGCCCACTCGTGTAGCCTTGATGACTGCAGGTCACAAATGTCAGCAGGTGACTGTATATGCTGGTGCAGGCTCTGTAATAGTGTTGGGCGTGTGTAGTTGGAGTGATGTCGGACCCCAGATATGTATGGATACGACTCTGACAGGTGACACGTACGTAAGCATCCTGTCTGGTCACCTGTATCCATTCATGTCCATTGTGCATTCCGACGTACGTGGGAAATTCCAGCAGGACAATTCGACTCCCTAAACGTCCAGAATTGCTACATATTGGTTCCAGGAACACCCATCTGAATCTAAACACTTACGCTGGTCACCAAACTCCCCATACCTGAACATTATTGAGCGTATAATGTATACATTGCAACGTGCTGCTCAGAAGAGACCTCCACCCCTCGTACTCTTACGGGTTTATGGACAGCCCTGCATCGTTCATGGTGTCAGTTCTCTCCAGCACTACTTCATAGATTAGTCACGTCCATGTCACGTCGTGTTGCGACACTTCTGCGTGCTCACGGGAACCTACATGACATTAGGCAGGTGTACAAGTTTCTTTGGCTCTTCAGTGTATCTTGGCTGTTGGCAAACCAGACGGTAGTGTCTGTCTCAAGCTAGACACCCGAGGTATATATGTATATACATGTGTGTGTGTGTGTGTGTGTGTGTGTGTGTGTGTGTGTGTGTGCACGTGTGTGTGTTACATTTCCTGCCATATTAGAACCACTCAGAAGTATTACTACTCTTTATACCCTCTTCGTCCCATGAAGATTTTCAGCATTACATTACGATTTTACAACATTTTGATCAAGGTCGATACCTTTTGCTTTAAATGTTTATCACGAATAATTGGTATTTTTAAGTTTTGAATTCATGTAGTTCTGCTTTACACAAGACATTAATCAACCCAGTTTAAGTTTCATCTTTCGATGTTAACAGAACATGTGTGCAAAGCTTCGCATGATGTGTGTAAAACTTCGTTCATACATACCACCTGTGGCGAGCGTCTGTCATTCCAGATACCGATGAGAAGGGAGCTTCATGGTATGTAAATCACCATAAGCCAACATAGCTACATTTACAACCCTACTAGAAGGTGTCTCCTAGGCTACAGGAATTGTCATACGGGAGTGAAGAAGCATTCACTTTACCCTGTTAGGCCAGTCCTTCGTTTATCTATAAGAGAACCAATGAGTATATTCATACTCAGCTTTACTCATTTTTGTGTTAACTCACTTAGTTAACGTATCCTACCTAGTGGTAAGTTCTGACAGTACAATACCGTGTTAAACAAGTAATCAACATCAACTGTTTGAAAACACCTGCAATGACTGTCCTTCAGTATTTGTGACATAACTTTTTCACTACAGGATATCACGTTTTTGTGTTACGATGCGTATAAATATTGTGTCAGTGACCATGTGCAAATTCACCATGAACACACGTGCTTGGAGTTCTTATCAGCAACTTATATTATCTGGAATGAGATTTTCACTCTGTAGCGGAGTGTGCGCTGATATGAAACTTCCTGGCAGATTAAAACTGTGTGCCCGACCGAGACTCGAACACGGGACCTTTGCCTTTCGCGGGCAAGTGCTCTACCATCTGAGCTACCCAAGCACGACTCACGCCCGGTACCCACAGCTTTACTTCTGCCATGCGCACACAGTTTTAATCTGCCAGGAAGTTTTATATTATCTGGTCGGGCCCCTTGTAGTATGAGACTTCAGTTCAACTTTTATTACTTGGGACGTACTGTAGTCTTTTAATCTGCACACGTTAACACACATAATTTTCTACTTATTTATATTATGGTGAGGCCCTTTTGATTTGTGTTCCTTGTTTATCTCAGGATGTGAGTGAGCAACGTCCGCTGGAAGGAATTTTAACACTAAATTAAAAGTAGGCATGTAGTTGCTCGATGACTACTAATGCATCACTTTTTCAATATACACTCATATTCATTTCCCATCTGAGTGCAGCTGTTGTTATCAATCATCTCGTGTCATAATAGTGCAAATGTTTATAGTGCTGCTGTCGTTTTGATTTACTTTTTGCACTTTAAAATAGAAGTGTTGTCCAGGTCAGGGCTCAGTCTCACTCTATTTTGTAGCATATTCAAAACTTTGCATCAATTTTTCCTTCATCGTACATAGACTTCTTCCTAAAATGCTTAATATATCTTGTATGCTGTTACTTGTAAAAGTGTATATACTGTACTTAGTAATATACATGTAGATATTGGTTCGTACATAGCTTTCTGTATTTTGTCCGTTGAAAATATTCATGAGATTATTTTCTCCTTCCAGTTTCAACTATATAGTGTAGACTCTTCATTTCTGTAGTAGTTAGCTTATACTGTAAAGTTTCTAAAATACAGTCCGGTTGGCGTTCGGCTTGTTCAGCTGGTTCAGTCTGCCAGCTATGCAGTGCGTTGGATTACACTATGCTGTGTGCGTGCGCTGCAACTGTTGACTTGTAAGCTAGCCCACTGCACGTGCCTAGAGTCTCCGCCTCTTGACTACATCATATGTTTTGTGTCTCAGGCATATTACTACATGCGTTTAGAGTGTGCACAAATTACTAAAATAAATCTCAAGCTCAGCGATGGAATTGTTTTCAGAGTTTTCTATAGCTCATGGACGTCTAATATAAATCTTAAATTACTAAAACTTATATTGTATTCAATTAACAAACATGAAACAAGTAAGAATCTCAATACTAAGCATAATATATGATATACAGGTTCAAATGAATTGTGTCATCTTGTATGTATATATACACTGATTCTTGATTTTTTTACCTATGATAACTTTTCCTAGTACAGAAATTTCCAGAAAACCTTATGATGATAGAGTCCTTTGTCGTTTCCACTGTGCACATAGGCTACCCTACAAGTTCCTGGATGTGAGATATTAGATCTGAGAATTGACCCTGGGTACAGTAGTTGCTATTTGTGGTTTAACTTACCACACATTGCAGATTTTGGGTGTTTCCTTAGGAGTACCTATTGTCCTTCATGGAACTGATTAGTGAGTCGTAATCTTCTATCATACGATCACTTTATTTGCACCTGCCTTTTCCTCAAGAGTAACCAACGTCTGGCGCACTTTATTCTCAAGTGAATTTCTTTTCTATGAATTTTGGGCAGTGATTTTTCGAAGTCATCCACCTGTCTTCTCTCAAACATCAGTTCAGCTGGTATAAAGCTACGTATGTGAGAGGTTGTTGATGATTTGTCGGAATGAAATAACCTACTTAGTCCATTTTGTGTGTTTTTGAGGAATACATATGCGAATGATTCTACTGAATTCTTTAAATATTCCCTGTATCGGGCTTGCCTTTGGATGGAATCCGGAAGCTATTAAGTGTTTAATTCTGTTAGTGTTAAGGAATTTTCCCATTCTACATCTACATCTAGATCCATACTCCGCGGAGGGTACCTTGAGTACCTCTATCGGTTCTCCCTTCTATTCAGTCTCGTATTGTTCGTGGAAAGAAGGATTGTCGGTATGCTTCTGTGTGGGCTCTAATTTCTCTGATTTTATCCTCATGGTCTCATCGCGAGATATACGTAGGAGGGAGCAATATACTGCTTGACTCTTCGGTGAAGGTATGTTCTCGACACTTTAACAAAAGCCTGTACCCAGCTACCGAGCTTACCAACAATATATGATGGATTATCAGTTAACAATATACTTTTGTACTGTCTCTTCTTGCATTCTGATTTCCGAGTTATGTGCCAAAAATACTAGAATTGGTCAAGTCCCTGAGGTAGCCTTGACAAGGCATCTGCAGTTCCATTTCAGTTGCCTTTAATACTCTCGATCTCAAAGTCCTACACTTGCAAATACAGATACCAGCTGGATATTCCATCTTGAAAAAGTCAGCAAGTTATCAGAAAGGAAAGAACTGTTGGTCGCAGTAAACGTTAGTATGTCTAACCCAAAGCTAGTGTTAATACTTTTTAAACGCCCTTATTACCGTGAGGACTTCGACTTCTGTTGCGAAATATGACGATTCACACTTGGAAAATGTAGGAGTAGAGAAACTAATTACCTTGTGGGTAATTGTCAGTGAACTGGAACACACAAGCGCCTAATTCTTGCGAGGAATCATTGGTACATAAACAGAAATACTGGGTCATGTCAGGGTGGTATAAAATATTGGCATTCAGTAGTACTTCCTTCATGCTGTAAAAATCATCCTGACACTGGTCAGTCCATATACATGGATAGTTCTTTCTTAGAAAATTTAATCATGCATCACTATTCAAAAGTTGTTTGTGTACTAATTTTCTAGAAATTGATACTAGGCCTAGTTATGCATTTAGCTGCTGCTTACTCTGAAGTGTAGGGCCTTGTTTCATTGTGACAAGTTTCTGTGGAGATATTATGCAGCCAAGGAATTTAAACTTTTCTTTACCAAAACGGGATTTCATTAGGTAGGCTGCAACTGCAAAACCCGAAAACGTGTATAAGACTTGCGCCATCAGTCTTAGATGTTGTGGCTATCAGTAGATCGTCGACATAAAGCGTGAGCCAGCTAAGTAATTCAGGTCCAGGGAGGAAATGAGCACTTCCACACTTAATTTCAGGCCAACCAGTGAGACACAGAATTCGTAACTTCTGCCCCCACACACAAAGGCTATACATTTTCGGCTGTTCTCATGTTATGCTATCTACCAGTACTAGGCTCTCAGTTTTATTATATATATATATATATATATATATATATATATATATATATATATATATATATATATATATATATATATATATATATACAGGGTGAGTCACCTAACATTACCGCTGGATATATTTTGTAAACCACATCAAATACTGACGAATCGATTCCACAGACCGAACATGTGGAGAGGGGCTAGTGTAATTGGTTAATACAAACCATACAAATATGCACGGAAGTATGTTTTTTAACAAAAACCTACGTTTTTTAAATGGAACCACGTTAGTTTTGTTAGCACATGTGAACATATAAACAAATACGTAATCAGTGCCGTTTGTTTCATTGTAAAATGTTAATTACATCCGGAGATACTGTAACCTAAAGTTGACGCTTGAGTACCACTCCTCCACTGTTCGATCGTGTGTATCGGAGAGCACCGAATTACGTAGGGATCCAAAGGGAACGGTGATGGACCTTAGGTACAGAAGAGACTGGAACAGCATATTACGTCCACATGCTAACACCTTTTTATTGGTCTTTTTCACTGACGCTCATGTACATTACCATGAGGGGTGAGGTGCACGTACACAAGTGGTTTCCGTTTTCAATTACGGAGTGGAATAGAGTGTGTCCCGACGTGTCAGGCCAATAGATGTTCCATGTGGTGGCCATCATTTGCTGCACACAATTGCAATCTCTGGCGTAATGAATGTCGTACACACCGCAGTTCATCTGGTGTAATGTCGCCGCAGACTGCCACAATACGTTGTTTCATATCCTCTGGGGTTTGTAATGACACATTCCTATGCAGAGACATACAATATCTTAAAAGTTGCGCCAAAGATAAATTGAGAGGCATGTATATTATAATCTTTGTAAAGTTCACATTGGATTCTCTTTTGTTTGATACTCCAAGGAGCTAAGGGACACTTTCGATTGTTGCTTTGTGGAGGATGGACTTGATTTTTGGACTGTGCGGAAAGGCAGCCGTATGGTGTGTAATTATGGTTTGTGCGACGAGCACAGCAAGTCTTATTGTGTTGTGAATAAAAAAAATAGTGAAAAGTATCGAAGTGTTACGAAAATTATTTATAGAGACGTAGCATAGTATTCCTTGGTTTCCACTGTCTTCGTGAAGTGAACCGATGCCGACTCATGATGGTACACACGGTCAGCAAAGAGAAGAACATCGATGGCGACTAATGAATTAATATTGTGGCAGGACGACTAATTCTACGTCTAAGGTGAGAACTCTGATTAAATCAACAATGACGTGGAATTTAAAATGTAAAATGTTTTTTATTTATTTCGCCACAGGTTGTAGGCACATCACGGTACACATTCTCCTTTAACGTACCCCACAGAAAGAAGTCCAGAGGTGTAAGATCAGGAGAACGGGCTGGCCAATTTATGCGTCCTCAACGTCCTATGAAACGCCCGTCGAACATCCTGTCAAGGGTCAGCCTAGTGTTATTTGCGGAATGTGCAGGTGCACCATCATGCTGATACCACATACGTCGACGCGTTTCCAGTGGGACATTTTCGAGCAACGTTGGCAGATCATTCTGTAGAAACGCGATGTATGTTGCAGCTATTTGGGCCCCTGCAATGAAGTGAGGACCAATGAGGTGGTCGCCAATGATTCCGCACCATACATTTACAGTCCACGGTCGCTGTCGCTCTACCTATCTGAGCCAGCGAGGATTGTCCACGGACCAGTAATGCATGTTCCGTAGATTCACTGCCCTGTGGTTTGTAAAACCCGCTTCATCGGTAAACAGGTAGAACTGCAACGCATTCTCTGTTAATGCCCATTGACAGAATTGCACTCGATGATTAAAGTAATCACTATGTAATTGCTGATGTAGCAACACATGAAACGGGTGAATGCGGTGACGATGCAGTATGCGCATGACACTACTTTGACTCAGTCCACCGGCTCTCGCAATGTCCCGTGTAATCATGTGTGGGTTCATGGCAACAGCAGCTAACACACCAACTGCGCCCGCTTCTCCTGTGACGGGCCTGTTACGGACCCGTTTGCGTGCTACGACCATACCTGTTGCATACAGTTGGCGGTAGATGTTTTGCAATGTGCGGCACGTTGGATGCTCCCTGTCCGGGTACCGTTCTGCATACACCCTGCAGGCTTCAGCAGCATTTCGTCGACACTCGCCATAGATGAGTATCATCTCCGGCTTTTCAGAGTTCGAATACACCATGGTCACAGTTCCTACAACACTACACTATCACAGACGTCTGGTAACACGGTGTACTACAGTTGGTCTGCGTGCGGAGACGAATGCAGAATAACAATAGCAGCAAGCGCTACATGCGGACACTGCGACAGCTAGACCAAACCACAACAGTGCACTACAGCCACACTCGTTAACACGGTCGTCACCGTAAACATGTCCCCGACCGTGGCCAGTGTTTGTTACAACACGCAACTGAACGTCGGAGGTTTCAAGCGTCAACTTTAGGTTACAATATCTCTGGATGTAATTAACATTTTACAATGCAACAAACGGCACTGATTATGTATTTGTTTATATGTTCATATGAGCTAACAAAGCTAACGTGGTTCCATTTAAAAAAACGTAGGTTTGTGTTAAAAAACATACTTCAGTGCATTTTTGTATGGTTTGTATTAAACAATTACACTAGGCCCTCTCCTCACGTTCGGTCTGTGGAATCGGTTCGTCAGTATTTGATGTGGTTTACGAAATATATCCAGCGGTAACGTTAGGTGACTCAACATATATATATAGTGCTGAACGCACGACGGGTTAGGTTTCATCACTGAAATATGTAAATTACGACTGGGAACCACTGCCTATGGCCGTAAATGATGAGCCTACTCATCGCAGCATCGCTAATGCAAGTACGCACACGCCACGGCACACCACTTTGAAGCAAACTTAGTGATAAAAGAGAAATGCTATCACAAAGTCGCACAACCTATCCGTAGCTGCGGTATCAATGAACTCACAAAGTGCGCGCGCAAGGTACGCCACGTGGCACACGTGTGCTTAAGAATGCCGGCAGCAGGAAACAGTTACGTGAGTTTTCAATTTCTCTAGGCGTATTTTATGACGAAATAGACCTCGGGTGAACAGCCTGGTATGAGAGACAATATTTCGGCAATGAGTACATTAGCGCACCTGATGATGGGAACGTGGTCGATTGCCGAAATATTGTGTCCTATGCACACTCATAACAGGCTGTTCACCCGAGATTTATTTCGTCTTAGACAACAGTTATATTCCCAAATGGGTAGCAAGAAACTTTATCTTTCAAATGCGTTTGTTCCCAATTATGTATAAACATAAATGTACATATTATAAGGCTGAGACGTCCTGCGAACCAATGAATTTGTTTCGTCAAGACAAAAATCATAATTTAAAATGTTTAAAGGTAGAAAATTGAAGGAGTTTGATTCCATCGCTACTGTATACTGTCGTCCAGTTATAGTGGACTATGTCAGTACACAGTAGGGAGGCAGTTGCCTGGTATCCGTAAGATTCATCTGAATAGACAAACGAGATGTATTAATTCATATAGGCTCCAGTTGAAGACGCCAAAGATATATTGATTCGTATTATGCAGCATTACTGTAATCTGAGAGCGCAGTGGAAACGTTAAAAACCATGTACCTTTGAATTTGTACAATTTTGTGCTTATAAAATATCTCTTCTTTTCTCGTCCACCGTGGTATACGGAGTGTTTTCTTCTCTATGTGCGTAACAAATTAAATGTGAATAGTTCATGAAAGAAAAGTATTTTATTTCTACGAGCTTCAAATACATCTGTTCCCCTCTACATGCACCATGAACCATTGTATCGAATATTCGGACGCTCTGGAATAATCCTCAAGAAGACAATCGCTTCATCGTCATCGACATTGTCGTAATACGAGAGACAAGAGGTAATTATCATTAACAAGAAGAGAATTTTCTAGACTAATCGTTTCGAATTCATTTTGCAGGAGACTGAAAGCAGCACCTATCGTCATGTTTTGCATAGTGCTTGTCTAAAAGAAAAAACTTTACCTTTCGACAGGCGCTTCTGAGTACCATACCATCATCATACCTTTCTCTCTAGCCAAATTAAATGTATTTTTATACACACGCCGAACTTTCTGTCAGCTTACACACAGCGAAAGACACCGATTTACGAGACCTTTCCCAATTGATATAGCCTCCCCATACTGTAGTACGTGATTTGAGGACCTTAATATATCACAGACAGAAAAAAGAGTGGGGTTCAGCATAAGACGCACTGTCCGTTTCCTACAGGGCTATCTTAACGAAATAAGCTCTCTACTCAACTGCGTGTAACATAGAAACTCGGAGTCACATCACTGACTTTCCAAATTTCACTAGTAACAAGCATGGGAAAACAGAGCCTTCTCTCGGCCTCGCTCTTCCCTTCTCAGTCCAAAGCACAGTTAAGTGTTAAACACACAGTAGTGTTACGGCGAGCTGGATGAAAGTCATGGAAGTCCTTTTCAAAGTTCGCGAATGCTCCACGCCAGATTCCAGCCTTTATCACAACTCAGCACCAAACCCGGAGCCACTACGCCGACAGACTTCCTCGGCACTACTGTGTACGGTCCCGTTGACTGTGGCCACTCGTCTCTCCTCGCGCTGTCCTCTACTGCGAGCGTGTGCACAACACCGATGCTCAATACTGCTGACCATTCGCAGCCTACCCTCAGTGCACTACAGCCGCCTCTTTAAACGTCCAGCAGGCTTCACTTCAAACTTTATAATAGCAACTTCGGCTCGCGCCCTCTGGCCTGGAGCCACGCGTCTCTATCTTTGCCTGCCTCAGTCGACACAGGGCAATATCGATTGGCACTCATCAGACACCACAGATTAATGTGACTAATAAGATACGAAGAAACTAAAGGAAATACAAGCAACGAATTAACCGCGTCTTAGATCTTCTCGAGAAGTCCGCAAGGAATTAATGATGGTCTCGACAAGTCCATCCCCCCAACGCATAATAGCTGCTGGACAGGAAGTGACTGCACTGATCCTACGAGAGCATAAAGAATTGCTTTGACATGCGAACACCTAAGCCCGCTCGGTCATGGATAGGCCCTCTAATGCAAGACGAAGTATCAAGTCACGTTTGTAATCAAGTTTAAAAGAAACGATCTCAAACGCCTAACCGTTCTCTTCTCTCGACAGACCACGCTGCCTGCTATTCTCACCAGAATCGACAACTCGAAGTGTCGAGACTGAATCCGCTGTAGCCTGCGGGCAGCAACACGCCATCACTCGAGGAACGATTAGCTCATCTTCGAATTCCAAATCTCTTGGCCTCTTCCGCGTCCAAAAACCTAGTGACTCTTCCGCGTTCCCTGAACAAGTGTGTCATTCGAAAGTGCCAAATTTTTTTTGACGTTTCTCTCTGCTCCATAGTTTTCGATATAAGATCCATTCAATGGTTTCTCCACCAAACTGTAAGCATTGTCAACACGTAACCAATGAAATTTTAAGAGACAGCCGTCCAGCAGCCTATATGTTGTTGTTGTTGTCTTCAGTCCTGAGACTGGTTTGATGCAGCTCTCCATGCTACTCTATCCTGTGCAAGCTTCTTCATCTCCCAGTACCTACTCCAACCTACATCCTTCTGAATCTGCTTAGTGTATTCATCTCTTGGTCTCCCTCTAAGATTTTTACCCTCCACGCTGCTCTCCAATGCTAAATTTGTGATCCCTTGATGCCTCAGAACATGTCCTACCAAACGGTCTCTTCTTCTTGTCAAGTTGTACCACAAACTCCCCTTCTCCCCAATTCTATTGAATACCTCCTCATTAGTTATGTGATCCACTCCTCTAATCTTCAGCACTCTTCTGTCGCACCAAATTTCGCAAGCTTCTATTCTCTTCTCGTCCAAGCTATTTGCTGTCCATGTTTCACTTCCATACATGGCTATACTCCATACAAATACTTTCAGAAACGACTTCCTGACACTTAAATCTATACTCGGTGTTAACAAATTTCTCTTCTTCAGAAACGCTTTCCTTGCCATTGCCAGTCTACATTTTATATCCTATCTACTTCGACCATCATCAGTTACTTTGCTCCCCAAATAGTAAAACTCCTTTACTACTTTAAGTGTCTCATTTCATAATCTAATTCCCTCAGCATCACCCGACTTAATTCGACTACATTCCATTATCCTCGTTTTGCTATTGTTGATGTTCATCTTATATCCTCCTTTCAAGACACTGTCCATTCCGTTGAAATGCTCTTTCAAGTTCTTTGCTGTCTCTGACAGAATTACAATGTCATCGGCGAACCTCAACGTTTTTATTTCCTCTCCATGGACTTTAATACCTACTCCGAATTTTTCTTTTTTTTTTCCTTTACTGCTTGCTCAATATACAGATTGAATAACATCGGGGACAGGCTACAACCCTGTCTCACTCCCTTCCCAACCACTGATTCCCTTTGATGCCCCTCGACTCTTATAACTGCCATCTGGTTTCTGTACAAATTGTAAATAGTCTTTCGCTCCCTGTATTTTACCCCTGCCACCTTTAGAATTTGAAACGAGTATTCCAGTCAACATTGTCACAAGCTTTCTCTAAGTCTACAAATACTAGAAGTGTAGGTTTGCCTTTCCTTAATCTCTCTTCTAAGATAAGTCGTAGGGTCAGTATTGCCTCACGTGTTCCATCATTTCTGCGGTATCCAAACTGATCTTTGCCGAGGTCGGCTTCTACCAGTTTTTCCATTCGTGTGTAAAGAATTCGCGTTAGTATTTCGCAGCTGTGACTTATTAAACTGATAGTTCGGTAATTTTCACATCTTTCAACACCTGCTTTCTTTGGGATTGGAATTATTATATTCTTCTTGAAGTCTGAGGGTATTTCGCCTGTCTCATACATCTTGCTAACCAGATGGTAGAGTTTTGTCAGGACTGGCTCTCCTAAGGCCGTTAGTAGTTCCAATGGAATAATGTCTACTCCGGGGGCCTTGTTTCGACTCAGGTCTTTCAGTGCTCTTCACGCAGTGTCGAATCTCCCATTTCGTCTGCATCTACATCCTCTTCCATTTCCATAAAATTGTCCTCAAGTAGATCGCCCTTGTATAGACCCACTATGTACTCCTTCCACCTTTCTGCTTTCCCTTCTCTGCTTAGAACTGGGTTTGCATCTGAGCTCTTAAAATTCTTACAAGTGGCTGTCTTTTCTCCAAAGGTCTCTTTAATTTTCCTGTACGCAGTATCTATCTTACCCCTAGCGAGATAAGCCTGTACATCCTTATATTTGTCCTCTAGCCATCCCTGCTTAACCAATGAAATTTTAAGAGACAGCAGTCCAGCAGCCTACATAGCCGACTAATTCTCAAGTCTCCCACTGAGGTGTATTCCCAGATACGAAATTCTGAGAAACAGTGTTCCAGTCTCACTCCAGTCGAGGTGCCCGTCGCCCACAGCAGCTTTCCACATGACTTGCTATGTGGTTCGGACACTCTTCTGCGGAGCCTTGCAACTTATTAAACATGCAGCTAAATAGATAAATGGAAAAAGGGAAAAGAGTTTTGTTCTAGTGGCTTGGTTTTCACAATCAATGATATTACTATTAGCTCATCATATAGACACAAGTCACTACATTGATCATATGGATTCCTGTCAAATGGTGCCTTAGCAGTGATATATGATACCTATCAGCCTAACAATAGGCTAACACATTTCATTTTCCCGGTACTTGCAATAATTTTCCGGCCTTGCTCTTCATCTTTTATAAGTTTTTTAAGGTTTCTGTTAACTACCCAACATACTCCGCTCAATTTACTGTAGCCGTATATCACCTCACAGTCTAGGTAATTGAAGTGGTTTACCGGTTCTAACATATTCTGATCTACTACTATGTTGGCTGTAATGTATTCTGGTATATGATATAATTGATAAATGAGATAAAAAATTTGTATGAGAACACGTGAATCACTGTAGGTCTCAACTGAAAAATTACTAATGAAATACCAACTAACGAAGGCTGCTTTATCTATTGAAATTCTTTTTGCATTCACATACATAAAGTAATGCGTGGGGAAAACAGAATTTCAAAACAGCATATACCTAGACAGGAGAACTCTTCAAAATAACTTATTATATTCTGACGAAGCAGTGATTCTGGATGTAAACTGAAGGGCATTCAGACAGGAATTTACTTTCTGAAACCAAGAAGTGTTAAATTTGTGATGGAGATTTCGAAAGAAGAAACTAAGATTACTGGCTTTATGTGGAACGTAAAAACATTAGAGCCAATATAGTAATAGATCAGAAAATATCATCACAAGTAAACCAGTTCAGTTACGTAGACTGTTCCTTAACAGCTTTCATTTCATACTAATCACAAATGTTAAAGACTTCCCTGTTTTACTTTTCATTTTACCAAGAGATCCTCTTGCTATTACAATAACAGGACAAATCCCCAACTAAAAAAAAAAAAAAAAAATATGGGGTGGAATGAAATTTACAGAATACATTTATCTAGTTAATATATTCAACTGATTAACATTATAAGAACAAAGGTTAATGTAAGCGCGACGTAAGACAATGCAAATACATTAATAACCGATGTAACTGCCAGAATGTTGGATGTAAGCATGCAGTCATGCGAGGATTGTATTGAACAGGAGCCGGATGTCACTTTAGTGGATGAAGTTACACTTGGTCTGTCAATACACTGATGGTTAATGCAGTTTGTGGATGTCGCTGGAGTTGTCATACGATGATATCCCTTACGTGCTGGATTGGAGACAGATCCAATCCTCGAGCAGGCCAAGGCAACATGTCGACACTCTTAGAGCACGTTTGGTTACAACATCCTCGTGTGGGTGTGCGTCATCCTGTCGGAAAACACCCCATCCCCTTCCCAATTCTTTTCTGGCATGCTGTTCATGAATGGCAACATAACAGATCGAATCACCAAATTGACGTACAAATTTGCAACCAGGGTGCTGTAGTACGAAATCACACCACAGGCTGTAGCTCCAGGTGTAGGTCCATTGTGTCTATCACGCATACATGTTGGTTGCAGATCCTCAACTGGCCTCTTCTAAAGAACACACAGGTATCAACGGCACCGAGGCTGATCCCGCGCCGGCCGCGGTGGCCGTGTGGTTCTGGACGCTCCAGTCCGGAGCCGCGCTGCTGCTACGGTCGCAGGTTCGAATCCTGCCTCGGGCATGGGTGTGTGTGATGTCCTTAGGTTAGTTACGTTTAAGTAGTTCTAAGTTCTAGGGGACTGATGACCACAGCAGTTGAGTCCCATAGTGCTCAGAGCCATTTGAACCATTTTTTGCTGATCCAGCTCTCATCAGAAAACACCAAAGATTCAGAAGTTTGGAAGGTAGTAGACGAGATACTGGCAGAAGTAAAGCTGTGAGGACCGGGCGTGAGTCGTGCTTCGGTAGCTCAGATGGTAGAACACTTGCCCATGAAAGGCAAACGTCCCGAGTTCGACTCTCGGTCTGGCACACAGTTTTAATCTGCCAGGAAGTTTCAACACCAAAGATCTTCATCCCACCCTCTAATGATTCCTCGGTAACACTACACCCCCAAATGGCAGTGGTTAGGATCAGCGAAATGTGTGCTACTGGGCAACTGGATTGGAGCTGTCCTTCAAGTAAACAATCTGTAAAATTTCTTTGTGCCACTGTGGCGTCAGCCGCTGCTCACATTGCTGCAGCAGATGCAGTGAGATGTACCACAACCATTCGCCGTACACGACGATCTTCCCTCTTGGTAGTGCTGCACGGCCGTTCAGATCCCAGTCTACTTGCGACCGTACATTGGCGTACCCACTGCCACCACCAATTATGTACCTTGCCTACATTCCTGTCACGTCTTTCTGCAAGCTTCTCGTAGTCGAATTACACGACCACGTTCAAATTCATTGAAGTGTTAATAATGGTGTCTTTGTGGCCTTAAAGGCATTCTTCAGTAACATCAACTCACCACTTCTCAAAGGTAGCTAATGTTCACGACCGTTACAGCGTGTATTTAAAGTATACTCGATTTGCATGCTCATAGTGGAGCTACTAGCACCACTCTTATACGACTGGCGCAAAATTTGAATAGATATCATCATCTTTCAGATGTAGAAACACGCCTACAAGCTTTCGTTAAGTCACACACTTCCTTCTAGGTGTCGTGATTTTTTTCTTCATCACTCCATATATAACACACATGTTCTAGATTTTACGTTCTTCTTCTACATTATCTTTACTTTGTTAATTTTTAAGCTCTCTATGTAACTGCTTTGGTAAAAATATTTGATGCGATCCCTTTATGCAAGTATACAGGGCTATTACAAATGATTGAAGCGATTTCATAAATTCACTGTAGCTCCATTCATTGACATATGGTCACGACACACTACACATACGTAGAAAAACTCATGAAGCTTTGTTCGGCTGAAGCCGCACTTCAGGTTTCTGCCGCCAGAGCGCTCGAGAGCGCAGTGAGACAAAATGGCGACAGCAGCCGAGAAAGTGTATGTTGTGCTTCAAATGCACTCACATCAGTCAGTCATAACAGTGCAACGACACTTCAGGACGAAGTTCAACAAAGATCCACCAACTGACAACTCCATTCGGCGATGGCATGCGCAGATTAAAACTTCTGGATGCCTCTGTAAGGGGAAATCAACGGGTCGGCCTGCAGTGAGCGAAGAAACGGTTGAACGCGTGCGGGCAAGTTTCACGTGTAGCCCGCGGAAGTCGACGAATAAAGCAAGCAGGGAGCTAAACGTACCACAGCCGACGGTTTGGAAAATCTTACGGGAAAGGCTAAAGCAGAAGCCTTACCGTTTACAATTGCTACAAGCCCTGACACCCGATGACAAAGTCAAACGCTTTGAATTTCCGGCGCGATTGCGACAGCTCATGGAAGAGGATGCGTTCAGTGCGAAACTTGTTTTCAGTGATGAAGCAACATTTTTTCTTAATGGTGAAGTGAACAGACACAATGTGTGAATCTGGGCGGTAGAGAACCCTCACGCATTCGTGCAGCAAATTCGCAATTCACCAAAAGTTAACGTGTTTTGTGCAATCTCACGGTTTAAAGTTAACGGCCCCTTTTTCTTCTGCGAAGAAAACGTTACAGGACACGTGTATCTGGACATGCTGGAAAATTGGCTCATGTCACAACTTGAGACCGACAGCGCCGACTTCATCTTTCAACAGCATGGTGCTCCACCGCAGTTCCATCATGATGTTCGGCATTTCTTAAACAGGAGATTGGAAAACCGATGGATCGGTCGTGGTGGAGATCACGATCAGCAATTCATGCCATGGCCTCCACGCTCTCCCGACTTAACCCCATGCGATTTCTTTCTGTGGAGTTATGTGAAAGATTCAGTGTTTACACCTCCTCTAACAAGAAACGTGCCAGAACTGCGAGCTCGCATCAACGATGCTTTCGAACTCATTGATGGGGACATGCTGCGCCGAGTGTGGGAGGAACTTGATTATCGGCTTGATGTCTGCCGAATCACTAAAGGGGCACATATCGAACATTTGTGAATGCCTAAAAAAACTTTTTGAGTTTTTGTATGTGTGTACAAAGCATTGTGAAAATATCTCAAATAATAAAGTTATTGTAGAGCTGTGAAATCGCTTCAATCTTTTGTAATAACCCTGTACTTTATCTTGTCGTTTACTTATCTGTTTCCCCATTTTCTTCTATTTCGTAAGAAGATCGATTCTGAGATATTTATTGTTGTTACCAATCGTTTGTATCCCTTATATGACCTGCTAACTAAGCATTCACCAAGATGGAGTTTCTTATTGACCTAAGGCCTCTACTGGTCCAAGTGTAGTTGCGTATGTCTCTTTCCTTCAAAAGTAAGTTGGCTATTTTTAGGTAACAGGCAGAAAAATCTCTGTATTTTTTTCCATTTCCGTGACATACCGGTTCTCCAAAGAGCCCTGTAATAGCAGTTACTGGGACATTTCGTATTCTGGAATTGAAATCTATCGCAAATATTTGATCAGAAGAGCTGTATTTATTTATAGTTTTTCTTCATAGAAGGTTCTAGACTCATCCTTTCTTCCTTCTTCTGGCGTGACTATTCTCAGGTTTATCTGACAGTATTCTTTGCTCATGTAGGTGCAATTCTTGCTTAATCTTCGATTTCGTTAAGCTCCACTGTAGAACATACTGTAATCTCATATATATTTACTACCTCTCGTATTCACCTACGTTAATGTGATTGCTACAGCATCGATATTCATTTTTTCGTATTTTTGATACACCTCTGTTTGGAAAGTCTCTCCAATATTGAAGTTGCCACTTTGATGAATCCGTTGACACATTTTACTTTGTTCTATTTCATAACTCTGTCATTTAACTTTGAGACCATTGTGTTTCCGAGGCTCCTTGGTGTATTAGGAATGGTCTGTGTTTTCCGGGAGTTGGTTACAAGTCATGTGCTCAGCCTCTTTCCTAGGAGTACCAGGATTTCGTTATAGGGCTATCCCCTTAGTCGATTTGTTTTGATTATTTAAAGGCATCAGGAAACCCGCCTTCTATCCATATCGTACATCCACTGTATGCCTTGCAGTTTCAGGGGGTAACGCAACTTATGTCTTCTAGGATATGGGATTATGGACTGTGAGCAGAGCTGGCACGAATTCTTGGAGCTCTTATTCATTCATTATACTTCAGTGGACTTTTTGCAGAGTTTTGAACAGGTATCGACAGTCTGAATAGACACCGACATTCTTTGTCACTCTTTGACTGATGCAGATAGAAAACGAAAATGAAAAACACTGTCATGCCTCGAAACCTAATACGGCTGTGGTCGATATAATGGAGAATTGGCCCATGTTGTTGCACATACTTAGGCCCAAGGAATGATCCTCCCTGAAGAGGCCACATTTTTTCTGGAATCTCACCAACTGGTCAGTATGCGTGACTCTAACGGAAACATTGCTTCCGCCAACAGAACTCAGTGGATCACTGAAACACAGAAACCTCACCACCACGTTAAGGAGGTAGTTCATGGCGAAGCTACATCGTTAGCTTTAAAAGCAAATTCAACAGTCCACTTGGGTACGTTACAGACTCATTACTGTTTACTGTTAGCACAAGTGTTACAGTGGATAGAGTCAGATCGTTTGTGGGGGACTTCTCAGACGATGCTGTTGCATAAAGGAAAGTTGCCAGATAATGATAGCGAAAGAGCGGAAAACCTGGAGGGTACAAAGACCAGCAGTTGAAATTCAGCCTAAAAGAATGAAACATAACGCTTACGTATGGATAGTGAGAGTCTTACTATTCCACTAAGCTACTGGTGATAAAACACTTGTAAACTATCTTGTAGTAACAGCCTGTTGCGGAAAGACTATATGAAACCAGTTTTACGAAAAGCGGTGTGTGTGTGTGTGTGTGTGTGTGTGTGTGTGTTTGCAGCTGGAGCTTATAGGCACACATCAACGAGGTTATCAACGACGAGGTTATACGCTTCAAAAGAATCGAATGTGTATTAAAAGCAAAAATATTATTCGCCCTGGGACAACGAGGGAACACTAAAATGTCCTATACAGGAAATTACACTCCTGGAAATGGAAAAAAGAACACATTGACACACGTGTGTCACACCCACCATACTTGCTCCGGACACTGCGAGAGGGCTGTACAAGCAATGATCACACGCACGGCACAGCGGACACACCAGGAACCGCGGTGTTGGCCGTCGAATGGCGCTAGCTGCGCAGCATTTGTGCACCGCCGCCGTCAGTGTCAGCCAGTTTGCCGTGGCATACGGAGCTCCATCGCAGTCTTTAACACTCGTAGCATGCCGCGACAGCGTGGACGTGAACCGTATGTGCAGTTGACGGACTTTGAGCGAGGGCGTATAGTGGGCATGCGGGAGGCCGGGTGGATGTACCGCCGAATTGCTCAACACGTGGGGCGTGAGGTCTCCACAGTACATCGATGTTGTCGCCAGTGGTCGGCGGAAGGTGCACGTGCCCGTCGACCTGGGACCGGACCGCAGCGACGCACGGATGAACGCCAAGACCGTAGCATCCTACGCAGTGACGTAGGGGACCGCACCGCCACTTCCCAGCAAATTAGGGACACTGTTGCTCCTGGGGTATCGGCGAGGACCATTCGCAACCGTCTCCATGAAGCTGGGCTACGGTCCCACACACCGTTAGGTCGTCTTCCGCTCACGCCCCAACATCGTGCAGCCCGACTGCAGTGGTGTCGCGACAGGCGTGAATGGAGGGACGAATGGAGACGTGTCGTCTTCAGCGATGAGAGTCGCTTCTGCCTTGGTGCCAATTATGGTCGTATGCGTGTTTGGCGCCGTGCAGGTGAGCGCCACAATCAGGACTGCATACGACCGAGGCACACAGGGCCAACACCCGGCATCATGGTGTGGGGAGCGATCTCCTACACTGGCCATACACCACTGGTGATCGTCGAGGGGACACTGAATAGTGCACGGTACATCCAAACCGTCATCGAACCCATCGTTCTACCATTCCTAGACCGGCAAGGGAACTTGCTGTTCCAACAGGACAATGCACGTCCGCATGTATCTCGTGCCACCCAACGTGCTCTAGAAGGTGTAAGTCAACTACCCTGGCCAGCAAGATCTCCGGATCTGTCCCCCATTGAGCATGTTTGGGACTGGATGAAGCGTCGTCTCACGCGGTCTGCACGTCCAGCACGAACGCTGGTCCAACTGAAGCGCCAGGTGGAAATGGCATGGCAAGCCGTTCCACAGGACTACATCCAGCATCTCTACGATCGTCTCCATGGGAGAATAGCAGCCTGCATTGCTGCGAAAGGTGGATATACACTGTACTAGTGCCGACATTGTGCATGCTCTGTTGCCTGTGTCTATGTGCCTGTGGTTCTGTCAGTGTGATCATGTGATGTATCTGACCCCAGGGATGTGTCAATAAAGTTTCCCCTTCCTGGGACAATGAATTCACGGTGTTCTTATTTCAATTTCCAGGAGTGTAAAACACAAGTAAAATGACTGTGGAGCTAAAAGAAAGGCACAGCGAAATGTGACCGGCTGACTACTTACAAAAACATGGGTCAGCCCGTGAACACATTTAGACTTCTCCCTTAAAATCTTGGGGAAAATATTGGACAATTCACAAAAGTCTAAGACTCGAACCACATTCGTTTGAACGTCTCGTAATGTACAGGACAGATACGGAGGCAAACCCTCTGCGGCCCACTGGTCAGAAAACAAAACACAGTCTATTAAAATATAGCCCACAGTGATCTGTAGGTCACAATAACTACACATTAGTGTCCTCTAATGGAACAAGAAGCTATGCGTCATAGGACTGTGCCCTATGAGAAGACGAGTAAGGAGGACCTCGCCCCGTCGACGTGGCTGCAACGAGGTACGAAACGGCATCGTAGTGAGCTTGTTTCCTGTCACTTTCAGCACCTCAACAACTGAGGCCCACGACAAGCCGCCTTGGCTGCTAGATCCGCTTTCTATAACACCGGGCCAGGCGCGGCCTGTCCGCTCCCCAAGACTTGTCGATAAGGCATAATTTGATGTTTAGTGCATTGAGAGATTTGGCTTTCAGGTCTCTTACGCGTGGCAACCAAGACAATATGGAGCAAAAAAAAGGAACCTGTGAACTTCATCGAGTCTCTAAAATGTAGAATGGTGACCTTCATACAGAAGGCAGTTAAATTAAAAATCCGACGAGAACGATTAAGATAAACACACGTACACTTACAGTCAAAAAACTGAAAACCCGTCTTTGCAGCATACTCCTCTAACCTTCGCATTGTAAGTTGCAACTGACGGATTGCTGTTGCAAAACTGGAGCAGGGACAGAAACAGAAAAGTCGTCCACAAATAAGGAGAACTGTACAGGACTGCGTACCGTATATGAAATACTGGTTATGGTTATGCCAAAGACAATAATACTTAAAAACACTGCCCTGAGGGACACCATACTCCTGTTAAAAACAATCGACAGCATGTCACCAGCTCTGGTTCCAAGTAACTGCTGAGGCAGGTAAGACCGCATGAAGATGGGAAGTGACCACGAAGGCTCCATTGATACAGTGGTACAAGAACATTGTGTCTCCAAGTAATGTTAATATCGAAGGATGTGCCACGAAAGTGTTTTGAATAGCCGCCTTTAGGTCGGTCAGGAAGTCAACAGTGGACCAAAATCTCCACCGGATTTGGTCGTGACCAGGTACTTACAAGTACCAGTCGTCGTTATCATACTTCTGTAATGCAAGAGTTCTCTGATTTGTCTTAAAATTTATTCTTGGCTTATAAGTTTCACACTTTTCTAATGTAAGCTATGATGTTCATTGTCCTTAGGTTACCTTCTGCTGAAGACAAATTTGTATTTGTCGAAACCTAGATAATGAATTTGTTTATCCATTGCAACTGGTCGGCTGTTTATAATTCTATTACGTGAAATCGTTGTTGTTGTGCAGCTATGTTTGATATATCTAGGATAATGGTTGCAGCCTAATCTATCATAAGGAACAGCACTAACAAGTCGGATTAATAAGTTGCAATAAGCGTATCGATTAACCAAGAACATCTATAATAAGAAATGCCTATCTCGCAATTCCAAACTAAAATACTACCAAACAGTTATCCGCCTCAGAATGCTTGAATCTGAACAGTAAAGGCTTGGCAGATAAAGTAAAGATTCAAGAGAGGAAGATCCTGAGAAGAATTCTGGGACTGGTCAAAACAGATGGTGAGCACAGAAGACAATCAAACCAGGAACTATACAATCATACCGATAAAATCACATATGTATACAGGAAGAGACATCTCTCTTTCTACCGACATATCACAAGCATGGACCAAACAAGACTGACCAACCGGCTTCTAAACTACTGGAAGAGTAGGAAGACCGTGACACCATGGCTGATAGAAGTCAAGAAGGACATCCAGGAACTGAACATAACTGAAAGTGACATGAGAAATGGAGTACTTCTCAGAAGGATACTAAAAGAAAGAGGTTCCAGGACAGATCACCCCGTTAAAAGACCGGCGCCATTTGGACGTAGGAGAGAAGGGAGAAACATAGCCAGAGAATGCAGGATTACTGGGCAAATATCAAGTCCCTTTAAAGACTGAAAAGTTGAATATCGTGGTCCTTAGCTGGCCCATTCGAAATAAAAAGAAGTAAAAAACTACACTGCTTACACCGTATTTACTACCGTGAATCACAGCAACGTCGTTAAGAAGAATAATTTGTCAATATTCTAAAACTGTCCAAGGATGAGCATTAGCGTAAAAAAATTGCAACCTTGTAATCACTACAGATTATTAAGCCAGAAAATGTCCCTACTTTCCACATAACTCATTTGAAACATTCATGAGTTTGATCAACTTGGACGGCCGCGGTGGCGGAGCTGTTCTAGGCGCTTCAGTCTGGGACCTCGCGACTGCTATGGTCGCAGGTTCGAATCCTGCCTCGGGCATGGTTGTGTGTGATGTCTTTAGGTTAGTTAGGTTTAAGTAGTTCTAAGTTCTAGGCGACTGATGACCTCAGATGTTAAGTCCCATAGTGCCCAGGGCCATTTGAACCATTTGCTCAACAAGGATTACACTTGTATATCCTTGAAGGTCAAGTATGAGGAATACAGGGATTATTTTGCGGTTTAATAATTTCAAAAAGTCACCCGTAACCATGCCATGAAACTGGCTAACTTTTGTTGGGAATTGCATAAGACGTCACAATTTTACACATAAAGGAGAAGGCTAGAAATTAGATCTGGTGGAATAGCTAAAGACTAAATTACATATTAGAAAAAATGAAAATACATTCAACTAAGAGGTTACTGGAGATGCAAACAATTGTTTAAAAAAATTGTACAGATCTGTCATAATATCAGTCTGTGGACAGCTACTTTAATCATAGTCATGTCGTTGACATTCACCGCATGACGAGTTTCGAACTTAATCGTGCTTCAGCACGAACAGTCATTGGTGAGAGTGTCTGTGTTTTCTTGATTGTGTACACGAAGCGCTCGGTCGCGTTACGTACAAAACTGTGAAAATTACGCGATAAACGCATGCTTGAACGTAAATGCAGTTGCTAACCAAGCCTGCAGATTACACTGCTGTAATTGAACACGAACAGACATGTCCAATGGCCTCGTTTCAGTTATCAGTCATAGTCGGAACAGCGTTCTCTGCTGTTGTTATGTCGGAGCCCAGTGCTCTCGGATGTTGGCAAATGCTGTTAGTGCTCGTAAGGTGAGTGCTTCTGTAACCACCGTAGTCGTAGTGTTTGGTGTTGAAATGGCACCATATTGAAGATTTATACGAGATACAGGGAAAGTAAAAAATATCATTTCCTGAGTGGCAACGCGGACGAAAGAGCGTTTTTAGTAATCATGACGGACGGTCGTTGAAGAAAATTGTGACGAGAAATAAGAGAATGAAGCTGCAATAGTCACTGCAGAACTGAATGTCGCACAAGCGAACCGTGTCAGCAGCTCAAAATTAACAGAAAGGAGCTTCGCAAACAAGGAATTTCAGGGCGAGCTGGAATTCGAAAGCCACTCAAATGATGCAACTGTACGTACTAGGACAACGTGGTGCCGATGTCATAAACTCTGGACTATGGAGCAATACAAGACAGTCTCTTGCTTCATACTGTTTAAAACTTCTGACCAAGTTTACGTCCTAAGCTGAAACATGACGGAGGTTCGGTGATGATTTGGGTAGCTATATCGTGAACCCTTTTGTTATTCTTGAAGATCGCATTAGTGCCAAGAATTATGTGACCATTTTGGCTGATTAGATCCATCTCATGGTGCAGTGCTTTTTCCCAGTGGTGAGCTGTCTTCCAGAAGGCAGGCCCTTTGTTCATACAGCTCGTATTGTCCAGGATTGGTTTTGTCAGCACGCGAATAAACTGTCGCAAATGCTCTGGCCGCTACAGTTGCATGATGTCAATTTTGTTGTGCCTCTCGTGGACTACGTGGAAAGAAGGGTGCTTGATCGCTATCCACCACCATCACAATTATGTCAAATTACCACCATTTTGTAAAAGAATGGGGTAAAATTCCCTGGGAAACCGTAGAGGACCTGTATATATGCTTTAGAAAACGATTGGAACTTGTTTTGCCAATTGTTTTTCTGCACCGTATTAGGCATATGTTGTGTTTTAGGTACTTCTGTATTTTTGTCCAGCTTCTGTATCAGTTTGTATCTGGGTGTGTCTTTCCTGGAGTAATATGAAATGTGCACACAAACAGCATTTGACAGGACAGTGTCTACATTACAAATTGCATACTGATTCATTGTATTACATTATACCGACTGGACGAACAAATTACATGAATGTGTGGTGTCTATTCTTTTAGACATATCCGAAAGACAGGTCCGAGCGGTGTTCGCAGGTGTGATACACATTGTGTAAATTGAAGGTGGAGTGGAGGGGAGGGGGGGGGGGGTGTAATGGTAGAAGGAACCAATGATATCAGTTACATAAGGATTTGATGTGGAATCAGCAGCAACGATTAGATATGCGGGCCACATCAGGACTCGAACCCGGGATCTCCTTCTCACTAGGGAGTTGCGTTAAAGTCTTATACCCTCATACCTCACAGACAGGAGCTTCAACGCTGACGTGCAGGGAAAACTATCAACATGACATGGTATACCCCAGGGAAGCATCCTAGGGCAACTACTGTCTAACCTCTACACAAACGATATCCCAACCACACACAACACAACGATGGCAATCTAGTCGGATGACACGGCCATCCTCGCGCAAGATTGGAAACCATCAAACATTACGTCACGATTACAGACCGCACTCACAGTGGCTGAGCTTTGGTTAGAAAAATGACGTGTTAAAGTAAACGTCGACAAGTGCGAAGCCGTTCAGTTCACTAGAAGACCGAAGCAACTGCGCAAACACCGCTACTGCAGACCAATAACTCTACACGCACGCCCAATATGTTTCCACGAGAAAGTGAAATACCTCGGTGTCTGGCTGGACCGGAAATTACTCTGGGGGGACCACATACAACATATGACCAACAGAACAAGCGTGCGGCTCTAACAGCTCTACCCTATGCTCAACAGGCGTAGCACACTGAACAGAAGGGTGTCGAGGTCCATGTACATGACACTTATTTGACCCCTGATGATGTACGCAGCCCCTGTTGGGGGATACGCTGCGCCCACACGCCTGCACTGTCTGCATATCATACAAAACAACGTACTCTAAATCATAAGCAATGCTCCATGATACACACGCATCGCAGATCTTCACCGGTGTGGTGTGCGTACTGTAAGACCTTCAGTACACACACTATCAGCTTATTTGACTTGTAGCTCTAACGAAGTAAGCGAGTGTCAGCAATGTGTCTCGTGGTCTTATCGTGGCGTGTTTATCTTCTGCCGTTAGGTCAAGCGATAGAAATGCCACTTGCACACTTAGAGTAGCAGATTGACGGTGACCAACTTCAAACAGAACTTGATTAATTTTCACACACATTTATTAAAATAATCACCAGCATAACATTACTTAACTGGGTTCTGGATGCTATTTACAATTGACAATCTGAAGTTCCTTTGGTCTTGGTACGTTAATCTTATTCTCACATATCTCTGATACTTGACAAAAGTGTCTATACATTTATCTTCATGGCTAAGTGCAGGATTATGGTAATCTTATTAGGCGCAGACTGTAACTTGACTGTAAACTGGTAGAGACTAATGCAGACTCGTACAGACTGGTGCAGACAAATGCAGACTGACTAATTGGAAGTCTGCACATTCGTTATAATAGCTCACACGTTCAGGTATCACTGCGCGAGTGTGATCCGCGAGGACAAAAGGTTCTATGTTAGCAGCAATCTCATTGGCTGCGTTACATATTAATACGCGGATCGGCGGAAGCAGAATGTGGTCCGTCTCTAAGGCAGTGCCATCTCGTAGTGTTGAGATGGCCGAGCTCTGCGCCTGCGCTGTTGTGCGTAGCGGGGCGCGCTCTAGTGGGAAAATTGTGTACGCGCTGACTACGCGGAACTATGTACACAACAACCGGAAATTCCTACTTGACTCTCACGGAGGTAATTCACAAGCTCACCACAAGACTATACAGAAACTCCAGACATTCGCAGAACCCGTTCATTCTGAATCTGAGGAACTCTGACCGCAACCATAGATGGAAACATAAAAAAACCAAAAGACATACTTGCAAGGACCTAACATCTATGGCCAAGTACACCCAAACACAACGGTACAGGTGAGCCCCTGTTAATCAGCCACCAGTACTAGATATCCAGTTGGAACACACTTGCCGAATAACTGGCACCACGCAGGGAAGCTGTACCGTACACTACATGCAGACAAGCTCCACACAGCCCCCATACAGTGAGATGATCTATGGCCGATCTCCCACCAATATATAACGATCCTGATTGTTCCAGGAATGCAGCAGCTGCAGCAAACCGGGATGCATCGCCATCGCCTGCCACGGTAATGATGCATGGTACCCATACTAACAAACCAAACCTTGCATGAACTTTCGCAGCTAGTAAGCCACTACTGCTCTTACTACCGATCCTACTGTCGCAGGGTTTTTTTCCCACGGTATGAGCCTTGGCACTTTTTCCCCTCTGCTCTTCAAATTGCTACCCTTATTCGCGTTTCGTCCACTATCTATCACCTGATGGACCGCGTTAATGCGTAGTCTTACCAAGACGCACGGATAACATCACAGCCCAGCATCCTGTTATCCACCTATTAGATAACTAACATGTTGATGGAGGTGACAGTAGAACTTTTGGTTTGGTCCCCACGTTGGTGCGGGCGTGTAGGGGCCCCATTCTATTTAACCACTGCGGCACAGGGACGAAGTGTTCATTGCGCATGCGCGATCTATCTTTGTACCATTCCTTGCTGACCCACAGTCCCACCAACGCCAGCTAACCGCAGTCGTCCATGCTGACTAATTTTAGATTCCCGCTGGAGGTCGAACATAAATGTGCGTCCTCACAAAAGATGCCTTGATGAGCAATTAATCCACAAGGCCGTCGAGTTGCTGTCCGGAACAGATCTCCAGTCGTCGCACGAAATCCCGATGCAGCTGATATCACTAGTTCCTTCCCTTTCATTTCCTTTCTGCTCCATCCATCTTCAGTTTCTATAACATGGAACAACGGCGGTGAAGACGTTTTAGGAAGTCACAGTTACAAGTGAAGTGCCCATGAGTTTTTAATATTTTAATTCGCATTATTATTTTTATCGCGGCTCCTATGATTAAATCTTTCTCGTTCAATCGCATTAATTCTATGGCTATCGCATCGTGGAAGGTGGTTTAACCTATTTTTAAAATAAAATTTTTGTGTCAGCGACCTCTGTCAGGTATTGAAACACAATTTATCGTCGTCTTTAATATTTTCCCAGAGTAGTAATTTTCACTTTTGATACGTTTCTCTCCTTAACGCTGCGAAGGAGGGTGTTACTGCACTAATGGCTGCTTCGGGAAAATGTCATTAGCAGATTAACACCGTTTTTTTATCTGCTTTTGTTTCTTTCAGAACAAAAAGAAGACTTTTAACTATTACTGACTTACCTTTTAAAATTATTCCCCTTTGAAATTTACAAAACCAAACACCTAATTATACGAGGGTCAGTCAAAAAGTAATGCCTCCTATTTTTTTTTCTACGTTTAATTGTCAGGAAATTTAAATGCAATTACATAGGTTGAAAACCACAACATTGAGGATCATTTTGTCATTTTTCAATGTAATCTCCGCCCATCTCTACAGTTTTGGTCCATCTTTGAACAAGGGCATGTATCCCAGCACGGTAAAAATCACAGCTCTGCTTCCTAAGCCATTGACGCACGGATGTTTTGACGGCCTCCTCATCTTCAAAATGAATCCCACGATGAGCTTCTTTTAGTGGCCCGAACAGATGGAAGTCTGATGGTGCCAGGTCAGGGCTGTATGGGGGATGAGGCAAAACTTCCCATCCAATTTTGACAATCTCGTCACAGGTGTGACGACTGGTGTGTGGTCTTGCATTGTCATGCAAAAGAAGAACATCTGCCATTGATTTTGTTGGGCGAACTCGCTGAAGACGTGCTTTAAGTTTGTTGAGGGTTGTGACGTATTGAACAGAATTTATTGTGCATCCCTGCTCCAAAAAATCAACCAGAATCACACCCTCTGTATCCCAGAAAACTGTTGCCATAACTTTCCCTGCCGATCGCACAGTTTTGAATTTTTTCTTCCTCGGCGAGCTTGTGTGACGCCACTCCATTGACTGCCTCTTTGATTCGGGTTCAAAAAAATGCACCCATGTTTCGTCCCCGGTCACAATTTTTTTCAGAAACTCATCTCCCTCCAAACGGAAGCGCTGCAAGTGTTGGGAGGCTATTGTTTTCCTTGCCTCTTTATTCTGATCGGTTAACATTCTTGGAACCCACCGTGCAAAAACTTTTGAGTACCCCAATTGTTTAATAATCGTGATCACACTGCCTTTACTAAGAGAAATAATGCGACACACTTCATCTGCAGTCACCCGACGGTCACCACGAATGATGTCATCAACTTGCTGAATGTTGTGTGGAGTCACTGCACTCACCGGCCTGCCGCTCCGCTTTTCGTCAGTCAACGGTGTTTGCCCTTCAGCTTCCTTACAACGACGAACCCATCGTCTAACAGTGCTGACATCCACTGTCACAACACCATACACCTTCTTCAGTCTTTCATGAATGCGTGTGGGCGTTTCACCTTCTGCATTCAAGAATTCAATCACACAACGCTGTCTCAAA
Organism: Schistocerca serialis cubense; assembly: GCF_023864345.2. Taxonomy (NCBI): domain Eukaryota; kingdom Metazoa; phylum Arthropoda; class Insecta; order Orthoptera; family Acrididae; genus Schistocerca; species Schistocerca serialis. Next base: position 733,463,956 of record NC_064643.1, on the reverse strand, counting down.
CGAACATCGATGTCGGCCATCTTACAAACTTCTGCTGTGCTGCCACCTGTTGACACAGAAAGTTACTACTGCAGTGGATTGCAGAAGAAGGTTTGAGGAATGGCGCCAAATTCAAATTTTTCACTTAACTTAATTTCTTTAAGTAGAAAAAACATGGGAGGCATTACTTTTTGACCGACCCTACACTTAAGAGTGAAAGAAAGTGGTACATTTGCCTAATATCGTCTAGGGCACCCACGAGCACTCAGAAGTACACAACACGAGGTGGCATGGAGTATACTAACGTCAGCAGTAGTGCTCGAGTGAAATGACACCATTGATCTTACGGGGCGGTCCATAAATCCGTAAGAGTATGAGGTGGTGCAGATCTCTTCTGAGCAACACGTTGCAAGGCATCCCAGATATGCTCAATAATGTTCATGTCGGGGGAGTTAGGTAGCCATCGATGGCGTTTAAGCTCAGAAGGCTGTTCCTGGAACCACTCTGTAATAATTCTGGACGTATGGGGTTTCCCAATGCCCTTCTGGAATTGCCCAAGTCCATCGAAATGCACAACAGGCATGAATTGAAGCTGGTGATCAGACAGGATGCTTACGTACGTGTCACCTGTCAGAGTCGTATCTAGACGTATCAGGAGTCCCATATCACTCCAACTGCACACCACCCACGTCACTGCAGAGCCTCCACCAGTTTGAACAGTCCCCTGCTGACATGCAGGGTCCATGAATTCATGAGGTTGTCTCCACGCCAGCACACGCCCATCCATTCGATACAATTTAAAACGAAACTTGTCCGACCAGACAACATGTTTCCAGTCATCAAAAGTCCAATGTCGATGTTGACGTACCCATGCGAGGTGTAAAGCTTTGTGTCGTGCGGTCATCAAGGTCACACGAGTGGGCCCTCGGCTCCGAAAGCTCACATCGATAATTTTCGTTGAATGGTTCGCATGCTGACACTTGCTGATGGCCCAGCACTGAAATCTGCACCAATTTGCAGATAAGTTGCGCTTCTGTCACGTTGAACGATTCTCTTCAGTCGTCGTTGGTACTATTCTTGCAAGGTGATTTTGCCGACCGCACCGATGTCGGAGATTTGATATTTTACCTGACTCCCGATATTCACGGTTCACTCTGAAGTAGTCGTATGGGAAAATCCCCGCTTCATCGCTAGCTCGGAATTCTGTGTCCCATCGCTCCCCTATTGACTATAGCACCACGTTCAAACTCTCTGAAATGTTGATAATCTGTCATTGTACAGCTGTAAGCTATGTAACAACTGCACCAGACATTTGTCTTATGTAGGTGTTGCTGACCGCAGCGCCGTATTCTGTCTGTTTGCGTATCTCTGTATTTGAATACGCGTGCCTACACCACTTTCTTTCGTGCTTCGGTTTATTATAATAATGAAGAATTTCCCAATAACAGTAAGTAAGGTAGAGAGAGGTGAAATGGAAGAAAGCGTAGAAAATTAATACAAAATAAACATGAAACTGCACCAAATTACTTGACGAAAATGAATTAGAAAAATTTGCAACGGATGTGAGTGTTGTATATTAAACTAGTTACATAAGCTACGTATAGTTAAGCCATACTTCGTCAGTCGTCCATCTTAAACAGAAGAAGATTTTTATCGTGTTTTATGTGATAATTGCTAATTAACTGAATTTCGTTAATGTCTAAGCATTTTTATCTTCCTTGAAAATGGATAGTTTTGTTATATTCCAATAAAGTTAATTTCAAAATACTTTTAACAATTTACTGAAATTTGATAGTACTTCCGCTATATTTGACTTCACTTACTGATTACTCGTGTGTAGCAGAGTGATAATATAACAAATAGGGGACAAAATACAGTATTGACAAGATTTTCTCCATTGGAGGGCTTTTAAGTTTCACTGCCTCAAATCTTCATAGGTACTTGGCCATTGTACCCTGGCATTCGATTTCACACGTGGAAAAACTTTAATTTTACGGATTAATTTTTGTAATTTCAGAAATAGGCTGCTGCACATAAAAACTGTATGCCATCGTTTAAAAACTGAAATAGAAAATATATTAAGCATCTATTACTGGGCTGGCTATATACGAAAGTCTGAGGAGTGTACCAAGGGGTAACACTTCCCCTACTCTCTTCTTCGTTTACGTGTATAACATCCGACCATCATTCTAAAGAAATGAAAGCATTACAGAAAATTACAAATTTTTTTCAAGGTGCTTGCTGCCGCGCGGAGTGGCCCCGCAGTTTGAGATGCCATGTCACGGACTGCGCCGCCCCTGCCCCCTCCCACCCATCCCCCAGCACCCGCCGTAGGTTCGAGTCCTCCCTCGGGCATGAGTGTGTGTGTTGTCCTTAGCATAAGTTGGTTTAAGTAGTCTGTAAGTCTCGGGACCGATGATCTCAGCAGTTTGGTCTCTTAGGAATTCACACACATTTCAACATTTTAGTTTCAAGGTGCCTGCTAATAGCTGTTAAGTACGTTACGAAATGTCTAACATGCCACTGTCTCTTTCTCCTTTATTATCACTACACTTTCTGTTAATAGTGCCGGCCGGAGTGGCCGTGCGGTTCTAGGCGCTACAGTCTGGAGCCGAGAGACCGCTACGGTCGCAGGTTCGAATCCTGCCTCTGGCATGGACGTGTGTGATGTCCTTAGGTTAGTTAGGTTTAATTAGTTCTAAGTTCTAGGCGACTGATGACCTCACAAGTTAAGTCGCATAGTGCTCAGAGCCACTTGAACCACTTGAATCTGTTAACAGTCATCATCACACTAAATGAATACAGCAAAAAATCAGGAAACAACTAGAAATACGTAGAGCACAGTGCACGTCTTGAGTTCATGTTTCTTTGCTGCGTACATTTATTGTGTTAATTTTTACTAGCCGGAAACGGAAATGATAATAAAGGATGTACAATAGTGGATATCAGTGTAAAGGCAGCTTTCCTGAGAAAATAATTTAAACTGTGTGAAGCAACATGTATCGGATACGTTATGGAAGTAGTACTTATAAAACATAATCAGCCATGATGGAATTACATAGTTTTCTTAGGAGAAGTAGCAAAATAAAACGTTCGCATTTCCTGGATGACAGTTGGTATAAAGGCAGTCTCTGTCCTTATACTTTTGGAATGTTAATACTTTTTCAACTTCCGTTCTTTCTAGTTACCTCAAAAATTCTCTTCGGTATTGATTTTGTTAGGGTTTCAAGTTCATACAGCTAAACTGTAGCCCACTCGTCTCGTAATGCTCTTTTTATCTCACATTCAACCTCAAATTGCCTTCCATTGTAATAAACACTCCTTAGATGTATTCCCCAAAGATTTTCCATGGGGTTCTAATTCGGGCTACATACAGGCCAGTGCAATACAACGATATCTAAGAATTTTACCATTCCATCGTGGCAGGCTGTTACAGCAAGCGGTTTACAAGTGTTTCAGGACAAAAAATTCTCGGTTACGAAATTATTTAATGTCAATGATGCGTTTCACCCTTTACAGATCATCATACTGTATAAAAGTAGCCGTTTCCAAGCGCCTGATAATTTTCTGCCTTGCTCACCTGATCCGTTCTGCCCATATTGCCCGCCCAATCTAACGATATTGTCGACCACTGTATTTGAATGGTTCAACTACTTGGCAGTTTGACGATTAGTGTCCCATTTAAAGGTACGCATCGGTTTTTGCTTTTTCTTCACGTGGCACCGTCACAGTCGTTGCACAGCCGACTGCCATTACAATGGGATCCACCCTCTACCACCTAAATCGTTGATGCCTTGTCTTACACAGTACTGCTGACATGAAATGTGGCACCATTTGAGTACGTTTGTCGGTATACACTGTGCACAAGTATTCCCACCGACAATGTTAATTTCCCCACAAACAACCACGCCTTTATACTGATTCCCACTACTCTGTAGACAGTCCCTTGTCAAGCATATCATAAATACTTTACAGAGTAGCCAGAGACAGGCTGGACAGTGAAGGGAGAGGCGTGTTTATAGCGATAAGAAGTGCAATAGTATCGAAGGAAATTGACGGAGATCCGAAATGTGAAATGATTTGGCTGAAGGTCACGGTTAAAGCAGGCTCAGACATGGTAATTGGATGTCTCTATAGGCCCCCTGGCTCAGCAGCTGTTGTGGCTGAGCGCCTGAAGGAAAATTTGGAAAATATTTCGAGTAGATTTCCCCACGATGTTATAGTTCTGGGTGGAGATTTTAATTTGCCGGATATAGACAGGGAGACTCAAACGTTCATAACGGGTGGCAGGGACAAAGAATTCAGTGAAATTTTTTAAGTGCTTTATCTGAAAACTACCTTGAGCAGTTAAACAGAGAACCGACTCGTGGCAATAACATATTAGACCTTCTGGTGACAAACAGGCCCGAACTATTTGAAAAAATTAACGCAGAACAGGGAATCAGCGATCATAAAGCGGTTACGGCATCGATGATTTCAGCCGTAAATAGGAATATTAAAAAGGGTAGGAGGATTTCTCTGTTTAGAAAAAGTGACAAAAAGCAGATTTCAGAGTACCTGTTAGCTCAACACAAAAGTTTTGTCTCAAGTACAGATAGTGTTGAGGATCAGTGGACAAAGTTCAAAACCGTCGTACATAATGCGTTAGTGGAGTATGCGCCAAGCAAGATCGTAAGAGATGGAAAAGAGCCACCGTGGTACAACAACAGAGTTAGAAAACTGGTGCGGAAGCAAAGGGAACTTCACAGCAAACATAAACAAAGCCAAAGCCTTGCAGACAAACAAAAATTACGCGAAGCGAAATGTAGTGTGAGGAGGGCTATGCGAGAGGCGTTCAATGAATTCGAAAGTAAAGTTCTATGTACTGACTTGGCAGAAAATCCTAAGAAATTTTGGTCTTATGTCAAAGCGGTAGGTAGATCAAAACAAAATGTCCAGACACTCTGTGACCAAAATGGTACTGAAACAGAAGATGACAGACTAAAGGCCGAAATACTAAATGTCTTTTTCCAAAGTTGTTTCACAGAGGAAGCTTGCACTGTAGTTCCTTCTCTAGATTGTCGCACAGATAACAAAATGTTGGATATCGAAATAGACGACAGAGAGATAGAGAAACAATTAAAATCGCTCAAAAGAGGAAAGGCCGCTGGACCTGATGGGATACCAGTTCAATTTTACACAGAGTACGCGAAGGAACTTGCCCCCCTTCTTGCAGCGGTGTACCGTAGGTCTCTGGAAGAGCGTAGCGTTCCAAAGGATTGGAAAAGGGCACAGGTCATCCCCGTTTTCAAGAAGGGACGTCGAACAGATGTGCAGAACTATAGACCTATATCTCTAACGTCGATCAGTTGTATAATTTTGGAACACGTATTGTGTTCGAGTATAATGACTTTTCTGGAGACTAGATATCTACTCTGTAGGAATCAGCATGGGTTTCGAAAAAGACGGTCATGTGAAACCCAGCTCGCGCTATTCGTCCACGAGACTCAGAGGGCCATAGACACGGGTTCACAGGTAGATGCCGTGTTTCTTGACTTCCGCAAGGCGTTCGATGCAGTTCCCCACAGTCGTTTAATGAACAAAGTAAGAGCATATGGACTATCAGACCAATTGTGTGATTGGATTGAGGAGTTCCTAGATAACAGGACGCAGCATGTCATTCTCAATGGAGAGAAGTCTTCCGAAGTAAGAGTGATTTCAGGTGTGCCGCAGGGGTATATTCACAATATACATAAATGACCTGGTGGATGACAACGGAAGTTCACTGAGGCTTTTTGCAGATGATGCTGTGGTGTATCGAGAGGTTGTAACAATGGAGAATTGTACTGAAATGCAGGAGGATCTGCAGCGAATTGACGCATGGTGCAGGGAATGGCAATTGAATCTCAATGTAGACAAGTGTAATGTGCTGCGAATACATAGAAAGATAGATCCCTTATCATTTAGCTACAAAATAGCAGGTCAGCAACTGGAAGCAGTTAATTCCATAAATTATCTGGGAGTACGCATTAGGAGTGATTTAAAATGGAATGATCATATAATGTTGATCGTCGGTAAAGCAGATGCCAGACTGAGATTCATTGGAAGAATCCTAAGGAAATGCAATTCGAAAACAAAGGAAGTAGGTTACAGTACGCTTGTTCGCCCACTGCTTGAATACTGCTCACCAGTGTGGGATCCGTAGCAGATAGGGTTGATAGAAAATATAGAGAAGATCCAACGGAGAGCAGCGCGCTTCGTTACAGGATTATTTAGTAATCGCGAAAGCGTTACGGAGATGATAGATAAACTCCAGTGGAAGACTTTGCAGGAGAGACGCTCAGTAGCTCGGTACGGGCTTTTGTCAAAGTTTCGAGAACATACCTTCACCGAGGAGTCAAGCAGTATATTGCTCCCTCCTACGTATATCTCGCGAAGAGACCATGAGGATAAAATCAGAGAGATTAGAGCCCACACAGAGGCATACCGACAATCCTTCTTTCCACGAACAATAGATAGAGGTACTCAAGGTACCCTCCGCCACACACCGTCAGGTGGCTTGCGGAGTATGGATGTAGATGTAGATGTAGACTCTAGTAAAGCATGGTTAATTGCTATTTCCATGGAGTGTCTAGGACTGAGTACTACTGTATACAGCATCTTCACTGGTTTGTAACTCTTGGTGTGCTACAACAGCCAGTCCTATTGTTCACTACCGGATTCATAACCTGGTATTATATTGTGGACGAGCGGTTTATTATTGGTCCTTTTTCTCTTGATTCCTTCCTCGTAACGGCTGCGATGGCATTGCTCCCGAATGATGAATTTCTCAGTTAGACTTGTGACGGAAAGTTTCAATTGCTGTCGTTCATAAAATAAAGAACCGACGGTACTTCAATTTGTGTGACTGGTGAGAGGTACTGAATGAAGTTTGGTACTCTCGGCAGACACTACACACAGCGGATTTCGGAATGTTGAATTCTCCAACGATTTCCGAAACGGAATGTGCCATGCGTCTAGCTCCAACGACCATTCGGCATTCAAAATTTGTTAATCCCCATCTTGTGGCTATCAGCACATAGGAAACCCTTTCACCTGAATCAGCTGAGTGTAAATAGCAGCTCTGGCACTGCGCTATCCTTTGGTTTAAATGCCTCTGAGCACTATGGGACTCATCATCTGAGATCATCAGTCCCCTAGAACATACAACTACTTAAACCTAACTAACCTGAGGACATCACACACATCCATGCCCGAGGCAGGCTTCGAAGCTGCGACCGTAGTGGTCGCGCGGTTCCGGACTGAAGCGCCTAGAACCGCTCGGCCACACCGGCCGGCCGCTATCCTTTCATACCTTGTGTAAGCTACACTTCCGCTTTCCGTACATGTGCGTATCGGTATTACACAACTTTCGCCACTTCATTGTAGTACAGTATTTTAAGTGCTATGGACGATAAATAGTGTGGAGAAGAAGAGAATAGAAGATTTTGAAATGTGGTGCTACAGAAGAATGCTGAAGATTAGTTGGGTAGATCACATAACTAATGAGGAGGTATTGAATAGGATTGGGGAGAAGAGGAGTTTGTGGCACAACTTGACTAGAAGAAGGGATCGGTTGGTAGGACATGTTCTGAGGCATCAAGGGATCACCAACTTAGTATTGAAGGGCAGCGTGGAGGTTAAAAATAGTAGAGGGAGACCAAGAGATGAATACACTAAGCAGATTCAGAAGGATGTAGGTTGCAGTCGTTACTGGGAGATGAAGAAGCTTGCACAGGATAGAGTAGTATGGAGAGCTGCATCAAACCAGTCTCAGGACTGAAGAACACAACAACAACAACAAGACGCGACGGTCTATAATGCGCACTTTAATTTTTAAACACTGTTTTCTAAGAAAATATTATTTTATCATTTCTACTATGACATTGAAAAAGCAGGACACAAAATTAATTATTTAATAAAAGCGAACTGACCTTTGAAATCCCTGTGAATCGTCATGTCAACTTTCTTCTTCTTCTTCTTCGTCATCATTGTTGTCCTCTTCATGTAGGTCTTCACTACTATCGGAAGCGTTACTTACGCCGCACTCCTTGAAAGATTTAATAATAACGTCTTGTCTTGTTTAATTCACTGACACTCTCGGTTGATTATACATCGTTTTAAACCTTTCTTCGGCGTCAATTCATATTGCGTTTCATCCATTATCCGTTAGTTAGATTCCTCTATTATACACTTTAAATGATTTATTTTCCAGACATCAAGGGGTTGCAGTTGTGAAGTAAGACAACACAGAATAACAGCAAACCCTTTATTTCCTGGTGTCAGTTTCTCTTTCACAGAATTTTTCGAATGACTACTAAACTAGCAGAAGAAGAGAATACTTCAGTGGAGCAGCTTTACTTCCCTCCCACACTCTGTTAATCCTTAATGTCATACCAGCCTCGACCATCCAACCCTTGTCGAATTCGTGAACAACAATAAGTTTAATGCCTTCAACACAACATAAAAGGACGATAGTGTAGTACTTTTTTTTCATTTCCACTTGTTTTTATATGAGTAATTTCAGGTTTAGACCATTCATGGCAACAGTTCTGTTACTCGGCACATCAAATGACAGTGGAGTTTTGTCCATATTCGCCATTTGACTTAATTCCACACTGGATTTCTTCGATGTTGAAGAATAAAGCGACGGGAAGATAATATTTTCTCTTCATACTCTAGCGCCATTTTCTGAGATATTTTGGTTTTGATTCGCTTGCAAAGTCCATGACACTTCATAAACCTATAGCACCAACTGCACCCTTAAAGACTGTGAAGTTCCACCGCAGCGATAGCTTACGAGCGCGTATTTGAATCATTTTTGTGTTAATTTCAATGCCAATTAGACGGTGTCCTTCAACCTATTTCAATACGTCATCTTGTAGATTTGGTATATTGCTCTATTTGCACTTTTAGTCTCCTCCATTCTTTCAGTTCTTCTTTATTAACCCGCCAATCGCGAATACCTTTTTCTATTAGTGGAGTATCGAAATGCCGATCAGCTGCTCTGTTTCCATGTTCTTCTGCAAACGCTATTACTTTTAATCTATAGCCCGCGTAATATAAATATCTTTTACGAGGGTTGGAACTTTAAGAGTGGCAACTATTTATTTACAGCTCGTACAAAGTAGGTACGCGTTTCAAAGTTTTACCGACCTTCAAAGTAGTCACCAGCATTGTGTGTAACCCGTTGCCAGCGATGTGGAAGTCGTAGGATACTCTTAGCAGTGTCAGTTGTGTTGACAGTTCGAGCGGCGCGGTCTTTGCCCGACGAATTTGTAGCAGTTCAGAAGCGAATGCCGTGAAGTGTTTCCTCCAGTCTAGAAATTGAGTTGAACTCAACGAGGGCTTAAGTCGGGGGAGTGCAGTAGGTGGTATAGCACTTAGCAGCCGAATCTGTCGAACAAATCAGTAACAGCTTGCACTGTACGTTCTTGAGCATTTTCCTGCAAAATGATGGTCTGGTCCTGCAGAAAATGTCATCCCTTCTGTCTATATGCTGTTCATTTTTGGAACACAACCTACGACCAGCTTAGAGACATAATGATGACTTAAGCCCTCGTGAGTTCAACTCGATTTCTAAACTGAAGGAAACACTTCACTGCACTCGCTTCAGAACTGTTAAAAATTCGTCGGGCTATAGACAACGCCGCTCGAACTGTCAACACAACTTGCACTGCTAAAAGTATCCTACGTCTTCCACACCGCCTGCAACGGGTTTTACGCAATTCTGGTGATTATTTTGAAGGTCAGTAAAACTTTGAAACACGTATCTATTTTGTATGAGCTGTAAACAAATAGTTGCCACTATTAAAGTTCCAACCCTCGTATTTTTCCGTTACGAAACATGCTAACAACAAAAGTATTACCGATAACACAAATCACTTTCAATTCAAGTTCACTTGCATGGTAGACTGCAATGACGCGTCATAGGCTAGCCAGTGTTCTAGATTTGTGATGGCGGGGCGGGAGAGAGACAGTGTTAGCAAGCTTGTGAATCCCCGCAACTCACGTTCGTCGCATAGGCGCATTGCTCCTGTTAGTTCAAACCACTGTTGCCACATAGAGATAGGTTTCCCACGGCATCGAATGTAGGGCCATTTTTAAGACTGGCAGGAGCTTTAAATCAAATGTTGGAAATTTTTATACTAACTTCGAGAAAAAAGTGCGTGTCATAGTCCGTAAAATATTTAGCGTCGATGTCGTACAGATCGCCTGTCCCGTATCTGCGACGGGAGCCGGCTTCTGGCTGTTTGGATTATCCAACTTGTAAAAATATTTTCTGTCTCTCCTGTAAGATGTGTTTTTTTGATGGTTAGCCTTTCAGCAAATATTAATGTATCTTACATTCATTAATGCAGTTCGGGGGCCTGCGTTAATGAAATTTTGGTTTCTCTAGGGAAATTATGTTTTTTATTGGCATGGCACCTTACGTTCCCAGCTCCGTGTTCCGTATCGTTCAGCGTAAACACTACACTTCATAGGTAACTGGTGTAAAAGCAATAACGCAAGACGTTACAATATTTGCATCTCAGAAGTAACGACCACTTTCTGGTGTACCTGCCTCTTTGATTAACTTCCATACAATAATCTGCACCAGTGAAAATTTTCGGGAGTATTTTTAACAAATTGAAGCTGGTTATGTTCCTTTGGTTAGGAACGCTCTCTTGGTCTGTCTCCTTCTCTTCTCCTTGGTTCAATCGTCATGCGTTACTTAGCCTCCTACATCACAGATTTCTTCCACTTCCTCTACTAAGCGTTCCCTCAGTTTGGTGTTAAGTTTGTCGAGAATATCATTCAGTCTGAACCTCATTACCTTTGTCTTTCTTTGCTCTAAATCTTAGTTCATAACCTGTCCTCGACTCTTCTTTCTGTTCATCAGATCTTGTAATTCTATTTAATTTTCACAGAGGAAGGCAATACCATCAACGAAATACGTAATTGATATCCTCTGAATTTTACACTCACTACTCAGTCTTTTTATAATATTTTTCATGGCTTCTTCTATATACAAGGTGAACAGAAAAGTCGACAGACTATGTCCCTGCCTTGCGACCTTTTCTTTTAATCCGAGCACTCCCCTTGTCTTTTCATCTGTCTTATTATTTCCTCTCGGTTCTCGTATTTATTGTATATTTCGCCTGTATCTCTACAGCTCGTAAAGATTTTTCTGTGGTTTTCGATCATTAGGCACGGCTTTACATTATTGAGTGCTTTTTCTAGATTGAAAGTTAGTCTGAATTTTTTTGCTTAAGAGTTGCTTCCGTTATAAAGTATAATGTCATAACTGCCTCTCTTGTGATCCTACGTTAAATAAAGCCAAACAAGCTACTGTTTAATATATCCTCAGTTTTATTTTTAATTTTTCTGTTTGTCGTGCTGAACAGACACTTAGATGCTTGACTGTGTGGCGTGTTGTTAGAACCGTGGTAATTTACAAATCGTGGGCTGGACTACAACAAAACCAATTACTTATTATTAGCGTAACATTAAATCACTGCCTCTACCGGCTAAAGATAGTTATCTTGTTAAAGAAATCGCCACCTGCTAACGTGTACCAATGTTGTCTGTCAAGCAGTGTAAATGACACTAATTTTTTACGAGAGTGAACTCAACCGGTTTAGCGAACTATTATTCCACGTGGCAACATTTTTCCTTCAGCATAATGAAGTATTTTCATACACAATACCACACGTGGAGAACACTAATGTATTCCTTCCTGTATAAAAATATTTCCTGAAAGTTCTTACGAAATAATCAGGGCTTATGTACTAGCAGAGAACAATTTCACTATTTGCACCATATTTAAAGGTTATTCATAATCTTAGGCGAATTTACGATTTCTGTGTTGGTTCTGGGCCACGTATACACAATTATTATCGCAAAATTGACCATTAAGATTCATTCCTCCTTAGTAGTTTCATTTAAAACTGGACTGTAATATTTCACTAAGATGGCGGCCACAATAAGACACATTGAACCTGGTTCAGGCGTTGTTTCAGTCTCGACAAATAATAGATATTAAATCTTTTCTGTACCTTAACTATATGAATTAACATTTGAAATTGTTTCTCCATGTTACTCATTATTCAGCATTTTACCAATAATCCGCGCTGTAGATCAATAGCGCTAATGGCTGCGCTCCATTGTAGGTCAACAGAAAACTTAACATTTCTATAGAACGAGATTCATATTAAAATAAAAATTCAGACACACATATTCATTTCAGTTACAAAGAAACTCTATTTTCAAATATTAATTAACAACATAATATAGTTTTTTACCGGCCTCAGTGCCACAAGACTTTAATCGCGTCCGATCATTACAACAGTTCGATCAAGAAGAAGGATTATTCTAGAAGAATCACAGAAAGCAAAAATGAAGATTTACATTATATTTTCCATGAGTATTGTCTGAGATGTTATTTTCACAGCAAATTAAATTATGTCAGTGACAATAATTTTTTATTATTATTTTACTATCGATGACGTCCTTTTTTAATAATATCACGAGAATGTTCGCTCAAATTCCACACACAATGCTGTCGTGAATATTGTTCTGAATAAAATATAGTCGTGGATATTACAACTGCTATTCAGATTATGAGATTTTTTATTGCGTTTACCTACCATAGATATCTCTGATATAGCGTGAATGATATTCTTCCATAGATGTTTTGGTATGTGTACAGTCGCATAAGCTCTAAATAATAACTTCAGTAACGGTTGTTCTATCTCAAATAGTCCAATTTCAGAACATTTTGCTGTTCTGGGATCATGGATTTTGACGAAATTTTACGTGAAAATTCTCACAAGTCTGCGATGAACAATGGTAAAGCTTAATGTCCCTCGAAGCAATAGTGACCGAGATACAATCATTTGTTTGACTATATCTCTACTTTTTTCAGAGAGAGCGTGATAGCATGGAGAGCTGCATCAAACCAGTCTCAGGACTGAAGACCATAACAAGAACAATCTCTACTTTTTTCAGAGAGAGCGTGAATTCGTAGCGATGTTGAGCTGTTATATCTCCGACAATATTTAGATGAGAGAAACGAAATCTGGTTATCCTGTACAAAATTATGCGTTCTCTTAAGTATAATAACTAAGCAATTTTGCGACCCTTATTCAGTCGGAAAATTGTAGAGAAAGTCTTATGAAGAAATCGATGGCTGAGAAAGTTTCGAAGTCTGGCTTCGTGTATCTCAGGGACGAAAGTTTGGCGAATGTGAAACTTGGTTTCTAGAAACACAGCAACACAGAGTTAACAGATATAAAATTTCATTTGTGTATCACATTCCAGTACGGAATAAATTAAGTGCAAACTTGAAGATTTTGAGAAGTAAAAATTTCGGTATTATCAATCTGGGTTTGCAAAAAAATATGTTCTATCAAACTTTCTAAAATGGGCTCATTAGAAAGACCATGGTTTTACCCACGAAAAAAGGTATAATTGATTATCCAACACGGTCTCCGGTGTTAGACAGTTGGAATCAATGTTGGGCGTGAAAATTGCGGCACGAAATAAATGTAAACTCCAATTCTTATATCTCGTAATATGCTCATGTTCGACATGAAGCTTAATACGCAATATCGCAGTAGCACAAGGATGTGGAGTGCAAAATTTTATTCCCGCACTCTTTACCAATAATTTGCAAATTCTTCGAAAAATGACGGTTTTTATCAAAAGGTGACAATAGTGTACATTCGACTCTTTATTACAAATGTCGTTACTTCTTAATGATTCAATGACGGTCTCATTCGAAACTTCGTATCTTGAGTCTCGGTCTCTTAAACTGACATGCGACCGGGAGAGCGGTGTGCTGAATCATGCTCCTCCACATCCGCATCCTGTGACGCCTGGGGTCTGAGGATGACACTGCGAACGGTCGGTTACGTTGGGCCTTCCAAGGCCTGTTCGGACGGAGTTAGATTTTAGTATTTTGAGTGTCCTCTCTCCCCAGAACGTGTGTAAAATTTCCTATATGTATCAACAACGCAACATGAAATTTAGCAAAGTAACCAGTAAAATCGTGCTGCGAATTAAGATTTAACTTTGACTTGTTATATCTCGTTGATGAAAACGTGATAAACATGAAAATTTGGACACAACAATATTGATATTTGAGGCGATCCAATACAAACTATCATTCACGCACTGCTCTCTAAATTTCTACAAAACTACATCAAACTTGACAATAGTAAAAATTAATAAAACAGTTCACATTCAGTCTACTTTTAGAAAATTTTTATTACGTACCTGATTTCTGTCTAATGACAGTTTGAAAAAGCATGTTTTCAAGCAGTCATAAAGTCACGTTCGATTTCCTATCGTGCACTAACTATACCTGTAAATAACGGACAAATTTGACAATAAATACCACGGCAGCAGACTAGAATGCAGCAAACTGTTTTCCGTGTTTCGTAGCATCTGGATTTTATTTTTAAATTAACATGTAATATCTCACTATATTGCGTTGATTCATGGTAACATTGCCATTATCAGTTCAAGAACAAAACCAGCAATCATCGTGATAGGTGTCATTCCTGATAGCTATGCAATACCAGTGATGGATGAGTTTCTTCATCCAGGCTCCCAAGCCTGTAATTTGTTTTCTTAATTCAGTTTCTAAAATCTACTGATAATATCTGTCTGCTTACAAAGCCATTGTCAAAGTACCTTACCTCCAATTCTCAAATCTGTAGGAGTATGTTATATAGGTGGAAAACAGAAGGTAATATAAATTTTGTATTTAAACTACCCAACATTGCAAGGTTATTAACATATAAGTGGAACAAACTGATGCTCTGATAAAAATTTATGAATCCTCAAGACCTGTCTAACTCATTTTATTGAATTGGAAGACAGGATGCTTGTTGTGTATCAGGGAGAGAACCCGTTTCCATGTTCATTATTCGTTCAGTGCCGTCATCTGGCTGACAGTATCAATTTCCAGGATATGAAATGCAGAAACTGGACCTAAAATTTCGAAAAATGTAAACTGCCGCTTTGAGAATTCTAAAATCAAAACTGATGTTAAATTTCGCTTACCGTCTATGTGAGATACTCATACAGATTTGGTGGATTAGCGATAACGGACTTATCAGATGATTTTGTAAGGAGACAGGTACCATCAGAAAGATTTGGAACCTAACTTAAGAAAACAAATGAAGAAAAGAAATGAGTGATGACATCCAAGAGTGACTTGCAATGAGCAGCTATCGATCGTTTCACCTACGGTGATGGGGTTACTGACTCATGTTTTCGAACCTGTAGTGAGTGTGCCACCACGGATCATTGCGGTATAGTGAGATATTACTAGTCAATTTAGAAATGAAAACCACATGCTACGAAACAAGGACAACAGGTATTGCTACCAGGTAGCTTGTTGCCATGGCACATATCCTCTACTTTGTCCGTTATTTTCAGGTACTGTTAGCACATATTGGAAAATCGAACGTGATTTTACGAATGCTTCAAAACATGCTTTTTGCAGCTGATTAGTTTGAAATCATCTATGTAATACAAATTTTCTAGAAGTAGACAGAAAGTGGTCTATTTTTATAATTTTTACGGTGGTCAAGTATGATCTAGTTTTGTAGAAATTTAGAAAGCGATACGTGAATGATATTTTATATTGGATAACATTATATTATTAAGTTGTTTTATCCGAACGTTCATGTTTATCATGCTTTAATCAAGCAGATATCAGAAGCCAAAATTAAGTCTTTATTCGCAGCACGATTTTTCTGGTTACTTTGCTTAAGTTTATGTAGCAGGTTGCCCAAAACACAACGTTTCCAATGAGATCGGTTTTGAATCTTTAACAGAAAACGATATTTGTAAAAAGTGTCGAATATTCACTATTCTTACCTTTTCTAAAAACTCGTCAATTTTTCTATGAATTTGGAAGTTATTCGTAAACAGTAGCTGAAAGAAATTTTGTGCTCCATATGCTTGTGCTACGGATATGTTACGTATTAAAGTCTCATATGCAGCATGCGTTTACTCTACAAGGTATAAGAATGCAAACTTTATATTTTTTTTTCGTTATTCAAATTATCTAGCATTGTTAGCCCACGTTGGATTATCACACTTCTCTGGTGGTTAAAACTTTGGTCTTTCTAATGAGCCCATTTAGGAAAGTTTTATAGAATAGAGTTTTTTGTAAAATCAGGTCGAAAATACCGCACTTTATACCTTTTGCAAAATTTTCAAGTTTGCACTTAATTTATTCCACATTTAATGTTTGTGAACCCTGTGTTCTTAGTTTCCAAAAGCCGAGTTTCACGTTGGAGGTAGGTTTAGTTAATGATATATACGAAAAAGAAGTTTGAAATTTTTTCAGTCGTCGATTTTCTGGCTTAATTTTGGTCTTAAAATCTTTTGATTGCTGTAGTTAAGAGAATGCATACTGTTGTACATGATGACCTAATTTCATTTCCGTCAACTAAATTTTACCCGAGATATAACACCTAATATGCGCCGTAAATTCACCCTCGCTCTGCCAAAAATCGTGGTCAGTTTGGCTTCGACGAATGTTAATCTTTACACCTGTTCATCAAGAACTCTTGCGAATGTTTACATTAAATGTTGTCGAAACCTGTGATGATCGAGCAGGGAGGCCAAGCTGAGTTGCAATAACCCACATGGAATAATCAGTAAGGGCCTGATTGCCACTACATTTACGGGTTTTAGCAATCCAGAAAGGGTAATGTATGTTTCTTCTGTCTTTTTGGTTGTAAGTCCTCCAAACTGACACCCATTTCTTCCTGTGTCATTATCTCAAACAGTTTTCGCCTGCAACTGTCCTTCACATCTAAGGGCTCTTGAAGTGTTACGGAAGCACAGAAAGGACGTAAAGCAGGTTAAGCTGAATGGTTCACGTTTCGGACTCCTTCGCCCAGCTCTGCTCTCAGAGACCGTCGCGAGAATGCCACAGGAGGAAGCAGCCAGCAAACATAATTCCTTCGCCCCACAAGGAACCTGCCCGCATATTCTACGCGCCGCTTTGTAGTCAGCAGGTGGCCACGACAGGAGCATCCTTTGCTGCGCGGACAGCGTATCTCTGCAAAGGCTCAGCTCTGCTGCGCTACACAACATAATAGTACCCCACAGACGGCCTGGTCTCCAGTAACCTCTGTGGTCAGCCCGCTCTTAAATACGGTTATACAATGTTTTCCCCCCTGCTGTACTTACGGCAGAGCTGTAAAGTCTCAGTGCCATCCCGGACACGCATGGCGACCACTCACTTAAATGTTATTGAATTACTTACATCCAAGCGCCACGTTGTAAGGCAGGCTAGTTTTGAAACGTTCACCTTAACCACCTACATGGACAGCCGGTAACATTATTGCGAATTTATGGTCTATTTTGAAGAGAAGGGTGCGTGGTCGCCGTCTCCTTCCATAGTCGTTTCCTGAACGTGCCCTGATTTTGATGGAAGAAAGATTTAACATTCCCTGAAGGGGCTCCGGAAAGGCTCTAAATCATGAAAAGTTCAATTTTTAGTTTTTTGCGTTTTCTGAATCTGCAGACTATTACCTTTTAATAGATATATAATTTATTCAATTCCGAAGACTACAAATATTTTTAATTTTTTTTTTTTGAAATGTGTTCTACATGGGCGTGACCCACTGTGGCGCTGTTAAACTGCTGTCAAATGGTGTTATTATTAACGTCCGTGTTCATCAGGTACATTTTACTGATGTGAGATAAAGTATGTGTTGTGGCTAACCTGTGATGGTTCAATATATATCGCTGGTGTGATTGTCGATTGTTTCATGTTTATTTACTCTGTCGTTATCTCGAAAATATTCGTAATTAATTCTGTTTCTTGAGTCTCTGTTTTGTTGAAGTATAATAATGAGTAAAAGTAAAGTTATTAGAAATCCTCTGAAGGCTTTCAAGAAAAGGAGAAATGTTGGAAAGCCAAAGGTATGTGTTATTACTGTAAACAATAAAGACGATAACCAAGTGAGTGAACCTAACCTCTCAAGTACACCTGCCCATAGCAGTCAAAGTGGGAAAGAAAATACTTCACAGAAGAAGCTTGGTTCAATGAGTAAAAACTATGAATGTATTATGGGCGAATCGGATGAGAATGAAATATTTGATATGTCGGTTCTCAAAGGAATTTTTTCAAACTGTGTAAGATGTATTCATTGTAGTGAAGTTGGTCTGGAACTCTCCATAATAAAGCACGTAGGACTTGCTATTGAAATACAACTGAAATGTGATAAGTGTTCATACATGACCACCTTTTGGAACAGTGTTGCAGTAACTGCAACTGAAGAAAATGGTAGCAAAATCTACGAACACAACAACGAGCGATGCTTGCTTTAGACAAGGAACGCCTTCGGGCTGCGGACGTGGCTGTAAAGAGTCTAGAAATACAAGCAAGAGTAAACAGGAGGAGGAACAAGAGGAAGCTGGAGGAGGAGTTTTCAGAGGACGAAGATAATCCATCCTATGGACCTGGAATGCCCTAAAAAGTTAATCCAAACTTTGTCGCTCGATTCCCAAAACTTTTATTATCTCATACTAATTACATGTTTTCTAAGGATCTTCCAAACATATCTGTTTCAAACTTTCAGTAAATGTTACACAGTACCTTCTGCATAATTTACCATAGCCTTTTTCCAAAAAACTGTGTATTTTTGAATATGTAAATAAAAAATTGCAAAAAAATGTTGTGAATTTTCATTACAATTGAAAAAAATCATCTTTAATAACTGAACTAAAATTTTGTAAAATCCCTGTGTTAAGTTGTAGCCCATATTCCAATAAATAATCTGTAAAAGGTTCAACTTCCTACCTCAAATACTTCGTGAGGAAAGATGTAATTTATAAGCGTTATTTAAGGGGATACGGAATCGGATTTTGGGTTAAAAAATCGAATTTTTTTTTTATTGGCGTATTATGTTCTGCCATGTTTCCTCTTTAAAATGACGTATCATACATAGCTCTACTACAATTATAACTATTTTATTTTTATATATTTGTGAGATCGGGTATTGCGCTTTAGTTATACACGTCTCTCGTGGCTGACCATGAACTTTTTGGCAGTACCTTTAAAGTGACATGAATTCAAATATCCCGGTTTCCAGCGACTATTTATACACTAGTTGCCCGAAAATGTTTCTCTCTGGTTTCCTCAAGTTACTCTATGACTTTGTGGCGGGACTGTTTTGTAAACAGTGTGATATAAGAAAGTAGTTGTTGTTGAGTTATTTCGTATTTAGTGCTTCATTTTTCGCAGTGAAAATGCCTAGAGCTAAAGCAAAAGTATTTAAAAAGCGTGTGAACTGGCAAAAGAAAAGAAATAATGATTCATTAGCAAAGCAAAGCAGTTCATCATCATCACTGTTGGAAAATGTGAATCCACTTATTACTGATTTGCCGAACGAACTTACACCAAATGAAAACAGTGCTTCTCATAAAAAACTAAGAGATTTGGAAGAGAAATATAATTTACTTGATAGAGGGAATGAAGTTTTTGAACTCATTGATACGAATATATTGTGTGAAGCTCTTGAAAACAGTTTGTGCTGCAAAAAATGTCATGGAAACATTTCTCTGAAAGTAGAATCCCATGTTGGCCTGGCTGCCCAGTTTAATTTAATATGCAGTGTTTGTAAATACAGCTGTAAGTTTCCAAGTTCGGTTTCAGTAACTGTAAATAATGGATACAAGAAAACTGAACTTTATAGTGTAAATATTAGGTTAGTTTATGGATTGCGAGCAATTGGTAAGGGCAAAGCAGCTGGTGATATGCTATGTGGTGTTCTAAATCTTCCAAGTGCACCTTCAAAGTTTGAAGCTTACAATTATGTACTAGGATCTGCAGTTGAAGATGTAGCACAGAAGTCAATGCAGGTTGCTGTGGAAGAAGCAGTGGAAGAAAATGACGGTAGTCGTGACCTCACAGTGGCGTTTGATGGCACGTGGCAGAAAAGGGGCCTCACCTCCAACAATGGTGTTGTAACAGCAACTAGTGTTGATACTGGCAAGGTTATTGATGTTGCAATAATGTCTAAATACTGTAGGTGCACAGGCAGGCTGAAAAATGAACACAGTGATGACTGTATTGCTAATTATTATGGTAGTAGTGGTGGCATGGAGGTTGCTGGGGTGAAGAAAATTTTTCATCGCTCTTCACAGTGGTATAGTGTTCGCTATGTCAAATATCTGGGAGATGGTGACTCTAAAGCATTCAAAGAAGTTTTGGAAAGCAAACCATATGGGAACAGTGTAAATATAAGCAAACTTGAATGTATAGGACATGTGCAGAAGAGAATGGGTGCCAGGCTGAGAAGGTTAAAATCAGTTATGAAAGGGAAAAAACTAGATGATGGGAAAACCTTGGATGGCAGAGGAAGATTGACTGATTCCATAATAGACCACATTCAGAACTGCTATGGCCTTGCAATCAGGCAAAATACAGGCAATCTTGAAGAAATGAGGAGAGCTATATGGGCTTTATATTTCCACACCTCATCCACGGATGAGCATCCACAACATGGTTTGTGCCCCAAAGGTGAAAACAGCTGGTGTAAATACAATAGGGGACTAACAACAGGAGAGAAATACATTCACCACCACAGTCTACCATCAGCCATCATGGCAGAAATAAAGCCCATTTTCAGAGATCTGGCTGACAGAAGTCTTCTGATGAAATGTCTTCACGGAAAAACGCAGAACCCCAACGAGTGCTTGAATAGTGTGATATGGCATCGTCTCCCAAAAACAGTGTTTGTCGGAATTAATACACAACATTTTGGTGTGTATGATGCTGTGGCAACCTTCAATCTTGGAAATATAACTAAATGCCAGGTCCTTCAAAAGTTGGGTATGTGTGTTGGTTCCCGTACGGTACGTGCTATGTTCTTTTTAGATCAGCACAGACTAAGGCATGCTGATAATATAATCAAGACATTAGTGAAAAAAGCAAGACAGGTGCAGAGGGGTGCCAAAAGAAGACTTGAAGATGATTATGAAGACTGTGAAGGGGGTATTAGCTACGGATCAGGAATGTTTTAATCTTCTTTCTCCGTTTCCCGTAAGTTTACTTTTTACTTCATCTAGGAACATTATCTCAGGTACTGGTCAACCTAGAAGTCTGAAATTTTTATGACATAGTGACATAGGTCCCTATTACATACTGAAACAACGATTTTTTAATTACTTGATTTACAAAAGACTTAGGGGTGATAGTCTAGTAAAAAGCGATGGAAAAAATTTACTTAAAAATAAATGTACAATATCTCTGTAAGAAAATACTTTGACAATAAACTGTTGTTTCAGTATTGTTGTAACATATGAATGCACATACAGTAAAATTTTTACCTCTCTGTCTCCAGTAGTTTGTGAGAAAATGTTCCCTATAGTAGGCATATATTAACATTGCGGGGATAGGTGATTCCGTATCCCCTTACATTGCAAGTATAGGGCGTTCCGGAGCCCCTTAAAAAACCGTATAGCACCTGTATGTCTCCATTCTGGGACAATAGAAGCTGTTTTGAATGCCAACAATTTTCCTAAAGCGTTCTAAGCATGACAATGCGCCAGAATAAAATTTTCACTCTGCAGAGGAGTGTGCGCTCATATGAAACTTCTTGGAGGGTTAAAACTGTTTGCCGGACAGAGACTCGAATTCGGGATCTTCGCCTTTCTCGGGGAAGTGCTCTACCATCTGAGCTACCCAAGCACGACTCACGACCCCTCCTCACAGCTTCAATTCTGTCAGTACGTCGTCTCCTACCTTCCAAACCTCACAGAAGTTCTTCTGCGAACTTTGCAGAAATAGTGCTCCTGGAAGAAAGGATATTACGGATATATGGCTTAGCCACAGCCTGGGGCATGTTTCCAGAATGAAAATTTTCACTCTGCAGCGGAGTGTGCGCTCATATGAAACTTCCTAGTACATTAAAACTGTCTGCCGGACCGAAACTCGAGCTCGGGACCTTTGCCTTTCACGGGGAAGCTCTCTACCATCTGAAGTACCCAATCACGACTCACGCCCCGTCCTCACAGCTTTACTTCTCCCAGTACCTCGTCTCCTACCTTCCAAAATTCACAGATGTTCTTCTGCGAACTTTGCACAAATAGCACTCCTGGAAGAAAGGATATTACGTAGACATGGTTTAGCCACAGTCTGGGGGATGTTTCCAGAATGAAATTTTCACCCTGCAGCGGAGTGTGCGCTGATATGAAACTTCCTGGCGGATGAAAACTGTATGCCGGACCGAGATTAGAACTCGGGACTTCACTTGGCCTCGAAAGGTAAAGGTCCCGAGTTCGAGCCTCGGTCTGGCGCACAGTTTTAATCTGCCACGAAGTTTCATGGTAACGTATTTTTGGTGTTTCCATATTTTTGTCGAATCCCTGCAGTTTATCTACGATTCTCGAAAATATGAATTTAGGTAATTAAACGTTTGTCTATTTGAAGGTACATTTCTGCACTCCTGGTACACATTGTAATCCCCACGCTATTATGCTGAAGCACTCCGATTGAGGATTCAGAAAAAAATTGCGCAAACTCTTGATAAACCGGAATAGTGTTTGGTGCTCCGTTTTATATATTTCAAGATTGCAACAACCTACAGAGAGGATGTGAAAGTGCACGATGTCAATGCACCACATACGACAGTCACCAAAAGGTGCTGACGTTTCCAGTGTTGTCAGAGAAGCCTGGAAGATAAAGACCTAAATAAACGTAAATGTCGTATGGCAACTGACCCGTGGTAGCTTTCTCGCTGTGTATCAATATCTCTACTCTTATGATCTTTGTCTATCATATTGCCGTTGGAGCGCAGCGCCCGTTGGGATGGGCGGTTTGGTGGGCAGCATCAGCTGAAGAACGAACCTATAACGAACTTTCCGTGCGGCTTTTCACCTTGGCGACAGAAGTTGGTGGGCGAGGAATATTGGAGTCATGTTACCGGGTGTAAGTTATCGAGTACCGCCAGCCGGAGTGGCCGAGCGGTTCTAGACGCTACAGACTGGAACCGCGCGACCGCTACGGTCCCAGGTTCGAATCCTACCTCGAACATGGATGTGTGTGATGTCCCATAGTGTTCAGAGCCATTTCAACCATTTTTTTTATCGAGTACCCACGTGGTTTGTGCTGTGATTTATGAGAAAGGCGCTGGCTGAGCTGTCAGGGCTGTGTTCACTGTCGTATTGGTCTGTTTCCTTCTGTTTGTTGGGTACAGACGCCCGTGCCTCCATGGTAGTAGAAGGACGACGTGATTCCAAGATCTGGCTTATATTTTAAACTGATTCATTGACTGATATCTTACTATAATTTGTGTTATGTGTAAATCTTATGTACCTATGGTACTTGTGAGCCATTAGAGAGAGTAAAGCGCCGTGTTCCAGAGGAAAACTTATCTGGAAGGTAAG
Source organism: Schistocerca serialis cubense (assembly GCF_023864345.2). Lineage (NCBI taxonomy): Eukaryota > Metazoa > Arthropoda > Insecta > Orthoptera > Acrididae > Schistocerca > Schistocerca serialis. The sequence continues at coordinate 733,440,553 of NC_064643.1, read as the reverse complement.
CGGTGTGCATTAGTGTGTGCGTTCCCTGTTCTTGTCCAATCCATAAATACTTCTGATTTTTAAAGTAAATGATTTGTCATGCAATTTTCAATTGAAGCCGCAGTGAAGATTTTAGTATTACCAGTTACTATGGATGTTTAATTGTTCATGTCAGAATGAGTGTCGGTTTTGCTATTTTACTGCCCTGTTCCCAATTTGCTTTTGATATTCTGGTTTCCCTGAAGCTAACGCTAAAGGTGTACGCTGTCTAAGAAATTGTATAGTGCGTTTGTTCCATTTAATTGGCGCAGATAAATTTTAGTCTGTTCCACGGTCCATTTGTTCCCTCTGGACCACAATGGACTAATGTGTGCACGGATGGGCTTTGAACGCCATGCAACTGACCTTATGACTGCTTTAATGGTATGCTAAAGAGAAGTAAAATTTCTGCTACAACTTTTTTATTGCTGGAATTATTATTTTTTAGATATTTGTAGATGGTTTCTTAAATCTTTTGTTTAACTTATTAAAATGGCGGTTAAGCTATCATGGTTTTGGTAAGAGCTCGTATTACTTCCACGCTAAGAGGTTTTTTATATGATTCATGACTCTATGTTGGAATTCCCTCTTGTACTCCACTGCTGGTGCGTGCTCACCAGGAAAGATCACCACTCGCTCTAGACCGTTGGCTTGCTTACACGGTTTTTAGTGCTGTTTCCTCCAAATGCAGCCGCACTGCTCAATGTTCCTGTTCAAGTTAAGATTACACTTGCAATGATTGTGAATTAGTATCCGTTAGCTTGCGGCCACTACCTTGAGCTTCGCAATCCCAATATGTACCTTAACCTTTGGAGCTTATTCTCGTGTTATTGGAAAATGTGTTACATCTTAAATTTATGTGTGTTTCGGGGTTTAAAAATATCTAGACGACTTACTGGCGGTAAATTGTTCTTTATTCTTTTAAGTATGGTTTTAGGCATTTTTGTTAAACAGTCAAGTTTAAATCATGTTTTATTCTCACCATTTGGTAATTAAGGCCCTTCTGAACTATTCTGGTACTATTTTTTTAGATTTACGTCTGCCTTTAACGCGACTTAATAATTACTTAATTCTGTGTCTTGGCTTAAAGAATAGTAAGTAATGTTGGGTTAAAGTTAGCCTTACGTTTCCTGTAAAATATTTGAACTGACATATCATTTTAAAGGACTCTTATTGTTTGGCCTTTTAATTAATTAAAAAATAACCTTAACTGGATGCTATGTGATTGAAGCTGTGTAAAATAAATTTGTGTTTTATTCGTGAATGAACTCCCCATGAACCATGGACCTTGCCATTGGTGGGGAGGCTTGCGTACCCCAGCGATACAGATAGCTGTACCGTAGGTGCAACCACAATGGAGGGGTATCTGTTGAGAGGCCAGACAAACGTGTAGTTCCTGAAGAGGGGCAGCAGCCTTTTCAGTAGTTGCAAGGGCAACAGTCTGGATGACTGACAGATCTGGCCTTGTAACACTAACCAAAAAGGCCTTGCTGCGCTGGTACTGCGAACGGCTGAAAGCAAGGGGAAACTACGGCCGCATTTTTCCTGAGGGCATGCAGCTTTACTGTATGGTTAAATGATGACGGCGTCCTCTTGGGTAAAATATTCCGGAGGTAAAATAGTCCCCCAATCGGATCTCCGGACGGGTACTCAAGAGGACGTCGTTATCAGGAGAAATAAAACTGGCGTTCTACGGATCGGAGCGTGGAATGTCAGATCCCTTAATCCGGCAGGTACGTTAAAAAATTTAAAAAGGGAAATGGATAGGTTAAAGCTAGATATAGTGGGAATTAGTGAAGTTCGGTGGCAGGAGGAAAAAGACTTCTGGTCAGGTGAATACAGGGCTATAAACAAAAAATCAAATAAGCGTATTGCAGGAGTAGGTTTAATAATGAATAGGAAAATAGGAATGCTGGTAAGCTACTACAAACAGCGTAGTGAACGCATTATTGTGGCCAAGATAGATACGAAGCCCACGCCTACTCCAGATATAGCGGGAATTAGTGAAGTTCGGTGGCAGGAGGAAAAAGACTTCTGGTCAGGTGAATACAGGGCTATAAACACAAAATCAAATAAGCGTATTGCAGGAGTAGGTTTAATAATGAATAGGAAAATAGGAATGCTGGTAAGCTACTACAAACAGCGTAGTTTGGCCATTATTGTGGCCAAGATAGATACGAAGCCCACGCCTACTCCAGTAGTACAAGTTTATATGCCAACTAGCTCCACAATTGACGATTAGATTGATGAAATGTATGATGAGATAAAAGAAATTATTCAGATAGTGAAGAGAGACGAAAATTTAATAGTCATAGGTGAATGGAATTCGATAATAGGAAAAGGAAGAGAAGGAAATGTAGTAGGTGAATATGGAAAGAGGAAGCCGCCTGGTAGAATTTTGCACAGAGCACAACTCAATCATAGCTAACACTTGGTTCTGGAATCATGAAAGAAGGTTGTATACATGGAAGAAGCCTGGAGATACTGACAGGTTTCAGATAGATTATATAATGGTAAGACAGAGATTTAGGAACCAGGTATTAAATTGTAAGACATTTCCAGGGGCAGATGTGGACTCTGACCACAATCTATTGGTTATAACCCATAGATTAAAACTGAAGATACTGCAAAAAGGTGGGAATTTAAGGAGATGGGACCTGGATAAACTGACTAAACCAGAGGTTGTACAGAGTTTCAGGGAGAGCATAAGGGAACAATTGACAGGAATGGGGGAAAGAAATACTGTGGAAGAAGAATGGGTAGAGAGATGACGTAGTGAAGGCAGCAGAGGATCAAGTAGGTAAAAAGACGAGGGCTAGTAGAAATCCTTGGGTAACAGAAGATATATTGAATTTAATTCATGAAAGGAGAAAATATAAAAATGTAGTAAATGAAGGAGGCAAAAAGGGATACAAACGTCTCAAAAATGAGATCGACAGGAAGTGCAAAATGGCAAAGCAGGGATGGCTAGAGGACAAATGTAAGAATGTAGAGGCTTATCTCACTAGGGGCAAGATAGAAACTGCCTACAGGAAAATTAAAGAGACCTTTGGAGATAAGAGAACCACTTGCATGAACATCAAGAGCTCAGATGGGAACCCAGTTCTAAGCAAAGAAGGGAAAGCAGAAAGGTGGAAGGAGTATATAGAGGGTCTATACAAGGGCGAGGTACTTGAGGACAATAATATGGAAATGGAAGAGGATGTAGATGGAGACAAAATAGGAGATACGATACTGCGTGACAAGGTTGACAGAGCACTGAACGACCTGAGTCGAAACAAGGTCCCCAGAGGAGACAACCTTCCATCAGAACTACTGACGGCCTTGGGAGAGCCAATCCTGACAAAACTCTACCATCTGGTGAGCAAGATGTATGAAACAGGCGAAATACCATCAGACTTCAAGAAGAATATAATAATTACAATACCAAAGAAAACAGGTGTTGACAGATGTGACAATTACCGAACTATCAGTTTAATGAATCACAGCTGCAAAATACTGACGCGAATTCTTTACAGACGAATGGAAAAACTAGTAGAAGCCGACTTCGGGGAAGATCAGTTTGGATTCCGTAGAAATGTTAACATAGAGTATAGATTTAAGTGTCAGGAAGTCATTTCTGAAAGTATTTGTATGGAGTGTAGCCATGTATGGAAGTGAAACATGGACGATAAATAGTTTGGACAAGAAGATGTAAGTAGGCTGTTTGTTTTCTTATTGGCAACGTTACGTAGCGCTCTGTATGAAAACCACTGGCTGTGCTGTGTGCAGTCTGTGGCTAGTTTGCATTGTTGTCTGCCATTGTAGTGTTGGGCAGCGGCAGCTGGATGTGAACAGCGCGTAGCGTTGCGCAGTTGGAGGTGGGCCGCCTGCAGTGGTGGATGTGGGGAGAGAAATGGCGGAGTTTTGAAATTTGTAAGACTGGATGTCATGAACTGCTATATATATTATGACTTTTGAACACTATTAAGGTAAATACATTGTTTGTTCTCTATCAAAATCTTTCATTTGCTAACTATGCCTATCAGTAGTTAGTGTCTTCCGTAGGCTGTTTGTTTTCATATTGGCAACGTTACGTAGCGCTCTGTATGAAAATCACTGGCTGTGCTGTGTGCAGTCTGTGGCTTGTTTGCATTGTTGTCTGCCATTGTAGTGTTGGGCAGCGGCAGCTGGATGTGAACAGCGCGTAGCGTTGCGCAGTTGGAGGTGAGCCGCCAGCAGTGGTGGATGTGGAGAGAGAAATGGCGGAGTTTTGAAATTTGTAAGACTGGATGTCATGAACTTCTATATATATTATGACTTTTGAACACTATTAAGGTAAATACATTGTTCGTTCTCTATCAAAATCTTTCATTTGATAACTATGGCTATCAGTAGTTAGTGCCTTCCCTAGTTTGAATCTTTTATTTAGCTGGCAGTAGTGGCGCTCGCTGTATTGCGGTAGTTCGAGTATCCAAGATTTTCGTGTGGTAAGCGATTTGTGAAACGTATAGGTTAATGTTAGTCAGGGCCAATTTTTTGTAGGGATTTTTGAAAGTCAGATAGCGTTGCGCTAAAAAATATTGTGTGTCAGTTTAAGCACAGTCTTGTATAATTGTTCAAAGGGGACGTTTCAAAGAAAATAGAAGCTTTTGAAATGTGGTGCTACAGAATAATTTTGAAGATTAGATGGGTAGATCACATAACTAATGATGAAGTATTGAATAGGATTGGGGGGAAGAGAGGTTTGTGGCACAACTTGACTAGAAAACGGATCGGTTGGTAGGACATGTTCTGAGGCATCAAGGGATCACCAATTTAGTATTGGAGGGCAGCGTGGAGGGTAAAAATCGTAGAGGGCGAGCAAGAGAGATGAATACACCAAGCAGATTCAGACGGATGTAGGTTGCGGTAGGTACTGGGAGATGAAGAAGCTTGCACAGGATAGAGTAGCATGGAGAGCTGCATCAAATCAGCTTGAGGAATGAAGACCACAACAACAACAACACAGTGAATGATGGATGTATACTCTCCACTCTGTATTAAGATGTCGTCATTATCACAATTTAAACGATGTTGCCTGGGTTATGTCACATAGTGGTTTCAGCGACCTGTTGGAGAGGGTGTTTTGCGCCTTCCCTTGAGCACTGTGAGAGATGTGTTGCTAAGTGTTTGTGTACAGTGTAGATGCGTATAATGGATGGCTCTATAGCATGCTGCCATCTTTGTGGTGTATGACGAGAAGCTGATACCCTGTACAAGCACATACGCTACTCCTCTCGAATACGATCAAGCAAGGCCACTAGCTTCCCGTCCCCTTTCGAGGAACGCATCACCGTTAACACTGCCACGTGCACTTACTTCCTGACAAACTGCAGGGAGGTTTGCAGTTCTTTTCAAGACATCGGCGCCAAACTGGTGAACCTTCCTTTGCTTGCCAAATACTGTCAGTGAAAATTTCGTCCATCGTCAGAATTTAAAGTGGCTTACTTCCGAGTCAAATGCCACAGCACAGGCGAGCGCCACCTCCCGCATTTACGGAGGCGGGTAAAGAACGCAGCAGCAGACCATATCTTTGTGAAGATCTGGAAATCACAACTGAATGAAATATCCTAGTGTTCGAAGAGCGGATCTAGGAGATACTGTGCGAAAATCAGTCATGGTTCTGGCTGCAATACCCCGCACAACTGAAACTTTACAAAGTTCACCATCCACTGAGTTCCTCGGCTACTGCCACCCATTAATAGAGTCACTAGAACGGAGGAAACAGCGGATATTTTTATGTTATGTCACGAGATTCCATCTACTCACTAGTGTCAAATGCTGTGTCTATCATTACGACAACGAGAAATATTATCAAAGCAAGCAGTGGAAACCTGGGCACCATTTACTGGAAAAACAGGCGTGTGTTAGGAAACAATACTAATTTATGAAACTTCCTGGCATATTAAAACTGTGTGCCGGACCGAGACTCAAACTCGGGACCTTTGCCCTTCACGGGCAAGTGCTCTACCGACTGAGCTATCCAAGCACGACTCACTCCCCGTCCTGACAGATTTACTTCTGCCAGTACCTCGTCTCCTACCTTCCAAACTTTACACAAGCTCTCCTGCGAATCTTGCAGTTCGGCACACAGTTTTAATCTGCCAGGAAGTTTCATATCAGCGCACACTCCGCTGCAGAGTGAAAATCTCATTCTGGAAACATCCCCCAGGCTGTTCCTAAGCCATATCTCCGCAATATCCTTTCTTTCAGGAGTGCTAGTTCTGCAAAGCTCGTAGGAGAGCTTCTGTAAAGTTTGTAATTTAGGAGACGATGAACTGGTAGAAGTAAAGCTGTGAGGACGGGGCGTGAGTCGTGCTTGGGTAGCTCGGTTGGTAGAGCACTTGCCCGTGAAAGGCAAAGGTCCCGAGTTCGAGTCTCGGTCCGGCACACAGTTATAATCTGCCAGGAAGTTTCATATCAGCGCACACTCCGCTGCAGAGTGAAAATCTCATTCTGAATACTAATTCATGATCGCTTAGCCACCAAGAACAACTAGTATCCTGTACATTGTACACTCATATGACAAAAATCATGGAGTAGCGATATGCACATATACAGATAGCGTTAGTATCGCGTACAAGCGGTATAAAAGCGCAGAGTGTTGACGGATCAGTCATTTTTATTAAGATGATTAATGTTAAAAGGTTTCCGGGATGACTAAGGTCGCTTGACGAGCATTAATAGACTTTGAACGCTAATTGGTAGTTTGTAGTTCTAATGAAAGCAACTCTCAAAGACCATAAGAAATGTGTTCAAGAAAGCATTATATTTGTCATCTATGTTATCGGCACCATAAACATCCTGCCACTCTTGTTCCTTAACGAGGTTTAAAAAACGCTCTATCACAAGGATGATACAGAGCGCTTCATGCTTGTGAATCAGTGCAGTTACATCTTATTTTCATAAAAGGAGAAAAGAGTACTAATTTTTTGGTAGTGGCTGGAAGGTCCTTACCTAAGGAAGCCGTTTTTACTGTGGAGTAGCAGCAGAGAAGCTTGCCTCAAGTTGGGTGACATTCTGGGGGGTTTCCAGTTCTCGCTCGACGTATTTTCTGGTTGCCATTTGTGATAGCTAATCCCTTACGCACGGTCGCAGGGGTTCATTACACCTATGTGCCCACTTTAAATGTAGCAAGTATTCATTCGGCGGGGCTGTCAACAAGAATATTGATTTCCCATTCCCACACAACGTGGGAAACTTCGCATCACGTCAAAAGTATCAGAGATCATCCAATCCTGTGTAATGTCTTCTGCTATGCAAACTGTTTATGCTACACAACCAATAGTGCGAGGCCCGTGTAATAAGTAATGCAACGCATTTTTTTTTTCTTCGACAAAATGGGGATTAGTTCAGGACTCCAGAACACTGTATTATTCCCCACTGTTTTAGCTGCGAAACCCAATTTTTCCACATAATCTTCGCTCGATGCGACGTCCTTACCCCACCTTACTGGAAGGTTCTCAAAATGTTCAAATGTGTGTGAATTCCTATGGGACCAAACTGCTGAGGTCATCCAGTGTACATTTATTTCCATTCATTTATATCGAACAACATTTATGTTTGTTAAAATTCTTGATTGAAAACGGCCGCGGAGATACTTTTGCTAAGATGGCGGCAGACAGACGATAACCAATTTGTCTATTGGTATTTTCTATTCCTATTATATCAAGGTAATATGCTTAGCTAAATCTTTTTAAGACGTTTATCTCTATTCTTCAGCTTTTAAAATCATTTTCAATGATAAATACTGTCAGATTTTTTATATCAGCTACTAGCAAGCTCCGCTGTCAGATACTGAGCTAATGGCTGCTCTCCTAATCGCGGAGCTGAAAATTAACTCTCGAAAACATTAATTAGATTGGATTACAATTGAAATAAATACAAATCTACGTCTAGACAATAGAGACCCTATTTTTCAAATAATAACTGACAATATATACAGTTACAGGTTTTGTCTTTACTGACTTCACACGTCTCACGTCTGAACAGTTCATCCGTTATCACAGGAAGAACAACTGAACCACATTTACCACAGATAACAAAAGAAGATTATAACCGTCGTTGTCTATGGATGTAGTGCTCTGATAATAGTTTTAATTCACACAGAAATTAAATTATTATAGAAATAATGAAATAATCATCGTCATTTTTACACAATAGAGTCTTTTTATACATGATATCGATAATATTGCTTGAAATTTGTACACTTAGTTCATTTTAACATCTGGTGGATAGAAGATATTGTCGTGGACATTACACGATGCTCGATAAAAAATTGTCACAATCAGTGTCGTAATGCGTAGGCAATTCCGCAGAGATAACTTAAACTACTTACGCTATGGAGAACACGCACACCCATGCCTGAGGGAGGACTCGAACCTCCCACGGAGGCAGCCGCGCGGACCGTGACAAGACACCTTAGAGGGCGCGGTAGACGTCAAGTCGTGCAGCGATGTGTTTGATTCTGATCCGTCACTCATCTCTAGTGAGAGTGTCCACACGGTCCGACATTGCAGGAGTCAGAGCTGTGTGCTGCCGGGCAGCACACGGGAGGTCGTACAGGTATGCGCGACCTTGTTGCGATGATGACAGACTCCTTGTCCGACGATTCACCGTGCTTTTGTTTGCCATGTCTCCAGAAACATTTCGCAAGTACCTATCAATATCTGCGAAGCTCTGGTTTTCTTCCAGATGGAACTCAATGATAGCTCTCTGCTTGGCATGCATCTCCGCGCCCATTTTAAGGTTATGTACAGCGCCGCCCCATATCAGAATTTCATGAAACTATAGGGGTTGAAGCGGGAAAATCCAATGATGTACCACAATGAATTCCGCATTGTTTCCATTGAAAATGACAGAGAAAGGAAATGAGTTTTATTATTTATTGAACGTCCTTCAAAGTAGGAGCCAATGTAATAAATTTCTAACATTCTGCGTGGTGTCTGTTGTTCTATGTCGTGTCTCCCTACCACTTTCGCGCAACGACGCTCTGAGCGTGTTTTTTAGGGAATTGACTTGTTAGAACCTGGGACCTGTTGCTGGTAAGGAGACACCAGACCACACATGACATGTAGAGTTCAGAAGAGTTCAGTGAGACTAGCGATGATATAACCAAATAGTTAATGATTTCAGCGTCAGCTCCACTGCACTCCCTGTAAAAGAATCTTAATACTAACCAAATGTAGTGGAAGGGGTTCAAGGCTTTCCTATTTTTAGTTAGCTGGTAGAATAACGTCGAAAATGCAGTTAAGTTTACCATTGAAAATTTTATTCTACTCACAAAGCATTGTATATAAATTGCACTATTAATAAAAGGAAATATTTTAATACAGGATGATAAAAACCAACTGCGTTCAACAAAAATGTGAACAAATGTTCCCTGAGTGGGTTTCCAAGTTCTAAAATGGCTCTAAGGATGACATATGCCATATCACATCTATAATCTAGGTTTAAATTAAGTTTCACAAAAGAGAAAACTATCAAAATGATCTACAGTGACCCTCAATTATCTTTAAGTACTTATATAACTTGTCGTACATTACAGTGGCTGATATGGTTTCTCAATAATTATATAACAGAAAAATCAATGCATTTCAGATTTTAACTTATGTAGCAAATGTTAACACCATGAGCTTTAATTAACGATCGATACTAGTATTAAGCGAAACGGGTGTGTAACAGATGAGACTTCTGCAGTTCTGAGTGAAGCCTTATGCGCTCAAAGATTCGGCATCGCGTGCGTTCATTACCTTGTCAGTGTTCGTCAGGGGGCGGCGGCCAGCGCAGCTCCATACAGCTCACCGTCTCAGAAGCAAGTCTCTCCTAACTTCTTCTTACTACAATTGACCGAAGTTGGTTTAAAAAAAAAACTATCTGGCTGTGTTTTTATCTGACCCCTCAGGGTCTCAATGTTAACCTTAAGCTCTGCCTACAAAAATTCTGTCTATCCAATGATAAACGTTATACTTTTCGTGTTGGGGTAATGTTTTTAACGTTAGCAACGTAACAGAGACGCGAAAAAGTCTCACGCTAAACTTGCAGCTGGTGTGGCCCTTTTAGTGTTATCGTAAGATCCATACTGTTCTCCTGGAGGGCTCTATCTTTTAATATGGGGGGGGGTGGTCCTGGCGGTTTTTTTTTCGTTGTGGGGCAATGTTTTTAACGTTTGCAACGTAACAGAGACAAGAAAAAGTTTCACGCTAAAACTTGCGGCTGGTGTGGCCCTTTTAGTGTTATCGTAAGATCTATACTGTTCTTCTGGAGGGCTCTAGCTTTTAACATGGGCTTGGGGATGGTCCTGGTGGTTGTATAGCGACGTGGGTGTCTGTCCCTTATCATAGGGCCTTCTAGCTTAACATGGTTCTGCTCTCGGCTTCTGTTCTCGTTTCTTCCCTTGGAACTGCTCTGTTTCACGGTGGGAATGTATGACATGCATTTAGGCGTTCTTGTGTCAGTCTGTGGTATTCCATTTGCTCACTCGTTGATCGTATTACTTTGGTTAATTTAATGTCACGATTTATTCGGAGCTATGTGACATACTGCTGGATTTGCTTATGATGTCAGGGTTTTCATGGAAGGTGTTGGATTTGCCTGACACCTTTCATATCACCACCCTTCGAACTTAACTTTTGCACTGAAGTTAGGCAATGATTGAATCGTTGTCTAAGTCAGTCAAAAATTATTCCTTTATTTAAATTTTGTTGCCTACTGTTCAGCCACGTTATTCTGGTTCTATGCTAGTTTGTATTACTAATTTATATTTTTATATTCTTCCACATTATTCTCAGAAATATGTTTATATTGACAAGAGAAGAATATTTTTATGCTACTATTATTATTATTAATTTTTAATTATTTTCTTTCTTTATTTAAGTGTGAAGTTTGTTTTTTAATAAGTTTGTTATTGAAAGTGAGGAGTCTTTCACATCGATTTTCCTAGAAATACATTTTTATAAATGTAGTAATTAAGTAAAATCTTTTTGTAACACATATTCTAAATATCATGTACAAGTAAAATGTTTTTGTTTCTAGACACTCATTTCAACATTGTTACACTAACAAATAAGAATTATTTCCAAGAATTGCTTTGACAAAGAAATATACATACACAAGTATTGAGATATTACCCTAACAAATGGTACAAACATTAAAAAAAAGGAAAACATCCAACAAGATAATTTTTTATTCTTTGTTTTTATAAGGGGAAAATAAGTAAAATATATTTATTCTTTTATTTTTATGAGGAGAAAATAAGTGGCATATAGGTTTTAGTGTTTATTATGCCTTACTTTTGTTCTTTATATACTGTCCATATCGGAACTGATGACTTATTTTTATCGATAGTCTATTTTTTACTTAAGTCCATAGTCAATGACTGTTATTTTGTAGTTTATTAGCTGTCTGATGTGATTAACTTATTTTGTTTTTCACACATTTCTTTTGCACAATTCCTACATCACATAATTTGATTTCACACATTCACACAATCCTATGAATGTTGAATCATGAGGTTGGCGAATGTTTCTGCACGAAGGTGATGGACTTGAGTGAGATGGATGTGGGAAAGTATTTGATGTACAGCTTCTTTCGACGTTTCTTGTTGGCTTTGCAAGTGTTTGTTGCTGTTGTGGAGGTCCCATAATGGGATGGAGCTGTGTGTGCAGAATCTTGTGATTTACTGGCTTTGTATGCGTGAAAGTCATCGTTATGTGTCGCTGAAAGCGGTCGTTTTTCGTTGTAATACTTTGCAGACGACTAGTTTACAATAGTATAGGGATTTGAGAAGGTATGTCGTCTATACTTCACCCATCTTCTTTCTTGGTCTCAATCTTGCGAATCTTCAACTTCTGTTCTTCCTGCTTTTTCTCTGCTTCTTACTTGCTTATTGGTTCTTCTCTGGGCAGGATATGGAAATATTTGTTGATAACTAGTCCCTTTGAAGTACTCCTCTTAGAAACAGTTTGATAAATTGTTTGGGCATGTCACTTTTACTTTGTGGAAGTTTTCTTCAGTTTTGTGCATCAGCATGCTGTTTAATAGCAGTATTGTGACTTTTACACCTATTTTTTTGCCATTGGTGGCTTGCCCAAGCGGTCTTCTCGTCGGGCCGTTTTTTGCTCGCTCCACTGAGTCGGGGTGTTCCCAGACCTTCTTGTCCTGTGTTCTGCCACTCTGTGGTTCCGTGTTCTGTCCCAGCAGGGTCTGCCACCCTGTGGTTCGGCAGATTTACTGCCCACTGTGGCTACAAGGGCCCTCTGTTGGTCTCAGTGTCCTTTCCCTTCTCTCGATGCTTCTGCCTTCTAGGAATAGTGTCTTGCTAATTACGTCCTTTTCTTTCTTGATACTTCTCGCGTTGCAACTTGTGGGTCATTGCATCTGGTCTTTGCTGGAGTTTTCACAATGGTTCTTACAAAAAGTTTTACTTATAATCATCTAACATATGTCTAGTACCTACATTGTTCTACGCCTTATTAAAAAGCTTTACAAATTTCAGCGCCCTTTCCATGTTACAATTCTAAGATATTTTGAGTCTTAACTTCTACAAGAATCCTCAAATTCGTTTTTTATTTTTGTGTAGTGTCATGGTGTATAGCATTTTAGTATTTCATACTATCTACACCTTATCCCTTCACCTTAATCTATGGTACTATTCATGTTATTTTTGTTTATGATTTTATTGAAACTACTTTCTTTTTCCCACCTTCCTCTCTCTTCATTCTTCTTTCTCCTGACGATCTTATCTGCAACATAATCTTGAAATATTGTGCTGATTATTTACCAGTAATAAAATTAATCTTCAAGCTTTTTGATATGGCTCACATGGTGAAGTCCTAAGGTTTTGCCTGTTTTTGGGTTCATTAGTTCCACAGCTTTATCATGAGCAATTCGGCTAATTATGACAGGTCCTTTGTATGCAGCGTAAAACTTATTTATTTTGTGTTTCTGTTTGCTGGAGAGATGGTGTGTTTTTACAAATACTTTCTGGCCTACTGAGAATGTTATTTTAATTGCTGTTCTATCTCCTCTTCCTTTTCTTTTAATGGCTGCCTTTCTGATGTTGTAGAGTGGTGTTGCTATGACTTGTTTGTGCTGTCTACATGGTACAATAGGAAATCTAACATTTTCTCTGGTTATGTTTGGGGGTTCAATATTTTTAAGTACAGTAACTGGAGGTAGTAGTGTAGTGCTATGTGGCATTTCATTTATTACTTCTTGAAAATCCTTAAGGTATATACCCCAAGTGTTGTGTCTTTTGCCTGCATATAATCGGCATAAAGTGCCTATGTCCTTCATAGATCGTTCTGCTGGATTTACGCTACGTTTGTACTTAGATATGTGTTGTTTTAACGTGTTCTGCCATTGCACTGATTTGTATTGTGGGCCATTATCCGAAATTATTCGTTCCACTGGACCTACTTGTCTGAGAAAATCTTGTCTAAATGCTTTACTTATAGTATGACCTGTTGCCCATTGTATTGGTGTCAAGGTAACATATTTAGAAGTAAGATCCAAAACGACAAATATGAAAATATATCCATTTTTTGTGCGTGGGAGGGGCCCCATCAAATCTGTTGCCGCTATTTGTTTTAATTTTTTAGGGATTATTGGAAACATAGGTGGTTTAGTTTGGAAAGTCACGTGTTTAGCCCTCATACATTTTTTGCATTTGACTAATACTGTTCTAATTCGTCTTTCCATATTAGGAAAATGGCTTGTTTGTTTTATTTTTAAAAAGCATTACTTTGGTCCAAAGTGGTCATTACTTAAATGTGTATACCATATGTACTTATTAATTAGTTCCTCTGGGATATAATTTAACCATTCATTCGTTGCAACATTTCGTCTAAAAAATAAAACATGGTTTTTTACGAGATAGTGCTGTCGAATGTCTGGAAAATCCTTACTTCTACACTTGTGTTTGATTCCTAGTATTTCAGGATCCTTGTCCGGTTCTTTGCCTATGTTTTTCAATGCTGTCGTAATGTAGTTTTCGAAAGGTATTTGTTTCATATAGTACATTGTGAACTAGTCTTATGCTGCTTCCAAACCTATGTTGTTGGACATCGTGATAAAGCATCTGCTAATACATTCGCTGGTCCTGGTATGTGTGTAATAGTGAAGTCAAATTCTTGTAGTATTAACATCCATCTGGCTAATCTCCCATGAGTTAGTTTGGCGGATAACAGAAATTCTAATGCTTTGTGGTCAGTGTATACTTTTGTTTTTCTTCCGAATAGGAAGTATCGAAAACGTTGGAAGCCCCATACAATGGCCAATGCTTCCAACTCCGTGACTGAATAGTTTTTCTCGCTTTTTGTGAGCACCCGACTGGCAGATGCAATTGTTCTATATGATCGTAGACCTGCCTGTTCGTATTCTTGCAATAAAACAACTCCTAAACCTGTTTTCGCGCTATCAGTGGCCATACAAAAATTTTGTGTTAGATCAGGATGTGCTAAAATCGGTGCTGCTGTTAGTGCGTTTTTCACTTTTAAAAATTCTTCATTGGCTTGTTGATCCCATACCAATGGCGTGTTTTTCCAGTCAATGCACATAGGCGTGGTGTTGTGAGAGAGTCGATCCAAATAAATTTTTTGTAGAATCCAGTGAGACCTAGATATCCTCTGAGACTTTTCATATTATATGGAGTACAGAATTATTTGATTGCCGTTAGTTTTTCTGGGTCGGGCATTACCCCTTTCTCTGAAATTATGTATCTTAGAAATTTGACCTCTCGCCTTCCAAATTTCGATTTTGTTATATTTACTGTGACCCCACGCTCTTTCATGATCTGTAAAAACTGATTTAATGTGTCGTTGTGATGTTCCCAAGAGGGTTCTGCTATAATCACATCATCAACATAACAAGTAATTATTTGTAAAACTTCAGGACTGAGTATAGTGTTACATCCCCTAATACACGCTGCTGATGATATGTTTAAACCAAATGGCAATCGTTTAAACTGGTAACATCTACCGAATACGATAAATGCTGTAAATTTTCTACATTCTGGGGCCAATTGTATTTGCCAGAAACTACTCCGTAAATCAATTGATGAAAATATCTTAGCACTGTGGAAGTTTTGTTTCAATTCCACTAATTTTTCTGGGCGATCTGTCTCAGTGATTATGATTGTGTTGATCTGTCTGGAATCAAGCACTAACCTGATGCTCCCATCTCGTTTTTGTACAATATGAAGCGGGCTTTTATATGTGGAAGTAGCTGGTTCAATAATATCATCATCTAACATTTTAGATATCTTCCGGAATACTTCATTCCTGTAGCTTAATGGGATTGTATAGGGTGGCACTCTAAATGGTTTGTGCTGTTTTACTTCAAACTTGTAATGAAAGTTTTTAATACTGCCAGTCATAGGTAAAAATACCTCTGTTTTATCTCGTAAAATACCCTCTAATGCTCTTTTACTGTGTTCCGAAATACCTTGAACCTCTTGCAATTTTTCGTCGATTTCTTTATGGACTTCTAACATGAGTTGAGGCGATTCCCCCTTTTGTGCATACCATTCTAATTCTTCATCCTCTTTATCTCGCGTCATTGTTAATTGTTTGTTTATAACTGGTATTTCTTCTAATTTTAGCTTTTGCTCAAAGAGAAGTGTGACATTCCCGAATGTTACGCTACCTTTCCCCATATTTATTATCGCTCTTCTCTCATTTAAAAAATCTGCACCTATAATCAAATCTACAGTTAGTTTAGGTATAATCACGAAGTTGGCGTCGATCTTTTGACCTTGACACGAAACAGTTAACCTTGTTTGTCTCGTAACTTCCGCAGCATTGTTTGTAATAGGACCTCTTACTTGAATCTTACGTGTTTTCAGAACTGGCAATTCCTCATTGGCATTACACTGCATGAATAAATTTTCTGAGATCGCATTCAGTTCACTTCCGCCATCAATTACAATATTGACTGGTGTATGCTTTACCATGGCCTTCACAATTGGTTGAATTTGAAAGGGTTGGTTCTGTTCTTCTTCTTCTTGCATCAACGAATCCTCCACTGAATCATACATGAGTCATTTCAGGAATTGCTCTTGTGAATTCGAACTTTCTGTAGGAAAAGCTTCGACTGCTACTTCTCTTTCTTTTATTTCCTCTTCTCTATTTCTTCCTTCATTTACGCTTTCTTCAACATCCTCTACTTTTTCATCATCCTCGTCTATCTTCTCCTTCTTCGTCGCTACTTCCACATAATCGCATCTCAATGCTCTAATTATCGCTTCATAACTTCCTTCTTTATATACGTTGGGTTGTGTGCCCACTAGTAACTTATTTTCAACCTCTGTCAACTGCGCATTATCCTCATTAAATTCGCTTTCCCTGGTTTCCATCTCAAATAGCTCTGCAATACTCATTACTTCGTCCTTTCCTCCTACATTCGTTGTGCATGCCTCTGGTAATTCATCTTCCTCGTCAGTATTCTCCCAATTAATTTCGTCCCAACACGATATTGTTATTTTCCTGTCTTCGTTTTCATCTCGTCACTGCGGATTTGTTTCTTCCTTCTTCTCTTCTCGTGATAAGGTATTTACTTCTCTGTTCAAGGGGCTGCAATTGTTCTGGGTCGGTGCGTCATTCTCTTTGGCATGGGCGCTTAGCTGCCAATTCGAACGTTTATCGGGGTTTGGTGGTCTTACCTCCACCTCTTCTATCTGTATTCTCTTTTCTTGTTCCGCTTGTTGATATTGGTTTCTTTGTTGATAATTTGTCGGTCTATTGGTTCTCCAGTACCCGTTCCGGTTGTCGTTATTCCCCCTGTAATAGTTGTTGCCGTTCCTGGGTGAATTATAGTTATTGCCATATTCTCTTCTAAATCCATAACCCCATTCTTTGTTGAAATCTATTGTCGTTTCTTGGTGCGAAGTTATCACATGGTTCGTAATTATTGTTTCTTCGTACTGTGTCTTGTGGATTCCACTGCTTTTTGCTTTCGTTTTCAAGTGCGCTTCGTCTTTTTCGTGAGTCACCTTCCGAAAATATGAACTCTGGTTCCCTTAGAATACCTTTAAATGCTTCGACGTCATTGCCTCCGCGACCGACTAATGATTGCTGGTATTTCAGTGGTAACTTCATGCGCGTAATTTAATCAACTCTCCGTCACTGTATGGTACATCTAAGCATTGATCTTTCTTTGCCATTAATTCGAAAAATTTCACGAGACTCTTCTCTCCTTAATTTTCAAAATATGGGTTCTGCAATAATTCGTACTTCACCCTGTTCTGTGCTTCGCTGGACCAATATCGTGAGAGAAACTTCTCTCAGAAATCTTCGTACGATCGGCATTCCGCTGCAACATTCTGCATGGTTTCTCCGACTGTTCCTGACATATAAAGTCTAATTTGTGTGCTAGCGTCCAGTGTTCTGGTAATCCTACTCGGAATTGATCAATAAAAGTTCGTGGATGTAATGAGTTTCCTTCTCGAAAGTGTCGAAATTTTCTGACTGTGAGAAAATGATAGTTGTCGTATTTCGTCATAGTTCCGTATGAAATTCGCGATTCTTCGCGACTTTTGTTTCTGATCATTTCTCCCGTCGTTCTTTCCGGTTGTGGTAGATCCACTAAATATTGTCCACTGTAACTTTCGCGTACCCTTGCGTAGTATCGTTGGAGTGGTTCGCAATAATTTTCTTCCATCGGTTGTGAACACGTAGGTGAATGCTTTGCACTGTACTCTTCGCGACCTGGCTTTCAATGGTCACGTATTGGTTCGGAATCTTGTCTGGCTAACCTTGCCGCTTCATTGCACGATCCAGACTGGACTGTCTTGAAACATACATTTGTGGTTCTGCATGTGTTTGTGGTTCCGTTTGTTCATCAAAAATTTCGAAACGTGTTTGTTGCGGTGCAGGCTGTCTGATTTCACATACGTTTTTTCCGCCTGTGATTGGAATCGAAAATACATGATATCTTCGTTAATTGCTTGTTTTTCCGGTGCTGTTACAGATACGGATGTGGTTGCAGACTCAGTGCTTGTTCGATCCTATTCACTACGCTCTTCAATAGTTTGCAACAACTCTGTTCGCAATTTCTGAAATTGTTGCTTCGTTTGCGCTTCTATTTTGACTATGCGGTTATCATATCTTTTCAGCGCTGCTTTTGTGATACGTTTGTGTAACACACTGTTTTCAACAATTTCACGCACTGTACCTGCTGCTTGTCTAGTAATTACGTTTATCTGTTTCTCTAGTTTCTTGACTTCTCCCTGGGTGTTGTTACGTAATGTTTTGATCTCGCCCTGAGTGTCATTACGCAATGTTTGTACGTCCGCTTGTACCTTGTCAATGTCTGTTCTCAATTGATTGTGACCTGTTACTAAGTTTCCTATCACTTTTCGAGATTCTTTGCCTCGTCTTCAATATGACTTAGGTGTAACTGAATTTTTTTGTTTTGTTCTTTAATCTCACGCATTTGTCTCGTAGTTTCTGCAATTTGTTTCGTCGTTTCTGCATTCTGAATTTTAATTTGGTTCGCAATTTCTTTATTTTGTCTTGTCATGGTTTCCGTCATTAATTGTAACAATTCTGCCAGATTGGTAGGTCCTATTGCGTTTTCTTCCGACGTCCTACGCTCTGTGTTTTCTCACAATTGTTGTTTTGCAACCGATTGCACTGAACTGTGCGGTGACACGTTTCTGCTCGAATTCCTTGTACTCTGTGGTGAGGGAGCTCTGATTACTTGTACTATGGGTTCTACGTATTGAAGACGCAAGTTAGAATCGTCATCGACTGTCTCTCTACTTTCCAGCTACTCTGTCGTATGCTGACGTAGGTTTTCTGTGCCTTGGCGTACATTATCCTCGTTATGGTGCGTTATCTGTCCTATTTCTCGCGATACTGCATCGTCTTTTGTACTCTATTCTCTGTCCATCTTCATGTTTGGTCTCTACCTCAATTCGGTCAAGGTCTCGATCTGCCATTGCTAATCTTTCCGAATCCCTTATTTTCTGTTTTAAAAGCAATTCACGCGCCCTACTTCGCGTCGACATCCGCTCATACGATCTCACGCATTTCATAAACTTTTTGCACACACGACTTGACAATCCATTCACTTACTTGTTGGGTCAGAACCAACTTGTCAACGATGTATCCGCCACCTGTGCGCTTGCATTGGAGAGAAAGCTTAATTCTAACAACATTAAGATTCATATCTTAATTCTGCTAGAATGTCTCACGTTCTATGGAATACTGCAGCTACGGTTTTCGACTACTTATAACTTTAGGAAAACAATTTTTTACTACAAAAACTTTTCAACAGGATATTTTTCTGACCTAGTTAGGCATGTGGTCGACCTTCAATCATGGTATTTTACCATCCTGGCAGGGTCGCCATTCTCTAACATTCTGCGTGGTGTCTGTTGTTCTATGTCGTGTCTCCCTACCACTTTCGCGCAACGACACTCTGAGTGTGTTTTTTAGGGAATTGACTAGTTTGAACCTGGGACCTGTTGCTGGTAAGGATTTTTTTGCGTATTTCTATCACATAACAAGGAAAGTTTTGCAGCATCCCCCTCATTGTCTCATGTCTGCAGGACTCTCTCGATTGATCCTTTGGCCATAAGCACACTGCTGTCCCTCCCTCCAAGGGAGCTTGACTAGTGAATAGAAGTTTTAAGACAAGTGTCTCTTTTGCTAATAACATGAGGTGTTATTCCCTTATTTCAAAGTCCGTTCTCTGAGCAGCTTGCAAATAACTAGTTCTACGAACATCTTACATGGGTTGTTTTAACTTCTCTTGTTAATCTGAAAATGTTTGTTGTGCAGATGAGAAACTATGTCAAAGTTGCACACGGTTAACTTCAGTATTTCATATTAGGTTTCTGTGTTTTGGTTTCCGAAGAGTCAGATAGCAATACATTTGCCTGTTGGTTTTGATTCTGAATAAATGGTTGGTAACTGTGATATGAGCTTATATTTGTGAACGCTACCTCCTGAAACTTCTCCCATGATCAGACAACACTTATTTAACGAACATAATTTGGATTACATTAAGTTGTCGTTTCAATGTGGTGACGTTTCTGTGGCACCCAGTGGTCAATTTATGAGTGGAATATTGCAAAATATGCGACGTTATTTACTATGGCGGCGAGTGGGTAGCGCTCAGACGTTTTTATTTCAGAGCTGAACTTGTTACTAATACAGATTAATTTCAAATCTTCATTAAAAAAGAGGTAAGACCGTAAAAGGTAGATTGGCAGAATAGGTATTGAATGAATAATCAACAATTCTGCTGCCAAAAGCCTTTATCTCCCGTTGCGAACATCCGGAAGAAAATAAGTGAAAATTAGGGGCACGTAAATTAGCATTTATACTGTTAGAGTCCTACCTCTCAATATGCTAATGAAATATGAATGAAAGTAACTACTACTGGGAGGATGTATTTTCCTCCCTGCATTCAATAATGGCTAGAGGAATGTAGAAGCAGATGTCCGAGTCACTTGAAGTCCTAATTCACCTTGTGTGCATGTTACATACGCGTGCTTACCCTTCAACAGTATGGAGCTCTGAGCTGGAAACAGCTGGACAGCCAGGAGCCGTGGGACTCTGTAACCACTTGGATAAGTTCTCCGTAACTCGCTTCTCATTTCGGCGCGCAGCGAGCACCGGTCGTAATTATAGCAGGTTGCCCCAGTCTAGGAGCTGGAATTTAGAACCGCGGGGTATTACTTCGTAAGCAGCCACTGTGTTACCACCTGGGGTCCCAGATGCAGGTAGCAGATGCCAAAGTTCTCGCAAACCCGTCACAGCAAATAAATTGAGCAGCAGCGTTCACACAGAGGTCCGAAACATGGTTGCATTACTCCCGAGGATGTAATGGAAGAGAATAAAGCTATATAATAATCACTTGTGGAGCACGCGGCAGCGACTACCATGGTCAGTCCGTACATACGCTTTCACAACGTTGCGTAGATTGTCAGTTACGGATATGCCAAATTTTTTGTGTAGATACTTCAACCTCAAAGAGGCACAAGTTAATGTTATCAAGCCGACATGGATATGAGTCGATATCATTTTCTGGACTACTTTTAAGTGAATAATAAATATATAGTTTATTTTTTCGTCTCTTTTTTACGACATGCCTAGCTTCGATCACTTTCGATAATCTTCAGATCTATGTAGTTGCATGAGCAGCCCACCCTGTCTATAAGAAATCACGCATCACAATATTCTGATATGTAGTATTGGCCAGTGTGTACTGCCTGTATAGAAACGACGGGTTGGTAAAGCAACTCTACGAATCTGAAGAAGCTCGAGTTTGATGAAAGTCAGTCATGCCACAAAAGGTATGCAATTCAGACGGAAAAATACACGATGTATGCATTGCTCCAGGATTCTTTCGAGGAGACTACGTATTAGGCTCTTCTTCAAAAATTCGAAATTAGATTTCCTATGATTCATCCCACAACTAATTCATGTAATTGATTCATCTATACGCTTCAATATCGCTTTTAAGTGATCTTGGGAGTGTAAGCATGTGAGTAAGTGTGGATGTCTATAGGGTGATTGGATGTCAAACAATGTTCCGCCACTAGGAAAAAAAAGAAATTATTCTGCAATTTAATAAACTGTTACCCATTAACGTTGCAAGACCTGGAGAGTTAGGAAATAATATAAATTTAGGTACTGCATGTATAGCCCTTTCCTTAGCAATGTTGCTCTCAAGTAACATCAACACGGTTTCAAGTGTAATGGTGCTTCCATGCAATATTTAAGCTCTCATGTACGGTGATTATTGTCTCTGCTGAAAACTTTCTGTGTCCATCTTTAGCAGACATCTTGATAGATTATGTGAGCATCGGTTACCGATGTAGTAGTTTCATTCAATTTTGAGTCACTGTTTTTTTATTGTGCAACGGAAACTCTTTATAAGCGGAAACAGCAAAGCCTTGAAGGTGAGTTGTTATACAAATTTGTCAGCGACTTCTTACCTGGGAAATTGTAATTGGACTTATCTTTTCCGGGAAGAGGAAGCCTGTCTTTGAGTAATGAATAGACAACAGGACCACAAGAAGAAGGAAACAGCAGCTCCTATGCCAGTATACGATATACCATATGACACTTTCAGTCACCAGCCGGAGTATAGTGCAAAAGTGGAGATATATATTTTATCCTCAACGACAATCGTCTGTATCATGCGGAAAATATGAACTGGTTCTGTGATTTGTTGCAAAAAAGAACTGTTTTCACACATTTCACGTCCTATAGTGCAAAACGTAACGACTTTTTCAGACCCAAGAATAAGTTTGTAGTCCTTTTATTCTAGCACCAGTGCGTCTTTTGTGGGCAATCATACTTACAGGTAACATACTGTATTTTGAAAGAATGTATGTAAAATAGTTTACATGACCCCATATACATCTAATTTAACTAATTTACTACTTTTTCTTCACAGTATTTCAATGTGTGCCTAGTCAAGGGATAAAGTATAGCAGGAAGAGTACTCGATCAATTTCTGGGGGTCTGCAGCCTCAACCGGTTTAGAGCATCTTGTCGAAGTGAGGTTGAATGACAGATATGGGTGCGTAAGTCGATGCTCCTTCAACTCTGTGACAGGGTTCATCAGTCGTAGTTCCTGGTAAATGATGGTGTGCATATCATTCAGAAACCCATGACCAAACGTTTTCGACTGGTGAGAGATTTGGAGAACGTGCTGGCAGGGCAACAGTCGAACACCCTCTGTATTCAAGTGGGTCACAACAACTCGGGAAATATGAGGGTCTTGTGTTATCTTGCTGATGATAACGTCTCAGAGGCCTCCAAGGTATCGTAGACTCACCGGCTTGATAAGTCATAAATGTAACGCCTGCTATTCCGAAAATCGCCGCACTATCCGTGTGGACCCTCGACGAACACAGTACTTCAGTAAAGACTAGGAGATGAACTATACAGCGAATACGTAACTGAAAAAGTTACATAACTTGCACGGGAGGAGGTCGCAACGGCAATTACCAGTCTGAAGATAAAGAAATCTCCCAGCCCAAACAACATACATGTAGGAACATTACAACAAGCAGCACCACTAATAACATCTTACACGACAGATCTGATAAATGACGTTCTGCAGTTGTGTAGCGTGCCTGAATCATGTAAAATAGCCAACGCTATCATCATCAAAAATTTTGCAGACCCATCAGACCTAAGTATTACAGACATATATACTTCATAAAGTCCCTATATACTTCATGAAGTCCCTACTAAGGAGCGGGGAGAGAACCTGCGTAGCCGCCTACAGGAACAAAGAGAACTCTATGCCTTAACTCCCATCTGTACAGGTTCAGAGTAGGAAAATCAATAGACGATGCAGTAAATACTGTCTTTCACATCATAGGGCACAAACAGCTTAAATGTGCTATCGCTATCTTAATCGCCATTGCAGGCGTCTTTCACAATCTTTGCAGCTTGAAGTGTTGAAACGTCCCCTTAGAAAAATTATTGAATTACTGTGCTGATAAATCTCTTACATTATTTGATTTTCAAACAGCTGAGCAAAACTGAACGTACTCAGACATTTCACTCTTTACCTACTCTGATCAACACTACACTGACACACAATATTTATTTTAGCGCAACGTAATCTGACTTTCAATAATCCCTACAAAAGAATGGCCCTGACTAACATTAACCTATACCTTTCACAAATCACTTACCTCACAAAAATCTTCGTTACTCAAGCTACTACAATACAGTGAGTGCCACTACTGCCAGCTAAATAATGTATCTACGGAGGTAGATGATAATCTGAATGACACAAAACCGGTAGTCTTTAATGACACACAAGAGTGCGAAGAAATTAGGAAATTCAAACAAAATCAGAATCAAATTAATACGCAACACCAAAGAGAAATCCAGGAAGTACAAGATCAGCTGACACAGGTAATATAAGAATTACGTATTTCAGAGGATACTCGTGCTCCAGTACGGGAAGAGGGACGTAGAAATACAGAACAGCCACAAAATAATAACACAGGGCACTTCGGAAATTATGAAAGAAATTGGCAAGGTATACCGAATTTTGAGATGGAACCGCCGAAATGACGTAACAATGACCGTCATGCGACTGGCCGACATGATGATTTTGACTATAAGCTGTTCATTACTACACGTAAATTCAAAACATTTAAGAATCCTGGCAGGGTCACCATATGAAATGTCCCCTTGGAAAAATTATTGAATTACTGTGCCGATAAATGTCTTTTTTTTTTCGCCTAATGGCTTTTTCTCCAGGCGACTCGCACAGCTGGTCGCCCATAACGCATTACGTCAATGTCACTTATAAAACAGTTGTGGCTTGCATGTAGATTTGCACCAAGTATTTCGCAGCTGTGCTTGCAATTAACTAGATATTATTTTCAATGCTATGTTAATGTGTTTTGTTATTTTACTCTTCAAATTGTGCTTATCTCTGTTGTCATGTAAAATATTGTGACAATAATGGCGTGTGAAAAATGTAATACTAGGCTTCAAAGTAAACTGAGAAATGACAGTGAAGATGAAAGCAGTGTAGTGTTGATCAGAGTAGGTAAAGAGCGAAATGTCTGATTACGTTCAGTTTTGCTCAGCTGTTTGAAAATCAAATAATGTAGGAGATTTATCAGCACAGTAATTCAATAATTTTTCTAAGGGGACATTTCAGTGTTTGCTCGAGTCCGTGACCCTCAGGTACCCGGATCCATTTATACGGTTATTGGACGATCAGAGCTGTAGAGTATCAACGGGTAACCAGAATGTAAACAAAAATATTACAAATGATGCCCCAGGGCTCGATTTGTGGATCCATATTTTGAGTTATCGCAGTCGAGCCCCTCTTGCATCTCACTGACAAGGACTCACGCCCCGACGGGTTGGTGGCATTCACCGACGATTTGTTACTAGGGGTTTCCACAAAAATCGTTCGTCACTAGAGAGCAAAGCAACTGGTATCCTAAACACAATACAATGTAGGACCAACGCAAACATACTAACAATCTCACCAAACAAAACAACATACACATTACTGAAAGGCAGATTACAGCGACAGACATCAATTAAAATACAGAACATAAATATTAAAACGGAAACAGCCACATGGCGGCCGGAGTACACACTGACAAAAATGGCTCTCAGCACTATGGGACTTAACATCTGAGGTCATCAGTCCTCTAGAACTTAGAACGACTTAAACTTAACTAACCTAATGACATCACACACATTCATTCCCGAAGCAGGATTCGAACCTACGACGTTAGTGGTCGCGCGGTTCCGGACTGAAGCGCCTAGAACCGCTCGGCCACACGACCGGCTACACACTGACGAAAAACATAGTTTCACGTAGCACATATGCATACTACCAGTAAAGCAGAGCAGATACAAAATTGCAAGCTTAGAACACTGCACAGTACAGAGTCACATCAGAGCTTATCATTGCGATCTCTATGTGTCGGTTGTGAGGCACAGAAAAAAGTGTGTACTGATGCTGTCTGAGGTATTCCGCACTACCCCAACGGAGGCACAGTGCGCTGTGTGCAGAGACGCAGAATGGGGTGTGGGTGTCTTCGCGATCGACTCAACGATCAGAAATCGGATTGTATGCTACTTGCTGAAAAGGGGAAGACATGTTAAGAGAAATAAAAGGTGATGACATCGAATACAAGTGTCAGCTAAACGCAAGGCGGTTGGATGTCTCGCAACGACAGTGGAACAAAAGTTCAAATGGCTCTGAGCATTATGGGACTTAACATCTATGGTCATCAGTCCCCTAGAACTTAGAACTACTTAAAACTAACTAACCTAAGGACAGCACCCAACACCCAGCCATCACGAGGCATAGAAAATCCCTGACCCCGCCGGGAATCGAACCCGGGAACCCGGGCGTGGGAAGCGAGAACGCTACCGCACGACCACGAGATGCGGGCTGGGACAAAAGTGATACAGATCGTAATGTACACATTTTTTTCCCGAATATCACAGAACGGTTATGGATGAATCATGCCAATCGCGGCAGCGGTCTGTTTCATTTCCTGACTAAGCGTCATCCGTATCCAGCGCACCTACTTCGTTTCTCAAAATGGTTCAAATGCCTCTGAGCACTATGGGACTAAACATCTGAGGTCATCAGTCCCCTAGAACTTAGAACTACTTAAACCTAACTAACCTAAGGACATCACATACGTCCATGCCCGAGGCAGGATTCGAAGCTGCGACCGTAGCGGTCGCGCGGTTCCAGACTGAAGCGCTTAGAACCGCTCGGCCACACCGACCGGCGCGTTACTCACTGTAATGGACCTCAACCGTCATTGCCGTGAACTTCGATCCTCTGAAAACATCGTATTGTACTGTGACCGATGATCACACATTAGACGAAACATAAGTGTTTCCCTTTTTAATATAACAGAAATCACAACAACAACAAAATGTTCAAATGGCTCTGAGCACTATGGGACTTATAATCTGAGGTCAACAGTGCCCTAGAACTTAGAACTACCTAAACCTAACTAACATAAGGACATCACACACATCCATGCCCTAAGCAGGATTCGAACCTGCGAGCGTAGTAGTCGCACTGTTCCAGACTGTAGCGCCTCGAACCGCTCGGCCACTCCGGCCGACGAAATCACAACAAAAACTCTACAACACACAGTCACGGCCTCACAAAAATGAGGACAACAAAATGAACTAAAGGATGACATCTCCAAGACAGAACACACCAACCCCAAACAAATGTGCTGAAGTCAAAGAGGTGACTGATTTAATTATTCCACTATTAAGAAGTTCCTCCACCACCGACACGGAACACATAACACACGAAGAGGAAAATGTACACTCCAAATACAGGAAGATTAAACGTAGCTCTAACATTAGACACAATCGCGACCGGTTATTATGCCTGTCACCAAGTTTAGCCTGTTACTATAATAACATAGATTTTTTTAGGACATAGTGTAAGTTAGACTAAGGTTACACACATTATGAAATACCTGAAGAGAGACAATACACAACATACACACCTCATATCAATGGCAATAGTTAGTTACGTTGTATAGGAACCCGATGTAGGATTTATGCCTACTTATTGCACCAGATGCCACAGTAAATAAAAAAACACTAACGTGGAATTAAGTAATTTAGCATATAACAAGCTGTAGTAAGTAAACTTAGTAGGCACTGCACAGGGATGTTTGACTTGAGGTCGTGTACTGGGGCCTCCTTCCTGGGTACGGTAGGTGAATGAACATCTACTACTCACTCAATCCTACCTTCTTCTATCGCTCTTCTTTAATTAAACATTTTGTTTTATAATTTCCTATACCCAGTCTGATATATAACAGTTGTTAAGTGTAATACAGCTGCTATTAACATAAATAAAATAAATAACCTCCACAAGGCCCCATCTCCACGTGGTGCAGTATGGGTAACGGAGCCAGTGGCCTCAATTGCGCAACTTAAGAGCTGCGCAGTAGGGGTCGTTCGTTACAGCTAAACGGACTGGGTGGAGCACTAAAATCTCCATAAAGCGTACTATATGGTGGGCTCTAGCAGTCCAAATGCCGCACAAAAAAATAAAACAACAAATGCAGCATGTCCATATGGGCACTTGTCTCGGACGTTAGCAGCAACAGCCGGTTGAGGTACTGAAAGACTTTGACTATGACTCCTTTAAACCACTTCATTCAATATTTTCACGACACTCGTGGGATCCTGACCAACTGGAGAAGCAGTATTGCAGAATAATAAACCGTTTTTTTCATAGGCCACGATCCCGCAGCTGGCGATATCGGAAACGTACGACAGTCATTTCTCCCTCTTACACGTGGCATAACACGATCTCCTCTCAAACAGAGAACATTCCAAAACTACCTCTTATATACAGGACGTACAAGGCGCTACTCCTACCATCTTTATCCAGATTTGTTGAAATGCTGATAATTTTGCATATCGAAACGTGTGGTTCAGTTCTTGCCAATATAACGTTTGTTGTATGCAGCCTTTATGTTGCAACATTTCACTAGTTATGTGTCTTGGTGCAGTAGCGTATCTAATGATGCAGTCGCCACGACGTGCATATGTTGAGGTCGCTCGTAGTTTTATCGTGGGGTGGTCCGGTAAATAGAGTGTTAGGAAAAGTGTGTGGTAAACTTCAAGCTGGTATTCGAAATTATGGTAACCTACGCCCATGTTATTCAGTGTATTGATCCACCGCCTTTCCTGTAGGAGTCCGTTTCTGTGGGAAAGTGCGCAGATATCTGTCACCGAATTCCTCGACCAGAAGCTGAAAGAGGCCGAGCCGACATGGCGGAAGTCACCACCCGGGCACTACGGAGAGTATGTTTGCCGTACGACTAGTCCGCTGCCTGCTGTTTCCGAGACATGAAACACTGCTGGCACAGCACAGTACAGTGCCAGACCGCTGCAGTGGTAGCCTCGAATACACTGCGCCTCAGCCTGGAGCTGTACTGCTTCCAGGACCTACATGATCGAAACTTATGTCCTGTCACAACAAAGTGAAACGAGCAACCATAAATACCACCCGCTCCAGCAAAGCATCTGTCAAAATCCGCCGCCAGCTCTGAGATGTACTCCATGCCAGAAATCGACCTGATGATAATTATCCAGTCTAACTCCTCTGTCAAGTGCCTCCTCTATCTGCGGTTTTATGAGCTGTGCCTAGTCCTGATGCTGCCAGGAGCTAAACTGATATCTTCCATCTTTGGCAAGAGGGGGTGTCGGGAGGTTGGGGGATAAGGCATTCGCTGCCAGACTCCATGCTCAGGTGCCACCGCACCACACAATTGCCGAACCACAGCCTGCCCTTCAAGTACACACTCTGCCATTGCAGACTAGAGCAAGCGTGCTTCTGTCTCTGCCTCCTACGTCAGGATCCTGGATTACGGGGTACAGCGCATCTCCTCGTTGTAGCTTGGCGACCAGCGCTGGACCAGTTGTGTTGCTTCAGAGCCTGACGTAGAGCCGTTGGGGACAACACACATCATTGGGGCACCGTCCGCAGAAGTTCGACGCCTCTGACTGCTATAT
Organism: Schistocerca serialis cubense; assembly: GCF_023864345.2. NCBI lineage: Eukaryota > Metazoa > Arthropoda > Insecta > Orthoptera > Acrididae > Schistocerca > Schistocerca serialis. Next base: position 733,411,484 of record NC_064643.1, on the reverse strand, counting down.
TGATTATTATGATAAACAAAACTGTTTTTCTCTCACTGCCTTTATTACTCCATGACGACAGGCCACTATTGATTCTACGTACCTGCTACCCTGCAGCTATCTGGCAACATTATTGCAACCTGCTGTTACATCAATAAACATTAAAGACGACCTGACTCCGTCATAAATGTGTAAAATTAGAAAATGAAATGACGCCGAAGCTATCATAGAGCTGCTAATGACTAGGAAATATAGGTGAACACAATGGCTGGCGTCTTGAAAAGAGTTTTAAAACCAGATACTGCAGTTTCTGCTTTATGCGGAAGTGCGACGCAATCTGCCTTCGGACACGTATAGTCAACAACGTTGTAAGTAGGCTGTTTAGATTTTTATGTTGGTAAAGCCACGTAGTGTGTGAAAATCGCTGACTGCGCTGTGTGAATTCTGTGGCTGATTGGACTCATTGTTCGAGTATTCGCTTGTGTAGTGTTGGGAACTTTGATGTGAAGAGCGCGTAGCGTTGGGCAGTTGGAGATGAGCCGCCAGCAGTGACGGATGTGGGGAGAGGTGCCAGAGTTTTGAGCGGACGATCTGGACGTCTGTCCGACAGAAAAAGGAAATTTGTTTAATTGGATGTCACAAAATTATATATATATATATATATATATATATATATATATATATATATATATATATATATATATATTGGAACGTCCCCTTTGAACAATTATACATGACTGTCCTTAAACTGACACACCATATTTTTAGCGCAGCGCAATCTGACTTTCAATAATCCCTACAAAAGAATGGCCCTAACTAACATTAACCTATAGCTCTCACAATTCACTTACCTCACAAAAATCTTCGTTACTCGAACTACCGCAATACAGCGAGCGCCACTACTGCCAGCTAAATAAAAGATTCAAACTACGGAAGGCACTAACTACTGAAAGGCATAGTTAGCAAATTAAAGATTTTAATACAGAACAAACAATGTATTTACCTTAATAGTCATAATATATATAGCTGTTCATCACATCCAGTCTTACAAATTTCTAAACTCCGCCATCTCTCTCCCCACATCCACCACTAATGGCGGCTCACCTCCAACTGCGCAACGCTACGCGCTGTTAACATCCAGCTGCCCAACACTACAATAGCCAACAACAATGCAAACCAGCCACAGACTGCACACAGCACAGCCAGTGATTTTCATACAGAGCGCTACGTGGCGTTACCAATATATATATATTTTGATCGCTATTAAGGTAGATACATTGAATCTTTCATTTGCCAACTATGCCTATCAGTAGTTGGTGCCTTCAGTGGTTAGAATCTTTTATTTAGCTGGCAGTATTGGCGCTCGCTGTATTGCAGTAGTTCGAGTAATGGAGAATTTTGTGAGGTAAGTGATTCATGAAAGGTATAGGTTATTGTTAGTCAGGGCCATTCTTTTGTAGGGATTTTTTAGAGTCGGATTGCGTTGCGCTAAAAATATTGTGTGTCAGTTTAGTGTTGATCAGAATAGGTAAAGAGAGAAATGTCTGACTACGTTCAGTTTTGCTCAGCTGTTTGGAAATCAAATAACGTAGAAGTTTGCCAGCACAGTAATTTATAATTTTTATAAGAGGACGATTCAACGTAACACAGGCATTAGCTTAATTTCTTGACATGTGGAATAATGGGGTCTACTGCCGGATGTTTGTGTCGCTCTGGCACAATATTTCGGCCAAGTAACTCGTGGCCTTCTTCAGGTGCTACTTGAGACTGCCGTATTGGAGGATCTTGTCCAGTATTTATGCCCAGAGGGGGCTGGGTGCTCTCTCTGCCGTCCGCGCCCACCTGGCGCTGCTTGTAATGTGTTGTCTCTTCCCCGGTCCTCCCTCAGACGTACACGCCCGACTTGGTCGCCATCTGTGGCAGCTGTCTGAGGCCCGTCCTGTGTCGGGCGTTCCGTTAGCGGTCCGCGCCCGCCAGGTGCTGCTCCTGAGGTTTTGGCCCCTTCCTGGTGCTCCGACGGTCGTCCGCGCTCGGCTCGTCCATCATTTGCGGTCGTGGCGGCTGTCAGAGGCCCGTCCTGCGTTGGGAGACGCGTTCGCGGTCCGCGCCCGCCTGGCGCTGCTCCTGCTGCGGTGTCACAACTTCTTGAGAAGTTTCTTGGTTCCTTTCGTTGGGCCCTGATAAGCTCCAGAGCCGGACTCCACGCCGAGCTGAGCTGGTAACCGCTGTCTCGGTTTATTGGGTTGTCTGTGACCTTGATCTCGATGACCTCCTTTATGACACTGTCCCAAGATCTTGGAGTCCGTGTCAAAATTTTGGTGTTGTTGTAGTGCATTGAGTGACTGATCTCCAGAGAGTGGTCCCCTGTGGCAGATTTGGTTGCCTGTCCGAGTCTGGTGTGCCACTGGTATTCTTTGCACCTGACGTCCACCGTCCTGGTTGTCTGGCCAATGTATGACTTTCCACACTGGCACGGTATGGTGTAAGCGCCTGTTTTACGTAGCCCCAGGTCGTCCTTCACAGTTCCTAGCATTGTCCCAATTTCGGAGGTCGGACAGAAGATACTCTTTAGATCATATTTTGAAAGAATTCTGCTGATCTTTGCAGAAATAGGTCCAGCATATGGCAGGTAATCCACCTTCTTCACCCCCTCTGGCTCCTCTTCTGTACCCTGTGGTTGGCTAGTAGCACGAAGTGCTCTTAGGATGTCTGTGGAGGGCGGCACAAACATCCGGCAGTAGGCCCGATTATTCCACATGCCAAGATCTCGCCGGGAAAGCTCAATTTATTTTTAAATTTTCCAGGAGTTCTCGACGAAACAGAAGTGGGCCACGAAGAAACACTTCAGTTTAGTCTTAACAGTGCATGGATTACTGCTAAGATTTTTGAATTCCTTAGGCAGAATACTGAAAACGGATGCAGCCGAAAGCTGCAGGTCTTTCTGCACAAGTGTCAAGGAGGCGCGTTCCAAATGTATATCGAGTTTCTGCTTAGCATTAACTGAGTGAAAGCTACTAATTCTTGTGAATAAACTGATATTTTTAGAGATAAATGACATGACAGAAAAGATGTATTGAGATGTCACTGTCAGAACAGGGGTCGAAAAGAAATTCTCGAGCTTACACGATATACTGCTCGAACTATCCGTTTCTGAACAAAAAATTCCTGTTTGAATCAGAAGCGGTACGCCAAAAAATAATACCGTACGTCGTAAGTGAATGAAAATAAGCAAAGCAGACTGCTTTTCCTGTTGAATTATTTAAGATACTGCTGTAATGGTAAATAAATAAACCTTTCGTTTTTGAACAATATCCTAAACATGAGGTTTCCACGGCCGCTTACCATCTGTCTGAACGCCCAGGAGTTTGAACTCTACAGTCTCACTAATTATATGCCTATTCTGTGTAATAATAATGACAGTCTTTGTTGAATTGAGCGCTATAAACAATAAAAACTATTACTGTGATTCAGCACTAATTTATTTTCTACAAGCCATGAAGTTATGTCTTCAACTTCAATATTTGATACTTTGTCGGTGCTGCACACAACATCCTTCACTACCAAGGTGGTGTCATCAGCAAACAGAAATATTTTACAATCACCTGTACTGCTAGAAGGAAAATCACTGGCATAAACAAAAAACAGTAGCGACCTCAGCATTGACACTGGGCCGCCCTCTGCTTCACTGTGCCCCATCAGGAATGCACGTGTAACCATTCTCAATACCACAGAGAATGACCTTATGCTGTCTGTTCTTAGAATAAGAGGTGAATTAGTCGTGAGCTACTTCCCTCATTCCATAATGATCGAACTTCCGCATTAATATTTTGTGGTCAACACAATCAAACACCTTAGTTAACTCCAAGAAGACCCCTATCCTTCCTTACCTTCTATTTAATACGTCCAGAGCCTCTCAAAGGGAATACTTCAGAGTTAAGATAAACATCGAAGAAGTAAAATTGATGACGTCGGAGTGTACGATATAAAATGCATTATGGTAATACGTTTCCGTAAAGAAGAAAGCTATCTTAACATCGAATATAGATTTTCATCTTAGGAAGCCTTTTCTGAAAATACAGCGTGTAGCTAAATACTCTTCACACGCTCTGAGTTCTTGTATTGGGGACCAAAATGTTTAAGCTTAGAGTAGTAGCTCATGTGCGAGAAAGTACTTTTTCCCGCTACATGCTAAATACCATAACACAACTTCTAATCTCTTGAATTTTCGGTGCCATTGACAGTGGTATTATGTATGTGATTCACCGGTCACCTCATGTCACATACAATTTTTGGTTTTTTTATATGCCATTCAGTTGGTTTTGTGATCTGACCATTGTTGCATAAGAGAAGACCTACTAGTGCGCGTTATGCTTGCAGCGATTCCTGGAGGACCAGAGATCGGTGATCGTGTGTACTGGAACATCGCTCTGTGGTCCTGTATCTGTGTTGATGTGGTCGTCACATCGAGTCCTACATATAAGTGGGCCCAAATGACATGCAACAGGAAGCAGTCTAGCAAGGTGCAGTGTGGTATTTTGCGTGTGGCGGGAAAACAGTACGTTTCCGGACATAAGTTCCTATGCTGAACTTCACTATCTCGGTCCCCACTACTACTCCTCAAAGTCAGTAAGGGAATTTAGTTAGTATACGAAAGTTTATCGTGAATGATAAACAGCATACACAACAAGAGGACAGAAGCGTTTGTAAGTTGCTGTTAGAGAAGAATGTTGAATAATATATTGGTTCATCGGAAAATTGCATTAAATTGGAGAGAAACGAGGTTTCTGTCACAAATTCCCTACAGCACGACTGTCTCTTCCTGTGACATTAGAATTATGTATTAGTACCTTCAGCTGCTGACGGGCGTTGTTATTTATCAATGGGGACAGGTGAAAATGTGTGCCCCGACCGGGACTCGAAAGCCGGATCTCCTGCTTACAGGGCAGACACTCTATCCATCTTAGCTACCGCGTGTACAGAGGATAGTTCGTCTGCAGGGACTATCTCGCGCACGCCTCCCGCGAGACCCACATTCTCACCTTATATGTCCACACACTACATTCGTAATGTCCCTACCCAACACACTCATTACTCGTGGAAGATATTCTTACCCAGACCCGTAAGAGTTCGGGTAATACGTGTGCATCCGCACAAAAGAAGAAAGTCACTGCCGGTTTTGCCAGAACACGTCCGAAAGAATAGACACCATATCCATATAAGTATATGTCTCTTCAGTGATAATCGACTAAAAGAATGGTGTAGCCCATTAAGATAGCACGAAATATTAGGTTCATCATAGAAAAGTGTCCTGAATTTCAGTAATACGTCTAGCATGCTCAAGGTACATATTTTCACTGTAAGGCTCACAGACAGGAAATTTTTTTACGGTGAATTGTTAGTTATTTTGACACAAAACATTCGGGAGACACGATTTAACCGTTGAGCGAATAAATTTGTCTGCGCTAAGTTATTCATGAAATGAAGTCATATTTCATCATCACAATCATAATCATTATCGGGTGTTGTCCTCTAGGTCACATGTAGCTTTCGCCGGCCGCCGTGGCCGAGCGGTTCTAGGCGCTTCAGTTTCGAACCTCGCGACCACTACGGTCGCAGGTTCGAATTCTGCCTTGACCATGGATGTGTGTGATGTCCTTAGGTTAGTTAGGTTTAAGTAGTTCTAAGTTCTAGGGGACGGATGACCTCAGATGTTAAGTCCCATAGTGCTCAGAGACATATGAATCATTATTGAACTTGTAGCTTTCCATACAGTCCTGTCACTTGCTACCTGCTTCGTTTCCTCATAATTGTTTTCTATCCATATACTATCCTCCAACTCGTACCTTCTGCGTCCTTTTCATTCACGGTTTCTTTCATTGCGTCCGTCAGTAATGAATCTCTTCTGAACTAATGTCCACGCCAACTCATTCCTCTTTCGATTGCCTTTGAAACTTCTCCCTGTTCTCCCATTCTTCTCAACACCTCCCCATTTTTCATTTTGTCTCAGCTCCGTATAATGCCCCGCTCCATTAATGAACTTCGCCAGTCTCTTTCTCGAGTACCTGTCAAAGCATTGCACAATAACACATTTTTTATGGATCAACGCAGATAAAAGAAGTCACCTTCTTCAGGATCATTTTCTGCACGATTTCAAAGCCCACTAAATCCTGCTCCAAATCTCAGGCAGCTTACAACCTCGTAATTAGTTTAAAATTTAAAAGTGGAGTTATGGCCTCAATGAATGACTAATAAATGTCGTTTATCGGCTGAAGTTTTCATCGAAATCATTGTACGTCACGATGAATTTACTGACTACGTGCCGTGACTCTCATACATCTGCCTCTACATGACTGCAATTCACACTTAAGTGCTTCACGGAGGATTTATCGAATCGCCTTCAAACTATTTCCCTACCGTTCCACTCTCAAATAGCTCGTCGGGAAAGTGAACTCGTAAGTCTTTTCGTGCGAGCTCTGAGTTTTCTTATTCCATTACGATCGTGATTTATCCGTTTGCAGGCAAAAATTAGCAAAGTACTTTCGCATACGGAGGAAAAGGCTTTTGGGTGAAATTTCGTGGAAACAAAACACATCACCACAACGAAAAAAGCTTTTTTTTTTTTGAACGGTTACCGTTCCAGCACACCTATCAGAGCTGTAGCACTGTCTCCCCTCTTTCGCGACAATACAAAGCGAGGTCTCCTTCTTTCACCTTTTTCATGTCCTCTTGTAAGGACCACACATCATTCAGCAATAATCCATAAGGGAACAGAAAAGCCTCTTACCAAGTGTACTGCATATAACACAGTCTTAGGTTTACGTTCTGCACAGCATTATCAATTTTTCGAAATTGCACTTCCAAGACGGTGAAATGGGATGTGAAAGGAATTTTGAAAATATGCCGCTACTAAGGGAAATTTAAAGCTGAAACCTCGAAAATTTATAATTTGGTTCTTCAGTCTGAAATAAAAAATGTGTCTTTCAGCGTTTATGAATTTCAACCACTAAGAGGGTAAAATAGGGAATGAAAATTTGTAAGAAAATATTTCGTTGTATTATAAAATTTTTTAAATGTAGACATATGAAAACTGGCGTTTGACTTCTCGGTTAGATATGAAGAAATGTGTGATTGGGGATGAAGTTTATATGGAAATACCACCACAAGAACCCAAAAGGTATGATTAACAAAAATCGGGGACTCCAGGTCAGAATAGGGTTTTGGTCAGAAGTACATTCGCCGAAGACCATGCTTCTATGGTCTTACTTAGCATGAAAAGCTTAGAAGGTGTTACAGATTGTGAATAACATAAAAATTCGATTAAAGAAAAACAACAAAGAAAAGTCTGTGTAGACCTTACAGTGTCCACGAGTGAAGCGGCTGGCGATAAGCTAATACCTAATATAAGTGAATCACTACAAGCATTAAGTAAGTCACAAAAAGGAAAGATCATGTGTGTGATGGAAGAAATTGAAGTTTAGTTCCATCTAAAAGACCAGCCGAACAGAGTTTTAAATGAAGAACAATACCTGCCAAATGAAGAGTTCCTAGGGAATTTTTTACAAATGTACGTCGAAGTATTATAGAACTATTAAATGTGTAATTATCACTATCATGATTCATAAATATGATTGTAATGCGAAAGGTCGCACAATCATTAAGCAGCTGATGAAAAGTTTTACTCTATTCCCTTTGTTTTCAGTACTGTTTCATCAGACCATTATGATTGATTTCATATATCAGACCGTTGTAGCAACTATTCAAAAATGACGGTGGTCCCAAAAATAACAAACAAAATTTTACAAATTATTTTAAATAAATTGCAGCAGTAATAAACTATAATGAAATATATTGAGATCAATTGGAAGAAGCAGTCAAACAGATCAATATTCTGAATGAAACAGCAGAAAAAGTAGGACTGAAAATCTCCTTTGAAAAGACAGAGTACCTAACCAATGTAAAAGAGGCACCGAACAATATGATTACAAAGTATGGCCAGATAAAGAAGGTTTCTAATTTCAAATATTTAGGGGAAATCATCCAGCCCAATGCTTCAGATAAAGAAGGAAATAAAACAAGAACAAGAAAAATGGAAATGGCATTCCAGCTAACAAAGAATGTGTACAACAAGAAGTCAGTATCAATTAACGCAAAAATAAGGCACTACAACACTGTGATTAAGCCAGAGTGTCTGTATGCATCTGAATGTTTAGCAATGAACACTAACAAGGAAATGGAAGCTATAGCAAAAAAGGAGCGAAAAATCATTAGAAGAGTACTTGGGCCGAGGTTTGAGAATGGGACTTGGAAGCTTAGAAGTAATAGAGAAGTGTATGACAAAATTGAGAAAGTGGAAGATACTATGAGTAAGAGAAGAGTAAGCTTTTACGCCCATTTGAAAAGAATGAATGATGAAAGGCTGACAAAGAAAATATTCATGTTTTTTGACAAGAACCCCAGAACCCAAATTACTTGGTTCAAAGAAGTCAAAGCAGACTTAGAGGAGATGGGTATAGGAGAAGATGATATAACCAACAGAGACTTAATGAGAGACAAAATTCAACATTTTGAAGGATTTGAAGTGAAGAAGAGAAGAACTGGAGGAACAGTGTGGACAGAAGACCGAAGGGAGCAGCACAGAGAGAGGATGAAGACATATTGGCAGAAGAGAAAAGAGGAGGAGCGCAATAGGAGAAATGTACATTGAAAAATAGTTGTTTAACGCGGTCCCTAGACGGCCAAAATCGGAATAAAAAAAAAATTGAGATCAAAGGCATAAATAGATTAATTAAAAATTTCTGCGAAGTAATTATAATTTTCCTTCTGTAACTAGGTTAAAAATGCTCAAACGATACATATTCCTAAAATAGTGAAAAACTGTTTCTAATTTATTTTGTGACAATCATATGCAGTCACATAACAAAATGTATCACTAAATAATTGTCCATAAAGTAAGTTATAAGCCGTCTAGTATGTCCTGCGATATGATCCGATTCAATGTTAAATTCATAAGCAGTCTGCGACTGTTTGCTTATGATGCTGTGGTGTATGTGAAGTTGTAGCTATTGAGTGACTATGGGAGGATACATGATGACTTGGACAAAATTTCTAGTTGGGGCGATGAGTGGCAGCTAGCTCTAAATTTAGAATAATGTAAGTTAGTGCAGATGAGTAGGAAAAACGAACACATAATGTCCGAATACAGTATTGATAGTGTGCTGTTTGACACAGCCACGTCCATGGGCTTAAGTTTGCAAAGCAATATGAAATGGAATAAGCCTGTAAGTACTGTAGTAGGGAAGGCGAATAGTCGATTTGGGTGTACTGGGAGAATATTAGGAACGTGTGGTTCATCTGTAGAGAAAACCGCGCGTAAGACAATAGTGGGAGCCATTGTTGCGTACTGTTCGAGTGTTTGTGATCCACACCAGGTCAGATTAAAGGAGAACATCGAAGCAATTCAGAGGCGAACTGGTAGATTCTTTGCCGGTAGGTTCGAACAACACGTAAGTATTACGTAGATGCTTCTGGAATTCAACTGGGAATAACTGGAGGAAAGACGACGTTGCTTTCGAGGAACACTAATGAGAAAATTTAGGGAACCGGAATTTGTGACTGACAGCAGAGAGATTCTACTGCCACCAACGTATATGTGTGTAAGGACCATGAAGATAAGAATAGAGAGATCAGTGCCCGCAAGCATACGTACAAAGAGTCGCTCCATCTGCGAGTGAAACAGAAACGGATTTGACTGGTAGTGGTATAAGATAACTTCCGCCACACACTGTATAGTGGCTTTCGAAGTATGTATGTAGATGTAGCTGCGGATAAGTGACACTAATGCATAGATTGTAGAATGCTTCCGTTTTAGATACCTGAAAATCGTACCACAAACAAAGAGAACTACAACTGAATGCATAAACAAATCATTCAAAAAATATTTTAAAAAATGTGGTTCAAGACTTTGGTAAAATTCCTTTCAGATATAGCGATTTCAGAAGGTACTAAAGTCCACGACAGGTATCAATCTGTTCTTGTCTGTATGCTGTAATCTCCCGTCGTTGAAATTTACAAAGATACGAGGCCTGTTCAGAAAGTAAGGTCCGATTGATTGCCAAATTGAAACCACAGTGAACATCAGAAATGTTTTACTTGTAACAATTAGCTACACCTTTCAGCTACTTCTCTACGTAGTCGCCGTTCTGACTTAGACTTTTGTCATAGCGTTGTACCAACTTTTCAATAGCCTCATCATAGAAGGCAGCCGACAGTGCTTTCCGCCAATTCTCCACGCTGGCCTACACCTCGTTGTCTGTGTCAAAATGTTGTCTTCAAAGACAGCGGTTCATGTGACCAGAGATGAAACTCAGGGGGAGACAATTGCGGACTGTATTGTGGGTAATCTCACATTTCCATTTGAAAACGATGCAGGAGCATCTTCATTGCCCCTGCAGAATGCGGCTGAGAATTGTCTTGAAGAAGAAACAGCACGACAGCTATGTAATGTTAGCTGCATAGCTTCAGGCGAAATTTCTCACCAGGCCCTCGTACTTGGCGGCAGACACTATTTTCTAGACATCTTTACGCACTCACTGCGAGCTCAGAAATGTGAAGAGCGACGTGATGCTAACTGGGGTTATACTAGAGACACTACCCAACACATCTGTGCAAAGCTTTATCGGATTTTCATAGTCGTTTCCATTTCGCGACCGATTGGAGCTTACTTTCTGAACGCCCCTCGTAATATCCAGATTTACATAGTTGTCAAAACTGGATATTACGTATCAATGTCTTACCTCGACACAGAGAGGTTGGATCACTATATGTATAGAAGTGTCGGAAACCACAAAAATTCTAGAACACATTGCACTATGTCGCACAGTGGAAAACGTGCTGCAGTGGAACACATCACTCCACTCAGATGGACACAGGCAACGAAGCACAGACGGCGCCTAATAGCCGATTCGGGTGGAGCACATGCATTACCTGCGGGCATTTACGACCCGTAATTCGGTGCAACATTTCCTCTCCACCTCTTTTTTCATTAAATTCCAACGGTGCGTAATTTACTTTCCGTATTTTCATTGCAAATGCAGCACGCAAATTCATGAGTGTGACCATACTGAAAACGTTGTGTTATCTGTACGCAGCATCTGTTGCAACTTCCGACCATATCTTACCTTGAGAAGGTAGACTCAGGTGAGAGGTACATTACGGTAGATTAAATTAGACTTCGTTTCATGTAAACACATTAAGAATATACTCGTGGATGTGATACACGTTAGGAAAATACTATACAGAATTGCATTCATTATGTACTTCGTCTCATTATAAGCAACACTGGCTATTGTGATTGTAATTTTAATACTACTTCCGTGAATTAAAAATACACTCCTGGAAATTGAAATAAGAACACCGTGAATTCATTGTCCCAGGAAGGGGAAACTTTATTGACACATTCCTGGGGTCAGATACATCACATGATCACACTGACAGAACCACAGGCACATGGACACAGGCAACAGAGCATGCACAATGTCGGCACTAGTACAGTGTATATCCACCTTTCGCAGCAATGCAGGCTGCTATTCTCCCATGGAGACGATCGTAGAGATGCTGGATGTAGTCCTGTGGAACGGCTTGCCATGCCATTTCCACCTGGCGCCTTAGTTGGACCAGCGTTCGTGCTGGACGTGCAGACCGCGTGAGACGACGCTTCATACAATCCCAAACATGCTCAATGGGGGACAGATCCGGAGATCTTGCTGGCCAGGGTAGTTGACTTACACCTTCTAGAGCACGTTGGGTGGCACGGGATACATGCGGACGTGCATTGTCCTGTTGGAACAGCAAGTTCCCTTGCCGGTCTAGGAATGGTAGAACGATGGGTTCGATGACGGTTTGGATGTACCGTGCACTATTCAGTGTCACCTCGACGATCACCAGTGGTGTACGGCCAGTGTAGGAGATCGCTCCCCACACCATGATGCCGGGTGTTGGCCCTGTGTGCTTCGGTCGTATGCAGTCCTCATTGTGGCGCTCACCTGCACGGCGCCAAACACGCATACGACCATCATTGGCACCAAGGCAGAAGCGACTCTCATCGCTGAAGACGACACGTCTCCATTCGTCCCTCCATTCACGCCTGTCGCGACACCACTGGAGGCGGGCTGCACGATGTTGGGGCGTGAGCGGAAGACGGCCTAACTGTGTGCGGGACCGTAGCCCAGCTTCATGGAGACGGTTGCGAATGGTCCTCGCCGATACCCCAGGAGCAACAGTGTCCCTAATTTGCTGGGAAGTGGCGGTGCGGTCTCCTACGGCACTGCGTAGGATCCTACGGTCTTGGCGTGCATCCGTGCGTCGCTGCGGTCCGGTCCCTGGTCGACGGGCACGTGCACCTTCCGCCGACCACTGGCGACAACATCGATGTACTGTGGAGACCTCACGCCCCACGTGTTGAGCAATTAGGTGGTACGTCCACCCGGCCTCCCGCATGCCCACTATACGCCCTCGCTCAAAGTCCGTCAACTGCACATACGGTTCACGTCCACGCTGTCGCGGCATGCTACCAGTGTTAAAGACTGCGATGGAGCTCCGTATGCCACGGCAAACTGGCTGACACTGACGGCGGCGGTGCACAAATGCTGCGCAGCTAGCGCCATTCGACGGCCAACACCGCGGTTCCTGGTGTGTCCGCTGTGCCGTGCGTGTGATCATTGCTTGTACAGCCCTCTCGCAGTGTCCAGAGCAAGTATGGTGGGTCTGACACACCGGTGTCAATGTGTTCTTTTTTCCATTTCCAGGAGTGTACAATAAATCTCTCTTTATGCTATACTGATTCTATAGTTTGATGCACAGCAAGGGTAACTTAACAACCTGTATTCTGCTTGAATGCCTGTATCAACTTTAAGATATTTTTGTTAGTTAATTAAGAAGCAGCATAAATACATATTGTTTTCAATAAGGTTCTAAGATCACGTCTTGATATACCAGTACAGGCATTGACAGTAAATAGCTGAATGTTGCATAAGTTTTGGAACTATGTCTGCTTCTGTTAATCTTTTATAACCTTTAAAATATTTGTTTACTATCATGAATGCAGTATTGGAAAGTTTTAAATTGTTTTCGTCATGTAATAGTCGCAAGCTGCTATTTAAATTATTTTAAGCATGGGCAGATAAAATCTATGTTCATGATCTTTACTGCTACACTACCTCTACATTCATGTAAATTATCTGTGTAATGAATAGCTGCAAGTCCATTAACTCATCAAAAACATTTGCCTAAGTAACAGTTCCTCCTGTTGTCTCATTACTTAAAATTCCATAGGTTAGCACTTTTATTCTGTTTATAAACAGTTTTCAATATAAACAGAATTCATACAAAGGTGGCTACATAAACTTTACTTTACGTTTCATATTTTCCAAGAAAGCAGGTAAAATGAAGATCCACCTTTACAGTAATGTAAACAAATTATTGATCTTACCTTATTCGTGGAAGTGGCTTTTTTTGACGAAAAACGTGTAGTACTGCTCGTATTATAACGATTTTTTATGTGTCTCCAGAAGATGGTGATCACGAACTTTTAGCTCTTACTCCTCTTGATGTACCAACATGAGCGTATAGCTTCCTCTTCAGGTACATGTTGATAAACCTCCAATAGATGCTGGTAAATACTAACTCGCGCGGAACAGCCTCCACAAAGGATTTACCCTCTTATTTTATCGCCTTCCGTTGAAACAAAACCACGCTACCACATAATCACACTTCAAAATGCTCTATGCGCAGCCTTTTCGCTTTATCAAACAGAACTGTCACTGCTAACCCTGTCCAGCTGTATACCGTCTCTTCCAATATTTAAAACACATCCAAACTGGCTTTTTATCGCAGTTCTAATTTTACTACATATCACACTCAAGATGTGATAATTTAACCACAACGTATTAGCAAGTCTCTACATCTTTCATCCTACCCCAATGGTGCACATTATAGTTTTGGCGCGTTCCATGTCAGCAACAGGGTTTTGTCAACTGTACAAAGTTATTGATACTACTAAGGTGGAACTGTACAATCTTTTGACATTCGTTAAGATTTTGTAGATACATATACACTGGAGTACATACAAAATTACAAGTTTAAAATGTTACATAGAACATTTAGAAAAAATTGCTTTCCATATTAATCAATTATCAGGGGAAAGAAAACTGGTGATCTATGGATCGGAGCGTGGAATGTCAGATCCCTTAATCGGGCAGGTAGGTTAGAAAATTTAAAAAAGGAAATGGATAGGTTAAAGTTAGATATAGTGGGAGTTAGTGAAGTTCGGTGGCAGGAGGAACAAGACTTTTGGTCAGGTGATTACAGGGTTTTAAATACAAAATCAAATATAGGTAATGCAGGAGTAGGTTTAATAATGAATAAAAAAATATGAGTGCGGGTTAGCTACTACAAACAGCATAGTGAACGCATTATTGTGGCCAAGATAGACACGAAGCACACACCTACTACAGTAGTACAAGTTTATATGCCAACTAGCTCTGCAGATGATGAAGAAATTGATGAAATGTATGACGAGATAAAAGAAATTATTCAAGTAGTGAAGGGAGACGAAAATTAAATAGTCATGGGTGACTGGAATTCGTCAGTAGGAAAAGGGAGAGAAGGAAACATAGTAGGTGAATATGGATTGGGGGGAAGGAATGAAAGAGGAAGCCGCCTTGTACAATTTTGCACAGAGCATAACTTAATCATAGCTAACACTTGGTTCAAGAATCATAAAATAAGGTTGTATACCTGGAAGAAGCCTGGAGATACTAAAAGGTATCAGATAGATTATATAATGGTAAGACAGAGATTTAGGAACCAGGTTTTAAATTGTAAGACATTTCCTGGGGCAGATGTGGATTCTGACCACAATCTATTGGTTATGAACTGCAGATTGAAACTGAAGAAACTGCAAAAAGGTGGGAATTTAAGGAGATGGGACCTGGATAAACTGACTAAACCAGAGGTTGTACAGAGTTTCAGGGAGAGCATTAGAGAACAATTGACAGGAATGGGGGAAAGGAATACAGTAGAAGAAGAACGGGTAGCTCTGAGGGATGAAGTAAAGAAGGCAGCAGACGATCAAGTAGGTAAAAAGACGAGGGCTAATAGAAATCCTTGGGTAACAGAAGAAATATTGAATTTAATTGACGAAAGGAGAAAATATAAAAATGCAGTAAATGAAGCAGGCAAAAAGGAATACAAACGTCTCAAAAATGATATCGACAGGAAGTGCAAAATGGCTAAGCAGGGATGGCTAGAGGACAAATGTAAGGATGTAGAGGCTTGTCTCACAAGGGGTAAGATATATACTGCCTACAGGAAAATTAAAGAGACCATTGGAGAGAAGAGAACCACCTGTATGAATATAAAGAGCTCAGATGGAAACCCAGTTCTAAGCAAAGAAGGGAAGGCAGAAAGGTGGAAGAAGTATATAGAGGGTCTATACAAGGGCGATGTACTTGAGGACAATATTATGGAAATGGAAGAGGATGTAGATGAAGACGAAATGGGAGATAAGATACTGCGTGAAGAGTTTGACAAAGCACTGAAAGACCTGAGTCGAAACAAGGCCCCCAGAGTAGACAACATTCCATTAGAACTACTAACGGCCTCGGGAGAGCCAGTCATGACAAAACTCTACCATCTGGTGAGCACGATGTATGAGACAGGTGAAATACCCTCAGACTTCAAGAAGAATATAATAATTCCAATCCCAAAGAAAGCAGGTGTTGACAGATGTGAAAATTACCGAACCATCAGCTTAATAAGTCACAGATGCAAAATACTAACGCGAATTCTTTACAGACGAATGGAAAAACTGGTAGAAGCAGACCTCGGGGAAGATCAGTTTGGATTCCGTAGAAATGTTGGAACACGTGAGGCAATACTAACCTTACGACTTATCTTAGAAGAAAGATTAAGAAAAGGCAAACCTACGTTTCTAGCATTTGTAGACTTAGAGAAAGCTTTTGACAATGTTAACTGGAATACTCTCTTTCAAATTCTGAAGGTGGCAGGGGTAAAATGCAGGGAGCGAAAGGCTATTTACAATTTGTACAGAAACCAGATGGCAATTATAAGAGTCGAGGGACATGTAAGGGAAGCAGTCGTTGGAAAGGGAGTGAGACAGGATTGTAGCCTCTCCCCGATGTTGTTCAATCTGTATATTGAGCAAGCAGTAAAGGAAACAAAAGAAAAATTCGGAGTAGGTATTAAAATTCATGGAGAAGAAGTAAAGACTTTGAGGTTCGCCGATGACATTATAATTCTGTCAGAGACAGCAAAGGACTTGGAAGAGCAGTTGAACGGAATGGACAGTGTCTTGAAAGGAGGATATAAGATGAACATCAACAAAAGCAAAACGAGGATAATGGAATGTAGTCAAATTAAGTCGGGTGATGCTGAGGGAATTAGATTAGGAAATGAGACACTTAAAGTAGTAAAGGAGTTTTGCTATTTAGGGAGTAAAATAACTGATGATGGTCGAAGTAGAGAGGATATAAAATGTAGACTGGCAATGGCAAGGAAAGCATTTCTCAAGAAGAGAAATTTGTTAACATACAGTATACATTTAAATGCCAGGAAGTCGTTTCTGGAAGTATTTGTATGGAGTGTAGCCATGTCTGGAAGTGAAACATGGGCGATAACAAGTTTGGACAAGAAGAGAATAGAAGCTTTCGAAATGTGGTGCTACAGAAGAATGCTGAATATAAGGTGGGTAGATCAAGTGACTAATGAGGAGGTATTGAGTAGGATTGGGGAGAAGAGACGTTTGTGGCACAACTTGACCAGAAGAAGGGATCGGTTGGTAGGACATGTTTTGAGGCGTCAAGGGATCACAAATTTAGCATTGGAGGGCACCGTGGAGGGTAAAATTCGTAGAGGGAGACCAAGAGATGAATACACTAAGCAAATTCAGTAGCATGTAGGTTGCAGTAGGTACTGGGAGATGAAGAAGCTTGCACAGGATAGAGTAGCATGGAGAGCTGCATCAAACCAGTCTCAAGACTGAAGACCACAACAACAATTAATCAAAAATTTTTGAAATATATTTGTTGGTTCATATCATAATATTTTTAAATATATCAGCTATAAATTCATGACGATTTATGAGGAGAATGGTATGACATTAAACATACGATAGCCTATATAGGAACTATGGATGGACATCGAGGAACCATTTGTGCCAGTCAAAGATCTGCATAATCCTCAAGATGTCTGATGGTTGCTATCCCTCAGAAAATAAAGAGAGAAGGAGACACGTCAATGTCTGAAACTGTGGGTTAAGGGATTGGTTCCTACTTGGAGGCAAGTAAGGTCGACTGCGCCTCAACGGAAAAGGGGTCTGATGTACACCACTGACTGACAGTTGACTTGCTGCCCCCAAACGTTAACCACTTCTCCTCCGACAGATGCAAGGCCTTCAGGCTCTACAGCAATATGTGATCTGACATTATGCTGCTGGAGTATTCAATTTGCTCCTGTGGTCATGAAGAGCATTATTACATTACATTTTAGGCCAAAACTGTCTCATAAAGTAGTATGCTCATCCCAATTGTCAGTATCGTCAATTCCTTAACTTTGAGTCGAAACTGTCGACAACATTCACATCTTCCAACGATTTTGTTGCTAATTACTTTTTCTTCTCCTATCCTTGAATTACGGCGACGGAGACACGTTATTTTCTGCAGCCTTGGGGCTTTCGTTAGCTAGGTCATGGAAGGAAAGTTAACTTAGAAGGAATGAAGTGTCACAGACCTGTTCAGCGCTGAAAGCTTCCTGTGCACTTATAAGACAGAGACGTTACAGTGTCACTCCACCACACAGCTGGCACGTAAAAAGGTAGTCTGCATTCCATAAGAACTGTGTTGTGCGAGATGCTATAAAAATTCCTTTTTGACGGGATAAGATCTGAAAGCCTCAGAGTGGCTGTTACCTGCAGGTGTGCCACACAGGAATTATCATTTGAATCTCATTAAGAGACGTTGATTCACAATAATTATTTCAGTAGAAGGCGCATTTTCCCACATGTGTGTACTTGTAGGCCTTCTGGTTGGCCAGGGTAGAATACCTTTATGTAGTGGGAGAAGGTCTGTGTCTTTCTCCATGCACCACTCTGCTATTCGTTAACATTCGTTAACTATGAGAAATTCCTTGAGTGTAGGAATTTGTTAAAATTGTTTATGAAACTATCCATGGTCAGAACTCGGAAAGTCTGCTGCATTTGGCCAGTGAGAAACAGCCCGATCTCAGAGAGTACAAGTTGGAACACTTGCGGCACAGAGGTAGAGGAAAACACTTGAGGTAGAAAGGTCGACGAGAACACTTGCATTAGGTCTTTGCAGAGAAATGCAGAGAGGAATGTCTCTACTTTAGAGCACAACACAGATGTCAAGTTGAACTCAGAATTTGCAGGCGCTCCTGCAGCCATCTTCCACACTCACTCTGTTTAGGAATGGTAAGCATGAAACATTGATGCAAGGGGGGGGGGGGGTTAGTGAAGATAGAAAGCATCAGGTTTTAATAGCGAAGTTGTACAATTTGCAGCCAGCTAGTTGCACCCATCATAGACCTTGGTAAATCTTTTCATGTTGGTTCTTGCTTTTCTGGGAGGCTTGCAGTCATTGGCTATATCTGTGATATAGTTTTGTATCGTGTTTTCATGTGTCCATCCACCTGTACCAAGGCTATTATTCATCACTACAACCCTTTCTCCATTTACTGAATGTTTATATACTTGACTTAGTGGATAAATTATTTTATTTGAAGTCTTATAGGAATAAAGTAAAATGCTATAGTGGCTGGTAGTTTCCTGTCATAGCTATGTGAGTTGTAATGCCCGTATTTCCATGCTTAATTAGTCCACCCTTAGTTCAAAGTGGTTTAAATGGCTCTGAGCGCTATGGGGCTTAACATCTGAGGTCATGAGTCCCCTAGAACTTAGAACTACTTAAACCTAACTAACCTAAGGACATCACACACATCCAAGCCCGAGGCAGGATTCGAACCTACGACCGTAGCAGTCGCGCGGTTCTGAACTGAAGCGCCTAGAACCGCTCGGCCACAGCGGCCGGCTGCCACCCTTATTAATTATCATTCAATATGACATTATCCGTTGTGCGACACTGTTCCTCTTGATTTTTCGTGGTATAACGGGGAGCTTTCCTTCCCTATAACCCTTCAAATCATGAGTCCAGGAGCTGGGGAGGTACGAGCATCGAGAATCGTTGCTTCCTGCGACCCTTCGGTGTGTCCTCTACAGACGCATTGGTTTCAACCAGACTGCCACCAGCAGACGCTAGACTCATCACAGAAACCCACAGAATTTCACTAAATGTTCCATTCGATTGTGGTAAGACACCATGCCAGTCTCGGTTGTCTGCGTTGTGATGTCAGTGGTAAGTGATGTATGGAAACTCGAGAACTCAGCACAGCAGCATGTACTCTGTTCTCTGCGATTCGAGGTGACACGTTGCCTACAGTCTTCACCAGAATTTCAGCTTTTGTCGTCCATCTATCATCTACTTTTCCTGCCACATTGTTCTCTTGAGTCCCCCTCGAGCCGCAGCTATTGCACTATAGTCGAGACGGCATAAGAAGTTCCTGACAGCTAGCAGTGCAGTTGTCATCTGTCAACTGCCAAGTGCAAAGGGCAGGAGGAGAAAACAGTAACCGTCTACAGAGCTGTGGCAACACTGAAGCGTTACTGTAAAGACGTTTACAAAATTGCATTGCGTTACTGGTTGAGGTAGACCCGTGACGCTGCTACGCCTAGCCCAATACAACTGTCAAGGATCAGTTTACTCCGACTCATCTGTATCCATCTGTACGAGTGATCTGTTGGTATGATGCCTCCAAGTCAATTATTAAACCTCCCTCAACGTCTAAACGATGGTGGTAAGCTGCTTGTCCTCTGGGAATGCTACATTGCGATCACTACGTAAAAGTTCCAGTAACGTTAAGTACACCCAACAACCATCATCCGTTCAAACGTTTGTTTATCTATAACACTCATTATTTTCCGCACTGGAAAGAACTGTAAATAATCTCAAATAAGCTTGAAACTTTCATAAATACATCCCACAATCATCGAAATACAAGAGCATCTGTTTTATAGTGTTGCATCGAGGTGTCCACGACGTAACCCTTCTCATTTCCAACAGTTGGAATGAAGGAGCGACCTTGTTAAGCTACATAATTTACAAGACGTTACAATTTAAGGCAGATGAATATTGTCGACATCCTGTGCTACACATTATCAGCTATTACAACTGAATCTTTAATGACTCGCAACAAATAAACATGGCCATAATCTGATTTGCGTGCCCAGTCCACTGGAAATTATCCGACCACCAAGTCCACTTGCTGTCTGCCCATTGTTGAAATTCAGAATCACAAATTCATCCTTGTAAATAATGATCTGAACAACTACTGTTTCGCAAATTTTCCAGTTTACTGCCTTTTTACATATTTAAAGGAAAATATTGTTCACTTGTGTCTTCCCCTTAATGTTGATAGTTTTTACTACAGCTGTTTTTGTGTAGATGACCCGTAAGTCTTAAGTGACAAACTGTCTGTCCAGCAGCATGACTACACTCAGGTTCACTGTGCGCCGGAATCAACGTCTTAGTGCTGCAGCGGTCCGCGGAAAAAATTAGGATCCCTTGGGCTGTTAATGGCTGACGCTCAGATCCAATAGCACTTTACACTGTCATATCAGCTACAGAGCTGAATTTCATATTAGTGCCACCGATCTCTAATAATTAGTGATACAGAATCAATTTTCGACAGCTTACACACAAACTGGATCCTTTCACAAACACGTTTGCCAACAATAAAATTAGCAGACGTATCACTTCTCGTAGCGGCAAACGGCTGAGTTGCCATAACAGTGCTGTATACCGAATGATGTGGCGTAGCGGGTAACACAATGGACTCGGGAGGACGATATTTCAAACCCGAGTTTTCCATGATCTCCCTAAATCACTTGAGGCAAACGCCGGTATGGTTCCTTTGAAAGGGCACAGCCGATTTCCTTTCCCATCCTTCTCTAATACGATGGGCCGATGACCTCGCTGGTTGGTTCCCTCTTCCAAACCAACCAACGAAATAACAATGCTCTACTACCCAACCCATAAAAAAGTCTCCCCTACTTAATTTTTCCCTTAAAGAACAACAGTACATGTAGTGTAATGAGAAATATCAGCCGGGCGGAGTGGCCGAGCGGTTCTAGGCGCTACAGTCTGGAACCGCGCTACCGCTACGGTCGCAGGTTCGAATCCTGCCTCGGGCATGGATATGTGTGATGTCCTTAGGTTAGTTAGGTTTAAGTAGTTCTAAGTTCTAGGGGACTGATGACCTCAGAAGTTAAGTCCCATAGTGCTCAGAGCCATTTGAACCATTTTTTTGAGAAATATCACATGCCGTGGTAAATTTATTCCAATATTTCTTTGACAAAATTGTAATATACGAAAAACTAGCATGATTGATTTTCGGAATATGACAGACGTCTCATTGCCATGATTCAGAAATTACGCGTTGAAAATAATATCTTCACTGCAGGTGCTACATTTGTTTAAATTTTTGAAGACGTTCGACCTTAGCCGACTGCTTGTTGTAACGAGTGTTACTGTGAATACGCGACGGTATTCCTACTGAATAAGAAGGCATATTAAATGTTTTCTGAAGCCGAACTCATCATCGTCCATTAACGTTTGAACATTGGATTTATTGTATGTATCAATTAGAAAAAAGCGCTTTTCTCTGAAACGTTATTCAACCACATATAGCCGAGAAAGTTGAACTGAATTTGATAACACTATAAAATTCACTCAGCGCTATCTATTTTATTCGAAAAAATTTTCCCGAGCAAATTATAAAGCTATAACATATCAGGCACACACGACGGGATGTGCGTCCGGCACGACGAGAGGTGATTGAAGTAGAATTAAGTTGTGTTCCCAGCGCCAGAATTGGAAATTATCTTCATGGAACGCGGGAACCAAATTATCTTCCTACGTATACACTGTTCCAGTCAAGCCGCGAGTTTATAATTAAAACAGGCTCAGCAATTTACGCTTTTCACCCTGTCAACTTCGCTCCCAGGTCGCAATATCGCTCTTAGTAGTGTCGTTTCCTGCTAGCACACACGATATTCTTTCTGTCGACTTTATATAGGAATAAATCTCATTCCAAATCTGGCAAATATCGGTCGGGACGGTGACGGTCTCCGTTTAGAGACATAGTAAAAGCTCTACTGATACTAAATGAGTGAACTCCAGTCTTTCCCTCTGGAGAATGGAAAGTAATAAAAGAACAATGTTCGTGAATTCATGACGCTACCACCCAAAATAAAGGGCATATAAGTCGCGTGATGGGTTCTAGAGCCACAAAATATGGTCCCACGTTTGTACAGAAATTGTCCAGTAATGTAAAAACTAACATTTATCGTGTAACTATTGACTATATTTGTATATACTGCAATGTAAGTGTAGTGGCGCATATTTGTCGTAAAGGATTATCAAGGTACCATGCATTCTTGGCATCAGCCAATAACGTCCTGCAATGGAAAGTCGTTTTACTGTTCGTTAACCTATAACCTAACCAGTGCCAATTTTCGTTTAATGCAGTTAAAACCCTTAACTACCAAAAGTTTTGATTTTCCACCCATGCAACAAGCGACTGCAGATCAGTCTAAGAGCTAACCAGAAAATAGTGTACAAAAATTACCTGTAATCTTCAGTCTGCTTGCTCTATCTCAGCTCTGTTTGCCGGAAATCGCTGTCTGCATATGGCAATTAATAGAAAAAGAAGGTAAAATCTGTTAAGATATTCATGTACGGAATCTTGACAGTTAACAGGAAAACTAGACACTCCTAAACAAGCATCACCAGACACATATTTGAATTTAAATTCTGTTATTGTTAAAATTTTACAACTTTACTAGTTTAAATGATTATACTAGCCAAAAATGAAAATGTAGCAGGGATAAAGTAGATGTTCGTTAACCTTAACGACTATTCTGATAACGAAAACGACGATGATAAACTCGAATTACCTCTCATTGCCGAGTTAAATGGGTGCAGCAAATTGTGATTATATTTCATTAGCATTCATTGTCAGTCCCTTCCCATATCGGCTTCGAAATCATGCTGAAGGTAAACATTGTGAAGAAGGTTCCGCCAACAATAACTGCGTGTATTTCGTCACTATTTTTAGACCGTGGCTCATAGCAACAAGGGGAAGGGGGAGAGTAAGGGAAAAGCAGAGCATGTTTCATTTAAGCATAGTTTCAGTCTTTCAGTCTGTTATAAGCTGTGTTCTGTTCGTTGCCTAGAAGAGCGAGTTGCAGAAGTGTAGTTAGTGCGCGTGGTCATTGTAATCCTACGAATTAATATGTCTCGTAAGTGCATAAACAGTGGTGACAATTTTCGCTGCATTTGTGAACAGGCTACAATGAAATCGCAAAGGAGGTCGTTAACGCTATCCATTAAGAGGTGGTACAGACTGTGCTTTGTATGTGAAATCGGTGACCGGGTCAAGCCTGAGGATTCTCATGTATATCCAAATCTTGTGTCTCGAGTCTTCATTCTCGGTTGAATCGTGAAAGATTTTACGTTGGATTTACTATACCCACGATCTGGCGAGAATTATCAAACCATGTGAATTATTGCTACTTTTGTAATATGAAACTCCATTAACCGACGACATTTCCTAGAAGAGATAAGTCTTGTTTGACATATCGTAACGTTCCATCAGCCATGCGACCAGAGACTCGCAGAGATGGACTGCCTGTTCCTGTCCCTCTTCGTTGTGATAGCGATGAGTGCGGTAGTGAACCTAGAGCTGCACCATCATCTTCAAAACCCAGTTCTTCGAAAGATTTTGATTTTGAGTGCACAGAGATTCGCTAATTAACATAGTGTGACCATAGTGATCTGATGAGAGTTCTGGAATAGCCGAAAGGTAGAGCTGAACTTTTAGTGCCAAGACTACAACAGTGAAACTATCTTGATAAGACGGTAAATTCATCTACGTTACGTAACCACCATATGCCATTTCTTCCGTTTTTCGAGAGCGTAAGTACCTTAGAGTTCCCTAGTGATGTACAGGGACTAATAACAAGTATGAGCATTGACTATAAAAGTGATCGGTAGAGATTGTTCATCGACTTCTCCAAAATAAGTCTCAAGCATGTGCTACCGAATAATGGCAAAGTCTTAGCGTCGATTCCTATTGCGTATGCGCGTTACACGAAAGAAATGTAGCATAATATGAAACAATTGTTACTGCGATTGAACTATAACTGGTTTATTTGCAGATTTCCAGGGATTTGGAACTCATAGGCGTATTAGTTGGGCTACAAGACGGCTACACCAAATTTTGTTGCTTCCTGTGTTTCTGGGACAGCCGCGCCAAATCATTTCATTATAAAAAGAATGTCGTCAGCCACTTGGACCAGGGTCTCACATCGTTATGCACGAAACACTAGTCGAATCCAAAAGAAGATAATTCTCCCTGCTCTTCATATAAAATGGGACCTAACGAATAATTTCGTGAAGCCCATGGACAAAACTGGAGAAGCATTTCTCTGTCAGCGCCAGAAATTTCCAGGCCTCGTACCTGAGGACACTCAGAAACATCCCCCTTTTTGTTTTCGCATCACTGAGACCTGGAAATTTCTCGCACGGACAGAGAAATGCTTCCCCAGTTTTGTCCATGGGCTTCACGCCATTCTGACACGTGATGAAAAATTAGACTGGGACACCTTTGTTCAAGTATCAACAAACTTTCTAGAAAGTAAGAGGACTGAAAAATATAAGAACCTGTGGAAAACCTCCTGTACAGCTAGAACAGACAAGGGTGCAACATGTCCTTAAACTTACATTTCCCAGATTCACACTTGGCTCTCTTTCCTGACAACTGTGATGCTGTAAAGGACGTGCACGGCGAGCTAGTCCACCAGAAAATCTCGGACATGGAAATGAGACACCATGGAAAGTGGGATAAACCATTGTTAGCCGACTGCATCAGTGACCTCCTACAGAAGAATAACACCAAAACTACATGCTTAATCTTATATTGGCAATAAGGCAGAGTTATGATATAGAGACGCATATCACTAGGGATCAGACAGATACTGCCTACAGGAAAATTAAAGAGACTTTGGAGAAAAGAGAAGAACTTGTTTGAATATCAAGAGCTCAGATGGAAACCCGTTTCTAAGCAAAGAAGAGAAAGCAGAAAGGTGCAAGGAGTATATAGAGGATCTATACAAGGGCGATGTTCTTGAGGACAATATTTTAGAAATGGAAGAGAATTTAGATGAAGATGAAATAGGAGATATGATACTGCGTGAAGAGTCTGACAGAGCACTGAAAGACCTAAGTCGAAACAAGGCCCAGGGAATAGACAACATTTAATTAGAAATACTGACAGCCTTGGGAGAGCCAGGCTTCAGTTAACTCAAATGTGGTGAAATACGAAGCTTTCGAAAATCACGTAAAACAATTATGCAGGTCTGGTAAGGGATCCAGTTCTCACACAGCCTTTTGATTAAGGGAGCTGTGATCGACAACTGACTGTTATTCCTTCACATCTGGGCTTAGGCACCAAAAATATACAAGAGCATACGGGGAGACTAAAGATCTTATCACACTATCCGCCAATGTTGGTCGACCATCTGGTGAGCAAGATGTATGAGACAGGCAAAATACCTTCAAACTTCAAGAAGAATGTAATAATTCCAATCCCAAAGAAAGCAGGTATTGACAGATGTGAAAATTACCGAACTATCAGTTTAATAAGCCACGGCCGCAAAATACTGACACCAATTCTTTACAGACGAATTGAAAAACTGGCAGAAGCCGACCTTGGGGAAGACCAGTTTGGATTCCGTAGAAATTTTGGAACACGTGAGGCAAAACTGACCTTAAGACTTATCTAAAAAAATAGATTAAGGAAAGGCAAACATACGTTTCTAGCATTTGTATACTTAGAGAAAGCTTTTGACAATCTTGACTGGAATACTCTCTTTCAAATTCAGAAGGTGGCGGGGGTAAAATACAGGGAACGAAAGCCTATTTACAATTTGCACAGAAACCAGAAGGCAGTTATAACAGTCGAGAGGCATGAAAGGGAAGCAGTGGTTGGGAAGGGAGCGAGACAGGGTTGTAGCCTATCCCCGATGTTATTCAGTCTGTATATTGAAGATGCAGTGAAGGAAAAAAAAAAGAAAAATTCAGAGTAGGAATTAAAATCCATGGAGAAGTAATAAAAACTTTGAGGTTCTCCTATGACATTGTAATTGGGTCAGAGACAGCAAAGGACCTGGAAGAGCACCTGAACCGAATGGACAGTGTCTTGAAAGGAGAATATAATATGAACATCAAGAAAAGCAAAACGAGTCGAATTAAATCGGGTGATGCTGCGGGAATTAGATTAGGAAATGAGACACTTAAAGTAGTATATGAGTTTTGCTATTTGGGGAGCAAAATAACTGATGATGGTCGAAGTAGAGAGGATATAAAATGTAGACTGGCAATGCCAAGGAAAACGTCTCTGACGAAGAGAAATTTGTTAACATCGAGTATAGATTTAAGTGTCAGTAAGTCGTTTCTGATAGTATTTGTATGGAGTGTAGCCAAGTATGTCAGTGAAATGTGGATGATAAATAGTTTAGACAAGAAGAGAATAGAAGTGTGGTGCTACAGAAGAATGCTGAAGATCCGATGGGTAGATCACATAACTAATGAGGAGGTATTGAGTAGAATTGGAAAGAAGAGGAGTTTGTGGTGCAACTTGATCAGAAGAAGGGTTCGCTTGGTAGGGCAAATTCTGAGCCATCAAGGGATCACCAATTTAGTATTGGAGGGCAGCGTGGAGGGTAAAAATCGTAGAGAGAGAGACCAAGAGATGAATACACTAAATAGATTCAGAAGGATGTAGGTTGCAGTAGGTACTGGGAGGTGAAGAAGTTTGCACAGGATAGAGCAGCATGGAGAGCTTCATCAAACCAATCTCTGGACTGAAGACCAGAACAACATGATAACTTCAAAACGAGAGCTAATATTACATTATCATTACCATTTTCGTTATAAGCACACGTGAAAATGTAACAATTAACTATTTGCATGCTAGTAGCAGAAATAATGTTGTTGGCAGGTGTGATAGGCTGGTTATTTCAACAGCAAATATCCCCGCAATACAAGAGGATAATTGCAGTACTCCGCTTGCCTTGTGGTATTTGATAGAGACTGCGCCCAAAACCTTATACGAACTCTGAGTTACTCTGTATAGCTATAGAAACAGCCAACAAATTGCAACAGGTGTTTGCTATTACCAGGTTTAGATACGGATCGAGGATGCCGTCGTCAGAAAATCCACAAATATATTTAATAAGTGGTGAACAAATTAAAAATTAGTAATATCTCTTTGCAGCCATTGTTATGCTAGCCCTCTCCTGCAGCAAGTAGCTCTGCTTTTACTGGCAGTTACCAGCTTTACATCAGTTCCAATGTTATCAATTTTATGTGATTTTCATATTAACTACCTAATGAAGTATTTTATATGACGAGAGCACTATTGGTCTTACATTTGTTCGTCAGGTACTACAATTAATATTGTATTTTGCGATGAGAACACCCTTAGTCGGTGTCGAAACCTGGTAAAGTTTAATTTTGTTGGAACCGGTTGTCTATTTTATACCTACAGTTCTTTTACGGTTTCCGTCTCACAGGCATGTTTAAAACTGTAAGACTCGAAATAGTCCAATTTGTGTACAACTATAAAATGTAAGCTTTCTCCGCTCCACAGTAGGATGTTCAAGAGAAACTGCTACTGCTATTCGGGTGCTTTGAGCACTTTGGCAACGATAGCTTTGCATATACAAACATGGACGTATCGCACAGACAGCTAAGCGTAACCTTACCACACCGAATGCTAGGTATGGATTGAATTCAATGCTCAAGAACGATTTGTATATTATTCATGGACGCGGACATCTGAGGAACGTTCAATTTTCTGGCATCAAATCCTCAGTTTCAGGCTAACAAAGGCCCCTTGCCACATACGAAACATTAAATAACTCACCCAAGTGATACGTTGATAACGTCAAATTTATAAATCCTATGGAAAATTTTTATGAATACGATGCAGTCAATTCGAATCCTCTAGTCCTCTCAACACAACGGCTATAGCGTTTCAAAGGTATCTATTGCAGACTTCCGTCTCCAGGCGTGCCGACTCAAAACGCTCTGAATTTCGAATTATTATAATTAAAAACATAGTCATTCGGGCAGCGATATTATCTGAAGTTTGAAACATATTGCTGAAATTTCCAGACGATCAAATAAGCTAAAAGGCTTGGCACTCTGTGACTAACTTCTGTTTTTGTATCACAAATCCCAACTTCAGCCATTAATGTGGCAAATATTGAAAGTAATTAAATTAGGTTTTCAATGTGATGTTTCCTTAAGCAAATATATGTGTCACGAAAATGTAGTTTGGCGGGCGCTCAAAATTTTGGAAAACTGTTTTATCGAAAAATAATTGTAGAAGTTTCAAACTTTCTATCCTTTGCTTTTGTATATGTCTCATCATGTTATACGACTTTTAATTTTAAGGAAAATTAATTTCAATGATGAGGTAATAATCCAGAACTGACTGTCACTCTTATTGAATTCACAAGCACCAGAGAGTGGAAGAGCCAGGTGGTACCCATTCTCTCTGAGCACACAAGACGAATAATTGTACTGCTAGCGCGTAACGAACACACTTGCTTTCCACACAGTACAGATTATGTGTCCTTCATCGATGGTCCTGAGAACATCTGCACGGAGTTGTCAGTTCTGACAATAGATGCTCCAGCACTGGTTCGAACACAGCCATTTTGGGAGCCGTAGAAAAAGTTCTCCATTTTCATGGCTGACCCTTATAGCTCTGCAAACTGGGCCAATGTATTTTGGAAAACGGTATTCTAGTTTCGAAATATCCGTATCTTGTTTCGTCACTAAAATTCTTAGTAGAAGTCATTACTGTACTAATGAGTGTGGAAACAGATGAACTAATCTGTGACGTGGGATAGTGGACTGTCGTCATATGTTTCGATGCTACTCCTTTCTCTTCTTATCTTGTGAATCATACAGATCTGCTATCTATAAAAGTGAAAACAAGACGTACCCAAACAGTTAAAGGGGAAATGCTGTTAGAGCCTCGATCAGAAGACTTTCTTACGCTATAATGAGAAACAGGCTTAGAATGTGATAGAGGAAAGATGCAAAAGGACCAAAAAGTTTTACGGTTATGCGATGTTACGTGTATTACATTTTTATCTTTAGACAAACATGCGAGAAGGCATATTTATTTATTTTTATTTGTGTATTTATTTTACCTGGCAAGATTAGGGCCTTCAGACCGTCTCTTACACCTAACCAGGGATACTCAGATTGAACGAATTTCAGTTTGGACAGAACATTATGAACATACAACGTGTTATACGATATTAATGTTAAAGAAAAAAATAGAGATTATAACAGTAGTACAACGATAATTATAACAATCAAAAAATAATTATAACAATCAATAATAATAATAATAATAATAGTAATGACTATGTATATGAAAGTAAACATATTTTCTTTTTATGAATGTCAGTCCTATTGTTAGTTGGGAATTTTCTCGTTATGTTCTTGCAGCTTGTGAGTTATTCACATCGAGCAGAGACATAAGACGATAGAATGGGGTGAAAGAGCTATAGAAGAGGTAGCTAGGTTAGAAGAAGAGAAATAGGATGGTAAAATTCGAAGCTATGATGGAGAGGAGAAAGAAAGAGATGAGGGGACACAACAATGGAGGCTACACCGTCCCTAACATGTAAGTTCATATTCTAAGGACTCCTATCAAAAAGCACCATGAAAAGCGATGTACGTAGTCTAGCGGTTCTAGGCGCTCAGTCCGGAACCGCGTGACTGCTACGGTCGCAGGTTCGAACCCTGCCTCGGGCATGGTTGTGTGTGATGTCCTTAGGTTATTTAGGTTTAAGTAGTTCTAAGTTCTAGGGGACTGAGGACCACAGATGTTAAGTCCCATAGTGCTCAGAGCCATTTAGCCAAAAGCGATGTAGTGTATAGCAAATACCCCTAATTCGTAGAATAAAGTAGGGAGAAAATGCAGTTGACCATTAGAAACATCGAAAGAACTGAATCATATCGCCGCACCTATTTAAAATATACATGCACTATACATGAGGTGATAAAGTTCGTGAGATACCTCCTAATCTCGTGTCGGACCTCCTTGTGCCTGGCATATTCCAGCAGCCGGATACGACATGGGCACAACAAGTTGTTGGCAGTCCCTTGCAGAAATATGGAGCCATACTGCCTCTGTACATGTCCATGATTGCAAAGATGTTACCGGCGCAGGATTTTGTGCACGAACTGAAATTTCGGTTATGTCCCATAAATGTTCGATGGGATTCACGTCACTCGATCTGGGTGGCCAAATCATTTGCTCGAACTGTTCAGAATGTTCTCTAAACCAATCGCGAACAATTGTTGCCCTGTGGCAATTCCAACGGTGTTTTGGAACATGAGGCTTATGAATGACTGCAAATGGCCTCTAAGTAGCCGAACTCAACCGCTTCCAGTCCATGACCAGTTCAGTTGGACCAGAGAATCCAGTCCATCCCATGTAAACATAGCCCACACCACTGTGGAGCCGCCACCAGCTTGCACAACGGCTTCGAGATAAACTTGGATCCATGGCTTCATGGCGGCTGCACCACACTCGAACCCTACCATCAGCTCTAACCAACTGAAATCGTGACTCGTCTGACAAGGCAAGGATTTTCCAGTCCTCTAGGATCCAACCGACGTGGTCACGGACTTGGGCGAGGCGCTGCAGGCGATGTCATGCTATTAGCGAAAGCAATCAAATCACTCATCTGGTGCCATAGCCAAACAACGCCAAATTTCCCCGCATTGTCCTAACGGACGCATTCGTCCTACTTCCCGCTTTGATTTTTGTGGTTGTTTCATGCAGGGTTGCTTGTCTATCGGCGAAGACAACTCTACGCAAATGTCGTTAAGTGAAGTCCGTCGGCCTCTACGTTGTCCATGGTGAATTAAATATGTTATTCTCGGCATGTTCTTGACACCGTAGATCTCAGAATATTGAATGTCGTAACGATTTCCGAAATGGAATGTTCCACGCGTCTAGCTCCCACTTACATTCCGCGTTCAAAGTCTGTTAATTCACGTTATACGGCCACGATCTAACCGGAAACCGTTTCACATGAGTCACCTGAGTACAAGTAACAGCTCAGCCAATGCATCGTCCTTTTATACCTTATGTAAGCGATACTACTGGCATCTTTAGATGGAGAGATTGCTATCCCACGACTTCCGTCACATCAGTGTATGTGGGAAAGGTGGAATCAATCGTGGGGAGGTATGAGAATTCTTTTCCAGCACCTAGCTACCTACTGAAAATTACTGATAACAGAAAACAGGTAGGTTGTCATATTTATGGTTATGAAGCTCATGAAAGCGTTTGAACGAGGCGGTCTCAGAATAAATGTAAGCAAAACACATTACCTTATAGCGGGAGGAGATGGTAGGGACATAGTACTACCACAAGGAACTATTAAAGCTTCAAAGCAGTTTAAAAACTTAAGAACACATATCCCAACCTGAAGAATCAGATGTGTAAGACAGGATCCATCATGCAAGCGGAGCAATTATGACGTAAAATAGAGTTTTATGGAATTAGGCAAATTTCAAAACAAGCAAAGAAGTTAGATCTGCAAAGAGTAGGGGAAAGGTTGGTTGGTTTGTGGGATTGAAGGGACAAGACTACAAGGGCCATCGGTCCCGTAGTGGAAGGAATACAAATTTATGATACAGGAGGAAAGACGTTGGTGGAGCGGCAGAGGAATAAAGCACAGGCAGTAGGGATGGATGGAATAAGGAGGGCAGGAGGAAAGAGGGAGCTAATACATATGGAACAACCAGTCGCACAAATAATTGAGAAAAGAGCTTTTAAATGGTATGGCCACATACTGCGCATGGAGCAAAGACGATGGCCGAAAGCATTCCTGGAATGACCACCACCGCAAAGGAGAAATAGGGAACGGCCGAGAAATCTTAGAGAGCGCCAATAATTGGAATGATGAGGAAGAGAGGGCTCGAAGACTGCAATGATGGTGAATGCTGACGACTGTGACTATACGGCATCTACTGAAGAGGGAAAAGTCCCTTAAAAGTTCACAGAAGATGCATTTTCTTCTGATAATTTTCAGTAATCTTCTTTCCGTGTCTATTGACGTGAAAGCAGCAAGTCGCGTGACGAAATACCGACAGATCTGTATCGCTAACAACTACGAGACTAATAACGCGTGAAAATGGTTGAACCTATGAAGAGCAGAGCATGGTTGCGCAGTATCTGTTTATACCGTGACGTTGTCATACAAGTGTTCGAGCATGCGAGTGGCTGTTACGAACTAGCTCTGTCTACATTTATAAATTCGTCTAGTGTGGGAACGCGTTTAACTAGGACATCGATTCAGGTATCACTGTGAAGAGCATGGGGAGAACTACTGGGGTCTAAAGTGAGGCTAAAGTATATTTGTCAGAATGTAAGTGAAAATCTGTACAAAACTGAAAACTGAAAAAGATATGTGATTTACGTGGCTCGTACATATGCTCAGAGTTACAGGAAATGCCAGTCACAGGAGACATTGCGTCAAAAAAGAGTCCGAAAGCCTAAAACGTCCAGTACCGGATGAACGCAAAAGTTGTGGCAACGTGGAAAATGAAATGAAGATAACGGCACCAACGGATTACGTAGCTGGCCAATGGGGCATACAGCGGACAGCGGTAGTTCAAACATGTGATTTATCTGTTCTCTAAGCATTGCACTACTCTGTATAACCATTATACTAGAAAGATTGATAACAGAGTTACATAAAACTGCGAGAACTTGTTACGATATTATTCCGACATCTTCAGTAAAAATCTACAGCTTAGACTCAGTGCACGCAGAAATCCGTTTACGTACTTCTTTATTTCGTTCTTTTCCGTCCACTTTATTTTTAATATTTCTCGGCAAGTGAAAAGTCTTATTCTCTGCATTTAGTATGGTCCATGTCATATTTCCACACAATGCACTGTTCTTCACGAATGCTTTCGGGGGCCTCTTCCACATTTCCTTACCAACACCTGAAACCCTTAGATCATTTTATTTCATTTAGTGAAGAAAACACTCTTCGAATGTGTGGAATTATTGTGATATCTTCATTGATTAGGCCATTCTGTGTAATATTTCTTCCAAGTCAAGAGAATTCTTCCACTTTTTCCGGTACTGTGTCCCTTCCTCTTTTGCTATTAAGAAGGTCGTTATTTCCCCATCTAAACTCGTCATTACGATGGCCTTTGACTATTCCTAAGCCGTATCCTGCGTTATGTATGCCGCCCACTTTTTTCAACAGATCTAAGTATTTGCCACCCCCTCCCACCCACCTAATTTTCCTTCCAGAGGAATATGTCATTTACTAACCGTACTATTGCTGACTATTCGCCCTGACATCTTATTCCTTTATTCCCCTAATTCTTCTGCACCGAAACTAGACAACAGCGAACAGTTTCAGCTTTGCTTACACCATTTCCTAACTTTCCAGTGCAATAATCCCATTGAAAGAGGCCAACCGAGTTTGACATGCTACCTGTATGTCACAATGATACGTTCCGGCTGGACCGACAGAGAGACAATTCGCACCCTATCGACTCAAATACTGTAACAAAACTGTGGAGCAGCGAAATATCGGTATGAAGTGGGTGGCCCTAGTAAACGAATCTTGGGTGCCGGTCCTTTCAGAATGCATTGGAGAACAGATAAATAAAGTATCGTCTATCTGCTGAAATAAAATACCGGTCCAAACTGATCCCACTTTATTACAACACTAACTGACAAATCTGGCAATGCCTAGGTATTCATTTTGTCAGTTATTTATTAGAAACGTAAAAAATGAATTGTGTAGCGAAACATTGAAACAATTTTATTTATATGTATTCCTGAAAACTACTTTCAAAATTATGAAATAATGGTGCAAATAAACATACGTAATGTACGAATATATAAGTACAGCTGCTTCCCCTTTCCGCAATACAATTATCTAAATGTCTCTATGACGACGCTAGTTCATAGTTATATAGTCGGCTATTGTTTCCGTCCACAGCCGTTTGCGCTTCGCAGTTGAAAGATGTTACGAGTTCTGTTTTCTTGGGAAAATTGTGGTAAGTTCCTATGGGACCAAACTGCTTAGGTCATCGGCCTCTAGGTTTTTTTTTGGTCATCAGTCTACTCCTGGTTTGATGCGGCCCACCACGAATTCCTTTCCTGTTCTAACCTCTTCATCTCAGAGTAGCACTTGCAACCTACGTCCTCAATTATTTGCTTGACGTATTCCAATCTCTGTCTTCCTCTACAGTTTTTGCCCTCTACAGCTCCCTCTAGTACCATGGAAGTCATTCCCTCATGTCTTAGCAGACGTCCTAGCATCCTGTCCCTTCTCCATATCAGTGTTTTCCACATATTCCTTTCCTCTCCGATTCTGCGTAGAACCTCCTCATTCCTTACCTTATCAGTCCACCTAATTTTCAACATTCGTCTATAGCACCACATCTCAAATGCTTCGATTCTCTTCTGTTCCGGTTTTCCCACAGTCCATGTTTCACTACCATACAATGCTGTACTCCAGACGTACATCCTCAGAAATTTCTTCCTCAAATTAAGGCCGGTATTTGATATTAGTAGACATCTCTTGGCCAGAAATGCTTTTTTGCCATAGCGAGTCTGCTTTTGATGTCCTCCTTGCTCCGTCCGTCATTGTCTATTTTACTGCCTAGGTAGCAGAATTCCTTAACTTCATTGACTTCGTGACCATCAATCCTAATGTTAAGTTTCTCGCTGTTCTCATTTCTACTACTTCTCATTACCTTCGTCTTTCTCCGATTTACTCTCAAACCATACTGTGTACTCATTAGACTGTTCATTCCGTTTAGCAGATCATTTAATTCTTCTTCAGTTTCACTCAGGATAGCAATGTCATCAGCGAATCGTATCATTGATATCCTTTCACCTTGTATTTTAATTCCACTCCTGAACATTTCTTACTGTCGAACGCTTTTTCCAGGTCGACAAATCCTATGAAAGTGTCTTGATTTTTCTTTGGTCTTGCTTCCATTATTAGCCATAACGTCAGAATTGCCTCTCTCGTCCCTTTACTTTTCCTACAGCCAAACTGATCGTCACCTAGCGCATTCTCAATTTTCTTTTCCATTCTTCTGTATGTAATTGTTGTAAGCAGCCTCGATGCATGAGCTGTTAAGCTGATTGTGCGATAATTCTCGCACTTGTCAGCTCTTGCCGTCTTCGGAATTGTGTGGATGATGCTTTTCCGAAACTCAGATGGTATATCGCCAGACTCATATATTCTACACACCAACGTGAATAGTCGTTTTGTTGCCACGTCCCCCAATGATTTTAGAAATTCTGATGGAATGTTATCTATCCCTTCTGCCTTATTTGACCGTAAGTCCTCCAAAGCTCTTTTAAATTCCGATTCTAATACTGGATCCTCTATCTCTTCGAAATCGACTTCTGTTTCTTCTTCTATCACATCAGACAAATCTTCACCCTCATAGAGGCTTTCAGTGTATTCTTTCCACCTATCTGCTCTCTCCTCTGCATTTAACAGTGGAATTCCCGTTGCACTCTTAATGTTACCACCGTTGCTTTTAATGTCACCAAAGGTTGTTTTGACTTTCCTGTATGCTGTGTCTGTCCTTCCGACAATTATATCTTTTTCGATGTGTTCACATTTTTCCTGCAGCCATTTCGTCTTAGCTTCCCTGCACTTCCTGTTTATTTCATTCCTCTGCGACTTGTATTTCTGTATTCCTGATTTTCCCGGAACATGTTTGTACTTCCTCCTTTCATCAATCAACTGAAGTATTTCTTCTGTTACCCATGGTTTCTTCGCAGCTACCTTCTTTGTACCTATGTTTTCCTTCCCAACTTGTGTGATGGCCCTTTTTAGAGATGCCCATTCCTCTTCAACTGTACTGCCTACTGCGCTATTTCTTATTCTTATTCCTGTATGTATAGCGTTACAGAACTTCAAACGTATCTCGTCATTCCTTAGTACGTTCCTCTAGGTTTACACACTACTTAATCTAACTTACGCTAAGGACAAACTCACAGACCCATGCCCAAGGGAGGACTCGAACCTCCGACACGGAGAGTTGCTTGGACCGTGGCAAGGCGCCTCAGACCGCTCGACTACTCCGGGCGGCAGGGATTTTCTTGAAATGACTTATTTGTCGGAGTACTAAAGAATAAACATATTTGAATTTCATGTATGATCGATCATTTCTGACGCATGTCTCTGTTTAGGACGTCATGTCTCGTGACCTATGTGTGGTATCATGATATAATTTTGCAGATACATTTAGTGGCATATGTAGATACTGTCTGTGAGATTTACTGCGAACAGAATTAATAACACAAAAGTAATAAATGTAAACGTCATGCAAGTTGCGGCAGATTTTCATGCGTATCATTCTTTAAGACGTAGTATCTCCTGTACTATGATAGGTAAGTGGTTAAGGCCTTTATAGAAATTACTGCCTGAAAGTAACGGATTTGTGTACTAAATATAGCTGGAATCGGTCCAGTGGTTTATGAGGAGATGTGGAACATGTGTACACACACACACATACATTTTTATAATATTGGATCTCTGTGCATGGATACATGAACATGAACTATGTTAATGTAATTAACAAGACACAGAGAAAGATAAGACTAACATTTAGGCGCTTTTACACATGATCGATTGTCTTTGCAAGATCCGCGAGAGGTAGGTGAAATTGGACTGTCTATCATCCTACAAGTTATTCGGGAAGAAAAAGAAAAAAAACCTTCGCGCAATGAACACACAGTGACCGCAGTGAAGTTCGTAGGTGGGCGTATTATAGCCAACTGCAAATAACATACAGAGCCTGGTCATTGGTGAGACAGAAGGGCATATGACAACCATATGCAAATCACTTAAAAAGCCTTATCATTGATGAACCCACGAACTGTTCAACTACACGTAGAAGTTACGGAACCTAATGGTGCCCATGCACCTCAACAACCGAAGCCCAACGACTCTCATTTCCCGACTGCCGGTGCTGCGAGTTGTCATCATAAAGCTGGAGGGTGGCGTGGACCGAGTGGCGTGGACGGTTTCCTACAACCGCACATCAGCCGCTAGACGTTGGGAAAGCTGAACACCAAGTTCTTTGTTTTCAGCACCCGAGGACGAAGTTTTCTCATGCATGGTCGAAACATAAGTTTTATCTCCTGAAGCGGAAGGCTAAGCATTTTTCGACAAGGCTGTTCTGTCCCTCTGCAGAAGCCTAAAGTGAACGAACTGCCTTTGTTCTCCACCTGCCAAGGAGACAACTTCACCAAAGGTTATCCAATGATATTATTTTTTACAAACTAGCCGAGTCTTATCCTAGCAAAAGCTTAACGTGCCAACTCATCGTCTCTGTCCGCAAACAGACAAATTCTCTAACAGTTTTGTGCCAAATTCTCAGTCCCTGAGACATGCTTCTTCTGCCAGTCTGCTGTAGCTTACGACTGATATACTCAGAAGCTGGTCTGATAACTGCCACGCTACGGAATTTCTCTTATATCAGCCAATGACCCTGCTCCCCACTTTTTACACGAAATGAGGCGGTTCACCTCGTATGCTGCATCCCTCAGCCGTCGGCTCGTCGTCTAGCAACAAAGACAGAGAGGTTTAGCTGAGAAAATTCCCACGAGACAGAACAGAGATCGGTGACTTGCTACTGGTTCTAACTTTCTCGCTTTCTGGGAAGAAATAAAAATCTTAAAATCTGTGCTTTGAATGAAAAGCCAAGCTTTCAAAAAGACGGTTTATTCTGCGAAGACTCGGGAGTTTTATATAGAAGCCGGCCGTTGTGGCCGAGGGGTTCCAGGCGCTTCAGTCCGGAACCGCGCTGCTGCTACGGTCACAGGTTCGAATCCTGCCTCGAGCATGGATGTGTCTGATGTCCTTAGGTTAGTTAGGTTTAAGTGGTTCTACGTCTAGGGGACTGATGATCTCAGATGTTAAGTCCCATAGTGCTCAGAGCCATTTGAACCATTTTTACATAGAAACATGGACCCTACGTCATGTCATCCAGCCGGCCTCTGATTAACAAAGGCACACAACTGCCTATCTGGCCACCCATCGCACATGATACTCATCCCTAGTCACTGACAGCTTAACTTTTAGAAAGCTAGACAGTACTCTGTAGGGTGTGCTAATAGTCGTTGGCTTCCTCTTCTACCTACCATGGCTCACCGAGACCCAGCTAATATGCACTGATAGAGGCACGCAATATACAAGCTATGATTACATGATAGCGGAACAAACACTGGTAGCAGTTACTTCTGTAAAATATCCTGGAGTATGCGTGCGGAACGATTTGAAGTGGAATGAACATATACACTCCTGGAAATTGAAATAAGAACACCGTGAATTCATTGTCCCAGGAAGGGGAAACTTTATTGACACATTCCTGGGGTCAGATACATCACATGATCACACTGACAGAACCACAGGCACATAGACACAGGCAACAGAGCATGCACAATGTCGGCACTAGTACAGTGTATATCCACCTTTCGCAGCAATGCAGGCTGCTATTATCCCATGGAGACGATCGTAGAGATGCTGGATGTAGTCCTGTGGAACGGCTTGCCATGCCAATTCCACCTGGCGCCTCAGTTGGACCAGCGTTCGTGCTGGACGTGCAGACCGCGTGAGACGACGCTTCATACAGTCCCAAACATGCTCAATGGGGGACAGATCCGGAGATCTTGCTGGCCAGGGTAGTTGACTTACACCTTCTAGAGCACGTTGGGTGGCACGGGATACATGCGGACGTGCATTGTCCTGTTGGAACAGCAAGTTCCCTTGCCGGTCTAGGAATGGTAGAACGATGGGTTCGATGACGGTTTGGATGTACCGTGCACTATTCAGTGTCCCCTCGACGATCACCAGTGGTGTACGGCCAGTGTAGGAGATCGCTCCCCACACCATGATGCGAGGTGTTGGCCCTGTGTGCCTCGGTCGTATGCAGTCCTGATTGTGGCGCTCACCTGCACGGCGCCAAACACGCATACGACCATCATTGGCACCAAGGCAGAAGCGACTCTCATCGCTGAAGACGACACGTCTCCATTCGTCCCTCCATTCACGCCTGTCGCGACACCACTTGAGGCGGGCTGCACGATGTTGGGGCGTGAGCGGAAGACGGCCTAACGGTGTGCGGGACCGTAGCCCAGCTTCATGGAGACGGTTGCGAATGGTCCTCGCCGATTTACCAGGAGCAACAGTGTCCCTAATTTGCTGGGAAGTGGCGGTGCGGTCCCCTACGGCACTGCGTAGGATCCTACGGTCTTGGCGTGCATCCGTGCGTCGCTGCGGTCCGGTCCCAGGTCGACGGGCACGTGCACCTTCCGCCGACCACTGGCGACAACATCGATGTACTGTGGAGACCTCACGCCCCACGTGTTGAGCAATTCGGCGGTACGTCCACCCGGCCTCCCGCATGCCCACTATACGCCCTCGCTCAAAGTCCGTCAACTGCACATACGGTTCACGTCCACGCTGTCGCGGCATGCTACCAGTGTTAAAGACTGCGATGGAGCTCCGCATGCCACGGCAAACTGGATGACACTGACGGCGGCGGTGCACAAATGCTGCGCAGCTAGCGCCATTCGACGGCCAACACCGCGGTTCCTGGTGTGTCCGCTGTGCCGTGCGTGTGATCATTGCTTGTACAGCCCTCTCGCAGTGTCCGGAGCAAGTATGGTGGGTCTGACACACCGGTGTCAATGTGTTCTTTTTTCCATTTCCAGGAGTGTACAATTAATTGTTTTCTAAGGCGGGTACGAGGTTGAGATTATGCGTGCGGAACGATTTGAAGGGGAATACTCATATACAATTAATTATTGGTAAGGCGGAATCCAGGTTGAGATTCATTGGGAGAGTCCTTAGGAAATGTAGTCCATCAACAATGGGGATGGCGTACAAAACACTCGTTCGACCTATACTTGAGTATTGTTCATCAGTGTGGGATCCGTACCAGGTCGGGTTGACGGAGGAGATAGAGAAGATCCAAAGAAGAGCGGCGCGTTTCGTCACAGGGTTATTTGGTAAGCGTGATAGCGTTACGGTGACGTTTAGCAAACTCAAGTGGCAGGCTCTGCAAGAGAGGCGCTCTGCATCGCGGTATAGCTTGCTGCACAGGTTTCGAGAGGGTGCGTTTCTGGATGAGGTATCGAATATACTGCTTCCCCCTACTTATACCTCCCGAGGAGATCACCAAAGTAAAATTAGAGAGATTCGAGCGCGCACGGACGCTTTCCGGCAGTCGTTCTTCCCGCGAACCATACGCGACTGGAACCGGAAAGGGGGTAATGACAGTGGCACGTAAAGTGCCCACCGCCACACACCGCTGGGTGGCTTGCGGAGTATAAATGTATATGTAGATGTGTTATCCAAAACACAGAAAAAATACAGGCCTGATCGCTCCATCTATGCATCACTGATGTTAATCATAATTACCATCAAACATTGAATTACTGCTAGAAATCTTAACGCAGTGACATTTTCAAGCACACAATGCACGTGGCGAGGCTACAGTGTCTGCCGAGACCAGTTCCCACCACAAACGAAGAGAGAGTAATGAAATTAATCTCTTAATTCTGATCACAGAGTCGAACTCCAAATCTGCCTAAATTGATACCAAACACAGACTGGTCTGTTAATTAACAACTCGTCAATCTTAATTACTCGTTTGATAATAAATACTGATTTTTCTGGGACTGCACACACTCCCGCGATATTGTCTGCACACAGGCTCATCGGTCGGACAGGGCAGGATAATTTAGGCTTTCCTCCTTTAATTAATATAGAGAACGGCCAGATGGTGAAATCTAGCTTGATTACCTGGCGGTTATTTGGAATCGTCGTTCAAATCAAGTGGTGGCTGAGATGCACACAGTTCTCAGCCATTCTGCGAATCCGCTCCAGTTCTGCAATTGATCTTGAAAACAGGTAATTCCCCCACCCCCACGCGCACCCCTCCCCCCACCCTCCCAAGTCGGCCAGGACAGCAGAAACAGCCTATACCTCCAATCTCTGTTACGTTGGAGACAAGGACCTTTGTGTATAGCGCGGAGGAGTAATGAGGTTCACCGATTAAGTAATATGGAGAGGAACTCTTCGCTCCATTCCGTTAGTTTCTAAAGGTCTCGACAGTGAGAGGATCATCTTGCAGCGGTTGCCGCCATTTTGTGGCAACTCTTGTTTTGCTATTACCTTGGTAGCAGCCGTGTACTGGGCGTCAGCAAGCTGCTCATGATGTTCAGAATTACCAAGCATGCCGCAGCTATGGTAGTTGTGACTTTGCTGACGCTACGTTTACTCCGTGAGTACCGGCTCTGTGAATCTATGTGTCCCGTGATGAGCTCTGTTTTTCGGCTCCTGTTGCAGTGGCCACATCACTGACCATTGGCTAGCTTCTTTCGTTGTGGTGATTTATTGATTTATTTTAGCACTCTCTCTAGATACTGGTCTTTATACTGAAGACAATATATTTGTGTGACCTTTTCTGATTTCTCGCCAGGTGGCTGTATGATTGTGAGTGATAATTTAGGAACTTTTGACAGGGCTACCTCTTGTTTACATGTCCATTGTCAGAAAATACTGACTCTCATTGAGCTGTATCTTCCCTGTTGACCCTCTTTGTTAATCAATTCTTTTACAGGTGATGAAACACTTACTTTCAGAAACGAAGTCCCATGCCTTGGACACAAGATCAACTAGAGAATAATAACAGCTGGCACATGTTGTAAAGTTACAGATACAGCTACTCTCCGAGTACCGATATCTGTGCCTTACACGTAAAGGCCTAGCGCAGCAGCACTGCCGCCAGGAAAACCCCTCATGACAGAGAAGCTCGGTGTGGCTCCAACCGCTACGGGCGGCGCGAAATACAATGGGCAGTGGTGAGTTATTTCTGGATATCATCAGAAGTGCCTGGACGATACATGGCCGCGTGCTGTGAGAAGTTAGATAAATCCGTTAAATGTTGCAATGTTCGTCGACGGGAATGAGAAACCATCAGCTTTCAAAGTGAGTCGTTAGCAAAGATCGTTAGAAGCAACGACTACCTCAGAAAAGTAATAAGGAGCCGAAATAAGCGTGAACGGCAGTACGAGGGCGTAGAAACTGAACCGTTGCGTTGTACTACAGACAATTAACCCTTCAGTTCTATGAAATGAGTGTACCCTTTCGAATCCTTCTGATATCTGTTAGAACTAACTGAGTGTATAGTTTTTGTTTTTTGTTTTTTTAAATGCGAATATTTTAGGTTAGGGTTTACCGTGACTGTTATTGACATTAAATGAAACAATAAGTTTACTGTTACCAGTCACCGTGACTGGTAACAGAAAACTTTTGTATAGGTTTTTATTTAAGAGTGTGGTGATTTTGATAGAGCATGTACCGGTAGGCACATGGTCCCATTTTAGTCTTGGTAGTAAGATGGCCATTGTCAGCTGTGCAGCATAAACGTTGGTCCGATCGCTGTGATTATATCAACACATCTAGTTTTAGAGAAAAACTTGGCCACGATAGATACGACTAAGGGAGTAGGCATCTTATAATTTCCGGAGGCCATTTCATCCATCTACCTATAATCGTGTTAAGTCAGACACTTACGAGGAGAGACAATTTTGTGGGTTCACCTCCATCGGGCTGTTCATACCACGGATCGTCAGCTGAGAAATCGGGAGCAATTGGCCATGTCACTGCAGCTGGCTTGGCTCCACATCTCTGTCAGTACTTTTGAAAAACTCACTCACTCTCTTCTTGCACATGTCGCAGTGCGCAACGCTGCAGAGGATGGTTATTCAGACTTTTGATATGTGGTCACATTAATGTGACTGAGGAGCGTATTTAACTACAATTTTGCATGCTACTTAGCAAAAATTAAACCATTTGTCACTAACGTGACTACATAAGTTGCTGTATTATTTATTTCAGTATTTATTGGTTTTCCCACCATGTGGAGTCCAACTTGATTTCTTAACACGATGACTGTCGATTGTTGTATTTCTTTTCAATGTTGTAGAATGACATGCTGTCCAGACATGACAACTAGCCGAGGGGAGTTCAGACAACCTGTTTGCAAAATCCTGCCGCTTGAATTTTTTCTCTTTATTGTATTTCAATTCCCCCTCGGGGTGGGCTGGCAGCAGCATATGTGCTGCTTTTCAGCCAAAAGACATAGAACAAACGATAGAAGACATTTAAAAATAACAAAGGAGAAAACATGGTGAACATAGATATAAAAAAGGGGAACATTATGGAAGTCAATAGACAAAAAAGGGGCGACTGTACAATGGAGATAAAAATCATAAAAAAGTAGTGCACACAAAAAACCACACACTGGGACAATTAAAAGAACACAAGGCGCAGTATGATCAGAGCATAAAAGTATCGATGGATGCCGTAGCACATAGCAAACACTGACGGTAACACTAAGTACAAGGCCAGCACACAATTAAAATCACACCTCTCGATGCACAGGAGAAACAACACTAAACACAACACTGATGTGGCACACTGATGATGATCAAAACGGAGGATGTGCCAGGTGCAAGGAGATCAGGGAGAAGTGAAGAAGGGGTGGAGGGGGAGAGAGGGGGGAGATGGGTGGGGGATGCGGCGGAGAGGGCCAGGTAGGGAGGGATGTGGGAGGGAAAGAGGCAAGGATTGGGTACATGTTCTCAGGGGGGGGGGAGGAGGAAAATCCGCTCTGGGAGAAGGAGGGGAGAGGGAAAAGGGGGCCCTGGGGAGGAGGGGTGAACAAGGACAGATTATAGTAGAAGGAAGGGTAGGTGTCATGGCGACGTTCATCATCCGGGAGGGGGAGGCGCT
Organism: Schistocerca serialis cubense; assembly: GCF_023864345.2. NCBI lineage: Eukaryota > Metazoa > Arthropoda > Insecta > Orthoptera > Acrididae > Schistocerca > Schistocerca serialis. The sequence goes on along the minus strand of NC_064643.1, from coordinate 733,367,389 downwards.
GGAAATTGCCCTGATGAAGGAGATGGAGGGTGTGGAGGTGGAGAGATGGAGCGATACAACGATAGAGGCACGTCAACGATCGGGGGGGGGGGGGGGGGTGGAGAGGAAGGAGGAAACCAGAGGGTGGGGGAGATCAAGTCTGCGGACAATGTAGAGGATGTGGAGATGTTGGGGGAAGAGGAGGAGGTGGGGGAAGGGGATGGGTTCATACAGGAGCCGTGTGGGGGAAGGAAAGTGGATACAGAAGGCAAGGCAGAGCGCATGGCGTTCAAGGACTTGGAGATCCAGACAACGCTGCCATAACAGAGGATAGGATGGATGAGGGATTTGTAGGTGTGGAGGATGGTGGAAGGATGCAATCCCCACATCCGGCCAGACAGGAGTTTCAGGGGGCGGTGGCAGGAATGAGCTTTCTGCTCGAGGTGAGGCGTCCAGGTGAGGTGACGGTCGAGGGTAAGGCCAAGGTATATCAGGGTGGGGTGAGCTGTATGGGACGACCATAAAGGGTGAGGTAAAAATCATGGAGATGGAAGGAGCGAGTGGTACGGTCTATGATGATTGCCTGGGTTTTGGAGCGGTTGAGATGGAGGAACCACTGGTTACACCAAGTGGTGAACAGGTTAAGGTGGGTTTGGAGGGTGCATTGCTGGTATTTAATGATGACGTAGCTTTCTCCACACACCGTGTGATGAAGTGCACAGGGAACGGCAGACAATATACAACGAAAAGAGTAGATATCAGTACATGATGCATCGTGGAAGCAAGGGAGATATATACGTTCAATACGTACTGTGACACTTTTTCTTGGTCAATTTCGGTTCAAAACGTGCAGATTTTGTTGCGGATATCGTGTAATATTCCCACTTCACTCCCTATAGTTTCGTTACATTCCGATATGTGGCGGCGCGACACGTAGCCTTCAAAATGGAGTCAGTAACGAAGGTGCGTTCCAAGCAGACAGCTGTCATTGAGTTTATTTTGGCAAAAAAAGCAGACCATCGCAGATATTCACAGGCGCTAGCAGAGAAGGAGACCTGGTAGTGAACTAAAACATGGTGAGTCATTGAGCGAGGCGTCTGACTTCATTGCAACAACGTAGCGAAGCCTTGCCGATCACACGCGCGCCGTCAGGTCGCACACAGCAGTGACTCCTGCAATGTTAGAACGTGAGGACTCTCTCCTTCGAGGTGGTCACCGGATAAAATTCACTGCTCAACTGGATGCGTTTGCTGGTAGTGCTGACACGCTCGTGCGGCAGTTAGGGTACACAAAGAGCGGTACCCTCTGGGTACCTCGCCGTGCGGGATTAGCCGAGCGGTCTCAGGCGCTGCAGTCACAGACCGTGCGGCTGGTCCTGGCGGAGGTTCGAGTACTCCCTCGGGTATGGGTGTTTGTGTTTGTCCTTAGGATAACTTAGGTTAAGTAGTGTGCAAGCTTAGGGACTGATGACCTTAGCAATTAAGTCCCATAAGATTTCACACACCCTCTGGGTACCTCGCTGCCTCACAGAAGACCGTCCATGCCGAATTACTTGCTCGTTACGAGGCTGATCGTGACAGTCTTTTGCGGAACATCGTCAGAAGCTATAAAATATGGGTTCATTTCTTCGAACTGGAAAGAAAACGGCAACCTATGGAGTGGTTCCTCACCATCCCTCTTCCGAAGAAAAAGTTCAAAGCCGCACTTTAAAACCATCAAATCTAGACGACGGCCTTATGCGACACTGAAATGCAGCTGTTGTCCCCTTAGTGGTGGGCTGCGCTTCAATAGCCAATGGCGAAACGCTGTGCTTCTGCAGGCAACTACGGGAAAGATCTTTCTCACAACTTAGTCAGCTAGAGGGGCTTTAAATTATCCCCTCTCAGCTAGGAGCGGAATTGATTCCTAGACTTCTAACTCAAGCTGTCACCTCCACGCCAGCAGACAGTCAAATGTGCGGCGGAGTAGCTCCAACCTGACAGAGTAGTGTAACGAATTAGGCGAAACTATGGGTCTATTAGGCGCCATTAGACATGTTGGTTCTGGGTCTAGAACCGGTGCCGCCGAGTACATGCCGTTCCGCAAGTGCATCACCTGACGACCTGAACAATATTTGAAGAATTTGAACATGGCTGCACTTCATTAACTGCGCCTCCAAGAGCTTCAGTGTATTGGAAATAACAGCCAATCGGTTGCATGCAAGGTTGGGGTTTATTAAACCTTGACCACAGTTTCGACAGTCTTAAAACTTTTATAGACATAGACTGAATGACGAGAGAAACCGAGTCTCCTGCATACTGGGCAGGTGCATTAACCACTAAGCTTCCTTGGTACAGAAGTTCACACAACTGCACTGATTAACGTGGCACGCCTCGCTCCTCAATCCTAACTTTTATTGCCGCCCCACTCTGCTTTAAAATCCCTCTTACACACAGAGTTGCCGAGGCTCTCCATGTTCTGGAATCGTATCTAAGCATCGAAAGTAAACGGGGGAGCCAGCCTGACACCCAAGTGCAGGTACTTGTACAAATGAAATGACACAGGGGGAATTTAAAATAGACTTGGGCGGCAGTGACAACTGGAATCGAGGAGGGAGGCGTGCCAGGGTAATCCGTGTTGTTTTGTGAACCGCTGTGCCAATGTGGCTTAGTGGCTAACTCACCTGCCATGTATGCAGGAGACCTGAGTTGTATTCCCGCCGTTGGTACAAATTTTCACTTTCTCCTTCTGTCTATGTACATGAAATCATATCTGTGTGAGACCAGTCAAGTCTCTGAAATTGTGTCATTTTAGTGATAAAGCTTCTTCCGAAGATATTGTATGTAGAATCACATTATCTGTATCCAGTGTAGGAATCATTGACTCGGTCTAGTACATGTGCGTGTTATCCACATAATCATCATTTAAAATGCACGGTTTAAAAGTAGTTGTTCACAACTGTAGAGCTTCGTCCAAACACCTTTTTAAAGCATCAGCCAACTGACACTGGCCCCAGAAACGTTTAATGTATTAGTAGATAGGCTTGTTTACATATGACATTAAATATAAAACGTGCTGCTATAGAATGCGATGCCAAATTTTATATTTAATGTCGTATAGACACAAATCTGTCAAGTGACACACTACATGTCATTAGACCTAATCTCAAATGAATGAAAATGTTCAAATGTGTGTGAAATCTTATGGGACTTTACTGCTAAGGTCATCAGTCCCTAAGCATACACGCTACTTAGCCTAAATTATCCTAAGGACAAACACACAAACCCATGCCCGAGGGTGGACTCGAACCTTCGCCGGGACCAGCCGCACAGTCCACGACTGTAGCGCCCTAGACAGCTCGGTTAATCCCGCGCGGCTGAAATGTGTGATATTTTTTAAAAAGTTTTAGGATAAGGTTCTATAGCAGTGAGCCAGTACTTTTGAATGTTGTATTTTAAATGATAATTAACTAGATGACACGCGGATGTACCAGACAGTGTCAACGACCCCGCATTGTATATACAGGGTGTTACAAAAAGGTACGGCCAAACTTTCAGGAAACATTTCTCACACACAAAGAAAGAAAATATGTTATGTGGACATGTGTCCGGAAACGCTTACTTTCCATGTTAGAGCTCATTTTATTACTTCTCTTCAAATCACATTAATCATGGAACGGAAACACACAGCAACAGAACGTACCAGCGTGACTTCAAACACTTTGTTACAGGAAATGTTCAAAATGGCCTCCGTTAGCGAGGATACATGCATCCACCCTCCGTCGCATGGAATCCCTGATGCGCTGATGCAGCCCTGGAGAATGGCGTATTGTATCACAACCGTCCACAATACGAGCACGAAGAGTCTCTACATTTGGTACCGGGGTTGCGTAGACAAGAGCTTTCATATGCCCCCATAAATGAAAGTCAAGAGGGTTGAGGTAAGGAGGGCGTGGAGGCCATGGAATTGGTCCGCCTCTACCAATCCATCGGTCACCGAATCTGTTGTTGAGAAGCGTACGAACACTTCGATTGCAATGTGCAGGAGCTCCATCGTGCATGAACCACATGTTGCGTCGTACTTGTAATGGCACATGTTCTAGCAGCACAGGTAGAGTATCCCGTATGAAATCATGATAACGTGCTCCATTGAGCGTAGGTGGAAGAAAATACTGACGAAACTAAAACGAGCTCTAACATGGAAAGTAAGCGTTTCCGGACACATGTCCACATAACATCTTTTCTTTATTTGTGTGTGAGGAATGTTTCCTGAAAGTTTAACCGTACCTTTTTTTAACTCCCTGTAGATAATGTAATTCCACGTTCAATACCTCCCGAAGAGGAAAGTGTTAAAACTAACGAAACCATGCTCAATGCTTAATGAACTTGCATTTTGCAACTGGTTGGCTCTTATTTCCCGCCCATTGAAACACTGATCAGTTCGGAGGGTCCTGGACTCAGCGCTAGACATCCGTATGCCCGACCGGCTGTTTGCAGCTGCCAGAAGACTAGCATAACCCTGCTGAATGCCTGGCTGACGCCATTTTTGGATCATCGAGGCCACCTCTTCTACGCTGCTATTTCGCTGTGATTGCAACAGCTCTCCCTACGTACACACCCCACTGAAGGACCACGTGCTGTGCTGGTGTTATGCTGAGGGAGGACACTGCCTCCTCAATGACTACACCCACCACAGAACGCTAACATCGACCTCTTGTCCGGAATTCACGTTCAGAAAGAGTTTTGATAACATAACGCACGGTCTGCAACATTATTTCACTGTGTTGAGTGGAAACGAAATATTTTTTCCGTTTTCCACTGGTGTCTAAATGTTAATGAGGAAAGTATCTTTCGGAGTATATGTCACTACTAAATAACTTGACTCGATGGAATTTGGACTGTACGTAGAAAGAACTGCTATAATATACGCAGTATAAAAGTTAACTGCAAGAAATACGCAGTGGGATGGACAGAAATGACTCTTTTATTCAGCAGGCCGGGGTGGCCGAGCGGTTCTAGGCACTACACTCTGGAACAGTGCGACCGCTACGGTCGTAGGTTCGAATCCTGCCTCGGGCATGGATGTGTGTGTTGTCCTTAGGTTAGTTAGGTTCAAGTAGTTCTAAGTTTTGGGGGACTGATGACCTCAGAAGTTAAGTCCGATAGTGCTCAGAGCCATTTTGAACTCTTTTATTCTAATACAAACATACATTGAAGTGACCACAAATTATGTTACCTGGACATTACGGAAAGCGGAATACGGTTCTTAATAGAATTTGTTTGTCTCGGGCGGCAATGCAGGCTCCGTGCTCCCATGCTGGCCACAAAATTCGTAAGAAGTTCTTGTCATAGGGTGTTCCATTGTTCGACCAGCGCCGTTTGAGATCTGCTAAATGCTTGTTGTTGCACGTGGGTGTGCTGCAATATGTCTTCCCAAAGCAACCCACACGTGTTTGATAGGACTCAAGTCGGAGGAACGTGTAACCTCCCCCTCACTTATCGACCTTAATGACAGTGAAAAATTAAACCGCGTGTACCTAATGGAAATTTGGGAAAAGCAATCGTCACCGAAGTTAATCTGTCGGTAAAGAGGGAGGAAAGGGTTACATCTAAATGAAAGGAAAAATGCAAATGAAACTGGTGGAAATTAATTTTGAAAAGGGGTAAAGTTAGTAAAGAAATTAAATGTGCGGCCATTACGTTAACAATTAACTAACGGTAATTAGATATTTGAGATTTGGGGGATATCACGGTCGCCAGTCCTAAGGACAATTACTATAGTAACTGAAAAAGAAAGGTTATTACACATATAATTAGCACTAGAAGCGTGGCAACTGAAGGTTGACACGTGTAGTGTGAAAACTGAAAGTTTGTCAGAAGCAATAAATTTCGCTACACTCTGACTTAATTTAGCAAAATAATTAATAAAACCGGAAAATCGAAAGTTAATTTAGTGACTGAAGTTAATAGTGAGCTTTCTTTCTGAAGCACAACGAAATCCAGTAAAATACGGTTAGTCTTGGACTACCTCAACAATCATTTCAAAAGCAACTTGACTCTACGCAATTTAGAAACAAGAGATTTAACTTTGAACTTGAATTAAATGATTCTGAACAATTAACAATAGTAAAATTTAGTACGTACCAAGCTGAGCTGCAGTCACAGGTAAGCTAAAATATGCTAACAAAACTTGCACTCTTAATTTCTGCTCGTGTAACCTAAATATTGTAGCCAGCTATGAATACTTTAACTGAACTTTGAAATTAAAGCAGTGAAATCTAATTATATTATTTTAATGCTGACGTTTGAATTTCAACGACACTCGGGTTCATTTCGGAAAAGGAAGGGACCCTGCTTGGCAATGCAATTGGGACAATGAGCAACAAAGGTTCATGCTAAGTTGCTGTAATTTTGCGAGGCAAATGGAACAATTTGAAAAGCTGAGGTCTGCCATACAGTTCTGAAACTTTACGTGCTTTTAGTCTTCCTTGTTGGTTGATTGAAGGTTTGAAGCCGTCGATCGAGGAGGTGGCGACAGTCACTCATTGTCGGCCGTCGCTGTTGCAGAAGCTGGATATTGGCGCGCCTTCTTCTCAACACGGTCACCAGACGAAACGGGCTCTTGATGTGCGCCAGCTAATGCTTCCCGTCCGCGACACCATGTCAGGAACTATCATCGCAAGTCGAGCGCAATTACATGCTGCCAAACCCCGAAAGCGCGGCAACTCGCGGGAGCTACACACAACACACCTGCTCCACTCGCTACTCCAGCCGGACTTTCTCTCTGCCCGCGCTCCACGCGGCAGAGTTAACACTACCAAAGATCCTACACACTTTGATTCTTCACACGACCTATCGATGTAATCGTTCGATAGCAGTTTTCCCTAGGCAAGACCCAGCGTAAAAATACAAATAATATTTACGAAACAAACCAATTATACATCGACAAAAATGCATAAATATATATATATACAAATAGTAAAACAATTACAATATATAAAGGCACAGAAATGTCATATATTCAGGTAACAAAATAAGGAAAAAACTTACAGTACAATAGATGGAAATAGGAGGATATGCATTTCCGGCGTTATAAACGGGAAGGCCAGTTCATTCGCGGAATATTTGCTCCTTTTAAGAGCTACAGCACTTGTGTTGACTGTGTACAGTGTTCAAAGAACTGGAGGGTTGTACTCCCGTGCACCATTATTCCTCTGCTACACCGTAACACTTGGACCACCAAAACTATCATTATCGACAGTGTTTTTAGTTATTCTGGATCTACGTTTAAAATGGCTCTGAGCACTATGGGACTCAACTGCTGAGGTCATTAGTCCCCTAGAACTTAGAACTAGTTAAACCTAACTAACCTAAGGACATCACAAACATCCATGCCCGAGGCAGGATTCGAACCTGCGACCGTAGCGGTCTTGCGGTTCCAGACTGCAGCGCCTTTAACCGCACGGCCACTTCGGCCGGCCTCTGCTTCTTACTTGCTTCTTGGTACTTCTCTGGGCAGGATATGGAAATATTTATTGATAACTAGTCGCTTTGAAGTTCTCCTCTTAGTAACAGTTTGATAAATATTTTGGGCGTGTCATTTTTACATTGTGGAAGTTTTCTTCAGTTTCGTGCATCAGTGCGCTGTTTATTAGCAGTATTGTGACTTTTACACATATTTTCTTGCCATTGGTGGCTTGCACAAGCGGTCTTCTCGTCGGGCCGTTTTTTGCTCGCTCCACTGGGTCGAGGTGTTCCAAGACCCTCTTGGCCTTCCGTGTTCCGCCACTCTGTGGTTCTGTGTTCTGTCCCAGCAGGGTTTTGCCACCCTGTGGTTCAGCAGATTTACTGCCCACTGTGGCTACAAGGGCCCTCTGTTGGTCTCGGTGTCCTTTACCTTCTCTCGACGCTTCTGCCTTTTAGGAATAGTGTCTTGCTAATTATGTCCTTTTCTTTCTTGATACTTCTCCCATTGCAACTTGTGGGTCATTGCATCTGGTCTTTGCTGGAGTTTTTGCAATGGTTCTTACAAAAAGTTTTACTTATAATCATCTAACATACATCTAGTACCTACATTGTTTTATGCCTTGTTAAAAAGCTTTACAAATTTCAGCGCACTTTCCATGTTATAATTCTAAGATATTTTGAGTCTTAACCTCTACAAGAACCCTCAAATTCGTTTTTTATTTTTGTGTAGTGACATGGTGTATAGCATTTTAGTATTTCATGCTGTTAGACTATCTACACTTTATCCTTTCACCTTAATCTATGATACTATTTGTGTTATTTTTGTTTTTGTTTTTAGTGAAACTACTTTCTTTTTCTCACCTTCCTCTCTCTCCATTCTTCTTTCTCCTGACGATCTTATCTGCAACATAATCTTGAAATATTGTGCTGATTATTTACCAGTAATAAAATTAATCTTGAACCTTTTTTATATGGCTCACACGGTGAAGTCCTAAGGTTTTGCCTGTTTTTGGGTTCATTAGTTCCACAGCATTATCATGAGCAATTCGGCTAATTATGACAGGTCCTTTGTACGCAGCGTAAAACTTATGTATTTTGTGTTTCTGTTTGCTGGAGAGATGGTGTGTTTTTACAAATACTTTCTGGCCTACTGAGAATGTTCTTTTAATTGCTGTTCTACCTCCTCTTTCTTTTCTTTTAATGCCTGCCTTCCTGATGTTGGGGAGTGCTGTTGCTATGACTTGTTTGTGCTGTCTACGTGGCACAATAGGAAATCTAACATTTTCTCTGGTTATGTTAGGGGGTTCAATATTTATAAGTACAGTAACTGGAGGTGGTAGTGTAGTGCTAAGTGGTATTTCATTTATTACTTCTTGAAAATCTTTAAGGTATATATCCCAAGTGTTGTGTCTTATGCCTGCATATAATCGGCATAAAGTGCCTATGCCCTTCATAAATCGTGCTGCTGGATTTACGCTTGGTTTGTACTTAGATATGTAGAGGGGTTTTATTTTGTGTTGTTTTAACCTGTTCTGCCATTGCACTGATTTGTATTGTGGGCCATTATCCGAAATTATTCGTTCCACTCAACCTACTTGTCTGAGAAAATCTTGTCTAAATGCTTTACTTATAGTAAGACCTGTTGCCCGTTTTAATGGTGTCAAGGTAACATATTTAGAAGTAAGTTCCAAAATGACACATATGAAAATATACCCATTTTTTGTGAGTGGGAGGGGCCCCATAAAATCTGTTGCACCTATTTGTTTTAATTTTTTAGGGATTATTGGAAAGATAGGTGGTTTGGTTTGGAAAGTGACGTGTTTAGCCCTCATACATTTTTTGCATTTGACTAATACTGTTCTAATTCGTCTTTCCATATTAGGAAAACGGCTTGTTTGTTTTATTTTTAAAAAGTATTTCTTTGGTCAAAAGTGGCCATTACTTAAATGTGTATACCACATGTACTTATTAATTAGTTCATCTGGGATATAAATTAACCATTCATTCGTTGCAACATTTCGTCTAAAAAATAAAACATTGTTTTTTACGAGATAGTGCTGTCGAATGTCTGGAAAATCCTTACTTCTCCACTTGTGTTCGATTCCTAGTATTTCGGGACCCTTGTCCTGGTCTTTGCCTATGTTTTTCAATGCTGTCGTAATGTAGTTTTCTAAAGGTACTTATTTCATATAGTACATTGTAAACTGGTCTTCTGCTGCTTCCAAACCTATGTTATTGGATGCACCATGTGGACATCGTGATAAAGTATCTGCTAATACATTCGCTGGTCCTGGTATGTGTGTAATAGTGAAGTCAAATTCTTGTAGTATTAACATCCATCTGGCTAATCTCCCATGAGTTAATTTGGCGGATAACAGAAATTCTAATGCTTTGTGGTCAGTGTATACTTTTGTTTTTCTTCCGAATAGGAAGTATCGAAAACGTTGGAAGCCCCATACAATGGCCAATGCTTCCAACTCCGTGACTGAATAGTTTTTCTCGCTTTTTGTGAGCACCCGACTGGCAGATGCAATTGTTCTATATGATCGTAGACCTGCCTGTTCGTATTCTTGCAATAAAACAACTCCTAAACCTGTTTTCGCGCTATCAGTGGCCCATACAAAAATTTTGTGTTAGATCAGGATGTGCTAAAATCGGTGCTGTTGTTAGTGCGTTTTTCACTTTTAAAAATTCTTCATTGGCTTGTTGATCCCATACCAATGGCGTGTTTTTCCAGTCAATGCACATAGGCGTGGTGTTGCGAGAGAGTCGATCCAAATAAATTTTTTATAGAATCCAGTGAGACCTAGATATCCTCTGAGAATTTTCATATTATATGGAGTACAGAACTATTTGGTTACCGTTAGTTTTTCTGGGTCGGGCATTACCCCTTTCTTTGAAATTATGTATCTTAGAAATTTGACCTCTCGCCTTCCAAATTTGGATTTTGTTATATTTACTGTGACCCCACGCTCTTTCATGATCTGTAAAAACTGATTTAATGCGTCGTTGTGATGTTCCCAAGAGGGTTCTGCTATAATCACATCATCAACATAACAAGTAATTATTTGTAAAATTTCAGGACTGAGTATAGTGTTACATCCCCTAATACACGCTGCTGATGATATGTTTAAACCAAATGGCAATCGTTTAAACTGGTAACATCTACCGAATACGATAAATGCTGTAAATTTTCTACATTCTGGGGCCAATTCTATTTGCCAGAAACTACTCCGTAAATCAATTGATGAAAATACCTTAGCACTGTGGAAGTTTTGTTTCAATTCCACTAATTTTTCTGGGCGATCTATTTCAGTGATTATGATTGTGTTGATCTGTCTGGAATCAAGCACTAACCTGATGCTCCCATCTCATTTTTGTACAATATGAAGCGGGCTTTTATATGTGGAAGTAGCTGGTTCAAAAATATCATCATCTAACATTTTAGATATCTCTTGGAATACTTCATTCCTGTAGCTTAATGGGATTGTATAGGGTGGCACTCTAAATGGTTTGTACTGTTTTACTTCAAACTTGTACTGAAAGTTTTTAATACTGCCAGTCATAGGTAAAAATACCTCTGCTTTATCTCGTAAAATACCCTCTAATGCTCTTTAACTGTGTTCCGAAATACCTTGAACTTCTTGCAATTTTTCGTCGATTTCTTTATGTACTTCTAACATGAGTAGAGGCGATTCCCCCTTTTGTGTATACCATTCTAATTCTTCATCCTCTTTATCTCGCGTCATTCTTAATTGTTTCTTTATAACTGATATTTCTTCTAATTTTAGCTTTTGCTCAAAGAGAAGTGTGACATTCCCGAATGTTACGCTACCTTTCCCCATATTTATTATCGCTCTTCTCTCATTTAAAAAATCTGCACCTATAATCAAATCTACAGTTAGTTTAGGTATAATCACGAAGTTGGCTTCGATCTTTTGACCTTGACACGAAACAGTTAACCTTGTTTGTCTCGTAACTTCCGCAGCATTGTTTGTAATAGGACCTCTTACTTTAATCTTACGTGTTTTCAGAACTGGCAATTCCTCATTGGCATTACACTGCATGAATAAATTTTCTGAGATCGCAGTCAGTTCGCTTCCGCCATCAATTACAATATTGACTGGGATATGCTTTACCATGGCCTTCACAATTGGTTGAATTTGAAAGGGTTGGTTCTGTTCTTCTTCTTCTTGCATCAACGAATCCTCCACTGAATCATACATGAGTCATTTCAGGAATTGCTCTTGTGAATTCGAACTTTCTGTAGGAAAAGCTTCGACTGCTACTTCTCTTACTTTTATTTCCTCTTCTCTATTTCTTCCTTCATTTACGCTTTCTTCAACATCCTCTACTTTTTCCTCATCCTCGTCTATCTTCTGCTTCTTCGTCGCTACTTCCACATAATCGCATCTCAATGCTCTAATTATCGCTTCATAACTTCCTTCATTATATACGTTGGGTTATGTGCCCACTAGTAACTTATTTTCAACCTCTGTCAGCTGCGCATTATCCTCCTTAAATTCGCTTTCCCTGGTTTCCATCTCAAATAGCTCTGCAATACTCATTACTTCGTCCTTTCCTCCTACATTCGTTGTGCATGCCTCTGGTAATTCATCTTCCTCGTCAGTATTCTCCCCATTAATTTCGTCCCAACACGATATTGTTATTTTCCTGTCTTCGTTTTCATCTCGTCACTGCGGATTTGTTTCTTCCTTCTTCTCTTCTCGTGATAAGGTATTTACTTCTCTGTTCAAGGGGCTGCATTTGTTCTGGGTCGGTGCGTCATTCTCTTTGGCATGGGCGCTTAGCTGTCAATTCGAACGTTTATCGGGGTTTGGTGGTCTTACCTCCACCTCTTCTATCTGTATTCTCTTTTCTTGTTCTGCTTGTTGATATTGGTTTCTTTGTTGATAATTTGTCGGTCTATTGGTTCTCCAGTACCCGTTCCGGTTGTCGTTATTCCCCCTGTAATAGTTGTTGCCATTCCTGGGTGAACTATAGTTATTGCCATATTCTCTTCTAAATCCATAACCCCATTCTTTGTTGAAATCTATTGTCGTTTCTTGGTGCGAAGTTATCACGTGGTTCGTAATTATTGTTTCTTCGTACTGTGTCTTGTGGATTCCACTGCTTTTTGCTTTCGTTTTCCAGTGCGCTTCGTCTTTTTCGTGAGTCACCTTCCGAAAATATGAACTCTGGTTCCCTTAGAATACCTTTCAATGTTTCGACGTCATTGCCTCCGCGACCGACTAATGATTGCTGGTATTTCAGTGGTAACTTCATGCGCATAATTTAATCAACTCTCCGTCACTGTATGGTACATCTAAGCATTGATCTTTCTTTGCCATTAATTAGAAAAATTTCACGAGACTCTTCTCTCCTTAATTTTCAAAATATGGGTTCTGCAATAATTCGTACTTCACCCTGTTCTGTGCTTCGCTGGACCAATATCGTGAGAGAAACTTCTCTCAGAAATCTTCGTACGATCGGCATGTCGCTGCAACATTCTGCATGGTTTCTCCGACTGTTCCTGACATATAAAGTCTAATTTGTGTGCTAGCGTCCAGTGTTCTGGTAATCCTACTCGGAATTGATCAATAAAAGTTCGTGGATGTAATGAGTTTCCTTCTCGAAAGTGTCGAAATTTTCTGACTGTGAGAAAATGATAGTTGTCGTATTTCGTCATAGTTCCATATGAAATTCGCGATTCTTCGCGACTTTTGTTTCTGATCATTTCTCCCGTCGTTCTTTCCGGTTGTGATAGATCCACTAAATATTGTCCACTGTAACTTTCGCGTACCCTTGCGTAGTATCGTTGGAGTGGTACGCAATAATTTTCTTCCATCGGTTGTGAACACGTAGGTGAATGCTTTGCACTGTACTCTTCGCGACCTGGCTTTCAGTGGTCACGTATTGGTTCGGAATCTTGTCTGGCTAACCTTGCCGCTTCATTGCACGATCCAGACTGTCTTGAAACATACATTTGTGGTTCTGCATGTGTTTGTGGTTCCGTTTGTTCATCAAAAATTTCGAAACGTGTTTGTTGCGGTGCAGGCTGTCTGATTTCACATATGTTTTTTCCGCCTGTGATTGGAATCGAAAATACATGATATCTTCGTTAATTGCTTGTTTTTCCGGTGCTGTTACAGATACGGATGTGGTTGCAGACTCAGTGCTTGTTCGATCCTGTTCACTACGCTCTTCAATAGTTTGCAACAACTCTGTTCGCAATTTCTGAAATTGTCGCTTCGTTCGCGCTTCTATTTTGACTATGCGGTTATCATATCTTTTCAGCGCTGCTTTTGTGATACGTTTGCGTAACACACTGTTTTCAACAATTTCACGCACTGTACCTGCTGCTTGTCTAGTAATTACGTTTATCTGTTTCTCTAGTTTCTTGACTTCTCCCTGGGTGTTGTTACGTAATGTTTTGATCTCGCCCTGAGTGTCATTACGCAATGTTTGTACGTCCGCTTGTACCTTGTCAATGTCTGTTCTCAATTGATTGTGACCTGTTACTAAGTTTCCTATCACTTTTCGAGATTCTTTGCCTCGTCTTCAATATGACTTAGGTGTAACTGAATTTTTTTGTTTTGTTCTTTAATCTCACGCATTTGTCTCGTGGTTTCTGCAATTTGTTTCGTCGTTTCTGCATTCTAAATTTTAATTTGGTTCGCAATTTCTTTATTTTGTCTTGTCATGGTTTCCGTCATTAATTGTAATAATTCTGCCAGATTGGTGGGTCCTATTGCGTTTTCTTCCGACGTCCTACGCTCTGTGTTTTCTCGCAATTGTTGTTTTGCAACCGATTGCACTGAACTGTGCGGTGATACGTTTCTGCTCGAATTCCTTGTACTCTGTGGTGAGGGAGCTCTGATTACTTGTACTATGGGTTCTACGTATTGAAGACGCAAGTTAGAATCGTCATCGACTGTCTCTCTACTTTCCTGCTACTCTGTCGTATGCTGACGTAGGTTTTCTGTGCCTTGGCGTACATTATCCTCGTTATGGTGCGTTATCTGTCCTATTTTTCGCGATACTGCATCGTCTTTTGTACTCTATTCTCTGTCCATCTTCATGTTTGGTCTCTACCTCAATTCGGTCAAGGTCTCGATCTGCCATTGCTAATCTTTCCGAATCCCTTATTTTCTGTTTTAAAAGCAATTCACCCGCCCTACTTCGCGTCAACATGCGCTCATACGATCTCACGCATTTCATAAACTTTTTGCACACACGACTTGACAATCCATTCACTTACTTGTTGGGTCAGAACCAACTTGTCAACGATGTATCCGCCACCTGTGCGCTTGCATTGGAGAGAAAGCTTAATTCTAACAACATTAAGATTCATATCTTAATTCTGCTAGAATGTCTCACGTTCTATGGAATACTGCAGCTACGGTTTTCGACTACTTATAACTTTAGGAAAACAATTTTTTACTACAAAAACTTTTCAACAGGATATTTTTCTGACCTAGTTAGGCATGTGGTCGACCTTCAATCATGGTATTTTACCATCCTGGCAGGGTCGCCATTCTCTAACATTCTGCGTGGTGTCTGTTGTTCTATGTCGTGTCTCCCTACCACTTTCAATCAACGACACTCTGAGTGTGTTTTTTAGGGAATTGACTAGTTTGAACCTGGGACCTGTTGCTGGTAAGGATTTTTTTGCGTATTTCTATCACATAACAAGGAAAGTTTTGCAGCATCCCCCTCATTGTCTCATGTCTGCAGGACTCTCTCGATTGATCCTTTGGCCATAAGCACACTGCTGTCCCTCCCTCCAAGGGAGCTTGACTAGTGAATAGAAGTTTTAAGACAAGTGTCTCTTTTGCTAATAACATGAGGTGTTATTCCCTTATTTCAAAGTCCGTTCTCTGAGCAGCTTGCAAATAACTAGTTCTACGAACATCTTCCATGCGTTGTTTTAACTTCTCTTGTTAATCTGAAAACGTTTGTTGTGCAGATGAGAAACAATGTCAAAGTTGCACACGGTTAACTTCAGTATTTCATATTAGGTTTCTGTGTTTTGGTTTCCGAAGAGTCAGATAGCAATACATTTGCCTGTTGGTTTTGATTCTGAATAAATGGTTGGTAACTGTGATATGAGCTTATATTTGTGAACGCTACCTCATGAAACTTCTCCCATGATCAGACAACACTTATTTAACGAACATAATTTGGATTACATTAAGTTGTCGTTTCAATGTGGTGACGTTTCTGTGGCACCCAGTGGTCAATTTCTGAGTGGAATATTGCAAAATATGCGACGTTATTTACTATGGCGGCGAGTGGGTAGCGCTCAGACGTTTTTATTTCAGAGCTGAACTTGTTACTTATACAGATTAATTTCAAATCTTCATTAAAAAAGAGGTAAGACCGTAAAAGGTAGATTGGCAGATTAGGTATTGAATGAATAATCAACAATTCTGCTGCCAAAAGCCTTTATCTCCCGTTGCGAACATCCGGAAGGAAATGAGTGAAAATTAGGGGCAAGTAAATTAGCATTTATACTGTTAGAGTCCTACCTCTCAATATGCTAATGAAATATGAATGAAAGTAACTACTACTGGGAGGATGTATTTTCCTCCCTGCATTCAATAATGGCTAGAGGAATGTAGAAGCAGATGTCCGAGTCACTTGAAGTCCTAATTCACCTTGTGTGCATGTTACATACGCGTGCTTACCCTTCAACAGTATGGAGCTCTGAGCTGGAAACAGCTGGACAGCCAGGAGCCATGGGACTCTGTAACCACTTGGATAAGTTCTCCGTAACTCGCTTCTCATTTCGGCGCGCAGCGAGCACCGGTCGTAATTATAGCAGGTTGCCCCAGTCTAGGAGCTGGAAGTTAGAACCGCGGGGTATTACTTCGTAAGCAGCCACTGTGTTACCACCTGGGGTCCCAGATGCAGGTAGCAGATGCCAAAGTTCTCGCAAACCCGTCACAGCAAATAAATTGAGCAGCAGCGTTCACACAGAGGTCCGAAACATGGTTGCATTACTCCCGAGGATGTAATGGAAGAGAATAATGCTATATAATAATCACTTGTGGAGCACGCGGCAGCGACTACCATGGTCAGTCCGTACATACGCTTTCACAACGTTGCGTAGATTGTCAGTTACGGATATGCCAAATTTTTTGTGTAGATACTTCAGCCTCAAAGAGGCACAAGTTAATGTTATCAAGCCGACATGGATATGAGTCGATATCGTTTTCTGGACTACTTTTACGTGAATTATATATATATATAGTTTATTTTTTCGTCTCTTTTTTACGACATGCCTAGCTTCGATCACTTTCGATAATCTTCAGATCTATGTAGTTGCATGAGCAGCCCACCCTGTCTATAAGGAATCACGCATCAGAATATTCTGATATGTAGTATTGGCCAGTGTGTAGTGCCTGTATAGAAACGACGGGTTGGTAAAGCAACTCTACAAATCTGAAGAAGCTCGAGTTTGATGAAAGTCAGTCATGCCACAACAGGTATGCAATTCAGACGGAAAAATATACGATGTATGCATTGTTCCAGGATTCTTTCGAGGAGATTACGTATTAGGCTCTTCTTCAAAAATTCGAAATTAGATTTCCTATGATTCATCCCACAACTAATTCATGTAATTGATTCATCTATACGCTTCAATATCGCTTTTAAGTGATCTTGGGAGTGTAAGCATGTGAGTAAGTGTGGATGTCTATAGGGTGATTGGATGTCAAACAATGTTCCGCCACTAGGAAAAAAAAGAAATTATTCTGCAATTTAATAAACTGTTACCCATTAACGTTGCAAGACCTGGAGAGTTAGGAAATAATATAAATTTAGGTACTGCATGTATAGCCCTTTCCTTAGCAATGTTGCTCTCAAGTAACATCAACACGGTTTTCAGCAACATGTTTCAAGTGTAATGGTGCTTCCATGCAATATTTAAGCTCTCATGTACGGTGATTATTGTCTCTGCTGAGAACTTTCTGTGTCCATCTTTAGCAGACATCTTGATAGGTTATGTGAGCATCGGTTACCGATGTAGTAGTTTCATTCAATTTTGAGTCACTGTTTTTTTATCGTGCAACGGAAACTCCTTATAAGCGGAAACAGCAAAGCCTTGAAGGTGAGTTGTTATACAAATTTGTCAGCGACTTCTTACCTGGGAAATTGTAATTGGACTTATCTTTTCTGGGAAGAGGAAGCCTGTCTTTGAGTAATGAATAGACAACAGGACCACAAGAAGAAGGAAACAGCAGCTCCTATGCCAGTATACGATATACCATATGACACTTTCAGTCACCAGCCGGAGTATAGTGCAAAAGTGGAGATATATATTTTATCCTCAGCGATAATCGTCTGTATCATGCGGAAAATATAAACTGGTTCTGTGATTTTTTGCAAAAAAGAACTGTTTTCACACATTTCACGTCCTATAGTGCAAAACGTAACGACTTTTTCAGACCCAAGAATAAGTTTGTAGTCCTTTTATTCTAGCACCAGTGCGTCTTTTGTGGGCAATCATACTTACAGGTAACATACTGTATTTTGAAAGAATGTATGTAAAATAGTTTACATGACCCCATATACATCTAATTTAACTAATTTACTACTTTTTCTTCACGGTATTTCAATGTGTGCCAGGTCAAGGGATAAAGTATAGCAGGAAGAATACTCGATCAATTTCTGGTGGTCTGCAGCCTCAACCGGTTTAGAGCATCTTGTCGAAGTGAGGTTGAATGACAGATATGGGTCCGTAAGTCGATGCTCCTTCAACTCTGTGACAGGGTTCATCAGTCGTAGTTCCTGGTAAATGATGGTGTGCATATCATTCAGAAACCCATGACCAAACGTTTTCGACTGGTGAGAGATTTGGAGAACGTGCTGGCAGGGCAACAGTCGAACTCCCTCTGCATTCAAGTGGGTCACAACAACTCGGGAAATATGAGGGTCGTGTGTTATCTTGCTGATGATAACGTCTCAGAGGCCTCCAAGGTATCGTAGACTCACCGGCTTGATAAGTCATAAATGTAACGCCTGCTATTCCGAAAATCGCCGCACTATCCGTGTGGACCCTCGACGAACACAGTACGTCAGTAAAGACTAGGAGATGAACTATACAGCGAATACATAACTGAAAAAGTTACATAACTTGCACGGGAGGAGGTCGCAATGGCAATTACCAGTCTGAAGATAAAGAAATCTCCCAGCCCAAACAACATACACGTAATAACATTACAACAAGCAGCACCACTAATAACATCTTACACGACAGACCTGATAAATGACGTTCTGCAGTTGTGTAGCGTGCCTGAATCATGTAAAATAGCCAACGCTATCATCATCAAAAATTTTGCAGACCCATCAGACCTAAGTATTACAGATGTATATACTTCATAAAGTCCCTATATACTTCATGAAGTCCCTACTAAGGAGCGGGGAGAGAACCTGCGTAGCCGCCTACAGGAACAAAGAGAACTCTAGGCCTTAACTGCCATCTGTACAGGTTCAGAGTAGGAAAATCAATAGACGATGCAGTAAATACTGTCTTTAACATCATAGGGCACAAACAGCTTAAATGTGCTATCGCTATCTTAATCGCCATTGCAGGCGTCTTTCACAATCTTTGCAGCTTGAAGTGTTGAAACGCCCCCTTAGAAAAATTCTTGAATTACTGTGCTGAAAAATCTCTTACATTATTTGATTTTCAAACAGCTGAGCAAAACTGAACGTACTCAGACATTTCGCTCTTTACCTACTCTGATCAACACTACACTGACACACAATATTTATTTTAGCGCAACGTAATCTGACTTTCAATAATCCCTACAAAAGAATGGCCCTGACTAACATTAACCTATATCTTTCACAAATCACTTACCTCACAAAAATCTTCGTTACTCAAGCTACTGCAATACAGCGAGCGCCACTACTGCCAGCTAAATAATGTATCTACGGAGGTAGATGATAATCTGAATGACACAAAACCAGTAGTCTTTAATGACACACAAGAGTGCAAACAAATTAGGAAATTCAAACAAAATCAGAATCAAATTAATACGCAACACCAAAGAGAAATCCAGGAAGTACAAGATCAGCTGACACAGGTAATACAAGAATTACGTATTTCAGAGGACACTCGTGCTCCAATACGGGAAGAGGGACGTAGAAATACAGAACAGCCACAAAATAATAACACAGGGCACTTCGGAAATTATGAAAGAAATTGGCAAGGTATACCGAATTTTGAGATGGAACCGCCGAAATGACGTAACAATGACCGACATGCGACTCGCCGACATGATGATTTTGACTATAAGCTGTTCATTACTACATGTAAATTCAAAACATTTAAGAATCCTGGCAGGGTCGCCATATGAAATGTCCCCTTAGAAAAATTATTGAATTACTGTGCCGATAAATCTCTTTTTTTTTCGCCTAATGGCTTTTTCTCCAGGCGACTCGCACAGCTGGTCGCCCATAACGCATTACGTCAATGCCACTTATAAAACAGTTGTGGCATGCATGTAGATTTGCACCAAGTATTTCGCAGCTGTGCTTGCAATTAACTAGATATTATTTTCAATGCTATGTTAATGTGTTTTGTTATTTTACTCCTCAAATTGTGCTTATCTCTGTCGTCGTGTGAAATATTGTGACAATAATGGCGTGAGAAAAATGTAATACTAGGCTTCAAAGTAAACTGAGAAATGACAGTGAAGATGAAAGCAGTGTAGTGTTGATCAGAGTAGGTAAAGAGCGAAATGTCTGAGTACGTTCAGTTTTGCTCAGCTGTTTGAAAACCAAATAATGTAAGAGATTTATCAGTATAGTAATTCAATAATTTTTCTAAGGGGACATTTCAGTGTTTGCTCGAGTCCGTGACCCTCAGGTACCCGGATCCATTTATACGGTTATTGCACGATCAGAGCTGTAGAGTATCAACGGGTAACCAGAAAGTAAACAAAAATATTACAAATGATGCCCCAGGGCTCGATTTGTGGATCCGTATTTTGAATTATCGCAGTGGAGCCCCTCTTTCATTTCATTGACAAGGACTCACGCCCCGACGGGTTGGTGGCATTCACCGACGATTGGTTACTAGGGGTTTCCACAACAATCGTTCGTCACTAGAGAGCAAAGCAACTGGTATCCTAAACACAATACAATGTAGGACCTACGCAAACATAGTAACAATCTCACCAAACAACACAACATACACATTACTGAAAGGCAGATTACAGCGACAAACATCAATTAAAATACAGAACATAAATATTAAGAAGGAAACAGCCACATGGCGGCCGGAGTACACACTGACAAACATGGCTCTCAGCACTGTGGGTCTTAACATCTGAGGTCAACAGTCCCCTAGAACTTAGAACTACTTAAACTTAACTATCCTAATGACATCACACACATTCATTCCCAGGATTCGAACCTACGACGTTAGTGGTCGCGCGGTTCCAGACTGAAGCGCCTAGAACCGCTCGGCCACACGGCCGGCTACACACTGACGAAAAACATAGTTTCACGTAGCACATATGCATACTACCAGTAAAGCAGAGCAGATACAAAATTGCAAGCTTAGAACACTGCACAATACAGAGTCACATCAGAGCATATCATTGCGATCTCTATGTGTCGGTTGTGAGCTTCACAGCAAGTGTACGGGCACGTAGTCTCGCTCTAATGAAGAACAAGACAGAAGTGAGGCACAGAAAAAAGTGTGTACTGAGGCTGTCTGAGGTATTCCGCACTACCCCAACGGAGGCACGGTGCGCTGTGTGCAGAGACGCAGAATTTGGTGTGGGTGTCTTCGCGATCGACTCAACGATCAGAAATCGGATTGTATGCTACTTGCTGAAAAGGGGAAGACATGTTAAGAGAAATACAAGGTCACGACATCGAATACAAGTGTCAGCTAAACCCAAGGCGGTTGGATGTCTCGCAACGACAGTGGGACAAAAGTGATACAGATCGTAATGTACACATTTTTTTCCCGAATATCAGGGAACGGTTATGGATGAATCATGCCAATCGCGGCAGCGGTCTGTTTCATTTTCTGACTGGGCGTCATCCGTAGCCAGCGCACCTACTTCGTTTCTCAAAATGGTTCAAATGCCTCTGAGCACTATGGGACTAAACATCTGAGGTCATCAGTCCCCTAGAACTTAGAACTACTTAAACCTAACTAACCTAAGGACATCACACACATCCATGCCCGAGGCAGGATTCGAAGCTGCGACCGTAGCGGTCGCGCGGTTCCAGACTGAAGCGCTTAGAACCGCTCGGCCACACCGACCGGCGCGTTACTCACTGTAATGGACCTCAACCGTCATTGCCGTGAACTTCGATCCTCTGAAAACATCGTATTGTACTGTGACCGATGATCACACATTAGACGAAACATAAGTGTTTCTATTTTTAATATAACAGAAATCACAGCAACAAAAAAATGTTCAAATGGCTCTGAGCACTATGGGACTTATAATCTGAGGTCAACAGTGCCCTAGAACTTAGAACTACGTAAACCTAACTAACATAAGGACATCACACACATCCATGCCCTAGGCAGGATTCGAACCTGCGAGCGTAGTAGTCGCACGGTTCCAGACTGTAGCGCCTCGAACCGCTCGGCCACTCCGGCCGACGGAATCACAACAGAAACTCTACAACACACAGTCACGGCCTCACAAAAATGAGGACAACAAAATGAACTAAAGGATGACATCTCCAAGACAGAACACACCAACCCCAAACAAATGTGCTGAAGTCAAAGAGGTGACTGATTTAATTATTCCAGTATTAAGAAGTTCCTCCACCACCGACACGGAACACATAACACACGAAGAGGAAAATGTACACTCCAAATACAGGAACATTAAACGTAGCTCTAACATTAGACACAATCGCGACCGGTTATTATGCCTGTCACCAAGTTTAGCCTGTTACTATAATAACATAGATTTTTTTAGGACATAGTGTAAGTTAGACTAAGGTTACACACATTATGAAATACGTGAAGAGAGACAATACACAACATACACACCTCATATCAATGGCAATAGTTAGTTCCGTTGTATAGGAACCCGATGTAGGATTTATGCCTACTTATTGCACCAGATGCCACAGTAAATATATAAAACACTAACGTGGCATTAAGTAATCTAGCATATAACAAATTGTAGTAAGTAAACTTAGTAGGCACTGCACAGGGATGTCTGACTTGAGGTCGTGTACTGGGGCCTCCTTCCTGGGTACGGTAGGTGAATGAACATCTACTACTCACTCAATCGTACCTTCTTTTATCGCTCTTCTTTAATTAAACATTTTGTTTTATAATTTCCTATACCCAGTCTGATATATAACAGTTGTTAAGTGTAATACAGCTGCTATTAACATAAATAAAATAAATAATCTCCACAAGGCCCCATCTCCACGTGGTGCAGTATGGGTAACGGAGCCAGTGGCCTCAATTGCGCAACTTAAGAGCTGCGCAGTGGGGGTCGTTCGTTACAGCTAAACGGACTGGGTGGAGCACTAAAATCTGCATAAAGCGTACTATCTGGTGGGCTCTAGCAGTCCAAATGCCGCATAAAAAAAATAAAACAACAAATGCAGCATGTCCATATGGGCACTTGTCTCGGACGTTAGCAGCAACAGCCCGTTGAGGTCCTGAAAGGTTTTGACTAACACTCCTTTAAACCACTTCATTCAATATTTTCACGACACTCGTGGGATCCTGACCAACTGGAGAAGCAGTATTGCAGAATAATAAACCGTTTTTTTCATAGGCTACGATCCCGCAGCTGGCGATATCGGAAACGTACGACAGTCATTTCTCCCTCTTACACGTGGCATAACACGATCTCCTCTCAAACAGAGAACATTCCAAAACTACCTCTTATATACAGGACGTACAAGGCGCTACTCCTACCATCTTTATCCAGATTTGTTGAAATGCTGATAATTTTGCATATCGAAACGTGTGGTTCAGTTCTTGCCAATATAACGTTTGTTGTATGCAGCCTTTATGTTGCAACATTTCGCTAGTTATGTGTCTTGGTGCAGTAGCGTGTCTAATGATGCAGTCGCCACGACGTGCATATGTTGAGGTCGCTCGTAGTGTTATCGTGGGGTGGTCCGGTAACTAGAGTGTTAGGAAAAGTGTGTGGTAAACTTCAAGCTGGTATTCGAAAGTATGGTAACCTACGCCCATGTTATTCAGTGTATTGATCCACTGCCTTTCCTGTAGGAGTCCGTTTCTGTGGGAAAGTGCGCAGATATCTGTCACCGAATTCCTCGACCAGAAGCTGAAAGAGGCCGAGCCGACATGGCGGAAGTCACCACCCGGGCACTACGGAGAGTATGTTTGCCGTACGACTAGTCCGCTGCCTGCTGTTTCCGAGACATGAAGCACTGCTGGCACAGCACAGTACAGTGCCAGACCGCTGCAGTGGTAGCCTCGAATACACTGCGCCTCAGCCTGGAGCTGTACTGCTACCAGGACCTACGTGATCGAAACTTATGTCCTGTCACAACAAAGTGAAACGAGCAAACATAAACACCACCCGCTCCAGCAAAGTATCTGTCAAAATCCGCCGCCAGCTCTGAGATGTACTCCATGCCAGAAATCGACCTGATGATGATTATCCAGTCTAACTCCTCTGACAAGTGCCTCCGCTATCTGCGGTTTTATGAGCTGTGCCTAGTCCTGATGCTGCCAGAAGCTATACTGATATCTTCCATCTTTGGCAAGAGGGGGTGTCGGGAGGTTGGGGGATAAGGCATTCGCTGCCAGACTCCATGCTCAGGTGCCACCGCACCACACAATTGCCGAACCACAGCCTGCCCTTCAAGTACACACTCTGCCTTTGCAGACTAGAGTAAGCGTGCTTCTGTCTCTGCATCCTACGTCAGGATCCTGGATTACGGGGTACAGCGCATCTCCTCGTTGTAGCTTGGCGACCAGCGCTGGACCAGTTGTGTTGCTTCAGAGCCTGACGTAGAGCCGTTGGGGACAACACACATCATTGGGGCACCGTCCGCAGAAGTTCGACGCCTCTGACTGCTATATTGATTATTATTATTATTATTAGTCGTAAAGCTCCCAACATGGAAGACGCTAAGTAAAGATCGTTCACTTCTGGAGCTTCCTATTCTTCTTGTTTGCCCACCAGGTCTTCATTCTTTGCGAGAATTCAGCTTTTCTTTCTTCGCTCCATTTTGTTCCAGTTCTCGGCGCTTTTGTCTCTGGTTTGACCTCCCATTTGTCAACTTTAAGTTTGAAATTGTTTCTTTTGTTCATGTCTTCAGTAGTATTGTTGGCTAATTCCAGATCTTTCTTTACATTTTTGATCCATTCTCCTCCATTAACAAGGGATGCTACGTATCTTACTATTTTTTGATTATTGATTATTATGATAAACAAAACTGTTTTTCTCTCACTGCCTTTAATACTCCATGACGATAGGCCACTATTGGTTCTACGTACCTGCTACCCTGCAGCTATCTGGCAACATTATTGCAACCTGCTGTTACATCAATAAACATTAAAGACGACCTGACTCCGTCACAAATGTGTAAAATTAGAAAATGAAATGACGCCGAAGCTATCATAGAGCTGCTAATGACTAGGAAATATAGGTGAACACAATGGCTGGCGTCTTGAAAAGAGTTTTAAAACCAGATACTGCAGTTTCTGCGTTATGCGGAAGTGCGACGCAATCTGCCTTCGGACACGCATAGTCAACAACGTTGTAAGTAGGCTGTTTAGATTTTTATGTTGGTAACGCCACGTAGTGTGTGAAAATCGCTGACTGCGCTGTGTGAATTCTGTGGCTGATTCGACTCATTGTTCGAGTATTCGCTTGTGTAGTGTTGGGAACTTTGACGTGAACAGCGCGTAGCGTTGGGCAGTTGGAGATGAGCCGCCAGCAGTGACGGATGTGGGGAGAGGTGCCAGAGTTTTGAGCGGACGATCTGGACGTCTGTCCGACAGAAAAAGGAAATTTGTTTAATTGGATGTCACAAATATATATATATATATATATATATATATATATATACATTGGAACGTCCCCTTTGAACAATTATACATGACTGTCCTTAAACTGACACACCATATTTTTAGCGCAGCGCAATCTGACTTTCAATAATCCCTACAAAAGAATGGCCCTACCTAACATTAACCTATAGCTCTCACAAATCACTTACCTCACAAAAATCTTCGTTACTCGAACTACTGCAATACAGTGAGCGCCACTACTGCCAGCTAAATAAAAGATTCAAACTACGGAAGGCACTAACTACTGATAGGCATAGTTAGCAAATTAAAGATTTTAATACAGAACAAACAATGTATTTACCTTAATAGTCATAATATATATAGCTGTTCATGACATCCAGTCTTACAAATTTCAAAACTCCGCCATCTCTCTCCCCACATCCACCACTAATGGCGGCTCACCTCCAACTGCGCAACGCTACGCGCTGTTAACATCCAGCTGCCCAACACTACAATAGCCAACAACAATGCAAACCAGCCACAGACTGCACACAGCGCAGCCAGTGATTTTCATACAGAGCGCTACGTGGCGCTACCAATATAAAAACCTGAACAGCCTACTTACAATATATATATATATATATATATATATATATATATATATATATATATATATATATATATATATATATAACTTTTAATCGCTATTAAGGTAGATACATTGAATCTTTCATTTGCCAACTATGCCTATCAGTAGTTGGTGCCTTCAGTGGTTAGAATCTTTTATTTAGCTGGCAGTATTGGCGCTCGCTGTATTGCAGTAGTTCGAGTAATGGAGAATTTCGTGAGGTAAGTGATTCATGAAAGGTATAGGTTATTGTTAGTCAGGGCCATTCTTTTGTAGGGATTTTTTAAAGTCGGATTGCGTTGCGCTAAAAATATTGTGTGTCAGTTTAGCGTTGATCAGAATAGGTAAAGAGAGAAATGTCTGACTACGTTCAGTTTTGCTCAGCTGTTTGGAAATCAAATAACGTAGAAGTTTGCCAGCACAGTAATTTATAATTTTTATAAGGGGACGATTCAACGTAACACAGGCATTAGCTTAATTTCTCGTCATGTGGAATAATGGGGTCTACTGCCGGATGTTTGTGTCGCTCTGGCACAATATTTCGGCCAAGTAACTCGTGGCCTTCTTCAGGTGCTACCTGAGAATGCCGTATTGGAGGATCTTGTCCAGTATTTATGCCCAGAGGGGGCTGGGTGCTCTCTCTGCCGTCCGCGCCCACCTGGCGCTGCTTGTAATGTGTTCTCTCTTTCCCGGTCCTCCCTCAGACGTACACGCCCGACTTGGTAGCCATCTGTGGCAGCTGTCTGAGGCCCGTCCTGTGTCGGGCGTTCCGTTAGCGGTCCGCGCCCGCCAGGTGCTGCTCCTGAGGTTTTGGCCCCTTCCTGGTGCTCCGACGGTCGTCCGCGCTCGGCTCGTCCATCATTTGCGGTCGTGGCGGCTGTCAGAGGCCCGTCCTGCGTTGGGAGACGCGTTCGCGGTCCGCGCCCGCCTGGCGCTGCTCCTGCTGCGGTGTCACAACTTCTTGAGGAGTTTCTTGGTTCCTTTCGTTGGGCCCTGATAAGCTCCAGAGCCGGACTCCACGCCGAGCTGAGCTGGTAACCGCTGTCTCGGTTTATTGGGTTGTCTGTGACCTTGATCTCTATGACCTCCTTTATGACACTGTCCCAAGATCTTGGAGTCCGTGTCACAATTTTGGTGTTGTTGTAGTGCATTGAGTGACTGATCTCCAGAGAGTGGTCCCCTGTGGCAGATTTGGTTGCCTGTCCGAGTCTGGTGTGCCACTGGTATTCTTTGCACCTGACGTCCACCGTCCTGGTTGTCTGGCCAATGTATGACTTTCCACACTGGCACGGTATGGTGTAAGCGCCTGTTTTACGTAGCCCTAGGTCGTCCTTCACACTTCCTAGCATTGTCCCAATTTCGGAGGTGGGACAGAAGATACTCTTTAGATCATATTTTGAAAGAATTCTGCTGATCTTTGCAGAAATAGGTCCAGCATATGGCAGGTATTCCACCTTCTTCACCCCCTCCGGCTCCTCTTCTGTACCCTGTGGTTGGCTAGTAGCACGAAGTGCTCTTAGGATGTCTGTGGAGGGCGACACAAACATCCGGCAGTAGGCCCGACTATTCCACATGCCAAGATCTCGCCGGAAAAGCTTAATTTATTTTTAAATTTTCCAGGAGTTCTCGACGAAACAGAAGTGGGCCACGAAGAAACACTTCAGTTTAGACTTAACAGTGCATGGATTACTGCTAAGATTTTTGAATTCCTTAGGCAGAATACTGAAAACGGATGCAGCCGAAAGCTCCAGGTCCTTCTGCACAAGTGTCAAGGAGGCGCGTTCCAAATGTATATCGAGTTTCTGCTTAGCATTAACTGAGTCAAAGCTCCTAATTCTTGTGAATAAACTGATATTGTTAGAGATAAATGACATTACAGAAATTATGTATTGAGATGTCACTGCCAGAACAGGGGTCGAAAAGAAATTCTCGAGCTTACACGATATACTGCTCGAACTATCCGTTTCTGAACAAAAAATTCCTGTTTGAATCAGAAGCGGTACGCCAAAAAATAATACCGTACGTCGTAAGTGAATGAAAATAAGCAAAGTAGACTGCTTTTCCTGTTGAACTATTTAAGATACTGCGGTAATGGTAAATAAATAAACCTTTCGTTTTTGAACAATATCCTAAACATGAGGTTTCCACGGCCGCTTACTATCTGTCTGAACGCCCAGGAGTTTGAACTCTACAGTCTCACTAATTATATGCCTATTCTGTGTAATAATAATGACAGTCTTTGTTGAATTGAGCGCTATAAACCATAAAAACTATTACTGTGATTCAGCACTAATTTATTTTCTACAAGCCATGAAGTTATGTCTTCAACTTCAATATTTGATACTTTGTCGGTGCTGCACACAACATCCTTCACTACCAAGGTGGTGTCATCAGCAAACAGAAATATTTTACAATCACCTGTACTGCTAGAAGGAAAATCACTGGCATAAACAAAAAACAGTAGCGACCTCAGCATTGACACTGGGCCGCCCTCTGCTTCACTGTGCCCCATCAGGAATGCACGTGTAACCACTCTCAATACCACAGAGAATGACCTTATGCTGTCTGTTCTTAGAATAAGAGGTGAATTAGTCGTGAGCTACTTCCCTCATTCCATAATGATCTAACTTCCGCATTAATATTTTGTGGTCAACACAATCAGACACCTTAGTTAACTCCAAGAAGACCCCTATCCTTCCTTACCTTCTATTTAATACGTCCAGAGCCTCTCAAAGGGAATACTTCAGAGTTAAGATAAACATCGAAGAAGTAAAATTGATGGCGTCGGAGTGTACGATATAAAATGCATTATGGTAATACGTTTCCGTAAAGAAGAAAGCTATCTTAACATCGAATATAGATTTTCATCTTAGGAAGCCTTTTCTGAAAATACAGCGTGTAGCTAAATACTCTTCACACGCTCTGAGTTCTTGTATTGGGGACCAAAATGTTTAAGCTTAGAGTAGTAGCTCATGTGCGAGAAAGTACTTTTTCCCGCTACATGCTAAATACCATAACACAACTTCTAATCTCTTGAATTTTCGGTGCCATTGACAGTGGTATTATGTATGTGATTCACCGGTCACCTCATGTCCCATACAATTTTTGTTTTTTTTTATATGCCATTCAGTTGGTTTTGTGATCTGACCATTGTTGCATAAGAGAAGACCTACTAGTGCGCGTTATGCTTGCAGCGATTCCTGGAGGACCAGAGATCGGTGATCGTGTGTACTGGAACATCGCTCTGTGGTCCTGTATCTGTGTTGATGTGGTCGTCACATCGAGTCCTACATATAAGTGGGCCCAAATGACAAGCAACAGGAAGCAGTCTAGCAAGGTGCAGTGTGGTATTTTGCGTGTGGCGGGAAAACAGTACGTTTCCGGACATAAGTTGCTATGCTGAACTTCACTATCTTGGTCCCCACTGCTACTCCTCAAAGTCAGTAAGGGAATTTAGTTAGTATACGAAAGTTTATCGTGAATGATAAACAGCGTACACAACAAGAGGACAGAAGCGTTTGTAAGTTGCTGTTAGAGAAGAATGTTGAATAATATATTGGTTCATCGGAAAATTGCATTAAATTGGAGAGAAACGAGGTTTCTGTCACAAATTCCCTACAGCACGACTGTCTCTTCCTGTGACATTAGAATTATGTATTAATACCTTCAGCTGCTGACGGGCGTTGTTATTTATCAATGGGGACAGGTGAAAATGTGTGCCCCGACCGGGACTCGAACGCCGGATCTACTGCTTACAGGGCAGACACTCTATCCATCTTAGCTACCGCGTGTACAGAGGACAGTTCGTCTGCAGAGACTATCTCGCGCACGCCTCCCGCGAGACCCACATTCTCACCTTATATGTCCACACACTACATTCGTAATGTCCCTACCCAACACAGTCATTCCTCGTGGAAGATATTCTTACCCAGACCCGTAAGAGTTCGGGTAATACGTGTGCATCCGCACAGAAGAAGAAGGTCACGGCCGGTTTTGCCAGAACACGTCCGAAGGAACAGACACCATATCCATATAAGTATATGTCTCTTCAGTGATAATCGACTAAAAGAATGGTGTAGCCCATTAAGATAGCACGAAATATTAGGTTCATCATAGAAAAGTGTCCTGAATTTCAGTAATACGTCTAGCATGCTCAAGGTACATATTTTCACTGTAAGGCTCACAGACAGGAAATTTTTTTACGGTGAATTGTTAGTTATTTTGACACAAAACATTCTGGAGACACGATTTAACCGTTGAGCGAATAAATTTGTCTGTGCTAAGTTATTCATGAAATGAAGTCATATTTCATCATCACAATCATAATCATTATCGGGTGTTGTGCTCTAGGTCACATGTAGCTTTCTCCGGCCGTCGTGGCCGAGCGGTACTAGGCGCTTCAGTTTGGAACCTCGCGACCGCTACGGTCGCAGGTTCGAATTCTGCCTTGACCATGGATGTGTGTGATGTCCTTAGGTTAGTTAGGTTTAAGTAGTTCTAAGTTCTAGGGGACTGATGACCTCAGATGTTAAGTCCCATAGTGCTCAGAGACATATGAATCACTATTGAACTTGTAGCTTTCCATACAGTCCTGTCACTTGCTACCTGCTTCGTTTCCTCATAATTGTTTTCTATCCATATACTATCCTCCAACTCGTACCTTCTGCGTCCTTTTCATTCACGGTTTCTTTCATTGCGTCCGTCAGTAACGAATCTCTTCTGAACTAACGTCCACGCCAACTCATTCCTCTTTCGATTGCCTTTGAAACTTCTCCCTGTTCTCCCATTCTTCTCAATACCTCCCCATTTTTCATTTTGTCTCGGCTCCGTATAATGCCCCGCTCCATTAATGAACTTCGCCAGTCTCTTTCTCGAGTACCTGTCAAAGCATTGCACAATAACACATTTTTTATGGATCAACGTAGATAAAAGAAGTCACCTTCTTCAGGATCATTTTCTGCACGATTTCAAAGCCCACTAAATCCTGCTCCAAATCTCAGGCAGCTTACAACCTCGTAATTAGTTTAAAATTTAAAAGAGGAGTTATGGCCTCAATGAATGACTAATAAATGTCGTTTATCGGCTGAAGTTTTCATCGAAATCATTGTACGTCACGATGAATTTACTGACTACGTGCCGTGACTCTCATACATCTGCCTCTACATGACTGCAATTCACACGTAAGTGCTTCACGGAGGATTTATCGAATCGCCTTCAAACTATTTCCCTACCGTTCCACTCTCAAATAGCTCGTCGGGAAAGTGAACTCGTAAGTCTTTTCGTGCGAGCTCTGAGTTTTCTTATTCCATTACGATCGTGATTTATCCGTTTGCAGGCAAAAATTAGCAAAGTACTTTCGCATACGGAGGAAAAGGCTTTTGGGTGAAATTTCGTGGAAACAAAACACATCACCACAACGAAAAAAGCTTTTTTTTTTTTTTTTTGAATGGTTACCGTTCTAGCTTACCTATCAGAGCTGTAGCACTGTCTCCCCTCTTTCGCGACAATACAAAGCGAGGTCTCCTTCCTTCACCTTTTTCATGTCCTCTTGTAAGGACCACACATCATTCAGCAATAATCCATAAGGGAACAGAAAAGCCTCTTACCAAGTGTACTGCATATAACACAGTCTTAGGTGTACGTTCTGCACAGCATTATCAATTTTTCGAAATTGCACTTCCAAGACGGTGAAATGGGATGTGAAAGGAATTTTGAAAATATGCCGCTACTAAGGCAAATTTAAAGCTAAAACCTCGAAAATTGATAATTTGGTTCTTCAGTCAGAAATAAAAAATGTGTGTTTCAGCGTTTATGAATTTCAACCACTAAGAGGGTAAAATAGGGAATGAAAATTTGTAAGAAAATATTTCGTTGTATTATAAAATTTTTTAAATGCAGACATATGAAAACTGGCGTTTGACTTCTCGGTTAGATATGAAGAAATGTGTGATTGGGGATGAAGTTTATATGGAAATACCACAAGAACCCAAAAGGTATGATTAACAAAAACCGGGGACTCCAGGTCAGAATACGGTTTTGGTCAGAAGTACATTCGCCGAAGACCATGCTTCTATGGTCTTACTTAGCATGAAAAGCTTAGAAGGTGTTACAGATTGTAAATAACATAAAAATTCGATTAAAGAAAAACAACAAAGAAAAGTCTGTGTAGACCTTACAGTGTCCACGAGTGAAGCGGTTGGCGATAAGCTAATACCTAATATAAGTGAATCACTACAAGCATTAAGTAAGTCACAAAAAGGAAAGATCATGTGTGTGATGGAAGAAATTGAAGTTTAGTTCCATCTAAAAGACCAGCCGAACAGAGTTTTAAATGAAGAACAATACCTGCCACATGAAGAGTTCCTAGGGAATTTTTTACAAATGTACGTCGAAGTATTATAGAACTATTAAATGTATAATTATCACTATCCTGATTCATAAATATGATTGTAATGCGAAAGGTCGCACAATCATTAAGCAACTGATGAAAAGTTTTACTCTATTCCCTTTGTTTTCAGTACTTTTTCATCAGACCACTATGATTGATTTCATATATCAGACCATTGTAGCAACTATTCAAAAATGACGGTGGTCCCAAAAATAACAAACAAAATTTTACAAATTATTTTAAATAAATTGCAGCAGTAATAAACTATAATGAAATATATTGAGATCAAAGGCATAAATAGATTAATTAAAAATTTCTGCGAAGTAATTATAATTTTCCTTCTGTAACTAGGTTAAAAATGCTCAAACGATACATATTCCTAAAATAGTGAAAAACTGTTTCTAATTTATTTTGTGACAATCATATGCAGTCACATAACAAAATGTATCACTAAATAATTATCCATAAAGTAAGTTATAAGCCGTCTAGTATGTCCTGCGATATGATCTGTTTGCTTATGATGCTGTGGTGTATGTGAAGTTGTAGCTATTGAGTGACTATCGGAGGATACATGATGACTTGGACAAAATTTCTAGTTGGGGCGATGAGTGGCAGCTAGCTCTAAATTTAGAATATTGTAAGTTAGTGCAGATGAGTAGGAAAAACGAACACATAATGTCCGAATACAGTA
This sequence comes from Schistocerca serialis cubense, assembly GCF_023864345.2. Taxonomy (NCBI): domain Eukaryota; kingdom Metazoa; phylum Arthropoda; class Insecta; order Orthoptera; family Acrididae; genus Schistocerca; species Schistocerca serialis. The sequence continues at coordinate 733,334,260 of NC_064643.1, read as the reverse complement.
TTAATAGTGTGCTGTTTGACACAGCCACGTCGATGGGCTTAACTTTGCAAAGCAATATGAAATGGAATAAGCCTGTAAGTACTGTAGCAGGGAAGGCGAATAGTCGATTTGGGTGTACTGGGAGAATATTAGGAACGTGTGGTTCATCTGTAAAGAAAACCGCGCGTAAGACAATAGTGGGAGCCATTGTTGTGTACTGTTCGAGTGTTTGTGATCCACATCAGGTCAGATTAAAGGAGAACATCGAAGCAATTCAGAGGCGAGCTGGTAGATTCTTTGCCGGTAGGTTCGAACAACACGTAAGTATTACGTAGATGCTTCTGGAATTCAACTGGGAATAACTGGAGGAAAGACGACGTTGCTTTCGAGGAACACTATTGAGAAAATTTAGGGAACCGGAATTTGTGACTGACTGCAGAGAGATTCTACTGCCACCAACGTATATGTGTGTAAGGACCATGAAGATAAGAATAGAGAGATCAGTGCCCGCAAGCATACGTACAAAGAGTCGCTCCATCTGCGAGTGAAACAGAAACGGATTTCACTGGTAGTGGTATAAGACAACTTCCGCCACACACTGTATAGTGGCTTTCGAAGTATGTATGTAGATGTAGCTGTGGATAAGTGACACTAATGCATAGTTTGTAGAATGCTTCCGTTTTAGATACCTGAAAATCGTACCACAAACAAAGAGAACTACAATTGAGTGCATAAACAAATCATTCAAAAAATATTTTAAAAAATGTGGTTCAAGACTTTGGTAAAATTCCTTTCAGATATAGCGATTTCAGAAGGTACTAAAGTCCACGACAGGTATCAATCTGTTCTTGTCTGTATGCTGTAATCTCCCGTCGTTGATATTTACAAAGATAATATCCAGATTTACTTAGTTGTCAAAACTGGATATTACGTATCAATGTCTTACCTCGACACAGAGAGGTTGGATCACTATATGTATAGAAGTGTCGGAAACCACAAAAATTCTAGAACACATTGCACTATGTCGTACAGTGGAAAACGTGCTGCAGTGGAACACATCACTCCACTCAGATGGACACAGGCAACGAAGCACAGACGGCGCCTAATAGCCGATTCGGGTGGAGCACATGCATTACCTGCGGGCATTTACGACCCGTAATTCGGTGCAACATTTCCTGTCCACCTCTTTTTTCATTAAATTCCAACGGTGCGTAATTTACTTTCCGTATTTTCATTGCAAATGCAGCACTCAAATTCATGAGTGTGACCATACTGAAAACGTTGTGTTATCTGTACGCAGCATCTGTTGCAACTTCCGACCATATCTTACCTTGAGAAGGTAGACTCAGATGAGAGGTACATTACGGTAGATTAAATTAGACTTCGTTTCATGTAAACACATTAAGAATATACTCGTGGATGTGATACACGTTAGGAAAATACTATACAGAATTGCATTCATTATGTACTTCGTCTCATTATAAGCAACACTGGCTATTGTCATTGTAATTTTAATACTACTTCCATGAATTAAAAATACAATAAATCTCTCTTTATGCTATACTGATTCTATAGTTTGATGCACAGCAAGGGTAACTTAACAACCTGTATTCTGCTTGAATGCCTGTATCAACTTTAAGATATTTTAGTTAGTTAATTAAGAAGCAGCATAAATACATATTGTTTTCAATAAGGTTCTAAGATCACGTCTTGATATACCAGTACAGGCATTGACAGTAAATAGCTGAATGTTACATAAGTTTTGGAACTATGTCTGCTTCTGTTAATTTTTATAACCTTTAAAATATTTGTTTACTATCATGAATGCAGTATTGGAAAGTTTTAAATTGTTTTCGTCATGTAATAGTCGCAAGCTGCTATTTAAATTATTTTAAGCATGGGCAGATAAAATCTATGTTCATGATATTTACTGCTACACTACCTGTACATTCATGTAAATTATCTGTGTAATGAATAGTTGCAAGTGCATTAACTCATCAAAAACATTTGCCTAAGTAACAGTTCCTCCTGTTGTCTCATTACTTAAAATTCCATAGGTTAGCACTTTTATTCTGTTTATAAACAGTTTTCAATATAAACAGAATTCATACAAAGGTGGCTACATAAACTTTACTTTACGTTTCATATTTTCCAAGAAAGCAGGTAAAATGAAGATCCACCTTTACAGTAAAGTAAACAAATTATTGATCTTACCTCATTCGTGGAAGTGGCTTTTTTTGACGAAAAACGTGCAGTACTGCTCGTATTATAACGATTTTTTTATGTGTCTCCAGAAGATGGTGATCACGAACTTTTAGCTCTTACTCCTCTTGATGTACCAACATGAGCGTATAACTTCCTCTTCAGGTACATGTTGATAAACCTCCAATAGATGCTGGTAAATACTAACTCGCGCGGAACAGCCTCCACAAAGGATTTACCCTCTTATTTTATCGCCTTCCGTTGAAACAAAACCACGCTACCACATAATCACACTTCAAAATGCTCTATGCGCAGCCTTTTCGCTTTATCAAACAGAACTGTCACTGCTAACACTGTCCAGCTGTATACCGTCTCTTCCAATATTTAAAACACATCTAAACTGGCTTTTTATCGCAGTTCTAATTTTACTACATATCACACTCAAGATGTGATAATTTAACCACAACGTATTAGCAAGTCTCTACATCTTTCATCCTACCCCAATGGTGCACATTATAGTTTTGGCGCGTTCCATGTCAGCAACAGGGTTTTGTCACCTGTACAAAGTTATTGTACTACTAAGGTGGAACAGTACTATCTTTTGACATTCGTTAAGATTTTGTAGATACATATACACTGGAGTACATACAAAATTAAAATCATTGCAAGTTTATAATGTTACATAGAACATTTAGAAAAAATTGCTTTCCATATTAATTAATTATCAGGGGAAAGAAAACTGGTGATCTACAGATCGGAGCGTGGAATGTCAGATCCCTTAATCGGGCAGGTAGGTTAGAAAATTTAAAAAGGGAAATGGATAGGTTAAAGTTAGATATAGTGGGAATTAGTGAAGTTCGGTGGCAGGAGGAACAAGACTTTTGGTCAGGTGATTACAGGGTTATAAATACAAAATCAAATAGGGGTAATGCAGGAGTAGGTTTAATAATGAATAAAAAAATATGAGTGCGGGTTAGCTACTACAAACAGCATAGTGAACGCATTATTGTGGCCAAGATAGACACGAAGCACACACCTACTACAGTAGTACAAGTTTATATGCCAACTAGCTCTGCAGATCATGAAGAAATTGATGAAATGTATGACGAGATAAAAGAAATTATTCAAGTAGTGAAGGGAGACGAAAATTTAATAGTCATGGGTGACTGGAATTCGTCAGTGGGAAAAGGGAGAGAAGGAAACATAGTAGGTGAATATGGATTGGGGGGAAGGAATGAAAGAGGAAGCCGCCTTGTAGAATTTTGCACAGAGCATAACTTAATCATAGCTAACACTTGGTTCAAGAATCATAAAAGAAGGTTGTATACCTGGAAGAATCCTGGAGATACTAAAAGGTATCAGATAGATTATATAATGGTAAGACAGAGATTTAGGAACCAGGTTTTAAATTGTAAGACATTTCCTGGGGCAGATGTGGATTGTGACCACAATCTATTGGTTATGAACTGCAGATTGAAGCTGAAGAAACTGCAAAAAGGTGGGAATTTAAGGAGATGGGACCTGGATAAACTGACTAAACCAGAGGTTGTACAGAGTTTCAGGGAGAGCATAAGGGAACAATTGACAGGAATGGGGGAAAGAAATACAGTAGAAGAAGAACGGGTAGCTCTGAGGGATGAAGTAAAGAAGGCAGCAGACGATCAAGTAGGTAAAAAGACGAGGGCTAATAGAAATCCTTGGGTAACAGAAGAAATATTGAATTTAATTGATGAAAGGAGAAAATATAAAAATGCAGTAAATGAAGCAGGCAAAAAGGAATACAAACGTCTCAAAAATGATATCGACAGGAAGTGCAAAATGGCTAAGCAGGGATGGCTGGTGGACAAATGTAAGGATGTAGAGGCTTGTCTCACAAGGGGTAAGATAGATACTGCCTACAGGAAAATTAAAGAAACCTTTGGAGAGAAGAGAACCACTTGTATGAATATCAAGAGCTCAGATGGCAACCCAGTTGTAAGCAAAGAAGGGAAGGCAGAAAGGTGGAAGGAGTATATAGAGGGTTTATACAAGGGCGATGTACTTGAGGACAATATTATGGAAATGGAAGAGGATGTAGATGAAGACGAAATGGGAGATAAGATACTGCGTGAAGAGTTTGACAAAGCACTGAAAGACCTGAGTCGAAACAAGGCCCCCGGAGTAGACAACATTCCATTAGAACTACTAATGGCCTCGGAGAGCCAGTCATGACAAAACTCTACCATCTGGTGAGCACGATGTATGAGACAGGCGAAATACCCTCAGACTTCAAGAAGAATATAATAATTCCAATCTCAAAGAAAGCAGGTGCTGACAGATGTGAAAATTACCGAACTATCAGTTTAATAAGTCACAGCTGCGAAATACTAACGCGAATTCTTTACAGACGAATGGAAAAACTGGTAGAAGCAGACCTCGGAGAAGATCAGTTTGGATTCCGTAGAAATGTTGGAACACGTGAGGCAATACTAACCTTACGACTTATCTTAGAAGAAAGATTAAGAAAAGGCAAACCTACGTTTCTAGCATTTGTAGACTTAGAGAAAGCTTTTGACAATGTTAACTGGAATACTCTCTTTCAAATTCTGAAGGTGGCAGGGGTAAAATACAGTGAGCGAAAGGCTATTTACAATTTGTACAGAAACCAGATGGCAGTTATAAGGGTCGAGGGCCATGAAAGGGAAGCAGTGGTTGGGAAAGGAGTGAGGCAGGGTTGTAGCCTCTCCCCGATGTTATTCAATCTGTATATTGAGCAAGCAGTAAAGGAAACAAAAGAAAAATTCGGAGTAGGTACTAAAATTCATGGAGAAGAAGTAAAAACTTTGAGGTTCGCCGATGACATTATAATTCTGTCAGAGACAGCAAAGGACTTGGAAGAGCAGTTCAACGGAATGGACAGTGTCTTGAAAGGAGGATATAAGATGAACATCAACAAAAGCAAAACGAGGATAATGGAATGTAGTCAAATTAAGTCGGGTGATGCTGAGGGAATTAGATTAGGAAATGAGACACTTAAAGTAGTATAGGAGTTTTGCTATGTAGGGAGTAAAATAACTGATGATGGTCGAAGTAGAGGGGATATAAAATGTAGACTGGCAATGGCAAGGAAAGCGTTTCTCAAGAAGAGAAATTTGTTAACATCGAGTATAGATTTAAATGCCAGGAAGTCGTTTCTGGAAGTATTTGTATGGAGTGTAGCCATGTATGGAAGTGAAACATGGACGATAACTAGTTTGGACAAGAAGAGAATAGAAGCTTTCGAAATGTGGTGCTACAGAAGAATGCTGAAGATAAGGTGGGTAAATCACGTAACTAATGAGGAGGTATTGAGTAGGATTGGGGAGAAGAGAAGTTTGTGGCACAACTTGACTAGAAGAAGGGATCGGTTGGTAGGACATGTTTTGAGGCATCAAGGGATCACAAATTTAGCATTGGAGGGCACCGTGGAGGGTAAAAATCGTAGAGGGAGACCAAGAGATGAATACACTAAGCAAATTCAGAAGGATGTAGGTTGCAGTAGGTACTGGGAGATGAAGAAGCTTGCACAGGATACGGTAGCATGGAGAGCTGCATCAAACCTGTCTCAAGACTGAAGACCACAACAACAATAAATCAAAAATTTTTTGAAATATATTTGTTGGTTCATATCATAATATTTTTAAATATATCAGCTATAAATTCATGACAATTTATGAGGAGAATGGTATGACAGTAAACATACGATAGCCTATATAGGAACTATGGATGGACATCGAGGAACCATTTGTGCCAGTCAAAGATCTGCATAATCCTCAAGATGTCTGATGGTTGCTATCCCTCAGAAAATAAAGAGAGAAGGAGACACGTCAATGTCTGAAACTGTGGGTTAAAGGATTGGTTCCTACTTGGAGGCAAGTAAGGTCGACTGCGCCTCAACGGAAAAGTTGGTCTGATGTACACCACTGACTGACGGTTGACTTGCTGCCCCCCACCGTTAACCACTTCTCCTCCGACAGATGCAAGGCCTTCAGGCTCTACAGCAATATGTGATCTGACATTATGCTGCTGGAGTATTCAGTTTGCTCCTGTGGTCATGAAGAGCATTATTACATAACATTTTAGGCCAAAACTGTCACAAAAACTATCTCATAAAGTAGTATGCTCATCCCAATTGTCAGTATCGTCAATTCCTTAACTTTGAGTCGAAACTTACGACAACATTCACATCTTCCAACGATTTTGCTGCTAATTACTTTTTCTTCTCCTATCCTTGAATTACGGCGACGGAGACACGTTATTTTCTGCAGCCTTGGGGCTTTCGTTAGCTAGGTCATGGAAGGAAAGTTAACTTAGAAGGAATGAAGTGTCACAGACCTGTTCAGCGCTGAAAGCTTCCTGTGCACTTATAAGACAGAGACGTTACAGTGTCACTCCACCACACAGCTGGCACGTAAAAAGGTAGTTTGCATTCCATAAGACCTGTGTTTTGCGAGATGCTATAAAAATTCCTTTTTGACGGGATAAGATCTGAAAGCCTCAGAGTGCCTGTTACCTGCAGGTGTGCCACACAGGAATTATCATTTGAATCTCATTAAGAGACGTTGATTCACAATAATTATTTCAGTAGAAGGCGCATTTTCCCACATGTGTGTACTTGTAGGCCTTCTGGTTGGCCAGGGTAGAATACCTTTATGTAGTGGGAGAAGGTCTCTGTCTTTCTCCATGCACCACTCTGCTATTCGTTAACATTCGTTAACTACGAGAAATTCCTTGAGTGTAGGAATTTGTTAAAATTGTTTATGAAACTATCCATGGTCATAACTCGGAAAGTCTGCTGCATTTGGCCAGTGAGAAACAGCCCGATCTCAGAGAGTACAAGTTGGAACACTTGCGGCACAGAGGTAGAGGAAATGGCTCTGAGCGCTATGGGGCTTAACATCTGAGGTCATGAGTCCCCTAGAACTTAGAACTACTTAAACCTAACTAACCTAAGGACATCACACACATCCAAGCCCGAGGCAGGATTCGAACCTACGACCGTAGCAGTCGCGCGGTTCTGAACTGAAGCGCCTAGAACCGCTCGGCCACAGCGGCCGGCTGCCACCCTTATTAATTATCATTCAATATGACATTATCCGTTGTGCGACACTGTTCCTCTTGATTTTTCGTGGTATAATGGGGAGCTTTCCTTCCCTATAACCCTTCAAATCATGAGTCCAGGAGCTGGGGAGGTACGAGCATCGAGAATCGTTGCTTCCTGCGACCCTTCGGTGTGTCCTCTACAGACGCATTGGTTTCAACCTGACTGCCACCAGCAGACGCTAGACTCATCACAGAAACCCACAGAATTTCACTAAATGTTCAATTCGATTGTGGTAAGACACCATGCCAGTCTCGGTTGTCTGCGTTGTGATGTCAGTGGTAAGTGATGTATGGAAACTCGAGAACTCAGCACAGCAGCATGTACTCTGTTCTCTGCGATTCGAGGTGACACGTTGCCTACAGTCTTCACCAGAATTTCAGCTTTTGTCGTCCATCTATCATCTACTTTTCCCGCCACATTGTTCTCTTGAGTCCCCCTCGAGGCGCAACTATTGCACTATAGTCGAGACGGCATAAGAAGTTCCTGACAGCTAGCAGTGCAGTTGTCATCTGTCAACTGCCAAGTGCAAAGGGCAGGAGGAGAAAACAGTAACCGTCTACAGAGCTGTGGCAACACTGAATCGTTACTGTAAAGACGTTTACAAAATTGCATTGCGTTACTGGTTGAGGTAGACCAGTGACGCTGCTACGCCTAGCCCAATACAACTGTCAAGGATCAGTTTACTCCGACTCATCTGTATCCATCTGTACGAGTGATCTGTTGGTATGATGCCTCCAAATCAGTTATTAAACCTCCCTCAACGTCTAAACGATGGTGGTAAGCTGCTTGTCGTCTGGGAATGCTACGATGCGATCACTACGTAAAAGTTCCAGTAACGTTAAGTACACCCAACAACCATCATACGTTCAAACGTTTCTTTATCTATAACACTCATTAATTTCCGCACTGGAAAGAACTGTAAATAATCTCAAATAAGCTTGAAACTTTCATAAATACATCCCACAATCATGGAAATACAAGAGCACCTGTTTTATGGTGTTGCGTCGAGGTGTCCACGACGTAACCCTTCTCATTTCCAGCAGTTGGAATGAAGGAGCGACCTTGTTAAGTTACATAATTTACAAGACGTTACAATTTAAGGCAGATGCATATTGTCGACATCCTGTGCTACACATTATCAGCTATTACAACTGAATCTTTAATGACTCGCAACAAATAAACATGACCATAATCTGATTTGCGTGCCCAGTCCACTGGAAATTATCCGACCACCAAGTCCACTTGCTGTCTGGCCATTGTTGAAATTCAGAATCCCAAATTCATCCTTGTAAATAATGATCTGAACAACTACTGTTTCGCAAATTTTCCAGTTTACTGCCTTTTTACATATTTAAAGGAAAATATTGTTCACTTGTGTCTTCCCCTTAAGGTTGATAATTTTTACTACAGCTGTTTTTGTGCAGATCACCCGTAAGTCTTAAGTGACAAATTGTCTGTCCGGCAACATGACTACACTTAGGTTCACTGTGCGCCGGAGTGAACGTCTTGGTGCTGCAGCGGTCCGCGGAAAAAATTAGGATCCCTTGGGCTGTTAATGGCTGACGCTCAGATCAAATAGCACTTTACACTGTCATATCAGCTACAGAGCTGAATTTCATATTAGTGCCACCGATCTCTAATAATTAGTGATACAGAATCAGTTTTCGACAGCTTACACACAAACTGGATCCTTTCACAAACACGTTTGCCAACAATAAAATTAGCAGACGTATCACTTCTCGTAGCGGCAAACGGCTGAGTTGCCATAACAGTCCTGTATACCGAATGATGTGGCGTAGCGGGTAACACAATGGACTCGCATTCGGGAGGACGATATTTCAAACCCGGGTTTTCCATGATTTCCCTAAATCACTTGAGGCAAACGCCGGTATGGTTCCTTTGAAAGGGCACAGCCGATTTCTTTTCCCATCCTTCTCTAATACGATGGGCCGATGACCTCGCTGGTTGGTTCCCTCTTCCAAACCAACCAACGAAATAACAATGCTCTACTACCCAACCCATAAAAAAGTCTCCCCTACTTAATTTTTCCCTTAAAGAACAACAGTACATGTAGTGTAATGAGAAATATCAGCCGGCCGGAGTGGCCGAGCGGTTCTAGGCGCTACAGTCTGGAACCGCGCTACCGCTACGGTCGCAGGTTCGAATCCTGCCTCGGGCATGGATGTGTGTGACGTCCTTAGGTTAGTTAGGTTTAAGTAGTTCTAAGTTCTAGGGGACTGATGACCTCAGAAGTTAAGTCCCATAGTGCTCAGAGCCATTTGAACCATTTTTTTGAGAAATATCACATGCCGTGGTAAATTTATTCCAATATTTCTTTGACAAAATTGTAATATACGAAAAACTAGCATGATTGATTTTCGGAATATGACAGACGTCTCATTGCCATGATTCAGAAATTACGCGTTGAAAATGATATATTCACTGCAAGTGCTACATTTGTTTAAATTTTTGAAGACGCTCGACCTTAGCCGACTGCTTGTTGTAACGAGTGTTACTGTGAATACGTGACGGTATTCCTACTGAATATGAAGGTGTATTAAATGTTTTCTGAAGCCGAACTCATCGTTGTCCATTAACGTTTGAACATTGGATTTATTGTGTGTATCAATTAGAAAAAAGCGATTTTCTCTCAAACGTTATTGAACCACATATTGCCGAGAGAGTTGAACTGAATTTGATAACACTATAAAATTCACTCAGCGCTATCTATTTTATTCGAAAAAATTTTCCCGAGCAAATTATAACGCGATAACATATCAGGCACACACGACGGAATATGCGTCCGGCGCGACGAGAGGTGATTGAAGTAGAATGAAGTTGAATCCTGCCTCGGGCATGGATGTGTGTGATGTCCTTAGGTTAGTTAGGTTTAACTAGTTCTAAGTTCTAGGGGACTAATGACCTCAGCAGTTGAGTCCCATAGTGCTCAGAGCCATTTGAACCATTAGAATTAAGTTGTGTTCCCAGCGCCAGAATTGGAAATTATCTTCATGGAACGCGGGAACCAAATTATCTTCCTATGTATACAGTGTTCCAGTCAAGCTGCGAGTTTATAATTAAAACAGGCTCAGCAATTTACGCTTTTCACCCTGTCAACTTCGCTCCCAGGTCGCAATATCGCTCTTAGTCGTGTCGTTTCCTGCTAGCACACACGATATTCTTTCTGTCGACTTTACACAGGAATAAATCTCATTCCAAATCTGGCAAATATCGGCCGGGACGGTGACGGTCTCCATTTAGAGACATAGTAAAAGTTCTACTGATACTAAATGAGTGAACTCCAGTCTTTCCCTCTGGAGAATGGAAAGTAATAAAAGAACTATGTTCGTGAATTCATGACGCTACCACCCAAAATAAAGGGCATTTAAGTCGCGTGATGGGTTCTAGAGCCACAAAATATGGTCCCACGTTTGTACAGAAATTGTCCAGTAATGTAAAAACTAACATTTATCGTGTAACTATTGACTATATTTTTATATACTGCAATGTAAGTGTAGTGGCACATATTTGTCGTAGATGATTATCAAGATACTATGCATTCTTGGCATCAGCAAATAACGTCCTGCAATGGAAAGTCGTTTTACTGTTCGTTAACCTATTACCTAACCAGTGCCAATTTTCCTTTAATGCAGTGAAAACCCTTAACTACCAAAAGTTTTGATTTTCCACCCATGCAACAAGCGACTGCAGATCAGTCTAAGAGGTAACCAGAAAATAGTGTACAAAAATTACCTGTAATCTTCAGTCTGCTTGCTCTATCTCAGCTCTGTTTGCCGGAAATCGCAGACTGCAATATGGCAATTAATAGAAAAAGAAGGTAAAATCTGTTAAGATATTCATGTACGGAATCTTGAAAGTTAACAGGAAAGCTAAACCCTCCTACACAAGCATCACCAGACACATCTTTGAATTTAAATTCTGTTATTGTTAAAATTTTACAACTTTACTAGTTTAAATGATTATACTAGCCAAAAATGAAAATGTAACAGGGATAAAGTAGATGTTCGTTAACCTTAACGACCATTCTGATAACGAATACGACGATGATAAACTCGAATTACCTCTCATTGCCGAGTTAAATGGGTGCAGCAAATTGTGATTATATTTCATTAGCATTCACTGTCAGTCCCTTCCCAAATCGGTTTCGAAATCATGCTGAAGGTAAACATTGTGAAGAAGGTTCCGCCAACAATAAGTGCGTGTATTTCAAATGTTCAAATGTGTGTGGAATCTTATGGCACTTAACTGCTAAGGTCATCAGTCCCTAAGCTTACACACTACTTAACCTAAATTATCCTAACGACAAACACACACAACCATGCCCGAGGGAGGACTCGAACCTCCGCCGGGATCAGCCGCACAGTCCATGACTGCAGCGCCTTAGACCGCTCGGCTAATCCCTCGCGGCGCGTGTATTTCGTCACTATTTTTAGTCCGTGGCTCATAGCAACAAGGGGAAGAGGGAGAGTAAGGGAAAAGCAGAGTATGTTTCATTTAAGCATAGTTTCAGTCTTTCGGTCTGTTATAAGCTGTGTTCTGTTCGTTGCCTAGAAGAGCGAGTTGCTGAAGTGTAGTTAGTGTGTGTAGTCATTGTAATCCTACGAATTAATATGTCTCGTAAGTGCATAAACAGTGGTGACAATTTTCGCTGTATTTGTGAATAGGCTACAATGAAATAGCAAAGGAGGTAGTTAACGCTATCCATTAAGAAGTCGTACAGACTGTGCTTTGTATGTGAAATCGGTGACCGGGTCAAGCCTGGGGATTCTCATGTATATCCAAATCTTGTGTCTCGAGTCTTCATTCTTGGTTGAATCGTGAAAGATTTTACGTTGGATTTACTATACCCATGATCTGGCGAGAATTATCAAACCATGTGAATTATTGCTACTTTTGTAATATGAAACTCCATTAACACACGACATTTCCTAGAAGAGATAGTCTTGTTTGACATATCCTAACGTTCCATCAGCCATGCGACCAGAGACTCGCGGAGATGGACTGCCTGTTCCTGTCCCTCTTCGTTGTGATAGCGATGAGTGCGATAGGGTCATTCCATGTCAAGTCACCCAGGCCTTGACACCAACCATGTCAGATTTTGATGAAACTTGGTACAATTACTTCTTTTATCATCCTGAAAGCACTTGTAAAATTTTTTTGCTCTATCTCTTACAGTTTTTTTTATAAATTTTTAAAGTTTTTAGATTTGGCTTTGTTTCAGCAGTCGGAAATTGTAACTTAAACGTGTCCTCACAACTAAAAAAATTTGTATATTAAAGAATACTCAAGATATCAGTATGAAATTTTGGAATAACTTTGTGTATTATATCTAAATGTTAAAAAAAAATACCATAAAGATATATTAAATTCTTCCAAATGAAAAAAAAATTATAAGGGTTTTTTTTTTTTTTTAGCTAACGGATGTTTAGTTTTACAAAAACTGCAATATCTAGAGTCTCAGACCTGATAGAAAGCTCAAATTTGTTTTAAAATACTCTTAATTGTATAGGCTATTAGATAAAAGAAAAATTATGTTGGCTTTTTAACCTGTTTAATAGTTATCTAATTTTTAAAATAATATTAATTATATTTTAAAAATAAAAAATGCCAAGTGACTTAGACACCGAAAATAAGTTTTTGTCTTCTTGGAGTAAGAATGTACACTTGGATTTTGTATTGTTACTCCTGTGTTTTGAAGCAAAAAATTATTACAGTGTTAAATAGTGCTTGGATAGTATTTTATTAAGTTTATTCGAACTCTCAGTAAGTACTGTTGCTTAGTTTACAGAACTTCTTTTCCAATATCCTACAAAAGTAACCAGAACAGTAATCAGACCAAAAGTGAAATCAGTATGTCAGATATTCAAACCTGTAGTGTAGGGTTATTTAAAAAATCTGACTGTTTCCAAACAACCTACACACCTTCAAAAAAGTTACAACCGGTATCAGAATTGAGTGAGGAAGAGAAAGATTTGATCCACTTACGATCTGGAATTAATCTGTGTGAATTTAATAATATATGTTCACACCACAGCTACTACTTTTTAAATGTTTTTGAAAAGTATCAAACAACATGTGTGGACCCACTAAGAAAACGCAAAAGCCCATCAAAAAATCGTTGAGAAGTGTAGGCTTGGATCTTTCTAAACAATTACTGACAAAAAATATTTGCATAAAACCTGGACAAAAGCTTTGCTCAACATGCCGTAACTTTTGTGAGGAAAAATTAAGAGTTGAAATCAATGAAAGTGAAACAGATGATGAAGTCATGGTTGAATTAGAATCATTGGAATCCAGAAATGCATCCCTCGTACAAACAAACATTGCTCTTGATTATTTAGGTTTAACACTGATAAAGCTTCATGGCTTGTCTGAACAAAGGAAGGGTCTTATTTTAAAAGGAAGGTTAGCAGTATTGAAAAGACTGCAAAAAAGGCGATTTCAAAAGCTTTAAAATATGATGCACCAAGTTCTGATGATGACGAAGAAGATAAAAGTGTGGTTGAGAAAGCAAAGCATTTTGATGTAATCATTTCTCTTATGAAAGACAAGATTTCATCTGTTGGGAGGTCTAGAAAAATCCAGATTCTGACCTTGGCTCCAGATTCTTGGACTCGAAATAAAGTGATGAAAGAATTTAATGTAAGTGAGTACATGGTGCGACAAGCTAGAAAGCTAAAATCTGAAAAGGGTATTTTGGAAACTCCTGGTCCAAAAAAGGTAAAACTCTTTCTGAAAATACAGTAAGATTTGTAACAGATTTTTATGAAAAGGATGAAAGTTCCAGAGTGCTACCTGGAACAAAAGACAAAGTAAGTGTTCAAAATAATGTGTACATGCAAAAAAGACTCATTTTGTGTAACTTGAGAGAACTCTATTATTCTTTCAAATGGGAGAATCCCAAAGTAGAAGTAGGATTTTCAAAATTTTGTTTCTTGAGACCTAAATGGTGTATCCTTGCTGGTGCTGCAGGCACACACACTGTATGTGTATGCAGCATCCACCAGAATGTTAAACTATTACTGGATGCTGTGAAAATTGGAGAATCTTATAAAGACCTAATTAAGATGCTTGTGTGCAACACAGAAAACCAAAACTGCATGCTACATCATTGCAACAGCTGTCCTGCAAATACTGCACTAACAGAGTGCTTAACTGAAAAACTAAGTGAAGATTATGATTTAGAAGAAGAAATTGTAATCAGTCAGTGGGTTAACACAGACAGGGCAGAAATGATCAAACAGTCTATCAGTGTTGAAGACTACATTTCTTTATTGGTTAGGTCATTGGAAAAGCTCACCCCACACTCGTTTATAGCAAAATCCCAATCAGCAGCCTTTAAAAGATTGAAAGAAGACCCACCACCCAAAACAGCAATTATTGTGATGGATTTCTGTGAAAATTATTCCTTTGTTATACAAAATGAGATCCAAAGTTACCACTGGAATAGAGGTGGTTGTACTCTACACCCAGTTGGAGTTTTTCTAAGAAATGAGGAAAACAATGTTTTTGTTTCCAACCACTGTTTTATTAGCGATGACCAAGAACATGACACTGGTTTTGTTAACTTTGCACAAAAAGAAATTACAAAGTGGCTGTCATTACATCATACTGACATTGACTCAGTTCACTACTTTACAGATGGTTGTGCTGGGCAGTACAAAAATAGAAACAGTTTTAAAAATTTGACTGAACACTTGAGAGACTTTAATTTGAAGGCCCAACACTCTTTTTTTGCAACAAGTCATGGGAAGTCAATTTGTGATGGCCTAGGAGGAACTATTAAAAGAATTTTATGGAAAGCCAGTCTACAGCTTTCAGACAAAGAACAAATAATGACAGCAATCGATGTGTATAAGTTTTGTGAAAAAAATATTGAAAACATTCATTTTCACTTTATTGACAAAAAAGAAGCTGATTTGCTACGGTTAAAACTAGAAAAACGTTTTGCAGCAACCCGAACCATTCCTGGAACTAGAAGTTTTCATAACTTCAAACCACTTCCAACAAACAGCCTTGAAATTAGAAGGACTACAGATATTGTAAAACCCTCCTTAGTCTTTCCTTTCCATTCTTCTTCTGATTGGGTTCGTGTTGAACCATCCATAAATTGCTATGTGGCTGCAAATTATGATGGTAACTGGAACTTTGGACTGGTAAAAACAATATTCAATGATGAAGAAGATGCAGAAATTCTATTTCTACATCCTTCAGGACCCGCTGCATCATTTTATTGGCCTGAAAGAGAAGATTCCTGCATAGTGCCTTTGGAGCACATAGTCTGTGTAGTAGATGCACCTCAATCAAGTGGCACTGGGAGAATGTATTACTTCAAAAAAGACTGTATCAAAAGAACTGAAAGCTCTTGGATGAAGTGGAAAAACAGTTTGAATCAGCATTAATGTTTATTAAAAAGACAAAATTACTCAAAAAATTCAATGTTTCAAGCAATCAGTTGGGTTATACATAAGTGCCGTAAGTAAACTATCTTTGTACATAATTCTAATGTAATCTACTATAATTAATAAACATGTTAAAAAGCCATCATTATTTTTGTTTTATCAAGTAGCCTATATGTTTAAGAGTAAATTAAAACAAATTTGAGCATTCTATCAGGTCTGAGACTCGAGATATTGCAATTCTTATAAAACAAAACATCCGTTTTAAAAAAAGAAAGAAATACATATATATAATTTTTTTTCATAGAAAATATTAATATATTTTAATAGCATCATTTTTATCTTCAAATATGTATAATAAATAAACTTGCTGCAAAAATTCATGATGTTATCTAAAAGAGTTTTTAAGATAAGCAAATTTAAAGTTTTGAATACAAATTAAACTGACCATTTCCGAAGGTTCAGAAAACGCAAAACATAAAAACTTTAAAAATTTATAAAAAAAACTGTAAGAGATACAGCAAAAAAAATTGCAGGTGTTGTCAGGATGGTATTAGAACCATTTGAGCCCAATTTCATGAAAATCTAAGGAGGTGGGTGTAAAATTTATTTTTTATTGGGTGATTTGATATGGAATGACCCGATAGTGAACCTAGAGCTGCACCATCATCTTCAGAACCCGGTTCTTCGAACGATTTTGATTTTGAGTGCACAGAGATTCGCTAATTAACATAGTGTGACCATAGTGATCTGATGAGAGGTCTGGAATAGCCGAAAGGTAGAGCTGAACTTTTAGTGCCAAGACTACAACAGTAAATCTATCTTGATATGACGGTAAATTCATCTACGTTACGTAACCACCATATGCCATTTCTTCCGTTTTTCGAGGGCGTAAGTACCTTAGAGTTTCCTAGTGATATACAGGGACTAATAACAAGTATGAGCATTGACTATAAAAGTGATCGGTAGAGATTGTTCATCGACTTCTCCAAAATAAGTCTCAAGCATGTGCTACCGAATAATGGCAAAGTCTTAGCGTCGATTCCTATTGCGTATGCGCGTTACACGAAAGAAATGTAGCATAATATGAAACAATTGTTACTGCGATTGAACTATAACTGGTTTATTTGCAGATTTCCAGGGATTTGGAACTCATAGGCGTATTAGTTGGGCTACAAGACGGCTACACCAAATTTTGTTGCTTCCTGTGTTTCTGGGACAGCCGCGCCAAATCATTTCATTATAAAAAGAATGTCGTCAGCCACTTGGACCAGGGTCTCACATCGTTATGCACGAAACACTAGTCGAATCCAAAAGAAGATAATTCTCCCTGCTCTTCATATAAAATGGGACCTAACGAAAAACTTCGTGAAACCCATGGACAAAACCGGAGAAGCATTTCTCTGTCAGCGCCAGAAATTTCCAGGCCTCAGTGATGCGAAAACAAAAGGGGGGATGTTTCTGAGCGTCCTCAGGTACGAAAACTGAATAAAAATACAGTTTGCGTACCTGAGGACACTCAGAAACATCCCCTTTTTTGTTTTCGCATCACTGAGGCCTGGAAATTTCTCGCACGAACAGAGAAATGCTTCCCCAGTTTTGTCCATGGGCTTCACGTCATTCTGACACGTGATGAAAAATTAGACTGGGACACCTTTTTTCAAGTATCAACAAACTTTCTAGAAAGTAAGAGGACTGAAAAATATAAGAACCTGTGGAAAACCTCCTGTACTGCTAGAACAGACAGGGGTGCAACATGTCCTTAAACTTACATTTCCCAGATTCACACTTGGCTCTCTTTCCTGACAACTGTGATGCTGTAACGGACGAGCACGGCGAGCTAGTCCACCAGAAAATCTCGGACATGGAAATGAGACACCATGGAAAGTGGGATAAACCATTGTTAGCCGACTGCATCAGTGACCTCCTACAGAAGAGTAACACCAAAACTACATGCTTAATCTTATATTGGCAATAAGGCAGAGTTATGATATAGAGACGCATATCACTAGGGGTCAGACAGATACTGCCTACAGGAAAATTAAAGAGACTTTGGAGAAAAGAGAAGCACTTGTTTGAATATCAAGAGCTCAGATGGAAACCCGTTTCTAAGCAAAGAAGGGAAAGCAGAAAGGTGCAAGGAGTATATAGAGGATCTATACAAGGGCGATGTTCTTGAGGACAATATTTTAGAAATGGAAGAGAATGTGGATGAGGATGAAATAGGAGATATGATACTGCGTGAAGAGTCTGACAGAGCACTGAAAGACCTTAGTCGAAACAAGGCCCAGGGAATAGACAACATTTAATTAGAAATACTGACAGCCTTGGGAGAACCAGGCTTCAGTTAACTCAAATGTAGTGAAATACGAAGCTTCCGAAATTCACGTAAAACAATTATGCAGGTCTGGTAAGCGATCCAGTTCTCACACAGCCTTTTGATTAAGGGAGCTGTGATCGACAACTGGCTGTTATACCTTCACATCTGGGCTTAGGCACCAAAAATATACAAGAGCATACGGGGAGACTAAAGATCTTATCACACTATCCGCCAATGTTGGTCGACCATCTGGTGAGCAAGATGTATGAGACAGGCAAAATACCTTCAGACTTCAAGAAGAATGTAATAATTCCAATCCCAAAGAAAGCAGGTATTGACAGATGTGAAAATTACCGAACTATCAGTTTAATAAGCCACGGCCGCAAAATACTGACACGAATTCTTTACAGACGAACTGAAAAACTGGCAGAAGCCGACCTTGGGGAAGACCAGTTTGGATTCCGTAGAAATTTTGGAACACGTGAGGCAAAACTGACCTTAAGACTTATCTAAAAAAATAGATTAAGGAAAGGCAAACATACGTTTCTAGCATTTGTAGACTTAGAGAAATCTTTTGACAATCTTGACTGGAATACTCTCTTTCAAATTCAGAAGGTGGCGGGGGTAAAATACAGGGAACGAAAGCCTATTTACAATTTGAACAGAAACCAGATGGCAGTTATAAGAGTCGAGAGGCATGAAAGGGAAGCAGTGGTTGGGAAGGGAGCGAGACAGGGTTGTAGCCTATCCCCGATGTTATTCAGTCTGTATATTGAAGATGCAGTGAAGGAAAAAAAAAAAAGAAAAATTCAGAGTAGGAATTAAAATCCATGGAGAAGTAATAAAAACTTAGAGGTTCTCCTACGACATTGTAGTTCGGTCAGAGACAGCAAAGGACCTGGAGGAGCAGCTGAACGGAATGGACAGTGTCTTGAAAGGAGAATATAATATGAACATCAAGAAAAGCAAAACGAGTCGAATTAAATCGGGTGATGCTGCGGGAATTAGATTAGGAAATGAGACACTTAAAGTAGTATATGAGTTTTGCTATTTGGGGAGCAAAATAACTGATGATGGTCGAAGTAGAGAGGATATAAAATGTAGACTGGCAATGCCAAGGAAAACGTCTCTGAAGAAGAGAAATTTGTTAACATCGAGTATAGATTTAAGTGTCAGTAAGTCGTTTCTGATAGTATTTGTATGGAGTGTAGCCAAGTATGTCAGTGAAATGTGGATGATAAATAGTTTAGACAAGAAGAGAATAGAAGTGTGGTGCTACAGAAGAATGCTGAAGATTCGATGGGTAGATCACATAACTAATGAGGAGGTATTGAGTAGAATTGGAAAGAAGAGGAGTTTGTGGTGCAACTTGATCAGAAGAAGGGTTCGCTTGGTAGGGCAAATTCTGAGCCGTCAAGGGATCACCAATTTAGTATTGGAGGGCAGCGTGGAGGGTAAAAATCGTAGAGAGAGAGACCAAGAGATGAATACACTAAATAGATTCAGAAGGATGTAGGTTGCAGTAGGTACTGGGAGGTGAAGAAGTTTGCACAGGATAGAGTAGCATGGAGAGCTTCATCAAACCAATCTCTGGACTGAAGACCACAACAACATGATAACTTCAAAACGAGAGCTAATATTACATTTTCATTACCATTTTCGTTATAAGCACACGTGAAAATGTAACAATTAACTATTTGCATGCTAGTAGCAGAAAAAATGTTGTTGGCAGGTGTGATAGGCTGGTTATTTCAACAGCAAATATCCCCGCAATACAAGAGGATAATTGCAGTACTCCGCTTGCCTTGTGGTATTTGATAGAGACTGCGCCCAAAACCTTATACGAACTCTGAGTTACTCTGTATAGCTATAGAAACATCCAACAAATTACAACAAGAGTTTGCTATTACCAGGTTTAGATACGGATCGAGGATGCCGTCGTCATAAAATCCACAAATATATTTAATAAGTGGTGAACAAATTAAAAATTAGTAATATCTCTTGCAGCCATTGTTATGCTAGCCCTCTCCTGCAGCAAGTAGCTCTGCTTTTACTGGCAGTTACCAGCTTTACATCAGTTTCAATGTTATCAATTTTATGTGATTTTCATATTAACTACCTAATTAAGTATTTTATATGACGAGAGCCTTATTGGTCTTACATTTGTTCGTCAGGTACTACAATTAATAGTGTATTTTGCGATGAGAACACCCTTAGTCGGTGTCGAAACCTGGTAAAGCTTAATTTTGTTGGAACCGGTGGTCTATTTTATACCTATAATTCTTTCACGGTTTCCGTCTCACAGGTATGTTTAAAACTGTAAGACTCAAAATAGTCCAATTTGTGTACAACTATAAAATGTAAGCTTTCTCCGCTCCACAGTAGGATCTTCAAGAGAAACTGCTACTGCTATTCGCGTGCTTTCAGCACTATGGCAACGATAGCTTTGCATATACAAACATGGACTTATCTCACAGACAGCTAAGCGTAACCTTACCACACCGAATGCACTGCTCGTAACGATTTGTATATTATTCAAAGACGCGGACATCTGAGTAAAGTTCAATTTTCTGGCATCAAACCCTCAGTTTGAGGCTAACAAAGGCCCCTTGCCACTTACGAAACATTAAATAACTCACACAAGTGATAAACGGTGTTAACACCAAATTTCTAAGTCCTATAGAAAATTTTTATTAATACGATGGAGTCAATTCGAATCCTCTACTCCTCTCAACACAACGGCTACAACTTTTCAAAAGGGTCTGTCACAGACTTCCGTCGCCAAACGTGCCGACTCAAAACTATCTGAACTTCGAATTATTATAATTGATAACATGGTCATTCGGACAGCGATATTATGTTAAGTAAGTAGTGCTGATATTTCCGGACTATCAAATAAGCTAAAAGGCTTGGCAATATGTGACGAATCTCTGTGTTTGTTTCACAAATCCCAACTTCAGTCACTAATGTGGTAAATATTGAAAGTAATTAAATTAGGTTTCCAATATGACGTTTCCTTAAGAAAATACATGTGTCACGATAATGTTAAATTCGTAGTTTTCATAGTTAGGCGGCGCTCAAAACTTTGAAAACTATTTTCTCGAAAAATGATTGTAGAAGCTTCAAACTTACGATCCTGTGCTTTTAAAAACGTCTCATCATGTTATACGACTTTTAATTTTAACTTAAAATTAATTTTAATGACAAGGTAATACTCAAAAACTGACTGTCACTTTTATTGAATTCACAAGCAGCAGAGAGTGGAAGAGCCAGGTGGTGCCCATTCTCTCTCAGCACACAAGACGAATAATTGTACTGCTAGCGCGTAACGAACACACTTGCTTTCCACACAATACAGATGGTCCTTCAACGATGGTTCTGAGAACATCTGCACGGAGTTGTCAGATCTGACAATAGATGCTCCAGCACTGGTACGAACACAGCCATTTTGGGAGCCATAGAAAAAGTTCTCCATTTTCATGGCTGACCCTTATAGCTCTGCAAACTGGGCCAATGTATTTTGGAAAACGGTATTCTAGTTGCGAAATATCCGTATCATGTTTCGTCACTAAAATTCTTAGTAGAAGTCATTACTGTACTAATGAGTGTGGAAACAGATGAACTAATCTGTGACGTGGGATAGTGGACTGTCGTCATATGTTTTGATGCTGCTCCTTTCTCTTCTTATCTTGTGAATCATACAGATCTGCTATCTATAAAAGTGAAAACAAGACGTACCCAAACAGTTAAAGGGGAAATGCTGTTAGAGCCTCGATCAGAAGACTTTCTTGCGCTATAATGAGAAACAGGCTTAGAATGTGATAGAGGAAAGATGCAAAAGGACCAAAAAGTTTTACGGTTATGCGATGTTACGTGTATTACATTTTTATCTTTAGACAAACATGCGAGAAGGCATATTTATTTATTTTTATTTATGTATTTATTTTACCTGGCAAGATTAGGGCCTTCAGGCCGTCTCTTACACCTAACCAGGGATACTCAGACTGAACGAATTTCAGTTTGGACAGAACATTATGAACATACGACGTGTTATACGATATTAATGTTGAAGAAAAAAATAGAGATTATAACAGTAGTACAACGATAATTATAACAATCAAAAAATAATTATAACAATCAATAATAATAATAATTATAATAGTAATGACTATGTATATGAAAGTAAACATATTTTCTTTTTATGAATGTCAGTCCTATTGTTAGTTGGGAATTTTCTCGTTATGTTCTTGCAGCTTGTGAGTTATTCACATCGAACAGAGACATAAGACGATAGAATGGGGTGAAAGAGCTATAGAAGAGGTAGCTAGGTTAGAAGAAGAGAAATAGGATGGTAAAATTCGAAGCTATGATGGAGAGGAGAAAGAAAGAGATGAGGGGACACAACAATGGAGGCTACACCGTCCCTAATATGTAAGTTCATATTCTAAGGACTCCTATCAAAAAGCACCATGAAAAGCGATGTACGTAGTCTAGCGGTTCTAGGCGCTCAGTCCGGAACCGCGTGACTGCTACGGTCGCAGGTTCGAACCCTGCCTCGGGCATGGTTGTGTGTGATGTCCTTAGGTTATTTAGCTTTAAGTAGTTCTAAGTTCTAGGGGACTGATGACCACAGATGTTAAGTCCCATAGTGCTCAGAGCCATTTAGCCAAACGCGATGTAGTGTATAGCAAATACCCCTAATTCGTAGAATAAAGTAGGGAGAAACTAGAGTTGACCATTAGAAACATCGAAAGAACTGAATTATATCGCCGCACCTATTTAAAATATACATGCACTATACATGAGGTGATAAAGTTCGTGAGATACCTCCTAATCTCGTGTCGGACCTCCTTGTGCCTGGCATATTCCAGCAGCTGGATACGACATGGGCACAACAAGTTGTTGGCAGTCCCTTGCAGAAATATGGAGCCATACTGCCTCTGTACATGTCCATAATTGCAAAGATGTTACCGGCGCAGGATTTTGTGCACGAACTGAAATTTCGGTTATGTCCCATAAACGTTCGATGGGATTCTCGTCACTCGATCTGGGTGGACAAATCATTTGCTCGAACTGTTCAGAATGTTCTCTAAACCAATCGCGAACAATTGTTGCCCTGTGGCAATTCCAACGGTGTTTTGGAACATGAGGCTTATGAATGGCTGCAAATGGCCTCTAAGTAGCCGAACGCAACCACTTCCAGTCCATTACCAATTCAGTTGGACCGGAGTGTCCAGTCCATTCCATGTAAACAAAGCCCAAACCATTATGGAGCTTGCAGAATAGCTTCGTGATAACTTGGATCCATGGCTTCATGGCGGCTGCGCCATACCACTCGACACTACCATCAGCTCTAACCAACTGAAATCGTGACTCGTCTGACAAAGCAAGGATTTTCCAGTCCTCTAGGGTCCAACTGACGTGGTCACGGGCCTAGGAGAAGCGCTGCAGGCGATGTCATGCTATAAACGAAAGCAATCGTATCGTTCATCTGCTGCCATACCCAAATAACACCAATTTCCGCCTCAATCTCCTAACGGATGCATTCGTCCTACGTCCCGCTTTGTTTATTGTGGGTGTTTCGTGCAGGGTTGCTTGTCTGTCAGCAATGACAACTCTACGCAAATGCCGCTGCACTCAGTCGTTAAGTGAAGTCCGTCGGCCTCTGGGTTGTCCGTGGTGAGTGGTAATGAATGAAATATGTTATTTTCGGCTCGCTCTTGACACCGTAGATCTCAGAATATTGAATGCCCTAAGGATTTCCGAAATGGAATGTTCCACGCGTCTAGCTCCAACTTACATTTCGCGTTCAAAGTCTGTTGATTCCCGTTATCCGGCCACAGTCTAATCGGAAACCATTTCACATGAGTCACCTGAGTACAAGTAACAGCTCAGCCAATGCATCGTCCTTTTATACCTTGTGTAAGCGATACTACTGGCATCTTTAGATGGAGATATTGCTATCCCACGACTTCCGTCACATCAGTGTATGTGGGAAAGGTAGAATCAATCTTGCAGAGGTATGAGAATTCCTTTCCAGCACCTAACTACCTACTGAAAATTACTGATAACAGAAAACAGATAGATTGTCATATTTATGGTTATGAAGCTCATGAAAGCGTTTGAACGAGGCGGTCTCAGAATAAATGTAAGCAAAACACATTACCTTATAGCGGGAGGAGATGGTAGGGACATAGTACTACCACAAGGAACTATTAAAGCTTCAAAGCAGTTTAAAAACTTAAGAACAGATATCCCTACCTGAAGAATCAGATGTGGAAGGCAGGATCCATCATGAAAGCGGAGCAATTAAGACGTAAAATAGAGTTTTATGGAATGGGGCAAATTTCAAATCAAGCAAAGAAGTTAGATCTGCAAAGAGTAGGGAAAAGGTTGGTTGGTTTGTGGGATTGAAGGGACAAGACTACAAGGGCCAACGGTTCGGTAGTGGAAAGAATACAAACATATGATACAGGAGGAAAGACGTTGGTGGAGCGGCAGAGGAATAAAGCACAGGCAATAGGGATGGATGGAATAAGGAGGGCAGGAGGAAAGAGGGAGCTAATGCATATGGAACAACCTGTCGTACAAATAATTGAGAAAAGAGATTTTCAATTGTATGGCCACGTACTGCGCATGGAGCAAAGACGATGGCCGAAAGCATTCCTGGAAAGACCACCACCGCAAAGGAGGAATCGGGAACGGCCGAGAAATCTTAGAGAGCGCGAATAATTGGAATGATGAGGAAGAGAGGGCTCGAAGACTGCAATGATGGTGAATGCTGGCGACTGGGACTATATGGCAACTACTGAGGAGGAAAAAATCCCTTAAAAGATAAGTACACAGAAGATGCATTTTCTTCTGATAATTTTCAGTAATCTTCTTTCCGTGTCTATTGACGTGAAAGCTGCAATTCGTCGTCGGTCGGACTTTCTCGCGTGACAAAATACCGTCAGATTTGTATCGCTAAGAACTACGAGACTAATAACGCGTGAAAACGGTTGAACCCGTGAAGAGCAGAGCATGGTTGTGTTGTATCTGTTTACACCGTGACGTTGTCATACAAGTTGGAGCATGCAAGTTGCTGTTACGAACTAGCTCTGTCTACATTTATAAATTCGTCTAGTGTGGGAACGCGTTTAACTAGGACATCGATTCGGGTATCACTGTGAAGAGCATGGGGAGAACTACTGGGGTCTAAAGTGAGCCTAAACTATATTTATCAGAATGTAAGTGAAAATCTGTACAAAACTGAAAATTGAAGAAAAGAGGTATATGATTTATGTGGTTGTTACATATGCTCAGAGTTACAGGAAATGTTAGTCATAGGTGACATTACGTCGAAAATGAGTCTGAAAGCCTAAACGTTCAGTACCGAATGAATGCAAAATTTGTGGCAACGTGCAAAAGGAAACGAAGATAACGGCGCCAACGGTATACGTGCCTCGCCAATAGGGCATGCAGCGGAAAGCGATAGTTCAGACTTGTGATTCCTCTGTTCTGTTAGTATTGCATTACTCTGTATAACCATTATAGTAGAACGATTGATAACAGAATTACATATAACTGCGAAAACTTGTTACGGTGTTATTCCGACGTTGTCATGAAAAATCTACAGCGTAGACTCAGTGCACGCAAAAATCTGTTTATGTACTTCTTTATTTCGTTCTTTTCCGTCCACTTTATTTTCAATATTTCTCGGCCGTGGAAACGTCTTATTCTCCGTATTTAGGATGGTCCATGTTTTATTTCCACACAAAGCACTGTTCTTGACGAATGCTTTCGGGGGCCTCTTCCACGTTTCCTTACCGACACCTGAAACCCTTAGATCTTTTTACTTCATTTACTGAAGAAAACACTCTATGAATGTGTTGAATTATACTGATATCTTCCTTGATTAGGCCATTCTGTGTAATATTTCTTCACGTCAGGAGAATTCTTCCACTTTTTCCGGTACTGTGTCTCTTCCTCTTTTGCTATTAAGAAGGCCGTTATTTCCCCATTTAATCTCGTCATTACGATGGCCTTTGCCTATTCCTAAGCCGTATCCTGCGTTATGTATGCTGCCCACTTTTTTCAACAGACCTAAGTATTTGCCACCCCCTCTCACCCACCTAATTTTCCTTCCAGAGGAATATGTCATTTACTAACCGTACTATTGCCGACTATTCGCCCTGACATTTTATTCCTTTATTCCCCTAATTCTTCTGCGCCGAAACTAGACAACAGCGAACAGTTTCAGCTTTGCCTTGCACCATTTCCTAACTTTCCAGTGCAATAATCCCATTGAAAGAGGCCAACCGAGTTTGACCTGCCACCTGTATGTCACAATGATACGTTCCGGCTGGACCGACAGAGAGACAATTCGCACCCTATCGACTCAAATACTGTAACAAAACTGTGGAGCAGCGAAATATCGATATGAAGTGGGTGGCCCTAGTAAACGAATCTTGGGTGCCGGTCGTTTCAGAATGCATTGGAGAACAGATAAATAAAGTATCGTCTATCTGCTGAAATAAAATACCGGTCCAAACTGATCCCACTTCATTACAACACTAACTGACAAATCTGGCAATGCCTAGGTATTCATTTTGTCAATTATTTATTAGAAACGGAAAAAAATGAATTGTGTAGCGTAATATCGAAACAATTTTATTTACATGTATTCGTGAAAACCACTTTCAAAATTATGAAACAATGGGGCAAATAAATATACGTAATGTACGAATATATAAGCACAGCTGCTTCGCCTTTCCGCAATACCATTTTCTAAATGTCTCTATGACGACGCCAGTTCATAGTTTCCGTCCACAGCCGTTTGCGCTTCGCCGTTGAAAGATGTTACGGGTTCTCTTTTCTTGGGAAATTTGTGGTAAGTTCCTACGGGACCAAACTGCTTAGGTCATCACCCTCTCGGGTTTTTTTTTTTTTTTTTTGGTCATCAGTCTACTAACTGGTTTGATGTGGCCCGCCACGAATTCCTTTCCTGTGCCAACCTCTTCATCTCAGAGTAGCACTTGCAACCTACGTCCTCAATTATTTCCTTGACGTATTCCAATCTCTGTCTTCCTCTACAGTTTTTGCCCTCTACAGCTCCCTCTAGTTCCATTGAAGTCATTCCCTCAAGTTTTAGCAGATGTCCTATCATCCTGTCCCTTCTCCTTATCAGTGTTTTCCACATATTACTTTCCTCTCCGATTCTGCGTAGAACCTCCTCATTCCTTACCTTATCAGTCCACCTAATTTTCAACATTCGTCTATAGCACCACATCTCAAATGCTTCAATTCTCTTCTGTTCCGGTTTTCCCACAGTCCATGTTTCATTACCATACAATGTTGTACTCCAGACGTACATCCTCAGAAATTTCTTCCTCAAATTAAGGCCGGTATTTGATATTAGTAGACTTCTCTTGGCCAGAAATGCCTTTTTTGCCATAGCGAGTCTGCTTTTGATGTCCTCCTTGCTCCGTCCGTCATTGGTTATTTTACTGTCTATGTAGCAGAATTCCTTAACTTCACTGACTTCGTGACCATCAATCCTGATGTTAAGTTTCTCGCTGTTCTCATTTCTACTACTTCTCATTACCTTCGTCTTTCTCCGATTTACTCTCAAACCATACTGAGTACTCATTAGACTTTTCATTCCGTTTAGCAATTCATTTAATTCTTCTTCACTTTCACTCAGGATAGCAATGTCACCAGCGAATCGTATCATTGATATCCTTTCACCTTGTATTTTAATTCCACTCCTGAACCTTTCTTATTGTCGAACGCTTTTTCTAGGTCGACAAATCCTATGAAAGTGTCTTGATTTTTCTTTGGCCTTGCTTCCATTATTTGCCGTAACGTTAGAATTGCCTCTCTCGTCGCTTTACTTTTCCTAAAGTCAAACTGATCGTCACCTAGCGCATTCTCAATTTTCTGTTCCATTCTTCTGTATATTATTCTTGGAAGCAGCTTCGATGCATTAGCTGTTAAGCTGGTTGTGCGATAATTCTCGCACTTGTCAGCTCTTGCCGTCTTCGGAATTGTGTGGATGATGCTTTTCCGAAAGTCAGATGGCATATCGCCAGACTCATATATTCTACACACCAACGTGAATAGTCGTTTTGTTGCCACTTCCTCCAATGATTTTAGAAATTCTGATAGAATGTTATCTATCCTTTCTGCCTTATTTGACCGTAAGTCCTCCAAAGCTCTTTTAAATTCCGATTCTAATACTGGATCCCCTATCTCTTCTAAATCGACCCCTGTTTATTCTTCTATCACATCAGACAAATCTTCACCCTCATAGAGGCTTTCAATGTATTCTTTCCACCTGTCTGCTCTCTCCTCTACATTTAACAGTGGAATTCCCGTTGCACTCTTAATGTTACCACCGTTGCTTTTGATGTCACCAAAGGTTGTTTTGACTTTACAGTATGCTGAGTCTGTCCTTCCGACAATCATATCGTTTTCGATGTCTTCACATTTTTCCTGCAGCCATTTCGTCTTAGCTTCCCTGCACTTCCTATTTATTTCATTCCTCAGCGACTTGTATTTCTGTATTCTTGATTTTCCCGGAACATGTTTGCACTTCCTCCTTTCATCAATCAACTGAAGTATTTCTTCTGTTACCCATGGTTTCTTCGCAGCTACCTTCTTTGCACCTATGTTTTCCTTTACAACTTCTGTGATGGCCCTTTTTAGCGATGCCCATTCCTCTTCAACTGTACTGCCTACTGAGCTACTCCTTATTGCTGTATGTATAGCGTTAGAGAACTTCAAACGTATCTCGTCATTCCTTAGTACGTTCCTCTAGGTTTACAAACTACTTAATCTAACTAAGGACAAACTCACACACCCATGCCCAAGGGAGAACTCGAACCTCCGGAGGGGAGAGCCGCTCGGACCGTGGCAAGACACCTGAGACCGTGCGACTACCCCGGGTGGCAGGGATTTTCTTGAAATGACTTATTTGTGGGAGTACTAAAGAATAAACATATTAGAATTTCATGTATGATCGATCATTTCTGACGCATGTCACTGTTTAGGACGTCATGTCTCGTGACCTATGTGTGGTATCATGATATAATTTTGCAGATACATTTAGTCGCATATGCAGATACTGTCTGTGAGATTTATTGTGAACAGAATTAATAATACAAAAGCAGTAAATTTAAACGTCATACAAATTGCGGCAGTTTTTGAGGCATCTAATTATTTATGACGTCGTATCTCCTGTACTATGATAGGTAAATGGTTAAGGTCCTGATAGCAATTATTGCCTGAAAGTAACGGTTCTGTGTACTAAATATAGCTGGAGTCGGTCGTGTGGTTTATGAGGAGATGTGGTACATGTGTACACACACACACACACACACACATACACACACACACACACACACACACACACACACACACACACACACACACAACACACACACTCATCCATTTTTATAATATGGGATCTCTGTGCGTAGATACATGAACATGAGCTATGTTAACGTAATTGACAAGACACAGAGAAACATAAAACTAAAATTTAGGCGCTTTTACATATGACAGATTGTCTTTGCAAGATCTGCGAGAGGTAGGTGAAATTGGACAGTCTATCGCCCTACAAGTTATTCAGAGAAAAAACCTTAGCGCAATTAACACACAGTGACTGTAGTGAAATTAGTAGGTGCGCATATTATAGCCAACTGCAAATAACACAAAACGTCTGGTCATTGGCGAGGCATTAGGGCATATGATAACCATATGCAAAGAGAGCCACTTGTATGAATATCAAGAACTCAGATGGTAACCCAGTTCTAAGCAAAGAGGGGAAAGCAGAAAGGTGGAAGGAGTATACAGACGGTCTATACAAGGGTGATGTACTTGAGGACAATATTATGGACATGGAAGAGGATGTAGATGAAGATGAAATGGGAGTTACGATACTGCGTAAAGAGTTTGACAGAGCACTGAAAGACCTAAGTCGAAACAAGGCCCCGGGAGTAGACAACATTCCATTAGAACTACTGAAGGCCTTAGGAGAGCCAGTCCTGACAAAACTCTACCATCTGGTGAGCAAGATGTACGAGACAGGTGAAATACCCTCGGACTTCAAGAAGAATATAATAATTCTAATCCCAAAGAAAGCAGCTGTTGACAGATGTGAAAATTACCGAACTATCAGTTTAATAAGTCACAGCTGCAAAATACTAACGCGAATTATTTACAGACGAATGGAAAAACTGGTAGAAGCCGACCTCGGGGAAGATCAGTTTGGAATCCGTAGAAATGTTGGAACACGTGAGGCAATACTGACCTTACGACTTATCTTAGAAGAAAGATTAAGGAAAGGCAAACCTACGTTTCTAGCATTTGTAGACTTTGACAATGTTGATTGGAATACTCTCTTTCAAATTCTAAAGGTGGCCGGGGTAAAATACAGGGAGCGAAAGGCTATTTACTATTTGT
This sequence comes from Schistocerca serialis cubense, assembly GCF_023864345.2. Lineage (NCBI taxonomy): Eukaryota > Metazoa > Arthropoda > Insecta > Orthoptera > Acrididae > Schistocerca > Schistocerca serialis. The sequence continues at coordinate 733,303,770 of NC_064643.1, read as the reverse complement.
ACGGAAACCAGATGGCAGTTATAAGGGTCGAGGGACATGAAAGGGAAGCAGTGGTTGGGAAGGGAGTGAGACAGGGTTGTAGTCTCTCCCCGATGTTATTCAACCTGCATATTGAGCAAGCAGTGAAGGAAACAAAAGAAAAATTCGGAGTAGGTATTAAAATCGATGGAGAAGAAACCAGAACTTTAAGGTCCGCCGATGACATTGTAATTCTGTCAGAGACAACAAATTACTTGGGAGAGCAGTTCAACGGAATGGAGCATATAGGATGAACATCAACAAAAGCAAAACGAGGATAATGGAATGTAGTCGGGTTGACGGAGGAGATAGAGAAGATCCAAAGAAGAGCGGCTCGTTTCGTCACAGGGTTATTTGGTAAGCGTGATAGCGTTACGGATATGTTTAGCAAACTCAAGTGGTAGGCTCTGCAAGAGAGGCGCTCTGCACCGTGGTGTAGCTTGCTGCCCAGGTTTCGAGAGGGTGCGTTTCTGGATGAGGTATCGAATATATTGCTTCCCACTACTTACACCTCCCGAGGAGATCACGAATGTAAAATTAGAGAGATTCGATCGCGCACGGACGCTTTGCGGCAGTCGTTCTTCCCGCGAACCATACGCGACTGGAACCGGAAAGGGAGGTAATGACAGTGGCACGTAAAGTACCCTACGCTACACACCGTTGGGTGGCTTGCGGAGTATAAATGTAGATGTAGATGTATTATCCAAAACACAGAAAAAACTTAATACATGTCTGATCGCTCCATCTATGCATCACTGATGTTAATCATAATTACCATAAAACATTAAATTATTTCTTGAAATTTTAACGCAGTGACATTTCCAAGCACACAATGCACTTGGCGAGGCTACAGTATCTGCCCAGACCAGTTCCCACCACAAAGGAAGAGAGAGTAATGAAATTAATCTTTTAATTCTGACCACAGATTCGAACTCCAAATCTGAGTAAATTGATACTAAACACAGATTGGTCTGTTAATTAACAACTCGTTTGATAATAAATACTGATTTTTCTGGGTCTGCAGACACTCCCGCGATATTGTCTGCACACAGGCTCATCGGTCGGACAGGGCAGGTTAATTTAGGCTTTCCTCCTTTAATTAATATAGAGAACGGCCAGATGGTGAAATCTAGCTTGATTACCTGGCGGTTATTTAGAATCGTCGTTGAAATCAAGTGGTGGCTGAGATGCACACAGTTCTCAGCCATTCTGCGAATCTGCTCCAGTTCTGCCATCGATTTTGAAGACAGGAATTAGACACCTCCAGTCGGCGACGACAGCACAAACAGCCTACACCTGCAGTCTCTGTTACCTTGGCGACAAGGACCTTTTTTTTTTTTTTGTACCGCAGAGGAGCATTGCAGTTCACCGATCAAGTAGTTAAGTTGTATGCAGAGGAGCTCTTCACTCCATTCCGTTAGTTTCTAAAGGTGTCGGGTGTCGACAATGAGAAGTTCAGCTTTCAGCAGTAGCCGCCATTTTGTGGCAATTGTTGTTTGCTATTACCTTGGTAGCAGCCTTGTATTAGTCAGCCGCAAGCTGGTCATCATGTTCAGAATTACGAAGCACGCCGCAGATACAGTGGTTGTGACTTTGCTGACGCTACGTTTACTACGCGAGTACCGGCGCTGCGAATCTACCTGTCCCGTGATGAGCTCCATTTTTCGGCCCCTGTTACAGTGACCGCATTACTGACCACTGGCTAGCTTCTTTCGTTGTTGTGATTTATTGATTTATTTTAGCACTCTCTCTTGAGACTGGACATCATACTGATGACATTATTATTTGTATGAACTTTTCTGATTCTGACTTGGCCTAAAGCAAGTCCATTTCTCGGCAGGTGGCTTTATGATTGATGAGTGACAGTTTAGGAACTTTTGACAGGTCTGCCTCTCATTGATAGAAGCCGACCTCGGGGAAGATCAGTTTGGATTCCGTAGAAATGTTGGAACACGTGAGGCAATACTGACCCTACGACTTACCTTAGAAGCTAGATTAAGAAAAGACAAACTTACGTTTGTAGCATTTGTAGACTTAGAGAAAGCGTTTGACAATGTTGACTGGAATACTCTCTTTTAAATTCTGATGGTGGCAGGGGTAAAATACAGGGAGCGAAAGGCTATTTACTATTTGTACAGAAACCAGATGGCAGTTATAAGGGTCGAGGGACATGAAAGGGAAGCAGTGGTTGGGACGGGAGTGAGACAGGGTTGTAGTCTCTCCCCGATGTTATTCAATCTGCATATTGAGCAAGCAGTGAAGGAAACAAAAGAAAAATTCGGAGTAGGTATTAAAATCGATGGAGAAGAAACAAGAACTTTAAGGTCCGCCGATGACATTGTAATTCTGTCAGAGACAACAAATTACTTGGGAGAGCAGTTCAACGGAATGGAGCATATAGGATGAACATCAACAAAAGCAAAACGAGGATAATGGAATGTAGTCGGAACTCAGGTGATGCTGAGGGAATTAAATTAGGAAACGAGAGACTTAATGTAGTAAAGGAGTCATGCTATTTCGGAGCAAAATAACTGATGATGGTCGAAGGAGAGAGGATATAAAATGTAGACTGGCAATGGTAAGGAAAGCGTTTCTGAAGAAGAGGAATTTGTTAACGTCGAGTGTAGATTTAAGTGTCAGGAAGTCGTTTCTGAAAGTATTTGTATGGAGTGTAGCCTTGGATGGAAGTGAAACATGGACGACAAATAGTTTGGACAAGAAGAAAATAGAAGCATTTGAAATGTGGTGCTACAGAAGAATGCTGAAGATCAGATGGGTAGATCACATAACTAATGAGGAGGTACTCAATAGTAATGGGGAGAAGAGGACTTTGTGGCACAACTTGACTAGAAGAAGGGATCGGTTGGTAGGACATGTTGTGAGGCATCAAGGGATCACTAATTTACTATTGGAGGGCAGCGTGGAGGGTAAAAATCGAAGAGGGAGACCAAGAGATGAATACACGAAGCAGGTTCAGAAGTATGTAGGTTGCAGTAGGTACTGGGGATGAAGAATCTTGAACAGGATAGAGTAGCATAGAGAGCTGCATCAAAACAGTCTCTGTACTGAAGACCACAACAACAACAACCTCTCATTTACATGACCATTTTCAGACTATACTGACTCTCATTGAGCTGTATCTTCCCTGTTGACTCTCTTTGTTAATCAATTCCTTTACAGGTGATGAAACACTTACTTTCAGAAACGAAGTCCCATGCCTTGGACACAAGATCAGCTAGAGAATAATAACAGCTGGCATATGTTGTAAAGTTAAAGATACAGCTACTCTCCGAGTACCGATAACTATGCCTTACACGCAACGGCCTAGCGCAGCAGCACTGCCGCCAGGAAAACCCCCGATGATAGAGAAGCTTGGTGTGGCTCCAACCGCTACGGGCGGCACGAAATACAATGAGCAGTGGTGGGTTGTTGCTGGATATCATCAGATGTGCCTGGACGATACGTGGCCGCGTGCCGTGAGAAGTTAGATAAATCCATCAAATGTTGCAATGTTCGTGGACGGGATTGAGAAATCATCAGCTTTATAAGCGAGTCGTTAGAAAAGATCGTTAGAAACAACGGCTACCTCAGAAAAGTGATAACGAGTCGAAATAAGAGTGAACGGCAGTACATGGGCGTAGAAACTGAACGTGTGCCTTGTAGTACAGACAATTAACCCTTCAGTTCTATGAAATCAGTGTACCCTTTCGAATGCTTCTCATATCTGTTAGAACTATCTGAGTGTATAGTTTTTTTTTTAATGCGAACATTTTAGATTAGGCTTTACCGTGACTGTTATTGACATTAAATGAAACAACAAGCTTACTGTTACGAGTCACCGTGACTGGTAACATAAAACTTGATGTATTGATTTTTATTGATGAGTGTGGTGACTTTGATGGTGCATCTACCGGTAGGCACATGGTCCCATTTTAGTCTTGAGAGTAAGATGATCATTGTCAGCTGTGCAGCATAAACGTTTGTCTTATCGCTGTGATTATACCAACACATCTAGTTTTAGAGAAAAACTTGGCCACGATAGATACGACTAAGGGAGTAGGCATCTTATAATTTCCGGAGGTCATTTCATCCATCTACCTATAATCGTGTAAAATCAGACGCTGAGGAGAGACAATTTTGTGAGATCACCTCCATCGGGCTGTTCGTACCATCGATCCTCAACTGAGAAATTTGGAGCAATTGGCCACTCCACTGGAGCTGGCTTGGCTCCACATCTCTGTCAGTACTTCTGGAAACCTCACTGACTCTCTTCTTGCCCATGTCGCAGTGTGCAACGCTACAGAATGTGGTTATTCAGGCTTTTGATATGTGGTCACATTAATGTGACTGAGGAGAGTATTTAACTACAATTTTGCATGCTACCAAGCGAATATTAAACCGTATGTCACTAACATGACTAGGTAAGTTGCTATATTATTTATTTCAGTATTTATTGGTTATCCCAAATGTGGATTCCAACTTGATTTCTTAACACGTTGACTGTCGATTGTCGTATTTCTTTTCAATGTTGTAGAATCACATGCAGACCGGAGATGAACAACTACCCAAGGGGAGTTGTGACAATCTGCTTGCAAAATCCTGCCGCTGGTATTTTCTTTTTCTTTATTGTATTTCAATTCCCCATTGGCAGCAGCAAATGCGCTGCTCTTCAGCCAAAAGACATAGAACAAAAAACAGAAGACATTCAAAAATAACGAAGGAGGAAACATGGTGAACATAGATATAAAAAAGGGGAACATCATGGAAGTCAATAGACAAAAAAGGGGCAACTGTAAAATGGACATAAAAACCGTAAAAAAAGTAGCACACACAAAAAAACCACACACTGGGACAATTAAAAGAACACAAGGCGCAGTATGACTGGAGCATAAAAGTATCAACAGATTGTGTAGCACATAACAAACAGTGACAGTAACACTAAGTACAAGGCCAGCACACAATTAAAATCACACCTCTTGACGCACAGGAGAAACAGCACTAAACACAACACTGACATGGCACACTGATGATGATCACAATGGAGGATCTGCCAGGCACAAGGAGATGAGGGAGACCTGAAGAAGGGAGGGAGGGGAAGAGAAGGTGGGAGATGGACGTGGGGCGCGCTGAAGAGGGTCAGGTAGGGAGGGATGTGGTAGGGAAAGAGGCAAGGATGGGGTGCTGCGTGTCAGGAAGGGTGGGGGGGAAGGAGGAAAATCCGCTCTGGGAGAAGGAGGGGAGAGGAAAAACGGAGCTCTGGAGAGGGGGAACAAGGCCAGATTATAGTTGTAAGGAAGGGTAGATGCCACTGGGAAGTACATCATCTGGGAGAGGGAGGCGCTGGAAAATGCCCTGATGAAGGAGATGGAGGGTGTGGAGGTGGGGAGAGGGAGTGATACAGCGATAGAGGCGCGGCGATTGGGGGGGGGGGGGGTTGGAGAGGAAGGAGGAAACCAGAGGGTGGGGGGGATCAAGCCTGCAGACAATGTAAAGGATGGGAGATGTTGGAGGAATAGGAGGAGGTTGGGGAAGGGGATGAGTTCACACAGGAGCTGTGTGGGGGCAGGAAGGCAGATACAGAAGGGATGGCAGAGCGCATGGCGTTTGACGATCTGGAGGGCCTTGTAAAATCGGGTGCATGCGGAGATCCAGGCAATGCTGGTATAACCGAGGATAGGACAGATGAGGGATTTGTAGGTGTGGAGGATGGTGGAAGGACGCAATCCCCATGTCCGGCCAGACAGGAGTTTCAGGAGATAGAGGCTGCATTGGGCTTTCTGGTGGATGGTCCAGGTGACGTGACAGTCGAGGATGAGGCCAAGGTATCTCAGGGTGGGTGTGAGCTGGATGGAACGACCATAAAGTGTGAGATATAAATCATGGAGACGGAAGGAGCGGATGGTGCGGCCTATGATGATCGCCTGGGTTTTGAAGCGGTTGAGATGGAGGAACCACTGGTTACACCAAGTGGTAAACTGGTTAAGGTGGGTTTGGAGGGTGCGTTGCTGGTATTTAATGATGGCGTAGCTTTCACCACACATCGTGTGATGAAGTGCACAGTGAACGGGAGACAATAGACAACGAAAAGAGTAGATATCAATACAGGATGCATCGTGGAAGCAAGGAAGACATATACGTTCAATAAGTAATGCGACACTTTTTCTTGGTCAGTTTCGGTTCAAAACTTGCCGATTTTGTTGTGGATATCATGGAATATTCCCACTACTCTCCTTTTAGTTTCATTATATTCCGATAGGTGGCGACGGTACACGTAGCCTTCAAAATGGTGTCAGTAACGAAGGTGCGTTCCAAGCAGAGAGCTGTCACTGAGTTTCTTTTCGCAGAAAACCAGACCATCGCAGATATTCACAGGCGCTTGCAGAGAAGGAGAGCTGGTAGTGAACTGAAGCATGGTGAGTCTTTGGGCGAGGTGTCTGTCATCATTGCAACAACGTAGCGAAGCTTTGCCGGTCACACGCGCGCCGCCAGGTCGCACACAGCAGTGACTCCTGCAATGTTAGAACGTGAGGACATTCTCCTTCGAGGTAATCAACGTATCAAATTCGCTGTTCAACTGGATGTGTTTGCTGGTAGTGCTGACATGCTCGTGCGTCAGTTGGTGTACACGAAGTGCTGTACCCTCTAGGTACCTCGCTGCCTCACAGGAGACCATCCGTGAAGAATTACATGCTTGTTACGAGGTTGATCATGACAGTCTTTTGCGGAACATCGCCAGAAGCAATAAAATATGGGTTCATCTCCTCGAACTGGATAGAAAACGGCAATCTATGGAGTGGTTCCTCACCACCCCTCCTCCGAAGGAAAAGTTCAAAGCCACACTTTCAGTCATCAAATCTAGGCGACGGCCTTATGGGACACTGAAATGCAACAGCCTTCCCTTAGTGGTGGGCTGCGCTTCAATAGGCCATGGCGAAACGCTGTGCTTCTGCAGGCAACTACGGGAAATGGTCCTTCTCACAACTTAGTCAGCTGGAGTGACTTTAAATTTTCCCCTCTCAGCTCGGAGCGGAATTAATTCCTAGCTGTCACTATGAAAAACTCCACGCCAGCAGACAGTCAAATGTGCGGCCGAGTAGCTCCAACCTGACAGAGTAGTGTCACTAATTAGCCGAACTATGGGTCTATTAGGCGCCATTACACATGTTGGTTCTGAGTCTAGAGCCGGTACCAACGAGTATATGCCGCTTCCCAAGTGCATCATCTGACGATCGGAGCAATATTTCAAGATTTTGAACATGGCTGCGCATGCAAGAGCTTCAATGTATTGGAAGTAACAGCCAATCAGTTGCAACAAAGGGGTTTATTAAACCACTACCACAGTTACGACAGCCTTATGCCTTTTATGTATATAGACTGAATGGCTAGAGAAATTTTGTACTAAGGGTGCGAATCGAACCCCGGTCTCCTGCATACTGGGCAGGTGCGTTAACTACTATGCCAGCTTGGCATAGCATTTCACACAACTTCACCGATTAACGTGCCAGGCCTCGCTACCCTCCCCTAATTCTCAGTGCCGCCCCAACCTACTTTAAAACCCCACTTACACGCAAACAGAGTTTCCGAGGCTATCCATGTTCTGGAATCGCATCTACGCTTCGAAAGTAAATGGGGGAGCCAGCTTGACACCCAAGTGCAGGTACTTGTACGAATGAATGACACAGGGGGAATTTATAGTAGACTTGGGCGGCAGTGACAATTTGGATCGAGGAGCGAGGCGTGCCAGGGAAAACCGTGCAGTTTTTTGAATCGCTTAGCGGCTAACTCACCTGCCATGTATACAGGAGACCTGAATTGAATTCCCGCCGGGGGTACAAATTTTCACTTTCTGCTTCTGTCAATGTACATGAAATCATATTTGTGTGAGACCAGTCAAGTCTCTGAAGTTGTGTCATTTTAGTGGTAAAGCTGTCTTCTTCCGAAGATATTGCATGTATAATCACGTTATCTACATCCAATGTAGGAGTCGTCGACTCCGTCTACTACACGTGCGTGTCATCCACCTAATCATCATTTAAACTGCTGGATTTAAAAGTAGTTGTTCACAACTGTAGAGCTTTCAGTCATTTGAAACTGGATCCAAAAATGTTTAGCGTATGAGTAGACAGGCTTGTTTATATGTCACATTAAATATAAGGCGTAGCACTATAGAATGCGATGCCAAATTTTTATTTAATGTCGGATACACACAAATCTGTCAAGTGACAGACTACAGGTTGTTAGATCCAACCTCAAATGTATGATATTTTTTAAAAAGCTGTAGGATAAGGTTCTACAGAAGTGAGCTACTACTTTTGAATCTTGTATTTTAAATGGTGATTAACTGGGTGACACGTACTAGACAGTGTCAACGACCCAATATGGATATAGATAATGGATATAGATAAAGTGATTCCATGTACAATACCTCCCGAAGAGGAAAGTGTTAAAAACTGTCGAAACCATGCTCAAGGCGCCATAAACCTGCATTTTGCAGCTGGGTGTCCGCTATTTCCAGCCCATTGAAACACTGATCTGTTCGGAGGGTCCTGGACTCAGCGTTAGACATCCGTATGCCTGACCGGCTGTTTGCAGCTGCCAGAAGACTAGCATAAGCTTGACGACTGCCAGGCTGACGCCATTTTTGGATCATCGAGGCCACTTCTTCCACGCTGCTATTTCGCTGTGATTGCAACAGCTGTCCCTACGTACGCACTCCACTGAAGGACCACGTGCTGTGCTGGTGTTATGCTGAGGGAGCACACTGCCTCCTCAATGCCTACACCCACCACAGAGCGCTAACATCGATCTCTTGTACGGAATTCACGTTCAGAAAGAGTTTTGATCACATAACGCACGGTCTGCAACATTATTTCACTGTGTCGAGTGGAAACGAAACATTTTTTCCGTTTTCCAGTGGTGTCTAAATGTTAATGAGGAAAGTATCTTTCGGAGTATATGTCACTACTAAATAACTTGTCTCGATGGAATTTGGACTGTACGTAGAAAGAACTGCTATAATATACGCAGTATAAAATTTAACTGCAAGAAATACGCAGTGGGATGAACAGAAATGACTCTTTTATTCAGCCGGCCGGGGTGGCCGAGCGGTTCTAGGCACTACACACTGGAACAGTGCGACCGCTACGGTCGTAGGTTCGAATCCTGCCTCGGGCATGGATGTGTGTGTTGTCCTTAGGTTAGTTAGGTTCAAGTAGTTCTAAGTTTTGGGAGACTGATGACCTCAGAAGTTAAGTCCGATAGTGCTCAGAGCCATTTTGAACTCTTTTATTCTAATACAAACATACATTGAAGTGACCACAAATTATGTTACCTAGACATTACGGAAAGCGGAATACGGTTCTTAATAGAATTTGTTTGTCTCGGGCGGCAATGCAGGCTCCGTGCTCCCATGCTGGCCACAAAATTCGTAAGAAGTTCTTGTGATAGGGTGTTCCATTGTTCGACCAGCGCCGTTTGAGAACTGCTAACTGCTTGTTGTTGCACGTGGATGTGCTGCAATATGTCTTCCCAAAGCAACCCACACGTGTTTGATTGGACTCAAGTCGGAGGAACGGGAAGGCCAGTTCATTCGCGGAATATTTGCTACTTTTAAGAGCTACAGCACTTGTGTTGACTGTGTACAGTGTTCAAAGAACTGGAGCGTTGTACTCCCGTGCACCATTATTCCTCTGCTACACCGTAACACTTGGACCACCAAAACTATCATTATCGACCGGGGTTTTAGTTATTCTGGATCTACGTTTAAAATGGCTCTGAGCACTATGGGACTCAACTGCTGAGGTCATAAGTCCCCTGGAACTTAGAACTACTTAAACCTAACTAACCTAAGGACAACACACACATCCATGCCCGAGGCAGGATTCGAACCTGCGACCGTAGCGGTCGCGTGGTTCCAGACTGTAGTGCCAGAACCGCTCGGCCACCAGCGGCCGGCAGATCTACGTTTAAATGGCAACAGGTGGAAATAGGTAATGCACCAAGGAGCGTTGTCGAACTTGACCGTTTTGTTGATCTAGGTGTTATGTTGTTGGGAGGGATAATGTTGCATGGGATTACTGACCTGCAAATGTTTCAACACAGCGAATTCACCGGTCGTCATTAATGTACCACCGTGTTCCTTCTCCGTGTGCGTTTTTACAGGGGTACGTTCAACTAAGACTTCATTTTTACGGATAACAATGCGAGACTCCATCGAACAGCGCAGCTGGAGAAGTTCTTGGAATGAGAAGATAATCACCGAATCGATTGCTCTGCACATTCCCCCGGATTTATATCCCATCAATCACGTGTGCGATCCGTTGGGAAGATGTACCTCAGCACGTCCACATACACCGAGGACCTTCCAGCTGCGGCCAGCCGCGCTTGAGGATGAAAGGAATGCCTTGTCACAAGAGCTCTTTACGAGCCGTTTCTAATGTACACAAGGTCGTCACAAATAGTGGTTACCTCAGTGTAATTATTGACTTTCAATAGAAGTGTCATCTCTGTTCGTCTCATTGCGTATCTGTTTCGTTTACCTTTTGTATAATACCGTACCAGTTCTTTCTGTGTGTGGTCCAAGTTCAATCGAGCTATGTCACTTGACAGTGGCATATTACGCGGAAGTTATTTTATCTTGGGACGAAAATAACGCGTGACGGCCAGAAGAAGGATTACATTGCAGGCAGACCAGTAGAATCAAAGAGGATTTTCCTCGCTGACACAAGACTACCCGTTTTAAACGTAGCCATTAATTTCAGTAACAAATTTCTGTAAATATACGGCATGAGTGCAGCACTGAGTGGAAATGAATGATGAATTGTAATACAAATGGAAACGAATACAAACGAAAAGTTTGACATGTGTTTCTCGAGAAAAGTACTTAAAATTTAGGTGCCTCAGAAAAAGCTAGGAAATGAGGAGATTCTACGCAAAATCATAGAGTAGGAGTACGCACTAAATCTCACCTATAAGACGCGACAAGATGATACGACAGGTGTTTGGAAGTCTGGGAGTAACAACCACCGTCTTACAAGGTGCCGTGAAGGGGAAAATTCCTCGTGGAGATAGTAATATATAAAGTAAACTGCTGCCTATGTTGGGCATAAGTGCTACTACCCTGAGACGAAGAGATACTGTAGAAACATTTTAGAGAATTACTATGCACTGATACTACTTCATAAAATAACATCGTGGTGTGTAACGATCAAACGGATAAAAGTATAGGAATCAATCAAAGAAACACAGCAGATGTTTTATGCATATTTAAGCAGAAAGGATAAAAATAAGTTAATAAAAGTTCAAGCATCCCTAAGAGAATGCATGTAGAACGATAACGTACCCGAATGAGTAAGAAAAGAGAAGTTAAAGCCTCATAAGAATGAAATGTCATGTGAAAGAAATTGTTTAACATGTGAGAATAGCAAACTAAACGAAATAATTAATGTTGATGCAAAGATAAGGAAGAGAAGTAGCGAAGATATTGGACTATGCAGAAGAAATGGAGAGTAACCACTCAAAATGATCAAAATCAAAGGTGATGCTAGCTGTAAGGAATTAAATTTCGTCAGGGCAGAAGATGATATTACCAGAAATGAGGATGAGATTGAACGATTCTGAAGAAATAGAAAATATTCAGTGGGAATGTCCAGAAACTGAGGCGATCTTTGATACATTTAACTGAAGGAAATAAATTGCGCTTGTCAAAGGAAGATAATTAACTGCGCAAAGTCTATATGGTCTCATCAATCGATCACATACAGAGCTGCTTTATCCAGATTCTTTCACCTTCAGAATTTCTCTGACGCCAAAGTTTACGCGGTAGGGCTTGTTTTCTATTTACTTGAGCTATTTGTTCACTATAGAATAATTTCGTATGAAAAATTGTGACGGTGCTAAGACTGCCACACGTCTGGATTCATCCGAATACATCCCACGTCAGTAACACGCAACGCTAGTAATATATATCAAAAAATAGGTTATTTCGTAGGGATGTAACATAAATTTGATCAGACGTTACAAAAACATTGTTTTATGATAAAAAGGGGACTATCGGAAGGATGTATATTTAACAAATTACTTCTGAAAAGGCATTATTACGCAATAAATTCGTGAGATAATGTATCACAGATCTATGTACCAAAATTGTATACCAATTAGCTGAAAAAACGCTAATTGCCGTGTTTACCGTATTACCGATGAACTGGCTATAAATTTGTTTTAGGTGAGTTGAGGGGTGAACGTAACGTAAAATTTATTTGACTCGAAGGAAGGACAGACGTACCTGAAACAGGCAGTTCTCGAGCCTCCTCGTAATGGGATGTAGTTGATGAAACATTCCGAGGTTTATCACCACACCAGATCGTCAAACTTGCATGGAGATAGTGAGCTCAAACTCGCATCGAGATAGTGCGCTTCTTGGCAGTGATAGAGCACTTCCCTACGTTCTTCAGCTCTTCGGACTTCACGGAACTGAAAGAACAAGAAACGGATGGTCTAGCCGATATCAGGTGGTTTTATTGCACAGCACAGTCTGAAGTTGCGAGCAAAACCTACGTTCGGCTCTACCCGCGAGCCGCACAGATGATAAGCGTAACAAATGAGAAGGAGAACTTGAATGCAGCTGCTGAACACCTGTAGATGATGAGTTATTATCAGATATGAAAATACGAATACACATAATATATTATTTGAGCTGTCGTCCAAGTGGACTATATGTAAGGACACTGTTTCATTAACGAAATTCTATTAGTCTACACTTAGATGCTGATGACAATACTTGCATCTAATACTATACAATGTGCAACTCTATATGTTTGAGAAAATAGAGTTAATGGGATATATTGAAAGTACTGACTTAATTTGTCAGACTGTATCACTGTAAAAAAAAAAAAAAGTTTAAATGGCTCTGAGCACTATGGGACTCAACGTCTGAGGTCATTAGTCCCCTAGAACTTAGAACTAGTTAAACCTAACTAACCTAAGGACATCAGACACATCCATGCCAGAGGCAGGATTCGAACCTACGACCGTAGCGGTCTCGCGGTTCCTGACTGCAGCGCCTAGAACCGCACGGCCACTTCGGCCGGCAATCTCGCTAGCATGAAAGCAGATTAGCATGGAGTACTGCATATATATCACGCGACATTATAAGAAGCAAAGGTAGTATGCACCATAACGTGACTCCAGTACGAAACTCAGCCCTTCGTGGGCCGTGGTGTTACCGACTAACAGGGGTGACTGGCCAGCTTTACCTCCACCAGTATCTATCCTACAAATTTCACAGAACTTCTCGATCAAATCTTGTTATACCAGCAGTCCTTAGAGAAAGCATATAGTGGAGAAATGGCTTAGCCACAGTCTGAGGGCTTCAGAATGAATATTGCCCTTGGAATGGGAGTATGCACTGTTTTGAAGCTTCCTGGCAGATTAAACCAGTGTGCCGAACGATAACTCGAACCTGGTACCTTGACTTCGGCGGGCAGTGCTCTTACCGATCGAAGACGGCATCAAGACCACAACTCGCCCTCAGAGTTTCACTACCTCCGCCTCAGTATTTAAGAGCACTGTTCGTCAATGTGAAGGCTCCCTGCTCGAATCTTGGTCGGGCACCCAGTTTTAATTTTCCAGGAATTGCAAAACAGAAAATACTTCGCTGCCGACTGAAAGAGTGAATTTGAAAAGTAAATTATTCACCACTACCAAAATATGACAGATACGTGCATGATAAGGGATCTAGTCTCCCATATACACAATTGTGACACCTCAAATTGTAATTCGTTGTTAGGTGTGGTACATAATTAAGTTTTGTTCATTTTTCGAAGAATCGCAGCTCACCGGAAATACTAGGAGCACAAACGAATGTTGTAGCAAATAAGAAACCTGTATAGCCCGTTGCATTTCGACAGAAACAGTTACATCTGTAAGAAAAGTACGAATAGAAACTGTCTGTGGAACTTTGGTTCAAAATTGGTTCAAATGGCTCTGAGCACTATGGGACTCAACTGCTGAGGTCATTAGTCCCCTAGAACTTAGAACTAGTTAAACCTAACTAACCTAAGTACATCACAAACATCCATGCCCGAGGCCTTAACCTTAGAAGGTCCTGTTGGCGTCCGTAAAAGATGATCTTGGTTTGCGTAAGGCTGGGGTCTATCGTATTCCTTGCAGTTGTGGCTTGTCATATATTGGTCAGACAATCAGGGCTGTGGAAGACCGGTGTATTGAACATAAACGTCACACACGCTTACAACAGCCGAGTAAGTCCGCTATTGCAGAGCATTGCCTTGACACCGGTCATCCTATGGAATACAACAACACGGAGATTCTGGCTTGCACGTCCAGCTATTGGGGTAGTGTTATGAAGGAAGCTGTTGAAATCAATCAAGCAACCTTATTAACAGAGATGGTGGATTTTGTTTAAATGCTGCTTGGAATCCGCCTCTGTCTCTCATAAAAAAACAGAGGGACAGAATTAGTGCTACCTCACCTGTTGATTAATAGTAACTATCGATATTTCTGACGCTGGTTATCTTTGGTTGTGTTGACAGTTGTTCTGTGTGTAGTGTCTTCCATGTTTCTCCTCTGTGAACCGAGGTATTAAATTTGCTTGCACATTTCTTCCTCCTTGCATTTGTGCCTTGAGAATGGCAGAGTGTGCTCCTGTCGAAGTATCGGCGGTGTTTGACGACGTCACCCGGCAGCAAACCCGCAAGTTATTTGAACTAGCCAATTTATTTTGGCCATAGCGCCCTCTTTGACTGTGCTAGTCTTCTTTTTTGTCCTCCTTGCTACGTATGTCGTGGATTACTGCACTTCGAAAGTTTCAGATTTCTTTAACTTCGTCTATTTCGCGGCCACCAATTTTGATTTTACATTTATCGCTATTGTCATTTCTTCTACTTCACACTACTCTCTTCTTGTACTCATTAGACGGTTCAGCCCAATCAATAGATCCTGTAACTCTTTTTCACCCTTGTTAATGATAGCAATGTCATCAGCGAATCTTATAATTAATGTCCTTTCACCCTGAATTTTAGTACCACTGTTGAATCTTTATTTTATTTTCGTCATTGCTTCATTGATATATAGATTGAATTCTCTAGGGAAACAGAGACCTAAAATACAACAGCAAATTTGCCATTTTCCACGAGGAACGGAATCCTTTCGATTTCGGTAACCCAACAACCCTTCGTGGGTTTGCCACTCATACTACGATATTTATTTCATGTTAGTGAGTCCGGTGGCTGCTATGGATATGATATACATCTCTAAAAACATGGGTAAATCTTAAAATGTTTTTAGAATATTCGTAGCCTCGTGTGACTAATTTGTAAATTACTTATCCCGAAAATGGTATTCAAATTAACAAGTTCTGTTATTTAGTAATTAACTAGAGAGGCTAATCTGGTCAGTTGAATTTGCATTTCATAAGTACTCACATGCCAAATAAAAATGCAAACATAGATCATACCCTAAATATATGTTGCACTATATTACTGGCAATTTTTGAATTAGAAAAGGTTGTAAGTTACGTAACTTCCAGTGAGCCCCCCCCCCCCCCCCCTCTCTCCCGATTATTTAAATAGCTGAACTCGTACGCATAAAGTAGCTACAAAAACTACTTTATATATAAGTTAATATATCAGATGGCTGAAGTTAATCACATAAGACTTTTGTGGTTGTAGACACAAACCCCTAATTATGTTGGATTATTCACCCAGAGACGAATGAAAAACTCAAAATCAATCGTTTCAAGGAACGCTAGTTTTACAGGCATCCCCATGTTTATGGTATGGTATTTTCTGACCCATGTGTCACAAAATGGTATAATTTTCCAGATACATTTAATGGAATATGTGGACACTATCTGAAAAATATGTTGCGACGGTAGTTAGTAGTAAAGTAGCAATAAATTAAAACGTCATGACTTATGATGACGTTTTACTAATGAGCACCGAAAGTGTAGTAACCGTTGAACTTCTTTCCTTTCATCATTTTGTAGGTATGTCAGCCCTGCGAAACGATAATGCCCAAAGCACATACCAAACGTCCGGTAGCCTAGAAAAGTTTATTGGGTGGCAAAAAGATCTGCACCATCCCAGTTAAACCCTGGCGTATACAGTATGCGAAGACGCTACGTAGTGTGCGTAATATGACGTTGCGGCGCCTGTGTTATTCAGATTACGATGCAAAGTTCATTTGGACATGCAAGCATGTCCATAGGTACAGGCGACCACAGCTGTTACGAAACACATCAAATGAATTCACAATCGCGAATGAGGACTACCGTCAGCTGTATAACTGAATGACGACAGTGAAAATCTGTGCCGGACCGGGACACGAATCCAGATTTCCTGCTTATCGCGAGATGCATGGTTGACAACATATGAAAGTTTGGGTCTGGTCGTGGGTAGTGCACGGACAGCCGAATGGTAAGGTACCACTTGCGATAAGCAAGAAATCCGGTTTCGTGTCCAGTTCGGGGACACATTTTCATTGTTGTGATTCCATTCTACAGCTAATGGTGGCCCATATTCGCAGTTGCGTATTGATGTGATGTATCGTGTGTGTAAAGTTTAAACACACACTGACGGGGAAAAGCGCCCCAGCCGCTGTGGAAAGCGTGAGATTTTTTATACACGTTTTGTGTGGTGGGGCTGCCCACACTGGTGCACTGGCCGCCTAGGTGGTGGAGTGTTCTAGTCGCACAAGCTAGTGTGTGTGCTCACGTCCCACAATGTCTACAGAGCAACTTATGGAAGCAGTGAATCATTCTCCTGTTCTGTTTGATATGCCGCGTAGTTACTGCAGAAACACAAGGAAAGAAGACGACATTTGGAAAGCAATAGTGAATGAAATGGGAAGCAACCGCGGTAAGGGCAAGATATAAGTGCACTATGTGCTTGCAAAAATTGTTAATCTGTAAGGTGTCAGGCAAATCCAACACCTTCCATGAAAACCCTGACATGATAAGCAAATCCAGTAGTATGTCACAAAGCTCCGAATAAATCGTGACATTAAATTAACCAAAGTAATACGAGTAACGAGTGAGCAAATGGAATACCTCAGACTAACACAAGAATGCCTAAATGCATGTCATACCTTCCCACCGTGAGACAGACGCAGTTCCAAGCGGAGAAACGAGAACTGAAGCCGAGAGCAGAACCGTGTTAAGTTAGAAGGCCCTACGATAAGGTACGGACACCCACGTCGCCAGCTAACCGCTAGGACCACACACCACCCGCAAGTTTTAGCGTGAGACTTTTTCGCGTCTCTGTTACGTTAGGACCACCCCCCAGCCCATGTTAAAAGCTAGAGCCCTCCAGAAGAACAGTATAGATCTCACGATAACACAAGAAGGGGCACACCACCCGCAAGTTTTAGTGTGAGACTTTTCCGCGTCTCTGTTACGTTAAGACCACCCCCCAGCCCATGTTAAAAGATAGAGCCCTCCAGAAGAACAGTATAATTCTTACGATAACGCTAAAAGGACCACACCAAATGCAAGTTTTAGCGTGAGACTTTTTCGCGTCTCTGTTACGTTGCAAACCTTAAAAACATTGCCCCAACACGAAAAGTATAACGTTTCTCATTGGATAGACAGAATTTTTGTAGGTGGAGCTTAAGGTTAACATTGAGAAACTGATTGGTAAGATGAAAACACAGCCAGATAGTTTTTTTAAACCAACTTCGGTAAATTGTAGTAAGGAGAAGTTAGGAAAGAGAGTTGCTTCTGAGACGGCGAGGTGAGCGGAGCTGTGCTGTCCGCTGCCCCCTGACGAACACCGACAAGGTAATGAACGCACGTGATGCCGCATTACAGCGCATAAAGCTTCACTCAGAACTGTAGAAGTCTCATCTGTTACACCCCCTTTTTGCGTAATACTAGTGTCGATCGGCAATTAAAGCTCATGGTGTTCACATTTGCCACTTGAAGTAAAAATCTGAAACGTGATGATTTTTCTGTTATATAGTTATTGTGAAGCCACATCAGCCACTGTAATTTATGACAAGTTAGATAAGTAATTAAAGATAATTGAAGGTCACTGTAGTCATTTTGATAGTTTTCCCTTTTGTGAAACTTAATTTAAACCTAGATTATAGATGTTATATGGCATAGGTCATCCTTCGATCCATTGTAGAACTTGGACACCCATTCAGGGAATATTCGTTCACATTTTTATTGAACGCAGTTGGTTTTTACCATCCTGTATTAAAACATTTCCTTTTATCAATAGTGCAATTTATAAACAATGTTTTGTGAGTAGAATAAAATTTCCAATGGTAAACTTAACTGCTTTTTCGACGTTATTTTACCAGCTAACTAAAAATAGGAAAGCCTTGAACCCCTTCCACTAAATTTAGTTAGTATTAAGATTCTTTTACAGGGAGTGCAATGGAGCTGACGCTGAAATTATTAAGTATTTGTTTATAGCATCGCTAGTCTCACTGAACTCTTCTGAATTCTACATGTCATGTGTGGTCTGACGTCTCCTTACCAGCAACAGGTCCCAGGTTCAGACTAGTCAATTCCCTAAAAAACACGCTCAGAGCGTCGTTGCGCCAAAGTCGTCGGGAGACACGATATAGAACAAACAGACACTACGCAGAATGTTAGAAATCATTTAAGAAGTAACACAAAACGTCCGACTGGTAGCAAAGCAGATCTTACGGCCAAACAGCTATCGTTTCTTTTGCACACGATCTCCAATTCTGAAGACAAATCTTTATTTTAAATCTAGCAGTACTTAGAAAACAGCCGACCACTGAGGCCGAGAGGTTATAGGCGCTTCCGCCCAGAACCGCGCTGCTGCTACAGTCGCAGGTTCGAATCCTGCCTCAGGCATGGTTGTGTGTAATGGGCTTAGGTTAGTTACGTTTAAGTAGCTTCTAAGTCTAGGGGACTGATGACCTCAGTTGTTAAGTCCATTAGTGTTTAGAGCCGTTTTAACCATTTGAACTTTGAATACCTTAGTTATTAAACTTTTGAAAGTTACGTGGACTGCACTTTGATTGTATCAATTTACAGCACGGATACTATACATAACTAATACATTAACGATATGCATATTTACAGATGGCGGTAGTATCGCGTACACAACATATATAAGGGCAGTGCATTGGCGGAACTGATATTTCTGTTTAGATTATTCATGTGAAAAGGTATCCGACGTGATTATCGCAGCTCGACGGAATTTGAACGCGGAATGGTAGTTGGAGCTAGACACATGTGGCATTCCATTTCGGATATCGTTAGTAAGTTCACGATTCCAAGAATGTGCCGAGGATATAAATTTTTCGGCATTATCTCCCACCACGGACTACACAGTTGCTGACGGTCTTCATTTAACGACCGAGAGCAGCGGCGTTTACACAGAGTTCTCAGTGCTAGCAGACAAGCAACAATTCGTGAAATTACCGCAGAAATCAATGTGGGACGTACGACGAACGTTTACATTGGGACAGTGCGGCGGAACTTGACGTTAATGATCCACCGCGGCAGACGGATGACGTGAATGCCTTTGTTAACAACAGCCGGCCGCGTTGGCCGTGCGGTTCTGGCGCCGCAGTCCGGAACCGCGGGACTGCTACGGTCGCAGGTTCGAATCCTGCCTCGGGCATAGGTGTGTGTGATGTCCTAAGGTTAGTTAGGTTTAAGTAGTTCTGAGTTCTAGGGCACTTATGACCTAAGATGTTGAGTCCCATAGCGCCGGACTGAAGTATTACCCATAGCGCTGGAACTGGACTGTGCTGCTATGACGCATGAAAATCATACACCCTATACCCTGGATATTAATGCTACCACGTTTGGTACTCGTACAGTAAATATTTTCCCTGTTATAACGTGTTAAATAGTGAAAGTTCAGTTATAACCATCCTCTAGATAACAAATGGCTCTGATCACTATGGGACTTAACTGCTGAGATCATCAGTCCTCTAGAACTTAGAACTATTTAAACCTAACTAACCTAAGGAGTAGGATTCAAATGGTTCAAATGGCTCTGAGCACTATGGGACTTAATATCTGAGGTCATCAGTCCCCTAAAACTTAGAACTACCTAAACCTAAGGACATCACACACATCCATGCCAGAGGCAGGATTCGAACCTGCGACCATAGCGGTCACGCAGTTCCAGACTGTAGCGCCTAGAACCACTCGGCCACCCAGGCCGGCGTCTAGATAACATTTTGTCAGCTTATGCCAAAACAGTGAAGATGTTTTTACCGGGAAAACAAGACTTTGTAAAACAAAATATGTCACAGGTAATGGCTGAACAAGACTTTATACATTTGGAGGAAACCGAGGCAGTAATGTTAGCACATAACAGTAGTGGTGCCACGCGCTTAACCTCAGACAACAATGCAAATCGAAGGCGACGAAATGCTGTCAACATAACCCGCGAAGGGTGTGAAGCAGTAGAAGTGTTCAGTACAGTGTCTGCTGCAGCAGATGTCAGTCATTCGCTTCAAATCAATCTCCGCTGTTTAAAAAATTACTTTTTCATTTTTATGATATGTACAGTTGATTTGTAACTGAAATTATACTCCCAGACAAGACATAAATATAATAACAAAATCTAAAAATGTCAGCGAACATGTTACCATGAAATTAAAAATAGCCTCTGTAAGGCATTCGTTTAAGAATAAAATAACATAGGGATATTGTCATAAAGCCGCGTGGGATTATCCGAGCGGCCTCAGGCGCTGCAGTCATGTACTGTGCGGCTGGTCCCTGCGGAGGTTCGAGTCCTCACTCGGGCATGGGTGTGTGTGTTTGTCCTTAGGATAATTTAGGTTAAGTAGTGTGTCAGCTTAGGGACTGATGACCTTAGAAGTTAAGTCCCATAAGATTTCACACACATTTAAACATTTTTTTTTATTGTCATAAACATCACGCACTACAACACTATCTGGCACAACTAATTCAAAAAACAGAATTAAATTACATACAAGCAAAGAACCACATAAAGACGAATCTTATAAACAATATAATATAGCTGATAAGTAGACAGGTAAGACCTACAGAATGCCGCTGAAGCAAACAACGTTTAACCACTTAACATCGCTGTCTCAGCTGTCAGGCAAGTGTCAAGTAAGAATATTATGAAATGAACTTTCGTAATTCGACAGCTCCACAAATAACTGCTCTAGCAAAAGTTTAACATTTACTATAGCTCCACCAACCATCAAAGGAGCAAACTTATACAGTAACGTGACAGTAACTGAAGTATCAGAACCACCTGATGTATGTAGAAAGTCATAATTATTTAACATGTAAAATGATATACTTCAAAATTCAAAATATTCTGCCAAACTATTTACATTCTACAGGTAACTTGAAGGTTACAATGGCCCCGAGGTAGGCCTATTGTAATAAAAATTATAATCGAAAACAGCAGTGTCTTGATCTCATAGGATAGTGTGTAATGCCCTTGTATACGTTGTAACAGGAGCAGATGAGTACAAATTAGTTTATTGTATTCGACATTGTAGAACAGTGCTCTTCTGTCACCTCAGTAATAGGCATGAACACTGTAGCAGTGATGAATGAAAAACAATAAAGGAAGTCAATTATAAACACTGCAGCGCGGGAAATAACGCAAAATGCCAAAAACTGCAGATGTGAAAGGAAGACTGTCGACATCAACCACTGCTTGCAAGAGGGGAAAGTGCAGACTATGTAAAGAAGCTCCGTAAGTGCCTTACAGACCAACTTCACAAAGAAAACGCTGTTTTTAACCTAAAAGAATCAAAACATAAATGTATAAACGTGTGTACACAATGTACAGAATACCACAGAAGATGCTTTGTAAATAAAAGCGAAAGGCGTCTGGTGTAATTCTTTTTAATTACACTGCAGTCAGCTCAAGATAGAAAACCTGTAATACCAGATGTTAACAGCTGCTGCAGAAGATGGCCACACAGACAATCGTGTCACATAAAAAGCGTTTAGAATTAGCATATAAGGATAATAATGTTCGTGCTGAAGAATGAAATGGAATACATTTCTAAAAATATCAGATGTTCTGACAAAATAATGGAGAATACAGATTGTCTAGTTGAGAGAGCGAAAGAGCAGTAAAATATAGGCGTTACGACTAGACCTGAAACAATAGAGACGAATATACATGTTTTTGCTGGATGAAAATTGCCTTACAGTTCTACAGGGTGTAAATTTTAAGTTGACGAACCAGAATAACTAGAAAAATAAGCTTCAGACGAAAAAATGTGTAGAATTCAAAGTTGATAATTTTCGAGGGGGACATCTGCTGGTGTTAAAATTAGCCCGCCACCCCAGCCCCCTAGGGGTGGGGCGGGACACAACTTAAAAATTTCACATTGGAACCCGTATTTTCTTTATTGCACTATCAGATTCTACATAAAAAACTACGTATATAGTTTGTCTTAAATAATTGTTTTGACACTTGGTAGTTGGCGCTGTAATTCAAGAAAATCCATGTTTTCATTTCTGCGTGGAAAATGGTTATGGATAACAAAAAACACCTATTTACTTCGTAAATTTTGATTAGCTAAAACTAAAACTCTCCCTCTCTCCCCATAGGGTGGGGTTTCAGAGAGAGGAATTAGAGTTTTACAAATGTTGCCCCAAATATTAATTATTTCCGCGGATACGGATAACCTTTGTTTGTGATGAGGCCACACAACTTTTAATTGTTGTTGTTGTGGTCTTCAGTCCTGAGACTGGTTTGATGCAGCTCTCCATGCTACTCTATCCTGTGCAAGCTTTTTCATCTCCCAGTACCTACTGCAACATACATCCTTCTGAATCTGCTTAGTGTATTCATCTCTTGGTCTCCCTCTACGATTTTTACCCTCCACGCTGCCCTCGAGTACTAAATTGGTGATCCTTTGATGCCTCAGAACATGTCCTACCAACCGATCCCTTCTTCTGGTCAAGTTGTGCCACAAACTTCTCTTCTCCCCAGTCCTATTCAATACTTCCTCATTAGTTATGTGATCTACCCATCTAATCTTCAGCATTCTTCTGTAGCACCACATTTCGAAAGCTTCTATTCTCTTCTTGTCCAAACTATTTATCGTCCATGTTTCACTTACATACATGGCTACACTCCATACGAATACTTTCAGAAATGACTTCCTGACACTTAAATCAATACTGGATGTTAACAAAATTCTCTTCTTCAGAAACGCTTTCCTTGCCATTGCCAGTCTACATTTTATATCCTCTCTACTTCGACCATCATCAGTTATTTTGCTCCCCAAGTAGCAAAACTCCTTTACTACTTTAAGTGCCTCATTTCCTAATCTAATTCCCTCAGCATCACCCGACTTAATTAGACTACATTCCATTATCCTTGTTTTGCTTTTGTTGATGTTCATCTTATATCCTCCTTTCAAGACACTGTCCATTCCATTCAACTGCTCTTCCAACTTTTAATTATCAAACTAATTACCTGACTAGCTAACTAACTAACTAACGAGTGAACTCATTAACAAACAGAGTAAACAAAGTAAAAGACTAACTGAGGAAAAGACTAACCAAGTCGCTAACTAAAGATGAACGTATTCCCTTTTAAGTTTTGGTCGTCCTGAAAAGGAACGATTGGTTTTGTTTTATTGTTGATTATTAGCAAATACTTGCAAGAAAGGAATTTCGGGGTGCTTGATTCCATTGAGTCGCCTCGCCTCTCACTTTCAGCCTGCTTGTACGTAAATCCCTTGCATCCCACCGTTTTATGAAATCATATGTTCAAAGTGATGACCTCCAACTTCGTTGCATTTATTGACTCGTGCTGTAAATCCATGCACACATCTTGATAACATGTCTGATGTAATTGCAGCTCAAGCATCTCTTATTCTTTGCATCATGTTTTCGCGAGTGGTAGGCGTTTCCTGATAAACGATATCTTTTAGATAACCCCGTAAGGAGAAATCTGGCGAGGTAAGGTCAGGCAATCTTGCTGGCCAATTGAAATGGTTCAAATGGCTCCAAGCATTATGGGCCACTTGACTTGGAAATGCTTACACCTAACTAACCTAAGGACATCACACACATCCATGCCCGATGCAGGATTCGAACCTGCGACCGTAGCAGCAGTGCGGTTCCGGACTGAAGCGCCTAGAACCGCTTGGCCACAGCAGCCAGCTGGCTGGCCGGTTCACAAGACCTGCCCTGCCGATCCGGCTACCATGGTAATGTCGATCTAGTACATCGCGCGTTTGTAATGGCACTGCACAGTTGAAACCACATGTTTTATCGAAGTTCGATGCTCAGGTCTTCAAGCAGATCTGGCAGCTCATTTTTAAGTAGGTTGCTGTATTTGTTGCCATTCAAATTACTGTCGATAAAATATGGACAGATCAGTTTATCGCCAATTATATCACACCAAACATCAACTGACCAAGGTCGCTGATGATCGACTTCTCGAATCCAGTGTGGCTTCTGTTCACTCCAGTAGTGCATGTTATGGCGATTAACTTCGCGTGGTTTGTGAATGTTGCCTCATCGGAGAAAAGTACCCTAGCAAAATAGGTTTGGTTTGTTTGCATCAGCTGAACTGCCCAGTGACAAAACGTTAGCCGGTTTTGGACGCCATTGCCATGTAGTTCCTGATGCATGGATACATGGTATGAATGAAATTTGTGGAGCTTCAGGATTTTCCAAACACTCATGTGTGAAATTCCTGATTGCCTTTATTCCTCTTGTGCTCGCATGTGGATTATGAACCACAGCAGCTAGGGCTGCCACTTGATTGTTTTCTCCACAAACAGTAGCTGCATGGGTTCTAATTTTTTGTTCACACTACCTTCCGCAGTAAATTGTTTAATAACTCGGACAAAAGAGGACCGTGTCGTACTTGGCCAGGAAAACGCTCCGCATAAAGCGCTATTGTATCGTCAAAATTTCTCCCACTTCCTCCATAAATGTACACCGTCTCAATTTTTTCTTCCACAGAAAGATAATTCATAATGACATATGCCAACCATTAATCCCAAGAGAGGAAAGATAAGGGGCTTCGAGAAAGGCAGGGTTAGGATTTCTCTGAGCGACAAGCAGCCTGCTCGGCGTAATTCCGCCTAGCAATACTAACTCCGCGTCAAACGCGACTGGTAGCGAGCAAAAGAAGCGAACGCAGTCACACAAGATAAACAAACAGAAGTCTCCCAAAAGACAATCTTTGCCGGCCGGAGTGCCCGAGCGGTTCTGGGCGCTACAGCCTGGAACAACGCGACCGCTACGGGATGCAGGTTTGAATCCTGTCTCGGGCATGGATGTGTGTGATGTGCTTAGGTTAGTTACGTTTAAGTAGTTCTAAGTTCTAGGAGACTCATAACCTTATAAGTTAAGTCCCATAGTGCTCAGAGCCATTTGAACCAAAGACAATCTTTATAAACCTTGTATTGCTTTCTGAATGCTCTGACGGGTAAAAGATACAGTGCGTTTATTACATTAATACTCGCAGATTCTAAAGCCCAGTCTTATGACGAGAAAGGCCGAATTTCTCGTCCCTGCGCTACCTATCGGTGGCACTCCGAATCTTTTTGTCGCTCATCAGCAAATGCTGGATAAGAGCACCGGTTATCGATCGGGGCTGAGTGGGATATCGATTATGGTACTCGTACATAATTCTAAAAATGTAAACGACGAAACAGCCGCGACGTTCCGAAATAAAGTAAAGGTGTGAACAGTGTGATTTAAGTTAATAAATTTACGAATGTCGTCTTCTACGTTTTTCTACCTGAAACGAAAAGACTCAAATTAAGCAAGCACCCCAGTTTTGAGACCTCGACAAACAAGAGTGATTAATCCGAATCTAATAAAAATTAGGTTTGTGAGTCAGTTTTTTAGTTAATGATTTCACTCGTTAGTAATTAGGATGTTTGGTTAGTTAATTAGTACGTTTTTCTACCTGAAAGTAAAAGACTCAAATTAAGCAAGCACCCCAGTTGTGAGACCTCGACAAACAACAGTGATTACTCCGAGTCTAATAAAAATTAGGTTTGTGAGTCAGTTTTTTAGTTAATGAGTTCACTCGTTAGTAAGTAGGATGTTTGGTTAGTTAATTGGCTAGTCAGACGATTTGTTTGATAATTTGAAGTTGTGTGGCCTCATGACCACGAAACAAACAAAGCTTATCCGAATCTGCGTAAAAAAAAATTAATATTTTGGTCAACATTTGTAAAACACTTAATTCTTCTCTCTAAAACCCCACCCTACGGGGAGAGGGAGAGTTTTCGTTTTAGCTAGTCAAAATATACGAAGTATTTTTTATTTATCCGTAACCATTTTCCACGCAAAAATGAGAACATGGATATTCTAGAATTAGAGTGCCAACTACAAACAATCAAAACAAAAGTTTTAGACAAAATGTACGTAGTTTTTATGTAGAACCTGATACTGGAATAAAAAGTGGGGGTTCCCATTTGAAATTTTGAAGTTGCCTCCCGCCCCACCCCCAGAGGGCTGGGGTGGCGGGATAATTTTAGCACCTGCAGATGTCCACCTCGAAAATATTCAACTTTGGATTCTACACATTCTTTTGTGTGAAGTTTACTTTTCGAGTTATTCTGGTTTGTCAACTTAAAATTTACAATCTTATATTTAAATTTTTACCCCTACCTTTCACATTTCTGTAACAAGGTAATCACTTCTTTGAAGAAGTTTGCATTGGATCATGTACATTATTTGTTTCTTCGTTTTTATTTCCTACACTAACATAACAAATGTTCCGAATATTTTGCCCGTATTGATGGCAAGCAGCAGTTTGTTTAATTACCCTGACTTTAGATTTTTAAGATAGAACTCCCTTATCTTACTTCTTCATTAAATCTGTTTCTTCATGTTCGTTACTGGTACCATCAACCCCCTCACTTTTTTGTCTGTCCACTTGTGGAAACAGAACCAATTCACCTTTATCACTGGCATCATTTTCTTGATATCTATCAGAATTTTCTTCCTCCTCCACTTCAATATTTTTCTGTTACATTCCTGTAAAGGCTGGTAGACTTAACATTAATTTCCACCGTCTGATATATCTGATGTTTCTTCCTTAGCATAAGAAAAATTAAACGGAATTTTAGAAGGGTTATATTTTAGTTCTCTTTCACTTGTCTCCATTTACCTTCCCTATGGTTACGTTTATGAGATACACAGTTGTTTTCTGAGTATTTGATAAATTTCTTTGTACTGGAATATGCATGAGGCTACTATGTTCATTCATTTCGAAGCACAGATACCTGTTTCCATCGTCACCTCGTTCATAAGTATGAATGTATGAGTTGGTGAGTTTTCGAATTTGTCAGTTTCTCTCGTGCAGAGTAGCACCAACCCTCGTAGCATTACTCCACAAATCTCTGGCAAAGTAAGATCCTGACCTTTGGCATTTTCGTCCATGAATTTCGCTAGAGAATCGCTCCCGCCTTACTAAAAAGAAGTTGTTCTCGTGGTAATCGTCACTGGCCAGCGAATTTTTAAATTACTCTGTTCTCCAGGAAATGGCATGGTAAAATTTCATTTGCCTTAGTCAGTTATTTTTGATTAGGGAATCGTCCACCTATTTCAGTTAAGTGCTCCATTTCATTCGTCCTGTTATTCATGGGTAGTTTTGTTCTGCTCACGTAAATCTACGTGCCATCAGCATTTTTACCTAGAAATCTGGAGTATTTTCGTGTGATCCACGAACTAATACCTCTCAACTCGCGAGCATCATATTTCATTGGATGCAGTATTTTAAGTTGATTTTTGGAGGTGTAAGTAAGAGTAATTTTGAGCGATTAATTTCACACGCATAAATGCGTTGGGTAATCGCCTGGTAATTGTGTGTGTTTTCATTAATTTAATCGCAGATTTTGCAATCGTCCCCGCATCGTAGTGTTTCATCCTTCACGTCGTGCAGTCACTATGTGTGGTGAAAACAAACCATTTTGTGGTCATGAGCGCTACCATTAAAGAGGTCAAAGTATTCGACGCAGAACGAACACCTTTTTGTATGACGGGAACCTGGCTGAAAGAAAGTTACTGAATTTGCTAAAGTCTATGAGAATGCTCTCGTGTCGAATTCTATCCCACTATAGTTCCCCCCCTTTGTTTTTGGTCCGTGTGCAGTCCTACTAAGGGGATTAAAGTCCTAAAGGTTTCAGCGCCTCTATGGACATTTGATTGTATGTGTCAAACCCTAGTTACTGTCCTTTTAATAAAGTTTTCCAAGTCCTCATATCCACTATTTCGCGAGTGGCATATGCCAATTCTCCTACCAAGCCTTGGCAAAGTGTAAACATTACATACATTAAGAGATAATTATTCTTGTAATAGCCATACGTTAATGTTTTATCTACTTTGTATGAGTATTCAGGTGGTTTGCAATAAACAACCATCTTGATCGTAATTGATTTTCAAATTTTAAAACATATCACTCACATTTTCAAATCCTACATAGTCCCCCGAAAGAGTATCTAATTTATATTGCGTCTCCATGTATCCGTCCCGTACCTATAACATTCCACCATTGTTAAATCAAATTTCAGGGCTAAATAAGGAAGGTAATGGTACCAGAAACGAACGGCTCTGGACGCACGACACACCAGTGTGGTACGCAAGATATAAGTAAACCACTAGCTTACCCCATTCTTCAATATGGGTGAATAGAAAGTTCATAGTTATTTTGAAAAATGCTTCTTCTAGGGTACTGAGAAATTAGATAATTCAGATTTATGGGAGATATAATCGGAGAAGGCAGCAGAAGGTCTTTACCTGCTGGTGTCAATCTGTGTTCCTTGAAATTATAGCCTGTAGATTTATTTTAATTTCAATGTAAATTATTAAACCAAATGTACTGTCAATCAAATGACGTTAAATTAGAAGCAAGACTGTGACTTATTTGTCTAAAACTTAAGAGAAATTAATTTCATCACTTACATCTGTAGTATGATGTCAGCAATATGCAGGTCTCACTACAAGTACAGTTGCTGTTTCTCACTAAGAAAACGACCAAAGTCATTTTTGTCAACTCACTCATAATAAATTCAACAACACTCTAAAATTTGTAAATTTGAAAGTTTATTATCATGACCAACAATTTTTACTAACCATACGATAAATCACACAACGGTCATTAATGGGTTTAAAGAACGCACTGTTTCTTGCGTAGAAAAATAAGCCACCAAGACTTGGGAAACCAGCTCAGAGATAAACATCTAAAGGATATAAACTGAAATCTAAAGGCCACTGGACTATGTGAACAGTTATAACAGATAGACAGCTAGCACTGAATTTTATCATCGTAAGGGAATCATCTCTCACGCAGTACCCAATCAACAATAAAAATGTCATTTCCATTCCATTTCTGTTCAGTCAATTTTTGTTAACGATAATCACAAAATAAATTCCTGTAGTATATCTTCAACGAGAATCTGCTGCATCTGTTTTATTTCTAGATGGTACGTAGCTTTCAGTTTCATAGGAACTGTGCAAGGTTACTGATATGAAAACGAAAGCCTCTATTTTGGATTCAAATGAAAAGCAGCCCAGTGAATTATGCTCATTCTAGCGGAAAATGAGGACAATATGAGAACACGGTACTGGTGCATGTCTCGCTTATAGAATGTTCTAATTAAGGCGTTATTTGCTTTGCAGAACTGTTTTGTAAATAAATTAACGTTGGGTGCGTTTTATCTACATTGTCACATTCACTCGCGTGCATATGTGTATTTGCACCAGACGGACAATCTCTGCCGGCAACAGTATTTCGCAAACACGCTGCAGCCAAACAAGAGAAAATGAAGCCCATCCCATTGCCCGCGCAATCCACACAGGAAGACAGAAAAATTGTATTACTGGATAATCGGCACTGTAACTATTTAATGATATCACCTCCCGCTACATTTAGCAGCTCAAAGCTAGAGCCACACACTACCACCCAACCGCTAGAACGAATCTGAAAACGGAGGTAGATATCAGCATAACTTTCGGCAATTATAAATCGTGCCGTTAGCAGTTCTATGTGAATATGATTGACATTATGGTGTTATGAAATAATCATAAGAGCACCTTATTTAAAAGTGAGAAAATTAAAAGAAGATTACGAGAATATCAATTTGGTTTCACGATAAGTAAGAACACTTTATTTATTCTTAGACGGTGTTTTACAAAATGACGGGAACAGGCAGATAGTTCATTCACTTCATGCAAAGGGAGTGGTTTTTCATGGAAACTAAACTCAGAATGACACAGCTCACTGCCAAGATAGCAGCTGTTGCTGAAAGGGAACAGCAGTTTAGGCGGGTGTTCCACTGCATTGCATAAACCAAGGGCCAGATGATGGATATAATACTCATAAAAATTAAGGGTAAAGAACGATAATGATGTACGCAGGTGATAAAAATGTTGAATGCCTAAATGTAAATTTGAACAAGAGGCTCTTGAAGATGTGGGTAATTTTTGTTTCCTACGAACGAAATTAATAAACACTAACGATACGTTAAGACGTACAGCATGCGTTGCATAAGGCCAAAGGTCCTTCTTGAAAATAAATTGCTGCCAACACTTAAAAATTTAAATGCCTCAAAATGGCTCTGAGCACTATGCGACTTAATTTCTGAGGTCATCAGTCGCCTAGAACTTATAAGTAATTAAACCTAACTAACCTAAGGACATCACACACATCCATGCCCGAGGCAGGATTCGAACCTGCGACCGTAGCGGTCGCTCGATTCCAGACTGTAGCGCCTAGAACCGCTGGCCACTCTGGCCAGCTAAAAATTTAAATCCTGAGATCAGGAAGAAACTCATGTCAAACTCTATTGCAGCACAGCTGTGTACGTGAAGTAAGAAAACGATGGGAAGCCTTTGTGATGTAAATTAATATAAGACCGCTCAGGCTGTTGTGGTTTGATCGATTAAGGAAGGAGGATGACTTGGAATGAGTCGCTGAGGAAAGATGCTCCAAAAAGAACACAATGTACTGGAGATATAGAAAGTTTGTTCACATACTGCGACATGAGACGTTGCTGAAAGCTGGTATAGGAAGGACGGTGGATGCGTAAGTTGCACGTACAATTCTGAATACAAATAAACTTGGCAAAGAAGTCACAGTTGGCTACTGGAAAAGCTTGGTGATGCAGGATGATCACTGCATTGAGTTTCAGTGCAACAAATGATTTGCACGATAATATCGGTGAAAATCAAACTTGTTTAGAAAACACAGATTGCAGGTTCGACTTGTGAAAATGTAAATGCACATATGTTAGTGCGCTAGTGCCGACCGCCAATTTCAAGGATGCTGATGTTTCCTAAGGTAATAGTTAGCTAATCTCAAACCATGGGGGGCTCTTTAGGTTGCACTATACATTTGGGTTGGGTTGTTTGGGGAAGGAGACCAGACAGCGAGGTCATCGGTCTCATCGGATTAGGGAAGGATGGGAAGGAAGTCGGCGTGCCCTTTCAGAGGAACCATCCCGGCATTTGCCTGGAGTGATTGAGGGAGATCACGGAAAACCTAAATCAGGATGGCCGTACGCGGGATTGAGCCATCGTCCTCCCGAATGCGAGTCCAGTGTCTAACCATTGCGCCACCTCGCTCGGTGCACTATACATTTGATTTTCGTTAAGCTGGAGAATGAATACCGCTGCTTACCATTTAGCTAGCAGGAATTTTTAATTCCTGAAGATTGTCAATCTGATAATTTTTGATGTGTTATAATTTTTTCTCTTTAGGTGTCTGGGGTTCCATGTTTATTGCTTTATGTTACATAGAAATTTGTCGAAGACCTTCGCTCCTGAATACATGACTCCACTCTTAATTCTGAACAAAGAAGGAGGATTGTTCAAACCACAGTTCAGCTGTAGCCTATTAATTTTATTACCAGTATCAGAAACGATTTAGGAATAAATGTACACAAAGCGAGTATAAGAATTCTAATATCTTTAAAAAGACATTTGCAAGGTGTGCCGTTATATACTTTACACAGTACTTTTATTGCTCTCATCTGATACATAAATACTTAGATGCATTTTGACAGGGGATAACTCCTTTAAAAGCCAAGGGGTTAAAATATGCAAACGGAATCAACAGTGTTTCAGTTACCTCCATGCAGTGTGAGAGGTTCCTAAGAGCAAAACACGCCTAACTAAGTTCCAGATGGTCTTTAAATGGAGTGACCTAAAGCATTACATGTTTTTTTGTATTTGAAATATACATATCAAGCACTCAAATTTGTAGAAGAAGTTTGTACATGTGACTGTACATTTATTTCGATACACTGAAGTTTTTTCTTATGAAAGAAGCTGAACTGTGAAATCAGAAAAATAATTTTACAATTTCGTGTCCAGAGACCGTAATAAATGAGCTACATTTTTCTAGATGTATTCAGCAGAGATACTATCTATTCTTCTGACACACGAAAAGAGCTGTTTTCATTTTTCCTTCCACATATTTGTGCCGTTTTTGTCTGATATCGAGCTGTGAACATACACGTGGCAGCCTCCTGTTGCTACCCCAAAATAGATTCTATTTTAATCTTAATGCTGATTGTATTTTTGAACACACATTAACCCTCCCATTTTCCTATTTAAATGATACCACTTTAATTGTATTTCTCTATTCGTACAGTGGCCACATCGAAAAGACTGAGGCCGGACTGTTATGTGGTATAACGAACGGACATCTTATTTTTAACTTATTACAAACAGAACCACGCTGCCTTTTAGTTGCCATTAGCTTCCTCATTCTCGTGTATACTTTCACAACAGTTTCGACGAACTAGTCCTTAAACTATCACTAAAGAATGACGTTGCCAGTCGCTTCATTACCTGTCTGATGTCCACAGCCCTACGGTATAATTTTGACTCTAAATGGTTTCCTAAATGAATGGTGATATTGATTCATTCTGGATTTTACAGAATTTTCGTCTAAAAAGAGACTAATTGTAATTCATAGTCGCTGGAGTGTTCTCTTTGTCGTCGCGGTAACTGAGTCATGGAAAATTTCTTGATACTGATAGCATCTTCATATCTTTAATTATTGACAAAATATTTTACTGAAATGTCTCAGTCTTCAGAGAGAGAATGAAGAACGCTTCACACCGTAACTATGAGTTCATGAACTGTTTAATATTACTAGGAATATAGTGGAATAATCAACGCTTCTGAATATTAGAGATGAATTTGTGTTAAAAGTATGAGATCCATATGCTTACCTTGTTCCGATTCACTGAAATATTTATCTCTATATTAGGTAACTTAGCTATAATTACTGCAATTAAAATCTCGTGAAATGAATTTCAAAACTCTGAAATTATGTACCAGTCCTCTAGTAGGATAAAACATAGTCTCATATATAATCCGGAACAAAATATCACTTGTGAAACAAGGATCGTCGACACGAGTGAACCCTTCACACTACGGGCTTCTTTATTGACGGCGTATCAAGTTCACGCCAAACGTAACTCCTCATTGCCCTATATAAATGAACATCCGATCTCAACACTGTTTTGAGTGGTGATATTTCACTTTCAGTGCAACGCTGAAATTCCAATGAACTGCTAATACTCTGAAGCTTTTATTTGATGTTTAATTAACGTAGGATCCCCGAGGGTTTTATGATCCACTAAACGCGAGTGGTGATACCAGAGTTTGTGTACCACCTTCAGAGAGCAACTGTGACAGTTCGAAATTTTCCCACAATAAAGAAAAATTTAAAACAGACTTGAAGACTACTCTGCAAGCGAGGAAAAGACATGGAAAAAAGGGGAGAGAGTGGGGCTTCAGTCAGCATAGTGGAAGAACTACTACGAGAGAAACGTCAGAGTTCATCACATCCGGTTCCAGTTAAGTCTGCCCGAGCAGATGCAGTAGGCCTCGGGTTACAGACGCAAGCCAAAGATGTACAAGGCGAGATTGTAAAAGACAGGTAACACTCATGAGAAGTCAGTGTAACTTTCATCTGTGTCTAAACAAGAAAATACTATCCACGAATTTCATAAATAAGGTCATATTGAGTTATATATCATTATTTTAATGTATACCACCATGTATTTGTTATGTTCCATCATGCTAATCCTATCAGAATCAATAGGCTACATTTATAAAAGTAACTGAGAAATGTGAGTGCCTCTAAAACTGAGAAACGAGTCCCGGTATGATCAAGGGAATTCTATGGCGTGGCAACCCTCTATCAGCTTCCCACAAGGAAGGCTTCCGTTTTTACCTGAACGGCGTGCTTTTGAAGATATAGGGACTGGGAATATTCGCTCTCTAGAAATTTTTGCAACATTCCAGAAAACTGGACGGTGTTCGAGAGCATTCCACAACATTCCAGAATGTTCCAAAATGATCAGGGACGTTCTGGAATGTTCGGGAATGCTACGGAACATTCGGGAACATTCCAGGATGTTCGGGAACATCCCAGATCATTGTGGAACTTTCCAGAACACTCTCGAATGTTGTGGAATGTTCTGGAACTTTGTGGTTCGTCCGAATCGTTTCCGGTATGTTCTTGAATTCGCCACTGGTGGGGCAACCCGTTGTTAGGGGTGTATAAAGCACGAACCGTCGTGGGTTCGGACAGTAGCTTCTTGTCAGTCACGAAGGGAGGAAACGAAAAAGTAGTGTAGGAAGTGAATGAAAACAAAGTCAGAAACCAGATCCAAGTAACATCAGGAACTGCAAGCTATCGATGAATAGTATTGCTTACGCTCGACTGACTCTTTGCGATTCCATGGAGAAAACAAAAGCCCAAAGAAGTTACAGATTCGTCTGGTTTGCTCTAAATTGTTACAGAGACGCTAATGCGACTACAGTGTCACACAGTACGAGAGGGGCGTCGTGCGTCACTTTGTGGTTTACGCTTAAAATGTTCACAGTTCGTGTTCTTGTCTTTAGCGTAGCCGCTTATACTTCGCGGAATCCATCTTCACTGATAACCTCCCCATAATCCACGTCCTGCTTTCCGCGGAGAACATTCTTCATTGAGCCAAAGGGATGGAATCGGAAGGTACGAGATCCAGGCTATATGGTGACTGAGGAATATCAGTCCAGTGAAGTATTGTGAACTCCTGTCGGATGAGCAGACTTGTGTCAGTCCTTGCGTTTTCATAGAGCAGGAGAAGCTGCATTTTCTACGGACGAGCACGCTCAAGTCGTTCCTTCAGTTTCCTGAGACTTGCACGATACACTTCGGAGTTTATCATTGTAACATGAGGGAGGACGTAGCACAGGGTAACCCCTTCAGAGACCCAGAAGACCGGCGCTGTAACTCTCGCTGCTGAAGGTGAGATTTTCAACGTTTTCTACGGAAGAGAGGTGGTATGGCGCCACTCTATGTATTGCCGTTTTGTTTCCGGTTCGAAGTGTTCAGCACATGCTTCATCGTCTGAGACGATGTTCGACTAATATTTGTTACGATCAGCCTCGTAATGCACAACCAGTTCTGCTCTTTATGTACTTAAGGGGGGAGGGGGGTGAGGAATAAGGCAGGCACACACCATTGACTAACCCATTTAGTGCGCAAATGTGTCCAGTTGAGCAGTGAAGAGTTTGATTGTGATCCGCCGACGGCCAAGTGGACCCATC
This sequence comes from Schistocerca serialis cubense, assembly GCF_023864345.2. Lineage (NCBI taxonomy): Eukaryota > Metazoa > Arthropoda > Insecta > Orthoptera > Acrididae > Schistocerca > Schistocerca serialis. The sequence goes on along the minus strand of NC_064643.1, from coordinate 733,268,201 downwards.
GAGAGGGAAGACCATCGTGCTGCAGCAGAAATTTGAGAGGCAGTTGGCACAACATTGACACAAAGAACTGTTACAAATCTATTATTTCAAGGACAGCTGCAAGCCAGACAAGCTGTGGTGTGCATTCCACTGACCCAAACCCACCAGCATTTGCTACTTGACTTGTGTCAAGCGAGAGCTCATCGGAGGTCAGGGTGGAAGTCTGTTGTGTTTTCTGTTGAAACTTGGTTCTGTTTCGGTGACAGTTTTCGCTGTGTATTGTTTAAAAGGAGGCCCAAGAAGCCTGTGTGTTAGGCACACTGGAACTATACCTGGAGTTAAGGTATTTTGGTATTAGAGCAGAAGCACTCTCGTCGTTATCCGACGCAGCATGACTGCAAATTTGTTCGTCGGTCTGGTGATTCGAGCTGTCGACTGTGACTCATGAACAGCGTTCCAGTAGATAACAGTGTAGTGCTAGTCCACATACCGTTTTGTAACCCAACATCTTCTACTGAGTGTCGACAAGTTGCCTTATGGTGCTCGACCACCAGATCTGTCTCATGTAGAGTACTTATGGGACATCGCCGGATGAAAACTCCAGCGTCATCCACAAACAGCATTCAGTATCTCTGTATTGACCGACCAAGTGCAATGGGCCTGGAATTCCATCCCAAAAACTGACGTCCCACACCCGTGGAACACAGTGCATGCACATTTCCATGTTTCCATTCAACATTTTGGCGGTGACATCGGTTATTATTAATGTGCCAGCATTTCACAGTTGCCGTGGCTTATGGCTTATCTTGTTCGTACATAAACCTGTGATCTTGCGGTATTGACCATTTAAATATGTTACTACACAAACGTATTGCCGAAATGTCATTACTCTGCAATAACGTTTTTTGGTCTTGCGTTTTTTTTCTTTCATTGTATATATATTTATTCCCCATATCGCTACTTTCAAATTATAAATTCCTAGTGATTTATAGCATACGACAAGAGTCGTTATACGCCTTTTGCACATATGAGACAGTGTCATAAAACTACTATAACAAGTGAAGTTATAAAGAGACGAAGGAGTATCAACCAAAACCGCTGTGGATGCACCTGCTAGCCGGGGTATCCGGCTTCGCTCTGGGAATTGATATGAGGTTGTGTTGTAGCTTGAATAAAAGGATAAATTTTGAAGTGTAAGAGGTAAAAAAATTGAACTGAAAACATATTATAACTATTTACAAACTTGTTAAAGTATAAGAGGTAAAAATATTGAAACCGTATTCCACTTATAATACTTGTTTATAAACAATTTTTTCATTTTGTTATAAAAGGTCTATATTTACAAATTTTTCAAATTTCCGACTCGAGAGCTACGGATAGTTGAAATACGAGTCGTTGAGGTTAATGCTCCAATATTTTAAAATTTGTCCTTGCGCTTCGTTAATTGTAAAACTACAGGCCAATTTGATTAGAAACTGGAGTCTTTTAATTAGAATGGCAGTTCAGTAGAAACCAGTGGTATTCTGAGGATATATGACTCCAGTCATAAGTGGGGCTTCGATTATGTTATTCGATAACTGTTTGACGATCATCCTTATTCCATGACGCAGTTTAGGTGAGTTCAGATTTCTTATTAGTATGATCGGAGATCGAATTTTAAGTCGAAGGCAGTGGCATGGCATTGCAAAGAGCTTAGAAACTCTCTACGGAAGCTCATACTTTCTTCAGCCTTTAACATCCTATCGACCGATTTGTATATTCGTTCATCAACGGAAATTTTATAAAACTGTGACGGAATTCTTGATTCTTCAGTTCGGTCATTTCGTTGTTCTTCGGTTTCTCTGATTCTCGCGGTGCTCGTTCTCGTTCGTTGAGAACTTAAACATGCTTCAAGCTCTCCGTCTTTTTCGTTTTGTCTTTGCAGTTTTTGTATTCGCCGTTGTGATTGAGAACTGGCAAGATCTCTTCCTCTTTTACGTTTGGGCATTGTCTAAAACATAAATCAAAGCAACTTTTTATCAAAAAATATACTAAGTACACTTTATCCACTTTTCACTCTTTATTTTCGATTCATAATCAGTCACTGTATCGCTTTGACTACTCATGCTTCACTGTTTGTTTTTATTCACTCACTGCACTACTTTTTCGGTTCCTCTCTTCGTCACTAATAAATTGGCGTTCGAACCCATGACGGGTCTTGGTTTATATATCCATAACAATGAGTAGCCCCACCAATGACGAATTCCAGAACATACCAAAAAGGCTGCAAATGGTCCACGATGTTCCAGAATATCAACAACATTCGAGAGCGTTCTGGAATGTTCCAAAATGATCTAGGATGTTCCAGAACATTCTGGAATTTTCTCGAATATTCCAGACTATTCTCGAACATTCCAGAACATCCTGGATCATCGTGGAACATTCCGGAACATTCTGTAATGTTGTAGAATGCGCTCGAATACTGTCGAATGTTCTGGAATGTCCACGAATTCTCTCGAATGTTCGGTAATGTTCTAAAAATTTCTATGGAGCGAAACTTCCTAGTCCTTATATCTTCAAAAGCACACACATCAGGTAAAAACGGTAATCTTCTCCATGGATGGCTACCACGCTACATAACTCCCTTGATCGTACCGGGACTCGTTTCTGAGTTTTAGAGGCACGCACATTGTATACTTACTTTTATAATATATATTGTGTATGAAAGGCGGAATGAGGACAATAAAGAGTAATGCATTTCGTCGTGTGTCTTACACTTCGCTCGCGAAATGTAACGGGAACGAACATTACAAGTAACCACAACAAGTGTCTTCTGCAACACATTTTAAATAAACTAAAAGATAACATTACAGCGGTCCTAAACATATTAAATCAAAATACACTCCTGGAAATTGAAATAAGAACACCGTGAATTCATTGTCCCAGGAAGGGGAAACTTTATTGACACTTTCCTGGGGTCAGATACATCACATGATCACACTGACAGAACCACAGGCACATAGACACAGGCTACAGAGCATGCACAATGTCGGCACTAGTACAGTTTATATCCACCTTTCGCAGCAATGCAGGCTGCTATTCTCCCATGGAGACGATCGTAGAGATGCTGGATGTAGTCCTGTGGAACGGCTTGCCATGCCATTTCCACCTGGCGCCTCAGTTGGACCAGCGTTCGTGCTGGACGTGCAGACCGCGTGAGACGACGCTTCATCCAGTCCCAAACATGCTCAATGGGGGACAGATCCTGAGATCTTGCTGGACAGGATAGTTGACTTACACCGTCTAGAGCACGTTGGGTGGCACGGGATACATGCGGACGTGCATTGTCCTGTTGGGACAGCAAGTTCCCTTGCCGGTCTAGGAATGGTAGAACGATGGGTTCGTTGACGGTTTGGATGTACCGTGCACTATTCAGTGTCCCCTCGACGATCACCAGTGGTGTACGGCCAGTGTAGGAGATCGCTCCCCACACCATGATGCCGGGTGTTGGCCCTGTGTGCCTCGGTCGTATGCAGTCCTGATTGTGGCGCTCACCTGCACGGCGCCAAACACGCATACGTCCATCATTGGCACCAAGGCAGAAGCGACTCTCATCGCTGAAGACGACACGTCTCCATTCGTCCCTCCATTCACGCCTGTCGCGACACCACTGGAGGCAGGCTGCACGATGTTGGGGCGTGAGCGGAAGACGGCCTAACGGTGTGCGGGACCGTAGCCCAGCTTCATGGAGACGGTTGCGAATGGTCCTCGCCGATACCCCAGGAGCAACAGTGTCCCTAATTTGCTGGGAAGTGGCGGTGGGGTCCCCTACGGCACTGCGCAGGATCCTACGGTCTTGGCGTGCATCCGTGCGTCGCTGCGGTCCGGTCCCAGGTCGACGGGCACGTGCACCTTCCGCCGACCACTGGCGACAACATCGATGTACTGTGGAGACCTCAGGCCCCCGTGTTGAGCAATTCGGCGGTAAGTCCACCCGGCCTCCCGCATGCCCACTATACGCCCTCGCTCAAAGTCCGTCAACTGCACATACGGTTCACGTCCACGCTGTCGCGGCATGCTACCAGTGTTAAAGACTGCGGTGGAGCTCCGTATGCCACGGCAAACTGGCTGACACTGACGGCGGCGGTGCACAAATGCTGCGCAGCTAGCGCCATTCGACGGCCAACACCGCGGTTCCTGGTGTGTCCGCTGTGCCATGCGTGTGATCATTGCTTGTACAGCCCTCTCGCAGTGTTCGGAGCAAGTATGGTGGGTCTGACACACCGGTGTCAATGTGTTCTTTTTTCCATTTCCAGGAGTGTATTACAGACGCTAGAGAACCATAAAATGATAAGAATCGAGTGGTTGAAACGAATATTTCTGGTGGTGCGAAATCTCGAATGAGCACTGAGCGTGAGGCATTGTTTTGTAAACTGTTCACGTTTCACAACAAACAACTGCTTCGTCAAAGCGACGTCGGTGGCGCTCCCCTGAATAATAACAGAATCTTACGTAAGGTGAGTTTATAACTGTTTACACTTGATGACTGGTTGTTGAACGTGAAAAACTTTTCTTCAGAGGAACTGTGTAGTGCAGCAATACGCAGTTCCAATGAAATAGATCTAATTTACAGAGAAAAATTTAGGTTACAGGTGTCACATAACTGACAGAAAGGTATAGCTGTCTACAGAAACGCGAAATTGCGTCGTACAGTCAGAAGTGGAGTGTGGAGTGTACTGTTTTCATCAGCAATTACGCCCGTATCATATGAAATGTCAGCACGCTTTCTGTTGATGGACTGTATTGCGTTTAACGGATTATACTACGTTGTAATACTTGCACTGAGACCAAAGGGCGTCACATTGAACAGTTGCTATGGCCTTAGTATGTTACTACATGCTACAAGTTATATATGTCATTAAGACGATAAATATTTATTTGAGATAATTAGTTCCTGAACTTGGACTGAGTTTATTATATACCACGGTCTGCATGTTTTTTTCCTTAGAAGTATGTGACGTCCAGCCCAGAGAGAAAGAAATGTTGGAATTTAATGCTGTTGATCTGCTATTCCTTAATTGTTATTGACACTGTATCAGTGATGTTTAGATTATCTCTGTATGCAACTAAAGAAATGCAATCTGCGTTTTTCCATATTATTTTCACCACAATTTATCGAAGTGTATTCGGTGGCAATATATGTTGGTGTTACGGAATCACTGATGGTGCTCCAGTAAACTGTGGCGGAACGTGAATGGCGAACCGAAGATTGTATTTATTCAGCAGCATACTGATGGTATGCTAAATAACATTAAAATAATGGTCTGTTCATACAATTAAAAATAATTAAAACATATTCTCTACCAAAATACTGTTATTGTACGTATGCTGAATTTTGTTCAGTCACTAATAGTGTGCCTGAAACTTTAATTTTCGTTCGTAGACCGACTTTGGCAGTACTAGAAATGATAAAAATAGAACAAGAAGCTTACGCTTTTCGCACAGCGACTTCTTTCATGAGGGGTAAACATCACGTCGTGCATTCTTGCGCGCTTGGATCGTTTAGCGAACAGAAAGGCGCTTTCTGCATCGCGGCGGAGCGTGCAGATGGGGTTGTGTCAAGTGCTGTCTGCTCAAAGCGGCATCCGGGGTCCGTTGTTCCGCCGTGGGAATGTCACGCGTAACGATACAGCTCAGCACTTGGCCCCATTTCTGTTCGGCTGCCGCCTACGGGAACTGCACGTACAACAGCACTTCAAGCAAATGGCAGCAAACACGATACTTTTGGTTGTATTCCAAACAGCCAATCGCGCCCTGAAAGAGCTGCCGAGGACATAGATTCGTTACTTCTGTTCTTTTTGTCGCCTCTGGTAGTTATGTAGAACAGTGAGATGAAAAAGTTAAATCAAATACTGCTGCTCCAGTGAACACTGCGTTCGAGAGTCTCCATTCTAGAGCATCGGAACAAAATTGCAAAATCTCTCATCGATATTTAAAGCACTATGAGATTTCTGTTAATTCACTCACGTCACATAGCTAACATTTTGCGAACAGTTTTGCTAAATTGCTACGTCAATTATGCTTTACTTATGCTTTTATGCTCTTACTTACAAAAATATGGGTGTGAGTTTTACACTTACGTTCATTTATCTGTCCAGTTCATGTATTTAAACGTTGTTCTATATGTACTAAATGTCCATTGCATATGATTCATCCAGCTGGTGGGCCACGTTTAATCATTTCGATGCTTATAACGTATACATTACCATACTACTGCACAGACTGTTGTTCAGATGCATCATGGGGGTCGTAGGAGGTGAGAGTAGTGTGGGGGTGTTAGGATGGGTGTGGAATGAGGGTATGTGTGTGTTGGGGTACCATGTGTGTGTATGTGTGTGTGTGTGTAATATTCATTTTATTTGCTGTAAAATTTAAATTAGTGCGAATATTGACCTTAAGTTATCGTTCTTTTAGTCATTGAGCATTATTTCAGTTTTGCTTGTGCCTTTCTGTGTAAAATATTCTTCCCTTAAGGTCAGCGTTTCCTTTCTTTTTTTGTTGTAGCATAAGACTGTTACATTTGTACTTGAAAAAAGAGACAGCATTGGTCGTATATTTTTTACCATTGCAAAATCGCTTTTCTGTCACTGAGTGACCATCTTCAGTGCTATATTGTATAACTTAAATTCGGATGCACTGTTGTTACTAAGCTTCCGGCAACGCTATGTGATTGCCGTAAGCTTAGTGACAACAGTGCATCAAAATTTAAGTTATACAATATAGCACTGAAGATGGTCACTCAGTGACAGAAAATCGATTTTGCAATAGTAAAAAATATACGACCAATGCTGTCTCTTTTTTCAAGTATACCTGTTATCTGGTCGTAGTGCACAAGACAATATGGAGTCGCCAATCAATGTTACATTTGTATTTATCCCTACGTAGTGGTGTCTCTCTCTGATGTCTTTTATTAGATGCTTTGCATACGTGGGATGGGTACATTCACTTTTAAATTTCCTTATATGTTGCTTGTACCCGATATTTAAATATCTTGTACTAAATCCAACATATTCACGCGTAGCAGCTACATATGTTCATTCATATATTCCTGAACAGATGTATTTATCTTTCTCTTCCATCAGAGTTTTCAGTTTATTTCTCATGAAGAATGTAGTAATATTATGGCTTTGTATATGTTACTAGTCTGTGACTTTGTTCTACTATGCTGATGATCAGGATTAATTCTTCTGAGACTTCTTTTTGTTTAGGAGTGTCCTGTGCAGTCTGTATACAATATGTACATAAGCTGCCATTTTCTGAGAATGTTGGTGGGTATGTAGCCGTCTCTTTTCAGATAATTTCGAAGCTGCGCCTATTTTCAGATTCTTTTAATTTTGCGGTTGAGGTGTTTTTGCTTTTGTTTATACTTTCTTAGTGAGCTGAACGTTATTTATCTGCCTGTGTAAACTGTTTATATGTTCTTGTTCTTTGCCTATGAAGCATGTGATGTCTGCATATGTCTGTCACTATAATACTGTAGTATTTCATTTCTCTAATTTCTCTAATTTCTTCAAATATTCTGTCTCTAATAAATCACACTGCTAACACAGTCTTTGCAGAAATAATAGAAACATAAAATATAAAGTATTACATGAACACAGACATGTAGACTATATCATATGTCTGATAGACATAAAAACAAGAACATAAATGATGAACACCATAACATTCAGTTCACAATACTCTACTTCCACTTCAAAATCAAACAATCTGACAACAGGCACAGGTTCAACGTTTTTAGAAAAGAAACACCTTCAGTCATGACAACACAAAGGAAATCAAACCACACACATTCTCAAAAAATCGCACACAACACCTCTAAGAAAAAAGAATTACCATGAAAAACTGAACATGGTCATCAACATAGCACAAGAAAGGGGATACAACAGCAAGGCACGGCACAAACTGCACAACAGCATTAAGAGTAGATACAAGCAGAAGGCAGTAAAACTAAAAACAATCCAGGTTTACCAGATCACATCAGTAACACAAAATACACATAACTGAAGAAATCTTCACAAGACAAGGTCACTGAAAAGCATATTATTGGATGGCGAGTTTCGACAGTGCTATGCTGTAATCGTCTGAACTGCAAAATGATCAAAAGAAGCTGATAGGAAACTTATGCATTCATGATATTACAAGTTGATTAAATTATGAAACTGCAACAAACCTCATGCTTCATAATTTTTAACACACATCTTGTCCATTAGTATTGCAAGTTGTTTCAAATTGTACATACCCTTTTCACTACCATGAAAATCACTATATGTCGTCATGTGAAATGTAAAAGTATCATGTACAAATGTAAAAATTAATGTATTGCTCCGATTGCAAAGTGTTCGTTTTCACAACCAGCTGGCGACAGACAGACAAGTTGTGTAAACACAAAGTCCACCATTTACGTCCACCAGGTAGCGTTGTGGCTGTCAACAGATTATCGTCCTGTATGTAGCATAGGACATGGATACGTAATTTTGTGTAACTGGTAATGCATTATTAAGGACCTTTTTATTTACTTAGTTGTACAATGCAGAACTGAGAAATATAAAATTTTTTACATGTAATTAATTTTTGTACTGTTGATAATTTTGTAGGGTATAATATGTGTGACACACGTCATTTTTCATGAAGCAAATTGCGAGCATGACTCTACTTCCCTAAGGTGTGTCACGCATATTTTATATTACAATATTATCACGTTACATAATTAATTATACATAAAATTTCAATGTTTCTGTGTTTTGTATTGTATTACTAAGTAAATAAAAAAGGTCCTTAATAAAATATTACCAGTTGTTTGGAATTATGTATCTACATCCAAGACGATTATCTGTCAATAGCTGCAGTGCCACCTCGTGAACGTATATGGTTGTGTTTCACCACTTCTCTATCAGTTGCCAGCTGATGGTAAACATGATCACTTGTAAATGATGCAGTATAGTTAAGCTTATGCATGTACTTTTACATCTGAAATGCTGGTGTATACTGATCTTCATGTTACTGGGAAGTGTATACACAATTTGAAGCAGCTTGCAACACTGACAGACAATACACTGCAAAAATTTTAAAGGATGAGGAATATTATAATTCCATAGGTTGTGCAATAAGATACTTTATCAAGCTCCCATGTCATGATTGTAAAATTTTCCTATCAGCTCCTCTTCGTCATATTGCAGATCTAATGATGACAACATAGCTTTGTAGAAACCGGTCATCCAACGAAATGTTTTTTTAATGTTCTTGGCATGCGAAGTTTTCTTCAGTTATCATACAGCTCAGATCGTCGCAGGACTGACCATGCCCGGAATATGTCAAGCAAATGCACACTCAAAGATGAAAACTCATCCCTCCTAACAAACGAAAATGGCACCCGTGCAGTTCTAGGCACTTCAGTCTGGAACCGCGTGAGCGCTACGGTCGCAGGTTCGAATCCTGCCTCGGGCATGGATGTGTGTGATGTCCTTAGGTTAGTTAGGTTTAAGTAGTTCTAGTGTTCTAGGGGACTGATGACCACAGATGTTAAGTCCCATAGTGCTCTGAGCCATTTGAACCATTTTTTTTTAATGGCACGCAACATATCGCAACGAACACAGACACACGGTAAGTATCATCTTCTAACAACATAATATTAAAGTGTCCTTCAAAACAAAAAGCAAAATACTCAATAAATGAAAAACTCTGACATTCGGGAACGATAAATACATCAGTTCAGGAATATATGAATTAACTTGTAGCAGCTGCAACTGTGAGTATACTGAGTTTACTGCAATAAATTTTAATATCAGCTACAAAGAACGGATATAGTCCAGACACATTAATGTGACAACCACCTATGTTCGACGTCAGAGCCCAATAACAACCCAAAGAACTAGCAATAGAGGGCATTAAAGCGCGTTGGGCTCACGCGGGAAACCGCACCAGGTTCTGTCGTAAAGTGGAAACGGAGCGATTTATCCGACGTCCAAAGGAGCATGGTCACTGGCTTCGCCCCAAGGATGGAAAAATTTTCGAAACGGTCAAGTTTGTAAACTGTTTGCATGCCGCCATAGTTAAAGTACATTTCGTGGCAAAATGGCGCTATCCAGATCTAGCCCGGAGGCAATTTTGGTGCACTATGGGCCATAGATTACAGTGCTGAGGACGGCTGTGATAAGTCTATGGACGAATAGACGTGTAACTGTTGACCAGCTGACCACCCAAATGAACCAAGGGGCTACCGACAGCGTCTTCTTAACGACTGTTCAGCGATTATTGCTGCATATGGACCTCCGCAGCAGGAGTCTGGAGCGCCGCTATTCATTGGCCACAAAGACTGTAATTTTCACGCCAATACCGTAGCAGGGCCTCCACTGAGCGGCGACAGGTGAACTTTGCAGACGAATCACGTTTTATGCTTCACTGCACAAATGGCCTTTGGTGTGTACGTATTGAAACGTCTGAAAGCAAATACCCTACAGCAACCGTCGAAAGGGTCCAGCCCGAAGGAGGCAGCATTGTCGTGTGAGGAATGTTTTCGTAGGATTACGTCGGTGATCTCGTCATTCTGAAAAGCACAACGGATCAACAGAAGCAGGCTTCTAACTTTGGGAACCATCTCCACCCCTGCATGCAGTAAGTTTTTCCTCAGTGCAATGGCTTCTAACAGCAGAACCATGCAGTGTATCACATACCTCGACGTGTACATGCGTGTTTCGAAGGAAACTACAATGACTTTACCATACTCCCCTGGCCACCAAACTCCCCAAAATAACTGAACCTGATCTACAATCTATGGGATCACCTCGATCAGCCGGTTCATGCCATGAATCCTCAACCTAGCTGTAAAATCACCTTTTTTATAATAAAATCAATATTTATATATGTGTTTGGAGAGAGAGAGAGTGATTGATTTTTGACTTAGATTGTTCCTTTAAGTCGTAACTGGTACCTGAATCTTGGTTGCTGCCTCCTTGAACGATCAGCTGCCTGGGGGCTTATTTAAAAAGAAAGGATAAATGCAATAATTTTAGTAGCTGTGTGACCGGTTACGAAGTCTCGTAACCGGTTGGCCCAGACTAGTATTAGCACGCAATCTGACTGCATAAAATAAAAATAAAAAATGACAATATATTTCCATTAACACAATTGATTAATTGCAAGTCCCCTGCAACTATAAAAGGTACGAAACAACAAAGCACAAGTGTAACTGTTCTGTGTGTGGTAGTGTGACTCCACGTACATGTATCTGGCTCAGTTTTTCCTCAATACGACAAGATATTTTATACACCATTTACAATGAACTAATTGAAAAACCAGAAATACTATAATTGCACATAGAAATCAGAATTACAAGTCTAATACATGAACACGAGACCAGATGCTTTGTTCACTGTACCTGTGACCAAGAGGCATTGTCATTAAAGAAATCTGTAATACTTTTTTTTTACCTCAATATATATTGACGAAAAATACACTGTGATAATTGCAATATCTTCCATCTGTACATTACACCAACCGAAAAGCATCTACTCTCTCGCCCAACAGAGCAACAACTGCAATCGACATCCTTTGAACTACTACTGCCCTTGGCATCCTCTGAATTACTACTGCACCAGTGGAGGCGGCGGAATAATAATCTTCGGCGCAATCTCTGGCGCTGTGACTCAGCGTAGCCGCCTTTCACAGCTTCTGCGCCAGTTGTTGACGTATTGCAATGTGTAGGAAGTTATTATTCTTTAAGGTTTAAAATACGACTCTGTTAATTACTTGGCCGTATTGCGGATAGCTTTGAGCCCAAGTTTTCTTAGCTTTTCATACCTAAGGGACCAATGTTGTAAGTAAGTAAGATCAAACAGCAATCTGATTTTCGTGGGAAAAGGAGATTGTTTGAGACACAAACTTCCTTCTAACTACACGTCCTGCTACATCAAAATTGGTCAGTGGAGTTCAGCACCATACTTTGTACAAGAACATAATCCAATTCCTGTAATTAATAAATTATGTGAGGTTGTTACTTATTGAATGAAAACTATAGAGAATGCATTTCTTTTCCTGTATTTTAGTGAACTTTGTACACTTAAAATTACGTCGATTGATAGACGGCAACGACAATGAAGTTCACCTCCTTTTCCAAAAACAAGATATTCCTATTTTCCACTTCCAGAAAATTTGTATAGGCCTACATAAATGTTTGGCAACTCTTACACATAGTTCACTAGGTTTTATCACTAAAATATCAATTCTCATTAAATGTAACAATACGTTCTGAGCGACGGCCTAGCAACACGTCCTCTTTCAACAAGATACAGATTAATAATATTTTTTTAAATAAAATCAATTGTCAATTTTTTAGAGTGAATACTCAAAGATTCTCTAATGCTATCGTTGCAGGGAGTTTCTTGCTGTCCAACTGCGCTTCACTTCACTTCAAGTACTTTTTGAATCAAATTTACATTTTCGGTATTTACATACAAAACTGAGCTTCTCAGAATAAAATCAAGGCACAAATTAGTTAAAGAAAAAAAAAAACAGTGATGCACACATAACATTACAGAGCGACCTAGTGTAGCTGACCCTGGCACGAATCGGCATGGCTCCACATCCTTGGCGGTATCTTCTAGAGCATCACTGATTCTCTTCCAGCAAGTCTTGCACTGCTGAAGGTGATTATTCAAGCTTTTGATAGGTGGTCACATGACTGAGACAGGACAGTGTACAAAGGCACTGAACAGTGAATTGACTCCTACACGTATGCAGAACAGCTAGTAAAAGAAGTTCTAAAGAAATGACCCACCACACTGGCATAAAAACAGACATTGGGAGTATTTTGGCACAACAACAAAAGCAGGGGAATCCTTACTCTGCAGGACGAATATTTTATGCATAAGGTCACAAAAAAACGAAATTACACTTAAAGACCAAATGAGCAATAAGACCGATATTCGTACTCATTCACATTGTACCGTAAAGAAAATGAAAACCACACACACACACACACACACACACACACACACACACACACACACGCGCGGTGCCCCAACACCCATCGATGTTGCCTCCATTCCGACGCAAACACTTCCACACTACTCTCACCCTCTTCATCTCCCATGATACTTCAGTGAGCCCTCACGCATGTCAACAAGACCTTTTGTGGCGTTATAAGGTCTCGCTTATGCGCAGCGAAATGTTTAAATGTGACCCATGAATTGGAGGAAACTTGTACCATATGCATCTAGTACACACGGAAGACAATATGAAAACATGAAACGGACATAACAATGAATGTAAGTTTAAATATTTAGTTGCAATGTTTCATATAAATAGAAGGTCATTTAAATGAGCTGCCAAGAATTACAACGGATTTCTTACCAACACATGTATAACTAAATAATGCCCGTGTGTATTATAGCCCACTGAAGGTGCCTAGCATAACTACGTGAAATATGTTTATTTACACACAAATAAAACATTCAGTGGGGAAAGACGGACTTTTGTCTTATATAAATGATAAAAGATAATTTTCTGGAATCTCTTGTTGGATGCTCTAGCTTTATAATGCAGCAGGCTGAAATGTAGTGGTTATTTCGGTTTTGTTTGTCTGTAAATCCCACTTAAGCAGGGGTGATCATTCTACAAGATCATGATGATTTGGTGTCCTGCGTTCTCGTAATAACTTAGTCAACCAACGGATTCAGTGTACCTGAAGTGTATGTTGAGTAAAATTTCAGAAAAAAAAAATTATGTTATTTTCTGCGTCGATTATAATTATCAACTACAAGCCTTCCAGTAATTCACGTTAATACGAAGCTGATCTAGTTCCAAAGCACTGTACAGCATACGCCATTTCAAAGTATCGTGCTTCAGACGATTTTGACGGCTGGAACCTTGATGGACCTCGAGGATTAGCTTTCATGTTAGTTTAGCCAGACTTACGTTAAGAGCCCGAAACAGAAAGTACGTCACGGTGATAACAATGAACTGCGGCAAAATTTCTTCAGTAAAATTCCCGATGGTCTATGACGTACAAGCAAGAATACCAGAACAGAATCATTCACTCGGACTATGAAAAGAGTTTTTTTAACCTAGAATAGTGTGCCCCGAACATTTGGGGTTCAATACTATACAATTGTTAGAATACGTTGAGGTAAGGGGCAAACGTCGGATATAATGTCTTGTTATTGCCATCATGCGCTTTAACCTTATGGTAACCAATTAAGATGATAGCAAGTGACGACTGAGCATCTCAGAGTACAGTCCATTGACGGAACTGGACAATGCACACTGAATCATTTGTCTCTATTTCCTGGCCACATTATTTTTGATGAGAAGGCAAGTACTCTTTAAGCGTAGGTTTGGCAGCTGTCTGTTGAATTTTGTCCCAACCGATTCGATACTTCAAATTGTGCTCTACGAACAGCTCTCTGTCGAGAACTTTGCCGAACTTTCTGAGGCATCAGTAGCGCTATTTCTCTAAAGTTTCCGTCAATGGTGATAAATTTTTTTCCAATTGGGAAGGTGCCTGTTGCGATCTTGGCAGTACATCCTGTTATCTACAACAATTACTGAAAGGCTAACCCATTTCATAGTACACAGTTACAGTTTGTCTGTTTAATGGCTTCCAGGGAACTCAGAAATTTTATTTGCAATGTTTCATATAATTATTAACCGAATTAGAAAAGTTAAAACCTGTTATCCACTCATTAAGAGGGATGGCCTTAAGTTAAACCAGTAAAACAAGTATTACGGTTAGGATCTGTGTATATGTCTTATAGTAGTGTAGCTAAAGCACACAAACTACCCATATTACTCCATATTACGTTTGTCCAATACTTGAGAATGAGAACATTTAGCGACTTGCGACAAAATTTAAAACCCTTTCCAAACGTTTTCTCGCTTACTTTGTTAACGTGAAATGTTTAACATATTAACTCGTTTGTGAAGTAATCGGACGTTAGAAACTTTTTATACTTGGGAGTTTGCTTCTTTATAGAAATTTGGGTGGGGGACTACTGTTACACACCTAAATACATAGGCGCAGTGCATGCTTTACAATCGATACGCGCTGCTCATTAAAGCTTTCTGCGCTGCGTATCACAGCGAAAGGTTCGCCAGCGTCCCGCCAGAGGCAGCGTGATCGCAAACTGAGGTGATTAAACCGCACGCACGCTCTGTTGAGCTCTCCGTGTTTGCTTCGTGTTTCAAAGGGCCACTAGGGTCTCATCGAGGACTGGGGCCCAGTTTGTCTTTTTGTGGATGGTGGTGATATCCTTAAATGCGGAGGGCGTGCCTACGACGCCTGAAGACTGCTTTCCTCTGACTTTAAAGTCGCGCGTTTGTACATTCAGAGTTGACACGTTTCTGATTTCTACTGCTTTGGGTTTTGGATGCTGAACTGCCAGTATTTAGTACAGAACCATACACTGGGCTAGAAAGAAAAACGGTGAGCAAGTTTTGGTTACATGTGAGGAAACTATACTGGTTGTGATTCACGAAAATCGTGATTCCTTGAGCAAGGTTGTTCTTAGTCCCCAATTTAGATCAGCATTCCGGGTTACCAGTACATGTCCGAATTATTTAAGTCTACATGTGAGAGGCAAACAGAATTTGGATTTTAAAGCTGACTTTTTCCATGCAAATCTTATTCCTCTATTTATTTGCCAGAAAAGTTAATCTTCGTTAAATTGTGAGCTTGATATTAAAGGCACATGTGATAAGATTATTGCGAGAGGTATATATTTTAAAGTATTGGTTTCTTTTTAAATTTTCAAGTATCAAACTGCGATAGCTACTTTTAGGGTTACTTGTCGCAATTAAAGCTGGAAAGTGCCTTATGGGACTTTTCTGAAAGTAGTTTGGCGTTTGGCAGCTTGTGACTATGTCATATTAAATCGTATCCTGTGTGAGTGTTTTAGCATATCTAATTCAAGCCAAATGAAGGGACCGACCGATGTCTGAGATAACCTTAAGCTAGTTACGTTATGTATATGCCTAATTGACGAACAAATGTATTTGATTCAGCTCCCGGAATTGTGTTTTGATATTAGTAACGTTTTCACTGTTCAGATTTCGTTAATATTGATTCCCTCACTGGTTATAGTACTAAAAAGTCACATATAAGAACTTTAAAATTTTCTTTAAGTGATTTCAGTCGTTTGGCGGTATTAATTAACGATTTTACGAAGGCTCTTATAATGCCTGACTTAGATTTTTCATTTTGTCAATGTTACAAACGCCGGTGAGGCGAATAAATGTTGTTAAATGTCTTTCTTTTTTAGGTTCATCACCTTAACATCCCATTTCCATGCTTCATATCATTTCAGGCAACTTCGCCGCTCCGTAATAAATAATGCTGCAGTCTTTGAAAAGAAGTCAAAAACTCTATAAAACGGTAAATTCCACCGTGTACACATCACAGATGATTGTATGTTGTATTTAATCGTAGCGGCACCTATCTCAATAAGGCTCACATTCGTATTTTATGAATCCCTATGTGTTCACGGACCAACCACATTGCCGGTTCAAAGCTTCGGGTAGCCTGAAATATTTCACCTGTGTTTGAAACAGACGTTACACATTCTGTCTTTCTCCCTCCCTCCTTCCCTCTATCTCTCTCTCTCTCTCTCTCTCTCTCTCTCTTTCTCTTTCAATTTCATTTTGCAGCACAAGCGCGCGCGCACACACACACACACACACACACACACACATTATATATATATATATATATATATATATATATATATATATATATATATATATATATATATGAAAGATACGCACAGAAGTTTTATTGCCGTAGCTTAAACATGATAATATGGTAAAGAAATTGCAAGACGAGCGAGAGAAATCACTGTATCTGACCGTCGAGTTTTTCCTAAATATCGAAATTGCGGTACATGTTCATCAAAAGCGTACACCTTGATCCGAATTGGTACAAGATGCAAAGAAAAAGAAG
The DNA here is from genome assembly GCF_023864345.2 of Schistocerca serialis cubense. NCBI lineage: Eukaryota > Metazoa > Arthropoda > Insecta > Orthoptera > Acrididae > Schistocerca > Schistocerca serialis. The sequence continues at coordinate 733,251,250 of NC_064643.1, read as the reverse complement.
AACAATATCTTTGACTCATCACATTTCAGTTGTGTTTGCTCTTCCATTGTTAACGAACATCTTGTTTCATGTTCACGGTAACCTAAATGAGTGGCCCCAAGTCGGGGTACAAAAAACATCACCAAACCTTCTACAGCCTAAACTACATTCTCCTCATACAGCGCCTTAAACCCCTCATTGCGCAGTCGGATAACTCGGCGCCAAAAACCATTTGATAAAGAAATTGATAAAGAAACAAAATCGCGAAATTGTGGACCACACTACACGCCTTCAGTCAGCAACTGAACAGTTTATGATGTGTTGCTTGGCCAACTGAAGACGTGCACCTTTTTGTACTGTGGTGAGCAAATGCATTTTTCGAGGTACTCGACTCCAAATGTGTTCTGCACGTATTTCAGTGAGCAACGTTCACTGAGCAAATGGTTGAGAGGGACCGGCGTGCTCTGACAGCAGCAATTCCGTCTAATTTGAAACCGATTGCGTTTGATACAGGGTGGTATTCATCTCTGGTACCTGTTGGTTAGGAACTCTTTTACGACTGAGTGCTCAAATTAATGCCTCTAAATTTTTATGTGGAAACTCTTAATGGACTTAAATAAAACAAACGTTATTAGTATTCTCCATCTTTATTCTACATCACAAATTGTAGTGTGTAACGCGGCAGTGTGTAACACAACTATGTGGGTGCCTGATGACAGGGTGCTGTAATCGAATTTCGAATTCGAAGAACTCGTTCACACGTGGAATAACCTCTCGTTCTCCATGAAAGTGACAGACCACACACTGAAACCGCGACTTCTGCACCAGTCCAACGCCTTCGTTTCACTGACGTCCATCGCATCCCACAGCATCCCGACTTGACCGCATCCAATTTTCATGTGTTTGCAAAACTTAAACAACATCTTCGAGGACTTCACTTTGATAATGATGAAATGGTGCAAGCAGAGGTGAGGTAGTGGCTCCGCCAACAAAATCAAACGTTCTGCAGTGACGGCACCAACAAACTCGTCTCTTGTTGGGAGAACTGTATTCGTCGCCACAGTTGACTATGTTTGAGAAATAAATATGTAGACTATTGTTATTTAAAAAAACGTTAAGAGTTTTAACATAAAAATTCCTGAGGCATTTCTTTTCAGCACGCTTTTATAAAGACATTTCTGTATTGTAAGGATTCTTGGGAAACTTTTAACAGAAAAATAATCATAAAGTCATAAATGAAAAATACGGTCTGTCCGTACATTAAGCAACACAGTTATATCAGGAATCATCACTCCTGATCATACCCTATCAATGAATAACTCTTGAACACACTGAAATTCTAATTCACAAAAGCCGAAGTATTGATGAGTTGTTGGTAAGAGCAAGGGTAGACCAAGTGAGAATGAAGATTCACATGGGAATGGATCTCTTGACGTAAGTACTTCACGTGGCTCGGCCGCGAGATGTGGGAAGAAGGCAACACCACGACGACACCTCGTGCTGCAGTTGCTTCGCCTGAGTTGAACGCCTAAAAAAATGATATTCCAAAAATCATAGCTTATTGCACAGAGGGATGCATGACTTCCCCTGCTAGCTGACACTTGCTAAACATGCCCAGCTTTCTGTGTCAGAGCCGGCCGAAGTGGCCGCGCGGTTCTGGCGCTGCAGTCTGGAACCGCGAGACCGCTACGGTCGCAGGTTCGAATCCTGCCTCGGGCATGGATGTGTGTGATGTCCTTAGGTTAGTTAGGTTTAACTAGTTCTAAGTTCTAGGGGACTAATGACCTCAGCAGTTGAGTCCCATAGTGCTCAGAGCCATTTGAACTATTTTTTCTGTGTCAGAGAACAGTCCATGATGGACGCCCTACACCAAATGTTCCTCTACTAAAGGAGTCAGTCAGAACAACAGATCTCCACTAAAACCTAATTAAAACAAAGCGCAGGTACCACGTGGCAGTGTGGTTATGTGCGTTTACCCTTTCATTAGCTTACCCTCCAACAGGACCAATCAAATCTGCTATCTGATAATCCACTAGTGCCAATGGCGTCAGCGCATCTAGCCACCCACCGGACTAAGGAAGGACTGTTTTAATTGCATCCTCTAGGGACCCCTTGTGAGTGGGGACGTAAATCTCAACAGCCTACCCACATTCAAACGAGCAACGTCTGCTTCTAATTAGCCGCCACCTTGTCCATTTTAGTTTGTGAGTTAACGACTAGTATCATACCTAACGTTAAGTGCAGTGACTCCTGTACCTGGGAATGTTAGTTACCATTCACCTTCTTCAGTTCAGTGAGATTAAAAATGTGAAATTCGTGCATAAAATTTCAATAAATTGAAACTAATTGACATGTGAAAATTTAAATTAATTCACTACATTTCTTCCATTTCGCTAAAGGGGCTCCGGAAAGGCTCAAAATCATGAAAAGTTCAATTTTTACTTTTTTCCTTTTCCGAATCTGCAGACTATTACATTTTAATAAATGTATAATTTATTCGAAGACTACAACTATTTTTAAATTTTTTTTTAAATGTGTTCTACATGGGCGTGACCCACTGTGGCGCTGTTAAACTGCTGTCAAATGGCGTTATTATTAACGTCCGTGTTCATCAGGTACATTTTAGTCTGCCTGATGCAATAATGGAGGTGAGAAAACCTATTTTCAGAGACTTAGCAGCACCTGAACTGTTGAAAAAGTGTATTCACAGAAAAACTCAAAACCCCAATGAAAGTGTAAGTAGTGTTATATGGTCGAGAATCCCCAAGACTGTATTTGTTGGAATTGAAACACTTCACTTTGGTGTGTATGATGCTGTTGCGACTTTCAATGATGGCAACATTGTAAGGTGCAAGGTATTTAGAAATATGGAAATGAAGATAGGTTCTAACATGGTACGAACGATGCTTGCTTTAGACAAGGAACGGGCTGCAGACAGGGCTGTAAAGAGTCTAGAAATACAAACAAGAGTAAACAGGAGGAGGAACAAGAGGGAGCTGGAGGAGGAGTTTGCAGAGGATGAAGATAATCCATCCTATGGACCTGGAATGCACTAAAAAGTTAATCCAATCTTTGTCGCTCGATTCCAAAAACTTTTATTTTCTCATACTAATTACATGTTTTCTAAGGATCTTCCAAACATATTTGTTTCAAACTTTCAGTAAATGTTACACAGTACCTTCTGCATAATTTAACACAGCCTTTTTTTCCATAAAACTGTATATTTTTTAATATATAAATAAAAAATTGCAAAACAATGTTGTGAATTTTCATTACAATTGAAAAAAAATCATCTTTAATAACTGAACTAAAATTTTGTAAAATCCCTGTGTTAAGTTTTAGCCCATATTCCAATAAATAATCTGTAAAAAGTTCAACTTCCTACCTCAAATACTTTGTGAGGAAAGATGTAATTTATAAGCGTTATTTTAACATTGCAAGTATAGGGCGTTCCGGAGCCCCTTAATTAAATGTTCTGCTTCGGCAGGGTAACCTGTAAGTTTTTCTAATTAAACTGCCAGTTCGTATCTGGGAAAACACTGATGAGAGGTAGTGAACTGAAATGGAGAAACATGGGAATCAAGACGGTTAACTTTTTATCATTTCAAAAGTTACTGCCATAACTGTTTGTACATTTATGTGGCTGTGAGGCAAGTTGGTCGATACCTTCATGGAAAAATTTCTGCAGTTTTCCCACGGAACCATGATTGTATCCAGACGTGCATCTCTACAGCCGAAGCACGAATATCTTCAAGGCTCCAAAAACATCTAAATCGCCTGCGGGAGAGATATGGACTGTGTAACGGAATCCCGGCGAAACTTCTGCAGCATAGTCGAAACGACCTTGGCAACATGTAGGCCCTGATCCACATTGGCAAAGTCCGATTATATTTCCTCCTCCGTACCTGAGTGGGAGGCTTTGGATTCGCCAATAGCTGGCTTTTCTTTAGTTCCACTTTTCTGGAAGAACTTCTTATTCATCCTAACGTATCCTTCCTTTCCCTCAGACGAATACGATCGTCTGGCTCCTGGGTCAAATTCGTTCACCATGTTGCTGAAGGAGTGAGCGAGTCTGATCTCCTTGTCTTTCACCAACATCTGGAGACTGCGCACTGGAAATTCCTGCGGTTGCCGCGCTATCGAGCACATTTTGCTAATATTCTTCTTCTCATCTTCACAGCGTGTTGGTTGAGTTTACTTCTGGTCTTTGAAATCTTCCCTGATTTCGGGTCCCAAATGACGTGAGGCCCCGTTTTGTTCACTTTTTGCCGTTGTAGACATGTAAAAATAATAGAGAGGCAATAGACTGTGAGTGAGTTTCTTGGTTGTTTAGAATCTTTTTCTCTTGTTTTGCTTATAATAATTATTTGTCTCTCTACTTTCGCGATGATTTTGACTACGGTCTTCTGAATGTTCATGGAAGTGGTGGTGGTGGTGGTTAGTGTTCAACGTCCCGTCGACAACGAGGTCATTAGAGACGGAGCGCAAGCTCGGGTTAGGGAAGGATTGGGAAGGAAATCGGCCGTGCCCTTTCAAAGGAACCATCCCGGCATTTGCCTGAAACGATTTAGGGAAATCACGGAAAACCTAAATCAGGATGGCCGGAGACGGGATTGAACCGTCGTCCTCCCGAATGCGAGTCCAGTGTGCTAACCACTGCGCCACCTCGCTCGGTACGTTCATGGAAGTGCCAAGTAAATCCGATAATTAAAAAAAAGGAAAAAAGAAAAAGTGGTCGAAGCGCCTGATTACCATACGGTGGATCGGGTTCGATTCCCTGCTGACCGAAGATTTCGTCCGCTGCGTATTGTGTTGTCCTTATCTTCATTTCTTCAACATCGACGCGTAAGTGGCGTCACATAAATAGACTTGCACTTTGCGGCCCGACGATTCCAGATTACTATTACAACAGTGTTATCTAATGCAATAGAAAATATTATGGAACATAGAATACTAAATTTCATAGTAATATTAATGAGGCACCAAGTATGTTGGTAAAAGTAATGGAAATGCCTTGTGGCTAGGGTCTCCCGTCGGGCAGACCGTTCGCCCGGAGCGAGTCTTTTGAGTTGACGCCACTTCGGCGACTTGCGTGTCGATGGGGATGAGATGATGATGATAAGGACAACACAACACCCAGTCCCTGAGCGTGGAAAATCTCCGACCCAGCCGGAAATCGAACCCAGACCGTTAGGCATGACATTCCGTCGCGCTGACCACTCAGCTACCAGGAGCGGACGGTAAAAATAATGAAATGGTAACAGACAAGAACAGAAAAGTTCATTTCTGTTTCATGAGCTTTCTAAGGCGGTGGACTAAGGTTGCAATAATAAAGAGAATTTGTGAGAAACGTTGAGCTGTGTGGTGAAATAAAACAAAAAATGGTTAATGTTTATATACATTTGCACTCAAGATTTCAGCAACATAATTTAGTTTTAGCTACGGAAACCATTTACTAAGTATTCGAGGATTCCAGTCTGTGTTGTTAAACCAATGCGTGAAAGGTTTCTGGTTTGAGTAGTTCTAAATTTGTTTAAAATTGTTTTTCTTTTCTTAAATTTTATACATCGTTTATTTTTCTATCTCAGACACACATTCCTTAATTTACGTCTAGTTTTGATCATTCTCAAATTTATGTAGTTTCGTAACCTAGCCTTTTATATCTATTTAGGAACTATACATGAGAATCTGGCAGACGTTGGCTTCAGCAGCTACATAGTTTTGGGTCATTGGGTTTTGGGAGCTACGTAGGCGGAGGAGCGGAAATGAATGTTGTTGCAAAGATGTATAGCTTTATTATCCAAATATACAATTTGCTTACAACCGAATCACACAAGATAATAAGCATCAAGTTTGAAAGATCACTATAGATGTAGGACCTTATTAGAAACTTTTAAGTATACACATAACAGTAGTTAATTGCAAGTTAGACATTCAGTTTCAACATGAAATGCTTGCCAAATAAACGCTTAATAGCAACTGGCAGGCCTTGAATAACTAAAATCCGGTATTGAAGAACATGATCTGCAAAATTCAAGTCAATGGTCAATAATACTAAAACTGATGTACACTACGCCAAGAAGAAGAATAACAAATCATTATGCTTAAATTAAATTTGCAATAAAAGAACCAGTACTCATAACACCAGAACAACAAATGTAATTACGCTCTACCCGAGCGAACAATTGCAACAACAGCTTGTCTTTCGCACATTTACCCATAAACTAAAACAATAAAATGAATATCAGAATTAACATTTAACAATCACTATTAATTTATCCCCAAAACGATATTTTCTCCAGTAAAAAATGCATCATTAAATTGCATCATTCACTAGAGCTGCAAGGACTGTACGAAATAGTATTGCCCGGGAGGTTCACAAACAGGCGTACCCAACTGCATACAAAACTCAGTTAATGGCAGTATAAGGACTTGGTCAACTTTGCACCGAGGCGCTGCCCATTTACGCTAAGTAGCACTAGAGCCCGCTCTGTTTCCTGTAAGCAACAAACTTAAAAATAATTTGCACTGGCGCTTGAGAAGTGCTGTACGCCAAACAAACACACCCCAAGACGCCGCCACGGTCTGTGATTTCCAAGGACAGCAATGAACAAACTTCCAACCATCAAGGCAACACTAGACGTCCCGTACTTGTAGCCCTCGCGACTGCATGTTCGTGTTGTCTGCCGCCGATTACTGCTCGGAACCGCAGGAGCATCTCTAAGTCCGTGCTGTTCCGTTCCTCCATAGCACGCTGGTCTCCAGTCCTGCTAGTCTTCGTTCGCTGATTCCGGTTAGATCTGGCGTTGCGCCACTTTGTACACTATCGTCCTCCCACACAGGGCGGGAGAACTGCAGCAGACTTGGGCACCAACTGCTGTACGGACCAAGTGCTCTACGGGACAGAACTTGCCCAGCGCCGCGAAATCACGGCACAATATACCCCTCCAAACTGACTGTCACCCCCAACCGTTTCATTGCCTGGGGGGAGGAACGTCTCACTGAAATACAAAGACGACTTACGAATCTTCTTATCCTGCTCTTGAAGGTACAGGCACATTGCAATCAAGGCATAGGAAACCACAGTAAATATTAAAATACACATTCCACCTCACTCACCTTGTAAGATTGTCTAAGATGAGAAATGTGACCACGAAACCCCCTTGCTGTAACAGCCTGCTTTAAAATGACATAGACCATATTTAAGCATTTCGTAAGGCCCCAGAAAGCATGCTAAGAGCTTCTCCCTCCTCCTACCTAAGTAGCTCTAAGAAAATTCCTCAGGTAAAAATGGTCTCCTACATTAAGCATATTCGCTCGTCTCCCTTAGTATAATGTTTGTTTGCCTGCCTACGTGCAGTTAAATGTTTCTCCTAGCTCGGCGCCACTCCCAGTTAACTTCAAGAGATATTCTACTAGATAATAAATCATCAGTTCAAAAAATGGTTCAAATGGCTCTGAGCACTATGGGACTTAACATCTGTGGTCATCAGTCCCCTAGAACTTAAAACTAATTTAACCTAACTAACCTAAGGACATCACACACATCCATGCCCGAGACAGGATTCGAACCTACGACCGTAGCAGTCGCGCGGTTCCGGACTGAGCGCCTAGAACCGCTAGACCACCGCGGCCGGCTAAATCATCAGTAGTCCATAACTCAAACAGGAGTGAATTCGACCGAAAGGTAATTGTAAGCCCACTTGGAGTGTCTTTATGAAGCGCCGATTGGCAATATTGAAAGTATGCATTGACCACTTTATTTTTTATCCCACCATTTATGGTCGTGATAGATGTATACAATTAGTGAGATAAGAAGATTCCCATTGAGTTCACCTCTCACGTAAAAGAACGCTGTTTGAAAGGTATAGAAGTGATAACTGTAGCGTTGTCCGTTACCAGAACATGACGTGGACGAAAGCCACCAAACAAACGTCTCAGACAACTAATGGAAACCTGTTTTGTTGCTGTTCGGATGGGAAATACCCAAGAGGACTTCAAAAATGCATCCGCCCTCACTTATTCGTATTTTATTTCTGCTCGGATGTAAGTGACTGTTACTATTCAGTCCAAACATCTACAGTTCATTACAACGAATGGCAGTCACCTCACGATAACTGTCATCAGGGGTATGTAGATTTCTGTCGGCAAACCTAAAATCCATCTATACTCAACAAGAGTAGTGATGTTCCGCCTTTTTACACTGGGAAAATACATTGACCATTGCTCCGCCCTGTCCGAGGCCGAGGAACCGACCAGGGGCTATGACGGTTGACGACATGCCACTCAGCGGGTTTCTGTGATGTGTATGCTGCGCGGCTGCTACCGGGAAGATCACTGTAAAACTCTTAGCAATACGTGACCTTTACATTAATTATGTCTCATTGACACATAGGACGTGACACAGGTCTTCACCACCATCTCTCCGATCAACCGTCCTGAACCCTTGCAGGGATTCATATGCAGTGAACCCCTACAGTCTGGAGTCGAAAGTGTTTATATCGGCTGATGCCGCCATAGAGGGACCACACCTGCATATCAGCAGTCATCGTCAAGGTGTGTCATTATGTTTTGAGGTGAGTTACCAATTTTTTTGAAAATTTTTTCTTTTATTTTGGGTCCATGTGGAGTCATAAGGATATTAATATGAGTGATACTGGTTAGACCATAAGAACGGAGTTCTGGGGTAACTGTAGAAAAGAATATTTATGGCTAACTAGGTGCCTGTATTGCAGTTTGTCTGGGCATGAATTACCGAGTACTATGGCTGTGTCAGGAAATTGTAATATTTGTAGAAGATTTCGCCACAAATCACAGCGATGCATTGAGTTCGCTGGACCTTGATACAAAGGAAGGATTAGTGTAATAGTTTCTCCTATTGATATGGTGTTAGCGTACTGGGTTCTCATTTATGCCGTAGCATAACTCAGGATGGAGGTTATTCAACGAGCATAAATGAGTGCAGGAACTTTGAGTGACGCCACTGAAGTTCTGAACTCAGGTAACAACGTTACGCCAGGATAAAGTATAATAAAATTGGTTCAATGAGGAGTTGCAGAGAGAGCTGGGAACGCTATACATTGTGAGTGAAAATCCCAAAACCCGAGGAGGGGACACAAGTTACTGAACATCCATGTCCTCTCCACTGATCGTATGGGAAAAATCTAACATCCCCTTTTTCTGGAAGGCTGTCCTAGGATGCGTCAGTCTTTGCTGATGATATGATGGAAGCAGCTACGTCAGGGATTTGGTCTGATTAAATGTGTCAGCATATGGGTAAGTTACTAGCAGTGGGTGACACGAAAATGTATGTCATGTACCATGAAACCCTTAGTAAGGCAAAGGCATTTGATCAGCTCGCTGAAGGGCTTGTCCAGTGGTATTGTAAGGAGAATGGTCCCGGGTTTTTCAGGAAAAAACTCACTGGATTAAAACAGAAGTACAATGAGTCGGTAGAGACACACTCGGCAGAATTCGTAAAATAAAGTGGCAGACGTACTAAATGACGCACAATGCAGAGGCAGATAGAGCGGTTTTATGGGAAGCGAAGAATAGGATCTCTGACGTATTCGTAAAGGGTATTTCGGAGTATATGTCATGGCAGATGAGAACGGAAAATCCTAGTGATTTGTTCTCGGCTATCAGAACTGCCATCCAGCTGTAAGACATCGATATTGCGGCTCAGAAACGGAGTAGCGAGGTATCTTCTTCTCTGACGTCAGTAGTTAAAGATGTCGACAGGTGGACCATGCAGGGACGTATTGTCGCCAGCGGCAGCATTTTGAGTATGCTGATTATGGGCATTGGTCACTTGTCTGAAAGAGTAGGAAGCAGGATAAGCCGATTGAAAGGAAGTGCTTGTCAAACGCAAATGGGAGTGCCTCAAGAATCGAAATTTATTTCCAATCAAACGGTACACTCCATGGATGAGTGTAGAGATGGCTTGTTGCTTAGGTGGCGCAGTAAATAATGAGGAAAATAAATTCTAGGTGAACATGGGTGCGTGTTAGATGTTGATCTGGACGTTTTGGGTAGAAAGTTCTTTCATTCTACACGGAATAAGTCAGATGTTGTGGGTAACAATGCCGTGGATTCATTGGTAATTCCACTGCTCACCTTTAACGTTGGTGGTAGCCATTTTAAGGAGCATAGAGGAGTATTGTCACACATTGATGAGGGGTAATGTGCAATTCTCAGACTTGATTTTCTACACAAATATCGCACTATGTCCTACGGTAGCTTGGTGTAACGTTATCTTCACGGGGGAGGTGGAGGGGAAGAAGGGGGAGAGCTGCCAGTGAAATAACGTCGCAAGTTGAACCTGTCATGAGGGCATTGCCAGCTAAACTGCGTGAAAGTATAGTAAACGTTAATTCATGGGGTAACATGTCAGCAGATACAAGATAAATTGCCGGCCGTTATGGCTGAGCTGTTCTAGGCGCTTCAGTCTGGAACCGCGCTGCTGCTACGGTCGTAGGTTCGATTCCTACCTCGGGCATGGATGTGTGTGCTGTCCTTAGGTTAGTTAGGTTAAAGTAGTTCTAAGTCTAGGGGAGTGATGACCTCTGATGTTAAATCCCATAGTGCTCAGAGCCATTTTTAACAAAAGAATTAATCTCAGTTCGTATAGATATGGACTTACAAAGGGAAATCTTGTACTTAGAACCACTGGATTACAACGAGAAATGAGGTGTGCAGGAGGAGAGTGCGTATTATGGATACTCATGGAGAGTTTATGGTTCCCGTAACTTTAGAAAATTTCGGCATGGAGGAGGTTAATCTAGGAGAGTACCTCATGGTTTCCAGTTTGTCTTAGAAGCAGACAACACTGATAGTTTCCAGAAGGCCAGCCGAAAACATCGTTCACTGCACCATGTGGTCATTAACAGTACTGTTGGATGCAGTTTGGACTGAAGAATTCGTCGGATAAATTCCAGAGACTCTTGTATTAAGTGCTTTGCGGAGCGAAACTTAAAAATGTGTAAAGCCTACCTTGACGATATAATTGTATTTTCAAAGGATATGGAAGAACACGTAAAACAGCTGGAAGAAGTTTCTAAAAGAGTACAGGCAGCATATCTAACACTCAGTGTCAGTAAATGCCATTTTGTTCAAATGAATAAACTATGTTGGCTATGTAATTAGCGAGGTAGCAGTAAAAACTGATATATGACTAATATTAGTAGTTCGTGACTTTGGCCCACCACACACTGCAGAACAGGTACAGTCATTCTTAGGCCTTTGCAATTACTATAGAAATTCGTGAGGGTTCAGATGGTTCAGATGGCTCTGAGCACTATGGGACTTAACTGCTGTGGTCATCAGTCCCCTAGAACTTAGAACTACTTAAACCTAACTAACCTAAGGACATCACACACATCCATGCCCGAGGCAGGATTAGAACCTGCGACCGTAGCAGTCGCGCGGCTCCGGACTGCGCGCCTAGAACCACGAGACCACCGCGGCCGGCTAAATTCGTGAGGGATTTTGTGCAGATTGTTAAGCCCTTGAATTATTGATGAAAGAATTGAAATTCAGATGGACAGTGGAAATTCAGTCTGATTATGAAGTCGGTATTTTCTAAATTAGAGGAAGAGTTCATCATATCATGTGATGCAAGCAATAGGGCAGTTGTTTGTGTTTTCAGTCAAATTGTGGATACAGAAATCATCCAGTGGCTTACGCATCAAGACAATTAAACAAAGTAGACAGTAACTATTCCACAACAAAGAAAGGAATACTAGCTGTTACTTATGGTATTATCTACATTTGCTGCCACATATACTGATAAAAATTCAAGGAATTTATTGATCACGCTTTCCTTAAGTGTTCGGATTAAAGATCCTTCCAGGGAACAAATTTTGTGTCCGAATTGTTAAATCAGTTGTGTCACCCATTTCGCATTCTAAACCATCACATTCCTCCTTTCCATCCACAAGTGAGTGGACCTAACAAGGGGGTTGGTCGCAATTTTTTTTTTAAATGTTGAGTCTTTATATAAATAATAACCTTGATAATCTGTACTTTTATTGGCAGTTCGTTGTCTCTACGTATAATTTTAAAGTACACATTGGCCACACGACGTGGAATGCGGAAGGAATATGGCATCTTCTTTCGAGGTTCTAAACCCTAAATCAGGTGGTAATGAGGAATTGGTGAAGACGTTAGTGAGGTTTCGCAGAACGTCAAATAGACGAATACAACGTACCTGAATGCCAAGAACACTCGGTGGTGGTGGTGGTGGTCAGTGTTTAACGTCCCGTCGACAAAGAGTTCATTAGAGGCGGAGCGCAAGCCCGGGTTAGGGAAGGATTGGGAAGGAAATCGGCCGTGCCCTTTCAAAGGAACCATCCCGGTATTTGCCTGAAACGATTTAGGGAAATCACGGAAAACCTAAATCAGGATGGCTGGAGACGGGATTGAACCGTCGTTCTCCCGAATGCGGAACACTCGGGACAACATACCGGAAAATTGCCGCTTATTAGAGTGGACCAGTAAGTTTTTAGTGATATATACGCTGGAGGGCAGAACAAAATGGTCAAATGGCTCTGAGCACTATGGGACTTAATATCGGAGGTTATCAGTCACCTAGAACTTACAATTACTTAAACCTAACTAACCTAAGGACATCACACACATCCATGCACGAGGCAGGATTCGAACCTGCGACCGTAGCAGTCACGCGGCTTCGGACTAAAGCGCCTAGAACGTCTCGGCCACAGCGGTCGGTGGAGGGCATGAAGTTTTCAATGAAATATCAGGATCTACATTAAGTTACAGAGATGATTTCACCCGTAAATGTGAAGGTGAAACTTCCAAAGAAAACATCTATTACTGACGAATCAGTCCCTTCAATGGAGCAGTAGATACTATGTCGCAGATTCATTCACCACAGATGGTGCAGAATACAGTGGGCGAAGAAATTAGTAGTTCCGAACTATTAAGATAACGAATCACTAAGACTTACGAATCATGCCATTTGCACTAAGACTGTATGACCGTTTTCTTTGTCTCCATATGTATTTTTTCTTGTTTTTTTCTGAACAATCTGGTTCGTACAATTGTGCTTTGGGGTTACGCCTCTTGTTTCGCACTGAATAGGCTATGATTTGGTAATATTGTATTGTTATGTAGTGTTTTTTTTATGCACTCGCGTTTTTCGAACGAAGGAGCAGAATTGTCGGTAAATTCTTTTCGCGCAACTGCTGTGTCAGCATGGACAGCTAGGAAAAACTTGGTAATTTTGCTGATACTACAACTCATCCGGAGTGAAGTAGTGGGAGTGTCGCAGAACCAGCCTCTTGACTCAGGAGTGGTGCTCTCAAGAGAGCTTGACATCTAGTTAACATATCACCAATGGGCGCATCAGGAAACACCTATACTAAATTTCAGGAAGAAGCCAGAAAGAGCGGGACATTCAGGAAAAACAGCGCGGATTACAACTCTCTTATGGGAAACTGAATGAGTAGTTGAAACAGGTGACTAACCTTGTGTCAGGAGCGCTAGTTCGGAAAAGAGAAACCGGTTGAATGCAGATGGGAAACTGTTGGAAACAGTGTTTGGGACAGCAGACAATGAGGATATTCAAAATTTTAACAACACGGTGGGGCATGTGAAAGCGGTAACAGGCGCTACGAAGGACAAGGTAGAATAGCATTCCACCAAACTGGTAAACATGGAGCTTGCTTACTGAATAGAACCAGGATAGCGTGAAAGTTAACGACAGAGTTGGTACAGTGTGCACAAAGCACCAAACAGACCATAAATAGTGGTCTTGAAAGGATATAGAATAAACCGAATGTACCGGAAGGGAAAATAGCTGCAGCCAGATTATTATGGCATTATAGGAAGCAGCCTACTCACGCTGTAGTAAATTCACATCAGTTTCCATTGTGTGCCAGCCAGTCTGCTGTAACTAGCTCTGACATCATAAATGTTGCGCAATACCTTAAGAATCAAGCAAAGAAAATAAAACTTTCTAGCACGTCAGTAATAATACTAAATTAATATGTGTTAAATATCAGTTCGATAACTTCAGCCATTTTCGAAATTTGGACGTTTTTCTGAATAAAATCATTGGCGCAACAGAAAAGAGCTAGAGACTTCAAAATTTATATTTAGATTCATCTTTCATAATGATTTAATAAAAACAGTAGTTTGGATTTCACAAATTAAGATTTTAGTGGAAATTCACGATTTTCTGGTTTTCATCTAAAAACTGAAGGAAGCAAGATAGATTAAGTAGGCTAATAAATAAGGCTAGGATGTTTAAATTTAAATAGGCTGGAGGTCCGCTATGACTATGAAGATGTGTAAAGTTTCTTTTGAATACCTATAAAATTATAGCGATAGCGGATCTCAAAAGGGCCAGTTCAGAGCTCATCTACTGCGTGCAGTGTAATTTAATTAATTCTCTCGCCCAAAATATTTAACTTAGCCACGTCAAAATTTTATTATCAATACTTACCTGCGTGCTGAATGCACGTTTACATTAAGAGTTTCATCGGCCATCAGCAAAAAAGCTATAAATTATTATGTAACTTGAAGTGGTGCGTTACTAGCCCAGCGGCTAGTCGAGAGAGCCGATTTGATCAGGCGTTCCCTTAGCCGTCCGCACCGCGGCTTTATATATAAGAACGCTGCGCGAGGAGAAAAGGCCCCATTTCTCTCCAGACGCTGAATAACACGCCATCTGTGTCGGGAGTCGCGTCGCATCAGCGTCACTGCTACAAACAGCCTCGGGTGCCGTATTAAGTTACTAGAGATACGAGGAACCATAAAAACATTTCAAGTGAAGTGTTAATTCTGGGATGATTTTCATTATCTAGCTTCAGTTTGCGTATTGTCGTAATTTCACGTGCCGTCGCGGGACAGACATTCTACCAAATATTTAGCGTGGCGTTTGATGAAATATTTTCATCAAATTATGGCGAGCATTCTTTTAACATTTAATTCGGACATTTATAGTTGCATCAGCGCATTAGACTCTGAACTGCTCTGTTAGTTAGGTTGTAGGGATACTTGTGTTTTTTATCAGTGAATTTCAGAATATACTCAACTATTTTGGAAAACCGTTTTTGATTAGAAATCCCGGACAATCTCCTAATTCCTCAGAGCTATAAGCTGCAGCAATAATGGTATCTCAAATAGAGTGGGCACTAGGATCTCTAATTACTGGCTCCACGTTTTGTTAAATCACTTTCTGGGTGCTAAAGAGTAAATAGAGAGCCAGTGTTGAGAACGGCAAAAGACAGCATTAGCAACATTCTAATAACCAGAAACTGATTCTACATGCAAGTGTTTATACAGTAATTAATCAGATAGATTTCTTTTACAAAACTCAACCGCTGCCCCACATATGGTGCATTGGCCAGGAAATCAACTAAGTGAAAGTGATTTCAACTATTCGGATTCGCGAGTGAAATGCGACACGCAACTGAGAATAGAACAGTGAACGTGTTACGTGTGTATGTGGACGACGCAATTGGATTAACAACGCCTCTGGATTGATGGAGCTGGCACTGAGTCTAGCAGTGCTGCCGGCATCGCGAGAAGCCAGTTTCGCCGTACCGCAGTCGTCCGCTGGAGCAGCCGACGCAGCGCCTGCAATTGCGGGCCGCGCAAACACACAACAGCCGTCGGAGAGCCGTCTGCAATTCAACGTGCCACGTCGCATCAGGAATCCTGGTACGCCGCGCCGGCAACGCCATACGTCGTGCAGAAGGAACTAAGTTAAGTGAAAAGCTGTTAAAAATTTTACTAACCTGCACTAAAAGACTGTCGGCGATGGAACCGCCAAAGAAACTGAGGTTAAACAGACAACGGTTCAAGTGTAAATATGCATGAAAGTAGTAATGTTAAAGTGAAATATGAAGTATTGTCTCCTGACAGTAGTGTGCGAAGGGGCAATGATTCAATAATAGAGACCCCTGTAGCAAGGCAGAAAGTAGAAATTGTAAATTTATTGGATGATAGTTTCTCTGATGAATTAAAAATGAAACAGTCATCAGAGATGGTAGAGTTTAAGAAGGAGCAGTTAGATATGACTAATCAATCAGAAATTTCATTTAGTTTTGATGATTCTGGTGTTGGAGTTAGTTTTTTGTCACCTCAGTGTGATAAAAAGCCAGCTAGTGAGCAACCCAAAGATGCTGGGGCTGTTGATCTAAATGTTATATTACAAGCAATAGCTGCCAGTCAAACAAATTTTAATATGCGGTTTGAGGCAATGGACAATAAATTAGAATCCAATAATGCTGAAATGTCAGCCAGTAATGCTAGAATGAATGCTGAATTAAAATCTGAAATAAGTGAACAGGTCAAAAGCAGTAATGCTGAATTAAAATCTAATATACTTGAGGTAAATAACAGGATTGTGGCCAGTCAAACTAATTTTAATAAACGATTGGAGGTAATGGACGATACCTTCAAGGCTGGTTGCAATAAGTTGAAAGAGGATCTAGACAGTTTGAATTGTAAAATTGATTGCAATCATGAGGATATTAAGAAAAAGGTTGCTCAACAGTTTTCTGAAATGTATAAAACAGTTAAATCCGAAGTTGCTGAGGTTCGCAAAGACTTCCAAATGGAAGATGCGAAGCTGGAGCACAAGTTAACAGAAAAGATCGAGGCGGAATCTGAACTGTGCTCAGATAGATTTAAAGATGTTAATATTAAAGTAAACATATGTCAAGCAGAAGTAGAAGCAATCAAAACTGGCACTACTCTTATTGTACAAAGAGTAGATAATGTTGAAATGAAAGTAGAAAATATCAGTACTAACATTGCTAACATTGAGAGTAAAGTAGCTTCAGCAACTTCTGGTAATGGTAGTATACAACAAGTTGTAGCTGCAAATGCCGCTTTTATCGGGTGTCGGCAGTTCTTGCGGTTTGATCCAGATAAAAATATCCACCCGCTAGATTTCTGGAACGATTTTGAAGATGTGATTCCACCAACTTGGTCTGAACGAGAGAAAATCTCGTTTATTAGAAGCCATTTAGCAGGTGACGCCATGCGTTGGTCAGCTGATGTTATGTTAAAGTGTAAATCATTAGCGGAATTTAAAACAGCTTTCATTAATGAGTATTGGTCTAGCAATAAGCAAAATGAAGTGTTGAGAGAATTTTGGAGTGGAAAACGCTTCAATGCAGGCAAGGAATCAATTAAAGAGTTTGCTAGGTCATGGATTTCACGTTTGTCACATTTGGCGGAAAAGCTGAAACCTGAAATGATTATACTAGGTCTTGAAGCCAAACTGCCATGGTATTGGCAAACTAGAATTATATCAGCCCCTAGAGACAATCTGGATCGTTTCATTGAGTATTTGGAACGTGTAGAACGTGTTGCTGCCAATGAGGAGCAAGCACGTAATAACCGAAATGCCAATAACAATAATTGTAATTTTAGGAACGAGCAAAATGGCAATGTAAACATCAGAACAGTAGGTGTTCGCCATCCTAAGAGAGATAGGAATTGGGGAAATATTTATCAGAACCAACAATGGCGTCCAAGGGATAATAATTTTGTTCTAAACAGAAATATGCAGGTAAACAACAGCACGGGAAGCAATGCTATGCCAGCTAACTATAATGAAAATAAAGGAAATAGCAGTAGGCCGAGGCAGGAAAACTAGTTCCCGTCTATGAGGACACTGGCGCTCACCAGGCGGTTACTTTTCCTATGCCAGTAGTTAAGGGAATTGGCAAGACAGATCAGAATACTCAAACTGAACATGTGGATGAAGAGTCGGTAGCACCTAAGAATACAGCAGAAATATTAGATCACTCACAGTATTTGATAGATACCGTGTTAGAGACGCTTTCTAAGTGGGAAGAGAAAGAGAAGGCGCAGCTGTGTAACGATAGGGACGAGCTACAAAATACTGAATTGACAGGTGAAGAAGCAGAAGAAATTCATGCTTATATTTACGATGAGAATGATGTGCTCTTATCTAAAGTGTCTGTGCAGGATGTTGATAATGTACTAATAGATTTAGGACAGGAGATAAGTGGGAATGTAGAGGGTAGGCTGTTTGGGGTCGATGAACCCAGTAGCTGTGACCAGTTGTCACTTGAGAAGGAAACCGACGATAATGGTGAAAGTGGTTTAGCTGTAACTAATGTTATGCCCGGTCTGGAGGCGCAGAATCGCTCAGACTACAGTAATTTGGGTCATGTTCAGCAAACTAAATGTAATGAAGTCGTGCGGTGTTTCGATTTAAAATTAATAGACCGACTGGAAAAGGCAGCTGAAAATGTAATTCAGGAAACCCCTACACACTGTGACCTAAATGTAATGAAGACAGATGTTGATCACTTTAGTTGGAGACAAATCCAAAAGGAACTACTAGATGAATTTGAGGAACCACCTGTACAACCTAGAATAAGCCACCCTATAATAATAGTGAATATGTTGGGTATCAATGTACGTTGTCTCTTAGACAGTGGAAGTGAGGTGAGTGCAATATCTCAGTCCTTCTTTGATGCATTACCTGGTAAAGACAAGCTTACAGTAATGAGGATATCAGGACTAAGAATAATTGGTGCTACTGGCAAAGTGTCAAAAACGGTAAAGCAAGAAGCTTTACTGCCCTTTAACATAAGTGGTAATTTAATTGATCATCCATGTTTAATTGTAAACAATCTCAGTATTGAGGTTTTAATTGGCATAGATTTCTTGTCAAAATATCAGAGTGTTGTTGACTTTGAAAGAAACCAGTTAAAAGTGGTCTTGCCAATAACCGGAGTAATTATAGTACCTTTTAGTGATAAACATGTAGTAACTGATCATGAAACTTGGGAGCTGCCTATACGAGTTCTGAAAAATAGGAGGTATTGGGACGAAGGTGTTAATCTTAGTACAAGTAAGCTGAACACAGAAGAAGAAGAAGCAAATATTTTGGACAAAATAGAAGCTAAACTGCAGAAAATCTATAAGATTTCAGACAATCAAAAGGAAGAACTGAGACAGGTTCTAAAAAGGTATCATTAAGTATTTTCAGATCGACGTGGCGTGGTCAAAGGTTATGAATGAATGCTGTAGGGAGGAGGTTGTTCTGTAACCTCTACACTGTGTGGCAGCTGTGCAGTCCCAGCTGTGTGAGATCTTCTTTCCTTTTCAGGTCTCACTCATTCTTCATCTTTTCTATCCACCTAAAATTTCTAACTCTTCTTTATAGCATTAAGCTAATGAATGCTGTAGGGAGGAGGTTGTTCTGTAACCTCTACACAGTGTGGCAGCTGTGCAGTCCCAGCTGTGTGAGATCTTCTTTCCATTTCAGGTCTCACTCATTCTTCATCTTTCCTATCTACAAAAATTTCGACATCTTCTTCCAACACATAAAATTTTCCGTTATGGTTACCAAGCCAACAATAAACCAATGAATGCTGTAGGGAGGAGGTTGTTCTGTAACCTCTACACAGTGTGGCAGCTGTGCAGTCCCAGCTGTGTGAGATCTTCTTTCCCATTTCAGGTCTCACTCATTCTTCCTCTTTCCTGTCATCGAAAATTTCGACCTTTTCTTTCCATATACTAAAATTTTCCGGTATGGTTATCAATACAGCATTAAACAAATGAATGCTGTAGGGAGGAGGTTGTTCTGTAACATCTATACAGTGTGGCAGCTGTGCAGTCCCAGCTGTGTGAGATCTTCTTTCCCATTTCAGATCTCACTCATTCTTCATCTTTCCTATCCACAAAAATTTCAACCTCTTCTTTCCAGACATGAAAATTTTCTGTCATGGCTATCAAGCCATGAGTTATGTAACCATTCTATCCACCGATTAGTGAAGAAAAATACCTAATGTGACAAACCTAATAGTGACAAACAATAGAGAAGTATGACGTAATTAAGATATAAAATGTATTTGAGTAACAATTATGTATAGTACCCTGGTAATATAATAAGTACAAAGTGTTGTTTTATTGGAAATGGTCCACCAACAGTAATTTAAAAAGATATATGAATTCATGTACAAGCAGGATCTGAAGTGGTAGTGAAACCTAGTGTATACATTAGAGCTAACTAAGAAATAGTAAAAGAGATTGCTTAGTGTTAGGAAAAATATGCAGATAAGTTGTAAGAATAAACTCACCTGGTGTAGCAAGGAAAGGCAGTGTAATAGGATTGAGCAGTGTTTGTGGTTGAGACGTGAAGGACACGTCCCTGAAGTATTTATAAGGTTGGAGCTGGCCATTATTTTAGTGTAGTGTGTGACAGGATACACCTACACGTATTGAGGTTATGAGTTGGAGGCGTGAATGCGACCATAGGTACCCTTATGTTAGATGAGACAGAGCAGCTCATGGTGTCCTATAGGTTTAAGGAATTTAGCATTACGCTCGTCCATAATTACTTGATGCACTTTAGTGGTAGGTCTGAGAGAGACTACCTGAGGTTTCAGCGTCCGATCGAGTGGAAATGGATTGTCACGTGAGCAAACTAATCAGCTGCAATACACTATGAATATGAAATAAATGTGCTATCCTATGCTTTAAATATTAATCGAGTGAGTGTTAAGTAAGTACATACACTAGCAAAATAAATAAATAACATACTGACAGACGTGAAACATTATTTTAGCTCAGCATAAATACACTTCAAAGTAAGTAAGTACCTAATTGCAGATGTGGAACTGACAACAGCAGAGGACCAATAAGTGGATTTAGTAGTCAACTAAACGTAGTGTGTTTTGAACACTCACAACTGTACTATTACCAAAAGTTACTCACATGTACAAAGAAGCTGAGAAAACCACAACTAATCATACTCATACTATCTCTAAGAATAAAGTAATCAAAGATGAGTCAGTAAAGTGCTTAAAATACAAATGTATCAGGAATGTACCGAGCATTGGTTTAGTGTTCAGGCCCAGAAATAATAGATTCAGATTAAATTTGATTTATGATTGTATGCCTTAGGAGCATAAATTTTCTCTAATACATGACTAAAGGCGTTTTGAGCCATTTGTTTAACGATTTTATGACAGTTAAGTAACCGCGAGAGTAATACTGAAAAAATTCTGTTAACTTTGTTCCAACGACATATTAAAGGATAAAATGTATATATCCCCATTTCATTGTGACCCACCCATAGATATTAAGTGAATAGAGTCTGAGGCACTCTTTTTGTTTGTTCTACAGGACAAACCAGATAATGGCAGCCTGGTAGCTGCGTGAAAGCGTGGAGTGACTTGGACACAACTCACAGTGACACCTCCCCTTTCCCCCATGTAATTTAGAGAGAACGTGAAGGACGCACACCATAGCAACTTCCCCGCCTCTACCCTTGTGAATGGAAGTGTAGGACGCCAGCCAAAGCGGCTACAACCGCGTGTGTAAAATTTATTTGTGAACTTTTCTTTCAGGTTTAGGAAAGACTGCTAAGAGATAATCATCTGTTTATGTATCATGTTATTTTCTTTAAATTTGTGTATGTAAAAATGTATTTAATGGATCTAAGATTTTCATAATTTTTTAATTTGTATGTGTTTGTTCGTCTAAGGCAATATGTATGCCAAAATATTTCATTGACTTTGCTTAAAATTTTGAGTAACGACATTGTTTAAAAGGCAGTGAACATGCCTACAATTTAAATAATTAATGTAGGTAATCAGTTTTCTTTAATGTTTCTACAGGTTTATATTTCAATTTTGATTTTTCATAGGGAGTTAACTGTACTCTTGCTTCCCTTTTTGTAATTAAATTTTTTTTCATTCATTAACACTCATAAACCAAAAAAAAATTTAAGTAGAAGGTGATGTAGGGAAGCAGCCTACTCACGCTGTAGTAAATTCACATCAGTTTCCATTGTGTGCCAGCCAGTCTGCTGTAACTAGCTCTGACGTCATAAATGTTGCGCAATACCTTAAAAATCAAGCAAAGAACCTAAAACTTTTCTAGCATGTCAGGAATAATACTAATTTAATATGTGTTAAATATCAGTTCGATAACTTCAGCCATTTTCGAAAATTGGACGTTTTTCTGAATAAAATCATTGGCGCAACAGAAAAGAGCTAGAGACTTCAAAATTTATATTTAGATTCATCTTTCATAATGATTTAATAAAAACAGTACTTTGGATTTCACAAATTAAGATTTTAGTGGAAATTCATGATTTTCTGGTTTTCATCTCTAAACTGAAGGAAGCAAGATAGATTAAGTAGTCTAATAAATAAAGCTAGGATGTTTAAATTTAAATAGGCTGGAGGTCCGCTATGACTATGAAGATGTGTAAAGTTTCTTTTGAATACCTATAAAATTATAGCGATAGCGGATCTCAAAAGGGCCAGTTCAGAGCTCATCTACTGCGTGCAGTGTCATTTAATTAATTCTCTCGCCCAAAATATTTAACTTAGCCACGTCAAAATTTTATTATCAATACTTACCTGCGTGCTGAATGCACGTTTAAATTAAGAGCTTCATCGGCCATCAGCAAAAAAGCTATAAATTATTATGTAACTTGAAGTGGTGCGTTACTAGCCCAGCGGCTAGTCGAGACAGCCGATTTGATCAGGCGTTCCCTTAGCCGTCCGCACCATGGCTTTATATATAAGAACGCTGCGCGAGGAGAAAAGGCCCCATTTCTCTCCAGACGCTGAATAACACGCCATCTGTGTCGGGAGTCGCGTCGCGTCAGTGTCACTGCTACAAACAGCCTCGGGTGCCGTATTAAGTTACTAGAGATACGAGGAACCATAAAAACATTTCAAGTGAAGTGTTAATTCTGGGATGATTTTCATTATCTAGCTTCAGTTTGCGTATTGTAGTAATTTCACGTGCCGTCGCGGGACAGACATTCTACCAAATATTTAGCGTGGCGTTTGATGAAATATTTTCATCAAATTATGGCGAGCATTCTTTTTAACATTTAATTCGGACATTTATAGTTGCATCAGCGCATTAGACTCTGAACTGCTCTGTTAGTTAGGTTGTAGGGATACTTGTGTTTTTTATCAGTGAATTTCAGAATATACTCAACTATTTTGGAAAACCGTTTTTGATTAGAAATCCCGGACAATCTCCTAATTCCTCAGAGCTATAAGCTGCAGCTATAATGGTATCTCAAATAGAGTGGGCACTAGGATCTCTAATTACTGGCTCCACGTTTTGTTAAATCACTTTCTGGGTGGTGAAAAGTAAATAGAGAGCCAGTGTTGAGAACGGCATAAGACAGCATTAACAACATTCTAATAACCAGAAACTGATTCTACATGCAAGCATTTATCCAGCAATCAGATTTAATTATTTTTACAAACTTAACCGCCGCCCCACAATACGACAAGAGTCGTTATACGCCTTTTGCACATATGAGACAGTGTCATAAAACTACTATAACAAGTGAAGTTATAAAGAGACGAAGGAGTATCAACCAAAACCGCTGTGGATGCACCTACTGGCTGGGGTATCCGGCTTCGCTCTGGGAGTTGATATGAGGTTGTGTGGTAGCTTGAATAAAAGGATAAATTTTGAAGTGTAAGAGGTAAAAAAATTGAACTGAAAACGTATTATAACTATTTACAAACTTGTTAAAGTATAAGAGGTAAAAATATTGAAACAGTATTCCACTTATAATACTTGTTTATAAACACTTTTTTCACTTTGTTATAAAAGGTCTATGTTTACAAATTTTTCAAATTTCCGACTCGAGAGCTACAAATAGTTGAATTAGGAGTCGTTGAGGTTAATGCTCCCATATTTTAAAATTTGTCCTTGCGCTTCGTTAATTGTAAAACTACAGGTCAATTTGATTCGAAACTGGAGTCTTTAAATTAGAATGGTAGTTCAGTAGAAACCAGTGGTATTCTGGGGATATATACTATGTGCCCTTTGTACTCTCCAGTCATAAGTGGGGCTTCGATTATGTTATTCGATAACTGTTTGACGATCATCCTTATTCCATGCCGCAGTTTAGGTGAGTTCAGATTTCTTATTAGTATGATCGGAGATCGAATTTTAAGTCGAAGGCAGTGGCATGGTATTCCTGGTACTTGCAAAGAGTTTAGAAACTCTCTACGGAAGCTCATACTTTCTTCAAGCTTTAACACTATCGACCGATTTGTATATTCTTTCATCACCGGAAATTTTATAAAACTGTAACGCAATTCTTGATTCTTGAATTCGGTCATTTCGTTGTTCTTCGGTTTCTCTGCTTCTCGCGCGGTGCTCGTTCTCCTTCTTTGGGAACTTAAACGTGATTCATGCTCTCCGTCTTTTTCGTTTTATCTTTGTATTTTTTGTATTCGCCGTTGTGCTTCAGAACTGGCAAGATCTCTTCCTTTTTTACGTTTGGGCATTGTCTAAAACATAATTCAATCCAACTTTTTATTAAAAAATATACTAAGTACACTTTACCCGCTTTTCACACTTTATTCTCGATTCATAATCAGTCACTGTATCACTTTGACTACTCATGCTTCACTGTTTGGTTTTATTCACTCACTGAACTACTTTTTTGGTTCCTCTCTTCGTCACTGATAAATTGGCGTTCGAACCCATGACGAGTCTTTGTTTGTATACCCCTAACAATGAGTTGCCACACCAGTGGCGAATTCCAGAAAATACCAAAAAGGCTGCGAATGGTCCACGATGTTCCAGAATATCCAAGAACATTCGAGAGTGTTGTGGAATGTTCCACAATGATCTTGGACGTTCCCGAACATTCTGGAATTTTCTCGAATATTCCAGACTATTCTCAAACATTCCAGAACATCCTGGATCATCGTGGAACATTCCGGAACATTCTGTAATGTTGTAGAATGCGCTCGAATACTGCTGAATGTTCTGGAATGTCGACGAATGCTCTCGAATGTTCGGGAATGTTCTAAAAATTTCTATAGAGCGAAACTTCCTAGCCCTTATATCTTCAAAAGCACACCCATCAGGTAAAAACGGTAATCTTCTCCATGGATGGCTACCACACTACATAACCCCCTTGATCGTACTGGGACTCGTTTCTGAGCTATAGAGGCACGCACATTGTATACTTACTTTTATAATATATATTGTGTATGACAGATGGAATGAGGACAATAAAGAGTAATGCATTTAATCGTGTGTCTTACACTCCGCTCGCGAAATGGAACGCGAACGAACATTACAACAAGTTGCCACAAGTGTCTTCTGCAACACATTTTAAATAAACTGAAAGATAACAATACAGCGGTCCTAAACATATTAAAGAGAACCATAAAATGATAAGAATTGAGTGGTAGAAACGAATATTTCAGGTGACGCGAAATCTCGAATGAGCACTGCGTGTGAGGCATTGGTTTGTAAACTGTTCACGTTTCACAACAAACAACTGCATCGCCAAAGCGACGTTGGTGGCGCTTCCCTGAGTAAAAACTTAGAATAGTACGTAAGGTGATTTTATAACTGTTTACACTTGATGACTGTTGTTGAACGTGAAAAACGTTTCTTCAGAGGAACTGCGTGGTGCAGCAATATATAGCTCCAATCAGATAGGTATAATTTACAGACAAAAATTTAGGTTACAGGTGTCACACAACTGACAGAAAGTTATCCTTTCTACAGAAACGCGAAACTGCGTCTTTCAGTTAGAAGTGGCCTACGTTCTCGACGAAGAATTGTTCACATATAAGTATTTGCAGAGTGGTATTGGATCGTGTGCGAGAAGTTTTACGAAATAAACAATCGTCAACATGGAAATGAAATGTACACTTTGAATAATGGAGTGTGGACTGCACTGCTATCATCTGCAGTTACGCCCGTATCATATGCAATGTCTGCAAACATTCTGTTGACGGACTGTATTGCGTTTGACGGATTACATTGCCTTGTAATGCTTGCACTGGGACCGATGGTCGTCACATTGAACAGTTGCTATGACCTTAGTCCGTTACTACAAGCTACAAGTTATTTATGTCATTAAGGAGATAAATGTTCATTTGAGAAAATTAGTTCGTGAACTTCGACTGCATTTATAATATAGTACGGTCTGTATGTTTTTTTCCCTTAGAAGTATGTGACATCCACCACAGAGAGCAAGAAATGTTGGAATTTAATGCTGTTGATCTGTTATTCCTTAATTGTTATTGACACTGTATCAGTGATGTTATGATTATGTCTGTATGCAACTAAAGAAATGCAATGTGCGTTTCTCCATATTTTTTTCACCACAGTTTATCGAAGTGTATTCGGTGGCAATATATGTTGGTGTTGCAGAACCACTCATGATGCTTCAGTAAACTGAGGCGGAACATGAATGGCAAACCGAAGATTGTATTTATTCAACTGCATACGGATGGTATGCAAAATAACATTATCTAAAATAATGGTCTGTTCATACCATTAAAAATAATTAAAACATATTCTCTACCAAAATACAGTTACTGTACAGTCGTCAACAAAACTAGCGAGACCCCTCGCCTTTTCGTTATGCTGATCCGCACAGCTTTACAGTCTGCTACACAGCGTAACAGGCAAGGTGACGAAGTGCTACCAACATACTATGCACAGGCGTGAAATTGAAAAAGTATCCGAACTTTGTCAGACTGTTTTCAATCTTCTGTAAGACTACATTAATGCTGATTTGTTCAAATGGTTCGAATGGCTCTGAGCACTAAGGGACTTAACATCTGAGGTCATCAGTCCCCTAGAACTTAGAACTACTTAAATCTAACTAACCTAAGGACATCACGCACATCCACGCCCGACGCAGGATTCGCACCTGCGACCGTAGCAGTCGCGTGGTTCCAGACTGAAGCGACTAGAACCGCTCGGCCACAGCGGCCTACAATGCCGATTAGTGTGTTAAGATAAAATTGAGAGAAGAAGCGCTAATTAGTATGAACTGTATTAATAAATATGAATTTCAGCGTATCGAGATAACTTAGCTATTTTAGTAAGGCAAAGTACCCCAGATCGATACGAATTAGCAAAATATTATGCGCATTCGGCAGCAGAACGGTCTGTGTCAACGTTCAGACCAGTCATACTGGACTACTGTAGCTGACCTACCATGAGAGTGTGCAAATTTTGCAATGCGTGAAGATTCATAACGAAATTCAGTTAAAAATATTTCAGTGCCACACTTCAGTCAATTCAACTATTGACAGATGCGGAAAAAGTAGGCAACATCAAGTATGAAATTGTACAAGAGTTTCATATTGACATCCACAGGATGCCGGTACAGAATAAAGGTAGGAATAAAACGTATTGGGGGCGCGAGAATTTCTTAAAATTGCTTTACTGATAGTCTATGTGCCTCCATCGAGATTAGAACAGAAAACAAACCAGACCTCCCTTGGAGTAGCAAACACCTGTCACTTCACTAGCAGATAACCCAGACAACCAGCCCTCTATTATTACCCCAGACATGAATAAGCCAGCAATTTAGCAATGAAAAAGTCTAAATGATTTGCAGTTTCTGTTGCATAGAGCTTTCTGGACTCAAAAACATTAATTTTCCACCTTTATGTCACCGCTCATGTGACAATCAATCGGAATGTTTATCGAAATAACAAAATACGGTTACTAGCAAGTAAATTTCGTAGGATAATTCTGCACCACCCCAGGATATAAACGGCGACATAGCTGCCAAACGTATTCTACAATGTTTCGAATTCTCCATTAGACTCACCACAGCGAGGAAACGTTCATTGACCGAAGTGTTTCTTAAGCTAGCTAGCAAAGGTAATGCTCGCACTTCTAAAACGCATTGGCATTAATACTGGGATCTGAATTATCACGTGTATAGGCAAATGAACTTTATTTGCATCCCTGTAAACGGGTTTTGGTTCTAAAGCGTAGCTACGATTAATATGCTGATGTATCGACTGCAACTAGAACATTTCGAGTAAAGAGTAGAGGGAATTATTTATGCGGCCCTCATCTTCAGTAACTGTCGTAGCTATTTTGTTCTTACGATTTCGTCACCTAAATCGGTAAAAATGGAATCCTACTAGTCTCACTTTCTTGATCCAACGCTTAAAACCCGTTTACCTCGAGTAGACATAATAAGCGGAAATGTATTGCAGTTCCTGCGGTATACGGTCCCATGGTGGTGTAAAAAAAGTGAGCTTCTATGTTCGGATCCAGTATGACTGGTCTGAACGATGACACAGACCGTTTCGCGGCCGAATGCGCACCATAATTTGCTAATTCGTAACGATCTGGGGTACTTTGTCTTACTAAAACAGTTATGTTATCTCGATAAGCTGATATTCATTTTTATTAATACATTTCATACTAATTAGCGTTTCTTCTTTCATTTATATCTTATATTTACGTGTTGTGTTTAACTCACTAATCAGCATTAGTATAGTCTTACAGATGATTGAAAACAGTCTGACAAAGTTCGGATACTTTTTCAATTTCACGCCTGTGCGTATTATGTTGTTAGCACTTCGTCGCCTTGCCTGTTATGCTGTGTAGCAGACTTTAAAGCTGTGCGGATCAGCATAACCAAAAGGCGAGGGGTCTCGCTCGTTTTGTCTACGACTGTACGTATGGTGAATTTTGTTCAGTCACTAATAGTGTGCCTGAAACTTTAATTTTCGTTCGTAGACCGGCTTTGCCAGTACTAGAAATGATAAAAATAGAACTACATGCTTACGCTTTTCGCAGGGCGATTTCTTTCATGAGGGGTAACCATCACGTCGTGCATTCTTGCGCGCTTGGATCGTTTAGCGAACAGAAAAGCGCTTTCTGCATCGCGGCGGAGCGTGCTGATGGGGTTGTGTCAAGTGCTGTCTGCTCAAAGCGGCATCCGGGGTCCGTTGTTCCGCCGTGGGAATGTCATGCGTAACGATACAGCACAGCACTTGGCCCCATTTCTGTTCGGCTGCCGCCTACGGGAACTGCACGTACAACAGCACTTCAAGCAAATGGCAGCAAACACGATACTTTTGGTTGTATTCCAAACAGCCAATCGCGCCCTGAAAGAGCTGCCGAGGACATAGATTCGTTACTTCTGTTCTTTTTGTCGCCTCTGGTAGTTACGTAGAACAGTGAGATGAAAAAGTTAAATCAAATACTGATGCTCCAGTGAACACTGCGTTCGAGAGTCTCCATTCTAGAGCATCGGAACAAAATTGCAAAATCTCTCATCGATATTTAAAGCACTATGAGATATCTGTTACTTCACTCACGTCACATAGCTAACATTTTGCGAACAGTTTTGCTAAATTGCTACGTCAATTATGCTTTACTTATGCTTTTATGCTCTTACTTACAAAAATAAGGGTGTGATTTTTACACTTACGTTCATTTATCTGTCCAGTTCATGTATTTAAACGTTGTTCTATATGTACTAAACGTCCATTGTATAAGATTCATCCAGCTGGTGGGCCACGTTTAATCATTTCGCTGCATATAACGTATACTTTACCATACTACTGCACAGACTGTTGTTCAGATGCATCATGGGGGTTGTAGGAGGTGAGAGTAGTGTGGGGGTGTTAGGATGGGTGTGGAATGAGGGTATGTGTGTGTTGGGGCACCATGTGTGTGTCTGTGTGTGTGTGTGTGATTTTCATTTTATTTGCTGTAAAATTTAAATTAGTGCGAATATTGACCTTAAGTTATCGTTCTTTTGGTCATTGAGCATTATTTCAGTTTTGCTTGTGCCTTTCTGTGTGAAATATTCTTCCTGTAAGGTCAGCGTTTCCTTTCTTTTTTTGTTGTAGCATAAGACTGTTACATTTGTACTTGAAAAAAGAGACAGCATTGGTCGTATATTTTTTACTATTGCAAAATCGATTTTCTGTCACTGAGTGACCATCTTCAGTGCTATATTGTATAACTTAAATTGGGATGCACTGTTGTTACTAAGCTTACGGCAATGCTATGTGATTGCTGTAAGCTTAGTGACAACAGTGCATCCAAATTTAAGTTATACAATATAGCACTGAAGATGGTCACTCAGTGACAGAAAAACGATTTTGCAATAGTAAAAAATATACGACCAATGCTGTCTCTTTTTTCAAGTATACCTGTTATCTGGTCGTAGTGCACAAGACAACATGGAGTCGCCAATCAATGTTACATTTGTATTTATCCCTGCGTAGTGGTGTCTCTCTCTGATGTCTTTTTATTAGATGCTTTGCATACGTGGGATGGGTACATTCACTTTTAAATTTCCTTATATGTTGCTTGTACCCGATATTTAAATATCTTGTACGAAATCCAACATATTCACGCGTAGCAGCTACATATGTTCATTCATATATTCCTGAACAGATGTATTTATCTTTCTCTTCCATCAGAGTTTTCAGTTTATTTCTCATGAAGAATGTAGCAATATTATGGCTTTGTATATGTTACTAGTCTGTGACTTTGTTCTACTATGCTGATGATCATGATTAATTCTTCTGAGACTTCTTTTTGTTTAGGAGTGTCCTGTGCAGTCTGTATACAATATGTACATAAGCTGCCATTTTCTGAGAATGTTGGTGGGTATGTAGCCGTCTCTTTTCAGATAATTTCGAAGCTGCGCCTATTTTCAGATTCTTTTAATTTTGGGGTTGAGGTGTTTTTGCTTCTGTTTATACTTTCTTAGTGAGCTGAACGTTATTTATCTGCCTGTGTAAACTGTTTATATGTTCTTGTTCTTTGCCTATGAAGCATGTGATGTCTGCATATGTCTGTCACTATAATACTGTATTTCATTTCTCTAATTTCTCTAATTTCTTCAAGTATTCTGTCTCTAATAAATCACACTGCTAACACAGTCTTTGCAGAAATAATAGAAACATAAAATATAAAGTATTACATGAACACAGACATGTAGACTATATCATATGTCTGATAGACATAAAAACAAGAACATAAATGATGGACACCATAACATTCAGTTCACAATACTCTACTTCCACTTCAAAATCAAACAATCTGACAACAGGCACAGGTTCAACATTTTCAGAAAAGAAACACCTTCAGTCATGACAACACAAAGGAAATCAAACCACACACATTCTCAAAAAATCGCACACAACACCTCTAAGAAAAAAGAATTACCATGAAAAACTGAACATGGTCATCAACATAGCACAAGAAAGGGGATACAACAGCAAGGCACGGCACAAACTGCACAACAGCATTAAAAGTCGATATAAGCAGAAGACAGTAAAACTAAAAACAATCCAGGTTTACCAGATCACATCAGTAACACAAAATATGCATAACTGAAGAAATCTTCACAAGACAAGGTCACTGAAAAGCATATTATTGGATGGCGAGTTTCGACAGTGCTATGCTGTAATCGTCTGAACTGCAAAATGATCAAAAGAAGCTGATAGGAAACTTATGCATTCATGATATTACAAGTTGATTAAATTATGAAACTGCAACAAACCTCATGCTTCATAATTTTTACACACATCTTGTCCATTAGTATTGCAAGTTGTTTCAAATTGTACATACCCTTTTCACTACCATGAAAAACACTATATATCGTCATGTGAAATGTAAAAGTATCATGTACAAATGTAAAAATTAATGTATTGCGCCGATTGCAAAGTGTTCGTTTTCACAACCAGCTGGCGACAGACAGACAAGTTGTGTAAACACAAAGTCCACCATTTACGTCCACCAGGTAGCGCTGTGGCTGTTAACAGATTATCGTCCTGTATGTAGCATAGGACATGGATACGTAATTTTGTGTAATTGGTAATGCATTATTAAGGACCTTTTTATTTACTTAGTTGTACAATGCAGAACTGAGAAATATAAAATTTTTTACATGTAATTAATTTTTGTACTGTTGATAATTTTGTAGCGTATAATATGTGTGACACACGTCATTTTTCATGAAGCAAATTGCGAGCATGACTATACTTCCCTAAGGTGTGTCACGCATATTTTATATTACAATATTATCACGTTACATAATTAACTATACATAAAATTTCAATGTTTCTGTGTCTTGTATTGTATTACTAAGTAAATAAAAAAGGTCCTTAATAAAATATTACCAGTTGTTTGGAATTATGTATCTATGTTTTTTTCTATATCCAAGACGATTATCTGTCAATAGCTGCAGTGCCACCTGGTGAACGTATATGGTGGTCGTTGTGTTTCACCACTTCTCAATCAGTTGACAGCTGATGGTAAACATGATCACTTGTAAATGATGCAGTATAGTTAAGCTTATGCATGTACTTTTACATCTGAAATGCTGGTGTATACTGATCTTCATGTTACTGGGAAGTGTATACACAATTTGAAGCAGCTTGCAACACTGACAGACAATACACTGCAAAAATTTTAAAGGATGAGGTATATTATAATTCCATAGGTTGCGCAATAAGATACTTTATCAAGCTCCCATGTCATGATTGTAAAATTTTCCTATCAGCTCCTCTTCATCATATTGCAGATCTAATGATGACAACATAGCTTTGTAGAAACCGGTCATCCAACGAAATGTTTTTTTAATGTTCTTGGCATGCGAAGTTTTCTTCAGTTATCATACAGCTCAGATCGTCGCAGGACTGACCATGCCCGGAATATGTCAAGCAAATGCACACTCAAAGATGAAAACTCATCCCTCCTAACAAACGAAACTGGCACCCGTGCAGTTCTAGGCGCTTCAGTCTGGAACCGCGTGAGCGCTACGGTCGCAGGTTCGAATCCTGCCTCGGGCATGGATGTGTGTGATGTCCTTAGGTTAGTTAGGTTTAAGTAGTTCTAGTGTTCTAGGGGACTGATGACCACAGATGTTAAGTCCCATAGTGCTCTGAGCCATTTGAACCATTTTTTTTTAAATGGCACGCAACATATCGCAACGAACACAGACACACGGTAAGTATCATCTTCTAACAACATAATATTAAAGTGTCCTTCAAAACAAAAAGCAAAATACTCAATAAATGAAAAACTCTGACATTCGGGAACGATAAATACATCAGTTCAGGAATATATGAATTAACTTGTAGCAGCTGCAACTGTGAGTATACTGAGTTTACTGCAATAAATTTTAATATCAGCTACAAAGAACGGATATAGTCCAGACACATTAATGTGACAACCACCTATGTTCGACGTCAGAGCCCAATAACAACCCAAAGAACTAGCAATAGAGGGCATTAAAGCGCGTTGGGCTCACGCGGGAAACCGTATCAGGTTCTGTCGTAAAGTGGAAACGGAGCGATTTATCCGACGTCCTAAAGAGCATGGTCACTGGCTTCGCCCCAAGGATGGAAAATTTTTCGAAACGGTCAAGTTTGTAAACTGTTTGCATGCCGCCATAGTTAAAGTACATTTCGTGGCAAAATGGCGCTATCCAGATCTAGCCCGGAGGCAATTTTGGTGCACTATGGGCCATAGATTACAGTGATGAGGACGGCTGTGATAAGTCTATGGACGAATAGACGTGTAACTGTTGACCAGCTGACCACCCAGATGAACCAAGGGGCTACCGACAGCGTCTTCTTAACGACTGTTCAGCGATTACTGCTGCATATGGACCTCCGCAGCAGGAGTCTGGAGCGCCGCTATTCATTGGCAACAAAGACTGTAATTTTCACGCCAATACCGTAGCAGGGCCTCCACTGAGCGGCGACAGGTGAACTTTGCAGACGAATCACGTTTTATGCTTCACTGCACAAATGGCCTTTGGTGTGTACGTATTGAAACGTCTGAAAGCAAATACCCTACAGCAACCGTCGAAAGGGTCCAGCCCGAAGGAGGCAGCATTGTCGTGTGAGGAATGTTTTCGTAGGATTACGTCGGTGATCTCGTCATTCTGAAAAGCACAACGGATCGACAGAAGCAGGTTTATAACTTTGGGAACCAGCTCCACCCCTGCATGCAGTAAGTTTTTCCTCAGTGCAATGGCATCTAACAGCAAGACCATGCAGTGTATCATTTATAACTTTGGGAACCAGCTCCACCCCTGCATGCAGTAAGTTTTTCCTCAGTGCAATGGCATCTAACAGCAAGACCATGCAGTGTATCACATACCTCGACGTCTACATGCGTGTTTCGAAGGAAACTACAATGACTTTACCATACTCCCCTGGCCACCAAACTCCCCAAAATAACTAAACCTGATCTACAATCTATGGGATCACCTCGATCAGCCGGTTCATGCCATGAATCCTCAACCTAGCTGTAAAATCACCTCTTTTATAATAAAATCAATATGTATATATGTGTTTGGAGAGAGAGACAGATTGATTTTTGATTGAGATTTTTCCTTTAAGTCGTAACTGGTACTTGAATCTTTGTTGCTGCCCCCTTGAATGATCAGCTGCATGGGGGCTTAATTAAAAAGAAAGGATAAATGCAATAATTTTAGTAGGTGTGTGACCGGTTACGAAGTCTCGTAATCGGTTGGCCCTGACTAGTATTAGCACGCAATCTGACTGCATAAAATAAAAATAAAAAATGACAAGAAATTTCCATTAACACAATTGATTAATTGCAAGTCCCCTGCAACTATAAAAGGTACGAAACAACAAAGCACAAGTGTAACTGTTCTGTGTGTGGTAGTGTGACTCAACGTACATGTATCTGGCTCAGTTTTTCCTGAATACGACAAGATATTTTATACACCATTTACAATGAACTAATTGAAAAACCGGAAATACTATAATTGCACATAGAAATCAGAATTACAAGTCTAGTACATGAACACGAGACCAGATGCTTTGTTGACTGTACCTGTGACCAGGAGGCATTGTCATTAAAGAAATCTGTAATACTTTTTTTTACCTCAATATATATTGACGAAAAATACACTGTGATAATTGCTATATCTTCCATCTATACATTACACCAACCGAAAAGCATCTACTCTCTCGCCCAACAGAGCAACAACTGCAATCGACATCCTTTGAACTACTACTGCCCTTGACATCCTCTGAATTACTACTGCACCAGTGGAGGCGGCGGAATGTGCAGGTGACTCTGAGTGACATTGACAGAAGTCATAGAGTGGGTCGTAAGTCGCCAGGTTCTACAAAACCAAGACCTATAATAGTGAAATTTAAGTCGTATAGGAAGAGATCTGAAATCTTCAGAGCAAAGAAGAATCTCGCGGAGTCAGGTCTGACGGTACGCGAGGATCTGACCTCTGAAAGACTAAACATTTTGAAGAGCGCGATTTCGAAATTTGGGCTACATAACGTATGGACAAATGACGGCAGGATAATGGTTAAGACCGAAAACGGAAAGAAAACAATTTGCAGTGTTAATGAACTCGAAAACCTGTGCTTTAGAAGCTAAATCATGTCTAATCTTGCTGTCACTAACCTGTATGTTTGTATTGCTTACACTGTCAACCATATCGTAACTAATGTATTATCAAATTGTTCGTTTCTCTAAATAGCTATTTTTTTATCTCTAATTATTTTTTCTCGTGTAATATTTGTTATTATTTGTATTATCAACTTTTCGTTTCTCCACATAACTATTTTCATTTTTAATTGTTTTTCTCGTGTAGTTTTGTTAATTATTGCATAAGGTAGTCTCACTTCCATCCTTAATTAGCAACCCACCATCATACTTTAGTTGTTATCCTCATAAGTGCAATTAATATCACACTCTGTCATAACGTGCAGATTACTCCCGTTGTATTTAGCGAAATTCCTTCCCCTGCCAGCCCACGGCTACTTCCACAACCGTTGCAGACCACGCTGACCTTGGCCACAGATCCCGTTGTTCTCCCCGGGGACCTACCCCCTCCCCCTCCCGGCCGCTTTCACTGCACAGAACTGGGAGGACACTCCCTCACCCCCTCCCCCTCCCCTTCCATCACACGCCTTTCGCATTCCTCATGCCAGACCCTCTTGTCACCGCTAACCACGACCCGCAAACATCGGTCGGCAGCCTCCTCGGGCAATCAACACCCGAACGCACCAAGCTGCATATTGCACATGCAAATGTCCAGTCTCTGCCAGCTCACTTCGACGAGTTCAAATATATATTTCAAACTGCTGATATACACGTAATACTTTTGTCAGAGACTTGGCTCAAACCAAGTATTCCTACAACTTCCGTAAACCTACATGGCTATATCTTTCTCAGGCATGACAGATGCAACAGACGAGGGGGTGGAGTAGGGGTGTACATACGCTCTGATTTGTCACCTACAGTACTACACACATCCGACAACAATGTAGATAAACAAGTGGAATATATGTTCATAGAGGTCAAATCACTTAACAGAAAGTGCTTAATATGTGTCCTTTACAAACCTCCTAAAGTAGGTGGGTTCGCCTGCTTCGAAACTGCCCTCTCTAGTCTCGAATCGTCATATGAACATGTAATTATAGCTGGTGACACTAACATTAATTTTCTGTGCAATAGTCCTTCCACTGGGAAATTTAAGAGGATGCTTTCTTCCTCAAATATGACGCTACTTCAGCTGGCACCTACTCATCACACGACTACCAGTCACACTTTCATAGATATATTCGCAACGAAATCTCCGAACAGAATAATCCGCACCTCTCAAATATCTGCGCCTGGAATGTCTGCCCATGACATGATTTCCATGACGTATTCACTAGAATGCCCTAGAAAGAAACAAAAACTGTCTACATACCGAGACCTCAAACGCATAAATTTGCCTGAACTCGAAAGTGAGGCACAAGAAATAGTTTGGGGATGACCTCTACTCCCCTCAAGGACATAAACGACAAACTCCACGATTTCACTAACAAAATTACTCAACTATATGACAAATATGCTCCAATAAAGACCAGAAAAATAAAAAGGCAACCTGCACCTTGGCTGACTGATGAACTAAAACAGCTCATGAATCTCAGAGATGCTGCACATCGAGCATACAAGATGCACCCTACACCTGAAAATCACGCTGTATACAAGCAGAAACGAAACGAAGTCAGTCAAGCGGTGAGAAACGCTAAGCTCAGACATGCCTGTACATTAGCTGACAATAGATGTAGACCAGCTATCCTGTGGAAAAATCTCCGTAGTCTCGGTTTAGGCAAAATAAAAGTTGCAGAAAATCCCATGGTCTCATCTGAAGAACTAAACCGATTATTCACATTACCTGCAACCAAAATTGATCCGCAAAAAAAAAACAGAGAATCATTGATTACTTCATTGGGATGAACGACTGTAGCAAAGAAAAATTCTATCTACAGCACATCACTTGCAGTACTGTCAAGAAAGCCATAATGCGGATTAGATCAGCATCTACTGGACATGATGGTATCACTATCCAGATGGTAAAACTTATTATTGACCAACTACTGCCCTCTATAACAGACATTTTCAACAATTCATTAATCACAAGTGTTTTCCCTGAGGCCTGGAAACTGGAACAAATTAAGCCACTGCCTAAAAAGGACATCGCCACAGCAGCCTCTGACTACCGCCCCATCTGCCTTCTTCCTGCACTATCAAAGGCCTTAGAACATATAGTTCATGACCAGCTCACCAACTACCTAACTACTAACAACCTACTAGACGAATACCAATCAGGTTTCCGTAAACATCGAAGCACAACATCCGCTCTGATAAACGTGACAGATGACCTGAAACTTGCCATGGACAGACAAGAAGCGACTATCATTTGCTTCTTAGATTTCAGCAGAGCATTTGATACTGTCGACTTCGACATCTTACTAGCCAAACTTAGCGGTCTAAATTTCTCACCAAGCGCAGTGCAATGGTTTCGCTCATACATGACGTCTCGTCAGCAACGCGTCCTGTCTGGGGATATAAAATCACAATGGCGGCAGGTAGTGTCAGGCATTCCCCAAGGCTCAGTATTAGGTCCTATACTCTTCTCTCTTTATGTCAATGATGTGTCATCGGTCCTGACCTATTGCAAATACCATATGTATGCTGATGACCTTCAGTTGTATCTAAGTGCGAAACCAAGCAATCTCAAGAAAGCTATTGAAAATTTCAATACTGATCTCGATGCACTGTCAAAATGGGCACAGGACATAGGTCTAAAACTAAACCCATCTAAAACCCAAGCGGTACTTGTTGGTCACTCTAAGCTCATTAGCCCAAAACATCGGGAATCCGTACCACCTCTTATCCTAAATGGAACAAATATTAACTTCTCGCCCTCAGCAAAGAGTTTGGGAGTAATAATAGATGAAAATCTAAATTGGACAGAGCACGTAACTGCAGTGTGCAAAAAAGCATCAGCATCCCTTCATGTCTTACAAAAATATAAAAAACTCTTCCCTTTCGATCTGTAAAAGAAATTAGTACAAACGCTTATACTCCCAATCATTGACTAGAGCGATATTATCCTACAAGGCCTCTCTCAGGAAAATTTCCGACGTCTAGAACTGGTCACGAATGCCTGCGTCCGATATATCTGTGACGTTCGACTTTTTGATCACATTTCACCAGCATATGCAAAATTGTCCTGGCTGCGTGCAGACAAACGCAGAGATTTCCATACACTCTGTCTCATCTACTGCCTTATAAATGTACACTGTCCCTCATATCTCTCCTCGTCCCTAACACTCGTGTCGGAACAACATGACAGAAACACACGTTCCCATCATAATAAAATCCTCTCCGTTCCACTGCATCGCTCAGTCACCTTCTCCAAGTCCTTTACAGTAGCGGGAATCCGACTCTGGAATAACCTCCCTCGTTATGTTAGAGAACTTAAAAACATGACCGGCTTCAAAAAACAGTTAATGACGTATCTACTTAAGCAACAGTAATCCCTTCCTCTGTACATGAGTGCACTTCACCTCATTACTTCCCTCTCTCCCCCTCCTTA
This sequence comes from Schistocerca serialis cubense, assembly GCF_023864345.2. NCBI lineage: Eukaryota > Metazoa > Arthropoda > Insecta > Orthoptera > Acrididae > Schistocerca > Schistocerca serialis. Next base: position 733,212,579 of record NC_064643.1, on the reverse strand, counting down.
CACCTCCCTTACCCAAAACTCGCTATACTAGTAAACATCTACTTTACACACCAAAATATTAATGTATATCTGCACAAACCTTCATTACTATTGCCAATCTTTCTCATGTTTGCCATTATTATTCGATTTTTTTTACTGTTATTATTATTGCTTTCACCAAAATCTGTATGTATACCAACTGTTGTAAAAATACTTCCGCATTTACTTTATTAGGTCTTAGTCACTATTCCTTATTCATATTGTCACTAGAGTAAGCTAATTTTCTCATTTAAACTATGTTCATGATGTAACTCTGATGTGTGAAATGCTGCATGTGTGGAACACTGGTCCGATGTAAGAGAGGGCCTGATGGCCCTAATCTGATCAGGTTAAATAAATAAATAAATAAAATAAATAAATAAATAATAATCTTTGGCGCAATCTCTGGCGCTGTGACTCAGCGTAGCCGCCTTTCACAGCTTCTCCACCAGTTGTTGACGTATTGCAATTTGTAGGAAGTTATTGTTCTTTAAGGTTTAATATACGACTGTGTTAATTACTTGGCCGTATTGCGGATAGCTTTGAGCCCAAGTTTTCGTAGCTTTTCATACCTAAGGGACCAATGTTGTAAGTAAGTAAGATCAAATAGCAATCTGCTTTTCGTGAGAAAAGGAGATTGTTTGAGACACAAACTTCCTTCTAACTACACGTCCTGCTACATCAAAAATGGTCAGTGGAGTTCAGCACCATACTTTGTACAAGAACATAATCCAATTCCTGTAATTAATAAATTATGAGAGGTTGTTACTTATTGAATGAAAACTATAGAGAATGCGTTTCTTTTCCTGTATTTTAGTGAACTTTGTACACTTACAATTATGTCGATTGATAGACGGCAACGACAATGAAGTTCACCTCCTTTTCCAAAAACAAGATATTCCTATTTTCCAATTCCAGAAAATTTGTATAGGCCTACATAAATGTTTGGCAACTCTTACACATAGTTCACTAGGTTTTATCATTAAAATATCAATTCTCATTAAATGTAACAATACGTTCTGAGCGACGGCCTAGCAACACGTCCTCTTTCCACAAGATACAGATTAATAATATTTTTTTAATAAAATCAATTGTCAATTTTTTAGAGTGAATACGCAAAGATTCTCTAATGCTGTCGTTGCAGGGATTGCGCGCTAAAGAGTTTCTTGCTGTCCAGCTGCGCTTCACTTCACTTCAAGTATTTTTGAATCAAATTTACATTTTCGGTATTTACATACAGCACTGAGCTTCTCATAATAAAATCAAGGCACAAATTAGTTAAAGAAAAAAAAAACAGTGATGCACACATAACATTACAGAGCGACCTAGTGTTGCTGATCCTGGCACGAATCGGCATGGCTCCACATCCTTGGCGGTATCTTCTAGAACATCACTGATTCTCTTCCAGCAAGTCTTGCACTGCAGAAGGTGATTATTCAAGCTTTTGATAGGTGGTCACATGACTGTGACAGGACTGTGTACAAAGGCACTGAACAGTGAATTGACCCCTACACGTATGCAGAACAGCTAGTAAAAGAAGTTCTAAAGAAATGACCCACCACACTGGCATAAAAACAGACATTGGGAGTCTTTTGGCACAACAACAGAAGAAGGGGAATCCTTACTCGGCAGGACGAATATTTTATGCATAAGGTCACAAAAAAACGAAATTACACTTAAAGACCAAATGAGCAATAAGACCGATATTCGTACTCATTCACATTGTACCATAATGAAAATGAAAACCACACACGCACACACACACACACACACACACACACACACACACACACACACACACACACACACACACGGTGCCCCAACACCTATCGATGTTGCCTCCATTCCGACGCAAACACTTCCACACTACTCTCACCCTCTTCAGCTGCCATGATACTTCAGTGAGCACTCACGCATGTCAACAAGAACTTTTGTGGCGTTATAAGGTCTCGCTTATGCGCAGCGAAATGTTTAAATGTGACCCATGATTTGGAGGAAACTTGTACCATATGCATCTAGTACACACGGAAGACAATATGAAAACATGAAACGGACATAACAATGAATGTAAGTTTAAATATTTATTTGCAATGTTTCATATAAATAGGTCATTTAAATGAGCTGCCAAGAATTACAATGGATTTCTTACCAACACATGTATACCTAAATAATGCCCTTGTGTATTATAGCCCACTGAAGGTGCCTAGCATAACTACGTGAAATATGTTTATTGACACACAAATAAAACATTCAGTGGGGAAAGACGGACTTTTGTCTTATATAAATGATAAAAGATAATCTTCTGGGATCTCTTGTTGGATGCTCTAGCTTTATAATGCAGCAGGCTGAAATGTAGTGGTTATCTCGGTTTTGTTTGTCTGTAAATCCCACTTAAGCAGGGGTGATCATTCTACAAGATCATAATCATTTGGTGTCCTGGGTTCTCGTAATAACTTAGTCAACCAACGGATTCAGTGTACCCGAAGTGTATGTTGAGTAAAATTTCAGAAAAAAAAATTATGTTATTTTCTGCGTCGATTATAATTATCAACTACAAGCCTTCCAGTAATTCACGTTAATACGAAGCTGATCTAGTTCCAAAGCACTGTACAGCATACGCCATTTCAAAGTATCGTGCTTCAGACGATTTTGACGGCTGGAACCTTGATGGACCTCGAAGATTAGCTTTCATGTTAGTTTAGCCAGACTTACGTTAAGAGCCCGAAACAGAAAGTACGTCACGCTGATAACAATGAACTGCGGAAAATTTCTTCAGTAAAATTCCCGATGGTCTATGACGTACAAGCAATAATACCAGAACAGAATCATTTATTCGGACTATGAAAAGAGTTTCTTTAACCTAGAATAGTGTGCCCCAAACATTTGGGGTTCAATACTATACAATTGCTAGAATACGTTGAGGTAAGGGGCAAACGTCGGATATAATGTCTAGTTGTTGCCATCATGCGCTTTTACCTTATGGTAACCAATTAAGATGATAGCAAGTGACGACTGAGCATCTCAGTGTACTGTCCATTGACGGAACTGGACAATGCACACTGAATCATTTGTCCCTATTTCCCGGCCACATTATTTTTGATGAGAAGGCACGTACTGTTTAACCGTAGGTTTGGCAGCTGTCTGTTGAATTTTGTCCCAACCGATTCGATACTTCAAATTGTGCTCTACGAACAACTCTCTGTCGAGAACTTTGCAGAACTTTCTGAGGCATCAGTAGCGCTATTTCTCTAAAGTCTCCGTCAATGGTGATAATTTTTTTTTCCAATTGGGAAGGTGCCTGTTGAGATCTTGGCAGTACATCCTGTTATCTACAACAATTACTGAAAGGCTAACCCATTTCATGGTACACAGTTACAGTTTGTCTGTTTAATGGCTTCCAGGGAACTCAGAAATTTTATTTGCAATGTTTCATATAATTATTGACCGAATTAGAAAAGTTAAAAGCTGTTATCCGCTCATTAAGAGGGATGGCCTTAAGTTAAACACAGTAAAACAAGTATTACGGTTAGGATCTGTGTATATGTCTCGAAGTAGTGTAGCTAAAGCACACAAACTATCCATATTACTCCATATTACGTTTGTCCAATATTTGAGAATGGGAACATTTAGCGACTTGCGACAAAATCTAAAACCCTTTCCAAACGTTTTCTCGCTTACATTGTTAACGTGAAATGTTTAACATATTAACTCGTTTGTGAAGTAATCGGACGTTAGAAACTATTTATACTTGGGAGTTTGCTTCTTTATAGAAATTTGGGTGGGGGACTACTGTTACACACCTAAATACATAGGCGCAGTGCATGCTTTACAATCGATCCGCGCTGCTCATTAAAGCTTTCTGCGCTGCGTATCACAGCGAAAGGTTCGCCAGCGTCCCGCCAGAGGCAGCGTGATCGCAAACTGAGGTGATTAAACCGCACGCACGCTCTGTTGAGCTCTCCGTGTTTGCTTCGTGTTTCAAAGGGCCACTAGGGTCTCATCGAGGACTGGGGCCCAGTTTGTCTTTTTGTGGATGGTGGTGATATCCTTAAATGCGGAGGGCGTGCCTACGACGCCTGAAGACTGCTTTCCTCTGACTTTAAAGTCGCGCGTTTGTACATTCAGAGTTGACACGTTTCTGATTTCTACTGCTTTGGGTTTCGGATGCTGAACTGCCAGTATTTAGTACAGAACCATACACTGGGCTAGAAAGAAAAACGGTGAGCAAGTTTTGGTTACATGTGAGGAAACTATACTGGTTGTGATTCACGAAAATCGTGATTCCTTGAGCAAGGTTGTTCTTAGTCCCCAATTTAGATCAGCATTCCGGGTTACCAGTACATGTCCGAATTATTTAAGTCTACATGTGAGAGGCAAACAGAATTTGGATTTTAAAGCTGACTTTTTCCATGCAAATCTTATTCCTCTATTTATTTGCCAGAAAAGTTAATCTTCGTTAAATTGTGAGCTTGATATTAATAGCACATGTGATAAGATTATTGCGAGAGGTATATATTTTAAAGTATTGGTTTCTTTTTAAATTTTCAAGTATCAAACTGCGATAGCTACTTTTAGGGTTACTTGTCGCAATTAAAGCTGGAAAGTGCCTTATGGGACTTTTCTGAAAGTAGTTTGGCGTTTGGCAGCTTGTGACTATGTCATATTAAATTGTATCCTGTGTGAGTGTTTTAGCATATCTAATTCAAGCCAAATGAAGGGACCGAGCGATGTCTGAGATAACCTTAAGCTAGTTACGTTATGTATATGCCTAATTGACGAACAAGTGTATTTGATTCAGCTCCCGGAATTGTGTTTTGATATTAGTAACGTTTTCACTGTTCAGATTTCGTTAATATTGATTCCCTCACTGGTTATAGTACTAAAAAGTCACATATAAGAACTTTAAAATTTTCTTTAAATGATTTCAGTCGTTTGGCGGTATTAATTAACGATTTTACGAAGGCTCTTATAATGCCTGACTTAGATTTTTCATTTTGTCAATGTTACAAACGCCGGTGAGGCGAATAAATGTTGTTAAATGTCTTTCTTTTTTAGGTTCATCACCTTAACATCCCATTTCCATGCTTCATATCATTTCAGGCAACTTCGCCGCTCCGTAATAAATAATGCTGCAGTCTTTGAAAAGAAGTCAAAAACTCTATAAAACGGTAAATTCCACCGTGTACACATCACAGATGATTGTATGTTGTATTTAATCGTAGCGGCACCTATCTCAATAAGGCTCACATTCGTATTTTATGAATCCCTATGTGTTCACGGACCAACCACATTGCCGGTTCAAAGCTTCGGGTAGCCTGAAATATTTCACCTGTGTTTGAAACAGACGTTACACATTCTGTCTTTCTCCCTCCCTCCTTCCCTCTATCTCTCTCTCTCTCTCTCTCTCTCTCTTTCTCTTTCAATTTCATTTTGCAGCACAAGCACGCGCGCACACACACACACACACACACACACACACACACACACACACACACATTATATATATATATATATATATATATATATATATATATATATATATATATATATATATATATATGAAAGATACGCACAGAAGTTTTATTGCCGTAGCTTAAACATGATAATATGGTAAAGAAATTGCAAGACGAGGGAGAGAAATCACTGTATCTGACCGTCGAGTTTTTCCTAAATATCGAAATTGCGGTACATGTTCATCAAAAGCGTACACCTTGATCCGAATTGGTACAAGATGCAAAGAAAAAGAAGAACAATATCTTTGACTCATCACATTTCAGTTGTGTTTGCTCTTCCATTGTTAACGAACATCTTGTTTCATGTTCACGGTAACCTAAATGAGTGGCCCCAAGTCGGGGTACAAAAAACATCACCAAACCTTCTACAGCCTAAACTACATTCTCCTCATACAGCGCCTTAAACCCCTCATTGCGCAGTCGGATAACTCGGCGCCAAAAACCATTTGATAAAGAAATTGATAAAGAAACAAAATCGCGAAATTGTGGACCACACTACACGCCTTCAGTCAGCAACTGAACAGTTTATGATGTGTTGCTTGGCCAACTGAAGACGTGCACCTTTTTGTACTGTGGTGAGCAAATGCATTTTTCGAGGTACTCGACTCCAAATGTGTTCTGCACGTATTTCAGTGAGCAACGTTCACTGAGCAAATGGTTGAGAGGGACCGGCGTGCTCTGACAGCAGCAATTCCGTCTAATTTGAAACCGATTGCGTTTGATACAGGGTGGTATTCATCTCTGGTACCTGTTGGTTAGGAACTCTTTTACGACTGAATGCTCAAATTAATGCCTCTAAATTTTTATGTGGAAACTCTTAATGGACTTAAATAAAACAAACGTTATTAGTATTCTCCATCTTTATTCTACATCACAAATTGTAGTGTGTAACGCGGCAGTGTGTAACACAACTATGTGGGTGCCTGATGACAGGGTGCTGTAATCGAATTTCCAATTCGAAGAACTCGTTCACACGTGGAATAACCTCTCGTTCTCCATGAAAGTGACAGACCACACACTGAAACCGCGACTTCTGCACCAGTCCAACGCCTTCGTTTCACTGACGTCCATCGCATCCCACAGCATCCCGACTTGACCGCATCCAATTTTCATGTGTTTGCAAAACTTAAACAACATCTTCGAGGACTTCACTTTGATAATGATGAAATGGTGCAAGCAGAGGTGAGGTAGTGGCTCCGCCAGCAAAATCAAACGTTCTACAGTGACGGCAGCAACAAACTCGTCTCTTGTTGGGAGAACTGTATTCGTCGCCACAGTTGACTATGTTTGAGAAATAAATATGTAGACTATTTTTATTTAAAAAAAGGTTAAGAGTTTGAACATAAAAATTCCTGAGGCATTTCTTTTCAGCACGCTTTTATAAAGATATTTCTGTATTGTAAGGATTCTTGGGAAACGTTTAACAGAAAAATAATCATAAAGTCGTAAATGAAAAATACGGTCTGTCCGTACATTAAGCAACACAGTTATATCAGGAATCATCACTCCTGATCATACCCTATCGATGAATAACTCTTGAACACACTGAAATTCTAATTCACAAAAGCCGAAGTATTGATGAGTTGTTGGTAAGAGCAAGGGTTGACCAAGTGAGAATGAAGATTCAACTGGAGATGGATCTCTTGACGTAGTTACTTCACGTGGCTCGGCCGCGAGATGTGGGAAGAAGGCAACACCACGACGACACCTCGTGTTGCTTCGCCGGAGTTGAACGCCTAAAAAAATGATATTCCAAAAATCATAGCTTATTGCACAGAGGGATGCATGACTTCCCCTGCTAGCTGACACTTCCTAAGCATGCCCAGCTTTCTGTGTCAGAGCCGGCCGAAGTGGCCGCGTGGTTCTGGCGCTGCAGTCTGGAACCGCGAGACCGCTACGGTCGCAGGTTCGAATCCTGCCTCGGGCATGGATGTGTGTGATGTCCTTAGGTTAGTTAGGTTTAACTAGTTCTACGTTCTAGGGGACTAATGACCTCAGCAGTTGAGTCCCATAGTGCTCAGAGCCATTTGAACAATTTTTTCTGTGTCAGAGAACAGTCCGTGACGGACGCCCTACACCAAATGTTCCTCTACTAAAGGAGTCAGTCAGAACGACAGATATCCACTAAAACCTAATTAAAACAAAGCGCAGGTACCAAGTGGCAGTGTGGTTATGTGCGTTTACACTTTCATTAGCTTACCCTCCGACAGGACCAGTCAAATCTGCTATCTGATAACCCACTAGTGCCAATGGCGTCAGCGCATCTAGCCACCCACCGGACCAAGGAAGGACTGTTTTAATTGCATCCTCTAGGGACCCCTTGTGAGTGGGGACGTAAATCTCAACAGCCTACCTACATTCAAACGAGCAACGTCTGCTTCTAATTAGCCGCCACCTTGTGCATTTTAGTTTGTGAGTTAGCGACTAATATCATACCTAACGTTAAGTGCTGTGACTCCTGTACCTGGGAATTTTAGTTACCATTCACCTTGTTGAGTTCAGTGAGATTAAAAATGTGAAATTCGTGCATAAAATTCCAATAAATTGAAACTAATTAACATGTGAAAATTTAAATTAATTCACTACATTTCTTCCATTTCGCTGAAGGGGCTCCGGAAAGGCTCAAAATCATGAAAAGTTCAATTTTTACTTTTTTGCGTTTTCTGAATCTGCAGACTATTACCTTTTAATAGATATATAATTTATTCAATTCCGAAGACTACAACTATTTTTAAATTTTTTTTGAAATGTGTTCTACTCGTACATGGGCGTGACCCACTGTGGCGCTGTTAAACTGCTGTCAAATGGCGTTATTATTAACGCCCGTGTTCATCAGGTACATTTTAGTCTGCCTCATGCAATAATGGAGGTGATAAAACCTATTTTCAGAGAGTTAGCAGCACCTGAACTGTTGAAAAAGTGTATTCACAGAAAAACTCAAAACCCCAATGAAAGTGTAAATAGTGTTATATGGTCGAGAATCCCCAAGACTGTATTTGTTGGAATTGAAACACTTCACTTTGGTGTGTATGATGCTGTTGCGACTTTCAATGATGGCAACATTGTAAGGTGCAAGGTATTTAGAAATATGGAAATGAAGATAGGTTCTAACATGGTACGAACGATGCTTGCTTTAGACAAGGAACGGGCTGCAGACAGGGCTGTAAAGAGTCTAGAAATACAAACAAGAGTAAACAGGAGGAGGAACAAGAGGAAGCTGGAGGAGGAGTTTGCAGAGGATGAAGATAATCCATCCTATGGACCTGGAATGCACTAAAAAGTTAATCCAATCTTTGTCGCTCGATTCCCAAAACTTTTATTTTCTCATACTAATTACATGTTTTCTAAGGATCTTCCAAACATATTTGTTTCAAACTTTCAGTAAGTGTTACACAGTACCTTCTGCATAATTTAACACAGCCTTTTTCCAAAAAACTGTATATTTTTGAATATATAAATAAAAAATTGCAAAAAAATGTTGTGAATTTTCATTAGAATTGAAAAAAATCATCTTTAATAACTGAACTAAAATTTTGTAAAATCCCTGTGTTAAGTTTTAGCCCATATTCCAATAAATAATCATTAAAAAGTTCAACTTCATACCTCAAATACTTTGTGAGGAAAGATGTAATTTATAAGCGTTATTTTAACATTGCAAGTATAGGGCGTTCCGGAGCCCCTTAATTAAATGTTCTACTTCGGCAGGGTAACCTGTAAGTTTTTCTAATTAAACTGCCAGTTCGTATCTGGGAAACCACTGATGAGAGGTAGTGAACTGAAATGGAGAAACATGGGAATCAAGACGGTTAACTTTTTATCATTTCAAAAGTTACTGCCATAACTGTTTGTACATTTATGTGGCTGTGAGGCAAGTTGGTCGATACCTTCATGGAAAAATTTCTGCAGTTTTCCCACGGAACCATGATTGTATCCAGACGTGCATCTCTACAGCCGAAGCACGAATATCTTCAAGGCTCCAAAAACATCTAAATCGCCTGCGGGAGAGATATGGACTGTGTAACGGAATCCCGGCGAAACTTCTGCAGCATAGTCGAAACGACCTTGGCAACATGTAGGCCCTGATCCACATTGGCAAAGTCCGATTATATTTCCTCCTCCGTACCTGAGTGGGAGGCTTTGGATTCGCCAATAGCTGGCTTTTCTTTAGTTCCACTTTTCTGGAAGAACTTCTTATTCATCCTAACGTATCCTTCCTTTCCCTCAGACGAATACGATCGTCTGGCTCCTGGGTCAAATTCGTTCACCATGTTGCTGAAGGAGTGAGCGAGTCTGATCTCCTTGTCTTTCACCAACATCTGGAGACTGCGCACTGGAAATTCCTGCGGTTGCCGCGCTATCGAGCACATTTTGCTAATATTCTTCTTCTCATCTTCACAGCGTGTTGGTTGAGTTTACTTCTGGTCTTTGATATCTTCCCTGATTTCGGGTCCCAAATGACGTGAGGCTCCGTTTTGTTAACTTTTTGTCGTTGTAGACATGTAAAAATAATAGAGAGGCAATAGACTGTGAGTGAGTTTATTGGTTGTTTAGAATCTTTTTCTCTTGTTTTGCTTATAATAATTATTTGGCTCTCTATTTTCACGATGATTTTGACTACGGTCTTCTGAATGTTCATGGAAGTGGTGGTGGTGGTGGTTAGTGTTCAACGTCCCGTCGACAACGAGGTCATTAGAGACGGAGCGCAAGCTCGGGTTAGGGAAGGATTGGGAAGGAAATCGGCCGTGCCCTTTCAAAGGAACCATCCCGGCATTCGCCTGAAACGATTTAGGGAAATCACGGAAAACCTAAATCAGGATGGCCGGAGACGGGATTGAACCGTCGTCCTCCCGAATGCGAGTCCAGTGTGCTAACCACTGCGCCACCTCGCTCGGTACGTTCATGGAAGTGCCAAGTAAATCCGATAATAAAAAAAGGAAAAAAGAAAAAGTGGTCGAAGCGCCTGATTACCATACGGTGGATCGGGTTCGATTCCCTGCTGACCGAAGATTTCATCCGCTGGGTATTGTGTTGTCCTTATCTTCATTTCTTCAACATCGACGCGTAAGTGACGTCACATAAATAGACTTGCACTTTATGGCCCGACGATTTCAGATTACTATTATAACACTGTTATCTAATGCAATAGAAAATATTATGGCACATAGAATACTAAATTTCATAGAAAAATTAATGAGGCACCAAGTATGTTGGTAAAAGTAATGGAAATTCCTTGTGGCTAGGGTCTCCCGTCGGGCAGACCGTTCGCCCGGAGCGAGTCTTTTGAGTTGACGCCACTTCGGTGACTTGCGTGTCGATGGGGATGAGATGATGATGATAAGGACAACACAACACCCAGTCCCTGAGCGTAGAAAATCTCCAACCCAGCCGGAAATCGAACCCAGACCGTTAGGCATGACATTCCGTCGCGCTGACCACTCAGGTACGAGGAGCGGACGGTAAAAATAATGAAATGGTAACAGACAAGAACAGAAAAGTTCATTTCTGTTGCATGAGCTTTCTAAGGCGGTGGACTAAGGTTGCAATAATAAAGAGAATTTGTGAGAAACCTTGAGCTGTGTGGTGAAATAAAACAAAAAATGGTTAATGTTTATGTACATATGCACTCAAGATTTCAGCAACATAATTTAGTTTTAGCTACGGAAACCATTTACTAAGTATTCGAGGATTCCAGTCTGTGTTGTTAAACCAATGCGTGAAAGGTTTCTGGTTTGAGTAGTTCTAAATTTGTTTAAAATAGTTTTTTTTTCTTAAATTTTATACATCGTTTATTTTTCTATCTCAGACACATATTTCTAAATTTACGTCTAGTTTTGATCATTCTCAAATTTATGTTGTTTCGTAACCTAGCCTTTTATATCTATTTAGGAACTATACATGAGAATCTGGCAGACGTTGGTTTAAGCAGCTACATAGTTTTGGGTCACTGGGTTTTAGGAGCTACATAGGCGGAGGAGCGGAAATGAATGTTGTTGCAAAGATGTATAGCTTTATTATCCAAATATGCAATTTGCTTACAACCGAATCACACAAGATAATAAGCATCAAGTTTGAAAGATCACTATAGATGTAGGACCTTATTAGAAACTTTTAAGTATACACATAACAGTAGTTAATTCCAAGTTAGACATTCAGGTTCAACATGAAATGCTTGCCAAATAAACGCTTAATAGCAACTGGCAGGCCTTGAATAACTAAAATCCGGTACTGAAGAACATGATCTGCAAAATTCAAGTCAATGGTCAATAATACTAAAACTGATGTACACTACGCCAAGAAGAAGAATAACAAATCATTATGCTTAAATAAAATTTGCAATAAAAGAACCAGTACTCATAACACCAGAACAACAAATGTAATTACGCTCTACCCGAGCGAACAATTGCAAGAACAGCTTGTCTTTCGCACATTTACCCATAAACTAAAACAATAAAATGAATATCAGAATTAACATTTAACAATCACTATTAATTTATCCCCAAAACGATATTTTCTCCAGTTGCGAATGCATCATTAAATTGCATCATTCACTAGAGCTGCAAGGACTGTACGAAATAGTATTGCCCAGGAGGTTCACAAACAGGCGTACCCAACTGCATACAAAACTCAGTTAATGGCAGTATAAGGACTTGGTCAACTTTGCACCGAAGCGCTGCCCATTTACGCTAGGTAGCACTAGAGCCTGCTCTGTTTCCTGTAAGCAACAAACTTAAAAACAATTTGCACTGGCGCTTGAGAAGTGCTGTACGCCAAACAAACACACCCCAAGACCCCGCCACGGTCTGTGATTTCCAGGGACAGCAATGAACAAACTTCCGACCATCAAGGCAACACTAGACGTCCCGTACTTGTAGCCCTCGTGACTGCATGTTCGTGTTGTCTGCCGCCGATTACTGCTCGGAACCTCAGGAGCATCTCTAAGTCCGTGCTGTTCCGTTCCTCCATAGCACGCTGGCCTCCAGTCCTGCTAGTCTTCGTTCGCTGATTCCGGTTAGATCTGGCGGTGCACCACTTTGTACATTATCGTCCTCCCACACAGGGCGGGAGAACTGCAGCAGACTTGGGCACCAACTGCTGCACGGACCAAGTGCTCTACGGGACAGAAATTGCTCAGCGCCGCGAAATCACGGCACAATCTACCCCTCCGAAACTGTCACCCCCAACCGTTTCATTGCTTGGGGGAAGGAACGTCTCACTGAAATACAAAGACGACGTACGAATCTTCTGGTTCTGCTCTTGAAGGTACAGGCACATTGCAATCAAGGCATAGGAAACCACAGTAAATATTAAAATACACATTCCACCTCACTCACCTTGTAAGATTGTCTAAGATGAGAAATGTGACCACGAAACTCCCTTGCTGTAACAACCTGCTTTAAAATGACATAGACCATATTTAAGCATTTCGTAAGGCCCCAGAAAGCATACTAAGAGCTTCTCCCTCCTCCTACCTAAGTAGCTCTAAGAAAATTCCTCAGCTAAAAATGGTCTCCTACATCAAGCATATTTGCTCGTCTCTCTTAGTATAATGTTTGTTTGCCTGCCTATGTGCAGTTAAATGTTTCTCCTAGCTCGGCGCCACTCCCAGTTAACTTCAAGAGATATTCTACTAGATAATAAATCATCAGTAGTCCATAACTCAAACAGGAGTGAATTCGACCGAAAGGTAAATGTAAGCCCACTTGGAGTGTCTTTATGAAGCGGCGATTGGCAGTATTGAAAGTATGCATTGACCACTTTACTTTTCATCCCATCATTTATGGTCGTGATAGATGTATACAATTAGTGAGATAAGAAGATTCCCATTGAGTTCACCTCTCACGTAAAAGAACACTGTTTGAAAGTTGTAGAAGTTATCACTGTAGCGTTATCCGTTACCACAACATGACATGGACGAAAGCCACGAAACAAACGTTTCAGACAACCAATGGAAACCAGCTTTGTTGCTGTTCGGACGGGAAATACCGAAGAGGACTTCAAAAATGCATCCGCGCACATTTATTCGTATTTTATTTCTGTTGGGATGTAAGTGACTGTCACAATTCAGTACATACATCTACAGTTCATTACAACGAATGGCAGTCACCTCAAGACAACTGTCATCAGGGGTATGTAGATTTCTGGCGGCAAGCCTAAAATCCATTTATACTCAACAAGAGTGGTGATTTTCCGCATTTTTACACTGGGAAAATACACTGACCATTGCTCCGCCCTGTACGAGGCCGAGGAACTGACCAGGGGCTATGACCGCGGATTCCACGACGGTTGCTCACATGCCACTCAGCGGGTTTCTGTGATGTCTATGCTGCGTAGCTGGTACCGGGAAGATCACTGTAAAACTCTTAGCAATACCCTAACTCCGACTTCAGAGCATCTTTGCTTAAGTTGGAGAGGGTTCTTGATTCTCTTGGTAGGAAGTACCAGAAAGTAGTTACATGTGGTGACTTCAATATTAATTTTGTATTTGATGGTGCAAGAAAAAGGATGTTGCTGGATCTAGATCTCCTACATTCATATGATCTGATGGAGACTGTGTTTTCTCCAACTAGGGTGCAGGGGAACAGGAGCACAGCCAGAGACAATATTTTTATTCTTTCTTCATTACTAGATGGGCATTCTTTTAGTAAAAGCGTGAATGGCCTTTCAAACCATGATGCACAAATTTTAACACTAAAAAGCTTTTGTACTCAAACCAGTGTCATATTTAATTACAAACTACGTAGGAAAGTTAATCCAACAGCAATAGAGAGTTTTTTAAAACATGTCAAGGAACAATAGTGGCAAGATGTTTATAGTGCCGATAATATAGATGATAAATACAATGGTTTCCATAACACATATCTCATGCTCTTTGAGAGTTGCTTTCCATTAGAACATTCTAAACGGGGTACTAGCAGTAATGGACAGCCCGTTTGGCTGACTAGTGGGATAAGGATATCATGTAGAACAAAGCGGGAATTATATCAAAATGTTAGAAGTACAGGTAGTCACAACCAAGCTACAGTAACCCATTAGAAACAGTATTGTAAGGTGCTTAAAAATGTTATTAGCAAGGCAAAAAGTATGTGGTATGCAAATAGAATAGCTAATTCACAGGATAAAATTAAAGTCGTATGGTCAATTGTGAAGAAGTGTCTGGTCAGCAGCACAAGGTCGATGATGTAAAGTCAGTTCGCAGTAATAATATTTCTGTTACTGATAAATCAGATATATGAATGCTGACGTTTTAATATCACAGAATGGGCATATGATTAGTGAAACAGAACAGTTCAAATTTCTAGGTGTTCAGATAGATAGTAAGCTGTCGTCCAAAGGCCACGTTCAGGATCTTGTTCAAAGACTTAATACTGCCATTTTCACTATTCGAAAGGTATCAAAAGTGAGTGATACTTCGACACTTAAATAGTCTACTTTGCTTATTTTCATTTACTTATGTCGTATGGTATTATGTTTTGGGGTAACTCTTCCCATTCTAGAAGGATATTTTTGGCTCAGATCGGGCGGTTCGGGCAATAAGTGGTGTGAGTTCACGAACCTCTTGTCGACCTCTGTTCACGAGTCTGGGTATTTTGACTTTGGCCTCTCAATATGTATATTCCGTATTGTCGTTTCTTGTTAACAAATGGTTCAAATGGCTCTGAGCACTATGGGACTTAACTTCTGAGGTAATCAGTCCCCTAGAACTTAGAACTACTTAAATCTAACTAACCTAAGGACATCACACACATCGATGCCCGAGGCAGGATTCGAACCTGCAACCATAGCGGTCGCGCGGTTCCAGACAGTGGCGTCTAGAGCCGCTCGGCCACTCCGGCCGGCTCTTGTTAACAATATTAGCTTGTCCCCAAGAATAACCAACCTTCACTCGGTTGATACTCGGCAAAAACAAACCTCCATTTGGATCGGACTTCCTTAACTCGTGTGCAAAAAGGTGTGCAGTATACTGCTGCATCCATTTTCAATAAGCTGCCACTCGAATTCAAAACTCTTAGCAGTAATCCACGCGCTTTCAAATCGAAACTGAAGAGTTTCCTCATGGGTCACTCCTTCTATTCTGTCGAGGAGTTCCTTGAAAAATTAAGCTGATTCTTATTGTATTGCTGATAGCGTTTACTTAAACTTATGGACTAACTTTTTTTCAGGTTCATGAACATTTATTTTTATCTGTTATTACTTTTATGTTGTACGTTCATGTACTGACACGTTCCATGACCTTGGAGATTTGCTCCTCAATTTGGTCCTACTGAACTTGACGTGTAAATAAACGTAACTAAATTAATTATGTCTCATTGACACATAGGACGTGACACAGGTCTTCACCACCATCTCTCCAATCAACCGTCCTGAACCCTTGCAGGGATTCATATGCAGTGAACCCCTACTCTGGAGTCGAAAGTGTTTATATCGGCTGATGCCGCCATAGAGGGACCACACCTGCATATCAGCAGCCATCGTCAAGGTGTGTCATTATGTTTTGAGGTAAGTTACCAATTTTTGTTGAAACCTTTTTTCTTTTATGTGGAGTCATGAGGATATTAATATGAGTGATACTGGTTAGACCACAAGAACGGAGTTCTGGGGTAACTGTAGAAAAGAATATTTATGGCTGACTAAGTGCCTGTATTACAATTTGTCTGGGCATGAATTACCGAGTACAATGGCTGTGTCAGGAAATTGTAATATTTGTAGAAGGTTTCGCCACAAATCACAGCGATGCATTGAGTTCGCTGGACCTTGATACAAAGGAAGGATTAGTGTAATCGTTTCTCCTATTGATATGGTGTTTGCGTACTGGGTTCTCATTTATGCCGTAGCATAACTCAGGATGGAGGTTATTCAACGACCATAAATGAGTGCAGGAACTTTGAGTGACGCCACTGAAGTTCTGAACTCAGGTAACAACGTTACGCCAGGATAAAGTATAATAAAATTGGTTCAATGAGGAGTTGCAGAGAGAGAGCTGGGAACGCTATACATAGTGAGTGAAAATACCAAAACCCGAGGAGGGGACACAAGACGTTACTGAACATCCATGTCCTCTCCACTGATCGTATGGGAAAAATCTCACATCCCCTTTTTCTGGAAGGCTGTCCTAGGATGCGTCAGTCTTTGCTGATGATATGATGGAAGCAGCTACGTCAGGGATTTGGTCTGATTAAAAGTGTCAGTATATGGGTAAGTTACTAGCAGTGGGTGACACGAAAATGTATGTCATGTACCATGAAACCCTTAGTAAGGCAAAGGCATTTGATCAGCTGGCTGAAGGGCTTGTCCAGCGGTATTGTAAGGAGAATGGTCCCGGATTTTTCAGGAAAAAACTCACTGGATTAAAACAGAAGTACAATGAGTCGGTAGAGACACTCTCGGACAGAATTCGTAAAATAAAGTGGCAGACGTACTAAATGACGCACAATGCAGAGGCAGATAGAGCGGTTTTGTGGGAAGCGGAGAATAGGATCTCTGACGTATTCGTAAAGGGTATTTCGGAGTGTATGTCGTGACAGGTGAGAATGGAAAATCCTAGTGATTTGTTCTCGGCTACCAGGACTGCCATCCAGTTGTAAGACATCGATATTGCGGCTCAGAAACGCAATAGCGAGGGTATCTTCTCCTCTGACGTCAGTTGTTAAAGATGTCCACAGGTGGACCATGCAGCGACGTATTGTCGCCAGCGACAGCATTTTGAGTATACTGATTATGGGCATTGGTCACTTGCCTGAAAGAGTAGGAAGCAGGATAAGCGGAATGAAAGGAAGTGTTTGTCAAACGCAAATGGGTGTGCCTCAAAAATCTAAATTTATTTCCAATGAAACGGTACACTCCATGGATGTGTGGAGAGATGGCTTGTTGCTTAAATGGCGCAGTAAATAAAGAGGAAAATAAATTCTAGGTGAACATGGGTGCGTGTCAGATGTTGATCTGGACATTTTGGGTAGAAAGTTCTTTCAATCTCCACGGAATAAGTCAGATGTTGTGGGTAACAATACCGTGGATTCATTGGTAATTCCACTTCTCACCTTTAACGTTGGTGGTCGCCATTTTAAGGAGCATAGAGGAGTATTGCCACACACTGATGAAGGGTAATGTGCAATTCTCAGACTTTATTTTCTGCACAAACATCGCACTATGTCCTATGATAGATTGGTGTAACGTTATCTCCACTAGGTGGGGGGGGGGGGGGGGGGGTGGAGGGTGGAGGAAGAGAGAGAGAGAAAGCTCTTAGCGAAATAATGTCGGAAGGTGCACCTGTCATGAATGCAATGCCAGCTAAACTGCGTGAGACTGTACTAAAACTTAATTCATGGGGTAACACGTCAGCAGATACAAAAATATTAATCTGAATTTGTATAGATATGGACTTACCAAGGGAAATCTTGTACTTAGGACCACTGGACTACAACGAGAAATTAGAAATGTAACACTGTAGAGTGTGCAGGAGGATAGTGCATATGATGGATACTCATGGAGAGTATGATTGCCGTACGTTTAGAAAATATCGGCATGGACGAGATTAGTGTAGCAGAGTACCTCATGGTTGCCAGTGTCTCTTAGAAGCAGACAGTACTGATAGATTCCAGAAGGCCAGCCGAAAACGTCGTTTACCGCACCATGGGGACATTACCAGTACTGTAGGATGCCGTTTGGACTGTAGAATAAATTCCAGAGACTCTTGGATTGAGTGCTTTGCGGAGTGAAACTTAAAAATATGCGATGAACTTCTCATGGTTGGCATTCACAGTCATATAATATCTCTTAAAAGACATCATAGTCGCCGTTGACTGTATAAAATATTTATTGTTACTATTGCAATTTCGGCCTTATGGCCGTTTTAAAGTAACACTGCAAAGTTACTTAAGCACAAAAATACAAAAGGGAGGCACAGGGTGTATATACATAATTAAGCAAACTTTTCATTAAGAAATTAGCTCAATTATAAAAATTGGAGATAAATGTACATTACTTACATTCTGTCGGAATATAAAATTATCTGACATGAGTACATGTCATCGTCAAAATGCAGCCTTTTGACTGTGAGAGTACCACAAGATCCGATGAGTACGACACTTATTACATCGTACTATGCTGTTAAATATGTACTGAACTGTCGATGATCCCATCGTTCTCATAATGTATCATACATACAAGTTCAGGTGCACTGACAACATGTGGAGCTAAGTCAGTTGGCGCGAAAATACATTTACTAAAGATACTGCCTATGAACGTAGCAAAGATAGTGCACACCAAGGATACAACTTATAAGCTTTATATCATAAAGTCTTTTCATCTGTCGACATCATACAGCTTACTAAATAGTGCTATGATTGTAATGGGCAGTACATGTGTTATCTGTTAATAAGTTCTCACATTGGTTTAAGTGCTCGTAAATGAGCTCTGATACATAATACACTCCTGGAAATTGAAATAAGAACACCGTGAATTCATTGTCTCAGGAAGGGGAAACTTTATTGACACATTCCTGGGGTCAGATACATCACATGATCACACTGACAGAACCACAGGCACATAGACACAGGCAACAGAGCATGCACAATGTCGGCACTAGTACAGTGTATATCCACCTTTCGCAGCAATGCAGGCTGCTATTCTCCCATGGAGACGATCGTAGAGATGCTGGATGTAGTCCTGTGAAACGGCTTGCCATGCCATTTCCACCTGGCGCCTCAGTTGGACCAGCGTTCGTGCTGGACGTGCAGACCGCGTGAGACGACGCTTCATCCAGTCCCAAACATGCTCAATGGGGGACAGATCCGGAGATCTTGCTGGCCAGGGTAGTTGACTTACACCTTCTAGAGCACGTTGGGTGGCACGGGATATATGCGGACGTGCATTATCCTGTTGGAACAGCAAGTTCCCTTGCCGGTCTAGGAATGGTAGAACGATGGGTTCGCTGACGGTTTGGATGTACCGTGCACTATTCAGTGTCCCCTCGACGATCACCAGTGGTGTACGGCCAGTGTAGGAGATCGCTCCCCACACCATGATGCCAGGTGTTGGCCCTGTGTGCCTCGGTCGTATGCAGTCCTGATTGTGGCGCTCACCTGCACGGCGCCAAACACGCATACGACCATCATTGGCACCAAGGCAGAAGCGACTCTCATCGCTGAAGACGACACGTCTCCATTCGTCCCTCCATTCACGCCTGTCGCGACACCACTGGAGGCGGGCTGCACGATGTTGGGGCGTGAGCGGAAGACGGTCTAACGGTGTGCGGGACCGTAGCCCAGCTTCATGGAGACGGTTGCGAATGGTCCTCGCCGATACCCCAGGAGCAACAGTGTCCCTAATTTGCTGGGAAGTGGCGGTGTGGTCCCCTAAGGCACTGCGTAGGATCCTACGGTCTTGGCGTGCATCCGTGCGTCGCTGCGGTCTGGTCCGAGGTCGACGGGCACGTGCACCTTCCGCCGACCACTGGCGACAACATCGATGTACCGTGGAGACCTCACGCCCCACGTGCTGAGCAATTCGGCGGTACGTCCACCCGGCCTCCCGCATGCCCACTATACGCCCTCGCTCAAAGTCCGTCAACTGCACATACGGTTCACGTCCACGCTGTCGCGGCATGCTACCAGTGTTAAAGACTGCGATGGAGCTCCGTATGCCACGGCAAACTGGCTGACACTGACGGCGGCGGTGCACAAATGCTGCGCAGCTAGCGCCATTCGACGGCCAACACCGCGGTTCCTGGTGTGTCCGCTGTGCCGTGCGTGTGATCATTGCTTGTACAGCCCTCTCGCAGTGTCCGGAGCAAGTATGGTGGGTCTGACACACCGGTGTCAATGTGTTCTTTTTTCCATTTCCAGGAGTGTACTTTCTATGCGTATAAATTTTACGAATATACATGGCGTAAAATGCTCGCCAGCAATCCAATTCACTGCGCAGCACCACAAATTCTGACGATACATCACAATGCTTCCGCAAAAGTACTTGATGCATCCTTCAACCAGGCTCTATAAACTTTTCCTTCCAGTAAAATACACCAGATTACTGATACAATTTGTTACTTATGATTTAAGACAAAACTGGTCAGATACATCACATATAAACTGGCGATCTTAAAATTCGTAAAATAAGAGAATAGATACATTGCGAGTGGTAGCGGATATAACATTACACAGTTACTAATATAATTTTGAAGCATCTACATATTTTTTTTAAACCTCGTTTCAACGCTTGTCTATACAAAATGTCAGGGTGGTAAACTCCCATCAGATGTCAAGGTATTGCGCCTGTAAGCAATTTTACAATGTATCATTTGTGCATAAAACGGACTGGATGTCATCTAAAAATCTTTTATTTTTTAAATCAGTTTGATCATTAAGTAGGTCGTTGGGACGATTTTTAATACAGGTGTAAATCTCTATTTCTTCTACAATATTCATGATTCTACTTTTAGGCACAGTATGCAGTATTTTAAGGTATGAATCTATGTTGTTGACCATATGTTTATTCTCAATTAAGTGTTTGCTAAAGGTAGAGGTATTGCTCTCTGTCTGCCTGACGTGTTCTTTAAACCTGTCGTTAAATGCCCGCCCAGTTTTTCCAATATAACATTTTGTGCATGAACGGCATTCTATTCTGCAAACCCCTGATTTTGCAAACTGGTTTGTTTTACCTGTTCCATGCCTGAATTTTTTATTTAATGTGTTGTCTGTGTGAAAGCTGATCCCTACGTTGGTTTTCTTAAACGCCTGTGCAATTTTGTCTGATGCTACTCCTAAATATGGTAATTTGGCAAATTTAGTTTTTTTATAGTTAATACCATCTCTTTGAAGTGTGATTTCATCTGTTATACCTGCCCTGCCTTTTTTAACTTTCCGTTCAAATAGTTCTGTGACTATTTCCGCTCTGAAACCATTGTTGATTGCTACTTGCTGCAAGATATCTAGCTCTTTGTAAACTTTATCATTATAATCAGATTCGTCCATAATAATGACTGTATTCCTTTTACCGACTTTTAAACAAATGGCATTTTGTGTCCTAAGTTTTTCGTTAATACTTCTAGTAGGTAGCTGGGCTTCGCGTTCTGAATGGCTAAAATGATCATGATTACGTATTGGGCTCTGTATAATGTTGGCGATTTTACATGTGATTAAATTATGTTCATCTACTGGGAGTTTTTCCATATCTAACGCTACTTTAGTATTTGCTATGAGATTCTTGATAGCACTACCTTGGAGCTTGTTTTTAACGTTTAACTTCAATCCTTTGTTCAAAACACTTAACTCTTTCTCAGTAAAAACGATACTTGTTAAATTTTCAACTCTTCTAACAAAATTTAAAATTACTATAAAATTTTTTGTAGAAATTAGACGGTTATCCCCATGTTGTTTTGAAAGTAAATTTAGTATTTTCTTTCAATGCGTAGTCCTGATCTGTTTCCTGACATAATGAGTGTAATAGTTCACTAGTTGCATTAAGTGGTAGCATTGTAATGGAGAGATAACTTTTGCTAACTGTAGATGGGCTAAATATAACTCTACACCAAGCCACTTCTTACGTTTAAAGCTGTCTCTAATCTCTGCTTTAAGTCACACTTTTTGACAAAAGTGTGGCTTAAAGAACAGATTAGAGACAGCTTTAAACGTAAGAAGTGGCTTGGTGTAGAGTCTTCAGAAGTTTAATCTTGGTTCGTTGGTAGTGGAGTAATATCCCATATGCCTGGCTAGGCACACATTTGATTAACTTCTCATGGTTGGGATTCACAGTCATATAATATTTCTTAAAAGACATCATAGTCGCCGTTGACTGTATAAAATATTTATTGTTACTATTGCAATTTCGGCCTAATGGCCATTTCCAAGTAAGACTGCAAAGTTACCTAAACACAAAAATACAAAAGTGAAGCACAGGGTGTATATAAATAATTAAGCAAACATTTCCTTAAGAAATTAGCTCAATTATAAAAATTGGAGATAAATGTACATTAATTACATTGTGTCAGAATATAAAACTATCTGACATGAGTACATGTCGTCGTCAAAATGTGTGTAGACTACCTTGACGATATAACTGTATTTTCAAAGGATATGGAAGAACACATAAGACAGTTGGAAGAAGTTTCTAATAGAATATAGGCAGCATGTCTAACACTCAGTGCCAGTAAGTGCCATTTTGTTCAAAAGAATAAACTACGTTGGGTATGTAATTAGACGGGTAGGAGTAAAAACTGATATATGACTAATATTAGTAGTTCGTGACTTTGGCCTACCACACACTGCAAAACAGATACAGTCATTCTTATGCCTTTGCATCTCTATATAAATTCGTGAGGAATTTTGTGCAGATTGTTAAACCCTTGAATTATTAATAAAAGAAGTGGAATTCAGATGGACAGTTGAGTTTCAATCTGTATCTGAGAAACTGAAACATGTCTGAGTAAAAAGTCATGTGTTGGTATCTTCTAAATTTGAGGAAGAGTTCATCATTTTATGTGGTGCAAGCAATATGGCAGTTGTTCGTGTTTTCAGTCAAATTGTGGATAACAGAGAGCATCCAGTGGCTTAAGCATCAAGGCAGTTAAACAAGGTAGACAGTAACTATTCCACAACAAAGGAAGGAATACTAGCTGTTACTTATGGTATTACCTACATTTGCTGCTACATATACTGAGAAACATTTAAGGAATTTATTGATCATGCTTTCCTTAAGTGTTGGGATTAAAGATCCTTCCAGCGAACAAATTTTGTGTCAGAATTGTAGACTCTGTTGTGTCACCCACTTGGCATTCTAAAACATCACATTACTCCTTTTCATCCACATGTGAATGGACCTAACAAGAGGGTTCGTTGCACTTTTTTTTAAATGTTGAGTCTTTATATAAACAATAAGCATGATAATCGGTACTTGTGTCTGCAGTATGTCGTCTCTACGTATAATTTTAAATTATACATGGGCTGTACGAGGTGGAATGCGGAAGGAGTGTGGCATCTTCTTTCGACGTTCCAAAACCTTAAATCAGGTGGTAATGAGGAATTGGTGAAGACGTTAGTGAGGTTTCGCAGAATGTCAAATAGACGAATGCAACGTACCTGAATGCCAGGAACACTCGGAACAACATATAGGAAAATTGCCGCTTATTAGAGTGGACCAGTAAGTTTTTAGTGACATATACGCTGGAGCACAGAACAAACTGATCAAATGGCTCTGAGCACTATGGGAATTAATATCGGAGGTTATCAGTGCCATAGAACTTAGAATTACTTAAACCTAACTAACCTAAGGACATCAACACATCCATGCACGAGACAGGATTCGAACCTGCGACCGTAGCAGTCGCGCGGCTTCGGGCTGAAGCGCCTAGAACCGCACGGCCACCGCGGCCGGTGGAGGGCATGAAGTTTTCAATGAAATATCGGGATCTACACTAAATAACAGAGAGGATATCACCTGTAAATGTAAAGGTGAAACTTCCAAAGAAAACATCTATTACTGACGAATCAGTCCCTTCAATGGAGCGGTAGATACTTTGCCGAAGATTCATTCACCATAATTGGTACAGAATACAGGGGGCGAAGAAATTAGTAGTTCCGAACGATTAGGAAAACGAATCACTAAGACTTACGAATCACCCCTTTTGCACTAAGACTGCATGACCGTTTTCTTTGTCTCTATATGTATTTTTTCTTGTATTTTTCTGAACAATCTGGTTCGTACAATTGTGCTTTGAGGTTACGCCTCTTTTTTCGCACTGAATTGGCTAGGATTTGGTAATATTGTATTGTTATGTAGTGTTTTTGTTATGCACTCGCGTTTTTCGAACGAAGGAGCAGAATTGTCGGTAAATTATTTTCGCTCAACTGCTGTGTCAGCATGGACGGCTAGGAAAAACTTGGTAATTTTGCTGATCCTGCAACTCATCCGGACTGAAGTAGTGGGAGTGTCGCAGAACCAGCCTCTTGACTCAGGAGTGGTGCTCTCAAGAGAGCTTGACATCTAGTTAACATATCACCGATGGGCGCATCAGGAAACACCTGTACTAAATTCAGGAAGAAGCCAGAAAGAGCGGGACATTCAGGAAAAATAGCGGGGATTACAACTCTCTTATGGGAAAATGAATGATTAGTTCAAACAGGTGACTAACCTTGTGTCAGGAGCGCTAGTTCGGAAAAGAGAAACCGGGTGAATGCAGATGGGAAACTGTTGGAAACAGTGTTTGGGACAGCAGACAATGAGGATATTCAAAATTTGAACAACACGGTGGGGCAGGTGAAAACGGTAACAGACGCTACAAAGGACAAGGTAGAATAGCATTCCACCAAACTGGTAAACATGGAGCTTGCTTACTGAATAGAACGAGGATGGCGTGGGAGTTAACGACAGAGTTGGTACAGTGTGCACAAAGCACCAAACACACCATAAATAGTGGTCTTGAAAGGATACAGAATAAACCGAATGTACCGGAAGGGAAAATAGCTGCAGCCAGATTATTATGGCATTTGGAGGACAATTTAACGGAAGCAAGGTTACAAGAAACTAAGTCTCCATGCTATACATGGGCATCTGAGAACCACAGTGTAGCCACATTTCCTAGTCGTACGGCAGAGAGCACTTTATAACTGAGTTATGGCACATAACGGAACCATCTGGAGGCAACTGACATAGTATTTCTGTTAGTACGCAACAGCGCCATAGTACAAAATAGTGGAGAACCCAACGTTTCGGCAGCGGTTAAAGTGATCTTCTTCTATGTGTTAGACTCAGAAGAAGGCCGCTGTAACCACGGCCGAAACGTTGGTTTCTCCAGCGTAGCTTTTTACATTATCACGTAATACCATACTCACAAAACTTTTCGTCCATTTATTATGGCCATGAATGCCGACGCAGTTACAAGTGAAGGTAGGTAGCCTTAGTTTTATCACATTTCAGCAGCCGAAACCAGAACAGATGATGCAACATGCCATGTATGGTAAGTTTTCTAAATATATATATAAATGAACTTGTGGATAACATCGAAAGCTGTCAGAGGCTTTTTGCGGATGATTCTGTAGTATATCGAGACGTTGTAATAATGGAAAATTGTACTGAAAAGCAGAAGGATCTGCAACGCATTAACGCAAGGTGCAGGGAATGACAATTGAATCTCTATGTAGACAAGTGTAATGTGCTGCGAATACATAGAAAGAAAGATCATTTATCATTTACCTACAATACAGCAGGTCAGCAACTGGAAGCAGTTAATTCCATAAATTATCTGGGAGTAGGCATTAGGAGTGATTTAAAATGGAATGACCATACAAAATTAATCGTCGGTAAAGCAGATGCCAGACTGAGATTCATTGGAAGAATCCTAAGAAACTGCAGTCCGAAAAGAAAGGAAGTAGGTTACAGTACACTTGTTCTCACATGGCTTGAATACTGCTCGCTGGTGAGGGATCCACACCAGATAGCGTTGATAGAAGAGATAGAGAAGATGCAACTGAGAGCAGCGCGCTTCGTTACAAAATCATTTAGTAATCGCGTAAGCGTTACGGAGATGATAGATAAACTCCGATGGAAGACTCTGCGAGGGAGACGCTCAGTAGCTCGGTACGGGCTTTTGTTGAAGTTTCGAGAACATACTTTCACCGACGAGTCAAGCAGTATATTGCTCCCTCCTATGTATATCTCGCGAAGAGACCATGAGGATAAAATCAGAGAGATTAGAGCCCACACAGAGGCGTACCGACAATCTTTCTTTCCACGAACAATACGAGGCTGGAATAGAAGGGAGAACCGATAGAGGTACTCAAGGTACCCTCCGCCACACACCGTTAGGTGGCTTGTGGAGTATGGATGTAGATGTAGATGTAGAGTATAGTTGAATGTCCAGTATCAATGATTTATTGTGCACCCTTATCCAGAGAAATGGAACACAGTGGATGTGGGTGTGAACTAGCAAAGAGCCAATAGACTCACAATACAGAAAAACTTATTCTCTAATGTGCTCCTGAAAGCTATGATGTTTCCAACAGGATGACAGCGGTGTTGCCACAGTGGTAACACTGGTTCCCATGAGATCACCGACGTTAAGCGTTGTTATGCTTGGCTAACAGCTGGATGGGTCACCATCCGGGTCTGCTGAGTGCAGATGAGGCCTCTTGAGGAGCTACTTGAGCGGGGCCGGGAGAGCGCGATGCTGGTCACATGCCCTTCCGTGTCCGCATCCAATGACGTCTAAGGGCTGAGGATGACACGGTGGCCAGTCGCTTGTTTCTTTTTCCAGCAAGAGGGTATCATGGTCTAACCAATCATGGTGGTTCGGACTAACACACAGGCATCTGAATTGGAGTTATTCCTGGGGAAATATGAAGTTAGAGAGTGTCATGGGGAAGTGCTAACTCGTATCTGCATTTTCAGAGAAAGGGCGCACGTTGGATTTATTGGAGATTCACTCCAGAGATTATAATTCGCAATTTTTACATTAAGTGGAAGCCACAGGGTATGATGAAGGTGCAGCTAAGGGACAATGGCATCCTAAGAAACGATTTGGTTTGTTATATGGGCGGAACATACTTCGGCCTTCCAGCCACCATTATAGCTAAGACAACGATCGAACTGACATACCTTTTCAGTTTTGATCGTAGCAGGTGCTAGCGATTCTGCCAGTCTACAGCTTTACCTTTTTGAACGATGCTTCAATCTGGATATCCTTCGCTTGTTATATAAATTAATCACAGAAGGGGAGGGTTTGCACAGAACAGATGTTGCAACTCATCCAGCTGTACCGAGAGAAGCTTCGTAGCCGTGTTATGAATATAAGGATTCCAGCTAACAGCATTGAAGCGATTCTGGTCGCCATTTCTGTAATCTGAGTTTCTTGCAAGTGAAAGATTGAACATTCAGAATCATCTGTACATCAGTTACCTGTTGCCTGGCTTAGTATTGTGACAGCAAGTAATACTGAATAATTAATTCGAAACATAGATCTATGCATTAGTAAATAATGGGTATTGAGTGGAAACTTCCTTGCAGATTAAAACTGTGTGCCGGACCGAGGTTTGCACTCGGGACCTGTACCTTTCGCAGGCAAGTGCTCTACCATTTGAGCTACCCAAGCACGACCCACGACCCTTAGTAATAACTTTAATTCCGCCAGTACCTGGTCTCCTACCTTCCAAACTTCACAGAAGCTCTCCTGCGAATCTTGCAGAAACAGCACTCTTGGAAGAATGGATATTCCGGAGACATGGCTTAGCCACAGCTTGGGGGATGTTTCCAGAATGAAATTCTCACTCTGCAGTGGAGTGTGCGCTGATTTGAAACTTCCCGGCAGATTGAAACCGTGTGCCAGGCCGACGGGGTACTGGCGGAATTAAAGCTGTGATTACGGGCGGTGAGTCGTTGTTTGGTAGCTCAGTTGCTAGAGCACTTCCCCGCGAAAGGCAAAGGTCTCTAATAGAGTCTAAGTCACACCGTTTTAATCTTTTAATCCACCAGGAAGTTTCATATCAGCGCACACTCCGCTGCAGAGTGAAAATTTCATTCTGGATTAGGTAAAGAGTCGTTTGCAAATTTGTGTCATAAATTAAGGAATTACGTGCAAGGAGTTATGTTCTGTGAACTTAGCTTAACTTAGAGGAGAAAGATACCCAACGATGAGCGAAGTGCCGGCGCTGAGTCCGAGCGGTTCTAAGCGCTCCAGTCCGGAACCACGTGGCTGGAACGGTCGCAGGTTGGAATCCTGCGTCGGCCATGGATACGTGTGATGTCCTTAGGTTAGTTAGGTTTACGTAGTTCAAAGTCTAGGGGACTGATGACCTCAGATGTTAAGTCCTATAGTGTTTAGAGGCATTTGAATTCTGATGAGCGAAGTAATTATGAAGGTGCCAGTATGTACATACTTAGTAACAGCGAGGACCTCAGTGCAAAAATTCAGGCCGAATTTTATAATAGCAATGTTGCCCAGCAAAATAGCATTACAATGAAAACTATAATTTTCGAGTTTTCTGGAATAATGTCCAGGTCTAGCGTGGCTCCACTGTACACTATGGTTGAGTAACGAGAATAACAAGTTGGGGACGCTGAAAAACAAACAAACAAGAGAAACCTGATTCAGTGCCTTAACATTACCGCAAAGGAGGCTGAGCGACATTCTGTTAACAGGGCAGCGTTGAGTAACGACACAGAAAGACAACGCAAAAACGCCACTGACACTGTAAACCTAGCGTAAAAAACGCTCTGAAGCCCTGAAAGTAAACAGTTGTACAGCAGAGAACGCTGATAAGTTCGAGAAACTGCCACCGATTTGGTCACCTGTATGGGACATCTCGTCATCGACCCTTCCCCCACTCAGGCCGCAGAGTCCAGTTACTCAATCAGCATCACTGATAGCAATGGAAGGTCAGCTCCGGTAGTTGCTGGATAACCTGTTGACATACAACGATGTGTTACCAGCTTCTCCCAGTTTGCAGTCAGCAGTTTGCTCTGGGGGAGGAGGGGGGGGGGTGGTGGTGGAAGGGGGGAGTTTGTTTGGGGGAGGGGAGGTGACGTAAACTGAGCTGCCATTCCTTCCAGTCACAATGGTGAATGACGGAAAATGAGAGATGTGCAGATCTTCCGTGGATAAAGAACTAATCTGTCGACTGTAAGCTATTCGGATTGGGAGCAGGGCACCTGGCTGCGCCACTCCCAGGCATTATGTGTACCGCCTTACCGGCGGTACGCTGAGAGACAGGTTGTCCTCCATGTCGCTGTTGGGACATCCACCTAGACGCCTTCACGAAAACCATCGTCAGTGTCAGGCTAATTTCTGGGGGCAAACTTGGGTCCAACTAGCCTCAACGAGAGCACCGAGGCTTCGGCAGACGTCCACAGTCACCCAAGGCTGTGGGGACACGCTGATGGCCGCTCCACATTGCAGAAGGCAGCGCAGTTAACTCTGGGCAACCCAAGGGGCTACAAGCGCAGTTTCCACGGGGGGGGGGGGGGGGGAGTCTTGATGCTCTATCTGAGGCCATCAGTCCCCCAGAACTCAGAACTACTTAAACCTAACTAACCTAAGGACATCACACACATCCATGCCCGAGGCAGGATTCGAACCTGCGACCGTAGCAGCAGCGCGGATCCAGACTGAAGCGCCTAGAACCGTTCGGCCACGCCGGCCGGCACTTAGCGCATTCCTGTGACGTGTATGCTGCACTGCTCCTACTTGACCGAGCTCAGGAAGAGCGTGAATCACTCTAAAACTCTCAGCAATAAATGGATGTTAATTTAATGTTGTCTCATTGACACCTTGGGCGTAACATGTCTTTATCACTGCCTCTCTGCTCATCATCCTGAAGCCCCATAAAGGTCACGTCGACCAGAACTCTATATTCAAACAAATTATGATTGTTTTCAAATTTCTTAAAGTGTTGATGTTCCACAAGGAG
Organism: Schistocerca serialis cubense; assembly: GCF_023864345.2. Lineage (NCBI taxonomy): Eukaryota > Metazoa > Arthropoda > Insecta > Orthoptera > Acrididae > Schistocerca > Schistocerca serialis. Next base: position 733,182,659 of record NC_064643.1, on the reverse strand, counting down.
CTTATTAATGATTGACTAACGACCCCGCCGGCCAGTGTGGCCGTGCGGTTCTAGGCGCTTCAGTCTGGAACCGCGTGACCGCTACGGTCGCACGTTCGAATCCTGCCTCGGGCATGGATGTGTGTGATGTCTTTAGGTTAGTTAGGTTAAGTAGTTCTAAGTTCTAGGGGACTGATGGACTTAGATGTTAAGTCCCATAGTGCTCAGAGCCATTTGAACTAACGACCCAGAAAGACTACGCAGGAACGCCATTGAGACTCTAAACCTAGCATAAATAACACTCTGAAGCTCTGAAAGTAAACATTAGTTCCGCAAAGAACGCTGACAGGTTCGGGAAACTGCAACCCATTGGACGCCTATATGGGGGATCTCGTCATCGACCCTACCCCTACTCAGGCCGCAGAAACCTTGAAAAGCCTATCTTCATTATACAGTAGTACTGAAGAAACTGTGACAGACGCCCGAACAACAGGGAACTGACAAGCACTGGGTCTATGAAATAGTGCACTGATAATCGCTGGGCCCTAGCCGAAATGTAGATTTGCCAAATAAAACCTGCAAAAAAGGACGACTGATTGCTGTGCTCTATCATTTGTAAAATCCATCTACATTAAAAGCAGCGTATTGAGTGGGGGTTGCTCATACAATAATCTTCTGCAATTGCTTCTGTTAATTATGATTGCTTTGACCACTGACTTCGTATTACAGGGTGGGCTTGAAAAGCCTATCTTCATTATACATTAGTATTGAAAGAACTCTGACAGACGCCCGAACAACAGGGAACTGACATGCATTGAAACTATGAAATACTGCACTGATAACGGCTAGGCACTAGACGAAATCTAAATTTGCCAAAAAAGTTAAAAGGACGTATGATTGCTGTGCTCTGTCATTTGTAAATCATATCACAGTTCCTGAATGCACCCACGTTTCTGATGGAAGGTAAACTGATAGACGGATTTTCCTGTCTAGGTAGCATATGAGCATTCTTTTACTGCTCAGTTTAAGACAAAAAATGTTAGCTAATAACGTGATTTTAGGTTTTGCTTCAGGCCATGGCTGTGCCGGGTTTCTAGTGGAGGAGAAACGCGTCAGTTTTGGGATACCGGCTCCCCGCTCATTCTGCAGCTATATCAGCTATATCAATACGCAAGCAAGCAGTTCTGGCTGAGGATACTCTATAGGAAGTAATTCTGGTACAAGATGCATAGTTACGTGTTCTACGAAGGTGGTCTGAGACGAGCCGGAAAGTAAGGCTGCTCTGCAGGTGACTGGCTGGCTGGCGGCGTTAAGAGGCAGGACGTGAAGCTCCAGTGCTATCCATCTTCATTGTCTGGTAATGGGCGCTTCTCGTGCGCTTCGGGCTGGGAGCATCTAGAGGGGTGGAGCCAAAGAAATATCCCTCCTTGGTGGATTCTCGTACATGTCTGGAGTTGAACAGCGAAAACAGAAACACCATTTGTAGTTCCGACGCAAATTCAACAATAGAAAACGTTCTAGAAACAATTCATATTTTCGATAAGCCGTCACCAAGGCGGTAGATTACGCAAACATGCACTGTCTTTCTCTTGCTCTTTGTCTTCATCTCTCCCTGAATCGTGAATTTACTTTCAAATTTTTTTCTTAAGAATATACTTTATTTACTAGCGATTCATCAAGAACATTAACCCATTTAATCACACTATGTAAGGTTGGAAGTAGTTGCCAGTGGGTAACTGATAAAAACAAATTGAATTTCTTTCAACAAATGGAAATTTTTATTCCTAAAAGCCCTTTTTTTTTAACGGATGAACATTATAATCTGAAAGCACTCTCTAAATATCAAGTTACAATTTTACAGAGGCAGAAAGAACAACTATTGACAGTATGAGCTTTCGGGCTAAGAACCTTGCCGCTCCCTTTTGACACAGCCGTAGTCACGACCGCTCACAATAACCTATGAAAGACTACACTGGTGCAAATGTGCAACACACCATATTACTTTAAACTAATAATTTTAACAACTCACACAAGCACATAAACTATGCACCACGTTGGAGGGATGGAAATGGTACAAAACACTAACTTTAGAGAAATCAACTTGCCACCGAAGGTGCAACTTGATTATTTTTTTTCTAAACAAACCACTTACGGTGGAAGGGTGGCAGCTTTATATACTAAAATGACCATTTAAAAAAAAACCCATGAAATGCAGTCTTACATAAAATATACAAACATGCTCCACATTACACATATACTGACTCTCAAGATGATAGGCAAAATAAAAACATATTTCAGGAATTACACTTCAAGCAATATATTCGTTAACACCGAATCCGACAAAAATGGCAGAGGCAGCTATTAAACTACGGCAGACCGACAGACAGGCACTAACTGCCTGACAAATGCGGACGGGAGACAGACGAGCAAGCTGGGGACGAGAGACTGACCAAGAATACAATTAAATGAAACAACATATCACGAATCACTTAACTTCCAATAAACTGCGATGTCTAGCGAACCTGGCGCAGCACCACCAAAACGCTCTCCGGAACCGTCCGCTGCCAGCCGGTTCAACAGACGCATGAAGGCGCGCCGATCTCCCGTCTCACGGCGTCGCAGCTCGCCCCGGCCAGACCGATGTCGTGGGTTGATCCCTGTTGCTCTCGTGTCGGCCGCGAAGCCACTACCCACCGCTGTACGGCGCGGCACACTGGACTGACGTGGCGACCTCACATGCGCCGACGCTCAAGACGGACAAGTCATCTTGTGTCTCAGTGCGCGTTCGACCAACCGTTCGATCAAACCGCCAGTGACCATTGCCTGAACAAACTCGAGCAGACTGGTGGGCTAACACATACTAGCACTCCGGACGACAGATACTGACTGCCCCACACTGACCCGGCTGACCAACTGACCAGACTCGCCCCTAGCGAGCTCACAGCGCCCCTTAAATGCACGTGAACAGGCTACCTTGCCCCTTTCCCAGCAGAGGGAGACACCAAAGCTGCGACTGCCACAGCGGCGCCACCGCCAGAAACGGAGGGCGACTGCTTCACACTACGCGCTAGGGCGCGCTTTTCAAAACAGCAATTTTTACCACGGCTCACTCCCCAGCATCTGTTCATAAGAATTCACACTAAGTTCCGCTAGGAGGAGGGTGAGAAGGCGTCATCTCTGGCTAGTCTCCAAAATTTGTTGAAAAAAATATCTCGTCTGATTGGTGGATCAGTTTGTCGTTAGACTCGATTAGCTAAGAATCCATATGTTCTCATACGTGGAGCCTATGTGGAACCCTGACAGGAAACACGTATGGCATCGGGATTCTAGATTCTGAAGTAGGAGGGCGCTAGCGCCGAGCACCAAGGGCAGCAGTCACAAGATTCTGATGTCAGCTGCATTGCGGCAGCTGCTTTTGGACTTAGCAGAAATCAGCCCTTCATGAGTGCCGGTGATGACTTCTGAGGTAGCCCTGACTTCTTGGTGGTAGGCGCCGCTCTGCTGAGTTGTGCGATAGGCTCTAGTAGGCCTTAGTCATTCTGCGACGCAAGTTCTTAATCAGGCTAATTTTGCTATTCTCATTAACTTCCTAGATCTTTGTCCACAAGTAGGTTATTAATTCACTTCTCGTTTTCTGATGCTTACATCTCAAGAACTACACATCCTAGTGTCAGATGGATGGCTTTGGTTCCTCTTTGATGGATGATTAATCTTCATGTGTCGATAATATGACGATACATGCAATTTTTTCTTGTTGTATCGGACTATATGATCCTTGAGCCAACGTTATTAGAATCTGAGTTCGCTGCAATTTTCAGATGTATATATATATAGCACCGCGACCTGGGTTAATGGAAACTTATTGTGTAAATAATTAGAAATCTTAATCAATACACAACCTAAGAGGAAAACTGTCGCCTTCGTTCTAAACTTGCAGTGTTTCACATTCGGCTTTTCCTGTGGAGCTGCGTAGAGTTCACGTAAAAAAACTGTAATTGTGATTGCACAGCTCCTTAATCCTCATGTACCAAGTACCTGAATTTCAAATGTGTACCTTGCCACTAAGTTCGTTATATCAGGTTACTGTACTGAGGGTTACTAAAACGGGAAGTATCCTAGATCGCATGGGTAAAATTAAAAAAAGAAATTTGTTTTCAAACAGGAAGATGCGTCTATTCTTCCATCCAACAATGTCATTTACTCTGTAAAACTCTGAATACGTATGGCTCTACATTTGAAGGCTAACAAATCATAGATATTACAAAAGCGTAGTACGCTAAAGAAACATGATTGCTTGACTACTCATACAGTGAACAATTTTTTTTTTTAATTTACGAGTGTTAGAACTATTAAAATGAAACTGAATGAAATGTCCCTCACTTTTAGCAATCGTAAATTAAAAAATTGTCACAGCATGTATAACTATTTTAGTTATGGTTGCCCCAATTTCAAAATTATCTCTGAAGAAATAATACAATGAAAAAGCTATAACAAGCAAATTCATAAGCGTAGTAAATGAGGTACTATTCGCCATAAAATTAAGCATTTAATTGGAATAATAGATTTAACTTGTGTATTAGTCATATTTCTCAAAGTAAAATTTGCTGTGTTGTACATGTTTCATTTATTCGACATCGAAATGTAGTTGAGAATTACAATGAAGTGATTATAATGTAGTTCAATGAAACAATGTGCATATGTGATAGGGGCAATGTGGGGACTGGCTACGTAATTTTTATATACATATATATATATATATATATATATATATGTATATATATATATATATATATGTGTGTGTGTGTGTGTGTGTGTGTGTGTGTGTGTGTGTGTGTGTGTGTGCACTTCTGGTGTAGAGTACCAACAGCCACTGTAATCCCATTATCAAACGATCCAATAGGAACTCATCTTAATAACCAGATCCCTTTGCGTACCATAAGCACAGTGACATGCCTGGACGAAATTTTATGTTCTGTGAAGTCACTCGTGAAATCCAAAAAAAGTTTTAAAACTGTCCAGGACAGTTGCCCTAGCAGTTTCCAGGGCCCACACTGAAATCCGCCATCAGGGACAACTGGTCCATCTGTCAAGCCATATTCTTACAGTCACTTTTTATTTTCACGTTTTGTTTCACTTGATACGACTTTGCCATGCCTTTTGGACTCCATATAGTCAAAAATTACTTAGCAGTTTGATTTTGAACAAATACGCCTATAACGGTTCATCAGTTTCTTGTAAGAAGTTGTAACCGTTGTTATAATAAGTCTCCCAAATATTGTTCAATGTTTCATCGTGAATACTTCATAGCACATTTGTTACCCATGATTTTGAGGGTGAAAGTGTACACTCATTTTTAACTTTTTGTTCCATCGCCTACACATGTATACAGTTATTACATGCAATTTACTTCGAAAGATAGGAATGTCTAACTCTTACTGTGCGTACAGCTAGAAAGCAAAGAGGATAGTATACAGGCATTCATATGGCGCCAAAGGTCGCACACGTAACTTCATAGACGAATGGCAATGATGGCTATTAGTACAGACACTAGGTTATATTTTACGCACCTTTTTGAGTCGGTTTTAGCTACTTCAGTTGGAGTACATGCCTCGTGAGGTAGCTTATGCTTACGAGACTCCTTGTTTTGAAAACTTTCTTGTAGCTGTTCGGCCTGTCGTAGACTGAAAGGAACACCAAAGATTCGATATGAACAGGCATTCTCTCTTTTACCTCAAGGAGCTGAATTGCGCTGCTAGTCACGATCAGTAGCACTGATGGAGTGCGCTAAAGTTCACTGTTCCGGTGAGCAGATGTGGCGTTGAATTTAGCTCCCATCTGCACACGTGTACGGACTGTCGGAAAATTCACTCGGTTTCATCTGCCCTCGTAACTTATAATAGGAAGGTAATGCAGGTGTGTAACTCGCGAAGCAAGCCACTGACGGATATTTGAAAAATTCATTATCGGAACATAAACTGTGACTCCGTAGAGGAACAAAATGAACTTGGGCAGTACGGAAGTTGACTGGTGGAGCTCTAGGAAATTTAAATTGGACTGCTGTGTTCGTGCCTCGTGAGCGACTACGCGCCAGATATCCCAGTGCACAGCAGATCACCAAAAGGGCAAAACTTCCCCATCGATGGACCTTCAAGAGATCGAGTCTAAGTGACTCGTCTGGCCCTCGACAAATTAACAGACGTTGAGGATCATCCTCTTGGCCAGAACACACAAGAATCTGCTGATGAGTGTCATTAATACCAAAAGTAAGTAAATGGTTGTTCAGGGAAGTACAGTGAGTTTCACATACGATCAAGATGTATTACCGCAGCATATGCTCCGGAATTTCATTCGGGATGTGTAGCAAGTAACTTGCAGGTTTTAATCTAGAATGAACTTTGTTCCGTGAATTTATTTTCAAGAGAAATTTGTTTTCCTTTTTGAAGAATTTACTTTATTTACTGGCGATTCATCAACAACATTGACACATTTAACCACACTAGGTGAGCGTGGAAGTAGTTGACATAAAATAACTGATGCAAAATTTACCTTTAACAAATGTGAATTTATTCCTAAAAGCTTTTTCAAAACAGATTTAAAATTATAAGCAGAAAAGCACACTCGTAATATCAAGTCACAATTTAACAAATGTGGATTTTATTCCTAAAAGCCTTTTCAAAACAGATTTAAAATTATAAGCAGAAAAGCACCCTCGAAATATCAAGTTACAGTTGTATTTAGAGGCAAAGAACAATGTTAACAGTAGGAGCCTTCGGGCTGAGAAGCTTGTCTGCTCCCTTTCAACATGGCCGTAGTCACGACCGCTCACAACAACCTCTGAAAGAGTACACTGGTGCAAATCTGCAACACACCAGATTACTTTAAACAAAAAATTTTTAACAACTCACACAAACACGTAAACTATGCACCCCGTAAGAGGAATGGAAACGGTACAACCCTCAAATTATTTACAACCGAAAGTTTAAATTTTTAAGGACTCTTACGGTGGAAGGGTGGCAAGCTTATAACCTAAAGTAACTATTTAAATAAAACCCATAAAATGCAGACTTACATAAAATGTACAACATGCTCTACATTACACATATACCACCTCGCAAGATGGTAGGCAAGATAAAAACACATTTCAGGAATTCGGCCTTTAAGCAATAAATTCATTAACACCGAATCCGACAAACATGACAGAGACAGCTATTAACGTACGGCAGACTGACAGACAGACACTACCTGCCTAACAAATGAGGACGAGAGACAGACGAGCAAACTGGGATCGAGAGGCTGACCAAGAACACAAGTACAATTTAATAATTAACTGAAACAACATATTACTAATCACTTAACTTCTAATAACTGCGATTTCTGGCAAAGACCTCGCGCAGCACCCCCAAAACGCTCTCCCGAACCGTCCGCTGCCAGCCGCTTCAACGGACGCAGGAAGGCGTGCCGATCTCCCGTCTCACGGCGTCGCAGCTCGCACCGACCAGACCGGTGTCGCGGGTTGTCTCCTGCTGCTCTCGAGTCGGCCGCGAAGCCACTACGCCTCGCTATACGGCGCGGCCCACTGGACTCACGTGGCGACCTCACATGCGCCGACGCTTCAGGCGGACAAGTCATCTTGTGTCTCAGTGCGGGACTGTCCAACCGATCGATCCAACCGCCAATGCCCATTGCCTGAGCCAACTCGAGCAGACTGGCGGCCTAACACATAGTAGCACTCCGGACGACAGACAGACACTAACCACCTCACCTATGCGGACGAGAGACAGACCCAGATTAACTTGGCTGACCAACTGACTAGACTCGCCGACGCAGACTGACAGACTGAGCTGACTGACCAACTGCCTCCGACTGACTGACTCCGACTCACTGCGACTGACAGACTGACCCACTGCGGAGCTCATAGCGCCCCTTAAATGCACGTGAACAGGCAACCTTTCCCCTTTCCCACCAGAGGGAGACAACAAAGCTGAGATTGCCACAGCGGCGCCACCGCCAGAAACGGAGGGCGACTGCTTCACACTACGCGCTGCGGCGCGCTCTTCAAAACAGCAAATTTTACTACGGCTCAAACTTCTAAGCGCCTAAGAACACTGTAATGTCTAGAAAATCTGAGAGTGCTGATGGTAAAACGCCGTATTTCTTGGTTTGTCTGTTGTAACTTGGGTGCAGCGAAAACACGTTGTTTCTAAGCGCCGCTATATCAAGGGAGTATAAAAAAAAAGTATCTCTGTAGTACGATTTGATAACGTGAAGTGGCTGAAAATGAAACACTACTTGATCATAAGTATCACGACACCCCCAAAAACAAACGATTTTCGTATGAGGTGCATTGTGCTGCCACCTACTGCCAAGTACTCCATATCAGCGACCTCATTACTCAGTAGACATCGTGAGAGTGCAGAATGCGGCGCTCCGAAGAACTCACGGACTTGGATTGCGATCAGATGATTGGGTATCCCGTGTCGTACATCTGTGCACGAGATTTCCACACTCCTAAACAACCCTAGGTCCACTGTTCCCGATGTGACAGTGAAGTAGAAACGTGAAGGAACACGTACAGCACAAAAGCTTACAGGCCGACCTCGTCTGTTGACTGATAGAGACCGCCGACAGTTGAAGAGGGTCGTAATGTGTAGTAGGCAGACATCTACCCAGATCATCAAACAGGAATTCCAAACTGCATCCGGCACCATTGCAAGTACTATGACAGTTAGGCGGGAGGTGAGAAAACTCTGATTGCATGGTCAAGCGACTGCTCCTAAGCCACACATCTCGCCTGTAAATGCCAAATGACGCCTCGCTTGGTGTAAAGAGTGTAAACATTGGACGATTGAACAAAGGAAAAACATTGTGTGGAGTGACGAATCACGATACACAATGTGGCGAACGGATGGCAGGGTGTGTGTATGGAGAATACCCGGTGAACGTCATCTGCCAGCATGTGTAGCGCCGTCAGTAAAATTCGGAGGCAGTGGTGTTATCGTGTGGTCGTGTTTTTCATGGAGGGGGCTTGCACTCTTTGTTGTTTTGCATGGCACTATCACATCAAAGGCCTACATTGATGTTTTTAGCACCTTCTTCCTTCCCACTGTTGAAAAGCGATTCGGTTATGGTGACTGCAACACGATGGGGCACCTGTTCATAATGCACGGTCTGTGGCGGAGCGGTTACACTACAGTAACATCCTTGTAATGGACTGGTCTGCATAGAGACCCGACCTCAATTCTGTAGAACACTTTTGGGATGTTTTGGAGCGCCGACTTCGTGCTACACCTCACCGACAGACATCGATACCTCTCCTCACTGCAGCACTCCGAAAGAATGGGCTGTCATTCCCCAAGAAACCTTGCAGCAGCTTTTTGATCGTATGCCTGCGAGAGTGGAAGCTCTCATCGAGGCTAAGGGTGGGCCAACACCATACTGAATTCCAGCATTACCGACGGAGGGCGCTACGAACTCGTAAGACATTTTCAGCCAGATGTCCGGATACTTTTGATCACATAGTGTATGTTGGTATATAAAATCCCATTGTTATGCTCCATTTAAAAATAAATCACTTGCAAGCTTGTTTCCTTGTTGCATCCTGGAATTCTCTTCTGTATTCTACTCCGAAAGCTTCATTTCGCAATAACTGCTACGTTCTCAATTGGTAAGAGTCTTGCCCACCAGCTTCCCTCGTTCCCCCTCCTCCATCCCCTACCCATGCCCACGCCACGGTAAAGAGATGCATGCTCATCCTGGACTTCCTACATTTCCAAAGAACAATACGTCAGCTTTGACCATTTACTCGACGTTTCTGGAGCACTGTATTCACTTTGGGGAAAGCGCTTTCATTTTTCCCTGTTGGCTCTCAGGATGACTCTGGTACGGGATGCGCCTACGTTATTGGCCTATGTATGTTTAGATCTCGCCTTTTAGTTAAGTGTTCGAGTTTTGCTGCACAGCTATTTGTCCTTTATCGGGCCACTTTATACCTATGGAGACACAGACACATCAAATATGTCCGTAGCATCTGTGCGACGTACACATAGCTATTCTTTGGTACAACGGTCCCAGGAATTCCTTCCAGCGCTCGTCAATGCTGACTAGAATGTCTCTTCCTTTGGATTAATGTGTACATGTCGGCGTGCCGGGGCATGAGACTGCTAATGGTGCCAACAACGCTACATTTCTGCTAGTCAAGCGTTTTAGCTGTTTTATTGCCTAAGACGATATCAGCGTTGCAGTACGTAAGAATAACCTATCGCTTTGGCAAGATCGCTGGTCGTCTCTCTGTGGGTAAAACCTCTCGGAGCCTAAACCTCTCTGTATAGCTTGGGCTTCCTCTTGTCAATCTCATGGCGAGAATTCTAGCTAGATTACGTCACTGGCATAAGCAAGCGGAGCAGGAAGCGTTCCCCATCTGCAGTGTGACAGTGAGGAATTAGCAAGCAAATGCTCCAGGCTGCAGACGTACAGCTCTGGCAGCCTCCGGGCTGTCTTCGAACCGTGGACGCCATGGTGGACGGCAGCTTCAGTGCTGGTAGCCGAGGAGTGTGACTGTGTAGGGTAGCAAGCAGCAGCAGCAACTGTCTGCCCGCACAGGAAGATGACGCTCGATTTCCAGGTAGCGCTGGTATGAACCGTGGTCATCCCAGGAGGTCGTCTCAAGTGGTTGGAAGTCAGATGGTAGGTGGCTGTTCGGTTGGAAGGCAGCAAGTTAACAACGTTCGTAGGCACGTCTGCAGACAGTAGCGACAGTTTCATGACCCATTTAAGGATGACGATCGGCATAGGCTGCTACTGATTACACAGCCCAACGATGCAAAAAGTTTTTTTGCTGGAAATACATTATTGTGTTGGTGCATGGGTATCGAAAAAGACGGTCGTGTGAAACCCAGCTCGCGCTATTCGTCCACGAGACTCAGAGGGATATAGACACGGGTTCACAGGTAGATGCCGTGTTTCTTTCTTGACTTCCGCGAGGCGTTCGATACAGTTCCCCACAGTCGTTTAATGAACAAAATAAGAGCATATGGACTATCAGACCAATTGTGTGATTGGATTGAGGAGTTACTAGAAAACAGAACGCAGCATGTCATTCTCAATGGAGAGAAGTTTTCCGAAGTAAGAGTGATTTCAGGTGTGCCACAGGGGAGTGTCGTAGGACCGTTGCTGTTCACAATATACATAAATGACCTGGTGGATGACATCGTAAGTTCACTGAGGCTTTTTGCAGATGATGCTGTGGTGTATCGAGAGGTTGTAACAATGGAAAATTGTACTGAAATGCAGGAGGATCTGCAGCGAATTGACGCATGGTGCAGGGAATGGCAATTGAATCTCAATGTAGACAAGTGTAAAGTGCTGCCAATACACAGAAAGATAGATCCCTTATCATTTAGCTACAAAATAGCAGGTCAGCAACTGGAAGCAGTTAATTCCATAAATTATCTGGGAGTACGCATTAGGAGTGATTTAAAATGGAATGATCATATAAAGTTGATCGTCGGTAAAGCAGATGCCAGACTGAGATTCATTGGAAGAATCCTAAGGAAATGCAATCCGAAAACGAAGTAGGTTACAGTACGCTTGTTCGCCCACTGCTTGAATACTGCTCAGCGGTGTTGGATCCGTACCAGATAGGGTTGATAGAAGAGAGAGAGAAGATCCAACGGAGAGCAGCGCGCTTCGTTACAGGATCATTTAGTAATCGCGAAAGCATTACGGAGATGATAGATAAACTCCAGTGGAAGACTCTGCAGGAGAGACGCTCAGTAGCTCGGTACGGGCGTTTCTTAAAGTTTCGAGAACATACCTTCACCGAAGAGTCCAGCAGTATATTGCTCCCTCCTACGTATATCTCGCGAAGAGACCAGAGGGATAACATCAGAGAGATTAGAGCCCACACAGAAACATACAGACAATCCTTCTTTCCACGAACAATACGAGACTGGAATAGAAGGGAGAACCGATGGAGGTACTCAGGGTACCCTCCGCCACGCACCGTCAGGTGGCTTGCGGAGTATGGATGTAGATTTAGATGTAGATTCTTATGTTTTTAGGGTAGGAAATCCAAATATGATACTCAAAAGCTGTAGCGCCCACCATTTCTTCACTTTTACAGTTACATTTATTAAATTAAGCGATTTTATAGAATTTAACAGCTTTTATACAGTTAAAATAATTTACAAAGGAGATGTAATGAGTGTAGATGACGTTGGTAGTACTGCTGAAAAGCATTTGCATGCAAAAGAGGTCGATTCAGTTTTTGTGTTAGCAGATGGTGTTTTGTTTACTGTCAACCTAACCTCACTTTCCTATTTCGTGTACATGTTCTCAGCACAATGTCCAATCGTGGTTGTAAAAGCTCTGCTGGCAGTGTTTGTTATATTTTTCGTGAATTTGTGATTAAAAAACAGCAAAGAAACATTACGGACTTTGTGAAAAAGGTTTATCTACCATATTTTGGACCTAAACTTGGTGATCAAGATAAATCTTGGACGCCACATAAGGTATGCTATGTGTGTGCTGAGAAAATCGTCCAAAAAGGAGAAAAAAGCCTTTAGATATACTGTTCCTATGATATGGAGGGAGCCAAGAAATCATTCCGTGATTGCTACTTTTCCAATGTTGATATTACTGGTCACGAAAAACAAAAAGGTAGTAAGGTATCCTAACTGCCTGTCCGCCATTCGACCATTAGGGCATGGTGTAGATTTTCTGGCTCCTGAACAACCAGATGATTTAAATTCTATTCCTACAGAATTATTTTCTGATGTACCATGTTATTTAGATGGACCAAATGGCGATGAATTCCATTGTAATACAGAATATCTAGAGCCCAAATTGTTTACTCATACCGAGCTTAACGATTTGGATAGGGATCTGGGCTTAACGAAAGAAACGCTAAATTGTTTTGCTCTAGATTAAAAGAAAATAACTTATTGGCAGTTGGAACAAGCATATACGTGTATTTTAAACATAGCTGCACAACAGCAACGGTTCCACATGATAAAATTATAAATGCCGACCAGTTGCAATGGATAAAGAATTCTTTACCTATGTTTCAACAAATTTAAATTTGTCTTCTTCAGAAGGTGGCACTTTTATATTAGTATGGACTGATGTATCATCGCCGTTTTTACAAATGTCTGCATAGATCTATTTGTCAAAATTAAAATATAGCCCTAAAAATAGGGTTTGTCACGTAAATATAAATTAGTACATGCATGTTGCAGAGCTCACAGCCGACATGTACAGAAAAAGAGAGCAGCAATTTTCCAAGTTTTTTCAACAAGAAGGTGATTTAGTGTACTGCTCAGACATTCCCGGTTTGATGAATGAGTTTGGTATTGAATACAAAAAAGAAGGCTGGAGGCTGTTAATTGATTCACCCAAAACTAGGTTAAAGGCTGTTTTACTACACAATGATAACATGTATTCATCTATACCTGTTGGACATTCTGTACCTATGAAAGAAAGCTGTGAAAATCTAAAAATAGTGCTAAATAAAATAGGCTATTCTGCTGGTGGTTGGATGATATATGGTGATCTAAAAGTAACATACATGTTCCTTGGTCAACAAGGTGGCTTTGCCAAATTTCCTTGTTTCTTGTGTGATTGGGGCAGTAGAGCTAGGGATCAACACTGGTGCAGAAAGAATTGGCCTGTGAGGGAGTCTTTAAAACCTGGTGAGAACATTCTACGCAAAAACCTTGTAGATCCAAAAAACGTACATATAAACTCAGGCCTAATGAAACAGTTTGTAAAGGCTTTGCCTAAAGGTGGACCATGTTTTAAGAATGTCTGCCAAAAGTTTCCACACCTTTCATAAGCTAAACTAAAAGAACGCGTCTTTGTCGGACCTGACATTAGAAAATTGATGTTTGATGTTAACTTTGAATCAACAATGACCTTAAATAACATCGAAGCATCGATATCATTCAAGCAAGTCGTTACAAAGTCTTAGTACACGAAAAAGATCTTGAATGTGTTTCTATTATAGCTACAATGTTAAGGAAGTTTAAAACTTTAGTGCGTTTAATGAACCTGAAAGTTCACTTTTTGAACAGTCTCCCTGATTACTTCCCGGACAATATGGGAGATGTTATTGAGGAGCGTTTTTACGAGAACATTAAAGTGATGGAAAAACACTACCAAGGCCGCTGGAACACCAACATGATGGGGGACTACTGTTTGTCACGTTACCAACAAGTTCAGCGAGCGACTCATCGTAGAAAAAGCTACACAAGAAGCTTCAATGAAAAAAGAGAAAGAAAATACAAACCAATTCCAGCTAACAGTTGAAACCCCTATTAACACATATCATTGCTTGAAGCAGCTTACTGTAAATGCAAACCATGCTTATGTTGTAACAAAGTGTTTCATTAATTTCCCCGTTTACCGTATAGCATAGGACTTTTATACTATATAATAAAAAGCATACTGCTTGAAAACTAAGGGTGATTCAAAATAACTAAGGCTAGATTTAGATTCATCTAAAAAAAAAACTATAAAGATCAGCTATCAAAGTAAAAAATGTTTTTCAAAAGAAATTTTTCGCTGGTCTGTGTTATCCAAAACGGGCAGTGGTTATGTGAGATCATTTCACCACTGTTTCTGAAACGACAGTGCTTTCTCTTCCCTAACTCATAAAAGAACAGAAGCGTGACGTGTGGTCGTTGAACATTAATGACATCACTTCCTTAGGCTCTCAGTCTTTTCACTGTGTCATCATTGTCTTAGCCCTGGCTGTACCGTGAGAGTGTTGCAGTTCTACCTTTTAGGAGACCTAGTCGACTTCCGCAATGTCAGCATAAACTGAAGATAGCTTCTTGTGCTAGAAGACCTAAGTATCTCCTGCCACTGTGGTTTCTTTCGTCACTATGTCGGGACTTTTTTCCGCTAAGTCAGTCACAGGACTCTTCCGCCAGGTTAAGTGAAGCATTGTGGCAACACAAAAAAAAAAAATCGATATTCGGTTGTTAACATTAACGTTCCGTAATGCGCGATTTCTTGTGCTAGCCAACACCTGCTTAGAGATGTGCTTTGGCCTGCAACAGCAAAGCAAGATGAACGACTTGAGTTTCAAATCCCTGATAACTGGCCTCCATCACAATGTATCTGCTAAGAATCGCAGGCGTAGCGAAGTGAGTGGGCCTCTTACTTTTGTCAGTTCGGCCTCCGAAAAGGCAGGAGACTGCCGAAGTCGTGACTTTTTTTTTTTTTTGTCATCAGTCTACTGCCTGGTTTGATGAGGTCCGCCACGAATTCCTTTCCTGTGCTAACCTCTTCATCTCAGAGTAGCACTTGCAACCTACGTCCTCAATTATTTGCTTGACGTATTCCAATCTCTGTCTTCCTCTACAGTTTTTGCCCTCTACAGCTCCCTCTAGTTCCATTGAAGTCATTCCCTCATGTTTTAGCAGATGTCCTATCATCCTGTCCCTTCTCCTTATCAGTGTTTTCCATATATTCCTTTCTTCTCCGATTCCTCGTAGAACCTCCTCATTCCTTACCTTATCAATCCACCTAATTTTCAACATTCGTCTATAGCACCACATCTCAAATGCTTCAATTCTCTTCTGTTCCGGTTTTCCCACAGTCCATGTTTCATTACCATACAATGTTGTACTCCAGACGCACATCCTCAGAAATTTCTTCCTCAAATTAAGGCCGGTATTTGATATTAGTAGACTTCTCTTGGCCAGAAATGCCTTTTTCGCCATAGCGAGTCTGCTTTTGATGTCCTCCTTGCTCCGTCCGTCATTGGTTATTTTACTGCCTAGGTAACAGAATTCCTTAACTTCATTGACTTCGTGACCATCAATCTTGATGTTAAGTTTCTCGCTGTTCTCATTTCTACTACTTCTCATTGCCTTAGTCTTTCTCCGATTTACTCTCAAACCATACTGTGTACTCATTAGACTGTTCATTCCGTTCAGCAGATCATTTAATTCTTCTTCACTTTCACTCAGGATAGCAATGTCATCAGCGAATCGTATCATTGATATCCTTGCACCTTGTATTTTAATTCCACTCCTGAACCTTTCTTTTATTTACATCATTGCTTCCTCGATGTACAGATTGAAGAGTAGGGGTGAAAGGCTACAGCCTTATCTTACACCCTTCTTAATACGAGCACTTCGTTCTTGATCGTCCACTCTTATTATTACCTCTTGGTTGTTGTACATATTGTATATGACCCGTCTCTCCCTATAGCTTACTCCTACTTTTTTCAGAATCTCGAACAGCTTGCACCATTTTATATTGTCGAACGCTTTTTCCAGGTCGACAAATCCTATGAAAGTGTCTTGATTTTTCTTTAGCCTTGCTTCCATTATTAGCCGTAACGTCAGAAATGCCTCTCTTGTCCCTTTACTTTTCCTAAAGCCAAACTGATCGTCACCTAGCGCATTCTCAATTTTCTTTTCCATTCTTCTGTATATTATTCTTGTAAGCAGCTTCGATGCATGAGCTGTTAAGCTGATTGTGTGATAATTCTCGCACTTGTCAGCTCTTGCCGTCTTCGGAATTGTTTGGATGATGCTTTTCCGAAAGTCAGATGGTAAGTCGCCAGACTCATATATTCTACACACCAACGTGAATAGTCGTTTTGTTGCCACTTCCCCCAATGATTTTAGAAATTCTGATGGAATGTTATCTATCCCTTCTGCCTTATTTGACCGTAAGTCCTCCAAAGCTCTTTTAAATTCCGATTCTAGTACTGGATCCCCTATCTCTTCTAAATCGACTCCTGTTTCTCCTTCTATCACATCAGACAAATCTTCACCCTCATAGAGGCATTCAATGTATTCTTTCCACCTATCAGCTCTTTCCTCTGCATTTAACGGTGGAATTCCCGTTGCACTCTTAATGTTACAGTTGTGGATTGGCAAGACAGCCAATCCACTATGACAGGAAGCCGAAAGGCGCGCGTTTAAGCTCACGCAGGCTGGCGTGAGGTCTGGAACAGGACAAGGAATTTATAGTAGCAAAGAACGTACGTTACTACTGGAATGCTTAACTTTAATTCATAATTGGTGATCATCGCTCTTGACGGTACATGTTTTACAGCATCAATAGTAACTGGTAATGGCGCCTTGCTAGGTCGTAGCCAATGACGTAGCTAAAGGCTATGCTAACTATCGTCTCGGCAAATGAGAGCGTAATTTGTCGGTGAACCATCGCTAGCAAAGTCGGCTGTCCAACTGGGGCGAGTGCTAGGAAGTCTCTCTAGAGCTGCCGTGTGGCGGCGCTCGGTCTGCAATCACTGATAGTGGCGACACGCGGGTCCGACGTATACTAACGGAGCGCGGTCGATTTAAAGGCTACCACCTAGCAAGTGTGGTGTCTGGCGGTGACACCACAGTTACCACCGTTGCTTTTTTTAATGTCACCAAAGGTTGTTTTGACTTTCCTGTATGCTGAGTCTCTCCTTCCGACAGTCATATCTTTTTCGATGTCTTCACATTTTTCCTGCAGCCATTTCGTCTTAGCTTCCCTGCACTTCCTATTTATTTCATTCCTCAGTGACTTGTATTTCTGTATTCCTGATTTTTCCGGAACATGTTTGTACTTCCTCCTTTCATCAATCAACTGAAGTATTTCTTCTGTTACCCATGGTTTCTTCGCAGCTACCTTCTTTGTACCTATGTTTTCCTTCCCAACTTCTGCGATGGCCCTTTTTAGAGATGTCCATTCCTCTTCAACTGTACTGCCTACTGCGCTATTTCTTATTGCTGTATCTATAGCGTTAGAGAACTTCGAACGTATCTCGTCATTCCTTAGTAATTCCGTATCCCACTTCTTTGCGTATTGATTCTTCCTGACTAATGTCTTGAACTTCAGCCTACTCTTCATCACTACTATATTGTGATCTGAGTCTATATCTGCTCCTGGATACGCCTTACAATCCAGTATCTGATTTCGGAACCTCTGTCTGACCATGATGTAATCTAATTGAAATCTTTCCGTATCTCACGGCCTTTTCCAAGTATACCTCCTCCGCTTGTGATTCTCGAACAGGGTTTTCGCTATTACTAGCTGCCTCTTGTTGGCACTTTCTGTGAGCGCGGGAGGGAAGTCGCAGCAATTTGTGCCTAGCGACGCTCAAATTGGCTACCGTTCCTTATGTTGGTGACCACTATGGGGATAGTAACTGATTAATCACCTACCAATGGCACTGAACCGAAACCCTCGGTACTGAGACTCCCATAGGACAATAAACACATGTGAACAAAAAAAGAAAGATATCGTGAATGAGAGGCACTAGACGTATTACAAGAATTTATCGACTGCTGCAAGTGTGGCTCTTCCTGAATCGAGGCAGGATTGCGCATCATTATTTTCAAAAATGTTTCAAATGGCTCTGAGCAATATGGGACTTAACTGCTGTGGTCATCAGTCCCCTAGAACTTAGAACTACTTAAACCTAACTAAACTAAGGACATCACACACATCCATGCCCGAGGCAGGACTCGAACCTGCGACCGTAGCGGTCACGCGGTTCCAGACTGATGCGCCTTTAACCGCACGCCCACACCGGCCGGCATCATTATTTTCCAGCAACACACAATCACAAGACGAACTCCCTTAAGACAGTGGAGGAGGGTGGGTGTACTGGCGACAGGGTAAATAACCTAGCGCGTTGGTTAGACCTTTCACAGGCCGACCAGAGATGTTTAGAGAGTAGAGGATGATGGCTTTTAACGCTACGCTGATCAGCTGGGCCCTTCAGCTGCGTCGTCCGCCTTTATCTCCACCAGCAGCTGCGGACGACTAAACCTGTTCGTAACTAATGTCAATGAAATTCACTAACAGCTGTGTAACTTAAGATGTTATATTATTTTATTTTGAAGGCTACCAGTTTCAGCATTTCACTATGCCATCTTCAGGCCCGTTTGCATCTCTCCAAATAAACGAAAATGTCATATAGAGTCATAAATCTCTGGGAGCAGTGAATTCAATCGTTACGTTAGTGCTTCATTCGAAGACTTTATACTAACTGAGTTGCTGTCAAGTCTTCGACTCAAGCACGAGTGTAACGATTGAATTCACTGAGTTGCTATCAAGTCTTCGAATGAAGCACTAGTATAACGATTGAATTCATGACATCCAGAGATTTATGGCTCTGTATGACATTTTCGCTTATTAGGAGAGATGCATATGGGGCCTGAAGTTGGCATAGTGAAATGCTGAAGCTGTTAATCTTCAAAATGAAACGAAATAACCTCTTAAGAGACACGGCTCTTGGTGACTCTCATTGACACTGACAATTACTTAACGAGCCGATGTCTGCAGTCCATGCTGGATCAACAAAGATTAAAACCTGTTCGTGTCATCGATCGCGACCCTTCCCTCTGGAGAACCTATCAACAATTTCGAGACAGGTATGTCCGACCTAACCTTTTGCAGAACCAGCAAAAATAACTCACTACCTCTACCTTTACCTCAGATATTGCGCTATCTCATCTAAAGCTACTGCCACAGTTTTCGTATCCCAGGCGCTCTTAATGGAAAGAGCCTGCCTCAGGTAGAGTGCGAGATAAATATTGATACGCCATCAGGATCTCGCGTAATTATTCTACCCATTATCAGACGGTGGGAAGGCATGGGCTAGAACCCTACTTGCAGAGAGCCACTGATTTGAATGGATACTGGGGGAAAGGTGGTAGAAATCGCAACACATATAAAAGGTTTATAAACGAACAGATATACTGAAAGTAGGACAAAACAACGTACACTTGACGGAGGGCATGTGCTACTGACATATGCATATTCACAGAAAGACAGGTAGAAAGAACATTGGCCTATAACTACAGGGTGGTCCAGAAGTCCGGAAACACCCTCATAAAATTCAAATGGAGTAGCAAACAAGGAAAGAGACTCCCTACAAACGAGGAACGGGAAGGGGGAAACTTTATAGGCTATGCCACCAACATGGCGGCCATCTTGAAAGCCGCCATCTTGAATGCAACTCCAAAATTTCAAATTGGAATATGGTCATGTGACATATCAAACAGATAGAGAATTACACCAAAAAAACAATGTAGATGTCATTTTAGACGTAGCGTTATTCATTCTCCGGCTATAGCCAGTTACACGTGGCAGCAGTGGGACGCTCGGCAGCATGTGTGTTATGTGCCGAAGAGGCATTACGCCGATGTTACAATCCCGAGAGATCACCAACAGTCATAGGAATGGCTCGATATGTTGTCCATTATGTTGGATTGTTAATTCTATCCTCCGAACCCAGTAGTGATGAACTTTGACCGACACATCTGGCTGAATTTGACCACACGCATCAACAATGCGCTGCTTTAGATGATGCAAATCCCGTATTTTCACAGGATAAACCATTGCTTTGACATGACCCCAAAGATAAAAATCCAGAGGAATCAAATCTGGTGAACGTGGGGGCCACTCCCTACGAACAACCCTTTTTTGAGGGAACTGCACATCCAGATATGCTCGCACATTGTGACCATAATGTGGTGGGGCTCCATCATGATGGAAGAATTCCGGAAATGTCCCATCCTCCCTTAACAACGAGGGAAACACTTCTTCATCCAATAACCTCAGATAACCATTGATTAAAACGTTAGCATGAGTAAATGATATCTAACAGTTAAACACATGTAACATATCAGGCATGGGATAGTCACTTTGCACCGTTTCAGACTCCATTTTATGACTTCTCAGTACGTAATACTCACGCTGCCGAGCGTCCCACTGCTGCTGCAAGTAATTGGCTATAACCCGAGAATGAATAAAGCTATGTTTAAAATAACGACGGCATTGTTTTTCTGGTGAAATTCTCTATCTGTTTGATATGTCACATGAGCACATTCCCATTTGAAATTTTGGAGTTGAATCCAAGATGGCGGCTTTCAAGATGGCCGTCATGTTGGTGGCATAGCCTATAAAGTTTCCCCCTTCCCGTTCCTCGTGTGTAGGGAGTCTCTTTGCTACTCCATTTGAATTTTATGAGGGTGTTTCCGGACTTTTGGACCATCCTGTACATATATCTGACTGTAGAACAATGCGGTGAGAGAATACTGAACCACGAGAACTAGGTTTTGCCAACAAAAGGGGGAGGTCTACTTCATTAAACTTTACTGCATGGCTGGCGCTCCTGCTCTAACATAGTAACACATAATACTTGCGGTCGCCAAACGAACGAGACGGTTTTCGGATTCGAGCATCATTATTAGACTGTGGCCGAAGTAA
Source organism: Schistocerca serialis cubense (assembly GCF_023864345.2). Lineage (NCBI taxonomy): Eukaryota > Metazoa > Arthropoda > Insecta > Orthoptera > Acrididae > Schistocerca > Schistocerca serialis. The sequence goes on along the minus strand of NC_064643.1, from coordinate 733,161,452 downwards.
CGAACCGTTACACTTTACTGTAGCGTGGCGGAGCATACCTACAGACAAAAGGCGATTGCGGGCGAGACGGCTGGTGGTGGACCTTCTAAGAAAATGCTGCGGAATAGGCGGAAGCGGCGATCTTCAGGGGTGTTGTTAACTGTTCGGCACCTCACAATCTTGTGCCTACGGCTGAAGAAAAGTAGTTCTGCTACCAGCTTTCCGGGTGGTCAAGCGGCTAGCTTTCTCGTGCTGGGCCGTAGAACTCGCCGCATCCTTTTAGCACTAGAGCTTTCCTAGCCTGTCTCAGCCTCGACCATTGGGACAGCGGGCTTTTCTGTGCTCCTACGTGACTCAAGACCAAAAGACGCTCCGTTTAAACTTGAGTCATTTTAACGGCCACCGCCATATTGAACAATTTATTAACTTCTCTCAAAATAATGGCAGCCGAAATCTGTTTACAGAGTTCGGTTCCTCTATGTGTTGGGAATTATTATTGCAACGTTTCTTTCGTTTCTGTATTTATTTAGGTGCTTTAATTTGCGGTTGAATCTTTAGATACTTCAATAGAAAATTGATATGTAAATTATAGATATAACGGCTGTTTGTTCCTTATCAAAAGGTTCAGAATCTGTCACGGGTTTTCATGTTCATTAATGACTTCTCGTCTCTCCTTTGTTTCACGCGTTGCACGGCCGCCCACGCTCTCCTCATTGCATGTGGAGTTCTTGGGAGGGTTCGTAACACAATGTATTATGAGATTTCCCATCAAGACGGACCATCTTCCGACGTTTCTCGTATTTTAACAGACAACTGAGACAGTTATTCACGTTAATACTCCGCTCTTCTCAGTACGTTAAGCTGAAACGATCGTAGAGATGCTGGATGTAGTCCTGTGGAACGGCTTGCCATGCCATTTCCACCTGGCGCCTCAGTTGGACCAGCGTTCGTGCTGGACGTGCAGACCGCGTGAGACGACGCTTCATCCAGTCCCAAACATGCTCAATGGGGGACAGATCCGGAGATCTTGCTGGCCAGGGTAGTTGACTTACACCTTCTAGAGCACGTTGGGTAGCACGGGATACATGCGGACGTGCATTATCCTGTTGGAACAGCAAGTTCCCTTGCCGGTCTAGGAATGGTAGAACGATGGGTTCGATGACGGTTTGGATGTACCGTGCACTATTCAGTGTCCCCTCGACGATCACCAGTGGTGTACGGCCAGTGTAGGAGATCGCTCCCCACACCATGATGCCGGGTGTTGGCCCTGTGTGCCTCGGTCGTATGCAGTCCTGATTGTGGCGTTCACCTGCACGGCGCCAAACACGCATACGACCATCATTGGCACCAAGGCAGAAGCGACTCTCATTGCTGAAGACGACACGTCTCCATTCGTCCCTCCATTCACGCCTGTCGCGACACCACTGGAGGCGGGCTGCACGATTTTGGGGCGTGAGCGGAAGACGGCCTAACGGTGTGCGGGACCGTAGCCCAGCTTCATGGAGACGGTTGCGAATGGTCCTCGCCGATACCCCAGGAGCAACAGTGTCCCTAATTTGCTGGGAAGTGGCGGTGCGGTCCCCTACGGCACTGCGTAGGATCCTACGGTCTTGGCGTGCATCCGTGCGTCGCGGCGGTCCGGTCCCTGGTCGACGGGCACGTGCACCTTCCGCCGACCACTGGCGACAACATCGATGTACTGTGGAGACCTCACGCCCCACGTGTTGAGCAATTCGGCGGTACGTCCACCCGGCCTCCCGCATGCCCACTATACACCCTCGCTCAAAGTCCGTCAACTGCACATACGGGTCACGTCCACGCTGTCGCGGCATGCTACCAGTGTTAAAGACTGCGATGGAGCTCCGTATGCCACGGCAAACTGGCTGACACTGACGGCGGCGGTGCACAAATGCTGCGCAGCTAGCGCCATACGACAGCCAACACCGCGGTTCCTGGTGTGTCCGCTGTGCCGTGCGTGTGATCATTGCTTGTACAGCCCTCTCGCAGTGTCCGGAGCAAGTATGGTGGGTCTGACACACCAGTGTCAATGTGTTCTTTTTTCCATTTCCAGGAGTGTATATTTTTCTTTTACTCATAAGTTGCTCTTTGTGTAACTGACCAACACAAACTAGGGAGTCTGTGTCACTGTGCAATCGATCACATACAAAAGAATCATTGGTTTATGTTAGTATTCAATGTTTTCTAAAAACAAATTCACTTAGTGATTATAAACGTATCTGCATTTACTTACAACTTCGTCTCCGAAAAAGGAACGGGAAGCCTACCTTTGCGACAGATGATAGAACGAAAATTCAACGAGCAGCTTTTTGTGATAAATCGCGATTCTCTATTATCTTATATTCAAAAGAAGAGAAAAAGAGTGAAGTGGTAGACATTAAAAGTAAATAGTAGATGCTGGATGTACATGATTTTCTCAACCGTCCAAGGGATAAAAATGTTTAGGTAACAAGTAGGCAAAAAATCGACCACTGGGAACGTCACTCGCTGGGGGAAGACATGGAGGGAGTGACGTTATGGTGCCTCGTTAGTAAGAGAGACACGGGAAAGGTGACGAAAAGTAGGCAGCAAGATATGGAGCGAACTATCTGGTGCGATGGCCTTCTCATTAAGGCTCCTTATAAAATATCGATATATCGATATTTTTTCCAAGACAATGTCGATATATATCGTGCATAGTTTTCCCATGGGATAACGATATAGAAATGGTAATATCGAGTGCCAGTAATTTTATTTTATATTATATTTTTTCGCAAGTTTAGACAAAAATTTGAAGTTGTATTTTGAAACTGCAGTGGAACATAATTTTACTTTCACTGTGTGAAGTAGTCTCCCTGCTTTTTGAGCTTTCATCACGTCGAGTCTCTCTCTTTGACTGTGTGAAGCAAGCATAGAGGGCACAAACAAGAAGTCCGATTGCACGGGGGGGTGGCGGTGTGAATGGAATAACAAGATATCCGATGTGACGAAATAGCACACTAATTGCGTTAAGAAACTGCTTTTAACGCAACCAGTGCGCTGTTTCTTCACTTCGGAATTCTTCAAAATAGTTGCTTAAACTCATGAACAAAAATCTAAATGACAAGATTGGTCTTTGTGGTCGGAAACTTGTGAGGGGAAATTCTGACGTAATCGGCGCACAACGCTACCATAGAAACTACGAAGTTTAAGTTCACCAAGCAATTTTGACACTACAACTGCAAGGTCGCTGGCGTTTTGCAGAAATTAAATGAAAAAATGAACTGAAAAAAATCAAGGTTCCAAGCAGTTTTTCAAGTTCAAAAAGCAACCATCTCACAGGAATATCCTTAATGTATGAATCAACATTATTACAACTTGAGTCGTATGTGCACACAACCTGATACACTGTCTAAAAATGTACGTGTCCTATGAAAGTGGTATGGGAGGCTGTGGGATCAACCTCACAGCATGTCACGGGAGCAACGAGTGTCAGCTTACTCATACCAAGAGGCGATTATCCTGATGGTGGGCATTCTTAGACCTTAAGAACTTATTTTCCTCGGTCATTATTTCCACAGGTGCTATTTCTGTGCACAGGAGCTATCTGACTCTTTTCTGAATAAGCACTCAGATCAAAAACGTTGAGATGTTTGTGAGAAAAAATCTCTTGATGAATGTGGTTACTAGGCAGGAAGGAAAGAAGTTTGATTTAGCAATGGTGTAAATTTTCCCTCCTTGGGGAATAGCAACAAACCTACATGCAGCCTACATAGACCAACGAAATCAGGTAGCTAATGAGGTCCAACAGCACTGTAACTCTGCCATCATCGTCTGGCATCTTTTCTTTCATGCTGTAAATGTTACTAATTATAGCAGTATTCTGCCTCTCTACGTTATACACTTCCTGAAGTTTAACCAGGAAATTGATACAATCCAAGCTATAACAAGCATGAATATTATACCTATATCACATCAAATTACACACAATGGATCTTACTTATAATTTCTCTTGTAAATCCGGACTGACCATACAAATCAGAACTTGTCGTCATGAGTTTGGACATTAATAATTGCCTTCTTTCTAGCTATAGCCTTATGAGACTAGATCTACATCTACATACATAATACGCAATCCACCATACGGTGCGTGGCGGAGGGTACCTCGTACCACAACTAGCATCTCCTCTCCCTGTTCCACTCCCAAACAGAACGAGGGAAAAATGACTGCCTATATGCTTCTGTACGAGCCCTAATCTCTCTTATCTTATCTTTGTGGTCTTTCCGTGAAATATAAGTTGGCGGCAGTAAAATTGTACTACAGTCAGCCTCAAATGCTGGTTTTCTAAATTTCCTCAGTAGCGATTCACGAAAAGAACGCCTCCTTTCCTCTAGAGACTCCCACCCGAGTTCCTGAAGCATTTCCGTAACACTCGCGTGATGATCAAACTTGCCAGTAACAAATCCAGCAGCCCGCCTCTGAATTGCTTCTATGTCCCCCCACAATCCGACCTGATAGGGATGCCAAACGCTCGATCAGTATTCAAGAATAGGTCGTATTAGTGTTTTATAAGCGGTGTCCTTTACAGATGAACCACATCTTCCCAAAATTCTACCAATGAACCGAAGACGATTATCCGCCTTCCCCACAAATGCCATTACATGCTTGTCCCACTTCATATCGCTCTGCAGTGTTACGCCCAAATATTTAATCTACCTGACTGTGTCAAGCGCTACACTACTAATGGAGTATTCAAACATTACGGGATTCTTTATCCTATTCATCTGCATTAATTTACATTTATCTATATTTAGAGTTACCTGCCATTCTTTACACCAAACACAAATCCCGTCCCAGTCATCTTGTATCCTCCTACAGTCACTCAACGACGACACCGTCCCGTACACAACAGAATCATCAGCAAACAGCCGCACATTGCTATCCACCCTATCCAAAAGATCATTTATGTAGATAGAAAACAACAGCGGACCTACCACACTTCCCTGAGGCACTTGTGTCCTCCGATGAACACTCACCATCGAGGACAACATACTGGGTTCTATTACTTAAGAAGTCCTCGAGCCACTCACATATTTGGGAACCAATCCCATAAGCTCGTACTTTAGTTAGGAGTCTGCAGTGGGGCACCGAGTCAAACGCTTTCCGGAAGTCAAGGAATATGGCGTCCGTCTGAAACCCTTCATCCATGGTTCGCAAGATGTCATGTGAAAATAGGGCGAGTTGCTTTTCGCAGCAGCAATGCTTGCTAAAGCCGTGCTGATGCATGGACAGCAACTTCTCTGTCTCAAGGAAATTCATTATATTCGAACTGAGAATATGTTCGAGAATCCTGCAACAAACCGGTGTTAAGGATATTGGTCTGTAATTTTGAGGATCCGTCCTTCTACCCTTCTTATATACAGGCATCACCTGCGCTTTTTTCCAGTCATTCGGGACTTGACGTTGGGGAAGAGATTCGCGACAAATGCAAGTTAAGTAAAGAGCCAACGCAGTAGAGTACTCTCAGTAAAACCGAACTGGAATCCCATCAGGACCTGGTGATTTATTTATTTTCAACCTATTCAGGTGCTTCACAACCCCAAGGGATGTCTATCACTATGTCCTCCATACGGGAATCTGTACGAGACTCAAACGGCGGTAGGTTTGTACGATCTTCCTGCGTGAAAGATTTCTCAAATGCTAAATTTAAAATTTCGTTTTGCTGTCTTCCTTTTCCAGGCCAGACTGGTCAGTGAGTGAGTGGATGGAAGCCTTCGACCCGCTTACCGATTTTACGTACGACCAGAATTTCCTTGGGTTTTCATCAAGATCTTTTGCTAAGGTATGACGGTGGATATATCGAGACCCCACATTAAATGGATTAATAAAATGTAAGTATATGTCGAACTGGAGGATTCAGATGAGTCAATTGAGGGACCCTCTTTCCTGCATCTTGAAAAAATGGTACTGTATGACATTCAAGGTAACAGTTCAGAAACACTCAGGAACTGAAGTGTCCTGCAAGTGTGTAATTTTTTTCGGGTGGGGGGGTATATACAGAACAGACAACATAGCACTGCTCTGCACTTAATGGAGAGGTACCACAGATTGCTAATAATTATCGGAAACTCCACTTCTAAAAGAGGTAGACACATGTTCAGGAAATGGACTGGTTTTCAGTGAACAGCAGTACCATTGTCAATATGGGCATACAAAATCCTGTTCTCAAAAGTACCTCTAATCAGCGAGTAAGTGAGAGTTGGCATGTGACTAACCTGGTGCATATCTACACTATTGGTAGGACAAGATAGAAAACTCCTGCTAGCCAGAGTAATATTATAACTTGTGGCCGTGGTCGATGGCCCAGATAATCGTTTTGGTTCCAAGCGCTGGTGTGTCGAGTGAGACAGCTGATTCCATGCTGATCATGACGGTCCAGGTTACATAAAATGTGTGGGGGATGTGCAGACTGGGGCAACTGTGATGCGCCAAGGTGGTGAATATAACAAAAGACCCCACACAGACCACTCTAATATTTGTGTGGAGAAAAAAAAACAATATAGAAGTACTCTCTTTTACAATGAAGGGAATACAACAGATATATATAGCTGTATAAAAAGTCTATAGTGATACTTGAATAAAGAATCAAAAATGTCACTATCAGTGAATCTGGAATTTATCCTTACATCATCATCATCAGGTATCTGTCCAAGTCATTTAATGTATCACATGCTTGTATCGCAAAAATGCTGCGACTCAGGTACATCAGCATCATTATCATCCTCATAACAGGATGTCATTTGGCTAGCCATGATGTACTGACCTCCATAAAATTGCACGGCCTGTGTGTGCTTGAAGGGCTGACTCAGGATTTCTCAAAAGGACGACAATGTGTAAGTAACAAATGTACATACAGACTCATACATGGAGATACATAAGCATACATATAGACATGTTACTTACCAATGCCATCGACACTAAGTGCACTTTCGTCCTGGGGGTACACAGTAGGTGCATCCAGATGACCTCAGAAGTTAAGTCGCATAGTGCTCAGAGCCATTTGAACGATTTTGAACTTACAATATGAATTAACACTTATGCTTGACAACTGTTGCCATCCTCCATGAACTCTAAATGAAGAATGGTGCCGTGTTACTCGTTTGGAAATGATTGTCATTCATATGGATACTACGCAGCTCATCATTGACAGGAGGTATTTCAATCTGCTGACCCTGTCTCTTGGGTAATGTTAGGCATGCTATTTCCTTAGTGATAATTTCTATCAAAATATCCAGTGCATCGTCATCTTTAGGACGGAAATTACAACGCAGGAAAATCAGCTACATCTGCACATACACAGGATCACTTTCAACTGAAACAGCAAATGGCCTCGAAAACTGCCCGAAAACACTTGTAAGACTGCCAGTATTCTCTAAGGGTTTATAAAACTATCCTTGTAATTCTTTCAAGGTCACGACGATTCTTCAAATCTCAAGTTTTCTTTAACGCCATCGAGATTAGGGAACAGGACTGTGTTTGTCAAAATTAGTCCTTATACAAGACGATTCTATTTTTAAACAAATCCCAATGAACAAAAATAAGTTGTTCCTCAACTTTCTGTGTGCTACTGTGGGCAGTGTGCAGCCCAATCCACTTAAAATCTGAAGTCCGCAACCCATTCCAGATGTTCTAATTTTCGTTCCTGTACTACTTTTTCCTACATATACCCAACGAAGCTGATGCTGTGGTATTCAGTCCGAAGACTAGTTTGATGCAGCTTTCCGCGCCTCTCTATCCTCTGCAAGTCTCTTCACCCGCGAATAACTACTGCAACTTGCGTCCATCTGAATCTGCTTGTTGTAGTCATTTCTTCGTCTCTCTCGTCACACTTCCCTCTAATATTAAAGTAGTGTTTTCTTGATGTCTCAAAAAGTGTCCTACCAATTGATCCCTCATTTTAGTCAAATTGTGACACATATTTCTTGTGTCCCCAATTCTTTTCAGTAACTCCTCAATAGTTATGTCTTCAGTATTCTTCCGTAGCATCACATTTCAAAAAAGCTTCTATTGTCTTCTTGTCTCAACTGTTTATTGTCCATGTCCCACTTCCATACTTGGTTATGTTCCAGATATACACCTCCAGAAAAGACTTCGTAATACTTACGTCAATATTCGATGTTGACAAATTTCTCTTCTTCAGAAATGCTTTTCTTCCTGTTGCCAATCTACATTTTGAATCTCCTCTATTTCGACAGTCTTCAGTGTTTCTGTTGCCCAAATAGCAAAACCCATCTACTACTTTAAATGTGTTGTTTCCTAATCTAATTCTCAGCATCACCTTATTTAATTCGACTACAAGCCGGCCGGTGTGGCCGTGCGGTTAAAGGCGCTTCAGTCTGGAACCGCGTGATCGCTACGGTCGCAGGTTCGAATCCTGCCTCGGGCATGGATGTGTGTGATGTCCTTAGGTTAGTTAGGTTTAAATAGTTCTAAGTTGTAGGCGACTGATGACCTCAGAAGTTAAGTCGCATAGTGCTCAGAGCCATTTGAACCATTTGAACCAATTCAACTACATGCCATTTTCCTTGTTTTCCTTTTCTTGATGTTCCTCTTATATCCTCCTTCCAAGACACCGTCCATCTCGTTCACCTGCTCTCCAAAGTCCTTTGCTGTATAGTCCTTTGCTATCTGTAACCGAATTACAATGTCATCGGCAAACCTAGACGTCTCTCTAAGTCCAGAACTTCAATTCGAAGTCATAATTTTTCATTGGTTTCCTTTACTTCTCCCTCAATCTACAGATTGAATAACATCGGGGATAGGCTGCAATCCCATCCCACTTTCTTCTCAACCACTGCTTCCCTTTCATGCCCCTTGACTCCTATAACTATCGTCTAGTTTCTATACAAGTTGTGAATAGGCTTTCGCTCCCTGTATTTTTCCCCTACTACCTTCTCAATTGTAAAGAGGGTAATGCAGACAACATTGTCAACATTGTTCAAATATAAGGAGTAGGGTCAGTATTGCCTCGCATGTATCTACATTTCTCAGAAATGTTAACTGATCTCCCCCGAGGTCAGCTTCTACCAGTTTTTCCAGTCCTCTGTACAGAATTCGTGCTAGTATTTGGTAACCACGATTTATTAAACTGATAGTTCGGTAGTTTTCACCCCTATCCGCAACTCCTTTCTTTCGAATTGGAATTATTATATTCTTCTTGTAGTCTCAGGATATTTCAACTCTCTCATACATCTTGCGTACCAGATGGAAGTGTTTCGTCCTGGTTGACTCTTCCAACGCTATGAGTAGTTCTGACGGAATGTCGCCTGTCTCTGGCGCCAGTACTCTGTCAAATTCCTTTCGCAATAACGTATCTCCCATCCCATCTTCATCAACGTCCTCTTATATTTCTTAAGATTAATTTTACTAAGGTTTGAAACTCTTCTTTTCGTTCTTCCGTGTTTGCGATTTAAAAACTGCGTTGTTTTGCAAATCAGCCTTATGCAAACACTGTTAGTTTGTTTCTATATTTATCCAGACGCCACTGTGTCATCTTCTGTGGGTCAAATTTTTATTTACGTAAAGTACAATATCACATTTGTAATAATTTCACTGCTGTAAGGCTAAGAGGTACAATATTTGCAATTTGCTTCGTTTTGTTTGGACACTCACCTTAAAGTTACATCACTAACTGAACTGTATTATTATACACCGATTTTAGTGCTCGTTTTCGTAGTTATTTTTGACAGTATGTCATCTGCAAACTAGCCACGAAGGGAATTGCGTATTTGTGGAGAGCTATTTCGAGGATAGAGGTTATGTTCGTTCTGTACTTACATTTTCCGTCCTGTTTCGTGTCCCTGGTAGGTGTCTCAATCAGCTGCTAGTTAGTGCATTGCTTTCACTCAGTTTTCCATAATACAGTTCAGTTAACGATGTAATTGTCAGTGTCCAAATAAAACTAGTCAAATTGCAAATATTGTATTTCTTAGGCCTACAGCAGTTAAATTATTACAAATATGATATTGTACTTTACAGAAATAAAAAGCTGACCGACAGAAGATGACACATTGGCATCGAAACATGTATGGAGAAATATAAAAATAAACTAATTGTGTTTGTATAAAGCTGATTTCCAAAACAACCCAGTTTCCATAACATAGCCTGCAATTTCATCTCCCTTGTATAGATCCCGTATAGACTCCTTCCACCTTTCAGCTGTCCATTCTTTGCATAGTACTGGTTTTCCATCTGAGTTCTTGATACTCAAACACCTGCTTCTCTTTTCTCCAAAAGTCTCTTTGATTTTCCTTTACGTAGTATCTATCTTTCCCCTCTTGAAATATGCTTCTGAATCCTTACATTGCTGTTCGTTGTATTTTTGCATTTCCTCCTTTCGGCAATTAAATTGAGTGTCTTCTGCATTATCCAAGGATTTCTGCTAAGCCTTGTCTTTTTACCTATATTATCCTCTGCTGTCATCACTACTTCATTTCTTAAAGCTATCCATTCCACTTCTACCGCAATCCTTTTCCCCTGTTCTAGTCAACCATCGCCTAATGCTCCCTCTGCAAATCGCATCAGCCTCTGCATTTTTCAAGTCATTCAAGTCCCATCTCCTTCGTTTATTATCTATTTGCAATTTATTCAGCTTTAAACGATAGTTCATAACCAATAAATTGTGTTCAGGGACCACATCTGACCCTGGAAATTCTTACAATTTAAAGTACGGTGCCGAAATCTCTGTCTTACCATTATATAATCAATCTGAAACCTTCCAGTGTCTCCAGGTCTCTTCCATGTATACGACCTTATTTCATGATTCTTAAACCATTAGTGACGGTTAAATTATGCTCTGTGCAAACTTCCTCTCTCATTCCTTTCTTCCCAGTCCATACTCAACTACTATTTTCCCTTCTCTTCCTTTTCCTTCTGTCCAATTCCAGTCGCCCATCAAAAATGAATGAATATCTCTCTTAACTATCTGAATAATTCCTTTTATCTCATCATACGTTTCTTAAATCTCTTCATCATTTGCGATTTGCGGAGCTGCTTGGCATATACACTTGTACTAATGTGGTGGGTGTGGTCTTGTTGTCTGTCTTGGTTTCGATAATGAGTTCACTAGGCCGTTCGTAGTAGCTTACCCGTTCCTGTTTCCTTATTCATTATTAAGCCCATTCCTGCACTACCCCTATTTGATTTTGTATGTATAACCGTGTACACACCTGACTAGAAGTCCTGTTTCTCCTGCCACTTCGCTAATTTCCATTATATTAAACTTCAACCTACCCATTCCTCGTTTTACATTTTCTAACCTACCTGCCTGATTAAGGGATCTAACATGCAACACTCCGATCGCTAGGACGCATTTTATTTCTCCTAATGACGACATCCTCCCAAGTAATTCACGCCTGGAGATCCGAATGGGGGACTATTTTACTTCCAGAATATTTTACTCAAGAGGATGCCATTAGCATTTAACCACAGAGTAGAGCTGCATGTTCTCGAGAAAAATTACGGCTAGAGTTCCCCTTGTTTTCAGCCATTCGCAGTACCAGCACAGCAAGACCGTTTTGTTGGATGTTACAAGGCTGCTGCCCCTCTTCAGAATCATACATTCGTCTGTTCTCTCAACGGATACCATCCGTCGTGGTTGCATGTATGGAACGGCTATCCGTACCGCTGAGGCGCAAAAGCCACCCTGCCGACGGCAAGGTACGTGTTTCATGGAGGGAAAATCAACAACAGCAAGTTTTAAGTCACTGTAGTCACGCCTCTAGCCCTAGGGAAAATACTTTTCAGTAAAATAAAAAGTCTTCATACTCTTCGTTCAGTTCCATCGGAAACTGACGTTGCAATGAGGATGTCACTTCAGGAATTTTACTATTCATAACGCCAATTTCTTCGTGTGCCCCATGCCTGCTAATTTATCAGAAAACTCTTCTTGATGTACAGAACGATGACTCCCGTCTGTGGATTGTTGTAATTATGCGCTGTTTCACTGTCAATCAAACCTTTAAATTATTTCTGGATAGTACTGTAATCTTGTTTCATACCAAAGTTGCAGTGCCCGTCCATTACGCAACTGCTTCATAGAGACTGAAAATTATGCCTCTCTTCTGTCACTTCCATTTATTTATGAAGGCTCGTGGCGATAGACTGTTGTACTGCCTCTTTCTGTGCAACTGTGCAAGCAGCCACTGGATCTGTAGAAGTCCTTCATACTAGGAACAAATAGCGAACGGTAAACACTGCTGACATCATGACTCTGCCGAACTGAAGAGAGTTGTGCCAACTGAAAGCTGCCACACTGCATACCTACACGAAGTGCCGCGCTACCTCTGGTATTTCCGGGAACGATCGAGCAACGAAGAGACAGACCCTGACGCAGACGATAGTGTCCGTACGGTTGAAACGTTGAAGTGATGTCACCAAAATATACTCATAATGTTTGTCATGATCGTTCCAGTGAATTCTGAGGAAAAAGTGCATTAACCATAACACTATCCTTCGTCTTCTGGCATGCTTCACGGCCCTGAGAGGTTTTGCTACCGTAGTTGATGAGAATTTCGTTATCACATGTCCACTCGTGAATCTGATACAGAGCATATTCTTCAACATAAACTTAGCATATTCATTGTAGAACCCTTGTGTGACAACAACAATGTCCACACCTACAGGTGCCATCGCGAAATGCCTTAGATGTGACACAGTACTGGTTCATTTACACAGTTAGTTGCGCAACCACTGTGAGCAGTGAGTAATTAATCAAATGGTTGTGCAGATCAAGAACATATGCTGCGATGCCTGGTAGGACGTCTGCTGAAGATTCGGATTGAGAACGTATGTACCTTTCCTGCTGTACACATATTTTTAAACGTTGTAGGTAATGAATAAAGCAAATAAACTGATAAAGGTTGGTTAGCAATTGACTGATGAGGAAATCAGAAAAATTGGCGTAACTGTTGGTAATCGGTCTGTCGTTAATAAGGCGATGTGTCACTGTAAGAAGACAATATGAATTTCAATGCCAATTTAGACTTTGTGGAAAAGTGTCTCTCCAAACTAAGATCAGACTTAGTTATTTAAGGTGAAAGCAGATTCTGTCATTGATCTTGAAACATACAATAAAAGCTGCTACGACGGCGGCTGTTCAATGAGGTTACCGTATTAAAACTTAATGCTCACTCACCATGAATTTTTGCTGAAAAAACATTCAGAAATACAAGTTAACGCAAGAGAATGTTGAGCGTAAAAATTATGTAGCGTAGCCTCAGCATCCCATTAAGTTTGCAATTATCATAAAATATACATCAAAGAATGAACCATGCTCTGCATAAGGTGCAGTCAGAAACAGGACCAAGAAAAGAAAGACAATGATAGGAGTTGCCAATCTATCATTTGATCTCTAAACAAATTACAAATGAAAAGTTGATCCAAAATACATTCAAGCTACATATATATTCAATCAAGTCATCATTGGATTTGAGAGACTGTGCATACCCCCATATGTTGTATTGTACAGCTCCCTTGAATGGCATTGGCACAGTGTTCCACATAAATAGATGATGCTTTTCAGCATGTCACTAGTCCATTTACACTCACTCGGTTTAATTCACTGTCTTTCACAAATGGAGTCAGTCTACATTTTCTTGTCCTTGAAATTACTCAGTTTGTACTACATTACCTCACAATCATACAAATTAATAAAAGTGCTGGTTCTATTAATACGACTAAGAGATGCTTACATGTGCATTGACGTGTTTCCTTTTCTTTAGTATACAGAGCAGTGGTTCCCATATGGGGGTAATTACCCCTCAGGGGTAAAATGAAATTTTCTGAGGGGTAAAAACTAACCGGATCGATTTTTTTTTCAGTCATGAAACTAAATTATTTTCAAAAGATTATTACTATCATCCCAATTTTGTAAGACTGTAGTATTGATTATATCAGTTACCAATGATTATTTTTTCTCAGTTACTACTCTTGATGCGGTGGAGATTAAAGGCTCCTCACATAGTCCACCGCCTACACACATATATTGCGCTTTGTCCCGTACGTCGCTGATGATAAAAGTGAGGCATATACGTGCTTATAAATACCGTATCTCAAGAAAATATCTTCTCCAAGTTGTAGCTAATACCTGCAGTAGTTCAGAAATTGTTTCATTACTCGCATCGAAACAGATAAATGAATTAATTGACAGCACGACACCGCGTAACTACACAAGAGCTACTGTTGTGTTGTGCAGAGTAGCTATTACAATTATAATTATAATAATAATTATTATTATTAGAGTGGCTAGACACAAAGCATTAACACGTGAAGTCGTCCAATTTCTGTCAGTTCAGAATTAAGGAGTGCAGCAATGAAGCGATTTACGGACAGTGAGCATAGAGCACAAATCTGAATTTATTTGATTTTAGCCAAGTACCGAAAAGCAGAGAAGTACTGTGGGGGAAGCATGTCTTGTAACAAGGGTGTACCCTTACTGTAGATCGTTAGCTTTCTTTTCTGCGAATGCACACTAACTAAATATCATTATGCCTGATTCCACTCAGGGGAAATTATCAAGGAAAGGTTGGGAACCACTGTTATAGAGAGTATCGTGTCGATGTTCTTTGTTATAGCTTGGTGTTCAATCATAAGAACCATGTGAACGATCGTTGAACTTTCATCTTACATGAGAATTAGACATTAGTTTAAATGCTCACTTTGGACAACTAAAGATCCTAAACAGGGCCAATAATCCACTTTCAGCTTTATTATTTTGTCCTTTTGAAGGTGGTACGCAAATATAATAGCTAATTCAAAGGATAAAATTAAAGCCATATGGTCACTCGTAAAGATAGTGTCTGGTCAGCAGCACAAGGTCTACGATGTAAAGTCAATTTGTAGTAAATAATATTTCTGTTACTTTACAGTCAGATATATGTACGGTATTTAATAAACACTTTCTGAGCGTTGCTAGTGAGCTAAAAAAAACTTAATTGCTATAGGGAATCACGTAACTCTCTTGGGAAATGCCTTTCCGAGATTGATGTCTGAAATATTCCTCTCTGATATTAAAAATGGGGAGATTGAGTCAATAATTAAATCATGAAGGCTAAGGAGTCTCATGGATTTGATGGGATGCCTAGCAGAATATTAAAGTATTGTACTTAGCCATATTTGTAATTTTTCCTATAAGAATATTCAGTTTCTTAAACGATTAAAGTACTCGGCAGTAAAGCCGCTTTGTAAAAAGGGAGATACCGATAATGTAGACAATTTGAGACCTATTTGTATGGCATCGGTGTTTGCTAAAGTTATTCAAAAAGCATTGGATGTAAGGATAATTGATCATTTTATTTCACTTAATTTGCTATCAAATGTGTAGTTCAGTTTTAGAAGTGGTGTAACAATTGAAAATGCAATATTCTCTTTCCTCTGTAAAGCACGGGATGGACTAACAAAAGGTTTCGAACACTAGGCATCTTTTTTCATTTAACTATGGCGTTTGATTGTGTTGATCACAAAGTACTGACCCAGAAGTTCGACCATTATGGAATACTGGGAGCAAAAGGTTTTTATCCACAGTGTACAGAATAGCTACGATGTGTGGTCTGAGCAGGCACAGTCAAATGGGGGTGGGGGGGGGGGAGGGGGGGGAGGGGTGCTCCAGTATCAGTGTTGGGGCCTCTCCTGTTCTTCATTTATGCAAATGATAAGCTCTTCAGTATTATAGGTGATTATAAAATATTTCTCTTTACTGATGACACTAGCTTGGTAGTAAAGCATGTTGTGTGCAACACTGGTTTTGTTTCATACAGTGGAGTTCATGACATAAGTTCGTGCCATATAGAAAAGTAAACTAAAGATAAACCATAGTAAGACTCAGTTTTTACGATTTATAACACGCAATTTAAGTGAATCCGACGTCTTAATGTTACAGAATCGTCATATGATTACTGAAAGTGAACAGTTCAAATTTCTAGGTGTTCATATAGATAGTAAACTATCGTGGAACGCCTTGTTCACAGACTTAATGCTGTCGTTTTTCCTGTTCAGACGGTATCTGAAGTAAATGATAGTTCGACACGAAAAGTAGTCCACATTGCTTATTTTCATTCGCTAATGACATACGATATTTAATTTTGGGGCTATTCTTCCCATTCGCAAAGGATATTTTTTGGTCCAGAAACGTGTGGTTCGGGCAATGAGTGGCGGAAGTTAGCAAACCGCTTGTCGACCCCTGTTCATTAGTCTGGGTGTTCTGGCATTGACCTCTCAATACACATATTATTTACTGTCGTTTCATGTTAACAATATCTGCTGATTCCCAAGATTTAGCAACTTTGACTCAGTTAATACTAGGGCATGAAATCAATCTACATTTGGATCGCACTTTCTTGAATCTTGTGCAGAAAGGTGAGTATACTTCTGCATCCATTTTCAAACATCTGTCGTCGTACCCGTGGTCTAGGGGTAGCGCTTTTGATTGCTAATCAGAACGTCCTGGATCCTGCATTCGAAAACCACCACCGCTTAAACTTCGATTAATCAGTATTGCGGGCCGATGACTTCCAGCATAAGAAGTCAGCCTCATTCTGCCAACGGCCTTGTCAAAGAGGGCGGAGGAGCGTTCAGTGGCTGAGGGCAATCTCTTGTCCTTCGGGTGGGAAATTGCCCCTAAAAGTGGAAGAATGAGCAATGATCAACGGTATGAGGATGCAGAAGGTAATGGAAACCACTGCATTAAAGACACATAACGTTTGTTCACAGGAAATATGGCCTGTCATTGAAAAAGTGTCATGATAATCTTTCCATTGGCAAAAGATTGCGGAATAGTTTCCCATTCGGATCTCCGGGAGGCGACTGCCAAGGCGCAGATGACCAAGTGAAAAAGACTGAATACCGCATTAAAGGATAACGTTCTATGAGTTGGGGCATGGAATGTCAGAAGTTGGAACGTGGTAGGAAAGCTAGAAAATCTGAAAAGGGAAACGAAAAGGCGCACTTCAGATATAGTAGGGGTCAGTGAAGTGAAATTCAAACAAGGCAAAGATTTCAGGTCAGGTGAGTATCAGGTAATATTAACAGCAGCAGAAAATGTTATAACGGGAGGAGGATTCATTATGAATAGGAAGGTAGGGAACAGAGTGTGTTACTGTGAACAGTTCAGTAATAAGGTTGTTCTTAACAGAATGAACAGCAAACCAACACCAACAACGATAGTTCGGGTATACATGCCGATATCACAAAATCGCAAGCTGAAGATGAAGAGATAGAGAAAGTATATTGGAAGGGTAATACAGTTCACAAAAGGAGATGAAAATCTACTAACCATGACTGGAATGCAGTTGTAGGGGAAGGAGTAGAATAAAAGGTTAGAAGAGAATATGGGCTGGGGACAAGGAAAGAGAGAGGAGAAAGACTACTTGAGTTCTGTAATAAATTTCAGTTGGTAATAGCGAACGTTCTGTTCAAGAATCACAAGAGGAGGAGACATACTTGGAAATGGCTGGGGGATGTAGGAAGATTTCATGGACAGAGAGACATTCCGACATCAGATACTGGATTGTAAGGCATACCCAGGAGCATATATAGACTCAGATCACAATGTAGTAGTGATGAAGAGCAGGCTGAAGTTGAAGACATTAGTCAGGAAGAATCAATACACAAAGAAGTGGGATACGGAAGTACTACATAACGATGAGATACGCTTGAAGTTCACTAAGGCTATAGATACAGCAATAAGGAATATCTCAGGAGGCAGCACAGTTGAAAAGGAATCGACATCTCTAAGTAGGGTAACCACAGAAGCTGGAAAGATTATCTTACGTACAAATAAGGTAACTGCGAAGAAAGTATGGGCAACAGAAGAATTAATTGAGTTGATCGATGAAAGAAGGCAGTACAAAAATGTTCAGCGAAATTCAGGAATACAGATATGCACGTTGCTGAAGAATGCAATAAATAGGAAGTGGAGGGAAACCAAGGCGAAATGCGTGGATGAAAAATCTGAAGAAATCGAAAAAGGAATGATTGTCGGAAGAACTGACTCAGAATACATGAAAGTCAAAACAACCTTTGGTGAAAGTAAAAGCAAGAGTGTTAACATTAAGAGTGCAATGGTAATTCCTCCATTAAATGCACAGGAGACAGTGGATAGTTGGAGCGACTGCTTTTAAGGCCTCTATTAGGGGGAAGATTTGCCTGATTTGATAGAAGAAGCAGAAGCAGGAGTCGATTTAGAAGACGCAGGGGATCTAGTATTAGAATCAGAATTTAAGAGAGCTTTATAAAGTTTAGATCAAATATTGGAGAAGGGTTACATAACATTCCACCAGAATTCCTAAAATCATTGGGTGAAGTCGCAACCAAACGATTATTCACGTTGGCGTGTAGAATGTATAAGTTTGGTGACATAACGTCTGACTTTAGGATAAATATCATCCACACTATTCCGAAGACTGCAAGAGCTGACAAGTGGGAGAATTATCGCATAATCAGCTCAACAGCTTATGCATCCTCGCTGCTGATATAAATAATATACAGAAGAATGGAATAGAAAATTGAGGATGTGTTATATGGCGATCATTGTGACTTTAGGAAAGTCAAAGGCACCAGAGAGGCAATTGTGACGTTGTAGTTGATAACAGAAGCAAAACTAAAGAAAAATCAAGATACGTTTATAGGATCAGTCGACCTGGAAAAAATGTTCGACAATATAAAAATAATGTTCGAAATTCTGAGGAAGATAGGAGTAAGCTATAGGAAGAGATGGGTAATATACAATATGTACAAGAGACAAGAGGGAATAATAAGAGTGAACTTCCAAGAACGAAGTGCTCGGATTAAAAAGGATGTAAGACAGGGATGAAGTCTTTCGTTCCTACTGTTCAATCTGTACATCGAAGAACTAATGGTGGAAATAAAAGGAAGGTTCCGGAGTAGAATTAAAATTCAAGGTGAAATGATATTAATGACTCGATTCGCTGATGACATTGCTATCCTGAGTGAAAGTGAAAAAGACTTACGTGATCTGCTGAATAGAAAAATAGTCTAATGATTACAGAATATGATCTGAAAGTAAAGCGAAGAAAGACGAAATTAATGAGAAGTAGCAGAAATAAGAAGAGCGAGAAACTTAACATCAGGTCACGAAGTAGATGACGTTACGGAATTCTGCTACCTAGGAAACAAAATAACCAGTGACGGACGGAGCAAGGAAGATTTAAAAGCAGACTAGCACTGGGAAAAGGGCATTCCTTGCCAAGAAAACTCTACTAGTATCAAACACAGGTGTTAATTTGAGAAACTAGTTTCTGAGAACGTACGTCTGGAGCACTGCATTGTAGAGTAGTGAAACATGGACTATGGGAAAACCGGAATACAAGAGAATCGAAGCATTTGAGATGTGGTGCTACAGACGAATGTTGAAAATTAGGTGGATTGATAAGGTAAATAATGAGAAGGTTCTGCGCAGAATCAGAGAAGGAAGGAATATGTGGAAAACACTGATAAGGAGAAGGGACAGGATGATATGACATCCGTTAAGACATCAGGGAATGACTTCCATGGTACTGCAGAGAGCAAAAACTGTAGATGGCTGTAGAGGGCAAGAACTGTAGAGGACGAGAGAGATTGGAATACAATCAGAAAGTAATTCAGGACGTAGGTTGCAAGTGCTACTCTGGGACGAAGGGGTTGGCACAGGAGTGGAAGTCGTGACGGGCCGCATCAAACAACTCAGAAGACTGACGACTCTAGAAATAAAACCACTCACACACAAGGATTCAAAGATTTCAGCAGTAATCCACATGTTTCCGAATCGAAACTGAAGGGTTTGCTCATGGGTCCCTCCTTATATTCTGTCGAGGAGTTCCTTGAAAAATTAACTTCATTTCTGTGTTATATTGTTGATTGAGTTTACTTAAAATTTGGCTTGTCTTTTTGTGGGTTCATAAACATTTCATTTTATCTTTTATTACTAGTATGTTGTAATTTAGTGTACTGATACTTTTCATGACCTAGGAGATTTGATCTTCAAGGGAGCTAGACGTGAAAAATAAATAAATAAAATGTATACAACTCAGACCAGCGGATCAGAGTTGACATGAGATAGCAGAGGTTGACGGGCAATGCCAGTCAGAAGCATAAGACCCATCTGATTATTTTCTTGTTGTGCTGATACAGGATATTACAAATCAGGCAGACACTCATGTAATCATCGGATGCTCCGCAAGGACCACATTTCATGAAACTTTTATACAGCAGAATCAGTGACGTGTTTGCGTAACACATGATCGTTGTTCTGAAATAAAAAATTCTTCATACATAAGTACAAAACATACACTAGAGAAATATATAAAATACATACAAATATACACTTATACAACCAAAGAGGTCCGTTCAACTTCTATTATGGGACTTGGCTTTTTTGTGATTTACTTTTATAGCTTCTCTCGGTTTTCGTTGTAGTGCAATTTTACAAGATTTCTAATCACTGCACAGCACAACACTAAGAAAATTTGCAGTAGACACAGTGCGTGTCCATGTTAAATGTATATTTCATCACTATTTTGTTCATGTCGTCTCAAACGTTTTCACGGCGCCGCGTACAACTCCCCAATATTGCCAAAGACATCTCTTTTCTACAAACTGAACCACAAGCAATCAGTTGCTCCCAAGACCACACAGAGATAAGTGGATTTTGCACATTCTTTACAGCATCAGTCGCTGAAACGGTCCGATTGCACACAGCAGCACACGCCAATCATACGATTTCACTCGAACTTACTCTTAGTGCATACTCCTTATTTCGTTGACAAAACTTTAATTGTTCCTTAAGAAACACGCAAAGGCTTCAGCATGGTTTCAACTTAGAGTTTCAACTTTGATTTTTTTTTTTTTTTTTTTGCTGTTATTACACAGCCACATTTCTAGTTCGTCCTTGTGTATTTCGTTATTTGCAATGAAATTAAATATCTCTTAACAACGTTCACATAAAATGAAGAGTCTTTTACCTTCATCCTTGTACTTTATAAGAATACTTATATTCCATCTTTCTAATGGGTGAATAAATGATTAGATAAAGATTATGCTGATTTACTATTAAGAATTTTCAACTGTATGTCTTCAACGCTATTTCAAACTTTGACAACAGGCATTATCCATAAAGCAGAATCCTTTGAAAGAATAAAAGAAATACTATTACGCATGCAGATACTTTATCAATTTCTAGTGACTGTAGAGTCAGTTAATTCTGTTAGATTTAGGAAAGCCAAAACGTAAGTACCCGGATGTGGTATCATAATTATTTTATATACACTGTATATATTAGCTGCAATTTCATATTTATTCCCTGTAGTGCAGATGATTTTCCATGTGATCTGAGCAGTACTTTCTCTCCAACCAGGTATTTCTGCACTCAACCTAACTTTTTGTTACATGTATTTTTTTGTGATTCTGGCATGGTCAATGAGTACAACCAGTTTGTTTCTTCCTTTTCTTCTTTAGGCATACATGGCAATGGTTTTCTTTTTTTTGTATACAGACCAGATGGAAAGATCTGCCACCCCTCCAATCAATGTGAGCTCTGGGCAGAGTAAATATTGAATATCAACAGAACGTTTATACAGCCACTTGGATTGCACAAAAATTTTTGACCACAGTTTCGAGTGCACTGTGGCAATGATGAAGGTTGCCCTATTGCAATCAAAACCATGCTCATCTGACCAAATTTTGCGCAACCAAAGTGGCTGTATATACGTCCTGTAATTAAATGGTGTTGGTTGTTGGATCACAGCCAATCAAGTGTTTGAAATTTCAGTATCAGCATTGGTCCTAAAGACCTGGAAAAGAGTGTCAAGGAGTGGAGCTAGCTACAGCAGATGTAGTATAATTAGGATCTCCAGTAAAGACTTAATCTTACTGCTGTCCTGGCAACCAAATTCTGAAAGGCAGGCTACTGTGTTAGCACCCTCATCCAATATGCGATTCTTAACCATGAATCTGGCAGAGATCCTGATCATTTAACATTAGATTACGTCCTTTCGCAAGACCAAAGAACTTCTTCCTGTGTTTATATATTGTAATGTTAGGACTCGCTTCCGTTGTATCTGAAAAAAAAGGCTCTAAGCATTATGGGACTTAACATCTGAGGTCATGAGTCCTCTAGACTTAGAAGTACTTGAACCTAAGTAACCTAAGGATATCACACACATCCATGCCCGAGGCAGGATTCGAACCTGCAACCGTAGCAGCCGCGTGGTTCCGTACTGAAGCGCCTAGAACCGCTCGACCACAGGGGCCGGGAGTTGGATCTGAGAGAAAGATTGACATAGGAGGTCCAACAACCAAGGTGTGTGAGAGGCTATGCTTAAATGAAGCAGTATGTTACACGTAGACAGAACTATGACTGTGGAAGTAATTTTCCTATTGTGCTCATTGTAAGTGTGTAGAAACTAACAGTGATTGTGGAAGTACTTATCCTGTTTGAGAAACTGGAGTAATAAGTTTGTGAAGTTGGATGACTTTTAGTGATTACCAAATAACTAATGAACCCAAAGTATTTTGTATTATTTGTGGTTTGAATCATTACAAATAAAGAGGAGTCAGTTTCTGTCGTTTAATGAGTTCGATTATGTGTGGGTCCAGTTAACGCCAATTAGGTTTGTTTGAGTTTAATCAATGACAATCTGATAATGACTGATCATTTTTCTGGGATTAATTGATGCCAGGTTTTTCACCCACTTTTTGGATTTAAATAATATCTTTACATTTCAATAGTTTGTGTACAAAGGCTGTGAGGCAATTGTGTAAACGCTTATAGCATTCAGTAAGTTAGTCATTTCGAAAAGGTGCATTATCTAATTGTAGAATATTGTGCATGAAACTAGTGGCTGCGCCTTAATTTTTTCCTTCTCGTCATTCTTTCCTAATAACGTCAGGGAATATAATGGCTATTAAATGTTACAAGAGGACATTTTTCTTAAAATTTACGAATGTTGTGCAGTTCAGCATCAAGGGTTCGAAGATAGATACCTTCTGACCCTGAACTGAGGGAAGCTGGTGTGAGTGTTTCGAGGATGAACACGATGTCTGTCGCGGGTGGAGACGGGGTGAGGGGAATTCTATCAGTACATTTTTGTTGTACGTCATGAGTCGTACATGTAAGAGTTAAAAGAGAGAAATGGTAAATTGTAATTATTAGATCTACGTGACATAAATACTAATGTAACAAAGAAGCCGAAAACCTGCCAGTGGGTGCATCCCTTCCTGGGGGAAGGCATAGAGGAAGTCAAGCTACAGCACATCACTTATGAGAGAGACACAAGACGGAGGTCACCTGAGACGCTAGGAAGATACTAGGTAACCGACCTAGTCTGGCCCATTACCGGACTGCCACAACACATCTCGGCTTCCAACAACAAGGCCCAGTAGTTCATCTCCACCTGCCATCCTCAGCGAGACATCAGGTGTCGGTTTGGGAAACTCTAGAGATGATTATGGGACGAGACGGCTCACAAGTCTAGGCTATACAGGGAAGAATCCCAAATATTAATCTGTCGGCCATTTGATGCGATTTTGCTACCGTGTTCGGGAACAGGCTGCGAGTTATAGGCTTGTGGTTCACCATCTATAGGAGCCATTAACTATGTAACGCTGGTTCAGAATTCTTTTCAATGATTTACGGGAATGTAGCAGTCAGAACAGGTCTTTTGAACTTCTGACTTGTCTTTCACCATAGTCGTAGTTGTTACAGATATTAAGCATTACTCTTTTCTTGTTGGACTCTGATTGGTGTGCAAGTATTGAACAGCCTCATATCACCACCATGGCAGTAGCGTCCTAAAAGTCAAGTAAGTGGACAACGTCAGTACCAATAACTGTAGTCATAATCGTTCGCTTCAGCAGTTAAGTTTATAGTGTGACTTGCTGCTAGAATCACCATTACCTTCTGTAGTAAGTTCATCAGGAGTGGTTTTACTGGTAAGGTCAGTAAAGTTTACAACTAATTTTGGTCATTATTATACACTCCTGGAAATTGAAATAAGAACACCGTGAATTCATTGTCCCAGGAAGGGGAAACTTTATTGACACATTCCTGGGGTCAGATACATCACATGATCACACTGACAGAACCACAGGCACATAGACACAGGCAACAGAGCATGCACAATGTCGGCACTAGTACAGTGTATATCCACCTTTCGCAGCAATGCAGGCTGCTATTCTCCCATGGAGACGATCGTAGAGATGCTGGATGTAGTCCTGTGGAACGGCTTGCCATGCCATTTCCACCTGGCGCCTCAGTTGAACCAGCGTTCGTGCTGGACGTGCAGACCGCGTGAGGCGACGCTTCATCCAGTCCCAAACATGCTCAATGGGGAACAGATCCGGAGATCTTGCTGGCCAGGGTAGTTGACTTACACCTTCTAGAGCACGTTGGGTGGCACGGGATACATGCGGACGTGCATTGTCCTGTTGGAACAGCAAGTTCCCTTGCCGGTCTAGGAATGGTAGAACGATGGGTTCGATGACGGTTTGGATGTACTGTGCACTATTCAGTGTCCCCTCGACGATCACCAGTGGTGTACGGCCAGTGTAGGAGATCGCTCCCCACACCATGATGCCGGGTGTTGGCCCTGTGTGCCTCGGTTGTATGCAGTCCTGATTGTGGCGCTCACCTGCACGGCGCCAAACACGCATACGACCATCATTGGCACCAAGGCAGAAGCGACTCTCATCGCTGAAGACGACACGTCTCCATTCGTCCCTCCATTCACGCCTGTCGCGACACCACTGGAGGCGGGCTGCACGATGCTGGGGCGTGAGCGGAAGACGGCCTAACGGTGTGCGGGACCGTAGCCCAGCTTCATGGAGACGGTTGCGAATGGTCCTCGCCGATACCCCAGGAGCAACAGTGTCCCTAATTTGCTGGGAAGTGGCGGTGCGGTCCCCTACGGCACTGCGTAGGATCCTGCGGTCCGGTCCCAGGTCGACGGGCACGTGCACCTTCCGCCGACCACTGGCGACAACATCGATGTACTGTGGAGACCTCACGCCCCACGTGTTGAGCAATTCGGCGGTACGTCCACCCGGCCTCCCGCATGCCCACTATACGCCCTCGCTCAAAGTCCGTCAACTGCACATACGGTTCACGTCCACGCTGTCGCGGCATGCTACCAGTGTTAAAGACTGCGATGGAACTCCGTATGCCACGGCAAACTGGCTGACACTGACGGCTGCGGTGCACATATGCTGCGCAGCTAGCGCCATTCGACGGCCAACACCGCGGTTCCTGGTGTGTCCGCTGTGCCGTGCGTGTGATCATTGCTTGTACAGATCTCTCGCAGTGTCCGGAGCAAGTATGGTGGGTCTGACACACCGGTGTCTATGTGTTCTTTTTTCCATTTCCAGGAGTGTATAAGTAAGAGGTTGACTTTTTCTAATAAGTCGAGAGATACTTTTCGGCGTTGTTTTCTGCCAACTATATTCAGATCTAAGGTATAATAGAGGCTGTAACGTATGTAAAACGTTATGTAACTGACACATAGTCACCCGTCGCTGGTGACGCTGCGTGGGGCTGCGGTGAAAAAGTGAAAGTTTCGTTCGCCTGACTGATTTGTACCATTTACTGGGGTAGCTGGAGGTTGTGTACGCGTTAGAACCTTGGCAAAGCTAAAGAGGACGGCTACCTGGTGTTTTAAAATATGCGTGTTGGAAATCATAATATTGTAAGGGAAGCGCGCGAACGTAGGAATTCTGACCGTTGCTGAAGTCAGAGACTAATGCGATGACAGCCCAACTACTATGCATACATAAGAAACGAGTTGCAGCTGTCTGTGTCCAGCATCGTTGGTGCTATACTGTGGGGCATGGTAGCAAGTTAATGCGGTAATATCAGCAGTAGTGAATGCACATGTTCACGTAATTGCATCAAAACATTTCAAATCAGTTAACAAAACTGATAGCATTCTTGTTGATACGCCACAGAGACTTTGACATGAGTTGAGATAAAAGTGCAATTTTTTGTTGATATGCGACTCGACACGAGTCGAGATAAAATACAAAGTTTCCGCAGCTGTAGTGATGGAATCTCGATTTTACTAACCCAAAATAGACAAATAGACAAATAACGAAGTTCGGCAGCAGGCAACTGAGGGAGCTTCACATGTAGCCAACATCTTGCCCATTGTAGCTCACTTCCTATAGCAAATTAATTTCCTTATCTTAATCCAAAGGATGCCTTAATAGGTTTGTCTATGTTTCGTTCAAATGGCTCTGAGCACTATGGGACTTAACATCCGAGGTCATCAGTCCCCTAGAACTTAGAACTACTTAAACCTTGTAAGTAGGCTGTTGAGGTTTTTATGTTGGTAACGCCACGTAGCGCTCTGTATGAAAATCACTGACTGTGCTGTGTGCAGTCAGTGGCTGGTTTGCATTGTTGGAATATTTGCTATTGTAGTGTTGGGCAGTTGGATGTGAACAGCGCGTAGCGTTGCGCAGTTGGAGGTGAGCCGCCAGCAGTGGTGGATGTGGAGAGATAGACAGCAGAATTTTGAGAGCGGACGGTCTGGACTTGTGTCAAAATCTTTCATTTGCCAACTATGCCTCTCAGTAGTTAGTGCTTTCAGTAGTTAGTGCTTTCAGTAGTTAGAATCCTTTATTTAGCTGGCAGTATTGGCGCTCGCTGTGTTGCAGTATTTCGAGTAACGAAGATTTTTGTGAGATAATGATTCATGAAAGGTATATGTTATTGTTAGTCAGGTCCATTCTTTTGTAGGGATTATTAAAAGTCAGACTGCGTTGCGCTAAAAAAATATTGTGCGTCAGTTTAGTGATGATCAGAATAAGTAAAGAGAGAAATGTGTGAGTACGTTCAGTTTTGCTCAGCTGTTTCAAAATGAAATAACGTAGGGGTTTTCCAGCTCTGTCATTTATAAAATTTTTCTAAGGGGATGTTTCAACCTAACTAACCTAAGGACATCACACACATCCATGCCCGAGGCAGGATTCGAACCTGCGACCGTAGCCGCAGCGCGGTTCCGGACTGAAGCGCCTAGAACCGCTCAGTCACCACGGCCGGCTGTTTATATATCTGTAACGGCAAAAACCTGGGTAACACTTGAGAGACACCACTCATTCAACTCCTTCACCATATTAATTTATTGCTGTAGGCAAAAGAGGCAGATATTATTCATCTATTGCCATCCTTATTTCCATTGATTAGCTCTTCATATTTCCATTGATTCGCCATTAATATTGTAATCATGCTTCAGAGGATTTTTTCCCCTGTGTTTGGACATTACACTGTATTATGTTAATTTTCGGTCCATGTATCCCTCATTGAACCTCTGGTCGACTTCTTGCAACTCACTACTGTCCACACACATTGCTATCTTCTTATAGACAACGGCATCATCTGCGGCCAGCCTCATGGAGCTTTTGACGTTATCCTCTAGACCAGTGGTAGTTAAACTGGTGCCTACCGCAAAGTAATTGGAGTTCCAGCTTTCATGGCGAGCGGTGGGTATTAAGGGTTTTAAAGATATTTTCATTAGGTTTCATTAACTTTTGAGATAAACTATTTGGTAAGTAATCATTATTTTTTGTTTTTACTTGTTATTATACTGTTTAATAAATTTTATAAAGTTACTTCTGTATTTTACTTCTCAATAGATCAGCAGGCAAAAAGGAATACAAACGTCTCAAAAATGAGATCGGCAGGCAGTGCAAAATGGCTAAGCAGGGATGGCTAGGGGACAAATGTAAGGATGTAGAGGCTTGTCTCACTAGGGGTGAGATAGATACTGCCTACAGGAAAATTAAAGAGACCTTTGGAGAGAAGAGAACCACTTGTATAAATATCAAGAGCTCAGATGGCAACCCAGTTCTAAGCAAAGAAGGGAAGGCAGAAAGGTGGAAGGAGTATATAGAGCGGGTTTATACAAGGGCGATGTACTTGAGGACAATATTATGGAAATGGAATAGGATGTAGATGAAGATGAAATGGGAGATAAGATACTGCGTGAAGAGTTTGACAGAGCACTGAAAGACCTGTGTCGAAACAAGGCCCCGGGAGTAGACAACATTCCATTGGAACTACTGACGGCCTTGGAAGAGCCAGTCCTGACAAATCTCTACCATCTCGTGAGCAAGATGTATGAGACAGGCGAAATACCCTCAGACTTCAAGAAGAATATAATAATTCCAATACCAAAGAAAGCAGTTGTTGACAGATGTGAAAATTACCGAACAATCAGTTTAATAAGCCACAGCTGCAAAATACTAACACTAATTCTTTACAGACGAATGGAAAAACTAGTAGAAGCCGACCTCGGGGAAGATCAGTTTGGATTCCGTAGAAACACTGGAACACGTGAGGCAATACTGACCTTACGACTTATCTTAGAAGAAAGATTAAGGAAAGGCAAACCTACGTTTCTAGCATTTGTAGACTTAGAGAAAGCTTTTGACAACGTTAACTGGAATACTCTCTTTAAAATTCTGAAGGTGGCAGGGGTAAAATACAAGGAGCGAAAGGCTATTTACAATTTGTACAGAAACCAGATGGCAGTTATAAGAATCGAGGGGCATGAAAGGGAAGCAGTGGTTGGGAAGGGAGTAAGACAGAGTTGTAGCCTCTCCCCGATGTTATTCAATCTGTATATTGAGAAAGCAGTAAAGGAAGCAAAAGAAAAATTCGGAGTAGGTATTAAAATTCATGGAGAAGAAGTAAAGACTTTGAGGTTCGCCGATGACATTGTAATTCTGTCAGAGACAGCAAACGACTTGGAAGAGCAGTTGAACGGAATGGACAGCGTCCTGAAAGGAGGATATAAGATGAACGTCAACAAAAGCAAGACGAGGTTAATGGATTGTAGTCTAATTAAATCGGGTGATGCTGAGGGAATTAGATTAGGAAATGAGACATTTAAAGTGGTAAAGGAGTTTTGCTATTTGGGGAGCAAAATAACTGATGATGGTCGAAGTAGAGAGGATGTAAAATGTAGACTGGCAATGGGAAGGAAAGCGTTTCTGAAGAAGAGAAATTTGTTAACATCGAGTATAGATTTAAGTGTCAGGAGGTCGTTTCTGAAAGTATTTGTATGGAGTGTAGCCATGTATGGAAGTGAAACATGGACGGTAAATAGTTTGGACAAGAAGAGAATAGAAGCTTTTGAAAAGTGGTGCTACAGAAGAATGCTGAAGATTAGATGGGTAGATCGCATAACTAATGAGGAGGTAATGAATAGAAATGGGGAGAAGAGGAGTTTGTGGCACAACTTGATTAGAAGAAGGGATTGGTTGGTAGGACATGTTCTGAGGCATCAAGGGATCACCAATTTAGTATTGGAGGGCAGCGCGGAGGGTAGAAGTCGTAGAGGGAGACCTAGAGATGAGTACACTAAGCAGATTCAGAAGGATGTAGGCTGCAGTACGTACTCGGAGATGAAGCAGTTTGCACAGGATAGAGTAGCATGGAGAGCTGCATCAAACCAATCTCAGGACTGAAGACCACAACAACAACATTTAACACATAATCGATGCAACAGTGTATTTATTTCTGACTGTATATAATTGATTGAAATGTGTCGATAGCAACGACGAAATGACAGTGTCTGTGCCGTTGTTTAACTTTGCATAGCCTGTGATGCGCTGCGAGTAGAGAAGAAGCAGAGTAGCTCGATTCTTGAAAGAGTGTGGAAGTGTTTGTTGGGTGCTCCCGCAGATGTGGTGTGCAGTTATGATCACGCCAATCTATGCACACCACATTCGTTAACTTTTGAGCATTGAGAACACTGTAGGGGTGGAGACGCGGAGGAAGCTGAACTTCTATTGCCTATCCCACAATTATTCGTCAGCAACAGCGGTAGCTCAGCATTGTCGTCCGCTACATTCTATATCGTCCGCAAAGCTACAACATCGTAAGAAGATAAAGTGTCAAAATATAGCTTACTTTGTAGAGGCGTTACCCAGTGACAGTGCTTTGACAAAGTATGACTAACCTGAATAACAACCTGAAATAGTTAAAGCGTGTAGCGCATCTGTGTTGTCCTTGTCCCCAGACATTATTAGCAAGTGGAATTCCTTTTCCTTCCATGCAATCACCGAGTGTCGTAATAATATGAAAATTGATTAGATATTTACTGCCAGATTTGTTAGTTTGCTGATGACCAGTATCAGCCTAAATTTTCTGCTTCAGTAACTGTTCATTTTTGTATTGCGTAACAGAGGCTTAACCAATTTACAATTTTGACAAACGTAATGTTTCACTGGCAAAACTAATACTAAAAAGTTATTCTGTCTTTAGCTTAGCGAGTGACTTGGTATGTTGGTATTTCAAAAGTAAAATCAGTTGCTCATTACCTTAAAGTAAGTCAAATTCAGTCTTTCAATAATCAGAAGTAAATTGCTCTCCTTTTTCTAAATTTTGCATTACGTTGCGCTGAGGTCACCAAAAGTCATTTTTTACATAACAACGTTTTAGTTGCATCTCTTTAACGAGTAACTTCATTTAACTTTGCTTTCAAAAATCAGAATTACAGATTAAGTAACGGCAAACTCGGTGCTTTCTGGTTCATTTATGTAATCGTGAACTGTTGCGTTGTGGGAAAGAGTGACAATCTTGTGTTGCCACGCCTGACATTATTTACGTAAATTTCTTTCCCATTATATTTCTTAAGGTTCTGGAGATACATTTTCCTTGGGGCTGACGACCATACAGTTATCCACTTTTTAGCTAATCATTGATTTTGTATTATCAGTACTTTTTATATTGAATATTACATGATACCATCCTCCCCCCTCACCAGGGTGGTTCGTCAGCGATTGCGCTGTCTTCCACCTATATCAGAATTATCATCAGTATTTAGATTAGGTTTAGAATAGATTCATTCTTCAGAAGGGAATGTTGTACACTTTCCTCCAACTAAGTGGTGTTATTTTCCTTCGGTAACGATAGCCTTACTCGCTGTACACTTTCATGAGGTATATGCGATCACGGTCAATTAAATCGCAGACCAGTAGGTTGATTTGGAAGGGGCAGGTTACAAATTCCATAGTAGAAGGTGGCAGACGCTGATATAGGCCCTCGAGATGGACCACCAGTTGACGAGTGCACAGTATCGGACATCGGACGTGGCACTAGAAGCAGTGGAACAGCTAGCAGCAGATGGCTCGGATCAGGATGACTGCTTGACCATGTAGACAAGTAGTTAGGTAGACTGGTAGACTCTGGGACTCATCGACACGTAGATCGACATAGAACCCTTGTCAAGACTGGTGGCCGGCAGTCTGTAGTACCTATGACTAATTATAGGATGATTTATAATGGCTTGGTGAGTAATTATTTTGATGCTGCATCGGTTCTGATCCCACAAGCCATAACAATTCCGTGATTCGGTTGTGAAGTAACTGGGCCATCCCAGTTCCAACAGTACTGCTTTCATGCTGCGTTCATATTTCCACTATGGTTGCGTCCTGTGATGTAGCAACCGCCTGGTACTGTAGCGTAGTTCTTGTTACATCTGCAAGTATCCCATGATGCAAAACGTTCGGCCATCTTCGGTCTGACCGCTTATATGGCCCATTGCATTACGCGAGGGAAGTACCTTATTTTTTTCCCGCGCTGCGCTAAGTACATCTTGTTGGTGCAACAGCAAGTAGATGTTCTACGAACAGCGTTCAGTTAGTAATGCAGTACAGTTTTTTTTTTTTTTTTCACAAAGCAAGTTGGTGTTATTCGGAATTCCAATACACCATATTACACTACTGGCCATTAAAATTGCTACACCAAGAAGAAATGCAGATGATAAACGGGTATTCATTGGACAGATATATTATACTACAACTGACATGTGATTACATTTTCACGCAATTGGGGAGCATACATCCTGAGAAATCAGTACCCAAAACAACCACCTCTGGCCGTAATAACGGCCATGCTACGCCTGGGCATTGAGCCAAACAGGGCTTGGATGGCGTGTACAGGTTCAGCTGCCCATGCAGCTTCAACGCGATACCACAGTTCATTAAGAGTAGTGACTGGCGTATTGTGACGAGCCAGTTGCTCGGCCACCATTGACCAGACGTTGTCAGTTGGTGAGAGATCCGGAGAATGTGCTGGCCAGGGCAGTAGTCGAACATTTTCTGTTTCCAGAAAGGCCCATACAGGACCTGCAACACATGGTCGTGCATTAGCCTTCTGAAATGTAGGGTTTCTCAGGGATCGAATGAGGGGTTGAGCCACAGGTCTGATATGTAACGTCCACTGATCAAAGTGCCGTCAATGCGAATAAGAGGTGACCGAGATGTGTAACCAATGGCACCCCGTACCATCACGCCGGGTGATACGCCAGTATGGCGATGACGAATACACGCTTCCAATGTGCGTTCACCGCGATGTCGCCAAACACGGATGCGACCATCATGATGCCCTAAACAGAACCTAGATTCATCTAAAAAAATGACGTTTTGCCATTCGTGCACCCAGGTTCGGCGTTGAGTACACCATCGCAGGGGCTTCTGCCTGTGATGCAGCATCAAGGGTAATCGCAGCCATGGTCTCCCAGCTGATCGTCCATGCTGCTGCAAACGTCGTCGAACTGTTCGTGCAGATGGTTGTTGTCTTGCAAACGTCCTCATATGTCGATTCAGGGATCGAAACATGGCTGCACGATCCGTTACAGCCATACGGATAAGATGCCTGTCATCGAGGCCGTTGGGATCCAGCACGGCGTTGCGTATTACCCTCCTGAACCCACCGATTCCATATTCTGCTAACAGTCGTGTGGCTCGATCAGCGGTATTCCCGCAGCCGGTATGGGTCATCCGGTTGTGTGAGGCAGAGCGCGCGGTGGCGCCACCTACCTGACCGATTGGGGAGCGAGCGGTAAGCTCTAACAAGTAGTGTGGAATTTTGCTTAGGGACAGCTAGCAGTAGCGACGTTTGCCAAGTCTGGCGGACAGTACAGGTGCCGTGCGAGGCAGCCTGAAGAGCACATCTAAAAGGGGCTAATTACTCGAGTGACGGCGTCGTAGGAAATGTCGCCGTTGGTGTATTTCGCTTGCTATAGGTCTCCTTGCACCGGGATCTCCGGCGGTTGGCTTCGTCGAACAAGCAAGAGGGCAAGGGCCTTGCTTGTGCTGTAAATTGTGGCCGGAATCGACTCCTGGGTTCAGTGCTGTTGACTTCATTTTCTTGGCCGGCCGTTGCTACTCCTACTGAGTCTGTCCTCGAATGTGTTTAATTTCAACTTGCTTAGTACGCAATGATCTAGTGAGAGCTGCACGTGATATGATGATTAACATTTACTAGGTACTGAAGTGCTGATACATTCTGTTCGTAGGTTGCTATTGTCAGTGTTTAACTGTCATTGAGAACAGTTTGTCTAGTCCTTCTCTAAATGCCGTCTGGTTATTGTATTTATATCACACGATGGAGTTAAGCTGGCCAGTTGCTTGAGATATACATGGATAAAATTTTCCCTGGATATATTTTGCTGTGAGCTGCAATAATGTTACTGTTACGTTTCTATCTGAAGTGATAGTGTGTCTGAGAGACACGTGTCTCACTCTGAATAAGTAGTTTCATACATTCTTACAAGTTACTCAGAAGCCAGTTGTTATTGTGTGTTTAAGTATGATTCTATTAAAGAAAGAACAAGAATTCCTCAATGACAGTATATGAATATGGTAATTAATTCTGATTTAATCACAAATTTCTAGGGTCGCAGGTTCGAATCCTGCCTCGGGCATGGATGTGTGTGATGTCCTTAGGTTTAAGTAGTTCCAAGTTCAAGGGGACTGGTGACCTTAGAAGTTAAGTCCCATAGTGCTTTGAGCCATTTGAACCATTTGAACTAATCACAAATTTAAGTGTGGCTATTTGCTGTTAAGTCGTCTTGTGTTTTGCGTCGGGGGGGGGGGGGGGGGGGGGTAGGGGGATTGGGGGGGGGGGGGGGAGAGGGGCTCGATATACCGTATAACGTTAGCCTGCCCTCTAGTTACTTGCATTTGATTTCGTTTTAGCCGGACTCCTGCTGTTAGTATTGGTAGCGGGTGCGGGGTCCAGAGTTGCGGCCTACTTGTGCTGTTGTGTATTTTCCGCCCCCTTTGCCCCCGCCTGCCGGCTGGCGGTTTATCTAGTTCGATTGCGGCTTAGTGTCTAATTGGCCTTACAAACATAAGGTAATATATTTGTACTGCTTAGCTGATGTTCATTAGTAGGTTCATTAATTCTACAGATAATGTGCTGTAATGAATTATTCTGTTTCTAGTTACTTAAGATAGACGTCAGTCTGTTGTAGATACCCACTAGTCTTCGGATTTTTCGTGCCTATTCGTGACCGTTGCTGTTCCCGTTTGGGGGTCCAAGCCGAGCCTGTGTTGGAAACAGCTGAGTGGGCGGGCGTCCGCTTTTGGGCGTAGTTTGTTGAATCCCACGAGGTTGCTTGGTCACATGAAATTTTATATTTTATATCCTATGTAGTAGGGGGCCTGCCATTTAAGTAACGTGGTTGTGTGCCATGGTATCTGATTTGTTGTTGCCTGTACCCTGAATTACTTTTGGTAATACCAGTCACTGCAGTAACAAAAGACTACATTTCCTCATTAAATTTTAGTAAATTATTCTTCAGGTCGATCTTAGTTTTTGGAGTAAATAATTTTTAACCAATTTCATCAAATGTGTAATAGGCTATAAGTGCAGTGGTTTATGAATGTTTAAATTTTGAAGTAACTTGGCGTCACCTAAATGGTAATTTTAAAAATGTTTAGAAAGGTCTTATTTGTTATTTTCTTGTTTAAATGAGCCAAATAAATGTTCAGTGCAACTGTCGATGGTGATTGCCTGATGTGTCACGTGGTCCAGTCCTACCACCCCACAGCCTATTGTGCTGAGCTTGTGTCCTTGTGTAAAAATTGAATTCCATGCTGTGCTGACACACCAAGGTGATCAGAGTTTCACTCTATGGTTACCTATCGACTTACCGTCGAAACTACAGGAAACTAATGAAAGTAAGAAGCTGATGTGCACAGAGTATTTCTCTTAAAATGTTAATTCACGACAAAAGTACGTTCAAAGACACGAGATACCAATGACACTTGAAAGAGCCCGGGTTCGTTTTCCGGCGGGGTCAGGGATTTTCTCTGCCTCGTGATGACTGGGTGTTATGTGATGTCCTTAGGTTAGTTAGGTTTAAGTAGTTCTAAGTTTTAGGGGACTGATGACCATAGATGTTAAGTCCCATAGTGCTCAGAGCCATTTGAACTTGAAAGAGGCCGAAGGAAGAAAGGAATTTGATCTCCCGACACGTCGAGAATAATGATATTAGTATCTGCACGAGATCATGATTTGTAATAACTGGAATATGTGTTACCATGCCGACGAATAATTTGTTGCTCATGAAGTCTTCATACAAATGGCTATCATCCATTCATCACTAATGGCGTTATATTGCTGACTTCCTTTCCTCCTCTCTTTCTGACGGACGCATTGTACTGAGATCTGATTCAGTATTGTCCCAGACTGAGCTTGTCGTGTACGGCATCGTGCGAGATAACAGGCATACAGATTTCGTCGTGTGGTGTGCAGGTTTACGCAGCACGTGGCGCCTTGCAGAGCACACGCTATGCAGAGGCTGTCGGACAGACTTCGCTAAGGAAACACGGGTAGTTACTTAACCAGCTGGAATGAAGCTGCCCCGAATTAACTCCGCGACCAGGCACGCCAGACGACAAGGTAGTTAGCGCACCTGCTGCGTTCTTCCTGCACGGCATGTTTCATGCTCCGCTTGTTAAGTCCGCTAACGACCGTCCCCGTGCAGCAGTCGTGATTTACACGGTTCGCCCGCGTCTCATTTCCAAGTCAGGAGGGCAACGGAGTGGCGTATGAAATTTCTAATTTTCTGCTCTTGTATTCCTCTTCAAGTTAGCTTCAGAGGCCCAAATCAATAATGGTCAGCAGAAATGTATTAATTCCAAGACTCTCCTCTACACTGTAGCAAGGAAAGTTAATTTTTGGTGAGTCATTTTCTTCACTTCCGGATTAAAGAAAGGAACAAGGTACAACATCGTTTCATGCCTCACTGATGTCGATATAAACTGTGAAATATTGTTTCATCTCTTAAGCACTATGTAAGAGAAACGTTCAATAAGTAATGCAATATATTTTTTTCTCGGCCAGTTTCGGTTGAAAAGTGCGGAATTTGTTATGGAATATCGTGGAATAGTTCTGCTTCAGCCCCTGTGGTTTCATGAAGTTCCGATTGGTAGCATCTGCAAAGATGGTGCGTTACAAGCAGAAAGCTGTAATTGAGCTTCTTTTGACGGATAAAGCTATTTTCGTAGGGGCATTGAGACCTGGCAGTGAACAAAAACACGCTGAGCCGTTGGGAAAAGCATGTGTCATCATCGTAATAAGGTTGCGCAAACCTGTCCTATCTCCCACTTTCCAGCCAGTCACAGACAGCTGTGGCTCCTGCAGTTTTGGAACTTGGGGACACTCTCATTCGAGGTGATTGATATGCACAAGCAAACACCTCGTTATACAACCGGACGTCTCTGCTGGTAGTGCTGAAAGACTCGTCCACCAGATGAGGTATTCAAGGTTGTTTGCCCTCTGGGACCGACCCTACAGACTGGATTTCGCTCCTTCCGACTTCTATCAGTTTGGCCCAGTGCAAGATGCACTCCATGGAAAGCAGTAATGGACGATGGACAAGCAGTTGATGCAGTGTGATGTTGTCTCCGTCACAAACAAGTGGGGTGATACCCAGGGGACAAACACTACCTTGCAGTAAGGTAGCGTAAGACCGGCGCGATGAACAGAGATCATGTTAAAAAGTAGAACTATGTAAACCAAAGACTGGGTAATACACTATTGGCCATTAAAATTGCTACACCACGAAGATTACGTGCTACAGAAGCGCAATTTAACCGACAGGAAGAAGATGCTGTGATATGCAAATGTTTAGCTTTTCAGAACATTCACACAAGGTTGGCGCTGGTGGCGACACCTACAACGTGCTGACATGAGGAAAGTTTCCAACCGATTTCTCATACACAAACAGCAGTTGACCCGCGTTGCCTGGTGAAACGTTGTTGTCATGCCCTATCGTGATTGCGGTTTATCGTATCGCGACATTGCTGCTCGCGTTGGTCGAGATCCAATGACTTTCAGCAGAATATGGAATCGGTGGGTTCAGGAGGGTAATACGGAACGCCGTGCTGGATCCCAACGGCCTCGATGACAGGCATTTTATCCGTATGGCTGTAACGGATCGTGCAGCCATGTTTCCATCCCTGAATCAACAGATGAGGACGTTTGCAAGACAACAACCGTCTGCACGAACAGTTCGACGACGTTTGCAGCAGCATGGAGGATCAGCTCGGAGACCATGGCTGCGGTTACACTTGACGCTGCATCACAGACAGGAGCATGGCAAAGCGTCATTTTTTCGAATGAATCCAGGTTCTGTTTACGGCATCATGATGGTCGCATCCGTGTCTGGCGATATCGCGGTGAACGCAGATTGGAAGCATGTTTTCGTCATCGCCATACTGGAGTATCACCCGGCGTGGTGGTATGGGGTGCCATTGGTTACACGTCTCGGTCACCTCTTGTTCACATTGAGGGCTCTTTGAATAGTGGACGTTGCATTTCAGATGTGCTACGACCCGTGGCTCTACCCTTCATTCGATTCCTGCAAAACCCTACATTTCAGTAGGATAATGCACGACCGCATGTCGCAGATCATGCACGGGCCTTTCTGGATACAGAAAATGTTCTACTGCTGCCCTGGCCAGCACATTCTCCAGATGTCTCACCAACTAAAAACGTCTGGTCAATGGTGGCAGAGCAACTGGCTCGTAACAATACGCCAGTCACTACTCTTGATGAACTGTGGTATCGTGTTGAAGCTGCATGGGCAGCTGTACATGTAGACGCCATCCAAGCTCTGTTTGACTCGATCCCCAGGCGTATCAAGGCCGTTATTACGGCCAGAGGTGGTTGTTCTGGATACTGATTTCTCAGGATCTATGCACCCAAATTGCGTGAAAATGTAATCATATGTCAGTTCTAGTATAATATATTTGTCCAATAAATACCCGTTTATCATCTGCATTTCTACTTGGTGTAGCAATTTTAATGGCCAGTAGTGTATGTTTAACTAGCGCACCAGTTTTTCCGCGATTTGTATTGGTTTAAGGCTCTCATTCATAACGTTTATTGCTCTGAGTGAGGAAAAAAATGTATTTACCCATACGTCTATGGGGGTGGCTACCATCACTGTTTCCGCTGTTATTGCCAATCAGTTAATATTTAATGTCATAAACTTGCCTCACATAATACTGATTCAACCGTGCCATCATCCGGGAAACCGATCTCACTTCCACTTACAACAGCTGAAGGGCAACTATGCAAAATAATGTAACCGATCACTACGACGAAGTATACAAGCTTTGGTAATTCAGGGTCGTACATGAGTCCGACCTGACTAAAAAGATTCGTACTTGCTCTCACCATTAGGAACCCACCACGTATCAAAAGCAAATTGGTCGGTACGTAGTCGAACCATTATGCCAATGAAAACATTATTTCGTTGTGACAAATTCTATATACTATTAAAACTACTGAAAGCCGGAATAAACAGATGAAACTTCTGTTGCGCTGCGCACAATCAGCTGACGTCAGCTACATAGTGAAGCCACTGCAAAAGAAACTTCGGATGAACTCAAATATAGTGGAACACCGGAGAAAACGGCACAGGAAACATTTTTCACCAGGGAAAGTGAACAGAGCGACACTTACTTTACTTAACGCTGTCAGACCCAGAGCATCGCACGCTGCTACAACGTCCCTCTGCCTTGTATTGTGTTTTGTGCGTTCTGCTGCCACCCTCTCGTTGTACCTACCTGCAGCAAATTCTCGTGGACGCCATCTCTCCACACTTTCTTTGGTCCGCTGGGAGCAAAATCCACGGATTTCAAAA
Source organism: Schistocerca serialis cubense (assembly GCF_023864345.2). NCBI lineage: Eukaryota > Metazoa > Arthropoda > Insecta > Orthoptera > Acrididae > Schistocerca > Schistocerca serialis. The sequence continues at coordinate 733,122,500 of NC_064643.1, read as the reverse complement.
GCCGCGCCAGATTCCATCAGACATGTCCTGCCGATATAAGCCGCTTGCTTCTCGTCAGATATACAAGGTTTATCACAAATAAGCTTACAGGTCGGGCAACCACAGCTAAAAAACTTGTACATAATGTGAAGGCTAAACAAACAGTTTAAAATAAGAGATGGTAAATCAGGCGTGTTTCAATTGTGTGCAAGTCCAAATTCGCAATAGCTCTGTATTGTGTTTGCAGCGGATGACGACCGGTTTCGTACCCTGGAGGTGTGTCTTCAGGTCTAATAAAACTAATACTTCATGTATCACGAATTCCGAGGTACAAGTGGGTGTAAAAACGGCACACCTAGGTAAAACCTTGGATGAAACAGGAGATGGACACCCAATTCCAACCATACATGAGCACTAAATTCGATTTATTGCAGATTTCATCCAGCTCACAATAATGTCTGGTCCTACATTATACAGTGATCTTATCTTGTACCGGGCCACAGATCTTCCTTAAGACTTTTCACTCAAAAACGAGAAGATTATTTAAGGATTTTTTCCGTACACTCCAAGTTTGCAATCACACAGTCCTGCGTGGTGGATCAGTGTTTTGTACTGCTGTAATTTAAAATTCCTTGAGAGACTCCGCGACTTAAAAAGCTGACTCAAACTGTGATCGGTTTACAGCTTGACTCCTCACATTCATTTCTGCATGTCACGATGCGTTCTCTGTAAAGATTACTCCAGATGTTTAAAATTATGAACCCTTTGTAGGATCGGTTCCGACTACGAGAGGAACGAGTAGGTCTCTTCAATAGGCATGGTTCCTGATCATTACCAGATATTCTGTTTCCGGTTCATTCACAAGGAGACCAATTCTGCTCGCTGCCGCCTCCTCGCTGTCGGTCGTCATCCACATCGGTTCTTCCTTAGCTCTAGACAGCAGAATCCACCGTCGACAAGAGTTAGCCGTTTGAATTTCTCAACCTATACCTCGATCCCCAAGACGTTGTCATTGGAAGCTTCCCTCATTATCGTTGCTAGCATCAAGATGAACAATATCGGTGACACACCATATCCTTGTCTCAACCCTGTGTTTTTGTAGAAGCTCTCAATGACTTGGTTTCCGAGATTCACTTTGCCTTCTCAGTCAGTGAGACAAAATCTAACTACATTGAGGAGTTTCTTGGATATTCCAAGGTTTGTGATACAATTCATTAGGGTCTCCATCTGGATGCAGTTACTCACGTCCTTTAAATCTTTGAAGAGCACATGCAGGTCTTCACACTCCCACGCCTTCTCAGTGAGCTGCAGCAGCACATAGATGTTGTCGATCCGCATTTTCTGAAGCCTCCCTGATACCCACTCATCACTTCTTCTCCAGACCGCTGGATTTTATCCTGTGTACAGCTGCACGAGGCCTTATAGAGTACTTTCATTACGGCGTTTCCTCAGTAGTTTGTGCAGTCCATTTGCTCACCTTCCTTACGAATAGGGCACATGACCGCTGCCTTTCGGTCTTCTGGGATTTCGTACAAAATCCAGATCATTTGGACTAGATGGTGAATTTTCTTGTAGAGTCACTTCCCTCCAGCTTCAATGACTCCATCCTGGGTTCCATCTTCTCCTGGACTTTTGTTCTTCTTCAGCTTTTTTATCTCATTCTTTACTTCCTCCATGTGGCGAATAATCTGGACGAACAAAGTCAGGGGGTTCAAATTCGAACAAATATTTAGGTTCATTACAGCTAAGAAGCACCCTGAATTATTGTTTTCATATCTCAGCAATGTCGAACTCTTTACCGAGTATGGTCCCGCTATTGCTGTTGTTGTGGTCTTCAGTCCTGAGACTGGTTTGATGCAGCTCTCCATGCTACTCTATCCTGTGCAAGCTTTTTCATCTCCCAGTACCTACTGCAAACTACATCCTTCTGAATCTGCTTAGTGTACTCATCTCTCGGTCTCCCTCTACGACTTTTACCCTCCACGCTGCCCTCCAATACTAAATTGGTGATCCCTTGATGCCTCAGAACATGTCCTACCAACCGATCCCTTCTTCTGGTCAAGTTGTGCCACAAACTTCTCTTCTCCCCAATCCTATTCAATACTTCCTCATTAGTCATGTGATCTACCCATCTAATCTTCAGCATTCTTCTGTAGCACCACATTTCGAAAGCTTCTGTTCTCTTCTTGTCCAAACTATTTATCGTCCATGTTTCACTTCCATACATGGCTACACTCCATACGAATACTTTCAGAAATGACTTCCTGACACTTAAATCAATACTGGATGTTAACAAATTTCTCTTCTTCAGAAACGCTTTCCTTGCCATTGCCAGCCTACATTTTATATCCTCTCTACTTCGACCATCATCAGTTATTTTGCTCCCCAAATAGCAAAACTCCTTTACTACTTTAAGTGTCTCATTTCCTAATCTAATTCCCTCAACATCACCTGACTTAATTCGACTATATTCCATTATCCTTGTTTTGCTTTTGTTGATGTTCATCTTATATCCTCCTTTCAAGACACTGTCCATTCCATTCAACTGCTCTTCCAACTCCTTTGCTGTCTCTGACAGAATTACAATGTCATCGGCGAACCTCAAATTTTTTATTTCTTCTCCATGAATTTTAATACCTTCTCCGAATTTTTCTTTTGTTTCCTTTACTGCTTGCTCAATATACAGATTGAACAACATCGGGGAGAGGCTACAACCCTGTCTTACTCCCTTCCCAACCACTGCTTCCCTTTCATGTCCCTCGACTCTTATAACTGCCATCTGTTTTCTGTACAAATTGTAAATAGCCTTTCGCTCCTTGTATTTTACCCCTGCCACCTTCAGAATTTGAAAGAGAGTATTCCAGTCAACATTGTCAAAAGCTTTCTCTAAGTCTACAAATGCTAGAAGCGTAGGTTTGCCTTTCCTTAATCTTTCTTCTAAGATAAGTCGTAAGGTCAGTATTGCCTCACGTGTTCCAGTGTTTCTACGGAATCCAAACTGATCTTCCACGACGTTGGCTTCTACTAGTTTTTCCATTCGTCTGTAAAGAATTCGTGTTAGTATTTTGCAGCTGTGACTTACTAAGCTGATAGTTCGGTAATTTTCACATCTGTCAACACCTGTTTTCTTTGGGATTGGAATTATTATATTCTTCTTGAAGTCTGAGGGTATTTCGCCTGTTTCATACATCTTGCTCACCAGATGGTAGAGTTTTGTCAGGACTGGCTCTCCCACGGCCGTCAGTAGTTCCAATGGAATATTGTCTACTCTGGGGGCCTTGTTTCGACTCAGGTCTTTCAGTGCTCTGTCAAACTCTTCACGCACTATCTTGTCTCCCATTTCGTCTTCATCTACCTCCTCTTCCATTTCCATAATATTGTCCTCAAGTACATCGCCCTTGTATAGACCCTCTATATACTCCTTCCACCTTTCTGCTTTCCCTTCTTTGCTTAGAACTGGGTTTCCATCTGAGCTCTTGATATTCATACAAGTCGTTCTCTTATCTCCAAAGGTCTCTTTAATTTTCCTGTAGGCGGTATCTATCTTACCCCTAGTGAGATAGGCCTCTACATCCTTACATTTGTCCTCTAGCCATCCCCGCTATACATTTTGCACTTCCTGTCGATCTCATTTTTGAGACGTTTGTATTCCGTTTTGCCTGTTTCACTTACTGCATTTTTATATTTTCTCCTTTCATCAATTAAATTCAATATTTCTTCTGTTACCCAAGGATTTCTACTAGCCCTCGTCTTTTTACCTACTTGATCCTCTGCTGCCTTCACTACTTCATCCCTCAAAGCTACCCATTCTTCTTTTACTGTATTTATTTCCCCAATTCCTGTCAATTGCTCCCTTATGCTCTCCCTGAATCTCTGTACAACCTCTGGTTCTTTTAGTTTATCCAGGTCCCATCTCCTTAAATTCGCACCTTTTTGCAGTTTCTTCAGTTTTAATCTACGGGTCATAACCAATAGATTGTGGTCAGAGTCCACATCTGCCCCGCTATTGTCCTTGACGAATTTTGGTGGCTCTGGTATCCCTTCTTAAAGAAGGTACATCTTTTGCCCCCCTTTTCCGAAGACATCTTGTTGAGCCTTCTCAGATCGACCAAGAGGTGATAAATTATCCCCAAGAACATACGAAAAACTATATAGCCCTATAATTCTTAATGTATTCTGACACTTATGTGATGTAAGTTAACTAATTCATGATATTTTTCCAGACGGATTCAAACATACTAATATTAGGCTCCTCTCTACGAAGAGTGACTTCACGAATGCCAATAAGTAACGGCCAGTGTCACTCCTTAAGCCATTTACTAAGCCAACGAAAGTAGAATTAAATTCTTTAGTGATCTGAATTTTCTTTCACCGTGTCGTGATAACAATGTTAGTTCCAATTTCGTCAGAATCAGACAGACACTGCTAACCAGGATGAACTACGAAAGGGAAAACGAAGCAATTATTACTGAAAGAATTCAGCAAATACGCAGGGACTTGAATTATTTTAGCCCTGTTTCAGTTACTTTGCATATTTCACTAGCGACAATTGTCTCAACTGAAGACTGGGATAAAGTGGGCAAAATAACGTTTAATCATCCAGCAAAATTTTTCAGATTTCATTGTATGAAACAAGAAGTGAAGTTCGAGAAACGGAGCGATGTACTCTAAAAAGAAGCCATTCGGTATCCAGACCGAGAAATGCTGAACCTTTCGTCAGAGGAATTAGATAAAGAAGCCATCTCATTTCTGGGCATAGGTCTGAATTTAACAATTATACTTAAGAGAACTCCCGTTGAAGAAACTGTACGTGCCGTCGAAGCAACCTTGTTCTCTCTTCCAATGGTGCGGACCAAAGAAAAAAGGCAGGATATGTCGAGAGTTTTCCAGATATCTAAAGCACCGAAAGCAACACATCGGCTCAGGGGAAGAAAGTTCTTGATGACAAGTAGACAAGGGAAATGCTACAGTCATTGTGATAGCTGTGCAATATCACAAGGAGGCGGAGCAACTAGTAACTGATTCTGGATTTCAGACTAAACGCGTTTCAGCAGTCAATTTTCAACTTTATTTTATTGGGCAACCAGTTTCAGCGTTTTACTACGCCATCTTCACGTCCACGTGTAGGAACTATCTACCACGCTTGTGATCAAAACAGTGGCCAGCAATACTGGTATTAGAAGATATCTGTTGCAGTGACCAGTTCAGCCATCACATGCCGAATCAGATGGTGCAGTGAAACGCTGAAACTGGTTGCTCAATAAAGTAAAGTTTAAAACTAATGACTGGAAGGCGTTTGACGTCTTCTATCGAGAAGCCGAGTCCCGTAACCATCGCTGAAAGGTGGACTTACAGAGACTGATTCTGTATATCTTAAGTTTAAAGCGACGAACAGAATCGTTCATAAAGTGAAAAATCTTGCCAGACTCCAGAATGGATAGCCGTTTTACCAAGAAACCTTACACACCAAATGCCTGTCTCGAGCAGAATGTATGGACCGCCCAAGATGTACAAAGAATCCTGTCATTTAAGACCATTAATGAGTAGGATTAACATACGAACCACATTTGTAACAGGTCATTATCTGGGAAATCCAGGCGTCTAGTTGGCAAATCACATACTTTTCTCAAAGACTCGAAACTTTTTTTTTTTTCTTTTTAGAAAATATACACACGGGTAACGTTCTAGAGAATAGAAACGGAACAAGTACTAGTCAAACATTCGTGTTGGGTACTTCACTAATCTAGGCGACGGTGTTACATTAGTGCTAAGGGGCGTCATTCGTTCCTGATGTTCTTCAGCAAGTATGAGGAGACGAAGATCTGCGGCGCTGTCGGTCTCTTCATACTCGTCTACTCTTTCCAACTTACTGAAGCATGCAGGCTACTCTTAACTTACTGTTAGTACAGAAAATGAGTAGAGGATGTTGCTGCTATAAAGTCACTGACAAAGTGATGATCAACTGTCGAGATCAAATGTTCAGATGTGTATGAGTTCATAAAGGACCAAAACGCTGAGGTCATCGGTCCCTAGACTTACACACTACTTAAACTAACTTATCCTATGAACAACCCACACACCCATGCCCGAGGGAGGACTCGAACCTATGGCGGGAGGGGCCACGCAGTCCGTAACATGGCGCCTCAAACCGCACGGCCACTCCGCGCGGCTTGTCGAGATCAGATGGCCTTTAACGAATCTATGTTTTCTGAGGCTCTAAGGGTTGTAAGAAGAAAATCAATTGACGCAAAGTACACAAGTGCAAATGTATTCCATTATGTGAGGAGTGATCTCTGGAATAAGTTTCATTGTGTAATCCACGCTTCAGCCGAAAATCATACAAATTTCGTCCAATGCAATCAGATGGCTGTATTCCTGTCTGTTCCACGTCCACCATGAGAAAATATATATGTGCGTCAAGCGAAAATTGAGCACCGAGCAACGTCACTGTTATATCTCTGCGACAAAATAGGACGCTGCTAGATCATTAATTTTGTCATGGTGACTAGGTTTCAAGAGCTAACACTGAGTTGTATAGCTTATAATTCATTTCAGTACTTTATTTTAATTATAAATAACAATGTAGGGACAGCATTTCAGCTTCATGTCACGTTTTCTGGTACTGTCGTTATAGACTGATGACGACTCGAATGTGTGTATACGTCAACGTAATTGTAAGACATTCTCTAAACAGGTACTAAATATTGAAAGAACCGTCTTATGAATGGTGTAGTTATTCTTATTTCCATCCTTGATAAAAAAATTGGAGAAATTTCCGACCGTGAATCACTATGTATTGTGTTTTTTATCATGTTGCTTAAAGTTGATGTTTTTACTATTTTGTGTCAAGGTAAGACGATTACTTTTTTCGTTTTCATTGTGTCATGTTCATTTTATACGATTTCTTGCTAAGCACAGGGTGTTCGCCGTCATTAAAAATAAACGTACCACAAAACAAATGAACACTACACGGCCAGAACAACACGTAATGGTGGCAAAAACACTGTGCTTGGCAACAAATCGTATAAAATAAATGTGTAACGACAAAAGCGAAAGAAATCAGCCTGTTGTCTCGATACAATAAAATAAACACACAGCAGCATAAAAAACTGTGACTAACACTACAAACAACTCTATACTTAGATTTCTCGGTAAGAATGCATAATAAACAGGAAATTAAAATAACGTTTGCAGTCTGCTGATGACAAGCTGCAGATTGCGCAGTAGTCCTAAAGCTACTAGCATAAATATCCATTAGCTTCATGTGAGGTGTGTAAACAAATGCGCACACCCATTTTATTTTCAAATGTAATATACCGGTTAAGCGAGAAACTCTAGACATATCGTAAATAAACAACATAAAATGCTTTAAGTCAGTGATAAATGTCTCGTCTCCATATCGTATCCAAATCAATGTAGGAACATTGAACAATAATCGCTGATTTTACAGAAGTAAATATCTATACTAAAAGTTTCTCTTTAAGGTTAACATGTAACAATTTTGCGGAACGAAAATAAACAGACCTACTGAAGACAGCACAAAAACTTCTGAAACGTGTCTGGGTGAAACTACAAAGGTGTCTTGCATAAGGTGGAATTCCTCTCCAATTTTGTTAGCAAGCACGGATACAAGATGATTATTTCTACGTCAAACCTATAAAATAATACTCAGCTACGGAACAATAACTGTAAACAACATGTTATCTGTAGGACAACAGACAAATCGTAAAGCCATAGTTATGTCGATAGAGCAAGAAGTGCAGTCTCTGCACTAAAAAAAGAAAAAAAAAGCATTGAGCTATACAGAGTGCATATAGAACTAGAACTAGCAAACCATGAAAGATATCCATCATTTTTTGATGAACCCAATGCACAGGGTTAGAACTATATACAGACACTACAATAAAAAGAAAACAGACAATCCAACAAAAGAAACTGACCAATATAATAAATCACACAAATATTTATCAATCACAACATCATTACAGTTAACACACGTTTCACTAAACAGTAACTACTGTAACAGCCATAAATTTATGTGAACAAGAAAATAGCCTGTTTGAAAAGGTACCAAACGTAACATAAATATAATCGTCTCACACGGGACACTCGAGAATATCATAACAGAGACTGATCACATCATAAAGCTACAAGGAAGACTGAGTACACTCACCCGAATTCAATGTAAACTTATCAAGATAACTAGGTATTGAGGAAATAAAGCACATAACCAGAAAGAAGAAAATCACTACAAAAGAAAATACAATGATAACCAAAGAAAAAAACCTACGGAAACCTACAGAAGAAATTAACACAAGAAAATATCATAATCACAAAATCTGACAAGGGCAATCCTATTGTTCTCATGAAAGGAGAGGAATGCGTTGACAAAACATTAGGATTCATCCAAAGCGACAACATCACAGAATTGGCAAGTGTTCCAACAAATCGATACCAAAGAAACTTACATAAAACCCTGAAAAATACAGAAACAATTTTCACAGATACACAGATTTTAAAAAATGTTCAGAAAAGTCCCAAGACTCCCACTTTAAAATCACTGATTAAAATTCACAAACCGGGTAACCCTATTTTCCCACTGACTGACTTTATCAAAGCACCAAACACTACGTAGTCAAATAAACACACCCACTGCTGCAGACAATACACAAACACACCGAAAACAGAGATCTGAAGAACTTAAATGCATAATACAAAAAATGAAAAAAAGGGAACGTACCACACACAGCAACATTAATTTCCTTTGACATAATTTCCAAGTACACACATTCAAACAGAAGAAACCAACCACGTCCTCAACTACAAGGAAACACACTCACAATAAATTTACAAGAAATATCAGCTGTGCTCAAACTCATCACAGAGCAAAACTACTTCACATTTAACAAAACATTCTACTTTCAACAAAAAGGGCTAACTATGGGATCCTCAACCGGTGGCCTCCTTGCTGATATTTTCATCAGCCAGCTGGAAAGTCAACTTTTTGACATAATAGCAAAAACCAAAGCTGTACAAACTGAAATGTGGTGCACAAATGTAGATGATATAATTTGCCTGATAGGCGAAGTATGGTCTCGTATAAAAGAACTTCGTGAGGATATAAGCTGCATGCACCTAACAATAATTCACCATTGAAATACAAACAGATGAAGAGCTCAGTTTCTTAGCTCTCAGGATTCAAGAAAGAACCAGCAAGAATGAGTTCACAGTTTGTAGAAAAACAACAGTCACCAGCACCGTCATTCAAAACCAACTCAATCACCGCATAACTCATAGAGAAGCCACACTGAGATACTTAATACACAGACTGAACAGAACAATCATGACGAAACATGATTATACAGCAAAACTAAACACAATAAAACAAATATCACAGGAGAATGGGTGTGATACAAAGCCGGTAGATAAAATAAACAACAAAATACAAAAATCGACAACACATAATCATGGAATATCTCCAGACTCTGGTATTACAGGGACATATGTATTTTCACATAGTTTACCAGAATATCATCCGATTTTCATGATACTTCTCGATAACAAGCACGTAGCAATACCGCCTGCATACCGGTATCACTTGCACAGTACAATTCCGAAGACATTTCTATAGAAAACCCGAAACCTTAGCGACGTGGTGCGTGCTGTAAGCCTCTGAGTTACTAGAAAAGTATCTCGTCTGCAATGACCTTTACATGAAAACTCGAAAAATGTTAATGAAACTGATATTTCCACTCACGAATGCCGATGTCGGCGATACAGGATTCCAAATCATCCTTATAATTTACAAAGTCAACTAAGGTACTTCTCATGTCTAGAGAACCAGCAAATGTGTCTTCCACCTGCCTTTCACCTGCTCGATGCACAAACACCACACTCGACGTTTTCTCAACCAAATAACAGTGGGAAATATGTAGAAGCAGTCAACGGGACAATTTACCTAGGAGGGAATAATTGTCCAGTGCAAACACACGTTCATATTGAATCTCTTCAAATTTCCACAGGGAACACACGCCATTGCGACGGCTGTTCAACACGTAGTGAGCATTACTTCACTATTCATCCATGAGAAATCGGTTGGAAACTTTCCTCGTGTCAGCACGTTGTAGGTGTCGCCACCGGCACCAACCTTGTGTGAATGCTCTGATAAGCTAATCATTTGCACATCACAGCATCTTCTTGCTGTCGGTTAAATTTCGCGTCTGTAGCACGTCATCTTCGTGGTGTAGCAATTTTAATGGCCAGTAGTGTAACAGTGTTGCATTACACAAGACTAATAGGTCAGAAATTGAAGCGATATAACATTATAGCCTGTTCTAAGTGCAGAAGAGTGTAGCCTAAGGAATGCGTGTGTTTATGTTCTCTCTTACCAATACCTTCCTAGTACTGATCCCAGACACTACAACAATACTTTAGAATTGATAGCGTATTTGATTTACGTAAAATGCTTCGAACTCCATCCGTTTGGAGCTCTATCATGCATAAAAACCAACCATTTCTTGTTCGTCTTAACTGTCTGTTATTACATCACAACACTTCCATATCTACTACTATACACCGACAAGGAGTGTTAACCTCCGCGCATCCGGAGAAATCTTGTGCACTTGTATAGGTGCAAAACAGCAATTATGGACTCAGCAAGATCCATTCATTCATGAGCCGCAGAATGTAGCGATCTACTGCTGGTCAGCTGCAGATTAAATAGGTAATGCTGCTGCAGGGTGGGTTGGTCAAAGACAGCGCGAGGGATCTTTCAGTCTCTAACTTTCTCCAAAGAGTGCGAGAATGCCTTCGACTCCCATCCACATAGTCAAAGATCTTAAATTACGCACAATGCTCCAGGCGCTAGAAATGTGTAGATCGCTGATTGGTACGCTTTGGTGATGTATGTGTTCGAGAATTAACAATGAACGGACATACTGCCCAGTCATCTACCTACATTCGCAATGGTGTTTGCAAAGTAGAGGAGGGGTCACTTAGCGATGATACTGAAATTGGGAAGCACGCTGTCACGTCATTGGTCAGTGTTGAAATTACTGTAAAATTGCTAAAACTGGTCGCACCATCAGTTGTGATGCTTGTCATTACAGCAAATCCATCCACTGGTACACTGTTGATTACCACATAATGGCTGACTGACATCGCTTGTTTCAGATGAAGAAATGGTCTTGGTGGAGGGGCAACACCCTCTGGGGATGGCTAGCGCCGAAATAGTGATCATGTACATGACTGCAATATGAGGAGTCAGTCGAAACGGAACACAGAACCATCATCTATCCTGTCACTGTGACAGATAAGTTTAAATGTAGAGGCCGTCAATCACCTTTGGACAGCAGTTTGGAAATACTCCACAACCCCACAAAACTCTTCCAGATTCCTTATGTTGTGACTTTTATTGAAAATCAGCCAGTTTGTGTGCGTGTGTGTGTGTGTGTGTGTGTGTGTGTGTGTGTGTGTGCGTGGTTCTGTGCGTGTGTGTGTGTGTGTGTGTGTGTGTGTGTGTGTGTGTGTTGTGGTAGCATCAGCAACAATATGATTTACACCATGCGATATCTAGTTTTCTGTGAGAGGCAATGGATCAGAACGTGTTAATGTCAGTTTAGAACCTGACACAGACCTCTAAGGTGTGACAGAATAAAACAAAGTGTACAACAATGTACAAAGCATGTTACAGCAGATAAAAACAATGTTCCAAACAACAACACCAGGAGCCTCCCTCGTGACTGACAGTATAGTCTGTGGGTTACGGTCATCCACCTCCACAGTATAGGCGTTGACACTTTACATTGGTCTGTGCAAGCCGCTTCAATCACTGGCCACCTAGTCCAATAGATCGCAGCATGTGCTCAATGCCGGCATGCAGACGGTATTTGTTTTCGATATATCGGAAGAGAGAAAGAGATGCGATAAAAACCTTATCGAGTTCTCTATCGGATGAAATTAATGGAGCTTTCATAGTTCGTAATTTTTCTCTGTTAGATGGTACAGAGTAACGATTATGGAATGTTGGGGTGGTAGACATGAATCAACCCTGAGGAATAAGGATCTTCGTCGGACTGCAGTGCCTGTATCATATCGAGTCTTCCTAATTTTCCCGATAAGAAACAGCACTGTAATTGTTCGTACTGTCTTTATACTACCTCTTGTTGCAGGATAGGGCTTTCCACATTGTACCTGTTTGGCGGAGCTACAACAATATGTTCCCATTTCCATCGAATGGTCAAAACATGGCCCTGTCGCATTATCTAAGCCTGTTTCTACACGGGCTGCAGAATGTGGTAATTATAGCTCTCCCGACTTCTGCTCAGTTCCAATTTAACTGGAACGATCACATGCTCAAAGCTACAGGGATGGCAGTGCGGACTCTGAGGATCAGTTTCAAGACGAAAAGGGACTATATAAAACCACGTTGGAATTCTACTGTAGCAGATAGGTTCGAAAAAGGTGACTCATTTCGAGATATGAGAGTGCCAGAGATATGATTCACTAGTGTCTGACCTTAAAGGATTTCTCCATAGGACCCATCGCAGGTATATGGTCGAATTGAAAGACTTGATTTCAAATTGCAGATCGCATTTCAACCAGAAAGTGTAGCACTAGAGATCTGAAAAGCCTGTGTACATTTCTTACGACCACAATCAGCACACCATCTACTGTTGGTGATCATTCTCAATTAACCATCGCCTATAACCCAGTGGATATACCACAGTACCTCTGACGTGGCATCGAGACAGAATGCATTACAACTATTGGAGAAATACCCTATGTGATTAAAAGTATCCAGACACCTGGCTGGAAATGACTTACAAGTAATGCTGGAACTCAATATGGTGTTGGTAGGATTCAGGTCAGGACTCTCTGCAGGCCAGTCCATTACTGGGATGTTATTGCCGTGTAACCACTCTGCCACAGGTTGTGCATTATGAACAGGTGCTCGATCGTGTTGAAAGATGCAATCGCCATCCCCAAATTGATTTTCAACAATGGGAAGCAAGAAGGTGCTTAAAACGTCAATGTAGACCTGATAGTGCCACGCAAAACGACATGCGGTGCATGCCTCCTCCATGAAAAACACGACCACACCAAAACACCTCGACCTCCGAATTTTACTGTTGGCACTAAAAACGCTGGCAGATGACGTTCACGAGGCATTCGCCATACCCAAACCCTGCCATTGTGTACCGTGATTCGTAAGTCAAAAAAATGTTCAAATGTGCGTGAAATCTTATGGGACTTAGCTGGTAAGGTCATCAGTCCCTAAGCTTACACACTACTTAACCTAAATTATCCTAAGGACAAACACACACACCCATGCCCGAGGAAGGACTCGAACCTCCGCCGGGCCAGCCACACAGTACATGACTGCAGCGCCGAAGACTGCTCGGCTAATCCAGCGCGGTGATTCGTCACTCCACACAACGTTTTTCCCCTGTTCATTCGTCCAATCTTTACGCTTCTTACACCAAGCGAGCCATCGTCTGGCATTTAGCGGCCTGATGTGTGGGTTATGAGCACTTGCTCGACCATGAAATCCAAGTCCTGCCTAACTGTCATAGTACTTGCAGTGGATCCTGATGGAGCTAGGAATTCCTGTTTGATGGTCTGGATTGATGTCTGCCTATTACAATTTACAATCCATTCATCTGTTGGCGGTCTCTGTCAATCAACACACGAGGTAGGCCTGTACGCTTTTTTGCTGTACATGTCCCTGCTCGATTCCACTTCACTAACACATCGGAAACAGTGAACCTAGGGATGTTTAGGAGTGTGGAAATCTCGTTTACAGACGGTGGTGTGTGTACTGTAAGACCTTCGGTACACACACCATCAGATTATTTGACTTGTCGCTCTAACGAAGTAGGCGAGTGTCAGCAATATGCCTCGTGGTCTTATCGTGGCGTGTTTATCTTCTGCCGTTAGGTTAGACGATAGAAATGCCACTTGCACGCTTAGAGTAGCAGATTGACGGTGACCAACTTTAAACAGAACTTGATTAATTTTCACACATATTTATTAAAATAATAACAAGCATAAAATGTACTTAACTTGGTTCTGGATGCTATTTACAATTGACAATCTGAAGTTCTTTTGGTATTGGTACGTTAATCTTATTCTCACATATCTCTGATACTTGACAAAGTGTCTATACATTTCTCTTCATGGTTATGTACAGGAATATGACAATCTTATTAGGCGCAGACTGAAACTTGACTACAGATTAATGCGGACTAATGCAGACTGGTACAGACTGGTGCAGACAGATGCAGACTGACTAATCGGAGGTCTGTATATTAGTTAAAATACCTCGCGCGTTCAGGTATCACTGCGCGAGTGTGATCCGCAAGATGAAAAAGGTTCTACGTTAGCAGCAATCTCATTGGCTGCATTACATATTAATACGTGAATCGGCGGAAGCAGAATTTGGTCCGTCTCTAAGACACCGCCATCTCGTAGTGCGGAGACAGATGAGCGCTGCTTCTGCGCTGTTGTGCTTAGCGGGGCGAGCTCTATTGGGAAAGTTGTGCACGCGCTGACTACGCTTAACTAGGTACACAACACAGACATATGACACAGTGACAGTCAATCACTTGACCACGTTCAAAGTAGATGAGTTCCACGGAGCACTCCATTCTGCTGTCTCACGTTGTCTAATGACTACTGAGGTTGCTGCTATGGAGTACCTGACAGTAGGTGTCAGCACAATGCACCAAATATGAAAAACGTACGTTTTTGTGGGTGTCCAGATACTTTTTATCGCATAGTGTATATAGGGGGGCCATGAGGGAGTTGCAAATACCGGCTTCATACCGTGTTCCTCAGCCAAATCACTTTCTAAATTCGGTGATTTTATTACGAGATTACATCATCAGCGACGTGCAATCAGAATGTTGGTCCCATAATATGCACTCTGGAAACACCACTTCACTTGGAGGTAATGTCATACCTTGATTTATAAGGCTTTTATGGTTTTTAACATAGATATCGTTAGCGATACCTGTGAGTACCTGTAGAACCAAGACCGATTGTGTTAGTAACATAGTCTTTGCAATAGTGTGTTTAACATCTGGTGTCTTGTAAGATGATTGTGCCTCTGTTTCTAATTTTGTATGACACAGTCGTACCACTAGCAGGAAAACTTATGAGACATGTAAACCCATCGCTAATTTTCGCTCAGTATTGTTCCGTATCGCCAGAAATCAGTTATTGGCGAAGTATTATATATAGCAGTAGGGGATACGGATATGTTTGCCTTACGGATCAGGCTTATAAAGATGTGTGTGTGTTTCGACATGAACAAAGAAAATGACTTTTTCCAGTCGTAAGGAAGGCATGGACTGACGTGGAATACTGCAGTAGCAAAGGGAATGGAAGATTTTTTTACTAGGAGAAGTCTGTCATGTCATAAAACTGTTAGAGATATTTCTATTTCCATATCCACAGCCATCAGCAGGGGTATTTCCGACGCTTCGCTTACTGTCGAATGTCTTCCAACTAAGACCGCAATCGTAATATTTATGTGCAAGTACAGTGATAAAATATATTTAGGCGTAGAATGATTCTGTCTGGTGTGCGAGGAGTACATGGCGGGAACGATTCACGTATGCAGCTAACGGCCAGAGCCATTCGAATGAAAAGGCCTGTTGGGATTCAGTAATGTAGCTGACATAACCGTGTCGCCCTCTAGATGCCTGAATAGTGAACTAATACTGTGTGTTCGACATCCTTCGTGAGCACGTGTTCTCTCCATGGAAATTTGAGAAGATTCATTACCGAAGTGTTTTTGCGCTGGACCACTATTCCTGCCCATGTAAATTGTCCAGTTGACTGCTCCTACACATTTCCCACCATTATTTAGTTGAGAGAAAATCGATGTGATGTGTGCATTTTACGGGTGAAAGACAGATGGAAGACACGTTTTCTGGTTCTCTAGACATGAGAAGCACCTTAGTTGACTTTGTAAATTGTAAGAATGATTTGGAATCTGTAATATCAACGACATCGGTATTCGCGAATGGAAATATCAGTTTCCTCTATTTCTTTAAAGTTTTCACGTAAAAGTCTTCACAGACGAGATATGTTTCTAGTTAGTGGTTTACAGCGCAATCCACCTTGCTAAAGTTTCGGGTTTGCTAGAGACATAATTTCCAGTCTGTACCTTCAGAATTATACAGTGCAAGTGATACTGGTATGCAAGCGGTATTCCTATGTGCCTGATATTGAGAAGTATCGCAAAAATGGTGTGATATTCCGGTAAACCATGTGAAAATACATATGTTCTTGTAATCCCAGAGTCTGGAGTTCGGTGTAGAAAGCAAGCAGGTCAGAGCCAGAGGCAGTAACGTCTTTATACCAGAGAAAACTGACGCAACCCTGTGTGCAACAGTTCAGAGATTGATCTCGCTCTACTAGGGGTGCTACAACCAAGCATCGGGCCAGTGTATGTGCGGGGGCAGATGACTTGTGATTCTTTGCTGTGGTGGATGACCTACAGAGCTTGCGGGAAATGTCTATTGCTGTGACGGCTATATATGGTCAGTGTGCTTATACTGTCTGTCTTCGCATTATCTGTACCAGTGTTTGATGGTTGATAGCTATATTCAGGATTCAGAAGTGGTGATTTTGTATGGCATAGGATACAGATTGTGTGTTTACTTCATCGATACGGTATGTGGTGATATATAGCTGGGGTGGAGATCAGTTCCAGGCTCAAATATTCAAGCTTCCATCGTCAGTGTGGAGCCGTGTTATTGAGGAAGTGTGTTTCTGTGTTTAACGACATGTTGAACACTTTTGCAGGGTTTGTCTGTCAGTAGACTATGACTGTCTGCGTAAAATAGTTTTGCTGCTGAAAGCCTCGTCTGCAGAAAAAAAGGCAGACGTGCTCTCACACTTGCAACATCAGAAATTTTGCTGGTAAATTCAGTAAGACCCAGTCAGCATGCTCCATTCATATCAGTGTCATTGTGGGCTATTTTCGTAAGCAGGTCCTGTTAAGGCAAGAATTTTTATGCAGACAAGCTGAGACACCAGGAAAGCTCCTACAACAACAAAAGCGACACTTTACAGTTACCGAGAGGGGGATTAGGCTGTTATTTGCAGAGATGAGACATCAGTACAACACTGACAACTGCACTTGCAGGGGTGAGCCGCTATGTAGACATCTCTTGCTTGGCAAGTCGTTGTGTGCTGGACTTGCAGGTACACACAGTGGTAAGGTAGACATGTGCACAGCCAGCAGCATCTCATATGTGGGACGGGCTGTCCCATTAGGATCGCAAGAAAGAATTCATCCTGTGTTATTCTGGGGTCGGCCAATGTGGCCGAGTGGTTCTAGGCACTTCAGTCTGTAACCGCGCGACCGCTACGGTCGTAGTTTCGAATCCTGCCTCAGGCATGGATGTGTGTGATGTCCTTAGGTTAGTTAGGTTAAGTAGTTCTAAGTTCTAGGGGACTGATGACCTCAGATGTTAAGTCCCATAGTGCTCAGAGCCGATTGAACCATTTTTTTGTTATTCTGGGACATTTTCGTGAAAGGTTTCTGAGAGCATTGCAAAATATTTCTCTAGCGTGTCCAGAGGGAGACCTGGTTCTTATATACATAGATATGTGACCTCAGTATAAACTGACACCCTATTAGCTGCTCTTGCGATGGTTAGTTGCTACGCAAAAATCTTTCGCTTAGCAATTAGGTCTGCACTGGACCGGCAGGTTTAAGGGCTCTGCATCAGCTATGATGCCCAGTAAACAGGTGCTTGCGGTCGGAGGTGTATAGCATGTTGGACCCCCATGTTCGCCCCGCCCAGTGTATATACCTTGGAGCTCTGCAGGGAACAGTTTCCTTATACATCACGGTCGCATTTCTTAACCATCTCTTGAAAGCGTTTTTACATGCAATGAGTGTTTGTGCACTGCGTTATTTTCGCCTGTTTAAGCGTTGTGAGCGCATTTGCACAGCATACACATAAATTATTGTTTGACAATTTTACTAGTAGTGAATGTGTCTATGCATCAGTGTACTGCATTATTTTGTAAACGGGTCTGTAGGCAGAGCAATGCATTATTTCAACATTTTATATTTAGTCAGTGTGTTTGCAGAGTGTTATACATGCATTATTTTGACAATTTACGAGTTGTTTGGGCATCTGTACATCAGTTTATTGCATTATTTCGATAATTTACGAGTATTTTGCAGGTGTGCGCACTGTGAAATGCGCTATTTGGACAGTTTATGTTTGTAAATGCGTTTACATAGCGTTACACATGCATTATTTTGACAATTTATTAATTGTTTACATGTCTGTACATTACTGTATTACATTTTTTTTCTCTATTTTACGAATATTTTGCAGGTCTGTAGGCTATATATTGTGACCCCAAGCACGTCATGGTGAGTGTTTTGAATCAGTGTAATAAATAAACTACGTGAAATATATCCCTAAATAAACTGTTTCAACTTCTCACTGAAAATAAATAAAGTACACTCCTTCCTCTCTGCAGTATCTGGACGCAGACTGAGTCCTTTTCCGGCCATTTCCCCCCAGACTGCCATGGGACGACAGCACCCTCTTGTTTAAATAAACAACGCATGCAAAATAAAGACTTACGTCCATTCTGTCCAGCAACTCAGCACAGGCTGAGTCTTCTTCCCACCAACTCCGAGGAAGAGGTGGTGGTTGGATGGCTTTGATTTGTGGAGGTATCTCAACTGACCTATTTCCTCACCAAAATTTCCCCGCATTTTCTTACGTTAGTGGAGGTAGGTAGGACTTTTTCCTGTCAAAGTTTGAACTTCCCGCCATTTTCTAGGGAGGGGAAGAGGGGGGTGGGGGACGGGGGATAGGAGATGGGGTTAGCTTAGTGGAGGCAGCCCAAATGCCCTATTTTCCTGAAAAATTTGAACTTCCCACCATGACATTGCCACATCTATCACTGGTACCATGGATCCACCACCTTTAATAAATTTGGCAACAATCCAGAGTGAAGCAGAACGAACTTTGTCCTACTACTGTTATATAGAAGACATGATAATACTATATGACACAGAGTGTATAGAAAATCCATTAACACAAGTAAGTATTTAGAAGCCACTTTACAACACCACCCAACCCAGAGGTAAGCAGTGCTCAACACCGTGTTTTCACATGTCTTCACTATCAGCGATGACAACAGCATAGAATCAGAGTTGAATTTCGTGAAGAAGAATATAAAGGCCTCTGGATAACACAATTTTCCACCTACAGGACCTTTAAGCGAAATATTAATTATGTTAATACGAAGTACGAGGTATCGCCTTGTTAAGCTACCGTTTCTAGCACCGCATAAACAGAATTCTGTTGAAAACTGTTGGAAAATGGTGTTCATATTTCTTTCTTCAGACATAACAAAATAAAAGACCTATTCCGAAGCGAAACTAATACACATTATTACGTCTGCACTGCAGGCGTCTATGAAACGACGTGTGGCTGCAGCAAAGAACTGTTAAACAACGTATCAAAGGAAACGAGCGCCACATGTGACTAAACCAAATTATGAACTCTGAGGTAGAAATACATCACGATAAGTATGGCCTTGACGCTGATTTCAACAACGTATGTGTGCTGGCTGACGAAACCAACATTTATCGAAGAAAACTCCGAGAAGGGATTTAAATTTCCAATAATCGTGTACTTTCGATAAAGCGGACGCTTCTAGGCTTCCAGCTTTGTGACTCGGCACCATCAAGGTTGTGAACGGGCGGCCCTGTTGAGCGAGAAAAACAAACAGCGTCCGGGAAGCCACCTCAGCGAGTGACAGTATTTTTGGTAAACATTCCTCCCTCTCTTGTTCGGCCAGTTTCACTTCTGTCCAATGACGATCACACAACAATGGTAGCAGGAAATATTTCAGTAAATAACTTTTCACCGATGGATTCTTTGACTGGCAATGAAACATCCTGGATGCCGGGTTCGAACCTCGCCACTGATTAAGTATTGAATAAAAATCATCAGTAATGGCAGCTGAAGACGTCTGCATAAAAAGTCACCATTGTTCTGCCAACAGCCTAGTCAAGACGACAGAGGAGCGGACAGAGGTTCGGGGGACTCTCTTATCCCTGGGATGGGAAAATGAGCTTAAAAGATAGAAGAATCAGCAATGATCAACTACGCGCGGAAACAGTGGGCAATGGGAACCATTGCACTAAAAACACGTAGCGTGTATTTGCAAGACTTGCTCGCTCTAATTGAAAAAGTGTCATGGTGATCTCTCCATTATCAAATGATTCCGAACTGTTCGCCCGTTGGGATCTTCGAGAGGTGGTTGACAATGGGGAGGTGACCATGAGAAAAAGACTGGATAACAAACGAAAGGGTTACGTTCAACGAAGCGGGGCGTGGAATGTCAGAATTCTGGAGGTGGTAGGGAATCTAGAAAATCTGAAAACGAGAACGCTAATGGTTCAAATGGCTCTGAGCACTATGGGACTTAACATCTTAGGTCATCAGTTCCCTAGAACTTAGAAGTAGCTAAACCTAACTAACCTAAGGACATCACACACATCCATGCCCGAGGCAGGATTCGAACCTACGACCGTAGCAGTCGCGAGGTTCCGGACTGCGCACCTAGAACCGTGAGACCACCGCGGCCGGCGAACGCTAATGCTCAGTCTCTTTATAGTAGGGGTCACTAAAGTCAAATGGAAAGAAGAGAAGGATTTCTGGTCACACGTCTATAGGGCAATATCAACAGCACCAACGATTTGTATAACGTGAGTATGATTCGTTATGAATAGGAAGGTACGGCAGAGAGTGCGTTACAATGAACAGGTCAATGATAGGGATGTTTTAATGATAATCGGCAGCAAAACAATGCCGAGAACAGTATAGTTCAGATATACATGCCAGTGTGATAAGCAGAACATGGTGAGTTAGCGCAAGTGTATAAGGATACTGAACGAGCAGTGTTGTACTAAAGGGAGATGAAAGTCAAATAGTCATAGGGGATTTGAATGCGGTTGTATGGGAAGAAGTGGATGGAAGGGTTACGGGAGAATATGGTCTTGGTAGTACGAATTAGAGAGCAGGAAGACTTATTGAGTTGTTCAATAAATTTCAGCTAGTAACAGCGAATACCCTATTGAAGAATCACAAGAGGGGGAGGGTGCTTCAAGAAGGCCGGGATGTATTGAAACATTACAGTTATGTTACATCATGGTCTGGCAGTGATTCTGAAATCAAATTATGGATTGTAAAGCGTACCTAGGAACAGACGTAGACTCAGACCACAATTTTGTGATTATTAGGAACAGTCGCAAACTTGAGCCTAGTCAGGAAGAATCAGTGTGCAGAGAAGTGGGTTATAGAAGTACCATATGCGCTTGAAGTTTGCGAGGCTATAAATACTGCGACAGAGGACTGTTCAGTAAGCATTTCTGTTGAACAGGCATGGATACCTCTAAAAAGGACAATGACAGAAGTTGTAAACAAAACTGTAGGTAAAAGTAAGGTAATTGCGAAAAAAAATGGTAGAAGAAATACTTTAGTCGACTAACGAAGAAGAAAGTACAAAAATGTTCAGCGAAACTTACAAGGGGAACTCTCCATCGCACCCCCTTCAGATTTAGTGGTGAGAGGTTCAAGTGGATAGCCTGTCAAGATGTGAACACACATCAAGCATGAAAACAGGAAGAGGGTTTACTAAACTATGAAAAAACTAGGAACAGTGAACGTTACAACGACAAGATGTGTGTTATAGAGCAGTCTGAGAGCGCGACGGGGTCGTTCTTAAGCCGGCACTATAGCCCAGCGTGCTCAGTCAGACGGTTAGCTGCCCTCTGCAATGAAAAACCTGAGTGAACGGACCAACGGTGAACTTGAACGGATGTCATGGGAGGTCCACCCCGAACAAATGCAGCGATCAATAACAAACAAAATGAGATGTTAAAAAAAATGGTTATGGCGCTAGACTGCCAAGCAGGCAAGCCGCTTCCCAATCCCCCCACATGTTGAAGTTTTTTGTTTTGTTTTGTTTTGTAGTTCATTGTATTCAAAATTATGTCTCTGGTGTTGTAACGACCGTTTGCAACAGCGAGGTGTAAGCAAGGAACTTAAATGACAGTTAATTCCTCACAAGTACTCTATTAGCCGCAAGTAAGTTGCTTTCGAATGGGAACAGCAAACGTTTGATGACAAGGCGACAAATCATCAGTGAAAAGCATGTCTGGTGTGTCATACACGGCACCGGTGACAGTACGTGTGTCGTATGATAGGAATCTCTAACCAACACACGTAATTTGTAGACTGGTATGTAAGTGAGATATGCCTCCTTGCCCGATTTGTGTGTTCGTATGGGTGGGAATAAAAAAATGGAAATGTCGTGTGGCTAGGACCTCCCGTAGGGTAGACCGTTCGCCTGATGCAGGTCTTTCGATTTGACGCCACTTCGGCGACCTGCGCGTCGATGGGGATGAAATGATGATGATTAGGACAACACAACACCCAGTCCCTGAGCGGAGAAAATCTCCGACCCAGCCGGGAATCGAACCCGGGCCCTTAGGATTGACAGTCTGTCACGCTGACCATTCAGCTACCGGGGCGGACATGGGTGGGAATGTGATCACTGGCAAGGAAATGATGAAAACATAATAGTTTGTCACATAACCTGCAAGAAATGAACACAACATAATAGTTTGTCACATAACTTGCAAGAAATGAACACAACAGTTTCATAAATAGACAGTTCCTCTTTTCACTGTCAAAATACATGGCTCAAATGACTCTGAGGATTATGGGCTGAGGTCATCAGTCCCCTAGAACTTAGAACTACTTAAACCTAACTAACCTAAGAACATCACACACACCCATGCCCGAGGCAGGATTCGAACCTGCGAACGTAGCGCCTAGAACCGCTCGGCCACCCCGGCCAGTTCAAAATACATGGTTTGAACATTATTGAAGTTGCGTTCCGTTCTGGAAGTTCTGACTCTTGAATTCGTGTGTTGTAAAATACACTATGAGATCAAAAGTATCCCGACACCTCACTCAAAAAGACTTACAAGTTCGTGGCGCCCTCCATCGGTAATACTAGAATTCAGAATGGTGTTGGCCCACCCTTAGCCTTGATGGCAGCTTCTACTCTCGCAGCCATGCGCTCAAGCGGCTGCTGTAGGGTTTCTTGGGGATTGGCGGGCCATTCTTCACGGAGTGCTGCACTGAAGAGAGGTATCGATGTCGGTCAGTGAGGCCTGGCACGACGTCGGCGTTCCAAAACATCCCAAAGGTGTTCTGTAGGATTCAGGTCAGGACTCTGTGCAGGCCTGGCCATTATAGGGATGCTACTGTCGTGTAACCACTCCGCCACAGGCCGTGAATTATGAACAGGTGCTCGATCGTGTTGATAGATGCAATCGCCATCCCCGAATTGCTCTTCAACAGTGGGAATTAAGAAAGTACTTAAAACATCAATGTAGGCCTGTGGTATGATACTGCCTGACAAAACAACAAGGGGTGCAAGACCCCTCCGTGAGAAACACGACCGCACCGTAACACCACCGCTTCCAAATGTTACTGTTATTACTACACATACTGTCAGATGATGTTCACCGGGCATTCGCCATACCCACACCCTGCCATCGGATCGCCACATTGTGTACCGTGATTCGTCACTCCACTCAATGTTTTGCCACCTTTTAATCGTCCAATGTTTACGCTCCTTACACCAAGCGAGGCGTCGCTTGGCATTTACCGGCGTGATGTGTGGCTTACGAGTAGCCGCTCGACCATGCAATCAGAGTTTTATCACCTCCCGCCTAAGTGTCATAATACTTGTAATGGTTCTTGGTGCAGTTTCTAATTCCTGTGTGATGGTCTGGACAGATGTCTGCCTATTACACATTACGACCGTCTTCAACTGTCGGCGATCTCTGTCAACAGAACAGAACAGGACGGCCTGTACGCTTTTGTGCTGTGCGTGTCCCTTCACGTTTCCACTTCACTGTCACATCGGAAACAGTGGACCTTGGGATGTTTAGGAGTGTGGAAATCTCGCGTACAGAACTGTGATACACCCAATTACCTAACCACATTGGAAATCTGTGAGTTACGCAGACCGCCCCATTCTGCTCTCTCACGATATCTAATGACTACTGAGGTCGCTAATATCGAGTATATGGCAGTAGATGGCAGCACAATGCGCCTCATACGCAAAACTTATGTTTTTCAGGGTGTCCAGATACTTTTGATCGCATAGTGTAGTTCACACCCGTTTGTTTGTTGTTTTCATTTCTGTGACACATCTGTGTGGCACCTCGCCTGCTTTCATTATTGATCATTTTACTTGCGACGGTAACGTGTTCTTACCCTGTGACTCATATTTTATAACCAGTGCGTAGTACGACAACTGCCAAGACTACAGAAAGAGAACAAACAGTTCAGTGACCGGGCAGACAGTTCATAATGTTGTGAAAAGAAAATGAAAATAAATGCCTCGAGGGAGGGAAAGGTAAAGGCAACAGACAGGCAGTTCTGGTTGATAATGGAGGTAAGACGGAAGAAAAATTAAAAAAAAAAACGTTCATACGCTTTGTTTCCTCGAAAAAGCGTACGACTGTTCAAATAGTTCAAATGGCTCTGAGCACTATGGGACTCAACTTCTGAGGTCATTAGTCCCCTAGAACTTAGAACTAGTTAAACCTAACTAACCTAAGGACATCACAAACATTCATGCCCGAGGCAGGATTCGAACCTGCGACCTTAGCGGTCTCGCGGTTCCAGACTGCAGCGCCTAGAACCGCACGGCCACTTCGGCCGGCGTACAACTATATCAAGTGGTGCAAGACGGTCGAAATACTGAGAAAAATATGGCCAAGATGTAGGGAAAGATGGGTAATACACACTGTGTTCACGAACTAAGAGGGATTGAAAGACCAAGAACGAAGTACTCGGCTTTAAAAGTGCGTAAGACAGGGATGTAGTCCTTCGCTCCTGCTAGTCAATCTCCACATCGAAGAAACAGTGACGGAATTTAAAGAAAGTGTCAAGAACGGGATTAAATTTCAAGAGGAAAATATATCAGTGATACGATTCGCTAGTGACATTGTTATGTGAAGAGGAATTACAGGATCTGGCGAATGGAACGGAGAACAAATGAGAGGAGACTATTTACTGAGAGTAAACTGAAGAAATCGGAAATTAATGAGAGGTAACAGAAATAAGAACAGCGACAAACTTAACATCAGAAATAGACGAGTTGCTACCAAGGCAGCGAAATGAGCAATAACGAGTGGAGCAAGGTGGACACAAAAAGCGCGCTGGCAGAATCGACGCTATTGAGATGTGGTACTACAAACGAATGTTGCTAATTGGGTGGACTGATCAGGTTAAGAATGTGAAAGTTCTCCGGAAAGTCAGCGAAGAAAGGAATTTATGGAAATAGCTGACGAGAAGATGGGAAAGGATGATAGGACATCTGTTAAGACATCAAGCAAAATCTTCCATCGTACTAGAAGGAGCTGTAAAACTGTAGAGGAAAACAGGGCTTGGAATACATCCAGCAAATAATTGAAGATGTAGGTTGCAATTACCACTATGAGATGAAAAAGTTGGCACAGAAGAGCAATTCGTGGCAGACGGCATCAAACCAGTCGGAAGACCGATGACTAGAAAAAAAAAATTCTCCTCCTTCGTAAGAGAACGTGAACTGGGCTCTGACAGTGTTCAGTCAGCTGTGTTGACAGTGTTCAGTGAGCCGTGGACGCCACAAAGTCCTGAAGAAGGTCCCAGCAGAGGGGTCGAAACGTCGAACATATAGAGGAAATATGACGCCTCCTGCGAAACCGAAAGATGTTTCGCTTCAGTGACGACGGTCACGAAAGCTTGCAGACTATCGTAATTCTGTTTTCTCCCAGGTGATTTGAGGGAATATCCTCAATGTTCACTAGTAGAAGGGATGAAACAAAACACTTTTGTGAGTACAGGATGGAGATCGTAAAATTTTCTTTCAGAGTCGTAGCGCTTCGGCAGAGGCGCTCCATTGCATTCAAGATAGAAGTTTTCTTACCAGCACACCACCTAATAATTGGTAAATTTGTCTTCCTAATGGCGGAGGACTTATCTGCCGATTAATCCTACATAATTTACAATCGGTTCAACGACCTATCTGAAACCCAACATAGATGGCCTCTGGTAACGCGTGCGCCTTCCGCTTCCCACAGCAATATCGGTCTGGGCTGTAAATCAGACGTTTAATTGAAATTAAACCATCGACCCAGAGGCGCATTTACGGTGCGCGAATGATCTGAGGCCTAATAATATCCGGACCCCAGACTGGAATGTAGCCATAGAGAGCACCGACAATAGTATCCAGTCGTTCTGAACTGTGTGATAGAAATGTGTTTTGGAAAATAAGTATCAAGAGCAGCACAACGAGAATCTATTTCAGAAGCTTTCCATTACAATACGCAGACCTTTTCTTGAACAGTTTTCATTAAATCCTTCACATCTTTCGCCAGGAGGCCAAGATCTTGTACTTCAGCTTGTACTTCCTGTAACTTGAATTACCATAGATTTTTGCACCTACCTCTAGACGTCTCCATTTCTTCCATTTCTAGTAACAAAGTGTTTCCACACCTTCAAGAAAAATGTTTTCGTAATCTGTTTTTTACTGCTTAATTATCTGGTATTCCTTGTTATATTAATTATTTTCATTCACCAGACAAATAACGTCCTTTTCTTGAATAAAAATTCAAATGCTTTTAATTTCAACGTCTGTATTTTGCTATCGGACGGCGTTTCAAATTCACACCCTGAGAATTTCATTGCAAGAGGAAAATCGAAAAACTTTGGAGAAATTTTCATTTTTATATTACCTAAGAGAGGATTGTAGCAGATTAATTTGAAATCTCGCCGAAGGATTACTTTGAATGCACATCGAATCTTTCGGATGCGTACGAAACCTTTTGCTTAAATGTTCTGCACCCACAATGTTTTATCGTCCTGTATTCAAACAGAAAATAATTTGTAATACGACTGACATCGTAATATTTACGTGTTTCTTAATGTACACACATCAAAAAAAGTTTAGCATCACTTCGGTTCCGAGGGTTCCGGAATCTGTACAGGAAATTGGAATACAGATCAACATAAACATCATTTCCTCCCTTTTTATTGCTCATGAAACCATAAATTGCATGTTGTACCACCATACAGCGAGGTGATGGTCCAGATTGCTGTACACACCGATACCCCTAATACCCGGTAGCACGTCCTCTTGCATTCATGCATGCCTGTGATCGTGGTGACATACTATCCACAAATTCATCAAGGAATTGTTAGTCAACATTGTCCCACTCCTCAACGGCGGTTCGACGTAGAGCCCTCAGAGTGGTTGGTGGGTCACGTCGTCCATAAAGAGCCATTTTCAATCTTCGTTGATCCATTGTGGATCGTGGGACGACGGCTGGTGTGAACCTCTTGATGCAATAATTTATCAACAGCCGTATGTATTGCAGAAGTTCATAAAATAAAACAAATTTCTACAATACATACGGCTGTTGGTAAATTACTGCATCAAGAAACATTTTCATTCTATCCCAGGCATGTTCAATAGGGTTCATGTCTGGAGAACATGCTGGCCGCTCTAGTCGAGCGACGTCGTTATCCTGAAGGAAGTCATTCGCAAGATGTGCACGATGGGGGCGCAAATTGTCGTCCATGAAGACGAATGCCCCGCCAATATGCTGCCGAAATGGTTACACTGTCGGTCGGCGGATGGGATTCACATATTGTACAGCCGTTACGGCGCCTTGCATGACCACCATCGGCGTACGTCGGCCCCACATAATATCACCCCAAAACAGCAGGGAACCTCCACCTTGCTGCGTCGCTGGACAGTGTGCCTAAGGCATTCAGCCCGACGATTGCCTGGTTGAAGGCATATGCGAAGAGACCGTGATACCATTCGTGGGCGGTCCATTCGGCATGTTGTTGGGCCCCTCTGTACCGCACTGCATTGTGTCGTGGTTGCAAAGATGGACCTCGACATGGACGTCGGGAGTGACTTGCGAATCATGCAGCCTATTGCGCACAGTTTGAGTCTTAACACGACGTCCTGTGTCTGCACAAAAAGCATTATTTAACATGGTGGCGTTGCTGTCAGTGTTCCTCCGAGCCATAATCCACATGTAGCGGTCATGCACTACAGTAGTAGCCCTTGGGAGGCCTGAGCGAGGCATGTCATGGATAGTTCCTGTCTCTGTGTATCTCCTCCATGTCCGAACAACATCGATTTGGTTCACTCCGAGACGCCTGGACACTTCACTTGTTGAGAGCCCTTCCTGGCACAAAGGAACAGACGCAATCGATCCGCCGTATTGACCGTCTAGTTAAGTTGGACTACAGGTAACACGAGCCGTGTACCTCCTTCCTGGCGGAATGACTGGAACTGATCGGCTGTCGGACTCCCTCCGTCTACTAAGCGCTGCTCATGCAAGACTGTTTACATCTTTAGGCGTGTTTAGTGACATCTCTGAACAGTCAAAGGGACTGTGTCTGTGATACAATATCCAAAGTCAACGTGTATCTTCACGAGTTCAGGGAACCGGCGTGAAGCAAAACGTTTATTGATGTGTGTTGTAGACTACTGGTGAAATCTGATATCAGTTTATTGGAGAGACGTGATCGATTAACAAAATACATTGGTAGAAACAACGACAATATTTGATATTGATTTCAGTGACTGTCCAGAACCACATATTGGCAGTTACCTCACAAACGGCTCGCTTGCTGAGTCATCTTTAAGTGAGCATGTCGGTGTTCGGCATTAACTGCGATACAATTTCTTCAAATGTTCAAATGTGTGTGAAATCTTATGGAACATAACTGCTAGGGTCATCAGTTCCTAAGCTTACACACTACTTAACCTAAATTATCCTAAGGGCAAACACACACACCCATGCACGAAGGAGGACTCGAAACTCCGCCCGGACCAGCCGCACAATCCATGACAGCAGCGCCCTAGACCGCTCGGCTAATCCCGCGCGGCTACAATTTGTAGGTTCCTACCGAAACATGTGTCTAATCTATACCTAGTACTGGTAGCAAATAATGCTGACGAAACAGAGACAGCTGTATGACAGCATGTGACACAATCAACTCGCTGCATTCTGCACAAATACGAGATCAGTTTCGACTAATTGATTGATTCCAAGTCTACTATATTAGTTGAAAACTGCTTTGTTCGTATAAACCAATTTCTACGTAATGAAAGTTGGTTCTACATTTTCAGCCACGACACAAAACTGCCTGAAATTAACTGTACCTTTTAATAATGATCGTTTTACACTCCTGGAAATTGAAATAAGAACACCGTGAATTCGTTGTCCCAGGAAGGGGAAACTTTATTGCCACATTCCTGGGGTCAGATACATCACATGATCACACTGACAGAACCACAGGCACATAGACACAGGCAACAGAGCATGCACAATGTCGGCACTAGTACAGTGTATATCCACCTTTCGCAGCAATGCAGGCTGCTATTCTCCCATGGAGACGATCGTAGAGATGCTGGATGTAGTCCTGTGGAACGGATTGCCATACCATTTCCACCTGGCGCCTCAGTTGGACCAGCGTTCGTGCTGGACGTGCAGACCGCGTGAGACGACGCTTCATCCAGTCCCAAACATGCTCAATGGGGGACAGATCCGGATATCTTGCTGGCCAGGGTAGTTGACTTACACCTTCTAGAGAACGTTGGGTGGCACGGGATACATGCGGACGTGCATTGTCCTGTTGGAACAGCAAGTTCCCTTGCCGGTCTAGGAATGGTAGAACTATGGGTTCGATGACGGTTTGGATGTACCGTGCACTATTCAGTGTCCCCTCGACGATCACCAGTGGTGTACGGCCAGTGTAGGAGATCGCTCCCCACACCATGATGCCGGGTGTTGGCCCTGTGTGCCTCGGTCGTATGCAGTCCTGATTGTGGCGCTCACCTGCACGGCGCCAAACACACTTACGACCATCATTGGCACCAAGGCAGAAGCGACTCTCATCGCTGAAGACGACACGTCTCCATTCGTCCCTCCATTCAAGCCTGTCGCGACACCACTGGAGGCGGGCTGCACGATGTTGGGGCGTGAGCGGAAGACGGCCTAACGGTGTGCGGGACCGTAGCCCAGCTTCATGGAGACGGTTGCGAATGGTCCTCGCCGATACCCCAGGAGCAACAGTGTCCCTAATTTGCTGGGAAGTGGCGGTGCGGTCCCCTACGGCACTGCGTAGGATCCTACGGTCTTGGCGTGCATCCGTGCGTCGCTGCGGTCCGGTCCCAGGTCGACGGGCACGTGCACCTTCCGCCGACCACTGGCGACAACGTCGATGTACTGTGGAGACCTCACGCCCCACGTGTTGAGCAATTCGGCAGTACGTCCACCCGGCCTCCCGCATGCCCACTATACGCCCTCGCTCAAAGTCCGTCAACTGCATATACGGTTCACGTCCACGCTGTCGTGGCATGCTACCAGTGTTAAAGACTGCGATGGAGCTCCGTATGCCACGGCAAACTGGCTGACACTGACGGCGGCGGTGCACAAATGCTGCGCAGCTAGCGCCATTCGACGGCCAACACCGCGGTTCCTGGTGTGTCCGCTGTGCCATGCGTGTGATCATTGCTTGTACAGCCCTCTCGCAGTGTCCGGAGCAAGTATGGTGGGTCTGACACACCGGTGTCAATGTGTTCTTTTTTCCATTTCCAGGAGTGTACTTGTATATCGACTTTTACTTGTATGTTGACTTGATCAGCTTTCTTCATGTGGTCCAAGTTTTCGAATTTCGTTTCTCTTTTAGAAATGATCCCTAATTTTGCTGGTATACATTGGAATTAGAAACCACGACATAATTGGTTTTGGGGGAAGGCAACCATCAACTAAGCTTGCGGATAGTGACTGGAGAAGATGCACATTGTTAGAAAAGCATTTGAAGTACTTGACGTGCTTTAATATGAACAGAAGGCAAAAGTGCCCAGTCTCGAGCAGGAGGCCAAAGTACCTAGTAAATGATAACTAGTATCATTTAAAAGGTGAAATTATTATTCTTATTAATTAATTAAAACATATATAGAGGTATATCAATAACTTTCATACTACTTTTCCTCGACGAAATCCAATTATAGTTTTGTAATACTGTGAACAAAACATAATAGTTTGATGTTGCACAACATGATAGCTTTCTGATAGAGTTTTTTGTTTTGCCACTTTTAGTGATTTTTATTTTTGTTTGTTTTTAGTCTGGTCTACTACTTTCAACGTGGTTCAATCAAAACATTATAAACACAATTTCCATACGATGAGAACCGGAAATTATGGAACGAATCCCTATGTTATTTGAATTATTAGTCATTAGCATAACTTAAATTGACGCTACAGTTAATTTGAGTCATAAGATACGTCGTAGTTCTGACGCAGGGCTTGCGTGACACCATGGTAACTACGTCACTAGTCATTAGAATAAACCAGTCTTAGCTGAAGGGGAGTCATTTTGGCAGAAGCACTTCGGCTGGCGGATGTTGTGGTGAGAGTCCTGGCAGATTCTTAAGCAGACGACAGATGTGAGTTTGTTTACCAAATGGCGCTGCAATATTCTGGCCTAGGATAAATGTACCAACACTGACACAGTGGCAGCAATATGTTTTAGTTGTTCATTGCGTCGTTAAGATGTTGTTTATAAAAGGAACAGTAATAAACCAAGATTATTCGACGTGTCTGTTATTTACAAAGCTACCATATCACTTCAAACACACATATGAGGCCGTGGACCTTGTAATGGTTCTTTATTTACGTGACCATTACGGCACTCCAACCCCAGTTCTCGATACCAGTAATACCGTACTACTTTTCTGCGAAGTAACAGACATATTTTTGTGACAATATTCACATTTGGTTTCATTAATGTAAAGGTACTCCCATGTATCGATATATTACAGTGATATGGTTCTTGTGTGTATTCATTTCTGTGAGACTGTCATAATCTTTGACTTACTTGTAATCGTTTTGGTGCGAATGCGCACAGAGCAGTCTTTGTTTCACTTTGCAGAAGTTATGTTGTTATTTCTCTTTGTAAATGAACAGTCAAGTACTGTGTTTGGTTAAAGTGGAAATTAAATATGTGAAGATCGATACACAACTGTTTTCTTGATGATGTGACAACTAAGAAGAAGGATCTGTGAATTTACAAGAATTTTATAAAAATGTGGATCATGAACACCAAGTCAAACATTATTTCTACCATTTCTAACATTTGTATACTTAGAGAAAGCTTTTGACAATGTTGACTGGAATACTCTCTTTCAAATTCTAAAGGTGGCAGGGGTAAAATACAGGGAGCGAAAGGCTATTTGCAATTTGTACAGAAACCAGATAGCAGTTATAAGAGTCGAGGGACATGAAAGGGAAACAGCGGTTGGGAAGGGAGTGAGACAGGGTTGTAGCCTGTCCCCGATGTTATTCAATATGTATATTGAGCAAGCAGTAAAGGAAACAAAGGAAAAATTCGGAGTAGGTATTAAAGTCCATGGAGAAGAAATAAAAGCGTTGAGGTTCGCCGATAACATTATAATTCTGTCACAGACAGCAAAGGACTTGGAAGAGCAGTTGAATGGAATGTACAGTGTCTTGAAAGGAGGGTATAAGATGAACATCAACAAAAGCAAAACGAGGATAATGGAATGTAGTCGAATTAAGTCGGGTGATGCTGAGGGAATTAGATTAGGAAATGAGACACTTAAAGTAGTAAAGGAGTTTTGCTATTTGGGGACCAAAATAACTGATGATGGTCGAAGTAGAGAGGATATAAAATGTAGACTGGCAATGGCAGGGAAAGCGTTTCTGAAGAAGAGAAATTTGTTAACATCGAGTATAGATTTAAGTGTCAGGAAGTCGTTTCTGAAAGTATTTGTATGGAGTATAGCCATTTATGGAAGTGAAACATGGACAGCAAAAAGCTTGCACGAGAAGAGAATAGAAGCTTGCGAAATTTGGTGCGACAGAAGAATGCTGAAGATTAGATAGGTAGATCACATAACTAATGAGGAGGTATCCAATAGAATTGGGGAGAAGGGGAGTTTGTGGTACAACTTGACAAGAAGAAGGGACAGTTTGGTAGGACATGTTCTGAGGCATCAAGGGATCACAAATGTAGCATTGGAGGGCAGCGTGGAGGGTAAAAATCGTAGAGGGAGACCAAGAGATGAATACACTAAGTAGATTCAGAAGGATGTAGGTTGCAGTAAGTACTGGGAGATGAAGAAGCTTGCACAGGATAGAGTAGCATGGAGAGCTGCATCAAACCAGTCTCAGGACTGAAGACAACAACAACAACATGCCATTGTTCTGATCTGGGATTGTTTGATCATTAAGAATTTCCTGAAAAACGCATTTGTTAGGTCCTCAAATATTGCTAAAATACTGATCCGGGCCTTCTAGCAGTCAAAGTGGAATCACACTAGAATCGACAAGATGAGCCATAACGACTTCGACGAAATCTACGCTGGAATCCATTCAAGATAAGTGAAAAATTAAAGACCTTTTTACAGTGACTTCATTATTTCTATTCTGACGATACCATCCACAGTGAATAACTTAGTTGTTGCGCGATAAAGCGAAAATATGCTGCGTGAGCAACATTATTAATCTGATTTCTAATCTACTTTGCAAGTGGTGGTATTGTTAGAACCTGCACGCTGGACAACATATGACAACAAGCTGAGTACATCCGCTGGAGCTGTGGCGGCTCGAATTGATCACAATTTATATAAACAACAAGTAGATGTGAACAGCTGACCAGACTGACGCAATTCGTCCACACAGTGATGGTACACAGCCATCTCGTCACGTTCGCCACCGCTCAGTGGTGTCAGCGGCGTGCCGGCTGCTTGAGATAACTGGCCAGCATAATCAGCGAGTCGGCGATAAGAAGCGTTGAGCCCGGTAACGCCTCAGTCTCTGCCATGGTGACCGCCGCGATCCACCTGCTGCGCACAGCCGGCCACGCTGTAGGTATGTACGGCACGACAACTGATTAGTTCCGTAGCCACGCTGCAAGCGTCTTTAGCGATAACTGAAACAGAATGGAAACTGCAGCCTCAGGTAGCTACAACAACTTCAACGGTAGCTCAAGAGCCGGAGTTGCAAGTACCTACTGTAGGTTATTTGGACCTCTGAAAGCTGCTTCTACAGGTACTTACAAGGGAACCTCCCCATCGCACCCACCTCAGATTTAGTTATAAGTTGGCACAGTGGATAGGCCTTGAAAAACTGAACACAGATCAATCGAGAAAACAGGAAGAAGTTGTGTGGAACTATGAAAATAATAAGCAAAATATACGAAGTGAGTAGTCCATGTGTAAGATAAGCAACAACAATGATCGTCCGAGTTAAGGAGCGCCATGGTCCCGTGGTTAGAGTGAGCAGCTGCGGAACGAGAGGTGCTTGGTTCAAACCTTCCTCCGAGTGAAAAATTTTAATTTTTTATTTTCAGACAATTATTATCTGTCCGTCCGTCCGTCCGATGCGAGGTAACTGCGCCGTAGTATGGGGACGCTACGCTTTAACAAACATCGAAACACTCGACGTCAGTCGACTACAGCACTCGGAGGGGAGAGTATTCTTCCTAACGAGGCTCCCTGGTTGGCAGTTGACTGTTCGCTACTTTGGACGAGAGTGCATTAAATACGTGAGATATATTTCGTGGGCAATATGTTTTCGGTTCCCATCGGAGAGGCACGTCCTTTCATCTACTAATCACAAGGTTTTGCGGTGCGGTCGCAAAACACAGACACTAAACTTCTTACAGTGAACAGAGACATCAATGAACGAACGGACAGGTCATAACTTTGCCAAAATAAAAAAAGTAAACTTTTCACTCGAAGGAAGACTTGAACCAAGGACCTATTGCTACGCACCTGCTCACGCTAACCACGGGACCACGGCGCTCCTGACCTCAGGCTATACTTGATGTTACATATCTTGCACATGGACTACTCAGTTTGTATAGTTTGCTTATTATTTTCATAGTTGCACACAACTTCTTCCTGTTTTCTCGATTGATCTGTGTTCAGTTTTTCAAGGCCTATCCACTGTGCCAACTTATAACTAAATCTGAGGGGGGTGCGATGGGGAGGTTCCCTTGTTAGCACAAAAACCAGGTCACGTATTTACAACATCTGCTTGAAAGCCAGTGGACTTCGCCTAGGGCGGTGTGTGTCTGTTAGTTGTAGAGCTACACTCGTTTCCCAGGTACTTATCCGTATGACCTCTGTGACCTCTTTTAATACCTTAGCATATCCTTTTCATTTCCATGTTGCCTCACAGCTTGTGCATGTTAATGTTTACCTAAGAACCTGTTACAGAGCAACTGGTTACTGGAAAATCACATAAACAAGTTAACTAATAATTAGGAAGGTCACCATTAGGCAGACTGGGCGAGGTAGCGCAGTGGTCAGCACACTGGACTCGCATTCGGGAGGACGACGGTTCAATACCGTGTCCGGCCATCCTCATTTAGGTTTTCCGTGATTTCCCTAGATCACTCCAGGCAAATGCCGGGTTGGTTCCTTTGAAAGGGCTCGGCCGGCTTCCTTCCCCATCCTTCCCTCATCCGAGCTTGTGCTCCGTCTCTAATGACCTCGTTGTCGACGGGACGTTAAACACCAATATCCTCCTCCTCCACCATTGGGCTTTATCATCCGTAAACAAAAATCCACTGATCTTCATGTCAAAATCCGAACAGTGAAGTTACACCTCTGCTTACATGTTCTGGTGATAGTTGTACCATGAGGCACAGTAAAATGTTCGTTACCAGTGAACAAAGGGCATTGTCATTACTTTGAGAGCAGAGAACACTGAAGAAAGTTTCCTAATACGAGTGTATATCTGCACTGGCCAAAACACACAAGAAGGAGTTTCAAAATTCCATCAACAAACTTCTAGAGGAAGTATGTCTTGACGAATAAAATGAGAAAAGGAACCCGTGTCCGGAAACGGCATCCAACCACGCTACAGATAGTGGAAGTTTGAGGCACGATTCCGTGATAATGTTACAACCTTTCCGGGATGATGCCGAGGAGTAAATGTATGAATTCGAGGTATGAGGCCCTGGTTTGGAGACGAAGAAGTCGGAAGTTATAAGCGAAAATCGTCTGATAAATTCTACAGTGGAATAAATGTGCCGGTATTGGTAACTGTCAGAGATAGTAGTATGGAAGAATAAATGTCTACCACCTCTGAAACTTGTCTACCCCACAGTCTTAGCGACAACAGTATCGGTGCATGTATCCCACTGCCAGAGGTACCAGAACGATTTTCGCTTACAACTTTCGACTCCTTCCTTTCCAGACTAGGCTCACTCAGCTCAAATTGATACACTCATTATTCTCCATCATCCCTGACAGTCTGTAGCATCACCACGGAACCACCCTGTATACACACTAAAACTTCGGCGCTCTGTGGCGTCGTTGGATGACATTTATGGACACTGGTTTCTATCTTATCCTCAAGACACCTCCTACATCCCTCGAAGTTTGTCAGTATATCTATCCTCATTTTGATCCTCAAGACAGCTCCTACATCTCCTACATCCTAGTGTAGTTTTGTGTGTGTTTTCCAATGAAAATATTAACCTATATTGTGTTTTCCGTGGGGCGCGTCCATTGTCTACCAGACCACATAGCACCAAAGAATGTTTCCTCCTACCATTATCCTACTGCTATAACTAAATATATGTACTGACAAAAGCAGGCTGCAAATATTTCACAAGCCTAGTTACTTATCCAAATGATGAACTACCATATTTACACGGAACATATTATCGAACTAACACTGTCCAGACCCTGTGGCACAGAAGTCATCTATCAAGCTTTTAGCAGACTGGCGTCAGCATTAGACTCAACTACTCTATTTTGAACTTAGCCAGTAGGCACTCGTCAAATCCGGCCTCTTCCCCTCTTTGCAAAACAATAATATTTTATTACTTTTAACTCGGCACATACGTCTGTCAGTAGTACCAGTCCAATCTTTGCTCTAAATCAGATTGCTTATTGTACTAATCACTTGTAGCTTTCGGATCCTCGATTTTGCCTCATTGTTCAGGGTGACGGTCATGCTGTCCGTATGAAAATCTCTCACCAACAACGGCTTCATCGGGAAAAACACTTCTGGAATGTGCTGGCCTGGTTCCGATCGGGAATTGTTCCCTTCTGTCATTGGTCTTAGCTGACTATGTACGCCTCAATGATATCCTGATATCCTGCTGTCTCCTTACCTTACATAGAAACGCACCTTTACGGGATGAACTAGTCCCATTTCTACTTCTTGCTGTACCATGGTGTTTCTATAATTAGCTAACAGCATCCAGATTTCAGAATCAGGTAGGCTGGACATTCCAATATTTTTGCTGTCTCCTTGTATCAATGTATAGGATAAAACAGTCTAAAGACACAAAACCAGCACGGATTCAGTGAATATGTCCTTGTCAAACATCGGGAAAAACACTTCTGGAATGTGCTGGCCTGGTTCCGATCGGGAATTGTTCCCTTCTGTCATTGGTCTTAGCTGACTATGTACGCCTCAATGATATCCTGATATCCTGCTGTCTCCTTACCTTACATAGAAACGCACCTTTACGGGATGAACTAGTCCCATTTCTACTTCTTGCTGTACCATGGTGTTTCTATAATTAGCTAACAGCATCCAGATTTCAGAATCAGGTAGGCTGGACATTCCAATATTTTTGCTGTCTCCTTGTATCAATGTATAGGATAAAACAGTCTAAAGACACAAAACCAGCACGGATTCAGTGAATATGTCCTTGTCAAACACGATTAACTTTATCGACAGGCGGTCTCAAGGCGATTCCCTACTTTTTTATTTACTGAAGGCTTATTTTCTGAAGGCTTCGACATCATCCTTCACAAAGAGCTTGTAAACATATCAAATGTCTATCAAGCATAGCGTGAGCTATGGGACTGGATTCGTGATTTCCTGTCAGGAAGGCCGCAGTTCGTATTAACTGGCGCAACACTAAAGATGTGTGACAGGTCCTGTGAAACTGATTTAGAAAATAATGAGAGTAGCTTTCTTTACTGGTAAAGACGTTGTTTACAGTGTACGAAAGTTAACACAGGATCATAAAGGATTACAAAGTGATTTATGGAGCAATTCTTAATGTTGATACAAGCAGCAATTTTCACGGAACAGCAAAAACTGTTAATCATCTACGTGAGTCTAAAGAGACTTTTTACATGTTAAATGACACAGATATCGAAGAATTACAGTAGGAAACAAAGTTCAGCGATCACATACAAAGAAATGTTGGAAAGGCGATCCAAAGACTGCGTTTTATGGCAGATCTAATTCAGTGGAAAGATCTGTTTGCATTCCGCGTGTCAGTCCTCTTCAAGAGAAGTGCCACAAAGTGAGAGATTGTCACCGGTTAAGATTTGTAGAGGCTATCTAACATCTGCAAACAAGTGCTGCTCGTGTTGTTTTATCCGAAAAATTGAGGAGACAGTGTCACGAATGTTACAGACTCGGGGTAGCAGACTTTATAACAAAAGCGTTTTTCTGCGGGCGAAAATTTTTCAACGTATTTCAGTGATCAGCTTTACCCTCCGAATGACTAATCATTGCATTTCCTTCCACTTACATATGGAGGAATAACGATCAGTATAAAAGAAAATGAAACAGCTCTTATTCGGGAAGACTTTGCTGTTCATTTTTCACACATACTGTGAGAGAGTAAATCGGTAGACATGCGGAGTTAGCATGTGGACATAGATGAAATGATTAGTAAATGTTTCTTCACTTCGACAACGAATCAGAAACCTCTTAAACCAGAACATGGGAGAGTAGATGTAATACAGGACAATTCATAATGAATATCACATTAACAAACAGCGGTAACTAATAATGCATGATAATACTACAATCAGAATTACTTGGAATGTAGTAGAAAGTTCAGTATACTGATTCATCGTTGTAGCACATTTTGAGTTCTGGGAACTGTTTTCGGCAAAAGGGGTGCATATATAAAGTATGTCACGTAGCCCTACAAACTGAATTCCATGAGAGTCATGTCGGGAGATGTAGATGGCCACGACAGCGTCATCATGGCCAGTACTATCGATTCAACGGTGTGGAACGCATTGATTTAAAAATCTGCGATTCTTCATGGCCCAACGTGGCAGTGCTACAGCTTGATAAAATATCTAAGCCGTGAAAGCAGTATTCATGTGTGTCATCATTAGGGACCAGATCGTCATGCAGCAATAATCCCTTAAATATATATGCTTTTATTCATCAAAAAATCTAAAATAAGCATATAAAATATGCGCGTACACTTTTCGCGTAATATGACATAAAACTGAATTGGCATAGTTGTAGTACAAAAAGGAGGTAGCTAAATGCCAGTGAACGATTCACAAATAAACGTTAACAAAACACGTA
Source organism: Schistocerca serialis cubense (assembly GCF_023864345.2). Classification (NCBI taxonomy): domain Eukaryota; kingdom Metazoa; phylum Arthropoda; class Insecta; order Orthoptera; family Acrididae; genus Schistocerca; species Schistocerca serialis. The sequence continues at coordinate 733,083,031 of NC_064643.1, read as the reverse complement.
AGAAAATCTATTGTACTCACAGTTTTCCACTTCCCTTCTGTTGCATCACCCAGTAACTATGGGTATCAGGTGTTCGAAAGTAAGGTTTTTCGTCTTGTATCGGAAAATGTGCTTGCAGCGAGAGAATCTTCTCTCTGCCTCGCAGGAAATCTACCGAGCACGTACAAAAGCGGCTACTTGCTCTGCTGTTAGCGACATATTGCTCGGAAGTTCAGTGCATTTAAGATTTAAAATTCCTTAGTTTCATAAGCATGTTTATTCTCGAGTTCTTTTGAAAGTTTGCTCTGAACGTTTTCCTTTACTGCCTCACAAACTCTTCGAGGGACAGAATGAGATTTAGACTGTAGTTTTGAACACATTTAACAAATCACAAAGAGTAGAACTGCCTGTCTCCATGAAAACAAATGTAACTGGAGAATGAGAAAAGTGAGCAGACATACAGGAAATGTTAGCTTCTATTTCTGGGGTGTTTAGAACACCGTGCAGTTTGAACTGAGGCTATACTTTCAGGATCAAATGTAGAAACGATCTTAAATGTTCGTAAAGTAAATCACTGCACTGCGTGCTACTATGGGTTCTAGTGGGAGGGAAATAGTCAGGCTCTACTGCCTTGAAGACTTATTTTCTACAGTTTACTTTAAAAACACCTCCTTGGAATGAGACTCTAACCTGTCAACAGGTTGAAAATTTTAACGAATAGTTCCAGCGAAACGATGTAACCCAGAAGCAAGACAAGTGAAGTGTATCATATTGGGGAGTATAGCTTTGAGAACAATACCAGCTTTAATCGTGTAACTTGCTGCATCAGACAGCAACAGCAATATTCGATCGTACTGAATACCATTTGGCCATATTAAATTCATGGAATAGATAACACATGGCAAAACTGCGGGACCATTTGTCGTTTGAAACTGCTCTATTAGAAGTAGATACTGTTTAGACCGTACATTTTTCTCAGGAGACCCAATTACAGTATTTGAAATAAATCCATCCTCGCTATATTGTCTTTCGTTTGTGGACACCAATATAAAATAATTTTGAATCTGATTCCGTATTTTTTTTAATAGTATGGTCGTAGCACTGCTGTACGTTATTTTTACAAACAATTGATTTGTGTAGCACTTTACACTTCTCAACGAAATTCCTCAGAACAGGATTAGTTAATTGCCACCGAGTAATATCTGCCGAAAAAAGCTTCGCACAAATCAACAGAAAACTGAAAAACAGTAGTGTTACAACATTCGCCTAACAACGTCTGGACGGGAGCACTTTTCGTGGATTTATGTCTTACATTCTCTTAGTGTTTATTAGTGTTCACATACTGAACGACATGGAACGTCTTTCATTATCAACTGTTTTCACACGCCCACGCCAATAAAGTATTTTGCCACCTGTCGTTATCATTTCCCCTTCGAACTCCCACTGATACTGTTGCACTCTAGACTGATTACTTGTTTTCACCCGTGGCATCACATTTAATTGTGAAGAACTTAAACCGTACAAACAAGCCGCTGGCTAGCAGTCACCGCTCACCATAAATACGAACTGATTTTCTGTAGACAGAACATGGAGTCAACTGAAGATAGGTCACTCAGGGAGGTTTCGAAAGTAAGTTTTTGTCACTTTTGTGTTGCCTTAATTTATATTTACCAAATATTATGTAATGAAACATTTTTGAAAAATCGTATACAGATTAAAAAATAACTTTAAAACTGTTGATCCAAAATACACAGTTCCCACTTATCTCTTAATACCCATGTTGGTGCAACTCTGATGAGAGTCCGGGGAATTCCCGCAACCATGGCCACGTACTACTGAGCAAGCACGAAGAGTAACTCCTAGCAGCGAATCCGAAAAAATCATCAACAAATATAAAACAATAAGCTTTAAAAAGAATCGAAAAACTGGACACACAATTAAAATATCCATATTTTTTAAAGAATGAGTATTTTAATAAAAATACCTGTAAAATATGCAGCACCAATAATGATTTCCGAAAGTATTAAGCTTATTTACGAAGCAGGTAAAATATGCATTTGTATGCAGTATAAATCCATGCCTAAACGTAAGAAAAGAAGTAATTACAACATATTATCCAAAGAGCATACTTCTCGAATCTTAGAAAAAATATAAGCATTTGCATGAAAATTCTGTCCTGGTCATGAGTTACTGTTGAAACATGTCTAGGTAAAGGAGTTGTTGAGACATTTAGCCTTGTGAAGAAAAACAGACGTTGCTATTTTGTGCTGATATCACACAGAAAAAAATTTACTTTTGGTGAGTTACGCTGACGTTCAAAAAAACACGAAGGCTTAACACTATCCAACTACGGATTATTGTACTGGTGAACCTTGCTTCATCGCTAAAAATGAGACGTGCAGCTTTGCAACAGCGTAATTTGCACGTTTAACGTAGTCTTACTATTTAAAATCGTGTAAATTTTCTATTACGTACGTTTCACTTTCAACTTGGTTTGGGGCATTTGTAGCTCCATACTAGCTTCGTACATAGATTTCCATTGACAAAGTTCAAACGAAAGAATATTTCAATGTTTTGTGTTGATACACATGGCCGGCCGGTAAGTTTTCGTTTACAGGAACATCGTGTTTCCCAAAATCTCTGATGCCATCTGTAGATTTTTGTTGCACTTCGAGGTACTTGATTGTAACGCTGACGAAATCTTCTCTGAACTGCCGTGAGAGAGCGACTACTGTTAAATTGTAACACTCAAAAGGCCTCTTGTACTGGGTTCATCATTATTTCCACTAACGACACGAACTTGGTGCTTAAACGCATACCCGAGCTTACCCTAGCTTAAGATTTATTGCGCTTGCGTAACGATCGATATTTCGAACTTACTCTTGCATTCTCTGTAATTGTTATCGATACATCGCTATGCATCTGTATCTACATCTACGTGACTGCTCTGCATTTCGCACTTAAGCGCGTGGCAGAAGATTGATCGAACCACCTACAAACCGTTTCTCTACCGTTTTACTTTAGAACGTCGCGTGGGAAAGACAACCATTTAAATCTACACATACAAGTCCTAATTTCTCTTCTTTTGCTACGGTGATCATTTTTGCCTACGTACACCGCCCCAGTAAAACATTTTCACATTCAGAGTAGAAAGTCGGTGACTGAAATTTTGTGAAAAAGGTCTTGTCCCGAAGAGAAACGAGTTTGTTTTAATGATTGCCACCCTAACTCGCTTATCATATCAGTGACACTTCTCCCCTATTTCCTCATAATTCAACATGAGCTGCTCTTACCTGATTTGTTCGATGCCCTCTGTCGGTCATGTCTGGTAAGGATCCCACATGACACAGCAATATACTAGTGAGTGTGTACAAGTGTACTGTAGGCACTGTTGTTAGTAGATCTGTAGCGTCTTCTAGGTGTTCCACCAGTAAATGCAGTCTTCATGATGGTTCCATTTTAAGTTGTTCGTAATTATAATTTGTAGGTATCTAAATCCACTGACAGCATTTAGATGTGTGATTTATCGTGTAACCCAAATTTAACGGATTTCTTTTAGTACTCGTGTGAATGACTTCACGAGTTTCCATATTTAGCCGTTCTCGCGTGATATATGATAATATAAAATATTTTTCACTTTCTTTTTGTGTTAATTTCGTTATTAAGTGGTGGGCTTTCCTCAGAATTAATTACTAATTTGATTTTAGTTTAATTTTTTCTTTGATTTGAATTAAAAAGCTTTTTGTAAGATGCTTTGTTCAATGAAAGTTAATCTTTAGAAAAATCATTAATCACGTTAATAATTGTAAGACACACTGATCTTGTAACACGTTACAAATAAGCTGAAAAATTAAATTAACTGTTTTAGGTTCTTGCCTCGGCTAATGGTTACTGCTCAACCATGAGATCTCTGATTATTATTTGAGTTTGCCCACACACGCGCGAGAGAATAATTTCTTACCATTTTATTTCGTGATGCATTGTAGTCTGGCTCTGGATCTCGGCTCTTAAACTGAAAATAAAAATCTTAAAACCATGTCCTCCGTTGCCGCTGCTGGCGGCTGTCGAAAAATTGTGTGTTATAACTGAAGCGGGCGAATTATTCGCTTCTGCTAATTTCATGAATTAATGGCGGCTGTGGCTGCAATTTTTGTTCTGAAAATAACTTGATTTACTGATATTCAAAGAAAGTGGACATGAGATAGGGCTCACCTCCTAAAATTAAAAGTGAACAACAGCATGAAACTAATATATTATCTGATTACAAGTACAATAATGCTTACATTCAACAGCACTCACCAAGATGTCCGACTAATCGAATCGAAAGGAAGAGAGAAACTGATAACGGATACAAGATGACAAAAGGTGTTTCCTTTACCATCTACGTGATTCATTATTGTCAGAGTGCATCTTTCTTATTTAATGCACTCGAAAATGACGTACAGAATTTTATATGATAATAATAATAATAATAACAACACACATAAGAGAAAATTACATATCGCCTGAGCGGTTAATGTTCACGTGTAATCATATAATAAATGTTTTTTCCAAATACCACTTCCAAGTTTTTGTAATATTTCTACTGGGGACAGTACACCACTTTTTGCATCATACAGATAGCCGTACTAAGTAATTTTGCAACTTGTTTTGATTTTCTGATAACTTAAACTGACGGTAAATGCCATCATTATCTGCAAACAGTCTAAGACGGCTGTTTAGATTGTCTCCTAAATCGTTTGCATATTAGGAACAGAAGAAGGCCTACACCAATTCCCTAGGGAACGCCGGACATTTCTGTTTTGCTCGATGACTTTTCGTCGATCATTACGAACTGTGCCTTTCTGACATGCAATCAGGTATCCAGTAGCACAACTGAGACGGCACTCCGTAGGCGTGCAATCTGATTTGAAATCTCTTGTGAGGAATGGTGTTAAAATCTAGATATACGGATTAAATCTGAGATATTCTGTCGCTAGCACTCATTACTTCACGCGGGTAAAGAGTTAGTTGTGTTTCAGAAGAACTATATTTTTTGTATCCGTGCAATTTTTTCAATAGTATATCGTTACCTACCAAGTAATTCATAATGTCCGAACAAAAATTATGTTCCAAAATTAAATTACAAATCGATGTCAGTGACATGCGTCTGTAAGTCATGGTATGACTCATATATCCTTTCGTGAGCATTGATGTGACCTGTGCAACTTCCAGTTTGCGGATACGGATCTTCCGTCGAGCGAACGGTTGTGGATGACTGCTATGTATGGAGCTTCTGTATCAGCATATTCTGAAAGGAAATAAAATGGTGTACAGTATCGAGTGGAAGACTTTTATCAGACAACCTAAGCTGCTTCTTTACACCAAGTAGATCTACCTCTAAATTAATCACGTCGACAGCTGTTGTCAATTTAAGGGGCGCCGGAGGTGCCTATGCTGCCCATATTAAAATCATTAAGTTTGAGGAACATTTATGAATAAACTACCAAATAGAAAAATTTGAATTTTTTTTACATATAGAGTGGTTTAGTATTCCAGTGGTAACAGAGGGATTTTGGAGTATCTTTTCTAGTTTCCTTCCAATTATTTTTTTATTAATGACCCAATTTTTTTTACAAATAAGTGCTTTATAATTAAACTGAAATGAACCTACTGAACGTATTGCCACATGGCTGTGTTACAATGTACGTTTGACCACTAGGAGTGCTGTATAAAAATTTCATCTCTCTAGCTTGAGTGGATTTTGAGAAAATGTTCCTTATATTCGAAAAATTCTAATTTACGGGAAATGGCTATCCAAGATTCTCAATACATTCTTGCACTATAGGATGGATTATCAGGGTCTTCTTCTTCATCCTCCAAAAGCTTCCTCTTCTGTCTTCTTTTCTGGCCTGTTGTTCCATCAGACTTCATATGCCTTTCTCTTCTTTCTGCTCCTCTTATCCTTTCTCTGTCAATATTTCTTAGTGTTCGTACAGTGTTCACCCCAGCTGTAAATCCAAATGCCTTCAGAACTTCACACTTCACGCTGTTCCCTTGGTTGTAGGTTGCTATTGCATCATAAATGCCAAAGTGAAGTGTTTTTATGCTTACAAACACCCTTTTAGGAATCACTTTCCAAATCAAATTGTTTACGCTCTCATTAGGATTCTGCGTCTTTCCGTGTAGACATTTGTGTAACAATTCTGGCTGTGCTTAGTCATGAAAAGTTGGTTTTATTGCATTTATCACCACTGCTGGCAAACCATGTTTGTGATCATAGTCCTTTTTTGCATTATATTTGCACCAGGAATCTTTTGGGCACAGGCTGTGTTGAGGGTATTCATTGGAAGAGGCAGTATGAAGGAACAATGCCCACACTGCTTTTCGCATGTCACTAACATTACTAGTATTTTGCCTTATAGCATACCCATAGTATCTCTGTAGACGTTCAATCACCTCATCAGTAAGCCTGCCTCTCCCTCCTGTTGTGTTTCCATCACTGAGCTTACTTGAACCCAAAGTTTGTTTCAGCCTTTGAAGCCGTGCACCCATACGCTTTTGCACATGCCCAATGCATTCCAACTTTTCAACTACAAATTCATTTCCATATGGTTTCAGTTCCCCTATAGTCTTGAAACCTTTGGAGTCACCATCCCCAAGGTAGTATTTGTACCTAACGTTGTATCTGGGAACTGAACATTCAAAAATTTGTTTCACTCTATCCACTTCCATTGCTCCAGTTGATCCACTAAAATTTGCCTCACAGGTTCCACCGTGCTCTCCTTTGATTTAATTTTTGCACCTACAATGTTTTGATAATATTGCATCATCTATCACTTTTGCACTATCACCACAAGTAGCAGTTACAACCCCATTCAGGGATTTATGACCCCTCTTTTGCCAGGAATCATCTAATAGCACTTCCAAATCCCTAGAACCACCGTTCATTTCTACAGATTCCTCCACAGCTTCCTTCATGGTTTTCAAAGCCACAACTTCAACAGAGGATCCTACCAGTTCACAGTAGTACCCAAATTTGCTTGGAGGCGATGGCAAGTTCATAATACCACAAAACAGTTTACCAGCAGCAGACGCTTTTCCAATGCATCGAAGACCATACACAAGTCGAACATTCACATCAAACACTCTAGATCGTCCATTTTCACCAAAGAGACTGGCATGTGAATTGTAGAAAGTCACTTGATACATGCAACATGCACAGATTATCTTCATCTCACAAGCTAAACCAAAGTGTTTTGTTATCTCTAGTCCCACTCCTACACTTGAATACATTTTGCACAGAACACTTTCTTTCAGCGCAGAAGATAATAATCCAATATTATGTACTTCGTTAATATCATCACTGTCACTAACATATTCACGAAATCTGTCGCTTCCACCAGTCAGCTTCTTGCTAGAAGATGTCACAGGGCTGTGGCCGGCCATTTGTTGCTTAGCAGAAGAACGCACTGTTTCAGTAATTTTAGTATCGCAACTTGGTATTAGTGTTAATTTTCTTTTCCCTACGTTCTTCCTCTTCTTATATACACGGTTACTAAAACGTGGCATCGTAACCAGAACAACGCTTTAAACAAGAAGTATAATACTACCAACAACAGGCGCAACACTGAACTAATTCGAAACGGTAAACAGCAAAGAGACGATGTTCCGCGCTCTTAGCGCTTCATTTGCACAGAAAACAATGTAGCCAACCCTTGCACACTCGCTGTATGCGTAACATAAGGCGCTGTATGCGTAACAGGCCGAGAAAATCCCAAGCAGTTCGCCAGGAAGTCACGAGAGGGTGTTAGATGCATTCAGCGGCCGCCCATTTCCTCGGCAGGCGTGGGGGAAAATGGCAATAACTCCACTTCTAGGGCGAGAAGAACAATAATTCAAAGTTTACATTAAAGAGGTATGTTCCAATTAATTTTCGGTAGCAAAAAAAAATCGAAATTTTTTGGATTTGACCACCTCCGGCTCCCCTTAAAGTCTGGAATATTTACTTCACCTTCTTCGGCGAAGGAACTTCGGAAAACTGTGTTTAATAAATACACTTTGTAACTTCCCACCGTTTAGTGAGAAGTTAAAAAAGGGTTTAAATACCTGTGAATATCTTGCCTTCGGTGTCCCTCGACGACTCCACACATGAGTTAAAATATGCTTGTTCAATAAACACAGGATACCATAATGGATTTCATTACAATGATGTAGGCCACAACTGAAGTAAAGTAAGTATGTAGATTTATTCATTTCAGAACCTGTATGTCATGAGCTCATGATCAGTGTTCGGTGTAATAAGCCTCGTTGTTACTACTACAGCTACCCGATGGTAGCACATACTGCACTGGCGATATCAAATAGTCCAGATGCAGTAATTTGATAGAAATGCGTGTGTGAGGTCCATTGCATTGTTCAACGAGTTGCTCTATTGTAAATCCAAACGTGGTCATGCACCAAGAACTTATCTCAACTGTACGCACGTATCTGTCCTCTAGTGGGTCCAACGCTCATCTGCCCTAACAATACTCGTGGCCGAGTATTTATACTCTTCCTACAGTGTACTAAACTAAACTCCTCCCACACAGGCCATGAAGGCCGAAAGGTACCGACCGGCCACCATGACATCCTCAGCCCACAGGCGTGACTGGATGCGGATATGGAGGGGCATGTGGTCAGCACACCGCTCTCCCGGCCGAATGTCAATTTCCCCTACAATGTACTACTGGTTATAATAATGCAAAACATAATTTATAATATGATATAGTTTAACAACATTATCAAACACACTATAATATTCCTACTTTGCTAGAACTAGTTTAAGACATTTTCTAAACGCATAAAAATCACATTATATTGAAATTGCAGAAATAAGCTAAACTATCAGTATCTATATTTTGTTAATTAGGCTGAAGATTTAATTCCTACCACTCACAGATGATGGGAACGAAATATATTATTCTTTTATCTAAACATTTTCCACATAATTTTCTGAATCTGATTTTGATTGTTTATGGTACCAAGGATATTGTAACTACTATTTTTTACTATTGCTATTATTCTTCTAAATGCCTTTTTTCTATTATCGAAAAGTAATTGAATTTAATTATAGCTGGAGATATAAGAGTATTGATCTAGTAATACATAATGCCGGGGTGGTAATCGTAAGCCTGGCATGTTACAGCTTCAGTGGCATTGTCATCGATAATAGACTCCTAGACAAAAATAACGACACATCACGAAGGGATTGTTCGACTGGAACGGATATCCGCAGAGGTGATGTGCATGAACCGACAAAAAAAAAAAAAAAAAAAAAAACTTCAGAAAAATTGGATGATTTACTCAAAAGAAAGAGCTTTACAAACTGAGAAGGTCGATAATGCGTTGGTTCACCTCTTGCCCTTACGCAAGCACTTACTCGGCCACGCATGCATCGATAGTGTTGTTGTCTGTCCTCCTGCGGGAAATAGTGTCAAATTTTGTCCGACTGTCGCTTCAGATTGTCAAAATTCCGAACTGGTTTGGAAGGCAGTGCCCATAATGCTCCAAACGTTCTCAACTAGGGACAGATCTGGTGATCTTTTTGGTTAGGTATGGTTTGGCAAGCACGAAGACCAGCCGTGCGCTAGTGGGCATTATCTTGCTGAAATGTAAGCTCAGAATGGTTTGCCATGAAGAGCGAGAAAACGGGGTGCACAATTCCGTCCACGTGCCGCTGTGCTGTAAGGTTGCCAGGGATAACAACCAGAGGGGTCCTGCTACGAAATGAAGTGGCACCCCAGACCATCACTTCCGGTTGTCGGGCCATATCGCGGGTGACAGTCAGGTTGGCAACCCATCGCTGTCTGGGGCGCCTCCAGACACATCTTCGCTAGTAAAAAAAAAAAAGTTCAAATGTGTGTGAAATCTTATGGGACTTAACTGCTAAGGTCATCAGTCCTTAAGCTTACACACTACTCAACCTAAATTATCCTAAGGACAAACACACACCCATGACCGAGGGAGGACTCGAACCTCAACCGGGACCAGCCGCTCAGTCCAGGACTGTAGCGCCAAAGACCGCTCGGCTAATTCCGCGCAGCTCTTCGCTAGTCATTAGGGCTCATTTCGAAGCAGGAAACATCAGTTAAGACAACTCCGCTCCAGTCAATGATATTACAGACAAGGGACGTGTCTCGAGTCGGCCCGAACAACGGTGGGGGTCGGATCATATGGGAATACTAGCCGATACAACAGAGTGAGTCCTGGCAACAGATCGTGCGCCGTTGCTGTGCCTCCGAGAAATCTAGAGAGCGCTACTTTTAGCAGCTATTACCAATGTACAACTTTGTGAGAGCTGAGGATATAGGTAAAATTATGGTGTACATTGCTGGTAAAACTGAATTGTGTTCGTTTTCAGTTGTAAATTAGGAATCAGTTGTCTCTTGACCAGGGTCGTTCTCCATCAATACGGAAAGTTTATATCACTTAGAAAACCATTCATCTCATAATACCAGAAAGTTTCGTTCGTCAGTAAGGGGTACGAATGGTCTATTAAACTCGAACAGTGTCCACACTGGAAGCGAAACATAAGATGGTAGACAGAAGATTGCAATACTGAATTCGGTCTCGCGAAATTATTGTACCGCGGAAACAGCGAGACTTATTTGTAGACGTCCGGGGTGGCCGAGCGATTCTAGGCGCTACAGTCTGAAACCGCGCGACTGCTACGGTCGCAGGTTCGAATCCTGCCTCGGGCATGTGTGTGTGTGATGTCGTTAGGTTAGTTAGGTTTAAGTAGTTCTAAGTTCTAAGGGACTGATGACCTCAGCAGTTAGGTGCCAAAGTGCTCAGAGCCATTTGAACCAACTTATTTTTAAACACAGCTAGCTAAGTTTGTTCATCAGATTCAGGATAATGTAGGTGCACAATTTAATTTCCATTAACTTCCGAAAGGCATTCGCTACGGTTCTGCTGATTCTTTTGGTGAACTAAACACGAGCATACCGAACATTGGAGCAGATTTACGACTAGTTTCAGGATTTCCTCGCAGGTACCCAGGTTGTTCTTAACTTGACGAATTGAGAAACATGGAGCTAATTTCGGGAGTGCCCTAAAGGAATATTAATGTGTTCGTTTTTTTTTTACAGAATATTTTATCAAATAGATAAAGCCGGAAAACCATAGGCACTGGTGGCAGACAATGCTGTTGTCTATAGGAAGGGAGCACCGCCATAAATGTAGGCCGTCTTACTTGGGTTTGATAATTAGTGCACTGACTGGCAGTTGACCCTGAACGTTTTAAATGTAGCGTATTGCACGTTAATGGGCAATGAGTTCCCCGACTGCAATACGGTCGACCAACGGCCTGCCAATACAAGACGGAAGGATGGAATGTATATTTCCATCCACGTCAATAAAATTGTGAAAGTATCTCAGTATGACAATGACAGGTAAGGGAAACGTTTGAAATCAGAGCTCGTATGGAAAGATATTGGTGTTTGTTTCTTTCTGCGCGGTATACGAAATTGGAATAATAGAGAATTGTGAAGGTGGTTCGATGAACCTCCTGCCAGGCACTTAAATGTGATTTGCAGAGTATCCATGCAAATGTAGATGTAGATGTAGCTCAGGTGGATGAACTGTTCCCGTATTGCGGAAACTGAGTGTGGGACACCACACGAAAACTACATCAGATGGTAGGACACTTGGGATCCATTTCTTCCGAACCCCACCTCGTTCAGTATTTCAACGAAGTTTTAGGTACATTGCGCACACTAACTGAAGAAATCTTAGTATTATTTTGTTTAAGAATAGTTGCGTAACAGTACTGGACTCTTAATACATGTCGTATTACTACATATGCCATATGAATCCCATTGAAAATAAGGTGCAATCTTCAATCCAGTCTTGAAGTAAATTTATGTATTTAATTCAGCTGAGATGAAACGCTAAAGCATTGGTACTGTATATGTTTTAACAGATGGCACACCCAAACGTGGATTTGAATAAGCTATCCCCATCGTTGGAGAGTTTCTTTTCTTTCTGTGAAGAAGTTATACGAATGAAACCTTGATCTTCTAATACATAACTAAACAACTGTTTGGATTTTTTGGCCGATAATCGTTTGTTTCCATCGATATGTTGTTCAAGTGAATGACAATAATTCTTATGTGACAATCACTGTCTCTAAGGCAATAAACGTAACCATAGACTGAATTCTTCAATTATGACGTGTTTCTGTAGCTTTCCTCTACCAATAAGAGACAATATTAGCTTTTAGCTCAGCAGCATTTCTTCCATAAAAGTTAAGATGTCGAGTTTTCCTAAAAATAATTTAGGAAACGTTTCTCACCTTAAATGCAAATGAATTAGATGGATCACCAGATATGACACAATTACGAGTAATTTCACATACCTGAATTACTATAAATCTGCACTGTGTAAGTTTTTGACAGCCATATATCAGATCTTATCTCAATTCGACAATGAGACGGAAGGGAAACGTTTGTGGCCCAGGGGCATTGACTGTTCCCGTGTCCCGGGAACTGACCCAAGGATACCACACGAAACCTACATGAACATGGGAACTATGTCACAATATGCTGACAAAAGGCATATGATAACGATATGCGCGTATCCAGATGGCGGTGGAATCGCGTACACAAGTTATAAAATGGCAGTGCATTGGTGGAGCTGTCATTTGTATCCAGGTGATTCACAGGGAATGTTTCCGATGTGAATGAGCGTACGACAGGAGCTAGAAGGCTTTTTACGCGGAGTGAAGCATGGAACATTCCATTTCAGAAACTGTTAGGGAATTTCATGTTTCAAGACCCAGAGGATCAATAGCGTGACGAGTTACCATATTTCAGACATTACCTCTCACCATGGCCAACGCAGTTGCCGACGGTCTTCACTTAACGACAGAGAGCAGCGGCGTTTGCGTAGAGTTGTCGGTGCTAACAGATAAGCAACACTGCGTAAAATAACAGCAGACATAAATGTGCAACGTACGCCAAACCTGTTCGTTGGGACGGTTCGCGAAATTTGCCGTTAATAGGCTATGGCAGCAGATGATCGGACGAATGCTTTCCTAACAGCACGACATGGCATGCAGCGCCTCTCCTGGGCTTGTGACTCTATCGATCAGACCATTGACGATTTGAAAACCATGGCCTCGTCAGATGAGTCTCGATTTCAGTTGGTGAGGCCTGATGGAAGGATTCGACTGTGGAGCAGACTTAACGATGCCATGGACCCAAGCTGCCAACAAGGCACTGTGCAAGTTGGTGGTAGTTCCATAATGGTATGGACTAGTTTATGTGGAACGGACTGGGTCCTCTGATCCAACTGAAATTATCATTTATTGTAAATGGTTATGTTCGGCTCCTTGGAGATCCAGGGTTCTCAGTTACGGAGCAGCCGGCGCCGGTCGTGGAACTCTACTGGCTTCGTGATATAATCCCTTTCCGTTCTCGTCAGTTGTCATGACGAGAGATGACCTCCACGTAGACTGCTTTGGTCATGCTCAAGGCAGGGTCCCAGGGCTTGATTAATTGAAAACTACTGTTCTTATTTATTGGCCCATCAAGCAGTCGGATCTCTGAGGCTCCTTTGAAAATACATGCACTGAAGGTGTTGGATTGTTGCAACAGCTTGGTATCGTAACAATTCATGGTGTATGCGTAGGAGACGCAGTGTTCTGCCACAGGTCAACGTTGTCAGTGTGACGTTTATGCTCAATCTATCTCGCCTCCTGTCCGGATAATCTTGCCTACATACGTTTTCCTACAATGGTAACTGATTCGGTAGACTCCCGGTTTCCGGAGTCCTAGGTTATCCTTGTCTGACCCCAATACAGTTTTCAACTTGGTTGTAGTCGGAACACGCACACGAAGTTGTGTCTAGGGAGCATTCATTAGATTTTTTTTCTGATTTGTTCCCGAAGTGTGCAATCGTTGCCTCTTTATCTTCGTCTTCAGCAGTCTGTGGTCCTACCTTCTTCGGTTTTAAGGCACGTTGTACTGGCGGTTGCTGCAAACGCTTCTTATCGACTACGGCCTGTAAGTAGCGCAGTTCATGTGCTACACTGTCACGGTCCGAGATTTAGCGTGCTCTGTGTACTAAGGTGATTAGGAGACCTTCTTATTGTGAAGGGGCATGACAGCTGCAGGCATGCAGTGCAAATCTGTATGCGTCAGTTTACAGTACACACGGTGTCCTACAGTGCCATCTGTCTTTGCTTGACGAGCCCATATAGAAATGAGATTTAACGGGCTTTTGATGCAGAGTTCTATTGAAGGACATTCGCGCATCACAAAAATCAAAACTTGTGTAGCGACTAGCTTGGATTTTTCTGCCACATAATTCTACCTCCGTGCATACGATGGAGGGCGTCGAATCTTTCCGTTGTTTGACTCTAAAATGGCAAAAGAATAGAAGATTTTATGCGAAGTTAGACGAGGGATTGGCACTCCCTCGGGTATCATTATCGAGACTGTGCACTTCCGCAACCTTACGGCCTGTCTGCAGCCTCGACGTAACTTAGTAAACATTCAGCCTCCTCTTATCGTCAAGGCGATATTTCTACATTATCAGCGAAAAGCAGCGGGTAATACGTGCAGTTCGTGCTTTGTGACACACAGAATTTCCTCTTCTCTGGAAAGGATTGAGATCCAGGAAAAGAATCGGGATTAACTAAAGCAAAATACGTGGTCGGGTGGCCCAGCCTAATGAGTTATTTATCATTCTCAAACAAATATTTTTGTTTAATAAGAGTTCTATCAGAAGCCAGTTAACAGTTACCAAGATTCTTGCCAAATTTACACAGATAGTTAAGGTTTTTAAATTAACGTTACAACGGGTAAGGCCACTTGCGTTATACATAAAAATACAAACGTTACTCGAAGAACATGACAACTGTGCAGTTCAGTGGTGGCCCGATTACGAGCAGTTATCTGATTAAATAAACCTGTGGCGGCACACTGTCCTCGAGACTAGCGTTACAACTGTGGGCTAATCCACAACAGGACTTGAATATAAGTTCAACAGACAAAAAAAAGACATTGAAATTCGTGTTAAATTTTGTTTTTATTAAGAATATTGGGGAGTGTAAGGCAAGTGACGACACGTTTGTGTCATAAGGCAATGTTATTCTGTTCCTATAAAGACAAGACAGGGCCAACCTGGCCAGACGCTACCCGCAAGTAAAACCAGAAGCAAAACGTAATACTTCACTGATTGCCCACAAGTCTGTTACACATAAACAAAATTAAGTACTTAAATAAGCTACCGGGCCCACAAAACACTATTAAAATGATAATGAAAATTAAACCCTTATTAAAAAAATCAAGGAACTCAGTACTCAGTTTGACCAAAGGCTTTAATCACACGACCCAAAGGACCTTACCATAATAGAAACGCTGAGTAAATTACTTCCCCAGAATCACTAAAGTCCTAATCCGGCGACACCCCCGTCAACGCACGATACCCAAAGAATGGCAATAAAGAACTCAACTTGAGGCTGAACGGGAGATCTGCAGAAGTGCGTGTGACCCGCAAACACCTAGGCGTCATGCGATGACAGGAAAGCTGCCGAAGCAGAAGGAAAACCAATCTTTGTCCTGGACCAGTACAACAGCAACTCGTCACCACTGACGATACAAGACTGTCAATATACACCAAACATCAAACAGTAAGCAAGTTTGCTAGAAATTACCAAAGACGGCAACACTGAAATGAGGAATTAAAGATTATTTAGAAGTAAACCAACCATTGACACTTCGGTATAGGAGCCACCCGCTGATAAACACTGCAATTTAATTTTCCTGTCAACAACAAGAAGAATATACAAACTCATTTAAGACAATAATTACATGATAGCTCAAACAAGACTAAATAAGTCCAAGTATATTTTTACTGGAGCCCCTGAATGACTAATAGGCACTGTAATTTGAACATGCATCAAATTATATATGCCCGATTAAAATGCATAAGTAATAACCTGATGCGCTCCTGAACACGCAGAAAGAGAGGGCGCAAATACAGGCATATACACAGATGGCACACACATGCTTACCTTTACGCTGAGTACACACAACTTTAGTTACAGGCTGTGAGATTCTCCGCACTTTTGCGTCTGCACAGTGAGTGTGCTAATGTATGCAAACTTAGCTTACCACTTAGCGTACAAATGGACAAAACATCTGAACTGTCTTCTCAAGCCCAGGGTGCCAAACAGACATTCTATATAAATATGAACCCGTAAGGCAGCTAATATCATATGTGCATCGTAACAAAAATCATTAGAAATGCTGCTGTCACTTAAGTAGAATGCATGAGTTAATAAAAGTGAAAGTTTGGGGTCTATTCTAGAAAGACAAAACTGCTGTTCCCTTTTTTTATTCTACATAATTTATCAACTGCGCTTCCAGTTGTCAAGTGGTACTCAACAATCATGTTCTATTACTTTCAACACTCAGTAACAAAATGTTTAACTCTTGGCCTTACTGAATTGACGATTATTAAAATTGTTATCTCTACATATGAACAAATTTTTATTACAGGAAAGATTGATTAAATCTTCATTAGCTCCTTTACATCTATCATGTCATAGCCGGTCAATGCAGTGAGTTGGTGGAGAATAAATTTACTTTTTGAATGAAAGAAGAAACTCTCATGTGCTCAATGTAAGAGTAGGTTAGTATCCTAGCTTTTGCTATTCAATAGTCAAAGCGTACACAAGTTGTAGTGAACAAAATGTCGACTCAACATTTACTGTGACCTAATGCATGATGGTGCTTTACCAAGCGGCATCAGCGATGGTGTTGTTTCCATGCTGGATCTGAAACGCTAATTCCCTACTCTGGCCTTGACTGAATTCACTCAGTCTCAACTTTCCAGCTTTGAGTAGAGCACTAATTTTTTCCTAGTCGAAATAATGGCTATTGAACACTTACTAAGGGTTGGAGCCGCGTGCACAATTCCTTTGCCTGCAGAAATTCCAGCAGGAATAATTAACTACCTCTCTGCTATCTGTCGCCATGATATGTGAAGCGTATCATTCGCACTTTGCAGAAAGCAAAGCTCTCAATGCCCTCGCTATTTTAGCGTACACTTATGCAGCGCACCACAAGATGAAAGAGAGATATATATCTAGAAATTTTAGCTCTCAAAGTGCTTTTCTAGAATGGTGATCTCCCCACCGTGTCGCATCTGTGTCACCCAGTATGCCTTTATCCAATTTCTGTCTCATTAGAGGTGAATTTTATTTTTATTGCCAGGTTACAGCCTAGCTCTTTTAAAGCCTTCCAGCCACTTACCCTTAGTCCTGGCCGTATTTACATGAAAAGGAATAATGTATTGTTCTGGCCTTATCCCTTTCTGCGCTAAGGCTCGCTGTTGTCTTGTTAAGTGGAGTTTTCCAATGCCATTAACCACCTGCTCGGTTCATCTCCAAAATGAGTTTCACTTTAACTTGTTTCTTCATGCCCCTGTCCATATATTCCTAGATATTGTTTTGTTAGTTTTCAGTACATGAGATTACTACAATTGCCTTTTGATGATGTAATATAATTATTATTTCCTGAGGATCTCATTCTGTATTGCACTGTCAAGCTCATGTAAGGTTCGTAAAATCTGGACGCCTTAAAAGGCGAAAACCAGTAACTTGCTCCACGAAGGACCTTATGTCTACAACAGACAGATATTACAATCAGTAGTAGCAAATACACAGTGATACAAACAACGATTTCAAGTGCCAGATTAAAATTCTGATTGACACACACAGCCGCAAAAGTTGTCACTGAAATGCATAAAGGAACCAGATTCCTGGCCAGCTCACACTGGAGAAGAATTAACAGTCTTTAAGTACACTGTGCACTGAACAGTCTTCATACATAATTTCAAGTAAATGTCAAGGAGGCCAATAGCTACAGGACTCCAAATAGACACCGGATGATACTGCCCTCATACACCTCAGCATAGTTTGCACGAGGTGCATTCAAGTTCTAAGGCCTCCGATTTTTTTTTCTAATTAACTACTCACCCGAAATCGATGAAACTGGCGTTACTTCTCGACGTAATCGCCCTGCAGACGTACACATTTTTCACAACGCTGACGCCATGATTCCATGGCAGCGGCGAAGGCTTCTTTAGGAGTCTGTTTTGACCACTGGAAAATCGCTGAGGCAATAGCAGCACGGCTGGTGAATGTGCGGCCACGGAGAGTGTCTTTCACTGTTGGAAAAAGCCAAAAGTCACTAGGAGCCAGGTCAGGTGAGTAGGGAGCATGAGGAATCACTTCAAAGTTGTTATCACGAAGAAACTGTTGCGCAACGTTAGCTCCATGTGCAGGTGCGTTGCCTTGGTGAAACAGCACACGCGCAGCCCTTCCCGGACGTTTTTGTTGCAGTGCAGGAAGGAATTTGTTCTTCAAAACATTTTTGTAGGATGCACCTGTTATCGCAGTGCCCTTTGGAACGCAATGGGTAACCATTACGCCCTCACTGTCCCAGAACATGGACACCATCATTTTTTCAGCACTGGCGGTTACCCGAAATTTTTTTGGTGGTGGTGAATCTGTGTGCTTCCATTGAGCTGACTGGCGCTTTGTTTCTGGATTGAAAAATGGCATCCACGTCTCATCCATTGTCACAACCGACGAAAAGAAAGTCCCATTCATGCTGTCGTTGCGCGTCAACATTGCTTGGCAACATGCCACACGGGCATTCGTGGCACCCACCAGGATGACACTTTTCGCATTTTCAGGTCGTCATGCAGGATTGTGTGCACAGAACCCACAGAAATGCCAACTCTGGAGGCAATCTGTTCAACAGTCATTCGGCGATCCCCCAAAGCAATTCTCTCCACTTTCTCGATCATGTCGTCAGACCGGCTTGTGCGAGCCCGAGGTTGTTTCGGTTTGTTGTCACATGATGTTCTGCCTTCATTAAACCGTCGCAACCACGAACGCACTTTCGACACATCCATAACTCCATCACCACATGACTCCTTCAACTGTCGATGAATTTCAATTGGTTTCACACCACGCAAATTCAGAAAACGAATGATTGCACGCTGGTCAAGTAAGGAAAACTTCGCCATTTTAAGTATTTAAAACAGTTCTCATTCTCGCCGCTGGCGGTAAAATTTCATCTGCCGTATGGTGCTGCCATCTCTGGGACGTATTGACAATGAACGCGACCTCATTTTAAAACAATGCGCATGTTTCTATATCTTTCCAGTCCGGAGGAAAAAAATCGGAGGCCTTAGAACT
This sequence comes from Schistocerca serialis cubense, assembly GCF_023864345.2. Taxonomy (NCBI): domain Eukaryota; kingdom Metazoa; phylum Arthropoda; class Insecta; order Orthoptera; family Acrididae; genus Schistocerca; species Schistocerca serialis. The sequence continues at coordinate 733,063,812 of NC_064643.1, read as the reverse complement.
TGAATGCACCTCGTACAGTACAGTTAACTGATGCAATTCGTAACCAGGTCACACGCGATGAGAGCCGCTCCTTGCTCGTTGCAGGAAAGAGTTGGCCGCCATGGCCCAATGGTCGAAGGTTTCAACTCGCTGCAGTTGCCAGGACGCTGCAGTTGCCAGGCCCACCTGTCCAGCTCTGTGTCGCCCTCACCACTCAGTACCACACAGAGGAAACACAAAACCAAGCAGACATGATAGGGCGAGTGTCATAATCGACGGAACGTGCGCACAGGTGGCGCCAGTGGGATCGTGGGCACGCTCTCACAGAAGCCATGATGGCTCAAGATTGAAAGAGCTGCTTGTGTCTGACACTATGAATCCAACCCCTGCATTTACACACGAATATCTGAGCTTCATTCTGCTCATCGGATTACTTAAGCACAGCAAGTCATCGCGTTTGAGTTAATTGGAAGTTTCCTGGAGTGTTGAAACCTGTCCAGAAAGCCAGTGAGCCTGTCTGGAAAGCCAATGCATACTTGAAGATAACAATATAAGACTGTCAGTGATTAGTAACAAAAGGCATCGGTATGGCTAATTTAATTAATTCTGTATCTCTTGGATATTAACTGTGGCCTTTCGCTGTGAAGCAGAGCAAGTCACTTTTTTTTTTTTTTTTAATTATACAAGATTTTTCACAGTTATTAAAGCTTCTTGGGGTTGCAGAAGCGATTAGTAGATAGGGTTCTGGTAAGGATACGTACGTTTTGGATACAAAACATGGTTGAAGATTAGGTTACCTACAAATATCCCTCCTCGCACTATGCATAGAGCTGGAAAGAGGCTGTCATCGTTAGTCACCTGACGTAATGTGCCCTCTGTTTACAATTACCGCTTCAGCGATATGCTCACTTGTCAGTCTATCATTGAGCAGTAAGGACGACCGGCATATTACAGTATGGGAAAGAACACATTTGAAATTTGAAGAGTACAGAGAGATGTTGATAAAAATAATGATTGAGTTGCACAACTCGTGTATCAAGAACTTTTCCGCAGCGCCTCAGCCCATCGCATAGTATTTTCGTTGGACTATAATAATGCTTGCCATAAACTAATGCTTTGCAAAAACAGACATAATGCCTGATGGGATACCGAAATCACTGGTTATACAGTGTTACTTATAATCTGTCTTGATTGCAAAAATGTTTATTCACATGACCGGTTTCAGTTCATCTAGAATCATCTTCAGATCTGAAACGACAATGATACTCCTTCACTATTTCACAAATGCAAACCTTTTTCATCCTATCCGATCAACATGAAATGTACCAGAACGTACCTGCAATTACGGTTACAGGAGTAACCCGTCCACACACAGCAATCTTCACATGATGCGTCACTTTAAATTGGTTGGCTGAATGCACGTCATTTATACTAATTATAAAACTACTACCGACAGGTGGCGTCTGGTACATTTGTTACATTACATATGCAAATACTGTATTAAGTAGACTCCTGTAACCGATATTGCAGGTACGTTCTGGTACATCTGATGTTGATCGGATAGGATGAAAAAGGTTTGCATTTGTGAAGTAGTAAAGTACTATCATTGTCGTTTCAGATCTGAAGATGGTTCTAGATGAACCGAAACCGGTCATGTGAATAAACATTTTTGCAATCAAGACGGATTACAAGTAACATTGTATAAATTAGTACGTTCGCAGATAGGTGCGTTGATTGTGGTGCATCACAGACACGCCACACCCTCCATTGGGAAGATGATATCCTTCTTCGTGTAAAAGAGAACCCGACAACGGACGAGTATTCAAAACATGGCATGGACATGCGGTCGTCTGGCGTCTTCTGCATGACCAGCAACTCCATGCTTATCACCGAAAGAAACTGCACTGCACCCAGCAGATCTAGCTGTACCTGGTTCCTTCATTGTGTCGAAACGCCCGAAATTCCACACAGAATCACATATGGGATGATTCAAATCCTCATGACACACATTCATGCGTATTTCAGCAACGGTTCTGTGTCAACGAATGGGTTGGAATCACTCATGGTCATCGTAATGGGCCGTACGTCCTTCCGTACCGCCTAACGGGTCAAAGATGGATCGTCTCTTCGACCACAACAGTCGACAGATTCAACTGCTCTCGAGTTTTTCTTGCGGGCCCATATGGGATGTCTGGTGTGTGAGACTGTTGCAAAGTTCAAAGCACGAGTTGCGGCAGCAGCAGAAATTATTCAGCACTCAACAGGGTTTGTGGGCTTGTATATGAACGTATGCGTTGCAGATACATCTGGTGCAACGGGCAATAGGTTCGCCACATACCTTTGGTGCATACATGTTGGAGCTCATTGCCTCCGCTGTGTGCGTACCGCGAAGCGGGAGATTTGCAGGTGATACGATCTTCAAACTTATTTTACATCCAAATAGAAAATTTCCGGAAATGGGTTCCTTATCAACCTTTTATCTTCTGAATCTCCTCTACAACAGCTAGAAGCCTGTAATAGGAATTGTGAAACACACTTAGCGCACTTCCTCAGTGAACGATACGATAACATGACCTATCACATCATATCTAAATTTACGGTTTTCATTTTACGTGCATACAATGACATTTAACTATGTTAAATAGCTCTCTATTTTTTTTGCTTTTCCTTTACTTTATTTTATTTTATTTTATTTTATTTACGTACATACAGTGTTTTATACTGAAGCGTTCGAATATTTCTGACTGTCTTATACACCCACCCATATACACGTAAAATGCTACTTTACGATCATAAATTCTTCTATGGCGTAGAAGCAGTTGTCCATTCAATATAATTCCAGTTTCTGTCTCAAGATAATTTTACTATCTATTAAATTATTTATGTAATTGGATGTTGTCTAAGATTTTTACGTCTGAACGTGACCGTGAATGCCTGCAAAAGAAATGAAGGAACTTTCTCACATTTTTGATCAATTTTTCACAGAATGGGACAGTTTAAAGTGAGACAGGGTAAGTGCGCACAACACACAAGAGGCTAGGCGGTTACTCCACACCTGAAACAAGTATTTTGTTGCACAGGATGATGCCCGGCTACGTGTTGGCAAGATCGTTTCGACTACGCCGCAGAGGTTTCCCTGGGAAGCCCTTACATTATCTTTCCCAGTGTCCCGACCTCTCCCCACAGGATTTTGATACTTTTGGAGCCCTGAAGGAAGATATTCACGCTCATTGATTTGCATCAGACTGACAGGTGCACGCCTCGATACAATATGGTGCCGCAGACCAACACAAACGTTTTTCCATGAAACCGCTGACCGTCTTTACTTAAAGAGGGATAAATGCATTAACAGTTATGGTTATTACATTTGAAATAATGAGCGGTTTACTTCGTTATTGTCCATCTGCCTCATTTCCATTTGACAACTCCTTATTCTTAACAGAGTCAAACTACGACCTGTCTCTTCGATTTTTGCCTCTCGCACTTCGCTACACTACCAAACTGACGACTCTTCGGTGTCTCGAGATGTGCTCTGACAATCGATTCCTTCTTTTCCTGAAGTTGCACCAGAAACCTGATTTTCCCGGTAGAGGGCGTCTTTATTACTTATCCGATATAGCTACCTAACATTCAGCATTCTTCTGTAACACAACTTTGCCAAAACTTCAATTCCCTTCTTGTCGGTATCGCTTAAAAGACCATACACCAGGCAAATATCCTTAGAAAATAATTTTTATTACGAAATTTGCGTTTGGAGTCACAATACATACACATATATAAATTATTCATCTTTTGTTGAAAAGCTTTCCTTGCCATTGTCTAACGGCATTTTTTATCTGATCGTTTGTACCTCTGCCATCATGAGCTAGTTTCCTGTCAAAATACCAAACATCGTTTACTATTTCGTGCGTCTCTTTTCCTTGCGTCATCAGCCTTCTGCCTGTTTTGATGCGGCCCGCCACAAATTCATTTCCTGTGGCTACATGTTCATCTGACAGTAGCACTTGCAACCTCCGTCATCAATCATGTATTCGAATCTCCGTCCTCCTATACAGTTTTTGCCCTCCACTGCTCTCTCTAGTACCATGGAAGTCATTCCTCCATGTCTCAAGAAATATACTGTCATCCTGTCCCTTCTCCTTATCAGTGTTTCCCACATATTCCTGTCCTCTCCTCCGCAGAACCTCTTTATTTCTTACCTTATCAGTCCCGCTAATTTTCCACCTTCAATTGCAGCAGCACATCTAAAATGCTTCGATGCTCTTCCATTCTAGTTTCCACACAGTCGATGTTACACTACCATACAATCCTGTGCTCCAAACGTACATTCTCAGAAATTTCTTCCTCAAATTAAGGTTTACGTTTGATGTAAACTTCTCTTGCCCAGGAATGCCTTTTGCCAGTGCTAGTCTGCTTTTGATGTCCTCCTTGCACCCTCCGTCCTTGGATATTTTGCTGCCTAGGCAGTACAATTCCATAACTTCCTCTACTTCGTCACTATCAGTCCTGATGTCAAGTTTTTCGCTGTTCTCATTTCTATTAATTCTCATTAACTTCGTCTTTCTTCGACTTATTCTCAATCGATACTCTTTACTCATTAGACTGTTCATTCCATTCAGCAGATCATGTAATTCTTCTTCACTTTCACTCAAGATAGCAATGTCATCAGCGAATCGTATCATTGATGTCCGGTCTCCTTGTATTTTAATTCCACTCCTGAACCTTTCTTTTATTTCCATCATTGCTTCATCGATGATTAGTCAAAATCACGCATATGAAACGGAACGGAAATTCTCTTGGCATCTCAGATAATCTGTCGATTGCGGCCTGTGAATGTAACATCGTCACGGAACACAAAAAACGAGATGGCGAATCAGCTGCTGTCAAAAACCTGGACGCATGGACGCAAACTTACCTTCCCTATTCTGAAAAAAACTTACGAATGCTAAAAAAACGTTTGCCATTTGAATAGATCGCTCGGGGCAGAAGCAGCTCAGATCATCGCTCGAATGAAATTAATGTTCCAATATGGACGGGCAGTTCATAGATAAAGAGGAACGCATTACCTTGCATTAGGGGGTCGACGTATAGATAATTAATGTGACCACCTGTTGAAAGCCTGAATAACCACATTTTGTGGCAGGAACCTCTGCGAGGCGCGCAGGAAGATACCGACTGGGGATGTGGTGCCAAGTAAAGTCTAGTGCCGTGGCCAGCTGCGCTAGGTAAACACATCCTGATGCTTTTCGAAACACGCACGTACACTGCGAGCCGTTTGACGCGTTGCATTGTCCTGTTGGTAGATGGTATCGTGGCGAGGGAAAGCAAATACCACGTCCCCAAGGACGTCCGTGTTACATCTTACTGGAGCTGGTCTACTGCGCCTTGCAGAACTACGAGAACACTCAGCGATTGCCACGAAAGCATTTGCCGGGGAATAAAGCTCCCTCATCCAGCTTGGACACTTCCGACGATTGTTGCAGGGTGTTTGCCTTCGGGCGTTTCACGCCGTACACGCACAGGGCCATCTGTCCAAAGGAGCATAAGATGTGATTTGTCTCAAAAGGCCACCTGTTAGCACTCCGACGTTTGTTGCAGCGTGTTTGCCTTCGGCCGTTTCACGCCGTACACGCAAACGGCGATCTGTTTGATGGAGCACAAGACGTGATTCGTCTGAAAAGACCACCTGTTACCACTCAGTGGACGTTCAGTTACAGTACTGGCATGAAAATTCCAGCCTTCATCACAATGAACAGCAGTCAGCAAAAGTATATGAGCCAGCCCCTGCTGCGGAGACTTATATGGAGTAACGTTCGCTGAATGGTCGTTGACGAGACACTGTCGGTAGTCCCTTGGTTCACCTGGGCGGTCACTTGCCCAGCTGTTGCACGCCCTTTCGTCCTTACACATCTCCGCAGCTGTCTTTCAACCCTGTCATCTATGGACCTTGGTGCACCTCAGTTGTCCCGACACTGATTTTGGATGGCGCCATTTTCCATGCACGGTATACTTTAACCACGGTAGCACGTGAACAGCGTACAAACTTAGCCTTTCAAAATTGTTTCCACACTTGGCCCGAAAGTCGATGATCACCCCCTCTTGGACGTCAGGTGAATCGCTCCGTTTCCGCATTGCAACTATTGCACTGTTTGCCGCGTCCCCCCCCCCCCCCCCCCCACACACACACACACACACTACTCGCTTTATATCTCCTCCGCTGCTAGTGCTGCCACCTGTCGTCTGTGTGTGACAATTGCACGTTGATGTGGAACACAGGCAGTAGTCACCGTGTACGTTCCATTCTCAGTACCACTGCTTTAGTACAAATCATAGGCTGCTTTTAGGTATCAGTCTCAATCTTTCTCAGTGCAACACAATGCAGCGTCGATCAAAATTACACCGTATTACACGCAAGCAAAAAAACTTTACTGTTTAGCGCCTCGGACAGAATAGCGTGAAGCAGATTTCATTTTCTCCCTTCCAAAGCGACAAGCAATGTGTGACTACTACGCCTGCACCAGACAATGGCCGGAGCGACTTTCGCCTCAAAGACTTCAGGCCAGATACCGTAGTGTGGCCGAAACAACAGTGAATTTGAGGGAAATAACGAATGTGTCACAGATATAACAACAAAGATTGCTCTCTAGGCGAAGTTACGTAAGAGCACAATATATAGAAAACGGACGATTACAACGAAAAGCTGTCAGTATAGAATGAAGTTCTAATGGCTCTGACCACTATGGGACTTAACATCTGAGGTCATCAGTCCCCTAGAGCTTAGAACTACTTAAACCTAACGAACCGAAGGACATCACACACATCCACGACCGAGGCAGGATTCGAACCTGCGACCGTAGCGGTCACGCGGTTCCAGACTGAAGCGCCTAGAATCGCTCGGCCACACCGGCCGGCTTATAGAATGAACTATTCGTCTAAAATTAGATGTAAACAATGAGAACAACTCAAATGATCGACTGAAATTGTTGAAAGAAATCTCTTGAATCATGACATTTCGGTCTTCCTAATAATTAAGATTTGGTGTTAGTTGAAAAGAAACCACACCAACAAAGAGAAATATTTTAAGAAAGCAATTTCAAATGACTCCGACTCATGTTGTATCTACTCATTCACTTCAACAATATGTAACCTTTACCATTAAATTGGAAGGATCACACACACCTGGCATCGATTTCGATTCTCAAGAGGAGTCAGAATCATCCAATGAATTCTCTTGCAATACATGGGCAAAGGAAGCTGTATTCAACGAGAAGACCACTATCAGAACAGAAGAAAGTTATATGACGTGTTTATTACCTTTTATTTCTCAACGTCCAAACAAAAGAGGGATTATTACCTCTTGTTTCTCTACGTCTACATGCTTTCTTCGAAACTTGGCTGTGATTGTAAACGTCAGATCAGGAAAAACAGGGATAGTAGCAATAATGAACAACATGATATAATGATCCACTGTACGCTATATAATTTGTTAAGCAATCTGTTCATTTCTAGTTCAAGCGTGATGACGAATTTGGAAGGTTTTTGAAGTTCAGAGCAGAAACCTTGTAAGTCCAATTAATTATTATTTTTTGTAATCATTACATAACAACACAGTCTTTAATCATATATTTCTAGCATTAAAATATGTTTATTACTTTGATAAGCAAGTATTGGTGAATTATTTGGGCAGAGCGGAAACAAGACTCCCAAGATTTTCACATTGTATTTTTGTCCAAAGTTCCGTAGGAAAAAAAGAGAAGTGGGAAATGGACGAATGTTGTATGAAAATGAAGAACGTAAAGTCCAGTTTTGGAAAAAATAGAATATTTTGTAGCGTGAATGTTATCGCAGTGATTAAGGAAAACTTAATTAGTGATGTAAGGTAAAATTACAAAATAGATTCTTTTTCAAATTTTGCGAGCTAACATCCCAAAGATGTTCGGGCTCACATGCGGTTCCTATTCGTCGAAATGTCTTGGCTCAAATTCGTGTAGGGGTTGAACCGCACGTGTCGCATTACACGCCCTATATTAGACGCTTGTGACCTTTTGGTTAAATTGTCTTGGTGGTGGCAAGTTTGCGAAATACAAAGATAACGTAACATATAATAACAGTAATAATAATGTAGGGAACTAAACTAACGATCCATAAATGATTTAGGCCACACGGTTGCGATTTGGTTACAATAATGTTTATTCTGAAAGAAAACTAACAGCGAAATTAGTTACACTCGAGCGTATATCCATTTGACACACTTCGATCATTCACAATCTCTTCGCGAATTACAAGTTCGATACTCAACCTCGTTAACTATGCGAAAAGTTAGAGTTAACACCAGGCACGCGGTTCTTCACCGCTAAGAGACTAAGTCCCGCGATACCACACAACGTGAAATTTTCTAAGTCGTTTCACTTCCTTGCTGCCTAAAGACCGACTGTCCGCTTTCGCGTCTCAACCCGAACTGTTCCCTTTGGTGTCAAAACTTGACTTCCGCGTTCTAAGTAAAGTAACAACAACATCTATTACATAAAAGCGATAAATTCTTTTACATAGAACCAATACAATTTTCTTCTTAACTTTGAATGTCACGGCCAGTAGCCTTGCACCAATGTGCTTACTGATAAATAAGTAAAGAACAAAAGTAAGTATTATGAACTAAACTTTACAAAAGATATTCCATTACCTAATGATTCAATAAGGTGTCATGCTGTCATCGTTCAATGCGTTTTTTGTGGAGGAAATGATGATCTGATGCTTAACTGAACATACTGATAGTTGAAATTTACCATGTCTTTGAAACAAATGAAGTTACCGAGATTATATTTACAAAATTTGTCCTTTTAATGATGCGCTTCTATATGAAATGTCGATCGTTAAGATCGAGTACAGCGTTCAGATTTTATTATTCAGTTCTTTGTTACAAAAATTGTGAATTTCACGTTAATAGTAAATCGTAAACTATTATAGAAATGATCAATATTGAAGTTTCATTGGGATCATCATGTAGATTTATGTAGGATGGCAGATTAAAATTACTGCGGCTTGATTCTCTGAATTACTGCAGAATTAAATAGTTTTCATAAATGTTTCCCTTTATGGCCGATCATAGGCCCCAGCCGTATTTAACCCTGCTATGCTTCCCTGGGTTTCCCTACGACGTACGTTCTCGTCTGTCTCACTCGCACCCTACACCACTTAAGCCTCGACAATAGACGCCTTAAGTTTGAGCACTATGGGATTCAACATCTGAGGTCATCAGTCCCCTAGAACTTAGAACTGCTTAAACGTAACTAACCTAAGGACATCACACACAGCCATGCTCGAGGCAGGATTCGAACCTGCGTCCGTAGCAGTCTCGCGGCTCCGGTCTGAAGCGCCTAGAACCGCTGGGCTACCGCGGTGCCTGTGAGTTTCCTAATCTCGTTGTGAATCTGCGCCCTTTGTGGCACGCGGTCCTGGACGACAGGGTTCGTTTCACAATTCCTGAAGGCCGACTCCTTCGGCCATACACATAAATGAGAGCGAAATGCTCGTTAACTCAGAATTTTCATTGACAAACGATGAGTGGGAAATGGAAAACTGAGGTATCAGATATCCAAGTGTCATGACTAGTTTTGCAGAATGTATTATACTTCATGCTTCCTGAAAGAAACTTGAAAATAAAAATTCTGTTTGAATGAAGCAGCAAAATGTTTTATGAAACGATCTGTCTACAAGTAAGATATAAAACAGATAAACTTTTGTCGCGCTCTTGAATGATGCTCCCTATCGTAAACAGCAAATGATTGCTGATAGAGAAATGGAAGTTCAAAGTTTAACTTAGAAATTTAAAGTGTACTAGAGGATTTTTTAGCGAATTATGAAGAGTGTACAGTCTGTAGTTGTGTGACCTTGAGATCCTGTTGCTGTTTGAAAATAAGCCACAAAATGTTTTACCACTCGAGATACTATTGCAGTGGAAAATCGATAAGTAAAATATTTGGCCAAAGAGTTACTATTGCTGTGCAAATCGTGAACCGTAGCAGCTGATTTGCTCCTAAGTTAATGAGGTAGGTTTTACTATTGAGTGAAACTGAGCAAACGATTTCAGCTGCAATCTGACAGAAGATTTCAATTTCAGCTTTCAATATGGAAAACTGAGTGAGCAAAAATAACTGTTTAGTCAGCATTTGGAACGAATACATGACTTCCTGCACCACACATTTTGTTTTTCCTGATATTTGAAGCATCATCATTTGAAAAATATTTGACCCTCAAAAACTGTTGAAACCTTTGTACACCTTCGAGCATTGGTGATAGAAATACATCAAAAAAAGTTTCCCATCAACTCGTTTCCGAGATTTCCAGAACCTGTACAGAAAATTGGAATATAAATCAACATAAACATCATTTTCGCCCTTTTTATTGCTCATGAAAACCATACATTGCATGCTGTACCACCACACAACGACACCTTCAGACGTGGTGGCCCAGATTTCTGTACACAACGGTACCTCTAATAACCTGTAGCACGTCCTCTTGCGTTGATGTATGCCTGTATTCGTTGTGGCATACTATCCACAAGTTTATCAAGGCACTGTTGGTCCATATTGTCCCACAACTGAACGGCGACTTGGTGTACATCCCTCAGAGGGCTTGGTGGGTCACGTCGTCCATAAACAGCCCTTTTCAATCCATCCCGGTAATGTTCGACAGGGTTCATGTCTGGAGAACATGCTGGCCACTCTAGTCGAGCTACGTCGTTATCCTGAAGGAAGTCATTCACAAGATGTGCACAATGGTAGCGCGAATTGTCGTCCACGAAGACGAATGCCTCGCCAATATGCTGCTGATACGGATGCACTATCGGTCGGACGATGACATTCACGTAGGGTACAGCCGTTACAGCACCTTCCATGGCCACCAGTGGCGTACGTCTGCCCCACATAATGCCACCCGAAAACAGCAGGGAACCTCCACTTCGCTGCACTCGCTGGGCAGTGTGTCTAAGGCGTTGAGCCTGACCAGGCTGCCACCAAACACGTCTCCTACGATTGTCTTGTTGAAGGCATATGCGACACTCATCGGTGAAGAAAACGCGATGCCAATCCTGAGCGGTTCATTCGGTATGTTGTTGGGACCATCAGTACCGCGCTGCATGGTATCGTGGTTGCAAAGATTTTCCTCGCCATGGAAGTCGAGAGTGAAGTTGCGCATCATGCAGCCTATTGCGCACAGTTTGAGTCGTAACACGACGTCCTGTGGCTGCACGAAAAGCGTTATTCAACATGGCGGCGTTGTTGTCAGGGTTTCTCCGAACCATAATCCGTAAGTAGCGGTGATCCACTGCAGTAGTAGCCCTTGGGCGGCGTGAACGAGGCATGTCATCGACAGTTCCTGTCCCTCAGTATCTCCTCCATGTCCGAACGGCGTCGCTCTGGTTCACTCCGAGACGCCTGGACACTTCTCTTGTTGAGAGCCTTTCCTGGCACATAGTAACAATGCGGACGCGATCGAAACTCGGTATTAACCGTCTAGGCATGGTTGAAGTACAGTCAACATGAGCCGTGTACCGTCTTGTTGGTGAAATGACCGGAACTGACGGGCTGTCGGACGCCCTCCGTCTAATAGGCGATGCTCACTCATGGCTGTTTACATCTTTAGGCGGGTTTAGTGACATCTCTGAAAAGTTAAAGGGACTGTGTCTGTGATACAATATCGACAGTCAACGTCTATTTTCAGGAGTTCTGGGAACCGGGTTGATGCCAAACTTGTTTTGGTGCGTGCGCGTGCGCGTCAAGGCATCTGCCTCGTGATGACTGGGTGTTGTGTGATGTCCTTAGGTTAGTTAGGTTTAAGTAGTTCTAAGTTCTAGGGGACTGATGACCATAGATGTTAAGTCCCGTAGTGCTCAGAGCCATTTTTGGGTCAAGGCAAACCGTACGGTCTGCTTAATTCATCAGACAAATAACCTCTGGTTTTCTTTAACATTTTAAGTTTCTCACGCAAACACTTCTTAAATGGCTTCTCATTTACCGTAAATGTCTTCGAGTATGATTTAAAGGCACATTAAATGTTTCAGTAATATACTTCTTACTTTTGGACAAATGATTTCACCAGACATTTGACCTTTTTTTTCAATTTTTTCTTACGAATAAAACTGCTTAGTTCACAAGTGTTTCCCACTTCTCATTTTTAAAATTTCTTGTGTTTCTCTAAACCAAGTATCTGGATACAGCACTTCTGATCTGTAGCCTTATACAAGGGGGTTTTATTTTACCAAAATATTTGAAAGTTAAAAGTTTTTAAAGAATTGGAGAGAGTCACGTTGCAACAGAAACAGCTGCTATGATGAATCGCTTTGCTTTGATGTTGGCTTAGATCGTAAATGATAATCCTCAAGGACAAACATCATCCCCTTAATCCCTCAACAAATGTTCCTATAACGCGATGGTTTTGATGATAATGAGGTCCTATACTCCGAGGAGCGTAGGGAACGATGCGGGAGACCCGCACCGCCGTACTACCAAGGTCCTGGCGGCGATGGTTTGTCATTGCGTTCCTCCGACAGTAATGGGGATGAATGATGATGATGATGAAGACGACAGAACACCACCCCGTCATGTCGAGGCAGGAAAAATCCCTGACCCCGTGCTCGGGAGGCGAGACCACGAACTGCGACCTGTGGTAGCTAGGAACTTGTAATACGTTTGAATTTAATGCGTTTCTAACAATGATAATTTTCTTATCATATTTTTCGACGAGAAGTTAATTTTTGACTGTTCGAATGTTTTGTTTATTAATATCAAGCAGAAAAAACTAACTAAAAGTAATGATTTAATCCCAAATTGTGTCTTCGCAGATGTCATCTTGGAAGGTAACTTTTTAACAGATTAGGTATTATAACGAATTCGACTTTGTCATTTCCTACGTCATGCTTTTTCACATATAGGGATACTAAGACAGTGACTTCTGTGCCGGGGAACAACTCTTCAAGATCGAAACGATTAGCTAAGTGATTCGTCTTAGTAGCAGTGATGTTTTCAACAAGACTTTTCTAAGATAACAGTGTTGTGCTTCTCATTGCGAAACACATGTTTTTATCATTTCACCATGAGTATTGCAACAAAATTGCTGAACTGAACTAGGTGTAAAGTGTTTCAACGGGGACGTGTTCGCGGAAAACTTAATATCTATGTTTGTAGCTACACGTCTCCGCATTGTGTACCTTTAACGCGTTACACAAGCAAATACAGAACGATATTTTTTGGACAGGTCCGGAACAATAACCGACATGTGCAGATATCGATGCGTGATGAAGCCACGGCCAGCACTTATCTGTAGTGTGCGTGGGCGCTTGTGTCTGTTTGTTTGTGCCTGTGTGCGTGCGTGAGAGAGAGAGAGAGAGAGAGAGAGAGAGAGAGAGAGAGAGATAGGGGGGAGGGGGAGAAAGGGATGGAGGGAGCGTACTTGTGTGTTTGCGTGTGTGGGTGGGATTTTATGTGTTTGTATGCAACAGATTCGTCTCTCACGCTGAATGTGGCCGATATGATGGCCCCAATCTGCCAAAAACAGGACAGTGATTTCCTCATCGGTGTTCTGCTTCAACTGGTCCACCGTGCGTCGAATTTCCCAGTAGAAACGTCCTTTTTAGCACAGTTCACGGGAAAAAGGCCTGGCTGTGACAGAACTAATCAGTAACGCGACACATCATTAGAAGTAATATATATATATATATATATATATATATATATATATATATATATACACTCCTGGAAATTGAAATAAGAACACCGTGAATTCATTGTCCCAGGAAGGGGAAACTTTATTGACACATTCCTGGGGTCAGATACATCACATGATCACACTGACAGAACCACAGGCACATAGACACAGGCAACACAGCATGCACAATGTCGGCACTAGTACAGTGTATATCCACCTTTCGCAGCAATGCAGGCTGCTATTCTCCCATGGAGACGATCGTAGAGATGCTGGATGTAGTCCTGTGGAACGGCTTGCCATGCCATTTCCACCTGGCGCCTCAGTTGGACCAGCGTTCGTGCTGGACGTGCAGACCGCGTGAGACGACGCTTCATCCAGTCCCAAACATGCTCAATGGGGGACAGATCCGGAGATCTTGCTGGCCAGGGTAGTTGACTTACACCTTCTAGAGCACGTTGGGTGGCACGGGATACATGCGGACGTCCATTGTCCTGTTGGAACAGCAAGTTCCCTTGCCGGTCTAGGAATGGTGGAACGATGGGTTCGATGACGGTTTGGATGTACCGTGCACTATTCAGTGTCCCCTCGACGATCACCAGTGGTGTACGGCCAGAGTAGGAGATCGCTCCCCACACCATGATGCCGGGTGTTGGCCCTGTGTGCCTCGGTCGTATGCAGTCCTGATTGTGGCGCTCACCTGCACGGCGCCAAACACGCATACGACCATCATTGGCACCAAGGCAGAAGCGACTCTCATCGCTGAAGACGACACGTCTCCATTCGTCCCTCCATTCACGCCTGTCGCGACACCACTGGAGGCGGGCTGCACGATGTTGGGGCGTGAGCGGAAGACGGCCTAACGGTGTGCGGGACCATAGCCCAGCTTCATGGAGAAGGTTGCGAATGGTCCTCGCCGATACCTCAGGAGCAACAGTGTCCCTAATTTGCTGGGAAGTGGCGGTGCGGTCCCCTACGGCACTGCGTAGGATCCTACGGTCTCGGCGTGCATCCGTGCGTCGCTGCGGTCCGGTCCCAGGTCGACGGGCACGTGCACCTTCCGCCGACCACTGGCGACAACATCAATGTACTGTGGAGACCTCACGCCCCACGTGTTGAGCAATTCGGCGGTACGTCCACCCGGCCTCCCGCATGCCCACTATACGCCCTCGCTCAAAGTCCGTCAACTGCACATACGGTTCACGTCCACGCTGTCGCGGCATGCTACCAGTGTTAAAGACTGCGATGGAGCTCCGTATGCCACGGCAAACTGGCTGACACTGACGGCGGCGGTGCACAAATGCTGCGCAGCTAGCGCCATTCGACGGCCAACACCGCGGTTCCTGGTGTGTCCGCTGTGCCGTGCGTGTGATCATTGCTTGTACAGCCCTCTCGCAGTGTCCGGAGCAAGTATGGTGGGTCTGACACACCGGTGTCAATGTGTTCTTTTTTCCATTTCCAGGAGTATATATATATATATATATATATATATATATATATATATATATATATACACACACAAGGTTATTACAAATGATTGAAGCGATTTCACAGCTCTACGATAACTTTATTATTGGAGACATTTTCACAATGCTTTGCACACACAAACATAAACTCAAAAAGTTTTTTTAGGCATTCACAAATGTTCGATATGTGCCCCTTCAGTGATTCGGCAGACATCAAGCCGATAATCAAGTTCCTCCCACACTCGGCGCAGCACGTCCCCATCAATGAGTTCGAAAGTATCGTTGATAAGAGCTCGCAGTTCTGGCACGTTTCTTGGTAGAGGAGGTTTAAACACTGAATCCTTCACATAACCCTACAGAAAGAAATCGCATGGGGTTAAGTCGGGAGAGCGTGGAGGCCATGACATGAATTGCTGATCATGATATCCACCACGACCGATCCATCGGATTTCCATTCTCCTGTTTAAGAAATGCGGAACATTACGATGGAAGTGCGGTGGAACACCATCCTGTTGAAAGATGAAGTCGGTGCTGTCGGTCTCCAGTTGTGGCACGACCCAATTTTCCAGCATGTCCAGATACACGTGTTCAACCGTTTCATCGCTCACTGCAGGCCGACCCGTTGATTTCCGCTTACAGAGGCATCCAGAAGCTTCAAACCGCACATACAATCGCCGATTGGAGTTAGCAGTTGGTGGATCTTTGTTGAACTTCGTCCTGAAATTTCGTTGTACTGTTATGACTGACTGATGTGAGTGCATTTCAAGCACGACATACGATTTCTCGGCTCCTGTCGCCATTTTGTCTCACTGCGCTCTCGAGCGCTCTGGCGGCAGAAACCTTAAGTGCGGCTTCAGCCGAACAAAACTTTACGAGTTTTTCTACGTATCTCTGGTGTGTCGTGACCATACGTCAATGAATGGAGCTACAGTGAATTTATGAAATCGCTTCAATCATTTGTAATAAATATATATATATATATATATATATATATATATAAGAATGTACACTGTACTAGAGTATAGACGTGTGACCAGTACCTGCCAATAACCATCAGAAAATTGAAGAGCTTCTCGGAAAACAGCATTAGTCCAAAAATCAAGTTTTTGGGAAACTATACTGAACTGTCCACCATAGTTCAAATATCTTCCAAATAACACTTCCAGCGACCGCCGATATTTCGGCGGGAGAACACCCCGCCATTTTCGAGGCAACTGCAACGGACAGGCGACATACATGGTACATGCAAATTTAAAACCTCGGTTCTCGGACTGATGCACGAAAGATAACACACACACTGAACACTAGTGCCACCAAAGAGGACCAAAGTCAGAGCCTCCGATAGTGAGACTACGAATTCGCAGGTGAGGTAACATTGAATCTGTTTTTTGACAAGGGAGAAAGCCGGATTCCAAACAGAGTTTAAACAAAAACCTCCATCCCTGTTAACGAGGTTGCTTGCTAATTTAATCTCAACTGCCTCCTTAATAACACTGTCCCAATAGCAGGACGTGCATGCCAGTATCTCGGTGTTATTATATAACATGGGGTAACCAGTATCCAAGCAATGTTCGGCAATAGCAGATCTACTTGACCGCTGTAACGCGTGTGCCGTTTATGCTCAGTATATAGGTCCTCCACGGTCCTGATAGTTTGACCAATATATGCCATGCTGCAGCTACAAGGAATACAATATACACCCGCCTTACGCAGACCAAGATCATCCTTAACAGAACTCAAAAGCACTCTAATTTTAGATGGAGGTCAAAAAAGACATTTTACATCATATTTCCGTTAAATACGACCGATCTTGTAATTATTTCGTATTTAATGTAAAAAGGCGGTAGACTTAGGTGTCGACTCAGAATTGTCATCAATCACCCGATGACCAGTTGGTCGATAGCGCACGTTCAATCTGTCTATCACTACAACCATTTTGACGAAACGTAACTTACAAATGGGACAGCTCAGCTGGCAAAGTCTCAGTGTCGGAGACGACATGTGCCCTGTGTACCAATTTACGAAGTACTCCTTCACGCTGAGCCGGATGGTGGCAACTATCAGCTCGTAAGTACAAGTCGGGGTGAGTACGTTTCCTGTAGACTGCATGTCCCAATGATCCATCATTCTTTCTCCCAACCCACACGTCAAGAGAGGGAAGACATCCTCTCTCTTCCACCTCCATCGTAAAACGAATGTTCGGGTGGATCGAGTTCAGATGTTCTAAAAAGGCATTCAAATTCTCTCTGCCATGAGGCCAAACAACAAAGGTATCGTCAACATATCTAAAGAAACAGGCGCGTTTCAAAGGCGCCGAATCCAATGCACGTTCCTCGAAGTCTTCCATAAACAAATTTGCGATCACAGGAGACCACGGTCTACCCATCGCAACTCCATCTGTCTGCTCGTAATACTGGTCATTGAATAAAAAGTAAGTGGATGTCAACATGTGCTGAAAGGGATTAGATAATTCAGCACCAAACCTAGCCTTAATTAACCGCAACGAATCAGACAGAGGAACACGAGTGAAGAGAGAGACCACATCGAAACTCACTGAAATATCAGAGTCATTCAACCGCAGTCCCTCCAAATAACGTAAAAAAATCAGCTGAGTTCCTGATATGATGTTCACACCGACCTACTTGTGGACTCAACAAAAATGGTTCAAATGGCTCTGAGCACTATGGGACCTAACATCTGTGGTCATCAGTCCCCTAGAACTTAGAACTACTTAAACCTAACTAACCTAAGGACATCACACGCATCCATGCCCGAGGCAGGATTCGAACCTGCGACCGTAGCAGTCGCGCGGCTCCGGACTGAGCGCCTAGAACCGCTAGACCACCGCGGCTGGCCGGGGACTCAACAGAGAAACAAGATGCTTGGCTACACGATATGTCGGAGCGCCGATATTACTCGCCATAGGACGGAAAGGAAAGCCTTCCTTGTCAACCTTCGGAAGGCCATATAACCTAGGGGGATCAGCACTATAGATGTTAAGACTCTTGATAGTGTCCTGCGACAAACTACTTTTCTTCAGGAGGCTGTTGGTCTTTCTCTCAACACTTTTTGTGGGGTCAGTATCGATTCCACGATACGCTGAATCAGATAGTAAACGTTGCATCTTTTGTACATAATCTTGTTTATTTATAACAACGGTGGCACTGCCCTTGTCCGCAGGGAAAATAACAATACTAGGATCAACTTTGAGAGAGCGTAAAGCAGCCCTCTCTGCTGCTGTTACATACTCTTGGGTGGACGAGCCCTAGTCAAAACACGGCATGCCTCCTTCCTAATCTCCTCTGCAGCGTCAGGTGGTAGCTTGCAAACTGCCTGTTCAATTGAACTGATAAAATCAGCTACCGGCAAACTCTTCGGAGTGGGTGCAAAATTTAAACTCTTCCCAAGCACGGATAAGGTTGTGTCATCAAAATATTTCTCTGTGAGATTTATCACAGAACGTCGAGATATAACAGCAGACTCCGCGCGTTGAAATCTGCGTTGGGCAGTAACGGAATTGTATTCCCAGTCAGCTTGAGTCCATGAGGCAACGTCCAAACAGTCCCAAGTGAATTCAGACAATTCCGATGCAACCATTTCACTTGGATACCGGTCACCCCATGTTATATAACAACACCGAGATACTGTCATGCACGTCCATCTATTGGGACAGTGTTATTAAGGAGGCAGTTGAGAGTTGAGATTAAATAAGCGAGCAACCTCGTTAACAGGGACGGAGGTTTTTGTTTAAACTCTGGAGTCCGGCTCTCTCCCTTGTCAAAAAACAGAGTCAGTGCTACCTCACCTGTGAATTCGTAGTCTCACTATCGATAGCTCTGACTTTGGTCATCTTTGGTGGCACTAGTGATCAGTGTGTGTGTTATCTTTTCTGCATCAGTCCGAGAGCCAAGGTTTTAAATTTGCATGTACGCCGCCTGTCCGTTGCAGTTTGCCTTGAAAATGGCGGAGTGTTCTCCAGCCGAAATATCGGCGGTCACTGAAAGTGTTACCTGGCTGAATTCCCGGAAGTTATTTGAAAGTTGTATACGCCAGGAGAAACTCTTGTCCACCATCATAATGCAACGATATATGTGGAGTTTGGTGTCGCACAGGGATAGGTTTACAGAGTAAGGAACATAATATGCACTTGCAAATAGATAAAGTGTTACATTTCGCACAGGACAACTAAAACTGCAGTATACATATGTAATTTATGCTCGAAAAATACAGATTTAATAAACACAGTTTTTTACTATGATGCATTCACAACTGTAACAATACACCAGGAACATACAAAAATGATATTACATTTAGAGTGCTTATTATACGTAACCCTCCGTGGCACAATTACATCGCACACTCATAATCAAGGAGTCTTTCATACCGTTTCGATGAACTGAACCTTTAATACACGCAGTTTAGATTCGTAGAATAGCTGCTGTCAGCTGCTCATTCATCACACCCTATTGTCATCACAGCCAATGTCGGCTTCTTCATTGTTGCCTTCAGGTGCCATGCAAAGTTTGATATAAAATGCTCTATTGTCGTGTTTCCAGAATTATTGCCTCAAGTTTTGCAGGTCCTCGGTCTTGGCTGCTAGTGTTTGTAGCTCTGCACTGTATGCTTTTTAGTTCAATTTCCTTTGAAACTCGAACGCTATTGCGAATGACACTAGCCTTCCAAGGACCTGCAGATGTATCCTTGAGTTTTATACCTGGACATCTCTGATGTATCTTGAACATTCTCACTGTCTCAGTTCGCATTTGAGGTTTGGAACGATCCAGAAAGTATGGGGCCAAAGTTGCTCTGAAATCAATGAAATCACCATATTCCATTTTTTGAGATGGATTTTGTCGTGATCTTGATATTACATCCATCCACAGTGATTAGAAGATTATGCTGCATTCAGTTTCCTTTTCTGTTTTTCTGTGAGCACAAAGTCCTTATGACTTGGTAGGTAGCTGCCCCCCCACCCCCCACCCCCCTCCCCACTGGAACTGAGTATGTTCTGCTACGAAACATTTTGGATACATGCACTAGAAAATACAATAAATTCAGCATTATATGGTTTTTGTTTTAGATAGGTAAATGGCATTGATGTAACCTCATTGGCTGTTTCTTTCCCGCCGGCTTTGTGATACGTAAACACAGTAACTCGGTCATCAGTTAAGGAGTGTGCACCAAAAACATAATAGTAGAGCTGCATGGAATAAAAGATAGCATTGGATTTAATGTGTGACAGCGGAAGATTCTGCATATAATCGATGCTAACGCATGTGACCTCATTGGTTTGGGCTTTTGTCTTGAACGTTCTTTTTTGTTGTCTGAATGCTTCTGCTTTGCGCAAGTGAAGCTCCTTCTCTGTTTAGAACTTCTCTTTGTCTTCCAGCCGGCCGTGGTGGTCTCGCGGTTCTAGGCGCGCAGTCCGGAACCGTGCGACTGCTACGGTCGCAGGTTCGAATCCTGCCTTGGGCATGGATGTGTGTGATGTCCTTAGGTTAGTTAGGTGTAAGTATTTCTAAGTTCTAGGGGACTGATGAGCACAGCAGTTGAGTCCCATAGTGCTCAGAGCCATTTGAGCTATTTGTCTTCCAGAGTCAACTCTGGATTGTTCAATTTCTTTTGCAGCGGATCACAAAACGTGCGTATGTCCGACCATGGAAAGCCGAACTTAATGTTATGATTGGAGAAGACGCACCAACACAGGTTGTAACGATTACTCTGGTGATACTGTACTAGAAACATCTGTGGAACCTTTCAACTACCATATCTTCCGGTAGACGTTTCACGCTGGGATTGTATTGGAGCGTATAATGTGACTGCCGGATAGGAAATGATTTGATGTGGAACGTAATAAGATCTGTCACTACTGAGTGTATGCGTTAAGCCGATTGTCGCGCTTGCTTGCGACGCATATCTTTGGGAAACGTGACATAAACTACCAAACAATATTTGAATTCTGTGCACACACACACATGAGTTATGCCATGAAGGCTGAAATGCTTTCAGACAAATTGGCATATCCTTACCATCCAACCTTACTTTGTATGTACAAGCAACACAACGAGCTTTGCCACTGGATTCTGCAGCATGGGAACGTCTTCGAAATAATTAATAACAATTAATCAATCCATCCAAGTGAGAATCTTGATCATTTTTGTTTTCCTGTGCATTAAACGCCTGAAGGATATGCTCTCTTCCTTCATATTCTACCTTCTGAAAACAGTGAAACCGAGCACAGCTGAAAATGAAATCACATTCAATGTGACATTATGTTATACTAATACTACTGCGAAATACATAACATTATACACATTTTACAAAGGAGGCAATATGTAAACACAGACAATAGGATGCAAACTGCACTCCAAACGTGTGGGAAGTCTTTTTTCCTGCCTACACTCAGCTCCTGTTACTCAGTTTGGTACAACGTGGCCGTCGTGGTTTGTATGTTCTATCGCAGCCTCTCTCTTCTGACGAATCCGCTCTCTAGTACGTATCTTCCTCTTCGTATGTAATGGGCAGTCATAAGTTTCAGGTTCTCCATCTGCGCTCATGATTATACACCATCTCGCACCATTGTATCCTCGAAGGGCGCCACGTCTTTGCGGAAAACACAACATCTCTGTTGACAAGATTAGTTTCAGGGTTTCCCACTGTACTGCAGCACCATGCACCTCTTTTTCATGCGAAAGCAGCTGTTGTCCATGAGCAGTGCTTTTCTTTCCCGGAATCACATTGGTCATTTGCTGTTTTTCCAGGATCGCATAAATTATAATCATCTTTTCTGTCGGACTATCCCCTTTTAACAGTCAATATTGTCACATAGAAGTAAGTGTAATCAGATGAACGACAAACACTAACTGCACTAAGGATTATTCAGTACTTGCACAAACAAGAGCCAGAACACACACAGTATATATGCAGCTACAGAACATTCTAGTACAATGATTCTTGGCATTTGTCGATACTTCTAGACTGTACTCGACCCGAATATAGAAAGTAAAATTGTATAGTCCACCTGTGTTTTGAACTCACGACTCTCCATGCAGCAGTTTAGTAACATAACCACTACACCACGGAGCTACTCAGCTTCTTCTGTGACATTATTATCATCAGATGCATCCATATATACATTCCAAGATGGCAGCACTAACTCAGTTTACACCATTATGGACTAATGCTGGTTTTTGCTAGGAGCCCTTCAATTTACAGCGGTCAACCTTTTTACAATAATTTCTGCAATTTTACTGTTTTAGTCAGCCGCCGGGTGCACATTTTGTTCCTCTCTGTTTGGACTCTGTCAAGCTATTTGATTGTAGTTCATGTATCGATCTACAGACTCTGCTTCGACACCGAGAATGACAGTTCTAGTTTGAAGAGAAAAATGACGAATTCAGTTTAAAGAGAAAATAACGACTCCGCTGCAAACGGAAAACCTTGCGAAATACAAATTTCGCCGAGAAATCCTGTGACTTAAACAGTCCATTTCAATGAATAATATTGAGAAATGTGTTAGGTTCAGCTCTGACGGCGCTTTTCCGTCTACCACTGTACAGATCTGCATCTGTAGGGTGGGTAGTGGATTGTGCACAGTTCCAGTGTCATCTCTAAAAATAGTTCAAATGGCTCTGAGCACTATGGGACTCAACTGCTGAGGTTATTAGTCCCATAGAACTTAGAACTAGTGAAACCTAACTAACCTAAGGACATCACAAACATCCATGCCCGAGGCAGGATTCGAACCTGCGACCGTAGCGGTCTTGCGGTTCCAGACTGCAGCGCCTTTAACCGCACGGCCACTTCGGCAGGCTTGTCATCTGTCATCCCATTTTTATATGCGGATAGTACATGGGAAGCAAGGTCCTCCATTGTTGTTGTTGTCATTGTTGTAGAGATGGTGGTGGTTTTCAGTTCGAAAACTGGTTTGGTACAGTTCCCCACTTGTATCTATCCTGTACAGGTCTCGTTGTCTGTGTGACCACTCTTACCTACAACAATATGAACCGGGACGGAAAATAGAACAGCAGCTCTCGCCCACTTGGTTATAGATCATCATACAGGGCTGACTTAGTTGATCTGCTATGCACTGCGAAGTTCGCTTACTTGCACTTAGCCATTGAGGGCCTCTTTTGTTTTATATTACAAACGATGTTGCAGATTTAAATATTCAACAAGTCATACAGATAAATAAACCTTTTCAACTCATTTGTGTGACTTTGATACTAATTTGTTGGAGAGCTGTAGAACCTTCGTTCTCCTATCCTGTTACCTCACCCTGGGGCAGAGCTGTGTAATAGTAGGAGGCAGAAATTTTTAAAGATTAAAGTTTTTGTGGTAAGTTCCTACGAGACCAAACTGCTAAGTTCATCGGTCCCTAGGCTTGCACATTACTTAATGTAACTTTAACTTACGGACAAGACTCACACCCATGCCCGAGGGAGGACTCGAACCTCCGAAGGGGGGAACCGCGCGAACCGTGGCAAAACGCCCCATACCGGCGGCTACCCCCCACGGCAAGAGAAATTGTCCTGGCGGTGTACTGCACCAGACACTATTTCCCCAACTCAAAATCTCGGCCTATAGTACAATAATGGCAACTCATCTTCCACAGACGAGGCCTTTACAATCTGCGACAAGGGTTTACAAAGTTTCCAATGAGCAATCTTCACGGCTGACACTCAATCCCACCGAAACCGCAGCGACCAAAAGTGCAACTTTTAGCAGCGGGCCAAGGATACTGTCGGCTATAACGCCACAGCATTTTCTCCATCCGCTGTCGAACACCCTCTCCGCTACCCGTCACAGCACCTAAATCCCGGCCCACAGACCTGCCCTCTGCAGGCGACAAAAAGCTCTAAACGGTATTGATACCAGAGAGGCAGATAGGAGCGGGATAGCACGACGTGTCCGCACGGCACAGTCAGACTTCTTTCAATTAAGGTGACAACATCGTATAGAAGCTCGCTAGTAGAAGCTGTTCACACTGCCACCATGTGGGCATTGGCTTCCGCCATAACACTTGTATTGCACATCTAGGGAGTTTATAAACCACATACACTGAAACGTCCCCTTTTTTACTAATTATACATGACTGTGCTTAAACTGACACACAATATTTTGTTAGCGCAACGCAATCTGACTTTCAAAATTCCCTACAAAAGAATGGCCCTGACTAACATTAAACTATACCTTTCACAAATCACTTACCTCACAAAAATCTTCGCTGCTCAAGCTACTGCAATACAGCGAGCGCCACTACTGCCAGCTAAATAAAAGATTCCAACTATGGAAGGCACTAACTACTGATAGGGATAGTTAGCAAATGAAAGATATTAATAGAGAACAAACAATGTATTTACCTTGATATCATCATATATAAATATAGCAGTTCATGACAAATTACAAAACTCCGCCATCTCTCTCCCCACATCCACCACTGCTGGCGGCTCACCTCCAACTGCGCAACGCTACGCGCTGTTCACATCCAGCTGCCTAACACTACAATGGCGAGTATTACAACAATGCAAAGCAGACACAGACTGCCCACAGCACAGCCAGTGATTTTCATACAGAGGTGGCGTTACCAATAAAAAAAACCTAAACAGCCTACTTACATAGCCCCCATGCTCCCCACAAAAAAATTTTTACAAATTGGTTTGGGCAGTGCCCAATACAGATTTGAAAAAATTTTTCATAATTACAATAACAAAGATATCAAATGCACACACTTATTGATACAACGTTGGTCAAAAGCTCAAATTTTCTCACAGTCCATAAAGACAGTCCTAATCGTACATAACAGTAGAATAGCAGTGTTTTTCTCAAAGTCTGAGCAGTAAAAGAAAATGCACACGGAAGTAGTGGATTTCCATGCAGTCTTGAAGAAGTAGCGTTGTCCTTCCAACGGAAAGACAATGCTGACTCTTGACATGCTGACAGATAATGGGCCACAACAGAGCAAACCCACAGCAGAGTCAGTCGTAGTTTGGAAGAATATTGGTAGGTAGGTCATCACAGAGCAGACCCACTGTAGTCCTGGTAGAGAGTATGGTATTGGTGGGCCACCAGAGGTGCAGACCCACTGTAGTCCTTGTAGAGATAGCCAGCAGCCATCTGTTGTGACTGTGCAGGTGCACAATCACCATTGCAGAGTCTTGCAGATAATATAGCAAGTCCATAAACCACCACTTGTGCACTCACAAAGTTTTCGGAACTGTCCTTAGAACCAGCAATGCTGTTATCCAGTCCCTTGCTGAATTAGTAACACACATGCAAACACTAACAGTCCCAACTTCTCACATATTGTCCATATACTATGACCAACAGAAACGTGTGCAGTGAAATGGAACTTACAAGTTAATAATATGATGAACTGGTGTCAATTACAATTTTATAACAAAAGAAAAATTCGGGGTAGGTATTAAAATTCATGGAGAAGAAATAAAAACTTTGAGGTTCGCCGATGACATTGTAATTCTGTCAGAGACAGCAAAGGACTTGGAAGAGCAGTTGAATGGAATGGACAGTGTCTTGAAAGGAGGGTATAAGATGAACATCAACAAAAGCAAAACAAGGATAATGGAATGTAGTCTAATTAAGTCGGGTGATGCTGAGGGAATTAGATTAGGAAATGAGGCACTTAAAGTAGTAAAGGAGTTTTGCTATTTGGGGAGCAAAATAACTGATGATGGTCGAAGTAGAGAGGATATAAAATGTAGGCTGGCAATGGCAAGGAAAGCGTTTCTGAAGAAGAGAAATTTGTTAACATCCAGTATTGATTTAAGTGTCAGGAAGTCATTTCTGAAAGTATTTGTATGGAGTGTAGCCATGTATGGAAGTGAAACATGGATGATAAATAGTTTGGACAAGAAGAGAATAGAAGCTTTCGAAATGTGGTGCTACAGAAGAATGCTGAAGATTAGATGGGTAGATCACATAACTAATGAGGAAGTATTGAATAGGATTGCGGAGAAGAGAAGTTTGTGGCACAAATTGACCAGAAGAAGGGATCGGTTGGTAGGACATGTTCTGAGGCATCAAGGGATCACCAATTTAGTATTGGAGGGCAGCGTGGAGGGTAAAAATCGTAGAGGGAGACCAAGAGATGAATACACTAAGCAGATTCAGAAGGATGTAGGTTGCAATAGGTACTGGGAGATGAAAAAGCTTGCACAGGATAGAGTAGCATGGAGAGCTGCATCAAACCAGTCTCAGGACTGAAGACCACAACAACAACAACAACAACATAAGAATACAATTACAAAGGTACAAAATACATCATTAAAGAACATAACAATTCAGATAACATTTGTAGTAACAAACTTTACAAAAGAATTGAAATAACATATACATCAGTGTTACAGGAATTATGACATAAGTGAATATATAAAATAATGAGAATAGTTTTCGAAACATTAATTTCACACATGAGCATTAGATCAGAATAGAATAAATAATGTCTAAACATCTTTACAAAGAAAATAACATAGTATTTGAAAAATTCTACAACATAAATCTTATTAGCTAAACACATAAAGACAGGAAAAAGACAAATACACAAGGGTACATATACACATACCAGAATAACACAGGAGAAAAGGACAGGGTTTGTTTTCAGTGTAACATTTGGTACTGCAGTATTTTGCGAACAAAACCTTTTTTGTTCTTGGAGATCTCCCTTCGTTCATCATTATTCCCAAAAAGTCCTATCTGTACCTCTTTTCTGTATTCTAACCATATTTCTTTCAAAATAAATATGGCTCATTGTACAATACTCAATTAGGCCCAAATCGTTTTCATATAACTTTCAAAGCATTATTTCCCTATTCTCCATAGTTAGGTTCTTATATAGTCTACCCCCTCATAAGCTAACTTAAATCTACTGAGCTCAGATATTAAACTAAGGGACGAGGCAATGCAGCAGCACAAAACAATTAACACAAACAGCAATGACAAAAAAATGGAAAGTTGCAAAGCAAGCTACAGTAAATCTAAATTACCAAGCAATTCAACATTACAACTAATATGAGGCAATGACCAAAAAAAAAAAAAAATCTGGCTTAGCAGAGTAACACAAATTAAAATTCAGCAACACTATGCCTGGCAAACAGCAGCAGAAAATGATATACCTAAACATGACAAAGCTCAAGCAGAAAAAATATTACAGTAAAAACAACAATGCAGATAAGGGAAATGTATATTCACATCTTAATATCTATGTAATTAAAGTGGTGCGCCACAACAACTGATTGTAAAAAGAAATATTACCATGTACTTGAAAAGAAAATTATGTGTTACTGTTACTAGTTCCTTCTTATTGTTCTTTCCTTTCCAAGTGCTCCTTTTTTAAGGAATGTGGATCATAAAATAATTATTTAATAGATCTGTTGACAGAAAGTGTTCACATTAGCAAATGCATTTTATTTTATAAAAACAATGCTGCAACACAGCTGGAAACCAGATATCAAGTGAAATAAGCAACTACGAAAAGCAAAGCATAAAAATATCATTCAATAGTCATGTGGCATTTCGTAAGTCAGTAGCTCTCAACTCTCATAGAAAGACACTTGTCATAATCAGGTGTGCAGATGTACGAATATTTCCCATCAATTCATAAGCATTGCAGTAATTAGCACAAAGTATGAGTAATCATATGTTTTCAGGTAATGAGCGTGTAATATTTGCGATGCTTTCTGCAAAGGAATGTCAATAGCAAGGTTAATGGAAGTAATGAGGGTGTCGCATTTGCAATATTTTCTCTAAAGGAATGCCAATGGCGAGGATAAAGGCCTGCCTTTTTTCTTTTTTTTTCTACCTGTGCTTCCGGAAAGGCACACCCTAATGGCTTGTTCTCCAGGTGTTTGACACAGCTGCGTGCCCACGACGCATTACGTGCAGGTGGTCACTTAACTTTCTTACGGAAATATTTACGACACCAGTTTCCGCTACAGTGACAGTCTCACATAAAAATATTTCACAGGTCAAGAATTAGCGTTGCAAATCTGTAGAAAGAAAATCCTATAAATATAAGTGTCCAAATAAATTTTCGCCGGCATTGTGATACATTCACGCATTTACACACATTTCATAACTCTTAAAGTACGATTCTTGGTTTCCAACATCCTGTTTCACAAGTCAAGAGTCCCTACCCACTATTCATTATTCCTTACCTTATTACACATATACATATTCGTATTCATCAACACATAATAACTACATAGCATAATCAGATTCCTCATATAACATCAGGTTATTGATCATAAACATACCTCAACAGCATAATACACATCGTCGTCGTAAAAATAACATCATAACACCTCAGTCAAATCTCAAAATCGTCGTAGCTTCCTCCAACAATTAAAAAAATTCTCTGCTCATGTCAAAAGTGTCATCTGCCTCAAACGTACTTTAAAAATCATGAATCCATACCAAATACATCATTCAAAGCTCTCATAGTATCACAATGATTCCGAAAAAATATGAAGAGTTCACACAGTACAGACAAAATACAATTTCATATGTGTGAAGTTATCCAACGGTGTAATTACGTAAACATGTGTCACTGACGTAGTAAAAAACATGTTTATCTCTCAGTTAAATGATCAGATCGCTGTGTAATCTATGTTTTAGAGAAATATGGTACCGATGTGTAAAGTTGTATAAGCAAATACCATATTAGCTAGGGCTCCTTGTGCTTGCCAAACACATGGTACACAAAGTAGGCGTGTACCCCCCTGAGGATTAATGTAATCATACCCTCAGGTGTTACAGATTACAGCGATGGAATGAAATGTATCACGGAAAACTTTCTTTGTAATTCAAAAATCTTTAATAATAAATGTTTCAAGTACAAAATTAATTACTCAAATACGTGTACTGTAGCGCTAAATGTGCGTCTTATTGCAACATAATCTGTGTGGAAGTGTCGTAGTTATCGTCCTCCGAAAGCTAAGTTCTGCAGAAGTCAATGTACTTACCTCATAATACACAAAAGTGAAATGCTTTGCGTATAAATGTCTTAGTTATTATGCTTATTGGAGTGATGAAGAAAGTACTGTACAGTAACGTATTGTTATGCCACGAAAAAGGCTGTCTCATTGTTGCTATACCACAAAAGTTACTACTAAAACATATTTTTCTTCCTAGAAGAATTCAGAAAACTGTGCAGATATAAAACAGATACACTGCAAAAGCAACATTGTAAATTGTCACTCATTAGTAGCATCGTGATAACATCGTGTAGCTGTCACATAAACTAACCACTGTGTCCTCTGGTATCTCACAGAAAGTACTTTAAACCCAGAATGTATTTTCAAGTAAACCAAAATGTTGCATTAAAATCTCATTAGCAGTACCAGTATGTGTCCTAAGTATGTAAGCCTGATAGTCGTTACGTAATCGTGCAACTAACAAGCAAGAATGTACAACTAACAACACTGTGTCGTCTGTTCATTATAACAATGCATTCGTAATTTCTGTTTAAATAAGTTCTCTTGGTTCTTGACTGGATATTTCACTTCAAACATTGTTACATGTTAATAGATTCTAAATCTGACAAAGCATACTAGAAATGTGAAGTGAAAAGTTTTATGGCAAAGACAAAGTTAAAAAGCAGATTATCTTTCAATAAACGGTTTTACATGTGAAATGTGGTGTAAACCTTTACTCTTTCTAGTGCGCAGAGTTTCAACTTTAACGCAATTATCATTTGGTATACGTCGGTAAAGGATACTGGAATTTTTCTCAAGGTTAGCATCTGTGTTATTTTTCTCAAGCCCAGCCGGCGCAAGCGGCTGCCTGCGGTGCGAGTCATTGTCTGTCCCTTTGTTGGCGCGCGTTGTTATTGGGATTAGGAGACCTAGCTTCTACAAATTCACGTTGTCGAAAGTGCCCTGCTCTGTTTGAATCCCGCCAGTTCTGATGCAATTCGGGTCTGTCGTTACGATCACATCGTCTGTCGTCATGTCGGTAGTTCCTGTAGTTTCTTTCTTGTCGGTTAAGTGGTGGAGAATTTCTCCCTGAATCGTAACTGCGCGCTGAACTGTTGCGTCTGAAGTTATTCTGTCTCCCTTGATAATAATTATTTTGGTTCCCATATTGTCTGTTTCTCTGATTGTCTCTGTGATAGTCACTACCGCGGAGAGGTGATCTTTCCCTGTAATTATTACTACTCTGCCAACGGTTGTCATACGGGTGGTGTCTGTTTTGGTCACGATTTGTGTTGTGGGAATAGCCTTGTCGCGTCCAGTTATTATCGAGGAATTGTGACGGATGTGACCCGTAATTGTTGTGTTCCTGTTTCCGCATTCCGCGATTGTCAGTGTCAATTTTCAATTCTTGTAACAGTCCCCGAAAAGCTTCAATGTCGTCTTTGCAACGTCCTGCCAAAATAATGTGTCGTAAATGTTCAGGCAATTTGATTAAGCAAATGCGGATAAGTTCTGAGGGGCTGTATGGGTTTGAAAGATACTGATTCTTATGCAACGTGTCTTCAAAATATTTCATAAGACTGGAAAATTCAGATTGTTCGAAACGTTTCATCATTATGATGCTTTGTTTTACTCGGTCTTGTGTGGCCTGAGACCAATATGCTGAGAGGAAGGCATGGTAAAACTCTCCTTCACTGTGGCAATCGTGAATGACCGACCGCATTCTTACAGCTGGTTCATTCTCTAAGTAGCCACACATAAATTCTAATCTGTGTTCTAATGACCAGTTGGGAGGAAAACAATGAGAGAATTGATGGAGCCATGCTTGTGGATGAATGTCGTTCCCAGAATTCTTAAATGTTTTGAATTTACGTGTAGTAATGAACAGCTTATAGTCAAAGTCATCATGTCGGCGAGTCGCATATCGGTCATTGTTACGTCGTTTCGGCGGTTCCATTTCAAAATTCGGTGCACCTTGCCAATTTCTTTCATAACTTCCGAAGTGTCCTGTGTTATTATTTTGTGGTTGTTCCGTATTTCTAAGTCCCTCTTCCCGTATTGGAGCGCGAGTGGCCTCTGAAATACGTAATTCTTTTATTACCTGAGTCAACTGATCTTGTACTTCCCGGATTTCTCTTTGGTGTTGCGTATTAATTTGATTCTGATTTTGTTTGAATTTCCTAATTTGTTCGCACTCTTCTGTGTCATTAAAGACTACCGGTTTTGTGTCGTTCAGATTATTATTTACCTTCGTAGATAAGTTAGTGAACTGATCCGAAAGTTCGGCTACTTTCTCCGATAGTGAACACATTTCCTCAATGTGTTTTTCTGAACCAAGTTTCAGATTGTTCATTTGTGTTGAAATCGAATCTACTGTGTTCTTTAAGTTTTCCTGAGTTTTTGCAAGTTGCGTAACCGAATCGGTAGATGCAACTGAGTCAAATATAGCTTGCAAGGTCTCATGATTTTCATGAACAATAATTTGCAGTTCTTTTATGGCTGCTTCGTGATTCTGTAATGCCTTTTCATGCCGCGAAAAAATAGGTTGAAAATGCTCACAAATTTGAGTTTTTGCGTCATTACAGAATTTTTGACATTTCGATTCAATGTTATGTAACTCAGTAGTTAAATCTTCATGCGTTTGTTCAAGAGTTTGTTCCAATGAGTCTAACTTTTGAAGCTGTTGCTGTGTTTGTCTCTGATTTTGTTCCACTGTGTCTAACTTTTTGAGATTTTGTTCCACTGTGTCTAACTTTTGAAGCTTTTGCTGTGTTTGTCCCATTTGTTGTATTAATTGTAATAACAATGCATTGGTGTCTGAAACATGTTCCTCAGTGCTTTTCGGCAGTGAATTTACACCGGAAACATTCACATTTTGACAAGCAGAAAATGTGTCTTGACTTATTTGAGAAAACGGTGAGGATCCAAAACCTGAATCTACAGTATTTGCGAGATCGTGTCGTGTCATTTCGGCTTCCTGAGGCGAGCTGTTGCCGACCGATCGATCGATAATGCTTCCCTCTTCACTAATTGTTTCACTGTCCACGCCATTGTTTGACGCCCGCTCCATTTCCCTGTGCACAGTTACCAAATTACTACTTTGAACATTAGTAAATTCATTACTCTGCGACGCTGATAAGCTACGCTCGTCGTCACTATTATTTCTCAGTTTAGTTTGGAGCCTAGTGTTACGTTTTTCACACGCCATAATTGTCACAATATTTCACACGATAACACAGAAAAGCACAATTTGAAGTGCAAAAATAGGAGAACACATTAAAATAGCACTGAAAATAATATCTAGTTAATTGCAAGCGTAGCTGCGAAATACTTGGTGCAAATCTACATGCATGCCACAACTGTTTTACTGTACAACAATGAAAGGCTACAACTACAAAGGAGATTCTCTCTACAATTACGCGCTAGCAATAAACAAAAGCTACACTAAATACACAAACTACAAGAAAAAATCAGAAGATTCCAGTGAGGTATCCTAGGCTAAGGGTCGACATATGAAACGTACCCTTTGAACAATTATATATGACTGTGCTTAAACTGACACACAATATTTTGTTAGCGCAACGCAATCTGACTTTCAAAATTCCCTACAAAAGAATGGCCCTGACTAACATTAAACTATACCTTTCACAAATCACTTACCTCACAAAAATCTTCGCTGCTCAAGCTACTGCAATACAGCGAGCGCCACTACTGCCAGCTAAATAAAAGATTCCAACTATGGAAGGCACTAACTACTGATAGGGATAGTTAGCAAATGAAAGATATTAATAGAGAACAAACAATGTATTTACCTTGATATCATCATATATAAATATAGCAGTTCATGACAAATTACAAAACTCCGCCATCTCTCTCCCCACATCCACCACTGCTGGCGGCTCACCTCCAACTGCGCAACGCTACGCGCTGTTCACATCCAGCTGCCTAACACTACAATGGCGAGTATTACAACAATGCAAAGCAGACACAGACTGCCGACAGCACAGCCAGTGATTTTCACACAGAGGTGGCGTTACCAATAAAAAAAAAACCTAAACAGCCTACTTACAACACTACTGACCATTGCAATTGCTACACGACGACGATGACGTGTTACAGACCCGAAATTTAACCGACAGGGAGAAGATGCTGTGATATGTAAGTGTTTAGCTTTTCAGAGCATTCACACAAGGCTGGCACCGGTGGCGACACCTACAACGTGCTGACATGAGGAAAGTTTCCAACCCATTTCTCATACACAAACAGCAGTTGGCCGGCGTTGCCTGGTGAAACGTCGTTGTGATGCCTCGTGGAAGGAGCAGAAATGCGTTACCATTACGTTTCAGACTTTGATAACATGTGTATTGTTGCCTATCGCGATTGCGGTTTATCGTATCGCGACATTGCTGCTCGCGTTGGTCAACATCCAGTGACTGTTAGCAGAATATGGAATCGGTGGGTTCAGGAGGGTAATACGGAACGCCGTGCTGGATCCCAACAGCCTCGTATCACTAGCAGTCGAGATGACAGGCATCTTTCTCGCATGGCTGTAACGGATCGTGCAGCCACGTCTCGATCCCTGAGTCAACAGATGGGGACGTTTGCAAGACAACAACCATCTGCACGAACAGTTCGATGACGTTTGCAGCAGCATGGACTATCAGCTCTGAGACCATGGCTGCGGTTACCACAGACGCAGCATCACAGAAAGGAGCGCCTGCAATGCTGTACTCAACGACGAACCTGGGTTTTTTCTTTAAAAAAAATGTTCAAATATGTGTGAAATCTTATGGGACATAACTGCTAAGGTAATCAGTCCCTAAGCCTACACACTACTTAACCTAAATTATCCTAAGGACAAACACACACACCCATGCCCGAGGGAGGACTCGAACCTCCACCGGGACCAGCCGCACTGTCCGTGACTGCTGCGCCTCAAACCGCTCGGCTAATCCCGCGCGGCCAGTTTTCTTTCCCGGCCATCCGCAATGCGATGTTTAGCTCTGTCTCTTGTGACGTCACGGCCCATAGAGCGTTAAACCTTGATATTACCTGCTTATTACGACGTTTTGCAGTTCATTGTAACATGGGAAACGCAATTTGTAAAGAGTAAACATTTTGTGTGACTGAGCAGAGTAAGGGATAGTTAGTAGTTGCGAGGTTCGTTATTTAAACCCCCGTACAGGAGGGTATAACACGAAAAACGTAGCGGTAAATTGGTGTAACGAGTACGCTAATTGCACCATTTAAACGAGCAGCAGTACACATCACATGCAGATGACAAATGACGGCAACGAAATAGACACAGCAGCAGACCTAATATCACAGTGCTGTTGGTTTTCTACCGCCAAGATTCAGTTTTATCTGTATTTGCCTCAGCTGGTTAGAGACAATTTTAACAGCAGGATACAACACAACGAGAACGTCACTTACGAATTGTCAGTGTTTTCATTAAATCCGTACCACTGTCCCCGACACTCTCTTGCTGGATTAACAGCTTCAATTGTTCACTTGAATAACGATAACGAATTTAACCTTAGTTCTGCGAGACTGCTCACAGAAGATGCAGTAATGTACTTAAAGGACAGAATAGGCGTTCGCCTTACATTCCGTGGTCGTATCACCACGTCTCATACGCTGGGTCAATATTTGGGCTTGTTTGCTACTAGACGAGTATTCCTACGGTGATTGCGGTAGCGTATGGAGTACGATGCGATGTTACCATGACGACTATTATTGCGTCTTCCCTCAAGACAGCAGCAGAAAGAGGCGCACCGACTCAATGCACACAGCGTCAAGAGTTGACTCAGGAGTGGCGTCATATTGTATTTTCATACGAGTTCCAGTTCCGTGTATCTATATAAGCATCTACATCTACACTCTGCGGACCTCTGTGAAGTGCCTGACAGAGGGTACATCTCATTATACCAGTTAGTAGGTCGTTTTCCCGTTCCACTCAAGAAGTATGGAGCGCTGGGAAAATGATTGTTCAAATGCCACTGTGAGTGTTGTAATTAATCTAATCTTATAATACCTATGGGAGCGATATTTAGGGGTTTGTAGTATATTGCGAGAGTAATTATGTAAAGTTGTTTCTGGGAAGTTTTTCTGTAGAATTTTTCCGGACGGCTTCCGTCTGTCTTCAAGAGTCTGCCAATTGAGTACTTTCAACGTCTGACACTTTTCTATGGGTCAAATAAGACTGTGATTATTTGTACTCCCCTTCTCTGTAGGCGTTCAATATCCCCGGCTAGCTCTATATGGTAAGGGTTCCACGTACGAGTGAGACTAGGCAGTCTGTCCACTTCATGTCCCAACTGACTGTTACGCCCAACTATTTGTATGAGTTTCCATTTGTGACTCACTAATCATAAATTGATTGGATATTACGCTTCTCTCTTTTTTTGAAATGCACAATTATCCATTTTTTAACATTTCAGGCAAGTTGCCAATCATTTCACCCCTTGACATCTCAGCAAGGTCTGCCTTAATATTTCATTGAAATTGTACTGCATTGTAGATAACTGCGTCATCTGCGACTAGTCTTAGGCTACTATTAATACTGTCCGCAAGATCACTAATATACATCACGAACATCAAGAGACCCAAGACGCTTCCCTGTAGTACACCAGAAGTTACTTCTACATCAGCCGAATACCCTGCAGCATCCTCACGCTGGACCTATGTGTGTGAGAAGCCTCCGAGAAGAGCTAACATTATCAGATTGAGTTCGTCATATGGGTCCGGCACCTAGCGTTATGGTACTGGGTAACGATGGGCATAAAAGACTGCGTTCGTTAGCTGTCTGATATATTGACCGCTGTTGTCGAGATCTCCAGGACGTTTACTTTCAACTGGGTAGAGCGAAACCAAATGTTGCCCGAGTTGCCCTGACTTGACTGGATACCGAGTGTGGTCCTGTCCACGTACTAACCCAGATTTCTCAGCCACTGTACTCATTTGGTCATGAGTTACTCAGAGAAAGCACTCCGCCATTGCTAGCCACTACGACTCACGAACTCTGATACAGATGTGGCGCACCAAGGAATGATTTAGCTGTACCTGTCATCCAGCATCAGTTAGACTCAAAGTCCAACAGGGTTAGGGCATGGTTACTACGAGAGGTGGGAGTTCTATGATTGGGGTTCAATAAATAACGCAACACATTTTTTTTTCTCTGCCAGATTCGGTCGAAAAAGTGTGAAATTGCTTATGGGAGATCTTAGAATATGCCCGAGATTACGGTGCAATACGTATCCTTCGAAATGGCATCTGTAACGGAGGTACGTTCCAATCAGAGAGCTATCATTGAGTTTCCTTCGACGAAGTTCAGAATATCGTAGATGTTCATAGGCGCATGTAGAATGTCTACGGAGTCCTGGCAGTGAACATAAGCATTGTAAATAGTTGAGCTAGGTGTATGTCATCATTGCGACAAGGTGGCGCAAACGTGTCTGATTACCGCTTGCCGGCCAGCCGAATACAGCTATGACTCCTGCAATGCTGGAACGTACGAGCACTCCCATTCGACGTGATCAATGGATCACAAACACCTCACTGCTCAACTGGACGTCATTGTTGGTACTGCAGACACACTCGAGCACCAGTTCGGGTACTTAAAGATGTTTGCCCACTGGCTTCCTCGGCACCTAATAGAAGAACGTGAAGAGCAAAGAAGAACTGTGTGTCCGGTACTGCTTAAGCGTTACGGAGCTGATTGTGACAATTTTCTGACTAACATCGTCACAGGCGATGAAAGATGGGTTCATCACTTTGAAATAAACCAAATGGCAATGTGTGGTCTGGCACATCACTTCTGCTCCGATGTAAAGATTAAAGCCACACCCTAAGCCGGTAAAGTAATGGCGACGTTGTTCTGGGACTCAAAGGGTTTTTATGCTTGGTTTCCTCCTACATGGTGCAATGAGCAACTCTGAAGTTTTTTGCGCTTCCCGCAGGAAACTGAACCTTCTCCATGACAACGAAACGCTTCGCACAAGTCTGCACTCAAAGCGGAGCTCAGGGAAGCTCAATGAACTGTTCTTCCTCGTCCACCCCACAGCCCCGATCTCGCACCTTCCGACTTCCATCTGTTTGGCCCAATGAAGGAAGCACTCCGCGAGAAACAGTACATGGATGATGGGAAGATTATTGATGCAGTAAGGCGCTGGCTCCGACATCGACCATTAGTTTGGTACCGTGCAGGTTTACAAACCTGCCAATAAGGTTGCATAAGTCTATCGCATTGGAAGGAGATTTTGTTGAAAGACGGGTTTTTTTAGCAAAAGGGTGGGAAATCATATGATCTATTGGAATCCTGAAGAAAATCTCCCTGTTTTAAGAAAAAAAGTGTTGCATTACATACTGAACGTCCCTTGTACATACCAAATGTCGCATTCCTACAAATGTAATCACACATTTACCCTGCAGTACTGTGTACGCACAATGAGTTAAATGTTTCAAGAAAGCCGTCGTTGTATTACAGTTCCAAATGTAAACCAACATCACCACAGCACTTTTCCGCCGTGTTTTGAGTCACAATAGTGCACGTGGCGGCCCCGACCTACTGCTTAGTGCTGTGGCGCCGCACCATCTGTCAGCATCAGACGGCGGGAGGCCGGTACAAGAGCGAGTCCTCCGCGGAAAATGGCGAAGTCTTGTCGCCGCCGTGTTGCCGGCGCCGCCGCATCGTCGCAAATGGACCGAGGGGCAGAACTCCGCTGCCGCCAGGCTGCCTGCGGGAGACATCGTGCGACGCCGACTGTAGCAGGCTGCACATTACCTGCTCTGGTGTGCGAAACTTGAAGGACCAAAGTAACTTCCGCATGACGCGTCACTGCCAAGCGCGATGAAACTGGATCACATACAGAAAGAATTACTACTGCCTAGTACCGACTTGTCTTAGAAAATAGATTAAGGAAAGGCGAACCTACGTTTCCAGCATTTGTAGACTTAGAGAAAGCTTATGACAATGTTGACTGGAATACTCTCTATCAAATTCTGAAGGTGGCAGGGGTAAAATACAGGGAGCGAAAGGCTATTTACAATTTGTACAGAAACCAGATGGCAGTTATAAGAGTCGAGGGGCATGAACGGGAAGCAGCGGTTGGGAAGGGAGTGAGACAGGGCTGTAGCCTGTCCCCGATGTTATTCAATCTGTATATTGAGCAAGCGGTAAAGGAAACAAAAGGAAAGTTCGGAGTAGGTATTAAAATCCACGGGGAAGAAATAAAAACTTTGAGGTTCGCCGATGACATTGTAATTCTGTCAGAGACAGCGAAGGACTAGGAAGAGCAGTTGAACGGAATGGACAGTGTCTTGAAAGGAGGATATAAGATGAACATCAACAAAAGCAAAACGAGGATGATGGAATGTAGTCGAATTAAGTCGGGTGATGCTGCGGGAATTAAATTAGGAAATGAAACGCTTGAAGTAGTAAAGGAGTTTTGCTATTTGGGGAGCAAAAAACTGATGCTTGTCGAAGTAGAGAGGACGTAAAATGTAGACTGGCAATGGCAAGGAAAGTGTTTCTGAAGAAGAGAAATTTGTTAACATCAAGTATAGATTTAAGTGTCAGGAAGTCGTTTCTGAAAGTATTTGTATGGAGTGTAGCCATGTATGGAAGTGAAACATGAATGATAAAGAGTTTGGACAAGAAAAGAATAGAAGCTTTCGAAATGTGATGCTACAGAAGAACTGAAGATTAGATTAGTAGATCACATAACTAATGAGGAGGTATTGAATACAATTGCGGAGAAGAGGAGTTTGTGGCACAACTTGATTAGAAGAAGGGATCGGTGGGTAGGACATGTTCTGAGGCAGCATGGGATCACCAATTTAGTACTGGAGGGCAGCGTGGAGGGTAAAAATCGTAGAGGGAGACCAAGAGATGAATACACTAAGCGGATTCAGAAGGATGTAGGTTGCAGTAAGTACTGGGAGATGAATAAACTTGCACAGGATAGAGTAGCGTGGAGAGCTGCATCAAACCGGTCTCAGGACTGAAGACCATAACAACAACAACAGTACGGAAGGTAACAAAGAAATACGCAATGATACAAAAGGAAATGACACTTTACTTTCATGCATGCCTTAAATAATAGACACTGTTGACGATGCAGCTGTACGAATTTTCGGGATTAATTCGGTGAACTGGATCGTTCCGAGCAACTTGCACGGATAGCCGAACCGAGTTGAGTGACTGCTCCCTATAAGCAAGAATTCTGGCTTCGAATCTTGGTCTGAAACAAATTTTCATGTCTCACTATTGAGTAATAGACCTAACTTAATACAGGTGACATCGAGGAATTCTCAGTCAGTGAACTAATTTTGGAAGTACACTCTAAACAAACAAAAAACGACACACCACGAAGGAATTATCCGAATCGGACGGAAATCGGTAGACGCGGTGTACATATACGCATAAAAAAACGATTAAAATTTCAGAAAAATGGATGATTTATTCATGAGAAACTGCTTAACAATCTAAGCAAGTCGATAATCCGTTGGTCCACCTCTGACCCATGCGCTAGCAGTTATTCGCTTGCCATTGATTGGCACATTTGGATGGCTTTCTGAGGGATATTGTGCGAAATTCTGTACAATTATTATTTATGTAGTCAAAACCGCTGGCCACCACGCTCCAATCCGGTGACCTTGGGAGGTGGGATTTGGCAGGCACTAAGGCAGAGGGTAGAAACGGTGTGCCAGGTGCGGGTTGAGAATTATCTTGCTAACATGTAAGCCTACGTTTGTCATGAATGGCAAAAGAAGGCGGTTCTGAATATAGTCGACATACAGCTGTGCTGTGAGAGCGCCGCAGATGGCAACCAAAGGGCTTTTGTTATGAAAAGAAATCGCACCCCAAAACATCACTTCAAGTTGTCGGGCGGTAAGGCGGGAGGTTGTTTCGAGTCCTCCCAGTTTCCAGGGAGTCTTCAGATCAGTCTTCGCTCAGGGCTCAGTTCGAAGCGGGACTCATCACTGACGACGACTGATTCCGGGCCGAAGCCGTGTATAGAGATGCCCCAGACAGCGGTCAGATACCAACCAACTGTCGCCCGCCACATGGCTCAACAGGCAGAAGTGACGGCACTGAGTCTAGTTGGTAGGGTCTTACTGACGACATTTTTCCAAATATTCACACAGCTTTTCGCATGATACGACAGTTGGTTTGTGAAGACGGCTTCTAATAACGTAACCATAGGCGATTCGGGTGTTGGTTTGTGCTGGTGGAAGTCTTATATAGCTCCAATCGACGTAGTACTTTCGGACGTAATCTAGGCTGGCATCTACAGGGTGTTTCAAAATTGACCGGTATATTTGAAACGGCAATAAAAACTAAACGAGCAGCGATACAAATACACCGTTTGCTGCAGTATGCTTGGGACAACAGTACATTTTCAGGCAGACAAAACTTTCGAAATTACAGTAGTTACAATTTTCAACAACAGATGGCGCTGCGGTCTGGGAAACTATAGTACGATATTTTCCACATATCCACCATGCGAAGCAACAATATGGCGTAGTCTCTGAATGAAATTACCCGAAACCTTTGACAACGTGTCTGGCGGAATGGCTTCACATGCAGATGAGATGTACTGCTTCAGCTGTTCAATTGTTTCTGGATTCTGGCGGTACACCTGGTCTTTCAAGTGTCCCCACAGAAAGAAGTCACAGGGGTTCATGTCTGGCGAATAGGGAGGCCAATCCACGCCGCCTCCTGTATGTTTCGGATAGCCCAAAGCAATCACACGATCATCGTAATATTCATTCAGGAAATTAAAGACGTCGGCCGTGCGATGGGGCCGGGCACCATCTTGCATAAACCACGAGGTGTTCGCAGTGTCGTCTAAGGCAGTTTGTACCGCCACAAATTCACGAAGAATGTCCAGATAGCGTGATGCAGTAATCGTTTCGGATCTGAAAAATGGGCCAATGATTCCTTTGGAAGAAATGGCGGCCCAGACCAGTACTTTTTGAGGATGTAGGGACGATGGGACTGCAACATGGGGCTTTTCGGTTCCCCATATGCACCAGTTGTTTATTGACGAAGCCGTCCAGGTAAAAATAAGCTTCGTCAGTAAACCAAATGCTGCCCACATGCATATCGCCGTCATCAATCCTGTGCACTATATCGTTAGCGAATGTCTCTCGTGCAGCAATGGTAGCGGCGCTGAGGGGTTGCCGCGTTTGAATTTTGTATGGACAGAGGTGTAAACTCTGGCGCATGAGACGATACGTGGACGTTGGCGTCATTTGGACCGCAGCTGCAACACGGCGAACGGAAACCCGAGGCCGCTGTTGGATCACCTGCTGCACTAGCTGCGCGTTGCCCTCTGTGGTTGCCGTACGCGGTCGCCCTACCTTTCCAGCACGTTCATCCGTCACGTTCCCAGTCCGTTGAAATGTTTCAAACAGATCCGTTATTGTATCGCTTTTCGGTCCTTTGGTTACATTAAACCTCCGTTGAAAACTTCGTCTTGTTGCAACAACAGTGTGTTCTAGGCGGTGGAATTCCAACACCAGAAAAATCCTCTGTTCTAAGGAATAAACCATGTTGTCTACAGCACACTTGCACGTTGTGAACAGCACACGCTTACAGCAGAAAGACGATGTACAGAATGGCGCACACACAGACTGCGTTGTCTTCTATATCTTTCACATCACTTGCAGCGCCATCTGTTGTTGAAAATTGTAACTACTGTAATTTTGAAAGTTTGTCCGCCTGAAAATATACTGTTGTCCCAAGCATATTGCAACAAACGGTGTATATCTATCGCTGCTCGTTTAGTTTTTATTGCCGTTTCAAATACACCGGTCATTTTTGAAACACCCTGTATATGTGCTACATCATGTACTGTCTGCAAGATCTAAGAAGGCGAATAAGAGTTTCGTAATGCCTGCCTTAGTGTCATGCATTTGCTCAAAACCACAATTTAGAAAGAGTGCTTCACATCTAGATTTAACATCTTTAATTCCCAGTCCCCCGGTATGTCTGTGTGAAGTCGCCGTATGGCAGGATACTTTGAAGATATTTTGTTTCCACACGTACCAACATTCTGCAGATAGGATTTTTCGTGCGGTACCTGTAGTATCGTTAAGGCTACTGCGACATGATATAATTTGCTGAGTATATATGTATTTATAAACTGGGCTTTCTGTAAACAGTCTAAGGATCGCACGTCATGTTCCTTCAGCAAGGCCATGAGCTTAGGATTCGCCCTTATTCACAATTGGAGTCTCTTTTCAGTTTCATCTAGCCAATACGCATCTATTGTACTATTATTAGAATCGAGTGTATTATTTTGGATTTTTCAAGATTCAGTTTTTGCACCAGAGGATCGTGAGTGTTGGTGTACCACACATCTCATCTCATCGAACTCTCTATTCGAAATTACAACAACTTTTATGTCGTTAACGCAATGGTGACAGACTTAATATTGAAGACCTGTACTCCTTTCAATTTCTGCCGCAGTGCGGAAATTAAAGCTTCCACCGCGATCGAATATAATGTCACAAACAGAGGACACCCTTGACGTATTGATTGTTGAATATGAAATGTTTTGTTCTGTTCTCCAATGGTTTTAATCCTTGAAGAACTCCACGGATACATGTACGTATGACAGCTACGAAATGAGCGTCAAAACCCATTTATCTGCATGTTGCTGATTAAGAGGGCCTCCTGATCGCAAAATCTAGAAACAATAAGCAAAGATTACCGTCACTTATCCAAGTGAGGTTTATGATGTCTCTGTACTCACATAACGTAATTGTTCTTGCCTTTATTGCACTCGTTTGGTGAGGGTCTATGACATTTTCCAGGAGAGTCTTCTTCCTTGTATTTAGAATACGAGTGAGAACTTTAAGGTGAGCTTTGTGTAAAGTGAGCGGTCTTCAATCAAGAGTCCTTCTGCTGCTCTTTTTCTTTTTTTCGGGGGGGGGGGGGGGGGGAGG
This sequence comes from Schistocerca serialis cubense, assembly GCF_023864345.2. NCBI lineage: Eukaryota > Metazoa > Arthropoda > Insecta > Orthoptera > Acrididae > Schistocerca > Schistocerca serialis. The sequence goes on along the minus strand of NC_064643.1, from coordinate 733,020,782 downwards.
GTGGTGGTGGGGGGATTGAGTACAACCATTCCGTTCATGAAGGAGGAAACGCCTGGTTACTTAGAATATGTTATATATCTGTGAGTTCATTCCCTATTTTGTCCCACATACATACATAAAATTGGACCGGGGGCCCATAAGCACCGGCTGACTTGTTCCTCAGAACGTCGTTAATTTTCGATTAGACAGACATCGTCCTCTTACGTATTTCCGACATAACGTGTGAAACATCCCCTTAGAAAAATTAATGAATTACTGTGCTGATAAACCTCTACTTTTTCGATTTTCAAAAAGCTGAGCAAAACTGAACGTACTCAGACATTACTCTCCTTACTTATTCTGATCAAACACTAAACTGACACACAATATTTTTAGCGCAACGAAATCTGACTTTCAATAATCCCTACAAAAGAGTGGCCCTGACTAACAATAACCTATACCTTTCATGAATCACTTACCTCACAAAAATCTTCGTTACTCGAACTACTGCAATACAGTGAGTGCCAATACTGATGTCTAAATAAAAGATTCAAACTACTGAAGTCACTAACTACTGATAGGCATAGTTAGCAAACGAAAGATTTTGATAGTGAACAAACAATGTATTTACCTTAATAGCGATCAAAAGTCATAATACATATATATCGGTTCATGATATCCAGTATTACATATTTCGTTTTCTGACCGACACACGTCCAGATCGTCCGCTCTCAAAACTCTTCCATCTCTCTCCCCACATACACCACTGCTGGCGGTTCACCTCCAACTGCGCAACGCTACGCGCTGTTCACATCCGACAGCCCAACACAACAACATCAAAAATTCCAACAACGCAAACCAGCCACAGACTGCACACAGCACAGTCAGTTATTTTCACACAGAGCGCTACGTGGCGTTACAGCATAGAAACCTAAACAACCTACTTACACGTGCACTAAAAGTTCTTCAAATGGTTCAGATGGCTCTGAGCATTATGGGACTCAACATCTTAGGTCATAAGTCCCCTAGAACTTAAAACTACTTAAACCTAACTAACCTAAGGACATCACACACACCCATGCCCGAGGCACGATTCGAACCTGCGACCGTAGCAGTCCCGCGGTTCCGGACTGCAGCGCCAGAACCGGCTCAAAGTTCTTCACCATCCAATCTTTCTATCTACGTTCGAGCATAGAGATCCCTACAGTTCTTTGCGACATAGTTGTTTATAACGGTCTGAGTAGCATGTTCTTCTCCTTCGCTGTCCCGCAGTGCGGTTATTATCCTGTTTCCCTTTGCGTGTCACCCTTACTAAGTGGTATTACGACGTACGTTCCTACGTAAGATCGTCCTCGCCTCGGTTTCGCGTACGCACGATGTCCTGACGCTGCCGGACAAGGACGGTTATTTTCGACTTTAAGCGTTTCAGCTTGATTATGTTAGCCGAAAGGCTATCTGGTTGTTTATAAGGTCTCGCAAACAGGACAAGTAATTTCCGCCGTTTCTTTACACCAATATGATTATGCCTTCGCATACTGTTTAATGCATTTACGAATTAAAAGTTTAGCATCTTCGGCCCATCAAATTTTTCGCTCCAGACAGTTTGCGAGCGTAAGCATTTGCGCCAAGTTTGTCTAATCTGTTGCCTAGGTTCAAGTTTCCGCAATCATGAGACGTTTAGTTACCTCAATGAAACATGGTATGCACAATGGTCGTAAAAGTTTATAGGCCGTATCTCACAATCATCGATATTTCTCGTGAATTTTTTACTAACAGATTTTATCCAACCTGCTCGCTGATGTGATAATGACATAAGTATAGTCGGTAAGACGGCGATTCAAGTACGTCCAGGTGTCTTGCAATTAAAATTCACCAATCAAAGTTTGTAGCTCTTGACACGAGTTAAAATTAGGTGTCTAGTCTCCACGGCGCAACGTTCAGTTAAAATCTCTGGCAAGCATGGCTGCTTGCCCAACGTTAGTTAGATCAGTTATGCATTCCGATAAAAGTTACTTCTGTGCCGTCTTTCATTAGTCCCAGACGGTGAATATACGCTAATTAAAATGAGGTCATGAAGTTGGACAGCTACACCCAGACCCGTCTCCAAAATAGCTTGAACTCGACATGCAGTGTCCTCTTTCAATGAAACTGCTCTTCCTCCTTTATTTCCGTTGTTGATGATGGCTTCATGGCTTGTTATGTCCGCTACTTTAGTTGTTACAACCTCTTGCATGATGGCAACATCTAAATCAGGGGCATAATGATAATGTTCCAAACATTCTAACTTTACTGCCGAACTTATCCGGGAGACAATGACTGCAGCCAGCTTGTAAGTCTTCACACAAATGTTTGTTATTGCTCACTGTGTTCATGTGAGTGTAAGTCCATATGAATGTCGTCATTCTGAATGGGTGCCATTACCCTATTTACACCAGCCACTGTCGTTTCCACCGTCCAAGGTTTCTTAAATGTTACTCTGATGCGCGTCCTTTCCTTTCTAATTCCTGAGTGTCCTCCTGACTGTGAATTTTGGGGGGCCGTTTCGTTTGTTTGGATGACGTTTTTGAATCGTCCTTACTTCATATTAGGTGGTCGGACCAGTCGTTCTGATGCGTTGTTTTGGTTTGTCTTCTCATCAGCTAGCATGTCCCTGCCTACTGGTAACTCTGGAACATCATATGGGATGTTTAACAACCGTAGTACTCCCCTTTCCAGGAACCTTGCTACCGTCTACGATCTGAGGAGTAGTCTCTTCTCGAGAGAGCCTGATTCAAATATTTCCGCGGGGTACTTTCTGGTCTCTGTTCGTTCATCAACATGCTAAGTGGAGTTGAACTCTGATTCTCTTCATTTTCTCTCCGACGTGATATGTTAGAGCCCTACCAGTTCCCAGTTTCCAATAATGGGATTGAAAGACTGCGTGTACGTCAGTTTTGTTGATGTCGCACATCGCTCTCAGAGGTGAGTGCCTGGTTTTCCCTCCGTAAAGAGATTACACGGGCGCAGACAGCCTTGAGATGATTCGTGGATCCACTTACTACTCAGGTCCATGGTTGGCCATCATAAACAAATAAAGCTTTGAAGCGTTGAACCATAATATACAAGAGGATATGCTGATGAACGTCAGTTTTAAAGTTTTGCACACCATTGTCAAAACTGATGCAACGGCCTTACGTGGTGACACCGGTTCCCGTCAGATCACCGACGTTAAGCGCTATGGGGCTTATCTAGCACTTGGATAGGAGACAGTCCGGGTCTGCCAAGTGGGGTTAGCAAGCGCGGTGTGCTCAGCCCTTGTGAGATCAATTGAGGAGCTACTTGACTGAGAAGTAGCGACACCTGTCACGTAAACAGATAACGGCTGGGAGAACAGTGTGTAAGCTCCCCACAATAATTAAAAATAAATAATATGAGTATGATTCTAAATTAATGTAACCTCCAGACAAAATTCTTTGACAGTGTAACCTCCCCACAAAATTCATTTACATTTAATCTACCCACAAAAATTCTTTCTGATTTAATCTAAGCTCAAAATTCATTCACATTTAGCGTAAGCTCAAAACAGAAAAATTCCTAAACCTCTCAACAGTAAAAATTATAATTATGTCGTTCACATTCAGTGTAACGTCCCAATAAAAAAATAAATTCAGTAACCTGGTAATAAAACAATGTAACTAACCTCTCAATTAAATTGTCGCTCACTTATGACTTTTTCAATAATTCACTGTGAATTTAACCTGGTAAATTTTGGACGACAGCAGTGCTGGCTCATGGCCCTGAAAGATCATTCTGAATAAAAAAGGAAAAATTCTTACCTCAATCAAGTGGCCGGATATATCTGCTCTTACAATAAATTTTTTCGGCACAGCTCTGTGCAATGCTGGCCGACCTATCTGTCATTTATGAAAGGGAGCAACTGATTTTTCTATTGCAATAATCGGGATGATCATGGATGGGAGAAATTAGTAAATTCTTTAAACTGAAATGAATTGTTGTTAAAAGTTATTTTTTATGAGGAAGATTATTATTACGAGAGTTTTAAAACATTTACATGCGACTTGAGATAACATTACTACATATGCGCGAGGTTGCTTTTTACCTTATACAATAATACTCAGGCTTCGGCATCGCTGCACCGCGGCCGGGCCAGCCAACACGATACACCAGACCAGACCAGAGCAGACTCCAGACTAGCAACAACTTACTGCTACAGCTACACAGTTTCTACTGCAGTCAACACTGCTCTCTGGTCAGAGGTTCTCTTATACCTTGTCTATTGCAGGCAGCGCATGAGCAATACATCGAAATTACATCTTCTCGGACCTCTTACAAGTGTGCCGACCACAATCATATACGCATCCAATGACGCTGAGGGTGACACGGCGGCCGGTCGGTACCGCTGAGCCTTCAGTGCCTGTTCGGACGGTGTTTGTATTGTCAACACTGGAATGTTGGTTGCCCGTCGATTTCTCATCCGCAACCTGCAAAACCGTGGTATAAGACGTTAACACTTGTATGAAGAAACCAAACTTTAGCTTAAAAGGGAGGTTGCATATGCGCACAGATCGTAACCCTAAACCACCAAAGCTGATAACAATTGAACTACATTCACCACTGGAATTAAGGAAGTTCGCGAAACCGCCTGTTTTTTTTACATAATCCGGGTGCTTCTTTCAACATCTCGCACTTTGACATACACTGTTTTACCATGAAAATAATATGCCAAACCATGAACGACGTCATCTTGTAAACCTACCCTTTGGAACCATCAATTGTCGAGTTCAAAAACTTTTGGCCTGTCACATCCGGATGAGGACAAAAGCTTTAACGTAGACTTCCTAATCTGATCTTACATCATACCTGTATGGCTGTGTTGTACTCACAAGCTATAGCGACACACGGCCAATGGCGTGCCCTTCTCGCGGCGAGCTCTACACACGACGGCGGCTAGGCCAGCACTGCAAGACCGACCGGATACAACTGGGATCAGAACCAAATTCTCAATTTCCCGCTGGCCTGCCCTCAACGACTCCCGGCCACTAGCCTCCTACTCGCAAATTTACGATTCCCGTAGGAGTTCGCACGTCGGCTGCGCATCCACACTGAAAAGTGTTCTTCAAACAACCGTCGTGCCCATAGAATTTTTGATATGAATGTTGCCTTTCTGTCGGACATGTCTGGCAGCACGGACTATGAATCTTAAACTGCCTCGCCTCTGCGTAAGGAGACTGACTACTCTTTGGGTGGAGCACTCAGTAATCACCACGCCGCTTTCTCACAGAGAGATGTCGTCTCCCCCAGTCAGAAGACAGAAGAGGAAACGTCTGACACTTCCGGCCTAAAATCATCCCCTCCGATCAAGACGGCGTCTCAACACTCAGATTCCAAACAATCTGTCGTGCAAAGTCATTGTGAATTAAGTCCAAAAAGCTGCTTCTTTTTTTTAGATGTTTGTTTAATCACGACAGGCCTGTTTTATCACGATTGCCATCATCAGGCGATCTGAAAGTAATGGATTTTTATATACTGTTTTCTAGGGCAGACGGTAGCCTACTTGTCATATATCAAATTGACAACCATACATTTATGGAATTCTTAACTTACCTATAACATCGGTGGTTAGTCACCTACACTTTTTTCTTACGTCTTTTAAAGTTATTTTATGATGTAGCTTTCATAGGCTAAATTTTTTGGAACTGATAGGCTGAATTTTTGTTGTTGTGTGTAACAATTTTTTGTTTGACGTTTAACCAACGATGTTATAAGTTGACATCAGAGCAGTTACTTATAGATTTTCCCTTACCAAGTTGTTTATTTTTATCTGTGACTGTGTGGTTGGTTTGGCATAGCTTATGTCTTTGGTTGTTTATCACACATTCACAGATAAAAAATAAACAACACGATAACTAAGGGAAATCGATAAGTAACTGCTCTGATGTCAACTTATAACATCGTTGGTTAAACGTCAAACAAAAAATTGTCACACACAACAAATTAAATTCAATCTATAACTTCCGACAGAAAGCTACGTCATAAAATAACTTTAAAAGACGAAAGAAAAAAGCTTAAAAGCTTATATTACTAACCTGCGATGTTATAGGTAAGTTAAGAATTCCATAAATGTATGGTTATCAATCTCACATATGACAAGTAGGCTACCGTCTGCCCTAGAAAATATTATACACGGAAATTAAGCGTTTCCGGACACATGTCCACATAACATCTTTTCTTTATTTGTGTGTGAGGAATGTTTCCTGAAAGTCTGACCGTACCTTTTTGTAACACCCTGTATAATAAAACCATTACTTTCAGATTGCCTGATAATGGCAATAGCGCTGAAACACGCCTGTCGTGATTAAATAAACATCTCAAGAAAGGAAGCACCTTTTTGTACTTAATTCATAAAGTCTTTACACGACTTATATCAAGATGTGGTCTCACACCTGGAGACGCGCTGCCGCATGTGACCACGCGGCACCCTGACAGACTGTCACCACTGGAGCTGACTTCGAAACTAAAGTTCAGTTGCCTTCCCAGGCTGCTACTGCAAAGCTAAACCAAGAGTTTCCTCCTGAATTTGCCTAGTTGCGTGTATTTGCAATTAAACCCGTCTTCCTTCAAAATTTGCGATATTCTATGTTCTGTACGTGTGGTTGTAGGTATCTGATCTACTCACTTTCAGTTGTGATTAAAATGAGAATAAAGACACGGAAAACCAGGTTCTCAGTGTGATCTCCCACCCTTGCATGGAAAATATGAGCATGAAAAATGTAAGCAAATGGAAACAGGATACTCAGCCGAACTTGACGAGACAAAACCACCAAAATTATATGCGAAGTGGGTCGGTTTACACCTTTCAACAAGAGTGTATTTAGGACGAACTCAACAGTATTCACAGGGACAACATTGTATGTAAACACAATTTCCATACAGACCCTCCACCCCAACACAGAGTTCAGAATCGGCGTTTGTACTCTCCTATAAATAACGAGAACACATTGTCAGTAGACATGAGGAAAAAAAAGTGAAAAGTGTTCTAGAACAAAGTAAAACAATACCTCATCATTTTAGAATATTGGATCAGTGAAGTAAAATCCGGATACATCTACGACTGTATGAGACAGATCTTGTCTTTGCCAAGGTAAGAACTGTTCTAAGTGACGTTTGTAAACACTCTGAAACACTCTGAATGTTGGATAAAGACAATAGTTTGAGAGAGGCAGCAGTGGATTTTTTTTCAGAGTACCGGTAACTTTTTTTCACCTAATGAAACACCAGCGGAAATTTACACAAAAAACGAGTACGTTCCTTCATATTTAAAAGACTGACTAAAAAGTGGGGTACCAGCTGCCTCATTCTACCCTCCTCTTCACCTTTAAAAATGTTTGGCGCTTTTTTTTATCATCCAACTCATCTCAGATTTCCACAAGTTCCCTAACAGTAATTCAGTCACACCCACTAGCCCATCGCTGAAAGTCGCTCATACCTATCCACTCCTGGCTGCCCTTTCTCACTCATTTATTCAGCCCAATGCGTTGTCATTATTTCGTCTTGTCTTTCTGTCGTAGTCATCTGTGTCACAGCCATAGTGCCCTTCGTTCTGTCCTACTCCTACAGTCTCCTCCCACTATCGCTCACACCCTCTTGCTCTCTCATACTGCTAGTATCTCATTCCTTCCTTCGTACTGTTGCTGTCTCTTCACACTGCCGCTGTCAGTCTCTTCTTCGTTGTCATTGTCGTAACTCTGTTTCTCATTATCAATGTTTCTCAACCACTTCCAACTATTTCTCTTTCTTCCTCCCTCCCCTGGAACTGTGTCTTACTCTCTTCTCCTAGTACAGTTCTGTCACTGTCAACTACGTTCCAATGCTATTGTGTCCCTCTATTTCTCTCACACTGCCATTATCTCCTTCGCTCTTTCTGCAACAAAACCACTGTCTACTACCTTCAAGTATTTATTAGACCTCCGTCTCTTTGCCACTACCACTGTCATCTTCTCTCTCTGCATAAAAAGCGCGAATATGTTCGCAGACCAACATTTTTGACAAAATGGTTAAAGGTAGAATGAGGCAGCTGGTATCGCATTTCTCACACTCTTTAAATATAAAAGGAAACATACTCGTATTTTCTGTACTGAGCGAGAAGCATTTTTTCGCTGGTGTCCTCTTCCTGCTGCAGCAGAGCACGTAACTCTTATGAAAAGAAATATATTGGTCAGTAAAATTGAGATAGTTTACTTATGTGACTATGGAATAACTAAACACTAATTTTACACCTTATAAGGGACTTTGTCTGCTAAAATACTTTGCATGTGTTTCAGTATTGTTGTTGTTGTGGTCTTCAGTCCTGAGACTGGTTTGATGCAGCTCTCCATGCTACTCTATCCTGTGCAAGCTTCTTCATCTCCCAGTACTTACTGCAACCTACATCCTTCTGAATCTGTTTAGTGTATTCATCTCTTGGTCGTCCTCTACAATTTTTACCCTCCACGCTGCCCTCCAATGCTAAATTTGTAACCCTTGATGCCTCAGAACATGTCCTACCAATCGATCCCTTCTTCTAGTCAAGTTGTGCCACAAACTTCTTTTCTCACCAATCCTATTCAATACCTCCTCATTAGTTATGTGATCTACCCATCTAATCTTCAGCATTGTTCTGTAGCACCACATTTCGAAAGCTTCTATTCTCTTCTTGTCCAAACTATTTATCGTCCATGTTTCCCTTCCATACATGGCTGCACTCCATACAAATACTTTCAGAAACGACTTCCTGACACTTAAATCTATACTCGATGTTAACAAATTTCTCTTCTTCAGAAACGCTTTGCTTGCCATTGCCAGTCTACATTTTATATCCTCTCTACTTCGACCTTCATCAGTTATTTTGATCCCCAAATAGCAAAACTCCTTTACTACTTTAAGTGTCTCATTTCGTACTTTAATTCCCTCAGCATCACCCGACTTAATTTGACCACATTCTATTAACCTTGGTTTGCTTTTGTTGATGCTCATCTTATATCCTCCTTTCAAGACACTGTCCGTTCCATTCAACTGCTCTTTCTGTCTGACAGAATTACAATGTCATCGGCGAACCTCAAAGTTTTTATTTCTTCTCCATGGATTTTACTACCTACTCCGAATATTTCTTATGTTTCCTTTTGTTTCAGTATTACTTGGTAAAAACTTTTTAATAGGTCGCATAAATGTTTATTTACAGGCGACAGGTTCAGGCAAACTTCAGTCTGTCGAAAACCGTTGTTTCTAAGTAAAGAAATGTTTATGCGATCTTGCCTTTAGGAAGTTTTTACCTAGTCAAAAAGACCGCTTGTAACGCTACCGCCCTGCTCGGACGTACGTTAGCTCTATAAAGCCTGTACTGTAATAAGTTCACGGGCTTCACCTTATAAACAAGGATTTTAGTACATTAGTTGACCGCGTGTACCTAATGAAAGCAAGATCGGACTTACACTCAGTCAACAACTGCAGTGATGCATCAAGCAAATGTAAAGCATAATTACTCTTTCGCATGGACAAGAAGTACACACAGTAGATGCTACCTATAATTAATAATTCAGTCGCCAGCCTGCTTAGGCAATGAGTTTTCCCTTGTACAAGTGGGTGCATGTACAAGCATAGTTACACGTAGTAACGTTGCGTTATATGGCAAAGTTTGGAACCGGAAAAATCCACTGAACTGAAGTTTTCTCCTTTAGTACTAATTTGAACGAGCTATAAATACACAACACCACACAGCAATGATTACTACGAACTGCATTTTGTATATTGATCAGACCGAAATCGGGCATAGATTGCCCTAGCATCGACAATCTTGAAAGTACACACACAATGTCACTATTAAGGATGGAAAAACACTAATACACTTAGGATTAATTTAGAACTTAGCTTTACTGGTCAAATCTGATCAACACATTTCAAGGTTTGAAAGAATGGACAAGAGAAGGGGGGCGGGGGGGGGCCTGAAACTCTTATGGTCGTTATACTGAAACTGTTAAGTACTGAAGGCAAATTAGCACTCAAAATTATCAATCTATGGATAACTACTCTTTTGTCTTACTTCTGAATAATTTAACTGTCATTATTTCTGTCTCAAATTAATTAAATAACATCGCTAACTCAATTCAAAAAACTCTCTTCCAATTTAGTCATACTTTTGTTCTTTACCAACATTTGCAATAACACACAGAACTTTAGACTCCTTTATTGCATAGATTAATCTGCTGATAATTTTCATTAACACTAACATTAAACTTTCAGTTCAGGATACTCGGGTTGCACAATACGAGGTAAGGACCCTGTCTAGGACAGTGATCAGGATCAGTAATGGCTAAGGCAATTCTGGTAAAAGTCACGTTATTATTGAACAGTTAGAAACAGTTTCGACACTGGTCCACACAGATACACTTCTAAAGATGAGATAAATGTTTCACCTGTGCAAGTCGGTGCGGCGGATGGCGGGCAGCGAGATAGCGGGCAGCACGGCACACACACAAGCACGGCTAAGGCTCTCACTGCAGCGGCACTTTCCATCTTCTTAGCGTCGTAATCTTTCCAACTTTGTGCCTCAGAATATAGCCATGCCAAGTAGTCGTCGGAATCGTGTCATCGGAGGCTCAATGGAATCCACTTTTCCTGGGTAGCCTCCTCGGCACAGTACGTGTTCCTCTGACCGATTCCCAACTCCGACTGTTGCTCGCCTCCGACTGTAATACTGAGCCCATTGTGCCGAACCGCGCCCAGTGTGCGTTTTCCCGCCTCGCCTGCCTCCACCTTTTCCCGCTCCCCTACAGGTAGGGTATTCACCACAGGTTTTCTACTACACATATCCTACTGCATTACCTACGTATGGACCAAGTGTATAAATTACAATTTTCACACCTTACAATAGTTTTAACCTTAAATACACTTCCCTTTTGATTATCACATTGCTGGAAATCTAACATTAATAATATTCATTTCAAAAGTTGCTCACAGTCTCTTTAACATAACGATACGAACCGAAAAAGAAGTTCAAAACATTGCTTACATTAATTTATCTAAATTATTATATGTACAGTTGTCGTTACACGCTCCTTCTAATTTCTCAGCACGAGAGAATTCAGTTTTCAGTACTACAATATGAGGCTCCCAGATGATTACCTCTGTATCTCGGAAAAGGATAAAGATATGAAAAAAATTCAAGCTTGTACAAGATCGGGATCTTAGGAATAAATCGCAAAAATCACAGCCATTTGTTGTTCAGAGCCCTCTTTTAATCTGCGGCTGGGATTTAGTACGCAACAACTAATTTTAGGGTGTTTCCGATAACAGATAACGCCTTTTGAAAACAGGTAAAAGTCTCTTGTAGATAAATGCCTAGTGAATAGACCGCCAAAATTTAGCAATTTGCTGCGGTTAATTATTATTTAGATTTCGCCTCATATTTGATTTTGCGTGTAGATTTTGGGTTACTTTGAACCTCTGTATCTTGGAAACGGATGTAGATATCAAGAATGTTTTCAAGGTTTTTCGAGATCAGGATCTTAGGAAGATATCTTAAAAATTTCTGCCATTTTCTGTAGATAGCCTTCTTGGAATCCTCGGCTGGCCTTTGGTCCTTTGCTTCGCTGGTCCTTTGGTCCGCTTTTGTGGTGTTCCCCGAGGAACCACTCATGAATTATGGTGGCTCCATATGTTCCGTTAAGCCCACCGTAGACTAAATTAAATGCAAAAGAACCAACAGATTTTTTTCATTTGGCTAAGCAGGAGGTTGTGAGTATTATTCATACTTTGATCTTGTAGCGTTAGATAGTGACACTAACACGATCGTTGTGATGGGAATACAAATGGTCTGTAGCCCGTGTGCTATCCAAAACACTTGACCCTACCTTTTTATGAGCAGTAGTATCCAAGTATGAGCAGCGGGAAATCTCGTTTTTGTGCGCTGCGTTTTGGAACACATTAGGAACGCACGCTTTCGCATGCACACCGATATAAAATAGTCCATAAGTAATTCCCCTTGTTGACAGTGTGACTGCGTTAGCACTACTTACAGTTGGTAGTATACTACACGGAGGTAGTCAGCAGCAGCTGCTTTTGCCTTTTGGCGGAGAAATTGATGAGTTTCAAATTCATATAGGCTCTCACTCAGTATGGAATTTTCGGAAGACGATGTGGGAATGAGTGAATGTTAATGCAGAGCTTGGAAATTCATTCAGAGCCTTTCACAGCAAACACGGGATAGTTTCATCAGAATTCTTATGCTAAAAGGCAACTCTGACAGCTGTTTAGCACTAGTTTAGTGATTTCCTTTGTGAGGGTAGATTAGTCCGAAATACAAAGCTCTGAAATAGACAGTTAAAACAACTCATAGCAAGACAAAACAAAGCCGTGTGGACACATCAGTAGTTCTAAAACAACGCTCGCTGTCTTCCACGAAAACAAATAAAACGTTATAAATAAAAGGGATGAAAATCTGGTTATCATATGGGAAGATGAAATGGAGGAGATGGGATGCCATCATATGTGTTGTGATTGTTAGTAGCTCACGGGACAAACGCAGAAGTCCATTGTCTTGATAGATACAAGCTAATATAGTGCTACTAGAGAACCAGCAAGAGATAAAAGGGAGTGGTTAGATGTACTAGAAATTGAGCTAATTCCCATACCCTCCAAGTTAAGGACAACTTACCTCCCACTGGCATGAGAGTTCTTAAGCTTCATTAGAAAGCTGAGGGCAGTTTCCGTAGGGTTTGGCAGACGTTCCTTGAGAATCGTCGTTAATATTGTTAACGCCCAGCTTTAAAGTATTTGTTGGACGAATAAAACTAGAAGAGTCTGTCAGTTACGTTTTATTCTGGGCGTTCTGTAAAGGCTGACAAACAGAATATTTGAGCGATACAAATTTATTTACTTGAATATCGTTTTGTGATGTTACTATATGCCATTTCCACTATGCAGTCAAAGTCGGAGCGCAAAGTAATGTTTTCTGTCACAGTTTCGGATCTAGAACATTGAATGTTGATTGTCTACATGAACGTGGTACATCATATAGGTGGAAGCTCTGATTCTGCACGACTCTTAGGCAGTTTACATTGGCTGTGCATCGAAAAGTGTTTACCGGGCGACCAATAATACAGAGTAAAGAATGTCAGAGACGTTTTAGGTGTGCTTCAAACATACACAGTAGTAATTAGTGGAAACTCATAATCTGCAACATTAGACTTAACTACGGATAAATGCGTGCACAGAATGAGGGTGAGTAAAACGGAATGTTCCGGACCTTCGTATTTAGTACGCGACCCACGCACACCACTGCGAGGAAAACTCGAACGTGCGACCTAGTTTAGTGAATCCAATAAAGATGTGAATGCCGCAGTCATATATAACTTGCGTATAGATACAGACGGCCACTAACTTTGGGTGGTGTAATAATTCTCGTTAACCACACATCGGCCGTGAGTATGAATCTTCATTTTGCGCGAAACGATATTTGCTGCCACTCGCACACAAGCATATTGTATGCAGATGATGACCACAAAAGTCACAAATTCCTAACGTGTCACGTTGCAGTGAAAATCTCGTCAACAAAGAAATGTCAAAGTTTTTATCATGAAAGCCGACTCATACAAAATCTCTCTTCTTACTCCGAGTAAATCGTGACGCTTGCTAAGTAACATTCCCAACGTTAGGCAAAATGCATCACATAATAGTAACAGACTGGGAATTTTGTGTCAAAAATAAAACAGGAGTTTCCAATGAATGTTATGTTCCAGTCCCAAGTGCGCATTATCTTACATCAGAACCAAATTTTCATGTGATAAAATCTGTATTAAAGATTCTCTTATCTCCCAGTCTTGCGATGTGATGCTTATGAATCAATAGTTTTCAACATTCAAAGATCGAAATCATGCACTTCGTACCGATAACACACTTTAGTACTGTAATCTAGATTTTGTTAGATTAAAATTTGATTCTGATGTAAGATAATGTACATTTGCGACTACAAGGTAATATTAGTTGGAAATTTCTGTTTTATTTTTAAACCAAAACATCCCCAGTGTGTTACTATCACATGATAAAGTTTTCCACTCTTTGTTTCCTTTTAAGAAAGTTTGCCTGACGTTAATATATCATAGTAATCGTCACCTTCTGTTAGATTCAGATGAAAAGTTTGTAAGGGGGCGGCTTCCGTGAGTTAACCTACCAGACACTGATACGAAAGCACTGCACTACCTGGATGCGAAAACTTCTTAGAAACAGCGTGTTGAAGTAAGCGAATCGAAGCAGAGGGTTTACGTATCTCATTTCAGACAAGCAGGTTTTGTTAGTTTACATACACTGCCTTCGGTTAGGAAAGCCTCAAACGTAGGAATGTAAAGTAATGCCGTCACCTAGGCATGCTAGTGCGCAAATAAGCCTCCTTCGGAATTCAGCATCTGAGATCTGCTTTATAATGCCCCATCACCTCTTCTCCCAAACCCCCAAACTGCCGTCTGTGTGCCCTGTCGCACAACGGACGCAAGCCACAATTTGCATACTGTGTGTTCGGAAACTCCCATTGCAAACTCATAGGACTTGTAGAGGGGAGGGACTACATGATATTTTGAATACAAACCCAAGTCCAGACACATATCGTTTCGTGCTACGGCCATTTGAATTCATGTTTTCTGGGTAGGTCTCCAAAAGGGCAATAATGTTGGGGGGCTCTTACTTCAGATTGGTTGATGTCATTTCGCGTCTTTTCTACCTCTTTGACCTAGCTCTAGCTTCGTTCATGTGTCTGAGTGTTAGAGTTGGAATAGTGTAGGAGGTTGTATGGATGTAGTTGTTGGTCGTCCACAACATATCAGGCGGTGCTCGGAGCAACATCCACTACACGCACTATTGCCCGTGTACTCGTTGGCGGGTTCTCATCAACATGAAGCAGTGCGGCTTCTCCCTATTCGGGTTTGCGGCGTCTCCTTCGAACAGCGGGGCCACGCCTGCTGACGGTGAGGGTACACATTCCTCGTAGCCGTTGCATAATTGTGGCGAAAAGGTTATGCGATGGAGTCGGGCGTTGTGCATAACGATCTTGATAAAGGCGGGGAGCAGCTCTTCCATTACCGTGAGCTTTGCCGTACACAAGTATCATATCGGTGTATTCTGCAGACGTGTACTCACCACTGTTGCTCTTACAATTTTTTCTTTGAATCATCAGACTTCTGACTGGTTCGAAGCGACCCGCCACAAATTCCTCTCTTGTGCAAACTTCCTCATCTCAGAGTGGGACTTGCAACCTACGTTCTCAATTATTTGCTGTAAGTATTCAAAACTGTCTTCTTCAGTTTTTGCCCTCCACAGCTCCCTCTAGTATCATGTAAATCAGTTCCTGATGTCTTAGCAGATGTCCTATCATCCTGTCCCTTCTTCTTATCAGTGTTTTCCACATATTCTTTTCCTCTCCTATTCTGTGCAGAACCTGATCATGCCTTACCTTACCAGCCCACCTAATTTTCAACATTCGTCTGTAGCACCACAACTCAAACGCTTCTATTCTCTTCTGTTCCGGTTTCTTAAAGTCCATGTTTTTCTACCATACAATGCTGTACTCCAGACGTACATTCTCAGAAACTTCTTCCTCAAGTTAAGGCCTATGTTTGGTACTAGTAGACTTCTGTTGTCCAGGAAGGCTCATTTTGCCAGCGCTAATGTGCTTTTTATGTCCTTCTGACTCCGTCCGGCACTGGATATTTTGCAGCCTAGGCAGCAGAATTCCTTAGCTTCGTCAGCTTCGTAACCCTCAATTACGATGTTCAGTTTCTCGCTGCTCTCGTTTCTGCTCCTTGTCATTACTTTCGTCTTTCTTCGATGAACTTTCAGTCCATATTCTGTACTCACTAGACTGTTCATTCCATTCAGCAGATCATGTAATTCTTCTTCACTTTCACTCAGGATAGCAATGTCATCAGCGAATCTTGTCATTGATATTCTTTCACCTTGAAATTTAAGTCCACTTCTTAACCTTTCTTTTATTTCCATCATCCAATCTTCGATACGGATTGAAAAGTAGGAGCGAAAGACTTCATCCCTGTCTTATACCCTTTTTAATCCGAGCCTTCGTTCTTGGTCGTCCACTCATTTGTCGCTCTTGGTTCTTGTACATTTTGTGTGTTACCCGTCTCTCGCTACAGCTTACTCCTATTTTTCTTAGTATTACCCTTTCAATAGCCTCACATACTTTATCTCCTCTTCAGCTTGCGACGTCGACATGTATACCTGAGCTATCGATGTCTCTGTTGATTCTGATAAGAACAACCCTATCGCTGAACTGTTTACAGTAAAACACACACTCTGCTCTACCTTCCTACTCATATCTAATCCTACTCGCCGGCCTATGTGACCGAGCGGCTCTAGGCGCTTCAGTCTGGAACCGCGAGACCGCTACGGTAGGAGGTTCGAATCCTGCCTAGGGCATGGATGTGTGTGATGTCCTTAGGTTTAAGTAGTTCTAAGTTTTAGGGGACTGATGACCTCAGATGTTAAGTCCCATAGTGCTCAGAGCCATTTGAACGATTTGGATCCTACTCCCGGTGGTGATATGACTCTATACTCAACTGACAACAGAACTCCTTGTTTTTTTTTTTCATTTCACTTCACTGATCACTAGTATATCTGGATTAAGTATTTGCATTTCACTTTTCAGATTCTCTAGCTTCCCTCCCACGATCAAGTTTCCTAGAAGCTTTCTCTCACAGTCACCACCTCTTTGCCAGTCCCTCCCCCCGTCCTGTACGGGCTTTTCTGGATACAGAAAATGTTCGACTGCTGCCCTGGCCAGCACATTCTTCAGATCTCTCACCAACTGAACACGTCTGGTCAATGGTGGCCGAGCAAGTGGCTCGTCACAATACGCTAGTCACTACTCTTGATGAGCTGTGGTATCGTGTTGAAGCTGCGTGGGCAGCTGTACCTGTACACGCCACCCAAGCTCTGTTTGACTCAGTGCCCAGGCGTATCAAGGCCGTTATTACGGCCAGAGTCGGTTGTTCTGGGTACTGATTTCTCAGGATCTATGCACCCAAATTGCGTGAAAATGTAATCACATGTCCAATGAATACCGGTTTATCATCTGCATTTCTTCCTGGTGTAGCAATTTTAATGGTCATTAGTGTAATTTGCAACAATGGCTATTCCAGAAAGACAATTTTCCGTAGAAGCTGTTGTTTGCCAGAGGCCACTTTTACAAGTCACGTTAACTGTTTTTCAGTGAAAACCTATTTTCACTTTCTTAAGTGTTCAGTCAACGTCAATGTACTTCGAATGTGTGGGGAGGAAATATCAAGCAACACGTGATAATGAGCAACAATTCATTGAAAACATCAGAGATACATGCAATGCTGCATCATTCCTTCGTTAACTGTTGCACTGCTAATGCCAGCATGAAAATTATCTGCTGATTCAGTCACCCCTCTTTCGGATCAAATTTTTCGCATCGATTTGGGGGAGAGCTCTTTGTCTTTATTTTACGATGGGACGTTGATCGATTTCGATATTTGTCCCTGCGACATGGGAAGTACGTAAGTTTTGCTTGTGGTCTTTGGAGTCGCTTGTGATCTTTGGAGTCGGCAGCTCGACCAATGAACAGCTGGGGTGTAATCGTATCACGTGATCAGGTAGAATTTAAAGCGAAGACGTAGAGGCGGTTGTACGGAGTCAATCTGTTGTGTTGAGACGTTGGCGCTCCTAACTGGTCTCGCCATTTAATGCTGTGCATCTTCTTGTGAATCAGTCGGCGCTGAGCAGCTTCACGTGTGAAGTGCCTGTTATTGCGAGTTTGTGCCAGCGGTCAGCACTTAGCCGGAAGAGGCCATTTGAAAGTTGTTTGTAGCAGAACAGCCTTGATGTGATAATTCTGGTGCCACTCAGTTGAAGAGAAGCAGTGAGTAGTAGTGGCTACATTATATCTTGAGAGTTTCTGAACTGATTACGACAAGCACATGTCACTCACTCTCTCTCTCTTATTCTACTCAGTGATACGAGGCAAGGTGGTACTGCTTTCCTCACGATTTGTTGTGTTACGTAGAGACATTGTGACTGATTGGACTTTCCCGAACAGTGTAGCGGAATGACGATTAGACTGAGGTCAATATTTTGAGTCTGTACACGTCCCATGTTAAAACTCCAGTCGGGAGTTAGAAAGTAGTTGTTTGATTCACGAAACAGACTGGTAATATTTCTATGATTTTTATTTTATTTTATTTTCTTAAATATTGCCTGTTTAGATACTGAGCAAAGTGTGAATGCACTATGTGTAACAGATCGTTCGTGTTGTATTAATCTAAGTGAGAGTTTGTAATAGTGATTATTGTAATAAATCAGACGTTTATTTGAAATTTCCCTTATCAATACCTTACTCAGATTAATGTATTATTCGATGCTTTTCTGAAGTAATAAAGTTTTTAGGCGATTAGCTCGCTAATATTTACGCAAAACATTTCATAAGTAAGCACTTACGCAACATACATAAACAAATTATGGTTGGTTGGTTGTTTTGGGGAAGGAGACCAGACAGCGTGGTCATCGGTCTCATCGGATTAGGGAAGGATGGGGAAGGAAGTCGGCCGTGCCCTTTCAGAGGAACCATCCCGGCTTTTGCCTGGAGTGATTTACGGAAATCACGGAAAACCTAAATCAGGATGGCCGGACGCGGGATTGAACCGTCGTCCTCCCGAATGCGAGTCCAGTGTCTAACCACTGCGCCAACTCGCTCGGTAAAACAAATTATGTCAATAGGGAAAACCCCACTCCTGAAATACCAGAAATACTAGCTTGGTCTGCCGATTCGTGAAGAGCAAGGTGACCGGCGTTACAGAACGTAGGATCTGAACCAGGCCATCAAATCTGGGCAAGAGTTTTCCCATTAGATTATCCTGTCCCCGGATTATTGCTGTAAAATTTGTGACCCACATGCTATCACCCGGCTTCAGGATCGTCGGCTTCCTGCCACCAGTATAGCGGTGCTCTGGTTTCTCATGAGCTAGTTTAAGATTTCTGCACGTGCGTTTCCACTTATCCCGCCCCAATTTACTTGGCATTAACTTTTTCAGGAAGCAAATCATTCAACATCAATTAATAGGACAATGGAGAACTTGGTCTAAAGGCAAACTTTAACATGGAAGGAGCTTCCCAATGGACCTCACACATGGTGGCATTAAAAGCATATCTCAGCCACTGCAGGAAGCTATCTTAATGTGTGTGGTCCACACTATGAGAGGGAACGAAGGTCGCATGCAGATTACTTTCCACGCGCTCATTGAAAAACAGATTAATGTATTACGATGCTGTCGTGTTCTTACTAATACCGATATCAAAACAGAAGTTACGGAAGGATGCCGAGTTGAAGTTTGGGATATTATCCACAGCGAACACCCTACAGGGGCCAAATATGTCAATTATTGTCTGGAGACAATTGATGGAAGTTCTGTAGGTAATACCTTGCATTTGGGTTATCAAAAAGCATGTATCGGTTCTCCTCTCACAGACGTGGAAAAGGGCCCACATAATCAACATACTTTCTTTCCATAGGCTGATTAGGTACCTCAGATGACAAAAATCCCAGCCGAATGTTAATTACTGGTTTGGTTACAGCACACGTCTTACAGTTTTTGTTTTTCTATCCCCTTCCATATACAGTGTTAGCCTATCTTCATTCTGGTCTTAACGATCCCCACAACATTTAAAAGGAAGCGGATACTCACTCATTATAGAGCAATCATACCATCTAATGTCTCAAGTCCCTTCGGTTCAGAACTCTTTTCATTTGGGAGATAATCTTCCTCCCGGAACATACTACTTAATATGTAGACCACAAGGTTGTCAATGTCTCGAAGATGATTAACCTTGAACTGAAAGAGATTCTAATCGCCCACCTTGCGATAACCTCTTGTGTGCCTTGGTTAGCCAAAACCCAGCTAAGGGCCTAGTTATCTATTTCTAACAAAAATGATCGAAATGACATTTAATATTGCCCCACCCGGCAAAATCACAAATAAATTTCTTGAGAAAATGATTGTACCCACAAGTCGTGTAATTTCTCTTGTATTCTTTCGTGGTGGGAATGACTGAGTAGTCTTAACATGGCTCTGATCCACCCTGACGCAGTTAGCGGAAACTAAGTGCCGCAAGAAGGGAGGTTGTGTTGGATTGTTTGCGGGAGGAGACCAAACAGCAAGGTCATCCGTCTCATCGGATTAGGGAAGGACAATGAAGGAAGTCGGCCGTGCCCTTTCAAAAGAACCATCCTGGCATTTGCCTGGAGCGATTTAGGGAAATCGCGGGAAACCTAAATCAGGATGGCCGGACGCGGAATTGAACCGTCGTCCTCCCGAATGCGAGTCCAGTGTGCTAGCCACTGCGCCACCTCGCTCGGTCCGAAGAAGGGAACTTCGGGATCTGCAGACTTCACCTTCGTTGGTTTGACAATGAACCCAGCCTTCCAAAGACTCGCTAGTACTTCCCTAATATCTTCAAGATTTTCATCAAAACTTTCGCTGAAAACTACTAGGACATCCAGGTAGTGTAAACGCTACGAAACCTGAGGTCAAGAAAAGCCTTATCTAAAATCTTGAAAAGCAGTGCGACACCTGTCAACAAGCTAAACGGAACCTTGTTGTATTCACAGAGGTTCCATTTGGTGATGAAAACTGTTACAGGTTTCGGTTCTTCAGCTAGATGAATCTCATGATAAGACTGACTTAGGTCAAGAGTAGTAAGTATTTTCTTTCTGAAACCATCCAAAATGGTTCTGCATATCAGATAGTTGTATCAACTGAATAATTTTATTTATTGCATGGTGGGCCTCTATTGAACATACACCGCCTCTGCATCTTGGGTACCACATAAATTGAGAAGAATAAAGCGATCTAGAAGGCCAAATAGCTCCCTGCCTAAGCATTTCGTATACTGCGACTTCCAGCGCCTTTATGCGAGGTGGAGAGAGCCGATATGGCGGATGTCTCACTGCGATATCTTTTGTAAGTTCTGTCTTATATTCTCCGCCCTTCACTTCCAGCCAGCGATCACACACACGATATCAGGAAACCGAATACACAACAGGCGCAGCCAGCCAGTCTGTTTGTTTGCGAGGTGAGTGACTAAACTCAAGATCTTGCTTGCTACCCGCATTCGCCGTAAGCAATCTGTTTAACCGCTTGGCATGCCTCTGCTAACGATGCTTACAGAATACGTAATTGTGGCTTTTATTAAATCCAAAAGAGAATATCCCTCTCATCCGAAGCACAATCAGATACGTCATACGAATAAAATCGGTCCCAGAAGTAAAGGAATCGATAAAATTGAAGCCTCTTTCATATTAAGTGCTTAAGTGAAGTGTTGAATGTGCACCTTAACCGGAATTCCCCCAACAATGCATCTCAGCAGAATTAGCTACCCTCAATGATTGCACGAACTTTGTTAAACATGTAGTGTAACACTTTTTATTTGGAATGCGGGTTGGTTTTATTCAAGTTTCCAATGAACCATATCATTCCCCACTCCTTTGGCCACAAATCCTATCGTTCAATATAATCTCGGTTTATCAGAAGTCACGGCCTTGTGAAATAGGGAGGAGGAGCGGACGGCGGCCCAGGGCACTCAAATGCTGTTGGGGTGGGAAATTGCCTCTAAACGTGGAAGAACCAGCAATGACCAACACCATGAGGATGCAGAAGGCAATGCAAACCACATTATTAAAGACACATAATATGTAATTCAGTACGTAAAAAGAGATGAAAATGTAATAATCATGGGGGATCTATGTGTAGTTGTAGGGGAAGGAGTAGAAGAAAGTTACGGGTGAATATGCGCTTGGTAGTAGGATTGAGAGAGGAGTAAACTGATAGAGTTCTGCAATAAATTTTAGCTAGTAATAGCGAACACTCTGTTCAATAGTCACAAGACGAGGAGATCTACTTGCAGATTGCCGGGAGTTATGAGGGAATGTCCTTTAGATTACATCACGGTCAGCAGAGATTCTGAAATCAGATACTTGGTTGTAAGACATACCCAGGAGCAGATATAGACTCAGATCACAATTAAGCAGTGATGAAGAGTAGGCTGAATTTTAAGAGACTAGTCAGAAAGAATGAATACCCAAAGAACTGGGATACGAAAGTACTAAGGAATAAATAGATAACGCTTGAAGTTCTCCGAGGCTATAGATAATGAGTAGCTCAGCACACAGTTCAGGTGAAGAGGATTAGACATCTCTAAAATGGACAGTCATAGAAGTTGAAAAGAAAAACTTAGGTACAAAGAAGGTAATTGCGAGCAATCCATGGGTCATACAAGAAATACTGCACCTGATCGATGAAAGAAGGATGTAAACAAATGTTCAGGGAAACTCAGGAATACAGAAATATAAGTCGCATAGCAATGAAATAAACAGGTAGCGCAAGGAAGCCAAGGCGAAACGGTTGCATGAAAAATGTGAAGAAATAGAAAAACAAATGACTGTCGGAAGGACTGTCAACCTACAGAAAACTCAGAACAACCTGTGATAACATCAAGGGTGCAATGGGAACTCCCTGTTAAACGCAAAGAAGATAGCAGTTAGGTGCAAAGAGAACATTGAAGGCATCTATGACGGCGATGACTTGTCTCATGTGATAGAGGAAGAAATAGGAATCCATATAAATAGATAGGGGATCCAGTATTACGTATTAGACTCAGAATTTAAAAGATCTTTGGAAGACTTAGGATTAAATAAGACAGAAGGAACTGGTAACATTCCATCGGAATTTCTAAAATCATTGGGGAAGAGGCAACAAAACAACTATTCATGTTGGTGTGTAAAATGAATGAGTCTGGTAATATACCATCTGACTTTCAGAAAAATATCGTCTACACAATTCCGAGATTGTAAGAACACAATCAGTTTAACAGCTCATACATCCAAATTACTAGCAAGACAATATACAAAAGAATGAAAAAGTAAATTTGTGATGTGTTACATGACGATAAGTTTGCTTTAGGAAAGGTAAAGTCACCGGAGAGGCAGTTCTGACATTGCGGTTGATAACGGAAGCAAGACTAAAGAAAGATCAAGATACCTTCATAGGGTTTGTCGACCTGGGAAAGCGTTCGATAATGTCAAACGTAGCAAGCGTTCGAAATTCTCAGGAAAATAGGGGCGAGCTATAGACAGAGACGGGTAACAGACCACATGTACAAGAGTCAAGAGGGAATTATTATAGTGGATGACCAAGAATGAAGTGCTCGGATTAAAATGGCCGTAAGATAGGGACACAGTCTTTCACCCCTACTGTTTAATATGCTTATCGAGCAAGCAATGAAGGAAATAAAAGAAAGGTTCATGAGCGGAATTAAAATTCGAAAAGAAAGAATGTCAGTCATGAGATTCGCCGGTTGAATTTGTGTGTTCAGTGAAAGTGAAGAAGAATTACAGGATCTGCTGACATGAATAAACAGTATAATGTACACTACTGGCCATTAAAATTGCTACACCACGAAGATGACGTTCTACAGACGCGAAATTCAACCGACAGGAAAAACATTTTGTGATATGCAAATGAATAGCTTTTCAGAGCGTTCACACAAGGTTGGCGCCAGTGACGACACCTACAACGTGCTGACATGAGGAAAGTTTCCTACCTACTTCTCATACACAAACAGCAGTTGACCGATGTTGACCGTTGTTTTGACGCCTCGTGTAAGGAGTAGAAATGCGTACCGTTTCCGACTTTGATAAAGGTCGCATTGTAGCCTATCGTGACTGCGGTTTATCGTATCGCAACGTTGCTGCTCGCGTTGGTCGAGGTCCCATGACTGTTATTAGAGTGGGGATTCGGTGGGTTAAGCAGGGTAATACGGAACGCCGTGCTGGATCCCAACGGCCTCGCATCACTAGCACTCGAGATGACAGGCCTCTTATCCGCATGGCTGTAGCGGATCGTGCAGCCACGTCTCGATCCCTGAGTCAACAGATGGGGACGTTTGCAAAACAACAACCATCTGCACGAACAGTTCGACGAGGTTTGCAGCAGCATGGACTATCAGCTCGGAAAACATGGCTGCGGTTACCCTTTACGATGCATCACAGACAGGAGCGCCTGCGATGGTGTAAACGACGAACCTGGCTGCACGAATGGTGAAACGCCATTTTTTCGGATGAATCCAGGTTCTGTTTACAGCATCATGATGGTCGCATCCGTGTTTTTGGGGACATCGCGCTGAACGCACATTGGAAGCGTGCCTTCGTCATCGCCATACTTTCGTATCACTCGGCGTTATGGTATGGGGTGCCATTGGTAACACGTCTCGGTCACCTCTTGTTCGCATTGACGGCACTTTGAACAGTGGACGTTACATTTCAGATGTGTTATGACCCGTGGCTCGACCCTTCATTCGAGCCCTGCGAAACCCTACATTTCACCAAGATAATGCACGACCGCATGTTGCAGGTCCTGTAGGGTCTTTCTGGATACAGAAAATGTTCGACTGCTGCCCTGGTCAGCACGTTCTCCAGCTCTCTCACCAACTGAAAAAATCTGGTCAATGGTAACCGAGCAACTGGCTCGTCACAATATGCCAGTCACTACTCGTGATTAACTGTGGTATCGTGTTGAAGCTGCATGGGCAGCTGTACCTGTACACGGCATCCAAGCTCTGTTTTTACTCAATGCCCAGGCGTATCAAGGCCGTTATTATGGCCAGAGGTGGTTGTTCTGGGTACTGATTTCTCAGGATCTATGCACCCAAATTGCGTGAAAATGCAATCACATGTCAGTTCTAGTATAATATATTTGTCCAATGAATACCCGTTTATCATCTGAATTTCTTCTTGGTGTAGCAATTTTAATGGCCAGTAGTGTATACATAATACAGACTGAGAGCAAATAGTGGAAAGACGAAAATCTTGAGAAGTAGCAGAAATGACAACAACGAGAAACTTATCAGGATCAATGATACTAGCACTGGGAAAAAGGGATTTACTAGTACCAAGCATAGGCCTACATTTGAGGAAACAATTTCTGAGAATGTAATTTTGGAGCAAGGCATTTTATGGTAGTGAAATACGGAATGTGGGCAAACCGGAACAGAAGGGAATCGAAGCATTTGAAACGTGATGCTACAGACGAATATGGAAAATCAGGTGGACTGATAAGGTAAGGATTAAGGAGGTTCTGGAAAGAAATATACGGAAAACACTGAGAGGAAAAAGGGACAGGATGATAGGACATCTGTCGAGATGTCAATGGATAACTTCCATGGTATCAGAGGAGTTGTAAAGTGTAAAAACTTTGGAGGTAAACAGAGATTAGAATAAGTCCATCAAATAATTGAGGACGTAGGTTGCAAGATGATGAGGTTGGCACAGGAGATAAATTCGTGGAGGGCTACATCAAACCAGTCGGAAGGCTCAAAAGACTGATGACTCAAAAATATAAACAAACAATTTCAGTTCGGTGTGATAGCGTTACGCCAGTTTACTGGGAGGCACTGTATACCCGCTTGGTACCACTCCACTGGTCGATGTCGTAGACAAGGTCTTGCTGTATCAATAACCTCCCCATCATCCTACATGCCGTTTCTCGTGGACGAAATAGATGAAAGTCAGAAGGTGCGAGATCAGGGCCGTAGTGTTGACGAGGAAGAACAAAATAATGAAGTTTTGTTAGCTCTCAAGTATGCAGTTTCCCGTGAGGCCTTGCACTGTCATGGATAAGGAGAAGGATGTTAACATTTTTGTGGCGACGAACACACTGAAGTCGTTTCTTCAGTTCCCTGACGGTAAAACAGTAGTTCTACCAGGAGTGAGGACATCAAACAGAACAACCCTTTCAGAATCCCAAAAGATCATCACCATAACTTTACCGGCTGGGGAACAGCTTTGCACGTTTTCTTCAGAGGAGAAGTTATGTGGACTGCAGTTTTCTTTCAGGGGCTCAAAGTAATGAACCCACGTTTCATCGCCTGTGACGATGTTCGACAAAAAATTGTCAGGACGACTGAGTCAGCAGTACCAACAGATAATTGGTTGTGATCCGTCGATGACTCGATTGAGAGTGTCTGCATGCTCCAACAAAGCAAGACTAACAGAGCGTGCGGCCGGCCAGCATGCGGGAAATACGACAGGACCACGTGGTCTTGTTGCGGCAGACGCCTCGCCCAACGACTCACCGTGCTTTCGTTCACTGGCAGGTCTCCGTATACTTCGGACAAGCGCCTACGAATATCTCCGATGCTCTGGTTTTCCGCCGAGGAAACCCAGCTCTCAGCTTGGAACACACCTGCTATAACAGATGCCATTTTCAAGGAAACAAACTGTGCCATCACCTATTGGAACTTCATGACGCTATAGGGGTTGAAGCAGGAGTATTCCACGATGCCCCACAACGAATTCAGGATTTTTTCAATCGAATTGTTTGGGAAAAAAGGGTGTTGCATTACGTGTTCAACGCCCCTCCTATTTCCCCACCAGTCTCATGTAGCTTTCATACAGCGTGATGAGTCAAATACCACTCTCTCCCAGAATCCAAAAGGGCACTCTCTGGTAGTTTAAATAACGAATCAAACACTTAAGGCACCTGTGAAATCGGCGTCACAAGAATTTTTCTACGAAACGGTCCTCACGGCGAAACACCCTTTCACTCCTGTCAGACACTAGATTGTTTCTTGTTTGCGGATAGTCCTTTGGCACCCATAACACCTAATATGAGATAAACGCAATCGGTTGTCGGATACCCCTTCCATGTCCGGCTGCTGGTTCCTTACCCCACTCCCTAAAACAGTGGCATTAGCAAGCCGCACGACCTCCACATCCGAAATTAGTTTCTCAAAACACTGGAAATTTTTCGGGCACTTACTAAAAGCCACTCTTCTCTTCCAAAATATTATGAACAGTCTGACGCTACGGAAAATCTAAACCATAACTATTTCCACACAGTCCTCCAGCAATTCGTCGTCACTGTGCACACCATAATAAGTTTTGTATTAACTGATGTTGCCCCCCCCTCTACCCCGCCCCCCCCAGCATATGACACTTAGCCTTCTTCAAAGACTGCTCTAAACGCCCTTAACCATGGGACATTAAACTTGATGAAATTGCTCGTCATTCAAGCCAAATATCTGTTCCACATTCTGTTATTTCCCTATAAAGTAAAGCGTCCCTGCAACTTCGAAAAGGTTCGGTAACTTAGTAAAAAACCTGGAAAACCGTGTCCCCAATTCTTGAGACTGGTTCTGTGGAAAAGGTTCCCCCCCTCAGTTTCCAATTCACCGGAATAGCTAATTCTCTGCATTCTCACAATTAAGCCCTCAGCTGATTCCTGTAACTGTTTACAACTCGTATCCTCGATGTTGAGGCTACGAAGATCCCGAACTCCATTTGGGTAATCCGCCAAACGTGGTTTGTTTCTACTAATCTGTGAGTACGAGGTGTTTGTTACTTCCAAGAAACACAGTAACGAATCTCCCTCTTCAATGGATTGGAAATAAAAGCCAACCAGTTGCAAAATACAGGTTTATTCAATCTGGACCGTTTCGACAGTTTTAAAACTGCCCTCTTCAGAAGGTATTGTACGTAGAGTTACATACCCATATCCAATGTAGGAGTCGGTGACTGTCTAGTACGTGTGCGTGGCTACCAATTAACGAGGGATTAAAGTACATGATTTAAAAACAGTAGCTCTCTACTATAGGTATTTGATATTACGTACAATACCTTCTAGGAAGACAGTTTTAAAACTTCGAAACCATGGTCAAGGTTTAAGAAACATGTACTTGGCAACTTCTAGACCGTTGTTTCCAATCAACTGAAGCTCTTGCATGCACAGTTGCTGAAGCTCAACCCTGTCCAAAACCTTAGGATCTATCTCACGAACGCACATTTAGTGCTAAAATGCTACAATCGCCTCAACTGTTGACAGTTTATGGGGTGAGGAGGAGAGATTTCTTGGTTCAAATGGCTCTGAGCACTATGGGACTCAACTGCTGAGGCCATTAGTCCCCTAGAACGTAGAACTAGTTAAACCTAACTAACCTATGGACATCACAAACATCCATGCCCGAGGCAGGATTCGAACCTGCGACCGTAGCGGTCTTGCGGTTCCAGACTGCAGCGCCTTTAACCGCACGGCCACTTCGGCCGGCGAGGAGGAGGAGGGAGCTACAGATCCGTCAGCTGATTTCCTCAACGGGCGCGTCAGCTCAGCAACGCTTCCGGAAATATCACATCCTCTAATAGTCAGTTCGTAAATAATCTCCTCTTTGCGTAAATGTGCCACACCAAGCACCTCCGTCACACGCATTATTCCTTTAAAATACAAATAACAAGTAGTTCCGACCAGGGCAAGCAATATCAAACAGAATTATTTGTTAATATTAGAAACAACTAACTGTCTACAATATACGCATCCTCACTATCTTGCTATTACCAGCACCGCTGTCCACACACACGAAACCACGCTCTAGCAACCAATGTGTAACGCCTTTAGGAGTAGTGGTACTGGGAGCTGAGCGAAACATTTCTTTATTTCTTAAAACAATCTTAAACACTCGTTTTCGATCACGAGGATTGACCTGTAAATTAGCTTTACACTTCATTATTAATTAAGAAATCAACAAGTCACAAACAACAAAATAGTATCAAGGAACTTTTTTAAAAGCTGGTGAAGTGTGACATAGAAATATAACAAACTTTCTGAAAATAAACGGAATTGTTTTACACCAATAAATGTTATCAAAACTAAATAATCTTTAGCCAGAACTATGCCTGCGAAGTATTGACTGAAAACAACCGAACAAGAAATGAACTCGGGAAGCAATGTTTCGTAGCAGGTGCGACACCAAATGATACAGTAAGTCACTAAGAGATGCTTTAAACAACAGAAAAATCTTTCTTAAACTAAGCAATAGATATTGGCCACTAGCATCGACCTCACAAGTTTGATTAAAAAATGTTCTACCTTCACTTGCTTCAGATTCAATACAGGGTCCGTAATTTAGAATGGTACAGTGTAACTGCCACCAAGCCGTGCAAGAACAAATTTATCTCGATTCACAGTTCAGTTGGTTGTCAGTAGAAAGTGCCCTGTGGACTCAACATACGGCCCACCCGCCATCGGAACCCGACGCTCGACCAGGTGTACCCGCACCATCGACGTCGTTCCAGCGATCTGACAAGCTGATCGCTCCACAAGAATCTCTGACCACCGGGATTTCAGTGCAGCTCGTCCCATCCGAGCGACGTATTCTAGCGGCGGTGGACTCGCTTAGAGATAATTCAAATCCGTGGGTATTGGCGATGCAAACGAACCGTCATATATGTAGTATAGGCCAAGGGTATAAACTGGCCATTTCATTGGTTGAGCCACATCAGAATACCATCAAAGTAACGATGGATTGTACCGTTGCGCAATAAATGACACCGGCGTGTGTTTAAATGTGCTTGGATAAAGTCAGTCGCATATCATTAAGATTACTAAACGAGTACATTAGACCAGTGGTTCTTGCTTAAGACCCAGTACTGACACCGGAGGGCGACACCTCTCGTCGCAACGAAAGTTGGTGGCGGCGATGGGGTAGTGGAAGGAGTTTGGGGTGGGGGTAGGGGGAGAGATTGTAGACACTCAAAGAGAAACTTTATTTTCACCAAATCATGGTTATTGATAGAAGCTTACCGTTTAAGCATTCCAGATCTATGTATTTTAAGGTATCACACCAAATATTTCAAGTGAAAAAGTGAATAATATATTGGAAGCACATGCATTTTTCTAAAGGCTTCTGTAACGACCGCCTTGTCGTACCTAAGCGGGTATTGTGGCCAGTGCCAACGCAACAGATCCAATGTTTGTTGGAAAGTTTCATATCAGCGCACACTCCGCTGCAGAGTGAAAATCTCATCCTGGAAACAACCCACGTTTGTTCTTCTGATGTCTGGGCACATTTTCTAGACATCTTCAAGCCCTACTATCTGAAAGCGTACCATGCGACTGCAGCACACCGTTCTGAATCGGTCTTTTGTATTAGGCCAAATGTAACAGAACAGAGACGGTTTTAAATAATATTGCTTTACTGATTCAAAATATCACATAGGGGCACAATGACAGATAACTGCATATATAACAGGATGTAAAAGTCAGTCTGACCTGAAACACTTGGCGTGGTATCAGGAAGTTACTAACTCCTCTTGATGTGAACACGTTGGCCTCCTTTCCGGTCGAGTACTGTGGCCACTGTTTCAGATCGAACGCTATTTCTGCATTATTTATGCACAGAAGAGACTATGAGACTGAAATAAATAACAAGGTACTTCATTTGTAGACAAAAAGACGTTGTTTGAACATCGATATTACACAAATTGTTACTCTTCATACAAGTGAAGTAACAAGAATTATATAAATGACTTATCTTACATCAGACGGTTCAAAAACAGAGAAATTACTAATCAATAACGGAAGAAGTTTTCTTTCGCCAGTCGCACTAACAACAGTGTCGATGTATATTAGAACTCTCGGCAAGCAGCAACGCTGTTCGGGTAAAATGGTATCCAATGGACACTTTTCCTGTCCTGGCCCCTTTATCATACCTTCTCCCACCGGTCTATTATTTGGTAACATACATAAATCAATACGTTATATTAATTAATAACAGTTATTTACGATATGAGATACGATCGTAAATGTTTACTAAACGGTTTGAATGTCACTTTTCTTTTATTCATTGTATTGTATTACAACAGTCTTAATCTTATTTCGTATTACTTGCACAAACTTAGACAACATTTGAAGATGACCCCATGTACATCGCGCATTCTCTAATCCATGTTACTTTCATTTTACATTTATACCACAGCAGCTGATCGGTGCCACTTGGGCATCATCGTAAATAGTCGGCATTGGAAGACACACAGACGTCGTACATGCAGAAAAACTGCCTTTAGGGGTGTAGCATTTTTGTTAATAGGAACTGTATTTAAAAATTCTAATCACCTAACATCAAATTATGACGTGCCATCTTAACTGCAAAAAGCAATATACAGTTCCTGGTGGTGGGGCATTCAAACAATTGCAGTTAAACAAAAATCCCCATTTCCATCAATTTTTTTCCACAATGTGTCACATGTGCAAAGAAGATCGTGTTGGGGGGGAAGTGGAGCGGGGGGGGGGGGGAGGGAGGCGGCATCAGGAGGATTATTTTCTATTTTCTCGAAAGCGATAGAATTTGTTGAATCATCTTCGGATAGAAATTAATAGGAGAGAAAGGAGAAGAACGTTTGTCAGGTGACTCCTATTAGTCAGTGCAGAATCTGACAATAGTACATGTAGACCTCGATTCCGAATCAGCAGGTGACAGGACTGTTGGCTCCAAATATATTGTTTGCTTCCTTATATATGACATAACATATGGATAAAATGAACAAAAGGAGGCGATAGAACTACACCTCCACAATGAAATAATGACACCTTTCTTCAAGATGCTTGTATGTCAGAAGGATCTTTTCATCGTACTTCTGAACGACACAGGCAATGCAGTACGGTATATAACAGTTAATTTGGTTTCAATGTCACTTACATGTGTTAGATCTTCTATATTACTTTCGTTTCTTTTACAATTTCTCAGATCTGTATACATTTTTTCCGTTGTTGTTGTGGTCTTCAGTTCTGAGACTGCTTTGATGCAGCTCTCCATTAACAACACTGATAACGACGTCCTCTTGAGTAGTCCCCTCCTGGAGATCCGAATGGGGGACTATTTTACCTCCGGAATATTTTACCCAAGAGGACGCCATCGTCATTTAACCATACAGTAAAGCTGCATGCCCTCGGGAAAAATTACGGCTGTAGTTTCCCCTTGCTTTCAGCCGTTCGCAGTACCACAACAGTAAGGCCGTTTTGGTTAGTGTTGCAAGGCCAGATCAGTCAATCATTCAGACTGTTGCCCTTGCAACTACTGAAAAGGCTGCTGCCCCTCTTCAGGAACCACACGTTTGTCTGGCCTCACAACAGATACCCCTCCTTTGTGGTTGCACCTACGGTACGGCTATCTGTATCGTTGAGGCACGCAAGCCTCCCCAGCAACGGCAAGGTCCATGGTTCATGGGGGGAGGACATTTTTGCTAATCATATAAATTAACTCCAGGTCTATACAGTGGTGACAGGCACACACAAACAGTGAATAACGAAGCACGGAAGACACGGATAGTAGTTGAAACTATATATTTATTCGTAAAATTTTCCATACTTCCGTATTACATAAATTCTTGCTGACATGCTCATGCTAGTCCCTCCACATAAGATCCACGGCGGTCCGTTATTATCTGAACAGAATGTGAGCGTCGCTACACAATACTAAGCACGGCGAGCGCCATGTAACGATATTTAAATTCTTCGTAGCAGGATGGGTCGTAATATGATTACCACAAGAACTAGGTATTCGTAAAAGAGTTAATGATAATAAGGAATTGCTCACTTTGCTTCTTTTTTCGCTCTGTAACTGGAAGTAAGCGTTTTATAGTTCACTGTCATACATTACGTAGTTTTTACTTCTTTCAGACATTCAATTTTGCTAAGAATCCTACAAAATGTTATATGCTATTCAGCTTTCTTCTGCTATCAGTCTTCTGACCGATTTTATGTGACCCATTAGTATTTTTTCTCATGTGCCAATATTTTCATGGCAGAGCAGTATCTGCATCTCTGTCTCTCTGTCTCCACAGTTATTTCTAGTACGTACACAGGGTTGCCAAACTGTCGCTTGCTGAGATGGTCCCCACTACAAAAGAACAATGAAATTTCGTGGAAACATCTGTAAGGACATGAGGAAGAAAAGAGACGAATTGACCACTGAAAGGAACACATTCTAATCTCCACATGAGAAGGTAACATTTGTTATCTATGTTCCATGTTTACGTTCCAAGCTACAACGTTGTTCAATCTGACTACCATCTGCATCTACAATCGCCTAGAACAGCGCTAGAGATACCATTTCGCAGCACTTTTCCAATGGTGAACCATGAAATAGCAACTGAAAATATGTTCGTGCGTTCGTCTGCAGCCTGAAGATCGCACATTGCATCCAGCATTTTTACCTGTGGCAATTTGTGGTGCAATTGGCCGTCAGCCTCTCCGAGGAGCAATTTCTAAATCACGCGTTATTTCGAACATCCGCATCATGTTCTTCAAACCTGGTGAGGAAAGAAGCCTTCTCCGCGTTTCTTTAATGCGTCAGTAATCGCAAAGAGCAGCGGAAATATTGCTCCTGATTCGATGAAACAGCTTTGCGAGCACTGCTCACTTTGTCGAGACCCATGTTGACTTTCTGCAGCTACAGTGTACACATACGCTTGTGTTTCAACTCTACGTCGCCATACCAGTATCTGCGACTAATGGCGAGTCACGATACCAACACTGCTAACAACGCAAATACTGCAACGCACACTCTGAACGTCATTCCTATAAAGTTGGATACCCATAGCGTAGTTTTCCCTCTGCAGTGGCTCAAGTAGCGGAAGTTTAAATATAACCACTGTGTATTAATGTCAGTCTATCTTTCCCCACAATTTTTACAATCTGTGTGCCCGCAAAGTTATTCCTTGCCCTTAGTGTAAATAGTTTTCCGTCTGCAGCAGCTCATCCATTTTGGTATCTGTGTATATTACGACGGAAAAACCAGCGTAATTAGTGCCCTGAAGCCTGCTTACAGACATATCATTACCTTTCTGTAAAATCACTTGACTTTCCGCTCGTAATACTTGTAACTGTACAGCTGTGGTGGAATCAGATCCTGGTCGCATAACGACCAGATAAATCAAATGCGAATGGGATTTCTTGCTGACGGCAGCCGAAGTTAGACCTCGTTATGTAGAAGATATCGCTTTCCAGATTTACGTCGTACACAAAGACGACTGCTGATTCCACGTAGACGCATCGTTCTCTCGTTTCTAAGGACTATAGAGCAGGGGTAGACACCATTTTTTGCCTACCGGTCACTTTTGTATCTCTGTTGGTAGTAAAATTAACTGCCACCCCAGTTCTACAGTAATAGAAGTTTATCAAGTAATGAAGTAACTATGTTATGAAGTTAATACAGCAGAGTAGCAGCAAGTTAAAGTGTATATTAAAAATTACTTAAATACTTTGTCAAAATTTTATGAAAACCTACTTAAAATAATTTTAAGCCCCAACCGCCACAATTTAAGCTGTAACGGGAGCTGTACCTCTAAAAAAACTTTACACGTAATTTCATATATCCAAACTTTTTCTTGCTGACAAACCACAGAAAAAGAAAAAAGCATCTCATGATACACTTTCGATATTCATGCACCTTTAAGCACGACGTTTTAATTTCTTACTACTTTTCTGTTAACTCTAACCGGCCGCTGTGGCAGAGCGGTCCTAGGTGCTTCAGTGCAGAACCGCACTGCTGCTACAGTCGCGGGTTCGAATCCTGCCTCGGGCATGGATGTGTGTGATGTCCTTAGGTTTGTTAGGTTTAAGTAGTTGTAAGTCTATGGGACTGATGACCTAATGTTCCAACACTGTAATGTGCGGGTTTGGGCTAACTTATTGTGATGATGGCAGACGCCTCGCCCAACGACTCACCGTACTTTTGTTCACTGCAAAGACTCCGTAGACATTTTGCAAGCCCCTATGAATACCTGTGATGCTTTGGTTTTCCACTCTCTGCTTGAAACGCACCACCGTTACAGACACCATTAGAAGGCTACGTATAGCGCCGTCCCCAATCGGCGGTACGTGGTATAGCAATAACATTTCACGATGTCCCACAATGAATTCAGCGTTTTTGCAGTTGAAATTAGCTCAGAAAAAATGTGTTGGATTGCTTACTGAACGCCCCTCGTGGAACTTCTAACAATACCACCACTTGCAAAGTAGGTTAGAAATCAGATTATTAATGTTGCTCACGCAGCATATGTTCGCTTTATCTGGCCACAACAACGTTATTAACTGTGGATGGTATCGTCAGAATGGAAATAATGAAGTCACTGTAAAAAAAGTCCAATTTTGGCACTTATCTTGAATGGATTCCCACGTAGATTTCGTCGAAGTTGTTATGGCTCATGTTGTTGATTATAGGGTGATTCCACTTTGATTGCTAGAAGGTCCAGATCTGTATTTCAGCAATATTTGAAGACCTAACAAATGCGTTTTTCAGGAAATTCTTAATGATCAAACAATCCCAGATCAGAACAATGGTATGGCAGAAATAATTTTTCACTTGGTGTTCACGATCCACATTTTTATAAAACTTGTTGTAAATTCACATATACTACTTCATAATTGTCACGTCATCAAGAAAACTGTATTTTTTATCAATCTTCATATATTTAATTTCCACTGTAACCAAACACAAGACTTGACTCTTCTTTTACAAAGCGAATTAACAACTTAACTTCTGCAAAGTGAAACAAAGACTGCTCTGTGTGCATTCGCGCCAAAACGATTACAGACAAGTCAAAGATTATGACAGTCTCACAGAAATGAATACACACAAGAACCATGTCACTGTAATATATGGATACATCGCAGTACCTATTCATTAATAAAACCAAATGTGAATATTGTCACAAAAAGAACAATTACAAACTCACGCAGCAGGCGTGTGTGCAAACAACCGAATCCCAGTACGTACTGTGGACAGCTTTGGCGAAGCAGCTCATACAGGGTCACAATTATTGAACTGTGTAAAATAAAATCGTCATAACTTCTGAAAGGTTTGCGTTAGGACGTTCAACCTGCAAAGTTGGTCACGGGGCATGATGGGAATTAGCATGCGTATATTGGCTTGGTGTAGCGACGAAGCCAACTTTCATTTCGATGAGTTCGTCAATAAGCAAAATTGGCCCGTTTGGGCCATCGAGAAGTCTCTTCACCCTTAACGGTTTTACTTCTGCCGTAGCTCATCCCATCGTTTCCATATATAGTACGTCATCCACTGTTGAGTGCTTTTTGGTTTGCTTGGGGTTTAAGGGCGCTCAACTACTGTGGTCATTAGCGCCCAGTCACAATTGTTAGAGCACATAGAATCTAGTAAAACTCAAGGGGGGGACACCAGAAAGTTCTTACAAAGATGCAGATAAAATAAGTGAAAGAGTTAGACGTCTTTGGACAAGCCAGTCAAAGTAATGAAACGAAGAACACGAGCAGCTGCTCGAGCGTCATCAGCTAAAATATCCTGTAAAGTAGATGGCAGAGACGGGACAACACGAGATTGACTAAAACGTCGACACGACAATAAAACATGGCGCACTGTTAATGCATGACCACAAGGGCACTGCAGGGCTCGGTCACTGGAGAGCAGGTAGCGGTGGCTAAACCGGCAATGCCCAATCCGCAACCTGGTCACAAGGACCTCTTCTCGCCGAGATGGTCGGGAGGAGGTTATCCAAGCAGTTGGGAACGGTTTTACTGCCCGGAGCTTATTTCCTTCAAGTGATGACAAAGTATCCCACCACAACGACACAAGCCTCTTACAAACAACCCCACTAACGTCAGATGACGGGACACAATGGGAGGCTGGCCGAGGCAGGAGGACTGCAGCCTTGGCTGCAGCATCCGCAGCCTCATTCCCAGGCACTCCTACATGGCTAGGAGCCCACAGAAAGCTGACAGGAGAGCCATCATCAGCAAAAGAATGGAGGGACTGCTGGATCCGTTGCACCAAGGGATCGACCGGATATGGAGCTCCAAGGCTCTGAAGAGCACTGAGTGAATCAGAGCAGAGTACATACGATGAATGGCAGTGACGGCGGGTATACTGAACGGCCTGATGGGGAGCAAAAAGCTCGGCCGTAAAGCTGGAACACTGGTCGAGGAGCCGGTATTTAAAGGTGACGGCCCCAACGACAAAGGCACAGCCGACACCATCGTCAGTTTTGGAGCCATCATTGTAAATAAAGGTGTGACTGGCAAGTCGCGCACGAAGTTCGACAAACCGTGATCAATACACTGCAGCAGGAGTAGCCTCCTTCGGGAGCGAGCTGAGGTCGAGATAAATATGAACCGGAGCCTGGAGCCAAGGTGGTGTCGGACTCTCACCCTCTCTGAAGGTGGTAGGGAGGGCAAAATCCAATTGTCGAAGCAGGTGACGAAAGCGGACTCCAGGGGCAGCAGGCCAGACATATACAACCCATACTGACGGTCGAGAGAATCGGCGAAGAAGGACTGATAAGAGGGGTGATCGGGCATTGACAACAGCCGGCAGGCATACCGACACTGCAGTACGTCGCACTGGTAGGTCAATGGTAAGTCGGCAGCTTCAGCATAAAGACTCTCGACGGGACTAGTGTAGAATGCTCCGGTCGCAAGACGTAACCCCCTATGGTGGATGGAGTTGAGATGACGTAAGAGGGATGACCGAGCAGACGAGTAGGCGAGGCTCCCATAATCCAGCTTTGATCGGACTATGGACCGATACAAGCGAAGCACGACAGTGCGATCCGCTCCCCAAGATGAACCACTAAGAACTCTGAGGACATTAAGGAAACGCGTACAACAGGCAGCCAAATAAGAGACGTGCGGAGACCAACAAAGTTTCCTGTCCAGTGTGAGCCCTAGAAACTTAGTTGTTTCCACGAACGGAGAACAACGGGACCGAGATGTAAGGATGGCGGAAGGAACGCTTTGTATCGCCAAAAGTTGATGCAAACCATCTTCTCTTCAGAGAACCGGAAGCCATTGGCCACACACCACGAGTATAGGCTGTCTAGACAACGCTGTAGGCAGCGCTCCAGTAGGCATGTTCTCTGGGCACTGCAGTAGATCGCGAAGTCATCGACAAAAAGAGAGCCTGAGACATTAGGTGGAATGCAATCCATAATTGGATTGATCGCTATGGCAAAAAGGGCTACGCTCAAGACGGAGCACTGAGGCACTCCGTTCTCCTGGAGGAAGACGTCGGACAATACAGAACCCACACGTACCCTAAACTTTCGATCTGTTAAAAAGGAATCAATAAAAAGGGGCAGGCGACCGCGTAGGCCCCACCTGTGCATAGTGCGGAGGATACCTCTTCTCCAACAGGTATCATAAGCCTTCTCCAAATCGAAGAACACGGCTACCGTTTGGCGCTTTCGCAAAAAGTTGGTCATGATGAATGTCGACAAGGTCACAAGGTGGTCAACAGCGGAGCGGCGGCGACGAAAGCCGCATTGAACATTGGTAAGTAGCCGTCAAGATTCTAGAATCCAAACTAACCGAGCGTTAACCATGAGCTCCATCACCTTACAGATACAGCTTGTAAGAGAAATGGGGCAGTAACTAGAAGGAAGGTGTGTATCCTTCCCGCGTTTGGGTATAGGAACAACGACGACGTCACGACAACGCATGGGGACTTGACCTTCAGTCCAGACACGATTGAAGGTACGAAGAAGGAAGCTTTTGCCTGCCGGAGAAAGGTGTGCCAGCATCTGAACGTGAATGGCATCTGGCCCTGGAGCAGAGGACCGGGACAGTGTAAGCGCACGTTCGAGTTCCCGCATAGTAAAGGGGGCATTATAATTTTCCAGATTCAGCGAGTGGAAGGAAGGTCGCCTAGCCTCTTCTGCCTCTTTCCTGGGAAGGAAGGCATGGTGGTAATGGGCGGAGCTCGAAACCCCCGCGAAAAAGCGGCCGAAGGCGTTGGAGACATCCACAGGATCAACAAGGACCTCATTACCTGAGGTCAGGCCAGGTACTGAGGAGTGGGCCTTAATCCCCGACAGCCGGCGCAGGCCACCACAGACGACAGAAGAGGGAGTAAAACTGTTAAAGGAGCTGGTGAAAGAGGCCCAACAAGCTTTTTTGCTGTCTTTGATGACTCTGCGGCATTGCGCTCGGAGTCGTTTGTATCCAATACAATTCGCCAACGTAGGATGGCGGCGAAAGGTGCGTAAAGCACGTCGCCGAGCACGGATAGCGTCTCTACAAGCCTCATCCCACCAGGGGAGGGAAACACGACGGGAAGAAGAGGTAATATGAGGAATGGAACGTTCGGCAGCATTGATAACAGCCGCGAGGTATTCGACCTGACTGTCACAACTGAGAAAATCGTGGTCCGGAAAGGTCGCCAGGGAGGAGTTAAGTCCCCAGTCAGCTTTCGGTATGTTCCAGCTCTAAGGACGTGGGGATGGGGTGTGGTGCAGGAGACGAACGACATAGGGGTAGTGGTCGCTCGAATAGGTGTCAGAAAGGACATACCACTCGAACCTACGGGCAAGAGTGGTAGAACTGATCGAGAGGTCCAAGTGGGAGTAGGTATGAGTAGAGTCCAAGAGGAAAGTCGGGGCGCCAGTATTGAGGCAGACAAGATTGAGATGGTTAAAAACATCCTCCAAGAGGGAGCCTCTCTGACAGGATGCAGGAGAGCCCCAAAGGGGATGATGGGCATTGAAGTCGCCAAACAATAAAAACAGCGGAGGAAGCTGAACAATTAGGTGCATCAAGTCAGCCCGACTATCTGCGGAGGACGATGGAGTGTAGATGGTACAAACAGAAAAACTAAAGGCAGAAAGAGTAATGCGGACAGCTATGGCTTGGAGCGGGGTGGTCAATGGGATGGGATGGTAATAGACATCATCCCGAACGAGCAACATGACCCCACCATGAGCTGGAATACCGTCCACAGGGGTGAGGTTAGACCGCTCCGAGATATAGTGGGTAAAAGCAATACAATAAGTTGGGCGCAACTTGGTTTCCTGTAGACCAAGGACGAGCGAACAGTGCAGGCGGAGGAGCAATTGTAATTCCTCCCGATTAGATCGAATACCTCTTATGTTCCAATGTAACAAAGCCATCGAAAGTCAGAAAAAAGGGGGAACGAAACGGGGGAAGAGCTGGTCACCTCGACGGCCGCGGAGGGCCAGGTTTCGAGGGAACAACGCTGCAACTGGCGGGAGGCGGATCCTGTTCCATCGAGTCGTCGCCAGCTGCTGCCGCCTCCCCGGGTTGCGCAGGAGGGGCAGCATCATTCGCCGACGAGAGGCCAGCTGAGCGCCTGGCATCAGAGCGTCCCAGCGAAACTGAGGACAGCCGGGAGCAGTGACTCACAGATGGAGCATCAGACGAAACGCGCCAGGGTGGAGAGGGGGATAAAGACTTCTTCTTGGAGGCATTCATGGAAGTCTGCTGAGGCACGGGGATGGTGCGCTGGACCCAAAGAAGGTCCTCACGTGCGGGGTCCATTTTGGAATGCCGGAAGCCGGGGTCTGGAACGTTTCCCCGATGGACGCCTGAGAAGAGGATCGCTTCTCAGGCGGTGGAGGCTGGAGGCGAAGGAGGAGGAAGGGTGGCCCCTGGGGCAGAGGGGGCAGGGGCCACGAGGGAGGAGGATTTGGAAGGGAGGGATTTGGGAGGCGGAGGCATAGACCCTGGATGGGGTGAGGAGGTGGAGGGGAGACAGGATAGGGGTGAGGATACTGTGGAAGGAGTGGACACGACTGAGGCAAACGAAGTTGTCAATGTCATGGGATGGAGGCGGTCATACTTCTTCCTGGCCTCAGAATAAGAGAGACGATCCAAAGTTTTTAATTCTCGAATCTTCTTCTCCATCTGATACGTGGGGTAGTCTAAAGATCTAGGTGAGTGGATGCCAGGACAATTGACGCACCGAAGAGGACGTCCACAATCGCCACAAAGGGGCTCAGCCTCACACCGTGACGACATGTGCCCAAAGCGCAAACACAGAAAGCAGCGCATAGGAGGCGGGACGTAAGGTTGCACGTCGCACCGGTAGCACATCACCTTTACCTTCTCCAGGAGAACGTCCCCCTTGAAGGCGAGGATAAAGGCCCCGGTGTCAATGCGACGGTTTTTGGGGCCATGCTGGACTCGCTGGACGAAATGCACGCCTCAGCACTCCAGGTTGGCCCCGAGCTCCTCATCAGATTGCAGCAGGAGGTCCCGATGAAAAATAACCCCCTGCGTCCTATTTAGTGCCAGATGTGGGACAATGGACACTGGGATGTCCCCTAGGCGGTCACACGCCTGAAGCGCCGCCGACTGTGTGGCAGAGGTGGTCTTTATAAGAACGGACCCCGAAAGCATTTTACTGAGAGCCTCCATTTCCCCGAAGATGTCCTCAATGTGCTGGACAAAGAACATGTTCTTGGAGGTGGCGAACGTCCCCCCATCGGTCCGAGAACAGACTAAATAGCGGGGGAAGTACTTCGCCCCAAGCCGGCGGGCCTGTCCTTCCTCCCAGGGAGTGGCCAAGGGGAAAAGGGCCGGAGAACCAGAACCAGTGACAGTACCTTTCTTTTTAAAAGACTCAGCCGCAGATCGACCTGATAGATGATGACGTTTCATCTGCGAAACATCCGCCCCGATACCACCCACTCCGACCAGGGGCTCTCCCCACAGGCGCCACCCAGCCTCAGCAAGGGCCACCTGGCAGGATGACCATTGCCGGGGGTCCTGATGCCCCAAGGAGACGGACATCTACTCCTTGGCTGACGTGGGGAGGGTGCAGCTCAGGTATCGACAGTTCGATCCCTGTGTTGTCAGAGGGCTACAACCTAGAGGGTACATGATGACCCCACCACAACGGGCTGGCTACCGTGCTGGATTTCGGGTGCCATGGAAAGTCCATCATGATCGTAGGTGCAGATGGGGACGCACTATGGGCGTAACTTGTGCAACCCATCAGGCGTTTGCCGGCCGAAGTGGCCGTGCGGTTAAAGGCGCTGCAGTCTGGAACTGCAAGACCGCTACGGTCGCAGGTTCGAGTCCTGCGTCGGGCATGGATGTTTGTGATGTCCTTAGGTTAGTTAGGTTTAACTAGTTCTAAGTTCTAGGGGTCTAATGGCCTCAGCAGTAGAGTCCCATAGTGCTCAGAGCCATTTGAACCATCAGGCGTTTAGGCCCAATTTGAAGAACAGTGGGTATGGTTACAACGCCGTTACAATGCTGAGTGCCAGGGTCTTAGTGCACTGAGGACCAGTGGTACACCACGTAAGGCGTCCTTCCCCAAAAGGCTCGTACTTCTGTAGAATCTTGAAAAATGGAGGTCAAACCCCAAGGGGGACCTACTACTAGGAGGCCGAAACAGTTCTCCTTTTAGTCGCCTCTTACGACAGGCAGGAATACCTCGGGCCTATTCTTACCCCGGACCCGCAGGGGGAACTGTTGAGTGCGTGCGGAGGATACCTTCTGGGTAACATGTTGTCTAAAGGAGTTACATGGTCGTTGTGAAAGAGTGAATTTGGATTAATAATGTAGCCCCTACTTATAATAGGATAAAGACGGCTGTAGTCTCTTGGAGAATACTGTAGGGTAATGGCGAACACTTAAGACTAGTCAAAGGTACTGCCTTTCAGTGAATTTCGTGGCAATAGTCGCACGGGCTCGTCTGTAGCGAAATATTTTCTGTTCTCTATGCGTCTGTTGCATACTACGTGACAAATTCAATTGCTTGTATTAATAATATATATTTATACTGACACATTGCTATAATTCCAGAAAAACATTTCATGTTAGCCTACATAACTAAGTGCTTATGAATTATCTAGGTTATGTAATTAAGTATTCAGACAACATTCAGTGCAGTGTCGTCCCAGTCTCTAATGGAGGTCAGTTGTCTGCAGTCCGATCATACTATTTGTAAAGTGTTTACCTTGTTTCAAGATAGCTCAATTGATAATAAGAAAATAATATGTAATAAAATAAGTGATATGTATAAACAATACCACGAGAAGCTGTATTCCCTTATTAGAGGTTTAGGAGGCTTACTAGAGGCGTAATAAGCTTTGATAAAGCTAACGCGCAAAGCTTCTTCAACGTTCTGCAAGTGCAAGAAGAATACTTTCACCCTGCTCATAGAATGTATAATACTGACGAAACAGGTCCAACAATAGTTCTCTCGAGAGACTTAAAGGTTTTTTCTCGTAAGAGCAGACGTCAAGTTCGTGCTGCTACAGTAGTGAAGGATTTCCTTTCAATTGTCGTTTTATGTACTGTACTAGCAAAAGCGAAAAATGAATATCTAAAATTAGCGATTGTCGCTGTGGAGCCAGATGTGTTTCCTGAATCTGGTTTTGTTGCTGAAGAGGTGGGCCTACCGGAGGTTGTCATGCTTGCTGGAGAAAAGGTGGTTCGTAACAGAACAGATGCAGTAAATGAAACAAACGAAGGACACAAAAGTGTTAAAGAAGTGGTCAACAGGCTCGAAGAAGATTAGTAGGATGTTGTTGTAAGCGCACCAGCAGATACAGGAGGAGCAATTGATAGACCTATCTATGATAAGAAAATGATTCAAATGGCTCTGAGCACTATGGGACTTAACATCTCAGGTCATCAATCCCCTAGAACTTAGAACTACTCACACCTAACTAACCTAAGGACATCACACACACCCATGCCCGAGGCAGGATTCAAACCTGCGACCGTAGCGCCTACAACCGTTCGGTCACTGCGGTCGGCCTAAAATAAGAGTTCTGCACAACGAACAAATGTAGGCTATGTAATCGTCACATATTTTTGGATAAAAATGAGGTGGCTGCACAGCCGGCAAATTCTGCAGCATACAGTCCACGGGATATCGTATCCTTGCCCAGCCACAAAGACCGCAATAATAATGGCGAGCGATACATGACTGTACTTATATAACGTTAGTTAAAGAAAGATACGCAGATCATTAAGAGAAGAAGATAGTCAGTGTAAGCGAAGAAAAGATTACATGGTCCTGACTGCAGAAATGAATAAAATGTAAGCAAAGACACACTAAGAAGAGGACCCAGTAAAGTGCAAGAATAGCTTACTGGATAATACAGTGAAGACGTATTATAACGAAACTTTCTTTATCTCTTAAGGACAATGAAGGTTGAATCGTATGTTCTAATGCAAGAATTGGACTTATGACATTGTGGTAATTGTGACGAAGATCATGACACGCTTATGTGTGAATATTCTGGAAACACCATGTTTCCGAACCTAATTCGACTTTTAACATACAAGTGTTACTTTGTAACTTTGAGTGTGGAAATCTATAAACGCTTTGTATAATTGATAAATTATTAATGTATTCAAAAAAATTCAAAAATTTACATCGTTTCATTCTAGAAATGTGTATCTTCTTCACTTCAGTCTCCGTCTTTTCACACTGTCCCAAAATCTTCAACTGAGTCTTATTTTTTGCTGTCTCGGGATACACTGCCTTACCTCCCAGCAAAGTGGCCGTTTAGCAGACTGTCACTTAGGCACCTCCTTCTTCTAGAAAAGATGAATTTCAATAATACAAATTCTTAATAGTTAGAGAATTTTGCTGTTTATACAGACGTATTCATTACGTTTATCTATGGCATATTCATGTTTCTTGGGCTACCCAGAGGTCTACAGCCATTAGACTCATGGGCAGGACAAGAAACAGATGAGAAGGCGACGTAAAGAGAAATGCGGACGCTTTAAATGTAGTCAGTTTGGAGGAAACAGCAACGGACAGAATGCAACGGAGACCGATTGTTGAAGCACTACGTGATTTACAGGGTCGGCGACCTCTGGATAAGTAATAAGTAAATAAGTTTTGAATAAATGTCCGCGCCAGTTGCCCTTATTTATTTTAAAAACCACGACCAGCCACGGACTCAAAGTCGATTACCCTGCGGTATACGTCAGGCACCCTGAGAGAACACAAAACATCTCGTAACAGCAATAGCCTGTCAGCAGGTAAGCAATAACTTGAACAAGGACCAATGCTGGCAACACATCAAAACGAAATAGGCTAAATGTGTCTCCAAAAATGCCAAAAAACTGAAATAAGACAAGGCGTGCTATTGTACAGTTTTAGTTTTGCAAAAATTATACTGAGAATCAGACTAGCATGAATTTATATCTGTTTTATTAATTTGGAATATGCTATACATTAGAGTATTACAAATAATTAACTTTGAATGTATAAC
Source organism: Schistocerca serialis cubense (assembly GCF_023864345.2). NCBI lineage: Eukaryota > Metazoa > Arthropoda > Insecta > Orthoptera > Acrididae > Schistocerca > Schistocerca serialis. Next base: position 732,975,910 of record NC_064643.1, on the reverse strand, counting down.
GTTATTTTAGTTAATTAAGCTTCATATGGAAACAATAAAACTGCGTTTATAATAGCTCAAAGCAGGTGATATGTATGCATCGCTATGGTTTTTGATTTAAACATAAATTTTTATCCATGAAACTTGCATTTAGTATTGCTTCATCATGACGTTTACGTTGTAATGAGACTGACTCATGTACATAAGACTGGACTGTTTCAATAATGTCAGATTTATGTCTCATCATATCTGTTCTCATTGAAAACAAGCTGAAGGATGTTAAGCTCCCTCTGTAGGCTTTAGAAGCATGCCTTGTGGGTCTCATTAGAGAAATAATTTCTGGATGCGCTTACACTTCGAATGTAGAGATAACAATCTCAAACTTCATTTCTACGACATGCATGAAAAACTTTAACCCATTTTCGAAACCTCGCTGCTTTGGTGCAAAAATGTATTTCAATAAACATTCATTTACCAGCTAAATGATGTTTAAAAGAAGCCAGAGTTACTGTGTATAGCTGATTTGGCAACACTACATAGGTCACATAGTTCCAGATGTAATATAAAGAAACGCTGTACGAAGGGAGACCCTATGGTGTGGCATAAATTGTATGGGTATATCACCTCGAAAACCTACGTGTGTTACGTTTTCATGAACATGTGTATTGTATCACAGAAAATACAATTAAGCAAAGTGTATCAAGAGTCCTGGTGCATCTATTGACGTTTTGGATTCTGTGGTCTCTCAGGATGCCTGACACATACCACTGGATAATGACGTTGTGGCCCGAAACCGGTCGTGGTTCCAACTAACACAAAGAAAAGTGATAATGCGGCTAATGTTTTATCCAAAATTAAATTAGTTTTGGTACCTACATTAACGTGCTCGATGTATTGGATAAGAAGTAAGAAAAAGTTTGTAGAAAGTGAGGACAGGGATAAACATTTTCCTTGCGATGCCCAATTAACCCCACTTCCCACCTAAAACGCACGGAAAGAAGGGAATAGTCACATGTCATTGTTGGTTGAGAGACCCGCTTCACTATGAGGTAGGTTCGGCATCTGATCGTAAAGGCTTTCCTTCTTCCGCACCCTTTTCCTTGTGGTGTGTATTAGGTGTTCGTGTGTATAATTGAGTCGGTGTCTATAACGGAAGTCTGTACAGTGTGTTACGATGTTTGTGATGTGTGATGGTGAGAGAAGGGAGACGATGAATCCCAATACCAGCACACAGACTACTCATTTCGAACAGCAGCGAGGAAATCGGCTACTTCAGGGTTGCCTTTCGACAGACGTAACCAGCTCTCCTTCCCTTGCAGGCCCAATTCTGACGATGAAAATTTATTCAACCAGCAGGATTGAAACCATTACCTTCGCCATCGCACAGGCTTGTTTGACACACCCTTTATCGTAAAGGCTAACATGGACAACGGGAACCGAACCTGAGACCACAACATCTTCGTCCAATGTCATCAACGTACGGTGCGTTGTCGGAAACAAATAACATTTTGAAAAATTTAAATAATGTCTAGTAGCGTATAAACCGATTCCAGTGGAGTTGAAGGAAAGACACTACAAAGAACTAAGTTGAATCTACGTCGAATCGCATAAAGCAAAGAAATAATTCCTTTATATACTAGTAGGTGTTAAACTAAAGCGTCACATCTGCTTGAGTTTACAATCTACCTGTATATGAACGGAATATTTCTTTGCCTTACCCGAAAAATGTCTCAGATCCGAGAAACAAATTATTTAATGCAGTATTAATAATTACCTTCATTTCGTCACGAAATCTTCTGCGTCAGTACAAAATACCACATTTGCACTTAAACTTCAAATAATGTAACAACTGCCGGCCGGTATGGCCGAGCGCTTCTAGGCGCTTCAGTCTGAAACCGCGCGACCGCTACGGTCGCAGGTTCGAATCCTGCCTCGGGCATAGATGTGTGTGATGTCCTTAGGTTAGTTAGGTTTAAGCAGTTTTAAGTTTTAGGGGACTGATGACCTCAGATATTAAGTCCCATAGTGCTGAGAACCATTTGTAACAACTTAGAGGCTGAACTGCCGTATGCAAATTTGTGATTTTAAGATGTATTAAAGAAGGAAAGGTAAAATTACTATCACTCGCATAAAAGATGAACTAAAATTAAATAATTCAGAGAAGATTGCTTTTACGTTCGTGTATATACTGTACATGATTTGACGTGCTTATGAATATTGTCTGATTGAAATTACTCGTCACAATTTTGTCACTTTTACTAAAACGCAAAGGTAGTAAAAGTCATGGGATACAGATATGCACATACACAGATGACAGTTGTAAAGCGTACACAAGGTATAAAGGGCAGTGCATTCGTGGAGCTGCCATTTGTACTCATGTGATTCATGTGAAAAAGTTTCCGACGGGCTTATGGCCGCACAACTGGAATTAAAAGAATCGTAATGCGGAAGAGTAGTTGGAGCTAAACGTATGAGACACTCCATTTAGGAAACCGTTAGGTAATTCAATATTCCAAGATTCACAGTGTCAAGAGTATGCTGAGAATAGCAAGTGTCAAGCATTACCTCTCACCAAGGACAACGCAGTGGCCGATAGCCTTCACTTAACGACCGAGAACAGCGGTGTTTGCGTAGTGTTGTCAGTGCTAACAGACAAGAAACACTGCTTGAAATAGCCGCATAAATCAATGTTCGACATACGACGAACGTACCTCTTAGGAAAGTGCTGCGAAATTTGAGGTTAATGGGCTATGGCAGCAGACAACCGCAGCGAGTGCGTTCGCTAATAGCACATCGCCTGCAGCTCTTCTCCTGGACTGGTGACCATATCGGTTGATTCCTGGACGACTGGAAAAGCGTTCCCTGGTCGGATGAGTCCCGATTTCAGTTGGCAAGAACTGGCGGGAGAGTGAGTGTGGTGCAGATCGCATGAAGCCATGAACCTATCAACAAGGGACTGTGCAAGTTTGTGGCGGCTCCATAATGTTGTGGGATGTGTTCAGATGGGATAGACTTGGGTCATCTGATCCAAGTGAACCGATCATTGACTGGAAATGGTTATGTTCGACTGCTTTGAGACCATTTGCAGCCGTTCATGTACTTCATGTCCCCAAGCAACGATGGAATTTTCATGGATGACAATGTGCCATGTCACCGATTCGTATTTGTTCGCAAACGGTTTGAAGTACATTCGGGACAATTAGAGCGAATTATTTTATTATCCATATGGTCCGACATGAATCGCATCGAATATCTATGGGACATAATAGAGAGACCAGTTCGTGTACAAAAACCTGCAATGGTAACACTTTCTGAATTGTGAACAGCTATAGATGCAGCATGGCACAATAATTCTGCAGGGAACTTCCAACGACTTCTTCAGTCCATGTCACGTCGAGCTGCTGTTCTACTCCTGGCAAAACGAGGAAGGGATCGTACGTGGAATGCATTGGGACAGGATCTAGCGTGACTTATAGACTGGGAGCGAGATATAGCTGTCGTGAATCTACTTTCTTGTACGAATTGTACAGACAGATAAAATAATTAAAAGCCTGTGTTTGAATTTTTGTCATCGTCAATTCCCTCTGACATGGGTGACTACTTACAAATAGCGTATCTGTCTATAATTGGATTTTCTTGGTGATTCCTTAAGTTATTCGTTACTCTGTAGAACGAGACTTTCTTATTGTAGGGTACAGCATTCACTTGTGGTCTTGGGGTGACGTCTTGAAATACACATCAAAAAGTCTTGACTCACGGGTTCAGACTCAGACACTGCTTCAATTGTGGATACCTTATCAACAATTGAAGCCGGAGGCTTCCAGAATACAAAGTAACCCTCATTCTGTCAACGGACTCATCAAACAGGATGAAGAAGCTAACAGAGGTTCAGGGCACGCTCTTGCCCTTGAGATGGGAAACTGCAGCTAAAAGGTGGAATAATCGGCAATGATCCATGGCATTAGCATGCAGAAGGCAATAATCATTGCATTAAAAAGACACGTAAGGGGTATGCACAGGACATGTGGCCTGTTATTGGAAAAGTGTCATGATTGTTTCTCCAACGCCGAAAGCCTTCGGACTAATCACCCATTCATATATCTAGGAGAGGACAGCCAAAGAGGCGGTGACCATGAAAGATGGGTGGAGTAACCAACGATGGGGTAAGATTCTGCAAGTCGGTGCATGGAATGACAGAAGTTTTAAAATATTAGGAAGACTAGAGAATCTGAAGAGGGAAATGCTAAGATTCAATCTACATACAGTGCGGGTCAGTGAAGAGAGATGGAAGAAACACAAGGATCTCTCATCAGACAAACGTAAGTTATCAACAGCAGTAGAAAATGGTGTAATGGGTGAAGTATTCATTAAAAATACGAAGGCAGGGCAGAGAGTGAATATTATTGTGAACAGTCCAGTGATAGAGTTGTTCTCAACAGATTCGACAGGAAACGTAGGTAGCGATAGTTCACGTAATATGTGCCGACGTCGCAAGCAGTAGATGAGGACGAGGAGAGGGCTTGTGGATATTGATAAGTCAGTAGGCAAAGGTAGATGAAATCTAATAATCATGGACGAATGGAAAGTGGTTGTGGGGAAGTAAGAGAAGAGCAGATCACGGAAGAATATGAGATTGGCAGTAGGCATGAGAGAGGAGAAAGACTAGTTGAGCTCTGCAATAAATTTCAGATGGTAATAGCGAATAGTCTGTTTTAGAAGCACAGGCGGGGGAGTCATACATCTACATCTACATCTATACTCCGCGAGCCACCTTACGGTGTGTGGCGGAGGGTACTTATTGTACCACTATCTGATCCCCCCTTCATATTTCGAAAAGTCTCAGAGATACGGGTCAGATAGATTTCGTAATCAGATATCGGATAATGACCGTACCCAAGGGCATGTACAGACTCAGATCACGTTTCAATAATGACGAGGAGTAGAATGAAGTTGTAAGATATTCGTCCGTAGGAATCATCGTAGAAGAAAGTGGGGTACTGAACTTTACGCATGATGAGACAAATTTAAAATTCGTCATGAATGCGGATAATGCTATAAGAAATACCAGAAAAGACACTTCAGTTGATGAGGAATGGACTCTCTGAAAGGGGCAATAGCACGTGTTGCACAGACAAACGTAGGAACAAAGAAGGTAAGTCTGAAGAAACTTTGGCTAACAGAAAAAAATACTTCAGTTGATCAATGAAGGAAGGATGTACAAAAACGTTCAGGGAACGACTCGAATACGTCAATTCAGATCCCTTAGGAATGAAATTCATAAGAGGAACAGGTCATCCAAAGCGGAATTGTTGCAGGAAAGATGTGAAGAAATGGAGAAAAAAGTGACCGTTGGGACAACTGACTCAGCATATAGAAAAGTGAAAACAACCTTCCGTGAAATTGAAATCCAGGGTGGTAAAATTAAGAGTGAAATAGGAATTCCACAGCTAAACGCAGACGAGAGACATATTGATGGAAACAGTACACTGAGGGCCTCTATGGGTGGGGGGGTGGGGGAGGTGTGGAAGTGTCTGTTGACTTGATGGTTAAAACTTGGGTCGATACGGAAGAGACGACGGATTCAGCATTCGAATCAGAATTTTAAGTAGCTTTGGAAGACTTGGGGGTAAATAAGGTAGAGAGACAGATAACATTCCATTAGAATTTCATAAATTATCGGGTAAGAGGCAAAAAAAACGACTATTTACGTTGGTGTGTAGAATGCATGAGTCTGGCGATATACTATCTGACGTTCGGAGAAATATCATGGATAAAATTTAGAAGATTGCAGGGACAGGTAAATACGAGAACTACTGCACAATCAGCTTAAAATCTCACGCATCCAAGCTGCTGACAAGAATAATATTCCGAAGAATGGAAAAGAAAATTGAGGCTCTGTTAGATGACGAATAGTTTGGCTTTAGGAAAGGCAAAGGCACCAGATAGCCACTTCGAATGTTGCGCCTTACCATGGAAGCACGAAAAATCAAAACTTACTCGAAGGATTTTTCGACCTACAGAAAGCGTTAGACAACGTAAAATGGTGGAAGATGTTGAAACCACTGAGAGAAATTGGAGTAAGCTATAGGGAAATATGAATAAAACAATACTTTCAAGAACCAAGTACGAACAGTAAGGCTGGAATCCCAGAAAGGAAGTTCTCTCATTAAAAATTGTGTAAGATAATGATAGAATCTTTCATCAATACTGTTCAGTCAGTACATCGAAAACGTAATGAGGAAAATAAAAAAAGGTTAAAGAGTGAGGTTAAGATTCAGAGTGAAACGATGTCTATGATAAGATTCGTCAATGACAATGCTATCCTCAGTGGAGGTGACGAAGAATTTCAGGGTGTGTTGAATCGAATAAACTGTCTAATGAGTACAGAATGTGGTTTGAGTGTAAGCCGGAAAACGACTATGGTAACGAGATGTAACGAGAATAGTCAGAAACGTGTCATCAAAATTAGTGGTCTCGAAATAGGAGAAGTTAAGGTATTCTGCTACCTTGGAAGCAAAGTTGCTCCTGACAGACGAAGCAAGGATGAAATAAGAAAAGACTAACTCACGCAAAGGGGGCATTGTTGCCAAGAGAAGCCTAGTGGTATCATACATAGACATTAACTGCAAGACAAAATTTCTGAGAATGTTCATTTTGACCACAGCTTTGTACAGTAGTGAATCGTGAACAGTGGGAAAAGCGGAATAGAGGACAACAGAAGCGTTTGAGATATTGTGCCATAGCAGAACGTTGAAAATTAGTTGGACTGATAAGATTGAGGGACTTCTTCGCCGAAACGGTTAATAAATAAAAATGTGGAAAAACCTGACAAGAAGAAAGGGCAAGATGATAGGACATGTGTTAAGGGATCAGGGAATAAACTGCTTGATACAAGAGTGAGCTGTAGAGGGTAAAAACTGCAGAGGAAGACAGATTAGAATGCATCCAGCAAATAACTGAGGACATAGGGTGTATGTGCCACTCTAAGATGAAGACGTTGGCACAGGAGTGGAATTCGTGGCGGGAATTGTAACGAGTGATTTACGCTCCACGTTTCGGTACAGTGAATCTGTGACGTGTTTCATTACAAACACCGCCGCAACGTTAGAGTTTTCGGAGGCAACAATTTTTAGCTCTACCGGAAGGGGTCTCAGGAAGGGATGTACCGCGTATGGTACTGAATAATGCTGTGGAACGCGCGGCCTTAATTGCTGGAATAAATTAAATAACAGGCAGAGTAGCTTCTGGTCAGTGGGCATCCAATTATCAGTATTACAAATAAACGTAAAAGCAGCTAAATGCAAATGACGAGTGGTATAAATTATTTCAGTATTAAAGTACCTAACATTAAACTAGAAAAAAATTGTCGCGTTGAAAGGCTGGTGCTTTTACGGCTAATGCGATAGGAAATTGGCTAATATTAATACTCCAATAATATACAAAAAGTGTCAAAGTGTTTGTTGTCGTACAATTATCTGATCGGTACCAGAAATCGTAAATAAAATCAACTGGAACACTACAAACGATCGTTTCTCTTATTATGTTTCAGGATTTGAGAGTAGGGACAGGAAGCAGTGGTCCCAAGCCTTCTGACATGTCTGATTTGGTAATCTCTTCTCAGAGCACCATCTACACGCAGCGGCTCCTACTACACTCCTGGAAATGGAAAAAAGAACACATTGGCACCGGTGTGTCAGACCCACCATACTTGCTCCGGACACTGCGAGAGGGCTGTACAAGCAATGATCACATGCACGGCACAGCGGACACACCAGGAACCGCGGTGTTGGCCGTCGAATGGCGCTAGCTGCGCAGCATTTGTGCACCGCCGCCGTCAGTGTCAGCCAGTTTGCCGTGGCATACGGAGCTCCATCGCAGTCTTTAACACTGATAGCATGCCGTGACAGCGTGGACGTGAACCGTATGTGCAGTTGACGGACTTTGAGCGAGGGCGTATAGTGGGCATGCGGGAGGCCGGGTGGACGTGCCGCCGAATTGCTCAACACGTGGGGCATGAGGTCTCCACAGTACATCGATGTTGTCGCCAGTGGTCGGCGGAAGGTGCACGTGCCCGTCGACCTGGGACCAGACCGCAGCGTCGCACGGATGCACGCCAAGACCGTAGGATCCTACGCAGTGCAGTAGGGGACCGCACCGCCACTTCCCAGCAAATTAGGGACACTATTGCTCCTGGGGTATCGGCGAGGACCATTCGCAACCGTCTCCATGAAGCTGGGCTACGGTCCCGCACCCCGTTAGGCCGTCTTCCGCTCACGCCCCAACACCGTGCAGCCCGCCTCCAGTGGTGTCGCGACAGGCGTGAATGGAGGGACGAATGGAGACGTGTCGTCTTCAGCGATGAGAGTCGCTTCTGCCTTGGTGCCAATGATGGTCGTATGCGTGTTTGGCGCCGTGCAGGTGAGCGCCACAATCAGGACTGCATGCGACCGAGGCACACAGGGCCAACACCCGGCATCATGGTGTGGGGAGCGATCTCCTACACTGGCCGTACACCATTGTTGATCGTCGAGGGGCACTGAATAGTGCACGGTACATCCAAACCGTCATCGAACCCATCGTTCTACCATTCCTAGACCGGCAAGGGAACTTGCTGTTCCAACAGGACAATGCACGTCCGCATGTATCCCGTGCCACCCAACGTGCTCTAGAAGGTGTAAGTCAACTACCCTGGCCAGCAAGATCTCCGGATCTGTCCCCCATTGAGCATGTTTGGGACTGGATGAAGCGTCGTCTCACGCGGTCTGCACGTCCAGCAAGAACGCTGGTCCAACTGAGGCGCCAGGTGGAAATGGCATGGCAAGCCGTTCCACAGGACTACATCCAGCATCTCTACGATCGTCTCCATGGGAGAATAGCAGCCTGCATTGCTGCGAAAGGTGGATATACATTGTGCATGCTCTGTTGCCTGTGTCTATGCGCCTGTGGTTCTGTCAGTGTGAACATGTGATGTATCTGACCCCAGGAATGTGTCAATAAAGTTTCCCCTTCCTGGGACAATGAATTCACGGCGTTCTTATGTCAATTTCCAGGAGTGTATTTCTCAACTTCTGTCTTTCCTACACTTTCTGCCCTCTCTGGTACCATGAAAATATTTACTGAAGTCTAAACAGACGTCTTATTATCTTATTTGGTTATCGAATTCATTATTTGCCTCTCCAAGCTGATCCTGCAAATAACTTCCACCTGAGACGCTGTGATTCCGATTTTGAACGATTTTCCTGTAGCCTACGATTTACTTCAGTATAATAGTTTTCTGCAGACGTTCGTTTTCAGAAATTCCCTTCCCGAAATGAAGTCTTTGGTTGATATTAATTGACTTCTTGTAGTGGAGAAATTCCTCTTTGCACGAGCTAGTCTCCTTGTAGTATACTACTCGCAACCTCCATAAGGCTTCATTTTGCTTCTAAGATAACAGAATTCCTTCACTTCGAAACTATAGAGTCCACTGTTTTAATGTAATGATTCTTGTGTTCGGTAATACTTGCAGATAATGGACATTACAAAAGACCGCCTATTTACTGTGCAATAAACATTCAAATAATAGGAAAAAGTGGCTTTGAAACTTTCGTCGCATCCGGTGGAGTTGGGATATTGTAGAGTTAATATTTTAATCATCATTATATCCAGTTTTTGTTGAAGCGTCCTTGTCTGTTTCAATTTCAAGCAGACCGCAGCAGATCTTTCCATCCCTTCTTAGGACGCCCAACATTTACTTTGCTTTGGGGGGTATGTTTGCGTATTAATTTAGATATTCGCTCATTGGAATGGTTTGTGTGTTTGCGCGATTTCATTCTGTAATCCCGTATATTCCAATGTACAGTTTTGTCACCTAGTTAATTTCTATTTTCACCATTCGTTTTCCGTTCTATGAGTTTTTAACCAGTTCGTGGGCTTAGAAGTCTCATCTCTGAAGCTTCAAACATTATGCACTGACTAGCGATTAATCCCCGAACTGTACATTAGAACTGGTACCGCCATCACCTTATAACGCTTTCGTACTGCATCAATCAAAACTGTTGAGAAAAGTGCGATTCATACTATATAACAACTGCTGAATTTTTTTTAGTTCGTGTTCTTGATCTCTCGAGTTAATATAAGAGATCTCACATCACATATATTTAAACGTATTTATTTTTATAGTGATTTAGTATCGAACCAATTTAGAAAACATCATTCTAGTGAAATCAGCTCTTTACTCATACGAAGTGTTGAGTGCCGTCGACAAGGGATTCCAATTTTATTTCGTATTTCTAGATTTGCAGAATGCTTTTGACACCGTATCTCAAAAACTGGTTGTAACCTAATTGCGTGTTTGTGGAATATCGTCTCAGTTATGCGACTTTATTCAGAGAGTTCGCAGTAATTGTCAAAAAATAATCGAGTAAAGCAGAATTTATTTCTGATTTTCCCCAAGGCAGGTCCTCTTTTTTTCCCCTGTTCATACCAACTATTTATGATACAATCTGAGGAACTGTCTTAGATTGTTTGCAAATGACACTGTCGCTTATCGCCTAGTAAAGTCATCGTAAGATTAAGACAAATTGCAAAACGATTTAGAAAAGATATCTGTATGGTGCGAAAACTGGAAACGGGTCGTAAATAATGAAAAGGATTCCGTTAAACTTCGGTTACACAACAAATCAATCAAACCTAAAGGCCGTAAATTCAATGAAATACCAAGGAATTACAATTTACTTCAATCGCGAAGAACACATGGAAAATGTTGTGGCCGGCCGGTGTGGCCGAGCGGTTCTAGGCGCTACAGTCTGGAACCGCGCGACCGCTACGGTCGCAGGTTCGAATCCTGCCTCGGGTATGGATGTGTGTGATGTCCTTAGGTTTAAGTAGTTCTAAGTTCTAGGTGACTGATGACCTCAGCTGTTAAGTCCCATAGTGCTCAGAACCATTTGAACCATTTTTTGAAAATGTTGTGGAGAAGGCGAACCAAACATTGCCTTTTATTGGCGGACAATTTAGAAAATGCAGTAGGTCTATTAAAGAGACTGCTCACATTATTGTTGCATGTCCTCTTTTGGAGTACTGATGCACAGTATAGGGCTCTTACCACATCTGATCAGCGGAGTATATCGAGAAAATTCAGTGCAAGAAAATGTTCTAATGTGTGTGAAATCTTATGGGACTTAACTGCTAAGGGCATCAGTCCCTAAGTTTACACACTACTTAACCTAAATTATCCTAAGGACAAACACACACACCCATGCCCGAGGGAGGACTCTAACCTCCGCGGGACCAGCCGCACAGTCCATGACTGCAGAATTCAATGCAGGGCAACACGTTTTGTATTATCGAGAAATAGGGGAAAGGGTGTCATGGAGATGATACAGGTACATGATACAGGATTTGGGATGGACATCACTAAAACAAAGGCGTTTCTCGCTGCGGCCGGACCTTCTCACGAAATTTCGATCACGAACTTTCTCCTCCGAATGCGAAAATATTTTGTTGACCCCGACCTACATAATGAGAAACGATCATCATAATAAAATATGGGAAACCAGAGCTCGCACGGAAGGATATAGGTGTTCCTATTTCCGAGCGCTGTTTGACAGAATTATGAAGGTGGTTCGATGAACTCTCTGCCAAGCACTTAAGTGTGATTTGCAGAGTATCTGTGAAAATGTAGATGTGGACGTAGATTTTTTTTTTTATCTATGATGCTCCTTATCATGGAATGCTATAATCTTGCTTTTTTTCTTTAGATATTTTCAAATTATAATCATATGCTACCTAAGGCAAGGACGCAATTGCTCTCTCCAATTTGTCCTCCGAGACCGTAACGATTATTTGATCATATGCAAACGGATGAGTATTTACTACTTTATTCTTAAGAATATGATGCAAAACTTGAATGTACCACGTTTTTACGACGTCATCTAAGTAAAAATAAAGTTATATGGGTGATAAAGGACACCTTTGTTTCACTCCTGGAGAGATGGTTCTCATAAACTGACTTCCTTTTTGTAAGAGACGGTTTTTGTAAATGGACTTTCTTTTCGTACTTCGATTTGAATTGCACTTACTAGATGCTGAGGTATATCATGCTTTTCATAAATTTCACATATTTTAACTACTTTAAATTTATCAAAAGCTTAACGTAGTCGACAAAGGCTACTTCATAGGCTGGTCATATTCTCTGTCTTTCGCAATAATTTAGCAGGCTGGAAAAGCACTTTGCAAGCAACAGATTTCCATGCGAGACTCAGTCCTTTCATCTATTAGAATTTTTTCCGAAAGAATCATCTATCCAAAGTTCAAAAGACAAGTATCCCAGTAACCGTCATGCATTCTGCTGCCCAGTTATTTTAAAAATAATGAAATAACCACAGTTTGCTAATATTCTGGTATGTTACTGTTTTTCCAGCAAATATTTACAAAATTTAATAGCATTTATATTACTCAAGGCCTGCAGCGGAGTTGATATTTTGTGAAGACACGTTACAGTCATTTTTTCTAGGACGCCGGTGTTTTAATGAAGGTTAATTCACGAGTTGTACATTTTGGCGATAACGTTATTTCGGTTGCATTGCCATTTTGAAGCGATTTCCATATATCATCGTTGACGTTGTAACTGTCATATATATGAGCGTGTCCTGTTTATAGCGCAAATATTTATAAAATTTAACAGCATTTTTTATTCCACAGGGCCTGCAGCGTGATTCATATCTCGTAAAGGCACATTAAGTTTATTATGCCAGGAATATATACGAGTACATGTAAATGCATTCCTAAACAGTAGATGTTGTTGAGAAATTTTGAGCGAAATTTTCGTTTTCTATAAATTTGGCAGCTTCACTTGACAGAAGTCAACGAACGTGAGTCACGTATAGCTGTCAAGTTTAAAGGAAACCAAAATTTCAACAAAAATTACTATACAACAACATCTATGGTTTCCATGCTAAGAACCAATTGCTCAGTCACACTTCGTTACAGTGACTGCGGTCTAATAGGCCCTGCACCATGCAGCAACAGTTATACACAAGTGGCCATTAAAATTGCTACCCCACGAAGATGAAGTGCTACAGACGCGAAATTTAACCGACAGGCAGAAGATTCTATGATATGAAAAAGATTAGCTTTTCAGAGCATTTACATAAGGTTGGTGCCGGTGGCGACACCTACAACGTGCCGACATGAGGAAGGTTTCCAACCGATTTCTCATACACAAACAGCAGTTGACCGGCGTTGCCTGGTGAAACGTTGTTGTGATGCCTCGTGTAAGGAGGAGAAATGCGTACCATCACATTTCCGACTTTGATAAATGTCGGATTGCAGCCTATCGCGATTGCGGTTTATCGTATCGCGACATTGCTGCTCGCGTTGGTTGAGATCCAATGACTGTTAGCAGAATATGGAACCGGTGGGTTCAGGAAGATAATATGGAACACCGTGCTGGACCCCAACGGCCTCGTATCACTAGCAGTCGAGATGACAGGCATCTTATCCGCATGCCTGTAACGGATTCTGCAGCCACGTCTCGATCCCTGAGTCAACAGATGGGGACGTTTGCAACACAACAACCATCTGCACGCACAGTTCGACGACGTTTGCAGCAGCATGGACTATCAGCTCGCAGACCGTGGCTGCAGTTACCCTTTGCATCAGAGACAGGAGCGCCTGCGATGGTGTACTCAGAGCGAACGAATGGCAAAACGTCATTTTTTCGGATGAATCCAGTTTCTGTTTACAGCATCATGATGGTCGCATCCGTGATTGGCGACATCGCGGTGAACGCACATTGGAATCGTGTATTCGTCATCGGCATACTGGCTTATCACCCGGCGTGATAGTATGGGGTGCCATTGGATACACGTCTCGGTCACCTCTTGTTCGCATTGACGGCACTTTGAACAGTGTACGTTACATTTCAGATGTGTCACGACCCATGGCTCTACCCTTCATTCGACCCCTGCGTAACCCTACAATTCAACAGGATAATGCACTGCCGCATGTTGCAGGTCCTGTACGGGCCTTTCTGGATACAGAAAATGTTCGACTGCTGCCCTGGCCAGCACATTCTCCAGATCTCTCACCGGTTGAAAACGTCTAGTCAATGGTGGCCGATCAACTGGCTCGTCACAATACGCCAGGCACTACCCTTGATGAATTATGGTATCGTGTTGAAGCTGCATGGACAGCTGTACCTGTACACGCCATCCAAGCTCTGACTCAATGCCGAGGCGTATCAAGGCCGTTATTACGACCAGAGGTGGTTGTTCTGGGTACTGATTTCTCAGGATCTATGCACCCAAATTGCGTGAAAATGTAATCACATGTCAGTTCTAGTATATCATATTTATCCAATGAATACCCGTTTATCATCTGCATTTCTTCTTGGTGTAGCAATTTTAATGGCCAGTAGTACAGTACACATGGTTTCATCCTAAAGGGTGGTACCGTTCCTCATACGTAATGCCCTAGCGCCCTCCCCTGCCACATTAATTGGTAATGTTGTGTCCAATTCACTTATCTTGCTGAATCGCCTTGTAGTGGATGTGATACAGCGTTGTACACAATGGTTCCGTATTCGAATCGAGAGCTTGCCCACATGATGTTTACTTACGGAAACGCAAATGTCAATGGACAGCGGGCAACAAGGTTGCATCAGAGAACGACAACAGCATTCATTGTTTGCAACAGTGTTTCGCCGTTTGTCTGAGACAGGATCGGTTCAGGAAGCAGAAAATCATGAAGGATTTACCCGAAATGTTCGGGCACCAGACTTGGAGGAAAATATGTTTACCACTGTGTAAGGCGACCGCCGTGTCAGTACCAGGCAGTTGGCCCGCCAGTGCAGGGTAGGCCAGACGATAATGCGGAGCATTCTCCATGACAATTGTTACCACCTTTATCTCTTACAGTGTGCGAGGGCTTGCTAGCGACAGACTTTCCACAATGGGGTTTGTGTCATCCATCCCCTTCTCAAGTGAGGCCATCCTTACGTGGAGAGGTATCTTCAATTTTCATAACAATCGTCTGTGGGCTAGTATGCAGAATCCCATGTTATGGTGACAACGGATCATCAGCATCATCAGGCGTGGGCCGGGATAATTGGCGACAATATTTTGGGACCAGTCTTCCTTCCACGTCGCCTAACAGACCGTAACTTCCGGCGTTTCTTGCGGGTGACTTTGCCTCCCCTGCAGGAGGAGGTGCCATTGATGATTCCAAGTCTTCTGTGGCTGCTACATGATGGTGCTCTAGCCCATTTCACCGTTAGCGTCTTCCCTGGTCGATGGATCGGACGAGCCGGTCCAGTTGCATGACGTGCTTGCTCACCGGATGTCAACTCATGCGATTTCTGGTTGTGGTGCCATCTCAAACGAATAGTGTATCCAGATCCCATTGCAGATGTGGAGACACTAGAGCAGCACATTCATACTTCCTTTGATACTGTTCGGATGCAGCCTCGCCGATGTGAACGTGCGAGACAGAACATGCTATGCCGAGGAAGGTGGTGCAGTGGCTAGCACGCTGGACCCGCATTCGGGAGGACGACGGTTCAATCCCTTGTCCGGCCATCCTGATTTCAGTTTTCCGTGATTTCCCTAAATCGCTCCAGGCAAATGCGATGACGGTTCCTTTCGAAGGGCACGGCCGACTTCCTTCCCCGTCCTTCCCTGATCCGATGAGACCGATGACCTCGCTGTCTGGTCTCCTTCCCCGAAACAACCTGAACATGCTACGGCGCTTAAACGCATCCATTGAGGCTCATGGAACAATTTTCAACATATGTTGTAACTGTGGCTGCATGGTGCAACGCGAATTAGACCGCAGTCTCTTTAACAAATTACGATTGAAAAAACAGCCTCTAACATGTAAATCATGTATTTACGGACGTAAGTTCATGAGATCTTTTTTGTTCCGTATTCTCTCGT
This sequence comes from Schistocerca serialis cubense, assembly GCF_023864345.2. NCBI lineage: Eukaryota > Metazoa > Arthropoda > Insecta > Orthoptera > Acrididae > Schistocerca > Schistocerca serialis. Next base: position 732,960,014 of record NC_064643.1, on the reverse strand, counting down.
CGATCAGTCACTAGAGCTTGTACACGGCAGAAAAAAAAATCGCACAGTTCAAACTACGCTACAAATACAATACGCAAAATTTTTGAAAGCTACCACGTCAACGAAGAGACGTCGAAATCACTTCAAAAAGGCAGTCTATCCGATATACGTTTGTTGTTGTTGTTGTTGTTGTTGTTGTTGTTGTGGTCTTCAGTCCTGAGACTGGTTTGATGCAGCTCTCCATGCTACTCTATCCTGTGCAAGCTTCTTCATCTCCCAGTACCTACTGCAGCCTACATCCTTCTGAATCTGCTTAGTGTATTCATCTCTTGGTCTCCCTCTACGATTTTTACCCTCCACGCTGCCCTCCAGTACTAAATTGGTGATCCCTTGATGCCTCAGAACATGTCCTACCAACCGGTCCCATTTTCTTGTCAAGTTGTGCCACAAGCTCCTCTTCTCCCCAATTCTGTTCAGTACCTCCTCATTAGTTATGTGATCTACCCCTCTAATCTTCAGCATTCTTCTGTAGCACCACATTTCGAAAGCTTCTATTCTCTTCTTGTCTAAACTATTTGTCGTCCATGTTTCACTTCCGTCCAAGGCTACACTCCATACAAATAGTTTCAGAAACGACTTCCTGACTCTTAAATCAATACTCGATGTTAACAAATTTCTCTTCTTCAGAAACGCTTTCCTTGCCATTGCCAGTCTACATTTTATATCCTGTCTACTTCGACCATCATCAGTTATTTTGCTCCCCAAATAGCAAATCTCCTTTATTACTTTAAGTGTATCATTTCCTAATCTAATTCCCTCAGCATCACCCGACTTAATTCGCCTACCTTCCATTATCGTCCTTTTGCTTTTGTTGATGTTCATCTTATACCCTCCTTTCAAGACACTGTCCATTCCGTTCAACTGCTCTTCCAAGTCCTTTGCTGTTTCTGATAGAATTACAATGTCATCAGTGAACCTCAAAGTTTTTATCTCTTCTCCATGGATTTTAATACCTGCTCCGAACTTTTCTTTTGTTTCCGATATAAGCTTAGCTTTTTCTTTTGAGTCTTTTGGCTGATTTGATGCTGCCCGCCAAAAATTCCTCTCCTGCGCCAGCCTCTTCATCTGAGAGCAGTACTTGCAACTTACGTCCTCAATTATTTAGCAGATATCCTATTATCCTGTCCCTCCACCTTGCCAGTGTTTTCCACATATCCCTTTCCTCTCCGATTCTGCGCAGAACTTCCTCATTCCTTTCGTTATCAGTCCAGTCCAGAATGTGATGCCGACTTGTTAGTTAAGCTGCGGTCATGTGTCAAATAGTTTTATCTTCTGACATCGGTTTTATATATCAGATGGAATAGAATGACCATGAGAGCAGTTGTTTTTTAATTTTTATTTCTGCTACAATGATTTTATATCAGCTGGTCTGCCTCATGTATCGTTATATCCAAATGGTTTATAAATGTTAAGCTACATTCAGATCCGATGGTGGCACCTTTAGTGTGTTGAAACCGGTCATCTAGTAAACAGTGTTTAAGCGATCTTGGCTTTTGACTTACTTCTTAACATTCATCTGCAACACCACATCCCAAATGCTTCGATACACTTCTGTTCCGTTTTTCTGACAGTCCATGTTTCACTACTATACAATGCTGTGCTCCAAACATTCTCAGAATTTTCTCTCTCAAAATTGAATACTATGTTTGATACTAGTAGACTTCTCTTGGCCAGGAATCCCCTTTCTGCCAGAGCGAGTCTGCTTTTGGTGTGTCCCTTGCTCCATCCGCTATTGGTTATTTTGCTGTCTTCATCGACTTGGTGACCATCAATGGTGTATTATGTTTCTCGCTGTTTTCATTACTTTCGTCTTCCTTTGATTTACTCCCAGTCCATACTCTATTCTCATTAGATGTTCATTCCATTCAGCAGAGCATGTAATTCTTCCTCACTTTCATTCATAATAGCAATGTCATCAGCGAATCGTGTCATTGATATCCTTATACATCGAATTTTAGGTCCACTTCTGAACCTTTTTTTCCAGTTATTGGTTCTTCGATGTACTGATCGAACAGTAGGGGCGAAAGACTGCATCCCTGGCTTACTCCCATTTTAATCAGAGCATTTCGTTCTTGGTCGTCCACTCTTATTATTCGCTCTTGCTTCTTGTACATATTGTATATTACCCAGCTCTCCCTATAGCGTATCGACATTTTTCTCAGAATTTCGAACATCTTGCACCATTTTACCCTGTCGAACGCTTTTTCAAGTTCGACAAATCCTATGAACCTCTCCTGATTTTTCTTTAGCCCTGCTTCCATTATCAACTGCAACGTCAGAATTGCCTAAAGCCAAACTGATCGTCATATCACACATCATCTGTTTATACTCTTGTCATCAACTTGAAAGCAGGAGTTGTGAAGCTGATTGTGCGACAGTTCTCGCACTTGCCAGCTCTTCCAGCCTTCGGAATAGTGTGGACGATATTTTTCCGAAAGTCAGATGGTATGTCGAGAGACTCACACATTCTACACGCTAACATGAATAGCGGTTTTGTAGCCACTTCCCACAACGATTTTAGAAATTTTGAAGGAATGTTATCTATCCTTTCTGCCTTTTTTCACCTTCAGTCCTCCAAAGCTCTCTTAAATTCTGACTAATACTGGATCCCCCATCTCTTCTAAATCGACACATGAGTCTTCTTTCTATCACATCATACAAAACTTCCATCTCATAGAGGCGTTCAATTTACTCTTTCTCACGTATCCTCTCTCCTCTGCACGTAACATTGAAATTACTATTGCACTTTTAATATTATCTCCTTTGCAGTTACTTTCAGTGGAAGTTGTATTGACTCCTGATTGCTGAGTCAGGCCTTCCGACAGTCATTTCATATCCAGTTTCTTCCCATTCTTCACGCCACCATTTCGTCCTAGCTTCCCAGCCATTCCTATTCATTTCATTCCTCAGCGACTTTTATTTCCGTATTCCTGAATTTCCCTGAACATTTTTGTACTTTCTTCTTTTATCGACCAACTGAAGTATTTCTTTCGTTACCCATAGTTTCTCCACCGCTACTTTCTTTGTACCTATGTTTTTCTTTCCAGATTTTGTGGTTGCCCTTTTTAGAAATATCCCTTCCTCATCAACTGTACTGCCTACTGGGTTATTCCTTATTGCTGTGTCTATAGCCTTAGAGTACTTCCACATCCCACTTCTTTGCGTATTAATTCTTCCCGAATAATCTCTTAATCTTCAGCCTAATCTTCATCGTTACTATAATCTGAGTCTATATCTGCTCCTGGGTAAACCTTACACTCCAACACCTTATTTCGGAATCTCTTCCTGAGAATGATATCATCTAACTGAAATCTTTCCGTATCACTCGGCCTTTTCGAAGTATACCTTTTTCTCTTGTGATTCTTGAACAGAGCATTCGCTATTACTAGTTGATATTTGTTGCAGAACTCAGTCAGTGTCTCTCCCCTCCATTACTTGTCCCAAGCCCATACTCATCCGTAGTCTTTTCTTCTACTCCTTCCACTACAACTTCATCCTAGTTGTACACCCTCTCTAACTCTTCATCTTCGACTTGCGACGTCGGCATGCATACCTGAACTAATGTTGTCAGTGTAGGTTTGTTGTTTCTGATAAGAACAACCCTACCACTGAACTCTTGACAGTAACACTCTATCTGCCTTACCTTCTTATTCATAAAGAATCCTACGCCCATTAACCATTTTCTGCTGCTGTTGATATTACCCTATACTCACCTGACCAGAAATCCTTGTCATCCTTCCGTTTCACTTCATTGACCCCTACAATATATAGATTGAGCGTCTGAGTTCTCTTTTCAGATTTTCTAGCTTTCCTGCCACATTCGAGCTTCTGACATCCCATGCCCCGACTCGTAGAATGTTATCCTTTGTTTGGTTACTCAATCTTTCTCTCATTGTCACCTCCTCCTTGGCAGTCACTTCCAGACATCCGAATGGGGACTGTTTCGGAATCTTTTGCAATGGAGAGATCATCTTGACACTTTTTCAGATGCAGGCCACAAGTCCTGTGGATCCAAATTGAGTCATTAATGCCGTTGATCATTGCTGATACTTCTGCCTTTAGGGGCAGTTTCCCACTGCAAGAACAAGAGAGTGCCTTGAACCTCCGTCCGTTCCTCAGCTCTCTTTGACAAGGTCGTTGGCAGGATGAGAATGACTTCTTATGCCGGAAGTATTCGGTCGCCAATACTGATTATTAATCAGAATGTAAACAGTGTCGGGTTTCGAACTCGGGATCGAACATGTTTTGGTTACTAATCAAAGACAGTATCCCTAGACCACGGGTTGTATCTTACAGCTTAACAGCTTTACAAGGTTTTATTCTGAAGAATATTTAAATAATACCATACTGAGATTTTCTTTTCGTGGGGATTTTCTGTTGTCTTTGGCACTGTCTTAATGAGTTAATGTATATTCGGTATTTAATTCTTGGAAGAAGTGGAACCCAATATGAAAAATTAGTGTAGACAGATGAAAGTATGGATATGAAGTATGAAGCAAATACTGAATACTTATATAGATGTATGTTTTGGTGTGTTTTACTGGCCGTCATTAACCCAAAAAGGAAAAAGAACTTAGCTGCTTTTCAGGTGCACTAACTTAAAATTCAACTTGCTCAGAACAAATATGAGAAACATAGGTTATATTGTTCACACACATGATTCTGAAGTGAAGCTGAATATGATTTACAAGGGAAATTTGGGTTGTCGATTGTATGCTGGATGACGATTTAGATGGTTCTTTAATTCAGCTGGAGAGGTTTTACAAGCATCATCGTCGACTTCCAAGGAGTAGGCTAGATAGTCTCTTAGGTAGTTATGGTTTCCTCAGTCTTCCATGGCCCTGCTATTGATAGGTGGATATTATCTTTTTCAAAGGAATGGGAAATTGATGAAATCCACGTCACATAGTAACTCTAATGTTCCCCGACACTCTTAAATCACCCACGTGCCGCATACATTTCATTTCTTCAGTACGTTATCATTCCTGACCATTTCCTACTCCGAGCACTCGTTTGCGGGAAGAAATAACCTCATTCTCAAACAAGAATATCTGCGCTGTACATCTTATTCAAAGTTTTGTTTATTGTTACGTTGTCTGTACCTCTAGTAACAGTTAAAACACGTGTCTAGCAAGAGTTAAAAGAAACCCTGGTTTTTGAAATCTGACGCATTTTCCTGCATGTGACATTTCTAGCACTATTTTTCGCTCACGTAGGATGCTGAGCCATGAAGGGGCATAATTCTTGCTTACATTTCTAATATTAATAGTCCGTAGATAGTATGCAGTCTATACAATATGTTTTGAGAGTCATTTACTTTAATAATGGACACATCACAATCATGCAAAAATGAATTGTCAATAATACAGTTGAATAATTTCACTCCTGAGAACCTTGTCCACCAGAATATTTTTTATAAATATGTATTGCTATTAGTCACAAATTCTTTCGTCTCATTGCAGTCTAGATGTATATTCATTGAGGTAGACTTTGAACTGCACGAATTAGATGTGAGTGGTGCCTTCTCTTCCATATTACAGCCCATAGTATACATCTCTGTACATCATCAAATGCTCCTTGGATCAGCTTTATGACCTGGGGCGACTAAACAGGTGGATACAAAGGCAATAATGAGAACATGGACGGGAAAATGCAAGTAGGATGTAGGTGAGAAGCTGATGTTAGAAATGATCGACTGGAGAAGGGAATTTATCCGGTATTAAGTTGTTGTTATAAATAGAATGACTATGGTATTTACTTATAATTCATAAAATTAAAAATTTAACCTTTTCTAATGTTAACTGTATTACTGAGACCTGTCGTATTCACTGTTACAGTCCTACATTGGACAATGTATTCATCTCTGTTTACAGCATACATCACGTAGTGAAATGTTACAAATATTTGAAAGCGGGCACACTTAAGGAACACCAGAAATCGCCATGTAACGGAGCACATACTTAGCTGACATGTAACTGACTGCTAAGTTACTAAGTATAAAGACTAACGCCATAGGGTAATACAGGAATTCGTAAAAACCATATTTTCCTTTAAGCTGAGGAACACGACGATGGAGCCTTCCTTATACGAAGTTGTTACCAGCGTGGCCCGGCCGATGTAGCCGAGTGGTTCTAGGCACTTCAGTCTGGAACCGCGTGACCGCTACGGTCGCAGGTTGGAATCCTGCGTCGGGCATGAATGTCTGTGGTGTCCTTAGGTTAGTTAGGCTTAAGTACGTCTTAGTTCTAGGGGACTGATGACCACAGAAGTTCAGTCCCATAGTGCTCAGAGCCATTTGAACCATTTTTTTTACCAGCATGCATGACACAGGAAGTAAGGCGAAATTGGTTCAAAAATGGCTCTGAGCACTATGGGACTTAACATCTATGGTCATCAGTCCCCTAGAACTTAGAACTAATTAAACCTAAGTAACCTAAGGACATCACACAACACCCAGTCATCAAGAGGCAGAGAAAATCCCTGACCCCGCCGGGATCGAACCCGGGAACCCGGGTTCAGGAAGCGAGAACGATACCGCACGACCACGGGCTGCATAAGACGAATTTGTTCTTACTATTGTTTCAAATAGTTTCAGATATTTGATATACCGTATTTAGTAACCCCCATCGTCATACTATTTATTAAAGACATAAGTAATATAGCAACTTCATCTCTGATTATCAGATACCATAAAAGAACGTAATACGAAACCATTAATTAAAAAATTCAGTTTTCGTTGAAGTAACATATCAATATAGCGTTACCATTAAAAGATAGAGCGCCATCTAATGGATTGTGAATATAGTACAGTTTTGTAACGAAGCAGTTAACCGACAGAAGTGGCATCACAGTGAGCTACTTGTAGATTAATACTCATCAAATGTAACAAGAGATATAATGGCGGATGCGCGACAGATGAAAACAAAATCTATGCCTGTTGAACTCAAGACATGGGTCTGTTAACTGAGGTGTGTTTCCACTTGATAGCTCGATAGATGACAACTTTCTTCATTCACTTTTTGTTAGGTGACTTACGTTGACGCATCGATTCCTGCATTCTATCTGTCACTTGCGCTTTGCCCCGCTGTTACGCAGGGTCGGCCATGGTTAACCGGATTTGGCATATTAGTTGTAAGGGGTGGCCGGATGCCCCTCCTGCCCCCCCCCCCCCCCCCGCCCCCCAGGACAGAATTAGTGTACCCCAGCTGTCTGCGTTTAGTGTAAATACTGTGAATGGTGAATGTGTTTAAATGTCTGTGGTCCGAGTCGTGTAACTGAGGCGGGACGTGGGGACCAGCCCGATATTCACCTAGTATAATGTGGAAAACCGCCCAAAAACCACCGGGTGGATTCGATCCGCGACCGGCGCGCCTACCCGAGTCCAGGAAGCAGCGCGTTAGCGCTCTCGGTTATCCTGACGGGTTGCATCGATTCCTGCATACTTGAGTTTAAATACGAAACCTTGTCGCGTCAGAATTGATAGCACGCAAACTAGAAAATTGTTAGCATAGCATGCTGGATAAAGAAACATAAAATAAGAAATGAAAAGTGTTTAGTTTCCTCCGTGAAAATCTTAGCAGCTGATGTCACCACCTTCTGCCACTACTGAAGTTACAAAAGAAATGAGTAACGTTTCTATTAAATAAATAACAGTCGTGCAAACTGACGCAACTTCAAGGGTACACCCAAGCTGCACATAAAGCTCTCTGCCTGGTGTTTGCAGGAAGGGTGGCCAGAGACGCCGCGACACCCACGCTGCCGCCGACGTTGCCGACGCCGCCTCCGACGCCGCCCCCACACAACCCCTGCCCAGACGGCTTTTCTGAGTGCAGTCTCGGCGGTTGCTGCTCCTCCGAGTTTGGGTAGGTCCGCTAGCCTGCCAACTTTACTCCCACGTAACACAATTTACCCGCCCCGCTGGAGTCGTGGCAGTTATTGTGTCGTAAAAACGTTCCTGTAATGCCCAGACAGGTGGCTCCGTTATGCTGGCATTCGGCGACCGCCATATCAAGCGAAGGCCTGTAGCAACTGCAACACTTACACATTGTGTATAAATATGGCAGTCACGTTACGCGAGAACCTCTAATGTGTTGTGAAATCTTGTGCAGCTAGAAAACCTAACATCGCTATAGTTGTTTACGAGGTACTCCTTCCAGTAGTCCCTGTCAATACAGCAGCCATAACTGTATTGAACCTCGTTGTGCAACTAATTATGTTTGAAGTCAAACTCTTTCAAAGCTAAACCGATAATTACAGGATAACCACAAGCAGTTTATGCCTTCATAACTTGTCCCGTAGGAATATCGGAACATGTCAGCCAATACTGACCCTACAACTTATTTTAGAAAATAGATTAAGGAAAGGCAAACCTACGTATCTAGCACTTGTAGACTTAGAGAAAGATTTTGACAATGTTGACTGGAATACTCTTCTAAATTCTGAAGGTGGCAGGGGTAAAATACAGGGACCGAAAGGCTATTTACAATTTGTACGGAAACCAGTTGGCAGTTATAAGAGTCGAGGGACATGAAAGGGAGGCAGTGGTTGGGAAGGGAGTGACACGGTTGTAGCCTCTGCCCGATGTTGTTCAATCTGTATATTGAGAAACCAGTGAAGGAAACAAAAGGAAGACTGAGTAGGTATTAAAATGCATGGAGAAGAAATACAAACTTTGAGGTTCGCCGCCGACATTGTAATTGTGTCAGAGACAGCAAAGGACTTGGAAGAGCAGTTGAACGGAATGGACAGGGTCTTGTAAGGAGGATATAAGATGATCAACAAAAACAAAACGTGGATAATGGAATGTAGTCGAATTAAGTCGGGTGATGCTTAGGGAATTAGATTAGGAAATGAGACAGTTAAAGTAGTAAAGGAGTTTTGCTATTTGGGGAGCAAAATAACTGATGATGGTCGAAGTAGAGACGGTATAAAATGTAGACTATCAATGGCAAGGAAAGCGTTTCTGAAGAAGAGAAATTTGTTAACATCGAGTATAGATTTAAGTGTCAGGAAGTCGTTTCTATAAGTATTTGTATGGAGTGAAACATGGACGATAAATAGTTTGAACAAGAAGAGAATAGAATCTTTCGAAATGTGGTGCTACAGAAGAATTCTGAAGATTAGATGGGTAGATCACATAACTAATGAGGGGGTATTGAATTGGATTGGGGAGAAGTGGAGTTTGTGGCACAACTTGACTAGAAGAAGGGATCGGTTGGTAGGACATGGTTTCAGGCATAAAGGGATCACCAATTTAGTATTGGAGGGCAGCGTGAAGGGTGAAAATCGTATAGGGAGACCAAGAGATGAGTACACCAAGCAGATTCAGAAGGATGTAGGTTGCAGTAGGTACTGGGAGATGATGAAGCTTGCACAGGATAGAGTAGCATGGAGAGCTCTCAGGACTGAAGACCACAACAACAACAACAACAACAACAACAACAACAACAACTTGTCCCCAATCATTTATGTGCTATCCATTTAAACAACACTAAAAGCAATTACCTTGGGATAATCCTTCAACCTAAAATAAATGTAAAAGCCAAAAATCAACGTTCCAAAATGATGCTCATAATAGACTAGAACTATTAACTGGACATAGAGATGTTAAACCTCCACCATTATCCTCTCTCATGCTAGTGTCGCAGGGTTACCCACAACATCCACAATCGACAGGCCCATAAAGAGAAAGATCTTCACCAGATACCTAGGTGTATTTTTGAACGAATGACCAAATTATAGTGGACATATTGAAGAAATTAAGAGAAGCGGGAACATGGACAAAATTATTAAACCAGGCAAATATGATTCTAAACCCAAAAAGAATGTACTGAAACGGTCAAATTACACCCTGAGGAAATTGCTAGGATAATACTCACAAGGGAGGACCTGACCCAAGTTTCTCAGCAGCATTCACTGTTTAATGTCAAACATTAATATACCGGGTGATCAAAAAGTCAGTATAAATTTGAAAACTGAATAAATCACGGAATAATGTAGATAGAGAAGCACAAATTGACACTCATGCTTGGAATGACATGCGATTTTATTAGAACCAAAAAAATACAAACGTTCAAAATATGTCCGACAGATGGCGCTTCATCTGATCAGAATAGCAATAATTAGCATAACAAAATAAGACAAAGCAAAGATGATGTTCTTTACAGGAAATGCTCACTATGTGAACCATCATTCCTCAACAATAGCTGTAGTCGAGGAATAATGTTGTGAACAGCACTGTAAAGCATGTCCGGAGTTATGGTGTGGCATTGGCGTCGAATGTTGTCTTTCAGCATCCCTAGAGATGTCGGTCTATCACGATACACTTGCGACTTCAGGTAACCCCAAAGCCAATAATCGCACGGACTGAGGTCTGGGGGCCTGGGAGGCCAAGCATGACGAAAGTGGCAGCTGAGCACACGATGATCATCGAACGACGCGCGCAAGAGATCTTACACCTGTTTATCAACACTTTGTTGTTTTTTTTTTGTTCTAATAAAATCCCATGTCCATCCAAGCATGTCAATTTTTACCCCTCTATCTACATTATTCCGTGGTTTATTAAGTTTTCAAATTTATAATGACTTTTTGATCACCCGGTACACTTATCATAAACATTCAGAAGAGAACAATTTGATCAAACTATTAATTAAAAGAAGGTTACTGTTATCCAACTTGAGCTCGTATACAAAGCTTTGACTAAACAGAACCTAATTTGAACTGAACTGTAACTGGTGTGAATACTACTTTTTATATTTAATTCACAACTGAAGTAAAACATTTATTGGGTCCTAACCAAAATTTCCACTTACCTCGCGTCTTAACATTGCTGCCGATTTCTCGAAAGCACAACAAGAAACAGAAAGCGGCTGGCGGCTAAGCTAGGCTTCTATTTTTAAATAAAATTTCCATACAATATTAAAACTGTTGCAATCGATATGGTGCAATGTGGTAATGCGTAATGATAAACTTTTTTAAACCGTGTAATGGTGAGAGTTAACTAATCCTATGAAATTATATTCCAAGACAAAGATATTAGAATGAAGTATGTAGTCAAATATACAGAATAGAACTTCGTATGATATTAACACGTAACATTGTTCTGGAAAATACTGTTCTTAGCAGTGTATTTCTACAAAATGGAAACAGCTTATCAGTTTATACGTCAGCGTGAGTTGCTTAAGACTTAACACCCCCTTTATTCCGGGGGCGATTGTACGTGTCACCATGTGGTTTACGGCGAATCATAGCGGACTATGGAGCACAACAAACATGTACTTCCCTCATTATCTCTGTCAATACAAACGTTGTGATTTTGTGCATGTACCAAAGTATGTGCCCCATAGTCGGCTATGATTCGTCGAACACCGCTTGTCGATACGTGCAATCGCCCCCGGAATAATGGGGATTGGGGTGTTACGTCTTACGTGAGTCACCTGTACATATAATTTTCGTCTTCTGTATTCACCCTTTGTGTCCTTTACGATAAATCTTTCCTCATCTAACAGAGACAAACAATTAACACAGCGCTACTGAATACGTCCATCGCCCACCACACATCAACTAAAAATGAGCAGACTGCACAGAGGGAAAGATTGTGCCACGACGTGGCCATCGATAACTTAAAAAATCAAAATGGTGTCCACCTTACAACTTCTTGGAGCATGAAATACAAATAAGCTTTAGTTATCACATTAAATATTAAAGGCCAATGGCCGGTTTCCAACCACAGGGCACAACAACTTAACTGTGCGAACCAAAGATAGGCAAGCAGCGATGTATCGACTCGAAACGAGCTACCATCTCATGCATCATACCGCTATCGTAACTGGGACCATGGGATATTGAGAGAGTGCCTGGGCATATAACTTCCGTTCGTAGCACCCGCACGTGTAGTCAACAAGTGCAATACGGAATACTTCTTTGGTTGAGGGGAGGTTTTTCTACTGTGTACTGTGTCAGTTGAGGTGTTGCAGGTAATATTTGGGATATAGTGACTCGATCTACAGTTACGAATAACAGCGGAGGTTTAATGGCTGAAGAGAAAACAACGTCATGAAGTGCAGAATTTAATAGCAATATGAGCCATAAGCAAGAAGCCAATTTACAGTTAGATCCTTGATAAGTGAGAGAGGAGGCGTTGCTGCCCGATCAGTGGGGCTCGCATATGGCTTCCTCCCAAAAATAAAGCAGAGACTGAGAATAAGGCACTGGGATCAGTCATGAGGCCTGAGACACTTCTTGACGGATTATGGGGCTTACACCACCTATTGGCATCGAAATTATCGAAGACAAACCATCGAATATGTCTATAGTGAAGAAGTTACATCAGGCCATATTATCTGGGGATGTCTGTATGCCGATGTTGGTGATACGGATCTACAGCAACTGAATAGGCACGAAAGACTATGTCAAGGAGATACTGCGTTGTGAGAAGTCATGGTTGCTCCTGGGAAATGTCACCCAGCTACTTCAAGGAAATTTTCGATACTGCGTCCCCTTGTTAATCAACACCCGTCTACTATGCTACGGTGGTTTGCGATAGCTGAGGTCACCAGTTGTAGCAGGCAGATCGCCAACGATGCTTGCACGGCTATAACCTCATCAGAATGGAAGCGCAGCTGTGGTTTCTGGCTCGCCCCCAAGGAACTAGAACTAGGGTGACGTGGATCAGCATGTTGCTGCAATCCTGATTGGTAGCAACGATGCTCCCTTGGAAAAGGGCAGTCTCCCCCTAGAACCAAGGAGTCGACAGACAAAAGAAACCAATTGTAGAATAATAACAGTGGTGGAAGTAATTAGGTATGGTAGTGTAGTTCTCACTAATAGTAGAAATAGTAATGGTGATGGGTAGCGGTATTGAGTTAGATACAATAATGCGTTTTGCGTCATTACTTGACGAAATATGGGTTCAAAGTGGTTCAAATGGCTCTGAGCACTATGGGACTTAACTTACCCTAGAACATCTAAAACCTAACTAACCTAAGGACGTCACACACATCCATGGCCGAGGCAGGACTCGAACCTGCAACCGTAGCGGTCACGCGGTTCCAGACTGTAGCGCCTAGAACCGCACGGCAACCCAGTTCGGCTCGAAGCATGGGAAAAAATATTTTGTGGTAATAATTTGCTTATCTTAAAAATAATCTACCTCATACGTTCCGTCTCATTTATCACCTTTCTACTGATCCGCTACAATCCACAGACTTGATATCGACAACAATACCGTCTTCTAGCTCCAATTCGCATCCCACCAACCCTATACAAACATACTGCCATAGCCTCTGTCAGCACAAGTTCCTTAGCCTTCCCTTTACAGATAAGGTAATCTTCAGCAACATTTATTCTTAATGTCACATCTAGCTCTTTTCTATCATCCCTCACAGCACGATTCCTTCTCTATCATCACCTCTTTCTGTACTCTCCATAATTGCTCCTGGGCTAGAAAACATGTCTTCTACTACCTAGTCTTCCACATTACCTATCTGTTATCTGGGCTCGAGTACCAGTATGGTGTACATCTTTAACAGATACGACGTAATCTTTACGCTGACACCTCAAGACATTTTACTTCATTTCGTAGACACAAATTCACTTTATTTAATTTTCACTGTTTTTATCCACATCTCATTTTGTCACAAGTGAATCTAGTTCAATTATGTATCGCATGTGGTTGGGTTCCACAGTGGTGTAATCCTGTCCCCATGTCCCTGATGGGAGAACCTACAGTAGTGCTGTTCGGATATCGTAGGTTGAAACACCATTGACAAATAGAGCTTGAAACAAGCCAACAGGCAAGCTCAGATAAGTAAAAAATTAAGGTAAGTGGACACTAAGAGCTTGAAATAAGGGCTTAGGTCCTGCCAGGAGTGGAAGTCTCCACATCCCAAACGGTCACCTCCATACCCATTTCACTCCCCACAGCAGCTCCTAACCCCTCCCACTCTAATCCTTTTCCAGTGTATTTCTTACAGTGTGATCCTGCGATGTGAAGTAGTTCTCATCACATTAAAATACACACTTATTTTGACGATCAAATATTCTTTGAAAGTAGAAATGTCCGTTTTTAAAAATTTTAAATTATATAAATATTTCATCCTTAGTAGTCCTATTAAAGCCCTAGGGTGCAGAGTGGCAATGGTAGAGCTTCTAGTGATCCTCGTGGTGGCCGTATGGGTATATTTACAGCAAGTGGAAAAACTGAGTAGTGCTGAAAATACGTTTCACTAGTGACGTATGTTAAGTCTACAGACAATATTTCAATGTGTGTTAAATTTAATCCACTTTACTACAGAGTAATTTGCAAATTGCTCACATGTAACATTATTCCCGAGGAAAATGTGTATACATAGGCTGTAAACGTACTCATTTTATATAATTTCTCCTGCAATCGAATCGATAATCTGTGTGACACGGAATTAAATGAAATAACCTTGCAAATAATTTAAGAAGCTTGATGTAGAAACAACTTGATATTTCACTTTGGCACCACCGTACACGATCGTACTTTAGTCAGCAGTTACGGTCTCCAGCCTCCCAGGGCCTCGCTGACTGACAACCTTTGCGCTCAACGGGATTAGAACCTGGAATATTTACTATTCTTCCTGAAACACCTTATATATATACTCGTACATATATTACCCTGGTTTGATTCCCGACACCAAACATTTTTTCTGATGTAAGGAGGATTGGTATGGGGTTCATTCAGCTTTTTTGTGAGGCTAAATGAAGAGCTGCTTGCATAAAAAAAGCTGCATCACCATCAGGATTCATCTACAAGCAATAACCGCTGAAGAAATTTGCGAAATGCTCATCACATTTCCACGATGATAGATTGTTCCAGGTACAGTCTTGTAGACAGCAGTCAGAACAGCCCTTAGGCCTAAACCGTGAGTGGTGCTGTTTTGGAAGCTGTTACAGAAAAGACGCACATACGCACGTATATGCACTGTAAGAAACGACGCACCACAAACGAATTATCCAATTGGAATGGATACCACCATATGTGAAACTTATGTACAGATCAAAATAATGATTATATTTTCAGAAAAAAATGAGTGATTTGTTCAAGAGAAAGAGCTTCAAAATTTGGGCAAGTAAATAATGCGTTGGTCCAACTCTGGCTCTTATACATGCAACTACTCAGCTTGGCATTGACTGACAGACTTGCTGAATGTCATCCTTAAGAATATCGCGCCATTTTCTGTCCAACTGGCGCGTTAGATAGTCAAAATCCAGAAATGATTGCCCATAATACTCCAAACGTGCTCTATTAGGGAGGCATCTCGCGATCTTGATCGCCAAGGTAAGATTTAGCAAGCACAGAGCCATGCAGCAGGAACTCTCGTGTGTGCAGATGGCCTTATTTCGCTGAAATGTAAGAACACTATGGCTTGCCATGAAGGGCAACAAAACGGGGCGTGAAATATGCAGAAATGTAGCTAATGTAACAAAGATGGCAAGTCAAAACAATAAAGTTACTATGTTTCATAAATGTGATATTACTGCATTATCAGTTTATACAAACAATTACAGTTAAGTAGTACAGTGTTCATCGATCGATGTCTACCTTATTACTTTGTGGACTATAGAACATCATGCCAATCAAATGTTGACTATAGAAACTGATCAGTCACTTGGAAACTTGGACACCTGGGGTTTGGAGGCAGATGTGTATATACTGCCTCTGCCTCCATCCAGGCATGCCCTCTTTCACCTTTCTGCCCCCATTTCCAGCCAATAAGAAAGTAGTATTAAAAATAAAATACCCAGTGCAAATTCAAGGTGGCTGAATTATCCAAATTAAGCAACAAGTTTTTTTTTTTTTTTAATGCTGAACTAGCCCGGTAGTTCTTTGTATTATCTTCCTGTCTCCAGCGAATCAGAGCTAAGTATTCAAATGAGTCAGCCAGTCTTTGCGTGAATTTACTTTCTAAATCATTTCTTCAAGAATTTATTTACTAGCGATTCATCAAGAACATTAACACATTTAATCACACTAGGTGAGCGTGGAAGTAGTTGCCAGGGAGTAACTAATGAAAAAGAAATTACCTTTAACAAATGGGAATTTTATTCATAAAAGCCTTTTCAAAAACTGATTTAAAATGTAAATGCAGAAAAGCACCCTCGAAAGGTCAAGTTAAAAATTTATGTAGAGGCAGAAAGAATATTGACAGTATGAGCCTTCGGGCTGAGAACCTTGCCACTCCCTTTCAACACGGCCGTAATTACGACCGCTCACAACAACCTCTGAAAGACTACACTGGGACAAATCTGCAACACACCAGAATACGTTAAACTAAAAATTTACTAACAACTCACACAAACACACTAACTATGCACCCAGTAACAGGGATGGAATGGTACAAACACTCACACTAAGAAATTATTTGCCACCGAAAGTGCCATTTGTTTTAAAAAGGACTCTTACGTTGGAAGGGTGGCAATTTTATAAAAATTATTTAAATAAAACCCATGAAATTCAGACTTACATAAAATGTACAACACGCTCTTCATTACACATATGCCGCCTCGCAAGATGATGGGCAAGATAAAAACATATTTCAGGAAATCGGCCTTTACACCTTAATTCTATAAATTCCTTAACACCGAAATCCGACAAACATGACAGAGGCAGCTATTAACGTACGGCAGACCGACTGACAGACAGACAGACACTAACTGCCTAACAAATGCGGATAGGAGACAGACGAGCAAGCTGGGGTCGAGAGACTGACCAAGAAAACAAGTCAATGAAACAACGTATCACAAATCACTTAACTTTTAATTAACTGCGATGTCTGGCGAAGACCTGGTGCAGCACGCCCAAAACTCCCACGAACCGTCCGCTGCCAGCCGATTCAGCGGACGTAGGAAGGTGCGCCGATCTCCCGTCTCACGGCGTCGCAGCTCGCCCCGTCCAGACCGATGTCGTGGGTTAGCTCCTGTTGCTCTCGTGTCGGCCGCGAAGCCTCTACCCCTCGCTATACGGCGCGGCCCACTGGACTCACGTGGCGACCTCACATGCGCCGACGCTCAAGACGGACAAGTCATCTCGTGTCTCAGTGCTCGACCGACCAACCGATCGATCCAACCGCCAGACCATTGCCTGAACAAACTCTAGCAGACTGGTGGCCTAACACATACTAGCACTCCGCACGACTGACAGACACTGACTGCCCCACACTGACCCGCCTAGCCACTGACACCCTGGCGAGCTCATAGCGCCCCTTAAATGCACGTGACCGAGCGAGGTGGTTAAACACTGGACTCGCATTCGGGAAGACGACTGTTCAATGCCGCGTCCGGCCATCCTGATTTAGGTTTTCCGTGATTCCCCTAAATCGCTCCAGGCAAATGCTGCGATGGTTCCTTTGAAAGGGCAAGGCCGACTTCCTTCCCCATCCTTCCATAATCCGATGAGACCAATGACCTCGCTGTCTGGTCTCCTTCCCCAAACAACCCAAATGCACGTGAACAGGCAACCTTTCCCCTTTTGCACCAGAGGGAGACACCAAAGCTGTGACTGCCACAGCGGCGCCACCGCCAGAAATGCAGGGCGACTGCTTCACACTACGCGCTGCGGCGCGCTCTTCAAAATAGCACATTTTTATCACGGCTCAGGAACGTATTTCGATCAACATATAAAAATTCAAATAAATAAAATACCCAAGACGGTGCAACTAGCTCCCCCTCCCCTCCCCCTCCTCTCCCCCTCTTCCTATGAAAGTGAAGTATGAAAGTGATGTGTAATAATGGTGTCAAGCTACATTATTTCCGTGAAAGTTAAATATTTGTGCACGCACATACTTACATCTGGTGTCCTCTTCAAGGAACACTGCCTTAATGTGCCACTGCCTGTGAAAGTTGAGAAGTTTGCATGATCGCGTGATGTTGATGACTAACACAGATACTGGAAGGGTCTCCCATGCTGGACATGGCTTAGTGGATAAACCAGATCAAGCGCGCCCCACGGTAGCCCAGCTCTTCCAACATCCACTCTCCAGTTGCCAAGGTATCCAACCTAATATGTGAGGCAAGCTGTGCCAAGAGGTCCATGTCACATTGAAAGATGTGTTGTGAACAGAGCTTCAGGAAAACTGCGTGTCTTCCCTGAATAATTAGCACCTTGCACAATGTGGCTCACCAGTTGTTATGGGACCAAAATGAAGAACACGGAAAACAATACAAGAACTGAGAGACTTCATGAGACCTCAAATACTCAAGCATAGAAACAATGGAAGCTGTTATGACAACTGATATGAGCGATGACATCCCTGACAAGGAAGGCAGGCCTTGTGACATTATTGAACCTGCATGAGGCAACCACCAAGGTTCGTTTTGAGCGCTACTCACAAACAAATTTTCCAGAAGCGGCATTTCTACTGAAAGAATCAGTATTTTTTTGCTATTGTTGTAGTTTTAAGTCTGATGGCAGATTTGATACAATTCCCCTAGCCAGCCCTCTTCGTCACTTACGTTAAATCAGTAAGTGGCTCGAAACAGCATATCCACACACTCCGGGATGATGATGGCATTGAAACAGAGGATGACACGCGTAAAGCTGAAATACTAAACACCTTTTTCCAAAGCTGTTTCACATAGGAAGACCGCACTGCTGTTCCTTCTCTAAATCCTCACACAAACGAAAAAATGGCTGACATCGAAATAAGTGTCCAAGGAATAGAAAAGCAGCTGGAATCACTCAACAGAGTAAAGTCCACTGGACCTGACGGGATACCAATTCGACTCTACACAGAGTACGCGAAAGAACCTGCCACCCTTCTAACAGCCGTGTACCTCAAGTCTCTAGAGGAACGGAAGGTTCCAAATGATTGGAAAAGAGCACAGGTAGTCCCAGTCTTCAAGAAGGGTCGTCGAGCAGATGCGCAAAACTATAGATCCATATCTCTGACGTCGATCTGTTGTAGAATTTTAGAACATGTTTTTTGCTCGCGTATCATGTCGTTTCGGGAAACCCAGAATCTACTCTGTAGGAATCAACATGGATTCCGGAAACAGCGATCGTGTGAGACCCAACTCGCTTTATTTGTTCATGAGACCCAGAAAATATTAGATACAGGCTCCCAGGTAGATCCTATTTTCCTTGACTTCCGGAAGGCGTTCGATACAGTTCCGCACTGTCACCTCATAAACAAAGTAAGAGCCTACGGAATATCAGACCAGCTGTGTGGCTGGATTGAAGAGTTTTTAGCAAACAGAACACAGCATGTTGTTATCAATGGAGAGACGTCTACAGACGTTAAAGTAACCTCTGGCGTGCCACAGGGGAGTGTTATGCGACCATTGCTTTTCACAATATATATAAACGACCTAGTGATAGTGTCGGAAGTTCCATGCGGCTTTTCGCGGATGATGCTGTAGTATACAGAGGAATTGCAGCATTAGAAAATTGTAGCGAAATGCGGGAAGACCTGCAGCGGATAGGCACTTGGTGCAGGGAGTGGCAACTGACCCTTAACATAGACAAATGTAATGTATTGCGAATACATAGAAAGAAGGATCCTTTATTGTATGATTATATGATAGCAGAACAAACACTGGTAGCAGTTACTTCTGTAAAATATCTGGGAGTATGCGTGCGGAACGATTTGAAGTGAAATGATCATATAAAATTAATTTTTGGTAAGGCGGGTGCCAGGTTGAGATTCATTGGGAGAGTCCTTAGAAAATGTAGTCCATCAACAAAGGAGGTGGCTTACAAAACACTCGTACGACCTACAGTTGAGTATTGCTCATCAGTGTGGGATCCGTACCAGAACGGGTTGACGGAGGAGATAGAGAAGATCCAAAGAAGAGCGGCGCGTTTCGTCACAGTGTTATTTGGTAACCGTGATAGCGTTACTGAGATGTGTAGCAAACTCAAGTGGCAGACTCTGCAAGAGAGGCGCTCTGCATCGCGGTGTAGCTTGCTCGCCAGGTTTCGAGAGGGTGCGTTTCTGGATGAGGTATCTAATATATTTCTTCCCCCTACTTATACCTCCCGAGGAGATCACGAATGTAAAATTAGAGAGATTCGAGCGCGCACGGAGGCTTTCAGACAGTCGTTCTTCCCGCGAACCATACGCGACTGAAACAGAAAAGGGAGGTAATGACAGTGGCACGTAAAGTGCTCTCCGCCACACACCGTTGGTTGGCTTGCGGAGTATAAATGTAGATGTAGATGTAGAATAACTACTTCATCCTGAAATTATTTTCACCTGCTTACTGCTTTCATGTCTTTATTTCAGTGTAAAATTTTTACCTCTCACGTTACTCTGTTACCAAACTGGTATTTTATTTTTTAGTGAACACATAGTGTGTAGCGGGGCGATCACTCTATTGTTCGCTTAAATACTGTTTACTGGATAACCGGTTTCAACACACTTAAGGTGCCATCATCGGATCTGAATGTTCAAATGGCTCTGAGCACTATGGGACTTAACATCTTAGGTCATCAGTCCCCTAGAACTTAGAACTACTTAAACCTAACTAACCTAAGGACATCACACACATCCATGCCCGAGGCAGGATTCGAACCTGCGACCATAGCAGTCGCGCGGTTCCGGACTGAGCGCCTTAACCGCTAGACCACCACGGCCGGCGTTCTGAATGTAGATTAACATTTATATCAAAATGGTTTATAAGTGTTAAGCTGTATTCAGATCCGATGATGGCACCTTTAGTGTGTTGAAACCGGTTTCCAGTAGACAGTATTTAAGCGATCTTGGCTTTTTGAATTATTGCTTTTATTGATGGACCAAGATGTGGCGTATCAACAGATACAATTTTTTGTCAGAAATGTCTTTTCTCTGAAATTTATTCCTCATTATTTACTAAAGCTACCCGTCTACTTACCAGTATTTTGCAGTAGCGCAATACTCCAAGAGCTTTTATCCTTCTCTTGCCTGAATTGCATCAAATCTACGTTTCACTTCCGTACAAGGGCTTGCTCCAAACAAATATCTAAGAAAATACTTCTCAATGATTACTTAATTCTAGATGTTACCAGATTACTTTATTTTACAAATGCTTTTCTTGCTATTGCCAGTCTGCATTATTTTATCCCTACTTTGGCCATTCTCAGTTTTTTGATGCCCAAGTAGTAAAACTCATCTGCTGCTTTAAGTGTTTCATTTCCTAATCCCATTCCTTCAATTTTGCGGGATTTCAACCTGTTGCATTCCATTACCCTTGTTTTACTTTTTTGTATGTCTTTTCAACATACCTTCCAATCCGTCAACAGATTTTCTAACTCCTTTGTCGTCTCTGATAGAATTACAATGTCACTGGAAAAACACATAGTTTTTATGTCTCGTTCGTGAACTTTAATTCCGTTTTCAAATTTCTCTTTCATTTCCTTTATTGCTTGCTCAACATATAGACTGATTAACATCGAGGATACCTTACAGTTCCATCTCATTTCCTTCTCAGCCACTGCTGCCCTTTCATGACCTTCATGTCTTGCAACTACAGTCCTGTTTCTGTACAAGTTGTAAAAAAACTTTCGCTCCCATAGTTTACCCTGCTACCTCAAGAATCTCTAAGTATTTTCCTGTAAACACTGCTAAAATCTCTCTCTCAAGCTACAAATGCTAATTGATATATAGGTAAATTTGCGTTTTGCGTCTCTTGTAGAATAGGTCGCAGGGTCAGTTTGTCTTAAGTGTTTAAGTTTCCCCAGAACGCAAAATGATCTATCAATTTTTCCATTCTTCTGTAACTAATTCAAGTCAGTTTTCGCAACCATGATTTGTTAAACCAATGGTTCGATAATACTCACACCTGTCAGCATGTCTCTTTTTCGGAATATGAATTATTTCATTTTTGAAGTCAGAGTATATCGCCCGTTTAATATATTTCACATACTGGATGGAATCTTGGCTGTTCCAAGGATCTTAATAATACGGAGGGAATCGCGTCTCCCCCAGGGACCTCCTTTTCAATTAGGTCTTTCAGTGCAGCGTCAAGTTATTCCCACGGTTTCATAGTCCCCATCTCATCTCCATCCACTTCCTCTTCTTTTCAATAATATTGCTCTAGTTCTTAGCCCTTGTGTACAGTCTATCTCTTCCAATTTTCAGCCTTCCCTTCTTTGCATGGGGTGGGCTTGGCATCTGAGCTCTTCCTATTCGTAATATGCTTCTCTTTTCTGCGAAGCCTCTTTTTACCCTATAGGAGGGATCTTTCTTTCCCCTAGACAAACAACAGCACTGAATTTCTCGTCAAACTTTACAACTTAGCAATTTTTCACTGCCTGCCAAACTCATTTCTTATACGTCTGTACCACTTTTTACTTTCTTCCTTCGTCGCATTTTTAAATTTTCTCCTGTCATTAATTAAATTCAAAGTCTCCAGTGCTACAGAAGGATTTCAACTAGGCTTTGTATTTTAAAATATTTGATACTCAACTGCTTTCACTATTTCACCGCTCAAAGCTACCCATTTGTTTTCTGTATTAATCTATTTCCTCTTTTAGGGCAATTATGTCTACGACTCTCTCTTCGAAATAATTTCTGGTTCTGTCATTTTATACAGGTCCCATGCCACTAATTCCTTTTTTTTTTTTTTTTTTTTTTTTTTTTTTACAATCTCCTAGTTTTTAACTGCAGTTCATAAGCAGTCAGCTGTCATCATAGTTCACGTCGTCCCTTGAAACGTTTAGAAATCTCTTTATTGCAATCATATAAACATTCTGAAATCTTCAAATGTCTCCACATAGCGGGCCTGGGTGGCCGTGCGGTTCTAGGTGCTACAGTCTGGAATCGCACGACCACTACGGTCGCAGGTTCGAATCCTGCATCGGGCATGGATGTGTGTGATGTCCTTAGGTTAGTTAGGTTTAAGAAGTTCTAAGTTCTAGGGGACTGATGACTTCAGAAGTTAAGTCCCATAGTGCTCAGATCCATTTAAACCATTTTTTGTATCCACATATCTTCGACGTATAGCACATTTTTACATGGTTCTCAAACCACTGTTAGCAATGATTAAACTGTGCTTTGGGCAACGTATTAATAGACAGGTTCTACTTTCATTTTCCCTCCACACCTCAGTCTGTATCCTCCTACTGTTTTTCTTTCTCTTCCTTTCTGTACTACCAACTTACAGTCAAGCATTACATCTCTTAGTTATCTGAATAATTAAATTTATCACTTCGTAATAAATTCGTTGAATGGGAATAAATTGGCTGCAGTTGCGTTGGGTATGGATGTACTACCTATTGGAGACATGATAACTTTTGCCGGACCGGGAGTCGAACCCTAATTCCCCGCTTATTGCCAGCGGTCGGCTTAATCCTTAGGCTCTCCGTGCACACTCCCGGACGGAATCAGAATTCCACATGTCACACTGTGTATATCTCTATACCATAATCTTCTACAGATTCGGGTTCGAGTTCCGCTTCGGCTAAAATTTTCATGTCACCAATAGAATAGGTGGTACAGCTACACTGAGTGATCAAAAGTATCCGGACACCACCAAAAACATACGGTTTCCATATTAGGTGCGTTGTGGTGCCACCTACTGCCAAGTACTCCATATTAGCGACCTCAGTAGCAATTAGACATGGTGAGAGAGCAGAATGGGGCGCTCCGTACAACTCACGGACTTCGAACGTGGTCAGGTGATTGGGTGTCACTTGTGTCGCACGTATGTACGCGAGATTTCCACACTCCTAAACATCCATAGATCCACTATTTCCGACGTGATAGTGAAGTGGAACCGTGAAGGGACACATACAGCACAAAAGCGCACAGGCCGACAACATCTGTTGACCGACAGAGACCGTCGACAGTTGATTAGGGTAGTAATGTGTAATAGGCAGACATTTAGCCAGACCACCACACAGGAATTCCAAACTGCATCGGGATGAACTGCAAGTACTATGACATTCAGGGAGGAGGTGAGAAAACTGGGATTTCATGGTCAAGCGGCTGCTCATAAGCCACACATCACGCCTGTAAATGCCAAATGACGCCTCGCTTGGTGTAAGGAGCGTAAACATTGGACGATTGAATAGCGGAAAAACGTTATGTGGATTGACGAAATCCGGGCGGTGTGGCCGAGCGGTTCTAAGCGCTTCAGTCTGGAACCGCGCGACCGCTACGGTCGCAGGTTCGAATCCTGCCTCGGACATGGATGTGTGTGATGTCCTTAGGTTAGTTAGGTTAAAGTAGTTCTAAGTTCTAGGGGAATGGTGACCTCAGATGTTAAGTCCCATAGTGCTCAGAGCCATTTCTTGTCTGTAGTAAGCATAAATAAAAGCTTCAATATCCGTGAAACTGCTATAAGGCAAAAAGGGAAGAACCATGTCCGCGCAGTGAGGACATTGGCATGTAGACATTCCAATACAGATAGTGCGACACAAGTTTACAATAGCTCTCCGCGTAAGATAAAAATTATTTCGTCATTATCACTATTTAGAAAAACTCTTAAGTCATTTCTACTTGATCACTGTTCTTACTCAGCAGCAGAATCTCTAGGTGTGAATTACAAATCAAGAAAAAAGGATAAACTATCTTACTAAAAGTAGTGCAAGGTGTCCTGTCGATTAAGCCAATCGAACAAACTCGTCCCTCAAAAATAGCGCCCTCATATTTACATAACATCGAATATTATAGTACACTGCTGGCCATTAAAATTGCTACATCACGAAGATGACGTGCTACAGACGCGAAATTTAACCGACAGGAAGAAGATACTGTGATATGCAAATGATTAGTTTTTCAGAGCATTCACACAAGGTTGGGGCCGTGCTGACATGAGGAAAGTATCAAAAAATAAAGGGGCATAAAACGGAACACTATCCCAATCTGCCTCTTCCCTTTCCACCTTAAGAGAACTTTTCAGGTTAATAACTTTTATGGAGCTTAATAAATGATGGTTTTAAACATGTTATGAAACTAACGTACAGCGAATGGCTCGCGCTTTAACATTACTGTCATTTAAGGGTGTACAATTAAGAATTAACGGCTTATCTTGCATTTAAATTCACCAAAGTTTATAAGAACAAAACTGCAAATGTGAAGGACAACCGATCACTTACAAGTCGCGCTCCGAACTAAGTCAAAATTACTGTCGGGCTCTCCAATTCATTCAGACACATAGTTCCATGTCACTACAGTAGGTTTCAGCATTTTACAGTTGTGACCTGTTATCCCGTTCTGGCCTGTCTTCCCCTAGATGCCTTTCTTCCTTATCTTCGTAAATTATAAAGATTACAACGCAGTCGAATATTGAAAATATGACACTTGCTCCAATGTTTAACCATCGATGCAGATTTCAGATCTCATCAGTTTCCTTCGAAGGAAACACTTAACCTTAGTTTCAGTTATTATAATGTTTATATTGTATCCAGAGATCAGTGGACACCACTCCATGAAGTTTACCATCAGTTTCTTGATAATTACTTTCGACAGCATACAGTATGCTGCTCATTACTGGATTTTCAATTAAGCATCGCCTTCTTTCCAGGTTTTTATCACGGTGTGTGTGTGTGTGTGTATGTTTACGTTAAATTACGACGAAGACATATGACATCCCTCTCCAACTACCTGGTTGAAACCTATCTCCGACAACTGCTTTCCAGTGTCTATGATGTTAATTTAATGGCTTAGTCACTTTGACTATTATCTTCGATAGCCTCTACTACACATTATCTCCGATAACTACTTCTTGTGAACACGGTCAAAGGCCATTCCAAAGTCCAAGAATATTAGGTCTTTCTCCAAGCTGAATTCTGTGTATTTTCTAAAGTACTTGCCTTCAAAAACCTTCACACTAAAAGATCACCCGTACCGTAAAGCCCTTCATTTATTTTTGTCCATACACTCTGTTGTCGTCAGTGCAAAAGAGGATGCTGCTGATTATTACGTACGTTCCTCTAGTTCAGATTTTCGCGAGAGAGTTGTGTATTCTTTCAGAGAAGTGGACCCTGATTTCGAGAAAATTGTTTGCGCTGATAACTATTAGGCTGGTTACATCTTCCACTTACGCTACACACAGCCTACAAGCCGGTACTTTTCTCAGTTTATGGAAATTAAGCTCTTTGAGAACGTATTCATACAAAACCGAAAAGAAAATATTATAATGTAGCTGGTAGGCTGACGACACGTTCTTGTCCCCACACAACGGAAACAATTAGGAACATCAATTATCTGCGTACAAAAGATGACACTATTCAACAGGGACCGACGTCACATCGTACCACCTAATAAGACGTAAAGAAGCAAGTTTTTGATAGGTTCTCAACAGACGTAACAGAAGCCAACTGAACAAAGCTTAAGCCGCGCGGGATTAGCCGAGCGGTCTTAGGCGCTGCAGTCATGGACTGTGCCGCTAGTCGCGGCGGAGGTTCGAGTCCTCCCTCGAGCATGGGTGTGTGTGTGTTTGTCCTTAGGATAATTTAGGTTAAGTAGTGTGTAAGCTTAGGGACTGATGACCTTAGCATTTAAGTCCCATAAGATTTCACACACATTTCAACATTTTTTTGAACAAAGTTTAAGTCGTTTACCTCATTTGAACTATTACACCTTTACACCGTTGACTAAACCACACCATAAAAGCAGCTGTAATATTATTCGCGCAAAAGAAATAGACACAAGACACCATATTATTAAAATACAGGAACTTTCATTTCTATTGTGAAAACTTAAAATTTGCTACAGATAATGACGAGAAACCATTTCTGCTGATTATCGTAAACTGACACAATATCAATATAATTTTTTATTTTTATTTTTAGGCCTCTAAACCCTACTTGTAGTACATAATCTTATCTCACTAATGTTTTTTTTTTCCTCCGTCTGGCATCCCCCCATTCCAGTATGAAACAGACCAGCAGATTAATGACCCCAAAAAATGTCTGCTTTTGTGTCCTGTTTGCCTCGTTTGTCAGCTATCATCATGTTTCACTTCGTCTACTTTGCTTTCTCCAGTCCTGATATGTTTCTCGACAACCGCATTTATGTTTTCTTCCCTGTCTATCTTTCTCCTAGTTTACTCTTCCTACGTATTATGTGGACAGTAGACAGTTCATTCCAATAGGCGCATCTTGTAATCCTGCCTTACTTTTAAATACGACCACATGTTCATTCAGAAGTCTTGTCATTCATACCGTTCACCCTGTATTTTAATGACACTTTTGAATTTTATTTGCTTACTCAATACATATGACAAAGAATTTTTAAGATCATCCGCACGTCACGACGTTTTCAGTCTAAGTTCTTTTCTTTTGGGATTCCTCTGTTGTTCCTTATTGGTTCTTATACACCCTATTTCACGTAGTGCGTAACTATATTTCCTACAATTTCAAACGTTTGTTCTTTTGAACGCTTTTTCTAGATCAATAAATCTTTAAATTGTGAAAATCGGCAGCTATAAACTATTTTAAGTATATGAATATAAAACAACGTAAGATATTACATGATAGAATACGGAGTGCTACATGAATTGCTCAAATAGCCATCGTTAAAGCATCCACATTTCAAGTGTGAATCTCGCTCTCCAGCCATATCAAATACGCTACGCTCCACACACATTCTCCATAGGGGTCTATACTTAACACATTTGTTCCATTTAACACACATGTGGCCGAAACAATGTCAAGTAGACATTGTTAAAATATCTATGAAGCCACACGAAGGGAAAAAGATTAATACACAAGCTGCTACAAAAATAACGTACACGTACGAGAAATGAAAAAAGAATCTATGTAGTGTAACAAAACGCGCCTCTATTTATTTAATTTTTTTCCTATTGACATTTTGTTTTGGAATCTACAGAAATATACTGATGGTGAGAGCGAACTGTCAAAGTTTATTTTGTTTCGAGGTTGTCTTCAGATGAGAAACGTTGTGGAGGCTATTTTTGGATATGGCGCGTGTTTTCTCGAGCGGAATGCCGCTGTAGTAAAAACCGTCCGGCCCGCCGGGAATTCGCCGCAGGCGAAGCAGCTATGAAAAATGTGACGTGAGAACATTTTCCCTGCTATTCACCGTGTCCGAGGTCCCGGAGCCGGTGGCAAAATTTGAAGACGGCGACTGGAAAAGATTGCTGTCCTCCAGAGTACAATCCATGACCCCGTGCTAGCCATTGTGCCCACCTTGCACGGATCTGCGTTTTTCTGCGTTCGCTGACTACCTCATCCCCGTTAACGTCACTCAAGTCTTTTGTAAAGAGAGGCCCTGGGGGACGATCAATACAATTCGCACGGTTTTTCTAGAATTATTTTGGTGAATGTTGAACAAGCAACCGCTTGCAGCAGGCTTGTTTGGTAGTTGTGCCCTCGTTCAGAAATTAAATCGACGCCAACTGCGAGTTAAATAAACTAAGCTACAGGGTGTTTCAAAAATGACCGGTATATTTGAAACGGCAATAAAAACTAAACGAGCAGCGAAGGAAATACACCGTTTGTTGCAATATGCTTGGGACAACAGTACATTTTCAGGCGGACAAACTTTCAAAATTACAGTAGTTACAATTTTCAACAACAGATGGCGCTGCAAGTGATGTGAAAGATATAGAAGACAACGCAGTCTGTGGGTGCGCCATTCTGTACGTCGTCTTTCTGCTGTAAGCGTGTGCTGTTCACAACGTGCAAGTGTGCTGTAGACAACATGGTTTATCCCTTAGAACAGAGGATTTTTCTGGTGTTGGAATTCCACCGCCTAGAACACAGTGTTGTTGCAACAAGACGAAGTTTTCAACGGAGGTTTAATGTAACCAAAGGACCGAAAAGCGATACAATAAAGGATCTGTTTGAAAAATTTCAACGGACTGGGAACGTGACGGATGAACGTGCTGGAAAGGTAGGGCGACCGCATACGGCAACCACAGAGGGCAACGCGCAGCTAGTGCAGCAGGTGATCCAACAGCGGCCTCGGGTTTCCGTTCGCCATGTTGCAGCTGCGGTCCAAATGACGCCAACGTCCACGTATCGTCTCATGCGCCAGAGTTTACACCTCTATCCATACAAAATTCAAACGCGGCAACCCCTCAGCGCTGCTACCATTGCTGCACGAGAGACATTCGCTAACGATATAGTGCACAGGATTGATGACGGCGATATGCATGTGGGCAGCATTTGGTTTACTGACGAAGATTATTTTTACCTGGACGGCTTCGTCAATAAACAGAACTGGCGCATATGGGGAACCGAAAAGCCCCATGTTGCAGTCCCATCGTCCCTGCATCCTCAAAAAGTACTGGTCTGGGCCGCCATTTCTTCCAAAGGAATCATTGGCCCATTTTTCAGATCCGAAACGATTACTGCATCACGCTGTCTGGACATTCTTCGTGAATTTGTGGCGGTACAAACTGCCTTAGACGACACTGCGAACACCTCGTGGTTTATGCAAGATGGTGCCCGGCCACATCGCACGGCCGACGTCTTTAATTTCCTGAATGAATATTTCGATGATCGTGTGATTGCTTTGGGCTATCCGAAACATACAGGAGCCGGCGTGGATTGGCATCCCTATTCGCCAGACATGAACCCCTGTGACTTCTTTCTGTGGGGACACTTGAAAGACCAGGTGTGCCGCCAGAATCCAGAAACAATTGAACAGCTGAAGCAGTACATCTCATCTGCATGTGAAGCCATTCCGCCAGACACGTTGTCAAAGGTTTCGGGTAATTTCATTCAGAGACTACGCCATATTATTGCTACGCATGGTGGATATGTGGAAAATATCGTACTATAGAGTTTCCCAGACCGCAGCGCCATCTGTTGTTGAAAATTGTAACTACTGTAATTTCGAAAGTTTGTCCGCCTGAAAATGTACTGTTGTCCCAAGCATATTGCAACAAACGGTGTATTTCTATCGCTGCTCGTTTAGTTTTTATTGCCGTTTCAAATATACCGGTCACTTTTGAAACACCCTGTATAATCGTCTTAGAGAGCTTCGAAGATTAGTAAGGATAATCGATGTTAACGTTCTGACCCCAACGAGCGAACTAATCAGCCACAGTATCCGCTGTATCCGCCTGAAAATTATCCGACAAAACAGTGGGCAGGTTCTGCATAAAATGTCGTCACTTCTTTCTAAAAGCTGGTCGTAGGATGTGTTCCAAAAGTCATAAGTCATGCCTCGCTCCAGGTACTTGTGACTAACGTGTGGTATAAGCGACAATTATTTCTGTTGCGTAGCGTGTCTACGAGCGTTTTGGCACTGTTAACCCTGTTGTTGTGGTCTTCAGTCCGAAATCTGGTTTGATGCAACTCTCCGTGCTACTCTATCCTGTGCAAGCCTATTCATCTCCGAGTAACTAATGCAACCTACATCCCTCTGAATCTGCTTACTGTACTAATCTCTTGGTCCCCCTCTACGATTTTTACCTCACACACTTCCCTCCAGTAATAAATTCGTGATCCCTTGATGTCTTAGAATGTGTCCTACCAACAAGTCCCTTCTTTTGGTCAAGTTGTATCACAAATTTCACTTATTCCTAATTATATTCGGTACCAGCTCATAAGTTACGTCGTTTACCCATCCAGTCTTCAGCATTCTTCTGTAGCACCACATTTCAAAATTTTCTATTCTCTTCTTGTCTAAACTATCTATCGTCCATGTTTCAGTTCTATATATGTCTACACTCCATACAAATAGTTTCAGAAAGGAATATAAGAAGGAATGGAAAACTGTTATATTTCGTCTCTGTGTGGGTAAGTTAGAGACTTGCTTGTATTTGGTATTAAAAAAATCTTACGTCCGACTTTATCATCCGTAGAAAGCTATCCTATTGAAATTTCCATGAGAAAGGAAAGAGACTTGACCGAATATTTTGTCAGTTTTAAGCTATAAACAGTATGGAAACTTTATGCACAAGAAAAGATTCAAATAAGTATCGCATGTTTTGGCAAAGAATGGGTTAAGTTCTTACGGTATAAGTACTTAAGTACTCTATAGTTAAGGTGTCAGCCCACATTCAGGCGTCTGGGCAGCACTAATGCGTGTTTAGTTGGTTTAGGCCATTGTCGAGCAGGTCAGCTTTTGTTTAAGTGTATGCGAGAGAGCCATCTTGAGGCTGTGTTTAATATACGATAACGTGTCCATTTGTAAACGGACAAGCTGTTGCTAGTGCAGCCTATAAATTATTTTCTTATGAACAGCGAGGGTACTGAACGCCGTATCAACAGGCCTGCAGGGTTGGAAGCGGCAGTAACTACGCGAAGTCAGACCGTTGTTGGCTGTTGTGTTTACTCATGAGGTGCCTTTTCCAAAGGCAGTGATAATATTTGGCCCTCTGTTCTCAGTCGTATTTCTTCACATTATGTATCAGGCAACTAACAGCTGAACCTGAAAAACTCAACTGGCCTTAAGAACATCTTAAGAGTGTAGTTTTCTTGCTTAGTAACAAAGACACTTACAGAGACAATAATATTCTGGGATCTAATTAATTTTAACTGACGATGGTGAAGTCGGCCGTTAGCTAAGTGGAGTTGGCGACTCACCTGAGGGACAGACTGGTAGATATCGCGGCTACTGCGGGGTTTAGAGGATGTGAAGGGGGCAGTGCTTTACTGTTTGTCTTCCAACACTAGCAACTCATGGACGTGCGTGACTCGTACCAATCAGCTGCTACTGTATAAATTTTGACACGGAAGTACACTAATTCGTGAATTAGCGTTATAGAGACAGTCATCTTTTAATGCCGTACTAATTGTAGCAAGGAACATAGAATTCATTAAGACTATTGTAATAAAACGCAATGAGTAACAGAAAAATAACGTTCGAAACATTTGGTAAATATTCGTGATCGTGCCTCAGACTGCATGATGCATTTAAATGCAAGTACTGTTACTGTTATTAATCAACCACTTGTTTTAACAAGTTTAATCAACAAGTTTGAGGAACACTTCTCAATTTTTTGTGGACCATTTTAATAACAGTTCAAGTGATTAAATACGCCCGTTTCTTACATTCCATCGCCAGAACAAATAAGTTGTATATGCCATGAGGATTACGGTAAGCTTTTCCTGGGATCTAAAATATGTCATTGAAACAAGGTCAATCTGAGCTTTGGAGGAGTTGATGAATTTTATCTACGATAAAGTAAAATTCAATCAACAAAATCTAGGTATTTGTGGTATGTTTGATTAAAACGTTTTCTTTCATCTTGTCCTCAGTTAAGGATTTCAAAACTACAGAGAAAGTCATTTTGATATGCACTGTCCTAGCTTAACTCTTCTATCAATTTTTGGATTTATCTCAATCTTGCTGAAGTCTAATGGAAGCTATTGCACTGATGAGTACTTTCTCAGTATACTAAAAAACACTGAATGAATAGATTATTTCTGTAATCACTGCATTCTGTATGATGGACTGTCGTTACAGGTGTTATTGGTGATAGGTCAAAATACTTCTGGTAGCGATGAATTCCACACGGAATGGTAGTTTATACGCATCGATCCGCTCTATAAATTATTTCATTCTCGTATTTCAAATAGCTCTCTTTCGTGCATTACGGCCTCTGTAGGACCACAAGCAGGATTACATTTTCTTCTTCTCCTCCTGAAACAACGATTCGACCCTGTGAGGGAAATATCAAATTTTCTTAGGGTAAAACCAAAAGGGTTCTTTTGTATTTGGTTGCTGTTGTTGTTGTGGTCTTCAGTCCTGAGACTGGTTTGATGCAGCTCTCCATGCTACTCTATCCTGTGCAAGCTTCTTCATCTCCCAGTCCCTACTGCAGCCTACATCCTTCTGAATCTGCTTAGTGTATTCATCTCTTGGTCTCCCTCTACGATTTTTACCCTCCACGCTGCCCTCCAGTGCTAAATTAGTGATCCCTACATGCCCCAGAACATCTCCTACCAACCGATCCCTTCTTCTAGTCAAGTTGTGCCACAAACTCCTCTTCTCCCCAATTCTATTCAATACCTCCTCATTAGTTATGTGATGTACCCATCTAATCTTCAGCATTCTTCTGTAGCACCACATTTCGAAAGCTTCTATTCTCTTCCTGTCCAAACTATTTATCGTCCATGTTTCACTTCCATACATGGCTACACTCCATACGATTACTTACAGAAATGACTTCCTGACACTTAAATCTATACTTGATGTTAACAAATTTTTCTTCTTCAGAAACGTTTTTCTTGTCATTGCCAGGTTACATTTTATATCCTTTTCTACTTCGACCATCATCAGTTATTTTGTTCCCCAAATAGCAAAACTCCTTTAATACTTTAAGTGTCTCATTTGCTAA
Organism: Schistocerca serialis cubense; assembly: GCF_023864345.2. Taxonomy (NCBI): domain Eukaryota; kingdom Metazoa; phylum Arthropoda; class Insecta; order Orthoptera; family Acrididae; genus Schistocerca; species Schistocerca serialis. The sequence continues at coordinate 732,926,768 of NC_064643.1, read as the reverse complement.
TCTAATTCCCTCAGCGTCACCCGACTTAACTCGACTACACTCTATTATCCTCGTTTTGCTTTTGTTGATGTTTATCTTACACCCTCCTTTCAAGACACTGTCCATTCCGTTCAACTGCTCTTCCTAGTCCTTTGCTGTCTCTGACAGAATTAAATTGTCATCGGCGAACCTCAAAGATTTATTTCTTCTCCATGGATTTTAATACCTACTCCAAATTTTTCTTTTGTTTCCTTTATTGCTTGCTCAATATACAGATTGAATAACATTGGGGAGAGGCTACAACCCTGTCTCACTCTCTTCCCAACCACTGCTTCCCCTTCATGCCCCTCGACTCTTATAACTGCCATCTGCTTTCTGTACAAATTGTAAATAGCCTTTCGCTCCCTGTATTTTACCACTGCAACGTTCAGAATTTGAAAGAGAGTATTCCAGTCAACATTGTCAAAAGCTTTCTCTAAGCCTACAAATGCTAGAAACGTCGGTTTTCCTTTCCTTAATCTTTCTTCTAAGTTAAGTCGTAGGGTTAGTATTGCCTCACGTGTTCCAATATTTCTACGGAATCCAAACTGATGTTCCCCGAGGTCGGCTTCCACCTGTTTTTCCGTTGGTCTGTAAAGAAATCGCGTTAGTATAGGTTAGTATTTGGTTAGGAAACTGTATTATTTTAAAAACTGTTACAGTTATTAGTATTACAATTATTACTGTTATCATTGAACTGTAATACTAATAACATAAGTTGCCAACAACTAGAGTTTTTGTCGTATACTAGCATTAATGCAGGACACAATGTGATGGATATTATAGTTTACAGCTTATCAGACGAATATATGAACATCTCCCGCACATAGTCCACCCTCTATACACTCATTTTGTACTTTGTATAATGCGCTAATGACAACGAAATACATAACACATGCATAAATATCAAATGAAGATGACTTCTTCGAGTTGTACTAGTTCCCGCAATAGACGGGAAGTGACTTCATGATTCACTTCACAACAATAAATGAACTAAGTGACAGCAAAATACACAAGTAACTATGTAATAGTTACTATGCTGCTGTAGCGCCTACAACGTAGTATTATTATTATTATTATTATTATTATTATTGTTATTGTTGGTAGAGATGGTCAGAAACGAAGCACTGGCAACATGAGTCTTCTTATTACTCCCAGATCTCAAGTAAGGAGTCGAGAAACAGAATGATTTGAAAACTGCACACATTTCAACTTGGTTGATTTAAAATGCGGGTACAGTTTGTGGGTGCAGCTGGTGTTGCTACGGAGGCAACTGGCTTAAAGGAACCGTGTTTTGCAACACATGGCTTTTTACAATATGGATAGTTACCTTTCATTTCTGCCCTAGCGGTGCACAGAAAATAACTTCATTTTATAAAAAGAGGCTATGAAAACTAAGTAGTATCAACTGTCTCAGTGAATCATTACCTTATTAATTTAGTAAAACATCTCAGACTTTAGAGACGCGAATATCAAAGTGAGCTCTTTGAAAGCGTGATAACCACAAAAGTGGGACTGATAATCGCCTACAAGGTCAAGGCATTGCAAAAAGTCCGGAAGGAACAATGCAAAAGGTGGACAAATTTACAGGAAAAGACATGAGCAATGTGGGAACAATAGAGGGGATGAAGAAGATGACGTAAGCCTTCCGCATGAGCTGAGATACATAACTGACTATTGGTTTCTGTCTCGGGTTATTCGGCCGACGTTCATCTAATGATTTTTCTGACGTTTCGCCAGCACGTGTGGCTGGCATTGTCAAAGCTTCACCCTTCATTGCCGGCGGTGAACTGGCAATGGAGGGTGAAGCTTTGACAATGCCAGCCACTCGTGCTGGTGAAACGTCAGAAAAATCATTAGGTGAACGTCGGTCGAATAACCCGAGACAGAAGCCAATAGGCAGTTTGTCAACAAGTGGCCACTAAAGCCTTAACAATTTTGTAGAGATACATAAAATAAAAAGAATATATCTGCCAACGCATTGATCAGACACAATAACGCAAGGGCGAGGAATGCAGTACTGGATGCGACTGAGACGATAACATAACGAAAAATTGGCACAGAACAACTAGAGAATGAACAGAGAAAAATACTGAGGAATATACTAGGCCTTAAAAAAAGTGGTGACCTGGTGAAAAACTGTATCGGAGCATGACAACAGTATCATGAAAAATCAGAGGGTTTGCCGGATATGTAATCATTATGACAGGTACATTTGTAACGCGCGCTACGAAACTGCGTGGGTGAGTTGCTGAACTATGGGGATCTAAGAGGGATCCCTTGCACATATTGAACCCCATGTAATCACGCAGGGAAACCTTGCACATTCTGAACCCCGCGTAATCATGGCAGAGGAGGGCGGCAAACAGGAGGGCTTAAAAAAACGTTAGTACACGTAGCTGCTTCGGATCAAGCTCGTATTTCGTCGAATGGTTCCTAGGAGTTCCAATCTCTACACGAGAGCAAAAAATTGCAGTCACACTTCATTGTAGAGGGGTAAGATCACGTTCAATGGCGATACGGCCCCAAAATGTCCTTAGGGAAGGGTTGAATCGTCCGAGGAAGTCAGCTATGTCTAATGTTGTCAAGAACATCTTCTTGCTGCCCATCGCTCTGCGAACTGTTTTCCACTCCGAAATGTGTGGGATTCAGCGCCCCAGGCAAATGAGTGGTTTCATCAACGCGACGCTCTTCATGACGCCCCCTGAGGCCTTTTCTTGTCGACTCTGAGCGGCGGTGTAACTGAAATGGTTTCCTCAGGGACACTTATGGAAACTGCGTGATTTCAACACTGGGTGTCGCGGTTCTGACTTCCATTGCAGAGACGTCAACAAAAGGTGTGAAACGTGGCTAAGAGGGGCGATGCTATCTTCTCGTCGTGTGACACGACCAAGGTGGCGTGGGCAGAATTGTGGTGAAATTTGATGCCAATGTGACATCATTAACCCACCTTACAGCTTACATGAAGTTCCGATCTGTGGCCTTTTTTAGCATGTGTCGACACCTTGATGTTTGAAGCGTCGCCAATGCCAACTGCGACATCACAGGGTGCCACCGCTTTTTACCCTTGCAGAGTAAGGCAGGAGGCGCCTCTGAGCCAAGTTTCAAACTAGTGCGTCGCAGCTGGAGAAAATTAGGAGGTTTCGAAAAAGTAATCGTTTAATTCTGTTACGCAGTGTAGATAAAACTTAAAGAAATGTTGAAACATGGGACTTAGGGAAAGGCAGGATTCGGTGTGGACGGTGCCGTACACAGTTACCATTGGTTGCTCAGATTTTTTTTTTTTTATATCACGTACACTTTATTTGGAAACAATTGCAAATAAGTTTGACGATAAGGAACAATTATCCAATTTGACTGTTAAGACACAATGTCTAATAAAAAAAATTCTTAAGCAAGTTGCACTCACAGCTGAAGGCTTTATTGACCAGAAATTTAAATTATTTATTGGCTGAAGGCCCCAAAAGTAATAATTCAAAATTAAAATATATTTTTTTTAAAAACCACTATAACAATCTGACCAAATCAAGAGCAAAGTGGGCCTCAGACAGTGCTCCAAGGATCGACCTGAGAAAGTCACTCAACTTCGTAAACGATGAGACAGATAGCCAAGAGTTCTATTCCGGATGGCAACTCAGACTAGTGACAGTTTAAACGCAGGCCAACACTCTTGCAAAATATACCTAACGTCTGATAACCAATACAACGATGGAATAACCCAGGCAAGGCGGAACCAGTGGACAGCACTGCGTCTTCAGAATCCCGTGTCTAGAATATCCAGGAGCAGAAGGAACCACGACGACCAAAGTAGTCCAAAAGAAACAAATATCCCAACCACAATCAAGTAGGCTTTCTAACTACACGCCTTACTGGACAGCAGCGACAAGGAGAGGAAAGTTACACTGCTGCGAAAGTATGCTAACCTCCAGGGCAGGTAACTGGGGCGATAGCGGCCACTAGGCAGAAAAATACCACTGGTTGAACTTCACCAATAAACACAAGGAATTCAGTGATTAATAATAAAAGGTAGAGGACGGCTAATTAATTTCGCCAACTCCAAACACTCCACTCGTAGCTCTTCGTCTCAGCAACCCTACGAGCAGCAACGCGCGAACAAACGGTATGATCTCAAAATAGTGGAGGTTTCACTACTGGGTTAATGTTTACTCAACTCACACGTCCTGGGTCCTGTGGAGAATGAGGTTGTGGCCCTCACAACTACAGCCCCTCGATCCTGCAATGGCTGCGTTCCACCAGCGGTCCCAGCATGTCCTCGGGGTGCTGGACCTCACTGCTGCTCCATCCCAACCCAACTCCCCGACACATTCCGACCCAGAAAACACCTGACGTCCTACCAAACATAATACCGCGTTACTAGATATTGATAACCGCTGCTGCTGCCACTCGTGGACAGACAATGCTAGCAGACGTAGTGGCGCCAGTAAACACAAGAATGAAACGAGGCGCCAGTATCCTTATTACTCGATGCCAACCCACCAACAGCACCAACGCGAGTCGCAACACGGCTCAAATGTCTTAAAACCACATTTACCTTTTAATATACCACACTGGGTATTTGCGAAGCATTTTGGCGTCATATTTTCCCTAAAAGAGTGTTTGAACTTCAGCGGTGCTGAGATTTTTTCGTATTTCTTCCATCTTCGCAAAGTCTCTTCATACGCTCGCCGTATTCTGTCTTCATTATTCCCACTAACTGTTTCCTTTTCTCTGTTCCGTGTATTTCTACGATGCAGGGGAACTGTTCACGGGTGATTACAGTATGTTACGTGCTTCCCACTTGTTTAATATCTTCTTCTGTTTCAATGATCCATTTTATGTTGTATTTGATAGTGTTTGCTTCTCGAACATTTGCTTTCTGAGCCTGTTGTGATTCGTTCTAGTACGAGTACGCCCACAAAATTTCATCCGTCATTGTTTCTATCTGCTTGTAGATTTCTCCCGACAGCCTCTTCATGCAGATCCCTTCATGAGAAACTGGGAATACTTTCCTGAGAAATTTCCTTTCCTGCTGTTCAATCTCTCTTATTTTTGTTTCAATATGAATCTCTGTAGTAGCTGTAAAACTCACGCCGTTTATATTTCTAACTTGTTACAGAACAAGGAAATCATTATGTGCATCCTTTCAAATGTGATGTGCAAATAAAGACTGCATTCTTTTGTAAAATAGTTAGATTTTTCATTAGTCTTTCTTACATCAGTCACTCATTAGGTCGTCCAGTAAAAATTTTTGATGCGAAAAAGTCGTGCATTATAGGGTTGAATATGAAGAAATTCACGCACAATAAAGAACTCTATGCTTTGAGTTTCTTATGAATAGTAATGGAACTTAAAAATATACGCTGGGATTTGGTTTCGGCTTGTTAGTGTAGTTTCTTAATATGCCCAACTAGCATGTAATTGACCACAAATTGTTCGTGTTTTTAAATAGATAAATATTCCATACGTTACGTACCAGTTGTAATGTCCACTGTCTGGATGAACTGAGAACGTCAGTGGGCGCTGGGCACACATTTAAAAGTAAGTTGTCTCCCCCATTTTGTTTCTCACTACAAACGAAAGCACGTAATGAACAAGTGGTCAGGCGAGAGGGTCGGTCACTGCCATTCAATGGAAGTAACAACTGGTGAGCCAAGAGTAGTCACTGTCAGTCAGTGGGCGTGAGAGGGTGGAGGATAGAATGGAGAAACTGGAACACTGTTCATAAACCAACGGCGTGGAGATAGTGAAAGGACAGTGGAAGTCGTATGACTGAATATTTTAGAAACTCACAATTCAGGCTTATGCAGAGGCACCCCTTGAGTTCAGCTGTTGACCGCGGCCTCCTTGCGCACGAGATTCTTTGTTACCGCCATCAACGCATTCAGAAACTCATTTCAGAACTTTCATATACTCAACTAACTACGAATTCGCCTTATGTGTCACTGACAGTTGTCCCAAAAATCGGAACATTTGACGTTCCGTGTGAAGCTAACGTGCGACGGGTCGTGGCACTCTCAAAAATCGGAGGATCCCGCGAAAACAGGAACGTCTGGGAACACTATTTTCCACACAGCTTGCACTTTTGAGGTACGCGAGGATCAAGAACTATATACAGATTTGAGCACAGTGCATTACATTGAAGAATTCGGGGCACAGCGGGATAGCGGAGCACTAGGAGAGTGGACTGTTTTCTATTCTGGAGGGTACTACAAGTTGTTGTTGTGACATGTATCTACGCATCTAGATGGAAGGGACGGTGCGACAGCCATTTTGACTTGGTTTGGTGTACGACTTGTAAATAAACGTTTATCGTTCGTGTTACCAGTATTTTTGTATGACTTTTGGTAAATTTCAATGCAAGATAAGCCGTTGATTGTTAATTGTACGCCCTTAAATGAACTGTAATCTTCAAGTCCAATAGTTTAAATTCGTCACTTGTTACGCTCCATCTTCCATGTTGCTTATTGCTGTCTCTCTCTCCCCCCCCCTTCCTCCCTCCCTCCATCCCTCTCCTCCTCCCTCCCTCTCCCCCTCTCCATCCCACCCTCCCTCCCTCTCCCTCCCTCTGTTCCTCCCTCCCTCTGTCCCTCCCTCCGTCTCCCGCTCTCCCTCCATCCCTCCCTCCCTCCCTCCCTCTCCCCCTCTCCCTCTCCTTCCCTCCCTTTCCCCCCTCTCCACCCCGCCCACCCCGTCTAAGAATTTTTTTGTTGTGGTCCTCTATTTTACAAAAACTGTTAAACATTAATAATAGTATAACAGGTGATCCTAGCAGATAAGGAAGATGACCTTCAGAAAGGAATCTACTTGCTAAAACAAATAAGTGCAGAATTTCACATGGAAATTTCAAAGGAAATAACTAAGACAATGGCCTTCCTGGGGAAAGAACAAATCAGAACCAAAATAGTGACTGATCAGAGGATATTAGAGCAAGTAAACCATTTCAGTTACCTCGGATGTGAAACGACGAGGTACTGAAATTAAGCTTAGTAAATTCAGCAGAGTATTTGAAACAATTAACAGAAACCTAAAAAATAAAAATAAAAAAAAAACAGGAAAGACACTCAAACTAAATTTTACTAAACTGTAGCAGTTCCCACACTGCTCTATGGATGTGAGACAATGGGGTGATTACCAAGAAGGGTGATTACCAAGAAGCAAGAAAGCCGGATTCAGGCACAAGAAATGAAATTACTTAGACATGTTAAAGGTTGCACGAGAGAAGACAGGCTAAGAAATCCAGATATTAGAGAAGAACTGCGAATATTTAGCCTCAATGATAAAATTATAAATTACAGAATAAAATGGAAGGAACACCTACAAAGAATTGAGAGAGAGAGAGACTTCCCTTGACAGCAATAAATTATAAGTGCCATGCGACAAGAGACAGAGGAAGACCGCAACAGAGGTGGGTACCGTAACAGGCAATTCCTGCCATGTCATCCAGTGACTACCAGTTGTTTCCAAAATTGAACATTTGGATGAAAGTAGTTTCAACGATAGTGATGAATCATGAGGTTCAAGTATTCTTCATTGACATGGCGACAAGCCAATACGACATGGACTTCGTAAATCGTCACAACGCCTCCTAAAACACATCTGCCGATGCGACGATTAAAAGAAAAATAGAGGAATGTTCACACTACCTAGTTATGTTTCTTAGTGTGGTGTACAGCTATGGACATAATCAAGGAAACAAATGATTACAATTTCATAAAAATTGGATGATTTAATCAAGAGAACAAGCTTCATTAATTGAGAAAGTCAACAGCAAGTGGGTCAACCTCTGGCTCTAATGCAAGCCGTTATTCTGCTTTTTATTGATTGATAGAGTTGTAGAAAGTCCTCCAGAGGGATAACGTGCCAAATTGTGTTCAACTGGAGCCTTATATTGTCAAAATCCTGAGCTTGTTTGAGGGCCCTGACCATAATGCTAAAACCGTTCTCGATACGACCAACCCGGTGCGGTAGCCTAGCGGATCTAGGCGTTCCAGTCCAGAACCGCGCGGCTGCTGCGGTCGCAGGTCCCAATCCTGCCTCGTGCATGGATGTGTGTGATGTCCTTAGGTTAGTTATGTTTAAGTAGTTCTAAGTTCTAGGGGAGTGATGACATCAGATGTTAAGCCCCATAGTGCTCAGAGCCATTTGAACCATTTGATATGAGAGAGACCCAGCTACCTTGCTGGCCGAGGCAGGGTTTGACACGCACGAAGAAAACCGGTAGATACTCCTGCCGTGAGCAGGTGGGCATTATCTTGCTGAAATGTAAGCCCACGTTGGCTTGCCGTAATGGACAACAAACCGAGCCGTGCAATATTGTCGACGCACCGCTGTGTTATCAGATTGCCCCAGACGACAACCAAAGGACTCCTGCTATGAAAAGAAATGGCACCCAAACCATCACTCCTGCTTACCGGGACGTATGGTAGGCGACAATCTGGTTGGTATTCCTACAGACGCGTCTTTGGCTTGGAATCTCATTGACTGGAGTAGAGCTTCTTCAGTGATGGGTTCTGCTTCGAACTGAGCCAGGACGACCAGCGAAAACGTGTCAGGGACGCCCCATTGAGTGGTTGGATACCATCTTCACAGTCGCCCGCCATATGGCGCAACAACAATGAGTGATAACTGGAGCGCTCTTTCTTTTCATAGCAGGCCCCCTTCGGTGGTCATCCGCGGCACCCTAACAGCACAGTGTTGAGTCGGCGTCGTTCTGTGCCCCGTTTTGCTCACCTTCATGGCAAGCCACCCTGGACTTACGTTTCAGCAATTCAATTCCTGCTTGCAAATGTCTACCTTGACCAATGGCTCTGAGCACTATGGGACTTAACATCTGAGGTCATCAGTCCCCTAGACATAGAACTACTTAAACCTAACTAAACTAACGACATCACACACATCCCGGCCCGAGGCAGGATTCGAACCTGCGACCGTAGTGGTCGCGTGGTTCCAGACTGTAGCGCCTAGAACCGCTCGGCCACCCCGGCCAGACTACCTTGGCCAGCAAGGTCGCCATAGCTCTCCCCAACTGAGAACATTTGGAGTGTTATGGACGTGGCCCTCCAACCATCTGGTGAATTTTGACGACCTAACGAGCCAGTTTTAGATAATGTTTTATGATATCCTTCAAGATTACATCCAACAACGCTACCAATCATGCCAAGTCGAATAGCAGCCTACATAGGGGACTGAACTGGGCCAACGCGCTATAACTTACTCCTTGAACAAATCATCAAATTTTTCTGAAATTGTAATCATTTGTTGGTACAAGTACATTGCATCTACCGGTTTCAATCCCATTCGGATAACTGCTTCGTGACGATTTTTCTTTCTTTTGCTTTTTCTTTGTTTTAAAATAAAATTTATACATAGCTAGCTTAGCTCCCCATGTTTTCTCGGCAGATTTTTTTCTTTAATCGAATTTTAATGTTGTTCACAAACTACAACGCCTTCTAAACTTCTTATTGGAACTGCCATAGAAACACGGTCTTTCGCAATGTACTTCTGACCAAAAGGGGATGGGTAGCATCAGTCGGTTGTTCTTAATCACGCTTTTTGCGTTCTTTTGGTGATATTTACATTGTAACTTTCATCCCATAACACACATTTCCTTGCAACTAACCGATATTTGAAATATCAATTTTTAAAGGTTTAAAAATTTCTTAATGAAACTAAATATTTTCTAAAACTTTTTCATACGTCTTCCCTTCCTCAGAGGCTGAAATTCCAAATACAGTGAAACACGTATTTTTTATTTCCAACAGACAATCCAAACAATTTTCGTAGATTTAGTTCTGAAAATACTTTCGTAATAAAATAATTTCATAAAACTTTTCGCTTCCTATTTAAATCCCTGAGGGAGTTGAATTTCCAAAAACAGTGATACACGTACTTTTATTTACTTTGAACATTGAAGTCAGATACCAATTTTCGTGGACGTAGCTTTAAAAACGTTTTATCAGTTCTTTAGTAGTGTTTTACTTTCTAAAAAGAACTTCCATGCACTATTTTACCTTCATAGGGACTGCATTTCCAAAGATGCTGAAACGTGTTTTTTTTTTAATTTGACTAATAAACTAAATACCAGTTTTCATAGATTTCAAACCGAGAAGCTGGACACCTATTTTCAGAGATTTAGCTTTAGTAATGTTTCCACTATGTATATTGCCTTGTAATATTTTAGCCCCTACTTAAACCTCTTAGGAGTTGAATTTCAATAGACAGTGGAATACGTATTGTTTCGCTTCTAACAAAGAAGCTAAACATAAACTTTCATAGATTTGTTTTCAGAAATACCTGCACAACGAAATATTTGATTAAAAATTTTCAACCCCTAATTTAGCTCCATAGGGGCTTAAAATCCGAAAACAAAGAAACAGATTTTTTTTTTATTTCCAACCGATAAGCCGAGTTCACATTTTCATAGATAAAGCTTTGAAAATTCTTTCACAGTCAAATTCACTCATAAAATATTTCATCCCCTTTTGCACCACCTTAGGGATTAATTTCCCAAAATCAGTGAAACATGTATTTTTTTATTTGTAACCGAGAAGTCAGATACCAGTTTTCAATGCTGGAATATCTACTACTTTATTTCTGATCTACAAACCAAATACCAATCTTTGTGGGTCTAGCCCAAAATTGCCTTAATAGCTACTAATTTTCACAAAACGTTTCGTCCCTTACTCGCGCCCTTTTTGGTGGAATTTCGAAAAATTCATTCTTAAACGACGCTAAAGTATCAAATCGAGGCCTTCTCGGAATTTCAAGTTTCTATCGTTAGCGGTTTGGGCTGGGCGACGGGGATTCAGTGGGTGAGACAGTCAACCGGGACATTGCGTTTTATAGAGATTTAGGGGCATGCGCCCTGCGAAATTCAGTACACAGACCTGCCAACTCTGGCAGCAAGGAAGGCTCGAGCTCTATGTCATAATTCGTTCCTCTTGCAAGGGAACCTCCCCATCGCACCCCCCTCAGATTTAGTTATAAGTTGGCACAGTGGATAGGCCTTGAAAAACTGAACACAGATCGATCGAGAAAACAGGAAGAAGTTGTGTGGAACTATGAAGAAATAAGCAAAATATACAAACTGGGTCGTCCATGTGTAATACAGGCAATATTAAGGGCAGTGTGAGACGAGGAGAGCCGTGGTCCCGTGGTTAGCGTGAACAGCTGCGCAACTAGAGGTATTTGGTTCAAATCTTCCCTCGACCGATAATTTTAACTTTTTATTTTCAGTTTATGTGACAAACCCTTATGTTTTCATCACTTTTTTTGGAGTGATTATTACATCCACAAGAAACCCTAAATCGGGCAAGGTAGAAGAATCTTTTTACCCATTCGCCAAGTGTACTAGTTAGGTGGGTCGACAACATATTCCTGTCATGTGACGCACATGCTGTCACCAGTGTCGTATAGAATATATCAGACGTGTTTTCCTGTGGAGGAATCGGTTGACCTATGACCTTGCGATCAAATGTTTTCGGTTCCCATTGGAGAGGCACGTCCTTTCGTCAACTAATCGCACGGTTTTGCGGTGCTGTCGCAAAACACAGACACTAAACTTATTACAGTGAACAGACACGTCAATGAACGAACGGACAGATTATAACTTTGCGAAAATAAAGAAAGCAAAATTTTCAGTCGAGGGCAGATTCGAACTAAAGACCTCTCGTTCCGCAGCTGTTCACGCTAACCACGGGACCACGGCGCTCCTCGGCTCAGATCGCCCTTAATATTACCTATCTTCGGCATGGACGAACCAGTTTGTATGTTTTGCTTATTTTTTCATAGTTCCACACAACTTCTTCCTGTTTTCTTGATTGATCTGTGTTCAGTTTTTCAAGGCCTATCCACTGTGCCAACTTATAACTAAATCTGAAGGGGGTGCGATGGGGAGGTTCCCTTGTTAGTGGCTGCCGAGTAGTGGCCTGCCAACCTGTCGACAGCTCGTGAAAGTTTTTTCAATGGCTGAGAGATGGAGAGACCGTACTTAGCAGGGCTATGGTAAACCACTATCTCCCTCTAGTGTCAGGACAATATGGGTCCTGTGTTACCTAATTGAAAAATAATGCCACAGACACCTCTAGGATATGGCACAGCCTGCTGGCTTAACAAGTCAGAAATGTAGTTCCTTGTGCACAAAATACTAACTATAGAAGCCAAAGCTGTATGTCGTGAACTCAGTAACACCCCAATCAACACACTATGTCCTGAGCATGCATGCCGATCATGAATATAATCTGCAGTAGTGTTTCACCTTGGCACAACTATGGTTCATCTGATAAAATAACATGGTGCCACTCCTGTGTCCAGTGACATCTCTTCGTGTACTGCAGTCGCCGCGCCACTTTCTACAAGCGCGTAATCGAAAGCTGCATCAATGGTCGCCGTGGTTTCAGTCCGCCGCTACAGACTTCGTCGCACAGCCCATGTAGGTACCTGTTGCAATGACCCCAGTTTGTTGTCTCAAGATACGTGACTTACTGTCCGATCCTATATAACCAAGTAAGCAGCAAGTTGCCCTCTCGGGCGCTAGTCACGCCCTCTCGGGTGCTAGTCACTTAGGACCGTTTGAGATCCTGCACGGTGTTGTGTATGGCACTCCTTAACCTATAGATTCCATATTCGGATGACGGTTGTGAGCCACACCGACCAACGCAAGCAGCGATATTACGAAATGATAAGCCACAGTCTTAACAAGTCACGATACATTTTTAACGTTTCATTATTTTTTTCTCTTTGGGCAGCAAAGACGATACAGCCAACAGCAGTTAAAAAGTGTCGAGTTGATATAATTGCAATTTCCACAGTAGAACAATAAAAAGAGTTAGACATTCAAACATAGGTTCTTAGCGTAAAATAAGAACACTAAAATACGAACACCAAGCAATCAGCATTAGTTACACCAGTGCCAAGTTAACATTAGTATAGTCTTCTTAATAAAACAATGATAACAGTATAAAGTAGAAAGATCAAAACGGCCGCTGTGGCCGAGCGGTTCTAGGCGCTTCACTCTGGAACCGCACGACCGCTACGGTCGCAGGTTCGAATCCTGCCTCGGGCATGGATGTGTGTGATGTCCTTAGGTTAGTTAGGTTTAAGTAGTTCTCAGTTCCATGGGACTGATCACCTCAGATGTTAAGTCCCATAGTGCTCAGAGCCATACAAAGATAAGTTTTTACTACAAATTAGGAGCACAAAATTGCGGCCCGCGTTTCGAACCGGGGCAGTTAAACAGGAGTATGACATCAACTTACACAGATGGAAAAAATTGCTACACCAAAGAGCAATTAATGCAGAGTAATAAAATTTCATGAATGTATCTCTCTGGGTAACACATTTAAGTGATTAATATTGCAAGGTCAATAGGTGTAACTGCTAGAATGTTCAGTGTAGACGCGCATGAATTGTGTTGTACAGGTGACGTATGTCCGTTTGTGGGACGGAGTTTCATGTCTACTGCACTTAGTCGGTCAATACAGGGTTGTGGATAACGCTGGAATTGTCATCCGATGATGTCCTATACGTGTTCGATTGAGCACAGATCAGGTGATAGAGCAAAAAAAATGGTTCAAATGGCTCTGAGCATTATGGGATTTAACATCTGAGGTCATCAGTCCCCTAGAACTTAAAACTACTAAAACCTAACTAACCTAAGGACATCACACACATCCATGCCCGAGGCAGGATTCGAACCTGCGACCGTAGCGGTCGCGCGGTCGCGCGGTTCCAGACTGTAGTGCCTAGAAACGCTCGGCCACCTCGGCCGGCTAAATGTTCAAATGTGTGTGAAATCTTAACTTAACTGCTAAGGTCATCGGTCCCTAAGCTTACACACTACTTTACCTAAATTATCCTAAGGACAAACACACATACCAATGCCGGAAGGAGGACTCGAACCTCCGTCGGGACCAGCCGCACAGTCCATGACTGCAGCGCCTGAGACCGCTCGGCTAATCCCGCGCTTATTACCAAGACTAACGATTATATGAAGAGCGAAAGAGGCTGAACATAATTGTTTGAGAAGCTCAGTAATATGCTTCTTCCAGTTCAAGTTGTCATCATTATAAACACCCAAAAATTTGGAGAAATCTACCCTGTTAATTAAGCCCTGTTCAACTGTCGGTATCACTCCATTCGGTGTACAGAACTGGATACAGTGAGTCTCATCAAGCGCCAGACGTAGCTTCTGTAACACACTTTCGGCATCCATGAGTATCAATACGAGCCGGAAGGTCTGTGTTCCATAAAAAATTATCCCTCTGATGGCCAATAAGCCCGCCATATAGATAGATGATTTGGCCTGCAGCGCAAAGGTTTGATTTGTGTCGCAAGAGAGGCTGAAGAAGATGTATTCCACCCGTGTCTCAGTTTTACAACCATCCATGTAGGTGTTAGCAAACTGTGGCTACTGTAGGGTAAGGAAGTGCTTCAGGAAGTGATTAATGTTCGTTCCGGTCCTGAAATCGGATGGGAAGGACGACAAGGGGGCTGGGCCGAAGAAAGTACCAAACGGCGAACGAAAGCAAGGGAGTTTCGGGTTTTGTAGTGCTGGCAATAAAAAATGTTGCCATTTCTCATAGCTGTCATTTACTCAAACAGTTCGGTCCGACCTTCGCCTGAAATGCCTGCGTGAGTCCTCAGAATTGAGCCACCGCCTTAGGGAGGCACAAACGTGAAGACCGACTAAAGCGAAGATTATCAGACGTAACTTCCGATGTACGATGAACAGCACTGCAGACGTTTCCACTAACAGCGCACTGATGGACGTTGATTTCATGACTCCAAGAACAAGAAAGAGTGCACTATCATGAAGAACACTGCGTTTATGCACTGACGATTTCGTCGCGTTGCAATAATCGAAGATTCCAATCCCAAAGAAAGCAGGTGTTGACAGATGTGAAAATTATCGAACTATCAGTTTAATAAGTCACAGCTGCAAAATACTAACGCGAATTCTTTACAGACGAATGGAAAAACTGGTAGAAGCTGACCTCGGGGAAGATCAGTTTGGATTCTGTAGAAATGTTGGAACACGTGAGGCAATACTGACCTTACGACTTAGAAGAAAGATTAAGGAAAGGCAAACCTACATTGCTAGCATTCGTACACTTAAAGAACGCTTTTGACAATGTTGACTGGAATACTCTCTTTCAAATTCTAAAGGTGGCAGGGGTTAAATACGGGGTGCGAAACGTTATTTACAATTTGTACAGAAACCAGATGGCAGTTACATGAGTCGAGGGGCACGAAAGTGAAGCAGTGGTTGGGAAGGGAGTGAGACAGGGTTGTAGCCTCTCCCCGATGTTATTCAAACTGTATATTGAGCAAGCAGTAAAGGAAACAAAAGAAAAGTTCGGAGTAGGTATTAAAATCCATGGAGAAGAAATAAAAACTTTTTGAGGTTCGCCGATGACATTGCTATTCTGCCAGAGACAGCAAAGGAGTTGGAAGAGCAGTTGAACGGAATGGATAGTGTCTTGAAAGGAGGATATAAGATGAACAGCAATAAATGCAAAACGAGGATAATGGAATATAGTCGAATTAAGTCGGGTGATGCTGAGGGAATTAGATTAGGACATGAGACAAAGTAGTAAAGGAGTTTTGCTATTTGGGGAACAAAATAACTGATGATGGTCGAAGTAGACAGGATATAAAATGTAGACTGGCAATGGCAAGGAAAGCGTTTCTGAAGAAGAGAAATTTGTTATCATCGAGTATAGATTTAAATGTCAGGAAGTCGTATCTGAAAGTATTTGTATGGAATGTATGGAAATGAAACATGGAGGTCAAATAGTTTGGACAAGAAGAGAATAGAAGCTTTCGAAATGTGGTGCTACAGAAGAATGCTGAAGATTAGATGGGTAGATCACATAACTAATGAGGAGGTATTGAATAGAATTGGGGAGAAAAGGAGTTTGTGGCACAACTTGACAAGAAGAAGGGACCGGTTGGTAGGCCATGTTCTGAGGCATCAAGGGATCACAAATTTGGCATTGGAGGGCAGCGTGGAGGGTAAAAATCGTAGAGATCGTAGAGGGAGACCAAGAGATGAATACACTAAGCAGATTCAGAAGGATGTAGGTTGCAGTAAGTACTGGGAGATGAAGAGGCTTGCACAGGGCAGAGTAGCATGGGGAGCTGCATCAAACCAGTCTCAGGAATGAGGACCACTACAACAACAACAATCGAAGATTGAGCGGATGAAGACCTTATACATAGTGAAGAGGACTGTCAGAACCGATAGTCCTCTTCACTTTGTATATGGATTTGATCCGCTCAATCTTCGATTGTGGCAACATATTCTATGACACGCCACCAAATTCTAGCAAGCATCTGCAATAAATTCGCAGTGTGTTACGCCTTGTCTGTGAGGTACGCAAAATTATGTGTAAAGGTCAGCTTGTAGTCATAGCAGACGCCAAACAGTTTATCGTGTGACTGAACAGGAAGTTTACACGAGTCAAGCTAAGTCCAGATGAGAAGTAATTGTCTCGTTTTATTTATTAACACTGCAGATTTTCCGGGTGAAAAAGTAAGTTCATTTCCTAACTCCTATGCCACCAGCTTGTGACTTGCACCGTAAATCCGTACTATTTTCACCCAAAATCATTGCGAATGGGCGTATCTACAAACTTTGGCCGCGTACTGAAGGACTTCGACGCTGTCGCTAAATGGAGTATGCAGGTCCACGACATAAAGGATGTGTAGTAAGGAACTCAGTTTCGCACCCTGTTGAATTCCGCCCTACGCAGATAGACGATTTTTCTGGTTACAGGAGGAATAAAACCGACTTCTCACAACGAACAACATTAAAATGCGATTTCTGAATGAGGAAGGTGCTGTGTAATGTTTACTTATACACAGAACGTACACTTGTAGGCCAAATCCTTATGACCACTGTCCACCACGACGTTGGATGCCGCCTGGTGACACTGTGGTCACGTGACGCGGTAACAAAAATATGCAAACAGAGGAGACACGGACGGGAGACCACCCTAACGAAGATATGTGTTGCAAATGGGGAAATGCATTAAGGGGCTCCTGAAAGGTTCAAAATCATGAAAAGTTCAATTTTTACTTTTTTGCGTTTTCTGAATCAGCAGACTATTACCTTTTAATAGATATATAATTTATTCAATTCCGAAGACTACAACTATTTTTAAATTTTTTTTGAAATGTGGCGCTGTTAAACTGCTGTCAAATGGTGTTATTATTAACGTCCGTGTTCATCAGGTACATTTTAGTGATGTGAGATAAAGTATGTGTTATGGCTAACCTGTGATGGTTCAATATATATCGCTGGTGTGATTGTCGATTGTTTCATGTTTATTTACTCTGTCGTTATCTCGAAAATATTCGTAATTAATTCTGTTTCTTGAGTCTCTGTTTTGTTGAAGTATAATAATGAGTAAAAGTAAAGTTATTAGAAATCCTCTGAAGGCTTTTAAGAAAAGGAGAAATGTTGGAAAGCCAAAGGTATGTGTGATTACTGTAAACAATAGAGACGATAACCAAGTGAGTGAACCTAACCTCTCAAGTACACCTGCCCATAGCAGTCAAAGTGGGAAAGATAATACTTCAAAGAAGAAGCTTGGTTCAATGAGTGAAAACTATGAATGTTTTATGGGAGAATCGGATGTGAATGAAATATTTGATATGTCGGTTCTCAAAGGAATTTTTTCAAACTGTGTAAGATGTATTCATTGTAGTGAAGTTGGTCTGGAACTCTCCATAATAAAGCACGTAGGACTTGCTAGTGAAATACAACTGAAGTGTGATAAGTGTTCATACATGACCACCTTTTGGAACAGTGTTGCAGTAACTGCAACTGAAGAAAATGGTAGCAAAATCTACGAACACAACAACGAGCGATGCTTGCTTTAGACAAGGAACGCCTTCGGGCTGCAGACAGGGCTGTAAAGAGTCTAGAAATACAAGCAAGAGTAAACAGGAGGAGGAACAAGAGGAAGCTGGAGGAGGAGTTTGCAGAGGATGAAGATAATCCATCCTATGGACCTGGAATGCACTAAAAAGTTAATCCAATCTTTGTCGTTCGATTTCCAAAACTTTTATTTTCTCATACTAATTACATGTTTTCTAAGGATCTTCCAAACATATTTGTTTCAAACTTTCAGTAAATGTTACACAGTACCTTCTGCATAATTTAACACAGCCTTTTTCCAAAAAACTGTATATTTTTGAATATATAAATAAAAAATTGCAAAAAAATGTTGTGAATTTTCATTACAATTGAAAAAAAATCATCTTTAGTAACTGAACGAAAATTTTGTAAAATCCCTGTGTTAAGTTGTAGCCCATATTCCAGTAAATAATCTGTAAAAAGTTCAACTTCCTACCTCAAATACTTTGTGAGGAAAGATGTAATTTATAAGCGTTATTTTAACATTGCAAATATAGGGCGTTCCGGAGCCCCTTAAGCGACTTCGACAAAGGGCAGATAATTATTACGCAGGACCTGTGAACTAGTATCTCGAAAGCCGCGAAGCTGGCCGAATATTCATAGTGAAATCAACACTAGGCTTTAAATGTGTGGACGTCTACGACTCTTCACAGAACGTGGGGTTCGCAGGCTTGTCTGCTCTGTGTTTCCGAGCGCACTGTTCATCGTGCATTGTTGGAATTTCGTAGCAGACCATCCCCTAGGTGTTCATATGTTGACAACGATATCGTCAATTACGATTGCAGTGACCACTGGACTACCGGGATTCGACCGTCGATCAATGGAAATGTGTCGGCTCTTCGGGTGAATCACACTTTTCTACGCTAGGTCGGTTCTCGTCTGCACAAGTGCGGTCGTCGAGATCAACGGCGGCTCGAAACGTGAAGCGTGCCACGGAAGCGGGCTGCTGGGAGCAGTATCATGTTATGACAGACATTCTCCTGAGCTTCCATGGGACCTGTGGCAGTAAGTGGAGACACGCTGACAGCTGCAAACCACCTGCATCCTCTCATACTTGATGTCTTCCCCGGCGGCGACGTCATCTTTCACCAGTATAATGGTGCGTGTCTAGGAGCTAGTCCCGGATTACAGTGGTTTGAGGACCATTTTAGTGAACCCATGTTGATGTCTCTGGGACCAAATTCGCCTGATGTAAATCCTATGGAACCCATCTGGTCGCTATCGAGAACCTACACCGCGTACACAAATCAGCGACCCATTATTTACGCGTATTACGTGACCTGTGCGTAGACATTTAATGCCACGTATCTCAACAAACCTACCAACAAATTGTCGGATCCCTGATACGAAGAATCGGTGTTTTATTTATTTATTTGTTTATTCTTCCGAGGGACCAAATTAAGGAGAAGTCTCCATGGTCATAGAACGAGTCAGTACATGAAATTATAACACGATATTAGAAACAGATGAAGTGAAATATAAAAAAACATTCAGGTGACAAGTCGTAAGTTTAAATAAAGAAAATCAACAATGTAACACTGGCATTTGCTTAATTTTTTAGCTCTACCAGGAACTCCTCGACAGAATAGAAGGAGTGAGCCATGAGGAAACTCTTCAGTTTGGACTTAAAAGAGTTTGGCCTACTGCTAAAATTTTTGAGTTCTTGTGGTAGCTTATTGAAAATGGATGCAGCAGAATACTGCACTCCTTTCTGCACAAGAGTCAAGGAAGTGCATTCCACATGCAGATTGGATTTCTGCCTAGTATTAACTGCGTGAAAGCTGCTAACTCTTGGGAATAGGCTAATATTGCTATCAACAAACGACATTAAAGAAAATATATACTGTGAGGGCAATGTCAGAATTCCCAGACTATTGAATAGGGGTCGACAAGAGGTTCTCGAATTTGCACCACATATAGCTCGAACAGCCCGTTTTTGAGCCAACAATACCCTTTTAGAATCAGAAGAATTACCGCAAAAAATAATACCATACGACATAAGCGTATGAAAATATAGACTACTTTTCGTGTTGAAGTGTCACTTATTTCAGATACTGTTCTATGGGTAAATAAAGCAGTATTTAGTTTCTGAACAAGATCCTGGACATGGACTTCCCACAACAGCTTACTATCTATCCGAACGCCTAGGAACTTGAACTGTTCTGTCTCGCTTATAATATGCCCATTCTGTCTGATCAAAATGTCGGTTCTTGTTGAATTGTGAGTTAGAAACTGTAAAAACTGAGTCTTACTGTGATTTAGCATCAAACTATTTTCCACAAGCCACGAACTTATTTCATGAACTACATTATTTGATACTGTTTCAATATTGCAGACAAGATCCTTCACTACCAAGCTGGTGTCATCAGTAAACAGAAATATTTTTGAATCACCTGTAATACTAGAAGGCTTATCATTTATATAAGTAAGAAACAGCAGTGGCCCCAGCACTGACCCTTGGGGAATGCCCCACTTAACAGTGCCCCATTGGGACTGAACATCACTACCACTCTCAATATTGCGGATAATTACCTTCTGCTTTCTGTTCTTAAAGTAAGAGGCGAACCAATTGTAAGCTACTCCCCTTACTCCATAATGGTCCAACTTCCACAGTAATATTTTGTGGTCAACACAGTCAAAGGCCTTCGTTAAATCAAAGAAAACACCTAGCGTTCGCAACCTTTTATTTAATCCGTCCAAAACCTCACAGAGAAAAGAGAATATAGCATTTTCAGTTGTTAAACCATTTCTAAAACCAAACTGAACATTTGACAGCAAATTATGTGAATTTAAATGCTCCAGTAACCTTGTATATACAACCTTCTCGATAACTTTAGCAAACACCGATGGCATAGAAATAGGTCTAAATTTGTCAACATTATCAATGTCTCCTTTTTTATAAAGTGGCTACACAACAGAGTACTTTAATCGGTCAGGAAACCGACCACTCCTAAAGGAAAAGTTACAGATATGGCTAAGTACTGGGCTAACATACACAGAACAATACTTCAGTATTCTGCTAGATACCCCATCATATCCATAAGAGTTCTTGGTCTTTAGTGATTTAATTATCAACTCAATCTCCCTCTTGTCAGTATCATGGAGGAGCATTTCAGGTAACAGTCTCGGATCACTTTTTTTCTAAGAGCGTTATATGGTTCCCTGTTGGGACTAGGTTGTATTTCGTTCTAAAGACGGTCAAACAAGCTATCAAGCAGTTGGTCATAACGTTCTGGCTCATCAGTGTAGATGGCATTTCCCTAGTTTGTGCAGTTGCACTGAAAAGTTAGCGATTTGATTATGCAAGCAGCTATTATTTTTCATGTAAATTTGATGAATGTGGCGCGCCGCCTTCCTGGAGTTGTAATTTTAATTTTCCTCCAGTGCAGGAGTGATCTTATGCTCAGATACGTGTTGTATCGAAATCACGCTGTGTAATGTTACAAAGTAATTTTTTAAAATTATTTTGTGACTATTAGTGTCATGTAATAAAATATGAGCCAAGACTTATACAAAAAAGAAACACACATTAATGCAATGCCTCAGCACAAAAGAGAAATAACTAATGTAGGAATATTATTAACAGTGTAATATGTTGTTTAATTTAGCCCGACGTGCATAAGCACTCAGTAAACTAGCTCAGTTGTCAGGGTAGTTACGTAATCGTCTATAATTACTTGTCCTTTTCTTATGTGTCCAACACTAGGCTCGTGAGAAGTCGTGTGCTTATTGCACCAGGGAATATTTGCCAAGTCTGTTCGATGTACACTACTGTAGTACGTAGCTTAATGTCGTGGTTTCGTCTCGATTCTCCAATATAAGATAACAAGAGTAGCATCTACGAATGAAATCCTATAACGGAACTGGAATCCTGTGACCAGACCTCTTCTGCCTTGGATGTTATCTCGTGATATAAAGAAAACCTGTAAGTAAAATTGTTAAATTATTAGTAGCTGCCTCCGGTCTCGTGGGATCTGAAATAAAGTTAATTGTCCTAACCGACGGCACGATTCGTAGATGAGCTAAAAGAAAAATGTTAAATATTTTTCTAAGATGGCGCCTAACAATGAAAATTCTTTGTTGTGGCCCGTATCTACTTAAGGCAGTCTAGTTATCAGACTAACAATAGATTGACCACATACACAAAATTCTTTTGACAAAATAACCATTATATTTTTCGCTTACATTATCAGCTGGTACAGCAAGATGAGCTTTACACAAGAACGTCCTGTTAGGTCCGAATCCAAACAAATACACTGCTGGCCACCGTAAATGCTACACCAAGAAAGACAAGAGGTAGCACAACAAAATTTATTTTGTAGATAACATGTTGACCAAGTATCAAATGATTACGTTTACAGACGTCTGTGACATGTGGTTCCTGCCAGAATCAGTAGCCAGACTAGACGCCATTGTTGGAGATCACCGCTGCCACACGTCTCGGCATTGAGTCAAAGAGACGTTGGATGTGTTCCTGGGGTACAGCAGCCCAAGCAGCTTCCACACGTTGACGAAGATCACCTGGTGTGGCAGCTGGGGATGTAATCTGGGTCACTCGTTGAGCAACCATGGACCACATGTTTTCTATCGGCGAAAGGTCCGGAGAGCGAGCCGGCCAGGGTAGCAATTCAATCTGGTTATTGACGAAGAACCTTTGGACAATGCGTGCCACGTGTGGTCGCGCATTATCCTGTTGAAATATGGCTGTGGCCGAGCCCTGAAGGCAAGGAAGGACAACTGGCTCCAGCACCTCGTATATGTAGCGCCGGCTATTTAAAGTACCGGCAATGCGTACTAGAGGCGTGCGAGAGTAGTATCCAATACCGCCCCATACCATAATACCCAGTGCAAGACCAGTGTGGCGGTGCATAATGCAGCTGTCCAGCATCCTCTCTCCACGGTGTCTCCACACTCGAATCCGACCATCGTGGTGCTGCAGACAGAAGCGTGCCTCGTCAGTAAAGACAACGTCATTCCATTCTGCCGTCCACATCCGTCTGTCATCACACCATTGGCGACGGAGACGTCTGTGGTTCTGCGTCAATGGTAGACGAAGCAATGGACGTCTTGCGGACGGACCACTCTGCTGTAAACGGCGTCGAATGGTACGCGCAGACACTGGATGATGCGTTACAGACGCAATGTGCTGTGCTATGGTTCGGGATGTCACTGAGCGATCCGTCACTGCCATGCGCACAATTTGCCTATCAGCACGTGCAGTGGTGCACCGAGGTGAATGCGATCGACCACGTCGGTCCGTCGTACCCTCCTGCATCCAACGGTCACATATCCGCATTAGAGTTGTTTGGTTTCGTCCAACACGACTAGCGATTTCTCTGTATGATAATCCACAATCTCGGTAAGCCACTATCCTTCCTCGAACTCGGATACTTGATCAAACGATGTTTTTCTGTTGTCTACGAGGCATAACTGATCGTCTTGTGAAACAACCACAAGGTAAACACACGTGCCGAACGTACACTCGTCGAAATCGCCAAGCCTTAAATGGCGCTATGAGGTGGCGCCACAGGCGCGCGTGATGTGCGTCTGCGCTGAAATTCTAATCAGTTGCATATCTCATCGCTGCAAACCCATGGTGTAAATTTCACTTGATTCGGATGCTTCCTTCAGGGTGTTGCATTTACGGTGGCCAGCAGTGTAAGATAAGCGAATGACAAAGAAATGATAGTTCATGCATAGAAGCGCAAGAGTCCATGGAATAACATGTCCATTGTTGTTCTATCTCTTCGTCTTTGACGTACTTGTCGATTATTTATAAAATTTATCGTAATATTTAGTTTACATTTTTTTAACGAAAAAGGAGAAACAGTACAGCTGATATGTATCTGATTTCGTGGCCTAACCGTACACCATGCGGCACAAATAGTGAGCTTTTTCACAATCTTGATTGATGAAGCTCATAATATCTGAGCTATAGAAAGCCTGCGGTCGGAATGTTTACATCTCAGAACTCTGTTCGTAGGAAACAGATATTCGTTTCATATGATTTAGATTTTACAACAGAAATATAAATAACGAAACATAGTTACGGTCTAAACCGATAAAAGACGACCATGAGTACACCAGGCAGGTGCTTGAAGGACTTCATAAAACTGCAGCAAATGTGATATTCGACGAGCAGTACGCACATTTCAGGAGGACAGTGTGAACGCGTCGGCATACCTGTCTCCTCGAGCCATTGGTAATGGCTACTCGATGCACTATTAAGAAACGAAAATTGTTTCTTATAATTCAAACTTTAGGGCATATTCAACTTTTGGGCATATGTGTTCGAGGAGTCAGTCGACTTACGGCTTTCTGGGAAATTGATTAGAAGGGACGGTGGTTTCCGGTTGGATGCAGCATGGAGTCATTTCATGGGAAACGTCGTGGTATGCGTAACCAATGTTGGTCGCAGAGTTAACCAAACGAATAAGACTTATCCGATACTGATAAAAGAAATCAGTCCGCGCCTGAGATTTGTAATGTATACACACGCAGTGTGCATATCAGTAAAATGGCGGCTGAGTACAGATTCACAGTTACATCGCAGGTTAACACAGCAGTAGCCCTGGTGAGATAGTGGACACGTCAGGGGATAAGCTCAAAGTAACGACGCAAGTTACCGAACACAGCGTGATGTGATCTTGTAGATAAGAAGAAGAGCTGAATCGTTAGTAATTAGTGATTAACTCCAAGAACTGTTAATGATCGACGTCTGCTCGTCAGGAAAATAGATACTTTTACGTGCGATGGTAGTATCAACGACGCAATCAGCTGCTGCATTAACGTAAATTCTTATGTCGCATTGTCGTATTACTTACGTTGGTTACTGTTTGAAGATTATATCAAGACAATTATGCGCGATCTACTTAACTCTTAACTGCAGTCATATCGAGTTCTCGTGGATGTAAATTCGCGAACTGAGTTATCTATTACATCTTTCAATTCTTTGTCTGTTTTAATGACGCAGGTACTGGATTCCTCTTCAGGTTTTGTAATTGTTGCTCAGAATGTTGGCGATAAACAAATTAAATTAAAAAAATGCGTAATATGTTTCTCAATTCTAAAGATAAAGACGTGACGCTAGATAAGTATGACAAAATAAATATGTTGGCCACCTATGGTGCCAGCATAAAATCTGTAGCACACAAGTGTCGCCTACGTACGCAATAACTGTGGCACAAGTCGTGTCAAAATCAGTACTAGGTACGCGCTGTCCACCTTTAGCTGAGGAAGATTCCTTTTAAAGAATGACTCATGTCGTTTTGTTACTGCGTCAAATAAGTTACATTTCGTAACAAGTAGCGGATACAGAAAAACCTCAAGGAGGGGGCGCTACATATATCTTCAGCTACCTTTAGCTATACCGTAATAAAAAGTAATCAAGTCACATGCAAATTTTAAGAAAGTTTTATTTAAAGTAATTATACATATGTACAAGACAATGCCATCTTATGATACAAAAAAGTTTATAATTGTGGTTCTCTTCCTTAAATGATGAATCCTATGCGCCTATTCTTGCTGGCAAATTGGTGAATTATATCGTCAATAGGATAATCGATGTCAGGGTGAGTGTTCGACAAAGCTAAGCCATTAAGTCGACCCGACGCGGTCGCGAGTGCTACATAGGAAAGTACAACAACTCAATAACTCGATTCAGTCGAGTCGACTGACGAAAGAAACAAACGATTAGCGTGCTGGCTGACTGGGGTGGGCCACCCCGGATGGGAAAGGGGGGAGGGGGGAGTGGTTTGGGCATCCCCGCGTCCCACATATGTAGCCGCCACTGGTCGTAACAACAAGACATGTAATTCAACTGATGTTTTAAAATTGCAGCATACTCTATGACATAAAAGAATCTGTCGCACAGGGTGCTAGTCCAGTATCCATGCAAATCATGTTTATGAAATACTGATAGACCTTCTATATGGTACTAACGATAAAACATACGAAACTAAAACTTAAATTTATACATGCTGTAGGGAACTTAATAAGGTCAGCCATCGTATTAAAAATTCATTAATTTTTTTTCGGCTTTCGTCACTTTTTACTAATATTTATCCACACATTCGTACTCTGTAGACAAAATACTATCATTTGATTGCCATATCTCCAACATCCAATTTTTCTGTTTTGTAATAGTTAGATGAAACTTGCTTTTTTATGCTATTTCAGTAATTTTTTAAAAATATTTATTAACACAGTGCGTTTCCGTAGCAATCTGCCATAATCAGGTGCTTTACCTTCAACTGGTGACTTACAGTTTTGAAGCACCTGCTGAAGAGCACATGCTACCGAAACGTTCCTGCAATAAATTTTAGTAGAAAATTACTCAAGCAGTAGAAACTGTTTCATAACAAAAGCAAGTTTCATCAAATATCATCAAGAGAAAGAAATGGGATATTAGAGAAACAGAAACCAAATGATACCATTTGGTGTAGGAAATAATAATGTAGAATCTGATTTTGTCTAAGTCACGTCTAGTAGAAGTATTCCACGTACTGTGTTTATAGTTTATTTAATATTAGTTAAATTGTGGTCTTTGTGGAAAGCAGATGCCTGAACAAGGGGTACTGACAAGAAAATCAAAGGTAACAAACGTATCATACATATAGCAACTGTCAGAGCAAATATAAGGAATAATGATTGTTGTTGAAAAAAAAAAAACAGGGAATTTCAAGATATGACTGGTAGTAGTCAGAAGTGAGTGTTATGTTACTTACAAACAGCTTTTAAAAGGCCAATATTGACAGACACAAAAAGCTTTCAGGCAGAAGAAACTGCCGAGACGTCTCTATTTCGCTGGGAGAGTCAGTTTTTGATTATATTCCACTTGTCCCCATACAGTTCTGCCAGGATGCTTAAATGATCTGGTTTTTAGAAATAAAATACAATTTTGGCTTATATGAGGCTTCAGCAAGTAACTTTATATTTCTAACAAGAATCTATACATTATTTCGATATCGTATTCCTAATCTTAGATACTGTGATGTGCTTTATTATGAAATCGGTTCATACATCCTACTTGATGACACAAAATCTTCAATAATACTTGCGCTGAAGTTGGTATTACTGAGCTGCATTTTCTTAGCGTTAGCCCGAATGCTTTCGTGTGTATTTCGTTTTTATGAATAGTTAGGACTCCTCATGGGGCAGTACTGAAGGTAGAAGAATGGCATTTTCCTATTTTAGAGGTTGGAGAAACAGTTCATGATATAAGAATGAATGTGGCAGAAGAACGAATAACCAGATTCTTTCCAAACGTTATACGAAGTGCTTTAAGCGTATTTGAATCTGATTTGATAAAAACATTACAAGTTCACTGAAAGAGTGTGTGAATTTTATGATAGTAGTGTACAGTACATTGAACAGTGGGCTGATCTTTTAACGCATTTTCAGACTACATATGGGTTCTTTTGCACTGTATACCTGTATAGGATGAGATACGAAAATGTTACGAGTCTTTCATATTACCAAACTATAGTGTTAATGATAATGACTTCCTCCTGGGGCACTTAATATGTAGCAGTTTGTCATACAACGGCAAATAGAGAAATGGAATGTAGAAGAAACTGTCAATGATATGCATTGCTCACAAATGTTCCAGCACTCCACACTCAAACATATAACTTATGAACATATTTCTGACATTGTGGAGTTTGCGTTATGTATTCCTGGTAAAAATGCAGCAGTCGAGCGTATTTTCTTTGGCGTATAAGAAACAGACACGAAAACTCAGATTACAGTAGAGTTTAAAAAGGAAGCAAATATCTCCTGGATCAAATTCATTCTCTGTAGAAGTACGGTGTTATGAATAACTGAGTATTAAAAACTGTGTGTAATTACCTAAGGATGTTCAAAAATGGCTCTGAGCACTATGGGACTTAACTTATGAGGTCATCAGTCCCCTAGAACTTAGAACTACTTAAACCCAAGTAACCTAAGGACATCACACACATCCATGCCCGAGGAAGGATTCGAACCTGCGACCGTAGCGGTCCTAAGGATTTGTTGTGTTCTGTTTACCACCTTTTAATATCTTATTCTATTGTAATTATACCGTAGCTCTGAATGTGCCTATGTTTTAGATAATGTTTGTTATACTATCATCTGGCGCCATGTCGTAAGATTTAATAATGTATAGCAATTACAGAATGTTGTTGCATTCCGAGCAGTGAGCGATAGTAGAATAGGTCCCAGCTTTGACTCCCAGGAATATGGTCACCGTATGAGATATCAATCGAGTGCTTACCACCGACAATGAATGTTGAGAAAGATGGAGAAACGAGAATTATATCACAAACACTCTGATCAGATGTTTGGCGGGCTACGTCACGCAGCTTGGTACCTCCAAAGTTAGGAGACCGAGTTCTTTAACGTTTTATGATTTTCAATTTTCTTCAACACAGTATGTTAGAGGAGTAGTGTACACCCTCTAGAATTGTTTGCTAATTGCTATTTCACGGAATGGTGAATGAAGGGAGGGAAAGAGGAAGGGGGGGGGGGGGCAGTGATAGGAAGCAAGCAGAACAGCGCAGAGGAGAAGGCAAAGAGGCTTGCATGTCTACTGTTCTGTGGCTCTCTGACAGGGATGACCAGTCAACTTCCGAAGGCAACGTTAGATAAGTCATCAGGGCATTAGCAAAAATAAGCAGAGTCATGAAGACAGTGAATAATGATAGAGGGCATAGAACGCCTGCCGTATATAAAACACCTGAGTGTAGCCATTCATATTAATCTGAACACCGCTTATGTTCAAAGTCAGCGTGGAGTAACCATATACAGACGGCAGATGGCACCACTGGCAATGGAGGGCATATGAAGTGTATCGGCGGGGCGCGGAAAACATTGCAATCTTTGTCGTGATGCTAATAGAGGACGATGTTTGTGACCTGCAAGGGCCCATGATCGTTGGCTTTTGTGCCAGGAGTGGAAGCACTTCCTTCATTGCTAAGTCTGTACACTGTTGCGTGACGCCGTGGACAACATACACACAGCGTGCATGGCAAAATGGCGCCGTCCAAAACCGGTGCCGATGTAACTGTGTTTCACCAATGGCCCTAAATGGCAGGCTTGAACGACAGCTGCCGAGATGTGTACGAGCAAACAACCGTTGAGCACCTGACTGCCCAGATTAACCAAAGGTCTACCATCAGTGTCTCCTCAACGACCGCTCAACGAACGTTGCAGCGTGTGGGCCCTCGCGGCAGGCGTCTGTTTCAAACACCCACGTTGACTGCTGTGCGTCGGCGACTAAGCCTGGAATTTGCACGCCAGCACGACAACTGGACGTCCACTGGCTGATGACAGGTGGCCTTTCCAAATGAATCACCTTTTATGCTCCATCGGACAGATAGTTATTGGTGGGTACGGCGTGAAACATGTGATATCAAATACCCTGCAGCATTCACGGAGAAGATCGAGTACGGAGGAGTGAGCATTTTAGTTCAAATGGTTCAAATGGCTCTGAGCACTATGAGACTTAACATCTGAGGTCATCACACCCCTAGAACTTAGAACTACTTAAAGCTAACTAACCTAAGGACATCACACACACCCATGCGCGAGGCAGGATTCGAACCTGCGACAGTAGCGGTCGCGCGGTTCCAGACTGAAGCGCCTAGAACCACTCGGCCACACCGGCAGGCTAATGCAATTAATCTAAGTATAATGTTGAACAGAAAATGAGTGGTACAGGTCAATGTTTGATACAATACGAAGGTGTTTGCAACTACAGTATCCCCAGAATTTAGCTGAAAAAAACGTGCTCAAAAACTCGCAGAAATTCTACCAGTTGGCTTGACTGGAAGTTCAACAACACTACCATCATAACACCTAACTTCTTCTTGGCACACTGGACTCGCATTCGGGAGGACGACGGTTCTATCCCGCGTCTGGCCATCCCGA
The DNA here is from genome assembly GCF_023864345.2 of Schistocerca serialis cubense. Taxonomy (NCBI): domain Eukaryota; kingdom Metazoa; phylum Arthropoda; class Insecta; order Orthoptera; family Acrididae; genus Schistocerca; species Schistocerca serialis. The sequence goes on along the minus strand of NC_064643.1, from coordinate 732,896,917 downwards.
TTTAGGTTTTTAGTGATTTCCCTAAATCGCTGCAGGCAAATGCCGGGATGGTTCCTTTGAAAGGGCACGGACGACTTCCTTCCGCGTCCTTCGCTAATCCGATGAAACCGATGACCTCGCTGTCTGGTCTCCTCCCCCAAACAACCCAACTCTTCTTGGCATTTGTAAACAGATCATATCACAATAGTAGATGTCCTATCGAGCAAAATATACCGGAGATCCATAGGCCTGAAATGCACCAATGTGCAGCTACGACCATAAAACGGCATTCAGTCAGCGTCGAATGCACATAAGTGAATACCCGTGATGAAATGACAGCAAAAGTATTTCTGATTGCGACAGTTTTTTTGCGCCAAGCATCTTCCAGTGCATGCGCCAGGCCTTTCTTCTCCGGTGTCAACTTTGCATGGATGACAGAAGAGGAATTTCGAACATTTACTGTAAAAATTAATACTTCATGGAATCTAGTTCCTGTTTTCTTTTTCTTCTGTATCTTGGGTAACAGCTGATGGTCTTGTTATACTAAAAGTTCATTCAAAGCCCTTTCATTATCAAAGATTGAAATATGTGCCTTTTATATTTCGTTATTGAATCAAACAATCCCGTTAGTCGGTTGTCTTACTACAGCGCTCTTTCTTTATTTATCTTATTAGCTTAACAACATTGATATCATATGTACTTCCTGCGTAAAAGGTTCACTAATAAAGTTTATCCAGTAAACATTAAACAACACTCTAATATAATGAAAGCAGCTGTAGGCAGGAATTGCAAAATATCTTCGCTTTGACTTTTCAGCGTAGATAATAACATTGAGATAATGTGAACAGTGAGTGCTCTCTAGCAGAACAGATATTAACAAGGACATTTGCGTTACATGCACGTGCTTTTACGCACTCGTTAATTTTCAAACAGTGCTCATTCGATGTCCCCGATCACGATCGAAGTTCATCATTTTAATTTTCTTTCTGAACCGTATAGAAACAGATTAGTCTCAGAGCGAAGAACTACTATTGTTTGTGGCTTTAGAATACCAGTCTGTTTCATTCAACTTGCGTTGATTAAATTCGCATTAACATCTCAGTGGCTATAAGTGTTCTCTTGATTACATACAGTACGTAATAACACAAGTTTTTACCCAAGTGATTACCACTGCATTATACGGGACTGTTGCAATGTTCACTTGGCATCTATGAATTCGTTTTAATAATGAAAAGTGTCAAAGTGCTTATCCCGAGCGAGTAATAGTGCTGTTTTAAGTGAGTCTAATTTTCGAGATAATTGAGCTCAGGAACAATGAGTGGTACAATGGAACCGTGCAAATGAGTTCCATCTGTTTTACAGTGTCCATGCAGTATTACGCCAGCTTCCTACGCTCGACACTAATAACAGCAGCGAGCGTTTACTTTAATTGTCTGTTCAATTATTTTAAAACGTAATAAAATGATTAATGTGTAATTTCACATAGCTGGTCTTTAGTACAAAACTGCGTAAGCTTTTTTATTTTTTCAAAATAAAAACTTGGGATTTTGCAAAGACATTTTGGAATTATGTCACGCTGTGCGTGTGTCGAATCTGCAAATTAACGATGAAAGTAATAACTATACTATCGAAGTATCCCAGTCAGTGGAAAAATGAGGGCTGGCTTATGGTATATTTATTCATGTGGCTCTTTAACAAATGAGTCGGTCGTGGCAACAGGACCTTAGTAACCCTTTCATAGATACAATATAGTTGTTTATGAAGGAAAATGTGATTGATGCGAATGGCTGTAATATGTAACTTCTGTTACTCGAGCTGAATAAAAACATTAAACATTCCGTCATTGGCTGGCAGTGAATCTCGTGTTTACTTATATACTGGAAGTAAGTGTCATTCGCCTGATCACAAGGCTTTAACATCTGACACACATCTCCCCAATTTGTCAAACGCCACACATATGCTCACTCTATGCCGCACAACTAAAGTTACAGAAAGAGACTGTAAGTGACTGACAAATACTGAAGGGAAAGTACTTTCGAAGCTACAACAAATTTCAGATGCCAAGTTACAGTCCTGCTTCTTCCAAGAGAAACAGAGTAAGTGATGCATTCAATGTCGGTTGTAGTTCAACATTGATATACCTTGATACGCCAATATATGGGTCGTATAATTTTGTATTTATGTAAGCAAAAAATCAAAATGGCTCTGAGCACTATGCGACTTAACTCCCCTAGAACTTAGAACTTCTGTTCTTCAGAAACACTTTTCTTGCCGTTGCCAATCTACATGTTATATCCTCTCTGCTTGGACCGTCATCAGTTATTTTGCTACCCAAATAGGAAAACTCACCTACTTCTTTAAGTGTCTTATTCCCTAATCTAGTTTCTTCAGCATCACCTGATTTAATTCGACAACACTCAATTATCCTCGTTTTGATTTTGTTGACGTTCACATTATATCCTTCTTTCAAGATATTGTCAGCTCCTTTCAACTGATCCTCCAAGTACTTTGCTGTCTCTGACAGAATTACATTTCATCGGCAAACCTCAAATTTTTCATTTATTGTCCTGTCCTTTAATTCCTACTCCAAATTTTTCATTTGTTTCCTTTGCTGCTTGCTCAATATGCAGACTAAATCACGTAGGGGATAGGCTACAACTCTGTCTCACTCCCTTCTTAACCACCGCTTCCTTTCCATGCCCCCCTACTCTAATAACCGCCATCTGGCTCCTGTACAAATTTGGAAAAGCCTTTCACCCCTTTTAGAATTTGAAAGAGAGTATGCCAGTCAACATTGTCGAAAGACCTCTCTAAGTCTGCAAATATTATAAACTCATGTTTACCTTTCCTTAACCTATCTTCTATGTGAAGTCGTAGGACTACTATTTTGGGCTGTAGATGCACATTCTTTTGGAATTGCTTGAAACAAGTCCTTTAATTTATTCAGACATTTTTATTAACGTTGTGTTGACTGTCATGTAAACGATTTTAATAAATATATGTTACTTATATGCATTGTCATCTCGTTTCGGCTGTTAAACCGAAGCCTGTTCCTTAGCTCCGAACTGTTAGGTTCACGATCCAATGGTCCTATTATTTACTTGTTTGGGAAGTACAGGGATACAACTGTGAATTCAGACATTATATGGACAAAAGTGTGAGTTCCTTAACTAACGGAACGTGGTAATCTGAATTTTTAATAAAACAGTTCAGCAATCAAAGTAGTAAAATATATTACCTCCTACATCAATATTAATTTTAACTCACACATATACCAAGTCTCCCGTTTAACTTCACTCAGAAATCAATGTTATTTCTCGCACACTCAGTGTTTGTCTGCATTAAAACAATCAATAGAGGGATGAAGTTGCAGAAATATTCGGAAAACGAAAGACATATACACAGGTCTCAAGTATTCTTGTATAAATTGACAAACCTGTTTCTATGTGAATAATATATGTATTCCGCAGTTCATTAGCGATTATTTCATATTAGTAGCTATTTCAGATCTTTCATAAATAAACGTAAAAACATTATGGTCCTTATTTCATAAAGCAAATTAATTTGGGTTGATACAGCAAAGTGCTGTGATGTAGGGCCTTGCTATTTACTTTTTTGTATAATTCATTTCAAATTATTGTTTCATAATTGTGAGCTCGGCTGTTTAGTGCTGAAAACTCAATATGTTATTTTAGGGTGGGATACCTTCACGTCCTGGGTATATAGACATGGAAGATCCATAATATTTCGAACATTACTTCATTATTTCGAAGAAGTCGGTAAGGATGCTAAACTACCTGTGAAACCTTCCCGTCTCCTCTATACCTCTTTTGTTAATGATAACCTTCACTTTTACAGTAAACTATGAAACCTTTCCTTAGGATTTCTATATCTTGCAGAATAACAAGAAACGAAATCTTCCCTTTGAAATTTATTCTCTTTTTCAATCTTTGCATACAAATTTAATTGATGCTTATTAAAAGTGATTTTCTGATTATTTCGACGAAGCATAGAATGTGTCGTCGTCGTGGCCCTCAGTCGTTATCTGTAATAACCCAAAACTGTTCCTTACCTTTTTTACTGTTACTGGATCGCCATCTGACTGCTACATCGAACTGAGACATGAATATACTTACTCTGGTTTACTATACTCTATTAACTGCTGGTGGGCTGTCATAATATGTAGCTGTATTTATTACCAAAGCTGACGTTATTCTTTAATAGCAAATCTGACGTTATTCTTTAATTAATTTGACTGAAGTTACGTAATTCATAGTTGAACTTTTTCTTGACAACAATAATATTTTGCAAAGTTTTACATTGATGGTTTTTGGGATGGACTATAATTAGAAATACAATATTGCTGGCAAAAGTTAATTATATTCTGAATGAAATGATTTTACAAACGTTCAAATGGGACTTACTTTCTACAATAATCTTACAACTAGCAATGCGCAAACATACCTTCAGTAGTCTTGAGTTTCTCAAAAAATTAATTCAATAATATTAGTTCCTCTTATGATAATACTTAGCTGATGTCTCTGTACATCCGTTTATAATCTCTTGTAAATCATAGCTAGTGGCTGGCAGGCACACCGCTCCTCTCAACCTCTCGCTTCAGACCTGCTACCGACTCGCTTCATTTCTCGCTTACTACTGACTCCTACGAACGCTTATGTGCGGTCTCTCCTGCCAACAACGCTTTCTGGTGCAGACAATCCCTGCTACCATTACAAAATGTATCAATGCGCGGTCTTTCCCGCTCTTTTCTTAAAATGTATACATACGCTGTCTCTCCCGCGCTTTTTAAAATTATATCGATTTGTGGTCTCTCTTGCCCACAATACTTTGGTGCAGACAATCCCTGCTACCACAATTATTTCCAACATGACAAATATTAATATTATTCCTACTTTATCCTATTAATAAAATGTAAACATCTTTCATAAATTGTGATTTGGCAATAGACAATAGAAATATACACGTCTTACACCTGTATTAATTTTCCCTTGCAGGTCTGGCTTAACGTACGAGCTTCACACGCACCGACACCAGATTACTAACTCAACTTGATAGCGGTCTGCAAAATCCTTGCCCGGTGACTGTGACAGGTGTTTGTGTGTTTCAGGGCGTGGGCCAGCATGGCCATGTCATTCCTGGGCATAATGCTGGTGCTCCTGTGCTGCTCGTGCTGGAAATACGCCATGCACGCCCAAAGGATCAGGTCGGCTGCCCTGCGTTCCTCGCGTAAGTAGAACTATCCAGCAGCATCCAGGTGACAGTTTCATTGGGGGGGTGAACATTCCAGTACAGACTGCATATACACGTTTCTATCCACAAGGCCATTGGAGGAAGATCTCACAGGGGGGTAACTCGAGGTGAACTGGTAATGTAGCGGAGTGTTTTGTGCATAGAAGTTGTTCGCTTTTCCATCTAATCGCCTGGCAGTTCAGCGCAGCAGTAGCACCAAACTTCCTATTTGCGAAACCTGCCATCATCGAGAGGTTGCCGCTCGCATATCTGGTAGTCTACTCATATATGTCCCGACTCATCAATGCCCAGCATAAACCACTATGGACAGAAACTTGAAATTTACAGATGGCGTTGATATTGTACTACAGACGTCGTTTAAGGAGGATTTTTTTGAAATTCAAAAAAATTGTTCACATGGCTCTGAGCACTATGGGACTTAACTTCTGAGGTCATCAGTCCCCTAGAACTTAGAACTACTTAAACCTAGCTAACCTAAGGACATCACACACATCCATGCCCGAGGCAGGATTCGAACCTGCGACCGTAGCGGTCGTGCGGTTCCACACTGAAGCGCCTAGAACCGCCCGGCCACATCTGCCGGCTTCAAATTCCATCCCTAAAGGTGGGAAAGGGCGGATAAAGGGTTTTTGAAGATGAGAGGGTTTTTGAGACTAGACCTACGAAAATTGGCATTCGGTTCCTTGGTCAGAAATAAAGAAAGACATGTTTCAGCATATACAGGAACTTCACCCCTATGGAGGTGAAAGGGTGAGTGGGAGTTGTGTTTGAAACTAAATCATTATTGAAGAATTACTACTGTATTCCTAAAGCTACAGTACATCTATGAAAACTGGAATTTGTCTTGAAAAGGATGAAATAGCGAATGAAATGTTTCATGAAACTATTTCATTACGGAAGCATTTTAAGGGTAAATCTATTAAAATTGTAATTTGGCTTCTAAGTTGGAAATAAAAAAAATACATGTTTCAACCACTAACAGCGTAAAAATGGGCATGAAAGTTTCCACCGACATATTTCACCGTGCAAGCATTTTCGAAGCTAAATCTATGAAAATTTGTATTTGACTTCTCTGTTAGAAATTAAAAAAAAAGACATGTTCCAATATTTTCGAAAATTCGCTTCCCAAGCGGGGTGAATTAGGGGATGAAAATTTTTAAGAAAATAGTTCGTTATGCTAAATCTATGAAAATTGGCATTTCATTTCTCTGTTGGATATAAAGAAACATGTCTTTGAGGATAAAAGTTTCTGTGGAAATATGACCACAAGAACGGAAAAGGCATGATTAACAGAAACCTTGGACTCCAGCTACCAGAACCGTGCTTCTATGGCCTAGCTCGAAAAGCTTAGAAAGTGTTCCAGTTTGTGAACAACGTAAAAATTCGATTAAAGAAAAACGAAAAAACAGTGCAGACCAAGCAGTGTAAGGCTGCGTTCACACTGCCGGCCGGGCCGGGCCGGGCTGACGCGTACTGGCTCGGCTCTTGCCTAGCCAGCTCAGGCCGACGAGTAGCGCATTCACATTGCGCGCCGCGCCGCGCCGAGCCGGGAGGGCGAAATGGGGGAAAATCCACTTCTCCGATTTTCATGTTTTAAAAATTCTTAGCGGTATATAAGACTTCGCCACATCGTTTTATGAACTTATTTTTTCCTTAAAAGCGTTACTTACGTCGTGAAAAAAGAAAAAGTCTACTTTTCGTTTCGCGTGATTTCTTAGTTTCGTAACGCTTCCCAACCGATTTTGAAGAAAGTATGCGGCTAAAGAATCTGATTTTTGTACACGTGGTAGTGCAACATCTTAGCTTCGTATTGAATCATTTATCTTTCCATATTTCTTAACAGTCATTGTGAAATGATGCTATTTGTCAACGTTGTGCACTTGATTTACAAATCTTGTAGTGAAAAAGTTATGTAGCGGGTAGCTTACTGTTAGATCCGTTTTAGACCATACATTGTTGGGAATGAAATGTAGCTAAAAGTACCAAAAAGTTTTTGAAATGATAATGATACTGATATCTGTCTCTGGTCTCAAGTAATGCGAGCTATTCAGTGGCGTCAGTGCCGCGTCCGCAAGCCACGGAGTTCGCGCGGTTACAGCTTGGTTTAGTGTAGTCATATAATGCAGCACAGATAAAAACTAATTACTAGTGATCAGCGCAGACCTAGTGCCGGCCCCTCTTATTATTTTAATGGTCTCATTCTGTAGATAAATCCAAATGTATAAGAATTTTTCCCTCCGCTACTGGACAATCATCTGCTATGCTTTTATAATTGGCCACACGTTGCATCACAAAAGACAAACAATTATTTGTCATCAACATCCTACAATTAGTATGATGTACATTTCGTATTTCGAACTAAAAGATAACTGGAGCGCAATTCTGTAGTCTCGTTTTCTACTTTGGCAGAAAAAATAATGGAGAGTTAATGAAACTACTATAGATCGGCACAGATGTGCGTTTCATTGTTTTTTTTTTCTTCCTTGGCGGGCTGCGCTGCACTGTCAAGGTAATCCTCACTCTTTGGCTAAATGGCTGGCGGGAGGCCAAATAAATAAATTTAAAAAAATCTCCACCCTTCGACAGCTGACAAGCAAGTTAGTAGAAAACGCAGCTGCAGTCAACAGTTGCTCGCCTTTAGCTAGTCTGTGCTGTCGTGTAGAACAATGTCTTCACTCTTTTATTGGTATCGTTTTGACTCTGCAGTAACCCGTCGAGTTTTGAAGTACAGAAGAACTAGGAGGTTATGGATTCATCCCATAAATAGCGACAGACATTTAGGAGAGTTTTTTTCTTTATATGAAGAACTTAAAAACTATCCTGAAAAATTTTATTCAAATTTCAGAATGAATCATAATACATTTCAGTATGTGCTGTAGAGCATTCAAGACAAAATTTCTAAACAGAACACAAATTTTCGCCGAAGTATAACAGCAGAAGAAAAATAGTGTATAACGATAAGGTAAGATTCGTTAGTACACACTTTTTGGTTTGCAGTAGAACTTTGTAGGGCATTCACTACCTCCAATTAATTGTAGTCATGCTTTTGTATTTTAAATTTCACAGACGCTTACCTCTGAGGGGAAGAATGTTTATGGGACTCCTGAGAATCATTAGGAAGTAATTAGCTTCGTTCAAAATGGTTCAAATGGCTCTGAGCACTATGGGACTCAACTGCTGAGGTCATTAGTCCCTTAGAACTTAGAACTAGTTAAACCTAACTAACCTAAGGACATCACAAATATCCATGCCCGAGGCAGGATTCGAACCTGCGACCGTAGCGGTCTTGCGGTTCCAGACTGCAGCGCCTTTAACCGCACGGCCACTTCGGCCGGCAATTAGCTTTGTCACTTTGGGTAATGTCTTGCTGTGCCTTCAACGAAGAATTGCAGAAATACTCCTTCAGAATTTTCCAACTTTTTTCTTCTTTTTTCTTCATGATGCAGCGCTTGGCAGTGGTAATGGTTCATCATGTGGAGCCGCTGATGACCTCGCAGAATTCTTTTCATTTCCTTGTAAGATAGACAGATTGATAGGCGAAGAGTTTTGAGATAATGCCCTTTGACTTAGTGGTTCTATTTCCACTGATAAGGAACTGCCACAGCATGACTTTACAATGCATTATCATCTGGTAGGGACACATTTCCGTCCCTCAGTGACACTCATATCTGTGTCCGTTTACAAGTTGTAACCTCCCCACAAAATTTTAAAAAGACAGATTATTATTTAAGACTGCGAATGGACATTGCGCTAAGTGTAACCTATCCACTGAAATTTTAAAGACAGTATTTAATAGAAATGGAGCCAAGAAGCATAACCTCCCTGCAATGAAATATACTAACAAAGGCAACAAAAATGTGAAATTCGCAATCTGACTCTGGTGTAAGCTCTTCACAAAAAAATTAAAGTCAATTCAGTGAGAACAAAATGTCAGCGATAATGTTAATTCAATTACACCGAAATTTCGGTCTTTGGCCCTGTGCAAAAAAAAAAAATCAGAATTAAATTCTTACCTCATTGTAACTGCTAGTCAAATTTCTGCTCTTATTCTTGCGCACGGCTTGGAGGAACTGCATTGCAAACAATAATATTCCTTTTTTTTTGGTAATCTAATTGAAAACTGAAACTTTTCTTTAAGGGAAGTGGAACGAAATTAAATAAATTTGTTCTTATAAAAATTGCTTTGAAGTCAAAATTATTATTGGGGGCACTTGTTGGAAATTAATTACAATAAATAAACTTTACATTATCCGATGATTATCTTAATTAACAGTATACCTCATTCAGCATCTTGACCAGTGTTGCCGACAGACTACATCACACAACCGCACTGGGCTGCTACTACTGACCGACTGCTCTGCATGACGACCACCAGCGTACCGCTAGCAACTGTACTGCACGACTACTACTCACAGACTGCTCGTAACACTCGCGCGGTCAAGCGCATACTAACCACGATAATAGGCTCTCTGGTCAAAGATTTTAACGTGCCTCACCATCGCTGCTATGTTACATACGTGTTTCATAACCCTCCACTGGGGGGGCAAAAATTTGGCAGCGATGGTGAGTCATTTGGACTTGCCATCGCCAGAAATTTTTACAGTTTACAGAATATTCAAATTTAGTACATAAATTAAATGTTGTGCACATGCACCTAGTACAAAATATATCATACAAAGACAGGATGTGAGTACAAAACATAGTAGTAAATCAGAAAACTGTATATACAAATTATTTGACAGATAACAGAATGCACACGCACTGAAAAAAAATCATACACACTGAAGTATTGAATATACAGAATGAGTACAAATCATATTGAAAAATGAGAAAAGTGCACAGGCACTGAAGTTCAGTAGAAAACATATTAACACCTAACATAAGTGCACATGCACCGTAGTTCAGAACATATCATCAAAATAAAAAATGTATATACAATATAAAAGACAAGAGTGTACATATACTGTACTTCAGAACAAATCGAAAAATGTCTTTAGCATTTTGACAATAAATAAACATAATAGCAAAAAATCATGTCGACCAGTGATATAAGTGTACTCGCACTGGAGTTCAGCGAATTGAAAAAAATGTATAGCCATGAACATAAATAATGTTAGCAAAAAATGATTTTCACTATGTGACAAGAATTAGGATAGGAAAGGGAAGGATTGCATCATGGTTGTAGCACTTTAGATTGCACATAGCTGTTCTGAAAGTCCATATCTTTCCACAGAAGTACAACACCAAGTGACACAATTTGAAGTTCTTTTCCCATCAGAATTTATCAGTGTAGCCAAGACACTGAACTGTCGTAGTAATGTTCCATGTTCTCATTTTGGCAGTACTCTAGGTACACCAAACAGTGGGACCATAATAACGTCTTCATCGCTCACGGTGGTGGACAGCATGTCGTGTCAACACCACGCTCTTACAAGGCACACCAATGTAGAATTAGTGCAAAACCAAATATAGTGCTCCATGATCACTAGGATAAACAGGACAAATGGACATTGCAGTAATTCAGGGTAGTTAGCTCATGAGGTGAAGGACATTAAGTCACATAATATTGTCAATTACAGTAGTAGTTTTCGGCATTCATAGCCCAGTTATTGAACATTTCTGTACCATGTATGTAGTATTACAGAAAAATGTTCATTAATTGTTTTACATAGAATCAGTAACCTTCTTTTCCTAGTTACAAAGCATTATTAAATAATCGCATTCTTTTCCAGTTACTACGTATAGCATAGTTAATTAATCATTTGTCATTCCAATATAGTAAGAATCATTAGCCTTCTCCTAATTACAAAGCATTATTAAACAATCGCATTCTTTTCCAGTTACAAAGTATAATTAAGAATCATTAGCCTTCTTCTAATTACAAAGCATAGCATCATTTGTCATTTCAATATAGTAAGAATCATTAGCCTTCTCCTAATTACAAAGCATTATTAAACAGTCGCATTCTTTTCCAGTTACAATGCATAATTAAGAATCATTAGCCTTCTTCTAATTACAGTTAATTAATCATTTGTCATTCCAATATAGTAAGAATCATTAGCCTTCTCCTAATTACAAAGCATTATTAAACACTCACATTCATTTCCAATTATAAAGCATTGTTAATCATTTGTCATTTCAATATATAGTAAGAATCATTAGCCTTCTCCTAATTACAAAGCATTATGAAACAATCGTATTCTATTCCAGTTACAAAGTATAGCATAGTTAATTAATCATTTGTCATTCCAATAGTATTAATCATTAGCCTTTTCCTAATTACAAAGCATTATTAAACAGTCACATTCCTTTCCAGTTACAAAGTATGGCATAGTTAATTAATCATTTGTCATTCCAATACAGTAAGAATCATTAGCCTTTTCCTAATTACAAAGCATTATTAAACAGTCGCATTCTTTTCCAGTTACAAAGCATAATTAAGAATCATTAGCCTTCTTCTAATTACAAAGCATAGCATCATTTGTCATTCCAATATAGTAAGAATCATTAGCCTTCTCTTAATTACAAAGCATTTTCATTTCCAATTGCAAATCATAGCATAATTAATTCGTCATTTTCCAAGTGACATATTATTCATTGCTGTTCAGCATTACTCAGAACTTTCTAAAACTGGTATCTACATCTACATCTATACTCCGCGAGCCACCTTACGGTGTGTGGCGGAGGGTACTTATTGTACCACTATCTGATCCCCCCCTTCCCTGTTCCATTCACGAATTGTGCGTGGAAAGAACGACTGCTTGTAAGTCTCCGTATTTGCTCTAATTTCTCGGATCTTTTCGTTGTGATCATTACGCGAGATATATGTGGGCGGTAGTAATATGTTGCCCATCTCTTCCCGGAATGTGCTCTCTCGTAATTTCGATAATAAACCTCTCCGTATTGCGTAACGCCTTTCTTGAAGTGTCCGCCACTGGAGCTTGTTCAGCATCTCCGTAACGCTCTCGCGCTGACTAAATGTCCCCATGACGAATCGCGCTGCTTTTCGCTGGATCATGTCTATCTCTTCTATTAATCCAACCTGGTAAGGGTCCCATACTGATGAGCAATACTCAAGAATCGGACGAACAAGCGTTTTGTAAGCTACTTCTTTCGTCGATGAGTCACATTTTCTTAGAATTCTTCCTATGAATCTCAACCTGGCGCCTGCTTTTCCCACTATTTGTTTTGTGTGATCATTCCACTTCAGATCGCTCCGGATAGTAACTCCTAAGTATTTTACGGTCGTTACCGCTTCCAATGATTTACCACCTATGGCATAATCGTACTGGAATGGATTTCTGCCCCTATGTATGCGCATTATATTACATTTATCTACGTTTAGGGAAAGCTGCCAGCTGTCGCACCATGCATTAATCCTCTGCAGGTCCTCCTGGAGTACGTACGAGTCTTCTGATGTTGCTACTTTCTTGTAGACAACCGTGTCATCTGCAAATAGCCTCACGGAGCTACCGATGTTGTCAACTAAGTCATTTATGTATATTGTAAACAATAAAGGTCCTATCACGCTTCCCTGCGGTACTCCCGAAATTACCTCTACATCTGCAGATTTTGAACCGTTAAGAATGACATGTTGTGTTCTTTCTTCTAGGAAATCCTGAATCCAATCACAAACCTGGTCCGATATTCCGTAAGCTCGTATTTTTTTCACTAAACGTAAGTGCGGAACCGTATCAAATGCCTTCCTGAAGTCCAGGAATACGGCATCAATCTGCTCGCCAGTGTCTACGGCACTGTGAATTTCTTGGGCAAATAGGGCGAGCTGAGTTTCACATGATCTCTGTTTGCGGAATCCATGTTGGTTATGATGAAGGAGATTTGTATTATCTAAGAACGTCATAATACGAGAACACAAAACATGTTCCATTATTCTACAACAGATTGACGTAAGCGAAATAGGCCTATAATTATTCGCATCTGATTTATGACCCTTCTTGAAAATGGGAACGACCTGCGCTTTCTTCCAGTCGCTAGGTACTTTACGTTCTTCCAGCGATCTACGATAAATTGCTGATAGAAAGGGGGCAAGTTCTTTAGCATAATCACTGTAGAATCTTAAGGGTATCTCGTCTGGTCCGGATGCTTTTCCGCTACTAAGTGATAGCAGTTGTTTTTCAATTCCGATATCGTTTATTTCAATATTTTCCATTTTGGCGTCCGTGCGACGGCTGAAGTCAGGGACCGTGTTACGATTTTCCGCAGTGAAACAGTTTCGGAACACTGAATTCAGTATTTCTGCCTTTCTTCGGTCGTCCTCTGTTTCGGTGCCATCGTGGTCAACGAGTGACTGAATAGGGGATTTAGATCCGCTTACCGATTTTACATATGACCAAAACTTTTTAGGGTTCTTGTTTAGATTGTTTGCCAATGTTTTATGTTCGAATTCGTTGAATGCTTCTCTCATTGCTCTCTTTACGCTCTTTTTCGCTTCGTTCAGCTTTTCCTTATCAACTATGATTCGACTACTCTTAAACCTATGATGAAGCTTTCTTTGTTTCCGTAGTACCTTTCGTACATGATTGTTATACCACGGTGGATCTTTCCCCTCGCTTTGGACCTTAGTCGGTACGAACTTATCTAAGGCGTACTGGACGATGTTTCTGAATTTTTTCCATTTTTGTTCCACATCCTCTTCCTCAGAAATGAACGTTTGATGGTGGTCACTCAGATATTCTGCGATTTGTGCCCTATCACTCTTGTTAAGCAAATATATTTTCCTTCCTTTCTTGGCATTTCTTATTACACTTGTAGTCATTGATGCAACCACTGACTTATGATCACTGATACCCTCTTCTACATTCACGGAGTCGAAAAGTTCCGGTCTATTTGTTGCTATGAGGTCTAAAACGTTAGCTTCACGAGTTGGTTCTCTAACTATCTGCTCGAAGTAATTCTCGGACAAGGCAGTCAGGATAATGTCACAAGAGTCTCTGTCCCTGGCTCCAGTTCTGATTGTGTGACTATCCCATTCTATACCTGGTAGATTGAAGTCTCCCCCTATTACAATAGTATGATCACGAAACTTCTTCACGACGTTCTGCAGGTTCTCTCTGAGGCGCTCAACTACTACGGTTGCTGATGCAGGTGGTCTATAGAAGCATCCGACTATCATATCTGACCCACCTTTGATACTTAACTTAACCCAGATTATTTCACATTCGCATTCGCTAATAACTTCACTGGATATTATTGAATTCTTTACTGCTATAAATACTCCTCCACCATTGGCGTTTATCCTATCCTTGCGGTATATATTCCATTCTGTGTCTAGGATTTCGTTACTGTTCACTTCCGGTTTTAACCAACTTTCCGTTCCTAATACTATATGCGCACTATTTCCTTCAATAAGAGATACTAATTCAGGAACCTTGCCCTGGATACTCCTGCAGTTTACCAATATTACGTTAACTTTTCCTGTTTTTGGTCTCTGAGGACGGACATTCTTTATCAACGATGATAATGTCCTCTCTGGTAAGCCGTCAGGTATTTTATCGTTTCGCCCAAGGGGGGGTCCCTCTAACCTAAAAAACCCCCGTGTGCACGCCACACGTACTCTGCTACCCTAGTAGCTGCTTCCGGTGTGTAGTGCACGCCTGACCTGTCTAGGGGGGCCCTACAGTTCTCCACCCAATAACGGAGGTCGATGAATTTGCAACCATTATAGTCGCAGAGTCGTCTGAGCCTCTGGTTTAGACCCTCCACACGGCTCCAAACCAGAGGACCGCGATCGACTCTGGGCACTATGCTGCAGATATTAAGCTCAGCTTGCACTCCGCGTGCGACGCTGGTTGTCTTCACCAAATCAGCCAGCCGCCGGAAGGAACCAAGGATGGCCTCAGAACCCAAGCGGCAGGCGTCATTCGTTCCGACATGTGCTACTATCTGCAGCCGGTCACACCCAGTGCGTTCAATAGCTGCCGGAAGGGCCTCCTCCACATTACGGACGAGACCCCCCGGCAAGCACACCGAGTGCACACTGGCATTCTTCCCCGACCTACCCGCTATTTTCCTGAGGGGCTCCATAATCCGCCTAACGTTGGAGCTCCCTATAACTAATAAGCCCGCCCTCTGTAACTGTCGGGACCTTGCCGGAGAATCGGCCACTGGCCCAACAGGCGAGGCACCCTGTGGTGGCTCGGAAACGATGTCATCACCACTAGGAAGCACCCCGTACCTGTTGGAAAGGGGTAAGGCAGCTGCCACGCGGCCAGATCCCACCTTCGCCTTTCGGCCAGGCACGCGCGAGCCCACCACTGTCCGCCATTCACCCTGGAGTGATGGCTGACCGGTAAGATGCTCACTGCCGGAAGACGCAGCGACATCAGGTGTTCCATGTGATTCCAAGGCCACCGAAGTAGGCATAGGTCTCACCACAGTTGCCCCAACGCCACTACGAGCCGACGCCTGCGCCTCGAGCTCGATGAGCCTAACAGACAAAGCCTCCACCTGCCCCCGAAGAGTGGCCAATTCTCCTTGCGTCCGCTCACAACAACCACAGCCCCTACACATGACTATGTTTACCCTACTCTATACGGTGACAAATTCCCAAGATAATCTTCTGATGAGCTACTCTGATAATCAAGAAACACTCACTGAAATACGAGACGCGAAAACTACGCTAGGTTTTCCCAGAAAAACTATTTAAAAGCTAAGCGCAGCAAATAAGTACAAAAACGCTTTATACAAACAGTACTCGCTGCTGCTGGTGCTGTCGCTCTGGCTGTCACAAGACAACTCTTGTCACTATTTGGGACTGGTAATACATTTTTTTGTTAGCCATGCATTGCGTTGGGATTGATAATTAATTGCTGAGGCATAACACTATTTGCTTTTGACCTATTGCTGCAAATGAGGATAGGTAACGTCATTCGTCATGAGTCAGCTGTAGCAAGGTTATGTAACAAGGCAGTATATGTGATCACATTTATAAATGATAAACACAAATAGGTAAAAAATAAAAATGCAAGTACTAGAACAGGTATAATAAGTAACAGTTTTAGTAAGTATCATGAAAAGCTTCTCCTGAAAAAAAATACAAAATGGATTATTGACCTGAAAGAAGAAACGCACACTATGCTGAAAAGTAGTGAACTTCGAATTAACAGGTAGTGAAATGTGTATAAAAATGTGTTCCATAGCTGTCCTTTCCAAAACTTTCCGTCATCCTACTATGCAATATAACACCTGCTGTCAAAGCAAACTGCAACAAATACTTAAATAACTACATAGCATAAATACATAACTTCAACATTATCCTCATCTGTAAAGAAAACTTCATTATATATCTCATCATAACACCATTATCATCATCACCTGTAAAGAAAAACTTCATTATTCATATCAGCATATTCTTCATCATTATTCATCAGTATTCATTATCATCTGCAAAAAATCACTTCATTACTCATTACACAACTAATCCTTATCTCTAGCATATTTCATCACTAAAACTAAGATGTGTAGTTCTGTCTGACAGCCTGCATCAATCACCTTGTATTCTGAAAGAAAAAATTAGTTAAGACTGCTATTCTACGATGAGTATAGTATATTCTTGTTAATGCTTGTTAATCCTGATCCATTTACTCTTCCTCATAAAGTTATTGCATCTTCTATCGTTTATACCGTAGGTGAAATTCCCATTTCTGTTGAATTTATTTCTTACACGCATCATTTCTTTCTGAAATTGATGAACAAAGATTAATGTCTTGCATTTAAATCATATACCCACTAAATAATGACTGGTTTATGGTAACATAATTAACCATACAGCATAACATGACAGAAAACGTAATATGTCAAAGACATTGACAGTGTTCAGATGCAAAAATGTACACAGAATAATACAATGCAGCAGCAAAAAATGTAAAACAGTCACGATCTTGAGATGTCATAAGGCAAAAAATGTCAAAGTCGACTGGTGTGTTATATCTTAACTATTTCACAATACATACAAACAAAACTGGAGTACAATCATACACACAAAAAAATGGAAAATGTGCACGGTCTGATGTGTAACGACAAGAAAAGCGACCTGCTAACCTTACCTTGCCGGGCACTTGCCGATAAAAAATACGATAATCATCAGTAATTAGTCAGGTGAAATAATTGCATTAATAAATGACATCATAGTGTGTTGAATCATACACTGGTTTCACTCAATAAACTGTTTAATGTTTGAGATATGGTGGTTGCTTTTCGATTTTCTAGTTCTCAAAGTTTCGACGTGTACAACATTGGAGTGAGGGATGCTGCGAATCCGATATGGACCTTCGTATAGAAGTTCAAATTTACTGCACTTACCTTTTATTTTGCTGGATAAATAGTGTGTACGTACTAATATTTTCTGTCCAACGTGAAAGTCTCGGCGTCTACAAACCTGTTTTTGCTGTCTTCTCCGGCGCTCTGCGGCACGTTTGATGTTGTTCAGCGCAATGTCAATTATTTCATGGTGTCTTAGTCGACGACATTTAGGGAAGTTTACTAATTCTTTAATTTTGTTTGGTGGTTCAACGTTTTTCAATATAACAGACGGAGATAGCATAGTGGATTCATTTGGAATGGAATTAATTACATCTTGGAATGAGAGTATGTGTGTATCCCAATCAATATGTCTTTTGTGGCAGTATATTCGGCACAGCTTACCAATTTCTTTCATTAACCGTTCACAAGGGTTCGAAGAAGCGTGGTACTTGGATATATAGATCGGAGAAATGTTTCTGGCTCGTAACATGCGTGTCCATACGCTACTACGAAATTGAGATCCATTGTCAGAAATTACTTTCAACACATGCCCTACATGAAATAGAAAATGTTTTACAAATGCTTTCGAAACAGTTTTAGCAGTAGCTTTGCGTAACGGAGTGAAAGTAACAAATTTTGAAGTGAGCTCAACAGCGACAAAGATGTAGCAAAAACCTCTGTTAGTTCTGGGAATCGGACCAAAAATATCTACAGCGGCCATATGTCTTAATTTAACAGGTATAATGGGATATAATGGAGGAATATGTGAAGTGGTGTCTGATTTAGCTTTCTGGCAAATTTTACAAGACGCTAAAACTCGTCGTATACGTTTCTCCATGTTGGTAAAATAACAGTTCTGTCTCAGTATAAGAAAACATTTTCGTGCTCCGTAATGTGCGTAACTTAAATGAGTGTACCAGATTAATTTGTTGACCAGTTCGTCAGGAATGCATAATAACCAATTGTTGCTATCAGGATGAGAGCGGCGAAACAGAATGTCATTGCATACAGTGTAGTGGTTCCTAATCGTAACATTATTCCTATCTTGCCAAAGGTATTTAATTTCTTTCCACACGTTGTCTTTGTTTTGTTCTTGTGCTATGTCCTGTAATGACGATGAAATAAAGTTTTCAAATGCAACTTGCTGAATGTACATGACACTGAAATTTGTTTTGCAGAAGTTGGTTGCTACGTCTTGCTGATTGTTGCCGAGAGAACGCGATAGTGCGTCTGCTATAACATTTTGTGTGCCGGGAATGTGAACAATCGTAAAATTAAATTCCTGTAAATACAGTTTCCATCTACTTAACCTGTCGTGAGTAAATTTAGCCGAAAGTAAAAATTGTATCGCTCTGTGATCTGTGTAAACTGTGGTATGTCTGCCATAAAGAAAGTGCCTAAATCTCGTGAAAGCCCATACAACGCATAATGTTTCAAGTTCTGTGACGGAATAATTTCGCTCAGCTGGTGACAGAATGCGGCTTGCAAATGCGATGTTTTTAATTACTGTAGAACCATCTTCTTCAATTTCCTGGAAAATGTGTACGCCTAAAGCGGTGTTGGAACTGTCAGTGGCAATGGAAAAATTTCTGGTAAGATCTGGGTGCGATAAAAGTGGAGCATTCAACAAAGCATGTTTCAGGTTCACAAATTCAGAATGTGCTTGCTTATCCCAAGACCAAATACTGTTTTTACCTGTTAATTGACATAATCTGGGTGTGTCTAAAGCAGAGTGATGAATAAATTTACGAAAAAAGTTAATTAAGCCCAAAAAACTGCGTAATTGCTTCTTCGTCGTAGGAACAGTAATGTCACGTAGAGCTTGAAGTTTTTCCGGATCAGGTGCAATGCCTTCTGCTGAAATTACGTGTCCAAGAAATTTTATAGAAGTTTTGCCAAAGTGCGATTTACTAAGATTAACTGTGAGTCCTTGAGCATGAAAAGTTTGCAACAGTTGTTCAAGAATCATATTGTGTTCAGACCAGTTAGCTTCTGCGATAAGAATGTCGTCTACATACGTCGTGATTCTGTCCTTAATGCAAACGTGTGTTGGATGGCGTCAAAATTAATAACATTTTCGTGAACAAAATTCTGCGTGTCTAAATTATTGCTTATGTTACTAGAATATGCAACCTGTACTGTGTCTGGTCAAATTCTGTCGTACGTGCTATTATTTACGGGAGGATGCTGTGGCATTTCGACTATTTGAACTGTTCTGTTAACTCTTCCTGACGTATTACGCTATGGATGACACCTATTGTCTGGATCATTCATGATAATGTGTTGTTGCTGATGTTCTTGCTGCTGAAAAGATCGACTGTTATTAAATGTACGCTGAAAATTGTGCTCGTTCTTTTTACGTCTGTCATGATAGTAATTTCTATACGGCGCATTGCGATACGAGTTGAAATAGTGTGTTCTTTGTACGTAGTTGTTTCCTTGCTGCCGTGCGTTACTATTTGTTGGATCTTGGACTATACGTGCACGCGGCGGAACATTAAAGTTTGGTTGACCTTGTAGACTGCATTGTTGGTTAGGTATGCTAAGCGGTTGACTTTCATGCTATTGTGGTGAAAAATATCTATTGTTACAAAAATGTGGTTGCGACTGCCGAAAATTTTGTACATACTGATGATTATGATTTTATTTGTTATTAAAATTACGCTGGTTCTGGAGTGCCTAAAGAATGTTGTCACTTTCAGTAAAAATTTGTCACATCGGGTTTTCTTTAGTCATTTTTCTTAATTCTAGGTAGAGCAATAGTTAAAGAGCTATTTTGATAGATATAAAGGATAGTAGAAGAGAAGGCAGCAGTGCAGAAAACTAAAGATGAAACAGCACTACTACAGCTCGGGGCCCTATGCTCGCTACGGCACATATTCATTAAAGCGTAATGAATCCCCTGAGGTCATTTACGCACTACAAATAAATTTTAACTTTTGCGTTGCAGGCAATGGCGGTATAAATTCAAAAGCAAATAGTTGTATCCATGTTAATTCTAGTTTCTTCATTATAGGCAATGCTGTTGTAAATGCAATAGCAAATTGTCGCATTAGGTTCAAAGCTAGCTTCTGCATTACAGGCAATAGCGGTGAAAGTACAAAAATAAATTGTCGTATACAGTGCAAATCGTGTATCTGTGTTCTGCCATTATTAAATTCCTTACATTTTCTTACAAATGCAAATTGCTTATAACCAACGTTCTCGTCACTGAATTTGATAACACGCTCAAGTTTGTGTGTGAATCTGTTCGTCTGTGTCATTTCGGATTTCAAGTTGCGTAGCTTTTCAGATTTTAAGTCGCGTGGCTTTCCGGATTTTAAGTCGCGAAGTTGCTGTAAATTGCTCACATTATACACGCTGCGTGAGTCAGACAAATGTTCGCAAAGTGGCGTCTGCTGTGTTGTGTTATTAACTGAAATACTTTTCATCTCTGTTACTTCTTGTTGTAAACTTGATAACTTTCTACGCAACGTGTTATTAGACGAGTCGATCTCATTAATTGTCTGCTGTAAATTTTGAAATTCAGGTGTTTGGTTAAATGAAATCGGTGCAGTATCATCCGATTTATTACCATTATTACTTTCAATAGCATCAATACGACTGGCTAATTCATCATATTTTTCAGTCAGTATTTTTGCCTGATCATCGGTTTTAGAATCGGATGCATTAATCTGTTTTTGCAACTTACGTGTAGTTTCGCTCAGTTTTTTAACATCAGCTTTGATGACATCGCAATCCTGTGTTAGATCTAATTGTTCGAATCTGTCTGTCACTGTTTGAATATTTACTGTGTGTGTATCTGTTTTTGATTTAAGATCAGAAATTTCATCCCGTAATTCGGCGTTCAATTGTTCTATGGTATTAATTTTGTCGGACACTGTAGTAATATTATTGTCTACATACGTCTTCGCTTTCGCGAACATTTTACGTTTGTCCTCTTGTCTTTGTGCAGTGATTGTTTCCATGACTTGTCGATTTACTTTGTTTTGATCTTGAATAAATTTGCGGAAACGCGTATCACTGTTTTGTATGTGCTGATTAAAGCGCTCGTTCACCTGAGTATTCTGTTGTTCGAATTTCGCGTCTATCTTTGCGTCCATAGTGCGCGAAAGTTCTACAGTCATTGCTTTAAACTCATCCCGTAATTGTGTAGCTTTTTCAGAGCATTGTTTAGCGACTCCGCTAATTTCGTCTCTGAGTGTTTCTGTTGCAGCTGTTTGCATTTCCCTTAATTCTTGCGCAACAGACTTAATTTCTTCGCTATTTTTTCGTGAACAAGCCTCAATTTCCACGCGCAACTGTTCCTTAGTGTCATGGCACTGCGCGGCAACGGCTCTAATTTGTTCACTAAGCTGTCTGGAATTGTCGTCTAATTTTTCATTCTGTTGTCTGACCTGTTCACTAAGTTGTTTGAGATTTTCGTCATTATTGTCAAGTTTCTCATTTAAGTGTTTGTTATCTTCCCTAAGTTGTTTGAAATTTTCATTCTGTTGTTTATTATCTTCCCTAAGTTGTTTGATATCTACACCAAGATCGTTCTTAAACTGTAGCATTATTGTCATAAATTGATCCAAACTTAAAGTAGCTGTTGCATTCTCAGTACTCTGTGATGGAGTACATGCAATTGTCCCGCTTTGTGTGACCATTTGGTCATTTTGCAACTTACAAAAAGGATTATCAGTCGGATGTACACTGTCAGACATTATTTCGGAATTAAATGGATCCGTCATACTCTCACTACACTGACCATTTTCATTCGAAAAATTTGTCTGTACATTACTTGGATTTTCTAAATCGGGTGTGTTAAACTCGGCAGCGCTCATTACTATAGAGCGTCCCGCGTCATCAATTGTCGTCAAATTAACAGAGGAGACAATTGAGTTCGTATGTTCATTATCAAGGTAAAAGTCATCACTAGTGGTTGGCATGCACTGGTTGTTAGTGAACGCAGGATTGTCATCATTACACTGCGTGTCACATGTCCTATCGGTAAAGTTGTTTGAGTCGGAAATTTCGTTCATAATACCTCGCGATACACTATTCACAGTCTTTCGCGGCATTTTTACAATAGTCAAAATTTTTCACAAAATAAATAAGCACAATGCAAAAGCAACACAAATACAACAGAGCAAACGAATTGTCGTTGACCTGTAGAAAGAAAGTCACAAGTTAATAAAAGCGTTGCGCCAAATCCTAATTATATCTAAGCAAATAAGAGCAGATATCTGACTGTTCCTCAAAAGACTCTCAACGAAATACGATCCTGGACTGGGTGTCGCCAAGTGTAACCTCCCCACAAAATTTTAAAAAGACAGAATATTATTTAAGACTGCTAATGGACATTGCGCTAAGTGTAACCTCTCCACTGAAATTTTAAAGACAGTATTTAATAGAAATGGAGCCAAGAAGCATAACCTCCCTGCAATGAAATATACTAACAAAGGCAACAAAAATGTGAAATTCGCAATCTGACTCTGGTGTAAGCTCTTCACAAAAAAATTAAAGTCAATTCAGTGACAACAAAATCTCAGCGATAATGTTAATTCAATTACACCAAAATTTCGGTCTTTGGCCCTGTGCAAAAAAAAAAAAAAAAAATCAGAATTAAATTCTTACCTCATTGTAACTGCTAGTCAAATTTCTGCTCTTATTCTTGGGCACGGCTTGGAGGAACTGCATTGCAAATAATAATATTCCTTTTTTTTTTTGGTAATCTAATTGAAAACTGAAACTTTTCTTTAAGGGAAGTGGAACGAAATTAAATAAATTTGTTTTTATAAAAATTGCTTTGAAGTCAAAATTATTATTGGGGGCACTTGTTGGAAATTAATTACAATAAATAAACTTTACATTATCCGATGATTATCTTAATTAACAGTATACCTCATTCAGCATCTTGACCAGTGTTGCCGACAGACTACATCACACAACCGCACTGGGCTGCTACTACTGACCGACTGCTCTGCATGACGACCACCAGCGTACCGCTAGCAACTGTACTGCACGACTACTACTCACAGACTGCTCGTAACACTCGCGCGGTCAAGCGCATACTAACCACGATAATAGGCTCTCTGGTCAAAGATTTTAACGTGCCTCACCATCGCTGCTATGTTACATACGTGTTTCAAAGTAAATGCGAACTATTCAGTGGCGGCAATGCCGCGATCGCTGGCAAGCTATTGTT
This sequence comes from Schistocerca serialis cubense, assembly GCF_023864345.2. Taxonomy (NCBI): domain Eukaryota; kingdom Metazoa; phylum Arthropoda; class Insecta; order Orthoptera; family Acrididae; genus Schistocerca; species Schistocerca serialis. The sequence continues at coordinate 732,873,216 of NC_064643.1, read as the reverse complement.
GTAAATGCATGTAAATACGGTAGATTAAATAAATGAAATAAAAGTAATTTCGCATGTATCATTACAATAAACGTAATTTTTCCTCACTGATTGTGAAATGTGAGGTAACATCTTAAAATAAAAGACGTGTGCAGTCACACTTGTGATGAAAGGAGAAGGGAGAGGTGTGATGCGTGTACTGCAGAAGCTGTAGTGCTGCTCCACAGGCTCGCGCCTGCGGTCGGCTCGCGCCGGCAATATTAAACACTCGGGATGTCGCCGGCTCGGCTCCGGGAGGCTCACGCCGCGTCGGCGCGGCCCGGCCGCCAGTGTGAACACCGCAATTCAAAACCATGTGTTTGATACCGAAGCGGGCGGCGGCCCGGCCAGACTCGGCTCGTCCCGGCCGGCAGTGTGAACGCGGCCTAAGGGTGCGAAGCAGCCGCTGCTACGCTAGCGTCACATAATACTACCGCGTCATAATTATTCCACAATTCTTACAAAATCGTAAATACTGGGTGCCCATAGTTGAAGTTCTACTTTAAAAATGCTGTAGAAAGAAAACCACTGCTTAAACTGGAACAGCACATATCGACGCAGAGAGGAACGTCATGGAACAAAACAAATTTAACGAAAATTGCCAATAGATGGCACTGTAAGCGTCTTGACGTAAATTGGGGACGGCTACAAATAACAGATGAATCGCAATCCAACGGCTATAGATTGAGTTGCACATTACACCATCCGCGTCCGTATTGTTCAATGTGAATGACTGTCAACAGTTGAGGCACTGTTGGTTTGGGAAGCCCATTCACCACGGCAATGTCGTACCATATCTGATGGGAAAAATCGGTTTTTAATCTTCCTGAGGCCAAAAACCACGTAAAAAAGCAAATAACACCGGATTTTACATGTACCGGGTCCGAAAAGACATAAAAAGCAAAATGACATCGGTTTCTAACTGTCGCGAGACTGCGCAAGGCATTTTCTATATAATGTCTATCGTTTCCTTGCCACAAGATGAAATCTAGGAACAGCATGCTTCACAACAGATTGGAGTCGTTTGGGAGGCACGTTTAGAATGCATTACGTAGTGCTTACCTTCCATTCAGTTATATTCTTAATGGTGCACTGAACACATCATCTTACAGCTAACCCCATAGCCAGAAGTTACATGGATTAAGATAGCTGATATGGGCGGCCAGGCTTTAGGGACTTGAGGCTGATAATTCTAGCATTTCCAAAATGCCTCTGCAGAAGCTGCTTCACCGCCTATGCAATGTGCGGAAGAGCGCAATCTTGCATAAAAATAATCCCACCCACACATCACGCTGTTGAAGGGCTGCAGTGACGTTCCTTCTCAAAAGACAGTGACGTTACAGTTAACAGGAAACGCTAGACTTATCTCCTAGAAAAATACAGCCCAACGATAAACGATGCCGTCAACCCGTACCAATCAGTCACCTTTGCAGAATGAAGTGCTACCGGTTAATGTGCGTGTGGATTTTCCGTTGCCAGTATTCTGAAATTCTGCATAGCGACGTGTCCTCGGGGATACAAATGGGTTTCGCATGTCCACAGAATAATCCGTGACCATTCATTGTACTCTTCCAAGCGTGCAAGATATTCTAGAACCAACGTTTATCTTGTTGGCAGGTCAGCATGCAGTAACTCCTGAACGTGAGTGATTTTGTATGGATAACAACGCAGAATGTTTCGTAGAATTTTATGCAACGTGACAACGTGCTGACATCTTCGACAGACTTCTGATAAACATATTTCTTCCCTCGGCACACACTGAACTTCAAAAGAACCTGCCTCTCAGAATTTTGCATAAAAATTTTTCCAGACCCCTAGCACTCACCGTAACAATTCTTTTCTTTATATCGCTCTGTGTCCGGAAGTTCTGAACGGCCACGCACAGTCACCGTTCTTGTAAAAGAGGTTTACCAGCAGCGCGCGATCCATCATGGAGACGGTTATGTTGGACGTATCTGACTCAAACTGAGAAACAACCGTGTGCCGCGCGTCTCTTGGTGTGCATATTATGACGCTTACAGCGCCAGTAATTAGTCAAATTTTCATTATTTTTTGTTATATGATGGACGCCCTGTGTAAAAGAGCATGATACATTTATTTATACACACATCAAAAAGACTTTTGCATCACCTCGGCTCCGAGAGTTCCACAACCTATACAGAAAATTGGAATGAAAATCAACATAAACATAATTTCCACCCTTTTTATTTCTCATGAAAACCACACACTGCAGGTTGTACCACCATACAGCAAGACCTTCAGAGTTAGTGGTCCAGATTTCTGTACGCACCAGTACCTCTAAGACCCAGTAACACGTCCTCTTGAATTGACACATGCCTGTATTTGTCGTGGCATGCTATGCACAAGTTCATCATGGCACTGTTGGTCCAGATTGTCCCACTCTTCAATGCCGATTCGGCGTAGATCCCTCAGAGTGGTTGGTGGGTCACGTCGTCCATCAACAGCCCTTTTAAGTCTATCCCAGGCGTGTTTGATAGGGTTCATATTTGGAGAACATTCTGGCCACTTTTGCCGAGCGATGTCGTTATCCTGAAGGAAGTAATTCACAACATGTGCATGATGCGGGCGCGTATTGTCGTCCATGAAGACGAATGCCTCGCCAATATGCTGCCGATATGGTTGCACTATCTGTCGGATGATGGCATTCACGTATCGTACAGCTGTTACAGCGCCTTCCATGACCACCAGTGGCGAATGTCGGCCCCACATAATGCCACCCCAAAACATAAGGGAACCTCCACCATTCTGCACTCGCTGGACAGTGTGTGTCTAAGGCATTCAGCCTGAACTCGTTGCCTCCAAACACGTCTCTGACGATCGTCTGGTTGAAGGCATATGCACCAGTGTAGAGAACGTGACGCCAATCCTGAGCGGTCCATTCGGCTTGTTATTGGGCCCATCTGTACCGCGATGCGTGGTGTCGTGGTTGCAAAGATGGACCTCGCAATGGACGTCAAGAGTGAAGTTACGCATCCTGCAGCCTATTGCGCACAGTTTGACTCGTAAACGACGCCCTGTGGCTGCACGAAAATCGTTATTCAACATGGTTGCGTTGCTGTCATGGTTCCTCAGAGCCATAATTCATAGGTAGCTGTCATCCACTGCAGTAGTAGCCCTTGGGCGGCCTGAGCGAGGCATGTCATCGACAGTTCCTGTCTCTCTGTATCTCCGAACAACATCGTTTTGGTTCACTCCGAGACGCCTGGACAATTCCCTTGCTGAGTGCCCTTCCTGGCGCAAGTAACAATGCGGACGCGATCGAACTGCGGTATCGACCGTCTATTCATGGTTGAACTACAGTCAACACGAGCCATGTACCTCATTCCTGGTGGAATGACTGGAACTGATTGGCTGTCGGACCCCTCCGTCTAATAGGCGCTGCTCAGGCACGGTTGTTTTCATCTTTGGGTGGGATTATTGACATTTCTGAACAGTTAAAGGGACCGTTTCTGTGATACAACCCACAGTCAACGTCTATATTTAGGAGTTCTGGGAACCAGGGTGATGCAAAAAAAATTTTATGTGTATATTAACACAGGATAAAGATTACGCTGTAAATAAAAAACCACTTGTGTGGCTACATTTTAAGATAATACAACTACATAGTATCCTTTCCTTGTAGAGGCTTCGGTATGTGTACAACTAGTTAACATTGTAATGTTAGATGCAACCTGATTGCTAAGGCATTTATGCAGCATCTCAAAGACAGTAGCAGCAAGTTATGTAAAAAAATGTAACGTCCAGAGGCAAATTTCCGAAACCTTTCCCCCTCTCCCATCCCCAAGCATGATTGTAAAAATGGAAATTTGAGCAGTGTTATCTAAACAAATGAAACGTTCGGCACACGAGGTGCCTGTGGTTGCCAAACAACGCTCTTAATCAGCTAAAGCCCACATCTTGACGCACAATGATAATATGACTACAGTTCAAAATTGGCTCTGAGCACTATGGGACTTAACTTCTAAGGTCATCAGTCCCCTAGAACTTAGAACTACTTAAACCTAACTAACCTAAGGACATCACACACATCCATGCCCGAGGCAGGATTCGAACTTGCGACCGTAGCAGTCGCGTGGTTCCAGACTGTAGCGCCTAGAACCGCAAGGCCACCCCGTCCGGCTATGATTACAGTCATTTAATACAACGTTATTTCGCCATGACCAACATTACTGAGTACTATTCATATAAATAGGAGATAAACAAAGAGTGCCGTTTCAGTACGCATGCGTATCACGTTTGTAAACTCATCCCACTAAGTATTAGTTACTCCCTTGGTAACGTTAGTGCCTGTATGTAGTCGTATATATGTTACTAGTTTTGCATGGGTAAAAGTAATTGTTGGAAGCATATTTTATACCTAAGTTCGTACCTTTATACCTCATTCATTTGGGCAATTGAAGATTTCGTGTTCAGGGATTTTGTATTTATATTATCACGTAAGAAGGCATCACGTGTAGTAGGTTATACTACGCTGACCGTGAACATTGTCTAATAGCAAATAATATTCCTGGAAGTAGTAATTGAAAGTGACATTTTAGTTTGGATAAACGAACACATTCTGCCGTTACATAAGTCCTGCGTTCTTGTTTTAATGGAAATAACTAACTTTTACCTTACATCAAAAATCTGAAGTGCTAACTTGTAGGTCTAATTTATGCTGCTCGAAAATAATGAAAATTCGTGTGGTATGAAATGTAAATAATTTAGGTCAACTAGTCCGCATTATAATGGGTGATAAGTGTAGACGTTGCCTTAGGGCATTAAAACGGGGAATGGTACGTGCAGATCGTGGGTTGGAAATCCGATGGGGTGATTGTGATGGGCGGGGGGTGGGGGGTTAATGAGGAAATCACTCAACGATGCTCTCCCGTGGAACTTTAGGCTCTGAAAGGTAGATAAGAGAATCGCTGAAGAGGAAACGAAGATTTATGCCCTTCAGGCTGAATTAGATCAAGGGAAATTTGAACTAAACAGGCTGAAGGGGCAGAAAGGCTGTGGGAACTTGGTAAAGGTAACAAATAATGGGTGATACGGAAATAAGCCTTTAACTTCTTCGATACTATCTGATAAGTTTAGCTTGTTACTAGTAGTAGGAGGGAAGAGCGTCATCCAGCTGTAGTAAGCTGCAGCAGACGTCAGGCAAAGAAACTAAACGTAAGTCGATAAAAAAGGAAATTAGGAAGCAAATAATCTGGCTGTTATGGGGAATCCATGGCTGCGGTGTACACCAGACTGTACAAGACAAGTTAGGAACAGGGTACCAGAGCACAATTATTCCGAAGCGAAGAGTTAGCTTTAGCTAGGTGACAGAGAAAACTGGGAATTTGTGTGTGGGTTTTTAAAAAGAGGAAAAGGTGATTATTGTAGGTGGAGGAAGTAACATAGTAGAGACTGAAATTACAGTGATACGGGTGACTTGGAGGACGAGGATTGGGAACTTAACACACAAGTGTCAGTTTTGTGGATGTCCTGCAGTAACATAACTAGTCCTGAGCTAAGCTACGAGAACACAGAGTTGAGAAGGTTGCTACCGACTCAAATGTCCTACAGGGGCAGTGCCTTTTTTTACAATTGACAGATGGTGTTATTCTAGACACTGACAACACCTAAGTAATCGGGGGAGAGTGAGAAAGATAGGTCGGCTGAGCTTCTGACAGAGAAAATGAGGTGGCCCGGCCTCACAAAAAGGAAGATCGTTTGAGTTACTGTTATCAGAGGGGTAGCTTTTTCAGATCAGCGTCAGTAATTCGGCACTGTGTAGTGAAAGAAGCCAAAAGAACAGAACAGTCCCCAATATGCTCCAGAAAACACATAAAAGTAAGTTTATCTTATTTCGTCAGAATAATTGAAGACTGGTTAATAAGGTAAAGGAGCCCCCTGTGTATTTGAAAAAGATAGATGTCTTGCAACTCTCTGAACACATAACCACATTTTAGAGAAGATATATATGTAAAAGATTGCAAAACAACTTCTTGTTGTTATCATCTAAAGCTTTGATGAATTATATAAATAACATATAGTAACACAAAGCTGCTTTAGAAATGAAATTATGCTGCTGCTTCAGGTGTTACAATACGTCATTTCTATGATAAAATATTACACTTCAGCATCCTTTTCGTATAGAACTAATATGGGAAATGATGGGTTGTTACATATATTACAATAGAACACAAGATATTGAAATAATGAATTTTTTGTGTGTATGCTTGTCGATTACTACTTAAGAACACTTCACTTTTACGTGTAACTGTATACAGATCCCAATGGGAAAATCTGAACTGTTTATGAAGCATATGAGTTCCTTATTATACCATATGGCAAATATCAGCAAGCTATTAATAGTAGGCGGTAATATAGATGTAGATTCTCAAACCATTCTGAGAGTGAAAATCATCTGGAAACCTTAGTTGGATCCTACAATTTGATCCTTATTTACATTTCACAAGGATTTCTCAACTGGAAATGCCATTTATGGATTCACTCACCAAATTTTACGAGCGCTAAATAACAAAATGTCACCACATAGTATTTTCTGCAACCTACATAAGGCATTTGTCTATTCGAATCACATGGATACTGTTCTATTTAACCAAAACTTTGTAATTAATATTTCAACCAATGTAATCAGGGGAGATTCTTCTCATTTGGGAGAAATGACTTATGGCGTTCCGCAAGGTTCAGCGTTAGATGCTTTATTGTTTATCATATGTGTAAACGACTTCCTGTCTAATACACAACAAGCGGAATTAGTTCTTTCTGCGGATGTCATTCATAGTGTAATGAATCGAAACATTATATGTACACTACTGGCAATTAAAATTGCCACACCAAGAGGAAATGCAGATGATAAACGAGTATTCATTGGACGAATATATTATACTACAACTGACATGTGATTACATTTTCGCACAATTTGGGTGCATAGATCCTGAGAAATCAGTACCGGGAACAACCACCTCTGGCCGTAATAACGGCCTTGATACGCCTGGTCATACAGTCAAACAGAGCTTGGATGGCGTGTACAGGTACAGCTGCCCATGCAGCTTCGACACGATACCACAGCTCATCAAGAGTACTGACTGACGCATTGTGACGAGCCAATTGTTCGGCCACCATTGACCAGACGTTTTCAGTTGGTGAGAGATCTGGAGAATGTGCTGGCCAGGGCAGCACTCGAACATTTTCTGTATCCAGAAAGGCCCGTACAGGACCTGCAACATGTGGTCGTGCATTATCCTGCTGAAATGTAGGATTTCGCAGGTATCGAATGAAGGGTAGAGCCACCGGTCGTAACACATCTGAAATGTAACGTCCGCTGTTCAAATTGCCGTCAATGTGAATAAGAAGTGACCGCAACGTGTAACCAATGGGACCCCATACCATCGCGCCTGGTGATACGGCAGTATGACGATCACGAATACACGCTTTCATTGAACGTTCACCACAATGTCGCCAAACACGGATGCGACCATCAAGTTGCTGTAAACAAAATCTGGATTGATCCGAAAAAATGACGTTTCGCCATTCGTGCACCCAGGTTCGTCGTTGAGTACACCAACGCAGGCCCTCCTGTCTGTGATGCAGCGTCAAGGGTAACCGCAGCCATGGTCTCCGAGCTGATAGTCCATGCTGCTGCAAACGTCATCGAACTGTTCGTGCAGATAGTTGTTGACTTGCAAACGTCCCCATCTGTAGACTCAGGGATCGAGACGTGGCTGCACGATCCGTTACAGCCATGCGGATAAGATGTCTGTCATCTCGACTTCTACTGATACGAGGCCGTTGGGATCCAGCACGGCGTTCCGTATTACCTTCCTGAACGCACCGATTCCACATTCTGCTAACAGTCATTGGACCTCGGCCAACGCAAGCAGCAATGTCGCGACGCAATAAACCGCAATCGCGATAGGGTACAATCCGACCTTTATCAAAGTCGGAAACGTGATGGTACGCATTTGTTCTCCATACACGAGGCATCACAACAACGTTTCACCAGGCAATGCCGGTCAACTGCTGTTTGTGTATGAGAAATCGGTTGGAAACTTTCCTCATGTCAGCACGTCGTAGGTGAATGTTCTGAAAAACTAATCATTTGCATATCACAACAACTTCTTCCTGTCGGTTAAATTTCTCGTCTGTAGCAGGTCATCTTCGTGGTGTAGCAATTTTAATGGCCAGTAGTGTATAAAGGAAACCTGAGAAGCGCGCCGTCGGTCGTCGATCCATGTTTTTCAGTAGCGCCGCGCTCGGCGCCGGATGCAGATCTCTGATGATGTGGTGACAATTCTTTTTCACGCTCTTCTGCCGTCATGACGGGAGCGGACCTTCACGTAGACTCCCGCTGTGCTCTGAAAATGCTGAAGCCTGGGTCACAGGCTTCCTTAATCGAAACCCACTGTCTTTATTAGTGTGTCACACAGCCGGATCGCTACAGCTTCTTTAAGAAAACAATCCCAGAAGATCCAGAATGAGATTTTCACTCTGCAGGGGTGTGTGCGCTGATATGAAGCTTCCTGGCAGATTAAAACTGTGCGCCGGACCGAGACTCGAACTCGGGACCTTTGCCTTTAGCGGGCAAGTGCTCTACCAACTGAGCTACCCAAGCACGACTCACGCCCCGTCCTCACAGTTTGAATGGCAGGAGACGAGATACTTGCAGAAGTAAAGCCGTGAGGACGGGGCGTGAGTCGTGCTTGGATAGCTTAGTTGGTAGAGCAGTTGCCCGCGAAAGGCAAAGGTCCCGAGTTCGAGTCTCGGTCCGGCACACAGTTTTAATCTGCCAGGAAGTTTCAATCCCAGAAGATGTTGGACTGTTGCTACAGCTTGGTATTGTCATAATTCATGGTATGTCCATGGGAGTTGCAGTGCTCTGTGGACTACATCACTAAGACAAAATATTTTAACACCTGAAATTATAAAAAAAATGGCTCTGAGCACTATGGGACTTAACTACTGTGGTCATCAGCCCCCTAGAACTTAAGAACTACTTAAACCTAACTACCCTAAGGACATCACACACATCCATGCCCGAGGCAGGATTCGAACCTGCGACCGTATGCAGTCGCGCGGATCCGGACTGCGCGCCTAGAACCGCTAGACCACCGCGGCCGGCACTTGAAATTATAAATATTCACTTTACATATAAAGCGGAAAGCACCTGAACAAATTCTCTTCACTTTCTTACAAACACATATGCTATCCATCTTTGAAGAAATTCAGTAAATCACAAATTGTTACGTTAACATAAAAATCTCGAATCTTAATCCCTGACCAAATTAATCACTGCGCTTGAATATCTCGGCAAATGCGTTAATACAATACCTTTTGAACTTTTCTGACTGAGTTACAAAATATCTCTCCATAAAAGAAAACTAATGTAAGAAAATTGTTGCTGGTAGACAGTACAGCCTAAACACACCGTACCCCATCACAAGATACTAGTCGGCTATTCTTTCTCTCTCCTCCACTGGACTCCACTGATAAGCAAAGGTTCTACTATCAGTGACTCGCAGTGCAGTCTCTTTGGCAGAGATGTTGCCCGCCATTACTCACATCCTATTGAAGCTTTGCTTTTCTGCGTGACATCCAAAATATTACCAAAATTACATTTTTTGTATAAAAAACAATTACAAGATGACCTACAACTGCCACAAGGCAGTCACGTGAAACTCCGTGGCTTATGAGCATTATGACGCTGTTGACGTGTGAATGATTCAGTTGGTTGTATGGAATTATCGCAGTTAGATGGGTCGACGTAGAGAACGGCAGAAAGAAGCTATCGTCTTTGGACGTGCTCATGATCACACCGTGAGTAATGTTTACCGATATGTCGATGTATTAACGGGAATTGTACAACGGGTCTATAAGGTCTCGTTTACCACTTACAGTCATTCAACACGACGAGAGAACAGTGGTCGTAAAAAGATCATAACCGAAAGGGACGGGAGACTAGTATCAAGCGTCGTCAACGACTATTGGTTTCAAATACGACAGCAAATATCGCTGCCACTCAATGCAAGCCCACCGTATGAACCATTTTACGAGCGGTCATTTCTAAGAGAACTGTATGCAGTGGACATTTGGAAACAGATTTCTCGTAAAACGCCACTGCTCACAGCGGCATATTAAGCTGCCCGCTTTCAACGGGCAAAAATCACAGAAACTGCAGAACGACTGACTGCAGGCATAAAGTGTTGTCTGACGGTTTCCGATTTTCACCTCTTCTCAAATAACGCACCTTCCACTGCAGAGATGTCACAATCATGCGTTTGTCCTACAATGCGTGGCGAGTGAAGGTCAAGTCGGACGTGCTTCTGCAATGTTTCAGTTATCGTGATAACGCTAAACACCATTAAATAAACGTTTCCATGCTATTTTCATGAAAAATGGGGTAGTACAGTTTTGCATGTTAAACGGTGTCTCTTCATTTAGGGAAGATAAATCTGGAATCAGATATTCTCTAGGCAACGTGAATCAGAATTTTTGATACTTATGTTCCTCTTGACTTATATCAACTGAGCTGGCCGGAGTGGCCGTGCGGTTCTAGGCGCTACAGTCTGGAACCGAGCGGCCACTACGGTCGCAGGTTCGAATCCTACCTCGGGCATGGACGTCTGTGATGTCCTTAGGTTAGTTAGGTTTAATTAGTTCTAAGTTCTAGGCGACTGATGACCTCAGAAGCTAAGTCGCATAGTGCTCGGAGCCATTTATATCAACTGAAATAACATGTGTGGGACAGAAGTCATCTATATCAGCTTCGATTCAGGTGGTTCAGTAACTGCAACAGACCGTTTCTTAAAACTGTCTCAAATCTGCTTTCATTTGAGATTTGCTAGAAATCGCCCATGACGGATATTCGTGGCGAAAACCTGAATCTCACGGCTAATCAAAGTTAACTCTGACTGTGAATACGATCTTAGCAGTGTTAGGCATTATTTTTGAAAAGGAAGCTGTAAGGGGTCCGTGGGCCCTTACTATAAGTTTGCACTCGGCACAGGTCGACAGGGCAAACAATCGATAGTGTGTCGTGTTGCGAGAGCGAGTGTGAGTTGAGTTCAGTTCCCAGGTTGCGGGCCGAGCCGTGTGGAGGCCTGTTGCTATATTCCAAGGGTTTGCCGACAAAGGGAGTGGCCATCGCCGCGGTTTAACCCCTTTGTGTTAGAATAATACGGGAAAGTGAAAAAGTATGATTACGAGAGTGATCAGTGATATTTCTGTGCCGATATTTGTGGTTTCGCGTCTACCGCGCCAGCATCATTTGGATTGCAGTGTTGGATTGCAGTGTTGGATTGCAGTGATTGAATTTGCGTGTGACAATAATGAATAGCGAGGAAGCCTGTGCTGAGATTAGCCGTAATTAAATATGTATGACGAAGGCAGTGGCTGTCTCCTTTTTCTTGTGTTTTAGAGATGAATATAGGTTCTTGATTAATGAAGCTGTGTTGGCGTTCTTCTTCTCACCAGACATTTCATTATTACAGCATTTGAGAAGGACAAAATGGAATGTAACAACTCTATAGCAGTCAAATCCGATTGCCAGCCCCATTAGGTACACGGTCACATTAATTAATATTTACTTGGGCTGCTATTCAGATCCCGATCGAGCGGGATACATAAATCGGACTTGTTACACCCTTGGCTTACCATGAAAGGACAACTGCAATTTTCGGACGAATCGTAAAGAACAATAGATAATTTTACCTTGCTTAACGCGAGAAAATATTTTTCAATGTTGGATCGAGATAGATTATAAACTTTGAAATCGCGACAAGAAACAGTGCATTTTGAACAATACGAAGTAATAGCATCTTACGATTGTGACTAAACTGTTTTTTCTTGCCATATTAGATAAGAATAATAGTGTCAATAAACTGTGTTATAATGTGCAAATGCGTAAATCCGCACGAAAAACTGTGAAAAGTGAACACCAAAGAAAGACACATGTGAACATTACTATAGCAAAACCAACCAAGAATTCGTCACGAAAGTTTTTAAAGAAGTGTTTAGTGGTAACATTGTGACCGGAATTGCTTTTTGAATAGTGAAAATCGGACACCTTCGTGTGGACCCATAAACTGTTATGCGGACGACAATTTACTCTGGCGACGCAATTGTTGAGTGACGTCACGCAGACCCGTGTAGCAGCTGCGTCAAAGAGCTTCGATCTGTGAGGTGATTTCACACATCCCAACTACCTGTGCAAGGAGTAGTTCAAGCACAGACGCACTACACCGACGGTCTTCAGCGCGACTTCGAGACACCGAGCGCCGACCCGGCATCTAGCGGCCGAATTACAAACTACGCCCGCCTGCAGCGTCACGGAGCGGCCGACGGCGAACTACGACGACTCGCCACAGATCTTCGGCGTGACTTCATGTGGCTCCAGCAGCAGTACAGCGCCACGCCCACTTCAAACGTCAAAACATCCCAACTCGTGGTAAAGTCAGTTGGTGAGTGAAGACGATTGGTTGACATAACATTAAATTGTAGTGTGCAGTCTTTGCAGTAAATAAACGTTTGTAAACTGAGTTTCACGTTAGGAAAAGTGCCCAATTACAGTAATTTCCGAAAAGTTTGCGAAACATACTCTGAAATATAGCATACTTATTTATTCATACTGTGTTGCCTAAATGGTAATTATACAGATGTGCTCATTGTTTTTGGGGATTTTACATTTATAGATTTTATGAGTGGTGTGATTTATCTTATTTAGAACATTTTACATAAGCTGTGTATGTGAAAATTGATATTTGAAATTATTAAGTTTTGAGGTTCGTTATGTTCAGTACTCATGCATATTGTATCAATTTGGGATTAATTGAAGATACTGCAGTTACTGTTTGATTAGTTTCATTATAATTAGGAGTGTTTTGGGTTACTAGAGGTTATTTTATATTACTTGCCTGTGTATTGAAAATAAACCAAACATGTCTACTGAAGATAAGCAGGTTTGTGAGGCAGTAGTTGAAAGTAAAGGGATAGGAGAGGAAGACAGAGATGATTGAAGAATCAGTGGTTGTGGATTGTCATTAGATAGCCCATTAGCACATTCAACTAGTTATCCCGAGACACTGGGACAAACGACGAGAGATAAGTCAGTTTCAGAGGATGCAGATATCCAGTCGATGTTGGCAGCCTTGCTAAAAGAAACTAGAGAAAGGGGAGAAATACTCCAAAAATCACTAAAGGAAGATTTACGAGAAACATTAGAGAAGGGTTTACAAGAAACAAGAGAATCACTAAAGGGTTTACAAGAAAATAATGCATCATTAGAGAAAAGTTTACAAGAAGCTAGAGAAAGGGAAGAAATATTCCGCAAATCATTAAAGGAAGATTTACAAGAAACTATAGCACAAGAGATCAAAACATCGCAGATGAAGATGGAATGTAATCTGAAGAACGAAATGCAGGAGTTACAAGAACGACTGAAGATGGACATCGACGAGAGAGAGAGGAAGCTACAGAAGAGCGTAGACCAAGTCCAGGGAGACGTGGAGAAGATGGAAGAAAAGTTGACAAAAAAGATAGAAGATGATGTTGAAGAAACTAAAGTCGAATTGGGAGAAAGGATCGCCGAGGTGACGCAGATGCAGAAACAATGCAATGATGCAGTTAAGGGATAGGAGATAGGCAAAACCAACTGGCTGTCAACCTGAGAAATGCTATAGCCGTGCAACGAGAAGAGGATAACAAGAGGGTTGCAATGGAGGTCAGGCAATTACAACAGGGAGTGCAGCAATTGGAGAGCAAGACAGACGAAATTGATAAACGAATTAGCAATGCCATTTTAACCGTTGGGGAAGGTAGAGTCGTTACCTTGATGAGCAGTGATAATCAGTACGTCCAAAATAATGCAGGGCAGAAATTTAGACCGAAAGGAGGGTTGCACCCAATGATATTTATGAAATGGTTAAAAGGAGTTTTCCCAGCACATCTTAAAGACTCAGACAAGATTCAATTTGCAATAGATAGAATGGAAGGTGAGGCCTTCACTTGGGGAGTCAGGAAGAGGGAAGGGACTACTAGTTATGATCAGTTTGAAGAGGAATTCTTGAAGAAATACTGGTCCAAAAGTCATCAGTGTGCAGCAATTGAGGACCTACTACACCGCAAGTCACTTAGTACATGGAGAGGAACGTTGAGAGAGTTTGCCGAACATTTGTGGGAATTGAACGAGACCTTGGAACAACCCCTGAGTGATGACGTAATGATATCAGCGATAAAAAGAAGAATGAGCCGGAGAATGCAAGAAACTGTACCCGGGAGCCTAATTAAAGATAGGGAGGCCTTGATGGAAATACTGGAACAGTTGGAATCTGTTCGATCACAGGAACACAATCAAGCTAATGATCAAAACCGAGGGGGAAGTAATGACCAAAGGAATCATTTTGGTAATTCGTCTAATTATAGAGGAAGAGTTGGTGGCCATAGGTACAGGAACCATGGTGGTGAATGGCAATGGAGAAATGATTGGAGAAGGAGTAAAGAACCAAGAGATCATGAGAGGGGATGGGATAGGCAAAGGAATGACACAGTGCATATAGAAGAGGCGGAGAGACAGGAAAACTGAATGACACTCCAGATGAGGTCCGGTCAGGAGTGAGAGCTACAAGGACCAGAGTAAACCTACTAAGACACGACAATGGTGGAGATCTGAGAGGAGATCTACTGGAGGAAAGAAGTGGGATTCCCAAAGAACCCATGCTACCCATGATAGGGATCAAGCTATGTGGACTGAATATCAAGGCATTAGTCGATACAGGAAGTGAAGCATGTGCAGTATCCAAAAGGTTATATGAACAGGTACTAAAAGCAAATATTAGCTTGCCTAGTTTCCCAGTGAGTGGAGTGACAATTGTGAATGCGTTGGGTGCAAGGAGTAAACCTATTAAAGAACAAGTGTTGATTACCTTCGAGATAGAGGGAGAAGAATACGAAGCAACATTTTTGGTGGTGGCTGGATTGAACACATCAATTATTTTAGGGATAGATTGGTTGATGCAGTAGTGAGTTTTGATGAAGGTACTATCAAGGTCAAAGGAAGAAAGGGAGAAGAGAAGAGATTAAAGTTTGCTGAGGGGAGTGCAATCGAAGAAGAGGAGGAATTCAGAAGGATAAATTTGTGTTATGAAGAGGAACCCACCATGGGATACGGGGAAGAGGAACTAGAAGAAGAAGTGTTGGTATACCTTGAGGGATTAGCACGAGAGGATAGACATAAAGAGGATAAGATCAGTAAAAAGTTGGAGGAGATGACACACCAAGATGAGGGGACTCAGAGGAAATTAGCCACAGTATTATACCGGCGTTGTAAGGTATTTTCTCAACGGCCAGGTATCATGAAAGGGGTGGAGTGTAAACTAAAGATAAAGAACCATAAACCGTTCAATATAAAACAGTATTCCATTCCCCAGGCGAAACGAAGAGCAGTATATGAAGAGATACAGAGGATGATGGACCTTGGTGTTATAGAAAGGGTCAATAGTCAATATAACAACCCCCTATTTGTTGTTGATAAGAAGGATGGAAAGGTGAGGATAGTTTTGGATGCACGAACAGTGAACAAGATCATCGAGCCGGAGCAGGACAAACCTGAGACTATAGAAGAACTGATTCAAAAATTCCGAGGAGCAAAGGTGCTTAGTAGTATCGACTTAACTGCTGGTTACTGGCAAATACCATTGGCCACAGAGTCCCGCCAGTATACAGCATTCACTTATGGAGGAAGGTGCTATCAATTTAGAGTGTTGCCATTTGGGCTTAATGTGTCAGTGTCTGAATTCATAAGAGCGATGGATAAGATACTAGGCGAGGAGTTACTTAAAAAGGTCACCGTCTACATGGATGACCTCTTGATAGCAAGCGAATCATGGGAAGAACATTTAAATAGATTGGATGCAATCTTAGCAGCTTTTGAAACCGCAGGGGTAACTGTAAACCTGGACAAGTCGGAATTTGGCAAATCAAAAATAAAATTCCTGGCCATTTAATATCCGAGGAGGGTATCTATCCTGATCCTAGTAAAATGGAGGCTATTAGAAATTTTCCGACCCCCCATAGTAAGAAACAGTTGCGAGCATTCTTTGGGGTTTGTGAGTTTTATAGAAAATTTGTCAAAGGATCTGTACTTAATGCCCCGAGTATGAGAGAATTGAGCAAGGCGAGGATGCCGTGGCATTGGAGTGCAGAGTGCCAAACCGAGTTTGAGAATAACAAGGAAGCACTATGTAGTGCAGACATATTGTACCACCCAGATTTTTCCAAGGATTTTTATTTAGGAGCAGACAGCTCTGACTATGGACTAGGAATACATTTGTACCAAATGGAGAGGGGCGAAAATGGTGAGAGTGTAAGAACAATAGCGTTCGGTAGCAGAAGTTTAAATGCTTGGGAGAGGAAATATTCGATTACGGAAAGGGATGCATTGGCAATTGTGTGGGGGTTTAAGCGTCTCCGATATTATTTGGCCGGAAGACATGTGAAAGTAGTGACTGACCATAAGGCCCTTACATTTCTGACTACAAGCAAGTTGAGGCATAGCAGACTAACGCGATGGGCCCTGGCATTACAGGACTATGACTTCGAGATAATTTATGAACCAGGAGCAACACATATAATACCTGATGCTCTGTCAAGATTACCAGTTGACTCGAGAGGAATGTTGGTGGATAGGCCAGAAGGAGAAGGAGTTAGAATTAACCTGATGAAGGGAGTACAGTATGAAGAATTCATACGGAAGTTCCTAAAGAATGTGCGCAGGGAACAGAACGAGGACGAGAAATTAAAGACAATTAAAACCAAATACAGGTGTGCAGGAGAGGAAAAAATTCGCACATTTTATTATGTTTATAATGGGATACTTTATAAAAGAAACAAGGAGAGTGAGGAGAACTGGAAACTTTGTGTGCCTGAGCATGTGGTAGAAAAATTAATTTGGTACAAGCACTATAGTAATGCGCATTATGGACCGAAGAAGTTTCTGGAAAAGTTGAAGTTAGATTGTGCATTCAACAACATGGGAAGGCGTATACGTAAGATACTGAGTACATGTGACACCTGTCAAAAATCTAAAACGACTACAGTACAGCCTAAAGGATATATGCATCCACTTGTACCAACAGCAATTAAGGACATAGTTGCAGTGGATCTCTTTGGGCCACTTCCTGCCTCACGAGGGAATTACACACAAATCTTAGTAGTGGAAGAACTGGTTTCCAAGTACATAAAATTTTACCCGTTGAAGAAAGCCACTAGTAGAGTCATCATTAACCATTTTGAGAAAGACTATTTTCAAAAGGTGTGTATTCCTAAGCGAATTTTGAGTGATAATGGGTCACAATTTAGATCAAAGGAGTGGACAGAGAGGCTAAATGAGCACCGAATAGAGCAAATTGCCATTTCTAGGTATAGGCCAGCTTCTAACCCAGCAGAACGAACAATGAAGGAATTGAACCGTTTATGCCGAACATACTGTCATAGGAAGCATGGTTCATGGAAAGAATATCTGGAAGAATTTGAGCGAGTCAGGAATCACCTCCCACATGATTCTACAGGGTTTGCACCATGTGAAGTATTGCTCAATCAAGAACCCGACAGTATTTTTCGTGAGTTGCTGGTCTACCCACCAGGAAGTCCATTGACCTGGGAAAGGAAATTGGAGCTAGTGGAATTAAGTATGAAGGAGAAAGCTAGGAAAAGACAGGAAAGACACGACAAGCTAGTGAAACCGATAACTTACCGAGTGGGAGACTTGGTACTAGTAAGAGTTCATGCAAAATCAAAGAAAATAAACTCTGAAATAAGGGACCATACAGGATTATAAAAATTGATCATCCTAACACTGTGGAGTTGGAATATGCACGGACAAAGAGAGTGCATGGTAAGGAACATGCGGAAAACATAAAAAGGCTCCAAAGAAGTTTTCGAGGGCGGGGATGTAAGGGGTCCGTGGGCCCTTACTATAAGTTTGCACTCGGCACAGGTCGACAGGGCAAATAATCGATAGTGTGTTGTGTTGCGAGAGCGAGTGTGAGTTGAGCTCAGTTCCCAGGTTGCGGGCCGAGCCGTGTGGAGGCCTGTTGCTATATTCCAAGGGTTTGCCGACAAAGGGAGTGGCCATCGCCGCTGTTTAACCCCTTTGTGTTAGAATAATACGGGAAAGTGAAAAAGTATGATTACGAGAGTGATCAGTGATATTTCTGTGCCGATATTTGTGGTTTCGCGTCTACCGCGCCGGCATCATTTGGATTGCAGTGTTGGATTGCAGTGATTGAATTTGCGTGTGACAATAATGAATAGCGAGGAAGCCTGTGCTGAGATTAGCCGTAATTAAATATGTATGACGAAAGCAGTGGCTGTCTCCTTTTTCTTGTGTTTTAGAGACGAATATAGGTTCTTGATTAATGAAGCTGTGTTGGCGTTCTTCTTGTCACCAGACATTTCATTATTACAGCATCTGAAAAGGACAAAATGGAATGTAACAACTCCGTAGCAGTCAAATCCGATTGCCAGCCCCATTAGGTACACGGTCACATTAATTAATATTTACTTGGGCTGCTATTCAGATCCCGATCGAGCGGGATACATAAGTCGGACTTGTTACAAAGCCAAAAGCGAAGCCTCGAACCACTTGAAGATAACTGATCTAATAAACGTATGCAATATATTTAATATAAAAAGCAATTTTATTGTGTAATCGAAATCGCCTGTTACATTACGCCTCAACCAAATTTTTATTTGGGAAGATTTAAGTTGAAGAGAAGAAGAGCTCTCAATCTGAAACATGTGATCAAATAACGATAAGCATTGCGTGATAACACTCACAATAATAGAATGTTTTATTGCAAGAAATAAGTCGTGAAAAATTTCTGTGTCTCTGTATTTTACGCGAGTTTTGACTGTAATAAATACTGTTCTTAAAAACATTTGGCTGCCTTGTGCATTCTGTAAGTAACTTGACAAACAGGAACGAAATGTTGAGAACAACAATCTTAGAAAAGTGCCAATAACAATATTAGAAAAGTGCCTGTTGACATCTTCCCTCAGGTCTCCATCAGTGACGTAGCAAAAGTACTGCAAGATTGCAAGGCACCTCAGGATAGTTTTAACTCTGCTTGTTATCCACTTATTTACAGAATTACGTATGTTTCCCGAGGCGACTGCTGTTCCATTGAAGTGTGGATAAATATATGTTTATTTATAGTAGCCGGCATAATATATGTAGAGAGATGCACAATTGTTGGAAAGATACAATTGACTATTTATTCCAGATGCAGTTGCAGCTTAATAAGAGCTGTTACCGGTTTCGGCAGTTACTGAACATCTTCAGATCTGAAACTCCCAAACAGATACAACTGTGTGCCCGATCGAAAAACACACATGGGTTCTGAGTTCGGGTCACAGGCCTCCAAACAATTTTAATCTGCCAGGAAGTTTCATTTCAGCGCACACTCCGCTGCTGAGTGAAAATCTCATTCTCGAATCTTCACATCTTTTCATTTTAGCTACAATGTAACACTTCACCTTCAACACCATATATGAAACAACTTCCAAATATATTTTGACCCTATTTCCTTCTCTCGTTGCCTGACTTTCCCGCGTAATTTCTACACTCGTGAGACATTCATAGTCTCGCTGCCTACTTTACTGCTCTCAATGGTACAAGAACTTCAGGTTTCCGATGATTAATCTCTTGCACATCCTTAGCCACGGAATTGTTCATAACAACATTTTATATCTACACATTAAAATTTAGACTAGAATATTCACTATGACAGAATTTACAAGCTCATTATTACTAGCTGCTGTCAGCTGATTAATTAACTATCAACGTTCATATTTAAATCTATTCCTCCAATAAACACACTACCTTAAGGATTAGTCACTGCAGACCCGCTGCTTCACATGCACATATCAAAAACAAATTTTGCTGCGTTCGTAGTAGTTAGAATTCATCACTTACAGTCCATTCCTGTGCAGTGTTATTGCCTTGCGTTACGAAGCGCAGCAGAAACTTTTGATATGGACGCTTCTCCGAAGCCTGTTGCAGAGTTTGTACTACTCACTGTTTCGTCATAACGGCGATTCCTTTGTTTCGAAGTAATGTTCATCCACCTATTGTTCGTCTTGAGGTCACTAACAGTTCTACAGTTGTTTGGATAGTAAATGTTCAAACATAAGAACACTGACACTTATGATCACGAACGCTATTTAAGTAATTTGTTCATCGTCTAGAATCCTGTATACGTTAACAACAAAACAGAAATGTCTGTTTGGCGCTATGTGCCACATATGTCACACTGAAATTCTAGCTACGTGTCTGCTCCCAGCGGGGATGCGTGACCTCATTTTGGACTCCTGCAGCGAATTGCTGTTGTGATATTAATCGATGCATCAGTTTGGTACATTACCCCAACTCTTTTCAACGAAGAGGTCTTTAGAGACCGTTTCTCAAAAGAGACTTCCAATCAAATAGCGTGCGTATGGAGTATTCTCTCAATTGTGTGACTGGGTTTGTGATTTCCTGTTAGAAAGACCACAGTACGTAGTAACCGAAGGGAAGTCATCGAGTAAAACGGGAAGTTTTATGGGTCCTCGACTGTTCTTAATCTACGTAAACGATTTAGCAAATAATCTAAGCAGCCTACGAGATTGTTTGCAGATGAATCTGCCATTGACCATGTAGTAAAGTCACCATAGGATCAAAATCAAGATGCAAAATGCCTTAAACACGGTATCTGTGTTGTGTGACTAGTGGCAATTAGCTCTAAATAAGGAAAAGCGTGAGGCCACCCACATCAGTAGTAAAAGAAATCCGCAATATTTCGGTTTCACGAGAAATCACACAAATCTAAAGTCTACAATTTCGACTAAATACCTAGGAATTACGAAGAGCCTAAAGCAGAACGATCTCACAGATAATGTTGTAGAGCAGGGAAACAAAAGACTGCGTTTTATTGGCAGAACAAAGCAGCAGCGATCTAGTGAAGAGACTGACTAAATTACGCTTTTCCGTCCTCTGCAAGAGTATTCTGTGCGGTATGGCATTCATAGCAGGTAGGATTGACGGAGGATATCGAAAAAGTCCAAAAAAGGGCAGCTCGTTTTATGTTATCACGAAATAGGGGAGAGCGTGTCACAGTTACGATAGCGAGTTGGGGTGGAAATCATTCGAACAAGTAGTTTTACGTTGCGTCGATGTCTTTTCATAAAATTTCAGTCACAAACTTTACCCTCTTTATGCGAAAATATATTACTGTCACCAACATAGATAGGTAAAAGTGATCATGGTAATATAGTAACAGAAATTAGAACTCGTACGGGAAGATTTAGGTGTTCATTTTTCCCACGTGCTATTAGGCAGTGGAATGGTAGAAAAATAGTCTGGTAGCAGCCATGTAGATGTAAGTACACAGTACAGCAGCACATAACTAAGTATTTACTACGAAGATGAAATGCTCAACACTGCTCGTCCGTGGTGCGCTGTTGACGGTCAGTGGCAAAGTTTCCTTATTCTTTCGACGGCTGTGTATTAATTGACCTACTTTCATGTACTAGTCATCGACATCCAGGCATGCATGGAAGAACTAACTGTAAAATACAAAGCGAAATAATTTTAAGTAAAAATATTACTTTTAAGGATACACGGAATTTACGAGTGGTTATCTTCAACTACCCTAAATACAAAAACTCATTAATCAGATTTACTGTTGCTTAACTAATTGGTACGAATTTCTTTTCGATATCCGAGTTGCACATTAAGAGTACAGGAGTACTTTCAAATTTACTCTAGTGTCTCGGGTTCATTATTGAATTTTATATGCAGAATAGTACAGGATCATCAGCAAAAGGAAGATGAGATATGATCCATTAAAGTATATTCTTTCTTGATTTTCCAGGTCCAAGAAACTGTAAACTTCTGTTAGGTCTGCTACGAATGGTCTGTATTACGGGATGCCACCTCACCGGAAATTGTGCCACTTTCCTGGTGAAATCTGATGGAAATTGTATATTTTACGCTTGTGTAGTTGATTACAAAGTCTTTTCGAGCTCACCATCGAAGGTTCCTTGTCGTTGTTCGCAGTTTCTCTTGTGACCGCAGCTAGTCGCACTCTCTATGCGAGAGACATTACGCGATTTACTGCTCTGCAGATTTACTAGGAAAGCTTTACTGGACATCCTGGATCATTTGTCTGCACTGATGGTGATGATGTTTGGTTTGTGGGGCGCTCCAACTGCGCGGCCATCGGCGCCCGTACGAAGTCTCAATTGTTACACAGTCCAATTTTTTTTACACAATCCAATCGAGCCATTATCAAGAGTGATGATGATGATGCTGATTATGATGATGATGAAATAATGAGGACAACACAAACACCTTGTTCGCGGGCACAGAAAATCCCCAACCTGGCCGGGAATCGAACCCCGGACCCCGTGGTCCAGAGGCTGCAACGCTAGCTAGCCATTAGACCACGAGCAGCGGACATTTCTGTGCACTGCTACGGTACTAAGTCAGTCTAACGAAAGGTCGCTTTGGCCAATTCCTATACCACAAATGTCCAGTAGAAAACTAACCACTTTCTAAATGACTCCCAGATCGGATCACTAGATTGGAAAACGTGAACCACAAATATCCACTACGCCGTTCGCACACGGTTTCAACCAACCCCCGCCAGTAGTCTCCACCAAAACCAAACAAGATCGCTGTTCGAAGTCAACAAGTCAGAAAGAAACATACACCACACTTCGAATTTACACGAGAAAATAATAAACTTGTTGGTTTCAATTAGACCTCGGCAAGCCTCTCACGTTCAAACAGCCAGGTAACAGCTCTAACCACATTTTTGGGGTCTCCTCTTACTGAAAAGATTTACCAGTCACCTTGTGCCTTCATATGCACAACACCTTAAAACATCACTTCCGTGGCAACTGGACATTCCACAGCAGTGACGTATGCCAGCATGCTCCGTCATTTCCCCAGCTCCTAGCCGCTCCACGGCGTTCCTTTAGAACCCAAGCTCTGTCAGTCAACTTCAGGAGCAGAATGGAGGCATTCCCATCCCCTATTTCGTTCTCCTGCTAGTAACATTCATTCCTATGTAGACGTCTCAAATTTTGTTCCCAAGAGGTGCTAGAAAACATCATAGGAAATAGTGTAGACGTTAAGTCCGATTGTAGGTGCTGACCACAACGGTGTAGCGAATTTCAACGACTCCCGTTCCTAAAAAGTTCCTTGTTTTACATCAAACCCGGTTTCTTCTCTTACGTTGAAGAAATTTTCTAATGACATCTGATACTGATATTGTAAAGGTACGAGTTTCTACACAAAAAGCTTTATCTTTACAAATGTACAGTAGAACAAGAAAATAAGAGAGAAAAAATTTGCATACGTTGTGCTGCAGCGAAGCAAGGTACATCCCACGAACGGACATCTGCCATCTGAACGTATAGGACGTCATTGAGCGGCAACTCCAGCGTCATCCACAAACAGTATTAACTTTCCCCATATTGACTGAGCAAATGCAACAGTCGCAGAGGTACATCCCATGAACGGACATCTGCCATCTGAACGTATAGGACGTCATTGAGCGGCAACTCCAGCGTCATCCACAAACAGTATTAACTTTCCCCATATTGACTGAGCAAATGCAACAGGCGCAGAGGTACATCCCATGAACGGACATCCGGCATCTGAACGTATAGGACGTCATTGAGCGGCAACTCCAGCGTCATCCACAAACAGTATTAACTTTCCCCATATTTACTGAGCTAATGCAACAGGCGCAGAGGTACATCCCACGAACGGACATCTGGCATCTGTACGAGAAAATGCACTCTAATTTTCATGCTTTCATTCAACACTCTGGCTGTTACACCGGCTATTAATGCAACACCATTTCACACATGCAATGGCTTTTCTCACGCTTACATTAACCTGTGATCTTGCAACGTTAACACTTAAATATGTTACCTAGATAAATGTATGCCCAAAATTTCATTACTTTACATTAAATATTTGTTGGTGCTGTGATTTTTTCCTTTAGTTATTTCCATGCACCAAGGGTAACAACTGTCGTCTCTCACTATGACACGTTTCCAAATACACTTTCTCAATGAAAAATGTATCAATGGTACGGCCACAGCCCGAGACCGGCCAGATCGCGAATTGGCCGGCCACTTCGCACTTTGGCCGAGAGGATTGGCCCAAGTCCGATTACCTAAAAGAATCGGCGTATATCCGACTTCGGCCAACTATTTCGCGAATTGGCTGGAGATTCTTGGCCAAAACTAGATGTGATTGCACATACGTCGGGAAATCTCTGGCTAAATCGCACTGCGTACTGTGATGAAGCAACAATGTACGGTAGGCAGCATGAGTCTCACTTTCGGTGTTAACTGTGCCGTGCACGTGGTAGCCAAATTTTATCGGAGCAGGTCCGTCCCCTGCGCCTTGTCTTTCTTCCTGACAAATTGGGTTACTTGTGAGTACCGTTACGTTTTCTGGAATTTTTGTTTGTGGTATTTGTGCACCTTTCAGATATGAAAAGAGAACGTCGCTTAATTACGTGAGCTGCTTTTTTGTTTCCCCATTTTTTAAAACAGTTTTTGATGTTTCTGAACAGCAGTCACAAAGTAGTTTTTAAGTGAACACACTACCATTTGACTGTATTGTTGCTTATTTAATTATGGCCCAGGTTTCGGCCTTAATGCCATTTTCATCTTGTGTATACCAAAGTAAACCTGTTCTTACTAAATATGACGTGCTCTCAACATTATTTACTGATCTTTCTGCAAGATGGTGTTTTTACATCTGGAATTTCGAGGGAAGCTAATATTTTTCTTAATTTATGGCCAATTTTGAGTTTGAAGTCCTGCAGTATCTGTTACTGATATAAACTCAATCACTTGAAAACTTTCTTTTTATTTGTTCCCATTTTGCCCATTTGTGAAATTTCGCGAAACGCGATGAACCGCCCACCCCGTGCCCCTCACTTGAGGACTACTCTGGCTATTTTAAATAGAACATATATTTCCTAAACGTACTTAAAGCTCGTCTTTCATGTATTACATTTTTCTGTGAAAGCGGACGAGAAAACGATAACTACATTATGTTAAGGTTCATTATGATGAATTTAATTAAATTGATTGTTTTGAAAGCTGTCAAATGGCTCTAAAAGATCGCGTTTTTTTAAAATAATTTTCAAACTAGTAAATACAAATTAGGCTGCAATACCACCTTCCGTAATTCCTCACTCGCTCCATCGGCATTCGTGTGCTTCCTCTACTGCAATCTGTATAAAACACCCCACTAACAAACATTGTCCTCAGCTCGTGGTCTCGCGGTAGCATTCTCGCTTCCCGAGCACGGAGTCCCGGGGTCGATTCCCGACGGCGTCAGGAATTTTCATCTGCCCCGGAGATGATTGGATGTTATTGTGTCGTCTTCATCATCATCAACATTATCATTCATCCCCATTACAGTGGAGGAAGTCAACGGCAAACCACCTCCATTAGGACCTTGCCTAGTATGGCGATGCGGGTCTCTCGCATCGTTCCCCTACGCTCCGTCACGGAGTATGGGACTTCATTTCCATTTCCAACAAACATTAGAACATACACGTAAATTGTAAAGCTTTATATTTGTTTCAAACACTGATTAAAAACACTTTAATAAAAATACGATTTTATAAAGAAAACGGTATTAAAGAGCTATTTAAGACTTGAAAACACCTTGCTTTAAACGCAACAACACTGAGTAGGCCATATTATTCGTGTTTATAACCGTCGGACAGACCGACAAAAAGGCTCCTGAAAATAGTAGGCCTAACTGCTTTAACAGATCGCTAAAAATTGAACTTTTACTGATACAAGCCAATGTCACTGAATCTTATTTATATGAAAGCCAGCATTGTTCGTACCGTATCCCGAGACCTATAGTTACGTAACTTCTCAATTTCAACATTTATATGATCGCTAAGAGAATTATTGTTACTGAACTTGAGCTTAGCTTCGCTTTACAAAAGATTAACCTCTATGTGAGACGTTTGTGTCGATTTGCCAGCAGGTCAGTGAACATATCCATTATAAAAGTTTGGGTAAAAATTCATGTTAAACACAGTAAAATACTTTCTGATTTGTGGATTATCACGATTCTTTCTCAGCCGACAAGCGTGAATTCGGTCGCTCTGGGATGGAACATCCCAAATGAAATCTGGCACTTGTGTGGCACGCCTTTCAGATCGGGGTGTCCATGGCATACGCATGTATAATGCATTCATATTAAAATCACAGTCTACAGGGTACTTGAAGTCAACTCCAGCCGCATGGCTCTGCCACCTTGCAGAAATTGCGCCATCTCCTGTTCGAAGAGAAATAGCAACAAACGGGGAAAGAAAGAAACTGGAGGAGGACAAAACGCATCCCATGGACTGGCAGCAGCCTACCCAGAACGACTAAGGTCAAGGAAAAGTTCTCTCAGTATATCGGAGAAACTAACAACCAGTGATGGAAAAGTCAGGCTGCAACTATGGACGGCTGAGACATCCGATCCTTCTGGTTGGAAAAGATTTTCAAGATCTTTGCCCCCTTGTCAAGAAGAGAATTGGCCAATCTGGAAGTCCCTGAATAGGCTTGAGGTTAGGAGTGGGCAGATCACGAGTTAACCTGTCAAAATGGGGATACATTGAAGAAAACAGAACCTAATGTGACTGCTGGGAAGAACAGACTGTTCAACACATTATTCAGTGTCGACCGTGTCCAGCCACCTCCGCGGAAGACGACCTTCGCCAGGCAACTGAAAATGGACCGGAAGTGGTCAACTTGTGGTAAAAGATTATACAAACTGTGTTTATCTGTCAACAGTTGTGTAACTGTATTTTATGTATGTTCCTGAGACGAGAATAATAATAACAGTTTACTTAAAGACTGGTACGTATTATCTATACTCTGACTTAATTTTATTAAAAAAGGTGTTATTTTTTAATAATGGGGGTTTTCTGAATGAAAAAGTTAATATGAGATTTTAATTCACCTCGCCGTTTAAATGAGGGTTGGTGATGTTTTCTCCGACTAATTTCCTCCAATTTGAGATCACGTAATTAATGAACATACCCTAAATTAGTAATCGAGCGTACAAGCGCTAATTATTTGGGAGTAAGACCTAGGCTAATGGCGTGTAAGGGCATTCGATGTCAATTGTTCGTATCATTCTTCCGTAGGCTGACACAAGGCTAGCAATATTCACGATGAAGGCTGGATACATGCAAAGACGTTTAATATGAAAAAGCAGGTTCCTGGACACTTTGAAGACGCTGCTGCAAGAAAAAGCAAATGGCAGCGGAATAATCAAAAGAGAGAGATACTGTTCTTTTATACAGGACGTTAAACAAGCCGAGGAAAGCAGAGAAAAGAGAGTGTTGAATATTGTCCACAAAGAGAACATGATGGAAAAGAAAAACTAATTAAGCCAGCAACAGAAGACAACAGCGCTGTTTTGTACTACGTCCATACAGAACAACTGTTCGAAATATTGTACTTAACTTACTTGAACATGGAGCATGAATGGAAGAGGAACTGCAGTTTAAGTACAAAAATGTCACCAAAGAGGTTATTCCTTTGTATCTTCACTTATGCAGACCTTGCCAGACTAAACCGTCTAATCCAAAGAAAGGTTTAGTTTCCCAACCTCTAACATTTAAAGACTTCAATTCCAAATGCAAGGTAACCAAGTTTATATTATTGCGACCCATGGAAAGGAAAAGAGCAGATGAAATTGATTAACATTTACTTGACATCTTTACCACTATGTGTGCTCCTCGTGTGCTGTAGTCAGATAATGGTAGAGAGTTTTCGATCCAGGTTACAAATGACCTAAATAACATGTGACCAAAGATAAGGTTCCATCGAATGGGCCAACCAGGATGTATTGAAGATGATAATGACTTGGATGCAGACAAATAACTCAGCGCTCAGGGCTGAGAATCTCCGATTCATCCAATTCGTGAAAAACCGTTCTTTACATCAAGGAATCCAGCAGTCGCCATATGAGGCAATGTTTGGGTGTAAAGTAAAAGTGGCGCTGAGTACTTGAAATCTGCCTAAAAAATTATAGCATAGTGATAGAGGAAGACCTTGAGTAAGTCGAACACGAGGGCTATCCACAAAGTACATTACGTTTTCGTTTTTTGTCCGTTAGGGGCGGGGCTAGCGCGGCCACCTTGGTGTCATGGCATTCCGCCGCTCAGTCGGCATCCTGCCGTGCTAGTGAGAGGTTCGTGCTGTACTCCGTTGAGTTACTGTGACAGTTTGAAATGTCAGCGTTAATTGAAAATGCCGCAAAGTGTGAAGTGCTTGCTGTAATAAGGTTTCTGACTGCAAAAAACTGTACACCGATAGAAATCTATCGGCAGCTTTGTGAAGTGTAAGGGGACAACATAATCACTGAAGGTGGAGTGCGTAAATGGGTCATAAAATTTAAAAATGGCCGAACTAACGTTCACGACGAAGAGCGAAGTGGGAGACCCAGCATAGCGACTGCCGAACTTGTCGAAAAAGTCGACGCCGCAGTCCATGAAAACCGTAATTTCACAATAACGGAACTCTCTATGGGTTTTCCACAGATTTCACGAAGTTTGTTGCACAAAATCATTACCGAAAAGCTTGGTTACCACAAGTTTTGTTCAAGATGGATACCAAAAATCTTGACAGAGATTCACAAACATCAGCGAATGGCTGTAGCGTTAACGTTTCTGGACGCTTACGAGAAAGATGGCGACTCATTACTCGATCGCATCGTTACTGGTGACGAAACCTGGGTTAAGCATGTGCACTGCGAGACAAAATTGCAGTAAATGCAGTGGGGGCACACAAATTCCCCCCCAAAGCCCAAGAAATGCATACAGACAATGTCGGCAAGGAAGGTGATGGCGACTGTCTTTTGGGACAGAAAAGGTGTGATTTTTGTGGATTTCCTGGAAAGAGGCACTACAATAAACTCCCAAAGGTATTTCCAAACTCTGCACAACCTCAGAAGAGCAATACAAAACAAACGGAGGGGAAAGTTGGGCTCAAAGATCTTGCTGATTCACGACAACGCCCGGGCCCACACGGCAAATGCCACTCGTGAAGTTCTCGAATCTTTTAAGTGGGAGTTGTTTCCTCATCCGCCGTACAGTCCCGACCTGGCACCGAGCGACTTCCACTTATTCCCAGCAATGAAGAAGTGGTAGGCTATGCAGCGTTTTGATGACGACGCACAGCTTCAAGAAGAGGTAACCACGTGGTTGAAGGCGCAGGCGGCCGAATTTTACGACGAAGGAGTTTCCAAGCTCGTCCATCGCTACGATAAGTGCCTCAATTTAAATGGCAACTATGTAGAAAAGTAGTATTTAAGCGTGGCTTTCATCTGTATATAATTAAAAAAATTTCCAATACTTTATTTATTTTTAATTCCAAAACGTAATGTACTTTGTGGATAGCCCTCTTATAAACGTGGTGACTATTTACATCAGTGATGCTGCTGCCGTGGCGCTCTAACCATTGAAAAGTCTAGATCAGGTACCTAACAATAGCAGGGTGAAAATATTCTGTGTGGTTTGTGAAGAAGAGTGTGGTCCTGTTCATTGTTGTATATCCTGCAGCAAAGATGTGCTTGCAACTTTTGGAAGAGGTAATGAAGCAGATGAAGGATACGGAGGGAACATTGTTTGCAAACTATGTTATAATAAACAGGAAATTAGGAAGAAGAGGGCAGGAGCTCACAACAGTTTGCAAGGACAAGGTGTAAAGATGTTTAAAAATTCAGATGCAAATCTGACACCTGCAAAAGTTTGAGGCAATGTCCGCATCCGTATTCCAGGTGCTGACAGAGGTAGCGGAGCTCCCAGAAGCGTTCTTGCAGTGGTTATGACTGTCGATGGAACTTTGTACAAGCTGGGAGCAGAATGTGATCTTCAAACAAGCAACTATACTCCAGAAACGAGTTGTCTATTCTGCAGGAGAAATAACTTGCACTGGAATCCAATGCCAAAGATGAAACATCATTTCGAAACATATCGTCTTTAGTCACTGATCAGTAGTCAAGGGTACAATCGATGCCGCTGTTGTATTAAATGTGCCACAAATTTGCTGCAAATGAAAAAAAAAATATTGTGTAATTGCAAATGTCATCAAAACCTTAACTTGTAATAAGTGAATACCGGTTATATTACAAAAAGATTTATAAACTGGGTAGACTGTATAAATTTTACATGTTTTGTAAGTGAGATTGATGAATTAAAAGATTGCATAGATCTTGAAATTACACATATTCATCCACTCTTTATTTATCTTCTGATTCTGGCCGATCTGTCTACGCCATTTCGCAAACTGACCGGCTAGATCCCAAACTCAAGGGAAGATCGGACACTAACCGGTCAATATCCTGACTTATACAGTTTGAAGTCCGCTTTGCTTCTTTCTTCGGAGTTTGGCCGCTCGGTCCCAGCGACTTCGCGAACTTGCAGGCCGAATCCCGAAATCTGGAAAAGATCGGACATTGATCGGCCTATTAAATGCGACATTGACCACTTCGAGACTTTGCCGGTCAGTTCCCGCTTTGGACGATTTAGAGCTTTCGACATCAACGTAACGATCATTTATATGATTCACTTGCGTTAATCATAAGCTGCATTTCATTTGTACATTTGGTGAACTACACTTAATTCTCTCTCTCCCTCTCTCTCCCTCCCCCCCCCCCTCTCTCTCTCTCTCTCTCTCTCTCTCTCTTTCTCTCTCTGAGTGTTTGTGTGTGTGTGTGTGTGTGTCTGGGTGTGTTATGATTTCATTTTTACGCATACACAAGTTTGGTAGGCAGTTTCCCTTACCCAGATTTAATACATAAATAAAAACATGAGATAATCTTCACTAAACTTAAACGTTCTCTGATATTATTATTGCAGAGCATTCGCAGCATCGTCAGGTGGCAGTTACGGTATTTAGTTCAGGTGTACTGCTCGTGGGAACCAGCGATGTCGATATTTCTGGAATCTTGTACGTTTTCGTGGCGTGCTTTCCTTCAGAGCAGATGCATTTACATTTAAGCTTAACACTTTCACTGCTTATGTACTTGGGAAGTGGTCAACGACATTATTGCTAAATGTTAAATTCTACCCATGTCATGTAGATGATGAGATATGCATACTGTAAGTTATTTCCGTTTCGAGTGTTGCTAATACTGCTGTTTCTGTCTTGGAATTCACAACAAAGTTCATTAGGCATTATATCCGCGGTGACGCTTTGTCAGAAGATCTACTTATTTAAAAACCGATTTCCAAATAGACAGTTTCTTTTTCGTTGATTAGAGACCCTATGATTTCTCGATGTGAGTGAGTGAGAAAGAAAAAAGTCTGCTATTATCTGTAAGGTGTATGCTGCGTGCCTTAGACTCTTTAGACCATCTTTAATGTATGGCGAATAGTTCACAATCTTGGCAATTAGTATATACTGCTTTTTCCTTCCTTTTTTCAAGGTATTAATTCCAAAGTATTTTTCTAGGTATTATTTGTAAAGTAGTGGTCAAGTCTGTAATTTATATATATTCAGGGACTATTCGTCTCCAAAGAACCAGTGAATAATTTTCAAGATTATTTTATTTTCATGTTCAAGTTTTTGTTTTGCGCTAAGTTATAGTAGTTGCACCACAAAGAACTATTTCAGATTCTTGGATGCACAGTGGCACATCATTTACGTATAACATGAACACCAGCAGGTGCAAAAATGGAACCTGAGGTACACCAGTAGTCATTATTCCTCATGCTGAAGATGTTGCTTCTAAGTGCGTGCTGCTTCAGTTTCTGAATGTAAAACTCTATAGCATTTAGTTTCCTGGGATGAAAATCCGTGGCAGCATAATGTTATTACACTACTCGCCATTAAAATTGCAGCACCAAGAAGAAATGCAGATGATAAACGGGTATTCATTGGACAAATATATTATACTAGAACTGACATGTGATTACATTTTCATGCTGTTTGGGTGTGTAGATCCTGAGAAATCAGTACCCAGAACAACCACCTCTGGCCGTATTAACGGCCTTGATAACGCCTAGGCATTAAGTCAAACAGAGCTTGGATGGCGTGTGCAGGTACAACTGCCCATGCAGGTTCAACACGATACCACAGTTCATCAAGAGTAGTGACTGGCGTATTGTGACGAGCCAGTTGCTCGGCCACCATTGACCAAACATTTTCAATTGGTGAGAGATCCGGAGAATGTGCTGGCAGGGCAGCAGTCGAACATTTTCTGTATCCAGAAAGGCCCGTACAGGACCTGCAACATGCGGTCGTGCATTATCCTGCTGAACTGTAGGGTTTCGCAGGGATCGAATGAAGGGTAGCGCCACAGGTCGTAACACACCTGAAATGTAAGGTCCACTGTACAAAGTGCCGTCAATGCGAACAAGAGGTGACCGACATGTGTAACCAATGGCACCCCATACCATCACGCCGGGTATGGCGATGACGAATACACGCTCCCAATGTGCGTTCACCGCGATGTCGCCAAACACGGATGCGACCATCATGATGCTGTAAACAGAAGCTGGATTCATCCGAAGGAATGACGTTTCGCCATTCGTGCGCCCAGGTTCGTCGTTGAGTACACTATCGCAGGCGCTCCTGTCCGTGATGCAGTGTCAAGGGTAACCGCAGCCATGGTCTCCGAGCTGATAGTCCATGCTGCTGCAAACGCCGTCTAACTGTTCGTGCAGATGGTTGTTGTCTTGCAAACGTCCCCGTCTGTTGACTCATGGATCGAGACGTGGCTGCACGATCCGTTACAGCCATGCGGATAAGATGCCTGTCATCTCGACTGCTAGTGATACGAGGCCGTTGGAATCCAACAAAGTGTTCCGTATTACCATCCTGAACCCACCGATTCCACATTCTGCTAACAGTCATTGGATCTCGACCAACGCGAGCAGCAATATCGCGAAACGACAAACCGCAATCGCGAGAGGCTACAATCCGACCTTGATCAAAGCCGGAAACGTGATTGTACGCATTTCTCCTCCTTACACGAGGCATCACAACAACGTTTCACCAGGCAACGCCGGTCAAATGCTGATTGTGCAAGAGAGATGGATTGGAAACTTTCCTCATGTCAGCAAGTTGTAATTGTCGGCACCGTCGTCAACCTTGTGTGAATGCTCTGAAAAGCTAATCCTTTGAATATCACAGCATCTTCTTCCTGTCGGTTAAATTTCGCGTCTGTAGCACGTCATCTTCGTGGTGTAGCAATTTTAATGACCTGTAGTGTATTCTTATGTTCAAGAACCGTTTATATGTAAGAAACTGATTACTGCTTGCAGAAACTCATCTAAGCAGAGAGCCTTTATTTTAGTGGGTGCCATGTGCGTCTTGCTTGCTGACCTGCTACAGTAAGCTGGTTCCTAATCACGCACTGTGCGCCTTCTTTTGTCCGGCAGGTCCACGTACGCAGCGGCTCTCGGAGGCCAGCACCGCCAGCCCGTCTCCAGCGCAGACACCGGCGGTCCGAGCCAGCTGGCAGGGGGAGCCGCCGCCAGGTTAGTAAATGCGAGGCTTCCAGTGCCCTCTATACCTTGTTGTCTGTGTCCCGAGGTGCGCCGACTTGCCAACGAACTCGTGGATCCGTCACTTTGTTTTTGCCACTCTAACGCAACGGTTCGTGCCAGGAGCAAGTTCCTGAAATCCCTCGACACCCTTACAGCGCATCAGTATGTGGCCGATATTTCACTCCGTGTTTTTTGCCCTTCATAGCAACCATTCTAGGCTGACATTTCAGCAAGATAACGTCTGCTCCCTCAGAGCGAGAGTTTCTACTGCTTGTCTCGTGCGTTACAAACCCTACCTTGGCCAGCAAATTCGCCACATCTCTTCCTCACAGTGAAAGTTTCTAGCGTTATCGACAGGGCCTTCCAACTATCTCGTGATTCTGAGGATATAAAACACCCATTGGCACAGTAAGCCTCAGGACGACATCCACCAATTCTGTCAGTCAGTGCCTAGCCCAGTAACTGCTCGCATAAGGGCCAGACGTGGATCAACGGGTTACTGACTTACTCAATTTGTGAAGCTATTTCTGTTGAATCAGTGATCCAATTTTCCTGAAATTGTTATCATTTGTTTGTCTGTGGACGTATATCCACCGATTTCCGTCCCATTCGGATAATTTCTTCCTGTTACGTAATTTTCCTGTCTTTTTTGAGTTGATTGTTTCCGTGAAAGGAGAAAACTTCAGTGTCCTGGGGCCGCGCACACCATCACAAAGGCCGTATCCATCTGTGGAGACTCTGGGGCGAGCGAAAGTTCCCTGGCTGCATTTTTGGTCATCACATCGACCCAGCCAGGAAGGACGAATCAAGAAGAAAGGTAACATCTATTCTTCCACCCCTTAGGAACCGCAGGAACGACAAAGTCAGGCTCGTCTTTTCAGTGTCAGCGTTACCACATCGACCCAGCATCCGATGTAAAGTGTCATTGGGTTCACAACAAGGTACCTTCGGTTGCAT
Organism: Schistocerca serialis cubense; assembly: GCF_023864345.2. Taxonomy (NCBI): domain Eukaryota; kingdom Metazoa; phylum Arthropoda; class Insecta; order Orthoptera; family Acrididae; genus Schistocerca; species Schistocerca serialis. The sequence continues at coordinate 732,838,651 of NC_064643.1, read as the reverse complement.
TTCGGATAATTTGGCCAACAGGAGCTACATTTCTAACACATTAAGGTTAGTGATGTCCACTATTTTCGAAGTTGCATAAGGTTACTTTTGAGAAAGATAACGCAGGACCATACAACACCCTCGTTGGCTTTGTAGCGAGAAGGAAGTACTTCTCTGGGCGGTATGACTAACCTGGTGTCTTGCTGCTTCGGTAAGTCCCTCGTAGCGCAGTGGTAGCGCTCAGTCGCCAGGTTCCATGTAGTTGGTGATCCTGCTGAAGTGGAGTGTTTAGGGACGCCAGTTGTTAATTGTCAACAACGTTTGTACTATACTTTTTTAATACAGAAATTGCTTTGTCACACACGTTACAGAATCAGCATTTGCAATACGGCGGCTCTGGACTACGCCGTTATATTCGACTCTTTACACACAATAACACAGTTTTCTGACTTTGAATAATCATAGACTCTGCCCATGACATGTGGCGTTCTTATAACTAATAACTTCACTTTATATCTTGTTTAACATCTCAAATATGCACTCGTGACCGTTCGTTTAGAGCCACGCCGGTTACTCGACCGTTCGTTTTGAGTGGCTCTTCGCGACTGACCCTCCCTGTCTTCCTGAAGGACAAGAGAGACCCCGCCCCCCTTTCTGCCTCAGCCAATAAGGACACTTATATACATATATATATATATATATATATATATATATATATGCCGGTCAGATCGTTGTTGCTAGGCGGATCTGACGTCACGTTTGCGGACATTGTGAAGGAAGTTTGTCTCGGTGAACAGTCTCAGATTGTAAGATCCTTCGCCCGCATCTCGTGGTCGTGCGGTAGCGTTCTCGCTTCCCACGCCCGGATTCCCGGGTTCGATTCCCGGCGGGGTCAGGGATTTTCTCTGCCTCGTGATGGCTGGGTGTTGTGTGCTGTCCTTAGGTTAGTTAGGTTTAAGTAGTTCTAAGTTTTAGGGGACTGATGACCATAGATGTTAAGTCCCATAGTGCTCAGAGCCATTTGAACCATTTTTTTAAGATCCTTCTCCCAAATAGTCGGATCTTGTCCCTACTAAGGTTGCGCAACATTGCTTCCTATGATTTCATCTCTAACGCTCCTTGCTGACGCTTAATTGCTGAATGTACATGTAGCCTGGCTGCTACTGAACGTTCCCGATCGCATAAATATGCATAATACTTGGCTTAAACACATGAAGGGAAGGCACATATGCATTACAACCAGATGTTGCCGTCACCTACTTCCAATAGAAGGTGTTCGACTCTTGCGCTGACTAGCATATTCTTCAGATATCTCGCCCATTTAAAACATCTGACGACGGATTTCGGAGAGGACGTCATGTTGTTGTTGTTGTTGTGGTCTTCAGTCCTGAGACTGGTTTGATGCAGCTCTCCATGTTACTCTATCCTGTGCAAGCTTCTTCATCTCCCAGTACCTACTGCAACCTACATCCTTCTGAATCTGCTTAGTGTATTCATCTCTTGGTCTCCCTCTACGATTTTTACCCTCCACGCTGCCCTCCAATACTAAATTGGTGATCCCTTGATGCCTCAGAACATGTCCTACCAACCGATCCCTTCTTCTCGTCAAGTTGTGCCACAAACTTCTCTTCTCCTCAATCCTATTCAATACTTCCTCATTAGTTATGTGATCTACCCATCTAATCTTCAGCATTCTTCTGTAGCACCACATTTCGAAAGCTTCTATTCTCTTCTTGTCCAAACTATTTATCGTCCATGTTTCACTTCCATACATGGCTACACTCCATACGAATACTTTCAGAAATGACTTCCTGACACTTAAATCAATACTGTATGTTAACAAATTTCTCTTCTTCAGAAACGCTTACCTTGCCATTGCCAGCCTACATTTTATATCCTCTCTACTTCGACCATCATCAGTTATTTTGCTCCCCAAATAGCAAAACTCCTTTACTACTTTGAGTGCCTCATTTCCTAATCTAATTCCCTCAGCATCACCCGACTTAATTAGACTACATTCCATTATCCTTGTTTTGCTTTTGTTGATGTTCATCTTACATCCTCCTTTCAAGACACTGTCCATTCCATTCAACTGCTCTTCCAAGTCCTTTGCTGTCTCTGACAGAATTACAATGTCATCGGCGAACCTCAAAGTTTTTATTTCTTCTCCATGAATTTTAATACCTACTCCGAATTTTTCTTTTGTTTCCTTTACTGCTTGCTCAATATACAGATTGAACAACATCGGGGAGAGGCTACAACCCTGTCTTACTCCCTTCCCAACCACTGCTTCCCTTTCATGTGCCTCGACTCTTATAACTGCCATCTGGTTTCTGTACAAATTGTAAATAGCCTTTCGCTCCTTGTATTTTACCCCTGCCACCTTTAGAATTTGAAAGAGAGTATTCCAGTCAACATTGTCAAAAGCTTTCTCTAAGTCTACAAATGCTAGAAACGTAGGTTTGCTTTTCCTTAATCTTTCTTCTAAGATAAGTCGTAAGGTCAGTATTGCCTCACGTGTTCCAGTGTTTCTACGGAATCCAAACTGATCTTCCCCGAGCTTGGCTTCTACAAGTTTTTCCATTCGTCTGTAAAGAATTCGTGTTAGTATTTTGCAGCTGTGACTTATTAAACTGATAGTTCGGTAATTTTCACATCTGTCAACACCTGCTTTCTTTGGGATTGGAATTATTATATTCTTCTTGAAGTCTGAGGGTATTTCGCCTGTTTCATACATCTTGCTCACCAGATGGTGGAGTTTTGTCAGGACTGGCTCTCCCACGGCCGTCCAATGGAATATTGTCAACTCCAGGGGCCTTGTTTCGACTCAGGTCTTTCAGTGCTCTGTCAAACTCTTCACGCAGTATCATATCTCCCATTTCATCTTCATCTACATCCTCTTCCATTTCCATAATATTGTCCTCAAGTACATCGCCCTTGTATAGACCCTCTATATACTCCTTCCACCTTTCTGCTTTCCATTCTTTGCTTAGAACTGGGTTTCCATCTGAGCTCTTGATATTCATACAAGTCGTTCTCTTATCTCCAAAGGTCTCTTTAATTTTCCTGTAGGCGGTATCTATCTTACCCCTAGTGAGATAGGCCTCTACATCCTTACATTTGTCCTCTAGCCATCTCTGCTTATCCATTTTGCACTTCCTGTCGATCTCATTTTTGAGACGTTTGTATTCCTTTTTGCCTGCTTCATTTACTGCATTTTTATATTTTCACCTTTCATCAATTAAATTCAATATTTCTTCTGTTACCCAAGGATTTCTACTAGCCCTCGTCCTTTTACCTACTTGATCCTCTGCTGCCTTCATTACTTCATCCCTCAAAGCTACCCATTCTTCTTCTACTGTATTTATTTCCCCCATTCCTGTCAATTGCTCCCTTATGCTCTCCCTGAATCTCTTTACAACCTCTGATTCTTTTAGTTTATCTAGGTCCCATCTCCTTAAATTCCCACCTTTTTGCAGTTTCTTCAGTTTTAATCTACAGGTCATAACCAATAGATTGTGGTCAGAGTCCACATCTGCCCCTGGAAATGTCTTACAATTTAAAACCTGGTTCCTAAATCTCTGTCTTACCATTATATAATCTATCTGATACCTTTTAGTACCTCCAGGGTTCTTCCATGTATACAACCTTCTTTCATGATTCTTAAACCAAGTGTTAGTTATGATTATGTTTTGCTCTGTGCAAAATTCTACAAGGCGGCTTCCTCTTTCATTTCTTAGCCCCAATCCATATTCACCTACTATGTTTCCTTCTCTCCCTTTTCCTACACTCGAATTCCAGTCACCCAGGACTATTAAATTTTCGTCTCCCTATCCATTTCCCTTTTTAAATTTTCTAACCTACCTGCCCGATTAAGGGATCTGACATTCCACGCTCCGATCCGTAGAACGCCAGTTTTCTTTCTCCTGATAACGACATCCTCTTGAGTAGTCCCCTCCCGGAGATCCGAATGGGGGACTATTTTACCTCCGGAATATTTTACCCAAGAGGACGCCATCATCATTTAATCATACAGTAAAGCTGCATGCCCACGGGAAAAATTACGGCTGTAGTTACCCCTTGCTTTCAGCCGTTCACAGTACCAGCACAGCAAGGCCGTTTTGGTTATTGTTACAAGGCCAGATCAGTCAATCATCCAGACTGTTGCCCTTGCAACTACTGAAAAGGCTGCTGCCCCTCTTCAGGAACCACACGTTTGTCTGGCCTCTCAACAGATACCCCTCCGTTGTGGTTGTACCTACGGTACAGCTATCTGTATCGCTGAGGCACGTAAGCCTCCCCACCAACGGCAAGGTCCATGGTTCATGGACGTCATATGATCACTTTAAAACATGCCCGTGTTTATCGTCCATATACAACTCGATACCCTGCGTTGTGAGATCCGTTGTACCTAGCAGAAGTGGCATTTCAGCAAGATAACGCCTACCCGCACACGGCCAGAGTTTGTACTGCTTGTTTTGTGCTCGCCAACGTTGACCACCAAAATTCGCATCTTTTGTTCCTCGAAGTTACCTACAAATTCAATGATGTGTTCTTGCTGCTATACTGCATAAGCACAATAAGACAAATTTCATTTTTCCACCCTTCCTTGTGTTGTAAAAGGCAACAGAGTAGACAGAGGCCCAGGACGAAACAGAGCAAGAGATGGAGAGTCTGTAACTAACCTTTATCCATTTATGTCACCATAAATTTTCTAAATAGGCTGCTGGACTTCCGTGATGGTGCATTTACGAACCCAGCAGAGAATCTGCCCTCTTAACACGACACCAGCAGTAAATCAGGCGCTCCTAACGACCTGTACATCCCTAACGACCAGCCACCGCCTCTGATGATACAGTACAAGGTAGGGCATGCTTCTCTGCCCAATAAACGTAAGAGCGAGAGTTATATGACGGCCTACAGATGCTCAATTCGCCCAATTGATGTTGTAAACTGCTCAAAAGAACTATACAACACCCATATAATTTTAATTGTTTTGTGTTTTTTTTTCATCATTTTTATCGGTAAACTCTTTCTCCACATTGTCTAGATCACGGAAGGCCTCCGTGTGCAGCTAGCAGAGTGACACAGTTAACAGGAAATTTGCATTCACTGTGCACTTCGGTAGATTGCACTGTGTCTCAAATTATCAACGGGACAAAGGGGTTTCTATATAGTCTTCTGACTGTCAAATCTCAGATGGTGACTTTAAGCTTAGGCTGTTGTCACAGTATCATTACTGTGAGCACAGCAACACATTCTTTTCTCGGTCAGTTTCTGTTGGAAAAAGACGGAATTTGCTGTGGAATTGAATGTACCTACGATAAATTCCGATGGGTGTCGGTGCTACACATAGCGCCTGTAGCTGAGGTATTTTCCAAACGGAGATCTGCCATGAAGTTCCCTTTGGTGGAAAACCAGGGTGACGCATATATTCACTGGCGCTTGAGCAATGTCTGCGGAGACGTGGCGTTGAACAAAAGCACGGTGAGTCGTTGGGCGAAGCGTCCGCCATTACCGCAATAAGGTCAGGCAAATCTGTTCGACCTCCTACTTGCCGGCCAGCCGCACATAGCTGTGACTACTGCAGTGTTGGAACATGCGGACCGAGGTGATAGACAGATCACAATCAAACACTTCGATGTCTTTGTTGGTAGTGCTGACACAGTCGTCCTCCATTTGGGCTACTCAAAGATGTGTGCTTGCTGGGTTCCTAGCCACCTAACAGAAGACCATAAAGAGCAGCAAAGAAGGATTTGTGCGAAATTTCATGCTCATTACAACGTCACAGGCCATGAAACATGGGTACACCAATTCGAACCGGAAACATATTGGTACTTCATGGAGTGGGGTCCCATCACCTCTCCTACGAAGAAAACGTTCAAAGCTGCACACTCAGCCGGTACAGTCAATTCAGAGGTCTTCTGGGACTCTGAAGGGTTATTCTGTTTCATATACGCCCTCATACAGGGAGCGAAAGGCTATTTACAATTTGTACAGAAACCAGATGGCAGTTATAAGAGTCGAGGGTCATGAAAGGGAAGCAGCGGTTGGGAAGGGAGTGAGACAGGGTTGCAGCCTCTCCCCGATGTTATTCAATCTGTACAGTGAGCAAGCAGTAAAGGAAACAAAAGAAGAATTCGGAGTATGTATTAAAATCCATGGAGAAGAAATAAAAACTTTGAGGTTCGTCGATTACATTGTAATTCTGTCACAGACAGCAAAGGACTTGGAAGAGCAGTTGAACGGAATGGACAGCGTCTTGAAAGGAGAGTATGAGATGAACATCAACAAAAGCAAAAAGAGGATAATGGAATGTAGTCGAATCAAATCGGGTGATGCTGCGGGAATTAGATTAGGAAATGAGACGCTTAAAGTAGTAAAGTTTTGCTATTTGGAGAGCGAAATAACTGATGATGATCGAAGTAGAGAGGATATAAAATATAGAATGGCAATGGCAAGGAAAGCGTTTCTGAAGAAGAGAAATTTGTTAACATCGAGTATAGATTTAAGTGTCAGGAAGTCGTTCCTGAAAGTCTTTGTATGGAGTGTAGCCATGTATGGAAGTGAAACATGGACGATAAATAGTTTAGACAAGAAGAGAATAGAAACTTTCGAAATGTGGTGCTACAGAAGAATGCTGAAGATTAGATGGGTAGATCACGTAACTAATGAGGAGGTATTGAATAGAATTGGGGAGAAAAGGAGTTTGTGGCACAACTTGACAAGAAGAAGGGACCGATTGGTAGGACATGTTCTGAGGCATCAAGGGATCACAAATTTAGCATTGGAGGACAGCGTGAAGGGTAATAATCTTAGAGGGAGACCAAGAGATGAATACACTAAACAGATTCAAAAGGATGTAGGTTGCAGTAGGTACTGGGAGATGAAGAAGCTTGCACAGGATAGAGTAGCATGGAGAGCTGCATCAAACCAGTGTCTGGACTGAAGACCACAACAACAACAGTCCGACCTCATGGTGCGACGATCAGCACTGAAGTGTATCTTGCTACCCTCAGGAAATCAAATAAACAGCTTCAGTTAGTTCCTCACCACAAAATGCAAACGAACTTCTCTTTCACCATGACAGTACAAGGTACCCAAGAGGAGCTCACAAAGCCTCACTGGACTGCACTTCCTCATCGACCCAACAACCCGGATGTCGCACTTTCCGACTTCCATCTGCTTGATCCAATAGAGGTTGATGGTGGGGTTACTGAAGCAGAAGACGTTGGCTCCAGTAGAGTCATACAAGCCCTTCCAGTAAGACAGCGTAGGACTGTCACATTAATCGTAGATTGTTTTGAGAAATAGGAGAGTGATGAATAACATGGTGTATTGGAATTCTGAATAATACCAACATGCTTTCAGAAACAAGTGTTGTATTACCTATTGAACTTTCTTTCTATCTTTCGCTTATGCCATAGTTCCGCAGCGATTGCAGGGTCGGCGTGGTTACAACGGATTTGGCAATGTTAGTTTTGGGGATGGCCGGATGCCCTTCCTGCCTCCACCCCGTACCCCCCAGGATGGAATCAGTGTACCCCAACTGTCTGTGTCTAGTGTAAAGCGTGAAATAGTGCGGATGTGTTTCAGATGTCTGCGACGCGTGTAACTGAGGGGAACGTAGGGACCGGCCCGGTATTCACCTAACAGGATGTGGAAAACCGCCTAAAAACCACATCCAGGCTGGCCGGCATACCGGCGGGCGGATTCGATCCGGGGCCGGCGCGCCTACCGGAGTCCAGGAAGCAGCGCGTTAGCGCTCTCGGTTACCCTGGCGGGTTGATGTATTACTTATTGAACGTCCCTCCTATGTGCAAAGAAAGGTTGTCAGTCTGGAAATACGCCCGCCAAAGCTGCATACATCACATCGACGTACTTCGAACATTCCACCGCTGTCATGACACACAAAACATTAAAGATTTGGCTGGAAGCGGTTGATCCCAATCAACAACACTTGCTAATAACCGCCATTTACAGAATTTGTCTCTAACCGTAGGCACGCTGACAGAGTTGCGCGCAATCGCTCAATGACAAGATCGGACATATTAGTGGAGTCACGCGGTCATTTCAGATGACTGTCATTGTGAGTGCAGGATCATGGTGGATGTACCCTTATATGTGAATTTTTCCGTTGCTTCTTGGTAGAACAATTCCATATTTAATATTGAGTAACAAGTACGTTATTTTCCCTTTCTACTGTTTTTTCTTACTCCAAACTTCCTTTTGACTTGTTGGGTCATCTTTAGGAAACAACTGACTAGTGTTTGAAAGGTCTCTGGTAATTAAACATTATAAGCAAAGATACAGTCCACTTGCTTAGAGTGATGGGTGTCAAACTTGTTTCTTAACGTTGAAATTACACTTTACACAACAGACAATATTAAGCAGAATAAATAATTAATTTACATAACATTACAGATTAAATGGTTATAATGCTAAACTTTGTGAGCTCCTGACATCATCTGAGAAACAATCAAACCGAGCACTGTTCGTTTATCTTGTGCAGCAAACATGTTCGTTAACATTTTAAACTACACTTTAGACAATACACGATATTAAAATACAAAGTCTTAAAGTACTGCAGGTTGTATGACTATATGCCATAGTTTGTGAGTTCGTGAAATTGACAGTGGTAAGTTATGCTGAGTAACAAACAAGTTTTTACAATGAAAATTACATTTTTGTTCAATGGACACACATAGTCAACAACATTATGAATTTGACTTTTTTGATAACAAAATACGTAAATAAGTGCGTTACACAATTCAGGATACGTACTTACGACAAAAACACAAAATAAGCAATCGTAGCGCAACCACAATCACAAAACCTAAACAAAACTCATTAAAATGAGTAGTAAGCCTATTATCTTGAAACAGTTCTTTCACGAAGGAAATAGAAGTGCTAATAAAAGGTTTCGTATATGCCCTCCCTATAAACCTTCCGAAAAACACTTATATTATTAAATTGATATAAGATACAGTGTAAACGAAGACATTGCAACCAAACACATTCTGCATCGTGACATACAAAAACAGCTTGAGTGAGACACTCCTACATCACAATCTATGGGCTAGAACACAATGAAAAACTTTCAACAAGATGACTACTCAAAATAAAAATATTTTCACAAAGCAGATAATACATGTACTTTGCTTCTCATGGACAAAAGAATTTATGTTGAGTAAGTGAAACAGCTCTGCACATCCAGTTCCAATATTCTCACTAAGGACCCCACCATAACAGTTAATGAAGAAATTTAAAACTTTACGAACACGTGCAAAAATATAATACCTGAATATGAAGCTTATTATTTCATGAACATGACTCAGTATCTCCTAAACTGTGTGGACTTGCTAAAGTACACAAGTAAGGCCAGTTTCTACGACCTCTTCCTCGAACGTACCATAGAAATATGTTCATGTATCAAAACTGAGAGCAAATTTAAATCTACCTTTGGAATTGCAAATTCAGTGGACCTCATTAATAAAGGCAAAGACCTTCCTATTACACATGGTGGAAAACTAAGTCTTCCGATGTTACCAGTTGATTGAACATGAACACAACTGGAGATTACATAAGTCAGACGCGACCTTTGCCGAACATGTACCGAAAGATGGTCACAGATACCAAGTCTACTCAGAAGTAGTACATATGGCCAACAAAGGAAGAAAGTAAGCCTCTTCGAAGCACCTGAGGTAAGCAGACATTTGACGCAAATTCCGCAGATGGTCCTGAATGATCAATTACATCTGAGCACATCCCCTCTTTTTTGCTTCACACGTTGGCAAGCGGGGTGCACTCAGCCCTTTTGAGGCAAACTGAGAATCTACTTGACTAAGATGTAGCGGCTCCGGCCGCGAAAATTGACAATGGCCGGAAGAGTGGTGTACTGACCACTTGCCCCTCCATACCCTCATCCAGTAACGCCAATAGGCTGAGGATGACACGGCGGTCGGTCAGTAACATTGGGCCTGCCGAGGCCTGTTCGGGCGGAGTTTATGATGCACTCAACAAGCCACATATCCACAAAGCGCCTTACCTTGTTTGGCAGACAAACTCCGACAGTACAAAAAAATTATTCAAATGGCTCTGAGCACTATGGGACTTAACTTCTGAGGTCATCAGTCCCCTAGAACTTGGAACTACTTAAACCTAACTAACCTAAGGATATCACACACATCCATGCCCGAGGCAGGATTCGAACCTGCGACAGCAGCGGTTGCGCGGTTCCAGACTGAAGCGCCTAGAACCGCTCGGCCACTACGGCCGGCCTCCAACAGTACAACTCGTAATACTTTAATATTATGCTTTTTACCCATGTAATATGTTTAATATTGCACATTGCATAAAAATGTAATTTACAATGTCAAACATATTTTTTGTACAGCAAAGTTACCAGTACTCAGTTAGACAGTTCTCAACCAATTTCACGACGCACAAACTATGGCATCATAAGAGCATAATCTGTAATACTGTAATATTGTTAGTGTTCAGTTAGACAGTTGGCAAGCAGTTTCACGACCTCACAAAATATGGCATCATAAGCATACAACCTGTAATACTATAAGATGGTGTATTTTAGTTATTGTGCATAATGCTGTCTATTGCCTAAATTTTAGTTCACAATATTAAAAAACATGTTTGTATCATAACATAAATGAAGAGTGCGTACGTTATCAGTTTCTCAGCCTATGTCTAGATTTCACAAACTTCAGCATTTTTAACAATTTAATCTGTAATATTTTGTAGTTTAATTATTTATTGTGCTTAACATTTTCCATTATGTAAAGTGTAATTTCAGCGTTAAGAAACATGTTTGACACCCAACACTGTAAGCAGGTGGATTGTACGAGGGCAGTTCAATAAGTAATGCAACACATTTTTTTTCTGAAACAGGGGTTGTTTTATGCAGCATTGAAATACACCAGGTTATTCCCCAATCTTTTAGCTACACAACACTATTTTTCAACGTAATCTCCATTCAATGCTACGGCCTTACGCCACCTTGAAATGAGGGCCTGTATGCCTGCACGGTACCATTCCACTGGTCGATGTCGGAGCCAACGTCGTACTGAATCAATAACTTCTTCATCATCCGCGTAGTGCCTCCCACGGATTGCGTCCTTCATTGGGCCAAACATATGGAAATCCGACGGCGCGAGATCGGGGCTGTAGGGTGCATGAGGAAGAACAGTCCACTGAAGTTTTGTGAGCTCCTCTCGGGTGCAAAGACTTGTGTGAGGTCTTGCGTTGTCATGAAGAAGGAGAAGTTCGTTCAGATTTTTGTGCCTACGAACACACTGAAGTCGTTTCTTCAATTTCTGAAGAGTAGCACAATACACTTCAGAGTTGATCGTTTGACCATGGGGAAGGACATCGAATAACCCCTTCAGCGTCCCAGAAGACTGTAACCATGACTTTACCGGCTGAGGGTATGGCTTTAAACTTTTTCTTGGTAGGGGAGTGGGTGTGGCGCCACTCCATTGATTGCCGTTTTGTTTCAGGTTCGAAATGATGAACCCATGTTTCATCGCCTGTAACAATCTTTGACAAGAAATTGTCACCCTCAGCCACATGACGAGCAAGAAATTCCGCACAGATGGTTCTCCTTTGCTCTTTATGGTGTTCGGTTAGACAACGAGGGACCCAGCGGGAACAAACCTTTGAATATCCCAACTGGTGAACAATTGTGACAGCACTACCAACAGAGATGCCAAGTTGAGCACTGAGTTGTTTGATGGTGATCCGTCGATCATCTCGAACGAGTGTGTTCGCACGCTCCGCCATTGCAGGAGTCACAGCTGTGCACGGCCGCCCCGCACGCTGGAGATCAGACAGTCTTGCTTGACCTTGCGGCCATGATGACACACGCTTTGCCCAACGACTCACCGTGCTTTTGTCCACTGCCAGATCACCGTAGACGTTCTGCAAGTGCCTATGAATATCTGAGATGCCCTGGTTTTACGCCAAAAGAAACTCGATCACTGCCCGTTGTTTGCAACGCACATCCGTTACAGACGCCATTTTAACAGCTCCGTACAGCACTGCCACCTGTCGGAAGTCAATGAAACTATGCGAGACGAAGCGGGAATGTTTGAAAATATTCCACAAGAAATTTCCGGCTTTTTCAACCAAAATTGGCCGAGAAAAAAAATGTGTTGCATTACTTATTGAACTGCCCTCGTATCTGTGCTTAAAATGTTTAGTTACTTAAGAACTAGTGTTCCTTTCAGACACTAGCCAACCGTTTGCTGAAGATGGCCCAGTAAGCCGAAAACTTGTTTAAAATAAACAAATATCAACCCTAAATACGGACGTATTCTTTTGTGGATGCTACAAGAAGAAGTAACACTGTGAGATGTATTTGCCACACTCCAACACCTGGCATGTGGCGTGGGGTGCTAACCTGGTAGTTAGAATATCAGCCGTTACATTTTCGACGTTTTAAGGCCGTAGGTTATACCCTATCTTCCAGTTTCTTCAACTTTTTTCAACAACATAATACAATACTACATGTTGCCCTGTTGTCCTTGCCTGCCTGGATACAGAGGATGTTCCACTGATGCCCTGGCCAGCATGTTCTCCATATACAATCACCGGACAGATAACTAGTCACCCACACAGAAATCAGAAGAAGGATCATTTAATACAATGTAATTCCGCCACTGAAGAGGATAACCACGTGGTTTCGGTTAGGAACTGAGTCCACAGGGTTGTGCAGGTACGTCGTGTCCATATTAAGCCACTCGCGGAGGATTTGATCGCACACTTCCATCAAATTGAGAGAATGCTGATGCCAGCGTTTTACTCACTTTTACAGCGAGTGCCAAAGATTTTCTATGTGGTTCAATTTTGGTGATTTTGCAGGCCAGCCCAGATGTAATAGGGTGGAGGAGTGTTCGTATTCCTTCAGCACAACGAACTTTGCCTGTGTGACCAATGGCCTCTTGACAGGTGATCGACTTCAGCAGTTCATTGCATGCTGTTCCTGTCACAACCTTCTCTCTTTAACGGGTAGGGATGGACCTCCGTCCAGTGCCTGCTGCAATTCCTGTCGGGTGTGGAAGTAATTTTGATCCACAAGACGTGAAACAGGTTTCCAGCCGCTTTCAGTCAGAATCTCTTTCCGACCTCATTTCTGACGTCGCGTTTCGTGCCCAGGTATATTACTCCACTGCCTGTGGACACTTTGAACAATCCGCAGTAAAACGCCAACAAATTCAGCAACTTCATACACACTATGATTATGGGAACAGGCAAACAAAATTGCCCCTTTTTGCCACTTCTTCTTCTTGATCTTCTTGCGTTACGGCCTCTATAGGACCACGGGTAGCCCCTTCATGGACTGCATTTTCCTCTTCTTCTCCCAGAACCTCTTCATTCTTTTTCTTCTCTCTCGCTCTTCTTCCGAGATCTTCAGTGTCCGTTTCTCCTGTCGGCTCCACTGGTGACACTCTAATCTTTTCCTGTATTCTTCTCTGTCATTGATCTCCGACATACTGGTCGGTGTATATTTGTTCCTCCAATGTTCCTTTCCTTCGACCTTTATCCCAAATTCCAACCACGTCTTCCGAAGTTCAACAACCCACATAGTTTATGTCTTTCCCCTTGTCCTTCCTGTGGTTTCCCACACTCTCTTCGTCATTCTGTCCAAGCTCATCCTAACTAGATGTCCAGCAGCAAACCTTGCCCTTTTGAGTCTGATTTCCCCGGATATTGTTCTCATGTTGCGCTACAATTCTTCCCTAGGTCTTCGCATCCACCTCTCTCCACCTCTTTTGGGACTTTTTGCTGCTCTGTTATGTCCTTACGTTTCCTCATGTTTACTTACAATGTCCGCTTAAACCATAAATGCCTCACTACTCACTGCTGCCTTATGCTCACGTAGGGGCAGTGCGAGCGTGATTCAGCAAGTGCATCAAGCGCGGCATCATCTTCAAAAGTTTAACCATTCATCAGTGTGTGCGCCCTGGGGTGACTACTTTTTTTATTCGGTGAGCTTATCTCACCCATGAAAACATCTGACACGCCACCATTTGCCATCCACTATGACTGATGATCTGTAGCACAGAGTTTAAGCAGTAAGGATGACTTGATCGTTACAACCATACAAGCCCAGCCGGACTTACGAGCGATTGGTGATGCCAGCGGATGTAGCTCTGTGTAATTATTTCCACAAGTCACCTACAAACGTAATCGTGTTTTCTTCTTACTGCATTTGCGCAATGAGTAATACACTACTAGACATTAAAATTGCTACACCACGAATATGACGTGCTGCAGAACCGAAATTTAACCGACAGGAATAAGATGCTTTGATATGCAAATGATTAGCTTTTCAGAACATTCATACAAGGTTGGCGCCGGTGGCGACACCTACAACGTGCTGACATGAGGAAAGTTTCCAACCGATTTCTCATACACAAACAGCAGTTGACCGGCGTTGCTTGGCGAAACGTCGTGTAAGGAGGAGAAATGCGTACCATCACGTTTCCGACTTTGATAAAGGTCGGATTGTAGCCTCTCACGATTGCGGTTTACCGTATCGCGACATTGCTGCTCGCGTTGCTCGAGATGCAATGACTGTTAGCGGAATATGGAATCGGTAGGTTGAGCAGGGTGATACGGAACGCTGTGCTGGAGCACAACGGCCTCGTATCACTAGCAGTCGAGATGACAGGCATCTTATGGCTGTAACGGATGGTGCAGCTACCTCTCGATCCCTGAGTTAACAGATGGGGAAGTTTGCAAGACAACAACCATCTGCACGAACAGTTCGACGACGTTTGCAGCAGCATGGACTATCAGCTCGGAGACCATGGCTGCGGTTACCCTTGACGCTGCATCACAGACAGGTGCGGCTGCGATGGTGTACTCAGCGACGAACCTGGGTGCACGAATGGCAAAACGTCATTCTTCTGGATGAATCCACGTTCTGTTTACAGAATCATGATGGTCGCATCCGTGTTTGGCGACATCGCGGTGAACGCATTTTGGAAGCGTGTATTCGTCATCGCTATACTGGCGTATCGCCCGGCGTGATGGTATGGGGTGCCATTGGTTACACATGTCGGTCACCTCTTGTTCGCATTGACGGCACTTTGAACAGTGGACCTTACATTTCAGATGTGTTACGACCCGTGGCTCTACCCTTCATTCGATCCCTGCGAAACCCTACATATCAGCAGGATAATGCACGACCGCGTGTTGGAGGTCCTGTACGGGCCTTTCTGGATACAGAAAATGTTCGACTGCTGCCCTGGCCAGCACATTCTCCAGATCTCTCACCAATTGAAAACGCCTGGTCAATGGTGACCTAGAAACTTGCTCGTCACTATACGCCAGTCACTACTCTTGATGAACTGTGGTATCGTGTTGAACCTGCATGGGCAGCTGTACCTGTACACGCCATCCAAGCTCTGTTTGATTCAATGCCCAGGCGTACCAAGGCCGTAATTACGGCCAGAGCTGGTTGTTCTGGGTACTGATTTCTCAGGATCTATGGACCCAAATTGCTTGAACGTGTAATCACATGTTAGTTCTAGTATAATATATTTGTCCGATGAATACCCGTTTATCATCTGCATTTCTTCTTGATGTAGCAATTTTAATGGCCAGTAGTGTATGTTCATCCTGATGTTGCATTTTTATCGGCCAGCAATGCAGGTGTTTCCTCGTGTGTTTCAGTGCTGCCGGACGAGCCACCCCCTCTGTACGAGACCTGCGTGTCGGTGATCCCCATGCCGGCGACAGGGGAGACTTCAACAGCTGCGACCCTGGCCATACCACCGACGGCTGCTACACTCACGACGCCCTCGGCTCGCTCTTCTGGCCAATAGCGGCGCCCTTCTTTCTACGCTTCGGCTGTAACTGTCCAAGCTTCGCACCGCACGCAGACAGGGGCGCGATTGTCGACCTGTGGTTACTAAAGACTGAAATGGCGGACGAACGCAGAACGTCTGGTGCAGAGTGTTCTCGGCAGGAATCTCGTTACTCACGATTCACACTGCTCGTACTTGTAAACAGCTATTTTTATGGCAGTGTACGTTAACGAGACTCTTATGGAGTGGAGAGGGCCAGAGGCGGGGGTTGTGCTGTAAGAAGGGGGCAGCCTGTCACGTGACGCACCAGCTGACAGTTCTGTTCTGCCGATTCTGGCTTCTGGGACCTCACCGAGCATTAGTGTTGACTTCTACGTTGTTACAAGAGTGATGACTATTGTTTTGTCTTTGTAATGCTTGTTACTAAAGATGTGTAGGAACACCTTATGTACTGCACACGTAATTCAGAGCAATAGTATTCTTTCTAATTACCACATGACGAGCAAGTAGCGAACACCTCTACCACGCGTAGAGCATGTCGCAGCACTACCATTTGCTAAGAGAGAGAAAATTCGAGTAGTGTGGTGTGAGACAAAGACTAGAATAATCTGCAAACTATTCAATTTTTATGTTTTTGAGCTGCGGAAATCATTTGTATAATATTCGCCATCTGTCTCTGTAAAGAATGCATCACAAATTTGTTTTGTTATGTACACACCTTTTTGACAGATCTTCCGATTTTTGTATCCCCTGTGTCTTCAGCGAACAAACTGTGTCGCTGTTGTGTTTTGGAAATGTGCTTGTCTTCTACATAAACTGCCGTTTGTTAACCACTTGAATTCCTGATGTCTCGTGTCAATTTCGTGTTTTAGCCTCTCAATTTCATTAATAAAACTAATGTATAATTCCACAATTCTATTCCCTGTACTGTGTAACGTAAGCTGTCTTGAGTTTTTCTCACAGAATAAACTACTTGACTGATCAAAAGTGAAATTTTCACTTTCACGGGCTGCTCTCTTATCAACTGAGCCATCTGATCACACCTTACAGCCCAAATATCAGCTAGTGCTTCTGAGGGACCTACTGTTTTGTATTGTTTTTATTAGTCTGTTATTAGACATGCTAGATAATTAACGTTTTTATAAGTGTCATATGTCGCACATTAAGATGTAGCTTGACATAAAAAACATTTTATTTCACTTTTTACTAAAAGCTGTTGTTTATAATGAATTGTTTATAGCGTGTCATAATTAAATACGATATCCCTTAGATGTTCGAAATATAATGTTCACTTTTTTTAAATAATTTTAATACATACACATTATTAAAAAGAATTACAGCCCACATAATTCTTTCAATCACAAATATCACGTGATATCATCTTTCATTTTGGCATTACTAGTAACCTTTACCCAACAATCATGCATGAATTTTTTGTCATACGGGGCCTCAGATGTAAATGTTTCTGTTCTCACCTAAATCCTTAGCATATGAAGTAAAATGGTATAACATCATTTAACACAAGTTCTAAGTGTTCACATTCCAACATTATAATAGACAACAGTGATTTATTCTTGGATTAGCAGTTGTTTACCAGCTTTTTATTTACAGCTTTGATAAGGAATACAGTTAACTACTGTTATCGATCATCCACCTAAACATTTGGCACTTCTACTATGCATTTTCTGATATACCTATTTAACACAACGATGAAAGTAAAGGAACTGAGATAAGCCATATTTTCAAAACACCCACGAAATTTGTGGTTTGGCTTCAAATTATAAAATATAGTTGGTACTATACTATGATACAGGGATTGTACTTTAATTTTCGGTTTATTAGTTCATTTCGTTTTATTTCGTACATGTGTGGACTTCACACAGAGAATTCACTTGCAGCTAGACACAGCAAACAGGGGAGTAGTGTGATTAGAAGATGATTTCACAACAATTTATCATTTTATATTAACATAGCTGTAAGCAGTCCTCCATTAACAGACCAACAGGATTCATTAGTTTCACAGTATATGTAACCTGCAGTAGTTGAAGGGAATAAATTGCTTCTCATCCTGTAAAGTCAACATCTGTGCCCGCAGAGGAATTTCTAATGAATCAACAAGTAATTCATGGCAATAATATTACAAATTCAGCTGTAGACATACACAAATCGTTCGTAACAATCACGTAGCTGAATAAATTGACATTTTTAAGTTACAGTTGAGGGGTTTACTCGTATAGTTCACAAAAAATAACCAGTTTTCCACGTATATCAGACTGTTATAAGAGTGATAAGAAAGAATTAATGCACCAGTAAATTTCGCTTTTGAGTCGCTGTACTGAAATCGGGGAAAATGTAACTGTATGAAACATTTAAAGTTAGTTTCAAATTTTTTGTTGCTTACATTATTGTTTAATTAATTTGACGCCATTTTAATTAATTATTAATTGTAACCGTAATGGCCAAATTGTTGTAATATACATACTGCAGTAAAAACTGGGGTAAATTACAAGCAACTGTAAGGCACTCAACACTATGTTTTATTTCTTGCAAACAACTGGTGTATACCACTTTCAATCCATCGACTTATAGCAGCTGGTTTAAGTAGCAGTGTCCATGTTAGCATTTCCAGGAACGATTATAGTCCTTATACATTTAGCAAGTTACACATAAACTTATAAAGCAAAATTATACTATATAAATATAACTTTAAGTTAGTGTGAAACTGCCTACTTCGATTATTTTGTCAACATTCACCTTTTCTCTCTGTTAGAAAACTACATTTCGATAGCACTTTCCGTATATGTAAGTTGCAACAGATTCTGTGCTCTCAACACGGCGAATTTCGAACTAAAGAAGAATACAAATTCTAAAATCTTCTTTAGACTGAGTTCGAGTGAATACTATCAAGAGTTAGAGAAAAACTTTGATTTCCGAACATATGCGTTAATTTTTAACATGGCTTTGAAATTTAACATGTTCTTGGTGTCCCAAAGTCACCCCAATTGTCCCCCATTGTGAATGGTAAAAGAAAAAAGAGCTTAGTTTTAAAAACAGAAAACCGAATGGGTAAGTACAGATAGAATGTGTTACCAACATTGATGTATGACTCGAAAAAGAATGCAGCGTAAGAAGTCATTACATCGCACAGGACCGCAGCAATGGCAATAACTATGAGAAGCAGCAGTGTAGCTCCATTAAACTATCTAAAAAAGCGCGAAACCTGAACTACCAGAAAACACGTGGGCTCTATTTTTACCTTCGATAAATTGAACACACAACTATTGTGCAGAGCTGACCATCTGAGCAGTTGTTGATCCTGTTCCAAAAACGACCAACATTACTGGAGTAAGTTTATCTTTTGAAAGACAAAGTAGGCCAGTGGATTGTAAGGTGTAAGACCTGTAGGTTGAAGCTATCTGAATATGATTAAGATTGTGAAACCTGCTGTAGGTGATTAAATGAGAAAACTGCCAAACCCTATGACTCTGCCGTGTTATAATATACAGTTTAGATGTGGATACATGCGGCTGTTGTCTAGCCCCTGTAGATGTAAACATTCAAATGGGACATACACTAACTGCGCTGTGACCCGATTGTTGAGTATCAACAGTCGGCTGTTATAAATGACAGCTGAGGCTGATGGAAGCAGGGGTTGACGTTAGCAATAACACAAGAAACTTGTCTATAACTATTGTTAAATATTTGGTAACATACAACGACTGTTGTGACGATATTTTTAAGGTATTGATCCTGATGGCGTAATGTTAACATACGCAGAGACTTGCAGGATATACCGATTGAATGGAATGCTACAAATTTTGGGTTTGCATGTTGTTGAAATTTCAGATGGAAGAAACAGGTGTTTAAATACCAAAAAACAGAGCTGCTCGTATTCAAAACAAGTAAATGGACATATTAATATCCTCTTAATATCTAATCTTATTACTGCCTTCGTGGATAATTTATGGTGTTTTAAGAACTGCTTTCAGTAGAAGAAGCTACTCTGGCAAAAGAGATAAATAAGGTACGGCACTCTAAAAGACCTAGACCTTCTAGCGAAAAGGAACCAAATAAATGGGAAACAGTAATGAAAACGATGATGCCATCAACTAAGAAGACACGAAATTTATAAAGTATTTAAAAAACAAGACAGGTGCACGAATATTCGCAAAGGGCTTGCGCCCGCCGTTTGCCGCAACAGGGGTAGCTTATATAAAATCCTTTGCACATGCTGTCACGTGTACGTAGAGACTACAAAAAGAGGCAATAACACTCGATTTAAAGAATATAGCAGCAATTTTCGCCTCGGAAACACTGATAAATCGGCAGAAGCAGTTCATGCACTGGGACCAGGCAACCAAGAAATTCATTTCTCCGATCCTATATGGTTTTTTCGAGATCCAGCCGTTACTATACTAGCTAGAATGTAGAGAGCCTATAGAAATTCGAAAGCAACAAACACAACCATAAGAGAAAAGAGGTAGAAATAAAATGAGACTAGCTGTGAGCCACAAAGCTAAATCAAACAAACAACAACAGTTCTTCTTTAATAGAAGCTTATAAGCAGTTTGGCTTGCTGAGATTCTTTTACGTTTGTACTGACATGTGAATCTTTTTAGACTCTGATGATGTTTTCATCACTGGAAGACGAAACATTACGTAGAGGAATACGGCTTGGACCACGATCTAATACCTACAAAACAAAAACCACGAAGGTAGGTGAAAGTTGCCAATGATGATCTATAATCCTCGCTTAGTAACACAGAACCACGCTTACCAATCATCACCAAAAGACGGTTTATCGGATGTACACGATTCCGCATACTTGGCAGCAAAATTGTAGATAGCGACGGTGCCATGCGCTTCCTTCACTTACCACAACAGCTTGTGCTTACGTCATTATCGTGGTCGGCAAAATTAACACAGTCAGCTACGCCGAATGTTATCCCTTTATCTGACATAATAACTTTGCTAATTATACAAAATGATTGAGAAATAGCAAAACGTGGGCGTTCTTGTTGCTGAGATGTTCCATCGGAAGCTGTTCTTTACACTAGTCTTTCCTGTGCAGATGTCGTCATTTGAAACTGATTACTGTATTTTAATTTGGGTCTCTCTATACGATTTTTCCATTCCACATTTTCCTCCATTATGAAATTGACAATTTCTTGATGCCTCAGGATGTCCTATCAACCGAAACCCTTATTTTAGTCACAGTGTGCAATAAACTTCTTTTTTCCTCGAGTTCGATTCAGTAATCCCGGAACAGTTTTCCATCTACCTACCTAGTCTTCAACATTACTGCACAGGACCACATTTTATAAGCTTTCATTTTCTTCTTGACTGAATTGTTTACTGTCCACGTTTCAGTTCCTTACAAGACTACCCTCCATACAAATATCTCCAGGAAAGACTTCATGGTATTTAAATTTATATTAGGTATTAAAAAATTCTCCTTTTCCAGAATTACTTTGAATGTTGTTGCCAATCTGCATTTTGTACCGACTCTCCTTGGGCCACTGTGTTATTTGCTGTGCAAATATCCGAAGATCTACTACTTTTAGTGAAAATGGCTTCAATTTCATTTAGTGTCTCGTATCCCACTCTAATCCGTTTTGCATCAACTGATTTAATTCGACTACTTCCATTGTCATTGGTTCACTTTTGTTGACGTTGTTGTTGTCGTTGTTGTTGAAGTGGTCTTCAGTCCCGAGACTGGTTTGATACAGCTCTCCATGCTACTCTATCCTGTGCAAGCTTCTGCACCTTCAGTACTTACTGCAACCTACATCCTCCTGAATCTGTTTAGTGTATTCATCTCTTGCTCTCCCTCTACCATTTTTACCCTCCACGCTGCCCTCCAATAGCAAATTGGTGAT
This sequence comes from Schistocerca serialis cubense, assembly GCF_023864345.2. NCBI lineage: Eukaryota > Metazoa > Arthropoda > Insecta > Orthoptera > Acrididae > Schistocerca > Schistocerca serialis. Next base: position 732,816,963 of record NC_064643.1, on the reverse strand, counting down.
CCCTTGAGGCCTCAGAATATGCCGTACCAACCGATCCCTTCTTCTGCTCTAGTTGTGCCACAAACTCCTCTTCTCTCCCATTCTATTCAGTACCTCCTCATTAGTTATGTGATCTACCCATCTAATCTTCAGCATTCTTATGTAGCACCACATTTCCAAAGCTTCTATTCTCTTCTTGTCTAAACTATTTATCGTCCATGTTTCACTTCCATGCGTGGCTACACTCTATACAAATACTTTCAGAAACGACTTCCTGACACTTAAATCAATACTCGATGTTAACAAATTTCTCTTCTTCAGAAACGCTTTCCTTGCCATTGCCAGTCTACATTTTATATCCTCTCTACTTCGATCATTATCAGTTATTTTGCCCCCCAAATAGCAAAACCCCTTTACAACTTTAAGTGTCTCATTTCCTAATCTAATTCCCGCAGCATCACCCGATTTAATTGGGCTACATTCCATTCTCCTCGTTTTGCTGTTGCTGATGTTCATCTTATATCCTCCTTTCAAGACACTGTTCATTCCGTTCAACTGCTCTTCCAGGTCCTTTACTGTCTCTGACAGAATTACAATGTCATCGGCGAACCTCAAAGTTTTTATTTCTTTTCCATGGATTTTAATACATAATCCGAATTTTTCTTTCATTTCCTTTGCTGCTTGCTCAATATACAGATTGAATAATATCGGGGAGAGGCTACAACCCTGCCTCACTCCCTTCCCAACCACTGATTCCCTTTCATGCCCCTCGACTCTTATAACTGCCATCTGGTTTCTGTACAAATTGTAAATAGCCTTTCGCTCCCTGTATTTTACCCCTGCCACCTTCAGAATTTGAAAGAGAGTATTCCAGTCAGCATTGTCAAAAGCTTTCTCTAAGTCTACAAATGCTGGAAACGCAGGTTTGCCTTTCCTTAATCTATTTTCTAAGATAAGTCGTAGGGGCAGCATTGCCTCACGTCTTGCAACATTTCTACGGAATGCAAACTGATCTTCCCCGTGGTCGACTTCTACCAGTTTTTGACATTAATCTAATCTATTATCAAGACACTTTGAATCCATTTAGCTCTATCTTGAAGACTCCTGCCGCCTCCGACAGAATTATAGTGTTATCGGCAAATCTCAAAGCTCTTAGTGCTTCTCCCTGAACTTTAATTCGCTCTCCGAATTTCACCTCCGTTTCTTCTACTGATCGCTCATTGCAGAGATTGTATAACACCTTAGATGGGCTAAAACCCTGTGTCATTCCCTTCGCAACAGTGTTTCCCTTTCATGTCCGATTTTTTATAACTGTAGTCTGGTTTCCGTACAGGTTGTAGATAAGGTATCGTTCCTAGAACTTTATCCCTGACACTTTCAGAGAGTATAGTCCAGCCAATATTCCTAAAAATGATGGTTGAGTAGAAGTGAATTCACTTTAAAACTGAGTTCTCAAATATGTAGCCAAAAAAATCGATGTTTATCTCAGGTGAACTAACTCTTTTAGGGGTCAAAAATAAAATCCCCTAAAAATTTTGCTTAACCATCCTAAAAGTAGTAACTGGTGCCGTAGGAAACGAATCTTACTGGGTAATAAATGGTCAGCTCTGTGAGAATAGCTAAAGAGTACTGACTGTTAAAACGCAGAATAAATAAATTTCATAGTTCCATACAGCAGTAACTAAGAAAAACAGTGCGTTCTACTCAACTGAAAATAAAAAAAAGATAAATTTCGCTTCAGCTGTTTTGTAAAGAATATGATTAACTACTGAAAAGAAATAAAATCACGTATTCTCTGAAGAAGAATACAGTCACTGCATGTAGTGATACTGACTGTCTAACTCTTTCAGATCAAAAAAATGGTTCAAATGGCTCTGAGCACTATGGGACTTAACATCTGTGGTCATCAGTCCCCTAGAACTTAGAACTACTTAAACCTAACTAACCTAAGGACGTCACACAACACCCAGCCATCACGAGGCAGAGAAAATCCCTGACCCCGCCGGGAATCGAACCCGGGAACCCGGGCGTGGGAAGCGAGAACGCTACCGCACGACCACGAGATGCGGGCATCTTTCAGATCAGTCTTAATAAATACACCAGTATACCTAACCTGCCGCAACGAAAAAACACGTCAGAACTATCTGGATACAAACCGACGATTGTCTTAATACAATCAATTTTTAGTCTTCATTCTTTTTCGCCGCCATGTGTCGTCTTACATGGCCATTATATTATTCTGCACCTGCACCTCATCTACTCTGATCTTCCGACTACCCCGGGATGTGACGCTGCGTGGCAGCTCGTACGATCTTTGCATGCGACATATTTTCGTAAAATGATAATTTAAGAGATTTTCTTCCCACTTGCCACCCTCTTTCCACCATTCTGAAAATGTTTCAAACTCATCTTCGCACCTTTAAGATTGAAATACACGTTTTAAGGAGGAATATAAAACCAGATGTCACTGAACCGCTGCAACATAGATTTGCCTGTCCTTTTTTTCAGTGAGAGACTGTAAGTCTCTGGTGGGGCCTGTCACCCACTACATCTACGTCTATGCTCTGCAAACCACTGTGAGCTGCATGGCAGTGGGTACGTCGCATTGTAACAATTATTAGAGTTTCGTCCGTTTTCATTCACATATGGAGCACTGGAAGAATTGTTTAAATGACTCTGCACGTGTTGGAATTAATCTTATCTTGCCTCATGATGCCGTTGGAGGCGATACGTACGGAGTTTTAATATAGTCCTAAAGTCATCATTCAAAGCCAGTTCTTGAAACTCTGTAAGCAGGCTTCCTCAGGATAGTTTACGTCCTTCAATAATCTGCCAATTCAGTTTCTTCAGCACCTCTTTGACTCTCTCCCATGAGTCAAAAAATTCGTGCTGCCCTTCTCTGTGTACGTTCAATACCACCTGTTCGTCTTATTTCGTGTTGGTACCACACACATGAGCAATTTACTAGGATAGGTCACACGAGGGACTTGTAAGCAACCTCCTTTGTAGACTGGTTGCATTTTCCCAGCATTCTAACAATGAACCGAAGGCTACCACCTGCTTTATCCACGACTGAGCATAGGTAACCACTCCATTTCATATTCCTGCAAAGTGTTAGATCCTGGTATTTGTATGAGTTGGCCGATTCCGACTGTGTCTCATTGATGTTACTGCCATAGGATGCTAAGTTGTTTCGTTTTGTGATGCGCACAATCTTATATTTCTGAACATTTAAAGCAAGTGGCCAATCCTTGCATCACTTTTAAGTCTTATCAAGATCTGACGCAGCTTCCGCCAGACAATACTTTATTAGAGATAACTGTACCATCTGCAAAATGTCTGACATTGCTATTGATATTGTCTCCAAGGTCATTAATATACGACATGAGCAACAAGGGTGATAACACGAGGTTACATCTGCATCTGACGGTGAGTGCCCATCCAAGATAATATGCTGTGTGCTACCTACAAAAAAATTCTTAATCTAGTCACAAATTTCCCATGGTACCCCATATGATCGTACTTTTGATAAGAAGCGTAGATGTGGTACTGCGTCAGATGGTTTCCAGAAATCGAGAAACATTGCATCTACCTGACTGTATTGAGCTACAGCTTTCAGTCTGTCATGTGAGGAAAATGTGAGTTTGATTTCGCGCAAGGTCTACGTTTTCAGACAGGTAAGAATCTGAGGGGGAAGAGATCACAGAATAGGGGAGGGTGCTATACTTTAGTTATAGGAAGAATAATTCTTGATTTTTGAGACTTTATGTTTATAGATCATGAATTTTCTGTATATGACATAATTAGGGATGAGAATCCAATACGTATGTAATAATAAAGTGTAATTGTAGTTAATACAACAATAATAGTTATAATAGTTGTTATGTTGTTTTCTATTAACGATTGTATTGCAATTCATTTTAGTAGGACTCCAAGAAATTGTGGTAAACGGTCACTTTTCACGCTTTCGATTCTAACCAACCTTCTAATAGAGCACTTGCCGGCGAAAGGCAAAGGTCCCGAGTTCGAGTCTCGGTCTGGCACACAGTTTTAATCTACCAGCAAGTTTCAACCTTCTAATAGTTTAAAATAGTTTCTTATTCCATTTTTAAATAATGTCATTCACTTTTCATGTGTTTAAGATTTTTGTCTGAAACCACAAAAATTACTCCGAAAAATTAAGATTTCTCCGAATGTGAAAACATGTTCCAAGGTACCACATATTCATTTACCTAAGAACAAATATTCGACTGGAATTTGAAAGGGCTGCACTCGATAAAATCTTGTCAATACTGCTTTTAATAATCTATCGGTTACATCATTACCCCATTCTACATCAGTAATTAGTAAGTGAAATCAAATCAAATCAGTCACAACTTAAATGCTGATTTCAATTTTCACAACAGGTAAAACTTTTAATACTTTAAAAAGACACACGTAATTTACAAGTATCTCATATTCCACGGTAAAAGATCTTTTTCTGATTCAAGGTACAAGATAGTGCACGGTCAACGAAGTACTGTCCAAGTACTACATAATTAATTCTAGAATACATAACATTTTATTGACCATAAAATTCTGTGGAGGAAGAAATAACAATGTATACCAAATAGGTTTAATATGTTACACAACACTTTAAATGTACAGAACAAAAAATATTTATAAACGCTATTGCAAAGTAGAACCTCACGTGTGCAACAACAAAATCTGTAGAAAATGACTGAAACTGCTTATGGCGGTCTCTAGTGCGCATTCCATCGCTTGATTCTAAAATTAGTCACAAGACTTAAGTATCTATCAAAAACATCATATGTCCCTAGCTATACTATCTGATCAAAAGTGTCCGGACATCTGGCTTAAAATGATTTACAAGTTCGTGGCGCCCTCCATCGGTAATCCTGGAATTCGATATGGTGTTGGCCCACCCTTAGTCTTGATGACAGCTTCCATTCTTGCTGGCATACGTTCAGTCAGGTGCTGGAAGGTTTCTTGCTGCACTGAGGAAAGGTATCGATGTCGGTAAGTGATGCCTGGCACGAAGTCGGCGTTTCAAAACATCCCAAAGGTGTTCTATAGAATTCAGGTCAGGACTCTGTGCCGGTCAGTCCATTACAGGGATGTCATTGTCGTGAAACCACTCCGCCACAGGCCGTGCGTTATGAACATATGCTCGATCGTGTTGAAAGATGCAGTCTCCATCCCCGAATTGCTCTTCAACAATGGGAAGCAAGAAGGTGGTGGTGGTGGTTAGTGTTTAACGTCCCGTCGACAACGAGGTCATTAGAGACGGAGCGCAAGCTCGGGTTAGGGAAGGATTGGGAAGGAAATCGGCCGTGCCCTTTCAAAGGAACCAACCCGGCATTTGCCTGAAACGATTTAGGGAAATCACGGAAAACCTAAATCAGGATGGCTGGAGACGGGATTGAACCGTCGTCCTCCCGAATGCGAGTCCAGTGTGCTAACCACTGCGCCACCTCGCTCGGTGGGAAGCAAGAAGGTGCTTAAAACATCAATGTAGGCCTGTGGTGTGATAGTGCCAGGCAAAACAACAAGGGGTGCAAGCCCCCTTCATGAAAAACACGTCCATATCGTAACAACACGCAAAACAACAAGGGGTGCAAGCCCCCTCCATGAAAAACACGACCATATCGTAACAACACCGGCTCCGAATTTTACTGTTGGCGCTACACAAGCTGGCAGATGACGTGTACCGGGCATTCGCCATACCCACACCCTGCCATCGGATAGCCACCTTGTGTACCGTGATTCGTGACTCCACACAACGTTTTTCCACTGTTCAGTTGTCCAATGTTTACGCTCCTTACGCCAATCGAGGCGTCGTTTGGCATTTACCGGCGTGATGTGTGGCTTATGAGCAGCTGCTCGAGCATGAAATCCAAGTTTTCTTACCTCCCGCCTATCTGTCATCGTACTTGCAGTGGATCCCGACGCAGTTTATAATTGCTGTGTGAAGGTCTGGATAGATGTCTGCCTATTATACATTACGACCGTCTTCAAGTGTCGGCGATCTCTGTCAGTCAACGGACGAGGTCGGCCTGTACGCTTTTGTGCTGTACGTGTCCTTTCACGTTTCCATTTCACTATCACATCGGAAATGTGGATCTAGGGACTTTTAGTAGTGTGGAAATGTCGCGTACAGACGTATGACACAAGTGACACCCAATCACCTGACTACGTTCGAAGTCAGTGAGTTCCGCGGGCAGCACAATGCACCTCATATGAAAAACGTATGTTTTTCGAGATATCCGGATATTTTTGATCACATAGTTTATAGTATCCTCGTACAACACTCTCCGTTACTATAACCGCACTGATCATAGCAGCAGTGTATGTTACGTTTCAGCGCCGGTTTTTTAATCTCTTTTTTGCATTACACAACGCACAAGTAATACAGTTTGTTGGAGTTCTGCTACAGGTGTGCTCATAATGATTTCTCTGCCTGCATGACAAGGGGCTCTTTAATGATCATTTGTAATTTTGAAGCGTAATCCAGAAAAATAAACCTCGAAGCCTGTGCACAAAAGATGAACTACTCAGGGACGAAAATATGTGCTATTTTACCTCAAAACACGATGTGTGAAGAATGAAGCAAAGCCGCTGCTTCAGAATGCATCCCCGAACATATTTCATACTGCTGTCCGTCAGATCAGTACGATTCTAAGAAAGAAGCTCTGGTGTTTTAAAATTACTTCGTCAGGTGAGGTTACGTTTCACACAGCTTACTTACATATCAAAACAGATCGCAATACAACCTACCTTTTACTGGTCTTTTATGTTACCTGCCGCCTTTATGAAAAGACGACATTCGAAAGAAAGCTGTTAATGAGAAGAATAAGATTTTAATAAGAATTTGGTTATAAGATGTTTTCTTCTTTTGCAGGAGAGCATCTTTATGAGTACTGTTTGGCTTTGGAAACCACCTCTTGTTTTAAGAAAATGCTTAGAAAACATTTGAAGTAATGTTTAAAGCTGGAAGCCACAAAGTTCTCTCCTTATCAAATACTGGATGAATATTGTCTGGGAAATTTGCCTCAACGTATTCTAACTTTAATACTCGACTTCATGCGTTAAACCTTTGACATAATATTATACCCCATAATTGGTATGTTATGGCAGCATTTTAATTTTTAAATTCAGTCAATAATTATAAGATATACTAAAAATCAAATTTTTGTACCGAGTTTAACACCCGAGCTTCCACTTACGTCGAGTGAACCTTAAACCAGTCTTTCATGAAGCAACTGTTCTACGAAAATAAATAAACACACAAACAAATTAACGTTACCCTGACTGTGGTATGTTTAGAAGGGAAGTAACTGTGTGCAGAGAGCTTGGAAATACTGGCTCTCTCTCTCTGGATAAAATTGCAAATGTATCGATCAGCGGAATATTATAGGCCGAACAAGTAAATGCGAGGTGGTCAGTAGTCATTTCACAGCTGTGAAGGTTTCAGAAACGAGGCAACATGCAAACAGGAAAATACGGACAAGGTAGTCTCTGATACAACATAACGCCAGGTACTGAAACGTTGAACCCCAGTCTTCCTTCCTTCCTTCTTTCGACTCTAGAATAGTTACCTCCCTGTAAGTGCGCCATGGGATCCCACCAGAAAATGTCTCTGGAGCTCAGCAGCAAAGCTCACTTTTTGGTATTTCCTTCTTTACACCACATTTCTTTCGTTGTCTCTGACTGAACTCTTTTCCTTTCTTCAGTTCACGTGCTCACTGTCAGGTTTAAATTTTCTAAATGGACCACGATCCAGCTGTCAGTCTCTTGCATGTAAATAACTCTACGTGGTATTTCCCTTAGCGTTATTCGTACTTCTTTCATGGCCACGATCCATTTTCTTGCCTCAGTTTTAGCGCTGCTGCTGAAAGCTTCCTTCAAAAATAATTTTTATTTAATTTTGAAGTTCTTACTGGCTTCGGTAGTTGATGTAACTTAGCTGTCGTTTAGCTATGAGCGACTTTGTGCATTTCCAACTGCGAGAGAAACTACACTCCTGGAAATGGAAAAAAGAACACATTGACACCGGTGTGTCAGACCCACCATACTTGCTCCGGACACTGCGAGAGGGCTGTACAAGCAATGATCACACGCACGGCACAGCGGACACACCAGGAACCGCGGTGTTGGCCGTCGAATGGCGCTAGCTGCGCAGCATTTGTGCACCGCCGCCGTCAGTGTCAGCCAGTTTGCCGTGGCATACGGAGCTCCATCGCAGTCTTTAACACTGGTAGCATGCCGCGACAGCGTGGACGTGAACCGTATGTGCAGTTGACGGACTTTGAGCGAGGGCGTATAGTGGGCATGCGGGAGGCCGGGTGGACGTACCGCCGAATTGCTCAACACGTGGGGCGTGAGGTCTCCACAGTACATCAATGTTGTCGCCAGTGGTTGGCGGAAGGTGCACGTGCCCGTCGACCTGGGACCGGACCGCAGCGACGCACGGATGCACGCCAAGACCGTAGGATCCTACGCAGTGCCGTAGGGGACCACACCGCCACTTCCCAGCAAATTAGGGACACTGTCGCTCCTGGGGTATCGGCGAGGACCATTCGCAACCGTCTCCATGAAGCTGGGCTACAGTCCCGCACACCGTTAGGCCGTCTTCTGCTCACGCCCCAACATCGTGCAGCCCGCCTCCAGTGGTGTCGCGACAGGCGTGAATGGAGGGACGAATGGAGACGTGTCGTCTTCAGCGATGAGAGTCGCTTCTGCGTTGGTGCCAATGATGGTCGTATGCGTGTTTGGCGCCGTGCAGGTGAGCGCCACAATCAGGACTGCATACGACCGAGGCACACAGGGCCAACACCCGGCATCATGGTGTGGGGAGCGATCTCCTACACTGGCCGTACACCACTGGTGATCGTCGAGGGGACACTGAATAGTGCACGGTACATCCAAACCGTCATCGAACCCATCGTTCTACCATACCTAGACCGGCAAGGGAACTTGCTGTTCCAACAGGACAATGCACGTCCGATGTATCCCGTGCCACCCAACGTGCTCTAGAAGGTGTACGTCAACTACCCTGGCCAGCAAGATCTCCGGATCTGTCCCCCATTGAGCATGTTTGGGACTGGATGAAGCGTCGTCTCACGCGGTCTGCACGTCCAGCACGAACGCTGGTCCAACTGAGGCGCCAGGTGGAAATGGCATGGCAAGCCGTTCCACAGGACTACATCCAGCATCTGTACGATCGTCTCCATGGGAGAATATCAGCCTGCATTGCTGCGAAAGGTGGATATACACTGTACTAGTGCCGACATTGTGCATGCTCTGTTGCCTGTGTCTATGTGCCTGTGGTTCTGTGAGTGTGATCATGTGATGTATCTGACCCCAGGAATGTGTCAATAAAGTTTCCCCTTCCTGGGACAATGAATTCACTGTGTTCTTATTTCAATTTCCAGGAGTGTAAATACAAGGATACTGACTGCAAGAAATACAACGCGTATTTGGCAGTGTTCTATAAACTTTCTAAGAAGAATGTAAACTGATTAAACGCTGAACTGTCCTATTAACATCTTTAATTAAACGGAGTTGTCCCTATGTGTTGATGATCTGCCTAATAATAGTGTTCCTCAAATGATCACTTAGCACTGAAAATTTTCGAAGCAAACTGATCCGGAAATGAAAACATCTTACCTCTTCCTTGGAAACGTGTGCGCCAGCTGCAAATTTTTAACTACAGATGCCGTGAGCTTAGTGCAATGTTCCAGATAATAAGTAAATTACTTTATGCACATCACTGAGTGAGACACACATTAAATAAAAATGATTTGCATATGGGATGTGAACAATGCTCTTAGGTGTAATAGTTCTTTAATAAACCGATGTATATTATCTGATACATTATTATTTGTATGAAATTCGTGTTACAACACTCATTAACACTGACAAAGTGCAACACTGATATCAAACTCTCACCTTCACATATGTCAGATAAATAATTCACAAAAATAATTCCGAGAGTTCCAGAACCTGCACAGAAAATTGGAATAGAGATCAACATAAACATCACTTCCGCCATTTCTTTTGTTCACTGAAACCACACATTGCATGATTTACCAGTGGTCGTGCGGTAGCGTTCTCGCTTCCCGCGCCCGGGTTCCCGGGTTCGATTCCCGGCGGGGTCAGGGATTTTCTCTGCCTCGTGATGACTGGGTGTTGTGTGATGTCCTTTGTTAGGTTTAAGTAGTTCTAAGTTCTAGGGGACTGATGACCATAGATGTTAAGTCCCATAGTGCTCAGAGCCATTTGAACCATGTTTTACCACCATACAGCGAGACCTTCAGAGGTAGTGGTCCGGATTGCTATGCACACCGGTACCTCTAATACCCAGTAGCACGTCCTCTTGCATTGATGCATGCCTGTATTCGTCGTGGCATACTATCCACAAGTTCATCAAAGCACTGTTGGTCCAGATTGTCCCACTCCTCAAAGGTGATTCGGCGTAGATTCCTCAGAGTGGTTGGTGGGCCACGTCGTCCATCAACAGCCATTTTCAATCTATCCCAGGCATGGGCGATAGGGTTCATGTCTGGAGAACATGCTGGCCACTTTTGCCGAGCGATATCGTTATCCTGAAGGAAGTCATTCACAAAATGTACACGATGGGGGCGTGTATTGTCGTCCATGAAGATTAATGCCTCACAAATATGCTGCCGATATGACTGCACTATCGTTGGAGGATTGCATTCACGTATCGTACAGCCGTTACGTCGCCGTCCATAACCACCCGCGGAGTACGTCGGCCACCCCAAAACATCACGTTCCTCCACCAAGCTGCTCTCGCTGGAGAGTGTGTTTAAGGCGTTCAGCCTGACTGGGTTGCCTCCAAACACATCACCGACGATTGCCTGGTTGAAAGTATATGCGACACTCATCGGTGAAGAGAATGTGATGCCAATCCTGAGCGCTCCATTCGGCATGGACCTCGCCTAGGACGTCGGCAGTGAAGTTGCGCATCAAGCAGCCTATTGCGCACAGTTTGAGTCGTAACAAGACGTCCTGTGGTTGACCGAAAAGCATTATTCAACATGATGGCGTTGCTGTCAAGGTTCCTCCGAGCCATAATCAGTAGGTAGCGGTCATCCACTGCAGTAGTAGCCCTTGGGTGGCCTGAGTGAGGCGTGTCATCGACAGTTCCTGTCTCTCTGTATCTCCTCCACGTCCGAACAACATCGCCTTGGTTCACTCCGAGACGCCTGGACATTTCCCTCGTTGACAGCCCTTACTGGCCCAAAGTAACACTGCAGACGTGATCGAACCGCGGTATTGACCGTCTAGGAATGGTTGAACTACAGACAACGCGAGCCGTGTACCTCCTTCCTGGGGGAATGAATGGAACTTATCGGCTGTCGGACCCCCTCCGTCTAATAACCGCTGTTCATGCATGGTTTTTTACATCTTTGGGAGTGTTAAGTGACATCTCTGAACAGTCAAATGGACTGTAATTGTGATGCAATATCCACATCCAACGTCTATCTTCAGGAGTTCTGGGAACTGGGGTGATACAAAGCTTTATGAGGTCTGTATTTTCTTTACATCGGGTACCCCAGCCGCGAATTCATTGGTTAGATGCATGGTTTCACTTCGGCTCTTATTAACTGATTTGCAAGAACGATTTTGCTGAATTGCATTTGACTGGACAATTTAAAACTTACAGGCGATTTTAGAATTCTCTAATCGAAAGAACAAATTAAAAATTTAAAAAGAAGTTGTGAAATACTTTGGGCTATGAGGCATACAAATAACATTTTTAAGAAAGATGAACCTAAAGTCTGCATTAATAGGAATCAAACGACGGGATTCACATAACACAGCTCCAAACATCAACTGGCATAAGTGGAAGCACAAACAACAATGTATCCAGTTACAATCGACATCACATTTGTTTCTATAGACAAGTAGACACATAAAGCGTCGAGTTTATAAATAATTGTTACTGGAATACAGTAAAGGTGTAGCGGCGCGGTTCTTACCTGTGAACATTGTCTCAGCAGATCATCAGTAGGAAAGCCGAGTGAAACCTACTGTACTTCGACGTCAACCAGGCTGCAATTGAAGTCACTAATCTACGTTTTGGGCCGGCCGGGGTGGCCGAGCGGTTCTAGGGGCTACAGTCTGGAACCGCACAACCGCTACGGTTTCAGGTTCGAATCCTGCCTCGGGCATGGGTGTGTGTGATGTCCTTAGGTTAGTTAGGTTTAAGTAGTTCTAAGTTCTAGGGGACTGATGACCTCAGAAGTTAAGTCCCATAGTGCTCAGAGCCACTTGAACCATCTACGTTTCGGGAGAAAGTTTTCACACAAATGAAAGGTTGGATATTTTGTCCTCAATTAAAATATTCTGAAACTTAGGTGAACAAGTATCACTGCCAAGCCCGTGCTAGTCTTAACACAGTCACTCACAATCCCTTTCACTCACGTTAGCAAGTTTATGGTGTTGCATTTCTCGAAAACGTAATAACTATATAAATGCTGATTTGAGAATGCTCGCCAAATATTAAGTCTGTCAGTACCAAATGCATTCACAGTCTTTTACACTGACCTGCTCAATACGCCACGCGGAATTTATGTCTTTTCTCGTAACAAAATTCACTTAAAAATTCCTAAATTTCTACACGCCCATCGGAATAATTATGCCGTCACTTTATCACACTTTTGATGTATAAACACTGCTAGATCGGGCAACTTATCGTTTCCATCGGAACTACTACTACACACGTCCGAACTGTTTCATGGCTAGGCCATGCGGACCGCCCGAACGCCAGCCGATAGATGTATTTGTTCGCCCGTTTTCCGTTCGGGCAGAGGACGTCTCAAAAGTACTTCAACTAGAACTTACTGACCTACAGTGCCATATCCGCCTGAAGGACCGCTTTCTTATGTGTAAAACTTTGGATGACTTTTACAGCTGTCTTCCATGAGAGAAATATCCTCTTTTGCACAAGCACGAGGCCAAAGTTCTCTCAATGTTTGGTTCCACGTATATTTGTGAGCGCTCTTCCTCTCTTTTAAAGCTTGCTAATTCTAAGAACCGTTTATTCCTTGGCGATAAATATTTGACCAATTCTTTGAGGTTAGCAGTCTCACGGAATGTTGAATCAAGCCTAGGCAAAATCGTTTCCTCTAAAAAGAAAAACTTGTAAAATGTTAATCGTCTTCTTTAACAATGTAGACTGTAAGAATTAAAGAGCTTTATAACCGTAATTCTATTTCAATAAGTTTTCAAACTTGGTCAGTTAAAATTATTACGTACAAAACAGCAAACTAAAGATCCGATTTCTAAACACTGAAAAGGGATACAAAAAATTGTAGCACGAATTATAACAAAAAATACTTAATTGTAACTACAAACAGTAAGAATGAGACTCTATATCCCTTACATAAAATTAATTCTAAAATAGAATATTTTGTTTACGTTAGATCTGACCGCGGGACAGTCCAGCGCAGAGCAGTGCTGTACGGTCTCACTCGCTCTCTCTCTCTCTCTCGCTCGCTCCTACGCCGACACTAGCGACACACGGTCGCGGACGGGGCGCTGAACTACACTTGCATTGCGCCCGCGGGGCGCGGGCGCGCCCGGCGGGCGCATTCCTTGGATGAGCCTGCTCTAAGTCTTCTCTACCAGCAGAGAAAGGCGCGCGAAGAACATTGCTTTACCATTGGTCAGTTTACTCAACAGCCAATAGCACAACAAGACTCTCCCGCGTCAGTCCGCGCTTTTCATCAATAACCAATCGCAAAATAGTAAACCTAATGACTGCACTTTTTACCGACGTAATTATCTAATTTGCTGAAGTTTTGATTATGCATAAAGTTATTTATTATTGTTGTTTACACGTGAATTAACTTTCCCTTTTACCATAAACTTACTTTACAAATCTATTCTACAAAAATCCCCTTTGTCCATATCCATACTTCTTCGAAATGTTCCCATACTAAATCCCACTACATAACTCGTTAAACAATTATCTTCATATTAACGTTAAGCCACACCCACGCATCATTCATACTGCTGAAACACATTTATAACATTTAACATACACAAAAAGAGATAATAACAATTTAAGAAAATACTAGAACAGTTTATGAAAAACATTCTATTACTTTAGTGCATTCTAGTGCGCACAATCGAAACTAAAATCACAGTCCCCCTATCCAATATTGTCCTCTATCGGCTGATACATAAACTACGTGCTCGTCCAGTCTCGCATCACCATCTGTCACTATCCAGTTCTGAGACACATCTCCCACTTAACCGCCTCCAAGGCAGGATCGGTATAGGGCGTTACGCCTCAAAGGTCGTTGTTAACGCAATTAGAAGATTACTAAGCACTTGATGTACGAAGTTTTGTACAGATGAACAAACTGTCAATTCTGTTGCGTAAGAAGCAAACTGATATACATACAAGGTAATTAAGCTGCTCCTACCTATTGGTTTTATGCAACATGCAACACCTTCAAATAACCCAGACGAAATTTTCATATTCTCTCGCTCGCAACACGCAAAATGTTAAGTCCTACAGGAAAATGATCAAGACGTTTTGTGAGAAATTTAACGTAGTTAAATTTTGTACTGGGATACGTTTCCGCTAGAGGCCATAGTTTTCGAATTATTCAAGAAAAAACGTGCAAAAGTGACCTCCAAACGCGATTTCTTGAATAAATCGAAAAACGTGGCTTCCAAAGAAAACGACTCGTAGTACAAAATGTAACTACGTTAAAGTCCTTACAAAAATTTCCTGTTCATTTTTTCGGTACGGCTAATAGTTTGCCAATAGCGAGTGAGAGAATACGAAAATGTAGCGCTTCGTTTTTGAAGGCGATGTGGGTCGTATAAACATGAGACGTAGGGGAGGCTGGATCAGCACCTAAACACAAAGTGTCGCCCCTGAGTTAATAGTCGTTTTTTCTCTGGTGTTGCAGCAGATATCTGCAGTTTTGTTTTGGCAACGTGTAGCTGGAATCAGCCAGGAAGAATACTTCGCATCAAGCCTTTCATGCGACGACAGCGCCGACGGAAAACACCGATTCTTCTTCCCGTCACAAACGAAATGGTTTTTGATGTGGAATTTTAGTTACCCATTCCGTTGAGTGGTGCCAGATTAGTCTATAACAATACTCAATTTAGCGTTAAGTATTAACAAAGACAGAAAAAGAAGAATAACCAGTATTAAAGAAGCGACTGAAGGCGTAGAAGTCAGCGCGAACCGGGAAGATGGTGTCGCTACTGCTGAGCTGGTTATTCTTCGCATTTTGCTATCTTTGCTAAGACGTATCGCTGAATCCAATATCGCATTAGACTTCTTTGAGACCACTCTACCAAATTGGTAGGTAAAATCCACGTTAAAAATCATTTTCTTTGCAATGGGAAACAGCCTTCTAGTGAATGATCCCTTGCCTGGAAGTCGCTGGAATATCAATAATATTATCTTGGAACTCTTCCATTTGGTCCGTGTTTGCATAGAAAAACGGTAATATCACAAACTGAGTTCGCCTTGATGCAAAACGCCTTGCTATTCGTTTATTTATTATCCCAAACTAGTTTCGGCGACAAATATCACCATCATCAGTGGTTTTTTTAAATCTAAAGCATGCAGAAAATGGTATGGTTGTACAAACACAGTAAAACATTATTTCATTTTTAAAAATCGTCTTTTGAAATATAGTTTTATATTGATATTTTCATACTACCTTATATATTGTATGCTACAGCATGTTTTAAGCAATTATCGGCGCTTTTTGTGACGTATTTTCTGTGCTCTTATTTTTTCTGTTGCCGTCTTTTTACTTAGCGTACATCATGTCATCTGCAACCATGTGAGCGGCTGTTAGTAAACAAATACTCGAAGGTGAACTTCGTATGTCAGCATTATATACTTGGCGTTGTGGTAGTGTTGTGGAATGTCACAAACAGCGCCAAAAATTGCTCAAAACATGCTGTAGCATACAATATACAAGGTAGTATGAAGATATCAATATAAAACTGTATTTCAAAAGACGATTTGTGAAAATGTGATAATGTTTTACTGTGTTTGTACAACCATACCATTTTCTGCATGTTTTAGATTTTTAAAAAACCACTGATGATGGTGATATTTGTCGCCGAAACTAGTTTGGGATAATAAAGAAACAAACGAATAAGAAGGTGTTTTGCATCAAGGCGGACTCAGTTTGTGATATTACCGCTGGAATATCTTGGGTAAGAGAAAGAAACTTTCACTCGCCTGCGAAGAGCGTTTCATTTTTGTAACTCCTACATCTACATCTATACTCCTCAATCTATTGTGAAGTACATGTCTGACCTCACATGATACCACGTGCATAGGCTCCTCTCCGCCCCATTCGCGTTTGGATCCTGCCAAGAATTACTGCTTAAATGCCCCTGAAAGCCCTGAGTTGGCCACAGGAATTAAAATTATGAGGCTTAAGTATATTCCTAGGTTCTCCACTGCCATTCTTGAAACTCTGTAAGAAGGCTTTCGCTGGGTAAGCGGCATCTATCTCGGAGAGTCTGCTATTCATGTTTTATAACATTTGTTCAGCGTTTTCCCGTGAATCGAACGGATCTGTAACCTTTCTTACCGGCCTTCTTTCTTTCGAAGTCTGACGTATCAGCCGCGTCACCCTGCTCCACAGCAACATGCTGGCCAAAGGTAACCTCTAATCGTCTCCAGTTTGTCACACTTAAGATGCGTCACAGTCTGGACATTCAGCCCTGTATAGCCCGATCACTAGTAGGCATTTCAGTTTTGAGGTTGAATAACAAGTGCACTGTTTTTGTTCTGCTGATTTTTGAATATTTCTAACTAATTTTCGGCTTATTGGGCCATATTTAGGAAACAACTGTTTAGCGTGTGGAAAGGACACTATTTCTTAGGTAACCAAATATTATAAGTAAAGATACAATCTGCTTACACAGAAAGTTGATCACCAGACATTTCTTAATGTTGAAATTAAACTTTAAGTTAAAAAAGCAAGATTGGTACACAACATTCTGTGGAAACGGGATTGTGTCTTTGCCTGCAATGTTTAGTTATCTGCGAACTAGTGTCCCTCGCAGACGTTAGTCAGTTGTTTCCTGAAAATGGCCCAATAGGCCGAAAACTAGTTACAAATAAACAAAACTCAGTAGAACAATAGCAAAAATGTTCAAATGTGTGTGAATTCCTAAGGGACCAAATTGCTGAGGTCATCGGTCCCTAGACTTACACACTACTTTAACTGATGACTTATGCTAAGAAGCACCCACGCCCGAGGGAGGACTCGGTGCTCCGGCGGGAGGGGCCGTGCAATCCGTGACTTGGCGCCCCAAACCGAGCGGCCACTCCGCGTGGCGGAACAACAGCATTGTACTTGTTATAGTGGTCTTTTAAAATCAGATGCACTGCTCGTAACATAACGTTTCCAGGAAAACGTGCCTGAAATCTGTTCTATTTATCTCAGACTTCAAATGACTCAAATTGACATGCACTGAATTTAAAGTCGAGGATGATCTGACGCAGTGTGAGAATTTAATTTTATGTGAAATTTGATTACTCCAACTCCGAAATAGTAAGTTTTAACAAAGAGCGCTCATACGATAAAGTTTCAAAACAAACAGTAATCTCTACTTTAAATTTAATCAGTACAAAAAAGGTACCAAAGCTAACTTCCAATGACTTAAAATCGGATAAGGTTATGTACATGTTTTACTACACCAAAATTGAAGACACAATCAAGCTTTACAGAATAGATTGCAAGAAGCTCCTCGCCGGTACCAAATCAACAGCCGTCTCTCAATCAAAGGGAACAGAAGCCTGACATTTATAAACAATGACGTGAACGGTTCTTGGTACTACTACACGCCAAATTTCAATTACACACGCACAGCGAGCACGTCTTTTAACTGATCGCAGCCCGTTGCCAAAAAAATGTGAGTTGAGCGCCCGTAGACGGAGCTTAAGTTGGCTTCAAGTTAACCACTAATCCCAACGACTCACTGAGGCACGAAGCAGATCGCCAAACACAACGTCGCGATAATGCGACCAAGATCAGGAGTTAACTAGGAATCACCAGCAAACAGTGTTATTAGCTTTAAACAGAAAACCTCACCAGAAGTAGTGGGTGTGGGGCCGTTCCAAAGGGTGCTGTTCTAATCTTATCGTTTGACAGCGTCCTTACACAAGCTAAAACACCGACTAGAAAGCCCTCACGGACGTCTTGAGCAGAAAATTTCATTTGTGGGACGCCACACCCAAATTACTGCCCCACAATAAGTGACCACAGCCCATCCATGCATTGCCATGTCGTTTCACTCACGTCCTGACGCTCAGAATACATCTGCATCTACATGGATACTCTGCAAATCACATTTAAAAGCCTGGCAGACGGTTCATTGAACCACCTTCACGATTTTTTATTATTCCTGTCCCGTATAGCAAGCCGAACGAATGAACACCTGTATCTTTCCTACGAGCTCTGATTTCACTTATTTTATCGCGGTGATCGTTTCTCCCTATGTAGGTCGGTGTCAACAAAATATTTTCGCATTCGGAGGAGAATGTTGGTGATTGGAATTTAGTGAGAAGATTCTGTCGCAACGAAGAAAGTTGCGACCGAACCGCCGAATCTTTCCATCAGTAAATGGGGTATGTTCTCAACTGACTCAGTTGTTTTAACCCCTCCACTGACGGAATGACCCGCTTCCTACTTCCGTATGTATAAAGCCAATACGGACTTGTAGCTGTCACGCCTTTGCGCTTACTGCTACGTATTTTAACCGTAAATAGCTCAGCCCTAATGGTAAGAGGTAGTAGTGAATTCACGTTATTAATCTTTGAAGACAGCACAGCTGCCACAAGCTCAGCTCACTTTTACTCCACTCCTACCCTCGCCATTACACCACATTAACTAGGTGCTACATAGACCTTGCTAAATTCACTTGCGTATACATTTCTGACCGTTACTCGCCAGTATTTACCTATTGGATTAGTACACTCCTAACCGGACTATTTCCCAAAGAGCTGTGATGATTGAACGGGTTCGATCCACGGCCTACAGTGCCCTACAGTTCACACGGTAACACTGCCTACCTGACCCACTTAACTTGGTAGTGAGCTTATGTATCCAATCACCACTGCTAGCAGCAGTGGATAATCCTATCAGCACGACGAGAGCAGCAGACTTACCGTCGAATCCTCCTGAAAATACTTATAACTACGGTCGCCAGCTCTGAAGGAGCAAAAGAATAAATCAATTTTTTGGCTCGTTTCAAAGTGAAACGGCTTGAGTTGAATTTAGACTTAATTCTGAATATTACTATTTCTGATCATTCTAGGTGATTCTACAAAGCAAATACTCTCTCAATTTCTGTGAGTTGGTTTGGTAATTACCACCAAGACAACTTATGCAACTTAGGTTAACAAAATTCTATCCTTCAACTTATTTAATGATTTTGGATATTAAGTTAAGT
This sequence comes from Schistocerca serialis cubense, assembly GCF_023864345.2. Lineage (NCBI taxonomy): Eukaryota > Metazoa > Arthropoda > Insecta > Orthoptera > Acrididae > Schistocerca > Schistocerca serialis. The sequence continues at coordinate 732,797,499 of NC_064643.1, read as the reverse complement.
GACTTTACTTGAAAGGTTACTCAGAAAAATTTAAGTAACTAAAAATAGGCGACTCATTCTGGTGTGACCATTGCTCTTTTCAACATTCTTATACGCTAAATTATTCTACAACCAAAAGAATTGTAAATGAAAGAGGCGATGGTGGCCTCAGTCTGATTTCACTACACTATGTTTCAGGTTACTACACTTTACAATGAACAACATGCGTCGTAATTTTACTCATTACTATATTCTGTCTTCTGCACTTGCACAAAAGAAAACTGGTATTCTCCTTTTACATGTATACAAAGTTCGACTTAACAATTGCAAGCAGTCTTGCCTTGGGTAGACGCGTCGGTGCTGGTGGTGAGATGCAGGTGGCTAACGCAGCTCTTCACGCCTCATGTCCTTAATGGCGGCTGGAACTACGAGCTGTAGCACTCGTATAAGCTACTGCACGTCCGCCATAAAATCTGGGCGCAGGAACTCTTACAATCAGCCCCAGTGGCATAGAGACGGCTTCGACAACCATTCGTCGCGTTCCACTCCACAAACGGCGACGGTATTCGCCTCTTCGCTGTTGCACAATCACTTTTGCGTGAGCACAGTTACGCACGTCCTGTCACGTCAACACTCCCCAGGCCATTCCATTGTTCAGTCCCTGTGTCTCCAGCTACCTCTAGCTATGCTCGTATCACCAAGAGTGGGGGCGTTCCCCTACCACCTTTTCACCGAAATCATTTAGTATTTAAGAATATTTATATTTATTACCCTGGAGTTCATACCAGTCATAATAATTTACTACTAGCGCCTTATAACATTAAATCATACACTAATAACTTATAATTACCAAGAAAAAGAATACATTTGACTCCGATATCTTATTGCATTGTCTGAGACAGCGCTAATTCCCAGTTTCGCCAATAGATGGCATCAGGGTGCACTCCCTGGCAGTCTCACACCAGCGCGCCCGTTTCCGACGCGCGGGCTCCAAATTACTGTCAGCCCACCATCATTTCAGTTCCGTTACACATGCCCCACTTCTTATTGAAGTATCTAACAGTGATAGTTCAATAAGAAGTCTCTCCTATAGTGAATCTGAAATTTTCGTTAAGCTTTTTACCAAGGGTTTTCCCTTTCTTACTGATACACCTCGGTACTTATATTACTTATTTAAAAATTAAACACCAATTCTTTCTATCTTTCCTGCTAAACATTACATAAATGATTTACATATATTCTTTACAATTTTCTTACATCTAAACACAGTACACTTTAAACATATTTTTTACAAAAATTTTAAATACACTTCTTTTATCTCAGGCAAGTAAAACACACGTTATGCGCCTATTACTCTATAGCCCGTCCTTTTCACTTTACCTCCTCACTTTTCTACCTCTTCCACAACACTTATTTACACATCTATTAAGGCTTTCTTAGAAGCTCAGTCTTTCCCAGTCTGTTTAGTCCCTACTTAAACTAGAAGTTTCATTAGAATACTGCAACATATTTTAGTGAACATTTACCTTTCACATAGAACAAAAGAAACAAAACTACTTACATATTGGTTTACTTTAATATTTATTTATATATTTATTTTAAATCTGGTAGAATTCGTGGTTCATACCTTTTGAGATCCACTATGTTTCTTACTCCCAGGCGTTTGCCTGTTAATGGGTACTCTAAATAATAAGCGTTCACATTGGGTATGGACACTATTTTAAATGGTCCATTATATATATATGTAAATTTGCTGATCTCGTTATTAATTTCACTTGACTTTTCATGTGTTTTTACAAGAACGAGATCACCTATTTTGAATTTAGGATTCCTTACTTTTTCGTCATGACGACGAATTCTCGCATCTGCTTGTTTTCTCATCTTGTCTTTTACTAAGTTCTTTTTACTATCATAATCTAATTCAACTCTATCTGGAAATTCTAGTAGGTCTTCTACTAGACTTTTACTTCTCGTCTTTTTCAGGATTTCTTCTGGAGTAAATCCAGTGCTCTCGTTTGTTAATGAATTCATGATTTCTTCGAATTCACTCACATACATGCCCCACTTCTTGTGATTGCTATGGCAGTACGTCCTAAATAACCGACCTATCTCACGCATATATCTTTCTGCCGGATTGCTTGATGGGTGATAAGCTGAGATATGTACCACTTCTACCTGTTTCTCAGTTATCCCATCCTTCCACATTTTTGAGCAAAACTGAACACCATTATCTGATAATATTCTCTTTGGCTTCCCTACTTTCACAAAATAATCACACACCATTTTATCATACACAGCTCTGGCAGTAGCTTTTCTCAAGGGATATAGCTTTATATACTTTGAGAAAAGTTCAACTGCTACAAATATGTACACAAAACCCCCCATGGTTTTCGGTAACGGTCCAAAGATATCTACTGCTACTATTTCTAATACTTCATCAGGTTTTATTGATTGCATGGGCCCTTGATTAGTTGCATTTGTTACTTTCGCCTTTTGGCATAGATCACAAGATCTTATCCTCTGTGCTACCCTTCGTGCCATGTTGTTAAAGGTAATGCATTCATCTAACTTATCGGTACACTTCCGTGCACCACAATGGCCATATGCCAAGTGAACATAATCTATCAGCACTTCAGTGTGTTGTTCCGGCCAACATACTCTCCACTTCCCTGGATTATTTAATCTTTGAAGATACAGTACACCTTTATGTATTTTATATGAAGCCCTTATGTTAGTTGCGTCCAGATTGTCAAACTTGACCTTTACCGACTTGAGTGCATCATCATCACTTTGATATCTTCGCATATTCCGACATATTTCCCTAATTTTTTCTCTTCCTTCCGCTTTTTTGAAGTAATTCACCTCAAAAACATCTTCCCTATTCTTTAGACTTTCTAGTGTCTCACATCCTTCCGGTAATCTCGACAAAGCATCCGGTACTGCATGTTCTTTCCCTTTAACATACTTGATCTCTATATCAAATTGTTGTAAAAACAGCGCCCATCTGGTCAACCTGTTATGTAACAATCTGCAGTCCTTCAAAAATATTAAAGCTTTGTGGTCTGTATGGACAACAGTCTTATGCCCCCATAAGAAAAGTTGAAATTTCCTAAAACCCCATACTATAGCTAAAGCCTCCTTCTCTGAAACCGTATTGTTTCTTTCGTACTTAGACATGGTTCTACTCGCAAATGCTATTTGTATATGAGTTTTTTCCCCATCTATCATTACCTCCTGAAATATGGATACTCCCAATCCATAATCTGAACTATCTGTTGCCATGTGGAATGGTTCACACAGGTCAGGGTGCCATAACTTTATGTTTTTAGCCAAATTGTCTTTTAGCCGGTTGAATGCTGCTTCACATTCCTCAGTCCACATATACACACTGTTCTTCTTAAGTAGGTTGTTCAGATGTGGGCTATTGAACACCTGATCATCCACATACTTACGATAAAAGGAACAAAGTCCTATAAACGACTTTAGTTGTTTTTTATTCTTGGGAGCCGGACAATTTCTTATTGCTTTGACTTTATCGGGATCCTTTTCAATTCCCTCTGGTGTTACTATGTGACCTAAAAACTTTATTTCTTTCTTCACAAACTCGCATTTTTTCAGGTTCAGGGTCATTCCTCCTTTAATTAAAGCTTTGAACACCCTGTCGCATAACTCCATGTGCTCTTCCCATGTCCTTGTAGCAATTAACAGATCATCTACATAAACCGTGATTAGCGAACTAAGTTCACTCCCTAAAATTTTGTCTAAAGCCCGCATGAACACTGAAACGGAAGTATTTAGGCCAAATGGTACCACTGTGAAATGGTAGCATTTGCCATTGAATAAAAATGCCGTGTACTTCCTAGACTCCTCACTTAATGGGATTTGCCAGTATCCTGCAGTTAGGTCTAAACTAGTCATGTACTTTACACCATTAAACTTCTGCAATAAATTATCTATGTTCTCTGGACGATCCAACTCCCTCTTCACTACTTTATTCAGAGTACGAGCATCTATCACTATTCGTACACTTCCATCCTTCTTACCTACTATCACCAGTGGGTTATTATATGGGCTAGAACTCCGTTCAATGACCCCACATGAAACCATTTTATCTATTTCTTTTTGAACTGCTTCTTTCTTAGACAAGGGTACATTATATGGTGGTTTAAAGAAAGGTTCATGCTCCTCTACCTCCATGCAGTACTCATAATTTATCACTCGTCCCGGTCTGTCCGAAAATACCTCCTGATTTTCTTTCAGAATTTGCCATAGATCCTCCCTTTGGGCATCAGATAGTCCTTCCGTTTTTTCCACTACATTTCGAAGGAGTGTCTCCTTATTTCCATCCTCAACTATCTGCCTCACGAGAAACCAATCGAATTTTTGACCTATTCCTGAATCATAATCGTCTCTAAATTCTACCCATCTCAGCTGGTTCTCTTCCATTACTCTCGATGATTCAAATGGTATTTCTAATACCGCACTATCAACTTTACAAACTATTATCCCTTTGTCACAATCTATAATTACTTTCTGTTTTATTAACCAGTCAATGCCTAAAATGATCTCGGCACTGAGCTCTGGAACTACTAAAAATGCATTCGAAAATAGCTTGTTTTTTATCTTAAATTCCATCATCACTTGATGTTTAACAGGTTTACTACATTTCCCTGTCGCCCCTATCACTTTAACACCTGTTACTGGCATCATGACTACTCCTCGTTGCTCTTTGATCATCTCAAAAAATGCGTGCGAAATAGCACTTATTTGAGCACCCGTATCCAACAATACATATAAATCGTACCCACATACATTAATGGGTAGGATTGTTTGCATCCTATTGTCCTCTTTCATACTTTTTTTATCTTCCCATAATAAATCCTTTTCCACCGCCAAGTCTCGCCATATTATTTTTCCGGTTTTTATACTGACCATTCCATCTGGAGGTTTCTTTCTCCTTTTCATCCTAAATTCTTTCACCACTTTTTCCAATAGTCCTTCGTCTAGGCTCTTTAATGCTATCTCGTTCTCATTCGAATCTGTCATGCCTGAACTCTCGGTTGCGGAATCGGAAACTTCCTCTACTTCCTTTTCTCCCTGGATGCTTTCTGATGATTCTGACGATAATTCCTCCTCCTTAGAAATATGACCTTCTTCGGATTCAAATAATTCTCGCAAATTATAATCCATTTCTCTACTTTCCCTTTGTTGGATAGTACATTCGCCACTCTTACTTTCATTATTTTCCCCTACTAATGGAATTCCAGTCTCACTCAACTCATTTGCTTCAGTACTACAGGGATCACAACACTCTTTCTCTTGGTTAGATACACTTTCTCTAATTTCTTTAAAAGAATCTTCATCACAGTCATGTACTCTTGCTGTCACTAGGTACACATCATAATCGGTATGGCTCTCTAGCACTGTCATATTCGGGTCCAAATTAATCACTTGAGTGGAAGATCTTTCTAATTGTGCTGGCTGGCTTTTGAGCTGATGTACATATTCTGCATACGAGGTAATTTCTGAATCGGCATGCGTCTCTGTACTATGCCCCTTTTTCTTATCCACCCTTTCCTCTTTAATTACTTCTCGATGCGATTCGTCGAATATTCGTACGAACCTTTTACCATAAGTCACATCACTCCTACCTTGCCCCTGCCTCTCTGCACAGTTGCCATCTCTACCGACAAACAACGCCTTCTCTGACTCTTCCATCATCAATTCGTGACTCTGACCTCGAATTGTACTTATTTCATTCACGTGAGCCTTCACATCCGACCGATATTCTTTTCCTACTTCATTTCCCTTAATAATTCCTCCCTGATCTCTCTCCTCTGTTTGTATCCCTGCATTATACTTCGCAAAGTTTCGTTTATGTAACTGCTCTTCAGGCGAACGACGCACTATCCTACTATAGTACTGACTACTCCGATCTTCCCTATATTTGGGCCATTTCTTTCTTTCCGCGCGCGTTAGGCCCTTGACCTGCGCGGTATTTAGTTTTCCTGATTTTGATAATGCATCCCGTTTCCCTGATAGTGTCCTCTCCCTCGCTGAGAGTTACCTCCTCGACCTCTTCCTCTCATCATGTTAATTTGCGGTTCATTTCTACCACCTTTTACTATTCCATTCTGATTTCTGAAACCTCGAAACTCTCTAGTTTCACGCCACCTATCTTCATTCTCGATTTTTTCTAAAAATTCATCGAATGTTCGATGAGTGCCTCCTACATAACGCTTTGAATCGTCAGGTAGCTTTTTCCACAACTCCCACACTATCTCCGATTCTGATCTACGATCTTTAAGATACTCCAAACGCTTGAACCATCCTTCACAGTATTCTTTCATGAGCCCACGCCCATGTTCTGGCATTCTGGCGACAACGAATTCTCTCCACAACCTATCCCTCTGTTGTGTGCCCCAGAATTCCTCAACGAACTTTTCTTTGAAGTCTGTAAACTTCAAATTGTCGATATCCAAATTCAATCCCCAACGTTTAGCATGACCTGCTAAAGCGTCTATTACTAAATTAATTTTTTCTTTATCTGACATGTCTGTTGGTAAGACACGTTCACAATTTTTTATAAAATCCATTGGATGCCATCCACCTTGTTTCTTTTGAGGATCGTATTTTTCCTCCCTACTCAGTATTTCCGATTTTTGCATTACCAATGGGATACCACTACAGTTAAGAAACGTCTGATTCTGAACTTGCTGACTTAACAATTTTATCTCATTACGCAGTGTATTTTCCTGCTCCTGCACACATGCATCAAAACTCAACATGGTATTGCGCAGTGTTTCAATATCAGCTGCCGTTTCTTTAACAATCTCTTTCTTTACAACTGGTACTATCACCTGTAATTTACTTTCAATTATCGGTTCTAATTTTTCACTAACCAAAGGTTCCACTGATTTCTCTATTCTCTGAATTTCGGTATCAAATCTTTTCTCTATTTCTGTGACTTTTCTCTGAACATTTGTTATTTCAGCTCTAATGCTATTTACTGATTTGTTTACCTCTGTGATACGCTGGCTTTGCGTATTCAAAATATCTAAATTGGCTTTTATTTTACCAGATAGGTTTTCATCCAATTGGGATATATGACTAGCCATTTCTGCTTTCAAACTAGCATTCCCTTCTCGAATTTGCGCCATCATACTATTTAACAAACTTGTTAATTCCATATCCTCTCCCTTGTGACTTGCATCCACAGATACATTGGGTTCACTTTTCACTAGCTTTGGTTTCACTTCCCGTTCCTCCTGTTTTGTGGGTGTGGATTCATCTATAGGATTTTCCAACCCTACAACAGTATCTATGGTCCCTAATTCTGGGTCTGACCTTGTAATGTTTTCGTCTTGCTTGTTACTATTCGACTCCATCTTATGCTGCTGTATTTCGTGCCTAATTGAAATGTTGATTAAACCAAGTATTACTTGTTTAACTCCTACTATTGGACTTTCTTTTGCTGCTTTGCAGGTTGTCGTCTTGAACTTACCAATTGTGGTATATTTGTCTACAATGGAATTTTGAATTTAAAATTTTCTTGAAACTACAAGTTTATATAAAACACTTTTATTGCAGCCATTATTCTACAAACTTGGTAAGTCCTGTCACGGTCGCCACATGCGACCGAACCGCCGAATCTTTCCATCAGTAAATGGGGTATGTTCTCAACTGACTCAGTTGTTTTAACCCCTCCACTGACGGAATGACCCGCTTCCTACTTCCGTATGTATAAAGCCAATACGGACTTGTAGCTGTCACGCCTTTGCGCTTACTGCTACGTATTTTAACCGTAAATAGCTCAGCCCTAATGGTAAGAGGTAGTAGTGAATTCACGTTATTAATCTTTGAAGACAGCACAGCTGCCACAAGCTCAGCTCACTTTTACTCCACTCCTACCCTCGCCATTACACCACATTAACTAGGTGCTACATAGACCTTGCTAAATTCACTTGCGTATACATTTCTGACCGTTACTCGCCAGTATTTACCTATTGGATTAGTACACTCCTAACCGGACTATTTCCCAAAGAGCTGTGATGATTGAACGGGTTCGATCCACGGCCTACAGTGCCCTACAGTTCACACGGTAACACTGCCTACCTGACCCACTTAACTTGGTAGTGAGCTTATGTATCCAATCACCACTGCTAGCAGCAGTGGATAATCCTATCAGCACGACGAGAGCAGCAGACTTACCGTCGAATCCTCCTGAAAATACTTATAACTACGGTCGCCAGCTCTGAAGGAGCAAAAGAATAAATCAATTTTTTGGCTCGTTTCAAAGTGAAACGGCTTGAGTTGAATTTAGACTTAATTCTGAATATTACTATTTCTGATCATTCTAGGTGATTCTACAAAGCAAATACTCTCTCAATTTCTGTGAGTTGGTTTGGTAATTACCACCAAGACAACTTATGCAACTTAGGTTAACAAAATTCTATCCTTCAACTTATTTAATGATTTTGGATATTAAGTTAAGTGACTTTACTTGAAAGGTTACTCAGAAAAATTTAAGTAACTAAAAATAGGCGACTCATTCTGGTGTGACCATTGCTCTTTTCAACATTCTTATACGCTAAATTATTCTACAACCAAAAGAATTGTAAATGAAAGAGGCGATGGTGGCCTCAGTCTGATTTCACTACACTATGTTTCAGGTTACTACACTTTACAATGAACAACATGCGTCGTAATTTTACTCATTACTATATTCTGTCTTCTGCACTTGCACAAAAGAAAACTGGTATTCTCCTTTTACATGTATACAAAGTTCGACTTAACAATTGCAAGCAGTCTTGCCTTGGGTAGACGCGTCGGTGCTGGTGGTGAGATGCAGGTGGCTAACGCAGCTCTTCACGCCTCATGCCCTTAATGGCGGCTGGAACTACGAGCTGTAGCACTCGTATAAGCTACTGCACGTCCGCCATAAAATCTGGGCGCAGGAACTCTTACAATCAGCCCCAGTGGCATAGAGACGGCTTCGACAACCATTCGTCGCGTTCCACTCCACAAACGGCGACGGTATTCGCCTCTTCGCTGTTGCACAATCACTTTTGCGTGAGCACAGTTACGCACGTCCTGTCACGTCAACACTCCCCAGGCCATTCCATTGTTCAGTCCCTGTGTCTCCAGCTACCTCTAGCTATGCTCGTATCACCAAGAGTGGGGCGTTCCCCTACCACCTTTTCACCGAAATCATTTAGTATTTAAGAATATTTATATTTATTACCCTGGAGTTCATACCAGTCATAATAATTTACTACTAGCGCCTTATAACATTAAATCATACACTAATAACTTATAATTACCAAGAAAAAGAATACATTTGACTCCGATATCTTATTGCATTGTCTGAGACAGCGCTAATTCCCAGTTTCGCCAATAGATGGCATCAGGGTGCACTCCCTGGCAGTCTCACACCAGCGCGCCCGTTTCCGACGCGCGGGCTCCAAATTACTGTCAGCCCACCATCATTTCAGTTCCGTTACAAAGTCTTTGTTTTAATGATGTCCAGCCCAAATCCTGTATCATTTCTGTGACACTCTCTCCCATATTTCGCGATAATATAAAACGTACTGCCCTTCTTTGAACTTTTTCGATGTACTCCGTCAATCCTATCTGGTAAAGATCCCACACCGGGCAGCAGTATTCTAAAAGAGGACGGACAAGCGTAGTGCAGGCAGTCTCCTTAGTAGATCCGTTACATTTTCTAAGTGTCCTGCCAATAAAGCACAGTCTTTGGTTAGCCTTCCCCGCAACATTTTCTGTGTGTTCCGTCCAATTTAAGTTGTTCGTAATTGAAATTCCTTAGTATTAGTTGGCTTTACGGCATTTAGATTTGACTGATTCATCGTGTAACCGAAGTTTAACAAATTCGTGTTAGCACTCAGGTGGATTCTCTCACCCTTTTCGTTATTTAGGGTCAACTGCCAATTTTCGCAACATTCAGATATCTTTTTAAAATCGTTTTGTAATTTTTTGATCTTCTGATGATTTTATTAGTCGATAAACGAAAGGGTAATCTGCAAAACAACCTAAGACGGCTGGTCTCCCAAATAATTTATATAGATAAGGAACTGCAAAGGGCCTATAACACTGCCTTGGGGAACGCCAGAAATCACTTCTGTTTTAATTGATGATTTTCCGTCAGTTACTACGAATTGTGGCCTCTCTGACAGGAAATCACAAATCCAGTCACATAACAGAGACGATATTCCATAAGCTCGCAATTTCACTACAAGCCGCTTTTGTGGTATAGTGTCAAAAACCTTCCGGTTCAAAATGGTTCAAATGGCTTTGAGCACTATGGGACTTAACATCTATGGTCATAAGTCCCCTAGAACTTAGAACTACTTAAACCTAACTAACCTAAGGACATCACACAACACCCAGCCATCACGAGGCAGAGAAAATCCCTGACCCCGCCGGGAATCGAACCCGGGAACCCGGACGTGGGAAGCGAGAACGATACCGCACGACCACGAGATGCGGGCAAAAAACCTTCCGGAAATCCAGAAATACAGAATCAATCTGAAATCTCAGTCAGTAGCAATCAACACTTAATGCGGATAAAGAGCTAGTTGTGTTTCACAAGAACAATGTTTTCCAAATCCATGTTGACTGTGTGACAATAGACCGTTTTCTTCGAGGTAATTCACAATGTTTGAACACAATATATGTTCCAGAATTCTGCTACATACCGACGAGAATGATATGGGCCTCTAATAAAGTGGATTACTACTACTACCTTTCTTGAATATTGGTGTGAACTGTGCAACTTTCCAGTCGTTGGGTACTGATCTTTCGTCGAGCGAACGGTTGTATATAATTGTTAAGTATGGAGCTAATGCCTCAGCATACTCCGAAAGGAACCTAACTGGTATACAGTCTGCACCAGAAGACTTGCTTTTATTAAGTGATTTAAGTTGCTTCAACGAGGATATTTACTTCTACGTTACTCATGTTGGTAACTTTTCTTGATTTGAATTCTGGAATAGTTACTTCGTCTTCTTTTCTGAAGGCATCTAGGAAGGTTGTGTTTAGTAACTCTGCTTCGGCAGCACTGCGCAATGCACAATGCAGTCGCGGCAGGCGCTTTAGTTTCTTCAGAGCACCTTACTGCCCTCGCGCGGTGGTCGAGGAACAGAGCAAGTCCTAAGCAAAGATCTTCGTCGTTAAAATATGGGTTCTAGCCGACCATGGCTCAACCTCCCCTCCTTAATCTGCAACCTGGGCTACTGAGTGTTGCGAGGTTCCCCACTCACCTCCGGCATCTTTAATCTAACTAATGTGGATCCTGACAGTTTTACCCGTGGCTGTCCTCTATGCATAAAAGGTAACTCGGCAGAGTACGTCCACAATTTCATAGGCACCGACGAAGCACGATAACATTCCTTTTAATCTCAGGGCCAGAAAATTTCTGACAAATATATCTTCTACCCTCAGTGAGACAGGCCTTCTTCCCTAATTATATCTTCCACTCTCCCTGTGATGAGCAAGCTGAATATTCTTCAAGCACCTAGCCCAGATCCTTTTGATCGATTCGGGGTGCACTTTCTCGGGAAGCAGTCATTAATACTACGTAAGTTAACGGAGGCGAGTTAAGGCGATATGCTAACATAAGCTCAGCTGGAGTGATTTTATGCGCTTCGTGGACCGCTGAGCTGAATGCAAAGTTCAGCCAACCCAATGATTTGTCCCAATTAGATTGAAAATTACCAATATAAATAATTAACGCCAACTCCATATTTCCATTACTCTTCAGGTGAAGGATGGTTTCGGACAGTACGGGACAGTTGTGGCGGGATACGCTGTTTCAGCTACAAACCCTGCAAAACTCGTCATACAGAAATGTCGGAGAATTATCGCTTACCAGCAACCTGGACGGATCAATGCTGGAGAAAAGCTCTACAAGACGCTCAAGAGTCGTCTCGGTGATCATTCCACAACTAGGGAACAGTCAGACAAAACGGCTAATGGCCTCCACGTCCACAAGCCATACCTGTTCCCCCTTTGGGTACTGGCAAATGGTTCTAAATAATCGGTAAATAATTTGGTCACAGGACCACACTCCGCACACGTGGAGACCAGCTTCGTGATTTCCGAATATGAAGTCGGCCATGTTAGATGTTCTTTGACCTTCTCAGTAGTTGTATACATCCCCAGGTGTCCTCCACATAAGAACCTGTGAAAATAACGAGTAACAGCTCGCAGCAGTTGCTTGGGGAGATAAATGTTAGTTTTTCCGTCATTATGGGTACAATAACGTTTCTTCAGTGGCATCCGCTTAGTGACTTTCCTTCCCTTTTCCGTCTCCTGATCCCCCCCCCCCCCCTAATTCGTCCTGTTCCTGCTGCTGAGGCAAATTCTGGAAGGGAGCAGAGATTTCGGTCAAGACAGTGGCAACTGCGAAGGCCTTCCCATAATTTTCCTGAACCTCAGGCTCACAATTCTCAGCTTCGAACAACCAGTTCAACACATATGCCGCTGGGTTGTCTGATTCTCTGACGTGTTTAACTGAAGATTGGAATGTGGAGATACACACAGCCCAGTGAGCTATTCGGCAGGTTTTCCATGGCCCTGCAAGAACCCAGTTCAGAGATCGGCTGCCCCTCTAACTTAAAGCACTTATGATCAAGGTAGAAATGGAAGTTTCCGAAGCTGAACAATACTGTTAGGGCCTCGACTTAATGTACCGGGTACTTCATCTCCTCCTACGTCAAACACCTAGAGGCGCAAGCAATGGGCCGACGCCCTGCGTCCTGCTATTGTAACAGTACAGCCACTATTCCAACATTAGAAGCGTCGCTCAGGAAATCAGGAATCCCTAAAACTGGAGCATTACTTAATGCCCCTTTCAGGGCATCAGACGTCGCCTGCTGTGTCCGCATCCAATTAAGGGCATGGCGTTTCTTCTAGAGTTGATTTAGAGGTGCTGACTACTGTGCGAAATTCAGAACGAGCCTTATAAAAAATGTATCATTCTTACGAAGCACGAGGCTTCTCTTCTATCCTTGGGCTGTTTGTGATCCATAGTAGCCTTAGTTCTTTCCAGGTCTATCTTAATGAGCTTCACAGTCAGACCAACACTTCTTCTACACTCAGATACTTGTCTCAGGTGGTCGGGATGTTCGGAAAGGTTTTACTGTACACAACGAGGTCGTCCAAATAATTGTAAAATGGTGCATGTCTATAAAAATTATATATTTTCAGCACCTACTTTAGGATGAAACAGCATGGAAACTTCGTTTCACATTCACTATCACAGCAATTTCACACTTGGGTACTTTGTAAACATCAATGTTCGCTCACCTGTCAGGTACAATTGACTCTCAAATCCGGTTTACATAATGGGTGTACCTGCAAAATATGGTAGGCCTAAGCCAAACAATCGTTACTTTGCTTCCTGCAAAGAGGATTGTTACACATGTTTCTTCCAGATATATACACTGTTTCTTGTCATAGACGGTAGATTTACAAAGACAGTTTTATAGCTTTCATTGATCTTACACATCCGGTAGCAACATTACTCCACTAAAGTATTATTCACAAACAAAGTCTTCTTGATAAAAAAAATGTTTTTCAGTAAAAAGTGAACTGATTTTTAATAATGAAAAGTAAATGGCACTCTAACCATCCCTGTCGTTACCCATCTCAGGTAAAAAAAGAGCAGTCATTAAAAGGTGCTTCAGATCTAAATCCACTCAAGGAAGTTATGAGTACAAGACATCTCTCTTTACTACGGAAGATCTTGGCTCCTGATCATAACTCTTTCCTAACTTTACTCTCAGATTCTAGTAAACACATTTCTTAACTTTTAGAAAATCTGTACGTATTAAGGCTAACACCTACTCTTTCATAAACTTTACACAATATATACAAATACACAGTGAATGAAAATTTACTGAAAACATTTACGATAACTGCCTCAGTTTGCAGTTGTCATAACATAAACAAATTTTTACCTTCATCTCTGTACTAAATTTCTTGTCTTTGCACATTAACGATCGTAATAATACTACCTGTGTTCTGAAACTTTAGCATAAAGAGGTAGAAGCAGATCTCATTACACTTACATTCTACTTTACCTTATTCCACAAAACCTTCACATATTCTCCTCACCCATTCCTCATTCAGTATTTAGTATATAAGTACAGTTTTTAGTACTAAAATGTGTTCTAAAATGGTATGTCAATAACTCTTGTCTCCTACAAAAACGTTGTGGTTTCGGGAACTTGTAATGAGTAATTTAGATTTTTAAATGCTAGAATAGATGATGCAGTAACGATACTAGGATCAATCATTCGAAATGTTTGATGAATTTTATTGAAATGTAGATCTTCATGGTATTGTATTGTACTTTACCTGTGGTCAAGCGATCTTTGAGCGACGGGTCTGGTGTAGCGTTGCTGGCACGCTGCGTTAGTTTGAAAACTGGTATTGATGGGTCGCAGATACGACTGTAAATGAAAGTTTCAATGTCTGCCATTGTGTCTGACGAGGTCCGGTTTTGTTGCCTGTTATCGTTTGTTGGACACGTCAAAGGATTTGGGAGTAGAGTAAGTTTGAAGATTATGGGATAAGCGCACTCTAACGTAGTTGAGTATTACCTATTTGTGTAGATTTGTGGAGGATAGTGTTACTACGAGGTAGTAACTAGTTATATACTGTTGATTAACTAATAATCGAGCGTAGTTCTCGAGTATTTCATGATCGTAGGTTCAAGTACAGGAACAAACGGACCGAAAGTGAATTGTGATAACCAAAGTGTTTAGACCGTACTCATTGTTAGTGACGCAATCATAGGGAATCCCTTCCCCTAGCAGAACCATCTGAAGACGGAAAATTCAACTGTTACCATTATTCTAGTAGTAAGGGAAGAGTGATATTCAATTAGATCTGTGGTGGGTATGTGAGAAGCCAACACCTGAAGTGTTTGAGTTTTGAAAGTATGATTTTAAGTTGATCTTGAAAGTGATGGTGCGGAAGTTTCAGGTTTTTTTACCAGAGTATTTAGCCCATACTCATTGTTAGAGACGCAATTATAGAGATTCCCTTGCCCTACCCGAACCATCTAAAGAGCGAAAATCCAACTGCTGCCGTTATTCTAGTAGTAAGGGAAGAGCTACAGTTAAAAAATATAGACAGTTAGAAACCAAAACACCAAGATTTACCTACGAAAGAATTCCTATTTAGGACAGAAGACTATATTTAAACTTTATTAGCAGAGATATCGCTAATCAGTGGATGTAAGTAACTTTTGTTTGTCTCCATAGTCACCAATGGATCTTTGGCCTGAGACGACAACCGCTTCATAAAAATAATTAATGGCAGAACCTTTTATAAATTTTGGAATGCGTAAGTGCTGTAATTAAAACGTAGGATTAAATTACTTAATAATTTAATGCCAAGTACAACGTTGACATGATATGAGTGTCGAGTTCAGTACTGTCAATATAACGTAGTAGAGTATAACTGTCCCGTATAATTTTCATTAATAGCAATTTTTACGGTCATGTTTGTGGTGTGTTGATAATCTCTATAGCTATTTGTGAACCTAACTCTGATAGATAGGCCGGATTGTTGCAATATTTTGGTGCTGAAATCTTACCAATTCGATCAGGTACACGAGTGTTGATTGTCTTCTGAATTGCTCATACAGTGTTTTCATGAACCTGTTATCTTCTGAGAGGTTAGATTGAGATCCATTGCGCCACTCCACCAGTTATTAGCTATTTATGGCTTCTATATTTAATTGTTTTCCTCGATTTCCTCTTGTATTTGGTTGGGGTTACGCCTGAAAGTTTTATCAGGGCTACACACATGGACACCCGTGGGCGGCAATTCCGGCAAAGTGTATTCCTCCCAGCTCCACGGCAGGCTACGCTTTCAATGTAAGGTGACAACTCGTCATAATTTGCTACATTACGACTGCCCCACACTAGTAATCACTAGCTATTCATTCGTTGTCGTGTCTCGCATACTGACTCAGAGCACAGTGCTGGATGCTTGCATACTCTCTCTCTCTCTCTCTCTCTCTCTCTTGCGCAGTAGCGGCGAGAACTGTAGTTTTATCCGACCACCTTAGTGCCCTCATGCGGTGAGCGAGGAATAGCGCATCAAGTCCTAAGCAGAGGTATTGCATGTTAGAAAATCGATTCGAGCTGTTCGAGCTGACCACGGCTCAATTTGCTTAAAACGGCCATTTTTTGATTATATAAATAACCAGTTACATATACACAAAGCGTTATGTAACATGACACATGTGTAGAGGGCGCTTTAGTCATGTGTATGACTTACGCCGAGGCCAGCTGTGAAATAACTAAACAGCAGCCTCTGTGCAATCTGAACTCTTGACGTGTATAGTCCAAGAAGGACTATTCCAAATGATCGCTGAAATGTCTTAACTTCTCTGTTGGTATGTGCCATCCAGTTGTAAGTGAAATTTATACAGCTGTACTTTGGTGTTAACTTGTATTCTTTCGTATTCTAATAGGTTCCTGTATTACCTCTAGCACTGAAGATGGTCATTCACTGACCAAAATCTAGATCTGTTGCAATAAACGCAAGTTGCGGCTGCTTGCTACTGAATTATAATTACAGTTCACGTGGAACAGTACAATTATATATACAGGGTGGTCCATTGATCGTGACCGGACCAAATATCTCACAAAATAAGCGCCGAACGAAAAAACTACAAACAACGAAACTTGTCTAGCTTGAAGGGGGAAGTCAGATGGCGCTATGATTAGCCCGCTAGATGGCGCTGCCATAGGTCAAACGGATATCAACTGCGTATTTTTAAATAGGAACCCCCATTTTATTTATTTTATTTATTTATTTATTGTTCCGTGGGACCACATTTAGGAGAAGTCTCCATGGTCATGGAACGAGTCAATACATGAAATTATAACACGATTGTAGAAACAGATAAAATGAAACAAGTCGTTAGTTTAAATAAAGAAAATCAAGAATGTAACACTGGAATTTGCTTAATTTTTTATCTCTTCCAGGAGCTCCTCGACAGAATAGAAGGAGTGAGCCATGAGGAAACTCTTCAGTTTAGACTTAAAAGTGTTTGGGCTACTGCTAAGATTTTTGAGTTCTTGTGGTAGCTTATTGAAAATGGATGCAGCAGAATACTGCACTCCTTTCTGCACAAGAGTCAAGGAAGTGCATTCCACATGCAGATTTGATTTCTGCCTAGTATTAACTGAGTGAAAGCTGCTAACTCTTGGGAATAAACTAATATTGCTAACAACAAACGACATTAAAGAAAATACATACTGTGAGGGCAATGTCAAAATTCCCAGACTATTGAATAGGGGTCGACAAGAGGTTTTCGAACTTACACCATACATAGCTCGAACAGCCCGTTTTTGAGCCAAAAATACCCTTTTTGAATCAGAAGAATTACCCCAAAAAATAATACCATATGACATAAGCGTATGAAAATATGCGAAGTATACTACTTTTCGTGTTGAAATGTCACTTATTTCAGATACTGTTCTAATGGTAAATAAAGCGGCATTTAGTTTCTGAACAAGATCCTGAACATGGGCTTTCCACAACAGCTTACTATCTATCCGTACGCCTAGGAACTTGAACTGTTCCGTCTCGCTTATAACATGCCCATTCTGTCTGATTAAAATGTCAGTTCTTGTTGAATTGTGGGTTAGAAACTGTAAAAACTGAGTCTTACTGTGATTTAGCATCAAATTATTTTCCACAAGCCACGAACTTACTTCATGAACTACATTATTTGATAATGTTTCAATATTACACACAAGATCTTTCACTACCAAGGTGGTGTCATCAGCAAACAGAAATATTTTTGAATCACCTGTAATACTAGAAGGCATATCATTTACATAAATAAGGAACAGCAGTGGCCCCAGCACCGACCCTTGGGGAACGCCCCATTTAACAGTGCCCCATTGGGACTGAACATCATTACCACTCTCAATATTGCGGAGGATTACCTTCTGCTTTCTGTTCTTAAAGTAGGAGGCGAACCAATTGTAAGCTACTCCCCTTACTCCATAATGTTCCAACTTCTGCAGTAATATTTTGTGGTCAACACAGTCAAAAGCCTTCGTTAAATCAAAGAAAACACCTAACGTTCTCAACCTTTTATTTAATCCGTCCAAAACCTCACAGAGAAAAGAGAATATAGCATTTTCAGTTGTTAAGCCATTTCTAAAACCAAACTGTACATTTGACAGCAAATTATGTGAATTTAAATGCTGCAGTAACCTTGTATATACAAGCCTCTCGATAACTTTAGCAAACACCGATGGCATAGAAATAGGTCTATAATTGTCAACATTATCCCTGTCTCCCTTTTTATAAAGTGGCTTCACTACCGAGTACTTTAATCGGTCAGGAAACCGACCACTGCTAAAGGAAAAGTTACAGATATGGCTAAGTACTGAGCTAATATACGTGGAACAATACTTCAGTATTCTGCTAGATACCCCGTCATATCCATGAGAGTTCTTGGTCTTTAGTGATTTAATTATTAACTCAATCTCCCTCTTGTCAGTATCATGGAGGAGCATTTCAGGTAACAGTCTCGGAACACTTTTTTCTAAGAGCGCTATATGATTCCCTGTTGGGACTAGGTTTCTATTTAGTTCACCTGCTATATTCAGAAAGTGATTATTAAGTACTGTACATATATGCGACTTATCAGCAACACGGACATCCCCACTACGCACTGATTCTATATCCTCGACCTGTCTCTGCAGACCAGCCACTTCCTTTACGACTGACCATATGGTTTTAATTTTATCCTGAGACTTAGCTATTCTATCTGCATACCACATACTTTTTGCCTTCCTAATAACTTTTTTAAGCACCTTACAATACTGTTTGTAATGGGCTGCTGCATTTAGATTTTGACTGTTTCTAACGTTTTGATATAATTGCCACTTTGTTCTACAAGATATTCTTATCCCTTTAGTCAGCCACCCAGGCTGCCTGTTTGTGCTAGTACCCTGTTTTAAACGTTCTAACGGAAAGCAACTTTCAAAGAGCACGAGAAAAGTCTTGAGGAAAGCATTATATTTATCGTCTACTGTATCAGCACTATAAACATCTTGCCAATCTTGTTCCTTGATAAGGTTTACAAAAGTCTGTACAGCAACTGGATCAGCTTTCCTAAAAAGTTGGTAACTATATTTAACATGTGTTGAAGCACAAAAATCTTTTAGACTTAAAATTTGTGCATCATGATCTGAAAGTCCATTCACTTTTTTGCTAACAGAATGCCCTTCTAATAATGACGAATGAACAAAAATATTGTCTATGGTTGTTCTACTGTTCCCTTGCACTCTCGTTGGAAAGAATACGGTTTGCATAAGATTATATGAATTAAGGAGGTCTACCAGCATCCTTTTCCTTGCACAATCACTTATACAATTAATATTGAAGTCACCACATATAACTAACTTTTTGTATTTCCTATAAAGTGAACCAAGAACCTCCTCTAGCTTTAGCAAAAATGTTGTGAAATCGGAGTCTGGGGATCTATAAATAACAACAGTAAGAAGTTTAGCTCCACTAAATTTAACCACACCTGCACAACATTCAAACACCTTTTCAGTGCAGTACTTTGAAACATCAATTGACTCAAATGGGATACCGTTTTTCACATACATGGCTACTCCCCCACACCGCAAAGAGCTCCTAGAAAAGCTGCCAGCCAACCTGTATCCTGGTAAAGGAAGCCTCTGAATTATCTCCTTATTTAAGAAGTGTTCAGATATACCAATAATTTCAGAGTCAACATCTATAAGCAGTTCACTAACTTTATCTCGAATACCTTGTATATTTTGATGAAATATACTAATTCCCTCATTAATCGGATACCCAAGCTTTGTAGAAAGTGGTTTCTTTGTTAGAGAGACTTCACTTAAGCAGGAATACCTATCAGCTGACTTCAATCTAAAAAAGGTACAGCTCTAACACCCACAACTACTGGAATTTTCCCATGAGTGATCCCACCACCCCCACCTATACTGTCACCTATAAGTTTTGCCAACCTCCCCTTCCCATACCTGTTGAGGTGCAGGCCATGTCTAGTGAAACCCGTCCTACTGATAGACTCCACCGACACCAGTGAAATGTGACTCATGCCTTCTGTCATCAGCGCACCCCCAAGTCTCATGTTATTACGCCTGACGGCTATATTAAGATGAGGCCGATCGTGACGCTGAAACAGTTCCACGAAATGCACATTCGTGTTGCCAGTCTGAGTGGCTATCTTTTCCAGGTCACCATCTATGTCATACTTCCCATCCCTATCAATACTATTACCAGCCCCACCCACAATCACTACCTGATCCTCTTTAGTAAAATCCCTACATAACCCCCCTATGTTAAAAGTCACCTGAGCCAATCCTGCATTAGGCTTCACAATGCTGGTGACCTGGTACTCACTCCCCAAAACTTCCTGCAACTGCTGGCCTACACCTCTACCATGAGAACTACCTAACAGCAGAACCTTCTTCTTTCTCTTAGACTTTGCAACTGTCCTAGCCACCGTAACTGCTGAGGTCTGCTGCATACTTCCTACATCTACAGCTACTAAAGATTCCTCTCCACTAGACTCTGACAGTTGGTCATATCTATTACAAACACCAATAGTAAAACTATCTGAAAATCTCCTTCTCCTAGCAGATCTCTTGCCAACAGCCAGCTCCCATTCCCCAACCCCCTTCTCCCTCCTCATCCTATCTAGCTCCTCCTGTGCGTTTTTCAACTGCACCTGAAGGGCACAGATCTTACGCTCCTGCTCCTCTATCAACTTACTCTTGCTACATAACCTGCAGTTCCAGGAGAGGATCTCACCAGAATACCCACTGGCTTCCCCACTGCATTCCCCCCAGTGAAAATACTTCGAACAAGTCTCACACCGCAATCCACTACTCACGAACCTACGGCAAAGCCCACACTTCTCACTCATGGTAAAATTTTACAATTATTGAAACAAGAAAACAACTTTATCTAAGTTCCGCTACTACAATAAGAAGATGTTAAAAACTGACTACAATTATCACAAACTTGCTCTACAAGGGAAGTAACTACTATTATTGACAGTATTAATCAACAACAAATGAGAATATAACAAAATACTAACACAGAAAGAAAATCAAACGTCTAATGACAGTAACGAAACTGAAAGCAGTTCGCAAAAATTTCTTCTGAAGTTATTTCACCGGAAAACACCAAGAACACCGGTTGAAGACTACTAAAGTTCCTAAATAAACTACTATACACAAACAATTAATTAGTACTTAGCTTTCGATGCGCCGCTACAGCTGCAACTGGTCAGCGCGGAATGTAAACACGGGTAAGAGGTTAAGTTGCTCGATACGAAACACTCACAAATATCAGGCCACAACACACGAAATGCAGAGGTGAATGAAGAAACCACTAATAAGTCACTTATATAGTAAATATTATCACAAAAACAGTTAAAATATATATCTGAAAACTAAAAATAGATGAAAACTTAGAGAGCGATCTCACACGCAGTCACGCGCTTATGACGTCACCGATATATTACATATTCGTGTAGTACGTAAAGAAACATGAATATCTTAGTTGGACCACTTTTTTCACTTTGTGATAGATGGCGCTGTAAAAGTCACAAACATATGGCTCACAATTTTAGACGACTAGTTGGTAACAGGTAGGTTTTTTAAATTAAAATACAGACCGTAGGTACGTTTGAACATTTTATTTCGATTGTTCCAGTGTATTACATGTACCTTTGTGAACTTATCATTTCTGAGAACGCATGCTGTTAGAGCGTGATTACCTGTAAATACCACATTAATGCAATAAAGGCTCAAAATGATGTCTGTCAACATCAATGCATTTGGCAATACGTGTAACGACATTCCTCTCAACAGCGAGTAGTTCGCCTTCAGAAATGTTCGCACATGCATTGACAATGCGCTGACGCATGTTGCCAGGCGTTGTCGGGTAATCACGATAGCAAATATCCTTCAACCATCCCCATAGAAAGAAATCCGGGACGTCAGATCCGGTGAACGACCATTCCACCTGTCATAAAATATGCTATTCTATAGCGCTTCATCCGCATACGAGCTATGTGCCGGACATCCATCATGTTGGAAGTATGTCGCCGTTCTGTCATGCAGTGAAACATCTTGTAGTAACGTCGGTAGAACATTACGTAGGAAATCGGCATACATTGAATCATTTATATTGCCATTGATAAAATGGGGGCCATACAGTAACCCGCCAAGGTCGCTGATGTTCCACTTGTCACAGCCATCGTGGATTTTCCGTTGCCCAGTAGTGCATATTATGCCGATTTACGTTACCACTGTTGGTGAACGACGCTTCGTCGCTAAATAGAACGCGTGCAAAATATCTGTCATCGTCCCGTAATTTCTCTTGTGCCCAGTGGCAGAACTGTACACGACGTTCAAAGTCATCGCAATGCAATTCCTGGTGCCTAAAAATAGGGTACGGGTGCAATCGATGTTGATGTAGCATTCTCAACACCGATTTTTTGAGATTCCCAATTCTCGCGCAATTTGTCTGCTATTGATGTGCGGATTAGTCGCGACAGCAGCTAAAACACCTACTTGGGCATCATCATTTGTTGCAGGTCGTGGTTGACGTTTCACATGTTGCTGAACAATTCCTGTTTCCTTAAATAACGTAACTATCAGGCGAAGGATCCGGACACTTGGATTATGTCGTCCAGGATACCGAGCAGCATACATATCACACACCCGTTGGGCATTTTGATCACAATAGCCATACATCAACACGATATCGACCTTTTCCGCATTTGGTAAACGATCCATTTTAACACAGGTAATGTATCATGAAGCAAATACCGTCCGCACTGGCGGAGTGTTACGTGATACCACGTACTTATATGGTACAGTGCTATCCATCACAAAGCGAAAAAAGTTGTCCAACTAAAACATTCATATTTCTTTACGTACTACACGAATATGTAATAAAAAATGGGGGTTCCTATTTTAAAAATAACGCAGTTTATATCCATTTGACTTATGGCAGCGCCGTCTAGCGGGCCAACCATAGCGCCATCTGGTTTCCCCCTTCAAGCTAGACGAGTTTCGTTGTTTGTAGTATTTTTCATTTGATGCTTATTTCGTGAGATATTTGGACCATATATATATATATATATATATATATATATATATATATATATATATATATATATTACTGACATTGATACACCGACCCTAGTAATTAGGGAAGAGATGGATGACTTCAGTGTAAAAACTCTTCATTTGCTGACAGATCCAGGTTCTTACGGGGTACTGCACTTCTAAGGGACCGCAAATATGGACGTCACATGGGGAGATATCGAGGCCTTAAGTACAATATTCGAGGACTTGCCACTGAGTGTATGAAGCAGTTTGAGGCTCTTCTTAACCGTAAGTGGCCATCTTTGTCGGCTTGGAGAAACACTTTCGGTTTTGAGCTTGGCCCTGCGTTGGTTCTTGCTGGCCTGTTTGAGCCTCATTACTGCTCAGCATTTACTGTTGTACCCAGTGGTAGCCAGTAGATGAGTTGAGGTCGTCCTTCATCGAAAAAGAAATTGAGGGTCACTTTCCGGCCTCTCTGGACGAAGGGAGTTTGGTTTCCGCCACTCTGTGATCGTTCATGTTCACTTCCGTACACGCTTAGAGTACAAACAAAAAAACTATGTTAGACGTTAACATATTCCTCTCTTTCAGAGGTGCTTTTTCTTGCCCCTTTTTCGTCAGCATTTTATATCCCCTCTACTACGGCCATCATTACTTATTTTGCTGCCCAAATAGCGAAAATAATCTCCCGCTTTTAGTGATTCATTTTCTAATAGAGTTCCCTGAGGACCGCAGATTTAATTCGACAGATTTCCTTTACCTTGTTTTACTTTGTTAATGTTCAATTTATAATCTCTGCTCAAGACACTATGCACTCCATTCAACAGATATTCCAAGTTCGTTGCTACCTGTGACAGAATTACAATGTCATCCGCAATATCTCAAAGTTTTTGTTTCTTCTCCCAGAATTTTAATACTGTTTCGAAATTCCTCTTTGGTTTCCTTCACAGCTTGCTTAGCGTACAGGTTGAATAACATCGTGGGCAGTCTACCGTGTCCTCAGTTGCTACTTACTTTTCATCTCCTTCGACTGCAGACTGGTTTCTGTTGAAGTTGTAGATAATGTTTCTTTCCTCGTTTTTATCTATGCTACCTTCAGAATTTCAATCACGATTGTCAAAATCCTTTTTTGAAACTGCTAATGGTAGAAGTTAGGTTTCAGTTTCTTTAGACTACCTTCTAAGATAAATATAGGATCAGTGTTGCCTCGCGTGTACCTACATTTCTCCGAAACCCAAACTGATTTTCCTGGAGCACAGTTTCTATCAGTTCTTCCATTCTACCATAAACAATTCGTGTCAGTATTTTCCAACCATTACTTATTAAATTGATGTATCGGTCAGCACCTGCTTTTCTTCATACTGGTATTATTACATACGTTCCGAAGTATGGAGGTATTCCACCTGTCTCATATGTCTTCTACGCCGTATGAAATAGTTATTTCGTACCTGGTTCTTTCAAGGATCTTAGTAATTCTCTGGGAATGTCATTTGCTTCAGGATCCTTGTTTCGACTTACGGTAGATCTTTCAGTACTTTGTCAGATTCTTATCTCAGTATCATATATCCCACCTTACTTTACTTTTCTTTCCTTCCTATAATGTCACCTTTAAGTTCATTTCCCTTATATATATATATTCCTTCCGACTTCCCGCTTTCCCTTCTTTGCTTAGTACTAACTTGACATCGAAGTTCTTGATTTTCATACAGCAGCTTCTCTTTTTCCAAAGATCTCTTTAATTTTCTTATAAGATCTCCCGCTGGTTTTCTCCAGTTCACTGAAAACGTCAATTTTTTACTTGTCTTAGCTGGCCTTCGTACACTGGTAACTGTAGTTGCAACTCCTTGGAGATACTTATTTGACAGATTGCAGCTTAATTCTCGGACTGCCATTCGGACGCAGACCTTAGCCCTTCGGGAGGCATTGCTTATACGTACCAGGTTATCAGCCTCTAAGCATAGCCCGTTCTGAACTTTAATAATAACGATAACTCTCTCTCTTACTTTCCACATTTCGCTTAAACTCTATTGAGTACCTTACGGGACTAGTACTCTTGAAAGAAAAAAATACCTCGGAGAAATGGTGTAGCCACTAGGGCTGAGATTTCAAAATGAATCTTTTGCTCTGTAGAAGAGTACGCGAGGTTTTAAAACATCCTCGTCGGTTCTTTTACTGTGTCCCATTTTCTTGTACATACAGTTAATAAAACTCCTCCTATTACCATCGATATCATTTGGTGTGAAATTTATGCAGACTCGAAAATATCTTTTTGCTCCATTAAAACTAAATAAATTGCAAATTTGCGAATATAGCATGCATTCAAGGACCTCATGAAAATCACCGAATTCCATGAAACGTACGAATAATTAAATATACATTACTTCCTCCTGTAACCATTTTTTGCACCGTTAGTGTTAGAATTTATTTTAATTTGTATTTTATGTTCACAGTTGCTGACGATCCAATTTGGTCGCACAGAAGCTCACATTGGCACGCTTAATTTTTCCCGCACAAAAATATCAATTTAATAATCATTTTGTACTTTCGAACGAGCTGTTGCTATTTTGCATTTTAAGTTATAACGAGCGTTACTCGCTACTATGTTAAACATGTATTAACATATTAAAATGAGGTTTCATGCCTCCATATTTTCAATTGTTTTTCCTGATTTTATAACTATCACATTTTTAAATCCTTGCTTGTGGTTTCCCATCTCTTCTCTCTTGAGACGTTATGAACTTTAAGTACCAGTTTCCACCGAAGTCAATAACTGAAATATTTATTTGCGATCGCTTGTAGTGTTTCGCTTCAAATGCATCTTAGATTACCAAGTAACAAATTCTCAAGCATTACAAGGTATCCTATCAATCAGTTCTCTTAATAGTTGCGAGGCGTTACAGAATAAACTGCAACAGCTGATCAGTTTTTCTTGAAACATTTGTTTACTCGTACAGTACCTCGGTGCGTTCAGCTGGTTCATCGTCAGATGATGATATTTTCACTGAGCCACTCATTACAAAAAACACATGTTGCAATAAAAGTAATATTACCGATTCCCACACAGATATTTCGTGTGTATTCTGTTCGCAGATTTCATTTAACCGAATTTTTCAGCGGCATTTGGGAGCTTATTTTCTAGATATTGAGCTATAATCTCTTGTAAACGATGGCATCTAATGTTCCTGTGCTCAGTAAATTCCACCAAGAAACCCAGAACCATGTATTTTTCCTTTCCTCGCCATCTCCGCCTAACATTTCTCCATTTAGCCCTTAGCTTGTCAAATTACTCTTTAACGATCTTCTCTATCACAGTACTTCTTATTCTCCCATGTTCTCCACCATGGTTTCACCTCCGCACAAGTATCAATTCCACATACTTCTCAAAGCAACCACTTCTAAAAATGTGTTCTGTTTGCATCAATCTTATTTTTATACCTCTTTCTTTTGTTTGTTTCCCTTCTCGAAGAAAGTTTTATTGGCTTTGACAAATGAACCCTTCACATTTTTCTTGGTTGTATCACATTTTATTTGGGTTTTCCAGGCACACTAGTTAACTGAGTTAGTTCGACGTCGTATACAATAGCTCGCTGGAAAAAAATACACAGAATAAACGAAGCAACAGCGTGTTGTATAGCTGCTCCAGAGGTTCTAAGTGTATCCGTAATTCACTGCTGCGGATGTGACTGTTTGCAATAATTGCCAAGTTTTTCAACCACGGGCATCAACGAAAAATTGTGTTTTGCGTGTATTATACAATGGTTTTCTGCCCAATGAATCTATCGTCAGCTTTAATTAGATCTTGTGACTACGTAGGTTTTCCCGGAGTAATAAGTCTTGAAAGTCTCTTCGGGTTTGCTGCCATATCCTAAAATCAACTTGATATTTCGGCGATCCAACTGGTCGCCATCTTCAGGAGAATGCTCCCTTCTGCTGATGAATCCTGCTGAGAACTGACACTAGGCTCCAAATCGACGTGCTATATAGCCTGGTACTTTGGGACACAGTGTTCACGAAAGCCGACGCACACAGATCGGTATCTGCATTCTAAGAGTTGTCATCCACCACACCAACGCAGTGGCGTCCTTACGACTTTGGTACGCAGAGCATATGCCATTTCAGACGCGGACAGCTTAACCCAAGGACTTGCGCATTTGATGGCTGTTTTTAAGGAAAATGGATACTCCGAGAAGCAGATTCGTTGGGCTATGGACTCTGGACCATCCTTGGAGGTGCATGAAGATGAACATAGATAGATGGCCTTTCTGCCTTATGCTGGAGGCATATCGTTTAAGATTGAAATAATTTTAAGGAATTTTAACATTAAGAGCGTGTTCCGCCCACCTTCTAAGATTAGGGCATTACTCGGCTCTGTGAAAGATGATTTGGGACTTAGGGAACCCGGTGTATACAAAATTCCGTGTCAATGTGGGAAGGCTTACATTGACCGTTCGATTCGCACAGTTCATGACAGGTGTGTGGAACATCGCCGTCATACGAGGCTACAACAGCCGGAAAAATCGGCAGTAGCAGAACACTACTTAAATGAAGGACACGGTATGAAATTTGATGAAACTGTCGTAATTTCCAACATTTCCGGTTTCTGGAACAGCGTCTATAAAGAGGCGATAGAAATTAGGGTGGCGGATAATTTAATCAACAGAGACAATGGGTGTCCTCTTAGCAAGACGTGGAATCTTGTATTACCTCGCGTCAAATCTGAACGTTCTTCGGTGCGGCCCTGAGTGCGGTATATCGTTGCCAGCAGTGTTCCACTAAGGGCGGCGCAACCTCCCTGTCTTGGAGGGCAGCAACCGTGATGAGCGGCACAAGCGCCATGTGTAAGTAGGTTGTTTAGGATTTTATGTTGGTAACGACACGTAGCGCTCTGTATGAAAATCATTGGCTGTGCTGTGTGCAGTCTGTGGCTCGTTGGCATTGTTGGAATATTCGTTATTGTAGTGTTGGGCAGCTGGATGTGAACAGCGCGTAGCGTTGCGCAGTTGGAGGTGAGCCGCCAGCAGTGGTGGATGTGGGGAGAGAGATGGCGGAGCTTTGAGATCGGATGATCTGCAAGTGCGTCCATCAGAAAAAGTAAATTTGTAAAACTGGACTTCATGAACTATATAATGACTTTTGAACTCTATTAAGGTAAATACACTGTTTGTTTTCTATCAAAATCTTTCATTTGCTAACTATGCCTATCAGTAGATAGTGCCTTCAGCAGTTAGAATCCTTTATTTAGCTGGCACATTTGGCGCTCGCTGTATTGCAGTAGTTCGAGTAACGAAGATTTTTTGTGAGGTAGGTGATTTATGAAAGGAATAGGTTATTGTTAGTCACGCCCATTCTTTTGTAGGGATTATTGAAAGTCAGATTGCGTTGCGCTAAAAATATTGTTTGTCGGTTTAGTGATGATTAGAATAAGTAAAGAGAGAAATGTCTGAGTACGTTTAGTTCTGCTCAGTTGTTTGAAAATCAAATAATGTGAGGGGTTTACCAGCACAGTAATTTATAGTTTTTCTAAGGGGACGTTTCAAGTGAACTGAACGGTGGCCTATATAGGACGTCGATTTGCAGCCTGGCGTCAGTTCTCAGTGGGACTCATCAGCAGAAGCAGCATTCTCCTGAAGATGGCGACCAGTTGGACCGCCGAAATATCGAGTCAAGTTGATTTTAGGATACGGCAGAAAACCCGAAGGGACTTTTAATTAGATCCTATTAGCTCTCTTGCACTTCAGTGAGGTGAGGTATCAGAAAAATGTACTTCGCTTATGAAGAAAGTTTGATGATTACTTTTAAAATCAGGAGTAAAAGAAAGGGAAAAAACGATTTACCACAGAAGCTAGGAACAGCTTGACGTTTTTAATCTGAACAAGTGCATTTCACGTTTGACTTAGTTCAAGGTTTACATATTTATCTACCATGAAAACAGTCGACAGACGTGGTAAAGTGTTACTTAGACACACACTTACCCTGTCGTTTGGTATTAAAGCAAGCTCTAAGAAGTCTTTCAGTTTAAAACAGGAAACTTAACAAGAAAGAATTTTAGTTTACACTAACGTAGGAAATTTAAATGTAACCGGGTAAAGAGGAAAATGTAGAGAGAAAGACAACGACATCATTGTAAAAGATGTCTGAACTTGTAATTCAGCTACTTGTATGCTGTAGTAGTACTCCTATACTTTCAGATAGCATATAGCAGAGCATTATATTCAAAATATCTCACTCTCGTTTATACTTACATTGTCAGCAGAATGAAACTATCACTTGTTATGATTCGATCACTCATGACTAGGAAAGTCCTAGTTTAAGTCGTTGAAATAATATTATCCATGTGTTTAGAATAAATTTAAAAATCACTTGCATGTATTACACATAAAAGAAAAAAATTTAATTTCTATAAACAGAATAGATATTCTAAGTTAAAGATTGTAATAGACAGTAAACTTCTTTAAATATTTGCAAGCAGTAGTTTGCAAAGTGGATATCTA
Source organism: Schistocerca serialis cubense (assembly GCF_023864345.2). Classification (NCBI taxonomy): domain Eukaryota; kingdom Metazoa; phylum Arthropoda; class Insecta; order Orthoptera; family Acrididae; genus Schistocerca; species Schistocerca serialis. The sequence continues at coordinate 732,767,849 of NC_064643.1, read as the reverse complement.
AAGATTCTATCCAGGAGAGTGCTGCCTCGGAGACCTCATGTACGCTGGAGGGAGTTGCTGCATATTTCCGTAGAGGACATTCTGTGACGGTGTGACGTATTGTTTGTCGTAGGCATCTGCAGTCACACTTGGTATTCTGAACAATTCTCCACTTGTACTTCAAGTCCATGCATCTTCTGTGATTGGTGCGTATGGGATTCAAAATGGTCCACAACCTCCATTTTTTCATTTTTTTGTCCGCAGCTCGCGGTCGTGCGGTAGCGTTCTCGCTTCCCACGCCCGGGTTCCCGGGTTCGATTCCTGGCGGCGTCGGGGATTTTCTCTGCCTCGTGATGACTGGGTGTTGTGTGATGTCCTTAGGTTAGTTAGGTTTAAGTAGTTCTAAGTTCTAGGGGACTAATGACCATAGATGTTAAGTCACATAGTGCTCAGAGCCATTTGAACCATATTTTTTCATTTTTTTCTTTTTTCTTTTGACTCATCAGGCTTCTCACTGGTTTGATGCGACCCGCCACGAATTCTTCTTCTTTGCCATCCTCTTCATCTAAGAGTGGTCATCAGTTATTTGCTGGATGTAATCCAATTTCTATCTTCCTCAATATTTTTTACCCCCTTCAAATGGTTCAAATGGCTCTGAGCACTATGGGACTTAAGATCTGTGGTCATCAGTCCCCTAGAACTTAGAGCTACTTAAACCTAACTAACCTAAGGACCTCACACACATCCATGCCCGAGGCAGGATTTGAACCTGCCACCGTAGCGGTCGCGCGCTTCCGGACTGAAGCGCCTAGAACCGCTCGGCCAAAACGGCTGGCTTACCCCCTTCATCTCACTGCAAAAGATACACAGAGTAAACGAAGCAACAGCGTGTTGTATAGATGCTCCAGAAGTTCTAAGTGTATCTGTAATTCACTGCTGCGGATGTGACTATTTGCAATAGCCGGGAAGCTTATTAACCACCGGTATCAACGAGAAAAATTGTTATTTGTGTTTATGATACAATGGATTCCTGTGCAGTTAGTCTGTCGTCAGCTTTAATGAGATCCTGTTAGCTGTCTTGTACTTCAGTGAGGTGAGGTCTCAGAAATATCTACTTCTTTTATGAGAAAGCTTGATGATCTTTCTTAAAATCACTAGAAAAGGAAAGAGAAAAAAAACGATTTACCACAAAAGATAGGAAGAATATTCCTTGACTTTTTAATCTGGACAACTGCATTTTATGTTTGGCTTAGTTCAAGTTTTACATTTTCGTGTACCATCAAAACAAAATTAAAAATTTAAAATAAAAATCTCAAATAGAACTAAAACAAACATCACGCAATAACATAATTAAATCCACACCTATAAAAATAATAAAAACAACTGAATTTCACATATCACTTATTTGTAATGGTAACTACGTACACATGTAGTATAGCTGATCGACTGTCGTTTAAGCCATCAGAAAAGTATCATACATGGGAAGAATCTAAGATTTATACCTCCAGTGTACACCTAGGAGAAAATAATGATTCTAAAAAAGACAGCATATAACAACAATGATGTAACGTGTAAGGTAAAGGTACCTAACGACGTATTATAGTTTTCTGATCATAGTTATAGACTATTGTATTAAGACAATCGCTTACTTATGTATTTACAAAGCACATGATTATGGCAATACGCCGAAATAGACTCATCGTGAATGATATAAAATAAAAATAATTTACAGAGCAGTGCAGCTGGCTATTATTCGTGATAATCATGTCATCAAACGCACTGCGGGCCCCAAAGAATAAAAGTTATTCGCTGATGTCTTAACAGACGTCCCGCCATCCTGTCGTTTCTTCTTGTCGGTGTTTTCCTTATATTCCTTTCTATTTCTGCGCAGAACCTCCTCTTTCCTTACCTTATCAAGCCACCTGAATTTCAGCGTCCGTCTGTAGCATCACATCTCAATTGCTTCCATCCTCTTATGTTTAGGTTTTCCCACAGTCCACGTTTCACTACCACATAATGCTATGTTCTAAACGCACATTCTCAGAAATTTCTTCCTCAAATTTAGGTCTATGTTTGATACTAGTGAACTTTTCTTGGAAAGAAATGCCTGTTTTGCCAGTGCTAGGCAGCTTTCGACGTCCTCTTTGCTCCGTCCGTCATTGGTTATTTTGCTGCCAAGGTAGCAGAGTTCATTAACTTCATCTGCTTTGCGACCATCAATCCTAATGTTAAGTTTCTCGCTGTTCTCATTTCTGTTACTTCTCATTACTTTCGTCTTTATTCGACTTACTGTCAGTACATATTCTGTACTCATTAGATAGCAGATTCCATTCAGCGGATCAGTAATTCATTTTCACTTTCACTGAGGATAGCAATGTCATCAGCAAATCTTGTTATTGATATCCTTTCAACCTGAATTTTAATTGCGCTCTTGAACCTTTCATTTATTTTACTCTATTGCTTCTTCGATGTATAGATTGAACAGTAAAGGCGAAAGACTATGACTCTGTCTTACATCTTTTTAATCCGATCACTTGGTTCTTGGTCGTCCACTCTTATTATTCCCTCTCAGATCTTGTTCATATTCTATATCACCCGTCTCTCCCTATAGCTTACCCCCATTTCTCTCAGAATTTCGAACGTCTTGCACCATCTGACATTGTCGAACGCTTTTTACTAGTCGACAAATGCTACGAATGTGTCTTGATTATTCTTTAGTCTTCCTTCCATTGTAAGCCGCAACGTCAGAATTGCCTCTGTGGAGCCTTTATCCTTCCTAACGCCAAAGTGACCGTCATCTACCACGTCCTCAGTTTTGTTTTCCATTTTTCTGTGTATTATTTTTTTCAGCAAGTTTAGTTTAGTTTAGTTATGTCATGTTCCGTAGATCATTTTCACGATTATTTTATCCATATTATGTGGAACCAATCAGATTACAATATATATATATATATATATATATATATATATATATATATATATATATATAGTGCTAATATTGATATTGCTGAAATTTTTAGTTCTACACATGCAACTACATTTAGATGTACAAATTTATTTATTTATTTATTTAATTTTTTTTACCAGTTCTGAAATAGAAACTCGTCCAAGGAATATGAGGAGTTGTTAAGCTGATTGTGTTATAATTCTCGGACTTCTCAGCTCTTGCAGTCTTCGTAACTGTTTAGATGATATTTTTCCGAATGTCGGATGGTATATCGCCAAACTCAGACAGTCTACTCACCAACGAAATAGTCGTTTTGTTGACACTTCTCCAGCGATTTTAGAAATTCTGATGGAATGTTATCAATCCCTTCTGACTTATTTGATCTTAAGTATTCCAAAGCTCTTCTAAATTCTGGTTCTACTTCTGGACCCCCTATCTCTTCTATACCGACTCTGGTTTCTTCTTCCATCACATCAGGCAAATTTTTTCCCTCGCAGAAGCCTTGAATGTAATATTTCTAGCTATCCGCTCTCCTCTGCATTTAATTTGGGTATTCACGTTGCGCTCTTAATGCTATCTGTCTTGTTTTTTATTTCACCGAAGGTTGTTTTGACTTTTCTACTTGCTGAGTCAGTCTTTTCGACAGTCATTTCTTTTTCGATTCCTTCATAATTCTGATGGCACCATTTCGTCCTAGCTTCCCTGACTTCCTATTTATTTCGTTCCTCAGCGACTTGTATTCCCGTCTTAATGAATTTCCCTGAACATTTTGCACACCTTCCTTTTGCTATCCATGATTTCTTCAAAGCCACCTATGTTTCTCTTTCCAGCCTCTGTGATTGACGTTTTTACAGACGTCGACTCCTCTTCAACTGAACTGCGTACTTAGCTGTTCTTTATCGCAGTATCTATAGCTGCAGAGAACTTTAAGCGTATCTCTTCATTCCTTAGTACTTCCGTATCGCACTTCTTTGCGCATTAATTCATGTGTTTAGTCTCTTAAGCTTCAGCCTACTCTTCGTCAGTACTAAATTGTCATCGAGGTCTATATGTGCTCCAGGGTACGTTATACAGTCCACTATCCGATTTCGGAATCTCTGTCTTACCAAGATGTAGTTCAACTGAAACCTTCCTCTATGTCCGACTTTTCCAAGTATAGCTCCTCCTCTTGAAAGTCTTGAACAGGGTATTCGCTTTTGCCAGTTAAAATTTATTAGAGAACTCACGTAGTCTTTCTCCCTCCTCAGTCCTAGTATGAAGCCCACATTCTTCCGTAACCCTTTCTTCTATTCCTTTCACTACAGCCTCACTCCAGTCCCCAATGGCTATTAGGTTTTCATCTCCCCTTACGTACTGAATTTCCCGTTCAATATCCTCTCTGTCTCTACAACAATCTCCCAAGTAGGTGGAATCCAGGAGGAACTCGTGTAGAACCGACAATGAGACCTTCAAAGTCAGGATTGGCTAGGAACCACTCATCCCACCATCCAATTTCTGGTTGGAATCCTTCATAAGTGCGTCTTTTAAAAAATCTCCCGGAGAGTTTCCTAGACTTAAGTCGTTGAATTTGAGTGTCATCACAGTCCTGGTGTGGAGCCGTTCGGAATTTCTGGTAAATTTCGCCTTCTGCCTTTTCAGCGCAGCTTGACGTCGTATCTTCGGAGGTTCCAAATTGTACAGAAAAGGTAGCCAATCTGCGGATGTGCATTTTATTCCACCAGATGTACTTCCCAGGGCCTTAATCAGCTATGTAACAATCATGTGTATGAACACTATTCAGCTATACACAGGAACAGTGCACAAGTGAGAGGCCAGTTGTTTTCAGAACTGACGCCTTAGTTTCCCAACTTGTTCCAGAGAATTTGTGTAATATGTTGTTTATGGTTAGGCTGTTTCAGTTAGGTGTTTGCTATATGTTAGGGAACGATTCATGGTCGCACCAAGATAATGTGGAAATGAGTCTATGGCAGAAACTGCTTTCTGAACGCAATATGCGGTTATAGCCAGCATGCCTATTACTCAGATGGAAGGTGGAAGATTCAGTTTAGTTTTCACTTACCTTAAGCCGCCATACATCAAAAAACTCATCGAGAGTTCGCAAATCCTGAGTGACGGTGGTTTCTGAAGTTGTAAAATCATTTGACTGCGTCACCAAGGCCATGTCAACAAGATAGATAAATCCTCTTGCTTTCATTTTTGGTAAGTCAGTAACATATAAATAGAAAATTAGTGTGGGCCAATACGGATCATTGTGGCAGTCTGTCATTCAAAATGTACACCTTGCTTACTTGAACATTTAGTAAGCTTGGAATTACCTGTTGGGCAACATTTTATTGAGTATTTGTACGATTCCTTTACACCGAATTGTTCTTGAGAACTTTAGAAACACATCTTTCCGCCCCATTGTATTATATGTTATGTCAGTAAACACGACCATTGTGTTCTTATAATCTTCGAAGCCCTTCTCTATGTATGTTGTCAACACTAGCACTTGATCACAGCAGCTGCGGTCTGGTGTAAAGGCAATCTGTTCTAAGGGACTATGTTTCAAGATAGTTGGTACTATCCTATTACACAGTACTCTCATACAGAAACAGCAGTTGACCGGCGTTGCCTGGTGAAACGTTGTTGTGATGCCTCGTGTAAGGAGGAGAAATGCGTACCATCACGTTTCCGACTTTGATAACGGTCTGGTTGTAGCCTATCGCGATTGCTGTTAATCGTATCGCGACATTGCTGCTCGCATTGGTCGAGATCCAATGACTGTTAGCAGAATATGGAATCGGTGGGTTCAGGAGGGTAATACGGAACGCCGTGCTAGATCCCAACGGACTCGTATCACTAGCAGTCGAGATGACAGGCATCTTATCCGCATGGCTCTAACAGATCGTGCAGCCACGTCTCAATCCCTGATTCAACAGATGGGGACGTTTGCAAGACAACAACCATCTGCACGAACAGTTAGACGACGTTTGCAGCAGCATGGACTATCAGCTCGGAGACCACGGCTGTGGTTACACTGACGCTGCATCCTAGACAGCAGCGGCTGCGATGGTGTACTCAACAACGAAACTGGGTGCACGAATGGCAAAAAGACATTTTTTTCGATGAATCCAGGTTCTCTTTACAGCATCATGATGGTCACATCCGCGATATCGCGGTGAACACACATTTGAAGTGTGTACTCGCCTTCGCCATTCTGGCGTATCACACGGCGTGATGGTATGGGGTGCCACTGGTTACACGTCACGGTCACCTCTTGTTCGCACTGACGGCACTCTGAACAGTGGACGTTACATTTCAGATGTGTTACGACCCGTGGCTCTACCCTTCATTCGATCCCTGCGAAACCCTACATTTCAGCAGGATAATGCACGACTGCATGTTGCAGGTCCTGTACGAGCCTTTCTGGATACAGAAAATGTTCGAGTACTGCCATGGCAAGCACATTTTCCAGGTCTCTCACCAGTTGAAAACGTCTGGTCAATGGTGGCCGAGCAACTGGCTCGTCACAATACGCCAGACACTACTATTGATGAACTGTGGTATCGTGTTGAAGCTGCATGTTCATCTGTACATGTACATTCCATCCAAGCACTGTTTGACTCAATGCCCAGGCGTATCAAGGCCGTTATTACTGCCAGAGGTGGTTGTTCTGGGTAGTGATTTCTAAGGATCTATGCACCCAAATTGCGTGAAAATGTAATCACATGTCAGTTCTAGTATAATACATTTGTCCAATGAATACCCATTAATCATCTGCATTTCTTCTTGGTGTGACAATTTTAATGGCCAGTAGTGTATAATACATATATGTCACAGAAGGTTGATGTCAGCGCTTCCCGGACAATCCTTTTCTGTCGCCCTGCTGATGCACATAGGATCAAGTAATATTTTTTCTGTCATAATTATTAACACAACACTTTCAGTTGAGCCTTACAGAAGATAGAATTTTCGACCTCGCACTCGCACACAAGGGCTTACTTGTCAGTCTACGCATCCACACCTTACGATCAGTACACTTCTGTTGCATCATATTTCAAATGAGTTTATTTTCTTCTTGTATGTGCAGTTTGTCTTACTTAAATGGAGTATACCCCAAGCAAACGCTTTCGCAGAATACTTACAAACACTTACATCCATATTCGATGTTAACATGTTTCTCTCCCTCAGAAAAGCTTTCCTTTGCTATTAAAAACCTACATTTAAACTACTTCAAAATTCTGCCGTCGTTATTGATATGCCGCTCTTACGAAGCCCTTTCACTAGTTTTAGGTTACCAATTCCTGTCATTATCATCCAATTCATTTCAAGATATTATCCTTAAATGACATGCAGAGGTAAAAACAAGGTGTAAGGGTTCTGGAATGGGTCCGCGCTCTTGAGTACGCAACACGAACTGCTAAGGCAACCAAGAACGGTCCACCGAGTGCAGCACAAATAGCGGAGCCAGATGCGGCAGAGGGCGGAACCTTTATGTTCCCCATAAATTCCCCATATAGGTCGCCAGAATCCGCACAGGGGCACCTTAACAAAAGCCGGCCCTGTGCCGAGGCACCACCAGTAAATCACCGAGACCGTAATGATCAGTACGTCGGAACTCCCAATAAAATCTCCCAGCCTCTAATGACAAACACGTACAGGCGCCACCTGGGGTGGAGTTTTGTCTGACAGTGCCATAAACCTGCGTTACGAGCCAGTACGATTGTCTGCAGCTTGTAATCGTACCCTCCCAAGCATCACCACTAAAGTTCTCATTTCAGTTTCATCCATATTTCGCAGCTTCAACGTGACGGTATTCAGTACACTGGAGGTATGAATTAGAAAACGCCTTCAGTCACAACTTTTCGTGTTTTATTAACTACACGATGCATTACTGACCCTGTGGGTCCATCATCCGATGGTATTCGTCTTAATATCTTCCTTATTTCTTCTCTTTAATGAGGTGAAGTGCATATTCCTGTCACGAAAAGGTTTTACGTTAGATTATGAATTTCGTAAGTCAAACGCGGAAAATGTGTGCGAAACGGTGGAAAAGATAAACAGTGTAAACCTACGACATAATCCAAGAATATCATTTTTTACTTTTTAGCACCAGCAAACTATCTTTCCTCCATCGTTTTCGTACATGTCACTTCACTGAAGGGGCACATTTGCACACGCATGTTTGTAAACACTTCACAGACGTTTTTGTACATGGTGTTGTCAAAGATGAATTTATTCGTAGTGGTAAAGATACAACTATTAAAGAATTGACATATGCAGGAAATAATTTTACAATAGGCCATAATCAAAGGATGGATGGAGGATGGCTCTGAGCACTATAGGACTTAACAGCTATGGTCATCAGTCCCCTAGAACTTAGAACTACTTAAACCTAACTAACCTAAGGACGACACACAACACCCAGTCATCACGAGGCAGAGAACATAATCAAAGGCTACACAGCTAAAACAATTGACAATTTAAACAGACAAATACACAAAAGTAAAGCAACGAAAGGCCACACTGTGAATGAAGAGAAAATATTCGCCAGTATCCCATATCTGGGCCCCATATCTGGGCCCCATATCACAAAAAATCGCTAATTTTTCAGAAAATCGTATGTAACAGTTGCATTCTCAACTAATAATAATTTAGGAAACTTACTCGTCCATAACATAAAATCAAATACGCAAACATACAACAACAGCGGAGTGTACTAAGTATCATGCGCCAGCTGTCCTGCCTACTATCTAGGGAAAACAGGTAGAAACTTCAAAACCCATTTCCAAGAACACGTAAACGCTTTCAGGCTCAACTACTTCGAAAAAGCAGTCGTTGCACAACATATGTTGGAAACGGAACATATCATCAGTCTAGAAAACAATTTGGTAGTATTTTACATAACGAAGCCAATGGTAAGACCTTAAATCTGTTAGAACAACTGGAGATATACCTCCACAAAATCAAAAAACCAGATTCCGTGTTAAATTAACAGAAAGATTTCACAAGCCATAGTTATTTCATTAATTATAAAGACCTGTTCTAAAGTTATTTCCTACACATGTCAGTTGTTTAATAGTTATATCTTTAGCACTACGAGTAAATTCATCTTTGACAACATCATCTTCATCATTCAACAGTTCCAGTTTCCCGGGTACTGGTAATGAACCTCTTCCATTTCGTCTTGTCCAGATACACTTGTTCACGGAGAACATCATCCACTGTCCATCCTCTGGTCACTAGATCAGCCTTGATCAAGTCCATCCATCGGGTTAGAGGTCTTCCTTGAGGTCTTTTCCCAACCACCTGTCTTTCCAAATTTATTTTGGCTGTTCTAGTTGACTCCATTCTCATCACACGCCCGTACCATCGAAGTATAGATGCGGCATTTGGTTCTAATAGGGATGTCTTTACTCCGGCGTCTTTCCTCACCTCCTCATTCCTTAACTTGTCCTCCTTGGTCTTCTGGATGGTGGATCTAAAATTTTCAGCTCTGCTGCTTGCAGCCTTGATGATTCTCTTTTAGTGAGGGTGTATGTTTCAACCATAGATCAATATTGGTATGAAATAGCTACTGAACATCATCACTTTGGCCCGTTTTCGGATCAAGTCATCTCATAAAAGCGGTCTTACTTGTTGATAGAATTCAGATCCTGTTTTTACTCTGTTGGTGATTTCATTTCTGATCAAGTTATCACCGGAAATTACACTTACAAGGTGAGGGAAACTGTCCACGCACTCTAGATGGTGGTCTCCTAGTTTTACACTTGCTGGTCGCCCATCTCTGTTGACTGCCATCACCACTGTCTTGGTCTTGCTGATTATATTTCTGGAACTGAGATTTCCATTCATCAAGTCTGGAAATCTCAGTTCCAGGAATAACTCTTTGACAACTTCATGCACAGAAACATCTGTGAAGTGTTTACAAATATGTGTGTGCAAATGTGCCTCTTGAATGAAGTGACATGTATGAAAACGATGGAGAGAAGAATGTTTGCTGGTGCTAAAACGTTAAAAACGCTGTTCTTGGATTATGTGGTATGTTTACATTGTTCATATTTTCCACTATTTCGCACATATTTTCCGCTTTTGATTTAGAAAATTCATAACCTAACATTAAACCTTTTTGTGGCAGGAATATGCATTTCACCTCGTTGAAGAGAAGAAATAAAGCATGTATTAAGACAAATAACATCTGATGATGCATCGTGCACTTAATAAAACACGAGAAGTGACTAAAGGCGATTTTTAATTCATACATTCAGTGTAAAGTTCTCATTCTTTGAACAAATTTTGAAAACTTTGAGAGGAGTAAGATCACAAAAGAAGAACTTTTTTAGCTTATCTTGATTATCTCGTTGTTGTTGTTGTTATGGGCTCAAAATCTTGTGGTGTCTAGGAGCACTTTCTTGCTGCTGAAAATTTTGATTTAACGTTGCGGGATCTTGAAGACGAAATAACTAATCTAGAGTTGCCTGCTGCTATGAATATCTTTTTATTTTGTCCCGCTCTTCTAAATCGCACTGACCTTATAATTTCCACGTCTCTCCAATCAATAAGTACATTGTTGGTGACAAAGTTATAAGAACGTCTAGTTCCATCTGCGGCATGCCGACTATTACTTACATTCTGCGGTACTCACAGTTTGCAATGAGTTTACAGACTTTCTTGACAGGAGAAGAATCTTTACCAAATTATATAATTATTTTATAAATAAATCTATAAACAAGTATGCCAGAAATTTTGTAATTTTAATTATTCTTAAAAGAAGAGTAATTTTAACTGTTAGTACATATCGATTGCAACACATTAATTTCTTTTTTATACATTTTAGCGTGAAATATAATAAATCGTATACAGTATCATATGAATTCTCTTAGAAAAACAGCTGAGATAATTTTAAACTATGCAAGAATCGATAGTATACACGGAATCGGTTATCTCTGTAAAAAAAAAAAAAAAAAAAAAAAAAAAAGGGTTATGTTAGAGGAGGACGATTCATTATAAGCTCCAGAACTGCAGGTACTGTCGCTGAAGATGAGATGAACAGATATAAGCACCAGAACTTACAGTAATGGAGAGGAATAAAAATTTACAAAATAAGGTATGCGATGAACACTTTTCAAGGGTATTAATATTGATACTACTACACTGTCGTGTAATCGGGCCATTACTCATATTTGGCGGAGAACAGTGATGTACCAGCATGGTTTTAAGCGACAGGTGTATAGAAGTGACAGCAGTATTTTTAACAAAGTTATTTCGCGAATAATTAAGTACCGTAAGTACTGTGGCTGTTGTTTGATGATCTGTACGAAAATAAAGAGCAAATACTTCATTCAAAGTAATGACGAATTTTTTGTACTTACTACCTGTTGCCCAGTCTTGACCTCTTTCATTTCAGGCTCGGCGTATCAGACCCCTGTTCTACTAATGTTTATATTTCCGATAGCACAATACAGGCTTTACTATGAATGTGTCCAACCACTCCATTGCAATAAAACGCTTCAACCGAGCATACATACACCACTCGGTTTCGCTCGTCGTAGCTTGCACTGAGAACGTCGGTTGCACTGTTCCATAATTAAAACAACACCCAGACACTGCTACACAATTTCAGCTTCACACGGTTCTGCATGGAAAAGCATGCGTTGAAATGGAGTCTAAGGCCCACGGTCGTAAGTGACGCGTGATTTCTCACCGTGAATGTCCGATCGCTAGAGATTCATATACTATACGGAAAAAATTTCATATAAATTGGAGAGACGTGTTACAATTTACGATCCAAAGGCAATCCAGTTGACTTATAAAATCACCGATTTGAATTGCTATCAATGGAAGTAGTTTCCTCATGAGACTTGGTCCAATGGCGTAAAGACGAAGGCGTCAAATCGTCAATCATTTGACTCTACGTCTAAATTCCTAATTTATCACATATAAAAAACATAAAAGTCACTTACAGATCGCGCTTTGGACTTTTACCAATAGGCCAACTGGTGCCTACAGTTCTGTACGGGGAGCGATGTATGACCGTGGGACGTGTGATCAGTATGTCGCCTGTCCCTCCAGCTGTTAATCCCTGTAGACGAATCCTGATAAAACCGCTGCTTCTTCATTCAACCAGAGTGCTTGGTATCTGGCCTCACGCGGAGAGTTGACCCCTCTTCTATTCTCTTTACCACAGATCAGTCCGAGGAGGTACAGAGAATCGAACTCAAGTCTCTCTGCATCGCAAGCAGTGACGCTAACCATTCGTCTACGGCTGCGGTCTCACAAATCCCCGTATATCTCGCAAAGCGAGTGTCATGAGGCGTCATTGATGCTCATCTGTCCCTCGCATGGGGACAGAAATTCATTCTCTTTATGAGTAGTAGGCTACACCTGGCATCAGCCGTAACCTTCTCCCTGTGTTTTTTATCCCTCCATACTTATCCACTACACATGCACTGCTGAATGAGGTACACATCCATTCTGTTGTATTAGAATCTGTTGTGTAGTCTGTTCCATCAGTGTTCTTCATGCCCTCAAGCTATCTCTTCCGGGGTTTCCCAGCGAATTTCCGTGGCGCCAAAGCCTCTAGCGGATCAACCAACGTCTCTGTTTGATGGAGGCCTGTCCTCAATACGTGGCTTTCACTACGCCGTTTCAATCTGGTAATATTTTAAGGATTAGAGCCTAGTGTGTATTCGTGGCTGCCACCCATTTGAAATATTGATAGGAACGCCTCATTCCACTGACATTGTTGAGAAAATATCTTTATTTACATCACAGTTCGCAGAATAGAATGCTCCATTTACGGATGTGGTAAGCACAAAAAATGATTTGTCGATGACGTAAATATATTCACAACACAAATAAACACATAGTCATTACAGCGAATCATGTATGATCTCCACCATAAACTTGTCTAATAGGTAACAGAGTTTTTTTCCTCGTCTCTGTTGAGAAGTCAATACAGTATTGCAAAATATATAGCATAAATAAAGATATTTACATTTCAGTTGTTGGGGAATGAGACATTTCTATCCATTTTTTGTGTCTGAGTGAGTTCTTTTGATCACGTCCGTTCTATGGTTGGCATACAACACTTACCTCCCTATTTCTCTTTAGGCACACTGTAATTTGGGGGCACTCCCTTTTGTCAGAGCAAACGTCTCCATTCCTTAAGCTGCAACCAGTATTGTTTACTTTGGTTTCCAGTTTCAGTAGATCAGCATTTACGAACAGGATCCGCTGAAGGTATCTCAGGAAGTTCTCCTTTCTTTCTTTCTTTCTTTTTATATTCCTAGCTGCATTTTGCTGGAAAAACAGGTAATCATGCGCCTTAAAATATTTTAGAGTAAAACATTTACAAGTGCAAAAAAATATTTTCTTCACTGTTCCACACTGAAGTGCCAAAGAAACTGTTACAGCCATGCATATTCAAATAAAGAGATATATAAACAGGCAGAATACGGCGCTGTGGTCGGGAACACCTATCTAAGACAACAAGTTTCTGGTGCATTTGTTAGATCGGTTACTGCTGCTACAATGGCAGGTTATCAAGATTTAAGTGAGACTGCACGTGGTGTTATAGTCGGCCCACGAGCGATGGCACACACTATCCCCGAGGTAGCGATGAAGTGGGGATTTTTCTGTACGACCATTTCACTGGGGTACCGTGAATTTCAGGAAGCCAGTAAAAATATCAAATCTCCGACATCGCTGCGGTCGGAAAAAGATCCTGCAACAACGGGACAACGACGACTCAAGAGAATCGTTCAACTTGACAAAAGTGCAACACTTCCACAAACTGCTGCAGATTTCAATGCTGAACCATCAACAAGTGTCAGCGACCGAACCATTCAACGAAACATCAACAATATGGGCTTTCGGACACGATGACTGCACGATACAAATCTTTACGCCTTGACTGGGCCCTCAAAACCGACATTGGACTGTTGATTACTGGAAACACGTTGCCTGGTCGGACGAGTATCGTTTTAAATTGTATCGAGCGGATGGACGTGTACTGGTATGGAGGAAGCCTCATGAATCCATGGACCCTGCATTCAGCAGGGAACTGTTCAAGCTGGTGGAGAGTCTGTAAGGGTATGGGGCGCCTGCAGTTTGAGTGAAATGGGACCCCTGATACGTCTAGATACCACTCTCACAGGTGATACGTACGTAAGCATCCTCTCTGATCACCTACATCCATCCATGTTCATTGTGCATTACGACGGACTGGGACAGTTCCAGCAGGACAATGCTACAGAGTGGTTCCAGGAACACTCTTCTGAGTTTAAACACTTCCATTGGCAACCAAACTTCCCAGACGTGAACATTATTGAGCATATCAGGGACGCCTTGCAACGTGCTGTTCCGAAGAGATCTCCGCGCCCTCGTACTCTTACGGATTTGTGGATAGCACTGCAAGACTCATGGAGTCAGTTCCCTCCAGCACTACTTCAGACATTAATAGAGTCCATGCCACGTCGTGTTGCGGTACTTCGTGCTCGCCAGGGCTCTATATGATATTAGGCAGATATACCAGTTTCATCGTTGATCAATGTATATTTTTAAAGACTTTTTGGTAATACACACATTATATACATATTAAAATATTTGTTCATTATATTTATTTATTTATTTATAGTTCCGTGAGACCAAATTAAGGAGAAGTCTCCATGGTCATGGAACGAGTCAATACATGAAATTATAACACGGTAGTAGAAACAGATAAAATGAAATACAAGAAACGTATTCAGGCGACAATTCGTAAGTTTAAATACAGAAAATCAACAATGTAACACTGGAATTTGCTTAATTTTTCAGCTCTTCCAGAAGGTCCTCGACAGAACAGAAGGAGTGAGCCATGAGGAAACTCTTCAGTTTAGACTTAAAAGCGTTTGGGCTACTGCTAAGATTTTTGAGTTCTTGTGGTAGCTTATTGAAAATGGATGCAGCAGAATAGTGCACTCCTTTCTGCACAAGAGTCAAGGAAGTGCATTCCACGTGCAGATTTGCAAGGATACGCTTGTAATTACGGTGAAGTTAGGGTAACAAGCTGAAAGCAACAGATAAATAGCAAATCAAAACGAAAACATATGGAGGTGGTTGCAACATATACCTGAGATTATTCACAGTCATTTTCTGTAATCCTCTCACAGTCAGTGTCCGCAGAATCATTTCCTTCTTTGGAATCTCTTGAAGAATGTCTTTCCTGGACAACACTCGTCGTCATGCCACACCATCCTGTTGTGCATATTCCAGTCTTCCGTGTCCCCTTCTTTGACCACATCCTCTTCTTTCTCCTCTCCCTCTTCTTAAACTCATGGTAACTTCTGCCTGGGAATGTAATAAATGCGTAAGAGACACTTCAATCCATTATTTGTGTTTGAATCAGTTGTTTCGATAACGTCCGCTCCTGTTTTGGCACTTTGGCTGGCATACAACATCAAATATTTTTCCTAATATTTGTAGGTACAGTTACAGATCCTAGTGCCTCTGCATTATTTAATACGATATATTAAAGACTATTTTAGAGTACTTTTTTAAACTCTCGTATTGTTATTGAAATCATGATCAAAAGAGGGAAATGGTTCCTCATCTCCTGAAGATTTTTACATTTTGCAAATTTTATTTCAAACTCGGCTTGATGTAAAGGCTACAGAAGAGGTATTGATGGGGGAGCAATATCGGCCCCCTAAAATCCGCTTCTACTAAAACAAGATCATCATTCATTGAATACTTGAACTGCGCTGTTAGAGGATTTTCCATACTGCTTCAGATTCATCAGGTATTCTTCTCTTGTGTTTGCTTTCCTTCTGTTTATTTAGCAGCTTTATCCTTTGCTATGGTATCCAAGGCTTTAGTCGAAAGGAAGTCACTGTTTTCATTTACACTATGGAAAACTTTCTGCTTGATTGCTACCATCCTGTCTTGGAGAAGAAATACATGTCTGGAGTGACTCTTTGCCTTTTTAGAGGGACCAAAATCTTTATCACATTCCACATATCTATGGCCACGTTTAAGGACAGTGTCAATGTGCTGATTTTGCCTCAATGTTTACTATGAGCGTTCTAAACATGGCCTATTGAAAGAAGCATTAGTTATTACTATAAATACTTTTAAAGGCAGACAGAATATGGTGTTGCTGAACTTTAAAAAAAAAAATCATATATGAGTTTTCAATAAGATAGCAACATTTCTCCTTCTGTGAGCCACTTCACTTATACTAGTTGTATTCTAAATGCAGTCCAACTGTTGCCTTTGAGCTTAAACTGTGGATTCACAGAGCGCGGCACTATGCAGGAAATCTGTCATTTACTTGTGCTCATATCGCAATTTACATAACTAATAAATCCTGCTCCCTCACCGGTTACAGTACTATTGGAATATTATACTGAGGTGGTGGTGAGCTGTAGGAGATTGTACTTATCGCTGGATTTATTGTCCCCTTGTTCTGTCACACAACTCGTTCTTTATTTGTAGTATAAAAATAGTACAGCCCAGAAATTTGGAGCATATGACGTCAGTTCATACGTTATGGGTACAAGAAAAAAGGAACCGTGCAACAGCGGTCGAATACTGTGCCTTGCCGTAAGTAAGAGTGCTTTTCTGCGTTGAAGTCCACTGTTCTCAGGAAAGTAAAAGGGCTCGGGTGCTGGGAGTGTGGACAGCAGAGTTGGGGCCGCCTGGAACAAAGGCGTCACGCACTTGCCGCGCCGCCAGCCCTAGCCTGGTGTTCCTTTTGATCTCTCGCCGCCGTCAAGAGAGGCTTCCAGTACACTGCTGCCCGCCTCTGGCCCGAGCGGAAAGCGAATCGCGCCGCACGTACACGTTCCTGAAACCTCCCGAACTTGCAACCAAGTCGCCGTGCTGCCTTTGGGAACTACTGCGTTACAGAGAGAGGTTTGTGCCTTCGAGACGGGCGGATACAGCAATCCTACCGCCACCTCCAGTGCCCGTAACTCTCTTAACTCCGTAGCAAAGTGTTACGTGCATAACCACAAAACTGCATTAACATTAGTTAGTTATTCATTTTTTTAAAATTCCTAGAGGTTTTTCTGATGTTCGTCCACTCACAAGGGCAGTGCCACATGACAGACAAAGTCAAAAAATTCTGCTGCTTCGGAGGTAAAGTAGCGCGTAGTGAATGACGCAACGAGGACACTAGCACACGCGAAGGTAGCATTCCTCCCAAAAATATGGCTGCTATAGACTGTGACGCTACAACGCAGTCCTTGCTATGAATTTTTTCGCTTACTTAACACATGAAACTGTTTGTATACGATGTATTGTCTAGTGTAAATGTGTATTGTAGACACTATGTGTAAATTATGTAATATTTAACATTGGCAAGTCAGGGCATTTTGAGTTAACGTTGAAGTCAGAGAGACTGTTTTGTCGCGCCGCTGGGCGCAGGAGCGCGCCAGCGGGTAGCAGTGGTAGCAGTGACGCCGTGCTCGGAGTAAGACGTACAGTCCAGTGCTGCTAGTCCTAGCTGTGTTACATCTAACGGCCAGCGTGTGGATCTAAGTACGATGGGAAAGTAATGGTCGGCATATCTGGAAGCATGGCCGGGCAAGTTATTATGGAGTAATGGGCATAGTGCTGAAGAAACGAGGGCTTAAATGTGAAGCGCACTGCGGACACAAGTCGCAACAGTGAAAGCCCGCTGCCACATTGTGTCGCCGCCGTGGACTTCCGTCGATCCACCGACAACGAGGGAAGCATGACCTACGTAATTTTCGTAGGATAAAATTGTAGAAGGCTTGCCAGTGACTGTGCTTTTCTCTGAAACTGAACATTTAATAACAAGCACTTTATAGTCGAGGTGTTGCAGTTACATTCCACCCGACAATAACACCAAGTAGGTTCCTTCCGATACTTACCTTATTGAACCGAGTGTGTCACGCCATTATCAAGAGAAAATATGTTAATTATCAAATTATTTGCATAGACGGTGAAGAGTAAATTTCAGACTGTTTTGAACGATTGGTTATCGTAGTTAATTGTTGCACTTAATAAGCTTACGCCAATCGTAGTAACTTAATAATAGACTGAAGTAATAAATTTGATTATTAAGATTTATTTCACTGGATATTCAGCTGAAGTTAGTTCAAGGATACTTTATGAAACTATAAAGCTTATTCCACCTGACAATGGCCCAATTAATGGACTATTATCATTCAAAACATAGTTAATCAATTATTGGCACTATATTTCATCATCAGCAGATTAAACTGTACAGAGTACGTAATTTTAAAGACAGAATGACAGTCCATTATTCAAAATCTCGATAGATAATTATCTGTATTGTCAATATTCCACTTAGCTGACAAATTATGAACAAAATAATTATCAAAATACTTATTGAAAGTTATTAATGTTTAAGTGTAGTTAGATTGTTATGACATTATTTTATATGACTACTGAGCCTGACACAGCACTTACGTAAAACTTCCCGTTCCACCTGCTTCGCTACAAACAGGTAAACTTTATTTTTGACACAATTATTCACGTACTTAACAGTACTGTCGCTCATCAGCTGAACTGGTGACCGATTTTTTAATTGCTTTTACAACTTAATCATTTGAATCGGCAAAATTTCCTCTAGCAAAATTTATTTCCAAATTATTACCATTATTTCATTTACCGATCGTTATTGAATGAAATTACTCATTCTATAACGATCAAGTTATAACGTCTCCTGTTTCCCGAGGAATAACAATTATTTACTTCTGGTTCGGATGCCTTATCGCGACACCGGTCAAAATTCATAATTCACGGTCATTGTTAACTCGTAATTTCGCAAATCCCGGGAAGCAGGGGGTGTTATAAGTCCATATGATACATGAACAACACTGACAGATAAAATGTGACCAGCTCAGCTGCTTCGCGTGTCCACCACAACCGATCACGTAAAGCGATTTTATACACCGCTACACCTCTATGGCTCCGCTACAGTGTTAACCGCAGCTCTATTGGCGACTATTGTCTTCTGTCACGTAGCTTCGATACCACCAGCAGTCTTCTGCGTATCGCTGTTGGAGGCTGGCAACACTGAAAATTAATTATGCTGGTGTGGTTTCCTGCAGAGTCGGTGAGAAAAGAAAGGTGTGTGCAACATTATCTAGAAGAATGGACTGGTTGATAGGCGCGTTGTAAGATATGACGGACTAATTTCCATGGCGATAGTTAGACCGCGAACCTTTAGGTTAAAACCTATTCTTTTCCTGAGTTCATAGTTGTAAATAAACTTGTACTTGTGCATTTCATGACCATTTAAACGCCACGCGGATTGGCCGCGCGTTTTGAGGCGTCATGTCACGGACTGCGCGGCCCCTCCCGCCTGAGGTTCGAGGGTTCGAGTTCTCCCTCTGGCATGGGTGTGTGTGTTGTTCTTACCATAATTTAGTTTAAGTAGTGTGTATGTTGTAAGAGCCTGTGACGCTATCTCCAACGCTTAGTAAGCTTTCTTTTGTTCTTTTATCAAGAAAGACGCCATTAGTTACTGATGTATAAAAAAGGTGTGTATGTCCAGGGGCCCATGACCTAAGCAATTTGGTCCCTTAGGAATACACACATACCATTTAAATAGAAACTTTTAATTTTACAGCACCTAAAACAGCCTATTTTAGCTTTAAGATCCTATAAGGCACCTATTTCTTTAATGTAACATATACTTCTTGTGTTGTGAAAAGATTAGAAAGCCTATAAGAATCGAAGCTGGGAAGACTGAAATTGAAGTTTTAAAAATAAGTAAAAAAAAGTCTATTGTTCATAGAATCCTGGCCTGCCGCCTGTTTCCACAAATAAAGGTACTCGTAGGCCTTGAACTGGCCTCATATGAAAAGCCTGCATACATGAGGGGAGAGTTAAAGCTGCCTGGTCGCTGTCCTCAATAGCCTCTCTTCTTGGTTATACATGGACTCTGATTGCAGAATAGTGAGGTAATTGTCGAATTTTTATCATCCACCCGGCAACCTAGACTAGTATGTACTGTATCGATGGACGCATAAAGAGCAACACGTACACTGTTCCAACTTTATTCTAGTTTCAGTATGCTACTAGTTAGACAGAAGAAATTTTCGAAAAAAGGTAGTTCAAAGTCTAATCGTATAAGACTGTGGCTGCCAGAATTTCTGCACCATTCTCCCAAGCATGCAACACAGAGGTCGTTTGTTATTTGAAAAATATATAAAGATCAGCCAACCGGTTGCATAGGTTTCCTATATACCTTGACCAGATTTCGTCACCTCTAAGGGTGACTTCATCAGAAGGTAAGGTAATTACATGAAGGACATATCGTCAAAGATGTACAATGATTTAAGAGCTGAGTTGCTCAATTCATTCATTAAAATATAAAACAACGAATGACTTGAGCAACTCAGCTCTTAAATCACTGTACATCTTTGACGATATGTTCTTCATGTAATTACCTTACCTTCTGATGAAGTCACCCTTAGAGGTGACGAAACCTGGTCAAGGTATATAGAAAACCTATGCAACCAGTTGGCTGATCTTTACATATTTTTCAAATTTGTGTATACGGTTGCTGCAAACGTCAGCCATGTTCAAAGTTGTCATTTGTTATGTTTTACGCTTCTTAGTTTTTCTTGCCATTTCACAATTACGAATTTCTTCTCACATCTTTCGACACAAGAGCATTTGTGAAGCAGATTACTTTGTAGATACTGTTTAAAATTATGCTGAAGGTGTGTTTACACCTGTCCGACTTCCCATACGCACTAGTTGCATAAGTCGTTACATGAAGAGGCAAGGAGGCGCATGCCATGCTCTGCTGCAGACTAGCGCGGCTCTGAACTACGCGCACGGGAGTGCAGCAGTTTCCGTCTCCCTTTAGGGGAGTCGAGTGCCTCTCCTTCCGTGTGGGGCAAGCACAGCCGCACAGCTACCATAGTCTGATCGACGGACGGTGGCGTTTCGCGCATGACGAAGCGCGGACAAGGACTGCATGGTTGCCGATTCCAAGTGACAGTTGCGGTACGCGCATGCGCATGCTTTGCCCTTGAAGAGAGCGTATATTCTGCCAATCATGTCTCTTCCTTCCTTCTGCAGAATTTATCGATTGCCACCACCATCACCGATGATAGCTCTCAACAGATGGAACAGAAATTATCTTAACAACTCGCTACGATCATCTTTGATGCTCGCATTAGCTACGGCATTCGCAACAGAACGCACAGAACAGTACTGAATGCTAATTGGCTGTCGGAGAATCCGCAGAATGAGCCTACACTCGAACGCCATCATTCGTGCCTCCAACTATAGCTGCAAGCACACAGGTGTAAACGCGCCTTGAGACACGCCAGTAGTCAACTGTTCAGTTCTTTTAGAATTTTTAAGTTGAAGACTAACTCCCACATGCCCCCTTGCCAATTGAACGTGTCGTTACCCATAGGGATGCATTATTAGCAGCAGTGGAACACTACAGTAATCACGTCCCAGCAGTCCGGAAGGTAAATGAAAATCTAGTGGAGGATGCTGCCTCAAAGATCCCTGAAACCATCGGGGCTTGCTTTAGAGCCCAATACACATTTACGGCAAGATTTATTTCCGAATTAAAGGTTCGGGAAAGTTTGTTTACGAAAACATTTCCTTACTGGAGGAAGATAAAGAGAAAATTAATGAAGTGGCAGGTGACGTGAGAGAAAAAGTATGGGTAAACATGCAAAAGATTTTGCAGAAGAAAACTGTCCTGAAGGACTTGTGCGCAGCAGCATATACACTTAACGGAAAATCTAGTTTTCCGGATTCCAGCATTCCTGTCCAATATGTGCCGAAAGTAGAGCACTCCTCTGTCACATCCGTTGATGCAGAACATTATTTTTCGGGATATAAATTGATACTGACTGCAAGCGCTATAATTTTGATCGGAAAAGCGTAGAAAAGGTTTCAATTATTTACTGGAAGCTAACTGTATCCTGAGTGTTAGAAGCCACTTGTTTGTCCGCATTTATTAAGTTACATATTACACGTATTTCAACATACGGCTATATATTTTTTTTTACTGTAGTTATACCTTAGAAGCACTAAAAAGGTTTGGGATCAGTTTGAATGTTAAAGTAATGTTTGCTGTGTTGTGTAGCTGTGCATATTTTAATTTACCTTGCTTTAATTTAATAATAATGTGCTCATAATTATGTCACCACTGTTTATTTAACATTGCATTTAGTTTTTCTGCATAATACATTTTAGGATCTATTTTAGGTTTTATATAGCCTAAATGAGGTAATGAAAGAACCTATTTCATGGACTTAGAAAGCACTTTTTACGATCTACAACTCCGTGTTCTAGTCATAATTGTAGGAGAAGACTGACATTGGAAAATATACAACAAATAAAAGAGGCCATTGGATGAAAGTCCTACCTTGAGGAAGAAGATGGTAATGTATCGGGCCACGTCAAACAAATCAGAAGACTCATAGCCAAAAAAGCACTTTCCATTTGTATTTATTATTAGGATATAGTATCGATAGACCCATTACGATTTGGTTTACTCTTTGCTGAAGGGCCTGAATGGAAGTATTGCTAAAGTTCATTCCATGATTATGTGTTATGGATTAACAAAGTTAATCTTTTAAATATTCAGTTCTGAAACAAAGTTATTGATTATTTTAAACGTAATTTTCTCAAAACTGAATAAATTTCTTTTGGAATCGATTTTACTCCAAGTCAAACATCACGAATTTTATACAACATTTGTGTAAATATGTTGGTTAGCTTATAGAAGAGAGTAACTTTTCATTCTTCTTTTGCAGTGACATTAATCTTATAATTTAATCAGTCATGTGTTGCCTGATTGAAAAGTTTGTTTAAAAGAAACCGTAGTCACTGTTTTCGGATTAGTAATTTTGGTCAGAGTTAATGTGTATTTTATACTATCTACCACTGTAAAAACCCACGGTTTTCATTAATCAAATAAAGTTATGTATCGCAACTCGAATATAGGGTGGTTGTACAAAATCACTCATATCCAAAATGTTCGTACCTAAAATATCCTCTGTAATTTGACAAAGTTAGAGACAATTTTTCACTCACTTTATGTTCACTTACGAAGAAGGCGTTGCCAAGCGGGAAAAAACCGGAGAGACTTCTTCATCGTTCTACTACTTGAAAAACGTGTGACTTTTAGAAAGAGATTCAGTCTGTGGTGCGATTGGATTTTCGGGTTAATGTTTTACTTATCACAGCTTTACTTATACTTGGGTCCAGCATCTGCTTAAGAAATGAAGGCATTGCGAGCAAAAGCCATAGGAATCCCTGTTCGCACACACAGGTGAGCCAGAAGTAAAGCAACCTTAAACTCTAAAAAATAATGTGCTGGAAAAATGTGTTTCTTTCCAGCAGGAACTTTTGTTTTCGCAACGGATTACCATATGGGACTCGCAGAGCACGTGATATCCAAGCCTTTTTGATGTCAGTGTTGAGTTAGCTGTGTGCGAACAAAGAGACGTGTTTCCAGGCTGAACGTGTGCTCAGTCCTGAAAGTTACTTCTAATCGGAGTCTTTCTTACAAGACTTTGGGGTATCTGTTCCTGAAACAAGGACTTCTCAGAAATCAACGTTTTCACTCATAGCCCCTCGTTTCAGAAGAACTGATAGTGTGAATGAATGCGAACGTTCCGGCCGACCTTTGGTGTTAAGCGATGCCCCTTGCTACGTTCACGAAGAAAGTCGATACCGAAACTTTGTCAGCAAACTGGAATGTCTTACAGCAGTGTTCGCAGACCACCAAAGAAGTTCCGTCCGTATTACATTCTCGTTGCGCATGAGCTTCGAGAATCTGAGAGAGGAAACAGACTACATTACGGTTAATGGTTTTTGCGTATTATTGGCAACGGTGTTCGGGCGTTGTATTGCGTTTTCAGTTCTGATGAAGCATGGTATGGTTTAAGTGGCTATGTACACAGCCGGAACAACACACATATATTTGTATTCATAAAACTGTGTC
Source organism: Schistocerca serialis cubense (assembly GCF_023864345.2). Classification (NCBI taxonomy): domain Eukaryota; kingdom Metazoa; phylum Arthropoda; class Insecta; order Orthoptera; family Acrididae; genus Schistocerca; species Schistocerca serialis. The sequence goes on along the minus strand of NC_064643.1, from coordinate 732,743,976 downwards.
ATGAACTGTGCGGCTGATCCCGGCGGAGGTTCGAGTCCTCCCTCGGGCATGGGTGTGCGTGTTTGTCCTTAGGATAATTTTGGTTAAGTAGTGTGTAAGCTTAGGGACTGATGACCTTAGCAGTTAAGTCCCATAAGATTTCACATACATTTGAACATAAAACTGTCATGTTTTCCGTGGGATCCTATTACATTCACAAAGAGTAGGAGTTTGGTCTGCAATGTCGCACAAACCAGTTGAAACGTCCCCTTTGAACAATTGTACATGACTGTGCTTAAACTGACACACAATATTTTGTTAGCGCAACGCAATCTGACTTTCAAAATTCCCTACAAAAGAATGGCCCTGACTAACATTAAACTATACCTTTCACAAATCACTTACCTCACAAAAATCTTCGCTGCTCAAGCTACTGCAATACAGCGAGCGCCACTACTGCCAGCTAAATAAAAGATTCAAACTATGGAAGGCACTAACTACTGATAGGGATAGTTAGCAAATGAAAGATATTAATAGAGAACAAACAATGTATTTACCTTGATATCATCATATATAAATATAGCAGTTCATGACAAATTTCAAAACTCCGCCATCTCTCTCCCCACATCCACCACTGCTGGCGGCTCACCTCCAGCTACGCCACCACTTGTGCATTCACAAAGTTTTTGGAATTGTCCTTAGAACCAGCAATGCTGTTATCCAGTCCCTTGCTGAATTAGTAACACACGTGCAAACACTAACAGTCCCAACTTCTCACATATTGTCCATATACTATGACCAACAGAAATGTGTGCAGTGAAATGTAACTAACAAGTTAATAATATCATGAACTGGTGACAATTACAATTTTATAACATAAGAATACAATTACAAAGGTACAAAATACATCATTAAAGAACATAGCAATATAGATAACAATTGTAGTAACACAGGCTTTACAAAAGAATAGAAATAAACATATACATCATTGTTACAGGAATTATGAGATAAGTAGATACATAAAAGATCAGAATAACTTTTGGAACATCAACTTTACACATGAGCATTAAAACAAAACAGAATAAATAATGTCTAAGCATATTTACAAGGTAAATAACATATTATTAATGCCAATTATATTTGAGGATAACAGTATTCCTCATCATAGTGAATGTAGCTTAGTATTAGAAGAAGAAAAAATCCTATGAAACTACACAGAGACAGGAAGAAAACAAATACACAAGGGTACACAAACATATAGTGGGATAACACCAATAGGAAAGGACAGGGTTCGTTTTCAGTGTAACATTTGATACTGCAGTCCAACCCAAAACTTCATATATCTTTCCTCTTATTTCATCCTTTGTTTCCACCAAAAAAATTCTATCTAAGCATGCTTTCTGTATTTATATGTTCACACATTTCGTACCTCAACATTTATTTCCAAGGAAACCCTACCTAAACCTGTTTTCTGTACTTTTTTTTGTATAACTTCTCAATGCATTTCTTCCAATTCATCGCAACTCATTCTCTTAGAGGCTACCCCCTCTTAAGGTAACTTAAATCTACTGAGCTCAGATATATATACCAAGGGACGAGGCAATGCAGCATCACATAAAACAATTAATATAAACAGCAATGAAAAAAAACGCAGATTTGCAAAGCAAGCAGCATTAAGAGATTAGCAAAGCAATTGTAATATTACAACTAATCTAAGGCAATGTGCAGCAAACAATAAAAATAAATCATTAGTAAAACTGGCTTAACAGAATAATACAAAGTCAAATTCAATAACACTATGCCTGGCAAACAGCAGCAACTTATACCTAAACATGACATAGCTCAAGCAGAAAAAATATTACACTAAAATGGCCATGTCTAATACCTATGTCACATCTTAACACTAGAGTGATGCATCATGTGAACCTACACTAGCAGATAAGTTACCAAATCGTAAAGAAATTATTTATGCAATTCCTGTGAAAGGAAATGTATATTTATGTGCCCTCGTGTTCTTGGAAGTAGATTATAAATTTCTTATTGACTGGATCTGTAGGCATAAAACAACTATATTAGTACATACATTAAATTTTATTTTAACCAATGCTGCAGTGCAGCTAGAAACTTAATATTAAACAAAATGTGTAAATAAATACATAAAGCAAGCCATATGGCATTTTTCTCAACTAGAAAGACTATAGCCGTGAAATGTTTCTCATCATTTCATTAGGCATTTCAGTAAATATCATAAATTACGACCTCCACAGTATGCTTTCAACAAGGAAATGTCAATAGCGAGGACAATGGCCTCCCCTTTCTTTTTTTCTAACTGTGCCGCTGAAAGGCTAAAGGCTTTTTTTTTTCGGGCGGCTGTCGCCCAGGTGGGTGCCCGCGACGCATTACGTGCAGGTGGTCACTTAACTTTCTTACGGAAATATTTACGACAGCAGTTTCCGCTACCGTGACAGTCTCACATAAAAATATTTCACAGGTCAAGAATTATCATTGCAAATCTGTAGAAAGAAAATCCTATAAATATAAGTATCCAAATAAAATATTCATCAGCATTGTGATACAGTCACGCATTTACGCACATTTCATAACTCTTAAAGTACGATTCTTGGTTTCCAACAACCTTTTCCACAAATCAGAGTCCCTAAACACTACTCATTATTCCTTACCTCATTATACATATACATATTCGTCGACACTTCTTCAATATTTCATCATGAGAAATACGTAGCATAATAAACATTCCTCAACAACATAATACATATCGTCGTCGTAATAATAACATCATAACACCTCAGTCAAATCTCAAAAACGTCGTAGCTTTCTGCAATAATTTCAAACCCTAAAAAAATATTCTCTGCTCATTTCAATAATGTCATCTACCTCAAACGTACTTTAAAATCATGCTCCCTTACCAAATATATCATTCAAAGCTCTCATAGTATCACAATGGTTCCAAAAAAATATGAGCATTTCACAAAGTACAGACAAAATACAATTTCATAAGTGTGAAGTTATCCAACTGTGTAATTGCATAAACATCTGTCACTGATGTAATAAAAAAAAGTTTAGATAGCTGTGTAATTTGTGTGTTAGAGAAATATGGTACCGATGTGTAAAGTTGTATAAGCAAATACCATATTAGCTAGGGTTCCTTGTGGTTGCCACACACATGGTACACAAAGTAAGCGTGTACCCCCCTGAGGATTAATGTAATTATACCCTCAGGTGTTACAGATTACAGCAATGGAATGAAATGTATCACGGAAAACTTTCTTTGTAATTCAAAAATCTTTAAAAATAAATGTTTCAAGTACAAAATTAATCACTCAAATACGTGTACTGTAGCGCTAAATGTGCGTCTTGTTGCAACATAATCTGTGTGGAAGTGTCGTAGTTATTGTCCTCCGAAAGCTAAGTTCTGCAGAAGTCAATGTACTTACCTCATAATACACAAAAGTGAAATGCTTTGCGTATAAATGTCTTAGTTATTACACTTATTGCCGTGATGAGGAAAGTACTGTGCTGTAACGTATTGTTGTGCTACAGAAAAGGCAGTCTCATTGTAGCTATACCACAAAAGTTACTACTAAAACCTGTTTTACTTTCCAGAATAAAACAGAAAACTGTGCAGATATAAAACAGAAACACTGCAAAAGCAACATTGTAAATTGTCACTCATTAGTAGCGTCATGATAAAATCGTGTAGCTGTCACATAAACTAACCACTGTGCCATCTGGTATCTCACTGAAAGTACTTAAAATCCAAAATATATTTTCAAGTAAACCAAAATGTTGCATTAAAATCTCATTAGCAGTACTGGTAAATGTTCTAAGTATGTAAGCCTTATAGTCGTTCCATAATCGTGCAACTAACAAGCAAGAATGTACACACACAATAACACTGTGACGTCTGTTCACTATAACAATGCATTCATCATTTCTGTTTCAATTAGTTCTCTTGGTTCTTGACTGTATATTTAACTTCAAACATTGTTGCATGTTAACAGATTCTAAGTCTGACAAGCATACTAGTAATGTAAAGTGAAAAGTTTTATGGCAATGACAAAGTTAAAAAGCAGATTATCTTTCAATAAACGGTTTTACATGTGAAATGTGGTGTAAACCTTTACTCTTCCTAGTACGCAGAGTTTCAACTTCAACGCAATTATCATGTGGTATACGTCGGATTCTGTAAGGTCCATTGTAAACTAGAAAGAATTTGTGACTCAAGTGTTTCTTCTTATGTGACAATGAATGAGCTTTAATGAGAACTTTCTGACCAATATATAATTTCCTTGCATTTGCTTTACCGTGTAGTTCTCTCCTTTTGTCTGCTGCAGATTTTATATTTTTAAGAGCCAAATCAATTATGTCTTTGTGTCGAAGTTTACGTGTATTCGGGAAAGGTACAAGCTCTCTGATTCTGTTCGGTGGTTCTTCATTCTTCAGTACAAGAGTAGGTGGTAAAGCAGTGGAATCATGAGGCATTTCATTCAGCACATTTTGAAATAATTGTAGATATCTGTCCCAATGCTGATGCTTTCTGTGACAATAAAGTCTGCAAAGCTTATTGATTTCTTTCATAATCCGTTCAGACGGGTTGCAATGTGGTGAGTACAATGAAATAAAAACAGGTTTGATTTTATGATTCCGAAGCGTGCGTGACCAAACAGCAGATCTAAATTGCGGTCCGTTATCTGAAATGACTTTAGCAACGTGGCCAACTTCAAGTAAGAAATTTTTAACAAAGGCGTTGGATACAGATCGTCCAGTGGCTTTACGTAACGGAGTGAAAGAAACAAATTTTGAAGTAAGTTCAACAGCGACTAGAACGTACGAAAATCCATTGGATGTTCTGACAAGCGGTCCCAAGAGATCAACAGCAGCAAATTCTTTTAATTTAGAAGGAATAATAGGAAACAACGGAGCACGATGTGAGACAGTAGATGGTTTCGCCTTTTGACAAAGTTTACAAATAGACAAGACTCTTCGAATTCTTTTTTCCATATTGTTAAAATAACAAGTCGTTCGAAGAATATGATAACATTTTCGTGGACCAAAATGTGCGTAGCTGAAATGAATGTACCAAATGAGCTTATTAACAAAATCGTCAGGAATGCAAAGTACCTATAGCTTGTCATCAACAGTGCAGCGTTTGAACAGTATGTTGTTTCTAACCAGATAATAATGCCGAATCTGTGTGTGTGTCTTTTCATGCCATTTGCTCTTGATGTCTTTCCAAATCGGATCTTTATCTTGTTCATGAGCAATGTCCTTTAAAGATGTGGTGATGAAGTTTCAAAGGCGACTTTCTGAATGTAAAGAATACTGAAATTTTTCTCGAGGTTGCCTTCTGTGGTACTTTTCTCAAGCCCAGCCGGTGCGCGTGACAGTGCGTCCGCAACAATGTTCTCCTTGCCAGGAATGTAGACTATTGTGAAGCGGAATTCTTGCAGAAACAATGCCCAACGTTTTAACCTGTCATGATTTAATTTTGAAGACATAATAAATTGTAATGCACGATGATCACTGTATACTTTTACGTGCTTACCGGAAAGAAAGAAACGGAATTTGTTAAATGCCCAAACGGTAGCTAAAGCTTCTAATTCAGTAACGGAATAATTTTTTTCAGATTTTGTTAGCACTCGGCTAGCAAAAGCAATGGTTTTCTGAATGGTAGTGTCATTTTCTATGGCTTCTTGAAATAAATGGGCACCAAGACCGACTTTAGAAGAATCCGTGCTAAGGCAGAAATCTTGTGACAGATCTGGATGAGCTAAGATTGGCGCGTGAAGTAACGCTTCTTTCAAAGAATTGAATTCCAATTGTGCTTGTTCGTCCCAGTTCCAAATAGTATTTTTTCCAGTGAGAGAACAAAGTTTTGGTGTAACAAGAATTTGGATATTCAGAAAACGACGGTAAAAATTTGCGAGACCTAGAAAACTGCGGACTTGTCTTTTTGTGGATGGAACTGAAATGGCTCTGATTGCTTCTAACTTTTCAGGATCCGGCTGAATGCCTTCAGAAGAAATAATATGTCCCAAAAACTTCACCTTTGTCCTACCGAATTCAGACTTTTCCAAGTTAACTGTAATTCCAGATTCTGCAAAAATACGTAACAAACTGTTGAGGATGCGATTATGTAGTTCCCATGAAGCTTCTGCTATTAGAATATCGTCCACATATAAGGTGATGTGACGTTTTAAGAACTCAAGTAACATGAAATTTAGCCCGCGAATGAATGCTGCTGAAGAAATGTTCAAACCAAAGGGAAGTTTCCGAAACTGATAACAAACGCCGAAACAAAGGAAAGCTGTGTATTTTCTACATTCTGGATGAAGTTCGATCTGATAAAAGCTGGATCTGACATCAATGGAAGACAACACTTTTACACCATTAAAATTTTGAAGAAGTTCTTCCAACGTTTGCAGCCTGTCTGTTTCAGGAATAATGATCGTATTGATTTGTCTCGAATCTAAGACAAGCCTGATCGATCCATTTTTCTTCTCAACAACATGTAATGGATTGTTGTATGAGCTTACTGCAGGCTCAATAATGCCCTCGTCAAGCATAGATTGTATTTCTGTTCTAACACGGTCCCTATAATGTGCTGGAATTACATATGGTCTAACACAAAATTTAGTATGCTCACGAACACGAAATTGGTATTGAAATCCCTTGATTGTTCCTGTTTTATGAGTAAAAATTGTGGAATGTTCTTGTAAAATCTCAAAAAGGTCCTGCCTATCAGTGTCATTACAATTCTCAATTGTTTGAATTTTATTCTGAATTAACTCATTAATTTCAAATATGCCGTCGATATCATCCCTGTCAGTTCTTGCAAAGTGATTGTTAGTGTCTAGTTCCGTAGAAAATTCCGAACTGTTGTCCAACAGAAGGTAAAGCCGATTGATTTCTTCGTCATGGTTTGAGAGCCAATCTTCAAATTTCAAAGCTATTGACTTACCTTCCTTCTCTAAACTTATTTCAGCATCGTGAAAGTTTAAGATTGCTTTGAATTCATTCAAAAAGTCTACTCCCAATATAATTTCCGTGGACAATAATGGAACAATAAGAAAGTTCGTAGAGAAGCTATGGCTTTGACAAAAGAATTCTAAGTTGGTTTGTTGGGGTACATCTACACTTTTTCCAAAGATTGCACCTTGTAATTTAATCTTACGTAACGGAAGTGTGGGGCAATCGTTCGATTTGTTGCATTTGCTAAAGGCTGTTTCACTAATTACTGAGATGGGACTGCCAGAGTCAAGTACTGCCGTAAAGTTTACGTCATTTACAGTAATGTGAATCACAAGATATGCAATGTTGTTAAGTTTTACGTCGTGTTCCTGGAGTAAGATGTCCCTAATGTCTTCCATTTTTACGTAATTACTAGCTACGGCAGCTGCGTCATCAGTTTCATAAGTACGTTTTGTTGCTGCCAGCGGTGTGAGTCATTGCCTATTGTCTCTTTGTTGGCGCGCGTCGTTATTGGGATTTGGAGACCTAACTTCTACAAATTCACCGTGACGAGAGGGCCCTGCTCTGTTTGAATCCCGCCAGTTCTGATGCAATTCAGGTCTGTTCTTACAATCATATCGTCTGTCGTCATGTCGGTAGATTCCATAGTTTCTTTCTTGTCGGTCACATGGTGGAGAATTTCTCCCTGAATCGTAACTGCGCGCTGGTCCGTTGCGTCTAAAGATATTCTGTCTCCCTTGATAGTATTTATTTTGGTTCCCATATTGTCTGTTTCTCTTATTGTCTCTGTGATAGTCATTACCACGGACAGATGATCTTTCCCTGTAGTTATTACTACTCTGCCAACGGTTGTCATACGGGTGGTGTCTGTTTTGGTCACGATTTGTGTTGTGAGAATAGCCTTGTCGTGTCAAGTTATTACTTCTTTCATCGCGGAATTGCGACGGATGTGACCTGTAATTGTTGTGTTCCTGGTTTCGCGTTCCGCGATTGTCAGTGTCAATTTCTAATTCTTGTAAAAGTCCCTGAAATGCTTCAATCTCGTCTTTGCAACGTCCTGCCAAAATAATATGTCGTAAATGTTCAGGCAGTTTGATTAAGCAAATGCGGATGAGTTCTGAGGGGCTGTATGGGTTTGAAAGATACTGATTCTTATGCAACATGTCTTCAAAATATTTCATAAGACTGGAAAATTGAGATTGTTCGAAATGTTTCATCATTATTATGCTATGTTTTACTCGGTCTTGTGTGGCTTGAGACCAATATGCTGAGAGGAAGGCATGGTAAAACTCTCCTTCACTGTGGCAATCGTGAATTACCGATCGCATTCTTACAGCTGGTTCATTCTCCAAGTAGCCACACATAAATTCTAATCTGTGTTCTAACGACCAGTTGGGAGGAAAACAATGCGAGAATTGATGGAGCCATGCTTGTGGATGAATGTCGTTGCCAGAATTCTGAAATGTTTTGAATTTACGTGTAGTAATGAACAGCTTATAGTCAAAATCATCATGTCGGCGAGTCGCATATCGGTCATTGTTAGGTCGTGTCGGCCGTTCCATATCAAAATTCGGTGCACATTGCCAATTTCTTTCATAACTTCCGAAATGCCCTGTGTTATTATTTTGTGGCTGTTCCGTATTTCTGTGTCCCTCTTCCCGTATTGGGGCACGAGTATCCTCTGAAATACGTAATTCTTGTATTACATGTGTCAGCAGATCTTGTACTTCCCGGATTTCTCTTTTGTACTGTATATTGATTTGATTTTGATTCTGTTTGAATTTTCTAATTTGTTCATACTCTTCTGTGTCAGTGAAGGCTACAGGTCTTGTGTCATTCAGATCATCATCTACCTTTGTAGATAAGTTAGTGACCTGATCCGAAAGTTCGGCTACTTTCTCCGATAGTGAACACATTTCCTCAGTGTGTTTTTCTGAACCAAGTTTCAGAGTGTCGATTTGTGTTGAAATCGAATCTACTGTGTCCTTTAAGTTTTCCTGAGTTATTGCAAGTTGCGTAACCGAATCGGTAGATGCAACTGAGTCAATTTTAGCCCACAAGGTCTCATGATTTTCATGAACAATGGCTTGCAGTTCTTTTATGGCTGCTTCGTGATTCTGTAATGCATTTTCATGCCACGAAAAAATAGGTTGAAAATGCTCACAAATTTGTGTTTTTACGTCATTACAGACTTTTTGACATTTCGATTCAATGTTATGTAACTCAGTAGTTAAATCTTCACGTGTTTGTTCAAGTGTGGTGTCTAACTTTTTAAGATTTTGTTCCACTGTGTCTAACTTTCGAAGATTTTGTTCCATTGTGTCTAACTTTTGAAGCTTTTGCTGTGTTTGTCCCATTTGCTGTATTAATTGTAATAACAATGCACTGGTGTCTGGAACATGTTCCTCAGTGCTTTTCGGCAGTGAATTTGCACTGGAAACATTCACATTTTGACAAGCAGAAAATGTGTCTTGACTTATTTGAGAAAACGGTGAGGATCCAAAACCTGAATCTACAGTATTTGCGAGATTGTTTCCTGTCATTTCGGATTCCTGAGGCGAGTTGTTGCCGACCGATCGATCGATAATGCTTCCCTGTTCTGTAATTGTTTCACTGTCTACACCATTGTTTGCCGCCCGCTCCATTTCCCTATGCACAATTACCAAATTACTACTTTGAACATTAGTTAATTCATTACTCTGCGGCGCTAACACACTGCTTTCGTCTTCACTGTCATTTCTCAATTTACTTTGGAGCCTAGTATTACGTTTTTCACACGCCATTATTGTCACAATATTTCACGATAACACAGAAAAGCACAATTTGAAGAGCAAAAATAAGAGAACACATTAACATAACACTGAAAATAATATCTGGTTAATTGCAGCTGCGAAATACTTGGTGCAAATCTACATGCATGCCACAACTGTTTTACTGTACAACAATGAAAGACTGCAACTACAAAGGAGATTTTCTCTACAATTACGCGCTAGCAATAAACAAAAGCTACACTAATTACACAAACTACAAGGAAAAAAAACCAGAAGATTCCAGTGAGGTATCCTGGCAGGTCGCCATATGAAACGTCCCCTTTGAACAATTGTACATGACTGTGATTAAACTGACACACAATATTTTGTTAGCGCAACGCAATCTGACTTTCAAAATTGCCTACAAAAGAATGGCCCTGACTAACATTAAACTATACCTTTCACAAATCACTTACCTCACAAAAATCTTCGCTGCTCAAGCACAAACGAAAAAATGGCTGACATCGAAATAAGTGTCCAAGGAATAGAAAAGCAACTGGAATCACTCAATAGAGGAAAGTCCACTGGACCTGACGGGATACCAATTCGATTCTACACAGAGTACGCGAAAGAACTTGCCCCCCTTCTAACAGCCGTGTACCGCAAGTCTCTAGAGGAACGGAGGGTTCCAAATGATTGGAAAAGAGCACAGATAGTCCCAGTCTTCAAGAAGGGTCGTCGAGCAGATGCGCAAAACTATAGACCTATATCTCTTACGTCGATCTCTTGTAGAATTTTAGAACATGTTTTTTGCTCGCGTATCTTGTCATTTCTGGAAACCCAGAATCTACTATGTAGGAATCAACATGGATTCCGGAAACAGCGATCGTGTGAGACCCAACTCGCCTTATTTGTTCATGAGACCCAGAAAATATTAGGTACAGGCTCCCAGGTAGATGCTATTTTTCTTGACTTCCGGAAGGCGTTCGATACAGTTCCGCACTGTCGCCTGATAAACAAAGTAAGAGCCTACGGAATATCAGACCAGCTGTGTGGCTGGATTGAAGAGTTTTTAGCAAACAGAACACAGCATGTTGTTATCAATGGAGAGACGTCTACAGACGTTAAAGTAACCTCTGGCGTGCCACAGGGGAGTGTTATGGGACCATTGCTTTTCACAATATATATAAATGACTTAGTAGATAGTGTCGGAAGTTCCATGCGGCTTTTCGCGGATGATGCTGTAGTATACAGAGAAGTTGCTGCATTAGAAAATTGTAGCGAAATACAGGAAGATCTGCAGCGGATAGGCACTTGGTGCAGGGAGTGGCAACTGACCCTTAACATAGACAAATGTAATGTATTGCGAATACATAGAAAGAAGGATCCTTTATTGTATGATTATATGATAGCGGAACAAACACTGGTAGCAGTTACTTCTGTAAAATATCTGGGAGTATGCGTACGGAACGATTTGAAGTGGAATGATCATATAAAACTAATTGTTGGTAAGGCGGGTACCAGGTTGAGATTCATTGGGAGAGTGCTTAGAAAATGTAGTCCATCAACGAAGGAGGTGGCTTACAAAACACTCGTTCGACCTATACTTGAGTATTGCTCGTCAGTGTGGGATCTGTACCAGGTCGGGTTGACGGAGGAGATAGAGAAGATCCAAAGAAGAGCGGCGCGTTTCGTCACTGGGTTATTTGGTAACCGTGATAGCGTTACGGAGATGTTTAATAAACTCAAGTGGCAGACTCTGCAAGAGAGGCGCTCTGCATCGCGGTGTAGCTTGCTCGCCAGGTTTCGAGAGGGTGCGTTTCTGGATGAGGTATCGAATATATTGCTTCCCCCTACTTATACTTCCCGAGGAGATCACGAATGTAAAATTAGAGAGATTAGAGCGCGCACGGAGGCTTTCAGACAGTCGTTCTTCCCGCGAACCATACGCGACTGGAACAGGAAAGGGAGGTAATGACAGTGGCACGTAAAGTGCCCTCCGCCACACACCGTTGGGTGGCTTGCGGAGTATCAATGTAGATGTAGATGTAGATGTACTGCAATACAGCGAGCGCCACTACTGCCAGCTAAATAAAAGATTCAAACTATGGAAGGCACTAACTACTGATAGGGATAGTTAGCAAATGAAAGATATTAATAGAGAACAAACAATGTATTTACCTTGATATCATCATATATAAATATAGCAGTTCATGACAAATTTCAAAACTCCGCCATCTCTCTCCCCACATCCACCACTGCTGGCGGCTCACCTCCAACTACGCAACGCTACGCGCTGTTCACATCCAGCTGCCGCTGCCCAACACTACAATGGCAGACAACAATGCAAACTAGCCACAGACTGCACACAGCACAGCCAGTGATTTTCATATTGAGCGCTACGTAACGTTGCCAATAAGAAAACATAAACAGCCTACTTACATAGAGAAAACATAAACAGCCTACTTACACAGTTATAGGCCCAATTTTTTTTCTCGGAAAGGATAACAGCTGAACGTTACTAGGACATCATCATGCAGTCCGTAGTACTGTTAGAGACTGATGAATCACTGGCGGCTGGAGCTAGATGGTGCAAGAGCGCACATGGGGAATGGCCGTAATATTGCGTGAGTTCATTGCGGAACACACCTTTTCGCGTGACTTTTGGCGACCTAAATGTCCAGATTTATCTTTCCCCCCGACATTTTTTCTTTGGGGACATCTGAAGTATAACGTCTGTAAGAACAACCCCCACACAATCGAACAACTGAAGCACATCGTCAAAGACGAAATATCCGATATAAACTTACCGAATATCTAAAAAGTAGCAGTTAATATAAAGAGGCATGTTCAGGTGTGAGTTTCTGCACATGGAGAACATTTCTAGCATATATTATGAGAAAAGATATATTCGTGTGCACATAACAAGTACATTAATAAAGATTTTTAGGCTTGCGTAATGTCTTGTTAACCCTGCGCTCTCCGTCGTGTCGTGTCCTCTGTGTCATACCGCTCAGGTGTCGTCTGACTATCGTATCTGGGTGCAAGATCAGCGTTTCGTCTAGCCGATGTCTTATGAGTTTTAATTTTAGATGGAAGAGCTGCTCAGAACAGAAATATTATCAGGAATGTTGGTTGTATCGTAATTAACAATTATAACCGATATTGGTGAATATCTGCGGCAAAGAAACGGAAGTATTGCAGTAAATTCGGACCCGCGAATGAGGCGTATGCCAGGTAACTGCGAATGGTGGTTACAAGCTGTCATTGTCTTCTGTATGAAATAATGTCGTATACGCCGGGAAAGCATAAATACACAAATGTCGTAGTAAGTAGGCACGTTCTTCAAAAATAAACTTTCTGGTAACAGTTTTGTCAGATTGCCATTGATTGACTTCAAATATCTCCTAAATACATCCACAGTACGAAATTTGGGCATGGGCATTCATCTGCTCGATAGTATGCAAGAAACAGCGCTGTGAAGTCAGAGTGCACGAATTTTGCCTCACCTATAAATTACGCGGCTTCTGCGCCTTGACAACTATGATGCCCATATTGTGTCTTCACATAAAACTGGCTTATTTGCAAATGTTTTTCTATTTCCCACAGAGTTAATATGTATTTTGTATTATCTGCAGAAGATTTTTCCGTTTTTACTACGGCAGGGGTCTGAAAGTGTTTTCGTCATGCATCCGTTCCGGAACACAAATTCTCCCTCCCCCACCTTTTCTTTTTTTCCTCAGCGCTTCTCATACTTGTTTCCTGCTGTGTGATTACTGCAACTATCAATTGCAACGGTAACAATAATAAAAGTTATTTGAGCACTTGAGAGTTATATACACTCCTGGAAATTGAAATAAGAACACCGTGAATTCATTGTCCCAGGAAGGGGAAACTTTATTGACACATTGCTGGGGTCAGATACAGTACATCACATGATCACACTGACAGAACCACAGGCACATAGACACAGGCAACAGAGCATGCACAATGTCGGCACTAGTACAATGTATATCCACCTTTCGCAGCAATGCAGGCTGCTATTCTCCCATGGAGACGATCGTAGAGATGCTGGATGTAGTCCTGTGGAACGGCTTGCCATGCCATTTCCACCTGGCGCCTCAGTTGGGCCAGCGTTCGTGCTGGACGTGCAGACCGCGTGAGACGACGCTTCATCCAGTCCCAAACATGCTCAATGGGGGACAGATCCGGAGATCTTGCTGGCCAGGGTAGTTGACGTACACCTTCTAGAGCACGTTGGGTGGCACGGGATACATGCGGACGTGCATTGTCCTGTTGGAACAACAAGTTCCCTTGCCGGTCTAGGAATGGTAGAACGATGGGTTCGATGACGGTTTGGATGTACCGTGCACCATTCAGTGTCCCCTCGACGATCACCAGTGGTGTACGGCCAGTGTAGGAGATCGCTCCCCACACCATGATGCCGGGTGTTGGCCCTGTGTGCCTCGGTCGTATGCAGTCCTGATTGTGGCGCTCACCTGCACGGCGCCAAACACGCATACGACCATCATTGGCACCAAGGCAGAAGCGACTCTCATCGCTGAAGACGACACGTCTCCATTCGTCCCTCCATTCACGCCTGTCGCGACACCACTGGAGGCGGGCTGCACGATGTTGGGGCGTGAGCGGAAGACGGCCTAACGGTGTGCGGGACCGTAGCCCACCTTCATGGAGACGGTTGCGAATGGTCCTCGCCGATACCCCAGGAGCAACAGTGTCCCTAATTTGCTGGAAAGTGGCGGTGCGGTCCCCTACGGCACTGCGTAGGATCCTACGGTCTTGGCGTGCATCCGTGCGTCGCTGCGGTCCGGTCCCAGGTCGACGGGCACGTGCACCTTCCGCCGACCACTGGCGACAACATCGATGTACTGTGGAGACCTCACGCCCCACGTGTTGAGCAATTCGGCGGTACGTCCACCCGGCCTCCCGCATGCCCACTATACGCCCTCGCTCAAAGTCCGTCAACTGCACATACGGTTCACGTCCACGCTGTCGCGGCATGCTACCAGTGTTAAAGACTGCGATGGAACTCCGTATGCCACGGCAAACTGGCTGACACTGACGGCGGCGGTGCACAAATGCTGCACAGCTAGCGGCATTCGACGGCCAACACCGCGGTTCCTGGTGTGTCCGCTGTGCCGTGCGTGTGATCATTGCTTGTACAGCCCTCTCGCAGTGTCCAGAGCAAGTATGGTGGGTCTGACACACCGGTGTCAATGTGTTCTTTTTTCCATTTCCAGGAGTGTATATTAAATTAAATTATCATACGTTCGTATTGTTCGAAGCTGTTGAAAGTCAGCAATTGCAATTAAATGTAAATAATCACGGCTGCGGGTGCAGTTATTGTAACTGAGTAAGTTTGTGTATTTCACTACGTACATATTTCCTTAAAAATTATTTCACAGATTGGTCAGTTCGTTAGAGTCAATTAACCATAGTTTCCATTGCACTAGGGCAATCTTCATCAGAATAAAAAGTTAATGGAATACATGTAGTCAAACCATTGGTTTTAAAACGTCCGAGCAAAAGTGCTCAGTAATTAAAATTTTGTACAACCGAAGTGACTTGCGCCATAGGGTGGTGGGGTTTCGGGTTCCGCTGGATAGGTCAGGAGTCCACTACACGCAACAAGCGGCTACACGGGTAGCAGGGGTTGTGTGGCGTGGGCTGGGCGGTTTTTTAGGTTAGATGGCCTTGGGCAAGTACAGAAAGGGCAACAGCCTCAGCGGGTGCGGGGCAAAGTCAGGACATGCGGGGACCAATCAGCAATCGGTATTGTAATTGTCAACTGTCGAAGCTGCGTTGGTAAAGTACCGGAACTTCAAGCGCTGATAGAAAGCACCGAAGCTGAAATCGTTATAGGTACAGAAAGCTGGCTGAAGCCAGAGATAAATTCTGCCGAAATTTTTACAAAAGTACAAACGGTGTTTAGAAAGGCTAGATTGCATTTAACCGGTGGTGGAGTGTTCGTCGCTGTTAGTAGTAGTTTATCCTGTAGTGAAGTAGAAATGGATAGTTCCTGTGAATTATTATGGGTGGAGGTTACACTCAACAACCGAGCTAGGTTAATAATTGGCTCCTTTTACCGACCTCCCGACTCAGCAGCATTAGTGGCAGAACAACTGGGAGAAAATTTGGAATATATTTCACATAAATTTTCTCAGCATGTTATAGTCTTAGGTGGGAGATTTCAATTTACCAGATATAGACTGGGACACTCAGATGTTTAGGACGGGTGGTAGGGACAGAGCATCAAGTGACATTATACTGAGTACACATCCGAAAATTACCTCGAGCAATTAAACAGAGAACCGACTCGTGGAGATAACATCTTGGACCTATTGATAACAAACAGACCCGAACTTTTCGACTCTGTATGTGCAGAACAGGGAATCAGTGATCGTAAGGCCGCTGCAGCATCCCTGAATATGGAAGTTAATAGGAATATAAAAAAAAGGGAGGAAGGTTTATCTGTTTAGCAAGAGTAATAGAAGGCAGATTTCAGACTACCTAACAGATCAAAACGAAAATTTCTGTTCCGACACTGACAATGTTGAGTGTTTCAGGAAAAATGCGTTTTAGACAGGTACGTGCCGAGTAAAACTGTGAGGGACGGGAAAAACCCACCGTGGTACAACAACAAAGTTAGGAAACTATTGCGAAGTTTAAACGCAGCCAAAACCTCTCAGACAAAAAGAAGCTAAACGATGTCAAAGTTAGCGTAAGGAGGGCTATGCGTGAAGCGTTCAGTGAATTCGAAAGTAAAATTCTATGTACCGACTT
Source organism: Schistocerca serialis cubense (assembly GCF_023864345.2). Classification (NCBI taxonomy): domain Eukaryota; kingdom Metazoa; phylum Arthropoda; class Insecta; order Orthoptera; family Acrididae; genus Schistocerca; species Schistocerca serialis. The sequence goes on along the minus strand of NC_064643.1, from coordinate 732,727,450 downwards.
GACAGAAAATCCTAAGAAGTTCTGGTCTTACGTTAAATCAGTAAGTGGCTCGAAACAGCATATCCAGACACTCCGGGATTATGATGGCATTGAAACAGAGGATGACACGCGTAAAGCTGAAATACTAAACACCTTTTTCCAAAGCTGTTTCACAGAGGAAGACCGCACTGCAGTTCCTTCTCTAAATCCTCGCACAAACGAAAAAATGACTGACATCGAAATAAGTGTCCAAGGAATAGAAAAGCAACTGGAATCACTCAACAGAGGAAAGTCCACTGGACCTGACGGGATACCAATTCGATTCTACACAGAGTACACGAAAGAACTTGCCCCCCTTCTAACAGCCGTGTACCGCAAGTCTCTAGAGGAACGAAAGGTTCCAAATGATTGGAAAAGAGCACAGGTAGTCCCAGTCTTCAAGAAGGGTCGTCGAGAAGATGCGCAAAACTATAGACCTATATCTCTGACGTCGATCTGTTGTAGAATTTTAGAACATGTTTTTTGCTCGAGTATCATGTCGTTTTTGGAAACCCAGAATCTACTATGTAGGAATCAACATGGATTCCGGAAACAGCGATCGTGTGAGACCCAACTCGCTTTATTTGTTCATGAGACCCAGAAAATATTAGATACAGGCTCCCAGGTAGATGCTATTTTCCTTGACTTCCGGAAGGCGTTCGATACAGTTCCGCACTGTCGCCTGATAAACAAAGTAAGAGCCTACGGAATATCAGACCAGCTGTGTGGCTGGATTGAAGAGTTTTTAGCAAACAGAACACAGCATGTTGTTATCAATGGAGAGACGTCTACAGACGTTAAAGTAACCTCTGGCGTGCCACAGGGGAGTGTTATGGGACCATTGCTTTTTACAATATATGTAAATGACCTAGTAGATAGTGTCGGAAGTTCCATGCGGCTTTTCGCGGATGATGCTGTAGTATACAGAGAAGTTACAGCATTAGAAAATTGTAGCGAAATGCAGGAAGATCTGCAGCGGATAGGCACTTGGTGCAGGAAGTGGCAACTGTCCCTTAACATAGACAAATGTAATGTGTTGCGAATACATAGAAAGAAGGACCCTTTATTGTATGATTATATGATAGCGGAACAAACACTGGTAGCAGTTACTTCTGTAAAATATCTGGGAGTATGCGTGCGGAACGATTTGAAGTGGAATGATCGTATAAAATTAATTGTTGGTGAGGCGGGTACCAGGTTTAGATTCATTGGGAGAGTGCTTAGAAAATGTAATCCATCAACAAAGGAGGTGGCTTACAAAACACTCGTTCGACCTATACTTGAGTATTGCTCATCAGTGTGGGATCCGTACCAGATCGGGTTGACGGAGGAGATAGAGAAGATCCAAAGAAGAGCGGCGCGTTTCGTCACAGGGTTATTTGGTAACCGTGATAGCGTTACGGAGATGTTTAGCAAACTCAAGTGGCAGACTCTGCAAGAGAGGCGCTCTGCATCACGGTGTAGCTTGCTCGCCAGGTTTCGAGAGGGTGCGTTTCTGGATGAGGTATCGAATATATTGCTTCCCCCTACTTATACCTCCCGAGGACATCACGAATGTAAAATTAGAGAGATTAGAGCGCGCACGGAGGCTTTCAGACAGTCGTTCTTCCCGCGAACCATACGCGATTGGAACAGGAAAGGGAGGTAATGACAGTGCCCTCCGCCACACACCGTTGGGTGGCTTGCGGAGTATAAATGTAGATGTAGATGTAGAAGTGGCTGTATATACGTCCTATAATACAAAATTAAATTTTTAAATATTGTTTCAAAACTCGGTCAGATTATGCAAGAGAGTGAAAAGGATAAATGGTGCGAATCTCTACACGGCTTAGTAGTTAGTTACTTCGAAAATCGACTTTTATATAATTCTATGAGCTGCATAATATTAACAGTAATAAGTTGTACTTTTGCAATTAGGTGTAGTTTATTATTAAAACAAAGAAAAAACATGCTAGTGGTATTCAGGAAGTTACCTGCTTTACCTTCTGAATTATTCCGCTTTTTTAGAAATGTATGTAATATTAAAGTTACAGAGTTCAGCTTCTGAAATTAGGTTCAGTTTATCATAAAAACATATTATAAATATATTCCCATGGACATGCCCCCTGCCCAATGCCCCATGCCCCATCCCCCTTGCCCCATGTACTTCCTGAATTATTAAGAGAAAACTAGTTTTCGTATCTAAACTTTGTAAAACGAGTTAGATTAGTTAATATTTGTTATAATGCCACAAAGCCAATATGATAGCAGTATATTCATTATATGCAGTAATGAAGCTGTACCAGGTTTCAAGATAACGTTACAAAATTTAAGAACGTACAGAATTAAAGGCAGTTCAGAGGCCACCATCTGCCATTGGTTCCATTTGGACAATTTTGTAGTTTTAAGGTTAAGAATTACCACGTTAAGGGAAAGTACAGAGATAATCGGCCTTTTAGTTAGTCTTCAACTAACAACGATATAAATAATTTTGTAGTCATAAAGTTTGTTGGCTGGGCACTGGCGCCAAAGTTGGAAGCAGTTTTTCAGCAAATGTTCCCTTCGAAATCCGCACCGAGCATGTATAAATAACGACGTGTCTGCATCTGACGTGGGAGATTATTCGATCGTTGTCAGTCATTCAGGAATGTGAATCTGTTCACTTCCGCTTACGCCTGGGATGGCGTTAATAATGGCTGACATTACAGCATTTCGCTCGAGTTATGTGTCTCACATAACTGCTGAAACTGTGTAAAAGTGAGCTTACTTGGATTACGAATTTATCTGGATACCCCGCGTTTCGTTCTCCGTTTTCTGCTTTGTGTGCCGCCCACTATACTGTAGAGAACTGCGTGGCAAGTGAGCGAAATTATTCCCCACTATTAACATTTATTTGGTACATGGTAACAAAGAGTATTTCGTGCATGGTAGCAGAATAGAAATCATCTCTGAAGTGTTTCGAGCACTAAGAACTGTATGACTAGGTTCAATATTTTTTCTTGCTCATTGTTGTACGTGTGAACATTGATCATAATATATCGTTTCGTTAAACGACGGTAGACGTTTATTTACAATGGTAGTTCCTGGCTCATTTGCATTATTCTTAGAGAGTTAGAACAATTTGTTTCACTTTGGACGAGCTCAGAACTGGACCTATGGAATGAAGACAACGTACGGTACATTCTTCATCGCTTTCTGGCTGATACCAAAAATAGATTTCACGCCAGTTTAAAGGGCTGTGGTATTTAAAAACCGCACAAGACTACCGAACATTTCATATTAAATAATTAGAAAACAAACGAGTCACTAAACGCCATAATTTTCATATAGCGTCCCACAGGATCTCTTTTTACGCAGTCAGGCCCTTATCCACGAGATGGTGGAATTTGTATCATTTTCTCTGAAATCCGGTTAAATATTTCCAATGAACAAACACTAGATTCCTTCTACCTAACTCACAATTAATGAATTGCCCCTAGCAGCCAGGTAGGAATCGAGTGGGCAGGCGCAATTGCTGTAGTTATCAATCTATTCTTGTAGCCAATCTTAAAAGGAAGTGACGGTCACACTGTCAAGCCATAAGCCATTCATTGCCATTAGTGCTTGTCAAACATCTGGTAAGAAGCCTACCTTGCAGGTGACCAGTGACGGGGTGTGAGCTGTGAAATGTGACTCAAGACTTTTCTCTGCTTGCTGTTGACAGTCTCTACTGGTCAGTTCTTGTGAAACGCAAGTAAGCAAATTAACGATGGATCAACTTCCTGAGAAATCGGATGATGGCCTGCCATGTTCTCGTCGTTATTCGAAACAGCTAGCTCCGGGAAAGTGACGACTTTTTCATTTGCTGCAAGGGCCCGCTGTTCATGGACTTTATGGAACACACCCCCACAATTAACACACAGCGGTAGGTGTACACTTCGCAAAAACTGAAAGGCGCCCCATCCAGTCCAGACGCCGACGAATGTTGGCCGACGGTCTCATCGTGTTGCAGGAGAGTGCACCGCCCACATGTTGACATGTCGCCAAGGTTGTTTCGACTAGGCTGCGTGAAGTTCCGCCGGGAAGCCTTTAATGTCCTACATACAGTCCCGATCTCTCCCCACGTGATTTCCGTATTTTTGGAGCCTGGAGAAATACATTCGTAGCCATCGGTTTCTCTCGAAGAGGTGCACGCCTGAGTACAATCAGATTCCGTAGGGTACAGCAAACATTTTTACATGAACACATTTAGCGTCTTGTCTCACCGCTCATAAATGAATTCACAGTTATGGTTACTAATTTTGAAATAATAAATAGTATATTTACATTTTTCCATCTGTACCGTTTTCATTGGAGTGCATTGTGACGTCTCCTGGCAAGACATTTGTAAAATCTGTGAAATACACTAGTGGCCATTAAAATTGCTACACCACGAAGATGACCTGCTACAGACGCGAATTTTAACCGACAGGAAGACGATACTATGATATGCAAATGATTAGCTTTTCAGACCATTCACACAAGGTTGCCGCCGGTGGCGACACCTACAACGTGCTGACATGAGGAAAGTTTCCAACCGATTTCTCGAACACAAACAGCAGTTGACCAGCGTTGTCTGGTGAAATGTTGTTGTGATACCTCGTGTAAGGAGGAGAAATGCGTACCATCACGTTTCCGACGTTAATAAAGGTCGGATGGTAGCCTATCGCGATTGCTGTTTATCGTATCGCGGCATTGCTGCTCGCGTTGGTCGATATCCAATGACTGTTAGCAGAATATGGAATCGTTCGGTTCAGGAGGGTAACACGGAACGCCGTGCTGGATCCCAACGGCCTCGTATCACTAGCAGTCGAGATGACAGGCATCTTATCCGCATGGCTGTAACGGACAGTGCAGCCACGTCTCCATCCCTGAGTCAACAGATGGGGACTTTTGCAAGACAACAACCATCTACGCGAACAGTTCGACGACGTTTGCAGCAGCACGGACTATCAGCTTGGAGACCATGGCTGCGGTTACCCTTGACGCTGCATCACAGACAGGAGCGCCAGCGATGGTGTACTCAACGACGAACCTGGGAGCACGAATGGCAGACCGTCATTTTTTCGGATGAATCCAGTTTCTGTTTACAGCATCATGATGGTCGCATCCGTGTTTGGTGACATCGCGGTGAACGCACATTGGAAGCGTGTATTCGTGATCGTCATACTGGCGTATCACCTGGCGTGATGGTATGGGGTGCCATTGGTTACACGTCTCGGTCACCTCTTGTTCGCATTGACGGCACTTTGAACAGTGAACGTTATATTTAAGATGTGTTACGACCTGTGGCTCTACCCTTAATTCGATCCCTGCGAAACGCTACATTTCAGGAGGATAATGCACGACCGCATGTTGCAAGTCCTGTACGGGCCTTTCTCGATACAGAAAATTTTCGACTGCTGCCCTGGCCAGCACATTCTTCAGATCTCTCACCAATTGAAAACGTCTGGTCAATGGTGGCCGAACAACTGGCTCGTCACAATACGCCAGTCACTACTCTTGATGAACTGTGGTATCGTGTTGAAGCTGCATGGGCAATTGTACCTGCACACGTCATCCAAGCTCTGTTTGACTCAATGCCCAGGCGTATCAAGGCCGTTATTACGGCCAGAGGTGGTTGTTCTGGGTACTGATTTCCCAGGATCTATGTACCCAAATTGCGTGAAAATGTACTTACATGTCAGTTCTAGTATAATATATTTGTCCAATGAATACCCGTTTATCATCTCCATTTCTTCTTGGTGTAGCAATTTTAATGGGCAGTAGTGTATATGTGAAAAAGAAAATTATCTGTGTTATTATACACTCCTGGAAATTGAAATAAGAACACCGTGAATTCATTGTCCCAGGAAGGGGAAACTTTATTGACACATTCCTGGGGTCAGATACATCACATGATCACACTGACAGAACCACAGGCACATAGACACAGGCAACAGAGCATGCACAATGTCGGCACTAGTACAGTGTATATCCACCTTTCGCAGCAATGCAGGCTGCTATTCTCCCATGGAGACGATCGTAGAGATGCTGGATGTAGTCCTGTGGAACGGCTTGCCATGCCATTTCCACTTGGCGCCTCAGTTGGACCAGCGTTCGTGCTGGACGTGCAGAACGCGTGAGACGACGCTTCATCCAGTCCCAAACATGCTCAATGGGGGACAGATCCGGAAATCTTGCTGGCCAGGGTAGTTGACTTACACCTTCTAGAGCACGTTGGGTGGCACGGGATACATGCGGACGTGCATTGTCCTGTTGGAACAGCAAGTTCCCTTGCCGATCTAGGAATGGTAGAACGATGGGTTCGATGACGGTTTGGATGTACCGTGCACTATTCAGTGTCCCCTCGACGATCACCAGTGGTGTACTGCCAGTGTAGGAGATCGCTCCCCACACCATGATGCCGGGTGTTGGCCCTGTGTGCCTCGGTCGTATGCAGTCCTGATTGTGGCGCTCACCTGCACGGCGCCAAACACGCATACGACCATCATTGGCACCAAGGCAGAAGCGACTCTCATCGCTGAAGACGACACGTCTCCATTCGTCCCTCCATTCACGCCTGTCGCGACACCACTGGAGGCGGGCTGCACGATGTTGGGGCGTGAGCGGAAGACGGCCTAACGGTGTGCGGGACCGTAGCCCAGCTTCAAGGAGACGGTTGCGAATGGTCTTCGCCGATACCCCACGAGCAACAGTGTCCCTAATTTGCTGGGAAGTGGCGGTGCGGTCCCCTACGGCACTGCGTAGGATCCTACGGTCTTGGCGTGCATGCGTGCGTCGCTGCGGTCCGGTCCCAGGTCGACGGGCACGTGCACCTTCCGCCGACCACTGGTGACAACATCGATGTACTGTGGAGACCTCACGCCCCACGTGTTGAGCAATTCGGCGGTACGTCCACCCGGCCTCCCGCATGCCCACTATACGCCCTCGCTCAAAGTCCGTGAACTGCACATACGGTTCACGTCCACGCTGTCGCGGCATGCTACCAGTGTTAAAGACTGCGATGGAGCTCCGTATGCCACGGCAAACTGGCTGACACTGACGGCAGCGGTGCACAAATGCTGCGCAGCTAGCGCCATTCGACGGCCAACACCGCGGTTCCTGGTGTGTCCGCTGTGCCGTGCGTGTGATCATTGCTTGTACAGCCCTCTCGCAGTGTCCGGAGCAAGTATGGTGGGTCTGACACACCGGTGTCAATGTGTTCTTTTTTCCATTTCCAGGAGTGTATTTCATTTCTGTATGAACAGTTATCGATAATACAGATTCTGTCAAAATGGAAATAATTATTGTCCATTTTTATGTTTGTGTAATATTATGTATGACCATTTTGCAAATATCGTGTGTGTTCAAAATATTACAAATATATAGATTAGTATATTAAATTGCTTATAAATAGTTGGTAGGACATGTTCTGAGGCATCAAGGGATCACCAATTTAGTATTGGAGGGCAGCGTGGAGGGTAAAAATCGTAGAGGGAGGCCAAGAGATGAATACACTAAGCAGATTCAGAAGGATGTAGGTTGCAGTAGGTACTGGGAGATGAAGAACCTTGCACAGGATAGAGTAGCATGGAGAGCTGGATCAAACCAGTCTCAGGACAGAAGGCCACAACAACAACATGTAAATAGTGGAGGTGCAGACATTACTCTCTATGTGTTCTTGTAGCCGTGAAAGTTGTAAGAGCCTGTGACGCTCTCTCCTACGCTTAGTTAGCTTTCCTTTGCTCTTTTATCGAGAAAGACGCCATTGACTGATGTCTAAAAAAGGGTGTGTACTTTGAATTTTGTGTTGATTTTGAATAGAGAAATGGTTAAAAATGCTTGTAATAATTTGTAGCTAGATTGCCCAGTATTTGATTCCACATTTTTAGTCGTTTTCAGCGAATTTAGAATTTTTCGTGACGCAGTGCTGCGCCACGATCGCGGGAGTCGCTGCCGCGATAAATTCAAACCATAATTGAATGAAAACAGTTTTCCCGCAACTAAGCGGACAGGTAATGGTACATTAAAATTATTTATTTCAACTTCCCGGATACCCCGGAGGAGAATTGTAGATTTTATTATGTTATTTTCAGATGGACATGGGCAATTGGTAGTACAATATCAGTGACGTAAATAATTTACGTAAATCAGAGTGTTAGAATTTTACGTATGTGATATCAAAGACTGCTGTGTTCAAATCTGGTCTGTATGATAATATTAAAATCAATTTATTTTTAGTTTCATGCTCTCGTGTTAGCCGTGGGTCTCAACAGTGTTCAAATATTAAAAAATTAACTGCAGCTTTTATGTTTAGCAAACACTGCATACTGTAACTTCTGTGCGTATAATAAGAGTAATTTTCAGTGCATTTCAGAGACGAAAGTAGAGAAACACATGTTTAATTTCGTAATGAGTTACAGTAATGGTACATGTTCCATTTCTAACAAGTAAGATCAGAATGACGAGAACACAGTCTTGCAAATCAAAGATCATACATTGACAGCAGGAAATCTTTCAGTGTTGTGCGTATCTCCCACGTAATAGATCAGAGGGCACAAAGTTAAGATTTTCAACTACAGAAACCAGTAGCGAAAACCACATTTTTCTTTTGTGTTCGCAACAATAATCAACATAGAGTGACGTGTGACGTGCAACATAATCAAAGTGCAAGGGGATACGGAACAGCACTTATACGTATTCGCAGTGAGGAGTCCGCACACTGGCAGCATGAAACACAATGACCTGTCGAGGACGGTTGGTTAGATCACAGCACTTGACACATGTTAAGTTACAAGATACCGCTGGACCTATACTACACGTACCTGTTTGGAATTAATGTCCCCGTAAGTGCCTGCGTTATGCTGCTAGTGACATTCTTTAATTTTTACCCGTCTTGTTCTCTGACATTTCTGTCTTTTTTATATTCTTATTTTTGTTGTGGACCTACAGGACTTTTAATAGGAGTATACTTATATGGATATGGTGTCTGTTGTTTCGGACATGTCCGAAAGAACAGACACCATATCCATATAAGTATACAGTTCTGGCAATACCGGCCATGACCTTCTTCTTCTGTGCGGATGCACACATATTACCCGAACTCTTACGGGCCTTGGTAAGAATGTCTTCCACGAGTAATGAGTCTGTTGGGTAGGGACACTACAAATGTTGTGAGTGGACATATAAGGTGAGAATATGGGTCTCGCGGGAGGCGCGCGCGAGATAGTCCCTGCACACGCATTGTTCACTGTGCCGTCGGTGGTTCAGATGGATAGAGCGTCTACCATGTAAGCAGGCGATCCCGTGTTCGAGTCCCGGTCGGGGCACACATTTTCACCAGTTCCCGTTATTATATATCAGCGCCCGTCAGCAGCTGAAGGTAATGATATGTAATTCTAATTTTAATAAGAGATCTGCTGATGGTAAATGCACCGCAGCTGGTAACCTATTAATAAATTAAAAATGCAGCTTTTGTTCTATTTACATTGTAGAAGCACTCACTTGTTTCCAGTTGCTTTGTATCACAATTTACATTGTTTTCCTGCTACAATAAACAGCAGTTCCTTTCCAACGAATTTACTGAACACCTATAGTAACGAAATTAAGTTTAGGCGGCGCAGCGTTCATTTCAAGTAAAGCCTATTTTATGTCGGTCATCACGATGCTGCTCAGACGTTCTCCCTCTCGACAGAAAGCGAGACTCGCCGTGGCAGTAAGAGCTTACTGAGGCCGAAGCCACAGTGGCCAGCTATTAGGAAGCCTTCCGCACTACGCTACTTAGGGCGACTGCGATAATTAAGACAGGAAGCGCACCAGCTGTTGATAATGAAGCGCCGCGGTAAGACGCGTACCTTCGCAGCGGCCTGCAGACACGTTCCACTCTGTTTACCGAAGCTACTGAAGGTGAACCACGCCGGCTACCGTACAGCCCTTTGTAACGAGAACCACCGAGATATTGCAAATACGGTTACTATCCGAATAGCTGTTACAAAAAGGGACAACCTTTTCCTCTGTGCCTAATGATTTCTTTTCCAATCGGAACAGTAAACTAAACAAATTTAACAGTACGTTTTTTTCTTTTTCAGGCATACGACAGATTTTAGAAAGGGCGAATAAGGCGAATTCCACTCCTTAACGGTCGCATTCACGAAAAACTTTTTGTTGTTACAAATTTTAGCTGGGCATTTATCATACATCAGGTAGCTAACAAGATAAAACGACACACCGCTAAATATATTATTCATCGACTTGAATGTGCTACAGTATTAAAAACCTCTTTTTATAGAATTGGAAGGAAAATCAGCATTGGAAGTATTTTGTTGTTTTATTGTCAGCAAAATCGATTTTCGGTCACTTAGTGACCATCCTCAGTGCTGTAATATACAATTAATATTGGTAAGCACTGGTGTCAAACTATAACCATAAGCTTAGAGCGATCACATAAATGTGATCGCTCTAAGCTTGTGGTTATAGCACATAAATGTGATCGTTCTAAGCTTGTGGTTATAGCACATAAATGTCATCGCTCTAAGCTTGTGGTTATAGCTTGATACCAGTGCCTACCAATATTAATTGTATATTACAGCACTGAGGATGGTGACCAAGTGACCGAAAATCGATTTTGCTGACAATAAAACAACAAAATACGGCCAATGCTGATTTTCCCTCCAATTCCTTAAATGTGATCGTTCTAAGCTTGTGGTTATAGTACATAAATGTGATCGCTCTAAGCGTGTGGTTATAGCTTGATACCAGTGCCTACCAATATTAATTGTATATTACATCACTGAGGATGGTCACTAAGTGACCGAAAGTCGATTTTGCTGGCAATAAAACAACAAAATACGGCCAATGCTGATTTTCCCCCCAATTCCTTAAATGTGATCGTTCTAAGCTTGTGGTTATGGTACATAAATGCGATCGCTCTAAGCTTGTGGTTATAGCTTGATACCATTGCCTACCAATATTGATTGTATATTGCAGCACTGAGGATGGTCACTAAGTGACCGAAAATCGATTTTGCTGACAATAAAGCAACAAAATACGGCCAATGCTGATTTTCCTTCCAATTCCTTAAATGTGATCGTTCTAAGCTTGTGGTTATAGTACATAAATGTGATCGCTCTAAGCCTGTGGTTATAGCTTGATACCAGTGCCTACCAATATTAATTGTATATTACAGCACTGAGGATGGTCACTAAGTGACCGAAAATCGATTTTTCTGACAATAAAACAACAAAATACGGCCAATGCTGATTTTCCTTCCAATTCCTTAAATGTGATCGTTCTAAGCTTGTGGTTATAGTACATAAATGTGATCGCTCTAAGCTTGTGGTTATAGCTTGATACCAGTGCCTACCAATATTAATTGTATATTACAGCACTGAGGATGGTCACTAAGTGACCGAAAATCGATTTTGCTGACAATAAAACACCAAATACGGCCAATGCTGATTTTCCTTCCATTCCTTAAATGTGATCGTTCTAAGCTTGTGGTTATAGTACATGGAGTCGCCAATCAATAACCTCTTTTTATAAGATAAAGTACATACGACCGTTCAGTGTTAGTGCCATTTCCACTTTTTATTGTAACAAAAATTGTTCACAAACATTCAAAATTATTTGTTGCAAAGCTGTAATATTTCATGAAGTATGGACCTTCGTCATTCCTACGATGGTGCTTCCTCTTTCTGTGTTATTGCACATCCAGTTTTCGACAATATCTATGTTTCTTGTCTCCTTCTCATTTATTTCCATGTGTACCAGTTATATATTTCTTGTATAATTAACCAATGGGAAACAGAGAAAAAGGTAGTATTCGTCTTCTTAATCCATGGCAAGTTTAGCGGGAGAAAACGATGTAACAATTATTAAAGCCTGAACTTTCCTATTGTTCGATCTTATACTAGGAAAGCAATCAGGCCCTGTGACACTGAAGTAGGCTACAAGGAACACCTAGTGGCAGACTACGAGAAAATAAAATCGTTTTGGCCTTTACAGATAACCTACAAGTTCCCCCCAACAACAGAGGAAAAGCGATTCATTAAGAAAACGTAATGAAATTGTAGCTAACAATGGACTGAAAATCTCACACATAAAAACTTAGTTTGTGGCAGGAATTCCTTCACATCTAGATAAAACATCTATAGGAATTCGGCAAAATGTCTAAGGTACCTAGGCGAAGTAACCTGACATTCAAGATTAACTCTTGAAGCAAACTAAAAGAAACCAAAAAGCCTACAGAATTATCGGGAACATATTTAAGAAAAAACTCGACATCTCGTAACGCAAAACACAAACATAACAACGACTAACGGAACCACAAGCATTACATGTGTCGGAAACGTTAATAATTATAAAAAAACGACTACTTGTGGAGTGGAAATCAACAACGGAGCTAGACCCGAAAAGCGAAGCTAGGTGCCGTTGCCAACAACCTGAAAAGCGGACTAAGCGCTTTGACTATTTCTAGCAGTGCATACAAGGTCCGAAAAATAGAACATGAGTGGGTATGTGCAGACTCACTGTTGTGGCCGAAGCGGGGTTAAGTACCGCAAAGCTTTGTAATTATTTGCAGCGCATGACAGAGATTTTGCCCAGATTGGAAAACATAAGAGGCTGGAAGAGTTTCACAGTGTCATATACCTAAGAAATTTGTAAAACTTATGGAGAATGTGACATCTAGAGATCCATTCGTGATTACTATGCTCGAGCCTGAGGACCTTTTATTTGCAGATTTTCTTAGACTCAAGCGAAAAAATTGCAGCTGCTGACTTCAAGATGAGAACAATGTTTAACAAACTTGAAGACTAAAGAACCTACAAGATTTTTAAGAAAGGAATTACCAGTGACAAAATAAAGAACTTTATCTTACTGTCGCCGGCCGAAGTGGCCGTGCGGTTAAAGGCGCTGCAGTCTGGAACCGCAAGACCGCTACGGTCGCAGGTTCGAATCCTGCCTCGGGCATGGACGTTTGTGATGTCCTTAGGTTAGTTAGGTTTAACTAGTTCTAAGTTCTAGGGGACTAATGACCTCAGCCGTTGAGTCCCATAGTGCTCAGAGTCATTTGAACCATCTTACTGTCACAACAACGTAAAAGCTTGTCAGCTGAAAAGAAGAGGATCTGCAAGAGATGCAGCTGTATTTGAAAATATCTAATAGAATATTTTTCGAACGTTTAATCAATTAAAATTTCTTTGTGCTCTATAAAATTAAAAGAAGTATTAAAAATAATTTAATCACTATACAGGGCGAGGCAGCTAAGTCATAACACCCCTTGTATCTCCCCAACCGTAATAGATACAAAGATGCCGTTTGGACAGTGAAGTGCAGAGACAGGAGCTACTTGAATACATCACATTTCATGTTTGTGCTATTTTTAATTACAGGGATATGAGGTCATCTTTGGTTTTTTTAAATGGAACCCTATGTAAAATTTTAGTGTAATATGATGGGCTTAAAAAGACGGTTTCAAGTATGTGTATATCATAATATTTAGGCGAACAGATTCTGAGACAAATATATGTTCTCGTATCGTGTTCGTCCTTCGAAGCGGCGTTGTCCAATGCGACCTTTCCTGTTGTGTAGAGTACATGGTAAACGTCACGAGTCCGTCCTTACACAAACACGCCCATTAACCCGACAATAGTAATACATACTGCGATATTTTGCGCAAAAATTAACTGATGATGTCGTGCAAATATTATTCAATTATTTGACAACAGTGATACCAAAACAGTATACAACATACAATATTAAAAAACTACAAGATATTAATACATTTAAGTAACATAAATACAGATGTAATTATTAATGTTATTGATCACAATTATTTCGTTCGTATTTGCTTTTTATTTGAAGATATCTACTATTGATCACAATACGAAGAAAATACACACAAAGACGCAAAATACATACCACCATGCCGCACCTCCGCGAACACACTCCACGGTTGCTGATACTGTACCTGTCGAAGCCAATGATGGTTCTCTATTGACCAGTAATGCATATTATGCAAACTCACATTACCGTGGATGGTGAAAGTCGCTTCATCAGTAAAAAGCAGCCGTTGAAAAAACGTTGGATCACCTTGTAGGCACTGGAGAGCAAACCGGCAAAATTCCTGGCGTCGTTCGAAATCCACACAGTAGAGTGCTTGATGTAATGAGAGGTGGAACGTGTGAAATCTATGCCGGTGCAATATGCGTAGAACACTTCTCTGACATATACAACATTCCGAGGCGATACGTCGCGACGAAACAGTAGGGTCGTTATGCACCAACGGTAGAACGCCCTCTTCATGTACCTCACCAGTTGCAGTTTTCTGCCTTGTCCTCTGTATGGCGTTCCATGATCGCGATTCAAGTAGTTGCTTGCAAATACGTGTAAGAAGCTGGTGTCTAGGACGCTCACGATCAGGATACAGCACTCTATATCACTTTATTGCTCTAGCAGCATTTCTTCTGCTTTCGCCATACACTATATGAATGTCTAACTTTTCTTCGTTGGTGTACATGTCTGCTCCAAGACGGAAATGCGATGTCCCATTACCCCAGTAGCACATTTATACCATTCTCTCCAGCTACATCGTGTGTCGCCTTGCGGCGTTATCGAGAAGCAACAAAACAACGCCTTCCTTGTTAAGTTCCTCAGTGGTCAACAGGAAAGGTCGCATTGGACAACGTCGCTTCGAAGGATGAATGCCGGCCGAAGTGGCCGTGCGGTTAAAGGCGCTGCAGTCTGGAACCGCAAGACCGCTACGGTCGCAGGTTCGAATCCTGCCTCGGGCATGGATGTTTGTGATGTTCTTAGGTTAGTTAGGTTCAACTAGTTCTAAGTTCTAGGGGACTAATGACCTCAGCAGTTGAGCCCCATAGTGCTCAGAGCCATTTGAACCATTTTTGAACCAGATGGCTGCACAGCATTATGGAACTACTTTATGTGCAATAATAAGGAAATACGTTGAGCGAAATAATTCGGAGAACTCTTACAAATATCTTGTATATTGACCTCAAAACAGTGTAGACAAATCATAAAGACCATATCATTTCTCAAATAATGTAACATGAACTGAAAATCTAGAAAAAGATAACGAAATTACATGTTATCAAGACATGACTTCCAGCAAGACAATAAACCAATTATAGAGCAGAAGAGGATGATAAATTTGAATTTATTATGCATCTGATTAAAAAGTTATTACTTGATCTCATTAATCATTTTCCATTTCACTAATAATTAGCAACCAACGAGTTTTTGCGTCACCATGCATTATTTCACGTTATAATTATCTGCATGTTCTGTACATGGAATGATTGCAAAATATTGTGTGAATATTTCTAGAAGACAACTGAAATAAGCCACACCTCGCCAATTAGTCACCACGGCAATTAACAGGAAAAATCTCAGACAGAATCTTCGTCATTGTAGGACAGCAAGGCACCGAAAGTAAACAAGCAGAGAGCAGAAGCAGCGGCGAGTTCCAATTCGAATTACAACGGCGTATTAGAAAGTAATACCTCCGAATTTTTTTGTGAAATCTCATAAGGTTTTTAAATAAAACTAACGTTATTAAAATTCTACATGTTTATTGTTCGTGCCTACTATTTACAGTATTCTGCCACCAGAGGTTGGTTGGTTGGTTTGGGGAAGGAGACCAGACAGCGTGGTCATCGGTCTCATCGGAATAGGGAAGGATGGGGAAGGAAGTCGGCCGTGCGCTTTCAGAGGAACCATCCCGGCATTTGCCTGGAGTGATTTAGGGAAATCACGGAAAACCTAAATCAGGATGGCCGGACGCGGGATTGAACCGTCGTCCTTCCGAATGCGAGTCCAGTGTCTAACCACTGCGGCCACCAGAGGACTACGAACTACAGCGTGTAATATTGTGGTGTCTAATGTACTGTCTCCGTGCGTGAGAAACCCTCAGAAAACTGAAAGCACGAATTCGAAGTATCTTCTCCAAATGGTTCAAAGGGCTCTGAGCACTATGGGAATTAACACCTGAGGTCATCAGTCCCCTAGGACTTAGAACTACTTAAACCTAACTAACCTAAGGATATCACACACATATATGCTCGAGGCAGGATTCGAACCTGCGACCGTAGCGGTCGTGCAGTTCCAGACTGATGCGCCTAGAAACGCTCGGCCACAGCGACCGGCTGCATCCTCTCCTTCAGCATGACAATGCCGGACTACAGACGAGGTCTACGACATCTGCAGCAATTAAGACGCATTCGGTTATTGGCATCGATCATTATCAACGCATTTCCGACTTGGCCCCACCAGATTTTATCTGTTCCCGAAACTTAAAGAAAATTTTCGAGAAATCTATTTCGGTAGTAATGAAGCCATGCAAGCACAGGTGAGGCTGTGACAACGAAAACAAACTCAAACATTCTACAATAGCGGAAAAAACGAATTGGCCTCTCGTTAGAGAAATGAGTTCGTCACCAAAGTTACTTTTTTGAGAAATAAATATGTGGACCTTAAGAGAAAAGATGTATAATATTAATAACGTTTATTTTATTTAAAAAGATTTAAGAGATTTCAGATTAAAAAATTCGAAGGCACGTGTTAGACTGCAGTCTCTGTAACAAAGTATAATTGAATAAATGGTCTCCAGCATGGAAAACCTGCATTTCTGGACATAAGCTCGTTGGACCTTTTTCTTCCATATCCTGAGTTCTACAAAACAGGAAAATGCTTTTTACTACTTGTACCCTTAAAAATTTCAGTTTTTGGAACAGTATTTAGATACCTGGAAAACACACAACATTTGATACATATGTCTTAAAAACTGTAATTTATATGAGTACAAGTAGCAAAAAGGATTTTCGCTGTTTTATGGAAGATGTATAAGAAAACCTCTGATGATGCCGAAACTTCAGCGAAACAGGTCTGGAGAATAGATAGAAAAAGAAAAATTGTTTTTTCTCATGGCGGGCCCTCTCCAACAACAAATCTATTTGTTACTAAACATGGACAGAAGAGGTTAAACCGCCAGATGATTAGAACCAGACATTTATATAAGATTAACAATTGGTGATTTAGTGGGACTGTCAAGCTGCTAGAGGGTGCCTGAGTGTTTATCAAACCACGAATGTATGCTTGCAGTCCTGTGCACACGGCTGTTGCCATCTTATAAAACGGGAGTGTCCACAGCATACTTCAAAAAAATCAAATGGCTCCAAGCACTATGTGACTTAACATGTGAAGTCATCAGTCCCCTAGACTTAGAACTACTTAAACCTAACTAACCTAAGAACATCACACACATCCATACCCGAGGCAGTATGCGACCAAGCGACTGTAGCAGCAGCGCGGTTCCTGACTGAAGCGGCTAGAACCGGTCAGCCACAGGAGCCAGCACAGCATACTCATCATAGAGATGGAGAAGGAAAGGCAACACTTGGTCACTGAGAATAATGACACTATCATTTTGATCGGTGTTCACTGTAACATGAAACACTAAGTTGAAGTCACTGTACGGTAAACAGTCCAGAAAACACCACTGACACACATCCTGCCTGAACTCGGCGCTCCACACATTGCTTGTTAAACGTCTCATTGGGCATAGTGAAAGCAACGTATTGTTTGAAAAGAAGCAAAATCGCCACTGGTTGGACCACGCTACACGCCACGAGTGCGCTACGGTCCACATTCCGTAATAGTTGGCCAGCTGAAGACCTACAGTCTTATGAGCTGCAGTGAACAATCGCCTTTTGTGAACTAGCCGACTCCAAAACCGCTTGTATGCGGTTCCCTCCGCTCGGAAACTCGTTGTACTAGGACTGCATTCACTAAAAGTGGAAATTTATTGTCAGTTTTAAAACGGACTGTTATTGCCACAGCATGACCTTCATCTCCAGTACCAGTCAGCTAGGTCGTTTTTACGACTCCTGTTCTTACGCAGTGACATTCTGTCACGTTTTCACACCGTCCCGTATATCTGCATGGATTGAGTGCAGTCAGTTGACGCTTACACTTCCCATCACTGCCATGAGCTGCGTCAGCAACGGGGAGTCACAGACCACCTGGTACCAATAATACACCATCTGCAGCGATTCGAACTGATTAGTGTGCTCTTTTAAGGTGGTGAGTAATAAATGGTCCTGAGGGTGCATATACACTCCTGGAAATGGAAAGAAGAACACATTGACACCGGTGTGTCAGACCCACCATACTTGCTCCGGACACTGCGAGAGGGCTGTACAAGCAATGATCACACGCACGGCACAGCGGACACACCAGGAACCGCGGTGTTGGCCGTCGAATGGCGCTAGCTGCGCAGTATTTGTGCACCGCCGCCGTCAGTTTCAGCCAGTTTGCCGTGGCATACGGAGCTCCATCGCAGTCTTTAACACTGGTAGCATGCCGCGACAGCGTGGACGTGAACCGTATGTGCAGTTGACGGACTTTGAGCGAGGGCGTATAGTGGGCATGCGGGAGGCCGGGTGGACGTACCGCCGAATTGCTCAACACGTGGGGCGTGAGGTCTCCACAGTACATCGATGTTGTCGCCAGTGGTCGGCGGAAGGTGCACGTGCCCGTCGACCTGGGACCGGACCGCAGCGACGCACGGATGCACGCCAAGACCGTAGAATCCTACGCAGTGCCGTAGGGGACCGCACCGCCACTTCCCAGCAAATTAGGGACACTGTTGCTCCTGGGGTATCGGCGAGGACCATTCGCAACCGTCTCCATGAAGCTGGGCTACGGTCCCGCACACCGTTAGGCCGTCTTCCGCTCACGCCCCAACATCGTGCAGCCCGCCTCCAGTGGTGTCGCGACAGGCGTGAATGGAGGGACGAATGGAGACGTGTCGTCTTCAGCGATGAGAGTCGCTTCTGCCTTGGTGCCAATGATGGTCGTATGCGTGTTTGGCGCCGTGCAGGTGAGCGCCACAATTAGGACTGCATACGACCGAGGCACACAGGGCCAACACCCGGCATCATGGTGTGGGGAGCGATCTCCTACACTGGCCGTACACCACTGGTGATCGTCGAGGGGACACTGAATAGTGCACGGTACATCCAAACCGTCATCGAACCCATCGTTCTACCATTCCTAGACCGGCAAGGGAACTTGCTGTTCCAACAGGACAATGCACGTCCGCATGTATCCCGTGCCACCCAACGTGCTCTGGAAGGTGTAAGTCAACTACCCTGGCCAGCAAGATCTCCGAATCTGTCCCCCATTGAGCATGTTTGGGACTGGATGAAGCGCCGTCTCACGCGGTCTGCACGTCCAGCACGAACGCTGGTCCAACTGAGGCGCCAGGTGGAAATGGCATGGCAAGCCGTTCCACAGGACTACATCCAGCATCTCTACGATCGTCTCCATGGGAGAATAGCAGCCTGCATTGCTGCGAAAGGTGGATATACACTGTACTAGTGCCGACATTGTGCATGCTCTGTTGCCTGTGTCTATGTGCCTGTGGTTCTGTCAGTGTGCTTATGTGATGTATCTGACCCCAGGAATGCGTCAATAAAGTTTCCCCTTCCTGGGACAATGTATTCACGGTGTTCTTATTTCAATTTCCAGGAGTGTAATTAGAATAAAAGTCACCTATTCTGTTGTGCTTTCAATTTTCACCACAATATTTTTGATTTCTAAGATCGAGAGTTTATCTCTGCAACTTTTTGCAAGTTCATACTGTAATCAGCTCTTTGTATCACCCTTGGACCACGTTTGTATCTTTGATGTGCTGCTCGCACCCTCAGCCAATAGGAAACGTTCGCTGTTCCTTTACGCCGTATAGTTACTGCCATAGTTACAGTATGCAGGTTTCCTCCTAGAGGATAGTGCTATTCCTCATACATCAAGTACTAGCGCCCTCTCCTGCCATAGTAACTGCTAACGTTGCGTCCGATTCACTTCTCTTTCTGACTGACGTTGTAGCGGATATGATACAGCGATGTACATAATGGTTCCGTATTCGAATCAAGAACTTGTCGACACGGAGTTTACTTACATAAAGGAAAATGTCAATGGGCGGCAGGCACTAGGTTGTATCGGGAGACCTATCCTCGCCGAAACAACAACAGCATTCAATGTTTAGCCGGCCGGTGTGACCGTGCGGTTCTAGGCGCTACAGTCTGGAACCGCGTTACCGCTACGGTCGCAGGTTCGAATCCTGCTTCGGGCATGGATGTGTGTGATGTCCTTAGGTTAGTTAGGTTTAAGTACACTCCTGGAAATTGAAATAAGAACACCGTGAATTCATTCTCCCAGGAAGGGGAAACTTTATTGACACATTCCTGGGGTCAGATACATCACATGATCACACTGACAGAACCACAGGCACATAGGCACAGGCAACAGAGCATGCACAATGTCGGCACTAGTACAGTGTATATCCACCTTTCACAGCAATGCAGGCTGCTATTCTCCCATGGAGACGATCGTAGAGATGCTGGATGTAGTCCTGTGGAACGGCTTGCCATGCCATTTCCACCTGGCGCCTCAGTTGGACCAGCGTTCGTGCTGGACGTGCAGACCGCGTGAGACGACGCTTCATCCAGTCCCAAACATGCTCAATGGGGGACAGATCCGGAGATCTTGCTGGCCAGGGTAGTTGACTTACACCTTCTAGAGCACGTTGGGTGGCACGGGATACATGCGGACGTGCATTGTCCTGTTGGAACAGCAAGTTCCCTTGCCGGTCTAGGAATGGTAGAACGATGGGTTCGATGACGGTTTGGATGTACCGTGCACTATTCAGTGTCCCCTCGACGATCACCAGTGGTGTACGGCCAGTGTAGGAGATCGCTCCCCACACCATGATGCCGGGTGTTGGCCCTGTGTGCCTCGGTCGTATGCAGTCCTGATTGTGGCGCTCACCTGCACGGCGCCAAACACGCATACGACCATCATTGGCACCAAGGCAGAAGCGACTCTCATCGCTGAAGACGACACGTCTCCATTCGTCCCTCCATTCACGCCTGTCGCGACACCACTGGAGGCGGGCTACACGATGTTGGGGCGTGAGCGGAAGACGGCCTAACGGTGTGCGGGATCGTAGCCCAGCTTCATGGAGACGGTTGCGAATGGTCCTCGCCGATACCCCAGGAGCAACAGTGTCCCTAATTTGCTGGGAAGTGGCGGTGCGGTCTCCTACGGCACTGCGTAGGATCCTACGGTCTTGGCGTGCATCCGTACGTCGCTGCGGTCCGGTCCCAGGTCGACGGGCACGTGCACCCTCCGCCGACCACTGGCGACAACATCGATGTACTGTGGAGACCTCACGCCCCACGTGTTGAGCAATTCGGCGGTACGTCCACCCGGCCTCCCGCATGCCCACTATACGCCCTCGCTCAAAGTCCGTCAACTGCACATACGGTTCACGTCCACGCTGTCGCGGCATGCTACCAGTGTTAAAGACTGCGATGGAGCTCCGTATGCCACGGCAAACTGGCTGACACTGACGGCGGCGGTGCACAAATGCTGCGCAGCTAGCGCCATTCGACGGCCAACACCGCGGTTCCTGGTGTGTCCGCTGTGCCGTGCGTGTGATCATTGCTTGTACAGCCCTCTCGCAGTGTCCGGAGCAAGTATGGTGGGTCTGACACACCGGTGTCAATGTGTTCTTTTTTCCATTTCCAGGAGTGTAGTTCTAAGTTCTAGGGGACTGATGACCTTAGAAGTTAAGTCCCATAGTGCTCAGAGCCATTTGAGCCATTCAATGTTTGCAATGGTGTGTGTGTTGTCCTTAGCGTAAGTTAGTGTAATTTAGATTAAGTAGCGCGTAAGCTTAGGGACCGATGACCTCAGCAGTTTGGCACAAGCTTCCAAATTCTTTTTGCTACAGTGTTTTGCCTTTTGTCTGAGACAGGGTCGTTTCAGGAAGCAGGAAAGCATGAAGGACTTACCCACAATGTAATGACACCAGATCTGGAGGCAAATGTGATTAACACTGTGGAAGGTGACCTTCGTGTCAGTACCAGGCAGTTGGCCCGCTAGTACAGAGTAAGCCAGACGACCTTGAGGAACGATCTACATCAGAATTGTTACTTCCCTTATCACTTACACCGTGTGCACGGCTTACTAGCCACAGACTTTCCACATTAGGAGCAGTTTTATCACTGGTTTCTTCCCCATGCAACCACGATCCCGGGATTTATTTCATCCATCCTTTAGCCGGAGTGGCATCTTCACCTTTCATAACAGTCAGCTTTTGGATGATATGCAGAACCTCCGTGGTATCGTGACAGCAAATCATCAGCATCTGTGCAGCCGGAATGTGTGGGCAGGGATGATTGGTGATCTTATTTTGGGATGAGTCTTCCTTCCACGTCGCCTAACAGTCCGGAACTATCGGCGTTTCTTCCGGGTGACTTTGCCTTCCCTGCTGGAAGAAGTGCCACTGATTATTTTAAGTGTCATGAAGTGTTATGTGGCTGCTATGTGATGATGTATGATAAAGCTGAGTCGAAACAAGGCCCCCGGAGTAGACAACATTCCATTGGAACTACTGACGGCCTTGGGAGAGCCAGTCCTGACAAAACTCTACCATCTGGTGAGCAAGATGTATGAAACAGGCGAAATACCCTCAGACTTCAAGAAGAATATAATAATTCCAATCCCAAAGAAAGCAGGTGTTGACAGATGTGAAAATTACCGAACAATCAGTTTAATAAGCCACAGCTGCAAAGTACTAACACGAATTCTTTACAGACGAATAGAAAAACTAGTAGAAGCTGACCTCGGGGAAGATCAGTTTGGATTCCGTAGAAATACTGGAACACGTGAGGCAATACTGACCTTACGACTTATCTTAGAAGAAAGATTAAGGAAAGGCAAACCTACGTTTCTAGCATTTGTAGACTTAGAGAAAGCTTTTGACAATGTTGACTGGAATACTCTCTTTCAAATTCTAAAGGTGGCAGGGGTAAAATACAGGGAGCGAAAGGCTATTTACAACTTGTACAAAAACCAGATGGCAGTTATAAGAGTTGAGGGACATGAAAGGGAAGCTGTGGTTGGGAAGGGAGTAAGACAGGGTTGTAGCATCTCCCCGATGTTATTCAATCTCTATATTGAGCAAGCAGTAAAGGAAACAAAAGAAAAATTTGGAGTAGGTATTAAAATCCATGGAGAAGAAATAAAAACTTTGAGGTTCGCCGATGACATTGTAATTCTGTCAGAGACAGCAAAGGACTTGGAAGAGCAGTTGAACGGAATGGATGGTGTCTTGAAGGGAGGATATAAAATGAACATCAACAAAAGCAAAACGAGGATAATGGAATGTAGTCGAGTTAAGTCGGGTGATGCTGAGGGTATTAGATTAGGAAATGAGACACTTAAAGTAGTAAAGGAGTTTTGCTATTTGGGGAGCAAAATAACTGATGATGGACGAAGTAGAGAGGATATAAAATGTAGACTGGCAATGGCAAGGAAAGCGTTTCTGAAGAAGAGAAATTTGTTAACATCGAGTATAGATTTAAGTGTCAGGAAGTCATTTCTGAAAGTATTTGTATGGAGTGTAGCCATGTATGGAAGTGAAACATGGACGGTAAATAGTTTGGACAAGAAGAGAATAGAAGCTTTTGAAATGTGGTGCTACAGAAGAATGCTGAAGATTAGATGGGTAGATCACATAACTAATGAGGAAGTATTGAATAGGATTGGGGAGAAGAGAAGTTTGTGGCACAACTTGACCAGAAGAAGGGATCGGTTGGTAGGACATGTTCTGAGGCATCAAGGGATCACCAATTTAGTATTTGAGGGCAGCGTGGAGGGTAAAAATCATAGGGGGAGACCAAGAGATGAATACACTAAGCAGATTCAGAAGGATGTAGGTTGCAGTAGGTACTGGGAGATGAAGAAGCTTGCACAGGATAGAGTAGCATGGAGAGCTGCATCAAACCAGTCTCAGGACTGAAGACCACAACAACAACAACAATGTGATGATGCTCCAGCACACTTCGTCGTTTACGTCCGGACGCATCTGAATCGTGTCCTCCCTGGTCGATGGGTCGGACGAGGGGGTTCAGTTGTATGGCCTGGTCGTTCACCGGATCTCAACCAGTGCGATTTCTGCTTATGGAGCCATCTCAAAAGTAACGCGTATGCAGAGCCCAGTTCAGATACGGAGACAGTGGAGCAGCGTATTGAAGCTGTCTGTGACAGTGTTCGGATGCAACCTTGTCGATGTGAACGTGTGAGACAGAACATGCTGTGGCACGTGTACACGCATGCGTTGAGGTACGTGGAAACAATTTTCAGCACATATTGTAACTATGACTACATGATACAGCGCGTATTAGACCGCAGCCTCTGTAACAATTTATGATTGAATAAATGGTCTCTAGCTTGGAAACCATGCATTTCCCGACATAAGTTCATTACACCTTCCATGTCCTGTATCCTCTCATTGATCAATCTCCAGAGTTTGTACACGGTGAAAAAAATCACCGTGCATAAAAAAGCCACTGATGATGTTGAAACTTCAGCGAAACATGTCCGGGGAATAAAGGAGGAGTCTCTCCAAAAACAAATCTATGGTACTGTTTGCAACAGGGGAAAAACTTAGCAATTAACATCCCAGCAATTTGCCGCCTTTAGGGAATCTAACCATCAATGAGTGGCATTATTTCGATATGGCTTACCTTGAGAAATTTGTATATTGTCCTCTCCATCGAACTGAGGCCAGTGTAAAGCCTAGTGACGGTAGTACACACTATTTCCATTATGTACATTCCTCCTCGTCATTTTTGTTTTCAGTACAGTTTATAAAGTAATTCTGGATTTGAAAACCAATTAACATTCGCAGATGATTTGGAGAGAGACACTCCCTCTCGAAATAAAATGCCACTTTCATTTATAAACTGCTCATACAAAAGTTAAAAACAGGACTGTTTTCGTAGACCGGTGCACCGTTGTCCCCTCCTCAAGAGCGGGCTGTGTTCTTTATGGCACCAGTAGGTGTTCATTCCACCTATCTGTGCAGCCTACAAAGATCTATCCTGGCCATTAAATCTTTGATTCCACTATCTATGCCTGACTGATGCTTTCAGTTTCTAAACCACTTTAAAAAGCAACGTCAGCAGCAAACATTAAAGCTTGTGCTCGGCTTTGTAAGTGTATCGTTCCGTTACAAAATTTCAATTCGGGTCAAGAAACATAGTAAGTACCAAAATTCATATTTCTTCTTATCACCACGACAGAGAAACTAGAGGACAACAGCCTCATGTATTCGCAGTTCGAAACAGGGATAACTATCAGATGTAAATAAAGGAGTGACGACAGGCAAACTTTGTACCGGACCGGGACTCGACCCAGTTGTTTCCGCTTATAGCGAGCGGTCCGAGACTGACTCACAGTCAGATCTAAACTTCCACATGTCGTAAACCACGTGTCTACAACCTGTACCCGTACATCTGGTATGTATATTCCAGTACAGGGCAGACATTTTACTTGGAAGTCGCTTGCCCGGTTTCGCCGGATAAATACACTACTGGCCATTAAAATTACTGCACCACGAAGATGACGTGCTACAGACGCGACATTTAACCGACAGGAAGAAGATGCTACGATATGCAAATGATTAGCTTTTCAGAACATTCACACAAGGCTGGCGCTTGTGGCGACACCTACAACGTGCTGACATGAGGAAAGTTTACAACCGATTTCTCATACAAAAACAGTAGTTGACCGGCGTTACCTGGTGAAACGTTGTTGTGATGCCTCGTGTAAGGAGGAGAAATGCGTACCATCACGTTTCCGACTTTGATAAAGGTCGGATTGTAGCCTATAGCGATTGCGGTTTATCGTATCGCGTTGGTCGAGAACCAATGACTGTTAGCAGAATATGGAATCGGTGGGTTCAGGAGGGTAAGACGGAACGTAGTGCTGGATCCCAACGGCCTCGTATGACTAGCAGTCGAGATGACAGGCATCTTATCCGCTTGGCTGTAACGGATCGTGCAGCCACGTCTCGATCCCTGAGTCAACAGGTGGGGACGTTTGCAAGACAACAACCATCTGCACGAACAGTTCGACAACGCTTGCAGCAGCATGGACTATCAGCTTGGAGACCATGGCTGTGGTTACTCTTGACACTGCATCACAGACAGGAGCGCCTGGGTGCACGAATGGCAAAACGCCTTTTTTTCGGATGAATCCAGGTTCTGTTTAGAGAATCATGATGGTCGCATCCGTGTTTGGCGACATCGCAGTGAACACACATTGGAAGCGTGTATTCGTCTTCGCCATACTGGCGTATCACCTGGTGTGATGGTATGGGGTTCAAAATGGCTCAAATGACTCTGAGCACTATGGGACTTAACATTTTAGATCATCAGTCCCCTAGAACTTAGAACTACTTAAACCTAACTAACCTAAGGACCTCACACACATCCATGCCCGAGGCAGGATTCGAACCTGCGACCGTAGCAGTCCCACGGTTCCGGACTGCAGCGCCTAGAACCGCAAGACCACCGCGGCCGGCGTGGTGGTATGGGGTGCCATTGGCTCTACCCTTTATTCGATCCCTGCGAAACCCTACATTTCAGCAGGATAATGCACGACCGCATGTTGCAGGTCCTGTACGGGCCTTTCTGAATACAGAAAATGTTCGACTGCTGCCCTGGCCAGCACATTCTCCAGATCTCTCACCAATGGAAAACGTCTGGTCAATGGTGGCCGAGCAACTGGCTCGTCACAATACGCCAGTCACTACTCTTGATGAACTGTGGTATCGTGTTGAAACTGCATGGGCAGCTGTACCTGTACATGCCTCTGTTTGACTCAGTGCCCAGGCGTATCAAGGCCGTTATTACTGCCAGGGGTGGTTGGTCTGGATACTCATTTCTCAGATCTATGAACCCAAATTGCGTGAAAATGTAATCACATGATAGTTCTAGTACAATATATTTCTCCAATGAATACCCGTTTATCATGTGCATTTCTTCTTGGTGTAGCTATTTTAATGGCCAGTAGTGTACGATAACGCAGTGCCTCTGTTATTCCGAATTACGACGCAGTTCTGCTTGTGACACCCACGTATGTCCGAAGGGGAATGGATGCTTTAAACTGTGACACATTCACGAAAATAATGTCACCGGGGCTGTGTAAGTCTGGGGAAGGGATCCATGACCCCAGCGTAACTCATATTTGGTGAATTTCTGGGAAAACTTGCGAGCTCTTCTGAACCTCAGTCCGTCATAACACGTGACGTAAAATTCAAAAAGATGGTTTCCAGCGTGGCTGGCGAGTCACACAGAATCTGCTTCCGAAACAAACACACGTCAAATACAGTAAATTCATTAGCGATTTTCATAGATGCATTCGGAAAATCATAGTGGACATACTGCAGGTGTCAGTCGGTTAACAACTTCTGATTAGCTTCTTAGAGCTCTAAAATACTGTGTTCCTCTTTATCACTGATAACGTATTTGAATATGCAAACCTAGTTCCTGACATTTGTAGCGAGTTAATACCTTAGGTTCCACGAGAAATCGAACATTCTCCTATGTACATGAACCGAGAAAGAAACACACTATTCTGTCTACGATGCAAGTATCGTAAGAGTATATGTCAGACTCGGATCCACAGTCCGAAATGGGTGGGATCACTCTTTGATACTGTCCCTCCCTCCCCTCCACAAAATACATCTTCCCATCATACCCCATTTCAATGCGCCACAGACACCTACAGCTTTAACAACAATAGTAAATAAAATACGTAAAATGTTTAATTACAATAAAATAAATAATAAAACTTAAGACGATAACCTGTTTACGTTAGTACATAGTAGATAGCCTTAGTAAAACGTCCAAGACATTGCAATTCAGGGTAATGCAACCCTTGAAAATTTACAAAGTACATGTGTTATATGATTAGTTCAACTTTATTATAAGAAACAAATTCTCACTCCTCTGACATTGTCATTATGTACGCACTATAAAATCGAATTGGCCACTCACCACTATCAGTATACCACATAGCACTATGGCTGTGAACATGAGTCTGCCGACTATGATTAATAAGGACAGCCTGTCAAGTAAGAAATTGCGAAGTATCCTGTGTTAAATGAAGTTTGTGATTTCTAGAGTCACTCGCCATTTTCGAGGCTCTTATTTTTCGAGCTAAATATGTAGAATCTTGTACCACAAGGAAGCAAGGGAGGGGATATTGGTGTGGGTGGCCAGAATCCTCTATCTACATCACAACTGCACATATGGACTAATAGGGTTCTTTATTTACACGAACTGGAAACATTTACTTAACTTGAATAAAGTCTTGTTTTTTGGTAAAAGCCCATCAGTAATAAATAGTCCTCTTGCAGGCTGATGTAATGTCAATA
The DNA here is from genome assembly GCF_023864345.2 of Schistocerca serialis cubense. Taxonomy (NCBI): domain Eukaryota; kingdom Metazoa; phylum Arthropoda; class Insecta; order Orthoptera; family Acrididae; genus Schistocerca; species Schistocerca serialis. The sequence goes on along the minus strand of NC_064643.1, from coordinate 732,699,141 downwards.
TCGGTAATCTTGCTATTGCAAACTTTAGTTTCCCACCGCTAGTAAAGTACAGTTTTAGTTGAGGTAAACTACTCCCACTACAGTTACTAATCAGGTCTCTAAGTACTGGTGTAGCCTGTGACGAACAAACCCACTCTGCAAGTAAAGACGCCAGACTTGATGACTGAGTGAGATCCTCCGGTCAGTGGCAGCGGCGTAAATAAATGCTGTCGAGAGGGTATAGGGCGCGTGTTGCCCGTGGGTGTGTCCCTGGCCTCTCTCGTGATAGATGCGCTTGATTCGGCGCCTACTAATCGATCTTTGCGCTTCATCATTGTCGACAAGTGTGCTGCCGACAGCTTATGCCAGCACAAATTCAGTATCCAGAATTTGGGTGTGTAATTTGAAAACTGATGTACATAAAAATATAAAACATATTTACCAAAATGTGTTTTTCATTTCCTTCTAAAACTCATACATTTTGAGAACACAGTCCCTGGAGAGCAGCGACCTGATGCTATATTTAAGTTAAAATGAACAGTCGAGATCTTGATAATATTTCTTTATTAACCGGATCGGCTTATGCACAAGCCCTCTTCAGATTTTTTGACCCCCTATGACTGGTGCTGGTGGCTCCACGGATTTCTCGTTATACCACGATCGATGAGCTCCAAGCACCAGCCATAGGGTGCCAAAAATTCTGAAGATGGCTTGTGCATAAGCCGAAACCGGCTAATAATGAAATATTATTGCCATCTCCGCTGTTCATTTTAACTTCCGCTTGGTTTCCTTTACTGCTTGTACATCGTATTGGCTGAATAACAACTCCCTTCTCACTCTCTTCTCCACCACGTTCATCGACTTTTTTAATTGCAGTCTACTTTCTGTGGAACTTATAAATAACCTTTAGCTACCTGTATTTTATCCTTGGTACATGTCAAAGAATATATTGCAGTCAACAGTGCCTGAAGTTTTCTCTGTATCTACAAATGCTATGAACTTAGATCTGCCTTCCTTTAACCCATCACCTAACACAGTCCCTACATTTCTCTGGAACCCAAGCTGCCTTCCACCAGGTTGGCCTCTGCCAGTTTTCCCATTCTTCCGTATATAATTCGTGTCAGTATTCTGCATGCATAACGTATTAATCTGATAGTTCTGTAATATTCAAACTTGCCAGCGACTGCCATTTCTGGTTTTAGTACAATATTATTACATTCTACTTCACGTCTAGCAGTATTTCACCTGCCTCATATATCTTGAACAGAAGTGAGAATAGTTTTGCCATGGCTGGCTTTCCCCCGGACCTCAGTAATTCTCATGGAATGTCGTATGCTCCAGAGGCCTTGTTTTCACTTAGGTCTCTTAACAGTCTGTCGAATACTTTTCGCATAACATAATTTATGTCCAATCTCATCTTAAATTGATTCCTCTTCCTGCTTTATAAAATCATCTTCAAGCTCATTTCCCTTGTCTAGTGCTACAAATTATTCTTTCCACTTTTTAGCTTTCCCTTCTTTACTTAGGCTGGTTTATCACCTGAACTCTTGATTTTCCTACCGGCGAAATCTCTCTTATCCATGCAATTTTAACTTTGCATTTCTCCTCTACCCACTCCTGCTTAGTCATTTTGCACTGTCAAGCTCATTTTTTAATTTCTGTATTCCTTTCCGACAGCTTCATTTCTGGATTTTTATATTTTCCTTTTGTCAACTGATACGGGCTTCAGCTGCTAGACGACCTTAATGATAGTAAAAACTACAACATGTTCAGTTTTTTTAATTCATTCTGGGCGTGAAAATGGAAAATAGGGATTTTGCTTCATATTTACTGTTCGGTGATGAGACTAGGTTAAATTGAAGTACAAAACTGAACTCACAAAACGTGGGAAATACAACACTTACATGCTGCAATTGAGAACGATCGAGAACCTCCAACGTTTCGTGTGTTTTGTGCCGATTGCTGTGGAATCGTTTACGTGACTCATTTACCAGTGTATTTTGGAGATCTGACTTTTCAACAATTGCAAGAACATGCCGAAAGTTTTATTTTTTATTAAGGAGGATCACCACTGCTCTGGTACCCGCTTGTAATGGCAATTTTTAACAATGAACTGTCTAAACGACGGATGGACCATGATAGGCGTACGGATCTCACATTGCACCGTTGGCCCCTAAGGGCACCGGATCTCACGCTACGTTACACATTTATAAAAGCAAACTAAAATCCGGATCTTAACATTAATAAGTACCTCAAGATTTTATTTGCATGCAAGTATGATATATGCTACGTTACACGCTTATGAAAGCAAACTAAAACTCGGATCTAATATTAAAAAGTACCTCGAGCTTGCATTTGCGTGCAAGTATGACATACGAGGTGTGGCTAGAAAAAAACCGGACTAGTACTGGTGAAACAATAAAACGAATGCAATAAGGCTGAAAGTCGCGTGGCCTGTCACGTGACTCTCGCTCCGCCTACTGCTCGAGTTTCATCTGCCTCCTGCACTCAGTATGCCCGTGGCGTCTGTTTTAAGTAGTTGACGTTTTCTCTGTGCGTCGGAAAATGTTGAGTGTACAGAAAGAACAGCGTGTTAACATCAAATATTGTTTCAAACTACGAAAATCTGCAAGTGAAACGTTTGTAATGTTACAACAAGTGTACGGCGATGGTTGTTTATCGCTAACACAAGTGTTTGAGTGGTTTAAACGATTTAAAGATAGCCGCGAAGACACCAGTGATGACACTCGCACTGGCAGACCATTGTCAGCAAAAACTGATGCAAACATTGAAAAAATCGGTAAACTTGTTCGACAAGATCGCCGTTTAACAATGAGAGCAGTGTCTGAGTTAACAGGAGTCGACAAGGAAAGTGTTAGGCAGATTCTTCATGAAAGTTTCAACATGAACAAAGTGTGTTCAAAAATGGTTCCAAAGTGTCTCACAATTGAACAGAAGGAACGCCGAAGAATGATTTGTTCTGACATCCTGTAAAACATTGAAAGTGATCCCACCTTCTTACAAAATGTTATTACTTGCGATGAATCGTGGTTTTTTAATTACGATCCCGAAACTAAACGCCAATCGATGCATTGGAAAACTCCTGGTTCTCCACGACAAAAAAAAGCACGAATGTCAAAATCGAAATTCAAGGCAATGATGATTGTTTTTTTTGACATCAAAGGGATTGTGCACATTGATTGGGTACCAGAGGGACAAACAGTGAATCAGCATTACTACATTAGCGTCCTGGCTACCCTACGTGAGCGAGTACGGAGAAAACGGAACGATTTGTGGAGAAAAAAGTCGTGGATCCTTCACCAAGACAATGCCCCAGCTCACAGTGCGTTGTCAGTGAAGACGTTTTTGGCAAAAGACAACATTCCCATCTTAGATCATCCACCCTACTCACCTGATTTGGCCCCCTGTGACTTTTTTCTTTTCCCTAAAGTCAAGTCAGCTTTGAAAGGAACTAGATTTGAGACTGTTGAAGCAGTAAAAGAAAAAGCGACGGAAGTAATGTATGGACTTACCGAAAATGATCTGCAGCATTGCTATGAACAGTGGAAAAATCGTATGGAGCGGTGTAGAGACCGAGGAGGAGAGTTCATTGAAGGAGATAACATGAAATTGTAAATAATTGTAAATAAATGTTTTTTCCAGCATCAGTCCGGTTTTTTTCTAGCCGCACCTCGTATAGCCTGGTAATGTCGCAAATAACGACCGTTTCAGGTAGCAAGGAGACAACAACAACAGTAATGATCAGGGACACGCCCTCAGACCTTGGAAAGACAGGTACGTGTAAAAATCCCAGCCACTCCTGCTGTCGAAACACCAAAAACATCGTAAGCAATCACAGGCCGAAGTACGCAGGGTATAAACCAAGAAGCGTCCGCCCCCGGTAGCTGAGTGGTCAGCGCGACAGACTGTCAATCCAAAGGGTCCGGGTTGGATTCCCGGCTGGGTCGGAGATTTTCTCCGCTCACGGACTGGGTGTTGTGTTGTCCTAATCATTATCATTTCATCCCCATCGACGCGCAGGTCGCCGAAGTGGCGTCAAATCGTAAGACTTGCACCAGGCGAACGGTCTACCCGACGGGAGGCCCTCGTCACACGACATTTCATTTCAACCAAGAAGCAACATGTTACATACTTGCGAATTTGGATAGTGCTTTCAAATTAATAACTTCCTACTCTTAAGGAAAAGTTTGAGCTAATCACAGTTTTTATCTTTATTAATGTAAAAGATACAGTCTTGTGAAATTGGATGAATCATTCTGAAACACTCTGTAATTTATCTACTCAGACACTGTTCTCAGTTCTACTAGACGAACAGAGATGCTCATAGACACTGAGCAAAACGCCTATAAAAGTTTAAATTCCAATCCTGTATCCTTATACTAAAAGATATGGTAACGTTTTTAAGTACTGATCTGCCGTTTGGTGACATTTTATTGTTTAAATAGTACCAAAATTTACCTTCTGATATATTTTTTATTGCCAGAGCCTTTAACTAAACATTCTCGAAGCACACAAGTTGTAACAGAAGACAAAACCACTAAATGCGGAATTTCAGCTCTGGTAAGCTGGATTCCAATATAGCGTCTGCTCTGTTAAGCCTGTAATGTATGGGTTCACGTTTCGTAGTGCAATAGCGAAATGCGGCAGAACGTAATACGCTGGTGTCGCATGTAAATTCCACATTATGACGCCGCAGACCTCGTTCGGATTCACATCCACATGGATTTCGCCTTCCTTTTAGATATGCCTTTAGCTTCTGTTGAGTACGCTTAACACTTGAACACATCTGTAAAGTTCATATTTCATAGAACTGGTGTTGGCACCTGTCAATGAAGAGCGCGACGTAGCGACTAACAGAGGTGCTGTTGAAAGTAGTAACATTATCATTGTTCCAGGTCACAAAACAAAATAACAGAAGATGGGTCTGGTTTGACTTACAGTCATCAGACTGTCTGAAGGACGTTATTGTCTTAAGACGGCATGTTTTCTGAGAATAGTGTTTATTTATGCCGCTACTGGCGAGTTCGAAGTTTACCTGCAAGAGGATAGGGCCACATGTTACAGAATTTACTGAGCATTATAACCATTGGAAACAGAAAATAAACGAATCCTATACAATCGCATAACACTATAAATAGAAGTAGTAAGATGTTAAACATAAGGGAGTTACCACCATATATAAACAATTATGGTGTCTTACTACAGATGTATTTGTATTAGCAAGGTATCTCAAACAATTTGTACAAACTTTCGGAACACATTCTTCCAAATAATGAACATAAAGTTACATACACATGGAGGCAGACAAAAATACATGAAGATATTGACTTACAGTATTTTTACACAAAGTATATAAGTACACACGAATGCACACACACACACACACACACACACAACGTATGTCACAATGTTAATTCTACCTCTTAAGTATCTGACAAACTACGTAAAGGGTGTAATTTTTTCTTATTTTTACATCTGAATAGTATACCAAAAATTTGTAAGAGGTAAAACTTACACAATATCCAAATTATATTAGGTATGTGCATAATTTTCTAGCATTTTTGTTTTGCATTTTGGTATTCTGGTTGCTATGGGTTCATTTATCTACTGTCACTGTTGTCATTTGTGTTTACATATTTTCTGATTTGGAGACAATCAATGGCGCTGTGGACCCCATAAATCGGAATATTAAGTGGAAAAATCGAAACGTTCCCGACATATTCTTCAGTTTGAGCTAAATAGAAAGGTGACAGCAGCTGAGGCAGTCGGAAATTTTTGCGCCGTGATTTTGGGGATAGTGTCACCGGACAGAGCGCGGGAAGGAAATGGTTTTCTCATTTTAAGAATGATAGTTTTGACATAAGTGACTCTCCACGTTCAGGGAAACCTTCGGGGTTTGTGGAAGATATTTCAAACGCATTAATCCACAATGATGCAGTCAGTGTACCTGAGAAGTGGCAAATGGGATGAAGTATGGTCACTCCACCATCGTGCGACATTTGCATGCATTGTAGAAGGTTCAGAAATCGGATGTATATGGGTACTGCATGTTCTAAGCCGAAATCATTGGGGCATCTCTGCTTGCTCTTCGTCAGTTGGCTCGTGGACAACACGGATTGTTCCTACCCTGTATCGTTACTGGTGGCAGGAAATGGTGACCTTACGTTAACATAAGCTTGCACCCGTGGTCTAGGGGTAGCGTCTTTGATTCATAATCAAAACGTCTTCGGTCCCGGGCTCGATCCCCGCCACTACCTAAATTTTGATAAATAATCAGCATTGGCGGCCGAAGACTTCCGGCATAAGAAGTCAGCCTCATTCTGCCAACACCCTTGTCAAAGAGGGCGGAGGAGCGGATAGAGGTTCAGGGCACTCTCTAGTCCTAGGGGTGGGAAATTGCCCCTAAAGGCGGAAGAATCAGCAATGATCAACGACATGAGGATGCAGAAGGCAATGCAAACCACTACATTAAAGACAAGTAACGTGTATCCCCAGGACATGTGGCTTGTAATTAAAGAAGTGTCATGATGATCTCTCCAGTGGCAAAAGATTCCGGAATAGTCCCCCATTCGGATCTCCGGGAGGGACTGCCAAGGGGGAGGTTACCACGAGAAAATGATTGAATAATCAACGAAAGGATAACGTTCTACGAGTCGGGGCGTGGAATGTCAGAAGCTTGAACGTGGTAGGGAAACTAGAAAATCTGAAAAGGGAAATCCAAAAGCTCAATCTAGATATAGTAGGGGTCAGTGAAGTGAAGTGGAAGGAAGACAAGGATTTCTGGTCAGATGGGTATCGGGTAATATCAACAGCAGCAGAAAATGGTATAACAGGTGTAGGATTCGTTATGAATAGGAAGGTAGGGCAGAGGGTGTGTTACTGTGAACAGTTCAGTGACCGGGTTGTTCTAATCAGAATCGACAGCAGACCAACACCGACAACGATAGTTCAGGTATACATGCCGATGTCGCAAGCTGAAGATGAACCGATAGAGAAAGTGTATAAGGGTATTGAAAGGGTAATGCAGTATGTAAAGGGGGACGAAAATCTAATAGTCATGGGCGACTGGAATGCAGTTGTAGGGGAAGGAGTAGAAGAAAAGGTTACAGGAGAATATGGGCTTCGGACGAGGAATGAAAGAGGAGAAAGACTAGTTGAGTTCTGTAACAAGTTTCAGCTAGTAATAGCGAATACCCTGTTCAATAATTACAAGAGGAGGAGGTATACTTGGAAAAGGCCGGGAGACACGGGAAGATTTCAGTTAGATTACATAATGGTCAGACAGAGATTCCAAAATCAGATACTGGATTGTAAGGCGTACCCAGGAGCAGATATAGACCCGGGTCACAATATAGAGTGATGAGGAGTAGGCTGAAGTTCAAGACATTAGTCAGAAAGAATCAATACGCAAAGAAGTGGGATACGGAAGTACTAAGGAATGACGAGATACGTTTGAAGTTTTCTAACGCTATAGATACAGCAATAAGGAATAGCGCAGTAGGCAGTACAGTTGAAGAGGAATGGACATCTCTAAAAAGGGCAATTACAGAAGTTGGGAAGGAAAACATAGGTACAAAGAAGGTTGCTGCGAAGAAACCATGGGTAACAGAAGAAATACTTCAGTTGATTGATGAAAGGAGGAAGTACAAATATGTTCTGGGAAAATCAGGAATACAGAAATACAAGTCGCTGAGGAATGAAATAAATAGGAAGTGCAGGGAAGCTAAGACGAAATGGCTGCAGGAAAAATGTGAAGACATCGAAAAAGATATGATTGTCGGAAGGACAGACTCAGCATACAGGAAAGTCAAAACAACCTTTGGTGACATTAAAAGCAACGGTGGTAACATTAAGAGTGCAACGGGAATTCCACTGTTAAATGCAGAGGAGAGAGCAGATAGGTGGAAAGAATACATTGAAAGCCTCTATGATGGTGAAGATTTGTCTGATGTGATAGAAGAAGAAACAGGAGTCGATTTAGAAGAGATAGGGGATCCAGTATTAGAATCCGAATTTAAGAGAGCTTTGGAGGACTAACGGTCAAATAAGGCAGAAGGGATCGATAACATTCCATCAGAATTTCTAAAATCATTGGGGGAAGAGGCAACAAAACGACTATTCACGTTGGTGTGTAGAATATATGAGTCTGGCGACATACCATCTGACTTTCGGAAAAGCATCATTCACACAATTCCGAAGACGGCAAGAGCTGACAAGTGCGAGAATTATCGCACAATCAGCTTAACAGCTCATGCATCGAAGCTGCTTACAAGAATAATATACAGAAGAATGGAAAAGAAAACTGAGAATGCGCTAGGTGACGATCAGCTTGGCTTTAGGAAAAGTAAAGGGACGAGAGAGGCAATTCTGACGTTACGGCTAATAATGGAAGCAAGGCTAAAGAAATATCAAGACACTTTCATAGGACTTGTCGACCTGGAAAAAGCGTTCGACAATAAAAATGGTGCAAGCTGTTCGAGATTCTGAAAAAGTTAGTAAGCTTTAGGGATAGACGGGTCATATACAATATGTACAACAACCAAGAGGGAACAATAAGAGTGGACGATCAAGAACGAAGTACTCGTATTAAGAAGGGTGTAAGACAAGGCTACTCTTCAATCTGTACATCGAGGAAGCAATGATGGAAATAAAAGAAAAGCTCAGGAGTGGAATTAAAATAGAAGGTGAAAGGATATCAATGATACGATTCGCTGATGACATTGCTATCCTGAGTGAAAGTGAAGAAGAATTAAATGATCTGCTGAACGGAATGAACAGTCTAATGAGTACACAGTATGGTTTGAGAGTAAATCGAAGACGAAGACGAAGGTAATGCGAAGTAGTAGAAATGAGAACAGCAAGAAACTTAACATCAGGATTGATGGTCACGAAGTCAATGAAGTTAGGGAATTCTGCTACCTAGGCAGTAAAATAACCAATGACGGACGGAGCAAGGAGGACATCAAAAGCAGACTCGCTATGGCAAAAAAGGCATTTCTGGCCAAGAGAAGCCTACTAATATCAAGTACCGGCCTTAATTTGAGGAAGAAATTTCTGAGGATGTACGTCTGGAGTACAGCATTGCATGGTAGATAAACATGGACTGTGGGATAACCGGATCAGAAGAGAACCGAAGCTTTTGAGATGTGGTGCTATAGACGAATGTTGAAAATTAGGTGGACTGATAAGGTAAGGAATGAGGAGGTTCTGCGCAGAATCGGAGAGGAAGGAATATGTGGAGAACACTGATAAGGAGAAGGGACAGGATGATAGGACATCTGCTAAGACATGAGGGAATGATTTCCATGGTACTAGAGGGAGCAATAGAGGGCAAAAACTGTAGAGGATGACAGAGATTGGAATACGTCAAGCAAATAATTGAGGACATAGGTTGCAAGTGCTACTCTGAAATGAAGAGGTTAGCATAGGAAAGGAATTCGTGGCGGGCCGCATCAAACCAGTCAGTAGACTGATGACCAAAAAAAAAAAAAAAGGAAAAAAAGTGAATGGAAGGAATTGCTGAGGCCAAACAAAGCAGCGGGTCCCCACACAAAGAGTTGCACATCTGGTGGAACAGGGATGTGTGATGTGCTATGATCGCCTCCCCAAGGTGTAAGAATCACTCCTGACATTTATTGTCAGCTGCTGAGACATCTTTAGATTAGATAAAATTAGATTCAGTTTTCGTTCTAGAGCCCCAAAAACGAGACGATTCTCGTCGGTGTGGAACATGTCAGAAAGTGTAACATAAAAAACTAAGAACATTTGAATATATTATTCACTTACCTAATCATTTGTGAGGAGAATGTCAAGATTTGTGAATACATTACAGTGAACTGGTACAACCAATACATACACAATTCATACATTGCCAGAATGAAACATAGTAACGCACATTCAATAATTTTATCAAGCTCAAAATATATAATCTTGACTGTAGTGGCCAAGTACTGTCAAAACTAAATTCTAACACACTTTGTTACTTTAGCTGGTCTAACAGTCCCTGTTAAGGTATTCACATACAGAGCAGAAGAAGCTGCCCACCAAAAAGTCTTTGGATATCTAATAAAACTGTGCTTTACCTGAAACCCAGTTTTTAATGGTTGTTTGCAATGTACTGAAAATGTAAGTTCTCGAATGTATGAGCACTTTTGGACTAAGGTATGTGATTTTAGGTCTTTATATAGATTTTTCTTGTTCCTAATATTGAAATTATGTATTGAGTTATTGGTTGGAAACTAAGAGATATTATCTGCAACAAATTTCATTAAGGAATAAATAAACTTAGAACCAGTAGTTTGAATACCCAGTTCCTTGAACAGGTTTCTACTTGATGTTCTTGAATTTATACCACAAATCAGCCTTATTATAAACTTTTGCACTCTAAAAACTTTTGCTTGGTTTAACGAGATACCACAGAATATGGTCCTATATGACATAATAAAATGTAAGTAAGTAAAGTATGTAAGTTTTTTTTAATATTTTTATCTTGTACACCAGACGTCGTTTTCATTGTAAATAGAGACTGATGTATGCACTTCAGCAATTCTGTGTTACACACTTGCCAGCTGAATTATTATAGAGCTGTAATCCTAGAAATCTGCATGTCGCCATATATTATACATATGCTAGGAGGAAATCTCTTACAGGTTCTGAACTGCACATAACGGATCTTTTCAAAATTTAATGATAGTGAATTTGCTTTCAACCACTTATTAATGTCAATGAAAATTTGAGTGACTACTTGTTGCAATGTTTGTATCGTCTGCAAACAATACAAACTTAGTCTCTGACAATGTAACAGACGAGAGGTCATTAATGTACACGAGAAAAAGCAACAGGCCTTAGATGGAACCTTGAGGAACGTCACATGTAGTTAATCCCCAATCAGATGAACACGAATTGCGTACTCCACAGGTATTTTGCATCGACACACTTTGTTTCCAGTTAATTAGGTAAGACTCTAACCATTTTGCAGCATTTTCTAGCAATACCATAATTCACTTAAGAGAATACTATTTCTCACACCGTCAAAGGCTTTTGACAGTAGTCTCTAATCGGTTATCTACTGAATTAAGTACATTCTCACTGTATGTGTTAATAACCTTCCCTAAATCAGTACCTTTAAGGAATCCAAACTGTGACTTGAACATATATCAGAACCCTTAAGGAATCTAAACTGTGACTTGAACAATCTATTATTTGTAGTCAGATGGATGAGAAGACGCTTGAACACAACTTTTTCAAATATTTTTGAAATATCAGACAAAAGTAAAATTGGTCGATAGTTTGGCAGTATGTCTACGTCCCCCGTCTTGTAAAGAGGCTTAACTTCAGCATATTTTAACCAGCCTGGAAATGTTATGCTGATAAGAGTTCCATTACACAAATAACTTAAGACTGAACTCAATTCTAATGAAGACTCTTTGATTAATTTCGTTGATATGTTATGCAGATGCAATCCACGAACAATGATCAGAAGACTGAATGAAGTGATGGTACCCCATTCTGCTCGTCTGACAAAAAACACTATGCAAAAGTCGGGTTCGGAAGTTATTCCACATCCATCTTGTTCACCCGATCTAGCGGCCCAAGAATTTTCACCTGTTCCGCTCTGTATCGAACAACCTTCATGATACTTCATTTCTGCATAAAAATGCGCTCTGAACATGGCTCGTCGAGTTCTTCACCACAAGAACACGTGATTTCTACAGTTGTAGAATCGAAAAGTTATCCCAGCGTGGGACAACTTGTAAATAATGAAGGAGAATATATTACTGATGACTAAGGTCTCTGCTATGTGTATCTGCTGTGTGTATTCAACGTAGAAAAAATGTTACGAACTTATGGACCAATCAAATATGTAAAAAATATTTAAGCTTCCACACCAATGCGTTGTGAACCGGACAATGGGGGGTTATGGAAAATGGGAAGGACCAGACCCACGACTCAACTGCTTATTATTTCATGCAAATAAAAACTTATTGATAAGTTAAAATTTAACTTAACAACAAAGAAATAAATACTGCAATTTAAATCTTAAGGTGACATTTTAAAAGAAATATAACATGCTTTTAATAATATTGATAAGGAATAAACAGTCATGTAAAAGTTCAGGTCAAACTTGCAATTTAAATCGTAAGGCAACAATTTGGAGAAATATAACATGCTTTTAATAATAATAAGAAAAGGTCAGCTACGCATTTTTATGTGTCAGTTATCTGTGATAATTTATCCAAATATGTAAACATACTGGCGTTTCAATCTCAGGCCTACTTGAGGTTCTGTAACTGGTGATACAAAGATCACCAGACTTTCTAGTCGTTTTTCAACAATAACTCACTTAATCAAGCACCATATCAGGGGGGAAGAGATAATGCATCAAGAAAATATGTTCGATGTTACTGTGTAACAAATATTGCTTTTCAATTTATCACATTGGATTTGAGGTCTACCTGTAGCATTTTGTTTAGCCACGAACTTTGCATTTTCTTACACTAGCACAACAGATAACACTAACGATGGTGCATTTTGGCGCAATAATTAGTCACACTGCTTAATTTAAGCTTCATGTGTTTGTAATTCATAAGTATAAGTTCATAATGCAGCAAATACGAAACATGAACACAACGCAACATGCTCAGAGATACTGATGGACAAGATTTCACACAGAAAGGAAAGTATGATATCTTTAAAATACCAGCTATTCATGAAAATAAACGTTTTATCACACAGCAATTTCAAGTTCAAAACATACATGACACTACTACAGTAAACTGATTATTCTGCAACATTTAAAAAAGATACACATGGCTCACATATTGGCACTACTGATGTAACTTACAGGTTAAGCGGCACTGGTCAACAAGTATATTTCGACTATGACACCACATTTTAAGGAAACCAAAAACTATGTTATATAAATCAAAATAAGAAAACATTTTTACTGTAACATCACAAAAAATGCATATTACTACTGCTGATCTGCCTTACGGGTTAAAGTTCACTCTATGGTGAGAAAAGTTTGATCTTTCCCCCAAATTATACTATGTTTTCCCCGTTTCTAAACTGTCTCTGTTATTTGTGGAAAACTCAACTTAGTTCGGCTAAAATTGATATCGAAGTCAGCCATACATTACAGTGCCCCTCATGTTACAGTAAAAACTTTATCTTACAGTACAAAATGTACGTGATCTTCTGTTCTTGCACAGTGGAGACTACAGTATTTAATCAAAAGTATCCGGACACCTGGCTGAAAATGCCTTACGAGTTCGTGGCGCCTCCATCGGTAATGCTGGAATTCAATATGGTGTTTGTCCACCCAGCTTCGACTCTCGCAGGCATCCGTTCTATGAAGTGCTGGAAGGTTTCTTGGAGAATGGCAGCCCATTCTTCACGGAGCGTTGCGCTGAGGAGAGGTGTCGATGTCGGTCGGTGAGGTCTGGCACGAAGTCGGCGTTCCAAAACATCCCAAAAGTGTTCTACAGGATTTAGCTCAGGACCCTGTGCGGGCCAGTCCATTACAGGGATATTACTGTCGTGTAAGCACTCCACCACAGGCCGTGCATTATGAACAGGTGCTCGATCGTGTTGAAAGATGCAGTCGCCATCCCCGAGTTGCTGTTAAACAATGGGAAAAAAGAAGGTGCTTAAAACGTCAGTGTAGGTCTGTGCTGTGATGTTGCCACGCAAAACAACAAGCGGTGCAACCGCCTCTGAATTTTGATGTTAACACTGCACACAATGGCAGATGACGTTCACAGGGCATTCGACATACCCACGCCCTGACATCGGACCGCCACAATGTGTACCGTTATTCGTTACTCCACACATAGTTTTTACACTGTCCAATGTTTACGCTCCTTACACCAAGCAAGGCGTCGTTTGGCATTAACCGGCGTGGTGTGTGGCTTATGAGCAGCCGCTTGGCCATGAAATCCAAGTTTTCTCACCTTCCCCCTAACTGTCATAGTATTTGCAGTGGATCCTGATGCAGTTTGGAATTTCTGTGTGATGGTGTGGGTAGATGTCTGCCTATTACACGTTACGACTCTCTTCAAGTGTCGGCGGTCACTGTCAGTCAACAGACGAGGTCGCCCTGTACGCTTTTGTGCTGTACGTGTCCCTTCACGTTTCCACTTCACCATCACATGGGAAACAGTGGACCCAGGGATGTTTAGCAGTATGGAAATCTCGCGTACAGTCGTATGACACAAGTGACACCCAATCACCTGACCACGTTCGAGGTCCGTGAATGCCGTGGAGCGCCCAGTTCTGCTCTCTGGCGATGTCTTATGACTACTGAGGTCGCTGATATGGAGCACCTGGCAGCTCGTGGCAGCATAATGCGTCTATTATGAAAAACGTATGTTTCTGAGGGTGTGCGGATGCTTTTTATCACATAGAATATATGACACATTTACAAGCATCACCATTTTAGAGAAAAATTGTAAAAAAATTGTCCCATGCTGTTTCAGCATCACCAACATTACACTAGAAAACTCACAGAGGTATACATTAGTTATTTGTATTCTGACCAGTAATGAGACAGCTTTTTATCATAGGTTGTGTTGAAAATCGTCATCGGCAGTGGCGTTACATGCTTTCATTTTAGAATGGAATGACTGCTGCACACGTGCTAGTATTGCAGCAAAAATGTTCGAGCAGGTTGCAGTAATACGTTATTGGGTGTAGCTAGTAGGCCTATGTCCTTGTAGACAGCATATTTTAGCTTTCCGGTCGCAGATTCGAATCCTGCTCCGGGCTTGGCTGTGTGTGATGTCCTTAGGTTAGTTAGGTTTAAGTAGTTCTAAGTTCTAGGGGACTGATGACCACAGATGTTGAGTCCCATAGTGCTCAGAGCCACATTTTTTTTTTTTTTTTTAGTTTTTCCCTCTGATGAAGTGTGCAAGCGTCAAATCTGGGGAACTGGCCAGCCAAGCCAAGGTACAGGTATTCTGCGTCCAATCCAACGATTTGGAAACGATTCATGAAGACATACTGTAGTACTTCGTGCACTATCGACTGATCACCCATCATGTTGGTACCACAGGTTCCTCCTAGCCAGCAGAGAAATGTCTTCTAGCATCTGTGGAAGATGTTGATTTAAGATGCTGCAGTACTTGTGTGCATTCTGTGTTCTGTCTATGAAAAACGGGCCTATGAGCTGATGGTTCACTATCCTACACCACTACATATGGACGCTGACATTCCACCTGACTAAGCCTATGGAGATGGTCACAGACCAGCAGATGGTGTTTCGGAGTTTTACTTACCCATGGCTGGTAAATGTAGCTTCATCACTAAACAAGGTACACGATGCATTTGGAGTATCCTATTTTGATGCCTATGTAGAGAAGTTTACACAGTTCTCATAATCGTTTCCATGCAACTCTTGATGGAGAGAAATGTAATTGGGACGGAACCTACGTCGATGGAGGCTGCCTAGGACACCTGGCTGACTGATGCCACTTCCTCAAGCGATTGCGCGGGAATTAACGTGCAGATCAACAGTAACAGCACCAAGAACATGAATTTCTCCCTCTTCTGTCTTCGCTTGTTTCCTCCTATTACGTCGTCTAGATGTTACACTACCACTTTCACATAACTGGATGAACATGTTGAAATGTAATTGCAGAGATGGTTGACTTCTATTAGGATACCTTGACGCATACATCGTACGAGAACGAACTACGTTCTACCTAAACTCTCCATACACTAGGAACATGTTGGCTTTTTCTGCATTGGTAAATCCCATCATCCACTCACGACCTACTGCTTTGACATTGACACACTTACTAGCAAGTCGCAGTGCACTCAAGGAACACACAAGTACACTGTAAGCAAACATAACATCGTACCTTGCAACTACGCAGGTTGAATGGTACAAACAAGTGTCGATCTGGAAACTTTTCAAAATACGAGATCTCCTAAAACACTCGCCCTACAATCCTGGAACGAACGCCACTGACATTCTAATTCAGCCAGAGATTAGTTCGTCCATGTCGATAGGCAATATTCGATTTTAAAGACGTATATTTGCAAGAAATACACTTTCTAACTATTATTAAAATTTGTTTGTTGGCTAAAAATACGAGCTCCTGATTACCAATGTGTTCTGTGAAAACGGCACATCAATAGCACTTTGCATTCAGGCAATATCTGCGGTGCATGTTTTAGGTGATTTGCTCTGCATATATATATATATACATATATATATATATATATATATATATATATATATATATATATATATATATATACACTGGGCAACAACAAAAAAAAATGAAGCACCCAGAAGACACTGTCAGGTATCAGTGTAAATTCGTGTACCATTGGTGGGTATGTAAACGATTAGAGCTGCAGTTCTCTGTGACAGGTAGAACGGCCACCAGTGTTGTTTATGTTCAGTGTTGCTACCAGATCTAGACATGGAGATACCGTGGATTCGTTTGAGGTAACTATATAAGCACCTGACGGTTTCAAAGGACCTCCACGTTTCCATCTCATCAAATGGTGTGGTACCCAGATTGGTGAGGTATTTGGTTGTGACAGTGGCCCAATGTTGGACTGCATGTGAACGTGAAGGTTGGCATACTCGTCGACAAGTTTCCACATCCAATGACTGAAAAGGACTACCATCATATTGCGCTCCAAGCGCAAAAAAAATGGCTCTGAGCACTAAGGGACTCAACTGCTGTGGTCATCAGTCCCCTAGAACTTAGAACTACTTAAACCTAACTAACCTAAGGACATCACACACACCCATGCCCGAGGCAGGATTCGAACCTGCGACCGTAGCGGCCTTGCGGTTCCAGACTGCAGCGCCTTTAACCGCACGGCCACTTCGGCCGGCACTCCACGCGCACCTTAACCTCTTCACATATGTACATGCCAGCCGATAATAAGTAATAGACTCCATGCTACATTCTGTATCATCCTACACAACTGGTCATTGTTTTCATTGAAGACTCGCGGTTATCCACTATGCCAGATGACCGTCATTGGCGAGTATGGCAGCAGATTGTGAAGAGGTCTCATTCCTGCAATATTTTAAAGTGTCACATAACGGTTTTTCCGGGCTTCATAGTTTGGGGATCTGTCAGATGTGAATGCAGGTCACAGATGGAAGTGTTTAAACGAGAATGTAAGTGAATGCAGGTGAGTAGGGAAAGCATCTTGTAATGCACGAAGACAGCGTTAGTAGTGTATTGCTTGACACAGGTACATCAATTAAATATCCAGGCATAACGTTGAGGAGTTATACAAAATGGAATGAACATCTAAGGACAGGAGCAGGGAAGGTCAATCATCGACTCCGATTCATTGAAAGAATTTCAGGAAAAGAAGGCCATGTATATACCACTAGTGTGACCCAGTCTTCAGTACAGCTCGAGTGTTTGGAAGCCCCACCAGGTCAGATTAAACCAGGTGGGCTGCTAGGTTTGTTACCGGTAGTTTCGATCAACATGTGATCGTTATGGAGATGCTCCATCAACTGAAATGAGAATCGCTGGAGGTAGGACGAATTTCTTGTTGGTGGAGCACTATTGAGAGAACCGCCGCCAACGTAGTGTTTGCGAAAGGGCAACGTCGAGAAGACAAGGGAAACTATGACTCATACAAAGGCATAAAGACAGTCGTATTTCCCTCGCTCTATTTACGATTGGAACAGGAAAGGAAATGATTAATAGTGGTAAAACGTACGCTCCATCACGCACCATACAGTGGCTTGCTCAATATGTATGTAGATGTAGGACTCTACAGGGGCAATGAAACATGACGGACATTCAGCGACGCCATGTGTTACCGTTCATGTGAAGATATCGTGCTGCGATTTATGAACAGTGAAACGTCCCATTAGAAAAATGATACATGACTGTGCTTAAACTGACACACAGTATTTTTAGCGCAACGCAATCTGACTTTCAAAAAATTCCTGCAAAAGATTGGCCATGACTAACATTAACCTATACCTTTCACAAATCACTTACCTCACCAAAAATCTTCGTTACTCGAGCTACAGCAATACAGCAAGCGCCACTACTGCCAGCTAAATAAAAGATTCAAACTACCGAAGGCACTAACTACTGATATGCATAGTTAGCAAATGAAACATTTAGATAGAGAACAAACAATGTATTTACCTTAATAGTCATAATATATATGTCAGTTCATGAGTTTCCAGTCTTACAAATTTCAAAACTCCGCCATCTCTCCCCACATCCTCCACTGTTGGCGGCTCACCTCCAACTGCGCAACGCTACGCGCTGTTAACATCCAGCTGCCGCTGCCCAACACTACAATGGCAGACAACAATGCAAACTAGCCACAGACTGCACACAGCACAGCCAGTGATTTTCATACAGAGCGCTACGTAACGTTTCCAATAAGAAAACATAAACAGCCTACTTACAATAGGACAATGATCGTTTACACCTGGCCCCTATCTCAGTGAATTGTGTACACGATGCTAAAGTACTCCGTGGTGAGCAAGGTCCCCCGGCCTGCCCCAGTAGAACATGTATGGCAGGAGTGTGGACTTCAACTCTGTCCCAATAGCAGTATCCAGGATATGAAGGACTAACTGCAGTTATATGCCAGCTCTCCTCAGCGAAGAATACAAGGGCTTTCTGACATCCTTGCGAACAAAGTTAGTGCATTCGTCCAGGTGAGAGGGGATGCAACGTTGCACAGATCAGTCCACTCACAGCCAAATTCTTTGTAAATTTCATTCAGTATTGTAATAATTGAAATAACACCACACATGCTATCAGCCATAAAGATTCATTTCATTTCATCCTCTCCTGTGCATTCACTTTTCATATACCAGTGGCTACTTAGTCTGGCTACTGTGTGGAGTACCTTGCCACTTGTGTGCTGATCCTGTACCCCACCATACAGAACCAGGACTGACACCATTGGTAGGGTATAGTATGGTAGTCGTTCCGTCCCAGAGCTTTACACTGAGTCATGGGATAGCGATATGCACAAATACAGATATCGGTACTGTCGCCTAAACACGGTATATAAAAGGGCAGTGCTTGGAGGAGGCTTCATTTCTACTCACTTCAGGCAAAACAGTTTCTGACGTGATTGTGACTGGGTGATGGGAACTAACAGACTTTCACCGCAGAATGGTAGGTCGAGCTTCACACATGGGACATTCATTTCCGGAAATCGTTAGGGAATTCAATATTCGCTGATCCTCAGTGTCAAGAGTGTGCCGAGAATACCACATTTCAGGCATTACCTCTTACCACGAACAATGCACTGGCCGACGGACTTCACTTAACGACCAAGAGAAATGGCGTGGGCGTAGAGTTGTCAGTACTAGCAG
This sequence comes from Schistocerca serialis cubense, assembly GCF_023864345.2. NCBI lineage: Eukaryota > Metazoa > Arthropoda > Insecta > Orthoptera > Acrididae > Schistocerca > Schistocerca serialis. Next base: position 732,679,802 of record NC_064643.1, on the reverse strand, counting down.
ACAAGCAAATCTTCGCGAAATAACTGAAGAAATCAACGTGGAATGGACGAAGAACGTATCCATTAGGACAGTGCGGTGAAATTACAATCGTGGTGGGCCAAGGCAGCAGACAACATCGCCTGCAACACTGCTATTGGGCTGGTTGCCATATCGGTTGCACCCTAGACAACTGAGTCCAGATTTCAGATGGTAAGAGCTGGTAGTAGGACTCGAGTGTGGCGCAGACCCAAAAAAATCCATGGACTCGTGTTTCAAAATGGTTCAATTGGCTCTGAGCACTATGGAACTTAATACCTGAGGTCATCAGTCCCCTAGAACGTAGAACTACTTAACCCTAACTAACCGCCGGCCGATGTGGCCGAGCGGTTCTAGACGCTACAGTCTGGAACCGCGCGACCGCTACGGTCGCAGGTTCGAATCCTGCCTCGGGCTTGGATATTTGTGATGTCCTTAGGTTAGTTAGGTTTAAGTAGTTCTAAGTTCTAGGGGACTGATGACCTCAGATGTCAAGTCCCATAGTGCTCAGAGCCATTTGAATCATTTTTGAACCTAACTAACCTAAGGACATCACACACATCCATGCCCGAGGCAGGATTCGAACTTGTGAGCGTAGCGGTCGCGCCGTTCCGGACTGAAGCGCCTAGAACCGCTCGTCCACCGCGGTCGGCTCAAGTCGTCAATAAGGCACTGTGCAAGCTGGTTCTGAATTCATAATGGTGTGGGCTCTATTTACATGGAATGGACTGGAAACGGTTATGTTCGGCCACTTAGAGACAATTTGCAGCTATTGATGGACATTTTATGGATGACACTGCGTAACATCACCGGACCACAGTTGTTCGCTATTGGCTTGATGAAGATTTTGAACAGTTTGAGCGAATGATTTGGTGGCCCAGGTCACCCGACGTGAATCGATACGAACATTTATGGACACAATCGAGAGATCAGCTCGTGCACAAAATGAAGTGCCGGCAACACTTTAGAAATTTTGGACTTCTGTAGAGGCAACATGGCTCAATGTTTCTACAGGGGTCTTCCAACGACTTATTGAGTATATGTCACGTCGAGATGCTGCAACACCCCAGGCAAAATGAGGTCCAACAAGATATTAGGAGATATACCATAACTTTTTTCACCTCATCGTATACAGAAGGGTAGCACATCGTTCATCCACACACCGTGCAAATTGCTCTCTGTCAGTACATTCATATTTGAGCAGACAAAATCTTGCTCATTCATTGCAAAACGTTTTTTACACTGCCAGAAACACTTGAACGTGTGTTGCTGACTTCTTTCATTTTTATGTTTGGCTTTTTCTCCAAAGCTATCACTAAAACTCTTTCTCTTAAGATCTCTCACTTAGTTTAACTATCAACATTTCTTATTTAGAACAAAGTCACTAGCGGCAGTATCAGTAACGATGTCTTCGACTGACACATCCGGTGTGATGCGACGTCACAGGTCCAAGTAAACAATGAGAACACTCACGATTTGGTTATGTTTCGCAGTGCAGCAGCTAACTTCGAGCATAGAGAATTGTGTTATCTCGGTACTTTTCTACAGCCATGAAGTATTTGTGCCTGGTCGCAGTGTTAATGACAGATAGGGACTGGTTAATTTTCATTTTCCTCTTAGACATACAGCGTCAGGTCATTTTTAGTGTTTTGTATCTCATTCGGTAAAAAAGGAACGCTTACAGAATTACTTCGCCGTCCGTCTGTCTCTCTGTCCCTTTTTATCAGGAATGGGTAGGAAGTAGGTTACCGTAGACTTGTTCGCCCACTACTTGATTATTGCTCACCAGTGTGGATTCCGTACCAGATAGGGTTGATAGAAGAGATAGAGAAGATCCAACGGAGAGCAGGGCGCTTCGTTACAGGATCATTTAGTAATCACGAAAGCGTTACGGAGATGACAGATAAACTTCAGTGGAAGACTCTGCAAGAGAGACGCTCGGTAGCTCGGTACGGGCTTTTGTTAAAGTTTCGAGAACATACGTTCACGGAGGAGTCAAGCAGTATATTTCTCCTTCCTAAGTATATCTCGCGAAGAGACCATGAGCATAAAATCAGAGAGATTAGAGCCCACACAGAGGCATACCGACAATCTTCCTTTCCACGAACAATACGAGACTGGAATAGAAGAGAGAACCGATTGAGGTACTAAAAGTACCCTCCGCCACACACGGTCAGGTGGCTTGCGGAGTATGGATGTAGATGCAGATATCACGTTGAAATTTATGTCACCTACTAGGAGCTATGGTTCCTTGTCGATGCAACAAAATACATTCTTTTTATCATATGTTATCCAGCTGTCTATCTTTTCATCTTGAAAGACGCCTGTTTCTAAAGAACGATTAAATCGAAATTTATGTGGAATAGTAGTGTCTGTGGTCCACTAGAGGTGTAACAATATTACACTTATAATTGAATGCAATCAAAAGATACACTCATTTATCTCACATATTTTGACACGCAAACTCACTCATTAAAGCCTACAGGATACTTTCCTTTGACTCAGAATCATGAAATTTGGCGAGAAGCAAGATTCGTCAGCACAACTGAAGGAAAAAAATTTGTAATTAAATCACACAAAAATACTTCTTTTACCATTTGTTCCCGGCTTCAAATTTAAAACAATCTCGAAAGTTTCGGCATTCTTGAAACCGATATCGCGCCAGCAACAATGTCAATAACATCGATGAGCCCTACTTAACACCATATCCGGGTTTTTCTTGAATTTTTATGGTGATCAAAAATGCTCTATGCCCAACTTAGGCGCCTGTACGTCAGACATAATTTTTTGTTTGTATTTGATGTTCGGAAATAATTTCTTATTTAAGTTTCTGGCGGATACTTGGCGTTCAGTGAAAGCAAGTTACTGCATGGCTCACGTGGTATCAGTGTGTCGTTTCAGCATGCAGCGCTCGCAGATAATGGAGATTTGTACAGAGCTGTAAGTGATATTCTCTTGCCTAAATTCCTGTAGTGAATTTCCTGCTGTATCCGCCAGTATCATGCTGGTAGGCTTTACCCAAGCAATTTAAGTATATGCATGAGTGCCTTTCATTGTTTGGAAATCCTCTCTTTGCCTCGTGACCAGTGTCTAGCTGAGAATACTGCGAGTCATTGGAACTGCGATTACTGATCCGTATTTATTGGTGGTTCTTTAATTTATCGTAGCTTAACTGGAGCTATACGCGGGATTAATGGTCTGCTACTGTCTCTCTCTCTATCTCTCTCTCTCTCTCTCTCTCTCTCTCTCTGCGTAAATCTTCTGACCTTCTTATTTGCATTGTGACATGCTTACGGAGATGGAATTAGGCAGGCATTGCTGTGTGATAAACATCCATCTCATTTAGTTCAAGAGGAAAGATTTTTTTTTTGCCGCACCAGAGTATATTCAAATGTCATTCTGAACAGATAACTTGTCCCTGATATTAGTTAGCGTGTGTCTTCCTCTCTCTGTTGCAAACATCTACCACTTTCATGCCTGTTCATTATTCTGAGGTAGGACTTATACTTTTGTACCAGTGGTCAGAGGGACTCATCCGAGATAAATTCATAGTCTCGCACTTCTTTCTTCAAAGAGACAGCTACTACCTACCATTTCCCTTCTCTCAAGCTGACGGAATGGACTGCGGGTACACTAATAAAGTTATCTTTCTGAAATTTGGCTGAAATACCTCGGGCATGTCCATAAAGAAAAACAGGTTAATTTTTTATTTTAATTTATTTATCGGTTATTGCAAAAGACGTGACCAAATCACACGACAAAATTACATCTTTGTTTCAAACGTCCGCCTTTTTATTACATTTTCAGTTTTCCAAAAAAACTGTGCTATTACTCCGTGCACGTTTTCCTATAGATTTTCTTTCAGATAAGATTTGCAGACTGCAGGACTTGCATTGTGGACCCACCTCATTTTGGACAGAGCAACTTTAACTTCCCGGATGGTGGACATAGTGATGACTGAATTTATTTAAAAAATCAGAAAATCTTGTCTAAGAATCAATAAACAATGTGAAACAAGATTTACGTTGATTGCTTCATTACTTTTTCCAAAAAATCGTTAAAGTCGCTTTTCTTGTAGGCTGACTAAGGAGAATGAACAGTTAAACTACCTCCGAGTTGGCTCTTTAATTAGGTATTACTCTCGTATATGAGTGTATCCATCCAAAGCAGTTTAAATTTGAATGGTCACGCCAACATAGTTATGGGAGAGTATAAGCCAGAATAAGATTCCTAAGGATAAGAATCCTAAGAGAGTATAATTAAGCTCACTCCTGAGTCCCGGACAGTTGCTAAGCTGCATCAATGGAAGGTTTAATAAAAGTTTACAGACGTGCTTCTCGATTCATTTATAATTTTTTCATCGGGAGGGATTAACAGAAACGCACAACATTCTAACCATTCTCCTGTTCGGCAATATATGACAAAAATACATGACGTCAAATAAAAACTTACCCTTAGAATTTTAAGAATACACATTCCAAGGCGAGCTAGAAGACATCTTACTTCTTTCACATGCATTCAGCAGAGTGACCTGGACAGCACAGGAAAACATAGCAATATATTTCCCGAGAATTATCCGAGATGGAATCGGATCGAGTCTGAAATGATATTGGTACTTCACGTACCCTCTGAGACATACTGCACTGTGGTTTGCAATGTGCACTGTATATACAGAAACAAAACTGCCGATGGTGCCAGAGAATTACAAAATAGTGGATTGAAATGTAAAGTGCCAGTCACTTTTTCACGGTAAATTTCGCGCTACAGCGGAACACTTCTACTTTGAAGAGATGGGAATTATGTCCGTACAGAGCAACTGAGACCAAAATGCACCGAGCTTCATCCAAAATTGGGTCTTTCAAAGTATTTGACTGGATATCCAAATACGTTTCCATCTTCATCCTGCATCATTTGATGACTAGAGTATCGTAAGATAATGTGTTACTCAATGAAAGCTATTGTACTACGAATCAAAATCACTGCATCATGTACTTGACATCTGTTGGGCCTAAAAACACTAGTCAAAACATCCCGTAAGTGACGAGGGTCGTATTTAAAATAGGGGCTCTTTCCGTGAACGTATTTGATCACTACCGTTGTGTACGGCGGTTAAGGAGGGGAGCGATTTAGGAGAGTGGTGCGGCGGTTACTAGCGCTGGTGGGGCCAAATGGCTGCTTTTAGGCGAATTGCCAGTTTGAGCGAGCAATCGTTACTCGTAAACGGTGGTGCTAAAAAACTCCAATTTGGCGGCGGGTCAAGCCTGGTAGTGCAAATTTTTGGAAAAAATCCTGCATCATTCGCGCTCTAGAAGCACACCTACGACTTTATCTGACCATTATTTTCAGTAAGTTTTCGCAGTCAAGAAGTTTTCGAGAATCTTACTAATGAGTGGAATACCAAGTGCTCTTCAATATTAAATGCTTTTTCTTTCCTCCTGTAGTGCTACATACTTTTCCTCACTTGTGGCCAGCTACTGATCAAGAGCCATTATCGTTCCTTCTTACTACCTGTTTCCTTTCCCTCAAATATTTTGTTCATATTTTCACTATGTCTCGTTTGACTTCCTTCACATCACATCATAACTTTTTTCTGTTCGCTTCTGGGTTGGAAGCCTAGTCTTCATTTTTTCTTCTTAAATGCTTCCTTCCACTGCTTCTTCTTTTATGTTGTTTATTTCAAAGTCTTGTCTGCCTTCTTGGATCCCTTGTAAATCGTCTCTCTAACACATCTAGTTCGTCTGCGACTCACTTGCAAACGCAAATTTTGTCTCGTTTTACTTCCTTCACATCACATCACGACTTTTTTATGTTCGCTTCTGAGTTGGAACCCTAGTCTTAATTTTTTGCTTCTTAAATGCTTCCTTCCATTGCTTTTTCTTTTATGTTGTTTATTTCAAAGTCTTGTCTGCTTTCTTGGATCCCTTGTAAATCGTCTCTATAACACATCTAGTTCGTCTGCGACTCACTTGCATACACGAATTATGATTTCGCTATCGTCTTCTAATGTGTTATTTTTGCGTTTGCAACAGACACTTTTTACTGTAAATTTTCTTAGTTACTCCACGTGCTCTTTTATCATTTCCTCCATGGTAATTTTTTCTACTCTACGTCCTTGAATAATCTCTCCAAGAAGAACTTAATTTTTTCTATCGAGTAAAAGGTTTTCCTACCTTTTTCCCGCAGATGAAGGATTTAGTTTCCTCTGCAAATATTGTTAAAACTAATCTACAGGTCATCTATTCCTAGAGATGGACTTGATATTCTGCGTCTACATTTCCAGACAGCAGAACAAAATCATCTGCAAATACGGGTAGGTTCCTCTCGTATATTCTCTATCCGCATTCAGCTTTGTTGATGATACTTGGTATTCTTTAATTTTTAACGTCAGATTCTTACTAATTTTTTTGTCACGCAATTAAAGAGGGCTTAAGATAAGCGCTAATCTTTTCTTACATCTGTATTTATTTTATATTGCTCAGGGATTTCGTCCTTCAGCTTTACTGTGTCTGTAGACGTTTTATAGATTAGATTTGGCAGTGTAGATTTACGATGTCTCGGATTACTTTATCTGAGCGTTGTTTGTCAGTTAAGTTGTATTTTCATGATCAAAAACAAATTGACATATTTAGTGATTATCCGACTTTGACATTCTCGTTGCCATGGGCAACAACACTGATTCGAATGTATAGTTTCAACGAATCGTACACAGCAGTGCTTTTCAAACTTTTTGGTTCCGCGGCTTCCTTGACATGAACTTAAACATGCGCGGCTCCTATGGCACTTACGACTCAAAGTATGGGATAAATTAAGTTAAGCTGAGAAAAAAATAATTAATAGAATTATTTCATTATTAACTGTTGGCATTATATATTTTAATCAATTAATATGATCACATCTTATTCTTCAAACGAAATCAATGGAAAGGATCAGCTCGCTCTTTCATCATCAGTTCTTCAAATCTCGCATTAGATTGCAAAATGCGGCTTGCGTCTCTTTCTCCGCATTCATTCACGATTTGTATTTTTTGTTGATGACTGCCAACGCTGATGAACGTACCTCACATAAGAACGACACTACAAAAGATATCAAAACGCGTAGGACATTTTAGCCTACTTGTGCATACTCCTACTACACCAAGCTCCAAATCTGAAGCATGATGAGAAAACCAATTTCGTTTTCAATATTGAGTCTGAAGAAATATCAATAAATTGCTTTTGTTCTTCAGTGGTAAGTACTTAAGGGAGTTCCATACTGAAAGGATCTTTTATCCAGTAGTGTTGGTATACTATTTCAGAAAGTAACCACTGAGATCCGCTAAATGATCCACAAACTCAGACTTCAACTCTTCCCTAAAATTAAAGTCACAGAGAGCGTATATAGAGTGTGCATAATGTATACTTTTATCGTCCAATTATTTGTTCCATGATAATAGTTTATTTCTGAAAGCTGAATTTTTGTCTAAGAGTGGCAGAATGTTAGTATTATTCATTTGAAAGGATGCACTTAGTGAACTGAGTTTTTGATACATGTCACGAAGATAGGTACGTGCATGTCTGAAAGAGCAGACAATGTTGACGATCCACAGTTGTACGAAGATGCACCAGCTTCGAAACAAAGTCACAGTCTATGAATTTGTCAGAACCCAAATGTTTCACTTGAGCAAGGTAGGAGTAAAGTTCATTCGTGAGTTCGTACAGGCTTTTCGACACATTCGCACCCAGTGAGATTTACTGCAGTAAATTAGCGAGCTACGATCATTCCTCATATCAACTTACATTTCTCGAAAATATCTTGACTTAAGCGGCCGACTTTAAATGAAGTTCGCCACTTCGATTACTAACGACAGAAAATCATGAAGGACATAGTCCACGGGTTTTGATGCCAGTGATTGAATGCCAGTGATTGACGGTGAATAAGAAAATGTGTCCAAACAGCACGAGATCCTGTTTTCTGATCAGAGTTTGCAATCCGGCTTGACCTCCACCGGTGCACATGCCCACACAATTTTCTCAACTAATGTTTTTTCTTCCATAAAAGAGTATACTATTTCAAATACATCTGTTGTTTTTTTTCCACGAGCTATTTTTCTGGAGAAAGAAGAGTCTCATGAAATTTGTTGTCATGTATAAACCTCACGTAACAAATTAGGTCCGCAGGGCTGCGGTTGCCTGTAGATTCATCCAACTGAATAGCGATATCGCCATTATATTTGAGTTTTTCAACCACCTAATACTTGTTTTCGTTAGCCATATCGAGTATTCGGCAACAAATAGTGTTGTCTGGCAATGGAACACTCGCTAGATACTTGGCTGCTGACTCACCTCTCATAATAATAGACACAACAGATATCACATCTAGAGAACCAGAAAATATAAGGTCTTGTGCTGTGGTAAGAGATTTCTTGCTATTTGCTACCTGGAAAGCACTTTATAACTTTTGTAGGAATCGTGGCTTGTTTAGTACAAGTTTATTTTTGTTCTGTCACTTCTTTCAACTCGTGGGAAAATTAATCTCGTATTTGTTTGTCAAATTACATTATTTGACTCCAAATGTCTTTTAGTTTTATTAGAACGCATGTTTTCAGTCGCTAGGACTTTGAAACGGATGACCCATTTAATCGTTCCTCGTTTCCGACAGTAGTACACATAAAAACCAAAATTCAGGTAAATGTGGTCATACATCCTATGTTTTCGTCCATTTACCTCTTTAGTACCAAATGACTCATTCTAAATATTGCCTTTTACACGTACATTTAAAGGTTTGTTCTACATCTACATCTACATGACTACTCTGCAATTCACATTTAAATGCTTGGCAGAGGGTTCGTCGAACCACAATCATACTATCTCTCTACCATTCCACTCCCGAACAGCGCGCGGGAAAAACAAACACCTAAACCTTTCTGTTCGAGCTCTGATTTCTCTTATTTTATTTTGATGATCATTCCTACCTATGTAGGTTGTGCTCAACAAAATATTTTCGCATTCGGAAGAGAAAGTTGGTGACTGACATTTCGTAAATAGATGCCGCCGCGACGAAAAACGTCTTTGCTGTAATGACTTCCATCCCAATTCGCGTATCATATCTGCCACACTCTCTCCCCTATTACGTGATAATACAAATCGAGCTGCCCTTTTTTGCACCCTTTCGATGTCCTCCGTCAATCCCACCTGGTAAGGAACCCACACCGCGCAGCAATATTCTAACAGAGGACGAACGAGTGTAGTGTAAGCTGTCTCTTTAGTGGACTTGTTGCATCTTCTAACTGTCCTGCCAATGAAACGCGACCTTTGGCTCGCCTTCCCCACAATATTATCCATGTGGTCTTTCCAACTGAAGTTGTTCGTAGTTTTAACACCCAGGTACTTAGTTGAATTGACAGCCTTTAGAATTGTACTATTTATCGAGTAATCGAATTCCAACGGATTTCTTTTGGAACTCATGTGGATCACCTCACACTTTTCGTTATTTAGCGTCAACTGCCACCTGCCACACCATACAGCAATCTTTTCTAAATCGCTTTGCAACTGATACTGGTCTTCGGATGACCTTACTAGGCGGTAAATTACAACATCATCTGCGAACAACCTAAGAGAACTGCTCATATTGTCACCCAGGTCATTTATATGTATCAGGAACAGCAGAGGTCCCAGGACGCTTCCCTGGGGAACACCTGATATCACTTCAGTTTTACTCCATGATTTGCCGTCTATTACTACGAACTGCGACCTTCCTGACAGGAAATCACGAATCCAGTCGCACAACTGAGACGATACCCCATAGGCCCGTAGCTTGATTAGAAGTCGCTTGTGAGGAACGGTGTCAAAAGCTTTCCGGAAATCTAGAAATACGGAATCAACTTGAGATCACCTGTCGACAGCGGCCATTACTTCGTGCGAATAAAGAGCTATCTGCGTTGCACAAGAACGAATTTTTCTGAAACCATGCTGATTACGTATCAATAGATCGTTCCCTTCGAGGTGATTCATAATGTTTCAATACAGTATATGCTCCAAAACCCTACTGCAAACCGACGTCAATGATATAGGTCTGTAGTAGGATGGATTACTCCTACTACCCTTCTTAAACACTGGTGCGACCTGCGCAATTTTCCAATCTGTAGGTACAGATCTATCGGTGAGCGAGCGGTTGTATATGAGTGCTAAGTAGGGAGCTATTGTATCAGCGTAATCTGAAAGGAACCTAATCGGTATACAATCTGGACCTGAAGACTTGCCCGTATCAAGCGATTTGAGTTGGTTCGCAACCCCTAAGGTATCTACTTCTAAGAAACTCATGCCAGCAGCTGTTCGTGTTTCAAATTCTGGAATATTCCATTCATCTTCCCTGGTGAAGGAATTTCGGAAAACTGCGGTCAATAACTCCATTTTAGCGGTACAGTCGTCGGTAACAGTACCATCGGCACTGCGCAGCGAAGGTGTTGACTGCGTCTTGCCGCTTGTGTACTTTACATACGACCAGAATTTCTTCGGATTTTCTACCAAATTTCGAGACAATGTTTCGTTGTGGAACCTATTAAAGGCATCTCACATTGAAGTCCGTGCCAAATTTCGCGCGTCTGTAAATTTTAACCAATCTTCGGGATTTCGCGTTCTTCTGAACTTCGCATGCTTTTTCCGTTGCCTCTGCAACAGAGTTCGGACCTGTTTTGTGTACCACGGGGGATCAGTTCCATCATTTACCAATTTATGAGCTATGACTCTCTCAATTGCTGTTGCTACTATATCTTTGAATTTGAGCCACATGTCGTCTACATTTGCATAGTCAGTTCTGAAGGAATGGAGATTGTCTCTTAGGAAGGCTTCTAGTGACACTTTATCCGCTTTTTTAAATAAAATTGTTTTGCGTTTGTTTCTGGTGGACTTGGAAGAAACGGTATTGAGCCTAGCTACAACGACCTTGTGATCACTAATCCCTGTATCAGTCATGATGCTCTCTATCAGCTCTGGATTGTTTGTGGCTAAGAGGTCAAGTGTGTTTTCGCAACCATTTACAATTCGCGAAGGTTCGTGGACTAACTGCTTGAAATAATTTTCGGAGAAAGCATTTAGGACAATCTCGGAAGAAGTTTTCTGCCTACCACCGGTTTTGAACATATCGAGGGATGTTGATGCTGACTACTGGCGTCCTTAATGTCCCTTATGTCAAATAGCAAACAAACCCAATTATTATATTTGTGAAACGATTGCGACATCCTTAGTGTAAGGCGGCAACGTCCCTGGAAGCCACGATGCACAGTTTGAAAACCAATGGTATACGGTAGCCGTTAAACGTTCATAACGTAATTACGGTATATCACACATAAATCTTAGCTTCAGAAGGCAACAAAAACAAAGACACAGTATAGTAACAATAAATAGTTCATTCAAAGCTCCGAACCGGAGAGCTCTTTAACCATACTTCCCATGTTTGTAACGCAGATTATGGACAACTACTCTTCTATCAGGAGCGACAACGAATTGGGATTGGTTTCCACAACTAATATTCTGCCGGCGTGCGATGCACATGGAGTATATCACCCGTAGTTCTAGGAACCCTGCAGCCCACGAAGATAAACGCGTTTCTCGCGGCCAAGGATACTTTTCTCACCATCAACAAACAAGTAGTTTGCTGCGTGTCCACAAATCCACCTCACAGAGCTTGTCCTCACTTGCGAGAAGTATCCTGCGTCCGGAAAGAGGAGCAGTTGACCTCTTAACCGCCGTGAACATTTACGTTCAACACCTACGCATAGATATACCCGTTACGTAAAACGCGCATAAACTTCTCTTCCGATTTACACAGAGTTGCCTGAGTAGTGCACCATGCTGTCTGCACTTTATGTTGTTTTAATCACCCACCAAAGGTGTACAAAGCTTGAAGTAAATCTGTCATCCCAACGTCGTGACCTCCCATTCTAAGAAAAATTATATCAGGTATTTGTACAATTTCACTGGATAATTTCGATACTGTTCACCTTCAAAGGAGTGTGGGATGCTTTCAACTAATCCGTTGTACTCTCACCATGGATGATGTTTAATGACAGAAACCTGTAAATGTGTAATGGGACAATGGCGCAAATACATTTTATAAAATAAGCTTCTCAGTGACCATGTTCTTCATTATACAACATGGCCCGGAGACAAAATTTGTACAGCGTCAAAAGGGAAGAATTATCGGGAAACTGGAAGAAGAACGAAGACGACTTGTATAGCCCAGGACGTCGTTGTTGCTGACAGCACTGATTCACGTGCATGAGGAGCGATCCGAACCACAGGCAGTGCTGTCCGAAGCAGAGCAGGGAAGCGACCGCTATCGCCTACGACAGGGGGAGGGAAGGTCGAATGTGGAGTCTGCAAGAAGGGACCCACGGTCGACAGCGGGTTCAGTTGCGACCACAAAAAGGACTGCACGGTAAGTAGTCTTACGCCCCACAGTGACCTCATGGAGGTGATCTCATTGCCTGAGAACCAGTAAGATGTGTTCCATTACTGTGAAATATCAGGTGCGCCAAGATCGCTTGTAAATCTTTTTATTGATTATAGTTTTAGACAGATCTTTGTCATCATCGAATCTTACAACACATTAACGTAAGTTCATGATCTTTATAAACTTGTAAGTTAATGACAACAAAACAAAACAAACAAAATGATACATGGATATTCAATACCCAATGAGATGAAGCTAGGTTATATTAATACCATATTTAAGAAAGGGGATCGCAAAATTTGTTCAAACTATCGGGGATTTTGTGGTACAAGCACATAAATGACAATTTTTGCGAAAGTAATTAAAAACAAACTGGAAAAAAATTTTAGAACCCAAGAAGAACAATGTGGTTTCACGGCTGGGAGATCATGTGTAGACCATATTTTCACATTACGCCAGATTTTGGAGAAACATAAGGAAAAATAAAAAAATATAGGAATAATCTTCATAGATCTAGAGAAAGCGTATGATACTGTTCCAAGAAAATAACTTTGGAGAGCACTACATATACTAAACATAAACCCTTCCTCGATTAAAATAATACAGCAGATGTATAAAGCCGCGCGGGATTAGCCGAGCGGTCTAGGCGCTGCAGTCATGGACTGTGCGGCTGACCCCGGCGGAGGTTCGAGTCCTCCCTCGGTCATGGGTGTGTGTGTTTGTCCTTAGGATACTTTAGGTTATGTAGTGTGTAGGCTTAGGGACTGATGACCTTAGCAGTTGAGTCCCATAAGATTTCACACACATTAACATTAAGATGCATAAAGATAACATTTGTCAAGTGAAAGTTGGTAATAAACATTCACAGAAATTTAGAACAAGCAAAGGCCTTTTACAGAGCTGTCCCATGTCACCATCACTATTTAAAACCTTCATAGATATTAACCTTGGAGCATCGTCTCGTAAATGTAATAGTAGGGGATTAGAAATAAGAGATGGAGTTTACCTACATCATTTATTGTTTGCTGATGATCAAGTAGTCGTAGCACAAGATGGGGGGCATGCTAACTATATGTGCAATCAACTAGCAGTAGCATACAAAACTTGGGGTTTGAAGATTAACTACCAAAAAACAGAATAAGTGACTAATGATTCAGATGAGCTATACATTGAAGGAAAGAAAATCAAAAAGATAAACGCTTTCTGTTATTTGGGATTCATTTTAGAAATCGAGGGAAAATCAGAGTCAGAAATCAATAAAAGAATTAGTAGCGGATTGAAGGGCTTTGGGATGCGTAACTCAGTCTTATGGAGCAGGAATGTAATGAGCAGAACTAAAAAATTAATATACAAATCTATATTAGAGAGTGTGGTTCTGTATGGAAGGGAGACCTGGAACATTAACCTGAAGCACATTACAAAATTACAAACTCTAGAGGTGGACTTCTGGAGCACATCGGCAAGATTCTCCAGGAAAGAGAAGATAAGGAACAATGAAATAATAAGGAGAATTGAAATAAAAGAAAAAATGTAGAACGTAATGGATAGGAAGAAATAACAGTGGTACGGACATGTACGAAGAATGGAGAAAGCCAGAATACCAAAACTGATACTGGAGTGGGAACCGGAGGGGAGAAGAAGAAGAGGACGACGTATGACGACGTGACTCCAGAATGTACAGCACACAATGAGGAGAATGGGCGCAGACGAAGAGGACACACAAGATCGAAACACCTGGTGGAATATTTTGAAAATGTAGATTAAGAACGTTTATTGTTTTTACAGTAATTCCCGAGTAAATTATCATGTTGGAGATAACCCTCTGTAATGAGGAAAAGCTCAAAAATAATGTAAAGTCAATGGTGAGGATGATGGAGCAGGTCTGTCGAAATAGGTAATCAATAAAAAAGATTTACAAGCGATTTTGGCGTACCTCATATTTCAGAATAAAATGACAATTCATTTCGTCCCCAGCTGTTGATGCTATATCAAACGTGAAACATCCACTTACAAAAATTCATGAATTACTGTGCTAATAAACCTTTTACGTTATTTGATTTTCAAACAGCTGGGCAGAACTGAACGTCCTCAGACATTTCTCTGTTTACTTATTCTGATCAACACCAAACTGACACACAATATGGCAATGACTAACAATAATTTATATCTTTCATGAATCACTTACCTCACAAAAATCTTCGTTACTCAAACTACTGCAATACAGCGAGCACCAATACTGCCAGCTAAAAAAAAGATTCTAACGACTGAAGGCACTAACTACTGATAGGCATAGTCAGCAAATGAAAGATTTTGATAAAGAGCAAACAATGTATTTACCTTAATAATACTCAAAAGTCATCATATATATATATACACTCCTGGAAATGGAAAAAAGAACACATTGGCAACGGTGTGTTAGACCCACCATACTTGCTCCGGACACTGCGAGAGGGCTGTACAAGCAATGATCACACGCACGGCACAGCGGACACACCAGGAACCGCGGTGTTGGCCGTCGAATGGCGCTAGCTGCGCAGCATTTGCGCACCGCCGCCGTCAGTGTCAGCCAGTTTGCCGTGGCATACGGAGCTCCATCGCAGTCTTTAACACTGGTAGCATGCCGCGACAGCGTGGACGTGAACCGTATGTGCAGTTGACGGACCCTGAGCGAGGGCGTATAGTGGGCATGCGGGAGGCCGGGTGGACGTACCGCCGAATTGCTCAACACGTGGGGCGTGAGGTCTCCACAGTACATCGATGTTGTCGCCAGTGGTCGGCGGAAGGTGCACGTGCCCGTCGACCTGGGACCGGACCGCAGCGACGCACGGATGCACGCCAAGACCGTAGGATCCTACGCAGTGCCGTAGGGGACCGCACCGCCACTTCCCAGCAAATTAGGGACACTGTTGCTCCTGGGGTATCGGCGAGGACCATTCGCAACCGTCTCCATGAAGCTGGGCTACGGTCCCGCACACCGTTAGGCCGTCTTCCGCTCACGCCCCAACATCGTGCAGCCCGCCTCCAGTGGTGTCGCGACAGGCGTGAATGGAAGGACGAATGGAGACGTGTCGTCTTCAGCGATGAGAGTCGCTTCTGCCTTGGTGCCAATGATGGTCGTATGCGTGTTTGGCGCCGTGCAGGTGAGCGCCACAATCAGGACTGTATACGACCGAGGCACACAGGGCCAACACCCGGCATCATGGTGTGGGGAGCGATCTCCTACACTGGCCGTACACCACTGGTGATCGTCGAGGGGACACTGAATAGTGCACGGTACATCCAAACCGTCATCGAACCCATCGTTCTACCATTCCTAGACCGGCAAGGGAACTTGCTGTTCCAACAGGACAATGCACGTCCGCATGTATCCCGTGCCACCCAACGTGCTCTAGAAGGTGTAAGTCAACTACCCTGGCCAGCAAGATCTCCGGATCTGTCCCCCATTGAGCATGTTTGGGACTGGATGAAGCGTCGTCTCACGCGGTCTGCACGTCCAGCACGAACGCTGGTCCAACTGAGGCGCCAGGTGGAAATGGCATGGCAAGCCGTTCCACAGGACTACATCCAGCATCTCTACGATCGTCTCCATGGGAGAATAGCAGCCTGCATTGCTGCGAAAGGTGGATATACACTGTACTAGTGCCGACATTGTGCATGCTCTGTTGCCTGTGTCTATGTGCCTGTGGTTCTGTCAGTGTGATCATGTTCTTATTTCAATTTCCAGGAGTGTATATATATATATATATATATATATATATATATATATATATATATATATATATATCTGTTCATGACATCCAGCCTTACAAATTTACTCTTTCTGTGAGGACACACGTCCAGATCGTCCGCTCTTAAAATTCTGCCATCTCTCTCCACACATCCACCACTGCTGGAGGGTCACTTCCAACTGCGCAACGCTACGCGCTGTTCACATCCAACTGCCCAACAATACAATAGCGAATATTCCAACAATGCCATCCAGCCACAGACTGCACACAGCAGTCAGTGATTTTCATACAGAGCACTACGTGGCGTTACAGACCTAAAAACCCAAACAGCCTACTTACAAACGTTTAAAACGTTGCGTTCCGTTGACACCCGCACATCGGCGTCACCGTTTGCGATGGTGACGAGAGCACAGCGACTGGACTAACGAGGAGTAGGGCCGCGTGCTCTTCTCGATGCAGAGCATATTTAGTCTAACTGGTGATTCTGGACGTCCTTCCATTTAGTGAGAGGTGGTAATCCGTGCAGGAATATTGTCGAATCTGGTCTTTGTGGTGGCCCAGTCTTTATTGTGTGGGGAGGCATAACGTTGCATGGGGGCACTGACATCCAGATCGTCAATTCCAGCACACTCATCGGTCAACGTTACTGTGACACTGCTCCCCTTCTCCGTGGGGTCTTTTCAGCGGTACATTCGGCGCCGAATTCACTTTTATGAAAGCAATGTTCGACCGCGACCGCGACTTCGAACAGCACAGGTGGAGGAGTTCATGGAACGAGAGAATATTCGGCGAATGGTCTGGCCTGCTTGATCTCCGGCGTAAATCCCACCGAACACGTGTGGAATGCGTTGCGGAGACATTTTGCAGCACTTCCATGTGCACCATCGGCCACTCAGCAGTTGTCAACCGAGCTGGTGCAGAAGTGGAACGCCCTACCACAAGGACTCCTTACCAAACTTGTGGCCGGCAAGGGAGCGCACTGCAGAGCATGCAATACCAGCAGTGGTGATCACACACCATATTTTAAGAATCAAGTTTTTGTGTGTCCATGGTCGGCTGTGGTGGCCGAGCGTTTCTAGGCGCTACAGTCTGGAACCGCGCGACCGCTACGGTCGCAGGTTCGAATCCTGTCTCGGGCATGGATCTGTGTGTTGTCCTTAGGTTAGTTAGGTTTAAGTAGTTCTGAGTTCTAGGGGACTGATGACCTCAGAAGTTAAGTACCATGGTGCTCAGAGCCATATGAACCCTTTTTTTTTTGTCCATCCTTTTGACTGGAGGTCTTGGGGACCACGGCCGTTCACTATTGTAAGACAATGAAACGCCTACAACCGCCCTTATGATCTTATTTGTTGTGTAGCTACCGCTGCTGAAGAGATTATCGCAGTCACAGGTCCTTCGGCGTCAATTAAGGCCTGAAGATGGCGCACTGAAGGGCCGAAACTGGTAGCTACACAATAAATAAGATCATAAGTACGGCTGTAGGCATTTCATTTCCTTACAATATTTAGAATCAAGTCGCTCCTTTTATAATGTCCAGGGGACCATCAAAATCGCCATTGACTTCAGTGTCAATGTTGTCTTTGCATAATAATATCACTCCTGCTCGTCTCATTGACAATAAGGCCGGGGAACAGCCACTTACCATCCGCTGGCAGCTCCTCCTGGTGCGCCAGGTGTGTAAGTTTCTTGCAGCTCCAACCACACCCGCTCACCTTACTGTTGCTCATACGCCTCTGGACTGCCTTTTTCCCCACCGTCTGTAATATTATTGCATTTCAGATACTTCGCATATGAGATGTTTGTCATAAAAGAAAAGGACGGCCAACGAGCTGTAGTTCGTAAAAATGCTAAGCATCACAGCGCGAGAGTAAAGAGACCAAATATTTTTTTTTTTTTTAATGTGCGCCTATTCCAAGACGCGAGTCCAGCGTTTAAATACTCTAAATAAACACTATGACCCGCTGGCCGCAGATATTTAAAATCATTGCCGCAGCGCTTGATAGCAAGAAGCTGCGAAACAGAAGAAAGAACAATCTATCTTTTGTTAAGAAACATTCTAGAGTCTTCATTATCCCTTGTACTTTTGGTCGCCGACATGTTAAGACGTACTACATAGCATTGCTACAAGTTGTATTTTTATTTTGTGTAAAAACTATGTGAAACGACGATCAAACATTTCGGTAACTCGGGTGAGGATACAATGTGCTTACGCACACGCAAGGACATTTAATTTTAAGAAGGAACGGACTGACAAAGCAGCGATTATTGGACTGCGCCATGTACAAAAGAAATATCAGGTTTAAGTCAATGTCTAGACGTTTAATGCCAATTTGTTCAAAAGTATATTAATATTTTACGATGCAGTAATTTTCCTATTCTTTCCTTTCACTACCCAAAAATGATGTTCAAATTGTATATGAGCTTTGTTTCAGGTTCTCTCTTTATCGCGGTGTCTCGATTGTATTTGGGAGACCACTAATGTGTTCAACTTCCGATCTGTCAATCTTTCTCTTGCGAAATTCCACTAATTTGCTTTCATTTCCATTTTTATATTCAAATGGGTCCCTTAGGTATTTGCATCAAAGATTCTGATTGCGTGAAGGCAATCCGGGTCAAAAGGTCAATTAAGAAAACCCACTTCGCGTAATCAATCCGTACGTCTCCTGAACACAATCGAGAACCGACGCATCAGTGATCAATTAATAATATATCTGTGTTGTAAGTCGTACTAAAAAACGGCCACACAGGATAACCGTAAGTACGCAATCCACCGTTAGGTTGCATTTTGTCAATAAATATTACCAGCGAACAGTTACAGCATTACTATTATTATTTACCAGTATTTCTTATACAGCATAAGCAAGTTCCTAACGCCAGACATCCCCGAGCCAGGATGCCTTCTGGGATCCGTGTGCAACGTGTGCTGGAGTCCCTCGGTGTGGAACCCATACCGCCCCAAATCCGCCCTGCCGCCCTAGTTACTGGAGAGGCCCAGAGTGGTTTTAGATATGGTGCGGTACAAGAGAGATTGCACTCCTGCTTCCGTTTTTAATACGTTTTCTGTTATTTTATCTGTGCACCAAGACTATGTAGCTGTTTTTACGGATCGGTCGAAACAAGGGGATTCCGTTGGTTGCTCTGCTGTTTTTCCCGATCGTGACCTCAAGGTCCGACTGCCTCGAGCGTTTACCGTCTTTGATGCAGAATTGTCTGCGATCTTGCGGGCAGTGGAGTAGATGAGACGCTCTTCCCGTCCTAAATTTCTTGTCTGTTCCGATTCCCTGAGTGCCCTTCACTCATTGCAATGTTTGTATCCAGCAGATAAAATAGTTCACACCATCCAGGATGCCCGCTACAACGACTAGGGAAAGAGGTGGCTCTCTGCTGGGTTCCAGGGAAGGTCAGAATTGCTGGGAACGGAACGGCAGATCTCGCAACCAAGGAGGCGTGTCTCGATACGCACTCACCTCGCCGTTGAGCTCACGAGTCATGCGTCGGTGGCAGGACGAGTGGCTGGAAATGACTGACAATAAGCTCTGTTCAGTCAAGCCGAGAGCGCGTGTGTGGTGGTACTTTCTTCCAGCCACGTAGACGGGACGAGGTTCTCCTTGGTCGGCTTCGGATAGCCCACAGTGCTATGACGCATGGCTTCCTGCTCCGGCGACAGGACCCTCCAATGAGCGGTACTTGTGGAGTCCAGGTCACTGGGCGCCACGTTTTATTGGACTATTTTTCATTTTCTGACCAGCGGGCCGCGGCTAACTTGCCGGCCGATCGGCCATCTCTTTTAAGAAATACTCAAATGAATGTGATTAAAGTCTTAAAGTCCTGTGACTTGTCCAATGTTTTTACCAAGATTTTAGGGAGAGGGTCTTAATTTGTTCACAGGGTGACTGGCGCACCCATATTTTACGTAAGTGGCCAGCCAGTACCACTTTCCTGTGACATCCTTGACGCTCCTTTCTCGTTTTCCTTACGTTTTATTTTCTTATGCAGCATTTTTCATCTTTTCTCGATTTCTTTGGGTGTATGCTTCCATTTTATTAAATTTGTCCACATTCGTATCTTTTAATGTGTGTCAGGGCGCTGATGACCATGAAGTTGAGCGCCCGTAAGACCCAACACACACACACACATACACACACACACACACACACACACACACACACACACACACACACACGCACGCACAGGAATCATGTCCCTCCTTTTGTAATGTCCAGGGGACCATCAAAATCGCCGTTGACTTCAGTGTCAGTATCGTCTTTGAACAAAAACGTCACTCCTGCTCGTCTCACTGCGTATTTCTTTCACTTACTTCCTGTACCACATTGTAACAATTCTTTCTGTATGTGGTCCAAGTTTGGTTGAGCTAAGTTACTTAACAGTGACACAACAGGCGAAAGCTGCTTTCGTCCTTAAGTTCTGCTCACCACTGTATAATATTATCTCTCATTTCGTGACTATCACGTTTTAATTCTTTTTTCGTTTATTTCTATTGTCTTTGAGGTCAGTCCACCGTGTTCGAACAATGTGTGACAATCAAAACGTTTCCCTGTAGTCCAAATATGTCTGCTTGACGGCTTATGCTTTTTAAGTCATTTTATTTTTATTTGACTTTAATTTTTTCAACCTAACTACTTTACTAAGTTACATCTGGTATTTGTTTCACGCACTTGCATATGTGCATTAGTGGAGAATGCTAGATGAATGGGTATTTTAATCGTACAAACGACAGACAGTGTGACACACTGTATCATTCAGAAAATTTGTTTTTATGCGGGCACTAATGTAAAGTAAAAAATCTCTTCCATTTGCAAGGGCGGGAAAAGTGGTGTCGTTCTGGTGAAAACTGACCACCTGACAGTCAGCACCTGGCAGTGAGAACAGATGCTTGTGGTCTGAATAATACGTCCCCGCATTGCCACCTGCCTATAATTTGCGGTAACACTGTTGAGAAGACGTGTCATGCATCAGAGGGAGCCTATCTGCTGGAAGTACCTGATAACAAGCTGAGGACAGCCAGATCAGGAACACTAGCCTTCCCTTTCTCTTTCCTGTCAGTTGGACGAGGTGAACTACCTCTCATCAGAAATGGAATACCCTGCTCCCTGTTGACATAAGGATTCCTACTCTGTCTAGAGACCTTCCGTGAGACGGAACTTGGAGCACACCACTCTCGGTATGACACGGTTTAGTTCATTGCTTTTCATCTGCTAAAAAGATGCCTAAGATAACGATTTGCCCTCTGTTTATATACGATGGTGGGATGAATAGATTCAAAATTTTGTGCAACGTTTGGGCTTCTCTCTCAGCTGTTAAGGCATAGGTACGACGTGCATCGCAGGGGCCTACCCTTTTCCTTTCTCCGTGTCAGTAGTTAGCTAAACCAATCAGGTTTTGTGGTGCGTGAAGTTCAGAGCTCAAATATCAGTTGCCCCAAAGCAATTCGATGCAGCTCTCTAAAGAGGTGCATATCGTATAAGAGTAAAATACAAACTGAAGGAAAACAATAGCGTTCGAGGTTTGAGTCTCGTTTCAGTTCTTATGTTTTCGTTTCTTTTTCATTCAGTCTGAATCTCTACGTCATTTGAATATAAAATTCGTCAAATATTTGTTGATTAACACATATCTAATAATTTTTATGAAAACTGCATCTGATTTGATGGGAAACACGATACGAATACAGAGTTTTTACGGTGTGCTGTGAAAATTGTTGTTCTCCGTGTTTTTTACGACGGTTATCATCACTTTAGCTCGTGTGTGACCATATCTTTGTTACGGAACACTGGACACAGTTCAAATAAAATGCATTTTATTTAACATTTTTGACTGAAATATTTAATTTCTGATGTTTTATTAATTTAAACAATCTTTATTAACAATATTTAATAAAAGCTGTCGGTGGCTAAGAATTTATACATGAACGTGCCACTAGAATTTTGTCTTTGATAGACTTTTGCCTGCGGTACGTCATTTTAAGTAATAAAATTAGTATTTTCATAAGAAATCACAATTATATATGTGTTAATTGGCATAAATTTGATGAATTTTGTATTTAAATGATATAGGGTACTCTACCCGAACTAAAAGAAAAGGAAAAATCTAATGACGAAAAAGAGACTCGAATTAGCGATTACCAGTCTCGAACGCTACCGTTTTTTCCATTTTTTTATATTTTACACTTCAACGAAAGCCACATAAAACGAGCGCCTTTATTTAAGAATGTACGTCGTCCAGGAAACGAACCGGTGGTGCTCGTGTGGCAGGCAAACACACTACCACAGAACCATGTGGTGCATCGAAAATTTGTTCTTATTTTAGTGAATTAAACATGCTCGAAAAACTTCAAACAACATCGAACTCCTTCGGTGGACTGATTTTCGAACTCTGAAGATCAAGTGCCATAATAACAAAGAATTGCTAAAATCGAGTTTCCATGTGGCCACTTGTAAGTACTTAATCTGAAGATCAGGTTTAAGTATTCTTTACTGTCCAGCATCAAAAACAATTTTATGTCACGGTCATATTTTATCATGTTTCACAGGACTACTCCTTCCTTTTTTTGTAGCAGTTAGCCAGCCGCATTTATCTTAATTATAATGTTAAGCGTTCTTATCCTATTTTCTGACTCATCAATAGATTTGAATTTTTTCATTATTTTGTTTTTATCCTTTAATTTGTCACTGTAGGTACATATTAGCTAAGAACTTATGTTTAGTTGTTTCTGTACGCTTCTTAATGAATGTGTAATACAATTTGTAAATTACGAAGGAACTTCTTTATTTTGTAGCTTAATATTACAAAAATGTAGTTCAATGACCCACTTCTCGTTATGAGATGTAGGTCCATAAGCGTACAGTAAATAGTAAATAATGTGATAGTTGTTATAGTATAGTTGTTTAATGATGGAAAGGGCCAGCAGCAACTTTGAAGTAGCATGAATTCCATTTTTGCAATAGTATTACTTTGAAAGCGGCATTAATTAGATCACACAAAAGTGATAACATGACGTATGTGGTTATATAATATGGTTTAGCTAGAGTAATATATGTTCTAATTAAGAAAAGGTAAATAAATTTATTATGTATAAATAACCATCGCAATAAAATGCAATGCAGGATTCCCGAAGGAGAATTTTGTCAAATATCAACCTCCCGTGAATACTAGCCAACATGTTTTTGACGTAAATATAATGAAAGCAATTAAGGCAGTGAATAGCCGTAGGATAAAATTCGTAAACTTCCATGCTTTTCTAGAGACCAGAAATTTCATTTTCTTGTACTGTACGGATAAAGAGCTTTTAAAATAACATTAACTACGATATTACACAAAATATGGGGCAAAGGCGTAGTCAGTAAGGTATGAGAACCTGTTTAAACGATTTTCTCTTCGCGAAGGAGAAACAAGGAACTTAATACTGGAAAATGGAGTTCACGTAATGTTCATTTACCTTCAATTTGCTGTGCCTGTTCTAACACTACCACCACTTGCAAAGTAGGTTAGAAATCAGATTAATAATGTTGCTCACGCAGCATATGTTCGCTTTATCGGGCAACAACTAAGTTATTGACTGTGGATGGTATCGTCAGAATAGAAATAATGAAGTCACTGTAAAAAATTCATTAATTTTTGCACTTATCTTGAATGGATTCCCACGTAGATGTCGTCGAGGTTGTTATGGCTCATCTTCTTGATTCTAGGGCGATTCCACTGCTAGAAGGTCCAGATCTGTATTTTAGCAATATTTGAAGACCTAACAAATGCGTTTTTCAAGGAAATTCTTAATGATCAAACAATCGCAGATCAGAACAATGGTATGGTAAAAACAATTTTTGACTTGGTGTTCACGATCCACATTTTTATTAAACTTCTTGTAAATTCACATATACTTGTTCCTAATTGTCACGTCATCAAGAAAACAGTTTTGTATCAATCTTCATATACTTAATTTCCACTTTAACCAAACGCAAGACTTTACTGTTCTTTTACAAAGAGAAATAACAACTTAACTTCTGCAAAGTGAAACAAAGACTGCTCTGTGCACATTCGCGCCAAAACGGTTACAAGTAAGCCAAAGATTATGACAGTCTCATAGAAATGAATACACACAAGAACCATATCACTGTAATATATCGATACATGGGAGTACCTATATATTAATAAAACCAAATATGAATATTGTCACAAAAATTCGCAGAAAAGTAGTACGATATTACTGGTATCGAGAACTGGGGTTGGATTGCCGTAATGGTCACGTAAATAAAGAACCATTACACTGTGTACTAGGTGTAATATTTTGTTAAAGACAAGATATTTCTTTGTAAGTCGCATTTGATTATTAGAAACCAACAACGCTGTTTCATTTCTTGATAAATACGTTAAGTATTTCAGCTATTAGAATTTTTTTCCTTAACTAAGAAGCACATTTGAATCTTTCCCTCTGCAGGGGATAGTCCACTGATTTGTTACTATGGGGCAGATTACAATAGTGCACTGGGTAGAGACACGAGCACGGAACTGATTCTTTCGCGGGTAAAGTTACTTATTGAGCAGTTCTGGCACAAATCAGAACACACCTTCACAAGAACTGGCGGTAGTAAAGATGTGAGGACTGGTCGCGAGTCAACTGGATTGCTCATTGGGTAAAGCATTGCCCGCAAAAGGTGCGGTTCCGTGTTCATGTCTCTGTTGCACAGTTTTAATTTTCCAACGCAGAAATTATTTAATTGACGTGTGAGTTAACATCTATATCCCCAAGTGTACTTCTGAAACGACAGTATACATTATGATGTAGAGAGCGCACAATTATCTATTCTGTTCCAGTTCTGTTCACGTATTGTACGCAGTAAGAAAGGTTGGTAGTGTTTCGCTGTAAAAATTTGATTTTTTTTCTGTTTGCTGTAGAACACAAAAATCATAAGTGAATAATCGATATATTAAAAGTGTGTCACCACTATTGCGCTATAGCAACTGGTACAAAACCGTGTGCATGCATCCCACACAATCTGTGTTATCCAACTCAAAGTACAACGAAATACAACAAAATAATAACAGCAGCCGAAGTCACTGGGCGTCGACATATGGACACTCTCTCCTACCGTATGTATTCCCCTAGAGCCACTCCATCAGCAGAGCCATGTACAAATTTAGAGATTTAGTATTTATGCGTTAATTTATATTAGTTAAGACACTTCATGATTTAATAACATATAGGTCTGTGTGTATTCACACCTGAAGATGGGAAGAACATGCTCGAAACGCGTAGTGTAATGTTGAATTAAACACTAAATAATATAAATCTGACTTGTACGAGTTTAACACAAATAGTTATTCAACATACAGTGTGGTCTTCGTGTAACCACTACGATCACAATTAATTAATTATATATGCCCATGTACTAGGCACAGAAGCTGTTGCATCATAGATCAATACCACCACCACCAGCGTCTCACATTTGGCAACAGGAACGCACGTTTCCGACAGACAACGATAGCGGTCGCGTGAGGACCCTGCAGATCCTACGACACGCGCCAGCTGAGCCATGCCTTCAGCGACTGCGACTTCCAGCTCCCTCTGCTGCCGCCATATAGGGTAACCGGCGTCAGCTACACGGCCCTGTCTCAGTCGCAGTCTTCGACAGTCTTTCTTCGTCTTAGTCAGACTGCACTTATGCATTGGTAGTGGGGGCCTCACAGTGCATGGTGGTCTTTAGTTTGCTACTTTTAATAACTGAACTTTAATGCTTTTTCTCCTTTTGTGTCCCGGCGGGGTCAGGGATTTTCTCTGCCTCGTGATGACTGGGTGTTGTGTGATGTCCTTAGGTTAGTTAGGTTTAAGTAGTTCTAAGTACTAGGAGACTGATGACCATATATGTTAAGTCCCATAGTCCTCACAGCCATCTTCTTTTGTGATGTTTCTTCGAAGTGTTTGGAGAAAGCTACAAGTTAAGTAAAACTTCTATTTACTGTATTTCTGCTCCTGTCCTGTTTCCCTACGATGACAAACTGTTGGCTGGCCGATTTGGCCGAGCGGCTCTAGGTTCTTCATTCAGGAACCGCGCTGCTGCTACGGTCGCAGGTTCGAGTCCTACCTCGGGCATGGATGTGTGTGGTGTTCTTAGGTTAAGAAACTTCCTGGCAGATTAAAATTGTGTGCCCGACCGAGACTCGAACTCGGGACCTTTGCCTTTCGCGGGCAAGTGCTCTACCATTCTGTAGCTCATTTCCCTTTACCGCTGTGTAAAAAGTAGATGTAGATGTAGATGTAGATCTGAGCTACCGAAGCACGACTCACGCCCAGTACTCACAGCTGTACTTCTGCCAGTACCTCGTCTCCTACCTTCCAAACTTTGCAGAAGCTCTCCTGCGAGCACTTGCCCGCGAAAGGCAAAGGTTCCGAGTTCGAGTCTCGGTCGGGCACACAGCTTTAATCTGCCAGGAAGTTTCATATCAGCGCACACTCCGCTGCAGAGTGAAAATCTCATTCTGGGTTCTTAGGTTAGTTAGGTTTAAGTAGTTCTAAGTCTAGGGGACTGATGACTTCAGATGTTATGTCCCATAGTGCTCAGAGCCATTTGAGCCATTTTTTGACATCTGTTGCACCACTCTGTAGCTCATCTCCCCTTACCGCTGTGTAAAAAGTAGTACACAACAAACTTTGTGACGAGATGTTTTCGTTTTCGCGTGTGGCAGACTTCAAGTCTAGTTAACGTCTTATTTTAGTGTCATCTGTTTGGGTGCTTTTTTCTGTTGTGGGCTTTTATTCTGTGTCCGGTATGTTTGCTATGCTTGTGCTTTTTATTTTCTGGGTTCTGAGGTTGTTGCTTTTGCACCCCTTTTCTTGCGTATTATTTTGAATTGCTTATCGCGTCTTTGTGTACTGCTCAGTTCAAAGTGACTACCACGCCACCATCGCCTCCTGCGCCGCTTTCAGGTCTTGTATCTCAGTTTATTCTGTTTCAGAGTCAACAAATGGCGAAGCTGCCTGAAGTGATGAATCGGTTCACGACGGCGCAGATGGCTTCGAAAACGACGATGAAACCAACGGCGGTGCCACTGCCCACACGGCTTGAGTGTGTGCTTCCATTTCGTGAATGTGATGTGATGAAGGAAGACCAATGAATACTTCGCACAGTTCAGTGCGCACATCCCAGCGTATCAGATACAAGGTACTGACAAACATTCTTATTTATTGGCCACGGCAGTACTGACAGTCTGCGGATTGTGTACCATACTCTTTCCCACTTCGCACCCAAAACATGTAAAATATGGGAAATTATTACAGGCGTTTACAAAATACGGGGTGTTGAAAAAGTCTCTCTGCAGTGCCGTATGATTGTTCGCCGCGAGTGCTGTATGCCGCAGTGAATATACCGAAATGAAACTCAGTGAAGTAGGAGTTATTAATTTATTGAACATTTATTTTTACTTACAAATTTTCACATTAAATGCTGAAAGTGTCCCCCCTGTTGTTGAATACACACTTCAATTCGTCTAATCATATTTCCAGACACAAGCTATAACATTTCTTCTGTAATAGAAGCAGTGAAAGTGGATACTGCAGTTTTCAATTCATCGATGGATTTTGGATGGTTTTTATAGACACTTGCTTTCACTGCACCTCTGAAGAAAAAGTCGTGTGGTGTTAGGTCAGCAGATCGTGGAGGCCAAAGTCCCTGTGAAATCATGCGATCACCAAAAGCATCAGCAAGCAGTGACATTGAAGCGCCAGCTGTATGCACGGTTGCACAATCTTGTTGAAAATTGCCGTTCAGTATTTCACTTAACAGAAGTTCTCCTATGAATGGGTACAGAATATCACTGCAGTATCGTTGTGCGTTTATTGTTTCGTTTAAAAATATGGGTCCGATATTCCGTCGGGTAGAAATTGCAGTCCAAACTCCTTTTTCCGCAGAATGAAGTGTTTCCTCATGAATACACAATGGATTCGCAGAACTCCACGTATGAGAATTTTGCGAGTTAATGTACGCGGATAAATAAAACCACGCCTCATCAGTGAAAAACGTTTCATTAAGAATATCCCTTCCATTTTGTTGAACGAAATTTTTGAACCATTGACACTAATGCAGTCTCTGGCCATGATCAGTATTTTTCAGTTCTTGCACGACTGTCTCTTTGTATGGGAAGAGTTCTAATTCTTTCGTTACAGCTGCGTGGGCCCTTCCGGCACTAACATCGATTTCCTGGGCGAATTTTCTTACTGACTTGTTCGGACTCATGGACATTTTATCGGAAATATCGAGTAGTTTATCCTCAGACAAAACGCTAGGACGATCACTTCTCGGAGCATCTGTCACTGAACCCGTACTTCGAAATTTGTTAATCAAATCTCGCACAGTATCGCGTGAAGTGGCCAAGAGGTTCTAGGCGTTACAGTCTGGAACCGCGCAACCGTTGGAATCCTGCCTCAAGCATGGAAGTTGTGATGTCCTTAGGTTAGTTAGGTTTCAGTAGTTCTAAATTCTAGGGGACTGATGACCTCAGAAGTTAAGTCCCATAGTGCTCAGAGCCATTTGAACCATTTGGACAGTATCGCGATGTGGGAGTGTTGTCTCCGGGAAAAGCGAATTAAATGTTTGCCGAACTGAAACTGTGAATTTGCCGCCAGCTTTGAACACTTGTTCGACTAAAAACACACGTTCTTCAATGGTTAGTATTTAAACAGTTACAAAAACGAACAAAGGAGCTAAACTTAAACGTTCACGTCAACACGTAACGACACACGCCAACGATACTACTGGCGCTGCCTGAGATAAACGAAACCTAGGTATGCTGGGAGAGCCCACTTGAAGGGAAGTAACCCAGGCAGGCGAACAATCATACGGCACGCGCGTCTAACAATCATACGGCATTGCGGAGAGATGGTTCAAATGGCTCTGAGCAATATGGGACTCAACTGCTGTGGTCATCAGTCCCCTAGAACTTAGAACTACTTAAACCTAACTAACCTAAGGACATCACACACATCCATGCCCGAGGCAGGATTCGAACCTGCGACCGTAGCAGTCGCACGGTTCCGGACTGCCCGCCTAGAACCGCGAGACCACCGAGGCCGGCTTGCGGAGAGACTTTTTGAACAGCCTGTATTATGAGGATAGGATAAAAGTGGCGGTTGGCTATTACAAAATTCTTTAGGTTGGGTAACCACCAAGGACAGACGTAACGCGAGTGGGTGACAGGTTTGCATTGTAGATTCAGAAGTGAGTGTGGCAAATACTACAGTGGTGCTGCGGTTCGTCATGCCATCACGCACAACGTAGCTGATTCTGGAATTCGGGGACAGATTATTGCATACCCAGATCATTTCTTGCAACAGCTTCTGCAGAATCTTGACTATCACTATTTCTGCGAAAGCGCGGCAGACAGTTTTGAGGTGGTACCTGTTTGTTCTGGATATAGGGAAGGCAAACAGACCTCACAGCCGGCTCGCACACAGCGGCCCAGGCTGCTACAAGGTGTGACGTCATGCCCTTGCTGCAATGTGACGCCGAGCGGTTCTAGGAGCTACAGTCTGGAGCTGGGCGACCGCTACGGTCACAGGTTCGAATCCTGCCTCGGGCATGGACGTGTGTGATGTCCTTAGATTAGTTAGGTTTAAGTAGTTCGAAGTTCTAGTGGAGTGATGACCTCAGAAGTTAAGTCCCATAGTGCTCAGAGCCATTTGAACCATTTTTGCAATGTGGCACATGATCGCCGTTCTTGCCCTTCGCGTGGAGCGACTTGTTTTTTGCTGCAAACGCGGACATTGAGAGTCTGTATGCCTACAGAAACGCAAGGCACACCCTTATTCAACTCTATGCAAATCCAAGTCACCCACAGAGTACAGTGTGTTTTCGAAGCCCCCAGCGCCGTTAGTGCAAAAGAACTGTGTAATGGCCGTTCAGGAAAAGCTGCCAACTCATCTCCAGTGATACGTATGGAAGACAAACTCTTTCTCTCTTACCAGTGCTGAATCATCAGTCCGCTGGCAACTTGACACCGGGGCTACAGTAACTTTGCTCAACCATAGCACTTACGAATTGCTTAACAAACTTACGTTGTTCACATCGCACAATACGCTGACGGCGTATAATGGACAAGACATTCTGTCTTCGGCACTTGTAGAATTCCTGCAACCTTCCGAAATCTAAGACAATGACGTTTACAGTGCTTTCCTCCCGAGACACTGCTTATATTTGTGGTCTAGACACTTTCAACTTATTTCGATTAAGCATTCAAGGCAATTTACTTTCTGTTACTTCCTTTGATCTTTGGGACAGTGTTACTATGTTGTGTATAGAGTTTCATGATTTGATTTCTGAGGTTTTAGGCAAAGCCATTAAGTTTTTTGCCCATGTCACATCGCAGGACAAGCAGCGGCATGTTTTTTTTCTCTTTTTCTTTTGCGAATTCGTCCTGTTCCTCATGCTCTTCGAGAACAGTGGACTCCGGAACTTACTTCGGTCGTAACACCCATTACAGCCAGTCAGTCGCCGTCCCCTCTTGTTTTTCTAAAGAAACCACCCTGCAGACTTCGGTTGTGCGCTGGTTCTAACAGAACTGTGAGTCCTCAAACGGTCATTGAAGTTATCTGTTGTGTCTAGACAAGACAGCCTAGACACAATGAGAGGAAGCCGAAAGGCACGCGCTTAAACTCACGCAGGCTGGCGTGAGGTCTGAAACAGGATACGTAATGAATGCTATAAAGAAAAGTACGTAGCTGCTGGAATACTTTACTTTAATCCACAATTGTAGATCATCGCTCTTGATGATACATGCTTCACAATATTAATTATCAAAGCTATGGCGCCTTGCTAGGTCGTAGCAATTGACTTAGCTGAAGGCTATGCTAACTATTGTCTCCGCAAATGAGAGAGTGTTCGTCAGTGTGGCTTCGCTAGCAAAGTCGGCTGTACAACTGGGGCGAGTGCTAGTACGTCTCTCTAGACCTGCCGTGTGGTGGCGCTCGGTCTGCGATCACTGACAGTGGCGACACGCGGGTCCGACGTATACTAGCGGACCGCGGCCGATTTAAAGGCTACCACCTAGCAAGTGTGGTGTCTGGCGGTGTCACCACATTATCCCGTGACGCGCCCGAAAGAACTGGACCAGTTGGTTTCCAGGGATTGCTTTTCTAAAACTGACCTGTGTGACGCTTGCTTGAAAATGCCTCTGGATGAGGACTCGCAACAGGTCTCTGTCATTAACGCTCATCTGGGTGTCCAGATTGTTGAGACCGCCATTTGGAAGTGCTTCCGTACCCACCATATTTCTGTGTTTTCTGCTTTCTTTTGTTTATATGACATTGTCGTCTCAGGCTGCACTCCAGAAAACACATTAAAAATCTTTGTACTCCGTTTCAAGTGTTGTCCGCTCCTGATATCAGGTGCAACCGGGACGAATGTCTGACATTTCGGACAGAACTTGAGTACTTAGCCCATGTCATTAATTGTGTACTCTGTCATGGGCAAGGGGTAAGTTCGCCTTTACTCTTGTTCGGCATACGAGTGCATGTTGTTGTTGTTGTTGTTGTGGTCTTCTGTCCTGAGACTGGTTTGATGCAGCTCTCCATGCTACTCTATCCTGTGCAAGCTTCTTAATCTCCCAGTACCTACTGCAACCTACATCCCTCTCAATCTGCTTAGTGTATTCATCTCTTGGTCTCTCTCTACGATTTCTACCCTCCACGCTGCCCTCCAATACTAAACTGGTGATCCCTTGATGCCTCAGAACATGTCCTACCAACCGATCCCGTCTTCTGGTCAAGTCGTGCCACAAACTTCTCTTCTCCCCAATTCTATTCAATACCTGCTCATTAGTTATGTGATGTACCCATCTAATCTTCAGCATTCTTCTATAGCACCACATTTCGAAAGCTTCTACTCTCTTCTTGTCCAAACTATTTATCGTCCATGTTTCACTTCCATACATGGCTACACTCCATACAAATACTTTCAGAAATGACTTCCTGACACTTAAATCTACACTCGATGTTAACAAAGTTCTCTTCTTCAGAAACGCTTTCCTTACCATTGCCAGTCTACATTTTATATCCTCTCTACTTCGACCATCATCAGTTATTTTGCTCCCCAAATAGCAAAACTCCTTTACTACTTTGTCTCATTTCCTAATCTAATTCCCTCAGCATCACCCGACTTAATTCGACTACATTCCATTATCCTCGTTTTGCTGTTGTTGATGTTCATCTTATATCCTCCTTTCAAGACACTGTCCATTCCATTCAACTGCTCTTCCAAGTCCTTTGCTGTCTCTGACAGAATTACAATGTCATCGGCGAACCTCAACGTTTTTATTTCTTCTCCATGGATTTTAATACCTACTCCGAATTTTTCTTTTGTTTCCTTTACTGCTTGCTCAATATACAGATTGAACAACATCGGGGAGAGGCTACAACCCTGTCTTACTCCCTTCCCAACCACTGCTTCCCTTTCATGTCCCTCGACTCTTATAACTGCCATATGGTTTCTGTACAAATTGTAAATAGCCTTTCGCTCCCTGTATTTTACCCCTGACACCTTTAGAATTTGAAAGAAAGTATTCCAGTCAACAGTGTCAAAAGCTTTCTCTAATCCTACAAATGCTAGAAACGTAGGTTTGCCTTTCCTTAATCTTTCTTCTAAGATAAGTCGTAAGGTCAGTATTGCCTCACGTGTTCCAGTGTTTCTACGGAATCCAAAGTGATCTTCCCCGAGGTTGGCTTCTACTAGTTTTTCCATTCGTCTGTAAAGAATTCGTGTTAGTATTTTGCAGCTGTGACTTATTAAACTGATAGTTCGGTAATTTTCACATCTGTCAACACCTGCTTTCTTTGGGATTGGGATTATTATATTCTTCTTGAAGTCTGAGGGTATTTCGCCTGTTTCATACATCTTGCTCACCAGATGGTAGAGTTTTGTCAGGACTGGCTCTCCCAAGGCTGTCAGTAGTTCCAATGGAATGTTGTCTACTCCGGGGGCCTTGTTTCGACTCACGTCTTTCAGTGCTCTGTCAAACTCTTCACGCAGTATCGGATCTCCCATTTCATCTACGAGTGCATATGGGTCTGAAACCATGGTTTCTGCGTTTAAAAATGTGTGTTATATACTGTGTATTTTTCATGTAACATTATTCTAGATATATGGTTCGTTGGAGGTCCAAACGACATTAACGCACGAAGTAGCAGCGAGGCAGCCACTAATCTTCGCAGAAACCAGAGATGTAACTCCGCTGCGAAGTAATGAAGGCAGATGATAATAAAGAAATCATTGTGAAAAGTTGAGTGGTTTTGCGCGTTTGTTCTCAGTGATGATCCGAACTGATTTCTATGTCAGAAGGATAGGCAGTCTATGTGTGAGCTTCGCAGGAGTTCGCCAAAAAGCGGAAGATCATAGTCCGTCTTGATTGAGTTCTGATTTGTGGTCAGGTGGGATCAGACTTTCTGATAAGCAGACTTAGAGGTTCGGTAAGTTCAAAATCGTGTGTAAGTTTGAAACTGTTAAATGCAGTGTTTTTTTCTCCCAAGGCCGATTTATGACCGAGTTTGATCGAGTAAGTTCTGCTGGTAGTATTCCCTACTACAAATTGTTTGGTACTAGCAAGGGAGATCTTTATTGATTAATAATGTTTTGTGGGAGGAAGTAATAGTTTGCATGTATCGTGGAAGGAACTGTAGTATAGACAAGTCTGAATTTTCGTGCTAGTCATTGGTGTACCTGACTGTACCAGAAATTATCGGAATTTTGTCCGTGTTCTCCTGGTAATTGTATGAAAGCAATACCAAGGGTAATTGGGTTGTGGCTCTAATTTCGAGGAGAACTTGGTGTTTTGTGGTGCCTCGAGCGAGGTAATAAATCGAGTGCGTGCTGTTAGATGTATAGGCACTAGTAGATTACCACAGGGATTATTTGGCTTCTTGATATTGACTTTGCCACAATAATTTGAGTTGATCCTGCCCTTGACTGTTGTTCAAAGCAAAACCCAGTAAACAAGAACCATCGAAAGAACAGCGCGTAACAAAACGGAGACTAGATTGACTGTTAAAGGCGAGTGGCAAAAATTGATTTAAGGGAATGTAATGAGTCGCGAATCGCCAACGTCTGAAGTGGCAGAGCTGTGCTGAATGCTATTATTTTCAGGAATCAAACACGTGGTGGCACTTTGTTTCTTGTTTTTGGGTTTCTTTTTGATAGTACTTACTAGGTAAACTTAATTTTACTAAGAGAAAAAGACGTTTACAAACCACACTTTCGCTTAAGAAAGCTAAAGTTATGATTAGTTATGAGTAAATTTCGTTAACAGTGGAGAAAAGCTATAGGAAAAGTAACTGACTAGAACTGATTAATGAGAAGTATAGAGTATTCATGTCTTTGGTCGGTGAAAAGTCAGTTGGTCGCATATTTGCTATATCATAATTAAAGCAAGAAAGAAAAGGTAATTACGTACTTAACAACAAAATTAAAAAGAAAAACAATTAAAGGAAAAGAACTGAAAGTCATTCTTGATTGGAATTTGAGTTTGGTTTAGAAAGCAAACATTTGTTTTATGATTTTTTTCCGTAGTTACTGAAAGTAACTGCATGTAATCAGAAGTTGCATTATCGCTGCGATGCGTTACGACCAGGTAAGAAATTCACAGATATTCCGAATTAGGTAGAGAAATTTTTATAATAAAAGAAGATGTTTCCACAAGATCTTAATACAACCTATTGTAAAGAAAGAGAAATCAGTTTTTCTCATACTAATAAGAGAAAAACAATCCGCACCAATTTAAATCGCCAATACTCTTTAATAGTGGAGGATTATCTCAGACTAAACACTCATATAATTTATATGTCTAGATTGAATTTATCGCTACAAACAAAAGAGAGCAATTTTCACATACTTAGTTAGGACGAGTCTTTTTAAAGCTTGTGCTCGTAAGTAAATGTTCTCCCATATAAGTGTTGCCCCTTAATATTAGTCTGTTAATTGTTTATTATGATCGAGTACCACCTGTGATAATTGAGTTATTAATATAAGTCTTTTAAGCCTGCGTTGTGTATTTGTAAAGTACAGCGTGTTTATATATACATTTTTTTAAGCCTAGGTTTTCCTTCCTATCAACCAAGAACAAATATGTATTCATTAAAAGAGAGTAGGGCTGTGTGGTATTGTTTTACTTATTTGACAAATTTTATTCAGGAAAACTGTTACGACTCTCCAAACCATGGAGTCTAAGATGAAAAGTCTGTCTAACGGTTAACAATATCTTATGGACGGCCGATGTAACTGAGAACTAGCACAACAGGAAGCTAGTTAAAAACAGAGTGACGTCTTGATCAGTAGCTGACTCTGTCACAACATTTTAAAAATAAATTGGACTCTACTCTAAAGAAAAAATGGCTCTGAGCACTATGGGACTTAACGTCTGAGGTCATCAGTCCCATAGAACTTAGAACTACTTAAACCTAACTAACCTAAGGACATCACACACATCCATGCCCGAGGCAGGATTCGAACCTGCGACCGTAGCGGTCTCGCGGTTCCAGACTGAAGCACCTATAACCGCTCGGACTCTACTCTAAACGCCGCCGCAATACAATAGGCAGGCTGCTCACCCATTACAATCACATTTGCTTGCTATCAATGACCTTCCAGCCCCAAGCAATATGGGGAATTGCAGTCTGTGTTAGCGAAGCTCATGTACTACATTCGGTTTATTTCTAACGCGGTAGGCTTATATCACTTTCGCGGGTAAAATGTTCCTCTTATTTGCTTAATTTGGTGGCAAGAGTGCAAGTTGCTTTCCAGACGTTGAAAGATGCTTTACTTAGTGGTCGATGCCTTGACCTTTTGATGCAGCCAAACCGGTGGTCTCGGCTCCGGATACTTCATCTTCCTGTGGTAGTGCGGCTACGTCGCGTAAATTTGGTTCTGATGACAGGCCAACTGCATTTGCTTCAAAGTTGTTGACCAAAACTCAGCGTAATTA
Organism: Schistocerca serialis cubense; assembly: GCF_023864345.2. NCBI lineage: Eukaryota > Metazoa > Arthropoda > Insecta > Orthoptera > Acrididae > Schistocerca > Schistocerca serialis. The sequence goes on along the minus strand of NC_064643.1, from coordinate 732,643,659 downwards.
TTGCTAAACTGAAAAGGAGGCTCTCGCGAATGTATCTGGTGTTACCAAGTTTCGCCAGTATCTCTTTGGCAGAAAATGTTTCTTGTGACTGGTCATAAACCTCTTCAGTCTTTGTTTATCCCTCCTCAGGCAGTCAGAAGCTGCAACGGTGGAGTCTTCTTTTGTCAAATTACCAGTATGAGATTGTATATCGGCCCACATCTAAGCATGCGAACGCCCATGCTCTTTCTCCCCTCCTTGTTGACCCACAGTCAGTCTTCGACGTGTGCTCTGCTTCTTGTTGCCACACTGATACACAAAACAGACATACTTTGTATGGCTTTCAGCTTATTACCGGAAAATTTCCCATGCCACAGCAGCAGACCCAGGCTCTCCATCCTGACGTGCTTCGTTTGCCACACCGTGGTCACAGGAGCGTCGTTCGTACCAAGCAGCTGACATGAATTCATTAAACTTGGCAGAGTCTGGATTCATAGACTGAACAGTTGACTGCTCGGTGCAAAGCCTGTGCTGAACATCAGTCATCCCCTCCTCAGCAGTTCTTGAAATGGTCCAAACATCAAGCACCTTGGTAATGTTTGGACTTTGATTTCGCGGTACATTACTGGTGTATGAGTTGTCACTCCATCGTCGACGCTTTCAGCGAATTTCCCTTCGTGGTACCTATGCACTCTACTGCGGCTCGCTCCACAATCCAGGCCTTGTCGTCGATCTTTCGAGTCGAGGAATTGTATGAAACGATTGTGACTGACAATGGACCTCTGTTTGTTGCTGCCGAGTATGAAATGTTTTGCACCGCCTCCAGCGTCAACTACATCGCAAATGCACCATTGCACGCCAATACAGCGGTGAAGATGTTGTCCCCTACCGCTCCCAGCCACGCGACATATCATCGGCGGCGGTGGTGTTACATGGACGGTGCCAGCTTACCTTGCTTCAGTTGCTGCACCTACCTCGGCGGGCAGCGTCCAGTCTACCCTGTCAGGCAAATTATCACGGTGACAATTCGATTTTTTACAGATTGTAAGGCGGACACAGGCATTAGGAGCGTGGCACCATTGTATTATTTCCTGGGTGTACTAAATTTTACACCAGGGACCAAAAGGATTGCTGAGAAGCCACCGTAATCAATTTCATCCATGTGATTTGCGTGGTCCTACCACAGGATTTGTGCTCTCAGATTCTGTGCCTCCCTGGGCGCAGCAGTCCTCGTTACCTCCAGCTTCTGGGGACCCCACACCAGCGGCGCCAGTCCTGGAGCCAACGGAAGTTGACGCCCATTCACGGTAGTCGCCATCTCGGCAGTCACAATCACCTGAGGACGAGCCTCTCTTCTACATCTACATCTACATCCATACTCCGCAAGCCACCTGACGGTGTGTGGCGGAGGGTACCCTTCCCGGCGGCTTCCCACATGCCACCTCGGATCCCTCTGGAGTCGTCGAGATGCCTCCATCTTCATTTGCTGCTGCACTTTTGGATGTGGGTGTACACCTTCTGCCTGTTTTTTTTTAGCTGGCGTTCCCGGCTTTAGCCAGGGATCTCGGCACCAGCCTTTGCTTCGGCTCCCATCGAATCATCGCACGTGCATCCAGCCCTCAACCCTTCCCACCGTCGTCGTTTGCTTATCCACATTACACGGCGGTGGTGAGGAGGTTTTAGGGTGTACGGCGACAGGTAAATAATCATACAGGTCTTTGATTCTCGTTTCGTCGTCATGCAAAAGATTCTATAATTGTCTGTGCGTGCATTACACATACCTTCATCGTATACAAGAGCCTAAAAATAATTTTGCGGTCAGTGAGAAAACGATGGAGAACATACTGACCGTAATTCCAGTCTGCAACTCCATATTACTCATTGTGCTCACTGAAAGTAAATGTTCTTATTTGCTATTTACTCAGCGGGATCAGGAAATACGACTATAAGTTTTGAGTTTTAACTGATTGATATATTCGGTAAAAGTTCACATGCACAAAATACAATAATTTACTAACAATAATAATAATAACAATAATAATAATAATAATAATAATAACAGCGACTGCATAGAAGCGATGGAAAAAACAGATGCCTATAAATATCTAGGATACAGGCGAAAAATTGGAATAGATAATACAAATATTAAAGAAGAACTAAAAGGAAAATGTAGACAAAGACTAACAAAAACACTGAAAACAGAATTGACAGCAACAAACGAGACAAAAGCTATAAATACTTATGCTATACCAATATTGACCTACTCATTTGGAGTAGTGAAGCGTCTCTTACCACTGCAACTGTGGCTGTGTTTATGTATGGGCACAGCGAACCGTCAAACGGAACATGTGCTGTCAACGTCATAGGCACAGCAGTCTCTAAATGACTCATTCTTCGGACAAACATTTATTAATATCTCTATTGTTTAACAATTTACTATGTTGTTAATTTTTGTGTGAATGGAGTTACGTTTGTTTTAGTTACTGAAATAGTTTTAGCTCGACAGCTTTTAAAATTAAGCGGCTAGAATTTTTAGAAAGGACCAGACAGTAGAACATAATCTCTGAGCTATCTCTTTAACATCCCTTGTAATGGTTGTTGTTTGCAACAACGTCTTGGAACTTAGTATAGCTTTTTTATTTCATCAGAGTCATCGAGTGCTGTAATGAGAACTTTTTATAACAAATACAAATGGTACTTAAAATATTCGCCCGCATCTCGTGGTCGTGCGGTAGCGTTCTCGCTTCCCACGCCCGGGTTCCCGGGTTCGATTCCCGGCGGGGTCAGGGATTTTCTCTGCCTCGTGATGGCTGGGTGTTGTGTGCTGTCCTTAGGTTAGTTAGTAGTTCTAAGTTCTAGGGGACTGATGACCGTAGCAGTTAAGTCCCATAGTGCTCAGAGCCATTTGAACCATTGAACTTAAAATATTATGAATAAGGACGTTTTCGTTTCAAATGTGGTTTTTAGTAAATAACTTGAAAACTAATACAGGTAGCTTACTGGTATCACAGATATAAAGCTTTCAGATAAAACTGAGGATAATAAAGAATTTTCAAATTTCTCAGTCTAACATTTAATACCTTCAATTTTTCGTAAAAACGCTGATTTTGACAGAAATACTGTTCTGATCAAGTTCAGACTTGTAACTTTTGATTGTGACATACATTTGCACCACCTGAACAGTATTTAGCTTTGCAGCTTCATTACTTAGCGCCACTTATTTTTTTCTTTAAATAATATATTCAGTGAAACATACCTATTTCATCATTCTGAGACTTCACTATGTTAATATCTCTGTTGTTTAACAATTTACTATGTTGTTAATTTTTATGTGAATGGAGTTACGTTTGTTTTAGTTACTGAAATAGTTTTAGCTCGACAGCATTTAAAATTTACCGGCTAGAATTTATAGAAAGGACCAGACAGTAGAACATGATCTCTGAGCTATCTCTTTAACATCCCTTGTAATGGTTGTTGTTTGCAACAACGTCTTGGAACTTAGTATAGCTTTTTTATTTCATCAACGTCATCGAGTGCTGTAATGAGAACTTTTTATAACAAATACAAACGGTACTTAAAATATTATGAATAAGGACGTTTTCGTTTCAAATGTGGTTTTTAGTAAATAACTTGAAAACTAATACAGGTAGCTTACTGATATCACAGATATAAAGCTTTCAGATAAAACTGAGGATAATAAAGAATTTTCAAATTTCTCAGACTAACATTTAACACCCTCAATTTTTCGTAAAAAAACTGATTTTGACAGAAATACTGTTCTGATCATGTTCGGACTTGTAACTTTTGATTGTGACATACATTTGCACCACCTGAACAGTATTTAGCTTTGCAGCTTCATTACTTAGCGCCACTTATTTTTTTCTTTAAATGATATATTCAGTGAAACATACCTATTTGATCATTCTGAGACTTCACTATGTTAACTTTAATATACTGACGCATACACTGACGAAGTTTGGAAAAGTTATTTTAATCTTTAATTTCTCTCTTAGATTGTGGTACAATCCTTTGTATGCTATGCACAGGCGCGTTATGATGATATGGTGTTTGTAGTACTGAACAGGGGTAAGCCCTCGCACACTCGCTCGCCTCCGTACTTCCCACAATGACAAAGTGCTCGCCTTCCGCCTCAGGGGGAGGAATGGGATGTCATAGATGGATACCACCCCCACTGGTATCTGATGGTTGGCAACAGAGACGCTCGTTTCTGACAGGCACCGATGGTGATCGCGCGGATCCAGTGATGGGCACCTGCTGACGAACGTCTTCAGTGGCTCCGACTAAGAGCGTCCTCGGCTGCTCCAATATAAGACGGCTGGTGGTAGCTGCGCAGCCCAGCCTCAATCAGTCTTCGACAGTTGGCTCATGCATTAGTAGTGGGAGCCTCACACTGCACGACACTCTTAGTTTTCTTCTTGTAATAGCTGGACTATTTGCTCTTTTGTAAAGCTTCTTCACAACATTTAGTGAAAGCTACAACTCAAGCAAAACTTCTGATTACCGTATTTCAATGTTCGCTAATAATTTCTGCACCTGTCCACCTTTCCAACGACGGCTGCCCCAACGTAAGTATCATTCAGAAACTGTTAAGTATTGCGGCATATAACTTCAGATAAGAAGTTTTACTTTTTATGTGTGGTTCTATTAGACAGCAGTTGAGTTACCGAAGAAATTTTGTCTCTGACGATATATATACTGCATGGGGGCTTAATTAAAAAGAAGAGGACTAATATTAATGAATAAATGCATTAACCGGCGCTGTGGCTCAGTGTATACATATATCTTACAAGGGAACCTCCCCATCGCACCCCCCTCAGATTTAGTTATAAGTTGGCACAGTGGATAGGCCTTGCAAAACTGAACACAGATAAATCGAGAAAACAGGGAGAAGTTGCGTGAAACTATGAAAAAATAAGCAAAATATACAAACTGTGTAGTCCATGTGCAAGACATGTAACATCAAGTATAATCTGATGTCAGGAGCGCCTTGGTCCCGTGGTTAGCATGAGCAGCTGCGGAACGAGAGGTCCTTGGTTCAAGTCGTCCCTCGAGTGAAAAGTTTAATTTATTATTTTCAGACAATTATCAAAGTTCAGGCACTCACACATAATCAACTTCGCTCTCCAAAATTCCAGGACATGTTCAGATTGCTTGGACATATGCAGGAATTGACTGTCTACACACGGAAATATTTGAAAACGTTAAAAACATATGTTTTGACAGAGCACAGGGAAAACTGTGCGACAGTGAAACTGTTGCATTCATTTGTTGCAGTTTATGTGACAAACATTTATGTTTTCATCACTTTTTTGGGAGTGATTATCGCATCCACAAGAAAACCTAAATCGGGCAAGGTAGAAGAATCTTTTTACCCATTCGCCAAGTGTACAAGTTAGGTGGGTCGACAACATATTCCTGTCATGTGACGCACACGCCGTCACCAGTGTCGTATAGAATATATCAGACGCGTCTTCCTGTGGAGGAATCGGTTGACCTATGACCTTGCGAACAAATGTTTTCGACTGCCATTGAAGAGGCACGTCCTTTAGTCTACTAATCGCACGGTTTTGCGGTGCGGTCGCAAAACATAGACACTAAACTTATTACAATGAACAGACACGTCAATGAACGAACGGACAGATCATAAGTTTGCAGAAATAAAGAACGTAAATATTTCACTCGAGGGAAGACTTGAACCAAAGACCTCTCACTCCGCAACTACTCACGCTAACCACGGGACCACGGCGCTCCTGCGTTCATATTGTCCTTGATGTTGCCTATGTTGCGCATGGACTACTCAGTTTGTATGTTTTGCTTATTTTTTTCATAGTTCTATACAACTTCTTTCTGTTTTCTCGATTGATCTGCGTTCAGTTTTTCAAGGCCTATCCACTGTGCCAACTTATAACTAAATCTGAGGGGGGTGCGATGGGGAGGTTCCCTTGTTAGCAGTTCTTTCTGTGTATAGTTCAAGTTCCATCGAGCTATGCTGCTACTTGTGAGTGACATTTGTGCGAAAGTTACATTCGTCCTTAATTTTTGCACACCGGTAATTATATAGTAGCAGCATAGCTCGATGGAGCCTGGAATATACACAGAAAGAACTGCTAAGGTATAATGCAAAACGTAACTGAAAGAAATGTGCAGTGAAACGAACAGAAATGACTCATTTACTGCCCGCATCTCGTGGTCGTGCGGTAGCGTTCTCGCTTCCCAAGCCCGGGTTCCCGGGTTCGATTCCCGGCGGGGTCAGGGATTTTCTCTGCCTCGTGATGACTGGGTGTTGTGTGATGTCCTTAGGTTAGTTAGGTTTAAGTAGTTCTAAGTTCTAGGGGACTGATGACCATAGATGTTAAGTCCCATAGTGCTCAGAGCCATTTGACTCATTTATTACAAGACAATAATTACATGGAAGTCATCGCAATTTAAGACGCTCCTCTGGTCTTCTTGAGAGTGGGATGCATGCTCTGCAATGGGATTCCATGCTGGCCTGAATGTTGGTAATGAGTTCCCAGATGTGTTTTGTGTTCCCACCACTCACCACTTGAGGATATGTCCAGCACTGACGAACATGATAGCTTCTGTGGTCCATGTGCAATAGTGTGGGGAGGTATAATGTCCCATGGACGTACTGTCCTCCAGATCACCAAACACGATACCCCCACCGCTCAGCATTATTGTGACAATGTAGTCCTTCCTCATGTGGGTCTTTACAGGGGTGCATTCGGCGATGACTTTACTTTAACGGATAACAATGCGCAGCCGCATCGAATTGTGTACGAGGTGTTGGGATGAGAGGATATTCGGCGAATGGTCCCGTCTGGCGTTCCTCCGACTCAAGTAACATCGAGCATTTGCGGGATGCTTGGATGGAGGAACTGAACGCCCTATCACAGTACCTCCATACCAACCTCATGCCCAGCCGGGGGGACGTCGCAGTGGAAGAACTGCCATCCATTGTGATCTCACATACACACTACGAAAAATCATACGCCGCCTTTTGTAATGTCCAGGATACAATCATAAATCACTTTGACTTCAGTGCCATTATTGTCTTTGAATAACACTGTGAGTTCTGTTCGTCACACTGGGTATTTCTTCCAATTACCTTTTGTACTATACTGTAAGCATGGTTCAAGTTTCATGTAGCTGTGTTACTTGGGACTGGAACATCATACGGAAGTTACTTTCGTCCTGAACTTTTCCAGAGAATTGTATGTCGTTCTGAAATTTACACGAGCTCATCGTGCTTATCTTTCACCAGCACACTTGCCTCATCCTACCCCTATACCACTTAAATGACGGTGCCCTGTCTGGTCGAGAAATACTTCCAGCTTGAACAGAGTACTTATTTCCCTCTCCATATAAAAACTTCTCTTTTCCCACTTTCTGACCCAATCAGCTTAGTATCGCATCCTTATGTGAGCTAACGAGCACTTCACTCTCATTTAAATATGTGACCGAAAGAGCCAGCCTTAAGGAATTGTGAGACATACCTGTCGTCCAGGACTGTGTGCCACTAAGAGCGCAGATTCGCCACAAGATGGGGAAATTCACAGGCGTCTGTTGTGCTGAATCACGCCTAGGCTCTGTAGTGTGCGAGTGAGACAGACGAAAACCTACGTCGTTGGGAAACCACATAGAAGACGTTTGTGGCCAAGGAGACGTAGCAGTGTTAAATATGGCGGACGTAAGATCGGCCATAAAGAGAAACATTTATGAAAACTATCTAATTCTGTAGTAATTCAGCGAATGAAACCACAATGATTTTAATCTACCATCCGTCATAGATTTTCATGGAGATCCTAATAAAAGTTGAATATTGGTCATATCTATAATAGTTTAGGATTTATTGTTAAAGTGAAATTAATAAGTTTTGTAAGAAAGACCTGAATGCTCAAATCTGAGCGCTTTGGTCGATATTAACGATCGACATTTCATATAGAAGTGCATCATTAAAATGACAAATATTGTAAATATCAACTCTGTAACTTCTTTTTCTTAAAAGATATAGTAAATTTAAATTATCAGTATTTTCAGTTAAGTATCAGATCATCACTTCCTCCACACAAAACACACTGGATGATGACAGCATCACACCTTATTGAATCACTAGGTAACAAAATATTTGTTGTAATGTTTAGTGCATAATAGTTACTTTGTCCTTTATTTATTTATTAGAAAGTACATTGCTGCAGGGCTATTGGCCGTGACATTTGAAGTTATGAAGGAAACTGTATTGACCTTATGTAAATGAATTAAACGTTTATTATGTAATGGATATTGTTGTTACTTTATTTAGAACGTGAAAGTGGTCAAGCTTTGATTATTTAAATATGTTAAAATAATATAGAATAAGTTGTAGCCAATCAGATGGACGGCTTCAGGAAAGGGAACTGCCCTAGTCAGTTGAGCGACAATTTCGGTAAGCGGGGAACGCAGGCCGGGGACGGCCAGAGGGACAGTTCTGGTCTAGACACAAAAAGGACAGTTCGGATTGAGACGCTAAAGCGGACAGTCGGTCTTTAGGTACCTAGGAAGTGAAACGACTTAGCAATTTTCACGTAGTGTGGCATCGCGGGACTTAGTCTCTGAGCAGTACGCAGCCATGAGCCTGGTGTGAACTCTAACTTTTCGTGTAAATAACGGGGTGGAGTATTGGACTTTAGTTTCGCGATGAGATTCTGAATGATCGAACTGTGTTACATGGATATGCACTCGAGTGTAACAGTACATCTAAATACGACCACTTTCGCTATTAGTTTGCTTTCTGAACAAACATTATTCTAGCCAAATCGCAACTGTGTGGCCTATATCATTTATTGGTCGTTAATTTAGCTCCTGATATTATTATTACTGTTATTAAATATTATATTTTGTACTTTGGATGGTTCATACAATTTCACAAATTTGCCATCAGCCAGACAATTTAACCAAAGGGTAACAAGTGTCTAATTTAGGGCGTGTAATGCGACACGTGCGGTTCATCTCCTAGACGAGTTTGAGGCCAGACATTTCGACGAAGAGGAACCGCATGTGAGCCCGAATATCTTTGGGATGTTAGTACGCACTTAACACACAACTTGCCCATTACACGACTTTTCAAAGCGGTCAGAAGATTCTCCCACTAAAGCCATCAACACCTACTGATTGGTTTTTCCTCTAAATTAAGAAACTCCATTACTCATCCGTGCCTACTCCCTAATAGTGCCAAATTATTTGCCATCATCAGCACCAACACAAACAGCAGGAGAGATAAATTTTATTTCTGTAATTATCAAAGAAATCGGCTTTTTCCTGTTAAGTAAGACTGAAAGAATGTCATTGACAATTTAAATAATAAAATATAAAGGTTTTTTAATGACTTTTGAATATGTTTTAAATCTCTTTCGGTAAGTGTCACCGCTGGAAGGTCACTCACTGCCGATCTACGGCAACGGCAATGAACTATCAACAAAGGAAGAAAAGTCCGCTATCCGTACCAAATCGTGTCAAGAAGAAGGCAGCGAAAATGAAGGAAGTGGCGAGGGATTTGTCATGAGTTTTGTTGTTCAGTCCGAGAGCGCCAGAAAACTGTGCAGTAAACCATGTGGGGACGTAAGTATTCTTGGCCACGTATTCGATGATGGATGTTACATATCCCGAGAACATAAAAAACGCTTAATGGGTTGTGCGGAACTGCAATCTCATAGTTTTTTCAAGCGCTAACCGCTGCCCTTAATTGCATACCTTCGGCACCGTGCGGCGTCGAAGTTCGAGAACGGTAGTCTAAAGCTTCTTCGATCTGAGTACGGTATCGTAATTAGTTACACAGCCCATTAGCCAACCGTGTAAAGCGAGCGCACAGCCTGCGCCTGTGGTGCCGTAAGTTTATATTGTGTGCATCGGAAAACTGGAAGTTTTTCAAAGGAGAAGCCATTTGCGGAAATGTGCCGGAATACTGTACATTATACACAGCCCGTGAGCCCAATTTACGCTGATGAGTAACGAGTTAAATAATTAATTAGGATACCAAACGCAACCCGAAAAAGCTTTGACATCACCATTCTCAAAGTTCGATGTCGCACTGCGCCGGGACAAAATGTTTCCTGGCTGGAACTCCGTCTTGAAAAATAACGAGTCTGCCGTAGCACACAACTTACTATGCGTAGGCAGCTTTTTTATCGTAGGCACAATGTCATAAATTTTGGCTCCTTAAAGACGAACACGTCTTCGCAATTTCACCAACTACCTAGATACAGGTATTAACGTAGTAATCTTTTGGGCCACAATGGAAAGCCTCTACGATACAAAGTCAGTAGGATAATTCTTTAATACCCTTGACAAGATTTTACTGAATTTAAGTACAGTCAATGTAGCTAACCTTGTGTTGTTGCTACCATTTGAATGATGGGCCATGGGATCTAGCACAATTGAAATGTCAACAACACCAACAACGCTAAAATGTCCGTGTCCAATGAATTTTTATTTAGTGTTCTTATAAGACATTACAAAAGAGTTATTTCACTGAACTTGTCTTATACACATGTGTTTTGTTGATGCCAAATAGTATTGTTGTTCCATTTTAAAAAATCAAAGTTGATTCTTATACCTAAATAGCTAATGATTTAAGCATTACGCTTTGGTCTTTGTTTCTAAATCAGTGATATCAACCTGGTCGGAGTTCCGAATTCATGGTAGGGGCGAGAAAAACAATTTTAGTAGCCCTGTAGTTGAGATAATCGTCTTGAGAGGTTCAGAAACTGTTTAGATAAGAGTATTCTCATTTATTGTTTCATCTCATTTGCATATTTTTAATTAGATTACATATTTCGACCTCTCTATCTCATCTTCAGATCGAAATCTAAGTAAAACCAAATACGTATCATATAATATTTTACAATAAGCAGAAAAGCCAAGAACTGTACATTACGTAGAATTTACCTAAGTAGTTGCATCCGAAACCCATCTGGTCTACTCGGAAACATATATCAGAGTATTATGTTTTGCAACTGTAGTCAGTAGTCAGTGTTTTAAATAAGTGTAGACGGGGGGGGGGGGGGGGGGGTAGAGGGGAGGGGGAAGGAGAAAGGGAGTGAGGCTAATGGGGGAAGGTAAAAGGAAGAAGGAAGTAAAGATAGGGTGGAGGGGATTTCATGAGTTTAGCAGTACAGATCAAGCTAAAATTACAGAATGTATGTTTATATAAAAATTCTCGATGAGAGACTAATAGTGTAGAACAATGGGAATTTAAAATGTAAACACCATAAAATATTGAAATTATAAAATGGAGCGAAGGGGTAGTGAGAGTGGGCTAAGAAGATACATCTACATCTACATCTACATTTATACTCCGCAAGCCACCCAACGGTGTGTGGCGGAGGGCGCTTTACGTGCCACTGTCATTACCTCCATTTCCTGTTCCAGTCGCGTATGGTTCGCGGGAAGAACGACTGTCTGAAAGCCTCCGTGCGCGCTCTAATCTCTCTAATTTTACATTCGTGATCTCCTCGGGAGGTATAAGTAGGGGGAAGCAATATATTCGATACCTCATCCAGAAACGCACCCTCTCGAAACCTGGCGCGCAAGCTACACCGCGATACAGAGCGCCTCTCTTGCAGAGTCTGCCACTTGAGTTTATTAAACATCTCCGTGACGCTATCACGCTTACCAAATAACCCTGTGACGAAACGCGCCGCTCTTCTTTGGATCTTCTCTATCTCCTCCGTCAAACCGATCTGGTACGGATCCCACACTGATGAGCAATACTCAAGTATAGGTCGAACGAGTGTTTTGTAAGCCACCTCCTTTGTTGATGGACTACATTTTCTAAGGACTCTCCCAATGAATCTCAACCTGGTACCCGCCTTACCAACAATTAATTTTATATGATCATTCCACTTCAAATCGTTCCGCACGCATACTCCCAGATATTTTACAGAAGTAACTGCTACCAGTGTTTGTTCCGCTATCATATAATCATACAATAAAGGATCCTTCTTTCTATGTATTCGCAATACATTACATTTGTCTATGTTAAGGAACAGTTGCCACTCCCTGCACCAAGTGCCTATCCGCTGCAGATCTTCCTGCATTTCGCTACAGTTTTCTAATGCTGCAACTTCTCTGTATACTACAGCATCATCCGCGAAAAGCCGCATGGAACTTCCGACACTATCTACTAGGTCATTTATATATATTGTGAAAAGCAATGGTCCCATAACACTCCCCTGTGGCACGCCAGAGGTTACTTCAACGTCTGTAGACGTCTCTCCATTGATAACAACATACTGTGTTCTGTTTGCTAAAAACTCTTCAATCCAGCCACACAGCTGGTCTGATATTCCGTAGGCTCTTACTTTGTTTATCAGGCGACAGTGCGGAACTGTATCGAACGCCTTCCGGAAGTCAAGAAAAATAGCATCTACCTGGGAGCCTGTATCTAATATTTTCTGGGTCTCATGAACAAATAAAGTGAGTTGGGTCTCACACGAGCGCTGTTTCCGGAATCCATGTTGATTCCTACATAGTAGATTCTGGGTTTCCAAAAACGACATGATACTCGAGCAAAAAACATGTTCTAAAATTCTACAACAGATCGACGTCAGAGATATAGGTCTATAGTTTTGCGCATCTGCTCGACGACCCTTCTTGAAAACTGGGACTACCTGTGCTCTTTTCCAATCATTTGGAATCCTCCGTTCCTCTAGAGTCTTGCGGTACACGGCTGTTAGAAGAGGGCAAGTTCTTTCGCGTACTCTGTGTAGAATCGAATTGGTATCCCGTCAGGTCCAGTGGACTTTCCTCTATTGAGTGATTCCAGTTGCTTTTCTATTCCTTGGACACCTATTTCGATGTCAGCCATTTTTTCGTTTGTGCGAGGATTTAGAGAAGGAACTGCAGTGCGGTCTTCCTCTGTGAAACAGCATTGGAAAAAGGTGTTTAGTATTTCAACTTTACGCGTGTCATCCTCTGTTTCAATGCCATCATCATCCCGGAGTGTCTGGATATGCTGTTTCGAGCCACTTACTGATTTAACGTAAGACCAGAACTTCCTAGGATTTTCTGTCAAGTCGGTACATAGAATTTTACTTTCGAATTCACTGAACGCTTCACGCATAGCCCTCCTTACGCTAACTTTGACATCGTTTAGCTTCTGTTTGTCTGAGAGGTATGGCTGCGTTTAAACTTGGATTGAAGCTCTCTTTGCTTTCGCAGTAGTTTCCTAACTTTGTTGTTGTACCACGGTGGGTTTTTACTCGGCATGTACCTGTCGAAAACGCATTTTACGATTGCCTTGAACTTTTTCCATAAACACTCAACATTGTCAGTGTCGGAACAGAAATTTTCGTTTTGATCTGTTAGGTAGTCTGAAATCTGCCTTCTATTACTCTTGCTAAACAGATAAACCTTCCTCCTACGGGAGGGGGTGGGGGAGGGATGGTGGTGGGAATGCTATGGGTTTGACAAACATTTGTTTCCGTACATAATTTCACTTTTATTATTTATTGTCTTATATTTTTTTATGTCTTCATACTTTCAGTTTTTTTTTTTTTTTTTTTTTTTTTTTTACATTCGTAATACTTAATCACACTTCATGCAGTTCTAGGTCCTCAACGTAATCCCACTTCCGTAATTTTACGATCTTTATGTCTCTCACTATTTATACATCCATTGTTCTAGGCCTATACTTTTAATATTTTAACGGAAAAAACTTCATATAATTTTATTTTTATGCTTTCAGGATAAGGTGTTATGACTTCAGACTTTCAAAGGTTCTCACTTTCAATATATTCAGATACTAATTCAGATCCTGCTACTTTAGTTCCACATTTATAATCTACTGTTTTATCCCCTTTTACAGTTTTACGCATCCACTTTGGTATTTTAGCATAAGGTTTATCCCGTTATGGGCTTTCTGCAAATTTAGTACTGAAAGATGGACATCTACAGGTCAACTGGACTTTTATTTGCGGGTAGTTTCAGAAGAATGGAAATTTCATGTTCCAAGAGCAAAGAGGCCCGTGTAACATCTATGGAATAGTTGTCTTACAGCAGTGACAGTAGTATCTCTGAACTTCTGTATCTTTGGCTCATTTGTAGAGCGGAGAGCAGTCGAGTGTTGCACATCTTATTGCAGAGCTTTTAGTATAGGAGGAGGATTTTGCTGAAGAAAATTGTTAGGAATTATTAATCTGATGGAAGGACTTACGGACGCACTATTTATGGAACAGAGAGAATGGATTAGCATTATAGAGATGTTTTTAAGGTAATAATTTTTGCTGGAACGTACTGATAACGTTAGCGATTCTTGAAACAGAACAGTCCACCCCCCACCTCAGTTTAGGTCTTTACTGTTTAATTCATTTCAATTTGCATAACCGTAAACGCTTTGCCCTGTAAAACCTTTGTAAAGTTTCTGGTTTTCTGGGAGTTTTGTGTTCTTGTGAAATAAGAGTTTAAAATTCATAATTGTCATTATAGTGGATGGTTTAGTACTTTCACTTCAGATAGGAAGCTTTTTTTAGTATGAGAAAATCTTTCTCCCATGTAGTTTAGTTTTCCTTTAAAATATTTTTGCTGGAGCGATTTCTTCATGCAGTTCTGTTGCTCCTGAATGTGCTGTGAGATTGTTTTCGTATTTTGTTGATTCTTTCATTTCACGTCTCTCGTTTTCACTGAGAAAATTCTAATCATTTTCTTTGTAATTCAGAAGTTTAATGGGCCAGTGAACAATGTGTGTTTCATAACACTGAACGTAATTTCAGTGTTTTGATAATTTTTTGGGCAGTGCACAGTTTGATTTTGACAGTGGTTTTCGAGTAACAATCGTGATTTAATTTCTTGTACAATGAACACCAGTTACTTTTGTCTTTATGGAAATTTGTGCACTAGACGCGCTGCTTGCAATCGTAATTTCAGTTTAGCCTTTTGTAACAGAGTAGAGTATATTCAGATTTGAGTAAAAAGCAGACGAAGATTTTAATGCTCATGAACGAACCAACAATCGATTCAGAGCAAATAACTTTGAGTACAAGACCCTCCCTTGTTAAACCCATAGCAACCAAGCCACTCCCTGCCTTTCTTAAGCCCGTATGCAGGCCACTATCCCTCCCTCCTGCCACCCCCCTACTTTTTTCACTCCCTTGCCATTCTCGCCCACTCTGTATCTATGTTTACTCCACTGTTCTCCACTATTAGTGTCTCAACGAGAATTTTTATACAATTACATATTACAGGCATGACCTCTCTCGTTAAACTCACGACATCTCCACCATCCCCTCGTTGCTTCCTTTCCCCTCCCCCAGTCAGCCTCACTCCATTTCCCATTCCCTCCTCCCCTTTACCTGCAACATATACTTATTTTTTAAATACTGACCGCACTTGCAACACACACTGTCCTAATATGTGCTTCTCAGTAAACAAGACAGGTTGCTGACGCAACTACTTAGGCAAGTTCTGCATTTACGTACAGTTCTTGTTTATTCTACTTATAGTAAAATGTGAGATGGTAAATATTTAGTTTTACTTTGTTTTAGCTCTGAAGACTACCCAGAGTTATCGAAACATGTAACCCAATTAAAAATAATAAATGACAATTGTCATAAACATATTTTTAATAGGATCTCATACAGTTTTGACGTAGATTACTCCCTGTAATAGGGCTTTATAAATTTTATAAGGCAAACTTAGTGCCCTACTTTATAAATGATAGATGCTGTGGAACTGTAGGGAACTTAGAAAATTTTACTACCCCTGGCCAAGGAGAAAACAGATCGCAGATATCTATAATGACTCAAAAGTTATATAAGATGAAATAGTTGGGCTTGCAATGAATAATCTTGCTCCTTGAGGTAGTGTGTGCCACACTTCATTTGTCTGACAGAAAAATGTGTTACCCTGACACGACAGTTAACTTGATATAAGAGCAGGACATGAGTCATCTCACCAAACCTTCCGTTTTCATTCAGTTATGATCTGGATTTATATCTACATCTGCATACATATTCGGCAAATGATAGTAGGTACTTCAAACTGTACATCGTAACAAGGTTACCTCTTGTTCCACTCTCTTATAGAGTGTGGGAAGAATGTTTAAATGCCTCTGTGCGTACTGTATGTAATCTAATCCTGTCTTGGCGGCCCCTACTGGTTCTTCGAACTTTCTACATAGTTTTTCGTGAGATAAATCTTCAACAGACTCCCGGGTCTGGTATTTCACAATTTCCGCAACGATCTTCCTTGAGTTAAACGAAACCTATCACTATCCGTGCTAGCCTTACCTATAAAGGGTGGGCAACATAAAATGGCCTGGAAAATATTTACGGCACTTACACATGGAACTGACCCACATAATGAATGGGAGCACTGCTTATCACCGAAAAAGCTGGAAACTGTGATTTCAGTGCACCAGTCCATTGCCGTCACTTGTCTACCACGTTCATCTCTCGCATGATCTATCTCACGTACTTCACAATGTCATTACGTTTGAGTGAATGAGAAGTGAGCAGTGGCGCCATTGAGCCAGTAGATTGTTGTCACAGGGTTCGTTGGCCAGAGACGGAGGCTCGAAGTTTGCGGATTGGCGGTTGCGTCGTGACAAGAGGTGCTCACGATATCCGAGCGGCCGAAGCCACGAGCTGCGCAAGGAGGGCCTGCGCAGAGCGAAGATACCGGAGTACTTCACCGGGGTCAGCGTCAACCACAAGCAGCAGGCCGACATCCCGTCGGCTGGTTGGCAACATTCGTGTCGGACGACTGCTCGTGGCCTGGCTGCCCTCTTCTACCTAGTTGACATCAGCACCACTCAGTATCCAGTGCGATGCATCGTGGATCCACGTCACTGCTTGGTGATAAAGGGGAGTAACATTCTGTAAACCTCGTGGTGATTTGTTTCATTGTCTACCTGCCCTACTTATTATTTTCTGGTTTGTACCCGACCATCAGTGTTTTACTCGGTCGTCTCTTTGGTAGTAGATATAGGCAGTCGTATTGTACTAAGACACTAGTTGTCTTTTGAAAATCTGTCCCCTTTCCTATCTGGTCTGTACCCGATCATTAACGTTGTAATTAATCAGCTCTTTCTTAGCAACCATATACAACCGCTCACTTGACGAAATGTCTGTTCTTAAAGACTGGAAGGTAGCACAGGTCACACCAATATTCAAGAAAGGAAATAGGAGTAACCCATTGAATTACAGACCCATACCACTGACCTCAATTTGCAATAGGATTTTGCAGTGTATACTGTACTCGAACTTTATGAATCTCCTTGAAGAAAATGACTTATTGATACATAACCAACAGAAAATATCGCTTGTGCAACACAGCTAGCTCTTTGTTCTCATCAAGTAATGAGTGCTGTCGACAAGGGATCTCAGATCGATTCCAAATTCCTAGATTTCCAGAAGACTTTTGATACCGTTCCTCACAAGAAACTATTAATAAAATTGCGCGCATGTGCAGTATTGTCTCAGTTTTGTGACTGGATTCGTGATTTCCGCTCAGAAAGGTGACAGTTCGTAGTGATAGACGGTAAACCTCGAGTAGAACAGGAGTTATATCTGGCGTTCCGCAAGGTAGTGTCATAGGCCCTCTTCTTTCCTGATTTACATACATGATCTAGGTGATAATCTGAGCAGCCCCCTTAGATTGTTTGCAGATGACGCTGTAATTTACCGTCTAGTAAAATCATCAGACGATCAATTCCAATTACAAAATGATCTAGAGAGAATTTCTGTGTGGTGTGAAAAGTGGCAATTGGCACTAAACAAAGAAAAGTGCGAGGTCATCCACATGGGTACTAAAAGAAAACCGATAAATATTGGGTATACGATAAATCTCACAAATCTAAGTGCTGTCAGTTCTAGTAAATACCTAGGAATTGTAATTACAAGCAACTTAAATTGTACATCTACATATACATTGATACTCCGCAAGCCACCCAACGGTGTGTGGCGGAGGGCACTTTACGTGCCACTGTCATTACCTCCCTTTCCTGTTCCAGTCGCGTATGGTTCGCGGGAAGAACGACTGTCTGAAAGCCTCCGTGCGCGCTCTAATCTCTCTAATTTTACATTCGTGATCTCCTCGGGAGGTATAAGTAGGGGGAAGCAATATGTTCGCTACCTCATCCAGAAACGCACCCTCTCGAAACCTGGCGAGCAAGCTACACCGCGATGCAGAGCGCCTCTCTTGCAGAGTCTGCCACTTGAGTTTATTAAACATCTCCGTAACGCTATCACGGTTACCAAATAACCCTGTGACGAAACGCGCCGCTCTTCTTTGGATCTTCTCTATCTCCTCCGTCAGACCGATCTGGTACGGATCCCACACTGATGAGCAATACTCAAGTATAGGTCGAACGAGTGTTTTGTAAGCCACCTCCTTTGTTGATGGACTACATTTTCTAAGCACTCTCCCAATGAATCTCAACCTGGTACCCGCCTTACCAACAATTAATTTTATATGATCATTCCACTTCAAATCGTTCCGCACGCATACTCCCAGATATTTTACAGAAGTAACTGCTACCAGTGTTTGTTCCGCTATCATATAATCATACAATAAAGGATCCTTCTTTCTATGTATTCGCAATACATTACATTTGTCTATGTTAAGGGTCAGTTGCCACTCCCTGCACCAAGTGCCTATCCGCTGCAGATCTTCCTGCATTTCGCTACAATTTTCTAATGCTGCAACTTCTCTGTATACTACAGCATCATCCGCGAAAAGCCGCATGCTACTTCCGACACTATCTACTAAGTCATTTATATATATTGTGAAAAGCAATGGTCCCATAACACTCCCCTGTGGCACGCCAGAGGTTACTTTAACGTCTGTAGACGTCTCTCCATGAGAACAACATACTGTGTTTTGTTTGCTAAAAACTCTTCAATCCAGCCACACAGCTGGTCTGATATTCCGTAGGCTCTTACTTTGTTTATCAGGCGACAGTGCGGAACTGTATCGAACGCCTTCCGGAAGTCAAGAAAAATAGCATCTACCTGGGAGCCTGTATCTAATATTTTCTGGGTCTCATGAACAAATAAGGCGAGTTGGGTCTCACACGATCGCTGTTTCCGGAATCCATGTTGATTCCTACATAGTAGATTCTGGGTTTCCAGAAATGGCATGATACGCGAGCAAAAAACATGTTCTAAAATTCTACAAGAGATCGACGTAAGAGATATAGGTCTATAGTTTTGCGCATCTGCTCGACGACCCTTCTTGAAGACTGGGACTATCTGTGCTCTTTTCCAATCATTTGGAACCCTCCGTTCCTCTAGAGACTTGCGGTACACGGCTGTTAGAAGGGGGGCAAGTTCTTTCGCGTACTCTGTGTAGAATCGAATTGGTATCCCGTCAGGTCCAGTGGACTTTCCTCTATTGAGTGATTCCAGTTGCTTTTCTATTCCTTGGACACTTATTTCGATGTCAGCCATTTTTTCGTTTGTGCGAGGATTTAGAGAAGGAACTGCAGTGCGGTCTTCCTCTGTGAAACAGCTTTGGAAAAAGGTGTTTAGTATTTCAGCTTTACGCGTGTCATCCTCTGCTTCAATGCCATCATCATCCCGTAGTGTCTGGATATGCTGTTTCGAGCCACTTACTGATTTAACGTAAGACCAGAACTTCCTAGGATTTTCTGTCAAGTCGGTACATAGAATTTCACTTTCGAATTCAATGAACGCTTCACGCATAGCCCTCCTTACGCTAACTTTGACATCGTTTAGCTTCTGTTTGTCTGAGAGGTTTTGGCTGCGTTTAAACTTGGAGTGGAGCTCTCTTTGCTTTCGCAGTAGTTTCCTAACTTTGTTGTTGTACCACGGTGGGTTTTTCCCGTCCCTCACAGTTTTACTCGGCACGTACCTGTCTAAAACGCATTTTACGATTGCCTTGAACTTTTTCCATAAACACTCAACATTGTCAGTGTCGGAACAGAAATTTTCGTTTTGATCTGTTAGGTAGTCTGAAATCTGCCTTCTATTACTCCTGCTAAACAGATAAACCTTCCTCCCTTTTTTTATATTCCTATTAACTTCCATATTCAGGGATGCTGCAACGGCCTTATGATCACTGATTCCCTGTTCTGTACATACAGAGTCGAAAAGTTCCTGTCTGTTTATTATCAGTAGGTCCAAGATGTTATCTCCACGAGTCGGTTTTCTGTTTAATTGCTCGAGGTAATTTTCGGATAGTGCACTCAGTATAATGTCACTCGATGCTCTGTCCCTACCACCCGTCCTAAACATCTGAGTGTCCCAGTCTATATCTGGTAAATTGAAATCTCCACCTAAGACTATAACATGCTGAGAAAATTTATGTGAAATGTATTCCAAATTTTCTCTCAGTTGTTCTGCCACTAATGCTGCTGAGTCGGGAGGTCGGTAAAAGGAGCCAATTATTAACCTAGTTCGGTTGTTTAGTGTAACATCCACCCATAATAATTCACAGGAAATATCCACTTCTACTTCACTACAGGATAAACTACTACTAACAGCGACGAACACTCCACCACCGGTTGCATGCAATCTATCCTTTCTAAACACCGTCTGTACCTTTGTAAAAATTTCGGCAGAATTTATCTCTGGCTTAAGCCAGCTTTCTGTACCTATAACGATTTCAGCTTCGGTGCTTTCTATCAGCGCTTGAAGTTCCGGTACTTTACCAACGCAGCTTCGACAGTTGACAATTACAATACCGATTGCTGCTTGGTCCCCGCATGTCCTGACTTTGCCCCGCACCCGTTGAGGCTGTTGCCCTTTCTGTACTTGCCCAAGGCCATCTAACCTAAAAAACCGCCCTGCCCACGCCACACAACCCCTGCTACCCGTGTAGCCGCATGTTGCGTGTAGTGGACTCCTGACCTATCCAGCGGAACCCGAAACCCCACCACCCTATGGCGCAAGTCGAGGAATCTGCAGCCCACACGATCGCAGAACCGTCTCAGCCTCTGATTCAGACCCTCCACTCGGCTCTGTACCAAAGGTCCGCAGTCAGTCCTGTCGACGACGCTGCAGATGGTGAGCTCTGCTTTCATCCCGCTAGCGAGACTGGCAGTCTTCACCAAATCAGATAGCCGCCGGAAGCCAGAGAGGATTTCCTCCGATCCATAGCGACACACATCATTGGTGCCGACATGAGCGACCACCTGCAGATGGGTGCACCCTGTACCCTTCATGGCATCCGGAAGGACCCTTTCCACATCTGGAATGACTCCCCCCGGTATGCACACGGAGTGCACATTGGTTTTCTTCCCCTCTCTTGCTGCCATTTCCCTAAGGGGCCCCATTACGCGCCTGACGTTGGAGCTCCCAACTACCAGTAAGCCCACCCGCTGCAACTGCCCGGATCTTGCAGACTGAGGGGCAACCTCTGGAACAGGACAAGCAGCCATGTCAGGCCGAAGATCAGTATCAGCCTGAGACAGAGCCTGAAACCGGTTCGTCAGACCACATAGACAATATTGTGGGAAAGGCGAAACGAAGACTGAGATTTGTTGGCAGGACACTTAGAATATGCGACAAACCCAATAAAGAGACAGCCTACATTACACTTGTCCGTCCTCTGCTGGAATACTGCTGCGCGGTACGGGATCCTTACCAGGTAGGATTGAAGGAAGACATCGAAAAAGAGCAAAGAAGGACCGCTCGTTTCGTGTTATCGCGCAATAGGGGTGAGAGTGTCACTCATATGATACGCGAGTTGGGGTAGCAGTCACTGAAACAAAGGCGGTTTTCTTTGCGGAGGGATCTATTTACGAAATTTCAATCACCAACTTTCTCTTCTGAATGCGAAAATATTTTTTTCACACCCACAACGTAGGGAGAAATGTTCGTCATAATAAAATAAGGGGAATCAGATCTCGAACGGAAAGATTTAGGTGTTCCTTTTTCCCACGCGCCATTCGAGAGTGCAATGGTAGATAAGTAGTATGAAAATGTTCGATGAACCCTCTGCCAGGCACATAAGTGTGATCTGCGGAGTAACCATGTAGATTTAGATGTAAATAAAGCCGGAACAATTGTACTAAGGCACAAATTGCCGTTAAACAAAAGAAGGTCCCTGTGGCTAGATTTATCTGTTAACTGGTTCAACTCTTTGATTGTAATTTCATTTCTCAGTCATTAGTTATAATCTGAACAACCTGTTGTACTAAGCTGTTCGTTTCTGTATTTGAAAGACCGGGTCATTATTGATGTACTTTAGCTGTATCTTGTGGTTCCGCCGAGTGAGTTCTCTTGTAACAAGCGTTCACAAGTAATGTTTTAAGACGTTCCTTCAGCGCGCTCTTAATGACTGACAACCAGTTTATCTTTGAAAATATTAACAGCCAACTGTCACCAGGGCTTTAGTCAAAATAAAATTGTCAGAAGGGACGGGTTGGGATCCAGTCGCACCTCGATTGTCAGTTTAAATTAAGAGGTTGGTTGCTTTGAAGTAAGCAATATCATTGTCATATTGTTTGCTAATCTCTTTAACCTTTAAGCACAGGTGCGCATCTTAACCTCGAACCTTGCGACATACAGCTTTCAAATTAAAAGTTAAGTCATCTGTTTTGAGTAACTGAACCACTGTAGTCATCAATGGTGCTTATGCAGTTTTCATGTGTTGCAGGAGGGCATTTAATAAGATGGACTGTGTCCAGCGCGGCAGTAATCACTGCTGTTGCACCTGATAACGGGCGGGCTGCAGGTCCGGCCGTCTTGTAATCATTGTCACACTGTTTGCTGTTTTGCAATACAGCACTTCAGATTTCTTTAGCAAAGATTAACAGCTTATTCAAGTTAAGGTTTAAGGTCAAAAGAATTTTGCCAGTTTGTTCATATTGTTAAAGAGTATTTTATGGTTAAATGCTTCGATTATCTGTAAAACACAGTTTATATATTGTTAAATAAACAGGTTCTGTGAAAAGAAAGTTATATTGGTGGGTCCTCTCTTCCACGTTTTCCTTAATTCCAGTAAGTACCACGCATCAACAGGATATACTTGTTTAATTCCCAGATGAGTG
The DNA here is from genome assembly GCF_023864345.2 of Schistocerca serialis cubense. Classification (NCBI taxonomy): domain Eukaryota; kingdom Metazoa; phylum Arthropoda; class Insecta; order Orthoptera; family Acrididae; genus Schistocerca; species Schistocerca serialis. The sequence goes on along the minus strand of NC_064643.1, from coordinate 732,620,669 downwards.
CTGCACAAAATGGTGCTCACGATTAAAAAAAGCGTGTTTCCACTGTCAAGAATTATGCGAAACACAATTCGTGAGAATCTTGTACAGTACTTTTTGCACATAAGTTTAAGACTGGACGTGTTTTTGGTAAAACCTCCAGAATAGTATTCAATGCAATAATTAATGGCAAAATGGCACGAAGCAGGCTTTGTACCGGACATAAACCATGTTGTTATTGTGGTCTTCAATCAACAGACTGGTTTCTAGCAGCTTTCCATGCTACTCTATCCTGTGCAAGCCTCATCATCTCCGAATAACGTCTGAAACCTACATTCTGCTTAATATGCTTATTACTTTCACTTCTCATTCTTCCTGTACAATTTCTACGCTCCACTCATTCCTCCAGTGCTAAACAGGTGATCGCTTGATGTCTCAGAATGTGTCTTATCAACCGGTCCCTCCTTTTAATCAATTTGTACCCAAATTCTTGTCTCCCCAGTTCCATTCAGTTCCTCATTACTTACGTGATCTACCCATCTAATCTTCAGTATTCTTCTGTAGCACTACACTAAAAAAGCTTCCATTCTTTTCTCGTCTAAACTGTTTATCGTCCATGTTTCACTACCATACATGACCACATTCCAGACAAATACCTTAAAAAAAAACTTCCTAACACTTTAGTCTATATTCGATGTTAACAAATTTCTATTCTTGAGAAACGCTTTCCTTACCATTGTCAATCTATATTTTATATCTTCTTCACAGCTTGGTCAATGTACAAACTGAATATCATCGGCGATAGGCTACAACCCTGTCTCACTCCTTTCGCAACTGCTGGTTGCCTTTCATGTCCCTTTAACCTTATAACTGCCGCCTGCTTTCTATACAAGCTGTAAATAGCCTTTCGCTCCATATATTTTACTCCTGATACCTTTAGCATTTCATAGAGAGTGTTCCAGTCAACACAGTCAAAAGCTTTCCCTAAGTCTACAAATGCTATACACATAGGATTGCCTTTCCTTTATCTGTCTTCTAAGATAAGTCGTAGGGGCAGCATTGCTTCGTGTTTTCCTATATTTCTCCGAAATCCAAAGTGATCTTCCCTGAGGTCGGCTTATATCTGTTTTTCCATTCTTCTATAAAGTACTCCTGTTAGTATTTTGCAACCATGAGTTATTGAACTGATAGTTCGGTAATTTTCACATCTGTCAGCCACTGCCTCCTTTTAAACTGGAATTATTACATTCTCCTTGATGTTTGATGGTACTTCGCCCATATCATACCTTTTGCGCACTAAAGGGAAGAATTTTGTATTGGTTGGCTCTCCGAAGCCTGCTACATTTCCTGACGAAATGTCGTCTAGCCCAGCGGGCCTTGTTTCCACTTGGGTCATTCAATACGATGTCAAACTCTCCTCGAAGTATCGTATCTCCCGTCTCATCTTCATCTGAGGCCTCTTCCATTTCTATAATATTGTTTTCAAGTTCATCTTCCTTGTGTAGATCATCTGTATACTCCATCCACCTTCCAGTCTTCCTTTCTTTGTTCAGTATCCATTTTCCATCTGAGTTCTTGAAATTTATGTAGCTGTTTGTCTTTTTTCTAAAAGTCTCTCTAATTTTCCTGTAGGCGACATGATTTTTCCCTCCAGAAATACGCTTCTAAGTCCTAACATTTGTCCGCTAGCCATTCGGGCTTAGCCATTTTGCCCTTCCTGTCAGTCTCATTTGCAATCCCTCTTATCTGCTTCATTTGCTAAATTTTTATATATTGTCCTTTCATAAATTAAATGCAATATCTCCTGGATTATCCAAAGATTTCTACTAGGTCATGTTTTTTTTTACCAATTTTATTCTCTGCCGCCTTGACTATTTCATCTCTTAAAGCTACCTGTTGGTCTTCTACAGTATTTCTTTACCCTCTCCTAGTCAACCATTGCCTAACGCTCCATCTTTAACTCTCAACAACTTCTGGTTCTTTCAGCTTATCCAGGTCCCATCTCCTTAATTTCCTAGCTCTTTGCAAATGCTTCACTTTTAGTCGGCAGTTTGTAACCAATAAATTGTGGTCAGTGCACATCTGCTCCTGGAAAAGTCTTACAATTTAAAAGCTGTTTCTGAAATCTCTTACGATTATAAATCTGAAACCTTCCGTTGTCTCCAGGTCTCTTCCACGTACACAACATCCTTTCATCATTTTAAACCAAATGTGAGCGGTTATTATATTATGCTCTGTGTAAAATCTTGCCAGAAGGCCCAGTCCGTATTCACCTACAAGTTTTCTTACTATCAAATTTCAGTTCCCATCACAAACAAACATCCGTCTCCGTTAATTTTTTTTCTCATCGTACGTTTCTTCAGTCTCTTCATCTGCGGAGCTAGTTGCCACATAACTTCTGCTACTGTGGTGGATGTGGGCTTCGTAAAGAGATCGAGCAACAGAATAAATCAATTGCTCGAGTGAAGGAAAACTGTAACAGAGTCCGACGGAATCTCAACGCCCTTTATCTGTGAAAGTAGGAATGAAGAGTTCTTCATGTCGAAACATTATCGAAAAGGACCTGCATCTGTATCCTTACAAATTTAAAGTTATGCACGATTTGAAACGTCCAGACAAACTTTCGCGTGTCGAGTTCCGCCGGAGGTTTTTGAGTGACTTAGAATCATAACATTTCGGTCTTCAGTTTTTCGTTTCTTCTGGTACGGCACGGTTCAGCCTTTCAGGGTATGTGAACTGATAGAACATGCATTAGAAAATTCTCTTCAGTATTTTAAACAACCGTTGCATAATTTGAGGGATCGTCGTTTGTTGCGCAATGCCTGATTTTCGTATTGCAACACTATTCTTTCGCGGGATTCTTAATGCTAACTGGTACGTCCAGAACCATTTTACAAGGTTTATCTCTGCTATCACTTGAAATCCAGACCACGCCTACTTTCCACGGTATTTAGGCCGCTTTTCGACATCCGACTCGTCAGTCGGGAAGACTCACCACAACGAGGAGCACCTCCGAAGATGTCCAACGTAACCTTGGACGAAACGTCAGGGATAGAAGAGTTCCATGGACCACGGCCATACAACCCGGAAGAATTCCTAGTAGCAGAAACCGTTTAATCGAAATGTGGATCAACTCACACAGGATGGGCAACAGTACGAATATTTTCAGGAAGATGGAACAGCCTACCACCTTGACAACCTTGTCACCAGTGGCAACTCTGAGCAAACTGAACGATTAGGTGCACTGACAAAAGTGGAATATTTACAGCAGAAAGTAGTAAACGCTACTGCTTCTGTCCTTGAGGCAGATCTCCTACGTGTGTCTCACTGTTTGATAAAGCGAGAACAGCACCGTACCAACGTCAACAGTGACCACGTCATAGTTTCACAAACTATTACACTCAGGTATTTTTACCAGTTGCACGAATCCAGTTGTGACTTACTGATACTGAAGTTACAGGGTACAACGTTTGGGCGTTTTGTGAAGTGCACAATTTTACATTTCCGAACATCTGAAACAGGCTCATCATGTAGTTCTCTCACCTACTGAAACTGAAGCTCAGTAAGTGCTGTAACTGCTACGCAAGACCAGCAGAGATATAATCTGTTCGGCACTTAACGAAAAATAAATATTTAAACCGCAGGTAAATAGTAGAGGGTTCCAAGAAAAATACACTGCGGAATTAAGGTACAGGACCACTTTTTTTGAAGCCTCATAAATGACTGCCACTGCGACGCAGAAGTTTGAAAATTCGCTCAAGGATACCTACAACCTTCCTACCTACAATCTTAATGTTTACCATGCAGAAGCTCAATACAATTTTCAAGGCTATGAAATTCGTTTTATACGTAACATTAGTTTGATGATTATTTAAAGTATATTTAAACTATTCTTTTGCAGTTTTCAGGGAAAATGGAACGAAAGGAAAATGAAACGAGCACTTGATGATGTCGAAATGGTGATATCGGTTTGAATGCTGCAGCAGAGAGGTGTTGTGTTCCCAAAGCAACGCTCCAGCGTCACCTGGGTGGAAAAAATTGGTTTGCTGTGGAGGATAAAAAAGTAACGGGCAACGTTAGCGAATGCTCTTCTGAAGTGGAGCAAGAGATATGTGAACATGTGACGCAATTAGAAGAGTGCATTTTTGGTCTCATACCTAAGGACTTGTGAATGATAGTATTAGAAGTTACCGTAAGAGAAAATATGTCGCACAGGTTCAACCGCGAGAAAAAGATAGCTGGCAAGAAGTGGTACTACTATTTTATGAAGAGATACAAAGAAGTCTTGCTGATACGGCCAGAGGCCACATCCATGGTTGCTGCCACCGGTTTCAACAAAGAGTGAGTTGCAGATTTTTTTGACAATCTCACGAAGATAATCGACCAGAACATATTGTACGTTTCTGAAGTTTTTAATGTAGATGACGCTGGTCATTCCACATTACAAACACAGACAAGGAATATAACAAGGAGATACAACAAGTTGGATCCATCACGAGCGCAGAGCGTTAAGTTACAACAATGTTTGCTGCGTAAGTGCTGCTGGACAATATGTATCGATGCTGACCTTCAAGCGTGTTACTGGTGAAGATGAGTTGAAGCAAAAGCATGACGCCCCGCGCCCTCACCCATGGGTTCGGTGAAGCTTGAAACAGCAAGGTGTCGACACGCGCGAAAGAGGGCCAGAGCTCGGAAGATCACGTGAGGTGCAAGTTGGATTACTGGTGTCACATTGGCATCAAAATTCACGACAGCTCTGTCGAACACTACTGTGGACCTGTCACAAGATGGGAAGGCCGTCCCACCTCCTCTTACTCAAAATCTCACACCTGGCTGCAGGCGAAACTTAAGGGGTATCGAAAGAGATGCCTGTAACGGTACATTTATAGAGTACTCAGCAAAGATGCACTGGTGCCACCGCGGGTGTTACCAGATTACGTGGCCGTAGGAAGGAAGGGGGGGGGGAGGGTTGCAGTTTTCTTCTCGCATATGTCATTGTTGCATCCCCCACCCCGTCTCCTGCCCCGCCCCCTCCTCACCCCGGCAAAGCCCGGCCCAGTGATTCCGGCACAGGAGGACGCCAAACCAGTCGAATGAAAAAGCGTAAATACGCTTTGCTGCTTCAGATCACGTTCAAATTTCATGGAGTGGTTCCACCTAGCAGGTATTAGGGTCGTGCTACAATCCAAAGGGGTGTGATCGCGTTCACTCGCGTTGCGGTTCCATCATGTCTTAAGAGAAGGATTGAATCGTCCGTGGATTGACAGCAGTGTCAAAGGTTGTCAAGAACGTCGTCCTTTTGCGCATCACACTGCGACCTGTCGTTTTCTATTAGGAAACGTGTATAAATCGACGCCGCTAGTAATGGGGTGATTTCATAGACGCCCTTCATGCCACCCCGCCGCTCCCCCCTCCACCCCCAGAGGCCTTTTCTTGTCAACTGTCAACCCTCGGCTACTCATCAGAATACCGCGTAATTCCAACGCTGGACATAGGGTTTTTGGCTTTCATCGCAGAGTTGTCAAGAAGAGGGTTGAAATGTGGTTGAGAGGGGTGTGACGGTCTTCCCATAGTGTACACGTCCACAGTGGCGTAGGGAAGAATTCGGGTGAACTATATTCCCATATGACATCTATAAACCAGCTTATAACACACATTAACATCTAAGCTTTGACCTTCCCTTCACAAGTGCCAGCACCTAGCTATTCGAAGTGTAGCCGAACCCGGGCGTGAAGTCGCAGGGCGCCACGCTTTTGCACCGTTACAAGGTATCCTTGGGCCAAATTTAAAACTTCCGCGTCGCACTGGGAGACAGAATCGAGTCTTTAACTGTGTGGTGCAGAGTAGTACACACAACAGTGAATGTAATATACAGGTTGATTAAATCTAAAGTTAAACTTGCAATCCACTGTAGAAATGAAATCACTGGTCATAATGACGTCAAATTGCAACGGAATGTTATCGGATAAGGGGTAAAACGTATGGCAGAAGAGGAATAGTTACAAAATCCAGATATAGATGCCTCTGTAAGCGTCATAATTTAAAAGTGGTCGACTAAAAATGACAAAGGAACCACACAATAATGCCTGAGATGTACGTTTGACGTTAAAACAGACTGTACTACACGGTGTGCATGGGTGTGCAGCTGTGATGCTGTTAGTCACGTAAGCCCATTCACCACGGCAAGGTCATATCACATCGCATGGGAAAAATCGGTTTTTAATTCTCCTGTGGCCAAAAACCGCATAAAAAGGATCAGTCACTGGTTTTTAATTGTCCTGAGACCAAAAAGCACATAAAAAGCATCAATCATAATCAAAACTGCTCAAAGTGTTTCGAGGGTCTCATTCAGAATGTCTTGCCTTCAATGAAACTAAGTTTGCAATCGGACCACTGAACACATTTTTCGGGTAGTCTCAATCCGGGCACACGGATTAAGATCACGTAATCGAGACGGCCGGGCTCTAGGGAAATCGCAGCTGACAATTCTAGCGTTTCCGAAATGGCGCTTCGGTAGCTGCTTATCTGGATTTCCAAAGAGCGCAGGTGCGCCATCTTGCATAAAAATCATTCCATCCAGACATCCACGCTGTTGGAGAGCTGAACTGACGTGGTTGCGCAAAAGGCACTCATAGCGCTTACCAGTGGCGGTACAGGTAACAGGACCAGAAGCACCTGTCTCTTCGAAAAAATATGACCCTATGATAAGTGATGCTGTAAACCCGCATCACTCGGTGACCTTTTCAAGATGAAGTGGTATTGGTTGATTAACTTGTGGATTTTCCGTTGCCCATATTCGACAATTCTGTGTATTGATTATTCTTTCAGATGGAAGTGGGCTCCGTCTGTCCACAAAGTCTTCCACGGCCTCTCATTACCTACCTCCATGTGAGCAAGAAATTCTAAAGTTAGGGTCTCTCTTGCTGGCAGGTCAACAGGAAGCAACTCGTGCACATGGGTAATTTTGAATGGATAGCAAAGAAGGATGTCTTGTAGGATTTTACGCGCCGTGCTCACGGGTATGTTCAATGATCGAGCAATTCTCCGCCCGCTACACGTTTGCACACCACCACTCGTCTCCTCCTGCATTGCTGTGGCGACTGCTTCCACTGACGTCGAGTCATTCGTTTCCTCCCTCTACCATGTTGCACAGCGAAAGAACCCATCTTTTAGAATTTCTGAATCATTTTCTCCAGACCCACGGCAGTCATCGGACCAACTCCTTTTTTCAAACCCTTCCGGAATGTGTGTAGAGCGACGTGTGCAAACAGCTTTACAAGCACAGAACAATCCTGCATTGAGGCAGTCATAGCGAACGTCGCAGACGAGGAAGGAGAAAAAACTGTGTACCCGGCTTGTTTATACCAACTTCAATGGGTCGTGCGCACGACAGGTGTTTTCCTTTACTAATTCTGACACGTACAGCGCCATCTGTTGCTCTATGTCCACACTATTTTTTTTTCTTCTGCCATACGTTTTCCCCCTTCTCCGATAATATTCCTTTGCAATTTGATGTCATTCTGACCTGTGGTGTTATTTCTACAGCGATTTGAAAGTTCAACTTAAATTTTGGGCACCCTGTATTTCGTTCCGAAGACGGACAAACAAGCCATTGAACAAGTGTTCATAATGTTTTTCGCTCATGAGGGTGGAGTGTCTTTGTTATCACCAACCAGTTCCACTTTGGAGTTTTGCGATACAATTACTAACACAAAATCAAACATTGTGGTACACTGTTGACCATCGGAGTCTTTTTCCTTGGTGTCTTTTAATTCTGGTATTGCTTTTGACAATGTTGACTGGAATACTCTCTTTCAAATTCTAAAGGTGGCAGGGGTAAAATACAGGGAGCGAAAGGCTATTTAGAATTTGTACAGAAACCAGATGGCAGTTATAAGAGTCGAGGGACATGAAAGGGAAGCAGTGGTTGGGAAGGGAGTAAGACAGGGTTGTAGCCTCTCCCCGATGTTGTTCAATCTGTATATTGAGCAAGCAGTAAAGGAAACAAAAGAAAAATTCGGAGTAGGTATTAAAATTCATGGAGTAGAAATAAAAACTTTGAGGTTCGCCGATGACATTGTAATTCTGTCAGAGACAGCAAAGGACTTGGAAGAGCAGTTGAATGGAATGGACAGTGTCTTGAAATGAGGATATAAGATGAACATCAACAAAAGCAAAACAAGGATAATGGAATGTAGTCTAATTAAGTCGGGTGATGCTGAGGGAATTAGATTAGGAAATGAGACACTTAAAGCAGTAAAGGAGTTTTGCTATTTGGGGAGCAAAATAACTGATGATGGTCGAAGTAGAGAGGATATAAAATGTAGGCTGGCAATGGCAAGGAAACCGTTTCTGAAGAAGAGAAATTTGTTAACATCCAGTATTGATTTAAGTGTCAGGAAGTCATTTCTGGAAGTATTCGTATGGAGTGTAGCCATGTATGGAAGTGAAACATGGACGATAAATAGTTTGGACAAGAAGAGAATAGAAGCTTTCGAAATGTGGTGCTACAGAAGAATGCTGAAGATTAGATGGGTAGATCACATAACTAATGAGGAAGTATTGAATAGGATTGGGGAGAAGAGAAGTTTGTGGCACAACTTAACCAGAAGAAGGGATCGGTTGGTAGGACATGTTCTGAGGCATCAATGGATCACCAATTTAGTATTGGAGGGGAGCGTGGAGGGTAAAAATCGTAGAGGGAGACCAAGAGATGAATACACTAAGCAGATTCAGAAGGATGTAGGTTGCAGTAGGTACTGGGAGATGAAAAAGCTTGCACAGGATAGAGTAGCATGGAGAGCTGCATCAAACCAGTCTCAGGACTGAAGACCACAACAACAACATTGCTAATTCATCTGCCTCCACTATTCGAATCTTTCTGCTGAACGTATTTGCATTTTGGTGCAGTTTTCTGGATTTATGATGTACTTCCTTTTCATACTCCGCTAGTTCCAAAGCACATTGTGTCAGGCAGATACTGGGATCTTTTAAATTCAACATCTGTGACGAGGTAGCATGGTCAGTTATCATGATAAATTTTCTGCGGCTGAGGTAGAATTGAAAGTAGTTAACATCGAACATAAAATCAACAACTCTTTTTCTGTAATACTCTAATTGATTTCAGCTTCGTTGTGCAGTTGAGAAACATTATCAAATATGTTTTTGGCGTTGTGTTTTTTGCTGAAAACAGTGTCAACAGCAAAGTCAAAAGCATCACACGAGAGTATAATGCTTTTCAGTCAGGATATATCAGCAGAGTTGAACTAACTTGTCTAACTTTTTGTATGGCAGTTTCACATTCTGTGGTTCATTCAAAAATTATTCCTTTCTATAGTAAATCAGTTATCGCATTCCGGTCAGACTACTGTCACTGCTGCAGTCTCTGAGAAGTCATAAACATTGTTAACTGCATTGTGTGGTTCTTGCTTTCTGTTTCAGAAATACTGTCGTTGATTTCAAAACCCTCGTCATCAATTTTGGAACCAGATTCTTCAAGCAGCAGGATTTCTTCATCAGTCAGACTATCCCGTATTTTTTGCAATTACGACAACTGCAGAAGGAAACTTCAATAACGAATGTGCAGGAATTGTTCACAGCTGTAACATATTTTTTATGTCACGTAACACTTTGTGGAAGTAGAAACATCCATGTAGCAGCTCTCTGAAGTACTAAAAGAACAAACGACCGACATAAGGCCGTCACTGCTAGGAAATAATACATTTAGAAGTAACAATCTGGAAAGGCGCACTCACTTGGAGATTCTTTGAGTGCTGACTGTTAGAGAAATCTCAACACACCCATAATTTCGACAGCAGCGTCCAGAATGTGTTAAGGGCTTTGTCATAGCGGCATGATTCTTTATAAAACGACGTTATTAATTACTTAACTTCAAATAGGTTTGTAATTTCTTTATGTTGGCTATAACAGGTAAGTTATCCATGGGTTCTGTCAGTCGCAAATCTGTTTTTACCCCATCAGTACTGATAATGTACCCCCAAGTACTTCATTTGAGATCCCGTAAGTGAGCACTTTTCCAACTTCGAACTTAGATACGTATTTTAACCTCACCAACACGTTTTCCAGTTCTGCGAGTTCTTCAATAGTTCAGGAGAAAATGACGATGTCATCCAGATAAACCAGATATGTAGAGAATTTCAGACCTCTTAACACAAATCAGTAAACCTTTGAAATGTGGAAGGGGCATTTCTTAAGCAAAAGTCGTCTGCAGAAATTCGTACAAGCCAGAAGGTAGTACAAAAGCTGTTTTAGGCCGGTCCTGGGGGGCTACTGGGATCTGATGGTAGCCCTAGCACACATCAAGAGTAGTATAAAACTTAGAATCTCCTAACCTCTACAACGTTTCATCAGTACATGGAGAGGGATAGGTATCAGGTTGCTAACCTTGTTTACTTCACACATGTCCATATATGGACAGTAGGTATTCTTGGCATTACTAGATTTTTTGTGACAGTGACAATCAGACTCGACCAGGGACTGGCTGGTGGTTGAATAATTTGGGTATCAAGCTGATGATAGGGAATTCGGTATGGTTTCTGGACAATTGTTCTCCCATTTCCAGTTGAAATCTCATGGTATACAGGGTCAGTAGCTGGAAGGCATTGTTTCTTTTCGAATAGCCATGAATTCACGTTCAAAACCAGGTATAGTAAGCTTTGCACATAGTTGATTAAGCGAGACAAGTTATTCTGCAATTGTTGTTTCTACTGATATTGTGTACGCTTCTTGAACGTAATGATTTCATTCTTTTCTTACGTTTATTTTCGAGAACAGATTCTTCTTTTTCGATTACTTCTTGCATACTGACTAGTTCCCTTCGTATTGTTACATCCTAGATTCCAAAATTATCTAAACACACATGAATTTTCATTTCTGTCCATGGTTTCTGCTCAGCGTAAATAATAGTTTCACATGTATTGGTATTATGTTGCGGGCATCATTCTGAATGACGGGAACAGTCAAAAAGATGGTCTCCTTAGACTCCTGCTTTTCGAGTTTTGTTCAGCAAAAGATACACCGTGTGTCGTAATTTAGGTTAATGGGCGTCTTCCCTGTTCCTCGCGTTTGTGAGGTGCTGTTGGCCCCAAATTTAAGAACTGCTGCTCCAAATTTGATAGTGTGGGACCATAACTCAGTCGCGCTCTGATAATGGTGCAGGAACTCGTCTCTCGGCTGACGTCAAAGTCTTGCATTTTCTGCTTTATGACTTCCATCTAAAATTCGTAGGTCGTGTCATTGATTTTCAGCTTTACTGACAGGCAGCTGCAGGGTTTATAACTTCAGTACCCAAAACGCTAACACGACGTCAGGGTGGTTTCATTGGTTGCTTGTCACCAGGTGAAAGAAAGGCTAAACTTATCTTGGCGCCTATATCCACAAAATTCGGACCGTCGTAATTCGCATGTCTCCACTGGAAATCACGTTCCCCATCTCCCTCAAACCTCAGTAATTTGCGGGGTTAACTGACTTTAATGGAGGCGTGAATGTTGACTGGACCTGACCCTGCAATTTCTCTGATTACAACGTGTATTTCCGAGGCCACAGAGTGGCGCGCCACGTGGGCAGTGCATTCCTAAGTGCCCAAACCCTCAACAATTAGGATCAAAAAGCACTAAACAAGTATCATAAGTACGACCGGCGCACATGCATCGGCCTCACATTGATTCTCTAGTAAACAAACGGTACGACTCACTGTACACTGCGGAGCCTCAACAAAGCGTACGGCTTCTTCAAGTAATAGTGCTATGCAGACTGCTTCATCGGTTTATGGATAGATACCTCATGGATGAAGACATCTGTGGCATGTGCCTCAGCCTCTTCAAGGAATACTCACTGCGGGTTGTATCCCAAGCAGGGTTATACAGTAAGTTTTGAATGAAATAGTTGTTATGCAAATTGCCCAAAATCTTTGCCCGACCTTTGTCTGAGGGTGGACAGTCTGTCATGCTAGTAACTGCACCAAGTTGTTAGAATACCACTCCACTAAACCTTTTGCCAGGGATTCATGTCAGTCAGTACGTTTTAAGGTGTCAACTGAGTCTACATAGACACGTGCATTTCCAGTTAACTTCAATCGTGTCACAATCAATACAAAAGTGTCAGGCCATGCGCAAAAGCGACTCAAGTCACGAACATTTTGCAGAAAGGTTTCCGCATTTTATGTGGGTTTTCCCGAGAAGGAGAGAATAACACTGACTGCGAGAAAACTACTGGCAGTAGAATATGGGGTAGCAGAGGCAGTAGCCGGGCTAGTTTCAGCTCTCCTTGCCTCACGAAGTGTAACTTCAACTTTGCAATCTACCTTGGGATGGCCTGCTTGGGCTGCTAAGCTTCGTATTCAGCATTTTTCTCTCCTAAATTTATATTTTTGACCATGGCATCATTAAGTCTTCGGTATTCTCTGAGGCATTTTCACCTGCAGGTCGGCTTTTTGGAGACATGATTATAGCAAATGGGGCACGTAGCAAATAATAATGAATCAAAATATCACAACAAAGCAAACCCTACTGGTGGCGAATTTCTACTTCTCCAGGCTCCTAGTATGTACAACCCCCAGAAGATCGGCGACAGGATTCAGAAGCAGAGGTTCCGATACTCACGTAAATTATGTCGTGGGAAAACGGCAGTGTGGCGGCTGTTTTGCGGTGGTGGAGGTGGTGCATCAGGATGGTCTGGATAACATGCAGATGGCAGTGGCGTGGGAATGGCGGTGACGAGGAGAGGACAATTCGGGCATCGAATAGATTCTGGGACTCACACGGAAGTGCGAGGAACAGGCAACAAAGACACGGAACGCGGCCCAGCATGAGGTATCAGGTGGACAGGTAGCAACCTGCAACGAGTACGACAGGACTTGAGCGGTTGTGGAGTGTTGGCAGGCTAAAATTCAGCGGAACAGAGGACAGCAGTGGAAGCAGCACGAACTAGATGGCCCACGCACAGCATGACAGCACTTCCACGCACACATGTGTGTGCCAGTGGTACTATGACAGAGATGTGTGACAGCACAGGCCCAACTTGAGCCAGAGGCGGTCACAGGTCACACCAAACGTTGTACCTGGCACACTTTAACCATACACAATCGGGATACTGGCAGCAACCAGCAGTAAAAGGACCACTACTCTGGACTTAATGGTGAGAGGTACCCCATTTACCCAGCAACATAATTGTGCAAGAAGGCGCAAGAGGCGATGCAACGGGCATCCAAATTATAGGGTCAAATGAACAACAAAAAGTTATTCGAAAAACAGAACAAACCCACGAAGAGATTTATTTCCGAAAGAGGGTGTACATTGGTGCCTAGAGAAAGGCAGAAGGCCGGCCGGAGTGGCCGTGCGGTTCTAGGCGCTACACTCTGGAGCCGCGAGACCGCTGCGGTCGCAGGTTCGCATCCTGCCTCGGGCGTGGATGTGTGTGATGTCCCTAGGTTAGTTAGGTTTAAGTAGTTCTAAGTTCTAGGGGACTGATGACCTCAGAAGTTGAGTCCCATAGTGCTCAGAGCCATTTGAACCATTTGAAGAAAGGGAGTGGCGACCACAGAAACCCAAAGTTTAGCTCGAGAAATCTAACATATGGCATTCAGGAGTGGCAAAGGAACATGTTTGCAGGACAAACGCCGGTGGACTTGAGAGGGCAGCATCTTCCCGCAGTCCCTGAACAGCCCACACGTAAGGTACCATGTGACATCTCTTGGACAACTCCATTGACCGAGACATTTGAATAACATGAAGATGTCCCTTACTAGCCGGCCGCTGTGGCCAAGCAGTTCTAGGCGCTTCAGCCCGGAACCACACTGCCGCTACGGTCGCAGGTTCTAATCCTGTCTCGGACATGGGTGTGTGTGATGTCCTTAGGGTAGTTAGGTTTATGTAGTTCTAAGTCTAGGGGACTGGTGACCTCAGATGTTAAGTCCCATAGTGCTCAGAGCCATTTGAATTTTTGTGCCTTGCTCAGTACCCCTCACTGTGAGAACTCTTAACATTTCAGCATCCCATGCTGAAGTGTGAGACCGTAGGCAGCTACCCAGCACCTAAGATAGCTATCAAGTCTCAACAAAGAGCATTTTCTTTTTAATTCTCTTAAGTATTGACAGGTCCATCCTTTCGAGGTGGGGGAGGGAGGGGTGGGTATGAGGCACGTGCACAGCATCTACACAGTCTTTCTTCTCTGTATTTCAACCTGTTTACCGAAGAAGCAATGATGGAAACAAAAGGACGGTTGATCAATGGAATTAAATTTCAGAGTGATAAGGTATCAATGATAAGATTACTGGGGGCATTGTTTTCCTCCATCAGAATGAGGAAGAATTACATGATCTGTTAAAGAAAGACGAATGTATTAAGGGGCAGCAGAAATGAGTAATCCATTAAATTTCGGGCATGCAGCCGCGCAAATAAAATTTCTTCTACTGATATTTCGGCCGCGTATCGTCCGGCCATCTTCAGAGCGAGTCACAAGACTTGACGGCTGCATGCCCGAAATTTAATGTATTATTCATTACGCCACGAGAAGTTGAAAGTGCAGCAGAAATGAGATTTGCAACATACTTAGTGCCAAAGCTGGGCATAATTTTACTAGGTTACATGAAGATATTCTGCATCCCAGGAGGATTAAAGAAGGTGATGAGAATCAGACTATCAGAGGCACAGAGAGCTTTCCTCTCCAATAGAAATCTACTGGTACGGAACGCTGTCATTAGTATGAAAACAAAGTTTAGAAGGATGTAATTACGTAATACAACACTGTATAGGAACGTATGATGCACTGCGGGAAAGTTCGAAGAGAGGAGAATTGGAGCCTTTCAGATATGTTGCTACTGAAGCATGCTAAAATTTAAGCAGATTGATAAGATAAGTAATGAGCAAGTTTTCCAACAAACAGGAGAGGAAATGAGTATGTGGAGAGCAGTAACTAAGAGAAAAGACAGAAAGGAAGAAAATGTTTCTAGATGGTGCCGAGGAGTGCAAAATTTATAGAGGAAGACACAGATTAGAATTTATGTAGTAACTAATCGAGAAGTATGGGTGTCGTAACTAGTTTGAGACTGTGAGATTAGCGAAGAAGAGGAATCACGTCAAATCAGTCAGAAGAAGGACGAAAAACAAATAGTAGTCGAGTGCATGAGAGTGAATGACGATGGTATCTAGCGGCAACAGTGCTAAACCAGGCGAATAGGAGCTGAACTGCTATGGATGTGTTGGGGGTCAATTAAACTGGAAGTCATTACAGTAATTAGGACCCGGCGGAGGTTCGAGTCCTCCCTCGGGCATGGGTGTGTGTTCAAATGGTTCAAATGGCTCTGAGCACTATGGGACTTAACTTCTGAGGTCATCAGTCCCCTAGAACTTAGAACTACTTAAACCTAACTAACCTAAGGACATAACACACACCCATGCCCGAGGCAGGATTCGAACCTGCGACCGTAGCGGTCGCGCGGCTCCAGACTCTAGCGCCTAGAACCGCTCGGCCACCCTGGCCGGCAAGGGTGTGTGTGTTTGTCCTTAGTATAATTTAGGTTAAGTAGTGTGTAAGCTTAGGGACTGATGACCTTAGCAGTTAAGTCCCGTAAGATTTCACACACATTTTTTGAGTAGTTAGGAATCTGGAAGTTACTTGCGCTCCACCTGTTATGTTAGTGAAGGCGAAGACTGAGAACCGCATTTAGAGTAGATCCTGGAATACTATTGTTACTTTCTCAGCACATTTAGTCGTTAATGGGTTCAGTCGCTGATAGCGAAAATGTGGTGTGATTTCCACTGTCACAGTGCAAAACACAAAAAATATGTTCATGTTGACGTTGTCTCTTTGTTCCAGTGGAGTTACGTACCACGATGCAAAGTGCATAGGTACACAAATACACAAACACCATTCCTACATAAACTTAAAAGGAATAGAAGGAAAGAATACACTCAAATACAACATATCGGAAAAACTGTGAACATCAAACCTCTAGAAACATATGTCGCTTTAAAACAGAGTTGTTCATATTTTCCTTTTAAAGAAGACGTTTTTATAAACCTTCCAATTTGCAACTCATTTGTTGTTTTACTATTTCTACAAGAAGATTTCACTCTATGGCTGCTGCTCCAGCCACGTACAAAATTTTCAGTTATGCCTGAATTGTTTTTTTAGAACTAAATAACAATTTTCTTTGGAAATAACAATGTAATCGAGTAAATACTAAACAACCAATAGGCGCGTCCCTAGTTATGGTCGCTAGCGCACACTTGTGCGGCGGCGCTGTACTCGGAAGTACGCCGGTTCGAATCCTGGTGGCCAGCGAGAGAGGAGAGGTGATGGCGTAAAGTTCCTGAGCAGCAGGGCGCCAGTGTCCTGGATTAAATTTCAAACCCCTGTGCCGTGCCGTGTCTCACGAAGTGACGGCATGTGACAAGTATCGATGGTAACCCGTCCGTCGGATGGGGACGTCAATTTCGGCGGCCGCCTTGGCGCTATTCAACAGCAGAAGACCACACGTCAGCACCGCCTTTCACACTCTCCCTTTGATTCATCCGTAACATTACCAACCTAAAACTACAGTGTGTAAACATCATTCATTATAGTACGCCACGCGATATGTGTGCTTCACAATTCACACTTCACGAACAGGTAGGACGATGGGAATGGCAAACCACCGCCACTAGCGCCTTGCCTAGAACCGCAGCGGAGGATTCCTGCATCTGCTCCCCTACGCTCATCTCCTGAATGTGGGGCTACCCTGATTTTTGTTTCGAGAAGATATTTAATACAACTGAGGAGGCAGCAGCTGTTTTCTTAAAGTAATGCTTTTACGTCTGATTTACTAAGTTACAATGAATCTTATGGAATAAAGTTAATTGTTAATACAGAATACATGTTAGTTTCTGCTAGTTACATGTCGTCTTTTAATCCATAATTTGACTCGTTCCATAATCTGCAGGATGTATGAAGAAGAACCTGCAGATTATGGAACGAGTCAAGTTAACTGTTAACGAATCAATGGGTGGATTTAGTTAAAATACTGTCCCCCGCCGGTAGCTAAGTGGTCAGCGCGATGGAATATCAATCTTAAGGGCCCAGGTTCGATTCTCGGCTGGGTCGAAGGTTTACTCCGCTCAGAGACTGGGTGTTGTGTTGTCCTAATCATCTTATCCTCATCGACGGGCAAGTCGGAGAAGTGGCGTCAAATCGAAAGGCTTGCATCCGGCGAACGGTCTCCCCGACGGGAGGCCCTGGTCACACGATACTGATTTTATTTAGTTAAAGTATTGAATGTGGTGTTAGAAGGTGACACCTCTGCCCTGTTTATTTGAATGTTGAGTGTTTTAAAGCATTATAATCAATAAATATCATTTCGAGCGCTGCTTAGACCGGCATCTGCGTGCGAACTATTATTTCGTTACTAACGGTACATAATAACAACACTTAAAAACCTCTTACATGTGACATCTTGGGTTGTCGGGTGTTCTGCCGGATATCAGCGTCGAACTTGCACGATATTTCGGTCACGTAGCTCGTAGCCTTCATCAGGTGCGACCTGAGACTGCTCTTCGAGTGGACCTGGTCCAGTATTTATGCCTATGGCCTTCCCCCTCCACCAATGGCTGCAGGCGCTTCCTCCTTTAACAGTTCCAGAATGGATACACGGACAGACAAATTGAGAGGGCACTCCAACCAGCCACTATACCACAGGTTCCTGAAGAAAACCAAGATGAAACAAACAAGGTGGCATATCTGCCCTATGCTGGCTCTATTTCTGCAACAATCAGTAGGATCCTGCGTAAACACAATATCAAGTGTGTTTTCTGTCCATCCAACAAGATTCGGGGACTGCTGGGGAGTGTCAAAGACGACCTGGGGTTACGAGAACCTGGGATTTACAATATACCCTGTCAATGTGGCATGTCCTACATTGGCCAGACGACAAGAACTGTGGAGATCAGGTGCAAAGAACATCAGAGGCACACTAGATTAAGACAGGTGACTAAGTCAGCCACTGCTGAACACTGTCTAGAACTAGATCATGCCATGAAGTATGAGGATACCAAGATTCTAGCACAAACACCCAGATTTTGGGACAGTGTTATAAGAGAACCGATAGAAATTAAAATGGCTGACGATCTTATGAACCGTGACACAGGGTACCAGCTAAGCAGAGTCTGGGATCCGGCTCTGGAATTGTTAAAGGAGCAACGGGGCCAGCTGCAACACTACACAAACAGAAGAACCAGAGACATGGAGATGGAAAACGAGCCCGTGTCGGACTGCCAGGCGCACCAGACCGAAGATGGAACACCCAGAAGTGGGACTGGTGGGCGCAGACCGCAGAGGGAACACCTAGAACCGCAGCGGACGGAAAACGGAGCAGCAACGCTCCAGCAGGTCGCAGGGAATGGGCGCGGACCACAGAGGAAGCGCCTGCAGCCGTTGGTGGAGGGGGAAGGCCATAGGCATATTTACTGGACCAGATCCACTCGTAAGAACGTATACTGACCGACAGACTGCGAAAATATGTGGACAACAAACAACTACTCCCCTACTCCAAGCCGGCTTCCGCCCCAACCACTCCACCACAGACCCACTTCTGAAATTGACATGCGACATCACCCATGGCTTCAACAGATCGCACTGTACGCTAGCCATATTCCTCGACATCGAGCGCGCCTTCGACCGTCTATGGCACAATGGGCTCCTGTTCAAACTGCTGAAACTCGGCATCCCACCGAAATTCGTACGCCTAATAAAAACTCAAATCACCGGACGACACAGCAGAGTACATGTGCAAGACGCCACCTCCGAACCATTCACCCCAGAGGCAGGAGTCCCGCAAGGTGCAATATCATCCCCACTACTGTACGCGCTATACACACACGACATACCGACCCCAACAGACCAACACGAAAACATCGCCCTATATGCAGATGACACTGCATATTGGTGCACAGGACTCAGAACAGACGTAATACAAAGAAAAGCAGCAAAATACCTGACCAAACTAGAGACATGGATGACTAAATGGAGAATCCGACCCAACCCGACTAAAACACAACTAGTCCTATTCCAACACCGCAACCTGACAAAAAAACGACAGCAAAAACAAGAAGACATAACACTCCGACTATGGAACGAACCCCTACAACTGACTGACAAGGCGAGATACCTCGGTGTCTACCTAGACAAACACCTCAGCTACCAAGCCCACCTGCAACACCTGCTCAACAAAACGACGAAACGACAACAGTTAATCCGACAAGTACAAGGACGACTGTATGGCTGCTTCACCAGGACAGCCATACACACATACAAGACATACATACGACCAATATACGAATACGCCGCTGCACCACTAGGCGGAATACCAAAGACAGTAGCAAACAGACTGTACTCGACAGAACGCCGACTACTACGCAGCATAGCAAAGCTACCATGCCGCACCCCTAGCGACGAAGTATACGAGGCGACAGAAATAACCCCTCTGCAAACAAGACTGACAAAACTCAGAGCAAGATACGGCTCACACATCCTACACAAACGACCCGACATGGAAGACATTCTGACGACCAAGCCACGCACAGCAAGACGCCCAAAAAATAAATACATTTACCCGGCGCGTACAGTAGCACAAAATACAACAACTGAGTTCCCCGACTTAGCACCCACAATGACACAACTGACAGGAGGCGAAACCACCCCACCCCACCTAGACAAAAGACAATAGCACAGCAACAAATAACCTAGTGCACCACGACAGCCCCTCACACTCAACACACAACACACCCCACAGAACAAAACACAATAACATTAAGGAAATCATAGACAAGATAAGAACTATTGTTAACAAAAAAAAAAAGGTCGAAGTACCACCAAAGGGAGAGGAGAATATGTAAAATTAGAATAAGGCAAAAAACATTGTAGCAACCAGCTCCAAGTACTACAAAACAGGAAAGGAGAACCTGTAAACATTAGTATTAAGATTAGTCTAAGCTAGAATATATCATCCAAAACAACATACTCCATCACATAGAAGTATTACAGAGGGAAAAGTAAGTGTAAGTGCGTTAAAAAAAAATCCCCCATTAGAATAATGTGTCACTTCCAGTTATAGGCCGGCCGCGGTGGTCTAGCGGTTCTGGCGCTGCAGTCCGGAACCGCGGGACTGCTGCGGTCGCAGGTTCGAATCCTGCCTCGGGCATGGGTGTGTGTGGTGTCCTTAGGTTAGTTAGGTTTAAGTAGTTCTACGTTCTAGGGGACTTATGACCTAAGATGTTGAGTCCCATAGTTCTCAGAGCCATTTTGAACCAGTTATAAAATAAACTCAATTAAATAAACAATTAGTTTTATTAAGTTAGTTATATTGTTAAACATGTTCAGTTAATACATAACAAAATCAATCAAGATTCCCTCACATTATATACACCAAAAATAACGTAAAATTAAAAATACCCAATATAAGATAATAGCATGTAATCAGATATCTAAGAAAAATGGAAATAAATAAAATAAAAATGTACCCTATGGCTGATAAAGGGCAAACAGACAAGCCCTGAAACAGCCCGCCTTCTCCCCTTAGGAGAAGGAATGAAAAGTGCTAAAAAAAAAAAACACTCGAAGAGCAGTCTCAGGTCGCACCTGATGAAGGTTACGAGCTACGTGACCGAACTATCGTGCAAGTTCGACGCTGATATCCGGCAGAACACCCGACAACCCAAGATGTCATTAGATCGCCGGGAAAGCCTGAAGAGTTACACTCTCACATGTGGTATTCGTGGTAAGACCTTATGGGACCAAACTGCTGAGGTCATCGGTCCTAAGCTTACACACAACTTAATCTAACTTAAGATAACTTACGCTGTGGACAACACACACACCCATTCCCGAGGGAGGACTCAAACCTCCGACGGAGGCAGCCGCGCGGACCGTGACAAGACGCATGCGACCGCGCTGCAACCCCGCGCCGCCCTCTTACATGTGTGGATAGCTGTAGCGTAACGGCTATGTGAAGGAGACAATGCATAGATACTATCAGATTGCATCGAGGTAGAGATAACGGGAAACAACTGACGAATTTATTTAGAAGTATAAAATAGTTCAGACTCTGCAACAAGATCTCAATACAACAAAATCTCTGTTCAGAGATGTACAGTGGTGTTTCTTCTTGGTTTCTATCTCCTAAGTACTTGAATATATTTGGGAACACAGATGCAACTGCGCCGTTATTTTTAACCGCCACAATAAGAATGTGAAGCTGTAGAGAAAGTATGTGCCACAATCGACTACAAGCTGTCAGAAATTGAGTACTGGCACTCACATATGCACTTGGGAAGAAATGACGTATTGCCTTGGAGATTTTTGTGACTGATTGATTACGTTCTTCTATTTGTTATATTTTTCACTACAAGGTAGAAGGAAGGAATATCAGTTTTAACGCCCCGTCGACATTGAGGTCATTAGGGTCGAGATACAAGCTGTCAGCCGGCCGCGGTGGTCTAGCGGTTCTAGGCGCTCAGTCCGGAGCCGCGCGACTGCTACGGTCGCAGGTTCGAATCCTGCCTCGGGCACGGATGTGTGTGATGTCCTTTGGTTAGTTAGGTTTAAGTAGTTCTAAGTTCTAGGGGACTGATGACCACAGATGTTAAGTCCCATAGTGCTCAGAACCATTTGAACCACAAGCTGTCAATGTTTCGAGGAAGGGGAACGCAGTTGGCCGTGATCTTTCAAAGAAACCAACCCTGGTGTGATTTACGGAAGTCACTAAAACCGAAAACCTGAAGGCAGGACGAGGATTTGAGTCGTTATCCTGCGGGCAGCGAGTGGTGTGTTATAACCGCTGTGTAAGCTTAGGGACTGATGACCTTATCAGTTAAGTCCTATAAGATTTCATACACTTTTGAACATTTCGAACCGCTGCAGTACCTCGCTCTGTTTTTCACAACACAATCACATATCACCGAGCGAGGTGGCGCAGTGGTTAGACACTGGACTCGCATTCGGGAGGACGACTGTTCAATCCCGCGTCCGGCCATCCGGATTTAGGTTTTCCGTAATTTCCCTAAATCTTTCCAGGCAAATGCCGGAATGGTTCCTCTAAAAGGCCACGGCCGACTTCCTTCCCCATCCTTCCCTAATCCGATGAGACCTTCCCTAATCCGATGAGAACACTAACACAAATGGCTCAATGCATGTAGGGTGCAAATCATTCGATTTCTAAATCATAAAACACTTCATGAAACTATCTAGAATGCAAAAAACATGGATATCACTAAACCCTAAATTGGGAGAGTTTCTAACAGATCATGTTTCCATTTCCAGATATAATTATCAAGAAATCAACAAGAGTCAAGAGAAGGTTGGAAGTTGCTTCAGATCACTACAGGACTAAGATCATGAGATTTATTCCAAAACATAAAAGCACGAAACAAAGAGTACTGGTAAAATAATTAACAACAGAACCTTGAAAGAAAAGAAATGAGGCTTTCAAAAAATGCAGAAGGAAGAGAAATTGAAGTCAGCAGCTTTAAAGAAACGATTAACAACACTGCATTTGAAATAGCTGCAGGCAACAAGCAAAGAATGCACAGATGGTGAGATAACAATTGTGAAGAAGCATTTAGATAAAAAAAATAAAGCTTGGAACAGCTGATATGGTAGAAAAACAAGCAATAATTCAGTCTGATAATAAGCAAGAAGATAAAATTATTAAGGCACACAAGAGGGGCGTCGAAAAGGAGCAACTTTGAAACTACAGACGAACGCTTCAGAAAATTTAATACAGCAGATTATTACGAAAGATTCGTGAGCTGTATGTCTGAGTACACTGCACAGTCACCATGCTTCAGGAAAGAAAATGAAAAGCTCTCATTTGACAATGAATAACAATGTAAGCTATTGGCATTACATTTTGAAAAGATGTTGATCTGTGGAAACTGACCAAAAAATTGTAATTCCGTAATAATGTTCCAAAAGAAAATTAATAACCACCAAGTATCAGTATAATTAAAAGCAACATCAAACAATTAAAACACAACAAATCCTCAGATAAAGATTCCCTTGCAGCATAAATTCTAATAGCTAGTGGATATCTAAGTGCCACAATTAAAAAAGAAAAACTAGATAGTTTCTGCAACACAAACGCTTCCAGAAAATTGGAAGGTTGCTTTACTTCACCCACTTCATAAAAAGGGGACAAATACATATGAACAGTTATAGCAGAATTACGTTACTACATTAACACATTAGAGCCTGAATTATTTTTTTAATTCTTACATTTATTATTTAAACCTTGTTAGTTACAGTGAGAAAGAAGCAATTAATCTGAAAATACTTTTCTAGTTTTAAATATTATATAACTGTTGACAGCAAAACATAATTAATATGGAATGAATACACTGTTTTGTACTGAATAAAATAAATTAGACATGATTATAAATCAAAAACAAAAGCAACAAATTACTTTGTATGATATGCACTAAAACTTTCAGCACAGAGTCCCACATTAAATGCCTTGCAGTGAGTGCATGTACATGTCATAAAATTTATTCCAGCACTTCGTCTACTTTTTAGCTGCTGTAATTTCACAATCACATGGTTATTCTATCAAACTGGAGCTCAGCTGCTTCAGAACTTGAGTGCAGAACACTTCCAGGTCCTTTGGATGGCATAGCATACCTCCACAAGTGCACTTGTTCAGTTTCTCTTCAAACATTTACTTCAGAGATTATATTTCCATTTTTGAGGAAACGAAAAGAGGCCAGTGCCATTTTCTCTTATGGATATTTGTCCTGAACTGATTCAAGTTTTGATTGTTGCGCCAGTTCAGACATGTGCTAGTTGTAGTCTGTCTGGATGGAGTGTCAAGGAACTTCATCGTGTTTCCCTGACTGCTGAGAGCCTCTTTAAACATTAGTTACTATTTTCACACCAATTATATTTCATACTGGAGAAGCAACGGAGTTGCCACGCCAATTACACAAAAGAAGAAGTTTTTCTTTCCTGTGGTAGCATAAACAGTCTTTCTTTCAACTTTTCGTATTTCCATCTTCTTTGGAAGGGAACAGATTAGGGAGATATAAACTTCTCTCAGAGACTCTGTGTCCCAAAACCTATTTCTCAAAGGAAAATTAACAAATTAAAACTTGTGAATAACTTTTCAAAATATAGAACAAAATTATTAAAGCGCTTTCATTACTGCTTGGTGTTTCTTTTACGTAATAATGAAACTTTAGCTTTTCTTCCTGTGATACAAATAATGTAGTAGAAGGATTTCAATAAATGACATTTGATTGTTGGTTTATTAAGGCACTATTTAGAGTTTTTGAACCTGAATAACAATAAATTTTAATTGTTATGGTACGCCATATCCGTTGGGCGATGAGAGACTCTGGCTGTAGCAAAAACGTTTACATTCAGTAGCCAATTGTTCTCTAGTGATGGACCGCTTCTCAGAACTGAAGACTAAAAGAAAAGATGTTCAAAAATTTTTGTGTAAGCATAGCAAGACTATAGAAGTATTCTGTTGTACGATAAAATCAGACAAAGTACAGCCCTGCGACGAATACCATTACTGTAACGCTGGGCGCTAATGGGTTAAATAGATAATTAGGTACATAAAAATAATAAACAAGCAGATAGTGCTAATATTTGTTTTTTTTTAAATGTCTATGATTCGTAATCAGAAACTCCTACCTCAAAGCCCTGAAGGAATTAGCATTAATTAGGAAAACTCAGTCTAGTCCCTTTCAAATTGTATCAGGAGTCAGAAAAGCAGACTGTCCATCACCATTAATATTCTGCTGTTTCATGGAAAAAGTTATAAGTTAAACTGTTTGGCCTTTTGACAGTGTCATAATAACAGATGGAAACATTGAGAATGCAAGGAAAAATACTATAATTTACGGAAGATACAGCTGAAAAGGAACGCCTGGAAATATCTTTTGAAACAACGGAATACGTGACCAATGAAACTAACTCACAATGAATATAGAAGCTGAGTATGACATCAATATAACAGCCTGTCTTAAACATGTGGGTGAAAATATAAACATAAAAATTGGAAAAGATGTTGTTGAAATTAGAACTGAAAAAATGAAAAGAGCATACATGAAAGTGAGAAATCTGTAAAATAAAAATGTTTTTCTTAAGACATTAAACTAATGTATTATAATACAGTCGTAAAGTCCTCTATGGGTTGGAAATACTACTTTTATTTGGATTTAGGAAGGAAAGAAAGAAGAATACTACGAAAAATATTAGACCCAATCAAGAACAAAGGTGAAAATAAATTTTTGAGACTATATGTTCTACCCTAAATTATTAGATGAGCTCAGAAAAGGCACGTTTTGCTCTATGGGCACCTAGAGATAGTGAAGGAATACCGGTCAACAAAGAAGATAAACACATGGTTCCTGAACACGAAAACAGGAAAAGAAGATAGGTAGAGAGGCAAGTCAAAAATATTTCGAGGGAAAGCAAAATGCACATGATGCCTTACTCAACAGCGACCAATTGAAATTACAAGCCAAGAAAATCCAAGGATTTTAAGTGAGATAAAACAAATGTAAAAACAACAGTAATTAAATGCTCATTCTGAGGACGTGAAAGAGTTTGTGAGTAGGATGAAAGAAATGTAGCCTGGAGTTGGCCTGAAACGAACTAAAGAAACTAAGAAAAGAACACACATACATATACATAAAAAAAGAACACACATACATACGCAGAAATATATACACAGCACGATCAACCGAATGTTGACCACCATGACTGAAAATTCTTACATGAGCATCTCCACAATTTTAGGTCATATATTCATCTTCAAATGGTCTGAGCTCTTTCTTTCTTCCCTCCATAGCTTTTCAAGAACTAAAATTTGAAGATTTTTTTTTCTTGTTAAGTTTCCAGTGAATGAACTAAATTAAAACTTTTCCTACTGTGGTTTCTTTTCGTATGTAGACGACGAACCAACAAAGCTCTTGATTGGAGTTGTATTAAGTTTTATTAATGAAGTTTCTTACACAACACCGTTTCGTGGTCTCTGCCTCATCTTCAGATGACACTGTAAATTAAAGTGAAACTAATTATTTGAACCATAAGACCAATAAAACGCTACCATTAGTAAATAATAGGGCCACAAATATTAACAACATTAAACATACCACAAACTATACGAAACGTTTATATCCAGGTTAAGTTAACAGGTAGTGCATGTCGTATTTCGTTCATCAGAGGGGCACTGAAAAATGACAGTGCTGGAAACACCTTTCAAATGTGTCTGATGTTGGCCCATCATACCATAGACTCTTGCTGACAATTTCAAGATGACTGAAATTGCCGCCACAAAAGTATATCTCAGTAATGCAGTGACAGCTACACACTTAACATATGCAGCACAGTTTGTGTGCCTGCTTAGTTTTGACTGGTTCTTGTTATATTGTTGCTTGTGACAGGTCATAATGAAGTCAAGACCGCTGAAGTAGTTCAAAATTTTTATTCTTTTGATTTATTCTGTAGGGTCATTTTCCGTTGGTTCAGCGCTTTATTTGAAAATGCGACATCATCCCAAAGTGCCAGTTCTATATGCATGCAAGAGCAGTCTACAGCACGTTGACTGAACTGAAATGAGATTCGATGTGTTGGAAACGTAATTTAAAATTTTGATATAATATTACCAAAATGAAAACAGAAAGGAATGTTATACTCATGCTCATCAAATCATTACGTCGAAAGTAAACATTATGGTACCGTCTAGGCGATATGTAGGAACAGCAATAGTCGTTTTCATATCTATTTCTTCATTAGTTCATATTGACTGAAATATTATTGTGTGTGAGGAAATAGGTTTCTGAGTCTAGATATTGACCTCCTACTACGATTCATTTAGTTCAATAACCTCAGTGGCCTGATTCTCTACCAGACTGACGCTCACGTCGAATAAAATAAGATTTCGATTAGCAATAAGTGTTATCAACGTTGAACACCATTTCTAAAAAAGGAAGTATGAGGTGAAAAATTCAAGCCGCGCAGGGTAGCCGCGCGGTCTGTGGCGCCTTGTCACGGTCCGCGCGGCTCCTCCTATCGGAGGTTCGAGTCCTCCCTCGGGCATGGGTGTGTGTGTCGTCCTTAGCGTAAGTTAGTTTAAGTTAGATTAAGTAGTACGTAAGTTTAGGGACCGATGACCTGAGCAGTTTGGTCCCATAAGACCTTACCACAAATTTCGGATTTCGAAAAATTCAGTCATGAGATAATAAATGATTGAATGGTTGCAAAGTATACAAAGAGACAGGATTTTGCAAGCTGTTATGTAATGTTGTCCAAAATACTTTTATTACCTGACAAAGTATGTTAAAATGAAAAGAGTTTTCAGTCAGAATCAATCATTAGCTGTCATTAGAACTCTTGTTTGCGGATCTTAGAATGCCGAGAGCTAGTGATTCAAGAGAATTGTACAGTAATACATTCACGTGTGCCTTGGTATCAACCTATAACATGACAAAACGCTGAAGCACACGAAGATATTAAATCTCGTAACAGAACGATTCTATTTCTAAAAGAACACAATTTATCATGCGTATGGAAACGTCCTCCATACATTGTTTCACTGATTGAGATTCTTTTGTGTTCTCACACACAGCAGAGCCATTTGTTGGAACAATGGATATCCTCTTACCTCTAATCTTAATCTAAAATTCTTGGGCCCACCATCCATTAATAATGAACTCTCGACGATTTTTGCTTTTCTTAATTCTCTTGCTGGTATGAATTCTTTATTTTCTCCGAACGAGTGCATTACCGTGAGATATTCTCGCAATTTCGAAAAGAAGAGGCTGAGAGAGTGGACTGAAGGAATGAACGTCGACTTGCCTGGGGATCTGAAACAAATGCTGAGAAGACAATCCATCAGTAATAAATTATTGATACCATGACTTTTTATGTACACTACTGGAAATTGAAATAAGAACACCGTGAATTCATTGTCCCAGGAAGGGGAAACTTTATTGACACAGTCCTGGGGTCAGATACATCACATGATCACACTGACAGAACCACAGGCACATAGACACAGGCAACAGAGCATGCACAATGTCGGCACTAGTACAGTGAATATCCACCTTTCGCAGCAATGCAGGCTGCTATTCTCCCATGGAGACGATCGTAGAGATGCTGGATGTAGTCCTGTGGAACGGCTTGCCATGCCATTTCCACCTGGCGCCTCAGTTGGACCAGCGTTCGTGCTGGACGTGCAGACCGCGTGAGACGACGCTTCATCCAGTCCCAAACATGCTCAATGGGGCACAGATCCGGAGATCTTGCTGGCCAGGGTAGTTGACTTACACCTTCTAGAGCACGTTTGGTGGCACGGGATACATGCGGACGTGCATTGTCCTGTTGGAACAGCAAGTTCCCTTGCCGGTCTAGGAATGGTAGAACGATGGGTTCGATGACGGTTTGGATGTACCGTGCACTATTCAGTGTCCCCTCGACGATCACCAGTGGTGTACGGCCAGTGTAGGAGATCGCTCCCCACACCATGATGCCGGGTGTTGGCCCTGTGTGCCTCGGTCGTATGCAGTCCTGATTGTGGCGCTCACCTGCACGGCGCCAAACACGCATACGACCATCATTGGCACCAAGGCAGAAGCGACTCTCATCGCTGAAGACGACACGTCTCCATTCGTCCCTCCATTCACGCCTGTCGCGACACCACTGGAGGCGGGCTGCACGATGTTGGGGCATGAGCGGAAGACGGCCTAACGGTGTGCGGGACCGTAGCCCAGCTTCATGGAGTCGGTTGCGAATGGTCCTCGCCGATACCCCAGGAGCAACAGTGTCCCTAATTTGCTGGGAAGTGGCGGTGCGGTCCCCTACGGCACTGCGTAGGATCCTACGGTCTTGGCGTGCATCCGTGCGTCGCTGCGGTCCGGTCCCAGGTCGATGGGCACGTCCATCTTCCGTCGACCACTGGCGACAACATCGATGTACTGTGGAGACCTCATGCCCCACGTGTTGAGCAATTCGGCGGTACGTCCACCCGGCCTCCCGCATGCCCACTATACGCCCTCGCTCAAAGTCCGTCAACTGCACATACGGTTCACGTCCACGCTGTCGCGGCATGCTACCAGTGTTAAAGACTGCGATGGAGCTCCGTATGCCAAGGCAAACTGGCTGACACTGACGGCGGCGGTGCACAAATGCTGCGCAGCTAGCGCCATTCGACGGCCAACACCGCGGTTCCTGGTGTGTCCGCTGTGCCGTGCGTGTGATCATTGCTTGTACAGCCCTCTCGCAGTGTCCGGAGCAAGTATGGTGGGTCTGACACACCGGTGTCAATGTGTTCTTTTTTCCATTTCCATTAGTGTATTAACCTGTCAACGTGAAGTATATTTAATGAGTTATGTTTTAGCCCGGTTCGTAAACGGGCGAAGTATGTTGTAGTATCTGGCTATACAGATGTAGTCCGCACATAATATGACCTGATGTGGGAACGAGATAAACCCACTTGTGAAGCATAATATCCCGAATCCAGGTGGATGTGTGTCACAAACTTCCTTGTTATTTCGAACTCTAATTTCTTGGTGTCGAGAAAGCCTACGTGATATAATTTATAATAGCATGTCTTTATCACGCACGAGTTAAGATTTCATCGTAGCGATGAACAACAATTTCCATTTTAAGATGTTTCGTCAGTGGAGTATATTTTTACTGTGAACTAGTAATTACGTTTTACACTTAACAAATATGTACAGTGCAAGTACGACTAAGGACGACCTGTTTCTAAGCAAATTTTCAAATAAGGAATACTGTTCATCTTAGATTGCAGGTCCTTATTTAGAAGAAACCCACAGCACAGGTTTAATTTAGTTCTAGGGAGTTAAAAATCACCATCGTCGCTCATTTTTCAATACAGATGCAGACAACAGATGTTAACAATTTTTCATAAGGCATCGGAAGCTTCCCTCTATCTCATGATAATTTATTGGATTAATTTGTCACAGTATCAGGGTCTAAAAACTACTATCAGTTAGATACGAGTCATGACATTCTTACCAAGCAAAGAAGCAAAGTCCGTGAATAAGAGAGGAGTTCCACATGGAAAACGTGAACGGACCTATAGATGTCCCAGCCAAAAATATCACAGTGTGATTATTTGGACATTTGTTTGCGTCGTTTTCATGACGGGTCAGATGCACATAATTAAATGCTGTATAACTTAGGGAAACCTTCTATATTTACTTATTATAATCTTTTTTCTGAATGTAAATTCCATACATTGGAAATATTGGAGAAATGGATTCCATGTATCTCTGTGTTCGTCTGCGAGATCCGGAGTGGGATAGATAACTGCGTCCAGGCTAATGACGGTTCCTTATTATCCGGGAGACATTCGAGGCCACTCAGCACTGTTAGTTAGTGAACACTCTGAAAAATTTGTGAGGCTGATCCCGAATAATGCTGCTGTACGTATGAAATTGCCATGCCAGTAAATGGCAGTGAATTGTGGGAAGAGCTGCAGCAGATTAGCGTGTGTTCCAAGGACTGACAGTTGACCCACAATGTAAGTTAATGTAACACATTGTACCAAAACAGACGGAAAGAGCCATTACTGTTCGATCACGCTCCATCGCCGATAAATCACTGTAAACCGCTATGCTCAAAAAAGATTTGGAAGTGACTGTCCGGGCGAACAACCATATAAAACTATAGTAGTAGCGAAATAAGATGACACAAACTAAGCTTCGTTGGAAGAATCCTAGGGAAATAAAGTGCATGCATAAAAGAAGTTGCTTACAAAACGCTCGAGCGAGAGACTCACCCACTCCGGATCTCGCGGACGAACCCAATGAGGATGATGTAATTGATGAGATAGAGAATGAGAAGAAGAACGACATGGAGCGTCAGAGGATCGTTTAGCAACCACGGTAGCGTTAAGATGATGCTGACGGTTCTACTTTCTTTCCTCAGACTTTTAAAGAGATTATGCCAGCCAGTTATAGGAATCTATTGTTTACCGTGTCCGGCTCCCTGGGTGATCAGCACGGCTGAGGGACATATGGAGGAACCGGGTTCGATTCGCGGTACTGCCAGGGATTTTTCCTCGGTTTAAGGAGTGATACGAGGTGCACCCAGCCTTGTGGTGGTTGAGTGAGTAACTTCTTAACACCGTAGTAGCAGCCCCATGTAACGAAAGTTGCCAAGGACTGGGGGAACGAATAGCTAACTTCACGCCTCTCCAAACTGCATGCAATGACGCCATTTGCGAAGGATGAAACGGCGGTCGATCGGTACCAGTGGGGCCGCCAGGGCCTTTGGAAGGAATTTATGTTTACAGATTAATGTGAACTCCGAACCTTGGCGCAGGAGAGGAAAACCATACTAATATTATACATGCGAGTATAACTCTGTGTGTTACGCTTTCACGACTGATCTGCTGAAGCGATTTTGATAAAATCTGGTATGGAGATTGCTTGAACATAGGCTAGTTTAGAAAGATGCATCCTTTTGAGTAATATAAACATTTTTAGATACAGTATACGTGAGTGCCATGCAGACGACGCTGCCGCAACAGTCAGCGACTGTTAAAGTGCGCGTCATTTATGACGGCGGCCGAGTTTAGGTTCGTTCTGCGCATCTGACGTCACAAAATACAGTCAGCCAATGAACAGAGAACGACGTTGCCAGAGCTCGACTGCAGTGTAGAGCACGGACGAGTGTCTTCAGTTTTAGAAACGTTCAGTCATAAATAAAGTACTTGAACAAAAGCAATGTCTTGATAGCAGACTTTCTTTTATAGAAAGTTTGGAAAAAGCATTCTTTATACCAATTGCTTCATGTTCTATTAATTAATTAAACCAAACAAGCAATAAACCTCCTAATTCAGGCGATAGCAAGGAAAGGGTCTGAATCATTCTGACTAAAAGCTTTTTCGCAATAAAGAAGGGCGGTAATTGTTTATTTCCTATTGTACTTTGACGGAAACGTGAATAATTCATAATCATACCAACAGTGTTTGTCGGTATTTTGCGTGATATTTTAAAGTCTTCCGGGAGAAATATTGAATGATGAGCTGCGTTAGCTTAATGGCTGAAGTGCACGCCGGCACAATAGCTCAGCGTGTTCGGTCAGAGGGTTAGCAGCCCTCTGTAATAAAAAAACTGAGCTAATCGATCAACAACGATCTTAAACGGATGTCTTACGACGTCCGCCCCGAGCGGATGCAACGAACAAAAGCCAACAAAATGAGATTTAAAAAAAAAAAAAGTGCATGGCTGCTAAGTGAAAGGTTCTGAGTTCAAACCTTGATCGGTGCTTAATATTTTCTTTACTTTAAAAACGATATTGAAGTGTTTTACTTCACGAATTTTATTCGTTTGAATGTAATTTTTTGACATTTCTAGTGGCAGCTAAAATCGACCATACGGAAAGTACGCGCTAAGGACTTTTACCACTGCAAACTCTTCAAAATTTCGTGCAATGGTTTACTACATCTAATGCTGCACAATAACTGCGTTGAACATCGAAACAAATTTAAGTCATTTATGGGGGGAAGGTATCAGTCAAGAAGATGTGTAAAAATGAAATTTTTGGGCCAAGTAGTTTTTGTGAAATCGAATGATAAAGTGTGTCAAAGCAGTCGGAACACCATGTGTCTGCACAGGCGAGCAGTGCAATGATGGCAAAATCGCGCACTTCGCGGAATGCGGGTAGCACGTCTCTGTAGGAGCGAAAGGGTTAATGCGGCCGTGGTGGCTTTACTTGATAAACTGCGCGCTCCCCCCTAAACGGAAGTTTGCGAACTGTGTACTATGGCACTGCTTCTCTTGGCGCGTACAACTGGCAACGCAGCAATCTCCCGCGTCTGGGCGAGCATGCGCGAACCGCCGAGATAAAATAATTGAACTATAGTGTCCATCGATTATACCGTGAAAGTGCGAATGCAGTGTGACGGATTTCACCTGGCAAAGCTGGAAGGTTTTGGTAGAAATGCAACAATAAAAGCGGATGGTAAGCCCGAGAACCGTATTTAAAACTATCGCTATAAGCCTCACAAACGTAAATCTGATATAGCGCTTAGTTCTAAGAGAGTTCAAGCGGCGAAAGGTACTCGAATCCAGCAAACCTCAGAGCAATTTTATGTCCACCCGAACATGGATACAGAGTGTCAGACGGCCTGAAGAGCTACAGAAAATAACATTAGAACAGTCACAACCCAGTCGCATTTTAGACACTGTGCGTCACACATAGTTTCCAGAACGCTTGAAGGCTAACAACGTCGATGTCATAAAACAGATAAACAATAAAATACGATAAATGGAGGATCGTACATTTGGCTGTAGAATGTGGAAAGCTTTTGTTGAGGCTGCATTTGATTATGATTTATTAAGTGTGGTAGTCATAAAATAGTCACCACAGGGGGAAGGAGAAAAAATTTCGGCACCTTAACACACTAAAATAGAACGGAGGAACGACTGAAAAATTTTGGAAATTTGTGGTAAGGTCTTATGGGACCAAACTGCTGAGGTCATCGGTCTCTAAGCTTACACACTACTGAATCTAACTTAAACTAACTTACGCTAGGAACAACACACACACCCACGCCCGAGGGAGGAGTCGAACCTCCGACGGGTAAAACCGAGCGGACGGTGATAAGACAACTCAGACCGCTCGGCTACACCGCGCGGCGAACAATTGAAATGCGAGCAAAAGCGGTGGGGAACAGTTAGTAAATGATACGTGACCGATAAAATTCTAGGACAGGCGTGTTATGGAACTCTCCAGGCTAGTAACTTTCTTTGTTTTTCTTTTTTTTTCACTAACATGTACTACAACCTACATCCATGTGAATGTGCTTACTGTATTTATTTCTCTCTCTGCTTCTACAATCTTCCCTTCCCCCCTCCCCCTAACACACTTCGCTCCAGTTACAAAATAGCGATTCCGTGTTGCTTCAGATTGAACCACACTTCTTTTAGTTAAGTTCCACAAATTTCTTTTGTCCCCAGTTCGTTTCGGTACGTTATCATTAGTCAGGCAATGTATTCAACATTTCAGTAGCTTCTGTTATCTTTACAGTAACGGCGTACATCTGAAAAGGGCTGTGGTGTTCAAACCAGTCTTCGGACTGATGACAGCTTTACGTTTTTACCTTTGTTAAATACAGACGTAAGTTAAAAGAAAGAAGAACTTTATGAGTTAAGAGTGAAATTAAAATCGTACCTCTTCGGGGCTCACAAGGGGAGGCCGCCAATTGTGAAATTCAGATTCGATTCATACTGCGCATAATAAAAGCTCATGGCCAGAGGTGTAATGTGGCAAAGCACCAAGATGCACTTCTCAGCCATTGTCGAGAAAATCGACAGTTAAAAGAAACCGTTGCGGTGAAATACTCTCTACGATTAATAATTTTCTACAGCGTCGTGGCGCAGCGGTAAGCGCTCGGGTTCGTAATCCGAAGGTCGCTGGATGGAATCTCGCGCCATGCAACCTTTTTTTTTTTTAGTGTTTGTTTTTTGTAATTCAAATGTGTATACACACACACACACACACACATATATATATATATATATATATATATATATATATATATATATATATATAATTCCCGGGAATCAGTTGCAACAATTATGCATATAATAAGTTGTTGAACGTCATTTGTCGTGGAAAAACTGGCGACGTCGAACATCATTATGTTTTCCCCAAACAAAGTTGTATTTCACAAATGTTATTAATTGTCTTCACAATGTTAACCACGTATAGTTAACGGAAGACGTAGAAACGATATTCCGAAACGAATACGTATAGCGTAAGTCAAACGTTCGAATTGGAATAGAGACCCCACGAACACAAATTTGCTGTGGCAGGTATGAAATATAAACTCCGTTACTCGCTCGTTACACTTGAAGGACAGATGTTGAATGGGCCGAAACGAGCTGCCGCATAACAGCGTAGTAACCTGCTAACTTCGAAAGAAGGTAGATGCGGTCCCTAGTGCAACTTGTAACATCGTTAAAAATCAGTGCTGACGTTGGAGCTCTGGTACAGCCTGTTAAACAAACGGAAAAATGGAGGCGGTACAATTGGAGAGCGATCCGCCTTCACCAACACGCATAAGCAATTCATTAATAGTTTTTATATATATATATATATATATATATATATATATATATATATATATATATATATATGACTTACGAAAAAACCAATAATAAAAAATATTGCATGGCGCGAGATTCGATCCGGCGACCTTCGGATTACGAACCCGAGCGCTTACCGTTGCGCCACGACGCTGTAGAAAACTGTTAATCGTAGAGAGTATTTCACCGCAACGGTTTCTTTTAACTGTCGATTTTCTCGACAACGGCTGAGAAGTGCATCTTGGTGCTTTGCCACATTACACCTCTGGCCATGAGCTTTTATTATGCGCAGTATGAATCGAATCTGAATTTCACAATTGGCGGCCTCCCCTTGTCAGTACAGTGATAATTCTAAAATCTTGACCTGTCTTTATAGCAGTTGTTCGTGTCATATATATGGGCTCGATATATTACGTGCGGAAGAGTAATTTGTAGTAGTATTCTTGTAATTTCATTGTACACCTTCAGTTTGCCGTAATTGTTACAGGTTGACCTTCAGAGAGTAAACATACACGATACACTGACGTACATATGCACTCGCAATAGAAGCTGTTTACTCTAAGATATGCCGCAGAGGCGTTTGTCAGTCCTTATGACGGTGTTGTCCTTGTGTCATAGCACTCCTAAACGTTTCAGACGATCCGAATTTGCCTCTCTGCTTACAAAGCGCTGCGCACAGCGAGCAGCTGCTGAACAAGGCCTAGTAGAGTGTCGTGTGACTAGGGCCTCCCGTCGGGTAGACCGTTCACCAGGTGCAAGTATTTCGTTTTGACGCCACTTCGGCGACTTTCCCATCGATGGGGATGAAATGGTAAAGATTAGGACAACACAACACCCAGTCCCTGAGTGTATAAAACCTCCGACCCAGCGGAGAATCGAACTCGGGCCCTTAGGGTTGACATTCTGTCACGCTGACCACTTTTTCTTGTGATCTCATTTTGTTCTATATTTTTCGTTGAATTTGATCGGGGCAGACGTCTGATGACACTCGTTTAAGTTCTTCGTTGATCCGTTTAGTCAGTTTTTTTATTACAGAGGGTAACTAACCCTCTGACCGAACACGCTGATCTACCGTGCCGGCACCACTCAGTTACCGGGGCGGACACAATGCCTAGTGAGTAGCTGGGACACACGGCCGCTGCTCACC
Organism: Schistocerca serialis cubense; assembly: GCF_023864345.2. Taxonomy (NCBI): domain Eukaryota; kingdom Metazoa; phylum Arthropoda; class Insecta; order Orthoptera; family Acrididae; genus Schistocerca; species Schistocerca serialis. The sequence goes on along the minus strand of NC_064643.1, from coordinate 732,584,426 downwards.
ATATTTACATAGGACGAGACAGAGGGGAACTGTCTACGACGCTGCCGGCTGGGAGACCCCGAGGAGCAGGTGCAGCCGCCTAATCGTAAACGCTGTTCTTGCTACTCGCACGGATTTCCCTTGCACTCGTAGTGTGCGACAGCTGTGCCATAAGCGTATCTGTAAGAATTTAAGTCACAGTAGTGGGTGGGTGTAAAGTGTGGTCTCATGTTTATATTGCATGATTATGAGACAAGGGTGCTCCCATCCGACGAACAGATCACAATTACCTGTGTCGCATGCCCTCAATATATGGGACACCGCGGATAGATCGATAAAAAAAGTCTTCATCCAGAAAACAAGGATTCTTTAATCGTGAAAGAAAATATGCTCTGTCACTGCATGTACGAAATCTATACTCTTGATGACGAAGGCTTCATATTCTTGTAAGTTAAATATTTTCTCTTCAAATTCTTCTCCTTTTTCTGTACTTCGAGGCTTCGGCAAAATGCCTGTCCCGTCTTCAAATAATGAACCCCACCTTTTTCTCGATCATTCTACATCTCTCCTTCCTGATGGCTTCTACTTATTTGCATTGACTGGAAGTCGTCTTCATTCAACCCCTGTATTCTTCGTAAATTAAATGAGAAGACTGAACTGGATGAAGATCCCCACACTCGACAATTCTGTGTGTCCACCTCACCCGTCAGAGACAAATGAGCTGCGGCTGTCCATAGGATGGTCCAGGGCCAGCCCTCTTCAACTTCAGTTCCTGCGAGAAAGTGGAGAGCCAAGTCAGCACGTCGTTGTGGGTCCTTTGCTGCAAGCCGCTGCACGATATGGATCTTGTACGGATACCGTTCGAGAATGGTTCGAAGTACGTTCCGTACAGTGGACCACGGGATGTTCAACCGTCGTGACACAGCACGCGCACTGGCTGACGATCGGGAATTGAGCGCAACGTTGTCTGCCATACCTACAGCGATTTCATCAATAACTTGTGGTTCAACCGGACGTCGTCCTCTTTCCAGAGCGACGCCCATTGATTCAGACTTCTCGATCGTGCCCCGCACAGCAGGTGGAGAACGAGGAGCGTTCCGTAATCCTTTCAGCCAGCGATATTCTCGAAGTGCAGCTGCAGCGTTACGGTTGTTTTGATAACAGAGCTAATATATATATGGTCATGAAGTCAGTCACTAGATGACTAATATGATTAGCACTATTTTTATTTATTTTTTATTTATAATCGTGAGTTTGATATCATCCTGTTAATTATTATGGGTGGCAAGATAATTTTAAAGTCTTTGACCTGATTGGACACATGATTTGAATTATTATTCTGAATTTTTATAGAACCAAGCTTTTGATAATTATAGTTTAAGCGCACAATTGAGACTATGTTGTACGTTAAATGCACATGAAGAGTATTTTTGCAGATGCGACTGTACTCTCCGTTGGTCTCGTGACTCTGTGCATCGTACCCTCGAAGTTCAAGGAGGCTTGTAAGAAAACTTATTCCACCGGAGAGAAACAGCAGATCCTGTCGGTAAAGCTATGACAGGTTCGTAAAATATTGCTAAAATGATTTTCTTGTTAACGTACGTTCCATGCATATCATCTATGAAATTAAGAATTCAATGACCTAACCGTGTAAGCATTTACAGTGGTCACTTGAGCAACAAAAACACACAAATTCTCCGAAGATATCTCATATCCACATAAGCGAGTCGATGGAAACAGGAAATAAAGTCCATGTTTGCCTCCTAAATCACTTGAAATATACTCAGCGAATCATATAGTTGTTTTCTCGAAAGATTTCTTCCATTAAAAACTCTTTATATTTAAGTAAAATGCTTTAAGCGAAAACTGTCCTAGTGGCGGCCAAAACTGGTTCTCTCTGCTCATGTTCCTAAGACGTCCGTACTAGTCAATGCCTACATCAGCAAGAGTCCTTGGTTCACCGCTGCAATCACTCCCATCGGCTTTTCCACAGAGTAACACAAAAGTCAACTGTCAAAAATGTTACACATTTTCGCAGTCGTTAAAATACCCTATGGTATTAAGACTTTTTGCCACTTTCAGTATACACGCAGTTCCGTCAGACTACTACGTAAACCTCGCATTCACGTGGGGAGAAGGTATGCAAACAGTACGCAACGAAATTCTGCAGCATATGTTTTTGGGTGCAACAAACTCTTTCGAAACGACTGGGTAATCGAATGGGGCCATATGCTGCACAAATGAACACAATTATGGTTGGCATTGCTGTCACTATATTACCTTGCGACCGTTTTCATAGTGGAACGATATTCGTTGTTCTTTGAATGGCGGTATTGTCTTTCTAAGGTGGCAAAATTTGTAAGATCGACACAGCACGCTACGTAATCATTGAAAGTGTAATAGTTATTCCAAACGCCTGCGCAGAGTAAAGGGCATTTTAAATACATGTATGGTTGTTCCGTGAACTGCAGCATGCGTATGTGTACGCACCTACACGGCGTGTTTCGACCTCGAGGGACTTGTGCCGATTTTTCAGTCCTCCTCCGGAATGGATACGGGCAGAGACGGGATAAGATTGTCAACGACGAATCGGCAGATATGCAAGTGACTATGGTAGGGGCAGTATAAAACATGTTGAGGGAAAATTCAAGACTACAGAAGAAATGACTGAGTGAGAAGGAATGAACATTGGGGTTTAACACCCCGTCGACAAAGAAGTCATTAGAGACAGAGATTCAATAAAGCATGAGAGAATGCTTTGACAGCTGGAAGAAAATCAGTGGACCCATATATTCGAGGAAACGGCCTGAAAGTCGAAGGTAAGCATTCAAGAAAGAAAAGAAAATACAGTTCTCATCTTACACAACGAAAAAAAGGAGTTCCTGTTGAACATGACAAAGCAATGAGACATTTTTATATTTACTTGTTATTTTCTTTTAGTCTGTTATCTAGATGCAAAAACGAACCAAACGTTGTACATGAATTGACATGAATATAGCACATAATATTTGAACGTACCTTCAAATATTATAGTGTTTAACGGGGTGAGGGTTTGAGAGTGAATAATCGACGACCAGGGCTGAATACAAGTGTTCCAGAAGTGTAGTGTACCTACTGGCTGCCGGTCACGTGACAACATCAGGGTCGCCTGACTCACGTCACGTCTGCGTCACGCATGCGGCGAAACAGTGTACGGCGGTGAGCGCCGGCGCGGGAGCATCGTGCGCATGCGCAGTTCCCACAGATAAATAAGTCTCACGTCACGTACTGGTGATGTCATACATACTCTGCGAAAAAGCTCTCACGTGAGAACGGCCATTATCTTCACAATCTAACGGAGAGAGCTAAATTACCAGAGGGAAATTGTAGCCTTTGGGTGTTGGTGGATGTAACTGCAGTGGATTAGCAAAGAAGCACCTAATGACTTAGTCGCCTAACAGAGCGCTCGCCTCTGTATCTTCTGTCTCAGGCGTCGGACTTCGTTCATTGTAGCAAGTATCTCATTGCTTAGTATTGAATTGATTTACAAAGAGGGCAGCAGGGAAGCTACTGACAATGAAAGAAGGGATCTGGAGAAACAAGTATCCAAAAATGAACAGATAAAGAATAGGTAGCCCTGTCACAAGTTTACATAAATTATCACTCACAGAATGTAGCCGCTGTAGGACAAGCTGGAAGTATACAAGCTGACACTACAGAACAATCTGCAGAATAAAGACCTGCCCAAGAGAGAGCACAGAAATGAAATAACAGTCCCGTTATTACAGAAGAAACTAACAATGGCTTATACTTAACGATAACAGTAACAGGGGTCGACCAAAACAGCTTACCATGCACATGTCGTAGCAGACATGGCGGTAGTACAGGAGGAACCATTGTAACTGTGATGTGGTCAGTAAGTCTTAAGCATCATGAGTCGTTCGCGGATGACTAAGCTAGGCTGCTTGCAGGGTTATGGGAAATGCTAGCCACCAAATGATGGCAACTGCCCTCCACTGAACCTCGCGATGTTGACATCTCTAGAAACTGCATCGGAAAAGGCTGGAGAGGCGCTCACCAGGTTATTTGAAGACTCGGCCGATGAGCTACGGTGCACCTCCGCGGTAAACGCAAACGTCCTTGTAGCCAACCTAAAAGGGTTGAAAGGTGGAACCCTCCCTGCTGTCGTGGCCGCCTGAAATGGCTGAGATCCGGCCCTCAAGTTGGGTGACGTGAACAGGCGCGAATTCTCAGAACGCGGGAGAACTGTGCATTTCTTCGCCACCGCCTGGCTTCGACGACGATTCGAAACAACTGCCAGAAACCCAAGCTAGATTTCACCATCTTGGGCATTTTCTATATTAATTAAAGGGGGTAGATTAAACTTCTCCAGGCCTCTCCAACCGCCGGCCTCTATGTACGCAGTATCTCTGTAGAGTCTGTGGATATGGGAAAATTAATTTAGTACTACCAATTCAGTAATTAAGTTTGACGCATTGTTAATTAATTAATCGACTTGTCTGAGTCAGGTATCAATTTACTCAATTTACTAGGAATTTTATCTAGAATTCGAGTCCGTGATCAGAATTAAGGGACTAATTTTATTACTCTCTCAGGCTTTGTGGTGAAGACTGGTTTGGACAGATTGTGTGGCCTTCCCGCATGCGTTTTGTGCTTGACAAAGTCACTGCGTTACAAAATGTTCAAAGAAATGCAAAGGACACCCCCTTCCAATTCTGCTTCTGGGTAGTCATGTTTAGACTCCAGTCGAATCTGCAATGCTGGTTTGACTGCCGAATTTCAGTATCTACAATCTGTATTCGGTTTCACATGAACACTATATCGCATTTGAGTGGCAATTGTGTTGTCAAACTGCTGTTTGCTTTTAAATGTCTTGGTTAGTGTGGACGAGTGATTCTCAGTAGAGTGAAAGAAAAGGATAAGTACTAGAATAACCACCGAGTTATTTATCTAACTGATGAGAAGCACATTTACTTTTTATGAAGTAAAAGATAAATATAAAAGATAAATAAATGCTGATATATTTACCAGGTAGCATATTCGAAGTGGTAACTACTAACTTACACCCTGCGTAGTAGGCCGGGCTAATTTCTAAATTGATATACCCACTCTTGTTTATAGCGGAAAAGTCTCCCATACACAATCCATGGCTGGAGACAAGATATTTACTTATTTCATACACAGGTTCAAGAATATGTCTCTGCTCGTGAGGAAGTTTTCTGTCGTACTCTCTCTTTGCTAAAATTTATTACCGATAAACTTACTTCACTGCACTGATGAAGTCAGAATATTTTATTTACAGATACCATCCGTGCCAAAATACTGACGTTTGGGAACACCGTCGTTTTATTAGGCTAGCGGAATAAGTTCTGGTCTTACGCCCAAGTAGAACGGCGAAAACGTGTACCTGAAATTTTATCAACGTTTTCCGAAAGCTGTGTTGGATGTAAGCATGGCAAGTGGTATTTCGAGGATTAGTTTTTTAGCTTTGCTCGCAAGAAATTCTGAAAGCCATGATCAAGGTAGTCAGGTAGATGAAGGACTTCATTTCTGAAAAGTGTTTGACCCAGTTTCACCCAACGCTTATTAATGATAGTACGATTATATTGAGTATCGAAAGAAAATTGTGAGTTGGTTGAGGATGTATTAGAGATGAGGAAGCGGCGTTTAGTGTGAATGAGGAGTCGCAGACATGTAGACGTAACTTCAAGTGTGCCATAGCGGAGTGAGTTGAAACCCTCGATGCTCATGTTGTATTTTAATGACCTCAAACCGTCCACAGATGATGCATTTACGTACAGGGAAGTACTGTCTAAAAAATGCTCCATTAATATTCTTTGAGATGTTGATGTGACTCAGAAATGTTGTAAAGACTGGCAACTCGCTTCATATGTTTAGAAATATAAAACTCCGCTCTGTGTGAACGGAAATGACGTAGTATCCTACATCAATGAGTCACAAGTAAAATCAGTTAACTCACTGACTTAACTTGGAAAACAAAACAACAGTCGTCATAGCCTCCTGTTGACCACACCTAGACTAAGTTTATCGTACGGTATCTCTCCCTGTCGCTCTAGAAATACCGATAGTACACTTGTAGAGTAGTAAATGTGCCTTTAGTAGATCGACGTCAGCCACAATTACTTCAGTAATTAATTACCCAACTACTTTGTGACTTCTGGTCTCCAGTGCTTCACGTTCTATGATTACTTGTACTCTGCTCTTACGAGTCTCTCTCTCTCTCTCTCTATCTCTCTCTCTCTCTCTCTCTCTCTCTCTCTCTCTCTCTCTCTCTCTCTCTCAATTTCCGTCGTGTGCAGGTGTCTCTTGAAGTTCTCGTGACCAGTCGTTAAACCTATCAAGGGTTCAATCTGTTCAAGCCCAGAATTACAGAAATTCTCGTTAAACGTGGTTTGGCATCATTAACTGGCCAACTCAATACCTCAAAATAAAAGTAATGAATGATTAAATAGGCTCAGTCAAACGCACAGCAAATTGTAGACATTGATTTATGGCTAGGGTACTGGGAAAATGCAATGAGTCTACAATGGAGTTTCCTTAAAGCACTCTTGCGACCTATGCTAGAAAACTACTCAGTTGTGTGGGGCCCATACCAGATATGATGTAAAAGGAAGGGCAGCACACGCGGTCGTAGCTTTGTCTCATGGGAGAGCATCAGGGAGTTGGTGAAGAAGCTGATTTATCAGATGTACGAAGATGACCACCAACTACCATGCGAAAGCCTACTTAAAAAGTCTGAGAAACCAGTATCACATGAGGATCCACAGATCGATATTATTACACGAGTAAACAGCTGCAGGTTGCCTAACTAACAGCTTCCAGGGGTAAGAAAAATTTTATTTTCAATGTTTCCTAATTGGCCGAATTTAAAAATTTAAAGTTCTGCCTTAATGTACTCTTTAAGAGATATAACATTATGGTAAAGGCTTAACACAGTAAAACAAGTATTATAGTAGAAACTGTGTATATGTCTTTGAGGCACCATAAGTCAGAGCGCACAATTTATGCAGGCTACGTATATCCATCCAGTATTCTAGAATCAGAGTGCTTATCAACTCCCAACAAAATTAACACTTAATTAGAAAAAATTAAGAATCATTTTAATGCTAATGCCGCCCTCAAAATGATGAAACAAAATTATGAAAGGAGAGCTACACTTTCACTGTGCACACAGTAAAAGTTCAGCTTCAGGCATCACGTTTTAATTGATTACTTTTTTTGCTACTAGCTCTATTCGCAACACTTTTCGCAGACAGTATTCCCACATACCGCTGAATTTACCTGCAAAATTATTTCACTGTATGTCACATCGTTCAGACGAAATTGAGTTATAAATATTGAGATGCGCGGAAGACTAGCTTACGGTTAAAAATGAGCGCAAATTACCCAGTGTTTGATAATGAGAGAGCTTCGTGGGTCCCAACTAATTTTAAACATAATTTCAACGATTCTTTAAGCTTCTTCTCGCTTACATGCTTAACGTCAGATAATTGACATATTACCTCATATGTAAAGTTGTCAGACGTCTGCTGCTGTCTTACACGTGAGGGTTCGATTATTTAAAAAACCGGGCAGCTGGGTTTACTCCCTGTGTGTTGCCCCCTTGAGGATCATGAAGACAATACTAGAGCCGTTTGTGGAAGGAGTAGAAACCCTACACGATGGTCCAATGGAAAGCAACATCTGCCATGCACTTCACAGTGATGTGCAATGTTGATGAACTTCAGGTATTACGAAATAGTTGGGGAATACGAAATACCGTGATTTCTCATCCCCTGGAGTAGTGCTCCCAATTGTCAGTCGCACGAGCTATTCCAAAATATTCTCGTGATGCTCTGCAGCGCGGCCAGTTCGTCTCCAAATAACACAGAATCATTATTTTCGTAGTCTGACAAATTTTTTGGATGTAAGTTTTCAAAATAACAGAACAAGTATTGGAAATGTACACTAACGATCAAAACCATGCAATTTGTTATGTGAAAGACTGGCAGTTCGTTACTTATTGCCCGATTCTTGGTTATGGATACAGTTGATTCTGTTGTTATGTGGTGAAGTCCAAAATGGTATGTCGGGTAATCCGGAACCCTAAAACCCCACCTTGAGTGTGCAGATTCCGAGAACGAAGATTAGATTTTTAGATTTGTGAATTATGCAAATATCTGCGTTTTTAGAACCCTGTATTATATTCCCCGGCTATTCCATATTAGCCTCCAAGTACAACTTCTTTTTAAAAGCTTTTCTCGTTGGTAATTTTCTTAAAATTTATCGAGAGAAATATAAACATGTATTGCCAAATAGCTGAAGTTTCTAGTAAAGCGTATTTGAGAACTAAGAATGAGTTGACATGAAACTATATGATTCCAGAGACCTTTTCAAGTCTCAAACATCAATGACATACGTATATAGACAGATGTGACGAAGGAACATTTGTACCAAAGCAGGAATTCGAACCCAGGTCTCCAGCTCATTAGGCAGATGCACTGAGCACTACGCCACCCTGGCACGGTGGCTTTGTACAACTGCACGGACTACCCTAGCACACCTCCCTCCTCAATTTAAATTCCCATTCACAATGCAGTGGCCGGCTGCTGTGACCGAGAGGTTCTAGGCGCTTCAGTCCGGAACCCGGCTGCTGATACGGTTGGAGGTTCGAATCCTGCGTCGGGAATGACAGTGTGTGATGTCCTTAGGTTAGTTAGGTTTAAGTAGTTCTAAGTCTAGGAGACTGATGACCTCTGATGTTATGTCCCATAGTGCTATGAGCCATTTGAAACATTTTAATCACGATGCAGCCCAGTTGGTATTCCCCCTTAACTCTAACAGCATTGTAAAGGCTCTCCAGTTGTATTGGAACAGCGCCTCAGAGTCGAAAGAAAGAAGGATTCGGCCTGAAACCTAGGCATGAGTGAATTAATCGAATAAAACTGTAAGGTTCCAGAAATATTTCCAGCTCTCAAACGTCTGTTACGTATGTATGCAGACTAAAGTGACGAATGAAAATTTGTACCAAGGCTGGGATTCGAACGCGGGTCTCCGGCTCACTAGGCAGATGAGCCACTGTGCCAAGAAGTCGTGGTGATTAGGGCAATTTCCTACTCAGCATGAGACCTGCGTTCGAATCTGTCCTTGATACAGATTTTCATTCTTCGTTTCAGTCTACTTTCATAAATACACTACTGGCCATTAAATGCACACCACGAAGGTGACGTGCTACAGACGCGAAATTTAACCGACAGAAAGAAGATGCTCTGATATGCAAATGATTAGCTTTTCAGAACATTCACACAAGGTTGCCGCCGGTGGCGACACCTACAACGTGCTGACATGAGGAAAGTTTCCAACCGATTTCTCATACACAAACAGCAGTTAACCGGCGTTGCCTGGTGAAACGTTTTGACGCCTCGTGTAAGAAGAAGAAATGTGTACCTTCACGTTTCCGACTTTGACAAAGGTCGTATTGTAGCCTATCTCGATTGCGGTTTACCATATCGCGACATTGCTGCTCGCGTTGGTCGAGATCCAATGACTGTTAGTAGAATATGGAATCGGTGGGTTCAGGAGGGTAATACGGAACGCCGTGCTGCATCCCAACGACCTCTTATCACTAGCAGTCGACAGGCATCTTATCCGCATCCCTGCAGCGGATCGTGCAGCCACGTCTCGATCCCTGAGTCAACAGATGGGGACGTTTGCAAGACAACAACCATCTGCACGAACAGTTCGACGACGTTTGCAGCAGCATGGACTATCAGCTCGGAGACCTTGGCTGCGATTGCCCTTGACGCTGCATCACAAACTGGAGCGCCTGCGATGGTGTACTCAACGACGAACCACGGTGCACGAATGGCAAAACGTCGTTTTTTCGGATGATTCCAGGTTCTGTTTACAGCATCATGATGGCCGCATCCGTGTTCGGCGACATCGCGGTGAACGCACATTGGAAGCGTGTATTCGTCACAGCCATACTGGCGTATCACCCGGTGCGATGGTATGTGGTGCCATTGGTTACACGTCTCGGTCACCTCTTGTTCGCACTGAAGGCACTTTGAACAGTGGACGTTACATTGCAGATGTGTTACGAACCGTGGCTCTACCCTTCATTCGATCCCTGCGTAACCCTATATTTCAGCACAATAATGCGCGACTGCATGTTGCAGGTCCTGTACGGGCCTTTCTGGATACAGAAAATGTTCGACTGCTGCCCTGGCCAACACATTCTCCCGATCTCTCACCAACTGAAAACGTCTGGTCAATGGTGGCCGAGTAACTGGCTCGTCACAATACGCCAGTAACTACGCTTCATCTACATCTGCATCTACATACATAGTCCGCAATCCACCATATGGTGCATGGCGGAGGATACCTCGTACCACAACTAGCATCTTCTCTCCCTGTTTCACTTCCAAAGAGAACGAGGGAAAAATTACTGCCTATATGCCTCTGTACGAGCCCTAATCTCTCTTATCTTATCTTTGTGGTCTTTCCGCGAAATGTAAGTTGGCGGCAGTAAATTTGTGCTGCAGTGAGCCTCAAATGCTGGTTCTCTAAATTTCCTCAGTAGCGATTCACGAAAAGAACGCCTCCTTTCCTCTAGAGACTCCCACGCGAGTTCCTGAAGCATTTCCGTGACAGTTACGTGATGATCAAACCTACCAGTAACAAATCTAGCAGCCCGCCTCAGAATTGCTTCTTTGTCCTCCCTCAATCCGACCTGATAGGGATCCCAAACGCTCGAGCGGTACTCAAGAATAGGTCGTATTAGTGTTTTATAAACGGTCTCCTTTACAGATGAACCACATCTTTCCAAAATTCTACCAATGAACCGAAGACGACTATCCGCCTTCCCCACAACTGCCATTACATGCTTGTCCCACTTCATATCGCTCTACAATGTTACGCCCAAATATTTAATCGACGTGACTGTGTCAAGCGCTACACTACTAATGGAGTATTCAAACATTACAGGATTCTTTTTCCTATTCATCTACATTAATTTACATTTATCTATATTTCGAGTTAGCTGCCAATCTGTACACCAATCACAAATCCTGTCCAAGTCATCTTGTATCCTCCTACAGTCACTCAATCACGACACCTTCCCGTACACCACAGCATAATCAGCAAACAGCCGCACATTGCTATCCACCCTATCCAAAAGATCATTTATGTAGATAGGAAACAACAGAGGACCTACCATACTTCCCTGGGGCACTCGAGATGATACCCTCACCTCCGATGAACGCTCACCATCGAGGACAACGTACTGGGTTCTATTACTTAAGAAGTCTTCGAGCCACTCACATACTTGGGAAGCAATCCCATATGCTCGTACCTTAGTTCTGAGTCTGCAGTGCAGTGCAGTCTTGATGAACTGTGGTATCGTGTTGAAGCTGCATGGGCAGCTGTGCCTGTACACGCCATCCGAGCTCTGTTTGACTCAATGGCTCTGAGCACTATGGGACTTAACGTCTGAGGTCATCAGTCCCCTAGAACTTAGAACTACTTAAACCTAACTAACCTAAGGACATCACACACATCCATGCCCTAGGCAGGATTCGAACCTGCGACCGTAGCGGTCGCGCGGTTCCAGACTGTAGCGCCCAGAGGCGCTCGGCCACTTCGGCCGGCTTGACTCAATGCCCAGGCGTATGAAAGCCGTTATTACGGCCAGAGGTGGTTGTTATGGGTACTGATTTCCTAGGATCTATGCACCCAAATTGCGTGAAAATGTAATCACATGTCTGTTCTAATATATTTGTCCAATGAATACCCGTTTATCATCTGTATTTCTTCTTGGTGTAGTAATTTTAATGGCCAGTAGTGTATAATGCCCTAACTAGACAGGTAGGTAGATGAGTTGCACCTGCCTACGAGACGCAGCGCCTGTCGCTGCAAATCTACCCAGTCCGGAAGACGTGCGCACCACCCAGCAGTAGGAAGTGTGCAGCTGGGCGCGTAACGCTCGCAAGGTCGCCGTCGTAAGTGGCCTAAGCAGGAGTTGCGGAACAGGTGTAGCGAGCGACAGGGCGCCGACGTCACGTCACGTCACGCCACGTCACGTGCGCAGATACGGCCGCTGATAGGCTATCGCGCGGCTGGGCGGGGCGGCGGCGGGCTCAGTCGCCATGGGAGGCCGCCGGGCGACGCCGCGCCACCACGCGCTCGCGGGCGCGTCGACGTCTGCGTCACCGGCGCCGTCCTCTCCACCACCACTCCCGCTGCCGCCGCCGCTGCTGCTGCTGCTGTTACTGCTCCCCGAGCCGTGCCGGGCCGGTGAGTACCTGCCAAGTGTCTCTTCCTTCTCATGTACCTCCTCAGGACTTCGGTTGTGTCACAGGTCAGCGACAGCAAGGTGCAGGAGAGGGTACTGTCAGGCAGTGTGAGAACATCAACACCAGTTTAATTTAGCACCGAGCCGCGGCGATCATTGTGTATGGTAGAGGACGCAAAGTTTCTCTTCCATCGTACTACGTCTTCAAGACTTCGTTTTTGCCTGTTTTCATGCAGCATGTTATAGATCGTGGTATGAACAATTTTGACGCAAATGCTAGGGACAGGTATAGAGTGGCGCACGAAATGTGTTACCAATTGCTTCTTTCACAATTTACGACGCACATTAGATATTCCGCTGGGATCTCTACAGCAGTACCAGCAGAGCTTGGAAAAACAAAGGAGTTACGCAATGACGTGTAATTCACGATACTGCCGCTAGGAGACTAGTAAGGAGCAATGGCTGACAATGGAAGACTGACGACGCAGCAACGATCGGCAGTTGTGTTACTTTTTCATGAAACGAAAAGCCATGTTGTGACTCAGAGGCGTTTTCGACAGCAGTTTAACACACGATGGGTCCCTTTCAACACAGGTTGTACGATAAATTTGTACAGGAAGGGACAGTATAGGAAGCGAAGCGACCTCGGCCTAAACCTGTTTGTTCGCCGGAGAATATTCAATCGGTACGAATTGCTGTACAGAGAAGTCTCAGGAAATCGTGTAGAAAGGCAGCAGTGCAACTGCAAATATCCAGACGCTCCGTTCAACGCATTCTTAAAAGTGACTTCCATATGTATCCATACAAGATGACCTGTGCACAGAAGCTCACTGAAGAAAACAAGCAGCAGAGACTACTGTTTGCTCAGTGGGCGGAGGATTTGCAAGAAACTCTCAACAACGCTTGCTTTTCAGACGAGGCGCATTTTCATTTACACGGTGTGGTTAACAAACAAAATGTACGCATTTGGGCCACTGAAAACCTACAAGTGCTTCAGGAACGACAACATTATGCTCCGAGGATTACAGCATGGGCAACAGTTTCCAGTCACGGATTTATTGGACCATTTTTCTTTGAAGAAACTGTGAACAGCGAGCGTTATTTGAGCTTGCTTCGCAATAGCTTCATTCCACAGCTCCTTGCTACTGCCTTGCCCTTCAACACGCAGCGGTTCATGCAAGATGGAGCAACGCCACATACTGCAAACACTGTGTTGGAGTTTTTACACGAGCATTTCAACATGCGGATCATTTCACTCGGTTGCCAGGTCGCTTCAATGACGGACAAAATTGCCCCCCCCCCCCCCACCCCCAATAGCCGAGACCTCAATCTATATGACATTTTTCTTTGGGGGTACCTAAAGGAAAAAATTTTCCCGAAACGTCTACGTGATTTAATGGAGCTCAGAAGACTTACTCTTCAAGCTTGCAGTGAAATTACGGAAGACATGTGCCGTAGGGTAATCACTAACTTCAGTGTTCGTTTGATGGAAGTTAGGAAACGAAATGGTGGACATGTTGAGTATGTGCTGAGTTAGAACAAATCTTCATGGACGGCTGTTCATTGTAGTATATGTTCCTTTTAGATTGTATTGACAATAAAGTTTATATTCAAAAACAAAATGGTAACACATTTCGTGCTCCACCCTGTAATTGAAAGGAAGACTCTCACTACAACTGGGAACGTGACGTCAGTATAAACAGATGGCGGTGTTGAAACTACAGTTTACGGTTATCGTAATAATAATATAATAACTACATGCCGCGCTTGGACGAGTGAGATTGCTCTCACCATGCTAAAGAAACAGTGCGAGAAAACTATATTCGAGAAACTGATCATAGACGGTCTGCTTTCTGTCAGCATCTTGCGAGCAGTTTCAGTTACACAACCATTCTCAAACCAAATCATCTACGATGTGGTGGTGTAGTGTTGGCATCATCTGCCAGGTGTCTGTTACTTACCTTACATAAGTCACTTGTACTTACAAGAATGCATTCCTTCGCCGCCGTTGCCACCTCTCCATGAAAATTTAGTTATACCATTGAAACATGTCACGAAGTTTTAAGGGCAGTATTGTTATTATCGATAACATTTTACTTAGTCGTAGCAGTTCGTAACACGATACGTCTATCATTTTATGTCGGGGAATTTATTGGCCCATGAGCCTGAACAGTAAGATCAGACCTGTACGGCACCAAATAGTACGTGTAGGTCACGTGGAGAGCACGTGATGAGACACAAAACGCAGAGGTGCTAATATTGCAAATGACAAAATTTTCGCGACCGAATGCAGAGGAAATGATTTAAGAGATTGCTGCAAATGGCAGATCGTGGTGATCGAGAGATTGGGAGCGAGTAAAAATGGAAATGATGGACCCCTTTCCCTAATTATGTTCCGGCATCATTACTATACGTTACCAAAAATAGGTGCGGCCAGACTTTCAGCGTACATTCCCCTCTCATACAACAAGAAAATATCTTTCGTGGACACAGGAGTCTACATCATAACGTTAGCACAGTTTCCACAACTCTTCATAACACATTAACTATGGGAAGCAGACAGGATCAGAACGTACCAGCATACCACATAAAACACTTTCTTACACGACAGTTCAGAATGCCCTCTTGACTGTAATTCTTAGGTTCACCACCAGTGTGCTTGCTTGACGGATTCATAGAAAAAGGCGTACCAAACTCGTCGGCTCCTAAGCTCCTAAGCCAAGTAGACTGTCATTTGCGATACTATTTGCAAACTTTGCTATCGAATTCCAGTAAACTTTGTGGAGATTTTTCGTATCCGTATAGCGGACAGCTGAGATAGCATACGCAGTACTCCAGGGATACATCAGCGAGCCGTGTAAAGGGCAGTCAAGTGAAAACGAGACATATGGAAACAGTAAGTAAATTGTCTATTATTTGAAAAGTAATCGTCATAACGGCTAATACATTTATCCCACTGTGAGACAAAACGGTCAAAGCCTTCATGAAAAAATATTTGTGATTGACTACGGACCCATGATTGTATCCAGGCTTGCAACCCTTCGGCCGAAGCAAATCGAGCCCTGAAGAAAGTCACTAGTTGTCGAAGCAAATCGACGGCCACCAGTCTCTTTCTTTAGGGCTCTGTCTACATGCTGCCAAAGTTGTTTTGTCTACGCTGCAGAAGATTCGCTGGGAAGCTCCTTCACATCCTCATTACAATCCCGATATCTCCTCATACACGGGAGGACGACGGTTCAAACCAGCGTCCGGGCATCCTGATTTAGGTTTTCTGAGATTTCCCTTAATCGCTTCAGGCAAATGCCGGGATGGTTCATTCGAAATGGCAAGGCCGACTTCCTTCCCCATCATTCCTTAATCCGATTGGACCGATGACCTCGCTGTCTGGTACCCTCCCCACATTAGCCAACCAATCCCCCCATTGCGATTTTCATATTTTTGGAGCCCTGAAGAAAGACACTGGTGGTCATCGACTTGCTTTGGACGCAGAGGTGCACGCCTGGGTACAACCACGTATCCATAAGCAACAGCAAATATTTTCCCAAGAAGGCCTTGACCATCTGATCTTACACTGGGATCAATGGACTAACAATTATGGCGATTATGTTTGAAAAATAAACAATTAACGTGCTTTTCCTCCATCTATTTCGGTTTTATTTGACTGCTCCTGATAGAATTAATGAGACTGCGGTTCGAGATACGTATCAATTGCATGTACAGCACTTTTGACATATGACGCAAGGAAGAGGTATATATTGTATGCTGGTATCTTCAGTTCCTACTTATTTCGCTTAATTAGTGTACTATGAAGAGTGGTACAATATAGGCTGTAGTACACAAATACGTCGTTTCGACACATATGCTCATATAACATATGCTACCTAACTAATACTACATGGACACATATTAATGGATATTTTTATGGAGTGTGTCCACCCTTTACCTCTAGGATGGCTTGAAATCTGCTGGAGACATTTTCGGCCTGTGGAGGAATGGCAGCCCACTCTTTCCAAAGGGCTGAAATCGGAGGAGTTGGACCCTGGGTCTGGAGCGAAGTTGACGTTCTGTTCCATGCCAGAGGTGTTCCATTGGACTCAGGTCCGGACTCCGGACGGGCCAGTCCATGTCAGGAATGTTAGTGTCCACAAACCATTGCCTTACAGATGGTGCTTTATGACAGGGTACATTGTCATGTTGATACAATCATAACCAAACGGTTCCAATAATGCACACGGTGTACAGTGAATTTAGAATTTTCTTAGGTGCAATGATGGGATCACACCCTAACCATGAAGATCAGCCCTGTACTGTACAACCAAAGCTCCGTTCCTCCACGCTTGACTGTTGCCACTACAAATGATGGCACGTAACTTTCTCTAGCCGTTCGCCAAACACAAATCCATCCATCGGATTGCCACAAAGGGCAGCGTGATTCATCACCCCAAAGGACTCGTTTCCAGTCGTCCAATGTCCAATGGCGCCGCTCTTTACTCCACCTTAAGCATTGCTTAGCGTCGACTGCACAGTTAGGCCGGCCGCTGTGGCCGAGCGGATCTAGGCGCTACGGTCGCAGGTTAGAATCCTGCCTCGGGCATAGATGTATGTGATGTCCTTAGGTTAGTTAGGTTTAAGTAGTTCTAAGTTCTAGGGGACTGATAACCTCAGATTTAAGTCCCAAGGTGCTCAGAGCCATTTGAACCATTTGACTACACAGGAGCAGCTTCTCGATCATTGTACCCATACAGATACTGAGCTAGCTGGATTGCTGTCAGATCTTCAAAACTGACGAGTGATTCCTTCCGATGATCTAATATGATTTTTTTACAACCACCCACCACAGTGCTTGACGGTACTTGTCCGTCAGTACATTGGGTCTGCGTGGTCTTGGTTTACCTGTGATTGTTCCTTTACCTTCCCACTTCACTGTCACATCATCAACAGTCGACGTGAGCAGCCTTAGAAGTGACATTTAGTTGTCAGTTCTACATCACGTAGCTGATAATGTATTTTCTTTCTCTGTCTGTGGGAGATCTTTCTCGGGACTTGGCCCTACCTTTTTGTTACGGCTTGTGGATGAAAAAATGTGAACATGGTATTCGGAAATTTTTCCTTCTTTCTAATGCGGAACAGACCAAAATCAAGTTGGCCACTGTGACCGAGCGGTTCTAGGCGCTTCATTCCGGAACCGCGCTGCTGCTACGGTTGCAGGTTCGAATCCTGCTTCGGGCATGGATATGTGTGATGTGCTTAGGTTAGTTAGATTTAATTAGTTTTATGTCTATGAGACTGATGACCTCAGATTCAAGTCCCATAGTGCTTAGAGCCATTTGAACAAAAATCATGATGTATGTGGCAGTGAAACAGGGAAGCTTATTGTTAATGCGTGTATCTGTTGTCCTACACTTTCATCCTTAATATCTTAGGTAATACTCAGATCAAAGGAACCAGCTACATTCGTTAACTAACGCATTCAAAACGACATTTTTTTATCTGTCGTGAAAGATGAAAATTTTTGCCTGGCATTGTTCATGAGAAGTAGTTGCTTTAGCCAAGTAGACATCGTAGCATGCGTCCTTGTGATGTATATAAGATATTAGATTCGCAGCGGCATGGACTGTTCTGTACAGCTTTCGTACATAACAGTAAGGAGAGATGGGCTACAGAGTGGGGCAGCAACTGTCGTCATAGGAAAGCTGGGCAGGAGAAGAATTAATTAGCGAACAAGTTAACATAGCAGACAGAAGTTTTACTTAACCTGCGTTTCTCCAAGCGAGCGAAGACTACAAATAATACAGCAAGAAATAGGGTCCAGAACTCAAAATGTCAACTAGGATTAACCTTGCTGCATTAAGCATGAAGGATTTTGTCGCAGTGAAGAGACCCCAAGTGCAAGTGTGCTGTGTGGCTGCTGCTGGCCATCCTATATTGCTGTGGCTTAGGGCGCTCGTAGTCCAGAGCCACTGGAGACTTGGCTCAGTGGGCATGCACCACTGGGTCCATCAGTTACCGTGCGACTGCAGTGGGCACCAGATGGAAACTAGCAGTCCCACTACTAACTTTGAGGCGCCAGAGGGGAGGTATCGATACGTGATACCATATGGATGACATTCCACATTCCGTTCCAGTCATCCACATATTTCTTTGGTTTTCCCCTAAATCGAAAAAGGTAAATGCTGCAATGGTTCCGCTGAAGAGGATACTGTAGATTTCCATGCCCATTTATCCCCAATCCGAACGTCTCCTCCCTTATTGTTTGAGTACATAATCAGTGAACATCCATTGGAAAAAGTCACATTCATTAAATATTAGGACATACGTATATGGAGCAATTTCCAGTGAACCGACTCCATAAAACAAATCGTATGAAAGGCAGATGCCACTCTGCTGACGCTGAGATTAATTTGAAGACTCCTCGGGAAGTGTAGTCCACCCACAGAAGAGTTAAATCATAAAACCCTTGTGTGCCCGAGACTTGAGTGTTGTTCAGCGGCCTGGGAATTTTATCAGGTAGGACTGATAAAGGGAATAGAGAAGATTCAACTAAGATCAGTGCGCTTCGTCACAGGTTAGTTTCGTAAATAACAAAGTATCATGAAGAGTTGAGAGGTGGCAGAAGCCCCCTCTCCTATTTCTATCTTACTCTGAGTAATTCGATTTTCCTAATTGCATGCGGTGAAAAGTTGCTATTCCCTTACATACGGACTTCCCACGCAGTGTCTCTCGTCACCCGGGTGGCCCGGTGACAGGCGGGATCTGCGGATCTTGAAAAGGTTAAGCCGACGGGTTTGAGGGAGTCGAGTGAATGCTTTCTAGACGCCGACATTGTCATAATAGCGGCGGAGACACGCCCGCAGGGGCCTGAAGGAGCGGCTGGGCTAGAGATTCCGTTACTTCGCAGAAACGTAGTGGAAACACTTTCTGGGGGGCTACCAGCGAGGCGTGGGAATGACTTGTGTCCCCATGCAGTCTTGGCGGGCAAATTCCCGCGTTTTCTGCAAAATTGTGACTGTGATTGGCTTGCTCAGGGCATAGCTCCGTGACGTAGCAAAATCGGCGCAGAAATTGGCGCCAAGAATCTCCATTGGTGGAATGGTAGTGCTTCGGCAATAGAGTGGAATTTTCCGCCGGTTTTCGAGTTGCTGATTGAAACGTTTAACCACGACCATTGTCGTGGGGGCGGGAATGTTCTGTGTTCGGTTTGTACGGGTGCTCTTTTGGTAGTCGGTTCTCGCCTTTCAGTCGGAGTAGGTTACAAGACTGAACTCTCGCTGCTCTGGACAGCCTGCCTTCCGTTGGCTGTCTAATGTACTTTTATTTGATTGTAACTGTTTAATGAAGTTGCTGAAGTTTCGACTTCAACGTAACTTTCCGAGTACGGTTGGCAATTGAGCGTTCTACGTACAAGGGGCCTATGTTGTCTGTCTTGGGCAGTTTTGGCTAAAGTTGACTGTATCGGAGTTACTGTGTGACTTTGCTTGTTAAAATCAATCACTGTACCGTCAGTGATTGTGTGGCGAGCCTTCTTCGTCTCCCTCAGAGGCGCATTTGTATTGATAGGAAGTCTTTAGTCTGGAACAACCAGACCAAGACGATTTGTTTCGGGCTATACTCGCGACATTACCATCACCACGACGGGACGTCGAAGCAACCAGCCATCGCTTCCGGTACGCCAGATCGTGTCCTTGCCGTTAAGAAGACAGCTTGGTAATGTAGGTCCGCAGCACCGGCAGATTAGGGAATTTGCATTGTGATAATCAGAGCTCAGCAGAGCGCGCCCGTTCGTCTTTTTCTAACTTTGTTCTGTCTTGGGTGTTCATTGTCTGAGTTCTCACTACTGTAGCAGCAATTAATGTTGGGTTGGTTGTGTGTTTCTCTTAAGATTTGAGTTGCAAGGGATTGGATCCACATACCACTTCGTCATAAATGTCACAATCTAGTTTATGGACAACTTCACCTTCACAGCATTTATTTGAGTATCCAATTTGAGCCAATCTGATGTATTGTAAATGTTTCATGTGTTTTGTTTATTATTTTGAGTTTAGTAATAATAAATCTTATTGTCATTTTGGACAGAACTTTCGTTCTGTTAATCGGTAGAGCAACCCTTTCATTTCTCACTACGTTAATGAAACTTTCCTTTATTTAACTTATTTATCAAATTAAATTATTGTAGGTGCCAAACTCTTTTCTACTCCACTTGCAGGGTCGATTACAGTCAGTTCGCGTTTCTTTTTAGTCCATGTGCAACAGCAAAAGTAGGAGTTAGAATGGGGGGGGGGGGGAGGTTAGAGCATCATTTATATATGAAGATTCTCGAAGAATTTAGTGTTAAATACACTGCTAGCCCAGGCACCTCGCAGAGTGCATCTTATATATTTATAATTGTCTGCTGACTTCCATGCATACTAGAACAATTACATGCAAAAGTTGGATAACTAACTCAATCCTCCACGTAATATTTTAGTTAAATTTCGACTGCACAGAACATAGTTTTGACAAAACCATAATTTGGCTAGTAATTTTCTGATATATATTATGTCAGATACAACAAATACGACCCCTAGTGTGAGCAACTGCGAATGAATCCAATATACACATCCCGTTGTCAATTACTGTGTACACAGCAAATAGTGATAACATTTATTGGAAGGCTGAAAGACCCACGGTTTCGGTGACGTTGAAGTCTGTGTAGTGGACTGTTTCATTAAACTGATGCATCACACCAGATGTGTGCTGATTTGTATAAGTCGTTTTGCACTATACATCAAAGATATTACGGTATTCCAGACGATACAGGATGTGAAATTACCTCGGTACAGGACATATTTTAATTGCCAATGCGTTAGTTAATAGACACACTATGAAGTAATAATTACATTATGAACGCACCCCATAGGAAAACTAATGCAGTACGTTTCTATATCTACGAAACTGAATGTATTTCACTAGGAAATTACTGCTATAATTTTATACGTCAGCGTAAAAGTGCTGATTTTATTCTTGAATGCCGTCCATACCGTGTCGTTTTCGTAAACCCAATTCAATCAAATAATTATATGAAGTGAGCCCTAAACAAAAATTTGCACATTCTCGCCGAATATCAGTAGAGCCAAAACCTCCATGGACTCCTAGCGGGGAAAATGTGCCCCTTTGAAATTTTGGTCACTTTAAAAAAGTTTTGTTTTCTCTAAACACTCTACGATTTTGTACAGGTAGTTTTTTTACAATTTTATGTTGGATTTACGTCCTTTTGTTTGCCTTAGATTTAATCTCAATCCATATTCGCTGTTCAGTGGACTGTTCACTTAATTCAATTGTTATTGTAATTATTCACCACTGTAATAGAATGTAATGTCATCATCGAATTGTATCACTGATATACAACCAGAGCGAATTTTAAACTTCCTTTTATTTCTTTCGTTGGTTCTTCGATATACACTTTGAAACGTCATGACAAAGCCTGCATCTATGTCTTATTCGCTTTTAACCCAAGAATTTCTCTTTTGCCTATCCATTCTTATAGTATGTTCACGGTTCTCGTAAATATTGCATATTACCTGTCCTCTCCTATAGTCCACAGCTTTTACAGTAACGATTTCAATCTTTCTGCGCAACTTTGCATTATCAAAGGCTTTTTGTAAGTCGACAGTTTCTATGAAAATATCCTAATATTTCTAAAGTCTTGTCTGCATCATTAATCATAAAGCGAGGACTGTAAAACGGAAGCCTTCACTTTTCGTAGCCCCATACTGAAAGAGATCTCAACTTCCTTTACTTTCTTTAGTTTTATTACACTAGCCAACAGTTTCGATTTACGAAATATCAAGCTGATTATGCAATAGTTCTCGCATTTATCTGCCCTCCAGTTTACAGTTCTTCATTGTTACTATAGTATGGCGTAAGGTAAGGAATATTTTTTTATCAGTTTAATTTGTAACATGCAAAAACATTGATGGACAAGCGTTCAGATAAATGGTTTACAAGTTGCTAGACATCCTCAATTGTAAAATATTGTGGGGGTGACTTCAGCATGTCTGTTACATCCGAAGGGCATCAGGAGTGCTAACATTACTAAAATGTTGCCAGCCTAAGTATACTGAGACCACTCATCTAGCATACATCCATCCAATTCAGGAGAGACCTCAGTAACAACCGTTTTTCCTTTTTTTTTTCTCTGAACTGGTTCAGTTTAAGTGAAGCATTATTTACATCACCAATTAAGAGCTGAAAAGCATTTTGTGCGACGTTAACGTTGGGTGAAGACTAGATTAAAAATAAATAAATAAATAGTGCAGCTTTCAAGGGCGTCCCTTGCAGAACGCTAGTTCTTTTGGTTAGGAATAACCATTTATATTTATTTAATTGGTCTGTGGTGGCAGAAAAAGATTCACAATTAAAAAGATATAGTTTTACCCTAAATTTAAAACAATAAAACTAATTTCCACATGCATTTAAACCACATACATTTCTTATCAACAGCTTCATTCTGGTATTAAACTCTTGTAGTTACGTATGTTCTTAAGGTAATAAATTTTTTAATGTTGTTGTTTTATTTAATTCCTTGGTAATTGAAGCATACCGTTTTGCTCGAATTCAGATGTCGGTACAGAAGTAATTTCACTTTTTAGGGCATCTGCAATAGCGCAGTCACTCAGGTTATATGTTCTGTTCGAAATGATACATTACGGTCTGTGGAAATTAACACGTATTAAATGTCAGGAATAAATGTAACGAAGGAGACCGCTACAGGTCGTTTTGTGTCACTACGATCTGTGACTGTGTCCTCCCGTCTTCTATGAAATTCATTTGAAGCTTACATAGAATCGAAAACTTAACGTGTAAGTAAGATTCACTCACTGACGACCAGACGAATAAATATACTAATCGTGCCTGACATAAACTAAATCTGAAACTGCCATAATTCGTAGGTGAGTACAGAATGGTTTATAAGTCCTTACATGAAACTTCCTGGCAGATTAACACTGTGTGCTGGACCGAGACTCGAACTCGGGACCTTTGCCTTTCGCGAGCAAGTGCTCTACCAACTGAGCTACCCAAGCACGACTCACGCCCCGTCCTCACAGCTTTACTTCTGCCAGTATCTCGACTCGCCAGGCAGTTTCATATCAGCGCACACTCCACTGCACAGTGAAAAACTCATTCTGGAAGTCCTTAAATGTTCATTTTTATGTTTCCATACCTTATTCGGTAAAAATTGAACCCTTAACAGGATCACGTTGTTGTCCATCTGACTGTTTGGCTGTCAGACGGAAAAAAACCCTTTTAGACAGTAATGGATAAATGTATCAATGTGAAATTTATGTCACATATTAATGTCTACGGTCTTTTGACGGTGGAAGAAATTGAAGCTTCTAAGTCAACGCGATCAACAGATATGGCCATTTACGATATTTTGATACTTGGAAACACATTCATCATAATCTGTATAGTACTCCCGTTGACCTATAATCACGAAATTTGGGAAGAAATAAGCTTTGGTAATGCAACTAACGGAAAAAGAATCAAAAAATTACTTAGTTGTAATTATAACACTACAAAAATTTTTTTGGTCATTTATCTATCTGTCCGTCTGTCTGTTAAGCCTCCTTTTTTTACAGGAACGGGTACTACACGTATCATATTGAAATTTATGATACATACTAAGGTCTATAGTTCCTTGGCGGTGTAACAAATATATGCTCTTAAGTAAGTGTAATCAAAAGATACATACATTTATGCCGCAAATTTTCATACTCGCAAACCCACTCAACTAAACCTATAGACTACTTTCCGATGACTTAGAATCATGAAAATTGGCAAGAAGCGAGGATTCACAGTATATAATAATGTGAAGATTGTTAATTTATAATTATATCACACGATAAAATATTCTGTGATTTGTGATCTGGCTGCCTGTCTCTCCTTTTCCTCAGGAACGGTTTGAAGTATCAAGTCGAAATTTGTTTCATATGCTGGTGTCTACGGTCCCTTGGCGATATCGAGAAGTTAACCACCTAAGTCAATGCAATCAAACGAAACGGCCACTTATCTCATAAATTTTGATACTCGAAAACCCACTCACAAAGACCAAAACGGTAGTTCCCGATGCCCTGAAATCATGAAATTTGCTAAGAAGCAAGGTTTCAAAAAATCTGATAAGTGTGAACTTGCAATTATATCATATGACAAAATATTTTTTGTCATTTGTTATCCGACTGTCTGTCTGTCCTCGTGTCAAGACCACTTTTTCCCAGGAATGAGTAGACGTATATCTTGCCACCATCGATATGGATGAGAACAGGATCGAATCCGCGTGGTGCATCAACGGCCGTGGCTAGAGCACCGGCCGCATACACTGCGCCTTTTAGGCTCTTTTCCACGCATGTTTAGGCAAATGTTGGGTTGGTCCCCTGGTTTCCTCAGAAAATACGGGACACACAAACTATTAAAATACGATCTCATTTCGAACACTGACGCATGCGGCGATAGGATCGGCATCAGCAAATTGAATAAATCATTGATGAAAGGAGAAAATATAAAAATGCAGTAAATCAAGCAGGCAAAAAGAAATACAAACGTCTCAAAAATGAGATCGACAGGAAGTGCAAAATGGCTAAGCAGGGATGGCTGGAGGACAAATGTAAGGATGTAGAGGCTTATCTCACTAGGGGTAAGATAGACTCTGCTTACAGGAAAATTAAAGAGACCTTTGGAGTAAGGAGAACCACTTGCATGAATATCAAGAGCTTTGATGGAAACCCAGTTCTAAGCAAAGAAGGGAACGCACAAAGGTGGAAGGAGTATATAGAGGGTCTATACAAGGGCGACGTACTTGAGGACAATATTATGGAAATAGAAGAGGATGTAGGTGAAGATGAAATGGGAGATATGATACTGCGTGAAGAGTCTGACAGAGCACTGAAAGACCTGAGTCGAAACAAGGCCCCCGGAGTAGACAACAGTCCATT
This sequence comes from Schistocerca serialis cubense, assembly GCF_023864345.2. NCBI lineage: Eukaryota > Metazoa > Arthropoda > Insecta > Orthoptera > Acrididae > Schistocerca > Schistocerca serialis. The sequence goes on along the minus strand of NC_064643.1, from coordinate 732,559,187 downwards.
AGAAATACTGACGGCCTTGGGAGAGCCAGTCCTGACAAAACTCTACCATCTGGTGAGCAAGATGTATCAAACAGGCGAAATACCCACAGACTTCAAGAAGAATATAATAATTCCAATCCCAAAGAAATCAGGTGTTGACATATGTGAAAATTACCGAACTATCAATTTAATAAGACACAGCTGCAAAATACTAACGACAATTCTTTACAGACGAATGGAAAAACTGATAGAAGCCGACCTCGGGGAAGATCAGTTTGGATTCCGTAGAAATGTTGGAACATGACTTATCTTGGAAGAAAGATTAAGGAAAGGCAAATCTACGTTTCTAGCATTTGTAGACTTAGAGAAAGCTTTTCACAATGTTGACTGGAACACGCTCTCTCAAATTCTGAAGGTGGCAGGGGTAAAATACAGGGAGCGAAAGGCTATTAACAATTTGTAAAGAAAGCAGATGGTAGTTATAAGAGTCGAGGGGTCTGAAAGAGAAGCAGTGGTTGGGAAGGGAGTGAGACAGCGTTGTAGCCTCTCCCCGATGTTATTCAATCTGTATATTGAGCAAGCAATTAAGGAAACAAAAGAAAAGTTCGGAGTAGGTATTAAAATCCATGGAGAAGAAATAAAAACTTTGAGGTTTGCCGATAACATTGTAATTGTGTCAGAGATAGCAAAGGACTTGGAAGAGCAGCTGAACGGAATGGACGATGGTCGAAGTAGAGAGGATATAAAATGTAGACTGGCAATGGCAAGGAAAGCGTTTCTGAAGAAGAAAACTTTGTTAACATCGAGTATAGATTTAAGTGTCAGGAAGTCGTTTCTGAAAGTATTTGTATGGAGTGTAGCCATGTATGGAAGTGAAACATGGACGATAAATAGTTTAGACAAGAAGAGAATAGAAGCTTTCGAAATGTGGTGCTACAGAAGAATGCTGAAGATTAGATGGGTAGATCACATAACTAATGAGGAGGTATTGAATAGAATTGGGGAGAAGAGGAGCTTGTGGCACAACTTGACTAGAAGAAGGGATCGGTTGGTAGGACATGTTCTGAGACATCGAGGGATCACCAATTTAGTATTGGAGGGCAGCGTGGAGGGTAAAAATCGTAGAGGGAGACCAAGAGATGAATACCCTAAGCTGATTCAGAAGGATGTAGGCTGTAGTAGGTGCAGGGAGATGAAGTAGCTTACACAGGATAGAGTAGCATGGAGACCTGCATCAAACCAGTCTCAGGACTGAAGACCACAACAACAACATTGGCTACAGTGGATCACGTACTTCACGGGATTGCCACCAGGGAGAGTAGAAAAACAAGTTTCCTCTTATGTCAATAGGGGGATCGCTAACACTCCTACCGATTACGACTGCAGACCTTGGAAACTGCATTCTGGTGTGATGGCGTACTGTTTTCTAAGCGTGCTGTGCGAATTTCCCTCGGGGCAGTTTGGCGCGCGTCTCTACTTGCACAGTGTCCAGACGTGACGTGGCGCGGTGTGGGCGCTGATGGGGGGGGGGGGGGGTTGCGTGCTGAGCTTTCCGACAGGGCGGAACCGCCAGTCGTAATTATACGCCGTGAGGGCAGCGGAAAAGCGCAGAACACTCTACACCAGGAACCAGGAAACTCTCGTGTGCGTTTCAGGGGTTCCTAGTACGCAAGTTGACCGGTACTTCCGTCTGTAAAAGTCTAGGCACAATGTACGTAACTCAGCTGCAAATACAAAATAAAAGTTTCCGATACACAGTGTAGAACTGAATTATTTAGTTCCTTTATAGCATGTTCTATATATATTTGGCACGATATCTCTCTAAATTATTTATAACGAGTCAATTAACAAGTTACATACTCATGATTTATTTCCCAGTGTGGTTACACGTCCGTCGTTTACAGATTGCTGAGTAGCAGGAGGTACGAATTTAATATCGACGAACAAATTATCTCATTATTTCAGCATCATCCTATTATCTCATTTTACTTATCTGATTTTTACATTTCCTTTCCTACCTTCGAGCCCGTAATACTTCTTTTTACATTGAAACAGTGTCTACAGGTTGTGTTTGATTTTTGTTCAGGAAATGGCCACGGCGTCAAGCAAATGCTAGAGATTCAGCTGTAGACTTTTCTCTACGACAGCAAAAATATATTGGATTTCATTAATACAAGTAAAGAAAGCGGTAGTTGTGCCAAAATAGTCACCTATTTAACCAGACGTCTAGTTAGAGTTTAGAATATAGCGTAGCAACGTCTCGAAATAACAATGTTAATGCGTGAACATGAAAATTGAGGTACTGGTACCGATTTTTTATATTAATTATACAAGGAACCCAATGAAACTTACAAAATTCGGAAATTTCTTGGTCATAAAAGTGCACAAAGAAAAAATTGCTTATACGTAGCCATTAAGAGGGGTAAAGAAAGTAGTTGCTTTCATATTCATAACTACGACGATACCTTTTCTGTCGCGCATTAAAATCTCCAACACATGAACATCGAAAAACTGAAGTGCTATAACTTCTGTCCTGCTACCGATCACGTGCTATTGTAGAAATGACACCGAAAAGTAACAACGTTTGTTGAAATCGCATTCTAGGGACGTTCATGTTCTCAAGGTTCATTTGCAGTTAGTTATACACGCATATCGGGCAGCTGCAACGTGGTAACTGCTAAGTTGATGATGTCAGCAATGGAAATCAAAGTACTGTAGTAACGATATCCGTAAATAACACTATATTTTTGCGTTGTTATTTCGCTCACTTTTCTGTGAGAGTACCGTCGTGATCATTTGTCGCAGTTACCAGGAAATTTGAAGTAAATACCTAATTTTGAATTTCTTCATTTTGAATAACTATGACTACTGCGATCCTTTGTTATATGGAAACTATATTTCTTTTAGGCTATGCCTAGAAGGAGATTGCTAAAGGATCAGACTGAAAGTCAAAGAGCTGCAGAGAGACAATTTTTCCATGGATGAAGTAATAGAAATAATGTTGGCATTGATAATGATAATTCTACTGCTCTTTTGAAAGATACATTTAAAGGCTCACTGAACGTAATTGCTTTGATGAATGCAGAGTGCAGGGTTTTGTAATGCAAAACAATTCACACCTGAAGTTACTTTGTGTGATACAACAGCATTCACATTGTGTTGCCATAATGGAAAAGTTAATTTGGCGTTGTTGATACAAAGTTAATTTTTCAATGCAGTACACCAAAGACTCACTTGCACCGATCGAACAATTAAAGAGGACCCATGGAGTTATTTTAATAATATTCGTAGCTACAATGCAACAGTTTCCATTGCCAGTTCTGAGGAAAACATTTCAGACCGTTTTACGTGGAGTACCTGTATATCACTTTAAGCTACAAAACATTTCTTATCATAGGTTACTTCCAATAAATTCTATGTATGGTCGTTCACCATGTTACGGGCAGTTGCGTTTTTATGACACTGATAATGCTTGCCCTTCGCCCTTTCTTACTCTTTTCCTCATAGCGTTTAGGTAAGAAAGAAAATTCCTCATGTGTCCAGATAAAAATTAAGAATCTGCATATGAATAAATTCCATTTAATTAAATAAAGAAGTTTGACTTTTACTTTATAAACTCAATTGGTCGAATTTCGACCACAGGTGATTCTAGTATATATTAATCGTTCTTGTTGCATGACGTCCATAAAACGAAAGACGACAATCTAATCTACAGCAGACAAACGAAGAAAATGGCAGCAGTGATACAGTTGTTCTAAGGTAGCTTCGTATACGATAAATACCGTCATGAAACACCATACTCTCTCGCGAAAGTAAACGGAAAGACTGTTGTTGGTGACGTGAGAGATGAATACACCACAACCCAAGCTAAAAACTGCTTCACTGGGGAAAGAGAGGAAACACTTGGCTTGCTATTCTTCGACGTCCTGCTTTACAAACAACACATTGATTAATATACAACTTGGACAGGAAAACTACAACTTCTAAGAGATAGTTGCATGAGGATTGCCAACACCACACTGGAAAAAGCCAATCTCATTGTACTGGTAGGAAGGCCACATCTAATCAGTGACAAACTCGTTGCAGTATATCAATTAAAGAAAAAATGGAGATTGGAAGGTGAAAAGATTATGAATCCTGTAGGAACTGAATAAAACAATGCTGACTTTAATGCAATTTCTTTACCAACCGATTCCAGTCCAGGACCATGTTCATGGTAGTCAAATAGGCAATTATTGGGATTCGAAACCCAAGCAGAACAATTCTGAACGCGTTAACTATGTGAAATGCTGTTGTTGCCGGTTTAATGTTTTCGTTTGTTGTGATTAGCGCCTGGATTACTCATGTTTCTTGTGTTGAAAATTGTTCTGTTTGACTTAAATTATGCACCTTGGATTTCGAAGAATATGTGATATGTAATATTCGTTTTGTTATTGCTCATTTGACTGCGGTGCACATGGTGCTGGACTTAAAACGGTCCGTAAATAAACTGCATTAAACTCAGCATCTGTGTTACGCTTTTCCTACACTATATATACACTCCTGGAAATGGAAAGAAGAACACATTGACACCTGTGTGTCAGACCCACCATACTTGCTCCGGACACTGCGAGAGGGCTGTACAAGCAATGATCACACGCACGGCACAAAGGACACACCAGTAACCGCGGTGTAGGCCGTCGAATGGCGCTAGCTGCGCAGCATTTGTGCACCGCCGCCGTCAGTGTCAGCCAGTTTGCCGTGGCATACGGAGCTCCATCGCAGTCTTTAACACTGGTAGCATGCCGCGACAGCGTGGACGTGAACCGTATGTGCAGTTGACGGACTTTAAGCGAGGGCGTATAGTGGGCATGCGGGAGGCCGGGTGGACGTACCGCCGAATTGCTCAACACGTGGGGCGTGAGGTCTCCACAGTACATCGATGTTGTCGCCAGTGGCCGGCGGAAGGTGCACGTGCCCGTCGACCTGGGACCGGACCGCAGCGACGCACGGATGCACGCCAAGACCGTAGGATCCTACGCAGTGCCGTAGGGGACCGCACCGCCACTTCCCAGCAAATTAGGGACACTGTTGCTCCTGGGGTATCGGCGAGGACCATTCGCAACCGTCTCCTTGAAGCTGGGCTACGGTCCCGCACACCGTTAGGCCGTCTTCCGCTCACGCCCCAACATCGTGCAGCCCACCTCCAGTGGTGTCGCGACAGGCGTGAATGGAGGGACGAATGGAGACGTGTCGTCTTCAGCGATGGGAGTCGCTTCTGCCTTGGTGCCAATGATGGTCATATGCGTGTTTGGCGCCGTGCAGGTGAGCGCCACAATCAGGACTGCATACGACCGAGGCACACAGGGCCAACACCCGGCATCATGGTGTGGGGAGCGTTCTCCTGCACTGGCCGTACACCACTGGTGATCGTCGAGGGGACACTGAATAGTGCACGGTACATCCAAACCGTCATCGAACCCATCGTTCTACCATTCGTAGACCGGCAAGGGAACTTGCTGTTCCAACAGGACAATGCACGTCCGCATGTATCCCGTGCCACCCAACGTGCTCTAGAAGGTGTAAGTCAACTACCCTGGCCAGCAAGATCCCCGGATCTGTCCCCCATTGAGCATGTTTGGGACTGGATGAAGCGTCGTCTCACGCGGTCTGCACGTCCAGCACGAACGCTGGTCCAACTGAGGCGCCAGGTGGAAATGGCATGGCAAGCCGTTCCACAGGACTACATCCAGCATCTCTACGATCGTCTCCATGGGAGAATAGCAGCCTGCATTGCTGCGAAAGGTGGATATACACTGTACCAGTGCCGACATTGTGCATGCTCTGTTGCCTGTGTCTATGTGCCTGTGGTTCTGTCAGTGTGATCATGTGATGTATCTGACCCCAGGAATGTGTCAATAAAGTTTCCCCTTCCTGGGACAATGAATTCACGGTGTTCTTATTTCAATTTCCAGGAGTGAATGTTGATATCTGTCTTGACAAGAGGTTTAAATCTCATTTTGTCATGAGTACAAAAAAGAAAACAATGCTTCTCTCTCTGTACAAAACTGTTTGCATCCAAAAAACTGAGAAAGTATTCTGATAACGTAAAATTATACTGATCGCCGCACCACGGTAAAAAATAATGAGACGAATCTCGAAAAAAATTCTTTATTATGAACTTTCCAAGTGGCGCACCAGGAAGTTGAATGTCTGTAACACAGTCAACTAACATTAAATAAATAACAAAGACGTGGAAATGTGTCTTCCTCTTCGGAAGCAGACGGAACAAAGTCACTTCAGCGGCAGACTTATCTGCCAGACTTCTTCATTGCCCCCCTCCACCAACAGGAGCTGATTTTGCCAGCCGAGTGACTGTTCGAGATACGTTCAATTTAGCTGCTGACGCAAGTTGCTGGTGCGAAAACGGTTGATGCCTCTGCAGCCACTTCAGCTTCTATCTGCAGATTAACGTGTTCAGATTAGCCGCGAGAGTGAGATGGACCGTAGGGACGGTCAAATAATTTTTACTGTGTTTCAGTAATTTCCAAGCTTTATTCTGAAGACTTGCTTTTAGATTTTACGATCAATATTCTTTCAATTCCGGCCACAGATATAAATGTATACCCTTCTATAGTGCCATCTGCCACATAATATTAACGTTTCAACAAACATCGTATGATCTTATGCGAGTGCAGGCTTTCTCGACGAATGTCATATATGAAGTCTTCACGGGTTGTCAGCCCAGTAGCATCCTCGTCTCGTAACAACGTTTCGATGGAATGCGTCTCCATCATCTTCAGGCGAAGTTGATGAAGACGGATTCCATCGAAACGTTGCTACGAGACGAGGATGCTACTCGGTTGACAACCCGTGAAGACTTCATATATCGTATGATTTGACTTGATGAATATTATTGTTTTATACTGAGACACAGTAATCAGATTCAGATCCCAGACTCTTTACCCAGATTTGCCAAGTTAATAGTTTCTCATGGTCAATGTGTGTCAAACGATTTAACGAGCAATTTAATGCAATAAATTGAATTAACTGTGGCTCTTCTTTAATTTCATAGTTAACGAATTACTTTCCATCATGTGGTAGGCCTTACGATTTATGTATGTCATATTAACGGGACCAAGTTACATAACTTAAAAGTTCAAAACACAGCATCCACTAGTACTAGAGCCACTAGATGCGCTATCCAGTGATAAACGTTTAAAAAGCTTTCTATGTGATTTGACCTGGATGAAGTATAGGGGCATGCAACAGAGTAATGAGAGCAAAATAGCATTGAAGACACTTTTTTTAACGGCACTTAGACTTTTTTCCATGTTCACCCTTCCAATGGCTATGGCGCAATGTCAATGACCTAAGATCTGAAGCAGAAGAAAGTAACATGCAAAAATAATGGGGAACTGGACACCAAAACAATTCAGTTTGTTTTTGCAACATACGTGACGTGCGTGACCGACGGGATTAGAAAGATGCTTCGACGTAACGTTTCACGGCTTTTTCTTAAACCACCAAAACCAAAAGTTACTTTAAGGTCGCCAACGAGAACCGCTACAGACAATCGGGTGAACGAAATGAGGTACAAGAGTAAAAAAATAATTGTTGGGGGAGACAAGATGTGCAGTTAAAGAACTCTTAAAACAGCACTAACGACTTGTCCACCTCAAGCAACCCAATAAGTCAGCTGTCTCTGAAAGGAGTGCAAAGTGTGGTCAGCGTTCAGAGTTTCCCATTTTGACCAAAGTATCGTACTCTTGTATACGAAAGGTCATGGAAGCAATCGGGACTCGGAAAAATTTCACTATGGACGACAGCTTTTGGGTGCCAGTGCAATCACTATCTTACATCACAAGAAACCCCTTGAACGCGAAGTCGCAAGTTCAGTCTCTAGTAAGGCTCAATTGAAAGTCTTGTGTTAACAATTATGCCAGGAAAGATGTTAATTGATAATGACTCTTGTTTTGCACCAGGAGGGCAACCGGGATATGCTGAGATCAAGCTTCAATGGGATGTATGTATTATACTTCACATTCAAGAAATGTTCGAAACAAACCATTAACTTTCACCATGAATACCGAATGAAAAACGGCGTGGCACAGTGATCTCAAAGATTTGCATCATGAAGATCTAAGGCGAACTCCTTGGGAGTTCAGCTATTCTTAAAGAATGTATACAGAATCATATTGGTGTAACGGGGTGATGAGAACTGATGGAATGTGATGGCATGCAGGCGATTGCGAAGCAGTCTGTCATGGAGCTTGAAGTTAAACTGGCTATCCTTTAAGGAGTTGCTGCAGATAAGCGGTAGTATGTTTTATAGGCAGGGAAAACAAGCATCCATACTCTTAATTCGTCCAGTGGTTCCAGGCGGTATGAAATTGAAATATCACGTCCCTTTTTAGAAGGGACAGTTTGCTATAAAGGAGTATGATTTTTATACGCAGAACAGGAATCAAGCAAATGCCACTTATTATGACGAGCTATTGGCCAAAAGCAGTGCTCATACCAAAGTTGTCGCTCTCTTACGCCCATTTTACCACTCTTGCTTACTGTGACATAAATATGTCCTACTGCGCTTTGCACATCACGCACGCGAGAAAGAAGAATCGTAGGGAACAGAGGACCTCCAACTTCTGGCGGCATAATAAATAACTTTCCTGCCAATTTATCATCCAGACCAACAGTCAATATAATTGTATACGAATGCGCAAGGGCATTGATGTTAGTTGAACTTGGTACAATTCTCTTGTTACCTCCTATTTTCAAGGTTCCTTTCACATGCAATCCCTCTTCAAATTCCGATTGGTCAGAGTTTCAAACAAATTCCCTACTAAATGATGGAAAAAGTTTGTGTATCTCATGTAAAATTTTCGGACCGATATCGCAGTTTTCTGTGCATCGTCTACTTGACGCTTGTTTCAAATTTCGTTATCTTACGTCTTCCAATTCCGTATCACTGTTTTAACTTACGCAACCATCCACTGCTTTCCTTGAAATCACTGTAATCTTGAGCATCGTTGAAACGCGTAAACATCAGTTATTGTAACAAGTGCGCCTTGTCCTCCCTTCGATATTCGTAGTTTTCCTTATGCACTACACTATCAAATTGCTGCGGACTTACTCGAAATCTGTTCAAATATTTTTAACTATGCTGCGAATAATGGTCCAAGTACATAAATATATTTAGTTCCCGCTCCTTGGACAACGATTTTTCTTTACTACGTTTCACTGGAGACGGGATTTCAGGCTTCCCTACCGACGTGGATTGTGAACTACACACATCAAAAACATTTTGCATCACCCCGGTTCGGTGAGTTACGGACCCTGTACAGAAAATTGGAATAGAGATCAACATAAACATCATTTCCGCCCTTTTTATTGCTCAGAAAAACCACGCAATGCATGTTGTGCCACCATACAGCGAGACTTTGAGATGTGGTGGTCCAGACTGCTGTACACGCCGGTACCTCTAATACCCAGCAGCACGTCCTCTTGCATTGATGCATGCCTGTATTCGTTGTGGCATACTATCCACAAGTTCTTCCAGGCACTGTTGGTCCAGATTGTCCCACCCTTCAACGGCGATTCGGCGTGCATCCATCAGAGTGATTGGTGGGTCACGTCGTCCATAAACAGCCCCTTTCAATCTACCCCAGGCATCTTCGGTAGGGCTCATGTCTGGAGAACATGCTGGCAACTCTAGTCGAGCGATGTCGTTATCCTGAAGGTAGTCATCGCAAGACGTGCACGATGGGGGCGCGAATTGTCGACCGTGAAGACGAATGCCTCGCCAATATGCTGCCAATATGGCTGCAATATCGGTCGGAGGATGGCATTCACGTATCGTACAGCTGTTACGACGCCTTCCATGACCACCAGTGGCGTACGTCAGTCCCATATAATGCCACCCCAAAACAGCAGAAAATCTTCACCTTGCTGCACTCGCTGGACAGTGAGTCTAAGGCGTTCATCCTGACCGGGTTGCCTCCAAACACGTCTCCAACCATTGTCTAGTTGAAGGCATAAGCGCACTCATCAGAGAAGAGAACATGATGCAAATCGTGAGCAGTCCATTCGGCAAGTTGTTGGGGCCCATCTGTACCGCGTTACATGTTGTTGTGGTTGTAAAGATGGACCTCGCCATGGACGTCGAGAGTCAAGTTGCGCACCATGCAACCTATTGGGCGCAGTTTTAGTCGTAACATGACGTCCTGTGGCTGCACGAAAAGCACTATTCAACATGGTGGCGTTGCTGTCAGGGCTCCTCCGAGCCACGATTCGTAGGTAGCGGTCATCTACTGCAGTGGTAGCCCTTGGGCGGCCTGTGCGAGGCATGCCGTCGACAGTTCCTATCTCCCTGTATCTCCTCCATGTCCGAACAACGTCGCTTTGGTTCGCTCCGAGACGCCTGGACACTTCCCTTGTTGAGAGCCCTTCCTGGTACAAAGTAACAATACGGACGCGATCAAACCACGGAATTGACTGTCTAGGCGTGGCTGAACTACAGACAACACGAGCCGTGTACCTCCTTCCTGCTGGAATGATTGGATCTGATCGGCTGTCGGCCCCCTCCATCTAACAGGCGGTGCTCATGCAAGGTTGTTTACATCTGTGGACGGCTTTACTGACATCTCTGAACAGTCAAAAGGACTGTGTCTGTGATATAATATCCACAGTCAACATCTATCTCCAGGAGTTCTGGGAAACGGGATGATGCAGAACTTTTTTTATGTCTGCACTTGGCTCGACACCTGTTTTAATATCATTTTCACTTGTTAAGTATGTATCGTCATCATTGTACTCCTCATGTACATTGTCGAAGCAGTCGATCGTGTTCGACACCACACATCACTGACTCATCTTGCAGAAACGCTTATATACCATCTGCCACTTCTTTCCTACTGTGCGAAATTCCATGGGTTCCTTTCTGACGAAGCGTCAACTTCGGCAACTGTTATTGTAGATGTAATGGAATATTTGCTTTGTGTATCGTTTCTGTTGCTCTGCTTTGTATCAACACCAATAATACTGTCGCACTGTCGCGTGTTCCTCGTCGACTAAGCAGGTCTACTACGCTCCGTAGCCTCATACTGTGCTCACCATTGGATACCTTCAGTCCCGCCCCCAGCTGTTATTAGCAGCCAATATTGTGGTTACATGGTAGTCAATATGCGGAGCATCGAAAGCCGTGAACATCATCGCCCTCTTGCGACCTCGAATTGGAGGTATTCCTTGCCAGCGCTACGAGGACACCACCGGCATAATATGCAGACGCATACTCAATCAAGGTATGGCCCTGCCTCCAACAAGTAGAAGGCCTTCCAACCAAAAACCGGTGTTGTCAACCAAGAGCCAATAATCGCTATCAGCGGTGATAAACGCGGGAAGATCTTGATCTTCGATTAACGATAGTTTGAAAGTGTACACTCAGTTCCAGGAAGAGTGCAATGTTCAAATGTTTGGGAATTCTTAAGGTACCAAACTGCTGAGGTCGTCAGTCCCTAGACTTACACACTACATAAAATAACTTATGCTAAGAACAACACATACATCCAAGCCCGAGGGATGACTCGAACCTCCGGCGGAAGGGGCCGCGCAATCCGTGACATGGCGCCTTAAACCGTGTGACCACTCCGAGTGGCAGGAAGAGTGTATCAACAGGATGACTGAAATTCTGGCTCAGAAGATTCTTCAAGAATGTTACGGTATCTATGCACAAGATCTCTTAACATAAACGACAAAAGGTTGTGAAACATTTCGTTCTTACGGAAGATACGAAAAAATTGCTCTGAGCGCTATGGGACTTACCTACTAAGGTCATCAGTCCCCTAGAACTTAGAACTACTTAAACCTAACTAACCTAAGGACATCACACACATCCATGCCCGAGGCAGGATTCGAAACTGTTATCGTAGCGGTCGCGCGGTTCCAGACTGTAGCGCCTAGAGCCGCTCGGCCGCTCCTGCCGGCGGGGAAGATACGAGTATTAATCTTCGATATTAGTCCTGTTACTAGTGAATCATACTTATATTTAAGAAATTAAACATATTTGTCTCCTGTACTAACATGTTACTGTGAAGAAATACTAAGGTTTAACGTAACGGCTGCGACAATATCACTAGAGGTGAAGCACAACTTCGGATCAGGGAACCACGGGAAAGGAAACCGGTTGTACCCGAATCCATATGAAGGGTTCCGAAATTTGCATCTAATGTTTAGGGAAATCTCGGAAAATCTGTGCCGGCCGCGGTGGTCTAGCGGTTCTAGGCGCTCAGTCCGGAACCGTGCGACCGCTACGGTCGTAGGTTCGAATCCTGCCTCGGGCATGGATGTGTGTGATGTACTTAGGTTAGTTAGGTTTAAGTAGTTCTAAGTTCCGGGGGACTGATGACCACAGATGTTAAGTCCCATAATGCTCAGAGCCATTCGGAAAATCTGTGTGGTCCGACGGACGGGGATTCGAACCACCATCGTGGCGAATGTGATTCTGTTGCATTAGCAGCTTTCCTCTTGTCTCTGTGCTTCCTTGAACCGATGAAGACTGCTGTCAGCGATTATAAAGAAGAGTTGTACGATTGTTTCTGCGGTGTGAAGAACTTTCCGAGATTCTTTCTCTAAGAGGAAAGAAATTGTTGAGTGCCACGTAGCGGATTTTCTGCCAGAGGCGCAGACACTTCTGAAGTCGTCTGAGAGGCTCTCCCCTTAAAGATGTGCCGCCAGCGTAAACAATCTGAGCAAGACTAAGCAGGTGAGTATTTCGGTCGTACTCGAGGCCGCAACACTGCGACACGCGCGCCTGTTCTACGTACCTTACGGGTGCAGCGAAAGGAAACGTTCTGTGGCAACAACGGATATTGCACTTGTTTTTTTTTTTTTTTTTTACTTACGGGGTAAACTAACTTACTTATAGGGCAAATTAACCATAGTTATTAAATGAACTGACCATTAAGCGGATAACGGGCTTACGGGGAATGCAGTACCACAAACAAAAAAATTGTACTAAATACCCATATATTCTAAGCAATACACAGCACAGTCGCATACCAAATCCAAGAATTTAAACAGCAGAAAAGGATCAGGGAAAAGTGCCTGTAAAGTAATCACAAGGGATGGTGACGACGTTCGGATCAAGGATTTACTTCATACTTTGACCACTTTTAGCAGTCCATTAGGACAACATAGCGTGCAAGGAGTAAGGCGTGTTACTTACGCCAATTCAAGATAATCGCAAAAGAAATTTTACGAATCAGTGATGTTCCGATGAGTTGCAACACTAAGCACGAGCTGGCGACGCTCGTGTGGTGAACACTGATGCTCCGTAATCGTTGGATCGAGTCTCGTTTACATGTTTGTTTTTAATTATATTTTTTCAACACTAGTCGTATTATCTCATACATATTATATGTTGAAACTCTCATTAAATTTCCATTTTGGTTGCTCATTAACTTTTATTATCACATCACATATTATATTTATAACTGTTGACAACTAAACGACCAAACCAATGAAGTTTTCCGGAAAATTTATGCACGTCATAATTTCTGGAATCCCTTATACCTGCAATCAGTTCAGGTACCGAGAACTGCTTTGCAGGTAGACAAATCGATTTGCAGACACAGCTTTCAAGGACGAGGGACAGTTTTGGAAAGCCCCAGCCAAACATCGATAAATAAAGGTGTAAATCACTTCTTTCAATAACACGATAAGTTACAATAAGCCAGAAAATTTTTCACGAAAAATATAAATCAAAAAGGCATCCTCTCCGTCGAATTAATGCAATTCTAATGAATGCAGTTCTCCCACATGCAGAAGGAATCTTCAGAGAATCTAAGGCAGACAAAGCTCGTTGACATTTGGATGCAAACCATGCGTATCGGTGCCGAAAAACTGGCGATGTAAGATTAAATGTATTTTAACAGCAACTTTACGAAAAGCAGTTTCTTGATCGTTGTCAATAAAATACGAACAAGTCTGAAACTGCTTGATAAATCTTTAACTTGCTTATAGAAATAAAAATCGCATAATATTTGTCGTAATAATAAATATTAGTAAACAGCCAAATAACATTGGAATTTCAGTAAAAGTTCATGCACATACAGTTGCCTTTTCATCATATTGTTTTTCAAATGTAATTTGTACGAAATAAATAATATTACTAGTGTTGAAAAAAATATAAATTAAAGAAAAGAGCTGTACTTGATCCAGTGATCCACCGATTTCGGAGCTTGAACAGTAACAACACGATTGCCGCCACCTCGTTCGCAGGGTCGTAGCGCGTCGGTACATCACTGGCGCCTGGAATTTCTCTTGGAATTTTCTCAGACTTGGCTAAGTAGTTCAAAATGGTTCAAATGGCTCTAAGCACAATGGGACTTAACATCTGAGGTCATAATTCCCCTAGACTTGGAACTAATTAAACCTAACTAACCTAAGGACACCACACACATCCATGCCCGGTGCAAGATTCGAACCTGCGACCGTAGCAGTAGCGCGGTTCCGGACAGAAGGGTCTAGAACCGCTGGGCCACAGCGCCCGGAGGCTAAGTAGTACGCCTTGCAACTTGCACATTATGTTGTCCTAATGGACTATTAAGAGCGCACAAAGTGTGAAGTAAATCCGTGCTACGAATGTTGCTGCCTCCCCTTGTGAATATTAAATTATCCGTCTCAGCTGAAGGAGGTACACTATACATAGAGTGACGAGAGTAACAGGTGATAGGTGTCATCGCTCCAGTAATGGGAAGCCAGGTGGTGAGTTATAGTGAAGTAAAACAATCTTTAAGAAAGCCTTGGTCCAGCTGGCCCAGCTGGTTGTACCTTCTAAGAGTCTTCCGCCGGGTTGCAGGTGGATATAGTCAACGGTTTTGAAGGCGGAAGACGACCACGCTGAGCCGGATCTCTGATCGCCATCAGCGATCGGCTAGTTTATCTTTCCTATTTACGGTTAGCGATCTTTGTCAGAGAGGTTAATGAGTACAGGGAGAGAGTCTTTGGAGGTGGTGTGCAGTAGAGAGTCGCGCTTTGGCTCGTAATGCGAACAGACATGCAGTAAGTTCCGGATTGGCTTGACACGTCATAGCGTGTAGGTTGCACGGTGTGTGCTTTAAGCGGGAAGTAGTGGCCTGTATGAGGAAGTAAACACGGCCGGCCTTCCTGGAGAGGAAGGAGTACACCGTACGCATTTGCTTGTGGAAGTTTTAGTACGGGCTGTTGGCACGATGGAAAGTGCTAGTTGCAACCCGTAAGGAATTATGGAATGGTGGCCGTGGTGTTTGTCTGAGACGCACAGGCAGGATTGATTAGAGGCCATCCATTCCGCTTTTGCTAGATCAGCATTGGAGTCAGCAACTTGGTGTTACGTTGAGCATAGTTGTTATTTGCTTCTGCAGAGCACTACGAAGGTGTGTGTCACCTCCTCAAGATTGTTCCTCTATCGCCTGCCGTTCTAGTTAGTCGTTACGCAATTTGAATAGCCTGACTCTGCTTATGGACCTGACCTCTCTGTCGGTTGAATCTTCCCCTCCCTATACTAAGATATTTTATTCTCTGTTTCGTTAACAACTTCACGGAGAGAGTTTGCTGTGTACGATTTGTCTGGTGTGTTGGTTTCTCACGTGTGTTTGTTTAAAATGGCGGCTGGGGTCGCGAACTTGTATTTCGGTAAGAAAATGTTTCCTTGAGGCGCCAACTTACTAACATGGGGCCAGCTTAATTCAGGTCTCATTTCTGTTATTATTGTATTTGTCAGTAGCAGCTCCCTAATAGAGGGTAAATCACCGAGTAGAGCAGAAGTGATATCTGGCGTTCCGCAAGGTATTATCATAGGCCCTCTGTTGTTCCTGATTTGCATAAATGATCTAGGTGATAATTAGATTGTTGCAGATGATGCTGTAATTTACCATCTACTAAAATCGTCAGACGATCAATTCCAATTACAAAATTATCTAGAGAGAATTTCTGTATGGTGCGAAAAGTCACAACTGGCACTAAACAAATAAAAGTGTGAGGTCATCCATATGGGTACTAAAAGAAATCCAATAACATTTGGGTATACCGTAAATCGCACATATCTAAGGGTTGGCAACTCGACTAAATACCTAGGAATTATAATTACGACACACTTCAATCGGAAAGACCACGTAGATAATATTGTGGGGAAGGCGAAACAAAGACTGCGCTTTGTTGGCAGAACACTTAGAAGATGCGACAAACCCTCTAAAGAGACGGCCTACGTTACGCTTGTCCGTCCTCTGCTGGAATATTGATAAGCGGTGTGGGATCCTAACCAGGTGGAATTTACGGAGGACATCGAAAAAGTGCAAAGAAGGACAGCTCGTTTCGTGTTATCGCGCAATAGGGGCGAGAGTGTCACTGATATGATACGCGAGCTGGGGTGGCAGTCACTGAAACAAAGGCGGTTTTCTTGGCGGCGAGATCTATTTACGAAATTTCAATCACCAACTTTCCCTTCCGAATGTGAAAATATTTTGTTGACACCCACCTACGTAGGGAGAAATGATGATCATAATAAAATAAGAGAAATCAGAGCTCTAACGGAAAGATTTAGGTGCTCCTTTTTCTCACGCGCCATTCGAGAATGGAATGGTAGAGAAGTAGTAAGAAAATGGTTCGAAGAACCCTCTGCCAGACACTTAAGTGTGAATTGCAGAGTAACCATGTAGATGTAGAGCTGAAGGTCGAATGTTTTAGTCTGTTGTAGACTTGTGGACACTCCCACACCAAACAGGTGGTTAGCGAGCTGTCTGCAGTGTGCCGGCCGGCTCATGTATGAGCCAGAGGTGAAGCAGCTTGCACTAATTTAGAGTTGAGAACCAAATCTTCAGTTATTTTACTGCCGATTGGTACACTACTGGCCATAAAATTGCTACACCAAGAAGAAATGCAGATGATAAACGGAAATTCATTGGACAAATATATTATACTAGAACTGACATGTGATTACATTTTTACGCAATTTGGGTGCATAGATCCTGAGAAATCAGTACCCAGAACAACCACCTCTGGCCGTAATAACGGCCTTGATACGCCTGGGCATTGAGTCAAACAGACCTTGGATGGCGTGTACAGGTACAGCTGCCCATGCAGCTTCAACACGATACCACAGTTCGTCAAGAGTAGTGACTGGTGTATTGTGACGAGCCAGTTGCTCGGCCACCATTGACCAGACGTTTTCAATTGGTAAGAGATCTGGAGAATGTGCTGGCCAGGGCAGCAGTCGAACATTTTCTGTATCCAGAAAGGCCCGCACAGGACGTGCAACATGCGGTCGTGCATTATCCTGCTGAAGTGTAGGGTTTCTCAGGGATTGAATGAAGGGTAGAGCCACGGGTCGTAACACATCTGAAATATAACGTCCACTGTTCTAAGTGCCGTCAATGCGAACAGGAGGTGACTGAGATATGTAACCAATGGCACCCCATACCTTCACGATGGCGATGACGAATACACGCATCCAATGTGCGTTCACCGCGATGTCGCCAAACTCGGATGCGACCATCACAATACTGTAAACAGAACCTGGATTCATCCGAAAAAATGACGTTTTACCATTCGTGCACCCAGCAGTGTATTTAAATGAGACTCAGAATTACTTAGTCCTACAGTGTAGTTGATTAGAAAATAAGGCCAAAAGCTGGTATTGTACGGAATGTTGCTCTGTATATCAAACTATAGTATTTGATTTTCGGAGCACGAATTTGGAATCTGATTCTGTCAAGGCGATGCATCTGGAAAGACATGTGCTCCATATGCAATGTTGAAACAATTTATATTGAGTGAATTGAAAACCTCTAAAAGGGTGTATTTTTTTCGTTTAAGAAGGAAACAGTGTTACATCGTCGCAATACCGGTAAGAAGGAGCACACAGGAAATGTAGCTTTCTACTCCACTTCAGGTCTTTGATAATTAGGGTTTGATAACCTCAGAGTTGAGCGCCCGTAAGCTGCCGACACACACTGTTTGTTTATTTCAGAAGTATCGAATGCTGTTTACCTTGGAAGAAATATATCTTTCACAAACGAAAAGAAATTGGAAATACAGGAAGAAAGAGATCAGTTGAGTATGCGCAAAGGTATCCTGACTACGGTGTCCAAAAACAATAACAATTTGGTGCATATGCCTAAATTTGTTTTTGAAATGGGACTGGAATGATATGCAGAAGGTAATGGACAAGCCTTCAGCGAAAGGAGCGAACGAAAGAGTTTTTCTGACATCTGTTGCTCAGAATCCATTGCTCAGAATCCACATATTATTTACAGAGAAGTATCAGGGTATCTGGAACAAGACGAACGCTTTTCGCACTTATCGTACTAAGAGCTTCTTTCTGAAACCAAGTGTCAGTTCCCAAGCAGATTAATATAGCTGTCACAAGTGACTATACGCCGTTTAGTGAGTACCTTCGTACAAATAATCTGTACAGAAACTGACTTACAAAAGTTTAAATGTTTCCTAAAAGTTCTGAGGTGAACTGCTTAGCTGAATTCATCTATATACCTGATAGCATACGTTTACTCAGTTAAAAAAACAGGTGCCGTTATCATTGTGAGAAAACTTCCCACGCCTTTACGTGAAAAAACCAGGTCTCGGTGATTCACGCCAGCCTCGGCCGCCTTACGTGCTATCGCGTCTCTATCATGCTTGCAGTTGTCATCGAAACAGAAGGAGAGTGTGACGATTTTACAATAGACTCTTTGTCAGTAACCACGAACTACGCTGTCTAGTCACGTTAGTTGGACCACCTGCCGAAAGCCTTTAGCAGTGCGAACCGCTGCGAGACGAGCAGCATCGGTTGAGGATCCATTGCGCGTAAAGTTCGATCGAAGTGGTCCCACATGTGCTCAATGGGGTTAAAATCCGGGAAGTTGTGTGGCCAGGAGAGTACGATACTCATACTGGTGTTCTTCGAACGACGCTGCGAGCTGCGTGAAACGTTGTTATGTTCCGTTGGTAGAAGGAAAAACAAACTGCGCTAGGGCTAGATATGGTCGCCAAGGATAGATACATACTTGTGTCGATCCGTTGCGTCTTTCAAAATGACGAGATCGTCCAGGGAATGCTACGAAAACAGTCCCCAGACCACAACTCTCCCTTCTGCGGCCTGGATACTTCCGACGGTTGTTGCAGGGTATTTGCTTTCGGACTTTTCACTCCGATGAAGCGTACAACGTGATTCATCTTAAGAGGCCACCTGTCACAACTCAGTGGACATCCAGTTGCGGCACTGATGCGTAAATTACAGCCTCCGTCGCCGATACACGGCAGCCAGCTTGGTGCATGAATCAGGCGCAGAGACCCATACGCAGCAACATCCGCTGAACGGTCGTTGACGAGACTGTGCTGGTAGCCCCTCTGTTCATCTGGGCGGTCAATTGTTGAACAGTTGCACGTCTATTTACCCGTACTCATCTCTGCAGCTGTCATTCACCGCCGTCATCTATGGACCGTTGCGCAGCACAATTACCTCGGCGCCGGTTTTAGATAGCGCTATTCTGCCATCCGCGATATACTTAAACCATGGCGGTACGCCAATAGTGTACAGATTTCGCTGTTTCAGAAATGCTGCCCCCCTTGGACCGAAAGTCAATGATAGTATCCTGTAAGGACGGTAGTGTTTTCCGCGTCCTCCGGACACACTTTATACACCCTCCACTGCTAGTACTGCCTCTTTCAGTCTACGGGTGGTTATTACACGTTGACTTAGAACACAGGAGATGGTCACATTAGACTGGACCGTGTATCTCAAAAGCGTGAGCCGAAGAAACGTCAGAACGCACTTTGTGATGGTCGCCAAAATATTTCTCATTCTTTACGTTTTCTTAGCTTGGTCACAGAGCCAAATCGAATGGAGCCGCTCGGGGTAGGCGCGTGGTCTAGGGCACCTTGACACGGTTCGCGCGGCTTCCCCCGTCGGAGGTTCGAGTACTCCCCCGGCATGGGTGTGTCTGTTGCCCTTAGCGCAAGTTCGTTTAACTCTGATTAAGTAGTGTGTAACCCTAGGGACCGATGACCTCAACAGTTTGGTCCCATAGGAACTTACCACCACCACCAAATAGCATGGACCGAATAACGGACTCAGGCTGTCATAAATGAAACTGCACAAAACTTTACCCTTAATTAAACGATGAGTCACTATTCCATTCTTGGCATGTCATCCTCGGAAAGGTCATGGTGCCACGTAAGTTCTGATGAACGTTTGCGGTTGGAATCATACAGGTCCTATAGCACCACAGAGTACATTTATTGGAGATCCCGGAACATTTATAAAACTGCCTTATTCCCTTGCTTACTAACAGAAAGATTGTTTTTAGAATTAATGATTTCTGAAAATCAATTAAACACAAACGCGAATACATGTCAGATTAACGTAATTGCAATCGTTTCCACAAAAAATGTGTTACAGTATTTTTATTTGACATGACTTCAGAGAGAAATCACTTATGAACCGGAAATTGTTTACTTTTTCTCGTACAGTGTTAAATTATTATTTTTCATATGAAAGTCCACGATTAATGGCCGGAACATTCATTTTATACGAGGGGGTTGGGGCAGGTGTTACGCAGCGCATATCACCGTGCAGTTTCATTTCCAATCGTATGTGCTCCTTCATTTACCACTTTGGTACGTGGAACATACTTCAACTGATTCATAGTCTCTTATTTTCTCTTTCTCTTGCCGAACACATTGATACCCCCACGAGCCCTGCAATGACATCAACTTTAAACTACTTTAAATTCATTCTATCTTCTTCATTAGGTTTGCTGAAGACTAGCGTAGCACTGACTTCAGCCAAATCAGCAAAACGCTACACCATGCGGTGTCACCATTTCACTTTGTCTCTATCTGAGGTAACTGACTTCTGACCACTTAGGTGACACAGTAAGACACTGGTTACGTCAGCAGCACGTAGTTAGCAAGATGCCACGACTGAAAACAGAAGATGACTCGACAGTTATCTTCCAATCGAACACGTTATCGCGATCAGTGTGAAACCTGACTTTTAGTAATAGCTTGTGGCACATAAAATGTAGTCTCAAACACAATTCAACAGTTAAAATTGACAAAAAATAAAGATATCTCAACTGTATAATCACAAACAAGAAACAAATCACAGAGAGCGGAGAATACAAAAAGCATGAACTACAGCCATGAAAACAGGAAATGTGTTCCATTCAATACCGAGAACTTGAAATGGTCGTTAGATATCTGTAGCTACAAACAAACGTAATGGCTCCGCTATTCCACCACTGGTAATCTGCGTAGCTGACCTAAAACAGGCGGTCTCGCACACTAACTATTGGCAAACACCGGGTTAATAACGGTCGATTAACAAAGGTCTTCCGCATAGGGGGACAGGGTAAAAATTATCGCTACTCGAACACCATTGATAGATGTCGCATTGGAGTACAGCTGCACTCAAAAAGATCCCTAGACCCTAACGCTAGACTGGAGAAAGTTCACGCAAGCGGCCAATAAATCGTCTCCACTAGCTCTTTGGAATTTACACATAAGTCTCTTTTTCTTGTTGTGGGGTCCTACAGCTGTCGCCGCATCCATGATCTCTGTAGGCACACGCCTCGATATCATTCTTCCTCATCCTCTTCTATTCCTCTTCTCTAATGCTTCTTGGATATCCATTAGCCACTCTTTCTGGGATCTTACTCTTCTCTCCTTCCAGTAGGTTGCCATTATAATACTCCATTGGCCACCTTTCTTCTTCCAATCTCCTGAAATGCACTAATCGTCATAGCTGATTCTCTTCCGTAATACTATAATGAGTCTATGTCCTTTTTGTTCTTTCATCGTTTCTTACGTGGTCCATTTAGGAAACTCTTCATAAACTTCTCAGGTGATCCATTTCTGTAGCTCTAAGTCCCGTTTTATTTTCTGCGAATTCCCAGCACTCGCTTCTGTAGTTTGTTGTTGATTCCACGATGCATTTGTGTAAAAGAATTTTAATCTTCGAATCCACTTTTGAGCACCAAAGTACAGGATTTATTTTCTGGATAGCCACCCTTCCCCGCCTGATTCTGTGGAGGAATCAGATGCAGAATGACACACAACGTCCCGTCATTCCTGCATCCCATCTTAAAGTTTCCATTCCTGGTTTTGTCGACCGGGCAGACCTCGGAGGCCTGAGAAGGCGGTCTGCCCAGGGATCGACTATCCGATACACTGCCCGGTCCTCCATGGGGATGATTCGTCGGACCGACTCCCCAGAATTTCTAGTAAATATTTTCTCGGGCTCGAGATCTCAGTGAAAAACATTCTAAGAATAACGTGACTGGATCATCACGGCGACTGAAATAGCTACAGAAAAGGACTATCTTCTTGTAGAATTAGGGGACAATTGGATTACATGTTGTGGCGGAGGTGCTGTGGCTATACATTCGTGAGGAAATACCATGCGACAATGACTATGTTGTGCATGTCTTAAGCTAATGTGGAGGTAAATTTTTTTTCTGGATGACGGTTTTCAGCCATATTTTAACATATCGCCGCTCAACATGTAACATAGTTGTCCATATTTCCTTCTGAGGGATACGTTTTAAAAACATTGAAACTATGGTGAAGGGTTGTAATAAACCTCCCAATCTGCAACGGATTGGCTGTTTACTAATTTCACAAGAAAATTTCATTCTACAGTTGCTGTTCCAGCCATGTTAAAAGTTTTAAACAAGGAAAAGGACTGTGTTTACAGTTCTCTAGGAAGGCAAAACAGGGTAACAGTTCAATTTATGTAGATCAGGTCGCACCATGACAAGTGAAAACACTTACAGTTTTCAAGAACGCAAATCGAGTTTTTTGGCGGTTCAAATCTTCCGTCAAACACCATCTCAATGCTGGTCCGAGTTTCACAACCAGTTGAAGGCCTCCGTCTACTAAACGCTTGAGCACTCACTAAGCCGCAACACTAACCAACAAAAACCGGCGAATCTGAACATAATTCCTCACCCGCGCACGAGAACTACTGTGCAAATTACTTGAAGCTTCCAGTACTGCAAGAATAAGAATTTCGATAAGTGTGGAACACTATGGTCCTAGATCTGATACCAGTAACACTATCGAATAGCAGTCTGTTATCTTTAGCACCTCACTTCATAGTCTAATTCCACCAGTATCACCTACTGCGTCAACACTGCGTTACTCTTCTTTTACTTTCATCACTGTTCACCTTATAACTACTTTTCAAGGCACTATCCATTCCATTCAATTGATCTTAAGGGTCCTTTCCCGTCTGCGGTGTCACCATACTTCACACTTTTTATTTTTCTTCCTGAACTTTAATTTTTTCTCCGTTTATCCATCGTTTTCTTTATTACTTGCTCTGTGTACAACCTGAATAACATGGGGGATGAGCAACTGTCATATCTCATTCCGAACTTCTGTTTCCCTTTCATGACCATCAACTCTTATAACTGGTGTCTTCTTTCTACATAATCTGTAGAAGACTTTTGGCTCAATGTATTGAACCCAGATACCTTCGGAGATTAAAATAGTTTACGTTCCTGTCAGAACTGTCAAATTTCTTCTCAAAACCTGCCAAAGCTATAAAAGTGGCTACAAGATATAGAAGATTCACGGTTTACAACCACGATATTTTCAGTCGACCGAGAACCATTATAGAGCAAAAAAATTTCACGCTGAAAGAAAGCTAAAATATTTTCCTTTTGTGGCTTTTAGCCTGAAGTCGATACAGCCACGTCTTAGTGGTTTAAAAGTTTCAGAGAATTTTATAGGGCAGGATTTGGTTTACTTTAAAATTTCATGATTAGTTATATATTTGGTGAAGGAGTGTGCTGCCATATTAGCTGGTAAGGGTTGAAGACACGTTATTAACTGCCTTGTGAAATCAAGTTGTTGGTTTGCGTACAATTTACATTACAAGATGTGACTGATATGTCCTACCTTTACTCCATCACATTCACACCTCGGATGTGCATTCGGGAAAGATGACTGCCCAATGATTCAAATGAAATGTCATATGAATTATGGAACTTACTAGAATGTTATTTACCTTAATTGTGTATGCCCAGGGCTTTGAGGGAATGGTTCTAATGGCTCTGAGCACTATGAGACTTAACTTCTGAAGTCATCAGTCCCCTAGAACTTAGAACTACTTAAACCTAACTAACCTAAGGACATCACACACATCCATGCCCGAGGCAGGATTCGAACCTGCGACCGTAGCGGTCGCGCGGTTCCAGACTGTAGCGCCTAGAACCACGAGGCCACACCGGCCGGCTTTGAGGGAATGTTTGGCTGTATTTATCTATGATATTTCCCATTACTGTGTATCAATTACTGGTATTTGTCTTTCTATCGGCGCCTTATTCACCTGCGTAATGTAGTCCCCAGGTCTGATGTCGGTATTAAGATGTTTATAAATGTGTAATTTTGAGCAGTTCATCGACTACTTCATTATCTATAATGTTAGCAAATGCCTTGAGCCTCATAAATTTTACCTTCTTCGCAAGACTTTCGTTTTCCTTGGCTATTATCAGTGGATTAGTTTTCTTGCGAAGGCCGAGAGTAAGCTTCTGTAATCCTTCAAAACCAAAATATTTTCCGCAGTTGATGTACAACGGGCCTTCGGCAGAAAACTAGCAGTATCCCTCGGAAGAGGAGCGGCGCGTTTCGTCACAGGGTTATTTGGAAAGCTTGATAGCGTTACGGAGTCTGCCACTCAAGTGGCAGACTCTGCAAGAGAGGCGCTCTGCATCGCGGTGTAGCTTTCTGTCCAGGTTTCGAGAGGGTGCGTTTCTGGACGAGGTAAAGAATATATTGCTTCCCCCTACTAATACCTCCCGAGCAGATCACGAATCTAAAACTAGAGAGATTCGAGCGCGCACGGAGGCTTTCCGGCAGTCGTTCTTCCCGCGAACCATACGCGACTGGGAATGGAAAGGGAGGTAATGACAGCGGCACGTAAAGTGCCCCCCGCCACACACCGCTGGGTGGTTTGCGGAGTATAAATGTAGATGTAGAAGTGTTATCAGTTCCCTGTAAGCTGTGCTGAGACAATGGAATGCACAACCAACTCTGCCGTTACCTGTGGTTTTCTTCCATCAGCATGTATACCTCGGAATACTCCAGGAAATTATCAGCAATGCGTGTCATTACTAATTACTCTTCTCTGACGAATGGTTTTGTTCGAAGGTAGAAAAGGTCGTCTGTTGAAGTTATTTCGTTCTACTGGTGATCGGAATTAGCATAAGTTGGCGTTCTCCGTAGATTTGGTAATATTGAATTTAAATCTTCTTTGACCATTCATTTCTCCACGGCACAGCCTTTCGAATTTCTGTATTAGTGGCTGGTCAGTCACCGAGGCGGCGCAGTGGTTAGCACACTGGACTCGCATTAGGGAGAACGACGGCTCAATCCCACGTCCGGCCATCCTGATGTAAGTTTTCCGTGACTTCCCTAGATCATTCCAGGAAAATACCGGGATGGTTCCTTTGAAAGGGCACGGCCGATTTCCTTCCCCATCCTTCCCTAATCCGAGCTTGTACTCCGTCTCTAATGACCCCGTTGTCGACGAGACGTTAACCACTAATCTCCTCCTCCTCAGTCACATAAAGTCTTTTCGGGAGGAATATACCTGTCTTTAATTTCCATCGTAAGTCATTGGGCGTTTCTGCAGCTTCCCCTGACAATGCATTTGTTGGCGTGGGACACACAGGTCCAAGGCAAACCCTGGAGCAGCTAAGCTGTTTTCTAGTTTCGAAATTTATTTCTTATTGCCTCTGCAGAACAAGCTGATGGCCTTGCCGCAGTGATAACACCGGTTCCCGTCAGATCACCGGAGTTAAGCGCTGTCGAGCTGGGCTAGCACTTGGATGGGTGACCATCCGGTCTGCCGAGCGCTGTTCGTTAGCGGGACGCACTCAGCCCTTGGGAGGCAAACTGAGGAGCTACTTGACTGAAAAGTAGCGGCTCCGGTCACGTAAACTGACATACGGCTTGGAGAGAGGTGTGCTGCTCCATATCCGCATCCAGTGACGCCTGTGGCCTCAGGATGACACGGCGGCCGGTCGGTACCGTTGGGCCTGCCAAGGCCTGTTCGGACGAAAAGTTTTCTGCAGAACAACGTGCTACCATAACCAGTTTTTGGCCTTAACACACTCCTGTACACGAACAACAGAATATTTTGACCTGCAGTCCAATATACTGTTGTAACCGAGCCCACTACGAATAGACAAGGCTGGGTCCTCTGTATAAGACATGCAACGTGCCCCGACCACGAGAAGCTTGAGGAGGTTATCATTCCTAAAGATCTGTCTCTTTACCGGGTAAAATCTCACAACGTGGGGCAGTCCTTGTGCAATCTATCGGCCTTCAGAATTAACAAGAGATGTCACGACAGTTGAAAGCTATAAGCCTTTATATGCCAGCCACGTTTCGAACTTGGGCCTAGCTGAACACACTACACCTCGTTTCTTCAAGAATGGCAGCAGAAGTGAACACAAACATATCATCAGCATAATGAATTATCTGAATAGCTTATAGCAGCTTGGTTCCCGCATTAAATAGTAGTGGGCCTAACACCGATTGACAAAAAGAAGGCTTACACGACCAGAATTATGTTATTTTATATTGGTCTAGGCTTGTAAATACTTTGACATGTGCTATATCCTTGTAAAAATATATTTACGGATGAATAAAGCTAGTACTATTGATTGGCGACTCCATGTTGTCTTGTGCACTACGACCAGATAACAGGTATACTTGAAAAAAGAGACAGCATTGGTCTATGTGATTGCCGTAAGCTTAGTGACAACAGTGCTTCCCAATTTAAGTTATACAATATAGCACTGAAGATGGTCACTCAGTGACAGAAAATCGATTTTGCAATAGTAAAAAATATACGACCAATGCTGTCTCTTTTTTCAAGTATAAAGCTAGTACTACTACTGCATGTCCTATATCCTTGCCGGCCGCGGTGGCCGAGCGGTTCTAGACGCTTCAGTCCGGAACCACGCAGGTTCGAATCCTGCCTCGGGGGTGGATGTGTGTGATGTCCTTAGGTTAGTTAGGTTTAAGTAGTTGTAAGTTTTAGGGGACTGATGACCTCAGATTTTAAGTCCCATAGTGCTCAGGGCCATTTGAACCTACACACTTGTAAAAAAGATATTTACGGATTAATAAAGCTAGTACTACTACTACTACTACTAGATGACACTGCTGCTGGTAAACCTTACGGGCTATAAGGCCGTGGTCTACGGAACTCTTCCGTTCCTAACGTTTCGTCCAGAACTGCGCTTGACATCTTCAGAGACGTTGCTTCTCTATTTATTCTTGCAGACTGTAGGTCGGGCGTCCGAGAGTGACGTATATGCTGTAGAAGAAGGGGCGTTGCCGGATTTACACGTGATAAGCAGAGATGATCCTTGTTAAAGATAAAACTTAACGATCTATTGTCGTCTTGTCAAAGATAAAAAACTGTTTAGCGATTTTGCAGAGCTACAGTCCATATGTCGCTAGGTTTCATGACCTCTTCTTTCGTAATAAAATTCCCCCTAAGTTTATAAATTTCAATGGCTTCCCTACCTAGCGGTGGATAATAGTTCGTCGTAAATAGATAAAATTTTTGTTTCAGAAAACTTCGTGACTTCCTGGCTGACGAGCACGCTCTGCTACATCCGAATTGTCTACTTTTCCTGTGGGCAAAGACTTTTGTGTTCTTTATTATTATTATTCGACCTTCAGTGAAATATGTGTCTAGAAAATATACTGTAAGTAACGTTCCACTGTTGTTGTTGTGGTCTTCAGTCCTGAGACTGGTTTGATGCAGCTCTCCATGCTACTCTATCCTCTGCAAGCTTCTTCATCTCCCAGTACCTACTGCAACCTACATCCTTCTGAATCTGCTTAGTATATTCATCTCTTGGTCTCCCTCTACGATTTTTACCCTCCATGCTGTCCTCCAATGCTAAATTTGTGATCCCTTGATGCCTCAAAACATGTCCTACCAACCGATCCCGTCTTCTGGTCAAGTTGTGCCACAAACTTCTCTTCTCCCCAATCCTTTTCAATACTTCCTCATTAGTTATATGATCTACCCATCTAATCTTCAGCATTCTTCTGTAGCACCACATTTCGAAAGCTTCTATTCTCTTCTTGTCCAAACTAGTTATCGTCCATGTTTCACTTCCATACATGGCTACACTCCATACAAATACTTTCAGAAACGACTTCCTGATACTTAAATCTGTACTCGATGTTAACAAATTTCTCTTCTTCAGAAACGATTACCTTGCCATTGCCAGTCTACATTTTATATCCTCTCTACTTCGACCATCATCAGTTATTTTACTCCCTAAATAGCAAAACTCCTTTACTACTTTAAGTGTCTCATTTCCTAATCTAATTCCGTCAGCATCACCCGATTTAATTTGACTACATTCCATTATCCTCGTTTTGCTTTTGTTGATGTTCATCTTATATCCTCCTTTCAAGACACTGTTCATTCCGTTCAACTGCTCTTCCAAGTCCTTTGCTGTCTCTGACAGAATTGCAATGTCATTGGCGAACCTCAAAGTTTTTACTTCTTCTCCATGAATTTTAATACCTACTCCGAATTTTTCTTTTGTTTCCTTTACTGCTTGCTCAATATACAGATTGAATAACATCGGGGAGAGGCTACAACCCTGTCTCACTCCTTTCCCAACCACTGCTTCCCTTTCATGCCCCTCGACTCTTATAACTGCCATCTGATTTCTGTACAAATTGTAAATAGCCTTTCGCTCCCTGTATTGTCAAAAGCTTTCTCTAAGTCTACAAATGCTAGAAACGTAGGTTTGCCTTTTCTTAATCTTTCTTCTAAGATAAGTCGTAAGGTTAGTATTGCCTCACGTGTTCCAACATTTCTACGGATTCCAAACTGATCTTCCCCGAGGTCCGCTTCTACCAGTTTTTCCATTCGTCTGTAAAGATTTCGCGTTAGTATTTTGCAGTCCGCAGCTCGTGGTCGTGCGGTAGCGTTCTCGCTTCCCGCGCCCGGGTTCCCGGGTTCGATTCCCGGCGGGGTCAGGGATTTTCTCTGCCTCGTGATGACTGGGTGTTGTGTGATGTCCTTAGGTTAGTTAGGTTTAAGTAGTTCTAAGTTCTAGGGGACTGATGACCATAGACGTTAAGTCCCATAGTGCTCAGAGCCATTGGTATTTTGCAGCTGTGACCTATTAAACTGATAGTTCGGTAATTTTCACATCTGTCAACACCTGCTTTCTTTGGGATTGGAATTATTATATTCTTCTTGAAGTCTGAGGGTATTTCGTCTGTCTCATACATCTTGCTCACCAGATGGTAGAGTTTTGTCATGACTGGCTCCCCCAAGGCCATCAGTAGTTCTAATGGAATGTTGTCTATTCCCGGAGCCTTGTTTCGACTCAGGTCTTTCAGTGCTCTGTCAAACTCTTCACGCAGTATCTTATCTCCCATTTCGTCTTCATCTACATGCTCTTCCATTTCCATAATATTGTCCTCAAGTACATCGCCCTTGTATAAACCCTCTATATACTCCTTCCACCTTTCTGCCTTCCCTTCTTTGGTTAGAACTGGGTTGCCATCTGAGCTCTTGATATTCATACAAGTGGTTCTCTTCTCTCCAAAGGTCTCTTTAATTTTCCTGTAGGCAGTATCTATCTTACCCCTAGTGAGACAAGCCTCTACATCCTTACATTTGTCCTCTAGCCACCCCTGTTTAGCCATTTTGCACTTCCTGTGGATCTAATTTTTGAGACGTTTGTATTCCTTTTTGCCTGCTTCATTTACTGCATTTTTATATTTTCTCCTTTCATCAATTAAATTCAATATTTCTTCTGGTTCCCAAGGATTTCTATTAGCCCTCGCCTTTTTATCTACTTGATCGTCTGCTGCCTTAACTACTTCATCTCTCAGTGCTACCCATTCTTCTTCTACTGTATTTATTTCCCCCATTCCTGTCAATTGTTCCCTTATGCTCTCCCTAAAACTCTCTACAACCTTTGGTTCTTTCAGTTTATCCAGGTCCCATCTCCTTAGATTCCCACTTTTTTGCAGTTTCTTCAGTTTCAATCTGCAGTTCATAACCAATAGATTGTGGTCAGAATCCACATCTGCCTCTGGAAATGTCTTACAATTTAAAACCTGGTTCATAAATCTCTGTCTTACCATTATATAATCTATCTGATACCTTTTAGAATCCAGGATTGTTCCAGGTATACAACCTTATGATTCTTGAACCAAGTGTTAGCTGTGATTAAGTTATGCTCTGTGCAAAATTCTACAAGGCGGCTTCCTCTTTCATTTCTTCCCCCCAATCCATACTCACCTACTATGTTTCCTTCTCTCCCTTTTCCTACTGACGAATTCCAGTCACCCATGACTATTGAATTTTCGTCTCCCTTCACTACCTGAATAATTTCTTTTATCTCGTCATACATTTCATCTATTTCTTCATCATCTGCAGAGCTAGTTGGCATATAAACTTGTATTACTGTAGTAGGCATGGGCTTTGTGTCTATCTTGGCCGCAATAATGCGTTCACTATGCTGTTTGTAGTAGCTAACCCGCACTCCTATTTTTTTATTCATTATTAAACCTACTCCTGCATTACCCCTATTTGATTTTGTATTTATAACCCTGTACTCACCTGACCAAAAGTCTTGTTCCTCCTTTTGTGGCGGTGTTCGTAGCGACAAACTATTCGCTGTAGAAACGGGTTACGAAGTCACCGCCACACTTTTAATAGCGGGCCGACCGGTCCGCTGGAACAGTGAACAGAAAGATGAAAACCCAAACACTGATTAAATAGAAGTCGGTACTTATCTTTATTAACGAAGATACAGAAACAGTAGTGAACTCCGTGTCTACAGAAATCTGTCTAGTTCGAGTCGGAGCGGCTAGGTCAGCGTCGGCTGACGACAAACAACAACTCTGCTGCGATGAACACACAACTGACTAGCAAGTACACACAATTCGGTGGCGAGTATACAACTGAGCGGCGAATACAGAACTGTCCTAGCGCTCGCGACTCCAGCGCTTAAGAACCCAGAAGCCAGCGGTGGCGCGCGCAGACTTGCGGCGATTTGCTGTCTCGCTGGCGCTGCTTATGCGGACGGCGTCCGGACTTTGATGTTGCCAACCTTTTGGCAGCGGGCTCGGGTGGCATTACTGGCTAGGATATAACACCTCCTGCCACCGAACTTCACTAATTCCCACTATATCTAACTTTAACCTATCCATTTCCCTTTTTAAATTTTCTAACCTACCTGCCCGATTAAGGGATCTGACATTCCACGCTCCGATCCGTAGAATGCCAGTTTTCTTTCTCCTCATAATGGCGTCCTCTTGAGTAGTCCCCGCCCGGAGATCCGAATGGGGGACTATTCTACCTCCGGAATATTTTACCCAAGAGGACCCCATCATCATTTAACCATACAGTAAAGCTTCATGTCCTCGGGAAAAATTACGGCTGTAGTTTCCCCTTGCTTTCAGCCGTTCGCAGTACCAGCACAGCAAGGCCGTTTTGGTTAGTGATACAAGGCCAAATCAGTCAATCATCCAGACTGTTGCCCCTGCAACTACTGAAAAGGCCGCTGCCCCTTTTCGGGAACCACACGTTTGTCTGGCCTCTCAACAGATACCCCTCCGTTATGGTTGCACCTACGGTACGGCCATCTGTATCGCTGAGGCACGCAAGCCTCGCCACCAGCGGGAAGGTCCATGGTTCATAGGGGGGGGGGGGGGGGGACGTTCCACTACACTTCTTAAAACATTTATTGATCACTACGACAGCCGTTTCGGAAGACGTCCATTTCAATTACGTCTGCATTGTCTTGACGTATATATAACATCTGGTGTGACTGTATCTGGTGACTGTCTTCGTTATATTTTACATGAGACCTCAGTGCGAGTAGTTACTGGGCTGTCCACCGGTGAGGACCATTCGGCGCACTCAGACGTGCTGGACGTCCGTTGGATCCCCATGGCCGGCCCACAACAGTGATGCCCATCCACTGCAGCTTCAAGCTATGTAACCGAAGCCATCACAGCCTCGAGCTGAGAGCGAAATGTACCGATCATCTTTAGTGGTCGCCTGAAGCTAACAATATGCAAAAAGGCTATCAAAATTGTTTCCGTAAGTATCATTCTAAATTACATAATTTGACACCACTCCATTTCGACATACAAAGAGCATTTGGGGGAAGACAGTTTGTTACAGACATTTCAGAATATTGAAAGGGCGTACTGTAATTTTATAATTCCATTATTACGGCAAATAATGGTAGAGTTTTCGTTAGAAGAAACGTGTTACTAGATTTAAAAAATAAAACTGCACTCCCAAGATATACCACTGTACGCCTTCCACAGGGATGGATGAAAATATTCCTGGGTATAAGACTGTGGTCCATAAAAGCTTTCTGCTTTTAACGTTTCATCCAAGCACTCCGATCTGTAAAGGATAAGCGCCCTCTTCTGTCAGCACGAGGCATGTGTAACATTCTGTGTGCGGGTGGTAAAGTTTATATTCGAACAATTCGAACAACCAAGAGAAGTGTGAATACACAGCTAAAGGAACACAAAAGCAAGAAAGGTTCCGGTGTGCTTAAAACATGTATTAATTATTGCGACAGCTGTTTCGGAAGATTTCCATTTTCAGGTACGTCTACGTTGTCCTGATGTATTTTATGCACTGAAGAGCCGAAGAAACTGGTACACCTAGCCCCCGCGAGCACGCAGAAGTGCCGCAACACGACGTGGCACGGACTGACTAATGTCTGAGGTAGTGTTGGAGGGAATTGACACCATGAACCCTGCTGTGCTGTGCATAAATCCGTAAGGGTACGAGGGAGTATAGATTTCTTCTGAACAGCACGTCGTAAGCCATCCCAGATATTCTCAATAATATTCAAGTCTGGGGAGTTTGGTGGCCAGCGGAAATGTCTGAACTCTGAAGTGTGTTTCTGGAGCCACCCTGTAGCAATTATAGACGTGTGTTGACTCGCATTGTCCTCCTGGAATCGCCAAGTCTGTCGGAATGCGCAATTGACATGAATGGGTGGAGCTGACCAGATGGGATACTTACGTACGTCTCACCTGTCAGAGTCGTATGTAGACGTATCAGGGGTGCCATATCACTCCAACTGCACACGCCCCACACCATTACAGAGCCTGCACCAGCTTTAAGAGTCCCCTGCCAACATACAGGGTCCATGGATGCATGAGGTTGTCTCCATTCCCGTACACGGCCATCCGCTCGATACAGTTTGAAAGAGACTCGTCCGGCCAGGCAACATGTTTCCAGTCACAAATGTCGGTGTTGACGTACCCAGGTGAAGAGTAACCTTTGTGTCGTGCTGTCATAAGGGGTATACGAGTGCGCTTCGACTCCGTAAGCACATATCGATGACGTTTTGTTAATGTTTCTCACGCTGACACTTGTTGATGGCTCAGCCATTTACGGAAGGTTTGAACTTCTGTCACGTTGAGCGATTCACGTTTAGCGATTCTCTTCAGTCGTCGTAGATCCAGTCCTTACAGGATCTTTTTCCTTCCACAGCGATGTCTGAGATTTGTTTTACTGGATTCCTCACATTCACGGTACGCTCGTGAAATGGTCGTATGGGAAAATCCCCACTTTTTCGCCATCTCGGAGATCCTGTGTCCCACAACTTGTGCGCGGACTATAACAGCACGTTCAAACTCACTTAAATCTTGACAACCTGCCATTGTGGCAGCAGACAACTGCGACAGACACTTGTTGTCTTACATAGGCGTTGTCGACCGCAGCGCCATATTCTCCCTGTTAACATGTCTCTACATTTGAATATTCATGCCTATACCAGTTTGACTGCGTGAAGAGTTTGACAGAGCACTGAAAGACCTGAGTCGAAACAAGGCCCCGGGAGTAGACAACATTCCATTAGAACTACTGATGGCCTCGGGAGAGCCAGTCCTGACAAAACTCTACCATCTGGTGAGCACGATGTATGAGACTGGCGAAATACCCTCAGACTTCAAGAAGAATATAATAATTCCAATCCCAAAGAAAGCAGGTGTTGACACATGTGAAAATTACCGAACTATCAGTTTAATAAGTCACAGCTGCAAAATACTAACGCGAATTCTTTACAGACGAATGGAAAAACTGGTAGAAGCCGACCTCGGGGAAGATCAGTTTGGAATCCGTAGAAATGTTGGAACACGTGAGGCAATACTGACCTTACGACTTATCTTAGAAGAAAGATTAAGAAAAGGCAAACCTACGTTTCTAGCATTTGTAGACTTAGAGGAAGCTTTTGACAATGTTAACTGGAATACTCTCTTTCAAATTCTAAAGGTGGCAGCGGTAAAATACAGGGACCGAAAGGCTATTTACAATTTGTACAGAAACCAGATGGCAGTTATAAGAGTCGAGGGGCATGAAAGGGAAGCAGTGGTTGGGAAAGGAGTGAGACAGGGTTGTAGCCTCTCCCCGATGTTATTCAATCTGTATATTGAGCAAGCAGTAAAGCAAACAAAAGAAAAAATCGGAGTAGGTATTAAAATTCATGGAGAAGAAGTAAAAACTTTGAGGTTCGCCGATGACATTGTACTTCTGTCAGAGACAGCAAAGGACTTGGAAGAGCAGTTGAACGGAATGGACAGTGTCTTGAAAGGAGGATATAAGATGAACATCAACAAAAGCAAAACAAGGATAATGGAATGTAGTCAAATTAAGTCGGGTGATGCTGAGGGAATTAGATTAGGAAATGAGACACTTAAAGTAGTAAAGGAGTTTTGCTATTTAGGGAGTAAAATAACCGATGATGGTCGAAGTAGAGAGGATATAAAATGTAGACTGGCAATGGCAAGGAAAGCGTTTCTGAAGAAGAGAAATTTGTTAACATCCGGTATTGATTTAAGTGTCAGGAAGTCGTTTCTGAAAGTATTTGTATGGAGTGTAGCCATGTATGGAAGTGAAACATGGACGATAACTAGTTTGGACAAGAAGAGAATAGAAGCTTTCGAAATGTGGTGATACAGAAGAATGCTGAAGATAAGGTGGGCAGATCACGTAACTAATGAGGAGGTATTGAATAGGATTGGGGAGAAGAGAAGTTTGTGGCACAACTTGACTAGAAGAAGGGATCGGTTGGTAGGACATGTTTTGAGGCATCAAGGGATCACAAATTTAGCATTGGAGGGCACCGTGGAGGGTAAAAATCGTAGAGGGAGACCAAGAGATGAATACACTAAGCAGATTCAGAAGGATGTAGGTTGCAGTAGGTACTGGGAGATGAAGAAGCTTGCACAGGATAGAGTAGCATGGAGAGCTGCATCAAACCAGTCTCAGGACTGAAGACCACAACAACAACAACAACAACCAGTTTCTTTGGCGCTTCAGTGATAACATCTGGTGTGGGCATATCCGGTGACTGTTCTCGTTACATTTCGCATAAAATTCTAAAATATCGATTTCACGCCGATTTTGTGCTGTTTTACACAGGGTGACGTAATATTTTAATGCAATATTGTAGATATTTCCAGTAATTTTTTTGACAGTTCAAACAACAGATGTTTTAATACCTACATGTAAATATAAAACATTATTTGACAGTTCACGCCGTAGATCCTTTACATTTACATGTAAATAAAAAACATCTATGGTGTGAACTGTCAAAAAAATTCCGGGAATATCTGCAATATCATATCAAGACATTACGCCACACTGTATAAGACAGCACAGAATCGACTTGAAATCAAGAGACGCAGTGGGAGTAATCCACTAACTTACAGGCCCATATTAATAACGTCAGTTTGCAGCAGGGTTTGGGATATATGCTGGTTCAAACTGTGGTGTCACCTCCAGACACTACACTTGCTAGGTGGTAGCCTTTAAATCGGCCGCGGTCCGTTAGTATACGTCGGACCCGCGAGTCGCCACTGTCAGTGATCGCAGACCGAGCGCCACCACACGGCAGGTCTAGAGAGACGTTCTGGCACTCGCCCCAGTTGTACAGCCGACGTTAATAGCAATGGTTCACTGACAATTACGCTCTCATTTGCCGAGACGATGGTTAGCATAGCCTTCAGCTACGTCATTTGCTACGACCTAGCAAGGCGCCATAGCATTTGATATTTATATTGTGAAGCATGTACAGTCAAGAGAGATGTTCCAAGAACTACGTTCTTTTCTTTATAGGATAATTACTTTATCTTGTTCCAGACCTCACGCCAATCGGCGTGAGCTTAAGCGCGTGCCTTTCGGCTTCCTCTCATAGTGACTTGGCTGTCTTGCCAAGTCACAACACAAACATTATGAATTACCTCAGAGTGAACCTCTGTTGCACACAGTCAACACATGTTTAGAAAACATCGTCCTTACGAAAAACAACTAGCTCTTCACTTACACGAAGTGTTGAGTGCTACTGACAAGGAATTTCAGATTGATTCCGTATTTCTAGATTTCCACAAAACATCTGACGCTGTATTTCACAAGTGGCTTGTAGTCAAATTGCGTCCTTATGGAATGTTGTCTCAGTTATGTGACTGGACTCGTGACTTCCTGTCAGATGAGTCAAACTTCGCAGTAACTGACGGAAAATCATCGAGCAAAACAGGAGTATCTCTTGCGTTCTCCGAGCTATTGTTATAGATTATTTGCTGCTCCTTATCCATATCACCGATTAGCAGCACGTTATGTGTAATCGGGAAAAAGGGGAGGGCGTGTCACTGAAATTTGAGTCACAAACTTTTTCCTCCGACTGCGAGAATAATTCATTGACGCCGACCTGCATAGGGAGAAATGATCATCATAATAAAATTAGGGAAATCAGAGCTCGCACGGAAAGACTGAGGTGTTCGTTTTTCCCGCGCGCTGTTAGAGACTGGAATAATAGAGTATTATCGTGAAGGCAGTTCGATTAACCCTCTGCCAGGCACTTAAAGTGTGATTTGCAAAGTATCTATGTAGGTGTAGATGTACTAATCGTTCCAAGATGTTCATAGGAACGACGAGAGTGCTATGAATATGAAGAAGGCGGCAGATGCTGTATCCTTTGCAAATTCCACACTGGCATAATAATCTGTGTAGTCCAGTTTCCAGGATATGAGTAGACAAACCTTATTCAATTGTAAATTTCCAGCAGCGATTATTTTTCGGGTCAGATAAATTCCTTAAGTTAATAAAATTTATAGTTCTTCTTTTGTAAACGGCAAGCACAAGAATTTTTATTTACCAAGGGAAATCGCCAAACAGCCATACGTTTTGAGAAGTTATTTTATTTTATTTTGGTAACCGGTTTCGGATTTCAATATGCAATCTTCAGGCCCCACACGCACTTCAGGTATAGACAATCAGATGTATCGATATTAGTTTACTGGAGCCATTAGTATCTGGATTCAGTGAGTAACAAACAGTCAATTATTATGACGTAGTATGTAGGAAACACTACATCTGACGTAGGCTTAAAAGGCGTTTCGGGTGTGCTGTGACATGTACTTCACTTCAATGTAATCTTGTAGCAAACTCTATGAATTGGATGGTGCTGATCGTGAGTTCCACTGCAAAATTTTAATTGTTATCCCGTGTTTCACCTATTTTTTGCACTTGTACATTTTCACCTCCCGTTGATTTTACTTGCCCCTTTGTAGCCAATATTAAATTGAAGATACCGTCCACTAACCCGTGATCGTCTCTGGTTTGACTCTTAGCGACGTTTACCATGAGAGGTGAAGGTGTGCGCAAATTTTAAGTTATTGTCCGTTTTGGTCACTGAGTAGGTATGTAAGCTGATCGATGTGTACCCCAGTTTAATTCCCTATCGTGCCGTGGAGTGAAATGGATTGCTCTTGGCTATGGCTGTTGGTTTCCGTTCACCTCTTGGTGCACGTTGTCCGTTATTCTGGAGGGACGGCCGGGGTGGCCGAGCGGTTCTAGGCGCTACAGTCTGGAACCGCGCGACCGCAACGGCCGCAGGTTCAAATCCTGCCACTGTTATGAATGTGTCTGATGTCCTTAGATTAGTTAGGTTTAAGTAGTTCTAAGTTCTAGGGGACTGATGACCTCAGAAGTTAAGTCCCATAGTGCTCAGAGCCATTTGAACCATATTCTAGAGGAAATACACCGTGTTATTTATTCGGCACTGCCTTTTGTTTCGAAAAACTATGGTTATTCTATCCTAATGAATAATTTGGTGCAGTGACATAGCTACATGAATTTTAACAAGTGGCTTTCTTGATCATACGTTTTCGATGGTAGCTATTTCTCGTATTTGTTTCCTTCCCTTAAATTCAAGGCCTCTCCTGTCTTTCAATAAATTATATTATTGATGGGAGGCATATATGAGGCTTGAATGAAAAGTAATGCCTCCACCTTCGTTAATTGTGTTTGGGCGGGAATATTTAAATAAATCAAATGCAGAAATAATCCTTAGAATGTGATCTTTAATTACCAATATTCAATTTTCCACATAATCACCAACCAAATGGATACATTTCTGCCAACGATGAACAAGGTTTCCGAAGCCATCACGGAAGAAATTACAATGGAATGAACACCCTTAGCTGCTTACAGACGTTGACATACGTCAATGGTGACAGGTGAAAATGTGTGCCGCGACCGGGACTCGAACCCGGGATCTCCTGCTTACATGGCAGACGTTCTATCCATCTGAGCCACCAACGACACAGAGGATAGCGCGACTGCAGGGATCTATCTCTGGCACGCCTCCCGCGAAACCCACATTCTCAACGTATTGTCCCACATTACATTCGTAATGCCCCCGCCCATTATACTCATTACTCGCGGCACGTTACCGATTCCCGGGTTCGAGTCCCGTTCGGGGCACACATTTTCATCTGTCCCCGTTGTAAGCCTGTAAGCAGCTAAGGGTGTTCATTTCACTGTAATTTCATTCAAACGAGCTGCATGGTGACCGATGGTATCCGTTCTTTCGGACAGATACCACCTCAGTATACATCACGGAAGAAGTCGACACTCTGTTTCCACCACCACAGTCTCACAGTTCTCTCAACGTCTTCATCAGAAACATAATGATGTCCTCCCGTAGATCGTCTTTCATTATCAGACTGACATTCCGTCAGTTATTACTAACTTTCATCCTTCTGACAGGAAATCGCGAATTCAGGAACACAACTGAGACGATACTCCGCGTGTTAAGTGGAGCCCACGAAGAAGTAACAGCTTCTAGTTACCTACATCCGCAGTCGGGCGCACCAGATTCAGTCGGGAGTCACGCGTCGCAGAAGCGGCGTAAACACGACTGCGTCATTAGGCTAACGAGTAGCGATTTACAAACCGCGTCACGTGTTGCATCGCTGTTTGCCCGTCTGGCTGGGTGACCCATAAAATTTATGGCGGCTGCGTGCCTCGGCCGTGGCACACCTTGGCTCGCTGCAGAAGGCTATCGCCTCTGGTCCGTTTCTGTTGCGTAAACGAGCGGCGGCAGCTGGAGGAGGCACAGCTGACGTCGACTCAATGGCTGTCCGCTGGCGCAGCAGTGTGTTTCCGCCGCACGGGGTCTCCATTGACACCAGCAGTCAACAACAGAATGCGCTCCGTGCGTAAGTGGACCCGCACACGTTCCTGTTCACCTCTCATTCCGCTGTTTACCAAGGCAAGCGGTAGTTCAGGGTAATGGAGCAGATGAAGCAGTAGTCACCAGCGTTGTGTAGAACCTGTTGCCAGCGATGTGGAGGGGTTAGTATACTGTTAGCACAGACTGTTCTATTGATGGTGCGAATGGAGCGGTCCAAAGTTATAGTAATTCTCGTGTACGACTGTGATGGTTTTATCCTAACGAATTACGTCTCTCCACGGCAGACCCTCAGTGCACAGTATTTCTGTTCGTTTTTGGAGCAACCCATCCATCTTTTAGCACGACAATGCGTGGGCTGCTCTGTTCGGTCGATGGGACTGGGAAGTATTGTACCATCCGCCATACTCCCCGGACTTAAGCCCTTGTGATTTTGATTTGATTCCAAAGATGAAGGAGAAACTTCGTGGCATTCGCTTCAGAACTGTTCCTGTGATTCGACAGGCAGTAGACCGCTTCATTCGCCCCATCAACAGAACAAGTTCTGCTAACGGTATACTACACCTTCTATATCGCTGGCAACGGGTTCTGCAACGCTGGTGACTACTTTGGAGGACAGTAACAGGTGCAAACATGTAACACTTTTCTATCCGTTGTGAATAAATAGTTGCCACTATTTAAGTTCCAACCTTCGTATTAAGGCGCGTGCGGATAGGACACTGATGCATGGTTTTCTACTCTGGTCACAGTATCCGACAGTCTGCAGTGC
This sequence comes from Schistocerca serialis cubense, assembly GCF_023864345.2. NCBI lineage: Eukaryota > Metazoa > Arthropoda > Insecta > Orthoptera > Acrididae > Schistocerca > Schistocerca serialis. Next base: position 732,518,906 of record NC_064643.1, on the reverse strand, counting down.
TTTTTGAGTGCAGATATCTGTACACCACATCTTAGCCGAATGCATTTTGTATCAAGATATCAGGGATGCAAATGGCATATCATCCGACCTGCCCCCTATTTTAGCAGACGATAAAGCGATTGTTCTCGCGTTTTAGGGTTTTGTGTGATGCCTGACCTAAATAGTTTGTTATGTAGAAGATTTCTAGAGTGACTCCAGCGTCTTTTATTTTCCTAGTTATCAATCAGGCAAGGTTCCCTGTTTAGTTGATATGTAGCTGAAGTCTATGTATTTCAAACATAAACTAAGTTGAGACATGCGTCGTTTGTCGTTTGTGTGAAAGTGTGAGTGCGAATGAGAAAAAAGTGTAGCAGGATGGCTCCGAATTACATTTTAAATTTTGCCTTTGGTGCATACTTTTCATTACAAAGAAACTAAACACATTGGTCTCCAGTTAGTTTAGTAAAGGCGCTGTTGACCTCACTGTTGAGCACCCTATACATACCACCACCACCACCATCACCACCACCACCACCACCACCAATGCCACCTGTACGTGTGACCTATAATAGTGAACCTCTGTGCTCCAGCCAACAAAACTGTGCAGGTGAATCCAGTTGAATAGTTGACTGGACAGGAATCGAATATCGATTCTTGGACACTGTGCGAGTTCTAACAATACTGACTTTAATACCTCGTAAAATGTGATTTTTGTTGTTCAAACAGTGAATAAAAACATCTTGGTAACAACTGTATGTTAGACCGTAAACATGACACAGGCACATTGCTAGCGCGTAAAACAGCGGAACAATAATTAGGATCTCGTTTCTTTACCACAAATTATACAGTTATCTCCATTATAAGAGTTCAATAGGTCAATATCGCCATCTGAACGTATCGGACATGTATCGAATTGGAAGCTTGGGAAAAGTTAAGCTGTTGCTTCAATGGCTTTTCTTTTTTACCAGGAATCAATCGTTCAGGCATTTAATTTTGTTGACCTGAATATTTTCCACCCGTTATCGTCTCTATCTCTTCTCTTATTCACCTTACTACTTTTTTTTATGAGCTGTTGTTTCTCTCACAGAAGTGCTATTAAGTTTTTAAGTCCGAAAGATTTTTTTACCTTTTGAAAGTCGGAATTAAGAGTAGAAGTCAAGTTGTAGGGTAAGTAAATAATGCCATAGATCTGTCACATAGACGCAGACTGAAAAGTGGTTCTATTGAATCTAAATCAGTGGTCTAGCGATATATTTGCACGTTTGTGTAAGTACCGCAAACACCAGGTTCGCTTCGCCGCAATATAAATGGCAACAATTCCATGGCCACAAATCTGAGGGGTATCATGATGATAAGGCAACGTTCCCAACACATGAAAAAATGGAACTTCACCAATCGAAATCTCATCTTTTGTCCAATTCATCATCTTATCACACGTTGTTGTTGTTATTTCAAAAAACAATTCACGAATATCGCATGTGGCAGTCAAAGGTATTTACTGCACAAAAGCTACCGCTTAGGAGGTGGTGTCAAAAATTTAAACGCAGTGAGCTCCAAAACACACTTTTCATTATGGTCGCCTATATGAATTGCACAATAAAATGTTTAGGCTTGATACACCTTGCTAGCTATCAGAGACACATAACTTTCATCTGGTGTCATTTTCAAGAAGTATGAAATTCGTTGTCTTTCTTCTCCATGTTACGTGACCTGTCCCTGCACTCCAGAACAAAAGACGTAGAGACACCTACCGACAGGCGTGTAGCTACCCGGATGGTAGAGTTGACGTGTCGTGTCGTGGATTTAGTGAAATAAACTTCTAATTGCTGGCGTTTATAGGTCCCCTAACTCTGACTTCAGAGCATTTCTGCTCAAGCTAGAGAGGGTTCTTGATTCACTTTGTAGGAATTATCAGAATTAGTTTCATGTGGTGGCTGCAGTATAAATTTTGCGTATGATGGTGTAAGAAAAAGGATGTTAGTAGATCTCCTAAATTCATATGATCTGATGCAGACAGGGTTTTTTCCAACTAGGGGGCAGGGGGACAGTAGCACAGCCATAGACAATATTTTTATTCATTCTTCATTACTAGATGGGCATTCTGTTGGTAAAAGGGTGAATGGCCTTTCAAACTAAGGACTCTCATAGATATGATGGAGTGCCTAGCAGAAAATTAAAGTACTGTGCTGCAGATGTTAGCCCTGTATTTAGCCATATTTGTAATTTTTCCTTTATGAATGGTCAATTTCCTTCACAATTAAAGTACTCAGTAGTAAAGTCGTTTTATAAAAAGGGCGAAAGGGATAATGTAGACAATTTTAGACCTGTTTCTGTGCCGCCAGTGTTTGCTAAAGTTATTGAAAAGGCTGTGTATGTAAGGATAATTGATTATTTTATATCACACGATTTGCTATCAAATGTTCAGTTCCGTTTTAGAAGTCGTTTAACAACAGAAAATGTCATATTCTCTTTTCTCTGTGAGGTACTGGATGGGTTAAACAAAAGGTTTCGAACGCTAGGAATATTTTTTTCATTTAACTAAGGCGTTTGATTGTGTTCACCACAAAATATTGCTCCAGAAATTAGATCATTACGGAATACAGGGAGTAGCTCACAACTGGTCCACCTCTTGCTTTAGCAACAGACAGCAAAAGGTCGTTATTCACAATGTTGAGAATGGCTGTGATTTGGGGTCCGAGTGGGATACAGTTAAGTGGGGGGAGGGGGGGGGGGGTTGGAAAGTAAACATTTCACTCAAGCAAAGTCATACTTTACGAATAATGTATTGAGGTAATATGCTTCATGATAGCCTGGGAAAAAGCTTCGTAACAACTGATTCACCCATACTTATATTACAAACGCGAAAGTAAGCCTGTTACGCTTTCACGACTAAACCGCTGAAACGATTTTGGTGAAATCTGATATGGAGATAACTTGAGCCCTGAGGAAGAACGTAGGCTACTTGATAAGGTCTGCAGTATAACATATTTATTTATTTCCAGAATTAATGCCAAATAGGGAACAATAATTACCCTTTAAAAAAGCTATTTATTCTTTGACTTTTTAATTTCATAATATTTATGCAAATGCTTTTATTAGTTGATATGTTCTACGTAACACGATCCACTGTAATAAATACAATACTTATACTGTCCTCTCCATGTTTAACCCGTAGTTTCATAATAGTATCAGTCTCGCATTAGAGTCGCTTAGCATCACGCGTCTCTTGTAGCTTCCGAGATGCTTGAAGACTCACAACTATGGCGTCATTCAAAGGCTATACGACAAACAGAGAGACGTCGTACGTTTACACGTGGAAAGTAGGAGGCTTTTGGTGAGCTGCATTTAGTTATGGCCTATTAATTGACTATGTTAATCATAAATTAGCCCTCTTAAGGGGATGGATAAAGAATGTAGGCACAATAATCAACTGAAACGGAAGGAAGAAACTGCTGGTCTGGTGGAAAAATCTCACGTCCAGTACTGGGTATATCAGACGAACTCCTTGAAACTATTTCTATACGAATGTAGTGACCCGAGGCATCCTTTAAACACGATCAGAAAATATAATACATGGTTTCAGATTCGAAATACAGCAAAACCACAGAAATACGTTCATTATGCACCTACATACCGGCACTGCCAATTTTTTTTACATACGTCTCTACAACTCTATGTACACAAAACATTTATATTTAGCATCACTTATCTAACAAAGCTACTGATATGCGAAAAGCAGCCGCGTGCAACAGCTAGTGTTTTATATAGTACATTTTCCAAATGTTCTTGTGATTAGTAACAGACCAGTGGCCAGGTTCTGAAACGTGGAATAGTGTGATGCTTTGAAATTAGTGATGAAACCGCTGTAAGTTGCTGTTAAACAAAATATGAAAGCTAACCGGCATTAAACTACGTTTCACCTTTTCTGTTATTCATTCTGGGTTTGCGAACTTTGGATGGTTTCACGAAGTTCAGTGTAATGCCAGCTAGTCACATTTACTGAGGATACTCATGTTCTACGCAGATATTTTCTCGGATCAGCGCTTTCCCGTTTCAAGAGTTGACATCGGTAATCATTAATTTGTGTACTAAATCATAAGCTCCTTGAAGACATACTTAAAATCTTACAATTATTATGTGAATTTCGGCCTATATCCCAAAATAAATTACGTAAAAATGTACAATTAACAAAGTCTGTTTTTTTTTGTTATTTTTGAATAGATATCTCACATTGACGAAAATCGCGATGTTCTTTCTGCTGCGGTGTGTACAAATGCCGCGTTGCATCAAAATTCACACACCCGCTATCGCGATGATCTGCCTTCCTTTGCTAAGAGCGCATCATACGGAAGATATTTCTAGCGCCAGCAGCGAAAAAAAATGGGGGGGGGGGGGGGGGAAGCGACTTTCGTTATCAGCCGGTTGTTTATTAGCCACACGACTTTGCGGCTCAGCGTTGAGGTGTTTGGCTGAGGATCAAAAGGCTTTGCGTTTTGTCTGTTGCCCCCCGGGAACAGCTAAATTAACCAACCGCTGGGAAAAAAGAACCTGTTATTTCCAGCACTCACTTCTACTTATGATCTTACGGAAGAGAAAAGACGAAGTTGAAAGAATAAATCAGAGTAACAGTAGACTGGATAGGAATGGTAAAATGGAAATGTCGTGTGGCTAGGGCCTCCCGTCGGGTAGACCGTTCGCCTGGTGCAGGTCTTTCGATTTGACGCCACTTCGGCGACCTGCGCGTCGATGGGGATGAAATGATGATGATTAGGACAACACAACATCCAGTCCCTGAGCGGAGAAAATCTCCGACCCAGCCGGGAACCGAACCCGGGCCCTTAGGATTGACAGTCTGTCACGCTGACCACTCAGCTACCGGGGCGGACTAGGAATGGTAAGGAAGCCCTCTTGTAAGTGCAGCTAACGCTCATTGAAATTGGATTTAACTATTTATAATTTTGTTTCTTTACTCGGTTATTTGCCCTGTCCAGGTCTGTGGATTCACACCATATTCTATACCGGCCAGACACCACAAATTTTACGTGTCAAGGAAATGAATAAACACGTTATAATTCAGGACCATACATGTTTTTGATGTATGTGACAAGAAAAACAAAATATTATATCCTAATAAAAAGTAAAAAGCGGAAATGAAGGTAATACAACATACATGAAAGTTTAGGTAGCAAATGATGAGAGACTGTAGTTAGTAAGATAAATGTATTCAGTACGCAGTACAAGATTTCAGCAGATATGTATTTATAGTTTCAGTGTACATACGTGTGTCACCGAAGAAGCGCAACTGTATTCTTATACTCATCTTTTGACTCAGATGTTCTGTGGCAAAGTATGTTCATCCTGCGATACATGTGCATTTCCTTATCTACTAATTTTTCAGCTCTATATACAGATGGCATAGCAGTTATTGTCAGCTGTAGCTCGTTACCGAGATCACATGTTTTACACATATATCCCAATTTTCCTAGCGTACATGTATTGCCTGACTTGTGTAAGACTTTGATACGAAATTAGCACTAACGCTTAATGACAGGTGATGGATCAAGTACAGTTTGACGTGGCTTCTGTATTTACGTTTCTCTTTTAAGATAGCTTCAGCCTTGTGAAAAATTTGGTGACAGCGTTCACAATCTTTAGCAAGTTCTATTTATCTGGGCTGATGCTGGTCGTCTCGAGAGTGATAAAATCCGGTCCTTTTAAGTAGAAATGTAAAGCTCCAAACTAACGTCACACTAGCACACACACTAATGGCAGTATAGTAGCGCGCTATGTAATAGAAAGCGTAGGTGGATTTTATATCTTCTCAAAAAAATTTGTCATGAATACTTGTCTGAGACGTGAATCACTGACAAGTTATGGCCACTAAGAACGTGACAACAGTGTTCTTCGAATGCGGGCAGAGCCATCTGCCGATCGTCGACGGAAGCTACCCTTTACAAGCACAGAAAGGCAGCTCATCACAAAATAAACTATGATATAGACACTAAGACAATAAAAGACGCATCACGAAGGAATTATCGGAATTCAGCGGAAATCGGTAGATTCAGTGTACCATGTACACACAAACAAGAGATTACCATTTCAGCAAAACAGGATGATTTCTTCAACAGAACGAGTTTCGCAAATTTATGGATGTGAATAACGCGTTGGTCCGCCTCTGGCCCTTATGCAAGAACTTACTCGGTGTGGCTTTCAATAATAGTCGTTGGATACACAGTTATCCACAAACTGTCTGAAGGTGGATCCACCAGTAATATGTCCAGAATATATTTCACCGTGGATCTACTGATGTTACATCCTGTGTAATGTCCAATGGTGGGTCCACTAACATTACACTGGGATAGTGTTCATGGTGGGTCCACATGCATTACGTCCAGGACAGATTCCAGATGGATCCACTTATGTTAACTCTGAGGTAGCATCCAAATGTGAATACGTCCAGTCGTAGGTGCTGGATAAGATCTATAGTGAGGGCCTCCATGGGAAACTGTCACACAAAATATCATAACTGAGCTTTACAATGTCAACACTCAGGCTCCACAGTAATCCATATTTGTGCATGTGTTATTGGTATGTCTTGACACTTTGATCTTTTGAAGAAGTCTAGTTCGTACAAACTCGGGATGGGTTGGAATTTTATATCACAGTTAGATGGTAAAAGTATCACACCACACCTGCTAATGTAAACAATAACATCATACGTATATTTGTGCATTTATATTCTGAATATGGAGAAATATAGAAAATGCGGGAAAAACTTAAGATATTGAAAAGTGTTGAAAATCGTAGAAAATATGGAGAAAACGTAAAAAAGTCAAAAATGCTGTGAGATCTGGAAGCAATATGGTCAAACAGAAGCTCAGTATTATCTTATCTCTAAGGAGTCATCCATCCTATCTGACAGAGATTATATACAGTGCGATAATATAGAAGACATTTCTCAGGTGTACTGTATACTGTGTCTATTTACTAAATTTCGCTCATACTCCAAGTGTTCTGCTGTTGGCTAACCCTTTCACGTGAGATATAACATTACGTTCCAGGAAACCCACGTCTCATGTGCAAGTCATTGCCTTCCTTGTACATAAAGTTTCCCACCTTTGTCTAATGATCTGTTGTGTTTGCTGATAATGACTGCCCACAGCAGCTTGTAACTGGCGGAGTTTCCTACTAGCTCCAACAACGTTTGTCCCATTGTCGCTACACAGGCTTCGGCACAACAGGACGCTTCAGTAGTCTTGTTACCAATTATCTACAAATTCACTGCTTGTGACACCAGGTCCTGACACACATACACACACACACACACACACATACACACACACACACACACACACACACGAACATGCACAAATAGGACAACACAGCGCCTGCGCAATGAGTGTTGGCAGCCATCTAGAATGATTCTACGATCAACACGAATTCAGAAATGGATGATGTTTCAGATGAAGCAATTCAATCCCATTTAAGTTAAAATTGTTGAATTACCTGGTACTAAGAAAATTTATTATAAAGCAAGAAGCTAATAAAGATAAGCTTACTCTCGTCAGCTTAGAGGCCCATAAGCGTGTGTGACATCGGCGAACTTTAATGGCGATTCTCTCTAACGTAGCAAGGATTTCCACAAAAATGCATATCTTAGTGGGCGCCCTTGCTGACGTATGACTCCCCGTTAATCACTCCTGCTATAGTGACAGATAAGAGGGCCAAATCTGCGGGGAAGTGTTAACTGAAATTTCTACTGGGCATTGCGAACCTAGCAGGAGAGCTTCTGTGAAGTTTGGAAAGTAGGAGACGACGTACTGGATGCAGTAAAGTTGTGAAGACGTGCTTGGGTAGCTCAGATGGTGCCGGCACGCTAGCTCAGCGTGTTCGGTCAGACGACTACCTGCCCTCTGTAGTGAAAAAACTGAGTTAATAGATCAACAACGAACTTAAAAGGGTGTCTTACGACGTCCGCCCCGATCAGATAGATGCAACGAACGAAAACGAACAAAGTGAAAATAAAAAAAACAATATGGTAGAGCACTTGCCCGCGGAAGGCAAAGCTCCCGAGTTCGAGTCTCGGTCTAGCACACCGTTTTAATCTGCCAGGAATTTTCACAACGGCTAATGTATCAACATTTCACTCACTTAACGATGTTATTACATAACTAATCAACCGCAGTTGCAGTACACTTGGAACACCTCCCTATAAGACTGACGAATGTAGGTAACTTGGATACAGAGGAACTAGTTTCAGTTCTCAACACAGCAAGAATAACAGTGAGAACATACAATAAGCTTCAGTGTATCAATTTGGTTAACATTTTGGCCACCCAGTGTAATGATCCACATAAGAATTAATAATATCTGGTAACGAATCATGTGAATGGATAAAAATATGTCAACATTGCTGGGAATGTTCACGATACCTTCCTAAGAAGGGCAACAAAAAGGGGCGTAGAATGTTTTCGATGTATCACCTGGGTGCAAGAGAGCGCTGGGATACCAACGTGACTGTCGCCCACCTATGGCCCAACAACCAGGGATTATGGTCTGGGGCGCCATTTGTTTACGTAGCAGGACTACTCTGGTGGTCATTCGCGGCACCCTTACAACACAGTGGTATGTTGATATTCTATGCCCAGTTTCATGGGCTTACATTTCAGCAAGATAATGCCCATCTGCACATAGCGAGAGTTCTCCATAGAATAGTTTCTACTGATTGTCTTCGTCCTTGCCAAACCCAACCGCGGCACACTTACAACACAGTGGTATGTCGACGATATTCTATGCCCAGTTTCATGGGCTTACATTTCAGCAAGATAATGCCCATCTGCACATAGTGAGCCCGCATCTCGTGGTCGTGCGGTAGCGTTCTCGCTTCCCACGCCCGGGTTCCCGGGTTCGATTCCCGGCGGGGTCATGGATTTTCTCTGCCTCGTGATGGCTGGGTGTTGTGTGCTGTCCTTAGGTTAGTTAGGTTTAAGTAGTTCTAAGTTCTAGGGGACTTATGACCACAGCAGTTGAGTCCCATAGTGCTCAGGGCCATTTGAACCATTGTTTTGCACATAGCGAGAGTTCTCCATAGAATAGTTTCTACTGATGGTCTTCGTCGTTGCCAAACCCAACCTTGACCAGCAAGATCATCGGACCTCGCCCTCGTTGAGATCGTTTGGAGCATTATGAGCTGGGCCTTCCAACCGTCTCAAAATTTTCACAATCTAACACGCCAATTGGACAGAATTTGGCATGATATTCCTCAGGTGGATATCCAACAAATCTGTCAATCGATGCCAAGCTGAATAACTGCTTTCACAAAGGGCAGATGTGGACTCATGCGTTGCTGACTTGCTCAGTTTGTCAATCACTTTATCTTGAATAAGTCATCCAACTTTCTGAAATTCTAATCATTTGTTTGTCTGTACATGTACGCTACACCTACCGATTTCCGTCCCATTCGGCTAATTCCTTCGTGGTGCGTCGTTTTCCTATCTTTCTCGAAGTTTATATTTATCGTCCACTTATCAAAATAACCTACCTGACAAATGATAAGCGAGCAACTATCAATAAGGTAGGAAACAATTTTTTTCCGCGTTTTCTGTTCAATTTTATTCTTGGGGCAGTTAAGTTTTGAAACTCGCCGAATCGGCTGTATAACAAACGGTAAATTTAAAAATGTTGGTATCTCTTACATGCATTTCTGCGAACGTTCATGCTCACAAAGAGCGTTAATGCGAAGGATATGTTGCACAACATATCAGAATGAAAAGGAAAAGATTTCTAAGTAGGCCGTTTAGGTTTTTGTGTTGGTAACGCCACGTAGTGCTCTGTATGAAAATCACCGACTGTGCTGTGTGCGGTCTGTGGCTGGTTTGCATTGTTGGAATATTTGCTATTGTAGTGTTGGGCAGCTGGATGTGAACAGCGCGTAGCGTTGCGCAGTTGGAGGTGAGCCGCCAAGAGTGGTGGATGTGGGGAGAGAGATGGCGGAGTTTTGAGAGCGGATGATTTGGACGTGTGCCCATCAGAAAGAGTAAATTTGTAATACTGTATATCATGAACTGATATATATATATATATATATATATATATATATATATGATGACTTTTGAATATTATTAAGGTAAATACATTGTTTGTTCACTATCAAAATCTTTCATTTGCTAACCATGCCTATCCGTAGTTAGTGCCTTCAGTAGTTAGAATCTTTTATTTAGCTGGCAGTGTTGGAGCTCGTTGTGTTGCAGTAGTTCGAACAACGAAGATTTTTGTGAGGTAAGTGATTCATGAAAGGTATAGGTTATTGTTAGTCTGGGCCATTCTTTTGTTGGTATTATTCAAAGTCAGATTGCGATGCGCTAAAAAAATATTGTGTGTTAGTTTAGTGTTGATCAGAATAAATAAAGAGAGAAATGTCTGAGTACGTTCAGTTCTGCTCAGCTGTTTGAAAATCAAATAACGTAAGAGATTTTCCAGCAGTCATTTATAAAAATTTTCTAAGGGGATGTTTCAGATTTACAGCTCATGTAAACACTACATTCGTGGATACAATAGCTGATAGAGTTAACACGATACAAAAACTAAAATTTTCTTGAACCGAAATTCTATAACGAACAACATTATGTGGCGCTGTCTTTAGGTTTGTGTGCATCGGATTATTGATGCGACATTACTTTGCAGCTTGAGAGACCTGCACTTTCTGTGGTATAATTTTCCAGCGCTGGTAGTAAAACGGAATTAGAGCGCGGATGGAAGTTATGTGGGGTATCAGCCATAGCCGCAAGGGCTCTTTTGTTCACCATGAATGGCAAGCTGTGAATTCGGTCTGCCGCTGTTGTGCACATTAGCAAGCCCATCATTTCGCAACTTGTATAATTATACCTGCGCCGTTGTCCACTTCACGCGTTTACAGCCTCCGAAGTGTCGTAAGCCATCTCTATTGTCTCTTTTCCTATCCATTCGAAAAGGCGTTGGTGATAATCAGGAGCTAAGAAGCGATGTTTATCTTGTTAATGGCAAGACCACACTAGCTAACCCAATCACAAATTTAGCTAAAGGAATTTCACATTTCCGGCAGCTCAAAATGCCATCTGTTACTCTAACAAAACCTTTCACATTTCAGATTAGAGCGTTTGAAATACAGCTGAGTTATAGAGTAACACTTCGCTTGTTAAACACGTTTGTAACGTTTTCTGCCGAGAGGAATCGTGACAGAGACTCACGAAACAAAGAACTGTGCGTATTCGCAGCCTTATTAATCACCGAGATACAGACATTAAGTTAGACTTTATTTTTTTAATGGAAGTGTGTCATGATTGGTAGTCATACCGATCTTGGTCGTGAAAGTTAATGAAGGTTGTCTTTCTGTAGACATTCATTTAGCAATGTGACAGTTTCTTCTCAACGATGAATAACTTGGTGGAAATTTACACAGAAGAAATCTGCGTTTTCACTTTTCAGGAAAGGTTGGACCTCGAAAATCACCTCTGCCTCATTCTGTGGATGTCATCACTTTGCCGTATGATGGTTGGGTCTTCCCCTTTTATGGGGGCAATGGTGAATCCACATGTTTGCCCTGCATGCTTAGCTCATTTGTCTCAAGGCCATAACGATACACACGGCAATTGTCCATGGTGATTGTGCTGTTACGACACAGAACAGTAATGGATATGAAATTAGTGATTCTTATTAAGAGTCATTCAAACTGCAACAGACAACATGAAATTAAACCCGAGACAGAGACTGAAGCAGGAAGCGTACCGGCATGTCTCAGGTTGGTCAGGCCATCGACACATTACGACACTATGTGAGTGAGAAATACGCACTCAGCAGAGAGAACACTGCAATGGAAAGCAAGCGGAGAGAGACAAGCATATTCGTTACCTTGTAAGACACCGCACAAAAGGGCTCTTACACAAACTGAGGACCTGGTACAGCAGTTAAAAGTGTGAGGATATTTGGCAGAACGAGGGGAACTCATGCACTCATTATTAACCGAGCCTCACGCCAAAGTGCTTTAATTGCTCCGGTTTTCCAGCTCTCATCAGTGGATCATTGGGATCGATGGCTTTCACAGTAATAGTACTCGATTCTATGATTACGACACTGTAATAAATATATGTCCTAGATGCTCCAGAACGGTGTATAAACTAGCCAAATATGATGATGGTCTTCACCTGATAAACTACATGTTGCTTGCCACCTACCATCTACTGATGAAGAAACTGACTGTCTTCCAACAACGCCAAGCCACAGAGTGCTGCCAGCACTGAACTTCAAAAGTCAACAATAAGGCCTCTTGCGGATCCACATTACCGTTAATCACCCAGGCATCATCGGGTGTTGAAACCTGTCAGGTTGGTAGGGAGGACATCAACTGAAGACACGACTAGTGACACCAGATACATCGCCGGTGGGGCGTCAAGGGTCATCGTAGAATTTGGAGTGAGAACTGAGAACACTCCAAAAGCCGGCATCAGACAAAATTCTCACGCTGAGCATGGCCGGCACCTGCGAGCTGACAACCTGCTACGGTGCCGAGGTTGTTAACACCACTGCCGGGGAATGCAGTTGTTGAGAGGACAAAACAGGTGTCAGATACAATCCAACACACAGCTGACGGAAGCATCAGCCATTTCTGGTGCAGGAAAGCAACGAATTGTAAACACAGTGGATAAATGATTGCACTTTAATAATGCTTTACTAGCGTCAAGGGCGCTTCACAGATTCCAAGTGGCCATTCTGACCTCAAACATGGGTGGCTCTGCTAGCCCTCCCCCTCCCCCCCCCCCCCCCCCCGCCTTCAGAGTGTAGAAGGAAGATATTTTTACACAGCTGCAACATTTCTGCTGCTGCTTCGGTTCGGTGGGACGTCTGAACGGGTCTGAGCAGTCTTCGAACCCAATGGGCGGAGGCCTTTGTTATGTTCAGCATGTTTTGCCGGATATTGAGAACCAATCCATGACAGATTTTGACTTTTTCCACAATCGTCCAGATTGTGACACCAGAACTTCCAGTTCTCTTGGAAAATCTGGTTCCTCAGGAGAGATGGCCTTGCGTCGCTCCGACTTTTGACTACACTGGATGCATCTGTGTCACCTAACCAGTGTTCCATATGATGGTATATTGATGTATACGTCCACCAACTATGAATGGATTGCTGCAACGATGTTCTCCTTCAGATACAGGAAACCAGTAACTGTTCTATATTCCACTATTTTGAGGTGACAAAAAGTCAGGGGATATCTCCTTTACGGACGTACTATCGCCTGGCACTCTGCAGCAGCTCGACGTGAGTTGGACTCGTCAAGCCGATGGAAGTCCTCTGCAGAAACATTGACCGTTCCTGCCTCTACAGCACTCCGTAATCGGGACGGTATCGCCGATGCAGGATTTTGTGCACGAACTGACTTCTCGATTACGTCCCATAAATGTTCGATGAGGTTCATGTCAGGCGGTCTGGGTCGCCAAGTCATTCACTTCAACTGTCCAGGATGTTCTACACGCCAATCGCGAATACTGGCCCAGTGGCATGCCACATTGTTTTTTGGAAACATGAAGTCTGTGACTGGCTTCAAACTGCCTCCTAGTAGCCGAACATAACCATTTCAAGTCAAGGATCGGTTCGGTTGGAGCAGACGACCGAGTCTATTCCACGTAAATACAGCCTGCACCGTTATGGAGCCACAGTGTCTTGTTGACAACTTGGGTCTATGGTTTCGTAGGGTCTACGCCACACTCGAACCCTACCATCAACTCTTATCAACTGATATCGGGACTCATCTCACCAAGCCATGGTCTCCCAATCGTCTAGGGTTCAACCGATATGGTCACGAGTCCAGGAGAGGAGCTGCAGGCTATGTCGCGCTGTCAGCACAGACAATCGCGTTGGTCATCTGCTGCCATAGTCCATTGCGCCAAATTTCGCCGACCTGTCGTAACGGATACGTTCGTCGTGTGTTCCACATCGATTTCTGCGGTTATGTCATACAGTTTCGCTTGTCTATCAGCGCTGATAACTCTAAGCAAACGTCGCTGGTCTCGGTCTTTAAGAGAAGGCCGCCGGCCACTGCGTTGTCCGTGGTGAGAGGTAATGCCCAGCACACTCTTGACACTGTTGATATCGTTATACTGAAATCTCTAACGATTTCCGAAATGGAATATCCTAGGCGTCTAGCTCCACCTAACATTCCGCGTTCAGACTCTGTTAATACTCGTCGTGAAGCCACAATCACTTCGGAAGATTTTTCACATGAATTACTAGGATACAAATGACAGCTCCGCCAACGCACTACCCTCTTATACCTGATACCACCGGCATTTGTACACTGCTGGCTACCGTAAATGCAACACCAAGAAAGACAAGAGGTAGCACAACAAAATTTATTTTGTAGATAACATGTTGACCAAGTATCAAATGATTACGTTTACAGACATCCTGCCAGAATCAGTAGCCAGAGTAGCCGCCATTGTTGGAGATCACCGCTGCCACACGTCTCGGCATTGAGTCAAAGAGACGTTGGATGTGTTCCTGGGGTACAGCAGCCCAAGCAGCTTCCACACGTTGCCAAAGATCATCTGGTGTGGCAGCTGGGGATGTAATCTGGGTCACTCGTTGAGCAACCATGGACCACATGTTTTCTATCGGCGAAAGACCCGGAGAGAGAGCCGGCCAGGGAAGCACTTCAATCTGGTTATTGACGAAGAACCTTTGGACAATGCGTGCCACGTGTGGTCGCGCATTATCCTGTTGAAATATGGCTGTGGCCGAACCCTGAAGGTAAGGAAGGACAACTGGCTCCAGCACCTCGGATATGTAGCGCCGGCTATTTAAAGTACCGGCAATGCGTACTAGAGGCGTGCGAGTGTAATATCCAATACCGCCCCATACCATAATACCCGGTGCAAGACCAGTGTGGCGGTGCACAATGCAGCTGTCCAGATTCCTCTCTCCACGGTGTCTCTACACTCGAATCCGACCATCGTGGCGCTGCAGACAGAAGCGTGCCTCGTCAGTAAAGACAACGTCATTCCATTCTGCCGTCCACATCCGTCTGTCATCACACCATTGGCGACGGAGACGTCTGTGGTTCTGCGTCAATGGTAGACGAAGCAATGGACGTCTTGCGGACAGACCACTCTGCTGTAAACGGCGTCGAATGGTACGCGCAGACACTGGATGATGCGTTACAGACGCAATGTGCTGTGCTATGGTTCGGGATGTCACTGAGCGATCCGTCACTGCCATGCGCACAATTTGCCTATCAGCACGTGCAGTGGTGCATCGAGGTGAATGCGATCGACCACGTCGGTCCGTCGTACCCTCCTGCATCCAACGGTCACATATCCGCATTACAGTTGTTTGGTTTCGTCCAACACGACTAGCGATTTCTCTGTATGATAATCCACAATCTCGGTAAGCCACTATCCTTCCTCTGTCGAACTCGGATACTTGATCAAACCATGTTCGCTGTTGTCTACGAGGCATAACTGATCGTCTTGTGAAACAACCACAAGGTAAACACACGTGCCGAACGTACACTCGTCGAAATCGCCAAGCCTTAAATGGCGCTATGAGGTGGCGCCACAGGCGCGCGTGATGTGCGTCTGCGCTGAAATTCTAATCAGTTGCATATCTCATCGCTGCAAACCCATGGTGTAAATTTCACTTGATTCGGATGCTTCCTTCAGGATGTTGCATTTACGGTGGCCAGCAGTGTATATGTGCATATCGCTATCCCATGACTTATGCCACCTGAGTGTAAGTGAGTTGCATCATTTTGTTTCCATTCGTCTAGCGTCATACTGCGGCACTACTCTCGCCCGGGGATTTCACTCAGTACCACGACTGCAGGCACGCACCTACTACCAAACGCAAAATAAATTATGTAACTTTATTTTCTCCGGGTGATAATTAGAGCTATGCGGCTACCCTATTACACAGGGTGGTCCATTGATAGTGACCGGGCCAAATATCTCACTAAATAAGCATCAAACGAAAAAACTACAAAGAACGAAACTCGTCTAGCTTGAAGGGGGAAACCAGATGGCGCCATGGTTGTCCCGCTAGATGGCGCTGCCATAGGTCAAACTGGTATCAACTGCGTTTTTTTAAATAGGAACCCCAATTTTTTATTACATATTCGTGTAGTACGTAAAGAAATATGAATGTTTTAGTTGGACCACTTTTTCCGCTTTGTGATAGATGGCGCCATAACAGTGACAAACGTACAAGTACGTGGTATCACGTAACATTCCGCCAGTGCGGACGGTATTCGCTTCGTGACACATTACCCGTGTTAAAATGGATCGTTTACCAATCGCGGAAAAGGTCCATATCGTTGTGATATATGGGTATTGTGATCAAAATGCCCAACGGGCGTGTGCTATGTATGCTCCTCGGTATCCTGGTCGACATCATCCAAGTGCCCGGACCGTTCGCCGAATAGTTGCGTTATTTAAGGAAACAGGAAGTGTTCAGCCACATGCGAAACGTCGACCACGACCTGCAACAAATGATTATGCACAAGTAGGTGTTTTAGATGCTGTCGCGACTGATCCGCACATCAGTAGCAGACAAATTGCGCGAGAATCGGGAATCTCAGAAGCTTCGGTGTTGAGAACGCTACATCTACATCGATTGCACCAGTACCATATTTCTATGCACCAGGAATTGGATGGCGACGACTTTGAACGTCCTGTACAGCTCTGCCACTGGGCACTATAGAAATTATGGGACGATGAGAGATTTTTTGCGCGCGTTCTATTTAGCGACGAAGCGTCATTCACCAACAACCGGAACGTAAACCGGCATAATATGCACCATTGGGCAACGGAAAATCCACGATGGCAGCGAAAAGTGGAACATCAGCGACCTTCGCGGGTTAATGTGTGGTGAGGCATTATGGGAGGAAGTATAATTGGCCCCCACTTTATCGATGGCAATCTAAATGGTGCAATGTATGCTGATTTCCTACGTAATGTTCTACCGATGTTACTACAAGATGTTTCACTGCATGACAGAATGGCGATGTACTTCCGACATAATGGATGTCCGGCACATAGCTCGCGTGCGATTGAAGCGGTATTGAATAGCATATTTCATGACAGGTGCATTGGTCGTCGAAGCACCATACCACGGCCCGCACGTCCACCGGATCTGACGTCCCCGGATTTCTTTCTGTGTGAAGGTTGAAGGATATTTGCTATCGTCATCCACCAACAACGCCTGACAACATGCGCGAGCGCATTGTCAATGCGTGTGCGAACTTTACCGAAGGCGAAATACTCGCTGTTGAGTGGAATGTCGTTACACGTATTGCCAAATGCATTGAGGTTGACGGACATCATTTTGAGCATTTATTGCATTTATGTGGTATTTACAGGTAATCAAGCTGTAACAGCATGCTTTCTCAGAAATATAAGTTCACAAAGGTACATGTATCACATTGGAACAACCAAAATAAAATGTCAAACGTACCTACGTTCTGTATTTTAATTTAAAAATCCTACCTGTTACCAACTGTTCGTGTAAAATTGTGAGCCATATGTTTGTGGCTATTACAGCGCCATCTATCACAAAGCGAAAAAAGTGCTCCAGTGAAAACATTCATATTTCTTTACGTACTACACGAATATGTAATAAAAAATGGGGGGTTCCTATTTACAAAAAAAACCGCACTTGATATCCATTTTCCCTATGGCAGTGCCATCTAGCGGGCCAACCATAGCGCCATCTGGTTTCCCCCTTCAAGGTAGATAAGTTTCGTTCTTTTTAGTTTTTTCGTTTGACGCTTATTTCGTCAGAAATATGGCCCGGTCACGATCAATGGACCACCCTGTATATTAACAGATCAGCAGATTTTTCAGGAAAAGTCAGTGGCTTAATTCGTGCGGATGTCTGTCGATAAATTGCAGAGTAAAAATACAACGAAATTGACGATTTTTGTGCTGCTGTTGAGGCTGTCTGGAAGGGGCGCCGCCAGAAACTTAATTCAGGCTCCCAGGGAACAGGTGTCACCGAGCTGAGACACAAAGTCTTACTTTCAGCGTAACACTTTACAACTGTCTAACATTTTTTGTACCAAAGGGAATCTCTCTTACCGAAACATTTCGTATAGTGGCAACACGCTTCACTCATGGTCGATAAGGTTCCAGATTTAAGTCTTCTGTAGCTTCCCAAAATCTCTTTAGGCCAGTGCCGGCCAATTTCATTCCCAATATTAGCCCAATCCCAGCCTGTTCTTCGCCTCTAATGACCTCACTGTCGACGGGGCGTTAAAACCTAATGTTGCTTCCTTCAATGAATCTCTCATATTCTCATTACCTCTGTGCAACATATAAGATAGTACTAGTAGAATTTTCGCCCTACCTTCATCGAATACAGGATATCTAAATTTATGGAGTTTATTAAACCAGACATATTCGTCATCAGGCAGTCAGTTTCGATACTTATAAAAAATAGATTAAAATTTTAATTTCTGACAAATTTTGATGAAGTTCTTTCGAAATAATTTTAAAAATGGTTCAAATGGCTCTGAGCACTATGGGACTCAACATCTGAGGTCATCAGTACCCTAGAATTTAGAACTACTTAAACCTAACTAATCTAAGGACATCACACACATCCAAGACCGAGGCAGGATTCGAACCTGCGACCGCAGCGGTCGCGCGGTTCCAGATTGAAGCGCCTAGAACCGGTCGGACACACCAGCCGGCTTGAAATAATTCATTGATATTAAATTCCACATCTATGTTTCATATGCTATACTTGGAACATTTTTTGCAAATAACATCATTTCACTTTATAGAGATAGAGGGTGGGTTTCATTGCTGCAGATGCTGCACCAAACAGGTTCCTTATAACAGTTTTATAAAGCCTCAGTAGGCTGCTGTATGGTTACTTTTGACAGTGACTTTCCAGTTCCGTGTTCTGCGTGTTGCTCTGTAACTTTAACAAATCGTATTATGGGCAACCCTTGTATTGTAACTAATTTCCTAAGAATTTTGAAGCTTTCTAAAAATAATAATTACACCATTTTTAGTTTGAACCAATTGCAATTCAATTTTTTGTAATAGAACTGAAGACGTGTAGCTGTGCCGATACTGGTTATTTGGAAATAAAGAAATTTGATCTGGGGACAATTTGGACAATTTAATGCAGGAGTGTTTCACTACAAAAAGGACACCTCATTTTTTTACCTCCAAAACATGTACTTTCAAGATACTGTTACACATTCGTGTGGGATACATCGATCCGTCACGATCGTTCGATTTCTGCTCCTGCGTCTACTTGAAAAGGAATTCAAACGATGATGCAATACTTTAGAACTGATCCCAGTAGCATATTAAAAGCAGATGCGCTGCAGTTACCCAAAGTCCTTCCAGGAAATTCGCATCTTCCATTGACGTTACCGATTACAAATTTTACGTATTCGGCGCATTTCATATAACTAATTAGTGTTGTCCTCAAATATTTGAACGAGGTGCACCAGGTGTTCTGGCTAATCTTGTAATTGGACTCTATCGTTATAGGCATTGTCTTCCATTTATCTACATTTTAAGACAGCTGCCATTCATTTCGTCAAGTGAATATTTTGTACTAATCTGTCTGCATTTCCTTACGATCAGCCAACGACGATACATTACTGTACACAACAGCATTATCAGTGAACAATGTGATATTGCTGCTGACACTGTCTGACAAATCATTTCTACATCTACATACATAACCAACAAACAACTAAACGGCGCACAACGGAGAGTAGCTCGTACCACTATTAGTCATTCCGTTTGCTGTTCCACTCGCGAATGGAGCGAGGAAAAACGACTGTCTACCTGCCTCCAGACGAGCATGAAACTCGCTTGTCTTCCCGGTCCCTACGCGACGTATACATTGGCGGCAATAGAATAGTTCTGCAGTGAGCCGCAAATGTTGGTTCTCTAAATTTATCAATTGTGTTTCAAGAAAAGAACTTAGTCTTCCCTCCAAAGATGCCCATTTGCTCTCACGGAGCATTTCCTTAAGACTCACGTGTTGATCGAACCTACCGGTAATAAACCTGGCAACAAGTCTCTGAATCACTAAGATGTATTCCTTGAATCCGACGTGACGGGGACACCAAAACTCGAACATTGCCTAAGAAATGGTCGTATTAGCGTTTCTACGAGATGTCCTTTACAAATGAGGTACACTTCCTAAGAATTTTTCCAGTAAACCGAAGCCTTCCTTATGTGACGGTACGTCACATAAATATTGACATTTTTAGCGGTTGTAAATCGTAGTTTACATATTTTATGAATATAATTAGTGTAAAAGATATAGTTAATGTTCTTGAAACAACTGATATGCAGCGATAGCATCTTTATTTAATGTCTATGAAAATAAAAAAGGATCGAAAGAGACGCGATTGTACGGCCGAGGAGGAAGGACGTATTTTGTGGTACACACACTGTTTTGTTTCGCTATAAGGAAGGCAGCCATTGAGCGGCTACGCATATTTTATGTAAGTTATTCCTATTTATTGCTAAAACAAACTTGTTATTATTATTACAAAATGAATTTCTCTGTAATAGTTGTCACCTCAAATGCTCGCAGTGGATAACTATTTTTAATAAGCATTTCTGCAGTAATTTGCGCTGCGAGAAGCTCATCTTCCGATGCAGCCTCTGGTCGGCCATTATGCGCCGAAGTATTAATTTATTTTTCAGTGTTAACAGTAACTGTAAGCGCGAGAGATTTCTTATAAGAAACTTTTAAATTGCAACAGATAATTAGTTTACGTTAAAGTTCATGCTTTTAAACTATCAAATTCCATGAGTTCAGTAAGATTTATCTTGGCTGCTCCATGGCAACAATCGAAATTCTCTCAAGCCTTGCTTTGCAGTCAATAAATAGAATCTAACAAAATTACATTCAATTCAGTTAACGGCAACTGTATTTTAATCATCACATTCAAAGTCTAAAGTTGGTACATGAATAAGTGAGGCCCTTCATGAACCCGTTTCATATTTACTTATGCACGTAAGTAAAAGTGATAAGAAAAGACAATCTCCCTGAGAGAAAGAAGCATGCTGATAAATTAAAAATAAAAATACATAATATATATATATATATATATATGTAATTTTTTTGTATATGACGTAACGAATGCCACCGACGACACACTTACTTGGTGCTCTTTCCATTTCATACCGCTTTGCGATATTATACATAGATACTGAATCTACGCGGCTGTCTCAAGCAATACATCACTAACGCTGCATTCTAACAGGATTCTTTTTCGTACTCGCCTGCCTTAATCATATTTTTCTACATTCAGAGCAAGCTGGCGTTGATCATCCAACTAGGAATTTTGTCTAAGTCATCTTGAATCCCCGTACAGTCACACAGCTGCGACGCCTTCCCGTACACCACAGAATCGTCAGCAAACAGTCGCAGACTGCTGGTCACCTTTTTCCATGAGATCATTTACACACGAGAATATATGAGTAGCGTTCAATAAGTAATGCAAGACATATTTCTCCCTAAACCAGGTTACTTTTATTCAGGATTCCAATATACCATATTATTATTTTGGCTACAGATCCCTGTGTCTAACATGATCTCTTTTCAGGGCGTCAGCCTTACGCCAGCTAACTGGGAGGGGGTGTTTGCCTCCGTGGTACCATTCTACTGGTAGACATCGAAGCCAACGCCTTTCTGCATCAACAACCTCCCCATAATTCACGTACTTTTTCCCGCAGAGTGCATCCTTCATTGAGCCAAAGAAATGGAAGTCAGAATGGGGGAGATATGTGCCGTAGGGTGGATGAGGAAGGGCAGTCAAATGAAATTCTGTGAGCTCCTTCCGGGTGTGCACACTTGCGTGAGGCCTTCTGTTGTCGTGGAGAAGGGGAAGTCCGTTGGCATTTTTGTTGCGACAAACACGCTGAAGTTGTTTCGTTAGTTTCCTGAGGATAGCACAGTACACACCACAGTCGATAGGTGCACAGCGGCGGAGGATTTCCAACAGAATAACCTCGTTGGAGGACAGCGTGGAGGGTAAATATCGTAGAGCAGATTGAGAAGGATGTAGGTTGCGGTAGGTACTGGGAGATGAAGAAGCTTGCACAGGATAGAGTAGCATGGAGAGCTGCATCAAACCAGTCTCAGGACTGAAGACCACAACAACAACAACCTCGTTAGAGTTACAGAAGACCATTTCCATGTTCTTTCCTGCTGAGGGTGCCACTTTGAACTTTTTCTTTCAAGAAGAGGGTGGGTGGCGCCACTACATAGATTGCCGTTACGTTTCCGGTTCGAAGTGATGAAACCATGTTTCATCGTTTTTGACAACGTTCTACAAAAAAGTGTCACCATCAGCCTCGTAACTCGCCAGCAATTCCGAACAGATGGTCTTTCGTTGCTCTTTATGGCGTTCCGTTAGGCGGAGAAGACTCTGCCAGGCGCAAACTTTTGAGTGCACCAGTTGGTGAACGAGAGTGTCGGTACAAGCAGCAGAGACGTCTACTTGAGCAGCGACGTATTTGACTGTGGTCCATCGACCACCTCCAATGAGAGTGTACACACGTTCCGATAGTGCAGGACTGACAGCTGTCTGCGCCATTTTTTTATCTCATTTTGTTCGTTATTGTTCGTTCTATTTGTTCGGGGCGGACGTCCCATTACGCCTGTTGAAGTTCATCTTTGATCATTAACTCAGTTCTTTTATTGCAGAGGGCCACTAACCCTCTGACCTAACTGCTGAGCTACTGTGCCGGCTGACTAGATCGGACAGGTATGAGTGACCTGTTGCGATGATGACACACACCTCGACCAACGACTCACCATGTTTTTGTTCACTGCCAGGTCTCCGCAGACATTCTGGAAGCGTCTGTGAATACCTACGATGCTCTGGCTCTCTGCCAAATGAAGCTCAATAACATCTCTCTGCTTGGAACGCACCTCCTTCGCTATTTTGAAACCTACGCATTACCGATGCCGAGCCAAAGGCCTTGCTGCAGTGGTACCACCGGTTCCCGTCAAAACACCGAAGTTAAGCGCAGTCGGGCTGGGCTAGCACATGGGTGGGTGACCAACCGGTCTGCCGAGCGCTATTGGCAAGCGAGTTGCATTCAGCCCTTGTGAGGTAAACTGAGGAACTAATTGATTGAGAAGTCGCGGCTCCGGTCTCGTAAATTGGCATACGGCCGGGAGAGCGGTGTGCTGACCACATGCCCCTCCATATCCGCATCCTGTGACGCCTGTGGGCTGAGGATGACACGGCGGCCGGTCAGTGCCATGGGTCCTTCTAAGGCCTGTTCAGACGGAGTAGAGTAATTAATGATGCCACCAAACGGAAGTTTATGAAATCCTAGAGTCGGAAGCGCGAATACTTTACGATGTCTCACAACGAATTCCGCATTTTTTAGTCGAAACTTGCGGTGGAAAAAAAGTGTTGCATTACTTATTGAATGCCCTACGAGGAGAATAAGAGAGGTCCTGGGGTACTCCAAACAGTAGCCTTGTGTCTGACGAACACTTGCCGTCCAGGACAACGTAGTGGTTTCTGTTAGTTAAGGAGTTTCCGAGCCACCACGTATCTGAGGACCTATTCCCTACGATCGGACATCTGCAGTGGGGCAGTGTCTCGAATGCTTTCCGAGGATCTACGAATGCGTATTGAGAAAAATATAGGAGTTACTGCGTTTCCCTGGGACATGCCCAATGTCGTTTTCGTTTCTGTTGAATATAGATGGAGCAACCGGCTGCCCGCGTGTTGGATCCGGCACGCGATTGGTTTAAATCCGAACCGCGAAAGAGATTGGTGGGAGAGAGACAGAAGCGCTCGTATTCCATTCCGCCCGGAACGCATTTTTGGAAATTTCAGCCGACGCTCTGCTTGCTTCGGGTCTGCAGGGCATGACCAGTGAAAGTTTTGGCCACTCCGCAATGGCATTTCGCCATTGGTGGAATAGAAGAACAAAGAGAATCGTGTGTCCAGTCTGAGCGCGAAGTTGCGGATCACGTGCTCACGTACATGGGGAGAGTGAGGGAAATCGCTTACCTCTTTGAAGGACTGCGGAGATAAGTATTGCTCACTGGCTACGTCTGTGCTACACACTGTTAGAACGCAAACGTTGGTAGAAGGCGACAGTGGCACGAAAATTACCGTATACTAGCGAAATTTGCCGATTTAAACAACTGCAGCATGGGCCATAACCTGGTGAACAAACTATTTATTTCAATAAGTTTCCTTTAATTTACGTCTATGGTCACAAACGTTTTGTTAACAGATTACCGGTTTTGGTCTATAATGACCATCATCAGATCTGTCATTATAGACCGAAACCGGTAATCTGTTGACAATAAGTTTGTGACCTTAGACGTAAATTAAAGGAAACTTAGGACTTTGTTTTTATAAAACAGATCTGATGATGGTGATTATAGACCGAAATCGGTAGTATGGTAGCAAAAAGTTTGTGACCATAAACGTAAATTAAAGGAAACTTGTTGTATATACGAGTCACTGTTTTATTCGAAACAGTGTCTCAGCTTGTGGAACTATTTATTTGTTCACGTGTCTATGTATACAACATTCACTCCTTTTCAAATGGCTCTGAACACTATGGGATTTAACTTCTGAGGTCATCAGTCCCATAGAGCTTAGAACTACTTAAACTTAACTAACCTAAGGACATCACACACATCCATGCCCGAGGCAGGATTCGAACCTGCGACCGTAGCGGTCGCGCGGTTCCAGACTGTAGCGCCTAGAACCGCTCGGCCACCCCGGCCGGCTAATATTCACTCCTGTTGGCTCATCGCCGAGTTCTAAGCGTCCGATGTCACCCTAGTACACAATTTTTCTTTTTCATCTCATCTTCTGAAGAACGTGCACCGTCCAGTATATAAAGTTCTTCCAGCCAGTTTGATATCTGTGGAGATACTACATTTATCGTATGTACGTCATTACCTGACGACGTGACACAGCATCTAACACCTTTAGGAAATGTAGAATGACGGAATCTATTGTCATCTGCATTTACTATTTACAAAACGTCGCGGTAGAAAAAAACAAGCTATGATTGACACAGTTTCTGGAAATGAAGCGCTGGTGTATATTCCTGGGAACAGTGTTGTTTAAGGAAACACGATACTGCAACGTCAACACACAATTCGCTGCGTGGTTCTCCGCTGCCTCTGACGGCACCGGCTTACCGGCGGGCGCAGACTATTTTTCTTGCTGTCCGCAGTAACAAGCTCCGGCCTCAATTCTCGCACAGTGGCGGAGGGAGGGCTTAACGCAGCGGTGATCCTTCCCACGTTGTGACATGACTGCGCTTGTTAGGTACTGTATGCACCACCTCTGAATTCGGGCCAGACGGCAAGCTACGTTGTATTGAGAAGTTTTACTCCACGGACCCAGCGGCAGGAAGGAAAGGAGTTTTCTATTCGTGTTGTCACAGATTTGTAGGATGAAAACTATACAGACCATAGAGTGTCCTAATTTTGGGTTCTGTGGTCACGAAATGAATACTTTAGGTGTTATAATTTTTAATGCGTAATGGAAGCATATTTTATTCGTTGATTTTAAGAAGGCCTACGATTGGATACTTCGCAAGAGCCTGCTCAACTTTTTAAGGGAGTTTGGCATAGCAGAGAAACTCATCAATCTGATAAAGATCTGTCTGAACGAAACACGTGCAAAGGTGAAGGTGGGAAATCGCGTAACTGAGGAGTTTGAAATTGTGACAGGACTCAGGCAAGGAAATGGGTTGTCCCCTATCCTGTTCAACTTTGGCCTCGAGAAGATCGTACGCGAGACCTTCCAAGAGAACGATGGGATTGAAATCGAAGGAAAGAAACTGGCATACTTAGCCTATGCAGACGACATCTGTTTACTCTCTACGTCGGAAGAGGAGTTGGAGCAAATGACCAAAGCACTAAAGGAGGCTGCCAGCAAATTTGGGCTAAACATAAACGAAGCCAAGACAGAGTACCTCGTTATGACGCGTGGTCATTGCCAGACTGCTGATCATGCACAATCACTGCAGGTTGGAGACCATTCCTACAAGAGAGTGCAAGAATTCAAATATCTAGGGGCACTTTTCACTGAGAACTCATGTGAAGCAGAGATCAATACCAGAATACAAGCAGGAAACCGATCTTACCACAGCCTAGCACAACTGTTTCGGTCCAAATCTCTCTCCAGACAGTTCAATATTCGACTGTACAAAACCCTGATCCAGCCTGTTGTTCTATATGGCAGTGAGACATGGAGTATCCGGAAACAGGACTTCCATAAGCTCCTTGTTTTTGAGAGAAAAGTGCTTCGGAAGATCTTCGGTCTGGTTTTGGATGCAGATACAGGGGAATGGAGGATCAGATACAACCAAGAGCTTGAGGAACTATACCAGCAGCCCAACATAGCACCAACTGTCAAACCCAAAGGGATGCAGTGGGGCGGCCATGTGGCCTGGATGGAGGATCACAGATGGCATCGGAAGCTCCTGGATTTCACACCTACAGGAAAGAGACCGCCAGGGAGACCCAAGAAGCGTTGGAGGGATGGACTCCATGAAGATTTAAACCAAATGACAATAGTTGTGGACGAATGTCGGATAGCAGCAATGGATAGAATACAGTGGAGGAGGAGACTTGTAGATGCGTGCGGTCCACTGGGCCTGATCACAAAGTAGTAGTGGTAGTAGTAGTAGTAGTAGTAATGGAAGCTCATATTTCATACCAGAGAACAGAGTACCTCATCAAAGTTAACGGCGGTACATTGAAAAACATTACACAGCTGTCTGTGATGTACCCAAGATGCGGTTTACCACTCATGACTGGTTAGTCTACGATGGAATATTTTTCGTTGCCTGAATTTCCTCGATGTAAAATTAATACGAGGTCACAGCACGAGTTTATGCTCCGAGACCAAGCGAATGTTCAGAGAAGAGTTTCCCAAGAAGAAATTGATTGACGTGTATAAAAACGTACGCTAAACTGGTAGTTGAAGATACTCGATAAAGTATTGTTGTGACTGTAGACTTTGAGTGGATGGTGTTTTGGATTATGTGTGAAAAGGATCATTAGTAAACACCCGTATAATGTGCACTTGAAAGGAGCACTCGTACTAAGACTGTGCAACGGTGGGCTACCAGTTACATCCCGATCTTTAAAAAATTGTGGCCTACAATACGACCAAATGATTTTGACTCCAAGATTCAGTCCTGTCAGTGTGTAACACATAGTAGTAATGCAATGCCGAGCTTGCTACAGTTACGTTGTCCACGTATGAGGTCTCTATCAGTGATGATGGTCTTCAAAACTACCACAATATCCACGTCTAGAATGACCAAAAGCTACATTCCACGCCCGTATCCGATCACAAACAATGATTGTTTTATCGACTTACGGGCTCGAAGTGTACGAGATCAATTAGTAGGGTCTTATTTGTTGCCACCATGGGCGTCGGCAGAAATTTATCTAAGACGGGACAAAGTTCCAAAATGTTGCATTTTTAATGTAACTCATTCGGCGTTTTTGAGAACGAGTCATGCCTAAAACTGAAGTTCTAGAGGATATACAAATCCAGTGAATGCATTTTGAGAAAGGTAGATTACTTTGACATCCTTAAGGCAAAAACATATTTCAGTAAGATATCCACCGTAAATCATCTCGGGCTCACACTCCCATCCCAGATCCTCAATTATTTGCTGACTGTATTCCAGTCTCTGTCTTCCTCTACAGTTTTTACTCTCTACAGCTCTCTCTAGTAGCGTGGAAGTTATTTCCTAGTGTCTTAATACATGCCCTATCGTCTTGTCCCTTCATCTTACCAGTGTTTTCAATATGTTCCTTTTAAAATTCTGCGGAGAACTCCTTCTTTCCTTATCTTATTAGCCCACTTTATTTTCAACATCCTTCTACAGCAGCAACTTTCAAACGGTACGATTCTCTTCTGCGCCTATTTTACTACATTACACGATCCACTAACACTGATTGGGTGATTAACTAATTTACGCAGGATGACCAAATGACAGTGGTTCAAGCCCACAGTTGCCCGCACCGAACCTGGGTTTACTGTGCGATTTCTCTCGTTGTTACTCTAGTACTGCCAGCCGGTACCTTTAAAGACTGATTGGATGCCTTTTACTGTTTCGTCATGAGACACAGTTTCTTCAAGAATTAATAACTCGAATGTTTTGCGTCTTTTGGTCTCCGGTGCTTCGCATCTGAAGATTAAACGTTGTGCTATTCCATCCCCCCCCCCCCCCCCCCACACACACACACACATACACCTCATAGTCTTCAATTAGGCACTACTTCTTCTTAAAGTCCCCATCGCCAGTTATCAGCCCTACCATGCTTAGCTCTGCGTAGAATGGGGAAGGCGCACGATCTTTCTGAGTTTGACTGAGGGCAGTTTGTGATGGTCCGGAAGCTGGGCACGAGCATTTCGGAAACTACACAACTTGTCGGGTGGTCAAGGAGCGATGTGGCGGAGTGTCTTCAACACGTGGAAAAAGCAAAGTGAAACCACATCCACACTTCGTGGGGTTGGGCGACCACCCCTTCTTACAGATGTCGAACGTCGTAGACTGGGCAGAATGGTAAAAGAGGACAGGCGGCGAACAATGGCGTAAATAATATCAGCTTTTAATGCTGGACAGAGTACAAGTGTGTCTGAACCCACAGTGCTCTGAACACTGCTAATCATGGGCCTCAGCAGCCGACGACTCATGCACGTGCCAATGTTAACACCGCGACATCGGCAATTACGACTGATGCAGGCACGTGATCATCGGCACTTAACGTTGGCGCAGTAGCAGAGCGTTGCAAGGTCTGACATATCCCGATACCTTCTTCAACATGCTGATGGGAGAGCGCGAAACCGCCGTCTTCCAGGGTATAGATTCTTGACACGTGCGCTGCTGGACGGAAATAAACTTGCGGCGCCTTTATTAAGCTCTGGAAAACGTTCACTTGTGCTTCCATGGGTCCAGTGGAGATCGTGCAGGGCACTATGACGGGTAAGGGGTATCGTACACCGGTTGCACACCACGTGCATCTCTTCATGACGACCATGCTTCCCGACGTCAGTGACACTTCTCAGTAAGATAATGCGTCCTCTCACAAGGGCCAGGAGCTTGATGGAGTGGTTCGAGGAACACAGCGGTGAGCTCCAGTTGATGTGCTGGCCCCGCAGCTCACCTGATCTGAACCCGATCGAATACATCTGGGATGTGGTTGAACGTGTAGAGCTCATCTCCACCCTCCCTGGAATTTACGGTAATTAGGTGAGTTTGTAACCTCCCCCTCGTTTATCGACCTTAATGACAGTGAAAAATTAAACCGCGTGTACCTAATGGAAATTTGGTAAAATCAATCGTCACCGAAGTTAATTTGTCGGTAAAGAGGGAGGAAAGGGTTACATCTACATGAAAGGAAAAATGCAAATGAAACTGGTGGAAATTAATTTTGAAAAGGGGTAAAGTTAATAAAGAAAGTAAATGTGCGGCCGTTACGTTAACAATTAACTAGCGGTAATTAGATATTTGAGATTTGGGGGAAATTACGGTCGCCAGTCCTATGGACAATTACTATAATAACTGAAAAAGAAAGGTTATTACACATATAATTAGCACTAGAAGCGTGGCAACTGAAGGTTGACACGTGTAGTGTGAAAACTGAAAGTTTGTCAGAAGTAATAAATTTCGCTACACTCTGACTTAATTTAGCAAAAGAATTAATAAAACCGGAAAATCGAAAGTTAATTTAGTGACTGAAGTTAATAGTGAGCTTTCTTTCTGAAGCACATCGAAATTCAGTAAAATACGGTTAGTCTTGGACTACCTCAACAATCATTTCAAAAGCTACTTGATTCTACGCAATTTAGAAATAAGAGAATTAACTTTGAACTTGAATTAAATGATTCTGAACAATTAACAATAGTAAAATTTCGTACGTACCAAGCTGAGCTGCAGCCACAGGTAAGCTAAAATATGGTAACAAACCTTGCACTCTTAATTTGTGCTTGTGTAATCTAAATATTGTAGGCAGCTATGAATACTTTGACATTTGAAATTAAAGCAGTGAAATGGAATGATATTACTTTAATGCTGGCGTTTGAATTTCAACGACACTCGAGTTCATTTCGGAAAAAGAAGGGACCCTGCTTGGTAATGCAATTGGGACAATGAGCAACAAATGTTCATGCTAAGTTGCTGTATATTAGTGATGCAAATGGAACAGTTTGAAAAGCTGAGGTCTGCCATACCGTTCTAAAACTTTACGTGCTACCAGTCTTCCTTGTTGGTTGATTGAAGGTTTGAAGCCGTCGATCGAGCAGATGGCGACAGTCACTCATTTTCGGCCGTCGCTGTTGCAGAAGCTGGATGTTGGCGCGCCTTCTTCTCGACACGGTCACCAGGCGAAACGGGCTCTTGATGTGCGCCAGCTGATGCTTCCCGTCCGCGACACCGTGTCAGAAACTATCATAGCAAGTCGAGCGCAATTACATGCTGCCCAACCCCGAAAGCGCGGCAACTCGCGGGAGCTTCACACAACACACCTGCTTCACTGCACCACCCCAGCCAGACTCCCTCTGCCCGCGCTCCATGCGGCGGAGTTAATCCTACCAAAGATCTTAAACACTTGGGTTCTCCGCACGACCTATCGATGTAATCGTTCGATAGCATAGTTTTCCCTAGGCCAGACCCAGCGTAAAAATACAAATAATCTTTACAAAACAACCAATTATACATCGACATAAATGCATAAATATATATATACACTCCTGGAAATTGAAAGAAGAACACCGTGAATTCATTGTCCCAGGAAGGGGAAACTTTATTGACACATTCCTGGGGTCAGATACATCACATGATCACACTGACAGAACCACAGGCACATAGACACAGGCAACAGAGCATGTACAATGTCGGCACTAGTACAGTGTATATCCACCTTTCGCAGCAATGCAGGCTGCTATTCTCCCATGGAGACGATCGTAGAGATGCTGGATGTAGTCCTGTGGAACGGCTTGCCATGCCATTTCCACCTGGCGCCTCAGTTGGACCAGCGTTCGTGCTTGACGTGCAGACCGCGTGAGACGACGCTTCATCCAGTCCCAAACATGCTCAATGGGGGACAGATCCGGAGATCTTGCTGGCCAGGGTAGTTGACGTACACCTTCTAGAGCACGTTGGGTGGCACGGGATACATGCGGACGTGCATTGTCCTGTTGGAACAGCAAGTTCCCTTGCCGGTCTAGGAATGGTAGAACGATGGGTTCGATGATGGTTTGGATGTACTGTGCACTATTCAGTGTCCCCTCGACGATCACCAGTGGTGTACGGCCAGTGTAGGAGATCGCTCCCCACACCATGATGCCGGGTGTTGGCCCTGTGTGCCTCGGTCGTATGCAGCCCTGATTGTGGCGCTCACCTGCACGGCGCCAAACACGCATACGACCATCATTGGCACCAAGGCAGAAGCGACTCTCATCGCTGAAGACGACACGTCTCCATTCGTCCCTCCATTCATGCCTGTCGCGACACCACTGGAGTCGGGCTGCACGATGTTGGGGTGGGAGCGGAAGACGGCCTAACGGTGTGCGGGACCGTAGCCCAGCTTCATGGAGACGGTTGCGAATGGTCCTCGCCGATACCCCAGGAGCAACAGTGTCCCTAATTCGCTGGGAAGTGGCGGTGCGGTCCCCTACGGCACTGCGTAGGATCCTACGGTCTTGGCGTGCATCCGTGCGTCGCTGCGGTCCGGTCCCAGGTCGACGGGCACGTGCACCTTCCGCCGACCACTGGCGACAACATCGATGTACTGTGGAGACCTCACGCCCCACGTGTTGAGCAATTCGGCGGTACGTCCACCCGGCCTCCCGCATGCCCACTATACGCCCTCGCTCAAAGTCCGGCAACTGCACATACGGTTCACGTCCACGCTGTCGCGGCATGCTACCAGTGTTAAAGACTGCGATGGAGCTCCGTATGCCACGGCAAACTGGCTGACACTGACGGCGGCGGTGCACAAATGCTGCGCAGCTAGCGCCATTCGACGGCCAACACCGCGGTTCCTGGTGTGTCCGCTGTGCCGTGCGTGTGATCATTGCTTGTACAGCCCTCTCGCAGTGTCCGGAGCAAGTATGGTGGGTCTGACACACCGGTGTCAATGTGTTCTTTTTTCCATTTCCAGGAGTGTATATATATAATATATATATATATATATATATACAAATAGTAAAACAATTACAATATATAAAGACACAGAAATGCCATATCATGAGGCAACAAAACAAGGAAAAACAATTGTAGTACGATAGATGGAAATAGGAGGATATGCATTTCCGGCGTTACAAGTTGACTTACCAAGTCCTCTTTGCTTCCATGCCACTAAGCGTCGTCACTCTTATCCGTGCCAAAGAATAAGCAGGTGGCCCTAACGCTCTGGCTGTATAGTAATAGGCATCTCTGGTGCAGAGAAACATCTGAAAGAACTGAAAACAAAAAAGTTGCCATGTTTGGATGGAATTGCAGTTCGGTTTTGGGGAGAATGCTCTGCAGCTTCGCCCATCCTTTAGACTGCATTTATCGCGTATCTCTTGCCCAGCGCAAAGTCCCAAGCGGTTGGAAAAAAAGCGTGTGGCTCCTGCTTATAAGAAGGGTAAAAGACGGACCCGCAAAGTTATGGGTCAACACACTTAATGTCAGTTTGCTGCAGAATTCTTGAACATATTCTTAGTTCGAATATAATACAGTTCCTTCAGATGGAAAAGCATCTGTCCACGAATCAGCGTGGTTTCAGAAAGCATTACTCATACGAAACTCAGCTTATCCTTTTCTCACATGATGTTCTGCGAACTTGGACTATGGGCAATAGGCAGATCCACATTCCTAGATTTCCGAAGAGCATTTGACAGCCCGCCGGTGTGGCCGAGCGGTTCTAGGCGCTTTGATCTAAGTAGTGAAGAGATAAAATAAATAATTCAAATAACAGAGAGCAAAATTTAAATATGATAGTAGGGAAGGGAAGAGAAGGAAAAATAGTAGTTTGCTCAAACCTGTGCAAGCGATTTCGACCAATTGAGCGATATGTGTATGTGTAATATGCTCGATGTCTACACGCAAACGGTATTTGTTTTTCGATGTATCAGTAGAGAGAGAAGGATCCAATTTGAACGAGAGAATGCATCGCCGGCCGTTGTGGCCGAGCGGCTCTGGGCGCTTCCGTCTGGAACCGCGCGACTGCTACGGTCGCAGGTTCGAATCCTGCCTCGGGCATGCATGTGTGTGATGTCCTTAGGTTAGTTAGGTTTAAGTAGTTCTAAGTTCTAGGGGACTGATGACCTCAGATGTTAAGTACCATAGCGCTCAGAGCCATTTGAACCATTTTTGAGCATTTGACATGGTGGCACACTGTAGACTACTAACGAAGGTACGAGCACACGGAATAGGTTCCCAGATACGCGAGTGACTCGATGACATCTTAAGTAACAGAACCCAGTCCGTTGTGCTCAACAGCGAGTGCCCCGGGGAATTGTGATAGGACCACTATAATTCTCTATATACTTAAACGATCTGACGGGCAGGGTCAGCAGCAATCTCTGGCTATTTCCGGATGATGCTGTGGTGTCCGGAAGGTGTCGTCGTTGAGTGACAGTGGGAGGATACTGATGACAAAATTTCTAGTTGGTGCGATGAATGGTACCCAGCTCTAAATGTAGAAAAATGTGAGTTAAAGCAGGTGAGTGGGATAACAAACCCGTAATATTCGAATGAAGCAGTACTATGTTACTGCTTGATACAGTCACGTCAATCAAATATCTAGACGTAACGTTTCAAAGAGTTGTGAAATGGATTTTAGCAGGGAAGACGGATAGTCGATTTCGGTTTATTTACAGTATTTTAGGAAAGTGTGATTCGTCTAAATGAGGCCGCATGTAGGATACTAG
This sequence comes from Schistocerca serialis cubense, assembly GCF_023864345.2. NCBI lineage: Eukaryota > Metazoa > Arthropoda > Insecta > Orthoptera > Acrididae > Schistocerca > Schistocerca serialis. Next base: position 732,484,974 of record NC_064643.1, on the reverse strand, counting down.
CGCGACCCATGCTTCGTCAGTGCTCTGAACTAGATCGGATTAAAGGAAGACGTCGAAGAAGTTCGGAATACATATTGCTAGATTTCTTACCAGTAGGTTCGAACAACTCGCAGCTATTATGGAGGTGCTTGGGAAACTCGAATGGGAATCTCTGGAGTTAATGCGATGTTCGGGGCACACTACTGAGAAAATTTGGAGAACCGGCATTTGAAGCTCGCAGCAGAACGAATCTACTGCCGTCAACGCACATTTTGCTAAGGAGCAGAAACATAAGATAAGAGAAATTTGGTATCGTACAGAAGCATACAGGGTGAGTCACCTAACATTACCGCTGGATATATTTCGTAAACCACATCAAATACTGACGAATCGATTCCACAGACCGAACGTGAGGAGAGGGGCTAGTGTGAATGGTTAATACAAACCATAAAAAAATGCAAGGAAGTATGTTTTTTAACATAAACCTACGTTTTTTTAAATGGAACCCCGTTAGTTTTGTTAGCACATCTGAACATATAAACAAATACGTAATCAGTGCCGTTTGTTGCATTGTAAAATGTTAATTACATCCGGAGATATTGTAACCTAAAGTTGACGCTTGAGTACCACTCCTCCGCTGTTCGATCGTGTGTATCGGGGAGCACCGAATTACGTAGGGATCCAAAGGGAACGGTGATGAACCTTAGGTACAGAAGAGACTGGAACAGCACATTACGTCCACATGCTAACACCTTTTTATTGGTCTTTTTCACTGACAGACATGTACATTACCATGAGGGGTGAGGTGCACGTACACACGTGGTTTCCGTTTTCAATTACGGAGTGGAATACAGTGTGTCCCGACATGTCAGGCCAATAGATGTTCAATGTGGTGGCCATCATTTGCTGCACACAATTGCAATCTCTGGCGTAATGAATGTCGTACACGCCGCAGTACATCTGGTGTAATGTCGCCGCAGGCTGCCACAATACGTTGTTTCATATCCTCTGGGGCTGTAGGCACATCACGGTACACACGGTACATGATGGCCACCACATTGAACATCTATTGGCCTGACATATCGGGACACACTCTATTCCACTCCGTAATTGAAAACGGAAACCACGTGTGTACGTGTACCTCACCCCTCATGGTAATGTACGTGTGCGTCAGTGAAAAAGACCAATAAAAAGGTGTTAGCATGTGGACGTAATGTGCTGTTCCAGTCTCTTCTGTACCTAAGGTCCATCACCGTTCCCTTTGGATCCCTACGTAATTCGGTGCTCTCCGATACACACGATCGAACAGCGGAGGAGTGGTACTCAAGCGTCAACTTTAGGTTACAATATCTCCGGATGTAATTAACATTTTACAATGCAACAAACGGCACTGATTACGTATTTGTTTATATTTTCAGATGTGCTAACAAAACTAACGGGGTTCCATTTAAAAAAAACGTAGGTTTATGTTAAAAAACATACTTCCTTGCATTTTTTTATGGTCTGTATTAAACAATTACACTAGCTCCTCTCCTCACGTTCGGTCTGTGGAATCTGTTCGTCAGTAGTTGATGAGGTTTACGAAATATGTCCAGCGGTAACGTTAGGTGACCTACCCTGTATATATAGTCGTTTTTCCCCTTCTCTAGTTGCAAGTGGAGTAAGGAAGAAAATTTCTACTAGTGGTACAGTGTACTCTCCCCATATACCGTACGGTGGCATGCAGAGTCTGAAGGCGGATGTAGATGTAGGTCTAACCCGTAGGAGTAATGGAGGCACGTCCAGCATCGTCTCAATCCCAGCAGTTGGTTTGCTGCCAACTTCGTGTGATATTGGTAGGCTGGCCACTCTCTGTATCTTGCCAAGATCCCTGTTAGCCATCTTCTGTTGTACTTTATTCCAGCATAATATAACCCCATAACTTATCGTAGGACTTATTACAGTTATGTAAATCCACTATTTGCCCCAGTTTCTACCACAGGTGCTTCTACTGCACGTAAGATCACCTTTCGTCTTTAGAGCATAAATTGGTTGCGTGTGCTATCCAAGATGGTTTCGCATCCAGGATTAACCCCAGATTCTTCATTTCTCCCATATTAGTAGAGTTTTGTACAAGAGCTCGAGCTTTCAGTATGTGTCCTGGATATGCTTCCTCATGAACGGTATTACAACAGTTTTATTGGGACTGACATTTATATCGTGTTTGCTGCATCGGTTTTGCACAAGTTCAGTGCTCATTGTGCTGTTATTCTAACGGTGCTAGGAGGACCTCCTCGTTCCTTATCAGTCCACCTAGTTTTCCACATACTTCTATAGAATCAAACATCAAACACTTCGATTTTCTGGGCTCCATATTTTACAACAGTCCGTTATTCACTGCCATACAGTGGTATCCACCAAACGTGCAATTTTGGTTCTCCCTCAGATTTGGGTGGAGCCAGCAGACTTCTCTTGTCCAATAATTCCCTCTTTGCCTTTACTAATATGCCTTTTATACCCTCCTAGCATCGACCGTCAAGCATTATTTTGCTTCCAAGGTAGCAGAATTCCTTCACCTCGTCTACTTCGTGGTAACCTTTTTTTTATGTTAAGCTACTCGCTATTCTCATTTCCGTTACTTCTCATTACTTTCGTCATTCTTCGTTTTAAACTCAAACCATGTTCTACTTCCATTAGACTGTTCATTCACTTCAAGAGATCGGAATTTTCCTCATTTTCACAGAGTGTAGCAACGCCATCAGTGAATATTATTGTTGAGAACCCTGAACTCTAAATTTTAATCCCACTTAATTCTTTTATTTCCGTAATTGCTTCTTCGATGTCTAGATTGGACAACAATCTAGACAAGAGGAGCGAAAGACAGCACTCGTCTCACACCCTTTTTAATCTGAGCACTTTGTTCTTTGTCTTTCAGTCTAATTGTCCCCTCTTGGCTCTTGTACATATTGTATATAACTGTCTTTTCTAGTAGCTTACTCTTATTTTTCTCAGAATTTCGAACATCTAGCACCAACACGTAGTAATACTGCATTATATGGTAAATTTTAGAACCAGAAAAATCTACTGAACTAATATTTTCCCTTTCTGTACTAATTTGGACAAGCTATAAATACACAACATTACACTATAATGATTACTACAAACTGCGTTTTGTCTATTGATCCGACTGAAATCGGGCATAGGTTACCCTAGAAATAGCACTTTTGAAACACACATACAATGTCAATTTTAAGAAGGGTAAAACACTGATAAATTTAGTTTTATATTGGCTTTAACTTTGCTGGTCAAATCAGTTCAGTACACTTCAGAATTTAAATGAATAGAGAAGAAAAGGGGGGTTGGGGTGGGGGTGGGGGGGGGGGGGACCCTGAAACTGTAATTGTCACTGTATTGAAATTCTTTGACTATTGAACTCATTAAGCACTCAAGGTTTCCAATATATGAATTACTACTCTTTTTGTCTTATTTCTTGCTTATTTAACTACCATTATTTTTGTCTCAAATTAATTATACTTCATTACTAAACCAATTTCAACATTATCTTCCAACTTTGTCAGACCTATGTTCTTTACTTGTATATTCATTAACAATAAAGTTCCTTAAACATCATTCTAGCATAAATAGGTCTGCAGGTAATTCTTATTAACATAAACTTTTAATCTTCATTTCGGGACACTCGGATTGCACAACATGTGGAAAGGAACCTGTCTAGGTTAGTGATGAGGATAATTAAATGATAGGACAATTCTGGTAAAAGTTAAGTTGTCATTGAACAGTCAGGAACAAAATTAACACTGGTCCACACGAATACAGTACTAAATGTTTCAACCTGTTCGTGTCGATGCGGCGGTTGGCGGGCGGCGAGATGGCGAGGCGCACAGCACACATACAATCACGGCGATGGCTCTTGATGTATCGGCACTTTGCTTCTTCTTAGCGTCGCAATCCTTTTCCATTTAGTGCCTATGGAATATAGCCATGCTGTATAGTGGTCGGAAACGGCACATCCGAGGCTCAATGAAATCACGTTTTCCAGGAGAGCCTCCTCGATCCAGAGCGTGTTTCTCAGACCGATGCCCAACTCCGACTACTACTGCTGAGCCCGTTATGCCGTGCCGCGCCCGTGTGCATTTTCCCGCGCTCGCCTGCCTCCACCTTTTACCGCTCCCCTACAGACAGAGTATTCACCAAAGGTTTTGCATTCCACATATCCTAATACATTACCTACGTATGGACCAGGCGCACAATCACAACTTTAACATCTTACAATAGTTTCAACATGGGTTATACTTCAATTCTGTTATAGCATTGCTTGAAATTTGACATAAATATTAATATTCACATCGAAAGTTGCTTACAGTTTCTTTAACATAATGACACGAAAAGAAAAAGAAATGAAATCAAAACATTGCTTACACTAATTTATCGAAGATCAGAAGAAAAAATTATTATATGTACAGTTGTTGTTACAAGTCCTTCCAACGAACATTTCCTTTTCGATTTTTTCACATTTTACCTGTAGCCCTTGCACCTTAGCTTCCCCTAATTTCCTACGTATGGCATTGCTACGTGACTTATATTGCTGTATTCCCGTGTTTCCATGAACTTTTTTGTACTTCCTTCTTTCGTCGATTAACTGAAGTATGTCTTCTCTTACCCAAGATTTCTTGGAAGTTACTTGCCATCTGCCTACGTTTGTCTGTTCAACTTGAGTGATTGTCCTTTTGCCCTTTTTAGAGATGTCCAGTCCTCTTCAACTGACCTGCCTTCTGTGATGTTCATTGTCGCAGTATCTACATTAGAGAACGACCATTCCATCTCATCGTTCCCCACTACTTCAGTATCCTATTTCTTCCCGCAGTATTCTTCCGGACGATTCTCTTGCACTTCAGTTTACTTTTCAACATCGCTAAATTGTGGTTTGTCTCTGTCGGCTGCCTTGTACGCCTTACAGTCCAACATCTGATTTCGGAAACTATGTGTGGCCCCATTATAATCCAGCTGGAATCTTTCCGTGTCTCTGGACCACTTCCAGGTATATCTTGTTACACCATTTCGTAACCGATTATCGATAATAGAAACAAAGTCGATCGCAACACCTAGCAACAAGCTCTTTGAGAAAAATAATAACTTTATATCACGTAAATTCCATTTATTATATATAACCCAAATCTATAGCAATAGCACTACATTGCTTATTACTGATCCAAAGATTTCTTTTTAGGAATCCTGTAAGAAATCGATATTTAGAATGTTAAAACATGCTTAATTCATCACCCCATAGTCCGCTATCATGAAATCAGGATCTGTAGCAGTAGTATGGCAAAGTACTATCTGGATCACATTGTTTACATTTGTGATGTCGCGTGACCAATACCAGTGACGTTTCGATGAGGTCAAAAGCCGCACCCTTAAGTGTGATGTCGTAGTTGTGGCATCACAAACCACACCCCTTTTTAGAACAAATCACCAGGATTAGAGGTAAATTTACAGTTTTAAAGATAGTGGTAAATTTGAAATTTGGCAGAGAATTTACTAATTAAAGATGGTGGTGAGCTATAAATTTATAAAAGAACTTATTTTTCTGAGCCAATACCATTGTTAACACAAACACACACACACACAGACACACACACACACTCGCGCGCGCACACACACCACACACGAAGGAACACACAAATGTTTATGCCAATTACTGTACCTTCTTTAGTAAATTTCATTACTTTTATCCTTTACTCTTTCAGTGATACGTGTAAGTGTGTATAGTACCATTTCATTAAGGTTAGCTCAGGTGTTTCAGAATGAACAACGTTATAATGTATCACATTGATGGCAAACCTCCTACTATACTGCATGAAACTTGCAGATCAAATATATAAAATTGATATATGTTTTTTGCACAAAGTAAATTAATCACCACATTTAATGTTTTTACACTTTCACATATACACAAAACCATGTTTATAGCCGAATGCTTACCGTCACTACCCTCGGAAGGACCCAGATTGGTTACCTGGTACTCCTCAAATATTAATGAGGTAGTGAGGTCTGGAACATGTAGACCGAGTGAAAGTCAAAAAGAATCCACTTGAAACTATCAGAAAATGCCATTTCCACGGCAATGCTTTCATAAAAGAATACATTAAGTCTACTTAGTTCAATACTCATTAAATTTTTGTGAAGATGGTGCTCCTTATAAAATTTGGATTTTAATTTAACGCATCTGCTCCATGTCAGCCTCCCCAGAAAGTCGATAGTATTATTTCCAGCATCTTTCGCACATTCTGCAAGGTGTCTTCAAACATGCATTTACTTATGAGTCTGGTGAAATTATTTACTATCTCGCTGCATGTACTCAGGAACTGTTGTGCATTATGCGCTAGGTATGGCGTCATCCAGGGAGCTTACCTAAACGATAAAATTCTATAAATTTTTTTAAAACTAATTTATAATGTAAACATTCTATCAGATCGTTTTCATTAATAAATTTACTCATTTTCAAGAAACATGATTTCGAAAGCATGTGGCCGCATGCTGCACTGAACTTTAATATCTTATTTTTGTGCATACTTCGGGTGGTGAAAAGTGAAAGTGACGAATTTTATTTCTGCTACCAAGTTTAGTAAGATGTGTATTTTTTGTATCATCTTGTCAATTAACCATAATTGCCTCCCAGCCTGTAATCTTTTCGACAGATAATTTGTGTGCCATTTCCATTCTCTGTAACAGAACCCATCATGCGTTCGGAGAGTGATGCTGGTTGTCTGTAGGGAAATATAAGCTGTCATCTGCATAATGAAGGTAGTGTGAGTTTCTGACATGCAGGAAACCACTTTCAAGCAGGCTTTTTAAATTATCACACCTCATCAGACACTGGCTTCAAAAGGATAGTTATCAACAGATAACACAAGCTATCAGCAGATATCTCAAGTAACATTGGGCTCCTACAGCGCGCTGTGCAATGACAGACCACTATCGCAGTAACAAGTCTCGTAAGATGTGCTGCCTATCGTATGTGTTCTGCGATGAAATTCAGAATTTTTTAATCGAAAAAGCAATCGTCTCAATACCAAATACAAGCCACATTCGTTCTAGAAAAATTTTCGATCGAATAAGGAAATTATACAATGTGGAGCTGATACAGAAAACCGCTGACAATGGATTGTGGAGATTTTAAGTGAGGAGTTACTGTGATACTAATTATGGACAATAAATATCATTTGCAAGTTCAATAACAGCGCATACATATTTCTCCATCAGATTTTTAAAATTCTTGCAGCTACACTAATTTCAGTTAACAAAATCCGCTCATTGACGATTGAAAGCTATGATGTGTAAGCAGGCCTAGATGTTAAATAGTAAAGCAGATGCAGCTCTCCAGCGTCGTTGGACCTGCTAGATTAGAACGTAACCAAAACGTACTAAATTATGGAATGCAGTGCACTAATGTAGTGATGAAACTTATTCGAAGTAGATAGTTATTCGATAATTCATGTTCCTCGATCCGTAGCAAAGGAAGCTTACCAAGAGTGTCATAAGAAGAAGGGATTCAAGAATCATTTATTTCATTCCTCATCAATGTTTATGATGCCTGATGAAAACAAGGTGACTGTTGTTATTAAATGTGTAACATAAAATATGTAACTGCTCCATAACAGCGATCGCATACAGCTGATCGAGACCTAAGCATTTGGCTCTCGACTTGGTGCAATATGCATCATGGTTAGATATCAGCAAGTCTGAACTTGCCGACTATGCACCTTAAAAACCTCAACTTGACCTGAGAAAAGAAAACATACGGTTTGTCGAGTCAGTAATATATAAAATGCTTTAAGATTGTAGACGTATTGACTTGTTGAATAAGTACATCTGAACATGTTGGCAGTTATTGTCTGAACAGGAAAATATGCTATTCTATTGAAGCGTCATGTACACTACTGGCCATTAAAATTGCTACACCAAGAAGAAATGGAAATCATAAACGGGTATTCATCGGACAAATACATTATACTAGAACTGACAAGTGATTACATTTTCACGCAGTTTGGGTGCATAGATCCTGAGAAATCAGTACACATAACAACCACCTCTGGCCTTAATAACGGCCTTGATACGCCTGGGCATTGAGTTAAACAGAGCTTGGATGGTGTGTACAGGTACAGCTGCCCATGCAGTTTCAACACCATACCACAGTTCATCAACAGTAGTGACTGGCGTATTGTGACGAGCCATTTGCTCGACCGCCATTGACCAGACGTTTTCAATTGGTGAGAGATCTTTAGAATGTTCTGGCCAGGGCAGCAGACGAACATTTTCTGTATCCAGAAAGGCCTGGACAGGACCTGCAACATGCGGTAGTGCATTATCCTGCTGAAATGTAGGATTTCTCAAGGATCGAATGAAGGGTAGAGCCACGGGTCGTAACACATCTGAAATGTAACGTCCACTGATCAAAGTGCCGTCAGTACGAACAAGAGGTGACCGAGACGTGTAACCAGTGGCACCCCATACCATCACGCCGGGTGATACGCCAGTTTGTCGAGGACGAATACACGCTTCCAATGTGCGTTCACTGCGATATCGCCAAACACGAATGCGACCATCATGATGCTGTAAACAGAACCTGGATTCATCCGAAAAAATGACGTTTTGGCATTCGTGCACCAGGGTTCGTCGTTGAATACACCATCGCAGGCGATCCTGTCTGTGGTGCACCATCAAGGGTAACCGCAGCCATTGTATCCGAGCTGATAGTCCATGCTGCTGCGAACGTCGTCGAACTGTTCGTACAGATGGTTGTTGTCTTGCAAACGTCCGCATCTGTTGACTCAGGGATCGAGACGTGGCTGCACGATCCGTTACAGCCATGCGGATAATATGCCTGTCAGCTCGACTACTAGTGATACGAGGCCGTTGGGATCCAGCACGGCGTTCCGTATTACCCTCCTGAACCCACCGATTCCATATTCCGCTAACAGTCATTGGATCTCGACCAACGCGAGCAGCAATGTCGCGATACGATAAACCGCAATCACGATAGGCTACAACCCGACCTATATCAAAGTCGGAAAGGTGATGGTGTGCGTTTCTCCTCATTACACGAGGCATCACAACAGCGTTTCACCAGGCAACGCCGGTCAACTGCTGTTGTGTATGAGAAATCGGTTGGAAACTTTCCTCATGCCAGCACGTTGTAGGTGTCGCCAGTGAATGCTCTGAAAAGCTAATCATTTGCATACCACAGATTCTTCTTCCTGTCGGTTAAATTTGGCGTCTGTAGCACGTCATTTTCGTGGTGTAGCAATTTTAATGGCTAATAGTGTAATTTACACTGTGTGACACCAGAAGATGAAGTTAATTCCCTAATATAGAGCCACTCACGTTACACACAGAGCAAAATAGGTGAAACAGTTTCTGTTAATAGCTTAACCATTGATGATTACAGACAATGTTTGGTGGATTCGCAAGTATAACTGTGGAGTACACGAGTCAGTTAAGAAACATGCTTTTTCTATTATTAAAGAACAGAAACATGTTTTATCTGCGCAGTAGTATATAACTTCCATGGTTGTATAAATATGGTGCCCTTACCACGTGAAAAACGATGGTGAGTAATTTTATTAGGAGTCTGAGCGAATTCCGTCCGAGACCGCAGATCTCTACGAATATTCTAGCAAAATAAATTTCTATTTTTTCGTGAAATACTTTTTTGTGTGAGGTTTCTAACACTTTTCAAGCGCAGTGGACCTTCAAATTAAATACTGGCGCATTTACACTGTCTGTGTTACTTGTTAAAATTCACACAGTTTGCGTATTGGCAATACTGCCAAAAACTTTTAGGTTCAGCAGCACTCGTCAACGACAAAAGTTTGCAAACACAATGGACCTTCAAATTAAATAATTCCACATCTAGATTGTCTATATGCCTTATTAACATCTATACCCAAATTATTTTTACAGTTTTATATTCCACGGGGAAAGTGGATCTTTTATTTTTTCAATGTTACTCACATCCTGTTCTTCTTGTAAACGTAACTGATACGTGCATTCAGAGTAGTAACTCGAAGAGTGCTGTGGTGAATGTCTTCAACACGTGGCGAAACCGAGGCGAAACCAGGGACTGGGCGGCCGCCCTCATTACAGATGTCGGACGTCGTACGCTGGGCAGACCGGTAAAACAGGACAGGTGGCGAACTTTGGCGGAACTATCATCAGACCTTAATGCTGGGTAGAGCACAAGCGTGTCTAAAAACACAGGGCACCATTCTGAGGATGGGCTTCCGCTGCCGACGATCCATGAATGTGGCATTGTTAACACGACGACATTGGCAAATACGACTGGAATTGGTACGTGCCATCGATACTGGACATTGGCGCAGTGGCAGAGCGTTACGCGGTCTCATGAATTCAAATATTTTCTTCATCATGACGACGGGAGGACGCAGATCCGTCGTCTTAAAGGGGAACAGCTCCTTGACGCTTGTACTGCAGGAGGAGACAAGCTGACGGCTGCTTCATTATGCTCCGGGAAATATTTATGTGTGCATCCATGGGCCCATTGGAATTCGTGCAAGGCTCAATGACGACCAAGAGGTGTCGTACACCAGTTGTAGATCACGTGCACCCCTTCGTGACGATAATGTTTCCCGACAGCAGTGGATTTTTCAAGAAGATAATCCGGCATGTCAGAAGGTAGGCTTGTGATGGAGTGGTTCGAGAAACAAGGTGGCGAATTCCAATTGAAGTGCTAGCCCTCCAAACTCGCGAGGTCTGAAACCGATCGAACACATCTGGAATGTGACAGAACTTGGCAACAGCTGTAATCGCCCCCCTCTCCGGAATTTACGTGAATAAGGTGACTTGTGTGTGTAGATGTGGTGCCAACTACCTCCAGCAACCTACCAAGGCTTCATGGGATCCATGCTACCACAGGTTGACGCTTTTATCCGTGTCAAATGTGAACATACCGGCTTTACAAAAATGGTTCAAATGGCTCTGACCACTATGGGACTTAACATCTGATGTCATCAGTCCACTAGAACTTAGAACTGCTTAAACCTAACTAACCTAAGGACCTCACACACATCCATGCCCGAGGCAGGATTCGAACCTGCGGCCGTAGCGGTCGCGCGGTTCCAGACTGAAGCGCCTAGAACCGCTCGGTCACAGCGGCCGGCACCGGCTTTGCAGGTAGGTGGTCATAATGTTCTACATGATCAGTGTACATCTGACAGCTGGCTCCTTGGTTTGGCCGGGGTCTTAAGTGGGAGCCATCAGGGAGTCGGAAAGGGAGTTTGCAGAGGAAGGTGGTAGACAGCCGGTTCGCGAACGACACGGAGAAGGCAGCCGCGTACTGATGGTGGAACGGCGGAATGTGTGAAGGTGCGGTAGAGAACCGAGCAGAACTGTTTATATGCAGGCTTCAAGGTGAAAACCTAGCGACATAGTGCATTGCTTAGCATTAGGCTGAACGACGGTTCAAATCCGGATTCGACCACCCAGATATGGGTTCGCGTGACGACACAAAATCACTCTAGATGAATGCCTGGGTGATTCTTTCGAAAGGGTACGGCTGATTTCCATTTGCATCCTTAAAATAATCGAAGCTTATACTTCATCTGTAATGGTCTCGTTGGTGAAGGGATATTAAACTGTAAGTTTCCTTGCCATCGTTTTTGAAGGGGGAAGCTAAACTAGGCATAATTGCTGTCAACAGCCATTACCGTGAGTGACTGGAATAAATTTGTTTCCCAACAAGACACTTCGTCGACATTTGTCGCAGATGTTATCAGTGATACACCGTACGAAGGTTCTCACAACCGTACCACAACAAAGGTCAAAAATTAATTATGATTGTAGTGATGCTCACGCTACTAAATATTGCATTTTCGGGCAACAACAACGTTATATTACGTGCAGGTGTCATTAGAGCACGGTTAATAAAGTCATTTCATGAAATAATGGATAAACTAGGCACTCATCTTTTCGTGTTTCCCACTCTGGTCTCGTTGTGAACTCATGGCTCAATCGTCGAAAATTTAGGTGGTGATGATTCCAAGCTCGGATGCAAAGAGGCCTAGGTGTTATTCTGCGATATTCAAAAGTTTTATAGATGTGTTTATTAAATCATTCCTGAAGATTAAACTTTTGTAAGTTAGAACATTTGTGACGTAAAATAGTAATCAGCACTCCGAATTTAAGTTACACTTCTTTTTTATTACTTTTGTTGCAATATCACGTAACTCACAAAACATCCCTTCACAATATAAAACATACTTGAAAATATCTTCCTCACTGTTAAAGTTCACGTTTTACAAACTGACTACAATTAGTGTCTTTTCAACATGACGACCAAGACTTGACTCTCTAATAAGCGCTTACGCGCCCAAAAATCAGAGTTACTAGTACGACAAAGATCATAGTGATAAAAGAAAGAATATACATAAGAATAATATAATTGCAGTATAAACATATGGATGTATCAAAGGACCTCTACATTAATGAAATCAAATCTGAATGTTGTATCAGAAATATGTTAACTACTTTACAGCAGCACAGTAGAATATTGCTGATATCAAGAGGTTGAGGTGAGGTGCCGTAATGGTTACGTAATTCAAGTACCATTACAAGGTGAATGGACGTATGACAACCTCCGAGATTTAATTGCTGAAGCTAAGCTTGAACCCGTATTTTGAATTGTCCCTAAAATTGAATCAGATCCGGTTAAGGTAGTCACAAAATAATACCTTGGTATGCGAAACTTAAGGATGAAAATATCTCTCGCATGATGTATAACTGCCAAGTAAACCAGATCGATGAAAGTGCAACCGTACATAGAAAGGACTGGTACACAATAGTACACAAGGTAACTGAAAGAAATACGCTATGGGACCAAAAAAACGACTCAATCAAAGACAGTAACTACAGTGAAGTTACCTCGATTTATGATGGCACCCTGGACATCACTAATGTTTGAGTGGGGGAGTCCCTCCACGCCCACACCGGCATTATGGCCAACACAAAAGATCTACTGCCGTCTCTACATAAGGGTTAGTTTTCAGTAAAGTGAGGTGTCGCAGGATGTGGGTACTGCTAGGTTTGCTTACGTCTGGTTAAGATTAACCATTAATGCGCACTCATCTGGAGATAGATTGGGTCGAAGATTAAACGAAGGGTAGCGGTTTGAAGGGCAGAGGGAAGAAAGTATCAAGCCAAGAGCCAAGGAAAAATAAAACTCTACGATAGTTGGGTCGGGTTGTAAGAGCAGTAGCGGTTTTCTTGCTGCCTGCGACTAGCCATGCAATGGTAGGCTTTGTTAGTTTCATTGACGTTGTGCGGCGGTGTTACTCGGCAGCTGTCGCTGGGTGCCGGTGTTGATTTCTCGGTCAGCGTACCTGTAAGAGTTAGGTTCATCATCGTTTTGTGTCGGATAGGTCATAGATCAGATTCACAGTATAGGGTAATGTTGGCGGTTTGTCAGTGTGCGAGCTTGTCGGTTTTCCTGCTGTAGCCTGTTTATCGGCTTTAACAGCAGCTGGTATATCCAGTCAACGTTGCTGATATGCAGGGACTCGCCGACATTCTCGCTACATCTACATCCATACTCCGCAAGCCACTTGACGGTGTGTGGCGGAGGGTACCATGAGTAGGTGGTTATACCCTAGCTAGTACTTACTAAAGGCGGGACAAGGTTATTTATAGCGTGTGTGGTCAGCATGGACAGCAATGAATTCTCTGCAAAGTGCTCCCATGCTGGCCACAACGTTGGTAAGTTCTTGTGGGCTGGATGGTCGCTGGTGGATGTGGACGTCCTGCAGCACACCACAAGTGCTCGAAGGAATTTAAGTAGTGGGAACCTGCAGCCCAGTCCTGTCGCCGAATATCATTTTGTTCGAGGAGCTCCTCCACCTGCGCTATTGGATGCGGTCTCGGATTGTCATACATAAAAATGAAGTCAGACCCGAACACACCCCTGATAAGACCGATAAGGGCAATAAATACAGTGTCACAATAATGTAGACTGTTGAGTGCACCATGTTCAAATATTTGGAGGTCAGTACGTTTGTGCAACATTACGGTATGTCTCCCCACATCAAAACACCTGGACCACCAAAACGATCATGTTCAACAATGTTCCAGGGTGCATCACATGTTCCCACCCCTGACGATATAAGGGTACGTGCAATGTTGTCGAACATGATCCGAGCGTTATGATATGAGTTGGCATAACATTGGTTGAGCGTACTGACTTCCCAATTTTGAACACTTTACATACACACTGTCAACGTTACTGTGACACTGTATTCCTTCCCCAGGAGTGCATTCGGTTCTGACTCCATCTGCGTGGATCACAATGCGCGACCGCGTGGAAGAGCATATGCGGAGCAGCTCTTGGAACGAGAGGATATTCGGCGAAGGCACCATACTGCCTGTTTCCCAGACTCAGATCCCATCGAGCACGTCTGAGATGATTTGTGAATACGTATTGAAGTACGTCCAGATGGGACAACGGCAATCGAGCAGTTATCGACGTGTCTGATAGAGCCACACCAGAAGAACTCCTATCCAACTTTGGGCCAGACTGGGCGCACGTCGCAGACCATGCATTTCTGTCTTTGGTGATTACACACTGTGATGGTTAAAAACCATGTCCAGACTTTTGTAATGTCCAGGGGGACCGTCGTAGGTCTAATGAATAGAGGAGAGACTGGGCGTGGTTTATAGTGACCGACGGGAGGTTTGCACTCAATTGTTATTCGGTTGCGGTAATTTAGTGGAGCGCTCATTTTGTGCTGAAGTGGTGTAATTCTCGAATTCCCACTCGATCATTGCAGTGCAACGTGCTTTCCGTTTGTGATTTGCAGTACCCCCACGCGGACGTGTTTCTGGACGGCGACCAATTTTAAATTGGGTAAATGCACCCAGAACAGCAGGGATGTGTCATCTGCACGAAAAGGAGCTGAGAGAAGCGTTACAACACCACAAAATGTCCAACGAGCTAGAGCAGCAGTACTGCAATCTCCGAAACGCACATCCTCTTGGCATTTCATGACGTTCTCTCCACCGTATTCTCCATAACGACCTGAATTTTCACCTGTATAAAATGTGCGTGACCCAGCAGTTGTCAGTATGCGATTGTGTAACACGAAGAACATCTTGTGAAGACATGGTTGCAACCATACCCCATGACGCAAATGTGTTCCTTTTCTGCTGAGGCACATTTTCACATCAGTGGGTGTGTGAACAAACAGAACACGCGCTACTGGAACGACACGAACCCCAGGCAAATTCACCAGAGACCCCTGCAGTCAGACCGCATGAATGTGTGGTGCATCATATCACGAGTAGGCCCAGGAAAATCGTCGTGCCGTAACTGTGAATTCGGACCGTTACTTAACTATGCTGCAAGAGTTTTTCCAGCCAGCTTTCGAGGCAATGCAATTATAGCATACCTGGTTCCAACATGAATGTGTGGTGCATCATATCACGAGTAGGCCCAGGAAAATCGTCGTGCCGTAACTGTGAATTCGGACCGTTACTTAACTATGCTGCAACAGTTTTTCCAGCCAGCTTTCGAGGCAATGCAATTATAGCATACCTGGTTCCAACAACATGGTACTACTGCTCACACAGTGGGTATCACCATGAATTTCTTGAGTTCAAACGCTTCTTCGAAGGCTTATCTCTCGCACGGAGGATCTCAACTTGTCCGTACTATCACCGGACTTGCCCCATGCGATTTTTTTCTTTGGGGTTACCTCAAGTCAAAAGTGTATTGCAACCATCCCAACACCCTGGAAGAACTACAGAACAATATTGAGGCTGAAACTGCAAGAAGACCAGAAGAGATGCTTGAAAGAGTGCTCGAGAATTTCAGAAAACGGCTGCAGTAGTGTGTGTATTGTGAAGGTAGACATTTGCCAGATATACGAGGATTATTCGGAAAGTAAGGAAAGATCGGTCGCGAAATGGAAAATACAGTGAAAATCTGATGAAGCTTTGCACAGATGAGTTGGGCGCTGTGTCTAGTGCGCCCGTCGATCACATCATGTCGCTCTTTTTCAGTTCTGAGCTCACAGTGAGAACGTAAAGATGGCTAGAAATTAGCGTCTCCCGCCAAGTACGACGGCATGGCGAGAGATTCCTCCTGAAGCTATGCATTCCACATAACATAACTGTCATGCAGTTCGTTCTAATCAACAATTCTCGGTCGCACACTGCAGGGGCAATGAAGATGCTCCTGCAGCGTTTTCGATGGGAAGAGTTTGATAACTCACAACATAGCCCGTGATTGGCTAGCCCTGACGTTCATCTCTGCTCAAATGAACCGCTGGCTATGAAGACAATATTGTGACACTGACAACGAGCTGCAGTCCAGAGTAGAAAATTGTCGAAAAGTACTGGCGGCAGTCTTCTATAACGAGGGAATTGAAAAGTTGGTACTACGCTACGACGGACGTCTGAGTCTGAGCGGCGACAGCATAAAGAAGTAGCTGGAAATTGTAGCTAACCGTTGCAAAAAAAATAGCAGTTTTGATTTTCACTGTGGTTTCCATTTCGCGATCTATCGTTCCTTTCTTTCCGAATAGCCCTCGTACTGTTTAAACCATGTAAGTGGAATCTTCCATTACTGTCCAGAATGAGAAAAATAAAAATATAAGTTGCTTAGTGTGCATTATTTTTTTATTTCATTCCCAAATCAGCAATTTACCGCGCTCCATACTATATATACTATACTGTAGCAGTTCACTTTGCATATGGGCTAGGTTTCATCGAGCTGTGTTACTTGGCAGTTACACACCATGCGAAAGCTACTTTCCTCCTTAAGTTCTGCAAGTTTTGCACACTAGAGTATTATCGTGTTTTCGGCTATAACTGGGCTATCGTGTGGACTGCGTATATAGATGGTGCGACTGAGTAGTAAATCTCATCTGTTGTACAGGCCACGTCAACAGACATGTCGACAGAATACGTGGATTGATCAGAGGTGTCCTATCACGCGACACCTGCGTGACATGATAATGGACCAGCGATAACATTCGACAGATAAAGCCTTCCTCTGCCACAATATTGAATCGGATGACAAAAGGCTCGTATCACGTGATCGGCGTACGCGGACACCCACTGGTATTATTTCAGCCACATGACGAACCTTATTGTGAAGTGGGAAGCAGGAACGAGTGATGTGGCGATGTGATTGAATAAGGCACGCGAACCGCGAGTGGCAGCAGCGGCGTTCGAACCCACCTGCAGACATACAGCATTAGTTTATTTCTGCTAGATTCCACAGCATCTAAAAACCTTGCAGGGGCATTCATTATTTCCTCACGATCAGCTGGTTTCAACTTTGAAGACAAAAGCACATTACTGCCTGCAGTTCATTAGTAGGATATTGGGGAACTGCTACTTTTATTAAAAGAGAACACATACCTAACACGTTGTGCGGCCCATATTTGATACTGAGAAGTTATGTGGGGCCTACATGAGGTGCAGCTAACAGGCCATCTCGATCGTCTATAAAGACTGGAGGTGAGTATCGTGACAGATTCCTTTCGACATCGGTTAAGTATAAGAAAAACATTAAACAATCTTAACTGACAGAAATTCTAACAAAAGACACTGTCCACATCGAGGCAAACTTATTGCCAGAATTCAAGAAGCGTCTATCACGACAGAGACAATGAATGTCCTTTAAACTGCGTTCTGTGTATCCCGTGCGCTACCTATCTCGTAGAGTTCATGCAGATAAGATTAGGCAAGTAACATATCAGTCAGAGGCGTGCAAGAAGGCGTTCTTCCGTCTCTCACGCCACTGGGTTGTATCACAACTACGTCATCTTTCTTCCAGCAATTCCCATTCAAGCTCCTTGAGAATTTCTATTACAATATAGTATGGATTATACCGATCCTTGCAGGGACCGGGAAGAGACATGAGAAATTATTTGTTTATGTATTCGAATTACGCTTTGACAGACCACGTTAAATCACTATTTCTATTCTTGCTAGATGCATTCTTCTTCCTCTTCGGCAAATTCGTTTCATATACTCACAGAACTGTTCTATGATATGAAGCTGCTTTATTTTTATTCCTTGGTAGTCCAACAAGCTCACTTTCTGAATTTTGTTCCTAAATAAAATTCTGTTGTGTGTGTCCGTTATTATGACGTTTGCTTCTTTGTGGTCATTCAGTGTCTGTGTAAACCATTCTCGTTGTGCTTTCAGCTTCCTAATTTTACTAAGAATTTGCTGCGTCAATCTGTTGTCATCCATTTCAACCAAACATCCGAAGAATGACATTCTTGTTTCTAGCATGATGCGCATTATATTTTCCACACGCTCGTGGTTTCCTTTGTTTGGCCATGGCCTGGTACAATCTGTTGTCCTTGAGCTTCTAACCAAACTTCCCTCTATTTTCATGATTTCATCTATGTCACCTTTACTGCACTCGTTTTAATGTTTCAGAACTATACACAGCCTCAGAAATCATTCGTGTATTCTGAAGTTTAATTTTGGCGTCCCATGACAAAGCCTTCTTGTTGTATATTTTGCTGGTGTTCTCGAGACAATGTTAGACAGATTTGCACTTATAGAGATCAGAAAGGCTTAAATATGTGATACATCAAGACGTACCCCTTGGAAGCACGTGAGAATTATTACAAGGAATAGGTGTACATATAAAAGTATTTTTCCTCATTCGATTTTGAAAAGCCTACACCAACCGAATAACCGAAGAGATATTGTCGCATTTGTATAAATTCTGGAGTTGAATGAATGTCTCAGTGAAACTTCACTTGGCAGTCGTTTCGACGCTTGTAAATCACTTCAAACTGACAAGCAGAACATTCAAAGTCACTGAAAATCTAGTACCGTTCTACCTTATAAGGGGCTTACGAGTCTCACAACTCATATCATCAAACAAACTGCTGTCCTTATGGTAGATGCGTGATCGTAACATCAGACCACGAGAAGAGACTTCCACATTAGCTACTCCTCAATTTTTTTAAACTGAAATTGCCGAAGTTTGGCGATTCATGGATGCACGAGAACAGCAAACTTTGGCTTCATGAGTATTGCCTCCTTTAGTGGAACTATTTACACTTCCCTTCGGTGCATTTTCTAGCATTTTTACGCTAATACGGTTCCATGTCCTCTATAACAGAGCAGCCTTGTTTGGTTGGTTGGTTAATTTGGCGAAGGGAACCAAACAGTGAGGTCATCGGTCCCATTGGATAAGAGAATGCCGGCCGAAGTGGCCGTGCGGTTAAAGGCGCTGCAGTCTGGAACCGCAAGACCGCTACGGTCGCAGGTTCGAATCCTGCCTCGGGCATGGATGTTTGTGATGTCCTTAGGTTAGTTAGGTTTAACTAGTTCTAAGTTCTAGGGGACTAATGACCTCAGCAGTTGAGTCCCATAGTGCTCAGAGCCATATGAACCATATATATGATAAGAGAATATGGGGAAGGAAATCGGCCGTGCCCTTTCAAAGGAACCATGCCGGCATTTGCCTGAAGCAAGTCATGGAAGTCACGGAAAACCTAAATCAGGATGGCTGGACGCGGGATTGAACCGTCGTCCTCCTGAATGGGAGTCCACAGTCTGCTGACCACTGAGCCACGTCGCTCGGTCCAGCCTTGTTTGCCAACCACAGGAAGTAAAAGGTTAATGAGGAGATCATCCACATTTGATTCACCTGCAATTCTGGGACAGTCATTAGGCGATCTT
This sequence comes from Schistocerca serialis cubense, assembly GCF_023864345.2. Taxonomy (NCBI): domain Eukaryota; kingdom Metazoa; phylum Arthropoda; class Insecta; order Orthoptera; family Acrididae; genus Schistocerca; species Schistocerca serialis. The sequence goes on along the minus strand of NC_064643.1, from coordinate 732,465,273 downwards.
CTTGATAAGATCTGCATATCTATGACCATTACCGTCTGTATTGCATACACACACCTGTGTATGTTAGTCTGATGCCGGGAGAGGGATACAACCGCGCAGTGTATGCTGATAGTAAAAGTACATTGTAAAGTAGGCGACAGTTACACGAAGACTATTATGAACTGCGTTCTGTTTACTAGTGCTTGTCTCTGGTGTTATTTACAACGCGTTTCGACTCATAAATGATGACTTTTTAAACAGATCTGCTATACACAGAAGTCAATGCTGCGTTCTCTTAGGCATCAGAGGTGTGGCTGCAAGATAATTTATTAGAAAAGTTTAACTTGGTAACTCATTAACCATGTTTGTATGTAAACAAGTGAAATGTTACTAGTTGACTGTGCACTTTTAAATTAATGAATTGTCATCCAGCAATCCAGTAATTTTCAGACAGTGAAATTGTGAACTTATGGACACTATTTAGGCAATCGATTACAAAGGCAAGTATTTTCAACTGTTCACGAACGTCACAAATAGAGGGACTGCGTAAAGGGTTAGCATAAAACACGCACACACGCACACACACACATACACAGATACACACGCGCTCTCCCAGTGGCGTGACATCTGTCGCGCGAGACATATTGGAATAACGCTGTCTGACGTGCACTCAAATCTGCAGGGCATGTCACCAGCTTTTGCAAATCTTTCAAAATTGACATATTTCTCTCATATTAAAACCCATCTATCAGTTCTGTTGCCTCTGGCGTTCTGTACGTTGCAGTGTGCTGATCCCGGCCCAGATTTGTAGTAACATTTCTCAAAGCACTTGTGATATTTTACTCTGAAACTGGCATTGCTCCACTGTTTTTACATACATTTTATACGAACAGTTTTGATATTATTTTTGTATTAGCTTTAAGAGAGCTGACGATGGGGGAACACTCCTGTATTGAGATAACGACAGCTGCAGGAAATGATACGAAATCAGCATCTGATTAGTGACATTTAAAACCAGTTAAGACTTTGAACACTTAAATAAGGCTGGTAATTGCCGCAAGCTGCTGCTTTCGTTTCAACGAAAAATTATCCGATAAGGTTAAAATTTCGTTGACATCGCTGTGTGCTGAAAGAGTCGCAGATCTCAGTCGACATTATTCATCATCGTCATTTACTGACCTCTGGACTCATTAATTTATTTTACATTCCCTTCATTTCTTTGTACTTACGGTGCACATGATTCAGCTCCAGTTCTTCTGCGAAATTACTTCTCGGGTTTCTTTTCGTACATAAAAATTTTTTAAAGACGCTCGTACGTACCCAAAAATTATGACTTTATTGTTCAAAATTTTTTGACGTACTTTCTCTGTGCACTTACTAATTTTAATGCTGCTTAATTTGTCTTCCTTTCTGCCAGACTGGTTTTCAGTTCCCTACCTCCAACAACCATCTTTCCATTGCTTTTAGTCGTATTACATCGCATATTAACTGACTCCAGATGCAGTCACATAGTAATGTGAGTCAGATGCATATTCTGACAAAATCCTACATTTTTTGTTGGTTAATACTCTGTATTTTAAAAGCTGTTTTCTATCTCCAAATGCTCTTTTATTCAGAGATATTGTTTTTCTAATCTGTGCAATGCGTTTGTTGTCAGTTGCAACGATCCAGCCTAAATAACAGAACTTGCTCGATTGCTTAATTTGGTTCTTGTATTTCTTTCGTAATCACGATAATATTAGTTTAGCGAACATAATCTACTGACTGACGCTATGGTAAAATATTTAAGAATTTATTTTATCCACGCTGGATCTTCTGAACTCCACGGACGTTAATGACAGTTGTTGAATGATACAATCAGCCAGCAACACTTCTAAAATATTTTATTTTAGTGCCGTAACTGGTTTCAGGCTACCACGCTCATCTTCAATGTCTAATATTTTCAGTTAAATAGATTTTTTTATCACAATAGTTCATCAGCCCCTACACTGCACAAGAATATTTGAATATTTACTACTACTGTATCTGTAATGCTCAACACTGGTATTGAGAATAGTATGAAGTGTGCCACAGTAATATGTTTACAATACGTATGCTGTTTGCTATCAACTTGGAAAATCACATGGTCCACAACAAAACAAATCACCATCTATTGAAATTTATATAAGTGAACAGAACTATTTCACATTACATCTAAATAAATTCAAGTACTTTAGCGTGGTTTTTACTAATGAAACGACATATAAAATATTGAAATATTCTTGTGCAGTCTGAGAGCAAAGGACATAATGTTGATCAAAACGTCTATGCAACTGAAAATACTAATCATGTGAAGATGGGCATGGAAGCCCGAAACCGGTTATAGCACTAAAATAAAATATTCAAAAAGTATTTGTGGCTGGTTGCGTCATTCACCAACTATTTAACAACTTATTCTCCATTTTCTGCTTGTTATTATCGGTGTCAACTACTACTGCTATGTCATCAGCAAACCAATGTTCGACACGACAGCCATACAGAATCATGAAAGTCAGATATCGGTATCAGTACCACGAATTTTGAAATAAAAGTCTGGTGAAAACGAACGAGGCGCACATCACTCCTCTTTCAAAAAAAAAAAAAAAAAAAAAAAAAAAAAAAAAAAAAAAAAAAAAAAAAAAAAGGGGTAATGGTTCAGAATGCACAAAATTACGGACCATTATAGTCGACGTCCATTTCAGGAATCTAGAGCAAATTCAACACTGGAATATTGTGACGTTACCAGAAAAACTTTTGCCTTCCCTCAAAGAATCAGCACTAATTCAGAATAAATAACTCGCTTTAAACCCAGTTTGCATAACTCATTTACTCCATCTTGCAAACAATAGATGCAAGTGAACGACTCCGTCATTCTAGATCAACGAAAGGCAGTCGACACTATACGACATCGTCGACTACCGATATACGATAATACGGGGTATCTTTGTAAATATGTGATTTACTTGCTTGTCTGAGTCCAAAAATAAAAACTCTAAGTCACAATATCATTTAAACCTACACTACTGGCCATTACAAATGCTACACCAAGAAGAAATGCAGATGATAAACGGGTATTCATTGGACAAATATATTATACTAGAACTGACATGTGATTACATTTTCACGCAATTTGGGTGCATAGATCCTGAGAAATCAGTACCCACAACAACCACCTCTGGCCGTAATAACGGTCTTGATACGCCTGGGCATTGAGTCAAACAGAGCGTGGATGGCGTGTACAGGTACAGCTGCCCATGCAGCTTCAACACGAAGTCACAGTTCATCAAGAGTAGTGACTGGCGTATTCTGACGAGCCAGTTGCTCGGCCACCATTGACCACACGTTTTCAACTGGTGAGTGATCTGGAAAATGTGCTGGCCAGGGCAGCAGTCGAACATTTTCTGTATCCAGAAAGGCCCGTACAGGACCTGCAACACGCGGTCGTGCATTATCCTGCTGAAATGTAGGGTTTCGAAGGGATCGAATGAAGGGTAGAGCCACGGGTCGTAATACATCTAAAATGTAACGTCCACTGTTCAAAGTGCCGTCATTGCGAACAAGAGGTGACCGAGACGTGTAACCGGTGGCAGCCCATAACATCACGCCGGGTGATACGCCAGTATGGCGATGACGAATACACGCTTCCAATGTGCGTGCACAGCGATGTCGCCAAACACGGATGCGACCATCATGATGCTGTAAACAGAACCCGGATTCATCAGAAAACATGACGTTTTGCCATTCGTGCACCCAGGTTCGTCGTTGAGTACACCATCGCAGGCGCTCCTGTCTGTGATGCAGCGTCAAGGGTAACCGCAGCCATGTTTTCCGAGCTGATAGTCCATGTTGCTGCAAACGCCGTGGAATTGTTCGTGCAGATTGTTGTTGTCTTGCAAACGTCCCTATCTGTTGACTCAGGGATCGAGACGTGGCTGCACGATTCGTTACAGCCATCGGATAAGATGCCTGTCATCTCGACTGCTAGTGATACGAGGCCGCTGGGATACAGCACGGCGTGCCGTATTACCCTCCTGAACCCACTGATTGCATATTCTGCTAACAATCGTTGGATCTCGACCAACGCGAGCAGTAATGTCGCTGTACGATAAACCGCAATCGTGATAGGCTATAATCCGACGTTTATCGAAGTCGGAAACGTGATGGTACACATTTCTCCTCCTTACACGAGGTATCACAACAACGTTTCACCAGGCAACGTCGGTCAACTGCTGTTTGCGTATGAGAAATCGGTTGGAAACTTTCCTCATGTCAGCATGTTGTAGGTGTCGCCATCGGCGCCAACCTTGTGTCTGCTCTGAAACGGTGCTCTGAAAAGCTAATCATTTGCATATCACAGCATCTTGTTCCTGTCGGTTAAAGTTCGCATCTGTAGCACGTCATTTTCGTGGTGCAGCAATTTTAATGACCGAGAGGATTTCACACTTCGTTAGTCCAACATTCAGCAGCCAGAACGGCACGGTCTTTCCTTGTAAACGAGTATTCCACGTCACATGGTTTGCTCACCTTATTGCAAGCCAACAAATTTTCATAATCCTGTCTTTCTCCACATTCACAAAATTCATCACTGATACCCCACATCTTACACCTTATTATCTCTGTTTTCACTCTGTTGCTGGTCTTCTAGTTCTCGTATTAGAGGCGGCAGCCTGATGGTAGCTTCTCCTTTGCTGTCCATAATCCTCCAAGAGTCATTATTCTCCACAGCTCAGTACGGCGAGCGTCTGCTGAAGTTGGAATTGGTGCTGTTGTAAGGGGAAAGCTTTCTTCGGATTTAAGCCGTGATGAATAAGCGTAAGTTAAGAGGAATGAATGCCTGGAGTCTGCTTCCTGTTCCTTCTTTTCATTTTCCGCGGCTACAGTCTTCATACTGTACATATGGAGGTGCTACTGCCACGACCTGAAAAGATCTTATTGACTGAGGGTGGTCTCAGGCACACTGTGACCATGCGGCCTGTGTCATGAAGGGCCACATCAACTTGCTTAGCATGTGTAGAGGTCCTCCATACTCGTACAGCGTACTTCGCAGCAGAGAAACACTGAGCAACATAGTGGGGCTGAGCGTATGACTCTGGGTTGCGCTCCTCACACCCTTTTTTTTTTTTTTTTTTTTTTTGGCCATTTGAGCATGAGATTGCTCCAGGTGCTTATTTTCTACTTCTACCTGGTGTCTGTACAGTGTTGCCGGCAGGTTAAGGCACTCTCCAAATTTAAACCTACTGAGGGTTCAAACGGTGACTTAAATTGTGTCCTTTCCAGATGATGTTAAACTTTCTTCTTGTGTCCTTATTGCGTAGGTGGAACACACACAGTTGCCTTTTATCCGGACTGGGTATGAAGTGACCGTCGTCATAGTAGATAGCAAGTTTATCGATGTTGGCTTGGATTTTGCTCATTCAAATGCCGCTCCATGAACAGCGAGAGCTGTGTCGCCTGCGTAGATGAAGTACCCGTGTTCCAGCGTTGAGTAATGGCCATTTGTGTATATGTTACATAACACCGGAGCCAGCTCACATCCCTAGGAAACACCAGACATCTGCATTCTCCGTCAGTTCTTTTTGTCATGTGGAATAAAAAAATCGACTCTTCTGCAACAACCATTGACTAAACTGCGCCATTCGGCAGTCCTTAATTGTTGTGTACAGCTTCTTCTTTAGTTTCTTGTGATTCACAGAACCATAATCAGCTGCAAAATCGATATGGGTAGCTCCTGTAACCTGCTTTCTTTCATCTAATTCTACGTGAATATGAGTACTCTGTATTTCGCAATTAAGTGCCTGGCAGAGGCCTAATCAAACCATCACGTTATTTCTCTACCGTTCCACTCGAACAGCGTGTGGCGCTGGTAAAACGAACTCTGAAATTTTTCTGTGCGAGATCTGATTTCCCTTATTTCATTGTGTCTGTCATTTCACCTTATGCAAGAGACACCAACAAAATATTTTCACATACTTGGGGGAAATTTCGTGATTGAAATTTCGTGAGAAGATCCCGCCGCAACGAAATCCGCCTGTTTTCATGATTACCACTATAGTTCGTATATGACATCCGTGGAATTCTCTACCCTATTTCTATTTCGCGATAATACAAAAGAAGCTACCCTTCTTTGAGCTTGTTCGATCTCCTCCGCCGACACTATGTGGTGCGAATTGCACACGACGCGGAAATAATCCAGAAGAGCGCGTAAATGCGTGGTGTAAGCAGTCTCTTTTAGGAGGCGTTTTCCAACTATTCTGCAAATAAACTGTAGTCTTTAGTTTGCTTCGCGCACAATACCATCTGTGTGGTGAATGCAGTTTAAGTTATTCGTAATCGCCATCATTAAGCATTTAGCTGAATTTACAAAATTTAGATTTGTATGATTTATCATGTAACGGAAATTTAGCAGATATCTTTTAGAAGTCAACAAGATGACTTCACACTTTACCGTATTTAGAGTCAACTGCCACTTTCCGCACCACGCGGATTTCTTGTCTAAATCATTTTGCAATCGGTCTTGATGTTCTGATGACTTCACAAGACGGTCAACGATTGCATCATCTGCAAAAAATCTAAAATGGCTGCTCAGAATGTCTGCTAAATCGTTTATGTAGATCAGGAACGGCAGAGGACCGACAACTCTTCCTTGGGAAACGTCAGATATTAGTTCTATTTTACTCGATGACTTTCCGTCAGTTACTGCGAGCTGAGACCTTTCTGACAGGAATTCAAGAATTCAGTCGCGCAACTGAGACGATACTCCATAGGTACTCAATTTTATTATGAGTCGCTTGCGAGGAACGGAGTCAAAAGTCTTGTGGATCTAAAAATATGTAACCAATTTGCAGTCCCCTGTCAATAGCACTCATTATTTCGTGACAATAGGGAGCTAATTGTGTTTCATAATGTTCGAGCACAGTACATGTTCATACTCTTCCTCGAGTAGAAACGATTGGTTCAAATGGCTCTGAGCACTATGGAACATCTGAGGTCATCAGTCCCCTAGACTTAGAACTACGTAAACCTAACTAACCTAAGTACATCACACACACCCATGCCCGAGGCAGGATTCGAACCTGCAACCGTTGCAGCAGCGCGGTTCCAGAGTGAAGCGCCTAGAACCTCTCGTCCACAGCGGCCGGCGAGCAAAACTGATTGGCACTAGGAATATTTCACTAATAGAACCCAGTACGTCATGTTCTAGAGAAACGAAAATAACATCGCATGTATCCAGGGAAGCGTAATAGAACCTCTAAGGTTGGACAATAAACAGCAGCTCTGTCAGATACTGCTGTGTACAAGAAAATATCGTCACTGTACTATGGTAGGAAATTGCTTAAGGACGTAGACAAAACTTCTGCTTTATGTAATGTATGGCATGTCTGCATAAACGCCAATAAGCGCTACATTATCTGTAGAGCCCGATAGTATCCTATTTCAACACTAACCTTGAACATCTTAGGCACGTCATAAAGTATAATAATTCAGAAGTAATACTAAGAAGTTTTTTTGGATTAACATCAGTATTAGGACAGGCGATTGTAAAACTCTGACTTGTTGGAAAGGTCCTAGTAAATTTCAGTGCATTTGTAAAGGAAATGGCATACAGGTCGCTAGTGTGACAAACTCCAGAGTATTGTGCTTATCAAATAGGAATGACACCAGGCATCGAAAGAAATCAGAAACATGCTACTAAGATCAGTATAACCGATACGAAAATGTAATTAAAGTTCTCAGGTAGCTTGAACGGAAATTTCTGGAACAAAGACGACCAGTTGTTCTGCAGCACCGTAGCGTAAATTTAGAGATTCCTTATTTTGAGAAGATGGTGTGCCATTTGTGCTGCCACCATAGCATATTTCATGTTGGGATTACGAGAGTTAAGATAAGAAAGAGGAGGACACGTACAGATGCACATAAAGGGTGCCCCAGAAATGTTGCGACTCAGTTCTAAGGGTTGTAGGGGATGTCTTGAGGAAGAAATCGAGGATAGGAACCCGTTTCCGGAAACGTCATTCAAAGACGCTGCAGGGCGTCGACGTTGTAGGCACTGGCGCCTGCAGCTAGGCCACCCTTCCGGCAGCAAACGTGATTTTGTACGCAGAAGGACTGTAGGGCGGAACGTCTCGATCGTAGTGTTGTTTTGTTATTCAGTGTTCGCGACAGATTGCCACAATCGCCAGTGGAGAACAGGGAGCTGTTTGCTGCGTAGACTGGCCTTGTCTCGTATCAGTGCGATGCTCTGTTGCCTTGGTGGATAACGGTTTCGGATACGGGTTTCCGCCGGCCGAAGTGGCCGTGCGGTTAAAGGCGCTGCAGTCTGGAACCGCAAGACCGCTACGGTCGCAGGTTCGAATCCTGCCTCGGGCATGGATGTTTGTGATGTCCTTAGGTTAGTTAGGTTTAACTAGTTCTAAGTTCTAGGGGACTAATGACCTCAGCAGTTGAGTCCCATAGTGCTCAGAGCCATTTGAACCATTTGATACGGGTTTCCAGCTGCAGTTTATTTTTCTCCCGTATACCGAAAAACATTGCAGATTTTAGAGGGTTACAGGAGAAAAATACGCTGCCAATGGAAACTTACGTCCAGAACCGCCATCCACCAAGCCAACAGCACTTCGCTTTCGTAGCGGACAAAGCCTTTCTATGCAGCAGCTAGCTCTGCCTTGTCGACTGGGAATTGTTGCAATCTGTCGCGATCACTGAATAATAAACAACATTGTGAGACGCTCCGCACACGGTCCCACGCCATTCAGTCACGTCTGCTGCCGACGGGGTGGCCTACTATCAGGCGCTGGCAGCTACAGGGTGTTTCAAAAATGACCGGTATATTTGAAACGCCAATAAAAACGAAACGAGCAGCGGTAGAAATACACCGTTTGTTGCAATATGCTTGGGACAACAGTACATTTTCAGGCGGACAAACTTTCGAAATTACAGTAGTTACAATTTTCAACAACAGATGGCGCTGCAAGTGATGTGAAAGATATAGAAGACAACGCAGTCTGTGGGTGCGCCATTCTGTACGTCGTCTTTCTGCTGTAAGTGTGTGCTGCTCACAACGTGCAAGTGTGCTGTAGACAACATGGTTTATTCCTTAGAACAGAGGATTTTTCTGGTGTTGGAATTCCACCGCCTAGAACACAGTGTTGTTGCAACAAAACGAAGTTTTCAACGGAGGTTTAATGTAACCAAAGGACCGAAAAGCGATACAATAAAGGATCTGTTTGAAAAATTTCAACGGACTGGGAACGTGACGGATGAACGTGCTGGAAAGGTAGGGCGACCGCGTACGGCAACCACAGAGGGCAACGCGCAGCTAGTGCACCAGGTGATCCAACAGCAGCCTCGGGTTTCCGTTCGCCGTGTTGCAGCTGCGGTCCAAATGACGCCAACGTCCACGTATCGTCTCATGCGCCAGAGTTTACACCTCTATCCATACAAAATTCAAACGCGGCAACCCCTCAGCGCCGCTACCATTGCTGCACGAGAGACATTCGCTAACGATATAGTGCACAGGATTGATGACGGCGATATGCTTGTGGGCAGCATTTGGTTTAGTGACGAAGCTTATTTTTACCTGGACAGCTTCGTCAATAAACAGAACTGGCGCATATGGGGAACCGAAAAGCCCCATGTTGCAGTCCCATCGTCCCTGCATCCTCAAAAAGTACTGGTCTGGGCCGCCATTTCTTCCAAAGGAATCATTAGCCCATTTTTCAGATCCGAAACGATTACTGCATCACGCTATCTGGACATACTTCGTGAATTTGTGGCGGTACAAACTGCCTTAGACGACACTGCGAACACCTCGTGGTTTATACAAGATGGTGCCCGGCCACATCGCACGGCCGACGTCTTTAATTTCTTGAATGAATATTTCGATGATCGTGTGATTGCTTTGGGCTATCCGAAACATACAGGAGGCGGCGTGGATTGGCCTCCCTATTCGCCAGACATGAACCCCTGTGACTTCTTTCTGTGGGGACACTTGAAAGACCAGGTGTACCGCCAGAATCCAGAAACAATTGAACAGCTGAAGCAGTACATCTCATCTGCATGTGAAGCCATTCCGCCAGACACGTTGTCAAAGGTTTCGGGTAATTTCATTCAGAGACTACGCCATATTATTGCTACGCATGGTGGATATATGGAAAATATCGTACTATAGAGTTTCCCAGACCGCAGCGCCATCTGTTGTTGAAAATTGTAACTACTGTAATTTCTAAAGTTTGTCTGCCTGAAAATGTACTGTTGTCCCAAGCATATTGCAACAAACGGTGTATTTCTATCGCTGCTCGTTTAGTTTTTATTGCCGTTTCAAATATACCGGTTATTTTTGAAACACCCTGTATAACTACAACACTTGTTGTCTAATGTTTCCAAACATGGACTCCTATCCTCGATTTGCTCCTCAGGACACCCTCGACAAGCTCTCGAAGTTTGTTGCAGTGTTTCTGAGACACTCTGTAGACACCAAGTGAAGAACACACTTTATGTTCCAAGATGTCTGGTTTCAACAGTCTTACGCTGCCATCATCTGATCTCATGGAACTTGTTACAAAGTTGCCATGATACGTTACATGAAGTCAAAGCGTATAATGTGACACAGCAATTTTATAACACGTTCCTTAAGATAAGATTATGGCTGCATAAGACTGCTGAAACCAGTCATCATGGAAGAATAAAAGTAGACTACGATAGTGGTGTACGAACTGTGTTCTTCATTTCAAGTCCTGCATATCGCCCCACAACACAGCATGTGTGCCTTAAAATACCGCGTAGACAGCAATAGTGTAAGATGGTAGCCGATCTATTTCGCCCATGAAAACTGCACAAGTTGGGCTGACTAAGGATCAGTGTTGGGGCCACTCCTGTTCCTTATTTATATAAATGATATGCCATCTAGTATTATGGGTATTTCTGTTTGCTGATGACACTAGCTTGTTAGTAAAGGATGTTGTGTGCAACACTGGCTCGGTTTCAAATAGTGCAGTACATGACCTCATCAGTTCATAGCTTGTAGAAAATAAACTAACGCTAAATCACAGTAAGACTCAATGTTTACAGTTTCTAACACAGAATTCAACAAAACCTGACGTTTTAATCTCACAGAACGGGCATATGATTAGTGAAACTGAACAGTTCAAATTTCTAGGTGTTCAGATAGATAGTAAGCTGTCGTGGAAACGCCCACGTTCAGGATCTGGTTCAAAGACATAATACTGCCATTTTTGCTGTTCGAACGGTATCAGAAGTGAGTGATAGTTCCACACGAAAATTAGTCTACTTTGCTTATTTTCATTCTCTATTGTCGTATGGTATTATATTTTGGGGTAACTCTTCCCATTCTAAAAGGATATTTTTGGCTGAGAAACGGGCGGTTCGGGCAATAAGTGGTGTTAGTTCACGAATCTCTTGTTGACCTCTGTCCACGAGTCTGGCTATTTTGACATTGGCTTCTCAATACGTATATTCTTTATTGTCGTTTCTTGTTACCAATATTAGTTTGTTCCCAAGAATAAGCAACTTTCACTCGGTTAAAATCGGCAGAAATCAAACCTGCATTTGGATCGGACTTACTTAACTCTTGTGCAAAAAGGTGTGCAGTATACTGCTGCATCCATTTTCAACAAGCTGCCACTCGAATTCAAAAATCTTTGCAGTAATCCACGCGCTTTCAAATCGAAACTGAAGAGTTTCCTCATGGGTCACTCCTTCTATTCTGTCGAGGAGTTCCTTGAAAAATTAAGCTGATTTTTATTGTATTGCTGATAGCGTTTACTTACACTTATGGACTGACGTTTTTAAGGTTCATGAACATTTATTTTTATCTGTTATTACGTTTATGTTGTATTTCACCTACTAACACGTTCCATGGCCTTGGAGATTTGCTCCTCAATTTGGTCCTACGGAACTTGACGAGTAAATGAATAAACAAATAAATAAATAAGGGACAGACTGCTCCCCGTGAACACAGATGCAAATATGAATCCTTCTTGCGACGGATTGAACGATGCGAATAGAATTCCCCTTCTAAATGAGTTCCGGATGTCGGTTCTTATAAAATTCATTAAGGATTTGATTGATTACAAGGGAGTTTCTGTAACTACTGGTTTAAGTCTAGGCCTAGTTTAACCCCAAATTATTACAGTTACCAATTAAAAGCATATATACATGCGTTAATGAGAAAACAATAATTACATTTTTAAGTCAGCAATAAATGACAAAGTGAAAGGAACTGTCAGTTATGACCATTGAAATGAACTTAAGTCAGAGCTAGGATTATTTGGTGAAGTCCACAAAGACAACTGTGATAGAGGTGATCGACATCTCCACAGATCATTCTTGAAAAAGTGTAACTGCAGATGAGTCTGCAGGGATTGGCCCGATCATGTCAGGAAGGTGTATGAAATCTGCATAAAAAGACAAAGTCTCCTGTATGTGCCCTAATATCCCTGATCAGGTACCTAACCAAGTTTAGAAGCAACAAACTAAAAAACACGTAACAGCTTTTCTTCCTGGGAAGCCTATGCTGCGAGAGAATGTCACCATAGTTCACGAGTAAGAGAGTCCAGTTCTGTATACTGCGGAGCCTGCTGCCATCTGTTGATCACCAGCCACCATGTGACGAGCTGACTCTCAGAAAAGCATGTCCAGCTTTTACGGCATTCCGAAGTCAGAATGTCTGATTTTCCATGTCTCGAAGGTATCTGTGTCTACTTCTGTGCCGCGCAGGATTAGGCGAACGGTCTCGGCGCTGCAGTCATGGACTGTGCGGCTGGTCCCGTCGGGGGTTCGAGTCCTCCCTCGGGCATGGGTGCGTGTGTTTGTCCTTAGGATAATTTAGGTTAAGTAGTGTGTAATCTTAGGGACTGATGACCTTAGCAGTTAAGTCTCATAAGATTTCACACACATTTGAACATTTTTTTTCTGCTTCTGTGCCTCCAACCAAAGTGTCTTTTCTCTCAGGTCTGCACAAAACTTGCTCAAGAGAATATGCCACCTTTGAGAAGACTACACCAAACGTTTGCCACGCAGATATTTCTTTCAAACTGCAGGCCAACGCCGTACCTAGCAAATGTTTTATATGTAATCGAATGATCTCCCTTACGGAGTACTCATTTCGAGAAACTCCACTTCTCAAATATCTTTTGATGTCGCCCTACGGGTTATTTTTCTGTATTTGAAATTTCTAGGAATCGGCATTCTGAACTCCCACATACAGATAATTTTTTAAATCGCCCAGTGAGCTACATTCTCGCCTTGTGTTTGTTACAGAAATTCTCACTCCGGTGGCCACACCTCCTCCCCCCACGAGGGAAGAAGAAAGACTTGTAACAACAAAACCACCACTGATTCCCATGATAAAGCAGAGATGAGTATCTCCTGACCAACTGTGCACACTCTGGTTTTCTAGAAACAGCATTATTAGTGAAAAAAAGCATTCCATCAAGCTATATTTACAAATTATTTATCCTGCACTGGCTAAGCATGCGACACGGTTGTTTATACTGGCCCTTTCAAGCGGAATCTGGGACTAAACAGTGCCTGACTTGTCGTCTGTGGAATGTTGGCTGTTCGCGCCCTGCCAATGCTAAATCGACAATGCAGGGGCCCCATAAATGTCTTAGTACCTCGATCGCTGCACTGCTCCATGTGGCCTAGTCCTTAGAAGCTGCCCTGGCCACCACTGGCTCCCCTGACCCTGCAACGGTGAGTTTCATCGAAGATTCACGTAGCGCAACAAATGCAGGACATGCAATTAAATACAGAGGTAGAGGGAAATTAAGACTTGCGTTAGTGGCTCTATCTTTGCAGTCAGTGACATCATCCATATCATCAGCATCAGATATTGATCAGTCGTTAGAAACTTGATATGGATTAAATGGCTCTGAGCACTATGGGACTCAACTGCTGAGGTCATTAGTCCCCTAGAACTTAGAACTAGTTAAACCTAACTAACCTAAGGACATCACACACATCCATGCCCGAGGCAGGATTAGAACCTGCGACCGTAGCGGTGACGCGGTTCCAGACCGCAGCGCCAGAACCGCGCGGCCACTTCGGCCGGCTTTGATATGGATTACGATAAAGTGAATCAATACCTACGATATCGTATACGAGACGTGCCAGACCACCGTTTGACTGACGTATTTGAACAGTTAACTAGCTCAATACGTGCTGGATTAAAATTGATAATTGTGGTACAATGTGTCTTCAGCCAAGCATTGTACAGCGGTTTGAGGAAAATATTATGTAGGTGTAGATACAGTCAAACGCTTTTCCTATCCAAGTGTTTTATTACGCTCTAGTCTCTTCTCTGGTAGGATTCTGAGGGATTTTACTATATTGGAAAGACGGGACACTTAGTCTGCTGCCCATAATGCTCCATGGTCGACTTCGGTTTATTGTCGGAATTTTAGGAATGTGTTGTTGGTCTGTAAAGGAGAACGCACGTAATACACTAGTGTGACTCATTGTTTAGTACTGTCCGAGTTTTTTGGACCCGCACCAGACTTCGAAGCGATTCAGAGGTGAGCTGCTAGTAGGTTCTAACAAAATGGTTCAAATGCCTATGAGCATTATGGGACTTAACATCTGAGGTCAGCAGTCCCCTAGAACCTAGAACTACTTAAGCCTAACTTACCTGAGGACATCACACACATCCATGTCCGAGGCAGGATTCGAACCTGCGCCCGTAGCAGTCAGTAGGTTCTAACAGTTGCAGCAGTGGTAAGACCACTTCCCGTCAGATCACCGAAGTTAAGTGCAGTCGGGCTGGGCTAGCACTTGGATGGGAGACCATCTGGTCTGCCGAGCGCTGTTGGCAAAGGGGTAGCACTCAGACCTTGTGAGGCAAACTGAGGAGCTACTTGATCGAGAAGTAGCGGTTCCGGTCTCGTAAACTGACAAACAGCCGGGAAAGCGGTGTACTGCCACATGCCCCTCCATATCTGCATCCAGTGACGCCTGTGGTCTGAGGATGACACGGTGGCCGGTCGGTACCACTGGGCCTTCAAAGGCCTGTTCGGACGGAGTTTAGAGTTTTAGGTTCTAACAGGTTCGGACAGAGACATATAGACAGCCGTTTCTCTTTCGCTCTATTTGCAAGTGGAACGGGAAAGGAATTGACTAGTAGTGGTACAGAGTACCCCCTACTGGTGTCGGGACATGACTTCAAGACATTAGAGAGGCCCTTCCCAGCGGTTCTCGACGGTAGAGATAGCACCTGAAAATGCTACAGCTTGAACATCGGCGATGGTCTTGATGAGAGACGGCTTCTGAGCGTCTCTGCTGTAGACACCAGGCACACAGATCTGGACGCCGCATCCATACCACCGCAATGGGATACTGAGAGCTAGCTTCCGCGAGTATTCAGCGGCCTGTCCATTGGCAGGCCAATGACTCACTCTACATCACTCCCGTCAAAGTCCTGGAGCCATCGATGTGTATTTTTAACAGCAACGGTTAAAACCCTGGTTACAACCCCGAGAGTCTCTTCACTTTTATTGGGTGTGTTATTAATTTATTTCATTGGCGTTACTGGAAAGAGATTACGTAGTTGTAACAGAAATTTGTACGGTATTTATAGCCGTGGTCCAAAACACTTGCCGGCCGCGGTGGTCTAGCGGTTCTAGGCGCGCAGTCCGGAACCGCGCGACTGCTACGGTCGCAGCTTCGAATCCTGCCTCGGACATGGATGTGTATGATGTCCTTAGGTTAGTTAGGTTTAAGTAGTTCTGAGTTCTAGGGGACTGATGACCACAGATGTTAAGTCCCATAGTGCTCAGAGCCATTTGAACCAAAAACTTTTGTTGATCAAAATAAATGTTTTTGGCAATCTGTTGGGTTGACACATAAATCCATACATTTAATAAACACAACAGATACACATAACAGAGACTTTAGTGATCAATAAAATATTCTTCTCCGCCATTTGCAACAGTTTGCAAACGCTGGAGTAAATTTTCGATTACACGAATGTCTAAATCATGTGGTTTTGCGGCGAAGACGACGTCGAACCATGTTCGGAGCGCATTTTCATCTGGCGAGGAAGTGCCTTTGAGGTTGTTCGATAGAGTGCGGAAAAGGTGAAAATATGAGGGCCCAAGATTAGCTGAATAAGGTGTGAGCGAAATGACTTGCCAGCCCAAATCCTGTATAGTTATTTTTGTCAGTACAGCAGAATGCATACAGGCATTATTGTGGGGTAGCATCACTTCATGCAGCCTTTGTTGTTGTTCTTGGATTGTGTCTGCAAAATGTCTTATTTGTCAGAAATAAATGGTTCCAATGGCTCTGAGGACTACGGGACTTAACAAAAAAATGGTTCAAATGGCTCTGAGCACTATTGGACTTAACTACTTTGGTCATCAGTCCCCTAGAACTTAGAACTACTTAAACCTAACTAACCTAAGGACATCACACACATCCATGCCCGAGGCAGGATTCGAACCTGCGACCGTAGCAGTCGCGCGGTTCCGGACTGCGCGCCTAGAACCGCTAGACCACCGCGGCCGGCTGGGACTTAACATCTGAGGTCATCAGTCCCCTAGAACTTAGAACTACTTAAACCTAACTAACCTAAGGACATCACACACATCCATGCCCGAGGCAGAATTCGCAGAAATAAATGTCAGCAGCGATGATTACAACCTGGGGAAGCAATTCATACTACACCATCCGTAGCTGTTCCACAAGATGCATAACATTATCTTTTGTGCACGTACACAGACCTTTGTACAGGGAGTTGCTGCTTTCGAAATGACATTTTCATTCTTCAGCGTCTGACACTCCACTCCTTTTTTCTTTTGTCAGACATCAGCAGAAACGCCTGTGAGTGCATAATCGTCTATAGAATAAATGACTGGGGTAAGGAGTGGACCCTTATTCTATTACAGAGCACAACAGTGTTTAAGCTTTACAAAAATTGGCTTTAATGCAGAATTATTGTCAAGGAAATGCACGAATTTGCGTAAGTTGTAATGTAACAATGTTAGGACAGTTGTTAAGATAACGCATTTCGTCCTGACTAATCGAAATAACTCTAAACACAACAATATCAAATTTCTTACCAGAAGTTTCTTTACAAAATTATTCTTACTGCTATGTCGTGAAGTTGGCCAAGATTACGACAAATCGTCAGATTCGGGTTCTAAGTTGGGTACTGTTTAGGATGATAATCAAGGCTACAGAGGATGGTCAGTGTTTGTGACAAGCTGAGCAAACGAGTTTGCTCGAGTGCACAGTGGATGCAAGTTGGTGAACCAACAAGTTTAGGTCTCCGCTCGTGGTATTTACCTTAGCTGCGATGAGCTGTCGGCTGCATGTCTGCTCTCGTCCTCTGAAATACCTATAAAAGCTGTAAGTAGGCTGTTTAGGTTTCTTATTGGTAACCCCACGTAGCGCTCTGTGTGAGAATCACTGGCTGTGCTGTGTGCAGTCTGTGGCTGGTTTGCATTGTTATCTGCCATTGCAGTGTTGGGCAGCTGGCTGTGAACAGCGCGTAGCGTTGTGCAGTTGGAGGTGAGCCGCCAGCAATGGTGGATGTGGGGAGAGAGATGGCGGAGTTTTGTAATTTGTCATGAACTGCTATATATATTATGACTATTAAGGTAAATACATTGTTTGCTCTCTATTAATATCTTCCATTTGCTAACTATGCATATCAGTAGTTAGTGCCTTCGGTAGTTTGAATCTTTTATTTAGCTGGCAGTAGTGGCGCTCGCTTTATTGCAGTAGCTCGAGTAACCAAGATTTTTGTGAGGTAAGTGATTTGTGAAACGTATAGGTTAATGTTAGTCAGGGCCATTCTTTTGTAGGGATTTTTGAAAGTCAGATTGCGTTGCGCTAAAAATATTGTATGTCAGTTTAAGCACAGTCATGTATAATTTTTCTAAGGGGACGTTTCGAAGCTAATCAAACCCTTCGCTGATTTTATCAGCAGAAACTCTCCTATGTTTCTCGTTAGGCAAGAAAACATGCACTCATCCCTAGTTTCGAAATATGGCGATATGCACACTTGGGGCCTTTTGTGCTCCACATCATGGCTTTTTCCGACCAATAGGAACATTCCTCTTATTTTGTAGAAACTCTCTCTGCCAATCGCAAAGGGCCTGCATCGAAATTTCGGCACTTTACTCCTTCCTAGTCCATGTCAGCCAATCAGACATTTGGTGCCCGCTCCAGACGCCTAAAAGTTACATGCTACATCATGAGCATACCACGCACAGTTCACGGGATTGCCTGCGTCACTGGTTTGTTCGTATCCATCTGGAAATTCCCCAACACAGTTTTCTAAAGCTTCTTTCCGTACCACTCTGGTAGCCCGCTACTTGCCCTCCTGAATGAGTCACCTGGTCTGTTGGTTGTCACTCACTGTGAGTCGCTTTTAAGAGCTTTCCAATTCACTCCATGCGTGATGCACCCGGGACATCACCCCTTGCATTTTCTTCCCAAACGAAACGTTTCCTCCAGCATCTTGTTTCACCTCTTGCTCATTGACACGCAGGATGTAGGTTCAGTGTGTTAGTACCGCAGCCGCGCGGGATTAGCCGAGCGGTCTAAGTCGCCGCAGTCATGGACTGTGAGGCTGGTCCCGGCGGAGGTTCGAATCTTCCCTCGGTCATGGGTGCGTGTGTTTGTCCATAGGATAATTTAGGTTACGTAGTGTGTAAGCTTAGGGACTGATGACCTTAGCAGTTAAGTCCCATAAAATTTCACATATATTTCTTTGTTAGTACCGTCGATTGAGTGTCGTCCCTCTGCATTGCATACTGTACATTTTGATACGCAAATCTGCTCCTTTTCACTGAAGTATGTCAGGTGACATATTCACCTTCCCATTATGATGAATAAAAACTCTCATGTAAGGTGCGAAATTGACCTTCATTTAATCTGCCACTTTACAAGCAGAGTGTGTGCTGTTATTAAACTTTATAACAAATTTAAACTGTGTCCTGGACCGAGACTTATAGATCTTTGCCTTTCGTGGCAAGTGCTTTGCCCTTATTGTGAATTGAATTTGGTCGGGATGGACGTCACAGACATTCGTTTAAGTTCATTGTTGATCCCTTCACTCAGTTTTTTTTTATTATTATTTCAGAGGGCAGCAATCCCCGTGACCGGACAGGCTGAGATACAGTGTTGGCAACTATTTGAGCCACCCAAGCAAAACTCACGATCCTCCTTCACATGATCACGTCCATCAGTACCTCGTCTCCTACCTTCCCGCCAGGACTGTTAGTACTGCAAGTTTCGCAGGAGAACTGCTAGTGACTTGTGCGTGGACAGTTCAGGTGATAGGTCCAGAGCTTGGGTCTCGGTCCAGCACACAGCTATAATTTGCCAGGAAGTTCCAGTTGATACTTTTTTTGGGCTCAGCCACTCCTTTCTTTTCCTTTTGACGGCATAAAAGCACGATTTCTCGTCTACAGTAACGACTACCCATTGATTTTTATCATTTTGGCTTAGAACATGCAGTACCGGGTGGCCGGATGCCCTTCCTGCCGCCACCCCGTACTCCCCAGGACGGAATTAGTGAACCCCAGCTGTCTGCGTCTAGTGTAATTCATGGAACAGTGCGAAACGTGTTCAGATGTCTGCGAGTCTGGAACTGAGGCAGAACGTCGAGACCAGCCCGGTATTCACCTAGTGGGATGTGGAAAACCACGTAATAACGACATCCAGGCTGGCCGGCACACCGACCGACGTCGGTAATCCGCCGAGCGGATTCGATCCGCGGCCGGTGCGCCTACCCGAGTCTAGGAAGCAGCGCATTAGCGCTCTCGGCTAACGTGGCGGGCCTCTTGAATGTAGAGAGTCACTATTGTCAAGACGATCCTCCTTAAAAAGACAACAACATTTTCTTCCCGTGCTCTGTGCATTGGCATTACCGCCAAGCACGGCGCAGATTTTGCGGGCGGCCTCCGTCGCTGCCACCACTCTATCGCCCTCAGACACAAGAATATGTCGTAAATGTTCAGGTTTCTCCACTCGGCACTCCATTTTCTACACTCCACGGCTCCACTCACTATCCGTAAATGGCAAAATGACAATATGTAATCTCAATTAGCAACAGTGAACTACACTACTGGCCACTAAAATTGCTAAAACCAAGAAGAAACGCAGATGATAAACGGGTATTCATTGGACAAATATATTATACTAGAACTGATATGTGATTACATTTTCACGCAATTTGGGTGCATAGATCCTGATAAATAAATACCCAGAACAACCACCTCTGGCCGTAATAACGGCCTTGATACGTTTGGGCATTGAGCCAAACAGAGCTTGGATGGTGTGTACAAGTACAGCTGCCCATGCAGCTTCAACACGATACCACAGTTCATCAAGAGTAGTGACTGGCGTATTGTGACGAGCCAGTTGCTCGGCCACCATTGACCAGACGTTTTCAATTGGTGAAAGATCTGGAGAATGTGCTGGCCAGGGCAGCAGTCGAACAGTTTCTGTATCCAGAAAGGCCCGTACAGGACCTGCAACACGCGGTCGTGCATTATCCTGCTGAAATGTAGGGTTTCGCAGGGATCGAATGAAGGGTAGAGCCACAGGTAGTAACACATCTGAAATGTAACGTCCACTGTTCAAAGTGCCGTCAATGCGAACAAGAGGTGACCAATGGCACCCCGTTTGATGTAGCACTTCCACTTTGCTGTCTTCAAAATCAGCCGAACACTTGAGCGACTCACTCCAGTTTCACGGGCACACTGTCTCACAGACTTCTCTGGTGAGCGAGTGAATTGTTGTAACAGACAACGGGAGTTAGCTGGACTTGTTACTGTTACAGGTCGTCCAGATCGTTGTTTGTGTACATCTTTAACACAGCCTTCGGATTCAAATTTGTATCGAATGCGACGAATCGTTAGACGTGTCGGTGGTTCTATTTGATACCAATGGCACTCCATACCATCACGCCGGGTGATACGCCAGTATGGCGATGACGAATAAACACTTCCAATGTGCGTTCACCGCGATGTCGCCAAACACGGATGCGACCATCATGATGCTGTAAACAGCACCGGGATTCATCCTAAAAAATGACGTTCTGCCATTCGTGCACCCAGGTTCGTCGTTGAGTACAACATCGCAGGCGCTCCTGTCTGTGATGCAGCGTCAAGGGTAACCGCAGGCATGGCCTCCGAGCTGGTAGTCAATGCTGCTGCAAACGTCGTCGAAGTGTTCGTGCAGATAGTTGTTGTCTTGCAAACGTCCCCCTCTGTCGGCTCATGGATCGAGACGTGGCTGCACGACCCATTACAGCCATGCGGATAAGATGCCTGTCATCTCGACTGCTAGTGATACGAGGCCGTTGGGATCCAGCACGGGGTTCCGTATTACCCTCCTGACCGCACCGATTCCATATTCTGCCAACAGTCATTGGATCTCGACCAACGCGAGCAGCAATGTTGCGATGCGATAAAACGCAATCGTGATAGGCTACAATCCGACCTTTATCAAAGTCGGAAACTTGATGGTACGCATTTCTCCCCCTTACACGAGGCATCACTACAACGTTTCACCAGGCAACACCTGTCAACTGCTGTTTGTGTATGAGAAATCGGTTGGTAAGTTTCCTCATGTCAGCACGTTGTAGGTGTCGCCACCGGGGCCAACCTTGTGTGTATGCTCTGAAAAGCTAATCATTTGCATATCACAGCATCTTCTTCCTATCGATTAAATTTCGCGTCTGTAGCACGTCATCTTCGTGGTGTAGCAATTTTTACGGCCAATAGTGTATAAATAAAGAATGACAATAGATCAATAAAACATAGCAACCGCAATACTAACATGCAAAACAAAAACGTTGTGAAGTTACGCCTATCTAGTAATTATATTCCTGCTGCTGGGGCTCCCTTCACTTAGTATGCAAAGGCCGCATTCAAATGGGAATAGAATTAAGAGAGACCCAGTGGACGTCAACCAAAATCTAGTCACTGCTACAAGCTGGAATGGCTTACACTGTTATTGATAGCTAATTCTATAAACCCGTCCGCTTGGAAACGCAGGAACTGCCGCAGACGGTGCTGCACAGACAGGTATAAAGGAGGCGCGACGCTGTGTGTGCCGACGACATCTCGGCCGACGCCGCTCTGTCGGCCCGCTGGAGGGACTCGTATTTCCTCTGCTGAAATGCGACTGGGAATCGCAGCGCCGACGGCCAATTAAGCACGCAGGCAGAGCCGGCGGAAAGGTAATTACAGACAGTGCCGCCTTGGCAGCCCCAGGGAACCTACCCATTACCCGCGCAAACAGACCGAGCTCGGTCCTTACCCTCTCACTGTTAAGTTACAGTTCATTCTCAGCGGTTTTTGGGAACTGATTGTTCCAATTGTCGGCTCCTCAAGGAGATCCGAAGAACAAGGAAAGACGTGAATTGTTTCATACAATCTGTTGCAAGCTTTCACTCCAGCTGGGTGTATTTCCATCTTCTTAGCGGACACCAGTTTAATTATAGGTAGCCGGATGTAATTTGGTTGAGGGAGGGAAATAGGGTAAGATCTGTGGCCGTGTGTCTAGTACCAATTTCACGTCCCTGTTTCGGTTTTAATACAATTTTTGAATATACAGAGGGGACCAAAAAAAGTATCCACTGTTTAAAAGTCCATAAGTTGCAAACTAATTGGCGGATTTGTCTCATTTTTGGTGAAAGTGTACCTTAAAGTCCAACTTAAAGATATGACTGTAGGTGTTCGAAATGGTCACCATTAACAGCCACACACAAGCGATGCCGCCGAAATGCAGCACGAACTACTGACTGCAACGTGTTCAGTTGGATATTTGCACATGAATGTACGATGGATTCTCGAAGTTCATCCAACGTGCATGGCTTTTGTCGATAAACGACGTCCTGTAGTGTTCTCCACAGATGAAAGTCCAGAGGAGTTAGGTCTGGGGAACGTGGTGGATACTCCACAGCACCTATACAGCCTATCCATCTTCCTTGTCGATTTTCGTTGAGATGCGTCCTAACACGATTTTGGTAGTGGGCTGGGGCACCATCTTGTTGAAAGTAAACTCTTCCGTCTCCATGCAAGTCTCGGACGGCAGGTAAATGTCTGAAGCTTTTGAAGGTACACCTCACCGGTAACTGTGCCGTCAAAGAAGAATGGCCCAATCAAGCTCCGGTAAGACAACCCACACCACACATTTACTCCTGGCAAATTCACGATTATGTCTTCATGGACGTTCGGATTTTCGGCGGCTCAGTAGATGCAATTGTGGCGATTTACTGTACCATTGAGTTTGAACTGTGCCTCATCAGACCACACACTCATCCCTGCAAACTCTTCATCGTTGTGCACCATGTTAGTAAACCACTCGCAGTACTCCATTCTACGATCTGGATCGTCCTCGTTCATTGCGTGTAGCAATCGCGACATGTAGCACTTCCACTTTGCTGTCTTCAAAATTCGTCGAACACTTGAGCGACTCACTCCAGTTTCACGGGCACACTGTCTCACAGACTTTTGTGGTGAGCGAGTGAATTGTTGCAACACACGACGGGAGTTAGCTGGGCTTGCTACTGTTACAGGTCGTCCAGATCGTTGTTTGTGTACATTTTGGATTGAAGAGTTCCTAGATAACAGAACGCAGCATGTCATTCTCAATGGAGAGAAGTCTTCCGAAGTAAGAGTGATTTCAGGTGTGCCGCAGGGGAGTGTTGTAGGACCGTTGCTATTCACAATATACATAAATGACCTTGTGGATGACATCGGAAGTTCACTGAGGCTTTCTGCTGATGATGCTGTGGTATATCGAGAGGTTGTAACAACGGAAAATTGTACTGAAATGCAGGAGGATCTGCAGCGAACTGACGTATGGTGCAGGGAATGGCAATTGAATCTCAATATAGACAAGTGTAATGTGCTGCGAATACATAGAAAGATAGATCCCTTATCATTTAGCTACAAAATAGCAGTTCAGCAACTGGAACCAGTGATTTAAAATGGAATGATCATATAAAGTTGATCGTTGGTAAAGCAGATGACAGACTGAGTTTGATTGGAAGAATCCTAAGGAAATGCAATCCGAAAACAAAGGAAGTAGGTTACAGTACGCTTGTTCGCCCACTGCTTGAATACTGCTCACCAGTGTGGGATCCGTACCAGATAGGGTTGATAGAAGAGATAGAGAAGATCCAACGGAGAGCAGCGTACTTCGTTACAGGATCATTTAGTAACCACGAAAGCGCCACGGAGATGATAGATAAACTCCAGTGGAAGACTCTGCAGGAGAGACGCTCAGTAGCTCGATAGGGGCTTTTGTTGAAGTTTCGAGAACATACCTTCACCGAAGAGTCTAGCAGTATATTGCTCCCTCCTACGTATATATCGCGAAGAGACCATGAGGATAAAATCAGAGAGATTAGAGCCCACACAGAAGCATATCGACAATCTTTCTTTCCACGAACAATACGAGACTGGAATAGAAGGGAGAACCGATAGAGGTACTCAAGGTACCCTCCGCCACTCACCGTCAGGTGGCTCGCGGAGTATGGATGTAGATGTAGATGTAACACAGCTTTCGGCTTCAAATGTGTATCGAATGCGACGAATCGTTAAAGGTGTCGGTGGCTATGTTTGATACTCATTTCGCCATTGCCGTTGAACCTCATTAATGTTTTCGTACTTAAACTACCACTTCAAAACTGACTTCCTTTCATCGAATGTAAGCCTTGCGCCAGCCATGTTTACTCGAGTAACTAGGTGCAACTAAGAACAAAACGCTGACTATCTGGCGACTGTCATCTAACAAAACAAAACAACGCAATGCAATGCTTGTGTGGCGATTGCCAGAACTACAAACTATTGCACTACCAAAGATGAGACAACTCCGTCAGTTAGTTTGCCAGTTATGGACTTTTAAACAGTGGATACTTTTTTTTTACCCCTCTGTATTGCAGTGTCATAAATGGTAGAATGTATGATTAATTATTTATGCCTCACGTGTTCCATTGATCACTTTCCTGATTAAAGTTATGATGTAGGAAGTCTCAGCTAACCAAACATAGAACGCATATTAGAAAAGCGAAGAAAAATTATTCTTATGTATGGTGTTCTGATCTGACTGGATTTTGTTTTCCTTGTGTAGACTGTATCTGAACATTTAGCGACATCTCAGGTTTCCTTTATACACTACTGGCCATTAAAATTGCTACACCACGAAGATGTGCTACAGACTCTCAGCTAACCAAACATAGAACGCATATTAGAAAAGCGAAGAAAAATTATTCTTATGTATGGTGTTCTGATCTGACTGGATTTTGTTTTCCTTGTGTAGACTGTATCTGAACATTTAGCGACATCTCAGGTTTCCTTTATACACTACTGGCCATTAAAATTGCTACACCACGAAGATGTGCTACAGACTCTCAGCTAACCAAACATAGAACGCATATTAGAAAAGCGAAGAAAAATTATTCTTATGTATGGTGTTCTGATCTGACTGGATTTTGTTTTCCTTGTGTAGACTGTATCTGAACATTTAGCGACATCTCAGGTTTCCTTTATACACTACTGGCCATTAAAATTGCTACACCACGAAGATGTGCTACAGACTCTCAGCTAACCAAACATAGAACGCATTTTAGAAAAGCGAAGAAAAATTATTCTTATGTATGGTGTTCTGATCTGACTGGATTTTGTTTTCCTTGTGTAGACTGTATCTGAACATTTAGCGACATCTCAGGTTTCCTTTATACACTACTGGCCATTAAAATTGCTACACCACGAAGATGTGCTACAGACTCTCAGCTAACCAAACATAGAACGCATATTAGAAAAGCGAAGAAAAATTATTCTTATGTATGGTGTTCTGATCTGACTGGATTTTGTTTTCCTTGTGTAGACTGTATCTGAACATTTAGCGACATCTCAGGTTTCCTTTATACACTTCTGGCCATTAAAATTGCTACACCACGAAGATGTGCTACAGACTCTAAGCTAACCAAACATAGAACGCATATTAGAAAAGCGAAGAAAAATTATTCTTATGTATGGTGTTCTGATCTGACTGGATTTTGTTTTCCTTGTGTAGACTGTATCTGAACATTTAGCGACATCTCAGGTTTCCTTTATACACTACTGGCCATTAAAATTGCTACACCACGAAGATGTGCTACAGACTCGAAATTTAACCGACAGGAAGAAGATGCTGTGATCTGCAAATGATTAGCTTTCCAGAGCATTCACACAAGTTTGGCGCCAGTGGCGACACCTACAACGTGCTGACAGGAGGAATGTTTCCAACCGATTTCTTATACACAAAGAGCAGTTAACCAGCGATGCCTGGTGCAACGTTGTTGTGATGCCTCGTGTAAGGGGGAAAAAAGCGTACCATCACGTCCCCGACTTTGATAAAGGTCGGATTGTAGCCTATCGCGATGGCGGTTTATCGTATCGCGACATTGCTGCTCGCGTTGGTCGAGATCCAATGACTGTTAGCAGAATATGGAATCGGTGGGTTTAGGAGGGTAATACGGGACGCCGTGCTGGATACCAATGGCTTCGTAACACTAGCAGTCGAGATGACAGGCATCTTATCCGCATGACTGTAACGGATCTTGCAGCCACGTCTCGATCCCTGAGTTAACAGATGGGGACGTTTGCAAGACAACAATCACCTGCACGAACAGTTCGACGACGTTTACAGCAGCATGGACTATCAGCTCGGAGACCATGGCTGCAGTTACCTTTGACGCTGCATCACAGACAGGAGCGCCTGCGATGGTGTACTCAACGACGAACCTGGGTGCTCGAATGGCAAAACCTCATCTTTTCGGATGAATCCAGGTTCGGTTTACAGCATCATGATGGTCACATCCGCGTTTGGCGATATCGCGGTGAACGCACATTGGAAGCGTGTATTCGTCATCGCCATACTGGCGCATCACCCGGTGTGATGGTGTGGGGTGCCATTGGTTACACGTCTCGGTCACCTCTTGTTCGCATTGACGGCACTTTGAACAGTGGACGTTACATTTCAGATGTGTTACGACCCGTGGCTCTACCCTTCATTCGATCCCTGCGAAACCCTACATTTCAGCAGGATAATGCACGATCGCATGTTGCAGGTCCCGTACGGGCCTTTCTGGATACAGAAAATGTTCGACTGCTGCCCTGGCCAGCACATTCTCCAGATCTCTCACCAATCGAAAACGTCTGGTCAATGGTGGCCGAGCAACTGGCTCGTCACAATACGCCAGTCACTACTCTTGATGAACTGTGGTGTCGTGTTGAAGCTGCACTGGCAGCTGCACCTGTACACGCCATGCAAGCTCTGTTTGACTCAATGCCCAGGCGTATCAAGGCCGTTATTACAGCCAGAGGTGGTTGTTGTGGGTACTGATTTCTCAGGATCTATGCACCCAAATTGCGTGAAAATGTAATCACATGGCAGTTCTAGTATAATATATTTGTCGAATGAATACCCGTTTATCATCTGTATTTCTACTTAATGTGGGCGTTTTAATGGCCAGTAGTGTAGTATATATCCACTTACTCTGATCTGCTCTGGACTTCTTCGCAGCACTGTGTACCTTCCAGGCAATGTCTTCTTAACCTAAATTTATGACGCCAGTTCTACACTGCTACCTATTCAAATGAAAGTGTTTCAGTATCGG
This sequence comes from Schistocerca serialis cubense, assembly GCF_023864345.2. Lineage (NCBI taxonomy): Eukaryota > Metazoa > Arthropoda > Insecta > Orthoptera > Acrididae > Schistocerca > Schistocerca serialis. The sequence goes on along the minus strand of NC_064643.1, from coordinate 732,437,633 downwards.
TAATATACTCTACCCATTGAATGTACCTAAATGATCCACTGGACTTGGAAGTACAATGCCATCTGAACCCTGAGAGATCTCCAATTTGGCTGTCCTGTATGTCGCAAAACTTTATTGCTTTGCTACCGTAATATTTCTTCCGGGAAGGTCGGCGCTTTCCTAGCGCTGTGGCTTCTTCGTTCGTGGAACTTCGATAAAGGGGTCCCAGCAGGTATTTTTATCTCACCGTGGTCTCACCCCGACCGCCGTCCCGTATTGAAGCGGCGCGTCGCACCCTTTTACAGGAAACATAATAAACAGCACAACTGCTTTATCAAAACTAGACATGATTGCCTTAATGGGAATTCCGCGATCTGTTAGACAAAGTTAAAAATATAATTAATAAGAGAGATACAGTAGTGATAGAAATATCGTAGTTTACAAAAAAAAATTTTGGAACGTATTTAATGCCATCATACCATATATTGCAATTACAGAGTAACTTCTCCGTACAGAACAATTGGTTCACTGTCATGTGTTGTTGTTGTGGTCTTCAATCCTGAGACTGGTTTGATGCAGCTCTCCATGCTACTCTATCCTGTGCAAGCTTTTTCATCTCCCAGTACCTACTGCAACCTACATCCTTCTGAATCTGCTTAGTGTATTCATCTCTTGGTCTCCCTCATAGGTAAATTAAATTTTAATCTGTTAAAACCTTATATCGCAGTTTTTAGGAGTAACATGATTGGTAACCGTAAAAAGTGCCCTCTACCAATAACAATTGTGCATCTGTTATTATTTCGCCGTATACAGGGTGTTACAAAAAGGTACGGCCCAACTTTCAGGAAACATTCCTCACACACAAATAAAGAAAAGTTGTTATGTGGACATGTGTCCGGAAACGCTTAATTTCCATGTTAGAGCTCATTTTAGTCCACCTACGCTCAATGGAGCACGTTATCATGATTTCATACTGGCATACGGGATACTCTACCTGTACTGCTAGAACATGTGCCTTTACAAGTACGACACAACATGTGGTTCATGCACGATGGAGCTCCTGCACATTTCAGTCGAAGTGTTCGTACGCTTCTCAACAACAGATTCGGTGACCGATGGATTGGTAGAGGCGGACCAATTCCATGGCCTCCACGCTCTCCTGACCTCAACCCTCTTGACTTTCATTTATGGGGTATTTGAAAGCTCTTGTCTACGCAACCCCGGTACAAAATGTAGAGACTCTTCGTGCTCGTATTGTGGACGGCTGTGAAGCAATACGCCATTCTCCAGGGCTGCATCAGCGCATCTGGCATTCCATGCGACGGAGGGTGGATGCATGTATCCTCGCTAACGGAAGACATTTTGAACATTTCCTGTAACAAAGTGTTTGAAGTCACGCTGGTACGTTCTGTTGCTGCGTGTTTCCATTCTATGATTAATGTGATTTGAAGAGAAGTAATAAAATGAGCTCTAACATGGAAAGTAAGCGTGTCCGGACACATGTCCACAAAACATATTTTCCTTTTTTGTGTGTGAGGAATGTTTCCTGAAAGTTTGACCGTACCTTTTTGTAACACCCTGTATATTATCGGCGAATATTCTTTTTAATAAAATAATTTTTAAAGTAATAACATATGAATAATCATTTTTGGAGTGGACCATGAAACGAAAAACTTTACAACTGCTGTCGAAGATTGGCTCTCTGATAGTAAAGACATGGAAGTGCTTCGCCTCGGCGAAAATGGAATGAGTCGAAACACCCTTGCGGAGCGTTTCCAGGATTTGTTTCTGTATAAACGACTATTTTTTTGAATTCAAGAATTTTCTCTCTGGCACGCAAGGAGGTGTTAAGAGAAGATATCCTTAATCTACATTTGGAAGCACTTGTTCTATCTGTCAGACAATTTATTTTGCATAGGTAGTGTGTCAAAGAGTTTCACTGCGCCATATTGCACCACTTTCTGTGCCAAATTTAGATTTATTACGGGTAATGCAGATAATTTTTCCTTCTAGTGTTGTCATTGTGTGTATCTCTGTTACTCTCAAACTCAAATGGATTGTTGATAACAAATCTGATAAGTAATGAATGTACTCTGAGGCTGCGATTGATATTTACAGCTGGTTCAAGAGAGTCCCGTAACAAGTGCGTGTGTGAACCATACACGTAATCCTAATTACTTTCTTTTCTGGTATGATTACATTTTTCCTGAATGAGGAGTTACCGTAGAATATTATCCTGTAAGACATCAGTGAATCAAAATATGAAAAATATGGTGACGCACTGACGTCTTTATCCAAAAATTTCGCAACTATTCTCATGGTAGAGATAGCCGAACCTAAATGTTTTAGTAGGTCAACCGCACACAGTTTAAACTCAGTAATACAATCACTGCTTCTCAGACATCAGTTTGAGCTAACAACACTTCAGTCCGCACTCACGCATGTCACTGCCCTTACAACACTACAACACTCAGGTTAGTACCATCCTGGAAATTTCTCTGTGAAAATTAATGAAATTTAGATGAAAATCTCGCATAGGGTAATTACTTTTTCTCATCATTCATATCCTATTATTAATAATAAATACTTGAACCGCTTATTCCGAATGCAGACTTCCTTAATGACTTCTCCTTACTATCTTTTCGTCGGAATTCGATAATTAATGTTCTACCTCTTATCGCACTTCCACTTCTTGCCTTCCGTCGACATTTATCTCGCCTTAATATTCATTAGCTATTTAATACAGCTTTGCTCCAGTCGTGATTCTGCCTAACTCCCCTGACGAAGCGACGTACTGTCTCTCCATCCGATAGTCGGCGCCTAAATCTCTCTACTGTCTGTAAACGCACGCGTTCTCAAATCGAAGAACTCGCATTGTCGGGTTCGCAGTGTCTAACCAATATCCATCTCCCAAAGAACTTGACGCTGGTAGGTGCGTTACCCTTACACTGTCTTCTTTGTCAATTGCTACAGTTTCAAAACTCGATCGAATATTCAACTGGCGGTCACATCGATTCAAATTAGCCATTTTTTCGGTACTTGCATCCATTTTTGATGTGGAAGCGCGTCCCGGGCGTGAGTCCTCTTCAGCGTCTTCTCAGGTTTCTTGGAAACACTTGAATCAATTAAGAACTGGCGAAAGTGATAAACACTCTTCGCCCTCCAGTTCTTTTACAAGAAAAAAAGGTTTCAGTAGCAGTTTTTTCAAGTTTCATCTGGAACTTCACGACAATTCGTTGATTTATTGTCACACTGTGTCTCCACATTGATTTCTCGTCTTTTTTGTGTAAGTTGTTTCGAACTGGAAACATCGTCTGCGCAGCATCTTCCTTTACGGAAGCCTACTTGCTGTTCTAAGAAAAGTGATTCGGAAATGTTTGGAAACCTTTCCAGTAATTACTTTGCTGTAGATTTTATAGTAGGGATTCACAAGACTGACTCCCGTGTAATTACTTGCGTTACTTCCGTCCCATTTTTTAAACACTGAAATAACTTTAGCACATATCCATTCTCCTGCTATTTCACCTGTATGCAAACACATATTACATATATGGAGCAGTCTGAATTCAGCTCTGAGTTAATTCCATCTAATCCTGGTACTTTTTTCTTTTTTGTTTCCTTGAATGGATAGTATGTATCGACTCTGAGAAGGAATTTGACCGCAGCCACAAAAAAAGTTCTGGTCAATAATGGAGAAAAGGGGATGCCAAGGTTTATACAAAAAAAAAAACACCGGAATGGAATAGATACTGTCAAAGAGCTGACACCAAAAATAGAGATAAACCAAAGAGTAAGGCAAGACTGTAGTATGTCACCAATCAACATGTCTTCAGAAAGGGATTCTGACATTCCTCAGCCCCATGAACCATGGACCTTGCCGTTGGTGGGGAGGCTTGCGTCCCTCAGCGATACAGATAGCCGTACCGTGGGTGCAACCACAACGGAGGGGTATCTGTTGAGAGGTCAGACAAACGTGTGGTTCCTGAAGAGGGGCAGCAGCCTATTGAGAATTTGCTGGGGCAACACTCTGGATGATTCACTGATCTGGCCTTGTAACACTAACCAAAACGGCCTTGCTGTGCTAGTACTGCGAATGGCTGAAAGCAAGGGGAAACCACAGCCGTAATTTTTCCCGAGCGCTTACGGCTCTACTGTATGGTTAAATGATGATGGCGTCCTCTTGGGTAATATATTCCGGAGGTAAAATAGTCCCCCATTTGGATCTCCAGGTGGGGACTACTCAGGAGGACGTTGTTATCAGGAGAAAGAAAACTGGCGTTCTACGGGTCGGAGCGTGGAATGTCAGATCCCTTAATGGGGCAGGTAGGTTAGGAAATTTAAAAAGGGAAATGGATAGGTCAAAGTTAGATACAGTGGGAATTAGTGAAGTTCGGTGGCAGGAGGAACAAGACTTCTGGTCAGGTGAATACTGGGTTATAAATACAAAATCAAATAGGGGTAAGGCAGGAGCAGGTTTAATAATGAATAAAAAAATGGGAATGCGGCTAAGCTACTACAAAGAGCGTAGTGAATGAATTATTGTGGCCAAGATAGATACGAAGCTCACGCCTACCACAGTAGTACAAGTTTATATGGCAACTAGCTCCGCAGATGACGAAGAGATTGATGAAATGTATGATGAGATAAAAGAAATTATTCAGATAGTGAAGGGAGATGAAAATTTATTAGTCACGGGTGACTGGGACTCGATAGGAAGAGGAAGAGAAGGAAACGTAGTAGGTTAATATGGAATGTGGATAAGAAGTGAAAGAGGAAGCCGCCTGGTGGAATTTTGCACAAAGCATAACTTAATCATAGCTAACACATGGTTCAGGAATCATAAAAGAAGTTTGTATACATGGAAGAAGCCTGGAGATACTGGAAGGTTTCAGATAGATTATATAATGGTAAGACAGAGATTTAGGGAATATTGCAGCGGCAGATATGAATTCTGACCACACTCTATTGGTTATGAACTGTAGATTAAAACGGAAGAAAAGGCAAAAAGGTGGCAATTTAAGGAGATGGGACCTGGATAAACTGACTAAACCAGAGGTTGTACATAGTTTCAGGGAGAGCGTAAGGGAACAGTTGACAGGAATGGCGCCGCACGGGATTAGCCAAGTGGTCTAAGGCGCTGCAGTCATGGGGGAGGTTCGAGTCCTCCCTCGGGCATGGGTCTGTGTGTTTGTCCATAGGCTAATTTACGTTAAGTAGAGTGTAAGCTTAGGGACTGATGACCTTAGCAGTTAAGTCCCAAATGTTTTCACACACATTTGAACATTTAGACAATAATGGCGGAAAGAAATACAGTAGAAGAAGAATGGGTTGCTTTGAAAGATAAAATAATGAAAGCGGCAGACAATCAAGTAGGTAAAAAGACGAGGGGTAGTAGAAATGCTTGGGTTACAGAAGAGATATTCAATTTAATTCATGAAGGGAGAAAACACAAAAATGCAGTAAATGAAGCAGGCAAAAAGGAATACAAACGTCTCAAAAATAAGATAGACTGGAAGTCCAAAATTGCTAAGAAGGGATGGCTAGAGGACAAATGTAAGGATGTGGAGGTGTATATCACTAGGGGTATGATAGATACTGCCTACAGGAAATTTAAGACACCTTTGGAGAAAAGAGAACCACTTGCATGAATATCAAGAGCTCATATGGAAACCCAGTTCTAAGTAAAGAAGGGAAAGCAGAAAGGTGGAAGAAGTATATAGAGGGTCTATACAAGGGCAATGTTCTTGAGGACAATATTATGGAAATGGAAGAGGATGTAGATGAAGATGAAATGGGAGATACGATACTGCGTGAAGCATTTGACAGAGCACTGAAAGACCTAAGCCGAAACAAGGCCCCGGGAGTAGACAACATTCCAATAGAACTACCGATTGCCTTGGAAGAGCCAGTCCTGACAAAACTCTACCATCTGGTGAGCAAGATGTATGAGACAGGCGAAATACCCTCAGACTTCAAGAAGAATATAATAATTCCGATCTCAAAGGAAGCAGGTGTTGACAGATGTGGAAATTACCGAACTATCGGTTTAATAAGCCACGGCTGCAAAATACTAACACGAATACTTTACAGACGAATGGAAAAACTGGTAGAAGCCGACCTCGGGGAAGATCAATTTGGATTCCGTAGAAATGTTGGAACACGTGAGGCAATACTGACCTTACGACTTATCTTAGAAGAAAGATTAAGAAAAGGCAAGCCTATGTTTCTAGCATTTGTAGACTTAGAGAACGCTTTTGACAATGTTGACTGGAATAGTCTATTTCAAATTCTGAAGGTGGCAGGGGTAAAATACAGGGAGCGAAAGGCTATTTACAATTTGTACAGAAACCAGATGGCAGTTATAAGAGTTGAGGGGCATGAAAGGGAAGCAGTGGTTGGGAAGGGAGTGAGAGAGGGTTGTAGCATATCCTCGATGTTATTGAATCTGTATATTAAACAAGCAGTAAAGGAAACAAACGAAAAATTTGGAGTAGGAATTAAAATCCATGGAGGCGAAGTAAAAACTTTGAGGCTCGCCGATGACATTGAAATTCTATCAGAGACAGCAAATGTCCTGGAAGAGGAGCTGAACGGAATGGACAGTGTCTTGAAAGGAGGATATGAGATGAACATCAACAAAAGGAAAATGAGGATAATGGAATGAAGTCGAACTGAATCGGGTGATGCTGCGGGAATTAGATTAGGAAATGAGACGCTTAAAATAGTAAATGAGTTTTGCTATTTGGGGAGAAAAATATCTGATGATGGTCGAAGTAGAGAGGATATAAAATGTAGACTGGCAATGGCAAGGAAATCGTTTCTGAAGAAGAGAAATTTGTTAACATCGAGTATAGATATAAGTGTCAGGAAGTCGCATCTGAATATATTGGTGAAGATTAGATGGGTAGATCACTTAACTAATGAATAGAATTGGGGAGAAGAGAAATTTGTGGCACAACTTGACTAGAAGAAGGGATCGGTTGGTAGGACATGTTCTGAGACATCGAGGGATCACTAATTTAGTATTGGAGGGCAGTGTGAAGGGTAAAAATCGTAGAGGGGGATCAAGAGATGAATACACTAAACAGATTCAGAAAGACGTAGGCTGCAGTAGGTACTGGGATAGGAAGATGATTGCACAGGATAGAGTAGCATGGAGAGCTGCATCAAACCAGTCTCTGGACTGAAGACCACAACAACAACACTGGACAACAGTTAAATTCTGAAGATATCATGCCTAAAAAATTGGAGACGAAAGCTTGTCTACAGTTTTCACAGGAATCATGTTGTAATTAATAGAGTCAGGAAATAGCCCGTGAGTCCACTGGGTTTCCAGACTGGATTAATTTGAAAAACAGAAAGTGTTAAGACGGTGGTTTTAATGCTTCAGGTTTTCTACGTGGTCTCTCACTAATTGAGTACAACGCACCTAATCTTCATACAACCATGTGAAATTTATACCAGCTTAATAATTTTCTTTTCTTTAACGTTTCGTATCCACACTGACGAAAAATGAAAATTGTTACACCATGAAGGAATTGTGAGACATAAACTAAAGTTGGTAGACGTGCTCCTACGTCTGAAAGGTGATGTACATTCATATCTCGCGCCAGAAGCATACGAGGATGCATATCAGGTTTACTTTAATTACCTTCCAGACTCGACATGGTGAGTTGATATTAGACAAGAAAGCCCTTAAGGCGACAAAGTCGCCATTATCAGCACCTCACTGAATCTGAATGAGGTCGTGTAATAGGGCTACGAGAAGCTGGTCATTCATTCTGCAATTCTGCAGAAAGACTTACGCAAGAAGATCGGGCTCCGGGTGGCCACATGGCAGTGCCGAGAGGGAAGATCATCGTGTTTGACGTATGGCTCCGGCGCATCGTACTGCAACTGCAGCAGCAATATGAGCAGCAATTGGCAGCACAGTGGCACAAAGAACTGTTACAAATCGGTTACTCCAAGGACAGCTGCGAGCCACACGCCGTGCACGTGTACTGACCTCAAACCACCGCCATTTGTGACTTCAGTGGTGTCAAGCGGGAGCTCACTGGAGGGTACGTTGGAGGTCTGTTGTGTTGTCTGATGAAGGCTGTTTCTGCTTCAGTACGAATGATGGCCATATATTGGTTAGAAGAGGCCAATTGATGACCTGCAACCAGCCTATGTGCACGCTAGACACGCTGGACCTAGACCTGGATTAATGGTCTGGAGTGTCACTTCTTATCCCAGCCGGAGCACTCTCGTCGTTAACGCACTCGCCCTAACGGCTTGTTTGTACGACAGTCAGGTGACTGGGCTGTTGCGTTGCCATTCATGAACAGCATTCCTAGGGATGTTTTCCAACAGGATAACGCTCGCACATACACCGCTGTTGTAGCCCAACATGCTCTACAGAGTGTCGACATGTTGCATTGGCCTGCTCGAACAGCATTCCTAGGGATGTTTTCCAACAGGATAACGCTCGCACATACACCGCTGTTGTAGCCCAACATGCTCTACAGAGTGTCGACATGTTGCATTGGCCTGCTCGAACAGCATTCCTAGGGATGTTTTCCAACAGGATAACGCTCGCACATACACCGCTGTTGTAGCCCAACATGCTCTACAGAGTGTCGACATGTTGCATTGGCCTGCTCGAACAGCATTCCTAGGGATGTTTTCCAACAGGATAACGCTCGCACATACACCGCTGTTGTAGCCCAACATGCTCTACAGAGTGTTGACATGTGGCATTGGCCTGCTCGAACAGCATTCCTAGGGATGTTTTCCAACAGGATAACGCTCGCACATACAGCGCTGTTGTAGCCCAACATGCTCTACAGAGTGTCGACATGTTGCATTGGCCTGCTCGAACAGCATTCCTAGGGATGTTTTCCAACAGGATAACGCTCGCACATACACCGCTGTTGTAGCCCAACATGCTCTACAGAGTGTCGACATGTTGCATTGGCCTGCTCGAACAGCATTCCTAGGGATGTTTTCCAACAGGATAACGCTCGCACATACAGCGCTGTTGTAGCCCAACATGCTCTACAGAGTGTCGACATGTTGCATTGGCCTGCTCGAACAGCATTCCTAGGGATGTTTTCCAACAGGATAACGCTCGCACATACACTTCTGTTGTAGCCCAACATGCTCTACTGAGTGTTGACATGTTGCATTGGCCTGCTCGAACAGCATTCTTAGGTATGTTTTCCAACAGGATAACGCTCGCACATACACCGCTGTTGTAGCCCAACATGCTCTACAGAGTGTCGACATGTTGCATTGGCCTGCTCGAACAGCATTCTTAGGGACGTTTACCAACAGGATAATGCTCGCACATACACCGCTGTTGTAGCCCAACATGCTCTACAGAGTGTCGACATGTTGCCTTGGCCTACTCGAACACCGGATCAGTCCCAAATCGAAAACAAATGGGACGTCATCGGCGACAACATCAGCCTCATCTACGACCATCGTTGACCGTCCCTGTAATGACCGCCCAAGTGCAACAGGCATGGACCAGCATCCGAGAAACTGACATCTGGCACATATACAACAAATAAAAGTACGTTTGCATGTTTGCATTAAACATTCTGGCGGTTACACCGGTTATTAATGTGCCAGCATTTCACATTTGCAGCCGGCTTGTGTGGTCGAGCGGTTCTAGGCGCTTCAGTCCGGAACCGCGCAACCGCTACGGTCGCAGGTTCGAATCCTGCCTCGTGCATGGACATGTCTGATGTCCTTAGGTTAGTTAGGTTCAAGCAGTTCTAAGTTCTAGGGGACTGATGACCTCAAATGTAAAGTCCCATAGTGCTCAGAGCCGTTCTTGAACCAAACAGGAGTCATAAGGGGGTGTAGAGCCAAAGTTCAAGCATGATACAGAAAGGGAAATTGAGATATGCAATGCATGTCATGAAGAACGACAACACGTTGACCATGCAGATATGGAATGCAACAAGCATCGCTGTGAACAACAAAACAAGCAAACATGAACGCTTCGCGTTATGGCTCAGAAGGGCCAGTCGGGACCGGCCGATTCTGCACTTCGTTATTTTGCGGTTCGTTCGTCTTGATAGCACCAAGTGCCGATATGATGATGATTTTTTCCAATTATTTTCCATAAAAGTATTCTCCGCTTTTTACATTACAGTCAAGTCGTAGCAGGAGTCCAACAGTCCTTGTTTTCATACGGCAGTCAAGGTGTACGGGACAAACTTTCCACATACTTCTCGCTTCTTCGGAACATTCTGGAGGAGGTATTGAGCACCTGATTTAGAGAAATTTCTCCACGGCGATTTGTTACAAAACTACGTTGACACGTCCACCACTTAACACTTCCTGCCCACAACTGACGGGGACGGGTCGAATGCACATTTATTGTTTACGACTCGTAGTTGAAGCTGCCCCCGTAGTAACACTGCTGAAGATCCTTGTACGTCAGGAAAAAAAATTAGTCTCGGACCTTTTTGGGACAGAGGGTGCGCACAAATTCCTGTCAGAAGTGAAAGGACCAACTGGGAAACGAACCTCGGACCTCTGAATTTGTCCTTCGGTACTACCAGGTAACACAAAAGCTTTCAAACAATCCAAATACACTGACGGAGAAAAATCCAAACACCAAGAAGGAGCCGGCCGGATTGTCCGAGCGCTTCTAGGCGCTACACTCTGGAACCGCGCAACCGCTACGGTGGCAGATTCGAATCCTGCCTCGGGCATGGATGTCTGTGATGTCCTTAGGTTAGTTAGGTTTAAGTAGTTCTAAGTTCTAGGCGACTGATGACCTCACAAGTTATGTCCCATAGTGCTCAGAGCCATTTGAACCAACCAAGAGGGAGTTGTGCACGATCAACAAAGGTTGGTAAGCGTATTTCTACAAATGAAAAGTGACGTCTGTTCAGTCGCATACGAGTGGGGCTAGCAGCGAAACTGTGAGGGTGCAAATTAGATCTGTTTTAAGCACGCGCTGTGAAGGTAGTGAACGATAGTTACCTTTGAGATTGAACGTAGTGAGTTGATGTTAGTCAAGAATGCCTTCAAGTCGAACACACCTTTATAAAAACCCCTCTGAGTTTGAACGAGGTCGTTTAATAGCGCAACGAGAAGCTGTCTGTTCTTCTGCGATATTGCTGAAAGCCTCGGCAGGAATGTAGCCGCTGAAAATGGTTCCTGACAGCGGTTCTCACAGGTCAGGCAGCCACGTAGCTCTACCGAGAGGGAAGATCCCAGTGTTCGGCGTATGGCTGTGGTGCATCGTAGTGTGTCTGCAGCAGCAGTTTGAGCAGCGGTTGGAACTACAGTGCCACAATAAACAGTTACAAATCGGTCACTTCAAGGACAGCTCCGAGCCAGATGTGGTGGAGCGTGCATATTCCACTGAACTCAAACCACCGCCGCTTGTGAGTTGGACGGCGTCAAGAGAGCTTATTGGAGGGCGGAGTGAAGATCTGTTACGTATTCTGATGAAAGGCCGTTCTGTCCTTGTGCTACTGGAAGTGTATTTTGGTTATAAGAGACCAGGTGAGAGTCTGAAACCAACATGTCTGCGTGCTTGATACACTGGGCTTATGAGTTGTGGTCTGGGGTGCGATTTCGTGTGACAGGAAGAGCGCTCTCGCGATTGTCCCACGCATCCGGACTGCAAATCTGTACGTCAGTCTATTGATACGACCTGTTCTGCTGTCATACATGACCAGTGTTACAGCGGCTGTTTTCCAACAGGGTAACGCTCGCCCACATACCAGTGTTGTAAACCAACATGTTCTATCGAGAATGTCGACATGTTGTCTAGGCCTGCTCGATCACCAGACCTGTCTCCAGTCGAGCACATCTGGAACACCTTCGGATAATTCCAGCGTCATCCACAAACATCGTCAACCGTCCCTGTATTGGCCGACAAAAATGCAACAGGGATGGAACTCCATCACACAAACTGTCATCCGGCATCTCTCCGACGTAATGCATGCACCTATTCATGCTTGCATTAGATGTTCTGGCAGTTACACCGGTTACTAATATGCCAGAATTTCACATAGGAATGATTTTCCTCGCGCTTACATTAATCTGTGATCTTTCGAGGTTAATCGATTAAATATGCTACCTCGACGAGAGTAGCAACGGAATTTCATTAATCTAGATTAATTCTTTCTTGGTGTTTGGAATTCTTTCCGTCAGTGTAATAACAATGTAATTGCTGTAATTATATGTCTATTAACCCGCCCTTTTAGCCATGCGGTCTAACGCACGGCTTTTCGGATTTGGAAGGAGCGCTTGGTCCCCGGCGCGAATCTGCCCAGCGGACTTGTGTCTGGGTCCGGTGAGCCGGCCAGTCTGTGGATGGTTTTTAGGCGGTTTTCCATCTGCCTCGGCGAATGCGGGCCGGTTCCCCTTATTCCGCCTCAGCTACACTATGTCTGCGACTGCTACGCAAATAAGTTCTCCACGTACGCGTACACCACCATTACTCTACCATGCAAATAGAGGGGTTCCACCTATGTGTTGTGAGACGTTCCGGGTGGGGGGGAGGGTGGGGGGGGGTCCGCCGGGGGCCCGACCGCATAATAACCCGGTAAGGGTGATTCGGTGTGGGGCGGCGGAGGGGTGGAGTGGACTGCGGTAGTCGTCGTGGGGTTGTGGACCACTGCGGATGGGGCGGGGACGGAGCCTATCCGTCGTTTCTAGGCCCCCAATAAACATATAGTACAATACAATACAATATTATGTAGCTAGAATTCCTGTGCAAATATAGCATACGCTGTTTCGAGAGGTAAATTTAAATATTTTCTCTGCAGTCCGCTGATGACACACCAACTGTTACTGTAATAACCTTTTATAATTTTGTGCGATGCTATCGAGAATTATTGACTTTGCAAAGATCTCACGTAAGACTGAAATTTCTTAGCTGTAGAAATGCGATCACCAGATTTCAGAAACTCTTCCATTTCTTTGTTCCAGATGACAATGGTGTTAATGGGTGAGTACTCAGTGGAATGCGGCGCAAAAAATATACAGCTGCTTGCAAGCGATAGCATGACTCTAGAAGCCCGGTAATCTTGTACTGCAGCTTATGGCTTCTATTTAATTATCGGTAAGTCATACACTTGGAAATACGTTTACTGATTAAGCAGAATGAACTCTTTTCTTTCCTAATGCGTGTCTCATACTGATTCAGGCTTGTGTGTCGTTGTTGTGGTTTTTCCTTTCAATCTGTTTTGTGTTGTCTCATTGTCTTATTCTCACCATTACGCCATTGTTCCCTTCGGAACAAGGGACCGATGACCTCGTAATCTGGTCCCTTCCTCCCTCTTTTAAACCAACCAACCAAAATTAAAAGGGGATCCAGACTTAGACTGTGCACGTCTAGTAACTGGTTGGTTCTCCGTGTTCATCCTGATGTCACATTTCAGATACTCAGTTTTCTTGATTTTTAATCTTAAACCGCAATCGCTTAAGTGATTTTTCCAGCTCATGGCCAAATTCTATAGATATTGCTGGGTTTATTCAGCGATAAATATGAGAGGAATCAGCTCAGATTGCTGGTTCACATCACTATTGATTAGAAACGGAGGTGAATTCCCAGCACCATAGTGAGACCCACTCTTACGATGCAATACACAGTTTCTTCCTGTCTGGTGCCAATGTGTTTCATTCTACCCACACCTACAATCATCGATAGTACATAATACTGTGAATAACCGACTGTATTCAATTTCTACAATGTTTTCCATTTACTGCCAGCTGTTTAAAATTAGCTATTGCTGGACATAACACAGAACTCTACTCGTACCAAGGAGACGTTTATGGCTTGTTCTGTCCAACAGTTCCGTCATTCTATTTTCCTGGAATATGTATGTATTTTTGTTTATAATACAATATTTATCATACATCTAGTACGTTGTATATAGTGGTTTTAAACAGTTCTGGTAATTTTCCCACTGCTATGAAGCCGTAATAATTTAAGTTTATACTCGTGGAGTTTATCACAGCTTGCGCTTTTGTTCCTTCGTCGTCGCTGGTTTATAACTGCCTTTTGAAACTTTGTTTTCCGACATCACATCACTTGGAACTGAACATCTGTTTTGTTGTTTTCTTTTGGTGTTGGCAACTGCCGAACGTTATTGCCAGCTACAGGTGTGTGTGTTTGTGTGTGTGTATGTGAAATGGTATTTGTTTTGCTGCGATTAGTTGAAAATGTATCATTTTTTTATTTTTATAATTTTTATTTTTATTTTGTTTCTTAATGGTGTGTGTGTGTGTGTGTGTGTGTGTGTGTGTGTGTGTGTGTGTGTGTGTGTGTGTGTGTGACAGAGAGAGAGAGAGAGAGTGAGAGTGAGAGAATGACTTTCGGGATGTGGTAGTTTTCCTGCATTTGTATTTGTCATGGTTGTTTAAAATGATTTTTTTCATGTTTTGTCGTGGATGTTGATCTACATGTTGTGCTTTTGTTCCTTTGCTAATATTACTGCATCACAGGAAAGCAAAACGTGCCATAACTGTCTGTAATCCATATATACAACACCCTAATGTAAATTAAATAGTTTAAACAAAAATATGTACCTACTGCAGGTCACTGAAGATGTCTTGCAAAGGATAAAGGCCAAACGCGTATGGCACAAAACCTGTATTTTATTCACTTGTAATTCCATGGTCCCAAAACAAAAATTATCAACACATCGTAGTGTTATACGCAACGGAGGACGACAAGACTACAGAGATTGAAAATGCTATTATGAAAACACAGCATGACTTTAGAAAGAGGGTACTGTAGTAATTGAAATATCTTAATCGAAGCTGTATATCAAAACACTTGGTTTCAAACACCTGCCTTTCCACGTGAGGTCATTCTTCAAGGTTATTTTTTTCTCTCACTCGCTTTCTTTTAAAATCAGCTTCATATTGGGGTGACGCGACCCGCTACTATTTTCTCTCCTGGTGACAACACGTCTATCCGAGTGTAACACTCATACCAAACGTCCACAATTGTTTGTCGGATGTAATGCCGTGTTTCTCTTTATCTACAGTATTATAGCTCTTTGTGATCCTCGATTTTTGATTAGATGCTTGCAATAATGCCTCCTTCTCATATGTTACTACTTATAAAACTCTGTTGATTTCTGTATTGAGTACGGATGCCCTTTTTATATTTACCCCTGCACCCGCCACCCATCCACCGATAACGAACACCTGTAGTGAATCTTTTCACTTTGTTGACGTAATGGTATTGGTTTATATTCACTTACCCCTTATGATTAGCCTCATTCTTTGATGACACATTATCTGTGCCTTATATTTGGAGCACAACCCAGTTCTGTCTTCTGCTGATATAAGGGCACATATTTAAAGTGTAAATTTCAATTACGTACTTGATATGAAGTTGGTTGGAGTCGTTCCCGCCGTACGTTGTTCTAATTGAGCTGTTATTTTAAACCGTTTCCCACTAAGTATTGTGGCTTCATTTAGGTTTTTTCCCTTGTTGTTATATACCCACATTAATTATTGGAAGCTATCGAATTTTAATGACACTTCGTCATCCACATGATAACAATATGTTTTTATATCTGGTAATTTTTTAGTGCTCACTTTATTTCTACTTAATTATAATTATAATTTTACTGTTATTTTAAATACCTTTTATACATCCAGAGTGCATTTTTTCAGTAAAGCCTTTCGTAGGTCACCTACATGGTTTTTCTTCATTCTAACGTCTTTCTCCCGCCACATAACATCACGTTCGTTATCAAGTTGATGCAGGATCTTCACACGCTGACATAATCAACCTATTTCTTTGTTCTTGCGTTTTCCCTACAGATCGGTTACTTTAATCCGTCTCCTACTTAATTTCACAGTCGGTTCTACTTAAGGTGATGTTTTCATTTGGATATAGCATATTCTCATTAATAAGATACACCCTATGACAATCCATCACTCTAAAGGCTAACTAAATCCTGTCCTGTTTAGTTGCCATTCCGTATTTCTTTTTCTATATAACTTGACAAGGACCCTGTACCTTCCATACCAATGGGATGTCCTTGCAGCTGTGTGACAGCTTTTTCTTACTGACTGTTCACTTGTTTTCGCCCTATGCACGTGTACCAACTTATATTTTTACTATACAGTTCGGCATATTTTGTACATAACATGATTTGTCCCTATTTTCTCTTCAGCCTAACAAATAATTCATTTTGATGTTAGAAACAAAACTTATGCACAATCCTGTTTTGAACTATCTTACGTTGATGTCAATTATTGTCATCAGGTTACCATCTATTAGGAGAGTGGGTGCACTCAACGACTGTTATGTAATGTATAAATGATAGAGCGCAGCAATCATTTGTCTTTTTTCATTGTAGCTTTTATTAGGCAAATCCAGATTTTGGCTAATGCCTATCCATTATCAACGCACTATTTTTTTAAATCTCGATGCATGTTAGTTTCCTGTTGTTCGGGCGTCAGTCACAGTTCTTTGAATACTACTGTAACAAATCTTGATTTGCGTAATAAAATCTTCCCAAAAAATAGGACGACTGATTATTGCGCTCTATCGTTTAACAATTATTGTCATTTTCTACGATAACTTTGCACATATTTTTCATAAACCGTGACTACGACTTTTTACAACATCCTTATTACTTCTTTTTATGATTTTCTTATATTTTATTTCTTACTAATGTGGTGCACATTTTGGCCTTTGAATATGTAGGTTTGCTACATCCCGTTACAGTGACACCTTTGTGTTCGATAGCCGTCTTTATAGACTTCATGTACTCACGCCTTATACCCGTTTTTCATATTATTTGTAATTCATAATAGTTTATTTGCATCTATTTGATGTAACCTTTTATAGTGTAATTGAACTTAATTTACACTCTGTAGTTTTAAGTACTAATATATTTGGTAACCATGTAGTGGCCTGAAGAAGGCGTTACTGTGGCGCTGAAACTAGTAGCCTACTCAAAGTTTTCAAAAATAACGACTGATGACATACGTTTCTACGACATAGCGTCATGAGCTAAATATCGGAAGAAGCTACCTCAGCTGAAGGTGGGCGGTGTGTTGCAGAAACTAGTAGACACACATAGTAATAAATCGAGTAATTCGAAGTAAAACTTTACTATTTTGAGAACCTTACATTCAGTTACCAACTGTATTTACCAAATCGAATAGAACGATACACTCCGCTCATGTTTTGAGCCAATCGAAACCTGTGACCAAAGTACTTGCTTAGTACAGTTACTTCATCCAATCTGAACAATGAAGTGTCCAACAGGCCACAAGCAGTTACGCTGCTTCGTGGGTGACAAGAATCTCCGACAAGGTAGTAAAGAGTGTAACGCAGTGATCAGAAGACACCGTTGGTCAATGACAGTGCCCACATTTTCTTACCGGAGAGGAGATTCTTCCCGCCCGAAAAGCACCTTAGATACGGGTGGCTGGTTGGACACATTTATTATTACTCTCTTTGTTGTGTCTAGACAAGACAGCCTAGACACAATGAGGAAGCCGAAAGGCACGCCCTTAAACTCACGCAGGCTGGCATGAGGTCTGAAACAGGATACTTAATGAATGCTATAAAGAAAAGTACGTAGCTTCTGGAATACTTAACTTTAATCCACAATTGTAGAACATCGCTCTTGATGATACAGAAGTAATATAGCAATATAACAAAGGATAATGGCGCCGTGCTAGGTCGTAGCAAATGACTTAGCTGAAGGCTATGCTAACTATCTTCTCGGCAAATGAGAGAGTCTTCGTCAGTGTCTGTTGCTAGCAAAGTCGGCTGTACAACTGGGGCGAGTGCCAGGACGTCTCTCTAGACCTGCCGTGTGGTGGCGCTCGGTCTGCTATCACTGACAGTGGCGACACGCGGGTCCGACGTATACTAACGGACCGCGGCCGATTTAAAGGCTACCACCTAGCAAGTGTGGTGTCTGGCAGTGACACCACACTCTTCACATAACAGCTTTTGGAAATGGGAGAAATTTGTCTTTCAGATGGTGGCAAATTTGTTTTTTTTTTCGATTTTTCAGCCATTTTCACGTCGAGGTCCCCTTAAAGCAAATGGAGCACTGTATTTCATTGCTACCGCACTTTGTAAAATAGTTCCGAACTAGGGTTGGTACCATTCTGCAGTACAGCTGATGTGCGGGGACATAGCGAGAGGGTACGATACAGACGAGAGGGAACGATACAGACACCGTGGGACAAGTACTGCACTGTACCTAAATGTGTACCGTCTAGTAGGCCACGACACACAGCAACAGGTACATTATTTCGCAGGAGAGACAATCTCCAGCCTCAATCGGGTATCGATATAATTCGATGGTGGAAGCTGAAAATTTTTGCCGGAGCGGGACTCGAACGCGTTGTCTGCCGCTTAACGCGAGCGTTTGCCTTAAGCGGCTCGGCCATCCGGACACGTTTTCCATCCCACCCAAATTCTCAACTTGTCTGACGCTAGCAGCGTCCACTCTCCGTCCACCTACTTGCTTCCAGAGAGTTCTGCGTTCCCGCAAGATGCTCCGACTCCATTGTGCATCCGCACTGAAGTGACCAAGGCAGTCATGCTGACAGATACACTGTACATGCGTGTGATATCAGTTGTGTGGGACATGTTAAGCGGGAGATACGGGTTCGAGACCAAGTCCGGCGCGTATTTTCAGCTTCCATCATCAAATTATTTCAGTGCTTGATTGCGTCTTGTGTCTGTCAGTCCTTCGAAATTTGATATTTACAGCCCATGTACCAGACAACAATGCGGCGTGTACTCTGTCA
Source organism: Schistocerca serialis cubense (assembly GCF_023864345.2). Taxonomy (NCBI): domain Eukaryota; kingdom Metazoa; phylum Arthropoda; class Insecta; order Orthoptera; family Acrididae; genus Schistocerca; species Schistocerca serialis. The sequence goes on along the minus strand of NC_064643.1, from coordinate 732,418,892 downwards.
GACATGACGGGCATCAGACATTTTATAGGTACATTATTGTCTCTGCAATAATGTGGCTACTCTTATGTCGTGTTTGTTGCTAGTTTCAAACTGTAGATGTTTTTATGAAAATAGTGTTGATCACTTTTTCCAGTTTCTCAGAAATGGAAATTTTACGAAAAAGAGTATTCGTTTCTTAAAAAAGTTTATTTAGGAACCAAAAATCTCAGCACTGCCGCTGTGGTAAATGTTAAGCCTGTATGTCACTCAGTTAGTAGAAAAATTAAAGGAACCTGTTATAACAAAGACTAAACACATAACGAAAAAAACGGCTTATTCAGGACTAAAATACAGATATCGGATTATTGATTATTCCTATCCCTAGCACAGAGACCCATTGTAGCACTTACTGGTCACCAAATGGAAACAAGAAAGTGAACTAAATTACCTTTTTGCATTATACTGGCAACTACGTTTTAGTCAATATATCTGTCCCAAGGAATCAGGAACTGTGTTGATATTTAAAATATTTCTCATTTATTCTTCATTCTGCAACTGAGACTCAAGAATGATGAGAGATGTTTTAAATATCACTTGCAACTCCATTCCCCTCGCAGTTCTGCGGGCCACCCATTGTGTGCTCAAACAGGTCTCAGAAGACGAGTAATCAAGCCCGCAGGCTATCCATTCAGCCGCGGTCAAAAAGCTGGAGCAGAGAGAATACTAGCGACACTCACACATGAAGCAAATTGGTATACCCGAGCCATCAACTAGATGCGTTTTGGTTCGAACTGATACGGCTTGAAAACCGTAAGACTTTATTCAGGCATATTGCCGCATAAGACTTCGAGGATCGAAGCTAGTTTTCACGCATCTCAGTGTTTATGACATTGTATCAGCTGACCTACGCGTGTTACAATAACACTGGGTGACTCAGAGAAACGGGAACATTTCCACAATCCAATAAAACTAGAAGTGATGAAGGAAAGAAATTGAATTCATAGTAATTGAAAGCTTACAACTTTGCCGTATGTGAAACATTGATGGCATTTATCATTTTTTTTTAATTACGTCCTTTAGATGGCGTCTTCCTGAACGAATAAATTAGTGAAATCTGCTTTTGAGATTCCTCATTGACCACTGCAACATCTCAGCTGGGATACTGTGAATTGCATCCCGAATTGTCTGTTTCAACTTATCCAGGGTTTTTGGTCGAGTCGTGTAGACTTTTCTCTTGAGGTAGCCCCACAAGAAAGAATCACAAACGGATAAATTTGGCGATCTAGGAGGCCAGGGAACGTTACCGACTCGTGAGATCAGACGGCTGCCAAACAATTCTCGCACATATGCCATTGATTTCCGTGCAGTGTGTGATGTCGCTCCGCCCTGTTGAAACCAGGAATCTTAAACGTTTGGAAAGTTGTTCAGTGCAGGTGTAACGAAAGTTTGTAACAAGTCCAAGTAACGATCGGCATTAACAGTTATTGTGTTTTCCTGTTCACTTGCGAAAAACTACGGTCCGATAATCCCATGTGATAGAACACCACACCATACTGTTACTTTACTAACTTGTAAAGGGCGCTCATGAACGTCATTAGGATTTGTGTTTGCCCAGTAACGGTAGTTCTGTTTATTCACACAACCTGTGAGATGAAAATGTGCCCCATCTGACATCCACAACTTGTTTAGAAATTCATTGTCATTGTTTATGTTTGTTATCGTTTGTTGACAGAATCCTAATCGTAACCAGTAATTGTTGTCCTTCAATTGTTGCACCATCTGTAGTTTGTACGGATGATGTTGTATACATAGTTCCGCGTAGTCAGTGCGTACACAATTTTCCCACTAGAGCGCGCCCCGCTAAGCAAAACAGCGCAGGCGCAGCGCTCGTCCATCTCCGCACTACGAGATGGCGCTGCCATAGAGACGTACCAAATTCTGCTTCCGTTGATATGCATATTAATATGTAATGCAGCCAATGAGATTGCTGCTAACGGATAACCTTTTCTCGTCGCGGATCACACTCGCGCAGTGATACATGAACGCGTGAGGTATTATAACGAGTGTACAGACCTCCGATTAGTCAATCTGCATTTGTATGCACCAGTCTGTATGAGTTCTACATTTGTCTGTACCAGTGTATAGTCAAGTTTCAGTCTGCGCCTAATAAGATTACCATATTCCTGTATGAAGATAAATGTATAGACACTTTTGTCAAGTATCAGAGATATACGTGAAATAAGATTAACGTACCAATACCAAAGGAACTTCAGGTTGTCAGTTGTAAATAGCATCCAGAACCAAGTTAAGTAATTTTTATGCTTGTTATTACTTTAATAAATGTGTGTAAAAATTAATCAAGTTCTGTTTAAAGTTGATTACCGTCAATCTGCTACTCTAAGCGTGCAAGTGGCATTTCTATCATTTGACCTAATGGCAGATGATAAACATGCCACGATAAGACCACGAGACATATTGCTGACATTCGCCTACTTCGTTAGAGCGACAAGTCAATCTGATGGTGCGTGTACTGAAAGTCTTACAGTACGCACACCACAGATGAAATTTTAAATCAAGGTGAAGAATTCTGCAAATACTCTCCCGGGACATTCCAACCACTGCTGCTTGTTTACGAATTGAACGCCGTGTTCTCTGTAAGTCAGACTCTTGTACAACGTCAATATTCGCTGGAGAACACACACTTCTTGGTCGTTCTGTTCTTCTTGAGGGTGGATCCAGTCTCTTCAAAGTTATTAATCCAACATTCTATCGCGTGTTTCGACAGAATGGCATTATGACATCCTAAGTTATAAAAACGTCGAAACTGCCTCTGCGCCGCTACCAAACTATCATTGTTTTTATAAAACATTTTTATAGCTAACGCACACTGTTGTCCGTTCCACTGATCCATGGTTACTGAAATGGCCGACTGTTAACTCTCTAACTGTCACGAACCTGCAGTGCTGCCACCTGCCCATGGCTGCCACTACTCATTTCCAACGTTCCCGTTATTCTGTGTCACCCTCTATAATTTTTCAAGTACTTTCACTGGTATACAGTATGTGGTTATTGTCTGCAAAATGTGTTGCGAGAGGTGTTAGTATTAAAAAAGTAATAAATCCATACAGGAGAGTTTCAGCAAAGCTTTGAAAGTACAGGAGAGGAGGTCCTGCAAAGCTGAAGGATCGAGAGTTGTGTCTGGGTAGCTCGCCAAAGGCACACAGCCTTCAGCGTCATAGAAATTTAAAAATAGCCCAGCGAGAGACTCCCTCTGAAAAGGTTCTGTTCAGTACTCAGAAATACGAGAGCCAACTGATCTCTGGTAAGTTTTGGGTATCTGAGAAACTGATTTTGCATCAGTGAAAGGCTGAAATTGATGCACTGTAACCTTCCCTGCGCGTCAACATATTTGCTCGATCTTTGTTATTTACCAAGCATGTCGCCAAATACCACAGTAATTACAACACAAAGAAGCTGACGTGAACTTATGTGGTGTTCCAGAAGGTTGTGTCATTACACCCTTTGTTGTTCTTGATTTACATTAATTACTTGGGAGACAATTTGAAAATCCCTCTCCTAGATAGAATGAAGATTTTGCTGCCGTTTACTGCCAAGACGGAGCTATGAAAGGTCAAAATTAATTACAAAACGATTTAGTCAAGCTATCTGAATTGAGCGAAAAAAAATTGACCCTGAACAATAAATAATGAGCTCTTCAACATTACGTTGAATTTCTGTTAGATGTTAATCGTTACAAATTAAGAGGTTACCGATTCCACTTAATATCTAAGGTTTACAATTACAGGTAACTTAAATTCAAATTAGAATTACAGGTAACTTAAATTCAAACACACACATAGGAAACATTTTAGGGAAATCGAGTGGGGATCGTGTTTCATTTGCAGAACACTCAGAAAGTTTAGCAAATCCACTAAAGTAGCTGCTTGCTCTACACTCAATCGCTCTCATCTTGATTATTTCTGCGCTGTTAGGTCTTCTTACTAGATATGTTTGATAGAAATAATCGAAACACTCAAAAGAGGCAGGCGGATTTTTACCAATAGGTAACAGGGGAGAGAGTGTCAGTGATATGGTATGTGAAATGGACTGGAAATTATTACAACAAAGTCGTATTTCATTCCGAATTTTTCCTCCGAATGTCAAACCATTCTGTTGTCTCCCAGAGGTGAATGATCATCGTCGTAAATATGAGACAACAGGTATCCCATTAAGCTTTTTAGTTTCTCATTTTTCTCATCTAGAACATTAGAGATATAGCCTTAAAGTGGTATATAGAACCCTTTGTGAAATACAGTTTTAGAGCAAATATAGGTGTACTTGGGACAAGGTACTGAATATCATGCCCTAAGTTTTTTTTTTTTTTTTTTTTCAAATATAAACTCTCATTTATTTAACTGGGCTAAATGATTAATATCAAAATGCTAAGCTACTACAATTCCCTCATTTGTCCTTTTAAGTGTGGAACCAGATCTGAAATTATACCAATGGGCTGTCAGCTGTCAATCTCCGATACAGGAGGCCGTTATCAACGTCACTCACGTCATCTCAGATCTAAAACAAGAATTTCGTGCTCTGATTTTCTCGAGACTTCAAACTGGAAAACTGTACGGAATGTTACCTTCTGTTGTAAGGCTACACTGCAGACTAGCAATCTCTGAAAAAACTTCCCTACGCTTACATTTGTATTATAGGTTAACATAGTTTTCATTTTCAGAAAACGTTTTCTCGCTCTTTTTACCCTGTACCTTATATTCCCTTCCGCACCACCATACCGAAACTGTCAGGCAAAGTACTCGTGTCCCGGGTGGTGTAAGTGAAAAGAACTTGCTCCTGTTTGCGAGCCAGATAAATATTAATAGACGTCGGAATCTATACGTCCCGATCAAGTCTGAGACCATGGGAAGCACTGAATAGGTCATCGATTTGTATGGATACCGAGGAAAGATGGCACGAATAGCAACAGTAACAATAAAAAGATTTCGAAAATTTAAGAACAGAGGCGTATTCTGAATTCTGTACAGGACACGGTACTGTTTAATGAGGTCAGCCTCTACTGATACAAACACAGTCACAAAACGACACAAAGACTGACTAGTGAACTAGAGCTACACACACTCACGCACACACACATACACACACACACACACACACACACACAACTGGGAACACATCAGAGAGGGAACGCTAAACCAAAGATAACCAGGTTACTTCTTCTTCTTTCTGCGTTTTCTCTATAGCATCGCCGTCTCTCTCATCCAAGTTTACACATCCTTCTATCTTACCATTCCTCTTCTTGCATGGCTCTGTCCAGCTTCGCACGCCTCATTCCATCATTCCAATGTAGCCGGTGTCTTCCCCTTTTTCTGTGCCGTGAAGGTCCCCAGAGCCACATTTCAGAAGGCCAACTTTCCTCTGACATTCTTCTAAGATGATCATATCATGATAGCCGTTTATTTTCAATTGTGTCTACAATGCACTTTGTAATTCCAATCTGTTAGCGTAATACTTCATTTCTTATCTTCTCTCTTCTCCTTACTTCACAACTTCACCTCCAAAACTCTATTTCCATTGCCTTTAATTACTTCTCACTGACCTTGGAGACCTAACAAAGTTCAGCACCATAAAGAGCCATGCCCTCAACTATAGTTTCATATATTCTCCTTTTAAAGATTCTTCAAGAAGTTTCATTCCAAACAACGGAGTGTAACTGCTTAATTGACACCTTTCCCTTTTATATTCAATGCTTTACTTCCTACTTGCTTCTATCTTTTTATCCGAAGTGATTGAACCTAAATATTTATATGACCGACTACACTCTACTATGGATCCATCATCCAAAACAAAATTCCTTCCTATACCACCGACATTGTAGTCTTTGTAAAGTTATCTTTCATGCGTTGTTTACACAACAAAAAAAGGTGTGTGGCGGGAGGGCGGGGGGGGGGGGGGGTGAGACTTCGATGAACCTTACCGCATGTCTAGCCCTGCTGCTTTGCCGTTGTATCGCGAAATACCCATGGTCACCAAACGACCGAAACACGGCGGTCGAAACCGAGTGACATCACTAACCTGTGTCCAAAGTGATGAACGGTTGAACTTAACTGAAGCATAGCAGTGAGCGCCCATAGCGAAGACGCGACAGTAGGCAAGACGGCAGCTGCTGGTCCTTCCAAGAAGATTTCGCCGAATCGGCTGTTACGGCTGCGAGCTCGGTTTTTGCTAGCAGGCCGGCGCTGCAAACTACAAAAAATACCCCTGCTGCCAACCTTCGGGGCGAGCCAAGAGCTAGTTCTCGCCAGCTGGGCCGTAGAACTGACCGCTTACTTTTTTCTCCAGAAGTTGCCCTCCCTGTCGCCACTACAACCGCCAGAATGGCGGACTTTTCTGCGTCCTTTGCGCTTCTCACTACGAAGAAGACGTTTCGTTCAAAAATAAATTTTTTCCTTGGGCGCCACGAACTTAAAGTAATTTTTAAGGTAAAGTGCCCATAATCATACAATGTAGGCTTTCACGGCCAGTGTTGTCACGACTGACAGGCCGTGGTCGATGTATAAAATTTCCGGCAGTAGCCGGACGACCTCAGAAGATGTGTCCCGCAGATGGAGACGAAACGTTAGGTGGAAATTTTATACATCGACCACGGCCTCTCAGCCCGGAAGTTTTAACTAAAGTGCCCATATTTAGGGTGGTTGCCTTATTCCGGATGGATAGAAATCTTCCTTGCTTGGTGATGCACACTGTAATCTCTCCGACAACCAGTAGCGAAGGGCATTTTCATATGTCAATGCGAGTTTGTTGCTGCCGATGTTAACGTTTCGTTCTCCACAGTTATTTTCGCATTGTGGTCAAGATAAACATTTTCTAGAAGATTCAGTTGGAAGCCATTCCTCAAACCAAGTAAGACGTACGTTCAAAGTGTTGCATGTGAGACAGCAGTCTGAGGAATGCTCCTTCATATCTAATTACTAGAACGTGTCGTCCACCGTTCACTTATGGGTTAGGTAGTATCTAAAAAAAAGAAAGAGATGGTCCTTAATAGCGGGTAGTAACAGGTTGCTTTTTCTCGGGTACCTAAAATTTGGTGCCATTTATACGAACAGATGTTTTGATTTTTTTTTAATGATTGCCCCAAGAAAGTGACATTTATGGGAACCGGAAGCTATATGGAAAGCCTTGGAAGTTATCCCAAAGAAGGAAATGGACTTCTGGAAGCATTCAAAAACTTCAGCGTACCGTCAACAAATTTGGAAGACTATGTGAAAACGTGCAAAGAACGAGATATAAATGTAGTGCCGAATTAGAGCATTGGCAGAAAACCTATACTTCCGGCATAAATAGAAAACGATCTTACCTACTATTGCAGAATTACAGAATTATGGTATTATGGACTTACGACTGAGATATCAGGCTTCTAGCATTCCAGTTTCCAGCGCGTAATAAATTACCACAGGTTTTCAATGAGAATAAGGCTCCTGCGGGTAAAAAATGATTGGAGGGTTCCTGAAATGACATCCTGAACGGAGATTTCGGACACTTACGAAGCTTTCTGCAGACAGAGCTAAAACTTTGAAAGATAATGCCTGACTCCTGCAATTTACTACTCATTGAAATTTCAATTGTGGCAAGACCGGAAACAGTTGAACAGCGTAGATCTGGTGGGGTTATAAGTTTGAAAGCCTAAAGACGTGTCTTAAAAAATCTCCAGCAGAATGAGGAGGTTTTACGACTCTTGCTACGTGTATGGCCAACGGCCTAGCCGCAGTGGTAATACCGGTTACTGTCAGATCACCGAAGTTAAGCGTTTTCGGGCTGGGCTAGCACTTGGATGGGTGACCATCCGTCTGCCGAGCGCTGTTGGCAAGCGGGATGCACTCAGCCGTTGCGATGCAAACTGAGGAGCTACTTGATTGAGAAGTAGCGGCTCCAGTCTCGTAAACTGACATACGGCCAGGAGAGCGGTGTGCTGACCACATGCCCCTCCATATCCGCATTCAGTAACGCCTGTGGGCTGAAGATGACACGACGGCCGGTCGGTACCGTTGAGCCTTCCTAGGCCTGTTCGGAGTTACATGTGTGAGTACAACCGGTCATTTTGTACCTCCATGCATGATTTTTCCGCGTAATAGCAAAGGCCCTAACCTTGGCATTGGAACTCCTATAGGCTCTGTGATAAAGTGTCATACACCTGGTTGGATGTCGCTTTCCCAACTTTACTGAGTCTTTCGATCACTTCATAAACAATGTAAAAATTACACACGAGGGATCCAGTGATCCTTATTTTCGATGGACATCACTATCACATTCGTAACATTGATGTTGTTGATCGTGCACCATAACATGTTATCACACTGTGATTCTTGAGTTTCTCCCGGCGTATTTCATAACCAAAATATCCACGGGTGTACTGCCGATCTAGTGTCCAACGGGCACAATATTTCGGCGATCATACATGTCGCCATCATCAGGTGAACTGAAGGACTGAGCTCCTGTGAACGTGCCGGCACGGAGATCCGTACACTATGGCTGCTCAGGGGGAACTGGGTTCGGTCGCGGCGGCTGCCGATTTAAATACCCTCCGCCCGCGGCGCGCTCACTCCGCCGTCCGCGCCCCGCGCCACGGTTTAAACCGTGACTGGCTATAATCTTAGCAAGGCTTGGGAACCAGCGATTGGGTTAATTAAGAGTAAATCGAGCAAATGTATAGTTGTGACGACCACGGCGGACAGAGCCATCACACCGACGTCATCTCAGACGCCTTCGCAATCTGTTCCACCGCGCGACCGTGGCGCGGGGCGCGGACGGCGGAGTGAGCGCTCCGCGGGCGGAGGGTATTTAAATCTGCCGCCGCCGCGACTGAACCCAGTTCCCCCTGAGCAGCCATAGTGTATGGATCTCCGTGCCGGCACGTTCACAGGAGCTCAGTCCGTCAGTTCACCTGATGATGGCGACATGTACGATCGCCGAAATATTGTGCCCGTTGGACACTGTAGACCAGCAGTACACCCGTGGATTTTTTGATTATGTTATCACACTATTCTGCCAGCAACCTCATGCAACACACCGGTTACAACCTCCTCACGAGTCTTTTAGGGACCCATTCAAGCGCTTCTTCAAGAGATGGAAAGATAGCTGGCTCTGCATCCCCTCCAGTGTGTAAGAGACAAAGACGTTGGGCTATTGATGGGCAACACACCATTGAGAGCCGCAACAATAGTTGTGGGTGCAAATGGTTTCAATAAATGTGGGATTCATCCTTATGACGCCTGGCTTTTTCATCTACAGATTATGTTCCTCACAATCTTCAACAAATGCTAATGAGGCCTCAGAAGCTACAGCAGGGTCATTGTCGACTGCAGTTAATAGAATAAAAATAACCGCTATATCTATTTTCGACATCAGTCCTCCTTCTTGACTTCCACCATCAAATCCAAAAAGAAGACTAGATAAACGAGCAGTGTTGACTTCATCTTCTTTTTAAAACGCTTTGGAGCAGTCTTTGTCAAAGGGAAAAAAGAAAGCAAGTACAAGACCATAGGAACAACATAACGTTCGACATAAACTTCTCTAGTCGCTTCATTTGATACATCTGATAGACCTCCAACGTCTGGGGCTTCCAAAACGAAGCTGTTCGTACGAAAATACTAGAGAGCCGCTAAATGGAAAGGTCGTGGTGAAGAAGTCTCAGATTCAAACCGCAATGAAGCCATGGTGAAAGACTCACCATCTGAGTATGAAGAGGACGAGGAGTGCATTTACTTTCTGCTACCAATCATGGGTAACTGATAACTCCGAAGAGATCTGAATTCAATGCATCGGTTGCTTTGTGCAGGTGTTGACAATGATACTTTCATTTGACTTCTGTAGCAAAAAGACTGAATATTTTTCTTGTTAGTGCCGAAATGTCTACAGAGTGACAAACAATTATGCAGCGCTCTTCACTTTTGAAACAAACGTTTGGTCCGAATAAAGGTTACGTTACGAACTCAATTAAATTTTAGTTTTTATTTCCAAACCGCAAATAGGATACCCTAAAACCGGAAATTAGGAACAATGTTTTCTGGAGATAAAATTTACTTATTTTAATTCTTTGCCATACTCTTACTGAATGAGAAAATGTTGGGAACAATTTTTTTTTGCGAGAGTAGTATTTAAATATTCCTTAGTAATAGCAGAGCATATATTCCATAATTTAATTAAAAACGGTATACGATAAGCGGCACTTTCCCCTAATTTTTCTCTAAATGACGGCAGCCGAAATTTATTTACAGATTCTCGTTCCTCTATTCTTTGGGAATTTATTATTCATAAGGTTTCTTTCCTCTCCGTAGTTACTTTAATGCTCTGATCAGAAATTAAATTTATAGGTAATTCAAGATAAAATTCATCTACATCTAAATCCATACTCCGCAAGCCACCTGACGGTGTGTGGCGGAGGGTACCCTGAGTACGTCTATCGGTTCTCCCTTCCATTCCAGTCTCGTATTGTTCGTGGAAAGAAGGATTGTCGGTATGCTTCTGTGTGGGCTCTAATCTGTCTGGTTCTATCCTCATGGTCTCTTCGCGGGATATACGTAGGAGGGAGCAATATACTGCTGGACTCTTCGGCGAAGGTATGTTCTCGAAACTTTAACAAAAGCCCGTACCGAGCTACTGAGCGTCTCTCCTGCAGAGTCTTCCACTGGAGTTTATCTGTCATCTCCGTAACGCTTTCGTGATTACTAAATGATCCTGTAACGAAGCGCGCTGCTCTCCGTTGGATCTTCTCTATCTCCTATATCAACCCCATCTGGTACGGATCCCACACCGCTGAGCAGTATTCAAGCAGTGGGCGAACAAGCGTACTGTAACCTACTTCCTTTGTTTTCGGATTGCATTTCCTTAGGATTCTTCCAATGAATCTCAGTCTGGCATCTGCTTTACCGACGATCATTCCATTTTAAATCACTCCTAATGCGTACTCCCAGATAATGCGCCGGCGGCGGTGGTCTCGCGGTTCTAGGCGCGCAGTCCGGAACCGTGCGACTGCTACGGTCGCAGGTTCGAATCCTGCCCCGGGCATGGATGCATGTGGTGTCCTTAGGTTAGTTAGGTTTAAGTAGTTCTAAGTTCTAGCGGACTGATGACCACAGCAGTTGATTCCCATAGTGCTCAGAGCCATTTGAACCAGATAATGCAAATTATGGATATAGAAGCGGTCTGTTCCTTCTCAAGGTCCACAGAGTGCCCCGAGATTTAATATTCACGGATTACTTCTCGACTCATCCCTTGTTTTTGGTCTTGTGTGGCCGCCTAGGTCTCGTCACGGTGTGTGGCGTTCTGGGCGGGCTTCGTAAAACGATGCTTGTACCATTCTCATATATACTGATGGTAACATCTTTTGAGCCATTACATGATGTCATATTCCTCATGAAACCTCTTCAAATCTCGATATTTCCTTTGCTGCGCTGACCGCTGTGGTCGAGCGGTTTTAGGCGGTTCAGTCCGGAATCGCGCTGCTGCTGTTACGGTCGCAGATTCGAATCCTGCCTCGGACATGGATGTGTGTGCTGTCCTTAGGTTAGATAGGTTTAAGTAGTTCTAAGTTTAGGGGACTGATGACCTCAGATGTTAAGCCCCATAGTGCTTAGAGCCATTTGAATCATTTTGAATCTTTGCTGGGATCTTCCTGAATGTTTCACTGGTGTCTCTGTATATCTGAACGTTGTCGAAAGACAGTGTCGGGTTCACTTAAAAAAGAACTGTTCTCCCTCACTTTTCTGAAGAAATTGAGTTACTAGCTAAAATTCTTCAAGCTGCCGTTTATAAGATGTCATCATTGTATATGTACTGAAAGCAGATATGAAAGCGCACGAGTGGTGGGGCATAGCATCTCCGAGGTAGCGATGAAGTGGGGTTTTCCCGTACGACCATTTCACGAGTACACCGTGAATATCACCTATTCTGTGAAACACCATTAATAAATATAGACTTCGATCAGAAATCGGTAGCTAAGGTAGAATATTCCAAATTTCTTTGTGTATGCATTGATGGGGGGTTGAACTGGAAAAAAACACACTGAGGATCTGCTGAAACGTTTGAGTTCAGCTACTTATGCTATTAGGGTCATTGCAAATTTTGGCGATATACATCTGAGTAAATTAGCTTACCACGCCTATTTTCATTCTCTGCTTTCGTATGACATCATATTCTGGGGTAACTCATCATTGAGTAAAAGAGTGTTAATTGCACAAAAGCGTGTAATCAGAATAATTGCTGGAGCTCATCCAAGATCATCCTGCAGACATTTATTTAAATAGCTAGAAATCTTCACTGTAGCCTCACAATATATATATATATCTATATTCACTTACGAAATTTGTTATTAACAAGCCGAACGAATTCAAAAGTAATAGCAGTGCACATGGCTACAACACTAGGAGAAAGGATGATCTTCACTACTCAAGGTTAAATCTAACTTTAGCTCAGAAGGGGGTAAATTATGCTGCCACAAAAGTCTTTCGTCACTTACCTAATAGCATCAAAAGTCGGACAGATAGCCATATAGCATTTAAAAGGAAATTAAAACAATTTCTTAATGGCAACTCCTTTAACTCATTAGATGAATTTTTGGATATAGTGAGTGGGTAATTTCCCAGACCCCCACAAAACATTAAAAATATTAAGTGTCATGTAATATTTTGTGTAATGTAATATCTTGTATAGACACCTTTTATTAACCTGACACGTTCCACATCTTTATGAAGTGTCGTATTCATGATCTATGGAACAATTACTAATCTAATCTAATCTAATCTGCTTTTCGCGGGGAAGTGCTGTACCATCTGAGCTACCCAAGTACGACTCACGCCCCCCTCCTCGCAGTTTTACTTGCGCCATACCTCGTCTCCTACTTTCCAAATTTCATAGAAGCTCTCCTGCGAACCTTGCAGAACTAGCACTACTGAAAGAAAGGATATTGCGGAGACATGGCTTAGTCACAGCCTGGGGGATGTTTCCAGAAAGTAGGAGACGATGTACTGGCGGAAGTAAAGCTGTGAGAACGGGGCGTGAGTCGTGCTTCGGTAGCTCAGATGGTAGAGCACTTGCCCATGAAAGGCAAAGGTCCCGAGTTCGAGTCTCGGCCCGGCACACAGTTCTAATCTGCCAGGAAGTTTCATATCAGCGCACACTCCGCTGCAGAGTGAAAATCTCATTCTGGAAACATCCCCCAGGCTGTGGCTAAGTCATGTCTCCGCAGTATCCTTTCTTCCAGGAGTGCTAGTTCTGCAAGGTTCGCAGGAGAGCTTCTGTGAAGTTTGGAACGTAGGAGACGAGGTACTGGCAGAAGTAAAGCTGTGAGGACGGGGAGTGAGTTGTGCTTTGGTAGCTCAGATGGTAGAGCACCTGCACGCGAAAGGCAAAGGTCGTGAGTTCGAGTGTAGGTCCGGCAGACAGTTTATTAATCTGCCAGGAAGTTTCATATCTGCGCACACTGCGCTGCAAACTGAAAATCTTAATCTGCCAGGAAGTTTCATATCTCCGCACACTCCGCAGCAAAGTGAAAATTTCATTCTGGAAACATCCCCCAGACTGTGGCTAAGCCATGTGTCCGCAATATCCTTTCTTCCAGGAGTGCTAGTTACAGCAAGGTTCGCAGGAGAGCTCCTGTGAAGTTTGGAAAGTATGAGACGAGGTAAGGGCGGAAGTAAAGCTGTGAGGACGGGGCGTGAGTCGTGCTTTTGTAGCTCAGATGGTAGAGCACTTGCCGGCTAAAGGCAAAGGTTCCCGAGTTCGAGTCTCGGTCTGGCACACAGTTTTAATCTGCCAGGAAGTTTCATACCACTGCACACTCCGCTGCAGAGTGAAAATCTCATTCTGAATACAAAAGATGTTTACTGTAAGTAGATAGGGCGCCCCCTCCCCAAGGTTTCCTTACGGCAGCGAGAGGAGTATACTGACAGCTATCTGTGTGTCTGTAATTCCTGATTTGCGCTTAGTTACTCGCATGTGTATGTTATTTTGCCTTTTTGATAATCGGGTGCGTATACCATAATAATTTGATAACATCTGTATTGTACTTGACCGTATTTTTGGTTTTCTGTCCTGTAGCATAATTTTGGCTGTTTTCCATTACACTGATTAACACAAGTTTCTGCCTGCGGTTGCCCCGGAAATCTGGAAGTTCGAAAATATTATTATTGTACCGCCTTAGAAGTAGCTAACGTAACTGGAAATGACGAACTTCCAGGTGTAGGCGGAGGTCAAGCGCGTCGTGCTGTTCCTCCAATCGTAACAACAGCTGTGGATCCTTAAGCGTAACGGACGTGGCGCGCATTAACTGTTAGTAGCTGGCGCCGTCGTTTCGTGCTGGGCAGGTAGTGCAGTATCGCTGTTAAGTGGTCAGCAGGTCGGGCCATTTCGCTGTCTCACGCAGACGGACCTTGTGTCCCAGAGAGCGAATTTTTGCGTTGCTAGCGAGTCCAATTTTTTCTTAGAACTGTCGCGCCGAGTTCTTGAAGCACTTACTGAGGACTACCTTCCCAGCCATTTCGTGAATTGTTCTATTAGGTTGCCAAGAAGGTACGAGGGCAGTTCAATAAGTAATGCAACACATTTTTTTCTCGGCCAATTTTGGTTGAAAAAACCGGAAATTTCTTGTGGAATATTTTCAAACATTCCCGCTTCGTCTCGTATAGTTTCATTGACTTCCGACAGGTGGCAGCGCTGTACGGAGCTGTTAAAATGGCGTCTGTAACGGATGTGCGTTGCAAACAATGGGCAGTAATCGAGTTTCTTTTGGCGGAAAACCAGGGCATCTCAGATATTCATGGGCGCTTGCAGAATGTCTACGGTGATCTGGCAGTGGACAAAAGCACGGTGAGTCGTTGGGCAAAGCGTGTGTCATCATCGCCGCAAGGTCAAGCAAGACTGTCTGATCTCCCGCGTGCGGGCCGGCCGTGCACAGCTGTGACTCCTGCAATGGCGGAGCGTGCGAACACACTCGTTCGAGATGATCGACAGATCACCATCAAACAACTCAGTGCTCAACTTGACATCTCTGTTGGTAGTGCTGTCACAATTGTTCACCAGTTGGGATATTCAAAGGTTTGTTCCCGCTGGGTCCCTCGTTGTCTAACCGAACACCATAAAGAGCAAAGGAGAACCATCTGTGCGGAATTGCTTGCTCGTCATGTGGCTGAGGGTGACAATTTCTTGTCAAAGATTGTTACAGGTGATGAAACATGGGTTCATCACTTCGAACCTGAAACAAAACGGCAATCAATGGAGTGGCGCCACACCCACTCCCATACCAAGAAAAAGTTTAACGCCATACCCTCAGCCGGTAAAGTCATGGTTACAGTCTTCTGGGACGCTGAAGGGGTTATTCTGCTCGATGTCCTTCCCCATGGTCAAACGATCAACTCTGAAGTGTATTGTGCTACTCTTCAGAAATTGAAGAAACGACTTCAGCGTGTTCGTAGGCACAAAAATCTGAACGAACTTCTCCTTCTTCATGACAACGCAAGACCTCACACAAGTCTTCGCACCCGAGAGCAGCTCACAAAACTTCAGTGGACTGTTCTTCCTCATGCACCCTACAGCCCCGATCTCGCACCGTCGGATTTCCATATGTTTGGCCCAATGAAGGACGCAATCCGTGGGAGGCGGATGATGAAGAAGTTATTGATGCAGTACGACGTTCGCTCCGACATCGACCAGTGGGATGGTACCGTGCAGGCATACAGGCCCTCATTTCAAGGTGGCGTAAGGCCGAAGCATTGAATGGAGATTACGTTGAAAAATAGTGTTGTGTAGCTAAAAGATTGGGGAATAACCTGGTGTATTTCAATGCTGAATAAAACAACCCCTGTTTCAGAAAAAAAATGTGTTGCATTACTTATTGAACTGCCCTCGTACTTTCAGTATACGTTTTAAGGCGCTAGTTTTCGCTGTCTGCAGTATCAACAGGTTCCGTTCTGCTGAGATGCCCCATACAATAGCAGCGTATTGGAATACTGGCAGCAGCAGAGTTTTATATAAGGCGAACCTTATGTGAGAAGGAAGGTAAGACACAGGACTTAAGAAAGGTTAAATCTTCCTCATACACACAATTCAGAAGATTGCAAGAGCTCACAAGTTCGAGAATTATCACACAGTCGGCATAATAGCTCATGCATTCAAGTTGCTGACAAGAACAATATTAGAAGAATGAAACAGAAAATTTAGGAGCTGTTAGACGATGAGCAGTTTGGCTTTAGTAAAAGTAAGAACACCAGACAGGCATTTCTGATGTCGCATTTGCTAATGTAAGCGAGACTGAAGAAAAATCAAGACACGTTCATAGGATTTTTCGACCTTGAAAAAGCTTTCGACCATGGAAAACGCTGCAAGAAGTTCTAAACTCTGAGAAAAATAGGGGCAAGCTACAGGGAAAGAAGGGTAATATGCAATATGTACAGAAACCAAGAGGGAACTATAAGAGTGGAAGTACAAAGTGAACGGATTGAGAAGAATGTAAGGCATGTAGTTTCTCGCCCCTACTGTTCAATATATACATAGAAGAAACAACGAGGGAAATAAAAGAAAGGTTCAAGAGCAGGATGAAATTCATGGTGAAAGATTACCAGTGATAAGATTTGCTGATGACATTGTTATCCCCAGTGAAAACTAAGTAGAATTATAGGAATTATTGAGTGGAATTACTACAGAATATGAATTGAGAGTATATCCAAGAAAGACGAAAGTAATGAGAATAGCACAAATAAGAGCAGCGAGTAACTTAACTTCAGAATTGGTGATCACGAAGTAAATGAAGTTAAGTAATTCTGGTACCTAGCCAGCAAAATAACCCATGATGGACGGACCAAGGAGGATACAAAAAGCAGACTGGCACGGGCCAATAGGCATTCCCTACTAAGACAAGTCTGCTAGTACCAAATATAGGCTTGAATTTGAGAAAGAAATTTTTGAGAATGTACGTGTAAATTTGGAGCATAGCATTCTATGGGGGTGAAACATGGCCTCTGAGAAAATCGGAACGGAAGAGAGTAGAAACATCTGAGATGGGGCGCTGCAGAAGAATGTTCAGAATTACGTGGAGTGGTAAGGTACTGAATGAGAAGGTTCTACGCAGAGTCGGAGGGGAAAGGAATATACGGAAAACACTGCAAAGAAAAAGGGACAGGATGACAGGATATGCGTTAAGATATCAGGGAACAACTTCCAAGGTACCAGAGTGAACCAAAGATGGTAAAAACTGTAAAGGGAGACAGGGATCGCGATACATCCATCAAATAATTGGAACTTCTTCCCATAGGAACTCCAGTCCTGAGCGTAAGCTCCTGCTGTCACGGATGCAATCTACAAGCGAAGACAGTGTGTTCATAGCGGCTTGATTCGGGGCTAAGTGATAGGAAGATTGTCTGTGATTTTCTTATATCAGTTAATACAAATTCTGGGGTTAATCTTTTGACAGTAAGGCTGCAGATTTCTTTCGCCATCGTCCTCCAGCCTAGGTACGTGCAGTGTCTCTAATGACCTCGACACCGACGGAATGTTAGGCCCTAATTTCCCTTTTATCAGTGGTGCACGTTGTCTGAAGAGTTTGGCTAGGTGTCTTGAAGACCCAGGCTACTGCAATAACATTTCATATTTCCCTCGTCACAGAATGTCTGGTTTTGGTTGGAATAATATCATTCGTACCGAACGGCTGGCTTTCGGCGTCAACTAAAGTGCGCCGTGAATCTGTCAAATGGAACATGTATTTTCCCTGAATACTATGCATAGTAGCGCAAGCTCCTTACCGAAACTATACCAATCGAAAACTTTCTGCAGGCCATCGCTTTATATCGGAGGATGAGAAAGTGCCATCATTCTTCCGTCTAACCAGAACGTCCACGAATGGTAAACAGCTAATTTTTTTGAATGCTAACTAGCTTATTTTTATGAAAGGAGCTATGATATTGAGAAAACTCGGTTATTGTTCTTTCTCCTTCGTCGATAAACCTCTACAAAACTGACCTATGGGCTTTATTGTTGGAAAGCACAGCTGATCATTTTGTTTTTCATAAAGGATTTTCTACTATGAAAGCAATACATGATCTCAAAAACTCAGATCTGGAAGAACTAACGAAGACCCATTGCACTTTTGCCGCCTCCTGTATATTTTTCATGGCCTTTGAATGTGTAGACTCTGAAACTGTACTGGTGCAACTAAATAGGTATGAAACTTCCGCCGTCCATCCATAGAGACATATTTCAGCAACAGAAAACAGAGTCACATTAGCGAAAGATAACATGCGAATGAAATTAAATTCTGAGTGAAAAAGCATTATATTTAATGGTTCCTCGCATGGTTCACCTCTTGATTCACTCTAGGTCTTGACCTAGATAAATTATTTACCTTTGTGAATGGAGCACACTTAACAGTGGTACGTCTGATGATGCCAATGTTACTGAGAAAGAGTTCCAAAACATCTAAGCCGACCAGTAAATAGTGGAACTGGTTTACAACTGATACGTAACAAATATTCTAAATATTCTTCTTATAACATCTCATGATATGTAGTTCCATAAGGATGACTTACAGCTACCAGAAAGAGAGATCAATGTTTACCACTTGCTTGATTGTTTTCTTACTGTAATTTGTAGTGAACTCCTTGTGCAATCTTTTTAACACATACACATACTCACGTACACATTACACCATTGCACATTTTGAAAAAGCTTCTGTAGAGTCGATGTTTTCAAATAGTTGAAGTTTTCAAATACATGTGATTTCAGTTTGACTATGAACTTAACCATCAGCTATTAGATGTTTCACATCACTGGGTAAGTAGTCAAATATCTGTATGGTTGAACACACTACTTCTTTCTTTGGCACAGTAAAGCTACATGAAGGATAAAGTAAGTCGTTTCCACTTGTAGCGTTGTCCAGGATATTGCATTTAAAAAAAGGAGTGTACCATGTTCTCGAATGAGATAGAAGTGCTTAAAAATAAGGAAAAAACCTGTAAACATATCTCTAGATATTCTGTTCTACGATAGACTTCTGTCTGTTGCCCCTGTAGGTGGTGCCCAGTGTGGTTACTACCCATTCTTACGCATCCTTCAGCCTCCTTGTCAAAGGATTACGAATTCACGCGAACGCACTTGATTGCCTTCGTATTTGTCATATACTTGGGATACACGTTTTCGGTGGTTTTCCAGTATACCAATGCCGTTAAATTTCGTCTGGGTCAGAAATGAAAGGCATTATGGTCTGCTTATGAGTTACATCTCTGTCAGTTTCGCTTTTGGGAAGTTATATACACCAGAGAGGCAGTTCCGCTGTGTGCCTGCTAATGGAAGCGAGATTTAAGAAAAGTAAATCAGCTTTAAAAATAAAAAAGAAGGATTTGTCAACCTGAAAAAAGTATTCGACAACGTAAAATGTTCAACTTGATTTAAATACTGAGAAAAATACGATTAAGCAACAGGGAAAAGGGTATAATCCTTATAGAGTGGGATAAAAGGTTTTTGGTTTAACGGACCAGCGGCCGTTTGTGTAGCCATCTGAATATCTTTCTTACTGTAGCTATGTTACAGTACATTAAGCAAGGTTTCAACAACCAACCGGGCCTGGCGCCTAGGAATAATGTGCGAATCGATTAATTCCTTTTATAAAAGATTTTAATTGGACTGAAATTAATGCCCAGCTAATGGCACCATTTGCATGAGCGCCGTTCGTTTTTTTCCGTGCAAAAACCCTCGTTCTGATTTTACATGCAAAAATATTGGACTTGGTCTAAGTTTTAAATGTTTGAAAAGATTTTGCTTCATTTGGATTTTACATGCAAAAAAACACGTTTTCCTGTGAGGTCTTTGGTGTGTGCTACTTCTATATTTTAAACTTGAATGAATCGGTTAAAACTTTGCACGATGGTAGATAAATGATGAGTGAAAACGAAACTTTTTCGTCGTCGAAATACGTACTACGATTTAAAGTTGAGCTAGGTGTAGCAAGTAAAATTCGTTCTTACGTTAAATGAATGAGCGAAAACGGTTTAAACTGAATTAACTAAACGAAAAGTGCTTTCTCACGATAAAATTGAAGACAAGCTTTCAAAAATCCAGCTTCATTCGGATTTTGCGTGCATAAACAGGTTTTTGTGAGTTTTTTTACGGGTACCACTTCTATGTTTCAGTCGGTGCATATTTTGTAAGCAGGTAGACAAATGCATGTAATTAATCGTTGTCCAGTTGTTCTGTGAAATCTTTATCCGTTGCCACGATACAGCGATCTTACGTTGCACATATAATGAACGCAAAGTCAGGTTTTGTGCGAATCGCGCGTGCTGAGAAAGTTTACAGTGACACAGATGATAAAAAAAATTTACCTCCGGTAATTATAAGAAGCGTTGGCAGAAGTCATTCATCGTTGGTACAGTCTGGTCTTGCTGTTAAATTAGCTGTAAGCTTTTTGCCGTCCAGACGCCGCTTGACAAGCAAACTTTTTTAACAGCAGTATGTGGACACCGAGAGATTAGCCCATCTTCCTAAGTTTCAATGCTATTATTTCACTTAAACCAACTGACCACGTCTTTTTTTGGTATAAGCATCCTACGTTTTTCTTCGCATCATAAATTTATCTATGTAATGTGGTCGTATCGTTAGTTTATCAATGTAATACAAGCTGTTCGCATACATTATTATCATAAACTTCGCAGAGTATTTAATATTTCGTTCGGTTTCATATTTATGTTTGCTGTTATTCTGTGCACTGTGTTAAGTATTTATGGTTGTTATTCGTATGTTTGTGCTTACACTGTCATGCATACACGAATAAAATGTGTAACTGTAAAACAAAACATTAAAAAACAATAAAAAATTTAAACAAAATGTTAAAAATTAAAACAAAATAACAAAAAATATAAAAACAATTAAAAATATGAAAAATAAAACAAAAACGCTCACGTGGTCATGTAACCTTGAAGTGGTGATGAAGCTTGTGTTATCTGAAGGTCCAGTATGCTATACTGGGCAGATTCAACCGTAGCAGGCAGGTAACCGTAGAGGCGCAAGACTAAAGGTCCCCAACTCAAGTAACATGGTTCGAAAGACAATAAAAAAAGAGCTATACCATATCAGTCGCCTCCGAGTCAACAAAAACCTACGTTGGTTTTCAAGCTATATTGTAGAGTAAAAACTGGGAACCAGTATGGAAACTGGGCAGAGATAGGTATGCAACAAGACGGAACTACCTATTCGACTTACTTGGGAACTTCAAAGACATCTGAATCAAAAAACCTTGACATGTTTGAATTTTTTTACGACTTAACCCTCCTTGCCCAGCGTGGTGAGCTCTCTAAGCTGTGCAGTGTTGATACACCTATATCTTGCAATTTAAAACCCCTGACCCTGTGCCCAAAATCCAGAAGATTCCCCAGCCGTAGCAAACAATATATAATATCATATATCGTATGGCTGAAAAGCACACTCGTAACAGCTTAGAAAGATTTTCTTGGGGGATAGAATTTCCAGGCGTGGATTTGTTTCTGGAGGGACGCTAAGACAATTTCTTTTTCTGGGTGGTTGAGGGATTGGTGCTTTCTCCTAGGAGAACATTTCTCTCCAAACCCGTTCCCTGCTGGCTGTATGGTGAGGGATGTTAAGAACAAACACAGAGTGGGATGGGTCTACCATATGAAGTACTCGAGAGCTGCTGTCCATTACATTAATAAGTATCCCAGAGCGGGGATGCATCCATCTTAAATTTTAATGACACATTGTGGCGTATTCTACGACATGACAAATGGCATGTTGAATGACATGGTGGTATGTGTCATGTTGCACGACATGACAACATGTACCACGTTATTTTATTTGGCACCACGTATTACATTACATGACATGGGTGCTACTAGTAACAAAAACGCACCATATAAATCTAAAATATTGTCCCCTTCTCTTCTCTTCTCTTCTCTTCACATTTTAAGTTTTGAGAACTTATATTTTCTTCTCTATAAATAAAAGCAACACAAAACATGAATGGTAGCACTGAAGATCTATTAACCGAAGTTAACAAATATCAATGGTTGTGCAGAGATGAAAAAACATAAATCTTACATCATTTCAAAAGCTGAAATTTTCCGAATTAAATATGGTGAAAAAGTTTTATTACTTTTAGATGACAAATTTAAAGTTACTCTTCCAAATCGTTATACTAAAATCCTTTCAGAAAACGATGATAAATCAGAGAAAATTATTGGATGACACTTTATTTATCGCGGTAAAAAACAAAATAAAGATGGTCCGAATTAATGTTATTGGATTAGAATAAATTTTAGATTTTTCATTTATTTTAAAGGCCCCAAATCGAGGCTCTTAAATTTTTTTAATTCAATTTTTTGAGTATCAATATTTAATTGAATAATTTATTTTTTAATTAAATGAAAATTTCTCTTTTTGAGGTATAGATAAATTTTTGATCGGGTGATGTGGTGAAATTGAAATCTTGGCATTCTTAATCAATACGATCTTTGAGCCGGAACTCTTTCATATACTACTTTCATCGATTATGTTGCTACCCTCAGTAAAAGTAAAGAATTAATACAGGACGTATTGAATGGAACGACCAGTCTTATGAGTACAGAATATGGATTCAGTATTAAACGTAGAACGACCAAAGTAATAAGGAGTTTCCGGAATGAGACTAGCCATAATCTTAATACCGCTACTGGGGACCACAAAGCAGATGAAATTAATGAATACTGGTAACTTGGAATAATACATGATGGACGAAACACATAAAAATTGAAGAGTGTATTCTTGGCCAAAACAAGTCTAGAATCATCGGCCTTGAGGACGAAATTTCTGAATATGTGCGTTTGGAGCACAGCGTTGTGCGTTACTGAATCATGGACTGTGGGAAAAGTGTCACTTCTGAGACGTGTTGCTACAGAAGAAAGTTGAAAATTAGATAGACTGATTATAAAAGGAATGAGGATGTTCTCCGTAGAATCGGCGAAGAAAAGAACACACGGTAATAGCTGACAAGCAAGAGAAAGAGGATGACTGAACGTATGTTGAGACATCAGGGAACAAATTGGAGGGAGCTATAGAAAGTAAAAACTCTAGAGGAATACAGAAATTGGAATACAATCAACAAATAATTGAGGACGTATGGTGAGACGATGAAGTGGGGACAAGACAGAGGCAGGTCACATCGTACCATTCAAAAGACGAACGACTCAGAGAAGAAGAAGAAAGAAAAAGGAATTAGTGAAAGGGAAGAGAGTGCTACTGGACCTCCTCGAGGGGTCCACCTCTTATTAAACGCTTCTATGCAACTAACAGTTTCTACAACTCGTGTTCTTATAGGTCAATAAGACGCCATCAGACATCAGTAAATGGATAGA
Organism: Schistocerca serialis cubense; assembly: GCF_023864345.2. Taxonomy (NCBI): domain Eukaryota; kingdom Metazoa; phylum Arthropoda; class Insecta; order Orthoptera; family Acrididae; genus Schistocerca; species Schistocerca serialis. Next base: position 732,395,514 of record NC_064643.1, on the reverse strand, counting down.
GAAAAAGTATGTACACTTTTTGACAGTTTTACGTCCACAGTGTGCTATTATCCGTAATGCAGCAACTGTACAGCGTAGGTGTTTCAGATCTGAAGCTTGTGACATCCAATTCAGGTTGATATCAACATAAACATCTATGATTTTAGAATAATTTTTTTCATTCGTTGATTTAACCTGACGTATTATTTCTATTATTTGTGTGGTGCAGAACTTTAGCCACCAGGCGCGCTGTTGGTGCTACATTGGGGAATTTCCAGTTGGGGATAAGTATTTAGGAGGGGCTTACATGTCATGGTATTTACTCGAGAACAAAGGAAAGCCCCCCCCACATAAAACTTGGTCGGAATTTGTGGGCTCAATCTATACTGTCTGACGAGAATGTCAAGCAGAAGACATGGTCGGGCGTCAGTATAACTTCGTATGCGTCCACACCATGGGCGACTATGAAAACGATTAGAGCTGCAATTCTCTGCAACGAGTAAAATGACCGCCAGACTGCATTAGTGTTGCTGATATTTGGTGTTGTTAGGCCCGTTACTGTGTATGCGAAAGATACGGAGACGATGCGTACTCATCTCACACCGAGCGACGTGGCGCTGTGGTTAGCACACTGCACTCGCATTCAGGAGGAAGATGGTTCAACTTTCCGTTCGGCCATTTAGATTTCAATTTTCCGTGATTCTCCTCAATCGCTCCAAGAAAATGCCGGGATGGTCTCTTTGAAACCGGTTAGGTCTTTTCCCTTCCCGAACTTGTGCTCCGTCTACGATCTCGCTGTCGACATGCCATTAAACTCTAATCTTCCTTCCTTTTTCATATGAGACAGCGTTATCAGCAACTGACAGAGTCTTAAAGCGAGCCCGTTGTGGGTCCCCATTTGGCGGGCTAGTAGGATCGTCCAATATCCAGATTCAAGGGAAATTCGGGTGTGACTGTGGCCAAATGCTAGGTTGCATGGCAACGTGATGGCACGCCATACATGTTGTCAAGGTTCCGGTCGACAATTTGGTAACCCCTCCGTGTGTCCACCTGCCATCCAAGAACTGGTAACGGAATCCCTGCAACGTTCTGTTTGTGCCACATCACCGCTCAGAGATACTAGCAACAGCTGGCCTAGAGAATTACCATTGTATGCTTGGGCTGACGTTATCGTCACCACAAAATTTATTGTGCTCCTAATTTTTAGTTTTTTCATTTTGAGTAGATACAACGTCCCTTATTATAAACTACATTTGTTTTAGGGTGTGCCTCAAAAAAGAACATAACTATGTCGGACTGTAAGACGAAGACCTAGAGAGACATAATTTTTGTGTAGCGAAAGTAATAGGATTAATGCAGATGTTGATAACCATAATTCTATTGTCGTTCTGAGAGGTGGATTTAAATGTGCACCGAACATAATTCCCACTAATTTTGAGAACTGTAATTGAAGTCTGATGAATTTGCAAAGCAGATTTTGTTACGCAAATCATCTTGCGTCTGAGATCAGTTTACGAGATACAGCGACATTCACGTTGTGTTGTCACCAGGGAATAGTTAATTCGCCGCCATTAACACAATATCTATTTTTCAAGGCAGGGCATCAAAGATTTGCTTCAAATGATCGAACAAATAAAGAGAAATCAAAGAATTATTTCAAGAATACACGGAACTACAATGCAGCATCTGCTACGTATCAGCTCTGCAGCTAAAATTTAAGGCACTTTAAGATGTAAGACGTTTGTTGTCACAGATCAGGTACAATGACGCAACAGGTCTAATTTCGACCACAGGCTACACTAGTATAGATAATTGGGCTTACTGATAATTAGATTAGATTAGATTAATTATTCATTCCACATACCCATAAAAGAGGGAAACCTCCTGGGTGTGGAACATGTCAGATAAACACATTATAAAAATGTAATTAGAAAAACTTGAGTTTCATTAATTTTAATGATCCTCAGTCAATAAACAGTAAAATTATGTACATGAATTACATTTACATTTGTAATAGTTACAGGTTTAATACTTACATCTGCTGTCATTAAATCCATCATTCAGACATTTGCTAGTTTCTTGGATATTACAACCAAGTATTCTCAAACATTAAAGCATAATAAATTTTAATTAAAATGGTCTACTGCACTTGTTGAGAAATTCGTGGATGGAATAGAAGGAGTTGGCCACCAAAAATGCTTTAAATTATGTTTAAATTGTGCCTTGTCTGAAACTAACCTCTTAATGGTTGCTGGTAACTTACTGAAAATATGCGTTGCTGAATACTGGACTCCTTTCTGGGCAAGAGTAAGTGATTTTAAATCTTTATGTATGTTGTTCTTATTCCTAGTATTGATACTGTGTACTAAGCAGTTAGTTGGAAAAAGAGATGCATTATTTACAACAAACTTAATTAAGGAATAAATATACTGAGAAGTTGTGGTTAATATGCCCAATTCTTTGAATATGTTTCGACATGATGTTCTTGGATTTACACTACTCATTACTCTTATTATACGCTTCTGTACTCTAAAAATTTTTTCTCTGTTTGTGGAGTTACCCCAAAATATGATACCATGTGACATAATGTAGGGAAAATAAGCAAAATATGGCAGTTTTTTATATTAATATCTCCTATGTCTAACATCATTCGCATTGCAAACACAGACTTGTTTAGGCGCTTTAGCAGTTCGCTAGTAGGTCTATGTTGCTCCCACCTGAATTTATCATCAAGTTGTAATCCCAAGAATTTTACACTCTCATCTTCTCCTATTTCCATGTCATCATATTTTATAAACACACCGGAAGGAAATCTCTTGAAGGTTCTGAACTGCATAAAGTGGGTCTCTTCGAAGTTTAATGGCAGTGAATTGGCTATGAACCACTTGTCAGTAAAAATTTGATTAGCTGGCCTTTCTAAATTTATATTTGATTTACTGTTTATTGCAATATTTGTTTCATCTGCAAATAAGACAAACTTGGAATCTGGTAATGTAACAGATGACAGGTCATTAATATACACAAGAAACAGTAGTAGACCTAGTATGGAACCTTGGGAAACACCACATGTAATTTCTTCCCAGTCAGATGATGTCTGATTGCCTACTGCTGAAGTGTTACGTAATGACACCCTTTGTTTTCTTTTAGTAAGACATTACTGAAACCACACTCGTGTTGCAGGATGTGGCCGGTGCTGGGCGTGGCGCTGGCGACCTTCCTGTGCCTGTCCATCTGCTTCTCCTGCTGCAAGGTCTACTTCATCCGCAGGCGCATGGAGGACGAGGCGGCCGCCACCAGGGCCAGGGCAGCGCGCGGAAACCTCTCCTCCCGTGAGTTCCTTTCTCACCCGCCCACCTGCCTTTGCCATCGATCTGTACTGCACTTCGTAATTGTCATGTTAATAATGCCACCTGTTCATCCTACGAACGTTTTGTAAAATGGTATTCAAAATTTCTGATGATTTTATTCCCGACGTATAGCCGACGCCAGCGCCGTAGCTACGGTGGCAGCTTGAACTAACAACAGTAAACAAGAAATGTCCACTCGTCCAGCCACCGTGAGCACGCTGTGTTAAGTAGTGGACGTGCCGCAAAGCTGTTTCAATGTCGTTGAGTAGGATATCGTAATGGAGTAATTTCAGTACCGCTCTGCAGCATATCGTAATGTAGTAGCAGACACACTAAGACAAAAAAAGAATAACGGCGCACCACAAAGGAATCATCCGAATGGGACAGAAATCGGTAGATGTGATGTACATATGTTGCTGCTGTTGTTGTTGTTGCTGTTGTTGTGATCTTCAGACTAGTTTTATGCAACTCTCCATGCTACTCTATCCTGTGCAAGCTTCTTCATCTGCCAGTAACTACTGCAACCTATATCCTTCTCAATGTGCTTAGTGTATTCATCTTTTGGACTCCCTCTATGACTTTTATCCTCCGCACTTCCCTCCAGTACTAAATTGGTGATCCCTTGATGCCTCAGAACATGTCCTACCGATCTATCCCTTCTAATAGTCAAGTTGTGCCACAAATTCCTCTTCTCCCCAATTTTATTTAGTACCTCCTCATTAGTTACGTGATCTACCCATCTAATCTTCAGCATTCTTCTGTAGCGCAACACTTCGAAAGCTTCTATTCTCTCCTTGTCAAAATATTTTTCGTCCACGTTTCACTTCCATACATGGCGACAGTCCATACAAATACTTTCAGAAACGACTTCCTGACACTTACATCTATACTCGATGTTAACAAATTTTTCTTCAGAAACGCTTTCCTTGCCATTGCCAGTCCACATTTTATATCCTCTCTACTTCGACCATCTACAGTTATTTTGCTCCCCAAAGAGCAAAACTCATTTACTACTTTAAGTGTCTCATTACCTAATCTAATTTCCTCAGCATCACCCCACTTAATTCGACCTCATTCCATTATCCTCGTTTTGCTTTTCTTGATGTTCTTAAATCCTCCTTTCAAGACACTACCCATTCCGTTCAACTGCTCTTCCAGGTCCTCTGCTGTCTCTGACGGAATTACAGTGTCGTCGGCAAAATATTGAAGTTTTTATTTCTTCTCCATGGATTTTAATTCCTACACCGAATTTATCTTTTGTTTTCCTTACTGCTTCCTCAACGTACAGATTGAATAACATTGGGGAGAGGCTACAACCCTGTCTCACTCCCTTCCCAACCACTGCTTCCCTTTCGTGCCCCTCGACTCTTATAACTGCCACTTGGTTTCTGTACAAATTGTAAATAGCTTCTCGCTCCCTGTATTTTACCCCTGCCACCTTCAGAATTTGAAAGAGAGTATTCCAGTCAATATTGTCAAAAGCTTTCTCTAAGTCTGCAAATGCTGGAAACGTAGGTTTGCCTTTCCTTAATCAACCTTCTAAGATAAGTCGTAGGGTCAGTATTGCCTCACGTGTTTCACCATTTCTACGGAATCTAGACTGATCTTCCCCGAGGTCGGCTTCTACCAGTTTTTCCATTCGTCTGGATAGAATTCGCGTTAGTATTTTGCAACCATGACTTATTACATTAATAGTTCGGTAATTTTCACATCTTCCAAACAAATGATTACAACTTCCGAAAAATTGGATGATTTATTCAAGAGAAAGCTCTAGAAATTGTTCAAGTCAATACCCCATTGGTCCACCTCTGACCCTGAAACAAGCAATTATTTGGCTTGGCATTGATTGATATTGTTGAATGTATTCCTGAGGTACATCTTGCCATCGTGACAGGTTCTGTCCAATTGGAGCATTAGATCGTCAAAATCCCGACGTGGTTTGACAGCCTTATCTAAACATTCTCAACTGGTGATATATCCGAAGTTTGGCAAGCAGTACAAACTCTCGCCGTATGCGGGCCGGTATTATTTTGCTGCATTGCAAGCCAAGGTCGGCTTGTCATGAAGGGCAACAAAAATATCGTCGACTTATCGCTGTGCTCTAAAGGTGCTATGCATGACAACCAAAGGGGTCCTCCTATGAAAAGAAATGGTACTGTAGTCCATTATTCCTGGTTGTCTGGCCGTATGACGGGCAACAGACACGTTCATATTCCATCGCTGTTTGGGGCATTTCCAGACATGTCTTCCGCCTGTACTCTCATGGATTGGAGTAGAATTGTCTTCAGTGATGAGTCCCGCTTCGAACTCAGCCGTGATGACCAGTGAAGTCGTATCTGGAGGTAATGCTCTCCCGCACAAGGTGAGAGTTTGTACTGCTCGCCTTCGTGCTTGCCGAACTCCAATTCGGCCAGCAAGGTCGCCGGACCTCTCCCCAATTGACAACGTTTGGAGCATTATTGGCAGCGCCCTCCAAGCACCTTGGGATTTTGACGATCATGAGGATATCCAACAACTCTGGCAATCACTGCCAAGCCGAGTAACTGCTTGCATAGGGGCCAGAGGTGATCCAAGCGCTGTTGACTTGCTCACTTTATGAAGCTGTTTCTCTTGAATAAATTATCCTACACTGCTAATATTGTAATTTGATTCGTCTGTACACGTACATCGCATCTACCGACCTTCGTCCCATTCGGATAATCCCTCCGTGGTGTGCCCCTTCTTTATTTCTGTTCTTTTTTGTTCAAATGGTTCAAAAGGCTCTAAGCACTATGGGACTTAACATTTGAGGCCATCAGTCCTCTAGACTTAGAACTACTTTAACCTGACTAACCTAAGGACATCACACACATCCATGCCCGAGGCAGGATTCGAACCTGCGACCGTAGCAGCCGCGCGCTTCTGGACTGAAGCGCCTACAACAGCTCGGCCACAGCGGCCGGCCTATTTTTGTCTTAAATAAAGTGTTGAAGAAATTCCCCAGACTTTTCTGGAGACTAGAAATCTACTGTGGAGGAACCAGCATGGGTTTCGAAAAAGACAATGTGGTGAAACCCAGCTCACGCTATTCGTCCACGAGACTCACAGGGCCATAGACACGGGTTTCTTGACTTCCGCAAGGCGTTTGATACAGTTCCCCACAGTCGTGTAATCAACAAAGTAAGAGCATATGGGCTATGAGACCAATTGTGTGATTGGATTGAAGAGTTCCTAGATAACAGAACGCAGCATGTCATTCTCAATGGAGAGAAGTCTTCCGGAGCAAGAGTGATTTCAGGTGTGCTGCACAGGAATGTCGTAGGACCGTTGTTATTCACAATACACGCAAATGACCTTGTGGATCAAAAAGGGTTCAAATGGCTCTGAGCACTGTGGGACTTAACTTCTGAGGTCATCAGTCCCTACAACTTAGAGCTACTTAAACCCAACTAACCTAAGGACATCACACACATCCACGCCCGTGGCAGGATTCGAACCTGCGACCGTAGCGGTCGCGCGGTTTCAGACTGAAGCGCCTAGTTCAGCAGAAATTTTTTGCGAAAGACCTAACGATATTCAGAAAATATAGGCTAAATACAGTTGACAGTGGCGTCTTTGTTACTACTAGAAGTAGTTTATCTTGCAGCGAAATTGAAGTACACAGTCCCTGTGAGTTAGTATGGGTAGAGGTCATTAGCAACCGGAATAAAATAATGATTGGATCCTTTTATCAACCTCCCAGCTCAGGTGATACAATTTATGAAACATTCGAAGGGTGTTTGAATATAATTTCAAACGCTTATCGGATTCATACAACTATAGTTATTGGTGACTTCAATTTACCCTCGATATGTTGTCGAAAATATATGTTTTAAGTCCGGAGGTAGCATAAAACGCGTTTTCTGATAATTATTTCTAGGAGTTAGTTTACGAGCCCACTCGAACAGTGAACGGTTGTGAAAACACACTTAAACTGTAACAACAAATAATCCTGATCCAATAACGATCATCAAAACGGGTACAGGTGTTAGTGAACTCAGCGTTGTCGTAGCGATACTGAATACCGTGACTCCTAAATCCTCTAAAAATAAAGGAACAATGTAGCTGTTCAAACAAGGAAATAAAAATTCGTTTCACACCGTCCTGAGAGATAATCTTCACTCCTTCCTAATTAACAATGTAAATTTTGACCAGATGCGGCTTCAATTCAAAGAAATATTATCGACAGCAACTGAAAGAGTTATCCCGGTACCAAGTGAATTAATAAAAGAACGAGCTGATCCTCCACGGTACACAAAATGTGTCAGACTTCTGTTGCAGAAACAACGAAAGAAGCAAACTAAATGCAAACGAACACAAAATTCCCTAGATTCGCGATCTTTTACAGAAGTTCGAAATTTAGCGCGGACTTGAATACTTATAATAGTTTCCGCAGTGAAATTCGTCTCGAAAACTGGCAGAAAATCCAAAGAGATTCTGTTTGTATGTAAAATATGCTAGCGGCAAGACACGATTAATGCCTGTCCTGAGTGATAACAATGGAAATACTATCGATGACAGTGCTATTAAATCGGAGTTGCTAAACACAGGCTTCCCAAATTCCTTCAGCAAAGAAGACGAGGTAAACATTCCAGAATTCGAATCAAGTACAGCTGCCAACATGAATAACTTAGAAGTAGATATCCCCAGAGTTGTGAAGCAACTAAAATCACTCAATAAAAGCAAGTCTTTCTTTCCAGACTCCATACCTATTAGGTTCCTTTCAGAGTATGCTGACACAATAGGTACATACATAACAATCAACAAAGGCAATATGAAGTAATCTACTAAATTACAGGTCCATATCATTACCATCGATATGAAACAGGATTCTGGAACATACATTATGTTCGAACATTATGAATTACCTCGAAGAGAACCGTCTACTGACACACAGTCAATACGGATTTAGAAAAAATCGTTCTTGTGAAACACAACTAGCTCTTCACTCACAGGAAATGTTGAATGCTATTGACAAGGGATTTCAAATTTATTCCGTATTTCTAGTTTTCCAGAAGGCTTTTGACACCGTACCTCATCGTGATTTCCTGTCGGAGAAGCCACAGTTAGTAAACGACGGAGAGTTATGGAGTAAAACAGAAGTGCTTTCTGGCAATTCCCAAGGTAATGATGCCAAAATTGGCAATTGACCCTAAATAATGAAAAGTGTGAAGTCATCCATATGAGTGCTAAAGGGAATCCGTTACACTTCGGTTACTTGAAAAATCAATGAAATCTAAAGGCCCCAAATTCAATTAAATATCTAGGAATTACAATTACGAACAAATTGAGTTGAAAGAAACTTAGAAAATGTTGTGCGTAAGGCGAACCAATGACTGTCTTTTATCGGTAGACCACTTGGAAGATGCAACACATCTACTAAAGAGACTCCGCACACTACGCTTGTCCATCCTTTTCTGAAATACTGCTGCGTGGCGTGGGATCCTTACCAGATAGGATTAACGATGTACACCGAGAAAGTTCAAAGAAGGAAACTATGTTTTGTTTTATCGAGAAATAGATGACATCATCAAATCAAATGGCGTTTCGCGTGGCGGAGGGATCTGCTCTCGAAATTTCAATCTCCTGCTTTGTTCTCGGGATGCAAAAATTGGGAGAAACAATCATCGTAATAAAATAAGAGAAACCAGAGCTCGCACGGGGAGATATAGGTGCTCGTTTCTCCGGGCACTGTTCGAGAGCGGAATAGCAGAGAATTGTTGTGAAGGTGATTCGATGAACCATCTGGCATTTAAGTGTGCTTAGAAGGGTAGCCTTGTAGATGTAGTTGTTAAGAAATGGCATAATATGCGCAATACTTTCGAATTAACAACGTTCGAATGTAGGCACAATTTACACAGATATTTCAAATTGATACATTTGTGTACTTGCTTTACATGTCAGGCTAGTTATAAATAAACGTGTAATAAGTTGGATTTGTAGTATTAAGCATCGCTTTAATTACTGAAATAGTGTATCGTGTTATTTACTTGCAATGAAATCTAGCCCTGACCAGTTCCATTACGAGATGAGGCTTTAGTTTATAGTGATTATAAGAATTTGACAATTTTTCACTCAAAATCGCCATTAAAAGGAACTTACGGAGACAGGAACCTAGTTTAAATATTCTTTTGGATTGCATGGGTCACTTATCACGTCCCAGCAGGCTCATGGTAAATTCGCCGCAGTGCTGCTGTTACACAGTGCGCATGATCATCACCGCCAAGGAAATCAATGTTGGTAGAACTTGGCACTTCTCGTCGCTAGACACACGAGGGCATGTTGAAATGTAACGTCTCTGAATTTTTCACGTGAAAACTCCCAAAACTTTTTAAGTAAAAGAAACTTTATTAACATTCTACATCTGTATTTTTCATGTCTACATATTTCATTTCTCAACTTAGTCACGTTGGCGACGAATACATTTCTTAACGAGATACCGTCACTGCAGAATGTTTGACTTTGTTGTTGGAGCCACAATCTCACCTCTGCTTACGCCACTCAATCACTACCAAAGTGAAGTCCTCGAAGGTTTGGAAAATAGGTGAAAACTGGATGGCACCAAGTCGGGACTGCATGATTGATGACTTATGACAGCGAACCCAAGGCGTCGGATTGTTCTACACATAGCAGCATTGTCATGCTGAAGGATACGGTGCTCTATATGTGTACGAACTCTTGGAATTCGAAACTGGATTACGTTACACACCACCAAGCTACACGCTACAATTCAAATCCCTCTAGTGGCAGAAGCTTGCAGATATGTATACATGAAGAATAAAGACGTAGGATATTAATTAGCTTCATTTAATAAGCTTTAGCAGCTTTCACGTACAAAATTTTATGGCATTACTTTTCAGCACAGTCTCATACATACAAACTCCAAACAAGCCGTATTACAGCGTGTGATGTGTGTGTCTGCAGCAGTACTAGAGAGCAATATCAAAACATTTCTTCTTAGAGACATCGCATAAAATTGCTGTTGGCTGTGATTCAGTTGTCAGTGTTGTAATACGTAAGATAAATATTATAGTTGTAGTATTGTGAACTTGTCTACAGTCGGTAGTAAAGGCATAATCTTTAATATATTAGATGTGGCGCTTCTCAGACCAGACGCTACTGGCAGTAGCAGATTAGGAAGAAAGATCGACACACAACCTTCTCTTAAAAAACCAGTAAAATTTCATGTGCTCCTTGAAGTACAATAACTGTTGTAGAATATAATCTTATCATTACAAATTTACCTGAATTAATTTAAAGAAAAGACGAGAACCTCTGCTAAAATTCAAGAAAGAATATCTTTATAATCATTACTTTATTATAAATTAGGTTTTCAAAAAAAAGACAAGAAACACTACTGAAATTTGACAAGTAAGATCGTTGTAATCAGCAGTCTACCAGAAACTATTTTTTTAAAGAACTAGACCAGGTAAATCTGCCAGTCACGTACAACTAATATGATTACGATATTGTTAACGCTGACCGGCACCTTAAAATCATCTCATAATTAAAATTCAAACCCTCCAAAGAATTAAGAGCACCACAGCTGAAGTACAATACATAAAAACGTTAAACGTTAACCGTTTCAATAACAATTCCATTGTATCAATACCTCTTGTAACAATTACTGCGAATTTACTATGGAAGCTTTGCAAGTCGGTATCTATTACCTTCGGTTATCCACATCAACAAGTAGCAGGGTCCATAGACATGCCACTTGTACAAGTCACCAAGAATGTTTTTGTTACTGAAGTGCGGAGCCTTCTCTGAAACTTAAGTACTTTTGGAAAAGTTAAAATTATTGTAATACACTCACGCTCAACACAGGTTTGATTCCTGTACTCTGAAACAAGATATCAGACCCCAATAACTGCTCACTATTGTAAGGAGCAAAACGAGGAAGATAATCATGAAACAATCACGTATAACTGCTATTATTATTGTCTGACAAAGGCTGCATTAATATCGGAAGATCCACAACTTGCACTGGCTTACATATTAGGTTGGTTCATAAGTTTGTAGCTCTTTTCTTTTGCATGTTGGTATCGCGGTTGCTACGGGTTTATTTATCGATTTTCATTTTTTATTTGTAATTCACTGTTGCTATTTGAGTTTGCATATTGTCATTTTGTCGTTTGGAGATACTGAGTAGAGCTGTGAACGCTAGAAAATGGAGTGCCAAGTGGAGAAATCGCAACAGTTCCGACATATTCTTCTGTTTGATTTCAATAGAGGGGTGACAGCTGCGGAGGCAGACAGGTGCATTTTACGCCGTGTATGGGGATAATGCCACTGGACAGAGCACGGCAAGACAACGCTTTTCTCGTTTTAAGGAGCATCGCTTTGACATTAGTTGTAACCTCCCCTCACTTATCGACCTTAATGACAGTGAAAAATTAAACCGCGCGTACCTAATGGAAATTTGGGAAAAGCAATCGTCACCGAAGTTAACCTGTCGGTAAAGAGGGAGGAAGTGTTACATGTAAATGAAAGGAAAAATGCAAATGAAATTGGTGGAAATTAATTTTGAAAAGGGGTAATGTTTATAAAGACAGTAAATGGGCGGTCGTTACGTTAACAATTAACAGGCGTTAGTTAGATATCTGAGATTTGGGGAAAATCACGGTCGCCAGTCCTATGGGCAACTACTATAATAACTGAAAATGGAAGATTAATGCACATATAATTAGCACTAAAAGCGTGGCAACTGAAGGTTGACACGTGTTGTGTGAAAACTGAATGTTTGTCAGAAGTAATAAATTTCGCTACATTCTCACTTAATTTATCAAAAGAATTAATAAAACCGGAATACTGAAAGTTAATTTCGTGACTGAAATTAATAGCGAACTTTGTTTCTGAAGCACTACGAAATTCAATAAAATAAAGTTAGTCTTGGGCTATCTCAACAATCATTTCAATAGCTACTTGAATCTACGCAATTTAGAAATAAGAGATTTAACTTTGAACTTGAATTAAATGATTCTGAACAATTAACAACAGTAAAATTTAGTACGTACCCAGCTGAGCTACACTCACAGGTAAGCTAAAATATGGTAACAAAACTCGCACTCTTAATTTCAGCTTGTGTGATCTAAATACTGTAGCCAGCTATGAATATCTTAACTGAACTTTGAAGTTAAAGCAGTGAAATGGAATGATATTACTTTAATGCTGGCGTCTGAATTTCAACGACACTCGGGTTCATTCCAGAAAAGGAAGCGACCCTGCTTGGTAATGCAATTGGGACAATGAGCAACAAAGGTTCATGCTAAGTTGCTGTATGTTTATGATGCAACAGTTTGAAAAGCTGAGGTCTGCCACACAGTTCTAAAACTTCACGTGCTTCCAGTCTTCCTTGTTGGTTGATTGAAGGTTTGAAGCCGTCGATCGAGGAGGTGGCGACAGTCACTCATTGTCGGCCGTCGCTGTTGCAGAAGCTGGATGTTGGCGCGCCTTCTTCTCGACACAGTCACCAGGCGAAACGGGCTCTCGATGTGCGCCAGATAATGCTTCCCGTCCGCGACACCATGTCAGAAACCATCATAGCGAGTCGAGTGCAATTACATGCTGCCAAACCCCGAAAGCGCGGCAACTCGTGGGAGCGTCACACAACACTGCTCCACCGCTCTACTCCAGCCAGACTCCGCTCTGCCCGCGCTCCACGCGGCAGTTAACACTCCCAAATATCCTAAACACTTTGGTTCTCCACACGACCTATCGATGTAATCGTTCGATATCATAGTTTTCCCTAGGCAAGACCCAGCGTAAAAATACAAATAATATTTACAAAAAAACCAATTATATATCGACATAAATGCATATATATATATATATATATATATATATATATATATACAAATAGTAAAACAATTACAATATATAAAGACACAGAAATGTGATATCTTCAGGTAAAAATAAGGAAAAAATTTTATATTACAATAGATGCAAACAGGAGTATATGCATTTCCGGCGTTACATAGTGACTCTATGTTCAGAAAGGCCATCGGAGTTTGATGGAGATCGTTTAAACACATTAATCCACAATGATCCAAGCCACTGTTCGCGGTAACAGGCAAATGTGATGAACTGTGATCATTCCAACATGCTGCGACATTTTCATCCAATGGGCAACGTTCCAAAACCAGGTTTATACGTACAGTATGCTCTAAGCCAAGCTCACAAAGATGAGCTGATGGCCATATGTGCATCTCTGCTTACTCGTCATCAATTGACTCGTGAACAACATCGACAATTCCAATCCTATATCGTTACTTGTGACAAGAAATGGTGTCTTTATGCTGACATAAAGAACAAAGCAGCAACTTCCCGTACAAAGACCTGCGCGCATCCACAAAAGGTGACGTAATGTAACGCATCTGCTGGAACAGCGACGGTGTGATTGTACTACGAACTGCTCTCCCGAGGTGGCACCATCTCCGCTGACACATCACCCCTGACGTTCATTGCCATCAACTGAGACGTCTTGCAGAACGCAGTCCAAGAACAACAACCAAGACAACTGCGTGAAGTGATGCTGGTCCACGATGTCGCCCGACCGCATTCTGCCACACAGATAAGAAACGCTATACAGGAGTTGGGTTGGGAAGTCATTCAGCACCCACCTTATTCACCTGATCTTGTGCCCTCAGATTTTCGCCTTTTCCGCTCTCTGTCGAACAACCTGAATTTTTTATTCGGTAATTCATTTCCCCTCCTAAAGACTCATTCAAAAATGTATCACAGTGTACCATTCACTGAAATACAATGTTATGAATTACATAACACATCACTGACTTTGAGCCCGGGATCACAAACTCGTCCACTTGATGGAGTTGTCAGAAAGCAAATGAAAACCAAGTAAAAACCTAACAAAAAATTGAGTTTGACTCTGCTGTACCATTTCCCAAGAGTAGAACATGCAAAGGTGCTCAATGTGGTGACCCTGCACACCGATAAACTTGTACACTCGTTGAATGAAAGAATTATTTACTGCTTCCAGTGTTTCTTGCTGAAGAGAATTACAAGCAAGCACGATACGTTACTGTATGTCATCTGGTGTTGTTCAAATATCACGATAGACAACGTCTTTAATGCAGCCCCAAAGAAAAAAGTCCAGAGGATTTAAATCACGAGACCTAGCAGGCCAAGTAACTGTTCCTCCTCGAGCAGTCCATATGGTAGGATACCTTCGGTTCAGAACACGACGTGCACGCAAGGCATTATGAGCTGGACATCCATTGTGTTGGTACTACATAAAGCATTACGGTTCTTAGCTGCACTTCATCCAGAAGAGAAGGAAGGTCTGAAGAAGTTGGCATACGCTGTGCCGTTTAGACTGCCATTAATGAAATAAGGGTCAATAATAATTTAAGTACCAAGCAGTCCACACCAGACGTTAACCCTCCATTGACGCTAATGTTCCACCTGTCTAAAACATCGTGGGTCGTCGCTGGACCAATAATGCATTCTCCTTTTATTTACCTGTCCTTTGTTTGAGAAGGAACATTCATCGGTAAATAGAACATTGGAGAAGAAGTTCGGGTTGGCGAGGATTTGCTGCTGTGCCCAAAGCCAATCTCGTGTTCGAGCTGTCCTGTGCTTACATGTGGATTCATAGCAACGGAAGCGAGAACACTAACTTCGGCAGCTTCGTCTATGCGAGTGCTACGACGATTGCGTTGTCGTGGTTGAAACTTCCCGTTTCCTGAAGCGTCGCAACAAGACGAGAAAACATCCGTCGGGAAGATGGGTTCTCGTTAGGATATTGCTCTCTGTACAGTTCCTCTGCCTGCGTAGCATTTCGCCTACCTTCAACAATAACCATAAAAGAAACTTTATGTCGATGCAGTTTGTAGGACAGCTTTTACTGTATGCCTACCCTACAGAACAGTATTTAAAATGATTAAACAACTGTACTAAATTTACCCGTACATAACTAAACAGTATTGCAATTACTGTTCTGCTGACTTACAGTCCCCATAAATGAGCAGCATTTCTACCTTCCCTTCGTTGGTGTACATTCTACTCACACAACTCTTCAACTGACGATGGTTGACGGAATGACGGATGTGCGTTCTACTTATGTTTACATTTGTGCTCTGTCCTCTGTCCTCTGTCAACGTCAGCACGTCGATGTGTTCCATTACCCCGAGTACCTGCACTAAGCCCTGGGAGCGTCAACGTCAGTGCTGTGTTATGTAATTAATAACGTTGTGTTTCAGTGAATGGTACACTGTGATACATTTTCGAATAGGTCTTTAGGAGATGAAATCAATTACCGAATAAAAAATTCAGAGTGCCATTTAAAAAAGTCATACCGCTGTTCATATTTTTGTAAAAAACAAAGCTACAACGAAGGCTATCTTTTTGATTGATATCCCCCTGACGGCTAAAGAACATTTGCTTGAAACATTTTTAATTTTCATCAGGATAAACATTTAGGATGGTCAAGATAAATGGGACACTATATATATATATATATATATATATATATATATATATATATATATAGAGTGGTCCATTCATCATGACCGGGAGAAATATCTTGCGAAATAAGCGCCAAACGGAAAAACTACAAAGAACGAAACTTGTCTATCTTGAAGGGGGAAACCAGATGGCGCTGTGGTTGGCCCGTTAGATGGCGCTGCCATAGGTCAAACGGATATCAACTGAGTTTTTTTAAATAGAAACACTCATTTTTTATTACATATTCGTGTAGTACGTGTAGTATGTAAATAAATATGAATGTTTTAGTTGGACCACGTTTTTCGCTTTGTGACAGATGGCGCTGTAATAGTCACAAATATACGACTCACAATTTTAGACGAACAGTTGGTAACAGGCAGCTTTTTAATTAAAATACATAACGTAGGTACGTTTGAACAATTTATTTCGGATGATCCAATGAGATGCATGTACCTTTGTGAACTTATCATTTCTCAGAACGCATGCTGTTACAGGGTGATTACCTGTAAATACCACATTAATGCAATAAATGCTCAAAATGACGTCCGTCAACCTCAATGCATTTGGCAATACGTGTTACGACATTCCTCTCAACAGCGAGTAGTTCGCCTTCCGTAATGTTCCCACATGCACTGACAATGCGCTGACGCATGTTGTCAGGTGTTGTCGGTGGATCACAATAGCAAATATCCTTCAACTTTCCCCACAGAAAGAAATTCAGAGACGTCAGATTCGGTGAACGTGGTGTTCGACGACCAATCCACCTGTCATGAAATATGCTACTTAATACTGCTTCAACCGCACGCGAGCTATGTGCCGGACATCCACATCGCCATTCTATGATGCAGTGAAACATATTATAGTAACATCGGTAGAACATTACGTAGCAAATCAGCATACATTGCTCCATTTAGATTGCCATCGATAAAATGGGGGCCAATTACCCTTCCTCCCATAATGCCGCATCATACATTAACCCGCCAAGGTCGCTGAGGTTCCACTTGTCGCAGCCATCGTGGATTTCCCGTTGCCCAATAGCGCATACTATACCGGTTTACGTTACCACTGTTGGTGAGTGACGCTTCGTCGCTAAATAGAACGCATGCAAAAAATCTGTCATCGTCACGTAATTTCTCTTGTGCCCAGTGGTAGAACTGTACACGACATTCAAAGTCGTCGCCATGCAATTCGTGGAGCACAGAAATATAGTACAGCTGCAATCGATGTTGATGTAGCATTCTCGACGCCGACGTTTTTGAGTTCCCTATTCTCACGGAGTTTGTCAGCTACTGATGTGCGGATTAGCCGCGACAGCAGCTAAATCACCTACTTGGGCATCATCATTTGGTGCAGGTCGTGGTTGACTTTTCACATGTGGCTGAACACTTCCTGTATCCTTAAATAACGTAACTATCCGGCGAACGGTCCGGACACTTGGATGATGTCGTCCAGGATACCGAGCAGCATACATAGCACACGCCCGTTGGGCATTTTGATCACAATAGCCATATATCAACATGATATCGACCTTTTCCGCAATTGGTAAACGGTACAGTTTAACACGGGTAATGTATCACAAAGCAAATACCGTCCGCACTGGCGGAATGTTACGTGATACCATGTACTTATACGTTTGTGACAATTGCAGCGCCATCTATCACAATGCGAAAAAAGTGGTCCAACTAAAACATTCATATTTATTTACGTACTACGCGAATATGTAATAAAAAATCGGGGTTCCTATTTAAAAAAACGCAGTTGATATCCGTTTGATCTATGGTAGCGCCATCTAGCGGGCCAACCATAGCGCCATCTGGTTTCCCCCTTCCCTCTAGACGAGTTTCGTTCTTTGTAGTTTTTTCGTTTGATGATTATTTCGTGAGATATTTGGCCCGGTCACTCTGAATGGACCACCCTGTATTATGGATGACTTAAGTCTCTGTAATGTGTATCTGCTGTGTTTATTAAACTTATGGAAAAACGTTACGAAATAATCCGACAACCTAATACGACCACTGAATGTCAGCAGTTCATAGCGTACAGAATGTGCCATAAAAATATGGAGTCACGTTGGGTCCACTTCATAATACGAAGTGTCAGTTCCCAAAGTTCCACTCAAGGGCAAATATGATTGGCACTCAAGCCTTTACATGTGTCTGTCAAACTGTTTCTGTGCGGAAGAACTCGAATCCCGTACCATACAGTCACTTCCAGAACGCAGGCGACTCTTATAAGTAACTACCTAGTCGTTGCAGTCGAGAGCGTCAACCACACATTCCCACTGCCAAGAAATAATTGCTTTTCTCCTCATTCCACACAAAAATCCACTCAAGTCACATGACACACTCCACCTCTCTGCTTCGGCGATGCTGTTTCAGCGATGGTGCCAACCTTCGGCACACAGAGCGTTACAACAGAGTCGTTAGAGTCACTGCCGCTCATCTTCGTAAGTCCGCCTGTGAAGATGCAGTGTTCTCGAACTCGCTAGATATTCCTCACACCCAAAGCAGAAATCCTCCAAATTAACCTTAAATTAATTTCTTTGTTAAATTTTCGTAACTTATGATTACAAGACGGCATCGGTCTTCGCCTGCCTTAGTAACATAGGGCACATCAATATTCCCGCACGTAAAAAAAAATGCATAACATTTCAGTCTGCTTGTTCCACTGCATTATGGGAGAAAGACAGGGTGACGGACGAAAATACTGCTGAAATTCATGACTTTTTCTCCGTACTTGAATATAGTAGAAAGTTGGGTTTGCTGCAATGAATAAAGCATACAACGTAGTTTTTATTGGTACTCATTGAAAAATATTTATATCTTCACTGTGTATTTGGGTTTTCTCGAGGCAGATCTGAAAGGAGGATTATATGATAGCGGAGCAATCACTGGTAGCAGTTACTTCTGTAAAATATCTGGGAGTATGCGTACGGAACGATTTGAAGTGGAATGATCATATAAAATTAATTGTTGGTAAGGCGGGTGCCAAGTTGAGATTCATTGGGAGAGTCCTTAGAAAATGTAGTCCATCAACAAAGGAGGTGGCTTACAAAACACTCGTTCGGCCTATACTTAAGTATTGCTCATCAGTGTGGGATCCGTACCAGGTCGGGTTGACAGAGGCGATAGAGAAGACCCAAAGAAGAGCGGCGCGTTTCGTCACAGGGTTATTTGGTAAGCGTGATAGCGTTACTCGAGTGGCAGACTCTTCAAGAGAGGCGCTCTGCATCGCGGTATAGCTTGCTGTCCAGGTTTCGAGAGGGTGCGTTTCTGGATGAGGTATCGAATATATTGCTGCCCCCTACTTATACCTCCCGAGGAGATCACGAATGTAAAATTAGAGAGATTCGAGCCCGAACGGAGGCTTTCCGGCAGTCGTTCTTCCCGCGAACCATACGCGAGTGGAACAAGAAAGGGAGGTAATGACAGTGGCACGTAAAGTGCCCTCCGTCACACACCTTTGGGTGGCTTGCGGAGTGTAAATGTAGATGTAGATGTAGATCAACGGTAGTCACTGTAACCACGGTTGTGGTTATCTGAAACATGATCCTTACAGATGTAATTTTAGATCGTCCTAGAGATTTGCCAAATTAAACGTTTTGGGTAAATTATAGATATTTGGAAAAATGTCTGTTTTTGGACCCCTATTTTTTGGCCGTAAATATACTAAATATCAACATAAAAAAGTCGGCCACGATGAACTGAAGGGAATTCAATTTGCTTCAAGGGAGACCAACAATCATTAAAATTGGATGAAAATTGTAGCGTGCGCGACGACAACAACGCCGAAAACTATGGTTTTGGGAAAAAAGCGTTTAAAGATTGACAGGTATTTCTCATATAAAAAACGGACAAAGCTCGAAAGGTACGAAATATCATCGATGCTTGGTCATAGTAACTATCGCCCCGGCTCGTGGATGGCCGCTTTCAGCTGCTTTGACCTGAGAAGCCCTCATTTTCGTCCTCAAAGCCCTTTTCGTCGCTGATCGCCTCGCCGCTGGCGTTTCTGTCATCACAGATTCGGCGCATTTCATCGCCGATTTTGGCACCCCGATGACGGAAGTTCCCAAAGCTCCGTTCAAGGGCAAATACGGGAGGCATTCACGCCTTTACATGTGTCTGTCATACTGTTTCTGTCCGGAAGAAGAGTACATTTATTCAGTATGGCCTACACTGAGTAGGCATACGACAAAATCTGAAGCAATGTTGACAGTCTCGCTTCGGCTGGGTGTTATTTCTGGAGCGTATCTTCGGATGAGACTAATGAAACTTTCGTTCACATTTCGAGTACAACCGCTCAAACAACGCTCCAGCAGATCAGATTTACTCAAAACCTTATACACCTCACTGACGCAACGAAGGGAAAGTGAGTGCGGAACCGCTTTCGTAACGCCGAGGTATGCCGTGCACAAAATCGCTCACAGAATCGTTACTTTTTCGAGCTGGAGCATAATATTTTGGGAAATAATTCCTCAATGTATACACATTTTAATTCCGTAATAAAAAAATTTCGAGGTTTTCAGACCGTCACCCTGTCGTTACTCCTTAAAACAAGGATTACCAGGTCTTTACGTCTTCATTAATACGAGGGCGGTTCAATAAGTAATGCAACAAATTTTTTTTTCTCGGCCAATTTTGGTTGAACCGGAAATTTCTTGTGGAATATTTTCAAACATTCCCGCTTCGTCTCGTATAGTTTCATTGGCTTCCGACAGGTGGCAGCGCTGTACGGAGCTGTTAAAATGGCGTCTGTAACGGATGTGCGTTGCAAACAACGGGCAGTGATCGAGTTTCTTTTGGCGGAAAACGAGGGCATCTCAGATATTCATAGGCGCTTGCAGAATGTCTACGGTGATCTGGCAGTGGACATAAGCACGGTGAGTCGATGGGCAAAGCGTGTGTCATCATCGCCGCAAGGTCAAGCAAGACTGTCTGATCTCCCGCGTGCGGGCCGGCCGTGCACAGCTGTGACTCCTGCAATGGCGGAGCGTGCGAACACACTCGTTCGAGAGTGATCGACGGATCACCATCAAACAACTCAGTGCTCAACTTGACATCTCTGTTGGTAGTGCTGTCACAATTGTTCACCAGTTGGGATATTCAAAGGTTTGTTCCCGCTGGTTCCCTCGTTGTCTAACCGAACACCATAAAGAGCAAAGGAGAACCATTTGTGTGGAATTGCTTGCTCGTCATGTGGCTGAGGGTGACAATTTCTTGTCAAAGATTGTTACAGGCGATGAAACATGGGTTCATCACTTCGAACCTGAAACAAAACGGCAATCAATGGAGTGGCGCCACACCCACTCCCCTACCAAGAAAAAGTTTAAAGCCATACCCATGGTCAAACGATCAACTCTGAAGTGTATTGTGCTACTCTTCAGAAATTGAAGAAACGACTTCAGCGTGTTCGTAGGCACAAAAATCTGAACGAACTTCTCCTTCTTCATGACAACGCATGACCTCACACAAGTCTTCGCACCCGAGAGGAGCTCACAAAACTTCAGTGGACTGTTCTTCCTCATGCACCCTACAGCCCCGATCTCACACCGTCGGATTTCCATATGTTTGGCCCAATGAAGGACGCAATCCGTGGGAGGCACTACGCGGATGATGAAGTTATTGATGCAGTACGACGTTGGCTCCGACATCGACCAGTGGAATGGTACCGTGCAGGCATACAGGCCCTCATTTCAAGTTGGCGTAAGGCCGTAGCATTGAATGGAGATTACATTGAAAACTAGTGTTGTGTAGCTAAAAGATTGGGGAATAACCTGGTGTATTTCAATGCTGAATAAAACAACCCCTGTTTCAGAAAAAAAATGTGTTGCATTACTTATTGAACTGCCCTCGTAATTTATTTGATAACATATTGTCTTTATTTAAGTAAAGAAAAGAAGATTCTCAAGTTGTCTGTTTCATATTAAATATTTGTCATACTGACGCGTAGAATTCATTGACGTTTTTAAAAAATAATTGAAAAGCCACGATCGCTTCAATATCGTTTATTAGATGACAGGTTTCAGCACTCTGAAGGTATCATCATCAGATCTGTGAAGGTATAACATAACAGGTTTGAGGGAGGGCTTACATGAGTTGACTATATACATAACAGTTATTAGATAACCACACACCTGAAACGTGGATTAACATTTATAAAACCATATGGACATCATGGCACATGACGGTAAAGTAAATACTTGTTATAAGGCTTGAAGTGTAGTTGGCCAGCTTCACCAGTAAAACTTTACTCGATGATTAACATTGTACGCCAAGCGTGTCTTCTTTGCACTCCGACGTCAGGCCACGAGTGGCCTACCAGGACCATCCGACCGCCGTGTCATCCTCAGAGGAGGGTACAGATAGGAGGGGCGTGGGGTCAGCACACTGCTCTCCCGGTCGTTATGATGGTATTCTTGATCGAAGCCGCTACTATTCGGTTGAGTAGCTCCTCAATTGGTATCACGAGGCTGAGTGCACCCCGAAAAATGGCAACAGCGCATGGCGGCTGGATGGTCACCCATCCAAGTGCCGGCCACGCGCAACAGCGCTTAACTTCGGTGATCTGACGGGAACCGGTGTATCCACTGCGGCAAGGCCGTTGCCGTGTCTTCTTTACGTTCTTATTTTATTCATTTTTATATTTTACAGACACATTTGTGAATGAAGCCAGAACGCTTGTCTTTTTGGTATCATAGTAATACGGTTTTTCATTATTCCACATTCGGTGAGGCCCATGGACGAAACAAGTGCCATGCCGATGGGAGCGTACGTGGAGTCACTGTGCATCTTGGTCCACATGTGATTTACCCCCCTGTTCCTGTGCCTTTCGGTTTGCTTCTGACCTGGCATTCTTTAATTCCATGTGCCTATGCAGGTTTTCGTAGTTGATTCGTACCTTGCTCATAACGAATGTATAGATGGTGAGAGACTTTATAGCAAGTTAATACGCTCTTCTTTAGCGCTTACAATACCTAAGACTATAGTGCCTAGACAGGTAAAGCCTAGCATACAGATTTTAATCACTCGTCACATTGGAACTAAGTCGTGTTATGAACAACTTTCTGTGTGCATATTTCTGACGTCCTTATATGAATAAAGGTAAATTATAATATGTAGTTTTGTGAGGTGCTAATGGATAATGTCTGTGCCTCAGATGCTTTTACTTTGTAATTGGCGTACTTTATAGTGGTTGTAGTACGTACAGGAAATGTATGCGCAAATGTGGGCTTTGCATGAGTATGTGACAAGCAGTTATAGTAAAGTTGTGTTTTAGTAGTAATGAGTCGTTATACCGTGGCACTGTGTATGCGCTGCTTGGACAGCGCTATCTGGTGGCCGGTTGTGAACCTCTAGAATCACAGCAGGTGAGCCTCCGTGGAATAGGGCAGTGATGATAACGACCGATGTTAGGCGAGCAGTGGTAGTTTCATCTGGTGACTTCAGTTTTATAATTTATGGATAGAACGACCATGAGAGCAGTTTTTTATTATCTTTTGTTGGTTGTGATAATGATGTTTATTAGATGGTCTGCCTCATGTGCCATGATGTCCATATAGTTTTATAAATGTTGCTCCACGTTTCAGGTATGTGGTTCTGTAGTAATTGTAATGTATATAGTTAACTCATGTAAACCCTCCCTCAAACCTGTTATGTTATACCTTCACAAATCCGATGATGGCACCTTCAGAGTGCTGAAACCAGTCAGCTAGTAAACGATATTGAAGCGATCGTGGCTTTTCAATTATTTTAAAAACAGAGTGATCGCCCCACGACACACCATGTGTTCACTGCAAACTATTATTTCGGTATAACTTCCTTGAGCTTACTGTTCAGAATTTACGATGTTTTCGGTGTTGCACCCTGCTGGCGCTACTCATATCTTCGTTTGTTTCATATAACGCGCTTCCATCGAATGGCAAAAGCTTCTCTCGGCATTCCGCGCCAAAACATCGTTCCGTACAAGCAATTAAACGAGGAAAATTTTCGCAGCATGTCCCTTTCCACTTCAGTATCTTGCTTATAATGTCTCAAGACTTCCATTCGGAACTTGATCCCATTCGTGTCGAAATATAATGAAGCAGAGAAAGAAAACATTAATTGTGCCTGCATATATAGACTTGTTACACCACGTCGGAACAAGTATGCCGTGACACCTCGACATCAAGACATGACCACAGTATGGAGGCGATGGATGTCATGCCTTCATACATCTACATTTACACTCCGCAAGCCACCCAATGGTGTGTGGCGGAGGGCACTGTACGTGCCACTGTCATTACCTCCCTTTCCTGTTCCAGTCGCGTATGGTTCGCGAGAAGAACGACTGCCGGAAAGCCTCAGTGCGCGCTCGAATCTCTCTAATTTTACATTCGTGATCTCCTCGGGAGGTATAAGTAAGAGGAAGCAATATATTCGATACCTCATCCAGAAACGCACCCTCTCGAAACCTGGATAGCAAGCTACACTGCGATGCAGAGCGCCTCTCTTGCAGAGTCTGCCACTTGAGTTTGCTAAACATCTCCGTAACGCTATCACGCTTACCAAATAACCCTGTGCCGAAACGCGCGGCTCTTCTTTGGATCTTCTCTATCTCCTCGGTCAACCCGACCTGGTACGGATCCCACTCTGGTGAGCAATACTCAAGTATAGGTCGAACGAGTGTTTTGTAAGCCACCTCCTTTGTCGATGGACTACATTTTCTAAGGACTCTCCCAATGAATCTCAACCTGGCACCCTCCTTACCAACAATTATTACATGTAACCTAGATAGTTTGCAAACGCGATTTCCACTCTGCAGCGGAGTGTGCGCTTATATGAAACTTCCTGGCAGATTAAAACTGTGTGCCGGACCGAGACTCGAACTCGGGACATATGCCTTTCGCAGGCAAGTTCTCTGCCATCTGAGCTACCCAAGCACGACTCATGTCCCCTCCTGTACTTCCGCCAGTACCTCGTCTCCTACCTTAGCGCACACTCCGCTGCAGAGTGAAAATCTCATTCTGGAAACATGCCCCGGCTAAGCCATGTCTCCGCAATATCCTTTCTTTCAGGAGTGCTAGTTCTGCAAGGTTCGCAGGAGAGCTCCTGCAAAGTTTGGAAGGTAGGAGACGAGGTACTGGCATAAGTAAAGCTGTGCGGACGGGGCGTGAGTCGTGCTTGGGTGGCTCAGATGGTAGAATACTTTCCCGCGAAAGGCATAGGTCCCGAGTTCGAGTCTCGGTCCGGCACACAGCTTTAATCTGCCAGGAAGTTTGAACCTAGACAGTTATCACATGTCGTCCATCCTGCGCCACCATTAATCACCCACATACAAACATTAAAGAAAGCCACTAACGAGGAGGATGGCTCTGTGGGGGAAGTGTCAAGTGTTCAAATGTTCAAATCTGTGTGAAATCATATGGGACTTAACTGCTAAGGTCATTAGTCCCTAGGGGTACTGTCATAGTAGTTGTTGCAGAAGTACCCTCCACCACCCACTGTGAAGTGCCTAGCGTAGTATAGACTTGACGCGGATTCAGATGGACTGATGGAGTCGTATGACTAATTCTTTTTTTTTTTCCTTTACCGGTAGTTGCATCTCTCTTATTTATTTGATGAGCCAAGGTAAACAGTAGTGAAGATCTGCAGAGAAAAGTGCCTTGTAGACTGAGACCGGATGGCGGCTAATGAGAGGGTATCTGGCGCCGGTACTGCCTCTTCGCCGATGCCCCGGGCGGACTCCGACATACGAAACCGGGCAGAAGCAGCCTCGGCAGCAGTCTTCCGCCGACATAACGAGATCTTTCTGTCTCCCTCCGCCTCTCTCCGCTTCCCTCTTACCTCAGCCCCGCATATGGCTCTCTGGTTTCCTTCTGCCTCTGCGCTCGGGCTCCTCGGGAGGCACCTCCGTTTGCCGTTATTGAGGCCGGCGATGAGTTTCTGTAATTCTTCTCGATCTCTTGAGCCACGCGCCCCAATTACGCGGCTTCGCTGGCGATGCTCCCTTTGTGTGCTCGGCGTGCTTATCGCCCGGATGGCGCCGTTGATTTATATTGCATCGCCGGTCTGTCGTCAGGCTGTAAACTGGATCTCGGAAAGGGCCAAAGCCGAGATACGTGCCGCTGTATTCTACGCCGGCGTTTCACTTTCACGTGTGCGGAAACAGAAGTATCTTTAAATAAGAAATTACCTTGTAACATACCTTTCTTTGTCCACACATGATTGACTATTATGTTAGTCATGTCGGCTTAATATAAAGAGGTAAACATTTAAAATCTGTTACAATATTGTTCTAGGTCTAGACCGCATCGTGTTGCAAAACAATATTTCAATGTTTCAGCCACAAATAAAATGGGATTTTATTGACAGCTCTATGAGAGAAACAATTTATATCATGACAAAAATTATTTTTGTATGTACTATTTACAAACAGGTTAATAATATCTTCAAAAAAGTTTGGTGGTGTGGTGTCACCGCCAGACACCACACTTGCTAGGTGGTAGCTTAAATCGGCCGCGGTCCATTTAGTACATGTCGGACCCGCGTGTCGCCACTGTGATCGCAGACCTAGCGCCACCACAAGGCAGGTCTCGAGATACGGACGAGCACTCGCCCCAGTTGTACGGACGACATTGCTAGCGACAATACGGACGAAGCCTTCCTCTCATTTGCCGAGAGACAGTTAGAATAGCCTTCTGCTAAGTCCATGGCTACGACCTAGCAAGGCGCCAATTGTAACAGTGCATGTATCTTACGAGTCGCATTTGTATAGTCAAGAGAGATGTATCACAAGGAGTGAATAAAGTTAAGTATATTCCAAAGCTACGTATTTTCTTGATAGGAGTCATAACGTATCTTGTTCCATACTTGACGCCAGTCGGCGTGTGTGTACGCGTGCCTTTCTTTCGGCCCCCTTCCCAGTGTGGCGTAGCAAGCTTGTTACGCCACAACAGATGGACGATTTGTTCATATTGCTTCACTAGTCGTCGTTTACGTAAAACAAACACACACACACACACACGAACTTCTGGCTGGAGGATACCACGCTTTTGCGATTCGTGAATTGCGTAATTTCATTTTTTTCTCCACATACTGCGCTAGTTGCCAGTATTTGTACTGGGATCATATTTTCCCGAGATCTAACTCAGTTACACTAATTTTCTTAGCACACATTTCATTTATGAAGATAGTAACTGTTCTCGAAAGAACAGATACCATAGACGACCGTGCAGCTTCTCTAGAATAAATGATAATTAATTGAAACCCTCAGCTGCCGACAGGTGTTGTTGATATACCTCGATGGCGACAGCTGAAATTGTGTACCCCGACCGGGACTCGAACCCGGGATCTCCTGCTTACATGGCAGACGCTCTATCCATCTGAGCCACCGAGGACACAGATGACTGGTGCGACTACAGGGACTTATCCCTCGCACGCTTCCCGTGAGACCCACATTACCAAACTGTCCACAATCTACATACGTAATGTACCTAATACATATTAGCCCATCCACTCATTACTCGCGCACACTAAGGATCATGCAGGCCTACCAACTAATACTATCCGCAAGTTGGGCTTCCCAAGGATCTTAATCACGAAAAGACATCAGACGGAATACTTTGAAAATCCTGGTACTTTGGCGTAACACTGTGTTTATTTTAAAGGTTAATAAAATCTTACAAATTAGAGTACTGCCTTTGCAGGATTTTGGCAACGGCCTTGCCGCAGTGGCTACAATGGTTCCAGTCAGATCACCGAAGTTAAGCACTGTCTGGCGTGGCCGGCACTTGGATGGGTGACCATCCGGGCCGCCATGCGCTGTTGCCATTTGTTGGGGTGCACTCAGCCTCGTGATGCCAATTGAGGAGCTACTCGACCGAATAGTAGCAGCTCCGGTCAAAGAAAAACCATCATAACGACCGGCAGAGCGGTGTGCTGACCACACGCCCCTCCTATCCGCATCCTCAACTGAGAATGATATGGCGGTCGGATGGTCCCGATGGGCCACTTGTGGTCTGAAGACGGAGTGCTTTTTGCAGGATTTTGAGCATGATATGACCTCTCGATTACGTCCCACAAACGTTTGTTGTGATTCATGCTGTGTGATATGGGTGGCCAAATCATTCACTCGAACTGTCCAGAATGTTCTTCAAACCAATCGCTAACTACTGTGGCTCGGTGACACTGCGCATTGCTATCGATAGAAATTCCATCGTTGTTTGGGAACGTGAATCCATGAATGGCTGCAAATGGTCTCCAAGTAGCCGAAAATAATTTATTCAACAATGTATTCCATGCAAACACAGCCCGCACCATTATGGGGCCACCACCGCCTTGTACAATGTCTTGTTGACAACTTTGGTCTGTGGCTTCGTGCAGTCTGTACCACGCTCCAATCCTACCATCAGCTCTTACCAACTGAAATCGGGACTCATCTCACCAGGTCACGGTTATCCAGTCGTCTAGAGTCCAACCGATACGATCGTATGGCCAAGAGAGAGACTGCACGCGATGTCGTATTGTTCGTATTGTTAGCAACTGCACTTGCGTCGGTCGTCTGCTGCCATAGCCCATCAACGCCAAATTTCGTCTCAGTGTCCTAATGAATACGTTCGTCGTACGTCCCACATTGATCTCTGCCGTTATTTGACGGCGTGTTGGCTGTCTGTTTGCACTGGCAGCTCTACGCAAACACCGCTGTTCTCGATCGTTAAGTGAAGGGCGTCGGCCAATGCGTTGTCCGTGGTGAGAGGTAATGCCTGAAATTTGGTTATGTCGGTACACTCTGGACATTGTGGATCTCGGAAGAATTCCCTAATGACTTCCGAAATGGAATGTCCCATGCTTTTAGCTCCAACTAGCATTCCGCGTTCAAAGTATAATTTCCGTTGTCCGCCCATAATCACGTCGGAAACTTATACACATGAATCCTTGAGTACAAATGACAGCTCCACCAATGCACTGCCCTTAGTATGTACGTATCGCTTTTGTCACCTTAGTGAACCAAAATACCCAAAGAAAATTTGGCTGAAATAGCTCCGAAAAGTTGTCGATGGCGCTCGTGTTCGACTACCCCATTACTACACCTTCCACTCATAATCCATATGTAATTCCTATTCCACTGCTACCCTCTACAGTTCCAATGATCCCTCGGTGATCCTAGCAGCAAGGTCAGGTGGTTTACATGGGATGATAGTTTATGTGCAGTGAAATACGCTGCTGAGACATGCATCTGATGACATTTTCATCTACTTCTTACACATCAGTGGCTCCCGTAAAGCATAGGATACTTATAATTATATACTAATACATAATCCTCTAATTTCAACACGTTCAATATTAAATTAACATATATAAAACATTGCATAAAGGAAACATTGCATACCTGAAATACATATCGTAAACACAATATTAAAAATACAAGTTAAAAATATGTGTATTATTTATTCTTATATTAATGATAAGCACATGAAGAATGGTTTCATTTACGTAACAGCACAACACTATACAAACACGTGTCTGTGTGTCTAGATGTATTCAGCAATACGAGCATAACGGTATCATAGGTCAGAGAAGTAACTGTACAGAATAAATGTAATCAGAATTAAGTCTTCGTGACGTTTTTCTAGTGTGTTATCTCTACAAAAAGTCCTTCTTCGAGATGGAAGATAGTTGATAGTATGTTGCTCATCTGTAGAACTGAATGAGGTACAGTAGAAGCAGTGTACGGGTGAATCATGCGTACTGGGACATTTAATTTATGATTGTCTTAGAATATTTATTGTAGTAGCCTAGTTACTTTGAAAGTGTTTGCAAAATCTACAAATATTTTGGCTATGACGAATTATGTGATCGCGTGATGACCCACTGAGAATGCTCAAAGAGCAGTAGGGTTTGTCTACAACTATTCCGGAACCAAAAAACCGAGTAATTTCATTTGAAGAAACAAGTTTGATACCTCAGTCTTATGGATAGAATGCTTATGAAAACAAGTTGTTCGTTTTTCATGAAACCATAGTGAGTATTCGTCAAACTGAAAATAAATTTGAAAGCCCTTCACTACGTTAAGTTCTAACATCTACATCTACATCTACATTTATACTCCGCAAGCCACCCAACGGTGTGTGGCGGAGGGCACTTTACGTGCCACTGTCATTACCTCCCTTTCCTGTTCCAGTCGCGTATGGTTCGCGGGAAGAACGACTGTCTGAAAGCCTCCGTGCGCGCTCTAATCTCTCTAATTTTACATTCGTGATCTCCTCGGGAGGTATAAGTAGGGGGAAGCAATATATTCGATACCTCATCCAGAAACGCACCCTCTCGAAACCTGGCGAGCAATCTACACCGCGATGCAGAGCGCCTCTCTTGCAGAGTCTGCCACTTGAGTTTATTAAGCATCTCCGTAACGCTATCACGGTTACCAAATAACCCTGTGACGAAACGCGCCGCTCTTCTTTGGATCTTCTCTATCTCCTCCGTCAAACCGATCTGGTACGGATCCCACACTGATGAGCAATACTCAAGTATAGGTCGAACGAGTGTTTTGTAAGCCACCTCCTTTGTCGATGGACTACATTTTCTAAGCACTCTCCCTATGAATCTCAACCTGGTACCCGCCTTACCAACAATTAATTTTATATGATCATTCCATTGCAAATCGTTCCGCATGCATACTCCCAGATATTTAACAGAAGTAACTGCTACCAGTGTTTGTTCCGCTATCATATAATCATACAATAAAGGATCCTTCTTTCTATGTATTCGCAATACATTACATTTGTCTATGTTAAGGGACAGTTGCCACTCCCTGCACCAAGTGCCTATCCGCTGCAGATCTTCCTGCATTTCGCAACAATTTTCTAATGCTGCAACTTCTCTGCATACTACAGCATCATCCGCGAAAAGCCGCATGGAACTTCCGACACTATCTACTAGGTCATTTATATATATTGTGAAAAGCTATGATCCCATAACACTCCCCTGTGGCACGCCAGAGGTTACTTAAACGTCTGTAGACGTCTCTCCATTGATAACAACATGCTGTGTTCTGTTTGCTAAAAACTCTTCAATCCAGCCACACAGCTGGCCTGATATTCCGTAGGCTTTTACTTTGTTTATCAGGCGACAGTGCGGAACTGTATCGAACGCCTTCCGGAAGTCAAGAAAAATAGCATCTACCTGGGAGCCTGTATCTAATATTTTCTGGGTCTCATGAACAAATAAAGCGAGTTGGGTCTCACACGATCGCTGTTTCCGGAATCCATGTTGATTCCTACATAGTAGATTCTGGGTTTCCAAAAACGACATGATACTCGAGCAAAAAACATGTTCAAAAATTCTACAACAGATCGACGTCAGAGATATAGGTCTATAGTTTTGCGCATCTGCTCGACGACCCTTCTTGAAGACTGGGACTACCTGTGCTCTTTTCCAATCATTTGGAACCCTCCGTTCCTCTAGAGACTTGTGGTACACGGCTGTTAGAAGGGGGGCAAGTTCTTTCGCGTACTCTGTGTAGAATCGAATTGGTATCCCGTCAGGTCCAGTGGACTTTCCTCTATTGAGTGATTTCAGTTGCTTTTCTATTCCTTGGACACTTATTTCGATGTCAGCCATTTTTTCGTTTGTGCGAGGATTTAGAGAAGGAACTGCAGTGCGGTCTTCCTCTGTGAAACAGCTTTGGAAAAAGGTGTTTAGTATTTCAGCTTTACGCGTGTCATCCTCTGTTTCAATGCCATCATCAACCCGGAGTGTCTGGATATGCTGTTTCGAGCCACTTACTGATTTAACGTAAGACCAGAACTTCCTAGGATTTTCTGTCAAGTCGGTACATAGAATTTTACTTTTGAATTCACTGAACGCTTCACGCATAGCCCTCCTTACGCTAACTTTGACATCGTTTAGCTTCTGTTTGTCTGAGAGGTATTGGCTGCGTTTAAACTTGGAGTGAAGCTCTCTTTGCTTTCGCAGTAGTTTCCTAACTGTTGTTGTACCACGGTGGGTTTTTCCCGTCCCTCACAGTTTTACCCGGCACGTACCTGTCTAAAACGCATTTTACGATTGCCTTGAACTTTTTCCATAAACACTCAACATTGTCAGTGTCGGAACAGAAATTTCCGTTTTGATCTGTTAGGTAGTCTGAAATCTGCCTTCTATTACTCTTGCTAAACAGATAAACCTTCCTCCCTTTTTTATATTCCTACTAACTTCCATATTCAGGGATGCTGCAACGGCCTTATGATCACTGATTCCCTGTTCTGTACATACAGAGTCGAAAAGTTCGGGTCTGTTTGTTATCAGTAGGTCCAAGATGTTATCTCCACGAGTCGGTTCTCTGTTTAATTGCTCGAGGTAATTTTCGGATAGTGCACTCAGTATAATGTCACTCGATGCTCTGTCCCTACCACCCGTCCTAAACATCTGAGTGTCCCAGTCTATATCTGGTCAATTGAATTCTCCACCTAAGACTATAACATGCTGAGAAAATTTATGTGAAATGTATTCCAAATTTTCTCTCAGTTGTTCTGCCACTAATGCTGCTGAGTCGGGAGGTCGGTAAAAGGAGTCAATTATTAACCTAGCTCGGTTGTTGAGTGTAACCTCCACCCATAATAATTCACAGGAACTATCCACTTCTACTTCACTACAGGATAAACTACTTCTAACAGCGACGAACACTCCACCACCGGTTGCATGCAATCTATCCTTTCTAAACACCGTCTGTACCTTTGTAAAAATTTCGGCAGAATTTATCTCTGGCTTCAGCCAGCTTTCTGTACCTATAATGATTTCAGCTTCGGTGCTTTCTATCAGAGCTTGAAGTTCTGGTACTTTACCAACGCAGCTTCGACAGTTGACAATTACAATACCGATTGCTGCTTGGTCCCCGCATGTCCTGACTTTGCCCCGCACCCGTTGATGCTGTTGCCCTTTCTGTACTTGCCCAAGGCCATCTAACCTAAAAAAAACCGCCCAGCCCACGCCACACAACCCCTGCTACCCGTGTAGCCGCTTGTTGCGTGTAGTGGACTCCTGACCTATCCAGCGGAACCCGAAACCCCACCACCCTATGGCGCAAGTCGAGGAATCTGCAGCCCACACGGTCGCAGAACCGTCTCAGCCTCTGATTCAGACCCTCCACTCGGCTCTGTACCAAGGGTCCGCAGTCAGTCCTGTCGACGATGCTGCAGATGGTGAGCTCTGCTTTCATCCCGCTAGCGAGACTGGCAGTCTTCACCAAATCAGATAGCCGCCGGAAGCCAGAGAGGATTTCCTCCGATCCATAGCGACACACATCATTGGTGCCGACATGAGCGACCACCTGCAGATGGGTGCACCCTGTACCCTTCATGGCATCCGGAAGGACCCTTTCCACATCTGGAATGACTCCCCCCGGTATGCACACGGAGTGCACATTGGTTTTCTTCCCCTCTCTTGCTGCCATTTCCCTAAGGGGCCCCATTACGCGCCTGACGTTGGAGCTCCCAACTACCAGTAAGCCCACCCTCTGCGACCGCCCGGATCTTGCAGACTGAGGGGCAACCTCTGGAACAGGACAAGCAGCCATGTCAGGCCGAAGATCAGTATCAGCCTGAGACAGAGCCTGAAAACGGTTCGTCAGACAAACTGGAGAGGCCTTCCGTTCAGCCCTCCGGAATGTCTTTCGCCCCCTGCCACACCTTGAGACGACCTCCCACTTTACCACAGGTGAGGGATCAGCCTCAATGCGGGCAGTCGTAGTCCGATCGGGGGATGCGTGGGACGAGCTGGCCGTCCCCGACAAACCCCCATCCGGACCCCCACAGTAATGCCCATTGGCAACAGCCTCAAGCTGTGTGACCGAAGCCAACACTGCCTGAAGCTGGGAGCGAAGGGATGCCAACTCAGCCTGCATCCGAACACAGCAGTTGCAGTCCCTATCCATGCTAAAAACTGTTTTGCAAAGAGAGCGCAAACAAATCGACAAAATTTAGACGGTTATTAAAATACAAGATTGCCTAGTAAATGCAGTAATGCTGCTACTTGCGCACTGCTGACACTGCTCGGCGGCGGAAGGAGACTACGCGAATTTACACTAT
Source organism: Schistocerca serialis cubense (assembly GCF_023864345.2). Taxonomy (NCBI): domain Eukaryota; kingdom Metazoa; phylum Arthropoda; class Insecta; order Orthoptera; family Acrididae; genus Schistocerca; species Schistocerca serialis. The sequence continues at coordinate 732,361,647 of NC_064643.1, read as the reverse complement.
TCAGGTACTAAAACGCGATGCTACACTCTCAAATACTATAATACGCCAGAAATTTATGAATTAAACAATGCAAGTACCAAAAACACGCAAAGAAATTAAGAATTAAACTATGTAACACATGAGTGAGCTAGGAGTATACGACTTGCTGCTGCAGCTGCTTATCCAACGGCGGCAGGGAGCACACGTGAATTCGTAATATACTAAGACTCCGGTTTTAATGCCCTGAAAACACACCCCTTTATGTGACGTCTGACCGTTAAGTGAACAAAAAGCAATCTGAGTAACTTTATATTGCACGTTTTAGTAGCCAGGAGATTTCTCATAGAACAACGGAATAATGAAAATTGCATTTTACGTAAGTTTAACAAACATAAACTGAAATCATAGCGTTTACAACAGTTCTCATATAGCTACTCCCCATTTGTGTTTACGAATCACTCCTTGTAACAACTAATCGCGTAATGTCGATTGATTTGCACGTTATGTTCTGCACCTAATAAATTGAAATGGTCTCGTAGGGTAGATAATGTCTTTGTCACTGCAAACACGTGCCTTGAAACTCCGCTGCATCATACACACGTTTTAGCCGAAAATTTCATTTATAAATAAAAAAGTATCATCTCTGCTAATTGCAACTTCTTCTCTCTTGTTCTTAAACATAATAAAACAAAACGTAATTCTCTCTGAACGATGTTCATATGTGAGCACATGAGAGGTTTTGAATATACGTCAGATGACTGAAGAACAGCTCCATAAGAGTGGTGTATTATATCAAAACTGAAGAAGCATGTATGTGTGGCGTAGAAAATAAATACTGTCTTCCATACAAGTGCTCTTCAAAGGTACAGGTGACTTTACTTAACCATACATCTACAGAAGACAGACAAATAGTCTTGTATTAATATTAACGCACATAATATTATTGAATGAGTGGAAAATCAATGAAGTAAGCATCATCTAGACTAGGATCACTTAATTGAAAATGAGTATTGGTTCCCACGTGTTCATCCGAGAGATGAAACTGAACAAAGAACATCTATTGCTCACATGAAATACAAATGCAAAGTACAGTATCTTGCGTAGATAAATCTGAAAAAGCACGTAACGTATAATCATACGAAGGCAGCGCACGCCAGCAATAATCCTGGACGAAGTCGCTTCAATGTGCCCATTTCAGTATCAAAAGACGAATCATATGTGCCAAACGTTTCGGCTCTTCCATACAAGCAGGAGAGGGAAGGTGTATATGGGAACTAAGCGGAAGCGAGAAGAGTGTCCCTTTGACCACAAGCCATGCTATACGATTTACCAGCTGATCTCAAAATTTAAACGGCTTTCTTTAACACATGACTTTCCGGATGTTAAATATGGACCGTTGCATTGGACATTGAGGAAGGAAGATGAAAGAATATTGGAGGCACTAGAGATGTGAATATGGAGAAGAATGGAAAAAATGAAATGGGAAGAGCGAGCAATGGATGAAGAAGTATTAAGGAGAGTTGGAGAAGAAACATACATGCTGAAAGTCAATAGAAAAAGAGAACGGAACTGGATTGGACATAGTTTGAGGAGGGACTGTTTATTGAAGGAAGGAATAGAAGGAATGGTGGAGGGAAAAAAGGGAAGAGGAAAAAGAAGATATCAAATGCTGGAGAATATCAAAGGAGACACATATTCAGAAACGAAAATACTGGCTATGGACAGACAAAAGTGGAAGAGGCTCAACCCATGACAAGACCTGCCGTAAGGCAGAATACCATACTACTACTACTTCTGGATTCTCAACCACAGATAAAGCTGCTGTAGCAGACCCAAGATTGACTATACAGGATGTTTTCGTAAGAGCGTACAAAAATGTAACAGGATACTGACAATGTTCCACTGAACAATTTGAGGTAGGGAACCGCGGAGCGGAGAAGCCAGCAAGTAAACTTGTCTACCCCTTTATCTAGCATTACTGTTTTCCAGCTTATTTACAATCAACAGGCGTACACGTTTACATATATTGTGCTGTTTATTTACGTGTACATTCCTTATTTCCTGCAAGGAAATGAGGAGCACGAGCCTGATTACTAGGAAGTATTTTCTCGTCACTGTATTGGCAGAAGATGTCTTGTTCCATGGTCTGCGAGGTCACCTGACCCGTATCTCCTTGATTATTTCCTATGGGGATATCTACAGTCGCCGGCTAGAATGGCCGAGCGGTTCTATGCGCTACAGTCTGTAACCGCGTGACCGCTACGGTCGCAGTTTCGAATCCTGCCTCGGGCATGGATGTGTGTGATGTCCTTAGGTTAGTTAGGTTTAAGTAATTCTAAGTTCTTGGGGACTAATGACCTCAGAAGTTAAACCCCATAGTGCTCAGAGCCATTTGAACCATTTTTGATATCTATAGTCACTTGTGTATGAGACCCCAGTGGGTACGGTGATGGAATTAGCTGCCGTAACTGTAGATGCCTGTTGTGCGATTCTAAACACACCAGGGATATTTGCTAGAATCTTGTTCGCGTATGTCATGTTTCCATTGATGTTGATGGTCGTCAGTTTCAGCATATTTTGTAAGATACAACGCAAACGATGCGTTCATTGTGTCACTGGTGGTATTCGCAGTTAACTGTAATTATTGTAAACAAAAAAGTAAACTCTAGTGTGATTTTATTTCTATTACCTCTCTAAGCTGGCTTCTCCGACCCAGGTTCCCTACCCCAAATTGTCCAGTGGAGCATCATCTACGTCCTGTTAAATTTTTGCTCGCCCTTACGAAAACACCCTGTAGATTCTTTGAGACATACAGTGCTTATCGATAAGCGCACGAATGCATAGCATGGAAGGGACTACAGTAGAAGTGTTTCGAATTACACTACTGGCCATTAAAATTGCTACACCACGAAGATGACGTGCTACAGACACGAAATTTAACCGACAGGAAGAAGATGCTGTGATATGCAAATGATTAGCTTTTCAGAGCATTCACAAAAGGTTGGCGCCGGTTTCCAACCGATTTCTCATAGACAAGCAGCAGTTGACCGGCGTTGCCTGGTGAAACGTCGTGTAAGGAGGAGTAATGCGTACCATTACGTTTCCGACTTTGATAAAGGTCAGATTGTAGCCTATTGCGATTGCGGTTTATCGTATCGCGACATTACTGCTCGCGTTGGTCGAGATCCAATGACTGTTAGCAGAATATGGAATTGGTGGGTTCAGGAGGGTAATACGGAACGCCGTGCTGGATCCCAATGACCTCGTATCATTAGCAGTCGAGATGACAGGTATCTTATCCGCATGGCTGTAACGGATCGTGCAACCACGTCTCGATCCCTGAGTCAACAGATGGGGACGTTTGCAAGACAACAACCATCTGCACGAACAGTTCGACGACGTTTGCAGCATCATGGACTATCAGCTCGGAGACCGTGGCTGCTGTTACCCTTGACGCTGCATCACAGACAGGAGCGCCTGCGATGGTGTATTCAACGACGAACCTGGTTGCACGAATGGCAAAACGTCATTTTTTCGGATGAATCCAGGTTCTGTTTACAGCATCATGATGGTCGCATTCGTGTTTGGCGACATCGCGGTAAACGCTCATTGCAAGCGTGTATTCGTCATGGACATACTGGCGTATCACCCTGCGTGATGGTATAGGGTGCCACTGATTACACGTCTGGGTCACCTCTTGTTCGCATTGACGGCACTTTGAACAGTGGACGCTACATTTCAGATGTGTTACAACGCGTGGCTCTACCCTTCATTCGATCCCTGCGAAACCCCACATTTCAGCAGGATAATGCACGACGGCATGTTGCAGGTGCTGTACGGTCCTTCCTGGATACAGAAAATGTTCGACTGCTGCCCTGGCCAGCACATTCTCGAGATCTCTCACCAATTGAAAACGTCTGGTCAATGGTCGCCGAGCAACTGGCTCGTCACAATACGCCAGTCACTACTCTTGATGAACTGTGGTATCGTGTTGAAGTTGCATGGGCAGCTGTACCTGTTTCAGTCTATGCCCAGGCGTATCAAGGCCGTTATCACGGCCAGAGGTGGTTTTTCTGGGTACTTATTTCTCAGGATCTATGAACCCAAATTGCGTTAAAATGTAATCACATATCAGTTCCAGTATATTATATTTGTCCAATGAATAGCCGTTTATCATCTGTATTTCTTCTTGGTGTAGCAATTTTAATGGCCAGTAGTGTACCACTGTCGTCGGGAAACATGATCGTCATGGAGGCGTTACGCGGTCTGCCACCTTTACGGTACTCATGTGGATGACCTCACTTTTCGTTATTTAGGGTCAACTGCCAATTTTCGCACCATTCGCATATCTTTTGTAAATCGTTTTGCAATTGGCTTTGATCTTCTGATGACTTTATTTGTCGATAACGACAGCGTCATCTGCAAACAACCTAAGACGGCTGCTCAGATTGTCTCCCAAATCGTTTGCATAGATAAAGAACAGCAAAGACCCTGTAACACTACCTCGGGGAACGGCCAGAAATCACTTCTGTTTTACTCAATGACTTTCCGTCAATTACTACGAACTGTGACTTCTCTGACAGGAAGTCACAAACCCAGTCACATAACTGAGACGATATTCCATAAGCACACAATTTCACTAAGAGCCGCTTGTGTGGTGCAGTGTCAAAAGCCTTCCCTTTCATAGGAAGACCCTTTAGGTTGTCACACGCTTCACTTTTTCACCACGACGGTACGTCGACTATATTCTACGCCCAGTTTTGTTGTCCTTCCCACGGCAAACCATCCTGGGCTTACATTTCAGAAAGGTAATGGCCACCCACACAAGGCGAGAGTTTCTACCGCACGATATTCCTCAGGAGGACAACTAAAAATTCCATCAATCAATGCCAAGCCGAATAATTGTTTATATAAGGGCCAAAGGTGGATCAACGTGTTATTAACTTGCTCAATTTGTGACGGTCTTTCTCTTGAATAAATTATCCAATTTTTCTGAAATGTAATCATTCGTATATCTGTACATCATTACATCTACTGATTTCCGTCTCATTAGAATAATTCCTTCGTTGTGCCCCCCTCCTTTTTTCATTATTTATTTATTTAGCATATACAGAGGAGTCCTAATCCTAGAAAACCGCACTAAAGGTGAGAAGACCTGTACAGCATAAATGCTTGATGTAGAGACTGTCATTTGCCACATTGTGTGCGTTAATACAATGAAAGGCTCGTAATTCGTTATGCTGTTACCTGGAAATTTCTGGAAAATGCCACATCCTATAAATTCCTGGAAGGCTACAGGAAGGATCCTTAATAGGTAGAACAAATACATCAGATAGAGGAGATCCAAAGAAGAGCAGCGCGTTAGGTCACGGGTTCGTTCAAAGAAGCGCGAAAATCCAGAAAGATGCCATCCAACTCCAGTGGTACGTTACAAGGGAGAGCTTTGCATTTCGGTTACTGCTGAAATTCTGAGAGCGTACTTTCTTAGCAGTTCGCTCAATTTATTGTTTTCTCCTACATATATCTGACGATAATACCATGACGGTAAAATAAGTAAGTTATGAACTCAGAATGCGTCTTAGCACAGGTGCTCTCGCTTCGTAACATTCGTGACTGTAACAAGAGCGTGTGGAAGTGAGATTGGTACACCAAGTACCCTTCACCACACACCGTAAGATGGCTCGCGGGGTTCAGATGTAGGTGTGGAAACCTCTCTGTGGTACACAGCGCCTCTCTTTGAGTGTATGTAGCTGGAGTTTTATCTCAACATTGTTCTCTCACTTACTAAAAGATACCGGAAATAAACGCCCCGCTCTTCTCTGGATATTTTCTGTCTTCTCCAATAATCATACCGACCAACAAATTTCAGGAGTTGATGGTCTAACGAATGTTCTGTAAACTATTTCTTTACTAGCTGAATTACGTTTGCTTAGAATTTTTTTCAGTCACTGTCGTCCGCCCCGGTAGCTGAGTGATCAGCGTGACAGACTGTCAATCCTAAGGGCCCGGGTTCGATTCCTGGCTGGGTCGGAGATTTTCTCCGCTCAGGGACTGGGTGTTGTGTTGTCCTGATCATCATCATTTCATCCCCATCGACGCGCAGGTCGCCGAAGTGGCGTCAAATCAAAAGACCTGCACCAGGCGAACGGTCTACCCGATGGGAGGCCCTAGCCACACGACATTTCCATTTCCATTTCAGTCACTGTCAGCCTGCCAACCGCTTTTCGGACGACTCGTTTTATGTGCCTGCCCCGTCGTGGGTTACCCCGGACGGTCACTCGGTCCCAGAGTGTGCATAATAATGCCTGCTGAATGGCCTGGACTGAACACGTGACACAGAACAAGGGTTAATGGTCAAAGCGATGGACTGCAGTAGGTGGAAAGATGACCAGCTACGAAATATCAAAATTGACAGAGACTCACAGTAGTGAAAGAACTGAAAGAATTCTCCTATGTAAAGTTTCATATCTATGCCTATAAAGAAAATTTCCCTTAGGAAAAAAACTCTTCTGGAGCCTTTTATCGGCCAATAACCTAGATTTAAGTCCCTGAACGGGTTCAGTCGGAACATACGGAATGTACAGGCGCGTAATATAGACAGTGGGAGTTTACAGAGAAGAAGGAACTGAAAACGTTTGAAATATGATGGTGTACAAGAAGGTTAAAATTATTTCAGCAGCAAATTTGTCCTTTAATTTATATTTCATTCAATATTTGAATTGTCTTTAACGCCAATAATGGCCTTCCAGTGAAACATTTGCTATACGGTCATAAAAATGTCTACAAACAGTTGAAGTTACATGAAAACGAAATTTATCTGTATGCAGTGTATCATCAGTCTGTGCTGTTGCAGTAGATTTCGTGCGCTATCCACTGTGCAGTTCGCGTTAACTAGACTGAAGAGCCAAAGAAACTGGTACACCTGCCTAATATCGTGTAGGGCCCCCGCGAGCACGCATTAAGTTCCACAATACGACATGGCATGGACTCCACTATTGTCTGAAGTAGAGAGAACTGACACCATGAATCCTGCAGGGCCGTCCATAAATCCGTTAGAGCATAAGGGTGGAAATCTCTTCTGAACAGCACGTTGCAAGGCATCCCAGATATGCTCAATAATGTTTACGTCAGGGGAGTTTGGTGGGCAGTGGAAGTGTTTAAACTCAGAGGAATGTTCCTGGAGCCACTCTGTTGTAATTATGGACGTGTGGGGTGTCGCATTGTCCTGCTGGAATTGCCCAAGCCCGTCGGTATGCACAATGGACATGAATGGATGCACGTGATCAGGCAGGAGACCTACGTACGTGTCACCTATCAGAATCGTATCTAGACGTACCAACTGCACACTCCCCACACCATTACAGATCCTCCACCAGCGTGAACAGACCCCTATTGAAATGAAGGGTCCATGGATTCATGAGGTTATTCCATATCCGTACACGTCCATGCTCGAGACACAATTTGAAACGAGACTCGTACGACCAGGCAAAATGCTTCCAGTCATCAACAGTCCAATGTCATTAGTGGTGACGATTCCAGGCGAAGAGTAATGTCTTGTATCGAGCAGTCATCAAGGGTACACGAGTGGGCCTTCGGCTCCGAAAGCAGATATCGATGATGTTTCGTTGAATGGATCGCACTTTGACACTTGTTGCTGCCCCAGAACTAAAATCTGCAGCAGTTTGCGGAAGGATTGCACTTCCGTCACGTTGAACGATTCTCTTCCGTCGTCGTTGGTCCCCTTCTTCCAGGATCTTTTTCCGGCCGCAGCGATGTCGGAGATTTGATGTTTCATCACAGTCCTGATTTTCACGGTACAGTCGTGAAATGGTTGGACGGGAAAATCCCCACTTCATCGTGACCTCAGAGATTCTGTGTGCATCGTACGTGCGCCGACAATAACGCCACGTTCAAACTCACTTAAATCTTAATAACCTGCCACTGTAGCAGCAGTAACCGATCTAGCAACTGCGCCAGACACTTGTTGTCTTATAAAGGAGTTGCCAATCTCAGCGCCTTATTCTGCTTGTTTACATATCTCTGTATTTGAATAGACATGCATCTTCCAGTTTCTTTGGCGCTTCAGCGTACCACGCCATTTATCCATGGAATCATGTTCACTTCCTTTCCATTCTTCTTACAAACCCAGCTTATGTTCAAATGTCCCTCGTCGTGCCCTCAATAAATTTCTGCTCGATATCAGTGCCATATGCAAACCTCACCTCCCCCACCCTATAACCACCAATGTAAGTACAAAAATAATCCTTAGTCTCACATGTCATAACACTTTATAGCATTTTACTGCTCCATTCCTCTTTAAGGCTGGAACTACATAATAACGGCCCACATGATGTCATTCGAAATTCTTATTATTATATTTCGTCACCTCTCCGTCTTACGACAGGTTGATACAAAATTTCTAGATTTCCAGAACGCTTTTGACGCCGTTTCTCACAATCGGCCTCGCGGGGTTAGCCGCGCGGTCTTAGGGGGCCTTGCCACGGTTCTAGTCCTCCCTCGAGCATGGGTGTGTGTGTTGTCCTTAGCGTAAGTTAGTTTAAGTTAGATTAAGTAGTGTGTAAGCTTAGGGACCGATGACCTCAGCAGTTTGGTCCCATAGTAACTGAGCACCATCACCATCACAATCGTCTTGCAATCAAATTGCCTTTCTACGCAGGTTAGTGTAAGGTGGGTGATTTGGATGGTGTTTTTCTTTCATAATGATCACAGTTCGTAGCAACTGACTGAGAACGATACAGTGAAACTGATGACATCACCATGGATGGATTAATGGCGCTCTGTTATTTTCACCAGCAGACAATCGCAGCACACCTCTTAGAAAGTTTGCAGACGATGGTATCGTTTGCCTTCTAATACAGCCATTAGAAGATCGAAACGAATTTCGAAATTGTTTTGTCAGGATACTCGCATGGTGTGAAAAATAGTAAATGACGCTCAATATCAAAGGCTGAGTGTACTAAAATATTTCCGTTAAAATTTGGCAACACGATAAATCGATTGAGCTAAATTTCTTGGGATTACAATTGCGAACAACTCAAGCTGTAAGAATCACATATAAAGTGTTTGCAGATGGCTAACCAAAGACTCTGCTTTATTGGGCGACCACTTAAAAGCTCCAACATGTCTACGAAACACACCTCTGGAGTATTACTGCGCGGTTGCCCGTTTTGAATTTTCACGAGATAGGTGGGTGTCACGGATATCATAGGGAAGCTGGTGCGGCACTTACCAAAACAAAGGTTTTTTTTTTTTTTTTTTTTTTTTTTTTTTGGCGTGATCTTTTCACAGAATTACAGTCTCTTTCACCTCACAATCCCAAAGTACTTTGTTTACTCCGACCAACATGGGGGCAAACGAAGTTCGCACGGAAATATTTAGGTGTTCATTTTTCCGCATGCTGCCGCGAGGGGTAGCCGCGTGGTCTGAGGAACCTTGTCATGGTCCGCGCGGCTCCTCCCGTCGGAGGTTCGAGTCCTCCCTCTGGCATTTGTGTGTGTATCGTCCTTAGCATAAGTTAGTTTAAATTAGATTGAGTAGTGTGTAAGCTTAGGGACCGATGACAACAGCAGTTTGGTCCCATAAGGCCTTACCATAAATTTCCAATTTTTCCACGTGCTGTTCGAGACTTTAACGGCAGAGGACTACTCCGAAAGTGGGTCCATGAACCCTATGGCAATTAATTAATTGTGAATGGCAGATAATCACGTTGACGTAGATCCAGTTGCCATCTGTCAATGGAATAACACAGGTTATGCATTGTTCAATATACAGCACCTAACACTGTAATGTCTTCATTTTCTGTCCAGTTTCTTTATTTGCACTATCTTTTCGTCAGACAGTTCGCCGCAAATACTTGAACAGCGGACACAATTCGTTGTCACTCAGTCACTAATAAGTTCCCGTAAACAAAAATACGGAAGCGATGTAAGTAGGAAACATGACTGTGGCCCTCTAGAGAATATACGAGTGTTAGGAAGGCTGAATCTGCTGCGGTATATTCGACAGCCATACCCACTTCTTTTATAATATCTTCAGTCTGTAATTTTTCAGGCCACGAAATGTCTTTCGGAACTTTATCTTGCCTTAAACGCGACTATTACGAGCGTTTACGACACGACATCGAAGCTCATCCGGTTTTTACGACCAGTATTAACTCCCCTTCGTTTTATGCCCAGTAAAATGCTTTTGTGGGTACCCAACGTCAGATTTTTGCCTGTTTGGAGTCTCTAAGAACGCTGAGCCACCATTTGTCAGGAGGTGCGTGGTTTTACACGGGATTCCAAATGAAGAGTGTTGTGTCATTTCCAAGGGTCGAAGTGATGACCCCAACGTATTCTTCCACATACCAGTACTTCAGCTGAAAGTAAGTTATGAAGTGGTGATGAGCTGAAATAGATTAGTTGAAATGAAATGAATTCATGCATCATTCTACACTGTCGAACGCCTTTCTAGATTGACAAAATCTATGAAAGTTTTTTAAAGTCGTCCTTTCAGTATTAAACGTCACGTCGAAACTCTTCCTTTCTTCATGCCAAACTGATTATTATCCAACCAAATGTTCAATTTTCTGTTGGCTTCTTCCGTGCGTTATTATTGTCAGAAACTTATATGCAGCAGCTGTTGATTGTGCTGTAGTTCTCGCACTTGCCTGTCCTAGCTGTCTTCGGAATTATATGGATAATATTTTTCCGAAAGTCGGATGGTGTGTCTCCAGACTCAGATTCATTGATTCCCACTCCCCCGAATGGTTTTAGAAATTCCGAAGGAATATTATCTATGCCTTTCGTCGTATTTGATAGTAAGCCTCACAAAGCTGTGTTAAACTTTGACTGTAACACTACATCTCCTGTGCCTTCCACATCGACTCTCCTTTGGTCTTACATCAGATGCCAGTTAATTCCCCTCGGAAAGGCCTTCAAGTATTCTCTTTCCACCGTTCTGATCTCTCCTGCAGTTTTCGCAGGGGGATTCCCATTGCACTCTTTGCCGAAGGTTGTTATACTACATCTATTCTTCGCACTTTTTCTGCAGCCTTTTCGTCTTGGTTTCGCTGCAGATCCTGTTTGTGACTTATATCGTATTCAAGTTATTTCTGAATATTCCTGTAGTCGATCAATTGAAGTATTTCTTATGTTACCCAAGGTTTCTTCGAAGCTACCTTCCTTGTAGCTAGACTTTTCTGTCATTCATTGTGATTTCTCTTTTTAAGGAAGTTCATTACTCTTGATCTGAACTGTCTATTGTGGTACTCATTATCGTAATATCTACAGCCTTAGACTAAACACACCTCATCATTCCACAGTACTTGAGTATCCCACTTCTTTCGACAGTGATTTAGTGGGACGATCCTGTAAAACGCTTCTCTTCATCTTCAGCAGATCGATATCTCAGCGTATACCTGCTCCTGGGTACGCATTACGACCCGATATCTAATTTCGATAGCTCTATTTAATCATGACGTAATCCAGCTTCAATCTTCCCAAGCCGGCCGAAGTGGCCGTGCGGTTCTGGGCGCTGCAGTCTGGAACCGAGCGACTGCTACGGTCGTATGTTCGAATCCTGCCTCGGGCATGGATGTGTGTGATGTCCTTAGGTTAGTTAGGTTTAATTAGTTCTAAGTTCTAGGCGACTGATAACCTCAGAAGTTAAGTCGCTTAGTGCTCAGAGCCATTTGAACCAATCTTCCCACGTCTCCAGGCCTCTTCTAAGTATATCCCTCCCACTTGTGAATTTTCAGAATATTATTTACTAATTCCAGCTTAAATTTTTTGCCGAACTTGTTGGTCTTTCCCTCTTTCATTCCCAGTACAGAGTAAAAATTCTCCCGTTTCTCCTTCTCCTACTGCTTCTGCTATAACAGGGTTCGTATCATAGATGATTATTAGACTGTCATCTCCCTTCAGATGTTGAGTTACACGTTCATTGTGCTCGTGCTCTGTGTCTTCATCTTCTCGCGTATACTACTTTTGTTGGCGTTGGTTGCTGTCGATTCTGATGACAAAAGACCTACCACCAAACCACTTTCAGTCTTTTCCTCGAGGTCACCTCCCCTTTGGCACTATCTTTTTGGAGATTCGAATGAGCCGGCCGGAGTGGCCGAGGGGTTCTAGGCGCTACAGTTTGGAACCGCGCGACCGGTACGGTCGCAGGTTCGAATCCTGCCTCGGGCATGGATGTGTGTGATGTCCTTAGGTTAGTTAGGTTTAAGTATTTCTAAGTTCTAGGGGACTGATGACCTCAGAAGTTAAGTCCCATAGTGCTCAGAGCCATTTGAACCAAGATTCGAATGAGAACATAGCAGGGCAAGCATAGTAGGCCATAGGAATACAGCTGTGTTATAATTCATTTGAGTTTATTTATTCTTCATTTATGGGCCCAAATGCATTAGACGGATAGGGAATAAGTAAAACGTAATAAAATAAAATACCGAGGTATTCTCATAATTTTCTAAGAGAAGCCACGTGCAGGAATGGGCATGTCTTCGAACTCGACAGTGTTCAACACGGCCTGTCAAACATTTACAGAGATGCAAGTCTTACAACCTACTGGCACGGGGTGCAAACGTGCAAACTGGGGAGACGAGGGCCGTTCTGGATCGATCCTAGGTTGTTAAGAGCCAGTTCTGTCGGCTGATTTGTTTGATTTAACAGCGTTATCCACATTCACCTAGTCGAATGCTGGGTCTGGGTTAATCCAAACATAAACAATCCAAAAAATGTAGATTTATGAGTGTATTTAAGCTTATTTTCTTCTCACTGAACGCTAAACACTGGATCTGAAAGTAAAGTAGTAAACGTTTGTAAGTTAACAAAGAGTTACTCATGGTGAATACGTGATTAAGTTACAAACTCTCAGAGATGATGGAGAAGAGTAAATAATTTGAGCTGAGGGACCCTCGTCCAGAAGCGATCAAGTCGAAAGTTGTAAGCGCAGATCTTTCTGATACTTCTGACAGTGAACCTCTTCTACTGCAAGCACGTCACTTTCCACACATTGGGAGGAGGTGGTATGGACCAAAAGAAGAAGAAAAAAAAAGGATTAAACATGGCTCTAACGTGCATACCTCAAGAGCTTTGAGTATCTGCTGATCTTTGCTACTGTGAAACGTATCTTTTCTACTGAGCAAGTGCTCATCGTGCTGAAGGCACGCATTTTACAGCCCACGTTTGGTGATAATCTTTTCTTGTTTCGGTCCACACTACCTCCTCCAAAAATATGGAAAGAGAAGAGCTTGCAGTAGAACAGGTCCACTGTCAGAGGTATCAGAACGTTATTCGCTCTAACTTTCGACTTGGTCGTTTCTGGACCAGACTCATTACCTCAAATTGATACATTTACCCTTCTCCATCATCCCTGTAAGTTTGTAACATCATCACGCAATCACCCTGCATATTGCTTCGAAGTTGAATAAGCATTTATTCATTCATTTCTTCCTCGCATTTCAAGAGTATTAGTCAGTGAAACGTTGTGGCCAGTCATGGCTACTGGTACCGCAAAATATTTTTGCCAATATTTTTGACTTCTTCAGTTGAATTCTTTTGTTCAGTAATGTCAGTCTGATGTGAGTTGTAGAGAAATAAAAATACATTTTCTAACTTTATTTCTAAACTTCTTGATCATTTCGTTACACACTGGATTTTTGTCTTATGAGGATAGGATTTCCGATCACTAAGGTCAAATATTATCATCCACACACCATTTAAAGATATTGAAAAATATACCCACTATATACTAATGAAATCATATATTCGTTTTAGCTATCAAATTAAATTATCTGTATAAAATATTGTTGTTTGGATATCAATCCTTAAAAGTTCTCTGTGCTTGTCCCGTAAAATATTCTTCTATCTACGTGGCACAACATTTTCTATATACAAGTTGGTTGTTACTCATATAAAGTTTGCCATTTAATGCACCATCGACATCGGTATTAATGACAGACAGCAACGGCTTAGATTGAACAAAAATGTCTTGTTTAACCAATAATCTTATTATTAGCATCAAGTGATTCACAGAAAACGTGTTTAAACAAGATCTGGATGGGCGGACATGATTTCGAGCCCCGTCCCCCACAAATACGAAACAAGGAATATAACCTGTGCAGTACTCCGCAGGGTGACATTCTATGAAAGTATTTTTAATATAATTCCGTACACCGAAGTGAAAGGAAATTATGTTAAATCGAGCCCGATACAGAAATGGATTCTTTTCAGTAACGTCACAACTGAGGCAAAGGGTTTCAAAATTAGAGATACTTACGACAGAGTTAAAGTGACAGGATTTCCCTTCCAAACAAGGGACACCTCCCTAAAACCCTTGCCTAGATTTGAACGAATAGAGCTACTTTTTATTTGTTTCTATGACTTACGTCCCAGAAAAGAATATGAACGCCCGGTCAACGTAGTATCTCTTAGTTTATCTTAGAGGGTTAAGTGAATGAGTTTGCTAGACTTGTACTGTAGTGTAAGTTACCTCACGGTGAAAGAAAGATAGATGTCCCTTCCTTACCTATGTGGAATAATTAGTCGGTTAATTCCATGTTTCATGCATCGTATTCACAATTAATTTAAACGTGCGTATAGCTAGGGCCTCCCGTCGGGTACCCCGATCGCCTGAGGCAAATCTTTTCAGTTGACGCGACTTCGGTGAGTTGTGTGTCTGTGAGGAGACAGCACAACATCCAGTCCCCGAGCGAAGAAAATTTGGAACCGGTCGGAAATCGAACGCGGACCTGTCGCATGGCATTCAGCCGCGCTGTCTACTCAGCTATGAATACAAACATATTCAGAATAAACAATCAGATGTGGCTATAAAGATTATATTGATAACTTAGGAAAATTGGTGGTGGGATACTAGTCATTAACATATTTTTTATTGGCAACTTATTTTTATTTTCGAATACCTCTGTGGTACGGAAGTACTTATTAATGAAGACACCTACATTTGAAAGCACGTCTGTTGACCGTCAGACATTATATTTTCATGGGCAGATTAACAAAGAGTTTCATAGCCCTGTATTTCATTCCTTTTGGTGCCAAAGTTATACTGACTAGAGGAAATAGCGGATTACTTTCACTGCTAGTATTGTACTAGTAAAAATATCTCATATCCTCAAACTGCAATGGAGTGACAATAAAGTATATCAATGAATAAATTTATTTTTTACTTTTTTCTTTTCTACTCCAAGAAATGGAGTGTGCTGTTTGGAATGCAGCCCATTATAGAGTTGGTGTCCTTTTTTGCCAGTTAGCAGACACGGTCGAAGTGGAGCTGAGGAATTCCCAGTCGGAATCAAGTAAACAGGAGAGGATTATCATTTTCAGATAACCTTGTTCGACACAGGCTGCAGTGAACCTATTTACAATTTATTCCTGGGACATCCCTGTCTGTTGTCCGAGATACGGAGAAAGCACGCTTCTTTATTACTTTTCATTCTGTGCCCCTAAATGCAATGCTGGCTGTTCCCGTGTGAACCAGTGACAAGCCAGGGACTTTTCAGCCAACTATTAAGCAAACTGGTAGTGTAGGTGCAGGGGAATCCCAGCTGGTAAATTCGGGACTTTTGCCACAAAACCAGTTAAGCCAAGGGATTGGAAATACATTCATGTTCAGAAAAAAAACCACCTTGAACGACTACAGATAGGACATTCATATTCAGGGGACATTTACATTAGCATGTTCTGCAGAAATGGCAACGGCCTTCCGCAGTGGACACAACGGTTCCCGTGAGATCACCGAAGTTAAGCGCTGTCGGGCGTGGTCGGCACTTGGATGGGTGACCATCCGGGCCACCATGCACTGTTGCCATTTTTCGGGGTGCACTCAGCCTCGTGATGCCAATTGAGGAGCTACTCGACCGAATAGTAGCGGCTTCGGTTAAGAATACCATCATAACGACCGGGAGAGCAGTGTGCTGACCCCACGCCCCTCCTATCCGCATCCTCCCCTGAGGATGACTCGGCGGTCGGATGGTCGCGGTAGGCCCCTCGTGGCCTGAAGATGGAGTGCTTTATGTTCTGCAGAAATCATTAACATTTCAGTTACTTCGGTTCAGCATGTGTCTACATCTACATTTATACTCCGAAAGCCACTCAACGGTGTGTGGCGGAGGGCACTTTACGTGCCACTGTCATTACCTCCCTTTCCTGTTCCAGTCGCGTATGGTTCGCGGGAAGAAAGACTGCCGGAAAGCCTCCGTGCGTGCTAGAATCTCTCTAATTTTACATTCGTGATCTCCTCGGGAGGTATAAGTACGGGGAAGCAATATATTCGATACCTCATCCAGAAACGCACCCTCTCGAAACCTGGACAGCAAGCTACACCGCGATGCATAGCGCCTCTCTTGCAGAGTCTGCCACATAAGTTTGCTAAACATCTCCGTACCGCTATCACGGTTATCAAATAACCCTGTGACGGAACGCGCCGCTCTTCTTTGGATCTTCTCTATCTCCTCCGTCAACCCGACCTGGTACAGATCCCACATTGACGAGCAATACTCAAGTATAGGTCCAACGAGTGTTCTGTAAGCCACCTCCTTTGTTGATGGACTACATTTTCTAAGGACTCTCCCAATGAATCTCAACCTGGCACCCGCCTTACCAACAATTAATTTTATATGATCATTCCATTGCAAATCGATCCGTACGCATATTCCCAGACATTTTACAAAAGTAACGGCGACCAGTGTTTGTTCCGCTATCATACAATCATACAATAAAGGATCCTTCTTTCTATGTATTCGCAATACATTACATTTGACTATGTTAAGGGTCAGTTGCCACTCCCTGCACCAAGAGCCTATCCGCTGCAGATCACCCTGCATTTCGCTGCAATTTTCTAATGCTGCAACTCCTCTGCATACTACAGCATCATCCGCGAAAAGCCGCATGGAACTTCCGACACTATCTACTAGGTCATTTATATATATTGTGAAAAGCAATGGTCCCATAATACTCCCCTGTGGCACGCCAGAGGTTACTTTAACGTCTGTAGACGTCTCTCCATGAGAACAACATGCTGTGTTCTGTTTGTTAAAAACTCTTCAATCCAGCCACACAGCTGGTCTGATATTCCTTAGGCTCTTACTTTGTTTATCAGGCGACAGTGCGGTACTGTATCGACCGCCTTCCGAAAGTCAAGGAAAATGGCACCTACCTGGGAGCCTGTATCTAATATTTTCTGGGTCTCATGAACAAATAAAGCGAGTTGGGTCTCACACGATCGCTGTTTCCGGAATCCATGTTGATTCCTACAGAGTAGATTCTGGGTTTCCAGAAACGACATGATACGCGAGCAGAAAACATGTTCTAAAATTCTACAACAGATCGACGTCAGAGATATAGGTCTATAGTTTTGCGCATCTGCTCGACGACCCTTCTTGAAAACTGGGACTACCTGTGCTCTTTTTCAATCATTTGGAACCTTCCGTTCCTCTAGAGACTTGCGTACACGGCTGTTAGAAGGGGGGCAAGTTCTTTCGCGTACTCTGTGTAGAATCGAATTGGTATCCTGTCAGGTCCAGTGGACTTTCCTCTGTCGGGGGATTTCAGTTGCTTTTCTATTCCTTGGAGACTTATTTCGATGTCAGCCATTTTTCGTTTGTGCGAGGATTTAGAGAAGGAACTGCAGTGCGGTCTTCCTCTGTGAAACAGCTTTGGAAAAAGGTTTTTAGTATTTTAGCTTTACGCGTGTCATCCTCTGTTTCAATGCCATCATCATCCCAGAGTGTCTGGATATGCTGTTTCGATCCACTTACTGATTTAACGTAAGACCAGAACTTCCTAGGATTTTCTGTCAAGTCGGTACATAAAATTTTACTTTCGAATTCACTGAACGCTTCACGCATAGCCCTCCTTACGCTAACTTTGACATCGTTTAGCTTCTGTTTGTCTGAGAGGTATTGGCTGCGTTTACACTTGGAGTGAAGCTTTCGCAGTAGTTTCCTAACTTTGTTGTTGAACCACGGTGGGTTTTTCCCGTCCCTCACAGTTTTACTCGGCACGTACCTGTCTAAAACGCGTTTTACGATTGCCTTGAACTTTTTCCATAAACACTCAACATTGGCAGTGTCGGAACAGAAATTTTCGTTCTGATCTGTTAGGTATCTGAAATCTGCCTCCTATTACTCTTGCTAAACAGCTAAACATTCCTCCCTTTTTTTTATATTCCTATTTACTTCCATATTCAGCGATGCTACAACGACCTTATGATCACTGATTCCCTGTTCTGCGCTTACAGAGACGAAAAGTTTGGGGTCTGTTTGTTATGAGTAGGTCCAAGATGTTACCTCCACGAGTCGGTTCTCTGTCCACAATGAGGTCGTTCCATACACCATTGCCGTCTAGCATGTTTCTGCACGTTCGTCAAAGTTAGACGAAGAAGGGGACGAAGCCCACGTAACACTTGCCGTACAAAGTCGGCCGACTGTCACCCCTGATAGTGTACGATGTGTTCCACTGTTCCGTCAGAGCCGAAGAGCACGCAGATCTGTCGTGCAATGCCATTCGGATGAGGTGTCGATCTTATCTGGGAGTGGCTTGGGTGGTGCGACCCATTTCGTTGTGTGCTACGGCCTTGCGTGACCCATTCTGCGCACACAAGTTGCACTGCCGAAACTTTGGTCCTACACGAGCAGCAGTTTCCCGGATAGATGCATCGCATTCTCTCGCGTCAATAATGCGCCCTCCTTGAAACTCACTGACTTGACGGCAGGTTTCGCGAATGCGTCTGTGACGCATCTTGCACGTCTGCTCAAGTCACACTGGCCCGTTACATTCGGTTTATAGCGACAACAGGCGCCGCAGGCACGGTCCACCGGTCGACGGTGTTGCTCCGCGATATCGATGTTCACCCTGAATCCGCGGGCCGACGTGGTTCAAACGCTAATTATTTCTGCAGAATGTACTAAGGTATACAGGATGGTCCAGTGATAGTGACTGGGGCAAATATCTCACGAAATAAGCGTGAAAGGAAAAAACTACAAAGAACAAAACTTGTCTAGCACGAACATGTAATAAAAAATGGGGGTTCCTATTTTTAAAAAAACGCAGTAGGTATCCGTTTCACCTATGGCAGAGCCATCTAGCGGGCCAACCATAGCGCCATCTGGTTTCCCACTTGAAGCTAGACATGTTTCGTTCTTTGTAGTTTTTTCGTTTGACGCTTATTTCGTGAGATATTTGGCCCGGCCATGATCAATGGACCACCCTGTATATATAATAGTGAAATGTAGTTAGCAAATATGAAAAGTTGTATTTATGGCTTATCGGCTTAAGATTAGAATACTACTACACAATGTCAACGTGCTATAACAGTAGACAAAGCTCAGGTTCAGAGAGAGTGAAGACAGAGAAAAATGTACATCGGGTGGGAGAATTTGGAAATAGAAAGCAGAAAGTAGGAAATGGACAGAGAGAGGTGTCAGGAGTAGATGGATAGAGAGCGGGAGGAGAAGATGGGGAGGAGGTGATGGGCAGAAAGAGGAGGAGAGAGAGGGGGCAGGAAGACATGGGGAGAGAACAGGGAGGAGAAGATGTACAGAGAAAAGTGGAGGAGGTTGTGGGCAGGGAAGCAGGACAAGAGAAGGAGATGGTAAAGGAGAGGGGATGGATATATATAAGGTATAGTTCCACGGTATATATCTAAGAACAGGTGCTTATTCGAGTGCAACTTTGTGTCAAAGTTTCAAAGGAATTGGTGAAGAACGTCCGGAAATTTACGATTTTCTACAAAGGAACATTTACATAAGACTAAAAAGTTGTGACCGAGGGCTCATTTGTTTCAATTTGAATTTATAAACGGTCACTGAACCAAGCAGCCATGTTTAAACCTTTGTGCTTTTTTTTTTAGTTTAACCCGATTGTGCCAGAGCAACACGAGGCCAGGACCAGCTAAAATTTGTAGTAAATACCTAATGTCAGGTTTGCGTCGACACTGGAAGATGTCGGATAAGCGAACTGTAGCCGGGACCGTGCATCATGATCCATGGAGCAAGTTCGCCGTTTACATATTTTGAACTACCGGCCATTAAAATTGCCACACCAAGAAGAAATGCAGATGATAAGCGGGTATCCACAGGACACATTTATTATACTAGAATTGACATGTGATTTCATTTTCACGCAATTTAGGTGCATATATCCTGAGAAATCACTACCCAGAACAACCACCTCTGGCCGTAATAACGGCCTTCATACGCCTGGGCATTGATTAAAACAGAGCTCCGATGACGTCTACAGGTCCAGCTGCCCATGCAACTTCAACACGATACCACAGTTCATCGAGAGTAGTCACTGGCGTATTGTGACGAGCCTTTTGCGCGGCCACCATTGACCAGACGTTTTCAATTGGTGAGAGATCTGGAGAATGTGCTGGCCAGGGCAGCAGTCGAACATTTTCTGTGTCCAGAAAGGCCCGTACAGGACCTGCAACATACGGTCGTGCATTATCCTGATGAAATGTGGGGTTTCGCAGGGATTGAATGAAGGGTACAGCCACGGGTCGTAACACATCTGAAATGTAACGTCCACTGTTCAAAGTGCCGTCAATGCGAACTAGAGGTGGCCGAGACGTGTAACCAATGCCACCCCATACCATCACGCCGGGTGATACGCCAGTATGGTGATGACGAATACACGCTTCCAATGTGCGTTCACCGCAATGTCTCCAAACATCATGATGTAAACAGAACCTGGATTCATCCGAAAAAAGGACGTTTTGCCATTCGTACACCCAGGTTCGTCGTTGAGTACACCATCGCAGGCGCTCCTGTCTGTGATGCAGCGTCAAGGGTAACCGCAGCCATGGTCTCCGTGCTGACAGTCCATGCTGCTGCAAACGTCGTCGAACTGGTTGTTGTCTTTCAAACGTCCCCATCTGTTGACTCAAGGATCGAGACGTGGCTGCAAGATTTTTTACAGCCATGCGGATAAGATGCCTGTCATCTCGACTGCTGGTGATACGAGGCCGTTGGGATCCAGCACGGTGTTCCGTATTACCCTCCTGAACCCACCGATTCCATATTCTGCTAACAGTCATTGGATCTCGACCAACGCGAGCAACAATGTCGCGATACGATAAACCGCAATCGCGATAGGCTACAGTCCGACCTTTATCAAAGTCGGAAACGTGGTGGTACGCATTACTCCTCCTTACACGAGGCATCACAACAACGTTTCACCAGGCAACGCCGGCCAACTGCTGTTTATGTACGAGAAATCGGTTGGAAACTTTCCTCATGTCAGCACGCTGTAGGTGTCGCCACCGGCGCCAACCTTGTGTAAATGCTCTGAGAAGCTAATCAATTGCATATCACGGCATCTTCTTCCCGTCGGTGAAATTTCGCGTCTGTAGCACTTCATCTTCGTGGTGTAGCAATTTTAATGGCCAGTAGTGTATCTTGCAGCCTGGCGCCTCATTTATTACTTTTTGTTGACAAACTTGCAGACGCCCACTAGTGCAGCCCTCGACGTGTGTCTGTTGCAGCGTACATCGTGGTGGCGATGATCTCGCGGGACTACGAGCGGCAGCCGCGCGGCCGGCCCGGGGAGCGGCCTCTGCGGCCCTTCGTGGCCGGCCGCCCGCCGCGGCTGCCCCCGGACCTGTGGGGCGGGCAGGCGCTGCCGCCGCCCCCGTCCTACCAGGAGGCCACGGCGGCGCCGCCCCCAGGTGAGCGCGCGAGCGAGCCGTCCCAGCGTGCAGCGCGCAGCCGCCGCTTGCCAGCCACATCGCGCGGCATTTGTTTGGCTTTCCTTCAGTGGTACTCTGTGTTCAGTACACCGTACCGTCATCCTTGCCACACGATACATCATAAAACAAAAACAGTAAACAGTATGGTAGGCCCATTAGCATCTACGAGGCGTTAAAGATTAAGCTTATCCATTACGGATGTTTAAGAACCCGTGACTGTTTATTCAACGTAAATACGTGAAACTGCAACCAGTCACTTTTTGAAATAGTTTTTTTTCCGTTAACCGCTTTAGAAACTTTTTCGAGCTCATAACCTTTTCGGACTTATCTTCAGATGGTGAACAGGAGGTTATATAGCTATTTCAGAGCATACTGCTGGCTGAAACTTCCTGGCAGATTAAAACTGTGCGCCGGACCGAGACTCGAACTCGGGACATTTGCCTTTCAAGGGCAAGTGCTCTACCAACTGAGCTATCCAAGCACGACACACGACACGTCCTCACAGCTTTACTTCTGCCAGTACCTCGTCTCCTACCTTCCAAACGTCACAGAAGTTCTCCTGCAGAACTACCACTCCTGAAAGAAAGGATATTGCGGAGACATGGCAGAAGTAAAGCTGTGAGGACGAGGTGTGAGTCGTGCTTGGGTAGCTCAGTTGGTAGAGCGCTTGCCCGCCAAGGGCAAAGGTCCCGAGTTCGAGTCTCGGTCCGGCTTACAGTTTCAATCTGCTAGGAAGTTTCATATCAGCACACACTTCGCTGCAGAGTGAAAATCTCTTTCTGGAAACATCCCCCAGGCTGTGGCTAAGCCATGTCTCCGCAATATCCTTTCTTTCAGGAGTGCTTGTTCTGCTAGGTTCGCAGGAGAGCTTCTGTAAAGTTTGGAAGGTAGGAGATGAGGTACTGGCAGAAGTAAAGCTGTCAGGACGGGGAGTGAGTCGTGCTTGGGTAGCTCAGTTGGTAGAGCACTTGCCCTTGAAAGGCAAAGGTCCCGAGTTCGAGTCTCGGCCCGGCACACAGTTTTAATCCGCTAGGAAGTTTCATATCAGCACACACTCCGCTGCAGAGTGAAAATCTCTTTCTGGCATAATGCTGGCTCTGTGACAAGAAAATGAAACGTGCTTTAATGCACCGCCATGAGTATTTTTTTATATGTTTACTTGGATCAAGAGTTTAGTTTTGTACTTACTCCGACAGTATGTATGGCTTTTGTTGTAATATGCATCTCTCTGCTTCCATTGTGATGGACAGCTGGTAACACATCACTCTCTTTTACAGAACAGGTATGGATATTCAAATACTCAAATGACCGTCAGCGCTATGGGACTTAACATCTGAAGTCATAAGTCCCCTAGAACTTAGAACTACATAAACCTAACTAACCTAAGTACATGACACACGTCGATGACCGAGGCAGGATTCGAACCAGCGACCATAGCGGTCGCGCGGTTCCAGACTGAAGCGCCTAGAACCGCTCGACCACGTCGGCCGGCTGTATAAATATTCCAGCGCATTCATGTCAGCGCATTCATGTTAATGCTAGTCATGAGTAAAGTACTTGCCCATAAAGTGACTTTGTTTAATGATAAGAATAGAAATCTCCCCATGAACCATACACCTTGCCGTTGGTGGGGAGGCTTGCGTGCCTCAGCGATACAGATGGCCGTACCGTAGGTGCAACCATAACGGAGGGGTATCTGTTGAGAGGCCAGACAAACGTGTGGTTCCTGAAGAGGGGCAGCAGCCTTTTCAGTAGTTGCAGGGGCAACAGTCTGGATGATTGACTGATCTGTCCTTGTAACACTAACCAAAACGGTCTTGGTGTGCTGGTACTGCGAACGGCTGAAAGCAAGGGGAAACTACAGCCGAAATTCTTCCCCAGGGCATGCAGCTTTACTGTATGGTTAAATGATGATGGCGTCCTCTTGAGTAAAATATTCCGGAGGTAAAATAGTCCCCCATTAGGATCTGCGGGCGGGGACTACTCAAGAGGACGTCGTTCTCAGGAGAAAGAAAACTCGCGTTCTACGGATCGGAGAGTGGAATGTCTGATCCCTTAATCGGGCAGGTACGTTAGAAAATTTAAAAATGGAAATGGATAGGTTGAAGTTAGATATAGTTGGAATTAGTGAAGTTCGGTGGCATGAGGAACAAGACTTTTGGTCAGGTGAATACACGGTTATAAATACAAAATCAAATAGGGGTAATGCAGGAGTAGGTTTAATAATGAATTAAAAAATAGGAGTGCGGGTAACCTACTACAAACAGCATAGTGAACGCATTATTATGGCCACGATAGACAGGAAACCCCGCGCCTACTACAGTAGTACACGTTTATATGTCCACTAGCTCTGCAGGTGGCGAAGAAATTGATGAAATGTATGATGAGATAAAAGAAATTATTCAGGTACTGAAGGGAGACGAAAATTTAATAGTCATTGGTGACTGGAATCCGAGAGTAGGAAAAGGCAGAGAAGGAAACGTAGTAGGTGAATATGGAATGGGACTAAGAAATGAAAGACGAAGCCGCCTGGAAGAATTTTGCACAGATCACAACTTAATCATACCTAACACTTGGTTCAAGAATCATAAAAGAAGGCTGTATACATGGAAGAAGCCTGGAGATACTGACAGATTTCAGATAGATTATATAATGGTAAGACAGAGATTTAGAAACCAGGTTTTAAATTGTAAGACATTTCCAGGGGCAGATGTGGACTCTGACCACGATCTATTGTTTATGAACTATAGATTAAAACTGAAGAAACTGCAAAAAGGTGGGAAATTAAGGAGATGGGACCTGGATAAACTGACTAAACCAGAGGTTGTACAGATTTTCAGGGAGAGCATAAGAGAACAATTGATAGGAATGGGGGAAAGAAATACAGTAGAAGAAGAATGGGTAGCTTTGAGGGATGAAGTAGTGAAGGCAGCAGAGGATCAGGTAGGTAAAGAGACGAGAGCTAGTAGAACTCCTTGGGTAACAGAAGAAATATTGAATTAATTGATGACAGGAGAAAATATAAAAATGCAGTAAATGAAGGAGGCAAGAAGGAATGCAAACGTCTCAAAAATGAGATCGACGGGAAGTGCAAAATGGCTAAGCAAGGATGGCGAGAGGACAAATGTGAGGATGTAGAGGCTTCTCTCGCTAGGGGTAAGATAGGTAGATACTGCCTACAGGACAATTAAAGAGACCTTTGGACAAAAGAGAACGACTTGTATGAATATCAAGAGCTCAGATGGAAACCCAGTTCTAAGCAAAGAAGGAAAAGCAGAAACGTTGAAGGAGTATATAGAGGGTCTATACAAGGGCGATGTATTTGTGGACAATATTATGGAAATGGAAGAGGATGTAGATGACGATGAAATGGGAGATACGATACTGCGTGAAGAGTTTGATAGAGCACTAAAAGACCTGAGTCGAAACCAGGTCCCGGGAATAGATAACATTCCATTAGAACTACTGACGGCCTTGGGAGAGCCAGTCCTGACAAAACCCTACCATCTGGTGAGCATGACGTATCAGAAGGCGAAATACCCTCAGACTTGAAGAAGAATATAACAATTCCAATCCCAAAGATGGCAGGTGCTGACAGATGTGAAAATTACCGAACTACCAGTTTAATAAGTCACTGCTGTAAAATACTGACGCGAATTCTTTACAGACGAATGGAAAAACTGGTAGAAGCCGACCTCGCAGAAGATCAGTTTGGATTCCGTACAAATGTTGGAACACGTGAGGCAATACTGACTTTACGACTCATCTTAGAAAATAGATTAAGGAAAGTCAAACCTACGTTTCTAGCATTTGTAGACTTAGAGAAAAATTTGTCAATGTTGACTGGAATACTCTCTTTCAAATTCTAAAGGTGGCAGCAGTGAAATACAGGGAGCGAAAGGCTATTTACAATTTGTACAGAAACCAGACGGCAGTTATAAGAGTCGAGGGGCATGAAAGGGAAGCAGTGGTTGGGAAGGGAGTGAGTTAGGGTTGTAGCTTCTCCCCGACGTTATTCAGTCTGTATATTGAGCAAGCAGTAAAGGAAGCAAAAGAAAAATTTGGAGTAGGTATTAAAATCTATGGAGAAGAAATAAAAACTTTGAGGTTCGCCGATGACATTGTAACTCTGTCAGAGACAGCACAGGACTTGGAACAGCAGTTGAACGGAATGGACAGTGTCTTAAAAAGGAGTATTAAGATGAACATCAACAAAAGCAAAACGAGGATAATGGAATGTTTTCGAATTAAGTCGGGTGACGGTGAGGGAATTAGATTAGGAAATGAGACACTTAAAGTAGTAAAGGAGTTTTGCTATTTGGGAAGCAAAATAACTGATGATGGTCGAAGTAGAGAGGATATAAAATGTAGACTGGCAATGGCAAGGAAAGCGTTACTGTAGAAGAGAAATTTATTAACATCGAGTATAGATTTAAGTGTCAGGAAGTCTTTTTCTGAAAGTATTTGTATGGAGTGTAGCCATGTATGGAAGTGAAACATGGATGATGAATAGTTTGGACAATAGAAGCTTTCGAAATGTGGTGCTACAGAAGAATGCTGAAGATTAGATGGGTAGATCACATAACTAATGAGGAGGTATTGAACAGAATTGGGGAGGAGTTTGTGGCACAACTTGACAAGAAGGAGGGACCGGTTGGTAGGACCTGTTCTGAGGCATCAAGGGGTCACAAATTTAGCATTGGAGGGCAGCGTGGAGTGTAAAAATCGTAGAGGGAGACCAAGAGACGAATACACTAAGCAGATTCAGAAGGATGTAGGTTGCAGTAAGTACTGGGAGATGAAGAAGCTTGCACAGGATAGAGTACCACGGAGAGCTGCACCAAACCAGTCTCAGGACTGAAGACCACAACAACAACAATTTTTTCCATGAACCGGTTTAGGAACTTTTTCGGGCTCATAACCTTTTCAAGCTTATCTTCAGATGGTGAACAGGAGGTTATATAGCTATTTCAGAGTATAATGCTGGCTCTGTGACAAGAAGATGAAACGTGCTTTAATGCACCGCCATGAGTATTTTTTTATATGTCAATTTGGCTCAGGAGTTTAGTTTTGTACTTACTCCGACAGTATGTGCGGCTTTCGTTGTTAATACGCATCTGTTTGCTTACATTGTGATGGACAGCTGGTAACACGTCACTCTCTTTTACAGAATAGGTTTGGATATTCAAATGGCTCTGAGCACTATGGGACTTAACTTCTGAGGTCATCAGTCCCCTAGAACTTAGAACTACTTAATCCAAACTAACCTAATGACATGACACACATCCAAGCCCGAGGCAGGATTCGAACCTGGGACCGTAGCGGTCGCAGACTGAAGCGCCTAGAAACCCTCGGCCACATCTGCCGGCTGTATGGATATTCCAGGGCATTCATGTTAATGCTAGTCACGAGTAAAGTACTTGCTCATAAAGTGACTGTCTTATATGATAACATAAGAAAAGAAATAACACGCCAGATCATTTGGAATTTTTCTTGCAGTAATTTATTTATTTCTTTTATTTTGGGCATTCATGTTAACGCCAGTTCTGATTAAAGTATTTGCCCATACATCGACTTTAATATTTGTAAAGAGAAATAAATAATATCTCTGAGTAAAGTAGGCCTACGTCATACCTTTGTGTGAAGATCTTTCCAACGAGTAACAGTTGGATAGCACGCACTCGATTCTGGAAAAGTTTCGTTATTCCAGTGTATGTGAATACACATTCCGTAAAAGTGAGTGATGTAATACCAGCTGTCCATCACGATGCAAGCAGAAAGATGGATATTAACAACAGAAGCCGCCCATACCGTCGCAGTAAGTACAAAACTAAACTTTGGATCCAAATCGACATATAAACAAACTCATGACGACATATTAAAGCATGTTCCATCTGATACGCCTGCTAAACCCGCTGGGCACAAGTTATTAGGATTGTGGAAAGGGCCAAATAAGGTTGGGGTCAGTTTCACCTTAAAATTGTAATTTATTGTAATTTAATAACACATCTACAACCAAAGTGGCACATAGCCGAACTTTTACACTTACGAATTCCAAACTCGAAATCTTTCACGGCTGAAGGCCTCCAAACAAGAAATCTTAAAAATCAACATGGTAAATTTCAAGTGACTGAAAACAGGCAGTTGCAGTTACAAATAAAATAAAAATCACAGCTAGGCTAAAAGCCTCAAGGCAAGATTGAATAGACAAACATAAACAAGATGCAATACAAGTGGTTGAAAGGCCACAATAAAATTTTCAAAATTTTGAAATAAATTACCATAACCTTTCAAAGGCCCAATGTTTAAGCTTGAAAGGTGATTTTTAGAATAAGGTTCCAAAATTTTTAAAAAAATATAACCATAACCCATAAATTTTAAGTAACTGAAACCGGACTAAAAGAAAAGACAACACAACGGCAATAACCTTTCAGCAAATATCCACTTGCCGGAATTCAAACTTACTTACATAAAACAGAGTAAAACAAAGAATTTTTCTTTTATCATTGGTTATGATAGATTATAAACAGACATTTAAATACTGGTGAGAAAGATAGTAGAGACAACAGCACTCACAAGCCTCCAGGGGGTTGGTCTGACCTCGTTCACTTAGGTGAGACACGTGGTGAGCCCAATTACACTTGATCCGTCGGAACCCAACAAAGGGACAGCCACGGACCGACCGACAAACGGCTTGTTTGCCACCAATCGGTACATGAGAATTCGAACACAAAATGTTATGGGCGTGATTATCCACTTTCAAAAATGTATATGTAATAAGCTGCCAAATCTACACACTGTGTTGGACAGTGACAACAGATGAGGAAAGGACACTACCTGAAATTACATTAGTGGCCAGGGCAGGTAACCAAAACACTAACGGCCACAAGGCAGAAAATTCCGCTGGTGCACTTGAGTTGTAGTCAACCAATATAGTTAATTTCACCGCATGGCGGCTAAACTTTAGCGATACGCAGGAAAACCTCCCCAACAGCGAACCACCGAAACGAACCACACAACATGAATGGACGTGGTTTGGGTACTTGAAAGCATACCCAACTTTGACGTCCTGGGTCGGTGAACGACGAATCTCATAGCGATGGGACAGATCCACACATGCTCCGACGCTTCACAGGGACCGCCAGTGAACCCAGCTGACTGCACCGCGCAGAGATAACTTCCCTGGTCCGCAGCATCCGACCGACTCCTCTCAGAATGCCCACAACATCTAAAATAGTCGTCAGTGGAAATAACGGCAACTACACACACAAGCTGACAAACACTTGCACGAAGACCTGATCGATACCCAACAGTAACTAAGCACACACGAAGACAAATCGAGTGTCGATGCACACACAGCCGAGTCATGAACGATCGGCGAGCCAAACCGCGTCGTCCGGTAGGACGACCGACCGACGATCCACCAAGACCGCGGCCCGGCTCAAGTGATGGGTGGCGGCAATGGTCGGACGAGCCATGTCGACGCAGACCTCACTGCTCCAACCCGACTGCACTAGTGCAGCATTGCAACTCCCCGACTGGCAGGTCCGGACTGCGCTCCACACGCTTTCCAACTGACTGGCAGCCCCCACTCGTGACCCGAACCCCCCTTACACAAATAACGACCTGGAAATAATAACAGTCGAGCAAAGATACTACGAGAGGGCATATATCGATACGCGCTGCTAGCGCCGATCACAGTCAGGCAAAGCAGCAACTCAGTGACAGTAGTAATTTTAATTAACGTAGTGAAATGGAAGTACGTTAAAAACACGGTGTAAAATACACTCCTGGAAATTGAAATAAGAACACCGTGAATTCATTGTCCCAGGAAGGGGAAACTTTATTGACACATTCCTGGGGTCAGATACATCACATGATCACACTGACAGAACCACAGGCACATAGACACAGGCAACAGAGCATGCACAATGTCGGCACTAGTACAGTGTATATCCACCTTTCGCAGCAATGCAGGC
Organism: Schistocerca serialis cubense; assembly: GCF_023864345.2. Classification (NCBI taxonomy): domain Eukaryota; kingdom Metazoa; phylum Arthropoda; class Insecta; order Orthoptera; family Acrididae; genus Schistocerca; species Schistocerca serialis. Next base: position 732,331,981 of record NC_064643.1, on the reverse strand, counting down.
TGCTATTCTCCCATGGAGACGATCGTAGAGATGCTGGATGTAGTCCTGTGGAACGGCTTGCCATGCCATTTCCACCTGGCGCCTCAGTTGGACCAGCGTTCGTGCTGGACGTGCAGACCGCGTGAGACGACGCTTCATCCAGTCCCAAACATGCTCAATGGGGGACAGATCCGGAGATCTTGCTGGCCAGGGTAGTTGACTTACACCTTCTAGAGCACGTTGGGTGGCACGGGATACATGCGGACGTGCATTGTCCTGTTGGAACAGCAAGTTCCCTTGCCGGTCTAGGAATGGTAGAACGATGGGTTCGATGACGGTTTGGATGTACCGTGCACTATTCAGTGTCCCCTCGACGATCACCAGTGGTGTACGGCCAGTGTAGGAGATCGCTCCCCACACCATGATGCCGGGTGTTGGCCCTGTGTGCCTCGGTCGTATGCAGTCCTGATTGTGGCGCTCACCTGCACGGCGCCAAACACGCATACGACCATCATTGGCACCAAGGCAGAAGCGACTCTCATCGCTGAAGACGACACGTCTCCATTCGTCCATCCATTCACGCCTGTCGCGACACCACTGGAGGCGGGCTGCACGATGTTGGGGCGTGAGCGGAAGACGGCCTAACGGTGTGCGGGACTGTAGCCCAGCTTCATGGAGACGGTTGCGAATGGTCCTCGCCGATACCCCAGGAGCAACAGTGTCCCTAATTTGCTGGGAAGTGGCGGTTCGGTCCCCTACGGCACTGCGTAGGATCCTACGGTCTTGGCGTGCATCCGTGCGTCGCTGCGGTCCGGTCCCAGGTCGACGGGCACGTGCACCTTCCGCCGACCACTGGCGACAACATCGATGTACTGTGGAGACCTCACGCCCCACGTGTTGAGCAATTCGGCGGTACGTCCACCCGGCCTCCCGCATGGCCACTATACGCCCTCGCTCAAAGTCCGTCAGCTGCACATACGGTTCACGTCCACGCTGTCGCGGCATGCTACCAGTGTTAAAGACTGCGATGGAGCTCCGTATGCCACGGCAAACTGGCTGACACTGACGGCGGCCGTGCACAAATGCTGCGCAGCTAGCGCCATTCGACGGCCAACACCGCGGTTCCTGGTGTGTCCGCTGTGCCGTGCGTGTGATCATTGCTTGTACAGCCCTCTCGCAGTGTCCGGAGCAAGTATGGTGGGTCTGACACACCGGTGTCAATGTGTTCTTTTTTCCATTTCCAGGAGTGTACATGCTGGCGGGAACAAGAACCACACACGACTCACCATCTTATTGCCACAGAGTCAGAACCCAACATCATGATCTGAAATTGCTATGTAACCTCCTGTACACCATCTGAAGATGAGCCTAAAAAGATTCGAAAACCATTTCATGGAATGAAGCAGTCGAAATTTGACTTAACGATAATAACTTTAACAGAGACAACGGTTATGCACTTAGCAACACCTGGAAGGGTACACTGGGTAAAGAAAAATCGCAGAGGAAAACTTCCCGCACTTTACCTCCTGATTCAAGGGATGGAGTTTCAAGCAGCGCGGGACAGAAACTACATCTATGGAGGTAGAGAGCACCACTTCACTACGCGCCATATCGCTGTTACTATGACGTATTCCAGTCAATTAGAAGCCGACCTTTGCATATAAAAATGGGAGCCTCGCCAGTTTACGACAGATAGTTTTAGCCCTGACGACGACCGTTGAGGTAGTGGTGGAAAGCTTGGAGTTTTATCCTGAATTGACGCGGCATGTACACCGAGAGACTTTTATTCAAGAAATATGTCGCGAAAGACTTCGTAGCCATTTCATGGAATAACTGTTCAAAAAAAGTGACTGGTTGTAGTTTTATATATTTAAACCTACGAGGCGTGTTTTTAAAATAAGAAGAATTTTGAAATGTGGCCGTTGGAGCTTCCGCCGCCGTGTGTGTGTGCAGGAAGTGCTATGAATTTTTAATGGGCGGAAAATGGTACAGAATATTTAAAGAAAAGACGGCCCTACTACTGTGCGAAATGCAAAAGTAGTTAGCGTCATCCGTCATTACTGATGATGAGGTGTAGAAAGATGATAAAACAACATAACAGTTTATTGGACGGGCATCCACATGTTTTGCATGTTGCATAAAAACCGCTGCACCTGTTATTAATCCTGTTAATCCTTCATTAAAGCCACGACTAGTTTCGTAATTTAAATTACATCATGTGATGAAGATATGAATAAAGAGGAGAAAGAGACCGTGAGCACTAACGCTAAGACCACACCAGAGTAATGAAAAGTGTCTGCGGGACAGAATACATACATTATAGTGGTCAACTCACGTTGAAAGCCCTATCCCCGGATTTCTTTAAAATTTGGGAAATTTCGCACAAAGCGATACTTATGGATTAAACCGCAGAAATGAAGCTGGACCGTGTGAACAAATGGGACGAGAGAAATTATTATAAAAAGCACCTGCAAGAGAGAGGAAGAGAAGGGGAGGAAACAAACTATAGACTAAACAGTTCCTCAGCTGAAACCGCGCCGGGACAGAACGCTGCGAATGCCGCACTCGAATTGACTTGATGTTTCCTATCAAGTAAACATTTCGTTTCATTATGCTGTGCCCAGATGGATTCAGTACTCTTCATCAGTCATCAAGTCATTGACATTCTTCTTCCATTCTCATCTTGTATCAACTGATTATTGTCCACATTTCACTTCCACACATCGCCACACCCCAATAACCAGTCTCTCAATTTTGAAGTTATGACTCATTGAGCTTATGGGTTCCATAATATTTACAACTGTCAGCACCTGCCTTCTTTGAAACTCGAATTACTGAATTCTTGGGATGCGTTTCGTCTAATGCAACTAAGTGAAAGGCTGTTTTTATTTTGCCACACGCATTTCGCTCCTTTCTGTTTGTGAAGCATCTTCAGTGCCCTTTAATGTAGTTTAATTTTGTATATAATATATGCATACACAATAGCAGTTACGCATTTGTTAGCACATTAGATATTTTTGTTATTCTTTTGTTGTTTCGTGAGAAACGACTTTTGTAGCACGAGTTTCATCATACTAAAGTAGTATTTGTTTCTTCTTAGGATTTGTGATGTTATTAATGCATATTTGCAGTAATAGAGTTGTGCTTAGATGGTTTGCTTGCTCACGATGTTCAATTTTCGGAGCTTTACAAACACATTTCGTCTTAACACGTCACTTTCACTAATTACTGCGTTTTGATTTACTTTGTTAACTATATGACAACTGTCGCTCTGTGTTTATTGTTCGTGTTTTGTTTATGTTGTAGTGTTTGTATGTAGTTTCGTATTCTTTGTGTGTGTGTGTGTGTGTGTGTGTGTGTTTCTTTTTCCTGTGTGTGTGTTTCTTTTTTCTTTTGTTGTTATATTATTATTATTATTCTTTCCTTTCTCAGACGTTATGTCTGGTTAAAAATGGAAGGTGACGCGGACCTTGATCAAGCGTGACTTCCGTTTAACTGTACGGTATATGTTACATTGCATTTAGGAACTTTCGGGTAATTGAACATGTATCACTAATTGCAGATTTCTGTAGTTGTATATATACGTTTGATTAGATGGGTAGATCACATAACTAATGAGGAGGTACTGAATAGGATTGGGGAGAAGAGGAGTTTATGCCACAACTTGACCAGAAGAAGGGATCGGTTGGTAGGACATGTTCTGAGGCATCAAGGGATCACCAATTTAGTATTGGAGGGCAGCGTGGAGGGTAAAAATCGTAGGTGGAGACCAAGAGATGAATACACTAAGCAGATTCAGAAGGATGTAGGTTGCAGTAGGTACTGGGAGATGAAGAAGCTTGCACAGGATAGAGTAGCATGGAGAGCTGCATCAAACCAGTCTGAGGACTGAAGACCACAACAACAACAACGTATATACGTTTGGATGTAGCTGTATTGCGTTGATGTACTGGTGGATATTGTGTGGTATGACTCCTGTAGTTGATAGTATAATTTGTATAATGTCAACTTTATCCTGATGCCACATGTCCTTGACTTCCTCAGCCAGTTGGATGTATTTTTCAATTTTTTTTCTGTTACCTTCTGTATATTTGTTGTATTGGGTATGGATATTTCGATTAGTTGTGTTAATTTCTTCTTTTTATTGGTAAGTATGATGTCAGGTTTGTTATGTGGTGTTGTTTTATCTGTTATAATGGTTCTGTTCCAGTATAATTTGTATTCATTATTATTATTATTACGTCCGTCGCTACAATGCCGTACGATCATATCATTTCATTATTATTATTATTATTATTTAGTCTGAATATATTGTACATCTCTGTTGTTATTGTTACTGTATTCTTGGGATCTGGTACATCTTCTTCTTGAAGTCTGAGTATATTTTGACTGTCTAATATATGTTTCGTACTGCATGGAATACACTGCCAGAAAATAAAACAGCACACCTGAAAAGAGGACGGGGATTTTCACCCGATGACGGCGTGTGCCTCCTGTGGGGTATTAGATGTATTGTCACTGTTTCAGGGTCGTCCATCAACAGACAGTGCAGTGGCATAGCAATCAGAGCGTCAACTGAGTCAACTGGTTAATTGGGAACGTTCTCCAGCCAGAGGGCTCAGTGTGGTGCATACACTGAAACCAGTAGACACGGCACGGAGACGCAGTTTTGATTCTTTCAAACAAACGAATGAGTGTGAAAGGGGTCAAATTTTGGCCTTCCAAGTGACGAGATGATCCTTTGGGAGAGCTGACACACAAGTTGGACGCACTCCGTGTGTCATTTGTGGAATGATGCTGCTATCAGTGGTCACGTGATTATTCTTACATCTGTAAACGACTCTCTGCATGTTCACGCAGCACATACGCTCTCCAGGGTCGTCCCATTGTAAGGACAGCAGCGGAAGATGGTACAGCTACCACAGTGCAGATAGGAGCGCTTTTGAGTCCAGACGTGTCGACACGACCTGTTGCGAACTGGTAATTAGCAGTGGGAGTACAGGCATGCACATCTCTAGCCAGTCTTCCACTCACACCACAGTACTGACGTACACAGCTTGACTGGTGCCATCAGAGGATCACTTGGAAGATGGGACCGCGCACTTTGCTCTTCAGCAATGAGAGAAGATTCTGCCTGCAGGCAAGTGATGGTCGACTGTGTGTACGGCGTGGACCTGGGGAGCGAGCACTGTCTCACAATGTGCAATCGTCCAAGACACAATGGCTTCACCCTGGGCAGTATCCGATACACTACAACTCTCGTTCACGTTTGGTATTTCTTCATGAGATGCTAACTAGCGCTCTCTGCATGTACAATAGCATTAGACCCGTTCTTTTGCCATTATTGCAACAGGAAGGTAATGTGTTGTTCCAACGGGATAATGCACACCCACGGACTGACCATGAAGCTCAATGTGCTCTATAAGATGGGCGGCAGCAACTTCCCTCTCCAGCACGATCTCCATACTTGTCTCCAGTGTGGGGTATAATGGGACGAGACGTGATTTGTGCGACTTGTCAACCGACATCTCTTACAGAGCTATGTGAACAGGTCCAGCAGGTGAGGCATAACATCCAAGGGCAGTATTCGCCATTTTTACGATCGACTGGTTGCCAGATTCAGTGCCTTCATTGCTGCCCACAGAGGCTACACCGCGTACTAATATGGGTGTTTCAACATGGGTCGAAGCCTGGTACCTCTGTAGGCGCCCCGGTGGCCCCGGTCGCCTACGGTGGACTGGATGGCCGAGCAGTGACCTGGACTGGAGGCCGAGCAGTGACCTCTCCAGTTGTCAGGATGCTAGTAAATGACTGTGGACGCGTCACAAACGCCAAAGAAACATTATTAATTCATAACACCTTTATTCCTGCCGAGTACAATGTGGCTTGGTGATATCAACGACCTTCCCAAGTCCTCGCTGACTCGTAGCGATGACACCAGCTCCGGGCCACACAGTCTTGCTAGCGCAGCGCCGCGTGCTGTGACGTAGCAAAGGAATGTCCTTACTTCGTACTTCGGCCACGCGTGGCTGGTGGCGCCAGGCTGGCCGGCCAGCTCGGCTGTGACAGCAAGCCGCTGTGCGCAGGAGGCTCCGGGTTGGAGTCCCGGCGCTGTCGGCACGAGAGGCGATCTTGTAGTGCGGAGTGTACTCTATCCCACCCAATCTTCTTCCCTGCTCCTCCTGGTGGCTCGTCCGTGGTGGACGGGTGGAATGGGCTGCAATCCCCAGCGTCGTCAGCTCAACCGGTTGCACAGGGCCCAGGTCCCGGACGATCTCGACGACGGCTCACTGATGTGGTCAGCATTGGCGGCGAGCGAGTCTGCCGCGATGTCTGCTAATCCTGGGTTGATGACTGACAGTGGCAGCAGAGCAAAGTAAGAGCCTACGGAAAACAAAGTAAGAGCCTACGGAATATCAGACCAGCTGTGTGGCTGGATTGAAGAGTTTTTAGCAAACAGAACGCAGCATGTTGTTATCAATGGAGAGACGTCTACAGACGTTAAAGTAACCTCTGGCGTGCCACAGGGGAGTATTATGGGACCATTGCTTTTCACAATATATATAAATGACCTAGTAGATAGTGTCGGAAGTTCTATGCGGCTTTTCGCGGGTGATGCTGTAGTATGCAGAGGAGTTGCAGCATTAGAAAATTGCAGCGAAATGCAGGGCGATCTGCAGCGGATAGGCGCTTGGTGCAGGGAGTGGCAACTGACCCTTAACATAGACAAATGTAATGTATTGCGAATACATAGAAAGAAGGATCCTTTATTGTATGATTATATGATAGCGGAACAAACACTGGTCGCCGTTACTTCTGTAAAATGTCTGGGAGTATGCGTACGGATCGATTTGCAATGGAATGATCATATAAAATTAATTGTTGGTAAGGCGGGTGCCAGGTTGAGATTCATTGGGAGAGTCCTTAGAAAATGTAGTCCATCAACAAAGGAGGTGGCTTACAGAACACTCGTTGGACCTATACTTGAGTATTGCTCATCAATGTGGGATCCGTACCAGGTCGGGTTGACGGAGGAGATAGAGAAGATCCAAAGAAGAGCGGCGCGTTCCGTCACAGGGTTATTTGATAACCGTGATAGCGGTTCGGAGATGTTTAGCAAACTCAAGTGGCAGACTCTGCAAGAGAGGCGCTCTGCATCGCGGTGTAGCTTGCTCGCCAGGTTTCGAGAGGGTGCGTTTCTGGATGAGGTATCGAATATATTGCTTCCCTCTACTTATACCTCCCGAGGAGATCACGAATGTAAAATTAGAGAGATTAGAGCGCGCACGGAGGCTTTCAGACAGTCGTTCTTCCCGCGAACCATACGCGACTGGAACAGGAAAGGGAGGTAATGACAGTGGCACGTAAAGTGCCCTCCGCCACACACCGTTGGGTGGCTTGCGGAGTATAAATGTAGATGTAGATGTAGATGTAGATGTCGAGGACCAGAGCTGGTTCTGTGCCCTCACGTCTGCTGCTGGATGGGCTGCCTTTACTGCAACATCTCCTTAATAAAGATTAACATGTCGATCACCGAACTGAGAGCTACGCAGCGACCCAGTACACATCTAACTGCAACTGCGAGTGCCCTGTTGCTATCAAAGCTGGCGTATTTAAAGGAAGCACGAGCGACGTCCTGACGTCGTGCTCATTTGTAATGAACGCATTCGTTCCACTTATACTGCTGATTCATCTGTCGTACTTGCCCCTTAGCTGTTGTTGCGACAGAGTTACGTGTTGTTACGGCAGACTTAACGTGAAGTTGTGAAATGAAGTACAGCTGACGCTATACCTCTGTCTTGCACTCTACGAAAGTCTCCATCTAACACAAAACCGCGTGCTAAGCAATTCTCTCTCGCCTGTTGTGTGTAACCAGGCCATTGCCCCTGCGTGACGACACATTCCGATCTATGTGCAATCCTCCTACATCTTGGCTAACCTACTGCCTCTGGCTCTCGGATTAGGCAACGACACTTTGACAATATTCCGCGACACTACACCTCAGAAGAGCTTGTGCTACTGACCTGTAAATGTAATCATTTCATATACTGCATTTGCAGTGTTGCACCAATAAATCTAGAGTAAACTGGAAATCTCTAAAAGGGTGTACCTTTTTCTGGCAGTGCAGTTTTACCATGGTATCCTTTCCCAGTTATATCAATAACTTTGAGTGAATGTCGTTTACCCCAGGGTCCTTGGTTCTCCCTAGGTCTTCCAGTGCTCGAATTTAATAGGGCAGTTTACTCTTTTTCCTATTCGTATTTTATCCCTGGAAGGGTGAATAATGTTTGAGTAAGGAAGACAATGAACTGCCGCGTCCGCCTGCGCTTGGGTCCCCACTTAATGCTTCTGGATGTGCGCAGTTTTTCCAGACGAACCACCACCCCGCTACTCGGTGGCGTCAGGGGACGCCAGCGCGACGCCCGCGGCCAGAGGTGACGTCACCAGCACGAGCGGTCCTCAGCAGCAGCAAGGCGGAGCGGCGGTCCACGTCTGACCCCACCTGCGAAACTCTGCCTCAGCAGCGGCGCCTCAGTTTTTCTTGTCCGCGCGGCTGCAACACTACAAACTGTGACCTTGTGTTCTCACGTGGCTTCCGTGTGACTCGTCGAATGTAAAAAAAGAGACCTGATATTTATTTAGAAATTTGAATATAAGTTATTAAGTTCCTCTATTCCTCCTAGTACTCCACGCTAAATGAGAATAATACATTTTTTGTGAAGGCTGATGACTTATTATTTACAACCTCAAAATGGACTTACTGAATCAATGCAATAATGGAAGTTGTTTGTAAAGCTCAAATAACGGCGTAACTAAATGGCTATCGCTCATCTATACCTACATGAATACACTTCATTTTGAGAGGCACCCACATGCCTTGCTCATACTGTGGCATCAAGCAGTCAGGCCTGCAAGATGAGTGGTCTGCCAAGCGAGGGGATTTATTCTTATTTATCGCAAAAACATCAATGACTCATTATGAGCTCTAGTACTCATAATTAAGCTACAAATTATTCTCATATTTGAATACTACGCAACGGAAACGGATAACGTACATCTGACTAATAGTAATTTACACGACTCTGATTGTTCACTACGCACTGGCAATACGACATTTTCTTCTTACTCAACGGCTTTGATCAACACGTGGCCATCGCACTGAATGTGAATGGCGCACACATTATAAATTCTGGATATCATGACTACACACTATTCGATGAACAAGGCCACCAATCTTTTTCTTTTCGCCATTTTTTTTTATTCCGATAAATTCTATTATTCTATTATTACATTTTTGTACAATAATTACACATGAGAAACTCCGCCCAGTGGGCATGGCTTTACATTGGTGAATCTCTATCTTATGGTCTCGTAATTATCTAACGCTAAAGTGCACTTTCTGGATAGGATGGTGGATCTTTTGCTATATCTCACACTTCGACTCTCACACCCATCATCACGAAAATTTACTCCAGGCCGAGCGGTACAAAAAGGAACACGCATAACCCACTGCCTCTGAACCTATCTTGCTACTCTCCCATGCAAACCACACTCACTTAAAATACATGAAATACATCACAATACAACACAAAGAATAGTCACAACGTTAGAATCACATCACTTTCAGCTTTCCCACTTCAATCAGTATTCATCCCAGTTTCACCCGACACACGAACTCTGAAGGATATATGCACGTCTTCCTGTGCAATGCAAGCCAAGTGGCGTTGCTGGATAGACGGCTGACTCACCTTGGTTCACTCTCAGAGTATTAGAGTTTGAATCCAGCGTCACACGGAAACATAACACGCAAAATAATATTAAGAACAAATTCTTCACACACGCGAGTCCTTAACTGGTACCATGGACGAGTACTTCTCTTTATCCTTTGTCTCATACACAGATTGAGACTCACACAGTACTCACCACGTGGAAGTACTCGTCTCTAATTTCAAGTCCCGCACACGCCATTTCTTAAATATTTCCAACTTATAGTACACACGCCAGTAATTCAGCTTAACTTTAGCACTCGGATGTATTTCAACTTAGAACTAGCAAGTATTTCAACTTATTGTTACACGTGGTTTCATTGTGAGTGTTGGTCACTTCCGAAGATTACAACGATCCCCTTAATATTATCTGCCTGTCATTTAATTCTCCCCCCAAATGTCCCTGAAATAGAGAAATAATTATTCCAAACCACTCTTAAGTATTTCACATGCATACCATTTTCTCCACTCTTTTGTCTTTACGGAGCACACCTAAGACAGGTCTTACCAACACAAGATCCAGCGCCAGAGTGCTGATAATGGTCTTTCTTCAGGTCATCTCGCACCTCGGCCGAAGGGGGGGAGCACCATGCTACCGTATTGGTCAGCCACATTTCAGGCGCTCAAAGCGCAGGTAAATTTCATCTCTTTGGTTCCACCAAAGGTGACCAAAGGACCGTCTCAAAGATGATCATATACTCCTGGAAATTGAAATAAGAACACCGTGAATTCATTGTCCCAGGAAGGGGAAACTTTATTGACACATTCCTGGGGTCAGATACATCACATGATCACACTGACAGAACCACAGGCACATAGACACAGGCAACAGAGCATGCACAATGTCGGCACTAGTACAGTGTATATCCACCTTTCGCAGCAATGCAGGCTGCTATTCTCCCATGGAGACGATCGTAGAGATGCTGGATGTAGTCCTGTGGAACGGCTTGCCATGCCATTTCCACCTGGCGCCTCAGTTGGACCAGCGTTCGTGCTGGACGTGCAGACCGCGTGAGACGACGCTTCATCCAGTCCCAAACATGCTCAATGGGGGACAGATCCGGAGATCTTGCTGGCCAGGGTAGTTGACTTACACCTTCTAGAGCACGTTGGGTGGCACGGGATACATGCGGACGTGCATTGTCCTGTTGGAACAGCAAGTTCCCTTGCCGGTCTAGGAATGGTAGAACGATGGGTTCGATGACGGTTTGGATGTACCGTGCACTATTCAGTGTCCCCTCGACGATCACCAGTGGTGTACGGCCTGTGTAGGAGATCACTCCCCACACCATGATGCCGGGTGTTGGCCCTGTGTGCCTCGGTCGTATGCAGTCCTGATTGTGGCGCTCACCTGCACGGCGCCAAACACGCATACGACCATCATTGGCACCAAGGCAGAAGCGACTCTCATCGCTGAAGACGACACGTCTCCATTCGTCCCTCCATACACGCCTGTTGCGACACCACTGGAGGCGGGCTGCACGATGTTGGGGCGTGAGCGTAAGACGGCCTAACGGTGTGCGGGACCGTAGCCCAGCTTCATGGAGACGGTTGCGAATGGTCCTCGCCGATACCGCACGAGCAACAGTGTCCCTAATTTGCTGGGAAGTGGCGGTGCGGTCCCCTACGGCACTGCGTAGGATCCTACGGTCTTGGCGTGCATCCGTGCGTCGCTGCGGTCCGGTCCCAGGTCGACGGGCACGTGCACCTTCCGCTGACCACTGGCGACAACATCGATGTACCGTGGAGACCTCACGCCCCACGTGTTGAGCAATTCGACGGTACGTCCACCCGGCCTCCCGCATGCCCACTATAGGCCCTCGCTCAAAGTCCGTCAACTGCACATACGGTTCACGTCCACGCTGTCGCGGCATGCTACCAGTGTTAAAGACTGCGATGGAGCTCCGTATGCCACGGCAAACTGGCTGACACCGACGGCGGCGGTGCACAAATGCTGCGCAGCTAGCGCCATTCGACGGCCAACACCGCGGTTCCTGGTGTGTCCGCTGTGCCGTGCGTGTGATCATTGCTTGTACCTCTCGCAGTGTCCGGAGCAAGTATGGTGGGTCTGACACACCGGTGTCAATGTGTTCTTTTTTCCATTTCCAGGAGTGTATATTGCACTTTCACTGTCTGCAGTTAGCAGACGACCATACATTCATTCATTTCACAGATCTCACCAAATTGGATGTAGGGATTTATTTTGTCGGAGTGCACATGTGATCAATTAAATAAATAAATTGTCATTCTTTCCTAAACTGGTAACTGGCTTCGGTGTATTAAATGAAATTGAGTTATTATTACAAAAAATATGTTGTTCTGACAAGAATAACGAAGAATGTTGTGCCTATTTTCAATGTCGAGCGGTACTGTACCCTTTCAATTTCACACACAATACTTGTCAGAGGTTTAATCGAACTATTTTCAGACGATGTCTTATGACCGTTCCTCCCTCGAATAGCCCATGGGAGAAACGAACACTTAAATCTTTCCGTGCGGTCTCTAATTTATCTTATTTCATTGCGGTTACCTTTTCTCCCTACGTAGCTGAGGCACTCAAAAAAATACTTTCGATTTCGGAGGAGAGAGTTGGTGCTTGAAATTTAGTGTAAAGATCACGTCACAATTAGACAAGCCTTTGTTTTAATGATTATCTCTTCAACTCGCATATCATATCTGTGTCACTCATATTTTCTGCGGTAACTCAAAACGACCTGTCCAGTCTTAAATTTTTTCGACGTCGTCCGTCAATCCTATCTGATAAGGGACCCATATCGCTCTTTGCACTAAAAGCAGTCATTTTAGTATATTTCTAACATTTTATACATGTGTGGCCAGTATTTTCAATCCCTGGTTCACCCTCCCATCAACATATTATATATGTTGGCTCCAATCTCATTTGTTTGTAATTTTAATCTCTAGGTATTTAGCTGAATCGACAGCTTTGAAATTTGTGTGATCTATCACGTAAGGGAAAATTAACAGAAATTTTTAGTAGGCTACCGAAGCCGATGAACTCACAGTTACTACGAACTGTGACCTGGTGTCAAAGCCTTCTGGAAATATAGAGAAAAATAGTGAACTTGAAGTCTCCTGAGGATATCACTCATTACTTTGTGGGAATGAAATGCCACTGTGTTTCAAGAGCGAAATTTTCTGAATTTGTGCTGGTAATGTGTCAACAGATCTTCTTCTTCGAGGCGTTTCATAACGTTAGCGAAACAGTTGTGTGTGGAACTACAGATTAACCAGCATCACTACATTCAGTACTGCACAATAGCTCTAGTACATACCAATTACGAACCTAAGACGTTGTCGTCTACACATAACATGGGCGTCATTAATCATCGCAGCAACGTTCGAAAGGCGGTGCAGAGACCACAGTTTGGACGTTTGGACTCAATTACATTTTTATAATATCTAAATGTCCTTGCAACGAATAGTGCATCAGTGTTTCGTCATGCAGTACTAAATTGGATATCAACCGTTATTTTTTAAGATTAGCCTATATTACTTTACGTCAGTTTACAGTATTCTTAGTTCCAAACTTTTTTGTAGTGATCATAAATTACATTAAGTAATCTTTCAAGGCAATTACATGTATTAATAAATCGTAAAATGAGACAGAAAATCGAACGTATAGCAGGGCTATTCGGAAAGTAAGGTGTGATCGGTCGCGAAATGGAAACAAATAGCGAAAATCAAAAACGTTGTATTTGCAACACTTTTCTACAACTTCCAGTTACTTCTCCACATAGTCGCCGCTACGACTTACACATTTTTCGTAGCGTAGTACCAACTTTCCATAACCCTTGTCATAGGAGGCAGGTACCTTTCCTTTCCGCCACTTCGCTACGCCGGTCTGCGCTTCGTTTGTCTGTGTCAAAGTGTTGGCTACATAGGCAGGGGGTTATGTGAGCAGAGATGAATAGCAGAGGGGGCCAAGTTTGGGCTGTGTGATGGTTGATTAAACACTTCCCATCGGAAACACTGCAGGGCTGTTCTCATTGCCCAAGCAGTGTTTATCCGAGAATTATCAGGAAGAAGGAAATGCATGACTTTTACGTTATGTGGGGTTGCATGAAATCAGCCGAAACCCATACTTGGCAGGAGACGCTATTGTTCTAAGTGTCTTTACGTGATCACTGTGTTCTCAAAAGTGAAAAACATGTCATGCAATCGACAGTCATATTAAGGATACTGTCCAACACAGCTGTGCCAAGCTTTATCAGATTTTCACTGTGGTTTCCATTTCGCGACCTATCGGACCTTACTTTCCGAACAGCTCTGGTATTTTTATTTTATTTCAACTCATATCAGGTGCCAATGATCTTATTCCTAATTGATTTGTAAAAGGGACTGTGAGAAAAAAGATCACTGAATACTATGACATGTACATCTACGTCTACACACACACACTGCATATCTTTGGGAAAAACTTGAAGGAAGAGTAGGAGAAGACTAGAATTTAACGTCCTGTCGACAACGAGGTCATTAGAGATGGAGCACAAGCTCGGAGTAGGGCTGGATGAAGAAGGAAGGTGGTCCTGACCTTCCAAAGGAACCAACTTCGCATTTCCTTTCAGCGATTTAGGGAAATAGCGGAAAACCTAATTCAGGACGGCCAGACACGGGTTTGAACCGTCGTACTCCCCAACGCGAGTCCAACGCGCAGACCGTTGTGCTACTCCGCTCTTTGTTAAGTGCTTGTCAAAGAGTACTTAAGCAACGTACAGCATATTAGAGTTTCTTCCAATTCTAATCGCACATGGTGCTATAAGTGCTGAACTGTATATTTTTCTAAGAATGCTAAACTGTCTCTGTCTGTATTCAATTATTCTCAATTTGTCTTCACGATCTCCACGGAGTTGTCTTCACGATCTTCACTGGAGCGACACGTAGGTGGTGAAAAATGTCGCTTCAGTCTTATCTTAGTACCAGTTGTTGACATTTTGCAGTTCTTGTAGAAGACTTTTGTGGACTAATTTGCGTCTATTTTCAAGAGCCCGCTAAGTAAGGTTTCTCGACATTTACGAAACGCTCTCCCGTGAGTCAAACAAACCTGTGACCATTCGTGTTGTCCTTCTCGGTACACGTTCAATACCCATTTTTAGTCCTAATTTCTATGGTTCCCACACCAAGATGGAAAGCACAAGTTATTTGTAAATAGTCTCCTTCCACAGCGTTTTTCCAGATCAGCACCAACGAAACGAAGCCTGACGCCTGCCTTAGCTATGACTAAGTCAATTTGATCATTACATTTCATATCCCTAGAAATTGTTAAACCTAGGTAGTGTTATGAGTTGACTGATTCTGACTGTGAATCATTGATATTTTAGTCATACGATACCACATTATTTTCGTTTTGCGAAAGACACAATTTTACATATCTGCACATTTAAAAAAAGGCTTGAAAACTATACAGCACTTTGATATCTTTTAAGGATCTGAGTGAATATTTCTGCAACTTTTTTGAGGCAGTACCTAATTATAGGTAACTGCATCAGCTGCAAAAACAACAAGAGAAACAAGGATTCCAAGACACTCCCATGCAGAACGCCCCAAGTTACTTCTGCTAATGAGCCCTCATCCAAGAAAACACGCTACGTCCTGCCTATCAAGAAATTTTCAAACCAGTCACATATTTTGTCCGACACGTCATATAATCGTGCTTTTTTTTTAATGAACGTTCGTGTAGAGCCGAATCAAAGGGTTTTAGGAAATCAAGAAATGCTGAATCTATATGATTTTGTTGATTCATAGTTTCCACGACGCCTGTAAGGAAAGCGCCGGCTGGGTTTTTCGTGATCGATGTTTTCAGAACCCATGCTTGTTGGCTGGGAGCACGTCATTGCGTTCGAAATCCTCTCATTATGTTTCATCTCAGAATATGCTCTACGGCTCTACAGGGACGGCGAGAGGCGACGAGAGTGTGCGAAGCGTGCAGGGGTTCCGACATGAACAATAGTTGTCGATGAAAAACTTTATGCAGATCAGATAAATTAAAATTTGCACTCTTCGATACTTAAGACGCGATTGACAATGTTAAACACTCTTAACACATTAGACAAATGTAAACCGTAGGTAGTCCCAAATATATCTGTTTATCTTTCTCAACTAAGCTCATAATAAGCTCAATTTACAACAAGTAACTGTACCAAATAGTAGTGAATAATGCTTCGATCCCAGGTAGCTTGTTACGAAAGTGGCTACATTAATCTGGGCATACAGTTAACCTTCGTCACAAAGAATTTAAGTTCAACTAATCAAATTTGAATCTCTTAAGTACCCTTCAGAATAAATAAGAGAAATCATTACACAAGTACATAAATAACGTGAATCAACAGTAGCAATTTGTTTTCCTTAATGACGTGAGCCATAGTTTACAAAATGTTGTTTTTGCTATCCCAACCCAACAGCCATGAGGGGTAATATTAACAAGTAAGAATAAGGGCATTCACACAGGTGCTATGTGTGGCTGGCTCTGTATAATTATTATTTACACAACAGTCAAATGGTTCAAATGGCTCTGAACACTATGGGACTTAACATCTATGGTCATCAGTCCCCTAGAACTTAGAACTACTTAAACCTAACTAACCTAATGACAGCACACAACACCCAGTCGTCACGAGGCAGAGAAAATCCCTGACCCCATCGGGAATCGAACCCGGGATACACAACAGTCATCATACTATAGAATAACTAAAATCTCTTATAATAAGGCTTAGTTCTAGATGTGCCACCCAATAGTGTTACAATAAGTTACTGCTTCCAACAGGACAAAACCTGTTGCGCGTGACGGCAACAAATACACAAAAATCTCCTATTGGTAATTGTGCCACAGAAGTCTAACAATAATTTACTTCATCCAACAGGATAGAACCCATTACCTTCGACAACAAAAAATACGTAAACATCCTTTAATCTTAATGTGCCACAGGATAGGTTCACTGTCATTTACAGCATCCAGCAGGGCAGTACCTGTTACTGGGCACAGATTTTTGGCCAAGTGATCTGCGGTATACCATGGTTAAAATGGGAGCTAACTCAATTGTAAATTCAAACGCTATATAGAATCTGGCAGGGATCCTAACGGACTCGGATGTCTTGTTTAATATTGGAGATCTTAGCTCGCTCTCAATTCCGCTGACGCCATATTGACCAACCTATGTAGCGGCGCGAGATATAAACTGGAGTACTACGTATTATACCGTAACTAAAGATGCATTTGAAATCCTAGTTCGGTGCTTTCGATTTTTCTTTACTACGCTCGGTTTCGGATCTTGAACCACCTATATGTTTCTGAACACTAACCTTGGTTCCAGCCTTTTCACGTGACCAGAATTTCTAAGGTTTGTGGGAAGAGATCTTTCGATAATATTTTGGTACGGTAGTCATTGATGACTTCATGCATTGTTCTCTTGACATCCAAACACGTTTCATTCAGCATCTCTTTCTGTGGCTCTAAGCGTTTTTTTTTTTTTCTACACATATTATACTGCTGTTGCTGGTTCTTTAGAACTTTCTCTACACTGACTGTGTTCCTTCAAGGGTTCCTCCCACTATGAACTTTTGTACTAGATAAATACCTATCCATTATATGGTTATCTCTTCATTTGACCGAGCGAGGTGGCGCAGTGGTTAGCACACTGGACTCGCATTCGGGAGGACGACGGTTCAATCCCGTCTCCGGCCATCCAGATTTAGGTTTTCCGTGATTTCCCTAAATCGTTTCAGGCAAATGCCGGGATGGTTCCTTTGAGAGGGCACGGCCGATTTCCTTCCCCATCCTTCCCTCACCCGAGCTTGCGCTTCGTCTCTAATGACCTCGTTGTCGACGGGACGTTAAACACTAATATCCTCCTCCTCCTCTTCTTTTGAACTTGAGCTAGAGTTCTTCCGGATGCACCTCCCCAGATGTAAATGTTTCTTAATTTCTCTTTGAAAAGCGACACAACTGCCTATTTACCTAACTTGCTAAATATGTAAATCATCCCACTTGTATCAGCTGCCCTATTTGCTTTAGTAATCATTAGTGTAAGAACGTCTGCGTCGTCACACATACCAGTTTCACTGTCGACATCCTCAAAGAGATTAGGTCCGTTTATTACCATCAGATCTAATATATTCCCAACACAAGTGGCCTCTCGACAGTCTGCTCTAGATATTTTTCGGAGAAGGTATTTGTCACACCTCAGGGGGTAAACGGTCGTATGTCCTGTTTCCTAGTTTTACATTGAAAAAAAAAAGTCTGATGTGCCACGTTATTTTCAATAGCTCTAAATACAATTTAGGATGATCTGCCTAGTGAGCAGGACCTCAGGGTTCGAATCTTGGTCTAGGTACAAAATTTGATTTGTTGCCTCAGTCTGCGTATATTATTACAGATGGTTGAGAGTTGAAAAGCTCTCTGGAACTATATAGTTTCATCTGGCTAAAAAATATTTTAATCCTGATTCAAGGTTTTTCTTTAAGAGACCTAACGTGTCAAATCTCTGTAGGTTGCGTTTTTTTTTCCAATTATCAAGTTTTAAAATCGTTTATGTGAAATACTCATGTAGTTACGTACGAACTGCATATAAAATAAGAGGGAGCGACCATTCATCTTCCTCGCTCACGCTTTTCATGAAAGGTCAAATGAAAGGGTTGATCCCTTCTTCCCTTAGAGAGAGAAAGGATGGTCGAAAAGCTTCGCAGTGTCTTAGCAAACGATCAAGAGACAACCACTGTACAGGAATATGCCATTAAATTGTTGAATATTCTTGTTCAGCAAAGTGAAACAACATTTGAATTCATGAGTTTTCTTCCTAGAAGATGAAAATTCGTTGTAGACTTTCAGTACTAGGCTCTATAAGTTCAGTTTAATTATTTTTCATGCATTTTTGGCCATATTATGAATAATATGACAGCTACAGTTGACTTTGTAGAGTCAGATTGCCGTCCGCTACGTATGTTGTTTGTTGTTGTGGCAGTCAAATGTAACTACGTGCTAACCAGAAACACCGTGTGCAGTAGCAGCAGTTATACAGTTCATTCTTTGGCTTAGGCGTTCTGTATTTCTTTCACTGTAATGCGTACAAGCAGTGAGATGACAAAAATCATGGGTCACCTCTTAATATCGTGTCGTATCTCCTTTTGCCTGGCGTAGTACAGCATCTCGACGTGGCATGGACTCAACAAGTCGATGGAAGTCCCTTGCCGAAATACTGACAAGGGAACCTCCCAATCGCACCCCTCTCAGATTTAGTTATAAGTTGGCACAGTGGATAGGTCTTGAAAAACTGAACACAGATCAATCGAGAAAAAAGGAAGAAGTTGTGTGGAACTATGAAAAAAATAAGCAAAATATACAAACTGGATAGTCCATCTGCAAGATAAGCCAGATCAAGGACAGTGCGCGCTCAGGAGCGCCGTGGTCCTGTGGTTAGCGTCAGCAGCTGCGGAGCGAGAGGTCCTTGGTTCAAGTCTTTCCTGGAGTGAAAATTTTACTTTCTTTATTTCCGCAAAGTAATGATCTGTCCGTTCGTTCATTGCCCTCCCTGTTCACTGTAATAAGTTTAGTTTCTGTGTTTTGCGACCGCATCGCAAAATCGCGCCATTAGTAGCCGAAAGGACGTGCCTCTCCAATGGGAACCGAAAACATTTGATCGCAAGGTCATAGGTCAACCGATTCCTCCACAGGAAAACACGTCTGATATATTCTGTACGACACTGGTGACGGCATGTGCGTCACATGACAGGAATATGTTGTCGACCCACCTAACTTGTACACTTGGCGAATGGGTAAAAAGATTCTTCTACCTTGCCCGATTTAGATTTCCTTGTGGATGTGCTAATCACTCCCAAAAAAGTGATGAAAACATAAGAGTTTGTCACATAAACTGCAACAAATGAATGCAACAGTTTCATAATCGCGCAGTTTTCCCTGTATTCTGTCAAAACATGTTTTTAACGTTTTCTAATTTTTCCGTTTGTAGACCGCCAAATCCCGCACAAGTCCAAGCAAATCTGAACAGCTACTGGAATTTTGGAGTGCGAAGTTGATTTTGTGCGAGTGCCTGAACTTTGATGTCTGAAAATAAAAGATTAAAATTTTAACTTCAGGGAAGACTTGAACCAAAGACCTCTTGTTCCGCAATTGCTCAAGCTAACCACGAGACCACGGCGTTCCTAAGTGCTGAATATCCTTGATGTTGCCTATCTTGCAGGTGGACTACTGAGTTTGTATATTTTGCTTATTTTTTTCATAGTTCCTCACAACTTCTTCCTGTTTTCTCGATTGATCTGTGTTCAGTTTCTCAAGGCCTATCCACTGTGCCAACTTATAACTAAATGTGAGGGGGGTGCGATGGGGAGGTTCCGTTGTGAGCCATACTCCCTCTATAGCCTTCCATAACAGATAGAGTTTTACAGGTGCAGGATTTTAGGCATTAACTGACCTCTCGATTATGTCCCATAAGCGTTCGATTCGAATCATTTCAGGCATTGTAGATTGCCAAATCATTTGCCCGAACTGTCCAGAATGTTCTTCAAACCAGTCGTGGACAACTGAGGTGTAGTGACATGACGCATCGTTGAAAATCCCATCATTTTTTTTCAGATCATTAAGTCGATGAATGGCTGCTAATGGTCTCCAAGTAGCCGAACATAACCATTTCCTGTCAATGATCTGTTCAGTTGGACCAGAGGACCTAAGTCCATTTCATCTAAATACAGCTGCTACCGGCTTGTGTACTGCCTTGTTGACAATTTGTGTCCATGGCTTCGTCGAGTCTGCGCCACATTCGGACCCACCCACCTGACAAGGCCACGGTTTCTTAGTCGTTCCGGGCCCAACCAATACCGTTAGGAGCCCAGGGGAGGCGCTGCGGACGGCGTGGTGCTGTGAACAAAGGCATTCGCGTCGGTCGTATCCTGCCACAGCCCATTAACACCAAATTTCACCGCACTATGCTTACGGATACATTCGTCGTACATACCACGTCGATATCTGCTGGTATTTCGCGCAGTGTTGCTCGTCTGTGAGAACTGACATATCCATACAAATGCCGCTGGTCTCCAGTGGCTAAGCAAAGGTCGTCGGCCACTGCTTTGTCCGTACCGAGAGACAATGCCTTAAAAATGGGTATTCTTGACACACTCCTTACACTGTTGATCTTGGAATAATGAACTGCTTAACCATTTCCGAAACGGAATGTCCTATACATCTAGCTTCAACTACCATTTCGCGTTAAATATATCTTAATGCCCGTCTTTTGGCCATAATCACGTCGAACATCTTTTCACAAGAATCAGATGATTACAAATGGTAGTTCTGTCAATACGTTGTTCTTTCGTACCTTCTCTACGCGATATTACCGCCATTTGTATATGTGCATATCGCTATCCCATGACTTTTCTCATCTAAGTGTAGTTATGAGTTTTCCCTGTTACGAGCTAGTGCTTATCATTCGCAGACGGTTCTACTTTCAAGTACAACGTCTCCTAATACGAGGGCTATCCACAAAGTACATTACGTTTTGGAATTAAAAATAAATAAAGAATTGGAAATTTTTTTTTATTTTATACAGATGAAAGCCACACTTAAATACTACTTTTCTACATAGTTGCCATTTAAATTAAGGCACTTATCGTAGCGATGGACGAGCTTGGAAATTCCTTCGTCGTAAAATTCGGCCGCCTTCGCCTTCAACCACGTGGTTACCTCTTTTGGAACAGAAAAGGTGTGATTTTGTGGATTTCCTGGAAAGAGGCACTACAATAAACTCTCAAAGGTATTGCCAAACTCTGTACAACCTCAGAAGAGCAATACAAAACAAGCGCAGGGGAAAGTTGGGCTCAAAGATCTTGCTGATTCACGACAACGCCCGGGCCCACACGGCAAATGCCACTCGTGAAGTTCTCGAATCTTTTAAGTGGGAGTTGTTTCCTCATCCGCCGTACAGTCCCGACCTGGCACCGAGCGACTTCCAATTATTCCCAGCAACGAAGAAGTGTTTCAAAAATGGTTCAAATGGCTCTGAGCACTATGGGACTCAACTGCCGTGGTCATAAGTCCCCTACATCTTAGAACTACTTAAACCTAACTAACCTAAGGACATCACACACATCCATGCCCGAGGCAGGATTCGAACCTGCGACCGTAGCGGTCGTGCGGTTCTAGACTGTAGCGCCTTTAACCGCTTGGCCACTCCGGTCGGCGAAGAAGTGGTTGGCTATGCAGCGTTTTGATGACGACGCACAGCTTCAAGAAGAGGTAACCACGTGGTTGAAGGCGCAGGCGGCCGAATTTTACGACGAAGGAATTTCCACGCTCGTCCATCGCTACGATAAGTGCCTTAATTTAAATGGCAACTATGTAGAAAAGTAGTATTTAAGTGTGGCTTTCATCTGTATATAATTTAAAAAAATTCCAATACTTTATTTATTTTAAATTCCAAATCGTAATGTACTTTGTGGATAGCCCTCGTATGTTCATCGCTTGGAATTATGTGTTGACTCACGTTATTCTGTTCAATAAAGTTCTTACTTTTCATGAATCACGAGAGTTGTATATTTCAGGCACTACCACTCTACTTAATACACACAGGCTATTAAAAGGTCAGACAGCCCTAATTCCAACAGCATCACAGAAGTGGCGACCCTGCTGAAGCGAGTTTTTACTGTACCAGCATCACAGCTGATTCCACAGAAACGCTGAACGTCATAATTGCGCCACCGACGGCAAATTCGTATGAAAATCTTAAGACAGAATTAATTCGAAGAGTCGCAGCCTCTCTCTCAGAAATACTGAATTCGTCAACTGCTAATTTAGGAAGATAATGCAGACATGAAACCTTTCGCACCTAAGGAGCAAGGTGGAAATCGGTAGTGTTCCAGATAATTTGCCGTGCACCCTTTACAGCAGCCGCCTACTACTACAAGTAAGGTGATAGCAGCGTCCCAAACAGAGATGCCACTGGGTGGCATTGAAGAGCTTGCAGAAATAACTCAAGAAGTAACTCCTTGTGTTCACGTTATCGCATTAATGGAGCCACGCAGCAGTACGACAACGACAGGAGCTGTCGCCCGTGCCGATAACGGCTCTGTAGCGGCAAAAGTCTGAGTTGCGGAGTACACAACTGAAGAAGCTGTTGTCTCAGACTGGCACTGGCTACGATAGAGGGCGATGGCACAATTGTTCAAGGAGCCGTTCATCGACTATCGCTACGTCTTCTAATACGAGGTGCATTCAAGTTCTAAGGCCTCCGATTTCTTTTTTCTCCAGACTGGACAGAGATAGAAACATGCGCATTGTTTTAAAATGAGGCCGCGTTCATTGTCAATACGTCCCAGAGATGGCAGCACCGTACGGCAGATGGAATTTTACCGCCAGCGGCGAGAATGAGAACTATTTTAAATACTTAAAATGGCGACGTATTCCTTACTTGAACAGCGTGCAATCATTCGTTTTCTGAATTTGTGTGGTGTGAAACCAATTGAAATTCATCGACAGTTGAAGGAGACATGTGGTGATGGAGTTATGGATGTGTCGAAAGTGAGTTCGTGGGTGCGACAGTTTAATGAAGGCAGAACATCGTGTGACAACAAACCGAAACAACCTCGGGCTCGCACAAGCCGGTCTGACGACATGATCGAGAAAGTGGAGAGAATTGTTTTGGGGGATCGCCGAATGACTGTTGAACAGATCGCCTCCAGAGTTGGCATTTCTGTGGGTTCTGTGCACACAATCCTACATGACGACCTGAAAATGCGAAAAGTGTCATCCATGCTGACGGACGACCACACGGCTGCCCGTGTGGCATGTTGCCAAGCAATGTTGACGCGCAACGACAGCATGAATGGGACTTTCTTTTCGTCGGTTGTGACAAGAGATGAGACGTGGATGTCATTTTTCAATCCAGAAACAAAGCGCCAGTCAGCTCAATGGAAGCACACAGATTCACCGCCACCAAAAAAATTTCGGGTAACCGCCAGTGCTGAAAAAATGACGGTGTCCATGTTCTGGGACAGCGAGGGCGTAATCCTTACCCATTGCGTTCCGAAGGGCACTACGGTAACAGGTGCATCCTACGAAAATGTTTTGAAGAACAAATTCCTTCCTGCACTGCAACAAAAACGTCCGGGAAGGGCTGCGCATGTGCTGTTTCACCAAGACAACGCACCCGCACATCGAGCTAACGTTACGCAACAGTTTCTTCGTGATAACAACTTTGAAGTGATTCCTCATGCTCCCTACTCACCTGACCTGGCTCCTAGTGACTTTTGGCTTTTTCCAACAATGAAAGACACTCTCCATGGCCGCACATTCACCAGCCGTGCTGCTATTGCCTCAGCGATTTTCCAGTGGTCAAAACAGACTCCTAAAGAAGCTTTCGCCGCTGCCATGGAATCATGGCGTCAGCGTTGTGAAAAATGTGTACGTCTGCAGGGCGATTACGTCGAGAAGTAACGCCAGTTTCATCGATTTCGGGTGAGTAGTTAATTAGAAAGAAAATCGGAGGCCTTAGAACTTGAATGCACCTCGTACAGACCAACCCATATGCTGGTCCCATCGCAGGTTCGGTGATCAGGCGCGAAACTGTGCTGTGCCATGTTCCTTCTCAAATATGTCGACCCGACTGTGTGTCAGATTGCAGCGCCTGTTTACCAGCAAAAGGAAATCGTGCCAAACATACGAGGGTGAGTCAAATTAAAACCTTAAATTTGTAATAACAAATCGAAATTTCGCACCGTTATCCTGCAAGTTGGTAAGCGTACTACAAACAGCGTGCAGAATGGCCTGTAGGTGGCAGCATAGTGCAGATGCACACATACCGTCGCAGTATCTGTATAAAGATGGCCGCCCCACTTGCGACTTGCACCAGGGAAGAACAGCGTTCTGTTATTCGGTTTCTGGGTAGTGAAGGTGTGAAATCTGTTGGAATTCATCGACGAATGAAAGTTCAGTACGGTGATGCATCTTTGTCACAGCAGCAAGTCTACGGATGGAGTAGTAAGTACGCAAATGGTGTGATTTCAGTGGAAGATGCTCCTCGTCCAGGTCAGGCACAACGAGTTGTGACTCCACAGAATATTGCAGCAGTTGAAGCCATAGTGAAGGAAAACCGCCGAGTGACACTGAATGACAGTTTCACAAAGTGTCTGCAAGATGGGTGCCACGGCAGCTGACTCCTGAAATGAGAGAACGACGTGTTGATGCTTGTGAAGAACTTCTTCGGTGCTTTGAACGAGCAAGTGATGGCCTTGTTGCAAGAATCGTTAATGGGGACGAAACCTGGGTTCACTTTCACCGACCGGAAACGAAGAGAGCGAGCAAGGAATGGCGCCATTCCTCATCGCCAAAACCATAGATGTTTCGAACAGAACCATCAGCAGGGAAGGTCATGCTGACTCTCTTATGGGACGAAAAAGGCGTAAAATTGGAGCATTACATGACTAGAGGGACCGCTGTCACCAGTGCATCATACACAGATCTCCTAAAAAATCATCTGCGGCCTGCAATCGAATCAAAGCGATGTCGATTGCTGTCAGCAGGTGCCCTTTTGCAACATGGAACCCATACTGTCCGTACAACAGTTGCAATAATCACAGACCTGCGTTTTGAGTGTCTTCCTCATCCACCATACTCACCAGACCTTGCCCCAAGTGATTTCCATACGTTTGGACCACTCAAAGACGCAATGGGAGGAAAGAAGTTCCGTTCTGATGAAGAGGTACGTCACGCCATGCATGAGTGGTTGCGCGGACTACCAAAAGATTTTTTTTTCTAAAGGAATTTATGCACTTTGTAAGCGCTGGAGGACTTGCATTGAGCGTGGGGGAGATTATGTTGAAAAGTGATACAGCTTTGTACCACTTCTGCACAATAAATAATATTTAAAAAATATTTAAGGTTTTCATTTGACTCACCCTCGTATTTGGTGGAGAATGGTTCTGATTTAACTTTATTGCCATCAACTTCAGCTCATCGATGCAGGCCACAGACAGCATTCTGTTTGTGAGCAGCAAACAGCTCTTCCATCTCGAAGCACAGAATCCAGGGAACGGAACTGGACTTAGGACTGAGTCGACCATTCGAATGGGGAATGGGATTCTCCGTCGCCGACATCTTGGATGCATTAATACGCGCTGACCTGGTTTGCCGGCCCGTGTGGCCGAGCGGTTCTAGGCGCTAGAGTCTGGAGCCGCGCGACCGCTACGGTCGCAGGTTCGAATCCAACCTCGGACATAGATGTGTGTGATGTCCTTAGGTTAGTTAGGTTTAAGTAGTTCTAAGTTCTAGGGGACTGATGACCTCAGAAGTTAAGTCCCATAGTTCTCAGAGCCATTTGAACCATTTTTTTTTTTACCTTCTGGTTTATTACCATCTACTGAACGCTCGTTGACTGCGTTACCGACCTCCCGCAGCGGTGCACTGTTCCAAGCTGACACAAACGAGTGATTGTAAACAGACCTCTCCGATGCAGCAGTTCACAACTCTAACTGGGCCTTCAGGCACTCCTAAGTAAGTGCTACATAATACGGTGCTCCACACTAAAACTACTAATGGCCCACCAGTATCATGTAGACCTGGGCGTTCCGCATTTGATCACCTGGCTATCAACAAAGCCGAGTTTGACACCGTGCCAAAAAGAGACGTTATCCAACCATCATGTGGCCCGTGATCGTTTCCTCTACACCTAATACCTGGCAAATGTGGAGCACGGTGTGCAGCAGGAAATTGTCATGCACTTAAGGGGAGCCGGAGGTGGTCAAATTCAAAAAATTACTTTTTTTTGCTACCGAAAATTAATTGGAACATTCCTCTTTAATGTAAACTTTGAATTATTGTTCTACTCGCGCTAGAAGTGGAGTTATTACCATTTTCCCCCACGCCTGCAGAGGAAATGGGCGGCCGCTGAATGCATCTAACACCCTCTCGTGACTTCCTGGCGAACTGCTTGTGATTTTCTCGGCCTGTTACGCATACAGCGCCTTATGTTACGCATACAGCGAGTGTGCAAGGGTTGGCTACATTGTATTCTGTGACAAATGAAGCGCTAAGAGCGCGGAACATCGTCTCTTTGCTGTTTACCGTTTCGAATTAGTTCAGTGTTGCGCCTGTTGTTGGTAGTATTATACTTCTTGTGTAAAGCGTTGTTCTGGTTACGATGCCACGTTTTAGTAACCGTGTATATAAGAAGAGGAAGAACGTAGGGAAAAGAAAATTAACACTAATACCAAGTTGCGAACTACAATTACTGAAACAGTGCATTCTTCTGCTAAGCAACACATGACCGGCCATAGCCCTGTGACATCATCTAGCAAATACTACCTTGGGGATGGTGACTCCAAAGGTTTCAAGACTATAGAGGAACTGAAACCATATGGAAATGAATTTGTAGTTGAAAAGTTGGAATGCATTGGGCATGTGCAAAAGCGTATGGGTGCACGGCTTTGAAGGCTCAAACAAGCTTTGGGTTCAAGAAAGCTCAGTGATGGAAAGACAATAGGTGGGAGAGGCAGGCTTACTGATGAGGTGATTGAACGTCTACAGAGATACTATGGGTATGCTATAAGGCAAAATACTAATAATGTTAGTGACATGCGAAAAGCAGTGTGGGCATTGTTCCTTCATACTGCCTCTTCCAATGAATACCCTCAACACAGCCTGTGCCCAAAAGATTCCTGGTGCAAATATAATGCAAAAAAGGACTATGATCACAAACATGGTTTGCCAGCAGCTGTGATAAATGCAATAAAACCAATTTTTCATGACTTAGCACAGGCAGAATTGTTACACAAATGTCTACACGGAAAGACGCAGAATCCTAATGAGAGTGTAAACAATTTGATTTGGAAAGTGATTCCTAAAAGGGTGTTTGTAAGCATAAAAACACTGCACTTCGGCATTTATGATGCAATAGCAACCTACAACCAAGGGAACAGTGTGAAATGTGAAGTTCTGAAGGCATTAGGATTTACAGCTGGGGTGAACACTGTACGAGCACTAAGAAATATTGACAGAGAAAGGATAAGAGGAGCAGAAAGAAGAGAAAGACATATGAAGTCTGATGGAACAACAGGCCAGAAAAGAAGACAGAAGAGGAAGCTTTTGGAGGATGAAGAAGAAGACCCTGATAATCCATCCTATAGTGCAGGAATGTGGTGAGAAACTTTGATAGCCATTTCCTGTAAATTAGAATTTTTCGAATATAAGGAACATTTTATCAAAATTTTTATACAGCACTCCTAGTGGTCAAACTTACATTGTAACACAGCCATTTGGCAATATGATCAGTAGTTTCATTTCAGTTTAATTATAAAGCAATTATTTGTAAAAAATTGGGGTCATTAATAAAAAACAGAATTGGAAGGAAACTAGAAAAGATACTCCAAAATCCCTCTGTCATAACTGCAATACTAAACCACTCTATATGCAAAAAAGAATTCAAATTTTTCTATTTGGTAGTTTATTCATAAATGTTCCTCAAACATAGTGATTTTAACATGGGCAGCATAGGCACCTCCGGCTCCCCTTAACGCCAGATCGCTACTCGATACCTCTGGTGCAGGACTACAATTTCGCCTTGCATGGTGCAACCATATTCAGTACATTCGATTGCGCCAAAGCCTATTCACAGATCACGGAAGCAGAAAAAGAGATGCCAAAAACAGCGATTATCACTCCGTTTTGGTTATTTGAGAGTATGTACATGACCTTTGACTTAACGAATGCTGCTCAGATGGGCAACGATTTATTGATGCAATTCTTCAATGTCTGCTATTTTGTTTCGCATATCTCGATGATATTCTTATCTTTTCGGCCACCAATGAGCAGCACCATCGTCTCATAGAAGTGTTCGAGAGGATAGAGCAATGTGATGTGATCTTAAACACGGTTAAATTTCTGTTCAGATAATCAGAGACTACTTTCCTTGGCCATCAGATATCTTCTGCAGGCACCTGAACATTATTTGAAAAGGTTGAAGCCATCCTGCAGACACCGAAGCCGAACACCTTTAAAGAATTACGCGTTTCTAGCGATCTTGAATTTCTATAGCCGCCATCCTTCACAATCACCAGAACAACATAAACCACTAACTTTGAGAGTTATTTGCTCTTACTCGCTCGTTTATTGGTTCATGACCATTAAAATGTTTGCTTGCATTTGACTCAAAATTTAACGTACTGTCCTCCGTTATAAAGAGGTTGAATTGAAATTACTACTGGAAACAGCATTTCTCAGTGCACAATTTACCTAAAGGCAAAACTAACTACCAATGACTGTGCAGGAAATTTAATCAAAACTGTTACTCAAAAATCACTACCGAAAATAAACTCTGCGCAGCCCAAAAAAAATTGGAACACTGAAATTACGTAGCAACGCCACGAAACACTCACTGTTCAATGGCCCAACAAATATCTGAACTACATAGAAAATGCTTAGAATCTCCGCAATGGAAACGTGAGATGAGAAACGAAAGATCCAACAAAATACGAAAAAATCTCACCTGAAAAATTACAGCATACCTATCAGGAACAGCACGGCATAAAGAAATCACGCCCGTAAAAATATGTTAAAGTAAAATTAAACCACTGGGAGAAACATTGGGACGATTTTCACATACTGAAGCATCTTCTTACTTGAAATGAAAATACTAGTTCGGTTCATTATAATGACAAGGCTATTTTTTTTAATTCTTACGAGTATTTCGCAAGAACATAGAACTCTTAAAAACCAAAAACTTTACTTTCTCTACAAAAGTCTTACAGGGCAATGCTTTTACGATTATGCAAACTGAAATGAATTAAACTGAAACGACCTAAACCGAGGTGGAGAAATGGACTGCAGTGTTACAAGAATTGCTATCACTATCAGTATGTGCTAGCAAAAATTATTACCTTAAAAACAAATCCATAACAAAATCCGTTTTCTCTCTTCCATAAATGCAGCGTCCGCAAATCCTTCCATCAGATAAATAACTCCAAAAAATTTTCTTCAGCAGAATTCTCCAATATGCACTGCACTAAATGTTCTGCCAGCTTACTCCATGGCCAAAACTCGGCTTCTCCACACTCTACAACTGTGCCAAAGATACACAAGTTCAGAGCCACTACTGTCACTGACGGCACATAAGACTGCTATGCACTCGTAACATGAAATTTTCACTCATTCTGAAACTGTCCAAAGATAAATGTCCAGTTAACCTAAATATACGAGTATAGGGTGGTCCATTGATACTGACTGGGCCAAATATCTCAGGAAATAAGCGTCAAACGAAAAAACTACAAAGAACGAAACTTGTCTAGCTTTAAGGGGGAAACCAGATGGAGCTATGGTTGGCCCGCTAGATGGCGCTGCCATAGGTCAAACGGATATCAACTGCGTTTTTTTTAATTAGGAACCCGCATTTTTATTACATATTCGTGTAGTACATAAAGAAATATGAATGTTTCAGTTGGACCACTTTTTTCGCTTTGTGATAGATGGCGCTATAATAGTCACAAACATATGGCTCACAATTTTAGACGAACAGTTGTTAACAGGTAGGTTTTTTTAAAATTAAAATACGGAACTTAGGTACGTTTGAACATTTTATTTCGGTTGTTCCAATGTGATACATGTACCTTTGTGAACTTATCATTTCTGAGAACGCATGCTGTTGCAGTGTGACTACCTGTAAATACCACATTAATGCAATAAATGCTCAAAATTATGTCCGTCAACCTCAATGCATTTGGCAATACGTGTAACGACATTCCTCTCAATAGCGAGTAGATCGCCTTCCGTAACGTTCGCACAGGCATGGACAATGCGCTGAGGCATGTTGTCAGATGTTGTCGGTGGATCACGATAGCAAATATCCTTCAACTTTCCCCACAGAAAGAAATCCCGGGACGTCAGATCCGATGAACGTGCGGGTCATGGTATGGTGCTTCGACGACCAATCCATCTGTCATGAAATATGCTATTCAATATCGCTTCAACCGCACGCGAGCTATGTGACGGACATCCATCATGTTGGAAGTACATCGCCATTCTGTCATGCATTGAAACATCTTGTAGAAACATCGATAGAACATTACGTAGGAAATCAACATACATTGCACCATTTAGATTGCCATCGATGAAATGGGGGCCAATTATTCTTCCTCCCATAATGAGGCACCACACATTAACCATCCAAGGTCGCTGATGTTCCACTTGTCGCAGCCATCGTGGATTATCTGTTGTCCAATAGTGCATATTATGCCGGTTTACGTTACCGCTGTTGGTGAATGACGCTTCGTCGCTAAATAGAACGCGTGCAAAAAATCTGTCATCGTCCCGTAATTTCTCTTGTGCCCAGTGGCTGAACTGTAAACGACGTTCAAAGTCTTTGCCATGCAATTTCTGGTGCATAGAAATATGGTACGGGTGCAATGGATGTTGATGTAGCATTCTCAAAGCTGACGTTTTTGAGATTCCCGATTCTCGCGCAATATGTCTGCTACTGATGTGATGATTAGCAGCGACAGCAGCTAAAACTGCTACTTGGGCATCATCATTTGTTGCAGGTCGTGGTTGGCCTTTCACATGTGGCTGAACACTTCATGTTTCCTTAAATAACGTAACTATCCGGCGAACGGTCCCGACACTTGGATGATGTCGTCCAGGATACCGAGCAGCATACATAGCACACGCCTGTTAGGCATTTTGGTCACAATAGCCATACATCAACACGATATCGTCCTTTTCCGCAATTGGTAAAGGGTCCATTTTAACACGGGTAATGTATCACGAAGCAAATACCGTCCGCACTGCCGGAATGTTACGTGATACCACCTACTTATACGTTTGTGACTATTACAGCGCCACCTATCACAAAGCGAAAAAAGTGGTCCAACTAAATCATTCATATTTCTTTAGGTACTACACGAATATGTAATAAAAATGGGGGTTCCTATTTAAAAAACGCAGTTGATATCCATTTGACCTATGGCAGCGCCATCTAACGGGACAACCACAGCGGCATCTGGTTTCCCCCTTCAAGCCAGAGGAGTTTCGTTCTTTGCAGTTTTTTCGTTTGATGCTTATTTCGTGAGATATTTGGCCCGGTCACGATCAATGGACCACCCTGTATAACCTTTCAAAAGAAATCTCGTAATGTAACGTTTCAATAATTAACTGACTGTGAACCTAAACTGGTAAACTTGGACGTCAGCAGTGCTGGGTCATGGCCCTCAAAAATCATTCTGAAACTGAAAATCCTTACCTCAGTGATGTCGCCGGATAACGCGTACATATCTGCTCCTTTTCTGGCACAGCCCAGTGTGTAACCTCCCCCTCACTTATCGACCTTAATGACAGTGAAAAATTAAACCGCGTGTACCTAATGGAAATTTGGGAAACGGGCTCTTGATGTGCGCCAGCTAATGCTTCCCGTCCGCGACACCGTGTCAGAAACTATCATAGCAAGTCGAGCGCAATTACATGCTGCCCAACCCCGAAAGCGCGGCAACTCGCGGGTGCGTCACACAACACACCTGCTCCACTGCACCACCCCAGCCAGACCCCCTCTGCTCTGCCCGCGCTCCACGCGACAGAGTTAACACTAACAAAGATCCTAAACACTTTGGTTCTCCACACGACCTATCGATGTATTCGTTCGATAGCATAGTTTTCCCTAGGCCAGACCCAGCGTATAAATACAAATAATATTCACAAAACAAACCAACATAAATGCATAAATATATATATATATATATATATATATATATATATATATATATATACACAAATCGTAAAACAATTACAATATATAAAGACACAGAAATGTTATATCTTCAGGTAACAAAATTAGGAAAAAAATTTGCAGTGCAATAGATGGAAATAGGAGGGTATGCATTTCCGGCGTTACAAGTGCAATGCTGGTCACTAGATTTTGTTATGTATAAAAAACAACAGATTTTCTTTACGATAATCGGTATGGCTATGGATAGGAGAAATTAGTAAAAACTTTAAATTCAGATGAATGACTGTCAACAATTGTCTTTATAAAAAAGATTATTGAAAGATTTTTGAAAACATTAACATGGGACTTTGATGTAACAAAAGTACAAAAATCAGTTGTAGCAATTAACGTATGCGCGCGGCAATAAAGAACAATAGTTTTTGCTTTTACCCTACACTACACCGCTCAGGCACCGCCATCGTTCTCCACGACCGACCTTGGTAATTCCATAGCCCCACTGCTCTTCTCGAGCTACAAAATACCACTACTGGACTACAGCGCCTGAGCAATCAATCAAATTTACATCTGCTCGAGTGCGCTAGCAATAAATTCCTTAGTCATGAACCTCTTACAAGTGTATCTAATCCTACTCATTTCAAAGAACTCTTGCAGTCACAGTCCTAAGCGATGCTGCATGTGCGTTGCAGTTGCAGATCGTCCACGTTCCTGGAGAAAATGTCAAGCTTTATTCCGATGCGTCTCAGGGAAGACCTCGTTCTTTCCTACCACCTCCATCTCAGACACAAGTCTGAGACAGCAGACACAGCTTTTGTCACCCTGGGATCCGTCAAGATTTCGCTTGGTATAGAAGCATTTTGCCTGGCCTCGGATGTAAAGAAATGTGAATTCCTAAGGGACCAAATGCTGAGGTCATCGGTCCCTAGACTTACACACTACTTAAACTAACTTATGCTAAGAAGAACACACACACACCCATGCCCGAGGGAGGACTCTAACCTCCGGTCGGAGGGGCCGCTCAATCCGTGACATGATGTCTTCAACCACGCGGCCACTCCGCGCGGCTGGATGGAAAGAGGCTGCAGTGAGTGGACACGTACATGTTCGCAGTGTCAACTTAGCGGAAGGTCTCGTCAAGTGCATGCGCTCGACGGTGATTCCGCTGACAATTTTCCGTTTTGTGCACATGTATACTGACGTCGCAGGACAGTGGAAAAGGAAACTGAGGATGTGTTAGATGACGAGCAGTTTAGGAAAGGTAAAGGCTCCAGAGGGGCAATTGTGACGTTGCAGTTGATAGTGGAAGCAAGACTAGCGAAAAATCAAGACTGTTCATTGAATTTGTCGACCTGGAAAAAGCGTTCTACAATGTAAAATGAAAAATTGGGGTAAGCTGTACGAAGAGACGGGTAATATACAGTATATACCAGGTGACAGTTATTGAATTGTATGAAATAAAATCGTCATAACTTCTGAACGGCTTGCGTCAGGACCTCCAAACCGCATGGTTGGCCGCGGGGTATGTGGGAATTAGTATGCGAATGCATGGTTTGATTTAGCGACGATGCTCACTTTCATTTGGTTAGGTTCATCAATAACCAAATTTGCGTATTTGGGGGACTGAGGATCCACATTTCGCGATCGAAGTCTCTTCACTCTCAGTGGGTGACTGTGTGGTTTCCAATGTCCAATCACGGAATAATCGGTGCGATATTCCTTGACTGCAAGGTGACTACCGAACGGTACGTGAAGGTTTCGGAAGATGATTTCATCCCCATTATCCAAAGTGACACAGATTTAGACAAGATGTGGTTCATGCAAGACGGAGCTCGACTCCATCGAAGCAGGAGAGTGTTTGGTGTCCTGGAGAGGCACATTGCGGACCGCATTCTGGCATTGACCTCGATTGGTCGCCATATTCTCCAGATCTGAACACATGCGACTCCTTTTTGTGGGGCTATATTAAAGACAAGGTGTACAGCAATAACACCAAAACCAATGCTGAACTGAAAACAGCCATCCAGGAGGTCATCGAATGTATCGATATTCCGACACTTCAGAGGGTCATGCAGAATTTCGCTATTCGTCTGCGCCGATCATCGCCAATGATGGCAGGCATATCGAACATATCAGAACCTAGATCCGATTATTTGTAGTAATGTTTACATGCTGAAGAAAGTATGCGCACGCAGTACTTCGTAACTGATTTACGTTTCTTTCATATAGTTCAATAACTGTCTCCCTGTACAAGAGACAAGAGAGGATAATAAGAGTGGACGACAAAGAAAGAAGTGCTCAGATTAAAAAGGGTGTGAGTTTTGTTACAACCAGTGTTCACTCAGGTACGAGCAGCCCTTAGCGGCCCGCCATCTTATCTTATTTACAACTTTTCATGACGTTGCCTTTCCGGCTTAAATTTTTTATTAGAATGTGACTTGTAAGTACTGTATCTCTTTCCAGTCAGTACACACTTTTGTTTATTAATGTCTTATATACCTATTACGTTTTAGAACAGTTAGGTTTAATTCCGAAGACGATGCTCATAGTAGCGTCGAAACCTGGTCAATTTTGAGGTAATATTTGTGACCGAGGTCTTATTTGTTCTAATATAAGGGATGTAGTCTTTCTCCCGTACTGTTCAATCTGTACATCGAAGAAGCAACGATTCGCTGATGGCATTGCTACCATGAGTGAAAGTGATTAAGAATTACATGATCTTCTGGATGGAGAGAATAGTCTAACGAGTACAAAATATGGATTGAGAGTAAATCGAAGAAAGACAAAAGTAGTGAGAAGTAGTAGAAACGACAACCACGAGGAACTTAACGTCAGAATTGATGGTCACGAAGTACATGAAGTTAAGGAAATCTGCTACCTAGGCAGCAAAACAACCAATGATGGAAAGAGCAAGGAGAACATTAAAAGCAGCCCAGCACTGTCAAAAGCATACCTGGACAAGAGAAATCTGCTAGTATCAAACACATGCCTCAATTTTAGGAACAAATTTCTGAGAATACTTTCAGAGCACAGTATTGTGTGGTAGTGAAACATGGACTGTGGGAAAAGAGGAACAGAACAGAATCAAAGCATCTGAGATGTGGTGCTACTGACGAATTTTGAAAATTTAGTGGACTGATAAGGTAAGGAATGAGGAAGTTCTGTACAGAATCGGAGAGGAAAGGCACATGTGGAAAACACTAACTAGGAGAAGGGACAGGCTGATAGGACATCCATTAAGACACCAGGGAATGACTTCCATGGTACTAGAGGGAACTGTAGAGGACAGTAACTGTAGGGGAAGACAGAGTTTGAAATATATCCGACAAATAATTGAGGTCGTAGGTAGCAAGTGCTACTCTGAGATGAAGAGGTTGACACAGGAGTAGAATTCGTGGCGAGCCGTATATAAAGAGAGAGAGAGGGAGAGAGAGAGAGAGAGAGAGAGAGAGAGAGAGAGAGAGAGGACAGTTGCCTCCGTCGAACGGCAACGATACCTGCTTACTATGACTGATCGGTTTACTCGCTGGTTGGAAGTGGTGCCGTAAGACAATATTTTCGCAGAAACGTTGGGCTCCATTTTTCGTTCGGCGTTGTTCTCTAGGTTTGGTTGGACACTACACAGTATTACTTCCGTGCCCGACCATTTATATCTGAGTCATTCGCGCAGCTCGCAAAGTTCTACGGACACGTGCACCGTAAAACGACCAGCTGTAGTCCGGCAAGTAATGGTATGATCGAGTGATGGCACCGTTTCCTTAAAGCTGCCCTCTATTGTTACGACGCTAGCTCGACGACCGTTCCTCCGATAGTTCTCCTTGGTCTGCAGATCACGTTCCAGCCAGACATAAACTAGTCTTCAGCGGAACTTGTGAAGCACTACGTCTGCCAGGAAAATTTATAGATGTTAATTCTCTGCAGTCGTCCACTCAAGACCAACCAGACTTCATACGAGTACATCGTCTAGGGGATCACACTGCTCGCAAGTTTCCAGGCATAGCGCGCCACTCAGTTATGTGCATCACTAATTGGACAGTTGCTGGCGGTAATGCTACGTACTGTCGGTGTGAAACCTTTATTACAACCTCCTTATACTGCTCCGCACCGTGTTTTTTTGGGGATAGACCAGGGTAGAAATTCTTTTAGCCTAATTTTTTAGTGTCTTACAACGTTCCTTATGGAGCCTGTTTAACGATTCATTCATGTAAGTGTCATAAATGTTAAAACTGCGCTTTACTGCGTGAAGGTCTGGATGATTCGAGTGTTCAAATAAAAACCGATGTAATACTGAAATAGATACCGACCTCACAGATGCCCTGTTAGTTTCGGATAGTATCACAGAGGCCACTGATATCAACTAAAATACCATTCTCAACAACATTCCTCTTCGTAGCATGATTCGTTTATGGTCAACAGTCTGAAAGTATGTACTTGTCTCACATCTACTTAATTTGTCATTTCGATTTTTTTATACGAAACAAAACTTGAGTGGTTGGAAAATGACAAATAAACGTATTGATACGGATAGTAAACGTTCGAAAAGTAATCTCAGTCGTTCAAACAATGCTTCGATAGGTAAACGGAAGTCGGTTAATCGACATAAATTCGTCAAAATGAAAGTATTTCGAAATCAGCGAAAAAAAGGCATTGCCGCGTAAAGGTTTCTTCCGTCTCAGTATAAAAAAAAAACACAAGTTGAAACTTTAAACTCCTGCATTTTCAAAACAGCAAGTTGTCGGCAGCTGTAACTCATGAAATATACGTGGGCTGATCAACAAAGACTGAGACTGATATTTTCCTGTAGCTTCCGTGATAGTTTCCCATCTGTACGATCAACATTCGAAAACAGCTGGTTTTATTGTATAATGTCCATAGGCGACAACACCTGTGTCAGTAGGTTGGTAAGAATGCCGCATTTTCTAGACGCTATTTGCATTTCGCATACCAAACTACAGAGGTGACGCGAGAGGAGCAGTACGATACAGTAAAAGCCTATGTTCGTTTAATCCGCACAGCCACTGAAACTTAACTAAAAGCTGCGTACTGTGAAGATGCGCTACCCTGTGCAACAGTGTTTAGGTGGTTCAAGGACTTCGAAGAAGGCCAACGTGTCATTGTTAAGCAAAGTATGCCTTGTGTCTATGCTTCTGCTGTGACTAAAAGTCATCAACACAAAGCTTCTGTGATTGTCCGTAAGAATCGGCGGTTAAACGTTACGCGAACTCTATGAAGTGTTGAGAATTTCACATGGCAGTATCTCTACGATTGTCTATGAATATATCTCCATGTGACCTGTGTTTGTGCCCGTTGGGTGCCAAGTTCATTGACTCCCGAACAAAAGTCTATGCTAATGGAGACAAGCCGTAAGGTGATGCGTCTCCCTGCTGAAGCAGGGGATGCATTTCTGGAATTAATTATCACCGGTTATGATTCATGGCTGTATCATTATGATCTTGAAAGAAAACCAGCTAACGTAGTGTGAAAATCGGCAGGCTCTCCAGCACCAAAAAAGGTGAAAGTTTTTCCATCTGCAGGGAAAGTGATGGTGATCAAATATTTTGGCTGTCAGAGAATGATTTACTAGCATACAGTCGTCGATCAGTACTTTCCTGGTTCGGATGGCGATTTCAGCATGACAACGCGCTGCCTCACGACGCAAATCAAGTAATGAAGTTTCTGGCTCTATTCAACATTACCTGTGTACCAAATCCGCGCTATAGCCATTATCTAGCACCCTGTGACTTTTCTTTTTAGTCGCTTCGCTGAAGGCAAAGCTTCGGGGCACTTGATTTGAGAACTCCGAAGCGGTGCTCATGAAAAGTGAGGCCATTCTCAAGGACCTGACAAAGAATGGTCTGCATCATTTGTTCGAGGATTGGTAAAGACAAGACAAAAAGCATGTAAGTAGGAGAAGATTACTTTGAAAAAAATCATGTAAACATTGAAATGGAGTAATAAATATGTGTGAAAGAACTCAATCTAAGCCTTTTTTTGATCAACCCTCTTACACGCAGTTACATACCACATCATTTTGTAACTTGTGAATCGGCGTTTTTTCTTGTGTAGTACGTAGGATTTTTCCGATATATTTTAATTTCGATTTTTGATCAACGTTTTTACAACGACTATTTTGACGAAAATTTTGACTTCTATTTTAGAGGGCCGCCATTTTGTTGGAAATCATTTTTTTTTAAATCTCTACGTACTACGTTAGACAACGTCGTCAGTTTCAAAGTAGCTTTTGAAATTTTGTTCTAGATTGACAATAGAACTCTCACGAACCGCGCCGCATTCCGCGACAGCGTTTCGTCGGTGTTGCGTAGTGTGCTCCGGTTGCAAGTTTTTTAGTTATAAAATATGTAACACAGTCTTAAGGAGGTACGGTAAAGGTCTAAAGTCATTTCTGTAATTTGATCATAATCATAAACATCGATTCTGAAATCGAATGTCGCCCTGACCTATCCCCTTAAGAAGAGGTGCCCGGACGGTGGACATGGTGGTGACCGGCGAGTCTATAGCCGTTTCTCTCAATCGTCCCCAGCCCGCGAACACATTTCAGGATTCGCTACCGGCTACAGCAACACCAAAACAATCTTATCTCCCAGTACCAGCACAACAACCACACTCCAACGCAGAACCGAGGCAGGTGCGCACGACACGATTCGGGCGTCACGTACGCTTCCACGCCCGTTCTCTCGAGGACGCTCCGTTGAAGTAGCGTCATATCGCCGGCGAATAGTACGTGTGTTGTGTGTTGTCGCAGCAGTCTGATTTAACTAAGCGCCAGCCAGCGATTCTGTATGCAGCAAATCAGTTACAGTTTATTCTTTGACTTTTGCTTTCCGCATTTCCATTCACTGTAATGTGCATATAGTCAGAGAGTTTTCTCCGTTGCGAGTTGATGCTTATCACGCAGGGACGGTTCTACTTGAAGGTATAACGTCTTATAATCTGCTCATTGCTCGGAGATGCTATGTGTTGAGTATGTTCATTCTGTTAAAGAAAGTTCCTACTTTTCACGGATGACGAGAGTGATACTTGAGGCATTACCATTCGGCTTAAAAAATACACGCTATTCAAAGGTGGGACAGTCCCCGTTCTAGCTAAAACCCGACAGCTTCGCTCGTATTACAAATTATATTACAAATTACAGATTTAAAATTTTGATACTGACTGCAGCGAAACTTGGTATATTAGAAACTTCATAACTCCGTTCATCTAAAATGAAATTGCTTTCCAGATATTGCATCAACTGTTTCATTACTTTCGTCACAGAAGCTTGATAATTTCACGTCAGATACCTCATAAAACAATTTATTACCACAGGAAAGCATTTAATATTACCTTTACTGTTGTCGAAACAGAGAAAAATGTGCCATCTTTTAATTCATTTTCTGCGAATTTTATCGAATCCGGCGCGAACACATATTGTACCAGAATCTGACAATGAAGATTTGAAAACTTTGAAAATTGTACTTCCTAACTTAATAGCACAATCAATAGAAACATAATTATGATTATGCTCAGCTCCATGATTTACAAGTGACAGTTCGGCCGCTGAAACTTCATTGTCAATAGAAGAACGTTTTACACTAAAAAAATTGTGCAATCGACTGACATTTGGAAGCCGATGAAAGAGAAAGTTTATGTTTCTCTCTTGATAAATGCTTTCTGACGGCTCAGATCGATTTATTACTAAATGAGCACATTCTTTTCACTTTTTTCCTTCGGATTTCTTTCTGGCTGTCATACTATCATTAGTACACCACTACCACTGCTGTTTGTATTTCCACTGAACCTACTGACAAGGGGAAACAATCACGATTTTACTTCAAACTTTTTACACTTTTAATTGTCTGATAGTACACTATAATGTGCAAGTAGTAAGGCGTACTACTTAGCCGACTGCGAGAAAATAGCAAGAGAAGTTTCACGCGTCAATTACATTCCGGTGCTTTGCGACTCTGAGCACGAGTTGGCGACGCTCATGTGTTTAGAATTTAAGCCCTGTAATCGGTGCATCGCTGGTTCGAGTCTCACTCATCTTCTTTTTATTTATATTTTTTGCAACACTAGTCATATTATTTCCCATATATTACATTTGAACGGTAATATGATGATGATTTACTAAATTTTCAACGTTATTTCACTGTTTACTTACTGTTATTACGGGACTTTCATTTCTATAGCCAAGTCGAAAAATTTATCAAGCGCCTTCAGTCTTGTTCATATTTGCTTGAGAATGAACGGGAATTTGCTTCTCGTGAAGATGCTATTAAAATACTTCAACCGTACATCGCCACTTTTCGGCACCGAGACTTGCGAAAATGTTCCGTTATGCATGGTTTCCATCTAAACTGTCGGAAGAAAAAGCAATTTTTTCAAAAGATTTCTTGTGCATGCAGGAAAATTGCATTCATTCTCTGCAGTACGTGCTGTTTTAATTTAAGTTTTCCGTGTCTGTACGAGAAATATCATCGTGCAACTTGTAATGTCAAAAGCACATCCGACGAATAATAGTACATTATCCTCATATTCTCGCACACTTTGACTCATTGTTATTTGTCGATGTTTGACCTGGGCTTTCCTAGCCTGTCCCTCGTCCTTGAAACCCGTGTGTGTAGATCTAAGCGTCCAGGTTGCGAGCTTTCAAATAGAAAAATGTGATGTCGGTGTGGTGGGCCTCAACTACGTAACCTCTGGCCCAGAGATGAAATATTGAAAGTTTTGGCTGGTTTCGTTGTCTAGGCGGTGGGATACATAGTTGCCGCATTACAAGCCAAATACTGCTGACTCTAAAGTACGTAATATGAATATACACTTGAATCGAATGGTCGAAGGTTCCTATCACTCGACAATCGCGAATGCAACGTAGAAATTTATAAATGAAATATTGCAATTAAATAAATTTTGCAGGTACTATCTTAACGACTTTAAATGATGGGTATGATTGCAGAAGTACCTTTAAGAATGCCCATTATTGC
Organism: Schistocerca serialis cubense; assembly: GCF_023864345.2. Lineage (NCBI taxonomy): Eukaryota > Metazoa > Arthropoda > Insecta > Orthoptera > Acrididae > Schistocerca > Schistocerca serialis. The sequence goes on along the minus strand of NC_064643.1, from coordinate 732,290,533 downwards.
TATAAAACACCTACTGGTGTCGATGGTTCAGCAATTAAATAAAATATAAGTTGAATAACAGCGAAACAATAGATTCATACTTCATGTAATTAGTTATGAACAACAACATAGCTCACAAGATTTTCACTTCTAAGTGCGCATACTACGTCTTCACTGCAGAAGCCACGGAAATCTCATAAGTGCAGTAGTCGGCACTACGAAATATTTCTATCACCCACGACCACATTTAAACTGCTCCACTGTCTCAGTCTTTTCCGCGACCGTGCATCCACCATGCCATACTGTCCAGGACTCTCCGTGTCCTATGAGGCCGCACTGTTCAGAACTGCCTCGTGTCCTCTCCCGTACTCTTCTCCCACTTCCATCGAGTCTCCCCTTTCACGAGTACTGTGATTGGCTAGAGCGCTCCCTCCATGTCTTCAAGCCAATGCACACTCACAGACTCAATGAAACACATTCGAAATACTGGATCTACATTTAAATAACTTGAGATTAAATAAATATTCCTACGTCTAGACAGGCGAAATACCCACAGACTTCAAGAAGAATATAATAATTCCAATCCCAAAGAAAGCAGGTGTTGACAGATGTGAAAATTACCGAACTATCAGTTTAATAAGTCACAGCTGCAAAATACTAACGCGAATTCTTTACAGACGAATGGAAAAACTGGTAGAAGCGGACCTTGGGGAAGATCAGTTTGGATTCCGTAGAAATGTTGGAACACGTGAGGCAATACTAACCTTACGACTTATCTTAGAAGAAAGATTAAGAAAAGGCAAACGTACGTTTCTAGCATTTGTAGACTTAGAGAAAGCTTTTGACAACGTTAACTGGAATACTCTCTTTCAAATTCTGAAGGTGGCAGGGGTAAAATACAGGGAGCGAAAGGCTATTTACAATTTGTACAGAAACCAGATGGCAGTTATAAGAGTCGAGGGGCATGAAAGGAAAGCAGTGGTTGCGAAAGGAGTGAAACAGGGTTGTAGCCTCTCCCCGATGTTATTCAATCTGTATATTGACCAAGCAGTAAAGGAAACAAAAGAAAAATTCGGAGTAGGTATTAAAATTCATGGAGAAGAAGTAAAAACTTTGAGGATCGCCGATGACATTGTAATTCTGTCAGAGACAGCAAAGGACTTGGAAGAGCAGTTGAACGGAATGGACAGTGTCTTGAAAGGAGGATATAAGATGAACATTAACAAAAGCAAAACGAGGATAATGGAATGTAGTCAAATTAAATCGGGTGATGCTGAGGGGATTAGATTAGGAAATGAGACACTTAAAGTAGTAAAGGAGTTTTGCTATTTAGGGAGTAAAATAACTGATGATGGTCGAAGTAGAGAGGATATAAAATGTAGACTGGCAATGGCAAGGAAATCGTTTCTGAAGAAGAGAAATTTGTTAACATCGAGTATAGATTTAAGCGTCAGGAAGTGGTTTCTGAAAGTATTTGTATGGAGTGTAGCCATGTATGGAAGTGAAACATGGACGATAACCAGTTTGGACAAGAAGAGAATAGAAGCTTTCGAAATGTGGTGCTACAGAAGAATGCTGAAGATAAGGTGGGTAGATCACGTAACTAATGAGGAGGTATTGAATAAGATTGGGGAGAAGAGAAGTTTGTGGCACAACTTGACTAGAAGAAGGGATCGGTTGGTAGGACATGTTTTGAGGCATCAAGGGATCACAAATTTAGCATTGGAGGGCATCGTGGAGGGTAAAAATCGTATAGGGAGACCAAGAGATCAATACACTAAGCAGATTCAGAAGGATGTAGGTTGCAGTAGGTACTGGGAGATGAAGAAGCTTGCACAGGATAGAGTAGCATGGAGAGCTGCATCAAACCAGTCTCAGGACTGAAGACCACACAACAACAACAACGTCTAGACCATAAACACGTTCTAACACACATTATTAAATACATACACTAATCAAATAAACATATATCAAAGAAACAGAACAGAAATAGGCCAGTAGCCTAATATCTCTGTGATTTCTAAAAGACAGTAAATACTTGACCAATTTCTTCATGAATAGTATAATGGTTCAAATGGCTCTGAGCACTATGGGACTTAACTTCTGAGGTCATCAGTCCCCTAGAATTTGGAACTACTTAAACCTAACTGACCCAAGGACATCACAAACATCCATGCCCGAGGCAGGATTCTAACCTGCCACCGTAGCTGTCGCGCGGTTCCAGAGTGTAGCGCCTAGAACCACTCGGCCACATGAATAGTATATATCGGATATAAACAAAGAAATAGACGAATAAATATATTTATAAGCATGCTGCTAGCTTTTTTCGCGTAACTGTGAAGTACTTGTGGCCTTTGCCACTGGGCGACTGTTGTTCGTCGTTGCTCTTGATTCTCTGCCTAGAGCGAAGTGCTCCTTGCTAGAATAGACATTCTTCACGAAAGTTGACGGTAGATGTTCAATCTCATCTTCTAAATAAACAGGTTCACAAAGTTTGTACGCCCTGTCTGCCAAAGTTTTCACTACACCCCTTTTTTGTCTAGGGTGGTGGTTTGAATCTTTTTCTTCCGTTCATTAGTAAGGCCACAGATCGCATTGGGAAAGTTTTAGGCAAGTATGAGGTGGAAACTATTTTCAGAGCCACCAGGAAAATAAAAGAATTTTTAAGGTCGGCAAAAGATGCACGACACTCTTTGGCTACACCGGGAGTATATAAAATTCCTTGTAGTTGTGGACAGGTTTACATTGGTACCACAAAGAGAAGTGTGAACACCCGTCTTGTTGAACATAAGAGGAATTGCCGGCTGGGTCACACGGATAAATCGGCTGTAGCGGAACATGTTTACCAGGAAGGTGATCATGAAATAAAATTCAGCGAGACGAGCGTCATATCAAAAACCTCGCATTATTATGCACATTTGTATAGAGAGGCTATCGAGATTGATAAACATCGTAATAATTTTAACAGGAAAGACGAAGGTGTTAAACTGGATAAAATTTGGATGTCAGCGTTGCACCGCAAGCGTGACGATCGATTACTTTCAATCGACAATGTCGGCATCACCAGAGACAATCTCATACTTGACGCCATGTGATCGACAGTGGCGCCCTCTGTACTGCCTATACAATCAGCGCTTCCTCGAGTTCTCTTCGCAGTTCGCCGCTTTACCTTCGAGGATGTCTCCCGCATTCGGAGACGAAACGTCAGGAGAGAATTTCATACTTCGGCCACGGCCTATCAGCCCGGAGGTTTTAAGTGAAGACAATACCGGCCGTGAAAGCTTACATTGTATGATGTTACTTGTATAATTTATCGTCAGATACTAAACTTTATACTAATAAAAATATTGAAAATCTGATTACACCATTAGAATCTTCGTGCTAATATTGGCCATGTTCCTTTTTGAGGTATCACAATTCATCTGGCTACTATTAATTTGTATACAAACTGTGAAATGTCTGCCATTAAGGTTTCACAAAGTCCGCCATCTTTGGCACTCCCGGCGTGTCTCCTTCATAGACACAGCGCCACCATGGAATTCCCGTCTTGTCCGGCACCCTGCTGTCGTGTTGCCGAGCCCCGGTTTGCCAAGCGGCCCGTGGGCCCGTGCGGCCACACCCACTCCGAACTTAGAATATTTTCAGGGCGCCACAACTCGCTCACTACCACACGAGGTGCAAAGCATCTGTTTGTACCTCACCCTTCTGCAGCTATATGGGATTATGGCAATCACGACAGGCACAATTTTGCATGAAAACCTTATGCCTTTGGCCATCTATTTGCCGATATTGTAAATGTACTATTTGTTGTGATGATAAAAATTAGCAAACAACCAAATAAAATGGGAAATTCAATAAAAACTCACGAAAATATACGTGTCTTTTCATGATAGTACGTTTCAAATGTAATATATATAAAATTATATGACTGGTGTTGAAAACATATAACTAAAAATGATTCATGAACGGGACTCGATCCAGCTATTTGCCGATTACTGGACTTCAATGATGACGATATAACCACCATTATCTCGTGCTCGACATTGCAATGCACCAGTGCATCATTGATGCATAGGAGTTCTCTTGCATTCTCTCGAAATCGCCTAAGTAGAAAGTATACCTTATCCCATGCACATTATCTAGTCCCAATGGACTTCTAAAAATGCACAAAGTTTGAAGTAAATCCGTGATCCGAACGCCGTGGTTTCCCCTTGGGAGTATTTTAAATAGGAATCATGCTTGGGAAATTCCTAAAATAACTGTAATGTTAATAATGTTTGGTTCTTGAGGAACAACGAAAGTACGAAACATGTCAATACTCCTACACTAGGTCACTCTATAAATACAACTGCCTCTCCAACACCGACTATTATGAAAACGAGGCAGCGAAGTAACTGACTTTTAAACTCATCAGTTTGTTGCTCTTTCATCTATTTCACACATTTTGGTTTTCATATTTTCGTTTTGGTTTACAAGAAGAAGATAAACCTTAGAATATGAAATTAAAAATGCAATAAGATATAAAAAAGTAAAACTGTGAAAGTAAACCAAAAAATTAACGACCTGGGGCGTCCTGCCACACACAAATAGAAACACAAGACAACTATATTGTAGAAAAGTCGGAACGACTCCTACGAAATTGGGGCGGATGGCAACTCTAAGATCACCTCAGACGTCATGCGAAGCCGTGGACCTGCAACCTTCTGCTAAATTTGTGCTCTTTGGTCAGCATACACTAGCCGGCGAGTATAGCATTCTGGTATCTTCGGTACGTTACGCCCGTTTTTTTCTGCATGGGAGCTTTGTTGAGTCCACCGACATTGTTCTAGTACTTATCCAGCGGGGACTCGAGTAAGTGGGTGAGTGGAGTTAGACGTGCTGACCGGATCTTAAATATATTGATCGTTTGCAGTAAAAGCTAAGGATGATGTTGAGAGGAAAATCTATAGAAGAGCTCCAGTGGTTATTTATTAATAACCATTCATATAATAGTTAAGCAGGTTAAGCAGAAGAAGCGAGTGCAATCTTTTATAGTGTTAGTAGTGAAATCACTGATTAGAATTTACGTCATTTAACAGCATATAGAAGACTGCTATAAAAGCTGAAACATTTTCTGTGAAAGAATTAAATTCATTTAAATGGTGACTTCTCTGTATGAAGAAAACATTTCTCAGAGGTCTACTTTGCGTGACTTTGACCGTCAATTTTGATTATTTAATCTCAAAAGTAACCGGTTTACTTCAAAGTTAATTAAAGTAATCACGTCAGAGTTTGGTAACAAACCCAAAACATCGCAAAACAAATAAAGTACCGTATATGATATCTTAAACACATAAAGAAACGGCTGTAATTTTGTTCAGTTATAACTGTGAAAGCAAAATAAACTCGCACTTGCTCGTGGGTATGCGGTAATATGGCGTCCTGCTGAATGCAAGCATTGTTTTCGTAGCTGACAGCTGTCAAAGTTCCCTACGATAATGTCCTTGCACCAACAGCAGACGAACAGCCTTGCTATGATTGGTCGGCGCTCGTAATCTATTGGCGGTCGCCACAACTTAACGCGGGCTACCACATAGCAAAACAAAACCTGTAACTGCTCCCAATAGAACACTGTCCACTTATATAAAACACATCCCTCCAAGAGAATACGTTGAAACGCATATAATAACAGTTACAACAAAATAAAAAGAAAGATGAGAGTAATAAATAGTGATGACTATTTTATATGGTGAAAGCAATAATGTCAACATTGATCGCAAACACATTTTACTGAAATTACTTTTATTTTAAAGAAAGTAAATATCACGCTTAGCTTCTCACAACGATAAAAGAAGTTACATTTTGAACTGTTTGAAATGCTTCAATGTTTTTAGTCTTAGAAAATGAGAGCACTTTGTGTTGCAGCTTACTGTGTGTGTGTGTGTGTGTGTGTGTGTGTGTGTGGTCGTTGTGATGTGATGATCGCTGCCCTACCGTAATTGTTGCTATATAGATCCATGTTTGGATATGTGTGTTTATAGATGTTCCTTACACACACATTCTGTCACCAATATCCAGTAAACACGTTTGAAAGAGTGTACAATTCACTTTGACATGGCGATCGCGATGGTACAGACCATCCGCTTTTAGCAGTATCGATGTGAAATTCATAGTTCTGTCAAAAGCAGTGCAACACGTAATACAAAGATCCCCACGGCTAATGTTTTAATGCGTGCGGCAGCTCATTAAGTGACAAATGAGATAAGTATTTTAAAGTGCGTTAGTTCGGGAAACTCAGTTATATGTAAAGCGCTCGGTCCAACAACTACAATCACTCTTCGTCCGCGTGAGTATTGTCACTACTGTTAACAGCACGCTATGAAGCTCGCAATATTCAAACAGGGTGACCTTTTGTTTCGTGACGTCCACGGCGAAATTTAATTGAAACTGTGACCGAAAAGCAGGAACGCGTCCATAGATTTTCGTTTGTTTTTGTCTAACACGATTATTAGTCGCCGGCCGGAGTGGCCGGGCGGTTCTAGGCGCTACAGTCTGGAGCCGAGCGACCGCTACGGTCGCAGGTTCGAATCCTGCCTCGGGCATGGATGTGTGTGATGTCCTTAGGTTAGTTAGGTTTAATTAGTTCTAAGATCTAGGCGACTGATGACCTCAGAAGTTAAGTCGCATAGCGCTCAGAGCCATTTGAACCATTTGATTATTAGTCGACAACAATATTGTTGAACCTGGCAGTGAGGGCGCTTCAGTCGGCTTATCGTGAGGTTCTATCGCGTTGTTTCACGAGGGCACGCTGAGCCACTTGATACTGTTTGCACAACTAACCTGAAAGCATCGACACTGTGAAGCGTTTTCCTTAGTCGCCACTGACCTTGTTTACTCTTAGGGTCACGGCGTGTTTGCGATAGCGACCATGGTAGGTCAGGTGCTACAGTATCGTGATTGTATAATGCACAATCATCCCCTTTGCATGGGGTTCCCAAACAGGATGTCGTACACCGATATCCTAATACCGCTTCTGGATGGTCGTGTAAACACTTCAAAAGCGATTCTGGAAACACGCTTCTAGCTGCCAGTTTCGCAATTTCACAATATATTTTCTCTCCCATGTAAACGCGACCGGCTCTGAAGCGTGTTTGGGCTATCAGGTTTGATCTTCTTTTTAAAAATTTTCAGCTAATATGGAGAGGGTGGCTTTTTGTAGAGCGAAAACTAAGTTGAAATATTATACTGAAGCTGTTTACCCCTCGTCTAACTGAAGAGAAATGGCGAGTGTGGTTGCTAAATCAGAAACTGTAACAGCTGTTTTTCAGGCGCCATACTGAGCCGAGCTAGCAAATCCACTTCAGACTTTAACATGTAAACACGACTGCGAGAAGCGGTTTCCGAAATTCGGCTTTCGTCTTTCGGAAGATGTGACGCCTGTAGACATACTGCATACATGCGCATACACGCCGTAACACTGCATGCAAATGACTGTTATTATTGGACTGCCACTATCGACATCACTATCGTGTCACAGTTCATACTCCACTGGCGTTTCATAAATTTGGGCCGGCCGGTGTGGCAGTGCGGTTCTAGGCGTTTCAGTCTGGAACCGCGTGACCGCTACGGTCGCAGGTTCGAATCCTGCGTCGGGCATGGATGTGTGTGATGTCCTTAAGTTTAAGTAGTTCTTAGTTATAGGGGACTGATGACCATAGATGTTAAGTCCCATAGTGCTAGAGCCATTTGAAGCATAAATTTGTTTTCACGTGACACATTTCACGAAATGTTACAAAGCAGATCAAACATATAAAATATTCTAAACCATCAAAGATACATGTACAGAGTGAAAGAAAGCGAAAGAATGAGGAGGAAGCAAAAAAATCTGTATCGCAGTAAGCTATTTTCGTATGTTAAAAATATGTTTCGACTTGTTGTTATTCTGATTGATTATAAAATTTATGGTCAATATTCTCTTAAAATATGTGTTCTTTTTACGTAATTAAAGCATAAAAATCATTAAATATCAAGATTTGGTCGCGTGATCGAAAACGCTCTGTTGTTGCTGATACTGTAGTGACGCCACACACTTGATGTAAAGACGAAGCTTTACGTGCGTTGTAATGTTAGCCAAAGTCACATGGTTTTTACGTAGTTTTTCTGCTCATTAATTTATCTACTTAGTGATGGAAATCGCAATATTTGTACATTGTGCACTAGAGAACTGTCTGTTCCACGTAAAGGAAAGGGTGATATTGAAGAACACGTTAAAACAGATAACCTTGGAGTGCGACTAATGATACTGCTTCCATAAACATAAGTGATTTTTTAGATTTACAAATGGAAATAACAGTAATCTGGGGTGCGCTGCTAAAGACATTACATCTTCAAACAACACTGTGGGACGACAAGAACTCAGTTTCAAAACATCAGACTGCACATCTACACTAATTAAAAGTTATAAGACTCAAAATTTTCATCTGCATTCACCAAAATCGAGGCTCTTACTGTTCATGATGTTTCGCCATTTATATTTGACAACGTTTTGCGTTCTTTGGACAAAATTAACTGTGTAACAGTAACAATGTGTAGCTCAAACAGAAGTAAAGTACAACTTCATGCATTTGTTGATGATGTAATCAGAACAAACAAACCATTTCTGGAAGAAAGTCATTTCTAGTTAAAAATATAATTTCATAACTAAAGTTTAATGTTTTAGTAAATTATTTAGAGTTTTAAGTACTTTCAAAAATGTACCATTTGGTTGGATCAAAAATATGGTGATATTTCCTGGGTTGGAGCCAGAAAATTATGGTAAGCCTGCAGAACATCCTCAGTCGTATCTGAGGAAAGCGGCAACATTCATTTCGTTGGTAGGAAATTGCGAAAATGCAATCCGTCTGCTAAGGAGATTACCTACAAAACATTTGTGAGACCCATTCTATAATACCATGCAAGTTTGTGGGACTCATACTGACTTGGACCGACAGGAGTAAAGGAAGGCGCAGACTATGAAGCGGAAGACTGCTTACAAATGCTTAGAGCACAGTATGTAGGAATCTAGAAATACACTCCTGGAAATTGAAATAAGAACACCGTGAATTCACTGTCCCAGGAAGGGGAAACTTTATTGACACATTCCTGGGGTCAGATACATCACATGATCACACTGACAGAACCACAGGCACATAGACACAGGCAACAGAGCATGCACAATGTCGGCACTAGTACAGTGTATATCCACCTTTCGCAGCAATGCAGGCTGCTATTCTCCCATGGAGACGATCGTAGAGATGCTGGATGTAGTCCTGTGGAACGGCTTGCCATGTCATTTCCACCTGGCGCCTCAGTTGGACCAGCGTTCGTGCTGGACGTGCAGACCGCGTGAGACGACGCTTCATCCAGTCCCAAACATGCTCAATGGGGGACAGATCCGGAGATCTTGCTGGCCAGGGTAGTTGACTTACACCTTCTAGAGCACGTTGGGTGGCACGGGATACATGCGGACGTGCATTGTCCTGTTGGAACAGCAAGTTCCCTTGCCGGTCTAGGAATGGTAGAACGATGGGTTCGATGACGGTTTGGATGTACCGTGCACTATTCAGTGTCCCCTCGACGATCACCAGTGGTGTACGGCCAGTGTAGGAGATCGCTCCCCACACCATGATGCCGGGTGTTGGCCCTGTGTGCCTCGGTCGTATGCAGTCCTGATTGTGGCGCTCACCTGCACGGCGCCAAACACGCATACGACAATCATTGGCACCAAGGCAGAAGCGACTCTCATCGCTGAAGACGACACGTCTCCATTCGTCCCTCCATTCACGCCTGTCGCGACACCACTGGAGGCGGGCTGCACGATGTTGGGGCGTGAGCGGAAGACGGCCTAACGGTGTGCGGGACCGTAGCCCAGCTTCATGGAGACGGTTGCGAATGGTCCTCGCCGATACCCCAGGAGCAACAGTGTCCCTAATTTGCTGGGAAGTGGCCGCGCGGTCCCCTACGGCACTGCGTAGGATCCTACGGTCTTGGCGTGCATCCGTGCGTCGCTGCGGTCCGGTCCCAGGTCGACGGGCACGTGCACCTTCCGCCGACCACTGGCGACAACATCGATGTACTGTGGAGACCTCACGCCCCACATGTTGAGCAATTCGGCGGTACGTCCACCCGGCCTCCCGCATGCCCACTATACGCCCTCGCTCAAAGTCCGTCAACTGCACATACGTTTCACGTCCACGCTGTCGCGGCATGCTACCAGTGTTAAAGACTGCGATGGAGCTCCGTATGCCACGGCAAACTGGCTGACACTGACGGCGGCGGTGCACAAATGCTGCGCAGCTAGCGCCATTCGACGGCCAACGCCGCGGTTCCTGGTGTGTCCGCTGTGCCGTGCGTGTGATCATTGCTTGTACAGCCCTCTCGCAGTGTCCGGAGCAAGTATGGTGGGTCTGACACACCGGTGTCAATGTGTTCTTTTTTCCATTTCCAGGAGTGTATAATACTGTCACCTAAGTATAGATCGTGAATTACAGGGAAATCAGAGGCATTTAAACAGCCACTACGCTCACGCTTCTTCCTCGAGTGGAAAAGGAAAAAATCGGAAAACACGGCATGCCGTGCACTTCAGAGTGTTTTGGATAGAGTGGATGTAAATGAATCACCAAAAATAAATTTCTGTCTGAATAATTTTTTATTTGGGAAACATAGCCTCTGAGATTATTTTGACATTTAGGATGGAATTTTTTCCGGCGTTAGAATGAAAAAAGAAAAAAAATATTTATTTACTACTGATTCGAGAGCAAATGCAGACGCCCCGCTTTGCTACCTTTCACAATGTCTGTTGCGACGTGTCAATGAGTGCTGTAACTTAGCTGCAATGTTACAGTCACGAGCCGTGGGACCTCATATAGCCTTTAGGTGTGTTAAAGTTGGTCATCTGGACTTCGTGGGCCTCCATGGGCCACAGCGGTTCACATTGGCTGGCCGCTTAACTGCTATCAGCTAGATGAGGCTTCGGTGTTGTGTCGCGCCTGAGCAGCATTCAGCTTTCGTAATACGTTATGCTTGTGTCAGCCTAGCCTCTTGTCAGTTGAAGCTCACTTCATTAACTGCTGCCGAGAAGAAGGTGTCAATACAATACTTCGTAAAGCCCAGCGGATTTCATTATTGCCATGACAGAGCAGACTGAAATGGACTCGGCAAGCATTTCTTCCCACGTTCAGTCGCTGTCGACTGGTATGATCGGTATACGATGGGCTGTTCTTTTTCATGTTCGACTCCATGAGAATGATTGTGCCCCACCCAGGGTTTCCATATTTCCAAAAGAAAAACCTGTTGGTATCACATACAATGTTAAAGTTAACAATAACCCCTTACTTTTTGTTTTCAGAGGCATATTTCTCGATTCCTCGAATCTTCTTAAGTGACTCTTTCATGGATTTGATGTTATCTTAGTGTAATCCTTAACATCTGATCTCACACCACGTGATACTGAGAAGAAACACCTGGAAGTGAGTAAACTTAAAACAACACTCGTAATAAGCTATACATAAGACGAATAGAAAAACTGGTAGAAGCCGGCATCGGGGAAGATCAGTTTGGATTCCGTAGAAATGTTGGTACACGTGAGGCAATACTGACCCTACGACTTATCTTAGAAGAAAGATTAAGGAGAGGCAAACCTACGTTTCTAGCTTTTGTAGACTTAGAGAAAGCTTTTGACAATGTTGATTGGAATACTCTATTTCAAATTCTGAAGGTGGCAGGGGTAAAGTACAGGGAGCGAAAGGCTGTTTTTCAATTTGTACAGAAACCAGATGGCAGTTATAAGAGTCGAGACGTATGAAAGGGAAGCAGTGGTTGGGAAGGGAGTGAGACAGGGTTGTAGCCTCTCCCCGACGTTATTCAATCTGTATATTGAGCAAGCAATAAAGGAAACAAAAGAAAAGTTCATAGTAGGTATTAAAATCCTTGGAGAAGAAATAAGAACTTTGAGGTTCGCCGATGAAAGGAGGGTATAAGATGAACATCAACAAAAGCAAAAAGAGGATAATGGAATGTAGTCGGATTAAGTCGGGTGACGCTGAGGGAATTAGATTAGGAAATGAGACACTTAAAGTAGTAAAGGAGTTTTGCTATTTGGGGAGCAAAATACCTGATGATGGTCGAAGTGGTGAGGATATAAAATGTAGACTGGCAATGGCAAGGAAAGCATTTCTGAAGAAGAAAAATTTGTTAACATCGAGTATAGATTTAAGTGTCAGGAAGTCGTTTCTGAAAGTATTTGTGTGGAGTGTAGTCATGTATGGAACTGAAAAATGGACGATAAATAGTTTAGACAAGAAGAGAATAGAAGCTTTCGAAATGTGGTGCTACAGAAGAATGCTGAAGATCAGATGGGTAGATCACATAACTAATGAGGAGGTATTGAATAGAATTGGGGAGAAGAGGAGCTTGTGGCACAACGTGACTAGAAGAAGGGATCGGTTGGTAGGACATGTTCTGAGACATCGAGGGATCACCAATTTAGTATTGGAGGGCAGCGTGGAGGGTAAAAATCGTAGAGGGAGACCAAGAGATCAATACACTAAGCAGATTCAGAAGGATGTAGGCTGCAGTAGGTACTGGGAGATGAAGTAGCTTGCACAGGATAGAGTAGGATGGAGAGCTGGATCAAACCAGTCTCAGGACTGAAGACCACAACAACAACAAGGTATCATTCACGCATGGACACAGTATGGAAAGCTGCAGGTTCTACACGCACTGTTTTGCTGTACATAAATATTTTTTTTATATTTAGGACTTATCTGCAGCTGGCCGGAATGGCCATTCGGTTCTAGGCGCTACAGTCTGGAACCGCGCGACCGCTACGGTCGCAGGTTCGAATCCTGCCTCGGGCATGGATGTGTGTGATGTCCTTACGTTAGTTAGGTTTAAGTAGTTCTAAGTTCTAGGGGACTGATGACCTCAGCAGTTAAGTCTCATGGTGCTCAGAGCCATTTGAACCAACTTAACTGTACATCAAAGATTCTGTCTCTTATAAAGTTACCGAGCGAGGTGGCGCAGTGGTTAGACACTGGACTCGCATTCGGGAGGACGACGGTTCAATCATGCGTCTGGCCATCCTGATTTAGGTTTTCCGTGATTTCCATAAATCGCTCCAGGCAAATGCCGGGATGGTTCCTTTGAAAGGGCAAGGCCGACTTCCTTCCCCATCCTTTCCTAATCAGATGAGACCGATGACCTCGCTGTCTGGTCTCCTTCCCCAAATAACCCAACCCTCTTATAAAGTTCTTCCTCTTCTTCTATTCCTTCCCCCACAACCGCATTCCCAACCCCCATGACTATTAGATTTTCATCTTCCTTTACGTACTGGATTACCCGACCAACATCCTCATATACTTTCTCTATCTCTTCTTCGGCTTGCGACGTCGGCATATACCTGAACTACCATTGTCGGAGTTGTTTTGATTTCGAGTCTGATGAGAACGTCCCTATCACTGAACTGCTCACAGGAATTCGCTCTCTGTCCTACGTTCCTACTCTTACACTCGTTATACCATTTTCTGCTGCTGCTATGCTATGGTATGCTATAATCATCCGACTAGAAATCTTTGTCTTTTCATTTCACTTAACTGACCGCCACTGTATCTAGATTGAGCCTTAGCATTTCCCCTTTCAGATTTTATAGCTTCCTTACGACGTTTAAAAACCTGACATTCCGCGCCCCCACTCGTAGAACGTTGCCCTTTCTTTGGTTATTCCATCTTTTTCTCATTTCACCTCCACCGTGACAGTCCCCACCTGGAGACCCGAATGGGGGACTAGTGCGGAATCTTTTGCCAGTGGAGAGATTATCAGACACTTTTTTCAATTACGAGCCATATGTCCTGTGGATACACATTATGTGTCTTTAATGCAGTGTTTTCCATTACATTCTGTATCCTCATTCCGTTGATCATTGCTGATTCTTCTGCCTTTAGGGGCAGTTTCCCATCCCGAGGTCGAGAGCATGCCCTTACCCTCTGTCCGCTCCTCCGCCCCCTTTGACAAGCCCGTTGGTTGAATGAGGGTGACCCCTTACGCTGGAAGTCGTCAGCAGCCATTTCTAATGATTTCTATTCATAGTTTAAGAAATGGCGGAGATCTAGCCCACGACCGAGGATCTTTTCATTCTTAATCAAACACACTAGATAGTAGGAATTAGATAGACTATTTGAGTTCTGCAAAAATTTCAGCAACTAATAGCGAATATTCTGTTCAAGAAGGAGGATGTATACATGGAAAATGCCGGGAGATACAGAAGAATTTCAGTTAGATTATTAAATGGTCAGGCAGAGATTCAGAAATCAGTTACTGGATTGTAAGGCGTACCCAGGAGCAGATATAGACTCAGATCACAATATAGTAGTGATGAAGAGTAGGCTGAAGTTCAAGACATTAGTCAGGAAGAATCAATACGCAAAGAAGTGGGATACGGAAGTACTAAGGAATGACGAGATACGTTTGAAATTCTCTAACGCTATAGATACAGCAATAAGGAATAGCGCAGTAGGCAGTACAGTTGAAGAGGAATGGACATCTCTAAAAAGGGCCATCACAGAAGTTGGGAAGGAAAACATAGGTACAAAGAAGGTAGCTGCGAAGAAACCATGGGTAACAGAAGAAATACTTCAGTTGCTTGATGAAAGGAGGAAGTACAAACATGTTCCGGGAAAATCAGGAATACAGAAATACAAGTCGCTGAGGAATGAAATAAATAGGAAGTGCAGGGAAGCTAAGACGAAATGGCTCCAGGAAAAATGTGAAGACATCGAAAAAGATATGATTGTCGGAAGGACAGACTCAGCATACAGGAAAGTCAAAACAACCTTTGGTGACATTAAAAGCAACGGTGGTAACATTAAGAGTGCAACGGGAATTCCACTGTTAAATGCAGAGGAGAGAGCAGATAGGTGGAAAGAATACATTGAAAGCCTCTATGAGGGTGAAGATTTGTCTGATGTGATAGAAGAAGAAACAGGAGTCGATTTAGAAGAGATAGGGGATCCAGTATTAGAATCGGAATTTAAAAGAGCTTTGGAAGATTTACGGTCAAATAAGGCAGAAGGGCTAGATGACATTCCATCAGTATTTCTAAAATCATTGGGGGAAGTGGCAATAAAACGACTATTCACGTTGGTGTGTAGAATATATGAGTCTGGCGATATACCATCTGACTTTCGGAAAAGCATCATCCATACAATTCCGAAGACGGCAAGAGCTGACAAGTGCGAGAATTATCGCACAATCTGCTTAACAGCTCATGCATCGAAGCTGCTTACAAGAGTAATATACAGAAGAATGGTAAAGAAAATTGAGAATGCGCTAGGTGACGATCAGTTTGGCTTTAGGAAAAGTAAAGGGACGAGAGAGGTAATTCTGACGTTACGGCTAATAATGGAAGCAAGGTTAAAGAAAAACCAAGATACTTTCATAGGATTTGTCGACCTGGAAAAAGCGTTCGACAATATAAAATGGTGCAAGCTGTTCGAGATTCTGAAAAAAGTAGGGGTAAGCTATAGGGAGAGACGGGTCATATACAATATGTACAACAACCAAGAGGGAATAATAAGAGTGGACGATCAAGAACGAAGTGCTGTAGTCTTTCGCTCCTACTCTTCAATCTGTACATCGAGGAAGCAATGATGGAAATAAAAGAAAGGTTCAGGAGTGGAATTAAAATACAAGGTGAAACGATATCAATGATACGATTCGCTGATGACATTGCTATCCTGAGTGAAAGTGAAGAAGAATTAAATGATCTGCTGAACGAAATGAACAGTCTAATGAGTACACAGTATGGTTTGAGAGTAAATCGGAGAAAGACGAAGGTAATGAGAAGTAGTAGAAATGAGAACAGCGAGAAACTTAACATCAGGATTGATGGTCACGAAGTCAATGAAGTTAAGGAATTCTGCTACCTAGGCAGTAAAATAACCAATGACGGACGGAGCAAGGAGGACATCAAAAGCAGACTCACTATGGCAAAAAAGGCACTTCTGGCCAAGAGAAGTCTACTAATATCAAATACCGGCCTTAATTTGAGGAAGAAATTTCTGTGGATGTACGTCTGGAGTACAGCATTGTATGGTAGTGAAACAAGGACTGCGGGAAAACCAGAACAGAAGAGAATCGCAGCATTTGAGTTTGGTGCTATAGACGAATGTTGAAAATTAGCTGGACTGATAAGGTAGGGAATGAAGAGGTTCCTCGCAGAATCAGAGAGGAAAGGAATATGTGGAAAACACTGATAAGGAGAAGGGACAGGATGATAGGACCTCTGCTAAGACATGAGGGAATGACTTCCATGGTACTAGAGGGAGCTGTAGAGGGCAAAAACTGTAGAGGAAGACAGAGATTGGAATACGTCAAGCAAATAATTGAGGACGTAGGTTGCAAGTGCTACTCTGAGATGAAGAGGTTAGCACAGGAAAGGAATTCGTGGCGGGCCGCATCAAACCAGTCAGTAGACTGATGACCAAAAAAAAAAAAAAAAAAAAAAAAAATGATGGAGTTTTGGAAGTCCTAAGGCTGCAGACGTTTACCATCGCTGCTGTAAATAAGCGTAAACTCTCAGTTTTTAGCTGCCAGTGAAAGGATATATTTTAAGTAGTTTCTCAACTTCGGGTATCGGGAAACTGTTTGGCCTATTATAACTTGAGAACTTTTCTCATTTAGAATTTCTGTAAAATGTGTTTCATGAAAGTCCCGAAATCTGGTTTCCATATTTACGACTACGGTGCCAATTAAACTACTGGCCATTAAAATTTCTACACAAAGAAGAAATGCAGATGATAAACGAGTATTCATTAGACAAATATATTATACTAGAACTGACATGTGATTACATTTTCACGCAATTTGGGTGCATAGATAATGAGAAATCAGTATCCAGAACAACCACGCCTGGGCATTGAGTCAAACAGAGTTTGGATGGCGTGTACAGGTACAGCTGCCCTTGCAGCTTCAACACGATACCACATTTCATCAAGAGTAGTGACTGGCGTATTGTGATGAGCCAGTTGCTCGACCACCATTGACCAGACGTTTTCAATTGGTGAGAGATCTGAGAACGTGCTGACCAGGGCAGCAGTCGAACATATTCTGTATCCAGAAAGGCCCGTACAGGACCTGCAACATGCGGTAGTGCATTATCCTGCTGAAATGTAGGGTTTCGCAGGGATCGAATGAAGGGTAGAGCCACGGGTCGTAACACATTTGAAATGTAACGTCCACTGTTCAAAGTGCCGTCAATGCGAACAAGAGGTGACAGAGACGTGTAACTAATGGCACCCAATACCATCACGCCGGGTGATACGCCAGCATGGCGATGACAAATACACGCTTCCAATGTGCGTTCACTGCGATGTCGCCAAACACGGATGCGACCATCATGATGCTGTAAACAGAACCTGGATTCATCCGAAAAAATGACGTTTTGCCATTCGTGCACCCAGGTTCGTCGTTGAGTACACCATCGGAGACGCTCCTGTCTGTGATGTAGCGTCAAGGGTAACCGCAGCCACGGTTTCCGAGCTGATAGTCCATGCTACTGCAAACGTCATCGAACTGTCGGTGCAGATGGTTATCGTCTTGCAAACGTCCCCATCTGGTGATTCAGGGTTCTAGACGTGGCTGTACGATCCGTTACAGCCATGCGGATAAGATGCCTGTCATCTCGACTGCTAGTGATACGAGGCCGTTGGGATCCAGCACGGCGTTCCGTATTACCCTCCTGAACCCACCGATTCCATATTCTGCTAACAGTCATTGGATATCGATCAACGCGAGCAGCAGTGTCGCGATACGATTAACCGCAGTCGCGATAGGCTACAATCCGACCTTTATCAAAGTCGAAAACGTGATGGTACAGATTTCTCCTCCTTGCACGAGGCATCACAACAACGTTTCACCAGGCAACGCCGGTCAACTGCTGTTTGTGTATGAGAAATCGCTTGGAAACTTTCCTCATGTGAGCAAGTTGTAGGTGCGCCACCGGTGCCAACCTTGTGTGAATGCTCTGAAAAGCTAATCATTTGCGTATCAGAGCATCTTCTTCCTGTCGGTTAAATTTCGCATCTGTAACACGTCATCTTCGTGGTGTAGCAATTTTAATGGCCAGTAGTGTACTTCGACTACTAGCCTTCTCAGTTTCTGAATGCTTTCTTCTGATTCGTTAAAATTTATTTCAGATACTCCTAATGAATTTATAAGGCTCTTAGCTTCCACTATGCGTTTCAGTATAATTTCCTCACATATTAGGCTTTCCACAGCATTAATGCAGTTTTCAATTTCGAGCTTACAGCGTCTTATTTCCACTGTTTTACTTTGCAATATGTCAAACGAGATACTTGTATGCTGGAAAATCGAATTGTCAACTGCAGTAGAAAAAGAAATGTTTGGTCACCCAGTATACTATTTAGCCCAATTTCTTGATGTAAAGAATCATCTTCCCACCCTTCACTGTTTATCAGGTCACTGAATGCTGCTTCAGGTCTGTATAGTCAAGTATAATAGTTTGTAAAGCGCTTGAATGAAAATTCCCCCTTGTTTCACGAGTACTAGGTAGTTTAAATGGCCTTTCCTCAGAAGCTCACTTCTTTTATTGGAACTGCAGAAAAATGCGTGAAATTCTGATAGATTTTCCACAAAAAATTTTACATGCTTAATTATTTTCAGAATCATAGAGGGAGATTAGGTTCAACTGACGTGCATAGCACAGGATAAAGAGAGCATGAGGATACAATATGCTTATTTCACGGTAGATTGAACACCATAGTTTTTCCCTGCCATTGCGCTGAAGCCGTCGTATGTTTGCGATACTAATTTGTTTTTATCAATATTCCAGCTGCTTACCTCTTGCAACAAAACAGTGGCTATGCCCTGTGCACTCTGGATATATCATAAAACTCTGCTAATCTCTCTTGTATTCCTCCTGATTCGTTGTTTGCAAAACGAAAAATTACACTCGTTTGACTTTTATTGAGACATCTGTTGTTTCCTCGTATTGTACTGATACAACAGGACCATTTTTAACTTCATTTGAAATTTGTTCTATAACAGCATCCGCAATACAAGCTATTAATTCATTCTGAGTGTCTGATGGAGTGCCTCTGAATACGCCATCGGATGCTAAATGATCTTTCATGCATGGTTCTCCTTCCGCCAAGAAATCCGAAAGTTCTAAATAATTTCCTTTATTCATTGACACCTCATATTCGTCATGACCTCGAAGAGCTAACTCTTGCCATGATAAAAAGCTGATAGACGAAGTAAGTCCCTTCATTATACTTGTGTTTCGATCACCTTCTCGTTATGTTTCCGAACTTACTGGCGTGTTGCTTCTGAAAGAGAATTGTCAGTTCTTACTGTACGTAGTTGGCTGTATTTAACAGCTGCCGTGATATGTGAAATGGAACACCCCTTTTTTTGGGTTTGCAAAGAAAATTTTGAAGATTCTCTTCACCTGCTCCCCACTTAAGCCATTCAAAATTGCCCATTCCACATAGTAAAAAGTAAAAACAAAAAAGTTTGTTCCTTACAACGCTGCCATTTATTCACAGTTTTGAATTGTACTATTGCCTTTGGAAACGTCTTACAAATTTTCCATAAATTTTAATAGACAGACTTGGTGTCGGCTTTCGTTCTTTCGCCAGGAAGTCATCTTCTAAAGAAAGACGAGGGAAGAATGCAGGGTTTTCAGTTAAAAAATTCAGTGGATCTCGTGATGAAATAAACACGTCCGTGGCAGTTTGAGGCAGTCTGCAATACCATACGGTGCAAGATAATGATTTACATATTAGATAACTTATAACTTTCCTTTCGACAACACGATGACAAATCACACGAGACAGGTACACCAAAATATAGTTCACTGATCACTACTAATTACATTTTAACTAAAAAAATTCACGATCCACGTTTCACCGTAAGCAGGTTAGTACTGTTGATATGAAAACCTATAGATACGCTACGGAACTATCAAAGTTTGAAATAAGTAAGGCTACTAAATTTTGATCTGTGGAACAGTTAAAATACGTAGGCTATTTCCTATCATCCTGCAAGAACATCCAATGATGCATTCACATTTATTTTCTATGAATTATGAATGTCTTCCTGTCCTTTGAGTTTTAAATAAACACTTAAATATCAGTTAATGGTTTCTCATTCTGCCGGCTTCCTGATTGCGTGCTAGACGATGCGAAGTAGTGCTATCTCTTAGGGAACTGCTGAATGACTTGCGATTGCACTTAGGCGTGTATCCACCTACTGCCGAGAAGTAGAAACAAATCAAACGCCAGCTTTTAAAAACCGTATCCACGCTGTAGAAACCCCACTCCGTCACCTGAAGGAAACGATCTTTCTGTGCATGCTCGTAAGAAGCACGGAATTTCGAACTGCTATTGTTTACAAAGCAGGAGGAGTGGTGCATTGTACAGGCGGGTGCATATACATAGTTCAAACGTAAAATATTTGAAAACGTTTACGAAATAGATGATCAGATCGGATTAATTCCAATTTGGACGTACTATTTTAAAATTTTTTGGGTAGGTTCAGCCTTAGAACCTTAATGGACGTTTCGCCACTGATGAAGGTAACTACGAAGAAACCATGGGTAACAGTATAATACGTCAGTTGACAGTTGAATGAAGAAAGCACAAAAATGTTTAGAGAAATTCAGGAAAACGGATTTACAGGTCACTTAGGATTGAAATAAATAGTAATTGCAGGGAAAGTAAGACGAAATGTCTTCATGAAAAATATGAAGAAATCGAAAAAGAAACTATTTTCACAAGGACTGACTCAGCATATAGTAAAATTAAAACAACGTATTGTGAAATTAAAAGGAAGGGTGGAAACATTAAGGTGCAGTGGGAACTCAACTGTTAAACGCAGAGGAAGAGCGGATAAGTGGAATGCGTACACTGAAGGCCTCTGTGTGGGGGACGACTTGTCTGATGACGTGATAGAAGAAGAAACATGAGATAGGGATCCTGTATTACAATTAGAATTTAGTGCGTCTGGTCCCGGCAAAGGTTCGAGGGCATGAGTGTGTGTGTTTGTCCTTAGGATAATTTAGGTTAAGTAGACTGTAAGCTTCGGGACTGATGACCTTAGCAGTTAAGTCCCGTAAGGTTTCACACACAATCAGAATTTAAAAGAGCTTTGAAAGACTTAAGATTGAATAAGGCAGAAGGGATAGATAATGTTCCATCGAAATTTCTAAAATCATTGGGGGATGTGGACTATCCACGTTGGTGTGTGCAACGCATGAATCTGGCGATATACCATCTGACTTTCGGAAAAACATCGTCCATACAGTTCCGAAGAGAGTAAGAGCCGATAAGTCCGAGATTTATCGGACAATCTGCTTAACAGCTCATCCATCTAAGTTGCTGACAAGAATAATATTTTGACGAATAGAAAAAAAATTGAGTATATGTTAGGTCACGATGTCTGGCTCTAGGAAAGGTAATGACACTAAGAGAGGCAGTTCTGACGTTGCGGTTGATAATGGAAGCGAGACTGAAAAATGGTTCAAATGGCTCTGAGCACTATGGGACTTAACTGCTGTGATTATCAGCCCCCTTGAACTTAGAACTACTTAAACCTAACTAACCTAAGGACATCACATACATCCATACCAGAGGCAGGATTCGAACCTGCGACCGTAGCGGTCACGCGGTTCCAGACTGTAGCGCCTAGAACCGCACGGCCACTCCAGCCGGCAAAGCAAGACTGAGGACAAATCAAGATACGTTCTTAGCATTTGTCGACCTGCAAAAGGTGATCGGCAATGTAAAATGGTGGAAGATGTTCGAAATTCTTAGGAAAATAGGATTAAGCTATAGGGAAGGACTGTTAATATATCATATGCACAAGAACCAAGACGGAACAATAAGACGAATAACGAAGTGCGCGTATCAAAAAGGGTGTAAGAAAGGGATGTAGTCTTACTGTTCAGTCTATACATCGAGGTAGCAATGACAGAAATAAAAGAAACGTTCAAGAGTGGAATTAAAATTAAAGTTTAAAGGATGTCAATGATAACATTTGCTGATAACATTGCTATCCTTGTTACAGGGCATGTTGAATAGAATGAACAGCCTAGTGAGTATAGAGTATGGACTGCAAGTAAATCGAAGAAAGGCGAAAATAATGAAAAGTAGCAGAAATGAGAACAGCGAGAAATTTTATCAGGATTGATGGTCAGGAAGTAGATGAAGTTAAGGAATTGTACTACCTAGGTAGCAAAATAACGAATGACGGACGGAGAAAGGAGGATATCAAAAGCAGACTAGCACTGGGAAATAGGTATTTCCTGGCCAATAGAAGTCTACTAGTCCAAACATAGGTCTTAATTTGAGGAAGGAACATTTGATAATGTATGTTTGGAGTACAGCATTGTATGGTAGTGAGACAGGGACTTTAGGAAAACCGGAACAGAAGAGCAGAAGTGCTGCAGAAGAGTGTTGAAAATTAGGCAGACCGATAAGGCAAGGAACGAGGAGATTCTACAGAGAATCGTCGATGAAAGGAATATATGGAAAACACTGACAAGCAGAAGGGACAGGATGGTAGGACATCTGTTATGACATCACGGAATAACTTCCACGGTACTAGCGTGTGCTGTGGAGTATACAAACTGTAGGGGAAAACAGAGACTGGGATACATCCCGCAAATACTTGAGGGCGTAGGTTGCAAGTGTTACTCTGAGATGGAAAAGGTTGGCACAGGAGAGCAATTCGTGGCGGGCCGCACCCACAGTCGATTTAAGGCGCGGTACTCTAGAGTAGCGAAGCTGAAGATCAAGTTGCCGTGCCACGACGATCGATGATAGCCTGAAGTGTTGCCAACCTGCTTTTATTCCTCCCAGTTTATGCCTAGTTTCAATTTCAGTCCGCCACGTGACATCTGACATCACGAACATTAGTTTAACATGGAACTCCAAAAATCTGGATTTTCTCACTATTTTGTAAATTGACAACCGGTTGCTGAAACGCAGCAATAAAAACCTGCTGGAATACAGAAAACCTGGTGATTCGGTAATCCTGGCTGCATGACCGTGATGTGCTCCACGACAGAATTGAGGTCAGCATCGGCTCGTAATATCATCTGTCTTTTTTAAGGCATTGCCGGTCTACATTTCAACTGACAGTGTACCTATCATCAGTGCGTTCTAAGTAGTCAGACAGACTACATGGCTCATTTTAATTACGTTCAGTCTACATGTGTACAGAGCATTGGTGATAGCTACACTGTCAGTTGAAATCCAGATCTGCAAAGGAAGAAACAAGACAAATGACATAGCGAATGCTAACCTTCTTTCTCTCTTGATTGTTCTTTTATTTCTTATATTTAAATACCGCAACGGCCTTGCCGCAGTGGATGTACCGGTTGCCGTAAGATAACCGAAGTTAAGCGCTGTCGGGCGTGGTCGGCGCTCGGATGGGTGATCATCCAGGCCGCCATGCGCTGTTGCCATTTTTCGGGGTGCACTCTGACTCGTGATGCCAATCTAGGAGCTACTCGACCGAATAGTAGCGGCTTCGGTCAAGAATACCATCATAACGACCGGGAGAGCGGTGTGCTGACCCCACGCTCCTCGTATCTGCATCCTCCACTGAGGGTGGACCGAGTGAGGTGGCGCAGTGGCTAGCACACTGGACTCGCATTCGGAAGGACGACGGTTCAATCCCGCGTCCGGCCATCCTGATTTAGGTTTACCGTGATTTCCCTATATCACTTCAGGCCAATGCCGGGATGGTTCCTTTGAAAGGGCACGGCCAATTTCCTTCCCCACCCTTCCCTAACCTGACCTTGTGCTCCGTCTCTAATGACCTCGTTGTCGATGGGACGTTAAACACTAATCTCCTCCTCCTCCTCCTCCCCCCACTGAGGATGACACGGCGATCGGATGGCCCCAGTAGGCCACTCGTGGCCTGAAGACGGAGTGCTTTTTTATATCTAAATACCACAACGTATATATTGGCTTTTCCCCTTGTTGTCGCCATACTGTGTGGATCGTTGCCTAGCCAATGCCCGTTAGATGACTATCCCCTGTTGAACAGTTGCTTACACAGATGAACGTAAACGCTATGAACGCCTCCTTACTAGTGTGTTAGTGCATCTTTACAACGCAATACAGCAGCGATGCTGCGCAGTGTGAAGTAGACAATCCTTTAGCAGGTTTTCAAACGTATGTGGCACCAGATGTCTACTGGCATGTCACGAAAATCCCATGGGTGCAGACGTGGCGCCCGATGTTGTCCGAGGTGTCATCCATCGCTTACGAGCAGGTGAATTTCATTGTGAATTCACTGTCGTACTCCTCAAACAGCTGTAGCACGATTCCAGCTTCGTGACACTGTCGTATATCCTGCTGGAAGATGCCAATCCCATCAGGTAAGCCGTGAAGTATGAAGGGATGCAGGTGGTTCGCAATAATGTCGATCGTACTCCACAGCTGCCCTGATGGCTTCGATTAATGCCACAGGTCCCGATGCATTCGTGTGATTATCTCCTCCGGCCGGAGTGGCCGAACGGTCCTAGGCGCTACAGTCTGGAGCCGCGCGACCGCTACGGTCGCAGGTCGGAAACCTGCCTCGGGCATGGATGTGTGTGATCTCCTTAGGTTAGTAAGGTTTAAATAGTTCTAAGTTCTAGGGGACTGATGACCTCAGATGTTAAGTCCCATAGTGCTCAGAGCCATTTTAACCGTTTTTTTTTTATTATCTCCCAAACATAACACTGTCCCCATCGATATGGATCTGTGGCGTGGTGCATGTTTCGAGCAGCGGTTTGCCTGGGTCTCAGGGTATTTGGACACGTCTATCGACCAGGTGTCACAAGGAATGTCATTCATTCGACCAGGCGGTACGTTTCCATTGATCCACAGGCTATACTCAGGTGACAAAATTCGTGGGAAACCTCCTAATATTATGTCGGATCTTCTCTAACCCAGTGCAGTCCAGCAGGTCGACATGGTATGGCCCCTGAACTAGTCGTTAGAAGTGCCCTACAGAAGTACTGAGCCAAGCCACCTCTGTAGCCGTCCATGACTGCGGGAGTGTTGCCGGTGCTGGATTTTGTGTACGAACTAACGTCTCTATTATGTCCCGTAAGTTTGATGGGATTCATGTCGGGTGGTCCTGGGTGGCCAAATCACTTGGTCGAATTGTCAAGAATGTTCTTAAAACCAATATCGAACAATTGTGGCGAAGCGACATTGCGCATTGCCAACCATAAAAATTTATTGGTGCTTGGGATCATGAAGTCCATGAACGGCTGCAGGTGCTCTCCAAGTAGCCGAACATAACCATTTCCAATCGATGATCGGTTGAGTTGGACGGTAGGACCTCATCCAGTCCACGTAAACACAGCCAACACCATTATGGAGCCACCAACAGTTTGTACAGGTTCTTGTTGACAATCTGGGTTCATTACTTCATGGGATCTGTGCCACATTCGAAGTGGACCATCAGCTCTTACCACCTGGAATCGGGATTCATCTGACCAGGCCACGGTTTTCCACTCGTCTAGGGTCCTACCTATACCGTGTTTAGCCCAGGAGAGGCACTACAGGCGATGTGGTGCTGTTAGCAAAGGCACTCGTGTCGGTCGTCTGATGCCATGGCCAGATTTCGCTGCACTGTCCTAGCTGATACGTTCGTCGTACGTCCCACATTGATATCTGCGGTTATTTCACTCAGTGTTGCTTGTCTGTTAGCACTGACAACTCTACGCAGACGTCGCTGCTCTCGGTCGTTAAGTGAAGGCCATTGCGCAATGTGTTGCCCGTGGTGAGAGGTAAGGCCTAGAATTTGGCATTCTCGGCACACTTTTTACACTGTGGGTCTCGGAATTTTGAATTCTCTAACGATTTCCGAAGTAAAATAACCCGTGCGTCTACCTCCAATGACCATTCTGCGTTCAAAGCCTGTTAATTCCCGTAGCGCAACCGTAATCACATCGAAAACCTTTTCACGTGAATAATCTGAGTACTAATGACAGCTCCAGAGATGCACTGGCCTTTTACACCTTGTTTACGCGATGCTACTGCCATCTCTAACTATGTATATACCTATCCCATGACTTTCGTCACAGTGTAATGAGCTACTGCCATATCTAAGTATGTATATAGCTATCCCATGACTTTCGTCACAGTGTAATCACGATGGTCCCACGCTCACCGCGGTCATAAATGCTGTCTTTTGATCAACGTTGGAGACATGTGGGAATTGTCTTCTGCAGAGCCTCATGTCCAACCATGCTCACAGCACTGCGTCTTCAGATCTGCCACACGACGTCGTCTGTCTTGCTGTACGGATTGCGCAAATCCCCGAACTCCACTTTGTGTGAGAGGCGTAAACGTCCAGCACCTTGTCGCCTGCTCGTGCTTCCAGCCTATCCGTGGACATTCAATTCAATAAACTTTACCAACAGCCGTACACTTAATGATATTTTATTTCGAACTAAACCAGTTTCGGCAACTTATTTTGCCATCTCCAGGCCCCATACCCTCTTTTCGGATCAACGACCTTATCGTATAGCGCCAGGAAACCGGATATCGTGACTCCCAGTCGTTGCGCAGCTGATTCACACGAAAGCGTGACAGCAACTCCATAGGTGCTCACGGCACCAGTACGCAAACAGCCACTAGTTCAACCGTTGCCGAGATACTCGTTTCCACGTCATCACAATCTACCCTTTCTCAATGTCATTCATGTCCGTGGATTTCTCCATTTGAGGTCAGTAACGCCGCTTACATACATTCCTTACCGCTTCGGATGCGCGCAACGCCTCAGGCTTTTCAATTTCGCGAATGGTAGTGGTCATAAAGTTTCGAATCATCAGTGCGCCAGCGGAAAAAAGCTCCTATTGTAAGTAGGATGTTCAGGTTTTTATGTCGGTAACGCCACGTAGCGCTCTGTATGAAAATCACTGGCTGTGCTGTGTGCAGTCGGTGGCTGGTTTGCATTGTTGGAACATTTGCCATTGTAGTGATGGGCAGTTGCATGTGAACAGCGCGTAGCGTTGCGCAGTTGAAGGTGAGCCGCCAGCAGTGGTGGATGTGGCGAGTGAGATGGCAGAGTTTTGAGAGCGGATGATCTGGACGTGTATCCATCAGAGAGAGTAAATTTGTAAGACTGGATATCATGAACTGATATATATGAGTTTTGAACACTATTAACGTAAATACATTGTTTGTACTCTATCAAAATCTTTCATTTGCTAACTAGGCCAATCAGTAGTTAGTGCCTTCAGTAGTTAGAATCTTTTATTTAGCTGGCAGTATTGGTGCTCGCTGTATTGCAGTAGTTCGAGTAACGAAGATTTTTGTGAGGTAAGTGATTCATGAAAGGTATAGGTTATTGTTAGTCAGAGCCATTCTTTTGTAGGGATTATTGAAAGTCAGATTGCGATGAGTTAAAAGTATTGTGTGTCAGTTTAGTGATGATCAGAATAAGTAAAGAGAGAAATGTCTGAGTACGTTCAGTTTTGCTCAGCTGTTTGAAAATCAAATAACGAAGGGGTTTACCAGCTCAGTAGTTCATTAATTTTTCTGAGGGGAGGTTTCACTATCGGAGCACAAATATGCTCCTGCTTAAATGACTGGATGGAAAGTGGGGCACCAGCTACCTCTTTCTACCGTACTCAGTACCTTTAAGATTATTCCCAAAACTGTGACATGCAAGCATAATCGCGTTCTTTTCAACGAGCAGTTGTCCTCTCACTCGGACAAGCACCCCTAACTGCAACTCGCTCTCACCCACCTGTCCATCGCTGTAAGTCGTTCGTGCCCATCCACTTTCACCTGTACATGCTCACTCACTCATTCAGCCCGACTCGTTGTCATTATCTCTTTGTGTCTCTCTGTCTCCCGACTCACATCCACAGGGTCTTTCGTTGTGTCCTACTACTACTGCCTCCTCCCACTGTCCATGTGTCGCTTTTGCTCTCTGTTACTGCTGCTTCCTCATTCATACATTCTCACTGTTGCTGTATCTCCTCACTGTCACTATCTCCTTCTCTCTTTCTTGTTGTCAGTGTCATACACCCTACCTCTCATTAAAATTGGCTCTCATCCACTTCCACTTTCTGTTTTTACTTATTCCTCTCCTACTGGCACTGTCTCCCTCACTCTTTTCCGAGAACTGTTCTGTCACCGTTAACGATGTTCCACTGCTATTGTGTCTATCTCACACTGCCATTGCTTCCTTCGCGCTTTCCATATGACAACCACATTCTACTATCTTCCAGTGTTTACTATTTTTCCGCCTCTTTCTCGCTGCCGTTGTCTCCTTCTGTTTCAGCATAAAAAAGGGCGATATATTCGCACGCCAAAAATTTTGGGAAAATTTTTGGGGCAGCCGGTACCCCACTTTTCAGTCTTTTAAACAGGAGCATATTTGTCTTTTTCGTGCTTCGATAGAGGCATTCTTCCGCTGGTACCCTTCTTTTTCCTGCTACAGCGGGGCGAGTCAATCATATAAAAAGGACTTTCTGAGTCAGTAAAATTTTGATAGTTTACTTATCTGAAACTGAAATAATGCAAAATTAATTTTACACCTTTGACTGGATTTTATGGGCAAAAAAATTTTGCATGTGCTTCAGTACTACAACATGGTGTTCCTACAACCACTCTGACGATAACGGAGACACTTCGCAGTGTCGCTCCACACCACATTATACCTGCGTGTTATACGTGTACAAGTAGGGTAACTTCTATATCCCAGAAATATATAAAGATACCAAGAAAATTTTCAAGCTTCTTCGAGATCGGGATTTAGGAGCATATAGCACAAATTTCAGCCATTAATTGTGCATAGCCGTCTTGCAATCCGTGTCTCAGTTTCGGCGTGAAAAACACGTTTTTGGGGTGTTTCACGATAACGTAAAAAGATTTTTGAAAACGAGAAGATGGCATTTCTAGATAAATTCCTAGAGAATATGTCGTTAAAATTTGAACAATTTTCTGTGCTAAATTATTTAGGTAACCGCTTCTGACAGTGAAAAAGTGTTGAAAAAGGCGTTTTTCGGGTTTTCTCAGGAACCGCCCATGAACTAAATGGTGCCTTCATAAGCCACTTGACGCGCACCGTGTGTAATATTTAAGCTTTGACCCTGTGATGTGAAATGTTTACAATAAGACGATCCTTCTGTTGGGTACACAATTGTTTCCTAATCCAAGCGCTATCCAAAAGACTTCATCCCACCTTAGTGACACCAATAGAACCCCAGGCATGAGCTACAGAGTAATCCTATTTACATGCACACCGTTTTGGATCATACTGGTGGCGCACGCTGTCGCACGCCTACCGATACCAGGTGTTCGTCCTAAAAGTCTCCAGGCACATGTTCCCTTGTGTCCCTCAGATATTTGCAGTTTAGAGTTTTGAATGAGTAGATGGAATTAATCCTCATAAATACTGCCCATCAAGCGTTTTACCCGACGAAAGAGCTTAACAGAAAACGCTGGCTTGTGTATCGACAGGGCAGTCTCAGATTCGTCTAGTACGACCTTGCGTTTGACGCTTTGTGTTAACAGTGGCAATAAAAAACGGAGAATAAGTAGAACTCCAGCATGTACTGTTTGGCGTTGCTGTATGGCGGTGGCATCTAGAAGGCATGGCTTACAATTGTTCACCTGTCTCTCTGTGTTTTGTTGTTATCAACAGCATTAAAGAGTACCTGAGAGTAAGCCACGGTGGAGCAACATCACTATAGCCAACAATAGCGTCATTTTCAAGATTTCTTTTTCGTTGCGTGAATTTCTTGGTGTATTGTGTCGATATTCGGGACATTTTACTCCCTTCTGGGATTAAGAAAAATAGCTAGCTACAGGGTTCTCCAGACACGTGTACATCTGTTGGCTCTGTCTTCCTCACCTGACAAGTCCCTTACTTTTCGTCTAGCGTTCCACACTGTCTGGCACCGTCACACAGTCTTCGTGTTTTGCTGTCCCTATTAACACTAAACTAATGTAGGGCCGCTCTATCGATTGGTGGCATAAAATTCGACGTCAAAAATCATTACACTACTTAAAGACTTCAGAAAGTAAATTTTATGTGTCGTCCCACGCTAAGACCATAGCGCAATAAGACTGGTGTGGTATCAGAAGAGAGTACACATTCTAGGTCGCCCTGCAGACGCAGTTCTGCTGTGGTAAAGTAACAGATGTATCGCAGTGTGCAGGTGAAATGGCGCGCCAATTGGGAACGTGCTCCAGAGTTGAAGTATGCAGGACAGCACGATTGCTGTGGGTAGAACGTCTAAATTACACGCGCCGGTTTAGCCGAGAGCGCTAATGCGCTGGTTCCTGGACTAGGGTCGAATCCGCCTGGCAGATTAACGACGAGTGCTGTGTGCTGGCCAGCCTGGAAGTGATTTTTTGGTGGTTTTCCACATCCCACTAGGTGAATACTGGGCTGGTCCACACGTTGCACCTCAGTCACACGACCCGCAGGCATTTCAAAACTTTCGCACTATTTCATAGCCTACACTAGACGCAGACAGCTGGGTCCAGTGGGGTATGGAGTGGCGAGAGAAAGGGCATCCAGACACCCTCTGATGCTAACATCGGCAAATCCACACTAATATGGCCGACTCCATGTTGTAGTGGGACAAAGGCCCTAAGGAAAAATCTTGTGGTATATGGAATGAACACAATGAAATGGTGCCAACAATTTGACTGACGCCACAGAGACGTTAATGATACTGGTCAGCCATACAGTGCAGATCTTGCGTCGTGGAATTTGCATCTTTTCTGCAAGCTAAAAGAACGTTTTGAACAGAAAGAGGTTGTCTAACGATGAAGTCGTTCACACAACGGTCCTCCGGTTCTCGAATGTTCTCGAGGAACTGAACGATTGGCACCACGTTCCGACCATTATTTACAGAGACTTGGTGACTATGATGAAAAATAGTGCCGTGTAGCTGTTTCACTTTGAAGATGGGTTCTACGCTAAAAAATACGTGTAGTTTACTCAAACCATTGTTTCCAGTTCGTGGTAGATGGCTCAGTAATTGACAAACATAAAGTGTGCCTGTCTTAGCAATTCAGAAGCGACGCACTTGATTCTACATTTCATTTACAGTGTGTTCTTACGGTTGATATTTGTGTTCGAAATTTACTTAAGTGGTGCAAATTTGACTGTACAGTGCAAATAGCCGTTGGAAAGTCAGGTTAGGAACTAAATTTAGCTTTATGCAGGAACAGCGACGTGGATGTAATAGTTCTCTGTTCCCATCAGGACGCCTGATTTCGGTGAGATGCCTTGCCTCCCACCATTGGGGTGCTTGATTTAGGTAAGTGTCGCTCATGGCAGGTGCGAATATCACTATCACTTCACGGATATTTACCTTATTACAGTGATCGGGTTTGCATTCCGCCAGTAGCCCCGTAGCGCAAAGCGCGAGAGTTACAGCGGTTGGATGGAAACGCAAACCGAATTCAGTCTCCCTGATGGCGTGGTTCGAGAGCAGTTCCCGAAATTAAGCATTCCGATGGTTTGGAGACTCATCACGATCAACCCCGTAAGGAACAGAAAACTAAAATAGCATACAAGTAACTTATTTGCCAGAAATATTAGTGTCTACCCATATTATTTGTACTGTACAATTTCGTTTGCAACACTCAAGTGATGTTTGAACGTCAACATCAACCGCTAAGCTACAAAAGGTTTACATTTACACCGTAAATGAATTTGTAGAATCAAATGCATTGTTTCCTAATTGCATATTTGTCCATTACAGCGCCATCTGTCACGAGTGGAAAACAATATTTTGAGTTAATATTTTGTATTTTTTGGCGTAGAACCCGAATATGCAATAAACATTGGGGAGATGTCCCATTTGAAAGTACAAAGTTGACCCCC
The DNA here is from genome assembly GCF_023864345.2 of Schistocerca serialis cubense. Lineage (NCBI taxonomy): Eukaryota > Metazoa > Arthropoda > Insecta > Orthoptera > Acrididae > Schistocerca > Schistocerca serialis. The sequence continues at coordinate 732,258,655 of NC_064643.1, read as the reverse complement.
GTCGACGCGGGAGGGTTTGTTAGAATGTTGCCAGTTGTACAGTAGTATAGAGCGATGTCCCCTTGTAACCTCCCCACCGCAATTTTTAACGAAAATATAGCAATACTTAATAGAAATGGGAGCCAAGTGTAACCTCCCCACAAAAATTTTAAAAGAAAATGACGATACTAATTAGAAATGCTGATGGACATGGCTCTATGCGTAACCTGCCCACAATGAAATGTACTGACAATGGCAACAGAAATGTGAAATTCGCAATCTGACTCAAATATAAATTCTTCACAAAATTTAAAGTCCGTTCAGTGACAAGAAAATACAATTAAACCGAAATATCGGTCTTTGGCCCTGTGTAAAACAATCAGAATTAAAGTCTTACCTCAGAATAAATGGATGTCACATATCTGCTCTTGTTGTTGCGCACCGCTTGGAGGAACTGCATTGCAAATAATAATATTCTCTTTTTTTTTTGATTCTAGTGAAATTTTTCTTCAAAAGAAGTGGAATGAAATGGGAAGTGCAACGAGATCTTTAGTTCAATAAAAAATTAAATTTTTGAAAAAATGCTTTTGAAATAAAAATTATTATTGGGGAACTTGTTGGAGAATAATTACAATAAATAAATTTTTACATTATCTAATGATTATATTAATTAATGGTATACCTTATTCACCATCTTGACCAGTGTTGCCGACCGCCTACATCACACAACCGCACTGAGCTGCTACTACTGACCGACCGCTCTGCATGATGACGATAAGCGTACCGCACGCGACGACTACACAGAGCTACAGACTCGCAACGACTGAACTGACAGACTCGCAACGACTACTGCTGACAGACTCGCAACGACAGACTACTGCTGACAGACTCGCAACGACAGACTACAGACTGAGAACCGCTCGCAACACTCGCGCGGTCAAGCGCATACTCTCTGGTCACAGATGCTACAATGCCTCGCCATCGCTGCTGCGTTACATACGTGTTTCATAACCCTCCACTGGGGGGGCAAAAATTTGGCAGCGATGGTGAGTCATTTGGACTTGCCAATCGCGGCAAAATTTTTCTTTAATTAACAAAATCCTACAACTTACAGAATATTTAAATGTTGTGCACACGCACTAAGTACAAAATATTATCAGACAAAGACAAAATGTGAATACTAAACATAGTAGCAAATCAGAAAAAAGTATATACAAATTTTTTGACAGATAATGTGCACAGGCACTGAAAAAATTCTTTAGCATATTCAGAACAAATAAACAGACTGGCAAAAAATATTATGATGACAAGTGTACATACACTGAAAAATGTCTTTAGCATTTTCACAACAAATAAACATAATGGCAAAAAAAATCATGTCGACCAGTGACATAAGTGTACTCGCACTGGAGTTCAGCAAATCGAAAAATGTATAACCTATGAACATAAATGATGTTACCAAAAAATTTTTTCTTTATGTGACAAGAATCAGGATAGGAAAGGGAAGGATTGCATCATGGTTGTAGCACTATAGATTGCACACAGCTGCTCTGAAAGTCCATATCTTTCCACAGAAGTACAACACCAAGTGACACAACTTGAAGTTCTTTTCCCATCAGAATTTATCAGTGTAGCAAAAACACTGAACTGTCGTAGTAATGTTCCATGTTTTCATTTTGGCAGTACATTAGGTACACCAAACAGTGGGACCATAATAATGTCTTCATCGCTCATGGTGGTGGACAGCATGTCGTGTCAACACCACACTCTTACAAGGCACACCAACGTAGAATTAGTGCAAAACCAAAGATAGTGCTCCATGATCACTAGGATAAACAGGACAAATGGACATTGCAGTAATTCAGGGTAGTCAGCTTATGAGGTGAAGGACATCAAGTCACATAATATTGACAATTACAGTCTTCATTGATAGTTTGAGGCATTCATAGCCCAGTTATTGAACATTTCTGTACCAAGTATGTAGTATTACAGAAAAATGTTCATTAATTGTTGTACATAGAATCAGTAGCCTTCTTTTCCTGGTTACAAAGCATTATGAAATAATCGCATTCTTTTCAGTTACAGAGTATAATTACGAATCATTAACCTTCTCCTAATTACAGTTAATTAATCATTTGTCATTAATTAATCATTTGTCTAATTACAGTTAATTAATCATTTGTATAATTACAATTAATTAATCATTTGTCGTTAATTAATCATTTGTCTAATTACAGTTAATTAATCATTTGTATAATTCCAGTTAATTAATCATTTGTCGTTAATTAATCATTTGTCTAATTACAGTTAATTAATTGATCATTTGTCATTTCAATATAGTAAGAATTATTAGCCTTAATTAATTACAAAGCATTATTAAACAGTACCATAGTTAATTAATTATGTGTCATTCCAATCTATTAAGAATCATTAGTCTTTTCCTAATTACAAAGCATTATGAAACAGTCACATTCATTTCCAATAACAAAGTATGGCATCGCTAATTAATCATTTGAAATTCCAATATAGTAAGAATTATTAGCCTTCTCCTAATTACAAAGCATTATTAAACAGTCACATTCATTTCAAATTACGAAGTATCAACATTGGAAACAAGAGCTAATCAATGGCATAATTAATAACAATTCGTGGAGTGACATTAATTATTGGCACTCAGTGGCCAGCAAGTATTGAATAGAATCATCATTCAGTATTATTCAGATTATTACGAAGTCATTATTAAAAATCAGTTAATTACAGTCAAATCATTAATAATCACAGGCATTATAAGTGGTATCATTACAATAAACAGTGTTCCTCCTTCAGTAGTATTCAGACCATTACAAAGTCATTATTAAAATCAGTTAATTACAGTCAAATCATTAATAATCACAGGCATTATAAGTGGTATCATTACAATAAACAGTGGCAGTTATTAGCTAGTGACAAAGCATTATTTTGAATATAGTCTCATTAAGAGGTCATTACTCAAGTGACATACTATTTAGAGCTAATCAGTATTATTCAGAATTTTCTCAAACTGGTATCACTATTTGGGACTGTTAATACATTTTATAATTTTTTTTTTTTTTTTTTTTTTTTTTTTAGCAATGCATTGCGTTGGGATCGATAATTAATTGCTGAAACATAACACTATTTGCTTTTGACCTATTGCAGCAAATGAGGATAGGTAACGTCATTCGTCATGAGTCAGCTGTAGCAAGATTATGTAACAAGGCAGTACATGTGATCACATTTAGAAGTGATAAACACAAATGGGTAAAAAATAAAAATGCAAGTACTAGAACAGGTATAATAAGTAACAGGTTTAGTAAGTGTCATGAAAAACTTCTCCTGGAAAAAATACAAAAACGGATTATTGACCTGAAAGAAGAAACGCACACTATGCTGAAAAGTAGTGAACTTCGAATTAACAGGTAGTGAAATGTGTATAAAATGTGTTCCATAGCTGTCCTTTCCAAAACTTTCTGTCATCCTACTATGCAATGTAACACCTGCTGTCAAAGCAAACTGCAACAAATACTTAAATAACTACGTAGCATAAATACATAACTTCAACATTATCCTCATCTGTAAAGAAAAAACTTCATTATCCATATCATCATAACTTCACCATTATCATCACCTGTAAAGAAAAACTTCATTATTCATAATACCATTTCCTTCATCATTATTCATCAGTATTCACTATCATCTGCAAAAAATCACTTCATTACTCATTATACAACTATTCCTTATCACTAGCATATTTCATCACTAAAACTAAGATGTGTAGTTCAGTCTGACAGCCTGCATCAATCACCTTGTAATCTGAAAGAAAAAATTAGTTAAGACTGCTATTCTGTGATGAGTATAGTATATTCTTGTTAATGTTTGTTAATCCTGATCCATTTACTCTTCCTCACAAAGTTATTGCATCTCCTTTCGTTTATTCCGTAGGTGAAATTCCCATTTCTGTTGAATTTATTTCTTACATGCATCATTTCTTTCTGAAATTGATGACAGAGATTAATGTCCTGCATTTAAATCATATACCCACTAAATAATGACTGGTTTATGGTAACATAATTAACCCTACAGCATAACATGACAGAAAACGTAATATGTTAAAGACGTTGACAGTGTTCAGATGCAAAAATGTACACAGAATAATACAATGCAGTAGCAAAAAAAAATGTGAAACAGTCACGATGTTGAGATGTCATAAGGCAAAAAAAATGTCAAAGTCGACTGGTGTGTGTTATATCTTAACTATTTCATAGTGCATACAAACAAAACTGGAGTACAGTCATATACACAAAAAAAGTGGAAAATGTGCACGGTCTGATGTGTAACGACAAGAAAAGCGACCTGCTAACCTTACCTTGCCGGGCACTTGCCAAGAAAAAATACGATAATCATCAATAAGTAGTCACATAAATATAATTGCAGAAATAGTCATAAATGTGTAAATTCATCTGGAAAAATATGCATGGTCTGATGTGTAACGACAAGAAGAGCGACCTGCTAACCTTACCTTGCCGGGCACTTGCCAAGAAAAAATACGATAATCATCAGTAATTAGTCACGTGAAATAATTGCATTAGTAAATGGCATCATAGTGTGTTGAATCATACAGTGGTTTCACTCAATAAACGGTTTAATGTTTGATATATGGTGATTGCCTTTCGATTTTCTAGTTCTCAAAGTTTCGACATGTACAACATTGGGGTGAGGGATGCTGCGAATCCGATATGGACCTGCGTATAGAAGTTCAAATTTACTGCACTTACCTTTTAATTTACTGGATAAATAATGTGTACGTACTAATATTTTCTGTCCAACGTGAAAGTCTCGGCGTCTACAAACCTGTTTTTGCTGTCTTCTCCGGCGCTCTGCGGCACTTTTGATGTTGTTCAGCGCAATGTTAATTATTTCGTGGTGTCGTAGGCGACGACTTTTGGGAAATTCTATTAATTCTTTAATTTTGTTCGGGGGTTCAACGTTTTTCAGTATAACAGACGGAGATAGCATAGTGGATTCATTTGGAATGGAATTAATTACATCTTGGAATGAGAGTATGTGTGTATCCCAATCAATATGTCTTTTGTGGCAGTATATTCTACACAGTTTACCAATTTCCTTCATTAATCTTTCACAAGGGTTCGAAGAAGCGTGGTACTTGGATATATAGATCGGAGAAATGTTTCTGGCTCGTAACATGCGTGTCCATACGCTACTACGGAATTGAGATCCATTGTCAGAAATTACTTTCATTACATGCCCTACATGAGATAGAAAATGTTTTACAAATGCTTTCGAAACAGTTTTAGCAGTAGCTTTGCGTAATGGAGTGAAAGTAACAAATTTTGAAGTGAGCTCAACAGCGACAAAGATGTAGCAAAAACCTCTGTTAGTTCTCGGAATCGGACCAAAAATGTCTACTGCGGCCATGTGTCTTAATTTCACAGGTATAATGGGATATAAAGGAGGAATATGTGAAGTGGTGTCTGATTTAGCTTTCTGGCAAATTTTACAAGACGCTAAAACTCGTCGTATACGTTTTTCCATGTTAGTAAAATAACAGTTCTGTCTCAGTATAAGAAAACATTTTCGTGCTCCGTAATGTGCGTAACTTAAATGAGTGTACCAAATTAATTTGTTAACCAGTTCGTCAGGAATGCATAATAACCAATTGTTGCTGTCAGGATGAGAGCGGCGAAACAGAATGTCATTGCGTACAGTGTAGTGGTTTCTAATCGTAACATTATTCTTATCTAGCCAAAGGTGTTTAATTTCTTTCCACACATTGTCTTTATTTTGCTCCTTTGCTATGTCCTGTAATGACGATGAAATAAAGTTTTCAAATGCAACTTGCTGAATGTACATAACACTGAAATTTGTTTTACAGAAGTTGGTTGCTACGTCTTGCTGATTGTTGCCGAGAGAACGCGATAGTGCGTCTGCTATAACATTTTGTGTGCCGGGAATGTGAACAATTGTAAAATTAAATTCTTGCAAATAAAGTTTCCATCTGCTTAATCTGTCGTGAGTAAATTTAGCTGAAAGTAAAAATTGTATCGCTCTATGGTCTGTGTAGACGGTGGTATGTCTGCCGTAAAGAAAATGCCTAAATCTCGTAAAAGCCCATACAACACATAATGTTTCAAGTTCTGTAACGGAATAATTTCGTTCAGCTGGTGACAAAATGCGACTTGCAAACGCGATGTTTTTAATTACTGTAGAACCATCTTCTTCAATTTCCTGGAAAATGTGTACGCCTAAAGCGGTGTTGGAACTGTCGGTGGCAATGGAAAAATTTCTAGTAAGATCTGGGTGCGATAAAAGTGGAGCATTCAACAAAGCATGTTTCAAATAACATTCTCGTGAGCAAAAATCTGCGTGTCAAAAGTAATGTTTGCGTTACTGTAATATGCAATCTGTGCTGTATCTGGTTAAAATCTATCGTATGTGTTATTATTTACGGGAGAATGTTGTGGCACATCCACTATATGAACTGTTCTGTTATTTCTTACTGACGTGTTACGCTATGGATGACACCTATTGTCTGTTTCATTCATGATTATTTGTTGTTGCTGATGTTGTTGCTGCTCATAAGATCGACTGTTATTAAATGTACGCTGAAAATTGTGCTCATCATTTTTTTTTTTTTTTTTACGTCTGTCATGATAGTAATTTCTATACGGCGCATTGCGATACGAGTTGAAATAGAGTGTTGTCTGTACGTAGTTATTTCTTTGCTGCCATGTGTTACCATTTGTTGGAGCTGGGACTATACGTGCACGCGGCGAAACATTAAAGTTTGGTTGACCTTGTAGACTGCATTGTTGGTTAGGTATGCTAAGCGGCTGACTTTCATGCTATTGTGGTGAAAAACATCCATTGTTACAAAAATGTGGTTGCGACTGCCGAAAATTTTGTACATACTGATGATTACGATTTTATCTGTTATTAAAATTACGCTGATTCTGGAGTGCCTAATGAAAATTGTCACATTCGGTAAAAATTTGTCATGTCCGGTTTTCATTGTCATTTTTCTTAATTCTAGGTAGAGCAATAGTTAAAGAGCAGTTTTGATAGATATAAAGGATAGTAGAAGAGAAGGCAGCAGTGCAGAAAACTAAAGATGAAACAGCACTACTACAGCTCGGGGCCCTATGCTCGCTACGGCACATATTCATTAAAGCGTAATGAATCCCCTGAGGTCAATTACGCACTGCAAATAATTTTTAACTTTTGCGTTGCAGGCAATGGCGGTAAAATTCCAAAAGTAAATCGCTGTATTCTTGCTAATTCCAGTTTCTGCATAATAGGTAATACTGATGAAAATACAATAGCAAATTGTCGCCTCAGGTTCAAAGCTAGCTTCTGCATTACAGGCAATAGCGGTGAAAGCATAAAAACAAATTGTCGTATACAGTGCAAAGCGTGTACCTGTACGCTGTCATTATTACTTTCTTTACGTTTTCTTACAAATACAAATTGCTTATTATCAACGCTCTCGTCACTGAATTTGAGAACACGTTCAGGTTTGTGTGTGAATTTGTTTGTCTGTGTCATTTCGTACTTCAAGTTACGTAGCTTTTCACATTTTAAGTCGCGTGGCTTTTCGGATTTTAATTCGCGTAGTCTCTGTAAATTGTTCACATTATACACGCTGCGTGACTCTGACAAATGCTCGCAACGTGGCGTCTGCTGTATGTTATTAACTGAAGTGTTTTTCATTTCTGTTACTTCTTGTTGTAAATTTGATAACTTCCTACGTAACGTGTTGTTAGATGAATCGATCTCATTAATTGTCTGCTGTAAATTTTGAAATTCAGGCGTTTGGATAAATGAAACCGGTGCAGTATCGTCTGATTTATTGTCATTAGTATTTTCGATAGCATCAATACGACTGGCCAATTCATCACATTTTTCAGTCAGTATTTTAACCTGATCATCGGTTTTAGAATCAGACGCATTAATCTGTTTTTGCAACTTGCGCGTAGTTTCGCTCAGTTTTTTAACATCACCTTTGATAACATCACAATCCTGTGTTAGATCTAATTGTTCGAATCTATCTGTCACTGTTTGAATATTTACTGTGTGTGTATCTGTTTTTGATTTAAGGTCAGAAATTTCATCCCGTAATTCCGCGTTCAATTGTTCTATGGTATTAATTTTGTCGGACACTGTAGTAATATTATTGTCTACATACGTCTTCGCTTTCGCGAATATTTTACGTTTGTCCTCTTGTCTTTGTGCAGTGATTGTTTCCATGACTTGTCGTTTTACTTTGTTTTGATCCTGAATAAATCTGCGGAAACGCGTATCACTGCTCTGTATGTGCTGATTAAAGCGCTCGTTAATCTGAGTGTTCTGCTGTTCGAATTTCGCGTCTATCTTTGCGTCCATAGTGCGCGAAAGTTCTACCGTCATTGCTCTAAACTCGTCCCGTAATTGTGTAGCTTTTTCAGAGCACTGTTTGGCGACTCCGCTAATTTCGTCTCTGAGTGTATCTGTCGCGGCTGTTTGCATTTCCCTTAATTCTTGCGCAACCGACTTTATTTCTTCGCTATTTTTTTGTGAACAAGCCTCAATTTCCATGCGCAACTGTTCCTTAGTGTCATGGCACTGCGCGGCAACGGCTGTAATTTGTTCACTAAGTTGTTTGAAATTTTCGTCATTATTGTCAAGTTTTTCATTTAAGTGTTTGTTATCTTCCCTAAGTTGTTTGACCTGTTCATTGAGTTGTTGTTTGAGATTTTCGTTATCTTGTTTGTTATCTTCCCTAAGTTGTTTGAAATTGTTGTCCATTTTCTCACTTTGCTGTTGTATCAAACTTGTCATAATTCGTACCAAGTCAAAATTAGCGTTTATATTATCTGTACTGTTTAGTGGTGGATCTGGAATTGTCTCGTTTTCTGCAACCATTTGGTTATTCTGAGATTTACAAAAAGGTTTGCCAGTTAAACATACACTGTCAGTCCCTATTTCGGAATTAAATAAATCCGTCCTACTTTGTGTGATCTGTTCATTTTCATTAGACAGATTTGTCTGTACATTGCTTGAGTTTTCCGAATCGGGTGTGTTAAGCTGGGCAGCGCTCATTACAATAGAGCGTTCTGCGTCATCAATTGTCAAATTAACAGACGAGACAATTGAGTTCGTTTGTTCATCATTAAGGTAAAAGTCATCATTAGTGGTTGGAATGCACTGATTGTTAGTGAACGCAGGATTGTCATCATTACGCTGCGTATCACAATTACTATCGGTCACGTTGTTTAAGTCGGTAATTTCATTCACAATGCTTCGCGATACACTATTCACAGTCTTTCGCGGCATTTTTGCAATAGTCACAATTATTCACAAAACAAATAAGCACAATGCAAAAGCAACACACAAATACAACAAAGCAACAAATTGCCGTTGACCTGTAGAAAGAAAGTCACAAGTTAATAAAAGCGTTGCGCCAAATCCTAATTATATCTAAGCAAATAAGAGCAGATATCTGACTGTTGTTCAAAAGACTCTCAACGAAATACGATCCTGGACTGGGTGTCGCCAAGTGTAACCTCCCCACCGCAATTTTTAACGAAAATATAGCAATACTTAATAGAAATGGGAGCCAAGTGTAACCTCCCCACAAAAAATTTTAAAAGAAAATGACGATACTAATTAGAAATGCTGATGGACATGGCTCTATGCGTAACCTGCCCACAATGAAATGTACTGACAATGGCAACAGAAATGTGAAATTCGCAATCTGACTCAAATATAAATTCTTCACAAAATTTAAAGTCCGTTCAGTGACAAGAAAATACAATTAAACCGAAATATCGGTCTTTGGCCCTGTGTAAAACAATCAGAATTAAAGTCTTACCTCAGAATAAATGGATGTCACATATCTGCTCTTGTTGTTGCGCACCGCTTGGAGGAACTGCATTGCAAATAATAATATTCTCTTTTTTTTTGATTCTAGTGAAATTTTTCTTCAAAAGAAGTGGAATGAAATGGGAAGTGCAACGAGATCTTTAGTTCAATAAAAAATTAAATTTTTGAAAAAATGCTTTTGAAATAAAAATTATTATTGGGGAACTTGTTGGAGAATAATTACAATAAATAAATTTTTACATTATCTAATGATTATATTAATTAATGGTATACCTTATTCACCATCTTGACCAGTGTTGCCGACCGCCTACATCACACAACCGCACTGAGCTGCTACTACTGACCGACCGCTCTGCATGATGACGATAAGCGTACCGCACGCGACGACTACACAGAGCTACAGACTCGCAACGACTGAACTGACAGACTCGCAACGACTACTGCTGACAGACTCGCAACGACAGACTACAGACTGAGAACCGCTCGCAACACTCGCGCGGTCAAGCGCATACTCTCTGGTCACAGATGCTACAATGCCTCGCCATCGCTGCTGCGTTACATACGTGTTTCACCCTTCATTAACATTAACTCTTCACATAGAACATTTCTTTCCTACTATATGTCGTTTTCGAGATGTTTGGTTATCTCAATTTAAAACATCCTGTACAGCCTACATGCAGTATTGGCCATTAAAACTGCAACGTCAGGGAGTATAGAAACTAATGAAATTTTACTCACTACGCATATGCAGTAGAATGGGAGGAATACAAGACTAATTCTGTAGATGATTTGGTAGTTTGCGGGGTACAGAGAGTTGCCACCAAAACCAGCTCCAGTCTGGCTGGGCTTAGAGTCGGACTGAGCCTGAAAGGCAGATAATCACATGCTGTCATGGCTGGTGAACGCTGGCGTGCCCATTTCTCAGCAATCCATACCTTGATGTTTTCTGTAGGTGACATATTTGAAGAGTATGCTGTTCGCTGCAATTTTCGGACACCATCCATATCGAGGTAGGTCTGCGCAACGAAGAAATTGCGCGCTCTTTCTTGTGTCCGCCTTTGGCGCGGATAACAGCGGTGGCGCGTCATGTCATCGAAGCAATGAGGACTTGGTAGGTCGCTGGAGTGAGTTGGTACCACATGCACACACACAGGTCACCTGATTCCCGTAAATTCCGGAGAAGGAGGCGAAGAGCTCTGATGTCACGCTTTCGATCATATCCCTGATGTATTCGATTGGTTTCAGATCTGGCGAGCTTTGGTGGGGAGGCACATCAGTTCGAACTCGCCAATGTGTTCCTCGAACCACTCCATCACACTCCTGGCCTTGTGACATGACGCATTGTTGAAAAATACCACTGTCGTCGGGGAACATGATCGTCATGAAGGGGTTACGCTGTCTGCATCCTTTACGGTACTCTTTGGTCGTCATGGTGCCTTGCACGAGCTCCACTGAACCCATGGATGTCCATGTGAACGACCCCAGATCATAATGGAGCTGCCACCAGCTCGTCTCCGTCCCGCAGTACAGGAGTCAAGGAGCTGTTCTCCTGGAAGACAATGGATTCGCGCCCGCCCATCGGCATGATGAAGGAGGTATCGGGATTCATCAGACCATGCAAAGCTCTGCCGCTGCGGTGACGTCCATTGCGGATGGCCACGTGCCCATTTCAGTCGTAGCTGCCGATGTCGTGGTATTAATATTGGCAATTGCACGGGTCAACAATTGAGGAGGTCCGTTGTTAGAAGTGTCCGGTGCATTGTGTCTTCAGACACACTTGTACTATGCCTAGCATTAAAATATGTTGTTAATTCCGCCGCAGTTCACCGCCTGTCCTGTTTTGCCAGTCTGCCTAACATACGACGTCTGACATCTGTAATGGGAGGTTGTGACGCAACAACGCAGTCCTTGCTATGAATTTTTTCGCTCACTTAACGCATGAATCGGTTTGTATATGATATATTGTCTAGTGTAAATATGTATTGTAAATACTATGTTTAAATTAAATACCCTCAGACTTCAAGAAGAGTATAATAATTCCAATCCCAAAGAAAGCAGGTGTTGACAGATGTCAAAATTACCGAACTATCAGTTTAATAAGTCATAGCTGCAAAATACTAACGCGAGTTCTTTACAGACGAATGGAAAAACTAGTAGAAGAAGACCTCGGGGAAGATCAGTTTGGATTCCGTAGAAATATTGGAACACGTGAGGCAATACTGACCTTACGACTTATCTTAGAAGAAAGATTAAGGACAGGCAAACCTACCTATCTAACATTTGTAGACTTAGAGAAAGCTTTTGACAATGTTGACTGGAATACTCTCTTTCAAATTCTAAAGGTGGCAGGGGTAAAATACAAGGAGCGAAAGGATATTTACAATTTGTGCAGAAACCAGAAGGCAGTTATAAGAGTCAAGGGGCATGAAAGCGAAGCAGTGGTTGGGAAGGGAGTGCGACAGGTTTGTAGCCTCTCCCCGATGTTATTCAATCTGTATATTGAGCAAGCAGTAAAGGAAACAAAAGAAAAATTCGGAGTAGGTATTAAAATCCATGGTAAAGAAATAAAAAGTTCGAGGTTCGCCGATGACATTGTAATTCTACCAGAGACAGCAAAGGACTTGGAAGAGCAGTTGAACGGAATGGACAGTGTCTTGAAAGGAGGATGTAAGATGAACATCAACAAAAGCAAAACGAGGATAATGGAATGTAGTCGAATTAAGTCGGGTGATGCTGAGGGAATTAGATTAGGAAATGAGGCACTTAAAGTAGTAAAGGAGTTTTGCTATTTGGGGAGCAAAATAACTGAAGATGGTCGAAGTAGAGAGGATATAAAACGTAGACTCGCAATGGCAAGGAAAGCGTTTCTGAAGAAGAGAAATTTGTTAACATCGAGTATAGATTTAAGTGTCAGGAACTCGTTTCTGAAAGTATTTGTATGGAGTGTAGCCATGTATGGAAGTGAAACATGGACGATAAATAGTTGCGACAAGAAGAGAATAGAAGCTTACGAAATGTGGTGCTACAGAAGAATGCTGAAGATTAGATGGGTAGATCACGTAACTAATGAGGAGGTATTGAATAGGATTGGGGAGAAGAAAATGTTTGTGGCACAACTTGACTAGAAGAAGGGACCGGTTGGTGGGACATGTTCTGAGGCATCAAGGGATCACAAATTTAGCATTGGAGGGCAGTGTGGAGGCTAAAAATCGTAGAGTGAGACCAAGAGATGAATACACTAAGCAGATTCAGAAGGACGTGGGTTGCAGTAAGTACTGGGAGATGAAGAAACTTGCACAGGATAGGGTAGCATGGAGAGCTGCATCAAACCAGTCTCTGGACAGAAGACCACAACAACAACAACAACAACAACAAAATGGTTAAATTATGTAATATTTAACACTGGCAAATCAGAGCATACTTAGTTAACGTTTAAGTCAGAGAGATTGTTTTGTGGCGCCTCTGGACGCGGGAGCGCGCCAGCGGGCAGTAGTAGCAGTGACGCCGTGCTGGGAGTAAGACGTACAGTCGAGTGCTGCTAGTCCTAGCTGTGTTACACCTAACGGCTAGTGTGTGGATCTAAGTACGACGGGAAAGTAATGGTCGGCATATCTGGAAGCATGGCCGGGCAAGTTATTATGGATTAATGGGCATAGTGCTGAAGAAACGAGGATTTAAATATGAAGCGCACTGTGGGCCCAAGTCGCAACAGTAAAAGCCCGCTGCCACATTGTGTCGCTGCCGTGGACTTCTGTCGATCCACCGACAACGAGGGAAGTAAGATCTACGTAATTTTCGTAGGATAAAATAGTAGAAGGCTTGCCAGTGACTGTGCTTTTCTCTGAAGTTGAACAGTTAATAACAAGCACTTTATAGTCGAAGTGTTGCAGTTACATTCCACCCGACAATAACACCAAGTAGGTTCCTTCCGATCCTTACCTTATTGAACCGGGTGTGTCACGTCATTATCAAGAGAAAATATGTTAATTACCAAATTATTTGCATAAACGGTGAAGAGTAAATTTCAGACTGGTTATCGTAGTTAATTGTTGCACGTAATAAACTTACGCCAACCGTAGTAACGTAATAATAGACTGAAGTAATAAATTTGATTATTAAGATTTATTTCAATGCATATTTAGCTGAAGTTAATTCAAGTACATTTCATGAAACTAAAGGTTATTCTACCTGACAATCCCCCAATTGATGAATTATTATCAGTCAAAACATAGTTAATCAATTATTGGCAATATATTTCATTATCAGTAGATTAAACTGTGCAAAGTACCTAAGTTTAAAGACAAAATGACAGTCCATTATTCAGAATCTCGATAGATAATTATGTGTGAAGTCAGCATTGCATTTAGCTGACAAATAATAAACAAAATAAGTGTAGTTAGATTGTTATGACATTATTTTATATGACTACTGAGCCTGACAGAGCACTTACGTAAAAGTTCCCGTTCCACCTGCTGCGCTACAAACAGGTAAACTTTATTTTTGACACAATTATTCACGTACTTAACAGTACTGTCGCTCATCAGTTGAGCAGGCGACCGATTTTTTAATTGCTTTTACAACTTAATCATTTCTTTCGGCAAAATTTTCAATGGCAAAATTTATTTTCAAATTATTTCCATTATTTCATTTACCGATCGTTATTGAATGAAATTACTCATTCAATAACGATCAAGTTATAACGTCTCCTGTTTCCCGCGGAATAATCATTAATTACTTCGGATTCGGATGCCTTATCCCGACAAGGGTCAAAATTCATAATTCACGGTCATTGTCAACTTGTAATTTCGCAAATCCCGGGAAGCAGGGTTGAGAGGGGGGGGGGGGGGGGTTATAAGGTGGCCGCACAATTCCAGGATGTCTGGACGTGGTTTCACCTTGGCTTCTCCAGGGGTTGAAGACACTCGCCGTAGCACTCCTCGGACACCCAACAAGCGTGCAGTTTCCGAAATGCTCGTGCCGAGCATCCGGGCCATCACAATCTGCCCTCGATCAAACTCAGGTAGATCGCACGCCTTCCCTATTCAACACACGAGCAGCACGCTCATGGATACTACATGGACTGTGTGCGTGTCTGACTAGCAGTCACTCCACGCCAGGTGACGCTGTGTGACGCTGTTCTCTCTCGGCTCGATGGTGATGGTTGTCCCAGTCGAGATGACGTGGAACGGCGTCCGTCGATCACGACAACGCCAGTCTGTAACTATTAGAAAAGAAAAACTCCTCGCTTGGTTTGGTTATTTTCAGATACTTTATCTCGAAACTTGTATCAATATCTTGATGGAGCAGCACGCCGGAGTGTGTACGCCACCCTTGCTTGAAATTAAAGCAATTGTGTTCGTTGTCTATCGATCTTCTTCACTTATAAGTGTAGCGACTACACCACTCGATAACGCGATGCCTCCATTGATCTGAAATAACCAAAAATCCCTTGCGTGTTCGCCACAGACCCTTCAGCTTACGCGAACTTGCTGACTATAGTTCTTACGCCCGGTTTGAGAATGGTTATTCAAACTGCGGGGGCACGGTTCCTTCCGTCCCTTTACGACGTACCTGCACCTACCTGTGAACATTGTCTCAGCCGATCATCAGTAGGGAAGCCGAGCGAAACCTGCTGTACTTCGACGTGAACCAGGCTACAAGTAAAGTCACTAATCTACGTTTCGGGAGGAAGTTTTCACACGAAATGAGAGGTTGGAAATTTTGTCTTCAATTAATATATTCTGAAACTTAGGTGAACAAGTATCACTGCCAAGCCCGTGCTAGTCTTAACACAGTCACTCACAATCCGTTTCACTCACGTTAGCAGATTAATGGTGTTGCATTTCCCGCAAACGCAATAGCTACAAAAAATGCGGATTGTTTTTGATTGAGAATGCTCGCTAAATATTTAGTCTGTCGGTACTTAATACAGTCACAGTTTTTTAGCCACCGACCTGCTCAATACGCCACGTGGAATTTATGTCTTTTCTCGTCACAAAATTCACTTAAAAATTCCGAAATTTCTACACACCCTTTGGAATAATTATGCTGTCACTTTACAACACATTTGATGTATGAAACACGGCTAGATCCGGCAACTTACCATTTCCATCGGAACTACTACTACACACGTCCGAACTGTTTCATGGCTATCGTTCGACTCCTCTCTAGAATGCTCTATGTCTTCTCTACCAGCAGAGAAAGGTGCGCAAAGAATATTGCTTTACCATTGGTCAGTTTACTCAACAGCCAATAGCAAAACAATATTCTCCCGCGTCAGTCCGCTCTTTTCATCAATAACCAATCGCAAAATAGTAAACCTAACGACTGCACTTTCTACCGACGTAATTATCTGATATGCTGAAGTTTTGTTTATGCATAAAGTTATTTACTATTGTTATTTATACCTGAATTAACTTTCCCTTTACCATAAACTTACTTTACAAATCTATTCTACAAAAATCCCCTTTGTCCACATTCATACTACTTCGAAATGTTCCCACACTAGATCCCACTACATAACTCGTTAAACAATTATCTTCATATTAACCTTAAACCACACTCACGCATCATTCATACTGCTAAAACACATACATTTGACATACACAAAAAGACATAATAACACTTTATAAAAACACTGGATCAGTTTATGAAAAACATTCTACTACTTTAGTGTACTCTAGTGGGCACAATCGAAATAAAATCACAGTCCCCTATCCAATACTATCCTCTATCGGCTGATACATAAACTACGTGCGCGTCCAGTCTCGCGTCACCATCTGTCACTATCCAGCTCTGAGACACATCTCCCACTTAACTGCCTCCAAGGCAGGATCGGTATACGGCGCTACGCTAACAAATAGTGTCTTGAATCATCATTTCATCACCCAAGCCGAGGCCACATTATGAATTTTGGGAGTATATTAAGTTGTTGATTATTATTCCGTCGCCAAGGCGTCGCTACGTCACGATTTCAACAACTGCACGACGTAATTCCAGAGATAACATACCCTTGAGCAATGTTCAGAATGCGTCGTAATTTTGGTGTAAAGTTATTGCTGTTCACATTTAAATTATCAGTAATTTACTTGGCAGTTTTAGGTTATCCGAAGATTCAGTCAATTCCGCAAATACTCTTTAAATGTGCATTAAATGATGTGGGCGACACGGAGAATTAAAGTTGACTTAAGGTTTATTGTCTTTCATAATTATTGTCTGACCCCACGCTAAGCACACACACCGATATGTCATTTAGGGAATTATGTCCGTTAACACCAGTAATCCTGAATTTGACAATAACTTCTGACAACACGGCGAAATTGTAATCTCTTCATGATTGCGTTTTGTTGTAGCCTACTCAAGTCTAATAATCGAGTTTATGTCGACGATCAGTCTCTTTCTGTGTCCTTTGATGTTCGTGACTATTAAGTATCACGAACGCAAAGTCCCATCACAAATCAGTAATCACATGATTCACTTTTCTGTCGCATACATCAAAATCCCGTTATTTGTCTAACGGTAAAGATGATCCTACTTTAGTTCGACTTCTGACTGATACTTCCAGTCTATATCGTAAAACTTTAAACTTCAAATCAGCTTTAAAACAAACTAGTAGTGCTTACCATGCGTACTACTGTTGCAGAATACAAGAGAGAAGTGAAGTTAACATCTCCATTGCCGAGTTACATTGTAGTCACAGCGAACTTACATCTCGATGCGGCTACAACTTTCTTCTAGGATAAATGTTATCTTTGGTCGATTTTTGGTCTGGGCTTTTAACCTTTGTAAATAATAATTTTTGAATTCTTTCTTTAAAGTTTCGGTTTTGTATCACATGGTATTGTTTCATTCTGTCCTTTCTTTATGATAAGCATTAGTATTCATATAACTTTCCTGTTAATCAAACTGTGAAGAGTGTAAATTTTGTTGCCAGTAGCTGTCGTCACTGTCAGGATGACGAATTTTGCTTTTTTTTTTTTGCAACAAAAGGGTGGTTATTATGGGTTCTATATTTGGGATGTTACAGCTGCTATCGCTTGTACTGGTTTATATCGATAGCAGGTCGGTAGTCATAATGTTCCGGCTGATCAGTGAATATTACAATGTAAATGGAGCTGGAAGCTTAAGATACGCGCTTGAAAATGACCAAAAATCGAAACTGGCCAAACGCATGGATGATAAAAAAATAATGCAGCCTATCGAGAACATGTTTTTATTCTCAAAACAATTTGAGGCTGTGAACCCCCGCAAAAACAAAAATTTTAAAAGGTTTTGAATGTCTAGTTTCTGTAACCTTATTGTGTTTCAGCCAAATATGACTCCAGTTATCTCACATTTATTGTTTTTTCCGGATTGTGTACTGCAGCTTTTCTATTTCATTCTAAGTGGCCAAAATAGTTCATTCTAAATTCCACACTTGCGTCTTAGCAAACACGAAATTCGTTTTTCATATTATGTCAACCGGAAAAGTATACGTTTGAAAGAAGATGTTTTTCTTTCCTGCTAATCTTTCTTCGGACTACTTGCATACCTCCAGAATATTTTTCTCCTATTAGCCTATATAGCCCTAAATTTAGAAAGCCTGTGTATTAGCACACATTTCAAATGGTTCAAATGGCTCTGAGCACTATGGGACTTAACTTCTGAGGTCATCAATCCCCTAGAACTTAGAACTACTTAAACCTAACTAACCTAAGGACATCACACACATCAATGCCCGAGGCAGGATGCGAACCTGCGTCAGTAGAGGTCGCGCGGTTCCAGACTGTAGCGCCTAAAACCGCTCGGCCACTCCGGCCGGCAGCACACATTTGCAGCCACTAAGTCTTTGTCCTCTTTCAGAATATTTATGGAGTGAGGAATCTGTTTGTCAGATTTACAAACAAGTCGTAACATACTCGAGGTTCCAGAATGAGTGTTTAGTAATTTTTAACACTATTTTATTGCGTAACACCGACGGATTTATTTGAAGCTGTCGCAGAAACACACGAAAACTCTTCCGCCGCTTCACTTGCTCTGTGTTTCATGGCTGCTATATATTCCCCCGTAATTCTTAATTTCTCCTGAAAGTTTGGTTTGCTTGTTTTGCTGCCCGAGTCGTTACGATAAACGAGCTGCAGTGAAACGACTTACGTCAACATATACCGAGCTATTCCGTAGTCGCGTTGGATTAATAGCGCAACCTGTTGCCAGGTGCAACAGGCTGAGCGGGTCCCGTACAGCTTGCCAGGTTTGTGGAAACCCACGCTGGCCTGCTTTTACCACCGTTTCTCAGTACACATGCACTCTTGTGCCTCCGTTGCAGCAGGTTGAGCTCCTTTACTGATTGCGGCGGAGATAGGGGCAGACAGACTGGAAGCAGAATTTGTACAACCCTGATGACAACACACACTGCTCCTTCTGTCACGGCCTAAAACTGACTGCCGACATTAACGAGACGCGGGCAGACAAGGTCCCCACAACCCACTAGCGGTTGTTCCTCGTCCAGGTGACTTTTATGCCAGTTCCTCAGCGGCACCGCCACCTAGGAACCCGGAAGTTCGTTCCGACAGGAGCGGCCAAAGAGCACAAGCTAAGAAGGATAGGAAACAGGTAGGAAGGATGGCTGGCGCACGGCACAGAACACACATGAAACACATTGTCTCCGCTCCGCACTTCCCGTAAAGCGGGAGATTTGAAACTGATCTCAAAACATATATTACATCCAAACAATAACATTTTCGGCCCTGTGTTCCTTATCAACCCATGGGACCCTTACAAGCCTATAATATAAGTTGTGAATCTCCCTCTTTATCACCTTTCGGGACCGACTACGTATAGGATTGTCACATCGAAAAATAGAAAAGCCGGAATGGGCATTATACATATCTCAACGAAAGTTTGGAATATGATAGAGTTTACTACGATTTTTTATAGTACACCTTTTTGAGTTTTGCACAATACCACATTAACAAAATAAACATAATTCCTCCTGAAAACAAGAATGATTTTGGTTAGTTACAAAAAAATCATTACAAAACAAATCAGTCTGTCTCTTAAGTGTACATCTTGAAAAGAAAAACAGTGAAAATCTTTATCTCATGATGATGATTATTAGTCATTACTAGTGAGTATGTCCTCCCCGCACACGAATGACTTCTTGCACTCTGTGAGGTAGGTTCTGGATGTGACCATCAAGTTTATCTTAGCATATGAAGCTCCTCTCCTCAGTGGCAGCTTCAGCTTCAGTGAGTTCCTGAAGATTGTCTGGTGGATTCGGACGCTGTGCAATGGCCACCTTCAACAGGCCTCATGCATGCTCAATTACACTCACATATTGGGACTGTGCAGGCCAATGCATTTGGTTGATATAGCATCTTTGTAGGTACCGAGACACTGCTAGAGGACGGTGCGGTCTTTCATTGTCATCGACTAGGGTCAAGTTGTCACCGACGTCACGTCTCTAGGGCCTTACAATCGTTTGCAGGACCTCTTGAATGTATCAGGGTCAGTCAGATTGGCGTAGATGGAAATCAGAGTGGTCATCTATCCCATCACTATTTCCGCCTGCAAACGGATGGGCTTACTGAACGTATCGGCGTTCCTGGTCTCGTCTAGCGCTTCTCCAAATTCTAACACGCCTAGAGTCCGGTACCAAACCAGTCCTGGTCTCGTCAGCAAACATGTCATTACTCCTTTCTGCAGTGGTCCAAAGTTGATGTGCAAAGGCCCAGGTCCTTCGATTATGTTGGTTCCATTGGTTCTGTACAAAACTTCTCATTCGTCTTCTGGAATGAAGACCACCCTGATGCAATATTCTAGCACTGTTTGGTCTTAGATGCAAATCCCTGTTACACAGGAGAAGCCATTTTCAATATTTCTGGCAGTACATTTTGAGTGCCTGCGAGCCGACTGATGGAGGAAACGAATCTGCATTGGTGTTATCAAAAGAGTACGACCACAGTGAGGTCTAGCATTCACATTTCCCGCTCTCTGTACTTTCTTCACACCTGAGACAAACCACTTTTACTTGTAACCGATCTTCAACAGTTTGCCGTGTATGACCTGTTGAAAGTAAAGCCACTATCCTGACTCTTATTAAAGTGTTTGTTGCCTCTACGTGGTATGTTACTGCAGTGCGGAACACAAACTGAATGAAGTTGTTGATGATATTGGTGTGCTCGCGGTGTGCTGCTGCGGCATCGGTATGTTTCCACGACGGGGAAACGGGCACAAAGCATACCAGTACTGGCAACCGCCCAGTACGTCGGTCCTAACTGGATAATGCATAAAGTGCCTGAGTCAACGAGACCTCCAATACCATAGACTACGTTTTACTACAGTGTTCCAAACTTTTGTTGAGCATGGCATTTAGCCGGACATTTTGCACTAAAGACAATCCTATTTTAAACAGAAAAAGTTGGTTATTTTCAGTCGTTTACTAACAAACCGTTACCGTCTGTTTTTTGCAGAATCAGCCTTAAACATGCTTAAACTAAAAAAGAAAACAACCAGGAAACAAGTTTCAGATTTGGAGTTTATGACAGAAACTAAGTGCTCAATCTCCTTAATTGCTAAGTCTTCTTCCAAATCTAATTTAATGTCAAACAAACTAAAAGTTCTACGTTGAACAAGTTCACCAATTATGCACCCTTCTGGGACGCAAAATGAAAACATATTCAACAATTTTGCTCATTTCAGACATAAACAAATAACAATAATATGTCATTAAGGATTAATATTTCTCATGTGAGACCACTTTACTATTCTTTCAAATAATTTCATGGAAATCTTGACAGGATAATTTTTAATCACAGAGCAACATCAACTTTGTGGTTGTGCTGGTTTGCAATTTTGCCTTCCTTTACCCACTGAGCCTTAAAGAAAGTGAATTCCTTTTTATGTTTGCATTATGGCCTGGAATTGCAAACTAATATTCTGCCAATATCTATACTTTCAATTCTTCATTGCGCTCTGATCTGAAATAAACTGTTCACTTTTCATGTAGACATAGCGTTTTGGCATCGGCTGATCGGCGCTTTCTACTTCGCAGACAACCTTGTAGGTAGGGTAGCCACAGAGCTGTGAGTAGTCATCTTGGGTATTAATAATCGCTTCAGCTGTATTTAGTCCTTTATTACTGGATCACTACCGGTTCCCTGGCACTAAAAGGCATCTTCAGGCGAACTTCCAAATAACATAGATCCAGAAGGAATAACAACCCTGATGTACATACAGGTATGGTAAATTGTTTTAAGAATTTAAATTTAAAAAAAATTAAAAACTTTTACATGAAAATATGAAAATGTAAGTACTCACATGACTTCAACATTAGAGAGGGAAAGCTCATAACGTTTTTACCCAACATTTGTTGCCTGTCAGAACAAAACACCTATAAAAGGTGGCAAGTCATAGAACAAAATAGCCGGATTCAAATATAGTGTATGGGACCTAAACAGACCGTAGCATAAATGAATACTACACTCCTGGAAATGGAAAAAAGAACACATTGACACCGGTGTGTCAGACCCACCATACTTGCTCCGGACACTGCGAGAGGGCTGTACAAGCAATGATCACACGCACGGCACAGCGGACACACCAGGAACCGCGGTGTTGGCCGTCGAATGGCGCTAGCTGCGCAGCATTTGTGCACCGCCGCCGTCAGTGTCAGCCAGTTTGCCGTGGCATACGGAGCTCCATCGCAGTCTTTAACACTGGTAGCATGCCGCGACAGCGTGGACGTGAGCCGTATGTGCAGTTGACGGACTTTGAGCGAGGGCGTATAGTGGGCATGCGGGAGGCCGGGTGGACGTACCGCCGAATTGCTCAACACGTGGGGCGTGAGGTCTCCACAGTACATCGATGTTGTCGCCAGTGGTCGGCGGAAGGTGCACGTGCCCGTCGACCTGGGACCGGACCGCAGCGACGCACGGATGCACGCCAAGACCGTAGGATTGTACGCAGTGCCGTAGGGGACCGCACCGCCACTTCCCAGCAAATTAGGGACACTGTTGCTCCTGGGGTATCGGCGAGGACCATTCGCAACCGTCTCCATGAAGCTGGGCTACGGTCCCGCACACCGTTAGGCCGTCTTCCGCTCACGCCCCAACATCGTGCAGCCCGCCTCCAGTGGTGTCGCGACAGGCGTGAATGGAGGGACGAATGGAGACGTGTCGTCTTCAGCGATGAGAGTCGCTTCTGCCTTGGTGCCAATGATGGTCGTATGCGTGTTTGGCGCCGTGCAGGTGAGCGCCACAATCAGGACTGCATACGACCGAGGCACACAGGGCCAACACCCGGCATCATGGTGTGGGGAGCGATCTGCTACACTGGCCGTACACCACTGGTGACCGTCGAGGGGACACTGAATAGTGCACGGTACATCCAAACCGTCATCGAACCCATCGTTCTACCATTCCTAGACCGGCAAGGGAACTTGCTGTTCCAACAGGACAATGCACGTCCGCATGTATCCCATGCCACCCAACGTGCTCAAGAAGGTGTAAGTGAACTACCCTGGCCAGCAAGATCTCCGGATCTGTCGCCCATTGAGCATGTTTGGGACTGGATGAAGCGTCGTCTCACGCGGTCTGCACGTCCAGCACGAACGCTGGTCCAACTGAGGCGCCAGGTGGAAATGGCATGGCAAGCCGTTCCACAGGACTACATCCAGCATCTCTACGATCGTCTCCATGGGAGAATAGCAGCCTGCATTGCTGCGAAAGGTGGATATACACTGTACTAGTGCCGACATTGTGCATGCTCTGTTGCCTGTGTCTATGTGCCTGTGGTTCTGTCAGTGTGATCATGTGATGTATCTGACCCCAGGAATGTGTCAATAAAGTTTCCCCTTCCTGGGACAATGAATTCACGGTGTTCTTATTTCAATTTCCAGGAGTGTATTAAGACCTTATTTTGGGCCTTAATGAAAACCCATGAATTGATTGCCACGAAATGGAGGGATGTTCTACCTGGACAAAATAGTCAAGTTAATAGCTATTGACAGAAAAGTACAACCTGAAAACCGCACTTACCGCTTCTCCGATCTATACTGAATCGCCAACATTGGACGTGGGCACGTGTGCTGTCACACTGATGGCAAGAAAGTAAACAGCTTGCCTTTGGACAACTCGCACATGAAGTGATCATGTGCGTACTCGACCGAATGATTGGTGATCTTCTGGAGGATACACGAATGGTGAATGAGAACAAGGAATATTGGGATAAAGAGTACAAAAAAACTTGTTTTAAAAAAACAATCTGTAGAATAACAATATGATAGTGCCAGTTGACATATTTTTCGTTCATAATGCCTGTAAGTTAAAGTGGAACATCATATACAAATACGAGAGCTATTTGGAAAGTAAGGTCCGATTGGCAGCGAAATGGAAACCACAGTGAAAATCCGATGAAGCTTTGCACAGATGCGTTGCTCTTTCAGTTCTGAGCACACAGTGAGCACATAAAGATGCTTACAACACTAGTGTCTCCTGCCAAGTATGAGGGCCTGGTGTGAGATTTCGCCTGATGTCACGCAGCCCACATAACATAGCTGTCATGCGTTTCCTTCTGCATGACAATTCTCGGCCGCACTCTTCACGGACAATGAAGATGCTCCATCAGCATTCTCAATGCGAATTGATTGATCACCCACAATAGAGTCCGTAATTGACTCACTCTTTCATCTCTGCTCACATGAACCGCTGGATATGCAGACAACGTTCTGGTACAGACAACGAGCTGTATACTAGCATAGAGAATTGGCAGGAAGCACAAATGGCTGCCTTCTATGACGAGGGTATTGGAAAGCTGGTACAACGCTACGACAAATGTCTAAATCGGAGCGGCGACTATGTGGAGGATTAGCTGGAATGTGTAGCTAACTGTTGCAAATAAAACATTTTTTTTATTTTAACAGTGGTTTCCATTTTGCAACCGACCAGACCTTACTTTTCGAATAGGCCTCGTATTACGGCAACGAAGCTGATCGGCCGGCGGAGTCGACTGGATAAACCATAAAATTTTAAATGACTTTAAGTACATTAAAATTCTAAATATCATTGTTTCGTAAAAATATTTTCAAAATTCTTCACTTCGACGGTTAAAAGGATCCAAGGCTGTAGTGAATTTTGATACTAACTAAGAGTAGATAATTTATAAACATTTTAAAACTGAAACATTCCCTTAGAAAATTTTTTGAATTACTGTGCTGGTAAACCCCTTACGTTATTTGATTTTCAAGCAGCTGAGCAAAACTGAACGTACTCAGACAATTCTCTCTCTACTTATTCTGATCATCACTAAACTGACTCACAATATTTTTATCGCAAAGCAGTCTGACTTTCAATAATCCCTTCAAAAGAATGGCCCTGACTAACAGTAACCTATACTTTTCACGAATCACTTACCTCACAAAGATCTTCGTTACTCAAACTACTGCAATACAGTGTGTGCCAATACTCCCAGCTGAATAAAAGATTCAAACTACTAAAGGCACTAACTACTGATAGGCATAGTTTGAAAATGAAAGATTTTGATACAGAACAAGCAATGTATTTACCTTAAAAATGTTCAAAAGTCATCGTATATATATATATATATATATATATATATATATATATATATATATATATCAGTTCATGATAACCAGTATTACAAATTTACTCTTTCTGATGGACACACGTCCAGATCTCCCCTCTCAAAATTCCGCCATTTCTCTCCCCACATCCACCACTGCTGGCGGCTCACCTCCAACTGCGCAACGCTACGCGCTGTTCACATCCAACTGTCCAACACTACAATACCAAATATTCCAACAATGCAAACCAGGCACAGACTGCACACAGCACAGTCAGTGATTTTCACACAGAGTGCTACGTGGCATTACCAACATAAAAAACTAAACAGCCTACTTACAAAGCATAGACTACTTGAAAGGAAAACGTTTAAAAAATATGGCTCTGAGCACTATGCGACGTAACTTCTGAGGTCATCAGTCGGTTATAACTTAGAACTAATTAAACCTAACTAACCTAAGGACAGCACACACATCCATGCCCGAGGCAGGATTCGAACCTGCGACCGTAGCAGTCCCGCGGAGGAATACGTGTGAAACCTAACACAGTAAGGCGGATGCATATGAGGTTTGTTTAACACCCATCCACTATACTGGAATCCTGCTGTTTTATCCTATGACATGCCGCCTTTTAGCGGTTCTGACGGACAACGAATGTTGGGTAAAAAAAATTTTCGAGCTTTTCCGCTCTAATATTTATATCATATGAGTACTAACATTTTGATATTCTGCTGCAAAAGTCTTTAAGAATTTTTAAATATCTCACGGTTGCTATTCCTTCTAGATTTATTGTTATGCGGAAGATGTGGCTTTTAGTGCCGTGAAACCGGTAGTGATCCAATAATACAGGACTAAATAAAGCTGAAGCAGTTATTAATACCCAAGATGGTCTCTGTATTGCCTTGCTCACCGTGCGCGTAGCGTGGTTATGGCATTGTGTGCTAGGCACGTTCCAAGTACGAAGAAGAACATAGGACACAAAGAACAGCATTGGTTGGTATACGTGTGTAGCGTTATGGTATACCTCGTTACACATACTCCTCGCTCTTACGTCAGTACCTTGGAGTGGGCCTTAATTGTGCGTTCTCTACGTCATCAATAAAGGTTCATAGGGCTCTGAGCACTATGGGACTTAACATCTCAGATCATCAGTCCCCTAGAACTTTGAACTACTTAAACCTAACTAACCTAAGGACATCACACACATCCATGCCCGAGGCAGGATTCGAACCTGCGACCGTAGCGGTCACGCGGTTCCAGACTGTAACTCCTAGAACCGCACGGCCACCCCGGCCGGCTTAATGCAACAGTTTGGCGCAACTAGTAATTCCGGCCCACAGTAATTAGTTAAGTACGTGGCTGTCTCTCGCAGCTAGCGGGTTTTGAGATAACCCCCGGCGGAGTTTGTACGAGGCAGCGAACGACGCACGCATCGCGCTGGATATGAGGCTCTGGCTGCGTGCAGCCGCCAATATCGGCAAACTGCGCTGCCCGCGGCAGATCTGACAGCTGGAGCGCAGGCAAACTGCAGCGGCTACCTGTCTGGATAATCGCCGGCGCCCCCTGGAGAGAACAGCTCGTGACCCGTCTGCACCAGAGCCTTTCGTTCTTTTGTTTCGGAGCTGAAGACTCCGTCCAACGGACCGGCACACAGAAAGCAAGCGCCTCTTGGCACTCCCAGTATCTACATCTACATCTGCATCTACATCTACATCCATACTCCGGAAGCCACCTGACGGTGTGTGACGGAGGGTACCTTGAGTACCTCTATCGGTTCTCCCTTCTATTCCAGTCTCGTATTGCTCGTGGAAAGAAGAATTGTCGGTATGCTTCTGTGTGGGCTCTAATCTCTCTGATTTTATCCTCGTGGTCTCTTCGCGAGATATACGTAGGAGGGAGCAATATACTGCCTGACTCTTCGGTGAAGGTATGTTCTCGAAACTTCAACAAAAGCCCGTATCGAGCTACTGAGCGTCTCTCCTGTAGAGTCTTCCACTGGACTTTATTTATCATCTCCGTAACGCTTTCGCGATGCCTAAATGATCCTGTAACGAAGCGCGCTGCTCTCCGTTGGATCTTCTCTATCTCTTCTATCAACCCTGCCTGGTACGGATCCCACACTGCTGAGCAGTATTCAAGCAGTGGGCGAACAAGGGTACTGTAACCTACTTCCTTTGTTTTCGGATTGCATTTCCTTAGGATTCTTCCAATGAATCTCAGTCTGGCATCTGCTTTACCAACGATCAACTTTATATGATCATTCCATTTTAAATCACTCCTAATGCGTACTCCCAGATAATTTATGGAATTAACTGCTTCCAGTTGCTGACCTGCTATTTTGTAGCTAAATGATAAGGGATCTATCTTTCTATGTATTCGCAGCACATTACACTTGTCTACATTGAGATTGAATTGCCATTCCCTGCAACATGCGTCAATTCGCTGCAGATCCTCCTGCATTTCACTACAATTTTCCATTGTTATAACCTCTCGATATACGACAGCATCATCCGCAAAAAGCCTCAGTGAACTTCGGATGTCATCCACAGGGTCATTTATGTATATTGTGAACACCAACGGTCCCACGACACTCCCCTGCGGAACACCTGAAATCACTCTTGCTTCGGAAGACTTCTCTCCATTGAGAATGACATGCTGCGTTCTGTTATCTAGGAACTCTTCAATCCATATCTGTTTGTTGTCAGCGTGTTACGTCACTCTATAGGGGTGTGAAGAAGCACATTGAAAGACGTGCACTTAGGGTGACCATATTTTCTTCGGAAAAAAGTGGAACTTTCATACATTTTCTTGGCCAAAAAGTGGGACAATTTTTATTTCTCGTTAAATATCACTTTTAATGCTAATATTTCTTCTTCCTCTGCAAATATAGCCTTCACTGATATTTGTGTGTGTGTGTGTGTGTGTGTGTGTGTGTGTGTGTGTGTGTGTGTTTTTACAAAACCAAACAAAGAATGGAAAGACTGGAAAGAAGTACATTTCAAGTTTTCAGAAATTTACTTATTAAGAAATGTAACATTTATAACACAGAATGTAGAAAGACATACAGTAACAATCACTACAAAAAAAGTTCTTAGTAAACACAAGGAATTTATGGTTTTGTGTGTTCCACACTGCAATCATATTTCTTCGAAGATGAAATTTCATTCAGCAACTCACATTTACCTAATAGGTATGAATAGAAGTCAGTGTAACTGTATCTACTGAAGTTTAAACAGATCAGTAAAATACACTTAACGCTCCTCACCATAAATCTATTCCTCTCATCTGTCCACTGTGACGACAGTAAGCTGAAAACTCTTTCAACATTTGCATTGTGGGCAGGGAGTGACTAGAGCTACTGTGCTACCTACATTAAGCGATCCTCTGAACTGTTCGTTACACTGGCAAGATCTGAAAAACCTACACCATTTTTCATGTGCCATCAACTGATTCCATCGTTCACTGTCTGTTTCCACTTGTTGTTTTACAAATGACTGTATACGAACTATTTCATTTACTAGAATGCCCTTTTCATTTAGCCGCATTCAAGTATTTTCAACTACTGACCATTCTGGTGGTTCCGTGACCATCATCCATGAGAATACAGAAAACTCAGCTATTCCCTGTAACCATAAGGATAAATAGTCTACTGAAGCATCATAAAACGTTGATAGTGCTATGTCAAATTTCTTAACAGACTGGTCATCACAATCATTCAATAGTGCACAGTGCACTTCATTCACCATTCAGGGCTCGTGTTTCATATTTCTAATCTCAGCATTCTGGTACTCGGTAAAGTAATAATTCAGGTAATATTAATAATTTGTATGGGTTGCCTGATTTATTTGACGATTTTTACAGCTTGTCTCACACTGATCTGTGAAAGGAACTTGGCGCTAGAAATTTTCTTTATTTATCGGCGAGGGCAGCAGACTTCCTAGCAGCCATGATGACTTCCCGTTTCCCATCCCTTTTCCGATCGCCAGGGTAGCACGTGGTGTCGTTTGAACATTCAGTCGTGGCCAAAGTTTCTCCTGTTCTCAGTTCCCCAACCTGCCTTACCAACCTTGTAACTGCTATTTCTGCTCTATTTTAACGTCGCGAGGTCGCCTCCCTGTGAAATTCCGGCCCTATGATTGGCCAGTTCAGGTGCCCGTCCGTTTTTCGCGGGCGGGCGCCAACCGCCCTCCGCGGATGGGTGGAGGACAAAGGGGCAGTAGTCTGTTCTAGTGTGACCGTGCCTGAGGCCGGAGGTGCTGCTTCCAGGAGATGAAGTTCGGTAAGCGTGAGCGCCGACGTGCACTGTAGACTCGCGCCCTGCGGCCCGGAGGGAACCTGATAGGTCATTGTGAATAGTTTCGCGTCTTGCGAGTTTTATTGCTTTAGTACGGGAGGCTACCGAGCGATTCACGCACAGCAGCATCTTCTTAGTCTTTGGCTAATTCCTGGTGGTGGCCGTTGCACGCCTGCAACCCCTTCCTTTACTAAATGGGATTCTACACTCCTGGAAATGGAAAAAAGAACACATTGACACCGGTGTGTCAGACCCACCATACTTGCTCCGGACACTGCGAGAGGGCTGTACAAGCAATGATCACACGCACGGCACAGCGGACACACCAGGAACCGCGGTGTTGGCCGTCGAATGGCGCTAGTTGCGCAGCATTTGTGCACCGCCGCCGTCAGTGTCAGTCAGTTTGCCGTGGCATACGGAGCTCCAGCGCAGTCTTTAACACTGGTAGCATGCCGCGACAGCGTGGACGTGAACCGTATGTGCAGTTGACGGACTTTGAGCGAGGGCGTATAGTGGGCATGCGGGAGGCCGGGTGGACGTACCGTCGAATTGCTCAACACGTGGGGCGTGAGGTCTCCACAGTACATCGATGTTGTCGCCAGTGGTCGGCGGAAGGTGCACGTGCCCGTCGACCTGGGACCGGACCGCAGCGACGCACGGATGCACACCAAGATCGTAGGATCCTACGCAGTGCCGTAGGGGACCGCACCGCCACTTCCCAGCAAATTAGGGACACTGTTGCTCCTGGGGTATCGGCAAGGACCATTCGCAACCGTCTCCATGAAGCTGGGCTACGGTCCCGCACACCGTTAGGCCGTCTTCCGCTCACGCCCCAACATCGTGCAGCCCGCCTCCAGTGGTGTCGCGACAGGCGTGAATGGAGGGACGAATGGAGACGTGTCGTCTTCAGCGATGAGAGTCGCTTCTGCCTTGGTGCCAATGATGGTCGTATGCGTGTTTGGCGCCGTGCAGGTGAGCGCCACAATCAGGACTGCATACGACCGAGGCACACAGGGCCAACACCCGGCATCATGGTGTGGGGAGCGATCTCCTACACTGGCCGTACACCACTGGTGATCGTCGAGGGGACACTGAATAGTGCACGGTACATCCAAACCGTCATCGAACCCATCGTTCTACCATTCCTAGACCGGCAAGGGAACTTGCTGTTCCAACAGGACAATGCACGTCCGCATGTATACCGTGCCACCCAACGTGCTCTAGAAGGTGTAAGTCAACTACCCTGGCCAGCAAGATCTCCGAATCTGTCCCCCATTGAGCATGTTTGGGACTGGATGAAGCGTCATCTCACGCGGTCTGCACGTCCAGCACGAACGCTGGTCCAACTGAGGCGCCAGGTGGAAATGGCATGGCAAGCCGTTCCACAGGACTACATCCAGCATCTCTACGATCGTCTCCATGGGAGAATAGCAGCCTGCATTGCTGCGAAAGGTGGATATACACTGTACTAGTGCCGACATTGTGCATGCTCTGTTGCCTGTGTCTATGTGCCTGTGGTTCTGTCAGTGTGATCATGTGATGTATCTGACCCCAGGAATGTGTCAATAAAGTTTCCCCTTCCTGGGACAATGAATTCACGGTGTTCTTATTTCAATTTCCAGGAGTGTATTTGATAATACGGCGATCGTTACTAAAATTCCTTTCCTCCTGCTATCGTGGCGTGTTATGAACGTACGTTAGGGCAGGCTCCTGAACTCGAATCTTTCTTCCCCCCCCCCCCCTCCCCCCCTCCCCACACCCCCATTTGGTTGTATTATTGTTCGATTCTCAACTGTTTAATAAATGAGTCCGTAAATCTTACATTCTCTCTCTTTCCTTACGTGAACTCACCCCTAGTGTAACAGAATAATGCGGAACTATAACGGTTGCTATGAAGTCGTGCAGGTCTCGTGCCACTAACGATAGTATAAAGATTCCATATCGCGCGCCTGGCTCGACCATTGCACGCATGGCACCGATAACAGTAGTAATCATGTTCAACTATTCCCAATTGATAAGTGTTCACGGCTCAGTGTGAGTACGTGAGCATTAAATCCACTTGATGTGGTGGAAGTAGTGGCCTCTGTTTTGCCTTGCTGGTTTAGACAAAAAACATCAAAAATCACAGCGCCTACAGCAAGGAATAGTAACCTGAAAAAAAAAACGAGCCACCGCTTTTAACATCACTGAAACTATTTTCAGTAGTTCTGCAGGAAATGAACAGAAAATTAAACTAGAAAACATTTGAATCGCCTTCGTTTTGCCTATCGGAACGTACGCGTACTGTTTACCTCTTCTACAGCGAATGGAACAATTTGTTATATGTCTAGGTCGCAAATCCATAAAATGATAAGACCGATTCAGATTGTGATAGCAGCCATCTTCAGATCATAAAATTACCAGCG
This sequence comes from Schistocerca serialis cubense, assembly GCF_023864345.2. Lineage (NCBI taxonomy): Eukaryota > Metazoa > Arthropoda > Insecta > Orthoptera > Acrididae > Schistocerca > Schistocerca serialis. The sequence goes on along the minus strand of NC_064643.1, from coordinate 732,226,524 downwards.
GAAAAATGCTACTATCTGAGCAAAAAGATGCCTGTCTGAAAAGTGCGGTACCTGCAGCCTCATTCATTCTTCCCCAGCACCACTACTGGAAAGATACCAGAAGCTCTTCGATAACGACCCATTTGATGATGAGACACTTCTAGCAGGCGATGAACTCATGTCAATCATAGCTGAGAACCGCAAAGCCAAATGGTGTGACCTCGTGGAGAACATGGACATGAAAGTGAACAGTAGGGGCTTGGAAACTGTTAAAGAACCTTAACGGTGACGCCACAAAGTCAAATGATAAATTTACTAACATCATGGCAGACTAAGTCGCCACTACACTCCTTATGAATGGCAAAACCCACGGCAGAAAGTACCAGGAACCATTAGCACGTGATCCGCCAGGTGAAAATCATCACCTCAAGGCACCATTTACAATGTCAGAACTTACTGCAGCCATTTCCAGACTAACAGAGCTCCTTGTATCGATGAACTTAGAGTCGAGCAAATTAAAAACTTTGGCAGTAATACCCTACAGTGGCTGCTAGATTTGATAAACGCATGTGTAGAAACGCTCCATATTCCAAAGATGTGGAGGAAATCCCGAGTGGCTGCACTTCTGAAACCAGGAAAGGACTCTGATGATCCAAAAAGCTTCCGACCTGTGTCTCTTCAATGTCACTGTTGCAAGGTCTTGGAACGCCTGACGCTAAATAGCATAGAAAGCGTCTTGGAATGACAGATCATCCCACAGCAGGCAGGTTTCCGACCAGGCAAATCGTGCTGCGGTCAAGTCCTCAACCTGACCCAACATATCGAGGATGGGTTTGAGAGGAAAGAGATCACGGGAGTGGCATTCATAGACCTTCCAGCTGCATATGATACTGTAAACCATCGGAGGCTCTTTAGGAAAGTATATAATGTGACAAGAGATTACCATTTAACATCACTGATAGGTACTTTCCTGCCTAACAGGAGATTTTTCGCCTGTCTCCAGGGAAAGAAGAGCAGGTGGAGAAATCAGAGGAATGGCCTACCTCAGGGAAGCGTCCTCGCTCCAGCTCTGTATAATATGTATACAAATGACCAACCAGTGCCCAACATCACGCGCCAATTTATGTATGCTGATGACACGGCAGTTGCAGCCCAAAATAACAATTTTATGGATGTAGAGGAGACATTAACCAGTACCTTGGAAGCTCTCTCCCAGTATTATGAGGCAAACCACCTAAGGCCTAACCCTTACAAGACGCAGGTCTGTGCATTCCATTTAAAGAACAGGGAGGCAAATCGTGAATTAAACGTAATATGGAGAGGTGAACGTCTCGAGCATTGTAAAACGCCTAAATATGTTGGTGTCACGTTGGATCGCACACAGACCAATAAACATCATTGTAATGGCACAGGGAAAAAAGTCTCAACTAGAAACAACATCATCAGGAAACTAACCAGCGGATCCTGTGGAGCAAACCCAAAAGTCCTAAGAACTTCAGCCCTTGCGCTCAGTGTGTCAGCCGCGAAATACGCCGCTCCAGTATGGTCTGCATCAACTCACGCGAGAAAAGTTGATGTCGCGGTGAATGAAATGGCACGGATTGTTACCGGATGCTTGAGGCCAACCCCAGCGCATAAGATGTACTTAATCATGGGGATCGCACCGCCCAACATACGACGTGACATCGCAGCCGAAGCCGAAAAAACCAAGCAAGAAAAGGACATGCGTCACCCTTTATAAGGACGCTAGCCTGCTGACCGACGGCTTTGTTCGAGGAAGAGTTTCCTGTCACATACCCGAGCCCTGGAAGGGTCGGCTGTAGAGAATCGTTTGAAAAGGTGGGAAATCGACTTGAGAAACCCCCATAAGGATGTAAAAGAAGAACTGGCTCTTGGTTGACACCTACCATACACAGTCTGGAGAACCCTAAACTGTATGAGGGTAGAAGTGCCAAAGTGCAAGACACACCTGCAGCAATGGTGCTTCCTAAAAGAGGTTGAGAACACTCTCTGTCTGTGTGGTTCTGTCCAGGATCCTCAACACCTGCTTATCTGTCCATATTTAGACCAGCCCTGCACAGTGAATGACTTATGGGAGGCAAATGACAAGGCCATATTGGCTGCTGATTTTTAAAAGTTTGAAGTCTAGTTCCGGACACGGAAAGTAAGTAAGCACCATTTAAAACTTATCCAAAAATATTGACTTGTTAACATATTCGCGCTTTTTCTAACGTGCAACTCTCGCCTCACTGCCACAAGGACCCCTAACTGAAATTTTCTCACACCCCCTAGTTCATGGCTGTAAGTGCTCATACCCATCCATCCCCAGTTGCCCTTTCTCACTCACTCATTTAGCCCAGTTCAGTGTAATTATCTCTTTGTGTCTCTCGATTTGTCATTGTTTCCTGTGTCGGACCTACAGTTCCTTCGTCCTGTCCTATTATTACTACAGTCCCCTCTCCATGTCACTGTCTCCTTCTTCCTCTCTCTTACTGCTAATATCTCGTTCCGTCCTTCCTGCTGCTGCTTTCTATTCTCGCTGTCACTATCTTTCTCTCTGCACTTTCTCTTTTTCTTTATTCGCTGCCACCCCCCCCCCCCACCCACCCACCCACCCACACACCACCACACACACACACACGCACACACGCACACACATACACACACGCACACACACACACACACACACACACACACACACACTCCCTGGCACTGTTTCCTTCATTATTTTCCTAGCACCGTTCTGTCGGTGTCAACTATGTTCCATTTGCACTGTGTCCCTCTCTTTCTCTCAAACTGCCATCGTCTCTTTCTATAACACTTCCACTGTCTACTATCTTCCAGTATTTATTACCTTCCCTTACCGTACCGCACTGGACTCGCATTCGAGAGGACCATGGTTCAAACCAGCGTCCCGCCATCCTGATTTAGGTTTTTCGTGATTTCCCTAAAACGCTTCAGGCAAATGCTGGAACGGTTCCTTTGAAAGGGCACGGCTGACTTACTTCCTCATCCTTCCCCCATCCGATGGGACCGATGATCTCACTGTTTGGACCCCTCTCCCAAATCAAGGAAATTTGCGCGAGGATTTAGAGAAGGAACTGCAGTGCGGTCTTCCTCTGTGAAACAGCTTTGGAAAAAGGTGTTTAGTACACTCCTGGAAATGGAAAAAAGAACACATTGACACCGGTGTGTCAGACCCACCATACTTGCTCCGGACACTGCGAGAGGGCTGTACAAGCAATGATCACACGCACGGCACAGTGGACACACCAGGAATCGCGGTGCTGGCCGTCGAATGGCGCTAGCTGCGCAGCATTTGTGCACAGCCGCCGTAGGTGTCAGCCAGTTTGCCGTGGCATACGGAGCTCCATCGCAGTCTTTAACACTGGTAGCATGCCGCGACAGCATGGACGTGAACCGTATGTGCAGTTGACGGACTTTGAGCGAGGGCGTATAGTGGGCATGCGGGAGGCCGGGTGGACGTACCGCCGAATTGCTCAACACGTGGGGCGTGAGGTCTCCACAGTACATCGATGTTGTCGCCAGTGGTCGGCGGAAGGTGCACGTGCCCGTCGACCTGGGACCGGACCGCAGCGACGCACGGATGCACGCCAAGACCGTAGGATCCTACGCAGTGCCGTAGGGGACCGCACCGCCACTTCCCAGCAAATTAGGGACACTGTTCCTCCTGGGGTATCGGCGAGGACCATTCGCAACCGTCTCCATGAAGCTGGGCTACGGTCCCGCACACCGTTAGGCCGTCTTCCGCTCACGCCCCAACATCGTGCAGCCCGCCTCCAGTGGTGTCGCGACAGGCGTGAATGGAGGGACGAATGGAGACGTGTCGTCTTCAGCGATGAGAGTCGCTTCTGCCTTGGTGCCAATGATGGTCGTATGCGTGTTTGGCGCCGTGCAGGTGAGCGCCACAATCAGGACTGCATACGACCGAGGCACACAGGGCCAACACCCGGCATAATGGTGTGGGGAGCGATCTCCTACACTGGCCGTACACCACTGGTGATCGTCGAGGGGACACTGAATAGTGCACGGTACATCCAAACCGTCATCGAACCCATCGTTCTACCATTCCTAGACCGGCAAGGGAACTTGCTGTTCCAACAGGACAATGCACGTCCGCATGTATCCCGTGCCACCCAACGTGCTCTAGAAGGTGTAAGTCAACTACCCTGGCCAGCAAGATCTCCGGATCTGCCCCCATTGAGCATGTTTGGGACTGGATGAAGCGTCGTCTCACGCGGTCTGCACGTCCAACACGAACGCTGGTCCAACTGAGGCGCCAGGTGGAAATGGCATGGCAAGCCGTTCCACAGGACTACATCCAGCATCTCTACGATCGTCTCCATGGGAGAATAGCAGCCTGCATTGCTGCGAAAGGTGGATATACACTGTACTAGTGCCGACATTGTGCATGCTCTGTTGCCTGTGTCTATGTGCCTGTGGTTCTGTCAGTGTGATCATGTGATGTATCTGACCCCAGGAATGTGTCAATAAAGTTTCCCCTTCCTGGGACAATGAATTCACGGTGTTCTTATTTCAATTTCCAGGAGTGTATTTCAGCTTTACGCGTGTCATCCTCTGTTTCAATGCCATCATCATCCCGGAGTGTCTGGATATGCTGTTTCGATCCACTTACTGATTTAACGTAAGACCAGGACATCCTAGGATTTTCTGTCAAGTCGGTACATAGAATTTTACTTTCGAATTCACTGCACGCTTCACCCATAGCCCTCCTTACACTAACTTTGACATAGTTTAGCCTGTGTTTGTCTGGGTTTTTCCCGTCCCTCACAGTTTTACTCGGCACGTACCTATCTAAAACGCATTTTACGATTGCCTTGAACTTTTTCCATAAACATTCAACATTGTCAGTGTCGGGACAGAAATTTTCGTTTTGATCTGTTAGGTAGTCTGAAATCTGCCTCCTATTACTCTTTCCAAACAGATAAACCTTCCTCCCTTTTTTTATATTCCTATTTACTTCCATATTCACGGATGCTGCAACGGCCTTATGATCACTGATTCCCTGTTCTGCCTTTACAGAGTCGAAAAGTTCGGGTCTGTTATCAGTAGGTCCAAGATGTTATCTCCACGAGTCGGTTCTCTGTTTAATTGCTCGAGGTAATTTTCGGATACTGCACTCAGTATAATGTCACTCGATGCTCTGTCCCTACCACCTGTCCTAAACATCTGAGTTCCCAGTCTATATCTGGTAAATTGAAATCTCCACCTAAGACTATAACATGCTGAGGAAATTTATGTGAAATGTATTCCAGATATTCTCTCAGTTGTTCTGCCACTAATGCTGCTGCGTCGGGAGGTCGGTAAAAGGAGCTAATTATTAACCTAGCTCGGTTGTTGAGTGTAACCTCCGCCCATCATAATTCACAGTAACTATCCACTTCTACTTCAGTACAGGATAAACTACTACTAACAGCGACAAACACGCCACCACCGGTTGCATGCAATCTATCCTTTCTAAACACCGTCTGTGTCTTTGTAAAAATTTCGGTAGAATTTATCTCTGGCTTCAGCCAGCTTTCCGTACCTATAACGATTTCAGCTTCGGTGTTTTCTATCAGCGCTTGAAGTTTACTTTACCAATGCAGCTTCGACAGTTTACAATTACAATACCGATTGCTGCTTGGTTCCCGCATCTCCCCTACTTCGCCCCGCACCCTTTGAGGCTGTTGCCGTTTCTGTACTTGCCCGAGGCCATCTAGCCTAAAAAAACCGCCCAGTTCACGCCACACAACCCCTGCTACCCGTGTAGCCGCGTGCTGCGTGTAGTGGACTCATGACCTATCCAGCGGAACCCGAAACCCCACCACCCTATGGCGCTGTGGCAGTAATACGCCCTTCCGTTGAGCATACAAGTGGCCCCTAGCCCAGTCGCTATCCAAAACACTTTACTTTACCTTTTTATCATCAACAGAACCCGAGTTATGAGTACCGAAAAATTTCTATCCGCTGCGTTTCGGAACATATTCGGTACGCATGATGCAGCATGCATACCGATTGATACCGTGTATAGCTCGTCACACGCCATACATGTATGTACTGAGTCATTAAATGGCGTACACAACACGTGGCGAGCTACACACGGTACTTTTTTTGACTCAGCACTTGCACAACATGTGACGAGCTAACACGGCACAAATAATTCTACGATCTGAAGATGATTGCTAGCACGGTCGAAACCAGTTAGTACTATAAAACTAATACGGAAATTTTCAACTTAGTTTTATATTTATTTACAATAACATGAAAATAATGTATAGTACATCGAAAAGAATACCGTACATATTAATAATGAAGTCATGGAACTATTTACATACTTACTCCTCGGCTCTACACTTCTTGAAGGGCCTTGTCCTGAATAACAATATCCTGCTATTCCATCCGGTCAATGACTTTAGGTCTCCATCCTCTGACACCCAGCTTTTTCATGTCTTCTTCAATTCCTTCCACCCATCTCTTTCCGTCGTCTGCCTCCTGCAATGACATCAAATATCCTCCTACATATTCTGTCTTCCTCCATTCTGAACACGTGTCCTGCCCACCGCAGGCTTATCTCACGCATGTATATATTTATTAGCTTATCTCATGCATTTGCTACATGAACATTAATTAAGAAGTAGGTATGATTGTTAAGATTTGCCCTATTATAATGTAAGGTTCTTGAACTGGCCGCTTACCATATTAGCCTTCTTGTTTTAATACTGGTGACAATGTCAGATTCTTCGGAAAGGTTTTCTAGTTCTGCATTCGTACGGATGCACCAACCTCCTGATCGTATATTAGGGCCATATGTCTCACGCAGAACCTTTCTCTCGCTAAGGATATTTTCTTCATTTGCAGTCATGGCCCAAGGTACCACACATAACAACCTGTCTTACAATTGTTTTGTAAATGAGGATATTAGGTTTGCGTGATAGAAGCTAGCTCCTAAGCATGGGTAGTGCGGCAAAGTAGCATGTGTTTCCTGCTACTATTCCAGCTTCTACCTCGCTTTCAATGCCATTTTTCTCTTTGATAGTCGATCCAAGCTACTTGAATTCTCTCACCCTTCCAGACTCCTTGTCGGCAGTCCTGAATTTGGTAGGCTTCTTTGGTTGGTCATGGCCATATATTTGGTCTTTTCGACATTGACTACCAGACCAACTTTCCTTGTACCTCTCTCCAGGCCAGCTCAGCAGAGTTCCGTGCGAATAATGCACATCGTCTGCGTAGGCTAGGTACTGTAGTGAACGACTAAAATTGGTTCCTCCTCTATTTAACTCTATGTGACTTTTTCTAGGCAAAGGTTGAGTTACAGTGGAGAGATATTGTCATCCTGTCTCAGTCCCTTCTTCACTTCCACTTCTCTGGAGATTTCGCCCCGTATTTTTACTTTACAGTTGGTTTCATTGAGGGTAGTCATAGTAATTTTAAAGAGCTTCCTGGGTATTCCAGCCTCTTCCTTTATATTCCGCAGTATCATTCTTGAGATGCTATTATAGGCCTGTTTAAAATCTATTTAAAGCTGGTGTATGTTTATTTGATGCTCAAACATTTTTCAAGTAGTATGCGTAATGTGAATAACTGGTCGGTTGTTGACCTATTGCTTCTAAAGCCACGCGGATAGTCTCTAATTCTCTCTCCCACATAGACAGTAATCCTCCTAGTTAGCATCTGTCCTTTTTCGTGTATGGGGCACATTTTTACCTGTTTTTCAATCCAATGGCATGCGGTTCTCCTGCCAGATGCTCAGGATTATTTTATTTATTGCTTTCCACAGTGTTTCCCCACCATATTTGAGAAGTTCCTCTTGGATCTGATCTTCTCCAGGTAGAACCACTATCTATATGCTTCTTTATACACGCTGGTTGTTCAGGGATGTTTTATGAGTACCCACAGCCACCTGTAGTACGTTGCAGGGCCGCTGAAATTCAGTAAACAATCGCAACATGCGTAACGGTAGAAAAGAATGTTCTTCTCTTTTCCAACTTAGCGAAATTGTACACACATTTCGACACACGGTTATTGTGCTAAGCATGGGATGTGACCACCTCTGGCAGCGGTACAGGCCTGACAACTACGGGACACGCTGTGAATGATACCATCAATCTCATGTTGAGGCACTAACGCCCATACTTTCCGCAGAGGTGCTCGCAAGTCTTGAGGAATGGTTGGTGTATGCTGACGTGATGCACCCCGTCTCCCGAGCGCATCCCAGACATGCTCTATTTTTTGGTCATCAGTCTTCTGATTTGATGCAGCCCACCACGAATTCCTTTCCTGTGCCAACCTCTTCATCTCAGGGTAGCACTTGCAACCTACGTCCTAAATTATTTGCTGGATGTATTCCAATTTCTGTCTTCCTCTACAGTTTTTGCCCTCTACAGCTCCCTGTAGTACCATGGAAGTCATTCCCTCATGTCTTAACATATGTCGTATCATCCTGTCCCTTCTCCTTATCAGTGTTTTCTACATACTACTTTCCCCTCCGATTCTGCGTAGAACCTCCTCATTCCTTACCTTATCAGAAGTTTCTCGCTGTTCTCATTTCTACTACTTCTCGTTACTTTCGTCTTTCTTCGATTTACTTTCCATCCATACTTTGTATTCATTAGACTGTTCATTCCGTTCAGCACATCATTTAATTCTTCTTCACTTTCACTCAGGATAGCAATGTCATCAGCGAATCGTATCATTGATATCCTTTCACCTTGAATTCTAATTCCACTCCTGAACCTTTCTTTTATTTCCATCATTGCTTCCTCGATGTACAGATTGAACAATAGGGGCGAATCCTTGTCTTACACCCTTTATAATAACACTTCGTTCATGGTCGTCCACTCTAATTATTCCCTGTTGATTGTTATACATCTTTGAGCGGTGCTCACTCCCAACTATGCATTTCGTGAACTTGGCTGTCTATCTGTGTTTGGTTTCCCACTATTGTTGTTGTTACGTCGTGGCTCTTCTTCCTTCTACATGGGGCAGCAGAGATGTGTATCGATATTTGCACCGGGTACCATCTTTGGTTTTTTGCGTATAGTTTCCATCTGGAGGGTCTTCGGAGAGTCAGTCGGCTGCTGCTGATCAGGGAAGTTGTCTCCGCGTGGTGCAGTCGCCTAGGTCAGCTGGCGGTCCATGCGCAGTTCAAAATGGTTCAAATGGCTCTGAGCACTGTGGGACTTAACTGCTGAGGTCATCAGGCCACTAGAACTTAGAACTACTTAAACCTAACTAACCTAAGGACATCACACACATCCATGCCCGAGGCAGGATTCGAACCTGTGACCGTAGCGGTCACGCGGTTCCAGACTGTAGCGCCTACAACCGCTCGGCCACTTCGGCCGGCCCCTGCGCAGTGTCGGAGCGTGTGTGGAGCTGTCTGATTGATACGAGCTTCGTGGTTAACCGACCCAGGACGTCAAAGTTGAGTAGTGGTTTCAAGTACCCAAGCTACATTCATTCGTGTTGTGTGGTTCGTTTCGGTGGTTCGCTGTTGGGGAGATTTTCTGTGAGCAACACTGACTGTTTGTATTGCTGAAATTTATCTGTCATGCGGTGGAATTAACTATATTGGTTGACTACAATTCAAGTGCACCAGCGGAATTTTCTGCCTTGTGGCCGTTAGTAATCCGGTTACCTGCCCTGGCCACTAACGTAATTTCAGCCAGTGTCCTTTCCTCACCTATTGTCGCTGTCCAGCACGATGTGTACTTTTGACAGCTTAATACATATACATATTTGAGTGTGGATAATCACGCCAGTAACATTTTGTGTTTGAATTCTCATGTACCAATTGGTGGCAAGCAAGTCGTTTGTCCGTGGCTGTCCCTTGGTTGGGTTCTGTCGGATCAAGTGTAGTTGGCTCACCATCTGTCTCACCTAAGTGAACGAGGACAGACCGACCTTCTGGAGCCATCTGAGTGCTGTTGTCTTTACTGTCTTTCTCACCGGTGTTTAATTCTCTGTTTGTAATCTATCATAGCCAATGATAAAAAAATGTTCTTTGTTTTACTGTGTTTTATGTAAGTAAGTTTGAATTCCGGCAAGTGGATATTTGCTGAAAGGTTATTGCCGTTGTGTTGTCTTTTCTTTAAGTGTGGTTTCAGCTACTTAAAACTTAAGGCTTATGGTTATATTTCTTTGAAATTTTCGAAAATTAATTGTGAGCCTTCAGCCTTGGAACCTTATCCTTAAAATTATCTTTCAAGCTTAAACATTGCAACCTTCTGCATTTGAAAGGTTATGGTAATTTATTTTAAAATCTTGAAATTTAATTGTGCCCTTCAGCTGTTTGTATTGAACCTTACGTATGTTTGTTCCGTCTACTTTTGCCTTGAGGCTTGCTACCTACCTGTGATATACCAATATATATGTTTTAATTATTTTATTTTCTACTCTGACTGCACTTTCATCTTGTTGATTTTTAAGATTTCTTGCTTGGAGGCCCTCAGCCGTGAAAGAATTGCATTTTGAAACTAGTAGTTGTAAAGGTTCGGATATGTGCCGTTTTGGTGTAAATGTGTCATTAAATTATAATAAATTACAATTTTAAGGTGAATCTGACCCCAACCTTATTTGGCCCTTTCCACAATCCTAATCACCTGTTCTGCCCAGCGGGTTTAGCGGGCGTATCAGTATTGTATGTGACCCGTCTCTCCCTATAGCTTACCCGTACTTTTTTAAGAATTTCGAACATATTGCGCCATTTTATATTGTCCAACGCTTTTTCGAGGTAGGTCAATCCTAACAATATGTCTTGATTTTTCTTTAGTTTTGCCTCCATTGTTAACCGCAACGTCAGAATTGCCTCTCTCGTGCCTTTACCTTTCCTAAAGCCAAACTGCTCGTCATCTAGGGATTGATATCGGGAGAACGAGCAGGCCACACCATGCATACAATTTCTTCAATTTCCAAGAAAACATCAACGACCCACGCTCTATGAGCATTATCGTCCATAAGTCCGAAATCTGGGTCTACAGAAACTCGCAACAAAACCACATGACATCCCAAAATCTCGTCATGGTACCTGACAGAAGTTAAACGGTGCCAATTCCACCGTACCAGTTCATGAAAAGGTGTTCGAGTGGCCAACACGATCCCTGCCCACACCACTAGGGATTCTCCTGGATACCGGTCTCTTTTCCACAACGTTTGGTCCCGAAATCGTTTTCCACGTTCTCTCCAGATGCGAATCCGTCGGGACTCACTCTCGACACCAAAACAGGACTCATCTGTGAAAATAACATTGTACCACTGTTCGACCGTCCCGGTGACATGTCGATATTTCCACGCTAGACGTTCCACTCTGTGAAAACGCGTCAAAGACACACATATGGCAGGTCTCTGTCGATGAAAGCTACTCTTCAGAAACCTCCTGTACACCTTTTGCCTTCCAGTGGATGCTGTGAGGTGAGATGCCAGTACTAAGGTGGTATCGTCGTGCCCTTACAGCCAAATAACAGTCCTCTCTTTCTGATGCCACACGTTTTCGGCTCTGCCCTGGTCTTCGGGATACATTTCGATCTCTATTAACAGTCGCCACATCCGAGAAACAACACAACGATTCACATTAACTCGTGAGGCCACATAAGTTTGTGACTGTCCTTCCTCCAGTCTTCCTATGGCTCTCCACTCACCGCAGAGAGTTTGGTAGGCATCTTCTCTGTGCCATACCGCACTGTTTGTGGCTGCGTACACAGTCATTGTGGAGGTAAGAGTAACCAGCAAACACTACACCGTTTGATAGGTGCCCTGACGCCACCATTGGTGTGATTGACCGTGGACTGGCATGCCATCTACCGTGCAGACCACGATCGTACGGACGTCCAATGACAGTTTGCATGATTATATCGTGACTTAGGGGCAGGTTGGGGGAACAGCCGTTTGTTACTTTAATTTTTGATACCAGTGTAGCATTTCAATTTTATTCTTGTTTTAAGAAGGTTTGATATGATTTAAACATAACATAAATCGTGTACTATTGGAAATACGCAAAAAAAGTCATTGGAAAATGTAGAAAAAATGTAATTTCTTATGGAACGCTAATCAGATGTTCACAAATGCAATTTATATTATGGCCCTATATGCCGCACCAGACATTCCAGACGGAATTCGAGAGAACAAATAGTTGTTCATGATTCAGTAGTTTGAATCAGAGTGTAATAGTAAACAAACGTTTATCGTCGAGCGACCATTAATACCACTAAGTTCGATTGCATGTTGGATGCAGTGTTACTCTGTATTCCAGGCTCTATAAACTTTCGAAGAAATTGTACAGATTGCGACACGTCATATCATTGTATTTAGAAAGCAACCTCCCCGAATAAATCGCGCGAACTCTTCCGACGCAGAAAGTTGATATACAGGTGTATCATATGACGAATCAAGATTTACGTCTGTAGGAGTCCGGTCCCAGACTCCTACAGTCAGCTGGGCGGAATGCAGTGTTGAGGACCAAGCTGCGCTCGACAGCGTCAAAGAAACGTCTGACAGAGTTTGCTAATCAGCAATACAGGATTATCTGTCGAAGTGCCGCACCTCAGTCGGGCCGCCAGAGCAGCAGTCTCGTCAGCGGCAGAGGACCAGAATGCGCTCCACTTGCGATTCCGACTGCGCAGCGAAGCCTCGGGTGGCGTAGCTTACGTTACGGGGCCCCCAGCTCTACGTCTCACTCTCCAAAGTGCTCTCAGAGTCACGCCCCAGGTCCACCCGAAGTACTCGCTGGCTCTCAGGGGCCGGCTTTCAGCCATCAATTAGGAGCCGGCAGCATAGGTGTCGATCCCAGGAACGGGATGAGCAGCAGCGGCGAGCAGCGCTCCCTCCCCCCCCTTCCCACCCCCTTCTCGAAGACAGCGTCCACGTCACGCAGGTCGAGTATCCAGCAGACATGAAACCTGATGGCGCCATGCGCATCCAATCAGCATCGCCTCGGAACGTGGCAGCGCAGATGGAAGCAGCAGCGTCCTCCTAGCCGGACACGTGACTCCACAGACGATCAGCTAGGTGTGCCGAGGATCGAACTCCATACCCTCCATATCCATCCTCTTTCTACGGGGTTAATCAATAAACTATTCACCCAACCAATTTCAATAACAAGCGACAAACAATCAATTATCTTTAAAGGTAATGATGAGGGAAAGGATTAATTCGCCCCAACGCTTCAATTTAGATTTTGCGTTTATTGTCACACCCTTCAGTGCAAACGACATAACAAGCAAGTGTAACAATGAGAAAACTATGCACTCGAAATATTTTCTATACAGGGTGTTACAAAAAGGTACGACCAAACTTTCAGGAAACATTCCTCACACACAAAGAAAGAAAATATGTTATGTGGACATGTGTCCGGAAACTCTTACTTTCCATGTTAGAGCTCATTTCATTACTTCTCTTCAAATCACATTAATCATGGAATGGAAACACACAGCAACAGAACGTACCAGCGTGACTTCAAACACTTTGTTACAGGAAATGTTCAAAATGTCCTCCGTTAGGGAGGATACATGCATCCACCCTCCGTCGCATGGAATCCCTGATGCGCTGATGCAGCCCTGGAGAATGGTGTATTGTATCACAGCCGTCCACAATACGAGCACGAAGCACATTTGGTACCGGTGTTGCGTAGACAAGAGCTTTCAAATGCCCCCATAAATGAAAGTCAAGAGGGTTGAGGTCAGGAGAGCGTGGAGGCCACGGAATTGGTCCGCCCCTACCAATCCATTGGTCACCGAATCTGTTGTTGAGAAGCGTACGAACACTTCGACTGAAATATGCAGGAGCTCCATCGTGCATGAACCACATGTTGTGTCGTACTTGTAAAGGCACATGTTCTAGCAACACAGGTAGAGTATCCCGTATGAAATCATGATAACGTGCTCCATTGAGCGTAGGTAAAAGAACGAAACTAAAATGAGCTCTAACATGGAAATTAAGCGTTTCCGGACACATGTCCACATGACATCTTTTCTTTATTTGTGTGTGAGGAATGTTTCCTCAAAGTTTGGCCGTACCTTTTTGTAACACCCTGTATAGCTTAAGAATTACTTAATAAACAATAGGAATCAGATTATTCCTTTTAACAAACATATTTTTGAGACCATAAACGATAAAGATCAATGGTTAATAAAGTACCATAAACTTGAACAAGGATCACCTTTTCAGTTCAAATGGTTCAAATGGCTCTGAGCACTATGGGAGTTAACATCTGAGGTCATCAGTCCCCTAGAACTTAGAACTACTTAAACCTAACTAACCTAAGGACATCACACACATCCATGCCCTAGGCAGGATCGAACCTGCGACCGTAGCGGTCGCGCGGTTCCAGACTGAAGCGCCTAGAACCGCTCGGCCACACTGGCGCGCACCTTTTCAGTCTCTGAATGAAGTCAGTAGGTGACATAGGGGACAATCAGACGTACATTAAATGTTACACCGTATAGGATGATCACTCATTAAGAATTATAACCACAGATTAAAGAAGATTCATTTAAAGCAATTAACATCAATAGCAAATAATTAAGCCAAGTCTTACCAAATGTATCAAATCCAAATCTTTCAATTCCATAACAATGTTGTATCGTGGAACACGCCGGATTACCAACACAGCGCTGGCGCAACTATCAACCCAGCGTGGCTCGGGAAAGAGGAGAAGGAAACATTTACCCGAACTGGAAAGGGAACTCGTCTAACACTTGCCACTAGGTTGGAAGAAGGCCAGTTTGTCGATCTTTAACAAAAGCTTGCTGGCCAGTGGACAAAAATTACAGAGGCAAAGGTAGCTTTATTTGTGCTCGCAAGAATTGATAACTTCTGCAAATGAGATTCCGGCAGAGCTACCGCCGTAGTATCAATACGGGAATTCGGAGCTGAGGAGAGCAAGTCAACAACTTTCTCTACCAAATAGACCCAACATTTCAGACAGACCGAGCAACCGACATCAGTCGTCGCTAGGCGGATTACCAAATAGAAACTACCTTAAATATAATTAAATAGAGTACATAAATGCCATAGGGACTAAACTCCTTAACACAAGAATATATACACAATAACACCGACTAAAGTTAAATATGCCTACATACTAAAACACAACAGATATTAGCGAACAGTAACATAACTCTCAATTCTGTCATCCATACAATTGATTGGCCACAGTTCACTCTCTCTCCCTCCGCCAGACAGTACAAGGTTATTTAAACATTTTACAACGTGCTTATCCACAAAGTGACCTACGCCGTCCATGGGAAAACAACGGCTTGCAGAAGGTCCACAGCCAAAATTTTATTTTTCTTACGACATGCGTCTTAAGTAAGTCAGCATGGCGTTCAAATACACGATCATGCAAGGGGCCAGCAACACATACGCAAGGCAATTTCCGATCACAAACTAAAAGCAGAGAAACGTTGCCACACAGTTACAAATAGCTCCCACAACACCGGGAGATTGGCCCCGCCAGACGACGACCGTTGCACTAAGTGGATGAAAAATTTTACTTTCAGTGACGACACCACCTTCTGGAGGTTACTGACAGCCGCAGACGGATTTCATAGCTTCCCCAGTCCATGAACGGAAACCAAACGTTGTCCACAGAATTACGGCCTCTTGTCTCCTCACGCTCCGGGTTTTTGGGCCCATCCAGACTTAGCATAGAGGGAGCGAGCGTCCCGCTGCAGAACGGTCGTCCAGGGCCAAACAATCGCCTCATCTCCCTCGTCCGCCCTTCGCACGGCACACAGCGCCTCCCAGAGGACGTGCTAGAAGCGGGCTCGCGGGCTCGCGGAAACAGAAATAAACCAAGGGAAAACAGGAACCGTGGAAAACGACACGGTTCACCTCCATCTCGCTGCCCATTGGATAACGGCAACTGAACCAGGGTTGGGTTGGGTTGGGTTGTTTGGGGAAGGAGACTAGACACCGAGGTCATCGGTCTCATCGGATTAGGGAAGGACGGGGAAGGAAGTCGGCCGTGCCCTTTGAAAGGTACCATCCCGGCATTTGCCTGGAGCGGTTTAGGGAAAACGGCAACTGACACAGGGGCTTAGACTACACGCTGGGCACTCGGCAATCAGTATTCAGCAATCAGCCATTTGTTAAGAAGGGTAATGTATTTATGCTGGCGCTTCCCGTGCGCTCTGCTGCAGTGGGGATGGCTATGACATCATGTGTCCTGGTTTTCCCTTACTGTCAGCTCTGCTACTGACAACCTTTCAGAACCTCTTCTCTGCTATTTCGGCACCTGAATACTTATTCTTACGTTGTATCAAGGCCTCCTTACGACATTCTCCTTTGTCACTATTATGACGGTGAGACGCCCTGCTAAACTCGCAGGACAGGACGGCTAGTGTAGGTTGTGGAAAGGGGCCAAAATAAGGGGCTGTGAGTTACACTCGGACACACTACTTTATTATTTGATCAAACATTACAAGAGCCCAAAATTTTCTTATTGTAAACACACAGCTTTAATCTTTGGGACTTAATTACCAGCTGAAAGCCACTTTAATTTAAAAAAGGCTGAAGGCCAATAACTTAAAACGCAAGCATAATCAGAAATTTTAAAGGGCAAGCCTTACCATACAACAGTTCTTTATTGAGCCTGAAGGCCCGAAGAATCTGTCATTTTCAGAGCAAACAATTTGAATTCAAAATGGGCTAAAAGCCCAACACTTAAGGCTAAACAATATTAATTTTTTAAAAAATAAAGAACAAAGGTCTTACGTAAAACAATTCTTAATTAGGCAAAACTCATCCAAAACAGAAATTTAAAAAGCCTTATCTTAAACACTGGACTCGCATTCGAGAGGACGACGGTTCAATCCCGCGTCCGGCCATCCTGATTTAGGTTTCCCGTGATTTCCCTAAATCGTTCCAGGCAAATGCCGGTATGGTTCCTTTGAAAGGGCACGGCCGATTTCCATCCCCGTCCTTCCCTAATTCAGTGAGATCGATGACCTAGCTATCTGGTCTCCTTCCCCAAAACAACCCAACCCTTATCTTAAAATAGTTCCTTAGTTAGGCTGAAGGGCCAAGGAATCAGACACTTCAAGAGCAAACAAGTTAAATTCAAATCGGCTGAAGGCCTTACAGTTAAAACTCCATAACATTAATTTTTTTAAATACCAAAAGCCTTACATGAAACTTCTGTAATTTAGGCTGAAGGCCTTAAGAGCAAAACAACTCAAACTCTGATCAGCTGAAGCCCCAACACTCAAAATTCAACAACATTAAAAACTTTAAAGTGCTAAAGGCCTTACGTGAAACAGTTCTTTGAACTAGGTTGAAGACCTTAAGAGCAGAACAACTCAAACTCAAATCAGCTGAAGCCCCAACACTTAAAATTCAACAAAATTAAAACCTTTAAAATGCCAAAGGCCTTATGTGAAACGGTTCTTTTAGTGTACGCCGGCGATAGTATCCTGGTTCGTAACACGGTAGCTTCTTAGGATAACCGATATTTGCGGTACTACTTTCTTCTCAGCAGTATCCAACAGACTTTCAGCTGCAAATTTTGCTATTCATGTTTTCCAAATCTTTATGCCATACTCTGGTGTACTTGGTAAACCTTCTGCCTTTCCAAACATACACACAACGTGGTAGTTTGCATATTTCTATGAATTAATCTTACGCCAAGAAAATTAGTTTTTCTATAGATTCTATAGTGCATGAATTACCAAAAAGGCCACATGTTTCGGATAACTACCAAGCTATCATTTATGTAATTGTTCAATACACCTTTATTCAGTAAATAGAAAACTGTTGTTGTTTATCAACAACAGGCTTAATTTTCCATAAAACCATCACGCAATAGAAAAGCCAAATTTAGAAACTTTAAAAATTATATTTCATAATTATTTTATAAAAACTATGTTACGAATTTTGTCGTTATATTTTCGTAAACTTCAAAAGACATAGCTTTTCTTAAATTATTCACTACTGAAAAACAGGAAATCAATAAAGACAGTAATTTGAACCATTATCGTTTCTAGAGCATTCCAGAAACTCATGTTCTAATGTATAGAAAAAATTCCTCCCATATTAGACAGTTCATTTACAGTCCTAGTTGAGACAACATCTAGTATGTAACTTGCGCGCCAAGCGCTTGCTCTTCGTCTCAAACAGAAGTTGATAACATGTATGTAGAACATTGCGTCTCGTGCTCTGTGAATTGTGGTTATCATGAAAAAGATGTCCTTATACATGAGCCCTCTTTAGTGTGACAAATGTCTTTATGAATTGTTGGTTTTCTAAGACGAAACAGAAAGGTGAAATAAACCATCATATATTGCTACAAAAACAGAAAAAAGCATTTTACTACGACGTAAGCTAATGGTTTTCCCCTGTTGGGTAGTAACTTCACATACAAGTAAACCAACTGCGACTTGACTTGATGTTGCTCGTACTTAACGTAACTGGGCTATGCACGGCTGTGTTTAAATAAGAATAGCTCTACAGTGTTCCATGCCCGGGAGCTGGTTCAAATGGTTCAAATGGCTCTGAGCACTATGGGACATCTATGGTCATCAGTGCCCTAGAACTTAGAGCTACTTAAACCTCACTAACCTAAGGACATCACACAACACCCAGTCATCACGAGGCAGAGAAAATTCCTGACCCCGCCGGGAATCGAACCCGGGAACCCGGGCGTGGGAAGCGAGAACGCTACCGCACGACCACGAGCTGCGGACCGCGGCAGCTGGCTCGCTGCAAATAGTAACTTGTAGCTGCGACCCTGCAGTCAAATAGTCTATGCAGTCGCTAGAATTACGAATCAATAAAATACGCAGAAATAGTATAGTTTGAACTGATTTTTTTTATTCGTGTCAGAAGCACAATGGATACAGGAATATAAAAAAAATGAATAGCACACAGAAAAAAACATTAATTACAGGCATATGAAAATATATATAAATATATATATACAAATATGTGTGCACAGAAACAAAATGTTATAGGCATTTGGTCCATAAGCGGGCTACGTCGACAGCATTTGGGGTTGCCAGTATCAGATCCTCTAAAGTGTAGTGTGAAGGACATTCAGGGCAGTTATACATGTGCTGGGTAGTCTGCACCTCTCCACAGTCGCAGAGATTAGATGTAGTAGAATATCCCCACTTCAGAAGGTTATCTCTTGACCGTGCAGTGTTGGTGCGTAGCCTGTTTAGTGATCTCCAGACCACCCAGTCCTCATCGTAACCTGGTGCCAATTCTTCCTTTGGTTCCATCCAGTGCCCTTCTCCCGACCGCTTCCATCTCTCCACCCTAGATCCAGGTTGGTCGCTAAAATCGTCGGTTGCTCTGAGAAAACTGCGTCTAGATTTCAAGCGTTTGGTGGCTGGCTGAGTTTTGTGGAGGGGGTGGCTCTCTGCCATCTCAGCCCTCGCTCTTTCACTATAGGCTGCCGTTTCTCTTCGCACTGCAGGAGGTGCAATCCCAGCAAGATGGTAGAGCTTGTCTGTTGGCGTCGGTTTCAGACATCCAGTGACGAGCCTGCAGGTCTCGTTCAGAGCAATGTCGACCTGTTTAGCGTGGGTAGAGCTGTACCAGACACTGCTTGCATATTCGCCTGCTGGGAAGCAAACTGCTAGTGCTGTGGTCCTCACTACCTCTGGCTTTGCGCTCCAGGAGGAGTTCGTTATTTTCCGAAGAATATTATTTCTGCCGCTCACCTTCATTTTGGTGTTAATACAGTGCTGTTTATACGTCAGAGCCCTGTCTAGGGTTACTCCTAGGTATTTGGGGTTAACGCAGTTTTCGAGGAGTGTGTCCTTCCAGAAGACACGCAGCTTACGGGATGCCTGCTTGTTACGGAGATGGAAGGCGCAAACTTGTGTTTACCTAGGGTTCGGCTTGAGTTGATTGTCGGCGTAGTACTGACAGAGCATGTCTAGCGCATCCGTGAGCTTTGTCTCAACATCCTCAAAGGAGTCACCCTGTACGGCCATAGCACGGTCGTCGGCGTAGATATAGTTTTCCGTACCAGCTGGCAGTGGTTGATCGTTGGTGTACATGTTAAAATGTAAGGGTGCCAGTACGCTGCCCTGAGGGAGACCATTTTTCTGGGTCCGCCACCTGCTATGCATCCCTTGGAATTCCACAGAGAACCTACGGTTCTCTAACAGACTTCTAACTGTGGATGTGAATTTAAAGTCCCTGGTAATGGCATACAGCTTCTTCATTAGCAGACGTAAGTTGACGGTGACATATGCGGCTGTCAAGTCTATAAAGGCGACACCGGTTATTTTCCGGTTCTCATAGCCGTCTTCAATCAGCTTCGTGAGGTTAATTACCTGAGATGTAGTGCTTTTCCCTGGGCGGAAACCTGCTTGTTGGGGGATTAGGTAGGGTTCTATGGCACTGGAGAGGCGATCCTGGAGTATTCTTTCAAAGATTTTAAAGATATGGCAGAGAAGTGATACGTGTCGGAAATTTCTGGGGTCATCAGAATTTTTGCCTGGTTTTAAAATGGCAATAACTTTAGCCTTCCTCCAGATTGTGGGAATCTGACCTGTTTCCATGCAATTGTTAAACAGTTTCAGTAGCCATTGTTTAACGTTGGGACCAAAGTGTTTAATCTGTTCAACAAAAATCCCGTCCAGGCCCGGGGCCTTCCTTAGCTTGCATTTCGCTATGGCTTTGTCCAGATCTGCCCTTGTGAGAGGGGTGGCCAGAGTTGAATTTTCTTGGTGTTCAATCCTGTCTATTTTGGTCTCCGACTTCCTGATTTTGGTGTCGGGTTTCCCATTCTTGAGAAGCTGGTGGGCTATTTGGTCGGCTGTGACGGGAGCATGTCCTGGAGAGAAAGTCGGGTCATTGTTGAGACGTTTAAGGAGTGTCCAGGCTTTCTGACTGCTCCTTTTCATGTCCAATTCCTCTATTGTCCTCAGCCATTTCTCTATCCTGGTTTTAGCTAGTGACTCGGTTAGCTGCTCGCCCGCAGTGATAGTTTCCGCGGATAGAGGGTTTGCGTCAAATAGTGTCAGGTATTGCTGCAACTGATCCTCTAATTCTGGCGTAAGGCCTTCAACATAATTGCTTCTGCATCCTCTAGGGATCGATTGCTTGGAACACCACTGCACAGCCTTCACGAAATTGTCATAGAATCTTGGTTCAGGTGGTAGGTTGTTTACAGAATCTTCCATGAGGTTTTGAAAGGTTGACCATTCTGCTTTCTTAAAATTGTACCTACGGCGAAAAGGTACGCTATGGGATTTAACAACAGATGTGATCTGGCACATTATTGGACGGTGCTGGGTGTTTGGTATTGGTGAGCAAACTCCTTTTGAGCATTGGGACGTTACTTGATGGCTAACGAAGATGAGGTCCGGGTTATAACTTCTCCCCCATCTGCCACTGTTGTAGGAAGCAGGCAGTTTATTGTCATGTATCAGTTTTAGGTTGTTTAGCTCGGCCCAGCAGATCACAGCCGTGCCATTGTCGTCGTCTTCTTGGTAGCCCCACTGCGTACTGTGGCTGTTGAAATCACCGATTACAAAATTAATTCTGTCTTCATTAAAATTGTTTACGTTGGAGCTGGAAAAGTCCACAGTTGGTGGTTTGTACACTGATGTAACAGTGCAGTCACTAAGTTCAATGGTTAGCACTTCAGTATCATTGATGTCGTTTATACTGCTTGAAAGGATCTGTATGTTTGGCCTGGTAAAGATTGTGCTGCCATACTGTCGGTGTGGCCTTTCAGCTACTAGTCGCATGCCGTTTATCTTGGGTCTTTTGAGTGTGCTATCTCTGTGAGTTTCTTGTAGACACAGGACGTCACATTTCTCTTTCTGGCAGAGGTCTTGTAGTAGACGTTCTTTGCATGCAGACAGGCCTTCAATATTTACAGAGATAATCGTCAGTGCTGGGCCTGATAAGGTCCTTTTCTGTAGGATTGTCATGTTGCTTCTGGAGTGAAAGAATCAGCCGGTATACAACCGCCCAGGGGACGCCCGAGTATGTGTATTGCATTCACATACTCCTCGTGGAGGCTCCTTTCTTGTCTCCTTGTCTTGAACTGATGAAGATGACAAAGAATTATGTTGAATAATGTTTATTCAAGAAAGTACATCTCAAAATAAACGGAAAGTTCTCCTACGATATCCAATTAAAATACATATAAGAAACAACCTTATAAAATGCAGTACAGTTGTATTGAGGGCGTTTCGACAATGGTAGCAGAATCCGCAAGGTAAATTTTCATACAAGACGCGTGAAAAACTAAGTCCATTTCGTGATCACTGAACATGAAATATTCGTCAGCTCAAAATAATTCAGAGTTCAGCATGACCAGTTGCACTATCTCACACAAGCAGAAAGTCGTACTCTGTCTATTCTGAATTCTGTAATGCAATCGGAAAAAGTTGCGAGTTCTGCACAGGAGCACATTCAGACCTCGCGAAAACTAAGTCTCTCCAAAAGTTAAAGTACTGTAGCGGCCGTTCATAGCCCAGAATCAATCACCCACTCGGCTAGAAAACGCGCTATATAACCGCCAAATCTACCTTCTTCAAGAACGAACGCAAAAGTGTCCAGAATCGCTGCCCTGAGCGCGCCACTCGCAAAGTGTCCGTCTGCACTAGAATTCAGTGGTGTCCTGCCACTGTCTAACTCTCATTGCCTGAAGCCCATTCTCACCAAAAATACATTGCACTTATGTTCTATTGACATTATCCGACTCAACCCGACCATATCCTGCACCAGAATAACATATTAAAGCAGTATTTGAATGAGAAAAGTCACACTCCGGCACTTTTTCTTCTTTCCCTTGTGTCTTTGTCCAGCATTTATCGGAGTATCGGCATGGTTAAGGTCGGATTTGGCATGGCTACATTTAAAGGGTGGCCGGAAGCCCTTCCTGTCGCCACGTTCCGTCACACTCGGACTATGCAGAATAGTTCTAAATTGAGGTTTGTTCATAAATAAATTATTTAGGATTCCTATGCAATTTCCCCCCCCCCCCCCCTTAAATGACAACAGATTGTCGTTAAAGATTGTTTAAATAACACCTATAATGTGTTTTGCAAATTTTCATTGCTTTTACTTATAATAATTTCATAGAAAAAAAACAGTTTGTAACACAATTGGGTGATGTGCCACTGCTAAGATCGTGTTTGAACTTTCACACTCGCTTTCCAATGAAATCCTGCGAGTACTTTTATTACAATGTAAAGTTTCCTTCATTACAGTATGAGTTCAATAAGTCGCATTTCTGGATATTCCTTAATTCAGAAATAGGTTTAGTTTTATACCCTTATTATATCAAAAAACTACACTACTGGCCATTAAAATTGCTACGCCAAGAAGAAATGCAGATGATAACCCGGTATTCATTGGACAAATATATTATACAAGAACTGACATGTGATTACATTTTCACGCAATTTGGGTGCATAGATCCTGAGAAATCAGTACCTAGAACAACCACCTTCGGCCATAATAACAGCCTTGATACGCCTGGGCATTGAGTCAAACAGAGCTTGGATGGCGTGTACAGTTACAGCTGCCCATGCAGCTTCAACACAATACCACAGTTCATCAAGAGTAGTGACTGGCGTATTGTGATGAGCCAGTTGCTCGGCCACCATTGACCAGAAGTTTTCAATTGGTAAGAGATCTGGAGAATGTGCTGGCCAGGGCAGCAGTCGAACATTTTCTGTATCCAGAAAGGCCCGTACAGGACCGGCAACATGCGGTAGTGCATTATCCTGCTGAAATATAGGGTTTCGCAGGGATCGAATGCGGGATAGAGCCACGGGTCGTAACACATCTGAAATGTAACGTCCACTGTTCAAAGTGCCGTCAATGCGAACAAGAGGTGACCGAGACGTGTAACCAATGGCACCCCATACCATCACGCCGGGCGATACGCCAGTATGGCGATGACGAATTCACGCATCTAATGTGCGTTCACCGCGATGTCGCCAAACACGGATGCGACCATCATGATGCTGTACACAGAACCTGGATTCATCCGAAAAAATGACTTTTTGCCATTCGTGCACCCAGGTTCATCGTCGAGTACACCATCGCAGGCGCTCCTGTCTGTGGTGCAGCGTCATGCGTAACCGCAGCCATGGTCTCCGAGCTGACAGTCCATGTGCTGCAAGTGTCGTCGAACTGTTCGTGCTGATGGTTGTTGTCTTGCAAACGTCCCCATCTGTTGACTCAGGGATCGAGACATGGCTGCACGATCCGTTGCAGGCATGCGGATAAGATGCCTGTCATCTCGACTGCTAGTGATACGAGGTCGTTGGGATCCAGCAAGGCATTCCGTATTACCCTTCTGAACCCATCGATTCCATATTCTGCTGACAGTCATTGGATCTCGACCAACTAGAGTAGGAATGTCACGATACAATAAACCGCAATCGTGATACGCTACAATCCGACCTTCATCGAAGTCGGAAACGTGATGGTACGCATTTCTCCTCCTTACAAGAGGCATCACAACAAAGTTTCACCAGGCAACGCCGGTCAACTGCTGTTTGTGTATGCGAAATCGGTTGGAAACTTTCCCCATGTCAGCACGTTGTAAGTGTCGGCACCGGCGCCATCCTTGTGTGAATGCTCTGAAAAAATTCAAATGGCTCTGTGCACTATGCGACTTAACTTCTGAGGTCAGTCTCCCAGAACTTAGAACTAATTAAACCTAACTAACCTAAGGACTTCACACACATCCATGCCCGAGGCAGGATTCGGACCTGCGACCGTAGCGGTCGCCCGGTTCCAGACTGTGGCACCTAGAACCGCACGGCCACTCCAGCCGGCATGCTCTGAAAAGCTAATCATTTGCATATCACAGCATCCTCTTCCTGTAGGTTAAATTTTGCGTCAGTAGTGTATAAATAGTTTTTGTGATGTAACTTGCATAATGTTCTATCACAATCAAAACAAAACAAAAAATGGTCGTAAACCCTGTCTCCAATTTCCCACCGCAGGTTAGAAAGAACTAACACACCAATCTGATGGATCATGAATGTGTGTACAGAGATTAAATAAATCGAGAAAGAATATCAGCGCCATGACGCTCTCATTCAATCTGACTGAAAGAACAGTAAAAATTACTGGTTTGGGAAGTAGTGAAGTAGACAGTTACCAGGAATCCAAGACCACCACTGTTAGGGAAGCGGACGATAGCTCGGTCAAGGCCTTCCTGACAAGAGAAAATCCTGACACGACAGATGCTACCCAGTAATGAATTACTGTTAAAAGGTACTGGTCGTAGACAGATGATTGACGGCATATGGAAATTTGGGTCTAGCCCTGAGTTGTGCGCAGACAGGCAAATGGTAAGACGACACCTCGCGATAAGCGAGAAATGAGGGTTCGAGTCCCGATTCGGCATAAATTTTCATTGTTGTCATTCCATTCAACAGCTGATGGTTTTCCTTATTCGCAATTGCATATTCATTTAATGTATTGTAAACAGGGGATACACTTGAGTTAATTTTCTTTTCAAATTTGTTTATTTTACTTTCAGTTCACTTTAAAACAAAAGCTTGAGTATTATACTGATTAGTACATAGTCGAATGTCTGTTGTCAGTAACGATGCGACATGGAGTCCTGTGCTCGGTCATTTCCAGGTGTGCCCACACATTTCAGTAAACAGACATCAGCGCGCTCGCATGTAAACCACAATGAGCCCTGCAGTGGGTAATACATCGAAACCAGTTTGGCTATAACACTAGCAGTATGCGCTGCGAGCCATTCGTTCTGAAAACGTTTGAATAATATTATTAAAGTATAGTTCCCTTACCAAATTAGATTCAGTTGTCAAAGTTCCCAAATCTTTGAGACGTTATTGATCGGAGGCAATTTCTGACAGTAGCCAAGAGTGCTGAATGACCTTTCTGCTTCAGCTACGTACCTCTGGCAGAGTGCAAAATACTCACAAAGCTGCACATACATTAGGAAAGAGGCATGAAATTTTAAGGTCGTATTATTATTCGAGAGACCTAATAGTTACTAAGTAATGTCTTCAAGCTACTGTCTTCAAACTCTGAAGTATGAATTGTTTTCAGATAATGAACTTATTGGTCTAGATCTGTTGTGAGATCATTATGTTATTTATAACCAAATAACTTGCAAAACTTCAGCGATCTGATCGTCAGTCATCTTTCAATATTTCCTTAAAACCTAAATGCTCATCTAAAATCTTCATCGTATTGTCAGTACTAGATTGTCAATAAAGACAAGAAAAACATTTATCCTGAATAAAAGTTCTGAAGTCACACCCGCCAATTCATTCTTGTTTTTATGAAGAAATGATTTCCTGTTCTTCGTGCGCACTTTTCTAATTAACTGCACTGGCGACAACTTTAGATTAAGAGCCCCAGTTTTCGCGAAGATATTTTTTGTCATTCAGTACTCATTGTTTCTTAGCTAAACATCAAAAGGTAGTATTTCGAGCTTGTAGTAATTTGTTCCTATAGCCAAATTTATGTCATGTTTAAACCCTTGGAAGTTTTCACATAATCCAAAACACCTCGTAGCACAAGAGTTTCGTGTGACAAATTTGACTTACTGAGTGTTTCAAAAGCAATGGAAATCTTACGCAAGTGACCTAAAATTGGTCTTACAGCGTCAAGTAAAGCTCTGCAGTAGGTATCAGGCATGGAATATAAAGAACTTCCAACACACTGCTTGAGAATTTCCCACCGTTGTGGACTGCAGTTGAACAGGCTGTAAAATTGTTGAATCACTCTGAAAAAATCATCTGCTTTATGACAACTCTCATTCGCATTTACTCCACCCAGGTTAGCGTTATGACAATGACAGGGGCAAATTTTTGCAAGAGGGTTCCACTGCATGAGCTCCTTTATACACCCCATTCATATTATTTCCGTTATTGTAACCTTGGTCTTGGCATTCACTCACAGGAATTGAGTTTTTCACAAGTGTTAATAGAATTAAATGTGCAACAGGAACTTCTGTTTTCTGATATAATCTACACATACCAAAACCGTTCATTTATTTCCTTACTGGGGCAAACATAAAGCCGGATGAATGTTATCTGTTCAACATAACTTGAATGAGGAGTTGCATCAACAGTAATTGAATAATACTTCGCATTTTCTCTCTGTTCCAAGATAGCACTCCCGGAATGACGAGAAATAAATTCGTTCGTAGGATCATAGTGATTCAAGAAAATTTCCATTATTTGGATCTCCAGTTTTCTAAGATGAACCTCTGAAGACCAGTTTCTTTGACTAAGAAATGATGCCACGTCAAGCAAGCATCTTAGTATCTATTCCCAACCATAGGCTTCATTTTCAATCTGGTTCCCGATTCCTTGGAAAATAGGACCAGAGTGTTTTAACTCAATCTCAGAGTTCCGTCATTTCAAGAAACATTCTCTATGAAGATTGGTAGATTGATGTTCTAGGATCCTATCATTTAATGTTTTCAACTTTAATTCGTATGAGTATCCTGATTTTGAAGAGAAGTGTGAACGAACTGACTCAGCCAGACTAGAAAAAGGAAGGTAAGGAAAACAAAATATTGTTTGTTGACTTTCACTCCAAACAAACCAGCTACAGGACACACATTCATTGTCCGGAGGTTTACACTGAAGTACAGATGTAAGAAATACGTGCATATAAACATATGTCGGAAAATGTTTTGGATGGTTAGGTGGATCACGTATTGCTGCCTCTTCTATTTCTTGAGATGTAGACTTTAAAGTCTTTAAATTTCCATCATTAAAACCGTTATGGGTACAGATCGATTTTTCATCTGAAAAAAATAAAGAAAGAAAGAATATAAAAATAGAAGACTGTAACTCAACGAGTCTTGGGAGAATCCCGAGACTGCAGTGAAACATAACAGAGGCTTAGGTGGGTTTCGAGTCTGAGTAAATATGAGCAGAACGCTCGAAGCTGGGAAATGGTTTCTGCTAAGCACGTATGCAGGAGGTCTACGGAAAATGAAAAGATTAACGCGAGCAAGCGGCCGGGTTTCACCAGCAGAGCGATTACAGGCGGCCACAGAACAGCCGTGAAGGACTGCAGGTAGCTGGACCCTAAAATATACAGCTGGCTAACAGCAGAGGTCGTAAACACCTTAATAATCACGAAATATGATTAGGAAGACTCGTACAGTAAATGCAAGAGCATCAAATCAATAAACAGAGTACGATATATCGTAAAAAATTGCCATCTGCAATCATAAACGTAATTACAATTAATCCATTCATTCGACCACTGATGTTTACGCTTACTAAGTGATAAATAATTTTATGATACACTATAAACCATATGGCAGGTAAAGGCATAACATAGTAGCTAGCATCGAGATGAAAAAACGAGTATTATATTGTCCTTGTTAAATATTCTATATTATTAAGTTTATATGTTAAAGGGTATCGAATCAGATCGTTCTTCACAATACAATGATATAAAGAAGCAGCATGTAGTTATTAGTGAATCGATTTATTGATGATTACAATATGAATGAAAGTGCGCTAGAAGCACAAATAGATAAATGTTGATGAGATATATAATTAAAAATTATAAGATTTGTTGTCAGCAGACACTGTAGTGACTTGATATAACAATTAGAATACTATTTTATTTACAGAATCATTAGTGTAAGAGTTTGCACATACGTCAAAGTGTTGTACGAAGTGTGTAGGCCGGTGGGCAGCTGCACGAGCTCTCGCTGGCTGAAGAGTTATGATGGTGGAGGTTGGTCTTGGAAGAGGTTTTCTTAGGAGCAGGATGGACCAAGAGAAGGGAGAACAGTTCAGGGCATCGATCGAAAAGGAGAGACTCTGGTTTTCTGCGTCTGGAGAGAACAGCAGAGTTGTATGATTGAATTTATGTGGAGACAATAAGTTACGGGGGTCTAAGAATGCAGGTGAAGAATTTTATGTTATACTTTAACCAAGGCGGCAAGCGAACAGTTTACAAATGATGCCGTTTCCGAAATGCTTTCACCTTCGGTCCGAAATCCAATGATCATATCATGCACTTCTGGACGTCAGATAAATCTGTTCGTTTCCGCGTTACGAGCACTGCACTGTTTCGTGCGTATATTCTCTACTGGAAGTACTGCTGCCTGCTATCTGTGAGTGGTTTTTGCACCTTGACGTGGAACATAGGCGGTGGTCACATTAATGTGACTGATGTTGTAGTTCTATGAACCCATACGCTCGACCCGTAGCTCACAACAACGATCAATATTGCGTTGCGGTATGTTATTATTGCATTTAGAGGCAGCTGAAAGCTTGTAAGAGGTATACGCTGTCTGCGATACGTAAGCTATAAGAGAATCTGAGACCAAAGAGCATTGTTGACTGCAGTACGAACTGTGTAGCAGTAGCAGTAAGTTGTTGCTAGGGAGCAGTCGCCTGTCTGCGCTTGTCAGTCCAGTCTGGTGTATCATGTTGGCTGGGCCGGTCGCGGTGCAGCGATGCCGGAGCCTGAGTATTATTGTATAAGGTAAAAAAGCAGCCTCGCGCAGATCTAGTAATATTATGTAAACTCACATGTAAATCTTTTAAAAATGTCCTAATAATAATCTTTGTCTAATTTCTATCAAACATTCATTACAATTTAAAGAATTTAATATTTTTTTAATGCATGATCATTCCGATTGTTGCAAAAGAAAAATCATTTGCTTCCTTTCAAAAATAACAAATGGATAGGCCAGCATTGCACAGAGCTGTGCCGGAAAAGAGCTATTGTAAGAGCAGATAGTTGCCGACTTTATCGAGGTGAGAATTTTGCTTTTTATTCAGAACGATCTTACAGGGCCATGACGCAGCACTGCTGTCGTACAAATTTTAACAGATTACTGAATTTATTTTTAATTACGAGGTTTAGGAAATTTTCTGTTTCGAGCTTGTATTAAATGAGAAAAGAATTTTGTGGGTACATTAAATGGGAACCAATTTTGTTCAGAGGTTACACAAAAAATAGAATCATATTATTATTATTAATTAAGTTTTTTTGTGAGGTTACACAAAAATTAGAATCATTAACCAAATTATATTTAAAATTATTTCGTGTGGGGAGGTTACAAGCTTCTTTCACCAATTAATGACATTTTTCTCAGGATTTTAACGCCCTTCTGGCAAACGATTTCCACGTGTGTATGAAAGTCTTGGTTTTTGTCGATGTATACACCAAGGTAGCTGTCTGCTTCTTTTCTCTCCGCAGATTGGTAATCTATTCTGATTGTGAAGTTTCTCGATCTTGATAATGTTTTGTTTAGTAACATGTCAACTGTTTAGTTTTCTCTATCGTTAACTTACTTTCTACGCAGGAAATACTATGTACCGGGTGATCAAAAAGTCAGTATAAATTTGAAAACTTAATAAACCACGGAATAACGTATATAGAGAGGTAAGAATTGACACACATGCTTGGAATGACATGGGGTTTTATTAGAACCAAAAAAAAAAACACCCCATATTGCTAGACGCCTGAAAGATATCTTGCGCGCGTTCTTTGGTGATGATCGTGTGCTCAGCCGCCACTTTCGTCATGCTTGGCCTCCCAGGTCCCCAGACGTCACTCCGTGCGTTTATTGGCTTTGGGGTTACCTGAAGTCGCTAGTGTATCGTGATCGACCGACATCTCTAGGGATGCTGAAAGACAACATCCGACGCCAATGCCTCACCATAACTCCGGACATGCTTTACAGTGCTGTTCACAACATTATTCCTCGACTACAGCTTTTGTTGAGGAATGATGGTGGACATATTGAGCATTTCCTGTAAAGAACATCATCTTTGCTTTGTCTTACTTTGTTATGCTGATTATTGCTATTCTGATCAGATGAAGCGCCATCTGTCGGACATTTTTTGAACGTTTGTATTTTTTTGGTTCCAATAAAACCGCATGTCATTCCAAGCATGGGTGTCAATTTGTACCTCTCTATCTACATTATTCCGTGATTTATTCAGTTTTCAAATTTATACTGATTTTTGATCAGCCGGTACTTCAACAACTTCTGTACTATATTCCTCTGACTTACGCCCTTGTATTGGCAGATAATATACTTTTTACAGTTCCTTTCGTAGGCGACGCAGCCTCTAGTGCTTGTCATAGTGTGAAGTTAGTTCAGTTATGGTTCTATGCCAACATCAAAGAAATCTGAGGTTTTCGAGATTTTCCAATTTTGGGCACTTGTCCCTGAAAAAGACATTCGTTTTATAAGACTGTTAGATAAGGAACAATTCCTTCTGCTAGGTGACGTTACTCTTCTGCCATTATTCTCTCTGTCCCAAGTTCTTACTTCCTGTTTAACTTCATTATTGCCAGCTTCATTAACTTCGGGATAAATTAAATCACAGTTCTCTTATTCACATGCAGTTCTAGTAATTCAGAGCGGAGGCAACGATGGTAATCTGTGTCTTCTAACTTATGGTCTTTCAGCAGAATTCTCAGTCCCTACCGCACAGTCTGTCGTCATCGTGCCACTGGGTCTTGTCAAGGTCGATAATCCAGTGAGTGATCGGACTTTGTTTCAACGTTGTGTGGAAATCCCATTTGGTCCTAGAAGTATGTCTCCCATTTTTCTGCTCTTGTTTGGTGTATTAAGTCTTTACTTTCTTTTTTGACTGTTCAATAGAAATACAAGTTTCTTTGTCGTTCTGATTATCCTAGGGATATCTACTAGTATTTCTCGCATGCCTTGCTAAGAGTCTTGAATATTGCCTCGTCTTGCGCTGCTGCAATGCTCGTACCAGTTCGTTGGCTTCGGTTTCAACGTCAAATCTACTTCGTGTCAGTGGCTGCAACTTGAATTCTGGCTTTATAAATTCCCAGTTCGCTTTGTATAGATTGTGTATTCGCTCGGATTGGATGTTAGCTTCTAAGTATTATCTGCAACTGTAGTTGTGAAGTAACTGAGATTATGATTGTAAGTTGTAAGTCCGTCGCAGACCTACCAGTTGGCAATTAGGTCACTAACTTTCGAGTTTGCGAGGGTGACAGTTCTGTTTATTGCTGCATCTGCGCGACTTGGGAAAGTAGACGGGTTAAGAGGCCTATTCATGACATGAAGCCCAAGTTCTCGTATAGCGTCCTGTAGCAGAGTCCTGTTTCATCAGTTACTCTCCTGTGCCACAATGTTTATTTTGCGTTAGTCCTTTACAAAAATGTTTCTGTCGTTTCGATACAGTATTGCTACTGTTTTTCACTTTCTGTATGTGGTTGTATCTCCTGAATGTACTGAAAATATTGATTGTTTACGTAAAATTTTCCAACAACAATCATTATTTCTATTGTCGACGCGTGTTCTAATACACAGTTGATGTATCTTTGTCGTTTTCATTTTTTATCCGGTATCACAGCGCCAGCCATTGAATGCTGACCTGAAGTTACTGTGTGTGTCTGTCCAGTGTCTGGCATGTGGGCTAATGCCTAATTTTTGGACTATGACTCCGCTATGGACAGTATCTGTGGGTTCGTCTCTTCTCACACTTCCCCGAGTTCCTGCGTCTCTGTGGTGCTGCGCATCGCATTTATCTGTCAGATTTTAACTATTTGTCTATGTTCTGATGCCGTTAGATTTCGAGTTAATTGCATGTGAATGGTACGGGAACCTACTGAGCATAGTCATGGGGCCATTCTAACCTGTAATCATATACAGTTCGTCCATGTGTCATCACTAACTGCCGTTATAGGTGCTCAATAGCAAGTGTCTTCTGCCTCTTCTTAAAGATAACGCCAAGAAGGGTCTGTAGCTCCCCTGTCGTCGAGGCCATTTGGTGGGACTGAGCTGAATATGTTTAACTTCTATCGTGCCAGAAAAATTTATGATAGAGCCTTTTGGATGATAGTGTCTAACCAGATGTCTTATCGTTATGTTTAACACATGCGTGTCTTTCAGTTCAGCTAGTCTTATTGCGTTTCCACACGTTTCGTGATAAGGCTGCGGGTCCTACAAGAAACGTCTTCGATTTCTCTTATTACGTCCATCCTTGTTTATATTCTGTTCGTGATTCTTGTTGTCATCTGTATGTTCTCCTACGAGCTGTTTATTTTCATAATCTTCCTCTGTTACCTGTTGCATGCTGTCACACACCGCTACTAGAGCGTCTTATGTGCTGTTACTCCCAGCATTCGTCCGCCTCTGTAACAGAAGTGATCAGTGCGCTTTACTGCTACGTGGGACACCCGGGTTCGATTCTCGGTACTGAGAGGGATTTTTCCTTGCTGGGAGGACTGCTGCGGGGAGTGCTTAGCCTGCTGAGACCAACTGAGGAACTACTCGAATGATTAGCAGCGGTTGTAAGGTCGATACATCCGACGGCAACCGGGAGAACAGTATTTTGACTATATGGCCTTCCAAACCGCATCCTATGACGTCACTGGCAAAGGATGACACGGCGGTCGGTCGGATCCGCTCGGCCCGTCTAGGAAAGCGGAACTTTATCTCTCTTTTCACACCCTGCATTCGTTGCATTTTGAACTTGTCCTGAATTTTAATTTAAGTCTTCTTCTGAATTTGAATTTAAGTCTTCCTTGTATACAGGTAGATACGCTGTCTGTTGCTTGTTTTCCTACCTCCTTGATCACTTCCAGAAACTTCGTTCCTATTTTCTGTTATTCTCATTACTGTCCTTTTTATTGTCTATCTCATTTTCGACGCCGCC
This sequence comes from Schistocerca serialis cubense, assembly GCF_023864345.2. Taxonomy (NCBI): domain Eukaryota; kingdom Metazoa; phylum Arthropoda; class Insecta; order Orthoptera; family Acrididae; genus Schistocerca; species Schistocerca serialis. The sequence continues at coordinate 732,192,925 of NC_064643.1, read as the reverse complement.
AGTTAATGTCAGTCACATTTTCGGCTGGTGTGGCTGTGTCTTTTCTCGTTTTACCCTTCATATTGGCTCTTTCTGCATCCCGCTTTCCTTTTGAGGGAGGTCATAGCATTTACAAATATGACACGTAATTTTGTAATCTGTTCGATCAAAGGGTTCGTATTTAGTAAAATTATTTTGGGCAGTGTTTCAACTACTTCCTATCTTTGAAGTTACTCTGTGGTTTCCTGTGTTAGGGGATAACTCAATCGTTCAGAATCCATATTCAGTTCTTTTAGTTCTCGCTCGAAGAACATTTGGTATTTCACAGTCTTTAACTCGTTGGCTGAATGGTTTAATTCTTCTTGCACGTGAAACGCCCCTCGTTTGCTATTTGAAGAATCCTTTTTACATGGTCAGATTCTGCATAGTGGGAAGATTTCGGTATTTTTCAGGACACAACTCGCATTGTGTCTTGGTGACGCCAGTTATTATGGCGTTTGTTGACTGGAAAGTAGTCATTCACAACGGTTGATTGAAACCCACTCTATATTCTTTTCTCTGTAATAAACTGTGTTCTGACTTTCAGATTTACCTCGAGCACATATTGTACTGCAAGCCTCCCTCGTGGACCAGGTTTATATCTGGCCTTTGTTTCTAGCAATAATTGCTTTCTCTTTGTAGTTCGCTCCAACCTCAGTTCGAATGTACGAGCGCAGTTCAATAAGTAATGCAACACATTTTTTTTCTCGGCCAATTTTGGTTGAAAAAACCGGAAATCTCTTGTCGAATATTTTCAAACATTCCCGCTTCGTCTCGTATAGTTTCATTGACTTCCGACAGGTGGCAGCGCTGTACGGAGCTGTTAAAATGGCGTCTGTAACGGAAGTGCTTTGCAAACAACGGGCAGTGATCGAGTTTCTTTTGGCGGAAAACCAGGGCATCTCAGATATTCATAGGCGCTTGCAGAATGTCTACGGTGATCTGGCAGTGGGCGGTGAGTCGTTGGGCAAAGCGTGTATCATCATCGCCGCAAGGTCAAGCAAGACTGTCTGATCTCCCGCGTGCGGGCCGGCCGTGCACAGCTGTGACTCCTGCAATGGCGGAGCGTGCGAACACACTCGTTCGAGATGATCGACGGATCACCATCAAACAACTCAGTGCTCAACTTGACATCTCTGTTGGTAGTGCTGTCACAATTGTTCACCAATTGGGATATTCAAAGGTTTGTTCCCGCTGGGTCCCTCGTTGTCTAACCGAACACCATAAAGAGCAAAGGAGAACCATCTGTGCGGAATTGCTTGCTCGTCATGTGGCTGAGGGTGACAATTTCTTGTCAAAGATTGTTACAGGCGATGAAACATGGGTTCATCACTTCGAACCTGAAACAAAACGGCAATCAATGGAGTGGCGCCACACCCACTCCCCTACCAAGAAAAAGTTTAAAACCATACCCTCAGCCGGTAAAGTCATGGTTACAGTCTTCTGGGACGCTGAAGGGGTTATTCTGTTCGATGCCGTTCCCCATGGTCAAACGATCAACTCTGAAGTGTATTGTGCTACTCTTCAGAAATTGAAGAAACGACTTCAGCGTGTTCGTAGGCACAAAAATCTGAACGAACTTCTCCTTCTTCATGACAACGCAAGACCTCACACAAGTCTTCGCACCCGAGAGGAGCTCACAAAACTTCAGTGGACTGTTCTCCCTCATGCACCCTACAGCCCCGATCTCGCACCGTCAGATTTCCATATGTTTGGCCCAATGAAGGACGCAATCCGTGGGACGCACTACGCGGATGATGAAGTTATTGATGCAGTAATACGTTGGCTCCGACATCGACCAGTGGAATGGTACCGTGCAGGCATACAGGCCCTCATTTCAAGGTGGCGTAAGGCCGTAGCATTGAATGGAAATTACGTTGAAAAATAGTGTTGTGTAGCTAAAAGATTGGGGAATAACCTGGTGTATTTCAATGCTGAATAAAACAACCCCTGTTTCAGAAAAAAAATGTGTTGCATTACTTATTGAACTGCCCTTGTATACTCAGTTAGTTCACATTGTGGCATGATAACTGGGAAATTAACAGTTTCACTAGCGACACCGTTTCCTCTTAATTTTGTGTCACTTTCTTGTGTCACTCTTCTGTTTCTGTTTCAGTTGCCAATAGCCTACATTGTTTGCTGCCTTCATTTACTTGATTCTGATCGTTTTTTTCTTCGGATCAATTAGCTGTGTAAAGTGCCTCTGTATTTGCTTTGTGTCTTCCTCGGCCTTAGATTTGACGAACGGTACTTTTCTTATGTAGCTGCAATCTTGATTTCGTGGCGTCTGTTGGAGCGAGTGGAGCAGTGGCTGCCACATATAGGGAGTGATCGGATTGTTGTGCTTTTCTTTTAATCCCCAAACCTGGCATTTTCCTTTTCTAACTGTTCTGTAAGTCCAATAGGTTTTTCATGTAATATTACCCAGAGAGGAAGTTTGTATTCTACATCCAGTATTTTTGCGGCAGTAACCTTTGTGGTTTCTCTGAGTTCGTCATCAACGTACTTTATTTTGTCCTATCCTCAAGTTCGTATGACTCTTCATTACTACACTATTGGCCATTAAAATTGCAACACCAAGAGGAAATGCAGATGATAAACGAGTATTCATTGGACAAATATATTATACTAGAACTGGCATGTGATTGCATTTTCACGCAATTTGGGTGCATAGAGCCTGAAAATCAGTACCCAGAACAACCTCCTCTGGCCGTAATAACGGACTCGATACGCCTGGGCATTGAGTGAACCAGAGCTTGGATGGGGTGTACAGGTACAGCTGCCCATGTGGCTTCAACACGATACCACAGTTCATCGAGAGTAGTGACTGGCGTATTGTGACGAGCCAGTTGCTCAGCCACCATTGACCAGACGTTTTCAGTTGGTGAGAGATCTGGAGAATATGCTGGCCAGGGCAGCAGTCGAACATTTTCTGTATCCAGAAAGGATCGTACAGGACCTACAACATGCGGTCGAGCATTATCCTGCTGAAATGTAGGGATTCGCAGGGATCGAATAAAGGGTAGAGCCACGGGTCGTAACACATCTGAAATGTAACGTCCACTGTTCAAAGTGCCGTCAATGCGAACAAGAGATGACCGAGACGTGTAACCAATGGCACCCAATACCATCACGCCGGGAGATACGCCAGCATGGCGATGACGAATACACGTTTCCAATGCGCGTTCATCGCGATATCGCCAAACACGGATGCGACCATCATGATGCTGTAAACAGAGCCTGCATTCATCCGAAAAAATGACGTTTTTCCATCCGTGCACCCAGGTTCGTCGTTGAGTACACCATCGCAGGTGCTCCTGTCTGTGATGCAGGGTCAAGGGTAACCGCTGCTATGGTCTCCGAGCTGATAGTCCATGCTGCTGCAAACGTCGTCGAACCGATCGTGCAGATGGTTGTTGTCTTGCAAACGTCCCCACCCGTTGACTCAGGGATCGAGGCATGGCTGCACGATTCGTTAGAGCCAAGCGGATAAGATTCTTGTCATCTCGAGTGCTAGTGATACGAGACCGTTGGGATCAAGCCCGGCGATCCGTATTACCCTCCTGAACCCACCGATTCCATGTTCTGCTAACAGTCATTGGATCTCGAGCAACGCGAGCGGCAATGTCGCGATACGATAAACCGCAATCGCGATAGGCTACAATCTGACCTTTGTCAAAGTCGGAAACGTGATGGTACGAATTTCTCCTCCTTACACGAGGCATCACAACAACGTTTCACCAGGCAACGCCAGTCAACTGCTGTTTGTGTATGAGAAATCGGTTGGAAACGTTTCTCATGTCAGCACGTTGTAGGTGTCTCCACCTGCGCCAACCTTGTTTGAATGCTCTGAAAAGCTAATCATTTGCATATCACCGCATCTTCTTCCTGTCGGTTAAACTTCGTGTCTGTAGCACGTCATCTTCGTGGTTTAGCAATTTTAATGGTCAGTAGTGTAGTTGTTAAGTGCTCAAAAGTTTTGTATTACAACGTCTGTACATACATAATTTCGCGCCAGTGATGTGTTGGATCGAAATGCGGTTGGCATCCCTGCACACGCCTGTGTTTAATGTGTGGTGTCACCGCCAGACACCACCCTCGCTAGGTGGTAGCCTTTAAATCGGCCGCGGTCCTTTAGTATACGTCGGATCCGAGTGTCGCCACTATCAGTGATTGCAGACCGAGCGCCGCCACACGGCAGGTCTAGAGAGACTTCCTAGCACTCGCCCCAGTTGTACAGCCGACTTCGCTAGCGATGGTTCACTGACAAAATACGCTCTAATTTGCCGAGACGATAGTTAGCATAGCCTTCAGCTACGTCAATTGCTACGACCTAGCAAGGCGCCATTACCAGTTACTATTGATACTGAATCATGTACAATCAAGAGCGACGTTTACCATTAATGGATTAAAGTCAAGTATTCCACCAGCTACGTCCGTTTTTTCTAAATTCTAATTTCCTTGTCCTGTTCCAGACCTCACGCCAGCCTGCGTGAGCCTAAATGCATGCCTTTCGGCTTCCTCTAGTAACACAGTGTAGGCTCTCCTGCCAACCACAACATTGGCGATGAGGCAACACTGCGTTCTTAACTATACTGCCCTGATTTACTTGTGTAATGGCTTCGCCACCATCTCCAGATGTACTGTCCGAATTTTATCGCTTACAGAATCAGCAGACGCAGGCCTTGCTGGATGCCCTTGGACAGCTTGTCCAGGGTCAACGTGCGATGCAAAACGATGCGGCAGCCGCCGCTCCACCGCTAATGCAGCCACAACACGCAGTTGCACCAACTTTTCGTCCTTTTGATGCTGCACTGGAAAGCTGGATGGAGTGGTCACGCCAATTTGGATTCCATCTCACCTCCTACAGAATTCAAGGTAACGAGCGGCAGCCATTTTCGTTGTCCTCCATTGGGGTACAAACGTACCGTGTGATAGTCAAATTATTTCCCCGACGCGACATAGCAACTCTGTCCTACGACGAAATTTTGTCTGCATTAGATGCATATTTCAAAGAATCAGTCAATGTAGTTGCCAAACAGTAGACCTTCTTTCGTACAAAACGTACAGCAGGTCAGACTAATCAGGAGTGGGTTGCAACCTTGCAAGGCCTTACTAGGGATTGTGCTTTTGAGTGTCAATGTGGACTCCCTTATTCAGATACTATGGTACGTGATGCAATTGCACAGAACGTTTCTGAACAGATTTTGAAACTAGTCAATCCCTCCCTTCAACAAGTGATGGACATATTGGATCGGCAGGACACACTTGACTTTGCACAGGAATCATTTGCAACTTCGCCACCCATGTGTCAGGTTAACCGGCCCGCCGGGCGAGCTGCACGGAACAGTAAACAGCCCTCGCGCCCGGCCGCGCCGCTGCCGCCAGGCTCTCAGCCACGTGTACCATGCCGGCATGCAAATGCAGTGCTAAAATCATGCCCACGGTGTGCTACTAGACATTTGCGTGAGAATTGCCTGTCAAGCCAAGCTATTTGCTTTCATTGTAATAAAAAAGGACATGTTCAAAGTGTTTGCCAGAAAAAGCTCACAACGGAAGCTCACAACCATTCCAGGGTCTTTGCTTCGCGCCGGAATTGAACCAAGGATACTCAGGCTCGCGAAACTTCGCCCATGGAAATTCATATAGTTCATTCCACTCCGCCCAGTGCCATTCTCTCTAACAGTGACCGTGTTCGCCCCACAAATAGTGTGCGTCGACATCGCCGGAACTCCAGTCAAGTCGCAAGTGATTTTGTACCAGTGTCAGTTCACGTTGCACGAGACAGTCGCTCTTGTCGTCAGCAGGGCAATAAACTTTTTGTGGACTTGGACATTAATGGCAAAGTGATACCATTCCAGCTTGATACCGGGGCTGCAGTTTCACTGACCAATCAAGACACTTACAAAGCGCTGGGCACACCCCCATTGCATGCCGCAACTGTTAAGTTAACTAGCTATTTAGGTCAAGAGATCCCTGTGTTAGGACAGTGCAGCCTTTTTGCAACATACAAAGGACAAACAAAACTTGTGTCATTTTACGTCCTTCGTTCTTCTTCTGCAGTGAACTTGGTTGGTTTCGATTTATTTCAGTTGTTTAACTTGTCTATGGTAAATCAGGTCCTATCAGTGAACCAGACTGTGCCTTCCGACAGTGTTTCTCGTCTATGTGAAGAATTTGCAGACATTTTTGCACCAGGCCTCGGTTGTGCTAAGAACTATAAAGCACATTTGGAACTGAAAGTAAACACGCAACCGAAATTTTTCAGAGCGTGCAATGTTCCCCATGCATTGCGTGATGAGGTCGCAAAAACATTACATGATTTGGAATCACAAGGTGTAATTGAACGTGTGCAGGCTTCTCTCTGGGCATCACCCTTAGTAATTTTGCCAAAACCTTTGGAAAAATTGAGACTTTGTGTGTACTTCAAGGCAACAGTGAATCCACAACTAGTGATTGCTACTTTTCCTTTACCCCGCCCAGAAGATCTTTTTGACAAACTGTGCCCGGGTCAATATTTTTCGAAGTTGGACCTAGCGGATGCGTACTTGCAAATACCGGTGGACGATGAATTCCAGCGCGTTTGGGTGGTTAACACGCATCTTGGTTTGTATCGATTCAAACGACTGCCATTCGGGTGTGCATCCGCCCCTGCACTGTTTCAGCAATATCTACAAACTGTTTGTGCGTCGGTCCCTACTGCAGCAAACTATCTGGACGATATTGTGATCTCCGGAAAGACGGAAGAAGAACATTTAGCCAATTTCAGAACATTATTTCAGTCTTGCGACAAAATGGTCTTCGCTTGCGGAACGACAAATGTGTATTTTTTGCTCGTGACTTGCCCTACCTGGGCCATGTACTCAATGCCCAAGACATACATCCCAGTCCCGAGCACCTCCATGCCATACAAGACTTGTCTTCGCCGCAGAATTTGAAGCAGCTACAGAGTGTGCTGGGAAAAATTAACTATTATCACCGATATGTTCCACATGCCTCTTCCATTTCAGCTCCGCTTCATCGCTTACGCCGTAAAGGTGTTCCGTTCGTCTGGACGACGGAATGTGAACTCGCCTTTCGCCAGTTGAAATCGGAGTTGCTTTCCCATACTTGCCTTACGCCATTCGATCCCCGGAAGCCCCTTTTGTTCATGGTGGATGCATCGGATTTCGGGATCGGTGCTGTGCTTGCGCACAAAGATGGATCGCACGATCGCCCTATTGCCTTTGCGTCCAAATTGCTCTCGTCTGCACAAAGAAATTATTCACAGATCGAGAGAGAAGCATTGGCTCTCGTATTTGGTGTTATAAAGTTTCATGATTCTTGTATGGTCGTCACTTTACCATCCTCACAGACCACAAACCTTTGACATCGCTTTTTCATCCGACCAAGCCTGTACCCCCACGTACAGCGCAGAAATTCATTCGCTGGTCTCTTTTCCCCTCGCAGTACCGCTACGACATCTTTTATCGGTCCACTGATAAGCACGGAAACGCCGATGCGTTGTCCCGTTTGCCTGTTGCTGAGGATAGAGCATTCGATTCTTCCGAACTTGCTTGCATGTTCATTGATTCGGAAACCGATGACGTGGTCGAACCGTTTACGATTGATTTTCGTCGTGTAGCTACAGCCACAGCTGCCGACTCTGTCCTTGCTACCGTTCTGCGTTTTGTTGCTACGCAATGGCCCTTGTCAACGTCACGGATCGGGGATTCGTTGGTTCGCCGATTTTTTGCTCACCAGGAGAGACTTTTTTTACGACGTGGTGTTTTGCTGTTGCGTTCTGATAATGATCAGTCCAGGGTCGTGGTCCCACGTTCGTTACAGTCCTCTGTCTTACAGCTTCTCCACCAAGGACATTGAGGTATAGCGAGAACGAAACAACTTGGTCATCAGCACTGTACTTGGTTCGGAACCGATGCCACGATTACGAATATGTGCTCTTCTTGCATGGTGTGTGCCGAACAACAATCAGCATCACCGCGGAAATTCTTTGCATGGCCAAAAGCCACTTCCCCTTGGCAACGCTTATACATCGATTTTGCTGGTCAATTCTGGAATCCTCGATAGTTGGTTGTGGTAGATTCATTCAGTAATTTTCCTTTTGTTGTCCGGATGTCTTCCACGACGTCATCTGCCACCATCCAAGCGTTATCTGCTATCTTTTGCATTGAAGGTCTTCCACAGACTATTGTTTCCGATAATGGCCCACAATTCATGTCCGCAGAATTTCAGTCATTTTGCAAGGCCAATGGTATTCAACATCTGACGTCCGCGCCGTTTTCGCCTCAGTCAAACGGTGCCGCTGAACGATTGGTCAGGACTTTCAAGTCACAGATGTTGAAGTTGAAAGAGTCGCATTCTCGGGAGGACGCCTTGTTGCTCTTTTTGTCCTCGTATCGCTCTCAGCGCCGAGATGGTCGCTCGCCGACTGAGTTGCTCCACGGTCGCCCTCATCGCACCTTGATGTCTTTGCTACATCCGCCGCATCAGGTTCCTGTGCAGCGGCAGACACCTGCTTTTGCCCCAGGCGACGTTGTCTACTACCGCCACTATCGAGGTTCACGGCGTTGGCTCGAAGGGCGCATTCTTCGCTGCCTCGGCCGCGCTATGTATTTGGTTTTGGGGGCCTCTGGTGCGTCGGCATCTCAATCAGCTGCGCCTCTGTCATCGCACGGGTTCTGCCGCTCCCCGTCTGCTTTCAGCGACGTGCCGTCCAGTCAGCGCTCTGGGGATCCATCCACTGGCTCGCCTCGGCCCCAGGGGTTACCGACGCTGCCTTCCGTTTTGCCCCATGGCGACGCGCCGCCGCCGCCGCCGCCGCCGCCGCCGCCTGTTCTCCCGCCGGCGACGCCCGCAGTGGATGCGTCGCTGCAACCGCCGGGCGGCTCCCTGGGTCACGCGCCGCCGTTCGCTTCTCGTGACCAGTTGTCCTCCGACATGGAACTCTTGGCCGCTCCGGACCATATGTCGTCTTCGCCCGTCGGGTGCCCCGGCCCGATGGAGGTCGACCCTTCGGCCCCTCCTGTCTCTCTACGGGCGCATACACCGCATGTTGGCGTGCACCCTGGAGTAGGTTTTCAGGCGTTTACTAGCTCCCCGCGGTCCGAATGGCAGAGTGCGGGTGGCACAGCCTCGCCTGTTGTTAGGATCCCCACCTCGTCGCATACGTCAACATGGGGTCCTCCCCTCGTCGGGCCGAAGCCTTATGCCACAACCGTACGCCGATTTGCGGGGGAGGAATGGGTGTCACCGCCAGACACCACACTTGCTAGGTGGTAGCCTTTAAAACGGCCGCGGTCCGTTAGTATACGTCGGACCCGCGTGTCGCCACTATCAGTGATTGCAGACCGAGCGCCGCCACACGGCAGGTCTAGAGAGACTTCCTAGCACTCGCCCCAGTTGTACAACCGACTTTGCTAGCGATGGTTCACTGACAAAATACGCTCTCATTTGCCGAGACGATAGTTAGCATAGCCTTCAGCTACGTCATTTGCTACGACCTAGCAAGGCGCCATTACCAGTTACTATTGATACTGAATCATGTACAGTCAAGAGCGACGTTCACCATTAATGGATTAAAGTTAAGTATTCCAACAGCTACGTCCGTTTTTTCTAAATTCTAATTTCCTTGTTCTGTTCCAGACCTCACGCCAGCCTGCGTGAGCTAAAACGCATGCCTTTCGGCTTCCCCTAGTAACACGGTGTTGGCTCTCCTGCCAACCCACAACACAATGAGTAACTGCCAGTAGTGTCATTATTGTATGTATGCTAGTTATTTTTCAGCGCTGTACTGAGTAGAACGTTGCGTCGCACAGATTGCGAATTGCGAGATGACAGAGTTACAGGAGCAACTCAAGAAAACTTTTACAGAGACACTGCATGGTTAGCACACTGGACTCGCATTCGGGAGGACGACGGTTCAATCCCGTCTCCGGCCATCCTGATTTAGGTTTTCCGTGATTTCCCTAAATCGTTTCAGGCAAATGCCGGGATGGTTCCTTTGAAAGGGCACGGCCGATTTCCTTCCCTAACCCGAGCTTGCGCTCCGTCTCTAATGACCTCGTTGTCGACAGGACGTTAAACACTACCCACCCACCACCAGAGACACTGCAAATGACGCAGGAAGCCTACGGTTATGAGTGCTTGAGCCTTACTTGTTTTTACGAATGGTCATGCGGCTTGAAGTTGGTCAGATGGAAGTTGAAGACGACCCTTGCTCAGGGCGCCCTTCGTCGCCTACGACGACGCTCATGCCAGACACATCAACGAAATTGTGCGTGCCAATGGAAGAGTGACTGTTCGAGAGATTGCAGAAGAATGTATTATTTCAGTTGTATCATGTCATAAAATCTTGACACAGTATCTTGGAATGTATCATGTTGCCGAAAACGTCGTCCCACGGCTCATGATTAGAGATCAGAGAGATCTGTGGTTTCTGGATCGCGCAAATGAGAACTGGATGATCCTGAAAGGAATCACAACTGGTGTCGAGACTTAGCTCGACGATTACGATATTAAGACCATGGTGACCAAGATTCAGTGTTCAAAATTGTTCAAATGGCTCTGAGCACTATGGGACTTAAAATCTGAAGTTATCAGTCCCCTAGAACTTAGAACTACTTAAAACTAACTAATCTAAGGACATCACACTTACCCATGCCACAGGCAACGGTTGACCGCAGCGGTCGCGAGGTTCCAGGCTGAAGTGCATAGAACCGCTCGGCCACAGCGGTCGGGCGGTTCAGTCTTCACAGAGGTCTTCTGAAACCAAAAAAACCTCGTTAGCTCAGGTCAAATGTCAGAGCCAAGCTCATAGTTTCCTTCGACTTTGTAGGATTAGTTGATTATGAATTCATGTCACGGGGACCAACAGTTAACACTTTCAACACCGCCCTCTTTACACCCGGCACTTGGCTGTGAACTGGCATATTTAATGGACGTTTGAAACTAGATTGCAAAGAACAGAAAAATGATAGGAATATGGTTCTTGCACCATTTAAAAGGAAAAAGTAAGAGCTTTACATGAATGTGAGTTTATTTTACAATATGAAATACAAATGGGTGTTATGATTAAAAAAAGAAAACACAAAACTATCGTGGATAAAAAATTTTTACGTGTTCTTTCTCTTGAGTAGTGGCATTATTACTGTATCTAAATTTAATACAAAATATTACTGGACTGTCTAACTGCAGGTACCTGTAAACTAGAGTATTTTAATAGTCCAGATGCAGTTACCCTTTCTGTGAAAATCCTGGAAACACTGTGGGACGCAAACTCCACGCCACAGTCCTTGCACCACCATCTACTTTCCTTCCTGATGCGCTTACCCGTCTCTTTCTTCCCCCTGTCTAAACATACTTTGCAATACCTAGTAGCGTTCACCTTGTTTGCAGTGGGTGGGACCTTCTCTGGAAAGTGCCTTGAAAATGTCCTCTCAATTTGTGAGCATGAAGCGGCTTGTTGCTGAAAAATGTTTCCGCCCTTCTCAGCCAATTTCTACCCCACTCTGTGAATAAAGTCTACTAGGGATACATTCTTCCTAGTGTTCTCTTTATATAAAATGAAACGGTTGACAGTTGACACCATAAACGAGTGGAAAAACAGATTTTACCACCACTTCAAAGTTTTTCGGGCAAACGGATAATAGCTGGAGGACTGATCTGCTCTGTCAACCTGAGCTTTATTCTTATTCTAATCAATAATAACGTCTGGCTTTACAATTTCTGCTATTCCATCTTTGGCCCTCACTTGAATACTAGTGCTGGTAGCCTTATGCTTTGTGGAAAGACAAAAAAACATCTCGTTTTGACTTCCACTTCACTGCCAAGAGATGATGTTTCCTTTGAAACACGTTTTTTTTAGTTTTAGTGTTCTGAATATTCTTCGCAAACCTTTCCTGTTTTTCATTACAGTTCCCAATCCAAGAGCTTTATTTTCCTACATGTCCAAAAGAGATGGACTGGTGTAGTACCTATCCATATAAATGCAATGTTCTTTGTCAAAGTACTGTGAACACAACCTTTTTACAAGGCCCTGGATACTATTGTCAACACTGCCTGCAGAACTTGTACATACATCGCAGTTTAGCATATAACCAGTTGATGAATCGCAGAGAGCACACAATTTTATTCCATATTTATTGGGTTTGTTTTTCATGTAAACTCTGAAGCTTGTTCTACCACGAAAGGGACACATTGCCTCATGTATTGTCAGATTCATGCCCGGACGAAAACTAATTTTGCTTTTATTCACACTTTGTGAAGTGGGTCGTGCTTTTCTTCGCCTCTGCCAATGAACGTAGCATTGTCATTCAAGTGTAACATCGACAATGTAGCGCAAAATCGATCGCGACTCAACAACTTACTCCCAAATCCTGTCTGCGGAAACGGGTCTGTTGACCAATAATCACTGATTTTCGGCAATTTGACGACGCACATATGCAAAATAATACTGGGAGACCAGTAAATCTCTTGCAATTTTACTGCAGACGACTTATGCCAAACAGAGTTTATTTTCAGGCTACCTTTGCGTTTCATTGTCGTAATAACATTACCAGCGTACAGATTCGTTTCACTTTTGATGAGCCGTATAAGGTCGTCATCAAAGAAATAACTAAAATATTGAAGCTCCTCAGTGGCGTCTGAAAAATACGATGCTACGCCGACTACTCCCTGGAAATCCGGCAGTGCTGGCTGATCGTCTAGTTCCGACCAATCTTGCTCTTTGTGCTCAGTGAGCCACACACGACCAGGTACCACAGATGGTGACTGATGGTCTGTACCATTGTCTGCATAGAAAAAAAAGTAATGCTATGATTGGTACTAAAAGGTACTAAATGCAAGTGAAGTAATGAACACTACAAAATGCGGTAATGAACTCTTCACTCCATGAACAATTGAGACATATACATAGCTGAATCGTCACTTGTACTTTCGTCTGGAGAGTACGAATCCTATTTGTCAGAATCGTCATTTCAGATCCTGCATCTCCATAAAGAATATCTAAGATCTCTGCCTCCGTCAACTCGCTGCGCGATATTTCCACGATGTGAATGAACTGCAGGTAACTTCGTCTTTGCAGTGCTCACAGCCGCTCCCAGGATGAGATAGCCGATAAGTGCTTGCCTCTTGCGGAAGAAGAACGAAATACCTCGACATTAGTTGACGAAATTGCTTCGGAGACGCGCTAAGCGCGCTTACGGAGCCAAATAGAGGCTCTCCTGTATGGTATACGGGCGCCGTTTCCAACGTCAGGGCGGCCTCGCCCGTATGACGTACAGGCACTGTGCTGTAAGTGTTAATCAATGGTACTAACGGGACGTGTTGCATCGCCTGCGAGAAAATGTGATAAGAAAACGGCCTGAAACATGACGAGACAATTCATGGCTCTTGCATCACGATAATGCACTCGCACGTTCTTCACTAGGGGTAAGATAGATACTGCCTACAGGAAAATTAAAGAGACCTTTGGAGAGAAGAGAACCACTTGTATGAATATCAAGAGCTCAGATGGCAACCCAGTTCTAAGCAAAGAGGGGAAGGCAGAAAGGTGGAAGGAGCATATAGAGGGTTTATACAAGGGCGATGTACTTGAGGACAATATTATGGAAATGGAAGAGGATGTAGATGAAGATGAAATGGGAGATAAGATACTGCGTGAAGAGTTTGACAGAGTACTGAAAGACCTGAGTCGAAACAAGGCCCCGGGAGTAGACAACATTCCATTAGAACTACTGATGGCCTTGGGAGAGCCAGTCATGACAAAACTCTACCATCTGGTGAGCAAGATGTATGAGACAGGCGAAATACCCACAGACTTCAAGAAGAATATAATAATTCCAATCCCAAAGAAAGCAGGTGTTGACAGATGTGAAAATTACAGAACTATCAGTTTAATAAGTCACAGCTGCAAAATAGTAACGCGAATTCTTTACAGACGAATGGAAAAACTGGTAGAAGCGGACCTCGGGGAAGATCAGTTTGGATTCCGCAGAAATGTTGGAACACGTGAGGCAATACTAAGCTTACGACTTATCTTAGAAGAAAGATTAAGAAAAGGCAAACCTACGTTTCTAGCATTTGTAGACTTAGAGAAAGCTTTTGACAACGTTAACTGGAATACTCTCTTTCAAATTCTGAAGGTGGCAGGGGTAAAATACAGGGAACGAAAGGCTATTTACAATTTGTACAGAAACCAGATGGCAGTTATAAGAGTCGAGGGGCATGAAAGAGAAGCAGTGGTTGGGAAAGGAGTGAGCCAGGGTTGTAGCCTCTCCCCGATGTTATTCAATCTGTATATTGAGCAAGCAGTAAAGGAAACAAAAAAAAAATTCGGAGTAGGTATTAAAATTCATGCAGAAGAAGTAAAAACTTTGAGGTTCGCCGATGAGATTGTAATTCTGTCAGAGACAGCAAAGGACTTGGAAGAGCAGTTGAACGGAATGGACAGTGTGTTGAAAGGAGGATATAAGATGAACATCAACAAAAGCAAAACAAGGATAATGGAATGTAGTCAAATCAAATCGGGTGATGCTGTGGGGATTAGATTAGGAAATGAGACAATTAAAGTAGTAAAGGAGTTTTGCTATTTAGGGAGTAAAATAACTGATGATGGTCGAAGTAGAGAGGATATAAAATGTAGACTGGCAGTGGCAAGGAAATCGTTTCTGAAGAAGAGAAATTTGTTAACTTCGAGTATAGATTTAAGTGTCAGGAAGTCGTTTCTGAAAGTATTTGTATGGAGTGTAGCCATGTATGGAAGTGAAACATGGACGATAACCGGTTTGGACAAGAAGAGAATAGAAGCTTTCGAAATGTGGTGCTACAGAAGAATGCTGTAGATAAGGTGGGTAGATCACGTAACTAATGGGGAGGTATTGAATAGGATTGGGGAGAAGAGAAGTTTGTGGCACAACTTGACTAGAAGAAGGGATCGGTTGGTAGGACATGTTTTGAGGCATCAAGGGATCACAAATTTAGCATTGGAGGGCAGCGTGGAGGGTAAAAATCCTAAAGGGAGACCAAGAGATCAATACACTAAGCAGAATCAGAAGGATGTAGGTTGCAGTAGGTACTGGGAGATGAAGAAGCTTGCACAGGATAGAGTAGCATGGAGAGCTGCATCAAACCAGTCTCAGGACTGAAGACCACAACAACAACAACAACAACAACAACGTTCTTCCCTGTTGGTGCGTGACTGTTGCACAAAAAACAAATCACTGTGCTGCCACATCCTCCATACTCTCGAGACCCGGTCCATGTGGACCTTTTTTTCTAGAACAGGAAACCCCGTTCAAAGGACGTACATTTGCAACGGTAGACGAGATAAAAGAGAATTCGCAGACGGCGCTTCGTGCAATCGAACAAGAGGCTCGAGTGTAATGACTTTTCTAGAAACTCGAAATCTACTCTGTAGGAATCAGTATGGGTTTCGAAAAAGACGATCGTGTGAAACCCAGCTCGCGCTATTCGTCCAAGAGACTCAGAGGGCCATAGACACGGGTTCCCATGTAGATGCCGTGTTTCTTGACTTCCGCAAGGCGTTCGATACAGTTCCCCACAGTCGTTTAATGAACAAACTAAGAGCATATGGACTATCAGACCAGTTGTGCGATTGGATTGAAGAGTTCCTAGATAACAGAACCCAGCATGTCATTCTCAATGGAGAGAAGACTTCCGAAGTAAGAGTGATTTCAGGTGTGCTGCAGGAGAGTGTCGTAGGACCGTTGCTATTCACAATATACATAAATGACCTTGTGGATGACTTCGGAAGTTCACTGAGGCTTTTTGCAGATGATGCTGTGGTGAATCGAGAGGTTGTAACAATGGAAAATTGTACTGAAATGCAGGAGGATCTGCAGCGAATTGACGCATGGTGCAGGGAATGGCTATTGAATCTCAATGTAGACAAGTGTAATGTGCTTCGAATACAGAGAAAGATAGATCCCTTATCATTTAGCTACAAATTAGCAGGTCAGCAACTGGAAGCGGTTAATTCCATAAATTATCTGGGAGTAGGCATTAGGAGTGATTTAAAATGGAATGATCATATAAAGTTGATCGTCGGTAAAGCAGGTGCCAGACTGAGATTCATTGGAAGAATCCTAAGAAAAAATGCAATCCGAAAACAAAGGAAGTAGGTTACGGTAAACTGGTTCGCCCACTGCTTGAATACTGCTCAGCAGTGTGGGATCCGTACCAGATAGGGTTGATAGACGAGATAGAGAAGATCCAACGGAGAGCAGCGCGCTTCGTTACAGGATCATTTAGTAATCGCGAAATCGTTGCGGAGATGATAGATAAACTCCAGTGGAAGACTCTGCAGGAGAGACGCTCAGTAGCTCGGTACGGGCTTTTGTTGAAATTTCGAGAACATACCTTCGCCGAGGTGTCAAGCAGTATATTGCTCCATCCCACGTATATCAGAGACATTAGAGCCCACACAGAGGCATACCGGCAATCCTTCTTTCCACGAACAATACAAGACTGGAATAGAAGGGAGAACCGATAGAGGTACTCAAGGTACCCTCCGCCACACACCGACAGGTGGCTTGCGGAGTATGGATGTAGATGTAGATGTAGAGGCGTAGCAAAACTGCTTCTGGAAGTGGAAAGGGCATTGAGAGAGGTGTATCAATTATAGAGTAGAACACGAGGTATGTCCATAAGGTAAGTTCCTTTTGGTTATATAAAGCAAACGCGTACAGATACAGAAAAAATATTTATTGTACAAAAATTTACAAATGTTAAACTACTTTTCTACATAGCTTGTGAAGTTTTGTAGGCACTTGTCATAGCATCACGCAAGTTTTTGTATGCCTTCTTCATAGAAGGTTGCCGCCTGTGTTCAAAATGGTTCAAATGGCTCTGAGCACTATGGGACTCAACTGCTGTGGTCATAAGTCCCCTAGAATTTAGAACTACTTAAACCTAACTAACCTAAGGACATCACACACAGCCATGCCCGAGGCAGGATTCGAACCTGCGACCGTAGCGGTCGTGCGGTTCCAGACTGTAGCGCCTTTAACCGCTCGGCCACTCCGGCCGGCCTGCCGCCTGTGTACTCAACCATGTGGTAACATATTATTTCAGCTCGTCATCATCATTGAAGTGTTAACCACCAAGGACAGATTTTAGGTGTAAGAAGAGATGAAAGTCGCTGGGAGCGAATTCCGGGCTGTACGGAGGATGATCAAAGGCGTCCCAGTGAAATTCCCGTAAGAGTTGTTTGGTCACATTCGTCGTGTGAGGTCGGGCATTGTCGTGGAAAAAACAACACCTCTCATGAATTAGTGATCGTGAGATTTGCGGAACTTCCATAGCAAGGATACTAAGTGTAAAATTACGGGTGTGCTTATCTTCTCTTCAATTGTGTGAACCAGTTCATGAGTAACCACAGAAGGGCGTCCACTTCGTTCTTCATCGTACTCTTGATCACGTCTTCTAACCACTGAATCAGTCATAGCATTCTGTCCGTAAACCTCGCAGATTTGCCGATGAATTTCCTTTGGTTTAACTTTCTTTGCATTTAGGAAACGAATCACAGCTCTGATTTCACACGCGGCGGCATTTTCAATTACGGCTGACACTATACAGAAGCACCACAAAGCACACGTCGACAGCAGCGATCTGAAAATGGCGTACATGTCTTCTCCTTGAGTCAGATTAACTGCCGGGCATGCTCGGAACTGCGATCGTAGCGCTGCCGCGGATAGAAATAGAAACGGAACTTACTTTGTGGACGACCCTCGTATTACTCACGAGAGCATGCACAGTAAGCAAAAGGTAAGCCTAGAAAAAATTTTGTGGACGAAGTTCCAGAATTTTTTGAACAGACCTCGTATTTGTAGATAGTCTTGTTGCGGTCTCTGCGTCACTTACGGCATTATCTGAGTTCCATTGCGTGAATGAGATTCCTAGGTCTAGATGTGAGATCGCTTTGCTTGTCGGTACTCACGTATACGTGTCCATTATAATTATTCGGGCTGTTATGCCGTGGTCGGTTGACGAATTGTGTGTCAATTCTCAGCGTTTCGTCCCCGTCGGCGGGAGACATCTTCAAGGGGGTCTGTAGCTCCATGGAAGGTCCAACATACCCACTGGCTCGCTACTGACTGCCGCTAATTCCGTGTCCGCGCGCTCCCGCGCCGCGGCGTGACGTCACGTGATTTGAAAGCGTCAGTGCAATTGGCCGCTGTCCGCTGCCGTCGATCGCCTTTGCCATCACCCAGTAGTGGACGAGTGGTACACATCTTCTTTAACACCGGCATCCATATACCGTTTAATTTCACGCCCTCCTCCTTTCGATTGAAATTATTAGGGTGTTGAGCGATTTCGATTGCCTGCCTGTAGAGCCTTTCGTAGTATCCGCTCGTGGCCGCTAGTACTTGCGTCTCTTCGAAACGAATATGGTGGTTCCCTGGCTGGAAAGCATGCTCCGCAACAGCTGATCGTTCCGTTTCTCCTCTTCTACAATTGCCCTTGTGCTCTCCCAAACGTTTTGAAACAGTTCTTTTAGTTGTACCCGCATAAACATCTCCACAGCTGCATGGGATCCTATACACTCCAGCTTGTTCCAATCGTTTGCGAGCGTCTTTGGCAGGCTTAAGGTATTCCTGTATCTTCCTGGTGGGCTTGTAAATTACGGTAATATTCCGCTTCGTCAAGATCCTCCCTATTCTTTCCGTTACATTTTTAACAAACGGCAGGAACAGCTTAGATTTTGCAGTAGCCTGTACGTCACTATGATTTCTGCGTGGCTGCCTCAACGCACGTTTTATTTCGGCGGAAGAATATCCGTTCTTCGTTAGTGCATTGTGGAGATGTTCCATCTCAGCGTCGAGCAACTGAGGTTCACAAATATTTCTAGCTCTGTCCGCTAACGTCTTGATAACACCCCACTTCTGTTGTGGGTGGTGGTTCGAATCCCGGTGCAAATAACGGTCCGTGTGCGTGGGTTTGCGGTACACTGAGTGGCCCAAACTACCATTTTCGTTTCTAAACACAAGCACATCGAGGAAATGTAGTTTGCCGTCTACCTCCTCCTCCATTGTAAACTGAATTCTTGAGTTTATACTGTTCAGATGTTCGTGGAACCGGCTTAGTTCCTCCGTGCCACGTCTCGAAGGCCCGCATCTCGTGGTCGTGCGGTAGCGTTCTCGCTTCCCACGCCCGTTCCCGGGTTCGATTCCCGGCGGGGTCAGGGATTTTCTCTGCCTCGTGATGGCTGCGTGTTGTGTGCTGTCCTTAGGTTAGTTAGGTTTAAGTAGTTCTAAGTTCTAGGGGACTGATGACCATAGCTGTTAAGTCCCATAGTGGTCAGAGCCATTTGAACCTTTTTTTTTTTTTTGTCTCGAAGAACAAACGTGTCATCCACGTATTGGAACTATACATTTGGCTTTTTGCTGCCAGAACCTAAGGCCTGTTCTTCAAATTTCTCGATAAAGAAGTGTTAAAGAGGATGTGTACCACCCGTCCACTACTGGGTGATGGCAACGGCGATCGACGCCGACGGACAGCGGCCAACTGCATTGACGTTTTCAAAACACGTGACGTCACGCCGCGGCGCAGGAGCGCGCGGACACGGAATTTAGCGGCAGTCAGTAGTGAGCCAGTGGGTGTGTTGGACCTTCCATCGACTCTACAGACCCTCTTTGAAGATGTCTCCCGCAGACGGGGACGAAACGTTGGGAATTGACACAGAATTCATCAACCGACCACGGCATAACAGCCCGGATAATTACAATGGACATGACATTTCCAGCCGTGAAAGTCTACATCTTAGTAACTCACGTATACATACGGACGCCGCTGCTGCCTCCGCAGTCGCCGACGACGCCTCCTCCGCGCCAAAGTCTTTGTCCCCGGCGGCTGGCGGAGTATCAGGTAGTGCTGGTGATGCAGCTGATGCACGCTGCGCTACTCTCCGACTAAAAGGCCGCCTCCCACTAGAGAGCGGTGGCGGCGGAGGCGGCGGCGGGGGGCGGCGAGCCATTTCCGCGGAGTAGCAGCGGCACGTGGAACAGGCGTCCCCATCTGAAGCGGCAGACGTCAGAGGTGGGTACTGGCGGGCAGAACGGAGAGCTACGGGTGGGGGACCAATGGGATGCGCTTCGCGCCAGGCACAACAGACAAAAGAAAACACACCAGTAAACACTTGCGATGGGGAGGTGAAATACGCAGTTGCGGTAGTTTTAAATTCGTCAATGTTGTCCAGAGATTGATTGTTAATGACTGCTGCAGTATGGCAGTAGCATGAAAACGTAACAGGTTTTTATTATTTATTTTTTTTACGCTACTGGCCATTAAAATTGCTACACCAAGAAGAAATGCAGATGACAAACGGTTATTCATTGGACAAATACTACGAGGGCAGTTCAATAAGTAATGCAACACTTTTTTTTCTCGGCCAATTTTGGTTGGAAAAACCGGAAATTTCTTGTGGAATATTTTCAAACATTCCCGCTTCGTCTCGTATAGTTTCATTGACTTCCGACAGGTGGCAGCGCTGTACGGAGCTGTTAAAATGGCGTCTGTAACGGATGTGCGTTGCACACAACGGGCAGTGATCGAGTTTCTTTTGGCGGAAAACCAGGGCATCTCAGATATTCTAGGCGCTTGCAGAATGTCTACGGTGATCTGGCAGTGGACAAAAGCACGGTGAGTCGTTGGGCAAAGCGTGTGTCATCATCGCCGCAAGGTCAAGCAAGACTGTCCGATCTCCCGCGTGCGGGCCGGCCGTGCACAGCTATGACTCCTGCAATGGCGGAGCGTGCGAACACACTCGTTCGAGATGATCGACGGATCACCATCAAACAACTTAGGGCTCAACTTGACATCTCTGTTGGTAGTGCTGTCACAATTGTTCACCAGTTGGCATATTCAAAGGTTTGTTCCCGCTGGGTCCCTCGTTGTCTAACCGAACACCATAAAGGGCAAAGGAGAACCATCTGTGCGGAATTGCTTGCTCGTCATGTGGCTGAGGGTGACAATTTCTTGTCAAACATTGTTACAGGCGATGAAACATGGGTTCATCACTTCGAACCTGAAACAAAACGGCAATCAATGGAGTCACGCCACACTCACTCCCCTACCAAGAAAAAGTTTAAAACCATACCCTCAGCCGGTAAAGTCATGGCTACAGTCTTCTGGGACGCTCAAGGGGTTATTCTGTTCGATGTCCTTCCCCATGGTCAAACGATCAACTCTGAAGTGTATTGTGCTACTCTTCAGAAATTGAAGAAATGACTTCAGCGTGTTCGTAGGCACAAAAATCTGAACGAACTTCTCCTTCTTCATGACAACGCAAGACCTCACACAAGTCTTCGCACCCGAGAGGAGCTCATAAAACTTCAGTGGACTGTTCTTCCTCATGCACCCTACAGTCCCGATCTCGCACCGTCGGATTTCCATATGTTTGGCCCAATGAAGGACGCAATCCGTGGGACGCACTACGCGGATGACGAAGAAGTTATTGATGCAGTACGACGTTGGCTCCGACATCGACCAGTGGAATGGTACCGTGCAGGCTTACAGGCCCTCATTTCAAGGTGGCGTAAGGCCGTAGCATTGAATGGAGATTACGTTGAAAAATAGTGTTGTGTAGCTAAAAGATTGGGGAATAACCTTGTGTATTTCAATGCTGAATAAAACAACCCCTGTTCCAGAAAAAAAAATGTGTTGCATTACTTATTGAACTGTCCTCGTAGAACTGACATGTGATTACATTTTCACTCAATTTGGGTGCATAGATGCTGAGAAATCGGTACCCAGAACAACCACCTCTAGCCGTAATAACGACCTTGATACGCCTGGGCATTGAGTCAAACAAAGCTTAGATGGTGTGTGCAGGTACAGCTGCCCATGCAGCTTCAACACGATACCACAGTTCATCAAGAGTAGTGACTGGCGTATTGTGACGAGCCAGTTGCTCGGCCACCATTGACCAGACGTTTTCAGTTGGTGAGAGATCTGGAGAATGTTCCGGCCAGGGCAGCAGTCGAACATTTTCTATATCCAGAAAGACCCGTACAGGACCTGCAACATGCGGTCGTGCATTATCCTGCTGAAATGTAGGGATCGAATCAAGGGTAGAGCCACGGGCCTGAAATGTAATGTCCACTGTTCAAAGTGCCGTCAATTTGAAAAAGAGATGACCTAGATGTGTAATCAACGGCACCCCATACCATCACGCCGGGTGATACGCCAGTATGGCGATGACGAATACACGTTTCCAATGTGCGTTCACCGCGATGTCGCCAAACACGGATGCGACCATCATGATGCTGTAAACAGAACCTGGATCCATCCGAAAAAATGTCGTTTTGCCATTCGTGCACCCAGGTTTGTCGTACACCATCGTAGGCGCTCCTGCTTCAAGGATAACCGCAGCCATGGTGTCCGAGCTGATAGTCCATGCTGCTGCAAACGTCGTCGAACTGTTCGTGCAAATGTTTGTTGTCTTGCAAACGTCCCCATCTGTTGACTCAGGAATCGAGACGTGGCTGCACGATCCGTTACAGCCATGCGGATAACATGCCTGTCATCTCGACTGCTATTGATACGAGGTCGTTGGGATCCAGCACGGCGTTCCGTATTACCCTCCTCAACCCACCGATTCCATATTCTGCTATCAGTCATTGGATCTCGACCAACGCGACCAACAATGTCGCGATACGATCAACCGCAATCGCGATAGGCTACAATCCGACCTTTAACATAGTGGGAAACGTGATGGTACGCATTTCTCCTCCTTACACGAAGCATCACAACAACGTTTCACCAGGCAACGTCGGTCAACTGCTGTCTGTGTATGAGAAATCGGTTGGAAACTTTCCTCATGTCAGCACGTTGTAGGTGTCGCCACCGGCGCCAGCCTTGTGTGAATGCTCTGAAAAGCTAATCATTTGCATATCACAGCATTTCCTTCCTGTCGGTTAAATTTCGCGTCTGCAGCACGTCATCTTCATGGTGTAGCATTTTTAATGGCCAGTAGTGTACTTTCTTTATGATATACTCTTCCACATACTTCATTATTCATGTCTTCTTATTTCACCGTCAACGGATTCAATGAACAACCATTCATGACTGTTCCCTATCTCATTAAGCAGCTGACAACACTTACGAAACCTGTCACTCCAGAACAACTACTTGCTATGAGTCTCATAAGAGCTTTTAACATTGCGATTTGCAGTACCTACATAAAATTATATTTTACACTCAACACACGATGGAACTGGTCCTTTCCTGCATCTACATCTACATCTACATGGATACCCCGCAAATCACACTTAAGTACCTGGCAGAGGGTTCATCGAATCACCTTCACAATAGTTCTCTGTTTCGCAAATATTTTGAAGAATCAGCCTCAGTTGCGCAAATTTTCTGGCTAAATTAATCTAGCTCTCTTCAGAAACATAAAATTAGTATAACATGCCAGAGTAAGGCACAGTCAACATTAAAATTAAAACCTATAGTACCATGGTACCATGTCAAATTAAGGGGGGGGGGGGGGGGGTAGGGGGGTAGGACGTCAAACGGGCCAACATGGAGCAGGAGAGGCACCACAGGACATTTTAAGTTCCACTGTCTACATTTTTACAAAGAAATTCATAAAACTTTGTCAGCATGACCAGAAAGGATTCATGATTCACACTCCTGGCAGTGGAAGTTCAAAAACGTAACAATTTAGTTTTTTTAATGTTTGAAAATTCATCATTTTTTCACTTACTATTGGCTGCATTTGTTACTGTAGGTACACTTTTCTTCATAAATAGGAGAGATTATTCGACAAATTTTGCACAGCATACAAACCATACTTACAGGGGTATGAAACTCTAGAATTTCTTTAGTTCACAAAAAAAAAGAATGAGCTGTTATATTTTAAACTTCATGTTTAGAAAAAACTCAAATTCTACAATTTATTATTTGAATTTTTACCGCAGTTTTAAACAGATTTGGAAAATTCTAAAATTAGCGGTTCTGGCGCTGCAGTCCGGAACCGCGAGACTGCTACGGTCGCAGGTTCGAATCCTGCCTCGGGCATGGATGTGTGTGATGTCCTTAGGTTAGTTAGGTTTAAGTAGTTCTAAGTTCTAGGGGACTTATGACCTAAGATGTTGAGTCCCATAGTGCTCAGAGCCATTTGAACCATTTGAAAATTCTAAAATTTCATACACCTGTGAGTATGGTTTGTGTGCTGTGCAAAATTCATCGAAGAATCTCTCTTACTTATGAAGAAAAGTGTACCTATACCAACACATGCTGGTAATAGTAAGTGAAAAAATAATGAAGTTGGACATGTACAAAAATTATTTTTTTATGTTTTTGAACTCCCACTGGTACGAGTGTGAATCCTGAATCCTTCCTGGTGATGCTGACAAAGTTTTATGAATTTATCTGTAAAAGTATAGACAGTAGGAATTAAAATGTCCTGTGGCTCCTCTCCTGCTCCAAGTCGGTCCGTTTGACGTCCTACCCCCCCCCCCCCCCCTTAAAAATACTTAAGTCCAGCCCCGGCATCACTTCACCACGCGGTCCATTGGCAGCGGCAACTACGTTGGCACTGGACTTCAGTTCAGCAGTTTTAATTCGACATTGTACCACGGTATTATAGGTTTTAATTTTAATGTTGACTGTTCCTTACTCTGCCATGTTATAGTAATTTTATGCTTCTGAAAGAGGCTAGATTAATTTAGCCGAAACCTGGTAAAGACCAGAAAATTTGAGCAACTGAGGCTGAGTCTTCAAAATATTAGTCTATCACATGTTGCTGACGGGGCTGCAATATGCTAAAAGTTCTGTTATGCCAACCTCAAACAGCACGCGGAAAAAAGCAACATTCATATCTTTCCGTGAGAGCTCTGATTTCCCTTATTTTATTTGATAATCGTTTCTCCCTATTGAGGTCGGCACCAACAAACTATTTTCGCAATCTTAAGAGAAAGTTCGTGATCGAAATTTCGTAAGAATTTCCGCCACAACGAGAAACGCCTTTGTTTTAATGATGCCAACCCCATATCCTGTATCATGTCAGTGACACTCTCTCCCCTATTTCATGATAGTAAAAAACGTGCTGCCCTTCTTTGAATTTTCTCGATGTACTCCGTGAGCCCTACCTACCAAGGATCCCAGACCACGCAGCAGTAGTCCAAAAGAGAACGGACAAGCCTAGTGTAGGCAGTCTCTTTAGTAGATCTGCTACATTTTCTAAGTATTCTACCAATAAAACGCAGTCCTTTGTTTGCCGCCCCACAACTTTTTCTATGTTTTCTGTTGTGGGTTGGTAGGAGAGCCAACACCGGGTACTAGAGGAAGCCGAAAGGCACGCGTTTTAGCTCACGCAGGCTGGCGTGAGGTCTGGAACAGGACAAGGAAATTAGACTTTAGAAAAACGGACGTAGCTGGTGGAATACTTAACTTTATCCATTAATGATGAGCGTCGCTCTTGACGGTACATGGTTACAGCATCAATAGTAACTGGTAATGGCGCCTTGCTAGGTCGTAGCAAATGACGTAGCTGAAGGCTATGCTAACTATCGTCTCGGCAAATGAGAGCGTATTTTGTCAGTGAACCATCGCTAGCAAAGTCGGTTGTACAACTGGGGCGAGTGCTAGGAAGTCTCTCTAGACCTGCCGTGTGGCGGCGCTCGGTCTGCAGTCACTGATAGTGGCGACACGCGGGTCCGACGTATACTAACGGACCGCGGCCGATTTAAAGGCTACCACCTAGCAAGGGTGGTGTCTGGCAGTGACACCACATTTTCTTTCCAATATAAATTGTTCGTGGTTATAATTCCTAGGTATTTAGTTAAATTTACGGCTTTTAGATTTGACTGATTAATCGTGTAACCGAAGTTTAACGGATTGGTTTTAGGATTCATGTGGCTGACCTCACACTTTTATTTGGGATCAACTGCCAATTTTCGCACCATACAGATATCTTTTCTAAATCGTTTTGCAATTTGTTTTGACCTTCTGATGACTTTATTAGACGATAAATGAAAACATCATCTACAAACAACCTAAGATGGCTGCCTAAATTGTCTCCTAAACCTTTTACGTAGACAAGGAACAGCAAAGGGCCTAAAACACTACCACTGAGTGAGGTGGCGCAGTGGTTAGCACACTGGACTCGCATTCGGGAGGACTTCGGATCAATCCCGCGTCCGGCGATCCTGATTTAGGTTTCCCATGATTTCCCTATATCGGTCCAGGCAAATGCCGGGATGGCTCCTTTGAATGGCATGGCCGACGTCCTTCCCCATCCTTCCCTAATCGGATGAGACCGACGGCCTTGCTGTCTGGTCTCCTCCCCCAAACAATCCAACCCCCACCCCTAAAACACTACCTTCGGGAACGCCAAAAATCACTTCTGTTTCACTCGAACTGTGACCTCTCTGACGGGACCTCACGAATCCAGTAACATAACTGAGACTATATTCCATAAGCATGCAATTTCACTAAAAGCCACTTAAGTGATACAGTGTCAAATGCCTTGTGGCAATCTAGAAATATGGATCAATTTGAAATCCCTTGTCAATAGTACTCAACACTTCGCTTGAGTAAAGAGATAGTTGTGTTTCACGATATTTTCTAAATCTGTGTTCACTGTGTGTCAATAGACCGTTCTCTCCGAGGTAACTCATAATATACGAACACAATATATATTCCAAAATCCTGCTGCATATTGGCGTTAGTAATATGCGCCGACTCATATTTATCAAGAAACTCTTTCGCAGTGAATTTTCCCGTGTGGCTGAAAAAAAGTGTGGCTACCAATTTTTACAAAAAAGCTTAAAAGAACAGATGCACAGAATTGCTGACAAATACATACACCTCCCTCTGTAGCAGTTTCCTCCACTATGTTATTAGCCCAAACAGTACGACATTTCTAGAGGGAAACAAACTTCCCCCACAGAATGAGCATTGTTTCATGACAAACCATTCTTGTGAATTATAGCTTGCTTCAGTCATTCATGAAGCCTTGCAAACAGCAGATCCAAGTGAACTGGTAGGTTTCCATAACAAATTTCATACTGTGTCACATCAAGGACTAATACAATCGTATGGAGTACCTTCGCAGTTAAGCATTTGATCCCCTGGATGTTTGACTAATAGGACCCAGTAAGTTATTGTTGACCCAGAAACTTCGACAGAAACAAGATTAATAGCGTCATCCCTGTAATGTTTTCAATACACATAAAATGCACTATGAGCTTGTTCAGTGAGGATGGTTTTGTTTGTAGGAAAGTATCGTCACTGGACGACCGTCGCGACGTGCAGAGCACTGAACGAAATTTTCACTTTGTGTGACGAATGTCAGTTGTTTCTTTATGTGGAAAAGGGCAAGATAATGCCCATAACAAAGGGAAACACCGGATAATAGTTTCTGACTGCAGGATTAGTAGCAATCATCTGCAGCATGACACACAGATAAAATACATAGAATAAATCGAAGGAGAGCTATAAAATGAAACAGTTAAACTGTTTATTATGGAAGGCAAACGTTATGGGAAACTGCAGTACATCTGCATAGGAGACTAGACAAAAAGCTAATGTCGCCAGCAGCAGATGATGTTGCTGCGTTTGGAGTCCTTGTCAAGTATGTAGAACGAATTCAGCGACCCTGGGATCGGAACAAGTCGATAAGGAAGATGTCATTACGTCGTTATCACCGACACTAGATCTTCGACATGGATACTGTCTGTCTTACCCATGCATTTTCGTTCTTCGTTGTCCTGTAGCTTCGTATACATATTCTTATGACACTGTTTGTTGTTGTTGTTTTTCTAAGGGTAATTCGTTTGAAGCCGTAATATAAACGAAGCCGGTTACCAGATACAAATAAATCGTGATTGGGACGTTTTCTTCATTGATTTATTTATTCATTCACATATCGTGCCCCACAGCACTCATTTTGGTGAACAGGATTCAGCTGTGCGAAATGAGCAAAGTTATACATTAATAGTCAGAAGCAGTAATTACAGAAATCTTTCGTAACGTATAGTAACAAAAGATTATGAGTAGAGCAGATCTAGTGAAACAGATAGAAAATGCTTCTAAATTACGTTGTACACTGACGCAAAGGAGTCGCAACACCAAAAAATAATTAATGCACAAAAAGAAATTTTGGGACTACATTTGCCCAGGTAGCATATATAAGTGATTAGCATTGCAAGATCACAGGTTCCTGTAAGCGCGAAGTAAGCCATGGCAAATATGAAGCGCTGGTACATTAATAACCTGTGTAACCGCTAGAATGTTGAATGTAAGCAGGCAAAACGTACATGCATTGTTTCATACAGGTGCCATATATCAGTTTGAGGGGTGATTTACTCGACTAGTTTTACTCATAAGATGATAACATCCTAAGATATTGACTGCCCTGGTGGTAACACGTTAGGGCTTAAGGCACCACTGGGACCTACAGTCAACTCGTCGTCGAGTTGAGAATGCTGCCGAACGGTGCTTAATGTTTAACGGGTTGCCACCAGGACAATAAATATGTAATAATGCGTGCGTTCTATGAGGGAAACCAGTCACATAAATTAGATAAGACGTAACCTGCGGTGGTTTATCTATACGTTGATTCCATTTGATTGGTTTAAGAATCATGAAAGAAGGTTGTATACATGGAAGAACCCTGGAGAAACTAAAAGGTATCACATAGATTATGTAATGGTAAGACAGAGATTTAGGAACCAGGTTTTAAATTGTAAGACATTTCCAGTGGCAGATGTGGACTCTGACGACAATCTATTGGTTATCACCTGTAGATTAAAACTGAACAAACTGTAAAAAGGTGGGAATTTAAGGAGATGGGACCTGGATAAACTGATTGAGTTTCAGGGAGAGCATAAGGGAACAATTGACAGGAAAGGAGGAAAGAAATACAGTAGAAGAAGAATGGGTAGCTTTGAGAGATGAAGTAGTGAAGGCAGCAGAGGATCAAGGAGGTAAAAAGATGAGGGCTAGTAGAAATCCTTGGGTAACAGCAGAAATATTGAATTTAATTGACGAAAGGAGAAAATATAAAAAAGCAGTAAATGAAGCAGGCAAATAGGAATACAAACGTCTCAAAAATGAGATCGACAGGAAGTGCAAAATGGCTAAGCAGGGATGGCTAGAGGACAAATGTAAGGATGTAGAGGCTTATCTCACTAGGGGTAAGATAGATATGTTGTGTCTAGACAAGACAGCCTAGACACAATGAGAGGAAGCCGAAAGGCACGCGCTAAGCTAAAGCAGGATGTAATGAATGCTATAAAGAAAAGTACGTAGCTTCTGGAATACTTAACTTTAATCCATCCTTGGTACATCGCTATTGACGATATAAGTGAGACTCCATAGATACATGCAATGTTACTAATGGCGCCTTGCTAGGTCGTAGCCATGGACTTAGCTGAAGGCTATTCTAACTATCTGCTTGGCAAAGGAGCGTGGCTTCGTCAGTGTAGTCGCTAGCAAAGTCGTCCGTACAACTGGGGCGAGTGCTAGTCCGTATCTCGAGACCTGCCTTGTGGTGGCGCTCGGTCTGTGATCACACAGTGGCGACACGCGGGTCCGACATGCACTAATGGACCGCGGCCGATTTAAAGCTACCACCTAGCAAGTGTGGTGTCTGGCGGTGACACCACATTCCTCCCCCGCAAATCGGCGAACGGTCGTGTTATAAGGCTTCCGCCCGCCGTGGGGAGGACCCCATGTTGACGTATGCGATGAGGTGGGGAGCCTAACAACAGGCGAGGCTGTGCCACCCGCACCCGGCCATTCGGTCCGAGGGGAGCTAGGAAACGCCTGAAAACCTAGTCCAGGGTGCACGTCAACATGCGGTGTATGTGCCCGTAAAGAGACAGGAGGGGCCGAAGGGTCGACCTCCATTGCGTCGGGGTATCCGACGCGCGAAGACGCCATGTGGTCCGGAGCGGGCAAGAGGTCCATGTCGGAGGACAGCTGGTCACGGGAAGCGATCGGCGGCGTGTGACCCAGGGAGGCGCTTGGCGGCTGCAGCGAAGCGTCCACTGCGGGCGGCGCCGGCTGGAGGACAGGCGGCGGCGGCGGAGGCGGCGGCGGCGGCGGCGCGTCGCCATGGGGCAAAATGGAAGGCATCGTCGGTAACACCTGGGGATGAGGCGAGCCAGTAGATGGGTCCCCAGGGCGCTGACCGGACGGCACCGTCGCTGAAAGCAGACGGGGAGCGGCAGAACCCAGGCGACGACAGAGGCGCAGCTGATTGAGATGCCGACGCACCTCACCAGACGCCTCCAAAACCAAATACATCGTGTGGCCGAGGCAGCGAAGAATGCGCCCTGCGAGCCAACGCCGTGAACGCGAAAGTTGCGATAGAATACAACGTCGCCTGGAGCAAAAGCAGGAGTCTGCCGCTGCACAGGAACCTGATGCGGCAGGTGCAGCAAAGACATCAAGGTTCGATGAGGACGACCTTGGAGCAACTCAGTCGGCGAGCGACCATCTCGGGGCTGAGAGCGATACGATGACAAAAAGAGCAGCAACGCGTCCTCCCGAGAATGCGACTCTTTCAACTTCAACATCTGTGACTTGAAAGTCCGGACCAATCGTTCAGTGGCACCGTTTGACTGAGGCGAAAACGGCGCGGATGTCAGATGTTGAATACCATTGGCCTGGCAGAATGACTGAAATTCTGCGGACATAAATTGTGGGCCATTGTCGGAAACAATAGTCTGCGGAAGACCTTCAATGCAAAAGATAGCAGACAACGCTTGGATGGTGGCAGTTGACGTCGTGGAAGACATCCGGACAACAAAAGGAAAATTACTGAAGGCAACTACCAGAACCAACCATCGAGCATTCCAGAATGGACCAGCAAAATCGATGTGCAAGCGTTGCCAAGGGGAAGTGGCATTTGGCCATGTAAAGACTTCCCGCGGCGGTGCGGATTGTTGTTCGGCACACGCCAGGCAAGAAGAGCACATATTCGTAATCGCAGCATCGATTCCGAACCAAGTACAGTGCTGACGAGCAAGTTGTTTCGTTCGCACTATACCCCAATGTCCTTGGTGAAGAAGCCGTAAAACAGAGGCCTGTAACGAACGTGGGACCACGACTCTAGACTGATCATTATCAGAACGCAACAACAAAACACCACGTCGAACAAAAAGTCTCTCCTTGTGAGCAAAAAATCGTCGAACCAACGGACCTCGATCCGAGACTTTGACAAAGGCCATTGCGTAGCAACAAAACGCAAAACGGTAGCAAGGACAGGGTCAGTAGCTGTGGCTGTAGCTACACGACGAAAATCAATCGGAAACGATTCGACCACTTCATCGGTTTCCGAGACAATGAACATCCAAGCAAGTTCGGAAGAATCGAATGCTCTATCCTCAGCAACAGGCAAACGGGACAACGCATCGACGTTTCCGTGCTTAGCAGTGGACCGATACAAGATATCGTAGCGGTACTGCGAGAGGAAAATAGACCAGCGAATGAATTTCTGCGCTGTACGCGGAGGTACAGGCTTGTTCGGATGAAAAAGCGACGTCAAAGGTTTGTGGTCTGTGATGATGGTAAAGGGACGACCATACAAGAAATCATGGAACTTAGTAGCACCAAACACGAGAGCCATAGCTTCTTTCTCTATCTGCGAGTAATTTCTTTGCGCAGACGAGAGCAATTTTGACGCAAAGGCAATAGGGCGATCATGCGACTCATCTTTGTGAACAAGCACAGCACCGATCCCGAAATCCGATGCATCTACCATCAACAAAAGAGGCTTCCGGGGATCGAATGGCGTAAGGCAAGTATGGGAAAGCAACGCCGATTTCAACTGGCGAAAGGCGCGGACGCATTCCGTCGTCCAGACGAACAGAACACCTTTACGGCGTAAGCGATGAAGCGGAGCTGAAATGGAAGAGGCGTGGCGCACATAGCAATGATAATAATTGATTTTTCCCAGCACACTCCGTAACTGCTTCAAATTCTGCGGCAAAGGCAAGTCTTGTATGGCACGGGGGTGCTCTGGACTCGGATGAATGCCTTGGGCATTGATGACATGTCCCAAATATGGCAAGTCCCGAGCAAAAAACACACATTTGTCCTTCCGCAAGCGAAGACCATTTTGTCGCAATACCTGAAATAATGTTCTTAGATGTGCTAAATGTTCGTCGGCTGGCCTTCCGGAGATCACAATATCGTCCAGATAGTTCGCAGCAGTATGGACCGACGCACAAACAGTTTGTAAATATTGCTGAAACAATGCAGGGGCGGATGCACACCCGAATGGCAGTCTTTTGAATCGGTACAAACCAAGATGCGTGTTAACCACCAAGACGCGCTGGGATTCGGCGTCCACTGGGATCTGCAAGTACGCATCTGCTAGGTCCAACTTCGAAAAGTATTTACCTGGGCACAGTTTATCAAAAAGATCTTCCGGGCGGGGTAAGGGAAAAGTTGCAATCACGAGTTGTGGATTCACTGTTGCCTTGAAGTCCACACAAAGTCTCAGTTTTCCGGAAGGTTTTGGCAAAATTACTAAGGGTGAGGCCCAGAGAGAAGCTTGCACACGTTCAATTACACCTTGTGATTCTAAATCGTGTAATGTTCTTGCGACCTCATCACGCAATGCGTCAGGAACACTGCGCGCTCGGAAAAATTTCGGTTGCGCATTGACTTTCAGTTCCAAATGTGCTTCATAGTTCTTAGCGAAACCAAGGCCCGGTGCAAAAATGTCTGCAAATTCTTCACACAGACGAGAAACACTGTCTGAAGGCACAGTCTGATTCACTGATAGGACCTGATTTACTACAGACATGTTAAACAATTGAAATAAATCTAAACCAAACAAGTTCACTGCAGAAGAAAATGAAGAACGTAAATTGACACAAGTTTTGTTTGTCCCTTATATGTTGCAAGAAGGGTGCACTGTCCTAACACAGGGATATTCTGACCTGAATA
The DNA here is from genome assembly GCF_023864345.2 of Schistocerca serialis cubense. Classification (NCBI taxonomy): domain Eukaryota; kingdom Metazoa; phylum Arthropoda; class Insecta; order Orthoptera; family Acrididae; genus Schistocerca; species Schistocerca serialis. The sequence goes on along the minus strand of NC_064643.1, from coordinate 732,159,973 downwards.
ACTATTTAACTGAACATTTGCGGCACGCAACGGAGGTTTGCCCAGTTGTTTATATGCATCATGATTGAGCAATGAAACTGCAGCTCCGGTTTTGAGCTGGAATGGTATGACCTTGCCATTAAAGTCCAAAACTACAAAAAGTTTATTGTCCTGCCGACGACAAGAGCGACTGTCTCGTGCAATTTGAACTGATACAGGTACAGCATCACTTGCTAATTGACGTGACTTCCGGCGACGTCGACGCACACTTTTTGTGGGATGAACACAGTCACTGTTAGAGACAGTGGCACTGGACGAAGTCGAATTAACTACCTGAATGTCCATGGGCGAAGGTCCACGAGCCTGAGTGTCCCTGGTTCGATTCCGGCGCGAAGCAAAGGGCCTGGAACTGTTGTGATTGTCTGATCTGAGCTTTTTCTGGCAAACACTTTGAACATGTCCTTTCTTATTACAGAAAAAGCAAATAGCTTGGCGTGACGGGCAATTTTCACGCGAATGTCTAGTAGCACACCACGGGCATGATTTCACTGCATTTGTATGCTGGCGCGGCACACCTGGTTTAGAGCGTGGCGGTAGCTGCGTGGACGTGCGCGAGGGCAGTTTACCGGGCCGTGCAGCGTGGCCAGCGGCCCGTTAACTTGACACACGGCTGGCAAAGTTGCAAATGATTCCTGAACAAAGTCAAGCGTGTCTTGTCTATCCAATATGTCTATCACTTGTTGAAGGGAGGGATTGACTAGTTTCAAAATCTATTCCCGTATACAAACATCAGAAACGTTCTGTGCTATTGCATCACGTACCATAGTATCTGAAAAAGGGAGTCCACATTCACACTCAAAAGCACAATCCCTTGTAAGGCCTTGCAATGTTGCAACCCACTGCCTATTAGTTTGACCGGCCATATATTTTGTACGAAAGAACGTATACCTTTTTGCAACTACATGAACTGTTTCCTTGAAATAGGCATCTAAAGCAGACAAAATTTCTTCGTAGTACAGAGTTGCTACGTCGCGTCGGGGAAATAATTTCACTATCACATGGTACGTTTGCACCCCTACACAAGACAATAAATGAGGCTGCCGCTCGTTACCTTGAATTCTTTAGGCAGCGAGGTGAAATCCAAACTGGCGTGACCACTCCGTCCATGTTTCCTCAGCTGGTTCATAGGGCCTAAAAGGCGGAGCAACTGCGAGTTGTGGCTGCGGTAGCGGTGAAGCGGCGGCTGCCGCATAGTTTTGCAGTGCACGTTGACCCTGGACGAACTGTCCAAGGGCATCCAATAACGCCTGTGTCTGCTGATTCTGCAAGCGATAAAATTCGGACAGTACATCTGGCGAAGCCATGACACAAGTAAATGTAAGCAATTAGAAAGAACAAGACCATTTCCGTTGACTCGTCGCCAAAAATTGTTGTGTCTAGACAAGACAGCCTAAACACAATGAGAGGAAGCCGAAAGGCACGCGCTAAGCTAAAGCAGGATGTAATGAATGCTATAAAGAAAAGTACGTAGCTTCTGGAATACTTAACTTTAATCCATCCTTGGTACATCGCTATTGACGATATAAGTGAGACTCCATAGATACATGCAATGTTACTAATGGCGCCTTGCTAGGTCGTAGCCATGGACTTAGCTGAAGGCTATTCTAACTATCTGCTTGGCAAAGGAGCGAGGCTTCGTCAGTGTAGTCGCTAGCAAAGTCGTCCGTACAACTGGGGCGAGTGCTAGTCCGTATCTCGAGACCCGCGTTGTGGTGGCGCTTGGTCTGCGATCACACAGTGGCGACACGCGGGTCTGACATGTACTAATGGACCGCGGCCGATTTAAAGATACCACCTAGCAAGTGTGGTGTCTGGCGGTGACACCACAAGATACTGCCTACAGGAAAACTAAAGAGACCTTTGAAGATAAGAGAACCACTTGTATGAACATCAAGAGCTCAGATGGAAACCCAGTTCTAAGCAAAGAAGGGAAAGCAGAAAGGTGGAAGGAGTATATACAGGGTCTATACAACGGCGATTTACTTGAGGACAATATTCTGGAAATGGAAGACGATGTAGATGAAGAGGAAGAGGAAATGGGAGATACGATACTGCGTGAAGAGATTGACAGAGCACTGAAAGACTGAGTCGAAACAAGGCCCCCGGAGTAGACAACATTCCATTGGAACTATTAACGGCCTTGGGAGAGCCAGTCCCGACAAAACTCTACCATCTGGTGAGCAAGATGTATGAAACACGCGAAATACCCTCAGACTTCAAGAAGAATATAATAATTCCAATCCCAAAGAAATCAGTTGTTGACAGATGTGAAAATTACCGAACAATCAGTTTAGTAAGCCACAGCTGCAAAATACTAACACGAATTCTTTACAGACGAATGGAAAAACTAGTAGAAGCTGACCTCGGGGAAGATCAGTTTGGATTCCGTAGAAATACTTGAGCACGTGAGGCAATACTGACCTTACGACTTATCTTAGAAGAAGACGTTTCTAGCATTTGTAGACTTAGAGAAAGCTTTTGACAATGTTGACTGGAATACTCTCTTTCAAATTCTAAAGGTGGCAGGGGTAAAATACAGGGAGCGAAAGTCTATTTACAATTTGTACAAAAACCAGATGGCAGTTATAAGAGTCGAGGGACATGAAAGGGAAGCAGTGGTTGGGTAGGGAGTAAACAGGGTTGTAACCTCTCCCCGATGTTATTCAATCTGTATATTGAGCAAGCAGTAAAGGAAACGAAAGAAAAATTCGGAGTAGGTATTGAAATCCATGGAGAAGAAATAAAAACTTTGAGGTTCGCCGATGACATTGTAATTCTGTCAGAGACAGCAAAGGACTTGGAAGAGCAGTTGAATGGAATGGACAGTGTCTTGAGAGGAGGATATAAGATGAACATCAACAAAAGCAAAACGAGGATAATGGAATGGAGTCGAATTAAGTCGGGTGATGCTGAGGGAATTAGATTAAGAAATGAGGCACTTAAAGTAGTAAAGGAGTTTTGCTATTTGGGGAGCAAAATAACTGATGATGGTCAAATTAGAGAGGATATAAAATGTAGACTGGCAATGGCAAGGAAAGCGTTTCTGAAGAAGAGAAATTTGTTAACATCGAGTATAGATTTAAGTGTCAGTAAGTCTTTTCGGAGAGTATTTGCATGGAGTGTAGCCATGTATGGAAATGAAACATGGACGATAAATAGTTTGGACAAGAAGAGAATAGAAGCTTTCGAAATGTGGTGCTACAGAAGAATGCTGATGATTAGATGGGTAGATCACATAACTAATGAGCAAGTATTGAATAGGATCGGGGAGAAGAGAAGTTTGTGGCACAACTTGACCAGAAGAAGGGATCGGTTGGTAGGACATGTTTTGAGGCATCAAGGGATCACCAATTTAGTATTGGAGGGCAGCGTGGAGGGTAAAAATCGTAGAGGGAGGCCAAGAGGTGAAATCACTAAGCAGATTCAGAAGGATGTAGGTTGCACTAGGTACTGGGAGATGAAGAAGCTTGCACAGGATAGAGTAGCATGGAGAGCTGCATCAAACCAGTCTCAGGACTGAAGACCACACTAAACAAACAACAAGAACAACAGATTCCATTTAGGCACCTTCACCTACACGTCTGAGTCCGTAAGTGAGCAGTGCTACACTACTTTAACGTATGTAAAGGGCAGTCTTGTAGTTCAAAGTCGAAACATAGGGTTGCCTTGAATGGCTGTTCCCACTACAGCAGGCCGTTGATGGAAAACGAATAATAGAGACCGTTTTTATTATTTTAATGTTCTGACACTTGACACTGTAATTCGCCTTTAGGGACCGTTGTTGAAGGTACAGTAATGGTACTATCTGAATTACGGATGTAAATGACAATGACATTGGATCCTGACTGCTCTCTACAGTAGACTCATCCGTCAGTACAGGGACGTTTAATGTTAGCTGTGGATGACGCTGGATTTGTCGTCCGATGACGTCCCGTATGTGCTCGATTGGAAGCAGACCTGGCTATCGAACAGGGCAAGGCACATGTCGAAACAGTGTAGAGTTTATTGGTTTACAACAGTGGTATGTGGGCAAGCGTTGTTCTGTTGGAAAACACCTACTGGAATGCTGTTCATGAACAGCAGCACGACACGTCGAATCACGAGACAGATGTATAAATTTGCGGTCATGGTGCGTGGGATAATCACGAGATTGCTCCTGCTGTCATACGAAATCCCACGGCAGACCATAACACCACGTGTAAGTCAAGAGAGAAGTTGGTCGCAGACCGTCAACTGGTCTCCTTCTAACTAACACACGGACATCACTGGCACCAAGGCACGACCAGCTTTCATCAGAAAACACATCAGATCTGCACCCTGCCCTGAATGAGCTCTCGCTTGACACCGATGAAGTCGTAAATGGTGAGGGTATGGGGTCAGTGGAGTGCACGCTATGACGCGACTGGCTCGGAGTTGTCCTTGAAGTAACCGATTTGAAACAGTTTTGCGTCACTGCGGTGCCAACTGCTGCTCACGTTGCTACTTCATCTACATCTACATCTACATGACTACTCTGCACTTCACATTTAAGTGCTCGGCAGAGGATTCATCGAACCACAATCATACTATCTCTCTAGAATGAGATTTTCACTCTGCAGCGGAGTGTGCGCTGATATGAAACTTCCTGGCAGATTAAAACTGTGTGCCCGACCGAGACTCGAACTCGGGCACACAGTTTTAATCTGCCAGGAAGTTTCATACTATCTCTCTACCATTCCACTCCCGAACAGCGCGCGGGAAGAACGAACACCTAAACCTTTCGTTCGAGCTCTGATTTCTCTTATTTTATTTTGATGATCATTCCTACCTATGTAGGCTGGGCTCAACAAGATATTTTCGCATTCGGAAGAGGAAGTTGGTGACTGAAATTTCGTAAATAGATCTCGCCGCGACGAAAAACGTCTTTGCTTCAATGACTTCTATCCCAACTCGCGTATCATATCTGCCACACACTCTCCGCTATTACGTGATAATACAAAACGAGCTGCCCTTTTTTGCACCCTTCCGTCAATCCCACCTGGTAAGGATCCCACACCGCGCAGCAATATTCTAACAGAGAACGAACGAGTGTAGTGTAAGCTGTCTCTTTAGTGGACTTGTTGCATCTTCTAAGTGTCCTGCCAATGAAACGCAACTTTAGCCTCGCCTTCCCCTCAATAATATCTGTGTGGTCTTTCCAACTGAAGTTGTTCGGAATTTTAACACCCAGGTTCATAGTTGAATTGACAGCCTTGACAATTGTACTATTTATCGAGTAACCGAATTTCAACGGATTTCTTTTGGAGCTCGTGTGGATCACCTCACACTTTTCGTTATTTAGCGTCAACTGCCACCTGCCACACCATACAGCAATCTTTTCTAAATCGCTTTGCAACTGATGCTGGTCTTCGGATGACCTTACTAGACGGTAAATTACAGCATCATCTGCGAACAACCTAACTGCTGAGATTGTCACCCAGGTCATTTATATAGATCAGGAACAGCAGACGTCCCAGGACGCTTCCCTGGGGAACACCTGATATCACTTCAGTTTTACTCGATGATTTGCCGTCTGCGTCTACCGTCTGCGAACTGCGACCTTCCTGACAGGAAATCACGAATCCAGTCGCACAACTGAGACGATACCCCATAGGCCCGCAGCTTTATTAGAAGTCGCTTGTGAGGAACGGTGTTAAAAGCTTTCCGGAAATCTAGATATACGGAATCAACTTGAGATCCCCTGTCGATAGCGGCCATTACTTCGTGCGAATAAAGAGATGCAGTACGATCCCCCAAGCCATTGGCCGAACACGATGGTCTTCTCTCTCGGTGGTGCCACGTTGCCGTCATTCTCGAGACCACCGCTAACATCAATCATGTACAGTGGCTACATTCCTGCCAAGTGTTTCTGCGATATCGCAGAAGGATCATCCAGCTTCTCGTAGCCCTATTACACGACCTCTTACAATCTCAGTGAGGTGCTGATAGCGGCAACTTTTTCACCTTAAAGGCATTCTTGACTAACATCAACTCACCGCGTCCTGTCTCAACGTTACAGCGTGTATTTAAAGCAAACCTGATTTTCATCCTCAACGAGGTGCTGCTAAACTCACTCTTATGCGACTGGGGTGAAATTTTAATAGATATCATGTTTCAAATGTAAAAACACGCCTACTGAATTTCGTTTAAGTCGCAAACTCCTCCTTGGTGTTGCGATTTTTTTCCGCCAGTGTATTTGCTGTCTATATTTGGCAAAATCAAAACATCGTTAACATGAACTTTAACAATAAACTGAATTTACATGTCTGAATCCAAATAGTCTGTTAATTGTGGAAAGAGTGGCTGATGAGATACTTTTGGGTTTGAATACGCCCAGATTTTCAACTTCTTGTTTCTTGTCTGTCGGCAACAGTTCTGCAGAAGAATATCAAACTCTTTTTCTGAACACTATACTGTAATACATAGTTGTATCACTGGAATTTATTTTTACTTCTGGTATAGCGGTTGTCAACATCAAAGATAATTCTAAATTAGCTGTTATTATCACAGGTCAACAATTAAATTCTGACTGAATTTAAAAGAGCTGTTCCTTCCGTATTTTGGCCTGTAAAAAACGAATACGACGTTTAAGACGCTAAGCATGGCACATTAAAATACAAAAGCTGTTTGCAAGATAACTGTTATTTCTGCATGGTAGCCCCTGTTCACAAAGGCGCATTTAGGAAGTGGAGATGAACATTAGATACCCCAACATCTCGTTAGCTAACCGCCTAGTTCCACATGTGGATAATCTGCCTGTGCTGATCCACCAGGAGATTACAATCTGGAGACAGATGTCGATGAAGCCAAATCGGAGGAAACATCCCATCCAATACCCTTTGCTTCATAAACACAACATTTTGCAGCTGTATCAATACGTGAGCCTTACAGACTAACTCGAGATGATCTAAGTAATTTAATTCGGGACCTGAATCTACCAAAAGACGAAGCTGAGCTTCTAGGTTCTAGGCTGAAAAAGTGGAACCTTCTAGAAGCACATGTTGTACACGACACAGGAAAAAGATTTCATTCAATATTTAAAATACAGAAATAATCCGCACGTCTGTTGGGACGCAAATGCTTTGAGGATAGCTCTCAATATGGTACAGCAATCAGAAGACTGAAGGCTATTCAGAGATGGACCAAAGCTTAGTTTAAAAGCTGTGTTACTACATAATGGGAGTTTTATGCCTTCAGTTCCTGTAGGTGATGCTATCCATATGAAGGAAACGTACGCTATCGCGAAATTAGTTCTGGAATCGATTAAGTACAAAGATCACAACTGGAAAATCTGTGGAGACTGAAACGTCCCCTTTGAACAATTATACACGACTGTACTTAAACTGACACACAATATTTTTTAGCGCAACGCAATCTGACTTTCAAAAATCCCTACAAAAGAATGGCCCTGACTAACATTAAACTATACCTTTCACAAAACACTAAATCACTTACCTCACAATAATCTTCGCTGCTCAAGCTACTGCAATACAGCGAGCGCCACTACTGCCAGCTAAATAAAAGATTCAAACTATGGAAAGCACTAACTACTGATAGGGATAGTTAGCAAATGAAAGATATTAATAGAGAACAAACAATGTATTTACCTTGATATCATCATATATAAATATAGCAGTTCATGACAAATTTCAAATCTCCGCCATCTCTCTCTCCACATCCACCACTGCTGGCGGCTCACCTCCAACTGCGCAACGCTACGCGCTGTTCACATCCAGCTGCCTAGCACTACAATGGCGAGTATTACAACAATGCAAAGCAGCCACAGACTGCACACAGCATAGCCAGTGATTTTCATACAGAGATGGCGTTACCAATAAAAAAACCTAAACAGCCTACTTACATAGCCCCCATGCTCCCCACAAAAAATTTTACAAAATATTTTTGGGCAGTGGCCAATAATGATTTGATAAAATTTTTCATAATTACAATAACAAACAAACAAAAACAATCAAATGCACACACTTATTGATACAATGTTGGTCAAAAGCTAAAATTTTCTCACAGTCCATAAAGACAGTCCTGATCATTCATCACGGTAAAATAGTACTGTTTTTCTCAAAGTCTGAGCAGTAGAAGAAAATGCACACGGTAGTAGTGGATTTCCATGCAGTCTTGACTCTTGACATGCTGACAGGTAATGGGCCACAACAGAGCAAACCCACAGCAGAGTCATTCGACGGTTTGAAGAAGATTGGTAGGTAGGTCATCACAGAGCAGACCCACCGTAGTCCTGGTAGAGAGTATGGTATTGGTGGGGCACCAGAGGTGCAGACCCACTGCAGTCCTTGTAGAAAGTGTGGACAGGCCCATTGTAGTCCTGGTAGAGATGACCAGCAGCCATCTGATGTGATTGTGCAGGTGCACAATCACCAGTGAAGAGTCTTGCAGTTAATATAACAAGTCCATAACCACCACTTGTGCACTCACAAAGTTTTTTGAAATTGTCCTTAGAACGAGCAATGCTGTTATCCAGTCCCTTGCTGAATTATCAACACACGTGCAAACACTAACAGTCCCTACTTCTTACATATTGTCCATATACTACGACCAACAGAAACGTGTGCAGTGAAATGGAACTAACAGGTTAATAATATCATGAACTGGTGACAATTACAATTTTATAACATAAGAATACAATAACAAAGGTACAAAATACATCATTAAAAACATAACAATACAGATAACATTTGTAGTACAGGCTTTACAAAAGAATCGAACTAACATATACATCAGTGGAATTATGACATGAGTACATACATAAAAGATCACAATAACTTTTGAAACATCACCTTCACATGTGAGCAACAAACCAGAATAAATAATGTCTAAGCATATTTATAAGGTAAATAACATATTATTAATGCCAATTATATTTGAGGATAACAGTATTCCTCATCATAGTGAATGTAGCTTAATATTAAAAGAAGAAAAAATTCTATGAAACTACACAGAGACAGGAAGAAAACAAATACACAAGGGTACACAAACATATAGTGGGATAACACAAAAGGAAAGGACAGGGTTTGTTGTACAGCAGTATTTTGCAAACAAAACTTTCTTTACTTCTTGGAGATCTCCCTTCATTCATCATTATTCCCAAAAAGTCCTATCTATACCTGCTTTCTGTATTCTATTCATATTTCTTTCAATATAATTATTTCTCAGTGTACAATACTCATTTTGGCCCAAATCTTTTTCATATTGTCCATAGTCAGTTTCTTGTATAGTCTACCTCCTCTTAAGCTAACTTAAATCTACTGAGCTCAGATGCTAAACTAAGGGACGAGGCAATGCAGCAGCACATAAAACAATTAATATAAACAGCAATGAAAAAAAATGGAAAATCGCAAAGCAAGCTACAGTAAATCTAAATTACCAAGCAATTCAACATTACAACTAATATGAGGCAATGTGCAGCAACAATAAAAATAAATGAGTAGTAAAACTGGCTTAGCAGAGTAACCCAAATTAAAGTTCAGTAGCACTATGCCTGGCAAACAGCAGCTTATATCTAAACATGACATAGCTCAAGCAGAAAAAATAGTACACTAAAGACAACAACACAGATAAGGGAAATGTATATTCACATCTTAATATCTATGTAATTAAAGTGGTGCACCACAACAACTGATTGTAAAAAGAAATATTACCATGTACTTGAAAAGAAAATTATGTGTTACTGTTACTAGTTCCTTCTTATTGTTCTTTCCTTTCCAAGTGCTCCTTTTTTAAAGAATGTGGATCATAAAATAATTATTTAATAGATCTGTTGACAGAAAGTGTTCACATTAGCAAATGCATTTCATTTTATAAAAGCAATGCTGCAACACAGCTGGAAACCAGATATCAAATGAAATAAGCAACTACGAAAAGCAAAGCATAAAAATATCATTCAATAGTCATGTGGCATTTCGTAAGTCAGTAGCTCTCAACTCTCATAGAAAGATACTTGTCATAATCAGGTGTGCAGATGTACGAATATTTCCCATCAATTCATAAGCATTGCAGTAATTAGCACAAAGTACGAGTAATCATATGTTTTCAGGTAATGAGCGTGTAATATTTGCGATGCTTTCTACAAAGGAATGTCAATAGCAAGGTTAATGGAAGTAATGAGGGTGTCGCATTTGCAATATTTTCTCTAAAGGAATGCCAATGGCGAGGATAAAGGCCTGCCTTTTTTTCTTTTTTTTTCTACCTGTGCTTCCGGAAAGGCACACCCTAATGGCTTGTTCTCCAGGTGTTTGACACAGCTGCGTGCCCACAACGCATTACGCGCAGGTGGTCACTTAACTTTCTTACGGAAATATTTATGACACCAGTTTCCGCTACAGTGACAGTCTCACATAAAAATATTTCACAGGTCAAGAATTAGCGTTGCAAATCTGTAGAAAGAAAATCCTATGAATATAACGTTGCCCAAAAAATTTTCGATGGGATTGTGATACATTCACGCATTTACACACATTTCATAACTCTTAAAGTACGATTCTTGGTTTCCAACATCCTTTTTCACAAGTCAAGAGTCCCTACCCACTATTCATTACTCCTTACCTTATTACACATATACGTATCCATCGACACTCGTCAATATTTCGTCATTATAAATATGAAGCATAATCAAATAACTCATATAGCCTCAGCCTATTAATCGTAAACATACCTCAGCAGCATAATACACATCGTCGTCGTAAAAATAACGTCATTAACACCTCAGTCAAATCTCAAAATCGTCGTAGCTTCCTCCAATAATTAAAAAAATTCTCTGCTCATGTCAAAAGTGTCATCTGCCTCAAACGTACTTTAAAAATCATGAATCCATACCAAATACATCATTCAAAGCTCTCATAGTATCACAATGGTTCCGAAAAAATATGAGCATTTCACAAAGTACAGACAAAATACAATTTCATAAGTGTGAAGTTATCCAACTGTGTAATTGCGTAAACATCTGTCACTGATGTAATAAAAAAAGTTTATCTCTCAGTTACATGATCAGATAGCTGTGTAATTTGTGTGTTAGAGAAATATGGTACCGATGTGTAAAGTTGTATAAGCAAATACCATATTAGCTAGGGTTCCTTGTGGTTGCCAAACACATGGTACACAAAGTAGGCGTATACCCCCCTGAGGATTAATGTAATTATACCCTCAGGTGTTACAGATTACAGCAATGGAATGAAATGTATCACGGAAAACTTTCTTTGTAATTCAAAAATCTTTAAAAATAAATGTTTTAAGTACAACATTAATCACTGAAATGCGTGTCCTGTAGCGCTAAATGTGCGTCTTGTTGTAAGATAATCTCTGTGGAAGTGTCATAGTTATCGTCCTCCGAAAGCTAAGTTCTGCAGAAGTCAATGTACTTACCTCATGATAAACAAAAGTGAAATGCTTTGCGTATAAATGTCTTAGTTATTACGCTTATTGCCGTGATGAAGAAAGTACTGTACTGTAACGTAATGTTGTGCCACGAAAAAGGCTGTCTCATTGTTGCTATACCACAAAAGTTACTACTAAAACATGTTTTTCTTTCCAGAAGAATTCAGAAAACTGTTCAGATATAAAACAGATACACCGCAAAAGCAACATTGTAAATTGTCACTCATTAGTAGCGTCGTGATAAAAATCGTGTAGCTGTCACATAAACTAACCTCTGTGTCATCTGGTATCTCTCAGAAAGCACTTTAAATTCAGAATGTATTTTCAAATAAACCAAAATGTTGCATTAAAATCTCATTAGCAGTACTGGTAAATGTTCTAAGTATGTGAGCCTTATAGTCGTTACGTAATCGTGCAACAAACAAGCAAGAATGTACACACACAATAACACTGTGACGTCTGTTCACTATAACAATGCATTCGTCATTTCTGTTTAAATAAGTTCTTTTGGTTCTTGATTGGATATTTAGCTTCAAACATTGTTGTATGTTAACAGATTCTAAGTCTGACAAAGCATATTTGTAAAGCAGATTATCTTTCAATAATCGGTTTTACATGTGAAATGTGGTACAATCTTTTACTCTTCAAAGTACTCAGAATTTCAGCTTGAACGCAATTATCATGCAGTATACGTCGGTAAAGAATACTGGAATTTTTCACAGGGTTAGCGTCAATGTTATTTTTCTCTGAGCCAGCCGGCGCACGTGGTTGCCTGCGGCGCGAGTCATTGTCTGTCTCTTTGTTGCCGCACGTTGTTATTGGGATTAGGAGACCTAACTTCTACAAATTCGCCTTGCCGAGAGGGCCCAGCTCTGTTAGAATCCCGCCAGTTCTGATGAAATTCACGTCTGTCGTTACGATCACATCGTCTGTCGTCATGTCGGTAGTTCCTGTAGTTTCTTTCTTGTCGGTTAAGTGGTGGAGAATTTCTCCCTGAATCGTAACTGCGCGCTGGACCGTTGCATCTGAAGTTATTCTGCCTCCCTTGATAATAATTGTTTTGGTTCCCATATTGTCTGTTTCTCTGATTGTCTCTGTGATAGTCATTACTACGGAAATGCGATCTTTCTCTGTAACTATTATTCTGCCAACAGTTGTCGTACGGGTGGTGTCTGTTTTGGTCACGATATGTGTTGTGAGAATAGCTTTGTCGTGTCCAGTTATTATCGAGGAATTGTGACGGATGTGACCTGTAATTGTTGTGTTCCTGTTTCCGCATTCCGCGATTGTCAGTGTCAATTTCCAATTCTTGTAACAGTCCCTGAAAAGCTTCAATGTCGTCTTTGCAACGTCCTGCCAAAATAATGTGTCGTAAATGTTCAGGCAATTTGATTAAGCAAATGCGGATAAGTTCTGAGGGGCTGTATGGGTTTGACAGGTACTGATTCTTGTGCAACATGTCTTCAAAATATTTCATAAGACTGGAAAATTCAGATTGTTTGAAACGTTTCATCATTATGATGCTTAGTTTTACTCGGTCTTGTGTGGCCTGAGACCAATATGCTGAGAGGAAGGCACGGTAAAACTCTCCTTCACTGTGGCAATCGTGAATGACCGACCGCATTCTTACAGCTGGTTCATTCTCTAAGTAGCCACACATAAATTCTAATCTGTGCTCTAACGACCAGTTGGGAGGAAAACAATGAGAGAATTGATGGAGCCACGCTTGTGGATGGATGTCGTTGGCAGAATTCTTAAATGTTTTGAATTTACGTGTAGTCATGAACAGCTTATAGTCAAAATCATCGTGTCGGCGAGTAGCATCTCGGTCATAGTTACGTCGTGTCGGCGGTTCCATCTCAAAATTCGGTGTACCTTGCCAATTTCTTTCATAATTACCGAAATGCCCTGTGTTATTATTTTGTGGCTTTTGCGTATTTCTAAGTTCCTCTTCCCGTGTTGGAGCGCGAGTGTCTTCTGAAATACGTAATTCTTGTATTACCTGTGTCAGCTGATCTTGTACTTCCCGGATTTCTCTTTGGTGTTGCGTATCAATTTGATTCAGATTTTGTTTCAGTTTCCTAATTTGTTCCCTCTGTTCTGTGTCATTAAAGACTACCGGTTTTGCGTCATTCAGATTATCATCTACCTTCGTAGATAAATTATTTAGCTGATCCGAAAGTTCAACTACTTTCTCTGATAATGAACACATTTCCTCAGTGTGTTTTTCTGAACCAAGCTTCAGAGTGTCCATTTGTGTTGAAATCGAATCTACTGTGTCCTTTAAGTTTTCCTGAGTTTTTGCAAGTTGCGTAACCGAATCGGTAGATGCAACTGAGTCAATTTTAGCCCACAAGGTCTCATGATTTTCATGAACAATGGTTTGCAGTTCTTTTATGGCTGCTTCGTGATTCTGTAATGCATTTTCATGCCGCGAGAAAATAGGTTGAAAATGCTCACAAATTTGTGTTTTTACGTCATTACACACTTTCTGACATTTCGATTCAATGTTATGTAACTCAGCAGTTAAATCCTCACGTGTTTGTTCGAGAGTTTGTTTCAATGAGTCTAACTTTTGAAGCTTTTGCTGTGTTTGTCTCTGATTTTGTTCCATTGTGTGTAACTGTTGCTGTGTTTGTTTCTGATTTTGTTCAAGCGTTGTGTCTAACTTTTGTAGCCTTTGTCCCATTTGTTGCATTAACTGTAATAACAATGCACTGGTGTCTGAAACATGTTCCTCAGTGTTTTTCGGCAGTGAATTTGCACCGGCAACATTCACATTTTGACAAGCGGAAAACGTGTCTTGACTCATTTGAGAAAACGGTGAGGACGCAAAACCTGAATCTACAGTGTTTGCAGAATTGTGTCCTATCATTTCGGATTCCTGAGGCGAGCTGTTGCCGACCGATCGATCGATAATGCTTCCCTGTTCACTACCTGTTTCACTGCCTACGCCATTGTTTGACGCCCGCTCCATTTCCCTATGCACAGTTACCAAATTACTACTTTGAATATTAGTTAATTCATTACATGGTGGGGCCAACACACTGCTTTCGTCTTCACTGTCATTTCTCAGTTTACTTTGGAGCCGACTGTTACGTTTTTCACACGCCATTATTGTCACAATATTTCACACAATAACACAGAAAAGCACAATTTGAAGAGCAAAGATAGGGGAATACATTAACATAGCACTGAAAATAATATCTAGTTAATTACCAGCGCAGCTGCGAAATACTTGGTGCAAATCTACATGCATGCCACAACTGTTTTACAGTACAACAATGAAAGACTGCAACTACAAAGGAGATTCTCTCTACAATTACGCGCTAGCAATAAACAAAAGCTACACTAAATACACAAACTACAAGAAAAAATCAGAAGATTCCAGTGAGGTATCCTAGGCTAAGGGTCGACATATGAAACGTCCCCTTTGAACAATTATACACGACTGTACTTAAACTGACACACAATATTTTTTAGCGCAACGCAATCTGACTTTCAAAAATCCCTACAAAAGAATGGCCCTGACTAACATTAAACTATACCTTTCACAAAACACTAAATCACTTACTTCACAATAATCTTCGCTGCTCAAGCTACTGCAATACAGCGAGCGCCACTACTGCCAGCTAAATAAAAGATTCAAACTATGGAAAGCACTAACTACTGATAGGGATAGTTAGCAAATGAAAGATATTAATAGAGAAGAAACAATGTATTTACCTTGATATCATCATATATAAATATAGCAGTTCATGACAAATTTCAAATCTCCGCCATCTCTCTCTCCACATCCACCACTGCTGGCGGCTCACCTCCAACTGCGCAACGCTACGCGCTGTTCACATCCAGCTGCCTAACACTACAATGGCGAGTATTACAACAATGCAAAGCAGCCACAGACTGCACACAGCATAGCCAGTGATTTTCATACAGAGATGGCGTTACCAATAAAAAAACCTAAACAGCCTACTTACAAGACCTCAGGGTGATTTCAGTATTGTTGGGCATACAGTAGAAATAGACAAAATACTGCTTTTTTCCTATGTGAGTTGAGTTGATCGGCATACAACAGCAAAGGGAAACTCTGCGATTCGGCTATAAGAATATCGAGCATAGTTCGCTGGCAGATCGAAATAAAATTGTTCTGGCGCTTTCACACAGCAAACTCGGCTACGTAAAGGCTTTGTAAACGGAATGAACAAGGACGAAGACAGTTTCAAGTACCTGAGAGAAGAATTTCCATGGCTGAGTGAGGCGAAACTGAAGAAGGAATCTTCATTGGTCTTGAAATTCGAAAATTCTTGTGGAACAAAATTTTGACTTAGTCTTCCAAGGCAATGAAAAGCCAGCTTAGGGAGTCCTCAAAAGCGTTGCTCATGATTACTTAGGTAAAGGAAGAGCTGCATATTATGTAGAGCTGGTGAATAACCTGGTGAACAAGTATCAGAGCGGAGGGTGCAACATATCACTCTCCACTAGCATGTACACTCCTGGAAATTGAAATAAGAACACCGTGAATTCATTGTCCCAGGAAGGGGAAACTTTATTGACACATTCCTGGGGTCAGATGCATCACATGATCACACTGACAGAACCACAGGCACATAGACACAGGCAACAGAGCATGCACAATGTCGGCACTAGTACAGTGTATATCCACCTTTCGCAGTAATGCAGGCTGCTGTTCTCCCATGGAGACGATCGTAGAGATGCTGGATGTAGTCCTGTGGAACGGCTCGCCATGCCATTTCCACCTGGCGCCTCAGTTGGACCAGCGTTCGTGCTGGACGTGCAGACCGCGTGAGACGACGCTTCATCCAGTCCCAAACATGCTCAATGGGGGACAGATCCGGAGATCTTGCTGGCCAGGGTAGTTGACTTACACCTTCTAGAGCACGTTGGGTGGCATGGGATACATGCGGACGTGCATTGTCCTGTTGGAACAGCAAGTTCCCTTGCCGGTCTAGGAATGGTAGAACGATGGGTTCGATGACGGTTTGGATGTACCGTGCACTATTCAGTGTCCCCTCGACGATCACCAGTGGTGTACGGCCAGTGTAGGAGATCGCTCCCCACACCATGATGCCGGGTGTTGGCCCTGTGTGCCTCGGTCGTATGCAGTCCTGATTGTGGCGCTCACCTGCACGGCGCCAAACACGCATACGACCATCATTGGCACCAAGGCAGAAGCGACTCTCATCGCTGAAGACGACACGTCTCCATTCGTCCCTCCATTCACGCCTGTCGCGACACCACTGGAGGCGGGCTACATGGTGTTGGGGCGTGAGCGGAAGACGGCCTAACGGTGTGCGGGACCGTAGCCCAGCTTCATGGAGACGGTTGCGAATGGTCCTCGCCGATACCCCAGGAGCAACAGTGTCCCTAATTTGCTGGGAAGTGGCGGTGCGGTCCCCTACGGCACTGCGTAGGATCCTACGGTCTTGGCGTGCATCCGTGCGTCGCTGCGGTCCGGTCCCAGGTCGACGGGCACGTGCACCTTCCGCCGACCACTGGCGACAACATCGATGTACTGTGGAGACCTCACGCCCCACGTGTTGAGCAATTCGGCGGTACGTCCACCCGGCCTCCCGCATGCCCACTATACGCCCTCGCTCAAAGTCCGTCAACTGCACATACGGTTCACGTCCACGCTGTCGCGGCATGCTACCAGTGTTGAAGACTGCGATGGAGCTCTGTATGCCGCGGAAAACTGGCTGACACTGACGGCGGCGGTGCACAAATGCTGCGCAGCTAGCGCCATTCGACGGCCAACACCGCGGTTCCTGGTGTGTCCGCTGTGCCGTGCGTGTGATCATTGCTTGTACAGCCCTCTCGCAGTGTCCGGAGCAAGTATGGTGGGTCTGACACACCGGTGTCAATGTGTTCTTTTTTCCATTTCCAGGAGTGTATATTTCTTTCGCCGGAGAACTGCATGCAATGAGTGATAAACATCGTGAAGAGTTCCACCAAAATATACCAACAACGGAACGAAGATATCAATGTCTATGCCTGCAGACTACGGTTCACTCCGTGATGCCCCAAGACTGAATTACAGAAGACAACAAAGTGAATAAGATCTCATCTGCAGGAGCCCAAGTCTGTGTTTGATGTATCGTTTTGTATTCATCTACGTACACATTGTTAAGTTAAATACATTTTGTTAAAATCATTTTTTAATTTAAAAAACATCGTTCAGACATTTGTAATAGGTTCATATGATAGTGAAGTGAACTTATTTGCCAAGATCGCTCTGTCGACATAATTGCTGGCTTATTACTTTTGGTAATATGATATTGCTCTCTTCAGATCCACAAAACTGGGCAGTGATATTTACATCATATAGTGATTGAAACCACTCTGTCACATTAGGACTATACAATATTCATAAGAAAGTAATTCTAATGGTTCGACTTCCTTATGCATACTGTATGGTCCTAATGTGACATGGCGATTTGGGCATAATATGGTGTAATTTGCACAGGCAGGTTTTATAGATCAGAAGATGGGAATAAATATTTCCTAAACTAGTAATTTAGTAAAAGTGTTAGCGTAGCTGTTTGAGGCAAATAAATTGGATTTCGCAAGTAGGCTACAGTACAGCTTTATAGATCGTTTCCTGCACTGAATGATGGTGTCAGGTAAACATCATATGACAGCTTTGAGCAGCGCATTTCCCTGTTTTTTTTATTATTACGTATCTCCGAAAGTGCGGCTGGTCCCGGCGGAGGTTCGAGTCCTCCCTCAGGCATGGGTGTGTGTGTGTTTGCCCTTACGATAATTTAGGTTAAGTAGTGTGTAAGCTTAGGGACTGATGACCTTAGCAGTTAAGCCCCGTAAGATTTCACACACATATGAACATTTTTTATCTCCGAAACTGTTGTTGTGGTCCTCATTCCGAAGATTGGTTTGCTATGAATCTCTATGCTACTCTATCTTTTGTGAATTTATTCATCTCCGAATAACTACTGCAACCTACATCTTTCTGAATCTGCTTATTGTATTCAGCTATTGGTCTCCTTCTATGAATTTTACGCTTCCCTCCAGTACTAAACTGGTAATGCCTTGATGTCTCAGAGTGTGTCCTATAGCACCACATTTCGAAAGCTTCTATTCTCTTTTTATCTAAACTGTTCATAATCCAAGTTTCACTTTCATATATGGCTACAATCCAGGCAAATACCTTTAGAAAGGAACTCGTAACTCTTAAATCTATATTCGATGTTAACAAATTTCTCTTCTTCATAACTGCTTTTCTTGCCATTGCCAGTCTACATTTTATATCCTCTCTACTTCGACCATAATTTGTTATTTTGCTGCCCAAATATCAAAACTCATTTACTATTTTGAGAGTATCGTTTCCTAATCTAATTTCCTTATCATCACCTGGATTAATTTAGTTACATTCCATTACCGTTGTTTTCCTTTTGTTGATGGTCATTCCATGTCCACCTTTCAAGACAATGTCCATTCGATTCCACTGATTTTCCAAGTCCTTTAATGTCTGCGATAGAATTACAACGTCATCGGCAAACCTCCAAGTTTTTCAAGTTCTTATTTCTTCCCAATGAACTTTAATTCCTACTGCAAATTTTTCTTTGGTTTCCGTTACTACGTGTTCAAAGTATATATTAAATAATATAGGGGATATGCTACAACCGTGTCTCACTCCCTTCTCAACCATTGCTTCCCTTTCATGCCTTTCGTCTTTTACAACTGCCGTCTAGTTTCTCTACAAAATGTAAACAGCGTTTCACTCCCTGTGCTTTACCCTTGCTACCTTCAGAATTTGGAGGTGAGAAGTCCAGCCAACATTGTCAAAAGCTTTCTCTAAGTCCACAAATGCTATACATGTAGGTTCGCTTTTCCTTGGCCTATCTTGTAAGATAAGTAGTAGGGTCAGTATTGCCTCCTGTGTTCCTACATTTTTCCGGAGTCCAAACTGATCTTCCACGAGGTTTGCTTCTACCAGTTTTTCCATCCTTGTATGAAGAATTCGTGTTAGTATTTTGCACCCATGACTTATTAAGCTGATTGTTTCGTAATTTTCAGATCTGTCAGCAACTGCTTTGTTTGTCTTTGCAACTACTACATTCTTCTTTATGTCTGAGGGTATTTCACATGTCTCATACATGTTGCGTACCAGATGAATGAGTTTGGTCATGGCTGGCTCTCCGAAAGCTATCAATAAATCTGATGGAATATCATCTACTCCCGGGGACTTGTTTTAGCTTAGGTCTTTCAGAGATTTGTAAAATTCTTTTCGCAGCATAATATCTCCCGTCTCATCTTCATCTACGTCCACTTCCCTTTCTGCTTTCAAGTTCATTTCCCCTGTCTAGGCCCTCTACGCACTCCATCCATCTTTCAACTCTCCCTTCTTTGCTTAGGACTTGTTTACCACCTGAGCTCTTGATGTTCACACAGCTGTTTCTCTTTCTCCTAAAGGCCTTTTTAATTTTTCTGTAGGCGGTGTCTATCTTTCCCCTAGTGAAACATGCTTCTAAAACCTTACATTTGTCGTCGAGCGATTCCTTCTTAGCAGTTTTGCACTTCCTGCCTGTCTCAGGTTTTAAGCGTTTGGATTCCCTTTCTCCTGCTTCGTCTGCTGCATTTTTAAATTTTCTCCTTTCAAAATTAAATACCTCTTCTGTTATCCAAGGATTCCTACTAGGCCTTGTCGTTTTACGTATTTGGTCCACTGTCTTAAAACTACCAGTACGTATTCTACTGTATTCCTTTCCCCTGTTCTAGTCAACCGTTGTACAATGTTCAACTTATCCAGGTTCCATCACGTTAATATGCTATCTTTTTCCAGTTTCTTCAATTTCAGTCTACAGCTCATAACCAATAAATTGTGGGTTGAGTCCACATCTGCCGCTGGAAATGTCTTACAGTTTAAAATGTGGTTCCTAAATCTCTGTCCAACCATTATATAATCAATCTGAAACCTTTCTGTGTCTCCAGACCTCTTCCACGTATATAACTTTCTTCTATGATTCTTAAACAAAGTGTTAGCGATGATTAAATTATGTTCTGTGCAAACCAGGCGGCGTTCTCTTCCATTCTTTGCCCCAGTCCATATATACCTACTGTTTTTCCTTCTCTGTCTTTTCCTACTATTGAATTCCAGTCCCCCATCATGATTAAATTTTGGTATCCTTTAACTATCTAAATCTTTTATCTCATTACACATTTCTTCAATCTCCTCATCATCTGCAGGGCTAGTTGGCATGTAAACTTGTACTCTGGTAGGCGTCGCCTTGGCTACGATAATGCTTTCACTATGCTGTTGGTAGTAGCTACCCGCATTCCGATTTCCATATTCATTACTAAACCCACTCCTGTATTACCTCTGGCTGATTTTGTATTTATAACCCTGTCTTCACCTGATCAGAAGTCTTGTTCCTCCTGACACCGAACGTCACTAATTCCCAGTATATGTAACTTCATTCTATCCATTTCCCTTTTTAAATTTTCTAACCTACCAGCCCGATTATGGATCTAACTCTGCACGCTCCGGAACGTAGAACACCAGTTTTGTTTCTCCTGATATCG
The DNA here is from genome assembly GCF_023864345.2 of Schistocerca serialis cubense. Lineage (NCBI taxonomy): Eukaryota > Metazoa > Arthropoda > Insecta > Orthoptera > Acrididae > Schistocerca > Schistocerca serialis. Next base: position 732,138,952 of record NC_064643.1, on the reverse strand, counting down.
ACGTCGTCCTGGGCAGTTCCCGGCCTGAGATCCGAATATGGGACTATTTTACTTCCGAAATATTTTACACAAGAGGACGCCATCATCATTTAACCATACAGTAGAGCTGCAAGTCCTCGGGAAAAATTGCGCTACAGTCTGGAACCGCGCGACCGCTACGGTCGCAGGCTCGAATCCTGCCTCGGGCATGGATGTGTGTGATGTCCTTAGGTTGGTCAGGTTTAAGTAGTTCTAAGTTCTAAGGGACTGATGACCAAAGAAGCTAAGTCCCATAGTGCTCAGAGCCATTTGAACCATTTTTTTGAAAAATTGCGGCTGTAGTTGCCCCTTGCTTTCAGCCGCTTGCAGTACCAGCACAGTAACGCCGTTTTGGTTCATGTTACAGGCCATATCAGTCAATCATCCAGACTGTTGCCCCTGAAACTAGTGAAAAGGCTGCTGCCCCTCTTCAGGAACCACACATTTGTCTGGTCCCTCTGTTGTGTTTGTACCTACAGTACGGCGGCTATGTGTATCGCTGAGGCACAAGTGTGCCGCCACCCCCCCCCCCCCCCTTCCGGGGAAAGGTCTATGGTTCGTGAGGAAGGGGGGGTGGAGGGAGGTGCTCCGAAGATAAGATAGAATTTAAAAAAGAACTCATAACAAATTCTTTTTCTACAACAGTAAGTGAATACAGTTGCACATCTTTCATTTTTCTTGTTGACCTATATTATTAATCGGAAATAATATTAGGATCGGTTGTTTTGGGGGAAGAGACCAAACAGCGAGGTCATCGGTCTCATCGGGTTAGGGAAGGAAGTCGGCCGTGCCCTTTCAAGGGAACCATCCCGGGATTTGCCTGGAGCGATTTAGGGAAATCACGGAAAACCTAAATCAGGATGGCCGGACGCGGGATTGAACCGTCGTCCTCCCGAATGCGAGTCCAGTGTCTAACCACTGCGCCACCTCGCTCGGTAAATAATATTAGGTTACAGTGTTTTAGCATATAAGTGTAAACATAAGAAGCTCTCTGGAAAGGGTTCAGTTTCACATAATTTTCTTACTGCACTCTCTTGTAGGGTAAGTACTTATCTGAGCCAGAATATCATGCCATAGTACAGTACTAAATGAAAGTAAGGGAATATGCTGGCAATCCCGTGTGCTGGGCAACACAACGAGAGAGATTTATGAGTGCAAAGCATACATTACTGTGCTTTGTGCCGGTGAAACTTAAACTTGTCATCCGTCTCGATACCTAGCAACATGAATTATCATTCAGGGTGAGCCCAGTGATCTCTATTCACGGCACCTGTAAGAGGGTTTTATAATCAGCTACGCATATAGTTATCTGCCTAGGGCACTCGGTCCCACCACACGACTGAAAAATTTTGATGTATTGCAGCCAGGACTCTGGCAGGTTTTCGGCGTTTTCACGACGCGACGCATACCACCTGCAGGCCTTCTGGACAAGCAATATAGGGAGGACGTTCACCGTATCTGCCCGTTCTGCTCGCTACTGACGGTGACAGCCGAGTATATACGAGGACGGTCGCCGCTCCCGTTTTCCACCTATTCGCCCGCACAGGAAGCCTTTCCGGGAACTGCAAACGAGATGGGTTCGGCGTCGTTGTCAGCACTCTGCGTCCCGTCCCATTTCTCCGGCGCCACTTTTAGGGGCGGGGGCTCCAGCTCCAGCTGCCTGCCGCTGGATTCCACTCTCGTCTCGCTCTGAAGTACTGCCGCCGTCACGCTGGTAACCATTTCTGTAGTCTACGACGGCAACGTGAACCCGTGACAGCGAAAGATGGTGCGTTATAGGTAAAAGAAAGGGCTTTCATTTTTGAAGGGTGTCCAGCGAAGGAATCCCTGATTTCAAAATAAAATATCAGGAAAGCTGACGATAAAAGGCATGTTTCTTGTCAAAGCTGTAAGAATTTTATACGGAAGTTTCGAAATAGTTCCAAATGCTGCTAAGAAATGGCGCTGTGCAGCTCGTACAGTACCGGTGTGCATCATTAAACTCGTCATCTGCAAGCAATCAAATCATAATCTTGTCCGCCCCGATGGCTGAGTGGTCAGCCTGACGAACTGCCGTCCTACGGGCCCGGTTTCGATTCCCGGCTGTGTCGGAGATTTTCTCCGCTCAGGGACTGGCCGGCCGGTGTGGCCAAGCGTTTCTAGGCGCTTCAGTCTGGAACCGCGCGACTGCTACGGTCGCTGGTTCGAATCCTGCCTCGCGCATGGATGTGTGTGATGTCCTTAGGTTAGTTAGGTTTAAGTAGTTCTAAGTTCTAGGGGACTGATGACCTCAGATGTTAAGTCCCATAGTGCTCGGCGCCATTTGACCCATCAGGGAGTGGATGTTGTGTTGCCTTCAACATCATCTCATTCCGATCCGGCATGCAGGTCGCCCAATATGGCGTCGAATGTAATAAGACCTGCACCAAGGCGGCCGGACCTGCCCCGCAAGGGGCCTCCCGGCCAATGACGCCAAACGCTCATTTCCATTTCCAAATCACAATCTTTTCGAAACGTCCATCAATCGTAGTATGGAAGTGGCAGAAACGATCAATGAAATTTGCCACTCCATTCTATACTGTCTCAACGAAAATGTATTCAGATGCCACACAGATCGTCGATTCAAGCTCGTCCAACCTACTGGGTTGGCTCCGGTACACAGCGTCTTTCCATGCATCCCACAAAAAAATAGCCGCAAGGAGTCATATAGGACGAAGATGGAGAGCAGTCTATCCCTGCGCCAGTACGTTTTGCAATAATCCATGCGTTGACTCTATTCCCAGAGTATCCATCAAGTACGCGAAACAAGTACGCAGCCAAAACAGTAACTTTGGGATAATACAGTGGTTTCGCTTCACGTAAATGAAGATTTCCGGAACCTCAAAATCGACAGTTTTGCTTAGCCACAACACCAGTCTACATATACGTTTACATGATTACTCTGCAATTCAGAATTAAGTGCCTGGCAAACGGTTCATTGAAGCACCTTCGGGTTGTTTCTCTACCGTTCCGCTCTCGAATAGCCAGTGGGAAAAACAAACAGTTAAATCTTTCCCTGTGAGTTTTATTTCTCTTATTTTAAAAATGATGATCATTCCTCCCTATTTAGGTGTCGCCACAAAATAGTTTCAGACTCTGAGGAGAAAGTTGATGACTGAAATTTTATGAGAAGGTCCTGCGGCAACTAAACTCGCCTTTGTTTTAATGATTGCCTCCCCAATTCGCGAAATATATCCGTGGCATTCTCTAGCCTATTTCGCGAAAACGCAAAACGAGCTGCCCTTCTTTGCACTTTTTCGATGTCCCACGTTAATCCTATCTGATGCGGATCCCACACAGCACAACAATACTCCAGAAGAGAACGAGCAAGCGCATATTGTAATCAGTCATTTTAGTAGACCTGTCGCATTCCTAAGTATTCTATAAACAAATAGCGGTCTTTGGTTTGCTTTCCTCACAACATTACCTACGTGATCATTCCAATTTAAGTTATTCATAACGGTAATCCTTAAATATTTACTATCATTTGGAGTTTCGAGCTCAATTCTGGCGCTTGCAGAAAAATAATAATGAATTACCCATGGGTCCGCCAATTTGCAGGTACACAAGTTATTGTTTTGTTTTATCACCCAAAAGTGTTTCATCACAGTTATTTTCCTCAGTGGTTTTTTTTTCTTCTGGAATACATATGTACAGGTTATTTTTAGGTTAAGGAATCTTACGTCTGATTTTATTGTCATTTTACGTTGTATGTGTTCTGTGGCTGCCAATGAAAATCTGCCACATGTTTAAATTAACACATCGTGTCATCTGCAAACACGGGAGACTTTACAAATTCGTCTGCACTGTTTTTTTTTTCATTTATTGTTTAGTCTTTTAAATGTATCTTCTGGTAAAATAATTGACATATGCCCGTTTTTGGCCTTGCCATTGTAGTAATTTGCTAATCCTTAGCAGTGACAAGTTTGTTTTTATGTATCAAACGTGTTTTTATGTAGCTGAGCTGAGCCTGTGGACATCGATAACAGTTTTGTGAAGCTTATGTATGACAACGTACATCCTATAGTTTTGCTATTCATGGATTTTGTTTAGTATTTTGATAGCGTTCACTTACGTCTTCTCTTGCTGCGTTTTGTTATGTTACTGTGGCACGGACACACGTTTCACTGTACAAATTTACTTGTCTGATGTGCTTTCGCCTGTCGTTCGTTTGCTCTTTTACTTTGACGGCCGCGAACCTTGAATCTACTCAATTAGTTTCCATTCTGTGTGTGTGTGTGTGTGTATTTTATTTTGCACTGTCCGATAATTTGTTTTAGAGCGCTGAATAGCGTTTCGTTATATAGTACTGTTTGGTCATTGACAACTGTTTTGCCATGTGTGATAGCTTTCTGAATGTGGTAATTTTTTTGTTGTTGAAAATTTTTGCAGATTGGTTACCGCGTTAGAATTTGGAAGTCTGTTTTTATGCCACTAGGGTGGTGGTCGTCTTTGAAGAGGTGGTCTGCAAATGTGGAATGTGTGCTGTCACTTTTGATGATAATTAATGGACACCCTAGCTGCAAAGAGGCGTTGATATACTTCATTGGGGACATATCTAAAATGTGTGCCGTGTCCGGGAATCGAACTAGGGCTCTCCTGCTTACATGGCAGACGCTCTATCCATCTGAGCCACCGAGGGCACAGAGGATAGTGCGCCTGCAGGGACTTATCCCTTGTACGCTCCCCGGGTTCGAGTCCCGGTCGGGGCACATATTTTCAACATGTCCCCAATGAAGTATATCAACGTCTCTTTGCAGCTGGGGTGTCCATTTAATTATCATTTCATTTCTAGCAAAGCTGCATGGTAATCAACGGAAACTGTTCTTTTGGGAACAGATACTACCGTCTTATATATTATTAAGTGTTCTTAAATGATCAAAAAATGTCAATTTGTTCCTAAGCAACACGTTTGTTTGTTTAGGCGTCAGAACAGTGCGCCTTAACAGAATGTCAGATACTTTCACTAATCACTAGTAAGGACCATTGTCAGAGACGAGTCCATTCGTTGCCACTCGGTCTGCTAACTGCTTTCAGTAATCACTAGGAAGGACCTTTATCAGATATGAGTCCTTCCACTTGCACTTGGTCTCCTAGCCACTTGGCCTACACAAAAAAATCACCAACACTTCGAAATAATTCACAATCAGTCAAGGGCTTAATTGGCCTACAGTACAAGAGACAAGTACCAATCGGTAACTTGTTCCAGCTATTCACTGAAATTCCTCTAACTTAGTTCTTTGAGACAGAGAGGGGCAGTGTCTGTTCAGTCCTATTCCAATGAATACTAGAAAATGCTACTTAGCTTGCAGTTGTCTTGTGCCCACCGGAGTCCATCATGGTCTTCTCGTAGTTGAGCCGTCTGTTGGTTCGTGAGGTGCCGCTGAGGAGCGCTAGTGCGCTCCAGCTGCTCGGCTGCTCTTTCCACTCTACTACTACTGCCACTCGCTCAGTCAGCCCGTCTCTGAGCTTCTGTTTCGTTCTGCACTGATTCTGGATGAGACGGCCCTCTACGATACCTGTCGAGAATATTCTCTTAGAAGCTTTCCTCCATATGTGAACGACTTCATGTTTGGCTATCATTCTTTAGTATTCTCAGGGTTCTTCCATTACGCTAGTTGAAATGTTTCCCATCATTCCGTTGACCTCACTGCTAGGTGGATTGTCAGGTGTGTTTGACCAGATTCGAAGAAGCGAATAGGTCGAGTGGCTGTGAGACACATTACCTGCCCCGACACCCTATTTAGCTTCCCTTTGTCACACGCGTGGGCCATCTTGCATTCGAAACACTGGTCGCTTCTTACGATATGATGTAACATGTGATTAAAATTACGCTACTGGGCATTAAAATTGCTACACCAAGAAGAAATGCACATGATAAACGGGTACTCATTGGACAAATTTATTATACTAAAACTGGCACGATTACATTTACACTCAATTTGGTTGCATAGATCCTGAGAAATCAGTACCCAGGACAACCACCTCTGGTCGTAATAACGCCCTTGATACGCCTGGGCATTGAATCAAACAGAGCTCGGATGTCGTGTACAGGTACAGCTACCCATGCAGCTTCAACACAATACCACAGTTCATCAAGAGCAGTGACTGGCGTATTGTGACGAGCCAGTTGCTCGGCCACCATTGACCAGACGTTTTCAATTGATGAGATATCTGGAGAATGTGCTGGCCAGGGCAGCAGTCGAACATTTTCTGTAACCAGAAAGGCCCGTACAGAACCTGCAACAAGCGGTCGTGCATTATCCTGCTGAAGTGTAGGGTTTCGCAGGGATCGAATGAAGGATAGAGCCACGGGTCGTAGCACATCTGAAATGTAACGTCCACTGTTCAAAGTGCCGTCAATGCGAACAAGAGGTGACCGAGACTTGTAACCAATGGCACCCCATACCATCACGCCGGGTTATACGCCAGTATGGCGATGACGAATACACGCTTCCAATGTACGTTCACCGCGATGGCGCCAAACACGGATGCGACCATCATGATGCTGTAAACAGAACCTGAATTCATTCGAAAAAATGACGTTTTGCCATTCGTGCACCCAGGTTCGTCGTTGAGTACACCATCGCAGGCGCTCCTGTCTGTGATGCAGCGTCAAGGGTAACCGCAGCCATGGTCTCCGGGCTGATAGTCCATGCTGCTGAAAACGTCGTCGAACTGTTCGTGCAGATGGTTGTTGTCTTGCAAACGTCCCCATCTGTTGACTCAGGGATCGAGTCGCGGCCTCATGATCCGTTACAGCTATGCGGATAAGATGTCTGTCATCTCGACTGCTAGTGATACGAGGCCGTTGGGATCCAGCACGGCGTTCCGTATTACCCTCCTGAACCCAACGATTCCGTTTTTTGCTAACAGTCATTGTATCTCAACCAACGCGAGCAGCAATGTCGCGATACGATAAACCGCAATCGCGATAGGCTGCAATCCGACGTTTATCAAAGTCAGAAACGTGATGGTACGCATTTCTCCTCCTTACACGAGGCATCACAACATTTCACCAGGCATTGCCGGTCAACTGCTGTTTGTGTATGAGAAATCGGTTGGAAACTTTCCTCATGTCAGCACGTTGTAGGTGTCGCCACCAGCGCCAACCTTTTGTGAATGCTCTGAAAAGGTAATCATTATCATATCACAGCATCTTCTACCTGTCGGTTAAATTTCGCGTCTGTAGCACGTCAACTTCGTGGTGTAGCAATTTTAATGGCCAGTAGTGCATTAACATTTTCTGGTCTGACATGTAATTAAAACTATTAACATTTTCTACGGTCATGACACAGTCTCTGCTGCAATCCTTTGGACGGATTTCCTTGGATTTTGCACAATAATTCCAGAAACCGTGGCGACATTTTCAGGAGTAGCTAGAGTTTGCTTGGGATCAATATTCGCCGCTAGATCATCAATCACGCTGCCTGTCCGTTGGAATTTGGCGAAGACCTTGCGAATGAAGGACATCATGTTTACGTCAGTGAATCTTAAACCTTTTATTTCCACTACTGCAATTTCGGCCTTGGGCCATTATCAAGTGCAGATGTTTTGGTTTTACCCATGTCTACTTTATACAAGCTGACACATTTATATGTTGTGGTCATTTGCTGTTACATACATTCGTAACGCTGCTAAGTACTGCTAGCACACATGTCCACTACGTAGCAGCGTTACGAATGTATGTAACAGCAAATGATAACAACATATAGAAGTGTCAGCTGGTATAAAGTAAACATGTCTTAAAGTCAAAACATCTGCACTTGACAATGGCCTAAGGCCGAAATTGCAATAGTGGAAATAAAAAGTTTAAAGTCACTGCGTAAACATTATGTCCTCCAAGAAATTTCACGTGACTGTGAATCCCAGTTACGAAAAGTTAATTAGCTTGCGAATGATTTTCGCATCGGCTCCTTTCGGAAGATAAATTCTTGTTTGAAACCTGCGCCTTGTTGACGTAGGACTACGTTCTAGCCTGTGGTATACTAGTACCAGAAAAACATGTTGTTATGTTGTTCAATGTAATACTTTATTTCAACCTCTTCCTCCGGCACTCTAACCTCCTTTTACGTTTCAACGGTAAGACTGACCGAACTGATCTCTCTCTCTCTCTCTCTCTCTCTCTCTCTTTTTTTGTGTTCAACACCGACGGACTATGAGAGTTTTCAGAGTTTATTTTTGTTGGGTAGAAGGTAAGACGGGGTATTTCAGCCTTATTTACAATTCTTTGCAAGAATTAGAACCTCAACGCAAGGAAAATACATTTCTTGGGAGCATGAGAAGTGAAATCCTGCGATGGGCTTAACTTGATTCTAGGTGTCCAGACACCTGTCCTCGTTCTTGAAGGAGATTGTTGTCTGTAAGGGGGGTTGCAGCGCACGATGGCCCTAGGCACTAGGTATTTTTTCCACCATTGCCGATGGATGGTGCCAACCAACTGGAGATGGTGCACAACGCTCCTTGGCTCGTCGATTTCGTAAAAACCTAGTCGTCAGTCTTGTCGTCGAGGTACGGCTCGTTGAGAACATCGTGGAGGTTCCATTCCTGGTTCATCGCGGTGCCACCAGTGACCACCACAGGCATCGGTTTTGGAGTGTCTGGAGAGATCAAGTATTAGTGGCGCAAGTGGTGCCCCATGCTGTACACCCACACTTAAATTTTGGTTGTGCCATGCGGTGACATAATTGAAGCTTCGTTCGAACACTGAGTTACTTGCTGATAAAGAAAGGAAGTAAATCGTTCATCGTCTTGTGTGTGCAGTGTGAAGGTAAATGACTTATCTAGTACAATACGTAGGTACTTTGTGGAGGGCGACCACGGAATGGGTTGATCAAGTACTTGATGTCTCAACAGTGGCTATCGTTTTTTCGCCGTAAACATTGCAGTCGATTTCGTCGAATTGATGGCTATCTTGTTCGCAACTGTTCAAGATACCATCCTGTCGATTTGACAGTGCCCCCTGATTATCTACTGGTCGATGTTTGTTCCTGAAGTAAAGAACGCAGTGTCGTCGGCGTACGATGCAAGGATTCGGAGGGTGGGTGGGTGTGGGGGGGGGGGGGGGGGGGAGCTTGTTACGCAACTTGAAAAGTAGCGGTGAAATAGCCGAACCTTGTGGAACGCCTTCAGCAGGAGTTTTCAGAGCTGAACGTTTGCCATCCATTGATATGTAGAAGGCCCGTTGCTGTTGAAAACTGTCCACCAGTTTTACATAACAATCTGGAAGAGGGGCTAGTTGACAGCTTAGCTACCGAATTGTCCCGCCACACTTTATCGTAGGCTTTTTCAGTATAAAAAAGACACCCATTGTTTACTTCCGGAGGTTGAAATGGTGCTGGACGTGTTCGGTTAGACATATCAACTGCAGTTCAGCTGACATTTTTGGCTGAAAGCCGAATTGTTCCGGCCTGATAATGCAATCTTGATTGAGACGTTCCAGAAGCACTCGTTCCAGATTTCACCAAGTGCCGGTAGCAATCTCCATTTGCCTGTTTGCAATTCGGTTGGCACGGCCTGGAACCATCATCTGTTGCACATAAGCATCGACGAAAAATTCCGCTTGCTGTAGTGCATGAGTCCATCTGGGCTTCTAATCGCCAATTTCACCAGCTTCTACTGGCGGATATTTTTTCGACAATTCCCATTCGTCACGCGTTTGTAGTACAGATTGGAACACCCTGGTCTCCCAAGTCTCTTGTCGCCATTCGATGACGCGTTGCCGTGGTCCAAAACAATCGCGTCTCGAAACAACGGCCTTCTCTTGTGGAAACGGTTTCTCAATGCCTTCAGTCCCGGAAAGGCCGCTGGAAGAGATGAAATTGCGGCGGCGGAAGGACAGTACCGGCTGCAGCTCTTTTAGTGACCCGTTGTATTTTCTTTGTCAGTACCGCAACGGCGACATCCACGTCGGCTATTGTTTGGATGCTCTTAATCGTTCGGATATTATTGTCGAGAAACGTTTGGAACTCATCCCTGTAGACGGATCGATGGGGATTGAGACTCCCTCGTTCGATGACTCCCACAACTGTTTCTGGTCTGACGAGAGATCGTTGATAGTCCTCAGGTGGATATTCGGACCGATTCCTTCGTCAGTGCGACATTTAGGACATCAGCAGTCTGATGGCAGAAGTGACTAGCTCGAATGGGTTCTCGTGGATCGCGTATAACACAATTGAGGTCGTGTTGTGTGTCGAAAAGAGCCTGGCTTTTGAGGTATGTTTTCCGCGAGTTCCATGAGTCATGCTTCGCATTCAAATCCCCACAAAGCAGCACTTTCGAGAACTGCTCGAATATTGATACCAGGTCGTCCCGTGCGACTTACATACGTCGAGCTGTGCGACTTATATACGCCGCCGCCAGTGCGGTGTTGACCATCACTGCCGTCGCCTCCAATGGTTAGAACACTCGTAAGCTTTCCAGGTGATGTCCGATGAGTTTTTACTGCAAATGGTCGTTCCCCCAGGTCTATCTGTGAGGTAAATTTGCGTGTTGTGGAGACGGAAGTCGATCGTGTCTTTCAGGTGTGTCTGTGAGAAGAGACACATCGATGCGATGAAGTGAAATAAATTGTGTATTTTTCAGTCGAAAGGCACTAGCGTTCCATGTATGGAGCTTGAGGTGCAGCGTGTGCTGCCTTCGATCCATTTAATGCGTGACGAAATCCTTAGTGGTTCCTTCCACCAAGCTGAGGAAGGAGGTAACTTTTCCTGCAGAGAGGTGAGATGCATTGCGATGTCCGTAAGCGCCCTTGAAAAAGGCTGCTTTATGTTTTGGGACATTGGAACATTGGCGTTTTCGAGAGAAGGATGTGGTGTCACCGCCAGACACCACACTTGCTAGGTGGTAGCCTTTAAATAGGCCGCGGTCCATTAGTATACGTCGGACCCGCGTGTCGCCACTGTCAGTGATTGCAGACCGAGCGCCGCCACACGGCAGGTCTAGAGAGACTTACTAGCACTCGCTCCAGTTGTACAGCCGACTTTGCTAGCGATGCTACAGTGACCAATACGCTCTCATTTGCCGAGACGATAGTTAGCATAGCCTTCAGCTACGTCATTTGCTACGACCTAGCAAGGCACCATTACCACTTATATTGAGATTATATTAATGTATCAACAACAGCGATGTTCTCCAATTATGGATTAAAGTTAAGTATTCGAAGATCTTCGTACTTTATTTGCAATTCTCAAGACATTGTCCTGTTCCAGACCTCACGCCAGTCTGCGTGAGCTAAACGCGTGCCTTTCGGCTACCTCCGAGTGGCTTGGCTGTCTTGCCAAGTCACTACAAAGGAGTTGCTGTGTCCGGTCGGCTATGGAACGCATCCGACTAGGTGGTCTTCGACCTGTGGTACACGTACTGTATCGTCACGGTATCGGTTGAACCGACGTAGTATACGGTGTGGGTGCTGGTGGGTCATTACCGGTTGTGATGCGAATACTAGCGTTTTCCGTGGCGCCTCAGTTTTCCTGGTTTTTGTTTTGCTAAGCAGTTGTTGATACTTCTTACAGCCAAGCCCCGAAGCAGGATGTTCGCCACCACAGTTGACACATTTTGGCTTCAACGTGTGTAGCATCGTACGTTCTATCGAGAAATGGTTTCCAGCACAACGTACACATCTTGCCAGTAGGGTACAATAATTTGCCTATGCTCAAAACGTTGGCATCTCTTACACTGTGTTATTCCTGCCCTGCTTCTGTAGGTTTCGACACGAACACGTATGCAGGATGTACACTACTGGCCATTACAATTGCTACACCACGAAGATGACGTGCTACAGACGCGAAATTTAACCGACAGGAAGAAGATGCAGTGATATGCACATGATTAGCTTTTCAGACCATTCACACAAGGACACCTACAACGTGCTGACATGAGGAAAGTTTCCAACCGATTTCTCATACACAAACAGCAGTTGACCGGCGTTGCCTGGTGAAACGTTGTTGTGATGCCTCGGGTAAGGAGGAGAAATGCGTACCATCACGTTTCCTACTTTGATTACGGTCGGATTGTAGCCTATCGCGATTGCGGTTTATTGTATCGCTACATTGATGTTCGCGTTGGTCGAGATCCAATGACTGTTAGCAGAATATGGAATCGGTGGGTTCAGGAGAGTAATACGGAACGCCGTGCTGGATCCCAACGGCCTCGTATCACTAGCAGTCGAGATGACAGGTATCTTATCCGCATGACTGTAATGGATCGTGCAGCCACGCCTCGACCCCTGAGTCAACAGATGGGGACGTTTGCAGGACAACAACCATCTGCACTAACAGATCTACGACGTTTGCAGCAGCATGGACTATCAGCTCGGAGACCATGGCTGCGGTTACCCTTGACGCTGCATCACAGGCAGGGCGCCTGCGATGGTGTACTCAACGACGAACCTGTGTGCACGAATGGCAAAACGTCACTTTTCGGATGAATCCAGGTTCTGTTTACAGCATCATGATGGTCACATCCGTGTTTGGTGACATCACGGTGAAGGCACATTGGAAACGTGTATTCGTCATCGCCATACTGGCGTATCACCCGGCGTGATGGTATGGGGTGCCATTGGTTACACGTCTCGGTCACCTCTTGTTCGCATTGACGGCACTTTGAACAGTGGGCGTTACATTTCAGATGTGTTACGATCCGTCGCTCTACCCTTCATTCGATGCCTGCGAAACCCTACATTTCAGCAGGATAATGCATATTGCAGGTCCTGTACGGCCCTTTCTGGATACAGAAAATGTTCGACTGCTGCCCTGGCCAGCACATTCTCTAGATCTCTCACCAATTGAAAATGTCTGGTCAATAGTGGTCGAGCAACTGGCTTGTCACAATACACCAGTCACTACTCTTGATGAAGCTGCATGGGCAGCTGTACCTGTACACGCCATCCAAGCCCTGTTTGACTCAATGTCTAGGCGTATCAAGGCCGTTATTACGACCAGAGGTGGTTGTTCTGGGTACTGATTTCACAGAATCTATGCACCCGAATTGCGTAAAAATGTAATCACAAGTCAGTTCCAGTATAACATATTTGTCCAATGAATATGCGTTTATTATCTGCATTTCTTCTTTGTGTAGCAATTTTAATGGCCAGTAGTGTATATCTTATCATTGTCCTTGGATTTTGGTAAACTGACAATGAAAACTGGAGATGGGAACAGCTTGAATCGATGCATTCGCACTGAAGGGAATCCTTTCTCGTGAAGCGCCTATTTTAGCTGCTCCACAGTCACCTGTGCGGGCAGTCGCTTTAAGACGACTTTTAGTTTCTTGTCCTCCAACGGCTGATAAGTAAACAGCGGTAACTGATACTGTATAAAAAACTGCATCGCCTTCGCAGGATTTTCCTGACTTTCAAGGTGATATGTAATTCTGTTTCCCTGAAAAATTGCCTTGATGGGGACTTTCAGATGATGCGTCACCTTTTTATTCAGTCTCACGTTGTTCTCCGTGTAGTAAACTGTGATTGGTCGCAGACACAGATTGGTTGGTGGCATAAGGAGTCTACCCCGTCGGTACGTCTAGTGGCGTGATAGGCTGAAAACGGTTGGTCGTTTCCACCTCCTGCTTCCGTTCACGTGGATTTTCTTCTAATACCGAGCATCGTCGATGTTGTTGCTGGTCCGCTTCTTGTGAGTTCTCAAAATCGAGATTTTCTTCCATTTCTTCATCGGTGGGAGACGACGGAAACACTTCTTCTGTGGTCGTCTGGTTGTGGTCTCCCGAGTGGACAACAGCTGAGACTATTTCTACGGCAGCGACGTGTTGTCAGAACCGTGAATTTACTTTCAGAACCTTTTCTTAAGAATTTAGTTTATTTACTAGCGATTCACCAAGAACATTACCAACTTTAATCACACTATGTGAGCGTGAAAGTAGTTGGCAATGGGTAACCGATGAGACAAATTAAAAATTTTGTTTTTCAATAAATGGAAATTTTATTCCTAAAAGCCCTTTTTTTTAAAAAAAAAAACCGGATTTAAAATTATAATCCGAAAGCACCCTGTAAATATCAAGCTACAATTTATTCAGAGGCAGAAATAACAATTTTTTTTTAATAGTATGAGCTTTCGAGCTGAGAACCTTGCCGCTCCCTTTTAAGACGGCCGTAGTCACGACCGCTCACAACTACCTCTGAAGGACTACACTGGTGCAAATCTGTAACACACCAGATTACTTTAAACTAAACATACAAACGCATAAACTATGCACCCCGTAAGAGGGATGGAAATGGTACAAAACACTCACACTAAAAATTATTTGCCACCGAAAGTGCAACTTGTTTTTAAAAGAACTCTTACGATGGAAGGGTGGCATCTTTATATACTAAAATGACCATTTACATAAAAACCCATGAAATGCAATCTGACATAAAATCTACAAACATGCTCTACATTACACTTATATCACCTCGCAAGATGATCGGCAAGATAAAAACATATTTCAGGAATTCGGCCTTTACACTTTAAGCAAAAAATTCGTTAACACCGGATCCGACAAATATGACAGAGGCAGCTATTAACGTATGGCAGACCGACAGACAGACAGACAGACAGACACGAACTGCCTAACAAATGCGGACGAGAGACAGACGAGCAAGCTGGGGATGAGAGACTGACCAAGAAAACAAGTACAGTTTAGCAAGTAAATGAAACCACATATCCCCAATTACTCAACTTCTGGTAAACTGCGATTTCTGGCGAAGACCTGGCGCAGCACCCCCTAAACGCTCTCCCGAACCGTCCGCTGCCAGCCGCTTCAACGGACGCAGGAAGGCGCGCCGATCTCCCGTCTCACGGCGTCGCAGTTTGCCCCGGCCAGCCCGGTGTCCTGGGTTGACTCCTGTTGCTCTCGTGTCGGCCGCGAAGCCACTACGCCTCGCTATACGGCGCGGCCCACTGGACTCACGTGGCGACCTCACATGCGCCGACGCTCAAGACGGACAAGTCATCTCGTGTTTCAGTGCGCGACCGACCAACCGATCGATCCAACCGCCAATGACCATTGTCTGAACAAACTCCAGCAGACCGCCGGCCTAACACATACTAGCACTCCGGACGACAGACAGACACTGACTGCCCCACACTGACCCGGCTGACCAATCGACCAGACTCGCTCCGACTGACCCGACTCAGACTGACAAACTGGCGAGCTCATAGCGCCCCTTAAATGCACGTGCACAGGCAACCTTTGCCCTTTTCCACCAGAGGGAGACAGCAGAGCTGCGATTGCCACAGCGGCGCCACCGCCAGAAATGAAGGCGACTGCTTCACACTACGCGCTGCGGCGCGCTCTTCAAAACAGCAAATTTCACCACGGCTCACTGTCACTGTATTGTTACATTACGATTACGGGTGCAGAAGGAAACCGTAATGTCTTGAAGTGTTTCCTGGTAGTGTGTCGGGTCAGTAGCGTGACTCGTCTTACAAGCAGGGGGCCGCCTGCCGTTGTCTGCGTCGTCATACTTGGAACAACAGATGGGACCAAAGGGCGGGCAGAACCCGGCCGGTCTGAGATCGGCCGGCCCAGGCGCAGCCGAGGTTGCTGCCCCCATCGCAATCCGTCTGCAATCGACTGCTGACCTCTCTGCACTGCCCTACACTGCACGTTCAGCACGAGCAAGACCAGAGCTCGAGTGGAGCAGGGTAGGTGCAGCTGCTGTTCCTGTGGGACCTAGGTGGGAAGAAGCAGTGATAGACATCCCTGGGATTGTGAAGCAGCTGAATGGGTTCTGATGGGATTCCAATTCGGTTTTACAGAGAGTAGTCTACTGCATTGGCTCCTTACTTAGCTTGCATTTATCGCGAATCTCTTGCCCAAAGTAAAGTCCCGAGCGACTGGAAAAAAGCGCAGGTGACGCCTGTATATAAGAAGGGCAGAAGGACGGATCCTCAAAATTACAGACCAATATCCTTAACATCGGTTTGTTGCAGGATTCTCGAACATGTAACGCCGGAAATGCATATCCTCCTATTTCCATCTATTGTACTATAAATTTTTTCCGTATTTTGTTACCTAAAGATATGACATTGCTGTGTCTTTATATATTGTTATTGTCTTACTATATGTATATATATATATATATATATATATATATATATATATATATATATATTCATTTATGTCGATGTATAATTGGTTTGTTTTGTAAATACTATTTGTATTTTTAAGCTGGGTCTTGCCTAGACAAAACTATGCTATCGAACGACTACATCGATATGTCGTGTGAAGAACCAAAGTGTGTAGGATCTTTGGTAGTGTTAACTCTGCCGCGTGGAGCGCGGGCAGAGAGAGTCTGGCTGGAGTAGGGCGGTGGAGCAGGTGTCTCGTGTGAAGTTCCCGCGAGTTGCCGCGCTTTCGGGGTTTGCCAGCATGTAATTGCGCTCGACTTGCTATGATAGTTTCTGACACGGGAAGCATTAGCTGGCGCACATCAAGAGCCCGTTTCGCTTGGTGACAGTGTCGAGAAGAAGACGCGCCAACATCCAGCTTCTGCAACAGCGACGGCCGACAATGAGTGACTGTCGCCACCTCCTCGACCAACGACTTCAAACCTTCAATCAACCAACAAGGAAGACTGGAAGCACGTAAAGTTTTAGAACCGTATGGCAGACCTCAGCATTTAAAATTGTTCCTTTTGTCTCACAAAATTACAGCAACGTAGCATGAACTTTTCTTGCTCATTGTCCCAATTGCATTACCAAGCAGGGTCCCTTCCTTTTATGGAATGAACCCGAGTGTCGTTGAAATTCAATCGCCAGCATTAAAGTAATATCATTCCATTTCACTGCTTTAATTTCAAAGTTCAGTTAAGGTATTCGTAGCTGGCTACAATATTTAGATTACACAAGCACAAATTAAGAGTGCGAGTTTTGTTACCAAATTTTAGCTTACCTGTGACTGCAGCTCAGCTTGGTACGTACTAAATGTTATTATTGTTAATTGTTCAGAATCATTTAATTCAAGCTCAAAGTCAAATCTTTTATTTCTAAATTGCGTAGATTCAAGTAGCTTTTGAAATGATTGTTGAGGTAGCCCAAGACTAACCTTATTTTATTGAATTTCGTAGTGCTTCAGAAACAAAGTTCACTGTTAATTTCAGTCACTAAATTAACTTTCAATTTTCCGGTTGTTTGAATTCTTTTGCTAAATTAAGTCAGAGTGTAGCGAAATTTATTACTTCTAGCAAACATTCAGTTTTCACACAACATGTGTTAACCTTCAGTTGCCACGCTTTTAGTGCTAATTATATGTGTAATAACCTTTCTTTTTCAGTTATTGTAGTAGTTGTGCATAGGACTGGCGACCGTATTTTTCCCCAAATCTCAAATATCTAATTAACGCCAGTTAATTGTTAACGTAACTACCGCACATTTACTTTCTTTATTAACTTTACTTCTATTCAAAATTAATTTCCACGTTTCATTTGCATTTTTCCTTTCATTTAGATGTAACGCTTTCCTCACTCTTTACCAACAGATTAACTTCGGTGACGACTGCTTTTCCCAAATTTCCATTAGGTACACGTGGTTTAATTTTTCACTGCCATAAAGGTCGATAAGTGAGGGGAAGGGTACAAACATATTCTCAGTTCGATTATAATGAATTTGCTTGAGACAGAGAAGTTGCTGTCCGTGCATCAACACGGCTTTAGAAAGCATCGCTCCTGCAAAACGCAACTCGCCCTTTTTTCACATGATATCTTGCGAACCATGGATGAAGGGTATCAGACGGATGCCATATTCCCTGACTTCCGGAAAGCGTTTGACTCGGTGCCCCACTGCAGACTCCTGACTAAGGTACGAGCATATGGGATTGGTTCCCAAATATGTGAGTGACTCGAAGACCCCTTAAGTAATAGAACCCAGTACGTTGTCCTCGATGGTGAGTGTTCATCGGAGGTGAGGGTATCATCTGGAGTGCCGCAGAGAAGTGTGGTAGGTCCACAGTTGTTTTCTATCTACATAAATGATCTTTTGGATAGGGTGGATAGCAATGTGTGGCTGTTTGCTGATGATGCTGTGGTGTACGGCAAGGTGTCGTCGTTGAGTGACTGTAGGAGGATACAAGATGACTTGGACAGGATTTGTGATTGGTGTAAAGAATGGCAGCAAACTCTAAATATAGATAAATGTAAATAAATGCAGATGAATAGGAAAAAGAATCCTGTAATGTTTGAATACTCCATTAGTAGTGTAGCGCTTGACACAGTCACGTCGATTAAATATTTGGGTGTAACACTGCAGAGCAATATGAAGTGCGACAAGCATGTAATGGCAGATGTGGGGAAGGCGGATAGTCGTCTTCGGTTCATTAGTAGAATTTTGGGAAGATGTGTTTCATCTGTAAAGGAGACCGCTTATAAAACATTAATACGACCTATTCTTGAGTTCTGCTCGAGCGTTTGGGATCCCTATCAGGTCGGATTGAGGGAGGACATAGACGTAATTCAGAGGCGGGCTGCTAGATTTGTTACGGAAATGCTTCAGGAACTCGGGTAGGAGTCTCTGGAGGAAAGAAGGCGTTCTTTTCGTGAATCGCTACTGAGGAAATTTAGAGAACCAGCATCTGACGCTGACTGCAGTACAATTTTACTGCCGCCAACTTACATTTCGCGGAAAGACCACAAACATAATATGAGAGAGATTAGGGCTCGTACAAAGGCATATATGCAGTCATTTTTCCTTCGTTCTGTTTGGGGGTGGAACAGGGAGAGAAGATGCTAGTTGTGGTACAAGGTACCCTCCGCCATGCAGCGTATGGTGGATTGCGGAGTATGTATGTAGATGTAGATGTAGAGAGAACTCACTGTGAGGACTGGCATGGCGAACGGAATGCGTCCAATGAAGGTTGGTGTCGTGGAAATTTGAACATAAGGTCGGGAATAAGACAACTGATCGGAGCTGGACGCGAGCGCCCTGCCAACACACCCCCAGCTGAGACCACAAAAATGTGTTCCCAGTCAGGGGGCGTCAAGACAGGGTGGCGCCTGATGAGATTGGGGTCCTTCCACGGCTCTAATGAGCGAGGGGTCTGGTGATGCCTGACGGGATCGTATGGCTCGTGTGGAGGAAGGGGTTTAGTCCGGTCGGGAGGTGTGAAGGGATATGGATTATCCGTGTGGGGTAAGACCCATCACGAAGGGACCCAATAACCGCCTGCAGCACAGGTTTAGGGCTGCAAGCGTTCATGCAGAGTGGGTGCAGACGCCGCCTCAGGGAGAGGGCCGTCGACTTGCGTCCGCAGTCATCCTCCCTGTTGGGAGGGGAAGCAGGCGTAATCAGATCCGTCATTGGTGACGGGGCCTCCAGCTCGACAGCTGGGGGACGGGACACAGCTGTAACGCAGTATTTGCAGGCACTCCCTGTTGCGATTACAGCGTCATCTGTTAGAAGCTTCTCGAACTATTAGAAAACTTCTGTATAAAATTATTACAGCTCTCACAGTAAATATCCAAACATCTCACCTTGGTTGTAGGAGGAAAATATTCGGCCCCAGCAACGTCCAGAAAGTCTAAACAGAAGAAAAACCTTCCACTTAGAATGTCGATGGAGCCAGCAACAAGAAAACCAGAAATGGAGAACTTCAACGACAGATGCAAAGTGGACATTCTCTTTCTGGCGGAGAAACACCTGCGTTCTACCAAGTTATACCAACTTAAGAACATGATCGGGTATCGGACAGATCGATCACATGGCCGGGGCGGAGGTACAACCATCTTCATCAACAAAAACATAACGCATGTGAGCCGCGCACGGCCCGTGTTCAGGCCATTTATTGTTTGTCATCTTCAATTACGTTACTGCCGCCTCGTTTTCTTATTCCATTTACTGGCGTCACTAACTTCCTGCTTTACTTGCCCGTGAGCGGCATCAGCGGCGCGTATCGATAAGTGCACTGTCGTACCATCTCTAGAGCGACCGATAGTATTTACGGGTCGTCGTGTGTCTGGCAGTCAGTTGGAGACGGACCAGTAGTGCAGTCGGGAAGCAGCAGCAGTGCTCGCCGACCGCTGTCGACACACATGAACTGTCCGACGGAGGGAGATTGGAGCGGGACGACCATTGGTTGGTCGTTCGGTTGGTCGTCTCATCGGGCGACGTGTATTTGGTCCTTCACCGTTTCTGGACCTGGGCAGTTGATCGGTTGGCGTGGAGCATCGAGGAAATCTCCGCGGCGCGTAAGGGTGGCCTAGGCCACTGGCGGCGTCCACGCGCGTCGGAGTGTGTGGTGCTGTCCCCATTGCTCCGAGGTCAGTGGCTCACCGATCCTGGACACGAAAGTTGAGTTTTGACTTAATCTACCAGCAAGTCACTACTTTTCACATTGAGTCGTTTGGATTTCGTTGTCGGCTGTTGGGACATTCCCGCGAACAACAACATGTGTTTTCAAGTTGGCAAATTTTAGCCACCCTTCGGTGGAGTTTAACTGTACTTGGTTATTTTTAATTGAAGTGCACCAGCGGAATCTTCTGCCTTGTAGCCGTTAACGTTCCGGACTGGATGGGAGGTTTCTACCCGAAATATCGCAAGAAGAATTGTCGCTGTCCCGAGTGCACGCCCGAAAGATGATGGAACATTACGTCCGCCGGGAAAACTTCAAGAATCACAACGTTCCGGTTATTTGCCCTGAGCGTTGTCGTAAAATCAGGCAGTGTATTTTCCTCATCGTGTTGTCGCTGTCCAGCACGGTGTGTAGTTTGACAGCTCAATGCATAATTGGTTGTCGGCGCCATTGCCTTCTACGTTGTTCCATTGAACTCCCTGTTGTGTGCTGGTCGGGTGGAGCGGAAGATATCTTGTCATTGGGTCCGTTGACTGTCGGTTTGGTTGTCTTCGAATCGAGAATGGTTGGGCCGACTGCCTGTCTCATCTAAGCGAGCGTTAGTGTTTGAATTCCAGGCCGACCCTCTGAAACTTCTGAGTGCTGTTGGGTGTACTGCCTTTTCTTATTTCTTCTTGTTGTTTGTATTTGTATGGCTTCTAGCCGATTTTTAAATTAGGGTTGTTTTGCCCTTAAGGCGTAAGATTGTTTAGGCCTTCAGCCTAATTTAAAGAACTGTTTTAAGGTAAGGCCTTTCGCCTTTTAAAAATTTGCTTTTTGTTCGAGTCTTAAGTGATTGGCCTTCAGCCGATTTTTAAAGTAAAGTTGTTTTGCTATTAAGGTGTCAGACTGTTTGGACCTTCAGCCTAATTAAATGGTTCAAATGGCTCTGGGCATTGTGGGACTTAACATCTGAGGTCATCAGTCCCCTAGAACTTAGAACTACTTAAACCTAACTAACCTAAGGACACACACATCCATGCCCGAGGCAGGATTCGAACCTGCGGCCGTAGCAGTCGCGCGGTTCCAGACTGAAGCGCCTAGAACCGCTCGGCCACCGCTGCCGGCCAGCCTAATTACGGAACTGTTGTAAGATAAGGCCTTTTGGCCTTTTAAAAAGTTATTTTGGTTTCATTTTTAATAGATGGGTATTCAGCCGATTTTTTTTTAAATTAAAGTTGTTTTACTCTTAAGGTATCAGATTGTTAGAGCCTTCAGCCTAATTGAAAGAACTGATTTAAGACAAGGCCTTCTGCCTCTTTAAATTTCTGATTTTGGTTTGAGTCATAAGTTATTGGCTTTCAGCTGATTTTAAAATAAAGTGGTCTTGTCCTTAAGGCATGAGATTGTATGGTGCATTCAGCCGGTAATTAAGTTCCAAAAATTAATGCTGTGTTTTTTTTTAATTTTCTTGGCTCTTATAATGTTTAGTCAAATTAGTAAAGTTGTATGTTCGAGGGTAACTGACAGCCGCTTATTTTGGCCCCTTTCCACAATTTAAACTATCTGTCCTCTTCTGTGGTTTTAGCAGGGCGTCTCCGAATGTTCCAGTCACTCTCCTATTACTTATTTCCCTTGAGGCAACAGCGGTAAGTATCACGACTTCTTATGGTGTCAGCCATCTTAAGACAAAACAGACAGTTCGAAGGACAGGACTTTACATCCACATTCGACGCATTTGGCAAGGTCCTCCTGTGCGGATAACGTAATGTCATACACTATGCCTGGAGTTCCCAATGTAACAACTCCCGAGGTGAGAGGCTGCATGACTTAGAGGAACAATTGGAAGCAATCACTCTTGGACATGAAGATCCAATGCACAATCCAGCAAACCGTAACCACAGCCCAAATGTCCTCTATGTAACCATGCTCAAGAATATCCGTACTGATCTGCAGCTCACTACCATTGAGGACTTATCATCCGACCACAACCTTGTTGTCAGGTGCATTTAGCGAGGCACTAGACCACATCCGCCACCAACAACCATTATTACCAACTATCATCAGTTCAGTTCCTGGCTGAACAATAACTTTCGATCGACAGAAGACGTATCAACCCCAATACCCACCGATGACGCCATTTCAACTTTGACTGACAAGATCAAGAGAGCGTTTCGGCAAGCTTCTGTCAAAACGACACTTGCTCTAAAACAGTATAACCTTTTCCCCACTGTTGCAGAACCCACGTTCTCTCAAAAATAGAGCTCACAGGCAGTGGCAAAGATTCCATAGCTCCAAAGACTGCAGAGGAATGAAGAGATTGGCACGTGAACTCCACTTTCGAACTGTTGAGGGTTAGCAGGAAGTCTGGGAAGATAAAATGGAGAGCTTCATACTTCATTCCTGCAATGAGTGGCACCTTGTCCGATCGTTACATCAACCTCGACCACCGAACCTAACTATCTGAGGCCCGAAAGGTCAAGGCTATGGTCCTCTCGGCAAGTCAGTTTTTGCACCAACATATGAGGCTCAAAACACCTTAGACCTGGATGATGGAGACGACTTTGTGGTTCGGACAAAACATTTAGCACATGCACTCAGAGAGTAAGTTCGATGGCTAGAATTGGCCTTCGGCAGAAGTACGACGAATCATCGTTCATCTTGGGAATCACTCAGCCCCATGTTCACACGGAATTACCAGTCAACAACTTAAGTATCTTACGAGGGAGCCAAATGTGCTCTTAACGCGTATCTATAATAACTTTATGCTGCAAGGATATCTGACTGCGTGGAAGACGGCCCGGTTGGTCGCAATACCAAACCCAGGAAGGACTTAACACGCCCAGAAAACAGCTGTCCAATAAGTTTACTTTCGACACTTTCCAAGACCCGCGAAAGGTACTATAGGAGGATATTCGGCAACCCATTCTCGATGACGATGTTATACGTTCATACCAATTTGCCTTTCAATCTTCGTTGTCTGTAGAGCTGCAACTCATCCTGGTCTCCGAATTTACCGCATATAACCTTAATGCGTCCAACTATACAGCAGCAGTTTTTTTGGACTTCTAAAAACTGTACGATCGCGTCTGGCAGGACAAATTACTTCTCAAACTGGCGAACGTGCAACTACTCTCGAACTACTGCCTCAAGACCATCGACAGCTTTTTGCACAATAGGTGTATACTAGTAAAGTTCGAGAGATAGCACTTTACTCTCAGATTTTTCACATATTGCATCCCTCAATGTTCTGTGTCGTCTCCACTACTCTTTGTCATGTACATCAATGATATCCCAATAATACCTCAGGTGATGCCTGCGCAATTCGCGGACGACATTGCTTTGCTGATCGCCGGCCGGTGTGGCCGAGCGGTTCTAGGCGCTTCAGTCTGGACCCGCGCGACCGCTACGCTCGCAAGTTCGAATCCGGCCTCGGGCATGGATGTGTGTGATGTCCTTAGGTTAGTTAGGTTTAAGTAGTTCTAAGTTCTAGGGGACTGATGACCTCAGATGTTAAGTCCCATAGTGCTCAGAGCCATTTTGCTTTGCTGATCATTAGCCGGAGGATCGACGCGGTCATCGCTAGCCTACAACGTTAACTCGCGATGGTAGAAGTTGGGCCAAGGAAAATACAGTTACTGTCAGTGCAGACAAGATGAGAGCTGACATGTTTACCTGACGATGCCAGGTTTTAGAGACAGGCTCATCCTTCATCATCAGGAAATCCCATAGAACAATCGCGTCATGCATCTTGTGGTCACATGCGACAGTATATTACTTTTTAAACAGCATGTGCAGAATGAGAGGATCAAGATTTCAAAACTCGTCTGCCACCTATACCCCCTACTGGCCAGCTCGCAGATAAACGTCAATACGAAACATTGCCTTTATAGGGCAACAGTCCTCCCAGCTATTTTTTATGCTTGTTTCATCTGGGGGAAAATCAGGATCTCTAATTTGAAAACCATCCAAACTTCGCAAAATCGAAGCCTTCGACTTATTCTTGGGGTGCACCTGTGGGCAAGAATCCTTGACCTACACGAAGAGCTTAACCAACCAACGATCCAGGGAACCATCATACAACAGGTAAGCAAGCTCACAGACAAAATGGAAGCCCTGTGATCCACGTCACTTCACCTGGAATATGTTAGATCAGCAGCTCCTGAGCAATGGCATCGGGTCCGGATGCCTAGGGCAATTAACGAAGTCCCATAGTAACTATCCGCCTCACCTTTCACCTACATCTGTAAGGGCCAAACGAAACGAAGCCCAGTGCTCTTGTGACAGCAATAAAAATAAAGTTTCGCCTTGACCATCCAACAAGGAAGTCCAGCCAGAAAGTTGGCAGCACTTCGTCACAACCATCCACAAAAAAAGAAATATTAATATAACGTTTTTGCACTCGTCTGTCGATCTTCGTTTTCGTTATACACTCCTGGAAATGGAAAAAAGAACACATTGACACCGGTGTGTCAGACCCACCATACTTGCTCCGGACACTGCGAGAGGGCTGTACAAGCAATGATCACACGCACGGCACAGCGGACACACCAGGAACCGCGGTGTTGGCCGTCGAATGGCGCTAGCTGCGCAGCATTTGTGCACCGCCGCCGTCAGTGTCAGCCAGTTTGCCGTGGCATACGGAGCTCCATCGCAGTCTTTAACACTGGTAGCATGCCGCGACAGCGTGGACGTGAACCGTATGTGCAGTTGACGGAATTTGAGCGAGGGCGTATAGTGGGCATGCGGGAGGCCGGGTGGATGTACCGCCGAATTGCTCAACACGTGGGGCGTGAGGTCTCCACAGTACATCGATGTTGTCGCCAGTGGTCGGCGGAAGGTGCACGTGCCCGTCGACCTGGGACCGGACCGCAGCGACGCACGGATGCACGCCAAGACCGTAGGATCCTACGCAGTGCCGTAGGGGACCGCACCGCCACTTCCCAGCAAATTAGGGACACTGTTGCTCCTGGGGTATCGGCGAGGACCATTCGCAACCATCTCCATGAAGCTGGGCTACGGTCCCGCACACCGTTAGGCCGTCTTCCGCTCACGCCCCAACATCGTGCAGCCCGCCTCCAGTGGTGTCGCGACAGGCGTGAATGGAGGGACGAATGGAGACGTGTCGTCTTCGGCGATGAGAGTCGCTTCTGCCTTGGTGCCAATGATGGTCGTATGCGTGTTTGGCGCCGTGCAGGTGAGCGCCACAATCAGGACTGCATACGACCGAGGCACACAGGGCCAACACCCGGCATCATGGTGTGGGGAGCGATCTCCTACACTGGCCGTACACCACTGGTGATCGTCGAGGGGACACTGAATAGTGCACGGTACATCCAAACCGTCATCGAACCCATCGTTCTACCATTCCTAGACCGGCAAGGGAACTTGCTGTTCCAACAGGACAATGCACGTCCGCATGTATCCCGTGCCACCCAACGTGCTCTAGAAGGTGTAAGTCAACTACCCTGGCCAGCAAGATCTCCGGATCTGTCCCCCATTGAGCATGTTTGGGACTGGATGAAGCGTCGTCTCACGCGGTCTGCACGTCCAGCACGAACGCTGGTCCAACTGAGGCGCCAGGTGGAAATGGCATGGCAAGCCGTTCCACAGGACTACATCCAGCATCTCTACGATCGTCTCCATGGGAGAATAGCAGCCTGAATTGCTGCGAAAGGTGGATATACACTGTACTAGTGCCGACATTGTGCATGCTCTGTTGCCTGTGTCTATGTGCCTGTGGTTCTGTCAGTGTGATCATGTGATGTATCTGACCCCAGGAATGTGTCAATAAAGTTTCCCCTTCCTGGGACAATGAATTCACGGTGTTCTTATTTCAATTTCCAGGAGTGTATTTAATTTTGAATTCACGGACTTTTTCGATGGACACTCTGAAGTTCCTTTTCTGGACAATGAGTTTTTCGGTTGATAACGTGCCATGTCTAGAGTTATAACGATACGTCATCAACTTAACATATTTTGCACGTTTGAATGTATTGTTTCATGGAAAAATATACTGAAAAAACTTCCTCGAGTTGTTGCATTTTGAATCTCATAAATGAATAAAGCAAGCTGGGTTACACGTGATTAGTGCATGCGGGAATCTTATTGATACCTGTATAGGAGTCATCACACATTACAATAATATAGGTTTGAGAAATTTCTTCCTCAAATTAAGCGATATGTTAAATAGCAGCAGACTCCTCTTGGACACAATGCCTGTGCTGGTCTTACTTTTATGACTCCTTGCTTCATCCATTATTTTGCTTTCAATGTAGCAGAATTCCTTATCTTCGTCTACTTTTTGAGCACCAATTTTGATGTCATGTTTCTCACTACTTACATTCAGCAGGTCATGTAATTTTTCTTCAGTTTCACTGAGGATAACAACGTCATCAGCGAATCGTATCATTGATATCCTTGTACTCTAAACTTTAATCCTAGTCTTGAATCTTGCTTTTATTTCCGTCATTGCTTCTTCGACATATAGATTGAACAGTAAAGCTGAAAGACTACATCCCTGTCTCAAACCCTATTTAATACGAGCACTTCGTTCTTCATCATGTAATCTTACTTTTTCCCTCTTGGTTCTTGTACATATTGTCTGTAACACGTCTTTCCCTATAAATTACTCCTATTTTCTCAGAATTTCGCACATCTTGCATCAATTTACATTATCTAATGCATTTTGTACGTAGATAAATCCTATGTGAGGTTCTTCACTTTTCTTCAGTCTAGCACCCAACGTGAGAAGTGCCTCTATGATGCCTTTATCTTTCCTAAAGCCTAACTGATCGTCATCTAACAGATCATCACTTACCTTTTCCATTCTTCTGTATATTATTCCTGTCAGTACCTTGAATGCGTAAGCTGGTCGTGCGCTAGTCGTCGCACTGATCTGCTGTTGCTATCTTCGCATTGCGTGGATGATATTTTTCCGAAAATCTGATGGTAAACCACCAGTCTCGTAGATTCTACACACCAACGTGAATAGTCGTTCGGCTAGGACACCAGCACCACTCGCCCCCCCCCCCTCTCCTAAACCTCCACCAATGATTTTAGACATTACGATGGAATATTATCTATTCTTTCTGCCTTATTTGATCTCAAGTCTTGCAGAGGTCTTTTAAATTCTGACTCTAACACTGGATCTCCTACCTCTCCCATATCTACTCCGAATTCTTCTTCTATCCCCTCCCCCCAAACCTTCATGTTGGCCTTCAGTGTACTCTTCCACCTATCCTCTCTTTCCGTTTAACAGTGGGATTCCCACGCCATTCTTAAGATTCCACCTTCGCTTTTAATTTCACCGAAGGTTGTTTTGATTTTTCCATATGCTGAGGTCGTCCTCCCGTTGATTATTTCTATCTCAATATCTTCACATCTTTCCTGCCTCCTTTGCTGCCCTGCAATTCCTATTTAATACGTTAGTAAGGGGTTTGTATTCCCTGAACATTTTTGTACTCTTTCTTTTGTCGATCAGTTGAAATATTTCTTCAGTTATTCAACTTTTCTTCGCGGTTACTTTCCTTGTACCTATGTCTGTCTGCTCAAATTTGCGTTCGTCCTTCAGATATATCGACCCCTCTGCAACTGAAATGCCTACTGTGGCTTACCTTATCGCAGTATCCACATCGTTCGCAAACTTCAAACGTGTTTCATCCTTCCTCATTATTCGGTATCCCACTTCCATCTACACTGTATCTTCTGTATGATTGTCTTAACCTTCAGTCTACTCTTCATCCTTACTGAACTGAGATCTGGGTCTATATGTGCACCTGGATACGCCTTACAATCCAGTATCTGGTTTCAGAAAGTCTGTGTGTGACCATGATCCAGCTAGAATCTTCCCGCGTCTCCGTGCCTTTTCCACGCATGCCTCTTGCGCTTGCGATTCTTGAACACAGTATACTCTATTATTAACTGTTATTTATTGCAGGACTCAGTTAGTCTTTCTTCCACTTGCTATTTCCAAAACCGTATTCTCCCATTATCTTTCTTGTGCTGCTTATTCTACAACCGCATTCCAAACTCCCACGATTATTAGATTTTTATTTG
Source organism: Schistocerca serialis cubense (assembly GCF_023864345.2). Lineage (NCBI taxonomy): Eukaryota > Metazoa > Arthropoda > Insecta > Orthoptera > Acrididae > Schistocerca > Schistocerca serialis. Next base: position 732,110,596 of record NC_064643.1, on the reverse strand, counting down.
CCAGTAAATACTGAATTACCCGTTCTATATCTTTTTTTAATTTCCCTACCTACTGATCTTCTGCTTGCGATGTCGGTATATTTACCTGAACTATCGGTGTCGGCCTTTGTTTGCTGTCGAATCTGAGAAGACTAACCATATCACAGAACGTTTCACAGTAGTTAACTCTCTCCTCTACTTTCCTGCTCTTAAAGAATTCCATTCCCGTTATACTATTTTGTGCTGCTGTTGATATCACCCTACATTCGCCTGATCAGAAATCTTTATCTTCGTTCAGTTCCACTTCACTGATCCCCATTACTTCTAGACGGAGCCTTTGACTTTCTCTTCTCAAACATTTTGCTTCTGTACTGCGTTTAAACTTATTCCAAGCACCCGCCAGCAGAATGTTATCGTATCGTAGGTTATTTCCCTTCACAATCCTGGAGATCAGAATGGAGGACACTTCCGGAATCTTTCGTAAAAAGGACAGATCATTATGACACTTTTCAGATACATTGCCTATGGACAAGCATTATCTTTTCCTTGTGCCTTTGCCCGCATGGGCGCAGGCATGATTATTAACGGATTTGGCAGGGTAACTTAAGGGTGGGCGAATGCCCGTCGTGTCGTCAACCCGTTAATCTGTGTACCCCAAACGTCCACGTGTAGTATTCGTCACGTGAGTACCCTGGGCTCAGTCCGCTCCTCTGTACTGTCTGACAAGGCCCTTGACAGTACGTGTCTGACTTCTTCATTACTGATTACTTCGTCATTACTAATAATTTTATTCGAACCCAGGACGATGGGCGTTTTGATTGGCTGTCAAAGGCACTATCCCTGGACAATTTATTTCAAAACAAAATTTGACGGGCTCCCTGTCGGATGTGTGCGATTTTACACGTTATTTCTACAACGATAGCTTTCGCATTCGCGCCACAGCCAAAAGCAGGAAATTAGAAAGTAGGGAATTAGCTTTGAAAGACAGAATTTACTATTTCAGCCTTCATACGGTACTGGATATTAAAAGTACTACACCACGAATATGCGAAATTTAACCGACAGGAAGAAGATGCTATGATATGCAAATGATTAGCATTTCAGACCATTCACACAAGGTTGGCGCCGGTGGCGACACCTACAACGTGCTGACATGAGTAACGTTCCAACCGATTTCTCATACACAAACAGCAGTTGACCGGCAATGCCAGGTGAAATGTTGTTGTGATGCCTCGTGTAAGGAGGAGAAATGCGTACCATCACGTTTCCGACTTTGATAAAGGTCGGATTGTAGCCTATCGCGATTGCGGTTTATCGTATCTCGACATTGCTGCTCGCGTTGGTCCAGATCCAATGACTGTTAGTAGAATATGGAATCGGTGGGTTCAGGAGGGTAATACAGAACGCCGTGCTGGATCCCAACGGCCTCGTATCACTAGGAGTCGAGCAGCCTCGTCTCGATCCCTGAGTCAACAGATGGGGGCGTTTGCAAGACAACAACCATCTGCACGAACAGTTCGACGACGTTCGCAGCAGCATGGACTATGAGCTCGGAGACCATGGCTGCGGTTACCCTAGACGCTGCATCACAGACAGGAGCGCCTGCGATGGTGTACTCAACGACCAACCTGGGTCCACGAATGACGAAACGTCAGTTTTTCGGATGAATCCTGTTTCTGTTTACAGCATCATGATGGTCGCCTCCGTGTTTGGCGACATCACGGTGAACGCACATTGGAAGCGTGTATTCGTCATCGCCATACTGGCGTATCACTCGGCGTGATGGTATGGGGTGCCATTGGTTACACGTCTCGGTCACCTCTTGTTCGCATTGACAGCACTTTGAACAGTGGACGTTACATTTCAGATGTGTTACGATCCGTGGCTCTACCCTTCATTCGATCCCTGCTAAACCCTACATTTCAGCAGGATAATGCACGACCGCAAGTTGCAGGTCCTGTAAGGGCCTTTCTGGATACAGAAAATGTTCGACTGCTGTCCTAGGCAACACATTCTCCAGATCTCTCACCAATTGAAAACGTCTGATCAATGGTGGCCGAGCATGTTGCAGGTCCTGTACGGGCCTTTCTGGATACAGAGAATGTTCGACTGCTACCCTAGCCAACACATTCTCCAGATCTCTCACCAATTGAAAACGTCTGGTCAATGGTGGCCGAGCAACTGGCTCGTCACAATACGCCAGTCACTACTCTTGATGAACTGTGGTATCGTGTTGAAGCTGCATGGGCAGCTGTACCCGTACACGCCATCCAAGCTCTGTTTGACTCAATGCCCAGGCGTATCAAGGCCGTTATTACGGCCAGAGGTGGTTGTTCTGGGTACTGATTTCTCAGGATCTATGCACCAAAATTGCTTGAAAATGTAATCACATGTCAGCTCTAGTATAATATATTTGTCGAATACCCATTTATCATCTGCATTTCTTCTTGGTGTAGCAATTTTCATGGCCAGTAGTGTATAAACATCATCCGTTTGGGTAATGTCTTGGTCAATAAGCAATTGTATAGATTCTTCGTCCGTTTACTTGTTCTACGGTACCAGGCTGAAGTCCGCCTCCGTAGCGTAGCGATAGCGTTTCCACCTACCACGCAGGGTGTCCGGGTTCGATTCTCGGCAGGGGACCTGGTGTTGTGTGTCCTTCATCATCATTCTCATTATCATTGACCTGCAAGTCGCCGAAGTGGCGTCAACTAAAAAGGACTTGCAATACGGCGGCCGAACTCCCCCGAAAGGGGCCTCCCGGCCAATAATGCCATACGATCATATCATATATACCAGACAGAAAAAGTGAAGCCCTCAGAAGGGGACGAGGAAAGGAAATGAAATTTCATGGAACGAGACAAAATCGAGTCATATTTACAACGAAATTTGCAGTATGACACCATTTTGATCCTGCAGCCATTATTAGTCAAGACACAAAGGAATTATGACATGTAGCAGCCTCTAGCCATTGATTCACATCAGTGCGGCGTTTCGCCTATTCCCTTAAGGGTTAGATCGTGGTGTGCACTTGCACTGAAGTGATCATTGACCAATCACACCTTAATTGTATATGTGATGTCTGTTCTCTCGGATTTCAGTGGCATGATAGAAGAGGTTGATGCAGACTGTTCGAGGATGAATGACCGAATGCTATTTGTGTTCTTTCGTTAACTGTTTTTTATCGAAAGTCGGAACCCCTCTGAGTTATTTTATCCAGTCATTTCACTTGCCGCACGTAACGTTTTATCATGAGAGCTGTACGGGTTTGATAGGTTGCCGCCTTCAAACAATGACGGCAATCACCCTATTCATTGGCCTGATGCGAACCCTATTATAAGAAAAAATAATAACATGTTGGACCATTACAGGTAAAAATTCAGCCCGAGCTACAGAAATTCCAGTGAGATGCACCATACTGTCTCTAACAAAGCTTAATGTCCGTCATCAAAGTGGCTTCCCTTCACTTCGCCAGCCAAATAAAATCATTCAATTTTGCGAACTGCTTTCTAACGCCGCCCCTTTGAGAAATTTTCGACTGAAAATATCATTGCAGGACAGAAGGTAAAGCCGCAGAGAACGTTAACATCGGTCAGTGTAGGATCGGCTCATGGGCTGGCGATGTGTAAATTGAACCTTGAACTTAGACCGAAAAAAAAAATTCAGTGCCTGACTGAAGAAAGGCTTAAAACAGAAGTCGGAGAGGATGAGAGCACTAACATTCTGTATCAAACCAGATTGAAAGAGAAAATCTTTAATAACCCTACATCTTGTTCGTCTAGATGGACTGCTCTTAGATCGAATATACAAGAGGCAGCACAAGAAACTTTGTGTACGATAAGACTAAATGTGATAGGGAGCAGTACGACTTACAGAACACTACGGTTTAACCAAGAATTAGTTATTCACAAGAAGTTCTTAAAGTACAAAACCAGTCGAAGTCAAGACGATTACATGGAGTATAAGATCATATGTAATAGGGTGAATTCGGATACTCGAAAAATGAAAGAGAATTATTGGGAACGATATACAAACGGCATGGAACGAAACCTTCATCGAGTATACATACATACATTAATCCTTGTTCCATAGATCATGAATACGACATTTCGTAATGATGTGGAACGTGTCACCTTAACATAAGTTTCCTTTACACAAAATAATTTTTTTTTTTTTTTTTTTTTTTTTTACTGTTACTACTTCATATCTAAGAATTCATCTATTGAGTAGAAGGAGTTGTCATTCAGAAATTCTTTTAATTTGCTTTTAAATGTTGGGTGGTGTTGTACCTGACAATTTGAAAGATTTTACATCATAATTTTTATTTACATGAGACTACATGGAAATGACTGAATAACAACGAAAAGTCACAATCACAAAGCCAGTAAGTATTTCCTACTAGAGGCAAAAAACGATAAGTTCTAATTTTCCCACAAGAGTCCGTGGTAACAAACATACTCTTAATTCCAAGTCCTATTCCGATGGCGAAGACGTAGTCTTCCCTGGAGACGTCCTTGAGGTCGGTATTCGGCGTGAACTGACGTCTGGTGCTCGTTCTAGCCTTTAAATAGTATTGGCCAGCCAATCAGATGTTGGTGTAGTAATACTTCCTGCAGGCCATCTCGAACTCCCTCTGCAGGAAGTAGTTCGCGGAATGTCTGTTTCCTAAACAGCCGAAGTTTACCATTGCTTACGCCTTTGGGCCTAGGCAACCTCGGTGCTGTGTCGTGTTAGATGTGTTGCCGGCCGGCAGGGGCTACCTTGGCGATGGCGTTACAGTTGGCTATCTGTAGACTTTTAATACTATTTGGCAAATGACCAAAGATTTTTGTGGCAGCATAATTCACCCCGTTCTGCGCCAAAGTGAGATTTAATCCAGAATAGTCAATATATAGTCAATATCACCCTCTCTTCTAGTGTTGTGGCTATGCACTTCGCTGTTATTTTTGAATTGGCATGGGTTATTAATGATAAATTTCATAAGTGAATATATGTATTGCGAAGGTGCTGTGAATATCCCGAGTTCCTTAAATAAATGTCTGCAAGGTGATCTTGGGTGGGCTCCACCTATTATTCTGATTACAAGCTTTTGTGCAATAAATACTTTTAACGACGAATTTGCCCCAAAATATGATGCCACATGAAAGCAGTGAATGAAAATAGGCATAGTAGGCTAATTCACAGATATGTTTATCACCAAAATTTGCAGTAACCCTTATAGCATAAGTAGCTGAACCTAGCCGTTTCAGCAGATAATCGATGTGTTTCTTCCAATTCAATTTCTCATCAATGCACACACCCAGAAATTTTGAGTATTCTGCCTTAGCAACAGATTTCCGTTCATAGTCTTTATTTATCAATGGCTTTATGTCATTTACTGTACAGAATTGTATAAACTGTGTTTACTCAAAATTTATTGAGAGTCCATTTGCAGAGAACCACCTAATAATTTTCTGATAGACATTATTTGCAATTTCCTCAGCTGATTCTTGCTTCATGGGTGTAATTACTATACTTGTATCATCAGGAAAAAAAACTAGCTTTGCATCTTCATGAATACAGATCGAAAAGTCGTTAATATATATATTAAGAACAATTAGGGACCCACGACTGAATCCTTAGGACACCATTCTTGATAGCTCCCCAGTTAGAGGACCCTGCTGTTTTTTGCAGACTATCTGTACTGTTAATTTCAACCTTCCACATTCTTCCAGTTAAGTATGAATTAAACCATTTGTGCACTGTCCCACTCATACCACAATACTTGAGCTTATCTAGAGAAATTTCATGATTCACACAATCAAAAGCCTTTGAGAGATCACAAAATATCCCAATGGGTGATGTTCGGTTATTCAATGCATTTAATATACGATCAGTGAAAGCATATATAGCATTTTCTGTTGAAAAGCGTTTCTGAAAACCAAACTGAGATTTTGTTAGCACTCCATTTTTACAAATATGTGATGCTACTCTTGAATATATTACATTTTCAAGAATTTTGGATAAAGCTGTCCAAAGTGAGATTGGGTGGTAGTTCTTAGCATCAGATCTATCCCCTTTTGTATGCAATGGTTTAACAACAGCGTAGTTCATTCTATCTGGAAAGATGCCCTTTTTCACTGAGCTACTACATATGTGGCTGAGAATCCTGCTTATTTGTTGGGAACAAGCTTTTAGTACTCTGCTGGAAATGGCATCAATTTCATGTGAGCTTTTACTTTTGAGTGAATTTATTATGTTCCTAATTTCAGTAGGAGAGGTGGGTTGAAGTTCAGTTTAATTGAACTGCATAGGTACTGCCTCTTCCACATACTGCCTTGCATTTTCAAATGAATAGCTGGATTCTATTTTCTCTACAACACTTAAAAATGATTAGTAAAAAGGTTTTCTACTTCTGACGTCTTGTTAACAAGTTTTCATTGTGTTTGATAGAAATACATTCTTCCTGTCCTCTCGGTTGCCCTGTTTCCGTTTTCATTATATTTCAAATAGTTTTAGTTTTGTTATCAGATGTGCTAATCTCAGACTTAATGCACATACTTCCGGACTTTTTAATAACTTTTCTGAATACAGTGCTCTAGTTTTTACAATGTTTCACTGTTTCAAGATCATTACCCCTCCTAGCTATAAGATACATTTCCCTTTTCTGTTTACAAGATTTTTATCCCTTTAGTAAGACATGGATTTTTACGTGGTTTCATACAATTATATTTCACTGTTTTCTTGGGGAAACTGTTTTCAAATATACTCACAAAGCGATCATGAAATAGGTTAAATTTTAAATTAGCATCATGTTCCCTGTACACCTCATCCCAACATAACTGTTGCAAGCTTTCCCTCAAATTTTGAAGTGTTAAATCGTTAATGGAATGCACTATTTTGGAGGACTGTTTTGCATTACTGTGTGGAGCTAGATCTTATACTGTAACTAGCTGTGCATCATGATCACACAGACCATTCTTAACAGGTTAAGTTTTTATTTGATTATCTTGGTCTATGAAAACTTATCCATCAGTGTGCTGCTTTCCTGCACCACCCAAGTAAGAAAATCAGTAACTGATGTCAAATTGAAAGGAGCAAGTTACACTTCAAGGTCAAGCTTTCTATGGGACTCTTTCAGGAAATCTACGTTGAAATCCCCACAAACAATAATTTGCTTTCCTTTGTCTGACAGTTAGCATAACAAAGAATCCAAGTTTTTCGAAAATAGTTGAAAATTTTCCAATGGGGACCTATACACGGCTATAATTATAAAAGTACCATTATTTAGTTTAAGCTCACATGCACATGCTTCTATATGTTGCTATATAGAAAACTTTTAGTTTCCAAACAGAAAAGAAATCAAAATCAGAATATTAATTAACACATTCACATACAAAATGTAACCAGAATTTATGGGAAACAATTTTAAAATACAATATAAAGACACAAAAATGTGGATATTGAAACTAGACACCAAAGCACAGAAAATTACGACAAATAGACTTCACAATGGTGAAAATACACACTATGTTAAAAATAAAAAATAAAAAACACCTTAATAGTCTTGACATCAGCAGAGACGGAATACAGAATGATATAGAAGTGGCGGGAGAACAGCAAGTATTCAAGAAAACGGGAGCACAATATATGCAATCTTCGCTCTAAGACTATGAAGAAATCCATAGTTTAATAACCCAGCCTACCTTAGTTTTGTTGATTTGTCAAAAGCATTTTATAGGATTAGAAAAAAAGCATATAACTGAAACTTCAATAAGCAAGAGAGTGCCAATGTATATAGTAAACATCAAGGAAGATACATACTGGGTTTGTTTTAATTCTCTTATTGTTACCCATATAGAAGTTGTTTAAAAAAGCCACAAACATTTGGAGAGGTAATACCACCCACCAGAACAAGGAAAAGAATCAGATACACAAGAACTCTAGAATGCATACCTTCAGAGTTTAATAGAAGATATGTGTTTCACAAAAGCAAATAGCAGTTAAGATATGCATTTTAAAGCCTCTGTTTACTGGACATTTTTTTCTTCTTTTGACCCATACTACCTCCTCCCAAAATGTGGAAAACAAAGAGCTTTCAGTGGAAGAGATATGTTTCACACTATCGAAGATGAGCAAGTGCTCATATCTCTTAAGGTATGCATTTTAGAGCCCACGTTTACTGGACTATTTCTTGTTTAGGTGCGTACTACCGCCTCTTAAAATATTCGACACTTTTTAACGACCTGTATACTGGTAATAAAACGAGAATTAAAACACAAGAAGTATTGACAGATGTATTAATTATCTAGGGACAGTTATAGCCAGCTATAGAGGTTTAACCGTGGATGTGAAAACCCATGTGGCAAAGGCAGGATACATGCAGAATATTGTACGGAGAAAAAATTCGTGATAAATCAAAACACATAAAACAATGGTGCATCCCCTTATGACACATGCAGCAGAAACTAGAGAGGAAAGGAAAAAGGTAAAACAAAAGTTAACAACAATGAAAATAAAGGTCCTAAGACAAACCCAAGGCATCGATAAGGGATTAGTGTGAGTCGCAAGATGAAACCACAACATTTGTAAACATGGATGACCGCAAGGTAAATTCAAGACTGATCAAGTACATCCACGGAATGAGGCCGAAGAACAGCGAAAACCCTGGGCAGCAACAGAAGAAGAAGAAGAAGAGAAGAAGAAAAGAGCTCCACATGAACGGTTGTCGCGTAACTCTCTTTACGATTATTTTTACTTTGTTCAGTTTTTTCCAGCTACACAGCTCTCTTTGGCGTCGCTGCAGGTACGTAATACTCTCATTTAAACCAAGATCGATCCTTCCCAACCCTCACTGTCCTCCCTGGCCCATAAGACGTCTGAATTTCTACCAAAGGACCTTCACGTTCCCTCCACAAGGGCTGAATATTTTCTGCTGACGGCTCAGGCAGTATTTTTGTAATGATTTATCTATCACACTTGGCAAACAGAAATATCTTTCTACCTTTCTTAAATTTTCGTTTGACACCTGTAACTACCAAACTGAAATCTTCCCCTGCCACTACAGCATGGCAGGGCAGTTTACGTGAGAATTTTCAGCATTCTACCACTTTCATACGCGATTTGAGTAGACTATAGCGGCACCCAGTTAATATTTTGGTCCCATGATCAGCACTTTTCTCCTAGAATATCTCGCATCCTTTCTGTACTTTTCATAATAGACTTTATCGATTTTCTACAGCAATAATTTGTCACTACTATTGATTCCCTGCCTATATTTTCAGTAATCCATTGCTTATTTAATATTTATTTTCTGTTTATTTCTTGTTTCAATCAAGATCCAAATATAATCTGTGCTATGAATGCGCGATAGTGATTCTGCTACTTTGCTGTGAACAACTGTGCAATTCACTAATATTATATTTAATGTTTTTCTTTTTATGACCTATAATGCGATTTATTCCTCTCCTTAGCTACTACAGGTGACCTACACCTAACTACCCTTCCTGTGTAGATGGGTTTCTCCAGTCTTACAGACCTTCATGTACATGCCACATGTAATCTGCCGCTCAAGCAACTCTTTTCGGAGTGTAGTGGATGCCAGACCTGATAAGGAACAGTCAGCAAATTTCTCTCTGACATCACAGTCCCCACCCACGCCGCACCCCCGTACCATGGACCTCGCCTAGGCGTGGAGGCTTCTGAGCCTCAACGATACAGACAGACGTACTACAGACGGGACCACAGAGGAGGGGTATCTGCGCAGAAGACAGACTGACCCTTGATTCCTGAAGAGAGGCAGCAGCCTTTCCAGTCCTGCTAAGGGCAGTAGTCTGGATGATTGACTGAGCTGTCATTATAACATTAGCCAACATGGCTTTTCTGTGCTGGTACTGCAAATGACAAAGCAAACTACAGCCGTGATTTTTTCCCGTGGGATGCAACTCTGCCATGCGATTAAGTGTTGTTGGCGTCCTCTTGAGTGGAGCGGAAGGTAAAATAGTCTCCCGTTCAGATTCTCCTGGCAGGGACTACTGAGGAAGGTGTCACCAGGGTAAACGAATGTGGCATTCTATGCATAGGTATGTAGAGTTCATATCCCTTAATTGGCTAGGTAGGTTAGAGAATTCTAAAAGTGAAATGGACAAGATGGTAGTTAGACATAGTGGGAATTAGGGAAATGCAGTGGCAGAAGAACAGGAGCGCTGATAACCTCGCCGTTGCGTGCCCATAAGATCTCAGACCACACACACAAGAACAGTACCGTTAGTCGAGTGAGTACAGAACTATTAACACAAAATCAAAATAGATAGGGGTAATGCAGGAATAGCCCTGATAATTAAAAAGGAAATAGGAATGCAGGTAAGCTATTGTGGACAGCTTAGTGAACCCACTATCGTACCCAAGAGACTCAAGAAGCTAACACCCCCATTATACAGGCCAAGCAGATCCGCAGATGATGAAGAGATTGACTGAATGTGTGATGAGGTACAGAAACATTTTTGATGGTTAAGGGAAATGAAAATACAATTGTGATAGATGACTGGAATTTGATAGTAGGAAAAGGACGAGAAGGAAAATTAGTAGAAGAATATTGACTGGGGGACAGCAGTGAAAGAGAAAGTCAAATGCTAGAATTTTGCACAGAGCATAATTTAATCATCACTAACACTTATACTTCGCCAGTATTAGTCTCAGTCGTAGGAAAGAGGAAATTTTATTAAGAGTCAATGAACGCGCGGTTGGACTATGGAATCTGGGTCCGCTGGCTGACTGTTGAAACAGTCGACAGCTACTAGGCCAGGAAATTCAATCATGGCACTCGTGAGCGCAGTGCTGCGATGGCGCTATTGCGCGCACGAATTGCTTTGTGTGAAGCAACAACGAGGCAGGAAACCGAAGCGTTGCTTGAAGTTACTGCGACATGAGGCGAGGAACTGGGTCAGAGCCAAGTCGAGACGTAGATGGCTGACATTTGGGAAATTATCTCTGCCACAGTTTCTGTCTCCCTCTCTGACACTACGTCAGAGGCGAGGGGAAAGGTAGTTTAAATAGTGGGGTGCTTTTACCTTGGGACAAGTTGTGCTAGGCCAGTCGAGCGTCGGGACGGATCTGCGCTGGTCCATGCTTATAGGGGCCAATCTGGCAGCAATGTTGTAAATGTTGTTATTGTTGTTGTGGTGGTCTTCAGTCCTGAGACTGGTCTGATGCAGCTCTCCATGCTACCCTATCCTGTGAAAGCTTCTTCATCTCCCAGTACCTACTGCAGCCTACATTCTTCTGAATCTGCTTACTGTATTCATCTCTTGGTCTCCCTCTACGATTTTTACCCTCCACGCTGCCCTCCTGTACTAAATTGGTGATCCCTTGATGCCTCAGAACATGTCCTACCAACCGATCCCCTCTTCTAGTCAAGTTGTGCCACAAAATCCCCTTCTCCCCAGTTCTATTCAATAAGTCCTCATTAGTTATGTGACCTACCCATCAAATCTTCAGCATTCTTCTGTAGCACCACATTTCGAAAGCAATTCTCTTCTTATCTAAACTATTTATCGTCCATGTTTCACTTCCATACATGGCTACACTCCATACAAATACTATCAGAAACGATTTCCTGACACTTAAGTCAATACTCGATGTTAACAAATTTCTCTTCTTCAGAAACGCTTTCCTTTCCATTGCCAGTCTACATTTTATATCCTCTCTACTTCGACCATCATCAGTTAATTTGCTCCCCTAATAGCAAAACTCCTTTACTACTTTAAGTGTCTCATTTCCTAATCTAATTCCCCTTAATTCGACAACATTACATTGTCCTCGTTTTGCTTTTGTTGATGTTCATCTTATACCCTCCATTCAAGACACTCTCCATTCCGTTCAGATGCTCTTGCAAGTCCTTTGCTGTCTCTGACAGAATTACAATGTCATCGGCGAACCTCAAAGTTTTTATTTCTTCTCCATGGATTTTGATGCCTACTCCTTTTGTTTCCTTCACTGCTTGCTCAATATACAGATTGAATAGCATCGGGGAGAGGCTACAACCCTGTCTCACTCCCTTCCCAACCACTCCTTCCCTTTCATGTCCGTCGACTCTAATAACTGCCATCTGCTTTCTGTAGAAATTGTAAATAGCCTTTCGCTCCTTGTATTTTACCCCTGCCACCTTCAGAATTTGAAAGAGAGTATTCCAGTCAACACTGTCAAAAGTTTTCTCTAAGTCTGCAAATGCTAGAAACGTAGGTTTGCCTTTCCTTAATCTTTCTTCTAAGATAAGTTGTAAATATTCTATGTAAATCTTACTTTATTTCTATGTACTTGTTTGGGCTGTATTCCGCCTCCTGGGACACAACACCGGGGTGGGACGGAATGGCAGCTGGGTACTTGGAGATTGCACGGTCTGCCTGAAAGAGGGCAGTGACAGCGGTCTGCAGTGGGTTCAGGACGGGCCACGTTCGCTTCCCACCTGGCGTACCGGGGTCAAGGCGAGGCGTGCGCTGCAGGAGGCGTGGCAGCGCCAGTGTCGGCGGCGGGTGTTGCCAACCAGCAAGCACCACTAACGGCAAGTTGCGGCACAGCGTCCAGGAGGGCACGGGTTCGAGTCCAGTCCTGACCATTGGCAGAAAATCCTAAGAAATTCTGGTCTTATATCAAAGCGGTAGGTGGATCAAAACAAAATGTCCAGACACTCTGTGACCAAAATGGTACTGAAACAGAGGATGACAGACTAAAGGCCGAAATATTAAACGTCTTTTTCCAAAGCTGTTTCATAGAGGAAGACTGAACACGTATTATGTTCGAGTATAATGATTTTTCTGGAGACTAGAAATTTACTCTGTAGGAATCAGCATGGGTTTCGAAAAACACGGTCGTGTGCCTCAGAGGGCCATAGACACGGGTTCCCAGGTAGATGCCGTGTTTCTTGACTTCCGCAAGGCATTCGATACAGTTCACCACAGTCATTTGATGAACAAAGTAAGAGCATATGGACTATCAGACCAATTGTGTGATTGGATTGAAGAGTTCATAGATAACAGAACGCAGCATGTCATTCTCAATGGAGAGAAGTCTTCCGAAGTAAGACTGATTTTAGGGGAATGTCGTAGGACCGTTGCTATTCACATTATATATAAATGACCTTGTGCATAACATCGGAAGTTCACTGAGGCTTTTTGCGGATGATGCTGTGGTATATCGAGAGGTTGTAACAATGGAAAATTGTACTGAATTGCAGGAGGATCTGCAACGAATTGACGCATGCTGCAGCGAATGGCAATTGAATCTCAATGTAGAGAAGTGTAATGTGCTGCGAATAACAGAAAGGAAGATCCTTTATCATTTAGCTACAATATAGCAGGTCAGCAACTGGAAGCAGTTAATTCCATAAATTATCTGGGAGTAGGCATTAGGAGTGATTTAAAACGGAATGAGCATATAAAGTTGATCGTCGGTAAAGCAGATGCCAGACTGAGATTCATTGGAAGAATCCTAAGGAAATGCAATCCGAAAACAAAGGAAGTAGGTTACAGTACACTTGTTCGCCCACTGCTTGAATATTGCTCAGCAGTGTGGAATCCATATCAGATAGGGTTGATAGAAGAGATAGAGAAGATCCAACGGTGAGCAGCGCGCTTCGTTACAGGATCATTTAGTAATCGCGAAAGCGTTACGGAGATGACAGATAAACTCCAGTGGAAGACTCTGCAGGAGAGACGCTCAGTAGCTCGGTACGGGCTTTTGTCGAAGTTTCGAGAACATACCTTCAGCGAGGAGTCAAGCAGTATATTGCTCCCTCCTACGTATATCTCGCGAAGAAATCATGACGATAAAATCAGAGAGATTAGAGCCCACACAGAAGCATACCGACAATCCTTCTTTCCACGAACAATACGAGACTGGAGTAGAAGGGAGAACCGATAGAGGTACTCAAAGTACCCTCCGCCACACACCGTCAGGTGGCTTGCGGAGTATGGATGTAGATGTAGATGTGGACCTGGGAACAGCAGTGGCCGAGGGCCACGGGTGACCAGTACAACTACCTTCGTCCCACGATCTGACAAAGCAGGCCAAGTGGGACGGAGGGCAGCGAGCTCCACGGACTGTAAAAGTCTCCGGACTGGCGGGCGGCTACGCGGCACAAGAGGCGCCGCCTCGGCGAGAGCGATCGGGCGAGCGCGGCTAGAGTTCCAGCTGAACGGCCCTGCAGACGGCAGCAGCGGTGTCGGCCTACCACGAGTTGCTGAGCCGGCTGGACTCGCGGCACAGAGCGCGGGAGGCTGCCGACACCAACAAGGAGACGGCACGACCGTGGGGTCGGGGATTTGTCCGATATTATGTGTAGTGGAAGAGGATCCCTGACACCTCACGTGGTGACGCACTACTCGGAAAATCCGGATAGCCGGCCCGGTAGCTCAGCGTGTTCGGTGAGAGGGTTAGCTGCCCTCTGTAATAAAAAAAAACTGAGTTCACCGATCAACAACGAACTTTAACGGATGTCTTACGACGTCCGCCTCGAGCAGATACAACAAGCGAAAGCGAACAAAATGAGATTAAAAAAAAAAAATAAACATGGTTAGCGCTCGGACCCTTACGCCAGAGGTCTCGGGTTCGATTCCTCCTCGGGCACTTTTTTTTTCTTCTGTTGCTTGCAAAATTGCAGCGCATTGTTACAGGAGAATCGTGAAATTAATTCCCGGGAAGATTGTATAGAAATTCATTCTATAATTCACCATCAATTATCGTCACCAATATTCCGAGACGTGATTCAATATTCCTGGTTTGCCTCAAAACTATCACAGACTCAAAACATTTTCGTAAATGTTAATGGGGCATGTTTTTGTACAGATGTATTGGAAACGCTCTGTGATTGTAAAAAATCCAGTTTTATATGTTGCGCTAAATGTCGCAAAAATTATTGCTTTGTTTGTTTTTACGATAATTACCACTGCGGTTCTTCTTTATAATTATTACATGTATAAAAATTGAATGTTTTCAATCGACTTTGTTATGCTGATTAAAAACCCAATGTTTTTTCCTCATATACTTTACAATGAAAAATGGAAAACCCACGGCCATGAATTGTGTTGTTGGACAAAAAGAAAATAATTTTTATTTAATAATGTAACTAATTTGTTGAAGATAATGTAGGTTTGGGAAACTTTCTGAATAATTGATGCAATAACAAAAGAAAATGAAACAAAAGAAAAAAAGTGCCATAGGAGGAATCGAACCCGAGACCTCTGGCGTAAGAGTCCGAGCCCTAAAAGTCTAGAACAGACGGCGGCTCGGCAATGCACTAACATTTTATACTCATGTGGCACCTAAGAAACTTTGGATCCATTTTTCCCTGGATTTTCCGGGTAGTGCGTCCTAATATTTTAACCACGCGAGGTGTTAGGGGTCCTCTTTCACCACACAAAATTTCGGACAAATCCCCGACCCCACGGCCGTGCCGTCTCCTTGTAAGCTGCACTCATCGAAGCACTGTAAATTATGAGAATAAAGGAATGCCACCAAGTACCACTGTATCACTCACCACTGCCCCTTGACGCTCTCGAACTTGCTCAGCCTCCTGACGAAAAGCGGCGCGGTGGGTCCCGGCTTCGGCTATCTGGAGTCCCGGGTTCGACCATCCCGATCCCCCGCAACACTTAGTTTACGAAGCATGAAGTAAGATTCTATACATGGAAGGGACCTGGGGACACTGGAAGGTTTCAGAATCATGAATCATAGTAACATCACAAATTTTGCCCGCCCTGCTGCAAAACACCTTGTTATTCGTTTATTTCTTTATTATCCCAAACTAGTTTCGGCGACAAATGTCACCATCATTAGTGGTTTTTTTTAATCTTATTTATTGTATGCTACAACATGTTTTAAGCAATTATTGGCGCTGTTTGTGACATACTTTCTGTGCTCTTTTTTTCTGTTGCCGTCGTTTTACTTAGCGAACATCATGTCATGTTCGTTGGATGGTGTGCGGCTGCATTTTACACAGAAAAACAAAACTTTTGCGCTTTGTTTCTGATCCAGAATGTTACCAAATTTGTGACACTACTGTTTTTCTATGCAAACACGGACCAAATGGAAGAGTTCCAAGATAATATTATTGTTATCATTAATCATGGTAAAACAGAGATTTCTAAGCCAAATTTTAATCTGTAAAACATTTCCGATGGGAGATGTTGACTGACCATAATGTTTTCATTATGAACTGCAGACTAAAACTGAAGAAATTGTAAAACGATGGGGAATTAAGGAGACGAGAACTGGATAAATTGAAGGAAGTGAAGTTGTTGAGAGTTTCAGATGGGGAATTAGGCAACGCTGGACTGAAACAGGCAACTGGAAGACAAAGAAAACGAATGGATAGCTTGGAGAGAAGAAATACTGAAGGCAACAGAGGATCACATAGGTAAACAGACAAGGCCCAGTAGATATTCTTGGATAACTCAGGTAACATTGAATGTAATAGACGAAGACGAAAATTTGGAAACGTAGCAAAACACTGAAACAATGAGATTGACAGTAAGCGCAAAATGGCTGAGCAGGAATGATCAGAGGACAAACGTATGGATATAGAAATATATATAACTAGGGGGAAAGACAGGTGACGTTTATAGGAAAACTAAAGAAATCTTTGGAGAAAAGAAAAGCGGATCTACGAATATCAAGAGGTATGATGGAAAACAAGCCCTACGCCAAGAAAGGAAATGTCAAAGACGGTAGGAGTATATAGAGGGTCTATGTAAGAGAGATGAACTTGCAATCCATATTATAAAAAGGGAAGAGGACGTAAATGAAGATGAAATGGAAGATATGATACTGCATCAAGAATTTGACAGGACACTGAAAGACCTAAGTCGCTACAAAACCCTCGAATAAACGATAGTCCATCAGAAATCTTGACATCCTTGGGAGAGCCAGCCATAGCAAACCTATTTCTCCTGCTGAGGAAGATGTATGAGACATACGAAATAACCTCAGACTTCAGGAAGAATGCTTTAATTTCAGTTCCAAAGAAGAAAGGTGCTGACAGGTATGGATATTACCGACGTATCACGTTACTAATTCTTCGTTTCAAAATACTGACTCGATTTCTTTACAGAAGACTGGGAAAACCGGTAGAGGTCGATCTTATGGAGATCTGGAGAAATGTACGAACACGTGACGCAATACTGACCCTACGAGTTGTCTTAGAAGATAGTAGCAAAAATAATAACTTTTCGGGTTGCTTATTTCATAGTAATTATGTCAGAGACTGCTAAGCAGTTCAACCAAATGGATTATGCGTTGAATGGGAGATATAAGATGAACACAAAAAAAAAATGGTTCAAATGGCTCTGAGCACTATGGGACTTAACATCTATGGTCATCAGTCCCTTAGAACTTAGAACTACTTAAACCTAACTAATCTAAGGACATCACACAACACCCAGCCATCACGAGGCAGAGAAAATCCCTGACCCCGCCGGGAATCGAACCCGGGAACCCGGGCGCGGGAAGCGAGAACGCTACCGCACGACCACGAGCTGCGGGCGATGAACATCAATAAAAGCAAAACAATGATAGTGGAATGTATTCGAAGTAAATCAGGCGATGCTGAGGAAATTACAATAAGAAATGACATTCTAAAAGTAGTGGTTGAGATTTATTATTTGACTTCCAAAATAACTGATGACAGTCGAAGTACGGAATATCTATAATGCAGACTGGCAAAAGCAAAAAATGATCGCGTGGCATTGTTGACGGCGTCGCCCCATCCGGAGAAGTTCGGCCGCCGGGTTGCAAGTCTTATTTGAGATGAAGCCACATTGGGCGACTTACGCGTCGGTGGTGATGAGATGATGATGAAGACAACGCAACACCCAGTCCACGAGCGGAGAAAATCCAAACCGGGCGGGAATCGTCCACGGACCCGTTGCGTGGTAGTGCAACGTAATCTTCCAGTACTCGTGGTGGTAAAACTCTACCTAAGTAGGAAGATTACCGTCGCTTTGTCATGTCCTAGCGCTCCTGCAAGCTACCGTCTGTAGTAAATGGTATCTTAAATTCGTATAGTCCACGAAATTACTGGCCCCTGCGAGATATGCCGGGTATTGATAATTTCTAGTGGAAGGTTTTAGCCAACCGGTAAAAATTTGAACGCATATATACTACTGGCCATTAAAATTGTACACGAAGAAGAAATACAGATGATAAAGAGGTATTCATTGGACAAATATATTATACTAGAACTCACATGTGATTTTTTCACGCAATTTATGTGCATAGATCCTGAAAAATCAGTACCCAGAACAACCACCTCTGGCCGCAATAACGGCCTTGATACGCCTGGCATCGAGTCAAACAGAGCTTGGATGGCGTGTACAGGTACGGCTGCCCATGCAGCTTCAACACGATAGTACCGCCACACACCGTTGGGTGGCTTGCGGAGTATCAATGTAGATGTAGATGTAGATACCACAGTTCATCAAGAGTAGTGACTGGCGTATTGTGACGAGCCAGTTTCTCGGCCACCATTGACTAGACGTTTTCACTTGGTGACAGATCTGGCGAATGTGCTGGCCAGGGCAGCAGTCTAACATTTCCTGTATCCAGAAAGGCCCGTACAGGAACTGCAACATTCGGTCGTGCATTATCCTGCTGAAATGTATGGTTTCGCAGGGATCGAATGAAGGTTAGAGCCACGGGTCGTAACACATCTGAAATGTAACGTCCACTGTTCAAAGTGCCGTCAATGCGAACAAGAGGTGACCGAGGCGTGTAACCAATGGCGCCCCATACCATCACGCCAGGCGATACGACAGTATGGCGATGACGAATACACGCTTGCAATGTGCGTTCACCGTGATGTCGCCAAACACGGATGTGACCATGATGATGCTGTCAACAGAACCTGGATTCATCCGAAAAAATGACATTTTGCCATTCAAGCACCCAGGTTCGTCGTTGAATACACCACCTCAGGCGCTCCTGTCTGTGATACAGCGTCAAGGGTAACCGCAGCCGTGGCCTCCGAGTTGATAGTCCGTGCTGCTGCAAACGTCATCGAACTGTTCGTGCAGATGGATGTTGTCTTGCAAACGTCCTCATCTCTTGACTCATGGATCGAGACTTGGGTGCACGATCCGTTACAGCCATGCAGATAAGATGCCTGTCATCTCGACTGCTAGTGATACGAGGCCGTTGGGATCCAGCACGGTGTTCCGTATTACCCTCCTGAACCCACCGATTCCATATTTTGCTAACAGTCACTGGATCTCGACCAACGCGAGCAGGAATGTCGCTATACGATCAACCGCAAATGTGATAGGCTACAATCCGATCTTTATCAAAATCGGAAACGTGATGGTACGCATTTCTCCTCCTTACACGAGGCATCACAACAATGTTTCACCAGGTAACGCCGCTCAGCTGCTGTTTGTGTATGAGAAATCAGTTGGAAACTTCCCTCATGTCAGCACGTTGTAGATGTCGCCACCGGCGCCAACCTAGAGTGAATGCCCTGAAAAGCTAATCCTTTGCATATCACAGCATCTTCTTCCTGTCGGTTAAATTTCGCGTCTATAGCACGTCATCTTCGTGGTGTAGCAATTTTAATGGCCTACAGAAGGCATCTATACAGGGCTTAATAGGCAGTACATAGCTTTTATTTGCTTTCATGACCCAGAATTCGACAGTTGTACTGACTTTCACCTATTCTTTATGATGGAGGGAGCAAATAATCAGTCGGGGATACAGATTAATTGATATTTATTCAGTACCGATCGTATTTCAGCAACTAGTCTTGTTATCCTTGTCATATACGCCACCAAAAGTGGTCTCTCTAGTTGCGCAAAATCTTGTACATGGCTGCACTTTCAGAGACCGTGAATAGTTACAATTGAAAGAAAATGAGCCCTCGGTCACTATTTTTAACAAATTAACCTGGTTTCGACACTGCTAGGAGTGTCTTCCTCAGAAATTAAATCAAAGAATGGTCTATATTCTATAACATGGTCACAGAATTATGACTAAAATTGTATGATAGAGTTTAAGTACAGAATCGTCGTCAAAGATCGGCAGTACTTATATGTCATTTGTAAAATAATAAATATGTCAAAAGGGCAACCTGCACCACGCAAGTAACGAGCAGCTCTTAGTGGCTCGCCATAACAGTTTTCTTTATCTTTAGTATTTTGTGACTAATGCCCTTTTGGCATATTTATTATTTTATAAATGACATATAAGTACTGCCAGTCTTTCATGAAGATTCCGTACTTATACTCTATCATACGTTTTAGTCATAATTCTGTGACCATGTTATACAATATAGACCATTCTTTGATTTAATTTCTGAGGAAGACACTCCTAGCAGTGTCGAAACCAGGTTAATTTGTTAAAAATAGTGGCCGAGGGCTGATTTTCTTTCAATTGTATCTCTAGTTAACAGCGTTCAGTTTCGCCACCTAATTATGAAATGGGCCAGGGGAACGCAGACCTGGCTTCAATGTAATTTTACGCAAACACACACTTACACCTAAACCCATGCTCATTACATCCAATTGCTATAGGTGACTCAGAACAAGTTAAGCAAAGAGACTACAAGCAAAATTAGGTCAGGGTGGAAGAGTATTTCGCGAGCCTTTATCAAATCAGTGGGCATTAAAATCCGATACTTTTCCTAGTGGCACGAGTTTAAACCATGTATTTTACTTATCGCACAACGTCGTCAACAAATCAAACAATTATGGGGGAGCACGAGAAACATCATCACTTCAATGCTATTTACCACACGTGGCCAGGTTTCGGTAGCCAACAGAAATCCAGAAAAATACGGACACACAAGATTATTCCCTCACTATTTTACACTGAGCCTACTATCGTATTATCATTCATCGTATACGATACATTTTCAGACCGAAACTACAGTTCATCAATGTGGCAGTTGCTCCAACCGACACGTGGCACGAAAGCAAGTTAACAAAGGAAACATACGGAAAATAAATAAAACCCTCCCAAAATATGACTGTAAATGAAAGAGCAGATTAAAATACATTGAATGAGTGAATTTGTGTTAAGCACAGATCAATAATATGACCGTCAACTTAAGACCCATGGTGCGTGGCGTGGCCAAGGTACAACGCAAAGTTCTACTGAAATTCGAATAAATTATGAAAATCAATTCCCTTATGGGGATTAGTGATAATCTCGCACCTGATTTCAACATCTGGACTTCATTACCGACCAGATTCTAGACAATCTAATACCTTTGTTACCGGTTCCCATCAGATCAACGCAGTTAAGCGCTGTCGGGCTGGGCTGGCACGTGGATGGGTGACCATCCGGTCTTCCGAGCGCTGTTGGCAAGCGGGGTGCACTCAGCCCTTGTGAGGCAAACTGAGGAGCTACTTGATTGAGAAGTAGCGGTTCCGGTCTCGGAAACTGACATACGGTCGGGAGAGCGGTGTGCTCACCACATGCCCCTCCCTATCCGCATCCAGTGACGGCTGTAGATTGAGGATGACACGGCGGCCGGTCGGTACCGTTGGGCCTTCATGGCCTGTTCGGGAGGAGTTTAATACCTTTGTTAACATTACCAAAACGAGAGTTGCGTCTCCACGTCTCTCCAGCGCCGCGACCCAGGAAAAAGTGCCCGACCGGACACCTCGCCTGACCGTTCTTCGTTCAAAAGATGGTGGAGGGGATGGTTCGCTAACGTAACAGAGCCAATCCTCGGGCCTTCGCGATCTCTCTGACCTGACTCGGCCACCATCTTTGCTAAACTTGTTCACGTTTAGAGGGTTGGTACTCTCCTACCACAGAACGACTCTACACATGCAATGCTGCGAGCTCTGACCACAGCTTTCTGCTACATCACATACTATCTCATTCACACAGTCCGAGATCGCATAAGGAGAAGTATACAAGGAAACGTGACAAACATGAAATAAAATGAATAAATAAACAAATAAACACCACTTGGTCCATTCTCTTCTGTTTGTTATACATGGAATTCACTTCTGTAGAGTCGAAACACTCTCGCTATAGTTCTCCTGTACCGGAATTTATTGGAAAAAATATGGAACTGGACAAAATGGTTCAAATGGCTCTGAGCATTATGGGACTTAACTGCTGAGGTCATCAGTCCCCTATAACTTAGAACTACTTAAACCTAACTAACCTAAGGACATCACACACATCCATGCCCTAGGCAGGATTCGAACCTGTGACGGTAGCGGTCGCGCGGTTCCAAACTGTAGCGCCTAGAACCGCTCGGCCACTCCGGCCGGCAGGAACTGGACAACAAGTGTAAGTAGGCTGTTTAGGTTTTTTTATTGGTAACGCCACCTCTGTATGAAAATCACTGGCTGTGCTGTGTGCAGTCTGTGGCTGCTTTGCATTGTTGTAATACTCGCCATTGTAGTGTTAGGCAGCTGGCTGTGAACAGCGTGTAGCGTTGCGCAGTTGGAGGTGAGCCGCCAGCAGTGGTGGATGTGGGGAGAGAGATGGCGGAGTTTTGAAATTTGTCATGAACTGCTATATTTATATATGATGATATCAAGGTAAATACATTGTTTGTTCTCTATTAATATCTTTCATTTGCTAACTATCCCTATCAGTAGTTAGTGCCTTCCATAGTTTGAATCTTTTATTTAGCTGGCAGTAGTGGCGCTCGCTGTATTGCAGTAGCTTGAGCAGCGAAGATTTTTGTGAGGTAAGTGATTTGTGTAAGGTATAGTTTAATGTTAGTCAGGGCCATTCTTTTGTAGGGAATTTTGAAAGTCAGATTGCGTTGCGCTAACAAAATATTGTGTGTCAGTTTAAGCACAGTCCTGTATAAATTGTTCTAAGGGGACGTTTCATATGTCGACCCTTAGCCGAGGATTCCTCACTGGAATCTTCTGATTTTTTTTTCTTGTAGTTTGTGTAATTAGTGTAGCTTTTGTTTATTGCTAGCGCGTAATTGTAGAGAAAATCTCCTTTGTAGTTGCAGTCTTTCATTGTTGTACAGTAAAACAGTTGTTGCATGCATGTAGATTTGCACTAAGTATTTCGAAGCTCCACTTGCAATTAACTAGATATTATTTTCAGTGCTATGTTAATGTGTTCCCCTATTTTTGCTCTTCAAATTGTGTTTTTCTGTGTCGTCATGTGAAATATTGTGACAATAATGGCGTTTGAAAAACGTAACACTAGGCTCCAAAGTAAACTGAGAAATGACAGTGAAGACGAAAGCAGTGTGTTAACGCCACCATGTAATGAATTAACTAATATTCAAAGTAGTAATTTGGTAACTGTGCATAGGGAAATGGAGCGGGCGGCAAATAATGGTGTAGACAGTGAAACAGGTAGTAAACAGGGAAGCATTATCGATCGATCGGTCGGCAACAGCTCGCCTCAGGAAGTGGGAATGACAGAACACAATATTGCAAATACTGTAGATTCAGGTTTTGCGTCCTCACCGTTTTCTCAAATGAGTCAAGACACATTTTCTGCTTGTCAAAATGTGAATGTTGCTGGTGCAAATGCACTGCTAAAAAGCGTAGAGGAAATCCTCAGGGGGGTATACCCCTACTTTGTGTACCATGTGTTTGGCAAACACAAGGAGCCCTAGCTAATATGGTATTTGCTTATACAACTTTAAACATCGGTACCATATTTCTCTAAGACACAAATTACACAGCTATCTGATCATTTAACTGAGAGATAAACATTTTTTTTTACTACATCAGTGACAGATGTTTACGTAATTACACAGTTGGATAACTTCACACTTATGAAATTGTATTTTGTCTGTACTTTGTAAACTGTTCATATTTTTTTTTGGAACCATTGTGATACTATGAGAGCTTTGAATGATGTATTTGGTATGGATTCATGATTTTTAAAGTACGTTTGAGGCAGATGACACTTTTGACATGAACAGAGAATTTTTTTTTAGGTTTTGAAATTATTGGAGGAAGCTACGACGATTTTGAAATTTGACTGAGGTGTTATGATGTTATTTTTACGACGACGATGTGTATTATGCTGCTGAGGTATGTTTATGATTAATAGGCTGATGCTATATGAGTTATTTGATTAAGCCACGTAGCTGTTATGATGAAATGTTGAAGAAGTATCGACGAATATGGTAAGGAATAATGAGTAGTGTTTAGGGACTCTGGTTTGTGAAAAAGGTTGTTGGAAACCAAGATTCGTACTTTAAGAGTTATGAAATGTGCGTAAATGCGTGACTGTATCACAATGCTGACGAATATTTTATTTGGACACTTATATTTATAGGATTTTCTTTCTACAGATTTGCAATGCTAATTCTTGACCTGTGAAATATTTTTATGTGAGACTGTCACTGTAGCGGAAACTGCTGTCGTAAATATTTCCGTAAGAAAGTTAAGTGACAATCTGCACGTAATGCGTCGCGGGCACCCACCTGGGCGACAGCCGCCCGAAAAAAAAAAAAAAAAAAAAAAAAAAGCCATTAGCCTTTCAGCGGCACAGGTAGAAAAAAAAAGGGGGAGGCCATTGTCCGCGCTACTGACATTTCCTTGTTGAAAGCATACTGTGGAGCTCGTAATTTATGATATTTACTGAAATGCCTAATGAAATGATGAGAAATATTTTTACATCTGCACACCTGATTACGACAAGCGTCTTTCTACGAGAGTTGAGAGAATTTCTACTAACTTATGAAATGTCACATGACTATTGAATGATATTTTTATGCTTTGCTTTTCGTAGTTGCTTATTTCATTTAATATCTGGTTTTAGCATTAGGTTTATAAAATAAACTTCGATGTATTTGCTAATGTGAACACTTTCTGTCAACAGATCTATTAAATGATAATTTTGTAATCCACATTCTTTAAAAAAGGAGCACTTGGAAAGGAAAGAACAATAAGAAGGGACTAATAACAGTAACTGGACACATAATTTTCTTTTCAAGTACATGGTAATATTTTTTTTACAATAAGTTGTTGTGGTGCACCACTTTAATTACTTAGACATTAAGATGTGATTATACATTTCCCTTATCTGCATTGTTATCTTTAGTGTACTATTTTTTCTGCGTGAGCTATGTCATGTTTAGATATAAGCTGCTGTTTGCCAGGCATAGTGCTACTGAACTTTAATTTGTGTTACTCTGCTAAGCCAGATTTATTTTTTTGTTTGCTGCGCATTGCCTCATATTAGTTGTAATGTTGAATTGCTTGGTAATTTAGATTTACTGTAGCTTGCTTTGCGATTTTCCATTTTTTTTATTGCTGTTTATATTAATTGTTTTATGTGCTGCTGCATTGCCTCGTCCCTTATTTTAGCATCTGAGCTCAGTAGATTTAAGTTAGCTTAAGAGGGGTAGACTATATAAAAAAACTGACTATGGAGAATAGGTAAAGAATGCATTGCGAAGTTATATGAAAACGATTTGGGCCTAAATGAGTATTGTAC
The DNA here is from genome assembly GCF_023864345.2 of Schistocerca serialis cubense. Lineage (NCBI taxonomy): Eukaryota > Metazoa > Arthropoda > Insecta > Orthoptera > Acrididae > Schistocerca > Schistocerca serialis. The sequence goes on along the minus strand of NC_064643.1, from coordinate 732,085,207 downwards.
AATGAGCCATATTTCTTTTGAAAGAAATATGGTTAGAATACAGAAAAGAGGTACAGATAGGACTTTTTGGGAATAATGATGAATGAAGGGAGATCTCCAAGAACAAAAAAGGTTTTGTTCGCAAAATACTGCAGTACCAAAAGTTACACTGAAAACGAACCCTGTCCTTTCCATTGTGTTATCCCCCTATGTGTTTGTGTACCCTTGTGTATTTGTTTTCTTCCTGTCTCTGTGTACTGTTTCATAGAACTTTTTTCTCTTCTAATACTAAGTTACATTCACTACGATGAGGAATACTGTTATCCTCAAATACAATTGGCATTAATAATGTGTTATTTACTTTGTAAAGATGTTTAGACATTATTTATTCTGTTTTGTGTTAATGCTCATGTGTGAAGTTGATGTTTCGAAAGTTATTCTGATCTTTTATGTATGTACTCATGTCATAATTCCTGTAACACTGACGTATATGTCTATTTCTATTCTTTTGTAACGCCTGTTTTACTACAAATGTTATCTGTATTGTTATGTTCTTTAATGATGTATTTTGTACCTTTGTAATTGTATGCTTATGTTATAAAATTGTAATTGACACCAGTTCATCATATTATTAACTTGTAAGTTACATTTCACTGCACACGTTTCTGTTGGTCATAGTATATGGACAATATGTGAGAAGTAGCGACTGTTAGTGTTTGCACGTGTGTTAATAACTCAACAAGGGACTGGATAACAGCATTGCTGGTTCTAAGGACAATTTCAAAAACTTTGTGAGTGCACAAGTGGTGGTTTATGGACTTGCTGTATTATCCGCAAGACTCTTCAATGGTGATTGTGCACCTGCACAGTCACAACAGATGGCTGCTGGCTATCTCTACAAGGACTACAGTGGGTCTGCATCTTTGAAGACCCACCAGTACCATTATCTCTACAAGGACTACAGTGGGTCTACATCTTTGATGATCCATCAATACCATTATTTCTACAAGGACTGCAGTGGGTCTGCACCTCTGGTGGCCCACCAATACCGTAATCTCTAACTAGACTGCAGTGGCCTCTTCTGTGATGACCTACCTACCAATATTCCTCAAAACTTCGACTGACTCTGCGGTGGGTTTGCTCTGTTGTGGCCCATTACCTGTCTGCATGTCAAGAGTCAGCACTGTCTTTCCATTGGAAGGACAACACTACTTCTTCAAGATTGCATGGAAATCCACTACTTCTGTGTGCATTTTCCTTTACTGCTCAGACTTTGAGAAAAACACTGCAATTTTACTGTGAAGAATGATGAGGACTGTCTTTATGGACTGTGAGAAAATTTTAGCTTTTGACCAACATTGTATCAATAAGTGTGTGCATTTGATTTCTTTGTTATTGTAATTATGAAAAATTTTTTTCAAATCTGTATTGGCCACTGCCCAATACAATTTGTAAAATCTTTTGTGGGGAGCATGGGGGCTATGTAAGTAGGCTGTTTAGGTTTTTTTATTGGTAACGCCACCTCTGTATGAAAATCACTGGCTGTGCTGTGTGCAGTCTGTGGCTGCTTTGCATTGTTGTAATACTCGCCATTGTAGTGTTAGGCAGCTGGCTGTGAACAGCGCGTAGCGTTGCGCAGTTGGAGGTGAGCCGCCAGCAGTGGTGGATGTGGGGAGAGAGATGGCGGAGTTTTGAAATTTGTCATGAACTGCTATATTTATATATGATGATATCAAGGTAAATACATTGTTTGTTCTCTATTAATATCTTTCATTTGCTAACTATCCCTATCAGTAGTTAGTGCCTTCCATAGTTTGAATCTTTTATTTAGCTGGCAGTAGTGGCGCTCGCTGTATTGCAGTAGCTTGAGCAGCGAAGATTTTTGTGAGGTAAGTGATTTGTGAAAGGTATAGTTTAATGTTAGTCAGGGCCATTCTTTTGTAGGGAATTTTGAAAGTCAGATTGCGTTGCGCTAACAAAATATTGTGTGTCAGTTTAAGCACAGTCCTGTATAAATTGTTCTAAGGGGACGTTTCACAAGTTCTGTTTCAGTAGGCTAGCGCGTTATCACTCAGCTAAGCAGGCGTACTGTCAGCGGCAAGAAATGCGTTTCTGATGAGGACTTTGTTAACATCGAACAAAACTTTCAAACTTAAGAAGTGTTTACCAAAGGTGCAGACTGTAGTCTTGAAAGGTAGTGAAACGTTGACGATAGGCAGTTCATACAAGGAGGAGATGCAAGCTCTTGAAATCGGGTGCTATACAAGAATGGTGAAGAACGAAAGGGTAGAGTGAACAACAGATGAGACTGTACTGAATCGAATAGGGGCATAGAGAAATTTATGTCACAGTTAGAATAAAGTTGTGTGTGTGTGTGTGTGTGTGTGTGTGTGTGTGTGTGTGTGCGCGCGTGTGTGTGTGTGTGTGTGTGTGTGTGTGTGTGTGTGTGAGTGAATTCCTAAGGGACCAAACTGCTGAGGTCATCGGTCGTTAGAGTTACACACGACTCAAACTAACTTGAACTAACTTATGCTAAGAACAACACACACATACCGGGTGATCAAAAAGTCATTACAAATTTGAAAACTTAATAAATCACGGAATAATGTAGATAGAGAGGTACAAATTGACACACATGCTTGGAATGACATGGGGTTTTATTAGAACCGAAAAAACACCGCACATTGCTAGATGCGTGAAAGATCTCTTGCGCACGTCGATTAGTGATGATCGTGTGCTCAGCGGCCACTTTCGTCATGCTTGGCGTCCCAGGTCCCCAGACCTCAGTCCGTGCGATTATTGTCTTTTGGGTTACCTGAAGTCGCAAGTGTATCGTGATCGATACACTTCAGTGTGTCGCTGCCTTCAAATAGCCTACTCTCATTATACCCAAGTTACAATTATTCTTTTGCCGCGAATATGATGTTTCTCATTATTTTATTGGAACGAATCACACAGTTAACAACGGGTTTTGCAGTGATTCTCAATTTCCTGGTGCTCGAAACGGCATATATACGTATAGACTTTAAATGAATGCCAATATGGCGCCTCACAACTCTGTACTGAAGGGAGACGGCGTGCTTGTGACGTAGGTGGCGTTGGGCCATCTCATTGGTCAACGCTCAGACGCACGCTCAGAATATCTGACATGACAGATACTCCTCTGCACGTTCGAAAAGACTCCCGAGCGTGCTATTCCATGCTGAGACGTCAGAAACTCGGCACGCTCAACGCTCAACGTTCGGATGCACGGTCCGTGTGCCGACAGCTTAACGCTGGGATGAAGGAAACTGAAATGTTCCAAGACACAGTTAAGGATATCAAAGACACATGCCTAAGTAAAAAGATCGCAACCTCCCTACACAGTTCGGTATTCGCGACTATATGCGCCTAATTATCGGACAAGGCATCAGTGCCGCAGTACACACACCGAAAGAATGTAGAGAAGTGTAGAGCTGATCGTTACTTTGACACAGAAATATGTTGCCCTAACAACAATGGGATGTACACGTATGTAATTATTAAGGTCCATTTTGTTTAGTTAGTCGAATTTGTTACTAATAACGAAACCAAAATTTGGTGAAAGCCTGATTGTATAGTGATATAACACGATCGCCAGTCCTAATGTCCTCAACAGTTTTAATACATTGTTGGATTGAACTTTAACTGAAACTAAGTAAAAATTAATGATAAATACGTTGGCGACAATTGTCACTAAACGCACGAGATCTCAGTTGCGTTTTGCAATCTATTACAAATTTTTGATAGTTATTATTTACATTCAACTCGATGGAATCACCTGAAATAAAAATTGACTGATTTATTGCATCACTTGATGCTGCAATGTTTTAGAAGTGTGACATCATAATAATGTTCACAGTGACTATGTTTAACAAACCACTTATGTTCAAATAATCAAAAAATGGTTCAAATGGCTCTGAGTACTATGGGACTTAACTTCTGAGGTCATCAGTCCCCTAGAACTTAGAACTACTTAAACCTCACAAACCTAAGGACATCACACACATCCATGCCCGAGGCAGGATTCGAACCTGCGACCGTAGCGGTCGCGCGGTTCCAGACTGTAGCGCCTAGAACCGCTCGGCCACTCTGGCCGGCCCAAATAATCAAGATTCATTAACAAAAAGCATAATAATCAAATATAAATGAAGTCACTATTAGCATCAATTTAATAAGACAACGCCAAAAGTACGAAAGCCAAGATCGACGCAGGAAATCACAAAATATACCAAAGTGAATATATACCTGAATCATAAAATAAAATTTACTATAATTTACACAAAAGTTATTTCATAATATTACATTCGATTATCATTGACAAGAAAACAGTAAACTTCGTTATTATAGAACAACATTGAGAAATTCAACAACAAAACAACTGCGCAGAAGTGTGACTTACTGTGTTGTAGTGTTACTAGATGTCGTCAATATACTTCCAGAAACACGTTGGTTTTAAGGATCTGCTCTCAGTGCTCTATCATCAAAGTCCTCCATAAATAAATTACCAGAACGAGTGATAAAGGGCTACCAATAAACCATCAGTTGCAATGGGAGTAGCACTTACGGCACTTTGTGCATACTCCCACTAACTCTTCACCTAATATTTGGCTGAAAATAACTGCGACTCTAGAATGGGCCTGGTCTGAAACAGCCCACTGTACACCTTGGAGTAGAGAAAAAGACGAGCAGCATCAGTTCGATGAGGTTCAGCAATAGGAGCGTCTCATCTGAAGATGATCACCAGGCGGGCAGCCCAAATATTGACTTGATAAACCGGTTGCGAGTCCAAGAAGAGTATCACAGATATTCACTGGGGTTTGCGCAGAGTAAATATTGAGCCGACTGGCAACAATAGAACTACACGCTATTTCTTTTGGTTTCGAAACGATAAACCAGTGACCATTCACTTCACTTTCTCTATCACACAAAACTATTTGCGTCAAACTCCGAGAACCTGAATGTAATATAGTCTGAGTGAATAAAGAAAACTAAAATTTGGTTACTGAAAAGGATTCTGCTGGTAGAACGCTTCAATTTAAGTAATGTCTCAACTAACAGTGGGTCTGCTTGCGAACTTTCTCGCAACCGCATTAACTGAAATTAGGTACTGCACATTTAGTTATTTTAGTTTAATGGATATTCAAATTTCTACTCTTTTTCATTGCTTTTTCTTCTTCTTTCAAAACTGTTTGTGGACGAATTTAACTTAAACTTTAATACTCTGCTCCTTAATTACTTTATCCCTAACCAAGTCTTCATTTCTCTCTACTCGTTACAGCTTCAGTAGACAGTGCACATAAGTAATAATTGGTAGTATTCACCAGTTTTCCGTTCTACACACAAGTCACCAAAGCGTTTCGAGAGACAACGCTCTCATCATCAGGTTGTGAAACTTAGCTCATGAGGTGTTAGCATGAAGGAAACGAAACGAAATTCAAAGTGTTGTTGAATCATGTGTAAGACAGAAAATGCTACCAATTATTACCCTTAATGTATAACAATTTCTACCTCACATCCTTAATATGGATGATATTAAATTAAAAATAGACCTTGCATGTGTATTAAACTGCCCACAGAACTCAGGTTATCACTCAATCATACTACAATGGTTACATAAAATTTTTGGAAGCAAAGTACAGCGTTTTTTTGCGGCATATAGTTTACACTTGTGATATAGCGCCTTGACTTCCTAAGCTGACATAAAATTCCTGATCACTTTACCTATGCCATTTGCTTCGATGATTTCCTAGAAAGGAAAAATTTAAAAAAATAAGTTTCATTTGGAAGTGGCTCTATGTTCCTATTAAACAAAAATTATCTTTGCTATGTTTCATACCCTGTTTGACTACATTCTCATTCCAAACTTTTCTTTAGATATCAAATAACTCAGACGCTATCCACTCGATTTAGACAAAAAGCATTGTTGCCTCCCGTACTCTACATCAGTACACGTAAGAAGGCGGCTTCTCACTGAATATGCCTCTGTTCTGGATGATAGGTAGAATATGACTCTTGATCATTAAACAGTAATGTCAGACATTGTTGCACAAGCATATTATAGCGCTTCAGACTGTTTATCTGGTGTTTCGAAACTGAATCTCGTCATGTATCGAAGAGTATAACGCCTGTTGCTGACGAACTGGTTCGTCACTAAAATTTGCAAGCTCAGTTTTTCAGCAGGTATAAGACTTAAATTAAATTATAAACATCAGAAATACTACCTCCGACGCCTATAAATGAGCAATATTGTAGCGTTATACTTACAGTCCCATTTTATAAGGAAAAGAAAGGTTTTTCAAATGGTTCTGAGCACTATGGGACTTAACATCTATGGTCATCAGTCCCATAGAACTTAGAACTACTTAAACCTAACTAACCTAAGGACATCACACAACACCCAGTCATCACGAGGCAGAGAAAATCCCTGACCCCGCCGGGAATCGAACCCGGGAACTCGGGCACGGGAAGCGAGAACGCTACCGCACGACCACGAGCTCCGGACAAAGGTTTTTCAACGAACCGTAATTACAAACATGTTTCGCGGAAGCCTACACGATGGTGTTTCCAGTCCGTAAACATCTCAAATTAATAGAGTGAGAAGCAATTTAAATACAAAGATCAGTTATTCTACTTTGATAATTAACGCAACATTCGTAAGGAACCGAAAAGTCACCTAAGCTGTTACAGAATACAAACTGATAAGTAATTTAATGGAACATTTAGCTTTAAAATCCGCATATTTATGAAAAACAATTCATTTTGAAAATTTATCCATCAGGATTCTTAGAAGACAGAGTATTCGCAAAGCACTTTAAATCTTGTCAGACATGTTGGGTTGAGTTTTTATTCAAGCTTCAAAATATTTAAATTGTGTCCAAAATCGGAATTCCAAAACACACCTAATTTTCACAAAAGTTGATCCTGGAATACTATCTGAATTTTTACAACAGTCAAGCAACACTAACGCAATATGTAAAACTTAGAAACACTAAAACAACGTACAAAACTTAAGAAGTCACTTTCAGGGAAAAGAAAACATAAAAACTGAATTTTGTCTTTGAAAGTTTCGAAACAGCTATTAAGTTCATGTTAGCTGTACTGTTAAACACAGGAAATATAAGACGTATTGAAATACTTATTGATCATTACATACACGTAGAATTACTACGTGATAATCTTCAACATACGTTTTGTATTTTTCGTAAATATGGTCTTTCATACGTCACAAGCGTAACGAACTTAAATTAGAAACCCATTAATTACTCTGGACTAAATGTGTCATGCTTGGCACGAACAAGCCAGAGGGAGAAATGTTTGGATGTCAAAGAGTGCAGGCGTAATTTTTGTTAAATGCATTTATGTCGTAGAATTGCGCTGTAGTGGTGCTTATGGTGACATGTTTATCAGTAGTTCATGTGAACCTCTTGATTTAATAAACTAGAGAATTCAACTAAATTTACGGCTACCACTTTGTTTATGGCACAACAGGTCCATTACACACAATACTGCACAGCGGAGATTACGAACGTAGACAAGACAACCACGTAGATTCAGCGCCGACCCGAACATCGAGAACTAAGTTTGCTCGGCATTTCTCGCAAAGTGTTAATACTGAGTTTGTTCTGCCAGAACTGTTTCACCGCGGGAAATTGTAACACCGTCCATCCTTTAAATCATCTTACGAACGTCGAAATGGCAAGTATTGAAATAACCGATCGCGGAATAAAAAATCATTCACAGTCGCTTAATAACGGATGATAGCCTTCAATACCAGGTGAGATGCCTGTATGGTTCTACGAAGGTTATTTATTTTTTTTTTATTTATTGCCAAATTATAGACCTGTTACTTGATGTTTAAAACAGGTCGTACATCTTACAATTTTAGTTTTTCATCTTTTTACAGTTTTCTTTCCTTTTGTTTTATCTACAACATTTACAAAGAATGATTCAAAATAACAATAACTTGAGGTTGAAATATAAATAAAATTTTGTTGTTTTTAAGAAGAATATAAAAAGAAGATAGGATAGATGAGAGATGTGTTAGTACCATCACCGAGTGTGATTGACGGTGAATACCTCGGAATGGTTTCATCGAGCCGTTGACCGCCAGTCACACACATACACAAATGGTTATTAGTAGAGAAATAATGTTTCTTATCCTATTTCTTACTAATCCTATGTATTAACTACATTAGGTGCGCATCCTTGTACAGCATTTGGTGTTTTCTTGGCTAGATTGCCAGCAATTTGCTTATTTGCTGTCACATCTGGGCTTCCTCCTCCTGTTCCTCCTCATTGTCACTATTTTCGCTGTCACTGTGGGTATCGCTGTCCATCCTCTGGAGATTGCTGTTACGCTGCACATAGGCATGTCTGTGATGTCGTGTCCGCATATACTCTTCATGTGTTGTTTTTGAAATACTGTTTGTCAATGCGTTTAATTGTGCCCATTGTTCTTCGTCTCTTATTGCTGTGTATATATCTATGTCTGTATCTGTGTAATCTAAGTGTAGTGTATGTCTATTGACCGCAGAAAGAGACAGTGTGTTCTGGGGAACCTTCTTCCCCGCATGTGCCTGTAGGTGTCTGCCTCAGACTCACGCGGTTTAAGTGCGTGGGATAAGGTCCGTGCCCGGTTAAGAAATGTACCATACCGCGGCTGGGATCGATATGTCTCATTCTCAACCGCTCCCTTCTACGAAGGTTATGTGAAAGAGCTTGCTACCCTCTTAGTTGCCGTGTATCGTAGTCGCTGGAGCAACGAAGGATAAGTAGCAACAGGAAAAAACGCAGGCCATTCCCGTTGTCATGAAGGGTCGTAGGTCAGATGTACAAAATTGTGGACTTAGGAGGGTAAGTCAGTTATTATCGGCAATTTAATTATATTTTTGTTTATTTTGGTAGTACTGTCGTTTTACGTTCAGGACGCATACTTTATTTATTTGTTGTTATATCTATGCAATTTTCAAGCTGCTAGGTTAGTTTCGCTATCGCTGCCGTGCAGTTTATCATGGCTGCTCCGCTGTCTATCTGCACCAAAGAAGAGCAGCGTTCAGTGATCCGTTTTTTGTGGTCGGAAGGCGTATCAGGGGCCGAAATTCTTCAAAGACTTTCGGTGCAGTACGGGAACAGTGTTTCGCCACAGCAGAGTGTCTACGAATGGATTGAAAAATTCTGAAATGGTCGCACACGTGTTAAGCACGATGATGGAGCCGGACGACCGTTTACCGCCACAAATGAAGAACCCATTGAGCGTTACATGAAACGATTCTCTTGGACAGAGCATTAACTATTGACGACGTGGCCTACGAAATCATCCACATCAGACTTGGGTTTCATAAAGTTTGTGCAAGACAAATGTTGACCAAAACAACATTGGTCAAATGGGTCAACATTTGTAAAATTCAAATTCCTCGCCGAGCGGTCTAAGGCGCTGCAGTCATGGTATGTGCGGCTGGTCCCGACGGAGGTTCGAGTCCTCCCTCGGGCATGGGGCATGGGTGTGTGTGTGTGTGTGTTTGTCCTTAGGATCATTTAGGTTAAACAATGTGTAAGCTTCGGAACTGATGACCTTAGCAGTTAAGTCGCATAAGATTTCACACACATTCGAACCTTCATTCTAATTCCTCTCTCTCAAACCCCACCCTATGAAGAGAGAGAGAGAGTTTTAGTTTTAGCGAATCAAAATTTACGAAGTAAATAAGTATTTTTTGTTTATCGTTACCATTTTCTCACGCAAAAATGAGAACATAGATTTTCTTGAATTACAGCGCCAACTACCAAGAATCAAAACAAATGTTTATGCAAAATGTACGTAGTTTTTTTATGCAGAATCTGATTCTGCAATAAAAAATGAGGGTTTCCATTTGAAATTTTCGAGTTGCCACCCGCCCCACCACCCAGGTGTCTGGGGTGGCGTGCTAATTTTAGCACCAGCAGATGTCCCCCTCGAAAATAATCAACTTTGGATTCTACACATTTTTTTGTGCAGCTTATTTTTCGAGTTATTCTGCTTTCTCAACTTAAAATTTACACCCTGTATAGGGCGCGCGGAGTGGCCGCGTATTTCAGGCGCCATTCACTAACGGTGCGGCCCCTCCCGCCGCCAGGTTCGAGTCCTCTCTCAGCATGGGTGTGTGTGTGTGTGTGTGTTTGTGTGTTCTTAGCGTAAGTTAATTTAAGTAGTGTAGCGGCGGCGCGGTTCCTTCAGTCCCTTTACGACGCACCTGCACCTACCTGTGAACATTGTCTCAGCAGATCATCAGTAGGAAAGCCGAGCGAAACCTACTGTGCTTCGACGTGAACCAGGCTGCAATTGAAGTCACTAATCTACGTTTCGGGAGATAGTTTTCACACAAATGAAAGGTTGGAAATTTTGTCCTTAATTAATATATCCTGAAACTTAGGTGAACAAACTGCCAAGCCCGTGCTAGTCGTAACACAGTCACTCATAATCTCTTTCACTCGCGTTAGCAAGTTTATGGTGTTGTATTTCCCGAAAACGTAATAGCTACAAAAATACTGATTGTTTTTGACTGATAATGCTCGCCAAATATTAAGTCTGTCGCTACCAAACGCAGTCACAGTTTTTAGCCACCGACCTGCTCAATACGCCACACGGAATATAAGTCTTTTCTCATCACAAAATTCGCTTAAAAATTCCGAAATTTCTACACACCCATCGGAATAATTATGCCCTCACTTTACCACACTTGATGTATGTAACACTGCTAGATCCGGCAACTTATCATTTCCATCGGAACTGCTACTACACACGTCCGAACTGTTTCATGGCTAGGCTCCCACTCTTCTCTAGAACACTCTAAGTCTTCTCTACCAGCAGAGAAAGGCGCGCGAAGAATATTGCTTTACCATTAGCCAGTTTACTCAACAGCCAATAGCAAAACAACATTCTCCCGGGTCAGTCCGCGCTTTTCATCAATAACTAATCGCAAAATAGTAAACCTAGCGACTGCACTTTTTACCGACGTAATTATCTAATATCCTGAAGTTTTCTTATGCATAAAGTTATTTACTATTGTTATTTACACCTGAATTAACTTTCCCTTTACCATAAACTTACTTTACAAATCTATTCTACAAAAATCCCCTTCGTCCATATCCATACTTCCTCGAAATGTTCCCACACTAAATCCTACTACATAACTGGTTAAACAACTATCTTCATATTAACCTTAAACCACACTCACGCATCATTCATACTGCTAAAACACATTTATAACATTTTATATACACAGAATGACATAGTAACACTTTCTGAAAATACTAGAACAGTTTATGAAAAACATTCTATTACTTTAGTGCACTCTAGTGGGCACAGTCGAAACTAAAATCACAGTCCCCCTATCCAATATCGTCCTCTATCGGCTGATACATAAACTACGTGCGCGTCCAGTCTTTCGTCACCATCTGTCACTATCCAGCTCTGAGACACATCTCCCACTTAACCGCCTCCAAGGCAGGATCGATATACGGTGCTACGCCTCAGTGTGTAAGTCTAGGGAACGATGACCTCAGCAGTTTGGTCCCTTAAGAACTCACACACATTTGAACATTTTTTTGAATGCTAAATAGCACGGAAACTGCTTCGGTTGACGAAACAGGGGACGCACCGCCGCCGTGGTCATGTACAGCTAGCTGCCTGGAGCTCTCGTACAGTGTCCAAGGCGAAGCAGAAACCACGCAGGAATCTAGATGATCGGACATACGGCTGCTTGCATAATACTCAATCGACCAGCAGTTTTCAACGATTATTACTCGTACGAGGAATTAGAACATCAAAGGATAAGATTCCATAAGAACTACAGTGTTCAGAATTATTTGCAAACATTCTGAACATAATGATCACACCACCATACGAAAACAAGGAAGCCAGTTTAGTAACGGCTCCCAGTCCCTGGCCGTTATTAATAATTAGGGTTAATCATCTTACGCATCACACTGCAATTATCATGTATCTTCTACATCTACATCTACAGCCATACTCCGCAAGCCACCTGACGGTGTGTGGCGGAGGGTACCTTGAGTACCTCTATCGGTTCTCCCTTCTATTCCAGTCTCGTATTGTTCGTGGAAAGAAGGATTGTCGGTATGCCTCTGTGTGGGCTCTAATCTCTCTGATTTTATCCTCGTGGTCTCTTCGCGAGATATACGTAGGAAGGAGAAATATACTGCTTGACTCCTCGGTGAAGGTATGTTCTCGAAACTGCAACGAAAACCCGTACCGAGCTACTGAGCGTCTCTCCTGCAGAGTCTTCCACTGGAGTTTATCTATCATCTCCGTAAGGCTTTCGCGATTACTGAATGATCCTGTAACGAAGCGCGCTGCTCTCCGTTGGATCTTCTCTATCTCTTCTATCAACCCTATCTGGTACGGATGCCACACCGCTGAGCAGTATTCAAGCAGTGGGCAAACAAGCGTACTTACTTTGTTTTCGGATTGCATTTCCTTAGGATTCTTCCAATGAATCTCAGTCTGGCATCTGCTTTACCGACGATCAACTTTATATGATCATTCCATTTTAAATCACTCCTAATGCGTACTCCCCGATAATTTATGGAATCAACTGCTTCCAGTTGCTGACCTGCTATATTGTAGCTAAATGATAAGGGATCTTTCTTTCTATGTATTCGCAGCACATTACACTTGTCTACATTGAGATTCAATTGTCATTCAATTTCCATTGTTATTACAAGCTTACAAACACGAAGGCTTAGCAACAAAATGTTAATTTTGCTATATTACAGTGTACAATACTTTGTAAAGTTATCAATAATTTTGATCCACAAAAAGAAATACACGCAGCTTCTGTTGGCGAACTATGTCAAATTACCTCTGCAGCCTCACACAGTTCCTAGACATATTTCGTTATTAGTTAAATCTAATGAAGTATGCGGAGGAATTAAGATGATCCAAAGCTGTCTGGTCTGATAATCTAAAGAACTGAGACACTAACGATCTAATTAAACTACTTTTCACCGCTATGAAAACACGGTGCTGACGTTCAGCTATACACACAGGAGCTTAACACATTCCCCTCCGCTTCACCCTGGGTGGTGATGATCTTTGGTTTGTGGGACGCTCAACTGCATGGTCACCAGAGCCCGTACAAAGCCCCAATTTTTACACAGTCCAATTGTCCTACACAGTCCAATCCAGCCATTGTCACGAATAATAATGATTATGATGAAATGATGAGGACAGCAGAAACACCCAGTCCCCAGACAGAGAAAATCCCCAACACGGCCCGAAATCGAACCCGGGACCCAGTGACCCAGAGGCGGCAACTCTAGCCACTAGACCACATACCTGGGTGACGAGTGATCTTCCGTGCGGACCCCGTCACCCACTTACCATTGATGCTCTTCTCGTTAATAGGATTTGCAGCTGGAATTTTCAAAGGCATTTAATGGAATAAACACTGAAATATAACTATACGATATACAACAAAAAACACAGCAAGCAATATACACATAATAATATACGTTTTATTCATTTATATATAGGATAACATATTACTTTATACTATTTCGCATGGTATTCGTTAAAACACGCGAAACGCATTTGAAGTGATGTTGGACCATTGGAACAATAGCACATAATCTCTTTTTTAGATTTAATTTCGCTTCTTGGTGTGCGGCACTTTGCCTCTTCTTCTGGCAACATAGGGCGCACATCCTTTGCATAGTCTTACAATGCTGATTCCCGCGAATTTTTAAATGTTGGGACACGTTATTTGTTTTATTTCTGTTACTATCGGGCATGTATTTTCGGCGGACACCCAGTCCGTAAAAAAAGTTGCCGAAATTTTCTTATTTCTGTTTTTATATGTGTGCCCCCCCCCCCATAAACCATAGACTTTGCCGTTGATGGGGAGGCTTGCATGCCTCAGCGATACAGATAGCCGTACCGTAGGTGCAACCACAACGGAGGGGTATCTGTTGAGAGGCCAGACAAACGTGTGGTTCCTGAAGAGGGGCAGCAGCCTTTTCAGTAGTTGGAGGGGCAACAGTCTGGATGACTGACTGATCTGGCCTTGTAACAATAACCAAAACGGCCTTGCTGTATTGGTGCTGCGAACGGCTGAAAGCAAGGGGAAACTACAGCCGTAATTTTTCCCGAGGGCATGCAGCTTTACTGTATGGTTAAATGATGATTGCGTCCTCTTGGGTAAAATGTTCCGGAGGTAAAATAGTCCCCCATTCTGATCTCCGGGCGGGGACTACTCAAGAGGACGTCGTTATCAGGTTCAAATGGTTCAAATGGCTCTGAGCACTATGCGACTTAACTTCTTAGGTCATCAGTCGCCTAGAACTTAGAACTAATTAAACCTAACTAACCTAGGGACATCACACACATCCATGCCCGAGGCAGGATTCGAACCTGCGACCGTAGCGGTCGTTCGGTTCCGGATTGTAGCGCCTAGAACCGCACGGCCACTGCGGCCGGCGTCGTTATCAGGAGAAAGAAAACTGGTGTTCTACGGATCGGAGCGTGGAATGTCAGACCCCTTAAGCAGATTCAGAAGGATGTAGGCTGCACTACGTACTGGGAGATGGAGCAGCTTGCAACAGGATAGAGTAGCATGGAGAGCTGCATCAAACCAGTCTCAGGACTGAAGACCACAACAACAACAACACGTGTGGCCCTCTGCTAATTGATGTGGATATTTGCTGTAATTGTTCCTAAAAGCAAATGTAGTGCTCATTTCCGATACCACTTGATACCCTTCCGTATCGTTGTGGCATATGACACCATCTGGTTGCTTCTGTCGACGCCACTGTCGCTAAAAAAGACGACCGCAGTGAGTAGGATCCGAACTTGAAGTCATAATAGGTGCATATCTTGTTGATATTTTGTTGTTATCATTTCACCTCCCTTCAATAGGTACGACATTACAAAACGTGGCGTAAATTTTTTGTTGTACTGTATAATCCAAACTTGTAAATAGGACCCGTTGACCAACATCTAACGAGCGGTGTCTGTACTAGGCCCATCCAAATCATCATTCAGCTAGAGTTTTAATTTCCTGAGACGAAGTGGGTCTCCATCTGTTCAGTCGAGCATGTTAAGTCACTTCATGTTGATGGAGTGCCTGCTCTATTAGTCTCTGTGACTAAAAGGCTTATCACTTTGTAGCCTAAGAATAGCGACAACACTTCACCTGCGCTAGTATCTGATGGCAAATCCATCAGAAGCCCACCTTTTCCGGTGAACGGAAATGACTCCTGCCTGCTAGCTAATTCGTTCCACTGGATATTGTCCAATCGATCATCAACAGAGTTCAGCTCCTCTTCGTCGTCTGCAGCAAGTTCTTCCATCATCTCATCAAGGTCTTGCATATGTTTCCTCTGAATTCGAAGAAATTCTATTTATGACTTTTCGTCTAAAAGGCATTACTTCGTCATCACTATACTCTCTTCACTTGCAGTTATCCTTTGACGCGGTGCACGGAACATTTTGAGGATACAAAGGTCACTGACGCGCGTCTAAAACACTGTATGCTTCTCGAATCAATGACGGATCTGGAATAACTGCAGTGAGATCACAGCCAGACCTCCAGCTGAAGCGCTTATCGCTTTCGCCATTTCGGAACTAAACACTCTATTCTTTGTGAGACGCCCTGCTAAACCCACAGGACAGGACAGGTAGTTTAAGTTGTGGAAAGGGGCCAAAATAATCGGCTGTCAGTTACACTCAAACATACAACCTTTTATTTGATCAAACATTACATGAGCCAAGAAAATTAAAAAAAAAAACGCCGCTTTAGTTCTGGAACTTAATTAGTGGCTGAATGTGCTGTACAATCTCATGCCTTAAGGCCAAGACCACTTTAATTTAAAAACGGCTGAAAACCAATAACTTAAAGCCCAACCAAACTCGGAAAGGCCCAAAGAATCTAACACTTTAAGAGCAAACAGCTTAAATTCAAAATCGGCTGAAGGCCCGACACTTAAGACTAAATAACATTAATTGAAAAATCCCAAAGGCTTTACATAAAACAGTTCTTAAATTAGTCTGAAGGCCCAAACCATGTGACGCCTTAAGGGAAAAACAACCTTAATCTAAAAATCGGCTAGAAGCCATACAAGTACAAACAACAAGAACAAACAAGAAAAGGCAGTACACTCAAGGGCGCTCAAAAGTTCCGAGGGTTGGCCTGGAATTCAAACACTAACGCTCGCTTAGGTGAGACAGGCAGTTGGCCCAACCATTGTCAATCCGATGACAACCCAACCGACAGACGGTCAACGGACCTACCGACAAGATGACCTCTGCTTCAACCAACCAGCACACAACAGTGAGTTCAATGGAAAAACGTACAATGTATTGGCGCCCACAAGCAACTATACATTGAGCTGTGAAACTACACACCGTGTTGGACAGCGACAACACATGAGGAAAATGCACTGCCTGAATTTACGTCAATGGCCAGGGCAGGTAACCGGAACGTTAACGGCAACAAGGCAGAAGATTCCGCTGGTTCACTTCAATTCAAATAACCAAGTACACTTAACCTCCATCGAAGGGTGGCTTAAATTTACCAACTTGGAAACACACGTTGTTGCTCGCGGGAATATCCTAACAGCCGACAACGAACTCCAAACGACACAATGTGAACAGTCGAGAGTTGCTGGTAGATTGAGTCAAAACTCAACTTTCATGTCCGGGATCGGTGAGCCACGAACCTCATAGCAATGGGAATAGTCCCACACACTCCAACACCGCATAGAGTCCAACAGCGGGCCCGGCCAAACTATACGCCGTGGAGATTTCCTCGCTGCTCCATGCCAACCGACCAACTGCCCGCACACAGCCCACCGGAAACTGTGAAAGGACCAAATATCATCGGCCGATGAGCCGACCAACCGAAAGACCAACCAACAGTCGTCGCGCCCCAATCTCCCTCCGTCGGACAGTTCAAGTGTGTCGCCAGCGGTCGGCGAGCACTCGCTGTCGGCGCCTCACGGGCGCTCCGTCCCCGACTTCACTGCTGCTGCGTCCCGACTGCACTGCTGGTCTGTCTCCAGCTCACTGCCGGGACACACGGCGACCCAGAAATACTATCGGTCGCTCCAGAGATGGTACGACAGTACCCTGATGGATATGCGCTGCTGCTGCCGCTCACGGGCAAGTAAGGCAGGAACTTAGTAACAACAGTAAATGGAATAAGAAAACGAGGCTGCAGTACCGTAATAGAAGATGACAAACAGTAAATGGGATAAACGCGAGTCGTGCATGGCTCACTTCGTAATTTATCGAAGACTCTGTGGCATTAGATACCCGTCAACGTACGTGTCTACTCGAGCTGCATCGTTGTTATTCCCGCTTATCGCCCTGCACTCTGACAGTTGGATTTGTGCGCCGCAGAAAACTCAAGTCGCTCTAGGCAACAAACGTGTTAATGTGGTAAGTACTAATCAACGCAGATGTATTCAGCTTGGGCGGAAGTAACTACGTATTGAAATTGACGTATAACTTTTATGACATCTTCAACTTTTGTAGTCCTGTCTTCCTCAGTTGCGTGTAATATTACGGTATATTGATAATTTTTACTTATGGACCGTCTGACAGCAACTGAATAAAACACAATTTTAGTGCCATACGCGTTTCGCCTTTATTTTCTGCAAGGCATCATCAGTGGCCTGGAATATGTACATATGTTACCTATTTTATTTACATTTTTGTCACTGTGCCTATAGGTTATAAACAGTTCTGGTGGTTGATATTTCCTATTAAGTAGTAATGTTTTGAACTGTACTTACAGGTTGCGTGGACAGTTTCTTACATATTACGCTCCTGTTGCATTTTTGGTGTTGTTCTTCTTCTTATGAACGCCAGTTTGCTGTTTTTTCCACATTCCACAGCACTATGCACTGAACGCTTGTTTTAATGCAATGTTTTGGTTACTGTTGCCGACTGTCAAATGTTTTTGCCAAAGATCGAATATTATTGCCAAACTTATGAGTGTAACTGTTGAAGTATCTGTGGTCTGTTCGTGTGTGCATTTGTGTGTGCGTTTGTGTATGTGTGTGTGTGTGTGTGTGTGTGTGTGTGTGTGTGTGTGTGTGTGTGTGCGTGTGTGCGTGTGTGTGTGAGTGTTTTTTGGTGTGATATTAATTTAATTTTATTTTATTTTATTTATTTATTTATTTTTGTTTTTGTCCAGTGTATGTGTGCGTGTGTGTGTGTGATATATATTTTTTTGTGCTGTGTGTGTGTCTGTATTTTGGTGTTATATAATTTTTTTTTTTTGGGTGGGGGAGCTGTGTATGTGTGTGTGTGTGTGTGTGTGTGTGTGTGTTTTGGTGTGGTATATATTTTTTGTGCTGTGTGTGTGTGTGTGTGTGTGTGTGTGTGTGTGTGTGTGTGTGTGTGTGTGTCTGTATTTTGGTGTTGTATACATTTTTTTATGTTATCATTTCCTTTGTTAAGTGTAGTAGGGAGCCTGTGCTGATGTGTGGTTGTTCATTTATCACATGTTTGTTTTCTGCTATGGCTTTCTGGATGTGGAAATTTTCTTGCATTTGTATAAGATGTTTGTCATGGTTGCTTATTCTCATTATTTTCATTTCTTGTTCCATGTTTGTAGGATGATGGTTGTAGTGTTTTAAATGCTCTGCAAATGTGGAATGGTTTGTTTCATACTTCCAACATCTGATATGTTCTTTGTATCCTGTTTCAAAATTCCTGCATGTCATGCCTATGTATACTGCATCACAACTTTGACATTCAAGTTTATATATTCCTGATTGTTGGAATTTGTCCCTCTTGGTAGCTGGCTGGCTTAGGTGTGATTGAAGGGTTTGCCCAGGCTTATATGCTATTTTGAAGCCCTGTCTCTTTAGGATGTTTGCAACTCTGTGTGTTAGTTTATGTGTGTAGGTCATGGTGTACCATCTGGTTCTTTTCTGTGTGGTGTTGTCATTGTGTGTGTTTGTTGAGTGTGTTTGTAAGTTTTCAGTTTGTGAGTTCTTTCGTATTGTGGAAATGTTGTGTTTGTTTTTTATTTGTGTTTTTATTTTTTGATTGAGCCTGTGTACCACATGTGTGTCATAGCCGTTGTTCCTAGCTATTTGTATGATTGTACTCATTTCTTGTTCATAGTTTCTCTTGCAGAGTGGGATTCTGTTTAATCTATGTAACATGTGTCTTAGTGCAGCAAGTTTCTGGCTGTGGGGGTGGTTGGATGTGGAATGTATTATTGTGTCTGTGGCTGTTGGTTTTCTAAAGATGTTAAATGTATGTTTTCCATTTTCTTTTTTAATTGTAATGTTAAGAAAATTTATTTGATTTTCTTTTTCTTTTTCAAGTGTGAATTTTATATTCTGATGAGCTTTGTTTATTTCTGAATGGAGTTCATCTATTTTTTCACTTGGCTCATCTACCAGACAAATAATGTCATCCACATATCTGTACCAATATATGATTTTGAAACTTTCATTTGTGGTTATCTTATCAAATATCTGATTTTCTAGGTGACTCATGAAAATGTTTGCTAGTGTTCCTGATATTGGGGATCCCATGGGCAGTCCATCAGTTTGTAGATAATATTCTTCCTCAAACTGAAAGTAGTTTTGTTCAGTTGTCAGTCTGAGCATATCTGTTATTTCTTTTATTGCGTCTGTGGTGAGGTTGCTGTGGGGTGGGAGATTTTGTTCTATGATTTCTATTGTTTCTGTGATACGGTGGAGGTATACATATTTTCTAAATCGAATGAAATCAGTTATGCTGTGTGTGGTACCTGTATGTTTTCTATTAGGTTTCCTGTGTTTATCACTGTTCTGTTGTTTTCTACTTTATAGTGTTTTGTAACTAACTTTTGGAGGTGTTTGGCTATGCGGTATGTTGGGGCTTTCTTGAAGTTGATAACAGGTCTCATTGGCATTCCGTCTTTATGTACTTTCGGTTGACTGCGGAGTGTTGGTGCTTGTGGGTTTTTCTGTGTTAAGTAGTATTTCTGTTTGTCTGTGAGTGTGTGTTCAATGTTTTTCAGTGTTCGTTTCACATTTGCCTGGAATCGTGTAGTTGGATCTGACTTCAGTTTTTGTATGGCGTTGGTGTTTATGTATTCCTTGGTTTTTGTGATGTATTGCGCTTTATCCATGAGTACTGTTACATTTCCCTTGTCTGCTCTTGTTATTAATACGTTATTGTTTGTTAACTTTTGTTTTAACCTTTTCATAGTAGCTGCTTCTGTTTGGTTGTTCTTATTGTGTGTCTGCTGTGTTTGTTTTATTATGCCTTTTATTTCTTTTTTTACTAGTTCTCTTGTCAGTCCTATGTTTATTTCACAATTATTTTGTTGTTCTTCACGTGTAAGGATGTGTTCGGTTTCTACTATGAGATTTTCTATGTATTGATTGTTCACGTTGCTATTGGTGCAGTGTTTCAAACCTTTTTCCAAGAGCATTTTTTCGTTTTCGTGTAGTTCTGTCTCTGTTAGGTTAACTAAGCGTGGATGGAATGTGTGTTGGTGTTCATGTGGTTTCACATTTAAAATGTAAATGTATTTTTGCGTCTTTCTTACTGTTAGTTTCATTATCTTGTGTTTATGTTTGTTTTGTAAATGTTTCATTGCTGTGTATGTGTTGTGCTCAGTTTTTTCTACTAGTGCCATGAAAACTGCGGCGTTTCCTACGTTTTCTGCCAATTCTAGATGAGTCTCATAGAGCATCATGTTTAGGTGCTGTTTTTTCGAATAGAGCATCTTAATTTCATGTAGTCGTTCTGCAAATGATTTCGACTTTTGTACCACTGTAGAACTGTATTTAACCTTTACATTAATATAACTTGGAATTAAATCGTTCTTTTTGCATGTTTTGTTGAATTTTGTATGCTGTATCGTCTTATGGAGTCTCAGATGTATTTTCTTGAACCTGTTGTACACGTTGACAGGGAATGCTTGACATAGCTGTATTGACATGGCTGTATGGCACTAAAATTGTGTTTTATTCAGTTGCTGTCAGACGGTCCATAAGTAAAAATTATCAATATACCGTAATATAACTTTTATCTTTGCAGAGTTATTTATTTGAAATTAATGTATTATGTATACTGTTATATGGGAAAATGATTGCCTACGTTAAAAGATCATTAAATTTCGATGTAGGCACCTGTGGCGTCGACCAATCTCCTCGAAAGACCTGGAATCGAATCCGCAGTTTTCTGGAGGAAGATGTAGGAATTTGGTAGGAACTTCCCGAACCTGTGCTTCCAATTCGTCCAATGTGCGAGTTTCCATCCGATACACCTTCCCTTTTGTCCAGCCCTATAAAAGGAAGTCAGAGAGTGTCAGGTCTTGACTTCTTGCAGGCCATTCATGATGTCCACGTCTCTGCACCCAACATCCTGAACACTTTTCGTCCATTCAGTTCTGCACGACGTTTGCAAAGGGAGGCAGTGTGCCGTCTTTCACGAAGATAATGTCTTTAGTATTTTCCCATCTAGATACCGTGGGCCGATAGTAGTCCTGAAGCATTTGAAGGCAGCGTTCCCATTCACTGCGTCACAAAGGAGATATGGACCAATGACATTTGTAGCCGTTATTCCGTACCGCCGACCGCTGTGGCCGAGCGGTTCTAGGCGCTTCAGTCCGGAACCGCGATGCTGCTACGGTCGCAGGTTCGAATCCTGCCTCAGGGATGGATGTGTGTGATGTCCTTAGGTTAGTTAGGTTTAAGTAGTTCTAAGTCTAGAAGACTGATGACAGGTGATAAGTCCCATTGTGCTTAGAGACACTTGAACCGTTGGAACCATTATTCATTACCTCACGGTCTCTTTTGGACGACAATGCATCTTTCTCACCGTAACTCGAGGATCCTGCACCGCACAGTAATAGCAATTGTGCCGATTTGACGAAACCCTCATGGAATACAGCCTCGCCACTCCAAAGGATGTTGTGACAGACTTCGTGGCAACCCAATATCAACTCCCCATACTCCATTCTGGGATCACAGCCTTCTGGCGTCATCTGCTACACGTAATGGGTTTTCCAGCTCGAAAGCTTAAATCTTTACGCAACACCTGACTCACAGCGTGCCTTGTGAGTCCGCTCTCACGAGCTGCCTGGGGTGTAGATTTCCCCGGACTACGACTGAACATGTTCTGCACAATCGCCATCTTCTCAGGACGAGGATGGACGATCTGTTTTTGCTGCATCCTTTACCGAACCTTAGGTAATTATCTTCGTGTGACAGTACTTTATTGTCTCCAGACGAATTGCGGCATTCCTTCCCTTCACCAATTCTGCACAAGAGTGATTAAAATCCACACCTCATGCGTGAACCAATCTGTGATCGTTAACTGTAAGGCGACCGACCATCTTTGTTGTTGTTGAGCGTACCGCCTCTCGTGGCCGCCGTCGATACTATACAGAATGAAATATCACTATCCTCTTTTATGTTCTGTGTGTCTGCGCTGTTTCCAATATTGTTCCATTAATATTAAAAAGTAGTCGTGTGACTAGGGCCTCCTGACGGGTAGACCGTTCGCCTGGTGCAAGTCTTACGATCTGACGCCACTTCGGTGACTTGCGCGTCGATGGGGATGAAATGGTGATCATTAGGACAACACAACACCCAGTTCATGAGCGGAGAAAATCTCCGACCCAGCGGAGCATCGAACCCAGGCCCTTAGGATTGACATTCTGTCGCACTGACCACTCAGCTACCGGGGGCGGACAGCCATTTAATTATACCTAGTTACTTCCCGCCCACCCTGTATACAGTTTCTATTCTACACAGAATGAAGTGATGAAAGGCGAGCCCAACGCTATATGGTTCAAATGGTGCAAATGGCTCTGAGCACTATGGGACGTAACATCTATGGTGGTCAGTCCCCTAGAACTTAGAACTACTTAAACCTAACTAACCTAAGGACACCACACACATCCATGCCCGAGGCAGGATCCGAACCTGCGACCGTAGCAGTCGCGCAGTTCCGGACTGAGCACCTAGAACCGCGAGACCACCACGGCCGGCCCAAAATCTATATGCAAAATAAATATTGCTGCTGTTGCTGTTGCTGCTGCTGCTGACTGTTGCTTACATAGTTGTAAATGTGGGGTGTACATATAACTCGTCGAAGGGAAAGTTATTTGTGAAAAACTTTTAGCACGAAAGTTAATTTGAAATATCAGTTAACACGAAATAATGCTGCGGTGCCGACAAAATATGATTAAATTTCGCGCATTTCTTTTGTTTGACCACAAAACAAAAATCGTTTAACAAGAAATGGTTTAGATTCTCTGGCGGACAAAAATACCTGCTTTCTGCAGTTGTGATGCAATTGTTTTCTTTTGTTTCACCACAAAACAAAAATCGTTTAACAAGCAATGGTTTAGATTCTCGGGCGGACAAAAATACCTGCTTTCTGCAGTTGTGATGCAAATCCATTCTTTGGTCGTCCTTCCTTTTTCGGCCGAACAAAGAAAACAATTCTTGTTATAAAAGCTTGTTTTCGGCTACAGCTGTCGTCAAAACACTTCAGTTATCGAACGTCAGCCTCGGTGAAATGTTTGTCGAAACCAGAGAATTTTTTGTTAACATCGGTTCTTGTATAGAGTTTTAAATACAGGTAACGTTAAAAAATGATAGAAAAAGCGAAGATTAAACTGCTTTAGCACTTGATGGAAAAACGGAGGTCGTAAACGGAAATCTATAAATTATTCAACCTTGCTTATTCTAAACGACATCAATTAGAAATAGATATCAAATTACGCAATGTTTCAGCGCAGTCTGTTCGAGCCAGAGGGAAAACGTATGAGAATGTTAAACACGAAAATGTAGAGACTGTATTGCTTTCTCTGCTCACACAAGCTGGGTCTCAGAATCACGATTTTTATTGCGGGAAATTTCTAATCAACTTGCAAACAAATTTTCTGTAAATCAGGGCTGGCTGCGGCGTTTCAACGGAACGACACAGTATTCAAAAATATTTGTTGTGAATGAAGTCGAGATTTACTGGGAAAAAATTAAGGACTGGGTTCCGTCTACGTTGCCGTCAATAACGCTGTTCTACAAGGTCCTGTTCCTTGCATAGAAGTGGGTGTTTTTATTTGATTATTTTATGATAAATTCACAACTGAACACAGAATTCACTATTATGGATCGTTTTCAAGTACCTTAAAATTTTATGCAATAAGAAAGACATGAATTGCAGTAGGTAGAGAAAAACTTTGGAAATAATAGTTGGCAATGTTAACTTCCCTATTTATGACAACTGTTTCAGTACTCAGATGTCTGAACTCCGTCTCGATTGTGTCCCGCCATAAATACGTATTTCATCAACGTAACCTCAAAGCCACTGTCAGCAAGCCTCAAACGCTACTGCGTTTGAAGTGATTAATTTTTATTTCTTTGGAATGCAAGAAGTAACAAGTAAGTAAGCAAATAAGTTACTAAGGAGGAAGAGAGTAAACACGAATGTCTTTATTTAGTATCAGTTAAATAGTATACTGATACATTTCTTTTTATTTTTATAGAACATGCCTCTTCGGCGCCGCTGTCCGCGTACTCCCAACAATTTCTTTTACATTTGTGGAGAATTGTAATTTGCAAGAAACTGGACAGAATTTCATCCTTGCAGACTTTGTTTTCGAGTAGCTGTTGGAGATCAAGATAAAGATTTGGCGCCAACATATCTGTTGACCTGAAAGACCTGAAACAAGGCCCCCGGAGTAGACAACATTCCATTGGAACTACTGACGGCCTTGGGAGAGCCACTCCTGACAAAACTCTACCATTTGGTGAGCAAGATGTATGAAACAGGCGAAATACCCTCAGACTTCAAGAAGAATATAATAATTCCAATCCCAAAGAAAGCAGGTGTTGACAGATGTGAAAATTACCGAACTATCAGTTTAATAAGTCACAGCTGCAAAATACTAACATGAATTCTTTGCAGACGAATGGAAAAACTAGTAGAAGCCAACCTCGGTGAAGATCAGTTTAGATTCCGTAGAAACACTGGAACACGTGAGGCAATACTGACCTTACGACTTATCTTACAAGAAAGATTATGGGAAGGCAAACCTACGTTTCTAGCATTTGTAGACTCAGAGAAAGCTTTTGACTATGTTGACTGGAATACTCTCTTTCAAATTCTAAAGGTGGCAGGGGTAAAATACAGAGAGCGAAAGGCTATTTACAATTTGTACAGAAACCAGATGGCAGTTATTAGAGTCGAGGGACATGAAAGGGAAGCAGTGGTTGGGAAGGGAGTGAGACAGGGTTGTAGCCTATCCCCGATGTTGTTCAATCTGTATATTGAGCAAGCAGTAAAGGAAACAAAAGAAAAATTCGGAGTAGGTATTAAAATCCATGGAGAAGAAATAAAAACTTTGAGGTTCGCCGATGACATTGTAATTCTGTCAGAGACAGCAAAGGACTTGGAAGAGCATTCGAATGGAATGGACAGTGTCTTGAAAGGAGGATATAAGATGAACATCAACAAAAGCAAAACGAGGATAATGGAACGTAGTCGAATTAAGTCGGGTGATGCTGAGGGAATTAGATTAGGAAATGAGACACTTAAAGTAGTAAAGGAGTTTTGCTACTTGGGGAGCAAAATAACTGATGATGGTCGAAGTAGAGAGGATATAAAATGTAGACTGGCAATGGCAAGGAAAGCGTTTCTGAAGAAGAGAAGTTTGTTAACATCGAGTATAGATTTAAGTGTCAGGAAGTCATTTCTGAAAGTATTTGTATGGAGTGTAGCCATGTATGGAAGTGAAACATGGACGTTAAATAGTTTGGACAAGAAGAGAATAGAAGCTTTCGAAATGTGGTGCTACAGAAGAATGCTGAAGATTAGATGGGTAGCTCACATAACTAATGAGGAAGTATTGAATAGGATTGGGGAGAAGAGAAGTTTGTGGCACAACTTGACCAGAAGAAGGGATCGGTTGGTAGGACATGTTCTGAGGCATCAAGGGATCACCAATTTAGTACTTGAGGGCAGCGTGGAGGGTAAAAATCGTAGAGGGAGACCAAGAGATGAATACACTAAGCACATTCAGAAGGATGTAGGTTGCAGTAGGTACTGGGAGATGAAGAAGCTTGCACAGGGTAGAGTAGCATGGAGAGCTGCATCAAACCAGTCTCAGGACTGAAGTCCACAACAACAACATATCTGTTGCGCCAGTTGTTGCTTTAAATCATTTATCTGGTGGGAAGGAAAAGAAAACGCTGTGTTATTTCCTGTACCTATGATATGGAGAGAACTAGAAATCTCTATCTCATATCGTTATTTTTGTGTGACGAATATTCGTGGACAAACAAAGAAGAAATTAAATAAATACATTGTTTATCCAGACGTACATTAACGCACGAGCGAGTCCAGTGCCACGCTCGAAAGTCGTCCACTTCCTTCAACGTAAACACATGGATGCATTAATAGTGACAGTGAAGTGGATAGCATATACTGAAAGATATAATCTTCTGTACCAGGAAACAGGCACTAGTTTAGCGCCACACTTATTAATACAAGTAGATTTAAATCATTTAGTGCGTGACGTACAACTAAGAAAGTGAGAGGCAAAACTGCTTCGTTCGAGATTACTGTATCTTCTCCACCATCGTGCTAACATAAGCGAATTTTGAGAGAGAGAACGTATTTTTACTTCCTACTTCGCAATCGAGAGGGCACTGACGTTTTGCAACGATGTTGCAGGCTTAACGAAACCATTCGACGTCAAATACAATCCACAAGAGTGGTGACTATAGATGGTTCGAAAATAAGTTCCAAGAGTTTTTTGTACCTCAGTGCAAATAAAATGCCCTCTGTCCCAATCGCGTATTCAGTTTGTTCAAAATGTTCAAATGTGTGTGAGTTCTTATGGGACCAAACTGTACAGGTCATCGGTCGCTAGACTTACACACTACTTAAACTAGCTTAAACTAACCTATGCTAAGAACAGCACACACACCCATGCCTGAGGGAGGACTCAAGCCCCCGGGGGCAGCGTATTCAGTTTGGCTGTAAAAGTTACGAAATGTTGGCAAATTTTCTCAAATTAATTACTAGGGTAAGTCAATAATTATCCGCAAAGTAGTTATAACAATTTTATTGTGATCAGATAGGCAACTTACAAGCACATCATTTTTTGACGTAGTCTCCTTGCGTTTCAACGCACTTGGTCCAGCGTTGTACAAGCTTCATGATGCCCTCATAAAAATAAGGTTTTCGGTTGAGCTGCGAGCCAGGAATGCACCGCTTCTTTCATTGCTTCGTTCGAGGCAAATCGACGGCCACTTAACGTCTGTTTGAGTGGACCAAACAAGTGATAGATGGGGCAACATCAGGACTATATGGAGGATGCTCCAGTACTTCAAATTTGAGTTTTCTGGAGCGTTTCAGGAGTGTGGGCAGCAGTATGCGGACAGGCATTTTCGTGCAACAACACAACACCTTTTGACGGCAATCCTCGGCGTTTGCTTCGAATTGCAGGCTTTAGCCTGCCAGTAAGCATCTTCCTGTAACGTACACTGTTCATTGTTGTGTCCCTTTCCTCACAAATACAGTGAACATAAATGGAAAATTTGTAGCGATTTTAAAGTAATTCCATTATTATTAGACATGCAACAAGACTGCGCCAAAACTTCTTGTTTTCTGTGAGATTGGATAGCTGTGACAAAAAATTCCACTACTATGAAAAGACCTGAACGAAACTGGAAAGTGGGCGAAAATGTGTTCAAAGTCTGGTAGCAACTGAAGAAACCCTTCTCCCAGCTCTTAATATCATACTCGGTTTAATTAAACATTTTTAGAGGCTGTATATGTGGTGCTTGTTTTTCGCACAGACACCACTTTGATCCTGCAGCCATCATCAGTCAAGACACAAAAGAATGACGACATGTAGCTGCTGGTGGCCAGTGATTTATATCAATGGCGAAAGTTCAAAATTTGTACCAGACCAGGATTCAAACCACGGCCTCCTGGGTACTAGGCAGATGCTCTGACCACTGTTCCATCCAAACACAGAGGTCCTCGCACTTCCATGGACTACCTTAGCACGCCTCTCGTCAGACCCAAATTCTCAGCTTGTCCACTCACTACTGACGTAGTGCGCCTGCCCATTATCCTCACTATTCGCGTCGTTTCGCTGATTCCCATAGGATGTCGAGCGTGCTGTGCATCTGCAGTGAAAGGATCATTGGGCAGTCTCGCCTTAATTGTACAGGGTGGGGCAAATGAAAGTGGCCCGGAGGAAAGAACTCCACGGTACAAAGAAACACAGCAGAGGCAGGGAGATACAGTTCTAACCTGACTATAGCAGATGTTGAAAGTGACCACTATTCGCTCTGGAGACTTTTGGACCTTAGTCAGCAAGTTGCTGATCGAAGCTGGACTACTGGAATTACTGCAGTCTCATCCGAAATGTTCTGCTGGGGTTCTTGAAGACTAGACTTTAGAACTGAGGTCTCCCTACACAAGGTAATCGCACACTGACAGATCAGGTGATCTTTGTGGCCATCTAGAGCCGTGAGCAGACAGACTTCTGCTGATTGTGTCGGGCATGAAGAATGCGTAACTGTGCACCAGGGTTCGGCCGGCTGCATGGGCAGTTGCTCCATCCTGCTGGAAGTAAATAAAGTCATTTCCTCCTCTGTTAATGCTGCCACAAATTCACGACCAAACGTGTCCACTCGTTCTGGCCACTTTTATTTGAGCCATCCTGTGTATGTGGTGTCTGGTCTTTCGAACATGACAGAACAGATACCCTATATATAATTAAGGTGAGACTTGCCAACGATTCCACCAGTATAATCTCGAACTCTTACGGGAATCAGCGAAGCCCAGTCAGTAATGAGGATGATGATCAGGGGCACTACGTTAGTAATGTGCGGATAAGATGAGAATCTGGGTCTGACGGGACGCGTGCTAGGACGGTCCGTGCAGTTACGCGGACTACTGTGTCTGGATGGCGCAGTGGTCAGAGCGTATGCCTAGGAAGCAGGAGACCAAGGTTCGAATCCCGCGATGCCACAAATTTTGAACTTTCCCCTTTTATGTAAATCAATGCCCACTAATAGCTACATGTCGTAATGCCTATGTGTTTTAATTTGTAAAGGCTATAGGCCAAACAGTCATAAAGTTTGCACATCTCGCTGAAGGATTCTCTCGACTTTCAGTAACAAATGTAAATGGTGCATTTGTGAGCCGTCAAATCAAGGAACGTTCAGCTAGATCAAAATTTTGAAACATTCCTGACAGAAGCAGAAGGGCTAGCATGGCAGTGTTTCAAGGAAGTATGAGCAAACTTCCTTGGAAGAAGACCTGAAAATTTCAAGGAAGTAGTCAATGAAATGATCAGGGCTCTTTTTCTGTATATCTTTCTTTAAAATGTGTGCAAGAAAGTGAATGCTTTAGTGAGAGCAGTCCCTGACTTTACCTTCCTAGGCTTCCTTAATATGGTGTAATTAAATTACTTAACTGAAATAATTGATCTTATTATTCCTTGAATATGGAACAATAAACTGGCATTTATACAGTAACAATCTATATAAAAATTGTCATTCCGGTTTGACTGCATCCTAGGGAGAGAAACTAAAACGTATTTCAATTGATGTTTGATATTACTGTAAAAACCACAACTTTTCTTTCCAGAAACAGAAAAGACCTTTTCTTTTTTTCAGTAGTGTAATTGAAGAATATGATGCGAAAGACGACAACGTCGACAAATAAGGCTTGTTTTACCGCTGTCCACACAGTAAAATTGTATTGTTTAAAGGACAATCGCGTTTAGGGAAGTATTACAGTAGTGGTACGAGGGCGTGCTCAAAAGTAACGTATCCGAATTTTTTATGTGAAAACTATTTAAATAAAACAAACGTCATTAACAATCTACATCTTTCTTCTTTATGTCTACATATTTATTTCCCAGCACAGTCGCCCCGGCGACGAACACATTTCTCCCAACGAGAGACCAGTTGCTGTAATGTTTCACTTACTTGACAGAGCCACTGCATCACCTCTGCTTGCATCGCTTCATTACTATCAACGTGAAATCCTCCAAGGTGTCATTTTAGCTTTGAAAACAGATGAAAATCGGATGGGGCCAAGTCGGGACTATATGAAGGATGATCGGTGATAGTGAACCCAAGGCGTCGGTTTGTTGCAGATGTAGCGCTCGTGTTTGGTCTAGCGTTGTCATGCTGAAGGAGAAGATACTCATTGTGTAGACAAACTCTTCGAATTCGAATCTCGAGTCGACAAGTCGTGATCCAGTGCCTAGCGTTGCTGCCTCTGGATCACGGCGTCGCGGATTCGATTCCCGGTCAGGTCGAGGACTTTCTCCACCCGGTCACTGGTTGTTTGTGTTGTCCTCATCACTTCATCATCATTCGGGAAAGTGGGGAGACTAGACTGCGTAAAGACTGGAAATTTGTACTGGCGCTGATAAACCGCGCAGTTGGGCACCCCACAAACCAAATATCATCCTCATGATCATCTTCGAAAGTCGATTACAGAACGCTGTTATCTCACGAACCGACATAATTACGTTACACTCCGCAATGTTACATGCTACAATTCGGAGCCGTGTAACGGCAGAGGGCTGCAAATAGGTAGATATGAAGAATAAAGACGTAGAATCTTAATAACGAATGTTATATTTAAAAATTTTTGAGAGTTTTCACATAAAAAATTTGGAGACATTACTTTTTTGCACGAACTTCTATGACGCAATTCAGATGAATCTGAAAAACTACCCTTATTTCTCAATAGAACAAATTTAAACCTGCAGTGTTACAAACTGTAAGAACAGTACTATTTCAATATACAGTGAACAAACAACCGTCCGTGGTTGTCACAGACTGTATTCTCACTTAGTAAAAACATTAACTTTTTCAGAGGCAGCTCATTAATATACTGGGTATATACTTTCAGCCTACGGTAAGAGTAAACTTCCGCAGGAATTCGAATTACACTACTGGCCATTAAAATTGCTACACAAAGAAGAAATGCAGATGATAAACTGGTATTCATTGGACAAATATATTATACTAGAACTGACATGCGATTACATTGTCACGCAATTTGGGTGCATAGATCCTGAGAAATCAGTACCCAGAACAACCATCTCTGGCCGTAATAACGGCCTTGATACGCCTGGGCATTGAGTCAAACAGAGCATGGATGGCGCGTACAGGTACAGCTACCTATGCAGCTTCAACACGATACCACAGTTCATCGAGAGTAGTGACTGGCGTATTGTGACGAGCCAGTTGCTCGTCCACCTTTGACCAGACGTTTTCAATTGGTGAGAGATCTGGAGAATGTGCTGGCCAGGGCAGCAGTCGAACATTTTCTGTATCCAGAAAGGCCCGTACAGGACCTGCAACTTGAGGTCTTGCATTATCCTGCTGAAATGTAGGGTTTCGCAGGGATCGAATGAAGGGTAGATGGTTCAAATGGCTCTGAGCACTATGCGACTTAACTGCTGAGGTTATCAGTCGCCTACAACTTAGAACTAATTAAACCTAACTAACCTAAGAACAACACACACATCCATGCCCGAGGCAGGATTCGAACCTGCGACCGTAGCGGTCGCTCGGTTCAGGCTGTAGCGCCTAGAACCGCAGGGCCACTCCGGCCGGCATGAAGGGTAGAGCCACGGGTCGTAACACATCTGAAATGTAACGTCCACTGTTCAAATTGCCGTCAATGCGAACAAGAGAGACGTATGGCACCCCATACCATCACAGCTGGTGATACACCAGTATTCCGATGACGAATACACGCTTCCAATGTGCGATGTCGCCAAACACGGATGCGACCATCATGATGCTGTAAACAGAACCTGGATTCATCCGAAAAAATGACGTTTTGCCATTCGTGCACCCAGGTTCGTCGTTGAGTACACCATCGCAGCCGCTCTTGTCTGTGATGCTGCGTCAAGGGTAACTGCAGCCATGGTCTCCGAGCTGATAGTCCATTCTGCTGCAAACGTCGTCGAACTGTTCGTGCAGATGATTCTTGTCCTGCAAATGTCCCCATCTGTTGACTCAGGGATCGAGACGTGGCTGCACGATCCGTTACAGCCATGCGGATAAGATGCCTGTCATCTCGACTGCTTATGATACGAGACCGTTGGGATCCAGCACGGCGTTCCGTATTACCCTCCTGAACCCACCGATTCCATATTCTGCTAACAATCACTGGATCTCGACTCACGCAAGCAGCAATGTCGCGATACGATAAACCGCAATCGCGATAGGCTACAATCCGACCTTTATCAAAGTCGAAAACGTGATGGTACGCATTTCTCCTGCTTACACGAGGCATCGCAACAACGTTTCACCAGGCAACGCCGGTCAACTGCTGTTTGTGTATGAGAAATCGGTTGGAAACTTTCCTCATGTCAGTACGTTGTAGGTGTCGCCACCGGCGCCAACCTTGTGTGAATGCTCTGAAAAGCTAATAATTTGCATATCACAGCAACTTCTTCCTGTCGGTTAAATTTCGCGTCTGTAGCACGTCGTCTTCGTGGTGTAACAATTTTAATGGCCAGTAGTGTATTATAGCGTAATGGAATCTTTCGAGATCGAAAATGCAGCTGTTTTTTCGCACTTGTCATTCAACCCAAAATTATTTTAGATTAAAAACTATATTGGTCCTCTTACTTCTCCATTAAACGTTTTTCACCGTGCTTATTAACATTTCCACATTTTGAAGAATGTGCGGCACAATTCCAAGACTTATGAGAGGTAAGAGTGAGAAAACAGAGCCAACTGTAAATTTTCGACACAATGGCAATTCATACACACTATACAGATCGAAGTGATGAACTATGCGGAGGAAAAATATTAAACAAAATTAGACGTTTGATAAGAATGGACATCGTGTATTTGAAGGGATGTAGCATCCGTTGGAACGTAATAGCTGATTTCTTATTTTGAGCTACAGCTGCTGTTTAATGCAGACGATTGTCAACTTTAAACCTCGCTTTGTGACATTGAGGCAGCCCTGCAAGGTGACTAGGTTGACGCATTACAATGTCATTAACGCGAAAAAAATTTAAAATTGTTCGACAACGGCTAAAATCGGTAATCTCCCGTATGAAATAGCATTTGTGATTAAAATAAGTAATCATCTATAGCGAACACCCGAAAATAAAATCCAAACATCAGTAAATTTTTTAGCACAACAGATAAAATCATAAATAACAGCGGAATTGGAAAAGTACACGTCCTGCGAATACCGGATATTACAAAAAAGTTCCACATTTCAACCCTCAAGCCAGATCACTAGTGAGAAGACAGAAGTTACACTGCCAAAACTGTACGGCCAAGAGAAGAAACAAAAGATAACCGTTGTGTTTTTTTTTCGTACCAGTGAACAATGAACGAGAATTTTACGCATTGAAAAAGCATATCATTTGACAGTATCAAATGTTGTTGGCTATACTAAAATTTAAAATCGAGTGCTATACTTATATATGCTTCCATACGCTAACTATATTTCTCTCACAGTTCTGAAGAGATAAGC
Source organism: Schistocerca serialis cubense (assembly GCF_023864345.2). Lineage (NCBI taxonomy): Eukaryota > Metazoa > Arthropoda > Insecta > Orthoptera > Acrididae > Schistocerca > Schistocerca serialis. The sequence continues at coordinate 732,051,693 of NC_064643.1, read as the reverse complement.
AGTACAAACATCCTGTGGTAGACTTTCCTAACAGTTGTTGGCGCTATACACATAGTACCGTTATACAGTACTAATACACCAGTAAACAGAGACAGCAGGTCGCTTTATTAGGAAAAAAATCATTTTTGAATTACATTTAAAAGATTCTGGGATACATCATTCGAACGCAGAGTTTAAATAACAAACGCCCGAGTTCAGCGGAAGCAAATACACCCATGAAAAGTTGTTTAAAAATCGTTATTTGACGATACCTTCTACGCTCGGAAAACATTTCTATTTTGGACTGGCTGTGTTTAGCTATGTTCGTTACATTGGCTTTAGCAGTACGTCAGTTTTTCTTTTCATATAGCGCTCGGAGCAAATAAACAGAAAAATTTGTAGCTGCAAATATGCTAATATGTACAAATCAGTAATCACTATCTAAAACAGAAGTGAGTGCTGGTCTCTCTGAAAAGAGTCTCTTCGAACTCTGACGCTTGAAAAACTGTACACCAGTAATATCTAGCCGGAAACAGGTGAAGAAGTTGCATAGGAAAGTTACTGACTAGAGTGTGCACTGATATGGAACTTCCTGGCAGATTAAAACTGTGTGCCCGACCGAGACCGGGCGTCAGTCGTGCTTCGGTAGCTCAGATGGTAGAGCACTTGCCCGCGAAAGGCAAAGGTCCCGAGTTCGAGTCTCGGTCGGGCACACAGTTTTAATCTGCCAGGAAGTTTTATATCAGCGCACACTCCGCTGCAGAGTGAAAATCTCATTCTGGAAACACCCCCCAGGCTGTGGCTAAGCCATGTCTCCGCAGTATCCTTTCTTTCAGGAGTGTTAGTTCTGCAACGTTCGCGGGAGAGCTTCTGTAAAGTTTGGAAGGTAGGAGACGAGGTACTGGCAGAAGTAAAGCTGTGAGGACCGGGCATGAGTCGTGCTTCGGTAGCTCAGATGGTAGAGCACTTGCCCGCGAAAGGCAAAGATCCCGAGTTGAGTCTCGGTCGGGCACACAGTTTTAATCTGCCAGGAAGTTCCATATCAGCGCACACTCCGCTGCAGAGTGAAATACTCATTCTGGGAAGATCATAAAGCTTAATAAAACTGAACTGCCCACGTAAATGTCCACAGTGAAACATGCTTATACTAAAAATGGAAAGTGCGCCAACCAAGGTCGCAAAACTGGCACACAGGAAACGTATCAAGTTGCACATTCATTAAAGATACACAAATGATTAACGTAAGTGTTAAATAAGAACGGCTAGTAATAACTCAACCAGTAAAATAACTTACAGAAACGCTAATATTAAGAAAGTGGCCTCACTTAACTTTAGAGAACAGTGTTAAGGCCCACAGCAGTATTTGGAAGCATTGACGCTATGGCCGGCAGGCAATACGAGCGTTCACTCCCCACGTCTTGTGGACAGGCTCACTAGCAGGCGGTATATATTCGTATATAGTCCGACCGGCCTCACAATGAGTGGTCCTGAAAATGAAAACAAATTCAAATCACAGCAACACTGGAATATATAGTAAGTACGCCCCGAAATTCTTATGGAGCAATACTCTAACATTAACCGTCTCCCAGTAAATTAGCGGGAAACTTAGAGATCACTTCTAGTTGCCTCAAGGCACTTTCAACATTAAATAAACATACCAAATCCTACTGTGACAAATGATTAAACCATTAAGTCTACCGGCTTCCTGGCGCGTACACTACGGCAAGCAGTCCCCAAGCGGTCAATATGTCCTAAAACAAGTTACAACTTGCATGAAAACCACTTAAAACACACACTCCACAGATGATGAGAAACGAAATGAGGAATATCAGAACCATCTCCGGCAGCTACCCACGCCACAATAAATTTCAACAAATCTTCTTAGTTAAACACAGAATAAAAGTTATATGTAACTTGGAGCTTGCAAATTACGAGCTGGGAAGCTGTTCAGCACGAGACGACGAACCCACCACATTTTCGCACGTCAAGGCGGCCAATGATCGGCACCGTACATCCGGCTCGATAAAAGACAAGGGCGGCGACCACGGCGAGGCCCACGCACCACCGTTAGGGACGCCAGCTTGTTTTCATCGCTAGTTGGCTCATTGAACGCCGACCGGAGACTCTCCCGTCACACGTTCGCCAGGAAAATCGCCGGGGGAGTAGTCAAAGATAGAGCAAGACAGCCGAATATCGATATCAGCGATGCAAATAGAACACCCTGGCGCCAGCCGCCACGGCTAAGAGACACTATGCAATGGAATCTACTATTGTCGCGGATAGCACATATTGTTGACATACCTACCTTACCTCCGACCAAATGGACTCGCCCGTCCCACGTCACCGGCGTGCGCACAATCAAGGGAAACGCAGTCACTTGTGAGCAAGCGGTCTAACGTATCGGTGTCACTATGTTTTCGAAATAGGAACAACGGAGCTGAATCAAGACTGAATGTGCCAGAGGTCGTGCAGCACGACAGTGTCATCAAGGTCTTCAAGAGGCGTGCGAGGAATCGGCATTGTCGTACAGAACAGTGGCACGTTGGGTAAAAGCCTTCAACGAAGGTCGGAAACTGTGGCAGACATGCGTCGGGCAGGTGGTCGTAGCGTCTCAGAAGAAGAAGTGCATGCTGTTGCCGCGTTAGTGGACAGTGATCGACACCGTACGATTCGTGAGCTCGCCCACGAAACCGGATTAGCGCATACGACTGTGCTTCGCATCCTGAAGGAACGCCTGGGCCTGCGAAAAACTGCATCACGATGGGATCCGCATGACTTGACGGAAATGTAGAAATGGATACGTTACGACGCTACTCAGACGCACTTTGAGCGCTATGAGCGTGAAGGAGGGGCTTTCTTACGCCGTATCGTAACACTGGATGAGACATGGGCCACGCCGTACGAGCCAAAACTGAAACGCCAATCCAACGAATGGCTTCATTATGGGACGCAGCGAACGTCGAAACTGCGTCGGAGCCCCAGTATGGTGAAAGTTATAGTGATTCTCGCGTACGACTCTTATGGTGTTATCCTAACGATTTTGTTCCTCCACGGCAGTCAATGCACAGTATTACTGTTCGTTTTTGGAGCATCGCCTGCGACCAGCTTTGCGAAAGAAGCGGCGACACTTTCTGCGCAGCCCACCCATCATTTTTCACGACAATGTGCGGGCGCATACAGCGTAAGCTGTGGCTGCTCCGTTCGGTCGATGGGACTGGGAAGTACTGTACTACCCACCATACTCACCGGACTTACGTCCTTGTGACTTTGATTTGATTCCGAAGATGAAGGAACCACTACGTTGCAATCGCTTTAAAACTCTTCCATAGACTGTATAGGCAGTAGACCGCTCCTTTCGCACCATCAGCAGAACAGGTTCTGCTAACGGTATACTACGCTGTCCATATCGCTGGAAACGGGTTCTGCATGTTTGCACAGTAACACGTGTAAACATGTAACTCTTGTATCGGTTGTGAATAAATAGTTGTCACTCTTTAAGTTCCAACCATCGTGATTGACGTCTCCCCAAACAATTGAAATTAACTTTACATCAAAATTGCACGACCAGACGTCTATTTGAATCAAACAGATAGAACATGTAAATGATTAAGCTTTTCCCTCCAAGGGAGTCCGCAGCTCGTGGTCTAGCGGCTAGGGTGCCTCTGATTCATGGGGTCCCTGGTTCGATTCTCAGCCGGATCGGGGACTTTTTTCCGACTGGGTACCGGGTGTTTGTGTTGTCCTCATAATCTTATCATCATCTCATGATCGTTCGAGACATGGCGAGACTGGAAATGGAAAGATTTGGAACTTGTACGGACGCTGATGTCCACGATGTTGAGCCCCCCAGAAACCATCATCATCATCATCCCCTCTAAGGGAATACTTAGTGACTAGGCATTAGAGACACTGTTGCCTTGTATCAGTCCTTAGGTTTGATGGTGCAAATGGCTCTGAGCACTATGGGACGTAACTCCTGAGGTCATCAGTCCCCTAGAACTTAGAACTACTTAAACCTAACTAACCTAAGGACATCACACACATCCATGCCCGAGGCATGCGGTTGCGCGGTTGCACGGTTCCAGACTGTAGTGCCTAGAACCGCTCGGCCACTGCGGCCGGCTCCTTAGGTTTGACAGCCATCTGGAACCTAGCTTCAAAACACACATATTGGTACAGGGAATTACCCTTAACATAATTGAAAGGTAAAATTACAAACCTTGCAAAACGTAGAAAACTCTCAAACTCGGTGCACAGGAATTATGTCACACGGGTCATGACCAAGTTATCAAAACTGAGTAAAGAACATTACACACTATAGCTATATCGCCATACACATGAGGCGAAAGTTAAGTTTCACAAGTAAACTACTGAATTTGAAAGTGCTGCATGGCTCACGGCCTTGGTAGTCCACGGCAAGTAAGGGTCTCAGTGGTACACTTTATCGCCAGCGCAGGGACAGTCACTAACTTACACTCAAAATTTCCACCAGTGAAAGAAATGGGAAGCTACAACAAGGTTGCAGCCAAGATTAATCATAATAAACTCAAATATCCCAGAGATCCATAAGGTACCAACGGCAGAGGCACAGATATTAGACCACGATCAATACTGACCGGAAAATTTTCCAGTAATGGTCCTGGCATAGAAGGAAACGATGAGGGAAATACTACAACCGACAATTTCTACTCGTCATGGATAAAAAGGGAAGTGCAACTCCACTGAAGGCAGTATGAGGACACCGTTGATAAGGCGCTGTGATTGCCGCCACACAACGGAGCGACAAGTAGATCTCGGCACAAACCGAACTAACGGCCGAAAGAACCGTTGCGCGCAGAGACCTAAGTGTGACACCCTTACACAGTGCCCCTCCCGCCTGATCCCGTTTAACAACCCACTACCGTCCTATTTCAAATTCTCTAAGCCATCTGTCATCTACGAAAACTGAAAGTTTCGTTACGAGGATAGACAGTTATCTGTGAGGAATAAGCGGTACATCCGTTTTGTTGGTACCATAATGGTTGCCTCATATACGAGGTTTGTCCGGAAAATACGTATAAAAGTTGAATAATGTCTTTATGTTACAAGTTGCGGTCACCGCCAGGTGGGACTACTGCTGTAATCAATCCCATCAACGGTCAGTTCGAGTCACAGCTCTCTGCGTGAAGGTGGGAGGGTGCGGCAGCTTGTTGACAGTTACCCTTTTTCACCTGCCGTCGGCATGGAGCTCTCTCTGATTGAGGAACAGCGCGTCAACAGCAAGTTTCTTGCAAAGCTGGGCAAGAATGGCCGTCAGATTTTTGAGTGTTTGAAACAGGTTTACGGAGACAATTCTCTGAAGGAACCAACCGTGAACAAGTGGTTAAAAAGGTTCCGGGATGGCCGAGAAGAAGTGGTCGATGACCCTCGCCCAGGACGCTCGTCGACATCGAGTTCCGATGCAAATGTTGAACGAATTCGGGCTTGTGTTCTTCAAGACCGTAGATTGACAGTCAGAATGATGGCTGATGAGTTGTCAAATCCCCAAAACAATCGTTCACGAAATCCTGACACAAAAACTTGAAATGAAGAAATTGTTTGCGAAAATCGTACGGAAGCTCTTGACACCAGAACGGAAAGCAAAGAGAGTTGAGTGCTGTGAGGATTGGTTGGAAGCAGAGGAACGAGGGGACTTTCTCAACCGAGTCATCACTGGAGACGAGACTTGTTTTACGAATTCGATGTGGAGCTCAAATCTCAAAGCAAGCAATGGAAACTAGCAGGAGAACCGAGAAAAAAAAGTCGCGAAAATCAAGGTCCAATGTGAAGACAATGTTTATTGTTTTCTTTGATTCTAGGGGCATTGTTCACAAGGAACTTGTCCCTCCCGGCCAGAGAGTGAACGGAAATTTTTACGTTGAAGTTCTGACACGTCTCGGAGCTCGTGTGGCCCGAGTTCGACCGGAGTTGGCAACAGGGGCAGGGGGATCCTTCATCACGACAATGCGCCCGCTCACACGTCGCTCGTTGTGCGCGAGTTTTTGGCCCGATGCTCAATCACCGTGACAGACCACCCGCCTTATTCACCCGATTTAGCCCCGTGCGACTTCTTCATGTTCCCGAAATGCAAAATGGTGCTTCGGGGGCCGCACTTGGGACATGTGGAAGCCATCAAGGCGGAAACGACACGGCAACTGAACAACATCACAACTGAAGACTTTCAGCAATGTTGTCAACAGTGGAAACGGCGTTGGCAGAAGTGTATCGCGTCTCAGGGCGAGTACTTTGAAGGAGACCATATTGTAATGCCTGAATAATTGAATAATAAAGTTATTATTCAACTTTTATACGTATTTTCCGGACAAACCTCGTACAGTGAGATTTCTTGCAATAACTGCGGCAGCATTCCTGGTACGACCTGTAAATACTTCTGGTTGTTAGAGTGTTATCAATGGAATAGCGACAAATACTATTCTTGAAAGACCTGAAACAAACGTTTATGAAACAGGATCGTCAACTCCTCAGTCAGCGTCGATCCACCGAATAGCTTACAACGCGAATATTTATTCTCTTATTATTTGAAAACCATTATTCATCCGCAGCTTTACAGGTTTCGGAGACTTCATTGAGAGAACTGAAACGTGTTCCGAACGTCACAACGATGAAAGTGATAATGGAGTGATGCACTACAGGCCAACAAAATTGCTACACAACGAAGATGACGTGCTACAGACGCGAAATTTAACCTACAGGAAGAAGATGCTGTGATTTGCAAATTATTAGCTTTTCAGAGCATTCACACCTACAACGTGCTGACATGAGAAAGTTTCCAACCGATTTCTCATACACAAACAGCAGTTGACCGGCGTTTCCTGGTGAAACGTTGTTGTGATGCCTCGTGTAAGGAGAAGAAATGCGTAGCATCACGTTTCCGATGTTGATAAAGGTCGGATTCTAGTCTATCGCGATTGCGATTTACCGTATCTCGACATTACTGCTCGCGTTTGTCGAGATCCAATGACTATTAGCACAATATGGAACCAGTGGGTTCAGGAGGGTAATACAGAACGCCGTGCTGGATCCCAACGGCCTCGTATCACTAGCAGTCGAGATGACAGGCATCTTATCCGCATGGCTGTAACGGATCGTGCAGCCACGTCTCGATCCTTGAGTCAACAGATGGGGACGTTTGCAAGACAACAACCATCTGCACGAACAGTTCGACGACGTTTGCAGCAGCATGGACTATCAGCTGCATCACAGACAGGAGCGCCTCTAATGGTGTACTCAACGACGAATCTGGATGCACGAATGGCAAAACGTAATTTTTTCGGACGAATCCAGGTACTGTTGACAGCATCATGATGCTCGCATCCGTGTTTGGCGACATCGTGGTGAACGCACATTCGAAGCGTGTATTCGTCATTTCCCATACTGGCGTATCACCCGGCGTGATGGTATGGGGTGTCATTGGTTACACGTCTCGGTCACCTCTTGTTCGCATTGACGGCACTTTGAACAGTGAACGTTACATTTCAGATGTGTTCCGGCCCGTGGCTCTATTCTTCATTCGATCCCTGCGAAACCCTACATTTCAGCAGGATAATGCACGACCACATGTTGCAGGTCCTGTACGGGCCTTTCTGGATACAGAAAATGTTCGACTGCTGCCCTGGCCAGCACATTCTCCAAATCTCTCACCAACTGAAAACGTCTGGTCAATGGTGGTCGAGCAACTGGCTCGTCACAATACGCCAGTCACTACTCTTGATGAACTGTGGTATCGTGTTTAGGCTGCATGGGCAGCTGTACCTGTACACGCCATCCAAGCTCTGTTTGACTCAATGCCCAGACGTATCAAGGCCGTTATTACGGCCAGAGGTGCTTGTTCTGGGTACTGATTTCTCCCGATCTATGCACCTAAACTGCGTGAAAATGTAATCACATGTCAGTTCTAGTATAATATATTTGTCCAATGAATACCCGTTTATCATCTGCATTCCTTCTTGGTGTAGCAATTTTAATGGTCAGTAGTGTATGTTGAAAGGATTAAATGCGTTAGAATCTAGCATTCGTAGAATACTCCTTCAGCTGATACCTCTCGCTCATTCACACTGACTTTCAGTGGTATGTGGGGTATGTGCTACCGTTACTAAAATGATAGATTTTTTTCGTTGACTTATTTTATCTTTCACACTTCCGGTTTCTTAATTTTATTGTAACGTATGCAAATAATGGCCGTGATTCATCTGCGCGATCAGCATATCTTTCAGCAGATGTTCAGGAAATGATATTGCAGTACCTGTGTTATTCTGATTACGATACAAAGTTGCTTGGTGCATCCACGCATTTTTCGAAGAAAAAAGTGCGTCTTATATAGTCCCTAAAATACGGTAAGAACTAGAGACATGGAACAGTCACACGCCCGTCTAGTTTTAGGCGTTCAGTGTCACGCGTCTCTTATAGTTTCGGAGACGCTTGAAGATCGCTATGACGGCGTTATTTCAATGCTATACGAGGGAAAGAGAGACGTGGTGCCTTTATATCGAGACTGAAAGAAATTTAATTCGTCATCGTCACCTATCATAACACAACTCCTGATACACGAGCGCAGCCGCAAGAGCCACCTAGTTTCAAATAAAACTACACATAGTATGGTCAACTTCTTGAAGTCTCTCTTTTTGCATACGAACTTCATGTCTGACATAGTTGTGCACCTAACTACAATGATCATAAGAAACATTTATCAAGGACGCTCTCGTGTGTTATTTTCCCCTCACATAAGGTGCTGCATGATTACAGTTTTTCACTAAGAAGCAAGTAGAATAAGTCTGAGAGAATTGAATCTCCCTTCTCCTTCAACACAAAATTTGTGTGTGTGTGTGTTTGTCTTTTAATTTCTGGCGGCATGTTCGTACAGAGTGTCATACAAACTTAACTACAATATATTATTGCGTTGCTACCAGTCAAAGTACAGGAGATATGACAAAATGAAAATAGGTACACGGGTGAGATGGACCAGTGTACTGGGAGAGATGGACCATACAGTTGTGGCTATATGTGAAGACAAGAATCAATTAAAATTTGATATTTTTGTTTGGAATATGTTGTAACGAACACGGGACTATACTAGTAAATATTTTAGTCTAAAACAATTTTATCAGTTTATTATAAAACTTGATTGAAGACTGACTTTTCTAATGAGTTGTTGGTTTTCTTCTAACATTAGCCTGCCTTTCTCTCACCACAGCAGTTAGACTTAATACCACATGTTCGCCATAGTGAACTAGAGAATCCAATCGTAATTCTTCTCAGTTTCGTAACAGATTTCACCACAGCCAACACGTCCTCATTTCTTTCATCAAAGTTACTTTCGTTACTTCCTGCATGTCTGTACCTGATGAACATTTTTATTATTGAGCCTCTTCAGTCTGATCTTGTAACACCATAGCTTAGACACTACATACCTTTTGTTGATTCATTTTCATTTCTGTTTTGTTCAACATTCCATCGTTAAGCTTCTGTAATTATTCTATGATTAATTCGGTACTTTATAACAATGTGTACTTTTTCCTTTGTAAAAACTTTGATCTCATGGTTTGATTCTATGCAATGTAATGTATCTATCATTTAAATTCTTTGTCTCATTTGGAGGGAACAAAATGTACATAATTGTAATTTTGTTTAAATAACTTTTATAAAAATGTCAGTATGTGCAAATGTTCAGTTTTATTTAATATGTTTGGTTGCTGTTATGTAAAATGCTGACCTTCACTTAGGGTTCTTAGTTATTTTGTATATAAAAGGTGGTGTGGTTCCCCTACGGAACGGAACAGTAGCGCGCGCAAAATGTGGCGTGGGCATGGATAGAAAGGTGGATTAAGAGTCAGTCGTGGACGAGCTACCAAACTATCAACTGCTCATGTAAAAGTTCTGTATTGTGCTGGTTCCGAGAGAGGCTTTTCCTGACGCTTTCCAATGCCTCGGATGGATGGATAAAGAGCTGGAACTATTCTGAAATTGATATCTATCATCGCCACCAAGAAATAACAAAGTCCCGAATTTCCGCCTGCAAATCCACACACCGACATGCACACGCCATCACGTTGCGCTATCACTGAAAAGAAACCAAGGAATTATAAAAAATGCACAGAGAAGGATCAGCTCTTGTGTATGATTCATTTGTTTCTAATAATAAGGTAAACCAAAAGACTATTTATGAAAACTTACCTTAATTTATCCTCTATCACATTTCCACTTAGGATCCTTCCCATGCTGAAGTGATTACCGAGTGTTATTATTGAAAGAACATTAAAGCTCAGTGTTTTACTAATTAATGCCACTTGAAGATAGTAAGAAGAAACTAAGTTAAAGTTAATGTAGCAAACTGAGTAATATAGTAAATGATCCTTGCTGAAAATAATTTTTCTATTAAAACTGCTTATTAATATTTTGTTGCCAACTTCTACAGTGAATGTTCTCAAAACTGTGGCTTATAGAGTTTTGCAAATTAAATGATCACGGTGTAGTCTGTTGGAAATCACCCAAATGTGAGCTATTGTCTTATAACCACTACTGCAGTAAAAGTTGAGAACTGTTGCTGTTGAAAGTTACATGTTCATGTTTGTTAAGGGCTTGTTTCTTTAGTGTATTGAAAGTGTGTTTAGTTTGCTACAGTGGTCAAGATTAAGAGCCCCCCGCCATTGAAAGTAGTTCAAATGCGCAAAGTTACTTAATCATAGAAAGTTTTAATTACTCTTGCTATTCAAGTCAAATTCTGTACAATATTGGGTTCTTCTTGTGTATTAAAAGTGCATATTAATGGTGTAACAGGATCCACAGTTTGTCTATTATACTCATGCTAGATAACGATTAATAGAAAGGCCACTATCTATGAAAACAGTAACTTCTTTATTCAAAAGACAGTGAGAAATAATCTGTTAGTAAATTCCATTTCATTTTCATTCTAAGTAGAAAGGTGTTTAGTAGTGACAGACTTAATCTATGCACAATAACTAATTTTGCTGTGAACCATATCCATATTTCATGTCAAATAGGAATATGTTTGAAAAGTAATATTGAACCTATGTCCAATTTACGATTCTACAGTGAATATTAATAGTAATATTATTGAGACCTTTCAGTTTGACTAAGTCCTTCAGTTAATATTGTGTTTCGTTATCTGTTATATTTGTGCAAATAGGTTGTTCAGCTCTGCCAGCTCCAACTTTAACGTGAACATATACAGGTGCCAGTGTTCGTTGCACTCTCGTGTGACGAAGTATAGGCTGTGATTGCCCATTGAAGTTATTTATTTTCAGTTTCTTGAACAAGAATGTTACTCATTCTTATGCTTAATTAGGCTGGCGACCGTTTTTATTATCATGTGGACACTGTGGATAGGTAAATTATTGTTTGTTACTGTTTAAATATTTACGGAATTCTGACTAACACTTCCGATAAGCCACGTCCGTTAGGTACATCACGGTCAACACAACAAAATTCCTTTCAGAGGGTGACACTGCTCTGTTGCTTTATATCACAATTGCTTTATCAAGATAGTTTTATTTCACGACCTGCCTTCAACTTTAAGGTTATGGTATAGAAGTATCGGACGGCAGTGTTATAATCTCTCTTCACTAGTATATCCCTTTAGTGGCCTTTTGCGTCTTTCTTCCGCTTCCTTTCTTTCCTTGTCCTTTTTTTCTTTACAGTTTCAATATTTTCAGAAGAGTTTGCCCTTTGGGTACAGCTGTTGTCTTTCATATAAAACTCTTTTTCTTCTTCTTCTTCTTCTTTTACAGTAGAAGGAACAAGTGAAATTTTGTCTCTTTTGGCTTAGGAGTACTCAGTTCTGAGATGGTAATCTTGAAAGTTTTAGTTTTAGTAGGTGGTGGAGCCCGAAGTTGTAGCAGTGAACGAAAATGACTTATACAGTTACCTCTTCACATTTGATGTGCTTGAGATGAGTAGGTCTTTCGATAAGCTTTGAACTGGTTGGTTGGCCTGTGTAAGAGATTCTGCTTTTCCATTTGGTGATGCAGACGTATCTTCCAACAAATAAGTATAGTCTTAGACTGCCGCTATCTTCAGAGGATTATTGTGCGTGCTTTGAAGCTAAATTTAATTGTGCTCCATCTCCCTCACACTGAACAAGTGGCCCATCTCTCCCAAATAGCAGTTGTCACTCTCTCCCGATAGACTGGGACAGATGGACCACACAGTCTTATGTTTGTAGGCAACGAACTTGGTGGCCATTTTAGGTTGGTTTCATGCCTACACATTTTTCAAGTTGTCAGTAAGAAAAACTGCATCGGTATTGTGCGAGCTAAGAAGTAATACTAAAATTGTTTAACTACACGATAAAACTTTTCTGCTTACCACAACGGAGAATGTGATTTTTCTCCAAAACTAATACGACTATGACAGCAACACTTCTGCACCACGTTTGTTCACAAAAGAGCTTCCTCGTAAATAGCGGGAGCTGCTTTGTGAAATATGCCATTGGTATCTCCCGCTCACTAGTCCAACTCTCCCGGACTTACCCACCAAGAGTGAGTTCAAAATGCCCAACGGGACAAAATTAGCTAATAGCTAATCATGAAATAAAGTGATTATTCCCAACATAAAAGCAGCCTAGGCATAAAAATGACTTCCGTCAAGGAACATACGGCGGCTCTGCACCCATAAATACAAAAGACTGCTGATTACATACGAGGGCGGTTCAGAAAGTAACCTCCGATTGGTCACAGCGCGGGTTGTGGGGGGAGTAGCGACGCCATCTGTGCGTTCACGCACTCAGCAGGTCAGTCGGCATCAAGCCGTGGTCGAGTGAACGTCGTACCTGCGCTAGTTTAGTTTTTGTGGCAGTTTGAAATGTGTGCTGCAATAGAAACCCTGGCAATTGTGAAGTGCGTGCTGTCATAAGGTTTTTTACAGCCAAAGGATATTCTGCAGCAGCTATTCATCGTGAGCTTTGTGCCGTGTACAGACCAAGAGTTATGAGTGAAGGAGTTGTCCGTGAATGGGTACGTTTATTTAAAAGTGGACGAGAAAACGTTCATGATGAAGAGAGGAGTGGTAGACCATCATTGGTGACTGACGAACTCGTTCAGACAGTTGATGCAAAAGTTCGTGAAAATCGACGTTTCTCAATGTCGGAGTTGTCTACTGGTTTTCCACAGATTTCTAAGACTCTCTTGTACGAGATAGTGACAGCAAGATTGGGTTACCGTAAGTTCTGTGCACGATGGGTGCCCAAAATTCTTACCGACCACCACAAAACTCAAAGAATGGCCTCTGCATTAGACTTTCTGTCACGTTATGAGGACGAAGGAGAACCATTGTTAAACAGAATCGTGACTGGTGACGAAACCTGGATTAAGTACGTGAACCCTGAGACAAAAGAACAATCAAAGATGTGGGCACATTCAAATTCGCCTACCAAACCAAGAAAAGCCTCGCAAGATTTTTCTGCCAGAAAACTGATGGCAACGGTGTTTTGGGATGCCAAAGGGGTGTTGTTGGTTGAATTCATGGAACGTGGTACGACCATTAATCAAGACGTGTACTGTGAAACAATAAAAAAGTTACGACGGGCTATACAGAACAAACGCCGTGGTATGCTGACTTCCGGTATCGTTTTTTTGCACGATAACGCCCGTCCTCACTCTGCTCGCAGAACAACGGCCCTTCTTGAGTCCTTCAAGTGGGACGTTATCAACCATCCACCTTACAGCCCAGACCTGGCGCCAAGTGATTATCACCTCTTCATGCATTTGAAGAAATGGCTCGGGTCACAGCGGTTTGATGACGACGAAGAGCTCAAAGATGCCGTCACAGGCTGGCTCCAGGCACAAGCGGGTGATTTTTATGCAGAAGGAATTTCAAAGCTTGTGAAGAGATACGATAAGTGCCTCAATCGCTATGGAGACTATGTAGAAAAATAGTGCAAAGATGTAGTTGTAAGATGTATATATTAAAATATTTTTATTTAACTTGGTGTATTTTTTTAAATCAACCGGAGGTTACTTTCTGAACGGCCCTCGTATAAACTACGATGTGTTATTAGGCAATCAAAATCATGTCATTCACTGTGGCCCATAGGTACAACTCAAAAGTTCAATAAGTGCGTCAGGCCATGCCTGGTGCGTCGATGTAGTCGGGCGCGAGCTGTCACGAAACACAAAGAAGTAGTAGGCGCAGATTTTCACCCCCACACTGTTGCTTGCGTGACGCAGCATTCCCGCCTGCTCGCCGGCGGTGCTGGATGGCGAGGCGAGAGCGCCGTCTTCCTGGACAGGGCGCATGCGTCAGCTCAGCGAACCTGTGTGTCTGCAGTGTCACTGGACGCGCCGCATGCTGCTGTCAGCTAGGCTCGGATGGCGGGTGCGTGGCTTTGCGCCGTCTGCTGCAGCTTAGCACACACAGCACGATGCACAGTGGCTGTGCTTCCGTCCTCCAGCGTAGACGCCGGTCCGTAGTGACGGTTACTGTAAGTTTCCAGATGCTCAGCCTCTACCTAGTGATGGGAACAATCAAATGAAACCAATTGTTCCACTCGTTTGTCGGAAAACAATCGACTCAGTCGGTTGTAGTTTTATGTATCGGTTGAATTATTCATTCCTTCTTTTCAGTGAAACCAGTCTGTAGGAACAACCGAATGAAAGAAATCGATTCAGTCGATTCTAGCTTTACGTATCGACTGGACTGTTCATTCACTCTTTTCAATGACACCAGTCTTTGTCAGCAAACGAATGAAAGAAGTCGACGCAGTCCTCCACATTAAACGTACAATCGTTTTGCCATAGCCAAATCAATATTGTTGACTCTGCTCTGTTACCGTCTGTCGAGAGCGTTATTATCGTTCCGATATTTTCTTTTATATTGAGTGCCAATAAGTAACTTCTAGTTCAGGTTGAAACGTACTTTTAGAAAAATTAAGAAGGACAGTGCTGGTAAACCTCTTACATTATTTGTTTTTCAAGCAGCTGAGCAAAACTGAACGTACTCAGACATTTCTCTCTTTACTTATTCTGATCAACAGTAAACTGACACACAATATTTTTTTTTTTTTAGCGCAACGCAGTCTGACTTACAATAATCCCTACAAAAGAATGGCCCTGACTAACATTAACCTACACCTTTCATGGATCACTTACCCCACAAAAATCTTCGTTACTCAAACTACGGCAATACAGCGAGCGCCAATACTGCCAGCTAAATAAAAGATTCTAACTACTGAGGGCACTAACTAACTACTGATAGCCATATAGTTAGCAAATGAAAGATTTTGATTGGGAACATCACAATGTATTTACCTTAATAGTGTTCTAAAGTCATAATATATATGTATAATTTGTGACATCCAGTTTGGCAAATTTCCTTTTTCCGATGGATGCTGGCGGCTCACCAACTGCACAACGCTACGCGCTGTTCACATCCAACTGCCCAACACTACAATAGCAAATTCCAACAATGCAAACCAGCCACAGACTGCACACAGCAGTCAGTGATTTTCATACAGAGCGATACGTGGCGTTACCAACATAAAAACCTAAACAGCCTACTTACAAGTTTTTCGTTCCTTTTTGGGAATAAGCGTTTTCTTAATAGTGAACTGCGTGAATGGATAAGCATGTCGAAAGTGTCCGTGGTGTGGGAATGGAAGAAACCATTTGACTGTATAAGAAGTGTTCCTCGAGATCCGACAAGTGACAGTATATGCTTAAAAAGCACGTAATTCAGTCACCAATCATTGAAACAAATATTGGAGAGATATTTCATAAATTGGGTGATTAAGGAAAAAGCACGTGTTCTTGAGTTTTTCGCTGTGCAGAAATGGACCCTACAAGGGTCTCCGCTACTGGGACTGTTGCAGAGCAGAAGTCTAACGTCAGGGTCGATACTTTACGCGTCAAAAACTCTACAGAAAGCCACAGTGCGTCAAGTGAAGTTTCTGGTGAGTTCACTGTGGACTTCAGGACAGTTTCAGGCTGGGTTAATCGTTTTCGCGGTGGTCGCACGAGCATAGACGATTATCCAAGACCCGGAAGGCCAAAAACGTCAACAGATGAACGACGTGTGAAACTTGTCGCAGATGCTCTAGAAGAAGATCGCATAGCAACGTGTGAGGAACTCTCTGAGGTTCGAGTCCTCCCTCGGGCATGGGTGTGTGTGTGTTCGTCATTAGGATAATTTAGGTTAAGTAGTGTGTAAGCTTAGGGACTGATTACCTTAGCATAAGATTTCACACATATTTTAACATTTTTTGAACTCTCTGATGCCATGGAAATTCCCCTAACATCAGTATTCCATATTTCAGTGTTCCATATTCTCACAAACGATTTGAAGAATAGAAAACGCCTGGACATTACAACCTTGTTCAAACAACGATTCGACCGTGGACGTCAAGGACTCTTCTGTCAAATTGTCGTAGCTAATGAAACATGGATTAGAGACTTTGAACCGGAGTTGAAATCAAATTCCAATGGGTAGAGAGAGTCAGATCCTCCAAGTCCAAAATTTTCCGACGCGCTCAGTCAAAGCTAGACAAGGGAGGTGGCGGAGTGGTTAGCACACTGGACTCGGATTCGGGAGGACGACGGTTCGAACCCGCGTGCGGCCATTCTGATTTAGGTTTTCCGTGATTTCCCTAAATCGCTTCAGGCAAATTCCGGGATGGTTCCCTTGAAAGGGCACGGCCGATTTCCCTCCCCGTCCTTCACTAATCCGAGCTTGTGCTCCGTCTCTAATGACCTCGTTGTCGACGGGACGTTAAACACTAATCTCCTCCTCAAACAAAGGTCAATCTTTGCTTATGATCACCAAGGAATCGCAATGACAAATAGACTCCCATGTGGGACTAGTGCCACAGTAGTATGTTATCGTAAATTTATTTAAAACCTGCGCAGAAAAATGCATAGAACAGACCTCAGTTGCTCGAGGCTAAGCCACTCATTCTCGAGGCTCGCCCGCATATCGGCAACATTGTAGTCCAAAAACTGCGCAAATACTAATGGGAAATGTTGCTGCATCCACCCTACAGCCCGGACGTGAGTTCACCAGACATCGACTTGTTCCCGAAGTTGAAAAAATATATGCGTGGAAGTCGTTATCTTTCTCTGGAAAAGCCGACTATCAACGATACCCGAAACAGTTCAATAGATAAGCGGAAGTGGTGTCCTGGATAGAATAATAACGCTTCCGAGACGTTGGGATTCCGTCATAGAGAAGCAAGGAGACTTTACGACTGTAAAGTGATATTGGAAAAAATTTTGAGAATACTTCTTTTTTAGAAATTTATTTTTTGTTCAGCCATCCTCGAAAACACATACGCTATTTCTGTCTAAAAAGGTTGGCAACCCTAGCCATAGTTCATTTACAACAAAAGAAGCTGAAAAAGTATGTAAATGAAAACGCTGACTGAAAACATTCATAATGATTGTCAAAGAATAGTGTCAAACGGTTGTCTCACATAAACTGAAACCACTCAAACCCGAAGCTGAGCGCAAATATACATATAGCTGACGTGGCCGCAGAGACTAGCTTCATTCGGCTGTTTCATTTGACTGAAAAAAAAACGACTGAACCAAAAAACAATCGACTGGCCAATTGGTTGTTAAAACGAGCAGATCGTCCCATAACTACCTCTAACTGTAGTCACGACAGCACTGGTGGGCAAAATGTTCCGTCTCAGATTTCTCAAGGCTATGACGCTGTCAAAGATTTCTGTAATGACATCACACTGCGGAAACAAAAGAAGGCTTCCACGTGAATCCTACTGGACCCGAGGCACAAGATTTCAAAATGGGCAACGTTTCAAGCAAAATGGACAGGGCGAGTAGAGGAACTAAAACTGCGCTGCTGACAGAGGCAGATGCAGGAATCAAACAGCTAAGCTGCGCGAGAGTGCATCTCAGCATTCGTAAGTGAATATACCAAGCTAAAGGCAGACCTCAGCACAAATGCTGATTCCTTTTTGCCGGTCTCTCTGCAGACAGACGGAAAAAGAGCACGGCCGCGGAAGTTCAGAAAATGATGTCTTAGGACATAAACGCTATCTTTGTTAAATGATATACAACAAAGGCGCTGAAATGAGTAAAAAGCGTCTAACAGATGCTTTTAATCTTAGGACAGACTTGCAACTATTTTCATAAGGACAGCCAACAGTGTTGTCATAATTCGAATCCCGGAAAGACTGCGAGTGGCTGCAAAACAGGCCAGTAAAATTCCACACATTAAGTGTGAACCTCCTCAAAAAGACACAGAACATGCCTAATGATGAATCGATAGACTATACATCTGCAGAATATGGTGAAGTACTTTGAACAGGCAGACTTCCAAAAAGGTCACATTTCGCATTAAAACTGGTCCTACATTTAACGCCGCTGTACATCATGTAATGGATGCATGTCCCACAGTACGCAATTTCTTATTAAGTAAACAAAAATTATACATTGGCTTCAGGCTACTGAATGTTGTAGCTTTTACTGGGGCCATAGGATAAGAAAGGGTGGAAACGATTGACTAAGTCACAGCTGCACTAACACATCGAACATTTATAATTTTCTCACAGTTTTAACAAATCTGCAACCTGTGCTCTACACAACAATTTCTCTTAAAATGCACACAAAATTAAAATTATTAGCAAATTAATAAAGTTGAACTACAGTAATTATTCAATACAGGAAGCCAGAAGTAAGCAAACTTTCAACATTGCCCACATAACTAAATCTGACACTTACTTTGGAACGTAGCAGATATGACGGAATTAAAATTTACTTAAATTACTTAAGGAGCACAAGAATTCAATATATACTCTCAGCAAAACCACTACAAGTATAACAGTAAGTTGTACAAAGCTCTCCAGACTTACCTTACAAATAAACTTTCGAAATGGCTTAGCATAGGATCCACTAGTGAACTTAGATTAGAAGTAATATTTGAAACGATTCCTTCCCTTTTTGCGTAGTTTACTTAGATTCGAGTACGGAGAGCTGAAAAACAGAGAAAGAGAGAGAGGGTGTTATATACGTCTGTATGATAAACCCCTTCCCTCAAAAACGTTTCTCTTCTTTATACCTCCTCTGCGTTACAACAGAAGACGTGTCACTGATCTCGTTTGCACTGAGATTGCAGTACGCGCGAGGTTCCTATTTGCTTCCACCGCCCTGAGTGGAATGCGTAAGTTCTAGTAGATGTATACCAACCTGCAATCTTCTATAGTTGTTCTTCCATGCTCAGAAAACAGGATGCAGGCCGTGAATCCGTAATCCTGAGGCTGTAAGAAACTCTTTGCGAGGAAGTGCTGTTTTAGAAATGATAAAATTTCCAACCAGTTTGTATATACGCGATGTCACTCGCTTTTTACTGGCAGAACACGAGAAACTGCACGGTTACATTCCACTTCAGAGTCTCGAAGATATCTATTTTTCAACACATTAATGAACTGCGTATTTTTACAAACATACCTTACTAATGATGTCTTACAGCCCTGATTTACACACTAGACGTTGCTAACTAAGCAGCTAACGCCGCGGCGGACATGTCCTTCCTCCGAGACTGCCAAACCACTTCGCCCGCCATCCAAGTTAGGTGCTGTCCGAATATCACCGAAGTGCTTGTAAAATAATGGAGCTGCGCTGTTTAGTTTGTCTAATATTAATAACAGAAGATTGTCATTTTGGCGCGCAACTTCCGAATGCAGCACGCAATTGCTGAGAAGGGCCACAATTTAGACGGTCTTTGTCACGATATCCTAACCGAACAAACCATCTGTCATCGGTACCTCACATCGCATTACGCCATTTTGCCACAGCTGTCTTCTTAACTGCTCTAAAAATAGCTTCTCGTAGCCGAATAGGACAGCTACACAGCCAGAAACAACCTTCAAGTTCCTTCATATGACAGGCGGAATACACTCCTGGAAATTGAAATAAGAACACCGTGAATTCATTGTCCCAGGAAGGGGAAACTTTATTGACACATTCCTGGGGTCAGATGCATCACATGATCACACTGACAGAACCACAGGCACATAGACACAGGCAACAGAGCATGCACAATGTCGGCACTAGTACAGTGTATATCCACCTTTCGCAGCAATGCAGGCTGCTATTCTCCCATGGAGACGATCGTAGAGATGCTGGATGTAGTCCTGTGGAACGGCTTGCCATGCCATTTCCACCTGGCGCCTCAGTTGGACCAGCGTTCGTGCTGGACGTGCAGACCGCGTGAGACGACGCTTCATCCAGTCCCAAACATGCTCAATGGGGGAGAGATCCGGAGATCTTGCTGGCCAGGGTAGTTGACTTACACCTTCTAGAGCAAGTTGGGTGGCACGGGATACATGCGGACGTGCATTGTCCTGTTGGAACAGCAAGTTCCCTTGCCGGTCTAGGAATGGTAGAACGATGGGTTCGATGACGGTTTGGATGTACCGTGCACTATTCAGTGTCCCCTCGACGATCACCAGTGGTGTACGGCCAGTGTAGGAGATCGCTCCCCACACCATGATGCCGGGTGTTGGCCCTGTGTGCCTCGGTCGTATGCAGTCCTGATTGTGGCGCTCACCTGCACGGCGCCAAACACGCATACGACCATCATTGGCACCAAGGCAGAAGCGACTCTCATCGCTGAAGACGACACGTCTCCATTCGTCCCTCCATTCACGCCTGTCGCGACACCACTGGAGGCGGGCTGCACGATGTTGGGGCGTGAGCGGAAGACGGCCTAACGGTGTGCGGGACCGTAGCCCAGCTTCATGGAGACGGTTGCGAATGGTCCTCGCCGATACCCCAGGAGCAACAGTGTCCCTAATTTGCTGGGAAGTGGCGGTGCGGTCCCCTACGGCACTGCGTAGGATCCTACGGTCTTGGCGTGCATCCGTGCGTCGCTGCGGTCCGGTCCCAGGTCGACGGGCACGTGCACCTTCCGCCGACCACTGGCGACAACATCGATGTACTGTGGAGACCTCACGCCCCACGTGTTGAGCAATTCGGCGGTACGTCCACCCGGCCTCCCGCATGCCCACTATACGCCCTCGCTCAAAAGTCCGTCAACTGCACATACGGTTCACGTCCACGCTGTCGCGGCATGCTACCAGTGTTAAAGACTGCGATGGAGCTCCGTATGCCACGGCAAACTGACTGACACTGACGGCGGCGGTGCACAAATGCTGCGCAGCTAGCGCCATTCGACGGCCAACACCGTGGTTCCTGGTGTGTCCGCTGTGCCGTGCGTGTGATCATTGCTTGTACAGCCCTCTCGCAGTGTCCGGAGCAAGTATGGTGGGTCTGACAACCGGTGTCAATGTGTTCTTTTTTCCATTTCCAGGAGTGTACAATATCTCATAGTGACACGAAAGAGGCTAGAGCTTTATTAACACATGTCCCCTGCATTGTGAAATAAGCAAGCATACACTGCATACGTTTCAATGAAATATCTGTAATACCACGCACAGAAGCAGATACCGCTCAGTATTTTAAAGCAGGCAAATGAGTCTGTAATAAAGTGCGTACACTAAAGTGTTGAATCTCTACATCTCACGTAGCACATGAAATATGCCGGCCGAAGTGGCCGTGCGGTTAAAGGCGCTGCAGTCTGGAACGGCAAGACCGCTACGGTCGCAGGTTCGAATCCTGCCTCGGGCATGGTTATTTGTGATGTCCTTAGGTTAGTTAGGTTTAACTAGTTCTAAGTTCTAGGGGACTAATGACCTCAGCAGTTGAGTCCCATAGTGCTCAGAGCCATTTGAACATGAAATATATACGAACGATTTCGTGAGCAAGTAACAGTGCACCATAAGAATGGAAAACAATGAAATAGCGACACAGGCATCAGTACCTAAAGCAACTAACGTCCGATACAATGAACACACGATTTCTGTGCGTCCGACTTATTCACATGTTATAATGCGCTGTGCGTTCGTACCAAGTTATACAATGACAGTCCCCTGTGTGACAAACTACTGCCCCCTTCTGATCAGGCACAGCTAAGAACACACACCGTCTACGCGTATCGGGCTTTCCTTCACAGTCAGCAACCACGCTGCTTATTCGTAGTATTCATTCCAACTCGCGTGTCCGCAGCTCCTGGTCTAGTGGCTAGCGTTGCTGCCTCTGGATCACGGGACACCGGGTTCGATTCCAGGCCGGGTTGAGGATTTTCTCTGTTCGGGAACTGCGTGTTTGTGTTGTCCTCATCATTTCATCATCATCATCATCATCATTCGTCACAGTGTTTAGATTGGCTTGCGTAAAAAAATTGGACTTGTAAAAATTGAGTCTTTGTACGGGCGCTGATGGCGGCGCAGTTGAACGCCCCACAAAGCAAACATCATCATCATCCCAACTCGCCGTTGCTGTCACCACACTTTCGCACTGCACTCGAGCAGGTAATCCCTTCCGTCTGTCAGAGTGGTCAAAAGTAGCGTCGAGAGGGAGTATGGCCAACCTACAATACCAGTTCGCACTATGTGAGATAAATTGTAACCAAAACAACAGGTTTGTTCCCACTGTGGGGACAGCGGTCACCATCGATAGAAAGATTACAGTAAACGTGGTGAAAAAACCAAAGGTCATTACATGCCTTAAAAAAGAGAAAAAATGCTCTTCTGAAGTGAAAGAAATCTCACTTACTAATTACTCTTCAAAGAGGAATAGTTCAGATTATGGAAGTGTATAGTAACCCACGTAGTTTTGAATGTGGCACGATTTACATTCGAAATCTGTATAGAAGAAGTAGATTTCAAACCGCGCCCACTCGGAAGACACGCAAAATGAAATAAAGGTATGGGCATTATTGGCCGTCCCCGTCTACTTGTCCAACAGCCTGCTGCAAATCTTTCTGTTTCATCCCACTTTGGCGACTATCGCATCGATGAAGATATTAGGACATAACAAACACCAAGTCTCCGAGTGAAGAAGGTCTCAGACTCCGCTGGGATTCGAAACCGGAATCCCGGCATCCAGAGGCAGCGTTGCAAACCACTGGACCACTAGCTGCCAGACACAGAAGTCATCTTCCACGAAGACAGGAAACTAGCGCCGAGTAATTGCGTTGGGCGCTCAACTTGGTATCCTACATCCTTGGGACACTCAAAATAATGTCTGTCACATGATACCACCTGCTATAAACGTCGAATCAGTTGAAAACCATTGCAACAAAGTTATTGGGTACATCGACAGGCTGCTGGAACAACAAACACTAAAACAACAGACGGCTCTGGAGCTGAAGCAGGAAGTTCTGAGATGAGAAATATTTCATTTGCAAAAACAGACATAATGTCTGCAGGCATACAGCAATCACTCTTTGTACACTGTTACTTATAATCCGTCTTGATTGCAAAAATGTTTTTTCGCATGACCGGTTTCAGTTCCTCTAGAACCGTCTTCAGATCTGCAGTTTCGGTTACAGGAGTAACCCGTCCACACGGGGGATTATCCGAGCGGTCTAGGGCGCTGCAGTCCTGAACTGTGTGGCTGGTACCGGCGGAGGTTCGAGTCCTCCGTCAGGCATGGGTGTGTGTGTGTGTGTGTGTTTGTCCTTAGAATAATTTAGGTTAAGTAGTGTGTAAGCTTAGGGACTGATGACCTTAGCAGTTAAGTCCCATAAGATTTCACACACATTTGAACATTTGAGCAATGACCTCTTCCATAATTCAGAGCGAGATTTTGATGCACATGATAGACGAAATCTCCCACCACAGGACCCAGAAATATCTTCATCGCTACAGCTTTGTACATCATAGTACCCTCAATGATTACAAGCCTACGAGGACAAAATACGGCACTGAAATGCAGATCAGTGACACGGTAACACCTGATTCATCTGAAACACCGGAATCGACACCGATTACACAGAACCTCTGAAACACCGGAATCGACACCGATTACACAGAACCCTGTTTCTGAAAACGTGTGGGCGGATGTCACGCTTGGAAAAAAAAAAAAAAAAAAGATGTGTGTGTAAACTTAACTGCTGAGGTCATCAGTCCCTAAGCTTACACACTACTTAACCTAAATTATCCTAAGGACACACACACACACACACACACACACACCCATGCCGCCGGCCGGAGTGGCCGTGCGGTTCTAGGCGCTACAGTCTGGAGCCGAGCGACCGCTACGGTCGCAGGTTCGAATCCTGCCTCGGGCATGGATGTGTGTGACGTCCTTGGGTTAGTTAGGTTTAATTAGTTCTAAGTTCTAGGCGACTGATGACCTCAGAAGTTAAGTCGCATAGTGTTTAGAGCCATTTTGAACACCCATGCCCGAGGGAGGACTCGAACCTCCTCCAGGACCAGTCGCATAGTCCATGACTGCAGCGCCCCAGACCGCTCGGCTAATCCCGCGCGGCTGTCACGCTTGCAGTTCTTTGGTTGTGGAGTCAACAGCCAGTAATCGGGTAATCGAATTGGAAGTACTGGGTGCCTCCGGTGGCTGTAGCAACAAAGCCTCCAGACAAATGGAGAACACATCGGCGGTCCACGACAGATTAACCCTTGGCGTACAGCGAGAGATGCCTCGTACAACGCATCTTTTTTTTGAACATGCAAAATCCTAACGAAACAGCCTGCACGATATCAGAGAAGGCGAATCAGCAACATAAGGCTGAGTAGGCTGCAGGATTCTAAAGGGTGGTCAGAGACAGTCTGAAAAGCTTGCAAGGGTGTTGCAGGGTAGGCTGTGCAGAGAAATATAAGTAACTGTTAAGAATATATTCGATATATTGTACCGTGTTCGAGTTAGTTAGTTAGTACTTAAGTTAGCCAATCAGACCGTTGCGCTCGCAAATTCAAGCGGCCCGCCAGATACAATAATTAGTAGTGTTAGTTGCTGTCATATCGTAGTAGATAGCGCACGAGACTGCTCAGTCTTTGAATCATATTCGATCCTCACTACCGTCGCATGTCCAATTTTTGTATCACTTTTGTGCTCGCTTTTAGGAAAATAAACGAACAACACGTTTGGCCACACCGTCTCTCGTGGGCCGCTTCAGTTTGCGTGCTCAAATGCCTGACTGGCTAATTTCGGTGCTAATTCACTAACGACGCAGGGTATCGAATTTTTTTTTCTTGACAATTGTTTCTCAGCTCTACCTACTCTGCAACACCCTTACAAGCTTTACACACTGTTTCTGACCCCCCTGTTCGATTTTTCAAGCAGCCGTGGGATTTGTAAAAACTGTTACACTGCCAAAACGATACAAATTAATTTTCCAACGCTACAGGCAGCTGATAATATTTTGCAAGTACAATAACCTCCTTACAGTTATTAAAGACTCTGC
Source organism: Schistocerca serialis cubense (assembly GCF_023864345.2). Taxonomy (NCBI): domain Eukaryota; kingdom Metazoa; phylum Arthropoda; class Insecta; order Orthoptera; family Acrididae; genus Schistocerca; species Schistocerca serialis. Next base: position 732,026,445 of record NC_064643.1, on the reverse strand, counting down.
AATTTACTCAGACCAGTCTTTACATGCCGGTACGAAAGTTACGATTTTGAACAGGCATGATAATATTCTGTGAAGGCTCACGGACGAATCTATTTCGAGCCATATTTCGTTAATGTTTTGTCAGTACATGATACGTTTAGCAGTGTTAGATTACTTCAGATTAACGCTATGCACTGCGCGTCGGTTATTTATTTATTTATTTTTTTTTTTTTTTTGGTCATTAGTTTACTGACTGGTTTGATGCGGCCCGCCACTAATTCCTTTCCTGTGCTAACCTCTTCATCTCAGAGTAGCACTTGCAACCTACGTCCTCAATTATTTGCTTGACGTATTCCAATCTCTGTCTTCCTCTACGGTTTTTGCCCTCTACAGCTCCCTCTAGTACCATGGAAGTCATTCCCTCATGTCTTAGCAGATGTCCTATCATCCTGCCCCTTCTCCTTATCAGTGTTTTCCACATATTCCTTTCCTCTCCGATTCTGCGTAGAACCTCCTCATTCCTTACCTTATCAGTCCACCTAATTTTCAACATTCGTCTATAGCACCACATCTCAAATGCTTCGATTCTCTTCTGTTCCGGTTTTCCCACAGTCCATGTTTCACTACCATACAATGCTGTACTCCAGACGTACATCCTCAGAAATTTCTTCCTCAAATTAAGGCCGGTATTTGATATTAGTAGACTCTTGGCCAGAAATGCCTTTTTTGCCATAGCGAGTCTGATTTTGATGTCCTCCTTGCTCCGTCCGTCATTGGTTATTTTACTGCCTAGGTAGCAGAATTCCTTAACTTCGTTGACTTCGTGTCCATCAATCCTGATGTTAAGTTTCTCGCTGTTCTCATTTCTACTACTTCTCATTACCTTCGTCTTTCTTCGATTTACTCTCAAACCATACTGTGTACTCATTAGACTGTTCATTCCGTTCAGCAGATAATTTAATTCTTCTTCACTTTCACTCAGGATAGCAATGTCATCAGCGAATAGTATCATTGATATCCTTTCACCTTGTATTTTAATTCCACTCCTGAACCTTTCTTTTATTTCCATCATTGCTTCCTCGATGTACAGACTGAAGAGTAGGGGCGAAAGGCTACAGCCTTGTCCTTGTCTTACACCCTTCTTAATACGAGCACTTCGTTCTTGATCGTCCATTCTTATTATTCCCTCTTGGTTGTTGTACATATTGTATATGACCCGTCTCTCCCTATAGCTTACCCCTACTTTTTTCAGAATCTCGAACAGCTTGCACCATTTTATATTGTCGAACGCTTTTTCCAGGTCGACAAATCCTATGAAAGTGTCTTGATTTTTCTTTAGCCTTGCTTCCATTATTAGCCGTAACGTCAGAATTGCCTCTCTCGTCCCTTTACTTTTCCTAAAGCCTAACTGATCGTCACCTAGCGCATTCTCAATTTTATTTTCCATTCTTCTGTATATTATTCTTGTAAGCAGCTTCGATGCATGAGCTGTTAAGCTGATTGTGCGATAATTCTCGCACATGTCAGCTCTTCCCGTCTTCGGAATTGTGTGGATGATGCTTTTCCGAAAGTCAGATGGTATATCGCCAGACTCATATATTCTACACACCAACGTGAATAGTCGTTTTGTTGCCACTTCCCCCAATGATTTTAGAAATTCTGATGGAATGTTATCTATCCCTTCTGCCTTATTTGACCGTAAGTCCTCCAAAGCTCTTTTAAATTCCGATTCTAATACTAGATCCCCTATCTCTTCTAAATCGACTCCTGTTTCTTCTTCTATCACATCAGACAAATCTTCACCCTCATAGAGGCTTTCAATGTATTCTTTCCACCTATCTGCTCTCTCCTCTGCATTTAACAGTGGAATTCCTGTTGCACTCTTAATGTTACCACCGTTGCTTTTAATGTCACCAAAGGTTGTTTTGACTTTCCTGTATGCTGAGTGTGTCCTTCCTACAATCATATCTTTTTCTATGTCTTCACATTTTTTCCTGCAGCCATTTCGTCTTAGCTTCCCTGCACTTCCTATTTATTTCATTCCTCAGCGACTTGTCTTTCTGTATTCCTGATTTTCCCGGAACATGTTTGTACTTCCTCCTTTCATCAATCAACTGAAGTATTTCTTCTGTTACCCATGGTTTATCCGCAGCTACCTTCTTTGTACCTACGTTTTCCTTCCCAACTACTGTGATGGCCCTTTTTAGAGATGTCCGTTCCTCTTCAACTGTACTGCCTACTGCGCTATTCTTTATTGCTGTATCTATAGCGTTAGAGAACTTCAAACGTATCTCGTCATTCCTTAGTACTTCCGTATCCCACTTCTTTGCTTATTGATTCTTCCTGACTAATGTCTTGAACTTCAGCCTACTCTTCATCACTACTATATTGTGATCTGAGTCTATATCTGCTCCTGGGTACGCCTTACAGTCCGGTATCTGATTTCGGAATCTCTGTCTGACTATGATATAATCTAATTGAAATCTTCCCGTATCTCCCGGCGTTTTCCAAGTATACCTCCTCCTCTTGTGATTCTTGAACAGGGTATTCGCTATTACTAGCTGAAACTTGTTACAGAACTCAATTAGTCTTTCTCCTCTTTCATTCCTTGTCCCAAGCCCATATTCTCCTGTAACCTTTTCTTCTACTCCTTCCCCTATAACTGCATTCCAGTCGCCCATGACTTTTAGATTTTCGTCCCCCTTTACATACTGCATTACCCTTTCAATATCCTCATACACTTTCTCTATCTGTTCATCTTCAGCTTGCGACGTCGGCATGTATACCTGAACTATCGTTGTCGGTGTTGGTCTGCTGTCGATTCTGATTAGAACAACCCGGTCACTGAACTGTTCACAGTAACACACCCTCTGCCCTACCTTCCTATTCATAACGAATCCTACACCTGTTATACCATTTTCTGCTGCTGTTGATATTACCCGATACTCATCTGACCAGAAATCCTTGTCTTCCTTCCACTTCACTGACCCCTACTATATCTAGATTGAGCCTTTGCATTTCCCTTTTCAGATTTTCTACTTTCCCTACCACCCTCAAGCTTCTGACATTCCACGCCCCGACTCGTAGAACGTTATCCTTTCGTTGATTATTCAATCTTTTTCTCATGGTAACCTTCCCCTTGGCAGTCCCCTCCCGGAGATCCGAATGGGGGACTATTCCGGAATCTTTTGCCAATGGAGAGATCATCATGACACTTCTTCAATTACAGGCCACATGTCCTGTGGATACACGTTACGTGTCTTTAATGCAGTGGTTTCCATTGCCTTCTGCATCCTCATGTCTTTGATCATTGCTGATTCTTCCGCCTTTAGGGGCAATTTCCCACCCCTAGGACAAGAGAGTGCCTCTATCCGCTCCTCCGCCCTCTTTGACAAGGGTGTTGGCAGAATGAGGCTGACTTCTTATGCTGGAAGTCTTCGGCCGCCAATGCTGATTATTTATCAAAATTTAGGCAGTGGCGGGGATCGAACACGGGACCGAAGACGTTTTGGTTATGAATCAAGGATGCAACCCCTAGACCACGGCCTGTTTTTCGTCAGTTGTTAGTGAATATCAAAAGATTGTAGAGGAGCTTGGTGTCGACATCGAGCTAGTCCTGAAACCATACGTGGGGAACGGGCACTGGCACAGTAGTCGGACACTAGAATTCCAAGGCAACGATCATCTTTCTCAACTGTGGACATCTTGTCACGAAATTCACACTGTTACCCAATGAGCATGCTCTAACTGTAGAGATGTGTACTCCTCAGTGCATATAAACAGTCTTAAAAGCTTTAAGCGTGTTGCATCTACATCTACATCTACATTTATACTCCGCAAGCCACCCAACGGTGTGTGGCGGAGGGCACTTTACGTGCCACTGTCATTACCTCCCTTTCCTGTTCCAGTCGCGTATGGTTCGCGGGAAGAACGACTGTCTAAAAGCCTCCGTACGCGCTCTGATCTCTCTAATTTTACATTGCAGGGTGGATTGTCCTTACAAAAAGAAAAAAAATTCGATACGTTGCCAACCCGGTCGTTGTGCGCACTAACTCACAAGCCGCCCGCTGGTGTAGATGTCAGCAAATATGTTTTCCGCTTGGTTTCCTAAAGCCGAACAAGAGAGCAATATGAAAACTGGACATGGGTGGGTAGTAAGAATCGAAGCCGAGCCAAAGGCTGCGTAGTCTCGTACGCTGCCATCTTCACTATCAGAACAACTGACACTTATTGTATCTGGCGCGTCGCTTGAATTTGATGGCGCAACGGCCTGATTCGCAAATTTCAATGCCAATTAACTTGGGAACGGCTCAACGTACCGAATTTTGTTCTTAACAATTATTTCTCATCACTACCTAGCCTGCAACACCCTTACAAGTGTAGTGTAACGACGCAAGTTTTGTATAAATGATTTTCTTTTGACATATGACCATGTGCAGACTTCGTCACCTACGTCAGTTACAACACACTTCAAAATTATTTAAATTCTTTTTAAATTGTCTCTGAATGGTTCTTGAACGAAACTGTAAAACATCATCATTTGAGTAGTATGCGCAGAATTACGTCACTCAGGCCAATTGGTTTGCGCAAACTTTTTTCAATTTAGATGTCGTTTGTTTCTCCTCAGAAATTATATTAATGCAAGTGATCTGCTTTAATAAATATTAGAACCGCACTGAATAAACTTTCGAGATTCAAACTCGCGATGGACGTTGTCAAAAATTAATAATCTTGTCAAATAAATTACGCAACATAATTCTTCATAAATAAATTATCGGAACACGTATTTCAACTTTAGTAGCATCCACTAGTTTTTATCTTCCTACATATAGACATGAACCTGAGCCTTGACAAGACAGAACTGAACATTTACAACATGATTAAACTTTCTATGACGTCATTGTTGTAGAAACATTACAAATTCTTAATTTTCAATTTTTAGAAGCACGACGCACCAACTCGGTTTCAGGATCTTTGGCTGTCGACCCGCGACGTATAGTGGCCAGCAATTTTCTCTCTGGTCCCGGCAGCGAAGATGCTGTCTCCGTTCGTTGCGCCGCCCTCTCCGTACATGAAACATAAAAAATAAATACAAAACTTTAGATAATTCACAACAATTACAAAGATTACAAAAATACATAAACAAAACACTAAATTAAACTTACATTCACCTGCAAACTGGGCTGACACTGGTGGATGGGTGACGCTTCAATTTCGCGTCCCACTACACAAGCCTTTCAGACTGCTTCTGACCACCCTGTACGTGCAGTACTCCCACATGACCGATCCGAGAAGATACGGGATGGATCGTTCACGAACTAACGGGTCCAAAGGAACGGTTCTCCAAGATGAACAGAAGGACCGAAGATCGAAATCTAAGGAACAGTCTTTCATAGTTCAGTTCGGTGGCGGCTTTCTACTTGTAGTTCCTGGGAACGGGAATCGGTCGGTGTCGTTCCCGCAACGGCACGTCGGCCGGTCTCGTTCCAGCCTCGGTCCCGTTCTCGTCTGTCTCCGTCTCGGTCTCGCTCGGCCGGACTCGTCCTTCTTCGCGTGGCCACTCGTCGCAGTTCCACTGCCGACTCTTCCTAGTTAGTTCAATATCGAGTTGTTGCTCGTTTCGTTCGCTGCGCACGTCCATTCTACACTCCTGGAAATGGAAAAAAGAACACATTGACACCGGTGTGTCAGACCCACCATACTTGCTCCGGACACTGCGAGAGGGCTGTACAAGCAATGATCACACGCACGGCACAGCGGACACACCAGGAACCGCGGTGTTGGCCGTCGAATGGCGCTAGCTGCGCAGCATTTGTGCACCGCCGCCGTCAGTGTCAGCCAGTTTGCCGTGGCATACGGAGCTCCATCGCAGTCTTTAACACTGGTAGCATGCCGCGACAGCGTGGACGTGAACCGTATGTGCAGTTGACGGACTTTGACCGAGGGCGTATAGTGGGCATGCGGGAGGCTGGGTGGACGTACCGCCGAATTGCTCCACACGTGGGGCGTGAGGTCTCCACAGTACATCGATGTTGTCGCCAGTGGTCGGCGGAAGGTGCACGTGCCTGTCGACCTGGGACCGGACCGCAGCGACGCACGGATGCACGTCAAGACCGTAGGATCCTACGCAGTGCCGTAGGGGACCGCACCGCCACTTCCCAGCAAATTAGGGACACTGTTGCTCCTGGGGTATCGGCGAGGACCATTCGCAACCGTCTCCATGAAGCTGGGCTACGGTCCCGCACACCGTTAGGCCGTCTTCCGCTCACGCCCCAACATCGTGCAGCCCGCCTCCAGTGGTGTCGCGACAGGCGTGAATGGAGGGACGAATGGAGACGTGTCGTCTTCAGCGATGAGAGTCGCTTCTGCCTTGGTGCCAATGATGGTCGTATGCGTGTTTGGCGCCATGCAGGTGAGCGCCACAATCAGGACTGCATACGACCGAGGCACGCAGGGCCAACACCCGGCATCATGGTGTGGGGAGCGATCTCCTACACTGGCCGTACACCACTGGTGATCGTCGAGGGGACACTGAATAGTGCACGGTACATCCAAACCGTCATCGAACCCATCGTTCTACCATTCCTAGACCGGCAAGGGAACTTGCTGTTCCAACAGGACAATGCACGTCCGCATGTATCCCGTGCCACCCAACGTGCTCTAGAAGGTGTAAGTCAACTACCCTGGCCAGCAAGATCTCCGGATCTGTCCCCCATTGAGCATGTTTGGGACTGGATGAAGCGTCGTCTCACGCGGTCTGCACGTCCAGCACGAACGCTGGTCCAACTGAGGCGCCAGGTGGAAATGGCATGGCAAGCCGTTCCACAGGACTACATCCAGCATCTCTACGATCGTCTCCATGGGAGAATAGCAGCCTGCATTGCTGCGAAAGGTGGATATACACTGTACTAGTGCCGACATTGTGCATGCTCTGTTGCCTGTGTCTATGTGCCTGTGGTTCTGTCAGTGTGATCATGTGATGTATCTGACCCCAGGAATGTGTCAATAAAGTTTCCCCTTCCTGGGACAATGAATTCACGGTGTTCTTATTTCAATTTCCAGGAGTGTAGATCCGTTTCAAATCTTTTTGGAAATCTGTACTTCTGGTGAAACACGTATGTAACGTAGCAGCGATGGTGAGGCACGTTAAAATCTTTGACCAGAGAGCCTATTATCGTGGTTAGTCTGCGCTTGACCGCGCGAGTGTTGCGAGCAGTACAGTAGTAGTCGTCGTGGAGTTCGCTAGTAGTCGTCATGTAGAGCAGTACACTAGTAGCAGTAGGCCAGTGCAGTCTGTCGATAGCAGTAGCTCAGTTCAGTAGTCGTCGTGGAGTTCGCTAGTAGTCGTCATGCAGAGCAGTCGGTCAGTAGTAGCAGCCCACTGCGGTTGTGTGATGTAGTCTGTCGGCAACACTTGTCAACATGATTTTTTTTTTTTTTGCCAGTCTGTTTATTTGTTCTGAATATGCTAAAGAATTTCTTCAGTGCCTGTGCACTTTGTTATCTGTCAAATAATTTTTATATACATTTTTCTGATTTGCTACTATGTTTTGTACTCACATCCTGTCTTTGTCTGATATATTTTGTACTCGGTGCATGTGCACAACATTTAATTTATGTACTAAATTTGAATATTCTGTAAATTGTAAAAATTTCTTGCGATGGCAAGTCCAAATGACTCACCATCGCTGCCAAATTTCCCCCCCCCCCCCCAGTAGATGGTTATGAAACACGTATGTAACGTAGCAGCGATGGTGAGGCACGTTAAAATCTTTGACCAGAGAGCCTATTATCGTGGTTAGTCTGCGCTTGACCGCGCGAGTGTTGCGAGCAGTACAGTAGTAGTCGTCGTGGAGTTCGCTAGTAGTCGTCATGTAGAGCAGTACGCTAGTAGCAGTAGGCCAGTGCAGTCTGTCGATAGCAGTAGCTCAGTTCAATAGTCGTCGTGGAGTTCGCTAGTAGTCGTCATGCAGAGCGGTCGGTCAGTAGTAGCAGCCCAGTGCGGTTGTGTGATGTAGTCTGTCGGCAACACTGGTCAAGATGCTGAATGAGGTATATTGTTAATTAAGGTAATCATCAGATAATGTAAAGTTTATTTATTGTAATTAATTTCCAACAAGTGCCCCAATAATAATTTTGATTTCAAAAGCAATTTTACAAAAAAAAATTTATTTAATTGAACGATTTCGTTCCACTTCCCTTAAAGAAAAGTTTCAGTTAAATTACAAAAAAAAAGAATATTATTATTTGCAATGCAGTTCCTCCAAGCCGTGCGCAAGAATAAGAGCAGAAATTTGACTAGCAGTTACAATGAGGTAAGAATTTAATTCTGATTTTTTCACAGGGCCAAAGACCGATATTTCGGTTTAATTGAATTATCATTATCATTGAGATTTTCTTATCACTGAATTGACTTTCATTTTTTTTGTGAGGAACTTATACTTGGGTCAGATTGCTAATTTTTGTTTAATTGTCATTGTCAGTAGATTTCATTGCGGGAGGTTACACTTGGCTCCCACTTATTATTATATTTTTTATTTAAATATTTCTGTGGGGACGATATTGCTTCTTGGCTCCTATTCATTTTATATTTCTGTCATTTTTACACTGGTTCTTTCCGTATTCTATTCAGCGTCCACGACCGGTAATTAAAATGTATTTTACGATTACGTAAATTACATAAAAATTACGTAGTATGTGATATATACATCTTTTCAGGTAACAGGTCATATCAGCTTATTTCGATATTTCGATGAACAGCAGAAGACATTCTTATAAAAAAGCAAGTTTTTTTTTTGTTATTACACATGCAAAGGAAGTCGGCACGGCACACTCGAGTGGCCATTTTCCCCCCTTTTTTTGATCCAAGGTAAAACAGCATGTTAATTGTTACGGAAGGCAGACCGACTTACAGCCGAATGAAGGCTGCGCTCCACAATCGAGTGTCTGCTGCCATATTTTGTAAAGAGAATACGATAACTTCTACGATATTATTTCAGTAGTACAGGGTGGCGCACGAAAAATTGTCGCCCACCAACCGTCATCTATTGTTTCGAAATTGTTTGCATTAGCGTATTTGTTATTCCTTTACTGCCTAATTATTACATGCTTATGTATTCTGCTCTTAGCGGTCAACAAATCGTGCGTAAATGGCGAGCTGTCTGTAATTCGGGCCGGATTTTCGTGCGCCACCTTACATTATATCACTGCGATCAGCCACATAACGCTACAGTTGGCTAAACGAGAGGTTTTGCAGAATCACGAAAATTACTTCTACAAATGTGTGAGAATTCTGCAATGAATAAAAACTCTGTACTCCAGAGGGGAGGCAAGTGCCCCCTCTATGCACCTTCCATCTTCAGTCACCTGTGCTAGTAATTTTCAGTTTTTCATAAGAACCATATGCCATGCACATATCAACGGTGAACGAGTAAAAATGAACGGTTCCCGAAAGAGAGCGATCGCAAGTGAACTAGTTCCCAAGGATGAACGAGTTTGCCCATCTCTAGTGCTTTTCACATAACAGGAGCCGACGCGAAAGCAAAGTAAGTGCTTTGGTGTAGCGGAACAACAGATGAATGCCATATGCCTTTTGTTGCTCATCTTTTAAATCCCTTTGTAAAGTTGATGCATTAAGTTGTTCTGAAAGCGGTGCTGATATTCAAGACAATAAAAGCGGGTTAAAAGCTGTGAGCTATCTGGAGAAGTTAACCTTGCATTACTGAGCAACTGTTTCACCAGGTATCCAGTCTAGCTTACCAAATTCCCAACCAGACTAACATTAATTATAATCTTTTAATAGTCATCTTACGACAACTGGTGATATATATATATATATATATATATATATATAAAGAGAATTTAAATAAAAAGATATAAATCAGTATATATTTGTACATTTATTTTAACAGTGATCATTGTTCCGTCAAAATTTCAGCATATTAAACTTGATTCATAACTAAACTGGTGCCTTATTTACGATTGTCAAAATGTGAGATTGTAATCTTACGGAACACATCAAATATGGAGCCAAGATTGGGAGACTGCATGGAACATTGCATTCATAAAATAACACACGAAGATCGTTGAAACATATGCAAGAGGAAATGAACCACAACCAACCGATTCAATTTTCACCCAAAGAAGTTACGTTCGTAGCGCAATCCTGTCCCTAATGAAATTACCACACAATGGTATACTAAATTCATAATAACTCTCTGTGGAATCTTCCCGAAAAGAATAGCTAAGGGCTACTTTGATGATTACACCACACGCTTCACGTGGTCAATTTGGTTTACACAAAGAGTGTAACTGCACAATAATTTTGATAGTTGAAATAAGTTATATCGAAACGCAATTTACAAAAGAAAAACCTCGAACTGGTTACTATCGTCTTACTATTAACCTGATGAGTCAAACAACTGTATAAGCACGTGGTACTGGTGTCACAAAGTACACCCCATGTGGGTTGAACATAAAGAAAAGTTGCTATATTGAAAAATATTGTCAATACGAGACGTTATAATCTCACGCACATTCGCATTTAAGATTGATGATCTTAGTTAGAGTTACGGATCATCCACACATGGTTCCGCTTTACTCACAAAGTAGTGACAAAGCAACTACTGGAAGATATTCTGAACTTCATACTCGAATTACACTGCGTCGCAATTTAATATAAAATAAGATACTTAAGATCTAAACCTGAAATAAAGGTGATTAAATTTTCAGTTAGGCTGAACTTAAAAATCCATTGTCCTACGGACTTAGCCGTCACGCGCTTAGCCGGAGATCTTACCACTTCAGACACTCGCCGCGGAGAGACTGCCGTGGTCCCTTCCTGAGGGTGCCTCACAGATACAAACGGAAGTGACCAGGGAGGCAGCTTCCTATACCAGCATGACAAGGGACGGACAGGACCAGACCAAGAATAGAAACCTCTTTGCTTTTAGAAAGCGTAGCTACCTGTTCCGACGTTGGTTCTACTGTTCTCTAGCAGACAGGCTTGTCTGCTACCATCAAGCATGCAACTAGAAATACATTTGCTCATTCATCCTTTCGCACAGAAGGGAAAGGGGATGACAGTATCTTATCATATACACTATATAAAAGGAAACGCATGTAGGTTCCATATGAGACTGCGTGAGATGAATTACATATAAACTGTGTTTTAAAGTGTAGTAGTGTGACAGATCGTTCTTGTTTATGTGTAAAAGTAACACGTTCCACTGCTCAGTCTCCTCCCAGATAGAGTCAGAAACACCACAGTAAATTTAGAAGTGGAATTTATGCTGTAAATGACAACAGATTTAAGAAATTAACATGAAAGGAATCCAACAGACCTTTCAACTTCACACAAAGAAAAGGAAAATTTAATTTTGCAAATTTAGTGTTACAATACGTGATTCAAAAATTGGACCTAGCTGTCAGAAGTAAAGAAGGGTAGCCTAGCACATTTGCAAACAGTAGCAGTGCGGAAACGAATGTGGATATTATCCCGGAAAATAGGGCAGTGGCTCATAATTTTATGCGAGGGCTATTCGAAAAGAAATATCCGATTGGGCGCGAAATCTAAACCACATTGAAAATCCGATAAAGCTTTGCGCAGATATGTTGGAAAGTGTCTCTAGTATGACCGGCGATCGCGTCGCGTCTCTCTCTTTGGTTCTGAGTACACAGAAAATAGTGTCTCCCGCTAATTATGGGTACCTGCCCTGAGATTTCGCCTGACTTGGCCAGCCCACATATCGTAATTACTATGCATTTCCTTCTTCACGACGATTCTCGGCAGCACATTGTATGGGTAGTGAAGAGGCTGCTGCAGCGTTTCCGAAGGGAAGTCTTTGCTCTCCCACCATACAGTAAGGACGTGGCTCCCTCTGATTTTCATCTCTGTTCACATGGCTATGAAGACAACATGTTGGCACAGACAGCGAGCTGCAGTCCAGCTCAGAGAGCTGGTGCAATGTGCAGGAAGCTACCTTCTATGACGTCAGTACTGGACAGTTGTCAGACTGCTACGACAGATGTCTAGAGTCGGAGCGGTGACTATGTAAAGAAGTAGCTCGCTGGTGTTGCTAATGTTGCAAATAAAACATTTCTGAATTCCACGGTGGTTTCCACTTCGCGACCGATCGGACCTTACTTTCCGAATAGCCCTCGTAACTTGGGTTGTGAAACAAAACATGACCACTAGCGTCCGTAGACTGATTTTCTATATCCGAACAGTAACTGAAAACAGAAATAGCGAAGGTGATAGGAAAGTGGAAGGCTGAGATTGAAGAGAGCAAATTGGAACACACTTACTGCCGAAGTAACTTCTTTATATCTTGGGTATTAATAAACCGCATCAGCTGTGTTTAGTCTTTATTATTGGATCGCTACCGGTTTCGTGGCACTAAAAGCCACATCTCCAGGTGAACATATAACCAAAACATCAGAGCTGTGGCTTTTAGTGCCGCGAAACCGGTAGTGATCCAATAACAAAGGAGTAACTATATCTGAAGCAGTTTATTAATATCCAAGATGAGTACTCATAGCTGTGGTTACCCTACCTACAATGTTGTCTGCAGCTTCTTTATACTTGGATCACTTACCTGAAAACATAGACCTCTGGGTGCATGCAGGCAAATCATATTCCGAAGAGGCGGTGCAGGGTTACTCCTGTGACATCTTCGGAACAAGGAATTGACAGAATTGGGCACGAAGGTCCGTAAAGTGAGGAGGAATTTCCAGCGCTCACTGGTGAGAGACGCAAGGAACCAAACGCTAAATATATACTGGCATCTTTAATATATATATATATATATATATATATATATATATATATATATATAAGTTTCGTTTTAGAATGGACAGGGCGAGATATTAGAAATTATTTACATCATAAAATCGAAGAACTGCAAGTAACCGCCTTCAAGTCTATCTTCTGATGTAAATCATTCCCGATACTTTACCACATTCAGTACTTACTTGGTTCGTTTTTGGTGCTCCGTACCTCAGTTGGTAAAAACGGAATTCTTATAGGATCACTTTGTTGTCCATCTTCCCGTCAATTGTTCAAAACCATTTTTCTCAGGAACGGGGAGATGTGTCAAGTTGAAATTTATGTCACATGATAAGGTCTATGATCCCTTGGCAGTATGTACATCTACATAGATAATCCGCAAGCCACAATACGGTGTGTGGTGCAGGGTACCCTGTACCACGAATACTCATTTCCTTTCCTGTTCCACTCGCAAATAGAGCGAAGGAAAAACGACTGTCTATGTGCCTCCATATGAGCCCTAATTCCTCGATCTTCGTGGTCCTAACGCGCAGTATATGTTGGCGGCAGTAGAATCGTTCGGCAGTCAACTTCGAATGCCGGTTTTCTAAATTTTCTCAATAGCGTTTCTCGAAAAGAACGTTGCATTCCTATTTGCGTACCCGGAGCATCTCCGCAACACTTACGTGTTGTTCGAACCCACTGGTAACAAATCTAACAGCCCGCCTCTTAATTGCTTCGATGTCGTCCCTCAATCTGACCTGGTATGGATCCAAAACACTAGAGCAGTACTCAAGAATACGTCGCACCAGCGTCCTATATCATGTCTCTTGCTAAACGAACTGATGGTAGCCTTCAAAACAAAGCAAATGAGCAACTATCGCACTACAGACTGAATGAATTTGCACTTACTAACATGCCAGGTTTAACCTCTTATACAGAAAAAAAGCACGAAATTTAATAAATGTACTACGAGGAAAACATAGAAAAAGATAAACACTTAACATGCCGCTCTGTAGACGTAGATCAGGCGAGAACTGCGACCTGACGTAACTTTAACTTGTAAGTCTTTACAGTCAAAAAGATACGGCGATTATGTCACCATATTTTGATTCTCGCAAATTCACTCATCAAACCCTACAGGGTACTTCACATTGGTCAAGAACCATGAAATTTGGCGAGAAACAAGATTTCACAGAAATAGTATAGGAAAAAAATCCGAAATTGTTTATTTGTAATTACATCACACGAAAAAAAAAAATGTGGTGTACTATTCGACTCCCTGTCTTTCCGTCCATCTGTTAAGAGCCCTTTCTCTTAGGAACAAGTAGGCTTACTTGAAACTTATGTCACAGTCTGAGGGCTAGAGTTCCTTGATGGCGTAAAAATGCAGTCGAAAATGCGATCGAAAGATACGGCCATTAATGTTACTTATTTTAACACACGCAAACTTCCTTATTAAAACCTAAAGGTTACTTCCCCTTGGCATAGAATCATGAAATTTGGCAAGAAGAAAGGTTTCGCAATTCAACTAAAGGAAAAATCAGAAAACTGTTAATTGATACTTACATCACACGAAAAAAAATTATTTTTTTGTTATTTGTATTCTGACTTCAAACTTGAAATTAAAACATTCTCGAAAGTCTTGAAATCCCTGGAACCTATATATTGTCAGTATCAATATCGGTAACATGTAAAAATCGTCGAGGTACTCGATTCCCGGAATGGATGAACTGTCTGTATACATAATTTTACATGGGACCCTTGGTGCGCGAGCCCTACTCGCAACCGCCGAATGTCTTCTGCATCTTGTCACAGCTGCGCGACCACACAATGCTACAATCAGACATAGAATATCAGTACTACCTGATGATGTGTTGCTAGACGACTCGAAACCAGTCGCGGCATAATAAAAACTGAATCATCAATAAGGCGACCACTTGCATTTATTTCCAAAAACCTAGAGTTTAGTTAGATGTGGTGTTAGTACGTGAAAATTAACTCTAGTGCCTGGTTTACACAGGAGTGAGCGCTAGCGAACAAGCAACGCCGATGGAGATTTGCCTGTGACGTAAACGGTAGCCGAGCGCAAGCCGACGCCATTCGCCCGTGTCCGGCTTGTATTCGCAGGTATTCGCTCGTGTTCCGCTGGTTCTCGGTCTTTTAGAAGATCGCATCTTCGGTGCTTCGGCGCTAGCAGCACAGACGGCATCCGTCTGCTGTTTTGTGAGTCAATCTGTATTGTTGAACCGGCCGTCGTGGCCGAGCGGTTCTAGGCGCTACAGTCTGGAACCGCGCGGCCGCTACGGTCGCAGGTTCGAATCCTGCCTCGGGCATGTGTGTGTGTGATGTCCTTAGGTTAGTTAGGTTTAAGTAGTTCTAAGTTCTAGGGGACTGATGACCTCAGAAATTAAGTCGCATAGTGCTCAGAGCCATTTGAACCATTTTTTTTTTTTTTTTTTTTGTATTGTTGAAATGAGATGCGTGAGCGTTGCAGCGGTCTGAAGAAAATGTAATGTTGTTGATAGCAGACTGTAGATGTCAAAGGAGTGCTCGTGAAGTCCAAGAGACCCGCAGCAGGTGCTCCCATGAGACGGGATTGGAGCGAACAAGCACAAGCTTTGTAATTACTTTCATTGAAAGTAACAACACAGTTTACATCTTTGAAACTTAGCAAGAACGATTTTATGTCTATTATTTTGATTACATTTTGGCAACTAAAATGAAAAATGTGCTAAAGACGTGATTACTCTCGTCCTTCACGTTCATTGTAGCTATAATTACATGGCTGATATACTACGGTTTCTTAGATACTTTTTATCTAATAACCGAATAAATAAAAATCTTTTTCGCACGGTCGCGCTATCTGCCCTCTAACAGAGTTTATAGCATATTTTATCATGAAGTTTATGTGCCAGATTTTATGTGTTGTATTTACATTTAATTAATCTTACTTTATTGACATCGTGTAGGCATACTGTAGCAAAGCTGTATATCCCGCATGAAGATATCGATGTCGCCGTCTGGCGAGCGCAGAGTGCAGTTATAGGGAATCGTGGCTTAGCTTCCGTGGTGCGTGCGTGCGTGTGTATGTGTGTGTGTGTGTGTGTGTGTGTGTGTGTGTGTGTGTGTGTGTTCCGTCTTGCAGTATCGGTGCCGCGGATGCAGAAAAGGGATGGGAAAAACCGATACGGGTACTTTAGCTCCGAATAACCGATATTTCTCGGTATTTATTTGGTCTGTGTTATACAACGTGTTTTTTTGGTACAAACCGGGTAAAAAACCAAATATCAATTAGCCATAAAACAGTGCTAAAATATTTCGTTTCTAAATAAACCTTTCTTTAAAAAGAAGTAATTTTTATACGTAAAATTTGCGCTATTTTGAAATATTCAGTTATTAGAGAAAATACCAAAGGTGATTAGTGCTATTTTAATAACAGTGTCAACGGAAACGAGTAAGAATAACATGTCCCTGTTGCCGCGTGTCGTGGTTTAAGTACAGTGTGCAACGCATGCACTCACCAAGTCTAGATGATAGTTTCTCGCTGTCCTCTCTGGACACTGGTTGTTTTGAAGAATGCTACCCACTCTAATCTTCAACTATTTTTTTCAAAGAGGTGTAACAATGAATTAAAATGCGTGATTTTCTTTAGAAGATTAAAGATTTGTCTGGCATTTCTATGAAATAACAAAAGGGGAAGGGCATTATATAACAGTAATAAATTAAAAACTTAATACTACACATTCATAAAGTACAATAAAAACATAAAGTAGATGATCTGCTGACGGTGTGTACATAACACCTCTTTATCTGTTCGTAGCCCTTGAAAGCTGAAAAATTAACACAGGAAGCAGGCTTCTTCAGCCTCATTTTTCACCCTTTAGCACGGACTATTCGTAATGCCCTAATACTGATATCATCCCTGATTACAACGTGATTTTTAAGCAGAGTTTCAAATAATTGAACGGTTATTAACAAAAGGTCATAAGTCCATAAAACATGGTTTTGACATATTCAAAGAAAACTGTTTTATGTTTCAATGGTAGAAGATATGAAGTACTTGGATTTTTATACTCTGGTGTACCTGGAAACCATTAAATCTACATCTTCAAATCATCAATTTGTATTTTCACATTCTTCATATTATTTTTTTTATCTTTATGACTTTTTTGAACCAAATTAAAATAAGTTACAGTACAACTATAGAATTTTGAGAATTTATTAATAAACACAAATTACACATAGTATTTTAACATAATCATCATTACAGATAAGCATTGTTGCAACATTTTCTGTAGGTTTCATACATTTTCATCTTCTTCAGCTGTTATAGGCAAAGTGAATAATTCAATATAAAAATTTTTGTGCTCCTCTGGGATGTACTGTACCAGATTTTTTATATCGTTTATCTTAATTTTGTTTATAGGATATTTCACTCCGTGTGCTAAGGTTGTTGGGAGTCTGATATTTGCTAGGGATTTTAAAAGTCTGAAAGAGTTTTGAGTCAGTCCATCAATGAATGATCGGGCTAGTGATACACTGGGTTGTGGCTGTCATACTCAAACATACTGCACTGTGAAACACTGTCGTTGACTTACACTGAACTGTCTTTTCCCATTGTTTTTAAACTCTGAGAATTGCATTTAAAAAGATCTGGCCACCAGTCCTTATAGTTCTTAACAATCTTGTTATCCTCAAGGTAGTTGACAATGAATGAGTTCTTTTTATTGGCAGAATGAAGAATAAGTTCAATATACTCTATCATTTTGTCGTAACTTTCTTCTTATATCCCAATACATCCTATCATAAGGCAGGAAAGAGTGCCCCCAGATAGGAAAGAAAGCATTGAAAAACTTTTTCAAACATACTAGTTGCAGGAATGTTTTATCCTTTGTAGTTAATGAACGCTTCTCCTCGTAATCTAGTCTTCTTTATTATGACGTGTTTGTATTTATCATAATGCCGTATGCCTTTCGTCTTGTTATGGCTGTTACCTTCTTCTTTGAGTCCATGCTCTCTTTTTTGATTAAATTGCCAATTCTAATGAAGATTACACAACAGCCACACAAGATTTATCTTACATGTCGTGCCAACAATAGATCATGAAATCGTTGCTGGTAAAATTTGATTGTTGATAATGTAAGGACATATAACATAGGCTACTTCTACTGATTTAAAAAATATTACATAAAACTAATGAGAAGATGTAGTATGAAAATGTCATGAGTCCTGAACTCATGACGTTTTCATACCAACTAAAATTTTGGCAACGATTTTCTTGGTTTTACAGGCAGTAACTCATGACGTTCTCAACAGAGATATATGCATCTGCAGATGGCGAATGCAAAAGTACTGAAATCTGAATTTGTGAAAAATTGGACTCATGACCTTTTCATAATAACTGATTCAGTTATAAACACTACGAGGATACTGGTAATTTTTTTTAGTATCCAACCACTTACCACTTTTCTTTGTTCGATTTATATTTTTAATACACAAAATAATAGGATCAAAAAACCGAAAATCGGTTAATTCAGAAACCGGCTATTTTGAGCGGTTTTAAGAGTCAGGCTTAACCGGCGTGGCAAAAAAACCGGTTGTTTCAGCGATAACCGTCATCCCTAGTAGAAAGCAATTCACGGTGCTTTGCGAAGTAATTAATATTCATGGCGCCGAACTTGCGTATTTCATATCAGTGTTGACGGTTCGGCACTGATGATTTATTTGAACATCTCAATTGTGAAATCGTGTATCGTGTCGAGAGAACAACTATCAACCGCGACGGGTCGGAACGGGACAATTAATGTGTACTGAACAATTATTCTCGTGGACATGTTAAGTGAGACACATATAATCGCTTTTACCAAATATCACTCGCGTAAATACTTTCCGTTCGGACATCGCACAGTTAAATCATCGAACACCAGATTCGCGATCGGCTGCTTGTACGCTTGTCAGAATAACTCATTAGGCCGCTAGAACTAATTAATGCCAATTACAAGGACTATGTCACTCGTCTAAATTTACAACAGCCTGTTTGAACGGTGGATTTCATGTGTTCCTTCTCCAGGCATTTGTACTGAGTTATTTACTTTCAGCAGTTGACTTCGTTACATTCCAGCGGACTTCGTCGACGATTACATCTATCACTCGTATGTTAGTTGTAAACACTGCAGCCCAAAATTAGAAGTTTCGTTTATCAGAATATATTTGGATCTTGCCAGTTAAATTGCATCTCATTCTGTGAGTGTCTCCCCAACCTGCCATAATTTATATTTCACAACAAATGTTTGGCTAGCAGTGGAAGAAGCAAAAAGACAACTCCGGGGAAACCAGGTACAAAGGGTTTAAGCACGTGGTCGTAAAATGTGTAACCTTATTCCCTATGTTCCTGTACCATGGTGCCGCGTATCTGAATTGAGATGGACCGTATATTAGCTGTTTTATTCCGCCGTCTTACAATCATCTACCTTATATGTGCTTTAATAAATCTCATACGTGCTTAGCAGATGTCACTGCAGCAGATATTCAAATGTGAAACAATTTTAACGTGAATGTCTCCAGGTGCTAATGACCAGAGTGTAAATCTAGCCTTCCTTCTGGTTATGTTGTTCATCCGTTATTAGTTGCCTGCTTGCAAATTTATCGCTCAACTTGCAACCTTTCTATAAAAAATTATCTTTGTATGAAAACACTGAACTATCTTTCAAAAACTTTCTCTTCGTGTAATGTGTGCTTTAGACATCGTGTTAAGCTGCTAGACAAACTGACTTGATTGGCGTTATACTGCGCATGTGAACAGTGTCGTACGAAACTTTAATCTTAATGAAATACTGAATTTTAAATAATGAATCTAATTAAATGCCAAAAGAAAGTAATTGTGTGCTTAGTGAAAACTGTTTAGCTAAAACTCAATACTGATGCACATTATGAAAGTTGCGTCATATGTTGTGCAACGTCGGACTTGAAATATCCACAAAAATAAAATACTGCTCTACTCAGAAGAAAATAATTGTTTGAGACTACTTACACTGTTCACAATAAATTAATCTGTTTATTTAGCGTAGCGCCTGAAAATTTTTACTACGTACTGCTTCCTCGTAAGAATGCAAAGTGAGATCTGCCCTGAAATAAAAGTAACTTACCTCTTACACAACAATGTTTTGTGACTGGTATGCTGACTTTCTCCAAAGCTAACAGAAATCAGCATATGCAGCAGCTGAAGAAAAAACAAACTACTCACAACAAAATTTGTTTTCTGCTTGTCAGAAACCATCTGCGGCTTCGTGTGGTCTAAGGTGCAAAGCACACACGACAGAATATTCAGAACTTCGCTAAGAATGATGGAGGAGGGTTTTACGTCAAAGAAAGTCGTTCTTGAAAAATTATACTCTGATTATTGTCAAAAACATTATGCAACATAAGAAGACACTAATAATTACGAAATTCTCTGACTACAAAAGTTACAGACATTTTAGACAATTGTGTTATTTGTGACATAATGAAAACAAAGAGTTCATGACTGTTATCTGAGGGGCAAAGATTTCCTTCAGTTAACAGTTCTGACGAACAAACATTTCATTCTTGCGCATGCATCGGTTACTTTGAAAAATTCCTCCAAAAAATCTTCTTCGTCAATAGAATCAATAACATCTGTTTACAAACAAGTTTTCATCTCCATAGTAAATTATTCCAGATAATTTCTCTCATATTCACAAATGTCAAATCTCCTTCTTTAATAGCTTAACTGCTCGCTATTATGCCTCAAATAACAATGCCCCAGCGCTACAAAACTGACAGCCGAGCAAGCAAACCACAGATAAACACATGGTCAAGGATCTGCTTCACTACTCGTGCAGCGCGCTTATTCATCTTTGTCCCAATACAGTAAATTAAGGCGAATTATTTACAGTGGCAGAAAACATATTAAAACCTTTCACATTGTAATGCGAAACCTGAAAAAAGCTCCCACCAAGCTATGTGAAATGTTTTGGAATAATGCGAGGCTGGAGCGTTAACGCGCGCTATCTACGAGCGCTTCCCACTTGCGTATAAATTCAGATACCTAAGCGTACACACTTATTTTCCTGCATCATTTTGCTTGCTCAGTCAGATTCAACGCGCTCGTAATGCTAACTAATCCTTAATGACTATCACAGTCGTGGATCTTGGCTGTCAGTGATATAACGAGTGAAAGCTGTTTGGCGGTTATTAGCGCCAAAACCCAACATGCGCTCGCAGTGTTGGCACGGTATGCTAGCTCTCTTGCGCTGTCTTCTGTTCCCTCCACTGAAAACGCTTGTTTAGAGGTACAAGCGAGTGGTATGGAGCAGTGAACACCGGAATATCGTCTGCAAATGCTCGTTCGCTTCCATTCGCTACGCTGTAGTGGCAGTTTCATAGAAGTAATGCATAGCATACGATGCGTAACTTCGCAATGATAGGCAGATCTCTGGAAGCGTATGTCTGGAAGCGTTACTGTACTGTGAGGATAAAACTGTCGTAGAACACTTATTTGATGGCGGGAGGGGGGGGGGGGGGGGGATGTATGGCAACACGGAAGCGCTTAAATGTACCGAATACGACAATGTTAGTGTGAAATCTTCAATTTTAAGGGTCCGAACTGTGTAGACTCTTCTATAGGAAGCTGAAATCGAAGTTTTTTGTCACCCCATTTTGTTCTGAAACATGATTCATCTTCCTATTACACATACAACAATAGGTGAATATAATTAGGAATAACGGCCACCCAAAATCCTCGGATATTATCTTCAACTTGCCTAGAAATGCCTCAGGTATTATCTTCAATTAGTCGAGTGAGAGTGACTACAGGATTTTACTGCAGTTTATTGCATCTGAGTGACAGTACACTTCAGAACTTCGATGGCGTAATCGCAGTGCCCAGTGCAAACACTTTGTCTCGAAAGTATACATCACTCTTCTAACTGCCTAATGTGAAGCAAGTATAAGAGTGGATTGGTTCTCCATAACAGAGTTGCCGATTCCGTGAAGTTCTCGTTACTGTCCATCTCTACTTCACACTGTTAACTCAAAAAAATGCCTATCGTCTGTAAGAGCCGTACTCCATTTCAAAAAGAACTAACGGTGAAAGAAAGAGTACGCCGATCCTCTCTAAGGTGAGCGATACGTTTACGTAGCGTACAAAAAATAGTACAATCCTCCCCCACCTAAACATATCCAACATCTCGTTATAGTGGTGAGACAGCTAACAATACGTCAGTAATGTCTAAAGGGGCCCTCGCACGCTCAGTATATGTTGCACTATAAACTGATTATCTGAGAGTGGTATTGACTGTTTCTGCAATATATGAAGGAGATTGCGGAACTTTGAAAAGTATTTACTCTCGCTCAGTATATTGCAGCGTGTGAGGATGCTACTCGGCACACGTCAGTTCCTGCCGAGACTTCCTGATTTGCAGACGGTTGAACAACTGATACACTTGCACGGCGACGCCACATGAATATGAATACATTAGGAAATCCAGATGAAAGGAATCATCTGCTGAACTGCGTTATGGTTGGTAGTTTCATTACATATTTAATACTTATTCAGTAATTAGTCATAGAAACATCAGATATTTGTGTTTAAGTGTAGGGAACAAGCGTTGCAACTGCTTATGTGTTCATTTCAGAAGTTTAAATTATTTGTTGCCCAAATCCATAAAAGCGCTGCCCTCTACAATAGCGTCCTTTACAGGTTTATGGATCGCTTCCAGTATTGTGGAAAGTGAAATCTGACGATTACATGAACAGTATTTTTTTCTGTGTGCAAGGAGTAAAGATGTTGACCACTTCGTTGAATGATTCCTCCATTATTCTTAAGATTTCAGATATTCCGATAGTCATCCAGCTGGGCTGCAAGTTCTGGAGTGTTAGTATAGCCGTGTGTACACCGCCTTCCAAGCCACTTATTCACTCACCGCCGCCTCCTCCTTTTGCAGTCTGTAGCGATTGTAATAACAATACAGGCTAGCGCCGGCATATTCGCTGCGAAGACGAGTTCTATCTGCCGCGTTCTGGGCATAAATATTGCGCAATAATATTCTGCCGTTGTTGGCCTCGCACTTTCACGCCCTATATTGACACAATATTATTGCGCCATAAATACTGAGCGTGTGGGGCTTCTTAACAATTGCTACCTCACGTTAGTGAAAATAGAAAACATTAAAATATTAAGATTCGGTTTTCCGCATTTAGTTAAATCACTCACAATGAATAATGGAATGAATTCTCTGAAGTCCCGCTGATAATTGACTGATAGAATTGATCCAGAATGAGATTTTCACTCTGCAGCGGAGTGTGCGCTGATATGAAACTTCCTGGCAGATTAAAACTGTGTGCCGGACCGAGACTCGAACGCGGGACCTTTGCCTTTCGCGGGCAAGTGCTCTACCAATTGAGGTTCGCAGGAGAGCTTCTGTAAAGTTTGGAAGGTGGGAGACGAGGTACTGGCAGAAGTAAAGCTGTGAGGACGGGGCGTGAGTCGTGCTTGGGTAGCTCAGATGGTGCCGGCACGGTAACTCAGCGTGTTCGATCAGAGGGTACCGAGCGAGGTGGCGCAGTGGTTAGACACTGGACTCGCATTCGGGAGGACGACGGTTCAATCCCGCGTCCGGCCATCCTGATTTAGGTTTTCCGTGATTTCCCTAAACCGCTCCAGGCAAATGCCGGGATGGTTCCTTTCAAAGGGCACGGCCGACGTCCTTCCCCGTCCTTCTCTAACCCGATGAGCCCGATGACCTCGCTGTCTGGTCTCCTTCCCCCCCCCCCCCCCCAAAAAAAAGAGGGTTGGTTGCCCTCTGTAACAAAAAGACTGAGATAGTGGATCAACTACGAACTGAAACGGGTGTCTTGCGACGTCCGCACCGAGCAGATACAACGAACGAAAAACGAACAAAATGAGACTACAAAAAAAAAAGTTGGTAGAGCACTAGCCCGCGAAAGGCAAAGGTCCCGAGTTCGAGTCTCGGTCCGGCACACATTTTTAATCTGCCAGGAAGTTTGATAGAATTGATATTTGGATTCAAAACTATGTAGCCTAATTGCTTGCAAATATTTTTATGGTAGTTTTTTTGGTACTCCTCCTGTACTTTTCCACTCTGCATGCCTCCGAATATAAACTTCATGAGTGAGATGAGTGCTAGTTGACGATTCTTCTCACACGCGATCCGACACAATCTTCTGGAATTCTACTGTTTGAACATCTCCTCGTCGCGAATCTTCGTCAGCTGTCTGTGTATCGAGCAACATAGTTTCTCGTTGGCTCCCGTCTGCAGCGGTAATTTTTTCCAGGTAGCATGACGCCTACTGCGATGAAACTTTTCTCTGAGTATTAGTTCCATTTTCTGGGCACTAGATCCTTGTAAATCATATGTTAAGTCGGCGAGAACCTTTGATCTACAAAATGAACTGCTAGCTGCAGCTGGTCTCTGTATCCTAGCGAACACTGTACAATAACATTTAAAAAACGATTGTTGTAATTGATGAAACTTATTTTGAAACGTTTTCCATGGGAACTGTAGGTTACTTTACTGAACAAATTACATGTTTGACTGACGCCAAGTGGGTTGTACACATCTTCCCAGTGTACTAGTGCAGTTCGTTTTCATATGTTAGTCCGTTCCTTTTTCATTCGTGAGTATTATAGTCTCTGAAGGTATTTACGCAGTTTGTCTTGCTGTGACGATGTGCCTATAGAAATATTGTCAGCAGCAACACTGCTTGTTATATATTTTATGAAGGACAGTTAGGTTATATGAAAATCATTCTGTTTAGACGTTAAAAACTTTTATAATGTGTATAGTTATTTCAAATTCAGCTCAAAACGATTAGATGCACACAAGTGTGTAATGATTACTATTATGAACGTCCCATCAATTCCAGTTCTACAGCAAGCTCTTCAAGACGTTAATCATTCCAAAATCGGAGGGTAACAATGTTTTTATCTTTGTATTGCCTCTTAATACAAATAGCGACTCCGGTCTTCAATTCACTTCTCAGAGTAGTTCGTGGTCCCTGAATAGTTATAATTTCTAACTTTAGTCAAATGAGATCCAGCCAAGCAGCAATATTGCGACACATCAGAAGCGACTCATCATATTGAGTGAGAATTCCAAACGATCAGACGGTTCATCATAAAATACAGTCTGCACTCGCACTGTATTGGAAATGAAGACGGAAAACATATCACTGTTGGCTGGTATGGAAAACAGTCTCTAAGAGCTTCAGGTGACCATTTTGCGATCCGCAAAAGAATAATTAAGCTAAGCTGGCGATATAGTGAGATGGAAACTACATCCAAGCTCCCACAGAAATAATGTGCAGTCTTTAGGAAATGAAATTACTGTGTAAGACATCATCGACGTTGAGGTCACTAATGATGTAGCAGAAGCTCGGCTTGCCACATATGGGGCCAGAAATGGACCAAGACTCCTGCAAATGCAAAACAAATTGAAACACAACGAAAGTGGCATTCAACAAATGTCAAATTGTCTTAAAGTGTGCTATGTTTGGTTATGCAAATTATTAGCATTTCAGTGCATCCACACAATGTAGGTAGGTGAAACACCATTTCGATCCTATACGCGCGGAGAGATTATTACAGAACAGATTTCTGACTCACAAACCGCATTTGAATAGCGGTTGTTTGTGAGAAGTGTGTGTTACGCCTCATGTAAAGAAACGTTTACCAGCACGTCTCGGAATTAGTGACAGGATGGTGACCTGCTAAGAGAGCAGTTTATGATTCAGCGGTTTATGATTCCACATTATCGCTGCTCGCGCGAGGCGGTATTCAATGACTGCCACGCGAATTTAGAATCGATGGTTTCAGGAGGGCAATACTCGAGGCCACGAAAAATCTGAATGGTCCCACGTGACTAGCGCCAAAGCGGACAGACATACTATTAACTCTATCGTCCAGAATCGTACACATGTCATTTTTCTCCAGTCAGGAAATGAGTTTGTTTGCAGCAATAAATGTATCCACATGGACAGTGGGACGACTACTGAAGCAGTACCCGTTGTCAGCGTGGTGACTGTTGTGGGGTTTCCCTCACGTAGCAGCAGAGAGGCCCACCCATCCGAAACACTAGACATTGAAGAAGCACCATGTTGTCTTCCCAGAAAAACCCCAGTTCAGCGTACAAACGTACGAATCTGTGCGGAGAGGCTGCGAGAAGAACAGACGTTGTCCGCTACATTCACCATCGCCATATAGGCCAAGCACCTAGCGTGGTGGTTACAGTACCACTGCATATACAATTTGACCACTTCCGTTTCGCACAGCTCATCCAAACTCGAGACGAGAAAGCTAAAGTTGAAGTGGACGTGGACGCAGACGGGAAATCCAACCTCACGAGACACAGCGTCCGTATGAAATGGGACGTGCTGGTTAACGTGATTTGCGAACGTGGCGCTCTCCAGCGGCAGCTATCGGCTGCAACAGGCTCCCAAATCACACAATTTACTTACGAAATATGTCTAAAATTCCTGTTAGCTGTTTTAAAACACACATTCCCTCACATGTCAATATGCTAGTCATTTTGTTCTACTTCAATATGCATGAAAATGTTGTAAGACAAAACGCAAATTTCCACGTCCAGTCAGTAAGGACATCAGCTTACAAAACTTTAAAAAATCAGACAAAGTCACTCATGAAGTATAGCCCAATTATATGTACATAACATCGAATATTACAGAAAACATTTCTATTATTTTTATAAGAAGGTCCCACAACCAACGCGAAGTTAAAAGAAAGTTATTATACAACAAGATGTAAACTCAGCCAAGTGTGCTACACTTAACTTCTACAATAAACGACACTGCTTTTTCTCTTCCGATATTGTGAAGTCTTTAATCGCTGATATGTCACTAACTGACAAATCCTACCAAGATGCGTTCTTGGTGAATCTTCAGTGTGCCGTTTTCTTAAAATGACGTATTTTCATAACGCACAAATTATAACACGAAAAGAACTAAATACGAAAAATTCTTTAACCACCAATATGACGTTTCCCGTCGTCTTATTACAACAAGTAGTACCAATAACGACACATCTTCCAAAGATCTTCAGTGTGCTGGTGCCTAGAAACAGCATATTCACAGCGAATAAATACTAATATGAAACCCACCAAATGTGGACTTCAGTTGAAAACAACAGATGCAATATGGCGTCTTGCAAGTTCTGCTTGTGACACAGAGAGCGCTCTTGCTTCTTATCGGTACTACTTTAAGTGGCACGTTGTCGGAATATCACAGAACGCATCCTGTGTTTCACGTGACGAAATGCTCCCTCTAAGTGAAATACTAGCAAGTGACGTCACAAAGTTCGTATAGCTCCATGTAAAATTTAGCTCACTCGTTCCGTGCGAGTTCAGCTGTAGCCGTTACTTTGAACGGCAGGCGTCACATTTCTGACGTGTTAAGATTGATGGCTGTGCTGTCTTCGAGATCCCTGCAACACTATTTTTCAACAAGATAACGCAAGACTCACGTACATTGATACAGGTGATATTCGACTGTTGCCCTGACCTGCCATTCTGCAGATCTCTCAGCCACTGAGAACATCTGATCATTGATTATCGAGAGACTGAAATGCCATCACTCATTACTAGTTGGTTAACTCTGGTACTTATTGTACACTTCGGTTCGGTTTCCAGCCGGGATAGAGCTGCCAGGGATGGTGGCTTTGTGCACTAAACTTCGCGGCCTGTATGTCTCCTCACCTGTGGCTACCATATCATAGAATGCAAAAAAGAGGACACTTCCTATATTTTAGAATAAAAAAAGTAGGGACTCTCCATATTTTGAAATTGAAAAGGAGGAAACTTTATTCAGTAGCCACACAATGACTTTTATATCATTTGACAATGGAAAGAAGACAAAATGAGCACTATTCACCAAGGCAAATGGTTTTTACTTAATAAGCTGTAGGACTCCTTTCTGTACGAACATTCAATAACTGTAGTAATGTAGAAAAGAAGAAAAAAAATGATAAACCACATTAAAACATGGTTTTTCCAAACAGATCCAGAATACTAAATAACAATATTTATATGAAGAACCATTGACTGTTCATCAGTTGTCGACCCATCAACATTACAATCTTACTTAAGCAATAGAAAACAAACAGTGGCTATAAATGATAAAAGATCCAGTTTTTTGCCAGTTACTAAAGGAGTACCACAGGGCTCCATACTTGGACCTTTTCTTTCTTGTGGTGTACATAAATGATTTGCCTTCTTCATTACCTTGTGGCACAGCGCTGTATGCAGATGATACAACGCTAACCACTTAGGGAAACAACTTGGATGAATTACAGAATAATCTAACAATAGCAATGGACAGAGGCACCAGCTGGTTTCAGGCAAATTCATTACACATAAGAAATAATAAGACAGAAGATACTGTATTTAATTTGAATGCCCCAAAACATGAAAACAAATCTGTAAAACTACTAGGGTTCCATATCGACCAAAATCTTTACTAGGGAACTGACACAGGTATGCTGTGCAAAAGACTTTCACGTGTAATCTTCTAGTTACACAAACTGAGAGGTTGTGTTAGTAGAACACTCCTACTATATGCATACTTTGCCTTCTTGCCATGTGTGATAGCCGTACGGTCACGGTCTTGGGCGTCTTGTCACGGTTCGCGTTCGCGCGGCTCTCCCCCCCCCCCCCCCCCCCCCATTAAACAGTGTTTAAATGGAAAAAAAAGCAAAGCAAAAAAATGTGTTCAATGTGTGTGAAATCTTGTGGGACTTAACTGCTAAAGTCATCAGTCCCTAAGCTTACACACTACTTAACCCAAATTATCCTAAGGACAAACACACACACCCATGCCCGAGGGAGGACTCGAACCTCCGCCGGGACCAGCCGCACAGTCCATCACTGCAGCGCCTTAGACCGCTCGGCTAATCCTGCACGGCGCAAAAAAAGCAATCAGATTCCTTATAGGACTACCATCTAGAGACTCATGCAGGCAGCATTTTAAAGAATATAAAGACAGTCCCTGGCTTGTATATTTATAGTTGCCTGAGTATGCCAAAGAAAATTAAAATGACTTTGGCCTTAGGATGGCAATGCATTCACATAATACGAGAAATTGACATACAATTGACATCCCGTTTGCCAGACTACCAAAGTTTCACTGCAGTTATTAGCATCTAGCATCCACATTTTTTAATAAATTACCCAGAAGTGCACATTCTATGCCCATGGATAAATTTAAAGTAGAAGTAGCAAAATGGATAAAAAGGAAATTATTTTATACAGTTCAAGAATTTCAAGAGAGTGCAATTAAAGATATTGAATTTTGAAGGTACATTTTGTGAAAGGAGTATATATTACAAAATTAGACATATGATATAATACAAGCAATTTGTCTTGTCTAGTATATATATATATAGATGTATACAATGTATCTGTAACTTTTATTATATGACACTGATTACGTGTAAAATGTTTAAAGGTGAATAAATATGAAATATGAAAAATATAGATGGGCTCAGGGAGCGGAGCAAGAAGCACTATGCTGCCGTAGGAAGAGGAGAGGAACGATTGAATGCTTCTCACATCGTGGTCAGTGGTACCGATAATTCTCCTGTGGTAGAAAAGACATGAGGAAGTAACAATGTTTCCAAAAAGTTCATTATAGAGATGTTCATCTTCAAATACTTCCTCATTCCATGTCATAGAAAGTATCAATTAACTTATCAACACATAATCTGTGTGACTATGAGCAGTAGCAAATGAAAGAGAAGGAAATATAGCATGAGAATGTTTTAGGCAAGGTGAAAAAGCGCCAGCACAGCTCCAGCGAAAATTTGGCCGATCAATGTGTTACGCGTGGGATGCAGAGGGTAAGTTATCTGGTTTTGCTTGGAACGGGAATGTGAGAGGGAAAATGCTGACGCCAGCGCCAGCAACGTGCGGTTTCGCTTGCCTCGTACAGTCGTACCAGCCGGCGGCTATCGAATTAATTTCACGCAGATGTAACATGCATTCTGGAAACCGAATTATAAAATCCTTCATCTTGACATGCGGTACTTATTTGTAGAAAAGAAAAAGAAATTAAATTGAGAGTATTGTAATGCAATGCATCACAACAAAAATAACACAGAGGCTGGCAGTAAACCGAGAAAAAAGACATTCGACACGAAGCAGTTCTTTGGGGTTTATATCAGTCCGCGCGGTGACTCGCCATTGTTAACCTGCAATCTGCTTGTTTTATGTAGCCAAGCCGAGGACTGCGAAAAAGTGCAGTTGTAAATTTACGCAAGACTTGCAAACAGAGTTCTCATGTTTAAAGAAGTGTTCAGCACCTTCTGAAGCACGGTGTAATATATGCAAAGGGATGTTTTCCCCGTTGTTCACAGCAGCCAATACGGTATACAGTACGACGGCATTTAACATCTGATAAGCGTAAAAACGCGATGATCGTTGCAAGTACATCGTCATCACTGTCTGCTTACTTCTGTCAAGAAATACACGTCGATCAAGAACTTGCAAGAGCCTATATTATCCCTTCCTTTCTGTCGTTATTAATTATTATTATTAAGTGAAACGCAAGAAAGGGATAATATAAGAAATATATATGTATTGATTCGTAGGTGGCCAAAGATAAATATTAAATTATGTTTCAAATGAGCGCCAGGCTCTCTACAAATTATTTCAAATGCTTTCGGCGAAACGTAATGCAGGCTACGTTCATTGACCTAGAATAAATCGTATCTTTGAAAGTATGCATTTTTTGACGAAATAAAATTGGTGAAGCTTTGCACTTTAGTTAATTGAATAACTTGAAATGCTTCTTTCTCCTCCGGCTGCGGTGATATGTCACACAAAAAACTAAATTTAAATACCCCGCGTAATGGCGGCCAATTGCTGCCAGTCAAAGATCACTGCTGCTCGCTTCGCAAAGACTGAAAAAATGCTAAATAACTTCTTGCAGTTATTAATTCAGGAAGAATTGTTTGCATGGGTTCTTTAAGTAACACAGTGCACTCACTTTTTGTAAATTTACTTCCACTAAGCACAGAATACACACTTGAATGATCTGCCTCGAAGTGATTTTAAATATCTTTTTTCTCTTATATTTAATGACAAAGATAATAATGTTAGTTTCGAGAACGTTATGCACTACGATCTCATCTAATATAAACAGTGTCTTTTTATTACATTGCAATCGATATAGTCTTTCTTTGAAGCTAATTTAATACATTTTCATAATTAATTTGTCGTTACGTCCACATAATATTATTCAGAGTCCTTTTATTATTTACTTCAAATATATCGGATTGAATATTTCAAAAGGGACACTATAAGCCGAAGAAAGTTTGAGGGACATCCACGCGGTGAGTCAGTGTTTTAGAACCACGGAGTGCACTTCTAAATTAATTCAAAAAGTATTTGAAAAGAAGTTTCGCTGCGGGAAAACTAAGTGAGAGGAAACTGTAAAGAGTGTATTGCGCTGTATTCTTTAGACGGCCTGAAGGCAGAACTTAATGACGTTCCGTTCACCTGCATATGCGCAGATGTTTCAAACCATAAAGACGTCAACATATTTTGAATGGTAGTATGGTATTTCCATCCTACAACTGGAATTAAAGTAAGAATATTAGATATCCTGAATTTACCAGATGGAACTGCAGTCGTTGCCCTTGGAAAGCACGATCTTAAAGAGAAAGTGACTGGGATTGGTGCTTATAATACCAACACAAATTCTGGTGGAATTTAACGTGAAGGACAATGTAACGTTTCCTTCAAACTTCCAGAGGGCTTAGGAAGAAAAATAGTTGGTGTGGGATGCGCAACGCACACTGCACACAACGCCATACCTACATCAGCGGATTTGTAGCCAGTGGACGTCGAATATATTGTTACGACGCTGTATCCGTACTTCTGTACATATCCAGTGCGTATAGACGCTCTCAGAGATTTTTGCGAAGAGGCAGAGATGCAGTACAAAGAAATTTTGGGATATTGTAAACACGATGGCCTGCAATTTTGAATGCAACTAACAGAATCTCGCAAGTACATGTACCATTGAAAGCTTACTTTTATCGCAAGAAAAATGTCCATCTGTACTGAATGCTGTGGCTAAAATTCGCAGGTTCCACGAAAGTGATGGAAGGAGACAAAATTAGCTTTACGGCTTTTGTGGCTCTGAAAAGCAGTTGCGAAAGTCGCTTAGAAAACAACTGTATTCCTCAACAACAGTTAATGGTGCATATGCCTACGACGGCAACGCCGACAACAGCAGAAGGTAACTTATTCGACGAAGTCACCTACGTCTAAAATTACGTGAACCACGATGTTCTGAAGAGATGGGAAGAGATGAAGAGCAGTACGGAGCAACGGTGGTTAGAGGTGCTTGGAAAACTTAATGAATGCGAAAACCTAATAAAAACTGTCTTACCATCGTCCAGTACCTACTCTGTTTACTTGGGACGACCGCATCTACCGAACGAATATTTTTGTTGATGAACGTCATTTGGACATCGTAAAAATCGCGACTTAAAGTTGTAAAGCTACGTGCAATGCTCAATGTAAAATTTAATATGGAAGCTTGTGAAAATTTTTATGAAATTCTAAATCAAAACCCAGTTAATAACAAAGACGAATTTAAAAATAAATGAACGCATTAGTAACTTACGTTTCGCTTCTAAATTCAGCACAACACAGGTACTCAATCACTTGTCCTCAATCTCCTCTCACATCTACAAAATGTCCCGAATTGAGTTTTTGTAAAGTTGGCCGTTTTACTCCTACTACATCAATCAGTTTTGCTAACGTCGGAGGCTGCGGTGTAAATCGTCGAATTATTTATCTCTCAATTGTGGCAAATCAAAATTCCGAACATTTTAACAAATTTTAAAATTTCTTCTATCTATATCCGAATCCCGCTCCAGCTACTGCCGTGTCTGGGTGCTGACGAGTCCTCTCCATTTGGCTCGGTCCTCCCACCACTTTTCTTCCTCCACTTGCTGCCAGGTCGCACCTCTCCTTTCTACAGATATTCTCACTCCCATTTTCCACCGTGTTCTTGGGCGCCCTCGAGGTCTTTTCCCATCCATCTTTAGTTCTTCCATAATTTTGGGGAGTCTCTGCCCATGCATCCTCTTAACATGCCTATACCATCTTAATCTCTTTCTTTCAATTTCTTCTCTCATATTTTCTTGTTTGAGGTCCTTTCTAATCTCTACATTCCTTACTCTGTCCATTCTTGTTTTTCCCTTAACTGCTCTGAGAAATTTCATTTCCCCTGCTTGCAGTCTGCTCCAGTCCCTTTCTGTCATTGTCCATGTTTCTCCACCATAGGTGACAATAGGGATGTAATAATTCTTATACATAAGGAGTTTTGCTCTTTCTGAAACTTCATTATTCCAAATCAGATGTTTTATTGTTTGGTAGAAATTGCCTCCCTTCTGTAACCTCCTATTAATTTCGTTAGTTATTCTTGTTTGAGGTTTCACTCCCTAAATAAGTGAAACTTTCTACCACTTTGAGGGGTTCTCCATTCAAGGTAATATTTCCGTTGATTCCTTTCTCTCTTCCAAATACCATTACCTCACTCTTATCTTTATTTATTTTTAATCCACACCTTTTCATTATTTCCTTCCACGCATCAAGCTGTAACTGTACATCTACCTCTTTATTACTCCATATTACCATATCATCTGCAAAAATCACCTTTTTGTCTTTTTCTTTTACTATATCTTTAACTGCCCTATTCATTCCCTCCATCACAACATTAAAAAGCGCAGGAGATAGAATACTTCCTTGCTTAAGTCCTTGTCTTATTTCGAAGTATTCAGAGTTCCCCAATGGTGTTCTAATTCTACAATTGTGGCCTCTGTACATTGTCTTTATAACATTAATGTATCCATCTTCTATATCTATCTTCTTCAGTTCTTCCCAGAGTCTTTCCCTGTCAACTGAGTCATATGCCTTTTCTATATCTATAAAAACCATTACCACCCTTTTGCTATACTCCCAACTTTTTTCCATCAGTTGACGGATAGAAAATATCAGGTCGATCGTGCTCCTTCCTTTCCTAAACCCATGCTGTTCTTCACTCAGCTTCTTTTCTATCTTTTCACTTATTCGATGTAGTAAAATTTCTTACTGACGCAAATTTCAGAGCTCAAAAAGAGAACATTTCCAGAACAATGTGGACGTACGGTATATAGCCCTATCATGATCACCTACAAATACAGTGTATTGTTTCTACTACGGTACACGGTTTGCGAGCAATAAGTAAAATTTAGTTATTCATATCCTTCCCTTTGTTGAAGTTTTAATGACCAGTAGTGTAACTAATCCCATCATCGGCCACAAGTGATTTAGTGCGATCGTGGGAAACAGAATCTCGATAGCCAAGCAGAAATTTGAAACTGATCCTCCACTGCCATAACCACTGTTTGCATACTGTCTCAATTTATAAAGTGGATAGAAGAGACGAACGAATCGCAGAAAGTAGTCAAATACTAAACAAATAAACCTCACATAGTAGAGGAACATTAGAGAAACATTACGAAGTGCTTAACAAACGAACATTCATTTTCTGAACAGGGTTGCCTGTTGAGAATCCTTTATGACTGTGTATTGTTGTGTCTACACAAGCGTGCATATAGATAGTTTGTGCATTAACAACAACGAGTTTTGTGAAGTATGCTGGTGCTTTTGTTCCTGTGTTTTCAAAATTTTGCTACTTTACATTCCACATTTCTTAAATATTGGTTCAGCTTTACCTACGAAAATATGATGTAAAATCTAACATTCAAAGCTAACCGTCCAACGAATAGTTTTTTCCACGAAGTGTAAGTACAATACGTCAACAGGCATTAGAATACAAGTATTTGTCTCTAAATTATCAGTTGATGTATATAAACATATGGATCCAGTCATTTGTGTTTTCCCGGTCCACGATGCACTTCATTGAATTTTACCTCTGTTATCTTGTGAGATCTTCAAATTTAATGTATTACAATTTCAAACACTGATATTTTCTGTATAATTGCGAGTACTACATGTTAGACTTGTCTTCACGGAGGTCACATGCTATTTTTCAAAATCGTTCTCACATCATACGCTTTAATTTCTGTAAAACTCGACAGTGAAAAGGAGAACGTTGAACTGACGTTTAATTAGCGTATGCTTCGAGTGTTTAATAACTGCTAAAAGCTAGGCTGCAAAACAAATGTTCTATTACTTTAGTTGCATCCTCTGCCTTTGTGTTCGCTACTGTTGAAGTAACAATAACTATCTTCTTTTATTCCGTATATTATTTGCAGAAGTTCATGCACGAAAACTTTTTCAGCGTTACGGTTCTTTTTTTTTTTTTTCAGAGTGTCATCACTTCTCTTGTCGACTTTGCACTGAAATAATCGGTCTCCGCCGTACGGAAGTCGATGTTCTGTCAGTGGGAGCGTGTAAATTCTACCAGTGGTGAAGGCTTCGCGCGCCATCTCTCGACAACGTACTGCAACTTACAATGTCCGCGCAGAGGTATTGTCTGCTTGTGCTGCCAGCTATTGGCAGGAGGGATAACCTCAACCTCGTGTAGATAATTTAAAGAGAAAGAGTTCGTGACTCGAATCATAGCCAACGACGAATTCCGTTCGTTGTCGGAAAGTAGTACCAATGGGACATAATTATATATTTGCAGCGGTACGCACGGTAGTTGTATTTTCCAGTGTGGGGGATAATCTGTTACTTACACATACACACTATACATACACATTTTGTTACATACGCATACATACACTCTGTTACTTACACACTCAGTCGGGGAAGCAGTACCAATGGGACATAAATATATATTTGCAGCGGTAACGCATCATAGTTGTGTTCTCCAATGTAGGGGATTATCTGTCACTTACACATAAGACAATCATTCTGCCTACATCTCGATTCGCCACGATAACTTAACTCTTTCACTAGTGCTGCCAGAAGCGGAGAAAATCAGCAGTATCTGAAAGATAGTCATTTGCCTTCGAGCTCTGCCAACGTCAAGCTGCCTCTACACACATAGTATTACGAAAGGCTTGTGTCATCTAGGAAGTAACTTCTCTAGCACTTGCTGAGATGTTTACATTAGAACAAAAATTTCTCAAGTTTACTTCTTCAAGTCACTGGAGCAAGTTTCTATCAGAAACTTCCTCCAAGTACCTGTGGCAGAAGTGTAGTAATTCTTAAAAACCAGAGCAGTCGTCACTATTATTGCATTATGAATAAAAATCGCGACAAAACATAAAAAGAAACAGAAAAAAATGTTAGAGGAGTACATATCAAGGTTACCTGCAAACACACCATTCAGTTAACTAAAATCAGAGGACTTCACTTAGATTAAAAACTTTGAGGACGTTCAATGCAAATTTCGAACTTCTCTTGTCTATTGTAATATCAAATACTCGATAACAGGAAAAAATGTGGCGCGGTATCTCATCAAAAGGCTGCCATTTTAATTACTCTTCGATTTTTGCAAGCAGTATTTATAATTTTTGTCACAAATGTAACGTATTTACGTACACGGCAAAATCAAAAAAATCAGCTAAAATAATTTAAAGATATCTTAACTGACACTCTACTTTCCGTTTTGTGAAACAAACTGATGGCAAGGTGCAAGAAATTAGAATGAATTTTCAGTGTGCAGCGTGGTGTGTGCTGATTTGAAACTTCTTGACAAATTAAAACTGTGTGTCAGATGAGGACTCGAAACTAGGAACACGGTCTGGGATACAGTTTGTCAGGGAGCCTTGTGCAAGAAATTTTTTCCACTAACTTGCACACTTCTTGAAGTCGACGAAACTAGAGGATGTCCACGTGATTGTATGGATAATGCGCCATACCACAGCAGGAAGTTAGACAGAAAGCCTAATAAATGTGATTTGAGGATTACTATGTTAGTGGTTGCGAGTCATCAGTGAAGAAGGCTGAAACGTTATCCAAAATACAGGAAAACAAACCAGCAGTTAAAGTATACTTCGTGGATAAAAACGCATAGACCACAAGTAGTCGGTTCACAATTGCGATCTAAACCCGACAGCATTGGCGTGAGCCAAAATAAAACAATTTCGAGGGGAAAAATATCATTAGTGACATACATAAAAAAGTATTGCAGAATCTTGTTAATGCTACTTTCCTTCCAGTTACAGCAAAGGACTGGCAAGAAAGTGCGACAGCTGGGGCAGGCGTATTGGACACAAGATAGAATAATGGAAATGGCCGTCGATGAATACCACAGCCCCAAGCGATGATGATGGTGATCTTTAATCGAACAAAATGACATTGGTCTATAGTGAACAATTCTTTCAGGCACAATTAATTACACTCTGTAAAAATTACTGCTGTGCTGTGTTTAATAAACTCAATGTGTAAAAAGATTCCAAAAATCAGTTTTTGACTTTGGAGTCGTAGTGTCATAAGTTGTACATTCATCTACTTTCATTTTTCACTGTTTTCGATAAATAATACGTAGATTTTAGGTAAAATTCTCGAGCATGAATATATCAACAAATTATATGATTTCCCAACCGACTGAAGTATCACATAGCGTGCAATATTTCCGTGAGTGTCGCCACGGATTTCGTGTAAGCACAAAACGCGGGTAGTTGTGTCAGCAGCCGACGCTGCCTTCCCCTTGGGGGGGGGGGGGGGGGGGGAGATAGGTAGAGGGCCCTTCCCGACAGCCACCGCGCCAATAGCTAACTTATCATGGACAAACAGTACCAACAGAATTAGTTTTAATTCGGGGATAACGGCCATAAAACTAACACGCTGTTGCGTATAATTTGGTACAAAAAGAGGAATGCATCTGGTGGTAATAAAAGCCAACTAAAGTAGTTGCCTGTAGGAGTATAGTTGTCATTTTCAAACCAACAGCGAAGAAATTAGAAAGAATCCGTGTCGTTGGAAGATGCTGCTTTCGAAAAGATAAAAGTAAAATATAAACCTTGATATGTATT
Organism: Schistocerca serialis cubense; assembly: GCF_023864345.2. NCBI lineage: Eukaryota > Metazoa > Arthropoda > Insecta > Orthoptera > Acrididae > Schistocerca > Schistocerca serialis. The sequence goes on along the minus strand of NC_064643.1, from coordinate 731,988,703 downwards.
TGGCAAATGAAAAAATAGCAATCAGCAGGAAATTAAAAGTATGAAAATTCACTAATTTATTAATTCATTGTGTTCCGTCAATCGCATCTGTAAGGAAATCCTTCAGGGATATGGATCAATTCAGTTTATACACTAACCATCTCATACAATTTAATCAATGCACTGTATTAACATTTAGCTGTTACTGTAGTAGTTAATAACATTTTTAATCTTGTGAATTTGAAAGAAATGTGTTATTAAAAACTGCTATACACTCAGTTGAAAGTATTTGTATGGAGTGTAGCCATGTATGGAAGTGAAACATGGACGATAACTATTATGGACAAGAAGAGAATAGAAGCTTTCGAAATGCTTATGCTGAAGATAAGGTGGGTAGATCACGTAACTAATGAGGAGGTATTGAATAGGATTGGGGAGAAGAGAAGTTTGTGGCACAACTTGACTAGAAGAAGGGATCGGTTGGTAGGACATGTTTTGAGGCATCAAGGGATCACAAATTTAGCATTGGAGGGCAGTGTGGAGGGTAAAAATCGTAGAGGGAGTCCAAGAGATGAATACACTAAGCAGATTCAGAAGGATGTAGGCTGCAGTAGGTACTGGGAGATGAAGAAGCTTGCACAGGATAGAGTAGCATGGAGAGCTGCATCAAACCAGTCTCAGGACTGAAGACCACAACAACAACAACACTCAGTTTGCATTTGCAGTGTAATTTTTATTTGAGAAACTGAAATTCTTCGAAAAAGGTAGTTACCCACACACATATTAGATGTTAGCTGCTATCTTCTTTTAATATTTACCTGATTATAGTGATATTCTTAAATGGAAAAAGATACCTACATCTTAAAAAACAGTGGCCTGTTTGCAGTATGTCGCTACTAGTCACATAGTTTTAAGAATGAACACAGTTGCTTCTCATGCAGCTAACACAAATATTCACCACTGAATCTTGTAATCAATAGAGCCCGGAATTTCATGCACTATTATTTGGTAACACATGCATGGATTCATGATCATACCATTAAAGTTGCACAATGAGGCGGCAAAACAATAAAAACATGTGGTATCAAAGTTCAGTTCTATATTTATTGTTATTTTCTACTAAAAGAGGACACAACAATCAATTTCTCCAAATTTTCTTCATTTGGGTTTATACATTTGTCAGACAGAACATTAATGTACATAGAAAATTACCTTTCCACGTCACAAGAAGTGGCAGGAACGTATTTATGTGAAAGAATATCGGACATTGGCAGAACAAATAGGAAGTTCTCTACATGTTCGATACAAAATATTTTTTGCCTAATTCATAAACCTTAGATCAAGATTTGATCCGATAATTTTATTTATCTTAACTTTTGTTGCACCATGGGATGAGCACCATGGGATGAGTGCAAAGATTTTTCAACTTCTTCAATAACTGCCAAAGATTCCATCAGCTACCTGTGGTTTCCAACTTTGTTATTGGCGCAGGCAAACGCGCAAACTGTTATGTAAATTACGTCATGTTACAAATCTGTTTATTTGAATTTCACCATAGTCGGGTAAAAATAATTAAAAATGAATTTCTTTATTCGTTTTAAACATGAATTTAAACACTTTTAATAAAACCACACAGCCGCGTGGGGTCGCGGGGTCGCCGCGCTGTCTGAGGGGTTTTGTTACGGTCCGTGCGGCTCCCCCGGTCGGAGGTTCGAGTCCTCCCTCGGGCATGGGTATGTGTGTCAACCTTAACCTAAGTTAGTTTTAGTTACAATAAGTAGTGTGTAAGTGTAGGGACCGATGACCTCAGCAGTTTGTTCCCATTAGACCTTACCACAAATTTACAAATTTTTACTTCCGCACAAAGGGCCGTTTTAACCCTCGCAATACCGAAGAGCGGGAGGTAGGGGCGGTGCTTCGCACCCACCTTGTGAAACTGTTGTGATTGTCATTTAGTCAGGTACGCCATATTTTAAAAAAATTGAAAAAAATTATTTTCTGTGATTAATCCTTCTCCCTGATTCCACAGATGTTTTAAATTTTTCTGTTAAACTGAAACCAAAATTTTAAGTTTAAGTAGTAGTTAATCGTCATACTATTTTCTGGTTCAGGATCTTACTTCCACATTAGTACCTGAAATAAAAGGTTCCAGCTATGTCGTATGTTGCATTTTCTTTGTAGCATGGTTCGGAAACGGATACAGGTGTCAAGAAATAAAAAAGATCCTTCTCTATGCAACTTATAACGGAGGCACACCCATTCATTTCAATTATAAAACAAGTTGCGGACTTATTTTTCAACTGCAGCATGCCGCAAGTTCATACATCATTATCTTTTTAATAAGTATGTTGTGAGTAAAAGTCAACAACAGTTAATTAAATTTGCATTTTTAAATTTTTGTTAGGGTGGCCATAAAGTACCCCCCTTAGTAGTAGGAGTTACTGAAAGTGTGTTTATGCTGCTAACATTGTGCTAAAAGTTATTTTCATTTTTCGTGTTTTGAATCCTAGTAACGGAACAGTACCTCTTTAAAAAGATTGTTCTTAACATAAGTCAACAACAATTAACGAATTTATTTTTTATTGTGTTTTGGGTGGGTGCAAACTACACCCTTCCCCCTCCCCCCTCCCCCCTCCCCCTTGGTAACCCGCGTCATGCACAATGCGTCGGTATCGCTTGGGTCAAGGCTACCGCAGTCGGGGTGGCCTTGAATCTGAGCGGGACCCGGCATGATCCCTGTCAAAACTTAACCATACTTTACGAACAGTCTGTTTTCCTGCTGAAAGAAAGTTCTTCAAATTTGGGGTGTTAATTGGTCGCATTCAAACTAGCCCCGCAGTCAAGAGCACCATAATTGATGATTCTACTTTTCCGTGAGTCGGAGGGTTTTGATGAATACAGACGCAGTCGTTCTTCAAGTGAATCATCGACAATACAGATTTCCAATTCTCTTCAAGTCAACCGCCGGCTTGGGGACGTCCATTAATGATATTAGGGGTCCTCTTTAAAATCTGGATCCACCTAGATGAGATTTGGTGAGATGTGGTCGGAACCTGAGCTTTACCCCATAGTCTGGTAAAAATACGTAAAAATGAGTTTCTTTATTCGTTTTAAACATTAAATTAAACCCTTTTAATGAAACCATGTTTTATTTATAACGTGCACTAAACAATGTTTCTAACACTTGATTGAAAATATTTTAAACACGTCAGCCCTGCGTGCTATTCTGATGGCCAAAACAGAGACAAGCGGACAAAAAGGCTTCAAAGAAATCGTGTTAACGGATCTCTAAGAAATTGTTGTTTTACTTTTCTATTACAAGGGATGTCCCAGAAATGTTGCGATAAATTTTGAATGGTTGTAGAGGACTCATCCACCAACGTTACAGAGTATATACTTGTATGGATATGGTGTCTGCTCTTTCGGACACGTCCGAAAGAACAGATACCATTTATGACCTGGAGCCGTCTAGAACAAAGTTAGATTTGTATATTAATGCCTTCAGTTGCTGATGGGCGTCGATACATATTAACGGGGCAGGTGAAACTGTGTTCCCCGACCGGGACTCGAACCCGGGATCTCCTGCTTACATGGCAGACGCTCTATCCATCTGAGCTACCGAGGGCAGACAGGATAGTGCGAATGCAGGGACTATCTTGCGCACGCCTCCCGCGAGACCCACATTCTTACCTTGTATGTCCACACACTACATTCGTAGTGTCCCCACCCAACACACTCATTACTCGTGGAAGACATTCTTACCAAGTCCCGTAAGAGTGCGGCTAAATTGTGTGCATCCGCACAGAAGAGGAAGGTCATGGCCGAAAGAGCAGATACCATATCCATATAAGTACATAGTTCTGGCAATACCAGCCGTAACCTTCCACTTCTGTGCAGATGCATACTTATTACCCCAACTCTTACGGGACTTGGTAAGAATGCCTTCGACGAGTAATGAGTGTGTTTGGTAGGGACACTACGAATGTAGTGTGTGGACATATAAGGTAAGAATGTGGGTCTCGCGCGAGGTGTGCGCAAGATAGTCCCTGCATTCGCACTATCCTCTGTGCCCTCTGTGGCTCAGCTGGATAGAGCGTCTGCCACGGGAAGCAGCAGATCCCGAGTTCGAGTCCTGGTCGGGGCATACAAAATGGTTCAAATGGCTCTGAGCACTATGGGACTTAACTTCCTTGGTCATCAGTCCCCTAGAACTTAGAACTACTTAAACCTAACTAACCTAAGGACATCACACACATCCATGCCCGAGGCAGGATTCGAACCTGCGACCGTAGCTGTCGCGCGGTTCCAGACTGTAGCGCCTAGAACCGCATGGCCACTGTGGCCGGCCGGGGCACACATTTTCATGTGTCCCCGTTGGTATATATCAACGCCCGTCAGCAGCTGTAGGTATTAATATATAATTCTAATAACGTTACAGAGGGTCGAGGTTATAGGACCCAGCGCCTGCCATTAGTCCATCCCTTTAGCAGCAAATGTGACTTCGTACGCTGCCGGTCTGTAGGTAGAACGTTTCGCAATTTTGTTTGCTATTCAGTGATTGCTACTGATTGCCACAATCGGCAGTTGATGTGATGGAGCTACTTACTGCGTAGAAAGTCCTTGCATCCTATGAATGCGATGCTATGTTGCCTATGTGGATGATAGTTTTGGACACTGGTTTACATCCGCAGTTTACTTTTGTACTAGAATCTTCTGAAATCTCAAGTGTTTTCGATATATAGGAGAAAACTTAACTGCAGATGGAGACCCGTGTCCACAACCGTCATCAGTCAAGGCAACGGAGTATCCCAGTCATAGGAGACAAGGCCTGTCTACACAGCAGCAGGCTCCATCTTCTCCACCGCCGATCGTAACAATCAGTTGCAATCACTGAAGGTCGTGCGGTAGCGTTCTCGCTTCCCATCCCCGGGTTCCCGGATTCGATTCCCGGCGGGGTCAGGGATTTTCTCTGCCTCGTGATGACTGAGTGCTGTGTGATGTCCTTAGGTTAGTTAGGTTTAAGTAGTTCTAAGTTCTAGGGGACTGATGTCCATAGATGTTAAGTCCCACAGTGCTCAGAGCCATTTGAACCATTTTGAACCAATCACTGAAGAACAAACAACACTGCGAGACGGATCGCCCACAGTCGGTCAGCATACCAAGTCAGGTTTGCTGCCAGTGCGGTGCACTAGTGGCCGGCGTTGGTGCCAATGACATCGATGCTCTGTAGCGGCAATGGATGACGTTTCGGAACAAGGGTTCCTATCCTCGATTTGTTTTTCAAAATACCCTCTACAACCTCTGCAGCCTTTCGTGGCCGTTGTCACTGAAGTTAAAGTCTTCTGGGTTATTAGGCCGAGTATATTTCTTTTAAAATGATCGACGTTTCGACCCCTCTGCTGCGATCTTCCTCAGCCTCTTCTGGTGTCCACTACTGCTAGAACACTGTCAGAGACGAGTGTCGCGTCCTCTTGTAAAGGGGAGTTTTCTCGCGTTCGTGCTGGAGAAGTAATAATAGTATTGGTTAAAATTCATATGGCTACCATTGGTGGGCTATAGTCGTAGGCTACTATTCCCGCTCTGATGCAGAAGAAGGGACGTTCTGGATACCATTGGTGTCCCATCGTCATTGGATAGAGAGGCACTATTCCACACACGCTGGAGAGGTGTTATTGGTTGAAATTCCTGCCACTGCTATTGGCTGGTCGTCATCATTGGCTAGATTCTAAACGGACAGAGCGAGAGAGGGGGAACGTTTACCCAAAATATTATTCTCCGCCGAGGTGACTTGGCAGCGCGTTGTTTATGTCGCTCGCACACAGCGGCCGCGTATTCAGTTCCTTGATGGCGGGGAGCCACGATGCCGGAAGCCTATAGCCGTCCTCTCAATTGAAATCAGATGCACTCTTGGAAGTTTCAGCCGCTTCTCGGATCTTTCTTCTGCAAATATTTGTTTCCTTAGCTAGTACACGTACGTTATTAAAATCGATGTCAGAGCCACAATTCTCATGATGGTCCTCTACTGCCGATTTTGCACTTTGTTTTAGCCGCATGTGCCGTCCGTGTTCGTGCTCTCGAAGTTTGCCGCAACATTTCGGGGACACCCTGTGTAAATTAAATGTCATGGAACCTTTACTTACTTTGCATATGAAAGACAAGATAGTTTGTACCTTCCTGTGAATTGCCCGATTACATAGCTTTTCAGTCTCTTCATTAACATTATCACTAAGAGAATTCTTGCTGGTGAACTGCAGCTTAGTTTCCTTCCACAAACGTTTAACTTATTAATACCTATTTCGCAAATAAAACTGTCTTTTCCTGCTGCTAGTTACTTTATTTATCCCATACGCGTTTCGCCTACTACTGACAAAACTGTATCGTTATAGATACCACTGAAGATGTCTTAAAACAGAAGGCGAAACGCATATAGGATAAATAAAGTAGCTAGCAGCAGGAAAAGGCAGTTTTATTTGCAAAACAAGTATTTATATGCTTGCTGCGGAGGATGGCCACACAAACAAACTTGTTTAAGTTATTGTTCGCATGGGTGTTTTGACTTGTCGCCATGCCACTTAACGCATACGTTGTGACACATTCGATATAAATACATGTTGACCACAATAGTATCCGCTGTGTATGGTTTGTAGAATACCACGAGTGACTCGCTGACGGGCAGTGATTTCAACTGGCGTAGCAGAGAACTCATCAAATGAAATCAACACTTGTGCGGCAATTGTTTCAAATCGGGAAATCCTGGACGTACGCACGTGTAAAGCATTCAGTTCAGTTCAGAGAGAACATATTGACTGATGGGCACTTTAACATCGTCTAACTATATGAAACAAAATGTTATCGGTATTAGTAATGAATATTCTCTGCATTAAAACTTTACGTGAGATTATCATTACCCAACTTGCCTCCCCCATGCATTTAATGGATGTCCCCTTCTGCAGAAATACTAGAAATGTTTGGTGTTGCCTCCGAGCTAACGTCCCAAAGATGTTCGGACTCATATGCGATTCCTCTTTGTCGAAATGTCTTGGCTCAAACTCGTCTAAGGGTTGAACAGCACGTGTCGCATTACACATTCTAAATTAGACACTTGTGACTCTCTGGTTAAATTGTCTGGCTGACGGCAAGTTTGCGACATTTGAAAGGTGGCTACACTGAGTCACAGCGCCAGAGATTGCGCCAAAGAGTATTATTCCGCCGCCTCCACTGGGGCAGTAGTAATTCAGAGGTTGTCGTGGGCAGTGTTTGTTGAGAGGATGTCGAGAGCTGTACTAGTTAAGAGCATGTCGTGTGCAGTTGTTCTTCTGCTGGCCGAGAGAGTTGATGCTGTTCCGTTGGTGTAATGTAGATATGGAAGATGTTGCAATGATCACAGTGTATTTTTCGTCAATATATATGAAGGTAACAAAAAATTTTTTATTTCAAATTTCCTAAATAACAATGCCTCTTGGTCACAGGTTCAGTCAACAAAGCATCTGGCACGTGTTCATGTATTAGACTGTAATTCTGGTTTCTATGTGCAATTATAGTATTTCTGGTTTTTCAATTAGTTCATTGTAAATGGTGTTTAAAATATCTCGTCGTATTGAGGAAGAACCGTGCCAGATACGTGTACGTTGAATCACACTTCCACACACAGAACACTTACACTTGTGCTTTGTTGTTTCGTAGCTTTTATAGTTTCTGGGGACTTAATTAATCAATTGTGTTAACGGAAATGTCCCTTCATTCTTTATCGTTATTTTATGCAGTCAGATTGCGTACTAATACTACTCAGGGCCAACCGGTTACGAGACTTCGTAACCGGACACACAGCTACCAAAATTACTTTTATTGCATTTTTTTAAAATTAAGCCCCCATGCACATTGTATGAAACATACAACGTTAATATAACATATAACAGCAGTAATAATAATATTGGGAGCTAAATTAACGACCCTTAGATGATGTAGGCAATACAGTTGAGAATTGGTTAGAGTAAAGTTTATTCAGAAAGCAAACTAATTGTGAAAGTAGTCGTATTTAGAATTATTATTACACTCGAGCGCATGTCCATTTGAGACAGTTTGATCATTCACAACCTCATCACGAATTACAAGTCCAATGCTCCACCTCGTTAACTACGCGAAAAGTAAAGAGTTCACACCAGGCGCGCGGCTGCTCACCGCTCAGAGACTAAGTCCCGCGATACCACACAACGCGACATTTTATGTTTCACTTCCTAGCTACCTAAATACCGACCGTCTGCTTTCGCGTCTCCACCAGCACTGTTCCTCCGCCCATCCCCTGCCGCGTTTCCCGCGCGCCGAACATCCTCGCTCAACTGACTAGTGGAGTTCCCTTTCCTGAAGCCGTCCATCTGATTGGCTACAGCTTATTCTACATTGTTTTACATTTTAACATTTTTAAATAATCAAATCTTGACCACTTTCACATTCTAAATTAAGTAACTATAAAATGCATTACATCATAAACGTTAAATTCTTTTAAATAAAAGCTATACAATTTCCTACTTAGCTTTGAATGCCGCGGCCCGTAGCCTTGCACCAATGTGCTTCCTGATAAATATATAAAGAAAAAAAGGAACTATTATGCACTAAACTTTACAACAAATATTCTATTACCTGATGATTCAATAAGGTGTCATGCTGTTACCGTTTAATGTGTTTTGTGTGGAGGAAATGATCTGATGCTTAACTGACAATACTGATAATTTAAATTTACTATATTTTTAAAGAAATAAAGTTACAGAGTTTATATTTACAACATTTATCATTTTAATTATCCCTCCTATATGAAACGTCGATCATTAAGATCGACGAAAGCGTTCAGATTTTAGCATCCAGGTCTTTGTTACAAGACTTGTTAATTTCATTTTAACAGTAAATCTTAAACTGTTATAGATATGATCAATATTCAAGTTTTATTGGGACCACCATGAAAACTTATTGAGGATGGTAGATTAAAATTACTGTGGCTTCATTCCCTGAATTACAGCAGAATTGCATAGTTTTCGTAAATGTATCCATTTATGGCCGATCTTAGGTGCGCCATATTTAACACTGCTACGCCTCCCTGGTCACAGACAGCTTCTACGGGATTTCCCTATGATGTAGGTTCTCGTCTGTCTCACTCGCACACTTCAACACTTAGGCGTCATTCGGCACGATAGACGCCTGTGAATTTCCCCCTCTCTTGGCGAATCTGTGCTCTTTTTGGCTCACGGTCCTGGGCGACAGGGTTTGTTTCTCAGTTCCTGAAGACTGACTGTTTCGGCCATATACTTAAATGAGAGCGAAATGCTCGTTAACTCACATGGTTCAAATGGCTCTGAGCACTATGGGACTTAACATCTGAGGTCATCAGTCCCCTAGAACTTAGAACTACTTAAACCTAACTAACCTAAGGACATCACACACACCCATGCCCGAGGCAGGATTCGAACCTGCGACCGTAGCAATCACGCGGTTCCGGACTGAAGCGCCTAGAACCGCACGGCCACCGCGGCCGGCTCTGTTAACTCACATGCTGACCTTCGTGATATGTATTTTTCCTATAGTGCATGTTGTGTTGGCAGAAGAACCAACACCGTGTTACCAGTGGAGGCCGAAATGCACGCGTTTTAGCTCAAGCAGGCTGGCGTGAGGAGGGAAGAACTATACTGACGTGAGGTGTGGAACATGACGAGGAATTAGAATTCAGAAAGCGGACGTAGCTAGTTTGATACTTAACTTTAATCCATTAATGATGAACGTCGCTCTTGAAGGTACATAATACACAATATTATCTGTTCAGAATACATTCTTCAAGAATATGGCGCCTTGCTAGGTCGTAGCAAATGACATAGCTGAAGGCTATGCTAAACTGTTGTCTCTACAAATGAGAGCGTATTTAGTCAGTGAACCATTGCTAGCAAAGTCGGCTGTACAATTGGAGCGAGTGCTAGGGAATCTCTCTAAGACTAGATCTGCCGTGTGGCTGTGCTCGGTCTGCAGTCACTGATAGTGGTGACACGGAGGTCCGACGTATACTAACGGACCGCGGCCGATTTAAAGTCTACCACCTAGCAAGTGTGGTGTCTGGCGGTGACACTACAGTGTACATGCAAAACAAACTGCGGTATGTAGGCGGACAATGACAGGTATCCCGCGTATTCGGATAAAGGGTCCTAATGTTTTCGGTAACTTTGTTCAGCAACACAGGCAGGCGTGAAGTGCGAGTGCACTCTTGTGTCTCTGTCTGGTACAATCGGTGCCTGTGATTTGTTTTATTCAAGAGCTTAGAATGGACCGTAATACTTGTCGAGAGGAAAAGAACATAGGTGCGACGTCCTAAAAGAGCAATAGCGGCAAAAGGGTTCATTAAATAAATTTTTATATCGAACTAACAGTGTTTCTGTGAGTGTAGAGTGTGATGTGCAAGAATGTAGTGTTACTAAAGCTTCATCAGTTGATATCATTGAAAAAATAGTATCTTGCGAGCAGGCAAGAAGTAGTGGCTGCTGAAACTGTCCCATTAGCGGAAATAGCGCCTCATAGTGTTACTATGGAGGAAACCAGAGCAGGCCAACATTACCAAGAACAGAGGAAATCGTCTAAGGAAGGTAACGGCCTTCACACTGTCGACAATCTTAGCGATCCTGGAACTTGTCCTGACATCATAAATGATAATTTTAGGTTAAGAGCAATTACGGAAGGTCCGCAAGACGTTAGTGAAAAACATATAAAAGTTCCTGTAGGCAGCGAGAGCAGAAGTTATTTTACCGTTTTTTAATGACTTCTGTCATCTTTCAAACGAAGAAAAGTTAAGCGAACGCGGCTCGTATATTCCCGTACAAAAGATGCTGCGAATTGCTTTCGTTACAAGTTGTTCAGTTCGACTGCTACCTCTTTCACAAAAAATGGGTTAAGAGACTGTCAAAGCTTCTCAGAAATTCTCTTTAACCATGAATTGCCCAGCAACCATATTACTGAAATGTGTAAGTGGAAACAGCTTTCGCACAGAATTCAAAACTTAAAATTAATGGATCAGGCAACTCGAGATCAAATTGGTCAGAAAGAAAAGAGGTGGTGATCGGCTTTCTTCAGCTTGTTTTCCATTTCACCCAGATATTGATTTCGAGTATATTTGAGTGTGACAGCTCTCCTGGAGAGGGTTATTTCGGGGACATTGTAATGAACGCTTCGGAAATTCCCTGTTACAATTTTGACATTCGAAAGGCATTTACTTCGTCCGAGATCTGATTTCGCTCTCTGCGTATCCACTGGCTAGTTTTTATCGGGAGTGGAAGGAACAGATATCTATGTACGAACCAGGATGGCTGCAACAGTTTCGCTGAAATACTGTTTTGAAAAATATTCCATAACCTGATATTTTATATCTGCTTTGGTTGTGTGCGAGATTCTACTCTCATCTTGTATGTTACCTGTGAGGCGCCACCGCACTCTGCGTAATTCCTGGAAGATACGGTGAATATACGTAGACTGTTAAATCACATTAGAAAATTTTCGAGCTCAGATTCCGTAACCAGGCGTCGGAACGTCTTGCTATAAATTTCATTATTTAGACCGAACCACAAGAGGTCGGGTACGAAACCTCAAACATTCAGTATGAAATCCACAATCCTGGAGAGGGAATACATTCAAAACACAGTCTAGATTAAATAAACCACTTTAGGCAACAGAGCGAACTTGCTGCATGTATTTAATAATGCTAGGAATGCAGTGTAACCATTCACCAAAGATTCCGCCTCCTTGTAGTTCAGCTGTACTCGTATAATACTGAAAGGTATCGGAAGTAATTACATTTCCTACTCATCCGGATTCCAGTTCAAATTACACCAAGCAAAGTTCGGCAGAAAACTTGGCCGAGAGTCACACCACTGCTATGGCACTACGTGTGTGTGAAATGAATGTAACGGCAAGAAAAGCATTGAATACTTGTATTGCTGTTTTTGTCGAAGACTGACATTCTGAGCTCGGGTTGTATACAAAATGCAGGTTGACTCTTACAGAGAAGGTAAAAGCAGACAGACATTTTTTTATAACGCTATTTATTTATTTATTTACTTACCACCGTTACCGATTTCGGACCGATAGGTTCATCTTACGACCGTTCGTTCACGTTTAGATATTTGAGAGATTTTACATTGCCTGTAGCTTTTTTTCCCCAAATGATGAAATTTCCTTGGGGTGCTGGTGACCTCAACCTAGATAAACCTGCGAAACCGATAACGACGCTATTTAAATAAATAAATAAATAGCATAATAAAACAGTGGGTGGTTGCTGTTATCTTCTCTATAAGAGTCAACCAACCTTTTTATTCTTCAGTATAAAGGAACCGAGCGTAGAAGGTGATACGGTGCATGGACTGTGTTTCGCTAGGCCAAATTAAATTTTACGAGCACGGTCAACATTTACAAACAAGTCAGAACTTTACAAACAAGTCAGAACTTTTCCTTCTTTTGTTAGAACATAGTAAGCGTTTTGCTAGTGTAAACTAAAGTTTTCAAAAAATATACTCTTTCCCTATCCAGATGTATCAATAGCAGCACTAATCCTTATTGTTATTGTTAGAAAAGGACTTTGACCTTTTACCATCGTACATCTAAATCAATTCTGAAGTTGTCCCTGACTATTCAAGCTGTTTAGTGATCATCAAACCGTCGGCTGAAGTGGAGTTTTAATGCATTAATTTTCAGTTGAGTTTTGGTGATTTCAACTAGAAACGCCGCCATTTTCGCAACCATCTCAAATTAGCGACAGCATTAAACAGAGTTCTGGTGACAATAAACGCTCTAGAGCTAGAGGTAGCAGAATCTTAGGACCTCACATTAGGTGTCGGTGACAATCATGTAATGCAGCTTTTTTGTTGCCATAAGAACATTATAATTCTCACTGAGACAGTGAGTAGGCTGAAACATTTTGAAGCAATAGGATAAACTGAATACACAAAAGCAATTCAGTTAACTTAGATTGTGAAATATTTAGTACTTTAATAGTAACAAATACGTTCACGTGTTGCAGTGCAGACTGTAGTGCAGTTGGATTGATACAAAATCATTGCAAATTGTTTAGTCGACTTCAAGGTATAGAACGTTGTTATTGGACAAATTTTGTTTTATACTTACTGCTGTGTACTATTACGACAGTAATAATTAATGTTTTGTTGTTTTGCCATCGCGATAGTTTTCTGTTAAGCCAACTATTTAACATGATGATAAAAATGAAAGCACAGCAAGCCGAAACGAAAAACGGTCAAACTGACCTGAAGAACGAAGTGAAGGCGCGTCGCAGAGAAATAGTAACGTGTCAAGACAAGTTATAAGTAGAAACGACTGAAATGCGAACAGACCAGATGAGAGAAGGAAATCGAAACCCATCAGACCACGCTGGAGAGTGCCGTAATAGAAGCAGAGGCGGGACTGGAGACAGAACTGGAAAACTTACAACAGAATTCAACGGAAAAACCGAAGCTGTGAATGAAAAGACAGAACAGACCATCGAGAAAAGGGTGCTTGCGAGTTAACATCCTTGAGATGTTCGGGCTCACATCCGGCTCCTCTTCGTCGAAATGTCTTGGCTCAAACTCGTATAGGGGTTGAACCACACATGTTGCATTACACGCCCTAAATCAGACACTTGTGACCCTGTGATTAAATTGTCTGGCTGATGACAAGTTTACGACATTGTATGAAACACACAATGTTAATATAACATATAACAACAGTAATAATAATATTGGGAACTAAATTAACAACGCATAAATGAGTAGGCCATAGAGTTGCGATTTGGTTAAAGTTTATTCAGAAAACAAATTAACAGCGAAAGTGGTTCAAAAAATGGCTCTGAGCACTATGCGACTTAACTTCTGAGGTCATCAGTCGCCTAGAACTTAGAACTAATTAAACCTAACTAACCTAAGGGCATCACACACATCCATGCCCGAGGCAGGATTCGAACCTGCGACCGTAGCGGTCGCGCGGTTCCTGACTGTGGCGCCTAGAACCGCTCGGCCACTGTGGCCGGCTGAAAATGGTCGTATTTAGAATTACTATTGCACTCGAGCGCATATCCATTTGACAGAGTTTGATCGTTCAGAACCTCATCACGAATTACAAGTCCAATACTCCACCTCGTTAACTACGCGAAAAGAGTTCACACCAGGTGCTCGGCTGCTCACCGCTCAGAGGCTAAGGCCTGCGACACCACACTTCCTAGCTGCCTAAAGACCGACCGTCCGCTTTCGCGTCTCCACCAGCACTGTCCCTTGCCCGTCATCGGCCGCCTTTCCCGCGCGCCGAACATCCTCGCTCAACTGACTAGGGCAGTTCCCTTTCCTGAAGCTGTCCATCTGATTGGCTACAGCTTATTCCACATTATTTTACATTTAACGTATTTAAATAATCAAAGCTTGACCACTTACACATTCTAAATTAAGTAACTGTAAAATCCATTACATAATAAACGTTAAATTCTTTTACATAAAACCAATACAATTTCCTTCTTAGCTTTGAATGCCACGACCAGTAGCCTTGCATCAGTGTGCTTTCTGATAAATATTTAAAGAACAAAAGTAGCTACTATACACTAAACTTTACAACAAATATTCTATTACCTTATGATTCAATAAGGTGTCATGCTGTCATCGTTCAATATGTTTTGTGTGGAGGAAATGATGATCTGATGCCTAACTGAAAATACTGATAATTTTAAACAAATGAAGTTACAGAGTTGATATTTACAACATTTGTCATTTTAACGATGCGCTTCTATATGAAATAAGGATCGTCAAGTTCGACCAAAGCATTCAGATTTTAGCATTCAGGTCTATGTTACAAAACTTGTTAATTTCACTTTTACAGTAAATCCTCAACTATTACAGATATGATCAATATTCAAGTTTTATTGGGACCACCATGAAAATTTATGAAGGATGGTAGATTAAAATTACTGTGGCTTGATTCCCTGCACTACTACAGAATTAAATAGTTTTCATAAGTGTTTCCCTTTATGGCCGATCTTAGATCCGCCATATTTAACACTGCTACGTCTCCTTGGCCACAAAAGCCTTCTACTGGGTTTCCCTGTGAGGTGGGTTCTCGTCTGTCTCACTCGCTCACTACACAGCTTAGGCCTCAATAGACAATAGACGTCTGTGAGTTTCCCCATCTCGTGGTGAACCTGAGACCTTTGTGGCATGCGATCCTGGACGACAGCGTTCGTTTCACAATACCTGTTGGCTGACTCTTTCTGTCATATATTTAAATGAGAGCGCAATACTCGTTAACTCTCATGCTAAATGTTGCAGATGAAGTACAAGCATAAGTCTCTGACCCAGTTCAGTTGGTAGAGAGAAGTGTGAAAGAAGTCGTCAAGAATCAAAGCATACCGGGGCCGAGATGGACACTACATGCACGAACTACAGTAGTAGATCAATAAAAAGACAAGAAGGTCCAGCAATTGCAAGAAGGGTCAAGTAGTGGTGTCAGGTGTGGAGGGTCACACGAAAGCTTTGAGTGGCACTGTAAATGGCCAAAATTCAGTAATTTAGAATGCAATAAAAAAAACGGGAGCTATACATCCCACGGATTTCTTAATGAGCATTATGAAGAAATATACCTACTCATCCGAATGAGCTGCAGCAAACAGAAACAGCTTGTGTTCTAATAAAACAAGATATCCTGCAATTGGCGTACAAAGAAAAAAATAAATGTCAAAGATTCGGGGAGTTTGTCCGGAAGTTTAACAGAAGTTTTCGTTTCTTTAAAGTCAGTACCGCCATTAGACTGTTGTTTATTTACAGTGTTACGTATACACTTACACTATCATGATTTCGGCTTCAAAGTGCCATCATCAACTGTTTTCTGAAAGCAGGTTAGACAATAACAGTGAAATACGTAATAAGTGATATAACCGTATAACAATCCATATTTGTAATGCTTACCTACAAGTGTTATAAATTGCCTAAGATGGCATACTGTCAAATTAAAATACACTATTAGACACATTGTCTAAGAGTCGATATTTCTGGCAGAGCCTACTGCTTTGTTTCATTACTGAGTACACCATCTTGACTGAATGACAGTTGGCTAAGTCTCAAATTGTCTTGGTCAAAGAAATTCCTGTTACAAGCAGATGACCATTTTTAGTCTTTCGACCCAGTGTCCGGTAGAACAGGAAAGGTTAGGAGCAATTTATTTTCCTTGGTCGTTGTTACATCTTTGCGGAACCTGTCTATCTTAGTATACAATGAAGTAGCTATTTGGGGAGCAAAATAACTGTTGATGGTCGAAGTAGAGAGGATATAAAATGTAGACTGGCAATGGCAAGGAAAGCGTTTCCCAAGAAGAGAAATTGTTAACATTGAGTATAGATTTAAGTGTCAGGAAGTCGTTTCTGAAAGTATTTGTATGGAGTGTTGCCATGTATGGAAGTGAAACATGGACGATAAATAGTTTGGACAAGAAGAGAATAGAAGATTTCGAAATGTGGTGCTACAGAAGAATGCTGAAGATTAGATGGGTAGATCACATAACTAATGAGGAGGTATTGAATAAAATTGGGGAGGAGAGGAGTTTGTGGCGCAACTTGACTAGAAGAAGGGACCGGTTGGTGGGACATGTTCTGAGGCATCAAGCGATCACCAATTTAGTACTGGAGGGTAGCGTGGAGGGTAAAAATCGTAGAGGGAGACCAAGAGAGGAATATACTAAGCAGATTCAGAAGGATGTAGGTTGCAGTAAGTACTGGGAGATGAAGAAGCTTGCACAGGATAGAGTAGCATGGAGAGCTGCATCAAACCAGTCTCAGGACTGAAGACAACAACAACAACAACAATTACTGCCTCAAACATATATTTTGAAATATCTTCTATACAACGTCGACAGGTAGATTCTGAAAGTGTGAGCTTATTTATTTCAACTGATGTTTGTTTACTGTTGGAGAAATTTTGAAACAAAGTTCCAGAAACAGTCATCATACACTGCTTCACTAATTCACCATCAGTGAATGTTACAGCCTCACTTTGCTCAACTGTTGCTAACATAATGCTTTGTTGTCGACGAATGGTAGATTTTAGATGAGCAAAATGGTTCAAATGGGACTTAACCTCTCAGGTCATCAGTCACCTAGAACTTAGAACGACTTAAACCTAACTAATCTACGGACATCACACACATCCATGCCCGAGGCAGGATTCGAACCTGCGACCGTAGCCGTCGCGCGGTTCCAGACTGCAGCGCCTAGAACCGCTCGGCCACACCGGCCGGCTTAGATGAGCAATTTTTTTCCTTTCTTTCATACGAATTCAAAGGAAAAGCTACTGTAAATGAATTGTGCTTACTTGTGTAGTGGCGAAATAAATTGTATCTCTTCAGTCCGACAGCCAAGAATCGTATCCCGGCATATTAAGCAAGTAGCAGTACCTTCTTTGTGTCCACTTATAAAGCATATCTCTGCTTCTCATATTTCTTGGAAACTTCTTTTCTCTTCACATATTTTCCTGTTACTCACTGTTCTTGAGGGTACATCAGACATTATTTATTCCACTATTAATTATATCACCAAATATGAGCACAAATACACTCAATACGCGACGAACGCTCAGGGGCACCGAAACTTAGTTCACAACTGACATACTGACAAGACAAAGCTAACAATGAGACGGCTGCGGGACAAGCCCGTCGCCGATAAAAAAGTGACCGTGGGCACGCGGCGCGTTTGTTGCGCGGTTCACATTGTTGGCTAGCAGGCCGCTCACGCCTTTAGCGCTGCGGATGACCTGCGAGTGGCGCGTTAAATGAAAGTGGTGGATGGTTTTCAGTTACCTAATTACGTCCCCGACTATAATCACAATTCTACGCAGTTTCCGTAAACAAAACACAACTACGCTAGACAAATAGATAACTAGTGCTACCCGTGCGAAGCCGAGGAGGGTCGCGGGCGTACGAAAACATGACCTGGGCCGCATGCTGCCCGCGGACCGCAGTTTGACGACCACTGTGATAGACAGTTATGTTGACGCAAATAATGGTGGTTTATCTGTTCGAATTGATGCTGTCATATGCAGCAAGCGACTGTCATAGAATGAAAAAAAGTGTGGCGAGCTGATCTCGTGCTTCGCAGCGAGCAAACGTGGCAATTGAACCTAGATCAACACAGAGTGTTTACAAACACGAGAAGTGGGCGACGAACCGACAGAGGGGGCAGAACACTGCTTCCACACGACTGCTTGAATGAATGCAGTGTGAATTGGGATATGAACGAGGATTATCTCGTATTGCTTTAAACGATGAATAATGTAATTAACTTCTGTAACAGAGAGAATTTTTCATTAAGGTACTTATTGTTGTTGTTGTTGTTGTCTTCAGTCCTGAGACTGGTTGTATGCAGTCCTCCATGCTACTCTATCCTGTGCAAGCTTCTTCATCTCCCAGTACTTACTGCAACCTACATCCTTCTGAATCTGCTTAGTGTATTCATCTCCTGGTCTCCCTCTACGATTTTTACCCTCCATGCTGCCCTCCAACGCTATATTTGTGATCCCTTGATGCCTCAGAACATGTCCTACTAACCGGTCCCTTCTTTTTTTCAAGTTGTGCCACATACTCCTCTTCTCCCCAATTCTATTCAATAGTTCATCATTAGTTATGTCAACTACCCATCTAATCTTAAGCATTCTTTTGTAATACCCCATTTCGAAAGCTTCTATTCTCTTCTTGTCCAAACTTAACAAATCCCTCTTTTTCAAAAACGCTTTCCTTTCCATTGCCAGCCTACATTTTATATCCTCACTACTTCGACCATCATCAGTTATTTTGCTCCCCAAATAGCAAAACCCCTTCCTACTTTAAGTCTCTCATTTCCTAATCTAATACCCTCAGCATCACCCGACTTAATTCGACTACATTCCATTATCCTCGTTTTGCTTTTGTTGATGTTCATCTTATATCCTCCTTTCAAGACACTGTCCATTCCGTTCAACTGCTCTTACAAGTCCTTTGCTGTCTCTGACAGAATTACAATGTCATCGGCGAACCTCAACGTTTTTATTTCTTCTCCATGGACTTTAATACCTACTCCGAATTTTTCTTTTGCTTCCTTTACTGCTTGCTCAATATACAGATTGAATAACATCGGGGACAGGCTACAACCCTGTCTCACTCCCTTCCCAACCGCTGCTTCCCTTTCATCCCCCTCGACTCTTATAACTGCCATCTGGTTTCTGTACAAATTGTAAATAGCCTTTCGCTCCCTGTATTTTAGCCCTGCCACCTTTAGAATTTGAAAGAGAGTATTCCAGTCAACATTGTACAAACATTTCTCTAAGTCTACAAATGCTAGAAATGTAGGTTTGCCTTTCCATAATCTTTTTTCTAAGATAAGTCGTAGGGTCAGTATTGCCTCACGTGTTCCAACATTTCTGCGGAATCAAAACTGATCTTCGCCGAGGTCGGCTTCTACCAGTTTTTCCATTCGTCTGTAAAGAATTTGCGTTAGTATTTTGCAGCTGTGACTTATTAAACTGATAGTTCGGTAATTTTCACATCTGTCAACACCTGCTTTCTTTGGGATTGGAATTATTATATTCTTCTTGAAGTCTGGGGGTATTTCACCTGTCTCGTACATCTTACTCACCAGATGGTAGATTTTTGTCAGGACTGGCTCTCTCTAGGCCGTCAGTAATTCCAATGGTGTGTTGTCTAATCCTGGGGCCTCGTTTCGACTCAGGTCTTTCAGTGCTCTGTCATACTCTTCACGCAGTATCGTATCTCCCATTTTATCTCCATCTACATCCTCTTCCATTTCCATAATATTGTCCTCAAGTACATCGCCCTTATATAGACCCTCTATATACTCCTTCGACGTTTCTGCGTTCCCCTCTTTGCCTAGAACTGGGTTTCCATCTGAGCTCTTGATATTCACACAAATGGCTCTCTTTTCTCCAAAGGTCTCTTTAATTTTCCTGTAGGCAGTATCTATCTTACCCCTAGTGAGATAAGCCTCTACATCCTTACCTTTGTCCTCTAGCCATCCCTGCTTAGCCATTTTGCACTTCCTGTCGATCTCATTTTTGAGACGTTTGTATTCCCTTTTGCCTGCTTCATTTACTGCGTTTTTATATTTTCTCCTTTCATCAATTAAATTCAATATTTCTTCTGTTACCCAAGGATTTGTACTAGCCCTCGTCTTTTTACCTACTTGATCCTCTGCTGCCTTCACTACTTCATCCCTCAGAGCTACCCATTCTTCTTCTACTGTATTTCTTTCCCCCAGTCCTGTCAATTGTTCCCTTATGCTCTCCCTGAAGCTCTGTACAACCTCTGGTTCTTTCAGTTTATCCAGGTCCCATCTCCTTAAATTCCCACCTTTTTGCAGTTTCT
Source organism: Schistocerca serialis cubense (assembly GCF_023864345.2). Taxonomy (NCBI): domain Eukaryota; kingdom Metazoa; phylum Arthropoda; class Insecta; order Orthoptera; family Acrididae; genus Schistocerca; species Schistocerca serialis. Next base: position 731,968,327 of record NC_064643.1, on the reverse strand, counting down.
TCAGTTGTAATCTACAACTCATAACCAATAGATTGTGGTCAGAGTCCACATCTGCTCCTGGAAATGTCTTACAATTTAAAACCTCCAGAATGAGATTTTCACTCTGCAGCGGAGTGTGCGCTGATATGAAACTTCCTGGCAGATTAAAACTGTGTGCCCGACCGAGACTCAATCTCGGGACCTTTGCCTTTCGCGGGCAAGTGCTCTACCATCTGAGCTACCGAAGCACGACTCGCGCCCTGTACTCCCAGCTTTATTTCTGCCAGTATCTCGTCTCCTACCTTCCAAACTTTACAGAAGCTCTCCTGCTAACCTTGCAGAACTAGCACTCCTGAAAGAAAGGATATTGCGGAGACATGGCTTAGCCACAGCCTGGGGGATGTTTCCAGAATGAGATTTTCACTCTGCAGCGGAGTGTGCGCTGATATGAAACTTCCTGGCAGATTAAAACTGTGTGCCCGACCGAGACTCGAGCTCGGGACCTTTGCCTTTCGCGGGCAAGTGCTCTACCATCTGAGCTACCGAAGGTTTTAAATTGAAACTTCCTGGCAGATTAAAACTGTGTGCCCGACAGAGACTCGAACTCGGGCCCTTTGCCTTTCGCGGGCAAGTGCTCTATCATCTGAGCTACCGAAGCACGACTCACGCCCGGTACTCACAGCTTTACTTCTGCCAGTATCCCGTCTGCCAGGAAGATTCATATCAGCGCACACTCCGCTGCAGAGTGAAAATCTCATTCTGGAAACATCCCCCAGGCTGTGGCTAAGCCATGTCTCCGCAGTATCCCTTCTTTCGGGAGTGCTAGTTCTGCAAGGTTCGCAGGAGAGCTTCTGTTAAGTTTGGAAGGTAGGAGACGAGATACTGGCAGAAGTAAAGCTGTGAGTACCGGGCGTGAGTCGTGCTTCGGTAGCTCAGATGGCAGAGCGCTTGCCCGCGAAAGGCAAAGGTCCCGACGTCGAGTTTCGGTCGGGCACCCAGTTCTAATCTGCCAGGACGTTTCAATTTAAAACCTGGTTCCTAAGTCTCTGTCTTACCATTATAAAATCTTCTAGTATCTCCAGGATTCTTCCATGTATACAACCTTCTTTTATGATTCTTGAACCAAGTGTTAGCTATTATTAAGTTATGCTTTGTGCAAAATTCTACCAGACGGCTTCCTCTTTCATTTCTCTGCCCCAATCCATATTCACCCACTATATTTCCTTCTCTCCCTTTTCCTACTCTCGAATTCCAGTCACCCATGACTATTAAATTTTCGTCTCCCTTCACTATCTGAATAATTTCTTTGATTTCATCATACATTTCTTCAATTTCTTCATCATCTGCAGAGCTAGTTGGCATATAACCTTGCACTACTGTAATAGGCATGGGCTTCGTGTCTATCTTGGCTACAGTAATGCGTTCACTATGCTGTTTGTAGTAGCTTACCCGCATTTCTATTTTTTTATTCATTGTTAAACCTACTCCTGCATTACTCCTATTTGATTTTGTATTTATAACCCTGTATTCACCTGACCAGAAGTCTCGTTCCTCCTGCCACCGAACTTCGCTAATTCCCACTATATCTAACGTTAACCTATCCATTTCTCTTTTTAAATTTTCTAACCTACCTGCCCGATTAAGGGATCTGACATTCCACGCTCCGATCCGTAGAATGCCAATTTTCTTTCTCCTGATAACGACGTCCTCTTGAGTAGGACGGAGTTCCGAATGGGGGACTATTTTACCTCTGGAATATTTTACCCAAGAGGACGCCATCATCATTTAACCATACAGTAAAGCTGCATGCCCTCGGGAAAAATTACGGCCGTAGTTTCCCCTTGCTTTCAGCCTTTCGCAGTACCAACACAGCAAGGCCGTTTTGGTTATTGTTACAAGGCCAGATCAGTCAGTCATCCAGACTGTTGCCCCTCCAACTACTGAAAAGGCTGCTGCCCCTCTTCAGGAACCACATGTTTGTCTGGCCTCTCAACAGATACCCGTCCGTTGTGGTTGCACCTACGGTACGGCCATCTGTATCGCTGAGGCATGCAAGCCTCCCCACCAACGGCAAGGTCCATGGTTCATGGGGGTAGAGTTTATGAAAACTTTATTGTTAGACTTTATGAAAAGTTCAGGAGCATTTGTGACACATATTTTGGTCTTTTCTTTGAGTCATAAGTCTTCTGACATGTTTGATGCGGCCCGCCATGTATTCCTCTCCTGTTCCAACCTTTTTGTCTCAGAGTTGCAATTGGCAAAATACGTCCTCAATTATTTGCTGGTTCTATTCCAGTCTGTCTTTCGCCACAGTTTTTCCCTCTACAGCTCCCTCTGGTTATTCCCTGATGTCTTAACAGATGTCCTAACATCTGTCTCCTCTTGATGTCAGTGTTTTCCATACATTCCTTTCCTCGCCGATTCTGCGAACCTCCTCATTCCATACTTATCATTCCACCTAATTTTCAACATTCCTTTGTAGCCCCACATTTCAAATGCTTCGATTCTCTTCTGTTCCAGTTTTCCCACTCTCTTTGCATCAGTACCATACAATGTTGTGCCTCAAACATACATTTTCAGAAATTTCTCCCTCAAATTGAGGCGTATGTCTGATTCTATTAGACTTCTCTTGGAAAAGTGCTTGTGTACTTTTATGTCCTCCTTGCTCCGTCCGTCATTGGTTATTTTATTGCCTAGGTAGCAGAATTCCTTAACTTCGTCTACTTTGTGATCCCCAGTTCCGATGTTAAGCTTCTCACTGTTCTCATTGCACCTACCTGTCATTACATTCGTCTTCGTGTTACTCTCAAACATTATTTTGTTAATTCCATTTACTAGAACATGTAATTCTTCTTCACTTTCAGAGGGGATCGTAATGTCATCAGCAAGTCCAATTATTGACATCTTTTTACCTTGAATCTTAAAACCACTCTTGAACCTTTCTTTTATTTTCGTCATTGCTTTTCCGATGTGTCGATTGAACAGTAGGAATGAGAGAGTACATCCCTCTATTACATCGCTTTTAATCCGACCATTTTGTTCTTGGTCTTCAAGGCCGGTGTTCCCGCTTGGTCCTTATACATATTGTTTATTACCCGTCTTTTCCTATACGTCACTCCTATTCCTCTTAGAATTTCAAACATCTTGCACCGTTTGAAGCTTTTTCCGGGTCGACAAATCCTCTTATATTTGATTTTTCTTCGGTCTGGCTTCCGTACTGCGAGATGAATTAGACAGATCACTGAAAGGCCTAAGTCGAAACAAGGCAGCAAGAGTAGACGAGATTTGGTTAGAATTACTGATAGCCTTGCGAGAGCCAGCCAAGACAAAACTCTTCCATTGAGTGTGCAAGAAACATGAGACAGGCGAAATACCACCAGACTTCTAAAAGAAAATAATAATTCCAATTCCAGAGAAAAGAGGTGCTGACAGGAGTCAATATTACCGAACTATCAGTTTAATTAGTATTGATTGCAAAATACTAACACGAATTCAGTATAGAAGAATGGAAAAACTAGTAGGAGCCGACCTCGGAGAAGATCAATTTTGGTTCATGAGAAATGTAGGAATACAAGGCAATACTGTCCCTACGACTTCGTTTAGAAGACAAGTTAAGGAGAGGAAAAGCTACGTTTATAGCATTTGTAGACTTAGAGGAAACTTCTGACAGTGTTGACTGGAATACTGTCTTTGAAACTTTGAAGGTAGTGGTGGTAAAATACAGGGAGCGAATGGCTATTTACAATGTGTACAGAAACCAGACGGCAGTTACAAAAGTCGAGGGGCACGAAAGGCAAGCAATGATTGAGAACGGAGTAAGGCATGGTTGTAGCCTGTCTCCGATATTATTCAATCTCTACATTGAGCAAGCAGTAAAGGAAACAAAAGGAAAATTAGAAGTAGGAAGCAAAGTTCAGGAAGAAGAAATAAAACCTTTGAGGTTTTGCCGATGACATTGTAATTCTGTCAGAACCAGCAAAGGACTTGGATGAGCAGTTGAACGGAATGGACAGTGTCTTGAAATGAGAATATAAGATGAACATCAACAAAAGCAAAACGAGGATAATGGAATGTAGTCGAATTAAAACAGGTGATGCTGACTGAATTAAATTAAGAATCTGTTAACAAAAAGTTTGTGACCATAGACGTAAATTAAAGGAAATTAAGAAACGATACACTTAAAGTAGTAGATGAATATTTGGGCAGCACAATAACTGATGATGGCTGAAGTAGAGACGTTAGAAAATAGAGACTGGAATATGAAGAAAAGCGTGTCTGAAGAAGAGAAATTTGTTAATATCGAGTATAGATTTAAGTATCAGGAAATCTTTTCTGACAGTATTTGTTGGGAGGGCACTCATGTATTCAAACGAAGCATGGGCGATAAACAGTTTAGAAAAGAATAGAAGCTTTTGAAATGTGGTGCTACAGAAGAATGCTGAACATTAACTGTGTAGATCACGTAACTACTGAGGAGGTACTGTACATAACGGGGGAGAAAAGAAGTTTGTGCCATAACCTGGATAGAAGACGGTATCGATTGATCAAGAGTTCACCAATTTACTACCGGAGGGAAGTGCGGTGAGTCTTTGGACTAAAGACTACTACAACAACAAATTGCTTCCATTGCCAACCGTTACCAATAGAAACGTAAGAAGTGCCTCCCTGGAGCCTTTAACTTTCCTAAAGCCAAACTGATCATCATCTAATAGGTCCTCAATTTTCTTTTCCATTCTTCCGTACATTGTTCTTGTCAGCAATTTGGATGCATGAGCTGTTATGCTGATTGTACCATAATTCTCCTACTTGTAGGATCTTTCTATCTAACGAATTGCGTGGATGATATTTTTCTGAACGTCAGATTGTATATCGATAGTCTATACCTTCTACGCACCAACGTGAATAGTCGTTTTGTTCCACTTCCCCACTGATTTTAGAAATTCCGATAGAATGTCATCCATCCCTTCTGCCTTACTCGATCTTAATTCGTCCAAAACTCTTTTACATTCTAATATAGAGCCCCTATCTAGTCACTCTGTAAGTAGGCTGTTTAGGTTTTTTTATTGGTAACGCCACCTCTGTATGAAAATCACTGGCTGTGCTGTGTGCAGTCTGTGTCTGCTTTGCATTGTTGTAATACTCGCCATTGTAGTGTTAGGCAGCTGGCTGTGAAAAGCGCGTAGCGTTGCGCAGTTGGAGGTGAGCCGCCAGCAGTGGTGGATGTGGAGAGAGAGATGGCGGAGTTTTGAAATTTGTCATGAACTGCTATATTTATATATGATGATATCAAGGTAAATACATTGTTTCAAAGGGGACGTTTCATATGTCGACCCTTAGCCGAGGATACCTCACTGGAATCTTCTGATTTTTTTCCTTGTAGTTTGTGTAATTAGTGTAGATTTTGTTTATTGCTAGCTCGTAATTGTAGAGAAAATCTCCTTTGTAGTTGCAGTCTTTCATTGTTGTAGAGTAAAACAGTTGTGGCATGCATGTAGATTTGCACCAAGTATTTCGCAGCTGCAATTAACTAGATATTATTTTCAGTGTTATGTTAATGTGTTCTCTTATTTTTGCTCTTCAAATTGTGCTTTTCTGTGTTGTCGTGTGAAATATTGTGACAATAATGGCGTGTGAAAAACGTAATACTAGACTCCAAAGTAAACTGAGAAATGACAGTGAAAATGAAAGCAGTGTGTTAGCGCCACCGAGTAATGAATTAACTGATGTTCAAAGTAGTAATTTGGTAATTGCGCATAGGGAAATGGAGCGGGCGGCAAACAATGGTGTAGACAGTGAAACAGGTAGTGAACAGGGAAGCGTTATCGATCGATTGGTCGGAAACAGCTCGCCTCAGGAATCGGGTATGACAGAACACAATATTGCAAATACTGCAGACTCAGGTTTTGGGTTCTCACCGTTTTCTCAAATGAGTCAAGACACATTTTCCGCTTGTCAAAATGTGAATGTTGCCGGTGCAACTTCACTGCCGAAAAGCACTGAGGAACATGTTTCAGACACCAGTGCATTGTTATTACAATTAATGCAACAAATGGGACAAAAGCTTGAAAAGTTAGACACAATGGAACAACACCAGAGACAAACACAGCAACAGTTAGACACACTGGAACAAAATCAGAGACAAACACAGCAACAGCTTCAAAAGTTAGACTCATTGGAACAAACTCTTGAACAAACGCGTGAAGATTTAACTACTGAGTTACATAACATTGAATCGAAATGTCAAAAAGTCTGTAATGATGTAAAAACTCAAATTTGTGAGCATTTTCAACCTATTTTTTCGCGGCATAAAAAGGCATTACAGAATCACGAAGCAGCCATAAAAGAACTGCAAATTATTGTTCATGAAAATCATGAGACCTTGCAAGCTAAATTTGACTCAGTTGCATCTACCGATTCGGTTACGCAACTTGCAAAAACTCAGGAAAACTTAAAGAACACAGTAGATTCGATTTCAACACAAATGGACACTCTGAAACTTGGTTCAGAAGAACACATTGAGGAAATGTGTTCACTATCGGAGAAAGTAGCCGAACTTTCGGATCAGTTCACTAACTTATCTACGAAGGTAGATGATAATCTGAACGACACAAAACCGGTAGTCTTTAATGACACAGAAGAGTGCGAACAAATTAGGAAATTCAAACAAAATCAGAATCAAATTAATACGCAACACCAAAGAGAAATCCGGGAAGTACAAGATCAGCTGACTCAGGTAATACAAGAATTATGTATTTCAGAGGCCACTCGCGCTCCAATACGGGAAGAGGGACTTAGAAATACGGAACAACCACAAAATAATAACACAGGACACTTCGGAAGTTATGAAAGAAATTGGCAAGGTGCACCGAATTTTGAAATGGAACCGCTGAAACGACGTAACAATGACCGATATGCGACTCGCCGACATGATGACTTTGACTATAAGCTGTTCATTACTACACGTAAATTCAAAACATTTAAGAATTCTGGCAACGACATTCATCCACAAGCATGGCTCCATCAATTCTCTCATTGTTTTCCTCCCAACTGGTCATTAGAGCACAGATTAGAATTTATGTGTGGCTACTTGGAGAATGAACCAGCTGTAAGAATGCGGTCGGTCATTCACGATTGCCACAGTGAAGGAGAGTTTTACCATGCCTTCCTCTCAGCATATTGGTCTCAAGCCACACAAGACCGAGTAAAACAAAGCATCATAATGATGAAACGTTTCGAACAATCTGAATTTTCCAGTCTTATGAAATATTTTGAAGACATGTTGCACAAGAATCAGTACCTGTCAAACCCATACAGCCCCTCAGAACTTATCCGCATTTGCTTAATCAAATTGCCTGAACATTTACGACACATTATTTTGGCAGGACGTTGCAAAGACGACATTGAAGCTTTTCAGGGACTGTTACAAGAATTGGAAATTGACACTGACAATCGCAGAATGCGGAAACAGGAACACAACAATTACAGGTCACATCCGTCACAATTCCTCGATAATAACTGGACACGACAAGGCTATTCTCACAACACAAATCGTGACCAAAACAGACACCACCCGTATGACAACCGTTGGCAGAGTAGTAATAATTACAGGGAAAGATCACCTCTCCGCGGTAATGACTATCACAGAGACAATCAGAGAAACAGACAATATGGGAACCAAAACAATTATTATTACGGGAGACAGAATAACTTGAGACGCAACGGTCCAGCGCGCAGTTACGATTCAGGGAGAAATTCTCCACCACTTAACCGACAAGAAAGAAACTACAGGAACTACCGACATGACGACAGACGATGTGATCGTAACGACAGACCTGAATTGCATCAGAACTGGCGGGATTCAAACAGAGCAGGGCCCTCTCGTCACGGTGAATTTGTAGAAGTTAGGTCTCCAAATCCCAATAACGGCGCGCGCCAACAAAGAGACAGACAATGACTCGCACAGCAGGCAGCCGCGTGCGCCCGCTGGCTCCGAGAAAAATAACATAAGGCGCTAGCCTTGAGAAAAATTTTAGCATTCTTTACCGATGTATACAACATGATAATTGCGTTGAAGTTGAAACTCTGCGTACTAGGAAGAGTAAAGGTTTACACCACATTTCACATGTAAAACCGTTTATTGAAAGATAATCTGCTTTTTAACTTTGTCTTTGCCATAAAACTTTTCACTTCACATTTATAGTATGCTTTGTCAGATTTAGAATCTATTAACATGTAACAATGTTTGAAGTGAAATATCCAGTCAAGAACCAAGAGAACTTATTTAAACAGAAATTACGAATGTATTGTTATAATGAACAGACGACATAGTGTTGTTAATTGTACATTCTTGCTTGTTAGTTGCACGATTACGTAACGACTATAAGGCTTACATACTTAGAACACATACTGGTACTGATAATAAGATTTTAATGCAACTTTTGGTTTACTTGAAAATACATTCTGGGTTTAAAGTACTTTCTGTGAGATACCAGAGGACACAGTGGTTAGTTTATGTGACAGCTAAACGATGTTATCACGACGCTACTAAAGAGTGACAATTCACAATGTTGCTTTTGCAGTGTATTTGTTTTATATCTGCACAGTTTTCTGAATTCTTCTAGGAAGAAAAACATGCTTTAGTAGTAACTTTTGTGGTATAGCTACAATGAGACAGCCTTTTCGTAGCACAACAATACGTTACTGTACAGTACTTTCTTCATCATGCCAATAAGCATAATAACTACGATATCTATACGCAAAGCATTTCACTTTTGTTTATCATGAGGTAAGTACATTGACTTCTGCAGAACTTAGCTTTCGGAGGACGATAACTACGACACTTCCACAGAGATTATGTTACAAGACGCACAGTTTAGCGCTACAGTACACGTATTTGAGTGATCAATTTTATACTTAAAACATTTATTTTTAAAGATTTTTGAATTACAAAGAAAGTTTTCCGTGATACATTTCATTCCATTGCTGTAATCTGTAACACCTGAGGGTATAATTACATTAATCCTCAGGGGGGTACACGCCTACTTTGTGTACCATGTGTTTGGCAAGCACAAGGAACCCTAGCTAATATGGTATTTGCTTATACAACTTTACACATCGGTACCATATTTCTCTAACACACAAATTACACAGCTATCTGATCATTTAACTGAGAGAGACAAACATTTATTTTACTATATGAGTGACAGATGTTTACGTAATTACACAGTTGGATAACTTCACACTTATGAAACTGTATTTTGTCTGTACTTTGTAAACTGTTCATATTTTTCGGACCCATTGTGATACTATGAGAGCTTTGAATGATGTATTTGGTATGAGATCATGATTTTTAAATTACGTTTGAGGTAGGTGACACTATTTAAATGAGCAGAGAATTCTTTTTAGGTTTTGAAGTTATTGGAGGAAGCTACGACGATTTTGAGATTTGACTGAGGTGTTATGATGTTATTTTTACGACGACGATGTGTATTATGTTGTTGAGGAATGTTTATTATGCTACGTATTTCTCATGATGAAATATTGAAGAAGTGTCGATGAATATGTATATGTATAATGAGGTAAGGAATAATGAGTAGTGTTTAGGGACTCTGATTTGTGGAAAAGGTTGTTGGAAACCAAGAATCGTACTTTAAGAGTTATGAAATGTGCGTAAATTCGTGACTGTATCACAATGCCGGCGAAAATTTTTTGGACAACGTTATATTCATAGGATTTTCTTTCCACAGATTTGCAACGCTAATTCTTGACCTGTGAAATATTTTTATGTGAGACTGTCACTGTAGCAGAAACTGGTGTCGTAAATATTTCCGTAAGAAAGTTAAGTGACCACCTGCACGTAATGCGTTGTGGGCACGCAGCTGTGTCAAACACCTGGAGAACAAGCCATTAGGGTGTGCCTTTCCGGAAGCACAGGTAGAAAAAAAAAAAGGAAAAAAGGCAGGCCTTTATCCTCGCCATTGACATTCCTTTAGAGAAAGTATTGCAAATGCGACACCCTCATTACTTCCATTAACCTTGCTATTGACATTCCTTTGTAGAAAGCATCGCAAATATTACACGCTCATTACCTGAAAACATATGATTACTCGTACTTTGTGCTAATTACTGCAATGCTTATGAATTGATGGGAAATATTCGTACATCTGCACACCTGATTATGACAAATGTCTTTCTATGAGAGTTGAGAGCTACTGACTTACGAAATGCCACATGACTATTGAATGATGTTTTTATGCTTTGGTTTGCGTAATTGCTTATTTCATTTGACATCTGTTTTGCAGCTGTGTTGCAGCATTGGCTTCATAAAATAAAATTAAATGCATTTGCTAATGTGAACACTTTCTGTCAACAGATCTATTAAATAATAATTTTGTGATCCACATTCTTCAAAAAAGGAGCACTTGGAAAGGAAAGAACAATAAGAAGGGACTAGTAACAGTAACACGTAATTTTCTTTTCAAGTACATGGTAATATTTCTTTTACAATAAGTTGTTGTGGTGCACCACTATAATTACATAGACATTAAGATATGATTATACATTTCCCTTATCTGCATTGTTGTTTTTACTGTAATATTTTTTCTGCTTGAGCTATGTCATGTTTAGATATAAGCTGCTGTTTGCCAGGCATAGTGCTACTGAACTTTAATTTGTGTTACTCTGCTAAGCCAGATTTATTTTTTTGTTGCTGCACATTGGCTCATATTAGTTGTAATGTTGCATTGCTTGGTAATTTAGATTTACTGTAGCTTGCTTTGCAATTTTCCGATTTTTTGGTCATTGCTGTTTTTGTTACTTATTATGTGCTGCTGCATTGCCTCGTCCCTTAGTTTAGCATCTGAGCTCAGTAGATTTAAGTTAGCTTAAGAGGGGGTAGCCTCTAAGAGAATGAGTTGCGATGAATTGGAAGAAATGCATTGAGAAAACAGGTTTAGGTAGGATTTTCTTGGAAATAAATGTTGAGGTAAGAAATGTGTGAACATATATATACAGAAAGCATGCTTAGATAGAATTTTTTTGGTGGAAACAAAGGATGAAATAAGAGGAAAGATATATGAAGTTTTGGGTTGGACCGCAGTACCAAATGTTACACTGAAAACGAACCCTGTCCTTTCCTATTGGTGTTATCCCACTATGTGTTTGTGTACCCTTGTGTAGTTGTTTTCTTCCTGTCTCTGTGTAGTTTCATAGAATTTTTTCCTCTTTTAATATTAAGCTACATTCACTATGATGAGGAATACTGTTATCCTCAAATATAATTTGCATTAATAATATGTCATTTACTTTGTAAAGATGTCAGACATTATTAATTCCGTTCTGTTTAATGCTCATGTGTGAAGTTGATGTTTCAAAAGTTATTGTGATCTTTTATGTATGTACTCATGTCATAATTCCACTGATGTATATGTTAGTTCGATTCTTTTGTAAAGCCTGTACTACAAATGTTATCTGTATAGTTATGTTTTTAATGATGTATTTTGTACCTTTGTTATTGTAGTCTTATGTTATAAAATTGTAATTGTCACCAGTTCATGATATTATTAACATGTAAGTTACATTTCACTGCACACGTTTCTGTTGGTCATGGTATATGGACAATATGTGAGAAGTAGGGACTGATAGTGTTTGCACGTGTGTTCATGATTCAGCAAGGGACTGGATAACAGCATTGCTGGTTCTAAGGACAATTTCAAAAACTTTGTGAGTGCACAAGTGGTGGTTTATGGACTTGCTATATTGTCCGCAAGACTCTTCAGTGGTGATTGTGCACCTGCACAGTCACAACAGGTGGCTGCTGGCCATCTCTACAAGGACTACAGTGGGTCTACATCTTTGATGATCCATCAATACCATTATTTCTACAAGGACTGCAGTGGGTCTGCACCTCTGGTGGCCCACCAATACCATACTCTCTACCAGGAGTACAGTGGGTCTACTCTGTGATGACCTACCTACTAATATTCTTCAAAACGTCGAATGACTCTGCTGTGGGTTTGCTCTGTTGTGGCCCATTATCTGTCAGCATGTCAAGAGTCAGCACTGTCTTTCCGTTGGAAGGACAACGCTACTTCTTCAAGACTGCATGGAAATCCACTACTTCTGTTGGCAATTTCTTCTACTGCTCAGACTTTGAGAAAAACACTACTATTTTACCGTGATGAACGATCAGGACTGTCTTTATAGACTGTGAGAAAATTTGAGCTTTTGACCAACATTGTATCAATAAGTGTGTGCATTTGATTTCTTTGTTATTGTAATTATGAAATTTTTTTTCAAATCTGTATTGGCCACTGCCCAATCCAATTTTTAAAATTTTTTGTGGGGAGCATGGGGGCTATGTAAGTAGGCTGTTTAGGTTTTTTTATTGGTAACGCCACCTCTGTATGAAAATCACTGGCTGTGCTGTGTGCAGTCTGTGTCTGCTTTGCATTGTTGTAATACTCGCCATTGTAGTGTTAGGCAGCTGGCTGTGAACAGCGCGTAGCGTTGCGCAGTTGGAGGTGAGCCGCCAGCAGTGGTGGATGTGGAGAGAGAGATGGCGGAGTTCTGAAATTTGTCATGAACTGCTATATTTATATATGATGATATCAAGGTAAATACATTGTTTGTTCTCTATTAATATCTTTCATTTGCTAACTATCCCTATCAGTAGTTAGTGCCTTCCATAGTTTGAATTTTTTTTTTAGCCGGCAGTAGTGGCGCTCGCTGTATTGCAGTAGCTTGAGCAGCGAAGATTTTTGTGAGGTAAGTGATTTGTGAAAGGTATAGTTTAATGTTAGTCAGGGCCATTCTTTTGTAGGGAATTTTGAAAGTCAGATTGCGTTGCGCTAACAAAATATTGTGTGTCAGTTTAAGCACAGACATGTATAATTGTTCAAAAGGGGACGTTTCAACTCTCGACCCCTTTTTTCCTTCTATCATGTCAACGGACAAGTTTTCTCCCTCATAGAGGCATTCAATATACTCTATTCAACTGAACGCCCTCCCCTCTGCATTTACACTACTGGCCATTAAAATTGCTACACCAAGAAGAAATGCAGATAATAAATGGGTATTCATTGGACAAATATATTATACTAGAACTGACACGTGATTACATTTTCATCCAATTTGGGTGCATAGATCCTGAGAAATCAGTACCCAGAACAACCACCTTTGGCCGTAATAACAGCCTTGATACGCCTGGGCATTGAGTCAAACGGAGCTTGGATGGGGTGTACAGGTACGGCTGCCCATGCAGCTTCAACACGATGCCTCATTTCATCAAGAGTAGTGACTGGCGTATTGGGACGAGCCAGTTGCTCGGCCACCATTGACCAGACGTTTTCAATTGGAGGGAGATCTGGAGAATGTGCTGGCCAGGGCAGCAGTCTAACATTTTCTGTATCCAGAAAGGCCCGTACAAGACCTGCAACATGCGGTCGTGGATTACCCTGCTGAAATGTAGGGCTTCGCAGCGATCGAATGAAGGATAGAGCCACGGGTCGTAACACATTTGAAATGTAACATCCACTGTTCAAAGTGCCGTCAATGCGAACAAGAGGTGACCGAGACGTGTAACCAATGGCACCCCATACCATCAAGCAGGGTGATACGCCAGAAATGGTGATGACGAATACACGCTTCCAATGTGCGTTCACCACGATGTCGCCAAACACGGATGCGACTATCATGATGCTGTAAACAGAACCTAGATTCATCCGAAAAAGTGACGTTTTGCCATTCGTGCACCCAGGTTCGTCGTTGAGTGCACCATCGCAGGCCCTCCTGTCTGTGATGCAGCGTCAAGGGTAACCGCAGCCATAGTCTCCGAGCTGATAGTCCATGCTGCTGCAAACGTCGTCGAACTGTTCATACAAATGGTTGTTGTCTCGCAAACGTCCCCTTCTGTTGGCTCAGGGATCGAGACGTGGCTGCACGATCCGTTACAACCATGCGGATAAGATGCCTGTAATCTCGACTGCTAGTGATACGAGGCCGTTCGGATCCAGCACGGCGTTCTGTATTACCCCCCTGAAGCCACCGATTCCATATTCTGCTAACAGTTATTGGATGTCGACCAACGCGAGCAGCAATGTCGCGATACGATAAACCGCAATCTCGATAGGCTACAACCCGACCTTTATTAAAGTCGGAAACGTGATGGTACACATTTCTCCTCCTTACACGAGGCATCACAACAACGTTTCACCAGGAAACGCCGGTCAACTGCTGTTTGTGTATGAGAAATCGGTTGGAAACTTTCCTCATGTTAGCAAGTTGTAGGTGTCGCCACCGGCGCCAATCTTGTGTGAATGATCTGAAAAGCTAATCATTTGCATTTCACAGCATCTTCTTCCTATCGGTTAAATTTCGCGTCTGTAGAACGTCATCTTCGTGGTGTATCAATTTTAATGGCCAGTAGTGTAACAGTGGAATCCCATTGCGTTCTTAATGATACCGCCTCTGCTTTTAATTTCATTGAAAGCTGTTTTGACTTTTCTATGTCTGAATCAGTCCTTCCGAAGATTATATGTTTTTCGACTTCATCACATTTTCCATGCAGGCAATTCACCTTACCATCCCTGCGCTTCCTATTTGTTTCATCCCTAACTAACTTATATTTAAAAATTATTTCCTTCCATTGCGGCAGGGTGCTGCAGTTTCGAATTTGTCCAGAATAAAAACAGTGTTGGTTGCGAAATTATTTAATATCATTGATCTTTTCAGAGACGTCCATTCCTCTTCAGTTTAACTCATATTTTGTAAATCTTGAGTGCTTGCTCTTATAGTCCAATTACTTCCTCATTTAACTACCATTATTTTTGTCTCAAATTAATTAAGCTTCATTACTAAACCAATTCCATAATTATCTTCCAACTTTGTTAGACCTTAGTTCTTTGCTTATATTTTCATTAACAATAAAACTCCTTAAACATCTTTCTAGCATAGATAGTTCTGCAGGTAATTCTTCTTAACATAAACTTTAAATCTTCCTTTCGGGACACTCGGATTGCACAACATGTGGAAAGGACCCTGTCTAGGTTAGTGATGAGGATAATTCATTGATAGGACAAATCTGGTAAAAGTTAAGTTATTATTGAACAGTCAGAAACAAAATTAACACTGGTCCACACGAATACAATTCTACAGATTCAACCTGTGCGAGTCGGTGCGACGGTTGGCGGGCGGCGAGATGGCGAGGCGCACAGCACACATACAATCACAGCTATGTCTCTTGCTGTATCGGCACTTTGCTTCTTCTTAGCGTCGCAATCCTTTTCAATTCAGTGCCTATAGAATATAGCCATGCTGTATAGTCGTCGGAAACGGCACATCCGAGGCTCAATGAAACCACTTTTTCCAGGATAGCCTCCTCGATCCGGAACGTGTTCCTCGGACCGATGCCCAACTCCGACTGACTTGCTGAGCCCGTTATGCCGTGCCGCGCCCGTGTGCATTTTCCCGCGCTCGCCTGCCATCCACCTTTTACCGCTCCCCTATAGATAGGGTATTCACCAAAGGTTTTACATTCCACATATCCTAATACATTGCCTACGTATGGACCAGGCGCACAATTACAATTTCAAACATGTTACAATAGATTCAACAAGGGTTACACTTCAATTCTGTTATAGCATTGCTTGAAATTTGACATAAATATTAACAGTCACATCGAAAGTTGCTCACAGTTTCTTTAACATAATGACACGAAAAGAAAAAGAAATAAAATCAAAACATTGCTTACAGTAATTTATCGAAAATCAGAAGAAAAAATTATTATATGTACAGTTGTTGTTGTTACACATGCCCCTGTGCCCAGTAAATTTTACTAAATATAAATTTAATGGGAACACAAAATTTTACATTTATACAGTGGTTCTGAATCTTTATGTGAATGTCAAAAAAAAATTTTTTTTATACTGCATACTTCCTTTCACTCCCATTATATAGGTCCATACTTTTTAACATATCAAGAACATTTACTTGTCATTTACTTCAGCGCCTTTTGCACAGTCCAACCTCCCATCAAAACGTTATTAAAACAGCAAATTACTCATTTTTACTACATTTCTCAAAGAATTAATTTCAAAATCTGGAATACAAACATTTAATTACAAAACCAAATGCAAATATCTACATACACTATAAGACAATTTGTGACTGCTTGCATTGAATGGCAGTCCATTTCCTTACTTGCTAAAAAAAACACACATAATATTTAGAAAGTTACTACACACATTTGCTGCCTATTATTCAGATTTGGGCGGTCGTTTTCACCTCATTTTGTCACATCTCCTGTATCACACTTACAATTCTCCATTGACTATTTATCTGCCCTCATTGGTGTTTGGCAGTCCTTTGTATTATGACTCATATATAGTCCACTTTGGTTTTCGGCATTTACCCTTTCCTTTTCAGTCCTTTTTCTCCTTACCTCTTTACATTTATAGTACAATTGGTAATCTGAAACTCACATAATTACATTAGTACACTGATATTGGTCTACCTAAGTTACAAAGGTTTGTTACATTTGGCATAAATTAGCTTCAGCATAGGATACAGCACATTTACTGCAAATTGTTTTCTGAGTGTACTTATGTCACTCACTCCTAGGAACATACAGTTTCAGGTCCACAACATTTCTTACACCTAAAGGTTTTTTGGATTTTGAGTAGATCAGGTAGTAAGCATTGTCGTGTGGAATGTTCTGTATTATATACAGCCCATTATAAATATATTTAAATTTGGAAATCTCATGGTTCAGTTCACTAGACTTTTCGTGGGTTTTTAAAAGAACATAATCCCCAATTTTAAACTTTGAAACTTTCAGAGTTATATCGTGTCTTTTAGATCTAGATTCAGCTTTTTGCTTTGCCCTTTTTCTGACTAATTCTTTCTTTTGACTCAACCCCAAACTTGTACAAGGTGGAAACTCTAGTTTTTCTTCAATCAAACTTTTACTTCTGCTGCCTAACAAAATTTCTTCCGGTGGGAACCCAGTAGTTTCATGATGTAATGTGTTCATGACATTCTCAAAATCCGATATAAACTTGCCCCAGGCTCTATGGTTATGACTGCAGTACGTTCTACACAACCTCCCGATTTCTTGCATGTACCTTTCAACCGGGTTGCTAGCAGGATGATAGGCTGCGATATATTTAACCTCCACACCATTTTGCTCCATTCCTCCTTTCCAAATTTTGGATATGAACTGGGGTCCATTGTCAGATAGTACTGCCTAGGGTTTCCCAATGGTTCTGAAGTATTCGACCATTCTACTAAATACAGCTTTTGCTGTTGTTTTTTTCAAGGGATATAATTTCACAAACTTTGAGAATACTTCCAAAATTACTAAAATAGATGCACAATTTCCCGAAGTCTTTGGGAGGGGACCATATAAATCTACCGATAATAAGTCTAGGGTGTCTTCAGGTAATGTACTTTGCATTGGACCCCTACTAGTTCCGTTCGGTAATTTGGCCCTTTGACAGACATCACACGATTTAATTCGTTCTTTTACCTTCTTACTGACACTACCAGCAATCACTATTACATTATTCAATTTATCCAAACATTTCTTTGGCCCACTATGCCCCAATGATAAATGAAAATAATCTATGACATCAGTATCAAACTGGTGTGGCCAACATACTCTCCATTCCTCAGTGATTAAATCCTTCCTCCTATATAAAATGCCGTTAAAAATTTTGTAATATTTCTTAATTTGAGGATACTGCACACTGTCAAGATTTACCTTCACAGATTTCCATGTCGGATCCTCATTCTGATGGTATCTCATATTTTTACATATTTGCTCAATTTTCCTTTTTCCTGAAACCTCTTTCATATACCTTATCTGAAAACTACCCTCTTCACCATTTTCATTGGGCACTTCACTCATACCATTAGGCAATCGAGATAAAGCATTTGCCACATAATTCTCAGTACCCTTAACATAGCAAATATCGTAATCAAATTGTTGCAGGTACAAAGCCCAACGAGTTAGCCTACCATTAAGTAAACAACAATCTTTAAGAAAAGTTAAAGCTTTGTGGTCAGTATGTATGATGAGCTTATGGCCCCACAGATAATTTCTGAACTTCTTTAATCCCCATATAATGGCTAAAGCTTCCTTTTCCGATATAGTGTAGTTTCTCTCGTATTTTGCTAGAGTCCTATTTGCAAACGCGATAGTCCTGTGTTCGATTTCTTTGCCCTCACAGATTTCTTGGAAAACTTCTATACCAATTCCATAAGCACTGCTATCAGTACTCATATGGAAAGGTTTTGACAGTATTGGGTGATACAAAATATTGTCATTCAAAAGTTCACTTTTTAATTTTTCGAAATCTCTCATACACCCTTCAGTCCACACAAAAGCACTATTTTTCTTAAGTAGATTATTCAAATAAGGACTATTAACAACTTGCCCCTTGACGAATTTTCTCTAGAACCCACATAAACCTAAAAAAAGCTTTCAACTGTTTTCTATTTCTAGGAGCTGGACACTCTGCTATTGCACTTAACTTTTCCGGGTCCTTGCCAATACCGGTCGTAGTAATAATGTGCCCCAGAAACTTTATTTCCGACTTCACAAATTCACATTTCTTCCACTTATGTGTCATGCCCCCTGCATCTAGAGCAATAAAAACTTTCTGCAATAATTCACAATGCTCTTGCCATTCTTCTGTAGCAATCAGTAAATCATCTACATAAATGGTTAGCCGGGAACTCAGTTCTCTCCCTAATACAAAGTCCAGTGCCCTAATAAATACTGCCACCGAAGTGCTAAGCCCAAATGGCACTACTTTATACTGATAGCATTTCCCGGCGAATAGAAAAGCGGTATATTTACGGGATCCCTTACTCAATGGGATTTGCCAGTATCCGGCGGTCATGTCCAGACTGGTTAAATGCTTCACGTTATGAAATTTTTGGAGCATTTCGTCCAGATTTTCAGGTCTGTCTATTTCCTTCTTTACAATTTTGTTCAAAGTCCTGGCATCGATAACTACTCTCACTCCCCCATCCCTTTTGTTCACGATGATAAGGGGACTATTATATTCGCTGCTACTCCGTTCGATTACGCCCCATTCTATCATTTTATCTATTTACACTTGAACAGCCTGCTTCTTTGATATGGGTATCGAAAACGGTCTTACAAAGAAAGGTTTATGCTCTATTGTCTCAATCTGGTATTCAAAGTTCTTAACTAGGCCAGGTTTGTCCGAAAATACGGTGCTGTTACTATCTAAAATATCAAGCAATTCTGTTTTCTGTTCGGGAGGTATTCCCTTCAAATTTTCCACCATTTCTTTAAAATCATGCCCCTGCTTGTCACTCTCATCTATTAACCTCTGGACATGGTACACCTCATACTTGTTTGTCAAACCATCATTCCCTTGGTCGATCTCCAACAATAAAGAATCAATTTCTGAATCGAACACCTTCCCAATTTCCTCAAGTTTTAATTCCAAATTCTTAGATGCATTGTTAATTTTGATCACTTCCTGGCTACAATCAATAATAACCTTTTCTTTATCTAACCAATCTATTCCCAGAATCATTTCAGTACTCAAGTCCGGCACAACCAAAAAATCGTGTTCAAATTTTTGTCCTTTTTATACTAAATTCAACCAAAATCTAGTTCTTTACCGGCTTGCTAGTCTTGCCCGTAGCACCAACAATTTCTACACCCATCACTGACATAATTACTAGTCCAGGCTTATCACAAATGTGTTCGAAAAACGACTGGGAGATTGCACTTATCTGAGATCCAGTATCAAGAAGTACTTGCAATTTCACATTATTAATTTCAACTGGTATTACTGTTTGTTTCACCGTCGAATGTTTTTCATTGTTGTGGTCTTCCCTAAGCAAATCCGGGTCGACGATAACATCGTCCCAAGATATGCTTTTAACATTCACATCACCTATATCTGGCGGTTTCTTTGGTTCCGGGAGTTCAAAGTCATTAATTACTTGAACTCTTTGTAAAATAGACCCTGAGTCGTCATGTGGCTCTTTCTTTCTTTGTTCAGTCTCAACATCTGGATTTTGTTTTGAAACTTCGTCATCATTAGGTACAAGATTTCAATTAGTTGTATCCCCATTATTTTCACTATTACCGAAATATTCGTCGTCTGAACTATCGTCAGAATCCGACCATTCTGGATCGCTTTCAGGTTCTAACATAAAAGCTTTTCTGAGACAGGCACTAAGTTCTCCCTCTGCATTTTTGTCAGACTTTAATTTTAACTCATTATCCTCTTTTGGCAAAACGGCCTCATCATCAGCTTTACTCATATCCACTGTTACTTCATATTCAGTGTAATCCTCGTGGACTTCAATTACTTTTAGGTAATTATCTGTCCCTTCCCCATGGTGCCTTTCGGTAGCAGCTTGTACTGTTGGCGGATCATTAACAGAAGTTACTTCCTCGTCAATGCTAAGGATTTCGTCCTCCAATTCCTTCCTATTTTTCACCTTCGTCCTATCGGCAGCACGCGTACTTTGCGCGGCGCTATTTACTCTCTCCTCTTCAAATTTGGGCCACGTCGCCTTATCGACGTCCCTACTACCTCCTTTTTCACTAATTAACTTCCTTGCTTCATACTCCTTCTTAAAATCCTCCCACTCACATTGCTTTAGGCTCTTGTACAGATCGTCGATCTGCACACGCCAATTACTTACTTCTGCTAATTCATTCTCGCCTTTTACTTTATTGCAAACACTGCTATCCGCACCTCTCTGTGTATCCACAGTTTCATCTATTATTTCCTTCGCCGCGGAATTATCACTCGTAATATATTCATCAGCTCTTACGGCTATGTTCGTACCTACTGCTGCCGTATTGCTAGCGGCTTCTCTCTGAACAGCTGTTCTGCTAGGCTGGGCCGTTTCCCTCTGCTGCTCCACTCGCCTGTTAATATGTAGCGCTCTCTGCGGCAACGATGACTCATTTATGCCCGCACCTGACGCTTGTTTCGCAACAACACGTTGCGTCGTTCCACACCTGTCTCTAACCTGTCTCATAATATTACTGTCAGTTCTGTAACTTTTCTTAAATCGGGGCCGGTATATATTGTCCGCTTCCGTTTGGCCTGCAACGTTCGCGGAAATCAGTTTCCCGCATCGTTATTATTTTGCGCGGTGTATCCTCTACCGCGACCTAGATAACTTCCTCGGCCTCTGCCTCTTCCTCTCTGTATCATATTGACGCGAAATCCTTCGCCGTCATTTCTCTCGTCGTTATTACGATTATTTCGATGACCAAAATTTTGATAATTGACACGACTTTCGCGCCAATGGTCTTCGTCTTCGACCCTTTCGAGAAACGCTTGGAAGCTGCGATGATTGCTTCCCACGTATCTCTTTGAATCTTCTGGAAGCTTTTTATATAGTTCCCAGATGATTTCTGAATCGGATCTTCTTCCTCTTAAATCTGTTAACTTCCAGTACCAATATTCGCAGAAATCTTTCAAAGAATTCCTGCCCCTTTTATCATGAAGCTTGGCCATGATAAACTCGCGCCACAAATGATCCTGTTTTTGTTCGGACCAATATTCTTCCGTGAACCTTTGCTTAAATTCTTCGAACGTCATTCGTTCGGTATTCAAATTAATTCCCCAGCGCTTAGCGTCACCTGCTAAGGCGCTAATTACTACGTTTATCTTTTCCTGATCAGACAAGTGTTCAGGAAATATCCTCTCGCAATTTCTGATGAAATCTAACGGATGCCATCCGTTATGTTTCTTGGCGGGATCGAAGCGTTCCTCACCTTCTAACCGCTTCGTAATTGGTGCGCCATTACAGACAAGACCAGGTCTATCTTTGATTTTACTCTCAACATCGAAAATTTTGCCTTGAATTTTCGAAGTATTTTGTTCACATTTTTGTACACATCCGGCAACTTTGCCGGCCGAAGTGGCCGTGCGGTTAAAGGCGCTGCAGTCTGGAACCGCAAGATCGCTACGGTCGCAGGTTCGAATCCTGCCTCGGGCATGGATGTTTGTGATGTCCTTAGGTTAGTTAGGTTTAACTAGTTCTAAGTTCTAGGGGACTAATGACCTCAGCAGTTGAGTCCCATAGTGCTCAGAGCCATTTGAACCATTTTGAACCGGTAACTTTCTCACCTAAATCTCTTTCAGTGTCTGAAACCGCCTTTTTCAATTGCGAGATTCCGTGTTGACATTCGTTTACGATTTCAGTTTTAAGACCGAAAACTTTTTCGTCTACTTTTGTTTCAACCAGAGGCTCTACTTTCTCTTGGATGTTGAGAATTTCAACATCGAACCTACTGTTAATGTTACCAATTTCCCCCTGCATAGTGTCCATATTTTTGTTAATGGTGTCAATTTCAAATCTCATAGTATTTACAACAGAACTTAAATTACCCACTTTTTGTTCTACCTGTTCTATTTGTTTACTAATTTTAATTCCTTGCTCTTCGACCTGTGCTTTAAGCTGACCAACGTGTGTTTTAAGCTGATCATTCTGTGTTTTGATCTGATTACTTTGAGTTTTGAGCTGCTCGTCAACGTGTGTTTTAAGCTGACTAACCTGATTACTGACTTGTTTCTGAAGCTGATCATTCTGCCCTGCAATTTGTTTGGTTAATTGTTCAAATAAATCGTTCGTGCTTAAAATTTTCACACTGTTTTGTTCTACGGAATCGGTGTGTTCCGACCCTACTTCAAAAGTTTCTTTCGGTTCTTTCTTTATCTGTGGTGAAGCAAACATGTCAGTGGATTCATTCACATACCCACTATCATCTACAAAGTCACCCTCTACTTCTTGTTTTATCCCTTGCTGTGTTCGAGGCACTCTCGACATTTCAATCTGTTCGTTAACATGTTCGTGATATTGTATGTACGCCAATTGTCTTCCACTAACGCCATCTGTTATCTGGCCGCGTAAACTCCTGCTACTGCCTTGCGCATCTTCCATTACGCACGGCACATCTACCGTGTCTACGCTCCTGTCCATACTGAATGCAAATTACACCACACCACCGTACTTGACGTTCACTGCTATTTACTTTATTGAATGTTATTACAATTCGGGCCACTGAACATCCACTGTTCGGTATTCACTTTAATTCGTGAGCGACAACAACTGGATGTCCTGCCACCGGGAAGCCACTTGTAACGTTCTACGCTCGGGCGTACGTTAACTCTTTAAAGCCTGTACTTTGATAAGTTGACGGGGTTCACCTTATAAGGAAGCATTTTAGTAAATATGATGACCGCGTGTACCTTAATGGAAGCAAAATCGGTCTTATATCCAGTCAGTAACAACAATGATACGTCAAGCAAGTATAAAGTGCAACTACACGTTAGGACGGGCAAGAAACATACACAGCAGATGCTACCAATTATTAATAAGACAGTCGCCAGCCTAATTACGCATTAAGTGAGTTTTTCCCTTGTACAAGAGGATGTACGTACAAGCATAACAACACGTAGTAATACTGCATTATATGTAAAATTTTAGAACCAGAAAAATCTACTGAACTAATATTTTCCCTTTCTGTACTAATTTGGACAAGCTATCATGATTACTACAAACTGCGTTTTGTCTATTAATCCGACTGAAATCGGGCATAGGTTACCCTAGAAATAGCACTTTTGAAACACACATACAATATCAACTTTTATAGGGTAAAACACTGATAAATTTAGGTTTTATATTGACTTTAGCTTTGCTAGTCAAATCAGTTCAGTACGTCTCAGAATTTAAATGAATAGAAAAGAAAAGAGTGAAAGAAAAGGGGGGGGGGGGGGACCCTGAAACTGTTATGATCACGGTGTTGAAACCATTAACTATTGGCAACATTAAGCACTCAAGATTTACAAAATATGAGTTATTACTTTTATAGTCCAATTACTTCCTCATTTAACTACCATTATTTTTGTCTCGAATTAATTAAGCTTCATTACTAAACCAGTTCCATAATTATCTTCCAACTTTGTTACACCTTGGTTCTTTGCTTACATTTTCATTAACAATAAAACTCCTTAAACATCTTTCTAGCATAGATAGTTCTGCAGGTAATTCTTCTTAACATAAACTTTAAATCTTCTTTTCGGGACACTCGGATTGCACAACATGTGGAAAGGACCCTGTCTAGGTTAGTGACGAGGATAATTCATTGATAGGACAAATCTGGTAAAAGTTAAGTTATTATTGAACAGTCAGGAACAAAATTGACGCTGGTCCACACGAATACAATTCTACAGATTCAACCTGTGCGAGTCGGTGCGACGGTTGGCGGGCGGCGAGATGGCGAGGCGCACAGCACACATACAATCACAGCTATGGCTCTTGCTGTATCGGCACTTTGCTTCTTCTTAGCGTCGCAATCCTTTTCAATTCAGTGCCTATAGAATATAGCCATGCTGTATAGTCGTCGGAAACGGCACATCCGAGGCTCAATGAAACCACTTTTTCCAGGATAGCCTCCTCGATCCGGAACGTGTTCCTCGGAATGATGCCCAACTCCGACTGACTTGCTGAGCCCGTTATGCCGTGCCGCGCCCGTGTGCATTTTCCCGCGCTCGCCTGCCATCCACCTTTTACCGCTCCCCTATAGATAGGGTATTCACCAAAGGTTTTACATTCCACATATCCTAATACATTGCCTACGTATGGACCAGGCGCACAATTACAATTTCAAACATGTTACAATAGATTCAACAAGGGTTACACTTCAATTCTGTTATAGCATTGCTTGAAATTTGACATAAATATTAACAGTCACATCGAAAGCTGCTCACAGTTTCTTTAACATAATGACACGAAAAGAAAAAGAAATAAAATCAAAACATTGCTTACAGTAATTTATCGAAAATCAGAAGAAAAAATTATTATATGTACAGTTGTTGTTGTTACAAACTGCCTACTGAGATATTCACTAACGCAGTATCTGAAGCTTGAGAGAACTTCAAGCGTATCTCTCCATTCCTTAGTACGTCCGTACCCCACTTATTTGCGCACTTGTTCTTCCTGACTAGTGTCTTGAACTTCAGCCTACTCTGCATCGGCTCTACATTGTGGTCTGTGTTTATACTTGCGCCTGAGTAAGCCTTACAATCCAATACTTGATTTCGTAATCTGTGTCTGACCGTGGTGTAATCTAACTGAAATCTCTAGCTGAAATTTGTTGCAGAACTCCAAAATGTTTCTCCTCTCTAACTCCTTCTGCCACGTCCATATTCTCTCGTAACTCTTTCTTCTACTTCTTCCCCTACAAACGAGTTCCAATCCTTCATGACCATTAGTATTTCATCTGCATTTACGCATCGAATTATCCGTTCAGTAGCCTCATATATTTTATGTATCTCTTCATCTTCTGCTTGTGACGCCGACATATATACCTAAACTATTGCTGTATTTTAGATTAGAATCAGTTTTCGTTCCACGTATCCAAGAAATGAGTGCTTCTCGTGGGTGTGGAACAAGTAAGAAAGTATAACATAAGAAACATAAAACATTTGAATATAATACACTACTGGCCATTAAAATTGCTACACCAAGAATAAATGCGGATAATAAACGGGTATTCATTGGACAAATATATTATACTGGAACTGACACGTGATTACATTTTCATCCAATTTGGGTGCATAGAACCTGAGAAATCAGTACGCAGAACAACCACCTCTGTCCGTAACAACGGCCTTGATACGCCTGGGGATTGAGTCAAACAGAGCTTGGATGGCGTGTACAGGTACGGCTGCCCATGCAGCTTCAACACGATACCACATTTCATCAAGAGTAGTGACTGGCGTATTGTGACGAGCCAGTTGCTCGGCCACCATTGACCAGACGTTTTCAGTTGCTGAGAGATCTGGAGAATGTGCTGGCCAGGGCAGCAGTCGAACATTTTCTGTATTCAGAAAGGCCCGTACAGGACCTGCAAAATGCGGTCGTGCATTATCCTGCTGAAATGTAGGGTTTCGCAGGGATCGAATCATTTGCATATCACAGCATCTTCTTCCAGTCGGTTAAATTTCGCGTCTGTAGCACGTCATATTCGTGGTGTAGAAATTTTAATGGCCAGTAGTGTACTTACTTACCCTGATCATTTGTCAGAAGACCGTCGAAATAGGTTAATACAATGCAGTATACTGGAACAGCTAATATTTACAGAATTAACACACTGTCAGAATGAAACACTGTTACGCACTATTAATAAATTTATCATACACAAAATACCTAACCTTGACTGTGGTGACCAAGTTTTGTCAAAACTGAAATCAAACAGATAATTTTACTTAAGCTGGCTTAACTGTCTCTGTTAAGATATTCATCTATGGAGTAGAAGGAGTTGTCTATCAAAAAGTCTTCCAAACTCTGTTTTAACTGTGCTTTATCTGAAACCAAGTTTTTAACGGTTGCTGGCAGTTTATTGAAAATTGGACCCCTTTTTGGACCAAGGTAAGTGATTTTTAGGTCTTTATGCAGATTGTTCTTATTCCTAATATTGATACTATGTATTCAGCTATTGGTTGAAAATAGAGATGTATTACTTGCAACATATTTCATTAAGGAATACATATACTGAGAAGCAGTGGTTAGAATACATAGTTGCTTGAACAGATTTCTACATGATGTTCTTGAATTTACGCCAGAAATGGTTCTTGTCACATGCTTTTGCGCCCTAAAAACTTTTACTCGGCTTGATGAATTACCCCAGAATATGAGCCCTTATGACTTAATAGAATTAAAGTAGTGAAAGTATGCAAGTTCTTTTATATTTATGTCTCCTACATCTGACATCATCCTCACGCCAAATGCAGACTTGCTTAGGCGCTTAAGCAATTCTGTGGTATGCCCTTCCCAACTGAATTTATTATCGAGTTGTAATTCCAGAAATTTAATATTGTCAACCTCTTCGATCTGCATGCCTTCAAATGCCGTACACATGCTGGAATAAAATAGCTTACAGGGTCAGAACTGCAAATATAGCGACTTTTCAAAGTTTAATGACAGTGAATTAGCTTTAAACGATTTGTTAATGCCAGTGAAACTTTGATTAGTAGCTATTTCTAAATCTGTACTGTTCTTTACTGCATCTGCAAACAAAACAAACTTAGCATCTGGCAATGTAACAGATGAGAGGTCATTAAGGTACGAAAGGAAAAGCAATGGACCAAAGATGGAACGTCAAGAAACACCACATGTAATTAATTCCCAATCAGATGAAGACTGACTGCACACTACGCAGGTATTTCGTAACGACACCCTCTGTTTCCTGTTAGTTAGATAAGACTCAAACCATTTCACACTGCCGCTGACACCATAATACTCTAATTTTCTTAAGAGAATGGGGTAGTTCACAGAGTCAAAGGCTTGTGACAGGTCACAGAAAGTGCCATTAGTCTATTACTATCTAATGAATTAAGTACCTTCTCACTGTAAGTGTAAATAGCTTTCTCTATATCAGAACCTTAAGAAATCCAAACTGTGACTTGGACAGTATATTATTTGCAGTCAGATGCTTAAGGCACAGCTCTGTGAGATATTTTTGAGACAGCCGATTAGCTGTCGATTCTGATGACAATTCTATCACTAAACTATTGACAGTAACTCATTCTCTGCCCACCTTGCTATACATAACGAATCCAACTCCCATTATATCTTTATGTGCTGTTGTTGATATTACCCTATACTCATCTGACGAGAACTCCTTGTCTTCTTCCCATTTCACTTCATTACCTCCCCCCCCCCTCCCCCGTATCTAGATTGAGACTTAGCATTTCCATTTTCAGTTTTTAGCTTCTCTACCTCGTTCAGCCTTCTGACACTCCACGCCTCAACTCGCACTTTTCGTTGATTATTCAATCTTCTTCTCATGGTCATCTCCCCTTGGCAGTCCCCTCCCGGAGATCCGAATGGGGGACTAGTCCAGGATCTCTTGCCTATGGAGAGGTCATCATAACACTTTTTCAGTTGCAATTCACGTGTCGTGTGGATACACATTATGTGTCTTTAACGCAATGGTTTCCATTGCCTTCTGCATCCTCGCGCTATTGATCTTTGTTGATTTTTCCCACTTCAGGGACAGTTTCCCAACCCAAGGACAAGCGAGTGCCATCACTTTTGTCTTACGTTATTTCTGTGTTAATTTGACAGTACTCTATGTCTTGGTGATTATCTATTTTGTTTCCCAGGGAAAGTTATTACATACCCACTTACCAATTTTTCTTCAGACAAATATAAAATGTTAAGGAATGTATCTTTTACATGAAACATTATTTGTAAATACATTATTTTCTTGTAAATTTAAGCACTGTAAGCATTATTTAAAAATATATTATTTTCTTGTAAATTTAAGGACCATAAGCATTTTAATATAGATGTGTAGCCAAAAATTAGGCCCATTGGGTAAAAATTAATACCCGCATTTTGTAATCGATGTAACAGTCAATTGACATCGAGAAGAGAGAAGTTCGTTAATTCGGGCTAAATCGTGTAATGTGATAAAGCACTATTTTGAAGGCATGTTTAGGCTGTGACGGTGTGGTATTAGCCGAGCGGTCTAGGGCGCTGCAGTCATGGACTGTGCGGCTGGTCCCGGCGTAGGTTCGAGTCCTCCCTCTGGCATGGGTGTGTGTGTTTGTCCTTAGGATAATTTATGTTAAGTAGTGTGTAAGCTTAGGGACTGACGACCTTAGCAGTTAAGTCCCATAAGATTTCACACACATTTGAACATTTTTTTGAGACTGTGACATGATGATAAGGTACGGGTGGAAATACTGTAATAGGATATTGTTTTGAGAACTTGTCAGTGTAACAAAGCGTTGTTGGAGACTGTGTAATGGCGTTCTGGTAGAAAGAGTTGGCGTACTTTTAATCTAATCATTCCAATTATTGAGAATTCTTCTTTCAAAATTATTCTTTTTCCACCTATCCTACACCGAAAGCATACTGTACAGATATTTCTGCGTCAAGCATTCGATCACCAAAGGCTTAGTTGTCTTCGACAATCTCATGAGGTATATCTGAAGCGAAACACGTTGGCAAGTTGTTGGGCTAACCAACAGGACGCAAATGCACCGCTTGTTTGTCTGTGTGCAGGCCTTTTGAGCGGCACAAAGGCAGGCCACACGGTAATTTCCAAGAAGCGTTTTCTATCGAACGCACGGGCTCCGAACGACATAATACTTGAACCGTAATTTTACTTTCAAAGTCTTTTCTTAAAGAATTTACTTTATTTACTAGTGATTCACGAAGAACACTAACATATTTAATCACACTAGGTGAGCGTGGAATTAGTTGCCAGGAAGTAACTGATGGAACTCTAACAAATGTGAATTTTATTCCTAAAAGCCTTTTCAAAAACAGGTTTAAAATTACAATCAGAAAGCACCCTCTAAATATCAAGTTACAATTCTTCAGAGGCAGAATAAAAATTATTTTTTTGTTCACAGTAGGAGCCTTCGGGCTGAGAAGCTCCCGCCCCCTTTCAGCACGGCCGTAGTCACGACCGCTCACAACGACCTCTTAAAAACTACACTGGTGCAAATCTGCAACACGCCAGATTACCTTAAACTAAAAATTTTAACAATTCACACAAGCACATAAACTATGCACTCCGTAAGAAGGATGAAAATGGTACAAACACTCACACTAAGAAATTATTTGCGACCAGAAGTGCAATTTGTTTTTAAAAGGTTCAAATGGCTCTGAGCACTATGGGACTTAACATCTATGGTCATCAGTCCCCTAGAACTTAGAACTACTTAAACCTAACTAACCTAAGGACAGCACACAACACCCAGCCATCACAAGGCAGAGAAAATCCCTGACCCCGCCGGGAATCGAACACGGGAACCCGGGCGTGGGAAGCGAGAACGCTACCGCACGACCACGAGATGCGGGCTTACGGTGGAAAGGTGGCAACTTTATAAAACTGACTATTTAAATAGAACCCATGAAATTCAGACTTACATAAAGTGTACAACGTGCTCTACATTACACATATACCGCCTCGCAAGATGATAGGCAAGATAAAAACATATTTCAGGAATTCGGCCTTTACCTTAATTCTATAACCACCTTCCCGCAGGTGGGCAAACGGAGAAGAATGGTGGGACGACCTCAAATCAAAGCGATTGGTGACCTCACCAAGAAAACAAGTAGAATTTAACAAGTAAATGAAACAACATATCTCCAAACACTTAACTTCTAATAAACTGCGATTTCTGGCGAAGACCTGGCGCAGCACCCCCAACGCTCTCCCTAACCGTCCGCTGCCAGCCGCTTCAACGGACGCAGCAAGGCGCGCCCATCTCCCGTCTCACGGCGTCGCAGCTCGCCCCGGCCAGCTCGATGTCGTGGTTTCGCTTCTGTTGCTCTCGTGCGAACCGCGAAGCCACTGCCCCTTTCTATACGGCGCTGCCCATTGGACTCACGTGGGGACCTCACATGCGCCGACGCTCAAGGCAGACACGTCATCTCCTGTCTCAGTGCGCGACCAACCGACTGATCCAACCGCCAATGACCGTTGCTCGAGCAACTCGATCGCATTGGCGGCCTAGCGCGCAGACTCAGATGCAGAAACTCAGCCCCGACCGGGCGACCACTAGCTGAGTTCTGTTACTGGCGGAGTGGTAAGACTCATTTTCTGGCTTTAAAGTTGATCCAAAAGACAGACGTACTGGCACTCCGACGATAGGCAGACACTAACTGCCGCACAAATGCAAACGAGAGACAGACCAGCAACTGGTGACGCGAGGCTGACCCAGCCTCACTCCGACTGAGAAACTGCCGAGCTGATAGCGCCCCTTAAATGCACGTGAACAGGCAACCTCTCCGCTTTCCCACCACCGAAAGCTTCGATTACCACAGTGGCGCCACCGCCAGAAACTTAGGGCGACTGCTTCACACAACGCGCTGTGGCGCGCTCTTCAAAACAGCAATTTTTTTTTACCACGGCTCAACACTGATAAGCCGAAACATTATGACCACTGCCCTCTGCCCGCCAGCTTTCGATCCTAACGAGAAACTTATGGAAATCCCACAGGTTCCCCCAAAACCCAAATGAATCAACCTTGGTGGCAACACAGTGGTGCTGAAGGACGCGAAGGTGAACCTCCCCCAGCTGATAACTGACGGCCGCAGTCCCCATAAACAGGTGGCGCTTTCTGTGAGGAGACAAACCTCTAGAATTGATACATACATCGGTTAATTTAATGTGCATAACTAGTAAAGGACAGCATCGGCCTACATAGAGACATCATTCACTCAGTCAGACTCGTTTTCATTTTCTCATGCCCCCTGAAGTATCATCTACTGTAGGTGACCGCATATTGCCAAACATGACGACTTTGCAATCTTACAAAACTGCAACTTTAACCGTAATAAAGGTTTTACTTAGACGCTTGTAAGTCCCTTAGGAGGTCTCTTAGCCTCCTGTTAAAATGCAACCTATGCAAGATTATAAAACTGCGACCCTCAATATTAACAGCATCCAATCAACTTTCATAGTCGAAGCGTTGAAAGATGAACTTTTTGCTGCAGAAATCAATATTATTTTACTCCAAGAAGTCAAAACCTGTAAAATAAACCAAATACGAAATTTTGAGGTCGTTACTATTAATGAAGCTTCCTGCGGCACTGCAAATACACTCATATTCAGAAAAAACAGATCACCTTGAGCGACTAGAGATAGGATTTCAAGTTCACACGACATATACATTAGTAGGTTCTGCAGAAATGATTAGCATTTGAAACATACGGACGAGGTGGTTCAGGGTCAACGTCGATATCGCGGCGTAACACCATCTAACTGTAAAATGTTCCTGCAGCTCTCGATATCGCTATAAACCAAAGGTAACGGATCAGTGTGTCTTGGGCAGACGTGCAGGATATCTCGCAGACGTATGCGTGAGCCGTACAGTCAAATCAGTGAATTTGAAAGAGGGCGCGTTACTGGCATGAAAGGATGTAAAGGATTCATCCGGGAAATTGCTGCTCGTGTGGGACAAAGTGTTTCGGCAGTGCAACGGGTGTGTGTAGAATGGTTCACGGATGGCCTTAGAGCACGATGAGATGGGTCAGATTGCAGCATTCAGACCACCCCCTGAGAAGGTCGATACATCCGAATGGCATCGCCGGACAGATCTGCGTCCTTCTCGGCTCTGGTGCACCTGTCAAACTGTGTAACACATCATACTCAGAGGCGACAGTTCGTCGCCTTTTATTACGGCATGGATTAGTTGCGTGTTGTCCACTGCTCCACCTACCTTTGAACGAAGGCGCTAGTGATGTATAGAACGACGTCACTGGAAACACGAATGGCATCAGATAGTGTTCTCGGGCGAATCCAGGTTCTTTTTGTTTGAAAATGATGACTGCATTATGATTCGCCGCAGAGAGGGCAAGCAGCATCACAGTGACTGCACAAGACATATAGCACCAGCTCGATGCCTTTTCGACTGTGCTGCTATTGGATACAACCACAAACCACGGATGGTGCGTGACCAGGGCTCTGCGACCAGTGTGATCTACGTGAATGACATCCTGCATCCCGTAGCCATACCATTTCTGCACAACATCCGAGACTCCATTTTTCAGCATGACCATGCACGAACACATGTTCCTGCACGAACATGTGCCTTTTTTGTTGTCATAGGATGACAGCCTTTTGCCCTTGCCCGCCAGATCACCAGACCTTTTCGCCAGTCGAAAATGTGTGGGATACAGTGAAACGATGGGTGCAGTGCTGTGACTACCACAGATAAACTTTGGCACCAGGAGAATGCAGCGTGTATGGCTCTACCACGGGACTCCATTCGCACCTTGTACGAGTCGATGTCATCACACGTGGACCAAGTTATCAGGGCAGACTCTGTGCCTACTAGGCAACAGGACACATGCTGAACTGAGGTGACTGTAATGCAAATCTTCTGCAGAGCAACCGAATGTACATGTCCTGTGAATATGAACGTCCTATCCCTACTACTTCAAGGTGTTCTGTTTTTTTCTGAACATTGCATGGGGGATTAATTAAAAATATTAATTAATAAATGCAATAATTTTACTAGCTGTGTGACCGGTTACGAAGTAACCAGTTGGCCCTGACTAGTATTAGCACGCAATCTGACTGCATAGAATAAAAAGTAAAGAATGACAAGGAATTTCCATTAACACAACTGATTAATTAAGTCCCCTGCATCTATAAAAGCTACGAAACAACAAAGCACAAGTGTAACTGTTCTGTGTGTGTGGTAGTGTGACTCAACGTACATGTATCTGGCTCGGTTCTTTCTCAATACGACAAAATATTTTAAACACCATTTACAATGAATTAATTGAAAAACCAGAAATACTATAATTGCACATAGAAACCAGAATTACAAGTCTAATAAATGAACACGAGCCAGATGCCTTGTTGACTGTACCTGTGAGCAAGAGGCATTGTCATTAAAGAAAACTGAAATACCTTTTTACCTCATTATATACTGACGAAAACTTTCCATTACACCAGCATCATAAAGCAAAAGCCCATCTCCTCAAATACACACTGACAATTGCAACTTCTTCCATCTATACATTACACCAACCGAACAGCATCTACTCTCTCGCCCAACAGAACAACAACTGCCCTCGACATCCTCTGAACTACTACTGAACCAGTGGAGGCGGCGGAATAATAATCTTTGGCGCAATCTCTGGCGCTGTGACTCAGTGTAGCCACCTTTCAACATGAGTGTATATTGAAGGAAGGTATTCATTATACGATAAAGTCGGTTCTGGACAATGGAAGGGGTGTAGGTATCCAGCTGCAGGACAAGTTACATGTCAGTGTTTGCGCGCCATCAGGAATAAATAACAGAGCGCGTAGAAATCATTTCTTTAACGACAACATAGTAACGCTCTTAGCCCGCTCGTACCACACAGTTCTACTCGGTGGAGACTTCATCTGTGTACTACGCAAGCAGGAACTATTATTTTATTATTATTATGAAGAACTGCAGACATTAACAAATGGATTAGAGTTGGTAGACACCTGGACGATGTTTCGGTCAAACGTAACCACCAACACCGTTGTACTGAACAACAGCGCGAGGAGGTTAGGCATAATACGCAGATGTGTCAAAGTCTCTGACGTCCATTGTAACTGGTACGAAGATGTCCGCGGTAAGTTTTTTCAGTCACTGTGCTTACCATGTTCAGGTCAAATTTTCTTGCCGAAACACTTTCAGAGGACGTCGTACTTGACACTGAACATCTCCCATCTGTATGCGCCAGCGTTGAAACAGTCTATTTTAGAAGTTGTGGAACCTATGTCTCACCAAGCAAACACGTTATCAGATCCGCGCATATTGTTGGATAGAATCAGTAGAACCCTAAAGACAGCGAATTGTTATGCAGTACGCCAAGTAAAAAGCGAAACACAATGAATCAACTATCACTTTCTGTCTCAAAGAGTTATACGCTTTCAACAAAACTTGGTCACAGTTAAACAGATTAAAGAGTGAATTCTTCCCTTAACTCGTCAATCTTTGCAGGACAGACGCATCCGAGGAAGAAACAATTACGATGTTCATTCGGAACTCACCTTTATATTCCACGTAACACGAGAAGGAAAACGAGCGAAACAGAAGATAATTTAACGTCTAAATGATAAAACGAAGTATACTTTATGATAATACTCAGGCGACCGTAATGCAGCATGTAGCACGCCATTTTATGAAACTTTATGCGGAACCGACAACATGCTCTGATCAGAGCAACTTCAGTGTACAGTGGGGTCACCGCAGCGGACAATAAAGGCCTTTTAGAGCGCTTTACCTTCCAAGGAATTCTTTTAACGATCAACGAAGCACCTAAAAACAAGGCACCTAAAAACTAGACCATTTCCCTTAGAATTTTATGCTCTGATGTGGGACATTGTTAGCGATGAAGTCACAGAAGCGTTCAGTGAAATGTTTACGGATGTTTGCTTCTCTGACAGCTTTACTGTAGGTCCTGTGGTCCTGGCACCCAAGGTGAGAGACACTAAACAAGTAAAAGCTTACAGGCCGACAACTTTATTAACGCCGACTTTAATATTTTGACGCGTCGAAAAAACGACATACTGAAACCGGCATTTGCTAAAAAAACTCTTGCCTTCACATCAAGTAAGCGAGTCAACTGGTCGCTCAATGGCGGAATACAGTGTCCACCTCACTTCAGTATGCCGGACCAAATTAGCCCTGTTTTCCTAGAGCTTGATAAGGGTTATGACATGATTAATCACTCATTTACACTAAATATTTTGAAGAAGATGAGATTTAATGAAGAATTTACGAAAATTAATCAGAAAATTTTAACGGATACCTTTTCAATGATCAAAATCAACTGACAACTTATGGGACCAATTCCCATTAATACGCCAGGGCTGCCCCCTGTTAACATTAAACGCAATATGTGTAAAGCCGACACAGTGGACGCTACACGTACGATTAAAAGGGCTCCAAATATTTAACACCAAGACGGTATTGTAACGCTACCGCCCTGCTCGGACGTACGTTAGCTCTTTAAAGCCTGTACTGTAATAAGTTCACGGGCTTCACCTTATAAACAAGGATTTTAGTACATTAGTTGACCGCGTGTACCTAATTGGAAGCAATATCGGACTTATACTCAGTCAATAACTACAGTGACGCATCAAGCAAATGTAAAGTATAATTACTCGTTCGCATGGACAAGAAGTACACACAGTAGATGCTACCTATAATTAATAATTCGGTCGCCAGCCTACTTAGGCAATGAGTGAGTCTTTCCTTGTACAAGTGGGTGCATGCACAAGCATAACTACACGTAGTAACGTTGCGTTATATGGCAAAGTTTGGAACCGGAAAAATCCACTGAACTAAAGTTTTCTCCTTTTGTACTAATTTGGACGAGCTAAATTTACACAACACCACACAGCAATGATTACTACGAACTGCATTTTGTATATTGATCAGACTGAAATCGGGCATAGATTGCCCTAGCATCGACAATCTTGAAAGTACACACACAATGTCACTATTAATGATGGAAAAACACTAATACACTTAGGATTAATATAGAATTTAGCTTTACTGGTCAAATCTGTTCAGCACATTTCAAGGTTTGAAAGAATGGACAAGAGAAGGGGGGGGGGGGGGGGGGAACCCTGAAACTGTTATGGTCGTTAAACTGAAACTATTAAGTACTGAAGGCAAATTAACACTCAGTATTATCAATCTATGGATAACTACTCTTTTGTCTTACTTCTGAATAATTTAACTGTCATTATTTCTGTCTCAAATTAATTAAATAGCATCGCTAACTCAATTCAAAAAAAAAACTCTCTTCCAATTTAGTCAAACTTTTGTTCTTTACCAACATTTGCAATAACACACAGAACTGCAAACTTCTTTATAGCATAGATTTTTTCTGCTGATAATTTTCGTTAACACTAACATTAGACTTTCAGTTCAGGATACTCGGGTTGCACAATACGAGGTAAGGATACTGTCTAGGTCAGTGATCAGGATAAGTCATGGCTAAGGCAATTCTGGTAAAAGTCACGTTATTATTGAACAGTCAGAAACATTTTCGACACTGGTCCACACAGATACACTTGTAAAGATGAAATAAATGTTTGACCTGTGCAAGTCGGTGCGGCGGTTGGCGGGCAGCGAGACAGCACGGCACACATACAAGCACGGCTAAGGCTCACACAACATCGGCACTTTCCATCTTCTTAGCGTCGTAATCTTTCCAATTTTGTGCCTCAGAATATAGCCATGCCAAGTAGTCGTCGGAATCGTTTCATCCGAGGCTCAATGGAATCCACTTTTCCTGGGTAGCCTCCTCGGCACAGTACGTGTTCCTCTGACCGATTCCCAACTCCGACTGTTGCTCGCCTCCGACTGTAATACTGAGCCCGTTGTGCCGAACCGCGCCAGTGTGCGATTTCCCGCCTCGCCTGCCTCCACCCTTTCCCGCTCCCCTACAGGTAGGGTATTCACCACAGGTTTTCTACTACACATATCCTAATGCATTACCTACGTATGGACCAAGTGTATAAATTACAATTTTCACATTTTACAATAGTTTTAACATTAAATACACTTCCCTTTGATTACCACATTATTTAAAATCTAACCTAAATAATAATATTCATTTCAAAAGTTGCTCACTGTTTCTTTAACATAACGATACGAACCGAAAAAGAAGTTCAAAACATTGCTTACATTAATTTATCTAAATTCATAAAGAAAAAAATTATTATATGTACAGTTGTCGTTACAGTATGTCAAGTATATACTGATAGTATTAGTTTCATAGCGGAATATAATGAGGAAATGCAGACAGCCAAACACATTATCAACGACTGTTATGATGCAGACTAATTTTCAAAAATCTCAACTACTGGGACAAGGTCGAGGCGCTGACACATTCACGCAGAACTAGTTGGCTACAAAGGCAAACAGAACTGAGCTGGAACTGAAAATATCGGCCAAGCCCAAGGTGCTTGAACACCGATAACTGGTCGCGTAAGCTGGACATACCGGTACTTCGAGAGACAATTAACGAAGATAAAGCAGGGACGTTAGACAGATTTCAAAGGATCGATTTTGTCGACGTATACATCATTAGCAATATACACACCTGGAAATTGAAATAAGAACACCGTGAATTCATTGTCCCAGGAAGGGGAAACTTTATTGACACATTCCTGGGGTCAGATACATCACATGATCACACTGACAGAACCATAGGCACATAGGCACAGGCAACAGAGCATGCACAATGTCGGCACTAGTACAGTGTATATCCACCTTTCGCAGCAATGCAGGCTGCTATTCCCCCATGGAGACGATCGTAGAGATGCTGGATGTAGTCCTGTGGAACGGCTTGCCATGCCATTTCCACCTGGCGCCTCAGTTGGACCAGCGTTCGTGCTGGACGTGCAGACCGCGTGAGACGACGCTTCATCCAGTCCCAAACATGCTCAATGGGGGACAGATCCGGAGATCTTGCTGGCCAGGGTAGTTGACTTACACTTTCTAGAGCACGTTGGGTGGCACGGGATACATGCGGACGTGCATTGTCCTGTTGGAACAGCAAGTTCCCTTGCCGGTCTAGGAATGGTAGAACGATGGGTTCGATGACGGTTTGGATGTACCGTGCACTATTCAGTGTCCCCTCGACGATCACCAGTGGTGTACGGCCAGTGTAGGAGATCGCTCCCCACACCATGATGCCGGGTGTTGGCCCTGTGTGCCTCGGTCGTATGCAGTCCTGATTGTGGCGCTCACCTGCACGGCGCCAAACACGCATACGACCATCATTGGCACCAAGGCAGAAGCGACTCTCATCGCTGAAGACGACACGTCTCCATTCGTCCCTCCATTCACGCCTGTCGCGACACCACTGGAGGCGGGCTGCACGATGTTGGGGCGTGAGCGGAAGACGGCCTAACGGTGTGCGGGACCGTAGCCCAGCTTCATGGAGACGGTTGCGAATGGTCCTCGCCGATACCCCAGGAGCAACAGTGTCCCTAATTTGCTGGGAAGTGGCGGTGCGGTCCCCTACGGCACTGCGTAGGATCCTACGGTCTTGGCGTGCATCCGTGCGTCGCTGCGGTCCGGTCCCAGGTCGACGGGCACGTGCACCTTCCGCCGACCACTGGCGACAACATCGATGTACTGTGGAGACCTCACGCCCCATGTGTTGAGCAATTTGGCGGTACGTCCACCCGGCCTCCCGCATGCCCACTATACGCCCTCGCTCAAAGTCCGTCAACTGCACATACGGTTCACGTCCACGCTGTCGCGGCATGCTACCAGTGTTAAAGACTGCGATGGAGCTCCGTATGCCACGGCAAACTGGCTGACACTGACGGCGGCGGTGCACAAATGCTGCGCAGCTAGCGCCATTCGACGGCCAACACCGCGGTTCCTGGTGTGTCCGCTGTGCCGTGCGTGTGATCATTGCTTGTACAGCCCTCTCGCAGTGTCCGGAGCAAGTATGGTGGGTCTGACACACCGGTGTCAATGTGTTCTTTTTTCCATTTCCAGGAGTGTAGATTACTTAGCAGCTGTTTTACCCATATCACCTGTAATTGCTCAGAAGTTCCACGCTCTATTGTGTTTGTACGTCTGGCAAGGTAAGGTTTTTAATACTTCATCTAACACGACTAGCTTAAACCGGATTGACAGAGGCTAAGGGATCATGCGCGTTATGGCACAAGCAACAGCTCTTTTTCTCGAGGAAACGCGTAAAATGCTTCATAACTACAATGCTATAAGAAAATGCTTATTTACGCAATTAGAACCCGCTCCCAAACTATCTACAATCAACGTGAGCCACATAAATGACGAACCTGTTCATGTGCGGCAATATTTCCGGGAAATTGGTTATTTATAAGAAGTGGCTCTGAGAACTATGGGACTTAACTTCTGAGGTCATCAGTCCCCTAGAACTTAGAACTACTTAAACCTAACTAACCTAAGGACATCACACACATCCATGCCCGAGGCAGGATTCGAACCCGCGACCGTAGTGGTCACGCGGTTCCAAACTGAAGCGCTTAGAACCGCACGGCCACACCGGCCGGCCATTTATTAGAAGTGCCAAATCGACATACCATGAAACTCCTGTACGCCAAATTAATTGAACACCTTGCACGTAACCCAACAGAACAAAAATACCATACCGTTAATGGCTGTAGATATGAAAGAATATCAAAAAGCCGGCTCTGCAGTCCCACGTCAAGGATTGATGTCGTTAACGACGCCATTCCTGCTAGGAAAAAATTACATAAAATCAGTTTAATGCCAAGTGTCTTACGTCCACAACTCGTTTGCTCCCTTCCACTCATGTTTGTGTACACAGATCAGAGCGAGACTTGGAAATGGATAACAAAGAACATGGCAACTATCACTAGAAGCACCTAATCGTAGGTAGATATAAATTATATTATGAAACCTGACTGATACTGGTATCCCAACGAAAAAACTAACAGCATCACATGGCTGTCGGGACAATATGTTTACTACACGATATCAAAATAAGACATTACATTGATAGATTTTTTTTCCATTTCTGCACTGCCGAGCACTTTCCTATGTCATCAAAACCTAAATACAAAACTTTCTGACAAATTCATTACATATTTAGTTAATATCGAGCTCCACGAGAGACATAATTCAATTTCAAGATCGGATTAATTGTATTTAAGTTATACTTGTTCGTTATGTCCATGTTGTTATGTTATCTTTACAAGGTAAATTTTACTTATTTGACTTAAGAACTTTTATTATTTCCCCATGCAATGTGAATCTATGTAACTGTAACTTATTCAGGTGAAGTTACCCTTCGTTGGAATCGAAAGCAGATGAATGCAAGAAAATTTGTGAATCGGCTGGCTGTTTTTATCCTTCATTAAAACTTGAATACGGTCGCTGAACGTCAACCAGGTTCAAGGCTGTAAAAAAAGGATAAAATGGAGATCTTTCTGTTTCATCCCGCAGGGGCAAATTATGACGACAGTATCATAAGGTCAAGCACCTTCAACCACTGTGACTCTAGAGAAATATCACCTTTCAGTTCCCTATTCGCTTTGGGAAAACAGAGTGATTTACACTTTTATTTCTTCCGTTGATTTGTTTTTAGGTAACGGTTTGTAATGCTTCTTTATTTACGTGACCATTACGGCACTCCAACCCCAGTTCTCGATAACAGGAATATCGTACTACTTTTCTGCGAAGTAACAGACATATTTTTGTGGCAATATTCACATTTGGTTTTATTAATGTATAGGTAGTCCGATGTATCGATATATTACAGTGATATGGTTCTTGTGTGTAATCTTTGACTTACTTGTAACCGTTCTGGCGCGAATGCGCACAGAGCAGTCTTTGTTTCACTTTGCAGAAGTTAAGTTGTTATTTCGCTTTGTAAAAGAACAGTCAAGTCTTGTGTTTGGTTAAAGTGGAAATTAAATATATGAAGATTGATACAAAACTGTTTTCGTGATGATGTGACAATTAAGAAGAAGTATATGTGAATTTGCAAGAAGTTTAATAATAATGTGGATCGTGAACACCAAGTCAAAAATTATTTCTACCATACCATTGTTCTGATCTGGGATTGTTTGATCATTAAAAATTTCCTGAAATACGCATCTGTTAGGTCTTCAAATAATGCTAAAATATAGATCTGGACCTTCTAGCAGTCAAAGTGGAATCACCGTAGAATCAACAAGATGAGCCCTAACAACTTCGACGAAATCTACGTGGGGATCCTTTCAAGGTAAGTGCCAAAATTAATGACTTTTTTACAGTGACTTCATTATTTACATTCTGACGGTACCATCCACAGTCAATAACTTTGTTGTTGCCTGATAAAGCGAACATATGCCGCGTGAGCAACATTATTAATCTGATTTCTAACCTACTTTGCAAGTGGTGGTATTGTTAGAGGTTTCACGTTGGCTTCAGAATTTACTATAAAGTTGACACTTCCGTCTTTCGACATCAGAAATGCTGTGTTACAAAAAGAGAAGAAATATACATTTACAAGGCGTGTTCCATAATAAAATGAACGCTACCTTCAGAAAAAAGAAAATTTTCCTTTCCTATGGTGTGCAATATATGACTCTATTTAATATCATTCCTACAAGGAAACTATGAACGAACGTTATCCAAGAGAACCTTTATTGTCACACCATTTCTTGTCTCTTCTTTACCTCATTAAC
The DNA here is from genome assembly GCF_023864345.2 of Schistocerca serialis cubense. Classification (NCBI taxonomy): domain Eukaryota; kingdom Metazoa; phylum Arthropoda; class Insecta; order Orthoptera; family Acrididae; genus Schistocerca; species Schistocerca serialis. The sequence goes on along the minus strand of NC_064643.1, from coordinate 731,926,611 downwards.
TACCAGCAGAAGATAAGGATAAGATCCTTAGAAGACAGTTTCTCTTTTGTTTCAAACTGTTGAAACGAAAGCTAAGAAACTCACCAAAATAGGCGAATTGGAGAGTACGAAAAAGAAATTGGTCTGTTGGAATGATTGAGATCTGGGTTCGATTCACACTTCAAGCAACCATGTTTAACAAGCAAGCCTTCACCTCTTGTAGCGCCAATGCAACCACGTAGATTTGCACCTTGGCTCCAAACCCAGATGAAACATGTCGTCCCTTCGCTAGCGACTGGAGGAGTGTCGGTGTAGGTTGGACCAGATCTTCCCATTCGCGGGTTTGACCCTGATGGTACGGTATAGTTCCATGATTTAGCTGTTTCTCCAAGAGTCCAAATACTTCAAGGTCCCCACGAGAGGCGCATGTCTGGGATCGAATACTACTGCACCACAACAATTTTCATCACGTCATTTGAAGCTGTAACATGTGCGCATCAAATTGTAACGGAAAAGTAATTATGATTTTTTGTCTCCGTGTGTGGTCAACATTAACGATTGCTGCTGGTAGCGAGTATCATTCAGACACAGAATTTTCCATCACACGATTTCAGGTTCAAACATGCCAGTCCCAGATACTGCGGAAAAAGAACTCGATAGTTGACGTCTCCTCGTGTGCGGTCAACAGCGATGATAGATGTGGGTCGGACTCCCAGTCAGCACACAACTATTTGTCACTTTCTTTTCCAATTCAAACACAAGCAAATCTTTCTACTGGTGAAACACACCGGTATTTGACTTCTGCTCATGACTAGAAAACAACGGCGATGGATACTACGCTTGAATCCGGGTAACGCAAGTCTTTTTCGTATTTTCATTACAGTATCACTCATCTTGCTAAAAATGAAAAGTTTCGATATCTAAAATTTTGTGGTGCTTGGTTAACAACCGATTAGGTGTTGGGTTCGAATCAACTTCCAACACGAAGCTCTATGCCACATCATTTCAACTTTAAAAATGTGGAAAATTCGTTATTTTTTGACTGAAAGTATATTTAAGATCTTATGTGGTTAGTTAGCAGGGAGAATGGTTTCTGGATAGGAGTGCTGGTTACCAATCCAGCACAAAAATTTTCGTCATGTAATTTCAAATTTACACTTGCATTTCGAAATATCATTTCTTGTACTTAATTTGAGTCTACAAGCCTTAACGACTGAGTTATCTCTAATAACGTGCTTAGCGATGTTTTCATTATCGTGATATTACATGGTCCAGTCACATTAAAGAGCGCACCACCTACGTTCCATGTCAACGTGAAATAACCAGTGACAGACGGCAAGTGACAGCAGAGGTAGTGAAGGGTGTACAAAACGCGTCTGGGACGCGGTAACAGTGTCGTCTTTGTCATAAAGCGAAAACGGAGCGATTTATCTGACCATATCGGCAAGATCATTGGCTTTCGGGCCAAGGGTGGAAGCATTTCCGAAATTCGTGAACTGTTCCTGTGCCGTCGTCGTTAAAGTATGGCAAAATCGAAAAATCCAAAACCAGCGCCGAGGCAATTGTTGTGTACCACAGTGTAAACTCCCAACAGAAAAATAGTTATAGTATTCGCATTTAGTATAACCTCCCAACAGAAAAATCTCGTTTAAGTTCCCAATAGAAAATTTCTTTCCAATAATAAAATTTCAAGTTTTAATGTGACCTTCCATTAAAGGCTGACTGCATATCGAGATTAATAAGTTTTGACGCCAGCAGCGCTGCGTCATGGCCCTGTGAAATCGTCCTGAATAAGCTGAAAAATTCTTACCTCACAGTGATGTCGCCGAATAACGCTATCTATATATCTGCTCCTATAAGAAATTTTTGGCACAGCCCAGTGCAGTGCTGGCCACTAGATTTTCATTTGTGGGAAATCAACTGATTTTCTTTTGCTTAATCAACATGAGTATGCACATGACAAATTTGTAAAAGCTGTAAACTGAGATAAATGACTGGCAAAAGTTTTCTTCAGAACAAAAGTTATTATTGAAACATTTCTGCAAGTAATTACATGGGACTTTAACATTACAATTGTGGTTAAATCAGTTGTGGCAATTAACACATGCGTGCGGCGACAAAGAACAACAATATATATATTTTTTTTATCTTAGCTTATACTACTCGTACATCGCTCAGGCACCGCCATCGTTCTGCACGACCGGCCCAACACAAGTCAACCGCTGCACTGCCCTGTCCGAACTCCATAGCGCAAGTGCTCTGTGCGAGCTACGAAACACGACTGCTGTAGAGTTGTGGCGATTCGTGAATGAGTCGTTCATTTGAACGACTCTAAATAAAGAATCGTAAGAATCGAATCGTGATACGCACGAATCGTCGTTCAAAAGAATCGTAAGAACGATTGCGCGTTTCCGAATCGTGACGATTCCAAGTTCCAACGATTCATCGATTCTTAGTACGCTATGATTCGAAGGCAACTTCCGAATCATGCCGAGTCGTGCCGAATGATTACGACCGCCAGATGGCAGTCAAGTGGAGTATGCGTGTGAACAAAGGAAGCTCGGAACGAACAAACGAAGTTCGTGGACCGTAATATTACCATAGAGTAGAAATATCTCTGGAGTGAGCATTCAGAAGCGCAGAATTGATTTTGTGTTGTCAACATACGTTGCCACAATGGTCACGTGATCTCGGGACACCGTAGATTTGTCCGACATTTGTCCTATAAATTTTGAATGTTGTCATATCGCTAGTAAAGACAGATTCCCTTTGCAAGTGCTGTGGATTTAGTATAGAGGTTTTGCAAGCACCATAGCAGTTAATACGTCTGATATTTGAAATAAATTGTGCTCTTAGCTTTGAAGAGCAAAATGAACGAGCATGACGTCACAGAAGCTTCACGTCAGCTTGTATTTATAATGTCTTTCATGTCACATATCGTCAAGTCGCTTAACACAGTACTGAACGGCAAAATTGGGGTTTTGAGTCACCATCCCTAATATGCATAAAATGTTAGAGTATAGTATCAGAACTGAGGAGCTAACAATGACAAGAGTTTGTCAATGGCCGAAGCAAACTTTATAACATATGTTCTTGGGCAGTTGTGTTCGGTAAATTACTGACAAGTGAGACAACGTTTCAAAACATCGACAATTATTTGCTAGGGAAAATATGTACATCCATACACATCAAAGAAAGCTTCAAACGAATTAATGAAGCCTGTTAAACTTATCCATTATGTTTTTTCTTACGTAATTAATAACGTCATAAACAACTGTATTTTACTCCTTCATTAAAGCTGACTTTATTGCTTAAAATGTCATATGGTGGAATTTGCTTCGTCTACTTATGTTCTTATACATATACATTGTGGGCATCAGCGCTGTTGTGTTATCGTAAAACCTAAATAACTTTTGCCTTCAGATATACGACCTCGGTTGTGTAAGAAAGTGGAAAAAATATCCCACTCGTCATGGAACATCTCCAATTTGTCACTAAAACAAAGCGCTATTATAAAATAAAGATTATGAAGATACAACAGTGAAAAATCCACTATTATAAGGAGAATGAGCGCGGCGAAAATAGGTTAACTTAAGATGTTAACAGACTGGTACCGTCAAAATTTTTTCCCCGAGAAACCTTGACTTACCGTGAAATGACGTGACGTTCCATTGACGACCAGTGCGAATGCCTCCATTCGAAAGGTATTGTAGAATGTTTTCATGTTATGTGACAGGACGTGACGTCACCTGATGGCGGACGTGAATTGGCGCTAAACAATCAACGTCGTCCCTAGATCACGTGACAGTTCCAGTTTAATGTTGACAACATGCGCAGGACGCAATGCTCACTCCAGAGATATTTCTACTCTATGAATATTACTCGTGAAAACCAAGCTGACACCTGGCAGTGGCTGACGGGAACAAGCGTAAAGGCATTTCCCATTTACTATCGCTACTATCAGCCACCGGGCCGACGTCAGCTTAGTTTGCGCGAGTAATACACGAACTAGTGATGACAGAAACGATATACAGTGAGTACACAGCTCCCAATACACACGATTAAAATCAAGAAATCCAAGTTTGATGAATAAGTACGTACCTCTTATTTGTTAGAGATGCAATGCAAAACACACACAACTTCTTTACACACGAGCAACAGCACTTGGATTATGTATTATATTTCGCGTACCTCGGAAACGGCCCTAACGATTTGGATGAAATTTTGTATTTAGACTGGTTTTTGCTTTTTGAGTTTACCTACATAGATCCATTCTTTCGTAAAAAGTCAATTTTATATTTCCATTCGTAAAAACGCAATTCCACATGTTTTTATAATGCCATCTCGTAAAACTTTGTTAGTACGTATTGAATGTAGTTAATGTTTTGGTTTTTATGTTTATTTGTGTATAGGTGTCTTTCCTTACAGCACGCGATTTTACACAAAAGAATTTTTGAAATAAAAACGCGAATTTCGTGTTTCTTGGGAACAGCTTTAAGTTTGGATAAAATTTTATATTTAGATACGGATTTTGATTTTTAAGTTTATCTATACTGTTGTGTTTCCTGAAAAAACTCGATTTTACACAATAAGTATTTTATATCGCAATTTCTGGCATATCTTATCATGTCACAGTTCGAGTCTAACCCCATTGACAATTTCAGACATGTCCTGCCATCTGTGAGTAAGATGTAGAGCTTTTTGCATTCCGTAAAAAATGTTTCATCGCAGACTAGAATGAATCTTGAAAGAATCGTGATCGAATCATAGGAATCGATTCGCAATGTGAGGTTGAATCGTAGGAATCGAATCGGGAAACAGAATCGTGTTCCCCAACTCTAGACTGCTATCTGCGAGCTACTAAACTTGCCTTACTGCCAACACTGCTCTGACCTGCGATTCTATTGTAGCATAGATATTCCATATCGCAGGCAGCGCGTGAGCAATCCATCGAAATTACATCTGCTCAAGTGCGCTAGCGAATAGTAATGAACCCCTTACAACAAGTCATTGAAGGCAATGGTGATCGACGACTGCGGAGACGTGTGCGGCTGAATAGATGTGCAACTGTTGAGCAATTGACCACCCAGATGAACCGAGGGCTAACAACAGTGCCTCCTCAACGGCCGTGCAGCGAACGTTGCTGCGTATGGGCTTCCGCAACAGCCTGGTTCATGGACCCTTGCTGAATGCTGTCCATCGGCGACGAACGCTGTACTTTTCACGCCAATAGCTCAACTGGGTGTCCACTGAGCGGCGACAGAAGGACTTTTGACATGAATAACGTTTTATGCTCCATCGGACAGACGGCCGTTGGCGTATAAGGAGTGAAATGCCTGAAAGCAAACACCCTGGAACAGTGATCACAATGGTCCAGGCCGGAGGTGGAAGCGATATAGTCTGGAGAATGTTTCCGTAGCACCTTATCTGGGTAATCATGTCACTGTGGAGGGCACAGCGGATCACCACAAGTAGGTATGCCTCTTCGGGGACCATGTCAAACCTAAATGTAGTTTAAAACTTTGAACATACAGGGTGTTTCAAAAATGACCGGTATATTTGAAACGGCAATAAAAACTAAACGAGCAGCGATAGAAATACACCGTTTGTTGCAATATGCTTGGGACAACAGTACATTTTCAGGCAGACAAACTTTCGAAATTACAGTAGTTACAATTTTCAACAACAGATGGCGCTGCGGTCTGGGAAACTCTATAGTACGATATTTTCCACATATCCACCATGCGTAGCAATAATATGGCGTAGTCTCTGAATGAAATTACCCGAAACCTTTGACAACGTGTCTGGCGGAATGGCTTCACATGCAGATGAGATGTACTGCTTCAGCTGTTCAATTGTTTCTGGATTCTGGCGGTACACCTGGTCTTTCAAGTGTCCCCACAGAAAGAAGTCACAGGGGTTCATGTCTGGCGAATAGGGAGGCCAATCCACGCCGCCTCCTGTATGTTTCGGATAGCCCAAAGCAATCACACGATCATCGAAATATTCATTCAGGAAATTAAAAACGTCGGCCGTGCGATGTGGCCGGGCACCATCTTGCATAAACCACGAGGTGTTCGCAGTGTCGTCTAAGGCAGTTTGTACCGCCACAAATTCACGAAGAATGTCCAGATAGCGTGATGCAGTAATCGTTTCGGATCTGAAAAATGGGCCAATGATTCCTTTGGAAGAAATGGCGGCCCAGACCAGTACTTTTTGAGGATGCAGGGACGATGGGACTGCAACATGGGGCTTTTCGGTTCCCCATATGCGCCAGTTCTGTTTATTGACGAAGCCGTTCAGGTAAAAATAAGCTTCGTCAGTAAACCAAATGCTGCCCACATGCATATCGCCGTCATCAATCCTGTGCACTATATCGTTAGCGAATGTCTCTCGTGCAGCAATGGTAGCGGCGCTGAGGGGTTGCCGCGTTTGAATTTTGTATGGATAGAGGTGTAAACTCTGGCGCATGAGACGATACGTGGACGTTGGCGTCTTTTGGACCGCAACTGCAACACGGCGAACGGAAACCCGAGGCCGCTGTTGGATCACCTGCTGCACTAGCTGCGCGTTGCCCTCTATGGTTGCCGTACGCGGTCGCCCTACCTTTCTAGCACGTTCATCCGTCACGTTCCCAGTCCGTTGAAATTTTTCAAACAGATCCTTTATTGTATCGCTTTTCGGTCCTTTGGTTACATTAAACCTTGAAACTTCACCTTTGAACAATTTATACATGACTGTGCTTAAACTGACATAAAATATTTTTAGCGCAACGCACTCTGACTTTCAATAATCCGTACAACAGAATGGGCCCTGACTAACATTAACCTATACCTTTCACAAATCACTTACCTCACAAAAATCTTCGCTACTCAAGCTACTGCAATACAGCGAGCGCCACTACTGCCAGCTAAATAAAAGATTCAAACTACTGAAGGCACTAACTACTGATAGGGATAGTTAGCAAATGAAAGATATTAATAGAGAACAAACAATGTATTTACCTTGATATCATCATATATAAATATAGCAGTTCATGACAAATTTCAAAACTCCGCCATCTCTCTCCCCACATCCACCACTGCTGGCGGCTCACCTCCAACTGCGCAACGCTACGCGCTGTTAACATCCAGCTGCCCCTCTACAATGGCAGACAACAATGCAAACTAGCCACAGACTGCACACAGCACAGCCAGTGATTTCATTTTCATACAGAGAGCGCTACGTGGCGGCGGCGTTACCAATATAAGAACCTAAACAGCCTACTTACATACAGAAAACATAAACAGCCTACTTACATAGCCCCCATGCTCCCCACAAAAAATTTTTACAAATGGTGTTGGGCACTGGCCAATACAGATTTGACAAAAATTTTTCACAATTACAGTAACAAAGATATAAAATGCACACACTTATTGATACAATGTTGGTCAAAAGCTAAAATTTTCTCACTGTCCATAAAGATAGTCCTGATCATTCATCATAATAGTAATTACAGTTTCTCATTAGTAAAAGAAATTGCACATAGAAGTAGTGGATTTCCATACAGTCTTGAAGAAGTAGTGTTGTCCTTCCAACGGAAAGACAGTGCTGACCCTTGACATGTTGACAGGTAATGGGCCACAATGGAGCAAACCCACAGCAGAGTCATTCGAAGTTTTGAAGAATATTGGTAGGTAGGTCATCACAGAGCAGACCCACTGGAGTCCTGGTAGAGATTGTGGTATTGGTGGGCCACCAGAGGTGCAGACCCACTGCAGTCCTTGTAGAAATAATGGTATTGATGGATCATCAAAGATGTAGACCCACTGTAGTACTTGTAGAGATAATGGTACTGGTGAGTCATCAAAGATGCAGACCCACTGTAGTCCTTGTAGAGATAGCCAGCAGCCATCTGTTGTGACTGTGCAGGTTCACAATCACCATTGAAGAGTTTTGCGGATAATATAGCAAGTCCATAACCACCACTTGTGCACTCACAAAGTTTTTGGAATTGTCTTTAGAACTAGCAATGCTGTTATCCAGTCCCTTGCTGAATTATTAACACACGTGCAAACAATAACAGTCCCAACTTCTCACATATTGTCCATATACTATGACCAACAGAAACGTGTGCAGTGAAATGTAACTAACAAGTTAATAATATCATGAACTGGTGACAATTACAAATTTATAACATAAGAATACAACAAAGGTACAAAATACATCATTAAAAACATAACAATATAGATAATATTTGTAGTACAGGCTTTACAAAAGAATAGAAATAGACATATACGTCAGTGTTACAGGAATTATGACATGAGTACATACATAGAAGATCAGAATAACTTGCGAAACATCAACTTCACACATGAGCATTTAAACAGAATGAATAATGTCTAACATCTTTACAAAGTAAATAACATATTATTAATGCCAATTATATTTGAGGATAACAGTATTCCTCATCATAGTGAATGTAGCTTAATATTAAAAGAGGAAAAAATTCTATGAAACTACACAGAGACAGGAAGAAAACAACTACACAAGGGTACACAAACACATAGTGGGATAACACCAATAGGAAAGGATAGGGTTCGTTTTCAGTGTAACATTTGGTACTGCAGTCCAACCCAAAACTTCATATATCTTTCCTCTTATTTCATCCTTTGTTTCCACCAAAAAAATTCTATCTAAGCATGCTTTCTGTATTTATATGTTCACACATTTCTCACCTCAACATTTATTTCCAAGAAAATCCTACCTAAACCTGTTTTCTGTACTTTTTTTTGTATAACTTCTCAATGCATTCTTTACCTATTCTCCATAGTCAGTTTCTTATATAGTCTACCCCCTCTTAAGCTAACTTAAATCTACTGAGCTCAGATGCTAAACTAAGAGACGAGGCAATGCAGCAGCACATAAAACAATTAATATAAACAGCAATGAAAAAAATGGAAAATCGCAAAGCAAGCTACAGTAAATCTAAATTACCAAGCAATTCAACATTACAACTAATATGAGGCAATGCGCAGCAAACAAAAAAATAAATCTGGCTTAGCAGAGTAACACAAATTAAAGTTCAGTAGCACTATGCCTGGCAAACAGCAGCTTATATCTAAACATGACATAGCTCAAGCAAAAAAAATAGTACACTAAAGATAACAATGCAGATAAGGGAAATGTATAATCACATCTTAATGTCTAAGTAATTAAAGTGGTGCACCACAACAACTTATCGTAAAAGAAATATTACCATGTACTTGAAAAGAATATTATGTATGCAGTTACTGTTACTAGTCCCTTCTTATTGTTCTTTCCTTTCCAAGTGCTCCTTTTTTGAAGAATGTGGATCACAAAATTATTATTTAATAGATCTGTTGACAGAAAGTGTTCACATTAGCAAATGCATTTAATTTTATTTTATGAAACCAATGCTGCAACACAGCTGGAAAACAGATGTCAAATGAAATAAGCAATTAGGCAAACCAAAGCATAAAAACATCATTCAATAGTCATGTGGCATTTCGTAAGTCAGTAGCTCTCAACTCTCATAGAAAGACACTTGTCATAATCAGGTGTGCGGATGTACGAATATTTCCCATCAATTCATAAGCATTGCAGTAATTAGCACAAAGTACGAGTAATCATATGTTTTCAGGTAATGAGCGTGTAATATTTGCGATGCTTTCTACAAAGGAATGTCAATAGCAAGGTTAATGGAATAATGAGGTTGTCGCATTTGCAATATTTTCTCTAAAGGAATGTCAATGGCGAGGATAAAGGCCTGCCTTTTTTCTTTTTTTTTTTTCTACCTGTCCTTCCGGAAAGGCACACCCTAATGGCTTGTTCTCCAGGTGTTTGACACAGCTGCGTGCCCACAACGCATTACGTACAGGTGGTCACTTGACTTTCTTACGGAAATATTTACGACACCAGTTTCCGCTACAGTGACAGTCTCACATAAAAATATTTCACAGGTCAAGAATTAGCATTGCAAATCTGTAGAAAGAAAATCCTATAAATATAAGTGTCCAAATAAAATATTCGTCAGCATTGTGATACAGTCACGCATTTATGCACATTTCATAACTCTTAAAGTACGATTCTTGGTTTCCAACATACTTCTTATTCCTCATATACGGTAGCATCATCTTATTGATCATAAACATATCTCAACAGCATAGTACACATCGTCGTCGTAATAATAACATCATAATACCTCAGTCAAATCTCAAAAACGTCGTAGCTTTCTGCAATAATTTCAAAACCTAAAAAAAATTCTCTGCTCATTTCAATAGTGTCATCTACCTCAAACGTACTTTAAAATCATGCTCCCTTACCAAATATATCATTCAAAGCTCTCATAGTATCACAATGGTTCCGAAAAAATATGAACAGATCACACAGTACAGACAAAATACAATTTCGTAAGTGTGAAGTAATCCAACTCTGTAATTGCGTAAACATATGTCACTGATGTAATAAAAAAAGTTTATCTCTCAGTTACATGATCAGATAGCTGTGTAATTTGTGTGTTAGAGAAATATGGTACCGATGTGTAAAGTTGTATAAGCAAATACCATATTAGCTAGGGTTCCTTGTGGTTGCCACACACATGGTACACAAAGTAGGCGTATACCCCCCTGAGGATTAATGTAATTATACCCTCAGGTTACAGATTACAGCAATGGAATGAAATGTATTACAGAAAACCTTTGTATCATTGTCCTTCAAATATCTTTAAAAATAAATGATTTAAGTACAAAATTAATCACTCAAACACATGTACTGTAGCGCTAAATGTGCGTCTTGCTGTAACATAATCTCTGTGGAAGTGTCGTAGTTATCGTCCTCCGAAAGCTAAGTTCTGCAGAAGTCAATGTACTTACCACATGATAAACAAAACTGAAATGCTTTGCGTATAGATATTGTAGTTATTATGCTTATTGGCGTGATGAAGAAAGTACTGTACAGTAACGTATTGTTATGCCACGAAAAAGGCTGTCTCATTGTTGCTATACCACAAAAGTTACTACTAAAACCTGTTTTTCTTCCTAGAAGAATTCAGAAAACTGTGCAGATATAAAACAGATACACTGCAAAAGCAACATTGTGAATTGTCACTCATTAGTAGCGTCGTGATAACATCGTGTAGCTGTCACATAAACTAACCACTGTGTCCTCTGGTATCTCACAGAAAGTACTTTAAACCCAGAATGTATTTTCAAGTAAACCAAAAGTTGCATTAAAATCTCATTAGCAGTACCAGTATGTGTCCTAAGTATGTAAGCCTAATAGTCGTTACGTAATCGTGCAACTAACAAGCAAGAATGTACAATTAACAACACTGTGTCATCTGTTCATTATAACAATGCATTCGTAATTTCTGTTTAAATAAGTTCTCTTGGTTCTTGACTGGATATTTCACTTCAAACATTGTTACATGTTAACAGATTCTAAATCTGACAAAGCATACTAGAAATGTGAAGTGAAAAGTTTTATGGCAAAGACAAAGTTAAAAAGCAGATTATCTTTCAATAAACGGTTTTACATGTGAAATGTGGTGTAAACCTTTACTCTTCCTAGTGCACAGAGTTTCAACTTCAAAGCAATTATCATGTTGTATACATCGGTAAAGAATGCTAAAATGTTTCTCCAGGCTAGCGTCTTATGTTATTTTTCTCGGAGCCAGCGGGCGCATGCGGCTGCTTGCTGTGCCAGTCATTGTCTGTCTCTTTGTTGGCGCGCGCCGTTATTGGGATTAGGAGACCTAACTTCTACAAATTCACTCTGACGAGAAGGCCCTGCCCTGTTTGAATCCCGCCAGTTCTGATGCAATTCAGGTCTGTCGTTACGAATATATCGTCTGTCGTCATGTCGGTAGTTCCTGTAGTTTCTTTCTTGTCGGTTAAGTGGTGGAGAATTTCTCCCTGAATCGTAACTGCGCGCTGGACCGTTGCATCTGAAGTTATTCTGTCTCCCTTGATAATAATTATTTTGGTTCCCATATTGCCTGTTTCTCTGATAGTCTCTGTGATAGTCATTACCGTGGAGAGGTGATCTTTCCCTGTAATTGTTACTGCTCTGCCAACGGTAGTCATACGGGTGGTGTCTGTTTTGGTCACGATTTACGTTGTAAGAATAGGCTTGTCGGGTCCAGTTATTATTTCTGTCGTCACGGAATTGTGACGGATGTGACCTGTAGTGATTGTTTTCCTGTTTTCGCATCCCGCGACTGTCTGTGTCAATTTCTAATTCTTGTAACAGTCCCTGAAAAGCTTCAATGTCGTCTTTGCAACGTCCTGCCAAAATAATATGTCGTAAATGTTCAGGCAGTTTGATTAAGCAAATGCGGATGAGTTCTGAGGGGCTGTATGGGTTTGAAAGATACTGATTCTTATGCAACATGTCTTCAAAATATTTCATAAGACTGGAAAATTCAGATTGTTCTAAACGTTTCATCATTATGATGCTATGTTTTACTCGGTCTTGTGTGGCTTGAGACCAATATGCTGAGAGGAAGGCATGGTAAAACTCTCCTTCACTGTGGCAATCGTGAATTACCGAACGCATTCTTACAGCTGGTTCATTCTCCAAGTAGCCACACATAAATTCTAATCTGTGTTCTAACGACCAGTTGGGAGGAAAACAATGCGAGAATTGATGGAGCCATGCTTGTGGATGAATGTCGTTGCCAGAATTCTTAAATGTTTTGAATTTACGTGTAGTAATGAACAGCTTATAGTCAAAATCATCATGTCGGCGAGTCGCATATCGGTCATTGTTAGGTCGTGTCGGCCGTTCCATATCAAAATTCGGTGCACATTGCCAATTTCTTTCATAACTTCCGAAATGCCCTGTGTTATTACTTTGTGGCTGTTCCGTATTTCTGTGTCCCTCTTCCCGTATTGGGGCGCGAGTATCCTCTGAAATACGTAATTCTTGAATTACCTGTGTCAGCTGATCTTGTACTTCCCGGATTTCTCTTTTGTACTGTGTATTGATTTGATTTTGATTCTGTTTGAATTTTCTAATTTGTTCATACTCTTCTGTGTCAGTGAAGGCTACAGGTCTTGTGTCATTCAGATCATCATCTACCTTTGTAGATAAGTTAGTGACCTGATCCGTAAGTTCGGCTACTTTCTCCGATAGTGAACACATATCCTCAGTGTGTTTTTCTGAACCAAGTTTCAGAGTGTCCATTTGTGTTGAAATCGAATCTACTGTGTCCTTTAAGTTTTCCTGAGTTATTGCAAGTTGCGTAACCGAATCGGTAGATGCAACTGAGTCAATTTTAGCCCACAAGGTCTCATGATTTTCATGAACAATGGCTTGCAGTTCTTTTATGGCTGCTTCGTGATTCTGTAATGCATTTTCATGCCGCGAAAAAATAGGTTGAAAATGCTCACAAATTTGTGTTTTTACGTCATTACAGACTTTTTGACATTTCGATTCAATGTTATGTAACTCAGTAGTTAAATACTCACGTGTTTGTTCAATAGTTTGCTCCAATGAGTCTAACTTTTGAAGATTTTGTTCCATTGTGTCTAACTTTTTAAGATTTTGTTCCATTGTGTCTAACTTTTGCAGCTTTTGGTGTGTTTGTCTCTGATTTTGTTCCATTTGTTGCATTAGTTGTAATAACAATGCATTAGTGTCTGGAATCTGTTCCTCTACTCTTTTCGGCAGTGCATTTGCACCGGCAACATTCACATTTTGACAAGCTGAAAATGTGTCTTGACTTATTTGAGAAAACGGTGAGGACGCAAAACCTGAATCTACAGTATTTGTAAAATTGTGTCCTGTCATTTCGGATTCCTGAGGCGAGCTGTTGCCGACCGATCGATCGATAATGCTTCCCTGTTCACTACCTGTTTCACTGTCTACACCATTATTTACCGCCCGCTCCATTTCCCTATGCACAGTTACCAAATTACTACTTGGAACGTCTGTTAATTCACTACACAGTGGTGCTGATAAGCCACGCTCGTCGTCACTATTATTTCTCAGTTTACTTTGGAGCCTAGTGTTACGTTTTTCACACGCCATTATTGTCACAGTATTTCACACGACAACACAGAAGAACACAATTTGAAGAGCAAAAATAGGGGAACACATTAACATAGCACTGAAAATAATATCTAGTTAATTGCAGCTGCGAAATACTTGGTGCAAATCTACATGCATGCCACAACTGTTTTACTGTACAACAATGAGAGACTGCAACTACAAAGGAGATTTTCTCTACAATTACGCGCTAGCAATAAACAAAATCTACACTAATTACACAAACTACAAGAAAAAAAATCAGAAGATTCCAGTGAGGTATCCTCGGCTAAGGGTCGACATATGAAACTTCCGCTTTGAACAATTTATACATGACTGTGCTTAAACTGACATAAAATATTTTTAGCGCAACGCAATCTGACTTTCAATAATCCGTACAACAGAATGGGCCCTGACTAACATTAACCTATACCTTTCACAAATCACTTACCTCACAAAAATCTTCGCTACTCAAGCTACTGCAATACAGCGAGCGCCACTACTGCCAGCTAAATAAAAGATTCAAACTACTGAAGGCACTAACTACTGATAGGGATAGTTAGCAAATGAAAGATATTAATAGAGAACAAACAATGTATTTACCTTGATATCATCATATATAAATATAGCAGTTCATGACAAATTTCAAAACTCCGCCATCTCTCTCCCCACATCCACCACTGCTGGCGGCTCACCTCCAACTGCGCAACGCTACGCGCTGTTAACATCCAGCTGCCCCTCTACAATGGCAGACAACAATGCAAACTAGCCACAGACTGCACACAGCACAGCCAGTGATCTCATTTTCATACAGAGAGCGCTACGTGGCGGCGGCGTTACCAATATAAGAACCTAAACAGCCTACTTACATACAGAAAACATAAACAGCCTACTTACAACCTCCGTTGAAAACTTCGTCTTGTTGCAACAACACTGTGTTCTAGGCAGTGGAATTCCAACACCAGAAAAATCCTCTGTTCTAAGGAATAAACCATGTTGTC
Organism: Schistocerca serialis cubense; assembly: GCF_023864345.2. NCBI lineage: Eukaryota > Metazoa > Arthropoda > Insecta > Orthoptera > Acrididae > Schistocerca > Schistocerca serialis. The sequence goes on along the minus strand of NC_064643.1, from coordinate 731,911,600 downwards.
TACAGCACACTTGCACGTTGTGAACAGCACACGCTTACAGCAGAAAGACGACGTACAGAATGGCGCACCCACAGACTGCGCTGTCTTCTATATCTTTCACATCACTTGCAGCGCCATCTGTTGTTGAAAATTGTAACTACTGTAATTTCGAAAGTTTGTCCGCCTGAAAATGTACTGTTGTCCCAAGCATATTGCAACAAACGGTGTATTTCTATCGCTGCTCGTTTAGTTTTTATTGCCGTTTCAAATATACCGGTCATTTTTGAAACACCCTGTAGCTGCTAAGATTCAGTGACCGTGTCAGAATTATATTAGAGCAAATAAGCCCTCGGTCACAAATATTAAGTCAAAATACGCCTAACATAGTGGGCGATATCCTAAAAAAGAAAACTGCAAGAACTACCACGCTCAACACCTCATGCACTGAAATTAACCCAAAGAAACGTTTATCTATTCCTTTCATAGGACCCATTTCCTATCAGATTCAGCGCATGCTTCGCGACAAATACAACTGCAATGTTGCCTTCTCTACTAATAATAATCTGAAGAGAAAGTTCATTCATAATTTGAAATCCATTCGCTCCCCTACAGAAAGTTCTGGCGTTTATAAGATCATCTGTCATACCTGCTCCTCCTGTGATATAGTGCAAACTGGAAGTGCTTTCTCCATCACATATAAAGAACATCTTTTGAGAAAGAACTGCACCAGTCCCTTAAATTCATCCTTTGCCGATCATCTACTAATTGCTGGACACGTACCTAAAGCCATAGGCGATAGCAATATTCTGCATACCGAAAAGAAGGGGCGTAGGTTAGATGTTTTAGAGGAATTGGATATTTTGAAACGATGGCCTCATTCTAAACGAACAGCTGCAGCTGCGAAATAAAATTTTTTTCGACTGTATAAAGCCATTGCTTGATCTTTGATTCAGATTTCCTCATGCAGTTTGGCTCAAATGGCTCTGAGCACTATGCGACTTAACCCCTGAGGTCATCAGTCGCCTAGAACTTAGAACTAATTAAACCTAACTAACCTAAGGACATCACACATATCCATGCCCGAGGCAGGATTCGAACCTGCGACCGTAGCGGTCGCGCGGTTCCAGTGAAGTGGACACCGCTCGGCCACATCGGCCGTTTACCGAAATGTTGTTTTCCTGTTACATCTTTGCTGTTTTTTTATATGTCATAACTGACTTTTTTTACGGTAAAATGTACCTCTGTTTAAAGCAGATAAATATGTAACTTCATCCTATTATTATTAATGCTTACGTTATGCTTGAATCAGCTGCATCACAATTTCATGTGTCTAATTTTGAATGTACAGTAGCCCAGTTGTTTCTGCGGCTACTAGATGGCGCTCGTAGCAACACCGTGTTCACTTGCCCACACATTCTAACGTGGGCACCTCAGTCTTGTTGCAACCCTTGTTCATTCAAGTACGAACAGCCCTTAGCGGCTCGCCATCTCATTTACAACTATTTATGACGTTTCCTTTCCGGCTTAGATTTTATTTTTAAATGTGACTTGTGAGTACTGCATCTCTTTCCAGTCAGTACAAACTTTAATTTTATTAATGTATTATATACCTAATATGTTTTAGAGCAGTTAGTTTAATTCTGAAGACGACGCTCATAGTAGCATCGAAACCTGGTCAATTTCGACTTAATATTTGTGACCGAGGGCTTATTTGTTCTAATATAAATGTAGTTTGTTTTTCCCTAGCACGATGTCATCCACTGTCAACTTGCACACAGCTCGCAGTACAGATGGATGGTTCTAAGAGCACCAGCATCAGTTTACTGTACTCCCCTGGCCACCAAACTCTCTGGATTTAAACCCAATCAAGAATGTGTGGAGCCACTTCAATTCTCAACCGGGACACCTACAGCAGCTGGCCACGGCAGTGGAGTCAGCATGGCCCCACACCCCTTTCCGTACCTTCCAGGATCCTCACTGGCTCTCTTCTTGCAGGTCGCGCAGCTGTCCTCTCTGCAAAAGTTGGTTATTCGGGCTTTTGACAGATGGTCACATCAGTGTGGTTGGACACTGTAATTTGCATCTGGACTGATCGTCATACACAGCAAAGTTACACTACTGGCCATTAAAATTGCTACACCAAGAAGAAATGCAGATGATAAACGGGTATTCATTGGACAAATATATTATACTAGAACTGACATGTGCTTACATTTTCACGCAATTTGGGTGCATAGATCCTGAGAAATCAGAACCCTTAACAACCACCTCTGGCCGTAATAACACCCTGATATGCCTGGGCATTCAGTCAAACAGAGCATGGATGGCGTGTACAGGTACAGATGGTCATGCAGCTTCAACACGATACCACAGTTCATCAAGAGTAGTGACTGGCGTATTGTGACGAACCAGTTGCTCGGCCACCGTTGACCAGACGTTTTCAATTGGTGAGAGATCTGGAGAACGTGCTGGCCAGGGCAGTAGTCGAACATTTTCTGTATCCAGAAAGGCCCGTACAGGACCTGCAACATGCGGTCGTGCATTATCCTGCTGAAATCTAGGGTTTCGCCGGGATCGAATGAAGGGTAGAGCCACGGGTCGTAACACATTTGAAATGTAACGCCCACTATTCAAAGTGCCGTCAATGCGAACAAGAGGTGACAGAGACGTGTAACCAATGGCACCCCCTACCATCACGCCGGGTGATACGCCAGTATGACAAATACACGCTTCCAAGATGCGTTCACCGCGATGTCGCCAAACACGGATGCGACCATCATGATGCTATAAACAGAACCTGGATTCATCCGAAAAAATGAAGTTTTGTCATTCGTGCACCCAGGTTCGTCGTTGAGTACACCATCGCAGGCGCTCCTGTCTGTGATGCAGCGACAAGGGTAACTGCAGCCATGGTCTCCGAGCTGATAGTACATGCTGCTGCAAACGTCGTCGAACTGTTCGTGCAGATGGTTGTTGTCTTGTAAACGTCCCCATCTGTTGTCTCTGGGATCGAGACGTGGCTGCACGATCCGTTACAGTCATGCGGATAAGATATCTGTCATCTCGACTGCTAGTGATACGAGGCCGTTGGGATCCAGCACGGCGTTCTGTATTACCCTCCTGAACCCACCGATTCCATATTCTGCTAACAGTCACTGGGTCTCGAGCAACGCGAGCAGCCATGTTGCGATACGATAAACCGCAATCGTGATACGCTACAATCCGACCTTTATCAAAGTCAGAAACGTAACGGTACGCGTTTCTCCTCCTTACACGAGGCATCACAACAACGTTTCACCAGGCAACGCCGGTCAACTGCTGTTTGTGTATGAGAAATCGGTTGGAATCTTTCGTCATGTCAGCACGTTGTAGGTGTCACCACCGACGCCAACCTTGTGCGAATGCTCTGAAAAGCTAATCGTTTGCATATCACAGCATCTTCTTCCTGCCGGTTAAATTTCGCGTCTGTAGCACGTCGTCTTCGTGGTGTAGCAATTTTAATGGCCAGTAGTGTATTTAGCGGTCTCTTGTAGTAAACATTTTGTATAGTCTAGCGACTGCTCCGAAAAGAGATTAGAGGACATGCAAGGCAGTTACGTTATGTGGGTTGCATACAACTCAAGCGAAATGCAGTTTAGGTCGTTCGGATTGTACGTAGGCTCTTTCGGTTTTTATGTTGGTAACGCCACGTAGTGCTCTGTATGAAAATCGCTGACTGCGCTGTGTGCAGTCTGTGGCTGGTTGGACTCGTTGTTGAAATATTCGCTTGTGTAGTGTTGGGCAGTTGGATGTGAACAGCGAGTAGCGTTGGCCAGTTGGAGGTTAGCTGCCAGCAGTGGTGGGTGTGGGGAGAGAGATGCCAGAGTTTTGAGCGGACGATCTCGACGTACGTCCGAGAGAGAAAGGAAATTTGTTTAATTGTATGTCACAAAATTATATATATATATATATATATATATATAATGTCTTTTGAACGCTATTAAGGTAAATACATTGATTGTTCTCTAGCAAAATCTTTCATTTGCTAACTAGGCCTATCAGCAGTTAGTGCCTTCAGTAGTTTGAATCTTTCATTTAGCTGGCAGTAGTGGCGCTCGCTGTATTGCAGTAGTTCGAGTAACGAAGATTTTTGTGAGGTAAGTGATTCATGAAAGGTGTACGTTATTGTTAGTCAGTGCCATTCATTTGTAGGGATTATTGAAAGTCAGATTGCGTTGCGCTAAAAAATATTGTGTGTCAGTTTAGTGATGATCAGAACAAGTAAAGAGAAAACTGAGTACGATGAGTTTATCTCAGCTGTCTGAAAATCAAATAACATAACAGTTTTTCCAGCACTGTCATCCATAATTTTTCAAAGGGGACGTTTCATATTTCTTAATTTTTCAAAGTGGACATTTAAGGATACTTTAGGGCATCATAGTATCTTTGAAGCACAGCATTGTCATGTAGTGAATCGTAAACTGTGGGAAAAAGAAGAGAAAGGAAACGTTCGAGATGTGGTGCTATAGAAGGATGTTGAAAATTAGATGGACTACCAATATGAGGAACGAGGAGGTTACCGAAGAAAGGAACAAACGGAAAAAATGACAAGAAGAGGAGAGAGAATGATAGTGTATGTGTTAAGACATTAGGGAAAAACCTCCGTAGTACTAGAGGGAGCTGCAGACGGTAAAAACTAATAAAGGTTGCTTTTCATGAGATAATATTGTTTTAATAACTGTAAAATTTCTAATGTATAACTAAAAATTCATCTGTTGAGTAGAAGGAGTTGTCATTGAGAAATTCTTTTAATTTGCTTTTGAATGCTGATTGACTATCCGTCAGAATTTTGATGCTATTTGGAAACTGACCAAAGACTTTTGTGGCAGCATAATTCAAATTCCAAGCCAAAGAAAAGTGAAAATCAGTTTTTCTCCTTTTCATGTAGCTATGTACAATGCTATTACTTTTGAACTGGGATGAGTTATTAATAACAAGTTTGAAAGACGTATGTATTCAGTGTATTCATTAACAGCGATGGCGAGGCATGACAGAATCTCTGACCAGAGAGTTATTTATCGTTGCTAGTCTGCGCTTGACCGCGCGAGTGTGCAGTTGCGTGTAGCGAGTCGGCAGGAACAGTAGTTGTGTGTGAGGAGTCGGCAGTAGCAGTAGCGAGTGGACGGTTGTACTGAGCGGGCGTCGACATGGGTCTCTGGTCACAGTTCTGGACGAGGTATATTGTTATCGAAGGTAATGAAGCAGCATTGCGCTCAGCTAATAACATATGTTAATTGTAATTAATTTGTTCAAGAATTGCCCCAATAATAATTTTTCTACAAAGTAACCTTTTTAAAGAAAAAGATTCATTTCAAGTTAAATAATATTTCCTATGCATTCCCTCCAAGAATCAAAATTATACATGGGCCAGCATTGCACGAAGCTGTGCCATAAAATAAGAGCAGATATAGATGCAGTTTACTGAGGTAAGAATTTTGGTTTTTGTGTTCAGGTTTAATTATTGCACAGGGCCGAGGGTCAGCGCAGCTGCCCTTATAAAATTTATCAGGTTCATCTTAACGTTAATTTTGTGGGGACTTAATATTTTTGCACATTTTTATTATCATTGAGTTTTATTACTGTGGGAAGCTAACATTTGGCTCTATTTGCATTATCATTTAATTATTTTCATTTTTAAAAATTCCTGTGGAGAGGTTACACTTTCACTAATATTGACTATCATATTTTCACGGGGAGGTTACACTTGGCGACATCCGGACCAGGATCATACTTCGTTGAGAATCTTCTGATAAGTAGTTAGATATCTGCTCTTATTTACTTAATATAATTAGCATTTGGCGCAACGCTTTTACTAATTTTGTGACTTTCTCTAGCAGATCATCGGCAATTCGTTGCTCTTTGTTGTATTTGTATTTGTTGGATTTTGCATTGTCTTTGTCTCATTTGTGAATAATTGTGACTAGTGTAAAAATGCCACGAAAGACTATTATTAGTGCATTGCGAGGTATAATGAGTGAAATGGTCGACTTAAACAACTTGACCGATAGTACTTGCGACGCGCAGTGTAATGATGACAATCCTCCGTTTACTGACAATCAACACGTACCGACCACTAATAATGATTTTGATCTTAGTGATGAACAGACGAATTCAATTGTGTCCTCTGTTAATTGGACGACAATTGATGGCGCGGGGCGTTCTGTTGCAATGAGCGCTGCCCAGCTTAACACAACCGGTTTGAAAAATTCACGTGACGAGCAGACAAATTTATCTAATGAAAATGAACAGGATACTCAAAGTAGGACGGATTTATTTAATTCCGAAATAGTGACTGACAGTGTACATCCGACTGGCGAACCTTTTTGTAAATTACAGAATGACCAAATGGTCACACAGAACGTGACAATTGCAGGTACGCCGTCAAACAGCACAGAGAATAGAAATGCTAATTTTACTGTGGATCAAATTATGGCAGTATTGCTACAGTTCAAGAACGAAGTTAATGGAAAACAAGACAATCTTAATAAAAAACAAGACAACCTTAATGAAGATAACAAACAACTTAGGGAATATTTCAAACAACTTATTAAAAAACAAGACGACATGATCAAAAAACTTGATGAACAGAACAAACAACTTAGTGAACAGAATAAACAATTTAATGAAAGTTTTAAACACCCGAACGAAAACCACGACAACGTTAATGAACAGAACAAACAAGTTAGTGAACAGATTACAGCTGTTACTGGGCAATGTCATGATACTAAAGTACAATTACGTGAGGATACTAAGGCTTGTGCTAGTAACAGTAATGAAGAAGTTGGAACTGTTGCACAAGAATTAGATAATAGACATGTAACCACAACAGAATCACATATAGACAAAATTAGTGCAGTCGCTGAACGATGTCCTAAAGACGCAACACAGATACACGACGAGTTTAATTTAAAATCACCAGAACTTTCACACACTCTGGATACGGAAAACGATAAGAAATTTGCACAACAGATCAGCCAAATTGACGAAAGTATTAAAGTAGCAGAAATGAAAATTATTTCAGTTAATAACACGTCACAGAATACGCGCCATTCCGAACATTTCTCACACTCGTACAGCCAGTGTAACTTAAACAATTTACAGAGACTACGCGACTTAAAATCAGAAAAGGTACGCGACTTAAGATCTAAAACGCTACGCAACTTAAAATCCGAAATGACACAGACAAACAGATTCTCACACAAACCTGAACGTGTTCTCAAATTCAGTTACGAGAACGTAGATTACGAGCAATTTTTATCCGCAAGAAAATCTAAGGAACTTAATAATGACAGAGCACAGATACACGATTTGAACTGTATACGACAATTTATTTTTGTACTTTCACCGCTATTATCTGTAACGCAGAAACTAGCTTTGAACTGGATACGACAAATTGCTCTTGAATTTATACCAACATTTCATGTAATGCAGAAACTACAATTAGCAAGGGTACAGCAATTTATTTTTGAATTTTCACCGGTAGTGCTTAGAAAATGTAGTCCATCAACAAAGGAGGTGGCTTACAAAACACTCGTTCGACCTATACTTGAGTATTGCTCATCAGTGTGGGATCCGTACCAGGTCGGGTTGACGGAGGAGATAGAGAAAATCCAAAGAAGAGCGGCGCGTTTCGTCACTGGGTTATTTGGTAACCGTGATAGCGTTACGGAGATGTTTAATAAACTCAAGTGGCAGACTCTGCAAGAGAGGCGCTCTGCATCGCGGTGTAGCTTGCTCGCCAGGTTTCGAGAGGGTGCGTTTCTGGATGAGGTATCGAATATATTGCTTCCCCCTACTTATACTTCCCGAGGAGATCACGAATGTAAAATTAGAGAGATTAGAGCGCGCACGGAGGCTTTCAGACAGTCGTTCTTCCCGCGAACCATACGCGACTGGAACAGGAAAGGGAGGTAATGACAGTGGCACGTAAAGTGCCCTCCGCCACACACCGTTGGGTGGCTTGCGGAGTATCAATGTAGATGTAGATGTAGATGTAACGCAAAAGCTGAAATTTATTTGCAGCGCGTAATAGACCTCAGGGGATTCATTACGCTTTAATGAATATGTGCCGTAGCGTGCATAGGGCCCCGAGCTGTAGTAGTGCTGTTTCATCTTTAGTTTTCTGCACTGCTGCCTTCTCTTCTACTATCCTTTATATCTATCAAAATAGCTCTTTAACGATTGCTCTATCTAGGATTAAGAAAGATGACTAAAGAAAACCCGATAAGACAAGTATTTACTGAAAGTGACAGTTTTCATTAGACGCTCCAGAAATGACAACCACGAGAACTTTAATATCAGACAAAAATTTAATCATCAATATGTGTAAAATTAACAGCAAACGCATTTTTTGGTAACAACAGACGTTTTTCACCACAACAGCATGAAAGTCAGCCGGTTAGCATACCTGACCAACAATGCAGTCTACAAGGTCAACCAAGCTTTAATGTTTCGCCGCGTGCACGTATAGTCCCAGCTACAACAAATAGTAACGCACGGCAGCAAAGAAATAACTACGTACAGACAACACTCTATTTCAATTCCTATCGCAATGCACCGTATAGAAGTGACTATCATGACAGACGTAAAAATAATGAGCACAATTTTCAGCGTACATTTAATAACAGTCGATCTTTTCAGCAGCAAGAACATCAGCAACAACATATTATTATGAATGAACCAGACAATAGGTGTCATCCATAGCATAAGACGTCAGGAAGAAATAACAGAACAGTTCAAATAGTTGAAATGCCACAGCATCCTCCCGAAAATAATAACACGTCAGATGGAATTTGATTAAATACAGTACAGGTTGCATATTCCAGTAACGTAAGCAATAATTTTGACACGCAGAATTTTGTTCACAAGAATGTTATTTGAAACATGCTTTGTTGAATACACCACTTTTATCGCACCCAGATCTTACCAGAAAATTTTCCATTGCCACTGACAGTTCTAACACCGCTTTAGGAGTACATATTTTCCAGGAAATTGAAGAAGATGGCTCTACAGTAATTAAAAACATCGCATTTTCAAGTCGCATTTTGTCACCTGCTGAACGAAATTATTCCGTTACAGAACTTGAAACGTTATGTGTTGTATGGGCTTTTACGAGATTTCGACACTTTCTTTATGGCAGATATACCACCGTTTACACAGACCACAGAGCGATACAATTTTTACTTTCAGCTAAATTTACTCACGACAGGTTAAGTAGATGGAAGCTTTATTTACAAGAATTTAATTTTACAATAGTTCACATTTCCGGCACACAAAATGTTGTAGCAGACGCACGTTCTCTCTGCAACAATCAGCAGGACATCGCAACCAACTTCTGCAAAGCAAATTTCAGCGTGATGTACATTCAGCAAGTTGCATTTGAAAATTTCATTCCATCGTCATTACAGGACATAGCACAAGAGCAGAATAAAGACAACGTTTGGAAAGAGATTAAACACCTCTGGCAAGATAGGAATAATGTTACGATTAGAAACCATTACACTGTACGCAATGACATTCTATTTCGCCGCTCTCATCCTGACAGTAACAATTGGTTATTATGCATTCCTGACGAACTTGTTAACAAATTAATCTGGTATACTCATTTAAGTTACGCACATTACGGAGCTAGAAAATGTTTTCTTATACTGAGACAGAAACGTTATTTTGCCAACATGGAGAAACGTATAAGACGAGTTTTAGCGTCATGTAAAATCTGCCAGAAAGCTAAGTCAGACACAACTTCACATATTCCTCCATTATATCCCATTGTACCTGTTAAATTAAGACACATGGCCGCTGTAGACATTCTTGGTCCGATTCCCAGAACTAATAGAGGTTTTTGCTACATCTTTGTCGCTGTTGAACTCACTTCAAAATTTCTTACCTTCACTCCGTTACGCAAAGCTACTGCTAAAACTGTTTCGAAAGCATTTGTAAAAGATTTTCTATTTCATGTAAGGCATGTGGTGAAAGTAATTTCCGACAATGGATCACAATTTCGTTCTGCTATATGGACACGTATGTTACGAGCTAGAAACATTTCTCCGATCTATATATCCAGGTACCATGCTTCTTCGAACCCTTGTGAACGATTAATGAAAGAAATTGGTAAACTGTGTAGAATATACTGCCATAAAAGACATATTGATTGGGACACACACATACTCTCATTCCAGGATGTAATTAATTCCATACCAAATGAATCTACTATGCTATCTCCGTGTGTTATACTGAAAAATGTTGAACCACCTAACAAAATTAAAGAATTAGTAACATTTCCTACATCTCGTCGACTACGACACCATGAAATAATTGACATTGCGCTGAACAACATCAAACGTGCCGCAGATCGTCGGAGAAGACAGCAAAAAAGGGTTTGTATACGCCGTGACTCACATTGGACAGAAGATATTAGTACGTAAACACCATTTATCTAATAAAGGAAAAGGTAGGTGCAGTAAATTTGAACTTCTATATGCAGGACCACATCGGGTTCGCAGCATTCCTCACCCCAATGTTGTACACGTCGAAACTTTGAGAACCAGAAAATCGAAAGGAAACCACCACTGGTCAAACGTCAAACCTTTTATTGAATGAAAATACTTTATGATTTAAAACACTGTAATGCCATTTCCTAAATTTGTTATGATCACTTATGCAATTATATTCACATGACTACTTACTGATGATTATCGTATTTTTTTCTTGGCAAGTGCCCGGCAAGGTAAGGTTAGCAGATCGCTCTTCTTGTCGTTATACATCAGACCGTGCATATTTTTCCAGATGAATTTACACATTTATGACCATTTATGCAATTGCATTTATGTGATTACTTACTGATGACTGTCGTATTTTTTCTTGGCAAGTGCCCGCCAAGGTAAGGTTAGCAGGTCGCTCTTCTTGTCGTTACATATCAGACTGTGCACATTTTTCCAGATAAAATTACGTATGCTATGAATAATTATGCAATTTTATTAGTGACATATTAATTTTATTAAATTCTCTCTCCATTAAAGTCTTTAATTCTCGCCTCTATTAACTACACAACATACAAGCTGAACTCAAAGAAGGTCACATTTCTTGTCATCATTTTTTTATGTATGTACGATTGTTTTCATATTTTGTTTGCATGCACTGTGAAATAGTTAAGATATAACACACACCAGTTGACTTGGACATTTTTGCCTTATGATATCTCAACATCGTGACTGTTTCACATTTTTTGCTGATGCATTGTGATATTCTGTGTACATTTTTTGCATTTGAACACTGTCTATTTTTTTCTCATATTACGTTTTCTGTCATGGTATGCTGTATGCTTAATTATGTTACCATAAACCAGTCATTATTTAGTGAGTATATGATGTAAATGCAAGACATTAATCGTTGTTTATCAATTTCAGAAAGAAATGATGCGTAAAAGAAATAAATTAAACAGAAATGGGAATTTCACCTTCGGAATTAACGAAAGAAGATGCAAACCTCATGATGAAGAGTAAATGGATCAGGATTAACAAGCATTAACAAGAATGTATTATACACATCGTAGAATAGCAGTCTTAACTAATTCTTTCTTTCAGAATACAAGGCGATTGATGCAGGCTGTCTGACAGAACTACACATCTTAGTTTTAGTGATGAAATATGGTAGAAATAAGGAATAGTTGTATAATGAATAATGAAGTGATTTTTTTGCAGATGATAATGAATACTGATGAATAATGATGAAGAATATGCTACTACGGATAATGAAGTTTTTCTTTACAGGTGATGATAATAATGGAGTTATGATAATAAGGATAATGAAGTGATGGATAATGAAGTTTTTTCTTTACAGATGAGGATAATGTTGAAGTTATGTATTTATGCAATGTAGTTATTTAAGTATTTCTTGCAGTTCGTTTTGACAGTATGTGTTATATTGTATAGTAGGATGAATGAAGGTTTTGGAAGGGACAGCTATGGAACACATTTTTATACACATTCACTGCCTGTTAATTCGAAGTCACTACTTTTCAGAATAAAATGCCTTTCTTCCTTCAGATTAATAATCAATTTTTTTTGTATATTCTTTGCAGGAGAAATTATTTATGAAATTAATGTGCTATAAGCAGTTGTTCATTAAATCTATGTCATTTATGAATGTGATCACATATACTCTACTTGTTTCATAACCTTGCTACAGCTGACTCATGACGAATGACGTTACACATCTTTATTTGCAGCAATAAGTCAAATGCAAATATTATTATCCCCCAGCAATTAGTTATCGATCTCAACGCAATGCATTGCTAGCAAATAATAAAAAATATAATAATACTTTGTAATTAGGAAATGAGTACCAATGTTCTCTGTAAAACACCACATGAATATAATGACTTCTGATGATTTGTAATTAGGAAATGAGTGCCAATGTTCTCTGTAAAGCACCACATGAATATAATGACTTCTGATGATTTGTAATTAGGAAATGAGTACCAATGTTCTCTGTAAAACACCACATGAATATTATGACTTCTGATGACTTATAATTAGGAAATGAGTACCAATGTTCTCTGTAAAACACCACATGAATATTATGACTTCTGATGACTTATAATTAGGAAATGAGTGCCAGTGTTCTCTGTAAAGCACCACATGAATATAATGACTTCTGATGATTTGTAATTAGGAAATGAGTACCAGTGTTCTCTGTAAAGGACCACGTGAATTGTAAGTAGGCTGTTTGTGTTTTCTTATTGGCAGCGTTACGTAGCGCTCTGTATGAAAATCACTGGCTGTGCTGTGTGCGGTCAGTGGCTGGTTGGCGTTGTTGTAATACTCGCCATTGTAGTGTTGGGCAGCTGGCTGTGAACAGCGCGTAGCGTTGCGCAGTTGGAGGTGAGCCGCCAGCAGTGGTGGATGTGGGGAGAGAAATGGCGGAGTTTTGATATTTGTAAAAATGGATGTTATGAACTCCTATATATATTATGACTTTTGATGACTATTAAGGTAAATACATTGTTTGTTCTCTATCAAAATCTCTCATTTGCTAACTATACCTATCAGTAGTTAGTGCCTTCCGCAGTTTGAATCTTTTATTTAGCTGGCAGTAGTGGCGCTCGCTGTATTGCAGTAGTTCGAGTAACGAAGATTTTTGTGAGGTAAGTGAGTTGTGAAAGGTATAGGTTAATGTTATAGTCAGGGCCATTCTTTTGTAGGGATTTTTGAAAGTCAGTTTGCGTTGCGCTAAAAAATATTGTGACAGTTTAAGCACAGTCGTATATAATTTTTCAAAAGGGGACGTTTCATATGTCGACCCTTAGCCGAGGATACTTCACTGATTTTTCTTGTAGTTTGTGTAATTAGTGTAGCTTTTTTTTATTGCTAGCGCGTAATTCTAGAGAGAATCTCCTTTGTAGTTGTAGATTTTCATTGTTGTACAGTAAAACAGTCGTGGCATGCATGTAGATTTGCAGCAAGTATTTCGCAGCTGAGCTTGCAATTAACTAGATATTATTTTCAGTGCTATGTTAATGCGTTCTCTTATTTTTGCTCTTCAAATTGTGCTTTTCTGTGTTATCGTGTGAAATATTGTGACAATAATGGCGTGTGGAAAACGTAACACTAGGCTCCAAAGTAAACTGAGAAATAATGTTGTCGACGAGCGTAGCTTATCAGCACCACTGTGTAATGAAGTAACAGACATTCAAAGTAGTAATTTGGTAATAGTGCATAGGAAAATGGAGCCGGCGGCAAATAATGGTGTAGACAGTGAAACAGGTAGTGAACAGGGAAGCATTATCGATCGATCGGTCGGCAACAGCTCGCCTCAGGAATCCGAAATGACAGAACACAATATTGCAACTACTGTAGACTCAGGTTTTGGGTCCTCACTGTTTTCTCAAATAAGTCAAGACACTTTTTCTGCTTGTCAAAATGTGAATGTTGCCGGTGCAACTTCACTGCCGAAAAGCACTGAGGAACATGTTTCAGACACCAGTGCACTGTTATTACAGTTAATGCAACAAATGGGACAAAGGCTACAAAAGTTAGACACAATGGAACAAAATCTTCAAAAGTTAGACACAATGCTCGAACAAAATCAGAAACAAATGGGTCAAAATCATCAAAAGTTAGACAAGATGGAACAAAATCAGAGACAAACACAGCAACAGCTTCAAAAGTTAGACTCATTGGAACAAACTCTTGAACAAACATGTGAAGATTTAACTACTGAATTACATAACATTGAATCGAAATGTCAAAAAGTCTGTAATGACGTAAAAACTCAAATTTGTGAGCATTTTCAATCCATTTTTTCGCGGCATAAAAATGCATTACAGAATCACGAAGCAGCCCTAAGAACTGCAAACTATTGTTCATGAAAATCATGAGACCTTGCAAGCTAAATTTGACTCGGTTACGCAACTTGCAAAAACTCAGGGAAACTTAAAGGACACAGTAGATACTCTGAAACTTGGTTCAGAAAAACACACTGAGGAAATAAGTACACTATCGGAGAAAGTAGCCGAACTTTCGGATCAGTTCACTAACTTATCTACGAAGGTAGATGATAATCTGAATGACACAAAACCGGTAGTCTTTAATGACACAGAAGAGAGCGAACAAATTAGGAAACTGAAACAAAATCTGAATCAAATTAATACGCAACACCAAAGAGAAATCCGGGAAGTACAAGATCAGCTGACACAGGTAATACAAGAATTACATATTTCAGAGGACACTCGCGCTCCAGTACGGGAAGAGGGACATAGAAACACGGAACAACCACAAAATAATAACACAGGGCATTTCGGAAGTTATGAAAGAAATTGGCAATGTGCACCGAATTTTGAGATGGAACCGCCGACACGACCTAACAATGACCGATATGCGACTCGCCGACACGATGATTTTGACTATAAGCTGTTCATTACTACACGTAAATTCAAAACATTTAAGAATTCCGGCAACGACATTCATCCACAAGCGTGGCTTCATCAATTCTCTCATTGTTTTCCTCCCAACTGGTCATTAGAGCACAAATTAGATTTTATGTGTGGCTATTTAGAGAATAGGTAAAAAGACGAGGGCTAGTAGAAATCCTTGGGTAACAGAAGAAATATTGAATTTAATTGATGAAAGGAGAAAATATAAAAATGCAGTAAGTGAAACAGGCAAAAAGGAATACAAACGTCTCAAAAATGAGATCGACAGGAAGTGCAAAATGGCTAAGCAGGGATGGCTAGAGGACAAATGTAAGGATGTAGAGGCCTATCTCACTAGGGATAAGATAGATACCGCCTACAGGAAAATTAAAGAGACCTTTGGAGATAAGAGAACGACTTGTATGAATGTCAAGAGCTCAGATGGAAACCCAGTTCTAAGCAAAGAAGGGAAAGCAGAAAGGTGGAAGGAGTATACAGAGGGTCTATACAAGGGCGATGTACTTGAGGACAATATTATGGAAATGGAAGAGGATGTAGATGAAGATCGATTGGGAGATACGATACTGCGTGAAGAGTTTGACAGAGCACTGAAAGACCTGAGTCGAAACAAGGCCCCCGGAGTAGACAACATTCCACTGGAACTACTGACGGCCATGGGAGAGCCAGTCATGACAAAACTCTACCATCTGGTGAGCAAGATGTATGAAACAGGCGAAATACCCTCAGACTTCAAGAAGAATATAATAATTGCAATCCCAAAGAAAGCAGGTGTTAACAGATGTGAAAATTCCCGAACTATCAGCTTAATAAGTCACAGCTGCAAAATACTAACACGAATTCTTTACAGACGAATGGAAAAACTAGTAGAAGCCAACCTCGGGGAACATCAGTTTGGATTCCGTAGAAACACTGGAACACGTGAGGCAATACTGACCTTACAACTTATCTTAGAAGAAAGATTAAGGAAAGGCAAACCTACGTTTCTAGCATTTGTAGACTTAGAGAAAGCTTTTGACAATGTTGACTGGAATACTCTCTTTCAAATTCTAAAGGTGGCAGGGGTGAAATACAGGGAGCGAAAGGCTATTTACAATTTGTACAGAAACCAGATGGCAGTTATAAGAGTCGAGGGACATGAAAGGGAAGCAGTGGTTGGGAAGGGAGTAAGGCAGGGTTGTAGCCTCTCCCCGATGTTGTTCAATCTGTATACTGTGCAAGCAGTAAAGGAAACAAAAGAAAAATTCGGAGTAGGTATTAAAATTCATGGAGAAAAAATAAAAACTTTGAGGTTCGCCGATGACATTGTAATTCTGTCAGAGACAGCAAAGGACTTGGAAGAGCAGTTGAATGGAATGGACAGTGTCCTGAAAGGAGGATATAAGATGAACATCAACAAGAGCAAAACAAGTATAATGGAATGTAGTCTAATTAAGTCAGGTGATGCTGAGGGAATTAGATTTGGAAATGAGGCACTTAAAGTAGTAAAGGAGTTTTGCTATTTGGGGAGCAAAATAACTGATGATGGTCAAAATAGAGAGGATATAAAATGTAGGCTGGCAATGGCAAGGAAAGCGTTTCTGAAGAAGGGAAATTTGTTAACATCCAGTATTGATTTAAGTGTCAGGAAGTCATTTCTGAAAGTATTCGTATGGAGTGTAGCCATGTATGGAAGTGAAACATGGACGATAAATAGTTTGGACAAGAAGAGAATAGAAGCTTTCGAAATGTGGTGCTACAGAAGAATGCTGAAGATTAGATGGGTAGATCACATAACTAATGAGGAGGTATTGAATTGGATTGGGGAGAAGAGAAGTTTGTGGCACAACTTGACCAGAAGAAGGGATCGGTTGGTAGGACATGTTCTGAGGCATCAAGGGATCACCAATTTAGTATTGGAGGGCAGCGTGGAGGGTAAAAATCGTAGAGGGAGACCAAGAGATGAATACACTAAGCAGATTCAGAAGGATGTAGGTTGCAGTAGGTACTGGGAGATGAAAAAGTTTGCACAGGATAGAGTAGCATGGAGAGCTGCATCAAACCAGTCTCAGGACTGAAGACCACAACAACAACAACAACAATATTTAGAGAATGAACCAGCTGTAAGAATGCGATCGGTCATTCACGATTTCCACAGTGAAGGAGAATTTTACCATGCCTTCCTCTCAGCATATTGGTCTGAAGCCACACAAGACCGAGTAAAACATAGCATCATAATGATGAAACGTTTCGAACAATCTGAATTTTCCAGTCTTATAAAATATTTTGAAGACATGTTGCATAAGAATCAGTATCTTTCAAACCCATACAGCCCCTCAGAACTCATCCGCATTTGCTTAATCAAACTGCCTGAACATTTACGACATATTATTTTGGCAGGACGTTGCAAAGACGACATTGAAGCATTTCAGGGACTCTTACAAGAATTAGAAATTGACACTGACAATCGCGGAACGCAAAAACAGGAACACAACAATTACAGGTCACATACGTCGCAATTCCGCGATGAAAGAAGTAAAAGCTGGACACGACAAGGCTATTCTCACAACACAAATCGTGACCAAAACAGACACCACCCGTATGACAAACGTTGGCAGAGTAGTAATAATTACAGAGAAAGATCGCATTTCGGTAGTAGTGAATATCACAGAGACAACCATAGAAACAGACAATATGGGAACCAAACCAATTATTATTACGGGAGACAGAATAACTTTAGACGCAACGGTGCAGCGTGCAGTTACAATTCAGGGAGACATTCTCCACCACTTAACCGACAAGAAAGAAACTACAGGAACTACCGATATGACGACAGACGATGTAATCATAACGACAGACGTGAATTTCATCAGAACTGGCGGGATTCTAACAGGGCTGGGCCCTCTTGGCAAGGCCAATTTGTATAAGTTAGGTCTCCTAATCCCAGTAACGACGCGCGCCAACAAAGAAACAGACTATGACCCGCACCGCAGGCAGCCACGTGCACCCGCTGGCTCAGGGAAAAATAACATAGACGCTAACCTTGAGAAAAATTCCAGTATTCTTTACCGACGTAGACCACATGATAATTGCGTTTAAGTTGAAACTCTGTGTACTAGGAAGAGCAAAGGGTTACACAACATTTCACATGTAAAACCATTTATTGAGAGATAATCTGCTTTTTAACTTAGTCTTTGCTATAAAATTTTTCACTTCATGTTACTAGTACTCTTTTTCAATCTTAGAAACTGTTAACATGCAACTGTGTTTTAAAATTAACTATCCAGTCAAGAACCAAGAGAACTTATTTAAACAGTAATTACGAATGCATTGTTATAGTGAACAGACAACACAGTGTTATTGTGGATGTACATTCTTGCTTGTTAGTTGCACGATTACGTAACGACTATAAGGATCACATACTTAGAACATTTACCAGTACTGCTAATGAGATTTTAATGCAACGTTTTGGTTTACTTGAAAATACATTCTGGATTTAAAGTACTTTCTGTGAGATACCAAATGACACAGTGGTTAGTTTATGTGACAGCTACACGATTTTATCACGACGCTACTAATGAGTGACAATTTACAATGTTGCTTTTGCAGTGTTTCTGTTTTATATCTGCACAGTTTTTCTGCATTATTCTGGAAAGTAAAACATGTTTTAGTAGCAACTTTTGTGGTATAGAAACAATGAGACAGCCTTTTTCGTGGCACAACAATACGTTACTGTACAGTACTTTCTCCATCACGCCAATAAGCATAATAACTAAGATATCTATACGCAAAGCATTTCACTTTTGTTTATCATGAGATAAGTACATTGACTTCTGCAGAACTTGGCTTTTGGAGGACGATAACTACGACACTTCCACAGAGATTATCTTACAACAAGACGCACAGTTTAGCGCTACAGTACACGTATTTGAGTGATTAATTTTGTACTTAAAACATTTATTTTTAAAGATTTTTGAATTACAAAGAAAGTTTTCCGTGATACATTTCATTCCATTGCTGTAATCTGTAACACCTGAGGGTATAATTACATTAATCCTCAGGGGAGTACACACCTACTTTGTGTACCATGTGTTTGGCAAGCACAAGGAGCCCTAGCTAATATGGTATTTGCTTACACAACTTTACACATCGGTACCATATTTCTCTAACACAGAATTACACAGCTATCTGATTATTTAACAGAGAAACAAACATTTCTTTACTACATCAGTGACAGATGTTTACTTAATTACACAGTTGGATAACTTCCCACTTATGAAATTGTATTTTGTCAGTACTTTGTGAACTCTTCATATTTTTTCGGAACCATTGTGATACTATGAGAGCTGTGAATGATGTATTTGGTATGGGATCATGATTTTTAAAGTACGTTTGAGGCAGATGACACTTTTAACATGAGCAGAGAATTTTTTTTAGGTCTTGAAATTATTGGAGGAAGCTACGACGATTTTGAGAGTTGACTGAGGTGTTATGATGTTATTATTACGATGACTATGTGTATTATGCTGTTGCGGTATGTTTATGATCAATAAGCTGATACTATATGAGTTACTTGATTACACTACATATCTGTTATGATGAAATATTGAAGAAGTGTCAACGAATAAGGTAAGGAATAATGAGTAGTGGTTAGGGACTCTGGTTTGTGAAAAAGGTTGTTGGAAACCAAGAATCGTACTTTAAGAGTTATGAAATGCATGTAAATGCATGAATGTATTACAATGCCAACGGTTATTTTTTGGACACTGTTATATTTATAGGATTTTGTTTCTACAGATTTGCAACGCAAATTCTCGACCTGTGAAATTTTTATATGAGACTGTCACTGTAACGGAAACTGCTGTCGTAAATATTTCGGTAAGAAAGGTAAATGACTTTGACGTAATTCGTTTTGGGCGCCCAGCTGAGAGGTAGTCGTCTGACAAAAGAAAGCCATTAGGTGGAGAAAAAAAAAGAGGCCATTATCCGCGCTATTGACATTCCTTTGTAGAAAGCATCGCAAATACGACATGCTCAAACTTGAAAACATATGAGTATACTGTGGAGCTCTTAATTTATGATATTTACTAAAATGCCCAATGAAACGATGAGAAACATTTCACGGCTATTGTCTTGCTATTTGAGAGAAATGTCATATGGCTTGCTTTATGTATTTATTAACTCATTTTGTTTAATATCTAGTTTCTAGCTGCACTGCAGCATTGGTTAAAATAAAATTTTATAGATGTACTAATATAAATATTTTCTGTCTACAGATCGAGTAAATAATAATTTTTTCCAAAAAAATGAGGGAGCACAAAAATGACATTTACCTTCACAGGAACTGCATACATAATTTTCTTTTCAAGTACTCGGTAATTTATTTTGTAGAATAAGTTGTGGTGCACCACTTTAATGACATAGATATTAAGATGTGAATATACATTTCCCTTACAGTGTTGTTGTCTTTAGTGTACTATCTACTTGAGCTCTGTCATGTTTAGGTATAAGTTATAGCATTTGCTGCTGCTGCTTGCCAGGCATAGTGTTACTGAATTTGACCTTATATTACTCTGTTAAGCAAGTTTTACTACTGATTAATTTTTATTGTTAGCTGCACATTGCCTTATATTAGTTGTAATATTGCAATTGCTCTGCTAATTTATGCTGCTTGCTTTGGCATTTGTATTTTTTATCATTGCTGTTTTTGTTAATTTGTTATGTGCTGCTGCATTGCCTCGTACCTTGGTATATATATCTGAGCTCAGTAGATTTAAGTTAGCTTAAGAGGGGGTAGACTATATAAGAGAATGAGTTGCGATGAACTGGAAGAAATGCATTGAGAAGCTATAAGAAAATGGTTTGGCCAAAAAAGAATTTTGAAAGAGGATATGAGCAAAAAAGTAGGGTTTAGGGACAATAGGCTTATGTAGGATTTTCTTGGAAATAAATGAGGTAAGATAATGGAAAATAAATAATGAGGTAAGAAATATGTGAAAATATAAATACAGAAAGCATGCTTTGATAGGATTTTTTTGGTGGAAACAAATGTTGAAATAAGACGAAAGACCTATGGAATGAAGTTTTGGGGTGGACTGCAGTACCAAATGTTACACTGAAAACGAACCCTGTCCTTTCCATTGTGTTCTCCCCCTATGTGTTTGTATACCCTTGTGTATTTGTTTCTTCCTGTCTCTGTGTACTGTTTCATAGAATTTTTATTCTCCACTAATACTAAGCTACATTCACTATGATGAGGAATACTGTTATCCTCAAATATAATTGACATTAATAATATGTTATTTACTTTGTAAAGATGTTTAGACATTATTTATTCTGTTTTGTTTTAATGCTCATGTGTGAAGTTGATATTTCGAAAGTATGTACTTATGTCATAATTCTTGTAACACTGATGTTCATGTTTACTTCTATTCTTTTGTAAAGCCTGCATTACCACAAATGTTATCAGTATTGTTATGTTCTTTAATGATGTATTTTGTATCTTTGTAATTGTATTCTTATGTTATAAAATTGTAATTGACACCAGTTCATCAAATTAAGTAACTTGTAAGTTACATTTCACTGCACACGTTTCTGTTGGTCATAGTATATGGACAATATGTGAGAAGTAGGGACTGATAGTGTTTGCACGTGTGTTAATAATTCAGCAAGGGACTTGTTAACAGCATTGCTGGTTTTAAGGACAATTTCAAAAACTTTGTGAGTGCACAAGTGGTGGTTATGGACTTGCTATATTGTCCGCAAGACTCTTCGATGGTGATTGTGCAGCTGCACAGTCGCAACAGATGGTTGCTGGCCGTCTCCACAAGGACTACAGTGGGTCTACACCTTTGACGACTCACCAATACCATTATTTCTACAAGGATAGCACTGGGTCTACACCTCTGGTGCCCAACAATACCACACTCTCTACCAAGACTATAGTGGGTCTGTTCTGTGATGACCTACCTACCATTATTCTTCAAAACTTCGACTGACTCTGCTGTGGGTTTCCTCTGTTGTGGCCCATTACCTGTCTGCATGTCAAGAGTCAACACTGTCTTTCCGTTGGAAGGACGGCACTACTTCTTCAAAACTGCATGGAAATCCACTACTTCCGTGTGCATTGTCTTTTACTGCTCAGACTCTGAGAAAAAAAACTGCAATTTTACTGTGATGAATGATCAGGACTGTCTTTATGGACTGTGAGAAAATTTTAGCTTTTGACCAACATTGTATCAATAAGTGTGTGCATTTTATATCTTTGTTATTGTAATTATGAAAAATTTTATCAAATCATTATTGGCCACTGCCCAAAACAATTTGGAAAATTTTTGTGGGGAGCGTGGGGGCTATGTAAGTAGGCTGTTTATGTTTTCTTATTGGCAACGTTACTTAGCGCTCTGTATGAAAATCACTGGCTGTGCTGTGTGCAGTCAGTGGCTGGTTGGCATTGTTGTAATACTCGCCATTGTAGTGTTGGGCAGCTGGCTGTGAACAGCGCATAGCATTGCGCAGTTGGAGGTGTGCCGCCAGCAGTGGTGGATGTGGGGAGATAAATGGCGGAGTTTTGATATTTGTAAGAATGGATGTTATGAACTCCTACATATATTATGACTTTTGATGATTATTAAGGTAAATACATTGTTTGTTCTCTATCAAAATCTCTCATTTGCTAACTATACCTATCAGTAGTTAGTGCCTTCCGCAGTTTGAATCTTTTATTTAGCTGGCAGTAGTGGCGCTTGCTGTATTGCAGTAGTTCGAGTAACGAAGATTTTTGTGAGGTAAGTGAGTTGTGAAAGGTATAGGTTAATGTTATAGTCAGGGCCATTCTTTTGTAGGGATTTTTGAAAGTCAGATTGCGTTGCGCTAAAATATATTGTGTGTCAGTTTAAGCACAGTCGTATATAATTTTTCAAAAGGAGACATTTCAGAATACAATGACTTCTGATGATTTGTAACTAGGAAATGAGTACCAATGTTCTCTGTAAAGCACCACATGAATACAATGACTTCTGATGATTTGTAATTAGGAAATGAGTACCAGTGTTCTCTGTAAAGTACCACATGAATATAATGACTTCTGATGATTTGTAATTAGTAAATGAGTACCAATTTTCTCTGTAAAACACCATATGAATATTTTGACTTCTGATGATTTATAATTAGGCAATGAGTACCAATGTTCTCTGTGAAACACCACATGAATATAATGACTTCTGATGACTTATAATTAGGAAATGAGTGCCAGTGTTCTCTGTAAAGCACCACATGAATATAATGACTTCTGATGATTTGTAATTAGGAAATGAGTACCAGTGTTCTCTGTAAAGCACCACATGAATATAATGACCTCTGATGATTTGTAATTAGGAAATGAGTGCCAATGTTGTCTGTAAAACACCATATGAATATTTTGACTTCTGATGATTTATAATTAGGCAATGAGTGGCAATGTTCTGTGTAAAACGCCAATTTATGAACATTATTCTGTAATACTACATACATGGTACAGAAATGTTCAATAACTGGGCTATGAATGCCGCAAACTACTAATGTAATTCCCAATGAAGACTAGTATGTGACTTAATGTCCTTCACTTCCTGACCTAACTACCCTGAATTACTGCAATATCCATTTGCCCTGTATATCCTCATGATCATGGAGCACTATATTTGGTTTTTGCACTAATTCTACATTGGTGTATCTTACAAGAACGTGGTGTTGACACGACATGCTGTCCACCACCTTGAGCGATGGAGATGTTATTATAGTCCCACTGTTTGGTGTACCTAATGTACTGCTAAAATGATAACATGGAATATTACTACGACATTTCAGTGTCTTGGCTAGGCTGATAAATACTTTTGGGAAAAGAACTACAGATTGTTTCACTTGGTGTTGTGCTACAGTCGAAAGATATGGACTTTCAGTGCAGCCGCGTGCAACCTAAAGTGCTACAACCATGATACAATCCTTCCCTTTCCTATCCTAGTTCTTGTAACATAGTGAAAATCATTTTTTTTGCTAACATGATTTGTATTCATGACCAATACATTTTGTGATTTGCTGATATATTCTGAATTATAGTGCGTGTACACTTTTGTCAATTTTCTAACATGATTTCTACTCATTGTATGTACATTTTTTTTCATTTGCTGATATATTCTGAACTACAGTACATGTGCACTTATGTCATTTGTTAATATGTTTTGTACTCACATTTTGTTATTGCCTAATATGTTTTGTACTCGGTGAATGTGCACCATATTTACTTCATGTTCTACATCTGTTTGTAAAGATAATCAGTTAAGAAAAAATTTGTTGCTCATGGCAAGTCCAAATGACTCACTATCGCTGCCAAATTTTTGCCCCCCCCCCCCCCCCCCCAGTGGAGGGTTATGAAACACGTATGTATTCAGTGTATTCATTAACAGCGATGGCGAGGCATGACAGAATCTCTGACCAGAGAGTTATTTATCGTTGCTAGTCTGCGCTTGACCGCGCGAGTGTGCAGTTGCGTGTAGCGAGTCGGCAGGAACAGTAGTTGTGTGTGGGGAGTCGGCAGTAGCAGTAGCGAGTGGACGGTTGTACTGAGCGGGCGTCGACATGGGTCTCTGGTCACAGTTCTGGACGAGGTATATTGTTATCGAAGGTAATGAAGCAGCATTGCGCTCAGCTAATGACATATGTTAATTGTAATTAATTTGTTCAAGAATTGCCCCAATAATAATTTTTCTACAAAGTAACCTTTTTAAAGAAAAAGATTCATTTCAAGTTAAATAATATTTCCTATGCATTCCCTCCAAGAATCAAAATTATACATGGGCCAGCATTGCACGAAGCTGTGCCATAAAATAAGAGCAGATATAGATGCAGTTTACTGAGGTAAGAATTTTGGTTTTTGTGTTCAGGTTTAATTATTGCACAGGGCCGAGGGTCAGCGCAGCTGCCCTTATAAAATTTATCAGGTTCATCTTAACGTTAATTTTGTGGGGACTTAATATTTTCCCACATTTGGCTCTATTTGCATTATCATTTAATTATTTTCATTTTTAAAAATTCCTGCGGAGAGGTTACACTTTCACTAATATTGACTGTCATATCTTCACGGGGAGGTTACAAGTTTCGTATGTGAATGAACATATTGTGAAGCTTGAAGCTACTGTGAATATGCGTAGTTCCTTAAATAAATGTCTGAAATGTCTGCACAATGATCTTGAGTGGAGACAATCTTGGGTGAAGAGGTTCGCACAAGGCAGGAATTCGCTACTGGTCGCAAAAAAGTATATAATAAATAAACTGGCGAACTACAATGGCGTCAATACGATACGCTCAAGCCCGCTTTTTCCGTACTCTCCCCCTTCCATTAATACACCCTAAACAAGTCGCCCACAACAAAATGGTCGCCTTTGTGGCTTAATACACATCAGAATTGTCTACCCACCAACGTTTGGGAGAAACGGTATGACGATGTCAGTGACAAAGTGGTAGCACGAGAGAAGCTGTTTCGGCGCTGAAAGGCACCGGACACATATTGCGTGAAGTGTACTCTAGATGACATCCTACAGCACCGTATCGTGTCCGCTGAAAAAACTAAGCCAAGTTGATGGGTCCGTAAAATGCACTCCCACGTCACCTGCACGCCAGCTTCAGAAACACCACAAGAAAAAATATCACTGCCGGACAGGCACTTCTACCACACTCCAAAACAGAAGAGCTGTGCGTAGTATGTGGCTCAGTTCGTCCCTTACACCCTGACGGCTTTAACATCAGACACAGAGGGCTATAAAGACTATTTGGTTCAGTTTAATTCGTTATTAAAAATTAAGTTACAATAGGAATATGAAGCTTTCTTACAAGTTTCTAGAAAACTATCTCAAGAAAATCAATTTCTCGTGAAGATAATTTTGTCTATCCTCGAGAAGAGTAAAATGGTTGTTTCAACTTAAGATTTGCTTTTTTCATGAGGTGTCGTTGATATTTTTTTCCAGGTATTTTAAAAGTGTTTCTGAGGAATAGTAGCATTTGCTTTGTTTTCCAAGAAGTGTTTTTAATTCCTTTTCTTCTAGAGGAGTACCGCACACATTCTTCCTCCACGAGAAGATATTCGTAAGTATTCCAAGAATAATTTTACTTATTGTTTCCAAGAAGTATTTATTTGAGTCGTTTCCGTTAAGATATTCTTTTTTCTTCATGAAGAAGTTCATTTTTTCCCAAGTAGATCTTTTAATGTTCAGAAGTCTTGCTTAGGCCGCATGTGAAAGGCTACAGTACAATTTTGGTGTGAAGAAAACCCATTGACTAAGCCAATCTTTTCACGGCAAGTGTAAGATTGGGCTGAAGGAGTGGAAAGAGGCCAAAAGAAGATACATTCATGCGCGTATCCCAGATACACTGTACATTATTCAAATCAGGTATAACCAGTATGAATTCACAGTGATATGCTAAATCAACATGACTGCTCTGCTGTTCACACTTCACAGAACCAATTTCACACTATTTCTCTACCGTTACAGCCCGCGGGAAAAACGAACACTTACGTCTTTCCGTGAGAGCTCAAACCTCTATTGTTTTATTACAATGTTCATTTCTCTCTGTGTAGGTTGGCGTCAACAAAAGAACTTCGCATTCTGAGAAAAAAGTTGGTGTTCGAAATTTCGCGAAAAGATCTCGCACCAACGAATAACGCCATCTTCCCCATTTCAGCGGGGTTGGTACTGCCTCTCATGCTGCCGCTCAACCACCTTCCTGCCTGTGGCGCGGTTCTGCTATCCCCTTCATTTTAAAAATATTCTGTCGCTTTTAGCTGGCTACATGTTTACAACATGACGTGAATGATGGGGAGTGGCTCTAAGGCACTTACCTTTCGGCGATGACTTGTTAAAAAGAATTTTTATCACCTGAGGACGCACCTACAAATGAGGCGAAACCGGTCGCGACTCTTAATAAAAAGTATTCTTCAACGAGTGCAGATCATTTCTTTCAAAATGATGCCTTTGTTTCAATGATTGCCGCCACAACTCGCATATCATATCCATGACACTCTCTCCTCTATTTCGTGATAATGTGAATCGAGCTGCCCTTCTTTGAATTTTTACGATGTCCTCCACCAACACTATCTGGCAAAGATCCCGTACTCTGGAGCAGTATTCCAGAAGAGAACGGACATGTGTAGTGTAGGCGGTCTCTTTAGTAGACCTGTAGTATGTATGAAGTATTTTGCCTTCGCCACATTATCTGTCTGACCGTTCTAATTTAAATTGTTGGTAACCGTAATCCATAGGTATTTAGCTCAATAGAAAGCCTTTAGAGTTACGTGATTTTCGTATAACCGCAGTTTAAAGCATTTCTTTTAGTAGTAATGTGGATGACCTCACTCTTTTTATTGTTTATGTTCAATTGTCACTTTTAGCGTCATGCTATATATCTTGCCTAAATCATTTTCCAATTGGCTTTGATCTCCTGATGACTTTACTAGAGGATAAATGACAGCATCATCTGCAAACAATTTAGATGGCTGGTCAAATCATCTCCTAAATCGTTGATGTAGATTAGGAACAGCATAGGACTTTTAACACTTCCTTTGGCAGCGCCAGATATCACTTCTGGTACACAATTTGTTTGGAAACTGCTTGAGAGGATATGAAGAGCCTTCTGGAAATCTAGAAATATGGAACCAATTTGACATCCTCTGTCGATAGCAGTCATTACTTCACGAGAATAGGGAGCTACTTATATTTCACAAGAACAGCATTTTATGAATCTCCACCGTTTATGTGTCAATAAATCATTTTACTCCAGGTAATCCATAATGTTAGAACACAATATATGTTCCAAAACTCTCTTGCAAATCATTAGTGATAAGATCTGTAATTCAGCAGATTACTTCTATTTACGTTACTGAGTAATGGTGTGACCTCTGCAAGTTTCCAATCTTTAGGTACGGATCTTTCGACAAACGAACGCTTGTATATTACTGGAAACTATGAAGCTATGACATCAGCAAACTCTAAATTAAACTTATTTGTTCACAATCTGGACTGGAAGAATTGTCTTTATCAGGCTGTTTGAACTGCTTCACGACACCGAAGATATCTACTTCTAAGTTACGTTGGCAGTGGTTCTTGGATCGAGGTCTGCAATATATACTTCGTCGTTTTTGGAGGAAGAATGCCGGAAAACAGTATTTAGTAACTTCCGTGTAGTGACACTGTCATCGGTATCTTTAACATCGCTATCGTGCATTTAAAGTATTGATTGTGTCTTGCCGTTGGTGGACTTTACATACGACCAGAATGTAATTTCAAAAATTTAGATGAAAATAAATTTCAGTTAGTGAGTAAAGCAAACTAAAGACGTTACAATCCCAATATAGGTGGCAGATAATTTTCATAGAGTCACGACCTATAAGCAAGTACATTTATTGGATAGAGTTTCAAAATGGTTCAAATGGCTCTATAAGTACTTCGGGACTTAACATCTGAGGTCATCAGTCCCCTAGACGTAGAACTATGTAAACCTAACTAACCTAAGGACATCACACACATCCACGCCCGAGGCAGGTTTCGAACCTGCGAACGTAGCATCCACGTGGTTCCGGACTGAAGTGCCTAGAACCGTTCGACCTCAGCGGCCTGCGGACAGTTTATTTGAGTAAAACAGCAGGAGTAGTAGTTTCCATTTCCACGTTTGTGTGTGGTTAGAATTAATAATAAAGTTGTACATCGTAGTAAGAATCACATGCTTGTATTAATAGAAGGAATGTTCGTTTTGAGTGACATTTCATGAGTTATTCGACCATGGAGTTAAGCAGAATTATTCTTCAAAGTAGAATACTAACAATCACCACTGTAGTGACGATAAAAGCTGTTTTTGTCCCAGCAGCAAAAATAAGACTCCTTTCCTTGTTTCAAGTCATTTGTCTCTACTAAATTGATAATATAACACAAACTTAATTCCTGACAACCTAATGGTAGTAAAGGGTAACAAAATGTCCTTTTAGACTGCCGATCATTTTTTCGTAACATGTATTCACAGGTTGATTTGCACAAGGTAAGATGAACGACATCCTGTCCTAGTTGTATGTATTGTCACAGTAATTCTACCAAGAAAAATGTTTGACGGAAATACTGAGCAGGTAAGCGGTGATAAATTTGTGTCAAAGTGCTTCGATGACGGCCACATATTCTTGTGTTAGTGTATTCGGAATTCCTAGCGCCTTACTTGTGTCAATAGTAATATTTATGACTTACAAGGGGAGGCCACGACGTTTGGAACGCGGATTTACTGCAAACTTCGTACACTCGTAGTACTCCACGAGGACAACAAAATGTGTAAGCAGTAGCGCGTACTTCTCAAGCGTTACTGAGAAAATCGCAAGATAATTTCGGTCGTCGAATATATTATATCTGTGCGTGGCCATTTTAACCATAAAGCGGCTGCAGCCGGATGGTGCCGGCACGGTAGCTCAGCGTGTTCGGGCAGAGCGTTAGTTACCCATTACACTAAAAAAACTGAGCGAACGGATCATCGAACAAACTGAACGGGTGTCTTCGGACGTCCGCCCTGAACAAACTCAACGAACAACATAGAACGAAATGTTTTTTTTCTTTTGTCCAAGTGTTTGGAGGTCAACCCGCTGGATCGCTTGATCGAGTTCCGTTCGCCAGTTTTTTTTTTTTTTCTATTTTCAACACAGTCATTTTCTTTACTGTTTATATTACAATTGATATAATGGGAAAAATACGTGTAATCAGATGAACTTTTATTAAATTGTCAATGTTATTTGGCAGTCTACTAATTTTTATTATCACAAATAATATGATATTCATAACTATCGACTAGTAAACGACCAAACGCATAAAGTGATACTGAAAATGTATGCTTGCCCGTGATTTGAGAAATCCCGTATACCTGGAAGGAGCCCGAAACGACTTGTTACCTGCGAGTCTTCACCGGAACGGACGGCTTTCGAAAGATGTACAACTAATCGTCGCTTTCGACATTACGAGTGCAAGTTGCAGGACGGTATTTTTCGTAAAAACGTGGAAAACAAAGTTAAACGCCACCAGTTGCATTGAATAAATGCTATGTTTCCGCATACGCAAGGTCTTTTCACGTTTTCCGCGGAAAAATGAACCTCGTTAACATTTTCTAAAACCTCTCTTTCGGACGATAGTTTGGAAGCAAACCACGCATAACGCAGTACTTCCTTAAATATCGGCGCTGATAATTGGTCATGCAGTATCGAGTGTATTTTAATTGCGTCTTTCGGGAAGCAACTTCTCGTTCTCTTTCGATTAAATGCAAACAGTTTTGAAGACACGGACAAGCATACATTTTCAGTATCACTTTATGCGTTTGATCGTTTACTAGTCGATAGTTATGAACATTATATTATTTGTTATAATAAAAATTAGTAGACTGCCAAATAACATTGTAAATTTAATAAAAGTTCATCCGATTACACGTATTTTTCCCATTATATCAATTGTAATATAAACAGTAAAGAAAGTGACTGTGTTGAAAATAGAAAAAAAAAAACTGGCGAACGGAACTCGATCCAGCGATCCAGCAGGTTGACCGCCAAACACTTGAAAAAAAAATACATTTTGTTCTATATTGTTCGTTGAGTTTGTTCAGGGCGGACACCCGATGACACACTAGGAAAACTTTAAATGGTACATTAAAATGAAAAAAATCCGCGAACATACCCAATGTGTCTACTTTTCATGTATCACACCCAATGTAGCGAAAGTGTAAAGACTCATTTATGCTATAAATTGTTGCCCACAATAAAAAACCATGTTGTAAACTTTCCTACTTCGGAATCTCGTACGAGCCTGACCGTCTCCTCGTACCTTGTACAGCAGACCACAAATCTTGTATTTGTATGGGGAACCTCGTACGTTTGGCAACCCTGACGGTCCTGATGCCGGAATGGGGTACTGATGCATTACGTGAATCGAACTTGAAGTTGTTTGCTGCAAAATACACATCCACCGATTCTGTAAGTTCTCTATCAATTTCTATACCATTACAAAGTTGTGAAGTCGTTTTTGACTCACCCTGTATTTAGCAATCACGAAGCATTGCCGGGTTCGCAAGTTCCTTTGTAACAGCTGTTGTTGTGGTGTTCAGTCCAAAGACTGGTTTGATGCAGCTCTTTATGCTGCTGTGTTCTGTACAAGCATCTTCATCTCTGAATAGCTACTGCAACCCACATCCATTTGAATCTGCCTACTGTTCTCGACTCTTGGCCTTCGTCTATAATTTTTATCCCTCCACATTTCCCTCGAATATTAAACTGACGATTCCTTGATGTCTACTATCAACCGATCCTGTTTTTAGTCATGTTATACTACAATTTCTTTTCTTCTCAATTTTGTCCAGTACCTCATCTTTAGTTATGCGACGTACTCACCAAATCTTCAGCACTCTTCTATATCACCACAGTCGAAAGATCCTGTGCTCTTCCTGTCTGAATCACTTATACTCTATGTTTCACTTCACGGAAAGCTATCGATGTACCACCTCCTCACAGAACGCCGACGTCGTCGTCGAGCTCTCATCCACGACCTAACCGATGTGGAAGGACTAAAAACACTACGCAATGCGCCATTGGTCACGCTTTCTATTCTCATTTCCGCCGGCTGTACGCTGCCGTCCCACATCCCCCAACCATAATTGAGGAGGTAGCAGCATTGACTGTCAACACTGTGCCAAAGCATGTGGCTCAAGAACTTCAGGAAAAAGTGACACCCGATGAAGTCCTAGATGATATCAAGGTGGGAGCTGCGAACAAGTCCCCTGGACCTGATGGCCTCCCCCTCGAATCCTCGAATTTTACAAGTGTTTTAGCTATCTTTTGGTACCTACTTGGGCATCCATCTGTCGTGAACTGATGTCACCCACAACGACGATCCCAGCCACCTTCGTTGGTGGGGGTCATCATCCTTGTTCCTAAGCCACATGGGCGATCATGGATCTGCGATTACCGGCCATCACTCTCCTCAATAGTGACATGAAAATTTTCATCCGTTTGTTGGCCTCACGACTCAAGAACGCAGCCAGATACGTCACCTCCCTTGATCGGACTTCGGTGGGCAGTGACAACATCATCCATACGGCCCTTTGCCGTTACAGGGACATGATCGCGCTCGCGCGGTCGCAACATTTACTTGGCGCATTAGCATCGCTTGACTTCAGTCAGGCATTCGAGTGTATCGACCATACCTTTCTGAAATCTGTCCTGTAACACATGGGTTTTCCGGATCGTATAGAAACAGTGGTAATACGGCTATTGCGCGGTTCGACTGCAAGAATACTTTGTAATGGTCGCCTCACCGTGCCTCTAGCGATCGAGCGCTCTGTCCAACAGAGTTGCCCTCATTCCATGATACTGTATGCTTTGGCATTAGAGCCCCTATTCCTGTGGAAATCGCCAACGGCTGGTGGGCCTGACATTGCATGGGCACCGCCTCTGCTGTACAACCTATGCTGACGATATAGTCCTCTACCTCCGCAATGAAGACGATGTCCAGCGCGGTCAGTTTATTTAAAAAAAAAGTAAGCAGGGGATCCTTGGTTCAGCGTCTGGCACACATTTTACTGTTCGCCGCTGATATGACGTCACTAACTCACTTTTGTCGACATCTTGTTGTTCAAAGCGTCGGAGGACGCCACGCACTTTTGAGACAAATTTCAATCTTGTATGTCGCAATGGGAAATAATTACGAGGTTTCGAGATAGTGATCCTTTAATTGCGTTACGCAGTATATTACACACAGAAAGTGGTAGTTAAAGTGCTATGACACGGAAACACAGTGACTACACGAAACATTCAAGGCTTTCAACCAATTTTCCAAATGAAGGAAAGTTGCTTGGTTTATAAATAATGAATTAGACGCTGATTTGGCACTCACCGAAGATGCCTTATTAAAAAGGCGAAATTCGTCTTTCTACGTAAATACAATAAAAAAACTGACGTGGAGCACGCAACAGGCTTCAGTTCGAAGCAGGATTTATCAGTGGAGACAATTCTACTCCAACCAATAAGATTCCAAGCCGAGGACATGTCTCGAGTGTCGTAGTAAATACAAAGATAAAGCATTGTAAATACTACCAGCGCTTAAAGAAAAAGTTTCTTAAGACAAAGATAACATACATCACCTTCACGAATTAGTCAGACAGAGAATATTGAAGATCAAGTAAAAGATAAGACCGCAGAGACTGCTACTATTGACTCCTCTAAATAGGCGGAATTAAAGGAATTACAGTTATGGTATGTAAGTATACCTGGACACAAACCTGGTGTAATTGACATGTAGCGATATCAAATGGAAATATGCCGCAATACATACAGTGTCAGAAAACATACTCCATCCCATGGGAAAAGAGGGCAGCAGTCACTAATAAAATAAAGAAAATGCCCAGCTGGAGAGTAATAGACCCCTCGATACCAATTGTTGCAGCCCTTGTTAGCTACTACAAGCCCAATGGAAATGTTCGCTTAGCTTTATATACAACACCATCAACAAAGTCATTATACCCGTAAGAGACAGACCCAAGAATTTGTATTCCAGTTTCAGAAGTTCCATGGAGTTATGTACCTTACAAGCATTGATTTGAGATATTGATACTAGCAGGTTAGGCTGGCCATAGGTTCCAGGAAATACACTGCTTTCAATTTCGGAGGAAGGAGTTGCCGATGTTGTGTACTGCCCTTCAGACTAAATGTTGATTTGGGTGCGCTCTTTACAGCCTTCGATTCGGTCTTAGGGCCTGAATTAATAGATAAAATCACTTTATATCTTAATGATCTGTTTATCTTCACCCCTACATGGGAGGAGCACGTAGATTTGTAACAGAGAACACTACACACATTTTCAGATACAGGGGTTACAGAAAATCTACAGAAGTTCACATTTATGAAAGAAAAAATTAAATTTCTAGGCCATGTACTTTCTTCCAAAGGGATAATAACAGACCTGGACAAAATGAGTGCTATGAAGAATTTTCCGTACAAAACACTAAAAAACAGCTTGATGCACTTTTTGGGTCATGTTTATTTTTCAGACCATTCGTACCAAATCATTTTATAAATACCACAGTTTTTTTAAGTTTATTAAAGAAGCATGTACCTTAGGTCTGGACAAGCGACTGCAAGACAGATTTTGTAGCAATAGAGGATGCTTTAGGTAATTCTAATACTTTACATCGTCGATATAAGACCAAAGATTTTTGCTCGGTGATTGATGCCTTATTCTACGTGTGAAGGCATTGCTAATTACGCATATAAAATTTTTTTTCGTGATTTTCTTTAGGTTTCTATTCTTTTTCTTTTGTTCATATGTGCATTTCTAATTGTGATTATGTAACATTTTACTGTGTTTTTTAAATGTAAAGATGTAATTGTGATTATTTCCTTTGCCAATGGATAAATATGTTTCTTGCTTTGTACCTGTGTTAAAGTTTGTAAAGTTCTCTTTTGCAATATTATTAATTGTGAAAAATGCAGTCAATAACATTTATAAAGATTTATGTAATTTACGATAACGATATAACATCTATAGACAGGGGACAGCGATAGCGATATCGATAGTCGAAAGGTTGTTGTGTAGTAGTGGGGATGGTGGATGGTGTGTCTGTGAAGCGTGCGCGGAAAAATAGTACTGTGTTTTATGAATAGCAGACGTAATTGTATGGACAGTGATACCGAACTATCAGATTGTTAATTCTCTTTAGCACTGCGGTATGTAATGCCATCGCCAGCGAACTTTAAGAGCAAATAAACCGGATTGTGAAAGTGCCGCTAACAATACTTTGTTGTGGCCGACACGAACAGTGCTTTTATGCGAATGAACTTTGCTGGTATTGGTTTTGGGTGGTGGAACTGTTGTCTATCACATTCTATCAAGCCGTGAAAGTGAAGACTTTAATTAACTCTGCAGTGTAAATGACTTTCAGTGACGTTGTCGAAGTTTGAAATATGAGAACAGAGTGGACATTGTTTACGGTGTGCTTCACACACAAGAACAATTCTATGAACTGTGTATTTGTGGCTAAGACTATATGAATGTGACGAACTGTGTAATTATGGACAATAACGTCAAGGACAGTGCATAAAGTGTAAAAACAAGCAAATGTCTACTTAATGTACTTTGAAAGAGAGGACATGTCAACAACGATCGTATACTGGCGTCTTGTGGTTTGTTAATCACCACGGGGTTAATGATACAGCTGTGCCGGATCTCTATTTGCGTTTCGCCGGAGAAGATTAACCAGCGGAACTGCCTGTATCCTGCTCTCATCATCGTAACCCGCCGACATCGTGCTGCCCAACGCAATGCTTCGTATGCAAAAAAAGTTAAGAGATTTCGCCGAACGCTATCCCCTGACCTAGAAACTTTCTTTCTCTATTAAAAGTATAAGAATTACAGATTCTATTCAAATAAATTCTTTGTTTAGTTTATGTTTGCTTTCTGCTAACGAAAATAAAATTACAATCTGTGAATTAAAAGTTGCCTGGTAGTCATTGTTGAAACACCAGTAAATATAAACTTCTTCCTCTCGTTAGAACTAATTCTCCTTGCATGTCAAAATTATTGTAGTTATTTTATGTAGTTTTATGTATTGCTATGAGATGTATTGTAATGAGACTAGATATGTGACAGTGACTAATAACAGTATTTTGTCGCGAAATATGGCGTCGCGCGAAAATTACGGCGACCGCCATAATTGCTTGCGTTCTGACCAATAACGTACAAGCTGCTATTTCCGTATTGGTGCATTTCCTGACGTGAGCCTGAATTACAAATGTCAGCTGTCAAATCAATAGGGGCTGTTTACCCAGTAACAAAAGTTTTTGATATTGTATTGCGACGAGTCGTAGAATTAAGAGACACTGGTTATACTCAAATGTGGGTAGATGTTTGGTGAAACCCCCAGTGTTCATGCAATTATTAACAGTATTGCGTGTGATTCACGAAATTTTGTCACTTTTTCTAATTCCTTTCAGATATTCTCTTAGATGTCTTTGAAGTTTAAGAGAATGTATACACAATTTTGTCGGTTCAGGTTAATTTTAGAGCATTTTCTCGTGAATATTAGAGTTTTCAGTTCATAAACAAAGTGGGATCGTGACCAATTGAGAAGTATAACAAAGAGTGTGGTTTGCCAACTAGAATTTTGGATTGACAATTATTTTTCCTGTGGGTTGAGGTCATCACATACGGTCTGGAAACATGTCTATTTGAAGTTAGTGATAAGAATGGGAAGCAAGATATTCGTATTACAAGTTTTGGGAGCTACACTTTCTCAGAACATGATCGAGCCTACTCTGCTACTGATTTGGAAACTCTAACAGTAGTCTGGGCCTTTAAAAAGTTCAGTTATTATATTTATGAAAAAAAACATCAAGGTCTTCTGTGAACATCAGGCAGTAAGCTTTCTTATGTTGCACCTACCACAAGGTTTACAAGAATTCACTGAACTTATAAAACGAACCAATGATACTATATATTACTAACGAAATACAGTAATTACTGACAATATTACTTAGATATGTGCAGAAACATGACTGATTTACGCACTGGCGTAAAGTTAAAACGCTACTCTCACAAGATCCTACAGAAAATTAAAACGTTACAGAATACGTAATTGGTTCAGCTCTTCATATATGATACTCAATCTGATAGTTGGAATGTTGCATTCCAGCCATGTATGACGATACTTTAATTTGGTACACATATGAAAGAGGACATTATGTTGCTTCTAAGGATATAAGAAAAATCAGTCTGCAGTGCTATTTTCAGATTAGGAGAAGATGAGTACAACAGCTCCTTAACACAAGTCTTATGTGTCAGAAAGCAAGATCCACAAACAAATGCTGTCATACCGAATTACAGCCTATCGTTCCACAAAACTGCTACAGATCGTTGCAACTGATATTGCAGGGACGTTGTCCTCAGCTAGAGGTGGAGTTAAGTATGTAGTAACACTGTATGATATCTTCTCAAGGTATGTTAAACGATATACTACTAAAATTCTACTGCAGCAAGTACAATTATTAAAAGTATAGTAAACGATTATATACTGCAGTAAGTACAATCATTAAAAGGATAGTAAACGATTAATACCAATAGTTGTCAAGCCTACTTTCTTGCTGTCAGACAATGCATCAAATTTCATTTGTCAAGCATGAAAAACATCTCTACCTTGAATATGAAATTAAACAGAAAGCAATGTCACGATTTCGTCCAGACAGAATTCCACAGTATGTATTTTTCATGAATTTAACTGGTTCATCTTATATATATATATATATATATATATATATATATATATATATATATATATATATATATATATATATATATATATATACACAGTCGTCATGTGTCTGTTATTCGAACAGATCATAAACAGTTTGAGACTGTACAGCAAACAATACACTCCAAATGAACTAATTTCAAAATAAAGGTGAAGAATGAATGGACAGATCTGTTTCAACATCTTCAGACACAAGAAAGTTCCCGGAAAGAAAAAGTAAGACGAGCCCTAGTCGCAATCACCGAGCAGGCACACGTGAAAACGATCTACTATGATAAAAGTTTACTACAAATGCAAATATATCAGGTAGGAGAAAGTATTCTGTTGAAAACTCACCTGAAATCTTCTGTTCTTTGCAGATGAAGATACGTTAACTCATGAACTGAGCAAGTAGTTTCACTTCTTTTGGTCGCGTGATGAAGGTGAAATGACTATATTCCAATGAAGATTAGCAAATCTGCATTTGATGAAGAAAGGAAAATATGTATATATCTGTACGAGTTGACTCTTTCCCGTGCGAACAGCCTGTTATGATGTTTCTAGTACTAATTATTTAGTTGTAAGGATGTTTACATTGCATCACGAATCATAGCACGTATGGTGTTTATCTGAAGTCATTAAAAGAGAATGTTTTGCTCCAGAGACGAGTAGCTCCACTTAATAGCTTGTTGTGAATGGATTTTGTACGTTATGCGTAAACTCCGCAACAAACGAGGTGGCGCTGTGGTTAGCACACTGGATTCATATTCTCGAGGAAAATACCTATAACTTCCGTCCGGCGATCAAGATTTAGGACTCTTATGGTAGCCCTAAATCGGGAAAGGGAAAGGACAGTGTGGTTACTTTGGAAAGTACGCGGTAGATCTCCTTCCGCATCCTTGCCCTCCTCCGAGGTTGTACTACAAGCATAATCTGCTTTCCATTTATAATTCCATAGCATACGAAGGTTTCATATCAGAAGTGATTAGGTCTATAAATGCTCAGCTTCAGCAGAACTGGTCGGTATTTGAGTATTTTTAAGAAAAAAAGGCTGATATACTAACAGCGTAGGCAAAACATTCCCTTGACCCTTGTTCGGATCAACTGACACCAGATATCTTTCTACGCAGTTCCTCCCTGCGATAGTCAACAACCCAGCTATAACTGGTAAATACCAGAAAGCGTGTAGGTTTATCTCTCAAGTTCTAGCAACAGAAATGCAAAAATTCTCCTATCTCTCTGCAGTAATCCGTGTTACTTTTCAGGCATATCTGTGAAAGAAATAAACCACTTGGTGGCTACTATATTCGTACTGCCATTTAAGTTTAACTGTTGGACGCTACAGTAGCACACTACCTTACAGTTCTGGCATAGTAAGCACACTAGGGTTGTGTTTACTGTTCTCCTCTGCTCTAGGTGCATCTTTTTCCTTACATGCTTCATCGTTACTTTTCTATAACTACTACGTTTCTTCGGAACAGGCTATTACAAATATAATTTGCTATAGTTCACAAGAAAAAGGCTTTTTGCGTGCTGCATATTAGTTTATTTTATTTTATTTACGCACCAAGACGAATTTTGCCTTTTTAATAAGGCATTATCGGCGAGTGTCAGATCAGCGTCTAATTCTATATTTATAAACCAAACAACTTTCTTTCATTTGGAAAACTGGTTGAAAGCCCTGAATGTTTCATGCAGTTACTTCGTTTCCGTATAATAGCACTTTAACTACCATTGTCTGTGTCTGATGCACTGCATAATAGAATTAAAGGATCACTTTCTCGAAACCCAGTAATTATTTCCCATTGCGACATACAAGACTTAAATTTGTCTAAAAAATGCATGGCGCCCTGCAACGCTGCGAATAGGAAAATGTAGACAAAAGGTGGGTTAGTGACGTCATATTGACACCACATTTCACCGCATTACTGCCCCATGCAACCATGAACGAGTCACACCATGGGAATGTCGTCCAACCCCTCTTGTCCACAATAGATTCCTTCTTTGACGCCTCCGCGATGGAGTTAGAACCTTAGGACCACGGCACCCAGCGCTGAAATCACACAGTTTCCTTATATGTAGTCGAGGAAAACCTTTCAGGCACACCGCCGCTCAGAGGTTGATACACTACTGGCCATTAAAATTGCTACACCACGAAAATGACTTGCCACAGACGCGAAATTTAACCGACAGGAAGAAGATGCTGTGATGTGCAAATGATTAGGTTTTATGAGCATTCACACAATGTTGGCGCCGGTGGCGACACCTAAAACGTACTGGCATGAAGAAAGTTTCTAACCGATTTCTCAAACACAAACAATAGTTGACCGGCGTCGCCTGGTGAAACGTTGTTGTGATGTTGCGTGTAGGGAGGAGAAATGCGTACCATCACGTCTCCGACTTTGATAAAGGTCGGATTGTAGCCTATCGCGATTGCGGTTTACCGTATCGCGACATTGCTTCTCGTGTTGGTCGAGATTCAATTACTGTTAGCAGAATATGGAATCGATGGGATCAGGAGGGTAATACCGAATGCCGTGCTGGATCCCAACGGCCTCGTATAACTAGCAGTCGAGATGACAGGCATCTTATCCGCATGGCTGTAACGGAGCGTGCAGCCACGTCTCGATCCCTGAGTCAACAGATGGGCACGTTTGTAAGACAACCATCTACAGACACAGTTCGACGACGTTTTCAGCAGCATGGACTATCAGCTCGGAGGCCATGGCTGCGGTTACCCTTGACGCTGCATCACAGACAGGAGAGCCTGCGATGGTGTACTCAACGACGAACCTGGGTGCTTGAATGGCAAAACGTCATTTTTTCGGATGAATCCAGGTTCTGTTTACAGCATCATGATGATCGCATCCGTGTTTGGCGACATCACGGTGAACGCACATTGGAAGCATGTATTCGTTATCGCCATAGTGGCGTATCAGCCGGAGTGATGGTATGGGGTGCCATTGGTTACATGTCTCGGTCACCTCTTGTTCGCATTGACGGTACTTTGAACAGTGGACGTTACATTTCAGATGTGTTACGACCCGTGGCTCTACCCTTCATTCGATCCCTGCGAAACCCTACATTTCAGCAGGATAATGCACGACCGCATGTTGCAAGTCCTGTACGGGCCTTTCTAGATGCACAAAATGTTCGACTGCTGCTCTGGCCAGCACATTCTCCAGATGTCTCACCAACTGAAAACGTCTGGTCAGGGGTGGCCGAGCAACTGGCTCGTCAGAATGCGCCAGTCACTACTCTTGATGAACTGTGTTGTCGTGTTGAAGCTGCATGGGCAGCTGTACCCGTACACGCCATCCAAGCTCTGTTTGACGCAATGCCCAGGCGTATTAAGGCCTTTATTACGGCCAGAGGTCTTTGTTCTGGGTACTGATTTCTCAGGATCTATGCGACCAAATTGCGTGAAAATCTAATCACATGTCAGTTCTAGTATAATGTATTTGTCCAACGAATACCCGTTTATCAGCTGCATTTCTTCTTGGTGTAGCAGTTTTAATGGCCAGTAGTGTATGAAGGGAGTCCATGCGGAACTGTCCTTACAGGTGCATTTTCAAAGAGCTCAACAAACTTGGGTGGTGGTACTGACAGTGTTGCTGACCGGGTCTTAGAGGGAGCCTTTGTCGTTTTATTCACGCATGTGTTAAAGTCACACCCCTTTGTGATCACGTCACAGGAGGACGTAAAACCGGAGGCCAGAAGAAGCATACCATACTTCGCTGCTTCGGCTCATGTTCAAATTTCGTAGAATGGTTTAATGGGTCCTAGTGGTTTCATCCAGTACACCAGAGCAATAATTGCGAAAGCACTGCCCTCGAAAGGGATATCAGCACTTTCTATGTGGCTTCTGGCCCACGATATCCTTAAGCCGTCGTCACACGGACCGTGCATGCGAACGTTGAGCGTTGAGCGTGCCGAGTTTCTGAAGTCATAGCGTGGAGTAGCACGTTCAGGAGTCTTTCCGAACGTGCAGAGCAGTATCTGGCATGTCAGATATTCTGAGCGTGCGTCTGAGCGTCGACCAATCAGATGCCACAACGCCACGTACGTCACAGGCACGCCATCTCCTTTCAGTACAGACTTGTGAGGCGCCATATTGGCATCCATTTCAAGCCTATATGTGTATGTGCCGTTTCTGAGCACCAGAAAATTGAGAATCACTGGAAAACTCGTTGTTAGTTGTGTGATTCGTTCCAATAAAATAATGAGAAACATCATATTCGTCGCAAAAGAATTATAACTTGCGTGTTGTGAGGGTAGGCTAATTGAAGGCAGTGACACACTGAAGATCCACCCAATACGGATTGTTCTTGGTACAATTTGTTATAATTAAATTTCAATTAGTAACATAATTATCTATGATTAACATTTTTAGGGAGGGGTAAGATAATATGATTGAGCACAAGGAACATGTTGTTGGTTTAGCCCTGACGGCAGGGTAGCTCAGCGTGTTCGGTCAGAGGGATAGCTGTCCTCTGTAATAAAAAAACTGAGTGAATGGATCAAAAACAAACTGAAACGAGTGTCTTTCGACGTCTGCACAGAGCAGATACAACGAACGAAAACGAACAAAATGAGATTAAAAAAAAAAAAGCTTAATGAGTAGTGTCCCTGACTGATAATGAGTTTTTGTTGAGGCAGTGGTTCGCGTCTTAACACTTGCAATTTTTTTCTTATTCGCGTTTTTATTAGGTTCTGATACTTTATTATTAGTTTAATACAAGTATATGCTATAATATTTCATGTTATGTAAATATAAGTTCACCTTTTTTTGAGGGGTGACTTTGTTCGATTGCCTTAATCTACAGGACAGCTTGTGCTACTTGTATGAAGATATTTTGCTCCTTTTTGTTTTACGCTTCGTAATTCACATGTTGCAAAGATTCTGCTACTGGGTAGGCACACTGAGCAAGTAAGACTGACCTTAGGGTTATACTAAAATGTGGGAATGATGAAATAATGTTTATCTTATACGGAGAAGTATTCCAAATTTGTACCGCACCAGTTGTAATGAAACTTTTATAAGCCTGTGTCCTTACTGATTGGACATGGTACTTTCCTTTTCGTGGACGATGGAGGGAATGTGCGTTTTAATAGAGCTAACGTGGTAATTTTCGCGCGCCCATTGAGTAAACAGTGTGATTTACGAACTAGAAACATCCCTGAAACTGCCGCTGCAGTGCGTTGCGATCGCGTATACCACGTTGGGGCTCACGTACCGTGTGCACAAGTAGCATCGTTCCTGAGCGTTCAGCAGCACGTTGAACTTGGCACGCTCAACGTTAACGTTCGACAGCACGGCCCGTGTGCCGACGGCTTTAGAGTAGGTTTCAATCGTACCTTCTCGGCCATCCATTAGAAAACCGCGTGATTGGAGAGCTGGGGGTTACGGTGCTGACCTCCATCGCAGGGGCGTGAAAAAAGGGGTGAAATGTGTTGAAAGAGGGGATGTGACAACCTTCCTATCGTGCGACACGTTCACGGTGGCGTTGGGCAGAACTGTGGTGAAGCTTGGTGCCAATGTTATATCATTAACCTAACGCGAATTTCTGAGCCCTGGCCATTTTTTCCCAATGGTGCCGATACCTTGCTGTTTCAAGCGTCGAGGATGACGTCGTGGTGCGCCACGGTTTTGCACCGTTACAGTCATAGTTCGTTGCACCTTGAGGCAAATTTAAAACTTACACGTCACAATGGGAGAGCATTACAGAGTTTCGAAAAGTGATACTTTAATTGTGTCGCGCAGTGTAGATACTTTATCAACAAGTATTAATGAGCGAGTTTGCATGTACCATAACGTGTGACATAAATGGCCGTATCTTTTGACTGCATTGTCTCATAAGCTTAAAGTCTGTTCACCGCCAAGGAAGCGTAGACCTTAGGACTTGACATACATTTCAGCTTGATATCTCTACCCGTTCCTGAGAAAAAGGAGTCTTAACAGACGGCCGTATCTTTTGATTGCATTGACTTAGAAGCTTAAATGTTTTACGGCGCCAAGGGACCGTTGACCTTAGTATTTGACGTAAATTTCATCTTCATATCTCCACCCGTTCCTGAGAAAAATAGGCATTAACAGACGGACATCAAAAGACAAAAAAATTATTTTTAATGTGATGTAATTACAAATTAAAGACTTTCGGATTTTTCTTTATTTATACTATTTTTCTTTATTTGTACTGTGGAACCTTGCTTCTTGCCGAATTTCATGATTCTAGGTCAAG
This sequence comes from Schistocerca serialis cubense, assembly GCF_023864345.2. Classification (NCBI taxonomy): domain Eukaryota; kingdom Metazoa; phylum Arthropoda; class Insecta; order Orthoptera; family Acrididae; genus Schistocerca; species Schistocerca serialis. Next base: position 731,868,115 of record NC_064643.1, on the reverse strand, counting down.
GGGAAGTACCCTGGTATTGTTGTGGTCTTCACTCCAAAGACTGGTTTGATGCAGCTCTCCATGCTACCCTGTCCTAGGCAAGCTTCTTCATCTGCTAAAGTGTGCGTCATTTACGACGGCGACCGAGTTTAGGTTCGTTCTGCGCATCTGACGTCACAATACTCAGTCAGCCAATGAACAGAGAACGACGTTGCCAGAGCTCGACTGCAGTGCAGAGCACAGACGAATGTCTTTACTTTTAGAAACGTTCAGTCATAAATAAAGTAACTGAACAAAAGCAATGTCTTGATAGCAGACTTTCTTTTATAGAAAGTTTGGAAAAAGCATTCTTTATACCAATTGCTTCATATTCTGTTAATTAACTAAACCAAACAAGCAATAAGCTTCCTAATTCAGGCGATAGAAAGGAAATTCATTCTCACTATCCGCTTTTTCGCAATAAAGAAGAGCATTAATTGTTTATTTCCTGATGTCCTTCGACGAAATGTGGGTAATTCATAGTCATACCAACAGTATTTGTCGGTATTTTGCGTTCTTCTTTAAAGTCCTCAAGGAATTGTGTCGAATGAAGAGCTGTGTTAGCGTAATGGCTGAGGTGTCGCTGGCATGGTAGCTCAGCGCGTTCAGTCAGAGGGTTGCGTGCTCTCTGTAATAAAAAAACGGAGTTAAGGAATCAACGATGAACTTGAACGGATGTCTTGTGACGTCCGCCCAGACCAAACGCAACGAACAATATCGAACAAAATGAATTTAAAAAAAAAAAAAAAAGTGTTTGGCTGCTATGCAGAAGTTTCTGAGTTCAAACCTTGTTCGGTGCTTAATATTTTATTTATTAAAAAACAATATCGAAATGTCTTACTTCATGAATTTTATTTCTTTGAATGTAATTTTTTGAAATTTCTAGTAGCATTTAATATCGACAATACCGAAAGTATACGCTGTGGACTTTTACCTCTGCAAACTCTTCAAAATTTCGTGAAATGGTTTACTACATTTAATACTGCACAATAACTGCACTGAACATCGAAACACGATTAAGTCATTAATGGGGGAAGGTATCAGTCAAGAAGACGTGTAAAAATCAAATTTTTGGGCCAAATAGTTTTTGTGAAATCGAATGATAAGTGTGTCAAAGCAGTCCGAACACCATGTGTGTGCACAGGCGAGCAGTGCAGTGATGACAAAATCGCGCACAGCGCGGAATGCGGGGAGCACGTCTCAGTAGCAGCGAAAGGGTTAATGCGGCCGTGGTGGCTTTACTTCATACACTGCGCGCTCTCCCCTAAACGTAAGTTTGCGAACTATATTATACTATGGTGCTGCTTCTCTTGGCGCGTGCAACTGGCAACGCAGCAATCTCCCGCGTCTGGGCGGGCATGCGCGAGCCGCCAAGATAAAAGAATTGAACTTACAGTAACTACTGCAGCCTACATCCTTCTCAATTCGCTTAGTGTATTCATCACTTGGTCCCACTCTACGACTTTTACCCTCCATGCTTTCCCCCAGTGACTCCTCATTAGTTGCATGACCTACCCATCTAATCTTCAACATTCTTCTGTAGCACCACATTTCAAAAGCTTCTATTCTCTTCTTGTCTAAACTGTTCATCGTCCATGTTTCACATCCATACATGAGTACTCTCCATAAATACTTTCAGAAAAGGCTTCCTTACACTTAAATGTATACTCGATGTTAACAAATTTCCCTTCTTCAGAAACGCTTTCCTTGCCAGAGCCAGCCTACATTTTATATCCTCTCTACTTCGACCGTCCTCAGTTTTTTTGCTGGCCAAATAGCAAAACTCATCTCATTTCCTAATTTAATTCCCTCAGCGTCACCTGATTTAATCCGACTATATTGCATTATCCTCTTTATTTTTTTTTATTGCTGGTGTTCATCTTAGATCCTCCTTTCAAGACACTGTCCATTCCGTTCAACTGTTCTTCCAAGTCCTTTGCTCTCTCTGGCAGAGTTACAATGTCGTCGGCAAACCTCAAGGTTTTTATTTCTTCTCCTTCGATTTTAATTACTACTCCAAAACTTTCTTTGGTTTCCTTTATTGCTTGTTCGATGTACATATTGAATAACGTCGGGTATAGGGTACAACCCTGTCTCACTCCTTTCTCAACCATTGCTTCCCTATTAACTGCTGTCTGTTTTTTGTACAAATTGTAAATAGCCTTTCGCTCCCTGTATTTCACCCCTGCACCTTCAGAATTTGAAAGAGAGTATTCCAGTCAACATTGTCAAAAGCTTTCTCTAAGTCTCCAAATGCTAGAAATTTGTCTTTCCTTAACCTAGCTTCTAAGATGAGTCGTCGGGTCAGTACTGCCTCGCGTGTTCCAACATTTCTACGGAATCCAAAGTGATATTCCCTAAGGTCGGCTTCTGCCACTTTTTCCATTCGTCTATAAAGAATTCGTGTTTGTATTTTGCAATCATGACTTATTAAACTGATAGTTCGGTAATTTTCACATCTGTCAGCACCTGCTTCCTTTGGAATTGGTATTATTATATTATTGAATTCTTCATGAAGTATGAGGGTATTTCGCTTGCCTTTTACTTCTTGCACACCAGATGGAAGCGTTTTGACCTGGCTCGTTCTCCCAAGGTTATTAGTAGTTCTAACGGGATGTTGTCTACGCCAGGAGCAGTTTTTCTACTTAGGTCTTTCAGTGCTCTGTCTAATTCTTCACGCAGTATCATATCTCCCACATCATCTTCATCTCCATCCTCTCCCAATTCCATAATATTACCCTATGTATCTCGACCTTGTATAGACCCTCTATATACTCCTTCCATCTTTCGGCTTTCGTTACTTTGCTTAGGACTGGTTTACCATCTGAGCTATTGATATTCATACAGGAAGTACGTTATAGGTTCCGATGAGTGAGTTTATGTATATAAGTGGCGCTATCTTTTCATTCCATAGACTTCGAGGGTTAAATCTTTTACAGCGTCAACGGTCTCTAGACCTCAGCATTTGACATAAATTTCAACTTGATATCTCTGAACGTTCCTGAGAAAACGGCGTTTCAGCTGATGGACGGACAGACAGACAGACAGACGGACCACAAAGTTATCCTATAATGGTTCCGTTTTTAACCGACTCAGGTACGGGAGCCTGTAAACGAAACCTTGAAAGGGTCCTGTAGGCACCTTTCATTAGTCCGGTAGCCCCATTTCACTAGCATTTCTCTTTCCTTTCCTTGTTTATCTTTTCTCATAACTCTCATAGTGGTGTGATTGAATGAATGTGTTTGTGTGTCACGCTGCTAGACAGTGGCGTAGTCTGCTGCAGAAAGTCTGCGATAATGATACAGATTGAGCAGCAATTGTACAGAATAGCCAACTCTCGTAGTGGTCAAGTAGGCAAAGAGGTTTGCGCTACTTGTGAGAAATCCACCTGCTTTAGGTTGGTGGCGGAAATGGTATCCCTGGGTTTTCCGGGCCACGCGGAGCGTGGAGGAGGCTGGAGATGAAAAAGGGTGGCAGTCTGCCGCCGGTACGGGAAGCGTCCACAGCTGTGCTCCAGTCGAAGAAGGGTGAGTTAGACTGACCGCGTGGCGCGTTCTTACTTGGCGAGAGGAGAGCTGTTAGCCTTTGGTCTCGCTTTTCAAATCTGGAAGATTGCTTTGCCTTGTCGCAGCAAGGAATTCAAAAGTTTGGCAGATTTTTCTTTTAGTAAATTTTTATAGCAGACTTGGAACCAACGGAAGAGCGCCACACAAATGTGTCGATAAAAAGTGAGCACTCGCTTCTGTATGAATGTCTGTTTGCCTTCAGCTGTGCCTGTATAAGCTTTCATTTTTCTAAATATTAATAGCTTTGCCTTCTCGTAAATTTCCTTGCTTTATGTATCTTTCGTCCGTGGTTGAACATTAGAGTTGTTGGGCTACCGCCATCACTAACTGTCCGGTCTCATGTTTGTTTTAAGGAATGTTAACTGTTCATGATTGTGTGATGTGATATTGTTGCAACTTGGCCACGATACCTAGAAATTGCGTCTCCACAAACCACGTGGGCACGCGGGTGTACTGCGAAACGTTATCAGGCAACAGCAGTTGTATGAATGATTCACACCAATGACTTTAGGTGTAGATTATAACGGTGTATGTATCGATGCTTTTCTTTAATGTTTTAGGAATTAATGTTATCAGGAATTGTGTACATGCCTCACATCCATATCTTAGGAATTTTACCCACAATTTTCTCTTGTATTCCGAGGTTACTTCTTTGCACCTAAGCCACTCACCTCGTAGCTTTCCCGTTAGCACATCCAACGCGTTTCCTCACGCACAGGTCTAGTGATTAGTTTCCCTTTTATTTTAATACAAATGCCTTAGATTAAGTCTTATTTTCAGTTGTGTTGCTGGGAGCTGATCTGCACAGTGTTCTTGCATGTGCTATTTTATTTTAAATGGTTGATTCTCGTGAACATTGCACGGGAAATACTATTAACTGCATCGCATCCCCTATGAGCGATATCACGATGTATGCATTTCTATGAGTTTTTGGTCTGTGATCAAATTAATTTATTTTTCCGACTCGACCAAACCTTTGATTAGTTGTATGGTTAGAGTCGGTGGCGACCCCAATTTTCTCACATTAATTTCACAATCAATAAGCATTTCCATTCCCAATAATAACGTAATAACCCGTAGAAACAGGTCAGTTACAACCTATCCTGAGTCATATATTATTATCTGAGTTACGTCTGAGAAACCAGCTTTTCAATAGTGTGCGAAAATTTTGGGCTATGAAATCCTCACATTTTATTAAGGCATCCAAGCGCTCAATGGACTTCGGTGAAGACGTCCGATTCTCATCACAAATCTCTATCCTATGGCTGGACCATAAACACGCTCTAACACACATTATTAAATGTTGTTGTTGTGGTCTTCAGTCCTGAGACTGGTTTGATGCAGCTCTCCATGCTACTCTATCCTGTGCAACCTTCTTTATCTCCCAGTACCTACTGCAGCCTACATCCTTCTGAATCTGCTTACTGTATTCATCTCTTGGTCTCTGTCTACGATTTTTACCCTCCACACTGCCCTCCAGTTGTAAATTGGTGATCCCTTGATGCCTCAAAACATGTCCTACCAACCGATGCCTTCTTCTAGTCAAGTTGTGCCACAAGCTCCTCTTCTCCCCAATTGTATTCAATACCTCCTCAATAGTTATGTGATCTACCCATCTAATCTTCAGCATTCTTCTGTAGCACCACATTTCGAAAGCTTCTATTCTCTTCTTGTCTAAACTATTTATCGTCCACGTTTCGTTTCCATACATGGCTACACTCCATACAAATACTTTCAGAAACGACTTCCTGACACTTAAATCTATACTCGATGTTAACAAATTTCTCTTCTTCAGAAACGCTTTCCTTCCCATTGCCAGTCTACATTTTATATCCTCTCTACTTCGACCATCATCAGTTTTTTGCTCCCCAAATAGCAAAACTCCTTTACTACTTTAAGTGTCTCATTTCCTAATCTAATTCCCTCAGCATCACCCGACTTAATTCGACTACATTCCATCATCTTCGTTTTGCTTTTGTTGATGTTCATCTTATACCCTCCTTTCAAGACACTGTCCATTCCGTTCAACTGCTCTTCCAAGTCCTTTTCTTTCTCTGACAGAATTACAATGTCATCGGCGAACCTCAAAGTTTTTATTTCTTCTCCATGTTTTTTAATACCTACTCCGAACTTCTCATTTGTTTCCTTTATTGCTTGCTCAATATATAGATTGAATAACATGGGGTAGAGGCTACAACCCTGTCTCACTCCCTTCCCAACCACTGCTTCCCTTTCATGCCTCTCGACTCTTATAACTGCCATCTTCTTTCTGTACAAATTGTAAATAGCCTTTCGCTCCCTGTATTTACCCCTGCCACCTTCAGAATTTGAAAGAGAGTATTCCAGTCAACATTGTCAAAAGCTTCCCCTAAGTCTACAAATCCTAGAAACGTAGGTTTGCCTTTCCTTAATCTTTCTTCTAAGATAAGTCGTAGGGACGGTATTGCCTCACGTGTTCCAACATTTCTACGGAATCCAAACTGATCTTCCCCGAGGTCGGCTTCTATCAGTTTTTCCATTCGTCTGTAAAGAATTCGCGTTAGTGTTTTGCAGCCGTGGCTTATTAAACTGATAGTTCGGTAAGTTTCACATCTGTCAACACCTGCCTTCTTTGTGATGGGAATTATTATATTCTTCCTGAAGTCTGAGGGTATTTCGCCTTGCTCATACATCTTGCTCACCAGATGGTAGAGTTTTGTCAGGACTGGCTCTCCCAAGGCTGTCAGTAGTTCTAATGAAATGTTGTCTACTACGGGGGCCTTGGTTCGACTCTGGTCTTTCAGTGCTCTGTCAAACCCTTCACGCAGTATCGTATCTCCCATTTCATCTTCATCTAGATCCTCTTCCATTTCCATAATATTTTCCTCAAGTACATCGCCCTTGTATAGATCTTCTATATACTCCTTCCACCTTTCCGCTTTCCCTTCTTTGCTTAGGACTGGGTTTCCATCTGAGCTCTTGATATTCATGCAAGTGATTCTCCTTTCTCCAGAGGTCTCTTTAATTTTCCTGTAGGCAGTAACTATCCTACCCCTAGTGAGATAAGCTTCTACATCCTTACATTTGTCCTCCAGCCATCCCTGCTTCGCCATTTTGCACTTCCTGTCAATCTCATTTTTGAGACGTTTGTATTGCTTTTTGCCTGCTTCATTTACTGCATTTTTATATTTTCTCCTTTCATCAATTAAATTCAATATTTCTTCTGTTACCCAAGGGTTTCTACTTGCCCTCGTCTTTTTACCTATTTGATCCTCTGCTGTGTTCACTATTTCATCCCTCAAATCCACCCATTCTTCTTCTACTGTATTCCTTTCCTCAATTCCTGTCAATTGTTCCCTTATGCCTTCTCTGAGACTCTGAACAACCTCTGGTTCTTTCATTATCAAATACATAAACCAATAAAATATACATATATCGAAGGAATAGCAACAAAAAGTAGACCAGTATCCTAATTTCTCTGTGCTTTCTAAAACACAGTTATATTTATCCAATTTCTTCATGAATAGTATATATCGGATATAAACAAAAACGTATATGAATAAATATATTTATAAGCATGCTGCTACAGTTTTTTCGTGTAACTGTGGAGTACTTACAGCCTGATGCGATCGACAGTAATCGGCCACTTTGACCTCCAATAACTTATTTACTATTCAAGTTACATGACTGTAATTTATACCAATTTAGCTTTCTAAAGACACGGCGATCGACAAAATCGGATGAAGCGTTTATATTTTGGAAATTCGTTGCTGGGTGTTGCTTCTATAAATTACCGTCAGATACTAAGCTTTAAACTAATAAAGATACTGAAAATCTGATTACACCATCAGAATTGTTGTGCAAATAATAGTAATGTACATGCTTCTTTTTGATGTATCATGATTCATGTGGCTACTATTAATTTCTATAGGAACTGTGAAATGTCTGCCATTAAGGTTTCGCAAAGTCCGCCATCTTTGGCCCTCCCGGCGCACAGCGTCACCAAGGAATTCCCAGCCATGTGTTCGATGGACCACGTGCTCCGGCCGTTGTAAGGCACCATGCAGATGCTGACGAGCTTGGCCCGAGCGGTGGCCACCAACTCTGAACTTAGAATATTTTCAGGGCGCCACAACTCGTCTGTTACCTCACATACCTCCACTTATTAACATTCTGGCATGCAAGAATGTTCAGAAGTAGCACCCTTCTGTTCATACAAGTACATATAAACCATATTTCAAAGAACACAATTTTATGATTAAACGCCAGGCCAACGGTGTTTACCAAATTTTTGTAGTGGTGTGGGAGCAGCATGAATTTCGAAATAATCTTAAACTAACACAAATTATGAAAGAAACGGCGTATTAAATAAATGCCTGCATGCAATTTTTGTTTGGACAAGATATAAAATTTTTAAATGCACTTTCACTTATGTGGGATTTTGAAGCACTTCTTGTGGCATTCACTCAGCGCTAAGCGCCTTCTTGCACTAATTTCTTTCTGTCGCACTACACACGCTCACACGGAGTTTCGCACGAAGTGTTGATCAACTCACATCAGTCTTTTGACCAGGTGCCTCACAGAAATCGTGTCTGCCTCTGAATTTCGAGCTCCACCGTTTATCGTGACAAATCTGTCTACAACGAACCAAAAGTAGAAACCCCACAACAAATCATTTCCCAAACCAACCAGGATCCTCGCTAAAGATTCCCTCCAGTGCCACAATAAACTAACCAATTACTAATGATTCCCAAATGAACATATAAATTATCCCTCCAAAATTACTACCACTAATTACAGATAAGAACAGCTGTTCACTTCTGCCCTTTCTCTGTATACGCTCTGTAATTTTAAACTTCTCTCGTTTCCTCATATGCGGCAGTAACTACCGTAACGTTCTACCGCACCAACGCCAATCAGTCACACTAAAATCACACTCTTCCTTCATATACCAATTCGTACGAAATTCACCACAGAAACTATCCCCATCTACACTATTTACTCCAGCCCTCTCAAAATTTTCTGTTAGTTCTTCCACACATTTCGCCGATTGACTACGCACAGCGTGCACAACTTTACAGTTTTTCCCCTCCAAAATATCGACACTTGAAGCTTCAAAAAAGTTACACATCAATTCACTGTTAAACACTTTATCTTCCTGAAATAATACGTCGATGCCTAAGGCAACATCACCATAAATATTCATCTCAGCAATCTTATCTGCTGATACACCATTTAAATCACTACAAAAATTCACATCAGAAACCTCACTTTCCTCTGTCGACAAATTAACTTTACGTGAATCATACACAACTTTATCCGCTGCCGCTACATTACACAAACTGCTGCTGTCTTGTCGTACAATTTTCGGACTTCCAGACACGCTACATTCCTCTGTGATCGGACAAAATCAGCACACACTGCTATTTATACACACCTTTCATCCAGCTTAATCCCCGATCCTATTTTACATACATTCTCACTTTCACGTTTTAGATTCACACATTCATCAATAAGTTTCGTTTCGCCTTCATTCGTGAGTAGAAACTCGTAAATTCTTCCTCCGAAGTATCAATACCAGTAGCTTCTACATTATTACATGAATTACCGTTACTCTGTTCCTTTAAACAGAAATAATCTACCTCCGCAGATACGTTTTTGACTTCAACTGCTGGCGAGACCAATACTAAGTCTCCCTTAGTAACATTGACGCTTTCCGCCGAAACACAGCCACCCTCACTTGCAGCTGGCGAGTCCAAAACTACGCCGCCTTCACTGTCATCGACGCTTGTTGCCAACTCACTAATACTTGCAGCTAGGACGCCTTAGTGAGTGCAATTGCTACTCTTTGTTAATACCTCTTCAGAACTCTCCACACAATTTGCTTTCACAAAATTCATCTCCTCTTTAACTTCTTTTTGAACCACTGAATCTTTCCATTCGTCACCAGCCACACACTCATTCATTACACATTCATAACTTATGTTATTCCCCGCAAATTTATTCCCATTACTTTTACTGAAATCTCTCACAAATCTATGCTTCCGCTGTTCACGCCTGCTTTTATTGAAAGAGCCACCTACATAGCCTTTGTCTCCAACATACTCCATATTACATATTTGTTGTCTTTTTCCAGACCTATCAACATTTCTACCATTACCATTATCTCCAGTCCTTTCATCATCTGTTCAGATCGCCATTCCCGGACCTGAGATGTGGTGAACATCAGTTTCCCGACCGGTTGTCACACGATTACACTTCGCACGACTCTCCCCCGTCAAATCTGCGTTCTTTACTTGGATCTCGTTCACGGAACTTATCACTCCTGTTCGTTCTCCTACTATCAACCTCAGAATTCCTTTGATTTCTCTCACGATTATTATTTTGGTGGTAATTATTTGGACTCCCATTTTGATAACTACCACCCGGTTTGCTCTGAGGTTTGAACTTCAAAGCCCTCTCTAATACAAACTCTAGAAATTCGTCCACAGAATCGCATGGACTATGGATAAGACCCCACTGCAAATTTTCGGGTAATCGCCTATTTAACGTGATGATTTCTGTTAAAACCCCCAACGGATTTTTCACGTGCATAAGCTTGCCAAGTTTCGCGCTTACAAAAATCTCTCATCGTCCCATCACCGTACCTGTAACTCGGCCCGTTTAAGAATTCGTTTTAGATCCTTGTCTGTTTTGCCTCGCTCCAAAATTTATTCTGAAAACACTTTTAGAACTGTTGGTACGATTCGCACGAACTACATTTAACATTTGCCAAGACCGTGTTTCTTCTGCAAATGCCGTTTAACGTATTTTATTTTCGCTTCGTCCGACATGCCGTGGACAAAAGCGTCCCTACACGCAGCCAAGAAATTTACTGAGTGATATCTTCCGTCATCTGTGTAACATCTCACAGATCCGGTATTTGCCCAAGGGATATTTTCAACCACTGTGGCCTGTTGTGAGGCTAACGAATTTAACTCACTTGTTATCTGTTGCATTTGTTTTTTAAATTAGTGCATTTGTTTTTTAAATTCATTTTCACTAGTGATACTAGACTCTATTTTATTTTCAATTTTGCCTACTTCTTTCTCCCCCTCACCAACTCGATTGGCAATGTCACTAATTGCTAAATTTATACTGTTTTTATCAGCATCTTGCGCTTTTATGCAGTCGCTTACCTTCCCCCAAGTTCTGTCTGTATCTTATCCATTTTTTCTCCAAGATCTTTCTCCATTCATTCGATTTTAGACTTTACTATTATAACTTCATCTGTAATTTTCCCCATATCCACTCGGACCTATTTTAAGTTATCATCAATTGCTTTTTCAAGGTTATCGATAATTTTTTCAACTTCCTCTTTCACAACGGAACCTATTTCAGTTCGCTTTGTACCCATGTCTGCTCGAATTCTACTGATATTATTTGCCATTCCCTAGATCATTTGCATTAGCTGAGATATCATATCTCCCCCCACATTCATTCCCCTTGCCTGAATTCCTACTAGTTACACTTTCACGCTCTGATTTCGGACTAAGTGGCTCACTTCCGTTTTCAGAATGACACATACCAAGTGAGTGTTTAATATTCGCGAGAGCTATAAGTGGAGCTTGAACTTCAGATTCAAACGCTATTTCGCTATTTGCTCAGGCACTTATCTGATCTGAGATGGTTCCCTCTGCCATGATGATGCCGTTGGTTGTTGTGGAAATCGACATTGAAGACTGCCCTGGAATACTCGGAGATGCTGCCGTTGTACTGCTGTTGGATAAATTATTAAGCACATCATGAGACGAGATATAGTGTTTTGCCTCTCCTATCATACGTAACTTGGCCATCCGTAAATATGTTTCAACTGACCAGCTACTTAGCAAATAGGTGGCTAATGCATAGTCTACAAACATAGGAACGTCCTGTGTTGTTTCCCCGGAGAAGAGGGTTATCAGATCCGCCCTAAACCTGATTGTGTCTGCTGTTCCACCAGTAATTACTTTTAACTGCTGTCTTAGCTGTCCATTAAGAGCTTTCTGTTGCTCATTTTTCTCTGACAATTTGGAAACTTGCTGTGTGAGAGCTTCCCTATCGCTGTGTTTATATCCACTAACCATGTCTGTACCATTTTTGAGCAATTTACCTTTTTCTGTTTTACGCGAATGAAACTAGTATACTTCAGACAATAACTCAATAGTCACAGTTGCAAAAATAGGACAATTACATATAATTCCTAAGCCTAATAATTAACCAACGACACCATGAAGAATCATCCGCCATGTGACCATACTTTCTATACATAGTACATGTTGCCAGTACAAATTAACACATGGTGCACTCTGTCCCATTGAAATAGAAATTTTACAAGGACAACTATTACCCTTGAAATGCGATACCCACTATGTGATAAAAACTATCCGGAAACTCCCAAAACATACGTCTTTCATATCAGGTGCATTGTGCTGCCACCTACTGCCAGGTACTCCACATCAGCGACGTCGTTAGACATCGTGAGAGAGCAGAATGGGACGCTCCGCGGAACTCAGGACTTCGCAAATGGTCAGGTGATTGGTCGTCATACGTCTGTACGCGAGATTTCCAAACTCCGAAACATCCCTAAGTCCACTGTTTCCGATGTGGTACTGCAATGGAAACGTAAAGGGACATGTACTGCACAAAAGCACATAGGCCGACCTCGTCTGTTGTTGACTGACAGAGGCCGCCGACAGTTGAAGAGGGTCGTAATGTGTAATAGGCAGACATCTATCCAGACCATCACACAGGAATTCTAGACTCCATCAGGATCCACTGCAAGTACTATGACTGACAGGTGGGAGGTGATAAAACTTGGATTTTATGTTCGAGCGGCTGCTCATAAGCCACACATCACGCCGGTAAATGCCAATCGACACCCCGTTTGGTATAAGGAGCCTAAACATTGGACGATTGAACAGTGGAAAAACGTTGTGTGGAGTGACGAATCACGGTACGCAATGTGGTGACGTGATGGCAGGGTGTGGGTATGGCGAATTCCCCGTGAACGTCATCTGCCAGCGTGTCCAGTAAAATTCGGAGGCGGTGGTATTATGCTGTGGTCGTGTTTTCCATGAAAGGGGTTTGCATCCCTTGTTGTTTTGCGTGGCACTATCACAGCAAAGGCCTACATTGATGTCTGAAGCACCTTCCTGCTTCCCACTGTTGAAGAGCAATTCAGGGATGGCGATTGCATCTTTCAACACGATCGAGCACCTGTTCATTGTGCACGGACTGTGGCGGAGTGGTTTCATGACAGTAGAATCCCTGTAATGGACTGGCCTGCACAGAGTCCTGACCTGAATCCAATAGAATACTTCTGGGATGTTTTGGAAAGGCGACTTCGTGCCAGGCCTCGTCGACCGACATCGATACCTCTCCTCAGTGCAGCACTCTGTGAAGAACGGGCTGCCATTGCACAAGAAACCTTCCAGCACCTGACTGAACATATGCCTGCGAGAGTGGAAGCTTTGATCAAGGCTAAGGTGGGCCAGCACCATATTGAATTCCAACATTACCGATGGAGGGCGTCACGAACTTGTTAGTCATTTTCTTCCAGGTGTCCGGATACTTTTGAACGCATAGTGTTTCTGCCAGTTCTCTCGGTGTATCGAACGTAACTTAAAAGTCTCTAAGTCTTAATCTCGACATACAACGAATCCAATTTTTCTTTTGAGAACAAATAAGAATGTCTTCTGCTCGACTCACTCTCTGAGACCGTTGCTGATGGTGCTGTGGCGGATCATTGTCCTTCAACTCTTATTGGCGATGGGCTGAAACTTTTCTGACCATCAGTTTCTAGGGGTCGCCCACTGGCGAGCTGCAAACCCCTACTGTTTTGTCAAGCATGATGCAGACTGAGGACCTGTGTGATATTATTTTCAATAAAATACTAATCAATATTTTTCCATTTATTGCTCAGAATATATGTCGTTGCCACGTCTTCTGCGACTGGTGGTGGCTACGCATTCTGGAGAGGAATTCGCTGAATCCAACAGCGGACTCAAGGCTGTCGAGGACTCTGCATCAGCTCGGAGTGGAAGTCGGAGACAACCTGGTGCGGCTGTTTTGCCGGCCACTGACAGGTAGGCACAGTCCATCCATAGCCCTGCTTCGAGCTTGGTGACCACGGTGTGTGTGTTTGGTTCACACACTGTTTCAGGGAGTACTCCGTCTGTTCCAGATCATGCCCAAGTTGCCCCATCAGGTGGACCACGATGTAGGATGCCGTGATGTCGGACTAAGTGCAGAACCTGACCCACCTGTATGGTAGACCGTCAGACTTGTGCGACGCTGGGGTTTTAGGACAGCTTCTGCCGTGGACTGGAGCGTTATTGGTAGATTCCTGGACTGCCTATCGGTGCTGGCTGCTGTGCTGATCTCGCTTCTGGGTGTTGAACTTCTTTACCTGTATCTAAGGTTCGCTGATCTTTTCGTAAGGTAGCAAGTATAAGACCAACACTAGAACAATGTCAGGCACAAGATGTTACCATACCATAACCAGAGACTCGAGTGCGAGTGACACGAACGCCGTCGATCCTACTGATAGAGTGCTCCAGGCTGGTGGAGATGGTCAGGCTGCAACACTTCTTCTTTCAGATACCGATACGTCTGCTGGTCTCGAGGTCGTATAGAATTGCATGCACATAAATGATTGGTCCTGAAAACCAGGAAGCAAGCAGGTAATGAGAGACGTGCGTAGCCACGAAACAGTACAGACAATTGTGCAAGGTATTGCTGGAAGAGCTTGCTGGAGGGTAACCAGAGGATTACGGCCTATATTTTGGCGGCAATATCCTTTGCCATTGTCAAGAGATGAAATTAAAGCGATGAGGTGTGGCAATACCCATACGTAAATTTCATCACAAAATTATTTCCTTCTGAAAGTTAACTGTGATGACTGCTAACTAAGTAATATCACTTAAGTTATTAAAAGGGCAATCTTCCTGAAACACTTGACTATTTAATATCGTGAGGAAGTCGGACAACCTTTAATAAAGCCGGAAATAATGCCGTCCATTAAATTTTGTGTCTTCAGTGCGGTATCTGTCGTCAGCATGACTGAACGCTATACTTCAAGTAAGGAATGGTACACTATCTGCTGAATCAGTGGGTATTAGAAAGTGGAGGTGGCTGCCACTGACATAAGTTGTGAGAACTTTAATACAGTTTTTGTTTTCTGAAGACCATCGCCAAACATTACATCTACATCTACATCTACATCCATACTCCGCAAGCCACCTGACGGTGTGTGGCGGTGGGTAGCTTGAGTACCTCTATCGGTTCTCCGTTCTATTCCAGTCTCGTATTGTTCGTGGAAAGAAGGATTGTCGGTATGCCTCTGTGTGGGCTCTAATCTCACTGATTTTATCCTCATGGTCTCTTCGCGAGATATACGTCGGAGGGAGCAATATACTGCTTGACTCTTCGGTGAAGGTATGTTCTCGAAACTTCAACAAAAGCCCGTACCGAGCTACTGAGCGTCTCTCCTGCAGAGTCTTCCACTGGAGTTTATCTATCATCTCCGTAACGCTTTCGCGATTACTAAATGATCCTGTAACGAAGCGCGATGCTCTCCGTTGGATCTTCTCTATCTCTTCTATCAACCCTATCTGGTACGGATCCCACACTGCTGAGCAGTATTCAAGCAGCGGGCGAACAAGTGCACTGTAACCTACTTCCTTTGTTTTCGGATTGCATTTCCTTAGGATTCTTCCAATGAATCTCAGTCTGGCATCAGCTTTACCGACGATCAACTTTATATGATCATTCCATTTTAAATCACTCCTAATGCCTACTCCCATATAATTTATGGAATGAACTGCTTCCAGTTGCTGACCTGCTATATTGTAGCTTAATGATAAGGGATCTTCCTTTCTATGTATTCGCAGCACATTACACTTGTCTACATTGAGATTCAATTGCCATTCCCTGCACCATGCGTCAATTCGCTGCAGATCCTCCTGCATTTCAGTACAATTTTCCGTTGTTACAACCTCTCGATGTACCACAGCATCATCCGCAAAAAACCTCAGTGAACTTCCGATATCATCCACAAGGTCATTTATGTTAGTATAAGAAGAACCTTAGAAGTCGTCGATTTAAGGCATTCACCGGCGAATAGTCAAGCACTGATGCCAACGTGACTATCATTCATGTCATCATCGCCATCATCCCGGATTAAGCCACTGCTGTTTTCTTCTGCCCTCAAACGTCTTGTTAGCTCACGTCGAGACTTTTTTCTTGAGGTTGTGAACCATCACATCTAATTTGGCATCACAGCGGAGTGAACTGTAAATAACCAAATTTGGGATCTGCGTGCTTCGACATAAAGGAAAATTTGGGCAGTTTTGGTTACTGAAGGTGGCCATATTCCATAGTACGAGGTGCATTCAAGTTCTAAGGCCTCCGATTTTTTTTATAATTAACTACTCACCTGAAATCGATGAAACTGGCGTTACTTCTCGACGTAATCGCCCTGCACACGTACACATTTTTCACAACGTTGACACCATGATTCCATGGCAGCAGCGAAGGCTTCTTTAGGAGTCTGTTTTGACCACTGGAAAATCGCTGAGGCAATAGCAGCACGGCTGGTGAAGTGCGGCCACGGAGAGTGTCTTTCATTGTTGGAAAAAGCCAAAAGTCACTAGGAGCCAGGTCAGGTGAGTAGGGAGCATGAGAAATCACTTCAAAGTTATCACGAAGAAACTGTTGCGTAACGTTAGCTCGATGTGAGGGTGCGTTGTCTTGGTGAAACAGCACACGCGCAGCCCTTCCCAAACGTTTTTGTTGCAGTGCAGGAAGGAATTTCTTCTTCAAAACATTTTCGTAGGATGCATGTGTTACCGTAGTGCCCTTTGGAACGCAATGGGTAAGGATTACGCCCTCGCTGTCCCAGAACATGGACACCATCATTTTTTCAGCACTGGCGGTTACCCGAAATTTTTTTGGTGGCGGTGAATCTGTATGCTTCCATTGAGCTGACTGGCGCTTTGTTTCTGGATTGAAAAATGGCATCCACGTCTCACCCATTGTCACAACCGACGAAAAGAAAGTCCCATTCATGCTGTCGTTGCGCGTCAACATTGCTTGGCAACATGCCACACGGGCAGCCGTGTGGTCGTCCGTCAGTATTCGTGGCACCCACCTGGATGACACTTTTTGCATTTTCAGGTGGTCATGCAGGATTGTGTGCACAGAACCCACAGAAATGCCAACTCTGGAGGCTATCTGTTCAACAGTCATTCGGCGATCCCCCAAAACAATTCTCTCCACTTTCTCGATCATGTCGTCAGACCGGCTTGTGTGAGCCCGAGGTTGTTTCGGTTTGTTGTCACATGATGTTCTGCCTTCATTAAACTGTTGCACCCCTGAACGCACTTTCGACACATCCATAACTCCATCACCACATGTCTCCTTCAACTGTCGATGAATTTCAATTGGTTTCACACCACGCAAATTCAGAAAACGAATGATTGCACGCTGTTCAAGTAAGGAAAACGTCGCCATTCTAAGTATTTAAAACAGTTCTCATTCTCGCCGCTGGCGGTAAAATAGCATCTGCCGTACGGTGCTGCCATCTCTGGGACGTATTGACAATGAACGCGGCCTCATTTTAAAACAATGCGCATGTTTCTGTCTCTTTCCAGTCCAAAGAAAAAAAATCGGAGGCCTTAGAACTTGAATGCACCTCGTTTACTGTGAGTCACATCTGAAGCTGGTGGAGTTTTGCACAGTTCGTCTCCTCCGCCTCCAATAATTGCTGGCAACCAAAGAGATCTAATCGGGCTGTGATAACTGTTCTCCTCCAGTCTGGAGCGTGGCCGTCCTGCATTGGTGGCTGTAGTACTTACGGTTTGTAAGTATTGTCAGCTTGGAAGGGGTCTCCTTCCTCTGCAACACTTCTCCCTGTCTGCCTGTCTCTCTCTGTCTCTCTCCCTCTCTCTCTCTCTGTCTTTGCTCATTTTTTGCGAGGTGATCATATTACACTGCCTGATAAAAAATGAAGTGCCCTGAATGGGAGGTGAGAACTATATAAAACTTTTTTGGTTGAGAGGGTATGTGATGTTACTATTGTGATTACAGATTCAAATCAATTTATCAGTTACTCAAGATCTTGGAATTATCAGCCCAGCACACTTATCAGTATACTTATCAGTATAATATCGCACAATGCAACAAACGGCACTGATTACGTATTTGTTTACATGTTCAGATGTGCTAACAAACCTAACGGAGTTTCATTTAAAAAAACGTAGGTTTGTGTTAAAAAACATACCTCCGTGCATTTTTATATGGTTTGTATTAACCAATTACACTAGCCCCTTTCCTCACGTTCGGTCTGTGGAATCGATTCGTCAGTAGATACAGCGGTAATGTTAGGTGACTCACCCTGTATATATTGCTCCTTCATACAAAAGGTGTGTAACAATTTACATTATTTGACATTTGAGAATTAATGATATTCGTCGATATATTGCGTAGTTGTTAATTAGAAAGGAACTTCCGAAAGACTGGATACGAACCTGCATTTAATAATCCAAGAGCTCCATTACTTCTTCGGAAGGTTAAACTTCATCAAAGCCAAATATCCGCTCGATCTGAGGTTTCCCGACTGATTATACAACGCTCCCAAAAACACGAGGCATTTTATTTGTACAGATTAGCAGACTGCCGCAAAGCACGAGCCTGCAGAGAAGAAGAATCATCGCCTGATTTCATTCTAACAAGTAAAATTTCTGAATCATTTTGATTGACTGAGTTATGACTGTGTTTCCTATTATGAATCATTGATTGCTCGAACGAACTGAGAACTAGATAATTACACAGATAGGTGGAAAAATTACACAACCTTCCATCGCAGGCGCGGATGTGAAGGGATTACGATGTTCTTCGACAATGCGATGAGGTTCCGTTGTAGTGGTTAAACATAGTTGATGGGAACGGTGATGACGAGCATCCCTGCCATCACGTTCCCATGCAGTGCAACATCTGGCCACTGTCGCATGAGGATGCCCCACAAGTCTAGATACTACATAATTCGATGAGCCGACCAAACGGAGACCCACAGTGCAGCAGCTTTCAGATTCGGTTAGATGCTGATAACGCTGTCTCACACGGGTGTCTTTCACAGTGATGACTACATCTCTGTTCACACCCATCGTTTATCCTATCTGACCTGGTAACGACACTAAGCAGGGACAACACCAACGCACTCTGGTGACCGCTCTACCTGTCACAGAGGATTACGACTAATCATTTGCATATCCGCTGGTGATGTGTACATTTACGATGTAACATTGGCGCCCGACTGTGACTTCTGAATGCTTCACCTTTTTTAACAGGTAGTGTTTTTGTCCAGTTCTTGTTCCCTGGTGGGCCAGATAAAATAAAACCCTTGTGTTTAGTTTTGTACTGAAATTTTACTTGAGGTAGAAGTATACAATGAGGCAGTGTTAGGTCTTGCTGCTGAGCGGCCGGGCCGTGGGCTGAGGAATAGGTGGCTGCTGGTGCCACGCTGAAGCAGTCCCGCCTCGGGGCGCCAGGGGGCGCGGCTGCCTGCCCGCTCGTCAGGGCAGGAACCTGGCCAGCACGATGACGTAGGCCACCACCGAGACGGCGAGCACGCAGACGTCGACAGCACCCGTCCAGCGCAGCCAGAAGTTCGCCGCGGGTGTGGCGGGCGGCGACGGCGACTCCGAAACCTGCGGCGGCAGTGGCGGTCGTTACATTCAGAACAATTTTCAAGGTAGCCAGAATGAGATTTTCACTCTGCAGCGGAATGTGCGCTGATATGAAACTTCCTGGCAGATTAAAACTGTGTGCCGGACCGAGACTCGAACTCGGGACCTTTGCCTTTCAGAGGCAAGTGCTCCACAAACTGAGGTACCCAAGCACGACCCACGCCCCGTCCTAACAGCTTTACTTCTGCCAATACCTCGTCTCCTACCTTGGTAGAGCACTTGCCTGCGAAAGGCAAAGGTCCCGAGTTCGAGTCTCGGTCCGGCACACAGTTTTAATCTGCCAGGAAGTTTCATATCAGCGCGCACTCCGCTGCAGAGTGAAAACATCGTTCTAGAAACATCCCCCTTTCTTTCAGGAGTGCTAGTTCTGCTAGGTTCGCAGGAGAGCTTCTGTAAAGTTTGGAAGGTAGGAGACGAGATACTGGCAGAAGTGAATCTGTGGGGATGGGGCGTGAGTCGTGCTTGGGTAGCTCAGTTGGTAGAGCACTTGCCCGCGAAAGGCAAAGGTCCCGAGTTCGAGTCTCGGTACGGCACACAGTTTTAATCTGCCATGAAGTTTCATTTCAGCGCACACTCCGCTGCAGAGTGAAAATCTAATTCTGGAAACATCCCCCAGGCTGTGGCTAAGCCATGTCTCCGCAATATCCTTTCTTTCAGGAGTGCTAGTTCTGCAAGGTTTGCAGGAGAGCTTCTGTAAATTTGGAAGGTAGGAGACGAGATACTGGCAGAAGTGAAGCTGTGAGGACGGGGCGTGAGTCGTGCTTGGGTAGCTCAGTTGGTAGAGCACTTGCCCGCGATAGGCAAAGGTCCCGAGTGCGAGTCTCAGTCCGGCACACAGTTTTAATCTGCCAGGAAGTTTCATATCAGCGCACACTCCGCTGGAGAGTGAAAATCGCATTCTGGAATTCTAAAGGTAATCCAGCTGGACAGTCTCCCAGGTGTGGGAATCACACTCACACTCGTGAGCAACCAGCACAGTGTCAACAATGTTTATTTTATTTATTTACACATCAAATTCCGTAGCACCAAATTGAGGAGCAAATCTCCAAGGCCATGGAACGTGCCAGTACGTGAAATTACGACATAAAAGTAATAACAGACAAAAATAAATGTTTATGAACCCGAAAAAAGTCAGTCCATAAGTTTAAACAATCAACAATACAACACGAATCAGCTTAATTTTTCAAGGAACTCCTCGACTGAATAGAAGGAGTGACCCACGAGGAAACTCTTCGGTTTGGATTGGAAAGCGCGTGGATTACTGCTAAGGTTTTTGAATTTCAGTGGTAGCTTATTGAAAATGGATGCAGCAGTATACTACAAACTTTTCTGCACGAGAGTTAAGGAAGTCCGATCTAAAAGCAGGTTTCATTTCTGCCAAGCATTAACCGAGTGAAAGCCGCTTATTCTTCGGAATAAGCTAATATTGTTCACAAGAAACGACAGTAAGGAATATATATATATATATATATATATATATATATATATATATATATATATATATATATATATATATATATCCCAATGTCAAAATACCCATACTCCTGAACAGGGATCGACAAGAGGTTCGTGAACTTATACCACTTATTGCTCAAACCGCCTGTTTCTGAGCCAAAAATATCCTTTTAGAATGGGAAGAGTTACCCCAAAATATAATACCATACGACATATAATGGTAAGACAGAGATTTAGGAACCAGGTTTTAAATTGTAAGACATTTCCAGGGGCAGATGTGGACTCTGACCACAATCTAAAGGTTATGAACTGTAGATTAAAACTGAAGAAACTGCAAAAAGGTGGGCATTTAAGGAGATGGGATCTGGATAAACTGAAACAACCAGAGGTTATACAGAGTTTGAAGGAGAGCATAAGGGAACATTTGACAGGTATGGAGGAAAGAAATACAGTAGAAGAAGAATGGGTAGCTTTGAGGGATGAAGTAGTAAAGGCAGCAGAGGATAAAGTAGATAAACAGACGAGAGCTGCTAGAAATCCTTGGGTAACAAAAGAAATATTGAACTTAATTGATGAAAGGAGAAAATATAAAAAAGCAGTAAATCAAGCAGGCAAAAAGGAATACAAATGTCTCTAAAATGAGATCTACAGGAAGTGCAAAATGTCTAAGCAGGAATGGCTAGAGGACAAATGCAAGGATGTAGAGGCTTGTCTCACCAGGGGTAAGATAAATACTGCCTACAGAGAGACCTTTGGAGAAAAGAGAACCACTTGTATGAATATCAAGAGCTCAGGTGGAAACCCAGTTCTAAGCAAAGAAGGGAAAGCAGAAAGGTGGAAGGAGTATATAGAAGGTCTATTCAACGGCGATATACTTGAGGACAATATTATGGAAATGGTAGAGGATGTAGATGAAGATGAAATGGGAGATATGATACTGCGTGAAGAATTTGATAGAACACTGAAAGACCTAAGCCGAAACAAGGCCCCGAGAGTAGACAACATTCCATTAGAACTACTGACAGCCTTGGGAGAGCCAGTCCTGACTAAACTCTACCTTCTGGTGAGCAAGATATATGAGACAGGCGAAATACCCTCACACTTCAAGAAGAATATAATATTTTCAATCACAAAGAAAGCAGGTGTTGACAGATGCGAAAATTACCGAACTATCAGTTTAATAATTCACGGCTGCAAAATACTAACGCGAATTCTTTACAGACGAATGGGAAAACTAGTAGAAGCCGACCTCGGGGAAGATCAGTTTGGATTTCGTAGAAATATTGGAACATGTGAGGCAATAATGACCCTACGACTTATCTAAGAAGAAAAATTAAGGAAAGGCAACCTACGTTTCTAGCATTTGTAGACTTAGAGAAAGCGTTTGACAATGTTGACTGCAACACTCTCTTTCAAATTCTGAAGGTGGCAGGGGTAAAATAAAGGAAGCGAAAGGCTATTTACAATTTGTACAGAAACCAGATGGCAGTTCTAAGCAAAGAAGGGAAAGCAGAAAGGTGGAAGGAGTATATAGAAGGTCTATTCAACGGCGATATACTTGAGGACAATATTATGGAAATGGTAGAGGATGTAGATGAAGATGAAATGGGAGATATGATACTGCGTGAAGAATTTGATAGAACACTGAAAGACCTAAGCCGAAACAAGGCCCCGAGAGTAGACAACATTCCATTAGAACTACTGACAGCCTTGGGAGAGCCAGTCCTGACTAAACTCTACCTTCTGGTGAGCAAGATATATGAGACAGGCGAAATACCCTCACACTTCAAGAAGAATATAATATTTTCAATCACAAAGAAAGCAGGTGTTGACAGATGCGAAAATTACCGAACTATCAGTTTAATAATTCACGGCTGCAAAATACTAACGCGAATTCTTTACAGACGAATGGGAAAACTAGTAGAAGCCGACCTCGGGGAAGATCAGTTTGGATTTCGTAGAAATATTGGAACATGTGAGGCAATAATGACCCTACGACTTATCTAAGAAGAAAAATTAAGGAAAGGCAACCTACGTTTCTAGCATTTGTAGACTTAGAGAAAGCGTTTGACAATGTTGACTGCAACACTCTCTTTCAAATTCTGAAGGTGGCAGGGGTAAAATAAAGGGAGCGAAAGGCTATTTACAATTTGTACAGAAACCAGATGGCAGTTACAAGAGTCGAGGGACACGAAAGGGAAGCAGTGGTTGGGAAGGGAGTGAGACAGGGTTGTAGCCTCTCCCCGATGTTATTCAATCTGTATATTGAGCAAGGAAACAAAAGAAAAATTCGGGGTAGGTATTAAAATCCATGGAGAAGAAATAAAAACTTTGAGGTTTGCCGATGACATTCTAATTCTCTCAGAGACAGCAAAGGAATTGGATAAGCAGTTGAACGGAATGTATAGTGTCTTGAAATGAGGATATAAGATGAACATCAACAAAAGCAAAACGAGGATAATGGAATGTAGTCGAATTAAGTCGGGTGGTGCTGAGGGAATTAAATTAGGAAATGAGACACTTGAAGTAGTAAAGGAGTTTTGCTATTTGGGGAACAAAATAAATGATGATGGTCGAAGTAGAGAGGATCTAAAATGTAGACTGGCAATGGCAAGGAAAGCGTTTCTGAAGATGAGAAATTTGTTGACATCGAGTATAGATGTAAGTGTGAGGAAGTCGTTTCTGAAAGTATTTATATGGAGTGTAGCCATGTATGGAAGTGAAACATGGACGATAAATAGTTTGGACTTGAAGAGAATAGAAGCTTTTGAAATGTGGTGCTACAGAAGAATGCTGAAGATTAGATGGGCTGACCACGTAAGTAATGTGGAAGTATTGAGTGGGATTGGGGAGAAGACAAATTTGTGGCACAACTTGACTAGAAGAAGGGATCGGTTGGTAGGGCATGTTCTGAGGCATCAAGGGATCGCCAATTTAGTATTGTAGGGCAGCGTGGACGGTAAAAATCGTAGAGGGAGACCAAGAGATGAATACACTAAGCAGATTCAGAAGGATGTAGGTTGTAGTAGGTACTGGGAGATGAAGAAGCTTGCACAGGATAGAGTAGGGTGGAGAGCTGCATCAAACCAGTCTCAGGACTGAAGACCACAACAACGACATAAGCGAATGAAAATGAGCGAAGTAGACTAATTCTCGTGTCGAACGATCACTCGCTTCAGATACCGATCGAATAGTAAAAACGGCAGTATTAAGTATTTGAACAAGATCCTGAACGTTGACTTTTCACGACAGCTTACTATCTGTCTGAACACCAAGAAATTTGAACTGTTCAGTTTCACTAATCATATGCCCGTTCGGTGAAATTAAAACGTTAGGTAGTAACAACGATAGTACTCTCGGTAGCTGCAGACTTAACACTGTGTTTTGACGCATTGTAATGTCATTAGCTTCCGTCACCCGCCTGCAGGCTATATGGTGAGGTGACAAAAGTCGTGGGATAGCGATATGGACATATACATATGGCGACAGTATCGCATAGGCAAGATATAAAAATGCAGTGCATTGGCGCACCTATCATTTGCACTCATGTGGTCCATGTGGAAAGGTGTCCTACGTGATTATGGCTGGACGACCGAAATTAACAAACGTGGAACGGTAGTTGGAGCTAGACGGGTGGGACATTCCGTTTCGGAAATCGATAGGGAATTCAATATTCCGAGATCCAAAGAATCAAGAGTGAGCCGAGAGTACGTAAGTTCAGGCATTGCTTCTCACCATGGATAACGCAGTGGCCGATGGCCTTCACGTAACGACTAGGAGCAACAGTGTTTGCATAGAGTGGTCGGTGCTAACAGACAAGCAACACTGGCTGAAATATCTCCAGAAATCAGTGTGGGACTTACTGCGAACATATCCGTTATTACAATGGGGCGAAGTTTGGCGTTGATGGGCTATGGCAGCAGACGACCGACCGAGTGCCTTTGGTAGCCATATGACATCGCCTGCAGCACCTCTCCTTGACTTGTGACCATATAGCTTTGACCCCAGACACTGGAAAACCGTGGCCCTGTCGGATGAGTCCCAGTTCATTTGGTAAGATCTGATGGTAGGTTTCGAGCATGGCGCAGACCCCACGAAGCCACGACGAAAGTTGTGAACAGGGCACTGAGCAAGTCGGTGGGGATCCATAATGATGTGGGCTGTGTTTATATGGATGACTGATTTGGAAGTGGTTCTCTTTGGCTACTTGGAGACCATTTGCATTCATTCATGCACAACAATAAAGATGGAATTTTTTTGGATGGCAATGTGCCATGTCACCAGGCCACAGTTATTCGCGATGGATTTGAAGAATATTCTGGCAGACTGCTCGACATGAATCCCATTGAAAATTTATGGGACATAATCGAGACGTTAGTTCGCGCACAAACCCTTCACCGGCACCGTTTTCGCAATTATGGACGGCTATACAGGGTGTTACAAAAAGGTACGGCCAAACTTCCACGAAACATTCCTCACACACAAAGACAGAAAATATGTTATGTGGACATGTGCCCGGAAACGCTTACTTTCCATGTTAGAGCTCATTTTATTACTCCTCTTCAACTCACATTAATCATGGAATGGAAACACACAGCAACAGAACGTACCAGCGTGACTTCAAACACTTTGTTACAGGAAATGTTCAAAATGTCCTCCGTTTGCGAGGATACATGCATCCACCCTCCGTCGCATGGAATCCCTGATACGCTGATGCAGCCCTGGAGAATGGCGTATTGTGCCTGCACACGCTGTACATGGTACGGAAACATCTGGTTCTCCCGTAGCACTCTCCATACAGTGACGTAGTCAACGTTACCTTGTACAGCAGCAACTTCTCTGACGCTGACATTAGGGTTATTGTCAACTGCACGAAGAATTGCCTCGTCCATTGCAGGTGTCCTCGTCGTTCTAGGTCTTCCCCAGTTGCGAGTCATAGGCTGGAATGTTCCGTGCTCCCTAAGACGCCGATCAATTGCTTCGAACGTCTTCCTGTCGGGACACCTTCGTTCTGGAAATCTGTCTCGATACAAACGTACCGCGCCACGGCTATTGCCCCGTGCTAATCCATACATCAAATGGGCATCTGGCAACTCCGCATTTGTAAACATTGCACTGACTGCAAAACCACGGTCGTGATGAACACTAACCTATTGATGCTACGTACTGATGTGCTTGATGCTAGTACTGTAGAGCAATGAGTCGCATGTCAACACAAGCACCGAAGTCAACATTACCTTCCTTCAATTGGGCCAACTGTCGGTGAATCGAGGAACTACAGTACATACTGTCTAAACTAAAATGAGCTCTGACATGGAAATTAAGCGTTTCCGGACACATGTCCACATAACATCTTTTCTTTATTTGTTTGTGAGGAATGTTTCCAGAAAGTTTGGCCGTACCTTTTTGTAACACCCTGTAGAGGCAGCATGGCTCAATATTTCCAATGACTTGTTGAGTACATGGCATGTCGAGCTGCTGGACTATGTCGGACGAAAGGATGTCCGACTCAGTACGATGAGGTATCACATGAATTTTGTTACCTCAGTGTATACACAACAAGGTGGCTCATGTTTCGGTTTGACAGTGTGCTGTCATTGAATTCATCGTTAAAGAGGACAACTGTGCAGCCAAAACAGTTTTCAGACTTCATCGAGTATGTGTGTGTGATGGTATGTGTGTGGGTTCCAGAAATTGCAGCAGATGGGTGGAAACACTTTTGTGAGGACGAGTATCCTGGATGGCAGGTCACTCTGGAAGCAGCTCCGTGGTACTCGCGCCGAGCAATGAACTGACGAGATGGAAGACGGACGTGCCACTGAGAATGAAGTTGGACGAATCTTGCATTAGGACACAGTGCGGCGCTGGCGACGGTCGAAGCACAGATAACGGAGAAATTTGTACCTGTTAGGTCCGACACTTATAGCTCTAACACCGTAAGTGTAGCTCACCGCTGCCCGAGAAGAGGCCCCATGTGTGCTCGCGCTACGTGTCTCTCCGGTTATTTTATTCACGACGGTTGTATACTTTGTAAGCCAATTTCGTGTTGGAGATAGGGTACTTCAATTATTTACCCTTATGGAGTTTTAAGGACATTATGTATTCAAAGGTCAACAGTCTTTTATCTGAAAGTTTGACTAGAATATCACGAAACTAGTCTTTGAAAAGTAAATAATTTTAACGCAGATGTTGCGGTTTTCATCAATCGAAATGTATGATCACGGCTTGTGTTGCCTCACATACCAAATGATTTGGAATACCAAGAAGTTCAGGAAGAACCGTGATCGGAAGCCATCTCCAGAAATTTTGAAACGAAGATCACGATATTTTCCTTACTATCTTAACAGGCGAAGAACGTCGATTTCGTAATTCTGAGCCTGAATCTAACGCCAGAGTACGGATCGCATCTGGCACAAAAAAAAGAAAGGAAACAAGAACAGTGAGAACTGCTGCGAAAGTTACAGGCAGAATTTTCTGAGAAGCAGAACGCTGCATTCTGGCTGATGTCCTTGCACCTGCCTAGACTCCTTTGGACCTCCAGATTATCCTGCAGCAGGAAAACGTGAGACCTCAGGCTGAGAGCTGGGACATTTGGGTGGACAAATCTTCGGCAACCTTCTTTCACTTCCTAGATGTCACTCTTTGGCTACCATTCTTTAGCTTCTGTGAAAGAAAAGCAGTGAGGCCAGGGTCATGCTGGTGCTGTCATCTGTTTACGTTCAACACGAGAATGAAAAGTCATATCTCGAAATAGCGCAATATTCGCTTAATTTGGCTTCCAGATAAATCACTGGTATATGTACTTAAAAATTATAATAAAATTCTAAATAGAAATACAACTTGAGCACCCGTCTAATCTTACATAAAAAATAGAGCCAGGAAAAGGCGTATAGCTCTCACAATCCGGTTACAGGCATGGTTAGAATTAAACAGTGGTGCTGACATGGTCTTCATGAATTTAGAAAGTTATTTGACATCATTATCTGGAAGAAACTCTTTACGAGCCTGGAAAATAGACATACAGATTTGAAAGATAGAAGAACAATATCCAAAAATACAAAATTTGAAGGGTGAGAACAACGATTAACGGAGGACAACGTAAATCTAAAATGAAAAATGTAGCAGTACTGCCTTGCTCATTGTCGTTATATCTGCTTAGAAGTTTCGTGAAAAAGATATGATGATCACAAAGTCAAAACATTTATAGTTAAGGTGAACTGAATTCTCACTGCATCATGTTTGCAGACAATGTTGCTATAGTAGGTGATGGTTAAAACTGTATGCAGAATATGGTTTCTATATTTGCAACTACATTATTTTGAAAATGTTTGAACTTCAGATAATAGTAAAAATCCAAAATTATGACAGTCTGAAAAGAACACATACTATTAAAATACAAAGCAACAGGAAAGATCATAAACTGTATTATTTAGACACCTTAATTACAGAAACAGCAACTGTTATTTCAAAGTCAGAAAAGACAACACGAAGTACACTACCAAAAACTGAAGAAATTTTTAATGAATAAATGATTTCGTGTAGAACAGAAAGAAACACAGTTTGTTAAGAAATCCACCGGGAGTGTACTCCCGTGTGACTGAAAAGTCTCGAAACGTGGCTTTGGAGGAGACTAAAAAAGAAAGCAAATCCAATAAAAATGTTTTGAAAGTTACAAATGAGGAATAAACCTCATAAAAATGTTTAAAAAAGGAAAGAGAAACATCTGGAAATTTATTTAGATACGACAGGTTGGGAAAGAAAAACAAGATGTCAACAAAGAATATAGTTGAAGATGTACTTGACGGAACGAAATGTAAAAACTATCAAGAAATTAAGACAACTGCACAAAATAAAGAAGGATGGTATCATTCGCCCAGACACGATACATGACTGAATGATGTATCCTAGTCCATTGCGGAAATAAGACATGTTAACTATGGTGATTTGGTATTCTAGATTATGTGTCATTTTTAAGTGAACACGGTAATCCGACGTTTTTCGCTTTAATTTCATTTTCCGCAAAGTTGCGCTACTGAATAATTCTCCTGAAGTACCATTGTCGAATCATGGCCACGGAATTAAATTCCTGACTGGAAAGGAAATTGCTTTATTGTCGGTATGCAGCTTAATTTCTACGCCTTGGTGCTTCGGAACGTCGTTCATTTATGTTATCAGTTGCCTTGGAATGTCGCAGAGGTGTACTTTTTACAATCTATCACTGTAATACGGAGAGTAGAGGATCCTGCATCGAATATTTTGAGATCAGGAGGCAATGGTATGATTTTCATCGGATACGATGTTTTGAACGAGCAGTGCGTCTGAGACATATGCTTGCAGACTACATGTGTATCACGACAAGCAACTGCCCGCCACATGAAAACAATTGTATGAGTGTCCATGGTAAGGACAACCACGATAATTCATAATTGGCGGTCCAAGCTGGAGCATTGTTCTTTGCAGAAATTTTCAGACGAGGATTTAATGCATGCTGCAGCAGGATGTGGTACCGAACGGATGCCCAGTAATTAGTTTTGCAAACGTGTCATCCTCTTGAGAACAAATTTATTGCCACTGGATTTTCCAAGGTACGTTAAGGTTTTCGCTGAATAATTGTTGGCGCAGTAGAATTTAAGGGTTTCATTTGGGTTCTGTAGGAGATGATTCTTTAATAGTTGTTCAAGAGTAGCAGTAGTAGTTAGAGTAGCAGCTACACTCCTATCAAACGCGATATTGGCCAAATGATGTCACAGAGTTCCCTTAGACAAATAATTACGTACTTAAGTACACGTTTAGACTGACAGTCGCCAGTTTGAAGAATTGCGATGAGTTTTTATATCAATAAACAAGTAAATATTCATTTTTGAACATAAGTTCGTTATCGAAAAAAATCAGTTTGACATTCTCTACGACGTGCATGATTTCGAGCCTAAAATTTAGGAGCACGCTGTACACTACCTGATCGAAAGTATCCGGGCACCCTTACGTAATGCCGTGTTGACCACTAGATGTCGCGAGAAGCGGATACGTCAGTACAAAGGAACCGTTAGTTGCCATTACAGAAGCAGTTACAGCGGAGTGGGTCGAATAGATTCATAATGCTTTGGTGCTCTATCGCGGAGGTGGTGCACGTGTAGTTACTCTTGTCAAAATGAAAAGCATAGGTTATATAACTACGGCCACAGTAATAAAAAATTTCGTATAGTCTCCGCTTCTACTCATTGTTGTTGCTGTTGTGGTCTTCAGTCCTGAGACTGGTTTGATGCAGCTCTCCATGCTACTCTATCCTGTGCAAGCTTCTTCATCTCCCAGTGCCTACTGCAATCTACATCCTTCTGAATCTGCTTAGTGTATTCATCTCTTGGTCTCCCTCTACGATTTTTACCCTACACGCTGCCCTCCAATACTAAATTGGTGATCCCTTGATGCCTCAGAACATGTCCTACCAACCGATCCCGTCTTCTGGTCAAGTTGTGCCACAAACTTCTCTTCTCCCCAATTCTATTCAATACTTCCTCATTAGTTATGTGATCTACCCATCTAATCTTCAGCATTCTTCTGTAGCACCACATTTCGAATGCTTCTATTCTCTTCTTGTCCAAACTATTTATCGTCCATGTTTCACTTCCATACATGGCTACACTCCATACAAATACTTTCAGAAATGACTTCCTGACACTTAAATCTATACTCGAAGTTAACAAATTTCTCTTCTTCAGAAAAGCTTTCCTTGCCATTGCCAGTCTACATTTTATATTCTCTCTACTTCGACCATCATCAGTTATTTTGCTCCCCAAATAGCAAAACTCCTTTACTACTTTAAGTGTCTCATTTCCTAATCTAATTCCCTCAGCATCACCCGACTTAATTCGACTACATTCCATTATCCTCGTCTTGCTTTTGTTGATGTTCATCTTATATCCTCCTTTCAAGACACTGTCCATTCCATTCAACTGACCGAGCGAGGTGGCGCAGTGGTTAGACACTGGACTCGCATTCGGGAGGACGACGGTTCAATCCCGCGTCCGGCCATCCTGATTTAGGTTTTCCGTGATTTCCCTAAATCATTCCAGGCAAATGCCGGGATGGTTCCTCTCAAAGGGCACGGCCGACTTCCTTCCCTAATCCGATGAGACCGATGACCACGCTGTCTGGTCTCCTTCCAAACAACCAACGAACCAACCATTCAAGTGCTCTTCCAAGTCCTTTGCTGTCTGTGACAGAATTACAATGTCATCGGCGAACCTCAAAGTTTTTATTTCTTCTCCATGGATTTTAATACCTACTCCGAATTTTTCTTTTGTTTCCTTTACTGCTTGCTCAGTGTACAGATTGAACAACATCGGGGAGAGGCTGCAACCCTGTCTTACTCCCTTCCCAACCACTGCTTCCCTTTCATGTCCCTCGACTCTTATAACCGCCATCTGGTTTCTGTACAAATTGTAAATAGCCTTTCGCTCCCTCTATTTTACCCCTGCCACCTTTAGAATTTGAAAGAGAGTATTCCAGTCAACATTGTCAAAAGCTTTCTCTAAGTCTACAAATGCTAGAAACGTAGGTTTGCCTTTCCTTAATCTTTCTTCTAAGATAAGTCGTAGGGTCAGTATTGCGTCACGTGTTCCAGTGTTTCTACGGAATCCAAACTGATCTTCCCCGAGGTTGGCTTCTACTAGTTTTTCCATTCGTCTGTAAAGAATTCGTGTTAGCATTTTGCAGCTGTGAGTTATTAAACTGATAGTTCGGTAATTTTCACATCTGTCAACACCTGCTTTCTTTGGGATTGGAATTATTATATTCTTCTTGAAGTCTGAGGGTATTTCGCCTGTTTCATACATCTTGCTCACCAGATGGTAGAGCTGATGATGGTCGAAGTAGAGTGGATATAAAATGTAGATTGGCAATGGCAAGGAAAGCATTTTGAAGAAGAGAACCTTGTTAACATCGAGTATAGATTTAAGTGTCAGGAAGTCGTTTCTGAAAGTATTTGTATGGAGTGTAGCCATGTATGGAAGTGAAACATGGACGATCACTAGTTTGGACAAGAAGAGAATAGAAGCTTTCGAAATGTGGTGCTACAGAAGGATGCTGAAGATTAGATGGGTAGATCACATAACTAATGAGGAAGTATCGAATAGGATTGGGGAGAAGAGAAGTTTGTGGCACAACTTGACCAGAAGAAGGGATCGGTTGGTAGGACATCTTCTGAGGCATCAAGGGATCACCAATTTAGTATTGGAGGGCAGCGTGGAGGGTAAAAATCGTAGAGGGAGACCAAGAGATGAGTATACTAAGCAGATTCAGAAGGATGTAGGCTGCAGTACGTACTGGGAGATGAAGAAGCTTGCACAGGATAGAGTAGCGTGGAGAGCTGCATCAAACCAGTCTCAGGACTGAAGACCACAACAACAACAATAGGCGTCTGGATACTTTCGATCAGATAGTGAAAATCCGAAGATATTCTGGTCGTATGTAAGGTACACAAGCGGGTAGACGCAGTCAATACCTTCGCTGCGCAGTGCCGATGGTACTGTTACCGACGACTGTGCCGCTAAAGCGGAGTTACTGAACGCAGTTTTCCGAAATTCTTCAGCAGGGATGATGAATGTTATATTCCAGAATTTGAAACACGAACAGCTGCTAGCATGAGGTTCTTAGAAATAGATCCCTTAGGGGTTGCGAAGCAACTCAAATCGCCAGATAGTATACCGATTAGGCTCCTTTCAGATTACCCTGATTCAATAGCTCCCTACTTAGCAATCATTATGAATCACCTCGAAGGGAACGATCTATTGATACGCAATCAGCATGGTTTCAGAAAACATCGTCCTTGTGCAACGCAGCTAGCTCTTTATTCGCACGAAGTAATGGCCGCTATCGACAGGGGATCTCAAGTTGATTCCGTATTTCTAGATTTCCGGAAAGCTTTTGACACTGTTCCTCACAAGCGACTTCTAATCAAGCTGCGGGCGTATGGGGTATCGTCTCAGTTGTGCGACTGGATTCGTGATTTCCTGTCAGGAAGGTTGCAGTTCGTAGTAATAGACGGCAAATCATATAGTAAAACTGAAGTGATATCAGGTGTTCCCCAGGGAAGCGTCCTGGAACCTCCGCTGTTCCTGATCTATATAAATGATCTGGGTGACAATCTGAGCAGTTCTCTTAGGTTGTTCGCAGATGATGCTGTAATGTACCGTTGGAATTCGATTACTCGATAAATAGTACAATTCTCAAGGCTGTCAATTCAACTAAGTACCTGGGTGTAAAAATTACGAACAACTGTAGTTGGAAAGACCACGTAGATAATATTGTGGGGAAGGCGAGCCAAAGGTTGCGTTTCATTGGCAGGACACATAGAAGATGCAACAAGTCCACTAAAGAGATAGCTTACACTACACTCGTTCGTCCTCTGTTAAAATATTGCTGCGCGGTGTGGAATCCTTCCCAGGTGGGATTGACGGAGGACATCGAAAGGGTGCAAAAAAGGGCAGCTCGTTTTGTATTATCACGTAATAGGGGAGAGAGTGTGGCAGATACGATACGCGAGTTGGGATGCAAGTCATTAAAGCAATGACGTTTTTCGTCGCGGCGAGATCTATTTACGAAATTTCAGTCACCAACTTTGTGTTTCGAATGCGAAACTATTTTGTTGAGCCCAACCTACATAGGTAGGAATGATCATCAAAATAAAATAAGAGAAATCAGAGCTCGAACAGAAACGTTTAGGTGTTCGTTTTTCTCGCGCGCTGTTCGAGAGTGGAATGGTAGAGGGATAGTATGATTGTGGTTCAATGAACCCTCTGCCAAGCACTTAAATGTGGATTGCAGAGTAATCATGTAGATGTAGATGTAGTGTTTATAAACTTGTTAGGGGATATATGCTGGAGTGGTTTTTCTTCTATATCAGCAATGCAGTCCCTAGCCATCCCCTTGCAAATTCAGCTGTAGCCCAGGATCGGGTAGCCAGTCTGACAGTTACCTGCAAGCGGACGAAGGAGAGGCTGGCGGCCCAGAGGTCGAGCAGCCTGGTGGAGGACGCCCTGAGGATGGCCGGCGGCTCCGGGCAGGTGGCGACCAGCCAGCGGTGCGCCACTGACGTCACCAGTGACAGCGTGCACAGGCCGAGGGAGTCCCGGACCAGCAGCACTGCAAGAGACGTGGCGCCCGCAGCGTACAGTGGCCCTCTGGACAAGGAAACTGTGTCTACGAGTAGTTAGGGTCGCAGAAGCGTCATGTCGGTGCCTCTGTCCGTGAACAGCATCTAGCCCTTTAACTGCTCTGGACGTGTTAACCCGCGCGCCGTTGTACCTGTCCCTGTGCGCCACCAGCCCTTCTACCTGGTACTCTGAACGTATCTACAGGGACAGGTACAAAGGCGCGCGGGTTAACACGTCCAGAGCAGTTGTTGTTGTAGTCTTCAGTCCTGAGGCTGGTCTGATGTAGCTCTCCATGCTACTCTATCCTGTGCAAGCTTCTTCATCTCCCAGTACCTACTGCAATCTACATCCTTCTGAATCTGCTTAGTGTATTCATCTCTTGGTCTCCCTCTACGATTTTTACCCTACACGCTGCCCTCCAATACTAAACTGGTGATCCCTTGACGCCTCAACACATTTCCTACCAACCGATCCCTTCTTCTAGCCAAGCTGTGCCACAAACTCCTCTTCTCCCCAATCCTATTCGATACTTCCTCATTAGTTATGTGATCTACCCATCTAATCTTCAGCATTCTTCTGTACCACCACATTTCGAAAGCTTCTATTCTCTTCTTGTCTAAACTTGTTATCGTCCATGTTTCACTTCCATACATGGCTACACTCCATACAAATACTTTCAGAAATGACTTCCTGACACTTAAATCTATACTCGATGTTAACAAATTTCTCTTCTTCAGAAACGCTTTCCTTGCCATTGCCGGTCTACATTTTATATCCTCTCTACTTCGACCATCATCAGTTATTTTGCTCCCCAAATAGCAAAAGTCCTTTACTACTTTATGTGTCTCATTTCCTAATCTAATTCCCTCAGCATCACCCGACTTAATTCGACTACATTCCATTATCTTCGTTTTGCTTTTGTTGATGTTCATCTTATATCCTCCTTTCAAGACACTATCCATTCAGTTCAACTGCTCTTCCAAGTCCTTTGCTGTCTCTGACAGAATTACAATGTCATCGGCGAACCTCAAAGTTTTTATTTCGTCTCCATGGATTTTAATACCTACTCCGAATTTTTCTTTTGTTTCCTTCGTTAAAGGGCTAGATATGCAATGGCATAAAGAATACCACGAGGTTTTAAAAGTGTAATAACGTCTTTTGTCTGTTTTTTTTTTTTTTTTTTTTTTTTTTTTTTTTTTTTTTTTTTTTTTTTTGCATAATCTACAGTTCTGAAGACTGTTGAGTAATATCCCCACGATATATGAATATCAAGAGCTCAGATGGAAACCCAGTTCTAAGCAAAGAAGGGAAAGCAGAAAGGTGGAAGGAGAATATAGAGGGACTATACAAGGACGATGTTCTTGAGGACAATATTATGGAAATGGTAGAGGATGTAGATCAAGATGAAATGCGAGATATGATACTGCGTGAAGAATTTGATAGAACACTGAAAGACCTAAGCCGAAACAAGGCCCAGGGAGTAGACAACATTCCAAAAGAACTACTGACAGCCTTTGGAGAGCCAGTCCTGACAAAACTCTACCATCTGGTGAGCAAAATGTGTGAGACAGGCGAAATACTCTCAGACTTCAAGAAGAATATAATAATTCCAATCCCAAAGAAAGCAGACGTTGACAGATGTGAAAATTACCGAACTGTCAGTTTAATAAGTCACGGCTGCAAAATACTAACGCGAATTCTGTACAGACGAATGGAAAAACTGGTAGAAGCCGACCTCGGGGAAGATCAGTTTGGATTCCGTAGACATATGGGAACACGTGAGGCAATACTGACCCTACGACTTACCTTAGAAGCTAGATTAAGAAAAGGCAAACCTGCGTTTCTAGCATTTGTAGACTTGGAGAAAGCTTTTGACAATGTTGACTGGAATAATCTCTTTCAAATTCTGAAGGTGGCAGGGGTAAAATTCAGGGAGCGAAAGGCTATTTACAATTTGTACAGAAAGCAGATGCCAATTATAAGAGTCGAGGGGCATGACAGGAAAGCAGTGGTTGGGAAGGGAGGGGAGTGAGCCAGGATTGTAGCCTATTCCCGATGTTATTCAATCTGTATATTGAGCAAGCAGTAAAGGGAACAAAAGAAAAATTCGGAATAGGGATTAAAATACAGGGAGAAGAAATAAAAACTTTGAGGTTCGCCGATGAATTGTAATTCCGTCAGAGACAGCAAAGGACCTGGAAGAGCAGTTGAACGGTGAAACACGTATGTAACGCAGCAGCGATGGCGAGGCATTGTAGCATCTGTGACCAGAGTGTATGCGCTTGACCGCGCGAGTGTTGCGAGCGGTTCTCTGTCAGTAGTAGTCTTTGCGAGTTAGTTGTCGCTATGCAGAGTAGCAGTCAGTCAGTCGTTGCGAGTCTGTCAGTTCAGTCGTTGCGAGTCTGTAGCTCTGTCTAGTTGAGAGCAGTACTCAGTCTGTAGTCGTCATGCAGAGCGGTCGGTCAGTAGTAGCAGCCCAGTGCGGTTGTGTGATGTAGGCGGTCGGCAACAATGGTCAAGATGAGGAATAAGGTATACTGTTAATTAATATAATCATTAGATAATGAAAAATTTTATTTATTGTAATTATTCTCCAACAAGTCTCCCAATAATAATTTTTTATTTCAAAAGCATTTTTTCAAAAATTTAATTTTTTATTGAACTAAAGATCTCGTTGCACTTCCCATTTCATTCCACTTCTTTTGAAGAAAAAATTTCACTAAAATCACAAAAAAAGAGAATATTATTATTTGCAATGCAGTTCCTCCAAGCGGTGCGCAACAACAAGAGCAGATATGTGACATCCATTTATTCTGAGGTAAGACTTTAATTCTGATTGTTTTTCACAGGGCCAAAGACCGATGTTTCGGTTTAATTGAATTTTCTTGTCACTGAATGGACTTTAATTTTGAAGGATTTATATTTGAGTCAGATTGCGTATTTTCACATTTTTGTTGCCATTGTCAGTACATTTGATTGTGGGCAAGTTACGCATAGAGCCATGTCCATCAGCCTTTCTAATTAGTATCGTTATTTTCTTTTAAAATTTTTGTGGGGAGGTTACACTTGGCTCCCATTTCTATTAAGTATTGCTATATTTTCTTTCTTTTAAAATTACGGTGGGGAGGTTACACTTGGCGACACCCAGTCCAGGATCGAATTTCGTTGAGAGTCTTTTGAGCGACAGTCAGATATCTGCTCTTATTTGCTTAGATAATTAGGATTTGGCGCAACGCTTTTAATAATATTGTGACTTTCTTTCTACAGGTCAACGGCAATTTGCTGCTTTGTTGTATTTGTGTGTTGCTTTTGCATTGTGCTTATTTGTTTTGTGAAAAATTTTGACTATTGTAAAAATGCCACGAAAGACTGTGAATAGTGTATCGCGAAGTATTGTGAATGAAATTACCGACTTAAACAACGTGACCGATAGTAATTGTGATACGCAACGTAATGATGACAATCCTGCGTTCACTAACAATCAGTGCATTCCAACCACTAAAGATGACTTTCACCTTAATGATGAACAAACGAACTCAATTGTCTCGTCTGTTAACTTGACGACAATTGATGACGCAGAATGCTCTATGGTAATGAGCGCTGCAGAGCTTAACACACCCGATTCGGAAAACTCAAGTAATGTACAGACAAATCTGTCTAATGAAAATGAACAGATCACACAAAGTAGGACAGATGTATTTAATTCCGAAACAATGACTGATAGTATACATTTGACTGACAAACCTTTTTGTAAATTTCAGAATGACCAAATGGTTACAGAAAGCGTAACAATTCCAGATCCACCATTAAACAGCACAGATAACAGAGTAGATAATTTTGGCCGGGATCACATTATAGCAATTTTACGACTAATGACTGAAAGTCTACAAAACGATCGCAAACAACGTGAATTAATTAATGAAAGGTATAAACAATCGAATGAAGATCAAGACAACATTAATAAAAAAATCAGACAACTTAGTGAACGGAATGAACAGCTTGATGCAAAGATTGAAGCCATTGCCGCGCATTATTATGATAATAGAGGACAATTACGTGTGGATACTAAGACTTGTGCTAATAACAGTAATGAAAAAGTTGGCACTGTTGCACAAGAATTAAGTAGCACACGTGTAAGCACAACAGAATTACATAAAGACGAAGTTAAAGCAGTCACTGAACAATGTTCAGCAAACGCAACAGTGATACACGAAATTAATGCAGTCACTGAAGAATGCCCTAAAAACGCAGTACAGATTCACGACGAGATTAATTTAGAGTCAGTGGAAGTTTCACACACTCCGAATACGGAAGATGACGAGAAATTTGCACGACACAACAACCAGATTGACGAAAGTATTAAAGTAACAGAATTAACAATTATTTCAGTCACCAATACGTCACAGAATCCGCCACGTTGCGAGCATTTATCAGAGTCACGCAGCGTGTATAATGTGAGCAATTTACAGCAACTACGCGACTTAAAATCCGAAAAGCCACGCGACTTAAAATCTGAAAAGCTATGCAACTGGAAATCCGGAATGACACAGACGAACAGATTCACACACAAACCCGAACGTGTTTTCAAATTCAATGACGAGAACGTAGATTACGAGCAATTTTTATCCGCCAGAAAATGTAATGAATTTAATAATGGCAAAACACAGATACACGCTTTGAGCTGTATACGACAATTTGTTTTTGTACTTTCACCGCCATTATCTGTAATGCAGAAACTAGCTTTGAACCAGATGCGACAATTTATTTTTGTATTTTCATCAACATTACCTATTATGCAGAAACTGGAATTAGCAAGAATACAGCGATTTACTTTTGGAATTTTACCGCCATTGCCTGCAACGCTAAAGCAAAAATTTATTTGCAGTGCGTAATTGACCTCAGGGGATTCATTACGCTTTAATGAATATGTGCCGTAGCGAGCATAGGGCCCCGAGCTGTAGTAGTGCTGTTTCATCTTTAGTTTTCTGCACTGCTGCCTTCTCTTCTA
The DNA here is from genome assembly GCF_023864345.2 of Schistocerca serialis cubense. NCBI lineage: Eukaryota > Metazoa > Arthropoda > Insecta > Orthoptera > Acrididae > Schistocerca > Schistocerca serialis. The sequence goes on along the minus strand of NC_064643.1, from coordinate 731,829,171 downwards.
CTATCCTTTATATCTATCCAAAACTGCTCTTTAACTATTGCTCTTTGTAGAATTAAGAAACATATGTAATGAAAACCGGATATGACAAATATTTTACCGAATGTGACAATTTTCAGTAGGCACTCCCGTAATGACAACTACCGCCGTAATTTTGATAACAGATAAAAATCGTAATCATCAGTATGTATAAAATTTTGAGCAGTCGGAACCATATTTTTGTAACAATAGATGTTTTTCACCACAATAGCATGAAAGTCAGCCGCTTAGCATACCTAACCAACAATGCAGTCTACAAGGTCAACCAAACTTTAATGTTTCGCCGCGTGCATGTATAGTCTCAGCTCCAACAAATAGTAACGCATGGCAGCAAAGAAATAACTACGTACAGACAACACTCTATTTCAATTCCTATCGCAATACACCGTATAGGAATGATTATTAGGACAGACGTAAAAAGAATGATGAGCACAATTTTCAGCGTACATTTAATAACAGTCGATCTTATGAGCAGCAACAACATCAGCAACAACAAATAATCATGAATGGAACAGACAATAGGTGTCATCCATAGCGTAACACGTCAGTAAGAAATAACAGAACAGTTCATATAGTGGATATGCCACAGCATCCTCCCGTAAATAATAGCCCGTACGACAGAATTTGACCAGACACAGTACAGGTTTTATATTACAGTAACGCAAACATTACTTTTGACACGCAGAATTTTGTTCACGAGAATGTTATTTGAAACATGCTTTATTGAATGCTCTACTTTTATCGCACCCAGATCTCACCAGAAATTTTCCATTGCTACCGACAGTTCCAACACCGCTTTAGGCGTACACATTTTCCAGGAAATAGAAGAAGATGGTTCTACAGTAATTAAAAACATCGCATTTGCAAGTCGCATTTTGTCACCTGCTGAACGAAATTATTCCGTCACAGAACTTGAAACATTATGTGTTGTATGGGCTTTTACGAGATTTCGGCACTTTCTTTATGGCAGACATACCACCGTCTACACAGACCATAGAGCGATACAATTTTTACTTTCAGCTAAATTCACTCACGACAGGTTAAGCAGATGGAAACTATATTTACAGGAATTTAATTTTACAATAGTTCACATTCCCGGCACACAAAATGTTATAGCAGACGCACTATCGCGTTCTCTCGGCAACAATCAGCAAGACGTAGCAACCAACTTCTGCAAAACAAATTTCAGTGTCATGTACATTCAGCAAGTTGCATTTGAAAATTTTATTTCATCGTCATTACAGGACATAGCACAAGAACAAAATAAGGACAATGTGTGGAAAGAAATTAAACACCTTTGGCAAGATAGGAAAAATGTTACGATTAGGAACCACTACACTGTACGCAATGACATTCTGTTTCGCCGCTCTCATCCTGACAGCAACATTTGGTTATTATGCATTCCTGACGAGCTGGTTAACAAACTAATTTGGTACACTCATTTAAGTTACGCACATTACGGAGCACGAAAATGTTTTCTTATACTGAGACAGAACTGTTATTTTACCAACATGGAAAAACGTATACGACGAGTTTTAGCGTCTTGTAAAATTTGCCAGAAAGCTAAATCAGACACCACTTCACATATTCCTCCTTTATATCCCATTATACCTGTGAAATTAAGACACATGGCCGCAGTAGATATTTTTGGTCCGATTCCGAGAACTAACAGAGGTTTTTGCTACATTTTTGTCGCTGTTGAGCTCACTTCAAAATTTGTTACTTTGACTCCGTTACGCAAAGCTACTGCTAAAACTGTTTCGAAAGCATTTGTAAAACATTTTCTATTTCATGTAGGGCATGTAATGAAAGTAATTTCTGATAATGGATCTCAATTTCGTAGTAGTGTATGGACACGCATGTTACGAGCTAGAAACATTTCTCCGATCTATATATCCAAGTACCACGCTTCTTCGAACCCTTGTGAAAGATTAATGAAGGAAATTGGTAAGCTGTGCAGAATATACTGCCAGAAAAGACATATTGATTGGGATACACACATACTCTCATTCCAAGATGTAATTAATTCCATTCCAAATGAATCCACTATGCTATCTCCGACTGTTATACTGAAAAACGTTGAACCACCGAACAAAATTAAAGAATTAATAGAATTCCCCAAAAATCGTCGCCTACGACACCACGAAATAATTGACATTGCGCTGAACAACATCAAACGTGCCGCAGAGCGCCGGAGAAGACAGCAAAAACAGGTTTGTACACGCCGCGACTTTCACGTTGGACAGAAGATATTAGTACGTACACACTATTTATCCAGCAAATTAAAAGGTAAGTGCAGTAAATTTGAACTTCTATACGCAGGTCCGTATCGGATTCGCAGTATCCCTCACCCCAATGTTGTACACGTCGAAACTTTGAGAACCAGAAAATCGAAAGGCAATCACCATATCTCAAACATTAAACCGTTTATTGAGTGAAACCACTGTATGATTCAACACACTATGATGCCATTTACTAATGCAATTAATTCACCTGACTAATTATTGATGATTATCGTATTTTTTTTTTCTTGGCAAGTGCCCGGCAAGGTAAGGTTAGCAGGTCGCTCTTCTTGTCGTTACACATCAGACCGTGCATATTTTTCCAGATAATTTACACATTTACGACTATTTCTGCAATTATATTTATGTGACTACTTATTGATGATTATTGTATTTTTTTTTCTTGGCAAGTGCCCGGCAAGGTAAGGTTAGCAGGTCGCTTTTCTTGTCGTTACACATCAGACCGTGCACATTTTCCATTTTTTTGTGTATATGACTGTACTCCAGTTTTGTTTGTATGCACTATGAAATAGTTAAGATATAACACACACCAGTCGACTTTGACATTTTTTTTGCCTTATGACATCTCAACATCGTGACTGTTTCACATTTTTTTTTTGCTACTGCATTGTATTATTCTGTGTACATTTTTTCGCATCCGAACACTGTCAATGTCTTGGACATATTACGTTTTCTGTCATGTTATGCTGTATGGTTAATTGTGTCACCATAAACCAGTCATTATTTAGTGGGTATAGGATTTAAATGCAAGACATTAATCTTTGTTCATCAATTTCAGAGAGGAATGATGATTCTAAGAAATAAATTTAATATAAATGGAATTTCACCTACGGAATAAACGAAAGGAGATACAATAACTTTATGAGGAAGAGTAAAGGGATCAGGATTAACAAGCATTAACAAGACTATACTATACTCATCACAGAATAGCAGTCTTAACTAATTTTTTCTTTCAGAATACAAGGTGATTGATGCAGGCTGTCAGACTGAACTACACATCTTAGTTTTAGTGATGAAATATGCTAGAGATAAGGAATAGTTATGTAATGAGTAATGAAGTGATTTTTTGCAGATGATAGTGAATACTGATGAATAATGATGAAGGAAATGATATTATGAATAATGAAGTTTTTCTTTACAGGTGATGATAATGGTGAAGTTATGATGATATGGATAATGAAGTTTTTTTTCTTTATGCCACGTAGTTATTTAAGTATTTGTTGCGGTTTGCTTTGACAGCAGGTGTTACATTGCATAGTAGGATGACGGAAAGTTTTGGAAAGGACAGCTATGGAACACATTTTATACACATTTCACTACTTGTTAATTCGAAGTTCACTACTTTTCAGCATAGTGTGCGTTTCTTCTTTCAGGTCAATAATCCGTTTTTGTATTTTTTCCAGGAGAAGTTTTTCATGACACTTACTAAACCTGTTACTTATTATACCTGTTCTAGTACTTGCATTTTTATATTTTTTACCCATTTGTGTTTATCATTTATAAATGTGATCACATGTACTGCCTTGTTACATAATCTTGCTACAGCTGACTCATGACGAATGACGTTACCTATCCTCATTTGCAGCAATAGGTCAAAAGCAAAAAGTATTATGCCTCAGCAATTAATTATCGATCCCAACGCAATGCATTGCTACCAAAAAAAATGTATTACCAGTCCCACATAATGTCACTAGTTTATGATAATTCTGAATAATACTGATCAACTCTGAATAGCATGTCACTCGAGTAATGACCTCTTAATGAGACTATATTCAAAATAATGCTTTGTCACTAGCTAATAACTGCCACTGTTTATTGTAATGCCTGTGATTACTAATGATTTGACTGTAATTAACTGATTTTTAATAATGACTTTGTAATGATCTGAATAATACTGAATGATGAACTATGTTTTATTCTATTCAATACTTGATGGCCACTGAGTGCCAATAATTAATGTCACTCCACGAATTGTGATTAATTATGCCATTGATTAGCTCTTGTTTCCAATGTTGATACTTTGTAACCAGAAAAGAATGTGACTGTTTAATAATGCTTTGTAATTAGAAGAAGGCTAATAATTCTTAGTATATTGAAATGACAAATGATTAATTAATTAACTGTAATTAGACAAATGATTAATTAACGACAAATGATTAATTAACTGTAATTAGACAAATGATTAATTAACGACAAATGATTAATTAACTGTAATTATACAAATGATTAATTAACTGTAATTAGACAAATGATTAATTAAAGACAAATGATTAATTAACTGTAATTAGGAGAAGGTTAATGATTCTTGATTATATTCTGTAACTGAAAAGAATGCGATTATTTCATAATATTTTGTAACCAGGAAAAGAAGGCTACTGTTTCTATGTAAAACAATTTATGAATATTTTTCTGTAATACTACATACTTGGTACAGAAATGTTCAATAACTGGGCTATGAATGCCACGAACTATCAATGAAGACTGTAATTGTCAATATTATGTGACTTGATGTCCTTCACCTCATAAGCTGACTACCCTGAATTACTGCAATGTCCATTTGTCCTGTTTATCCCAGTGATCATGGAGCACTATATTTGGTTTTGCACTAATTCTACGTTGGTGTGCCTTGTAAGAGTGTGGTGTTGACACGACATGCTGTCCACCACCATGAGCGATGAAGACATTATTATGGTCCCACTGTTTGGTGTACCTAATGTACTGCCAAAATGAAAACATGGAACATTACTACGACAGTTCAGTGTCTTGGCTACACTGATAAATTCTGATGGGAAAAGAACTTCAAGTTGTGTCACTTGGTGTTGTACTACTGTGGAAAGATATGGACTTTCAGAGCAGCTGTGTGCAATCTAAAGTGCTACAACCATGATGCAATCCTTCCCTTTCCTATCCTGATTCTTGTCACATAAAGAAAAAATTTTTTTTTGGTAACATCATTTATGTTCATAGGTTATACATTTTCGATTCGCTAAACTCCAGTGTGAGTACACTTATGTCACTGGTCGACATGAATTTTTTTTGCCATTATGTTTATTTGTTGTGAAAATACTAAAGACATTTTTCAGTGCATGTGCACTTTGGACATGAATTTTTTTTTGCCATTATGTTTATTTGTTGTGACAATGCTAAAGACATTTTTCAGTGCATGTACACTTGTCAACATAATATTTTTTGCCAGTCTGTTTATTTGTTCTGAATATGCTAAAGAATTTTTTCAGTGCCTGTGCACTTTGTTATCTGTCAAATAATTTGTATATACTTTTCTGATTTGCTACTATGTTTTGTACTCACATTTTGTCTTTGTCTGATATATTTTGTACTTAGTGCGTGTGCACAACATTTACTTTATGTACTACATCTAATTATTCTTGCCAGTCTGTTTATTTGTTCTGCATATGCTAAAGAATTTTTTCAGTGCCTGTGCACTTTGTTATCTGTCAAATAATTTGTATATACTTTTCTGATTTGCTACTATGTTTTGTACTCACATTTTGTCTTTGTCTGATATATTTTGTACTTAGTGCGTGTGCACAACATTTACTTTATGTACTACATCTAATTATTCTTGCCAGTCTGTTTATTTGTTCTGCATATGCTAAAGAATTTTTTCAGTGCCTGTGCACTTTATCTGTCAAAAAGTTTGTATATACTTTTTTCTGATTTGCTACTATGTTTAGTATTCACATTTTGTCCTTGTCTGATATATTTTGTACTTAGTGCGTGTGCACAACATTTAAATATTCTGTAAGTTGTAGGATTTTGTTAATTGAAGAAAAATTTTGCCGCGCTTGGCAAGTCCAAATGACTCACCATCGCTGCCAAATTTTTGCCCCCCGAGTGGAGGGTTATGAAACACGTATGTAACGCAGCAGCGATGGCGAGGCATTGTAGCATCTGTGACCAGAGTGTATGCGCTTGACCGCGCGAGTGTTGCGAGCGGTTCTCTGTCAGTAGTAGTCTTTGCGAGTTAGTTGTCGCTATGCAGAGTAGCAGTCAGTCAGTCGTTGCGAGTCTGTCAGTTCAGTCGTTGCGAGTCTGTAGCTCTGTCTAGTTGAGAGCAGTACTCAGTCTGTAGTCGTCATGCAGAGCGGTCGGTCAGTAGTAGCAGCCCAGTGCGGTTGTGTGATGTAGGCGGTCGGCAACAATGGTCAAGATGAGGAATAAGGTATACTGTTAATTAATATAATCATTAGATAATGAAAAATTTTATTTATTGTAATTATTCTCCAACAAGTCTCCCAATAATAATTTTTTATTTCAAAAGCATTTTTTCAAAAATTTAATTTTTTATTGAACTAAAGATCTCGTTGCACTTCCCATTTCATTCCACTTCTTTTGAAGAAAAAATTTCACTAAAATCACAAAAAAAGAGAATATTATTATTTGCAATGCAGTTCCTCCAAGCGGTGCGCAACAACAAGAGCAGATATGTGACATCCATTTATTCTGAGGTAAGACTTTAATTCTGATTGTTTTTCACAGGGCCAAAGACCGATGTTTCGGTTTAATTGAATTTTCTTGTCACTGAATGGACTTTAATTTTGAAGGATTTATATTTGAGTCAGATTGCGTATTTTCACATTTTTGTTGCCATTGTCAGTACATTTGATTGTGGGCAAGTTACGCATAGAGCCATGTCCATCAGCCTTTCTAATTAGTATCGTTATTTTCTTTTAAAATTTTTGTGGGGAGGTTACACTTGGCTCCCATTTCTATTAAGTATTGCTATATTTTCTTTCTTTTAAAATTACGGTGGGGAGGTTACAACGGGATGGACGGTGTCTTGAAAGGAGGATATAAGATGAACACCAACAAAAGCAAAACGAGGATAATAGAATGTAGTCACATTAACTCGAGTGATGCTGAGGGAATTAGATTAGGAAATGAGATACATAAAGTAGTAAAGGAGTTTTGCTATTTTGGGAGCAAAATAACTAATGACGATCGAAGTAATGAGAATATAAAATTTAGACTGGCAATGGCAAGGAAAGCGTTTCTGAAGAAGAGAAATTTGTTAATATTGAGTATACATTTGGGTGCCAGGAAATCATTTCTGAAAGTATTTGTGTGAAGTGTAGCCATGTGGCCAAGTGAAACATGGACGATAAATAGTTTGGGCAAGAAGAGAACAGAAGCTTTCGAAATGTGGTGCTACAGAAGGATGGTGAAGATTAGATGGGTAGATCACATAATTAATGAGGAGGTATTGAACAGAATTGGGGAGAAGACAAATTTGTGGCACAACTTGACTAGAAGAAGGGACCGGTTGGTAGGACATGTTCTGAGGCATCAAGGGATCACCAATTTAGTATTGGAGGGCAGCGTGGAGGGTAAAAATCGTAGAGGGAGACCAAGAGATAAATACACTAAGCAGATTCAGAAGGATGTAGGTTGCAGTAGGTACTGGGAGATGAAGAAGCTTGCACAGGATAGAGTAGCATGGAGAGCAGCATTAGACCAGTCTCAGGACTGAAGACCACAGCAACAAGAAAATGAGCTGTTAGCGAAGACCATGGGGAAGGAACAGCAGGCGTAACCCTCACAGTATTGCTGCCCCTTGTCCCTGGTCAAATCTCAATAATTTTCCAGATTTCTATTCCATTTAATGAATAGGAACATTATTTTTCATGGGTTGAGTTGCTTCAGACCCCATCAATTTAATTTTCAACCATTGCACCTTTTCAACACCTACAGTTTCCTTGGCCATTGAAAATACACATTTTGTACTATGTTTGATTTGAAAAAGTTCTGACTGATCCGGTTTAAACCTCAAACGGGTTCTTCCTCCTTCAGTGTTTTATGAGATCCCATAATCATTTACTGGGAATATAAATTTGGCTTTGCGTTTAGCAGATACATTGCTGCTGCAGTCCCTTTCATTAGGGAGGAAACAATGACGTGATTCTAGAAATTTTTGATTTGTTTTCTCAAACGTAGTGTGGTGGACAACACAGCCCCACAGCAAAGCTATATTCTTGTTTCTCTTTTGTCCCTCACTTGTGTCAGAATGTGTTATCAAACGGTCAGCTTTCGTATTTACTGATCTGAGGTAAGATAATGGACATGATCCCACTTCATTAGCAACATTCTGAGCAGTGTGTTCCCTCCACAAATACTTGCATCCTGAATCATGTTCGCAACCATGCATGTCTAGATTGCACACTCCCAACTTTCTTTTATAAAAAATAAACATTTGTAGTAAGAAGAGGCAGAGATAATGTTTGCTCCATGTCATACACAAACTATTGTTTTTAGGCTTTTTAATATCTACTCCCTTCTTGCTTCCTCTGCACGCTGCTTATACAATTTCAACATTTTGAGAAGTTATCCCTCCTGCCTTACCGTGACTCTCATTCGACCACAAACAGAACCTGTATAACTTTTAGGTTTCTTCAAAAATAAACCGAACTTAGTACTAAATAAATTTCTGTAATACTATTCTATAACAGGATTAACTTTTTCCTTGCGTAGCTTATTATGAAATTCATCCATTTTGCTCATTGATAGGTCTTGTGATAAATGCTGGCTCTTATCATTATCTACAGTATTGTAATGACTTTTCTCGGTCGGAAAACTTTAAATACGTTCCACATTAAATTCGATGGCGCTATCAGATACTCATGTTTCCCACATTCATCCTGCAGAACAACTGGCGAAACAGATCTCAGTTGCTTCAGTAGAATTCGTGATAACCTCTCATTACAAACACCATGAAAGGTGAGGAATTTGGTTTTGCATACTTTAACGTTACTATTGTCCTATGAGGAAAAAATGCCACCCCCACTAAATAATATACAGCTAATACCATTTAATATAATTACAAATTAGTTATGACTGTAAACCAGTGCCCAGCTTGTTAAATTCAATGAGATGGTATACACTTTAAATCTGATGAAATAAATATGTGATTGTTTTTATGACTGTCTTGTGAATTAGTATTTCCACGACGTTTCTTGATATTCATTACATGAACCATTCCTGAAATATGTAAATTTTGCTGGTCGAAATCACTAATGGACCACGACGTGTCATGATCATATGCTCCATCATTTCTATCGCCCAAACGTTCGAAACATCACATGCCACATTTACAATATTTGTATCATAAACCACATTTGCAGTATTTGTATCACAAGCCACATTTACAATATTTTTATCTCTTCGCAGATACACATTTCCCACTTGAATTAACATACACTTGACAAACATTTATTTTCCTTTTTCCAGTGTTTTTCATTCACTGATCACAATTTTGCACACGTTTCCTTGTTTTTTTAATTATTTCACTATTTCCTTGCATTATGTCAGCCATCTTGAATGTTTACATCACATGGTACGAGCTATTTGTTCCCACTGGCTCCTTGGATATGGCCCTCTTATGGGAACTGCGATTTCATAGAGAGCGTTTTTCTCTCTCTCTCTATTATTATATCGCAGTATAAGGGATTTGGACCAAACGATCCATTTAGTGAAGCACTTCAATCAGCATACAATCCACAGATGACATCAGCTACAAAAACATGAAAACTGGTTTGACCCACTCTGACTGTCAGCCCTTCAACTATTGCCTCTCAAATAAAGTGTCATTTCTGTTCGCCTCACTGCATATTTGTTTCAGTTACCTTCTTTACTATACTGCAGCAGTTCTTTCTATGTACAGTCCATGTTTCGTTGAGCTATGACAGCCACATATGCAAAAGTCACTTTCGTCCTTAAGTTTTGTTCACCAATGTACTTTAAGAATATACTTTTATGAAAGGTGACAACTATTAGCGAACAGTAACCATTAGTGAACAAACCATTTAATACAGGAAAGAGACAGTAAATACATGGTGAGTCAGGATCAAAGGTTGTTATTTATTTTCTGTACTATGAAACATTGTCATGTTTACAAATTATGACAGTACTGTAGAGCAAGCTGAGACGAACAGTTTGATGCGATACCCTTGTGGTCTGTCAAGTCGGGAAACTGCCTCAAATTGGCCTACAAAAACTACGTGAAGTACAGCGCACGCGCGTCGAGCGAGTTTCTCAACATTCTCGCGCTCTCTTCGCACAAATCATTAGTTCTAGAGAAAAGAATGAATAGGACCTTTTTTGTAGGAAATTAAACATAGTTTAATTTTTTACTGCGACCTGCTTTAGCTGGAGCCTGTGGTTTTCAAGTTATTCAAGAAAAGTGAAATTAAATGTGTTGTATCTCGGAAACCATCCGGAATATGGCATATGTCCATACGAAGTTCTTTGCTCAGAATCACCAAAACTATCACCCCTCAAAGCATGTACCTTTCCTCCTGACTCACCCCGTATATATACATACACACACACACATATATATATATATATATACTCCTGGAAATGGAAAAAAGAACACATTGACCCCGGTGTGTCAGACCCACCATACTTGCTCCGGACACTGCGAGAGGGCTGTACAAGCAATGATCACACCCACGGCACAGCGGACACACCAGGAACCGCGGTGTTGGCCGTCGAATGGCGCTAGCTGCGCAGCATTTGTGCACCGCCGCCGTCAGTGTCAGCCAGTTTGCCGTGGCATACGGAGCTCCATCGCAGTCTTTAACACTGGTAGCATGCCGCGACAGCGTGGACGTGAACCGTATCTGCAGTTGACGGACTTTGAGCGAGGGCGTATAGTGGGCATGCGGGAGGCCGGGTGGACGTACCGCCGAATTGCTCAACACGTGGGGCGTGAGGTCTCCACAGTACATCGATGTTGTCGCCAGTGGTCGGCGGGAGGTGCACGTGCCCGTCGACCTGGGACCGGACCGCAGCGACGCACGGATGCACGCCAAGACCGTAGGATCCTACGCAGTGCTGTAGGGGACCGCACCGCCACTTCCCAGCAAATTAGGGACACTGTTGCTCCTGGGGTATCGGCGAGGACCATTCGCAACCGTCTGCATGAAGCTGGGCTACGGTCCCGCACACCGTTAAGCCGTCTTCCGCTCACGCCCCAACATCGTGCAGCCCGCCTCCAGTGGTGTCGCGACAGGCGTGAATGGAGGGACGAATGGAGACGTGTCGTCTTCAGCGATGAGAGTCGCTTCTGCCTTGGTGCCAATGATGGTCGTATGCGTGTTTGGCGCCGTGCAGGTGAGCGCCACAATCAGGACTGCATACGACCGAGGCACACAGGGCCAACACCCGGCATCATGGTGTGGGGAGCGATCTCCTACACTGGCCGTACATCACTGGTGATCGTCGAGGGGACACTGAATAGTGCACGGTACATCCAAACCGTCATCGAACTCATCGTTCTACCATTCCTAGACCGGCAAGGGAACTTGCTGTTCCAACAGGACAATGCACGTCCGCATGTATCCCGTGCCACCCAACGTGCTCTAGAAGGTGTAAGTCAACTACCCTGGCCAGCAAGATCTCCGGATCTGTCCCCCATTGAGCATGTTTGGGACTGGATGAAGCGTCGTCTCACGCTGTCTGCACGTCCAGCACAAACGCTGGTCCAACTGAGGCGCCAGGTGGAAATGGCATGGCAAGCCGTTCCACAGGACTACATCCAGCATCTCTACGATCGTCTCCATGGGAGAATAGCAGCCTGCATTGCTGCGAAAGGTGGATATACACTGTACTAGTGCCGACATTGTGCATGCTCTGTTGCCTGTGCCTATGTGCCTGTGGTTCTGTCAGTGTGATCATGTGATGTATCTGACCCCAGGAATGTGTCAATAAAGTTTCCCCTTCCTGGGACAATGAATTCACGGTGTTCTTATTTCAATTTCCAGGAGTATATATATATATATATATATATATATATATATATATATATATATATATGCCAGGAGGTTATAATTGAATATTCCCTGTTTAATACGTTGTAACACGGAAATTAATTACAGTATGAGGACCAAACTTGGTAGCATTAATGTCAAGGACATGGGGAAGAGAAATAATGCAAATGTGTTTAATTGGAACACTATTAATGTCCTGCTACGGTAAATCATACCATTACATACCGGTACCATTACTGCTACATAAGGGGCTTAATATGGCGGCCATCAGTGTCCAGAAGAGTCTGAAAGCGCAGGATTGCATTCTGCACAGTAGGACGAAGCATGTCTATGGGTATGCTGACAACCTCTCTTGATATGCTGCTCTTCAGATCAGCCGATCAACAAGTTCCCCTGGTAAACCCTGTCCTTTAGGTAGCCCCACAGCCACAAATCATAGGGAGTGACATCAGGTGATCGTCCCAACCAAGCGATTGGAAACGACCGGCTGATAATTCGATCGTTTCCAAATGTGTTTCGGAGAAGCAGGTGACCTTCACGAAAGATGTGCGGTGGGACATCATCTTGCGTGAGAACTGTTTAATTCAATGCGACTCTCGCCTGTAGGGTGGGTAGGACATGCTAGAGAAGCGTATCGCAGTACCGCTGGCCAGTCACACTGCATGTCTTTGGTCCCTAAGTGACAAACCTGCTCAAAATAGAATAGGCCAATGATCTACATCTACATCTACATCTACATGATTACTCTGCAATTAACATTTAAGTGCTTGGCAGAGGGTTAACCGAACCACAATCATACTATCTGTCTACCATTCCACTCCCGAACAGCGCGCGGGAAAAACGAACACCTAAACCTTTCTGTTCTAGCTCTGATTTCTCTTATTTTATTTTGATGATCATTCCTACCTATGTAGGTTGGGCTCAACAAAATATTTTCGCATTCGGAAGAGAAAGTTGGTGTCTGAAATGTAAATAGATCTCGCCGCGACGAAAAATGTCTTTGCTTTAATGACCTCCATCCCAACTCTCGTATCATATCTGCCACACTCTCTCCCCTATTACGTGATAATACAAAACGAGCTGCCCTTTTTTGCACCCTTTCGATGTCCTCCGTCAATCCCACCTGGTAAGGATCCCACACCGCGCAGCAATATTCTAACAGAGGACGAACGAGTGTAGTGTAAGCTGTCTCTTTAGTGGACTTGTTGCATCTTCTAAGTGTCCTGCCAATGAAACGCAACCTTTGGCTCGCCTTCCCCACAATATTATCTATGTGGTCTTTCCAACTGAAGTTGTTCGTAATTGTAACACCCAGGTACTTAGTTGAATTGACAGCCTTGAGAATTCTATTATTTATCGAGTAATCGAATTCCAACGGATTTCTTTTGGAATTCGTGTGGATCACCTCACACGTTTCGTTATTTAGCGTCAACTGCCACCTGCCACACCATACAGCAATCTTTTCTAAATCGCTTTGCAACTGATACTGGTCTTCGGATGACCTTACTAGACGGTAAATTACAGCATCATCTGCGAACAACCTAAGAGAACTGCTCAGATTGTCACCCAGGTCATTTATATAGATCAGGAACAGCAGAGGTCCCAGGACGCTTCCCTGGGGAACACGTGTTATCACTTCAGTTTTACTCGATGATTTGCTGTCTATTACTACGAACCGCGACCTTCCTGACAGGAAATCACGACTCCAGTCGCACAACTGAGACGATACCCCATAGGCCCGCACCTTGATTAGAAGTCGCTTGTGAGGAACGGTGTCAAAAGCTTTCCGGAAAATAGAAATACGGAATCAAGTTGAGATCCCCTGTCGATAGCGGCCATTACTTCGTGCGAATAAAGAGCTAGCTGCGTTGCACAAGAACGATGTTTTCTGAAACCATGCTGATTGCGTATCAATAGATCGTTCCCTTCGAGGTGATTCATAATGTTTGAATACAGTATATGCTCCAAAACCCTACTGCAAACCGACGTCAATGATATAGGTCTGTAGTTCAATGGATTACTCCTACTACCTTTTCTCGTACACTGGTGCGACCTGCGCAATTTTCCAATCTGTAGGTACAGATCTATTGGTGAGCGAGCGGTTGTATATGATTGCTAAGTAGGGAGCTATTGTATCAGCGTAATCTGAAAGGAACCTCATCGGTATACAATCTGGACCTGAAGACTTGCCCGTATCAAGCTATCTGAGTTGCTTCGCAACCTCTAAGGTATCTACTTCTAAGAAACGCATGCTAGCAGCTGTTCGTTTTTCAAATTCTGGAATATTCCATCCGTCTTCCCTGGTGAAGGAATTTCGGGAAACTGCGTTCAATAACTCCGCTTTAGAGGCACAGTCGTCGGTAACAGTACCATCGGCACTGCGCAGCGAAGGTACTGACTGCGTCTTGCCGCTTGTGTACTTTACATACGATGAACGTAACCGTGAAGGCACACCACGCGGGAAACTACATGCACAGTGACTGGAGGTGCACATCCCCACACTCGGCAATTCTGAGTGTTCACCTCACGCATCAGAGAAAAATGAGCTTCGTCAGTCCATAGGACGGCTCAGGGCCAGCCCTCGTCAACTTCAGTCCTTGTGAGAAAGTGGGAAGTGAAGTCAACACGCCGTTGTGCGTCCCGTGCTGCAAGCCTTTCAGCTGGCAATATTCGCGAAGTGCAGCTGCAGCATTACTGTTGTTTTGATAATAGAGCTTCACCAATAATGCCCTGCTCCTTTTGTCCAGGCTCATGTTGACAGGTCAACAAGTGAACTGTTGGTTCAAATGGCTCTGAGCACTATGGGACTCAACTGCTGAGGTCATTAGTCCCCTCGAACTTAGAACTAGTTAAACCTAACTAACCTAAGGACATCACAAACATCCATGCCCGAGGCAGGATTCGAACCTGCGATCGTAGCGGTCTTGCGGTTCCAAACTGCAGCGCCTTTAACCGCACGGCCACTTCGGCCGGCAAGTGCACTGTGACTGGTCAGGATGCGAGACTATGAATCACGATGACATCACGGCACGTGGTGGCCATAGTCGGAACTGGACGGTTGCGCTGTGATGCATGGAAATTATGCACCCCATAATCTAGACATTAATGCTACCAAGTTTGGTATTCGTTTGATAATTAGTTTCCGTGTTATAATGTGTAAATAGGGAAGTTTAATTATAATCACCCTGTATATACACTACTAGCCATTAAAATTGCTACACCACGAAGATGACGTGCTACAAACGCGAAATTTAACCGACAGGAAGAAGATGCTGTGATATGCAACTGATTAGCTTTTCAGAACATTCACACAAGGTTGGCGCCGGTGGCGACACCTACAACGTGCTGACATGAGGAAAGTATCCAACCGATTTCTCATATACAAACAGCAGTTGACCGGCGTTGCCTGGTGAAACGTTGTTGTGATGCCTCGTGTAAGGAGGAGAAATGCGTACCATCACGCTTCCGACTTTGATAAAGGTCGGATTGTAGCCTATCGCAATTGCGGTTTGTCGTATCGCGACATTGCTGCTCGCGTTGGTCGAGATCCAATGACTGTTAGCAGAATATGGAATCTGTGGTTTCAGGAGGGTAATGCGGAACGCCGTGCTGGATCCCAACGGCCTCGTATCGCTAGCAGTCGACATGACAGGCATCTTATCCGCATGGATGTAACGGATCGTGCAGCCACGTCTCGATCCCCGAGTCAACAGATGGGGACGTTTGCAAGACAACAACCATCTGCACGAACAGTTCGACGACGTTTGCAGCAGCATGGACTATCAGCTCGAAGACCGTGGCTGCGGTTACCCTTGACGCTGCATCACAGACAGGAGCGCCTGCGATGGTGCACTCAACGACGAACCTGGGTGCACGAATGGCAAAACGTCACTTTTTCGGATGAATCTAGGTTCTGTTCACAGCATCATGATAGTCGCATCCGTGTTTGGCGACATCGCGGTGAACGCACATTGGAAGCGTGTATTCGTCATCACCATTTCTGGCGTATCACCCTGTGTGATGGTATGGGGTGCCATTGGTTACACGTCTCGGTCACCTCTTGTTCGCATTGACGGCACTTTGAACAGTGGACGTTACATTTCAGATGTGTTACGATCCGTGGCTCTAACTTCATTCGATCCCTGCGAAACCCTACATTTCAGCAGGATAATGCACGACTGCATCTTGCAGGTCCTGTACGGGCATTTCTGGATACAGAAAATGTTCGACTGCTGCCCTGGCCAGCACATTCCCCAGATCTCTCACCAACTGAAAACTTCTGGTCAATGGTGGACGAGCAGCTGGCTCGTCACAATACGCCAATCACTACTCTCGATGAACTGTGGAATCGTATTGTAGCTGCATGGGCAGCTGTACCTGTAAACGCCATCCAAGCTCTGTTTGACTCAATGCCCAGGCGTGTTATTACGGCCAGAGGTGGTTGTTCTGGGTACTGATTTCTTATGATCTGTGCACCCAAATTGCGTGAAAAGGAAATCACATTTCAGTTCTAGTATAATATATTTGTCCAACGAATACCCGTTTATCATCTGCATTTCTTCTCGGTGTAGCAATTTTAATGGCCAGTGTTGTATAAAGCGTGTGAATCTGTGGGTCGGAGGACGTTTTGATGTCAGCAATTGCGAAGCAGTGAAACACTCACCGATAGGCGGCACAGAGATGCCGGCTGGACCATAGATGACGCTGGCGATGACTTGCAGGATAAACAGGTGTGCCAACACTCCGGCGGCCGCCAGCAAGGGACGCTGAGGTGTGGATGGCGGCAGCAAGTATGGCAGCAGTGTGAGCAGTGCCAGACCTACAGAACAGCACCGGACAGCACATTGACCACCTACTGCGCCAAGACTAAGGAAGCACAGCGTAGTAAATGAAATGATACGTAAGCCAGGTCTGCGCATGCACTTGAAGCTGGTACTGGTCGCCTGATATCACACGTCTTACACGAGGAAGCTGTGACGCAATCATACAACTCGATTATACCTCCACAGCAGAATTTGATGTACTGGTAACTGCAGTGATGAAGAGAGATACTGATAGTGCTTAAATAGTTAGGCCAGGAAATGCGTAGCTTTGTTTTGAAAACTGAATCAATCTTAAGTATGCATTAGCAACAGGCTAACTGATATGTTTACACCCGAAAAAAAGAACGATGGAGATAGCAAAAGCGTAGAGGTGTAACTCGCAGACAATCCGATATCTGATTTCAGTACCACGGTGTTTTCCTAGGCTTTGTCCTACCTGAGGCAGCTTACTCTGAGTTCCTCCGATTTTTAAACTTACTTAACCAATTATTTGTAGGGGATTTACAGTTTAGCCTCGATTCTGAGTAATGATGAAACTTGGCATTGCTGCTCAAAAAAACATTTTTAACCAGTTGTATATTTGAAAACGAGTCTGGAATTACATTCAAGAGGAGCGGGGAATGAAAGAATAAGCCTTATGAAACTTAAGTAAGTATTTACTGTGAAATAAAAACAAAAAAGAATCAAAATAAAAGAAGTCTGCTCGAAAGTGTACTTCTGTACACGTCTGTGAAATCAAAATCTGCTTCTGGGTAATGTTCTGTACCATTTGTTCCACTCCATGTATTGTGCAGCACTTCGATTCTCCTTGGCCATCCAGATGATGGTCGAAACATTGCTGCTGATGCCTGTTCGAAACTGGCCCTCCGGAAGTCATCTTGTGTGAGAGGTGGGTTCCTACGACGGTACGACGACGTACTATAAGTGTCGACTGGTATTAGTCATGCTAGATTGGGTTCATGTCATCATATACTGCAGATCATTGCATTCGGTTGAATTTTGCCTTCTGGAGGAATATGTTCACTAGGTGGGCGCAATGTGTGCATACATTTTCGTCTTGAACGACTACTCATAGTTGGTGTATTGACTGTAGGGATGGACAATAACAGTCTGGAACCGCGCGACCGCTACAGTCGCCGGTTCGAATCCTGCCTCGGGCATGGATGTGTGTGATGTCCTTAGGTTAGTTAGGTTTAAGTAGTTCTAAGTTCTAGGGGACTGATGACCTCAGAAGTTAAGTCCCATAGTGTTCAGAGCCATTTCAACCATTTGATGGACAATAGGTTGGGAGATCCTCTTACAGTATTGCACAGCCGTCTACAGTGAGAGGCGTCTGACATGAGTACTTGGTAGTTGCAAAAAGCATGATTGAGATTTCTCCCTTCTCAACCCATAGGATTGTATGTCTGAGCTGTGCACTGGCATCTGAGGTAAATACTTGATACTAGCCCAAACCATGGTTGAGATTCCTCCCTTCTGAAAGCGTAGGACTACGTGTCTGAGTTGCTTATTTCCGCCCTAGATAAATACACTCCTGGAAATGGAAAAAAGAACACATTGACACCGGTGTGTCAGACCCACCATACTTGCTCCGGACACTGCGAGAGGGCTGTACAAGCAATGATCACACGCACGGCACAGCGGACACACCAGGAACCGCGGTGTTGGCCGTCGAATGGCGCTAGCTGCGCAGCATTTGTGCACCGCCGCCGTCAGTGTCAGCCAGTTTGCCGTGGCATACGGAGCTCCATCGCAGTCTTTAACACTGGTAGCATGCCGCGACAGCGTGGACGTGAACCGTATGTGCAGTTGACGGACTTTGAGCGAGGGCGTATAGTGGGCATGCGGGAGGCCGGGTGGACGTACCGCCGAATTGCTCAACACGTGGGGCGTGAGGTCTCCACAGTACATCGATGTTGTCGCCAGTGGTCGGCGGAAGGTGCACGGGCCCGCCGACCTGGGACCGGACCGCAGCGACGCACGGATGCACGCCAAGACCGTAGGATCCTACGCAGTGCCGTAGGGGACCGCACCGCCACTTCCCAGCAAATTAGGGACACTGTTGCTCCTGGGGTATCGGCGAGGACCATTCGCAACCGTCTCCATGAAGCTGGGCTACGGTCCCGCACACCGTTAGGCCGTCTTCCGCTCACGCCCCAACATCGTGCAGCCCGCCTCCAGTGGTGTCGCGACAGGCGTGAATGGAGGGACGAATGGAGACGTGTCGTCTTCAGCGATGAGAGTCGCTTCTGCCTTGGTGCCAATGATGGTCGTATGCGTGTTTGGCGCCGTGCAGGTGAGCGCCACAATCAGGACTGCATACGACCGAGGCACACAGGGCCAACACCTGGCATCATGGTGTGGGGAGCGATCTCCTACACTGGCCGTACACCACTGGTGATCGTCGAGGGGACACTGAATAGTGCACGGTACATCCAAACCGTCATCGAACCCATCGTTCTACCATTCCTAGACCGGCAAGGGAACTTGCTGTTCCAACAGGACAATGCACGTCCGCATGTATCCCGTGCCACCCAACGTGCTCTAGTAGGTGTAAGTCAACTACCCTGGCCAGCAAGATCTCCGGATCTGTCCCCCATTGAGCATGTTTGGGACTGGATGAAGCGTCGTCTCACGCGGTCTGCACGTCCAGCACGAACGCTGGTCCAACTGAGGCGCCAGGTGGAAATGGCATGGCAAGCCGTTCCACAGGACTACATCCAGCATCTCTACGATCGTCTCCATGGGAGAATAGCAGCCTGCTTTGCTGCGAAAGGTGGATATACACTGTACTAGTGCCGACATTGTGCATGCTCTGTTGCCTGTGTCTGTCTGCCTGTGGTTCTGTCAGTGTGATCATGTGATGTATCTGACCCCAGGAATGTGTCAATAAAGTTTCCCCTTCTTGGGACAATGAATTCACGGTGTTCTTATTTCAATTTCCAGGAGTGTATTTGATACTAGCCCAAAACATGGTTAGTTTCCTCCATTCTCAACCAAAAGGATTGCATTATTGTGCTGTGCCTTGACGTCCGAC
The DNA here is from genome assembly GCF_023864345.2 of Schistocerca serialis cubense. Lineage (NCBI taxonomy): Eukaryota > Metazoa > Arthropoda > Insecta > Orthoptera > Acrididae > Schistocerca > Schistocerca serialis. The sequence goes on along the minus strand of NC_064643.1, from coordinate 731,809,184 downwards.
ATAGATATCTGACACTATCCCAAAACATAGTTGAGAATCCTTATATCTGAACCCATAGAACTGCGTGTCTGAGCTACGCATTTTCGTCTGACATAATTACTTGATAATAGCACAAAACATGGTTGAGATTTCTCCTTTCTGAATCCATAGGATTGTGTGTCTGAGCTGTGCATTGGTACTTCTTTGCCTGTTAATCAGACCTCAGATAAATCTCACATTGATTGGTGTTGTTGTGGCAGCAGCTGCCGGCAGGCCAACATGAACAACCATGGTGTATGTGGGCCAGCAACCACGTAGTCCTGCAGCTGAGCATTGCGATATGCCACCATAGTGCTCTGCAGTACGGCTTTCTAACACTACCAGTTGATGAGACTGCTATACGCTGTGCCAACAAGCAGCAGCTCCACTGCCGACTACACGAAAGGAACCAAGCTCCTCTTACAATACTATAACACCCTCTGCCACAGCGAATGTTTATGCTTCCAGCTCAGCTACACCAGTTGTAAGTATCCTGTTTAGGTTTTTATGTTGGTAACGTCATGTAGCGCTCTATATGAAAACCACTGACTGTGCTGTGTGAAAGCTGTGGTTGGTTTCCATTGTTGGAGTAATATTCGCCATTGTAGTGTTGGGCAGTTGGCTGTTAACAGCGCGTAGCGTTGCGCAGTTGGAGGTGAGCCGCCAGCAGTGGTGGATGTGGGGAGAGAGATGGCGGAATTTTGAGAGCGGATGATCTGGACGTGCGTCCATCAGAGACAGTACATTTGTAAGACTGGATGTCATGAACTGCTATATATATTATGACTTTTGAATATTATTAAGGTAAATACATTATTTGTTCTCTATCAAAATCTTTCATTTGCTAACTATGCCTACCAGTAGTTAGTGCCTTCAGTAGTTACAATTCTTTATTTAGTTGGCAGTAGTGGCACTCGCTGTATTGCAGTAGTTCGAGTAACGAAGATTTTTGTGAGGTAAGTGATTTGTGAAAGGTATAGGTTAATGTTAGTCAGGGCCATTCTTTTGTAGGGATTATTGAAAGTCAGATTGCGTTGCGCTAAAAATATTGTGTTTCAGTTTAGTGTTGATCATAATAAGTAAAGAGCGAAATGTAGACACCAGTTCATCAAATTAAGTTACATTTCACTGCACACGTTTCTGTTGGTCATAGTATATGCACAATAAGTAAAAAAAAAGGGACTGTTAGTGTTTGCACATGTGTTAATAATTCAGCAAGGGACTGGTTAACAGCATTGCTGGTTCTAAGGACAATTCCAAAAAGTATGTGCGTGCACAAGTGGTGGTTTATGGACTTGCTATATACTCCGCAAGACTCTTCGATGGTGATTGTGCATCTACAAAGTCGCAACAGATGGCTGCTGGCCGTCTCTACTAGGACTACAGTGGGTCTGCATCTTTGATGGTCCACCAATACCATTATTTCTACAAGGACTGCACTGGGTCTGCACCTCTGGTGGCCCACCAATACCGTAATCTCTACCAGGACTACAGTGGGTCTACTCTGTGATGACCTACCTACCAATATTCTTCAAAACTTCGACTGACTCTGCGGTGGGTTTGTTCTGTTGTGACCCATTACCTGTCTGCATGTCAAGAGTCAGCACTGTCTATCCGTTGGAAGGACAACACTACTTCTTCAAGACTGCATGGAACTCCACTACTTCCGTGAGCATTTTCTTTTACTGCTCAGACTTTGAAACAAAAAAAAAAAAACGAAAAACACTGCAATTTTACTGTGATGAATGATCAGGACTGTCTTTATGGACAGTGAGAAAATTTTAGTTTTTGACCAACATTGGATTAATAAGTGTGAGCATTTGATTTCATTGTTATTGTAATTACGATTTTTTTTTTTCAAATCTGTATTGGCCACTGCCCAAAACAATTGGAAAAAATTTTTGTGGGGAGCATGGGGGATATGTAAGTAGGCTGTTTAGGTTTTTACGTTGGTAACGCCATGTAGCGCTCTATATGAAAATCACTGACTGTGCTGTGTGAAGGCTGTGGTTGGTTTGCATTGTTGGAGTAATATTCGCCATTGTAGTGTTGGGAAGTTGGCTGTTAACAGCGTGAGCCGCCAGCAGTGGTGGATGTTGGGAGAGAGATGGCGGAATTTTGAGAGCGGATGATATGGACGTGTGTCCATCAGAGACAGTACATGGATGTCATGAACTGCTATATATATTATGACTTTTGAACACTATTAAGGTAAATACATTGTTTATTCTCTATCAAAATCTTTCATTTTCTAACTATGCCTATCAGTAATTAGTGCCTTCAGTAGTTACAATCCTTTATTTAGTTGGCAGTTGTGGCGCTCGCTGTATTGCAGTAGTTCGAGTAACCAAGATTTTTGTAAGTGATTCATGAAAGGTATAGGTTATTGTTAGTCAGGGCCATTCTTTTGTAGGGATTATTGGAAGTCCGATTGCGTTCCGCTAAAAATATTGTGTGTCAGTTTAGTGTTGATCAGAATAAGTAAAGAGCGAAATATCTGAGTATGTTCAAATAACGTAAGGGGTTAACCTGCATAGTAATTCATAAATTTTTCTAAGAGGACGTTTCACAGTATTCCATGAAGTTTGTGCATACAAGTCTCCTCTCCAATCGTTGGTTGGATGTGCAGCCGAGCAGCTACATCCTCATCGAGTAGCATCAACTATGCGAAACCGCTGCTCTACAAGCCGTGAGCGAGCTCTGATGGTTCCGAGTCTCGAATTGGATCCGCCGAGGCGACGCCGCCCATTTGGTGCCATCGCCTGACACCCCAGCTAGTCCCTGAGGCTCCTCATTTGAACTCTAATACGTTCGATCCAGCCGCCGTTACGCTGCCACCGTATTCCACTGCCTCAGATTTCTCGCTTGCTGCTCGCCTGCTGCGATCGACTCCTAGGCTGCAGCCATTGATGTCCTGTGTGGTAGCGCCGGGTGGTAAAGAATGTTGGCGTTGCGCAGGAATTCTTGACTCTGCGCTCGCCGCTGGAAATCCCATCCCCCGGCTTTCAACGAATGTCAGTTTGGAGTCTGAAGTCGCCATCCCGCAACTTTGTCCGACTGTGCAGTGAACCCGACGCCATTGATCCAGTTTCTGTTCCAGGTACTCCCTTGCCCACTCTCTTTGCACACAATGGTACTGGATGATTTGGATTAATGTTCATTATGGAAGACTAGAATGTAGATTGATCTTGTGGAGAACATTCTGTACTGTGTGTGTCAACATAACACTCCCAATCGCCTCCAACAGTTCAGTGCTCAGTTGTGTTGGTCATTCTCGGATTACCTGTAGACCATAACTTGCAAAGATCAATCATCATCTTGTGCCGTTGACTGCAGCCAACCATTACAGGGAAGACCTACAGTTTGCGGCTTGTGAAAATGAATTAGCGTCAAATGACGCACATATGATGTAAGCCACTGCTGGGGAGCTTACCATTGTGACGAGTGTTCTTGGTATAAAGAGATAATGTGGGGACAGTTCTCCGCGTCATATTGCGACCATAAACCAGATTGTCGTGTTCACGACTGGAGACACAAGGCGCTCTCGTGAAGTGCAGTGGCAATGCAGATTTATTTTTACCTCTGTTACACAGGTGCCTTGAGCGGCTTTTGAGGTCACAAGAGTCTTGACGAAGGGAGCCGGAACTGATAAATAAACAAATATTATTGCGATCTCTACTGTTGATTTTAACTTTTCATGAGTGCGTTGTCGAGTGTCTGAATAGTTAACATAAATGGCCGTATCTTTTGATTGAAATGATTCAGAAGCTTCAAATGGTTCTACCTCGAACACACCATGGATCTTAATATGTGACAGAAACTTGAGCTCGGTGTGTCTACCAGTTCCTGAGAAAAAGGGTTCTTAATAGTCGGACGGACATACAGACAAACTGGCTGACTAGCTGACAACAAAGCGTCGCCATGAGGGTTCCGTTTTTACAGATTGAGGCACAGTACCCCAAAAACATCACTTTTACCATTCATCATGGTGATGATTTTGTGGTGAAATGCCTGTGACTCAGCGCATTTGAACGCGAAGAAGCTTATTAACGAATTGGTACCAGAGATGAAAGAAGCGTTTACTGAGAGAAAAAAACAATTTAACACCACGAATTAAAATCCAGGCCATTGAATCAGGCACTTACCTACTGGACCACTGCACAACCTCGTACAATAATAGCAAGGGCCTATGCAAGAGGGCTCGACACCTGTTGGGTTGGGAGGAGACCAAACAGCGAGGTCATCGGTCTCATCGGATTAGGGAAGGAACCATCCCTGCATTTGCGTGGGGCGATTTAGGGATATCACGGAAAACTTAAATCAGGATGGCCGGACGCGGGATTGAACCGTCGTCCTCGCGAATGCGAGTCCAGTGTGCTAACCACTGCGCCACCTCGCACGTTCGACATCTGTAAAGAGGCCCCAATGCAGCAGCGTGCTGGCACACCATTGTGCCATCGCACCAGCTGGACGTCGCTGCAGCCTGGCTAGTTACTGTAATGAGGGACACTTCTCTACACGGCTTTACTAACCCCTCCAGTAGACATCGAGATTGATGCAGTGGAGCTGGCAAACGTACTGCTGCAGAATAGTGCAGTGCCACTGGGCCAAATGTTTACCTACTGGTAGCGACGGGCGTGGTCGGGACGTTCCAGTTCCGATTTCAACAGCTGGTTACCAAGCCTTAGCCTCATGCAGCGTCAAGCTGATCTCGTCTTGTGTTTACCTTCGTGCTCGTCCTCTACGCCACTGTAGATTAATTCACTGGTTGAGATTTGTTACCTATTCTAGTGTTCAGCTCCCCGGCTTGTACTCCAGACACCATAAGCTAGCATGGTTACGTTCCTCCCGGCAGCGACGATTCTATGGTGTTGTCACGCCCGGGGCGATACTGAAGCGGCGTGTGTGACATTTTCATCAGCAGCAACAGTGCACATGTAAATACTGACTGCCCGGAAAGGCAGGTCATCGAACTGGTGAGTCACCAGTCCGGCATGTTCCACAGAGAAGCATCCACCATGAAGCCTCTCCACTCCATCGTCATTTTGACACGGAGTCCAGAAGCCGCCTGGTGAGCCGAGGGTCAAACTGAGGCCCTCGTAGCCTCCGAGCCACTGGGGCGCCTGACAGTGCCATCCAGCTGTCTCGCACTCGGCGAGTCAAGTCAGACTGTCACATCAGCCATAACGTAGCTTGGCCACCAGTGCATACACCACGACTAAATGAGTAACGAAAGTTAATGTTTATTGATACGAGGGCAAATCAGAAAATCTTTTCCCCTACTCTTTTAGCCAAATTGCGGCAGTAAATGCGAAGTCATTTATTACCAGCGTTGGACCTTTCTTGGTTCGTGCCGGCCTTATATCCCGGTCGCTCCGCCGCACAGCTCTGCTGTCAGTTGTTATTTGAAATTGGTGATTGTGGTGTGCATACTGTAAGACATTCGGTACACACAACATCAGATTATTTGACTTTTTGCTCTAACGAAGTAGGCGAGTGTCAGCAATATGTCTTGTGGTCTTATCGTGACGTGTTTATCTTCTGCCGTTAGGTCAGACGATAGAAATGCCGCTTGCACGCTTAGAGTAGCAGATTGACGGTGACCAACTTTAAACAGAACTTGATTAATTTTCACACACATTTCTTAAAATAATAATAAGCATAAACATTACGTAACTTGATTCTGGATGCTGTTTACAATTGACAATCTGAAGTTCCTTTGGTCTTGGTACGTTAATCTTATTCTCACATATCTCTGATACTTGACAAAGTATCTGTACGTTTCTCATCACGGCTATGTACAGGAATATGATAATCTTATTAGGCGCAGACTGAAACTTGACTATAGACTGGTACAGACAAATGTAGACTGGTACAGACTGGTGCAGACAAATGCAGACTGACTAATCGGAGGTCTGTACACTCGTTATAATACCTCGCACGTTCAGGTATCACTGCGCGAGTGTGATCCGCGAGGAGAAAAGGTTCTATATTAGCGGCAATCTCAGTGGCTGCGTTACATATTAATACGCGGATCGGCGGAAGCAGAATTTGGTCCAAGGCAGCGCCATCTCGTAGTGCGGAGACGGACGAGCGCTGCGCCTGCGCTGTTGTGCTTAGCGGGGCGCGCTCTAGTGGGAAATTTGTGTACGCGCTGATTATGCGGAACTATGTACACAACAGTGATTTTGCTTCAAACCTTAGAACAACGAAGTTTGATTCGTTTTCTATGGAGCAATGGACGAACACCCATCGAGATCTACAGGGAAATGCAGCTCACATATGGGGAAAGCTGTTTCGCTTTGAGAACAGTGAGATGGTGGTAGTGTTGATTTGAGTTCGACAAAGGCCGTGAAGTCTTGCACGACAAAGAGCGGTCGGGAAGGCCGCCTTCGTCGTTGACTGACGACAACATTTCCTAAGTGGACGCAAAGGTGAAAACAGGTTGGTCTGTGCACATCACAGCCATTCCCCGGGAGCTCGACATATCGTGTGAGAGTGCAGCGATTCATAAATAACAATGAAGTCGAGACAGTAGTTCAACTATGGTTCCATAATCAGCTGGACAAATTCTACTGCAGGGCCATCTGAAATTTTGTGCTGCCATGGGACAAATGTGTGAACTGGTGTGAGTACTAAGTGGAAAAATAGTGTAAGGTATGTAGAATAGAATGTATATTTGTCATTACCTGTATGTACCTTATTTTGCGTAATAAAAATTAGGGGCAAAGACTTTCTGATTGCCCTCGTGCATTATGCTCAACATAACTATTGTGAACAACTGTTTCATCGACGTAAACCAATGGCTGTTTGGAAAGTGATGCTTCAATTTCTCTTAAAAATCTCCTAGGGTGAGCAAATACGATTCGTTGTTCAAGCAAGACCGTTCGTTTAACATGACACTCTTTTTAATCAACGACGTACGTAGAAATATTTTCCTACGATGTTCTGTGTTCACATTCAACTACAGTTTTGCAGAACATAAGAAATCACTTTTAACATAGCATTTCTTTGTGTTCTCCTTACCGTCAGAAGGATTTTCGGCCTACAGTAAAATACATATATATCAGTCAATGTGGTGCTTGCTTTAAGTAACTCATTGCTTCTTCTTTCAGTAGAATCCCTGGACTTGGAATCGTGTTCCTTCCTCCTTTATGTACACACTATCAGCTCCTCACCTTTCCCTCGTGAAAGCAAGTTACAACGCTTTCTCCATTAAGTGTCTCTTCTTTCCTTTTTGACATGAAAATGTTAAATTAAGTAACCTTCTTACTATTTAATTGCATGAAAAACAGCTGACATTTGCAGAGACGTTTAGTTATCATTTCGGATGGATGTGCTGGTGAGATAAAAATTTAGTCTTGCTACAGATTGGAAAATTGCGCAGGTCGCACCAGTGTTTAAGAAGGGTAGTAGGAGTAATACATCGAACTACAGACATATATCATTGACGTCAGTTTGCAGTAAGGTTTTGGAGCATATACTGTATTCAAACATTATGAATCACCTCGAAGGGAACGATCTATTGATACGTAATCAGCATGGTTTCAGAAAACATCGTTCTTGTGCAACGCAGCTAGCTCTTTATTCGCACGAAGTAATGGACACTATCGACAGGGGATCTCAGGCTGATTCCGTATTTCTGGATTTCGGGAAAGCTTTTGACACCGTTCCTCACAAGCGACTTCTAATCAAGCTGCGGGCCTATGGGGTATCGTCTCAGTTGTGCGACTGGAGTCGTGATTTCCTGTCAGGATGGTCGCAGTTCGTAGTCATAGAACGCAAATCATCGAGTAAAACTGAAGTGATATCAGGCGTTCCCCAGGGAAGCGTCCTGGGACCTCTGCTGTTCCTGATCTATATAAATGACCTGGGTGACAATCTGAGCAGTTCTCTTAGGTTGTTTGCAGATGATGCTGTAATTTACCGTCTAGTAAGGTCATCCGAAGACCAGTATCAGTTGCAAAGCGATTTAGAAAAGATTGCTGTATGGTGTGGCAGGTGGCAGTTGACGCTAAATAACGAAAAGTGTGAGGTGATCCACGTGAGTTCCAAAAGAAATCCGTTGGAATTCGATTACTCGATAAATAGTACAATACTCGAGGCTGTCAATTCAACTAAGTACCTGGGTGTTAAAATTACGAACAACTTCAGTTGGAAAGACCACATAGATAATATTGTAGGGATGGTGACCCAAAGGTTGCGTTTCATTGGCAGGACACTTAGAAGATGCAAGAAGTCCACTAAAGTGACAGCTTACACTACACTCGTTCGTCCTCTGTTAGAATATTGCTGCGCGGTGTGGGATCCTTACCATGTGGGATTGACGGAGGACATCGAAAGGGTGCAAAAAAGAGCAGCTCGTTTTGTATTATCACGTAGTAGGGGAGAGAGTATGGCAGATATGATACGCGAGTTGAGATGGAAGTCATTAAAGCAAAGACGTTTTTCGTCGCGGGAGGATCTATTTACGAAATTTCAGTCGCCAACTTTCTCTTCCGAATGCGAAAATATTTTGTTGAGCCCAACCTACATAGGTAGGAATGATCATCAAACTAAAATAAGAGAAATCAGAGCTCGAACAGAAAGGTTCGGGAGTGGAATGATAGAGAGATAGTATGATTTTGGTTCGATGAACCCTCTGCCAAGCACTTAAATGTGAATTGCAGAGAAGTCATGTAGATGTAGATGTACTTTTATACATACGTATACTGGACCACAACCTGAAAATAAATTATGTCTTCCACATGAGAGTTCTTTATTTATTGCACAACGATCATAATTTTGGTCTTTTTGTGAAAAATGGCATCAAATGATTGAATTTTTTGGTGGCAGGGACATCATTACTTCTTCTCAACAGCTTCCTGCATCTTTCAGCAAGACGTACCAGACATTAGTATTCAACACGGAAGAAGGTAGTGATCGCTACTTCAAATCAACTGCAAAGAAAACTGTTAAACTGAAAGCACCAGGAGTGTATAAACTAGAGTCATCCAAGAGCTAAGTTCCTGTGCGGGACATTTATTCCAGGCCTTGACATACAATTGCAACTACCAATTCATCATCATCCGGCCCAAACCACTAATCACAGAAACTTGAAATTTGCAGAGGGTTTTTATCTTATACTGTAGGCGTCGTTCAAGAGGTGATTTTTTTTTTTAAATTACATCTGTAAGATGGCGAAATAGGGGATGAAAGGTTTTCTGAAAATATATCGCTATTGTAAAAATTTTGAAGCTATACCTACGAAAACTGGTATTTGGTTCCTCGGTCGGGAATAAGTAAATATGTGTTTCATTATTTTTGCAAATGTGACCCGCGTGAGGCTGAATTAGTGGATGAAAATGCTTTTGAAGATAAATCATTATTAAAGAACTGCTAAAGTATTTATAAAGCTACACGTATGAAAATTGATATTTGACTTTTCGGCTAGAAATGAAAAACACTTGCTACAATGTTTTTTTTTTTTTAAATTAAACCCCTAAGGGGGTGAAATAAGGGATGAAATATTTTATGATAATAGTTCATTATGAAAGCATTTTTGAAGCTAAATCTATTAATATTTGAATTTGGCTTCTCGATTAGAAATAAAAATTACGTGTTTTACTGTTTTTGGAAATGCAACACCTTTGGGGGGTGACGTAGGGGATCACTGTTTTTATAGCAGCATTTCATTATGCAAATATTTTTGAAGCTAAAGCTGTAAAAATTTGTATCAGGAAACTGTGTTAGAAATAAAAGCATACATGATTCATTGTTTTTGGAAATTCAGCCCCTAAGGGGGTGGAATAGGCGAGACTCATTCACTGACTCACCATTGCCTAGCCCAGACCGCTAAGGATAGAAGCTTGAAATTTGGAGAAGATGTTGATGTTACACTGCAGGCATAGTTTAAGAAGGGTCAGTACTAAAATCCACTCCCAAAGGGGTGAAACAGGGGGCGAAAGTCTTTTTGAAAATATATCGCTAGTAAGGTGATAACGAAAATAATAACGAATATTGATATTTGGATTCTCAGTCAAAAATTAAAATTTCTAGTTTCAACATTTTTAGTAATTCAACCACTAAGAGGGTGAAATAGTGGATGAAAGTTTTTTGACAATAAATCCTTATTAAAGAACTAAGAAATTTTTGAAGCTACAGGTATGGAAATTGGTATTTGACTTCTCAGTAAGAAATAAAAAGAAAGGTCTTTCAGTGTTTTTGGAAGTTCTGCACCCTAAGGAAGTGAAACAGGGGATAACAATTTCATAAAATTTCATTGTGAAAGCCTTTTCAAAGCTAAATCTATGAAAACTGATGTTTGGTATGTCTATTAGAAATTAATAAAATACCTTCTTCACTCTTTTCCGAAATTCAGCCCCCTAGGAGGTGAAATAGGGGATAAAAACCTTTAAGAAAATATTTCGTTATATTTAAAAAAAAGTCTAATTCCACGAAAACTGGCATTTCGCTTCTTGATTAGATATAATGAAATGTTTTAGGGGATGAAAGTTCCTGTGGAAATATCACCACAATAACGCAAAGAGCGTGCTTAACATCAACATCCGACTCCAGATACCAGAGTCGCTTTTTGGTCAGAAGTGCACCCGAAAAAACCATGGTTTAGAACCCTTGATTCTACATCTACACCTACATCCATACTCCGCAAGCCACCTGACGGTGTGTGGCGGAGGGTACCTTGAGTACCTCTATCGGTTCTCCCTTCTATTCCAGTCTCGTATTGTTCGTGGAAAGAAGCATTGTCGGTATGCTTCTGTGTGGGCTCTAATCTCTCTGATTTTATCCTCATGGTCTCTTCGCGAGATATACGTAGGACGGAGCAATATACTGCTTGACTCTTCGGTGAAGGTATGTTCTCGAAACTTTAACAAAAGCCCATACCGAGCTACTGAGCGTCTCTTCTGCAGAGTCCTCCACTGGAGTTTATCTATCATCTCCGTAACGCTTTCGCGATTACTAAATCTCTTCTATCAACCCTATCTGGTACGGATCCCACACTGCTGAGCAGTATTCAAGCAGTGGGCGAACAAGCGTACTGTAACCTACTTCCTTTGTTTACGGATTGCATTTCCTTAAGATTCTTCCAATGAATCTCAGTCTGGCATCTGCTTTACCGACGATCAACTTTATATGATCATTCCATTTTAAATCACTCCTAATTCCTACTCCCAGATAACTTATGGAAATAACTGCTTCCAGTTGCTGACCTGTTATATTGTAGCTAAATTATAAAGGATCTTTTTTTCTATGTGTTAGCAGCACATTACATATGAGATTCAATTGCCATTCCCTGCACCATGCGTCAATTCGTTGCAAATCCTCCTGCATTTCAGTAAAATTTTCCATTGTTACAGCCTCTCGATACACCACAGCATCATCTGCAAAAAGCCTCAGTGAACTTCCGATGTCATCCACAAGGTCATTTATATATATTGTGAATAGCAACGGTCCTATAACACTCCCCTGCGGCACACCTGAAATCACTCTTACTTCGGAATACTTCTCTCCATTGAGAATGACATGCTGCGTTCTGTTATCTAGGAACTCTTCAATCCAATCACACAATTGGTCTGATAGTCCATATGCTCTTACTTTGTTCATTAAACGACTGTGGGGAACTGTATCGAACGCCTTGCAGAAGTCAAGAAACACGGCATCTACCTGTGAACCCGTGTCTATGGCCCTCTGAGTCTCGTGGACGAATAGCGCGAGCTGGGTTTCACACGACCGTCTTTTTCGAAACCCATGCTGATTCCTACAGAGTAGATTTCTAGTCTCCAGAAAAGTCATTATACTCGACCATAATACGTGTTCCAAAATTCTACAACTGATCGACGTTAGAGATTAGCGTGAAAAGTTTAGAAAGTGCTGGAGTTTTTGAACTAAATCAAATGAAGCATTTTAACAGTCACCACGACAAACTGACTTTGTCAGAATTGCGTAGAAATAGAATCGACTTTTTAATACATTAATTTTTCAGTAGGCCTAATACATGCTCATCAAATTATTTTTTATGTAATTACTACGCAAACATGAGCGGAGGAGCGGGCGCTAAGTTAGTTCTAAATGACGTAAAGATTCTGGGAGAGTTGATTTTCAGTCACATGTACAAAGATGTAATCAAGATAAAAAAGTTGAAAGCTCAAGACGTCAAGACTCTGTTTCAGTTTGAAGAGTCAAAACTTTTTGAACACACCGATTGACGGAGGAAAAGAAGATGACAGACCGAACTTGATCAAATCTGACAACGGTAGCACTGAGGACCATGGATGGTTAGATTTGTTCAGCTCCACACATTTTTAATGTAAATCACTCTTCTTTAACTTTGATATATTAATATACCATGCGGTTAATAAATATTAAGCAGTGCAGCTATTGTGTCATTCCTTCCTGCTCTGAGCAAAAAGCTTTGGTAAAACAGCTTATGTGAGTTATGTCAGTGAGAACCATAACCTCAAAAAAAAATTCACTATAGCTAGGTTGATAAGTAAGTTAGCACATTGTCGCAGGAATGTTTAACGTATCACTGGGAAACGATATAAAAAAGAAAAATTGACCACCAGACTATATCCAACCTTTGCGATGTCTTATCGCTCTTCTGAAAAATTTCAGTTATTGACAACTGCCGATTTTGTAGCCGCTGCGCGGGGTAGCCGCGCGGTCCAGGGCGTTTTGCAACGGTCCGGGCGGCTGCCCCAGTCGGAGGTTCGAGTCCTCCCTCGGGCATGGGTGTCCTTAGCATAAGTCAGTTTAAGCTAGGTTAAGTAGTGTGTAGGCTTAGGGATGGATGACCTAAGCAGTTTGGTCCCTTAATAATTCTCACACATTTGAACATTTGAACACTTTGTAGCCAGCTCTTGTTAGTGATGGACGCTAATCAAGCCAAGCAGATGTGCTGCGTACTTGCTGCGTAACCTTGTTTCAGCAGACGTACAGATACACACGGTCTGAAGAAAAAGTGAAGCACCAAGGGGGCAGAGGGAATGAAATGAAATTTCACGCGTTGAAAAAGTATTTAATTTAATTTAAGTGAATACAAAGCCGAGTAAATTCACGTAGGACTTCATACGATGAAGGCTTTCACTACTGGATGTGAAAGCTGCTGATGAGTCTTCCGGGTTGTATGACCGTGGCCGAAGAGTCGGTAAGACTCAGCGTCGCAGGAGCACTTCCGAAGACGTCCAGCGCAGCTCTGGCCGAAACGTCAGGAATCGAAAAGCTTCTTCGACCACAGGCATACAACCGGAAGACTCATGAGCAACTTGGAACTATGAGCAAACTTGTCAGCATACCGTTGCTCCCCTCTGGCCTGGAGGCACGTACGAATTTGATTGAGATGGATGTCTTAAATCAGTTTTATCCTCTTCTGAGGCAATCGGGAGCACAATTCTTGCAGCTGGTCCTTGATATCAAGGATAATGGCACTGGAATGGACTTTCGATCCTATCTGGTCCAAAACAAGCTGGCTGAGGGAGTACCTCAATAACAAGCAGAAGCTCATAGAGACATGTCCCAAGCGTGGATGAGCATTGTTCTGTTGAAAACTGTGGCACCAAGATAATATCGCATGAAAGATAATACATGAGAAAGCAGTATTTCTGTGAAGTATCACTGTGCTGTAAGAGCTCCCTCAACCACTACCAGTTGTGACCTGAAATCATACCCGATCATTTCCCACATCATAACGCCTGGAGTAACACAACTGTCCAAATCACTGGAAGTATTGTCACCGCTATTAGATTTCAGTAATACAAGAAGATGCACGAAACATGTAGCATGCGGTTGCCGGAAAACAGAGCGGGCCGCAACAGCGTCAACGCACAGAGGCGAAAGTTTTTTTTTTATTTTTTTATTTGGCCTTCGAGTGTGTACTCAATTTAGCCATCGGCAACACATAGTGACAATGTACACATAATTGAATAAACAAATACAGAAATGTATATTTACAAGAATAAAAAGCTTAACTGTTACAGGTTTGCACATAATGTTTTAAAAATTGAATTGAATTGAATTGGAAAATAATTAAGAGTGCCTTGGCTTACAATTCACACCAATTCTGAAATATCTTCATCAGCAAGACATATTTATAATTTACGTACACCATTAAAACCTACAGATTGTGACCAGTACTCTTGATGAAGTTAACTATCACTTTATATAGACGAATGTCTTTAGTACACAAAAGAGAAGAAGCTGATTGAGGAAGATGGTAGCCCATACTCAGCAATGTCTTCAGAAAGACCAACCGTTCACGGTCAAATTTGGGGCACATAAATAAGATGTGGTTGAATGGTTCAAATGGCTCTGAGCACTATGGGACTCAACTGCTGAGGTCATTAGTCCCCTAGAACTTAGAACTAGTTAAACCTAACTAACCTAAGGACATCACAAACATCCATGCCCGAGGCAGGATTCGAACCTGCGACCGTAGCGGTCTTGCGGTTCCAGACTGCAGCGCCTTTAACCGCACGGCCACTTCGGCCGGCAAGATGTGGTTGACATCAGCTTCCGACTCAGGACCACACTCACATGCTGGTGAACTGTAAACGTTGATCCGATGTAGATGTTGTGGGAAAGAGGCATGATTGAAGCGGAGTCTTATGATGGTAGAAATCGTGGATCGGTCCAGATGTGTCCTCATGAACCACGGCTGCGAAGGAATCCGAGGTTGTAGCACTGCGTAATAACTGCCTTTTGTCTGTTGAGAAACGTTCCACATTTCCTGCCATTGTTGTCTTGCGTGATCCTTGACTTCACGTACGTAGTCTGTATAAGGAAGGTGCAGATCCAGGACGGTGCCTAAGGTTGTAGCTTGTTTGGCTAATGCATCAACTTCATCATTATAGAAGATACCAGAGTGGGAAGGTACCCACAACAAATGGATCGTCCGGCCCGTCCGTGTGCTGCGAATATATTCAGATATCACATCCAAGATATAACTGTTGGTTGTTTTGTTCCATCGACTGTACATGTTTTTAAGAACGCTTTGTGAGTCAGATACTATCAATATCTTGGGGAAGTAAGTGCTAGAGACAAACTTAAGTGCTTCCAAAACTGCCACTGTCTTCGCCGTAAAAATAGAAGTGCTCGTAGGCAGTTGGAAGGTTTTGCGGATCTGGATCTGAGGGCAGAAAAAAGCGCATCCTGTACACTCTTCTTGCGGAATTTTGGAGCCATCGGTATACACACAGAGAAAACCCGGCCATTGTGCTTGAACGAGACGATTGAAGCCGTCGCGCGCTCACACAGCGGCGGTCACTACCAGACAATAATAGTTTTAAATGAACACACTGCCATTTGACTGCATTGTTGTTTATTTAATTGCGACTGATGTTTCGGCCTTTTATGCCATTTTTTAGGTGACTGAGCTTATGTCACTGACATATACTGCAGGGCATCAAATTCAAAATTGGCCTTAAATTAAGAAAAATATTCGCTCCCCACGAAATCGCAGATGTAAAATCATCTTTTAAAAATATCAGTAAATAATAGTAGGAGCACGTCATATTTAATAAAAGTGCTACGTGAAAGGTGAAGTACCAAAGTAAACCTGCCGAATCTCTCCGCCACTGAGAATGTTTGGACCATTATGGGCAGGGTCCTCCAGTCAGCCGACATTTTGGCGATATATCTCGCTGAGCCGTGCCGGCTCGTATCGATTGATCGATCGGGTCGGCATGCTGCGATCTTTGGGCTCGGCCGTTTGACGTGGCTTTTGGCCGCGATGGGTGTTTGGGCTGGAAAGGGGACAGGCTGGAGAACGGCGCGCGGAGTGAGAATCGGAGGCGATCCGGGTTGAGCAGGCCGGGGCACGACGCAGAGGTTGCGGTGTGTCTGACACGTTTGCAAGACCGACCATGGCTTGTAGTGTGGGAACTGGACTCGGCCAAATTACCCGAATCCAGTCGTGCGGCCCTCATTTGGATCTAGATTAGATTAGATTAGATTAGTTTTTCGTTCCATAGATCCGTGTTGAGGAGATCCTCGTGGATGTGGAACATGGCACTTTTTTTTTAAAGCTGAAATAATAATACTAATTGTATGAATATATACAATATATGATTTGTTTCTATTAAAAAATTCGTCAATGGAGTAGAAGGAGTTGGCCACTAGTAAGTCTTTCAGGCCCCTTTTAAACTGATCTTTATTTGTAACTAAATTTTTTATGTTCGCTGGCAAATTATTGAAGATGAGTGTTCCTGAGTAGTGGACCCCTTTTTGAACTAGAGTAAGTGCTTTGAAGTCCTTGTGCAGATCATTTTTGTTCCTGGTATTGTATGTATGAACTGAGCTGTTTGTTGGAAAAAGAGATATATTATTTAGGACAAATTTCATTAAGGAGTAAATATACTGAGAAGCAGTAGTTAGTATACCCAGGTCTTTGAAGAGGTTTCTACAGGACGTCCGTGAATTTACTCCACAAATAATACGTATTACACGCTTTTGGACTCTGAAAACTTTTGTTTGACTTGAAGAGTTATCCCAAAATATTATACCATATGACATTATGGAATGAAAGTAGGCAAATTATGCAAGCTTTTTCACTTTTATGTCGCCTGTGTCTGCTAACACTCGAATTGCAAATATAGATTTGTTAAGGCGTTTCTGCAGTTCTGTGGTGTGCTCCTCCCAACTGAATTTATTATCAAGTTGTAATCCCAGGAATTTAAGACTGTCAACCTCTTCTATCTGCTCTTCTTCGTACTTTATGCATATGCTGGGTGCAGACCTCTTACAGGTTCTGAGTTGCATATAGTGAGTCTTTTCGAAGTTTAATGTCATTGAGTTGGCTTATACCATTGATTAATATCCATGAAAATATCATTAGCAGATCTTTCTAGACCTACACTCAACATACTATTTATTGCAATACTTGTGTCATCTGCAAACAAAACGAACGAGTGTAACTGATGAGAGATCATTAATGTACACAAGAAAAAGCAATGGCCCTAAGATGGATCCTTGTGGGACACCACATGTAATTTCTTCCCATTCTGATGATGACTGATGATTTAATTCACTATTACCTTGCACTGACACCCTTTGTTTCCTGTTAGCGAGGTATGACTTGAGCCATTTTGCAGCACTGCCCGTGACACCATAGAATTCTAATTTATTTATAAGGATGTTGTGGTTTACACAATCGAATGCCTTTGACAAATCACAGAAAATACCTGCTGCTTGTAACTTGTTATTTAAAGAATGAAGTACATTTTCACTGTAAGTGTAAATAGCCTTTCCGATATCAGAACCCTTCAGAAATCCAAACTGTGTTCTTGACAATATGTTATTTGTGGTCAGATGGTTGAGAAGCTGCCTGTACATTACTTTTTCTAAAATTTTTAAGAATGCTGGTAAAAGGATTTTATAAAAGATTTGGTGAGAATTACTTGTCATGTTTTTGGTGCGCATATTATACCGATCCTAGCTTTCCAAGTATCGGCACCATGGCTGGAAACTGTTGTCTTGCCAACCAAAAGGTACCCTCTATTTAGTGCTGTTAAGTAAACACGTGTTATTGTGTTTGGTTAAAGGTTTATCTGGATTTTGGTGATGTGATACAGTCCGAGTAAGCGAGGTGTAATAATTGGTACTATTGCTGTTCGGAGTGACGGACGGCATAAGCCAGTGTGGTGAAACTGGAATATTTTTCCTGGTACAGTGAGCCGTGTGGACGTTGTTATAGTTGGTTCAAAGCACAGGCTTAACATTGAATCTGTACGTTCTGTGTTATCTAATTGCAATACTTGTTCACTCGTTACTTTGAGAGCATTTGTCGTTAGAGTGTATCCTATGAATCAGTTATGGTATTTTATCATTTTTGTATGCCATCTTTATCATATTATACTCGGAACAGTGCGTATAGAAAGTGAACCATGGAGTATGTGTTTCATTTAATCCGAAGTCTCCCTTTGTGATCAGTAGCCTCTGTTACGTGAATACTTCCTCTCTTGCATGAAATCCACTCTGTTATTTTGGCTTAAGAACGGAGGGCTGAACCATTGGAATGCACACGACAATAGCAGGTGGGATAGTCGAAGGAGAGAGAAATAGTGACAGAGATCCCAAACATTCTCTACATCTACACCTACGTCTACATCCATACTTCCCAAGCCACCCGAGTACCTCTATCGGTTCTCCCTTCTATTCCAGTCTCGTATTGTTCGTGGAAAAAAGGATTGTCGATATGCTTCTGTGTTGGCTCTAATCTCCCTGATCTTATCCTCATGGTCTCTTCACGAGATATACTTAGGAGGGAGCAATACACTGCTTGACTCCTCGGTGAAGGTATGTTCTCGAAACTTCAACAAAAGCCCATACCGAGTTACTGAGCGTCTCTCTTTCGAGTCTTCCACTGGAGTTTATCTATCGTCTCCGTAACGCTTTCGCGATTAGTAAATGATCCTGTAACGAAGCGCGCTGCTGTCCATTGGATCTTCTCTATCTCATCTATCAACCCTACCTGGTACGGATCCCACACTGTTGAGCAGTATTCAAGCAGTGGGCGAACAAGCATACTGTAACCTACTTCCTTTGTTTTCGGATTGCATTTCCTTAGGATTCTTCCAATGAATCTCAGTCTGGCATCTGCTTTACCAACGATCAACTTTATATGATCATTCCACTTTAAATGACTCCTAATACGTACTCCCAGATAATTCATGGAATCAACTGCTTCCAGCTGCTGACCTGCTATTTTGTAGCCAAATGATAAGGGATCTATCTTTCTACGTATTCGCAGCACATTACACTTGTCTACATTGAGATTCAATTTCCATTCCGTGCACCATGCTTCAATTCACTGCAGATCCTCCTGCATCTCAGTACAATTTTCCATTGTTACAATCTCTCGATATAGCGCAGCATCATCCGCAAGAAGCCTCAGTGATCTTCCGATGTCATCCAGCAGGTCATTTATGTATATTGTGAATAGCAACGGTCCTACGACACTGCCCTGTGGCACACCTGAAATCACTCTCACTTCAGAAGACTTCTCTCCATTGAGAATGACATGCTGCATTCTGTTATCTAGGAACTGTTCAATCCAGTCACACAATTGGTCTGATAGTCCATATGCTCTTACTTTGAGGTACGTGACTTTGTGCGCGCAGTAGAACGGTCTTTCCCACCGAACTCGTGGGTGTGTGTTTCCGTTGGTTGCTGGAAGTTCGCGGTAGAAGCTGCGAGATGTTTCGAGAAAATCTGTCAGTTGAAACGAGCGGACAGGGTATCCGTAGGGCGCATTTTTGACTCGAGTATTGTGGGCCGTCGTGTTGCGCTAAGAGACGCAGGCAGTTGGGAAGCGGTTGAGGACAGGGCGAGCTACAGTTTGTACGTGTTGGAGGTGCTGTTGGCCGGTTGGAGCACGCTGCGTTCATCAGAGACAAGGGTAACGTCAGCAATGCCCCAGGGAAGAGTGGCAGGACCGGTGTTCTGATCTGTACACGTAAATCATTTGGCAGACAGGGTGGGCAGCAAGTCTGTTTCGTGGTGAGGCCGTGGTGCGCGATAAGGTTTCGAAGTTGAGTGACTGTAGGAAGAAGTGGGCTGCTTCTGTGTTGGCAGCGCTGTGTAGCGCTTTGCATTGCATCTCTGACTGCCCTCTCCTTGTAAGAGACTCTGTGGCTGGTCGGACTCGTTGTTGGAAGTTAATCGCCAGTACTGTTGGGCAGGTGGATGTTAGTCGCCAGCGGTGATGGAAGTACTGTTGGGCAGTTGGAGGTGAACAGCCAGTAGTGATGGATGTTAGATGTGAGAAGTTAGCATTGATGGAGCGTAGAGGTCTGAAGTGTTAGTGTGAACTAACGATCTATACATGTTCGACTTGGAGATTGAATATTATTCATGGTTATATACCTTTGTACTAGATGTCAATGACGATTTATGTTTGTGTCTGAACTGGATATCAGATTTTTAAGGTAAAAAAAATACATTATTTGGTTTGGAACAAAATCTTTCCTTTGCTAACCACATGCCTATTAGTAGTTAGTGGCTTTAGTAGTTCTAATCTTTTATTTAGCTCGCAGTACTGACACTCGCTGTATTGCAGTAGTTTGTGTAATGAAGATATTTGTGAGGTAAGTGATTTATGAAGTGTATAGGTTATTGTTAAGATTTCTTTTTATTCAGGGTTACTCTTTTGAATAAATTATTTGAAGTCAGGTTGTAATTTTTTTGAACAGTCATATTGCGTTGCTCTAGAATACTGTGGGTCAATGTTGTCATGATTAGAACAAGTAAAGAGAAAATAGGCTTAGTAAATTCAGTTTTACTCAGCTGTTTCAGAATCAAATAACGTAGAAGCTTCACCGTCTCCGTCATTCTGCAATTTAAGTACAGACTCACTCATTTTAAATAAAGAAGTTTCACAATACATCCACTTGGTGTGATGTATGGCAGATAGCCCTAAATGTGGAAGATGTAAGTTAATGCGGATGAGTAGGAAGAACAAACCCGTAATGTTCGGATACAGTATTACTAGCGTCCTGCTTGACACAGTCAAGTCTTTAAATATCTGGGCATCACGTTGCAAAGCTATATCAGGTGGAATGAGCATGTGAGAAGTGTGGTAGCGGAGGCAAACGGTCGACTTCGATTTATTGGAAGAATTTTAGGAAAGCGTAATTCACCAGATAATCGAGACCGCATATAGAATGCTGGTGCGACCTATACTGGAGTGCCGCTTCTAACAACCCTACCACAACAAAGGTCAAAATTTAATAATGATTGTGGTGTTGCTCACGCTGCTAAATACTGCATTTTCGGGCAACAACAAAGTTATTATGTGGCAGGTGTCATTAGAGCACAGTTAATAAAGTCATTTCATGCAATAATGAATAAACTAGGAACTCATCTTTTCGTGTTTCCATAGCTGGTCTCGTTGTAAAATCATGGCTCAATCGTCGAAAATCTAGGTGGTGATGATTCCAAGCTCGGATGCAAAGAGGCCTAGGTTTTATTCTGCTATATTCAAACGTTTTGTAGATGCGCTTCACAAATCATTCTTGAAGATTAAACCTTTCAAAGTTAGCACAGTGGTGATGTAAAAAAAGCAATCAGCACTCCGAACTTAAGTTACACTTCTTTTTTATTGCATTTGTTGCAATATCTCGTAACACACCAAACATCACTTCACAATACAAAACATACTTGAAAACATCTTCCTCACTGTTAAATTCACATTTTATAAGCTGACTACATTATGCGTCTTTCTAACATGACGTCCAAGACTTGACTTTCTCAAGGTCCGACTCTCTAACAACTAACTAATAATCGCTTACGGGCCCAAAAATCAGAGTTACAAAAACGTCAAAGATCGTAGTGACAAAAGAAAGAATACACATAAGAATAATATCATTGCAATATAAACATATCGATGTATCAAAGTACCTCTACATTAATGAAATCAAATCTGAATGTTGTCTCAAAAATATGTCAACTACTTTACAGAAACACAGTAGTATTGCTGGTATCGAGAGGTTCAGGTGAGGTGCCGTAATTGTTACGTAATTCAAGTACCATTACACGCTCTAGTGTTTGGGATACGTACCAGGTCGGATTGAAGGAGGTCATCGAAGCAATTCAGAGGCGCGCTGCTAGATTTGTTACCGGTAGGTACGAACAACACGCAAGTGCTACGGAGATGCTTCGGGAAGTCAGATGTGAATCCATCGAGGGAAGGTGGCGTTCTTTTCGGGAAACACTATTGAGAAAATTTAAGGAACCGGCATTTGATGCTCACTGCCGAATGATTCTACTGCCGGCAACATATATTGCACGCAAGAACTACGAAGATAAGATACGTGAAATTATGGTTCATGCGGAGGCGTACAGACAGTTTGAAACGTCACAGGTTTACGCTTCATTTAACTAACTGATTAATTACTACATGTTTAATAATTCATTTTACGCCGAGAGCGTCCTTTCAATGTTTCGCCTAGTTAATTAACCTCTGGATTCAAGAATGCTTCCGTGTATATTTTTCTTCTTTGGGTATCACACCTCCTCTCTCATCCTTTGATCCCGTGATGTATGTAGATGGATAAACGTAATTATGCATGGAATATATAATAATCTGGGTTAGTCAAAGATGGTAGCAGTAGGGTAGTTTAGCACCAACATAACAACGTGAGCAGATTCGGCAGAGAGTTCGTGATTCCAAAGATAGTGGGGATGAACAGGGCAGAGTTTGTGAGGTTCGTTCTCACTAAGGTCCTACCCCCACCACCAGTTTTTTTGGACGATTGGCGGTTGGTCCTGGAACGCGCCATGAGAGGGACACTCTGGGGCCGCCGATTGAACGAGACGGACGCAGGGGTGCGGCGCTCGTCATGGATGGTGAGAAAAGTTACTCATAATGTAGGTCTTTTGGGGTAACATTGATTATGAAACATGTTCAGGTGTGAATTAATACCGGGAAACGTTCAGCTATATTGTATTTGTAGAAATTTTTCAGATTAATGTGTTTCAACTAGCGGACTTGGGCGCGAGGTGACTGAGGGCATGAACCAGCGGTTATTGTTCTTAGGTCAATAGCAGATAGGTTCATTAATGTTTCATTTGTTGCATAGTTTAGTTCCGGATACAAGCAATATAAATTTTCCATGATTCAACGATTTATTTTACTCGTTTCTTTGTTGTCGAACTTGGCCACGTGTTGCCAGCATTCATAACGGTAGTCACTGGATTTTCCTTTCGTTAATCATAGCATGAATGATGTGGAGTCATGAAGCCTGGGCTGGTTTGCTCGCGTTGCATTGTGGCTGCATAATACGCGGTTTCAACATGAACTTATCCGCGTGGTACTGCATGTGTAGTAACACAAGTAATGTTTGAGAGAGTGAAAGGTGGCATCTTTCCCTTCTCCGCGCATTAAATAGGTGTGACATAACTAAATGGTGTGAAGAGGCCACCATTCAGTAACATTCAGTTTTACCCATTTTAATCATTAGTGGATGTAATTGACAACGATGTGTTGTCTAAGTTTCCGGTACGACGAGATGCGGGAGGTAGTGAGTGCTTCATGAAGGTTTTGTCACTGAGAGTGGTAGTTTTCTTAAATATAGTAGACTTCATGTATGTTTTGTCGCAGAGAGTAATAGTTTTATTAAATATTATCGAAACAAATCAGAATGATAATTGAAATTCTCTCTTAGCGTTATTTAGTATTCTTCATCCATACCACTGAGATAATGACCATATTCTATGAATTTTCAATCCAGGCATATCCATTGTATGCATTATGCACTTCATGCGACGAACTGAATTCATAGTATCGAAAAAAAGAAAGTCTTACAGTCCCTAATGTGCACGTATTGTTCCATGGCAATTCACCGTTGTTGCGTTATCCGTTGCTTCATTTTTAAATTAGTTACTACCTTTCCTAGCGGATTTGATTACCCACATCTCAATTTATCGGGCCTAATTGAAAGAATTAGACACATAGCGGTAGAAATGGGAACCATGGAGCACTGCACCCGCTTGTATTAAAGGGAGATACTTCTCACATGAAAATTAATCAGCTTAACGAACGAGGGGTAAACTTTCAAGTTGTTTATCGGTCTACTTGTGAGAGGAACAAGAGGGGAAATGGTAAGCAGTGGTACAGTGGCTTGCAGATTATCTGTGTAGATGTGGATGCAGATGTATATGTGCCGCTGTTCCATGGAACAGTGATGGTGCGATGCAATCCAAGTACTTGCTGGCGTACTGATAGTTAGGTAGCGATCGGAGTTTGTTCGTAGTCACAGTTCTTTGTTCCAAAGTCTCCGAATTGCGGAAACCTTTACCACGAGCGTAGTGAACTAAATTTTTTACATGGCCCTCTTTTAGGTTGATTAGTATGTTCATTCTCTTGCTTCAATCATTGTGGGCAATATCCATGTTTCTATCGCTCTGCTCTCGTCCCGCGCAAAGCGGTTAGCGAACTTGTAAGTTTATCAGCCCCTCGATTCTCTGTGAATGAGTAATAGCAACATTCTCTCTTGTTCTTTGCCCTCAGCAACGCTTATCTCTGTTACAGCATGTTATATCGTATACAAGCTTATAAAATCCTTTCCTTTGTTCCCACAGAGGGATTCCCTCAAACTGGTATGTTTGTATGCTAAGTTATTTTCAAGTCTTTATTTCGTAAGGAACAGTAGCATTTAAGAACGTTCAAATTCCCTTCATGTAAAAATTAAATGTTAATAAATCTAAAAGTTTGAATTCGATCTTGTACTTTAAGTCCCCCAGGTCATTCTCAGATGTATCAGGCAGTAGAATAAGAAATAAATGAGGTAGGGCTAAAGATTGTGTTTGTCTCCATAAGGCCACACTGTGCTGCTTGTTTCCGTTGCACTAGGTTAAAGAAACTGTTTTTTACTTGTTATCAGGACAGGAATTCCTCCTACTTTAATGAAACACAGTGTGTAATTGCACTTACTGTTGAACGACAGCATCATCAGTGGAAAGTCCAATAAGAATCAGTGATGGAGGATATTACTCTCACATTTTTGCCTATTTATAGCCATAAATACAGATTAAGATCACAAGTTTACTATCAGATCAATCCATGGTACCAAAGATACAAAGGCAGCCGGCACCATATAATGTTATGTCCACGCTGGAACCTCTTGTTGACAACACTATGCAGATGAGCATACAGCTAATACCTCAGAGTACATTTAGAAACTTATGTTCAACTATGATTATAAAACAAAAGTCCCATTCATAGGTACAAAACTGGAGAAGGGTTTGCTTAGTTTGACACAGAAAGGATTGAGGTATTCAAAAAAAAAATCTATCCGAACACGTACTTAATGGTGTGAAAAACTTAGCTGGACACACAAATTGAAACTTTATATTTTCTTAAGCAGTTCATTTAATCCACAGACTAATTTCTAAATATGTAATAAAGAGTGTATCAAAAAGAATCATCCGATTTTAAAAAATCCTAACTATTATGTTATTTGAGATATGTGCATGAACAACGTACTGTTGGAAAGAGCAAACTCTCGAGTTTTACATGGCGTGCAGCTCGTCTGCTCAACGTGCCCCCGACGTCAGTCTGGCGTGTGTTGCGTGGACGTTTACACACGGAACCGTACAACATTCAGCTATTGCAAGCTCTTTGTGAGGGTGACAATCAACAACGTGTGTTCTGTAATTTCGTTCTTGGAAAGATGGAGGATAACAGTTTTCTTCTACACTTAGTGTTTAGTGACGAAGCAACTTTCCATTTAAATGGAAAGGGGAACCGTCGTAATGTGAGAATATGGTGTACGGAACAACCACATGTAGTTGTACAACATGACAGGAACTCTCCTAAATTTTATTTGTTTTGTGCAATTTCACGGGAAAATGTGTATGGTCCATTTTTCTTTGCCGCGAACACTGTTACAGGAAGCACATACCTCGATATACTAGAGAATTTTCTTTTCCCACAGTTAGAGACTGATTCGAACAACTTCATTTACCAACAGGGTGGGGCACCTACACACTGCCATCTGGAAGTGTGGGAATTTTTAAAGCAACGGATTACTGAACGATGGATCGGTCGCACCGGACCAAATGATTCAGCCTTACATTACTGGCCTTCAAGGTCACCGGACCTAACCATGTGATTATTTCTTGTGGATGTTTATAAAAGACTATGTGTCTCCGTTACCAGGAACAATGAATGAACTAAGACACAGCATAACAGCAGCTGTGGAAACTGTAACTCAGGACATGCTCGCTGCAGTGAGGGGAACAGTATGAATACCGCATTAACATGCGCTGTGCCTCTCGAGGGGCCATATTGAACACCTATGAAAAGGTATGAAAAAAGAATTTCTGAGTTTCCCGTTCATCAGAAAACAAAATTCGTTGTACATGTTTATTAGTTTCAGAAATATAGACTTCCAATTGGGATAATTCTTTTCGCTACATCCTGTATTATCACGAGTGTGTGTTTGTGGTAATTGTTACTGTTATTGTTTTTAGACCAACCACTGATTTGACACAGCTTTTCACGCTAATCCATCGTGCAATGGCCTTTTGATCTCTTTGTAACTACAATATTTACCACCCCCTCCCCCCCCCCTTTCGGTCAACTTGTGTCATAAATCTCTTTTCTCCACAAGTCTATTCGGTACCTGTCATTAGTTCTCATATCTGTTCATCTAATCTTCAGCACTCCTCTGTAGTGCAATATTTCAAAAGCTGCTACTTTATTGTTACCTGAACTGATTGTCGTCCATGTTTCTGTTCTGCGCAAGGCAATACAGTAAGCACCTGTAGGAAAGACAAACTAACCCTTTTTATTTGTATTCGATGCGAATAAATTTCTCTTTCTCGGAAACACTTTTCTTGCTATTACGAGTCTGAATTTTATATCATCTCTACTTTGAACATTGTCAGTTATTTTTCTGCTCAAATAGCAAAATTAATTTAACAATTTTAGTGTCTCATTTCCTAATCTTGTTCCCTCTGCGTAGCCTGACTTCATTCTACTACATTCCGTCATCCTTGTTTCACCTTCGTTGATATTCATCAAAAAAATGGTTCAAATGGCTCTGAGCACTATGGGACTTAACATCTATGGTCATCAGTCCCCTAGAACTTAGAACTACTTAAACCTAACTAACCTAAGGACATCACACAACACCCAGCCATCACGAGACAGAGATGATATTCATCTAAAACGAGTATGTCACCATATAAGAATTAGTAAATTAAGGATAAACTGAGGGTAGCTTATCATGAATGTAAAACATAATCATATGCACTCGAAGAAAGGAAGAAAAAAGACGCACTACTAAGAATTATCTGAATGGACGGATATTGTAAGTAGGGTGTTTAGATTTTTATATTGGTAACGCCACGTAGCGGTCTGTATGAAAACCATTGGCTGTGCTGTGTGCAGTCTGTGGGTGGTTTGCATTGTTGTTTGCTGTTGTAGTGTTGGGCAGTTGGCTGTTAACAGCGCGTAGCGTTGCGCAGTTGGAGGTGAGCCGCCAGCAGTGGTGGATGTAGGGAGAGAAACGGCGGAGTTTTGAGAGCGGATGATGATCTGGACGTGTGTCCATCAGAGACAGTAAATTTGTGAGACTGGATGTCATGACTGCTATATATATATTATGACTTTTGAACACTATTAAGGTAAATACATTGTTTGTTCTCTATCAAAATCTTTCATTTGCTAACTATTCCTTTCAGTAGTTAGTGCCTTCAGTAGTTAGAATTTTTTATTTAGCTGGCAGTAGTGGCGCTCGCTGTATTGCAGTAGTTCGAGTAACGAAGATTTTTGTGAGGTAAGTTGGTTGGTTGGTTGGTTTGGGGAAGACCAGACAGCGTGGTCATCGGTCTCATCGGATTAGGGAAGGATGGGGAAGGAAGTCGGCCGTGCCCTTTCAGAGGAACCATCCCGGCATTTGCCTGGAGTGATTTAGGGAAATCACGGAAAACCTAAATCAGGATGGCCGGACGCGGGATTGAACCGTCGTCCTTCCGAATGCGAGTCCAGTGTCTAACCACTGCGCCACCTCGCTCGGTGTGAGGTAAGTGATTCGTGAAAAGTATAGATTATTGTTAGTCATGGCCATTCTTTTGTAGGGATTTTTGAAAGTCAGATTGCGTTGCGCTAAAAATATTGTGTGTCAGTTTAGTGTTGATCAGAATAGGCAAAGAGCGAAATGTCTGAGTACGTTCAGTTCTGCTCAGCTGTTTGATAATCAAATAATGTAAGAGGTTTATCAGCACAGTAATTAATTAATTTTTCTATGGGGACGTTACTTAATATAGTTAGGTGTGATGTACATGAATAGACAAACAAAATAATTACAGTTTCAGAACAATTGGATGATTTACGCAAGAGAAAGAGCTTCACAAATCGAGCAAGTCAATAACGGATAGGTCCAACTTTGGTCCTTACTCAAGTAATTATTTAGCATAGCATTAAACGAAAGACTTCTTCAGTGTCATCCTGAGGGATATCGTGCCAGATTATGTCCATGCATTATATCATCAAAATACCGAGCTGATTGGAGGGCGCTGCCCATACATAATGCTCCACATTTTCTCAGCTGGGGAGAAATCGGGCGACCTTCTACGTCTACATCTACATTTATACTCCGTAAGCCACCCAACGGTGTGTGGCGGAGGGCACTTTACGTGCCATTGTCATTACCTCCCATTCCGGTAGCAGTCGCGTATGGTTCGCGGGAAGAACGACTGCCGGAAAGCATCCGTGCGCGCTCGAATCTCTCTAATTTTACATTAGTGATCTCCTCGGGAGGTATAAGTAGGGGGAAGCAATATATTCGATACTTCATCCAGAAACGCACCCTCTCGAAACCTGGCGAGCAAGCTACACCGCGATGCAGAGCACCCCTCTTGCAGGGCATGCCACTTGAGTTTGCTAAACATCTCCGTAAAGCTATCACGCTTACCAAATAACCCTGTGACGAAACGCGGTGCTCTTCTTTGGATCTTCTCTATCTCCTCCGTCAAACCGACCTGGTACGGATCCCACACTGATGAGCAATACTCAAGTATACGTCGAACGAGTGTTTTGTAAGCCACCTCCTTTGTTGATGGACTAGATTTTCTGAGGGCTCTCCAAATGAATCTCAACCTGGTACCCGCCTTACCAACAATTAATTTTATATGATCTTTCCACTTCAAATCGTTCCGCACGCATACTCCCACATATTTTACAGAAGTAATTGCTACCAGTGTTTGTTCCGCTGTCATATAATCATACAATAAAGGATCCTTATTTCTATGTATTCGCAATACGTTACATTTGTCTATGTTAAGGGTCAGTTGCCACTCCCTACCCCAAGTACCTGTCTGCTGCAGATCTTCCTGCATTTCGCTGCAATTTTCTAATGCTGCAACTTTTCTGTATACTACAGCATCATCCGCGAAAAGCCGCATGGAACTTCCGACACTATCTACTAGGTCATTTATATATATTGTGAAAAGCAATGGTCCCATACACTCCCCTGTGGTACGCCAGAGGTTACTTTAACGTCTGTAGATGTCTGTCCATTGAGAACAACATGCTGTGTTCTGTTTGCTAAAAACTCTTCAATCCAGCCACACAGCTGGTCTGATATTCCGTGGGCTCTTACTTTGTTTATCAGGCGACAGTGCGGAACTGTATCGAACGCCTTCCGGAAGTCAAGGAAAATAGCATCTACCTGGGAGCCTGTATCTAATATTTTCTGGGTCTCATGAACAAATAAAGCGAGTTGGGTCTCACACGATCGCTGTTTCTGGAATCCATGTTGATTCCTACAGAGTAGATTCTGCGTTTCCAGAAACGACATGATACGTGAGCAAAAAACATGTTCTAAAATTCTATAACAGATCGGCGTCAGAGATAATAGGTCTATAGTTTTGCGCATTTGCTCGACGACGCTTCTTGAAGGCTGGGACTACCTGTGCTCTTTTCCAATCATTTGGAACCCTCCGTTCCTCTAGAGACTTGCGGTACACTGCTGTTAAAAGGGGGGCAGGGTCTTTCGCGTACTCTGCTGGAAAAGGTAGAGTCTGGCAATCACGAAGACAAGTAGTAGAAACTCTCGCCGCGAAAAGGCGGCAATACTCTTCCTGAAATGTGAGCCCCACATGGCTTGCCGCGAAGGGCACAAAACCGGAGGCAAAATATCGTTGTCGTACCATAGTGCTACAGGGGTTCTACGAATGACAATCAAAGGGGTGCTGCTACGAATAGAAACGTCACCCAAGATTATCGTTGCTTGTTGGTGGACCATACGGCGGCCGTAAACGAGTTTCCTATCCCACCGCTGTCTGGGGCGTCTGCTGACACGTATTCACTGGCCATCTGGGCAGAATCATATTGGCCGCAATGGAATTGTCTTCAGTAATGAGTTCCGCTTTGGCAACATGGCTCTGAGCACTATGGGAATTAACACATGAGGTCATCGGTCCCCTAGAACTTAGAACTACTTAAACCTAACTAACCTAATGACATCACACACAACCATGCCCGAGGCAGGATTCGAACCTGCGACCGTAACGGTCGCGCGGTCCCGGACTGAAGCGCCTAGAACCGCTCGGCCACACCGGCTAGCAGTTCCACTTTGGACTGAGCCCCAGTGACCAGCGACGTCGTGTCTGGAAACGCTCTGACAGCAGAGGGATATCAGCCTGACCGCAGGCCCCAACTCCCCCCCCCCCCCTCCCTACAACCTGATAACCAGAAGTGATGGTCTAGGATGCCATTTATTTTCTACTTTGGTTGTCATCATGCAAAGCCGGAAATGCATACCATCCTATTTCCATCTATTGTACTATAAATTTTATTCCTTATTTTGATACCTGAAGATATGACATTTCTGTGTCTTTATATATTGTATTGTTCTACTATTTGTATATATATATATATATATATATATATATATATATATGCATTTATGTCCATGTATAATTGGTTGATTTGCAAATATTATTTGTAGTTTTACGCTGAGTCTGGCCTAGGGAAAACTATGCTATCGAACGATTACATCGATAGGTCGTGTGGAGAACCAAAGTGTTTAGGATGTTTGGTAGTGTTAACTCTGCCGCGTGGAGCGCGGGCAGAGCAGAGGCTGGCTGGAGGAGGGCGGTGGAGCAGGTGTGTTGTGTGACGCTCCCGCGAGTTGCCGCGCTTTCGGGGTTTGGCAGCATGTAATTGCGTTCGACTTGCTATGATAGTTTCTGACATGGTGTCGCGGATGGGAAGCATTAGCTGGCGCACATCAAGAGCCCGTTTCGCCTGGTGACCATGTCGAGAAGAAGGCGCGCCTACATCCAGCTTCTGCAACAGCGACGGCCGACAATGAGCGACTGTCGCCACCTTCCCGATCGACAACTGCAAACCTTCAATCAACCAACAAGGAAGACTGAAAGCACGTAAATTTTTAGAACTGTACGGCAGACCTCAGCTTTTCAAACTGTTGCATCACAAAAATACAGCAACTTAACATGAACCTTTATTGCTCATTGTCCCAATTGCATTACCAAGCAGGGTCCCTTCCTTTTCTGGAATGAACCCGAGTGTCGTTGAAATTCATACGCCAGCATTAAAGTAATATCATTCCATTTCACTGCTTTAATTTCAAAGTTCAGTTAAGGTATTCATCGCTGGCTACAATATTTAGATTACACATGCACAAATTAAGAGTGCGAGTTTTGTTAGCATATTTTAGCTTACCTGTGACTGCAGCTCAGCTTGGTACGTACTAAATTTTACTATTGTTAACTGTTCATAATCATTTAATTCAAGTTCAAAGTTAAATCTCTTATTTCTAATTGCGTAGATTCAAGTAGCTTTTGAAATGATTGTTGAGGTAGCCCAAGACTAACCTTATTTTGTTGAATTTCGTAGTGCTTCAGAAACAAAGTTAACTATTAATTTCAGTCACTAAATTAACTTTCAATTTTCAGGTTTTATTAATTCTTTTGCTAAATTAAGTCAGTGTGTAGCGAAATTTATTACTTCTGACAAACATTCAGTTTTCACACAACACGTGTTAACCTTCAGTTGCCACGCTTTTAGAGCTAATTATATGTGCATTAATCTTTCATTTTCAGTTATTATAGTAGTTGTCCATAGGACTGGCGACCATAATTTTCCCCAAATCTCAAATACCTAATTAACGACAATTGTTAACGTAACGACCTCACATTTCCTTTTTTTATTAATTTTACCCTTTTCTCAAAATTAATTTTCACGAATTTTATTTGCATTTTTCCTTTTATTAAGATGTAACCCTTTCCTCCCTCTTTACCGACAAATTAACTTCGGTGACGATTGCTTTTCCCAAATTTCCATTAGGTGCACGCGGTTTTATTTTTCACTGTCATTAAGGTCGATAAGTGAGGGGAAGGTTACAATACGCGGAACCCTCACAGCACAGCGGTACGTCTACGATATTCTAATCCCCGTTTTGTTGGCCTTCAAGGCAATCCGTGGTGGGCTTTCATTTTAGTAAGATAATTCCCACCTCATCGAGAGGTTCTACGGCTTGTCTTCGTGCTTGCCAAACCCTACCTTCGCCAGCAAGGTCGCCGGGTCTCTGCCCAGTTGAAAACGTTCGGAGAATTATGGGTACGGCCCTTTGTTCAGCTCTGGATTTTGACGAACTAACGCGAATTCTTTACAGACGAATGGAAAAACTGGTAGAAGCCGACCTCGGGGGAAGATCAGTTTCGATTCCGTAGAAATGCAATACTGACCCTACGAATTATCTTAGAAAATAGATTAAGGAAAGGCAAACCTACGTTTCTAGCATTTGTAGACTTAGAGAAAGCGTTTGACAATGTTGACTGGATTACTCTCTTTCAAATTCTGAAGGTGGCAGGGTTAAAATACAGGGATCGAAAGGCTATTTACAATTTGTACAGAAACCAGATGGCAGTTATAAGAATCGTGGGGCATGAAAGGGAAGCAATGGTTGGGAAGGGAGTGAGACAGGGTTGTAACCTCTCCCCGATGCTATTCAATCTGTATATTGAGCAAGCAGTAAAGGAAACAAAAGAAAAGTTCGGAGTGGGTATTAAAATCCATGGAGAAGAAATAAAAACTTTGAGGTTCGCCGATGACATTGTAATTCTGTCAGAGACAGCAAAGGACTTGGAAGAGCAGTTGAACGGAATGGACAGTGTCTTGAAAGGAGGGTATAAGATGAACATCAACAAAAGCGAAACGAGGATAATGGAATGTAGTCGAATTAATCGGGTGATGCTGAGGGAATTAGATTAGGAAATGAGACACTTAAAGTAGTAAAGGAGTTTTGCTATTTGGGGAACAAAATAACTGATGATGGTAGAAGTAGACAGGATATAAAATGTAGACTGGCAATGAAAGGAAAGCGTTTCTGAAGAAGAGAAATTTGTTAACATCGAGTATTGATGTAAGTGTCAGGAAGTCGTTTCTGAAAGTATTTGTATGGAGTGTAGCCATGTATGGAAGTGAAACGTGGACGATAATAGTTTAGACAAGAAGAGAATAGAAGCTTTCGAAATGTGGTGCTACAGAAGAATGCTGAAAATTAAATGGGTAGATCACATAACTAATGAGGAAGTATTGAATAGGATTGGGGAGAAGAGAAGTTTGTGGTACAACTTGAATAGAAGAAGGTATCGGTTGATAGGACATGTTCTGAGGCATCAAGGTATCACCAATTTAGTATTGGAGGGCAGCGTGGGGGGTAAAAATTGTTTAGGGAGACCAAGAGATGAATACACAAAGCAGATTCAGAAGGATGTAGGCTGCAGTAGGTACTGGGAGGTGAAGGAGCTTGCACAGGATAGAGTAGCATGGAGAGCTGCATCAAACCAATCTCAGGACTGTAGACCACAACAACAAGAAGAACGCGCCAATTCTACAGAATTTGGCACTTGAGGCCGCGGCTGCCAATTGTAAACTAACTGACAGGCTGCGCCTCCTTGCGAGAGACAACACAGCGGACGCAGACACTGGGATGAGCAGTGCAGGTGACTCACCGAACGCTGGTACGGTGATGGCGGCCAGGTAGAGGGCGGCGCGCCTGCGCAGAGCCACCTGGAAGTGGATGACCGGCGTGGTCTGCCACGGCCCGCAAAACGGACACGGTATGCGCGCCGGCTCCACCCGCGACCACTCCACTTCCCACTCAGCGTTCTCCAGCATCCACATCGTCAGCGTCTGCGGCAGAACGGTACACCTCGCTCTTACTGTGAAGGGCAGCTGGAATGGTTGGTGCCAGTGTTAGCTTCAATACAGTAAAGGTAGCCTAACAAGAGGAGCAGCTGACGTGTGGGTTATTGATTTCGATCAAGTTTTGCAAGGACATTCTACAGGGTGGTCCATTGATCGTGACCGGGACAAATATCTCACGAAATAAGCGTCAAGCGAAAAACCTACAAAGAACGAAACTCTTCTAGCTTGAAGGGGGAAACCAGATGGCGCTATGGTTGGCCCGCTAGATGGCGCTGCCATAGGTCAAACGGACTTCAACTGCTCTTTTTTTTTTTAAATAGGAACCCCCATTTTTTATTACATGTTCGTGTAGTACGTATGTAAGTAGGCTGTTTTGGTGTTTTTTATTGGTAACGCCACGTAACGCTCTGTATGAAAATCACTGGCTGTGCTGTGTGCAGTCTGTGGCTGGTTGGCATTGCTGTCGGAATATTCGCCATTGTAGTGTTGGGCAGTTGGCTGTTAACAGCGCGTAGCGTTGCGCAGTTGGAGGTGAGCCGCCAGCAGTGGTGGATGTGGGGAGAGAGATGGCGGAGTTTTGAGAGCGGATGATCTGGACGTGTTTCCATCAGAGACAGTAAATTTGTAAGACTGGATGCCATGAATTGATATATATATATATATTATGACTTTTGAACACTATTAAGGTAAATACATTGTTTGTTCTTTATCAAAATCCTTCACTTGCTAACTACGCCTATCAGTAGTTAGTGCCTTCTTTCATTTGCTAACTATTCCTTTCAGTAGTTAGTGCCTTCAGTAGTTTGAATCTTTTATTTACCTGGCGGTATTGGCACTCGCTGTATTGCAGTAGTTCGAGTAACGAAGATTTTTGTGGGGTAAGTGATTCATGAAAGGTATAGGTTATTGTCAGTCAGGGCCATTATTTGTAGGGATTTTTGAAAGTCAGATTGCGTTGCGCTAAAAATATTGTGTGTCAGTTTAGTGTTGATCAGAATATGTAAAGAGAGTAATGTCTGAGTACGTTCAGGTTTGCTCAGCTGTTTGAAAAGCAAATAATGTGAGAGGTTTATCAGCACAGTAATTCATTATTTTTTCTAAGGGACGTTTCACGTAAAGAAATATCAATGTTTTAGTTCGAACACTTTTTTCGCTTTGTGATAGATGGCGCTGTAATAGTCACAAACATATGGCTCACAATTTTAGACGAACAGTTGGTTACAGGTACGTTTTTCCAATTCAAATACAGAACGTAGGTACGCTTGAAGATTTTATTTCGGTTGTTCCAATGTGATACATGTATCTTTGTGAACTTATCATTTCTGAGAACGCATGCTGTTGCAGCGTGATTATCTGTAAATACCACATTAATGTAATAAATGCTCAAAATGATGACCGTCAACCTCAAAGCATTTGGCAATACGTGTAGCGACATTCCTCTCAACAGCGAGTAGTTCGCCTTCCGTAATTTTCGCACATGCGTTGACAATGCGCTGACGCATGTTGTCAGGCGTTGTCGGTGGATCACGATAGCAAATATCCTTCAACTTCCCCCACAGAAAGAAATCCGGGGACGTCAGATCCGTTGAACGTTCAGGCGATGGTATGGTTCTTCGACGACCAACCCATATGTCTTGAAATATGCTATTGAATACCGCTTCAACCGCACGCGAGCTATGTGCCAGACATTCATCATGTTGTAAGTACATCGCCATTCTGTCATGCGGTGCAACATCTTGTAGTAACATCGGTAGAACATTACATAGGAAGTCAGATTGCCATCGATAAAATGGGGGCCAATTATCCTTCCTCTCATACTGCCGCACCACACATTAACCCGCCAGCGTCGCTGATGTTCCACTTGTCGCAGCCATCGTGGATTTTCCGTTGCCCAATAGTGCATATTATGCCGGTTTACGTTACCGCTGTTGGTGAATGACGCTTCGTCGATAAATAGAACGCGTGCAAAAAATCTGTCATCGTCCCGTAATTTCTCTTGTGCCCAGTGGCAGAACAGTACACGACGTTCAAAGTCGTCGCCATGCAATTCCTGCTGCAAAGAAATATGGTACGGGTGCAATCGATGTTGATGTAGCATTCTCAACACCGACGTTTTTGAGATTCCCGATTCTCGTGCAATTTGTCTGCCGCGACAGCAGCTAAAACACCTACTTGGACATCATTATTTGTTGCAGGTCGTTGTTGACGTTCCACATGCGGCTGAACACTTCCTGTTTCCTCAAATAACGTAACTATCCGGCGAACGGTCCGGACACTTGGATGATGTCGTCCAGGATACCGAGCAGAATACGTAGCACACGCCCGTTGGGCATTTTGATCACAATACCCATACATCAACACGGTATCGACCTTTTCCGCAATTGATAAAAGGTCCATTTTAACACGGGTAATGTATCACGAAGCAAATACCGTCCGCACTGGCGGAATGTTACGTGATACCACGTACTTACACGTTTGTGACTATTACAGCGCCATCCGTCACAAAGCGAAAAAAGTGGTCCAACTAAAACATTCATATTTCTTTACGTACTACACGAATATGTAATAAAAATAGAGGTTCCTATTTAAGAGAAAGCAGTTGATATCCGTTTGACCAATGGCAGCGCCATCTAGCGGGCCAACCATAGCGCCATCTGATTTCCCCCTTCAAGCCAGACGAGTTTCGTTCTTTGTAGTTTTTTCGTTTGATGCTTATTTTGTGAGATATTTGGCCCGGTCTCTATGAATGGACCACCCTGTGTATTGAAAATAAATAGATACGTGTTTCGGCCTTTTTGCTAGACACGCCCTTGTTTTTCAATCAGTAAAGGTCAAAGATGATCAACGGAAATTGTATTTTCAATGCTGTACGTAGAAAGATAGTCAAAAAATTTCATTAACATACACGGAGGTGACAAAAGTCATGGGATACCTCCTAACATCCTGTCGGTGCTTCTGTTGCCTTGTGTAATGCGGCAACTCGGCTGGGCATCGACTCAACAAGTCGTTGGTAGTCCCGTGTAGAAATATTGACCCATGCTGCCTCTATAGCAGTCCGTAATTGAGAAAGTATTCTCAGTGCAGGATGTTGTGCACGAACAGACCTCTCGGTTACGTCCCATAAATGTTCGATGGGATTCATGTCGGGCGATTTAGATGCCCAAATCATTCTCTCGAATTGTCCAGAATATTGACTGTTGAGTATGGAGCTATTGCATCAGCATACTCTGAAAGAAACCTACTAGGTGTACATACGTATAAATTGCTGGAAAATACGCAATGATGTGGGGAAATTGAGGGAGAATGAGGGAGTATTTACATATCTGCTTGTTGCAGGAAGATATACGAGAAAGTTGACGTAGAAGCGCCTGGAACCAGGGAAACAGTCATTTTTTGTGAACGGCAATAAGGTGACTGGTAAAGATTGTTTAGCCTGGATGACCAAATGTAGAGAAATAAATTTATGTATATTGGATCACAAGTTCAGGTGTGACCTCAGAGTTACCGGTAACCACCTCATAGATTTTTATAAAGTGTCATTAGTCGAACAGTATTGCATCACCAGCTTGTGGCTGAAATATTAAACTACAGAATGAATGGCATATTTGACCCTGTGCAAGACTATTTACGTATTTTAAACGCTAACAAACAGGATTTACAATGTGCTTCTCTATACTCTCTACCAATCACAACCATGCAGAATCAGCCAACAAATACCTTACGGAACAGTTGATGCATGTTTTTTATCAGCATTTTGCTGTATGTGTGCTGAGGTAATAATGATACATACAAGTAGACTGTTGTCTTTGATACTTCCCCCCCCCTCCCCCCCCTCCCCCCCCTCCCCCCCCCCCCCCCCAGAAAAAGAATCCCCTGCCTGTAAATTAAGATGGATCTGCGTTAAAGGATAATAGATAGAAGATGGAGTAATCGGTTGAGAGGGGTTGTAACAAGGCGAAAATCCCCATTAATGTATGAGTACAAAATAGATGATGAGTGTTTGGAAGCGGTAACATCAGTGAAGTATCTGGGTGTGACTATACGAAATTATCCCAAATGGAATGATCAGATTACACAAGTAACGGGTAAGGCGAACTCTAGATTGCGGTTTATTGGTAGAATCCTGAAGCGATGCAGTCCTTCAAGAAAAGAAATAGCTTACAATACATTAGTTCGTCCAGTCTTAGAGTATTGTTCGTCTGTATGGGACCCTTTCCAGTTGGATCTGATTCAAGAGATTGAGAAGGTCCAAAGAAGAGCGGCAAGATTCGTGACTGGTACATTTAGCCATCGCGAGAGCGTTACAAATCTCAAAGGAAGTTTGAAGTGGGACACACTTGCAGATAGACGAAGGGCTAAACGGAAGGGGCTGCTCACTAAATTCCGATCTTCACCGAGGATGTAGAGCATTTATTATTACCACCAACTTTCAAATCCCGTAATGATCATCATTGAGACAGTCGTTTTTCCCTCGC
Organism: Schistocerca serialis cubense; assembly: GCF_023864345.2. Lineage (NCBI taxonomy): Eukaryota > Metazoa > Arthropoda > Insecta > Orthoptera > Acrididae > Schistocerca > Schistocerca serialis. The sequence continues at coordinate 731,771,012 of NC_064643.1, read as the reverse complement.
ATGATCCGCGAGTGGAATAGAGGGGGGGGGGGGGAGGGGGAGGAGGGGAAGATATGACTTTGGCGCGAATTGTGCCCTCCGACACACACCGCTTGGTGGCTAGCGGAGTATATATGTAGATGTAGATGTAGAATATTATGACATGGTAAAATCTCACCGTTGCTTCGGAACACAAAGTCGAAATGGTGTCCAAACAGCCGAACATATTTCCAGTCATTGATCGGATCAATTGGACCAGATGACCCATTCCAATCAATGTAAATACAGCCCACGCCATTATAGAACCACCACCAGCTTGCAGGAAGCCTTGTTGAAAGCTTGGGTTCATGGCTTCGTGGGATCTGCTCCCAACTCGAACACTACCACCAGCTCTTACCAATGCAGACGGGAGTCATCTGACTAACCCGCGGTTTCCCAGTTGTCTTGGTTAGTTAGTTAGTTGCATTTTCCATGGGACATTTTGCACGACAGATCGTAACGATGTGGAACGAATCATTTTACATCTACATCTACATTTATAATCCGCAAGCCACCCAACGGTGTGTGGCGGAGGGCACTTTACGTGCCACTGTCATTACCTCCCTTTCCTGTTCCAGTCGCGTATGGTTCGCGGGAAGAACGACTGTCTGAAAGCCTCCGTGCGCGCTCTAATCTCTCTAATTTTACATTCGTGATCTCCTCGGGAGGTATAAGTAGGGGGAAGCAATATATTCGATACCTCATCCAGAAACGCACCCTCTCGAAACCTGGCGAGCAAGCTACACCGCGATGCAGAGCGCCTCTCTTACAGAGTCTGCCACTTGAGTTCGTTAAACATCTCCGTAACGCTATCACGGTTAACAAATAACCCTGTGACGAAACGCGCCGCTCTTCTTTGGATCTTCTCTATCTCCTCCGTCAACATTAAAAAAACAAATTAATTTGTACATGCGGTTACATTCTGAATATACTTTTTTTTTTTTACAACGAGAGAAGAGGTATACAGAAGTGAGTCACTATTTCTTACCCACAGCCTTTTACACATTAGAGTAACGCAAATTCTTCTACATCTACATGGTTACTCTGCAATTCACACCTAAGTACCTGGCAGAGGGAATAGAAGGGGTTGTCTTGGGGACACTATCTCAGTTCGTGATTAAATGTTACTTTGCCGTCTGTCACAAACTTTGTATCACTGGTTAAGCGATCAAAGATTTTTGTTGCAGCATTGTACACCCCTTTTTTTGTGCTAAAGGCAACCTTAATGTCATTGTTCCTTCTGGTACCGTACGTCATTGTTCGTTTTGGAGTGTAATCGATTATTTACAACAAACTTCATGAGGGAATAAATATACTGTGAAGCAGTAGTCAGAGTGTCCAGTTACTTAAACAGTTGTCTACAAGATGATCGTGGGTGAGTGCCATATATTGTTCTCACAGCACGTTTTTGCGCAATGAAGACTTTCTTTCTTAAGAATTAGTTATCCCAGAACATTATTCCGTATGACATTAATGAATGAAAATATGGAAAATATGTCAACTTAGTGATTTGTTCCTCCACAAGATTTACAATGTTTCTAACCGCAAATGTGGCTGAACTAAGTTGTTTTAGGAATTCCAAAATGTATTTTTTCCAATTTAAATTCTCGTCAATATGGACCCTTAAGAATTTTGAAGTTTCCACCCTATTTATAATTTCCTCGGCACGTGTTACACTTATCATTGGTGTAGTACATGTAGATATGCAGAACTGACTATGTTGTGTCTTTTTAAAATCGAGATTTATTACAATACTAAAAAAGAATAAATTCTGCTTTTCGTACACAATTCGGAAGATCGTTTACATGTAGAAGGAACAGTAGCAGTCCTAAGGTTGAACCCATACATGATTTCTCTCTAGTAAGAATTACTTCCAAGGTTTAACGAAGTACAACGTTTTGCATTCCTTTGGTTAGGTACGACATTATCCATTGGTTGGCTATATCATCAACCCCATAAAACCTCAATTTATCTAGGAGAATACTGTGGTTCAGAATTAAAGCAGCCAATGTTTTACTTAGATAAAACATGGATTCAATGATTGCAAATGTGCAGCAGAGCGCGCACAATTTTACAGTTACCAGGTTGCTACTTGTCTTTCAAACTGTTTATTATTTCAGTTATTATTGGTTTCTCCGTGTTTATTATTTGGATGAAATGATTTTTTCTGGAGTGAAGGGAAAAAGGTATTGTGCTGAGCATGACGTCTTTTTCCACGTATCTGAGGATAATCACATTCTACCTTTCCTTGACAAAGGAAGATATACAAATGCTGAACTATTTGATGAATTAACAAAACTAAACTAATCGCTAACAACCGTAGGAGACTAACTTGTGATTATTATATCCACTCTCGCTTACTGAAGGACGTTCTCGTCCATCATCTTGTGCGGCTGACAAATCATTCGAAAAGTTAATAGGATGATTAAAATGATGTTACAAATGTTTGGAAATAAAATAAATACAGTTAATAGCTTAAAAATAATGGTCAAAGTCATTTTGATAAAGATTTAAAAATGATAACTTCTAAAGAGCGCTTTGCCGCCAGTGTCTACAATACTACTAATTTTAAGGGTCAAGGCACGAAAAAAAATTCTTTTTCAGCTATTACTCCCAGTGTCTTTATCCATTCGAAATATTTACAGCCATTTTTAAGTGTTCAAAATGTTTGATCACAATAATGTTCGACCAGTGACCAATTCGCAATATTTTCAGTAATATGTGTGTTCTGGTGGAAGTAATAAAGTCTCCCAGGCTTAGATTTTTAAAAATCTCTTCTTTAACAATCTCCTCCCTTTATTAAAAAAAAAGGAAAAAGAAAACATTCGCCTCCGCAGATTGTGTCTCGTGTAAACGTGGTCACAGAAGGGCAGCGTGTGACAGTGCTCCACTTGTAAGCCTACTCTTGTGTACGCCAGTACTGCTTCCCCCTCCCTGTTTTCCGGGCATAAACATGCCAACGCTGCCCCCATGTTGAAGTTACTACTTCGCCGTGCCGAGTAATATGTAAATGTAGCAGCCTGGATAACATGCCTGCAGCAGCAGGTGAATTTTCCCGTCACTTCGAAAAAACTCGTTCGTGAGTGGCCAAACGAGGAATCTGCCAGAGTACGTTCCAAGGCTGGTGTCATAAAAGGTTTGCAGAGAAGAGGGAGACGTACGCCAGTCCTAGAAGCAGTTATTAACAGTTCCGAGGCAATCAGTCGGATGTTCCACGCGCCACCTCATCCGTACTTCACGGCTTAATACTGATACTTATACAGTAGAATAACTCAGAAAAGATGTCATAAAACCACGAAATGCTGATCTGAAAATATTTACTATGATTTTAGATTAATTTCAATTTTAAATCAAAATTCAAAGCCATTTTTCGGCTGTACAGTAGGCACTCCTATCATGTTAACCAGAAATCAACAAACTGAACTATACTGATAAGAGTCATGATGGTTGATACTTTCACTTCTTCTATTCGACCTGTTGTTTTGATATCTGCGGACTTTACCCACTTGCTATGGTGGCAACATTTCTCAGCCTGATACTTTAATATCGAAACTAGTTACAAATGTAAAAAAAAAATTGAGGACATTAGGACCATCAGATCACTTACATCTAACCCAGTAGTCTACACACCCTGATGGAAAAAAAATTCGCAGTACCAAAAAGGAGATGTGCGACATAAACTAAAAGATGGTAGCCGTGTTTCTACGTCCGCAGGAAGATGTCTATTCAAATTTCGCGCTAGTCGCATAAGATGGCGCTCCTAGCGTCCCTAGGAAGATGTATATCAGATTTGCTTTAAATAAACGTTGCAATTGTAGTGAGCGTTAGTTACTGGTCGAATTTAGTCAAGTAAGTAAATTTAGTAAGTAAGTAAGTCACAGCTGCAAAATACTAACACGAATTCTTTACAGGCGAATGGAAAAACTGATAGAAGCCGACTTCGGGGAAGATCAGTTTGGATTCCGTAGAAATGTTGGAACACGTGAGGCAATACTGACCCTACGACTTGTCTTAGAAGAAAGATTAAGGAAAGGCAAACCTACGTTTCTAGCATTTGTGGACTTAGAGAAAGCTTTTGACAATGTTGACTGGAATACTCTCTTTCAAATTCTGAAGGTGGCAGGGGTAAAATACAGGGAGCGAAAGGCTATTTACAATTTGTACAGAAACCAGATGGCGGTTATAAGAGTCGAGTGGCATGAAAGGGAAGCAGTGGTTGGGAAGGGAGTGAGACAGGGTTGTAGCCTCTCCCCGATGTTATTCAATCTGTATATTGAGCAAGCAATAAAGAAAACAAAAGAAAAGTTCGAAGTAGGTATTAAAATCCATGGAGAAGAAATAAAAACTTTGAGATTCGCCGATGACATTGTAATTCTGTCAGAGACAGCAAAGGACTTGGAAGAGCAACTGAACGGAATGGACAGTGTCTTGAAAGGAGGGTATAAGATGAGCATTAACAGAAGCAAATCGAGGATAATGGAATGTAGTCGAATTAAGTCAGGTGATGCTGAGGGAATTAGATTAGGAAATGAGACACCTAAAGCAGTACAGGAGTTTTGCTATTTGGGGAGCAAAATAACTGATACTGGTCGAAGTAGAGAGGATGTAAAATGTAGACTGTAAATGGCAAGGAAAGCGTTTCTGAAGAAGAGAAATTTTTTAACATCGAGTATTGATTTAAGTCTTTTCCGAAAGTATTTATATGGAGTGTAGCCATGTATGTAAGTGAAACATGGACGATAAATAGTTTAGATAAGAAGAGAATAGAAGCTTTCGAAATGTGGTGCTACAGAAGAATGCTGAAGACTAGATGGGTAGATCACGTAACTAATGAGGGGGTATTGACTAGAATTGGGGAGAAGAGGAGCTTGTGGCACAACTTGACTAGAAGAGGGGATCGGTTGGCAGGGCATATTCTGAGACATCGAGGGATCACCAATTTAGCCCTGGAGGGCAGCGTGGACGGTAAAAATCGTAGAGGGAGACCAAGAGATGAATACACTAAGCAGATTCAGAAGGATGTAGGCTGCAGTAGGTACTGGGAGGTGAAGAAGCTTGCACAGGATAGAGTAGCATGGAGAGCTGCATCAAACCAGTCTCAGGACTGAAGACCACAACAACAACAACAACGACATGCCTTTAAGGCGACAAAGACGCCATTACCAACACCTTACTGAGTTCGAACGAGGTCGTGTTATAGGGATACGAGAAACTGAATGTTCCTTTTGCGATATTGCAGTAAGACAAGGCAGTAATGTAGCCAGTGTAGATGGAAATGGAAATGCCGTGTGGCTAGGGCCTCCCGTCGAGTAGGCCTGCTGCAAGTATTTCGAGTTGACGCCACTTCGGAGACTTGCGTGTCGATTGGGATGAAATGATGATGATAAGGACAACACAACACCCAGTCCCTGAGCGGAGAAAATCTCCGACTCAGCCGGGAATCGAACCCGGGCTGCTAGGTAAGACATTCCGTCGCGCTGACCACTCAGCTACCAGGGGATTACGCCAGTTGAGGCGCTACTTTCGTTTTGCCTCAGGTTACAGTAGGAAGTAATTATGTTTTCTATGTCGAGATATAAGATTTTCTTTGATTGCTAGCAGCTTCAATACCTCGCTGGGTGAAAGGAATATTTGACGCATTTGTTTATTTCTTTTCTTCATTTCACAAAGAGGTCACACGCCGTTTGTATGTATACTCCTTGTTCCATCCTGTATGAGTGTGCATGGGTATGAATGGAAGTCAAATGTAGCGGGAGCATGGACCAAAGCGAACAGTTTAAGGGAATAGCAGTCATTGCCAACATTACAAGAATAACGGCAGGTAGGCCAGAGCAGCAAGCAAAGATGAAAACAGGCACGAGGGTAGGTTACAAAGTTGGTGCGGGGGTGAGGTGAGTCTCCCCACCACCGCGTCTGAATAGCAACGTTGGTCGGATTTTGGCGCGTGGAGAGCACTGTGGGGCGATCCATGAGACGGACCGGACGAGGGAGCACAGCAGCTCGCAGATTTGGTGAGACAGAAATGAGGTAATGTGGCTAAAAATTCACGACAGGGTATGCTCATAGCACGCATTCAACATATCTTCATCGGCACAGGTTGCGGTTTTAATTTATTCGCAATAGTTTTCTCTGAAATGTGTTTGTGAAATTTTGCTTTGTGGTAGCGAGCATGCAACAGGAACCATCAGTTCATGTAGCTATTTCCCGAGTTATAAGCTTAAGTTTTAGCTCAATCAGTGCAGATTGCGTATCGGATGGTAGATCGAGATATATCTGTCGCGAAATTTAATTATTTTTGGTTCTTTCTTTGTGAGTTCAGTTCGCACTTCATTTTGGCGCCAATAGTACATCATTTTTGCCCAGAATCTTTTCTCTGATAGAGGTTATCTACCTTCAGCAGTGGCCTACCTTAAATTTCTAGTGGTGTAATTCATGCATGTCGATAAGTGAGTCTTAAAGAATGAATGACGATTTTCCCGCTAAAGACGGTGTGGCCCACTTATGTATTTTTTGTGTTATTACGAAATACTGGAACACGTGAGGCAATACTGACCTTACGACTTATCTTAGAAGAAAGATTAAGGAAAGGCAAACCTACGTTTCTAGCATTTGTAGACTTAGAGAAAGCTTTTGACAATGTTGACTGGAATACTCTCTTTCAAATTCTAAAGGTGGCAGGGGTAAAATACAGGGAGCGAAAGGCTATTTACAATTTGTACAGAAACCAGATGGCAGTTATAAGAGTCGAGGGACATGAAAGGGAAGCAGTGGTTGGGATGGGAGTAAGACAGGGTTGTAGCCTCTCCCCGATATTGTTCAATCTGTATATTGAGCAAGGAGTAAAGGAAACAAAAGAAAAATTCGGAGTAGGAATTAAAATCCATGGAGAAGAAATAAAAACTTTGAGGTTCGCCGATGACATTGTAATTCTGTCAGAGACAGCAAAGGACTTGGAAGAGCAGTTGAATGGAATGGACAGTGTCTTGAAAGGAGGATATAAGATGAACATCAACAAAAGCAAAACAAGGATAATGGAATGTAGTCTAATTAAGTCGGGTGATGCTGAGGGAATTAGATTAGGAAATGAGGCACTTAAAGTAGTAAAGGAGTTTTGCTATTTGGGGAGCAAATAACTGATGATGGTCGAAGTAGAGAGGATATAAAATGTAGGCTGGCAATGGCAAGGAAAGCGTTTCTGAAGAAGAGAAATTTGTTAACATTGAGTATAGATTTAAGTGTCAGGAAGTCATTTCTGAAAGTATTCGTATGGAGTGTAGCCATGTATGGAAGTGAAACATGGACGATAAATAGTTTGGACAAGAAGAGAATAGAAGCTTTCGAAATGTGGTGCTACAGAAGAATGCTGGAGATTAGATGGGTAGATCACATAACTAATGAGGAAGTATTGAATAGGATTGGGGAGAAGAGAAGTTTGTGGCACAACTTGACCAGAAGAAGGGATCGGTTGGTAGGACATGTTCTGAGGCATCAAGGGATCACCAATTTAGTATTGGAGGGCAGCGTGGAGGGTAAAAATCGTAGAGGGAGACCAAGAGATGAATACACTAAGCAGATTCAGAAGGATGTAGATTGCAGTAGGTACTGGGAGATGAAGAAACTTGCACAGGATAGAGTAGCATGGAGAGCTGCATCAAACCAGTCTCAGGACTGAAGACCACAACAACAACACAACGAAATTATGTGTCATATATTTTTTGTGTTATTATGAAATTATGTGTATATATGAAATTATTCGTGTAGTGTTTTCGTTTTGTCATTGTCCTACCCATGAGAGGTAACGCTGATTCAGACATAAGTTCTGTAACTAAAGAAAAATTGTAATGTGTCGGCTTCTAAAGTTTTCATCAAAGTAGAAAATAAGTCTATGAAATTGGAGTCAGCATTTCAGTTACGAAATATTCCCCCAGTCACCTGACACATGAAATGGGTAGGACGTATCTTATTCAGTTCGATTTTCTAAAGTTAATGAAAGACAGAAATAATCTGCAATGTGAATTTAGATAGGCTACCAGATGCTATAGTGACGGCTTTAAGTTCAACCACCCCAGAACCTGTTATCTTAGAGAAACTCACACCAGTTTCCGTTGCGCGCATTTCTAAAATAATTAATTTGTTTACCAAATTAATCAAATAAGGGTCAAAAGATAGATACCATTCCTTATGGGCCTGGTATATTAGCAGCCAGGACGCAAAGTCGAGTATAATTCTCTAAGGTAACGCGAGGAGATGGTCACACAGGTTCAATATAAATTAAAAATATATAAAGAACCGGCATACAGCCAACGAGCAGTCATATAGCACAGTGCAGATGATTACTGGTATCGGCGGTGAAGAGAATGTACGGTCGTAAGAACACTGGGCTCCGGACCGCCAAGTGGCACTATAGAGATGGATGAAAATCATGTTTGCCGAATGGCTCTGATGCATCGTACTGCGTCTACACGAGCAGTACGAGGGGCAGTTAGCACCACAGCGACACAAAGAACTGTTACAAATCTGTTACTTCAAGAATATCTCTGAGCCAGACGCCATATACAGTGCATTCCACTGACCCCAAACCACAGTCATTTTCTACTTCAGTCGTGTCAAGCGAGAGCTCATTGGAGGGCAGAATGGAGATCTGTTGTGTTCCCTGATGAAAGCTGGTTCTGCCTCGATGCCAGTGATTGCCAGCCAGTTGAGAGCCTCCAACCACCCTGTTTGCATGCTAGACACACTGGACCAAAACCTGGTGTGTGGTAGAGGGTGTTATTTCGTATGACAACAGGTGCACTCTTATCGTTGCCCCACGCACGCTGACTGCACATTTGTACGCCACTCTGACGATTCGACCTGTCGTGCTACCATTCATGAACAGCACTCCAGTGGGTGTTTTCCGACAGGATAACGTGCGGCCACATACCGCTGTTGTAACCTGACGTGCTCTACGGAGTGTCGACGTGTTGTCTTGACCTGCTCGATCATCAAAGCTGACTGCAATCGAGTACATACAGGACACCATCGGACGACAACTCCAGCGTCGTCTACATCCACCATTAACCGTCCCTGTATTGACCAATTTATATCTACATCTACATGGTTACTCTGCAATTCACACTTAAGTGCTTGGTGGCAGAGGGTTCATAGAACCAATTTCATACTATTGGGTTAGATAGAGCAGCAATCGGTCGTAGAATTAAGTTGCTTTAATGTGACATTTATAGTCACAACGCAGATCAGATTTCGACCTGTGTCAGGTCGTTATCAATGCTAATACAAATACAAGAGTATATATTACAATGTGATTTACAAAATTTTTAAGTCCATCACATCGTTGTCTTTTAATGTTAACATTACATACCAGTGCGGAATTGTAGCAGTTGTTCGTGCTCAAGTGAATGCTTGCACAGTTCAGCCATTACTGTCGTAAAATTATATGTTGGTTTCACAGTACCCATCGGTTTTGCGTATGGCGCCCTCTATGAGCTGCGCCTGAAGTTTACAGTTTTGACGACACTTTTTGTAATACTTATGTTGTATAGTATCTATGTACTAACATGAAATATTTATGAGTAATTTTACATAGTTTTACTCAAAGGACCTGGAAGAGCAGCTGAACGGAATGGACAGCGTCTTGAAAGGAGGATATAAGATGAACATCAACAAAAGCAAAACGATGATAATGGAATGTAGTCGAATTAAGTCGGGTGATGCGGAGGGAATTAGATTAGAAAATGAGACACTTAAAGTAGTAAAGGAGTTTTGCTATTTGGGGAGCAAAATAACTGATGATGGTCGAAGTAGAGAGGATATAAAATGTAGACTCGCAATGGCAAGGAATGCTTTTCTGAAGAAGAGAAATTTGTTAACATCGGGTATAGATTTAAGTGTCAGGAAGTATTTTCTAAAGGTATTTGTATAGAGTGTAGCCATGTATGGATGTAAAACATGGACGATTAATAGCTTAGACAACAAGAGAATGGAAGCTTTCGAAATGTGGTGCTACAGAAGAATGCTGAAGATTAGATGGGTAGTTGATGTAATTAATGAGGAGGTATTGAATAGGATTGGGGAGAAGAGACGTTTGTGGCACAACTTGACAAGAAGAAGGGACCGGTTGGTAGGACATGTTCTGAGGCATCAAGGTATGACCAATTTGGTATTGGAGGGCAACGTGGAGGGTACATATCGTAGAGGGAGACCAAGAGATGAATACACTTAACAGATGCAGAATGATGTAGGTTGCAGTACGTACTGGGAGATGAAGAAGCTTGCACAGGATAGAGTAGCATGGAGAGCTGCATCAAACCAGTCTTTGCATTTCCCAAATTTCCATTAGGTGCACGCGGTTTAATTTTTCACTGTCATTAAGGTCGATAAGTGAGGGGGAGGTTACAGGGTCCATGTCTTCGAGGGGTCTGCGCCACACTTGAATCTTGCCGTCAGCTCTTACCAACTGAAATCGGGATTCACCTGACGAAGCCACAGATTTAACGTCGTCTAGAGCCCAACTGTTAGGGTCACGAGCATGTGCTGTTGGCAAAGGCACTCGCGTCATTCGTCTGCTGCCATAGCCCATTAACGCCAAATTTCGCTGCAGTGCTCTTACGGATACGTTCGTCGTTCGTCCCACATTGATTACGGTTGTTTCACGCATTGTTTCTTGTCAGTTAGCGCTGACAACTCTACACAATGCCGATGCCATCGGTCGTTAAGTGAAGGCTGTCGGCCACGGTGTCCGTGGTGAGAGGTTGTTGTTGTTGTTGTCTTCAGTCCTGAGACTGGTTTGATGCAGCTCCCCATGCTACTCTATCCTGTGCAAGATTCTTCATCTCCCAGTACGTACTGCAACCTACATCCTTCTGAATCTGTTTAGCGTATTCATCTCTTGGTCTCCCTCTACGATTTTTACCCTCCACGCTGTCCTCAAATGTTAAATTGGTGATCCCTTGATGCCTCAGTACATGTCCTACCAACCGGTCCCTTCTTCTTGTCAAGTTGTGCCACAAACTTCTCCCCAATTCTATTCAATACCTCCTCATTAGTTAAATCAACTACCCATCTAATCTTCAGCATTCTTCTGTAGCACCACATTTCGAAAGCTTCTATTCTCTTCTTGTCCAAACTATTTATCCTCCATGTTTCACTTCCATACATGGCTACACTGCATACATGTACTTTCAGAAATGCCTTTTGACACTTAAATCTATACTCGATGTTAACAAATTTCTCTTCTTCAGAAACGCTTTCCTTGCCATTGCCAGTCTGCATTTTATATCCTCTCTACTTCGACCATCATCAGTTATTTTGCTCCCCAAATAGCAACACTCCTTTACTACTTTAATTGCCTCATTTCTTAATCTAATTCCCTCAGCATCACCCGACTTAATTCGACTCCATTCCATTATCCTCGTTTTGCATTTGTTGATGTTAATATTATATCCTCCTTTCAAGACACTGTCCATTCCGTTCAACTGCTCTTCAAAGTCCTTTGCTGTCTCTGACAGAATTACAATGTCATCGGCGAACCTCAACGTTTTTACTTCTTGTCCATGGACTTTAATACCTACTCCAAACTTTTCTTTTGTTTCCTTTACTGCTTGCTCAATATACAGATTGAATAACATCGGGGACAGGCTACAACCCTGTCTCACTCCGTTACCAAGCGCTGCTTCCCTTTCATGCCTCTCGACTCTTATAACTGCCATCTGGTTTCTGTACAAATTGTAAATAGCCTTTCGCTCCCTGTATTTTACCCCTACCACCTTCAGAATTTGAAAGAGAGTATTCCCGTCAACATTGTCAAAAGCTTTCTCTAAGTCTACAAATGCTAGAAATGTAGGTTTGCCTTTCCTTAATCTATTTTCTAAGGTAAGTCGTAGGGTCAGTATTGACTCACATGTTCCAACATTTCTGCGGAATCCAAACTGATCTTCTCCGAGGTCGGCTTCTATCAGTTTTTCCATTCGTCTGTAAAGAATTCGCGTTAGTATTTTGCAGCTGTGACTTATTAAACTGATAGTTCGGTAATTTTCACATCTGTCAACACCTGCTTTCTTTGGGATTGGAATTACTGGGAAAGGGAACGCCTGAAATTTGGTATTCTTGGCCCACCGTTGACACTGTGGCTCGGGCATGTTGAATTCCCTAAAGATTTCCGAAATGGAATGTCCCATGGCTCTATCCCTAACTACCATGCTGTGTTCAAATTCTGTTTATATCAGTCGTGCGGCCACAATGACGTGGGAAACCTCTTCACATGAATCATGTGAGTACAAATGACTGCTCTGCTAGTGCACTGCCCTTTTATAACATGTCTACACGATGCTACCGCCATCTGTATATGTGCGCACTGCTATCCAGTGACTTTCGTCATCACAGTAATGTTTTTTTATTACTGGACACGCATTCCAGAGATGTCGACATTTTGTTAGAAATTGAAACATAAGAAGAAACAGGAAATAACTCGGATGATTCCACGAATTGTGGCTCAAGCAATGGTTGTTGCGCTAATTAACGTCCAGAACGAAAACGGCGTACCTTCCAAACCCAAATAAAACAGGCGTAATGATAGCTTTCACGTTTGATTAAATGATGAAAGGAGGAAACGGTTAAACTTAAGCACTCCTCAAAGCCACTTTCACAAAATCTCAACATGAAATGTTTAAATAGAAGAAAAATTTACAATAAGTACGAAATGTACGCCAAAATGAAACCCACAAAAGTGTGAAAGGAAAACTATTCGAAAGATTTAGAGCTGCTCGTGAGAGTCAAAGCACTGTTATCGAGCAGGCCGGGGTGGCCGAGCGGTTCTAGGCGCTTCAGTCTGGAACCGCGCTACCGCTACTGTCGCAGGTTCGAACCCTGCCTCGGGCATGGATATGTGATGTCCGTAGGTTAGTTAGGTTTAAGTAGTTCTAAGTTCTAGGTGACTGATGACCTCAGAAGTTAAGTCTCATAGTGCTCAGAGCATTTGAACCATTTTGAACTGTTATCGAGGGCGATCTCGAAGGCTGGGCGCTCTGCATTGCAAGTGAGATGAACACTTGAAAGCATTTCGACGAACCGTTCGCCAGGCACTTAATTGTGAATTGGAGAATAATCAAACAGATGTAGATGAATGTTCCAAATGATTTAATGTTTCCACTTTGCTGACATACAATATGTATGTTGCGAGTCTTATTTCAGGTGATGCCACACTGGGAGACTTGCGCGTCGGTGATGATGAGATGAGGATGAGGACAACGCAACACCCAGTCCAAGAGCGGAGCAAATCTCCAAGCGGGCCGGGAATCGAATCCGGGTCCGCTGCATGGTATCCAAACACGTTACCACTCAGCTAAACAGGCGGACACAGTATGTGAAATAATACCAAATCCTTGACAGCACGACGGTACTTCAGATACATGTATTACCTCTTATGTGACAGTATCGAGGTGCCATTTTTTAACATCACAATGTTCATTCACACATGGCATGCTTGTCAATCAAATGTCTGCTTGATGTTGAAGAACGCCCCTGGTCAACAAGATCGCCAGATCTGTCCCCAATAGAATGTGTGTGCGACCAGCTCGGACGTAAGTTCTGTCCCAGTGCTAGAGTTTAGGATGTCAAGGACGTGTTACAATAGCTGTGGTGTAGCTTGCTGGAAGAGATGAAACAACGACTTTATGACACCCTCACCAATCGGATGACCGTATGCATCCAGGCTAGAGGGGGTATAACGTCGTGCTGGTGAAAGGGTTCATACAGCCAAGTTCTTTGTAACTTTGATAGGACTTTGGAATCACGAAAATTACATGACATACTTTTGACCCGTGAAGTTTCGTTTCGTTTTGTCCTCCCCTTGTGAGTGACTCACTTTCTTTTTTTCTCTTTTTTTTTTGTCAAGACGTAAAGGAAGACAGAGTCGTTTGTTTACAGATCACCAGGTCACGTCCCAGCGTGACGGCGCCTCGCAGTGGGGAAGTAGTAATCACACGGCCACTTTTGAATGTTTTGATCACCGCAGTACATAACTACAACGAGAAGCTGTGTACCGCTGCAAGCTGAGCTGTGGTTAAAATTGCTGTTTTGAAGGGCGCGCTGCATCGTGCAGTGTGAAGCAGTCGCCCTCCGTTTCTGGCGGTGGCGCCGCAGTGGAAATCGCAGCTTTGATGTCTCCCTCTGGTGGGAAATGGGAAAGGTTCACGTGCATTTAAGGGGCGCTATGAGGTCGCCAGAGGGGACATGGGGATTGCATACTTCTACCATCCTCCACACCTACAAATCCCTCATCCGTCCTATCCTCTGTTATGCCAGCGTTGCCTGGATCTCTGCCCCCACCCACTTTTACAAGGCCCTCCAAATCCTTGAATGCCATGCGCTCCGCCTTGCCTTCTGTATCCGCCTTCCTTCCCCCACATGGCTCCTGTATAAACTGATCCCCTTCTCCCGCCTCCTCCTGTTCTTCCAACATCTCCGCATCCTTTACATTATCCGCAGGCTTGATCCCCCCTCCCTCTGGTTTCCTCCTTCCTCTCCGCCCCCTGCCCATTGTCACGACTTTATCACTGTATCCCTCCCTCTCTCCACCTCCACACCCTCCATCTCCTTCATCAGGGCAATTTGCAGCGTCTCCCCCTCCCAGATGACGAACTTCGCCATGACATATACCCTTCCAACTATACCTGGCCTTGTTCCCCCCCCCCCCCCCGCCACCCCAGGGCCCCCTTTTTCCTCTCCCCTTCTTCTCCCAGAGCGGATTTTCCTCCTTCCCCCCCCCCCCCCCTGAGACCCTGCACCCCATACTTGCTTCTTCCTTCCCACATCCCTCCCTACCTGGCCCTCTTCAGCACGCCCCACGTCCATCTCCCACCTTCTCTTCCCCTCCCTCCCTTCTTCACTTCTCCCTCATCTCCTTGCGCCTGGCAGATCCTCCGTTTTCACCATCGTCAGTGTGCCACGTCAGTGTTGTGTTTAGTGCTGTTTCCCCTGTGCGTCAAGAGGTGTGATTTTAATTGTGTACCGCCTTGAGGTTCGCTGTAGTGTTTGTTACGTGCTACGCCATCCGTCGATACTTTTTATGCTCCAGTCATACTGTGCCTTGTGTTCTTTTAATCGTCGCAGTGTGCGGCTTTTTGTGTGTGCTACTTTTAAACAATTTTTATCTCCATTTTACAGTCGCCCCTTTTTTTGTCTATTGCCTTCCCTGATGTTACCCCCCTTTTTATAGCTATGTTCACCATATTCTCTCCTTTGTAATTTTTATATGTCTTCTACTGTTTGTTCTATGTCTTTCGGCTGAAGAGCAGCGCATATGCTGCTGCCAGCCCACCCCGATGGGGAATTGGAATACAATAAAGAAAAAAAAGTCGCCAGAGGGTCAGTCTGGGTCAGCCTCTCGTCCCCAGCTTGCTAGTCTGTCTCTCGTCGGCATTTGTCAGGCAGTTTGTGTCTGTCTGTCGTTCGGAGTGCTAGTGTGTCTGTCGTTCGGATCAACCTTTAAAGCCGGCAAAATGAGAGTCTTTCCACTCCGCCAGTAAGAGAACTCAGCGAGTGGTCGCCCGGTCGGGGCTTAGTTCCTGCATCTGAGTCTGCGCGTTAGGTCGCCAGTCTGCTCGAGTTCGCTCAGGCAATGGTCATTGGCGGTTGGTTCGATCGGTTGGTCGGTCGTGCACTGAGACACGAGATGACTTGTCCGTCTTGAGCGTCGGCTCATGTGAGGTCGCCACGTGAGTCCAGTGGGCCGCGCCGTATAGCGAGGGTTAGGGGCTTCGTGGTCGACACGAGAGCAACAGGAGTCAACCCACGACATCCGTCTGGCCGGTGCGAGCTGCGACGCCGTGAGACGGGAGATCGGCGCGCCTTCCTGCGTCCGATGAAGCGGCTGGCAGCGGACGGTTCGGGAGAGCGATTTGGGGGTGCTTCGCCAAATCTTCTCGAGAAATCGCAGTTTATTAGAAAAGTGATTCGTGATATGTTGTTCGATTTACTCTTGTTAAATTCTACTTGTTTTCTTGGTGAGGTCACCAGCCGTCTTGCTTTGGGGTCGTCCCACCATTCTTCTCCGTTTGCGCACCCGCGGTAAGGTGGTTGTTTATTAATTGGGTGGTCCGTTTTTCCCTTGTGGAGTAGGGACGGATTAGAGCAACTTGCGGTTCGGGTTGTTCGGTAATCTCCCTATCAATCTACCATATGTTAGTAGCTGCCTCTGTCATGTTTGTCGGATTTGGTGTGTTAACGAATTTATTGGTTCAAATGTTTCTGAGCACTATGGGATTTAACTGCTTTGGTCATCAGTACCCTAGAACTTAGAACTACTTAAACCTAACTAACCTAAGGACATCACACACATCCATGCCCGAGGCAGGATTCGAACCTGCACCGTAGCGGTCACACGGGTCCAGACTGTAGCGCCTAGAACCGCACGGCTACTCCGGCCGGCCTAAAGAATTGTCCCGCACTACACTGGGCGGGAGCACTACGAACGTAGTACGGGACAATACGTTGAGAATGTGCGTTTCGCGGAAGGCGTGCACCGAGCGAGGTGGTGCAGTGGTTAGACACTGGACTCGCATTCGGGAGAACGACGGTTAAATCCCGCGTCCGGCCATCCTGATTTAGGTTTTTCGTGATTTCCCTAAATCACTCCAGGCAAATGCTGGGATGGTTCCTCTGAAAGGGCACGGCCGACTTCGTACCCCATACATTCCTAATCCGATGAGACCGATGACCTCGCTGTCTGGTCTCCTTCCCCAAATAATCCAACCCTAATACATTCAGACAGCTTAAATTTATCAGCCGGCACGGTAGCTCAGCGTGTTCGGTCAGAGGGCTAGCTGCCCTCTGTAACAAAAAAAAAAACTGTCTTTCGACGTCCGCCCAGAGCAGATACAACGAACGAAAACGAACAAAATGAGATTAAGCATTAGATCCCGGGTTCGAGTCCCGGTCGGGGCAGACATTTTCATCTGTCCCCGTTGACGTATGTCAACGCCAATAAGCAGCTTAGGGTGTTCATTTCATTGTAATTAAGAACATTCTTTGAAAATAAATCACGGTTCACAAGTAAGAGGCAAATCGAGGTGAGAAACTCGCCTGATTGTTGACGTGCAGCGTCATCCTGCTTGAGTTGTCGCTGATGGAGATGAGCGAGAACTCGCAGAGCTGCGAGTCGAAGGGCCAGAGGGCGTACTCGAGGTGGCAGGCGAGGCTGAACGAGGCGGGCCACATGCACTCCACCTCGCCCGAGTGCGTGGCGACGCACTCCTCCGTCGGCCGCTGCGCCTGCAGCGAGGGCCCCTGCCACCTGCGCACCACACACCCCGACTCTGAGGCCTCTCCGTCCGTCTGGCGTACACACAGGAATCTCGTTTCATTGACTCTGAAACATAATCTCTCAACCTGACATTGTAAGGTAAGATTTTGGCCCGTTGCAGCCTATGGTACATTGTTACTTGTAATCCGTCTTCTAATCAAGCTGCGGCTGGATTCGTGATTTCCTGTCAGGAAGGTCGCAGGTTCGTAGTAATAGACGGCAAATCATCGAGTAAAACTGAAGTGATATCCGGTGTTCCCCAGGGAAGCGTCCTGGGACCTCTGCTGTTCCTGATCTATATAAATGACCTGGGTGACAATCTGAGCAGTTCTCTTAGGTTGTTCGCAGATGATGCTGTAATTTACCGTCTAGTAAGGTCACCCGGAGACCAGTATCAGTTGCAAAGCGATTTAGAAAAGATTTCTGTATGGTGTGGCAGGTGGCAGTTGACGCTAAATAACGAAAAGTGTGAGGTGATCCACACGAATTCCAAAAGAAATCCGTTGGAATCCGATTAATCGATAAATAGTACAATTCTGAAGGCTGTCAATTCAACTAAGTACCTGGGTGTTAAAATTACGAACAACTCCAGTTGGAAAGACCACATAGATAGTATTGTGGGGAAGGCGAGCCAAAGGTTGCGTTTGATTGGCAGGACACTTAGAAGATGCAACAAGTCCACTAAAGAGACAGCTTACACTACACTCGTTCGTCCTCTGTTAGAATATTGGTGCGCGGTGTGGGATCATTACCAAGTGGGATTGACGGAGGACATCGAAAGGGGGCAAAAAAGGGCAGCTCGTTTTGTATTATCAGGTAATAGGGGAGAGAGTGTGGCAGATATGATACGCGAGTTGGGATGGAAGTCATTAAAGCAAAGACGTTTCTCGTCGCGGCGAGATCTATTTACGAAATCTCAGTCACCAACTTTCTCTTCCGAATGCGAAAATATTTTGTTGAGCCCAACCTAAATAGGTAGGAATGATCATCAAAATAAAATAAGAGAAATTAAAGCTCGAACGGAAAGGTTTAGGTGTTCGTTTTTCCCACGCGCTGTTCGGGAGTGGAATGGTAGAGAGATAGTATGATTGTGGTTCGATGAAGCCTCTGCCAAGCACTTAAATGTGAATTGCAGAGTGATCATGTAGATGTAGATGTAGATGTAGATTGCAAAATTTTTATTCATATGAGCTTTCGAATCATCTAGAACCACCTTCAGATCTGCAACGATAATGGTACTAATTTACTATTTCACGAATGCAAAGCTTTTTCATCCTATCTAATCAACATCAAATGTACCAGAACGTACCTGATATTTCGGTTACAGGAGTAACCCGTCCAAATCCAGCAACTTTCACATGCTGCGCCACATAAAATTGGTTGACAGAATGCACGTCATTATAATACTATTACCGACAGGTGGCGTCTGGTACATTTGTTACATTACACATGCACATACTGTATTCAGTAGATTTTTGTGATTAACTTTTATCTCCAAAAATACTTAATTAAAATCTGTAATCGTCAAGGCTAAAATCTGTACTTAACAAAATTAAAAAAACACCGTAAAATTATAATTTTTATACGATCTAAAAATTTCTCTTAACGATAGAAATATCCAAAACTGGCAAATTTCCTTGGTATATATATATATATATTTGTTAAATCAGTCAGCTATGTGGTTAAGGTTAGAGCATGAAAGTGTTGTGCTCAGAGCGCTTCGAATAGACAAGTAACCCTACCCCCTCCCCTCCCCCATTCTTCAATGAGGCTACGAATAAGACATAAGACTGGGTGAGTATAGAGTGAGTAATTTACAGTCAGTTTTAAGAAAAGACCTATCTCTTGAACTATGAGTTGTACAACAATATAATTTTGATTGTGTATTTGGTGACAAACACTGAAGAGCCAAAGAAACTGGTACAACTGCCTAATGTCGCGTAGGTCCCCCGCGAGCACGCAGAAGTGCCTCAGCACGACGTGGCATGGACTCGAGTAATGTCTGATGTAGTGCTGGAGGGAAGTGACAGCATAAATCCTGCAGAACTACCATTAAATCCGTAAGAGTACGAAGGAGTTCCAATGCAACCCAGATAGGCTCGATAATGTTCATGTCTGGGGAGTTTGGTGGCCAGTGGAAGTGTTTAAACTCAGAAGAGTGTTCCTGGAACCACTTTTTAGCAATTCTGGCCGTGTTGGATGTCGCATTGTCCTGCTGGATTTGCCCAAGTCTGTCGGAATGGACAGTGGACATGAATGATTGCAGGTGATAAGACAGGATGCTTGAGTACGTGTCACATGTCAGAGTCTTATCTAGACGTATCATGGGTCCCATATCGCTCCAACTTCACACGCCCCACACCAATACAGAGCTTCCACCAGCTTGAACAGTCTCCTGTTAACATGCAGGTTCTGTGGACTCATGAGGTTGTCTCCACACCCACACACATCCATCCGCTCGATACAGTTTGAAACGAGACTCTTCCGACCAGGCAACATGTTCCTTCAGCCACATATCAACCCAAGTGCTTTTTTTAGGTATTTGAATGATACCTTTGTCATCTGGCCCCATGGTAGAGAGAAGTTAGATGAGCTCCTGCTACATCTGAACTCTTGCCCTCCGAACATTCAGTTCACAATGGAAATGGAGAGGGATGGACTACTTCCGTTCTTGGATGTTCTGGTGAAGAGAAAGGCAGATGTCACATTTGGACACAGTGTGTACCGCAAACCTACACATACTGATTATACCTACAAGCCAGCAGTTGCCACCATCTGGCACAGAAGAATGGAGTGCTCAAAACACTGGTCCACAGAGCACAAACTCTGTCAGATCCTGATAGTCTGGCCACAGAAATAGAACACTTACAATCAGTGTTCAGCAGGAATGGGTACTCCTCTACAGATATCCAGAAGGCACTTCAACCTGCCAACCGGCCAAAGGATCCAGAAGAGGAACCAGAAGAGGCAAAGAAGACGGCATACCTGCCATACGCCGGAGCTATCTCTGCCAAGATCAGCAGGATTTGCCAGAAATATGACATCAAGAGCATATTTTGCCCACCCACCAAAATTGGGGCTATGCTGGGGAATGTAAAAGATGACCTGGAGCTACGCAAGCCAGGTATTTACAACATACCATGCCAGTGTGGGATGTCATACATTGGCCAGACCACCAGAACTGTGGAAATCAGGTGTAAAGAACACCAGAGACATACCACACTCAGACAGGCAACTAAATCAGCCATAGCAGAGCATTGTCTGGAACTTGGTCATTCAATGGATTACAATGACACCAAGATTGTGCCACAGACCTCAAGATTTTGGGACAGTGTCATTAAAGAAGCCATTGAGATTAAGGTCACAGACAATCTAATCAACCGTGACTCGGGATACCAAATCAGCACTGCCTGTAATCCAGCGCTTGAGCTTGTGAAACTGAACGCAGGACACTCCGGGATTCTACAAGAAATAGAAGTGGAGACCGAGAGAACAGCCGTGAGACAAGGTGTCGGACATTAGAGACCAGATCTGACACACCCCATATCATGAACTCCACTTCAGAAGAGGGCCAGGCCGGGCGCAGACGGCGGAGGGAACACCGGCGACCAGACAGGGACAATGTAGCCGCGTCTGGCGGGCGCGGACCTCAGACGGAACACACCACGCGGCGCGGACCGATTAGGGAGCGCCCGGCACGAAACAGAAGTGGAAATCATAGTAACAGTCATGAGATAGCGTACCCAACATATCAGATTGGGTCTCACACACCTCAGATGACAACCACAACCGTTGAGGACGGCCAAAACGGGCGCCGACGGCAGTCGGAACATCCGCGACTGGAGGCGTCCGTTGAAGCCGAGTCTGGCGGGCGCGGACCACAGATGGAACACTCAACTCGGCGCGGACCGATTAGGGAACGCCGAGCTCCTCCCAGGTATAAATACTGGACTCGATCGACCCAAGGACCAGTCTCAGGTAGCACCTGAAGAAGACAGCGAGGCACACTGTTGAAATATCGTGCGAGAACGACGCGAACATACGGCTGGATTCCCGAATATCCAAGATGTCAACAGATCGCCGGGAAAGCATGAAGAATTACAACATGTTTCTAGTCATCAACAGGCCAATGTCGGTGTTGACGGGCCGAGGCGAGGCGTAAGGCTTTGTGTCGTACGGTCACCAAGGGCACACGAGCAGGCCTTCGGTTCCGATAGCCCATATCGATGACGTTTCGTTGAATGGTTCGCACGCTGACACTTGTTGATGACCCAGCATTGAAATGTGCGCCAATTTGCGGAAGGGTTGCACCTCTGTCACGTTGAACGATTCACTTCAGTCGTCGTTGGTCCCGTTATTGCAGGATCTTTTTCCGGCGGCAGCGATATCGGATATTTGATGTGTTACGGACTCCTGATATTCATGGTACACTCGTGAAATGGTCGTACGGGTAAATTCGAACTTCATCACTACATCGGAGACGATGTGTCCATCGCTCGTTCGCCGACTATAACACCACGTTCAAACTCACTTAAGTCTTGATAACCTGCCATTGTAGCCGCAGTAATCGATCTAACAACTCCGCCAGACACTTGTTGCTTACATAGGCGTTGTCGACCCCGAAGCGCAATATTCTGCCTGTTTGCGTATCTCTGCATTTGAATACGCTTGCCTATACCAGTTTTTTTGGCGCTTCGATGTATATGGATACTGTGAGTAAAATGTGTTGGGGATAGAATTAGTGGTAGTTTTTTTTTTTTTTTTTTTTTTTTTTTTTTTTTTTTTTTTTTTTAGCACTTGCAACCTACGTCCTCAATTATTTGCTGGATGTATTCCAATCTCTCTCTTCCTCTACAGTTTTTTCCCTCTACGGCTCCCTCTAGTACCGTGGAAGTCGTTCCCTTATGTCTAAACCTATCATCCTATCTCATCTCCTTATCACTGTTTTACATGTTTCTTTCCTCTCTGATTCTGCGCAGAACTTCCTCATTCCTTACCTTATTAGTCCACCTAATTTTCAACATTCGTCTATAGCACCACATCTCAAATGATTCCATTCTCTTCTGTTCCGGTTTTCCCACAGTCCATGTTTCACTATCATACAAAGCTGTACTCCAGACGTACATTCTCAGAAATTTCTTCCTCAAATTAAGGCCGATATTTGATATTAGTAGACCTCTTGGTCAGGAATGCCTTTTTTACCATTGCTAGTCTGCTTTTGATGTTGCCTTGCTCCGTCCGTCATTGGTTATTTTACTGCCTATCTAGCATTATTCCCTAACTTCATCTGCTTCGAGACCATCAATCCCGATGTTACGTTTCTCGCTGTTCTCATTTCTACTTCTTCTCATTACCTTCGTCTTTCTTCGATTTACTCTCAGTCCATATTCTGTACTCATTGGATTGTTCATTCCGTTCAGCAGATCATGTAATTCTTCTTCACTCTCACTCAAGATAGCAATGTCATCAGCGAATCGTATCATTGATATCCTTTCACCTTGAATTTTACACTACTGGCCATTAAAATTTCTACACCACGAAGTTGATGTGCTACAGGCGCTAAATTTAACCAACAAGAACAACATGCTATGATATGCAAATGATTAGCTTTTCAGAGCATTCACACAAGGTTGGCGCCGTGGAAAGGAGGAGAAATGCATACCATCACGTTTACGACTTTGATAAAGGTCGGATTGTAGCCAATCGCGATTGCGGTTTATCGTATCGCGACATTGCTGCTCGCGTTAGTCGAGATCCAAGGACTGTTAGCTGAATATGGAATCGGTGGGTTCAGGAGGGTAATACGGAACGCCGTGCTGGATCCCAACGGCCTCATATCACTAGCAGTCGAGATGACAGGCATCTTATCCGCATGGCTGTAACGGATCGTGCAGCCACGTCTCGATCCCTGAGTCAACGGATGGGGACGTTTGCAAGACCATCTGCACGAATAGTTCGACGACGTTTTGCGGCAGCATGGACTACAAGCTCGGAGACCATGGCCGCAGTTACCCTTCACGCTGCATCACAGACACGAGCGCCTGCGACGGTGTACTCAACGACGAACCTGGGTGCACCAATGGCAAAACGTCATTTTTTCGGATGAATCCAGGTTCTGTTTACGGCATCATGACGGTCGCATCCGTGTTTGGCGACATCGTGGTGATCGCACATTGGAAGCGTGTATTCGTCATCGTCATACTGGCGTATCACTCGTCGTGGTGGTATGGGGTGCCATTGGTTACACGCCTCGGTCAACTCTTGTTCGCATTGACGGCACTTTGAACAGTGCACGTTACATTTAAAATGTGTAGCGACCCGTGGCTCTGCCCTTCATTCGATCCCTGCAAAACTCTACATTTCAGCAGGATAATGCACGACCGCATGTTGCAGGTCCTGTACGGGCCTTTCTGGATACACAAAATGTTCGACTGCTGCCCTGGCCAGCACATTCTCCAGATGTCTCATCAATTAAAAATGTCTGGTCAATGGTGGCCGAGCAACTGGCTCGTCACAATACGCCAATCACTACTCTTGATGAACTGTGGTATCGTGTTGAAGCTGCATGGGTAGCTGTACCTGTACACGCCATCCAAGCTCTGTTTGACTCAATGCACAGGCGTATCAAGGCCGTTATTACGGCCAGAGGTGGTTGTTCTGGGTAGTGATTTCTCAGGATCTATGCACCCAAATTGCGTGAAAATGTAATCACATGTCAGTTCCAGTATAATATATTTGTCCAATGAATACCCGTTTATCATCTGCATTTCTTCTTGGTGTAGCAATTTTAACGGCCAGTAGTGTAATTCCACTACTAAACCTTTCTTCCTCGACGTACAGATTGAATACTAGGGGCGAAAGGCTACATCCTTGTCTTACACCCTTTTTAATACGAGCGCTTTGTTCTTGATCGTCCACTCTTATTATACCCTATTGGCTGTTGTACGCCGCGCGGGATTATCCGAGCGGTCTAAAGCGCTGCAGTCATGGACTGTGCGGCTGGTCGCGTCGGAGGTTCGAGTCCTCCCTCGGGCATGGGTGTGTGCGTGTCCTTAGGATAATTTAGGTTAAGTAGTGTGTAAGCTTAGCGACTGATGACCTTAGCAGTTAAGTCGCATAAGATTTCATACACATTTGAACATTTTTTGCCTGTTCTACATATTGTGTATGACCCGTCTCTCCCTATAGCTTACCCCTACTTTTTTCAGAATTTCGAAAATCTTGCACCATTTTACATTGTCGAACGCTTTTTACAGGTCGACAAATCCTATGAACGTGTCTTGATTTTTCTTTAGTCTTGCTTTGATTATCAACCGCAACGTTAGAATTACCTCCCTGGTGCCTTTACCTTTCCTAAAGGCAAACTGATCGTCATTTAGCGCATCCTCAATTTTCTTTTCCATTCTTCTGTATATTGTTCTTGTAAGCAACTGGGATGCATGAGTTGTTAAGCTGATTGTGCGGTAATTCTCGCACTTGTCAGTTCTTGCCGTCTTCGGAACTGTGTGGTGTGGATGATGCTTTTCCGAAAGTCAGATGGGATGTCGCCAGACTCATACATTCTACACACCAAGGTGAATAGCCGTTTTGTTGCCACTTCCCCCAATGATGGTAGAAATTCTGATGGAATGTTATCTATCCCTTCTGCCTTATTTGATCTTAAGTCCTCCAAAGTTCTTTCAAATTCTGATTCTAATATTGGTTCCCAATCTCATCTAAATCGACTACTGTTCTTCTTATATCCCCCTCATCGAGGCTTTCAGTGTGGACTCTTAATGTTAGTACCCTTGCTTTTAAAGTAGTTAAATTAAAACATCATGTCTGATGCTGAAGTTTTACTGCATGAACGGTGAAAATGTAGCAATCGATGAATTTTTTTCCTGTCATTATTATGTAAGCTTTGTCAGCAATAAAGGGTTTCCAGAATGTTTGAAATTATTTGTAGAGTCTGTTGGAAGTCGCTAAGTGCTCTCTTTTCAAATACGGGATGAATATATTCCGGATGATTTGAGCACCTTGAGCTTCACTGTCTGAAGACATATAAACAGTCTCTAACAGTTGCATACCAATGGATGGGGTCAGTAACTGACCACAACGCAGTTTTTAGGCTAAAGCTCCTGTCATGTTCAGTAGTTTATTCAATAAATACATGACATTTATCGTAATTATAACTGCTACAATGGACAATAAGAACAGTTTTTGGTTTACACTCATCGCTGAGTTATAGCGATTGTTATAACTGAAGGTGTAGCAGGTCAACAATCACCACTCGCAATCAACCGGTAAACAGTGCGGTGAGTGGAAGGTAATATCTTTGTGGCATTTGACAAAATGCACAAGAAAATGAAATTGACAGATGACGAAATCAGAAATTTGCGTGAAAGTTCAGACAATGAAATTAGTGGTGAACTATCCGAAAGCTCAAAGAGTTCTGGAAGAAAGAAGTACCTGAAGGATCTTGCTCGTGAACTTTGTGACCTCAATATGAAAAGACGCGCTCAAAATGCCGTAGGCCTCAAAATACACTACAGCGTTATCAACTTTTGCGAATGAGTGTAATCAAAATCAAGATGCTGTGGGCAGAGGAAACAACGTTACGGAGCCACGACGGAAAGTAACACGTGCAGCTGTGCGTAATCTGCCAAAGAAAGGGCACTGTTACTTATGTGCCAGAAACAAAGATCGTAAGTACATGAAGGCTTGCACTTCTTGCAGGAAGTATATCTGCCCTGCACACACCAAGAAAGAAGAAGTAGTTCGTATTGTGAATTGTTCTGAATGTGAATCTGAGTAACCCTTGTAATTGTGAAATTAATACAAATAAATGTAAAAAATCTATTTATCTTTTACTAAAAATGTCGCAGAAACCCTTTCCCAGTAATAATAATCAACATTTTAATCTTCTAATCTGCCAAAATTATGGAAATACACAAGTAATGTGATTTATCCTAGATAGAGAATGTGTGATGGTTGTGGGGTCAGTCGCTGACCCCTGCCATTGGTGTTGGCTAGTGCAACATACAGCATTCGTATGCAACTGTTAATACTTATTATTTTAAAAGTTTAACATAAGGATATGGCTCTTAATGAATATATTACGACAACATTTTAAATTTTTGAATTTGATGAATAAAATGTGCAACTGGGACTGGGTGAACGCGTAATTATATTAATCGTTGGTTAATGTGGATGTGTTTTTTAATGTATCAGTGGATGCATAAATGATCAGCCGCAGTGGCGGCGTATTTTTTACTTGCAGATCTCATAAATGACAGAAGCAATAACGCGTTGATGTTGATCTTACTAGGTAGTCGAATGTCAGCAAAACTATTCTGGAAGTGTATTGGACGACAAATGTGTTGAATAAATTAACGTGAAATTAAAACTGAATGAAACATTTTATTAACTCAACCAGCAACCTGAGGAGTATGCAGCTGCATAATCTATGCTGCAGGCGTGTGTTCAACTTAAATGACACTATCAATATCATTTCTGAAAACAGGAAGAAGAATCCTGTAATTCAGATCATTCATAATAAAACCAAGAGAAGATAATTTTGTAGACATTATCTTTTGATTTACATTGATAACATTCAGTAGAACTGTGTAATGATGTAACTCACTGGCCAGTCACAATGAAGGACGGTGTCCATATTTCGTCGGGCCTCGGCCTCACATCTTGGATGCCATCATACACGTTAGGATCCCACGGCAGGTAATCATCATTCCAGTCCTGTAAAAGACGACAGGTTGTGGTAGGTTCTGTTTCACTGTCGTAATGTGTCAGCAAGTGATAATGTATGCACATTATACCTTCTTTCCACGAAATACTTTATATGGTGGACGCCAGCAACTTTATAGGGAAAGGCCTCAGATGTAGCCGTCAGATTCGACTTACATGTTGGGGGATCGCTTGCGTATAACCTAAAGTGAAAGATTAAGATATTTTGGGTCGATCACCCCAGTTTTTTTGTGAAAACCAACCCAAAAATTGCCGGGTTTTATTGGTAACTGAAAACTGAGCATTCTTCCTCCCGATATATGGGGCCCACAAACGCATATTGTCGTAGAAATTGAGGAAAGATATTTTTATGAATTCTGCTTATATAACTGTAAAGCAACCGATGTTTGAGGAAAACATCTGGCTGCAGAGCAGAGAAACGTGTTCGATTCCAGAATAGGTTCTGCAGATTTCTTCATTTGTATTTTTTCCGTTTCGGAATTGGCGGAAATAGAAGGCTTGATGAGGTTAGGAGGCTTAATAAGGTAAGTAAATCAATAAAGGATAATAATAAAGTGTGCAAATAATTTTAATCCTCCAGAATGAAATTTTCACCCTGCTGCGGAGCGTGCACTGATATGAACCTTCCTGGCAGATTAAACCGGTGTGCTGGACAGAGACTCGAACTCGGGACCTTTGCCTTTGGTAGGCAAGTCTTCTATAGACCGAGCTACCCAAGCACATCCGACCAGCCGTCCTCACAGCTGTACTTCCAACAGTACCTCGTCTCCTACTTTCCAAACTTCACAGAATCTGTCCTGGGAAACGTGTGCTCCTGGAAGAAGTTTAATTAAGTAAGTATGTGCTGTGGAATTAAAAGAATCGAAATTGGAAATCACATAAAGATCGTCCTCCCCCCATGAACCATAGACCTTGCCGCTGGTGGGGAGGCTTGCGTGCCTCAGCGATACAGATGGCCGTACCGTAGGTACAACCACAACGGAGGGGTATCTGTTGAGAGGCCAGACAAACGTGTGGTTCCTGAAGAGGGGCAGCAGTCTTTTCAGTAGTTGCAGGGGCAACAGTATGGATGATTGACTGATCAGGCCTTGTAACAATAACCAAAACGGCCATGCTGTGCTGGTACTGCGAATGGCTGAAAGCAAGGGGAAACTACAGCCGTAATTTTTCCCGAGGGCATGCAGTTTTACTGTATGGTTAAATGATGATTGCGTCCTCTTGGGTAAAATATTCCGGAGGTAAAATAGTCCCCCATTCGGTTCTCCGGGCGGGGACTACTCAAGAGGACATTGTTATCAGGACATAGAAAACTGGCGTTCTACGGATCGGAGCGTGGAATGTCAGATCCCTTAATCGAGCAGGTAGGTTAGAAAATTTAAAAAGGGAAGTGGATAGATTAAAGTTAGATATAGTGGGAATTAGTGAAGTTCGGTGGCAGGAGGAACAAGACTTTTGGTCAGGTGAATACAGGGTTATAAATACAAAATCAAATAGGGGTAATGCAGGAGTAGGTTTAATAATGAATAAAAAAATAGGAGTGCGGGGAAGCTACTACAAACAGCATAGTGAACGCATTATTGTGGCCAAGATAGACACGAAGCTCACGCCTACTACAATAGTACAAGTTTATATGCCAACTAGCTCTGCAGATAACGAGGAAATTGAAGAAATGTATGATGAAATCAAAGAAATTATTCAGATAGTGAAGGGAGACGAAAATTTAATAGTCATGGGTGACTGGAATTCGAGTGTAGGGAAAGGGAGAGAAGGAAACATAGTAGGTGAATTTGGATTGGGGTAAGAAATGAAAGAGGAAGGCTTCTGTTAGAATTTTGCACAGAGCATAACTTAATCATAGCTAACACTTGGTTCAAGAATCATAAAAGGAGGTTATATACATGGAAGAACCCTGGAGATACTAAAAGGTATCAGATAGATTATATAATGGTAAGACAGACATTTAGGAACCAGGTTTTAAATTGTAAGACGTTTCCAGGAGCAGATGTGGACTCTGACCACAATCTATTGGTTATGAACTGCAGATTAAAATTGAAGAAACTGCAAAAAGGTGGGAATTTAAGGAGATGGGACCTGGATAAACTGACTAAACCAGAGGTTGTGCAGAGTTTCAGGGAGAGCATAAGGCAACAATTGACAGGAATGGGGGAAAGAAATACAGTAGAAGAAGAATGGGCAGCTTTGAGGAAAGAAATAGTGAAGGCAGCAGGGGATCAAGTAGGTAAAAAGACGAGGGCTAGTACAAATCCTTGGGTAACAGAAGAGATACTGAATTTAATTGATGAAAGGAGAAAATACAAAAATGCAGTAAGTGAAGCAAGCAAAATGGAATATAAACGTCTCAAAAATGAGATCGACAGGAAGTGCAAAATGGCTAAGCAGGGATGGCTAGAGGACAAATGTAAGGATGTAGAGGCTTATCTCACTAGGGGTAAGATAGATACTGCCTACAGGAAAATCAAAGAGACCTTTGGGGAAAAGAACCACTTGTATGAATATCAAGAGCTCAGATGGGAACCCAGTCCTAACCAAAGAAGGGAAAGCAGAAAGGTGGAAGGAGTATATAGAGGGTCTATACAAGGGCGATGTACTTGAGGACAATATTATAGAAATGGAAGAGAATGTAGACGAAGATGAAATGGGAGATACGATACTGCGTGAAAGTATTTGTATGGAGTGTAGCCATGTATGGAAGTGAAACATGAACAATAAATAGTTTGGACAGGAAGAGAATAGAAGCTTTCGAAATGTGGTACTACAGAAGAATGCTGAAGATTAGATGGGTAGATCACTTAACTAATGAGGAGGTATTGAATAGAATTGGGGAGAAGTTTGTGGCACAACTTGACGAGAACAAGGGACCGGTTGGTAGGACATGTTCTGAGGCATCAAGGGATCACAAATTTAGCAATGGAGGGCAGCGTGGAGGGTAAAAATCGTAGAGGGAGACCAAGAGATGAATACACTAAGAAGATTAAGAAGGATGTAGGTTGCAGTAGGTACTGGTAGATGAAGAAACTTGCACAGGATAGTGTAGCATGGAGAGCTGCATCAAACCAGTCTCAGGACTGAAGAACACAACAACAACACATAAAGATCATAAAGCACAAACGGTCAACACTGATTAAAAAAAATATCCTCATTGCTAAGAGGGCAATGCGATCTTCTAGTTCAGGGGTCTCCAAACTTTTTAGCCCGCAGGCCACATAGATTCCTCCACGAAGTCATAAGGGCCAAGATCTACCCAGTGGGAAAAATAAAGGTGTTGTTGCTCTACTTTCTATGGCCGTAGAAAATGACGGTGGCTCAAAATCATTAGTAGTGCATTGTATTATTCACCAACAGTCTTTGTGTGGAAAGCATTTAGATATGTCAGAAGTTTTAAAGCCAGTTATTTCAATTGGTAATAAAACAGATCCCAAGTACTCAGTCATCGCCAGTTGCGGGAGTTTCTTGAAGATATTGAGGAAAGTGACTTGCCATATTGTACGGCAGTGCGCTGGCTTAGCTGCGGTAAAGTTCTGACCCGTTTTTTGGAACTCCGAACTGAAATTTTTTTGAACGAAAGGAATCGCCCTCTGGCTGAGTTACGGAACGGAGAAGCGTTACCCGCAGAACTTCAGTTTAAAATTATTGATTTGCAATGTAGCGACTGTTTTAAAGGAAAACATTCAAAGCCAACATTACTGGAATTTTATAAGTGTCTTCCGTCCACAGTTTCCAAATTTGCCCGTGGCTTTTTTCCGCTTTTGGCACTACTTATTTGTGTGAAAAATCTTTCTCCAAAATGAAACATGCAAATAGTATTTACAGATCAAAATTAAGTGATGAGCATTTTAATTCGCTGATGATTATCTCTACCAGTGAACTTGATCTACAACTGGAGGTAATTATGAAAGGAATGTTACACCTACATAAAAGTCACTAATTATCACTCAGATGTTAAATTTCTTTACATGAATACTCTAACACTATGAAGTTTCAAGATATAAATTAATTACAGTTACTTTTATACATCAATTACAACTAAAATATCCAATATCATTATGTACAGCAGGTATTGTATTTTCTTTAAATTGCCTTTAAATAAAGATATTTTATACCATTTACTTGTTATATGTATTTTACAACGTAATCAAAAGAAAGTGAAACCTCGCTTAAGAAGCATTTTCCATAATGATTGATTACTAAGGCTAGTCGCCGAAGTGGCGTCCATTTGAAAGACTTGCACCAGACTCGTGAGTAGAATAAAATGCACAGAATTTTTTTACTTAAAATGTTTTCGCCAAACTAGTCTGTAAACCGTTCTTCTTTTTTCACTATCGCACGGAGAATGGTCTGTTTATTGTGGATAGCGGCACGTTTAACCATGACCTTCCGCTTTGTTAAGATAGAACTCGGACAATGTCGCGGCGTATTGGTCGCGATAGGCCTCGAAACTTAATTGTTGGCAGTGCAGGCACCACCTCAAATATTTGGCGGGCCGCACACAGGGGATGTCCGGCCAGCTAACACGGGCCGGTTTGCCGACTCTCGCGGGCCGGTTTCGGCCCGCGGGCCGTACTTTGGAGACCCCTGTTCTAGTTCGTTGATCTGTTCAGAGAAGGCATATCGGCCCATCTACATCTACATCTACATCTACATTGATACTCCGCAAGCCACCTAACGGTGTGTGGCGGAGGGCACTTTACGTGCCACTGTCATTACCTCCCTTTCCTGTTCCAGTCGCGTATGGTTCGCGGGAAGAACGACTGTCTGAAAGCCTCCGTGCGCGCTCTAATCTCTCTAATTTTACATTCGTGATCTCCTCGGGAGGTATAAGTAGGGGGAAGCAATATATTCGATATATTCAGCTTTGTTACACTTTATGCGGACTAATCTTACGGTGATTATGAAAAGGGGTGAACGAAACTTTCAGTTTAACCACAACAGAAACTCTAATGTCTCTGATTTTATCCTCATGGTCTGTTCGCGAGATATACGTAGGAGGGAACAATATACTGCTTGACTCCTCGGTGAAGGTATGTTGTCGAAACTTCAACAACAGCCCGTACCGAGCAGCTGAGCGTCTCTCCTGCAGAGTCTTCCACTGGAGTTTATCTATCATCTCCGTAACGCTTTCGCAATTACTAAATGGTCCTGTAAAGAAACGCGCTGCTCTCCGTTGGATCTGCTCTATCTCTTCTATCAACCCTATCTGGTACGGATCCCACACTGGTGGGCAAAATTCAAGCAGTGGGCGAACAAGCGTACTGTAACCTACTTCCTTTGTTTTCGGATTGCATTTCCTTAGGATTCTTCCAATGAATCTCAGTCTGGCATCTGCTTTAGCGACGATCAACCCTATATGATCATTCCATTCTAAATCACTCCTAATGCGTACTCCCAGATAATTTATGGAATTAACTGCTTCCAGTTGCTGACCTGCTATTTTGTAGCTAAATGGTATGCGATCTTTCTTTCTATGTATTCGCAGCACATTACACTTGTCTACATTGAGATTCAATTGCCATTCCCTGCACCATGCGTCAATTCGCTACAGATCCTCCTGCAATTCAGTACAATTTTCCATTGTTACAACCTCTCGATATACTATAGCATCATCCGCAAAAAGCCTCAGTGAACTTCCGATGTCATCCACAAGGTCATTTATGTACATTGTGAATAGCAACGGTCCTACGACACTCCCCGTCAACTCTAACTGCTTTAAAAATTGGTGAGCTCTAACAGGATCAAGTCCAACATAAGCAAACGTATCTAGATAAGATATTCACTACCGCAATGCCGTTACGCTGGTCCAGCATACTTCACTTTCAGGGACACCCAAACTGTATTGACTGTAGTCACGCCGACCGAGTTCTTTCGTCATTCATCTATTATAATTTCATTGTTTCTCGTAATAATGTCAAAGCGGTAGGTGGATCAAAACAAAATGTCCACACACTCTGTGACCAAAATGGTATTGGAGCAGAGGATGACAGACTTAAGGCCGAAATACTAAATGTCTTCTTCCAAAGCTGTTTCACAGAGGAAGACTGCACTGTAGTTCCTTCTCTAGATTGACGCACAGATGACAAAATGGTAGATATCGAAATAGACGTCAGAGGGATAGAGAAAAAATTAAAATCGCTCAAAAGAGGAAAGGCCGCTGGACCTGATGGGATACCAGTTCGATTTTACACAGAGTACGCAAAGGAACTGCCCCCCCCTTCTTGCAGCGGTGTACCGTAGGTCTCTAGAAGAGCGTAGCGTTCCAAAGGATTGGAAAGGGGCACAGGTCATCCCCGTTTTCATGAAGGGACGTCGAACAGATGTGCAGAACTATAGACCTATATCTCTAACGTCGATCAGTTGTAGAATTTTGGAACACGTATTATGTTCGAGTATAATGACTTTTCTGGAGACTAGAAATCTACTCTGTAGGAATCAGCATAGGTTTAGAAAAAGACGATCGTGTGAAACCCAGCTCGCGCTATTCGTCCACGAGACTCAGAGGGCCATAGACACGGGTTCCCAGGTAGGTGCCGTGTTTCTTGACTTCCGCAAGGCGTTGGATACAGTTCCCCACAGTCGTTTAATGAACAAAGTAAGAGCATATGGACTATCAGACCAATTGTGTGATTGAATTGAAGAGTTCCTAGATAACAGAACGCAGCATGTCATTCTCAATGGGGAGAAGTTTTCCGAAGTAAGAGTGATTTCAGGTGTGCCGCAGGGGAGTGTCATGGGACCGTTGCTATTCACAATATACGTAAATGACCTTGTGGATAACATCGGAACTTCACTGAGGCTTTTTGCGGATGATGCTGTGGTATATCGAGAGGTTGTAACAATGGAAAATTGTACTGAAATGCAGGAGGATCTGCAACGAATTGACGCATGGTGCAGGGAATGGCAATTGAATCTCATATGTAATGTGCTGCGAACACATAGAAAAAAAGATCCTTTATAATTTAGCTACAATATAACAGGTCAGCAACTGGAAGCAGTTGTTTCCATAAGTTATCTGGGAGTAGGAATTAGGAGTGATTTAAAATGGAATGATCATATAAAGTTGATCGTCGCTAAAGCAGATGCCAGACTGAGATTCATTGGAAGAATCCTAAGGGAATGCAATCCGAAAACAAAGGAAGTAGGTTACAGTACACTTGTTCGCCCACTGCTTGAATTTTGCCCACTAGTGTGGGATCCGTACCAGATAGGGTTGGTAGAAGAGATAGAGAAGATCCAACGGAGAGCAGCGCGCTTCGTTACACGATCATTTAGTAATCGCGAAAGCGTTACGGAGATGATAGATAAACTCCAGTGGAAGACTCTGCAGGAGAGACGCTCAGTAGCTCGGTACGGGCTTTTGTTGAAGTTCCGAGAACATACCTTCACCGAAGAGTCAAGCTTTATATTGCTCCCTCCTACGTATATCTCGCGAAGAGACCATGAGGATAAAATCAGAGAGATTAGAGCCCACACAGAGGCATACCGACAAACCTTCTCTCCAAGAACGAGACTGGTATAGAAGGGAGAACCGATAGAGGGCCTCAGAGTACCAATTGTTTCTTTCACAATTTACGACACACATTAGATATCTCGCTGCGATCTCTACAGCAGTACCAGCAGAGCATGGAAAAACAAATGAGTTACGAAATGACGTGTAATTCACGATACTGCCGCTAGGAGACTAGTAAGCAGCTATGGCTGACAATGGAAGACTGACGACAGGGCAACGATCGGCAATTGTGTTACTTTTTCATGAAACGAAAAGCCTTGTTGTGACTCAGAGGCGTTTTCGACAACAGTTTAACACACGATGGGTCCCTTGCAAGAAGACCATCCACATGTTGTATGATAAATTTGTACAGGAAGGTGCAGTATTGGAAGCGAAGCGACCTCGGCCTAAGCCTGTTTGTTCGCCGGAGAATGTTGAAGCGGTACGAGTCACTGTACAGAGAAGTCCCGGGAAATCGTGTAGAAAGGCAGCAGTGCAACTGGGAATATCCAGACGCTCCGTTCAACGAATTCTTAAAAGTGAACTCCATATGTACCCATACAAGATGACCTGTGCACAGAAGCTCACTGATGAACACAACCAGCAGAGACTACTGTTGCTCAGTTGGCGGATGATAGGGAAGAAACTCTCAACAACGTTTGGTTTTCAGACGAGGCGCATTTTCATTTAGACGGTGTGGTTAACAAACAGAATGTACGCTTTTGGGCCACTGAAACCCACAAGTGCTTCATGAACGACAACATTATGCTCCGAGGATTACAGCGTGCCAGCAATTTCCAGTCACGAACTTATTGGACCCTTTTCCTTTGAAGAAACTGTGAACAGCGAGCGTTATTTGAGCTTGCTTCGGCATAGCTTTATTCCACAGCTTCTTGCTACTGCCTTGCCCTTCAGCACGCAGTGGTTCATGCAAGATGGAGGAAGGCCACGCACATACTGCAAACACTGTGTTGGAGTTTCTACACGAGCATTTCGATATGCGGATCATTTCACTCAGGTTTCCAGGTCGCTTCAATGACGGACAAAATTGGCCTCCCAGTAGTCCAGACCTCAATCCATGTGACTTTTTTCTTTGGGGGTACCTAAAGGAAAAAATTTTCCTGAAATGTCCACGTGATTTAATGGAGCTCAGAAGACTTATTCTTCAAGCTTGCAGTGAAATTACAGAAAACATGTGCCGTAGGGTAATCACTGACTTCGGTGTTGGTTTGAAGGAAGTTAGGAAACGAAATGGTGGACATATTGAGCGTGTGCTGAGTTAGAACAAATCTCCATGGACGGCTCTTCATTGTAGTATATGTTCCTTTCAGATTGTATTGACAATAAAGTTTGTATTCAAAAACAAAATGGTAACACATTTCGTGCGCCGCCCTGTATTTTAGTGATTAATAACTCGAGTCCAATTTACAAAGAAGTTGGCAGTAAGAGATCAGTGAACAGTAGGACGCTGGAACTCCTCTGGCCATGTTTCCTCTCCGGAGGCAAGCTGGCCTGCAGCTGTCGTAACCCGTCCTTAATGTCCTGGATACTGGTGCTGTGAGGGAGTTGACGTCCGTCGCCGGCCGCAGTGGCCGAGCGGTTCTAGGCGCTTCAGTCTGGAACCGCGTGACCGCTACGGTCGCAGGTTCGAATCCTACCTCGGGCATGGATGTGTGTGATAAGCTTAGGTTAGTTAGGTTTAAGTAGTTCCAAGTTCTAGGGGACTCATGACCACAGATGTTAAGTCCCATAGTGCTCAGAGCCATTTGACGTCCGTCTTCCGCACCACACAGGTACGATCGGGAACAAATCTGGGGATCGCGCTAGCCATGGCAGTTCCTTAGCATCGGGCAGCCGGTTCGTGGAGACACGTGCTATGTGTGGACGAGTATTGTCCTCATGAAAAAAGGCACCAAGACACTATCGCATGACAGGTAACACAAGGGGATGCAGGATGTCAGGATGACCGTGACAGACGACTGCGCCTTCTGTTCCGTCAGTCATTATCAGCCGTGATCTGAAGACATACTCGATGGCTCCCCACATCATGACACCGAGTTTAGAACCGCTGTGCCTCTCCAAGTTACTGGAAGAATGCAACCTCTCCCCAAGTCGACGATGGTCATCCGAGGTTCATCCCGAACACGGTGTGATGCCATTCATCAGCAGCTTCCCGTCACCACCCTACCCTAACCGCCTCAGTAAGCCAGCAGTCTGTCTGCTGCTAGTCTCCGAGTAATGGCGTTTGGATTGCGCAGAATGTTGCAGGGTTTCCCATGGGATGGCAGGAGTATATGTGAGGGATTACGATGTGCTTGGTTGTTGTGTACATAGTTCCGCGTAGTCAGCGTGTACACAACTATCCCACTACAGCGCGCCCCGCTAAGCACAACAGCGCAGGCACAGCGCTCGTCTGTCTCCGCACTACGAGATGGCGCTGTCTTAGAGACGGACCAAATTATGCTCCGCCGATCCGCGTATTAATATGTAACGCATCCAATGAGATTGCTGCTAACGTAGAACCTTTTCTCCTCACAGATCACACTCACGCAGCGATATCTGAACGCGCGAGGTATTATAACGAGTGTACAGACCTCCTATTAGTCAGTCTGTACGAGTCTGCACCAGTCTGCATTTGTCTGCATTAGTCTGTACCAGTCTATAGTCAAGTTTCAGTCTGCGCCTAATAAGATTACCATATTCCTGTACATAGCCATGAAGATAAATGAATAGACACTTTGTCAAGTATCAGGGATATGTGAGAATAAGATTAATGTACCAAGACCAAAGGAACTTCAGATTGTCCATTGTAAATAGCATCCAGAACCAAGTTAAGTTATTTTTATGCTTGTTATTATTTTAATAAATGTGTGTGAAAATTAATCAAGTTCTGTTTAAAGTTGGTCACCGTCAATCTGCTACTGTAAGCGTGCAAGTGGCATTTCTATCGTCTGACCTAACGGCAGAAGATAAACACGTCACGATAAGACCACGAGACATATTGCTGACACTCGCCTACTTCGTTAGAGCGACAAGTCAAATAATCTGATGGTGTCTGTACCGAAGGTCTTACAGTACGCACAACACATTGGTGCCCAATAGTCTGATCCTTCCTTGTTGTCTCACATGACAAGTACGCCTGCCCTCACACTCCCATGCTGTAGAGTGCTGTAGAATGCCCCATAAATCTGCACAACTGGAACAACTGGCCAAATGGAGACCTATGATGAAGCCTCTTTCAAACTGCGTCTGATGCTCATAACTCTCTCCCACACAAATACACGGCATCTCCGTGTCCATCACAGTGATATCTCAACATCTGACTCCCGTTATACCCCATATCAATCCTGGCAACATTTCAAAATACCAACAGCTCTTGTGCACTCATATAAGTGTTCTATCTCTCACAAAGGACTATAGCGTGCAGATGTGTACGAAGTTCATTGACCTCCGACAATGTCTTCTGGTAAGTATCCTTTAATTTACGTCTATGTTCAAAAACTTTTTGTTAACAGATTACCGGTTTCGGTCTATAATGACCATCTTCAGATCTGTAGCACAAAATGGGAAAACATAAATGCAGTCGAAGATTGTCTACAGTTAAAAACAATAAATAGACCACAAATGCATAAATATGTCAGCAGTATTTTTCATTATGGTCTATGTATTGTTTTTAAGCTGTAGACAATCTGCGAATGCATTTATGTTTTTCCCATTTTTTGCTGCAGATCTCATGATGGTCGTTATAGACCGAAACCGGTAATCTGTTAACAAAACGTTTGTGACCATAGACGTAAATTAAAGGAAACTTATTGTATGTATGGGTCACTGTTTTATTCGTGACAATGTCGCAGCTTGTGAATGTCTTATGAGCACTTCACTTGTTTTACCAGGCCATGTAACTTATAGGTAAAATGTTATTGCCGCTAATAATTTTATTACATAAAACTGTTGCCAAGTTGTCATTGGCGACTGTGTAATGTAAGGCTCAGTGGTATTTTAGCTTACGGGCTGAAAGAAACGTTTTTCCCTATGACCACAAGTCCCATGAATGTATATCGCCTTTTCTTAAGTCTTGCTACCGTTATCAAGCGTAACGTCAAAAATCCCTCTTCGGTGTTTCCCAGGCACAGGCAAAGTGAGTGGAAGCCTCGCTGAAGCATATACGTACAGCAGTATTTGGCGACGAATTACTACCTCCACCACAGTTAGATGACTTTTGTGTGTTATTAATCATTATAGCTGTCATACTGAAAGACAGAACGCTTGAAAAGTTTAGTATTGGGTTCAATCGCTTTATCAAAATTTTCATCCGTCCACATAAATTCAGTTTATGAGATTATGATTGTAGACAAAAGCTGTCATAGACGTTCTTTCACTTGAGACGTCGCCTGCATCGACGTAAAGCGTTTTGGTAATTCGTAGTAACGTACTTTAGCGTCAAGCTGTGCTGCTGAGTGTCTACTGTCTTACCTTAACCCACATAACACTTTCACGACCTTCGGTACATTACTTTCTAGACGGCTGGTGCCGTCAAATACAAGAGAGACGCCTGTATTATGTTTGGGCAGCTCAGTGAAGTCGCGGGGCTAACTTAGCGGAAAAACAGAACTCCACTGTGAGACTGACCTCCTATTCTGTGATAGCGAACGACAGTATCAGAAGTAACCAGCGTTACCACAATGCAAAATGTCGCGTTCTGGTATGTAATTGCAAAGCATTACTTTCTTAATCATCTGTAAATAATATAGAAAGTGTCATTAAATTTTCGTGAAGATGTACGAGGGGACTTCAAAATTAAGTTACACATTATTATAATAGACCAAGTAACTTTAACTGAATGCTGCACTACAAAGGGACACGGATACATGACGTGCAGAATGTAGATGCCAAATATAGACGCAGTGAATAGTCATTTAGCAACCCATATAAGGACGCACGGGTTTATTCAATTTCCCGTAATGACTGTACCCAGAAGTACATTGGGCATACTGGTAGAGATTTCGACACTACTTTTAAAGACCATCTCAATTTGAATAGTTCGAAATTTTTACGTGGCAATCAAAATTCCATTACAGAGCTCCACAGTAGCTTGGAGATACTACACAAAGAGTCCAAGCGTGGCGTTTTAAATAGGCCTGAGGATATACATGAAATAAAGTTCATAAGACAGTCCCCTCGTAATACTTTCAACAAGAAAGCGAATTAAGACACAGAGCTTTATTGGCCAATTTCGACTATTTTGCATTTTTAAGTAGGGAGTCTCAACATAGTTGGATAGCTTATTACACATGTCTACTTTACAAGTTTTATTCTTGCAGAGAAGAGAACAGCAACCAGCCACCAGTGACTTCTCTGTATTTTACACACAGCCACTGGCTCAGAATGTCATTTTCGACAAAACAGCATTTTCATTTTATGTTAATATACAGGTTTACTCCCACTGCCGATCCGCACGTAGGTCATTCTGAGTCATTTAGTGTGTACTCTCTTCTAATGTTACAGAAATGATTAGTAAGATTTAAATTTTTTCACCTTATTATATTTGTTTCACCCACGTTCTGTTCTTAAGTGACGCAGGGAGCAGAGTCTACAGCGCGCGAGCAATCGCAGTTCCTCATCTTCCGAGTTGCCTGCGTTCAATTTGCTTAGCCATCTTAGTGCCCGGACGGCAGTCACTGCACACGCCCCGGCAACATCATGTGGACCCCTCGTAGCTTGTGTTGTCAGCCGTTACGACTGCTATTCTGCTAGTGACACACACACATAACCCTGTCGACTTCAGGTAAATCTGACCCTCAGCATAATCTTCTTCCTTTGCTTCATTGATGGCCCCCAAAAGGTTTTAATAATAATACACTACTGGCCATTAAAACTGCTACACCAAGAAGAAATTCAGATGATAAACGGGTATTCATTGGACAAATATGTAATACTAGAACTGACATGTGATTACATTTTCACGAAATTTGGGTGCATAGATCCTGAGAAAGCAGTACCCAGAACAACCACCTCTGGGCGTAATAACGGCCTTGATACGCCTGGTCATTGCGTCAAAAAGAGCTTGGATGGCGTGTACAGGTACAGCTGCCCATGCAGCTTCAACACGACACCACAGTTCATAAAGAGTAGTGACTGGCGCATTGTGACGAGCCAGTTGCTCGGCCAGCATTGACCAGACGTTTTCAGTTGGTGAGGGATCTGGAGAATGTGCTGGCCAGGGCAGCAGTCGAACATTTTCTGTATGCAGAAAGGCGCGTACAGGACCTGCAACATGCGGTCGTGCATTATCCTGCTGAAATGTAGGGTTTCGCAGAGATCGAATGAACGGTAGAGCCAAGGATCGTAACACATCTGAAATGTAACGTCCACTGTTCAAAGTGTCGTCAATGCGAAGAAGAGGTGACCGAGATGTGTAACCAATGACACCCCATACCGTCACGCCGGCTGATACGCCAGTATGGCGATGACGAATACACGCTTCCAATGTGCGTTCACCGCGATTTCGCCAAACACAGTTGCGACCATCATGATGCTGTAAACAGAACCTGGATTCATCCGAAAAAATGCCAAGTTCGTCGTTGAGTACACCATCGCAGGCGCTCCTGCCTGTGATGCAGCGTCGAGGGTAACCGCAGCCATGGCCTCCGAGCTGATAGTCCATGCTGCTGCAAACGTCGTGGAACTGTTCGTGCAGATGGTTGTTGTCTTGCAAAGTCCCCATCTGTTGACTCAGGGATCGAGACGTGGCTGCACGATCCATTATAGCCATGCGGATAAGATGCCTGCCTGTCATATCGACTGCTAGTGATACGAGGCTGTTGGGATCCAGCACGGCGTTCCGTATTACCTCCCTGAACCCACCGATTCCATATTCTGCTAACAGTCATTGGATCTCGACCGACGCGAGCAGCATTGTCGCGATACGACAAACCGCAATCGCGGTAGGCTACAATCCGATCTTTATCAAAGTCGGAAACGTGATGGTACCCATTTCTCCTCCTTACACGAGGCATCACAACAACGTTTCACCAGGCAACGCCGGTCAACTGCTGTTTGTATATGAGAAATCCGTTGGAAACTTTCCTCATGTCACCACGTTGTAGGTGTCGCCACCGGCGCCAACCTTGTGCGAATGCTCTGAAAAGCTAATCATTTGCATATCACAGCATCTTCTTCCTGTCGGTTAAATTTCGCGTCTGTAGCAAGTCATTTTCGTGGTGTAGCAATTTTAATGGCCAGTAGTGTAATTTTAAAAAGTGTATTTTCATACATTAATTTGGTTAGTATCCATCATGAACTTTACCTATTTTTTCTTCTTCAATCACTCCAGACCCAACATTTTCCCGGAAAACATTTACTAGACACACCATCCGTTGTCTGACATAAGCCCTCAGCATGGTGTTGTAATCGGTCAAGCGATGACAGTTCATCATAATTTTAACACAGGTCAGTTCTGTTTTCGTCAGTTGTTTGACGTTGCAGTGGAATGTCCCCATCTCTTTTTGTTTTAGTTACTACACAGTTTTTAGCCACCATCAGTTTCTCTTTACCAATTCCATTCCTGCGTTTTTATAGACAGTACATTTATCATTTATGACGAAGAAGACTGAGAACTTTACCTAGCTACACCAACTCTTCCTCTCTGGCATTCTGTAATAGCTCGCTATACCATACGACATATCATTGTAAGTAACCATCTTCCGGTATGAAATCACAGATCTTACTATTATATACGAGTAGACCCCTTCCTTATAGGGGTATTCCATTCCTTCGTTATTATACAGGGTGTTACAAAAAGGTACAGCCAAACTTTCAGGAAATATTCCTCACACACAAAGAAAGAAAATATGTTATGTGGACATGTGTCCGGAAACGCTTACTTTCCATGTTAGAGCTCATTTTATTACTTCTCTTCAAATCACATTAATCATGGAATGGAAACACACAGCAACAGAACGTACCAGCGTGACTTCAAACACTTTGTTACAGGAAATGTTCAAAATGTCCTCCGTTAGCGAGGATACATGCATCCACCCTCCGTTGCTTGGAATCCCTGATGCGCTGATGCAGCCCTGGAGAATAGCGTATTGTATCACAGCCGTCCACAATACGAGCACGAAGAGTCTCTACATTTGGTGCCGGGGTTGCGTAGAAAAGAGCTTTCAAATGCCCCCATAAATGAAAGTCAAGAGGGTTGAGGTCAGGAGAGCGTGGAGGCCATGGAATTGGTCCGCCTCTACCAATCCATCGGTCACCGAATCTGTTGTTGAGAAGCGTACGAACACTTCGACTGAAATGTGCAGGAGCTCCATCGTGCATGAACCACATGTTGTGTCGTAGTTGTAAAGGTACATGTTCTAGCAGAAGTCAACATTACCTTCCTTCAATTGGGCCAACTGGCGGTGAATCGAGGAAGTACAGTACATACTGACGAAACTAAAATGAGCTCTAACATGGAAATTAAGCGTTTCCGGACACATGTCCACATAACATCTTTTCTTTATTTGTGTGTGAGGAATGTTTCCTGAAAGTTTGGCCGTACATTTTTGTAACACCCTGTAGACCGTACATTTATCATTGATGACGAAGAAGGACGAGAACTTTTCCTAGCTACACCAACAGTAATTCCGTAATAGCCCGCTATAGCAAAGGACATAGCATTGTAAGTAACCATCTGCCGGCATGAAATCACAGATCTTATTGTATACGAAGAGGCCCCTTCCTTATTGGGGGCATGTGATCGACAGCTAGTTTCCTAACCAGATGCATAATACTTTCTTCCTTATTTAAATCTATTCACTCAGCAGTTTGAAAATATCTCAGATAACTTCATTTCCCCATTGTCACAGCATTAATTTGTAAAAAAATTTGCACAGATGTACAGCAGAAGATGCAACTTAAAAGTTGCGAAACCGGTTATGTGTGTCTCTAACTGACTTCAGTAAATGCAGCTATTGCGACCTGTTGTGCTTTTAATTCAGTTTTGTGTTTTAAAAGTTATGACACCTGTCTGCAAAATTCTGTATTATACTATATGTATGATTAGTCAGTTATGTATAATTACGGTAGTTGTGGCTGCCCTGGTTTTAAAATTATTTGATACCTGTTTAGTCAAATAAGTGCCAATCAAATACCTTGCCTTTTGATGATATCTGACTAACTGTAAGCTGCCAACTGCCTATTCTCGCGAACTCATCACATTATCACGACCCAGTTCTGTTCATAAGTGTGCTACAGTCCTAGGCTGCTTCAGTAGAGTCCAATTAACTGCCAATACTTCTCATAGTTGACAGAAAAAAATGCTGCGGAAGATCTTCGGTCCAGTGTTCGACACAAACAGTATGAATGGAGAATCAGACACAACTGTGAACTAGAGTAACTGTACCGAGATGCCAGTATACAGAAGTCATAAGATGCAAGTGACTAG
Organism: Schistocerca serialis cubense; assembly: GCF_023864345.2. Lineage (NCBI taxonomy): Eukaryota > Metazoa > Arthropoda > Insecta > Orthoptera > Acrididae > Schistocerca > Schistocerca serialis. The sequence goes on along the minus strand of NC_064643.1, from coordinate 731,727,023 downwards.
AGTGGCCTGGACATTTGGCTCGGGTGGAAAGACACAAGTGGCCACGGAAGCTCCTGGATTTCATCCCCACACGCAGGAGAATTCCAGGAAGACCAACGAAAGGGTCGTGGGATGGCCTCCATGAATACCTGCCACTGATGTGGACGGTTGGCGGGTGGTAGCGATGTGTAGAAGACAATGCAGAAAGAAACTTGTAGCAGTGATCAGTGTGTTGGGCTTGATCACGTAAAAATAAAACTAAACTAAATACTGCCATAATTTTAAGGTTAATCTATGTGCAATTTAGACGTTTATTCCCAAACAATCGTGCTACCCCACATACTTCAACTTTGACGTACGTTTCCAGTTGCTGCACCATTTCATTCCAAAACAGTGGTGCATCTGTTGCCCGTACCACAGTAGAACTGTGACAGCGTGAAACACAGAACATGTACTGGTTTCTGACACTCTCGTTTTGCAGTGGTCTTAGCGTGGGGCGACATGTGTAACTTTTTGAAGTCCCTTCGGAATACAGAATTTTTTGAACTGAAACCTATAGGCATAACACTATGGAACACTTACCATCAGTATCCAAGTATTCACTTGCAACGATTCGTGGTAATACTCGTTCTGTAAAAAATAAAAGTATTAATTAAAATATGGCATATAAGTACATACATGACAATATTTAATTTCACGTCTTAGGCATGCAGTCAAAGGTGGATGAGCAATTTTTTAGATTAGGTTGGCATCACATACAAATATCTGTAGCGTCTCATCACTGTCGAGGGTAATTTGAGGGTTGCTCAGAACAGTTACAGGGTCCACCAACCTACTGTCCAAACTTACAGTCGTCATTACGGCGATATGTTCGCCTTCCCTCCCCTATTACGTGATAATACAAAACGAGCTGCCCTTTTTTGCACCCTTTCGATGTCCTCCGTCAATCCCACCTGGTAAGGATCCCACACCGTGCAGCAATATTCTAACAGAGGACGAACGAGTGTAGTGTAAGCTATCTCTTTAGTGGACTTGTTGCATCTTCTAAGTGTCCTGCCAATGAAACGCAACCTTTGGCTCGCCTTCCCCACAATATTATCTATGTTGTCTTTCCAACTGAAATTGTTCGTAATTTTAACACCCAGGTACTTAGTTGAATTGACAGCCTTGAAAATTGTACTACTTATCGAGTAATCGAATTCCAACGGATTTCTTTTGGAACTCATGTGGATCACCTCACACTTTTCGTTATTTAGCGTCAACTACCGCCTGCCACACCATACAGCAATCTTTTCTAAATCGCTTTGCAACTGATACCGGTCTTCGGATGACCTTACTAGACGGTAAATTACAGCATCATCTGCGAACAACCTAAGAGAACTGCTCAGATTGTCACCCAGGTCATTTACATAGATCAGGAACAGCAGAGGGCCCAGGACGCTTCCCTGGGGAACACCTGATATCACTTCAGTTTTACTCGATGATTTGCCGTCTAATACTACGAACTGCGACGTTCCTGAGAGGAAATCACGAATCCAGTCGCACAACTGAGACGATACCCCATAGGCCCGCAGCTTGTGAGGAACGGTGTCAAAAGCTTTCCGGAAATCTAGAAATACGGAATCAACTTGAGATCCCCTGTCGATAGCGGCCATTACTTCGTGCGAATAAAGAGCTAGCTGCGTTGCACAAGAACGATGTTTTCTGAAACCATGCTGATTACGTATCAATAGATGGTTCCCTTCGAAGTGATTCATAATGTTTGAATACAATATATGCTCCAAAACCCTACTGCAAACCGACGTCAATGACATAGGTCTGTAGTTTGATGGATAACTCCTACTACCCTTCTTAAACACTGGTGCGACCTGCGCAATTTTCCAATCTGTAGGTACAGATCCATCGGTGAGCGAGCGGTTGTATATGATTGCTAAGTAGGGAGCTATTGTATCAGCGTAATCTGAAAGGAACCTAATCGGTATACAATCTGGACCTGAAGACTTGCCCGTATCAAGCGATTTGAGTTGCTTCGCAACCCCTAAGGTATCTACTTCTAAGAAACTCATGCTAGCAGCTGATCGTGTTTCGAATTCTGGAATATTCCATTCGTCTTCCCTGGTGAAGGAATTTCGGAAAACTGCGTTCAGTAACTCCGCTTTAGCGGCACAGTCGTCGGTAACAGTACCATCGGCACTGCGCAGTTTGGTAGTTTGTTCATCATCGTCATAACGTCGTGCAAACTTGTCCGATCCACCGCGAGTCGGCCGGCCGCACAAAGTTGTGACTCCAGCAATGTTGGCGCATGTGGACACACTCAATCGAGGTGATCGACGGATCACAATCAATCATCTTGCTGCACAACTGGACGTCTCTGTTGGCAGTGCTGACACTTTCGCCCACCAGCTGGGGTACTCAATAGTGTGGACCCGCTAGGTTCCACGCCGCCTTACAGAAGACTATAAACATCAATGAAGGACCATCTGTGTGGAGTTGCTTGCGCGTTACCAGGCTATTGTGACAATTTTTTGTCGAACACTGTCACAGGCCATAAAACATGGGTTCATCACTCCGAACCGGAAACAAAGCAGCAGTCCATGGAGTGGCTCCACAGCACCTCTACTCCGGAGAGAAAGTTCAGAGCCGCACCCTCAGTCGGTAAGGCCATGCGGCAGTGTTTTGGACTCTATTTGATGTCCGCCCTCATGGTCCAATGATCAACTCTGAAGTGTGTTGTGCTACCCTTTGGAAATTGAAGAAACGACTTTAACGTTGTAATGTTGATGCATTAATTTGTTCTGAAAGCGGTGCTGATATTCGAGACAATAAAAGCGGGTTAAAAGCTGTGGGCCATCTGGGGAAGTTAACCTTGCATTGCTGAGCAACTGTTTCACCAGGTATCCAGTCTAGCTTACCAAATTCCCAACCAGACTAACATTAAATATAATCTTTTAATAGTCATCTTACGACAACCGGTGATACTTATATAAAAAGTGAAATTAAATAAAAAGAAATAAAGCAGTTTATATTTGGACATTTATTTTAACATTGATCATTGTTCCGTTAAAATTTCAGCATATTAAACTTGATTCATAACTAAACTGGTGCCGTATTTAGGATTGTGAAAATGTGAGTTTGTAATCTTACGGAACACATCAAATATGGAGCCGAGATTGGGAGACTGAATACAACACTGCATTCATAAAATAACACACGAAGAACGTTGAAACATATGCAAGAGGAAATCAACCACAACCAACCGATTCAATTTTCACACAAAGAGGTTCCGTTCGTAGCGCAATCCTGTCCCTAATGAAATTACCACACACTGGTATACTAAATTCATGCTAGCTCTCTGTGAAATCTTCCCAAAAAGAATAGCTGAGCGCTACTTTGATTATTACACCACATGCTTCACGAGGTCAACTTGGTTTTCACAAATAGTGTAACTCCACAATAATTTTTATAATTAAAATAAATTACATCGAAACACAAATAACAAAAGAAAAACTTCGAACTGGTTACTATCGTCTTACTATTAACATGATGGTTCAAACAATTGCATAAGCACGTGGTACTGGTATCACAAAGTACACCCTACGTGGGTTGAACATGCCGGCCGAAGTGGCCGTGCGGTTAAAGGCGCTGCAGTCTGGAACCGCAAGACCGCTACGGTCGCAGGTTCGAATCCTGCCTCGGGCATGGATGTTTTTGATGTCCTTAGGTTAGTTAGGTTTAACTAGTTCTAAGTTCTAGGGGACTAATGACCTCAGCAGTTGAGTCCCATAGTGCTCAGAGCCATTTGAACCATTTGGGTTGAACATAAAGAAAAGTTGCTATACTGAAAAATATTGTCAAGACGAGACGTTATAAACTCACGCACATTCGCATTTAAGATTGATGATCTGAGTTAGAGTTACGGATCATCCACACGTGGTTCCACTTTACTCACAAAGTAGTGAGAAAGCAACTACTGGAAGATATTCTGAACTTCACACTTGAATTACACTGCATTGCAATTTAAGATAACATTAGATATTTTAGATCTAAACCTGAAATAAAGGTGATTAAATTTTCAGTTAGGCTGAACTTAGGAAATCCATTGTCCTACGGATGTAGCACAGACACGCGTAGCCGGAGATCTTACCACTTCAGACGCTCGCCGCGGACAGACTGACCTGGGCCCCTACCGAGGGTGCTTAACAGATACAAAACGGAAGTGACCAGAGAGGCAGCTTCCTATACCAACATGACAAGGGACGGACAGGACCTTACTAAGAATAGAAACCTCTCTGCTTTTAGAAAGTGTAGCTACCTGTTCCGACATTGGTCCTACTGTTCTCTAGCAGACAGGCTTGTCTGCTACCCTCAAGCATGCAACTAGAAATACATTTGCTCATTCATCCTCTCACACAGACGGGAAGGGGGATGACAGTATCGTATCATATACAGTATATAAAAGAAAGCGGATGTAGGTTCCGTATGAGATTGTGTGACATGAATTACATATAAACTGTGTTTTAAAGTGTAGTAGTGTGACAGATAGTTCTTGTTTATGTGTAAAAGTAGCACGTTCCACTGCTCAGTCTCCTCCCAGATAGTCAGAAGCACCACAGTAAATTTCGAAGAGGAATTTGTGCGGTAAATGACAACAGATTTAAGAAATTAACATGAAAGGAATCCAACAGAGACCTTTCAACGTGTTGGTCGCCACAAAAATTGCAAACAAACTTCTCTGTGACAAAGCAATACCTCACACAAGTCTGCGCATCCGATATCTCACAAAACTTCATTGGACTGTTATTCCTCATCCACCCAGCAGGCCGGATCTGGCACCTTCCGACAGCCATCTAATGAAATATGCACTCCGCTGAAGGCAGTACATGGACGATGGAAAGGTTATCGATGTAGCAAGACGTTAGCTCTGACGTTGACCAGTGGAGTGGTACCACGCAGGCATGCACGTTCGTCCAGTAAGGTGGCGTAAGAGCGTTACATTGAACTTCAGTTGTTGAATCGTCGTTCGAACCGCAATTCACGGAATCGACAGAGCTGTTTCCCGTTTCTTATAACGTTTCCACAATTTCTATCGATGTATTGATATGATTGGAATGAATGTCCAAGAAAATAACTAATAAGTTCGAGCCGTGTGGATCAGCGATATTCCCGCCGCCGGTATGGTCAACTTTCCGCTGGTGTGAGCACAGCGCGCGGTAGCGCCACCTACCGGGCCGATCGGGGAGCGAGGGGTAGGCTCTAGCAAGTAGCGAGGATTTTGGCTTTGCGACGCCTAAAGTGCGTGTCATTTACGACGGCGGCCGAGTTTACGTTCGTTCTGCGCATCTGACGTCACAAAAGCAAGAGAGGGGAAGAAAACCAATGTGCACTCCGTGTGCATACCGGAGGGAGTCATTCCAGATGTGGAAAGGGTCCTTCCGGATGCCATGAAGGGTACAGGGTGCACCCATCTGCAGGCGGTCGCTCATGTCGGCACCATTGATGTGTGTCGCTATGGATCCGAGGAAATCCTCTCTGGCTTCCGGCGGCTATCTGATTTGGTGAAGACTGCCAGTCTCGCTAGCGGGATGAAAGCAGAGCTCACCGTCTGCAGCATCGTCGACAGGACTGACTGCGGACCTTTGATACACAGCCGAGTGGAGGGTCTGAATCAGAGGCTGAGACGGTTCTGCGACCGTGTGGTCTGCAGATTCCTCGACTTGCGCCATAGGGTGGTGGGGTTTCGGGTTCCGCTGGATAGGTCAGGCGTCCACTACACGCAGCAAGCGGCTACACGGGTGGCAGGGGTTGTGTGGCGTGGACTGGGCGGTTTTTTAGGTTAGATGGTCTCGGGCAAGTACAGAAAGGGCAGCAGCCTCAAAGGGTGCGGGGCAAAGTCAGGACATGCGGGGGCCAAGCAGCAATCGGTATTGTAATTGTAAACTGTCGAAGCTGCATTGGTAAAGTACCGGAACTTCAAGCGCTGATAGAAAGCACCGAAGCTGAAATCGTTATAGGTACAGAAAGCTGGCTGAAGCCAGAGATAAATTCTGCCGAAATTTTTACAAAGGCACAGACGGTGTTTAGAAAGGATAGATTGCATGCAACCGATGGTGGCGTGTTTGTCGCTGTTAGTAGTAGTTTATCCTGTAGTTAAGTAGAAGTTGATAGTTCCTGTGAATTATTATGGGTGGAGGTTACACTCAACAACCGAGCTCGGTTAATAGTTGGCTCCTTTTACCGATCTCCCGACTCAGCAGCATTAGAGGCAGAACAACTGAGAGAAAATTTGGAATACATTTCACATAAATTTTCTCAGCATGTTATAGTCTTAGGTGGAGATTTCAATTTACCAGATACAGACTGGGACACTCAGATGTTTAGGACGGGTGGTAGGGACAGAGCATCGAGTGACATTATACTGAGTGCACTTTCCGAAAATTACCTCGAGCAATTAAACAGAGAACCGACTCGTGGAGATAACATCTTGGACCTACTGATAACAAACAGACCCGAACTTTTCGACTCTGTAAGTGCAGAACAGGGAATAAGTGATCATAAGGCCGTTGCAGCATCCCTGAATATGGAAGTTAATAGGAATATAAAAAAAGGGAGGAAGGTTTATCTGTTTAGCAAGAGTAATAGAGGGCAGATTTCACACTACCTAACAGATCAAAACGAAAATTTCTGTTCCGACACTGACAATTTTGAGTGTTTATGGAAAAAGTTCAAGGCAATCGTAAAATGCGTTTTAGACAGGTACTTGCCGAGTAAAACTGTGAGGGACGGGAAAAACCCACCGTGGTTCAACAACAAAGTTAGGAAACTACTGCGAAAGCAAAGAGAGCTTCACTCCAAGTTTAAACGCAGGCAAAACCTCTCAGACAAACAGAAGCTAAACGATGTCAAAGTTAGCGTAAGGAGGGCTATGCGTGAAGCGTTCAGTAAATTCGAAAGTAAAATTCTATGTACCGACTTGACAGAAAATCCTAGGAAGTTCTGGTCTTACGTTAAATCAGTAAGTGGCTCGAAACAGCATATCCAGACACTCCGGGATGATGATGGCATTGAAACAGAGGATGACACGCGTAAAGCTGAAATATTAAACACCTTTTTCCAAAGCTGTTTCACAGAGGAACACCGCACTGCAGTTCCTTCTATAAATCCTCGCACAAACGAAAAAATGGCTGACATCGAAATAAGTGTCCAAGGAATAGAAAAGCAACTGGAATCACTCAACAGAGGAACGTCCACTGGACCTGACGGGATACCAATTCCATTCTACACACAGTACGCGAAAGAACTTGCCCCCCTTCTAACAGCCGTGTACCGCAAGTCTCTAGAGGAACGGAAGGTTCCAAATGATTGGAAAAGAGCACAGGTAGTCCCAGTCTTCAAGAAGGGTCGTCGAGCAGATGCGCAAAACTATAGACCTATATCTCTGACGTCGATCTGTTGTAGAATTTTAGAACATGTTTTTTGCTCGCGTATCATGTCGTTCTTGGAAACCCAGAATCTACTCTGTAGGAATCAACATGGATTCCGGAAACAGCGATCGTGTGAGACCCAACTCGCTTTATTTGTTCATGAGACTCAGAGAATATTAGATACAGGCTCCCAGGTAAATGCTATTTTTCTTGACCTCCGGAAGGCGTTCGATACAGTTCCGCACTGTCGCCTGATAAACAAAGTAAGAGCCTACGGAATATCAGACCAGCTGTGTGGCTGAATTGAAGAGTTTTTAGCAAACAGAACACAGCATGTTGTTATCAATGGAGAGACGTCTACAAACGTTAAAGTAACCTCTGGCGTGCCACAGGGGAGTGTTATGGGACCATTGCTTTTCACAACATATATAAATGACCTAGTAGACAGTGTCGGAAGTTCCATGCGGCTTTTCACGGATAATGCTGTAGTATACAGAGAAGTTGCAGCATTAGAAATTTGTAGCGAAATGCAGGAAGATCTGCAGCGGATAGGCACTTGGTGCAGGGAGTGGCAACTGACCCTTAACATAGACAAATGTAATGCATTGTGAATACATAGAAAGAAGGATCCTTTATTGTATGATTATATGATAGCGGAACAAACACTGGTAGCAGTTACTTCTGTAAAGTATTTGGGAGTATACGTGCGGAACGATTTGAAGTGGAATGATCATATAAAATTAATTGTTGGTAAGGCGGGTACCAGGTTGAGATTCATTGGGAGAGGCCTTAGAAAATGTAGTCCATCAACAACGGAGGTGGCTTACAAAACACTCGTTCGACCTATACTTGAGTATTGCTCATCAGTGTGGGATCCGTACCAGATCGGGTTGACAGAGGAGATAGAGAAGATCCAAAGAAGAGCGGCGCGTTTCGTCACAGGGTTATATGGTAACCGTGATAGCGTTACGGAGATGTTTAGCAAACTCAGGTGGCAGACTCTGCAAGAGAGGCGCTCTGCATCGCGGTGTAGCTTGCTGTCCAGGTTTCGAGAGGTTGCGTTTCTGGATGAGATATCGAATATATTGCTTCCCCCTACTTATACCTCCCGAGGAGATCACGAATGTAAAATTAGATAGATTCGAGCGCGCACGGAGGCTTTCAGACAGTCGTTCTTCCCGCGAACCATACGCAACTGGAACAGAAAAGGGAGGTAATGACAGTGGCACGTAAAGTGCCCTCCGCCACACACCGGTGGGTGGCTTGCGGAGTATAAATGTAGATGTAGATGTAGAAAACACAGTCAGTCAATGAACAGAAAACGACGTTGCCAGGGCTCGACTGCAGTGCAGAGCACGGACGAGTGTCTTCAGTTTTAGAAACGTTCAGTCATAAATAAAGTAATTGAACAAAAGCAATGTCTTGATAGCAGACTTTGTTTTATAGAAAGTTTGGAAAAAGCATTCTTTATACCAACTGCTTCATATTCTAGTAATTAATTAAACCAAACAAGCAAGAAGCCTCCTAACCTCCTAATTCAGGCGATACCAAGGAAAGGTGTTTGTATCATTCTCACTAACCGCTTTTTCGCAATAAAGAACAGCGGTAATCGTTTATTTCCTATAGCACTTCGACGATACGTGAGTAATTCATAGTCATACCAACAGTGTTTGTCGGTATTTTGCGTCGTAGTTTAAAGTCCTCCAAGAACTCTACTGAACGATAAGCTGCATTAGCGTAATGGTTGAAGTGTTTAGCTGCCAAGGGGAAGGTTTCAGGGTTCAAACCTTGATTGGTGCTTAATATTTTATTTATTTAAAAACAATATCGAAGTGTCTTACTTCACGAATTTTATTAGTTTCAATGTATTTTTTTTTTTTTTTTAATGTCTAGTAGCAACTAAAATCGACCATACGGAAAGTATACGCTTTGGACTTTTACCTCTGCAAACTCTTCAAAATTTCGTGCAGTGGTTTACTACATTTAATGCTGCACAATAACTGCGTTGAACATCGAAACAAAATTAAGTCATTTATGGGGGGAAGGTATCAGTCAAGATGTGTAAAAATCAAATTTTTGTGCCAAATAGTTTTTGTGAAATCGAATGATAAAGTGTGACAAAGCAGTCGAAACACAATGTGTCTGCACAGGCGGGCAGTGCAATGATGACAGAATCGCGCACAGCGCGGAATGCGGGGAGCACGTCTCTGTAGCAGCGAAAGGGTTAATGCGGCCGTGGTGGCTTTACTTCATAAACTGCGCGCTCCCCCCTAAACGTAAGTTTGCGAACTATACTATGGCGCTGTTTCTCTTGGCGCGTACAACTGGCAACGCAGCAATCTCCCGCGTCTGGGCGGGCATGCGCGAGCCGCCAAGATAAAAGAATTGAACTACAGCAGTAACGTCGTTTGGGAAGTCTGGCAGACGGTACAGGTGCCGTGCGAGGCAGCAGGAAGAGCACATCTAAAAGGGGCTGTTTACCCGGGGGACGGCGCCGTAGCAAATATCGCCGGCGTGGAAGCAGTCACGTTACTGAGAAGCCGTTGGTGTATTTCACTTTCTGCATGTATTCTGACACCGGGATCTGCGGCGGCTGACTTCGTCGAACAAGCAAGAGGGTAAGGACCTTGCTTGTACTGCAAATTGTGGCTGGAATCGACTACTGGGTTCTGTGCTGTTGACTTCATTTTCTTGGCCGGCCGTTGCTGCTCCTGCTGAGTCTGCCCTCGAATGTGTTAATTTCAACTTGCTTAGTACGCAAGTCACTGGCAAAATTTTTGCAAGAATCCTTTTAAATCGCCTCCAGACACTTTCAGAGTCTATACTACCGGAGTCTCAATGCGGGTTTCGACCTTCAAGAGGTACGATAACTACTTCTGTGTACGACAACTATAGGAGAAGTGCAGAGAACAGTGTGGTGTCACCGCCAGACACCACACTTACTAGGTGGTAGATTTTAAATCGGTCGCGGTCCATTAGTATACGTCGGACCCGCGTGTCGCCACTATCAGTGATTGCAGACCGAGCGCCGCCACACGGCAGGTCTAGAGAGACTTCCTAGGACTCGCCCCAGTTGTACAGCCGACTTTGCTAGAGATGGAACTGACAAATAGCGCTCTCATTTGCCGAGACGATAGTTAGCATAGCCTTCAGCTACATCAATTGCTACGACCTAGCAAGGCGCCATTACCCGTTATATTGAGATTCAAATTATGTACCGTCAGACCGATGTTCTACAATTAAGGATTAAAGTTAAGTATTCAAGCAACTACGTACTTTATTTACTAGACTCAATTCCTTTAACTGTTCCAGACCTCACGCCATCCTGCGTGAGCTTATAGCGTGCATTTCGGCTTCCTCCAAACTCCGTGAATTGACTCCTGCCAATTCACAACTAACAGCAAAAGCCTTTACTACTTGTTTTCTACGATCTAGGGAAGGCCTTTGATACAGTTCCCAGAGAAGCCATGTGGATGGTCTTAAAACGCTTCGGCTGCCCTGAACATTTTGTTGACTTGATTGAAGCTCACCACGATGATATGACGGGACAGGTCCTCTGCCAGAATGAAACAACTGGTGAATTCCCAATAACAAGTGGGCTTAAACAAGGATGCGTTCTGGCACCAACATTATTTGCATTGTATCTGGCAGCTATACTTTACGAGACGTCCGTAAACAATGCAGGAATAGAACTAAAGTACAGGTTCGATGGAGGATTATTCAACCAGTCCAGACTCCATTCAAAAAGATTCACCTGCACCACTCGTGTGACAGAGCTGCAGTATGCTGATGACAATGCTTCTCCAGCTCATTCACCTGCAGAGTTGCAGCTGACAGTTGATTCCTTCAGCAGGGCGTACGAACGATTTGGTCTCTCCATCAATATTCCAAAGACAAAGGTGATGGCGCAGCCTGCTCCTGGCTCCTCCGTTCCTGATTTCAGCATATCCATTTATGATGCACCCTTGGAACAAGTGGACCATTTCCTCTACCTAGGAACTATACTGCCATCTAAGTGCTCATCTGGAAAAGATGTGGAGAATAGATTACATGCTGCCCATGTATCATTTGGACGTCTTACAAAGCGTGTCTTCCTGAATAAAGATCTAACACTGTACACCAAACTGATGGTGTACAAAGCTGTAGTCATTTCCACCCTGCTATATGGTTGCGAAACCTGGACGTTATATTGCTGTGGTCTGAAGAAACTAGAACGCTTCAACCAACAGAAGCTAAGATATATCATGAACCTGAAATGGGATGACTTCATATCCAACACGGCTGTTCTTGAGAAAGCAAAAATGTATAGCATGGAAGCTCTTATCATTGGGCATCAACTCAGATGGGTCGGACATGTCCAGCGGATGAAAAATGACAGACTTCCACGCCAAATGCTGTACAGCGAAGTGAGCACAGGTAAAAGGCCACGACGTGCCCCTCTCAAACGTTATAAGGATCAATACAAGAAAAATCTGAAAAACTTGAACGTCGTTCCGAGTAACTGGTCCACAATAGCAGAAGATCGAAGTCGCTGGCGCTCAGTTACCTCAAATGCTCTTCAAAACTTTGAGCTGGAACGTCGAAGAATGGAGAACGACAAACGCCGGAGACCTAAACTCCTCCAGGCTCAGCCACGTCCTCCACCTTCCATCCATCAGCTATAATGTCTGTGGCCGCCTGTTCCACGCTGGGATTGGATTGCTAAGCCATCAACGACACTTCCACGCCTGAACCGTGACAAAGGAAATCTCAGGAGAGAAATGAAAACTTGGAAACGAGTATCAGCCGACGACGACTAGTACGCAAGGTTCTAGTGACAGCTGTACGTGATGTGATGATTAACATTTACTAGGGCCTGGAGTGCTGATACATTCTGTTTGTAGATTCCTACTGTCAGTGTTAACCGCCATTGAAAACAGTTTGGCTGGTCTTTGTCTAAGTGCCGCCTGGTTTTTGTATTTATATCACACGAGGGAGTTAAGCTGGGCAATTGCTATAGATGTGCATGTATAAAATTTTCCCTGGATATAATTTTGCAGCGAATTGTAGTAACATTACTGTTACGTTTGTATCTAAAGTGGTAGTGTGTCTGAGAGACACGTGTCTCACTCCAAATGAGTAGTTTCATAAATTCTTACAACTTACTGAGAAGCCAGTTGTTATTGTGTGTTTAAATAGTTTGAAACTACTTCTGTTAATGAAAGTACAAGAATTCCTTCAATGTATGTGGATATGGTTTCTATTCTGAAGGGGTAGTGTGTCTGAGAGACACGTGTCTCACTCCAAATGAGTAGTTTCATAAATTCTTACAACTTACTGATAGGCCAGTTGTTATTGTGTGTTTAAATAGTTTGAAACTACTTCTGTTAATGAAAGTACAAGAATTCCTTCAATGTATGTGGATATGGTTTCTATTCTGAAGGGGTAGTGTGTCTGAGAGACACGTGTCTCACTCCAAATGAGTAGTTTCATAAATTCTTACAACTTACTGAGAGGCCAGTTGTTATTGTGTGTTTAAATAGTTTGAAACTGCTTCTGTTAATGAAAGTACAAGAATTCCTTCAATGTATGTGGATATGGTTTCTATTCTGAAGGGGTAGTGTGTCTGAGAGACACGTGTCTCACTCCAAATGAGTAGTTTCATAAATTCTTACAACTTACTGAGAGGCCAGTTGTTATTGTGTGTTTAAATAGTTTGAAACTGATTCTGTTAATGAAAGTACAAGAATTCCTTCAATGTATGTGGATATGGTTTCTATTCTGAAGGGGTAGTGTGTCTGAGAGACACGTGTCTCACTCCAAATGAGTAGTTTCATAAATTCTTACAACTTACTGAGAGGCCAGTTGTTATTGTGTGTTTAAATAGTTTGAAACTGCTTCTGTTAATGAAAGTACAAGAATTCCTTCAATGTATGTGGATATGGTTTCTATTCTGAAGGGGTAGTGTGTCTGAGAGACACGTGTCTCACTCCAAATGAGTAGTTTCATAAATTCTTACAACTTACTGAGAGGCCAGTTATTATTGTGTGTTTAAATAGTTTGAAACTACTTCTGTTAATGAAAGTACAAGAATTCCTTCAATGTATGTGGATATGGTTTCTATTCTGAAGGGGTAGTGTGTCTGAGAGACACGTGTCTCACTCCAAATGAGTAGTTTCATAAATTCTTACAACTTACTGAGAGGCCAGTTGTTATTGTGTTTTTAAATAGTTTGAAACTACTTCTGTTAATGAAAGTACAAGAATTTCTTCAATGTATGTGGATATGGTTTCTATTCTGAAGGGGTAGTGTGTCTGAGAGACACGTGTCTCACTCCAAATGAGTAGTTTCATAAATTCTTACAACTTACTGAGAGGCCAGTTGTTATTGTGTGTTTAAATAGTTTGAAACTGATTCTGTTAATGAAAGTACAAGAATTCCTTCAATTTATGTGGATATGGTTTCTATTCTGAAGGGGTAGTGTGTCTGAGAGACACGTGTCTCACTCCAAATGAGTAGTTTCATAAATTCTTACAACTTACTGAGAGGCCAGTTGTTATTGTGTGTTTAAATAGTTTGAAACTGCTTCTGTTAATGAAAGTACAAGAATTCCTTCAATGTATGTGGATATGGTTTCTATTCTGAAGGGGTAGTGTGTCTGAGAGACACGTGTCTCACTCCAAATGAGTAGTTTCATAAATTCTTACAACTTACTGGGAGGCCAGTTATTATTGTTTGTTTAAATAGTTTGAAACTACTTCTGTTAATGAAAGTACAAGAATTCCTTCAATGTATGTGGATATGGTTTCTATTCTGAAGGGGTAGTGTGTCTGAGAGACACATGTCTCACTCCAAATGAGTAGTTTCATAAATTCTTACAACTTACTGAGAGGCCAGTTATTATTGTGTGTTTAAATAGTTTGAAACTGCTTCTGTTAATGAAAGTACAAGAATTTCCTCAATGACAGTATGTGGATATGGTAATTAATTCTGATTTAATCACGGATTTAAGTGTGGCTATTTGCTGTAAGTCGCCTTGTGTTTTGCGTCGGGGGGGGGGGGGGGGGGGGGCAGTCTCGATCGATATAGCGTTAGACTGCACGCTAGTTACTTGCATCTGATTTCGTTTAATTGGGACTTCTGCTGTTTGTTTTGGTAGTGGGTGTGGGCTCCTAAGTTGCGTCCTACTTGTGCATTTTCCGCCCCCTCTGCCAGCTGGTCGTGTATCTAGTTCGCTTGCGGCTTAATGTATAAGTAGCCTTACACACATAAGATAATAGAGTTGTACTGCTTAGCTGACGTCCGTTAATAGGCTGGTTAATTCTTCAGGTGATGTGCTGTAATGAATTATTGTGTTTTTTTACTTAAGGCAGATGTTAGTCTGTTGTAATACCCACTAGTTCCGGGATTTTTCGTGCCTATTTGTGACCATTGCTGCTCCCTTTTGGGGGTCCATGCTGAGCCTCTATTGGAAACAGGTGAGTGGGCGGGCGGCCGCTTCTGGGCGTAGTTTGTTGAATCCCACGAGGTTGCTTGGTCACATGAAATTTTGTATTATATGTCCTACATTGTAGGGTGCCTGCCATTTAAGTAACGTCGATGTATGCCATGGTATCTCATTTGTTGTTGCCTGTACTCTGCATTACTTCGGTAACAGCAATCACAGCAGTAACGAAATACTACATTTCCTCATTAAATTTCAGTAAATTGTTCTTCAGGTTGATCATAGTTTTTGAGTAAATAATTTTTAACTCATTTCACTAAATATGTAATAGGCCATAAGTGCCGTGGTTTATGAATGTTTAAATTTTGTAGTTACTTGCTCTCCCCTAACTGGTAATTTTAAAAATGTGTTGATGTTTTATTGGTTATTCGTCTTGTTTAAATGTGCCAAATAAATGTTCAGTGCAACTGTCGATGGTGACTGCCTGATGTGTCACGTGGTCCAGTCCTACCACCTCACAGCCTATCGTGCTGAGCTTGTGTCCTTGCGTAAAAGTTGAATTCCATGCTGTGCTGACACATCAAAGATGTTCAGGAGAAGTTGTTGATTTCGATTTCACTTCGGTAACACGCTCTTCACATTTCGTCTTTGCAAGGTTGAAAACATTAATTAGATTCCACATTACTGTGCAATTATGAAACTTGCTCAAAGACAGATGCTATTAGCAAGTGTATACCAAGGAATCACAAAGAAAATCAATTCAGTTTTATCTCCATTAATGCTTAGTGACACGACAAAGGCAACTGCTAATTATTATGGATATTAAATGACTTGCAAATTCGATCGAATGGTAGCCTAACTGTGACCAATTGTCAGAGAAATTATCACAGGAAACTGAAATTCGGTTTACAAACTACAAACGCGTTGTACCGTGATACGTGTTTACCAATGTGCCGTCAACCAAGGACATGTGCCCGCGTGTTGCACACGCACTGTCTGCTACAACTACGATTGAGGTGTAAATATCTCGAGCCGCCTGGCGAGCTAAGAATTCGGGAAATTACAACGTTTAAAAAAATACTTGCAGTCTATCTTAGCACCTACAATTTCGACATTGTGTTTCTTTCGGTGTATTCTTCCCGTACAGAAATAAAATTAAGGGCAGGTTTCGATATCCCGGATTGGACTGTTCCCTTGTGAGCAGTGATTCCGAACGAACCTTGATATGGCGAGAGGTGGGTACCCATGATACTCCCAGAAACTTTGTCGAAAATGATCGTTTATGAGGTCCAGGTGTTGGGTCGTGCGAAGGCATGATGATGCATGGGCAATCGACTTCCACATCTTTGAATGCGGCGCACTCGGCATTTAACGTTGTTGTTAAAACTGTCCTCCTTTCAAATGTGCATCTTTTCAGGGGTGCATTTGCGTCTTCATTTTTATAGATGATAACTCGCGATAGCGTCGACCAAAGCTGGTGAAGGACCTCTTGGAATGCAAGGATATTTGGCGCACTGGCTGGCCGTCCCGTTCCCTCGACTCATATCCCATCGAGTACATGTCGGATGCGTTGGAGGGACGCATTGCTGCACATCCACATCCACCAACGACCATTCACCAGCTGTCAACAGCGATGGTCGTAGAAAGGAACGTCCTGTCACAAGCACTCCTTACCAACCTTATAGCGAGCATTGGAGCGCGTTACATAGCATGCATTTCTGTCCGTGGTGATCACACACCCTATTAAGAACCACAACCCCCCTTTGTAATGTCCAGGGGACCATCATAATTTACGGTGATTTCAGTGTAATCATTGTACTTTAATGAAGGATGTCATTTCTGTTCATCTCATTGAGTCTTTCATTTACCTTCTATAATGTACTATATAATACTGTACATACTATTCTAGTAGTAGTAGTATTAGCTTTATTCATCCGTAGATCTCTGTGTACAAGGATATAGGACATGTCAAAATATTTACAAGTTCAGACCAATGTAAAGTAAGCTAATTCGTATTCACATACACTTACAGACTTCTAGTTACAGACAATTATTGGATCTACTTTTACTTTTTTTACAAATAACTTATTACATAATGTAATGCCACACTGTTCACTCATATCTCACTAACAGTCACTGCACACACTATACACACATTGTTTCACAACACTTCAATCACTACACACACACACACACACACACACACACACACACACACACACACACACACACACACTGGTGATCTCTGGGTCATTCTGTACTGCAGCTTCCCATTTGCTATCCTGAAAAATTGAGTCAGCATCCCTCTATAGTGAGTGAGATGTTGATCTCAGAAAGAGGAAGAGGTGTATACATAGCTTGGGGCTAAGTTTTTCTAGAAAAGGAAAAAATGAGGGAAAAACATAGTGTGAAGGTGTTATGTGGAATGCTGGATGTCTTATAATCATTATTATTATTTATTTGTATAACTTTTTTTAACCAGACCCCTACTCTGTTTTGTCTAAGTAATCCTTCAATATATAAAATGTATTGTATACAGGTATTTTTAGCTGCCTTTTTAAATAAGCGTATTTTTGCAATTTCTTTAATGACTTTTGATAATTTATTGTACAGTTTTATTCCTCAGTAGAAAATGCTGTTTTGAGTTTTATGTTTCTTGGTAAATGTAAGCTGAGACTTGCTCTTGTTCCATTGTCATGGACAGAGCTATTGATGTGTACAACTGATTGGTAAATGTATTCACACAGGCAGTTAAAATCCCCAGTGTTTTGAACAGATCTTTAGAATGAGCTCGACTACTGTTTCTGGTTATTATTATCATGGCTCTTTTCTGGAGTTTGAAAACTGTGTTCATATTCTCTGCATTTGTTGCCCAAAAAACAGTGCCACAGCTAAGAATTGAGTGTACATATGAATAGTATGTAACTAAAAGAGACTGCATGTTGCACACTAATGATAGGATTCTAAGGGCATAACATGCTGATGACATTCTGTTTGCAAGTACCTATGTGTGTTCACACCACTTCAACTGGGAATCAATATTCATTCCTAGAAATGTTGCATTTGTTACACAGACTACAGAGGTACCATCTACATTTAATTTAACATTGTCATTTTCCCTCTTCAAACTGAAATTCATGGCATTAGTTTTCTTTATGGTCAATGTCACTTTATTGTTTATTGACCAATCGTAAACTTCGTTGAGAGTTTCATTTGCTTTCTCTGCAAGGAATTCTCTTGTTTTCTCAGTGACTATAATATTGCTGTCATCAGCGAAGAGAATTTTTTCACCATGACTAACATTACTGGGAAAGTCATTGATGTGTATCAGGAACAGTATTGGGCCTAATGTAGTACCTTGTGGAACCCCTTATATTGACTATTTTGGTTCTTATACGTATTTTACTAAATGATTAGATCTACTTGAAGTATGTGTTATATCTACTTTTGTGCCCTATCTGCTAAGTATGATCGAAACCAGTCATTAGCTACCCCTCTTTTTCCTAACGCTTTTAATTTATTTAAACAATCTTCTTGTCGATTGTATCAAAGGCCTTAGAAAGATCCATAAATATGCCTGTGACAAACTCATCTTTATCAAGAGCATCAAGTAAAACATTTGTGAATTCTACTATGGCTGACTCCATATTTTTGCCACTTCAGAAACCAAATTGTGATTCGCTTAAGAGATTGTATTTATTCAGGTAATTCATTAATCTGTCTTTCATAATTGCTTGTATTATTTTTGAGAATGGTGATAGCAGAGAAACAGGCTGGAAATTTTCTATATCTTCTGCATTACCTTTCTTAAGCACAGCTACAACTCTTTCCTGTTTTAACTGCACTGGAAATGTCCCTGATGTGAAGGATTCATTTATTATATTTGTTAAGGGGCCTTGTATAATGTCTATGCATTGTTTAAGTACACACATTGGTACTTCATCTAAGCCAACTGACTTTTCTCATTTTAGTTTTTGAACAGTTTTACAGACTTCATTCTCTGTGGTTGGAAGTAACATCATTGTATTTAGTGCAACATTGTTTACAGGTGTTATATTTGTTTTGTGGATTTTTTGCTGTAACTTCTCTGCAGTACTTGAAAAATGCTCGTTTACATAGTCTGCTAAGTGTTGTGGATCATTTATTACTTTATCCCCCTCTCTTAGCAGTATGTTATACTGTGTTTGTTTGCCTCTCCCCATTTCCTATTTTATAACATCCTACACTGCTTTGCTTTATTCTCTGCATTGTATATTATTTTGTCATTAAATGACTTTTTTGCAGCAGTCAGCACCGTCCTATAGATCTTTTTGTATCTATGATAGAAGTTTAAGGATTCTGGGTCATTGCGACTCTTTTTCATGGGACTGAGGTATTTTAAGTGTTTGGAAGAACTTCTTAATGCATGCTGTTATCCATCTGTTTTTGTGAGATATTGATACACACATGCATACTTTAGGATATGCCTTTTCAAAGTTCAATTTAAGCAATGTGGAGAATTTAGAGAATTTCATATTCACATTGGTTTCCTTATACACTTCATCCCAGCTTTGTATTGCTAATTCTTTTGAAAAATGTTTTATTTTGATTTCTGATAGATGTTATTTGCAGGCTTGTAGTTTAGGGAGTGATTCGATGCTTGATTTTACTGTTATTTGACAGAGATGGTCTGATAGTCCGAGATCTTTTTCAGCTACATCAAATTTTTCCCTGTCAATATTTGTGCCCACATGGTCAATTACTGATGCAGTGATTGTAATAACCCTTGTTGCACTATTGACCAATACGGACATTACAAAACTTTGAATGATATTTATGAGGGTGCTCCTGGATTCATTTATGATATTAGTCTTGATGTTAACGTCCCCATATAGAATAATGTTGACCTTTGTACTTGAGACTTTAGCTAGAACTTCTGTTAATTTATTGAAAAAAGTGTCCACACTACCACTGGAAGATCTATACACACACAAAATTATTAATTTTTTGGTGATATCAAGCCCCATTAATAAAATAGCCGATATTTCAATGTATTTGTCTTCACTTAATGTACAAGGTCATGTCTTGATTTGAACTGTGTTCCTTTTCTGATATAAATGCATGATCCTCCACCCCTTGAAGCAGTTCTGCAGCAAGAGTTTGCCCTTTCATACAATGGTAATTCTACAGGTTGAATTTCTGTGTCTCTACACCAGTGCTCAGTAGCACAAACTACTGTGCAGTTCAAAGATTTGGTCTCAAATTTCAATATTTCAATAGTAGTTTTATTTTTTATTGATCGCATGTTTTGATGGAGGATTGTTAAGTCTGTGTAATGCCCCATGTTACCCTTTCCAATTGTTCGTTTTTCTTTGTGACATCTGGTATGTGTGATATTAGGAGTGTTAAAATCGGTCTTGTGAGTGATTGTTTTAGTATTTTTTAAACTGCTGGAGATACTTTTTAGGCAAGGGAACTTGTTGTCTCGATTTATCCTACAAAAGACTTACTTTTCCTACCAATGACAACAGGTATTTGAACATGTGTGGCCCGAGACCCACCCGCTACACTTTCATGAATCAGCTGTACCAATCTTCCCTTCTCAGTCCTGTTTAGGTGTAGGCCATGTCTAGTGAAACCCCATCTGTTGATAGTCCCGACAGACACCAGAGAAATATGATCAAAGTTGGCTGTCCTCAGAGCCATCCCTAACCCCACATTGATTCGCCTCACAGCTCCATCAAGGTCTGGTCGATCCTGGAACAGCTCAACAAAGTGTACGTTGGTGCCATGAGTCAGGGAAGCTATCTTGTCCAGGTCACCACCTATGTCATAAGCCCCATCCCTGTCCAAACTGTTTCCTGCCCCACTCACTATCACTACATGGTCCTCTTTTGTAAAGTCCTTACATAAAGACCTTAGATTATCACATGATTTAGTCCTGCATATGGCTTGAAGATACTGGTCACCTGTTACGCTGCTCCTAAACTTTCCTGTAACTGAGGGCCTACACCTCGCCCATGGCTAGTACCTAGCGGCAGCACTTTCTTCATCATAGCACTTTGTACATTCCTAGACTTCTTTGCCTCAGTTGAAGTGTGCTGCACATTTACTCCTCGTTCCACCTGAGGCTCTTCTCCACTTTACTCTAACAGTTGTAGATACTGGTTTTTGGTGTTGATGTTAAAACTGTCAGATCGCGTTCTCTTTCTTCCTATCCTCCTACCAGCTGTCAGTTCCCAACCACCCTCTCCCCCCCCCCCCCCCTATCTCCCTTGATCGTTATGAGTTCCTTCCTTGCTTCCTCCAATTGAGCCTGAAGGGCACATATTTTCCTTTCCTGTTCCCCAGTCAAACTGTTCCTACTGCATACTCTACAGTTCCAGAAGAGAGCCTCTTCTCCCAATATTCTCCCCGCTGCATCTTCCACAGTGAAAATATTTCCAAGACTGGTAACCAATCCCTCTACTTACTATCCTATAACAGCTCCCACATTTCTCACTCATGGTCAGTTTCCAAAGAATAATTAAGTTTAAATGATGTTTTAAATTTGTCAAGGACGCGAAATTGGCTGTATGTAAACAAAAAACGACACAAAGGTCTTATGTGTGGTTGTTGTTGGTTTTGTACTGATTTAGAGATACAATGACAGAAGAATGAAGTAGTAATTACTTTGCTTTTAGAAAATTTACGCTATAAAGCGTGTTTGGTCAATTTTTAAACGTTTATAGGTCGGAAAATTTAGGCCTTGATCGCATCTATCTAACTAGTAAACAGTACGGAATGTGTTAGTTAAATACGATTTAGAAACTTTTAATTATACTTTTATTGCGACAATAGACACTGATGAAACTAGTAGCTGTCTTTTTTTAACGAATTTCACGCTATCAAGAAAACTTGAATAGAATTTTTTGTGTTTGTCACGCAAAATTTCGGGTTATGTCGCGATTATCGGGACTTCAGATAACACGAAGCTTTTACAAGAACAAGTTCTGCTGGGACGCTAATATTTAGTTGTATGACAAGAACAGACACTACAGCAAGTATACGCAAGAAGGAAAATTTAAATTTGACATCATTTCCTCTTGAGTAAGTTCTTTTGTCCGACAAAGAAAATATCTGCGATCTCACTCGGCGGCCATCTTGTATGCAAACACCAAGTAGCAGTTCTTTCTATTTTCGGTCGAAGTTTCAACGAGCTATGTTACGTGGTAGTGTCACATCATGCGAAAGTTACTTTGTCCTTAAAGGGAAGTCCCGGTGAAATTTCAAGCTGATCATAAAAAAATCACAGGGGGCTGAAAATTTGTTTAATAATATATTTTGGCGTCCTAAATTAAGTGGGTAAATCCAATTTGCTAAACAAATTTTTTTTCACACTTTTGGATTTTTGAGTTATGAAACAAAACTATTTTTTCACATTCTTATGTGGAGTTGTTGGTTATTCCCAAGAAAGTTTGAACCAAAAATGTTTAAAATTGACAGAGGAGTAGCATTTTTTCGTTTCAGCCATTTTAATTTTTTCTAAGAAATTGAAGTATTGTGACATTTTTAACATTATATACAAACGAAAAGTGTAGATAAAGTATAAAAATTTGGTTTTTATAACACCTGAGAGGAATTTAGCTACAATAGAATTACTACGAAGTTATACAATGCCTGGCCCAGTATGAAGGAAAAATAAGTAAACGACGATTTGATACGTTTGGTGGCAAGTGTCATGGACAACTGAAGGACACTACAAAAAAATGCCAGAGTATTTTTTAAAAGAAGCAATATATAGATATAAAGGTGATAAAAGGTACGTACAAACACACTTTTCGATATGATTGACATTTTACAGGTGAAATAGCGTCAGATAATTTATTATTTACAGAATACGAAAGATGCAATATATCATTGCGCTTCTGCTGACTAAAATCGTCAGTATTCACATTGCACGAAAGCACAGTCAACGTAGTGCTTTTATCAGTCAGTATTGGCAAAAGAAATTGAGTATGAATCTCATGCTTCTAATATAAAAACACCAATAAATCAACTTTGTTTAGACAAAATACTACCACTTTGTACCTGATTAACTGACGATTCACAATTAACACGATATGTTGGATGTCTAACTCAAAATGTTAATGAGAGTTTACACGGTATTATATGGAACAGGCATCTCAAAGAGACCTATGTTTTTCCTGTGAGAGTAAAAGTAGCGGCTTCTGTCAGTTTTGTGAATATAATGTTGGATCTCACAGAGTTCTTTCAGAAGTAATGACAAAATTTGGACTGAAATACGCTTATGGAGCAGCACAAGCATCAGAAAGAAGGCACAAAGTAACATCGCAGCAAGATTAAGTGAAATATTCGAAAAAATACAGAAAAATTAATTTTCCCAAACATCAAAGAGAAGAAGCTGTATCCGAATGTGATGCTGTAACCTATGGGGTCGCATTGTTTTGATGTAATGGCGTATTGTTCACTAATATACGGTGCAAATGCCATGTGATATATAAACTGAAAATAAAGAAAACAATTTTCAAACGTATCGAGTCGCCTTTTTTTCATTTTTCCTTCATACTGGGCCAAACCTTGTATAATATCGTAGTAATTCTATTTTACGCTAAATTCTTATCATGTATCATAAAAAGAAAGTTTTGTAATTTATCTACACTTTTCGTTTGTATATAGTGTTAGAAAGGTCACAATCCTTCAGTTTCTTAGAAAAAAATCAAAATGCCGAAACAAAACATTTTACTGCTCCATCACTTCTACACAATTTTGGTTCAAATCCTTTTTGTGAATACAATCAGTGGTAACCAACAGCTTCACGTACGGGACTGAAAAAAAATAATTTTTTCAACACTCAAAAATCCAAAAATATGAAAAAATTTTTGTTTAGCGAATTAGATTTATTCAGCATGCCAAGATACGTTATGAAACAAATTTTCAGCCCCTTGTGATTTTTTTACTATCGGGTCGAAATTTCACCGGTACCTCCCTTTAAGTCTTTCGTGCCAATATGTGTGGTACTCATTGTTTAAATAATCCCACGTGCAGGTAGTTAACATTACAGGATTAACTTTGCTTGGCTGTGGCAGCTGTAGGAGAACAAGCGTCGGGGGAAACAAAGTACGGGCGATTTAGGCTCACGGTCATAAAGTATCCGATCGGCGTGCCCCTGTGTTACGTGACATTGTGTGCAGCAGCAGTGAATTTTTATCTGTTTGAAGCCCCCGGGCAGCTTACACGCTTTCCGACAGTCTGCCTATATTTCGATTATTGTTTTCTGTTTTATTTCACAGTAAAGCTAATTTTTCAGTAGGCTTATTGTTTCATTCCCTGAAATGCTGTAGCCTATGCACACACGTGTTTGCAGATGTGCCGGCGATACAAAGCTCTTTCTTTTAGCAGCTTGTTGGCCATGGAGAATATATTACCGGAATTAATTTAGCAGTTAAGTATCGTCCGATTACCTTTCTCGATCCTTGCTCAATTAGCACTGAGCTCAAATGCTACATCGGCGACTCAGGAACCATCTTCTTGGTATGATGAGGTATCAGGTGGCAGAAGAACTCAAATTTTGTTGAGGGTGTGCCGGGCAGATGGCAGGAGGTTCTATGATATTTGTGTCACGGAAAAGTGGGTCAAAAGTGGGTATGAGTTTGATCAGGAAGAAATGGATGACAGACACAGAAAACATAAACATGGGAGGCAATTTTATTTTCAGTCACAATCGTTGGCAATTTGCTATTGCGATTGAAAACAAAATTGTTTTACAATAACTAACAAACACTAAATCGCTACCTTAAATAACTAATACAAACACAAAGGGGCACAGTTAGATAGAGCAGTGAATAACGTCAGCAGGAATCGATGATTGGAGCTACAAAAATCACAAGGAGGTGTCTATGATGTGTCTATGACATTCAGTGAAATGTGTGTCACGCTGGTTACGAAGAGAAGATAGAAAAAATGTTAACACATGAACAATTAATCTAACACCTCACACTGATTAGAATAGTGTTGGAGAGGATGAAAGGAAATTTCAAGCGGTACTTAAGGAGAGCCAGATTGCGTTTTAAAATAAGGTGAAGCTCCCAGAGACACTGTTATACTATACCCATCCCTCGATGAATTTTTCGATATCTGTGTCTGAAGCTTTGCTACGCGGCCGAGCGCGGCCAGCGATGATACAGAAGTGACTGCCGTGTGTGTTAGCTATGTACTCTCTGGTAGCTAGGGACGCTTATTCCATGGAATGTCAATATGGGTAACGCTCGTTTCACATTAATTCCCGCAAACGTGACGTCATTTTGATTCACACGCAATATCGACGACCGCATGATCGAATATCTACTTCGTGACAAAGAATATGAATGTTATTGCTCCGCGATTCACACGCAGCAGTTTCAGCTTTCCCCTTTGGTTCCTGCCTAACCACACATTCGGAAATCACTAAATATTAATTTCAACATTCATTCTCAAATCAGACGGATCGTAAATAACACTGAATATTCCAAAACAAACACAATGTGATCAAAAGTATCCGGACATCCCCGAAAACACGTTTTTATATTAGGTGCATTGTGCTGCCACCTACTGCCGGGTACTCCATATCGTTCCAGTGATTTTGGATGAGCTTTCTACTCTTGGCTTTGTCTGCGTACTCACATATGTTTAACATATTTCGCATGTCTTGTTTAAAACCTCTGGTAACAGGCCGAGGTCGATATATAAAACTTTCTCGTAACGTTTCCTCTCCGACTGCAGGAGACATTTTCAGAGCTAAAGCGGCGAACAGCAACCACAATTCACGAGATCGCAAATATATGGACAAAGTAGAGGGCCCTACTCTCCATCACGTGATGTCGCCTACGAATTTAGCTTCAGTAATGCCAACATTCTCGACAAAGTAATCGATCGTCACTCTTATGTTGCAACGCTAACATCCAAATTTTATCTAACTTAACACTTTCCTCTTTTCTTTTCAAATTGTTAGGTATTTATAAATTTCAATAGCCTCTCTATACAGGCACGCATGATAATGCGATGTTTGCGATATGACGCTCGTCTCACTGAATTGTATTTCATGATCACTCTCTTAGTAAACATGCTCCGCTACGACAGAATTATCTCTACGCCCCCAGGCGGCAATTCTTCCTGTGTTCAACCAGACTGGTGTTCACACTCTTTTCCTGGTACCAATATAAACCAGTCCACAACTAAAAGGAATTTTATATACACCCGTGTAACCAAAAGATGTAGTATATCTTTCGCCAATCTTAAACATTCTTTTATCTTCCTTGTAAGTCTGGAGGTAGTTTCCACACCTACTTCAACAATTTCCCAATGCGATCTGTAGTCTTACTGATGAAAGGAAGGAAAGCTTTTCCCTTAGGCAGCCTTTGTTACTCGTCGATCCTGATGCTCTTCCCAGGGCGAAGTGCTCCACCTATCTTCTCGTAGAACAACCATTCTTCTTGAACGTCCACCGTAGATGTTCAGCCTCATCTTTTAAATAAGCTCACAAATTTTGTACGCTCTGTCTACCAAGGTTTTAATGACACCCCTTTTTTGTTGGGAGTGGTGGTTAGACTCTTTACGAAGGTAACGATCAGTAACAGTGACTATTCTATATATGGCGCAAAGTTCCGACTCCTCGCTTGATAACAGACACATTCAAAAAAATTCAGTTGGCCGTTATTCTCCCTCTCCATCGTAAACTGTACTTTCGGATTGATACTATTTATATGTCTCAGTAGGGAATTCAACTCCACTGCGTCATGTGTCCATATCATAGACATAACGGTTCCACCTGGCTGGTCTTTTTCTGGCGGTCTGCAATGTCCATGACCTAAACTGCTGAAGTCGCCGGTCCCTATCAAAGACCTCCATAAGCAAATTGGCCGCAGCCGGAATAAGAGGACTGCTCCTCTTCACCCTGTCAGTCTGTTCATAACAATTATTAATGTCCTGAAAATAGATTGTGGCGAGGCAGTGTCTGAATAACTCCACAATATCTGCTGGAAAAATATTCGGTATACATGAGCAGTTTCATTCATCGGAATCATGGTAAATAATAACACAACATCAAAACTAACAAGAATATCACCTGGACCCACGTGCATTTCTTTTAATTTTTCGATGAAATGATATGAAATTATAGTTCGATCAACATAAAAGGTTGCAGCAACGAGGCAACGTGTCTAGCTAACTCATGAGTGGGGGACCTTGTAGCACTCACAATAGCCTGGAAGCTTTAAGAGGTGTCAATACCGGCAGTGAAAACTTAGATTGTATGATTTTTCACAATTGTTTGTACTCATATTTCACATCTATCTCTAGTGAATTTCGCCCTGCAGTTACATTTTCACACGGTTCAAAGTTTATGACGTTGCGTCTCCTGAACTGTACGATAATATAATTTTGCAGATACATCCAGTGATATATAAGGCTACTGTCAGCGAAATGTGTTATGAATAGAGGTGTTAGTAACAAAAAAATAAATTAAAACGTCATGTTTCGTGCTGCAGTTTTACAGGATGAACAGCGAAAATGTAGTAATTTCTCCTTTCGTAATTATGTGAGGACCTTCAAGGAGGAACAGTTTCGTAAAGGCTTTGAAATTATGTGTAAAGTTTGTTGTAAGTTTCTAAGCGTTCTCATTCCCAAATAGTGTATGACTAAAGCATGGGTGTTCGCGCGTCTACAATGCTCTTCACCCTCACTCATTTCTAGATAGGTGGTTCTTACCCCCACAGCGATGATTTCCAGACAGTAAGTGATATGTGTACCAAGCCTGAATCTATTCGGTCCAGTGATTTAAGAGAAAATGTGGAATATATACACATACATACTTATACAGTGTGGTCCATTAAAACGTTTCAGCGCACACAATGAAATTTAATGGAAGTGTTCACTCGTTCGTGCTTTACTGATCTTTACTACAATACAATCTGGACACTACGGTAACGAAAAACCTGATATCACCGACCAGGTAAACATAATTCATGACTGACTAAGCGCCTAACAGAAGTGTAAATGGTAGTTGTATGCAGTTGAGTGACTGGATATCTCTATTGTTTCCAGCCCACGTAATAACAGTGTAAACAGCAATAAGTATAGCGTTCGTTGCATTATAGTACGTCAGTCACATCGCGACTACGAGCAGCGTGAGGTTCATGCTTGTATCTCTGGAAGTGCAATAGCGGCGCGTTTCTTTTATTTCAAGCGTCAATTCGCTTTGCAATTTCTCGTGATATAAATGACGTACTGCGATGCAACCAACACGATTCGTATTGTGATTTTGTTGATTGTGTAACGAATAATACGGGCTGTTCATAAAAATCCATAAGTTTGCATTGAAAATGCTTACGTTTTAGAATATTTCAAAGTATTTACTTTCATGATCCCCTGCCTTATTTTCATACCTGTGAAAGTCGGTTTTCGCTGTCTATTGTTGTTCCAGAGATAATGGCACTGAAACGTTTAAGCGGGCCATCCTGTATCCGTACACCCAATTTAGAATACTTATGGATATCATTCTTACCTTCAGCGCCGGCCGGGCTGGCCAAGCGGTTCTAGGCGCTACAGTCTGGAACCGCGCGACCGCTACGGACGCAGGTTCGTATCCTGCCTCGGGCATGGGTGTGTGTGATGTCCTTAGGTGTGTTAGGTTTAAGTAGTTCTAAGTTCTAGGGGACTGATGACCTCAGAAGTTAAGTCCCATAGTGATCAGAGCCATTTGAACCATCTTACCTTCAGCGACCAGGCGGCCAGCAGTGATTGAAATGGTTGCCAGGTAAGGTCACTACATAATCTGGGGCTCAGCGTCATCTTCACAAACCGTGTAAGTAGGCTGTTTAGGTTTTTATATTGGTAACGCCACGTAGCGCTCTGTATGAAAATCAGTGGCTGCGCTGTGTGCAGTCTGTGGCTGGTGGGCATTGTTGAAATAGTCGCTATTGTAGTGTTGGGCAGTTTGGATGTGAACACCGCGTAGCGTTGCGCAGTTGGAGGTGAGCTGCCAGCAGCGGTGGATGTGGGGACGGAGATGGCGGAGTTTTGAGAGCGGATGATCTGGACGTGTGTCCATCAGAGACAGTAAATTTATAAGACTGGATGTCATGAACTGATATACATATATATATATATATATATATATATATATATATATATATATATATATATATATATATATACAATGACTTTTGAACACTATTAAGGTAAATACATTGTTTGTTCTTTATCAAAATCTTTCATTTGCTAACTATGCCTATCATTAGTTAGTGACTTCAGTAGTAAGAATCTTTCATTTAGCTGGCAGTATTGGCGCTCGCTGTATTGCAGTAGTTCGGGTAATGGAGATATTTGTGAGTTAAGTGATTCATGAAAGGTATAGGTCATTGTATGAAGGTTTTCACGACCGGATGACATATCTTCTGGTAAACCTTCTGGGATGTAAGGTCGTGGTCCATAAAACGTTAGGAGCTGAAGAGTTTCATGGACCACGACCTTACATCCCGGAAGGTTTATCAGAAGATAGGTATAGGTCATTGTTAGTCAGGGCTATTCTTTTGTAGGAATTATTAAAAGTGAAATTGCGCTGCGCTAAACATATTGTGTGTCAGTTTACGCACAGTCATTTATAATTTTTCCAAGGGGACGTTTCAACCGCTACACAGTATTCACTGAGGTGAAAAAGTCAAGGGACAGCGATATGCACACATAAAGATGGTGATAGTAACGCGTACACATGGGGCAGTGTATTAGCGGAGCTGTCATTTGTACTCAGATAATTCATGTAAAACGGCGTCCGACATGAATACGGTCGCACGACGTCAATTAATAGAATTTGAATGCGGAATGGTAGTTGGAGCTACACTCCTGGAAATGGAAAAAAGAACACATTGACACCGGTGTGTCAGACCCACCATACTTGCTCCGGACACTGCGAGAGGGCTGTACAAGCAATGATCACACGCACGGCACAGCGGACACACCAGGAACCGCGGTGTTGGCCGTCGAATGGCGCTAGCTGCGCAGCATTTGTGCACCGCCGCCGTCAGTGTCAGCCAGTTTGCCGTGGCGTACGGAGCTCCATCGCAGTCTTTAACACTGGTAGCATGCCGCGACAGCGTGGACGTGAACCGTATGTGCAGTTGACGGACTTTGAGCGAGGGCGTATAGTGGGCATAGGGAGGCCGGGTGGACGTACCGCCGAATTGCTCAACACGTGGGGCGTGAGGACTCCACAGTACATCGATGTTGTCGCCAGTGGTCGGCGGAAGGTGCACGTGCCCGTCGACCTGGGACCGGACCGCAGCGACGCACGGATGCACGCCAAGACCATAGGATCCTACGCAGTGCCGTAGGGGACCGCACCGCCACTTCCCAGCAAATTAGGGACACTGTTGCTCCTGGGGTATCGGCGAGGACCATTCGCAACCGTCTCCATGAAGCTGGGCTACGGTCCCGCACACCGTTAGGCCGTCTTCCGCTCACGCCCCAACATCGTGCAGCCCGCCTCCAGTGGTGTCGCGACAGGCGTGAATGGAGGGACGAATGGAGACGTGTCGTCTTCAGCGATGAGAGTCGCTTCTGCCTTGGTGCCAATGATGGTCGTATGCGTGTTTGGCGCCGTGCAGGTGAGCGCCACAATCAGGACTGCATACGACCGAGGCACACAGGGCCAACACCCGGCATCATGGTGTGGGGAGCGATCTCCTACACTGGCCGTACACCACTGGTGATCGTCGAGGGGACACTGAATAGTGCACGGTACATCCAAACCGTCATCGAACCCATCGTTCTACCATTCCTAGACCAGCAAGGGAACTTGCTGTTCCAACAGGACAATGCACGTCCGCATGTATCCCGTGCCACCCAACGTGCTCTAGAAGGTGTAAGTCAACTACCCTGGCCAGCAAGATCTCCGGATCTGTCCCCCATTGAGCATGTTTGGGACTGGATGAAGCGTCGTCTCACGCGGTCTGCACGTCCAGCACGAACGCTGGTCCAACTGAGGTGCCAGGTGGAAATGGCATGGCAAGCCGTTCCACAGGTCTACATCCAGCATCTCTACGATCGTCTCCATGGGAGAATAGCAGCCTGCATTGCTGCGAAATGTGGATATACACTGTACTAGTGCCGACATTGTGCATGCTCTGTTGCCTGTGTCTATGTGCCTGTGGTTCTGTCAGTGTGATCATGTGATGTATCTGACCCCAGGAATGTGTCAATAAAGTTTCCCCTTCCTGGGACAATGAATTCACGGTGTTCTTATTTCAATTTCCAGGAGTGTAGATACATGAGGCATTCAGTTCCGGGAATCGTTGCGGAATTCGGTATTCCGAGATCCTCAGTGTGAAGAGTGTGTCGAGACATCAGGCATTATCTCTCACCACGGACAAAGCAGTGCCCCACGGGCTTCACTTAACGGCCGAGATCAGCGTCGTTTACGTAGGGTTGTCAGTGATAACAGACAAGCAAGACAGCGTGAAATAAGCGCGGACATCAATGTGGGTCTTACGATTAACGTATTCTTTAGGACAGTGCGCCAAAAGTGGGCGTTACTGGGCTACGGTAGCAGACGACCGACACGAGTGCCTTTGTCAACAGCACATCAT
The DNA here is from genome assembly GCF_023864345.2 of Schistocerca serialis cubense. Lineage (NCBI taxonomy): Eukaryota > Metazoa > Arthropoda > Insecta > Orthoptera > Acrididae > Schistocerca > Schistocerca serialis. The sequence continues at coordinate 731,695,602 of NC_064643.1, read as the reverse complement.
CACCTCCAGCGCCTCTTCTGGGCTCGTGACTATATCGGTTGGACGCTAGGCGACTTGAAAATTGCGGATCGGTCAAGTGAGTTCCGCTTACAATTGGTAAGAGCTGATGGTAGGGTTCGAGGTTGGCGCAGACCCCACGAAGCCACGGACACAAATTGTCAACAAGGCTGATGGTGGATCGTCAACACTATGGACTGTGTTTAGATTGAATGGATTGTGTCCTGTGGCCCAGCTGAGCAGGTCATTGACTGGAAATGGTTATATTCGGCTACCTGGAGACCATGGACTTCGAGTTCCCAAACAACGTGTTCCCAAACACCTACGAAATTGTCACCGGGCCACAATTGTTCACGACTGGGTTGATGAACATTCTCGACAGTTCGAGTGAATGATCTGGCTGATCAGATCGCCCGACATCGAGCATTTATGGGAGGCAATCGACAGATCAGTTCGTGCACAAAATCCTGCACTGGTAACGCCTTCGCAATTATGGACACTTTTCTTTTCACTAGCTGCTTCTTTTTTATGACCCACCGTCTAATTTCTTATGGTGGGTCGTATGTTGCCACTTAGCCGCTGTGACTGGGTCCGGGGTCCGGAGTGACTGAAAGTAACACCACACCGGCTCCCGTCCCCACTCACAGTGTTGCCCGTGTCCCGCGACGTGGAGGCGGGCTCTATTTGTTTACATCCATTTGGTATAAAATCAAGTGAGATATTAATAAACAAAACGAAATTAAATATTTACAAAGAAAGAAGGAAGAGAATTGAATAGAGAAGAGATAGGTATAATATTGCCTGTCACCTGGTTGTGGGCGGCGGCCCGGGTCTTGGAATGACCCTCAAGACGCTGGCCATCGCCCACCATGCCTTTAACATCTACCATCCTAAAAAATTAACTTAAGTAGAAGAGATTAGGGTACGTTAAAGCTAGAAACTAAGACTAAGACCTCCATGTCCAGCGTGCTAAACTATTTACGATATACAATAGAGAAGTAACTGATTTCGTGCTTACTAATGAAAGGGTTCTTGTGGTAATAGTAATAAAGGTAATGACGCTAACGGTTTGTGTTGAGCCTACAAGGCTCCTAGTAGAGTACATCAGGCGCAAGCACCTCCCGGCCCTGCCGACAACACGACCTGAACGGTGGTTTTCACCGATCTACCATAGGTATCCGTAGGGGTTGGGCTCAAAAGAGAGGAACCACAATTAAGATCCTTCCATCCAGGCCGTGCGCCGCCTCTTACCAGGAGGCGTAGGTCCCTTGAAGAGGTGCCTAACTTTAAGCTTCAGATCAGAAGTTGAAACGTCCCCTTTGAAAAATTATACAAGACTGTGCTTAAACTGACACACAATATTTTGTTAGTGCAACGCAATCTGACTTCCAATAATCCCTACAAAAGAATGGCCCTGACTAACATTAAACTATACCTTTCACAAATCACTTACCTCACAAAAATCTTCATTACTCGAACTACTGCAATACAGCGAGCGCCACTACTGCCAGCTAAATAAAAGATTCAAACTACGGAAGGCACTAACTACTGATAGGGATAGTTAGCAAATGAAAGATATTAATAGAGAACAAACAATATATTTACCTTAATAGTCATAATATATGTAGCAGTTCATGACAAATTACAAAACTCCGCCATCTCTCTCCCCACATCCACCACTGCTGGCGGCTCACCTCCAACTGCGCAACGCTACGCGCTGTTCACAGCCAGCTGCCTAACACTACAATGGCGAGTATTACAACAATGCAAAGCAGCCACAGACTGCACACAGCACAGCCAGTGATTTTCATACAGAGGTGGCGTTACCAATAAAAAAACCTAAACAGCCTACTTACAAAGTTATTAGTGTAGTGGAGGCTGAGGTATAGGCTGTGTAGGTTGGTTGTACAAATAGTTCATGCTGAGCCAATGAGACTTATAACGATACGTTGTGTGGCAGTTAGCACTTTCCGGTGCCGCCAGTAACACAGCCAGAACGGTGGTTTTCCCCGATCAACCATAGGTATCCGTCGGGTTGGGCTCAAAAGAGAGGGACCACAATTAAGATCCTTCCATCCAGACTGTGCGCTGCCTCTTAACGGAAGGCATAGGTCCCTTGAAGAGGTACCTAGCTTTAAGCTCTTATTAGACATGGAGGTGCTGTTAACTATTTACATATAAGGTGCAATCTGTTTTTAGAATTGTGTGTGACTTGTGCACCTCTTGTCAGTTGTTACAGACTGTTCTTTGAAGTGGACGCATTATGGACAGGTGTAGAGGCAGTGTGGCTCAGTTTTTCTGCAACGACTTGTCAGGTCCACGCCACGTACAGTTACTGTACTACGCCAGGAACAAGGAAGTCCATCACGATATTAGGAGGTATCCCATGACTTTTGTCACCTCAGTGCATACGCGACAGTCCATGTTTATAATATGTTTCGATATGACTGTTAGCTTACCTTCTGCGAACTGGAGCCCAGCAGTCACTGAAATGGCTGGTGGGGTAAAAGGGTCAATACAGTAATCGGGCCTCAGTGTCATGTCCTCAAAGCGCTGTATAATCCCTTTCCCGACAAAGTACGAAATGCTAGAGTGGTGAGTAGTTATATGTGGTGAGTGTACGTACGATATCGATGCTGTGCAGCCAGACGTTGATGGAGATCTCTATGTTCTTGTTGACGTCGGCGATGGGTAGCACGGCATTCTCGTAGCCGCAGAAGAGGTCGTGGTGCAGGCGCTGCGCCGCGTTGCGCCCGCCGGGTCCGGGAGCTGCCGGGCACGAGGGCTGCTGGCCACCTGCCGAGGGAAGGAAGGTCAGGGGTCGTAGGTCAGCCAACAGGCGGGATATGCAGGCGGAAGAAAGTCCCGGAGCCCAGGGCCTCCTTCTCAATACCTCTCCATAAGCTTTGAACTTTGGACTCAAAATAGAAAAGGATCAAACACTTTTTCTCCTTTTACACTTTTTCGACGCATTATTCGTCTACCTCATTTGCATATTTTTTCCCTTCCCGTAGATTATCAAAGACCAGAATGTTGTTGTTGTTGTTGTTGTTATGGTCTTCAGTCCTGAGACTGGTTTGATGCAGCTCTCCATGCTACTCTATCCTGTGCAAGCTTCTTCATCTCCCAGTACCTACTGCAGCCTACATCCTTCTGAATCTGCTTAGTGTATTCATCTCTTGGTCTCCCTCTCCGATTTTTACCCTCCACGCTGCCCTCCAGTACCAAATTGGTGATCCCTTGATGCCTCAGAACATGTCCTACCAACCGATCCCTTCTTCTAGTCAAGTTGTGCCACAAACTTCTCTTCTCCGCAATTCTATTCAATACCTCCTCGTTAGATATGTGATCTACCCATCTAATCTTCAGCATTCTTCTGTAGTACCACATTTCAAAAACTTCTATTCTCTTCTTGTCCAAACTATTTATCGTCCATGTTTCACTTCCATACATGGCTACACTCCATACAAATACTTTCAGAAACGACTTCCTGACACTTACATCAATACTCGATGTTAACAAATTTCTCTTCTTCAGAAACGCTTTCCTTTCATTGCCAGTCTACATTTTATATCCTGTCTACTTCGACCATCATCAGTTATTTTGTTCCCCAAATAGCAAAACTCCTTTACTACTTTAAGTGTCTCATTTCCTAATCTAATTCCCTCAGCATCACCGGATTTAATTCGACTACATTCCATTATCCTCGTTTCGCTTTTGTTGATGTTCATCTTATACCCTCCTTTCAAGACACTGTCCATTCCGTTCAACTGCTCTTCCAAGTCCTTTGCTGTCTCTGACAGAATTACAATGTCATCGGCGAACCTCAAAGTTTTTATTTCTTCTCCATGGATTTTAATACCCACTCCGAACTTTTCTTTTGTTTCCTTTACTGCTTGCTCAATATACAGATTGAATAGCATCGGGGAGAGGTTACAACCCTGTCTCACTCCCTTCCCAACCATTGCTTCCCTTTCATGCCCCACGATTCTTATAACTGCCATCTGGTTTCTGTACAAATTGTAAATAGCCTTTCGATCCCTGTATTTTACCCCTGCCACCTTCAGAATTTGAAAGAGAGTATTCCAGTCAACATTGTCAAAAGCTTTCTCTAAGTCTACAAAAGCTAGAAACGTACTTTTGCCTTTCCTTAATCTTTCTTCTGAGATAAGTCGTAGGGTCAGTATTGCCTCACGTGTTCCAACATTTCTACGGAATCCAGAACGAAGAAGCAATATACTTCAAATACAAGACTTGTCCAGAAAGTAAGTTCCGATCAGTGGCGAAATGGAGACTACATTGAAAATCAGGAATGTTTTATTTGCGACTGTTGGCTCTAACTTCCAGCTACTTCTCTACATAGTCGCCGCTCCAGCTAAGACATCTTTCGCATAGTTATACCAACTTTCCAATAACCTCGTCATAGAAGGTAGCCGCCTGTGCTTCCCGCCAATTCTTTACGGTCGTCTGTAGCTCGTTGTCTGTGCGGAAATGTTGTCTTTATAACCAGTAGTTAATGTGAGCAGAGATGAAACACAGAGGGAGCCAATTACCGGCTGTAGTGCAGGTGATCAAACATTGAGGCGTAGCGCCTTCACATCGCTCCTGTCGCTCGTTAGGACGATAATGTTATAGGCATGAGTCATCGACAGATGCCACCAGCTGACATGGACCTGAGTTACAGAGCTGCACGTAGTTCTACTAGTAGGCGGCAGAGGTCAGCAGTTGACGGACAGTGCTAGCAGTCGTAGTCAAAACAATGTTGTAAAGTTATGTTTGATTAATATTTAATGTATTTGCATAATTATTATTGTTTTATATGTGTAGTAATTGGCACTGTGAGTGTTGTATGAGTGAAGAAGACGTAAATGAAAATTGTTTTGTTTATTCACGAAGTACCAGTTAAACTACACAGGGGATTTACTATAATTAAATGTGCAGTCAGTTTATGGTACTAATAAATCGTGAGTAGAATACAAATTAATCAGTAATTTCAGAAGGAGTAACTTTATATTTGATACTTTTCTAAATTTATTTATTTAGCAATTGCCATAGAAAGAAATATTTTACTGTGATTGGTCATTGAAGTAAAGCGCGGGATAATACTGCAACCTGATTTGCTGTTTGTGACATCAGCCAATCAGAAAAATGCAGGCTCGCGCCAATCTATGCTGGGAACAAAACCTTTGGTGTGATCTAGGGGGGTCGGGGCTGAGGGTTCGAACTAGTAACATCTCATTGAAAGCAGCTCCGACGAAAGTACTGTAAAATCGCGGAAAAATGCTAATTACAAGTTCGCGAGGTAGTACGAAGTGTATTTAAGTGAACGGTATAGTGGAAGTCGTGTGGAATTTCGGACGGAATATCAAAATTATTGCTTTTGACTATTAGTTAAAACCGCGTGGCGTGTTGTGCGATCTACGACTGAAACAGGTATTACGTGTAGAGCAGAGTGCACAACATTTGAGCGAGCATTTTCATAACTAAACGATCCGGTGAACTCTATTAACTTCGGTAACGGGTGTAAATACCATAAACTGGCTACGTGTGTGATTGTGGTGTGCGTGTGAACTTTACATTGTGTTGCCACTTAGTACGGACTTTGCAGTATTAACTGTGATCTTTATCGTAAAAATACAGCTGAAAATTTACATTGCGAAGTTAAAACTTTTATTTCAGTAGCTAGCCACATCCCGTTTACCGGACAGTTCTATGTATGTTGCGACCTGCAATAGACAGTAGTGGTCTAGTATTTTCTACTACAGCTTTTAGCTAGACAAATGAATATTGCTGGACACTGGCAGGGGGGGGGGGGGGGGGGAGTAAAAAGTAACGTGCCACGCCGCAACACTTCCCATCGAAAACGCTGCAGGAGCATTTTCATTGCCCCTGCAGATTGCGACCGAGAATTGTCACGAAGTGGGAACCGTATGACAGTTCTGTAATGTGAGCTGCATAACATCAGGCGACATCTCCCACCAGGACCTCATACTTGGCGGCAGACACTATTTTCTCCGCATCTTTATGTGATCGCCATGCGCTCAGAACTGAAAAGAGGGAAGTGATGCAACCGACAGGGATACTAGAGAGACTGTCGAACACATATGTGCAAAGTTTCATTAGATTTCCACAGTGGTTTCCATTTCTTGACTGACCAGAACTTACTTTTCGAATATACCTCGTATACAGCATCTATTGGACCTGATCGCAATCACTAAGCATGTCGTCATCCTTCTGATCCACGTTGGTAGACTGGTCTTCACTGTCACTGTACTTCCTCGTAGCCAACTGAGCATTCTTCACGTCTTTAATGGAAGTTTAAAAGGACAGGACCCTCACTTCTTCCAAATAGGTACCGGTACCAGCTTCTCCGTTTTATGGTGAACTGTTACATGAGAGCCCTACTTAAATTTAGTTATGCCCTTCTTAGCTCCAAACGAGACACGCTTTTAATCAAAGGTCTGCTTGAATTTCTCATTGTTTTCTCGAACTCATCGTCGTCCGCTGTACAAGGTAGGACCTGCATGCAACAATTATTATGCGACATGTTTTGTTAAAGACGACATCAAGTTTCCTTGCGAGCAAATCTGTTCACGTTTGCCAGACATATTTTGATACAGAGAAACACAAGCGAGTGAATGCTCGTTTGAGAAAAAGATTGCTTAGGTCCCATTTGCTAAACAACAGTGCTCTATAGGCACTGTTGCTTGTTGCCACTTTCTTAATAGTATACTCACAAAGTTACTTTCGTGGTAGAGATCGTTTAAGATAACGCCAGTATCTGGAAAAGTACGTTTTAGCAAATCGTTACGTTATCGTCATGCCGATATCGAACGCTCACACACACTTCACTACTTAATGGATTTAGTCTCACTGTCAGTGTATAATTTCTGTAATGTGTAAATATTCAACCTATTGAAATGTACAATGTCCTAAACAGAGTAAAAGATAATCTTCATGAAGAAAATGTCTGGAATCGTGGGCAGTTTGCTGATTATTTGCCTGCATCTTGAACATTCTTTGCTGATACTGGTATTTTATCCTGTCGCATACAGTTCTTCTGTTTTCTGCATTGGCTTTTTCTGTCATCAAATCAAATATTGTATCGTCTGTTAGAAAGCACAGTATGAATAAGGTGAATCAAACGGTAACCTATGAAAGTTCTGTACAGCTTTCCAAGTAATGTTTAGTGGTTTATAGTGTGGTATTCGGCCGACAGGTTTACAAGTGTAGCACTAACAATCAGATTATTCTAGAAACCTATGTCGTGTGTTGCCTAAGCTCAAGACTTTGACGTACAGAACTGGAACTCGGGAATAAATACTTGGTATTTCATTTATATAATCAACTCAAACCATATAGCAGCAACTTAAGTCCACGGCAGCTGTTCAAAATGACGACAGTCCTCCACGCTTTGAGATATTCCTGATTTATATATTTAATCTTATGGCTAGGGCCCCCCATCGGGCTAGCCGTTCGCCAGGTGCCGGTCTTTCAATGTAACGCCACTTCGGCGACCTGCAGTCGATGAGGGTGATATAATGATGATAATGATGATGATGATGATGATGATGAGAACAGCACAATACCCAGTCCCTGGGCGGAGAAAATTCCCTGACCCCGCCGGGAATCAAACCCGGGCTCAGAGGATTGACAATCCGTCACGCTGACCATTCAGCTACCGGAGGCTGACAGATGTTCCTGAGACAGATAGCTGCCATCCAGCCACTCAGCACCTCAACACTGCGTGATACTTCTCGTCACGTCACACGTACTTCAGTTTCTTTACAGAAGGAAAAAATTAAGCCGGAAACTTTTTCTTGTGGGATAAGAGGCAGATGTGTTTCGGTATATCTACATCTACATCTACATGATTACTCTGCAGTTCACATTTAAGTGCTTGGCAGAGGGTTCATCGAACCACAATCATACTATCTCCCTACCATTCCACTCCCGAACAGCGCGCGGGAAAAACGAACACCTAAACCTTTCTGTTCGAGCTCTGATTTCTCTTATTTTATTTTGATGATCATTCCTGCCTATGTAGGTTGGGCTCAACAAAATATTTTCGCACTCGGAAGAGAAAGTTGGCGACTGAAATTTCGTAAATAGATATCGCCGCGACGAAAAACGTCTTTGCTTTAATGACTTCCACCCAACTCGCGTATCATATCTGCCACACTCTCTCCCTTATTACGTGATAATACAAAACGAGCTGCCCTTTTTTGCACCCTTTCGATGTCCTCCGTCAATCCCACCTGGTAAGGATCCCACACCGCGCAGCAATATTCTAACAGAGGACGAACGAGTGTAGTGTAAGCTGTCTCTTTAGTGGACTTGTTGCATCTTCTAAGTGTCCTGCCAATGAAACGCAACCTTTGGCTCGCGTTCCCCACAGTATTATCTATGTGGTCTTTCCAACTGAAGTTGTTCGTCATTTTAACACCCAGGTATTTAGTTGAATTGACAGCCTTGAGAATTGTACTATTTATCGAGTAATCGAATTCCAACGGATTTCTTTTGGAACTCATGTGGATCACCTCACACTTTTCGTTATTTAGCGTCAACTGCCACCTGCCACACCATACAGCATTTTTTTCTAAATCGCTTTGCAACTGATACTGGTCTTCGGATGACCTTACTAGACGGTAAATTTCAGCATCATCTGCGAACAACCTAAGAGAACTGCTCAGATTGTCACCCAGGTCATTTATATAGATCAGGAACAGCAGAGGTCCCAGGACGCTTCCCTGGGGAACACCTGATATCACTTCAGTTTTACTCGATGATTTGCCGTATATTACTACGAACTGCGACCTTCCTGACAGGAAATCACGAATCCAGTCCCACAACTGAGACGATACCCCATAGGCCCGCAGCTTGATTAGAAGTCGCTTGTGAGGAACGGTGTCAAAAGCTTTCCGGAAATCTAGAAATACGGAATCAACTTGAGATCCCCTGTCGATAGCGGCCATTACTTCGTGCGAATAAAGAGCTAGCTGCGTTGCACAAGAACGATGTTTTCTGAAACCATGCTGATTACGTATCGATAGATCGTTCCCCTTCGAGGTGATTCATAATGTCTGAATACAGTATATGCTCCAAAACGTCAATGATATAGGTCTGTAGTTCGATGGATTATTCCTACTACCCTTCTTAAACACTGGTGCGACCTGCGCAATTTTCCAATCTGTAGATACAGATCTATCGGTGAGCGAGCGGTTGTATATGATTGCTAACAAGGGAACCTCCCCATCGCACCCCCCTCAGATTTAGTTATAATGTGGATGTGATAATCACTCCCAAAAAAGTGGTCGCATCGAACGGACAGATAATAATTGTCTCAAAATAAAAATAAAAAATTTTCACTCGAGGGAGGACTTGAACCACGCACGTCTCGGTCCGCAGCTGCTCACGCTAACCACGGGACCACTGCGCTTCTGAACTCACGCTCTTTCCTTGATGTTGTCTATCTTCGCGTGGACTACTCAGTTTGTATATTTTGCTTATTTTTTTGATAGTTCCACACAAATTCTTCCTGTTTTCTCGATTGATCTGTGTTCAGTTTTTCAAGATCTATCCACTGTGCCAACTTATAACTAAATCTGAGGGGGGTGCGATGGGGAGGTTCCCTTGTAAGTAGGGAGCTATTGTATCAGCGTAATCTGAAAGGAACCTAATCGGTATACAATCTGGGCCTGAAGACTTGCCCGTATCAAGCGATTTGAGTTGCTTCGCAACCCCTAAGGTATCTACTTCTAAGAAACTCAAATTCTGGAATATTCCATTCTTCTTCGCTGGTGAAGGAATTTCGGAAAATTGCGCTCAGTAATTCCGCTTTAGCGGCACAGTCGTCGGTAACAGTACCATCGGCACTGCGCAGCGAAGGTATTGACTGCGTCTTGCCGCTTGTGTACTTTACACACGACCAGAATTTCTTCGGATTTTCTACCGAATTTCGAGACAATGTTTCGTTGTGGAACCTATTAAAGGCATCTCGCATTGAAGTCCGTGCCAAATTTCGTGCGTCTGTAAATTTTAGCCAATCTTCGGGATTTCGCGTTCTTCTGAACTTCGCATGCTTTTTCCGTTGCCTCTGCAACAGCGTTCGGCCTGTTTTGTGTACCATGGAGGATCAGTTCCATCTCTTACCAATTTATGAGGTATGAATCTCTCAATGGCTGTTGCTACTATATCTTTGAATTTGAGCCACATCTCGTCTACATTTGCATAGTCAGTTCGGAAGGAATGGAGATTGTCTCTAATGAAGGCTTCTAGTGACACTTTATCCGCTTTTTAAATAAAATTATTTTGCGTTTGTTTCTGGTGGATTTGGAAGAAACGGTATTGAGCCTAGCTACAACGACCTTGTGATCACTAATCCCTGTATCAGTAATGATGCTCTCTATTAGCTCTGGATTGTTTGTGGCTAAGAGGTCAAGTGTGTTTTCGCAACCATTTACAATTCGCGTGGGTTCGTGGAGCACCCCACCAGAAATTTTTCTTGTAAACGTTACAGAAAGACTATGATGACGAATTAAGAGGGCAAAAGGAAAGTTATCACTTTTCGGTACTTATGTACCCGCATCGGAATCGCACTGGGTTGCATATACGCTGTAGCAACGCTGTCAAACGGAAAGTTTTTGATAGCTCGTTATATGTAAAACAATGAGGTAAACATTTGGAAACAACTGGCATTGCTACCAGGAATTCGCCGAACATTTCCGATAATTTACGGGGCAGAAACCTTGCCCTTTTTGAACCTAACCTGTGCACAGTTCAGTCAGAGTTGAGTCGGCGTCCGGGTGTGTTATCGTCGCGCTAGGTTAGAATTGCGTCTCCAAGCTCCGATTCATGTACTTTCCCTATGAACTGATTCATCGATAATGCGTGTAGCGGCACGGGCTGGACACAATGTGCACTATTTGTAGTCGTATCCGAAAGAGTCGCCCGTTATTGAGGTTAGTGAGAACTGAAATGGCATCTCTGATCTTTAATTTCGTTAATAAGTTAGATCCGCTGTAGAGCTACTAGCCACACATTCCTGTGTCGCTTTCCAGTCGTGATTCCAGCTGTACGGACGAGAAGAAAAAATATCGTATATTTCTATTTGGATTTCCTACATTTGTAGAAATGAGATGCGGAGACAATGCTGATAATGGGACTTGACCTACACTTCAAATGGAACGATAATGATATCTGATGTGCAGGTGCGGAATGACGTTAATGTGGAAGTGGCGTAGTGCACGGACTTGGTTTAAATGGCTCTGAGCACGATAGGACTCAACTGCTGAGGTCATCAGTCCCCTAGAACTTAGAACTACTTAAACCTAACTAACCTAAGGACATCACACACATCCATGCCAGAGGCAGGATTCGAACCTGCGACCGTAGCGGTCGCGCCGTTCCAGACTGTAACGTCTAGAACCGCTCGGCCACTCCGGCCGGCGCACGGACGTGTTGGAACCACATACTCCCGCAGACGACAAGATGTACAGTCTTCAACCAATCTAACAACACCCGTGTCTAAGCTCTTAGTAACATGTGCTGTACCAACGGTTTTGCAGCAAGTTACATCATACTAGCTGATGTGGTACAATTCTAACCAACTGTTTGAAAATCGTTGCTGCTGATGTGATACGAGCGTGATATAAGAAATCTAAACACTTCATACACGACTACTGCGGCAATTGAAAACACCTCTACTGTTGAGGGAGACACCATTGAAAGGGTACAGTACCGCCCGCCATTGAAAATAGGTACAACATACTTCATTATTTTTGTCAGAACAACACATTTTTTTGTAAAATAACTCAATTTCAATTAATACAGTGAAGCCGGATACCAGTGTGGGAAAGAATGACAATTTATTTATTTAATTGATCACATGTGCACTCCCACAAAATAAATCCCTACATCCAGTTTGGTGAGATCTGTGAAATGAATGAACGTATGGTCATCTGCTAACTGCAGCTAGTGAATGTGAATATATGATCATCTTTGAGACGATCCTTTGGCCACCTTTGGTGGTACCAAAGAGATGAAATTTACCTGAGCTTTGAGAGCCTGAAATGTGGCTGACCAATACGGTAGCAAGGTGCTCCCCCACTTCGGCAGAAGTGCGAGAGAACCTGAAGAACGGCCATGTTTCAGCACTCTGCCACTGGATCTTGGGCTGTTAAGACCTGTCTTAGGTGTGCTCCGTAAAGACAAAAGAGTGGAGACATGGTATGCATGTGGAATATTTAAGAGTAGTTTGAAATAATAATTTCTCTGTTTCAGGAACTTTTTGTGGGGAGAATTAAATGTCAGGCAGGTAATATTAATGGGATCGTAGTAATCTTCAGAAGTGACCATCGGTCACAATGAAACCACATGTAGCAATAAGTTGAAATACTTCCGTGTGCTTAAGTTAAGCTGAATTACTAGCGTGTGTACTGTAAGTTGAAATATTTAAGAAATAGCGTGTGCAGGACTTGAAATTAGACGCGAGTACTTCCACGTGGTGAGTACTGTGTGAGTCTCAATCTGTGTATGAGACAAAGGATAAAGAGAAGTACCCGTCCATGGTATCAGTTGAGGACTTGTGTGTGTGATGAATATGTTCTTAATATTACTTTGCGAGATATGTTTCCGTGTGACGCTTGATTCAAACTATAATACTCTGAGAAAGAAACAAGGTGAGTCAGCCGTCTATCCAGCAACGCCACTTGGCTTGCATTGAACAGGAAGACGTGCATATATCTCCAGAGTTCATAGTAGGAAAGTAGAATTACGAAGTGGGGCAGTGTCGTGTGAAACTGGGATAAATATTAATTGAAGTGGGAAAGCTGAAAGTGATAATGTTGTGACTATTCCCTGTGTTGTATTTCATGTTGTAGTGTGGTGTATGTCATGTAATTGAAGTATGTGTGGTTTGCATGGGAGAGTAGCAAGGTAGTTTCAGAGGTAGTGGGTTATGCGTGTTCCTTTTGTACCGCTCGGTCTGGAGGAAAGTTTCGTGATGATGATTGTGAGAGTCGAAGTATGAGATATAATAAAAGATCCACCCCCCTATCCAGAATGTGCACTGTAGCGTTAAATAATTACGAGACCATAAGAAAGAGATTCACCAATGTAAAGCCATGCCCACTGTGCGGAATTTCTCATGTGTTATTCTTGTAGGTTATAGAATTTGTGTGTTTAAGTTATAGAATTTATCGGAATAAATAAGATAGTGAAAAGAAAAAGATTGGTGGCCTTTTCCTTCGAATTGTATGTTGTCATGATATCCAGAATTTATATCGTGTGCGCCACTCATATTCAGTGCGATGGCCAGGTGTTGATAAAAGCCGTTAAATAAAAAAAGAAAATGTGGTATTGCCAGTGCGTAGTGAACAGTCAGAATTCTGTAAATTACTGATAGTCAGATGTGCGTTTCCGTTGTGTATTATTCATATAGGAGGGTAATTTGTAACTTAATTGTGAGTATGAGAGTTCGTGTTACTCGATAAATAAGAATGAATCCACTCGCTTAGCAGACCACTCATCTTGCAGGCTTGACTGCTTGATGCCACAGTATGAGCAAGGCATGTGGGTGCCGCCCACCATAAGTGAAAAATATAAACGGTAGGAGGTTCAGTACTGCGCGGGAGCTGATTTGTGGGTTAAAAACCATTAAACTCATTTCTTTCATTCGTCAATTAGTATAGGAGTGTCATGGTTGTCCCCTGCGTCGTCTCCATACTCTATACTTCGAAGTGTGCGTTTCAAGGGCCCCTTGACGTGCACATATTGATGAATATTCTTCAAAGCAGTCCAACACCTCCGCCTCATATTCCACTGCATGTACAGCTTTTTTATACAGAATCTTAACCACCTCAACGTTGGTTTCTTGTATGTTTCTATCCCCTGCGATAAATTGCTTTCAATTAGGATGAAGCCTGTCGTGAAACTTAAATCCGTTCAGCTCTGGGCACTACGGTACATCCTGTAACAATGGAGGTTAGACTCCTGTCTGCAATTTCATGTAACGAAAAGTGCTCCACCTGTGGCCGCTATCGGTAAACTCCACTGTGGCCACACCCCAGTAGATTGCGTATTGGTTTTCAAAGCAGTGCCACCGATAGGGCGTTATTTGTAATGAAATATAAGCCGTTTGGAAACACGAGTGTGACACACTCAGTTCATTCAAGATACCGTTAAGTCCTTACATATTAAACTCCGATCGTTTTTTCCTTATCTCAAAATACTCAGATTAGTACCCTGTAGTGGACAGTGATGTACCATCGAACACATTTTAGGCTTTCCCTTCTAGCCAATTCTGTAGCAGAAGTTTAATCATTTTCTAATCCATTCTTATATTGCAATATTCACTTTCTGTGTGCCTTAGTCTTTTTCTGGAGTTACAAAAGTTACTCTCGAAAAGAAAAATTTTTCCAAATGTGAAAAAATGGTCATACACGGCAGAAAACGTTTTCTATTGTAACTGAAAAGTGTTGCAGTCGAGAAAATACTGTCAACACTGTATTTAGCAGACTATTTGTTGCATTACTACTCTCCAATAGGCTAATATTCAGTAAGTGAAACCATATTAAGTAGAAACGTTAGCTAAAAATCAGATTTAAAAACATTTTGAAACAGCAGCTACTAGATACCAAAACAAATTTCCATTTTCCTGAAAGGTTAAAACGTTGAAACATTAAAGAAACTCAGTTCATTTGCAAATATCACGTGTTCCATGTTAGAATACTTTCTTCTGTTTCAAGATACAAGATGGTGCACAAGCGACGAAGTAGGGTTTAACCGTCAACGAGTTTTATAGCTAGTTTTAAAAATTAACAAAAATGGTTCAAATGCTCTGAGCACTATGGGACTTAACATCTGTGGTCATCAGTCCCCTAGAACTTAGAACTACTTAAACCTAACTAACCTAAGGACATCACACACATTCATGCCCGAGGCAGAATTCGAACCTGTCGCCTCATCTTCTGCATACAACGGTGGCATATATTCTTGATCTATCGTTTGGTTTGCTGTCGAATGTGATGAGACAACCGTATCACTGAACTGTTCACAGTAGGTCACCTCAATCCCAATTCCTATTCGTAACGAATGCTACATCCGTTATATCGTTTTCTGTAGCTGTTAATATCACCCTTTACTCGTCTTTCCATTTCACTTCACCGACCACCACTATATCTACATTGATCCGTTGCATTCCTTTTTCGGATTTTCATACTATCCTACTACGTTCAAACTTCTAACATTCACAGCTCCGAGCTACACTATCGTTGGTTATGCGAGCTTTTTCTCACCTCCCCCTTGGCAGTCTCGTGCCGAAGATTCGAGTGGGTGACTAGTCTGTAATCTGTTGGCAAAGGGGAGATCATCATGATACTTTTTCAATTACGTATGCTGCGGACACACATTGTGTGTCTTTAGTGCAGTATCTTCCATTGCCTTCTGCATCTTCACGCCGCTGGCCACTGCTGATTCTTCGGCCTTTAACAGGTGGTTTGCCACACCAAGGCCAAGCGGATGTCCTGAACCTCGGTCCTTTCCTCTTTCCTGTCCGACAAGGGCATTGGCAGAGCGAAGGTGACTTCTTATGCCGGAAGTCTTCGGGCGCCATAGCCGACTTGCTGAAGACTTTTACTCAAAACTTAAGCAATGGCTTGGTTAAAAAGACGCTACTATTAGTTTCGTTTCTTTTTTTGTGTCTTCATGATATGTTTAGCACAGTATTTGGCAATATTTTGAATTCAGTCCATACAAGTGTTGTATAATACAGTATATAAAGATTGAATGTTTCCCAATCACAATTTGTTATTCTGATTAAAAACCGAGTGATTCTCCATATATACTTTCCAATGAAAAATGGAAAACCCACCACCATGAATTGTGTTGTTGGATAAAACGAAAATAATTTTTATTCAATAATATAACTAATTTGTTACAGATAATGTAGGTTTGGCAAACTTTCTGAACAATTGGTGGAATAACAAAAGAAAATGAAACAGAAGAAAAAAAGTGCCAGAGGAGGAATGGAACCCAAGCCCTAAACATCTAGGCCAGACTGTGGCTTGGCAATGGACTATCATTTTATACTCATAAGGCACCTAAGAAATTTTGGATCGATTTTTCCCGGGATATTCCGGGTAGTGCGTCCTAATATTTTAACCACGTGAGGTGTTAGGGGTCCTCCTTCACCACACAAAATTTCGGACAAATCCCGGGCCCCACGCTCGTGCCGTCTCCTTGTAAGTATGTGAATGTTGCGATAAGGAATACCAGACTATGTAATTCAGTTGAAGTGGAGTGGACATCCCTAAAAGAGCAATCACAGATGTTGGATAGTCAAACGCAAGCGCAAGAAAGGTAACTGCAAACTTTCGGTAACAGAAGAAATACTTCAGCTGCTCGAAGAAAGAAGGAAATGTAAACAATGTTCAGGATAACACAGGAATATAGCAATATAATTCCCTTAGGAGTGAAATTAACAGGAAGTGCAGCTCAGTCAAGGCGAAAAAGCTGCAGGAAAAATGTGAAGGAATCGGAAAGAAATGACAGTCGGGAGGACTGACTCAGAATGTAGAAAGTCAAGACAAACGTCACTGAAATTAAAAGTAAGAGTGATAACATTAAGAACGCAATGGGAATTCCATTGTTAAGCGCAGAGTAGAGCGCGGATGGGCGGAAAGAGTCTACGACGAGGAGGACTTGTCCATTGACGTCATAGAAGAAGAAATTGGAGTCGATATACAGGGTGTTACAAAAAGGTATGGCCAAACTTTCAGGAAACATTCCTCACACACAAAGAAAGAAAATATGTTACGAAGAAATGTGTCCGGAAACGCTTACTTTCCATGTTAGAGCTCATTTTATTACTTCTCTTCAAATCACATTAATCACGGAATGGAAACACACAGCAACAGAACCTACCGGCGTTACTTCAAACACTTTGTTACAGGAAATGTTCAAAATGCCCTCCGTTAGCGAGGATACATGCATCCACCCTCCGTCGCATGGAATCCCTGATGCGCTGATGCAGCCCTGGAGAATGGCGTATTGTATCACAGCCGTCCACAATACGAGTACGAAGAGTCCCTACATTTGGTACCGGGGTTGCGTAGACAAGAGCTTTCAAATGCCCCCATAAATGAAAGTCAAGAGGGTTCAGGTCAGGGGAGCGTGGAGGCCATGGAATTGGTCCGCCCCTACCACCAATCCATCGGTCACCAAATCTGTTGTTGAGAAGCGTACGAACACTTCGACTGAAATGTGCAGCAGCTCCATCGTGCATGAACCACATGTTGTGTCGTACTTGTAAAGGCACATGTTCTAGCAGCACAGGTAGAGCATCCCGTATGAAATCGTGATAACGTGCTCCATTGAGCGTAGGTGGAAGAACATGGGGCCCAATCGAGATATCACTAACAACGCCTGCCCAAACGTTCACAGTA
The DNA here is from genome assembly GCF_023864345.2 of Schistocerca serialis cubense. NCBI lineage: Eukaryota > Metazoa > Arthropoda > Insecta > Orthoptera > Acrididae > Schistocerca > Schistocerca serialis. Next base: position 731,678,161 of record NC_064643.1, on the reverse strand, counting down.
AATCTGTGTTGACGACGTGATTGCACAATTGAGTGCGGATTCTCGTCAGCCCACAAATGTTGATTGTGAAAATTTACAATTTGATCACGTTGGAATGAAGCCTCATCCGTAAAGAGAACATTTGCACTGAAATGAGGATTGACACATTTTTGGATGAACCATCCGCAGAAGTGTACCCGTGGAGGCCAATCAGCTGCTGATAGTGCCTGCACACGCTGCACATGGTACGGAAACAACTGGTTCTCCCGTAGCACTCGCCATACAGTGACGTGGTCAACGTTACCTTGTACAGCAGTAACTTCTCTGACGCTGACATTAGGGTTATCGTCAACTGCACGAAGAATTGCCTCGTCCATTGCAGGTGTCCTCGTCATTCTAGGTTTTCCCCAGTCGCGAGTCATAGGCTGGAATGTTCCGTGCTCCCTAAGACGCCGATCAATTGCTTCGAACGTCTTCCTGTCGGGACACCTTCGTTCTGGAAATCTGTCTCGATACAAACGTACCGCGCCACGGCTATTGCCCCGTGCTAATCCATACATCAAATGGGCATCTGCCAACTCCGCATTTGTAAACATTGCACTGACTGCAAAACCAGCCGGCCGGAGTGGCCGTGCGGTTCTAGGCGCTACAGTCTGGAACCGCGTGACCGCTACGGTCGCAGGTTCGAATCCTGCCTCGGGCATTGATGTGTGTGATGTCCTTAGGTTAGTTAGGTTTAAGTAGTTTTAAGTTCTACAAATCACTGCGAAATGAGTGACAGAGGGTTCGTCCCGCTGTACAAGTTATTAGAGCTTTCCCTCGTTCCATTCAAGCTTGGATCGCGCGAAGAGTGATTGTTTAAATGCCTCTGTGCGTTCTGCAATTAATCTAATCTTATCTTCGCGCTACCCGTGGTAGCGATACGTAGGGGGGTGTAGTACATTCCTAGATTCATCTAGGAATTTTCTGAGGCGGTGTGCACAGGACAGTTTGCGTCTATCTCCAAACGTTTGCCATTTCAGTTCTCTCAGGATTTTCATGACACTCTTCCATAGGTCGAACGAACCTGTGACCATTCGTGTTTCCCTTCTTTGTATCCGGGTCCCACGAACTTGAGCAGTAGTCTAAGTTGGATCGCATGAGTGTTCTGTATGCAGCCTCCTTCGTAGACTGACCAATGAAACGCAATATGTCACCTCCTTCACCTACGGCGACCCTATGTGATCGTTCCAATACTGTCGCTACAAATTGTTACACCCATGTATTAGCATGAGTTGACCGATTACAGCTGAGACTCATTGTGTTGTGTTGGCTGAAGAGCCAACACCGTGTTACTATTGGAGGCCGAAATGCTCGCGTTTAGCACACGCAGGCTAGCATGAGGAGGGAAGGACTATACTGACGTCTGGAATATGACAAGGAATTAGAATTCAGAAAGCGGACGTAATTAGTTTGATACTTAACTTTAATCCATTAATAATGAAAGTCGGTCTTGACGGTACATGATTCACATTATTGTCTGTTCAGAATTCATTCTAATTACTGAAGCCGGCCAGTGTGGCCAAGCGGTTAAAGGCGCTACAGTCTGGAACCGCGTGGCCGCTACGGTCGCAGGATCGAATCCTGCCTCGGGCATGGATGTGTGTGATGTCCTTAGGTTAGTTAGGTTTAATTAGTTCTAAGTTCTAGGGGACTGATGACCTTAGAAGTTAAGTCCCATAGTGCTCAGAGCCATTTGAACCATAATTACTGAATATGGCGCCTTGCTAGGTCGTAGCAAATGACGTAGCTGAAGGTTATGCTAAACTATCGTCTCTGCAAATGAGAGCGTATGTAGGCAGTGAACCATCGCTAGCAAAGTCGGCTGTACAACTGGGGCGAGTGCTAGGGAGTCTCTCTAGACTAGACCTCCCGTGTGGCGGTGCTCGGTCTGCAATCACTGATAGTGGCGACACGCGGGTCCGACGTATACTAATGGACCGCGGCCGATTTAAAGGCTACCATCTAGCAAGTGTGGTGTCTGGCGGTGACAACACACATTGATTTGTAGTCATAGGATACTATGTTTTTTCGTTTGGTGAGGTGCATAACTTTTACATTTGTGCCCAGTAGGCCTTCTCCTTCCGTATCGTAAAAGGAAGACCAATGAAGCAGCCATCCGTTGATAATTATTGACCTCGGTACGAGCTTTGGGATCGAATGAGTATAAAACTTATGGTGCCATTATTTTTCAGTCACCGTCTTATGCACAACGACTCTAGAAATATACGGAATTTTGTGCGACAGCTGAGATACTGTAAAAGTCTGTTTTCACAATCCGTTTTGTCAGTTTTAAATTTTGCTCTTAACGCTATTAGCTTTAAGATTTTTGCGATCAAAAATAGATTTAATACTTGGCGATAGTTTTATTTGCAACACGAATTTTGGTCGGTTACTGTAGACGAAAGAATAGAAAAGTGCTTCTAGTTACACTGACTTACCGCAGAAGTCAGCGTTGCGACTGTTTCCGTTCCCACCGAATTACTACAGCAAAGTATACCAACCGATCACTGTCCTAGCTGCGTGACTATGTAGTCACGCCCTCGAGATAAGCAGTCCAGACAGTGAAATAATACTCTAGAATCGGTTTCATTTGCGTTCTGTACTCGATTTCCTTTACAGATGGACTGTACTGTACTTCCCCAGAAATCTTTTTGAGAAATCTGTCTTCCATTAGGCTTCCTTGATTCTGTCGCAATTTTATATCGAGTTTCAGTATAAAACTGAAATACACTCTAGGAAAATAAATAAATAATAACAAAATTACTCGCTTATCTAAGAAGAATACCAGGGCTTAAATTCTCTGTGAGCTTAACTCCGTGTACTCAGTTGGACAGTAACGATGCCTCGCAGACTGGCAAGTGATCAATAAACGCAGATGTCGTATAGTTTGAGAAAGGACGTGTATATGGGGCTCAAAGAAGCTGGTTGGAGTAATCGGCGAATCGCTCGACATTTGAACTGGCGGGATACCATTATTCGACGATGTTGGCAGGAATGGGACACAAATTCAAGAAGGAAGCGGTTGACCTAGAGAGACGAAGAACGAGATGATCGAGAAATCACCAGAGAGGGACTCAGAGCCTCGGATTCTTCATTATGATATATACGACGCTTTAACTGGTGACCACAAGGACCATTAATAGGTGGCTCAAGGTACCAGGGAGCTCACGGTTTTCATTGCGCCGAGCCGCGCGCAGCTCCCCCCCCCCCCCCTCCCCCCTCCCCCTACCCCGTCGGAGGTCACTGAGTCCTCCCTCGGGCATGGCTGTGTGTGTCGTCCTTAGCGTAAGTCAGTTGAAGTTAGATTAAGAGATTAAGCAGTGCGTAAGCTTGGCGACCGATGACCTCAGCAGTTTGGTCCCATAAGACCTTACCACAATTTTCATTTTTTTTTTTTTTTTCATTGCGCCGATTGCCATTGACTTTGAAACGGTACAGTAGTTTCCGCTCTATAAGCAGCAGGTTTCGCTGCTCGCTCGCACCGGGAAATAGAAACAGAGACGGCTCCGCAGCCAATTTTATTACACGACGCGGCCGGCCGCGGGTGCAACACAACCCATGTGGACGCGTGGAAAGAAATGTGTCAGGCTTCATAATACGTATTTATATGTGTCGTGTATTATGCATTTCTTGTACGTGAACGTGAATCTGCACATGAACTTTCCTAATTCTTCTCACACCTTTCCGTAAAGCGTGGCCAAATCTTTGTTGGGAAGTAGTTCTGTAGTATAGTAGTGCCAACCTTACTCCTGGCTAGGGGATCAGAGAGACAGCACAGGCAGGTAAAAGTCAAAGACTTTCCAGTGTCACAAGATTTGGGGCGGAGAGGTTGGTCACGGCCAAGTGGTTCGACCATCCCCTCCACCGGGGCTCAGGAAGACCTCCGGGTGCCCGCCATATTCTAGGAGGGTGACAGAAGACGGGTAAGTGAGCAGACGTGCCCTCAGTGCGTCTGTCTCAATGGTCACTCATGGAAGAGAGGTATTTGAATATTTGTACTAATTCTTTTATTTCCAGCTTCGGATTGTGTAAGGAAATGAATGTGCTCGTTTAATTCCGGAAATTTGACCCCCTGTGTTAAAGTATCCCAGTTTGCCCTCACATAGTGAATGTCCTATGTAAAATATTGGGAGACTTTGGTGGTATACATTTGGCCAAAGCAATTCCTTCTTACCCGTAGAAATGTGCGTGCAGAGTAGTATATAATATACCCGAGCTATAAGTTGTAAAATTGTGATATCTGTAAACCGAAACAATTGCTGAAATCGCTGTAAAGTCGAGTGATAATGTTTAAAATAAATAGTTAGTCAAGAGTCATCAACCTTTAACATACCTTAAAAATCACAAAGAAGTCAAGTTAAAGGAATTTATTTAAAATAAAACCTATAGAATGCAGGGACCCACACATCAGCGTGTGAGCCCTCCAGCCCCTTGCGTAGTATCTTACAGAAAGGGCACGCTCTCTAGGTAGCGCTCTCAAGCTCCCCGCCCCAGTTGTCCGTTGCGCAATTTTCATTCAGGGCTTGACGACATCAACTTTCATCTGGGGTCCCTAGGCAAGGAGGTTGGACGGTAAACTTTCAACTTCTACACAAAAAGCCCTTTGCAGTGGTGTCGAGCACATTCGCCCTGGAATCTCATTGACTGGAGTACGTTTTGATGGTCTTCAGCGATGAACCCCGCTTCGAACTGAGCCCTGATGAACAGCAACGACTTGTCTGGAGATGACCCGGACATCACGAGGGTACCAACCAGACTTTCGCACACCATACGGCCCGACAACGATGAGTAATGGTCTGGGATGTCATTTCACTTCATCTCAGGACCCCTTTGGTTGTTATCCGCAGCACCCTTGCAGCAATAGTCTACATTCCGTTTTGTTGCCCATCATGGCAAGCCATGCTGGGCTTACATTGCAAGAAGATAATGACCATCCACACACTGTGAGAGTTTCTACTGCTCGTCTCCGTGCTTGACAAACTCTACCTCGGACAGCAAGTTCGCCGCATCTCTCCCCTTATCTGAGAACGTTTGGAGCGTTATGGGCAAGGCCCGTCTACCATCTACGGTTTTTTGTGATCTGACGCGTCAATTGGACACGGTACCCCTCAGGAAAACTTCTAACAACTCTGTTAACCAACGATAAACAGAATAACTGCTTCCACTACGACAGAGGTGGACCAACGTGTTCTGGACAAGCTCTATTTAGTAAGGCTCGTTCTCTTTTTCTGAAATTGTAATCATTTGTTTGTCTGTACGTGTACATCACTTCTACTGACTTCCGTCCCATTCGGATAATTCGTTCGCTGTGCATCGGTTTTTCTTTTGTTTGTTTGTGTGTGTGTGTGTGTGTGTGTGTGTGTGTGTGTGTGAGTGTGTGTGTAATCTCCTACAGTCAGGTTCTTTGTATTTATTGGAGACATTTTATCAACTTTCATCATAAAAAGTGATAACTTTTTCGTCCTTGTCTGTCGTTCAACAACGACAGTTTCTTGTACGCAACACTGCACATAGTGCTGCTGATCCTACCCCATTAATATTTTATTTATTTTGACAGCATTAGGGGTTACATAACGATTCCATGGGGCAAATACTTTCGTTTCTACCGGTCATTTGTCGTCCAGTATAACGAACTTGGCAGATATTCACCGAGCCAATAGAGTAACTGTCAAGATGGATCTTGATTGGTAGTCTATGACGTGACACAATGGTGAACGTCTGACTGAAATCCAGGAAGACGCGATCTACCTGTCCACCTGTATCTTGTAAGATACCGTGTCCGAATGAAGCAGGCTGTGTCTCACCCAGGCGGATTTGGAAATTTGTGGTAAGGACTTATGGGACCAAACTGCTAACGTCATCGGTCCCTAACTTAAACTAACTTACGCTAAGGACAACAGACACACCCATGCCCGAGGGGGGACTCAAACCTCCGAAGGGGGGAGCCACGCGTAGCGTGACAAGATGTCTGAGACCGCGCGGCAAGGCGGATTTCCCTGAATCTATGCTGATTGTTTGAGAGTAGCTTGTTGACCTGCAAGAACATGTGAATCTTTGATCATGCAACAGACGCACTTCAGCGATACTGTTATGTTATTCTGAGCATCCGATCTTTTATCGTTTTCGAAATAAGAATTAACTTGTGTTCTTTCCCAGTCACGTCGGAATATTCGCTGCGCAAGAGATTTTCGATAAATATTTGCTGGGGGGAGAAGCTAAATCTGCAGCCTCTTTTTTCAGTAACATCATATCTGTACTGTGTCACTAACTCAGAACAGCTAATAATGCAACCCCAATCTCTGCATAATGATAACTGGATAACCTAATAGAGTGGTGGCTCAAATCTCGCTATGGTCATTTTTTTGTTTCATTATTTTTCGTTCAGTTCGAACAGTTAAACATATCCAATTCCAATTTTTTAATGAGAAATCTAGGGCTTCTTGATTGTAATTACATATCAGACGCAAAATTCTAGTTTTCATTGCAAACACAAATTCTTAACTCGGTACTCTGCAGTAGATTGTTAGTAAATTGTAACCTTTTGAATTTAAACCGTCTTTGTTAACAATCTCTTACAAAATATCGATGATTAAGAATTTATATTTATAATGCTTTAATATGTAATTATAAACAAGATGCACATTTTTCATAAAAATAATGATTATATTTGTGTTAATTAACATACATTTCACGAATTTTATATTTAAATGATGCAAGTACTCGAACTGAACGAAAAATACCAAAACAAGAAAGAAAGACGATAGTAAAATTCGAACGAGCGAGCCACTGATTACCAAATTACAACTCTCCGACACTACCGAGTAAGCTACGCAGTTTGTCGTGAAATACCACCTTAGCTTCAAGTTCCTCGGGAATCTTTAAAGTCGATTTTCTCGGGAAGTTTTGAGTGCTGTACAGAACTGCTGTGAGATAGTGTTTTTTGAGTTTTAAACGTCACGTACCCCAAAATGAAAGAAATTACAAAAATCCGATGACCGAGTGGTCTCCTTGTAAGTCTTCTACAGTTAAAATGTTTTTAAAAACTCAATGACGTCATAGAAAGCTATGCTCATAACGAAAAAAATTGTCCTAATGATGCTAAAGTATTTCATTACGTAGAATAATCAGAAACAACTTTAACAGTGACCAGTTTTTTACACACTTACAAGGGGAGGCCCCCAATTGTGAAATTCAGATTCGATTCATACTGCGCATAATAAAAGTTCATGGCCAGAGGTGTAATGTGGTAAAGCACCAAGATGCACTTCTCAGCCGTTGTCGAGAAAATCGACAGTTAAAAGAAACCGTTGCGGTGAAATACTCTCTACGACCATTAAACTTCTATAGCGTCGTGGCGCAGCGGTAAGCGCTCGGATTCGTAATGCGAAGGACGCCGGATCGAATCTCGCGCCATGCAACCTTTTTTTTTTTTTTTTGTATTTGTTTTTTGTAATTCATATATATATATATATATATATATATATATATATATATATATATATAATCCCCGGCAATTAGTTGCAACAATTATGCATATAATAAGTTATTGAAAGTCGTTTGTCGTGGAAAAACTGGCGACTTTGAACATCATTATGTTTTCCGCAAACAAAGTTGTATTTCACAAATGTTATTAATTACCTTCATAATGTTATCCACGTATAGTTAACGGAAGACGTAGAAACGATATTCCGACAGGAATACGTATAGCGTAAGTCAAACGTTCGAATTAGAATATAGACACCATGAACACAAATTTGCTGTGGCAGGTATGAAATATAAACTCCGTTACTCGCTCGTTACACTTGAAGGACAGATGTTGAATGGGCCGAAACGAGCCGCCACGTAACAGCGTAGTTGCGTGCTAACTTCGAAAGAAGGTAGATGCGGTCCCTAGCGCAACTTATAACATCGTCGAAAATCAGTGCGGACGGGAGAGCTTTGGTACACCCTGTTAAACAAACGGAAAAATGGAGGCGGTACAATTGGAGAGCGATCCGCCTTCACCAACATGCATAAGCAATTCATATATATATATATATATATATATATATATATATAATTAGTTTTTTGTAATTATTTATATATATATATGTATAATTAGTTTTTTGTAATTATATATATATATATATATATATATATATATATATAATTACAAAAAACTAATAATAAAAAAAATTGCATAGCGCGAGATTCGACCCAGCGACCTTCGGACTACGAAGCCGAGCGCTTACCGCTGCGCCACGACGCTGTAGAAAATTATTAATCGTAGAGAGTATTTCACCGCAACGGTTTCTTTTAACTGTCGATTTTCTCGACAACGGCTGAGAAGTGCATCTTGGTGTTCTGCAACATTACACCTTTGGCCATGAGCTTTTATTATGCGCAGTATGAATCGAATCTGAATTTCACAATTGGCGGCCTCCCCTTGTTAGTACGGCATGGGGGCGGGCTACGGACACTGAGCGCCAGCACGGACGTAGTTTTGACGATTGTAGGGACGCGGTAGTGGCAGCTTCAAACATGGCGGCGGCCCTCGCCCTATGAGACGTCATTCGGCCCCGAGGCATAACGGAACTACTAGGAGCTGCCCAATTTCCCTTCGGCACATGCGTCATTCCTGCCCTCTCTGGAAGATTTCAGATGCTGCCATTACATCTATATAAGGAACCGTGTGTCAGCCTCAGCAGTCAGTGATTTTAACTCATGATGACGACGCTGGAGACAGCGAACGAAATCTCGAGTTCTTTACTCAAAGTGACTCTGCTTGTTAACTTGAGAAGATTTTGTTGAAGCATGAGGACATAGTTCAATTGTAAAGGCAACAATACCAGTTAGCTGTTCATGATAAAGACCGTCTATCGTAGGAGAAGCTCCCAATATTTTTCAGGTTGTTAAGAAATTCACGCAATAAATTTAAGACAATAGTAGTCAGATGTGTGATTTTCAGGCTGAGTGGATTTAGTTTCTTTTTTAATTTTGTTACGAGCAGAAAAGTAAGGTCAGAGTGGATGGCTGGGATAGAACTGCAGAAACAAGAGAACCGCGATTTAAAATAATTTATCGTGAGCTCACTTTTATCAGCATCTACACCTACATCTACATCCATACTCCGCAAGCCACCTGACGGTGTGTGGCGGAGCGTACCTTGAGTACCTCTATCGATTCTCCCTTCTATTCCAGTCTCGTATTGTTCGTGGAAAGAAGGATTGTCCGTATGCCTCTGTGTGGGCTCTAATCTCTCTGATTTTATCCTCATGGTCTCTTCGCGAGATATACGTAGGAGGGAGCAAGCTACTGCTTGAGTCCTCGGTGAAGGTATGTTCTCGAAACTTCAACAAAAGCCCGTACCGAGCTACTGAGCGTCTCTCCTGCAGAGTCTTCCACTGGAGTTTATCTATCATCTCCGCAACGCTGTCGCGATTACTAAATGATCCTGTAACGAAGCGCGCTGCTCTCCGTTGGATCTTCTCTATCTCTTCTATCAACCGTATCTGGTATGTATCCCACACTGCTGAGCAGTATTCAAGCAGTGGGCGAACAAGCGTACTGTAACCTACTTCCTTCGTTTTCGGATTGCATTTCCTTAGGAATCTTCCAATGAAAGTCTGGCATCTGCTTTACCGACGATCAACTTTATATGATCATTCCATTTTAAATCACTCCTAATGCGCACTCCCAGGTAGTTTATGGAATTAACTGCTTCCAGTTGCTGACCTGCTATATTGTAGCTGCTGTATTGTAGCAGACGCAATATTATCGTTGACGCATGTAATATAATTGCACTCTCAAATTAAACGTACACCACCGAGCAAAGAAAGAACCATACAGTTAAAACTTGACCATTAATTAGCCCTCTTGAGATATTTCTCTGATGTATACGTGAAATAACACAACGGCAATACTCGCTTGCTATACCAAGCAGGTATTTACCGACGGGATTCACGACGCTTAGCCCGTGTGGTGTGTTGGGTTTACGTTGAGCTAAAAATTTTAAGACAACTTATAAAAGAGTACTCGGTAATAAAATGTACTAAATTAGAGACTGGTACATTACACCGACCGCACCCACCCCCCCTCCCTCCCCTCTTCCGCCGCCACCGACTCAGATGGTGTATTTGCCGTAAGGTTCAATGAAAATTTGAGTCTTATTTTGAATAGGTTTGTTTTGTAACAAATGTATTGACTCGAGACGGAGTAGATCGCGAGTGGTACACGAAACCAGCCCAGAACACAGTTGCAGAAGCAACGAAAAATGCAGGCCAGATTTTAACCCTTTCGTGAGCCGTGGGAAACATGCTTCCCACTACAATGAACTCGCTCCTAGTCCCGTGGGATTCACAGTTCCCACCTCTGTATGGTGCTACCACCTAGTGAACAGTATAGGGTACTGCTTCCAATCGGAAATTCCCGCCGTTTTTGCTGTACCTTCGCGCAGAGGCATTGTATAGCTGAGTGTTGCTCTGTAGAGGAACCTTTCAGTGCTGTTTGCGTGACATTTTGTGATTTTTCCCTCAAAGCTATAGTATAAGCTAAATACTTTTCATTTACACAAATTTATGAAGGAAAACGTAAAATTGGAACGAGGAGAATTCCAGTTTGAAACAAAAGGAGCCATTTCTGCAGTAAAATGGATGGATAACCGTCCAGTCACTTTCCTGTCCTCAATTCATGACCCATGAGAAACAGCAACAATGAAAAGGAAAAACAAGGATGGTACTAGTACAGAGATTTCATGTCCTGAAGTTGTGGCAGAATACAACAAAGTAATGGGTGGTGTCGATAAGTTTGATCAATTACGAGAAAGGTATGCTATTGGCAGACGTTCTGTAAAATGGTGGCACAGAATATTTTATTTCCTGGTGGACGTTGCTGCAGTGAACAGTTTTATCCTGTGGAAAATAAGTAAAAGAGAAAGTGGACAGCATGATCAATTCACATACAGGATACATCTAGCCAGACAATTTATCGCTGGCTTCTCATCCCAAAAAAGGAGTGGAGAAAATCCTGTCTTTCTGGCAAAAAGAGGTAAAGTACCTGAAGATTTTCGTCATGTGGCTGTAGAGGAGCATCAACCCATTTTAGGACAAACCTACTGGACGTGCCGTCATTGTAGTACAAAGCTGCGGAAAAGAGCACTCGCTGTGTTTGTACATATTGTCAAATACCATTGTGCATAGACCCATGTTTCAGAAAATTTCATGGCAAGTAATTGTGAACAATCATTGTAACAAGAGAAGTAAGTTTATCAAATAAATATGACATATATTGAAAAAGTTGTTTTTGTCATTTAACGCCAAGGAAGGGCAGTGGGAAGAATACTTCCCACCTTGTTGTGTGACCTCACTGTGGTGTCACCGCCAGACACCACACTTGCTAGGTGGTAGCTTAAATCGGCCGCGGTCCATTTAGTACATGTCGGACCCGCGTGTCGCCACTGTGTGATCGCAGACCTAGCGCCACCACAAGGCAGGTCTCGAGAGACGATATAGCACTCGCCCCAGTTGTACGAGGAGATTGCTAGCGACCATACGGACGAAGCCTTCCTCTCATTTGCCGAGAGCCAGTTAGAATAGCCTTCTGCTAAGTCCATGGCTATGACCTAGCAAGGCGCCATTAGCCTTACCTACTTTGAGAGTTATAGTATAAATGTCTCAAGAAGAATGCTGTAGTCATCAACTAATAAAGTTAAGTATAAAGCAGTTACGTACTTTTCTTGCTACCATTCAATAGTTATCCTGTTCCAGAATTGACGCCCGTCGGCGTGTGTGTGTACGCGTGCCTGCCTTTCTATCGGCTACCCGTCACTGTGGACTGGCTGCCTTGTCAGTCCACTTCACTCACTTTCACAGTTGGAGCAAATCTGATATTCTGTATGATAAATATACCTATCTATTAACTACTATCTGCTCTCCATTCATTAAAAAAACTGCTCAATAATTTTGCCCACGAAAGGGTTAAAGAACACAAAATATCCAGAATTGGCGATTTTTACAGAAGCTCGAACGTTAGCGCGGACTTCAGAGTGAGACACTTTTCATAGTTCACATAACAAAACTCTGTCTCGAAATCTGGCCGAAAATTCAGAGAGACTCTGGTGATATATAAAGCATACCAGCAATAAGAACCAATCAGTACCTTAACTGTACGATAGCAGTGATAATGTTACCGATAACATCGCTGCTGCAGTGGCGTTACTAAACACAGATATTCGTAACACATTCACCGAGGAGGATGTAATACGTATTCCTGAATTCTAATGAAGAACAGTTGACAACATGAGTAATTTAGAAGCAGATACCCGCAGTGTAGCAAAGCAACGTAAGTCACATACAAAGGAAGATCTATCAATCCAGGTTATAAACGATTTCGATTCCTTTCTGAGTATGCTGATGAAACGGCTCAACTTTTAACAATCTCACGGCAAGAGAAACCCATACATAGAGAGTGGAAGGCTGTACAGATCACACTAATGCAGAGGAAACGAAATCGAAGTCATCCCACGAATTATAACTCATATGATCGATATCAATTTAACGATTTTGTAACACACAGACACTCCTTTGGAGCGTTATGAAGTAGACCGAAGAAGACGATTTATTGACACAATACTACACATTGTGTACAAAAGTATCCAGACACCTAGCTGAAAATGACTTACAAGCTCGTAGTGTGCTCCATCGGTAATGCTGGAATTCAATATGGTGTTGGCCCACCCTTAGAGTTGATGTCAACTTCCACTCTCGCAGGCATATGTTCAGTCAGGTTCTGGAAGGTTTTCTGGGGAATGGCAGCCCATTCTTCACGGAGTGCTGCCCTGAGGAGTGTTATTGATGTCGGTCGGTGAGGCCTGGCACGAAGTCGGATTCCAAAACATCCGAGACTTGTTCTATAGGATTCAGGTCAGGACTCTGCAGGCCAGTCCACTACCGGGATGTTATTGTCGTGTAACCAGTCCGCCACAGGCCGTGAATTATGAACAGGTGATCGATCGTGTTGAAAGATGCAATCGCCATCCCCGAATTGCTCTTCAACAGTGGGAAACAAGAAGGTGCTTAAAACATCAGTGTAGGACTGTGATGTGATGGTGCCACGCAAAGCAACAAGGGTTGCAAGCCCTCTCCATGAAAAACACGACCACACCATAGCACCACCGCCTCGAAATTTTACTGTTGGCACTACGCACTCTGGCAGATGACGTTCACCGGGCATTCGCCATACTCACACCCTGCCATCGGACTGCCACATTGTGTACCGTGATTCGTCACTCCACACGTTTCTCCACAATTCAATAGTCCAATGTTTACGCTTGTTACACGAAGCGAGGCGTCGTTTGGCATTTACCACCGTGATCTGTGGTTTATGAGCAGCCGCTCGACCATGAAATCCAAGTTTTCTCAACTCCCGCCTAACTGTCATAGTACTTGCAGTGGATCCTGATGCAGTTTGGAATTGCTGTGTGATGGTCTGGATACATGTCGGCCTATTACACATTACGACTCTCTTCAACCGCCGGCGGTCTCTGTCAGTCAACAGACGAGGTCGGCCTGTATGCTTTTGTGCTGTACGTGGCCCTTCACGTTTCCACTTCACTATCACATCGGAAACAGTTGACCAAGGGATGTTAAGGAGTGTGGAAATCTCTCATAAATCTCTTATTTAGGGCTCACCACTCAGTTTCCTATCTGACATGTAACACCCAATCACCTGACCTCGTTCGAAGTCCGGGAGTTCCGCGGAGCGCCCCACTCTGCTCTCTCACGATGTCTAATGACTACTGAGGTCGGTGATATGGAGTATCTGGCAGTAGGTGACAGCACACGGCATCTAATATAAAAAACGTATGTTTTAGGGGTGTCCGGATACTTTTGATCACATAGTGGAGCACGGGCTCGGAAAATCTCGTGGTTGTGAAACACAACTGGATTTCTGGATTTATAGACTGTAGGAAATACTGCAACCAGCTACGGGTTTTCTTGAAACGATTTTATTATGCTATTACTAGTTTCGGACTATGACTTCTACATTTGTATAAACCTGCAAAGCCCTCCTTCACATATTATAGGTCAGATAGGAAACTGAGTGGTGAGCTCTAAATAAAAAATCTAAGTAATGAGGCAGAAGTAAAAATTAGTTTGACCATTATTAAAATATTAACTTGTATAGTTGCTCTGCCGGCCGGAGTGGCCGAGCGGTTATAGGCGCTACAGTGTGGAACCGCGCGGCCGCTACGGTCGTAGGTTCGAATCCTGCCTCGGGCATGGCTGTGTGTGATATCCTTAGGTTAGCTAGGTTTTAGTTGTTTTAAGTTCTAGGGGACTGATGACCTCCGAAGTTAAGTCCCATAGTGCTCAGAGCCATTTGAACCATTTTTTGTAATTGCTCTTACGTATTTAGGGGTAATATGTATATCTATGCCGTTTTAGGGCATTTGAATGTGAAATCTATTTTGTTTTATTGAATGTGAAATATGTTTTGTTATATTAATAAAGACGGTGCTGAGACTTTTGCATTCCTTACTGATATATCACGTGACCAGAAGCTTGCACTGTTGGTTGATGTTTTGTAGGAGAAGAGGAGAGATGCAGAACAGCAACAGTGATGAACGTAAAATGAGGTTTGATTCAATTTTTACTACAAATCGAGTACTGATGATAGGTATTATTTGATTAATAATTTCAAGTGCTTCTACAGGTAAAGAAGGTTTCAAGGCGTCCAATGAAGAAGAATAAGAGGGTTCTAGTTGATGCTGGAATTCGGAAGAAGTGGTCATTTTAGTATTTTTGTGGTACTGAAGTAACTGTGACTTTGTAGGGAGACATGTGTAGTTGCTTAAAGGGTAGATCATCAGATTATAGCTCCAGGAAATAAAATTTGTGATTTGAATCTTATTTACTGTTCAATGTGTCATTATACTGTGATACAATACAGGAATCTTGTTTACTTCTGTTTTGTTTGTGTCATGGTTATCTCATAATGTTGTTTACTTCCGTTAAATGTCCAGCCACATAGCGAACCTTGTGTATGTTATTGTGAATTGCAAAGAATTTATCTAGTTATAACCAATTTTGTATAACATAGAGAGTCCATCTTGAAAGATGATGGGTGTAAATAATGTATATACACTCCTGGAAATTGAAATAAGAACACCGTGAATTCATTGTCCCAGGAAGGGGAAACTTTATTGACGCATTCCTGGGGTCAGATACATCACATGATCACACTGACAGAACCACAGGCACATAGACACAGGCAGCAGAGCATGCACAATGTCGGCACTAGTACAGTGTATATCCACCTTTCGCAGCAATGCAGGCTGCTATTCTCCCATGGAGACGATCGTAGAGATGCTGGATGTAGTCCTGTGGAACGGCTTGCCATGCCATTTCCACCTGGCGCCTCAGTTGGACCAGCGTTCGTGCTGGACGTGCAGACCGCGTGAGACGACGCTTCATCCAGTCCCAAACATGCTCAATGGGGGACAGATCCGGAGATCTTGCTGGCCAGGGTAGTTGACTTACACCTTCTAGAGCACGTTGGGTGACACGGGATACATGCGGACGTGCATTGTCCTGTTGGAACAGCAAGTTCCCTTGCCGGTCTAGGAATGGTAGAACGATGGGTTCGATGACGGTTTGGATGTACCGTGCACTATTCAGTGTCCCCTCGGCGATCACCAGTGGTGTACGGCCAGTGTAGGAGATCGCTCCCCACACCATGATGCCGGGTGTTGGCCCTGTGTGCCTCGGTCGTATGCAGTCCTGATTGTGGCGCTCACCTGCACGGCGCCAAACACGCATACGACCATCATTGGCACCAAGGCAGACGCGACTCTCATCGCTGAAGACGACACGTCTCCATTCGTCCCTTCATTCACGCCTGTCGCGACACCACTGGAGGCGGGCTGCACGATGTTGGGGCGTGAGCGGAAGACGGCCTAACGGTGTGCGGGACCGTAGCCCAGCTTCATGGAGACGGTTGAGAATGGTCCTCGCCGATACCCCAGGAGCAACAGTGTCCCTAATTTGCTGGGAAGTGGCGGTGCGGTCCCCTACGGCACTGCGTAGGATCCTACGGTCTTGGCGTGCATCCGTGCGTCGCTGCGGTCCGGTCCCAAGTCGTCGGGCACGTGCACCTTCCGCCGACCACTGGCGACAACATCGATGTACTGCGGAGACCTCACGCCCCACGTGTTGAGCAATTCGGCGGTACGTCCACCCGGCCTCCCGCATGCCCACTATACGCCCTCGCTCAAAGTCCGTCAACTGCACATACGGTTCACGTCCACGCTGTCGCGGCATGCTACCAGTGTTAAAGACTGCGTTGCTTGTACAGCCCTCTCGCAGTGTCCAGAGCAAGTATGGTAGGTCTGACACACCGGTGTCAATGTGTTCTTTTTTCCATTTCCAGGAGTGTATATGTTGATGTGCCATATGAGGCCGTAAGATTAATTTTTTTTTTAACTTTCATGACTCGACCTACGTAGTCGATGGCAGGACACAGCCACAGACATTACCGCATACAGTTTGCCTGAGAGGTGTTGACTTAGGTCATAGGTGCCTCACCTTTTTGAAAAGTACAGGAAACAATCGATCTGCCAAGCAGTATGGAATTCGGCACGTAACAGGCGCCTGGGTTCCCTGATGGGTTGCTAGCTGCATTATTGACGTGAAACTATGGATGATGTAGTCCATGGGCCCTTCACAAGAAAACCGCAGCAAATCTGCTAATCCTGGAGCACGTCAAGGACTGTTTCACATACAGGGGTTGGACAAAAATATGGAAACTCAGTGAGAAATATATGTCATGAACATAAATGCCAATGCTAACCAAGCCCGCAGGTAGCGCTGTTGTATTTGACCACGAACGCCCCCTGTGCAATGTCCTCAATATGTACCGGATGGTTTCCCTATTTAACACGTTATAACACCGAAACTTTTTTTACCGTACGAGGAGTAAATTTGGTAGCATTAATGTCAGTGTCATGGCGAAGAGAAATCATGCAGAATCATCATATCAGTACATACTGGTACCATTACTGCTAAAAAAGGGCTGAATATGGCGCCCATCACTGTCCAGATGAGTCTGAAAGAGCGCAGGACTGCATTCTGCGCAGCAGAACGAAGCCTGATCGTGGTATGCTGGCTACCTCTCCTAACACGTTGCGCTTCAGATCAGCACATGTGTGAATGTTCCCGGGGTAAACCCTTTCTTCGTGTAGCCCCACAACCAGAAATCTCAGGAAGTGAGGTCACATGATCGTGGCGACCAAGCATTTGGAAAACGATTGAGTGATAATTGGATCGTTTGCATATGTGTTTTGGAGAATCAGGTAAACTTCACGAGCGATGTGCGGTGTGGCCCCGTCTTGCTTGAAAACTGTTGGGTTCAACACGTCTCTCTCCTGTAGGGCGGGTATGACATGCTGGCGAAGCATATCGCAGTAACGCTGACCTCTTTGGTGCTTGAGCGCCAACCTGTTGAAAAACGAATGGACCAATGTTGAACGCAGCCGTGAAGTCACACCATACGGTGACACGTTCACCATACAGTGGAACTTCATGCATAGTCACTGGAGCTGAAGGTCCCCACACTCGGCAATTCTGTGTGTTCACCTCACCCGTCACAGAAAAATGTGTTTTGCCCGTGCACATGATGACCCTGAGCGAGCCCTCGTCATCGTTCAACATTACGAGAAAGTGGAGAGCGAAGTCAACAGGTCGTCGTGCGTCCTGTGGTGCAAGCTGCCGCACGATGTGGATCTTGTATGGATACCATTTGACAATGGTTGGAAGCACGTTCCGTACAGTGGACCACGGGATGTTCAACTGTCGTGACACAGCACGCGCACTGCCTGACGATCGGGAATTGCTCGCAGCGTTGTCTGCCATAGGAGCAGCGATTTCGTCAACCACCTGTGGTGCAACCGGTCGTCGGCCTCTTCCCGGAGCGACGCCCAGTTCTCTAGTTGATTCGAACTTGCCCATCATGCTCCGCCCAGCAGGTGGAGGAACAGGACCCTTTCGTAACCTTTTCAGCCGGCGATATTTTCGAAGTGCAGCTGCAGCACTACTGTTGTTTTGATAATACAGTTTCACCAATAATGGCCTGCTCCTTTTGTCCAAACTCATGTTGACACGTCAAAAGTGCCCTGCGACTTGTCAGGTGTGGGATACTATGAATCAGATGACTGATCACGGCTCCTAGTGGCCATAGATGGAACTAAACGGTGGCGCTGTGATGCATGGGAATCATGCACCCCCACATTCTGGGCATTAATACTACCAACTTCGGTACTCGTTAGGTAATTAGTTTCCATGTTATAATGCGTAATATAACCAAAGTTTAATTATGAGCGCCCTGTACAAGCGTTAGTCGAGGCCGGAGCAGAATTCTGTGTAGTTGTGAGAGCATTGTATCACAACTAAATCAACTGGTGCTTATATGGCGGGTGATTCCTCAATCAAGGAAACCGAAGTATTTCATGTTCCAAGAGACACCATATGGAAGATTTAAACGGCATGTAGCGAAAGTGCGCAAACATCATTGTTTCAAAATTTACTCAATTTTAAATTCAAGTTTCAAATATGAGATGCAAATGGCCTAATTTTTGTATTAACAGACTTGAAAGTCTTGCCATAATGTATTAACACCATTTAGCCTATATTTTAGGAAATCATGTCACAGAATTGGATAATATCAAGCCAGAAGGCACTGCCTTGAGGTTACCCTGGTTTATTTTTCATTTAATACTCATTTTAATTAATGTTCTTATTAAACAACTTTCTTTTTTGAAAATTTGTTAGGATATGATGTGCTAGTTTACAATGTCCTCTAGTGGTCTCCTCCACAGCACATTGCCAATCTGTTTAATTTACAAAGGAAGGTGTGATAATAGTTGCCTGTTCATTTGACACTTTAATTTCTACTCATTATATTTTGCTGTTAGTAGATCACGATATTTATCTACGCAATACTTTTTGCATAACTGCTGTAATCAGTTTCGGTTAATCGGTAGAACATTATGAGGAATATCTTTCCATGGGCACTTTGCGTAGTGTTGCATCTTTGAGGAGTAAGTTTTTTCTACCATTGGGGAGCCTTCATGTACTGGAAGCCGCAGGCTGTTTCTGAATTTTCATTCGCCATTTGGTTAGTTTCTAGTGCTCTGTTTGGAGGAGCCCTGTGTTCCATCTTGGGAGGAAGACTGCCTTTGTCTGGCGGCTATCTGGGCAGATGTGGAGATTCTATAATGACAAAAGAATTGAGTGAGACCAGTTCAGTCATTTACCATAGTGAAATTCAGGCAGGCAGAAACGTACCTGTGGGTGGTAAAATGGATACTCATACGCTGATCATACTTGAATGAATTGAATCTAATTATAGCAATAAAAAATATGTTGTGTGGCTAGGGCCTCCCGTTGGGTCGACCGTTCGCTGGGTGCAGGTCTTTCAAGTTGACGCCACTTCGGCGACCTGCCCGTCGAATTATAGCAATTCATATTATCTTTTCAACTGATCATACTACAAATTCAAAGTTTTCACCATTTCCTAAATTATGAAATAGTTAAAGCTTTGTTCAAAATCGTGGAGTGAGAACGTGATGTTGCAGTTACTTGTCGTGAATTTTGAGTTTTGTATTTTTTGCTAGAGGATCCATGTAGGCTCGGATGTCATTTACCTATTTTTAATAAGAATATATACATTCATGAATCTATTTCTTCCGGAATTATTTGGATCTAAATCACATGATAGTGCCAGTCTGCATGACGGCCTTCTTGTTGTGTACTGTGGTTTTGCCTCACAGTCCATAAGTATTCTGGGGTACCCAAAACCACATATTTAGTGACAGTCACAAACTATAGGTAATAAGTAAGTTTTCTCTGGTTTCAGTGCAGACAAGGTAGATCGACATGTGCTGTTTCGATGAATGTTGCTTGCTAAATACTGTGTAGAGTGAGCTCGCATATTTCAGTGAGGTTGAATGAAGAAGATATTCACGAACTGTCCTCTGAGGTTTTAATTATTCTTTGTATTTAAAGTCAGTGGTTACCATAGAGAGAAAACGTTCTCATTGTACAGATGAACGATATGCACAGAAAGCTAACACTTGCTCTATTTTGGATCACCGTCTGCATGGATCGTTATACACTGTGTAGTATTCAAATAGTTGCCACACAAGCCCATTATTTCGGTTTGCTGAATCATGAAAGTGTACATGTATGTAACAAACTTCACGAGTCAGACTGCATTTACAAATTGTTACTTGGGGCACAGAATTAGCATCATTATTTTTTTCTTTTTGCATAGCCTGAAGCCATTCCGTAGAAATGTTAAACACGTGAGGCAATACTGACCTTACGACTTATCTTAGAAAATAGATTAAGGAAAGGCAAACCTACGTTTCTAGCATTTGTAGACTTAGAGAAAGCTTTTGACAATGTTGACTGGAATACTCTCTTTCAAATTCTAAAGGTGGCAGGGGTAAAATACAGGGAGCGAAAGGCTATTTACAATTTGTACAGAAACCAGATGGCAGTTATAAGAGTTGAGGGGCATGAAAGGGAAGCAATGGTTGGGAAGGGAGTGAGACAGGGTTGTAGCCTCTCACCGATGTTATTCAATCTGTATATTGAGAAAGCAATAGAGCAAACAAAAGAAAAATTTGGAGTAGGTATTAAAATCCATGGAGAAGAAATAAAAACTTTGAGGTTCGCCGATGACATTGTAATTCTGTCAGAGACAGCAAAGAACTTGGAAGAGCAGTTGAGTGGGATGGACAGTGTCGTGAAAGGAGGATATAAGATGAACATCAACAAAAGCAAAACGAGGATAACGGAATGTAGTCGAATTAAGACGGGTGAGGCTGAGGGAATTAGATTAGGAAATGAGACACTTAAAGTAGTAAATGAGTTTTGCTATTTGGGTAGCAAAATAACTGATGATGGTCGAAGTAGAGAGGATACAAAATGTAGACTGGCAATGGCAAGGAAAGCGTTTCTGAAGAAGAGAAATTTGTTAACATCGAGTATAGATGTGTCAGGAAGTCGTTTCTGAAAGTATTTGTATGGAGTGTAGCCATGTATGGAAGTGAAACGTGGACAATAAATAGTTTGGACAAGAAGAGAATAGAAGCTTTTGTAATGTGGTGCTACAGAAGAATGCTGAAGATTAGGTGGATAGATCATGTAACTAATGAGGAGGTATTGAATAGGATTGGAGAGAAGAGAAGTGTGTGGCACAACTTGACTAGAAGAAGGGATCGGTTGGTAGGACATGTCCTGAGGCATCAAGGGATCACAAATTTAGCATTGGAGGGCAGCGTGGAGGGTAAAAATCGTAGAGGAAGACCAAGAGATGAATACACTAAGCAGATTCAGAAGGATGTAGGTTGCAGTAGGTACTGGGAGATGAAGAAGCTTGCACGGGATAGATTAGCATGGAGAGCTGCATCAAACCAGTCTCAGGACTGAAGACAACAACAACAACAACAACAGCCTGAAGGTTTCAGGCTTAACTATGACGAGTTACGGGAGCAGTCATTGCTTCTTAGCACGATACGTCTTTCACAGTTCAGACCACAAAACTCTCCCAACTCTTGCTGAAGCGTTCGCCGACGACTGTTAATGCGTTTCCGGCCTCATCTTCGAAGAAGTACGGATCAGTTGAGCTCTCAGACCAAATCCCACACCATACTGTCACTGATTGTGGATGTAATAGCTTTCTCATACTTAATCGAGGGTATTATGTCTCAGAACCTGCCATTTTGTTTGTTCACGTAGCCATTCAACAGAAAGAGTGCTTCGCCAATGAACTTTATTTTCTTGATGAAATTTTTGTCTACACTTTTTTTACAGGTGCTCAAAGGGTACGTGCTCGGCGCTTATCGTGATCGTTTGGTTTCAGTTCTTGTGTCATTTGAGTTTTACTGACCGAAATGTGCACATCTTCTTTTAATATTCGATGTGTGATGGTTCTGGGAATATCCCTTTTTTGTGAACGTCAGCGATTAGATTTCTTCGGACCTACAGCAGCATTAACACTAACTGTAGCGATGTTTTCCGCAGAACGAGTAACACGAGGAAGACTGAAGGGTTTAATGCCCACAACTGCACCTGGTTTCTCCAATATAGCAATTACTCTCATCATAACCGACTTATTCGGTGCAGTACGTTGATGAACTAACATTTCACGGAGTTCGCCGACAGGCTCTGCGCAACGTCCAACGCATTTACAAATAGTTTTCACTAAGACAACAGGCTGTTTCTTCGTGAAGCGCTCCATTACTAACCACAATGAAAACAGACGAAATTCGTGAAACGTTCAGTGCTGCTAACTTACCAGAATAGAAATGTCGTGCATTTGAAAAGCTGCGTCCTTCTTGGACAGCCTTAATATACTTAAAGTATTAGTTATTGTTTCTCAAGGCTTTCAGAGATCCAGAAGGTAATTTATCCCCAGTTCTTGTAGTTGATACTGGTTTGGTTAAAGTGCCACCAACTATTACTACCGTATGTTCAGGCTATATCCGTGTTATCGAGTTTAGGTTGCCTTTGGGTGACTACAATCGATGTGTCTGCATTCGGTCGTTGTTAAAAACAACGATTATTAATCTAAGACCTAAAACTGGTGACGCTGTTGGTTCGTAGTCGGATTTATTGTGAACCTCTCCAGATCTAAAATTTCTTTGCTTTTAAATCCGTCTTTTTGATAAACTTTCCATGTATCGCCAAAAAAAGTCAAAATTTATCAGACAACGATGAGCAATGCACCACGGTACCACACACAAATAAAATACTTAAGCACACCTTTCGAAACATTTACAAAGGTCCATTTTGTCCCTCAGTGTCAAATTCGTATGTTAAGATGTGTCCACAGAGACGTTCCTTCACAAAGTATTCTAAGATTATCTACTTCAATGAGTGAAGCAGCACGACATAGAAAAACTAGCACAAATTCATATTTCAGAAATTTCTAAGAGTAGCCCTCTCAGCAGATGGGTGGACTGTTTATCGATATAAAGCACTCGAATTTTTCAAGCAAGGCAAATTTACACATATGCCTAAGTGGAACGGACCTATTAACACAATCATTTTGAGTTGTGTAATTACATGTATGCCGGCCACCAACACAGGGGTAGTACATAAAAACGTAAGGTAATTTAGGTAATATACGGCTAGGTTTCAAGAGAATTTTAGTTTTCATAGGGATTTTTATTTTCTAAGAAATTTTATATCTTCTAAGAAGATACTTTCTAAGAGATTCTTCGATTCTAAGATGATTTTTGCTTTCCAAGAGAAATGTTAGTCTCCAAGATTTTTAATTTTCAACAGTATTTTAAATTACTAGGAGCATTTTTAGTTTCTGAGAGGAGTTCTGGTTTCTGAGAGGATTTTCGATTTACGAAGAGGATTTTTTGTAAATGTTCCAGAAGATTTTTATTTTCTGAACAGGATCTTTTAGTTTCTCAAAGGGATTTTTAATTTCTCAAGAAGATTTTTTAATATCACAGGAATACCATTTGCAGACCGATTCAAATGTACCATGTTATTATAATCCGCTAAAGTATCCTCAACTGAATGAGCTGTTAATTCTGACATCTTTACATCTTCTTAACATTATATTCGGTACTGACCGTATTCCAGTGTTCATTGAGTGAGTTACCAATTTGAAGTCCACGCTAAATAG
The DNA here is from genome assembly GCF_023864345.2 of Schistocerca serialis cubense. NCBI lineage: Eukaryota > Metazoa > Arthropoda > Insecta > Orthoptera > Acrididae > Schistocerca > Schistocerca serialis. The sequence goes on along the minus strand of NC_064643.1, from coordinate 731,654,455 downwards.
CAAGAGCTAGCTGAAACTTGCCGCCAACGTAATTCCAGATTTTTTGGTGATCAGTACCGTGAGCGGTTTTGTAAACTACACCGCCCAATAAAAAAAGAACTGAAGCACCCAGAAAAGGATGACCAAGCTAAATAATACCGGTTGAGAGAGTAGGTGATATCATTTCGGTGATTACAAAATCGAGTCAAATTCACAAAGACCTGGACGTTATGAGCCCACTTAATGTTGCACCCGATCTGGCCTGTATGCTTGCACTGATTCGCTTGGGAGAGTTGCTACAAAGCCGCTGTACCCTCTCCTGAGGCTAGATGGCTAACAAATGTTGTAAGTGGGTCCTCAATTCTGGACAATGGCACTGGGACGGAATTTCCGTCGGGGCTGCTCCCAAATATGGGATCTTGCTGCACACATGGGGATCTTGTTGCACACAGAAATACCTCAATAGCACGCAGACAGTCTATAAAGACAGGTACCAGGTACGGAAGACCATTGTTCTATTGCAAAATGCCACCATGATACTGTCGCAAGAGAGGTCATGTATGAGGACAATGTCCAAGACGTACCGTTGTGGCCTCAGAGGTCACTCAGTCACTACCGACCGTGATCTGAAGTCATACCCGATGGTTCCCCGCACCAAGACACCAGGAGTATCACCTCTATGTCTCTACAAAAATTGGAAGAATAGGCATTCTCTCCAGGTCATCACCAAGCTCGTCGACGACGGTCACTCGCGAAAGTGCACGACCGTGGTTCGTGACTGAAGGCAATACAATGCTGTTGATCACCAGTGGATGTTTCTTGGTCACGGCACCACTCCAAACGCAGCCGTTTGTGTTGTGGTGCTACTGTAAGCCTGTGCCTAACGCAGGTGCTACTTGTCTCCGACCAATAGCGCCGACTTACACAGAATGCGGAGAGAGTCCATTACTTGCTCTCGGATGACAGGCGCATATACAGGGTGTTACAAAAAGTTACGGCCAAACTTTCAGGAAACATTCCTCACCCACAAATAAAGAAAAGGTGTTATGTGGACACGTGTCCGGAAACGCTTAATTTCCATGTTAGAGCTCATTTTAGTTTCGTCAGTATGTACTGTACTTCCTCGATTCACCGCCAGTTGGCCCAATTGAAGGAAGGTAATGTTGACTTCGGTGCTTGTGTTGACATGCGACTCATTGCTCTACAGTACTAGTATCAAGCTCATCAGTACGTAGCATCAACAGGTTAGTGTTCATCACGAACGTGGTTTTGCAGTCAGTGCAATGTTTACAAATGCGGAGTTGGCAGATGCCCATTTGATGTATGGATTAGCACGGGGCAATAGCCGTGGCGCGGTACGTTTGTACCGAGACAGATTTCCAGAACGAAGGTGTCCCGACAGGAAGACGTTCGAAGCAATTGATCGGCGTCTTAGGGAGCACGGAACATTCCAGCCTATGACTCGCGACTGGGGAAGACCTAGAACAACGAGTACACCTGCGATGGACGAGGCAATTCTTCGTGCAGTTGATGATAACCCTAATGTCAGCTTGAGAGAAGTTGCTGCTGTACAAGGTAACGTTGACCACGTCACTGTATGGAGAGTGCTACGGGAGAATCAGTTGTTTCCGTACCATGTACAGCGTGTGCAGGCACTATCAGCAGCTGATCGGCCTCCACGGGTACAGTTCTGTGAATGATTCATCCAACAATGTGTCAATCCTCATTTCAGTGCAAATGTTCTCTTTACCGATGAGGCTTCATTCCAACGCGATCAAATTGTAAATTTTCACAATCAACATGTGTGGGCTGACGAGAATCCGCACGCAATTGTGCAATCACGTCATCAACACAGATTTTCTGTGAACGTTTGTGCAGGCATTGTTGGTGATGTCTTGATTCAGCCCCATGTTCTCCCACCTACGCTCAATGGAGCACGTTATCATGATTTCATACGGGATACTCTATCTGTGTTGCTAGAACATGTGCCTTTACAAGTACGACACAACATGTGGTTCATGCACAATGGAGCTCCTGCACATTTCAGTCGAAGTGTTCGTACGCTTCTCAACAACAGATTCGGTGATCGATGGATTGGCAGAGGCGGACCAATTCCATGGCCTCCACGCTCTCCTGACCTCAACCCTCTTGACTTTCATTTATGGGGGCATTTGAAAACTCTTATCTACGCAACTCCGGTACCAAATGTAGAGACTCTTCGTGCTCGTATTGTGGACGGCCGTGATACAATACGCCATTCTCCAGGGCTGCATCAGCCCATCAGGGATTCCATGCGACGGAGGGTGGATGGATGTATCCTCGGTAACGGAGGATATTTTGAACATTTCCTGTAACAAAGTGTTTGAAGTCACGCTGGTACGTTCTGTTGCTGTGTCTTTCCATTCCATGATTAATGTGATTTGAAGAGAAGTAATAAAATGAGCTCTAATATGGAAAGTAAGCGTTTACGGACACATGTCCACATAACATATTTTCTTCCTTTGTGTGTGAGGAATATTTCCTGAAAGTTTGGCCGTACCTTCTTGCAACACCCTGTATGAGGCACCTCAGATCGTTAAGAAGCGACATGAAATGGGAAGGCACAGCAATGCATCTGTAAGTAAAATCGTAACGACGTGCTAATGCAACAAATGCTAGAGCACTGTTCCAGGGTCCTTACTGAGTGGGCAGAACAAGTACTGTACGAATTCATGGGTACACCCCTAGGATAGTAAGAGACTGGCATAGTCCATACCTAAGATATTCGAGGAATTTAAAGCGGAAGATTGGTGTGTTCTCGTGGAACTCCGCTGGGTAAATTTGGGAAACACGCATTCGAGGAACACTGTACAGCTCTGGCTGCGGTGGTCGAGCGGTTCTAGTCGCTTCAGTCCGGAACCGCGCGACTGCTACGGTCGCAGGTTAGAATCCTGCCTCGGCATGAATGTGTGTGATGTCTTTAGGTTAGTTAGGTTTAAGTAGTTCAAAGTTCTAGGTGACTGATGACCTCAGATGTTAAGTCCCATAGTGCTCAGAGCCATTTGAACCCTTTGAACACTGTGCAGCAATGTAGCTAGCACCACTGTATTTATCGGATACGGACCGTGAGCAGAAGATACGTGAGACTAGCGCATGGGCACAAACATATAGACGGCAACTTTTCTCTCGCACAATACGAAAGGGATAGAACATCGCTAATATTTGCAGTAAACTTCCGCCGCGGAGTGTGCAGTGCCTTGCATAGTATAAAGAGCGACATTGAAATCCACCAATAGTAGTCCGGAGGCTTTTCAGGGATGGTTTCTGAATATCTTGGTATAAGAGGCACTTGGTCTCTATTGGCTAACTATAGAGTAATAATGGCAAGGAAAGCGTTTCTGAAGAAGAGAAATTTGTTAACATCGAGTATACCCGTAGATCTAAGTTTCAGGAAGTCATTTCTGAAAGTATTTTTATGGAATGTAGCGATATGTGGAAGTGAAACATGGACTATAACTAGTTTAGACAAGGAAAGAATAGAAGCTTTCGAAACGTGGTGCTACAGCAGAATGCTGAAGATTAGATGGGTAGATCACGTAACTAATGAGGAGGTCCTGAATAGACTTAGGGAGAAGAGGAATTTGTGGCGCAACTTGACTAGAAGAAGGGATAGGTTGGTAGGACATGTTCTGAGGCATCAAGAGATCACCAATTTAGTATTGGAGGGCAGCGTGGAGGGTAAAAACCATAGAGGGAGACCAAGAGATGAATACACTGAGCAGATTCAGAAGGATGTAAGTTGCAGTAGGTACTGGGAGATGAAGAAGCTTGCACAGGACAGAGTAGCATGGAGGACTGCATACAACCAGTCTCTAGACTGAAGACCACAACAACAACAATGTACAGTCTCTGATCAAAAGTATCAGAACACTTATTAGTGGACATCAGTGTAGGTATGTCCAGCCTTCGCCTGTATAACTGATTGAACTCTGTTGGGGACACTTTCAGAGAGGTGTCTGAATGTCTATGGAGGAACGGCAAACAATTGTTGCTGAAGAACTGAGACATCAGAAGGTAGTGGTGCAGCACGCTGGGGTCTAGAGCAAAGTCGACGTTCTGATTCATCCCAGAGGTGTTCCATTGGTTTCATGTTAGGCCTCTGGAAAGGCCAACTCATTTCATGGAATGTTACTGGCCACAAACCATTGCCTCTCTCTGCTTTATTATAGGATGGACTTTCATGCTGATACATGCATCGTCTACGAACAAGTCCTCTACTGTATACAGGGAAGACACAGTCCACAATGCTGTAAAATGTTTTCGTATCTTTCCACCTTTAGCGCTTCCTTAAGCGCAATAAGGGGACCACAATCTCACCACGGAAAAAACATCCACACCGTAACACTGCCTTCTCCGTACTTCACTGTTGGCACTACACACGATGTCAAGTTACGTCCTTCAGGCATTCGCCAAACCTAAACCCTTCCATCGGACCGACACAGGATAAAGCGAGATTCTTCAACCCAAACCACTTGCTTCCAGTCATCCACTATCGAGTGGTGTCACAGTTTTCACCACCACAACGTTCTTTAACTTGTCAAGAGCTGCTCGAGCCTTGTATTCTATTATTTTTAAGTCCCTACGCAGAGTCACTGTGCCAGATGGAATGGTAGTAACACTTTGGAAGTGGGTAGAGACACCTTGTACCTTCGCGTTTCCACTTCACGTCAACAAGTCAGTTTGGATAGCGTTAGAAGTGTTAAAGTGTCGTTAACGGATTTGTTACTCTGGTGACATCCAGTGACTAATCCATATTCGAAGCCATTGAGATTTCCTGATCGGCCCATTGTGCTGCTCCTGTTTCTCTACTGACAGTAGAATGGTACCCGACTCCTTTAATACTGGCGGGTCCGCCTTTTGTGTCATCTAGTGATCAATTCCGCACTGCGCAGGGGTGTCCGGATGGTTTTGATCAGGTAGTGTATTTATGATTTACTATATTCTGTTTGGTATCCCATTTACGTTCTTCTCTGAAAATATGTTAGCAACAGAATAACTGACTGAATTGTCTTCTGCGATCCGAAATTTTACTAAAGTAGCAGTGCAAGAAGAAGCGACATCGGTAAATGTCCCAGGTTTTATTTGCATCCTCAAAAAGAGAAAAACGCTACAAGCCTGCAATATACAGCACACAACACTGAATAATGCAACAACAATCAGACGGGTACAGTTACTCTGTCAGGAAGCCTATCAATACTGTGTACATCACTGTTAAGGTACAACTAACACTGCTGGAAAAAGTAACTCGAGATAGAACCGAGCAGTAGCGAATGCGAGCTAGAGGGAGAAGAGCACGGTGGGATTACTGCTTTCATAATGCTTTGCGAAGAAGTGGAACACGTCTCCTATCAATAAACGACACACGGTCCATACCGTTGATGCTTGAGTCGTTGTGCCGATATTTTCACCGAAGTACTGGTACAGATAATGATTCCAATTCCAAAGACCCTAAGAGCTGACAGGTGTGAATATTACCGAGCTATCATTTTAATAACTCATGATTGCGAAATAATAATAATAAGAAGAAGAAGAAGAAGAAGAGGAATTTCTTGCAGAAGAAACTTCCTCGGGGAAGACTGGTTTGTGTTCCAGAGATAAGTAGCAGCTTGACGGTGACCAATTTTAAACAGAGCTTGATTAATTTTCAAACACATTTATTAAAATAATAAAAAGCATAAAATTACTTAACTTGGTTCTGGATGCTATTTACAATTGACAATCTTAAGTTCCTTTGGTATTGTTACGTTAATCTTATTCTCACACATATCTCTGATACTTGACAAAAGTGTCTATACATTTATCTTCATGGCTATGTACAGGAATATGGTAATCTTATTAGGCGCAGACTGAAACTTGACTATAGACTGGTGCAGACAAATGCAGACTGGTACAGACTGGTGCAGACAAATGCAGACTGACTAATTGGAGGTCTGTACACTCGTTATAATACCTCGAGCGTTCAGGTATCACTGCGCGAATGTGATCTGCAAGGAGAAAACGTTCGTCGTTAGTAGAAATCTCATTGGCTGCGTTACATATTGATACGCGGATCGGCGGAAGCAGAATTTGGTCCGTCTCTAAGGCAGCGCCATCTCGTAGTGCGGAGATGGACGACCACTCCGCCTGTGCTGTTGTGCTTAGCAGGGCGCGCTCTAGTGGGAAAGTCGTGTACGTACTGACTACGCAGAACTATGTACACAACAAGAACCTTTTCTAGAGATATTGCTCAAGAGTGTAGCAATGTGTGGAAATGAAACATGGACAAGTAACAGTTTACACAAGGAGAGAATACATGCTTTTTAAACACAGTGCTGCATAAGAATGCTGGAGATTAGATGGGTAGATCGCATTATCAATGGGGACATACTGAATAGAATTAGTGAGAGAATAATTTTGTGGCACAACTTAACTAGGACGGACCGATTGACATGATACATTCCGAGACATCAAGGTATCATGAGGTTAGTATTAGTGGGAAGTGGTAGTGGGGCAGTGGGAGTGAAAACGGTAGAGGGGAAAAAAGAGACAAACACAGAAAACAGTTTCGGAAGGGTGTAGTTGCAGTAGTAATTTGAAGATGAAAATGCTTGCATTGGATGGATGTTGTGTACATAGTTCCCCGTAATCAGTACGTACACAACTTTCCCAATAGAGCGCGTCCCGCTGAGCACAACAGCACAGGCGCAGCGCTCGTCCATGTCCGCACTACGAGATGGCGCTGTCATAGAGACAGACCAAATTCTGCCTCCGCCGATCCACGTATTAATATGTAACGCAGCCAATGAGATTGTTGCTAACGTAGAACCTTCTCTCCTCGCGGATCACACTCGCGCAGTGATACCTGAACGCTCGAGGTATTATAACGAGTGTACAGACCTCCGATTAGTCAGTCTGCATTAGTCTGCATTAGTCTATAGTCAAGATTCAGTCTGCGCCTAATAAGATTACCATATTCCTGTACATAGCCATGAAGATAAATGTATAGACACTTTTGTCAAGTATCAGAGATATATGTGAGAATAAGATTAACGCACCAAGACCAAAGGAACTTCAGATTGTCCATTGTAAATAGCATCCAGAATCAAGTTAAAATGTGTGTGAAAATTAAGTTCTGTTTAAAGTTGGTCACCGTCAATGTGCTACTCTAAGCGTGCAAGTGGCATTTCTATCGTCTGACCTAACGGCAGAAGATAAACACGCCACGATAAAACCACGAGACATATTGCTGGCGCTCGCCTACTTCGTTAGAGCGACAAGTCAAATAATCTGATGGTGTGTGTACCGAAGGTCTTACAGTACGTACACCATAATAGAGTAGCATAGAGAGCTGCATCAAAGCACTGAAGATCTCAACAACACAACTGGTACAAACATAAATGAAGATAAAAATCAGGCGATTTGCAATTCGTTTTTGATGTTACTAGAGACCACTGTCTCTCATACTAAAATGAATTTGAGATTTTGCCGGTGAAGCTCGGGTTGATGCTGGAGGCCAGGGGTCTCCAAACTTTGTAGTCTGCGCGCCACATTGACTCCTCCACGAAGTCATAAGGGCCAAGATGTACCTAGGGGGATTAAAGCACCCTAGCACTCCACGATCACCGTAATGTAAGACTAAAGGAAAGATGAAATCGCAAAAATCTAAGGTTGTGGGAATAGCTAGCACTGAAACGATCTACGATTTTTATTTAATTACATAATTTTGATTGGTGGACGTACCTGACCGAAATTCTGGCGTATTTTGTTCTGGCGAATTTCACTGACAAAAGAGTACGTCACTGCACATTCTTCACGAAAGCGTCCTGCAAAGTTAACGAAATGTCAAAATCATTGTTAGCAACGCTATTACTGCAACACGTAACAGAGGTAGAGTATGTCAACGCGTTGTTATTTCAAGCGGCGCAACAACAAGTTTAGTTATGTAGTCTGGTAGCGAATATCAGAGCCAATGTCGCGGTGTATTGGTCGCGATAGGCCTCGAAACTCTATTGTTGGCGGGCCGGATACCGGGAATATCCGGACAGCCTTACTCGGGCCGGTTTTCCGGCCCTCGCGGGCCGGTTTCTGCCCGCGGGCCGTAGTTTGGAGACCCCTGTTGTTGTTGATGTTGTTGTTGTTGTTGTTGTTGTGGTCTTCAGTCCTGAGACTGGTTTGATGCAGCTCTCCATGCAAATCTATCCTGTACAAGCTCTTTCATCTCCCATTACCTAATGCAACCTACATCCTTCTGAATCTGCTTAGTGCATTCATCTCTTGGTCTCCCTCTACGATTTTTACCCTCCACGCTGCCCTCCAATGCTAACTTTGTGATCCCTTGATGCCTCAGGACATGTCCTACCTACCGATCCCTTCTTCTAGTCAAGTTGTGCCACAAACTTCTTTTCTCCCCAATCCTATTCAATTAGTTACGTGATCTACCCACCTAATCTTGAACATTCTTCTGTAGCACCACATTTCGAAAGCTTCTATTCTCTCCTTCCACCTTTCTGCTTTCCCCTCTTTGCTTAGAACTGGGTTTCCATCTGAGCTCTTGATATTCATACAAGTGGCTCTCTTTTCTCCAAAGGTCTCTTTAATTTTCCTGTAGGCTGTACCTATCTTACCCCTAGTGAGATAGGGCTCTACATCCTTACATTTGTCCTCTAGCCATGCCTGCTTAGCCATTTTGCACTTCCTGTCCATCTCATTTTTGAGACGTTTGTATTCCTTTTTGCCTGCTTCATTTACTGCATTTTTATATTTGCTCCCTTCATCAATTAAACTCAATATTTCTTCTGTTACCCAAGAATTTCTACTAGCCCTCATCTTTTAACCTATTTGATCCTCTGCTGCCTTCACTATTGCATCCCTCAAAGCTACCCATTATTCTTCTACTGTATTTCTTTCCCCCGTTCCTGTCAATTGTTCCCTTATGTAGGCAGTCATTATTCCCTCGTTCAGTACACGAGTGGAGTGAGCAGAAAAACGATGTTAGTAGCACGAAGTACCCTACGCCACGCACTGCACATAGGCTGTGCTGTGTACTGGTGTACAAAGATGCAGATGCGGAGCAGTCACTGGGCTACAGACCTGGCTGGATGTCCGCTCTAGCCGAGGCTAACAGCAGCAACGGCAGCAGCAGCAGCAGGAGGAGGGCGTCCGCCGAAGCCATGGCCGCTGTCAGACTGGCTGCGGGGGCGGAGGCGGCGGCGGCCCCCGTGATACGGCGCAGCGCGGCGCGGCACCGCCCCCAGAGATCGCGCCGCCGATTACCGCCGCCCGCTCGCTACCAGCGAGGGCTACCGTGTCCGACAGCACGGGAATTCTAAGCGTGCAGATACGTCGCACCTGCAGCCTCGACTACCTGACCAAAAATATCCGGTCACCCTAATGCAGTGCAGAGTGGACTGTTAGATCAACTTTTGATGCCGTAAGGAACTGTCATGTACAGCGATCCTAGACTATAAGGAAGGAGAGGCACACAACAGTCTGTCGCAATCAGGTTAGCTTTTATTACATCTACACCTACATCCATACTCCAAAAGCCACCTGATGATGTGTGGCGGAGGGTACCTTGAGTACCTGTATCGGTTCTCCCTTCTATTCCAGTCTCGCATTGTTCGTGGAAAGAGGGATTGTCGGTATGCCTCTGTGTGGGCTCCAATCTCTCTGATTTTATCCTCATGGTCTCTTTGCGAGATATACGTAGGAGGGAGCAATATACTGCTTGACTCCTCGCTGAAGGTATGTTCTCGAAACTTCAACAAAAGCACGTGCCGAGCTACTGAGCGTCTCACTTGCAGAGTCTTCCACTGGAGTTTATCTATCATATCCGTAACGCTTTCGCGATTATTAAATGATCCTGTAACGAAGCGCGCTGCTCTCCGTTGGATCTTCTCTATCTATTCTATCAACCCTATCTGGTACGGATCCCACACTGCTGAGCAGTATTCAAGCAGTGGGCAAACAAGCGTACTGTAACCTACTTCCTTTGTTTTCGGATTGCATTTCCTTAGGATTCTTCCAATGAATCGCAGTCTGACATCTGCTCAACCCTATATGATCATTCCATTTTAAATCACTCCTAATGCGTACTCCCAGATAATTTATGGAATTAACTGCTTCCAGTTTCTGACCTGCTATATTGTAGCTAAATGATATGGGATCTTTCTTTCTATGTATTTGCAGCACATTACACTTGTATACATTGAGATTCAATTGCCATTCCCTGCACCATGCGTCAATTCGTTGCAGATACTCCTACATTTCAGTACAATTTTCCATTGTTACAACCTCTCGATATACTACAGCATCATCCGTAAAAAGCCTCAGTGAACTTCCGATGTTATCCACAAGGTCATTTATATATATTGTGAATAGCAACGGTCCTACGTCAGTCCCCTGCGGCACACCTGAAATCACTTTCACTTCGGAAGACTTCTCTCCATTGAGAATGACATGCTCCGTTCTGTTATCTAGGAACTCTTCAATCCAATCACACAATTGGTCTGATAGTCCATATGCTCTTACTTTGTTCATTAAACGACTGTGAGGAACTGTCTCCAACGTCTTGCGGAAGCCAAGAAACGCGGCATCTACCTGGGAACCCGTGTCTATGGCCCTCTGAGTCTCGTGAACGAATAGCGCGAGCTGGGTGGGTTTCACACGATCGTCTTTTTTGAAACCCATGCTGATTCCTACAGAGTAGATTTCTAGTTTCCAGAAAAGTCATTATACTCGAACATAATACGTGTCCCAAAATTCTACAACTGATCGACGTTAGAGATATAGGTCTATAGTTCTGCACATCTGTTCGACGTCCCTTCTTGAAAACGGGGATGACCTGTGCCCTTTCCCAATCCTTTGGAACGCTACGCTCTTCTAGAGACCTACGGTACACCGCTGCGAGAAGGGGGCAGGCTCCTTCGCGTACTCTGTGTAAAATCGAACTGGTATCCCATCAGGTCCAGCGGCCTTTCCTCTTTTGAGCGATTTTAATTGTATCTGTATCTCTCTGTCGTCTATTTGGATAACTACCATTTTTTCATCTGTGCGACAATCTAGAGAAGGAACTACAGTGCAATCTTCCTCTGTGAAACAGCTTTGGAAAAAGACATTTAGTATTTCGGCCTTTAGTCTGTCATCCTCTGTTTCAGTACCATTTTGGTCACAGAGTGTCTGGACATTTTGTTTTGATCCACCTACCGCTTTGACATAAAATCAAAATTTCTTAGGATTTTCTGCCAAGTCAGTACACAGAACTTTACTTTCGAATTCATTGAACGCCTCTCGCATGGCCCTCCTCATATTACATTTCGCTTCGCGTAATTTTTGTTTGTCTGCAAGGTGTTGGCCATGTTTATGTTTGCTGTGAAGTTCCCTTTGCTTCTGCAGCAGTTTTCTAACTCGGTTGTTATACCACGGTGGCTCTTTTCCATCGCTTGCGATCTTGCTTGGCACATACTCATCTCACGCATATTGTACGATGGTTTTGAACTTTGTCCACTGATTCTAAACACTATCTGCACTTAAAACAAAACTTTTGTGTTGAGCCGTCAAGTACTCTGAAATCTGCTTTTTGTCACTTTTGCTAAACAGAAAAATCTTCCTACCTTTTTTTAATATTTCTATTTACTCTTGCGTATCTAGATTTCGGCTATAAATAGCCATCTTCACTGCTGATATACAAGGAAATTATAGAATCAGTAAAACACGATATTAGCCAACAGCAACTACCCATTCTGGTCAACACACCATTTGAGATACAATCCAAGTAAGTGGCAGCAGTACTTCCCACCACACGATGTTATAGGTCTATAGGCAGAAGGAGCGGCAGAGTATGCCTGTCCTGTTTGGTATAATTTAGCTCATGTCAAACAGATGGATGTAGCTCTCAACGAAGCCTGCAGAATTGTAATAGGTTGCTTGAAATCCACTTCAGTCGAATGGCTTTACCACCTCGCAGGAATAGTTTTGTATCCCGCCTGGAACGTGGCGCGTGGGTCTGCTCCTGAAAACTGAAAGGTTGGCCGAATGAAGGAAACGAGACAGAGCAGGTGAAGTAAAAGTGGTTTACTGGTGCATGAATATATACAGAGGCATACATAACTTTGTACAGTCGAGCACGTAGGTGCGAAGACTTAGAACAGTCCACCTAATTTTCGGCATTCTTCTGTAGCATGACACTTCAAATGACGGTAATAGGGTGACCGTGTTTTTGAAAGGAACGATGCAATGTTCCTTCCGACATGCATCCAACTCTGAAGGGTCTCTGCGGCGACTACAGCCGTTATGAAACACATGAAATGTATTCGCAGTTGCGAATACGAACAACCATCAGCTGTATGTGGTAATGACGATAACGAAAATTTGTGCGGGAATGAGACACGAACCCAGATTTTCCCTTCATACCGCTTTCGAGTCCAGGTCCGGCACAAATTTGCAAGACTATCATTCCCTTGTACAACTTACGGCTCTTTGTATTCGCAACTGGAACTCCAAATGCGTTTCATGTGTTTCATAACAGCTCTAGTCGCTGCAGTGCATGTCCCGAAGGAACAACACGAGCGTTGCAGTAATGTATTTATCCGCCGATACCAGGCAACGACTTTAAATTAAAATGTCCTTCCCTGTACGTGAATGTCACAATGTGTGTACGAGTACAGGTTGTGACGTATAAAAATTTGAGTCTCGCCTTGAGCCGTACAGGGATAGCCAAAGTGGTTAAAGCGACCGCTCGCGTAATGCGGCAAATACAGGTTCGAGTCCCGGCCTGGCACAAATTTTCATTGTCGTCATTCCCTTATACAGCTGATCGTTGTTCGTGTTCGCAACTAAGAATACATATCATTTACTATCGTGCCCAAAGGTATCCGGACGACCTGAATTGCGTTTCGCCTAATTTGCATGCTGCCCACATATCGTAACTATCTTAGACGTTCTCTAATCCCTTTCTAGTACAGCCGTTGGACTATATAAAATGGATACCATGATGGATCACAAGAGAATACTGTTCATTCAGGTAATCAGTCCAGATATAAATCAACACCACGAGCCGCAAATAGTAGGAAACGCATCATTAGAGATGAGGCAGTCCGTAACGCTTATAAACACAATTTTTATTACAGCTAGTGACATTTCAAAATCGCTACCGCACCCGTTAGAATTTGAGTTAATTAACTCTGTCACGTGAGTCATTCCAGCGATCTTTATGCAAAATTAAATATTTTTATGAAGAAGAGCTTTACAGACAATGTCTGTATTCCTAAAGTACTAAAGAAATTGGAAGTAGTTTTGCTCTTTCAAAGATTTCCCCACGCCTGCGAAACTTCGTGCCTGATATGAGTGGTTGGTCATGCACTGGATGTTGAATTAATCAGTTAAAAGCAACTCGATAAACAACCGCAAGCGCTCTATGGAAACCTCAAAATTAACATTGTATCACCAGTAATTTCTCTTTATTCATGACCGAACAGTTATTGTGCTCATGTTTCAACTTTCAACGACATAATGAACTTTTTTGTTTTGTAGCTTGATTGTAACCAACCAGCTACAACCATTGTAACTCAGCTTTCGTGTGTGACCGAGGCTCGATCGCAGCAACATTCGTCACTGGTGACAGGGCGTTAAGAATCGTGGAATACCGAGATTTCCACCAGTATCAGTTAGCAGACCTGAACTTCAAAATCGTAGTACTTTGCCTGAAATCCTGTCAAGTTCCTTATGTCCCTATTAATTAACCACGAAAAAGTTTAATATAATTTCAAGTAACAAAGTTTGCACATGTTTATAACGAGGTGGCATGACTTAGTTTTGTGTCGGGGGCTCGAAACCAGCACGTAATCAGACCGATAACTAAGTAAAATCTGATGTTAGATACCTATGTTTTTCATCAGCAGCGAGATGTTAGAAACCAAAATCAGGATACAATTTTTTTTTTTTGCCTGACCGGGAAATTGTTTAGATCGCATGAAAATAGTAGAAATGAAAATTATTTACCACTAGTAATTCAGGGTGCATATGCTAGGGCTTGAAATGAAACCACGAATATTTTTGTGCTGGACCAGGATTGGAGATTAGCGTCTCCAAAACAAAAGTTATGTCAGTGGGAAAGAAATATAAACGAATTGAGTGCAAAATAGGAGGAACAAAGTTAGAACAGGTGGACGGTTTCAAGTACTTAGGATGCATATTCTCACAGGATGGCAACATAGTGAAAGAACTGGAAGCAAGGTGTAGCAAAGCTAATGCAGTGAGCGCTCAGCTACGATCTACTCTCTTCTGCAAGAAGGAAGTCAGTACCAAGACTAAGTTATCTGTGCACCGTTCAATCTTTCGACCAACTTTGTTGTATGGGAGCGAAAGCTGGGTGGATTCAGGTTACCTTATCAACAAGGTTGAGGTTACGGATATGAAAGTAGCTACGATGATTGCAGGTACTAGTAGATGGGAACAATGGCAGGAGGGTGTCCACAATGAGGAAATCAAAGAAAAACTGGGAATGAACTCTATAGATGTAGCAGTCAGGGCGAACAGGCTTACATGGTGGGGTCATGTTACACGAATGGGAGGAGCAAGGTTACCCAAGAGAGTCATGGGTTCAGCAGTAGAGGGTAAGAGGAGTCGGGGCAGACCAAGGAGAAGGTACCTGGATACGGTTAAGAAGATTTTGAAGTAATAGCTTTAACATCAGAAGAGGCACCAATGTTAGCACTGAATAGGGGATCATGGAGGAATTTTATAAGGGGGGCTATGTTCCAGACTGAACGCTGAAAGGTATAATCAGTCTTAAATGATGATGATGATGACGATGATGATGATGACCAGGATTCGAAACCAGTTACGTGACTTTCGTGGAGACCGGGAGGAGTTTGCGGTGTTCGGGAAAACATCGACGTGATCGAACTACAGTAAAACTTCGTTAACACGAATCCGAAGGGACCGAAAAATCAGGAGATCGTGTTAAAAAAATTAGTGTTAAGTGAAAAACACAGATTTTAGTAAGTATACATGTACAGCAGTACACTAATGTGTAATACACTACACTATCAATCACGTTATTGTAGACTGATAACACTATAAAGTGATTCTAAAATCCAAGTACTCGCAAATTTTGTACGTTACGTTTTTGGAAAAAAATTGGTCGTGGTTCGCTGACGTTCATGCGAACGATAATATTTTGTAATTTCACAACCAACTGTAATGACAGCGTCTGTAAACCCACAGTGTCGTCGGATGTTGAAGCGAACTGTTCTAAAGAGTCCAAGGCTGTTAACATCTCCTGACGGGTAGTTGGAATGGTATCTGTATTCTCTTCCTCTTCACTTTCTTCAGATGGCCCTTCTAGCACCTCGTTCACAGCTTTTAGCACATCCGTTTCCACAGAAGCACATGCGGCAACATCGTCGTCTACACTAATGAATTCTTCGAAACTAATCCCAGGGTTCGCAACGTCCTGCAGAACTGTCCATTCATCAGCTGAAGTGGCACCTTCTAACTCGTGGACATCTTCAGTGTTGCTATGTCTCCAAGCTCTGTTAAAGCACTTCCCTATATGATGTGGCAATACTGAGTTCCAGGCCGCTGCGATGGCTTTTATTGCGTTAAGCAGATTCCAATTTGGGGTTGCACTGCTGTTTTCAGCAGCACGAATGGCAGCTCTTACAAGTCGCTCTCTATACGAGAGAGATTATGGTTCAAATGGCTCTGAGTACTAAGGGACTTAACTTCTGAGGTCATCAGTCCCTTAGAACTACTTAAACCTAACTAACCTAAGGACATCACACACATCCAAGCCCGAGGCAGGATTCGAACCTGCGACCGTAGCGGTCGCGCAGTTCCAGACTGTAGTGGCTAGAACCGCTCCGCCACTCCGGCCGGCAGAGAGATTATGCCTTTGTCCAAAGGCTGAAGGCAGCTTGTGGCGTTGGGTGGAAAAAAACTGAACATTTATGTTGGATAGGCTCAGATCATGAACATTATGGGCAGTACATCTGTCCAATGTAAGAAGAACATGTCTATTTTGAGCAATCATTCGACTGGTGACACGAAGACGTCACTTGCGAAATGATGTGCCATCGATCCAAGCTTTCTTGTGGTGAGAGTAGATGCAAGGTACAGTGTCCATATTTATGTTTTTAAAACAACATGGTTTCTCGGATTTACCGATAACCCAGGGACGAAACTTCTCACTGCCGTCAGCATTACAGCACAGTACAACAGTCACACGTTTGCTTCGTGCTCCACCGTTACACTTACCACCTTTTATCCCCAGAGTGAGATTTGGGAAAAGATTGTAGAAAAATCCAGTTTCATCCATGTTAAACACATCAAACGAGGCATACTTTTCCCTCATTCGGTTGAATTCATGAAACCAGCTGTTCGCACTTTCTTCATCAACTTTATTTGCTTCACCAAAAATGTGTACAGATGAAATTGAATGTCTCTTTTGGAACCGATACAACCAACCAGCAGAACAACGGAAGTCTTAGATGCCCATATCTTTAGCAATATCATTTGCTTTTAACTGTGTCACAGGGCCAGTTAAACGTATGTTAGATGCACGCATATGATTGAACCATTCTAGCAGTAACGTCTCGATGTCTTCATACTTGGCGGTACGAAGTCGTTTAGATTTGTTTCCAGAACCTGATGCCGCACCATTAATAATTTTTTCTCGATTCTTAATAATCGTAGATAAAGTAGATTTAGGTATTCCAAACTGCTCTGCAGTTGCTGTTTTCTTGGTTCCACGGTCCACCTCATCTAGAATCTTAAGCTTTAAATGTACATTTAGAGCTGTCTGTTTCGTCTTTGCCACTTTCGCGTGCTACGGTACTGGTTGAACTGTAGTTTTATTCACTATTCTAACTCGACACGGCTACGACTAACAGAACACCTGTCAAATCTCGCACTGAGTACGTTCCTAAATGCTGCTGCACACATTATTGAATGTCTTACAATGTACAGCATGTGCTGATTGTTGAGGTGATAATCGCGGATACCGACCTACAATACGTTAAAAACGAGTTAACAATAAGTATAATTAGCTTTGTAGCTACATTTCCTACATTCATTTCGGGAAAAAATTACGCTTTAGAATACTTTGAGGTCGGAAGTTTGTGTTACAGTGAAATCTAATTACGCTAGGAACTGAAACAGTGTTCGTAATTCGCCTTAACCAAAATTCGTGTTAACCGATAAAACATCCGATAGGAACTAATGTATTCCTGGCGGGACCATTTTTTTTTTCACGTTAACCGCGAGTTCGTCTTATGCGAGTTCGCGCTAACGAGGTTATACTGTATATCATTCCGCGTGGATCAGATACTACGAAAGATGAGTTCCGAATTTGGATCCCAGTCCAGCACCAAATTTTTTAACGTCTCTATTTCAAATAAAATAAGGGCCCGGTGACATTAAATGACCATTGGCTCATTAAATAAAATAAAGTTTCTAGTGTAAGAAAGCTCACTGGCGATAGAATTTATATTTGCCGCGAGTTCTGACTCTGCTATGGCCCTACCTAAACTGGCTCTGTCCCAGTTGGTAGCGAAGGGGTGTGACGTTTTTAATGCCGATTCTGCACTACGGGGCTACCTGACGTTCTTCACTTTGCATTACTAAATGTGAAGAAGACTGTGATGGTGTCGTAAGGCACGATGCGCTTAGCTTACAAATTAGACACGGCGTAAAATATTACCAGCACGCTTCTGATGCGGAAATTAGGCTAGTCCCATGTCAGCGGGATGTAAACACGCTTTTAGCCACCATAGCCTGGATTTGAAGCCATTTAGAAATGTTCACTGTTTCAAACAATTTCTTTGCTCGAGAAATACCATTGCAGAGTATAAATTTAACAATTACGTCGATTATTACTGCCATTATTGCTATTAACTTTATTCTGCTGCTGCTGCATGCATGCCTCAAGGAAGCATTTAATGCTTCTTGGTAATTTTTAGAAGCAGTTGTCCAAAGACAGGTAAATATTTAGTTCGCAGCAAATGGTTGCGGCGTTCTGTGACAGTTGAAACGTAACAGTTATTATTCCATGTCTGGGGAACACTTTTCAAGTTAATATCGGACGTCTCCAATCATTCATAGATTACATTGAAACTAAATAACTGAAAAAGACGTTAGTTTATGACAGACATTGTGTTACATTACTTCATTTACTTGCGTTTAGCAACGACGCTTGTAAAATGCTAAAACTGGTGGTGAATGCCACTTTCAAAACCAGAGGATCCTCATGTCTTTCGTTTAACGTCACGATCGTTCTCTCCAGATGACATGGTCGGCTTAACTATTTTAAGTAGTATGAGGAAGAAGATACGGCAGAAAATCAACTGTTTCCCGTCGCAATAAACTCATTCTACATGGTCCAAGTTCATATTTTCGGGAATTACTGTAACTGTAGTATCCGCTTCAGTAGTGTAGAAAAATATTTGTGTTGCAAAATTCACGTCCGCCTCAGAGTCCGCCTTAGTCGTCAACCAGTAATTCTAACTCTGTGGAAATCAGTTCCAGTAAACTGATGTAGTGTAGACTATTTGTCACTGCTCTTTCTCACCGGGAAATATGCAGTTCACTGATTGGGTTCTGTAGCTATACTGCGACAGCAACTTCATGTGCATGCAATGCATACGAATTACAGAATTTTATAGTGCCGTGGCTTTCAGGTGTGTGTATTCTGACCTAAACTGGCTCTGCGTCATTTTAGGCCCCAGGTACTGCAACGTCATACTGACACCAACAATGTGCTCGTAATGCAAACTTCGTTGTTCGTTCTACATGATTGTGTAATCACTAGTCTGGAACCGCACGACCGCTACGGTCGCAGGTTCGAATCCTGCCTCGGGCATGGATGTGTTTTATGTCCTTAGGTTAGTTAGGTTTAAGTACAGGGTTATTACAAATGATTGAAGCGATTTCACAGCTCTACAATATCTTTATTATTTGAGATACTTTCACAATGCTTTGCACACACATACAAAAACTCAAAAAGTTTTTTTAGGCATTCACAAATGTTCGATATGTGCCCCTTTAGTGATTCGGCAGACATCAAGCCGATAATCAAGTTCCTCCCACTCTCGGCGCAGCATGTTCCCATCAATGAGTTCGAAAGCATTGTTGATGCGAGCTCGCAGTTCTGGCACGTTTCTTGGTAGAGGAGGTTTAAACACTGAATCTTTCACATAACCCCACAGAAAGAAATCGCATGGGGTTAAGTCGGGAGAGCGTGGAGGCCATGACATGAATTGCTGATCATGATCTCCATCACGACCGATCCATCGGTTTTCCAATCTCCTGTTTAAGAAATGCCGAACATCATGATGGAAGTGCGGTGGAGCACCATCCTGTTGAAAGATGAAGTCGGCGCTGTCGGTCTCCAGTTGTGGCATGAGCCAATTTTCCAGCATGTCCAGATACATGTGTCCTGTAACGTTTTTTTTTCTTTTCGCAGAAGAAAAAGGAGCCGTAAACTTTAAACCGTGAGATTGCACAAAACACGTTAACTTTTGGTGAATTGCGAATTTGCTGCACGAATGCGTGAGGATTCTCTACCGCCCAGATTCACACATTGTGTCTGTTCACTTCACCATTAAGAAAAAATGATGCTTCATCACTGAAAACAAGTTTCGCACTGAACGCATCCTCTTCCATGAGCTGTTGCAAGCGCGCCGAAAATTCAAACCGTTTGACTTTGTCATCGGGTGTCAGGACTTGTAGCAATTGTAAACGGTAAGACTTCTGCTTTAGCCTTTTCCGTAAGATCTTCCAAACCGTCGGCTGTGGTACGTTTAGCTCCCTGCTTGTTTATTCGTCGACTTCCGCGGGCTACGCGTGAAACTTGCCCGCACGCGTTCAACCGTTTCTTCGCTCACTGCAGGCCGACCCGTTGATTTTCTCTTACAGAGGCATCCAGAAGCTTTAAACTGCGCATACCATCGCCGAATGGAGTTAGCAGTTGGTGGATCTTTGTTGAACTTCGTCCTGAAGTGTCGTTGAACTGTTTTGACTGACTGATGTGAGTGCATTTCAAGCACGACATACGCTTTCTCGGCTCCTGTCGCCATTTTGTCTCACTGCGCTCTCGAGCGCTCTGGCGGCAGAAACCTGAAAGCGGCTTCAGCCGAACAAAACATTATGAGTTTTTCTACGTATCTGTAGTGTGTCGTGACCATATGTCAATGAATGGAGCTACAGTGAATTTATGAAATCGCTTCAATCATTTGTAATAGCGCTGTAGTTCTAAGTTCTAGGGGACTTATGACCACAGCAGTTGAGTCCCATAGCGCTCAGAGCCATTTGAATCATTTTTTTGTAATCACTAAGTAAAAGTTATGTGACCTCCGAAGATGAGAGGTTTCGTTTCGCCTTCCGGGAGATTCCTGGTCAGTAAAATTTTTCCCTTCTAACCATCGAAATGCGGCAAAATATGGCTAGTAGTAGATTCACAAACAGCTGTTTAGTTCTGTTACTATTTCTTTTAACGTTGGGACTGGCGACGGAATTTAGTTGAATCTTAAGACGTCTTAGGCAGCAGCGTTCACAAATTTGCCGAACAAGCAAAGCTTGTTACCCATGTAGAAAAAGGTTTAAAAACAAACTCTCCACAGTTTGGGCCAGGTTGATCTTTTCGCCTGATAGCCTGAATTACAGTTTGCCTAGGAGGTATCACACGTTGTGTTCCTGTAGCTGTGAAAATCATTAGTGGAAACATAGCTTAACACCTAAGGGTATGGTATTTCTAAAAATACAAAACGATTAAAGCGGAGTAAAAACCAGCTGACAAACAAAGGCTGAGCGAAGCGAAAATGAGCGTAAGGACAGCAATGAGGGAAGCGTTCATTGACTTTGAAAGTAAAACTTTGTTAACCGATCTGAGTAAAAACCGTAAGAGGTTTTGGTCGTATGTAAAACCCGTAAATGGATCAGCACCGAAACGGAAGTTAACAGAGAGAAGGCCGAAATACTGAATTCTGTCTCCCCTTATTTCAGTTGTCGTACGAACTTCAAAATGGCATATAGTGAGGTAACCGATCACGGAACAGAAAACCACTACAATCGCTTAGTAGTGGAAAGGCGTCAGAACGAGATGAGATGAGGTACCTGAAACGCCCGCTAAATCACGCAGGGCTAACAGGTAATTAGGACTGTGGAAAGGGCCAAGGGAGTTGCGGTCGGATTCATTTCACAATTTTAATTTATTATCATTTAGTTTACAAATACACGTTTGAAAGAATTAAATTTGCTTTGCGCTGAAGACCTCCAAACAGATGTTTTAGAATAAGTTCAATTTGGAAAAGACGTGACACACAGTTAAATTTACGAATAAGATAAATCGTATACATACATGAGATCAGCATGCGGAGCGTCTGAAGGCTGCCGGATTAAATCTTCAAAATTCCAAATATACTATGATGATTACTGAAGGCAGAAGTCCAAAATGTTTTAAGATGCTAACAGGGCTGATTGGCAACAAGGTGCACAGAAAGAGATAAACAAACGCAATAAGATGGCTGAAATCCGCAAAGTTAAATTCTGCAAATTGAGGAAATATATATTGCAACAATCGGTAAAACAATACATTAAGTTTAAAAATTTCCTTTTTGCAACACCAACGGCGGAAGTCCCACAATAATTTGTAAAATCTTTCAGAGGAAATTACAATAACCTTTCTAAAGCAGAAGGCGATAATGTTTGGACTTGAAGGAAAGTCTGAGAACATGTTTCCAGGGCTGAAGGCCCACAACTAACCTTACCAAATTAAAAATATAAAATACAGCCATTATTGTCAATTTTAAAGTTCTGACACATATACCGTTTCTGGGCTTCACTAATATAGTAATGTAATTTTTATATTTTGGCTGTATATGCCACTGGGCGTAATTCTCTCGGCGTAAGCCCCACCTGCTTTTTTGATGTATAACTACATTATTTGTACCAATGCTCTCATACTGTTATAACGGGAGTGTTAAACGCCTTCCTTCTTGTTTATTGTTACTTTATCTAAGGACGTTATTAATACTGATAATTTACACGTTGCCTTTGTACGCCAATTGGGCAACGGCCTTGCCGCAGTGGCTACACCGGTTCTCGTGAGATCACCGAAGTTAAGCGCTGTCGGGCGTGGCCGGCACTTGGATGGGTGACCATACAACCGCCCTGCGCTGTTGCCATTTTTCGGGGTGCACTCAGCCTCGTGATGCCAATTGAGGAGCTACTCGACCGAATAGTAGCGGCTTCGGTCAAGAATACCATCATAACGATCGGGAGAGCGGTGTGCTGACCCCACGCCCCTCCTATCCGCATCCTCCCCTGAGGATGATACGGCTGTCGGATGGTCCCGGTAGGCCACTCGTGGCCCAAAGACGGAGTGCTTTGTACGCCAATTGGCACATGGTTCTCGCCATGAGCGCCACCTGCCCTGGTCTCAGAGTAACTACGCTCGCCGATTACACTCAGTCGGTGATAAACCCTAATTCTAGGGCTATATTTCATTTTTGACAGATGGATCTATGCCGACATTTGAAAAAACGGCGATGGTACATTAGTCCTTACTAATGTAAAATTGTAAGTACCAGTCGTCGTTCTCATATTTCTGTAATGCAAGACCTCTCTAATTAGTGTTAAAATTTATTCTTGACTTAAGTTTCATACTTTTTTGATGTAAGCTATGATGTTCATTGCCCTTAGGCCACCTCCTGAAGAAGACAAATTTATATTTGTCGAAACCTAGGTACAGAATTCTTTATCCATTGCAACTGGTCGGCTGTTTATAATTTTATTACGTGGAACCGTTGCTGTTGTGCAGCTATGTTTAAAATACTGAAATACAGTTAAATTACAACAACATTAACACTGCCAAAAGGATGATTAAGAGAACGGCACTTAGGAGTCTCCAGTGGATCGGTCTCCCTTCGTTCACTTAGGCGAGACAGGTGGTGAGTCCAACCACACTTAATTCGTACGAACCCAACCAAGGGACAGTCACGGACCGACCGACCAACCGCTTGCTTGCCGCGAGAATTCAGCCCCCCCCCCCCCCAAAAAAAAACATTACATGTATCACTATCCCCAAACAAACGCGTATGTGAACTGAGCTGCCAAAACTACACACCATGTTGGGCAGCAACAACAGGTGAGGAAAAGACACTGCCTAAAAACTACGTTAGCGGCCAGAGCAGGTAACCAGAACACTAACGGCCACAAGGCAGAAAATTCCGCTGGTGCACTTGACTATGGATAAATTAATTTGATCAATTCCACCTGACAGCGGATATCCCAGTTATCAAGAAGGGACATCGAACAGATGTGCAGAACTATAGACCTATATCTCTAAAGTCGATCAGTTGTAGAATTTTGGAACACGTATTATGTTCGAGTATAATGACTTTTCTGGAGTCTAGAAACCTACTCTGTAGGAATCAGCATGGGTTTCGAAAAAGACGGCCGTGTGAAACCCAGCTCGCGTTATTCGTCCACGAGACTCAGAGGGCCATAGACACTGGTTCCCAGGTAGATGCCGTGTTTCTTGACTTCAGCAAGGCGGTCGATACAGTTCCCCACAGTCGTTTAATGAACAAAGTAAGAGCATATCGACTATCAGATCAATTGTGTGATTGGATTGAAGAGTTCCTAGATAACAGAACACAGCATGTCATTCTCAATGGAGAGAAGTCTTCCGAAGTAAGAGAGATTTCAGGTGTGCCGCAGGGGAGTGTCGTAGGACCGTTGCTATTCACAATATACATAAATGACCTTGAGGATGACATCGGAAGTTCACTGAGGCTTTTTGCGGATGGTGCTGTGGTATATCGAGAGGTTGTAACATTGGAAAATTGTACTGAAATTCAGGAGGATCTGCAGCGAATTGACGCATGGTGCAGGGAATGGCAATTGAATCTCAATGTAGAAAAGTGTAATGTGCTGCGAATACATAGAAAGAAAGATCCCTTATCATTTAGCTACAATATAGCAGGTCAGAAACCGGAAGCAGTTAATTCCATAAATTATCTGGGAGTACGCATTAGGAGTGATTTAAAATGGAATGATCATATAAAGTTGATGCCAGACTGAGATTCATTGGAAGAATCCTAAGGAAATGCAATTCGAAAACAAAGGAAGTAGGTTTCAGTACGCTTGTTCGCCCACTGCTTGAATACTGCTCACCGGTGTGGGATCCGTACCAGATAGGGTTGATAGAAGAGATAGAGAAGATCCAACGGAGAGCAGCGCGCTTCGTTGCAGGATCATTTAGTAATCGCGAAAGCGTTACGGAGATGATAGATAAACTCTAGTGGAAGACTCTGCAGGAGAGACGCTCTGTAGCTCGGTACGGGCTTTTGTTGAAATTTCGAGAACATACCTTCACCGAAGGGTCAAGCAGTATATTGCTTCCTCCTACGTATATCTCGCGAAGAGACCATGAGGATAAAATCAGAGAGATTAGAGCCCACACAGAAGCATATCGACACTCCTTTCCACGAAGACTGAAATAGAGGGGAGAACCGATAGAGGTACTCAAGGTACTCTCCGCCACACACCGTCAGGTGGCTTGCGGAGAATGGATGTAGATGTAGATCTCGAGCACTTCACTCGTTGTTGCTCACAGGAAAACCTCCACAGCAGCAACGCCGGAACCAACAACGTAATGCTCAAAACTGCTTAACCTTCACATCCTGGGTCGGCGAGCGACGATGCTCGTACAGATCGGACAGCTCCAGACAGACTCCAACACTGCGCAGAGACTGGCAGCGGCCAAGTCGACTACGCCGCACGGAGATGAGCTCGGACCAACCGACGGCCAACAATCCACCAAAAGTCAGGCCCTGCTTAAGTGATGCGTGGCGGCGACGCTCGGGCGGGCGATGTCCACTCAGGGCTCACTGCTGCTGCAAGTCGGCAACTGGCTGGCCCGGTCTGCGTTGCAGCGGGCTGCCAGGGCCCAACTCACGACCCGAACTGCCGCCGTAAACGCTCCTACTCGCAAGTTCCAACTGACTGGCCGCCCGAAGTCCCGACCCTAATTCGCCTACCGAACTCAACTACGACAGACAACGACCGGGAAGTAATAGCAGTCGATCAAAGATACTGAAAGGTGGCTTTCATTTGTGTCATTCATTTCGCAGATTATTCTGCATATTTGGAGTAAATAAACCCATATAATGGTTAATTAGTCTTATTAGGTGGATTAGAATGGGAGATACGTGATGATTAGACACATGTCTGAAGTAATACTGACTTTGGTAATGATAATATTTAGTTGCATGCTGTAGGTGTAAGCAAAGTGGATCTGCCAGTGGAGGCGGGGAGGCGAAGGCCGGTGAGCGCCGGAAGAGCATTGTGCAGGGGCCGGGGGTCCCAGGGGATGGGGCTGCTGACCGGCAAGCATCAAAAACGAACGCCGCCGGGTGCCAGGTGAGAGAGAGAGAGAGAGAGAGAGAGGGGAACTGTCGAGCAGACAGAGAGCGTCCAACGTACGCGCTGGCGCCGCCCGGTCGCGCGCTGTTTTAGCGGCAAATGGGCTGAGCTCTGGTTGGGCAGTTCATAAGAAAGTGCGGGAAACGCTGAGGGCCAACGCCCGCTGTTTGGACAGAGAAAATTTTGGATAGGTGGAGAAATTGTATCACTCCGTGAGGGAGATGTGGGAGCCCTTTGCAGCGTCGAGATTGGCTGATTAGAGTTTGGCGGCAAGATTGTCGCAAGAGCATCGTGGAGAGCGAGGCAGGAAGAGAGCGTCTTGTGCCGTGAAAGCGGACAGTCGCAAAGTTCGGTAGCTCTGAGATAGGGACTTAGATTCTGAATACTGTGCTGTGTGTGATCTAGAGTCTGCAGCTACAGTAGGACATCAGCGTCCATGATAGGCATTGCATTGACTACTAGTATAATTGCAATTGATTCCGCCTTATAGGCTGGCAGTCACCATTGAACGTAGTCAACCAGTGCACAGAGCTATCATACTGGTATTGCACGTTAGTACGAGACACACTGGGCTGCACCTTAAAGGTTGTTGAGCCAGTCTTGAAAGCGTTGTATAGCATTTAGAGGAAATATAGGGCTTGTGGTATTAGCAGTTTCTGAGTAGTTTATTCTGCTCAAGATATTTGAGAGACTTATCCTAATTCAGCGACTTCACAGCTGCAGTCGTCGCCCCAGCAGTATCAACGGAGCCAGCACGCTGGTAGACGGTACTATAAAACTTGCAGCAGTGGCAGTAAAGTTCATAAATAGTTGTTGGATTGTGTTCTTGCCATCCATTGAGTATCTGTGCAGTTTTGCTTACGATTCGTTATTGGTTATTTGTCCTTTTGCATGTTGTTTGGTTTGTTTCTTGCTGGTGGTGTCCGAAGTACGTATTATTTCAGACACAAAAGAGATTATAGGAACGCAGTCAGATCGCATTTACCATTTGCTTATCCAGGGGCATAGTTAAATCTAACTTCGTATCAACTTAACATTGAGATTATAGGACCGCAGTCAGATCGCATTTACCATTTGCTTATCCATGGGTATAATTAAATCTAACTTCACATCAACTTAATATTAAGAGCTGAGAGCCAACCTTACCAGTGTAGTATATCTAAGAAGAGTGTACAATTTGTTTAATTAGTTTTCATTCATGATTTGTTCAATATGATCTAATTTCTATCGTGAGATAATTTACAATAAATACAAGTTATTTACAATATCGTTTTTGATTCAGTAGTAGGTTGTAGTTAGCCGTCACTGTAACATTAATAATATATTTTATTCTTGTTTAATACCAGCCACTACCCCAATAGAAAGTCACCCTCCAATACTATGAGAGGGGATATATCGATACGCGCTGCTATCGCCGCTCTCGGTCAGGCAAAGCAACAACTCAGTGACAGTAGTAATTTAAATTAATAAGACTCTACAAAGGTTATTCGGAAGAACTTGCTCCCCCTCTAGCAGTAATTTATCACAGATCACTTGAGTAACGGAGGGTACCAAGCGACTGGAAGAAAGTGGGGGTCCTTCCCGTTTTTAAGAAGGGTCCTAGGACAGATGCACACAATTGTAGACCTATATCGTTGACCAATCTGTTGTAGAATTATGGAGTATGTTTTATGCTCAAGAATCATGACGTTCTTGGAGAAGGAAAATCTCCTCTACAAAAATCAACAAGGATTCCGCAAACAGAGATCCAGCGAAACTCAGCTCGCTTTGTTCCTCTGTGAGATCCACAGCGCAACAGAAAATGGCGCTTGATTCTGTGTTCCTTGACTTCAGGAAGGCGTTTGACACGGAACAGATTGGCGACTGGTTTCAAGACTTCCTTGCAGACAGAACTCAATACGTCGGTCTTAACCTGTCAAAATCGACAGATGTAAAGGCAGTTTCCGGAGTACCCCAAGGAAGTGTTGTAAGTCGGCTGTTTAGGTTCTTATATTGGTAACGCCACCGCCACGTAGCGGTCTGTATGAAAATCACTGGCTCTGCTGTGTGCAGTCTGTGGCTGGGTGGCATTGTTGGAATTTGCTATTGTAGTGTTGGGCAGTTGGCTGTTAACAGCGCGTAGTGTTGCGCAGTTGGAGGTGAGCCGCCAGCAGTGGTGGATGTGGGGAGAGAGATGGCGGAGTGTTAAGAGTGGATGATCTGGACGTGTGTCCATCAGAGACAGTAAATTTGTAAGACTGGATGTCATGAACTGCTATATATATGTTATGACTTTTCAACACTATTAATGTAAATACATTGTTTGTTCTTTATCAAAATCTTCCATTTGCTGACTATACCTATCAGTAGTTAGTGCCTTCAGTAGTTTGAATCTTTTATTTAGTTGGCAGTATTGGCACTCGCTGTATTGCAGTAGTTCGAGTAACGAAGATGTTTGTGAGGTAAGAATTCATGAAAGGTATAGGTTATTGTTAGTCAGGGTCATTCATTTGTAGGGATTATTAAAAGTCAGATTGCGTTGCGCTAAAAATATTGTGTGTCACTTTAGTGAATGTCTGAGTACGTTCAGTTTTGTTCAGCTGTTTGAAAATCAAATAACAATAGGGGTTTATCAGCACAGTAATTCATAATTTTTTTTTAAGGGGACCTTTCATAGTGTGATAGACCACTACTGTTTACGATGTATATAAATGCTCTTGTAGAAAGCTCTCTTACGCAGATGATGCTGTTGTCTATAACAGAGTAGCAACCTCAGATGATAGTAACGATTTGCAGAATGACCTCCAAAGAATTGATGAATGGTGCAGGCTCTGGCAGTTGGCCCTGAAGGTAAATAAATGTAACATATTGCACATACATATAAAAAGAAATCCACTGCTGTATAACTACACTATTGGTGACAATTCGCTGGAAACAGTATCAGCTGTAAAATATCTAGGAGTCCAGAGTGACCTTAAATGGAATGAGCGGCAGTTCGTGGTCGTGCGGTAGCGTTCTCGCTTCCCACGCCCAGGTTCCCGGGTTCGATTCCCGGCGGGGTCAGGGATTTTCTCTGCCTCGTTATGACTGGGTGTTGTGTGATGTCCTTAGGTTAGTTAGGTTTAAGTAGTTCTAAGTTCTAGGGGACTGATGACCATAGATGTTAATTCCCATAGTGCTCAAAGCCATTTTTGGAATGAGCACATATAACAAATAGTGGGAAAAGAAGATGCGAGACTCAGATTCATAGGAAGAATCTTAAGGAAATGGAAGTCGTCCACGAAGAAAGGCGCTTGTCCGATTCTTGAGTACTGTCCATCTCTCTGGGATTCCTACCAGATAGGATTGATAGAAGATGTAGAAGCATCCAATGAAGAGCTGCACGTTTCGTCACGCAATATGTGGATCATTTTGTCGGCACGAGAGCGTTACGAAGATGCTCAACAAACTCCATTGGCAGACGTTACAGGAGAGGTGTTGTGCATCACGGAGAGATTTACTATCGAAATTTCGAGAGAGAACCCTTTCCATGAAGAGTCGGATATAACCATGACAAGAAATTTCGAGAAATTAGAGCCAGTACAGAGCTTACCGACAATCATTCTTCCCACGCGCTCTTCGCGAGTGGAACAGGATCAGTGGGTTTAGTCAGTGGTGCAAAAAGTACCTTCTGCCACACACCATTAGGTGGCTTGCGGAATGTGTTGCAGATGAGCCGAAGGCTGAGTTCATCCTCAAACTGAGGTGTATTTATAATAGGGAAACCATGGGAGACTGTTTGTCATTGCCTTCCTCCAACGAGCATTGGAAGCCAAATACACAAATGTTTACAATACTACGAGCACTTTGACAGCTATAATTGACATTGTCCTACTAACATAACAATTCTTTGTTTACACCGAAGTGGCAGGATTCGAACCCGATAACAAGTGATTACAAACTCAATGCTTTATCAACTGCTCTATACTACCATTTGTATTATGCACTGTTGCAGACTAGTGTGGCGTAATATGTGAGATAACACAGTCGTCTAAAAAACGATAGCCGGAGCAACATGACGTGCGTCACAAAGTGCCTCTAAAATTTACCTTTAATCTCTGAAAACGTTGCGATTATCATTATTGCATATGATGGTTGCAGACAAATTACATTTACACGCTACTCTAACCAATACTCACAAGAAACTAACTTATCCAATCTTTTTTCAAAACATGTTATCGGCAATGAATTTGACTTCTGAGGCGACGGAAGTGCTCTCCACCTTGTATAGCACTTCCTTTCCTCCTGCCTTGTCAGTGGTTCTTATTTGCGAAATGTCACAGCTCAAGGAACTTGATAAAGGTCGCATTATTGCTCTGTAGGAAGGTGGGTAGTATATCAGTGCCATTTCCCGTGCCCTAGGATATACAGCAAATTTTAAGATACAGCTTTGGATGAAGAGGATGGTGGAGAATGGCCATGTCAAACGTCGTCATCGCCCTGGACATTCATGGACTAACACAGAACATCAAGACAACTGTATGATCCACTACAGAGATGAAGACCCTTTCAGGACTAGCACAGAAATTACGAACATTCTCCAGCTAAGCGAAAGCAGGTCGACCATTGGTTGTCATGTCAATGAGAAAGAAAGGTACAGTGGAAACTAGGGGTTAAGGATATGTTGAAGGATGTAATGCCACAACTAAGCATAGCCAAGGCACAGCAGTTGATTAAGTGAACGCGCATGCCATCTGTTGGATAGTTGCGCAAACAAAAGCACAGGTGCTTCCGCCTGGCGGCAGTCAAATGAAATAGCGCTACGAGTAAGATAGTATGTGAATAGTATATATATATATATATATATATATATATATATATATATATATATATATATACACTCCTGGAAATTGAAATAAGAACACCGTGAATTCATTGTCCCAGGAAGGGGAAACTTTATTGACACATTCCTGGGGTCAGATACATCACATGATCACACTGACAGAACCACAGGCACATAGACACAGGCAACAGAGCATGCACAATGTCGGCACTAGTACAGTGTATATCCACCTTTCGCAGCAATGCAGGCTGCTATTCTCCCATGGAGACGATCGTAGAGATGCTGGATGTAGTCCTGTGGAACGGCTTGCCATGCCATTTCCACCTGGCGCCTCAGTTGGACCAGCGTTCGTGCTGGACGTGCAGACCGCGTGAGACGACGCTTCATCCAGTCCCAAACATGCTCAATGGGGGACAGATCCGGAGATCTTGCTGGCCAGGGTAGTTGACTTACTCCTTCTAGAGCACGATGGGTGGTTCGGGATACATGCGGACGTGCATTGTCCTGTTGGAACAGCAAGTTCCCTTGCCGATCTAGGAATGGTAGAGCGATGGGTTCGATGACGGTTTGGATGTACCGTGCACTATTCAGTGTCCCCTCGACGATCACCAGTGGTGTGCGGCCAGTGTAGGAGATCGCTCCCCACACCATGATGCCGGGTGTTGGCACTGTGTGCCTCGGTCGTATGCAGTCCTGATTGTGGCGCTCACCACGGCGCCAAACACGCATACGACCACCATTGGCAGAAGCGACTCTCATCGCTGAAGACGACACGTCTCCATTCGTCCCTCCATTCACGCCTGTCGCGACACCACTGGAGGCGGGCTGCACGATGTTGGGGCGTGAGCGGAAGACGGCCTAACGGTGTGTGAGACCGTAGCCCAGCTTCATGGAGACGGTTGCGAATGGTCCTCGCCGATGCCCCAGGAGCAACAGTGTCCCTAATTTGCTGGGAAGTGGCGGTGCGGTCCCCTACGGCACTGCGTAGGATCCTACGGTCTTGGCGTGCATCCGTGCGTCGCTGCGGTCCGGTCCCAGGTCGACGGGCACGTGCACCTTCCGCCGACCACTGGCGACAACATCGATGTACTGTGGAGACCTCACGCCCCACGTGTTGAGCAATTCGGCGGTACGTCCACCCGGCCTCCCGCATGCCCACTATACGCCCTCGCTCAAAGTCCGTCAACTGCACATACGGTTCACGTCCACGCTGTCGCGGCATGCTACCAGTGTTAAAGACTGCGATGGAGCTCCGTATGCCACGGCAAACTGGCTGACACTGACGGCGGCGGTGCACAAATGCTGCGCAGCTAGCGCCATTCGACGGCCAACACCGCGGTTCCTGGTGTGTCCGCTGTGCCGTGCGTGTGATCATTGCTTGTACAGCCCTCTCGCAGTGTCCGGAGCAAGTATGGTGGGTCTGACACACCGGTGTCAATGTGTTCTTTTTTCTATTTCCAGGAGTATATATATATATATATATATATATATATATATATATATATAATGGCTGTAATTAAATATGATAATGTTATGGTATGTCCATTTGTAAATAGAGAACTTGGCATAGTGTAAATTAATGTTTAAATGTGAGGGAAATCCCCGAGAATGCGGACAATGCAGGTTGGCGCGTGAATTTGGCAGTAGAGAGAGATGTGTTCTGGAAGTGTTCAGATGCAGAACAGAGATTACGCGGCGCGAAAGTGACGGTTTTAGTACGGTACGGTAACGTTGCTTATAAACAGTTAAAAGTGAGCTTACAACAAACACGAACTGGATTTATGGTGCGTCAGCAAGTCAATGGACAATAAGGCTTGCAAGATGCTTCATTTCGACGGAGACGGCTTGTGAGCGATATAGTTGCTGTTCCCGCTCAAAAAGCACATGGAAGTCTGCGTAACTTACGACGGACTGCAGCGACCAGCAGCAAGGTATGAAGTGACCAGTATCTGCAGCTGATTTTGCAATGTGATCTTATTACCATATGAGATCCATTGATGAGCTCACGCCAACACAAGCAACGAACTAGTAGTTATCGTACGACAGAGTTTTTATGAAAAGTGCATTTTATACCGCCGCCATAACAAATACATTTATCTGTAGCGAACCAGTTTATGTATTTATCAAGTCAAGTTCTCTACAGTGTAATGTTTGAGTGAAATAATAAGTTTGTGATTCAAAGTGCATTCCACGAGTGTCATCAATTATTTACAGAAAATAGTTCATTATTATCCCAAATCCATCACTGTGTGTGCAGCAATATTACGTGAGTATCGGCGTATTAATGCAACAAGAGGATATAAGCGGAGTTAACGCCGAAAATTTCCAACAAACGCCGGATTATACAACTGACAGAAGACGCCAGGTACTGTGCCACATTAATTACAGTTCAACTAGATGTGGTGGTTTTTCAGTACATTATCAACGTAAAATCTCATTCAGTTTCGTTAGAACAAAATGATTCTAAAGTATTGTTTTTGACATCTCTAGTAACCATCAGTTCTATAGCGTTCATTGATTATTCAATTAAAGAATTCATTGCCACCACAGTAATCATTGTACCTTCGGTACAATGCAAATTCAGTAACATTAAAATCATTACTGACAGTTGGTGTAGATCAATCTAACTTACAGGAAGTTCAAGTGTTTATCATATGTGTGTGTACATTGTGTTACATAAATGTTGTTCACCCGCTAGGCGTGATTAACATACACCAGTTAGTGCATTCTGTTCAGTCACTTCAAAGAGGTTATTTTTGTTAATGAAAATCAGAATTCATTAAACGTTCGATTTCTTGTACGCCATCGCCAATATTTATTCAGTAATCCCGTGTAGTAGTGTGAACTACATAGCAAAGCTATTCAGGCTTATTACACGCGATAGCCGCTTTCCAGACGTCCGATGCCGCATGGTCTAAAAATATTACAGTACATTCGGATAGTGGCATCGCAAGGAGCAACATAAGGCTACCAGATTAAACTTCGCAAAGGCGTACAGAAGGAAACCGCTTACTTGCTGGGAGAAAGTTATGTTTACGGACTAGAAGGTGTTTTATACTACACCAAAACTTCAGTCCTTGTATATCGACCAACTGGAGCAAGATTCGACAGCATGTGTGTCCATCAGAGGCGCAAAGGTGCGGCCAAACTGCTGTCACAGTTTGCAGATGGATGTGAGGAAGTGGTTGCGGCGTTCAGTGGCAACTGGACCGTCATTACTACTGCGAAAAGCTGGAGAACGCATTGGTTCCTTCTGTTCGTCAGAGGTGTCCGGGAGGCAGAATAACCTTCCAGCGCGACCGTCTCATGTGTAAAACAGTGGTTTAAAATGAACGGAGAGTTGAGCTGTTGGACTGACCTCTCAAAGATGCTGAACTCAGTCCCATAGAGCGTGTATGGGCAGAGGTGGAGAAAATTATTAGGTATAAAAGACCAGCACCGACGAACAAGCCATCTCTGTCTGAAGCAGTTCATGACGCTTGGGAAGAGTTGTCACAGAATAACAGATTCTTCCGGAAACTTTTTGCCTATATTCACCGGTGGCAAAATGCAGTTGTAGAGGAGGACGGAAACAGGACACGGTACTGAATTATTGCGTCATTAGGAAGAAAATTTTGTTTGTGATATTTGTTTGTGACAAATGAACGTTTTGTTTTCCCTCAAAGAAGAGGATAATTCGTTTCTTTCTTCCCGCTCTTCTTTTTAAAAAAAGAAGAGAGGAGAAACAGATTACACATAAAAGTGGAGGCTGGATATCTATTAAACAAGGGGTCTCCAAATTTTTTAGTCTGCGTGCCACATTGACTCCTCCACGAAGTCATAAGGGCCAAGATCTACCTAGAGGGATTAAAGCACCCTAGCACTCCACGATCACCGTAATGTAAGGCTAAAGGAAAGATGAAATCGCAAAAATCTGAGGTTGTGGGAATAGCTTGCACTGAAACGAACTACGATTTTTATTTAATTACATAATTTTGATTGGCGGACGTACCTGACCGAAATTCTGACGTATTTTATTCTGGCGAATTTCACCGACAAAAAAGTATGTCACTGCACATTCTTCACGAAAGCGTCCTGCAAAGTTAACGAAATCTCAAAATCATTGTTAGCAACACTATTACTGCAAGACGTAACAGAGGTAGAGTATGTCAACGCCTTGTTATTTCAAGCGGCGCAACAATAAGTTTAGTTATGTAGTCTGGTAGCGAATAGCAGAGCCAATGTCGCGGCGTATTGGTCGCGAGAGGCCTCGAAACTCACTTGTTGGCAGTATAGGTACCACCTCAAATATCTGGCGGGCCGGATACCGGGGATGTCCGGCCAGCTAACGCGTAGCCGTAGCTTGGAGACCCCTGTATTAAACGACCATTGATCAAAAAGATTGAGATTATTTGTCACATAGCGCATGACGTCAGTGCCGATGAAGGTGTCAAAACGAAAGCATTTAGTTATTTTACACTGAGAAAATCATCGTATTAATTTGTGTTCTCTTTATTTACAGCTACAATCTAAGCTTATGTTTTCTCAATCTTGAGAACTTTATATTCTAGAGAAGTATACTAAACTTATGTTAACAACTCGCAAGCAGAACGCCGACGAAAGCAGGAAGGAGATACCATTTATTTAAATGCGAAACAGAAATAAAGACACGTAAAGAGAAAAAGTGTTGCATGGTTAGCGGTGCAGACGTAAAGTCAGATCTTTGGGTCCACTACATCCTCACTTATGTACTGCAGAATACTTTAAAATAAAAAATATTCTACTTAATAGTTTTCGTTGTTCTCCTACGCAAATAATACTTAGTACGAATCAAAATTCATCAAAGTGCAGGCTTCAAACCCCTTACCTGCAGATTTGAAAGTGGCCGTCTTAACCACTATGCCATTCTACCAATCGCATACGCAACACTTACAGAATGGTATGATATTCTGTGATGCTACAATTTTTCCATCAAAAAGAAATGATGCACCGAGTGAAAGCGATACAGTGCGTCTTCGACGGAAATGCAGACAGTCCTTCTGACTTTGAATTCCATGAACGGAGCTATGAAGAACATAGGATAATTGAAAGTGACACATTAGGTATTCCGCGAGTTTTTTCAGAGCTGCTTGTTTTGGAGATGCCGTGTGCGAGAGAGTGCGGGAACTTAATAGCTGCTAACGCAAGTGTCATAACATTTCGATACAGTACGGCAAAGTTACTCATGTGGCAATTGCTCATGCAGAAAATGGCTTCAGAATCTTTGAAGCATATATTCTATCACTATGATTTAAATGTGCCAGAAAATGCAGTTGAATTGTACGCTTATCTTACGACGAATATTTGATGTGATGAAAAAAACTTGTTTCAGTGACAGTTGTGAAATGATTCAAGTATATCACACAGTAATCAAAATTTTTATTTATATGGAAAATGTGTCTCTTCTGATGCAAACGCTGTTCAGATATCAAGAAGCGTGCATTTCTGTTATTCCATAAGTTTTTCACCTCCAGATTTACTCCAGTATGTTCATTGGCTCTAGTGATGATTTCCCAAATGTCAAACAACACACAAATTACTGCCATCAGTGCCCCTTGGAAACTTTTCTGAGCCTTTCTTGTGAAGTAACTCACTATTTCCAAAACAGACACTTCCGCTCACTCTTACAATGTACTGAAAGGAATTCGCGAGGTGTCTTATGATGCACCGCCTTGTGCTTCGTGCGGGTCTGATGGTTTCTCTCCAGCACAGGTGATTCACGAACTTTATTCCGGAGTTCTCATTGTTTCCCCACATGCCTGCAGGTGCACAGTCTATTTAACCCTTTTTTGGCCGTTTTGGTGTTCGAATGATCGCCTTTCTGTACGCGTATTCGTGTGTGGCACGCCACCAAGCTTGGAGCGTTGTAATTATTGTAATGGGGATTTGAGACGTCGGGCCGTTATTACTTTATATAGTTCATTCCATTTAACGGTGGTTGCCGCTCTTTTAATTGGGTACCTTTGTTCTTTTATGAAGGTTACTCTCTGCGAGGGTCTTTCTGGCAGGCAGAGGATGGAAGAGGATATTCCGTGCATGAAATGTACCAGCGATGCACTGTTTTAACATATTGTAATATAAATTTTAACCTTAGTTATGCATCCTTTGTGAACTCACATTTTAATGTACGTACAGGGTTCTTTTTTTCTAAGTATTTCTGTCGGTTCTGTTTAGATTTGATTATCTTAAATGTGTGAACAGATGCCATTATTGCTTTATAATTTTTCAGATGCACCTAGAGATTAGATACACGTCTTGAAACCGGTTGTGCTCTCTTTTGAGAAGTAAGTGATTTTTACAACTATAGGGGATTCTTAGAAACAAATAATTTTTAAAACTGCATCCGACTTCATCATTGATGAGTAAATAAAGGGGCTGATGAAATATTGGAAAGAAGATGGAAATTTAACAGTTGTAGAATGTTATTGTAGGAGAGAGAACGGAAAATAGGTGAGCTGGGATATGTGGGCTGATGGGACGGGAGGGGAGGGGGGAGGGAGTAGGAGGAATAGGAATGAAGAGCGGCTTCTAAGATTCTGCTGTAAGTTACAGCCTGCTGCAAGTTACAACCTGCTGTAAGTTACAACCTCTTCCAAAATCATAAGAGAAGAAGGCATTGTTGGAAAAAATACAGGTTACAACCGAACTATTCGATTTCATGTGTCCTCAATTAGCCGTTTCTTGATGTAACAAATCACGTGTTACGTTACAAGGACACACATCAACTGAACTACATCTTAGTTAGAGTGTGGCATAGAAAATAAATTCTGGAGTGCAAATCATATCCAGCAGCCGACATAGATCTAGTAGTAATGAACTGTTTGTTGAAATTCCAGAAGATAAAGAAAAGGTGGTATACGATGACAAAGAATACTGAGAACTTTGAACTGAATGAGGCGATATGGAAAACCTCTGCTCCAGTAAAAAATTTCCAAACCAAAAGACGCAAATAATTAAGGCAACACAGGTCGATCTACATACAGCTAAAGCAGAGGTGAAGAAGCCATGTGTGAGTCAAGAAGTACACGTGTTTGTGGCTGAAAGGAAAATAATATAAGAAACTTAAGAATGAGGTAGAAAGGCAGCACCATAGACTGCTTTGGATTGAAATTAACAGAAAATATCAACGGGATAAATCATAATGTATGAAACAAACAAATAAGGATACTGAGAACATACGATTGTAAGAAAAATCGATATGGCACAGCGAAATATTAAACGATGTCTAATGACTAATAAGGTCGCTGATATGGAGTACCTGGAGGTAGGTGGCAGCACAAAGCACCTAATTTGAAAAACATGTTTCTGATGGTGTCCGGATACTTTTGATCACATAGTGTATTTTATCATGCTTGAACAATGATTATAAATTTCAGACATACAAAATCCAAATAGTAACTGCGAGATATATATAGGAGGACTTCAAATGAGAAAATGACTGTTGATAGAAACATTCGCAGCTCCACATCATGTTCACCTGGTTGAAGGTGTCTGATAATGGTGCTGTGGGGAGGGAAAACTTGTGGTGTCACCGCCAGACACCACACTTGCTAGGTGATAGCTTAAATCGGCCGCGGTCCATTTAGTACATGTCGGACACGCGTGTCGCCACTGTGTGATCGCAGACCGAGCGCCACCACAAGGCAGGTCTCGAGATACGAGAGAGCACTCGCCCCAGTTGTACGGACGACATTGCTAGCGACAATACGGACGAAGCCTTCCTCTCATTTGCCGAGAGACAGTTAGAATAGCCTTCTGCTAAGTCCATGGCTACGACCTAGCAAGGCGCCATTAGCCTTACCTAGTTTGAGAGTTATCGTATAAATGTCTCAAGAAGAACGTTGTAAACCAACAAAGATTAAAAGTTAAGTATATTCCAAAGCTACGTATTTTCTTTATAGCAGTCATAACGTATCCTGTTCCAGAATTGACGCCAGTCGGCGTGTGCGTACGCGTGCCTTTCTTTCGGCTCCCTTCTCAGTGTGGCGTAACTAGCTTGTTGCGCCACAACAAAACTTCTCAAGGGTAAACAGTTCTAATGGCGCAGTCGCAAGCTGTTTGGCGGAAATATTTCTGGAACTTTTTGCTGTTATAGGTGGATTAGAAAATGAAACTCATTATGCTTGAGCTTCCATCAGACTAATAACTTTGAGATATATCCCAAGCGCGATTTAAAGAAACTGGGAAATACAGTGGACACTACACGTGACTTTATGTCTCCAGACATGAACGTGTTTACCTCTATACCACGAGCAGATACGTTTCTGTAACAGCTCAAATAGAATGACAGTATTCCTCCATACACTTCCGCATCCTACAATGTTACAGATCAAGTATGTGGCTGGACGTATAATTCTGGCGGCAGCCAGGAA
Organism: Schistocerca serialis cubense; assembly: GCF_023864345.2. Classification (NCBI taxonomy): domain Eukaryota; kingdom Metazoa; phylum Arthropoda; class Insecta; order Orthoptera; family Acrididae; genus Schistocerca; species Schistocerca serialis. Next base: position 731,615,842 of record NC_064643.1, on the reverse strand, counting down.
TATTGGCCACCTTGAGTGAAAGTCTCCGATTTCGTCCCTGCAGCAGCTAGCTGGCGGCCAGGTTTTATGTCTACTACTGTAGCCTACTCTCTTGTCAAATGGTTCAAATGGCTCTGAGCACTATGGGACTTAACTACTTTGGTCATCAGTCCCCTAGAACTTAGAACTACTTAAACCTAACTAACCTATGGACATCACATACATCCATGCCCGAGGCAGGATTCGAACCTGCGACCGTAGCAGTCGCGCGGTTCCAGACTGTAGCGCCTAGAACCGCTCGGTCACCACGGACGACCACTCTCTTGTCATCTCGGTGAAACATTTTGAATGACTATCGTTCAAGTAGTGACACTAAGTAAAACTAAGTGCTGAACCTAGATTGGATGTTTAGCATCTAAACTACGACTGCTCTCTAATGTCACACACCGAGTAATTTACTACATTAGGAAACAAGGACGTAATGGAAAAAATGTTATACTGCAAAAGTGTCATGTCGGCTAAGGGGTAACACGCTCTATTTCCAATGCGCTGGTTGATATACGAAGTCGGTTCCGATCTCGCTGGAGAAAGAGTCCAGCTTCTGGGCCTTTTTTCGTTTTCTTTAGTAAATCTACAAACGATCAGGACGAAATTGATTGGCTAAATCACCCGTAATGTAAACGAGCGGACCGCTCACACCATCTGACGGTCAAACAGTTCTAACAAGGGAACCTCCCCATCGCACCCCCTCAGATTTAATTCTAAGTTGGCACAGTGGTTAGACCTTGAAAAACTGAACATAGATCAATCGAGAAAACAGGAAGAAGCTGCGTGGAACTATGAAAACATAAGCAAATTATACAAACTGAGTAGTCCATGCGCTACATAAGCATCATCAAGGACAAAGTGCGCTGAGGAGAGCCGTGGTCTTGTGGTTAGCGTGAGCAGAGGCAGAACGAGAGGTCCTTGGTTCAAGTCTTCCGTTGAGTGGAAATTTTAATTTTTGTTTTGAGTTTATTTCACAAACTCTTACGTTTTCATCACTTTTTTGGGAGTGATTATCACATCCACAGGAAAACCTAAATCGGGAAAGGTAGAAGAATCTTTTTACCCACTCGCCAAGTTTACAAGTTAGGTGGGTCGACAACATATTCCTGTCATGTGACGCACATGCCGTCACCAGTGTCGTATAGAATATATCAGACCTGTTTTCCTGTGGAGGAATCGGTTGACCTATGACCTTGCGATCAAATGTTTTCGGTTCCCATTGAAGAGGCACGTCCTTTCGTCTACTAATCGCACGGTTTTGCGGTGCGGTCGCAAAACACAGACACTAAACTTATTACAGTGAACAGAGACGTCAATGAACGAACGGACAGATCATAACTTTACTAAAATGAAGAAAGTAAACCTATCACTGGAGGGAAGACTTGAACCAAGAACCTCTCGTTCCGCAGCCGCTCACGCTAACCACGAGACCACGGCGCACCTATGCTCACATTATCCTTGTTGTTGCTTATCTTGCTCATGGACTACTCAGTTTGTATATTTTGCTTATTTTTTCATAGTTCCACACAACTTCTTCCTGTTTTCTCGATTGATCTGTGTTCAGTTTTTCAAGGCCTATCCACTGTGCCAACTTATAACTAAATCTGAGGGGGGTGCGACGGGGAGGTTCCCTTGTAAGCAACCAGTTGCAGTGGATGATAGTTTGTGGTTTCTTAGAGTGAAATTGTGCTTCCTTAGAATGAAAGCTAACGTCTCTGATGCACCAGAAAGGTACTAGTTACAGATTACCGCGTCTGCAGTTGAATTCAATGCAAACCAACCGATACGGTCAAACCAAAGCAAACTGATGCAAGTCCTGTAGCATTACTCAGGAATTCATACACCACGCTTAGAAAGCATTGTCCCAGTCACTGATTTGTACACGTACCAAGCTGTGGAATAACTAACGCAAATGGGAGCAAACAAATCAAACAGTAATAGCCTAGGAGCAACTGCAGCAGAAGCAGCTACGTTAGAGCACTACTGATCCCATTAAAAACAGTAGTTACAATAAAAAGTACAATGAAAGATTTTTAGGGAACATTTCTAACAGCAGCACTGACCCATCAATAAAATCGAAAATAAAGCCAAAATAATAAAAATTACAGATAACAGTAAAATCCATAAAAGTCGTTGTAGCCTCCAATAAGGAAGCCCGTAAACGTACTGCGATGCAGAGGCCGCAACATCCCGTCCCACTTTCCGCTAAGAACTACTAATTTCAAACTGTAGAACATAAAGTAACCGTAACGTTAGTATGAGGCTGTAGCAAACCATTGTGGCACCAACAGAGAGCCACGTCGTGAAGAATCACGACATAAGCTTCAGGGATGGAGAAGCTTGGCATAAACAAACAGAAAGAAATACTGGATGGAACTGTAAACGTAAAATGTAAAGACCCCTATATCTGCAACATGCAGATCAATTTTTTACCGGGCTGTAACCCCCGAAAGTATTTGGTGTACTTATTAGGTACGCCCATGTGCTTCAATTCAGTTTGCTCATTAAGTGCCTCCTCAGGGTAATTAGTTTTACATTTCATAATCCCAATTTATTCTCTACTTACTCATCATCAGTCTGTGATATGGTGAACAGTGAGTAGTGCTTGTAGGTGGCGGCATAGTTTCAACCCTCAGAAGGGTTATTTAGTCACTGGAAACTCACCCTGTTAGTTATCTTTCACGTTGTTAGTTATAAAAGTTGTAACTGGGCTTATACCTAGATCAGCCAGAAGATTATGACCAACCACCTACCACCATCCATATATCCCGGTCCAGGGGATCGCAGCGTCACCTGACGAGGAGTGACTGCTAGTCAGACACACGCACGGTGCATTGGAGATGGGTAGTTCGCGAACGAACGGGTGCAAAGGAACGGTTCACCAAGATGAACGAAAGGACCGAGGAACGAATTCCAAGGAACGATCGGTTCATAGTTCACTTCGGTCGCTGCGGTCTACTTATAGTTCCCGGGAACGAGGAACGATCGGTTCACAGTTCACTAGTTCACTTCGGTCGCGGCGGTCACTTCGGCAGTTCTCGTTCCAGCCTCGGTCGCGTGCTCGTCTCAGTCTCGGTCTCCCTCGGCCGCACTCGTCGTTCTTCTCAGTTCCACTGCTGACTGCTCCTAGTTAGTTCAGTATCCAGTTGTTCGTTTCGTTCACTGCGCTCGCCTATCTTACATGTGTTCCGAACTGTTCTTGCACTTGGTTCTGGCTATTCAGCGTCCACGACCGGTAATCAAAATGTATTTTATAGTTACGTAAATTACATAAAAATTAGGTTGTATGTAATAGGTATATCTTTTCAGGTAACAAAAGGGCATACCAGCTCACTTCATTATATCGATGAACAGCAGAAGTCATACTTATAACACGGCAAGTTTTTTTTGTTATTCATATATTTTTTGGTTTCATCGACTTGATTTAGCAGCTAACTTTGAATAATTTGCTTAATGTTTAGTGTAAGAAAATTCATATAAAACGATTTTCGTGTATTTTTCATATACAAAACATCACATTTAGGAAGGCTGTAATTATTTTTAAGTTTGGTTGTTTCCCATTTTCCATTACCTGCTATTTTGGTTTCTTTGAAGGAAAAGTGGGTTGTGGGTCATTTTGGCTCAGTAGGATAAACGGTGCCTCTCCATTTGAAAAGACATAGATTGTCATAAAACCGTATTTACTTATTATCTCAAAAACATTTGTTCAGAAGGGGCTTTCAAACCAAAAACTTTATTACGGCGAACTTCATTATTATTATTATTGCTGCATTAACTTTAATAATGCAACATAAAAACCTAATTTTTACTAAGCGTGTGACGCAAGTATGAGAAAACTACATTTTATTTTATGCTTCCATAAAGTCCCTACTTCGCCTACCAACTCAGAGACAACGTGAAGTATATCTAGGGGGTAAACGATTATTGTTTACAATGTAGCATAGCTATGTACTGGAAATCGAAACGAAGAATTTTATACAAGACACTTGTGGTCTATTAACTTGGGAAACAGCTACCAACAGGTTTACAAGACTACATGAGCTATAGAACATGCACGTCGCGTGAGATTTTCATGTTCTCGTTTCCAGCTCTCTACACATAGTCATCGATTGTTTCGCAATTGTTGTTTGCTTTAGCTTGTTATTTCTTCACTGCCAAATTATTACATGTTTGTCTGTTTGTTATATCTGCTCGTAACGGGCAACACATCGTCCGTAACTGGCGAGCAGTCTGCACTCGGGGCCGGTATTCCCTGCGCCACCCTATATTATTTCCCTGCGATCAGCCACACAAGGCTACGGTTGGCTAAACGAGAGGTTCTGCAGAATCACAGAAATTACTTCTAAAAGTGTGTGAGAATTCTGTAGTGAATAAAAACTCCATACTCCAGGGGGGAGGGAAGTGCCCCCTCTTGGTGCCCTCCATCCTTCAGTCACCTACACTACTAGTTTTCAGTTTTTCATAAGAACCATATACCAAGCACAAATGAACGGTGAACGAGTAAAATTGAACGTTTCCCAAACAAGAACGATCAGCAGTGAACTAGTTCCCAAGGATGAACGAGTTTGCCCATCTCTACGGTGCATGCAGAAGCAGTAAGCGGTTAGTCTGTGTGTAGTATGGGGAAGGCGCGTGATCAATCTGAGTCTGACCGCGTGCAGATTGCGATTGCCCGGAGGCTCGGCACGAGCATTTCGGAAACTGCACGACTCGTCCGGTGTTGAAGGACTGCTACGGTGTCTTCAGCACGTGGTGAAACCAAGATGAATCCACGTCCAGACCTCTTGGGGTTGGACGACCATCCCTCATGACAGATGTAGACTGGGTAGATTGGTTAAACACGATAGTCGGCGAATTGTGGCGGAACTAACATAACACTTTAATGCTAGGCAGAGTGCAAGTGTGTCTGAACACGCAATGCACCGAACATTCCTAGTGATGGACCTCCGCCGCCGACATCTACATCTACATCCATACTCCGCCAGCCACCTGACAGTGTGTGGCGGAGGGTACCTTCAGTACTTCTATCGGTTCTCCCTTCTATTCCAGTCTCGTATTGTTCGTGGAAAGAAAGATTGCCGGTATGCCTCTGTGTGGGCTCTAATCTCTCTCATTTTATCCTCATGGTCTCTTCGCGAGATATGCGTAGGAGGGAGCAATATGCTGCTCGACTCCTCGGTGAAGGTATGTTCTCGAAATTTCAACAAAAGCCCGTATCGAGCTACTGAGCGTCTCTCTTGCAGAGTCTTCCACTGGAGTTTATCTATCATCTACGTAACGCTTTCGCGATTACTAAATGATCCTGCAACGAAGCGCGCTGCTCTCCGTTGGATCTTCTCTATCTCTTCTATCAACCCTATCTGGTACGGATCCCACACCGGTGAGCAGTATTCAAGCAGTGGGTGAACAAGTGTACTGTAGCCTACTTCCTTTGTTTTCGGACTACATTTCCTCAGGATTCTTCTAGTGAATCTGTCTGGCGTCTGGTTTACCGACGATCAACTTTATATGATCATTCCATTTTAAATCACTCCTAATGCGCACTCCCAGGTAGTTTATGGAATTAACTGCTTACAGTTGCTGACCTGCTATATTGTACCTAAATGATAAAGGATCTTTCTTTCTATGTATTCGCAGCACATTACACTTGTCTCCATTGAGATTCAATTGCCATTCCCTGCACCATGCGTCAATTCGTTGCAGATACTCCTACATTTCAGTACAATTTTCCATTGTTACAACCTCTCGATATACTACAGCATCATCCGTAAAAAGTGTCAGTGAACTTCCGATGTAATTCACAAGGTCATTTATATATACTGTAAATAGCAACGGTCCTACGACACTCCCCTGCGGCACAGCTGAAATCACTCTTACTTCGGAAGAATGACATGCTGCGTTCTGCCGGCCGCGGTGGTCTCGCGGTTCTAGGCGCGCAGTCCGGAACCGCGCGACTGCTACGGTCGCAGGTTCGAATCCTGCCTCGGGCATGGATGTGTCTGATGTACTTGGGTTAGTTAGGATTAAGTAGTTCTAAGTTCTAGGGGACTGATGACCACAGCTGTTAAGTCCCATGGTGCTCAGAGCCATTTGAACCATTTGCTGCGTTCTATTACCTAGGAACTCTTCAATCCAATCACACAATTGGTCTGATAGTCCATATGCTCTTACTTTTTTCATTAAACGACTGTGGGGAACTGTATCAAACGCCTTGCTGAAGTCAAGAAACACGGCATCTACCTGGGAACCCGTGTCTATGGCCCTCTGAGTCTCGTGGACGAATAGCGCGAGCTGGGTTTCACACGATCGTCTTTTTCGAAACCCATGCTGATTCCTACAGAGTAGATTTCTAGTCTCCAGAAAAGTCATTATACTCGAACATAATACGTGTTGCAGAATTCTACAACTAATCGACGTTAGAAAATGGTTCAAATGGCTCTGAGCACTATGGGACTTAACTGCTAAGGTCATCAGTCCCCTAGAACTTAGAACTACTTAAACCTAACTAACCTAAGGACATCACACACATTCATGCCCGAGGCATGCCCGAGGCATTCCAGGCTATAGCGCCTAGAACCACTCGGCCATCCCGGCTGGCAATCGACGTTAGAGATAGTGGTGTGCGTACTGAAAGACCTTCGGTACACACGCCATCAGATTATTTGACTCGTCGTTCTAACTAAGTAGGCAAGTGTCAGCGATGTGTCTCGTGGTGCCGGCTGACGTGGCCGTGCGGTTAAGGGCGCTGCAGCCTGGAACCGCAAGACCGCTACGGTCGCAGGTTCGAATCCTGCCTCGGGCATGGATGTTTGTGATGTCCTTAGGTTAGTTAGGTTTAACTAGTTCTAAGTTCTAGGGGACTAATGACCTCAGCAGTTGAGTCCCATAGTGCTCAGAGCCATTTGAACCATTTTTGTCTCGTGGTCTTATCGTGGCGTGTTTATCTTCTGCCGTTAGGTCAGACGATGGAAATGCCACTTGCATGCTTAGAGTAGCAGATTGACGGTGACCAACTTTAAACAGAACTTGATTAATTTTCAGACACATTTATTAAAATAGTAACAATCATAAACCTTACTTAACTTGGTTGTGGATGCTATTTACAATTGACAATCTGAAGTTCCTTTGGTCTTGGTACGTTAATCTTATTCTCACATATATATCTGATACTTGACAAAGTGGCTATTCATTTATCTTCATGGTTATGTACAAGAATATGGTAATCTTATTAGACGCAGACTGAAACTTGACTATAGACTGGTACAGACAAATGCAGACTAATGCAGACTGTCTAATCGGAGGTCTGTACGCTCTAGCGTTCATGTGTACCTGCGCGAGTGTGATCCGTGAGGAGGAATGGTTCTACGTTAGCAGCAATCTCATTGGCTGCGTTACATATTAATACGCGGATCGGCGGAAGCAGAATTTGGTTCGTCTCTAAGACAGCGCCATCTCGTAGTGCGGAGACGGACGAGCGCTGCGCCTGCGCTGTTGTGCTTAGCGGGGCGCGCTCTAGTGGGAAAGTTGTGTACGCGCTGACTACGCGGAACTATGTACACAACAGAGATCTAGGTCTATAGTTCTGCACATCTGTTCGACGTCCCTTCTTGTAAACGGGGATGACCTGTGCCCTTTTCCAATATTTTGGAACGCTACTCTCGTCTAGAGACCTACGGTGCACCGCTGCAAGAAGGGGGGCAAGTTCCATCGCGTACCCATGCGTGTCCCAATGTTAACGGCAGCGGCAACTACGACTGATATGAGCACCTGGCCATCAGCACTGGACGTTGGCACAGTGGCAGAGCGTTTCACGGTCTCCCGATAGCTCCTCCGTCATGCTGACGGAAGGGCGCGAATCCATTGTCTTCCAGGGGAACAGTTCGCTGACACATTTACTCCGGACGGAGATAAGTCGGCTGCGGATCCATTATGCTCTTGGGAACGTTTACGTGGGCATGCATGGGCCCAGCAGAGTTCGTGAACGGCACTATGACGGGCAAGGAATAGTATGTCACAAGGCCAGGAGTGTGACGGAGTGGTTCGAGGAACACAGTACCGAGTTATAGTTGACGTGCTGGTCCTCCAGGTCGCCAGATCGAACACATCTGCTGTGTGATTGAACGTGGCGTCAGAGCTCACCGCCTGCCTCCCCAGAATTTACAGGAATTAGATGCCAACTCCCTCTAGAGACCTACCAAGGCCTCACTGCTTCCACGCCACGACGCGTCGCCGCTGTTACCCGGGCCAAAGGTAGATATACTGTCTACTAGGTAGGTTCTCAAGGTGGCACGGGTAAAATGCAGGGAGCGAAATGCTATTTACGATTTGTACAGAAATCAGATGGCAATTATAAGAGTCGAGGGGTATGAAAAGGAAGCAGTGGTTGGGAAGGGAGTGAGACAGGGTTGTAGCCTCTCCCCGATGTTATTCAATCTGTATATTGAGCAAGCAGTAAAAGAAACAAAAGAAAAATTCGGAGTAGGTATTAAAATCCATGGAGAAGAAATAAAAACTTTGAGGTTCGCCGATGACATTGTAATTCTGTCAGAGACACCAAAGGACTTGGAAGAGCAGCTGAACGGAATGGACAGTGTCTTGAATGGAGGTTATAAGATGAACAAGATGAGAATAGAAGCTTTCGAATTGTGGTGCTACAGAAGAATGCTGAAGATTAGATGGGTAGTTCACATAACTAATGAGGAGGTATTGAGTAGAATTGGGGAGAAGAGGAGCTTGTGGCACAACTTCACTAGAAGAAGGGATCGGTTGGTAGGACATGTTCTGAGACATCGAGGGATCACCAATTTTGTATTGGGGGGGGGGGCGGGCAGCGTGGAGGGTAAAAATCGTAGAGGGAGACCAAGAGGGTAGGGGGTCATAATGTTCTGGCTGGTAAGTTCATATTTTACTGTTATCGTCCTGTCAACTTAGGTCAAGTGAGAAGTCTCTACTTCGTCTAATAGAAAAAAGTGTTTCTTGAAGGTAAATCTATTATTCTCATTCTCTTACGACGTGCATCGTCTTTCCGAACATATGTTCAACATGCAACGCTTAAAGTGTTCTGGAGAGTTAAGTAACACTGCTGCATGAACGACCCAACGAATTTACTAACGGCAGTATTTGAAAGTAATACACTCCTTTCGTACTCAATCTTTAGTTAACTAACAACGGGAGGCCACGACGTTTGGAACGCGGATTTACTGCAAACTTCGTACACTCGTAGTACTCCACCAGGAGAACAAAATGTGTAGGCAGTAGCGCGTACTTCTCAGGCGTTACTGAGAAAATTGCAAGACAACTTCGGTTGTCAAATATACTCGTATATCTGTGCGTGGCCATTTTAACCATGAAGCGCCTGCAGCCGAGGGGTGCCGGCACGCTAGCTCAGCGTGTTCGGTCAGAGCGGTAGTTACCCTTCAAAAAAAAGAAAAAAAAAAAAAAAAAAAAAAAAAAACTGAGCGAACGGATCATCGAACAAACTGAACGGGTGTCATCGGACGTCCGCCCTGAACAAACTCAACGAACAACATAGAACAATTTTTTTTTTCAAGTGTTTGGCGGTCAAGCCGCTGGATCGCTGGATCGAGTTCCGTTCGCCAGTTCTTTCTTCTATTTTCAACACAGTCATTTTCTTTACTGTTTGTATTAAAATTGATGTAATGGGAAAAATACGTGTAATCGGATGAACTTTTATTAAAGGGAACAAGGGAACATCCCCATCGCACCCCCCTCAGATTTATAAGTTGGCACAGTGGATGGGCCTTGAAAAACTGAACACAGATCAATCGAGAAAACAGTAAGAAGTTGTGTGGAACTATGAAAAAAAATAAGCAAAATATTCAAACTGAGTAGTCCATGCGCAAGATAATCGCGTGGTTAGCGTGAGCGGCTGCAGAACGGGAGGCCCTTGGTTCAAGTCTTCCTGGAGCGAGTCATTTAATTTTTTATTTTCAGACAATCATCACCACACGTAGTGTTTATCAACAAATGTAGGAAATAATCATACAACTGTTCGACAATCGTTCGATCCCTTAAGGAACTTTCCGATGCCTTACAGTTCGGAAAATATTCATTGACATTGTCATTGAAGGCGCGAGCTATAGTTGCTGGATTCATCTCACGTATGCTGGAATGCATCTCACGTATTTAATGCACTCTCGTCCAAAGTAGCGAACAGTCAACTGCCAGCCAGGGAGCCTCGTTAGCAGGAATACTCTCTCTTCCGTGCGCTGTAGTCGACTGACGTCGTGTGTTTCGATGTTTGTTTAGGTGTAGCGTCATCATACTATGGCGCAGTTACCTCGCATCGGACGGACGGACGGACAGATAATAATTGTCTGAAAATAAAAAATTTGTTCTATAATGTTCGTCGAGTTTTTTCAGGGCGGACGTCCGGTGACACCCGTTCAGTTTGTTCGATGATCCGTTCGCTCAGGTTTTTTTTTTTTTTGTGAAGGGTAACTATCGCTCTGACCGAACACGCTGAGCTACCGTGCCGCCAACATTCGGCTGCAGCCGCCTCATGGTTAAAATGGCCGCGCGCAGATAGATATTCGACGACCGAAATTATCTTGCGATTTTCTCAGTAACGCTTGAGAAGTACGCGCTACTGCTTACACATTTTGTTGTCCTCGTGGAGTACTACGAGTGTACGAAGTTTGCAGTAAATCCGCGTTCCAAACGTCGTGGCCTCCCCTTGTAAGACTTCAAAATACCACAAAAAATTTCATAGTTGTTTGCAGATGTAGGTCAGATGGCGCCACAGTTGAGTGATCTGTGGCAGCGTCGTGGCCCAAGTCGCACCTCTAATGGCAGACCAGGAACGAAAAGCGCTTCAACGTCACCAAACATTTGCCAAAGCAACGAAGAGGTTTTTCCCGCGAATGAGAGGGGAATATATTCCAGTCAGCTAACAACACTGTTAACTAAAGTGTCTTAAAGATGTCTGAATAATAATACTATATCATGGACCTGTGTAATTTTATAATGTAATAAATTTCCATCTAATTGTTATATCTCGTGTTGAAGTTATTTATTCCTGTGCATTCTCATTCAACCTCAATGTATAATGCGCTTTTGCGAATCGTCGTTACTTCCGAGAGTGAAATAAAATTATATAGTAGTTGTTAATCGATATTAAGCATTCACACATTCCAGTTCGTCTCCTGCCTCTCCCCACCCCCGGTCCAAACAGCCGAGACGAGTAAACTGTCCAGAATTTGGGTCTAGAAAATATGGCCACCGTAACATATTTTTTTGATTCAAAGGTTTTAAATTAACAAATGCCTGCTAAATTCGCACTCATTTAATATGTCTTATTTTTTGTTTTATAACATTTTAAATACTTGATTAATGTACGAGGTTTGAAAGCCAAAGTACGAGCTTTTTAGTTGTTTATGTACGAGGTGGTTGGCAACCCTGGCCAGAGTAATACGCAGATAAAATGGCCACTTTCACTGGGGCAGAGCGTGCTCGCTGCGTGTTTTGGGTTTCATGAAACGAAGTCTACAACAACTTTTTAATTCCACAGATCGATGAAGATGACCGAGATGGGACGGTTTACTACCAACAAGACGGTGCACCACCTCATTATCTCATGGAAGTTCGAGGTTTCCTCGATAATCACTTTCGAGGTCGTTGGACTTGCCGTGAAGAGCCAACCGCATGGCCACCCCGACCCCAGACTTTTGACGCGATTGGATTTTTTTCTCCAAGTTATCATTATAGACCGTGCTTATGTTCCTTCCCTACCAAACAACATAGTCGACCTGAAAAATCGAGTCAACGCTGCTGTTGTACAAACTACGCCCGACTCGCTGCAACGAGTGTGGGAAGAGACTGATTACCAATAGGATGTTTGCCGTATCACAAATGGTAATCACATCGAACGAAAATGACACTTTTATATGAAACTTGAGGTTATTTGCTACGAAATGACAAATCTACCGATTTTGTATCTCATTAATCTCTGTATCATGCCAGACTTGCGAAGTCCTTTCTGACCCACCCCGTATGTAGCGGAAGTGGATATACGTGCTAATCTCCTTCCCCGCCGCTTCCTGGCTATCTCCTCCTCCCCCTTCTCTTTGTAAAACTCCTCCTGCTTTCCTCCTGTCTAACTTCATCACTCCATCCCCCCTCTCTCTGGGCGTCTGCTCCTCCCCTCCCCCCTCTCTCTGTTTCCTCCTCCCTCCTTTCCGTCCATCTGCTGCTCCCTCCTCTCTATGACCATCTCCTCCTAGGAGGAAGACTCAGAGCCTTGTACATTGCCACTGCTAATAAAAAATTGGTTTGGAACTGAAGTCGCTTAAATTGAGTGGGCAATTCGGTTGGGATCATTGGTATACAGGGTATGGGGGGTCTCTCCAACTACTTGACCTGTACCTTGAAAGTCAGTATTTCGCATGGTTTTAATCTGCGGATGGATTTGAGTGCAAGATTTAGGAAACACTAATTTGCTTTAAAGTTAAATATAAAGTAGAAAAAATTTATAAAGAAGGAAATATTTATTTTATAGTCTAAATTTGTTGCTATCGCAATTAAAAGTCACTGCGAGAAAGAAAACGAAATTGCAAATATTCCCGACACAGCACAGCACTTTTTTCGCGCAGGCGTTTTTAACAAAGGCACTATACATTATCGTTTTAAAGTAAAACGGTAAACGAGTTAGTGAATTCTCATTAACAACGTGTTCCCCATAAATATTTAGCAATTGCTTTTGAATATGTATAACTAAATGTGAAGCTAATATTAGTGCGAACGTTCGTTAGAATATAGGATATAAAGTAGACGTCAGGTGGGGGTCAGGTACCTGTACGAGATATTTGCTAACAACTTCTTCCTTTTGTGTATATTATGTCTATCTACACTCATAGACGAAAAGAAGACACACACGAAGAAGTTGATGCAGACTGTCGTAAACTGATATTCATACAGTTATCGACGGAAAATGCAAAATTGTAAACTTATGCGGCCGATGGATGAATGTGAAATACTGCAGCGCAGTTTCAACACGCAGATGGCATGTCGATATATCAGGACATATATAGTTGGACTCAAACAAACCGCTTGGAGTCATCGGCAAATTGCTTGACATTTGTATAGGAGCACTGCCACTATTCGACGATGCCGACAGGAACGGGTGAATCACGGCCGAATACAGTGTCAAGATGGAAGAGATGACATAACGGGAGGACCGACCAATCGTTAAAGACGCAATCAGAGCCCCGGATTCATCATACCAGTATCCGACGTGCAACTGGTACTATGATGACCGCAAGGACCATTAACAGGCGACTCACAGCAGGGCGCTAAAACTCACGGCGTCCCTTGCACCTGTGTTCACCAATAAGACCGTTTTGCTGTGCTGTTGGGCAAATTCAGCTAGGAATCTCATTGGCTGGAGTAAAATTCTCATAAGTGAGAGTCCCACTTCGAAATGAGCATCAAAATCCAGCGAAGACGTCTCTGGAGACGCCGTGGACAGCGGCCGTATACGAACCTGGCCGTCGCCCGCTATACGAGCCGACAACTGAGAGTGATGGACTCGAGTGCCATTTGAATTGACAGCAGGACCCTCTCGTTGTCATCCGTAGCATACTTTCAGGACAGCAGTGCGTCGGCGACGTTCTATGCCCCATTATGTTGCCCTTCGTAGCAAGTCACGGGCTTAAATTTCAGCATGATAACGCCCGCCCACATACGCCAAGAGTTTCTACTGTTTGTCTTCGTGCCTGCCAAACTCTGCCTTGGCCCGCAAGGTCGCCGGTCGCTCCCCAACGAGAACGTTTTGCCGGCCGCTGTGGCCGAGCGGTTCTAGGCGCTTCAGTCCGGAACCACGCTGCTGCTACGGTCGCAGGTTCGAGTCCTGTCTCGGGCTTGGATGTGTGTGATGTCCTTAGGTTTAAGTCGTTCTAAATTTATGGGACTGATGACCTCAGATGTTGAGTCCCTTAGTGCTTAAGAGCCATTTGAGAACGTTTTAAGCATTATCAGCAGCAGCAGCGCCGACAAACTAGCTCAGGAGTTTGACAATCTAACACGCCAGATCGTTAGAATTTGGTACGATATTCCTCAGGGGGACATCCAACAATTCCTATTAATCCGTGCCAGGTCGAATAACTGCTTGCATTTGGATAATTACTGTGTTGTGTGTCGTTTTCTTCTGTATTAGAGTGTACATACATTAACGGGGAAAAATCTCAAGACCAAAAAATAATTAACACCAACAGAGATGAGAACACCACCAAAGAAGAAAGTAACAAACTTGTGTTTTTGCCTTTCTGTGGTGCAGTGTCGGAAAAGATTAGCCAGCTGCTGAAGAGATACAACATTTCATTGGTGTTCAGTGCTCCAGCAAAAATTCGACTGCTCATGAGGCCTGTGAAGGACGATCTAGGGCTTGGAACGCCTGGAATGTACAAGATACCATGTCAGTGTGGCTGTTAAGGTACGTTTACACTGGGATACATGTATCGCGACATGTATGAGCGACATGTCAATTTGACATGTCGCGATACATCACCTCATACAAAAATTCACGGAACTTGTATGTGGACCCTCGAGCTCATACATGTCGCGTATACATTTTGTATATCGCTTTTTGGCCATATACGCGACATGTATGAGCGACATTTGAAGAACTCGCGCATGCGCAGTACTATCATTTCCTGTCGTCTTGTCGCCTGCCGCTTATTTTGACGATTAGCACATGCGTAGTACCAGGCTCTTTGGCGGCTGTTTGAGTTTTGGAGGTGCCGACTATCGTTTCGACGTTAATGTATCTGCATAGAACATCAAAAAGTACCATATGCAACATTATTCTTCGTGTTTGCGAGGCCATTGTGCAAGTTTTATTCCAAGAGGCGAAGGTAAAAGTTTTATATATATCAGAGTATGTAATACATTCTATAATTTTTTCATGCATCTGGCACGCATATCAATTTTTTGCTATTATTCCGACGGCCTCGCGTGATAATGTTGACAACGGATGCCGACAGTCGTGTGTGAGACGTTGGCATTAGCAATCGCGCGACAATGCAAATGTTTTGTAATGAAATCTTCGTTTCAAGAGGAATCCCCAGTGGCCAAAAAACGGAGTTTTACTGCCAACTGATCCTCTGGTGGAATCGCTTCCCGAAAGTTTGTGTTGGTTTTGTACACAAGAGGAGCCACAAGTGATAACAAACCGCGGAAATCCTCCATACTCATCCTAACATAATTTCTAAAATATGCGCCATCCTTTAGCGTTAATTCGCGAGAAACTCTCTCTGCCACCATCTACGCTTCCTCCGCCTTTTCTTCCTATCATCTTCCAAAAGAGCAAGTGTACCAGCACATAAAAATGTAAAATCTTCCAAATCGTCGTCGAAAGCTATCGCACAGTGTAAACGCACGCTCATACATGTATGAGGTTGATACTTGTCATTACTACGTCGGCCAAACAGTACGCACTGTGGAGCAATGCCGGACGGAACACGAGTGGTGCTTACGCCTACGCTATCCAGAAAAATCAGCCGTGGCAGAACACGCCTTAGAGAATTGACACCGAATTCTATTCGACGAAACGTCTGCCGTTATGAGGACGAAGGGCTGTTGGGATAGCGTCATAAAAGAAGCTGTTGAAATAAAAACCTCTGAAAACACCATCAACAAGGACGGTGGTTTGCAGCTCAGCACAGCCTGGGACCCGGCCATAGCGAGGTTAAAACGGGCGCGACGGTCGCGGGATGAAAACATTACCATATATGGCGCGAAAGAGAGCACCAGTGACGTCACAACCAGCAGTGCGGCTATACAACGACGCGGCCACGGCGACAAAGCAGTGATTCTTACCACTTGACAATATCTGAGAAGAGCTCGATCGAGAGCTGGAAGCCGGAGAAAATTATATCAATTAATGTAGAGTAATGAAATTTCGAGAATACAATTGTGTAGGTAACATACACTGCTGGCCACCGTAAATGCAACAACAAGAAAGACAAGAGGTAGCACAACAAAATTTATTTTGTAGATAACATGTTGAAGAAGTATCAAATGATTAGGTTTACAGACGTCTGTGACATGTGGTTCCTGCCAGAATCAGTAGCCAGAGTAGCCGCCATTGTTGGGGATCACCGCCGCCACACGTCTCGGCATTGAGTCAAAGAGACGTTGGATGTGTTCCTGGGGTACAGCAGCCCAAGCAGCTTCCACACGTTGCCAAAGATCATCTGGCGTGGCAGCTGGGGATGTAATCTGGATCACTCGTTGAGCAACCATGGACCACATGTTTTCTATCGGCGAAAGATCCGGAGAGCGAGCCGGCCAGGGAAGCACTTCAATCTGGTTATTGACGAAGAACCTTTGGACAATGCGTGCCACGTGTGGTCGCGCATTATCCTGTTGAAATATGGCTGTGGCCGAGCCCTGAAGGTAAGGAAGGACAACTGGCTCCAGCACCTCGGATATGTAGCGCCGGCTATTTAAAGTACCGGCAATGCGTACTAGAGGCGTGCGAGAGTAATATCCAATACCGCCCCATACCATAATACCCGGTGCAAGATCAGTGTGGCGGTGCATAATGCAGCTGTCCAGCATCCTCTCTCCACGGTGTCTCCACACTCGAATCCGACCATCGTGGTGCTGCAGACAGAAGCGTGCCTCGTCAGTAAAGACAACGTCATTCCATTCTGCCGTCCACATCCGTCTGTCATCACACCATTGGCGACGGAGACGTCTGTGGTTCTGCGTCAATGGTAGACGAAGCAATGGACGTCTTGCGGACAGACCACTCTGCTGTAAACGGCGTCGAATGGTACGCGCAGTCACTGGATGATGCGTTACAGACGCAATGTGCTGTGCTGTGGTTCGGGATGTCACTGAGCGATCCGTCACTGCCATGCACACAATTTGCCTATCAGCACGTGCAGTGGTGCACCGAGGTGAATGCGATCGACCACGTCGGTCCGTCGTACCCTCCTCCATCCAACGGTTACATATCCGCATTACAGTTGTTTGGTTTCGTCCAACACGACTAGCGATTTCTCTGTATGATAATCCAAAATCTCGGTAAGCCACTATCCTTCCTCTGTCGAACTCGGATACTTGATCAAACGATGTTCGCTGTTGTCTACGAGGCATAACTGATGAAACAACCACAAGGTAAACACACGTGCCGAACGTACACTCGTCGAAATCGCCAAGCCTTAAATGGCGCTATGAGGTGGCGCCACAGGCGCGCGTGATGTGCGTCTGCGCTGAAATTCTAATCAGTTGCATATCTCAACGCTGCAAACCCATGGTGTAAATTTCACTTGATTCGGATGATTCCTTCAGGGTGTTGCATTTACGGTGGCCAGCAGTGTATTTAGAAGTTAAATTGCAAGATCACTTGTTAATGTAAGCAAGAAATAAGCCATTGCAAATGTGAGATGCTGGTACGTTAATAGCTGGTGTAACCATCAGCAAGCATGCAGACATGGGTGCATTGTGTTGCACAGGTGCTGGGCATTAGTTTTTGGGATTGAGTTCCGTGCCTATCGCTCTTGGTCGGTCATTACAGGGACGGTTAATGTTGTTTGTGGATGGCGCTGGTGCTGTCGTCCTATGACGTCTCATATGTGTTCGGTTGGAGCCAGATTGGCTGATCGAGCAGGCCAAGGCGACATGTCGACACTCTGTAGAGCATGTTGGGCTACAACAGCGGTATGTGGGCGAGCCTTATGCTGTTGGGAAACACCCCCTGGAATGCCGTTCACGAATGGCAGCAGGACAGGTCGAATCACCAGACTGACACAAACGGGCAGTCAGGGTGCGTGGGAAAATCACGAGAGTCCAGTGTGGTTATCACCTCAATTGTTCGTCCTTTTAACCAACACATGGCCATCACTGAACCAAAGCAGGTCCATCAGGAAACAACAACTTCCACCTCGTCATCTAGAGAGCTCTCGCTTGGCACTACTGAAGTCAATGGTTTTGGACCAGTGGAGTGCACGCTACAGGGTGTCTGATTCGGAGCTGTCCTTTCAGCGTCTGTTCGTCGAGTCACCTTGGTCTACGAATATTATGTCTTCCCTCTCGATTGTGTCACGTAGCCATCCCGAGCCTGATCTTCTTGCGACCGTACGTCCTCGCGACCAGCGCTGCCTGCAGTCATATACAGTGGCTACATTTCTGTCAAGTCTTTCTAAAATATCCAGCTTCTTACAGCCGTGTTACACGATCTGGTCTAATCTCAGTGTGGGTTAGATAATGGCGTCTTCATCGCCTTAAAGGCATTGTAGACTAACATAAAAGTTCAGTCCCAAAGATAACTAGCGCTTACGATCGTTGCAGCTTGTATTTAAGGCAAACCTGAGTTGCGTCCCCCCAGTAGCGCCACTATCGTCCCTCTTATGTGGCTGGCCCGAAATCTGAGAATCTATCGTCTTTCAGATGTAGAAACATGCCAACTAACTTTCGTATAACGGTCGCATAACTCCTTCTTGATGTTGCGATTTCTTCCGTGAGTGTATGCATATTTGTATACTACGAAAGTATATAGGCTATGTACGTCCGTCAATTTTATGTACTGTGCATACAGGGAGTATCGTAATTAATGGCGTAAGCGCACACAGTTCAAAGTGCACGATACTAGAATAAAAAAAGTCTCAGTAAACGTAGGGTCGAAACTGCATACCTTAAGAGCTACCATCAATTTTTCATCTTCAATACCATGAAACAAATCTCCTCTACTACAAGTTCTTTGTTTTCCATATTTTGTAAAGTGGTAGTATGGACCAAAATAAGTGCTCTAAAACGCATACCTTTACAGCTACGAGCACATGATCATTAGAAGAGTTGCGTTTCAAAGTAGCAAAGATGAATAAGTTCAAATGGTTCTGAGCACTATGGGACTCAACTGCTGAGATCATAAGTCCCCTAGAACTTAGAACTACTTAAACCTAACTAACCTAAGGACAACACACACATCCATGCCCGAGGCAGGATTCGAACCTGCGACCGTAGCGGTCGCGCAGTTCCAGACTGTAGCGCCAGAACCGCTCGGCCACCAGCGGCCGGCGATGAATCAGTGCTCATAGCTCTTAAGGAATGCATTTTAGAGCACGTGTTTACTGGACTGTTTTTCTTGTTTTGGTCCATACTACCACTTCTCAAAATATGGAAAGCAAAGAACTTGCAGTAGAAGAGATTTGTTTCACAGTATCGAAGCTGAAAAATTGCTCGTAGTTCTTCTTAAGGTATGTTTACTGAGACTTTTTTGCTTATAATAAAGATGTACTTTCAACTGTATGCGTTTACGCCATTAATTATCGTACACCCTGTATTTATATACCACACACGTTAAAAAAAATATGTTTCCTACGTCCATTAGCATGTTTGCGAGTGTATCGTGTCAAAATTTGGCGCAAATCGGTCAAGAACTATGCAAAACTTTTGTAACAATATTTCCCCTTCAAATACAGTATACATATATTTATATTTTATACAAATCAAAAAATGTAGCGAATGTCCATTATCAAATCAACGTATAAAAATTTGAGGCAAGTCGTTCAAGAACTTATCGAGATAACGTTAAGCAACGTAATTTTTTTATGTAATCGTATAGATCCAAAAATTTAAAAAAATGGTTCAAATGGCTCTGAGCACTACGGGACTTAACTGCTGAGGTTATCAGTCCCCTACAACTTAGAACTACTTAAACCTAACTAGCCTAAGGACGTCACACACATCCATGTCCGAGGCAGGATTCGAACCTGCGATCGTAGCGGTCGCGCGGTTCCAGACTGTAGCGCCTGGAACCGCTCGGCCAACCCCGGCCGGCTGAAAAATTAAAGAAAAAAACAAAAGATACTGTCCACATTAATTAGGGCTGTATGTACGTGGTTCCACTGCACTGGTCCGATTAATTGCTCGCTTGGAATGCTTAGCTCATTTGTTGAAACGCTACAGTCGTTCAGTCACGTTTATTGAGTCCTTGCGCCACAAGCCCGTACTCTCCAAACCCACCTCAAACACCAGCTCGCCAGCTGACCGGTGAATTGTCCTTCCAGCACATGAAAGATACGAGAGCTTTATCAGTGGTTGTTAAAAGCCGCTACAGCCCAGACGTGCTGCAGTGGCACGGTCAGGAAAACGGTCGCGTTTCGCGTCGTACCGTTCAGTTACTGCCTGTTCTGCCGCAGCGCGACACGTCACACCAAGTCCTAGCCAACACAGCAAACAGCTTCGGTGAGTACGTCATTCGGTAGCAGCATCTGTATGTGTACAACGATTTCTTATCCACGTGAGACGAGGCGAAATCGGTGCGTCTTCCAGGACATTATTTATTTGTTTTCAAGTGCTCCTAGATTTACATTAATAACTCTGCATTTGGCAGACGCTGAAAAGAAAAAAAAATACTGTAAGTGCTATATTATATTCTTCTTACTTTTCGTATTTACTCGGTACGTTGTCGGCTTTCGACTAAAATATTATTGCATAAACTGAGGGTGGAGGAGGTGAAAGGAAAGAAAAGTGCAGGAATTATTGATGACAGCTGCATCTTGACTTCATGTGGTGTCATCGCCGAGGAGTGAAAAACGTGTGCTGCTCCGGCGCTCGACCCCAGGATCCCCTGTTTACTAGACAGTTGCGTCAACTACTGTGCTATCCGAACAAAGTAGTGACAGCAATTGCGCGCCGTATCTCGGTGCGGCTTCTGGCCGACCCACATTCCCACCTAGCGCGACATTTCCACTGTTCTAGTCCGTCCTACGTGCTCGCTGCTTTTACATTCCCACATGAGGTCGAACGAGGCTTTGCCACGGCACTGAAGGTGGCGGATTCATTGCCATCGGGGTGAATCAATCGTATCAATGAAAAAAAAAAAAAGAGTTAAAATAACCTTTTAAGATGTCTAAATTAAGAAGAACACTCCCGAAAGGTCATAGTAGCGGAACCATTTTTTTTTTTAAAGTCATGCACTATCCTACACTACGTGGGCACCTTATCTCAGGGACTCGACTTCATAATTCCTGGTCGTTACCGAAGGCTTTGGGCCGGTAGTATTTATTGTTGGGCCGACGCCAATCTTGGCCACGAACTAATGTGTACAACATTGGGGTAGCGGCTGGCGGTGAAACGTCCCCTTTGAAGAATTATGAATGACTGTGCTGGTAACTTATTCTGATCTTCACTAAACTGACGCACAGTATTTTTAGTGCAACGTAACCTGACTTTCAATAATTCCTACAAAAGAATGGCCCTGACTAACAATAACCTATACCTTTCATGAATCACTTACCTCACAAACTTCTTTGTTACTCGAACTACTGCAATACAGCGAGCGCCAATACTGTCAGCTAAATAAAAGATTCTAACTACTGAAGGCACTAAGATTGTAACTACTGAAAGCACTAACTACTGATAGGCATAGCAAATGAAAGGTTTTGATAGAGAACAAACAACTTATTTACCTTAAGAGTGTTCAAAAGTCATCATATGTATATCTATCACTTCATAACATCAATCTTCACAAATTTCCTTTTTCTGGAGGACACACGTCCTGATCGTTTGCTTATAGCAACTTCTCAAAACTCTGGCATCTCTCTCTCCACATCCACCACTGCTGGCGGCTCACCTTCAACTGCGCAACGCTTATTAAGGCACATACATTGTTCTCTATCAAAATCTTTCATCTGCTAACTATGCCTATAAGTAATTAGTGCCTTCAGTAGCTGGAATCTTTTATTTAGCTGGCAGTAGTGGCGCTCGCTGTGTTGCAGTAGTTCGAGTAACGAAGATTTTTGTGAGGTAAGTGATTCATGAAAGGTATAGATTATTGTTAGTCAAGGCGTGTCAGTGTAGTGATGATCAGAATAAGTAAAGAGAAAACTATCTGAGTACGTTGAGTTTTACTCAGCCGCCTCTGTATCAAAAAACGTAAGAGTTTTCCAACACTGTCATTCTTTAATTTTTCAAAGGGGACGTTTCACAAAGATTCCAACTACTGAAGGCACTAACTACTGACAGGCATAGTTATCTAATGAAAGATTTTGATAGAGATACATCCAGCTTAAAAAATTTCCTTTTTCTGACGGACACACGTCCAGATCGTCCGCTCATATTAACATCTCACAACTCCGCCATTTCTCTTGCCACATCCAGCACTGCCGGCGACTTACCTCCAACTGCGCAGCACTTCGCGCTGTTCGCATCCAACTGCCCAACACTACAATAGCGAATATTCCAACAAAGCCAACCAGCCACAGACTGCACACAGCACAGTCAGTGATTTTCATACAGACCCCTAAGTGGCGTTACCAACATAAAAACCTAAATAGTTTACTTACAACGGCTTACTTTGGTTCACCGTTACCTAACTTGTAGGAACTAGTATTAGTGCCCAAGTCACAATTAAACGTTACATTTATCTATGAAAAAATGTGTCCGGCAAATACAGCAGTAATATCTAGTTACATTTCGACAAAACACTTCCCTAGTGCGAAGACTGGCAACTACAAGGGTTGGACAAAAATGTGCAAACACCGCGAGAAATGTACGCTCGAACATGAATGCAGGTACTAGCCAAGCGTACAGGTTGCGCTGTTGTATCTGACCACGACTTAACTTCTGAGGTCATCAGTCGCCTAGAACTTAGAACTAATTAAACGTAACTAACCGAAGGACATCACACACATCCATGCCCGAGGCAGGATTCGAAACTGCAACAGTAGCGGTCGCTCGGCTCCAGACTGTAGCGCCCAGAACCGCACGGCCACTCCGGCCGGCGAATGTCCTCAGTACATTGCAAATATCAGCTGTAGTAAGAAGAGTATTATTTCTAGTTCTGATTGCATTATGTCGGAGCTGAGGGAATTCGAAAGTGTGCAAATTGTTGGTGCTCGTATGACGGACGGTTCCTTAACCCCGGTAGCCTAAGCATTCGTTCGTTCAAGAGGCACCGTATCGAAGATTTATATCACATACTGGTATAGTGGGAAAATACACACATCAAAAAAAGGTTTACATCACCAAATCACCTCGGTTCCGAGAGTTCCGGAACCTATACAGAGAAGTGGAACAGAGATTTTTATTGCTCATGTGAACCACACAGTGCATATTGTACGAGGTGCATTCAAGTTCTAAGGCCTCCGATTTTTTTTCTCCGGACTAGAAAGAGATAGAAACATGCGCATTGTTTTAAAATGAGGCCGCGTTCATTTTCAATACGTCCCAGAGATGGCAGCACCGTACGGCAGATGGAATTATACCGCCAGCGGCGAGAATGAGAACTGTTTTAAATACTTAAAATGGCGACGTTTTCCTTACTTGAACAGCGTGCAATCATTCGTTTTCTGAATTTGCGTGGTGTGAAACCAATTGAAATTCATCGACAGTTGAAGGAGACATGTGGTGATGGAGTTATGGATGTGTCAAAAGTGCGTTCGTGGGTGCGACAGTTTAATCAAGGCAGAACATCGTGTGACAACAAACCGAAACAACCTTGGGCTCGCACAAGCCGGTCTGACGACATGATCGAGAAAGTGGAGAGAATTGTTTTGGGGGATCGCCGAATGACTGTTGAACAAATCACCTCCAGAGTTGGCATTTCTGTGGGTTCTGTGCACACAATCCTGCATGACGACCTGAAAATGCGAAAAGTGTCATCCAGGTGGGTGCCACGAATGCTGACGGACGACCACACGGTTGCCTGTGTGGCATGTTGCCAAGCAATGTTGACGCGCAACGACAGCATGAATGGGAAATTCTTTTCGTCGGTTGTGACAATGGATGAGACGTGGATCCATTTTTCAATACAGAAACAAAGCGCCAGTCAGCTCAATGGAAGCACACAGATTCACCGCCACCAAAAAAATTTCAGGTAACCGCCAGTGCTGAAAAAATGATGGTGTCCATGTTCTGGGACAGCGAGGCCATAATCCTTACCCATTGCGTTCCAAAGGGCACTACGGTAACAAGTACATCCTACGAAAATGTTTTGAAGAACAAATTCCTTCCTGCACTGCAACAAAAACGTCCAGGAAGTGCTGCGCATGTGCTGTTTCACCAAGACAACGCACCCGCACATCGAGCTAACGTTACGCAACAGTTTCTTCGTGATAACAACTTTGAAGTGATTCCTCATGCTCCCTACTCACCTGACCTGGCTCCCAGTGACTTTTGGCTTTTTCCAACAATGAAAGACACTCTCCGTGGCCGCACATTCACCTGCCGTGCTGCTATTGCCTCAGCGATTTTCCAGTGGTCAAAACAGACTCCTAAAGAAGCCTTCGCCGCTGCCATAGAATCATTGCGTCAGCGTTGTGAAAAATGTGTACGTCTGCAGGGTGATTACGTCGAGAAGTAACGCCAGTTTCATCGATTTCGGGTGATTAGTTAAATAGAAAAAAATCGGAGGCCTTAGAACTTGAATGCACCTCGTACCAACATACAGCGAGACCTTCAGAGGTGGTGGTCCAGATTGCTACACACCCGTACCTCTAATACACAGTAGCACGTCCTCTTGCACTGATGCCTGCCTGTATTAATCGTGGCATACTATCCACAAGTTCATCAAGGTACTGATCGGCCGAATTGTCCCTCTCCTCAACGGCGATTCGGCATATCCCTCAGAGAGGATGGTGGGTCATGTCGTCTATAAACAGCGCTTTTCAATCTATACCAGGTATGTTCGATAGCGTTCATGTCTGAAGAACATGCTGGCCACTATAGCCGAGCGATGTCGTTATCCGGAAGGAAGTCATTCACAAGATGTCCACGATGGGGGCGCGAATTGTCGGCCGTGAAGACGAATGCCTCGCTAATATGCTGCCGTTATGGTAGCACTATCGTTCGGAGGATGGCATTCACGTTTCGTACAGTCGTTATGGTGCCTTCCATGACCACCAGCGGCGTACGTCGGCCCCACATGATGGCACCGCAAAACAGCAGGGAACCTCCACCTTGCTGCACCCGCTGGACAGTGTGTCTAAGGCGTTCAGCCTGACCGGGTTGCCTCCAAACACGTCTCTGACGATTGTCTGGTTGAAGGCATCGGTGACGAGAACGTCATGGCAATCCTGAGCTGTCCATTCGGCATGTTCTTGGGTCCATCTGTACCGTGCCGCATGATGTCGTTGTTGCGTAGGTGGACCTCGCCATGGACGTCGGGAGTGAAGTTGTGCATCATGTAGCCTATTGCGCACAGTTTGACTCGTAACACGACGTCCTGTGGCTGCACAAAAAGCATTATTCAACATGGTTGCGTTGCTGCCAAGGTTCCTCCGAGCCATAATCAGTAGGTAGCGGTCATCCACTGCAGTAGCAGCCCTTGGGCGGCCTGAGCGAGGCATGTCATCGACGTTTCCTGTCTCTCTGTATCTCCTCCATGCCCGAACAACATCGCTTTGGTTCAATCCGAGACTCGTGGACATTTTCCTTGTTGAGGGCCCTTTGTGTCACAAAGTAACAATGCGGACGCGATCGAACCGCGGTTTTGACCATTTAGGCGTGGTTTAACTCCAGACAACACGAGCCGTGTAACTACTTCCTGCTGGAATGACTGGAAATGATCGGCTGCCGGACCCCCTCCGTCTAAAAGACGCTGCTCATGCATGGTTGTTTATATCTTTGGGCGGGTTTAGTGACATCTCTGAACAGTCAAAGGGACTGTGTCTGTGATACAGTATCCACAGTCAACGTCGATCTTCAGGAGTTCTGGGAACCGGGGTGATGCAAAACTTTTTTTGATGTGTGTATCATTCGCTAAGTCACAACACGGACGAAATTGATATTGATCGTGACAGTTGGTCACTGAAGAGAACAGTGACGAAAAATAAGAATACGACAGCTGCAAAATTCACTGCAGAACTGAATGTCGCAGTCGCGACCCATGTCAGCACCAAAACAAAGCGAAGGGAGGTCTATAAGCGAGGAACTGCAGGGCGAGCTGGCGTCCAAAACGACTCATCAGTGATGGGAATGCCCGTAACAGGAGAACTGGGAGCCAAAGCCATAAAACCTGAACTATGGCGCAATGGAAGAAAGTCATTTGGATGGATGAATCTTGTTTCACACTTACATCCCAAGAGTGAAATATGGTGGAGGTTCGGTGATGACTGGACGGCAATATTGTGGTATTCCGTGTGCTCCATGGTTACTCGCAAGATCATATTACTGCCAAGGTTTATGAGACCATTTTGGCCTTGTCAGATCCATTCCTTTAGACAATGTTTGTTTCCCTACAGTTATACTACACTACTGGCCATTAATATTGCTACACCACGAAGATGGCGTGCTACAGACGCGAAATTTAACCGATAGGAAGAAGATGCTGTGATATACAAATGATTAGCTTTTCAGAGCATTCACACAAGGTTGGCGCCGGTGGCGACACCTACAACGTACTGACATGAGGAAAGTTTCCAAACGATTTCTCATACACAAACAGCAGTTGACCGCCGTTGCCTGGTGAAACGTTGTTGTGATGCCTCATGTAAGGAGGAGAAATGCGTACCATCACGTTTCTGACTTTGATAAAGGTCGGAGTGTAGCCTATCGCGATTGCGGTTTGTCGTATCGCTACATTGATGCTCGCGTTGGTCGAGATCCAATGACTGTTAGCAGAATGTGGAATCGGTGGGTTCAGGAGGGTAATACGGAACGCCGTGCTGGATCCCAACGGCCTCATATCACTAGCAGTCGAGATGACAGGCATATTATCCGCATGGCTGTAACGGATCGTGCAGCAAAGTCTCGATCCCTGAGTCAACAGATGGGGACGTTTGCAAGACAACAACCATCTGCACGAACAGTTCGACGACGTTTGCAGCAGCATGGAGAATCAGCTGAGAGGCCATGGCTGCAGTTACCCTTGACGCTGCATCACAGACAGGAGCGCCTGCGATGGTAGACTCAATGACGAACCTAGTTGCACGAATGGTAAAACGTCATTTTTTCGGATGAATCCAGGTTCTGTTTACAGCATCATGATGGTCGCATCCGTGTTTGGCGACATCGCGGTGAACGCACATTGGAAGCGTGTATTCGTCATCGCCATACTCGCGTATCACCCGGCGTGATGGTATGGGGAGCTATTGGTTACACGTGTCGGTCACCTCTTGTTCGCATTGACGGCACTTTGAACAGTGGACGTTACATTTCAGATGTGTTACGACCCGTGGCTCTACCCTTCATTCGATCCCTGCGAAACCCTAGATTTCAGCAGGATAATGCACGACCGCCTGTTGCAGGTTCTGTACGGGTCTTTCTGGATACAGAAAATGTTCGACTGCTGCCCTGGCCAGCACATTCTCCAGTTGTCTCACCAATTGAAAACGTCTGGTCAATGGTGGCCGAGCAACTGGCTCGTCACAATACGCCAGTCACTACTCTTGATGAACTATGGTATCGTGTTGAAGCTGCATGGGCAGCTGTACCTGTACACGCCATCCAAGCTCTGTTTGACTCAATGCCCAGGTGTATCAAGGCCGTTATTACGGCCAGAGGTGGTTGTTCTGGGTACTGATTTCTCAAGGTCTATGCGCCCGAATTGTGTGAAAATGTAATCACATGTCAGTTTTAGTATTATATATTTGTCCAATGAATACCCGTTTATCATCTGCATTTCTTCTCGGTGTAGCAATTTTAGTGGCCAGTACTGTATGTTCCAAGACGACAATGTCCCTCCCCACGCTGCTCGCATCGTTTTGTGAGCACGAGGATTATTTCACGTCTTCCCTGAAGACAGAAAATCCTTTTGTTTTCTGTAGTTTCTGATTTTTCACCCACAGGCAAATGGAAAAGTGAAAAACAAACATGAGTTAATAAGCGAAAAAACATTTTTGCTTTCATTATTTTGTTGGTGTTAAGTACTGGACAAACATAGCCCGGTTAATTTTTTGAGCCGTGAGTTAATCTGCTTCAGTACAAATACACAGTTTCTAACTTTAATACCTGACTTACTGTGTCCAACCTCTAACGCGCAGATTATGCCGGCAATTTAAATATTTCAATTCGGTCACAAATTATACGAAGTACTGAAAATAAAACTTTTGTTGCCCCCGGAAGTTGTTAGATAGGCAACCTGCAACTGGAGCAGAGTGACTGTTTCAACTGTTTAGTGATCTTGTGAGACGTCAACTTTGCAACCTCAGAGCGCTGCCAGATGGTGCACCCCTACAAAGGCCAAGGTCACACATACGAGGTCAGTGGCTCACAACGTATCTATGCTTTGTGTTGTGCGACGGGTACAAGTGATACGTGGACCTGAAAGATACTGAAATGTTTCATGTAATCGATATTACAATGATACACCCCTTAACTACATATGCAGGGCTGGACAATAATATGGAAGCACCAGAAACACCAACACGTTACCATGCCTGATACGGTGTAGAAAAGCACCCAAATCAGCTTCCAGTTGTCTGAGAATTCAGGTCCTGAGTGATTTTCAAGAGGTTATTGTAGCATTATTCATGGAAAATTGTGTCAAGATCAGGTGCGATGATAGAGGTGAATACCGATCATTCACTCCTCTCTCCAATGTCGTCCACAAAGGCGTAATAAGACTGAGATCTGGAGATCACATACACACAGACTGAAGCAGCGAACCATTAATCTGGAGATCACATACACACAGACTGAAGCAGCGAACCATTAATCTGGAGATCACATACACACAGACTGAAGCAGCGAACCATTAATCTGGAGATCACATACACACAGACTGAAGCAGCGAACCATTAATCTGGAGATCACATACACACAGACTGAAGCAACGAACCATTAATCTGGAGATCACATACACACAGACTGAAGCAGCGAACCATTAATCTGGAGATCACATACACACAGACTGAAGCAACGAACCATTAATCTGGAGATCACATACACACAGACTGAAGCAACGAACCATTAATCTGGAGATCACATACACACAGACTGAAGCAACGAACCATTAATCTGGAGATCACATACACACAGACTGAAGCAGCGAACCATTAATCTGGAGATCACATACACACAGACTGAAGCAACGAACCATTAATCTGGAGATCACATACACACAGACTGAAGCAGCGAACCATTAATCTGGAGATCACATACACACAGACTGAAGCAACGAACCATTAATCTGGAGATCACATACACACAGACTGAAGCAACGAACCATTAATCTGGAGATCACGTACACACAGACTGAAGCAACGAACCATTAATCTGGAGATCACATACACACAGACTGAAGCAACGAACCATTAATCTGGAGATCACATACACACAGACTGAAGCAACGAACCATTAATCTGGAGATCACATACACACAGACTGAAGCAACGAACCATTAATCTGGAGATCACATACACACAGACTGAAGCAACGAACCATTAATCTGGAGATCACATACACACAGACTGAAGCAACGAACCATTAATCTGGAGATCACATACACACAGACTGAAGCAACGAACCATTAATCTGGAGATCACATACACACAGACTGAAACAACGAACCATTAATCTGGAGATCACATACACACAGACTGAAGCAACGAACCATTAATTAAAGCACTTATGCCTTGGTTTCATGCAGGATCCTCACTTTCATTCGACGCTTAGATGGAGAGCCTCTGCAGTACTGTTCGAGTTTAGGGGGAAGACTTAGTGGGCCGAGGCGTGAATGGGAATTTGGATTGGGGAGCAGGCCGTGCAGGGGCACTCCTTCCATTTGTACACAGCCACTGCGCCAGAATGGCGTGGTGGTCAGCGCGCGTCTGCCTAGTGAGCAGGAGTCTTGGGTTCAAATCCTGGCCTCAATACAAATTTTCAGTCTGCCGCCGGCAGTGCTGCGAGGCGGTCACGCGCCAGAGCGCTGCGGGCGAGGCGCGCACGGTGTGTTTGTGTTTACTTCGGCCGCTGTAAGTGCCGTTTTCCTTCTAGACCACCATGGCGCACAACAGTCGGAAGAAAACATTACGTTTCAACTTTTGTTCCGACTTCGCCCGACCCAAGGCCCTGGAGGTAGAACGATTTATTCGCGATGAAGTTAAAATGCCACCAACGATCTAATTGGTATCCACATGTCCATAGTTAGCAGTACCGTCTACGTCAAAATGATCAACGATGCGGCGTGCGACAAGGTGCTTCAAGAGGCAAAACGTGGCCTGCGCTTCTGTCATTCCGACGGCAACGTCGGACCCGTTACCGTCGATCACGCAGGTCTCGGCACACGGACGATAAGGATCTTCGAACTGCCGTTCGAACTACCTGCAGACGTCGTCATCGAGGCGCTCCGTCCCTATGGCAACGTTCTGGAACATGTTGCCGAACGATGCGTACAATTTCAAACCTATCCCGTTTTAAACGAGCACCGTCTTACGTGCCCCCTGAAACAAAACGTATGGCTCCTCATCCAACGAGTCGTGGGCTTTTACCTTCGTGCCCCGCCAACGACGATAACCCCGGATTTCCTGTTGTTGCCCCAGACATTTCACTACCCTCTTGCTAAGCACCATACCCTCATCTGGTTTCGAGGACAGGCTTTAGAATACCTCTTTCAGAGTGGTCCGCATACAGTCCTTGATTTCTGGTACAAAGTTGTGACCGCGCATAGCACCCACACCCGAAAACCATCTTACCGATAAACTTTTGCCGGTTATCTCCGCAGCGTCTTCCTTGACCCCCCTCAAAGTTGGGATTTACCATGCCTACCTGTCACATAATGCAACACCCTTATCCACGTTCAAAAAAAAAAAAAAAAAAAAAAAGGAAGAAGACAGAATATGTTATATTTTGTTGTATTTAATGTTTTTCTTCTTAATATTTTTTTTGTTTAACTAACAGTCATTTGTATATGTTTAAATGGTACCTTGAAGAACTCTTGCATAGTGAATATATATGTACTAAAAAAAAAAAGTGAGCAGGAGTTTTGGGTTCAAGTCCTGGCCTCTATACAAATTTTCATTCGCCACTACAGTCTGCATACATACACAATAGATGTTTGAGACTTGAAAATATCTCTGGTACCACATACTTTCAGTTGATAAACATTAAATATTTAACACAATAACTCATATGTAAAGTAATCAGACGTCTGAAACTGTTTTATAGTTGGGATTTCGATTATTTACTGGCTGCTGACTAAAGGGTCAGCCAAATTTTGAACGTACCAGAGCAATATTCATTCAAATAAATCAGTGGTCTTGGATGCGAGGCGTCACAACAAAAGCAAAACAATAGGTAAATGTTAAACTGTACCGGTAAAATCAATCTTTCATCAGCAAGGCATAGGACAATAACACACCCAAAAATCACGAAGACCAAGAAAAGGTGGATAATAGGACAGGTTCAGAGGACCATTTCCAGAGCCGTTCAGAGATCAGAACTGGAGACAATCGGGGAGATGTGATAACGCGATCAGAGAAGGGCTATGACAAATGAAAGGAATCGATGGAATACGACTGAGATGCAAGACGAAAGGAAGACGATTACCTGTTATTCCCAGTCGATAATGTGATATTGGCGAAATCAGTAGAAGTGGCTAACCAAAGCCAGCTCCAGGGACAAGGGGCTAAAGCAAGTTGTGGGGCAGGGGGTAAATAATCAAGCTGTCGCTACTTTTGTTTCGTCGTTATGGAAAGGACTCTTACATCGTCTGTACGTGCTTTACAGCTACCTTCGCCGTTTACAAGAGTTTGAAAACTATTTTTGCGGTGAGTCAGAAAGCGATGGAGAAGATACTGCCCATAATTTCCAGTCTGCAAGCCCAAATTATTCATTGTGCTGAGTGAAAGAATTATCACCTTCTTTACTCAGCAGGATCAGGAATAACGACTACATTCTCGAGCTGCGACATAGCCGTGAATACAAGCAGTGATCCAGATACTGTCAAATGTTTTTATTTCAGTTTTTGATCACAATATAAAGTCGAACGACTTTATTCCAGTCTTTGATTGCAATATAAAGTCGACTGGAACAAAAAAATTTGACAATGACTATAAATAAAAGTTTTTAGTTTTAACTGATTGATACATGCAGAAAAAGTTCACATGCACAAAATATATTAATATTCCTAATAGTAATAATAATTATTGATTGGCGACTCCATAGTGTCCTGTGCACTACGACCAGATAATGGGTATATTTGGAAGGAGAGACAGCACTGGTCGTATATTTTTGTTTATTATCGCAAAATCGATTTTCGGTCACTTAGTGACCATCTTCAGTGCTGTAATATATGTGATCGCCGTAAGCTTATTGACACCAGTGCTTACTAATTTAAGTTATATATTACAGCACTGAAGATGGTCACTAAGTGACCGAAAATCGATTTTGCGATAATAAACAAAAATATACGACCAATGCTGTCTCTCCTTCCAAAGTAATAATAATGTCCCTATCGGAAAAAGTACTGTTAACAGGTCAGAGCCGACCTCTACAGGAAGTTCCGGGAAAATGGTCTATCGCCCTAACGCCCAATCACCAGAAGTTAATTGCTCACCTTAGAAGTGGAAAATAATATCGCCACTTGCCATGCGGTTTCGTCAACATTACAGGCGGCACACAAACAGCTACTTCCGTGAAATCTAAGCGATCCAGGACGGTGTACAGTGCTCGAGAGTTCACTTCCTATTTGTACCGAAAACTCTTTTGGTAGGTGCCTAGCTCTGATGTCATCTGAGAGACAGCGCAAGCAGGCGTTTGACTGACGTGGACAGATTGATTGATTTCGTGGAGCGAAGCATCTGTTCTGAGTCTCTCTCGGACACGTATTAATTAATGTCTCTGTCATTTAATAATTTACAATCGTCTTCATTTTTATATGAATGGAGTTAAGTTTGCTTTAGTCACTGAATAAGTCTTAGCTTGACTGCATTTAAACGTTGCTGGCTATGATTGAACATGGCCTCTAAACTGCCTCTTCAAGATTCCTTATAATGATCGTTACTTCAGCAAAGTCTTGAAACTTGATACAGCTGCATTACTTAATGTAATCAAGTGCTGTAGTTGGAAAGTTCTACTACAAATTCAAGTGATACGTAATCTGCCACGAATAAGGATATTTTCATTCCAAATTTGGTTTTAGTAACTCGAAAACTAATAGAGATAGCTTATTGGTGTCACAGATATAAGGTTTGTAGATGAAACAGAGGCTACATGAGAATATTTAGCGCCTTCGATTTTTCGTAAAAACGCCGGTTTTGACCAAAATATTGCTCTGATCAGGTTTAGCCTTATACCTTTTGATTGTGACATACATTAGCACATTCTGAACACTTTTTAGCTTCCTAGCTTCATTATTTAGCGCAGCATACTTTTACTTAAAATTATGTATTTATCGGAACATATTCATTTGATCATTCTGAGACTTCACAGTGTTATAATTAATATACTGAAGCATACACTGAGAAAGTTTGGAAAAGTTATTTTAAAATTTGATTTCACTCTTAGGTTATGGTCGAATCCTTTGTATGTTGTACAGGCGTGTTATGTTTCGCCTTAAAGTTTATACATTGATGAACCAAAACATTATTGACACCCACATAAAAGTATGTTGGTCCAGCTAAAGATTCAAACTACGGAAGGCACTAACTACTGATAGGCATAGATAGCAAATGAAAGATTTTAATAGAGATCAAACAATGTATTTACCTTAATAATGTTCCAAATGTTCCAAAGTCGTCAGATATATATATATATATTCAGTTCATGATATCCAATATTGCAAAATTACTCTTCCTGGCGGACACACGTCCAGATCGTCCGCTCTTAAAATTCTGCCATCTCTCTCCACACGTCCACCACTGCTAGTGGCTCAGCTCCAACTGCGCAACGCTACGCGCTGTTCACATCCGACTGCCCAACACTAGAATAGCAAATTTCAACAATGCAAACCAGCCACAGACTGCACACAGCAGTCAGTGATTTTCGTACAGAGCGCTACGTGGCGTTACCCTTCGCCGTTTCCTAGATGCTCGCTCCTAGGCACTGGTCCATACCAATCTGTCTTTTGTCAAAGTCGCTTAAGTTGGCTAATTTCCGCATTTGTGCCACTTACGTTGCTAGAATGATTCCCCATTCGTCGTTGCTCCGCTCATATACCTATTTTACCGCGTCACGTGCCCTCAACGCCAGCCGGCCGTGGCGGCCCAGCGGTTCTAGGCGCTACAGTTTGGTACCGCGCGACTGCTACGGTCGCAGGTTCGAATCTTGCGTTGGGCATGGATGTGTGTGATGTCCCTAGGTTAGTTAGGTTTAAGTAGTTCTAAGTTCTAGGGGACTGATGACCTTAGAAGTTAAGTCCCACAGTGCTCAGAGCCATTTGATTTGAACCTCAACGCCACCAGGCAGCGCACAACCTCTTGGAGGGCAGTAGTCATAATCTTTTTGGCTCATCAATGTAG
Source organism: Schistocerca serialis cubense (assembly GCF_023864345.2). Classification (NCBI taxonomy): domain Eukaryota; kingdom Metazoa; phylum Arthropoda; class Insecta; order Orthoptera; family Acrididae; genus Schistocerca; species Schistocerca serialis. The sequence continues at coordinate 731,581,448 of NC_064643.1, read as the reverse complement.
ATCTCGGTTGAGAAGAGAGAGCATCCGACGAAAATCAAGTCAGCTCATAGACGGATGGCATCAGAAGGACAGAAATTTCAAATTCTAGAATGATTTAAGTACTAAGGAGAATGGGTAGAAACTGGTGTGATAGAAACAGAAATTATGGGAGCACGAATAAACAAAATGAATTTTTCGTACAAACACACTATTGCCTTCCGAAAAATAATAACAGTTTTCTCGGCAATGTAAAATTAAGACATTACCAGACTTTGATATGCTCTGAAGCCTTGTACGCAGAAAGAAATTTGCAATATTAATAAAACCCGCATGATGGCTTAGGAGGGTGGTACTTCTGGAGCGAGAGACTTTCAGGAGAATATAGGGATCCCGAAGAACAGTTCAGAAGATGAGCAAATGAAGAATTTCAAACCCTGATAAATATTGTCTCGAACCGTCAGGGAAAAGAACAATCATGTTCTTCGGACACATCTTTAGAATGGACTAGAGGATGCTGACAAGACAGATAATGGAGTCCCTTGTGAATAAGAGAACAAAAATACACAGGAGCGGAGAAGCACGAACGTATTTGGAGAAAAGGGGAAAAGAGAAAAGAGGAACGTACAACAGGGTGATTTTCAAACTAAACAGTGAGGCTGGCGTAGTTAACCAGCGCTGTATTAGACCCAGGACAAAAATATCATGGTGAGAGAGTGAAGAAAGTTGACAACATGATAACGAAAGGGAATTAGACGAGGATAAACATCAGAAGAGACGTAGCTGGCCCGAATCAACGTGGTCCTAAGGTGATTGACACAATCTAAAAGAAGCTAGAAGAGAACAAATAAATGGAGAACACTTCCTGGCGCTGGTTCTACAATGGATTGAACGTATGCTTATCGTCAATCCCAGGGATACTGCAGACTACTCTGTAAGTTCTTCAGATTGCCCCAACATACCTGTCGTCAGAGCAAGTTCTCTGTTGCCTGGTCACACAATTCCGACTCGAACAAAGGGCGTTGTGTACTCCACTAGTCAGGTTCAAGAGGCAAAGGTGTACTGAATTTCATCGAGTTATTTTCCTTTGCAAAAACAGACATAATGTCTGATAGGATAGTCGCAATCAGTGATTTTACAAATTGCAAAATGTTTAATCATATGACCGGTTTCGGTTCCTCTAGAACCATCTTCAGATCTGATATTTCGGTTACAGGAGTTGAAACGTCCCCTTTTGAACAATTATACATGACTGTGCTTAAACTGACACACAATATTTTGTTAGCGCAACGCAATCTGACTTTCAAAATTCTCTACAAAAGAATGGCCCTGACTAACATTAAACTATACCTTTCACAAATCACTTACCTCACAAAAATCTTCGCTGCTCAAGCTACTGCAATACAGCGAGCGCCACTACTGCCAGCTAAATAAAAGATTCAAACTATGGAAGGCACTAACTACTGATAGGGATAGTTAGCAAATGAAAGATATTAGTAGAGAACAAACAATGTATTTACCTTGATATCATCATATATAAATATAGCAGTTCATGACAAATTACAAATCTCCGCCATCTCTCTCCCCACATCCACCACTGCTGGCGGCTCACCTCCAACTGCGCAACGCTACGCGCTGTTCACAGCCAGCTGCCTAACACTACAATGGCGAGTATTACAACAATGCAAAGCAGCCACAGACTGCACACAGCACAGCCAGTGATTTTCATACAGAGGTGGCGTTACCAATAAAAAAAACGTAAACAGCCTACAAAAACCTAAACAGCCTACTTACAGAGTAACCCGTCCAGACACAGTAACTTTCACATGCTGCGTCACGTATTTTGCAGTCAAGGCGGATTATAAGTAACATTGAGTTATTTTCCTCCTTTCTGGTTAGCCTTAAATTAAATAACTGCGTGAGGTAGCTGAACCATCTGTTATTTTCCCTGTATTGGTCGAGAATGCAACAAAAGCAAGTCAGTTTCCGCTAGAACATATTTTAGTGTTTTCCACATTATTTTCTTTGACTACTCCTTTTCCTTAAAATAAAAATATCTCTGTGTGTGTCTCTTTCTCTCTCCCTTCCTCTCTCCCTCCCTCTCTCTCTCTCTCTCTCTCTCTCTCTCTCTCTCTCTGTGTCTCTCTTTCTCTCTCTCTCTCTCTTGTTTCCTCTGTCTTTCTCATCCTCCAAATAACATGATATATCGGCAATATGATCAGCGGAACACGAAAATAACTCCAAAAGCTGCGACATCGTCGCGAATAGAACAATTTTTCAGAAAGCGTAGAATAAATTTCTTTATTTCTGTCTATGTTCACAAACTTCTCAGGTCCTAAGAGTGTCAGTTGCGGACAGCAACGACCATCTTCAGATCTGTTTTAAATACATGTCCTAATATAATGGAGCCATAGCGGTATCGTCAAAAGATTTTACGTTTGTCTTTTGACGATGCCACTATGACTCCATTTTATTAAGATATGTTCTTAAAACATATCTGGAAATGGTCGTTGCTTACCGGAATCGGCTGTCTGAGGACCTAAGAAATTTGTTACCATAGATGGAAATAAAGAAATATATTCTATGAAAATAACTTAATTACTACCACAGGAGTTAAGAATAAGAATACAGAACTGAAACACCTACTTCGGTAAAATTGTAAGAGTATAATGCTGATTTACTACAAAAGGAGCCTGTAATATCCAATTTGTCTGTCACTTTCGTAACTATAAAATGATTCGTAATATACTAATTACATTGAGAAGTAGTAAAAATGTGTAGTAACGGCGTTCAGGACTAAATTCCATTCCTGCCATCGATCATCTTAAGGGCATGAGTAAAAGTAATGTCACATGTGTCGCTGTCTTTGAGAAATTCCCACTGCACCAGCTGCTCTTCGTATTACTAGGAGTCGCGTCACGTGCAACATGTTTTCTTATTCATTTATTTCGGTACTACACTCAAATTTGGATTTGTTCCTGAAACAAAGATGAAGACGGGTTATGGGTGGTAGCATTGCGAGGGTTTCCCAAATTGTAGCTGCTACTGTTATCAGTGAAATATGAGGACATGAGCTCAACATTGCTATATAAGGCCTGCATAAGATGCGATCTTTGTTTCCTTGCTGCACGGTTAATCTGTAATCACCGTCCTCGCGAATTCATTGTAATCCCGGCTCTTTGTTCTGATAACAAAGATTTACGGTAGCGTCTCGCTCATTTAACTCCCAGTGTTGCGCGTTTACGACCTTTACAGTGTACAAACAGCGAATACAATGCTGCTTGCTGCTGAACGTACAATCATTTCAATTGTGATTTGTCTATCCGGTCTGTAAATGCGAAAGGACATTTTCAGCATTTTTCTCAGACTGTTTAACTACGACAACGGATTTCTTATTCTACGAATTCTGCCTCGAATATACACTGACGAGAAAAAAATCACAACACCCAAAAATAATTAATGTAGAGTAATGAAATTTCAGGAATACATTTGTCTACGTAATATGTTACCTAGTGGCTAAGCAGGGATGGCTAGAGGACAAATGTAAGGATGTAGAGGCTTATCTCACTAAGGGTAAAATAGATACTGCCTACAGGAAAATTAAAGAGACCTTTGGAGAAAAGAGAACCACTTGCAAGAATATCAAGAGTTCAGATGGAAACGCAGTTCTAAGCAAAGAAGGGAAAGCAGAAAGGTGGAAGGAGTATATAGAGGGTCTATACAAGGGCGATGTTCTTAAGGACAACATCATAGAAATGGAAGAGAATGTAGATGAAGATGAAATGAGAGATACGATACTGCGTGAAGAGTTTGACAGAGCACTGAAAGACCTAACTCGAAACAGGGCCCCGGGGGTAGACAACATTCCATTAGAACTACTGACGGCCTTGGGAGAGCCAGTCCTGACGTAACCTTACCATCTGGTGAGCAAGATGTATGAGACAGGCGAAATACCCTCAGACTTCAAGAATAATATAATAATTCCAATCCCAAAGAAAGCAGGTGTTGACAGATGCGAAAATTACCGAACTATCAATTTAATAAGCCACTGCTGGAAAATACTAACACGAATTCTTTACAGACGAAAGGAAAAACTGGTAGAAGCCGACCTCGGGGAAGATCAGTTTGGATTCCGTAGAAATGTTGGAACACGTGAGGCAATACTAACCTTACGACTTATATTAGGAAATAGATTAACGAAAGGCAAACCTACGTTTCTAGCATTTGTAGACTTAGAGAAAGCTTTTGACAATGTTGACTGGAATACTCTCTTTCAAATTCTAAAGGTGGCAGGGGTAAAATACGGGGTGCGAAAGGCTATTTACAATTTGTACAGAAACCAGATGGCAGTTATAAGAGTCAAGGGACTTGAAAGGGAAGCAGTGGTTGGGAAGGAAGTGAGACAATGTTGTAGCCTATCTCCGATGTTATTCAATCTGTATATTGAGCAAGCAGTAAAGGAAACAAAAGAAAAATTTGGAGTAGGAATTAAAATCCATGGATAAGCAGAAATTATCATCAGCAGAAATTAAACATTTCTAAGTGTCACACATCAATGTTGAACAGGTGCTGGCGTGAACAACAGTTTGAATGCACACACAATTGCTTTTACAAAATTATTCTCAATGCTCTTACACTAAACATACAAATTATAATAAACACACAAATGATATCAGATAGTTGTCATATTAACTATTACAAATACACAAATATCAGTAAACCTATAATATTTATGGGTGTCAGTGCAAGCCACAACAAACAAGTAAAATAATATTTAGGAGACAAGTATGTACCACTTATCTGGGATTAGGAAGGGAAAACACACAAAACACACTCACTCATCTTTCATCCACATTAAGTACTACTGTGTAATTGAATAGTGTTAACTGTGTAAATGCAATTCTGTCAAAGGTTTGATGTTCGACATGTGTATCAAGTAGTAGTGGCAGCAATGTATAACAGTCAATAATAGTTAGTCAACGTCATAGTCATCATGTCAAGACCAATGTTTGCCAAGCCAGATCAAATGTACGGTTGCTGAACAACTGTCAGTGAGCCAAGATATGCAAATACTTCCTCTCTCCAAAAAAAGTATATACTGCTTAGTGATTTAACAAAGTGTGTGTAGACAATCTTCCTTCCACTTTAGTGTTCTAGTCTGCCATCTTCATCCTCCTTGTTCCATACAAACCAACAAAAAAAATATGCTCCTCACTTACTTAGCCCCTTATCCATCAAAACTCCAATAATCATCAGCATCACATAATCTTAATACTTCAATAATACCTCTTACGTCGATACATATAAACCTTATCATCAATATCATTTACCTTTTCTCTTGTCCACCAAAACTCCAATAATCATCAACTTCACACAATCTCAATATCTCAATAATACCTCTTCAATACGTCGATGCATATAAACCTTATTACCAATATCATTTCACTTCCACAACAACTCTTTCCTCTAGTCAGTCTCCTCGAACAAGTACAGATAAAATTCTAGTGCAAACTTCAATTCATCATCCCATACAATCCGAAGACACAATGTCCACACACAACCTCTGTGTAATCCATCTGATCCAAATCTTCTACTCATTATGAATTATAAGATACATTTTGGTTATCTTGTCCATCATTAAATAAAAGAAATGCATACATGACCTCTAACAGACTTTAGTTCGAATAACTCTCAGTAATTAAGTACGATTACGGAGTGTGAATGATCATAATATTTCACAGTGTGTACACCACTTCAAGAATCATGGCAGAAGCAAACATGTGGAGTATTTTTGTGTCAAGTGTCACTTGCTATTTCAATTGCTCACGAAGAATGCAGTGTAATAACTGTCAATGGTCTAAACCTAGTGTTGGTATGTCATGTCGTTAGCTTCCTTCCTATTACATTTATACAGCTTCCATAAAACCTCCAGCTCATGTGACTTCTATGAAGTTTCTTGTACCAACGTCGTTCGTAGAATTATAGCAGTTCAGTTTCTTATCTTAAAAAATAAAGCACTGAGCGTAAGCAAAACATGCAATAGCGAGTAAATATACCAGTAGAGAACAGAATGTCAACACGTGCATACAGCACAATTCCTACAACGAGGCTCTGCCAAGCGAACAATCTATAATTAATACCATAGTGTGACCTAAACTCCATGTTCGTACACTGTATATCAGCATTTCTATATACAGCAAATTAAAGAATAGTTATGACAACAAACAGGAATGTATAAATATGCAATCCATACGCAAAGCAGCAAATATATATCTTACACAATAAACAGGTTATTAGCATCACATCAGCATAAGCAAATAAATGTTCATATGTAATCTTAATAAGTAAACATGAAGGCGCAAGCAGATAAATCACGAAGTATAACTTACATACATATCAGCACAACTAATCAGGTGACAATTATAATTTAAATAAATAAGCACAGCTGGCACATAATAAAAAAAATATGACATCAGTGAAAAAGCATTGCAGCCAAGCGATGCATAATATACACAAGTAACAACCCTGTTCATTAATAATCATTGTCAAAATCAGTAAACACAAAGTATAAATCACGTAATCGCGAGCAGCAAATTACGTCTAAAGTACGTACCTAAGTGGAAATATGTTACCTGAAAAATAAACTCAATTAATAGTTACCCTTTTTAGTTTATTAGTTTCTTCTTCGAAATTACATTCTTCCTGAAATTTTCTCGATAGCAAGTCGTCTTAACGTCGGACACACACAGAATTTACCTGAAGTTCTTAAATATTTTATAGAACCGTATCCTGAAAAATACTGAACGTTAATAACATAATTCATCAAGTCACTATAGCTTTATACTGAATTTAGTCGGAGAAATTAGACTGTGTATTTGTTTACGGCTGTCAGTGCATTTGAACTGAGCGCTCGATCAGCTGTAGGCGCGTGACGTAGGAAGTGATTGTTTGCGGTCAACGACTGCCTTGTGCGGCGCGCAGACTTGACTGTTGCTTTGAGTCTGTGCCGCCGCCAAGACACAGCGCGGTATCCTTGTACTCTCCGTGTGTTTACATGTAACTGTTAGTCTCTCAAAAGTATGTCATTCCACAAAAATTTTAACTTTGGATATATGATGTATTCCCTTAGAGCGTCGAGATTTAAGAGTTTCTACTTCGACAGTGTTAGCATGAATAATTTTGCGAACTCTATATGGACCGTTACAAAGCAGAAAAAATTTGCGACACAAGCCTTTTCCTTTGTGAGACAAACGATGAGACTTAATTAACACCTTCTGACCAACTGACAAGATTTTTAAACGACCAGGACGTTTAGCTGATTTCTCTCTTTTAGCAGCCGCAAATGCAATATTTTGTAGAGCCAGATTGACAACTTCAGAATGCCGCAGCTTCCGTGTAGGCGGAATAGGAACGATTTCAGAAATGCGATTTGTCGGTGCTTTATTTTTTAATATCAATATAGGCGGTAAAGAAGTTGAATCATTAGGGAGTTCATTCAGAATGTTTTGAAAAATATGAAGGTACTGATCCCATGTTCTGTGATTCTGATGACAATAAAGACGACACAATTTATTGATTTCCTTCATCCATCTCTCTGAAGCGTTAGATTGAGGGTGAAAAAGTGAAATGAAAATTGGTTTAATCTTACGACGCCGTAGAGTACGAAGCCAAATTTTAGAGCGAAACTGTGATCCATTATCTGATAGAACCTTATCAACATGACCAACTTCTTTAAGAAAATGTATGATGAAAGCATTAGATACTGAACGAGCTGTTGCTTTGCGTAAAGGTGTAAAACACACATATTTTGATGTCAATTCCACTGCTACGAAAATGTACGCAAAACCATTAGTAGAACGAACCACTGGACCGAACAAATCGACTGCAGCCATGTCCTTTAATTTCGCTGGAATGATAAGAAACAACGGTGCTCTGTGAGAAATAGTTGGCGGCTTAGCCTTTTGACATAATTTGCATTTGGCAAGAACAGATGGAATACGTTTTTACATATTACTGAAGTAGCAATTTTCTCGTAATTTATGAAAGCATTTTCTGGGACCAAAGTGTGCATAACTGAAATGTGTGTACCAAATCAATTTATTAACCCACTCATCAGGAATGCAAACTAACCAAACAGAGTTGTCGACCGATTTTCGTTTAAAAAGAATGTCATTGCGAACTAAATAATGCTGTCTAATCGCTACGCTTTCCTTTCTCCTCCACTTCTCCTTAATGTCCTTCCAGATTGGATCCTTATTTTGCTCCTTAGCGATGTCCTGGAGCGAAGAAGAAATAAAATTCTCAAACGCAACACCTTTAATATACATCAAACAATCATTGTTTTCTTTGCAGTCCTCTTCAGCACTTTGTTTCAAACCCATAGGTGCACGTGATAAAGCATCAGCAACAATATTTGAAGAACCCTGTATGTAAACAATACTAAAATCAAATTCCTGTAGGTACAACGCCCATCGTGATAATCTTCCATGTGTTAATTTTGTTGACATAAGAAATTCCAGAGCTCGATGATCGGTGTAAACCTTAGTATGTCTGCCATACAAAAATACGCGAAATTTTGTGAAAGCCCATACAACAGCCAAAGCTTCAAGTTCCGTAATCGAATAATTCTTTTCTGATTTAGAGAGAACACGACTTCCAAATGCAATAGTTTTCTGTACTACAACGCCGTTTTCTTCTATCTCTTGAAGTAAATGTGCACCTAGGCCTTTGTATGATGAGTCCGTCGCCAAACATAAATCTTTAGATAAATCCGGATGTGAAAGAAGTGGAGCAGCAACTAAAGCATCGCGAAGTTGTTCAAATTCTGATTGAGCTTCCTCATCCCAACACCAATTAGAATTCTTTCCAGATAGTTCACATAAACGAGGTGAGGCCAAATCGTCCAATTTAACAAAGCGTCTAAGAAAATTACAGACACCAAGGAAACTACGAACATCACGTTTTGTGGTAGGAACAGCATAATTACGAATAGCGTCTAGTTTCTCTGGATCAGGAAGAATACCTTCTGTAGAAATAATGTGACCAAGAAATTTCACCTGAGAACGACCAAATTCAGATTTTTCCAAGTTCACTGTAATGCCAACTCTTGCAAAAATACGTAATAATGAATCCAAAATTTTGTTATGCTCACTCCAAGAACGTTTAGCAATAAAAATATCGTCAACATATGAAGTAATATTGTCACGAAGATAAACAGGTAAAATTTCGTTTAAACTACGAATGAATGCTGCAGAAGATACAGTAAGTCCAAACGGTACTTTCCAAAGGCTAAAAAGGCAGTGTATTTTCTAAAATCATGGTGGAGTTCTATTTGCCAAAAACTTGCGCGCATATCAATCGTGGATAAAACTTTAATTCCATGGAAATGTTGAAGAAGTTCATCTAAATTTTGTGGACGGTCGGTTTCAGGAATGATGATATTATTTATCTGTCTGGAATCCAGAACCAAACGAATTGACCCATCCTTTTTAAGAACAACGTGTAATGGGCTGGTGTAAGGACTGACTGCTGGCTCAATAATGCCTTGATCTATCATGTATTGAAGTTCACTCTTAACCTTGTCTCTGTAAGCCAAAGGAATAGCGTACGTTTTCCCCCGAAATGGTGTGTGTTCTTTTACTTTAAATAAATATTGTAAGCCTTGTATAGTTCCTGTGTGATGACTAAATACTGTAGCATGTGAAATCAAAATTTGGTGCAGTTCTTCTCTTGCAACGTCACCTGGCACTTCAGCTTTCTTAACCTTTTCACTAATTAATTCTTCGCTATTAATTATATCATCCATCGCGTCTCTGTATCTATTGTCATTGTCATGAATGAACACATTGTCGTCATAATGCTCAACGAAAACATCAGAAGTAAGAAACCTTAAACATTTTGTATCTGATTCAGATCTTGGTAAACACTCGAAAAATTTCAAACATTTCGGCATTCCGGCAACAGTCAAATTCACACTTCCTTCTTTAAAGTTCAAAATTGCCTTATGTGTGTTAAGAAACTCCATACCTAATATAATTTGTGTACTGAGTAATGGAACAATAATAAAATTAGCAGAAAATTCGTATCCTTGACAAATGAAATTTAAGTTGGTCTGTTGTTTGACTTCCACACTTTTTCCAGAAATCGCTCCTCGAATTGTAGTTTTAGAAACAGGTAACACAGGACAAGCCATAGTTCTTACACATATATGAAAAACTGGTTCACTAATGACATTCAATGGGCTCCCAGAATCTAAAACTGCAGAGAACTTATTCTTACCCACACATACTTCAATAACAGGATGTAAAAATTCGTCTACATTATTTTTCTTTTCGTCTAGCAAATTGTCTCTCATGTCTTCCAGGCGTACATAGTGTAAAGTCGTAGTGTCATTACTTTCTGAACCGTCTATATTGCTGCCAGAAGCCGAAGCTACAAGTCATTGTCGATTGCTTGCGTCACGTCTTTGATTATTCGCGTCATTTCGCAGATCAATTTCTACGATTTGCACTTGTCTCTCTGAAGTTCTGTCACGTGGAGGATGCCAATTAGGTCCTTCCTGTCTGTTAGATGCAAATTCTTGGTTGTGTCTGTTATTAAAATTTCTGTTTTCCTGTCTGTCTGCATAACTACTTCTTGTGTAATTTCGACTGTCACTTCTGAAATTATTGTTGTATCTACTACCCTGGTTATTTCTGTACTAAGAATTTCTATTATTGTATGAATAATTTCTTTCTTGATGATACCGATTACTGTTTCCGTATGATTGATCATTCCGGTAGGAATTACTGTTATTATAATTGTCTATGTAATTTCTGTTAGAACGCCTGTTATTGTCATAGGGCTGGTATCTATTGTCCTGTCTGTTTCGTCTGTCATTCTCAAAATGACCCATATAACGTCCGTTCCGATCACTATCCCTTTTCTCTGAAAATCTACTGTGATTACCGTTACTGAAAAAATTACAAGAAGTCCCGTCGTCGTTGTCATACTCAAGTTCTTGTAGCAAAGTTTTAAAAGTCTCAATGTCATCTTTACATCTTCTGGCTAAAGCAATTTGTCTTATCGATTGTGGCAGCTTAGTTAAACAAATGCGAATTAATTCAGTCGGGCTATAAGGGTTGGACAGGAACTGATTCTTTCGAATCATGTCTTCAAAGTATTCTGCCGGCGTGCGGAACTCAGACTGTTTAAAATTACGCTGCATAATAAGACTGTGTTTGACTCTGTCTTGCGTGTTTTCGGACCAGTATGATGATAGAAATGCATGATAAAAATCATTTAGATTATTACAATCTCTAATGAGTGCGCGCATCCGCGTCGCCGGTTCGTTTTCTAAATATCCACACATAAATTCCAGTTTGTGACTTAGTGGCCAATTTGGTGGAAGTGCGTACATAAATTGATCTAACCATGAACATGGATGTATGTCATTCTTAGAATTGCGAAAGATCTTAAATTTCCGAACAGTTAAAAAGTGTTTATAGTCAAAGTTTTCGCCTCGTGGCGACAAAGACCTACCGCGTCTGTCCCAGTCCCAATGTCGATTATTGTCAAGTTTGCGCGCCTGGCGCTCTCTTGTTGCTTCTCGTAAATGAAATAAATTACTTTCTTCAAACCCCTCTGCTATCTGTGATTCTAAATTTCTTCTACTGTCTTTTCCTACAATTTCTCCTTCGATTTGTTTGACTTGCTTTCGTAATGCCTCAACTTCCCTTTTAACGCGTTCATTAAATTTTCCCTGATTTTCAACATGTTTATTTATGTTCTGATACTCTTCGGTTTCTGCAAATGGCAATGGTGCTGTATCATCTGAATCTCTGTCCCCATTTAAACTAAGACTTGTCAATTTATCTGAAATCTCCTCAACTCTTTCCGATAAATCACCTATTTGTTCTTTCTGTTTATTTACGTCTTCTGTAAGTGTCGCGACTCGGGTTTCAATATTGACACATTTAATAGTTAACTGTTCATATTGTTGTGTTAGATTATTTATTCTGTCATTTGGTGCGGATTCCTCGATTCTCTCAAATATTTCTTCCTTATCGTGTGCACGTTGTAAATTTAACTCTGAAAATTTTTGTACTATCACGCGATCTCTTTCTTCCTGTTCTCTATCCTGTTCCTTTTGTCTAATCTCTACTGCACATAATCTATTATTGTGAGCATTCAAAATCGGTTGTACTTCTTCTCTGATTTCTTTCTTTAATTCATCTTTCATATTTTTGAAACATGTCCCTATTCGTGAATCTAACCGTGTTTCCATTGTTTCCATCTCTGTTTTAATTGTTCCTATTTGTGAGTCTAACCGTGTTGCCAAAGTTCCCATCTCTGTTTTTAATTCAGATCCTAACTGTGATCCCAGTGAGTCTAACCGTGTTTCCATTGTTCCTATCTCAGTTCTAATTGTTCCTATTTGTGAGTCCAACCGTGTTTCCATTGTTCCCATCTATTGAGAGGCCAGCTGAAGGTGGCAGGGGTAAAATACAGGGATCGAAAGGCTATTTACAATTTATACAGAAACCAGATGTCAGTTGTAAGAGTCGAGGGACATGAAAAGGAAGCAGTGGTTGAGAAGGAAGTGAGACAGGGTTGTAGCCTCTCCCCGTTGTTATTCAATCTGTATATTGAGCAAGCAGTGAAGGAAACAAAAGAAAAATTTGGAGTAGGTATTAAAATCCATGGAGAAGAAATAAAAACTTTGAGGTTCGCCGATGACATTGTAATTGTGTCAGAGACCGCAAAGGACTTGGAAGAGCAGTTGAACGGAATGGACAGTGTCTTGAAAGGAGGATATAAGATGAACACCAACAAAAGCAAAACGAGGATAATGGAATGTAGTCGAATTAAGTCGGGTGATGCTTAGGGAATTAGATTAGGAAATGAGACACTTAAAGTAGTAAAGGAGTTTTGCTATTTGGGGAGCAAAATAACTGATGATGGTCGAAGTAGAGAGGATATAAAATGTAGACTGGCAATGGCAAGGAAAGCGTTTCTGAAGAAGAGAAATTTGTTAACATCGAGTGTAGATTTAAGTGTCAGGAAGTCGTTTCTGAAAGTATTTGTATGGAATGTAGCCGTGTATGGAAGTGAAACATGGACGATAACTAGTTTGGACAAGAATAGAATAGAAGCTTTCGAAATGTGGTGCTACAGAAGAATGCTGAAGATTAGATATGTAGATCATATAACTAATGAGGATGTATTGAATAGGACTGGGGAGAAGAGAAATTTGTAGCACAACTTGACCAGAAGAAGGGATCGGTTGGTAGGACGTGTTCTGAGGCATCAAGGGATCACCAGTTTAGTATTGGAGGGCAGCGTGGAGGGTAAAAATCGTAGAGGGAGACCAAGAGATGAATACACTAAACAGGTACAGAAGGATGTAGGTTGCAGTACGTAGTGGGAGATGAAGAAGCTTGCACAGGATAGAGTAGCATGGAGAGATGCATCAAACCAGTCTCGGGACTGAAGACCGCAACAACAACAACAACTCGTCATCTTTCAGATGTAGAAACACACCTATCAAATTTCGTTTATATCGCACAACTCCTCTTGGTGTTGCAATTTTTTCCGTCAATGCATTTACACCGTACGAAATGGCGGCCATCAACATGGCTACGCTAGGGCTGTGTACGCTAATTAAGTCAACATAGTAATAATGTAATCTAGAAGTAAACATCGATGTGAGTAATTATCAATGTGAATAAATCAGCACTAGTCGTTCTTGAGTGTTAACATTAAGTACTTTGCAGAAGAAGCTTACAGTGACTGCTTCTGGCAAACTATGCACAATTTTACTCTCTCCTCGTCAATGAGGACACTCCTTCATGTTTACAGAAAACAAAGTGTGAATGAAAGAATGATGGTAGTGAAAGAACTTTCATGGACCGAAGCGAGGAGTTTTGAAGGGAACTTGTCCCCGCCTGGTGCTTTGCTGAAGTCAGACGTAACGTTACTGGAAACATTCGAATTGCTGAGCGCTGTAAGCATATCCAGGAACTTTAATTTCCACGCTCATGAATTTGATACTGCAAATAAAAGCTCCCACAAAGCGGAACAGCTTTTACGGAAAAGCCAAACAGAAACAAATAATGCTTAATGGAGTACTTCTGTGTGTTTAGCCGAGTTGTTTCTATTTTACACACAATATTTCGACCGCGGATCACGTCATCTTCTTCAGGTGCTGCGAACTGGGGCTAGGTGATCAGTGTCACATGCAATTTGGTTGTTACTATTGGTGGAAAGCGGTGAAAAGGAAAGGTGGCTTCTACAAAAGAGAGAACAGAGATGTTGTGGGTGGGGGCGAGGGGAGGAAGGGAGAGAGAACTGCTTCTTATATGATGCCTATCTTCATATTATATACAATAACCAGAAATCTCCTGCTATCATGGCTTTATACAGTAACACAGACACCACAGTACGTACAAATATTTACCACACCACATATTTACCTGAAATGTAGGGTTTCGCGGGGATCGAATTAAGGGCAGAGCCACGGGTCGTAACACATCTGAAATGTAACGTCCACTGTTCAAAGTGCCATCAATGCGAACAATACACTACTGGCCATTAAAATTACTACACCAAGAAGAAATGCAGATGATAAATGGGTATTCATTTGACAAATATATTATACTAGAACTGACATGTGATTACATTTTCACGCAATTTGGGTGCACAGATTCTGAGAAATCAGTACCCAGAACAACCACCTCTGGCCGTGATAACGGCCTTGATACGCCTGGGCATTGAGTCAAACAGAGCTTGGATGGCGTATATAGCTACAGCTGCCCATGCAGCTTCAACACGATACCACAGTTCATCAAGAGTACTGACTGGAGAATTGTGACGAGCCTGTTGCTCGGCCACCATTGACCAGACGTTTTCAATAGGTGAGAGATCTGGAGAATGTGCTGGCCAGGACAGCAGTCGAACATTGTCTGTATCCAGAAAGGTCCGAATAGGACCTGCAACATGCGGTTGTGCATTATCCTGCTGAAATCTAGAGTTTCGCCGGGATCGAATTAAGGGCAGAGCCACGGGTCGTAACACATCTGAAATGTAACGTCCACTGTTCAAAGCGCCGTCAGTGCGAACAAGAGGTGACCGAAACGTGTAACCAACAGCACCCCATACCATCACGCCGGGTGATACGCCAGTATGGCGTTGACGAATACACGCTTCTAATGTGCGTTCACCGCGATGTCGCCAAACACGGATGCGACCATCATGATGCTGTAAACAGAACCTGGATTCACCCGAAAGAATGACGTTTTGCCATTCGTGCACCCAGGTTCGTTGTTTAGTACACCATCACAGGCGCTCCTGTCTGTGATACAGCGCCAAGGGTAACCGCAGCCACGGTCTCCGAGCTGATAGTACATGCTGCTGCAAACGTCGTCGAACTGTTCGTGCAGATGGTTGTGGTCTTGCAAACGTCCCCATCTGTTGACTCAGGGATCTAGACGTGGCTGCACGATCCGTTACAGCCATGCCGATAAGATGCCTGTCATCTCGAGTGCTAGTGATACGAGGCCGTTGTGCTCCAGCACGGCGTTCCGTATTAGCCTCCTGAACCCACCGATTCCATATTCTGCTAACAGTCATTGGATTTCGACCAACGCGAGCAGCAATGTCGCGACACGATAAACCGCTACAATCCGACCTTCATCATAGCCGTGGTGGTACGCATTTCTCCTTCTTACACGAGGCATCACAACAACGTTTCACCAGGCAACGGCGGTCAACTGCTGTTTGTGTATGAGAAATCGTTTGGAAACTTTCCTCATGTCAGCACGTTGTAGGTGTCGCCACCGGTTCCAATCTTGTGTGAATGCTCTGAAAAGCTAATCATTTGCGTATCACAGGATCTTCTTCCTGTCGGTTAAATTTCGCGTCTGTAGCACGTCATCTTCGTGGTGTAGCAATTTTAATGGCCAGTAGTGTACATTGCCTAGTCAAAAGTATCCGGGCACTACTAAGTAATACGTAACTTGCCACATGCTGTCACAAGAGGCAGATCTACCACTTTAAAACAAGACGATTATTGTGTTGGCAGTAATGAAGCAGTGACGGCAGAGTAGGTAGGTCAGGGATGCTCACTGACTTCCAACATGGACTAGCCATTGGATGTCACCTGAGTGACAGATCCATCAGGGACATTTTGGCCCTCCTAAAGCTACCCAAGGCAACACCTGTTGAGGTTCCTGCGGGGTGCAAACTAGAAGGAACACCACAGCTATACCAAGACCAACCTGAGCTCAAGTACTGACGAAAAAGGACTGTCGGGAACTGTGGGGGTTGATTGTAAAAAATCGACGAGTTCCAATGTGCTAACAGCAGTCGATCTATCACAATGACTGTGAGCAGGGAGTTAAAAAGAATAGGATATAACGTTCGAGCAGCTCCCCCTGAGTCACAAATTTCTGTAGTCAACGTTAAGCGACGATTGATTTGGTGCAAACAACATCGGTCGACAGTGGAAGACGAGACTAGTGATTTGGAGCCATGAATCACGCTATACTCTGTGGCGACCCCCAATGGACGGCTAGGGTTTGGCGAACACTTGGAAAACATTATCTGCCATCACGTGTAGTGCCAACAGTGAAGTACGGAGGTTATGGTGTCATGGCATAGGGGTTCTTTTAGTTGTTACAGTGTGGTCCCTTTAAGAAACCGATAAATGAAGAAGGATATGAACACACAGCACTGTGTACTGCTTACAGTATAGGACCATTTCGGTGACAATGGTTACTTGTATCAGCATGACAATTGAGTCTGTCATTAATCAGCAAGTGTGTGGCAATGGTTTGTAGACTATAACATTCCCGAAATGGACTGGCCTCTCAAGAGTTCCGACATGAGTCCAATCGAAAATCTGTGGGATGAGGTAGAATGTCGACTTTGCTCCAGTATGCACTTGCCTCACGACTCCCAAATCAAAAATCTTTATCTCTAAGACGTTTAACTTCCAAATACGTTTTAAAATATACTATGTGATCAAAAGTATCCGGACACCTGGATGAAAATGACTTACAAGTTCGTGGCGCCTTCCATCGGTAATGCTGGAATTCAGTATCGTGTTGGCTCACCCTTAGCCTTGATGACAGCTTTCACTCTCGCAGGCATACGATGAATCAGGTGCTGGTAGGTTTCTTGGTGAATGGCAGCCCATTCTTCACGGAGTGCTGCACTGAGGAGAGATATCGATGTCGGTTGGTGAGGCCTGGCACGAAATCGGCGTTCCGAAACACCCCAAAGGTGTTATAAAGGATTCAGGTCAGGACACTGTGCAGGCCAGACCATTACAGGGATGTTATTGTGTGTAACTACTCCGCCAAAGGCCGTGCATTATGAACAGGTGCTCGATTGTGTTGAAACACGCAATCGTCATCCCCGAATCGCTCTTCAACAGTGGGAAGCAAGAAAGTGCTCAAAAAATCAATGTAGGCCTGTGCTGTGATAGTGCCACGCATAATAACAAAGAGTGCAAGCCCCATCCATGAAAAGCGTGACCACACCATAACACCACCGCCTCCAAATTTTACTGTTGGCACTATACACGCTGGCAGATGACGTTCACCAGGCATTCGCCATACCCAGACCCTGCCATCGGATCGCCGCATTGTGTACCGTGATTCGTCACGCCACACAACGTTTTTTCATTGTTCAATCGTCCAAAGTTTATGCTCCTTACGACAAGCGAGGCGTCATTTGACATTTAACGGCGTGATGTGTGGCTTACGAGCAGCCGCTCGACCATGAAATCCAAGTTTTCGCACCTCCCGCCTGACTGTCATAGTACTTGCAGTGGATCCTGATGCAGTTTGGACTTCCTGTGTGATGGTCTGGATAGATGTCTGCCTATTACACATTACGACCTTCTTCAACTGTCGGCGGTCTCTGTCAGTCTACAGACTATGTCGGCCTGTACTCTTTTGTGCTGTACGTGTCCCTTCTCGTTTCCACTTCACTATCACATCGGAAACAGTTAACCTAGGGACGTTTAGGAGTGTGGAAATCTCGCGTACAGACGTATGACACAAGTGACACCGAATCATACAAGTGACGCCCAATCACCTGACCACGTTCGAAGTCCGTGAGTTCCACGGAGCGCCCCTTACTGCTCTTCACGATGTCTAATGATTACTGAGGTCGCTGATGTGCAGCATCTGGCAGTAGGTGGCAGCAAAATGCACCTAATATGAAAAACGTATGTTTTTGGGGGTGTCCGGATACTTTTGATCACATGAAGCTATTGCTTCAGTGAAAATAACTAAGATTGTTTAAGCGTGTTTGACTAACCTGCTTTCGTTGTCGAGTGTGACAGGGAAAGCCGAGAGTAAAAATGGCCATCCTTGCGATTTGAAGGCGACTTTTATACTGGCACACGAATACCAGCGGGAGTGGAAGACAGAAGACATCATCGCATAGTTTCTCTTCAGGGACGACCAACTTTCCTCTCCCCCCCCCCCCCCCCCCGCCCAATCCCTCACTCTCCGCTCACCCAAACAGTTAGGGAAATTTATCTTTATTGTGGCATGTTGGTCTTGAGAAAATATGTATTGCTAGGGCTGTAATAGATCACCTCCACTCGTGACACATTTTGAACACGCATTTAATGCAGGGTAAAACTTAAATTAAAAATTTAAAACAACCCTGACAAAAAGACTTCTAAACAGTAAAAACAGCATGTGTTATCCCTTTAAGTTTAATATACGTAGTAATATTTTGACCAAAGGGACTTCGCGTCGGGGGACCACTAAGTAAATAAAAAAGAATAAGTTAACAGCATCTGCCAAGTGCGACGACCCTAACGGGCAGTCGCGTGAGGGCAGACATCGTTGACTATTGTCTCTAGGACTTAGACTCAACGATTAGATATTGTATATATATATATGTATATATATTAGTCTTTTGTGTCGGTGGTTGCTTTAAACTTTTAATTTAAGTTTTAATTCATGCTTTTTAAACTTTATATTTACTAGTAGACACAATATGATCGACACTATCCCCACATTCACACAAATACTTTCTTGGGACGTAACACAGTTTTTTTTGTTCTGATCTGTATCGTACTACAGCATCGATAATGTACTTTATTCAGTATTTAAAAATATTTTTATATTTACAATACTTAGCAATTCTCACTTGTAGCTACTCTTAGCAATTCAAATGCATTAAACACTCTCATCGTCTTTTACCCTTGTCACTTATGCGATTTACGTGTTTCTTTTTTTTTTAATTCACACATGTGTTCACCGATTATGTTCAGCACATATTTTTAGCTACTTCAGGTAACATAAGCATTAGCAGTGGCCATAATTCTAAATCAAGTGAAAGAACGTGGACTGCCATTGTGTTCTCTTGCAATAGGCTGCCTAAATCATTGGAGGAAAATCGTTTGATTTAGTACTGAATTGTAGACCCAAAAAGAACTGCAAAATAGTCTGCGAGGGCATATGTTTTTCATTTACAATTGATTACAAGCGCCCTCTTTCTGATTTGCAGATACTGAAACACGTGACTTCAAAACACGAAGATCATCATTCCAGAATGACATTTTCACTCCTAAGCGAAGTGTGCGCTGATATGAATCTTCCTGGCAGATTAAAACTGTGTGCCGTACCTAGACTCGAACTCGAGAACTTTGCCTTGAGGTGGCAAGTGTTCTACCACCTAAGGTACCCAAGAACGACTCACGACCGGTCCTCACAGCTTCAATTCTGCCAGTACCTCATGTCCTACCTTCCAAACTTCATAGATGCTCTTCTGCGAACCTGTACAACTAGCACTCCTGGAAGAAAGGATATTGCGGAGACATGGCTTACCCACAGCATAGGGGATGCCTTCGGGTTCGCAGAAGAGTTTCTGTGAAGTTTGGAAGGTAGGGGGACAAAGTACTGGCAGAATTGAAGCTGTGAGGACGGCTCGTGAGTCGTGGTTGGGTAGCTCAGGTGGTCGCCTACACGGTAGCTCAGCGTGTTCAGAGAGCTGCGTGCTCTCTGTAAAAAAAAAAAATAAAATAAAATAAAATAAATAAAAAACTGAGTCAAATAATCAACGATCAACTTGAACGGTTGTCTTGTGACGTCCACCTAGACCAAACGCAATGAACTAGATCGAATATTTAAAAAAAGATGGTAGAGCAGTAGCCCGCAGAAGGCGAAGGTCCCGAGTTCGAGTCTCGGTCTGGCATACAGATATAATCTGCCGGGAAGTTTCAAAATCATTGTTGATCCACCGCAAAAGACAGACATATGTTCTCCCGCATTTTTATTTAGATCTTTTTGAACTCTACAAGCTTGTAATACTTAACTTGATGTGGCTCTTATGTATTATGTAGTTTCCTAAAGCCAAGCTGATTGTCATCTAGCACATCCTCGAAATTCTCTTCCGTTCTTCTCTATACATTCTTGTCAGCAACTTGGATGCATGAGCTGTTAAACCGATTGTGAGATAATTCTCGCACTTGTCAGTTCTTGTAGTCTTCGAAATTGTGTGGACCATATTTTTCCGAAAGTCAGATTGTATGTCACCAGACTCACACATTCTACACACCACCGTGAAGAGTCGTTTTGTTGCCATTTCCCCCATGATTTTAGAAATTCTAATGGAGGGTTATCTATCCCTTCTGTCGTACTTGTCATAAGTCTTCCAAAGCTCTCTTATATTCTGATTCTAATACTGGATCCCCTATCGCTTCTAAATTGACTTCTGTTTCTTCTTCTATCACACCAGACATATCATCCCTCTCATAGAGGTGAAACTCCTTAATTTAATTCTGAAACTGCTGAGTGAAACTGAATGCAAGTGAACCTGCTTAAACTGCTGTGTGAATCTGAACGTACTGCCACTTTGCTTGTCTTGATCATTTCATATCTGACCTAGAGAATTAATCCTGACAAATACAACTGAAACGCAATCTGACTGCTCAAATAATTAACACAAAAGAATGGCCCTGAATTAGAAGAAATCCTAACAATAACCTATAGGCCTACATTTCATAAGACACTTACCTCACAAAAAATCTTCATTACACGAACTACAGCCATACAGCAAGCACCAATACAGCCAGATAAATAAAAGATTCTAGTACTGTAGGCTCTAACTACTAATAGGCATGTGGTTAGCAAAGGGAAGATTTTGTTACAGAGCAAACAATGTATTTAGCAAATTTTACCTTAATAATGTAACATCCAATTCAAAAAATTATATAATCGTCCGTGACATCCAGTTCCAAAAAATTTATAATCATCAACAGTCTTCCATTTCCATGACGGACACATATTCAGACCGTGCGCTCGCGCTAACACTTCAAACCTTTAACCTCAATCACTGCTAACTATTAACTTCCAACCTCCCCCACTGCTGACTATACACTCACAACTGCGAGTCCGACCATCCACAGAGTCTCTTACAGAGGGCGCACAGCTCTGTCAGAGTTATTAACGCAGTCCATCGCGCTGCCAACATACACACATATGAACAGGCTACTTACAGAGGCGTTCAATGTACTCTTTCCACCTATCCGCTTTCTCCTCTGCATTTAACAGTGGAATTCCCGTTGCACTCGAAATGTTATCACCTTTGCTTTTAATCTCCCAGAAGCTTATTTTGACTTTCCTACACGCTGAGTCCTTCCGACAATCAGTTCTTTTTCGATTTCTTCGCCTATTTGAACCAGCCATTTCGGATTAACATCCCAGCATTTCCTATTTATTTCATTTCTCAATGCCTTTATTTCTGTATTCCTGAATTTCTCTGAACATTATTCTATTTGCTGTTATCATCGATCAACTGAATTATATACAGCTTCTGTAATGGCCCTTTTTAGAGATATCCATTCCTCTTCAACTGTACTGCCTACTGGACTGTTCTTCATTGCTGTATCTATAGCCTTAGAAAACTTCAAGCGTATCTCGTCATTCCTTAGTACTTCCGCATCCTACTTCTTTGCCTATTGATTCTTCTCTTCATCAATACTGCATTGTGATATGTGTCTACATCTGTTCCTGGGTACGCCTTACAATCCAGAATCTCATTTCGGAATGTCTGTCTGACCATGATGTAATCTGAAATTTTCCCGTATCACTCGGCCTTTTCCATCTCTTCCTCTTGTGATTCTTGAACAGAGTATTGCTATTGCTAGCTGAAGTTTATTACATAACTCAATTAGTCTTCCTCCTCTCTCATTCCTTCTCCCAAGCTCATATTGTCCTGTAACCTGTCCTTCTACTCCTTCCCCCAAGTCTGCGTTCCAGTTCCCCATGACTATTAGATTTTCGTCTCCGTTTATGCACTCTTTCAATATCCTTATTTACTGTCTCTATCTCTTCATCTTCAGCTTGCGACGTCGGTATGTATAACTGAACTATCGCTGTCGGTGTTGGATTGCTGTCGATTCTGACAAGAATAACCCTATCACTGAACTGGTCACAGCAACACACTCTCTTACCCACCTTCCTATTCATAACGAAACCTACTCCCGTTATACCATTTTCTGCTGCTGTGAATATTACTTACTACTCATCTGATCAGAAATCCTTCTCTTCTTTCCATTTCATTCACTGACCCCTACTATATCTAGCATGAGACTTTGCATTTCCCTGTTGTAACTTCCTTATCAGTTCAAGCTTCTGACGTTCCACACCCCGACTCGTAGAACGTTATCCTTTCGTTGATTATTCAATCTTTTTCTCATGGTCACCTCCCCTTTGGCAGTCCCCTCCTGGAGATCCGAATGGGGAACCATTACGGAATCTTTTGCCAACAGAGAGATCATCATGACACTTTATCAATTAAAAGTCCTGTGAACACACGTCATGTGTCTTTAATGCAGTGGTTTCCATTACCCTCTGCATCCTCATGCCGTTGACCAGTGCTGATTCTTCCGCCTTTACGTGCAGTTTGCCAGCTCAAAGGGAATAGTGTGCCCTGAATCTCTTTCCGGGCCTCCGCCCTCTTTGACAAGGCTGTTGGCAGAATGAGAGTGACTTTTGATGCCGGAAGTCTTTGGCGGCCAATTGTGATTATTAATCAATATCTAAGCGGTGTCGAGTTTCGAATCCGGGACTGAGGGTGTTTTGATTAATAATCAAAGACACTTTTTTTTCATTTTGTTCGTTGGTGATCGTTGTGTTTGGTCGTTGCGTTTGTTCGCTGGCGATCGTTGTGTTTGGTCGTTGCGTTTGTTCGTTGGTGATCGTTGTGTTTCGTCGTTGCGGACGTCACATGACATCCGTTTAAGTTCTTTTTGTTGATCCTTTCACTCAGTTTTTTTTTATTACAGAGGCCAACCAGCTGAGCAACCGTGTCGCCATTCCTAGATCACCGGTGCACCCTAGCTGCTTAGCATCCTTGAACATCACCACAGTTTTGTGCAAGTACAATACATATAGGCTGACCGAAGATAGTACTTAACATTAGAAAATCCACATGGAAGTTTTAAATATTTTTTTAAATCCTGTAGAAACTCTGCATTGAAAAGTTAAGGCTGTTTTGAATCTTAATGATGTCTTTTCGAATGAAATCTGGGGATTCATAAACACTTCCCTTAGCACCAGTATAAATTTGAAATTTTTTAACCATTTGTTCTAGAAATGATCCCTTATACTTCAATGAATTTATGAAAGATGCATGGCTGAAAGCCCTTAACGCTTTACTCAGGGCATAAGTAAGATAGAAGATAGAATCTTTAGCAATACACACTAACGTCATGGCTGTCAAGCAGCATCTGTAATTTTGCACTTGTTAATAATTATAATGAAACGAATGCATAATTAAGTTAGCTCACACAAAGTACAATATAGGCGATAACTTAGATAACGAAGTATTTTGCAGTCAGTTAAACAAGTTGTACTTGTTACCTGATATTCGTCAAATTTTGGAAAAACACTAATCGTCACCCTATCACAAAAATAAATTTAAATAAATAATAACTGTTGCCTTTCGCGGTCGATAATTGTAGGACTTAACGCTTAGTTCGGTGATGGTTATCACGTTGCGTCTTATTCTACATTTCACCTACCGTTTGCATGTTCTTCATTCTTGCATACATCCGTAGTTAGTATTCCGGCAGCTGTGCTTATGACAGACCATACATCCAAGGCTAATAATCATTATCTTGAGCATTATGTAGCCATATTTTGTCTGATGTAAGATTTCTTCTTGCCTCGCACGCAGCTTAAAGCAGTTAAGTCTTTCTAAGGACACACACCACTACGAACTGTTACGTACGGTGCTTTTTGCGCGACAATCTGCAGTACGCCTCTACCTCACAGGAGTTTCCCTAACTTACTGCATATATTCAAAGATCTACAAGTTATCTGCCTAATCAGTGTGAGATTATGCACTCTTTTTGAAAAATACGATTGCGTATTTCTTCTTATATAATTTTTGTAGAAAAACAGTGAAGTAGTAAATTTACAATAGCCATATACAATCGATGAATACGGTACACGTTTTTTTACAAATAAAGACATCTGACAAAAGAAATATGAAGCTGTGTGCAAGTTGGCAGGGTAGTGACGTTGCAAGCTGAGAGTAAAAGTAACGTTGCACTACTAGTAGCTTGTCAGTGATGCAGAATCAGTAGTAGAGGCCTGAAGCTTACCAGAGGTTTGAAAACAGTGAGTATATTGTAATTTGACAAAAAATTTCATCGTGTTGTAAACTCCATGGTGTTGTGCCAACAACGACGACGACAACGACAACAACAACAGCATCAACAACCTCAACGTGTCTAGAAGAGTTCCTCCAATCCGTATGTGGCACACTACTGCAGATTTGAGAGAAGGACGGTAGTCGGTAGGTGGTACAAAGAAACATAATTCACCTGGTGTTGACAAGTGAATTGCTGGAGACATCACTTGACGGGTTAATCATTGGTCGTTATAGTTATTTATAGTACAACGCACGAATATAAGGAATTTTATCCACAGCTGTATGGTAAATAACTATAACGATTAGCTTCACAATCCCTACCTCTAATCCTTCAGATAGATAGTATACAAACGATAGGTACTTAGAAGGACTATATGCCTGATCAGAGGGGTAAAACCAATGAAAATTATTTTGATATGCGAGTATGTGCCTTTATTACTAACCAACAGGTAATTTATCTGCCTAAATCTGCATTTGTGTCATATCAATGTTCGTAAGTTAACGAGACTTAAGACTACAGACACACATGTTGCCTAAATAGCTAATACTACTGCGTAACAGACAATTATCGTCAGTAGATTCGCAAGAGTCATGAATGTGGTATTATTTATAAAAGGCTAAATATTTGCTTGAAATAATATATGGTAACACATACAGTACTTACAGAGCCATATTTCCCTAAGTAGAATGTTCTTTGTTATCGTTTGTCCTTCTCTCAATCGTTATCAAAGTATAAAATTTGGTTTGAATTAAGTGATTAAAACACAGAATAACAGATCAGTAGGCATATTTTCCAAGGACAACACGTGCACATGCTACATAATTTTCAGTGTGTCTGCACCGCACTGGTCTGCTATCAAAAGCCACAGTGATAATATTACCCATGAACTGTTACATTCCGCTATGTTTTAATCACTTCATTCAAATCAATAAGAATCTGCTAATGATGAAACAGATTTGCCTAATACGCATTTGATCAAGAATAGCGACATAAGAAGAACTGGTGGCTTGTGAAAACAGATGTAAGACGTATAATATTTAAATTGCTAATATATACAAAATCTTTACGTCAAACGTCTGGGGGTGATAGATTAAGTCTCGAGGAACAACTTTCGTTAAGAGACAAATTGTTCGCTGACACATCCGGGTGACACGTTCGTCCGTTACTATTGGTTACGCCCCTGCAAGGAGACGGGGTGTAGGCACTCTGCAGCGCGCATATGCTTTGTGTGTTGCCTAAAATGTGATCATCCGCGCCATATGGAAAGGGGTGGACCCAGCAAAATTAAAGTTACCGATTCGCTTCCAGATTATGTTTCTTCGCTTATAGACAATCATTCTTTAGATTTCCTCCTTGAAAACCACTCTGTCAGTTTACTGTTTACTGTGGTAGGCAGTATGCAGCACACCTGGCGATCATATCCTGCTAGTTCGTTGGAATCTCATCGTCCCAGGACCGGCGAGTACAAAAGGACGCGTCGCGCCGCTGAGAAACGTCATCGAACATTATGTCTTTAACAAAAGTTTATTCCAAGGGCGTGGTCAGTCATTCCTACGCGTGTGATACAAAAACTTTGAAACGGCCTGTGTTGCGTTTCGGCAGCTTCGCAATGACTTTCCTCGAGGCGTATAATGTTCACGCTTTATGTGTGTAGATGTTCCTACACATTGCGTGTCTGAATGTTGGTGAATTATTTGAGTGGCCAGCTAACAAACGACTCGATCTCAGCAAGAATTGTGGATGGCACTTAATCCCTTATACTCAGAGGCTTCAAAACGCTTCCGCGATAACGGCGCAGCTATATCAGTATCCTAACTGCTTGCACAAGATAATGAATTTTGCTCAGCAAAAGGAAAGTAACGCTGTGGTAGCATGTAGACGTGGAGGTCTTTAGAGCTCACATTGTCACACAAATTCATGTAAGCATTTTTTGGCCGGCTAATTTTCAACGATCTGTCGCAGGACCACATCTCAAACACGTCGAATCTCTTCTGTACTGGTTTTCTCACTCTCCAAGACTCACTGACATACAATGCTGTAGTACACTCTTAGAAATTTCATCCTCAAATTATGGCCTATGTTTGATACCAGTAGACTTTTCTTAGCCAGGAAAGCCATGTTTACTTGGCTAGTCCGCTTTTTATGTCTCCCTGCCATCGTCCGTCCCGGCTTATTTTGTTTTCAAGGTAGTAGAACTCCTCAACTTCGTCTACATCGTGATCAGAAATGTTTACGTTAAGTTTCTCGCTTTTCTCATTCCAGCTACTTCGCATTACTTTTGTCTTTTTCCTGTTTGCTCTCTACCTATATTCTGTGCTCATTACACCGTACATTCCATTCAACACACCCACCAAGTCTCCTTCACTTTCACTGAGGCCAGCAGTGTCGCGTTATTTTCACTTCTTCCCTATGCTCTAGTGGGCTATTACGTTGCTTGTCACAGAGTTATTTCTCATTATCCCCATAGTGTGCAAGACAGGCTTGTGAGTCAACAGCCCAAGAGGATAATCCTCCTCCTCTTTCGACGCTCCTAAAGCAGACGTGTTTATGATAACATTATGTGGGACTGAGGTTCACATGTTTTTTTCGAAATACGTGTTTCTTCTTACATTAGTTTTCTTGGCCAAACATTTTAGGCATATCTACGCCATCAACGGTGGGCTCCTATTTCGCCAAAAATCTAAAAATTCAGGATATTTAGCGATAACAGTTACGGTTGAAACGTAGGCATTAACATTTAATCGTGTCTACTGTGATATTTCTTATCTCCTTTACTAGTCGTCTGTAGAGACTTCATCTGCA
The DNA here is from genome assembly GCF_023864345.2 of Schistocerca serialis cubense. Taxonomy (NCBI): domain Eukaryota; kingdom Metazoa; phylum Arthropoda; class Insecta; order Orthoptera; family Acrididae; genus Schistocerca; species Schistocerca serialis. Next base: position 731,554,003 of record NC_064643.1, on the reverse strand, counting down.
GCGGTCTGATGTTTCTTTACAAAGCTAACCGTAAAACAAACGAAGCAGTACTTTTCCACAGCAATTTGTTTCACGAAAATGTTCGCGGTTTTATACAATCTGTTCCGAAGATCTCATCAAGCGTACAAGTGGCTCCCAAAGCACAGAGACGCTAACTGCGGCACCTATTATTTTTGGTGACATCATTTCAAGTTTTATTAAACACAAAACTTTAAGCACATTTTTATACTCGTTCTTTCCCTGGTGATGTGTGGGATATTACTTTTTAAGGCTGTGAAGAGTTCAGAATATTTCGTTTTAAGTTATCTGCATGTTTGCAGAAGTAAACCTTTTGACTAGAATAACCCGTCATATGATAAATGATTGGTTCGTCGCATTTATCAGCTGGTGTGTTGTGTGTTCTGAGATTATTCCTGTGGCGGGTTATGTACCTGAAGTCCCTGTTTCTTTAATATGTAACCTATTTTGTGGGCTCTTTTCCTGTTGTAACTAAAAATATAATACTGTTTTTTGTACACGGGAGAAGCTTACTACGACTTCACGTGTTCTCAGTATACATAAGCGAGTCATCTGATAATCAAACCACTGTTAGATTTCTCGCTGACCATATACACTACTGGCCATTAAAATTGCTACACCAAGAAGAAATGCAGATGATAAATGGGTATTCATTGGGCAAATATATTGTACTAGAACTGACATTTGATTACATTTTCACGTAATTTGGGTGCATAGATCCTGACAAATCAGTACCCAGAACAACCACGTCTGGCCGTAATAACGGCCTTGATACGCCTGTGCATTGAGTCAGATCTTGGATGGCGTGTACAGGTACAACTGCCCATGCAGCTTCAACACGATACCACAGTTCATCAAGAGTAGTGACTGGCGTATTGTGACGAGCCAGTTGCTCGGCCACCATTGACCAGACGTTTTCAATTGGTCAGAGATCTGGAGAATGTGCTGGCCACGGCAGCAGTCGAACATTTTCTGTATCCAGAAACGCCCGTACAGGACCTGCAACATGCGATCGTGCATTATCCTGCTGAAATGTGGGGTTTCGCAGGGATCGAATGAAGGGTAGAGCCACGGGTTGTAACACATCTGAAATGTAACGTCCACTGTTCAAAGTGTCGTCAATGCGAACAAGAGGTGACCGGGACGTGTAACCAATGGCACCCCATACCATCACGCCAGGTGATACGCCAGTTCACGTTCGTCCGTTAGAAATGACGAATACACGCTTCCAATGTGCGTTCGCCGCGATGTCGCCAAAGAGGGATCCGATCATCATGATGCTTTAGACAGACCCTGGATTCGTCCTAAAAAATGACATTTTGCCAGTCGTACAGCCAGGTTCGTCGTTGAGTACACCATCGCAGGAGCTCCTGTCAGTGATGCAGCGTCGAGGGTAACCGCAGCCATGGTCTCCGAGCTGATAGTCCATGCTGCTGCAAACGTCGTCGAACTGTTCGTGCAGATGGTTGTTGTCTTGCAAACGTCCCCATCTGTTGACTCAGGGATCGAGACGTGGCTGCACGATCCGTTACAGCCATGCGGATAAGATGCTTGTCATCTCGACTGCTAGTGATACGAGGCCGTTGGTATCCAGCTCGGCGTTCCGCATTACCCTCCTGAACCCACCTATTCCATACACTGCTAACAGTCATTGGATCTCGATACGATAAACCGCAATCGCGATAGACTACAATCCGACCTTTATCAAAGTCGGATATGTGATGGTACGCATTTCTCCTCCTTACACGAGGCATCAGAACAACGTTTCACCATGCAACGCCGGTAAACTGCTGTTTGTGTATGAGAAATCGGTTTGAAACTTTCCTCATGTCAGCACGTTTTAGGTGTCGCCACCGGTGCCAACCTTGTGTGAATGCTCTGAAAAGCTAATCATTTGCAAAATCAGCATCTTTTTCCTGTCGGTTAAATTTCGCGTCTGTAGCACGTAATCTTCGCGGTGTAGCAATTTTGATGGCCAGTAGTGTAGTTAACATCAAATAAATGGGCTTTCTGACAAAAAAGAAGTGAAGTGCCCAAAAGAGGACGAGGAAACGAAATGAAACTTCAAGTGGTTGAAGGGTACGTGATGTTATTTCAGTGATTTCAAAACCGAGTCAAATTCATAAAGAAGTTCTCGCTATGAGCACACTTAATCAGTATGGCGGCCTTGTTCCTTCCACTCATTTAGTTTGGAAGGGAGTCATAAAGTCGTTGTATGCTCTCCTGAGGTATGCTGGCTTACAACTGACATAAATGTTTCGTGATGTCTTGGCTACTGGGCCTGGGACGGAGTTGATGTTGGAACTACTCCCTATCATATTCTGGCAGGCACGTTTGAGATATATTGCTGGCAATCGGAATCAGTAACATCACGCAGACAGTTCATAGTGACCCGTGCCACGTGTGGATGTGCATTGTTCTGTTGAAAGATGTCACTACTGTACTGTCGCATGAGAGATAACACGTTGTAACGTTGCTCTTGGGGGCGAAAATAAAAAGAACTGTTTTTTTTTTTAAATGTCGAGAAAGTGAATATTTTGGTGGGCCACTTGGCAACAGAATCAGGGATTGATTACACTATTATAACAACACACGTTGAGCATTAAATACCTGAATGAGAGCAGCATCTTGATATATATACATATATTTGAGACCGTTCAGAGGAAACATTATTATTTCTGTGCATTTTTATAGTCGCGATGTAGTCATACCCGGATCAACACTAAGGGACCAGAAGATTTATAGACTTTAAAAGAAATGCAACACTACACAATTAAAAAAAGAGTTGGTTCAGAAATAATAGGAAAACGATAATGTTCCTTCTGCCTCGTGCTGCGTTCGACCCATCAGCGTGATCGTAATTTCTGGTGATGAAGTAACACAAAATAATTATGATTCAGGTAAATAAGGAGATGGAAATCATCAAGGTTAATTTACTAAAATAAGCACACTTATCTTTAACACACGTTTTTTTTAATGCTACGTACTTCTTCATATTAAATTACAATAGATGACCATTGTGGTTAAATACTTTATACATAACAGTCAAAATGTCCTCTTGATGCTGTCTGTTCGTAATCAGTTACAAGAAACTACATAATTTCTGATTGAAAAAAATTACAATTAGCATATTCACTCAATATTTTCACATAAAATATAAAATACAGTTCGGAACGCAGCAAGTCCGCGTCCGCCTTTCATAGAATACAAACAGTAAAAGGTGAGGCGCCAAATACCTCATTTGTCTTGAAATAACAGAATTCTTTTTTATACCATTAATCGATACATGTACATAGAGATTTACAGGCACCGCGCAAGAACGGCAAAGATAAAGAACAATAGACTCTGTCGCTGCTATGCGATGGTTCATTTCTTTTACTTTACAATTGTTCGATAACTTTAGGCCATCAGGCGTTTACTATTGAGCGTATATTAATGTTTGTGAGGCGAAAATTACTAATATTACAAAATGGTTCAAATGGCTCTGAGCACTATGGGACTTAACATCTATGGTCATCAGTCCCCTAGAACTTAGAACTACTTAAACCTAACCAACCTAAGGACATCACACAACACCCAGTCATCCCGAGGCAGAGAAAATCCCGCCGGGAATCGAACCCAGCAACCCGGGCGTGGGAAGCGAGAAAGTTACCGCACGACCACGAGATGCGGACGCAAATATTACACTATGTACGCGCTGGATGTCCGTGAAGTAACGTTGTGCCGTGAGAGTTCCCTAAATCAACGTCAACCGTGACCTTAGGTCATACCTGATGGTTCGTCACACCATGACACCAGGAATAACACCGCTGTGCCTCTCCAGAACGCTGGGAAAGGGGGGGGGAGCGGGGGGAGGATACAGAACGTCTAGCCAGATCGCCGCCATACTGGCCTACTATTGCTATTGTCTTCTTGGACAGAGAACAGAATCTCGATTCGTCGCTGAGCACAGTGCGACGCCATTTATCAGCAGTCCTGGCTTCATGGCCACGATGCCACTCCAAATGCAGCCGTCTAAGTTGAGGTGTTAATTTGGCAGCCTACGAATGGGGCGGCTATTCCCTGGTTCGGCTGCCCAATGTAAAGGGATTAAGATGTTCTTGGTGCACTGTATGTCGAACACTCTTGGGGGTGGTCAGATGTGGTCGACCGGAACAACCTAACCATCCAGCATCGGACCACAGTCACATCCGGATGCTCCACAAATCTGAACTTGCGGGATTCGAACAGCCCATCAAAGGAGGTTCGCACTGAGCACCCTTTCAAACTCCAAACTATAATAATTGCCCTCAGATCGCAGTCAATTCTCTGAATGCCTTTGTTAAAGTCGTATTTTTTGCCATGTTTTCTCCTCTTTGCCAGACAGTAGAAACTGTCAGGAAATCTGTACGTGAACTCAAAAACAGTGGTGGTAGCGTTAAGAGTGCAAAAGGAATTGCTGTGTTAAGTGCAGAGAAAGGCAGAAGGGATAGATAACACTTCATCAGAATTTCTAAAATCATGGGGGAAGTGGCAACAAAAAAACTATTCAGTGATGTATAGAATGTACGAGGAGTCTGGCGACAAACAATCTGACTTTCGGAAAAATACGATCCACACAGTTAAGAAGACTACAAGAACTGACAAGTGCGAGAATTATCGCACAGTCGGCTTAACAGCTCATGCATCCAAGTTTCTAACAAAAAATGTATACAGAAGAACGGAAAAGAAAATCGAGGATGTGCTAGATGACGATCAGCTTGACTTTAGGAAAGGTAAAGGCACCACAGAGGCAATTCCGACGTTACGGTTGTTGATGGAAGCAAGACTAAAGAAAAATCAAGACAAGTTCATAGGATTTGTCGATCTGGAAAAAGCGTTCGACAATATAAAATGGTCTAAGATGTTCGAAATTGTGAGAAAAAATAGGGGGAAGCTAAATGGAGAGACGGGTAATATACAATATGTGCAAGAATCAAAAGGGAATAATAAGAGTGGACGACCAAGAACGAAGTGCTCCGATTAAAAAGGGTGTAAGACAGGAGCATAGTGTTTCACTCCTACTGTTCAATCTGTACGTAGAAGAAACAGCGATGCAAATAAAGGAAAGGTTCAGGAGTAAACTAAAATTCAAGATGAAAGTATATCAATGATACAGTACGTTGATGAGATGGTTATTCTGAGTGAAAGTGAAGAAGAAATACAACTGCTGAATGGAAAGAATACTCTAATGACAGTAAATCGAAGGAAGAAGAAAGTAACGAGAAGTAGCAGAAATGAGAACAGCGAGAAACTTAACATTAGGCTTGATGGTCACGAAGAAGAAGAAGAAATGGAACTCTACTACCCACGCAGCAAAACAGCCATTGATGGACGGAGCAAGTAGTACATCAAAAGTAGAATAGCACTGGTAAATAGTGCATTTCTGGCCAAGAGAAGTATACTAATATCAAACATGGGCCTTAATTCGAGGAAGAAATTTCTGAGAATGCACTTTTGGAGCACAGTTTTGCATGACAGCGAAACATGAACTGCGAGAAAACCGTGACAGAAGAGAATCGAATCATTTGAGACGTGGTGCTACAGACGAATGTTGAAAACTAGGTGGACTGATAAGGTAAGGAATGAGAAGGTTCAGCGCAGAATCGGAGAAGAAAGGAATGTATAGAAAACACTGGCAAGGAGAAAGGACAGGATGATAGGACGTCGCTTAAGACACCGGGGAATAACTTCCATGGTACTAGAGGGAGCTGTAGACGACAAAACCTGTAGAGGAAGACAGAGATTGGAATACATCCAGTAAATATTTGAGAACGTGGTTTGCAAATGGTACTCTGAGATGAAGAGGTTGACACAGGAGAAGAAAAAGAATAAATTTTACTGTGCACACACAGGTAAAGTCACGAGCTTATGTGCCTAGTTTGACGATCTTCGGTACAAACAGAATGTTTTTTGCATTATTTGTGTCTGTTTCCTTTCACAAAACATATCATCCTTTTTTTCAGTTTATTTTAATGTGATAAACCAGCAGAACGTGCTATGCAATTAACATTGATTTATGGTCATTTCCTTTTCAGTTTCTTACAAACACTTGTTCTTGTTGTGGAAGGCTTTCAAAGCGCATCGACTTCAATTGAAAGCGCATCGACTTCAATTTATTACAGAAGCAGGGAAAGCAGAGAGATCCTTTTGCGCCAGCCATATTATATGCAACTCCTTATCCTGCCTGCACATATTTCATGTCCAATATGCGGTGGAAAGCAAACTTAGTTCCCATCCAACCTTTACGAAAGCATTCCTGTCGGTGGTTGATTCCGTCACGCACCTTTAGTGAAATACGAGTATTAAGACTGACGAGTAACTACGTACAAGGCTACAAATCTTAATGACATCAACTCGATGATGTAGTTCTCGATGTATTTATTTTTCTTTAGTAAATTTGTATTAGAATTGACAGTACCTCGTGGCGATTTTTTTCACAGGATTAGAAAATGCGAACCCCACGCAAATTTAGTCTTTTAAGATTTTTTGTTGTATTGAGATACTAATTTACCACATATTCAACAGAATATTTTATTTATTTATTTAACGCGACCTGATTAGTGTCATTCGGCCTTCTGTTACATTGGACCAGGGTTTCGCATATACAGTACTGTTTTTACATCATGGTTATCTAAGAAACAGTTCTCTAAGAAATAACCATTTTAATATAACAATTAGTATTAAAATTATCTGAGTGCCTGAGATGGCAATGTGACTAAATAATACTGATTATGAATTAATAAAGTTAATACCGGTACCGGCAGTACTTGTACCAGAGCAACTGTTTCCTGTATAGTAATAGTAACAATAATAATAATAATAATAAAGCTATAAATACTTATGCTATACCAATATTGACCTACTCATTTGGAGTAGTGAAATGTAGTAACACAGACCTAGAAGCACTCAATACACTTACACGATCACAATGCCACAAATATAGAATACATCACATACATTCAGCAACAGAAAGATTCACACTAAGCAGAAAGGAAGGAGGAAGGGGATTTATCGATACAAAAAACCTACATTATGGACAGGTAGACAATTTAAGAAAATTCTTTCTAGAACGGGCAGAAACTAGCAAAATGCACAAAGCAATCACTCATATAAATACATCGGCTACACCACTGCAATTTCATAACCACTTCTACAACCCTTTAGATCACATAACATCAACAGATATGAAGAAAGTAAATCGGAAAAAGAAAACAAGCACCCGTATCATCTAACACAGCCACACATCGATCAAGACGCATCCAACACATGGCTAAGAAAAGGCAATTTATACAGTGAGACGGAAGGATTCATGATTGCAATACAGGATCAAACAATAAACACCAGATATTACAGCAAGCATATTATTAAAGAGCCCAATACCACAACAGATAAATGCAGACTTTGCAAACAACAAATAGAAACAGTAGATCACATCACAAGCGGATGTACAATACTAGCAAATACAGAATACCCCAGAAGACATGACAATGTAGCAAAAATAATACATCAACAGCTTGCCTTACAACATAAACTTATAAAACAACACGTTCCCACATACAAGTATGCACCACAAAATGTACTGGAGAATGATGAATACAAATTACACTGGAACAGAACCATTATAACAGATAAAACAACACCACATAACAAACCTGACATCATACTCACCAATAAAAGGAAGAAATTAACACAACTGATCGAAATATCCATACCCAATATAACAAATATACAAAAGGAAACAGGAGAAAAAATTGAAAAATACATCTAACTGGCTGAGGAAGTCAAGGACATGTGGCATCAGGATAAAGTTGACATTATACCAATTATACAATCAACTACAGGAGTCATACTACACAATATCCACCAGTAATCAATGCAATACAGCTGCATCCAAACGTATATATACAACTACAGAAATCCGTAATTATTGATACATATTCAATTACCTGAAAGTTCCTAAATGCAATATAACATATACCGTACAGTTAAAAGGAAGTCACGCTTGATCAAGGTCCGCGTCACTTTCCATTTTTGACCAGACATAACTCTGAGAAAAGAAAGAAATAATAATAATAAGATTAATATCAGTGGCAAATAAAAGAAGTATTCATAGGTGTACGAGATAAATGAGTTCTGGGGAAAGGAAATTTAAGGAGACTGCACCAGCTAAGCATCCTGGGAAATGAAGAAGATCTGGTTGCAAAAAAGTATATACAAGGGAAACGAGTGCTTACAGGGACAATGGTAACACTCGTTGTTGCTTCAGTACGTATGTCGTTAACCGTCTTCTGAAGCTGGAGATGTTGTTCAGTACTCTAACGTAATGTGGGAAATTATTCCAGAGCCGGGTTCCTGCTACTGACAAGGGAAACTCCTCAGATTTAATGATAAGTGGGCCCAGGGGACAGCCCGTCGAAAACTGAACCAGATCAAGCGTGAAACAGGAAAAAGGTGTACTGAAGTGTGAAAAAAAAGCAAAATAGAGCAATATAGAGCAATCTGAGAGTGCAGTGGCGTGATGGATAAGTGATCACAGTGTAGCACTGCCAAGCGGGCGAGCCATGTGCAAACCTCCTTCGTGTCAACTTTGTTTTTTTGTTTCCGTCGCTCTTCGCTGAATTCAAGTTTTTGGTGAGTCGTCGTGTAACGTCCGTTTGGAACAGCGAGGTGCAAGGTAGCAAACATATATTTACAGTTGATTCTGCACAACTGCTCTAGTAACGGCCGAAAGGGAGTGGCTTTCGAATTGGAACCGCAAACGTTTGATCACAAGGCGACCAGTCAACCGAATCCTCCACTGGAAAACACGTCTAGTGTGTCATACACGGCATTTGTGACAGTACGAGTGTCAGATGATAGGAATCTCTTATCGATGCACCTAATTTGTACGACCGGTAAGTGAGTGAGTATGCCTCCTTGTCGGATATAGCCGCGCTGGGTAGCCGCGTGGTCCTGGGAGCATTGTCACGGTTCGCGCGGCTCCACCCGTCGAAGGCTCGAGTCCTCCCTCGGGCATGGGTGTGTATGTTGTCCTTAGCTTAAGTTAGTTTATGTTAGATTACGTAGTGTGTAAGCTTAGGGACCGATGGCCTCAGCAATTTGGTCCCACAGCATCTTACCACAAATTTCCAAACATTTTGTCCGATAAAGGTGTTCGGATGAATGTGAATGTGATCCCTCCCAAGAAAATGATGAAAACATAATTCTTTGTCATGTAAGCTGCAACAAATGAACGCGACAGTTACACAATCACACAGTTTCTCTGTGCTCTGTCAAAACATATGGTTTCAACGTTTTTGAAGTTGCGTTCCGTTTTGCAAGTTTTGACTCTTGAATTCCTCTGTTGTGACATAGTTCACATACGTTTGTTTGTTGTTTTCATTTCTGTGAGACGTCTATGTGGTATAGTGCCTGCCCTCACTATTCATTACATTTACCTGCGACAGTAACGTATTTCGACCACATGACTCATATTCTGTAACCAATGTATAGTATGATGACTGCCAAGACTACAGATGGAGAGCAAGCATTTCAATGACCGGACGGACAGTTCATAATGTTGTGAAGAAATAAATAAATAAATGCCACGAGGGAGTGTTAAACTCGGCTCGTCCGCGTTACAGTCCATCACCTGGCCACTTAACCACGACGCCGCAGGTGTTCAATTTTTCTCGATATTGCTCTTGTTAAGCTTGGACCGTTCACTGTTTATATTTTGCTTTTTTTCACAGTTCAGTACACCTTCTTCCTATCTGCATGCTCGTTCAGTTTTTTATCCATTGGGTCATCTTACCACTAATCTGGGAGGGGTTGCGATGGGGAGTTTCCGTTGTGAGAAGGACTTCGAGAAAGTGGCCGAACGATAGAGGGCGACAGAAAGGATTTTGCTCTGATGGCAACGTGTGTTTCTGCCACGTTGTTCGGACAAGATCGTTTACGTCGAGGAGAGATGTGAGGGACACTGTTGATTGATAGGACAGTAGAGAATACAGAGGGCACGGAAATCTCTGCGCTTGTCTGCACGCAGCCAGAACAGCTGCGCATATGATGGTGAAATATGACCAAATAGTTGGACATCATGCATATAACAAATACAGGTACAATGAGCATAACTGAGAAAGGCCTCTCAGGATGACATCGCTGTAATCAGTTATTACAAGTATAGATGTTCGCAGTGTTTGCACAAGTTTCTTTTTCAGATCAAGTGGGAAGACCTTTTTATATTTTTGTAGGACATAGAGAGATTCTGATACCTTCTCGCACATTGGAGCTACGTGCTCAGTCCAATTTAGATTTTCATCTCTTATTACCCATAGAATCTTTGCTGAAGGAGAAAGGTTGAAATTTGCCCGATTTAGTGTTGAAGATATTCCCGATATTTGGGTCTAATGAGCCTAGAATGAACAACCAGTACCGCTTGGGTGTTGGATCGATTGAGCTTTAGCCCCATGTCCTGTCCCCATTTTGATAGTTCACAGAGGTCGCTATTAAGATTTTCGATAGCTCTCTTCAGATTTATTGGTTTTGCACATAGGTACAACTAGCGGTCATGAGCGTACATATGTACACTACTGGCCATTAAAATTGCTACACCAAGAAGAAATGCAGATGATAAACGGGTATTCATTGGACAAATATGTTATACTAGAACTGACATTGGTTTACATTTTCAAGTACCCAGAACAACCACATCTGGCCGTAATAACGGCCTTGATACGCCTGGGCATTGAGTCAAACACAGCTTGGATGGCGTGTACAGGTACAGCTGCCCATGCAGCTTCAACACGATACCACAGTTCATCAAGAGTAGTGTCTGGCGTATTGTGACGAGCCAGTTGCTCGGCCACCATTTACCAGACTTTTCAGTTGGTGAGAGATCTGGAGAATGTGCTGGCCAGGGTAGCAGTCGGACATTTTCTGTACCCAGAAAGGCCCGTACAGGACCTGCAACTAGCAGTCGTGCATTATGCTGCTGAAATGTAGGGTTTCGCAGGGATCGAATGTAGGGTAGAGCCACGTCTGAAATGTAATGTCCACTGTTCAAAGTGTCGTCAATGCGAACAAGAGGTGACCGAGACGTGTAACCAATGGCACCCCATACCATCGCGCCGGGTGATACGCCTGTATGGCGACGACGAATACACGCTTCCAATGTGCGTTCACCGCGATGTCGCCAAAGAGGGATCCGACCATCACGATGCTTTAGACAGACCCTGGATTCGTCCTAAAAAATGACGTTTTGCCATTCGTGCACCCAGGTTCGTCGTTGAGTACACCATCGCAGGCGCTCCTGTCTGTGATGCAGCGTCAAGGGCAACCGCAGCCATGGTCTCCGAGCTGATAGTCCATGCTGCTGCAAACGTCGTCGAACTGTTCGTGCAGATGGTTGTTGTCTTGCAAACGTCCCCATCTGTTGTCTCAGGGATCGAGACGTGGCTGCACGATCCGTTACAGCCATGCGGATAAGGGTGCAAAGAAGGGCAGCTCGTTTTGTATTATCACGTAATAGGGGAGACAGTGTGGCAGATATGATACACGAGTTGGGATGGATGTCATTAAAGCAAAGACGTTTTTCGTCGCCGCGAGATCTATTTACGAAATTTCAGTCACCAACTTTCTCTTCCGAATGCGAAAATAATTTGTTGGGCCCAACCTACATAGGTAGGAATGATCATCAAAATAAAATAAGAGAATTCAGAGCTCGAACAAAAGGTTCAGGTGTTTTTTTTTTTACCGCGCGCTGTTCGGGAGTGGAATGGTAGAGAGATGGTATGATTGTGGTTCGATGAATCCTCTGCCAAGCACTTAAATATGAATTGCAGAGTAATCATGTAGATGTAGATGTAGATGTAGATGCCTGTCATCTCGGCTGCTAGTGATACGAGGCTGTTGGGATCCAGCACGGCGTTCCGTATTACCCTCCTGAACCCACCGATTCCATATTCTCCTAACAGTCATTGGATCTCTTCCAATGCGAGCAGCAATGTCGCGATACAATAAACCGCAATCACGATAGGCTACAATCCGACCTTTATCAAAGTCGGAAACATGATGGTACGCATTACTCCTCCTTACACGAGGCATCACAACAACGTTTCACCAGACAACGCCGGTCAACTGCTGTTTGTGTATGAGAAATCGGTTGGAAACTTTCCTCATGTCAGCACGTTGTAGGTGTCGCCACCGGCGCCAACCTTGTGTGAATGCTCTGAAAAGCTAATCATTTGCATATCACAGCATCTATTTCCTGTCGGTTAAATTTCGCGTCTGTAGTACGTCATCTTCGTGGTGTAGCAAGTTTAATGGCCAGTAGTGTATTTGCATCATGACAAAACTGACGACACATTATTTACGTAGAATGAAAAGAATATGGGTCCTAGTGGCGAACTCTGAGGAATGCCTGATAATAACTGCCTCCACTGTGATTTTATGGTGCCGGACATAACGCACTGATGACGAGACGTCAGTATGAGTGAAACTGTTGCACTGTACAGAGAAATTTAGGCTGCTGATCTTGGCAAGTAAAATGTCGAAGTCGGCTGTGTCAGAGGCTTTGCTGAAGTCTAACAAGCACACGATTGTCTCCTCTTGTGCATCCTTGGCAAGCTTCAAGTCACCTGTTATTTTTATTACGGCAGATGTGCTGCGATGTTTACGGAAGACTGATTAATATTTGTCTATTAGCTTTTATGTGGTTAGGTATTAACTGGTCTTGGGCAGTGCAAATAGATTGGTAATCAGAAAGTGCTGTGGCAACGTCCTTTTTAAGTAATGACAGGGAAAACACTTGTGGGTAAGGAGTGGTTGAAGTTAATAGGTCAGTTTTATGTTAAAATTTCAGTTAATTTAAAAATAATGGCAGCATGGTTATCTGTCAGTTATTCAACACAGGTGTTGCAAAAAGATTATTTTTCGGTTGCTTTATTATTTACGTTTGCAAATGGACTTGTTTTTATTTAAAATTAATGTCTTTCTTTTTCGTGGCAATAAAAGGTATTGTTCTTGATGAGCAGATGTGGCACTAATGATACAGACATTCCATGTGTAACAACCTCCACTTTGATACTGTACGATGTTGCTACTAACAGGATAGCGATAATACTATTATAAAACTGCTGTTTCCCTGCAGAAAGTAAACTCTCAGCCGTGATACAGTTCACACGGGATGAATGTGAGATTTAAATCACTTCTGATGTTGAATCACCTGTCGTGTGGAGATGAATGGGGAAGTTCAAGCGATGGGCGCTCACGCTTATGGCGGCCGCTCGGTTGCGTCTGTCAACTGTCTTATCCGTAAACCAGTCACTTCAATATCTTATAGGGTATGGAGTTGTGCACATAGTACCAGCATCTCTATTGCTGTCGAGCTTCTTTCTGATCTGATGTACAGCCGCTTTCAATTCAGGGATTAGGTCGGATGCAAATTATGTAATATATTTATCTATAGGTAACATTTTGAGTACTGTTCGTGCAGACACTATTAAATACACGGCCCATCCAAAGAATGATTTTATTCCCGCTGTATAAGCGACGCCAGCGCATCAATTACTGTGACAGTTTGAACAAACAACTGTAAACAACAAACGTGCTTTCGACCAGAAAGTTGTGAGGAGTCAGTGTAAAGCAGTGGACGTGCGGCCGTAGCTTAGTGTGTTAACGTTGTTGCGTCACAGATCACGATGGCGCAACGAACTGAGCATCTGTAGATCACGTGATGAAGGCAACCTCAGGAATGTTTTGAAGGAGAGAAATTTGTGTGCGTTACTCACGATTAGTATACAACGATGCGTGGACGATTTAAATAATAAACGTGGACAGTTATTTTCTTGTGTTATTGATACGAAGCTGTCACAAACGAAAAAGTGCAAAATGGGTCTCTGATGGTTCACCGGGACCGAAGAAGCTGCAAACGTGACGCGTGAGATGTACAGCATCCACAAAAAGGACTTTTCTCACAGTTTCACATTTATTAACGTTGCGTGCGTTGTTCTCAAATGATAGAAAGAAGGATCCTTTATTGTATGATTATATGATAGCGGAACAAACACTGGTAGCAGTTACTTCTGTAAAATATCTGGGAGTATGCGTGCGGAACGATTTGAAGTGGAATGATCATATAAAAATTAATTGTTGGTAAGGCGGGTACCAGGTTGAGATTCATTGGGAGAGTGCTGAGAAAATGTAGTCCATCAACAAAGGAGGTGGCTTACAAAACAATCGTTCGACCTATACTTGAGTATTGCTCATCAGTGTGGGATCCGTACCAGATCGGTTTGACGGAGGAGATAGAGAAGATACAAAGAAGAGCGGCACGTTTCGTCACAGGGTTATTTGGTAACCGTGATAGCGTTACGGAGATGTTTAATAAACTCAAGTGGCAGACTCTGCAAGAGAGGCGCTCTGCATCGCGGTGTAGCTTGCTCGCCAGGTTTCGAGAGGGTGCGTTTCTGGATGAGGTATCGAATATATTGCTTCCCCCTACTTATACCTCCAGAGGAGATCACGAATGTAAAATTAGAGAGATTAGAGCGCGCACGGAGGCTTTCAGACAGTCGTTCTTCCCGCGAACCATACGCGACTGGAACAGGAAAGGGAGGTAATGACAGTGGCACGTAAAGTGCCCTCCGCCACACACCGTTGGGTGGCTTGCGGAGTATAAATGTAGATGTAGATGTAGATGTAGATGGTGGGGTTGTGGCCGTGCGGTTCTAGGCGCTTCAGTCTGGAACCGCGTGACGCTACGGTCGCAGGTTCCAATCCTGCCTCGGGCATGGATGTGGGTGATTTCCTTAGGTTAGTTAGGTTTAAGTAGTTCTAAGTTCTAGGGGACTGATGACCACAGATGTTAAGTCCCATAGTGCTCAGAGCCATTTGAACCATTTTGATGGTGGGGTTGGTGGGTGGGAGGAGAAAGGAGAGGCTGCGTAAACCACCTGAATCATAAAAAAATTTCCTTCTTGACTTTTTTATCGATCAAGTCTCGAACCATTTTGGACTGACGGGATAGCTACGCACAAATGTCCACACACTGACGTTCAGAAGAACGCTGCATTTTTAGGTTTATGGCAGTACTGCAGACATACCCAAGTGGAAGTAAGAAAAATTCTAGGTTTGCAGTTAGTCAAGCATTTCAACTGACAGTCGTCTCCGGCAGACGTTTCACTATCGGGAGTCAAAGCACGCTGTTTGACATAACGCTGCAACTAACTGCGGTGGCCTCAACTCTTTTATCTTGGAGATAATAGAGAAGTCGGCTGCCGGAGCTCAAGAGCGCCTTGCCGAGGAGCTCAAGGGCGCCTTGGCGACCCAGGGACGCCAACTTTGCGGTCTGGAGGGGAAGGGGGAAGGCGGAGGGGAGGAATATCTGCGAGGCGAGAGACCAGGCAGCAGTGGGAGGCTCCAGGCGACCACGAAACCGTCCGCACTCCGGCAGGAGGGGCCACCACAACCACCGCGCATTAAGGTACGGTCGACGCTTTTTCTGCCCTCTTGCTGCCTGAATCCGTGGATCACTCAGCACAGTTCTCCTTCAGGGATATTCACAGCCGCCCTTCTTTCGTTATTGGGACACTTAACAATTCCACCGCGTTTGTTTACCATCCTAGTCAACCGTGAGGAGCATCGGATACGCCGCCGTTTTGTGACCATACTAAATATTCAGTCCATCGACGATACGGTACTCCTAAGCCTCCCCTTCCTTGGAGGTGATATTGGGGCATTTTATGTGGCAACTAATTACCGTACATGTTGATAACACGCTGGTATCATTTGGAATAGTGGGACTACAAATCATGTGGCATTTCTTCTATATACCGTACCATTGTTTTGTTTTACTTGTTTCCTTAAATTTTCAATCTTTTTATTGCCCTGACTAAATTATTTAGAACTAGAAAATTTTCTCATTTTTGCAATACGATATATCTTCCGACTCTGACATTAGCTTCTAAAGATCTGAAAGTAGCATATATGGGAGACAGCTAAACTTCCTTTCTTCTCTTTATTAATTGGTACCTGTAATATGGTCCTTACATAAACGTCTCTTCCAATATCCATAATGCTCTTCTCCATATCTCCGTTCCACAATTTTTTGTAATTTTCCTTTCAACCAGTGCTCTTTACTTCCCACAATCCGTTTGGTGACGTCATCTTTCACATGTTTATATATGTCTGAAATCTCATTTATGAGTGTTTTTATTGCCTACGATCGCCGTAAAGCTTAAATGCAAGCAGTAATACGAGACACAAGAGGTACTGGTTACATCGATGATCTGCCGACCGCGCGTGGTAGCCGCGAGGTTTAAGGCGCCGTGGCACGGTTCGCGCCCCCCCCCCCCTCCCCCCCTCCGTCGGAGGCTCGAGTTCTCCTGCGGGTATGGGCGTTTGTGTTGTCTTTAGAGTAAGTGAGTTTAAGTTGGATCAAGCAGTGTGTAGTGACCTCAGCCGTTTGGTCTCATAAGAACTTACCACAAATTTCTAAAAAAAAAACGATCTGGCCTTTCTCACTGACGCACATGTACATTACCATGAGAGGTGAGGTACACGTTCGACGGGCGTTTCGTAGGACGTGGAGGACGCATAAATTGGCCAGCCCGTTCTCCTGATCTTACACCTCTGGACTTCTTTCTGTGGGGTACGTTAAAGGAGAATGTGTTCCGTGATGTGCCTACAACCCCAGAGGATATGAAACAACGTATTGTGGCAGCCTGCGGCGACATTACACCAGATGTACTGCGGCGTGTACGACATTCATTACGCCAGAGATTGCAATTGTGTTCAGCAAATGATGGCCACCACATTGAACATCTATTGGCCTGACATGTCGGGACACGCTCTATTCCACTCCGTAATTGAAAACGGAAACCACGTGTGTACGTGTACCTCACCCCTCATGGTAATGTACATGTGCGTCAGTGAAAAAGACCAATAAAAAGGTGTTAGCATGTGGACGTAATCTGCTGTTCCAGTTTCTTCTGTGCCTAAGGTCCATCACCGTTCCCTTTGGATCCCTACGTAATTCGGTGCTCTCCGATACACACGATCGAAAAGCGGAGGAGTGGTACTCAAGCGTCAACTTTAGGTTACAATATTTCCGGATGTAATTAACATTTTACAATGCAACAAACGGCACTGATTACGTATTTGTTTATATGTTCAGATGTGCTAACAAAACTAACGAGGTCCCATTTAAAAAAAACGTAGGTTTGTTTTAAAAAACATACTTCCGTGCATTTTTTTATGGTTTGTGTTAACCAATTACACTAGCCCCTCTCCTCACGTTCGGTCTGTGGAATCGATTCGTCAGTATTTGATGTGGTTTACGAAATATATCCAACGGTAACGTTAGGTGACTCACCCTATATATATATTCTCCCTCCGCTCCTCTTCCTCCCTGCCTACCTCCTCCTCTTTCTTCACCCCCTCCCATTACCCCTCACACACACGTACACAAACACACAAATACACAAACACACACACACACATCATAATATAACATTTAGCAGTTCAAAGCTTTTATATCAGAACAATTCACTCTAAATAACACGCTCTTTTCTGTTCCACACTAAAGCTGAGTGATAGACGGTGTAGGTCATTTCTCCATCCTGTTTTATCTTTATGGTCGCCTGTGGTGATTTCGAACTGCGATTGTTGCTAGCAAAATTCAGAAGGCTGAAAATGTACTTTGAATCTGTTGTCAGTGCATCCAGCGGTTTTAACAGCTCTCCGCAAAAGGTTATTGAATAAACAACATACGTATCCTAATTACTCCTGTACAAAAAACTCTGTCTTTCTCAAAAACGAATTGCTCAAAATGTGATGCTCTGTCACTCTTCTTTTCTCCTTCCTCTTCTCTGGCACTAGAGCCGTTGATACCTCAGCAACCTGCCTCGGTACATCTCTGGTTCGGCATTTCTCTTCCATCCTCAGATCTACCGCTTGTTATGGTCAACCAACACATTGGTCCTATAGTCTTATTTGTCTAGCTTCTTACATACGTCGTTGTGTGTCATCCTATCCATATATCCTAACTAGCATATCTCCTGGGATTTGATAAATTTTACTACATTCTAGTGAACTCTTACTTCTGGACTGAAATGACATGCAAATTACTAATGAGCTCGCCCTACCCTGGTAGCCAGTAACTTAGTAACTACTACGATAATACAATCAAATCAAACAGTAAAAAGTTCTTAGATTAAGGGATTGATATGTGAATGGAATACTTTAACTAGAGAATCAAAACACGATATGTTTGCTTTTATTACTGTACCTTTTACACAAATTACAAATCTCATGGCCAGTTGGTTCAAATGGCTCTGAGCACTATTGGACTTAACATCTATGGTCATCAGTCCCCTAGAACTTAGAACTACTTAAACCTAACTAACCTAAGGACAGCACACAACACCCAGCCATCACGAGGCAGAGAAAATCCCTGACCCCGCCGGGAATCGAACCCGGGAACCCGGGCGTGGGAAGCGAGAACGCTACCGCACGACCACGAGATGCGGGCATGGCCAGTTGGACTAGGTGTGGACCTACCTCTGTTATTAAGGGGAAGGATGGGGGAGGGGGGAACGGATCATCTCACCACTCTTCGTAGTCACTGGTCGCGAGGTGGTGTCGACTGCAGGCGCTTACAGCACGAGTCAGTAGCTCTCATCGGTGTCCCGTCGTTTTACGGCGAGGCCCTACAACAGTCTCCATGTTGACTAGTCGTCGTGGGTTGCACACCCGAAATTATGTTATTATTACAATGTCTGGAGGCAGATGTTAGACAAGGAAATTGTGGTCCTCAGTCGAATGCTTCATTACCAAGCATGGACCATAAAGATTCGTCCACTTAACATGGAACAAGAAAAGAATGAGTCATATGGTGAACACTAGGATGGGAGTAAGGGTCAAAATCGGAGTCACCAGATTGAGTAGGCGATGGATGGAAGAGCCTACATGTTCTCTTGGTTTTGCACTGTCTCATAGACTGCCCCTTCACTTCTGACCACTCTTCTTAGTTTCTCCTTAGCTCAAAGGCTTCTTGAACTATTCCTCTTCTCGGTGTTGTCATTGGTGGTAACTAGTAATGCCTTTTGTAGTCAGAATCAGAGCTCTCACATTCATATGTAATAGTTCATCAGTGTCGCTGATCACCACTCGCTTCACACGGTTCCTTTCGCTTTCTACAGTACATTCAGTTTATCAAACAGATCAAAAATTATCACCTTGTGACGCACTTCTTCTTGGTAAGTCCGTGCTTGCTACGAAGATGGTATGAGAAATTCCGCCTTATGCAAACACGTTTATTTTGTGTTTTGTTTCACCCATACATGTTTCAGCACTTTTGTGCTATCTTCAGTGGGTTTAATTTTTATTTTTAACTGTAAAATTGTTGTTACATATTAACATTTGTGTTCTTTATAACATCACGTCAAAGTTCCAGTCATAGCTTAATTGGCGAAAGGTAGATGTATGCAATAGTTAACATACCTTACATGGTGCTATTGTCCATTTATTTTGGTAGCTATTCTGCTACACAATATACAACTTGTCGTCTGCAAACAGCAAAACGTAATTTATTTTTATGCTTGTTATGTACTTACTAACGGAAATGAGTCTGTATCACGATTTTTTGTGTGTAACTTAAAGTTTTGAAATTTTGGTGCGTTCTCCTGTGTTGTTGGCGACGTAAATAGGCTTATTTCGTAATCTATGGTGGCTTGGCACTGCACTTTTTCAATTTCTCAAAACATAGCCAGAGTTTTCACTGCCATTATGAGTTGTTGTGGCTGTGTGGTGTTCATTTGTTTGGTAGCGTGTTTGGCTGGGTGAGGCGTGAGAGTTTGAATTGAATTTGGCGTCAGTGGTGTATGGTTTGTGTGTGTGTGTGCGCGTGTGTGTTGAGGACTGGGGCAGAGAGAGAAAGAGAGAGAGAGAGAGAGAGAGAGAGAGGGAGGGAAGGAGAATTTTTTTCTGTTGGGTTTTCAATAAATCCTAACCAGGAGACAAACAGTGTGATGGCATACATTTGACCTCGTACAATAGCGTTCGGACGTTTTACACGCTGCCACGTATCGCAGTTGCTATCTCCGCAACCTTCTGTCTGAGTACGGTGAGTTCCCATTCCTTGGCGATTTCGCAAACAACTTCGTCGCTCCGTAGTGGCCAACGTGCTGATGATAACGTTCGGTTAAAACCACCAAAATGGCGTCATGGAGCCAAATTTTCCACCTTCGTTCTTTCACATGGCAACGGAAACATATCCTCAGCTCACTCCTTTGCACAATAGAGCAGTATTTCTCGTGAGCGCAGAATCTCTACTAACGTAGTATAGCGGAAAGTCCTTTACTCTCTGGATTTGTGGCTGTTGTCTTGTGCTGCGGCTAATTGGGGCTAACTCCCTTCCATATTGTTTTTGCCATTAGTAGCACGTTGCTTTCTCGCTCAACCTGTTCATCACCGACCTCGCGCGAAGTATTTCGGCTTAACTAGTCGGCAAATTTGTTACGTTTACCGCGTCAATAAGCGATATTCAGATCGAATTCTTGAATAACCAGGGCCCAAAGCATTACTGTATTACTCGTATATCTGTTCTTTGGAAAATCAGGGCTTGGTGGTCTGTGTATTAATGCGTTTTTCTGTCGAGCCAGTAACTCCTAAACAGTTTTGTCGCATAGCATTTCTAGTTCCAGTAGTTTCCGGCTACACCTGGTCACAATGTGCACTTTCCCATCCTTTGCTTATCTGTTGTAGACAACTCCTTTGCTCGCCGATTATCCGGAGAACCTCCTGTAATGGTTCTTTATTTACGTGACCATTACGGCACTCCAACCCCAATTATCGATACCAGTAATATCGTACTACTTTTCTGCGAAGTAACAGACATGTTTTTGTGACAATATTCACATTTGGTTTTATTAATGTGTAGGTACTACGATGTATCGATATATTACAGTGATATGGTTCTTGTGTGTATTCATTTCTGTGAGACCGTTATAATCTTTGACTTACTTGCAACCGTTTAGGCGCGAATACGCACAGAGCAGTCTTTGTTTCACTTTGCAGAAGTTAAGTTGTTATTTCGCTTTGTAAAAGAACAGTCAAGTCTTGTGTTTGGTTAAAGTGGAAATTAAATATATGAAGATTGATGCAAAACAGTTTTCCTGATAATGTGACAATTAAAAAGAACTATATGTGAATTTACAAGAAGTTTAATAAAAATGTGGATCCTGAACACTAAGTCAAAAATTATTTCTACCATACCATTGCTCTGATCTGGGATTGTTTAATCATTAAGAATTTCCTGAAAAACAGATTTGTTAGGTCTTCAAATAATGCTAAAATACATATCTGGACCTTCTAGCAGTCAAAGTGGGATCACCCTAGAATCAACAAGATGAGCCATAACAACTTCGACGAAATCTACTTGGGAATCCATTCAAGATAAGTGCCAAAATTAATGACTTTCTTGCAGTGACTTCATTACTTCCATTCTGACGATACCATCCACAGTCATTAACTTTGTTGTTGCCCGATAAAGCGAACATATGCTGCGTGAGCAACATTATTAATCTGATTTCTAACCTACTTTGCAAGTGGTGGTATTGTTAGACTCCTCATTCCTACCTTATCTGTCCATCTAATTTTCAACTTTCTTCTCTAGGACCGTATCTCAAATGCTTCTATCCTCTTCTTTTCCGGTTTTCCCATAGTCTATGTTTCACTACCATACAGTACTGTGTTTCGAACCAATATTCTCAGAAATTAAGGCCTGCGTTTGATACTAGTAGACTTCTCTTGGCCGGGAATGCCCCTTTTGTCAGTGCTAGTCAGCTTTTTATGTCCTCCTTGCTCCGTCCATCATAGATCATTTTGCTGCCTAGGTAGCAGAATCCCTTAACTTCATGATCACCAATCCTAATGTTAAATTTCTCAGTGTTTTCATTTCTGTTACTTCTCATTACTTTCGTATTTCTTCAATTAACGCTCAGAACACATTCTGTACTCATTAGTGTTCTTTCAACTCAGCAGATCCTGTAATCCTTCTTCGCTTTTGCTAAGGATAGCAACATCTGGTAACGGTGATATTTGAGTAGATAAATAGCATTAATAGCAGCTGCCGGGCGCTGTTTTCTTCTTTGACAATGTCTCAACGATGTTTTTCGGCAAAATAACAGGAAGAAATTTTTTGTTCCGAGTGCCACTAATACTGAGAGACTACGTTTAATCTGTGATAACTCAAGCAAAGAAATGCAGCATAAGGTTTTTAACTAGTAGAGCTGTAGTATCTTGTCAGTTTTGGAACTCCGGACGGAAGCCTTTCTTTGCATAAAGATCGCGCCTTCCGCTAACTCAGGTTTGAAAGATTTTACGTGTAGTTTGGCACCTGGATCAAGTCTAGGGACATGCAGCTGGGTAAACACAAAGGAAGGCACTTAAAACGCGTGTTGTGAAAAATGGCACTTAATTCGTTTCATATGTCCGCTCTTCCTTTGTTAGAGGCCTTTCGCCACATGGTGTTCTTCTCGCCTTAGACGTGAACATTATCATACACTTTGTTTTATTTTCATTTATAGTGAGTCCAGTGTCGACTCCATCTGCTTCCATTATTTCGTGTATTTCTTCGAGGGTCTTTACATCCCTTGCCACAATTGCAGTATCATCTGCGTATGCACCTATCTGATTAGATTTTGTTGTTATTATACTTCTTCTGTTTTTTGCGTCAGACTACTCAGTGATAAGTTCAAAACAATTCGAAACAGACCATCAGCCTGATTTACTTCAGCTGTCCTGCTGCTAGCTGTGCTATCGCGGGCCACCAGCAATCCTTCCTGAAGCACACAAACCTTCCCACCACATAACGGAGGCGTCTTCGATATTGCGGAGTCCCATGGGAGGGTCTTATGACATCTGTGAGTGGAAATGAGAAAAGTACTGGAAAAGTAAGTCAAATACAGGACATTTTCGTCTCCAAATTTTGTGACTAGCCGTAATGCGAAATGAAGCTTCCTGGCAGATTAAAATCATGTGCGGGAACGAGACTCGAACTCGGGACCTCTGCCTTTCACGGGCAAGTGCTCTACCAACTTTTCTTTAAGTTGATCATTTTGTTCGTTATCGTTCTTTTTGCATTTGGTCGGAGCGGACGTCACAAGACTACCGTTCAAATTCGTCGTTTATTTCACTCAGTTTTTTTTATTAAAGAGGGCAGCCAGCTCTTAACGAATGAGCTACCCAAGCACTACTCACGACCCGGCCTCACAGCTTTACTTCCGCCTGTTCCTCGTCTACCACATTTAAAATATGCGACGGGTCGTCAGTCGTACTTGGGTACTTCAATTGGTAGAGCAGTTGCCCGTGAAAGGCAAAAGTCCCGAGTTCGAGTCTCGGGCCGGGACACAGTTTTAATCTGCCAGGAAGTTTCATATCAACGCACACTCCGCAGCAGAGTGAAAATTCCATTCCTTAATTCGAAATTTCCACAGCTGATACGTTGAAAGTGCCATGTAACATGTGACGCAGTTCAGGCTCCTCCCATAGTAAATGCCGAGTAATTTAGAATATTCTGTTTCAATTATGGATTATTTTCTGAAGTATCATTTGTAATTGTGTAGTCAGAGACCCTGTGCAGCACAGGATCGCATGAATTGCTTTTTGTCCACGTGACAATCGATTTGTAGAGAACTAGTTAACAAATTTCAAGAAAATTTTATTTATGTTTTCAAATGTCAAAGTTTTTGCATTAATCTTGATTATAACACTTATATTGAAACAAATTGAACTATCTCAGCTTTCTGAATGTAGTATGGCAGATCACCTACACATAACGAGCACAAGAATGGATCAAATATCGGTGGTACAGTGCACCCTCAGTAATCATTTCCCATTTTAAAGATACCATTTTGTTGCGTACATATCCTAGTTTTCCAGATATGAGACTCTACATTCTTTCAATAAATCGGCACGGATCGAAAAAACAATGTTCTGAATTACCATGAGCGTATCTGCAACTATTTCCATAGTTGTAACTCTGTTGGTAAAGGAAAACACGAAAAATCTGAGTTCTTCAAGATGACGACCTTTCTCAGACACTTCAAACCGGAAAATTATGCGGCCAAGGTCGTCAACTCGGTTGCTTTCTCCCCACAGCTCTGCGAGCAAGGAAGTTTTACCGCGTGTAAAGAAAATTACGGAGTGAAATATTATCGTAAGGTAGCCTTGAATTCTTACTGTCGCGTGTGGACATATCGCAGTATATCGCCACGAGAGCTCTGTAAAGAAGAGAAACCGGTTTAGTCGAGTACGTAACCACCGTATTAGCTGACACGTGCGTAATGTTTCTGTAGTTTCACACAGAACGACTCGTCTCAAGAGGACACAGACTTGTTGGCACAGGTTGTGAGTGCCACTGGTATCAACAGTGAGTGGTTAATGTCTGGATACTCTTCAGCTGTTCACACTTGTTTGGAACACGTATTTCGCATCCACTGCTATATCTCAGTTGCGCACGGTCGTAAGTAAGAATTTAATATACCACGACTCGTTTGTGTATAGATAGTACCGCTTAGTAGGGTCTACACCCAACAAAGCGTGCACACAATAAAAGTCAGTTCTGAAACTGAAGATTTCTGTCTCCTTTGGCATTCGTACGAGACAATGATAGTGGCAACTATTTATTTACAGCTCGTACAAAATAGGTACGTGTTTCAAAGTTTTACTGACCTTCAAAGTAGTCACCAGCATTGTGTATAACCCGTTGCCAGCGATGTGGAAATCGTAAGACACTCTTAGCAGTGACAGTTGTGTTGACAGTTCGGGCGACGCGGCCTATAGCCCGACGAATTTGTAGCAGTTCTGAAGCGAATGCCGTGAAGTGTTTCCTTCAGTTTAGAAGTCGAGTTGAACTCGCGAGGGCTTACGTCAGGGGAGTGCAGTAGGTGGTATAGCACTTGGCAGCTCCATCAGTCAAACAAATCAGTAACAGCTTCACTGTACGTGCTTGAGCATTGTCCTGCAAAATGATGGTCACATCCTGCAGAAAGTTTCATCACTTCCGTCTGTAAGCTGGTCGTAGGTTCCGTTCCAAAAATGAACAGCATAGAGACAGAAGTGATGACACTTTATGCAGGACGCATTTTCCTATATTGCAGCAATATTTTCATTCCTACGTAACAAAATCAGTCAACTTTCCCTATACTCTGGTTTGCATATTCTAGCCTTTGTGTTTGCGTACTACTTTCCCCCACTACTACTCCTTCTAGCGCCATGTTAACCATTCTCTTGACTGCTGTCGTGTTTATCCCATTAACCTGTCCCTTCTTCTCGTAATGACCTTAAACGTGTTTCACAATGCTTTTTAGTACTAGTTCATTTCCTACTTTTCCTATTTGGTTCAAATGGCTGTGAGCACTATGGGACTTAACTTCTGTGGTCATCAGTCCCCTAGAACTTAGAACTCTTAAACCTAACTTACCTAAGGACATCACACACATCCATGCCCGAGGCAGGATTCGAACCTGCGACCGTAGCGGTCACGCGGTTCCAAACTGAAGCGCCTAGAACCGCACGGCCACACCGGCCGGCTGTAAACTGTTTGGAGAGATATTCTGCCTGATGCAAGACGCCGTTTTACAGAATTTTATCACCCTGACATGTACCATATGTTGTAATAAAATGACAGGAAACGTCACATTGGTGGATAAAGAATTACTGTAACATTCGTAATATGAAAGCATGTCCTTACAAGGTAACGAAATAATGAGAATCCATCAAAAACGCATTGGTATTAGTACAACTTATTATAATTAGATGTCAGTTAATAACTACGAGTAATGGTTCCAGGAGATGGTAAGGTGCAAAGTGTGATCGTAAATCGTCAATGGTCGGTGTAGCGTTACGAGGATGGATGTACGTTAGTAACGTAACAAATATTGTTTAGCTGGTACGCGTCCCACTAGGTCCAAACTTTTTTTAACTAACTTCCGTGTTTTCTGATAGGTTCTGATACGTTCAAATGTGTGTGAAACCTTATGGGACTTAACTGCTAAGGTCATCAGTCCCTAAGCTTACACACTACTTAACCTAAATTATCCTAAGGACGAACACACACACACATGCCAGAGGGAGGACTCGAACCTCCGCCGGGACCATCCGCACAGTCCATGACTGCAGCGCCTTAGACCGCTCGGCTAATCTCGCGCGGCTTGAGGAGTCAGTTTGTTTGGTTGGCTTTATCTATAAGACAACATGCACTACTTGCGGTAAAGTATTTTTTATTTTCGTATTTCAAGTTCTGTATTTCACATGTCGTAAGATTCTGCTACTAAATAGGAGCAGTGATCAAGTTAGAAAGACGTTAGGGTTTTACTGAACAGTGAGAACGACGAAATAATTGTAATCCTATGTGGAGAACTACCGGTATTGCAAATTTGTGTCGCACTATTTGTAATGGAACTTTTGCAAGTTAATGTCCTAATCTACTGGACATGATGCTTTCCTTTTTGCCTTATACCACTTTGATGAATAAATGATGACTAACTGACAACCTCAGCCTGTCGGCAGCTGAGGTTGTCAGTTAGTCATCATTTATTCCAGGGAAAAACTGCACGGTCATCAACAGCAACTGTTCTTTCGAGAACAAGTTACTGTCTTCGTATATATAGTTAAAGGCTACCCAGCCATTGACCTTCGTCTGCGCGAATGCGCACAGGTTGCCCAAACTCTTACGGAAATCGCCAAAGAGTGCGCGAGTAATGAGTGGATGGGCAAATGTCTATAAGGTACAATACATATGTAGAATTGTGGGCAGTTGGGAATGTGGGTCTCACGGGAAGCGTGCAAGGGATAAGTCCCTGCAGTCGCGCTGTTCATCTCTGTCCTCGGTGGCTCAGATGGACAGAGCGTCTGCTACGAAAGCAGGAGATCCCGGGTTCGAGTCCCGGTCGGGGCACACATTTTCAGCTGTCCACATTGAGGTATAACAATAACATCTGTCGGCAGCTGAGGTTGTGAGTTAGTCATCATTTATTCCAGGGAAAAGCTGCACGGTCATCAACAGTAACTGTTCTTTCGAGAACAAGTTACTGTCTTCGTATATATACTTTCAAAAATATTGAAATTTTTGTTTATGTATACTACAGCCAGAACAACATGACAAGTACGTGGGCAAGGGAGGAAATGTGCGTAGGAATTTTAAGACCGTCCAGTTACAGCTGACCGTTCTTTGTACCACGTTAATGCACACGTACGCTACGCACAAGTCGCATCGTTCTGAGCGTTTAGCAGCACGTTGAAGTCGGCACGCTCATCGTTGTCGTTCGAAAGCACGTTCGCTCTTGGACGGCTACAGACAAACACAGCAGCCAGCACTGCGCAGCGCCACGCCGATGTGACCCCTGTCTGAAAGTGGTGACCCGCCGGAAACATCCGTCAGGCCGTCACGTAAACATCCTACAAAGTGCTGGGCGACCCCGGCGGTCGGGTTATCTGACACGCGCCACACACGCGACTCGGTGTCGGCATTCGCATGTGTGCCACAAGTCCGGGTCAAAGCGGCTGTCCGCACAAACTGGAAACCGCCGGCAGCAGATAGTGCGTGAGCCAATGTCAACACGGGCTCCGTAAGCGGGAGTCTGACAGAAAAAGGAACCCTCATTGTCTAGTACGTCGTAAGACGCAGCATTAGGTGAGTCACAGTCTTTATCTTTATCTCTGAAAGCGTATTGCACTCTCTAGTAGCTTATTCAAGGTCAGCGCGGTATGAACTGTACTGTCAGGAGTATTATTCAAAGTATCGCGGTGTAAAAGGACAGTGCGTTGGCGAAGCCGTCATTTGCACTCAGGTGCTTCATCTTACGTCATTATGACCGCACGGGGAGAATTAGCATCCTTTGAACGCGAAATGGTTGTTGGAGCTAGATTCACAGGACATTCCAATACGGAAATCGTTAGGGAATTCAATATTCCGAGATCCACAGTGTCAAGAGCGTGCCGAGAATATGAAATTTCAGGCATTGCCTCTCACCATGGACAATGCAGAGGCTCCCGGCCTTCAGTTAACGAAAGAGAGCAGCGGGGTTTGTGTCAAGTTTTTAGCGCTAACAGACAAGCAACTCTGCGTCAAATGACCACAGAAATCAATCTGGACGTACGATGAACGAATCCGTCAAAACAGTGCGGCGAAATTCGGCGTTAATGGACTATGGCAGTGGAAGACCGACGCGAATCCCTTTGCTAACAGAGCGACATTACGTGCAGCGCCTCTTCTAGGCTAGTGACCATGTCGGTTGGACCCTAGACGACTGGAAAACCGTGGCCTGGTCAAATGAGACCCGATTTCAGCTGGTAAGGACTGATGGTAGGGTACGAGTGTGATGCAGACATTATGAAGCCATGGACACTGGCTGCTGGTGGCACCATAACGGTTTCGGCTGCGTTTGCATGGAATGGACTGGGTCATCTGGACGTTCGCCAACTTGGAGACCATTTTCAACCATTCATGGACGTCATGACACGTCGAGCTGTTGCGGAACGCCGGGCAAGAGGAGATCGACGCGATATTAGGGTGCATCCCACGACGTTTGTCATATGTGCTTACAGAGGGTGATTCAGACAACTGGCGACGCTATGAAATACCACGCACAAGCTTTTCATAGTGCAAATACACTACTGGCCATTAAAATTGCACAACCAAGAAGAAATGCAGATGATAAACGAGTATTCATTGGACGATTATATTATACTAGAACTGACAAGTAATTACATTTTCACGCAATTTGGGT
Organism: Schistocerca serialis cubense; assembly: GCF_023864345.2. Taxonomy (NCBI): domain Eukaryota; kingdom Metazoa; phylum Arthropoda; class Insecta; order Orthoptera; family Acrididae; genus Schistocerca; species Schistocerca serialis. Next base: position 731,525,192 of record NC_064643.1, on the reverse strand, counting down.
ACATAGATACAGAGAAATCAGTACCCAGAACAACCACCTCTGGCCGTAATAACGGCCTTGATACGCCTGGGCATTGAGTCAAACAGAGCTTGGATGGCGTGTGCAGGTACAGCTGCCCACGCAGCTTCAACACGATACTACAGTTCATCAAGACTACTGACTGGCGTATTGTGACGAGCCAGTTCCTAGGCCACCATTGACCAGATGTTTTCAATTGGTGGGAGATCTCGAGCATGTGCTGGCCAGGGCAGCAGTCGAACATTTTCTGTATCCAGAAAGGCCCGTGCAGGACCTGCAACATGCAGTCGTGCATTATCCTGCTGAAATGTAGGGTTTCGCAGGGATCGAATGAAGGGTAGAGCCACAGGTCGTAACACATCTGAAATCTAGCGTCCACTCTTCAAAGTGGCGTCAATGCGAACAAGAGGTAACCAAGACGTGTAACCAATGGCACATCATACCATCAGGCCGGCTGATACGCCAGTATGGCGATGACGAATTCACGCTTCTAATGTGCGTTCACCGCGATGTCGCCAAACACAGATGCGACCATCATGATGCTGTCAACAGAACCTGGATTCATCTGAAAAAATGACGTTTTGCCATTCGTGCACCCAGGTTCGTCGTTGAGAACACCATGGCTGGCGCTCCTGTCTGTGATGCAGCGTCAAGGGTAACCGCAGCCATGGTCTCCGAGCTGATAGTCCATGCTACTGCAAACGTCGTCGAACTATTCGTTTAGATGTTTGTTGTCTTGCAAATGTCCCCATCTGTTGACTCAGGTATCGAGACGTGGCTGCACGATCCGTTACAGCCATGCGGATCAGATGCCTCTCATCTCGACTGCTAGTGATAGGAGGCCGTTGGGATCCAGCACGGCGTTCCGTATTACCCTCCTGAACCCACCGATTCCATATTCTGCTACCAGTCATTGGATCTCGACCAACGAGAGCAGCAATGTCGCGATACGATAAACCGCAATCGCGATAGGCTACAAACCGACTTTATCAAAGTCGGAAAAGTGACGGTACGCGTTTCTCCTCCTTACGCGAGGCATCACAACAACGTTTTACCAGGCAACGCCGGTGAACTGCTGTTGGTGTACGAGAAATCGGTTGGAAACTTTCCTCATGTCAGCACGTTGTAGGTGTCGTCACCGGTGCCAACCTTGTGTGAATGCTCTGAAAAGCTAATCATTTGCATATCAAAGCATCTTCTTCCTGTCGGTTAAATTTCGCGTCTGTAGCACGTCGTCTTCGTGGTGTAGCAATTTTAATGGCCAGTAGTGTATTAGTCTCACAGAAGAAATGAACAGGACCTTTTGTAGGAAGTGTTCAATTGGTTCAAATGGCTCTGAGCACTATGCGACTTAGCTTCTGAGGTCATCAGTCGCCTAGAACTTAGAACTAATTAACCTAACTAACCTAAGGACATTACACACATCCATGCTCGAGGCAAGATTCGAACCTGCGACCGTAGCAGTCGCTCGGTTCCAGACTGTAGCGCCCAGAACCGCACGGCCACTCCGGTCGGCGTAGGAGGTGTAATATAGTTAAATTTTGTACTGTTATACGTTTCCGCTAGAGGTCGTAATTTTCGAATTATTCAAGAAAACCTATAAAAGTGACCTTTACATATGTTTTACTCGATTAATGCGAATACCGTGGCTTCCAGCAAAAACACATCCCGGCACACAATTTAACTAAATTAAACTTCCTACAATAAGGTTCTGTTCATTTTTTCTATAAGACTAACAATTTATGCACAGTGAGCAAGAGACTACGAAAACTTGTACCTGGTTTTTTAATGCACTGCAGGTTGCATGAAACACAGTGATAGGGACATCTGAATCACCCTGTATATATAAAGTAAAATTTGGTGGCCACCTCATCAACACCAGTGCCACCTGTAGGTTAAAATTTACATCTCTGTAAATCTTTTCAACTTAGTTGCAAATATCTTACGATGGCAGTAGCTGAAACGCTGTAATAATAAAGACATTTTTATAAGCAATCTAGATCGCGGACTCAAACAAGGAATTCATTTCTTACGTTAACATTTCGGGCTAGCTTCGCTGCACTTCCTATTTATTTCATTTGTATGTGACTTATACTGCCATATTGCTGTCTTTTCCTGAGCATATTTGTACTTTCTTCTACGGTCGATCAGTTCAAGCATTTCTTCTCTTATCCATGATTTATTCGCAGTTATCTTTCTTGTATGTACATTTGTCTGCCCAACTTTCATGATTGCTCTTTTTAGAGATGCACATTCCTCTTCAATTTATCTGCCGCCTGTGGTATTCATTATCGCAGTACCACAGCCTCAGATTACTTCAAAGGCACTTCGTCCTTCCTCAGGACTTCAGTATCGCATTTCTTTCCATGTTGGTTCTTCCTGGAGATTCTATTCGACCTACTTTTCGTCGTTACTAACTTGTGGTCTCATTTTATATCTTCCTCTGGGTACTCCTTACAATCCAGTATCTGATTTCTGAACTCTGTCTCATCATGATATAATCTCGTGTCTCCAAACCTTTTCTAAGTGTATCTCCTCCTCTTACAACTCTTGAGCAGTGTATTTTGCATTAGTAGCTGATTTATTGTACAACTTTTTCCTCTTGCAACGGCGCGGCTTATGTTGTTCGTCCTACAGCAAATTCACCTTGCGGTGATCTTCTTCTGCAGCTCGAATGCACGCCTATCCGGTTAAAAAAAAAAAAAACGAATAATGTTTCCCTGCTCGAAAAGCTGTAGTGTAACCTGTAGCATTATACGAGTCCAACGGTTGCAACAAATGTTTTTTAGTATCATACCAGCTGAGCTGTTAAAGGATATAAAGTTTGCGACAGAAAACTTCAGTATATTGTGCCTTGCTTGACACAAAAACGCCGGCAATTTCCTGTTAATCTTAAGTTACAATTTCGGCACTCACCTGTAATTACAGTTACTCACAATTTCTAGCTTATGGTATTTAAGCAAACCAGTTACCAAAACGGATTGTCTGTGACAGAATTCTCTATCTGATATTATCCAAACCGAGCTCTTTGAACGTTGAGCTCTCGGTTCCGGTTCCACAATACGCCATGTGGATTTCAGGTAAGTCAAAAGTCACAGTTTACGTATATAATCCGGAAATTCGAGAGCTCGTCTTTCTCACACATTCGCGTTTATCTTGTGACACTCCAAGGTCGAGGGTTCGTCATTATTCTGTAAAATTATTACATCTACTCAGAGCTCCTTATACAACCTTCCGTACATGATGATGGCTGAGTTCCGAACTGTCCTTACGACTTTCAAAAGCAAATCTCTTAGTCCACAAAATACGCGCGAACGTACTGTCCGATAATTGGCTGATACAAATGATAGCCAATCCGATATTAGCATTCAACTGTACAAATCCGCGTCTTATATACACTCCTGGAAATGGAAAAAAGAACACATTGACACCGGTGTGTCAGACCCACCATACTTGCTCCGGACACTGCGAGAGGGCTGTACAAGCAATGATCACACGCACGGCACAGCGGACACACCAGGAACCGCGGTGTTGGCCGTCGAATGGCGCTAGCTGCGCAGCATTTGTGCACCGCCGCCGTCAGTGTCAGCCAGTTTACCGTGGCATACGGAGCTCCATCGCAGTCTTTAACACGGTAGCATGCCGCGACAGCGTGGACGTGAACCGTATGTGCAGTTGACGGACTTTGACCGAGGGCGTATAGTGGGCATGCGGGAGGCCGGGTGGACGTACCGCCGAATTGCTCAACACGTGGGGCGTGAGGTCTCCACAGTACATCGATGTTGTCGCCAGTGGTCGGCGGAAGGTGCACGTGCCCGTCGACCTGGGACCGGACCGCAGCGACGCACGGATGCACGCCAAGACCGTAGGATCCTACGCAGTGCCGTAGGGGACCGCACCGCCACTTCCCAGCAAATTAGGGACACTGTTGCTCCTGGGGTATCGGCGAGGACCATTCGCAACCGTCTCCATGAAGCTGGGCTACGGTCCCGCACACCGTTAGGCCGTCTTCCGCTCACGCCCCAACATCGTGCAGCCCGCCTCCAGTGGTGTCGCGACAGGCGTGAATGGAGGGACGAATGGAGACGTGTCGTCTTCAGCGATGAGAGTCGCTTCTGCCTTGGTGCCAATGATGGTCGTATGCGTGTTTGGCGCCGTGCAGGTGAGCGCCACAATCAGGACTGCATACGACCGAGGCATACAGGGCCAACACCCGGCATCATGGTGTGGGGAGCGATCTCCTACATTGGCCGTACACCACTGGCGATCGTCGAGGGGACACTGAATAGTGCATGGTACATCCAAACCGTCATCGAACCCATCGTTCTACCATTCCTAGACCGGCAAGGGAACTTGCTGTTCCAACAGGACAATGCACGTCCGCATGTATCCCGTGCCACCCAACGTGCTCTAGAAGGTGTAAGTCAACTACCCTGGCCAGCAAGATCTCCGGATCTGTCCCCCATTGAGCATGTTTGGGACTGGATGAAGCGTCGTCTCACGCGGTCTGCACGTCCAGCACGAACGCTGGTCCAACTGAGGCGCCAGGTGGAAATGGCATGGCAAGCCGTTCCACAGGACTACATCCAGCATCTCTACGATCGTCTCCATGGGAGAATAGCAGCCTGCATTGCTGCGAAAGGTGGATATACACTGTACTAGTGCCGACATTGTGCATGCTCTGTTGCCTGTGTCTATGTGACTGTGGTTCTGTCAGTGTGATCATGTGATGTATCTGACCCCAGGAATGTGTCAATAAAGTTTCCCCTTCCTGGGACAATGAATTCACGGTGTTCTTATTTCAATTTCCAGGAGTGTATTTGACCAATCACAGCCTAACAGCTTTTACGAACAATTTATTAAACGAAAAATAATTTTCAAGTCCAGAAATATCAAAATACCCGCTTTTTAAAGAACTGAATTATTGAAAAATGTTTCTTGTTTTCCTAGTCTCATAAACTGGCTAGTCACACTTTACAGATTTCTGCTGAATATGATTCATTCTCTCTGTACTAGATTTGGCCACTGTTTCTATGTTTCGATACAGTGTATCGATACGTGGAACTGTGTCAGTGTTTCGGAACGGCTGTGGTTCCCTGTTTCGAAACAGTGGTGTTTCATTCCGGTTCTGTCTCGGATAACCGGACCAGATTCGACCTCGAGCCAGACACAGAAACTGTATCGTTGTTTCAAAATAAGGCTGTTTCAGTCTACCTGTGCTTGGAACGGACTAATTGTATCGAAACAGTGATGTGTCATTCCGCTCTGTGTCGCACGAGATTCCGGCTCGGCACAGGTACTCAGAGACAACATACCACTTCATGAAACACTTTCAAGAGTGTCGAAATCTTTTTGACAAGGAATAGCATGAAGCTTAAGATATCCGAAAATAAAGCTTCGTTTCTAGCTGACTGTCTTATTCCGAAATGGCGTAACATCTGCTTTATAAACACTAACCAAACAATAAAACAACGCATACCATTCACATTCAAAATAATAAATATGTGAAAAAAAATGGCTCTGAGCACTATGGGACTCAACTGCTGAGGTCATTAGTCCCCTAGAACTTAGAACTAGTTAAACCTAACTAACCTAAGGACATCACAAACATCCATGCCCGAGGCAGGATTCGAACCTGCGACCGTAGCGGTCTTGCGGTTCCAGACTGCAGCGCCTTTAACCGCACGGCCACTTCGGTCGGCTAAATATGTGAAAATCATTCAGTTAAATTACACTTTTTTTTAACATACGCTTCTCTGTTCATGTACAGTAATCATATTAAGAAACGCAAGTAAGCCTACAACATTTTGAATAAAAAAAGGCGTAGAGTGACAGTTATTAGACATATACATAAATTTTATGTAGGTATAATTGCAAGCAATCTGTTTGACATATCACTGATGGTGTAATGGTGAACGGGAAGGGCTGGGAAGTATGGTGAATTTATAGTAAAGGGTATATTTTGTTATTTATTCGAATTATTTGGCGTTATTTGTGAATCTATAGTCACTGTGCCTGTTATCCACAATGATTCCCTTTGTGTGCATGGAAATTAGCAGGATGGGTATGTTACCCATACTAACGGAATGTGGCAATACCAGTAGCATATCTGTTGTTTTTGCAGTTTGCTCCCACCTCCAATTCCGTTCGTGGTGGTTCTTCTGTCTTCAACTATGGCTGTCCTCAGCCAATTGAAAAATATGAAAGTCACACGACACGAAAGCAGCGCATTTGCTGCAGGAAATACGAACTGCCAAGACGCCTAAGTGATAGTTTCATACTTTCTGCGACATAATAGCGCTCTCGCACGTCATTTCTGTTTATATGGACATACTTATACAGTAGACATTCAAGATGATAAAATGTGTAGGTTTATTAGATTACAAAACACAAACTGTTTCACTGTTTCGAAACAGCGTATCGAAACATTACATTGTACTATTTCATTTGTTTCGAAACAGTTACGTGTTTCAGTTTGCCCATCTCTACTCTGCACAGCTGCAGTTCTCACGCTAACGTACACTCAGTTAATAGACATAACGATAATCATTTATTAAATACTTCGCATTCACACCATCATTCGCACTAATAATTAAACCTATGAAATTAATGATATTTAACAGAAGGCGTAATATTCACTAAAGATACAGTTTTGTTTCCAAAATATGTTGTTTTAACGAAGTCTGATTTCATAAAACGTAAGATGCTGACACCTATCGGCCACAGTCGCAACTACTTGCAGCTGTAGCAGGATCAGAGCGCACATCTGTCATGCAGCAGCCTTGACTCATTGTCGGTTTCTGCCTGCTCGCTACCGTCTGACTTAACCCATGTGCGATACATGGCGCTACGCCTCGCTCTCACATTCTCACCAACGAGCTAAAATTCTCCCGATCCATTGTCCTAATTCCTACCCCTCTCACAGCACTCCAATCACCCACATTCCTTTGCCTACTGAGTTGCCCATTCAATGCCCTCACATTCACTATATATTCATCTTCTGCTTGTGACGTCGGCATGTATAACTGAATTATTGTTGTCGACATTAATTACTATCGATTCTGATAGGAACAATCTTACAACCAAATTGTTCAAAGTAATTCTCAATTCACTCTTTGTTCTACCGTCCTGTTCATGACGAATCCTATTCCCGTTATACGATTTTCTGCTAGTGTCGATATTGCCCTATATTTGTCTGACCAGAAATCCTTAAGTTCTTTCCTTTGCATTTCATTGATTCCCGCTATATCAAACTGACCCTTCGAATTATCCTTTACAGACTTTATAGCTTCCCTACCACGTTCATGTTTCAGACATTCCGACTTGGGAAATGTTGTTCTTTCGTTGATTAATCAATCTTTCTCTCATGTTTACCTCCCTCTTGTCAGTACCCTCCCGGAGTTCCGAATAGGGGACTATCCCAGAATCTTTTGCAAACGAAAAGGTCTGTCCTGTTTGTTCTTCCCTCTCGTGTTTTAGGCGAATTTGGCCAGTTAGCTTTAAAAAAAAAAGCGGCTGTCCAAACCCTAATCAACAACGTACCACATGTAAACTACATGTATCGAGATGCGGCAGTCAAATAGCAGTGCGTGTATCTAATGACCTTCCCTTTCGGTTCTTCATCTTCGGAGTTCAATTGCACCTTCCCCACCTGTAAAACTTACCTGATCTTACCTGCAGGACAGTTACCTGCATGTTGCGCTCCAACATATGAATTCTGAGAACTATTATGCTACGAAAATAAAATTATGGAGAAGTTGTTACATCTGTAAATCAATCGCAGACAGATCTGGTAATATCTTAATATATAGTGGAGGCCCAGTGCCCTCCAGTTTTGTTCTGATACATTCGTTACAGCAGTTGCACAAAGCTACAAATGTTTGGATCAGAATTCATAGTGCTACCGGGAACGTAACGTTTGACTCTAGCTCCAACAGTACCGATATGCAACAGAAAGTTCCTTGCACCGGAATGCATTATACTAATCTGCCACAGTTCTACTATGCTTTGTAACCTATACCTGTTACGCGGGTGTTGCTACCACATGGCCAGGATGGTTTAGGAAATGCTCGCCCTTTCTCAACAAACACAAGGTAAGAGATTCCTCTCCCTGTCGCAACCAAATGGTCATCAGCGACTATGCAGTCTTAACACCGAGGCCGTAAACATAGCAGAGACCCCCGACTTACCTAGGCGGACTGCAGTAATGTTGTCGCGACTGAAATAAGCTTTGCGCATTGTCTGACGTCGTCTAAGTGTTTGAACGTATGACAAATCAAAAATACTTATAATCACTAAGCACACTCACTTCCTACGAGACTAGATGTGCAAACACGTTACATTGTAATATGTGCAAAGGCAAAGGGTATTTGGCCGTAATTGTGGAGTCGCCTCTTGCAACACGTCCTCTCGCTTTCGGCTCCAACCACGTTTTCCTGAACAATGGCGTGTCCTCTGCACTGCTGATCGACTGGGGCGACGATGACGCCAAACCATTGCCTTCAAGAATTGTTAATGTATTTGATATTAGAAAGCTTACCTCGATAGCTCCAAGATATCTCCTTGCAGAATGATATCTGCCAAACTTTTACCTGTCTCCTAACTATTACAATTCGTAACTTTTTCCGCTGTCATTTTATTGTATTTTGTACCTTTTCGGAAAGAGGTGGTGTTCGTTGGTGCAAATTATGCAGTATCTTTACTTGGCACACATCTCCCATCCATCAGTCAGCCTTCGAAGCTTTCCCGATGTTATGGCTTCACTTGTATCCCAATGACTTGCGTTTCTTCGGCCAGCAACGACCATTCTGCGACGTAGTGGATCCCGCTCGCTTACGGCACTTATGAATTTAGATCAACCAGCTAAATTCAGACTTGAATACCTTGCGATTCGCTATTCGGAGCACGTAGCAGTTTTCATCACAACTATTCTAATAAAACTCTCTATACAGCTAGATATGCTTATACTTGCTCTTCTCTTTATTTCATTATTTTAATTTATCTAGTTATAGATGAGGAGTATAATGTGTATGGACAGAGGGCAGACATACCAATTCATGTGTCAGATCGTTATGAAACTTTTTCAGTCAGGCCATTTGTCCTGCAGATACATGTTATGTGTCTTCAATGCAGTGTTTCCATTTCCTTCTGCAGCCTCATGTTGATCTTAGCTGATTTCTTCGCTTTTATGGCCGGTTTCCCACTCCAAGGGCAAGAGAGTTTCCTGAAACTGTGCACCCTCTTTTGACAAAACCATGCAGAACGAGGGTGATCTTTGGCAGCTAATGCTGATGATTTTTATTCAGAATGTAAGCAGTAGCTGGGATCGAACTCGGGATCCAAGGCGATTTGGTGGCTAGTCAAAAACGTTACCCTAGACAATTGTGACCATTAATAATCGCTTGAAATAAAATTTTCTCTGTTTACACTTGGAACAGTAGACATCATGTGGTTACTAATTTACTGTGTTTTCTTCTCCAAGTTGTATTTCCCTGGTGTTCTAAGCTCTTGCACTGCCAATGATTATATTCCGCGACTACTGCTGCCTCCACGAAAGAGCTTCTTTTACTTTAATTTCCTGTTAAAAGTTGCCGTGGACATCTCGGAAAACTCACTGACGTTCAGGCAGCTTTCTGTGGGCAATGAAACTCTTCCCAAACTCACCTACATTTGGGGTGAGTGTCTCATCTCCCGGCTTTCCCCTCCCCCTCCCTCCCTGAGTTACTGATGAATAGCTAAGGCTTTTACCGCCAAAGCAGCCCAGAAGCATCCTTGGTACTGAGACAACACGACGGCGCTCGTATCGGACTGCCGGGAGAGCGAAGTGCGTTTCCCCCACCCCCGGCTCCAGTACACAAACATTGGATATCTGAACAGAACCAGTACTATATCAACTTCTTTGACAATCATGTCTCCATTAACAGTGTCACTCGCTTTCCGTCCATGAGACAATGCAGTGACGTGTAAAATTTAACTCAAGAGGTGGGCGCACGTTAGTTCGATCATATATTGTGCCACGGCAATTTTTCTCTCATTGCCGGTCTATTACTGGTGACTACAATATCATTCACCATCAGGACTCGAGCCCGCTACTTCCAAATCGTAATCACTCCACTGCATCTTTGTGACCATTGCTACGCATAACCATCCAGTTGCTACTGTAGAAGAAATTAACAAGCAACCATAAATCAAGACGTACTAAAAAGGTGAAATGACAAGCGTAATACAAGAAGTTGGTTTCATTATCAGCAGCATTGCTGTGATCCGGATTTCTCTCTCTATAGTCCTTTCTGAACTGTTCGTTGGGTATTTCACTTACTGCATTTCATCAAAGTTTTCCCTCAAAAAGTTTCCCACTTAAATATTACACCCTCTCCCGTTTAATTCCTGCTGCCGTTTTCCTATCAGTCTTGTAACTTTTAATACCTACTTTCATCTATGCAAATCATTTCAGTCAGAGAAATTATTTTAAAAATTGATTACTTTATGTTTTATATTTATGTTTTCCCGTTTTAAAATTTCGTAGTTTATATTCTCACGGGGTGAAGCTTTTCCCATATAGATTCGCCACTCAATCAACAAGGGCTCAGATGTATTTATTGGTGTTATACGAGCTATAGGCCACAAGAGGAACAATGGATGAGTAACATTGTCGACAGCTGCTAATCTATAATGATCCTCAGCAAACTTTGGAATGAAATAAAGATCATAAACTGAAAATGCAACATATGACTGGAGATGCTGTTGAGAGCGTTCCTCATCAGTCAATATGACTTTTTTAGCTACTTATGAATCAATTGTTATCAATAATCCGAAGAGCCTGTTCGTCTGATGGATGTCGTATTTCGTCAGAACACAATCAAAAGATATCAGCAGATGATTAATGGGATTGAAATATAATTCGGTGTAGCTTACATTGAAGAGATAAACAACGTTTCTTTGGAAGAGTTGCTTCCGTACGTTAGAAAGAGAAATTTTCGCTTCAGTCACAAAAATTGTTTAATATGGCGTAAGATGTACACCATTATTAATAGTCTTATGGAAATATTTCGTTTCTCATCTTCGATGTACCGGGTGATCAAAAAGTCAGTATGAATTTGAAAACTGAATAAATCATGGAATAATGTAGATAGAGAGATACAAATTGACACACATGCTCGGAATGACGTGGGGTTTTGTTAGAACCAAAAAAAATACAAAGTTCAAAAAATGTCCGACAGATGACGCTTCATCTGATCAGAATTGCAATAATTAGCATAACAAAGTAAGACAAAGCAAAGATGATGCTCTTTACAGGAAATTCTCAATATGTCCACCATCATTCCTCAACAATAGCTGTAGTCGAGGAATAATGTTGTGAACAGCACTGTAAAGCATGCCCGGAGTTATGGTGAGGCATTGGCGTCGGATGTTGTCTTTCAGCATCCCTAGAGATGTCGGTCGATCACGATGCACTTGCGACTTCAGGTAACCCAAAAGCCAATAATCGCACGGACTGAGGTCTGGGGACCTGGGACGCCAAGCATGACGAAAGTGACGGCTGAGCACACGATCATCACCAAACGACGCGCGCAAGAGATCTTTCACGCGTCTAGCAATACTTTTCTAATAAAACCCCATGTCTTCCCAAGCATGTGTGTCAATTTTTACCTCTCTATATACATTATTCCGTGTTTTATTAAGTTTTCAAATTTATACTGACTTTTTGATCACCAGGTACATAGCATAAGTGAAGTGTCTGCATTTTTAAAAATAAGGTATATAATTAGTTGTAATACAGGCAACAGCTGATATACTGCCTATATTACAACTACACTGGTGTCTAAAATTAAAGCAACAAACAACTACTTCCCCATCTTGTGTCTGATTCACGATATAATCACACAAACTGTCAACAGATGTCCGTACGATCGTGTTCTGCACGGAAGATGGCGTGGTCCACGGACAACCACGCCATCGCTGACGTCAGGGTACCTATCAAACGGGGTTGTGTTTGCCGGCTAGTCTCTCATCCACAGTCGCTTTGTAAAGTCACAGACGTTGCACTGTCGTGCAGAGAAGACACCCAGCAGACTCTCTGCGGTGGAGGGCCATAGGAAGAATGCAAGCACAACTGTCGGTAACTGATGTGACCCGTTGGCTTAATGCGAATCGCGCCGCGCGGGGTAGCCCTGCGGTCTGTGGCGTCATGCCACGGTTCGTGCAGCTCACCCGGTCGGAGGTTCGAATCCTCCCACGGGCAATGGAGTGTGTGTTGTCCTTAGCGTAAGTTAGTTTAAGTAGTGTGCAAGCCTAGGGACCGATGACGTCAGTAGTTTGGTCCCATAGTCGTTACCACAAATTTCAAAATTTTGCGAATCGTTCTGTTGTTTCTCGGATTTGGCGGCAGTTTATAGGGACCGAAACGGTATCCCGAAGACCAGGGCAGGGGCGACCACTTGTGACATCAGAAGAGGCGACCTTTAATTTGCTGTAAGGGTACGGCGGTACGGCCTTAATACTTGCCGGCAGCTGGCATCTGCCCTCGCCGTGTCGAGGCAAACGGCGTACAGACGGCTTCGGCAGAGTGGCCCTTCTTGTCTGAGACCTGCTGTATGTTTATCTCTGACACGTCTTCACAGAAGGGAACGTCTAAAGAAGAGTCGTCAACTTGCCACCTGGACGGTCGAACAGTGGACCAATGTTCTTTTTACAAATGAGTCCTGATTTGGTCTGGAGAGTGGTTCTCGAGGATTCGCATCTGGAGGGAACATGGAACACGATTTCGGGACCCAAACATTGCGGAAAGAGACCGTGATCGAAGAGGACCCCTAACGTTATGGGCAGGAATTATGTTGACCACTCAAACGCCTTTTCATGAAACTGAACGGACGAATCGGCAAGGTTTAACTGCAAGGGGCAGAAATCCATTCCAGTACGATTATGCCATAGGTGGTAAATCATTGGAAGCGGTAACGACCGTAAAATACTTAGGAGTTACTATCCGGAGCGATCTGAAGTGGAATGATCACATAAAACAAATAGTGGGAAAAGCAGGCGCCAGGTTGAGATTCATAGGAAGAATTCTAAGAAAATGTGACTCATCGACGAAAGAAGTAGCTTACAAAACGCTTGTTCGTCCGATTCTTGAGTATTGCTCATCAGTATGGGACCCTTACCAGGTTGGATTAATAGAAGAGATAGACATGATCCAGCGAAAAGCAGCGCGATTCGTCATGGGGACATTTAGTCAGCGCGAGAGCGTTACGGAGATGCTGAACAAGCTCCAGTGGCGGACACTTCAAGAAAGGCGTTACGCAATACGGAGAGGTTTATTATCGAAATTACGAGAGAGCACATTCCGGGAAGAGATGGGCAACATATTACTACCGCCCACATATATCTCGCGTAATGATCACAACGAAAAGATCCGAGAAATTAGAGCAAATACGGAGACTTACAAGCAGTCGTTCTTCCCACGCACAATTCGTGAATGGAACAGGGAAGGGGGGATCAGATAGTGGTACAATAAGTACCCTCCGCCACACACCGTAAGGTGGCTCGCGGAGTATAGATGTAGATGTAGATGTCAGGTGTCGTCACGAGACCTTGGGGCCTCATGTGCTGTTGTTGCGAGGTGCTGTGGACCCAGACTTCGTATTGATGGACGATAATGCTCGACCTCTTAGAGCGTGGGTGGTCAATGTTTTCTTGGGAACGGAAGATGTTGCACACATGACGTAGCCTGCGCGCTCTCCCGATTTGAATTCCATAGAGCATGTCTGGGTTGCACCAAGGAGATGGGTTACATCACATTCAGCATCCACCAACCACACTCCAAGGGTTTCGAGCATCTCTGAAGGAAGAAGGGGCGTTATTGCCTCAACAAGTGATTGATGACATCAGTCACAGCATGCCCCGTTATTATCAGGCCTATATTGATGCCAGAGATGGTCATACCCCATACTGAGCACATTAACCAGTTGCCAGAATGTGTGTGCAAATCCGTTAAGTTGGAAAAAACGAAGAACATCTGTGTTGAACGTTATGTATCTTGCAGTTGTTTACGTTCTGTATTCTTTACATCGTTTCTGCTTTACTATCACCCTTTTATACTGTTTTGTGGAAGAATGAAAGCAAACTTGCAAAATTTCCGTTATTGCTTTAATTTTGGACACCAGTGTAATACAGGCAATGGACAAGTCCTCCAGCGAACCAAGGCCCATGCCGTGGCGGCATTGTTTGTGCTCCTCAATGATACCGTAGGTGCAAGCACATCGGAGGGTATATGTTGAGAAGCCAGGAAAATTTGTGCTCTCTGAAAAATGGGCACGAAAACTTTTCAACAGCTCCATGGGCAATAGTCTGTATGATTGACTGATGTGGTTTTGTAACATCAACCAACATGGCTCTACTGTTCTTGTACTGCAAGAGACTAAAAGGAAGCAGAAACTACAGTCGTTTTTTTTCCCCGAGGACGTGCAGCCCTACTGTGTGATTAAATGATGATGGAATCCTCTTGGGTAAATATTCCGAAGATAAAATAATCCCCTATTCAGGTCTCTGGGTGGGGACAATTCAGGAGCATCTCGCCTTCAGGAAAAATAAAACTGATGTTCAGTGAGTTGGAGCATGGAACGTTAGATCCCTTAATCTGGCAGGCACGTTGGAAAATTTAGAAAGGGACATGGGCAGGTTGATGTTAAAAATAGTGAGGACTACCGAAGTCTGGTGGAAGGATAAACAGGACTTGTCGTCAGTTGATTGTAAATACAAAAATAAAGAGGGGTAATGCAGGAGTAGGTGTAATAATGAATAAAAAATAGGAATTCAGGTAAGCTACTACGAACAGCATAGTGAACTTACTATCGTACGATAGACACGAAGGTAACAACCACACAAGTAGTACAAATTTATATGCCAGCTATCACTGTAGATGATGATGAGATTGAAAGAATGTGTGATGAGATAATTGGTTATGTAAAAGTGAAGAAATTGCAAAACAGTAGGAAATTAAGGAATGGGACCTGGATAAGTTGAAATACCAGGAGATAACTGAAAGTTTTAGAAGGAGCATTAGGCCACGATTGACTGAAACATGGGGAATAAATGCAGTAGAGGTCAAACAGACAGCTTAGATAGATGAAATGATGAAGGCAGCAGAGGATCAAATAAGTAAAAAGACAATTCCTGGCAGAAATCCTTGGATACCACAGTAGAAATTAAATATAAGTGATGTAAGGAGAAAAGATAAAAATATAACAAAGGAAGCAGGTGACAGGGTATACATGCGTCGAAAATTTGAGGTTGACAGGAAGTGCAAAATGGTTACGCAGGAAGGGCCAAACGGCAAATATAAGGATATAAAAGCATTTATAACTAGGGAAACGCAGCCACCTCCAATAGCAACACTAAAGAGCCTTTTAGAGGAACACACAGCAGCTGTATGAATACCGAGTGCTCAGATGGAAAACCAGTGCTAATCAAAGAAGGGAAAAGCCGGCCGCGGTGGCCTCGCGGTTCTAGGCGCGCAGTCCGGAACCGTGCGACTGCTACGGTCGCAGGTTCGAATCCTGCCTCGGGCATGGATGTGTGTGATGTCCTTAGGTTAGTTAGGTTTAAGTAGTTCTAAGTTCTAGGGCACTGATGACCACAGCAGTTGAGTCCCATAGTGCTCAGAGCCATTTGAACCATTTTTTGAAAGAAGGGAAAGATAATAAATGGAAGGAATTTATAGAAGGTGTATATAGGGAAAACAACATTGAGGATAATATCATAAAGATAGAAGAGGGAGTAAGGGAAGATGAGGTAGGAGATATAATATTGCAAGAAGAATCTAGCGCCCTTGAAAGTTGAAACAAGGCGCCTGCAGAACTACTGTCACCCTTGGATCAGACAGCCAGGATAAAACCATTCCACCTGACGTACAAGTTGTATAAGAAAGGCGTAATACCCTTAGACTTCAAGAAGGACGTAATAATTCCAAAGAAATCACGTGCTGACAGGTGTAAATATTACTAAACGATCCGTTTATTGCGTCATGATTACAAGGTACTAATATGAGTTTTTCACGGAAGAATGGGAAAACTAGTAGAAGTTGACATAGGGGAAGATCAGTTTGGATTCCGAAGAAATGTAGGATCACGTGAGGCTACTGCGTAGCTTAGAAGATAGTTTAAGGAAAGGTAAACCTACGTTTATAGCGCCCATAGATTTGGGGAAAGCTTTTGACAATGTTAACTAGAATACCCTCTTTGAAATTGTCGTAGGTGTGGTAAAACGCAGAAAGCGAAAGGTTATGTACAAGATGTACAGAAACCAGGCCGCACTTACAAAAGTCGAGTGGTATGAAAAGAAAGCAGTGGTTGATAAGGGATTGAGACAAGGTTGTAGCCTATCCCAGATGTTATTCAATCTGTACACTGAGAAAACAGTGCGGGAAACCAAAGAAAAATTGAAGAAGGAGTTAACTTTATAGAGAAAAAATAAAAACTTTGAGGTTTACCGTTAACATTGTAATTCTGTCAAAGACGGCAAAGGACTTGGAAGAGCAGCTGTGCGGAATAGGCATTATCTTGAAGGGAGAACACAAGATGAACACCAACAAAAGCAAAACAAGAGCAATGGAATGTAGTCGAATTAAATCAGGCGATCCTGTGAGAATTAGATTAGAAAACGAGACACTAAAAGTAGTGTAACTGAAGACGGATGGAGTAGAGAGGAATTAAACTGTAGACTAACAATGGGAAGCGGAATGAGTTGACGTCGAATATAGTTTTAAGTTTAGGAAATCTCTTCTGGAGGTATCTATCAGGAGTGAAGCTTAGTACTGAAGTGAAACATGGACGAAAAAGAGTTCAGGCGAGAGGAGACTGGAAGATTTTGAAATGTGGTGCTCGGAAGTACGCTGGAGATTAGATTGATAGATCACGTAACCAATGAAGAGGTACTGAATAGAATTGGGAAGGAAAGAAATTTGTGGCACAACTTGACTAAGGATCAATTGATAGGCCGCATTCTAAGATATCAGGGGATGTCCAGTTTACTACTGGATGGATGTGTGTGTCTGGGGGGGGGGGGGTAAATATTGCCGAGAGGGGGGGGGGGGGCGGCCAAGAGATGAACACAGTAAGCAGGTTAGGTTATACGTTGCAGTATTTACCCGGAGATGAAGAGGCTTGTAAAGGATAAAGTAGCGTGGAGAGCTGCATCAAACCAGTAATTGGGTTGGGGACCACAACAACAACATAGGCAACAGTAGCACTAAAATCTTTTTTCGCGTTACTTCCAAATACATTACTTCATTTTCTGCACCGAGTGAGACGGTACAGTGGATAACACACTGGATCCTCTTTTGGGAGGACGGCGTTTAATATCCTCGTCCGTTCGTCCAAGGCCTGGTGTTTCCCTGTGTCACTAAAGACAAATGTCACGATGATCCTATGATAAAGACACGACTGATTGCCCTCCCTGAATCCGAGCTCCTGCTCTGCCTCTCAACGGAGCGTCAATTCCTTATTTTCGTTCTTTCCTTTTCCTCCCTGGAGGTGCTTCCTGTAACGTAAACCACCCACACTTCATCTTCCGTTCCTTAGGGTCCTCCCAAACATCCTGTCGACGTTCCACACATTGTGAATGTTCATTTTTTCCGTGTACTAGTACTTAGAGTCATATCTAGGCTGGTAGATATGCTTAGCCACAGATAAGTCTCAGAATCTTGAATTTCAGTTGGTTTTAGCTCATCAACGCGACCAAGAAAGGAAACGTAATATAATGTACACAGATTCTCAAGAGTTTGCTAATTTTCTGTTACTTCTTAATCTAATTTAGCTAACATAGTGCTTTTTTTTCTTTTCAGGACAAATTCCAGTTTTACAGCCATCCCCGTGATTCGTAGTCATCAAGCGAAATGATCCTCAGGTAATGAAAATCATGCACGGCAGTTTCGTCGCTGGTAAATCGTAATAGAAGAATTTATTCTGTATGTCTTTCCACACTATTTTTGAAGGTTTGCGATCTGGAGCTGCCTGTGAGTTATCCTTGTGAGTTGCCTACAAAACAAATATTTCAACATATTTTATTTTCGTACTCATTTTTCACGATTTACAAAGAACACAAAATACTTTGAAAAGGCAGCAACAAGTCAAATTTGCTCTGATCAATTTCTTTTTTAATTCAAATGCAACGAGCATTTCTTGCCAATTTTGAGGTTCTGTAACTGATTTATATAACGTCAATTATCATTTTCATGAGCTTACATAATGCAGTTCAGTAATTTCATGAAAATGTCGTACACAAACACCATATACCACCTGAAGATGAGCAAGAAATTGTAATCTCCTTGCTGTGCGATGGGAGTAAACTGACCTGTAGCTCTCCGCTCTCACTGTTGTTTAAATAAGGCTGCGTAACTATCATACAAACCTTTTTATTCTTTTCTACCACCAATGAACGTGATTAGACAGAAGGAACTATAATTGACTTCATTTAAATGCTTCTAATTCTAAGTGATAGTGTAGTTTTGACTGTGATTGGGAACATTCATAAACAATGCCCTGATACTAATCGGTACTTTGGAGAATATTTCGTAATAACACAGTACCTATTTGCGCTCTGACTAACATTTACAACTGACGTATTACGGTGCTGATACAACTCAGATACACACACACACACACACACACACACACACACACACACACAGAAAAAGACAAGAATACTTTTGTACCTCCTGTTTGCACGAATTTCAGAAATGTATAGCATTGTTACCGACAAAAAACTAAGTAAAATTATATGATCCTGCATAGAATTGGAAACGAAATGCTGACTTTAAAGGATTAAATGTGAAATCCATTTACAATCCCAAATTCATAATAAACTGTATTAAAAAATTTTCTGATCTTTCTTTTCATCTCTGCGTAACTACCGTGACCTACTTCTATTGGAACATGCTTACTGTATTTATGTATTCATCTCGGGGTCTCCATCTACAGTATCCCCCCCCCCCCCAATACATGTTCCCCTTATCAAATTGGCAATTCCTTGATGCCTCAGGGTGTGTCCTACCAACAAACCCTTACCTTATTCAAACTGTGCCGCAAATTTCTTTTCTCCAACTCGATTCGATACCTCCTCATTCGTTATTCGCTATATCCATCTAACTTTCAGCACTCTTCTATGCTACCCTACTTCACTCGTCATCCGTTATTTTGCTGCCCAAATAGCAGAATTCATCAAATACTTTAGTGTCTCATTTCCTAATGTAGTTCCCCTGCACTGTCTAATGTAATTCGACTATATTTCATTACTCCTGTTTTGCTTTCCTTGATGCTCACCTTTTAACCACTTTTGAAGACACTATCCATTCCATTCAGTGGCTTTCCAAGTCGTTTGCCAGTTCTTCCAAGTCCTTTTTCCGGAATTACAAAGTAAGCGGCAAACCTTAAAGTTCTTATTTCTTCTCCCTAAACTTTAATTCTCTTGCCACATTAGTTTTTAGTTACTTTCACAACTTGCTCAATGCACAGTTTCCGGAACAGGCTGCGCCCTGTCTCACTTCCTTCTCAGCCACAACTTTCCTTCCACGTTCTTTGAGCCGTAACTGCGGTTTCGTTTCTGTGCAAGACGTAAGCAATATTTTCCTCTTTGTATTTTATCCCCGCTACCACCAAAATTTCAAAGTCTGTATTCCATTCAACAGTGTCAAAAGCTTTCTCTATATCTACAAACGCTAGAGAAGTAGGTTTTCAATTCTTGAGCCTATCTTCTAAGACAAATCGTATTGTCAGCACGGGCCCCCGTGTTCCTACATTTCACCAGAAGTCAAACCAATCTCCCCTAACCTCGGCTTCTACCAGTTGTTGCGTTCTTACGGATATATATCATGTCAGTATCATGTAGATATAATTTATTGAAATACTTGTTCTGTAATGTTCACACCTTTCAGCATCTACCTTTTTTTGGAATTAGAATTATTACATTCTTCTAATTATTACATTCTTCTTGAAGTCTGATGTTATTACCCCTATCTCATGTATCTTGCTCACCATATGGAATAATTTCGTCATAGCTGGCTCTCCAATGGGCGTCAGTAATTCTGAGGGAAAGTCGTCTAATCTTGGGGCCTCTTTTCCACCTACGTCTTTCAGTTCTCTGTCAAAATCTTCTTGCATTATTATATCTCCTGTATCATTTTCTCCTACTCCCTCCTCTCTTTCTATAATATTGTCCTCGGGATTGTTTCCCCTATATATAGATCCTCCTCAGGCAAACTGTTCCTTTTCTTTCCAAAGGTCTCTTTTACTTTTCCTGGACGCTGCAGCTATCTTTCCCATAGTCATGTAGGCTTCTATCGCCTTGCATTTCTTGTCTAGCCGTTGCTGCTTTGCCGTTACGCTTTGTGTTAATATTATTTTCTAGACCCCTTTATTCTCTTTGACTTGCTTCATCTGCTCCATTTTTATGTTTTGGGCTGACACATTACGAGTAGTTCGCACCTTATTGTACAGGGATCGGAGAATATTTCACAATAATACCAAGAATTTCCTGTCTCTTTCCATTCATATGTACGCTCCATAATTTCTGCTTTCTTATTTCCACAATTCCTAAACGAAATGTGGAATAGTGACAGTTGAAGTGCCACACAGTAATCTCCGAATATTCGTTCTCCAACTGCATGTTAACAGGATGTCACCTTAACAATGTCGCTTTTGTTACTGCTGAAGTTCCCCTGTCATATCTGTTACTCTTCCGTATGGGTTATAGCGACCAGTTACGATCCACATGTGCGTCTTTGAATTCGTTCAACGTTCCACTGTCGTGACTACTTTAACAAATATTCAGTGGCTGGGTTAGCATTCTCTTCGGCATGTCAATGAATGACAATGGCCTTTACGTAAAAAATGTACTCGCTTTTAGACATAGGCCTCCTATAATTTAATACACATTGACGAAAATGTTTTTAAAGCGTGTGACGCCCCTCGACGAACTACTTCAAACTGCACCAGTGTCTGGCGGCTGCCATTATCCCCCCCCCCCCACTCCTTCCACCACGCACCCTCCGTCCCCCCCCCCTCCCCTCCTCCCCAGTTGAATCTTACACTATCTCCAGTCACAAACTGTTTTAAATGTGAAAGCAGGTGGAATTGAGAACGTTCCAGATCCAACATATACGCTAGATACTCCAAAACTCCGCAGTCACATTCCTCCTTCTCCTGTCTACCAAATCACGTTTCTCGTCAAATGCACTCTCCGGAAAAAAGATGATTTTCTTTTTAGTTTGGTAATCCTCGTCACATCTCACGTATTCCTCCATCCAATTGGTGCAGGTGACTTCCCTAGTATTCCCCAGTTTATTTATTTTTTGACCTTTGCAAGGCAATCAATAAAAAGAACTCCTTTTCTGTCCCACAAAACGCTGCGGTTCCACCTGATCAGACCCGCCTCATTTTTTTCCAGTTTTGCCCTCTAATCCACCACTTTTCTTGCTGTTTGCTTTCTATGGCGACGCGTATACTTGTCTTATCGTGTTACAAGTGCCAGTTGTCTTTAAAACGATCCATATATATAAATTTTGTATATTGTCGTTGCATGTGGCGTACTCTTTTTTACAACTGATTAGGGGTTTAGGTACATTATCCCCGTCTTCGGATCCAGTTCAAAAAATTACGCTTGCTCAGAAGAAGAACATAAAGGGTCGCGGCGCGGGGTAGCCGTGCAGTCTGAGGCGCCTTTCCACGGCTCTCCCCCGACGGAGGTTCGAGTCTTCCCTCGGGCATGGGTGTGTGTGTTGGCCTTAGCGTGACTTAGTTTTAGATTAAGTAGTGTGTAAGCCTAGGGACCGATGACCTCAGCAGTTTGGTCCCATAGGAGCTTACCACAAATTTTTCATAACGGGTCGAACTAGTATTCACTTGAAAAAGCGAGTTAAGTATGTAGACAGTTCATGCATCCAGGGAATCGAGAAAGACGACAATCTTTGCTTTCGAGAACAACAAAAAAATACTTTTTTCGTGTGATGTAATAAGAAACCAACAATATTAGAATTTTTTCCTTAACATACACTGTAAAACCCTGCTTCTTGCCAAATTTCGTGATTCTAGATCACCCGGAAGTACCTTACAGGTTCTGACGAATAAGCTTGCAAGTATCAAAATATGTGCCATAAATGGCCGTATCATTTGACTGCTTTGATCCAGAAGCTTAAAATTTAAACGCCGCCAAAGGGCACTTGACCTTAGCATGTTACAAAAATTTTAACTTGATACGTCAACCCGCTCTCGAGAAAAAGGCATCTTAACCGACGGACAGACAGACAGTTGGTTTAAAATATGATAATTTTTTTCGTGTTATATAGTTGCAAATTAATAAATTTAGAATTTTTTCCTTTGCTTCTACTGTGAAACCTTGCTTCGTGCTAACTTTTATGATTTTCGGTTGACGGAAACTACCTTATACGTTTTGATCAGTGACAATATTGTTAAGGCTTTCGTGGCCACTTGTTGAGAAACTGCCTGTTAGCTTGTGTCTCGGGTTATTAGGACGACGTTTCGTCAGCACAAGTGGTTGGCATTTTCAAAGCTTCGCCCACCACCAGCAACGGAAGGTGAAACTTTGACAATGCCGGCAACACGTGCTGGTGAAAGGTCAGGAAAATCATCAAGCAAACATCGACCGAAGAACCCGATGTAGAAGCCAACAGGCAGTTTGATGAGTGACTTTGTAAGTATCAAAATGTGAGACACAAAGGGCCGTATCTCTTTATTACGTTGACTTATAAGCTTACATTTACTACAACGCCAAGAGACTAAAATACCGTAGTATGTGACACAACTTGATAATCCTCCCGTTCCGTAGAAAAAATGGGTATCAATAGACGGACAGATAGACAACAGCAATTCTGCTCGTTTGTACATAATTTGTGGAGGACGTAAATTCCCCAGAATACTTCGTGTAATCTGAAAGCCACCTCCAAAAGTTATTTTGAAAACATGTGTGCGATAATTCATGTTTCTCTCTGTCAAGAGCAAAAATATGTTTTGGTAATGATTTGTTATATTTTTTTCCATAATTGCCTTCCTGATGAAATCATTCTACAATTAAGAATTTATCTCTCAAAATTCTAGGTTTACATGAAAACGTGGATCTAGTTAGGTTCGTGAGACACATGTGTTCCATTTCACCAGTTTTCAAAATCGGGCAGCTTAAAAATTGTTTGGTAGTGAAAATGTATTATTTAACACAAAATTTTTCAAATATACGCGAAATAAATTTGAGTGCAAAAGGTGTAACACTCTGTCAAGAATGCAGAGAACAGATTGAAGAATACGTCGTGTCAGCGATAACTTCTTGGTGCGCGAGGCAAAGCTGATGCCGTTACCTCAACAAAAATTACACTCGCTAACTGTAATAAGAATGTAAAACTTTTGACTGTTTGACAGCATGTTTCTGCTTCCTATTGAGCTGTGTGAGTCGCAGCCCCCCCCTCCTCCACTTACATGTCACCCCCCCCCCACCCCCCCACCGCCACTCCAGCAGGCTGGCACGCCCCACAGGTTGAGAGCCACTGCCCTCCACGATCGCATGTGATCCTCTATATGGCGAATAAGATCCGTTATGACGACTGCCTCACTAGTTTTCGTTATTTGTTGTAACCCTCCGAATTTCCTTCACTGTTCTCCTGATGGTTTGGTCTACTTTTTTTCTGCTTTATTGTTTTTGGGGCTCCGTAACTTAGTCGGTAAGAACGGAGATTCTGGACCGTCGGATGAGATACATCAGGTGTCGCTGTTTCGCCCAAGGGCTCTACTGCCGACACACCTTCTAGTGCACCCGACGCGGTGGAACCGCAGGGTGACTGGCGGGTGGTAACGCGTTCGAGTCGCTCCAGACGAAGGGCCAATGTGGAGGCTGGCCCTACGGGCCCGAGTGAACAGGTGGCCGTTCCTTCAGCAAGCTCCGAGCAGGAACACGTGGGCAAGGATTTGCTAGTTATTGGGAGCTCCATTCTTACACACATTATGGAGCCCCTCAGGAAGATAGCGTTCAGGGCTAGAAAGAAAGCCACAGTGCACTCGGTATGTTTGCCGGAAGGCCTCATCCGAGATGTGGAGGCGGCCTTACCTACAGCTATAGAGTGTGCAACGTGCAGTCGTCTGCAAGTTGTGGCTCATATGGCACCAACAACGCCTGTGTCATGGGTTCTGAGGCCATCCTCAGTTCATACAGGCGGGTGGCGAAAATGTGGTGAAGACTGCTGGCCTCGCGAGCGGGCTGCAGGCAGAACTCGCAGCTTTCAGCATCGTTCCCAGAGTTCAACCACAGGCTTCGTCGTCTCCGTGACGGTCTTGGCTGCAAATTTATGGATCTGCGTTATCGAGTGGGGATTTGTAGGACTCCCTTTGGTAGGTCAGTGATGCACTACACAAAGGAAGCAGCTACTCGGATAGTAGAATACTTGTGGAGTGCACATGGGTTTTTCTAGGCAAGGTTGTAGTTTGAGGTACTCCCATGAAAATTCGCCAGTCGATACGCCTATAGGGAAATCAGACCGCGTTTAGTGCAAAGACAGTTCGACTGTAAAAATTGTATCAGTAAATTGTCGAAGTATTCGTAACAAAGTTCCCAAATTTACCTCCCGCCAGAAAGGTTCTCAATCTCAAATTATTCTTGGGACTGAGAGGTGGCTAAAACCCGAAGTAAAAGGCTCTGAGATATTTAGCGAGTCTTGGAATGTTTTTCGGAGAGAAAGAGTAGACGCCGTAGGAGGGGAAGTGTTTCATTGCATTCGACAGAAATATTGTCTCTACTGAGGTTGAAATTGAATGTGATAGTAAAGTTACCTGGTTCGCGCATAATAGGTCTGGGTCAAATGAAGTTAATTAGTTGGATGTTTTTACCGGCCACCCGACTCCGCTATGATAATTGTAGAATCATTCAAAGGAAGCCTCTGGTCGGTTATGCATAAATATCCAGTTTATGCAATACTATTTAGTGATAACTTTAACCTATCGAGTATAGATTGGGACGTGTATGGATTCGTTGCAGGAGACAGTCAGTCTTGTGAAAAAAATTTTAACGGGTTTTCCGAAAACTGTGTCGAGCAGCTAGTTCGGCAGCCAACACGCGGTGGAAGCATCTTGGACCTTGAAGCTACAAACAACCGGACCTTATCGATGGCGTCTGTATAGAGACGCTAATTAGTGATCATGATGTCACCATAGCGACTATGGTTACGAAAGTTAATAAATCAGTCAAGAGAGCTAGGAGAGCGTTTCTGCTAGAAAAAGCAGATAAGCAGTTGTTAACATCTCTCTTAGACAATGAACTACAATCATTTAGTACCAGAATGATGGCCATAGAGTAATTATGGGCAACATTTGAACAAATTGTACAACCTGCTCTGGAGAAGATGCCTGGTAGGTGGATTAAGGATGGAAAAGACACACCGTGGCTTAATAACGAAATTCGGAAAATGCTGGGGAAGCAAAGGCTGTTACACTTTCGGTTCAAAAGAGGACGCGCAAATGATGATGCACGGCATCTGTGAAAAGGTCTGTGCGAGAAGCATACAACAGCTACCACCGTCGTACCTCGGCTAAAGACGTGGCGCAGAACCCGAAAAAATCCTTGTCCTGTGTAAAATCGCATTACGAGTCTAAGGCTTTCACTCAGTCACTCGTTCTTTCGTTGATCAGTCTGGTTCGGCAGCAGAAGATGGCAAAACGAATGCCGAAGTTTTAAATTCCATCTCTAAGAAATCGTTCACGCAGGACAATCATACAAACGTACCCTCGTTTGATCATCGTTCAGAATCCCATATGGATAACATATTAATAAGCATCCGGATATTGTAATCTGTGAACCCACCCAGGAGGCACTTCAAGACAAGGTTGAACAGTGGAGAAAAGCTCTATCGGAAAGGGGAATGTGAATTAGCATGGTGAAAACAGAGTATATGTGTACAAAGGATGCCAGAGATTATGTATTCATCTGCAAGGAGAACAACTGACGTTGGTCAAGAAATGTAAATACCTGGGCTGTTACATGCAAAGTGATGGAGGACTGGAGGCCAAAATACAGCAGAAGGTAAATAGTGGATGGATGAACTGAAGGTGAAACGTCCCCTTTGAACAATTATACATGACCGTGCTTAAACTGACACACAGTATTTTTAGCGCAACGCAATCTGACTTTCAATAATCCCTACAAAAGAATGGCCCTGACTAACATTAAACTATACCTTTCACAAATCACTTACCTCACAAAAATCTTCGTTACTCAAGCTACTGCAATACAGCGAGCGCCACTACTGCCAGCTAAATAAAAGATTCAAACTACTGAAGGCATTAACTACTGATAGGCATAGTTAGCAAATGAAAGATTTTGATAGAGAACAAACAATGTATTTACCTCAATAGTGGTTCAAATGGTTCAAATGGCTCTGAGCACTATGGGACTCAACTGCTGAGGTCATTAGTCCCCTAGAACTTAGAACTAGTTAAACCTAACTAACCTAAGGACATCACAAACATCCATGCCCGAGGCAGGATTCGAACCTGCGACCGTAGCGGTCTTGCGGTTCCAGACTGCAGCGCCTTTAACCGCACGGCCACTTCGGCCGGCTACCTCAATAGTGTTCAAAAGTCATAATGTATATAGCAGTTCATGACATCCAGTCTTACAAATTTGAAAACTCCGCCATCTCTCTCCCCACATCCACCACTGCTGGCGGCTCACCTCCAACTGCGCAACGACAGCCAACTGCCCAACGCTACAATGGCGAGTATTACAACAATGCAAACTAGCCACAGACTGCACACAGCACAGCCAGTGATTTTCATACAGAGCGCTACGTGGCGGCGGCATTACCAATATAAGAACCTAAACAGCCTACTTACATAGCCCCCATGCTCCCCACAAAAAATTTTACAAAGTGTTTTGGGCAGTGGCCAATAATGATTTGATAAAATTTTTCATAATTACAATAACAAAGATATCAAATGCACACACTTATTGATACAATGTTGGCCAAAAGCTAAAATTTTCTCACAGTCTATAAAGACAGTCCTGATCATTCATCACAGTAAAATTGCAGTGTTTTTTTTTCTCAAAGTCTGAGCAGTAAAAGAGAATGCACACGGAAGTAGTGGATTTCCATGCAGTCTTGAAGAAGTAGTGTTGTCCTTCCAAAGGAAAGACATTGCTGACTCTTGATATGCAGACAGGTAATGCGCCACAACAGAGCAAACCCACAGTAGAGTCAGTCGAAGTTTTGAAGAATATTGGTAGGTAGGTCATCACAGAGCAGACCCACTGTAGTCCTAGTAGAGATTATGGTATTGGTGGGCCAGCAGAGGTGCAGAACCACTGCAGTCCTTGTAGAAATAATGGTATTGGTGGATCATCTAAGATGCAGACCCACTGTAGTCCTTGTAGAGACGGCCAGCAGCCATCTGTTGCGACTGTGCAGGTGCACAATCACCATCGAAGAGTCTTGCGGGCAATATAGCAAGTCCATAAACTACCACTTGTGCACTCACAAAGTTTTTGGAATTGTCTTTAGAACCAGCAATGCTGTTAATCAGTCCCTTGCTGAATTATCAACACACGTGCAAACACTAACTGTCCCTACTTCTCACATATTGTCCATATACTATGACCAACAGAAACGTGTGCAGTGAAATGTAACTTACAAGTTGCTTAATTTGATGAACTGGTGTCAATTACAATTTGATAACATAAGAATACAATAACAAAGGTACAAAATACATCATTAAAGAACATAACAATACAGATAACATTGGCTTTACAAAAGAATAGAAATAAACAGATGCATCAGTGTTACAGGAATTATGACATAAGTAAATATATAAAATAATGAGAATAGTTTTCGAAACATTAATTTCACACTTGAGCATTGAAACAGAACAGAATTAATAATGTCTAAACATCTTTACGAAGAAAACAACATAGTATTTGAAAAATTCTACAACACAACTCTTATTAGCTAAACACATAAAGACAGGAAAAACACAAATTCACATAGCATAATAACACAGAAGTACATGACAGGGTTTGTTTTCAGTGTGACATTTGGTACTGCAGTCCTACCCAAAACTTCATTCCAAAGAGCTTTCCTCTTATTTCAACATTTGTTTCCACCAAAAAAATCCTATCCAAGCATGCTTTCTGTATTCTGTTCACATCCTCTTTCAAAAATAGTTTTTCTCCACTGTACACTACTTTTTTGGCCAAACCATTTTCTTATAGCTTCTCAATGCATTTCTTCCAATTCATCATAGTTAGTTTCTTATATAGTCTACCCCCTCTTAAGCTAACTTAAATCTACTGAGCTCAGATATATATATACCAATGGACGAGGCAATGCAGCAGCACATAACAAATTAACACAAACCGCAACGACGAAAAAAAATGCAAATTGGCAAAGCAAGCAGCAGTAAATCTAAATTAGCAGGCAGAGAAGAGGGGAATACTACGTGGGGAGAAGAGTTGAACACCTAGAAATCGAAGAATCAAGGAGAAGAGGAAGACCGAAACTGAGATGGAAGGACAAGGTAGCAGGGGACCTACGGCAGAAAGGATGGCTCAGAGAAGAAGCACCAACTATTCAAAATGACAGTCACAATCGCATTATTTATTTTGACGCCAACCGGTTTCAACCCGCGATGGGGTCATCTTCAGGGCAATTTACACCATTTGGTCGCTCGCTGGAGTCGTCACCCTGCCTGTGCACGGTTGGTAACTATGGACAGACATTTATGGAAAATAGGCTCCAGCAAAACAACGCCGACCCCACATGACGTGGGAAAAGGCTGAGATGGTGATGATGATGATAATGATTAATAAGCATCCCTGCGTAGAAAAACAACTGAACGAGAAAACAAATAAGTCGCCAGGTCCGGAAGGAATCCCAATTCGGTTTACGCCACTGACCCCTTACTTAGTTTGCATTTATCGCGAATCTCTCGATCAGCACAAAGTGCCAAGTGACTAGAAAAAAGTGCAGGTGACTCCAGTATTATAAGAAGGGTAAGAGAAAGGACCTGCAAAATAGCAGTCCAATATCCTAACATCTCTTTGCTGCAGAATTCTAAAGCATATCCTGAGTATAATAAATTTCCTATAGATCGAAAAGCTCATGTCCAGGAATCAGCACGGTGTTAGAAAGAATTGCTGCTGCGAAACGAAGCTTGCTCACATAATATACTACGAACTACGGATGAAGGGCAACAGACTGATTCTATATTTCTAGATTTCCGAAAAGTATTCGACACGGTACCCCACTGCAGACTGTTAACAAAGGTACATGCACCCGCAGTAAGCTCTCAGATCTGTGACTGGCTCGAAAACTTCTTAAGTAATACAACCCAGTATGCTGGGCTCGACGGCGGGTGCTCAGCGGAGACAGGGGGAACATCAGGAGTGCCTCAGGGAAGTGTGATAGGGCCGTTGCTATTTTCTATATACATAAATGATCTGGCCAACAGGTTGGGCAGCAATTTGCGGTTGTTTGCTGATGATGCTGTGGTGTACAGGAAGGTGTCGAAGATAAGTAGCTGTAGGTTGATACAAGATGAGATAGACAAAATTTCTACTTGGCTCTTGACGTAGGAAATTGTAAGTTAATGCGGATCAGTAGGAAAAACAAACTCATAACTTTTGGGTACAGCATTAGTAGTGCCCTGCTTGACACCGTCACGTCGTTTAAATATCTGGGTGTAACGTTGCGAAGCGATACGAAATGGAACGACCATGTGACGATCGTATTAGGCAAGGCAAATGGTAGACTTCGGCTTATTGAGAAAATTTTGGGAAAGTGTGGGTCATCTGTGAAGAAGACTGCGTATGGGACGCTAGTGCGATCTGTTCTTGAGTACTGCTCGAGTGTTTGGTATCCGCACCAGGTCGGATTGAAAGAAGACTAGGTGCAATTCAGAGGAGAGCTGCTAGATTTGTTACCAGTAGGTTCAATCAGCATTCAAGTGTTACAGATATGCTTCGGGAGCACAAGCAGGTTTACACGTACAAGTAAAGAACAAAATCCGAACTCTCTTAATTTGCGATTACATCACACGAAAAAAAATTATCATTTTTTAATCTGACTCTCAGTCTGCCCATCGTTTAACATACCCATTTCTCAGAAACGGATTGACGTATCGTTAAAATCTGTGCCACATGCTAAGGTCTATTGTCCTTTGGCGGCGCTTAAATAAATGTGGTAAGCCAACAGCTACCCTTAATGCCAGCATATTAATTTTTATCTTAATGTTATCTTCAGGCACTTAAAGACAGATGTTAGCTCACCACATTACTTCTGGCATTAATCTGAAGATGCTCCATAAGGCCGAAACGCATCTTTGCCAATAAATAGATAAAAACATTTTGCAACCAAGGCTGTCTTATTTCAAGAAATTATAGTTTTAAATTGATCGTCATTTAAAATAAATATGATAAAACTGTTGAACCACTGCACTACACTAAAGCAAGAAGAACATGCACCAGGAGGGGATAATTTGAGAGAGGAGATAATTTTCAGAGGTTCTGGAGGTGTAAGGTGTGGCATATCAACCTAGCAGGATGGATGGTGTTTGGGGACGCTTGTGATGTGGGAGGGTAGCAAACTTGAGGTTTGTGATAGGTGTAAATAGGATGGTGGTCATGAGAAGGAAAGGTTAGGACAGGGTGGAAAGGGAAAAGGGAGGTCTGATGTGGGGGAGAATATGGAGTGGGTCAGATATGCTAGAAAGGATAAATGTCACGGCGGATTTCATTATTTTGGAAAGGAAGTCTATCTAAGATGATGATAGGGACAATGTGTACTTGTGTTGTTCGGATGTGGTAGCATAGGCGCGGCAGCATACTGGGACTGGAAACTGAAGAAGAATCAATAGGATTAAATATACTTTTGTACTCACAGTTGTTGGAATATCTAATGGTTGAGGCCAAGTTTGCAGGATTTATAGAGCAGATGGAGGGCTTTAATCTATGTGACGAGAGACGGGAATGTGAGGAGCTGGTAAAGTAATGTTGTAGGGGAAGGTAATAGGGTGTGTAAAGCAAGATGTGGTGAGTGACGTTCAAGGACTTGGAAACTGTTAAAGAACTTTTATGGAATGGACATCAAGGCTACATTTGACATATCAGAGGATGGGACGAATCAAAACTTTGTAGTTATGGAAGATTGTTTAGGGATGCATTCCCCATGTTCGGTTGGTTGTTTTATGGACTTTATGTTGGGCGATGGTATTTCTATTACATTCAGTCGAGGGTTTTCTGAGGTATTTTTGTTAATCAGAAAGGACGGACATAAATGGTTTAAAAAGACTCATGAAAACAGATGCTGGTGGCAGTTCGTTCTATAATTATTGCCTGGAGTTTGGATGGATCGTTTGATGAGTGACTCAGTGTAGCAGTAGGTGATCCCGTTGAGCTGGAAGTGAAACGACGGTTTAGATTCCTGAAGGGTGGATGGGAAGTTGTGTCATAGATGTATTGAAGGGAATGGCCAGCTTGATGTGGAAGTTTACAACAGGGAGTAGTAGTCTCAGACTGTCTGCGGCACTCCTGCAGTAGCACGGTATTGGTGGTTTTAATGGTGAAAATGGATGGGCCATTCGATAGAGAGCATGTCGGCTCTCCATTCGTTGGTGTTACCGTACCGAGACGCTGCATGTACTGCAGCAGTGTACAGAAAGCATGGCTGACGTCCGCTGACGTAGCTGCTATTGCAGCAGAGACAGAACGACTGGAGTGCCTGTGTTGCAGCAGAGATGGGATGACCGAGGTGCCGCTGTGGAAGTTCTGGAGGCGACACCGTTTCGTCGTCACGCTGCTCGCCTTCCTCGGCTTCTTCAACGTGCTGGCGCTCAGGGTCAACGTCAGCGTCGCCATCGTCGCCATGACGGAGAACAAGTCGCGAGTCCTCGATAACGACACCATCGTATACGTAAGTCGGTTCGCAGCGAAAGCAAATATGTAAACAGCCAACTCCCAGCAGCAAGCCAGTGCTCCTCAGTCAAGAAAAGCTTTGGCATGTAGCGAAAGCTACGTAGGGAATTGTTACATTCACAGTTCACGATTTTCGTCAGTGTGTTTTTCAAATCTGGCAGTATTATCAAAAGGATAGATTGCTACTCATCATACACCAGAGACGTTGAGACACAGACGGGCACAACAAAAGAACTACTTAACACGTAAGCTTTCGACCAGAACGCCTTCTTCCGAGATAGACAACATGCACTTATACACATCCACCCAAACGCAGCTCACACACACACACACACACGACCTCTGTCTCTGGCCAGCCCTGGTAGCCACAGACAGTGGTCACGTGTGTGTGATCTGCATTTGCGTGAATATGTGTATGTGCTCTTTGTCCATTTCGTAAGAAGCTTACGTGTTCAGTACTTATGCGAAAGCTTATGTGTTTAGCAGTCTTTTTGTTGTGCCTGTCTGCACCGCAGCATGTCTATATGGTGAGTAGCAATCTATTCTCTTCGTAATATTGCCATTATTACATCCTAGATTTTCCATTGTTTGATTTTGTCTTTCAAATCTATCTTTCTTCCACGTGATACAAACATCTTTTTCGTAATTGCCAGGAAATCTGTAAGAAATTCACGTAGACAAATGGAACTTCTATTCAACATGACAACTACAGCTACATAACAACAAACTTACAGACAGCATGCATGTACCTATAATTCTTGGTTGTATATTTGATTTCATGTATTGTACCAAATGTTGTTTCCTGTGGTTAGTTAACCAGTGTTAATTGTCTTGTTTTGGAGTCACATGTAGAGTTGGGCAGGTGTTGTTGTTGTCTGATTCTGTGGAAAATTAGTCAACTTCTATTTTATTTCATTGATAGAACATCAGTGCTACAGACTGAATGTAGTTCACGATTTTAAATTCTGAGACAAAAATTTCGACGAGCACAGATGGATAAACACACGTAAATAAACGTTTTTAAAGTAATACTGATGAAAACTGCGAAGTATGATAGTAGAAAGTTCACGCAAATGTCAAGAAAATGGAATCAACGAATGAACAGAAGAACTAAACATAGCTCCATTGCGGCACACATGTGAACAGCAGTACGCGAAATCGCCGCTGAGGGTGCGAAGAAAATAAAAGAAGTGAAATGTGTCAGGTGACAACAGCCTTTCAGAGAGTCACAGGGACAGAATTTATACTTTAGGACGATATCAGTGGTCTATTTATTAATAAGCTGGTCGGTTGATTTGCATCCCTATGGTTGTATCTCTATTTTCTTTACGCTCATTTGAACTTCTGCTGAGATTACGACCTCTTGTTCTTCGTATTCACACTCATATCGGCCATTCCCTCATATGGATTCATGTTAATTTCTGTTTCATGGCCATTTACTAACATAGAGTACACCGTTACAAAAAGACTTTTATTTGGTTTGTGATTAGTAACAGTATCACAAATTATAAAATAATTGCAATTAAGTGTCACTTCTAATTAATGGAAAATAAAAGGATTATGTCAGTATGGGGACTATTGGGTGTGAGCGCAGTTTTCATCCACCTGCATCTGTGTCATGTCGGTCCTTATCTTCCGCTTGGTTGCCAGATGAGGGTGTTTATTTGGGATCCTTGTCATTATAACTTACTACCCAATTAGAGTAGCTATTATCCTGTTGGTTACGTCCAACATAACATTGTTTGTTTAGCATCCTTATAGCTAATTTATTACCCAATTTACTATCCTTATTGTTATAATTTATCCTCAGTTTATTACCCTGGGATCTTTACCCAGTATGGCATCCAACATCACTTCCAGTATGGCATCACATGGGTACATCCGTACAATGTGCAGCAGTTCTGAGGTGTGGAGTTGATCTGTTATTCTGCACAACGGATTAATCTGAGATGTACCCTTTACCCTGTGGCTCTTGCAAGATGCAATTTCCACCCCACACTACTACAGAAGTCAGACAGACGCTCCTAACATTCTAAAGAGAAATGCATGAAAAACTTTCAGCAATAAATATCTTCTGGAGTCGTCTGCTGTAAGGAAATGACACAAAAATTCACAAAATTTCTTACGTAACTAGTGGGATACTTGGGTACTGGAGTAGTGCTAGTTAGTGTAAGCAAAACATGAATACAAATGAAAGTTATTATTTATTTTGCAAAAATTCTGAGAAATCACAATGGCACTTTTAGTTATGAATTGATCAAGTTATATCCTGGTACTTTTCGGAATGTGAAGTTATCTCTCAAGGATAGGATTCGCTAATGAAATTTCTATACACAGTTTAAGATGGTTGTTGACTTGGCAGAATGACTGAGAGGCGCGCCTACTCAACTTGAATAATTATCCTTTAGAATGTTGCTAGGTACGATGCGGCTGTCGCATCTGAAATCCAGTGAAGTGTACTGTTGTAGAGGAAATATGGGGCTCGCAGTAGCTGTAGCGCACAGTACCATAAGCTGCGATGACTGCTGCCTGCGCCGCTCGCTGCTGACAAATAAGATAACTCTCGTTCTATCTGGATTGACCTTCGCCAATCAAACTCTCCCTATGCCTTGATGAAGTCAAGGATTCCTATTCGCCCCTAGTCTAACTATGGGCCTTGGTACACCGATCAGATAACCAGTCCACCGCGATGCCACTCAAAATTCGCTCACAGGCGTTTAACTATAACTCTGTCCGTTCACACCGCACAATAAGTGTGTCAGCCAACACAGTGAACTACGCTTAATCGCAAGGACTCAATATAGAGTAGCACTTCGATTCGCTCTGGACAGAGGTGCTCTCCCAGTGAAGTACTGAGAAGAGACTTGTTCCTTGTTCCAAGAGCGACAACGGAATGGCGCCTCTCCATATCAGACGTGAAGGGGTATATCTTTCGGTCTCTTCCATTATTCCTTCAGCTCAAGGCATCAGAAATATAGTCTGCCAATCAGCATTGCTCTTCTAAAACAGGAGACTGACGTTTCGTTTAAGGTGACCAATCCGGAAACCTGTAGCATTGGTGTTTGGCGTTTGCTGTGTCCCTGTGACAATCTCTGAAACTGCGTGCTATGGGTAAAGAATGCGTAGGCTGGCTGCTCCCACACAATGTAGCGGAATGTGCTTTTTAAGCCGAACATGGGGCTGTTTCCCCCTTTCACTTGGACCCACGCTGTCCGCTACACAGGCAGTCACCAGCCGACATAGGCTGGGTCGTCCTCTAAAGGGACCGGCGTGTCGTTGTGCGGTTTCTCTCCTGAACTAAAAGCTTCTGTGACCGTCATGTCTGGAATGTATGTGTGTACGGCAGCCTCGAGTATTTCAACCACGGTGCGCTTACTTGTTAATTGCATACCGTTTACATGAATTCATACAACATTGACTTTATCTTATCGAGTTTGGGTCCGAATGAAGCGTCATGATGTGTGGAATATGATTGTGAGGGCAGAATATGTAAGCAATGAAGATCAGGAGACCACATCTTACACAGTTAATTTTCGGGATGGTAAAAAACATGCTTCAAGGACATCACCAACTCTGTGCTAAGTTTAAAATGGTGAAATAGATTGTTAAACATAACCATATCACATGGCACATTTATTTAAACACTTACGACGTTTGTTATTACAGCGGTTTTATGTGGCATGCAAAGGACATTTTTACTTCTGTATGCAAAAGAGAGAATCTCACACATGGCTCTACTCCAGAGGCAACGAAAATTACACATTTCTCGCTCCTCTTTGACGCTGAGCCATTCTGCGAACTGCCTTATCTTGTTATAATGTGCTTGGACAAAAGGAGGATGGAGACTATGTCTACACTTTACTTAAACACAGTAAGGTCTACAGCAGTTGTTTAGATATTACAACTAGTGGTCACGCGACTTCAACCACGCCTAGTTCTTTTTATGCACAGACACAGACAGATTTTGCAGCTGTAATAGCATTATAATTTTTATTGCATCCGCCGGCCGAAACTGGCGGGGAGGTGTCAAATTTCTTCCACAACAGCATTTACGTCACATGGAAGCGTGTGCCAAAGATTGCGTATTATTTCCAGAAGACTTAGAATATCCAACAAATCAACTAAAATAGTTCGTCCACACCCCGTCGCATGACTAGTGAGAGGGATGGAAGGGACGGACTGAACCTGGCCTCTGGTCCTGAGGGGACCTCCAAATCTTGAGGTCCCTGAAATTTGGACCGCCCCCCCCCACCCCCGCCCCCACCACCATTCAAGCCAGGTAGTTTTTAATCAAATCCTAAACTAGGCCACAATATGTTCAGTAAATGACAAACAGTTTAGAGTTTGAGGCGCCATATATATAGAGAATAAACCTAGGTACCTATTATCAGGACATGTCAGTTGCCAACGGGTGCGCACAAAAGTTTTAGAATTTTTGTGAAATGTTTCAAGAAACATAAAAAACTTGTAACGTTCTATTATTAAAATGTGTATGTGTTTGTTTGGCAATGAATACGAAGTGCATAATGTGTGTGTTACTCATATTTACTGTGTCACGTGTTATTGAGCAGATGGTCTGCTTAATCAGTTTTACTGTAATCCAAAAAAATTAAATTACTTAATCTGTAAAACCAGTACGCAGTGTTCATAATGAAATCAATCCCTCTGAAATTTACTCAGCCTCATGAGCACCGAGTTCTATGGCCCTGTATAATAAACTGATAAAATTCCCTGTGCAAATAAACAATGAAACAAATATTCTTTAGCTTTAGAGTCGCAATGGATATAAACTTGGTATTCTGTTCTGTCCACAGTAGGCACAGAAAATATTCAATCTTGGCACGGCGAAGAGCAATGCCGGCCGTAAAATAACTTCATACAAATAATATCAGTAGATTGGCCGATGAATGAATAACCTTGCAAATGTTCAGTGAAACGCTCGATCTTGGCTCAGCGCAGTGCAATGCTGCCCGCATTGAAGCTGTTACAAACGCTAATACTTTTCTGATTCTAGCACATTAATATTTTTCTGACTCTGATTGAAAAATCATTTCTTTTAAAAAATATTCATTGGATTTAAATGAACATGGCATGGAAGGGGATGAGGTACTGATAAGAGGATATCCTAAGACCAAATGCTTCAGTATGAAAATTGTATTCAAAATATTCTCCTTCACAAAATCTGATATGAAACATTATACATGAACTTCTCAACTGTTCTTCATTTCTCACTTACTGTCGTAATTGAAAACACTTGGATTATTACATGACAAAAGGTCTGACAACGTTTGAAAAAATATATTCCAAAATTTATCTTCTATGTATCAGGATTACAAAACACATAAAATATTACAAATCGCGTATACCTAACCAACCTATACATTAAATCTGATGGGAAATACTTGGTTCCTATATTCAAGTGTCGGCACTGTAAAAATTACCGAAATCCACATTGCCTTTCTGCATATTTAAAACCAAATATACAAAATTTCATTTCCTTACAAATTTGTTGCAGTTGATTTACCTCTGAGTTACAGTTTCATTCATCACTTTACTTTATAAAACCTGTATTATGCTGCGTCGATTGACCAACAACTAAATTCTTACAGCTAGCCACTAGCTTTAAGTCTTATATTCTACCTATGACAGAGTGCAACGGCAACTGCTATTGCGTTCCGTGCGCCCCTACTTGCAATCGATTCTGTCACTCAGGTAACATCTTTGGTTCAGTGGTGTCAAAAATACAATCTCTTCTACATGTGAGATGGTTTCAAGACATTTTTCATGAATTATATTACAAAATCTGGCTCCATTTACAAGTGTACCCCTCACAAACTGTAGAATGATAACCAGTAGTGTACTAGACACAATTATTCTACATTTTTTGATACCTATGCTATATACACGGTATACAGTAAGTACAGTTTAGAAATACGCACTAAAGTCCAGTGAAGAGCTTACTAGTGATTTATTAACTTCTTAACTAAAGTATTGGGCATAAACGTTACTTTCTCAAATATAATACATAATTATTGTATATTTCATTTTATGAATATGAAAATCCATCAAGATGAATTATAGTAGAAACTTCTAAATTCAAGCAAAGATTTTTGCAGACTGTAGATATCAGAATCAACAATAGTGTCCTCTAGACTTTATACGACGGGACTAACAGTATAAAACGTTTTACAACTTTTTTTCTGCTGAGCACACCCAATATCGCGTAAATCTTTAATTAGAGTTGCTGACTTGATGGGCTGTATCCACTGTCTCTATGGTTGCTTTGTTGTGATACCTAAATACCAGATCCGAATAGCAAAGAAATTAGGTGATGCTTTCTTTCATAAAACGGAAGACGTACTTATTAAAGATTAGCAATGACGGCAGTCAGTTTGTACCTTATTGTCGTAATTTTACGTTATAAAGTTAAAGCAATTACAGCCCTCGGTCACAAAATTTAATTCCTTTGATCAGGTTTCAACACTTCTATGAGTGCCTTCATCAAAAATTAAATATTCAAATTGGCCTATAACATAAATACAAAATTGCGGGAATTTTTTTTTTTATAAAATTGAAAGTACTGACTAACAGTACAGGAAAGAAACAGTACTTACATGTCACGTATAACATAAATATCAAACGAGAAAGGCTTTAGTCACAAAAATTTAAAGAGGAATACATGGAAGGCGAGCCACTATGGGCTGCTCACACATATAACAAAAAACACAGGTAGCAACAGACTGAGGCGTCCGCGTTAACAACTGCGGGCAGGTGAACATTATTCCTAGAGTGCCATCTAGTAGCCATAAATAAAAGTAGACTACTTAACATTTAAAATATAGACAGCTGAGTGTTAGGATGAACAGTATTTGGTACGTGAACTAACAGGCAAAGTTTTATTTGACAGCAGGAGACATGGTAACTTTTTGCTTACGTAAAAGCTTAGAAATACAGTTTGAAGACTGAAAACTGATTAACAGTACAAAAAGAAACAGTGCCCACATGAAAAACAGTACCCACATGAAACGTATAAAATAAGCGAAAAAGCTTTAGTCACAATTTTTAAAGTGGAATGGGAGGAAAGCAAGCCACTACGGCTGCTCGGATATGTTGAGCTACAGGTAGCGTCAGAGCACTTTATAAGGTCGATAAGTTGGTTAGCGATAACCTTGTTCATTCCTGAGATTGTGCTTTGACACATAAATTTGTTATACATCTTTATTCTACAACTGGAGCCCATCTACATTAAACAGTCTATTCCAACTTTCTTATTACTGCTTACAATCGCATTTCTGTTTCTTTGGTAGTCTGCTGTTTGCAAGAAGTCATGATCTGATGTTAGACATTCAAACATTTCCATTTTGTTAAAAATCACAGCAAAACCATGTTGTATGCAATCCCATCAAGTATAAGTCGCTTTTACGAAGACGTTGCAGCATTCCAGGCAGTTCTTCCATTAGAACATCCATTTTAATGTTGGCTAATTCCACTTGATATGGTACAACCACAGGATTTTTGTGTTTCTTCAAAATGGTCTCCAGCACTTCCTTGCCAGTTTTTCCAACATTCCTCTCACGGTTTCTACATGGGAGAAGTGGTAGTTTCGCCCAGGAACATAATCACAGATATGAACTTCAATAATTTACCATGTGTGCAATTGTTAAATGCACCACCAATTTTCTTCTTTAGTTTTTCTTGACGCTCCACTTGCTCAGAGATCTCAATCACCATAATGTCACAAAATAGTTTTGTATTGGGTGGAAGCGCATTTAAATTTTTCTGGTTTACGAGGATTCAATTTTCAGTATAATTTATGTTGCCAGTGTCAGTAACAATATTGTCTGTGTTCCCAACAACAACCACAAACCAAAGCATTTGTTAGTTGGATTGTCTTCTCTCTCATCTTCTTTTCTAACAGCTGAGGCATTGTTACCACTTTGGAGCAAAATAATTGACATTTTATGCTACCATAAAAGACTGATTAGTTGCAGTTATCAAGCCTTATTATAAACTCTAAATATCCAAGATGTTGATGCTTCCAGATAAATAATCATGTTGTCACCTAATAAATTTAGGCGCCTGATCCCTAGTTCCATGTATTTAAAATAACCATTAAATAGTGTATGTGCAGGCAGAATGTATGGAAAAGCCATCTTTTTTTAAAAAAAACACTTCATTGTTCTTTAAACGTGTACTTTGATAGATGTGCATTCCTAAATTTCCCCATATGTGGTTTTTCTGGGGCAAAGAGTAAGGATATGCATAAAATACATATGTTAAACATGTATGATTATAGATCTCTGATCACAAAAAAATTTGGTCCTAGTACCAAAGTAAACAGCGTTATTTCCACATCTAAACTGTCTGTATTTTTTGTCCAAAAAGTCTTAGTTCTGCTGAATCTGTATCAAAGTCATCCATACATTATAATGATCCCCTATGTGCGACTAAATTCCAATGTTAACATGTGTTGACGTAAGTTTATTTTTTTTTTTTTTTTTTTGCTTTGGGTGTTCTATACAGTTAGTTTTGTGGGTGGGACATAATGATCACTTGAGAACGACACCTGGAATTAAAAAGACTGAGACTGATACTCTAATAGCTATGTACCGCTACATTCCTACCATATGTAGGTGCTTTACTAAGTATAATAAAGCTATAAAGCTATGCATACACAAAACACATGTGGGTTGCTTGTCCACTGCAGACCGGTGACTACAGATTGCAAGAAAAGTGTGTTGTGTCCATAGAAGGACGAGGTAGAGTTTGGCACTACGAACATTAATACATTAACAAAACATCACATTTATTTGCAATGTTTACAGGATAAACATTTAAGAGACATCTTTTTGTCACTTGATTCTCTGTTCCGGCGATGTCTCTGATTCAAACACTTGCTAGCTGTTATAATGTAGAATCAACTGATAGTTGTTTCAATATTAGCAGTGTCGTGCTACATCCTTTATCCTAACAGCGAGTTTTCTGAGATCTGGGAGCAGAGATTGGCGTGTGGCGTCTTAAAAAGATGATCAAGGGGTTACATTGCATTCAGTAAGCCAAAAAAAAGACTTGATCGTCTGGTGGCATCTGTAACATCATCCATTAGGAGAGAGTGAGCCCTGGAGAGAGTTTAGCTCATGATGCTTGCTGGTGGCCTATTTAAATATATGCCCCTTGGAGGAGATGCTATCGACGCATGGCGTGCTGTGTGCAATTGACTAAGGCATAGTCAATACCACAAGCACCATGTAAGAATCATCAAAAACGTCGCAGATACATAGAGCGGTGCATTAGGTACCACTTTAATGTGGAAGCATTCAACACAGTTGTCAAGCTACGAGTACGATATAAGTGGGGGTTATGTCACTCAAATAAATGAACACTGTTAAATTTCCCATGAAGATGTGTTGGGATGGAGAGTAATAGTACGTGTACAAATCACATGCGGGTTGCTTATTGTAATCAACAAGCACGATTATAGATCTCTGATCATGAGTGAAAAATTCTATCCTCTGTCAAAGTAAAACTGTCTGTACAATTATTATTCAAAATGCATGATATTTTGAGTACAAAACACACATAGCGCTGTTGTTATAACTCAATTGTTATACAGCAGTTAAAAGAATGCATGTGGATAACATTAAGGCACCAGTAATAAATGTGTGCTAAGTGACTGGTTCGTTGTGGCAGATTAGCATAGCAGCGACACGAATATAAA
Organism: Schistocerca serialis cubense; assembly: GCF_023864345.2. Taxonomy (NCBI): domain Eukaryota; kingdom Metazoa; phylum Arthropoda; class Insecta; order Orthoptera; family Acrididae; genus Schistocerca; species Schistocerca serialis. The sequence goes on along the minus strand of NC_064643.1, from coordinate 731,483,509 downwards.
TGATACAGTGCATAGCATCAGACGCTCCAAGTGGTTGGTCGCAGATAATGCTGTTGTCTATGAGAAGATACCAGCACCAGAAGGCTGTTGAGAATCGCAGGAAGGTCTGCAAAGGATCTGTGGTTGGTACAGAGAGAGGGAGGTGGCACTGAACGTAAGAAAATGTAGTATTGTGGCCATAAATAGGCAAATAAATCCAGTACTGTACTATTACACTATTGATGACAAATCACTAGGATCAGTAACCATCGCAAAATACCTGGAATTAACCACCTGGAGCCACCTCGAGTGGATGAAAACGTAAAGCAAAGTGCAGGAAAGCCAGATCCCATACTCAGATTCATTGGAAGTATATTAAGGGAATACACTCCTGGAAATGGAAAAAAGAACACATTGACACCGGTGTGTCAGACCCACCATACTTGCTCCGGACACTGCGAGAGGGCTGTACAAGCAATGATCACACGCACGGCACAGCGGACACACCAGGAACCGCGGTGTTGGCCGTCGAATGGCGCTAGCTGCGCAGCATTTGTGCACCGCCGCCGTCAGTGTCAGCCAGTTTGCCGTGGCATACGGAGCTCCATCGCAGTCTTTAACACTGGTAGCATTCCGCGACAGCGTGGACGTGAACCGTATGTGCAGTTGACGGACTTTGAGCGAGGGCGTATAGTGGGCATGCGAGAGGCCGGGTGGACGTACCGCCGAATTGCTCAACACGTGGGGCGTGAGGTCTCCACAGTACATTGATGTTGTCGCCAGTGGTCGGCGGAAGGTGCACGTGCCCGTCGACCTGGGACCGGACCGCAGCGACGCACGGATGCACGCCAAGACCGTAGGATCCTACGCAGTGCCGTAGGGGACCGCACCGCCACTTCCCAGCAAATTAGGGACACTGTTGCTCCTGGGGTATCGGCGAGGACCATTCGCAACCGTCTCCATGAAGCTGGGCTACGGTCCCGCACACCGTTAGGCCGTCTTCCGCTCACGCCCCAACATCGTGCAGCCCGCCTCCAGTGGTGTCGCGACAGGCGTGAATGGAGGGACGAATGGAGACGTGTCGTCTTCAGCGATGAGAGTCGCTTCTGCCTTGGTGCCAATGACGGTCGTATGCGTGTTTGGCGCCGTGCAGGTGAGCGCCACAATCAGGACTGCGTACGACCGAGGCACACAGGGCCAACACCTGGCATCATGGTGTGGGGAGCGATCTCCTACACTGGCCGTACACCACTGGTGATCGTCGAGGGGACACTGAATAGTGCACGGTACATCCAAACCGTCATCGAACCCATCGTTCTACCATTCCTAGACCGGCAAGGGAACTTGCTGTTCCAACAGGACAATGCACGTCCGCATGTATCCCGTGCCACCCAACGTGCTCTAGAAGGTGTAAGTCAACTACCCTGGCCAGCAAGATCTCCGGATCTGTCCCCCATTGAGCATGTTTGGGACTGGATGAAGCGTCGTCTCACGCGGTCTGCACGTCCAGCACGAACGCTGGTCCAACTGAGGCGCCAGGTGGAAATGGCATGGCAAGCCGTTCCACAGGACTACATCCAGCATCTCTACGATCGTCTCCATGGGAGAATAGCAGCCTGCATTGCTGCGAAAGGTGGATATACACTGTACTAGTGCCGACATTGTGCATGCTCTGTTGCCTGTGTCTATGTGCCTGTGGTTCTGTCAGTGTGATCATGTGATGTATCTGACCCCAGGAATGTGTCAATAAATTTTCCCCTTCCTGGGACAATGAATTCACGGTGTTCTTATTTCAATTTCCAGGAGTGTATAATTGATTCACAAAATAAGTGCCACTTTGCCCACCACGGCCACTTTCCCCAGCTCTCCTCTATACGAAAAACCGTCCATGGTATGGGTCTATAAAGCAGCCGGTTTCATCTTTTCCAGTTCCATTTGGCCGAGACTGTTACGATTCCTGTTGTATGACGGTTACGCGCTGTGTAGACGTGACAGCAGAGCCGGCACTATTGACGCGCTGGTGTTGCCGCCTTGCAGGGGCAGGAGCACGCGTGGGGCCCGCGGCTGCAGGGCCTCGTGCTCAGCTCCTACTTCTACGGCTACGTCACGACGCAGGTGGTGGGCGGCTGGCTGGCGCTGCGCGTGGGCGGACACCTGCTGTTCGGGCTGGGCATCGCCATCGCCGCCGCGCTCACCCTGCTCACGCCCTGGCTCGTCGGGCTCGGCGTCTACGTCTTCGTCGCCCTCAGGGTCATCGAAGGCATCGTCGAGGTGCGTTAACTCTTTGGAGGGCGGCGAAAGAGCATCGCTGTTTCGTCGTCCTATCGGTGGCGATGCCATTATAAACAGAGTACGAGCGCAAACTGGAAAACGAAAGGAGCCGTAACCTCTACAAAGCAACCACATGGCATTTGCCTTAAGGGGGGTAGGACGTCAAACGGGCCGACTTGGAGCAGGAGAGGCACCACAGGACATTTTAATTTACACTGTCTATACTTTTACAAATAAATTTATAAAACTATGTCAGCATGACCAGCAAGGATTCAGGATTCACACTCATGGCAGTGGAAGTTCACAAACATGGCAAATGTGAAATTTCATCATTTTTTCAGTTACTGTTGGCAGAATTTGATGCTACAGGTACACTTTTCTTCATAAGTAGGAGAGACTCTTCGATGAATTTTGCACAGCATACAAACCATACTTACAGGTGTATGAAACTCTAGAATTTATTTAATTTATGAAAGAACCCAAATTTTATAGATTTTTACCACAGTTTTTGATAGATTTGGAAAATTCTAGAGTTTCATACACCTGTAACTACGGTTCGTATGCTGTGCAAAATTCATCGGAAAATCTCTCCTAGTTGTGAAGAAAAGTGTACCTATAGGAACAAATGCAGCCAATAATAAGTGAAAAACTGATGAAATTTCAGATATAATAAAAAATTACTTTCTTACGTTTTTCAACTTCCACTGCTATGGGTGTGAATTCCGAATCCTTCCTGGTCATGCTGAAAAAGTTTTATAATTTTATTTGTAAAATTATAGACAGTGGAAATTAAAATGTCCTGTAGTGCCTCTCCTGCACCAAGTCAGCCCGTTTGACGTCCTTCCTCCCTTAAGCAATTCAGGAAAATCTCGGAGAGCCTAGATCTGGACAGACTGATGGATTCTTGAACCGTCTTGCTTCCGAATGACAAACCAGTGTCTACATTGTACCACCTTACTTAGCAACACCTTCTCAGCGGGAGGCACCACGGTAAAATATCTCTACGACCACTAATTTAACGCATAGTTGTAATGTTACCTTCAGTAGTGTGATAGCTCGTGATGTTTGTAGCGCACACGGAAGTGAAGGAATTGTCATTAACCGCCGTGATGAGTGCATCTGTCCGCCTTTCCTTGTTGATCCCAATCTCTCGCTAGCTCTGATACGATATAAATTATTTGATCAGAAGCAACAGGACATTCGTTAATGAGCATTAGTATGGTGTGTGTCCACCTTTCACCTTCATGGCGGCTTGAACTCTGCTGGTTACACTTTCAGTGACTTTTCTGAATGTCTCTGGAGGGAGGGCAACCTATTCTTCGATTGAAACGTCAAGTTTACTGTTCCCAGTCGCTGGTAAGAGTAAGCTTGTTGTTTCAATCGATATCAATAACACTCACGGTAAATCATAATCAAAAATTTTCGCACTGAAAGACTATTCTTCCTCAAAAGCCGAAACCAGAGAAGAAAGTTTTAAAATTTTGTTTTTGTGAGGGGTTCACAGCTTCAGCGTGTTTTGAGAATAAAAACGTAGCCCAAGTAGGCTGTACTACTTTTCAGGTTACCTTCCATTCAGAAGGCTGTTGCACGCAGCTACTGTTATATTGACTTGTAAATAATCGATTTCAGCTATCAGTCGTCCTTTCTAAATTTTATTGGCAGATCTGGATTTCAGCTAGAAACTAGCCATTCTCAATGCACTATCATTTTTCATCAATGCATGTAATGCCTGTTGGTCAGGCTTCATCCACAGTTCATTGAATACTCAGAATGATAGTGCATTGACAATGGCTAGTTTCTAGCTGAAATCTAGATCTGCCAATAAAATTTAAAAAGGACGACGACTGATAGTTGAAATCTATTATTTACAAATGTATTCCTTTTTTTATCTGCGCGATCGGCCACTCTCAACCTTTGGTCATTTTCAAGTACCCGTAATACGTTCAAAAATGGTTTATACATTCACTGTCTATAAACTTTCACATATACGTATGCTTTACAACACAGGTTACTCACGTATCTTAAGCTTCCACCTTCATTTTCCATTGCAATACTAAACTAAAAGTAAACTCAGTCCGAACAGGCCTTGGAAGACCCAACGATACGGACCGGCCGTGTCTCATACACAGCCCACAGGCATCACTGGATGCGGATTTGGAGGGACATGTGGTCAGCACACCTCTCTCCCGGCCGTATGTCAGCTTCCGTGATCGGAGCCCTTACTTCTCAATCAAGTAGCTCCTCAGTTTGCCTGACAAGGGCTGAGTGCACCCCGTTGCTAACAGCGCTCGGCAGACCGGATGGTCACCCATCCAAGTCCTACGCCAGCCCGACAGCGCTTAACTTCGGTGATCTGACGGGAACCGGTGTTACCACTGCGACAACGCCGTTGGCTCCATTGTAATACGTCGATAGTATATGTGGACAGGAATACATCATATTTCAGCGCATATGTGGCACAAAAACAATATAATATTGTACATGGTTGCGTCTATTAGCCAACACAAACAGAAAGACGTCATCTCATAGTATAGTCATAGCTGTTATGATATAACACAAGATGTTTAGGAACCTGCCTGTGGATGGACGATAACGCCAAGTAAACTACTGGCGCCATATTCACTGGCATAACACGTTGTTACTCTCACAATCTTCAGATAGTGATGTTGGACGCTGGGATCTGGAGAGAAATCGAAGTTCTAACTAATCCCAAAGGTGTTCCGTTGAATTCGCGTCTGGTCTCCGGAAGGCGACTCAATTTCAGGAATGTTATTGTCCATAAATCAACGCCTCACAGTCCGCCCCTGGTAGCTGAGTTGTCAGCGCCACGGAATGTCATACCTAACGGCCCGGGTTCGATTCCCGGCTGGGTTGGAGATTTTCTCCTCTCAGGGACTGGGTGTTGTGTTATCATCATGTCATCCCCATCGACACGCAAGTCGCCGAAGTGGCGCCAACTCAAAAGACTTGCACCAGGCGAACGGTCTACCCGACGGCAGGTCCTAGCCACACGGCATTTCCATTTTAACGCCTTACAGATACTCTTTCATAACAGGGTGCAATGTCACGACGATGTACAAAATCACATTCTTCGAACTGTTCCTCTAGAGTGTGCAGTACACGATGCTGTAAAATTCATCCGTATCCTTCAGCAATTTGAGTTTTCTTAAGCGCAATAAGGGGTCTACTCGCTTACCACGAAAAACTCCCCCATATTTTATTGCCGCCTCCTCTGTACTTCACTGTTGGCACTACACATGAAGGCAGGCAACTTCTCCAGGCCTTTTCCAAAGTCAAACCCCTCCATCGGATTGCCACGGGCTATGGCATGATTCACTACCTCAATTCACTCGTTTCCAGCCATCCACTATTAAGTGTCGTCGCCATTTACACCACTTCAAATATGTGTCCGATGAGGACCTGCTCCACCACTGTGCCCCTTAATTTTTAACTTCCTGCGCGCAGTCCTTGTGCTAGTGATACCTCCCGCTAAGTTCATGCGATTTCTTATAACCACCCTCCTCCATGCTCCATGGTCCCTGTCCATCAGTACACGGGGTCTGCCTCGATTTCGTTTGGCTGTGATTTTTCCATCGCGTTTCCGCTTCGCAGTCACGTCACCAACATCCAACGTGTGCATTCTCAGAAGAAGTGTGAACCATGGTACTACTCAATTATTTAGAGAATCAAAATTACAATCTCACCACAGTTATTTAAGGAAAATAGGAAGCCCGGGATCACTGGTGATGGACAAGCTTGTGATTGTTTTACAATTTTAATGTGACTCAAACAGACTTTATTAAAAACTTCAATTCGGACATTTGCCCTCTTACTGATGCAACATACAAAGTTTCACTGTAATTGAATTACATAAACGCAATAAGAATCATATTTTGCATCACCAACCAGAAACATACATAGTAGGCACAGTGAATAATCAATCATAAACAATCGTTCTTATTTAACCATATCTCAAAAGGCTAGTAATACTATACACTTCCAACCCAAAGTTACACAGCCACATAATACCACAACTTCATTAAAAAAAACAAAGATCTTAAAGCTCAATAAAAGTGAACAGCCCACATAAAGGTCCACAGTGAAACATGCTTATACTAAAAATGCAAAGTTAGCTAAACTGGCACACAGGAAAATAACAAGCTACTTCAGTGTTCATGATTGCCTCGTCATAGACTATATATTCATTTCACGTAGTACAGCATTTGTGAATATTCCGTGTTATAATATCTTGGCATCACACAATGAATACTATAGCACTGCCCAGTCGAGAGGCTGGAACGCATTGACTATTAGCGCGCAGGCAGGTTTGATAACGGATTCAGGATTAAACTTCGACACCCGATAAAGATGTAATAAATCTAATCAGCCGGAGAAATAATTAATAGGCTGATTAAAACTGTCTGCCAGACCAGCACCCAAACTTGGGCCAGTCCAAACCAGCGCCCACTGTGCTGCAGAGTGTGAATTCATTCTGGAAACAATCCCGTAGGCTTTCCTAGGCCATTCTTCGCAATATTCTTTCATCCAAAAGTACTTCAAGGAGTATGCAGAGGAAATGCGAAGTTTGGAAGTTAGGAGGTGAGGTATTATTTGAAATAAAGCTCTGTGCTTGAATATGTATATACATTGTTTTCCCTGATATGATTGCTTTTAATCAACAATTTGCTAATTTTTTATTTTTCTAATACCAGTTCCTTTGCCAGGATTTTCTTTTTGATTCTTAAATGCAACCAGAATACTTACAAGATTCCTGCCATCCATACTGGAAAATCTTTACTTCCTGAAGCTGTTGCAGAATGTAATGAAAAATTAGAAGATCCCACCATGTCAAAAACAATACCGGAAAATCGCTAAGAGAAAAGAGAGAGCTACGTAGCAGATACAGACGAAGTCAGGTCGTCGCTGACATACAAAGCATAATTAATGAAATTGGATGAATTTTACTATGATATTGATACGCTTTTCATTACAAACTGAAGTAGCATGATGTCCAAAATTCGCGTAGCGTATCTGTTTACGTAATAAATTCTGAATTTACATACATATACGAAAAAAATTTAGATTTTGCTCTAGTTTATGAGTCCTCTGTAAGTATTATAACCTCAATCTGTGTAATTGATAGCGATATGCAGAAAAACAGTATTCTTTCTCTGTTTTGGGAAATAGCTTTTGAAGAAAACCAGGTAAGAATTTGGGCAAAAACTATGAGCTGTAGCCAATGAAGTTAAGTTTGCTGTAAATGCGTCTTATGATTGTTTAGAACACTAGCATCATAAGGAAAGCGGAGGCTTTTTGTTTTTTACACGTCGAAGGGAAACCTTTTGCATTTGTTTCACTGAATGCGGAGGTACAATTATTAATGCGCTGTACCTATATTTGGGAGGACCGTGTGTAAGTACCTGTCCGGAAGTTTGGGTTCTCTACGGTTTCCTAAATCTACTACGATGCATATCAGTTTGATTTCTGTCAACACGGCCGATTTCGTTCACCATCCATGTCATAGCTAATCCCCCATCTCTAAACATTACATCTAGGATGGGTATAAAACCCTAATCTTTGTTCCTCCCTGTTACATTAATATGATAAACAGTTGTGGATCGAACATTAACCCCTGTGGAACAAAATATTTTTAGGACTTTTTTTCCTAAGGCGTACGATGCTTACGTTGCCTCGTGTACAGCAGTGTCCTGTGGCCGTTTGCAGGGCGTGTCGTACCCGGCGATGCACGACGTGTGGGGGCGTTGGACGCCGCCGGGCGAGCGAAACCGCCTGGCCACGCTCGGCTACTCGGGCAGCTACGTGGGCACTGTGGTCGCCATGACCGCCTCCGGGTTCCTCGCGGCGCGCGCCGGCTGGCCCGCCATCTTCTACGTCTTCGGTGAGAGCCTACAGCACCTGCAAATTACCCGTCACATATCCCGGGGAGTTCTGTAGCAGCACAACGCAACCTAGTCTCTCAAAAGAAAACACCGCCTGTTATTGGTTGTACAGTTTTCAGTTTATTAGCTATTGGCCAATTTTGTCTGTATAGCCATTATCAAGCAACATACAGACTGCTTGATAATGACTATGCAGTCGAAACTGCCCGATAACTACACTACTGGCCATTAAAATTGCTACACCACGAAGCTGACGTGCTACAGACGCGAAATTTAAGTGACAGGAAGAAGATGCTGTGGTATGCTAATGATTACCTTTTCAGAGCATTCACACAAGGTTAGGGCCCGTGGCGACTCCTACAACGTGCTGACATGAGGAAAGTTTCCAACCGATTTCTCATACACAAACAGCAGCTGACCGGCGTTGCCTTGAGAAACGTTGTTAAGATGCCTCGTGTTAGGAGGAGCAATGCGTACCATCACGTTTCCGACTTTGATAAAGTTCGGATTGTAGCCTATCGCGATTGCGGTTTATCGTATCACGACATTGTTGCTCGCGTTGGTCGAGATCCAATGACTGCTAGCAGAATATGGAATCGGTGGGTTCAGGAGGGTAATACGGAACGCCGTGCTGGATCCCAACGGCCTCGTATCACTAGCAGTCGAGATGACAGGCGTCTTATCCGCACGGCTGTAACGGGTCGTGCAGCCACGTCTCGATCCCTGAGTCAACATATGGGGGCGTTTGCAAGACAACAACCATCTGCACGAACAGTTCGACGACGTTTGCAGCAGCATGGACTATCAGCTCGGAGACCATGGCTGCGGTTACCCTTGACGCTGCATCACAGACAGTAGCGCTTGCGATGGTGTACTCAACGATGAACCTGGGTGCACGAATGGCAAAACGTCATTTTTTCGGATGAATTCAGGTTCTGTTTACAGCATCATGATAGTCGCATCCGTGTTTGGCGACATCGCAGTGAACGCACATTGGAAGCGTGTATTCGCCATCGCCATACTGGCGTATCACCAGTCGTGATGGTATGGGCTGCTATTGGTTACGCGTCTCGATCACCTCTTGTTCGCATTGACGGTACTTTGAACAATGGACGTTACATTTCAGATGTGTTACGACCCGTGGCTCTACCCTTCATTCGATCCCTGCGAAACCATACATTTCAGCAGGATAATCCACGACCGCATGTTGCAGGTCCTGTACGGGCCTTTCTGGATACAGAAAATGTTCGACTGCTGCCCTGGCCAGTACATTCTCCAGATGTCTGACCGATTGAAAACTTCTGGTCAATTGTGGCTCGTCATAATACGCCAGTCACTGCTCTTTATGAACTGTGGTATCGTGTTGAAGCTGCATGGGCAGCTGTACCTGTACACGCGATCAAAGCTCTGTTTGACTCAATGCCCAGGCGTATCAAGGCCGTTATTACGGCCAGAGGTGATCGTTCTTGGTACCGATTTCTCAGGATCTATGCACCCAATCTACATGAAAATGTAATCACATGTAAGTTCTAGTATAATATATTTGTCCAATGAATACTCGTTTGTCATCTGCATTTCTTCTTGGTGTAGCAATTTTAATGGCCAGTAGTGTAATAAAGTGAAAACTGTACAGCCCATAAAGTACAATATTTTATTTTGAAAAATGTTTTCGTGCGGTAGCAAAATTCAGTAGTGCCTGAAAGAATTTATTTTTCTGCTAGTTTTATACCCAGTGAAGTATAAACTCACTGCAAAAGATAGGGAGAGTAAAAGAATTGGAGGGAACACAAAGAGTGAATCTTAACAAACTCTGCATAAATAGGCTGTAGCTCAGTGACTATGGGGTCTAAGTTGGACAAGCGTCAAATTACAAAGTCATAGCTTCAGTGTCCAATTTACTTACCTGTCAGCTTCCGTGGGACCATGCGAGTCATACTACATGGACATGGGACGTGTCAGTACATAGATCACAGAATGCCGATTAGAAAATTTATAAACAAAAAGAGTTAAAGACTCAAGAAACAACGAAAAAAATTGCGAGAATGTATACGAATAAATAACACATTACAGGGAAAACTGCTCAACTACTGCGAGCAACTCGTGTACAATGTAGAAAAAGTGTGCCACAAGAAAACTTTTCCAGTCTGATGTATACGTGTATACTGAAGCGGCGAACGAAAGTTTGTACCAACGCCAGGATTTGAACGAAGGTCCCTTGCTCACTGGGCAGGTGCGCTGACCACTACGCCATCTTGGATCAGAGGCTTTGCACAACCTCGGACTATCCTGGCACGCCTCTCTCCTCAATCAAAATTCCGATTCACTTCTCAGCCCACTTGGTACTCGCCCTGAACTCGAACAGTATTACAGAGGCTCCCCAACTGTATTCGAACAGCACCTCAGCAGCGAACACAATAGTATATTGTGTCTAAAACCCAGGTTCAAATGGTTCAAATGGCTCTGAGCACTATGGGACTTAACATCTATGGTCATCAGTCCCCTAGAACTTTAAAAACTACTTAAACCTAACTAACCTAAGGACATCACACACATCCATGCCCGAGGCAGGATTCGAACCTGCGACCGTAGCAGTCCCGCGGTTCCGGACTGAGCGCGTAGAACCGCGAGACCACCGCGGCCGGCTAAAACCCAGCCCTAGGTGCTTTAATCAAGTGATACTATATGTTTGCAGAGGGCACTTCAAGTCTCAAGCATCTATCACGTAAAGGGCGACAATTATTGAACCATATGAAATAAAAACGTCACCTGCCAGGGTGAGGAGAGCGCTAGTTCGCTGCTTCCTGGACTCGGGTAGGCGCGCCGGCCCCGGATCGAATCCGCCCAGAGGATTAACGACGAGGACCGGTGTGCCGGCCAGCCTGGATGTGGTTTTTAGGCGGCTTTCCACATCCTGCTAGATGAATACCGGACTGGTCCCCATGTTCCGCCTCAGTTGAAACACGTTCGCGCTATTTCACGATTTACACTGGATGCAGACAGCTGGGATACAAAGATTCCATCCCTGGGGGTACGGCGTGGCGGCAGGAAGGGCAGCCAGCCACCCCTAAAACTAACCTTGCCAAATGCGTTCTAACCACGCGGAACCTTGCATCGCTGTGAGACTATGGCGTAAGTGAAAGAAAGAAGAAAGAAATGAAATAAAAACGTCATAACTTCTGAATGGCTTTGCTTTAGGACGTTCAAACTGCACAGTTGGCCGTGGGGCATGATAGGAATTAGTATGCGCATGTACGGTTTGGTTTAACAACAAAGCTCACTATCGTTTGGATGGGTTCGTCAATTAAGTAAAATTGTCCCATTTGGGTCGCTGAGAATCCGATTTTGCGATCGAGAAGTCGCTTCACCCTCAGAGAGTGACTGTGTGGCGTTCAGTGTCCAGTCACAGAGTAATCGGTACGATATTCCTTGATGGCACGAAAGATACGTGAAGGTTTCGGAAGTTGATTTCATCACCATTATCCAAAGTGACCCTGATATCGTCAAGATGTCGCCCATGGCAAGCCATCCTAGGCTTACATTTCAGAACATTATGTCGTTCCGCACACGGCGAGGGTTTCTACTGCTTGTCCTTGTGCATGTCAAATACTACCTTGGTCAGCAAGATCGCTGGACCTCTCCTCAGTTGAGAACTTTCGGAGCGTTATGGGCTGGTATTTCCAGCCAGCTCGGGATTTTGACGATCTAACGCGCCTGCTGGACAGAATTTGGATCGATATCCCTCAGCAGGATATACAACAGCTCTGTCAATCAACGCCAAGCCGAACAGCTGCTTGCATAAGGATCAGACTTGGACCAACGAGTTACTGACTTGCTGAATTTGCGAAGGTCTTTCTCTTAAATAAATCATCCAATTTTTTTTATACTGTCACCATTTGTTTCCCTGTATATGTACACCAGATTTCCGTCCTATTCGAATAATTTCATCGTCTTATGTGGTTTCTTTTCTCATAGGGTAGGTTTTTTTCTGTGTCCCTTATTGCCGTTTTAATCCTTGAGAACTGTTTGTATATGTGACAAATGCCAACTTCCACAGTGGTTTAGAATACAATTAAACGGCAGATCACCTTACGACTGGCTGAGTAAGATAAACATCAGAGGACAGCAAAGGAACACCGCCTTCAATAGAACCGTGTCTAATAAGGCAGCGCGGCGTACAAACCAATATTCAGGATGAAGCCAGCTTGACATTGCCTAGCCGTACTCAAAATGGGCGGGTGTATAGTGCGAACAACTGCAAACGTGTCTCCCCTTGATGCTGTCTTCAGTCCAAAGACTGGTTTGATGCGGCTCTTCATGCTAATCTACCCTGTGCAAGCCTCTTTGTTTCCGCATCTACAGCAACCTACATCCATTTGAACCTCTTTGCTATATTCATTCCTTTGCTATCCTCTATGATTTTTACTCCACGTATCGAGAAAGGAAAATTATATAGAACTAAGAGTTTATGCATACCTTGCCAAAGGTTCTATGCAGGCTTTTGGCTCTAGGAAGTGGGATATAAACATAATACAATAATCGAGAGTTTGTAAATCACAAACAAACCAAGCAAAGATGAAATGAAATAAATGTAAAGGGTTACTTTATGTGGTTCCTATATTTCTAAATTCTTTCAAATGTTGATTTTTTTTGTTTTTTAATATTTTTTATTTATTTATTTTGCAGCCTGCATCTCGTGGTCGTGCGGTAGCGTTCTCGCTTCCCACGCCCGGGTTCCCGGGTTCGATTCCCGGCGGGGTCAGGGATTTTCTCTGCCTCGTGATGGCTGGGTGTTGTGTGCTGTCCTTAGGTTAGTTAGGTTTAAGTAGTTCTAAGTTCTAGGGGACTGATGACTGTAGCAGTTAAGTCCCATAGTGCTCAGAGCCATTTATTTTGCAAGTGAAACACAGGTGGAATAATATGTTAAACATTTGGAATGCGACTTTCGTACTAATTGCTGCGCCATGTTACCCACCCTTCGTGATGAATCGAGTCTCTTCTGATCGCGAATGCTGTTGGATGCTGCAGGCGCAGTCGGGATGCTCTGGTTCTTGGCGTGGGCGCTGCTGGTTAGGCGTGGTCCAGAGTTCGACTCCCGAATCGACCCAAGGGAGTGCAAGTATATCAGCGAGGCTGTGGGCGATCATCCCAACACGCAGGTGAGTGCCGTCCACGATCCTTCCAGACACTTCCAACGAAAGTGTGCACCCTGAATTTGAATGACACTGTGCGACCAGGGATCAACCTGGTCCCACGACGCTGTCAGAGTCTCACGGAGTCCGCGGCGGTGTTGAACAGCCATACTTATTTCACTCTTACAGGTCCAATGGACATTTTAAGGGGGGTAGGACGTCAAAAGGGCCGACCTGGAGCAGGAGAGGCACCACAGGACATTTTAATTTCCAGTGTCTATACTTTTATAAATAAATTCATAAAACTTTGTCACCAGGACCAGGAAGGATTGAGGACTCACACTCTTTGAAGTGGAAGTTCTAAAACGTAGCAAAATACCTTTTTTTACATGTGAAATTTCATCATTTTTTCACTTATTACTGCCTGCATTTGTTGCTATAGGTACACTTTTCTTCCTAAGTAAGAGAGATTCTTCGATGAATTTTTCATAGCATACAAACAGTAGTTACAGGTGTATGAAACTCTAGAAATTTCCAAATCTATTGAAAAACTGTCGAAAAAATTGAGATAATTAACTATAAAACTTGAGTTTTTTCTAAACATGAAGTTTAAAATGTAACAGTTCATTCATTTTTTCATAAATTAAATAACTTCTAGAGTTTCATACACCTGTAACTATGGTTTGTATGCTGTGCAAAAGTCATCGAAGAATCTCTCTTACTTAGGAAGAAAAGTGTACCTATAGCAACAAATGCAGCCAGTAGTAAGTGAAAAAAATGATGAAATTTCACATGTAAAAAAAAAGTGTTTTGTTACGTTTTTGAGCTTCCACTGCTATGAGTATGAATCCTGAATCCTTCCTGGTCATGCTGTTAAAGTTTTATGAATTTATTTGTAAAAGTATAGACAGTGGAAATTAAAATGTCCTGTGGTGCCTCTCCTGCTCCAAGTCGGCCCGTTTGACGTCCTACGCCCCTTAATTACAATTACTGCATGTGACTGAAGCTAATTAGCTAGTGATCCGTGAAACATTTCAATTAATGCAAACTGAGTACGAGGGACTGCAATAAGTAAGGTAATACATTTTTTTCTCGGTCAATTTCGGTTGCAAAAATGTGTAATTTGCATAATCGATTTCACTTCGATGCGATTTAGCGTCAGTAGCTATAGTTTCATGAAGTTCCTATAGGCAGAGGAGCTGTAAGTAGCCTTCAGCGTGGCTCCTATAAGGAAGGCGCTTTCCAAGCAGAGAGCTGTCATTGAGTTTCTGTTGACGGTAAACCAGACCATCGCAGATATCCATAGGGGATTGCAGAATGTCTACAGAGACCTGGCAGTGAACAAAAGCACGGTGAGTCGTTGGGAGAGGCATTTGCCATCATCGCAACAAGGTCGCGCAAACCTGTCCGAACTCCCGCGTGCCGGTCAGCCACATACAGCCTGAGAAAACTGAAGACACGACTTCAGCGTGTTCGCGGTTACAAAAATGCAAACGAACAAAAATGCAAAGCCCCACGCAAGCCTGCGCACTCCAGAGGAGCTCATAAAACTACAATGGACTGTTTTTCCTCATCCACTCCATTGCCCGGATCTCGCACCTCCCGACTTCCATCTGTTTCTCCCAATGAAGGGAGCTCTCTGCAGGAAGCAGTACGAGAATGATGGGAAGGGTGTTTACGCAGCAAGACGCTGGCACCGACATCTACCAGCAGAGTGTTACCATGCCTGCATACAAGAATTCTCAATAAGGTGGCTTAAGACTATCACATTAAACGGTGACTCTGCTGAAAAACAGAGTAGGGAAATATACACTGAAGCGTCAAAGAAAGTGGTATAGTCATGCGTATTCAAATACAGTGATATGTAAACAGGCAGAATGTGGCGCTGCGGTCGGCATCGCCTATATAAGACAAAAAGTGTCGGGCGCAGTTGTTAGATCGGTTACTGCTGCTACAGTGGCAGGTTATCAACATTCAAGTGAGTTTGAATGTGGTGTTATAGTCGCCCCACGAGCAATGAGGCGCAGCATTTCCGAGGTAGCGATGAAGCGGGATTTTTCTCGTACCACCATTTCACGAATGTACCGCGAATATCAGGAATCCGGTAAAACATCAAATCTCCGACATCGTTATGGCTGGGAAAGGTCCTGCAAAGGAGGGACCAATGACGACTGAAGAGAATCGTTCAACATGACAGAAATAGAACCCTTCTGCAAATTGGAGCAGATTTCAATTCTCGGTCACCATCAAGTATCAGCGTGTGAAACATTCAAGGAAACATCGTCGATATGGGCTTTCAGAGTCAAAGACTCTCTCTTGTAACCTTGATAACTGAACGACACTAAACTTTACGCATCGCCTGGGCCCGTCATCACACACAAGGACTGTTTATAACTAGAAACACGTCGGATGAGTCTCGTTTCAAATTGTATCGAAAGTATGGACGTGTACAACCTTATGAATCCATGGTGGAGGCTCTGTAATGGTGTGGGGCGTGTGTAGTTGGAGTGATATGGGACTTTGTTAGTGGTGTAAAAAACAATGAATAAGATAGATAGGCTACATTTATTCTTTTATAACTATTGTTTGATACATTTGAACGTGTACATTTTCGGTGGTAAGTATATGTCGATGGTCTGAAATGTCGATGTTTTGATTATCCTGTTACAATGTGGTCGTCGGTAAGTCCCCAAGGAATGGGAGGACAACAGGCTCCAACACTTCAGAGATGTAACGCTGGCTGGTTAATGTACTGGCAATGTGTACTGGGGTGGTGTAATAGTCGGGGCTTGGGCGATGGGACACAGCTTCTCCAAGGTAGCGATGAAGTGGGGATTTTCCAGTACGACCGTTTCATGAGTGTACCGTGAATATCAAAATTAACAATTGAGCCCATAAAACGAATATCCTGAGAATCCTTTAAATTATGAATTATTGAACCTGCACACATAAATAACAATGCCTTAAATAAAACGTGAGCCAATAAATGAAAGAATGCAAGCTTTGGATAACCTATAGCCAAAATTGTTAGTATTAAATCAAGTTGTCTTAAAGTAGAAAGAGCAATAACCTTCTTTAAATCAAATTCAAAATTAGCACGGTAGTGGAATCCAGTTCCACACCAAACCATAATGCTGGGTGCAGGACCAGTAATGGCGGTGCATAAGGCAACAATTCCCAGCACTAGACAATAAAACTGATCAAGAGCATATGTTCTGAAGTTTGCTTTGGATGTTAGTAAACTTTGTCGTAGCTAGCTCCTTAAGTCCGAGCCTATACTCTCACTTTTTATATCACGGATCGTGATTCATAACCTCACTTTCGGCATTCAGTATGAGGCTAAGTAAACTAAAGTCGTGTGAGATGTCGGAGAGTGTCTATACACGCTGACATGATGGTGCTCTGACGTAATGGCCGTTTGTTTTGCTCTGCAAAGATAAGAATCCAGATTATTCCAAGTATCCAATCCAAATTGTTATGGTGTCTGGTATCTACAAAACGCATATACCAAGTCCACAGCACCTACGAAGGAAATCTGTGTGTACTGTAGGAATACAATGACATTCAAAATTTACAGGACGCATTACGGGCAAACCTATTGTGACCACGGTGCAATGAATTTTGACAACACAAAATCAATTCTGCGCATCGGAATACACACTCCAAAGATATTTCTTACTCTATGGACTGACTTAAAGATAACTTACGTTATTCACAATCGATAAACTAGGCACATAACTGCAACTTAGAAGTGAACCTGCGGTAACTAATATTTGAAAACATTGAATAGTGAAAGCAGCAAATTAAATCTGAAGAGTTGCAGATGTAACATCCAACTTTCAAACTGATTGTATACGTATCAGCATTAACTATTGTTTAATCGCCTAAGGCAGTGATCGCGGCATGTCCAGTAAAATCAATGAAATAAGCGAGGCATTCTTTCAAGTGCTTCCTGGACGAACCAGTTTTGTTGGTTTCAGTTCACCTTGAAACACTAAAATAGTTTAACTGCTGCCTGTTTTCTGGTAGGTAAGAATATATCCAAGTTACGTCTCGTGTTCTGATGCTGTACACCAATGCTGCAGTTTCTGGTTGGTTGGTTGGTTGATTTGGGGAAGGGTACCAAACGACGAGGTCATCGACCCCATCGTATTAGGGATGGACGGGGAAGGAAGTCGGCCGTACCCTTTCAGAGGAACCATCCCGGAATTTGCCTGAAGTGACTTAGGGAAATTAGGGAAAATCCAATTCAGGATAGCGGGACGGGAGTTTGAACCGTCGTCCCCTGGAATGCGAGTGCAGTGTGCTAATCAATGAACCACACTCGGTTGCAATTTCTATGTTGAATTTATTGCGAATTTTCTTACAACAAGCAAAAATAGTGTGTTTTTGAGCTTCCATCGAATTATGTGGACCCATCGGACACAGATCTACTTTGCAATTAAATATTCACCGAAATCGAATGTACACTACCTTAAAAAAAGTGAAGCACCCAGAAGAATTATTCGGATTTCATTGTGAATTCGTACGCATACGCACCATAGGCAGGGAATGTAACTGATTAGGGCAGCAATACTTTGTGACAGGTAGAACAGTCAGCACAGTGCATTAGTGTTGTTCATGTTTAGTATTGTTACCCCGCTTGGTAGAGTATATAAGGGGCGCGGACAGCGTCAGGTATTTAGTGATCAGTCTGAAGGACCCGGAAATGACGTGTACTCGTGTGAGACGTCGTTATCAGCACCTGACAGCTTTCGAAAGGAACCTCATTACGAGTCTCTATTTAGCCGGCTGGTCAAATTGTTTCGTATAAGATCTATGGACAATTCGGATGTGACATGCATGGACGATGTCGACTTTATGGGTACGTGAGGGTACCTAGATTAAGAAGGCCTGTGCGCTGAGTAGCCCACTTACAAAGACCCTTTTCCACCCAAGGACGGTTCCTACTGATAGGTACTTCTAGAAAAGCTTTTTTTCTGGTCAAATACTATATTTCTAGAGACATAATCAATAACAACACAAACTCTCTCAACAATTATTTCATACACTAATGTACTAAATTACCTTTTTTGGTCCTGAAAACCCAGAACTTGTAAGGAGAAAAATGGCTTTGTTAGAGAGGAACTAGTCTAAAATAGTTTATTTAGAAAGTTTCATATTAGTAAATTCTGAGTATTTCCGGTTATCTTAATGAACTATTAGCTGAACTACCTTAACGTCCTCGGTTGTCCAGCCATTTATATTAGGCTACTTGTTCTTTCCTAAGTAACATTATTGAAAAAGCAGCGTTGTTATTCTGTAATGAACAAATAATAAAACGTCAAAATAGAGACCCTTCTCTAATCACTTGATGACAAGACGAAAATCTCTGTTCTTCCTCACTGGACTCGCATTCGGGAGGACGACGGTTCAATCCCGCGTCTGGCCATCCTGATTTAGGTTTTCCGTGATTTCCCTAAATCGCTCCAGGCAAATGCTGGGATGGTTCCTTTGAAAGGGCACGGCCGGATTCTTTCCCCATCCTTCCCTAATCCGATGAGACCGATGAGCTCGCTGTCTGGTCTCTTCCCCCAAACAACCCAACTCTGTCCTTCCTGCCATCCTTTCCACTGAGATTGGAGAGACTATCCGTTTGTTGAAACACTAATCCAGCATCTGCTAAACACAGCACTTTGTTAAATTTCTACGAGCAACTCGGTTGACATAGTAATAACCCCCAGATACGTACTGCTCTAAATCAACAACAGAACCATCTCTCTAAACACGTTATTTGGAGCACGTCGTATCAGGCTTCACTTTCAAAGGAAGTAAACAACTAAAACTGAACAGGAAATAATAACAAGTCTTAAGCAAAAATTCGCAGGCAATTGTTCCACGCATGACTCAACAAGGAATTGGCGTTTAATGTCTTGTAACATCGCTGACTTCAATGACAACATACTCAAACATTCGAAGAAAAGCAAAATTGGGAACCCGCAGGGATTAAATGCTTACATAGAGTATATCTAGATCAGTGGGCACAATGCGCGCTCGGTCTTCAGCTGTAATCTAAAAAATTTAACATAGATTAATGAAAGTAATAATAATACAGTAGCGGCAAAACAGTGACACATTAAGTGTCAAGTTATGTCTAAATTTAAGATTAGGTTTCACATTATTAACGTCCTACCACAGTAGAAACAAAAAGGAAGTTAAAGACTTATCTTTGTTGTTTTCCTGGAGATAACTTGTTTCGATCTTTCTAAGAATTGCTATTCCTTCGTAAATAAAAAAAAAAACTTGCACTTTTAGTCCCATCGGATAATATCCCTCATATGCGGTCACACAACATCTGTAAAGCATTTTGTCTGATACCAACACTAATTTGAATTGTGCATCACATAAATAACATTAAAAACATACTAAACACTCACATTGTGCGACACTAACGTGTTACCAGGCTCAGCACAGTGTTACACAACACTAGTTATTCGCACACTGGACTCACATTCGGGAGGACGACGGTTCAATCCCGCGTCCGGCCATCCTGATTTAGGTTTTCCGTGATTTCCCTAAATCGCTCCAAGCAAATGCCGGGATGGTTCCTTTGAAAGGGCACGGCCGACTTCCTTCCCCATCCTTCCCTAATCCGATGAGACCGATGACCTCGCTGTTTGCTCTCTTCCCCCAAACAATCCAATCCAATCGAAGAAGTTATTCGCTGTTGTTGTGACTGCTCTTGGTACACCAGTCTTGCTGTCCGCAGGCAGCGCACAGGCCGTCTTGATCTACTCGTATGTGTCGTAGGGCATACTCGTCATCAACGTCTGACCGCCACAAGCAAGGACCACCGTATTGTCCATCAAACACTTCATAACATCTTGACATCTGCGGATGATTTCCGAGAACAAGTAATAGTTCCCTGCAATATTCTGTATCATCACATACAGTTGGGCGGAGACTAACATCAGTCGGACTAGGGAATTACGGTCCAACGCATAGGCTGTAGTACACTCCACAGTACAAACAGCTGCATTTCGAGTGATTCCACGAATGGGAACCAAGGACGCTGATGAATGGCATCGCATTGTGTTCAGCGACGAATCGCGGATAATATGACAGCGACCAGGGGAGAGGTTTCATTCTCTCAGTATTTTGGAGAGGCACGGGTACTCCTGGCGTCTTGGTGTTTGGAATCATCTGTATCACTTAAGGTCAGGGCTGGTACTGATCCACAGAACTCTGACGGCATGATTGTACTTCATGGATATCCTGCGCCCTCCAGTGTTTCCTTTAACTCGAACACTTTCAATAGTACAAGGCTCGACCACACATGAGACGTGTCTGCTCCATCTTGAGGTACTACCGTGGCCAGAAACATCTCCAGATCTATCGCCGACAGAACGTATGTGGGACAGCTTCAACGTCAACTCCGTCTTATGGCCAGTATACAGGATATCACGGACAGGTTACAAGACTTGCGGGCCAGCTTGCGCAGGAGAATACACAACAGATTAATGACGCTCTTCCCAACTGAATAATTTCACACTGAAAGAAACTGGTACAGTCGTACGATTTCAAACACAGAGATACGTAAACAGGGAGTGCCGCTGCGGTCGGCAACGCCTATATAAGACAACACGTGTCTGGCGCAGTTGTTAGATCGGTTACTGCTGCTACAGTGGCACGTTATCAAGATTTGAGTGAGTTTGAACGTGGTGTTCAAGTCGGCGCACGGGCGATGGAACACAGCTTCTCCAAGGTAGCGATGAAGTGGGGATTTTCCAGTCCGACCATTTCATGAGTGTACCGTGAATATCAGATATCCGGAACAATATCAAGTATCCGACATCGCTGCGGCCGGAAAAAGATCCTGCAAGAACAGAACCAAGACGACTGAAGAGAATCGTTCAACGTGACGGAACTGCAACCCTTCCGCAAACTGCTGCAGATTTCAATGCTAGGCCATCGATAAGTGTCAGCGTGCAAACCATTCAACGAAATATCATCGATATGGGCTTTCGGAGCCAGAGGCCCACTCGTGTACCCCTGATGACCGCACGACACAAAGCTTTACGCCTCGCCTGGACCCGTCAACACAGACATTGGACTGTTGATAACTGTAAACATGTTGCCTGGTCGGAAGAGTCTCGTTTCAAGTTGGGAGAGAATGGACGTGCACAGGTATGGAGACAACTTCATGAATCCATGGACCCTGCATGTAAGCAGGGAACTGTTCAAACTGGTGAAGGATCTGTATTGATGTAGGACGTGTGCAGTTGGAGTGATATGGGAGCCCTGATAAGTCTAGATACGACTCTGGGAGGTGACGCATACGTAAGCATCCTGTCTGATCACCTGCATCCATTCATGTCCATTGTGCACTCCGACGGACTTGGGCAATTCCAGCAGGGCCAATGCAACACCTCATAGGTCCACAATTGCTACAGAGTGGCTCCAGGAACACTCTTCTGAGTTTAAAAACTTCCGCTGCCCACCGAACTCTCCAGACATGAACATTATCGAGCATATTTGGGATGCCTTGCAACGTGCTGTTCAGAAGAGGTCTCCACCCCCTCGTACTCTTACGGATTTATGGACAGCTCTGCAGGGTTTATGGTGTCAGTTTCCTCCAGCACTACTTCAGACATTAGTCGAGTCCATGCCATGTCGTATTGCCGCACATCTGCGTGCTCGCGGGTGCTTTACACGATATTAGGCGGGTGTACCAGTTTCTATCGCTCTTCAGTGTTGTTGTTGTTGTGGTCTTCAGTCCTGAGACTGGTTTGATGCAGCTCTCCATGCTACTCTATCCTGTGCAAGCTTTTTCATCTCCCAGTACCTACTGCAATCTACATCCTTCTGAATCTGCTTAGTGTATTCATCTCTTGGTCTCCCTCTACGATTTTTACCCTCCACGCTGCCCTCCAATACTAAATTGGTAATCCCTTGATGCCTCAGAACATGTCCTACCAACCGATCCCTTCTTCTGGTCAAGTTGTGCCACAAACTTCTCTTCTCCCCAATCCTATTCAATACTTCCTCATTAGTTATGTGATCTCCCCATCTAATCTTCAGCATTCTTCTGTAGCACCACATTTCGAAAGCTTCTATTCTCTTCTTGTCCAAACTATTTATCGTCCATGTTTCACTTCCATACATGGCTACACTCCATACGAATACTTTCAGAAATGACTTCCTGACACTTAAATCAATACTGGATGTTAACAAATTTCTCTTCTTCAGAAACGCTTTCCTTGCCATTGCCAGCCTACATTTTATATCCTCTCTACTTCGACCATCATCAGTTATTTTGCTCCCCAAATAGCAAAACTCCTTTACTACTTTAAGTGCCTCATTTCCTAATCTAATCCCCTCAGCATCACCCTATTTAATTCGACTACATTCCATTATCCTCGTGTTGCTTTTGTTGATGTTCATCTTATATCCTCCTTTCAAGACACTGTCCATTCCATTCAACTGCTCTTGCAAGTCCTTTGCTGTCTCTGACAGAATTACAATGTCATCGGCGAACCTCAAAGTTTTAATTTCTTCTCCATGAATTTTAATACCTACTCCGAATTTTTCTTTTGTTTCCTTTACTGCTTGCTCAATATACAGATTGAACAACATCGGGGAGAGGCTACAACCCTGTCTTACTCCCTTCCCAACCACTGCTTCCCTTTCATGTCCCTCGACTCTTATAACTGCCATCTGGTTTCTGTACAAATTGTAAATAGCCTTTCGCTCCCTGTATTTTACCCCTGCCACCTTTTGAATGTGAAAGAGAGTATTCCAGTGTATAATCACTGAAATAACATCACACACTCTCTCAAACAGTGAAGTTTTATTTTGTTTCCTCCTCTGCATGTGGGTGATTCCCTTTTTCGTGAGGCAGTGTGCTTTGGTCTCCAGAGTTACCAGGAGTGACTCTGCCTCGCAGTACGTCACATGCTGGTCTTCACCAGTCATGTTGCTCACAGAATAGATAATTTTTGGAAAGAACTGATTTTGGTCGAGGCGACCTCTACGAAATTCATTGTTGGCAGAAGCACGACCACGTCGATATTCTGAAAAGCAGTTGTATTTTCTGATTGTTACTGATTAGTAAAATTTGAGCCAAGTGATAGAGGCAATGTTATACAATTAGGCCTTTACGAATATTCTAAGAAAGCAATCAACGAAAACCGAAAACCGTCAAGTGAAATTACAATTTTTTCAGAATAAGAACGCCAAGGCAGTCGTATTAGTGGCACACTGAACAAAGGAGTTTTGAAAACACCTGCAATACTTGCCTATTTGCATCAAAGATACAGCTTACATAAGCTGATACATATTTCTCTTTGAATTCACAGAACACCAATAAAGTTCTTTCTTTATATGCAGTTTTTCTTTGATTTAATTATGAAACAAATAATGGGCGCTGCCTATGAGAAAATCTGAAGACGAGACAATAAATTCAAGTTCTGTCCGTCATTCTTTCATTGCACGGAGTGAATCCTGATCTTGTCAGTCCTGGACTAATTGCAAAGAGTTCCTTGTCAAGTGGTGTTCTACACAGAAGTGTGGGAATATAACCTACCTTAATTCTTGCTATAAATCGATACATGAGATGCAAAGTTCCTCCCCAGGTTGGGCCGTATCCTTGGGGTCGCTTCCTGACTTCCATGCCTGTCTGGGCCATCATCGTTGCCAACTTCACAGAGAACTGGGGGTTCTACACGCTTCTCACCCAGCTGCCTATTTTCATGAAAGGTAAGGTGAAGTCACTATACATTATTCCTTTCGATTAATTAACACTGTTCACATTTACATAGCCTCGCCGGGTTCACCCAAAATCTACTAACATTTTTAATCAGCCATGTTCGTTAAATGGGATACGATTATATTTTACCATATAACGAGATGAGTTATCATCAAAATTAGTACTTAAGAATTAACATTTTTACTTAATAATTAATTTAAACTCAAGCTTGTTTCGTTTTTAGAAAGTATCTGATAAATTTTGAAGCGGACGTAAGGTGATTATCAACACATCACTTAGTGACAATAATTCGGCCACAACAGAGTATTTCATATGGTAGTAAATATTTACAACATTATTTACTTCATTAATGTCAAACAAACATTAGCCCAGGCTTAAACTCACTGTTGTCACACTATCTCCACGATGGGCTTGCGGACATTCTTATGAAACAGGAATCTCATGATAAAACTTCCCAATTCTTCCTCAGACGTCCAACATCTCTCCCACCAGTCGGTTTTGTACACAGGTCTTTTGTCTTCTATTTGCAAAAGCCGTACGTATCGCTTGTTATTTATTCTTCTGTTTCCTCATAACCCCGTTTAGATTTTTTCTTTTCTAACTTTCTCTCATAGTAAGTATCGAACCGTTCTGCTTAGGAAATTATACTCCACTGTTTCAGTAACTCTCGTATGCCTTCTGTTCACAGCACAGCCCTCGCAACCATCCTACAGCACAGGTGCTGCCATCAGTTTATAAAGTTTCATTTGCGTGTCCTTTCTGGTTTTGTTAACAAGTGATCTCTCTGTAGTAATATACGTAAGTTGCAATTTATTTGAATGATTTCTCAAATGTTCAAGTTTATCATAGGATGTGAAACATCCTAAATTCATTACTCGATCGCATAAGTCATGCATTACACTTACAGACGTCTAGATTAAGTTTCTTCACTGCTGTAATGCATTTCAACTAGCTCTGTTTGTAATTCAGGAAATAATGGAAAAGCACTCACATGGAATCTTGTAGAGTAAGAGATTCTGCGATATTCTACGGATCATCCTAAGTCTGCTGCTAGTTTGTCATGTAACAAACCCATTAATCAAGCTGATGTTTGGAATTACCTTCCTACTTTGTAACCTGTGATACTTGGGCTATTTGACATTAAACAAAAAATCGATGAATTTAATAAAATATGTAGTACAAAGAGCACAACCCCGCAAAAGAAGGTAAGAATCTAAGCTATGATGAAATATGAACATGTTACGATGTAATCTGTAGTGTGTATGGAACTGGATCGTGACTCGAAGCAAGGAAAATGTAGCATCTACGCCCTAGGTACAGTAAAGAGAAACATAATATGCGAGGAAGATATACATGAATCATTCAGCATTCATATTCTAAATAATGAAGTTCTAGGACAGGACCCAAGGTGGAAAGTTGGTTGGTTGGTTGGTTTTGGGGAAGGAGACCAGACAGCGTGGTCATCGGTCTCATCGGATTAGGGAAGGAAGTCGGCCGTACCCTTTCAGAGGAACCATCCCGGCATTTGCCTGGAGTGATTTAGGGAAATCACGGAAAACCTAAATCAGGATGGCCGGACGCGGGATTGAACCGTCGTCCTCCCGAATGCGAGTCCAGTGTCTAACCACTGCGCCACCTCGCTCGGTAAGGTGGGAAAACCAGCAGTAAATGAAATGATGATGGTAATTTATTTTTTATCTGAGCAGTCGTATTTAGAATTGAGCAAAGTAACTAGAAGCGTTGGCTGGTCTTACTCTGTGCCAATGTTGCTTCATTTGTTTGCTATGACCTTGTTTTCTCGCTTGAGACCCAGCTGTTCCCGTCTTCTTCTTTCGAGTTTCCTCGTGATAGTATGTCATTGTTGAACTCTTGGCCAAAGAAATTTCTGTATTGCGTGTTTTGGTTAATCGTAGCCAGTGTTAGATGTTTTTTTTTTTAATTTCTCTAATTCAACTACACTGCCTGACAAAAAGTGAAGCATCTAGAGAACACACAATAAAACATGTTGTGAGAGAAATTGTGACGTTATTTCAGTGAATTCAAAATAGATTAAAACGTACAAAGAACTTGGCAGTATGGACCCACTTATCGGTATGACGTTACACCTTCTCTGGCATGGATACATGCACTGATTCAATTGGAAAGAGTGCCAGAAGCCGATGTATTCGATCCTGCGGCAAGCTGGGCCGCAAGTGTTGTGACTCGTCCTTCATATGTCCTGAGGTCCGAGCTGACCCCATATGCATTCTATCGAGGACAGATCTTGGAATCTTGCTAGAGTATCTCAACACCACGAAGACAGTTGATAGAGACACGTGCCATGTGTAGACGATCGTTGTCCTGTTGAAAAAAGGTGCTGTGATACTTCCGCATGGAAGGCACTATCCCTAGGCTCGTGATCTAAGTGTAACGTCTTTGATTAGTAAGCAAAAACATCATGGGTCCTGGGTCCAAACTCAGCTACTGCTTAAAATTTGAATAAAGATCATTGGTAGTGGGGAGCAAAGACTTACAGCATAAGAAGTCACCCTCACTCCGCAGAGGCGGAAGAATTAGCAATGATTAACGGTGTGAGGATGCAGAGGGCAATGAAAACCACTGCACTAAAGGTATGTAATGTGTATCCACATGTATCCACAGGACATGTGGCCAATAATTGAAAAAGCGTCAGTTGGAAAAGGATTCCAGATTAGTTGCCCATCGGTACCTCCGGGAAGCGGACTCACAAGGAGAAGGTGACCGTGAGAAAAAAAAATGAAATAACCAACGAAGGAATAATATTGTCCGAGTCGGAGCACGGAATGTCTGGAGGTTGAACGTAGTAGGAAAGCTAGAAAATCTGAAAAGGGTCATGCATGGGCTCAATCTAGATACAGTGGGGGTCAGTGAAGTGAAATGGAAAGGAGATAAGGATTTCTGCTCAGACGAATACAGGGTAACATCAACAGCGGCAGAAAATAGTGTAACTGGAGCAGGATTCGTTATGAATAGGAACATATGGCAGAGAGTGAGCTGCTATGAACAGTCCAGTGATAGGGTTGTTCACGCCAGATTCGACAGCAAACCAACGTCGACAACGATAGCTCAGGTATGCGTGCCGTCGTCGCAAGTAGAAGATGAAAAGACAGACGAAGTATATGAGTGTATTGAACGGACAGTACAGTATGTAACTGGAAATGAAAATTTAAGAATCATGGGAGATTGGAAGGCGGTTGGAGGGGAAGAAGTAGAAGAAACGGTTGTAGAAGGATACGGTCTAGGCTGTAGGAATGAGAGAAGAGAAAGACTGCTTGAATTCTGCAGTAAATTTCAGATGGTAGTAATGAATACTCCGCTCAAGAGACACAAGACAAGGAGGGATACTTGAAAAAAACTCGAGGACACATGAAGAAACTAGCTGCATTACATCATGGTCAGACAGAGGTTCCGAAATCAGATTTTGAATTGGGTGGCGTACCCAGAAACAGATATAGACTCAGATCATAATTTGGTAATTTTCAAGAGTAGAGTGAAATTCAGGCGAAAAGTACGAAAGAATCAGTGTAGAAGGAAGTGGTTAAACTGAAATACTGAAGAATGACGAAACGCGTTTGAAGTTCTTCAAAGATGTGGTTACTACAATATGGGCTATCACAATAGGCAGTTCAGTTGAAAAAGAGTGGACATTTCTACAAAAAGGCAATCACAGATATAGGACAATCAAACACAGGTCACTCTGAAAAACCTTGGGTAACGGAAGGAATATTTCAACTGATCAACGAAAGGAGGAAGCACAAAAATGTTCAGGGAAAGACGGAAGACATCATATAAATCACTTAGGAATGAAATAAATAGGAAGTGTGGGGTTAGCCAAACCGAAATGGCTGCAGAAAAAAGTGCAGAAATCGAAAAAGAAATGATTGTCGGAAGGACTGACTTAGCATATAGAAAAGTCTAAACAAACTTCGCTGAAATTAAAACAAGTGTGGAAATATTAAAACGGAGTGAAAATTTCACTGTCAAACACAGAGAAAAGAGCAGATAGGCGGAAAGGGTGCAATAAAGGCTTCTACGAAGAAATTTGAGTCGATAAGGAAGACATAGAGGATCTAATATTAGAATTTAAAAGAGCACTGGGAGTGCTGAGATCTAAAAAGCAGAAGGGTTGATAACATTCCATCGGAATTTCTCAAATTCAATGACGCTAGTGATGTACCATCCAACATTTGGAAAAATATTATCTACAAAATTCCGCAGATAGCAAGGGCAGATAGGTGCGAAAACTATCGCACAATCACCTTAACATCTCACGCATCCAAGCAGCTGACAAGAATAATATACAGAAGAAAGGAAAAGAAAACTGAGGATCTGTTGCTTGGCAAACAATCTGGCTTTAAGAAAGGTAAAGACACCAGAGAGGCAATCCTGACGTTGCCCTTGATAATGGAATCAAACCGAAGGAAAATCATGATGCGCTCATAGGATCTGTCGATCTGTCGATCTAGAAAAAGCGTTCAGCAATGTGAAATGGTGCAAGATGTTCGAAATTTTGAGAAAAATAGTGCTAAGCTACAGGGAAAGGCTGGTGATACGTAGCACGTACAAACCAAAGAGGGAATTATAAGATTGGGAGGCCAAGAACGAAATGCTCGGATTAAAAAGGGTGTAAGACGCGGATGTAGTCTTTTGCCCCTAGTGTTCGCTCTATACATAGAAGAAGCAATGACGGATATAAAAGAAAGGTCCAAGAGTGGGACTGAAATTTAGGGTGAAATGATGTGATAAGATTCACTGTTGACATCGCTGTTCTCAGTGAAAGTTGTAAGTAGGCTGTTTGGGTTTTTATGTTGGTAACGCCACGTAGCGCTCTGTATGAAATTCACTGGCTGTGCAGTGTGCAGTCTGTGGCTGGCTGGACTCATTGTTGGAGTATTCGCTTGTGTAGCCTTGGGCAGTTGGATGTGAACAGCACGTAGCGTTGGGTAGTTGGAGGTGAGCCACCACTGCTGGCGGCTCACCTCCAACTGCCCAACGCTACGCGCTGTTCACATCCAACTGCCCAACACTACACAAACGAATATTCCAACAATGAGTCCAGCCAGCTACAGACTGCACACTGCACAGCCAGTGATTTTCATACAGAGCGCTACGTGGCGTTACTAACATAAAAGCCTATACAGCCTACTTACAAAGTGAAGAATAATTGTGAGATCTGTTGAGTGGAATAATACAGAACACGAATTGAGAGTAAATCGAAGAAAGACGAAAGTAATGAGAAGAAGCAGACACGAGAACAGCGAGAAATTTAATGTCAGGCTATGGTTCAAATGGCTCTGAGCACTATGGGACTTAACATCTGAGGTCATCAGTCCCCTAGAACTTTAAAAACTACTTAAACCTAACTAACCTAAGGACATCACACACACCCATGCCCGAGGCAGGATTCGAACCTGCGACCGTAGGGGTCACGCGGTTCCAGACTGTAGCGCCTAGAACCGTTCGGCCACCCCGGCCGGCATTTAACGTCAGGATTGGTGATCACGAAGAAGGTGAAGTTCAGGAATTCTACTACTTAGGTAGTAAAATAACGCATAACAGACAAGCAAGGAAGACATAAAAAGCAGACTAGCACTGCAAAAAGGTCATATCTGGCGAAGAGAAGTCTACTACCATCATCAACATAGGCCTTAATTTGATGAAAAATTTCTGAGAATGTACGTTTGGATCACAGCGTTATATCGTAGCGAATTATGGGCGGTGGGAAGAGAATCGAAATGTTTGAACTGTCGTTTTACAGAAGAAAGTAGAAAATCGGGTGGACTGATAAGGAATGAGGATGTTCTCCACAGAATCGGTGAAGAAAGGAACTTGTGGAAAATACTGACAAGGAGAAGAAACAGATGATAGGGCAAGTGTCAAGACACCGAGGAATAATCTCCATGGTACTCGAGGGAACCGTAGAAGGAAAAACCTGTAGGGGAAGACAGAGACTGGAACACATCCAGCAAATAACTGAGGACATAGGGAGCAAGTGCTACTCCGAGATGAAGGGGTTCGCACAAGAGATGGATTCGTGGTGCGCCGCACGAAACGAGTCAGATGACTGATGACTGAAAATGTATTCTCGCAGGTGGTGTGTGTCCATGTACGAAGTTATACTGACATCCGACCATATCTTCTGATTGCTTCACTTTTCCTGTCAGACAGCGTAGCTGACAGGTATCTGGCTAGGAAAAATTTTCGTATTGAAGCGTGCAATATGAGCAAGCAGAGCCTGCGCGTGAACGAGAGCCTGTGGACCTACACACTGGCTCCTGTGTGCTGCAGACACGATGGACTTCGACCTGGAGCAGGCGGGCCTGCTGTCGGCGCTGCCCTACCTGGTGGTGGCCGCCAGCATGCAAGGGGCGGGCCACGTCGCCGACTGGCTGCTCAACCGCGGCCTGCTCAACACCACGCAGGTGAGCTCGCGTAACTGCCTGGCTCTCCTCTCTCCTGACTTTTAGGCTGGTATTGTCCGCCCCATTAGCTGAGTGGTCAGCGCGGTGGAATGCCACGCCGAGGTTGGTTGGGTTGGGTCGTTTGGGGGAAGAGACCAAACTGCGAGGTCATCGGTCTCATCGGATTAGGGAAGGACGAGGAAGGAAGTCGGCTGTGCCCTTTCAAAGGAACCATCCCGGCATTTGCCTGGAGTCATTTAGGGAAATCACGGAAAACCTAGATCAGGATGACCGGACGCGAGACTGAACCGTGTAACCTCCCCACCGAAAATTGTAAATGATATTATTTTAAATGTTTATGCACATTGAGCTAAGTGTAAGCTCCCCAGAGAAATTTTGAAACACAATAATTGAATGTTAACAAGAATACAACCTAACGTAACCTCCCAGCAAATAAATTCAATGACAATGACAATTAAACAAAAATTAGCAATCTGACCCAAGTATAAGTTCCTCACAAAAATGAAAGTCAATTCAGTGATAATAAAATCTCAGTGACAATGAAAACACAAACAGATCGAAATGTCGACCTTAGGCCCTGTTCATTAATTAAACTGAAATTCTTACCTTAGTAAAGCTGCATCTGCTCTTATTTATTTGCCATAGCTTGGAGGAAATTGATTGCAAAAATTTTGAATTTAAAGGAAGCTTTTCTTTAAGGAATATCAAGGGAATATTTCTTTCATTAAAGAATTCTTTGTTAAAAAATTGCTTTGAAAACCAAAATTATTATTGCGGCGATTGTTGCACAAATTAGTTACAGTTAATTTACATTATTAGCTGAGCGCATTTAAAAATAATATACCTCATCCTGAATCTTGACCAGAGTGCCATGTCGACGCCCGCCGACTCCTCACACACAACTGTACTCGACTACTACTACCGACATACTGCTCTGCCCTACTGCTACTGCTCGCAACTGTACTGCACGACGACTACAGACAGAGTACCACTCGCAACTCTCGCGCGGTCAAGCGCAGACTAGCCACGATAAATGGCTCTCTGGTCAGAGACTCTGCAATGCCTCGCCATCGCCACCACACAACATACGTATTTCAACCGTCGTCCTCCCGAATGCGAGTTCAGTGTGCGAACCACTACGGCACTTCGCTCGGTCCACGCCAAGGGGCCCGGGTTCGATTCCCGGCTGGGGCAGGAGATTTTCTCCGATCAGGGACTCGGTGTTGTGTTGTCATCATCATCATTTCATCCCCATCTCCGACGCGCAAGTCGCCAAATGTGGCGTCGAATGCAATAAGTACTTGCCCTCGGCGGTCGAACTTCTCCGAATGGAAGACTCCCGGCCCACAATGCCCGACGCACATTTCAATTTTTCAGGCTGGTATTTAGCCATGTCTCAGCGTTTTAGTAAATTATCAGAACTTAAAAGAAAAGTTGTGGTGATTCCTAACTATGGCGATAGATATTTCGCCAAATGGGACTCTCCTGCTGTTAGCACCACAGGCTCCATGGAGCTGGCTCAGAATTTTAGGAAACCGGAGCTTGGCGGTTGTGGCCAACTCTGACCTTAGATGGCCGGCCGGGGTGGCCGAGCGATTCTAGGCGCTTCAGTCCAGAGCCGCGCTGCTGCTACGGTCACAGGTTTGAATCCTGCCTCGGGCACGGATGTGTTTGATGTCCTTAGGTTGGTTAGATTTAAGTATTTCTACGTTCTAGGGAACTGATGACCTCAGATGTTAAGTCTCCTAGTGCTCAGAGCCATTTGAACCGACCTTAGATGAACACTGAAGAGCCAAAGAAACTGTTACACCTACCTAACAACGTGTAGGGCACCTACGAGCACGCAGAAGTGCTGCATGGCGTTTCAAGGACTCCACTAATGTCTGAAGTAGTGCTGGAGGGAACTGACACCATGAATGTTGCAGGGCTGTCCATAAATTCGTAAGAGTTCGATGGGGTGGAGATCTCTTCCGAACAGCACTTTGCAAGGCATCCCGGATATGCTCAATAATGTTCATGTCTGGGGAGTTTGGTGGTCGGCCCAAGTGTTTAAACTCAGAAGAGCGTCCCTGGGGCCACTCTGTAGCAATTCTTGACGTTTGGGATATCGAACTGTCCTACTGAAATTGCCCAAGTCCGTCAGAATGCACACTAGACATGAATCGATGCAGGTGATCAGACAGGATGCTTACATACTTGTAACCTCGCAGA
This sequence comes from Schistocerca serialis cubense, assembly GCF_023864345.2. Taxonomy (NCBI): domain Eukaryota; kingdom Metazoa; phylum Arthropoda; class Insecta; order Orthoptera; family Acrididae; genus Schistocerca; species Schistocerca serialis. The sequence goes on along the minus strand of NC_064643.1, from coordinate 731,450,832 downwards.
GTCGTATCAAGATTTGTCAGGGGCCCCATATCACTCCAACTGCACACGACCCACATCATTACAGAGCCTTCACCAGCTTGAGCTATCCCCTGCTGACATGCAGGGTCTGTGGATTCATGAGGTTGCCTCCATACCCGTACACGTCCATTCACTCGATAAAATTTGAAATCAGACTCGTCCGACCAGGAAACATGTTTCCAGTAATCAACAGTCCAATGTCAGTGTTGATGAGCCCAGGGAAGATGCAAAGCTTTGGGTCGTGCAGTCATCAAGTGTAAACGAGTGGACCTTTGACCCCGAAAGCCCATATCAATGATGTTTCGTTGACTGGTTTGCACACTGACACTTGTTGATTGCTCAGCATTGAAATCTGCAACTAGTTGCGGAAGGTTTGCACTTTTGTGATGCTGAACAATTCTCTTCAGTCGTTGGTGGTCCCGATCTTGCAGGATATTTTTCCGTGAACCAAGTCGTCGGAGATTTGATGTTTTACCAGATTCCTAATATTCACGGCTCGTGAAATGGTCATACAGGAAAATCCCCACTTTATCGCTATCACAGAGATGCTGTGTCCCATCGCTCGTGCGACGACGATAACGCCACGTTCAGACCCACTTAAATCTTGATAACCTGCCATCGTAGGAGCAGTAATCGATCTAACAATTGTGCCAGACACGTTTTGTCTTGTACAAGCGTTGCTGACCGCAGCGCCGTATTCTGCCTGTTTACTCATACATGTCTCTGTGTATGATAAGTGTGCCTATACCAGTTTCTTTGGCGCTTCAGTGTATGAATGCTACAGAAATTAAATTTTGCTTTATTAGTGTTTTACCTGCCTGAGAGTGTCTTATTAAGCGTTTCTTCTTATTAGCTTTCGTCGTATCTAGGTTTCACTTTGTAAGGTGGCAGAATAAATGGTCAAATTCGCACCTTACATGAGACCTTTACAAATCGTAATGACAAGGTGAAGATTACACCTAATGTAAATCGACAGTTATGAGAACATTTGCCTATCAATATGTAAGGCAAAAAGGGATGACAGTCAATCAACAGTAATTAACACACCATTCCTATACAATGCATGTCTTCGAGTGGAAGGTACAACAGGGAATGCAAGTCGAGTCACTTTTAGTTTGAAAAGCCAGCTTCACAACGGCATAGTGAAGCTTCACTGTGGGAGTTACACTGGAAACCACTTAAAGGGGTGGCAGGAAGGAGGACAGCGACCCCGAGCCAGGTGATTCAAGCTTGAGGGCCGCCTCTAGCGGGGTATCTGCACAAGGGCAGGAAAAAAAGCCTTAGAAAACTGCATTTCGGAATTCCAACTGGATACGAACAAAAGAGTGACGCATTTTCGTCCAGCGTATGTGACACATGGAAAGGTCAATGTACTTTAGGCATCTAGAAGGGGCACAAAACGTCCGATTGGCGGAAACGCACTAGGAAGGAGGAAAATACTGAAGTTTCGATGCAGTTTGATGGAAGGGACATTGCGATTGATAAAGTGTGTTTCTACAAAATAAGAGGAATGCGCCTATTGGTGGAAAAAATAGGTGATGTGAAAAAGGAATCCAAGTGGGGGCAGGCAGTTCTACCACGAGTAGGACAAGAGAGAAATTTTTGGGGGACTCTTCTCTGAACTGGAGTCAAGTGCAGAATGGAGCGCTTAATGCTCCATACGACACAGAGAAGAAATTGGTGTGAGCACTGTGTTCACAGTGGCTACACTCCAGCTAAAGAATTATCTGTAGCTATGTTCGGCTCCAGCTGTGGAGAAACGAACCAGCCAAATCAGTTAATTGTTCTTGTGAGAACTGAGAGGGCACTGTAATATGCACACTGCTCCAACCATGTGCGTGTATATCGCCACATAATAAGACTAAGGCTGAGTACATGTTTTCTTGCAGAACGAGAAACATAGGGAAAGTTTCTGCTGGAAAGTTCAGCAAAGGTCAGATTAGTTTTGTAGGAATTTCAGTGGGAGAAGGCGGCCTTGCACACAGTGGCACGTCGCAGCTTAAGACAAATACCGCGTGCAGAGGTGTAAACTTTGTTGGTTCACCAGCTTGCGTCCACTGTAAACTCGAGCGGTCTTGGGTAACCTTGCGCTCAAATTTGTCACTTGACTAACCATGTACCATAGACTTTATTGTCATCCTAAATAGTACCGAACTTCGAACTGGAATCGGACGATTTTCGTAGTACTGACCAACATCATAACGTATATGTAGGAGCAATTTTGTAAAGAAACTCTCAATTAAACTTTCATATTATTGTGCTTAGGGTTAATGTAAAGAAAATTCCAAATAAACTCTAATAATATTGTGTTTAGGATTAATGTGCTTTCAGAGAGTTAATATTTAACATTGTTGTGTATAAACGTATTCACTTTTTGATACTGGCAACATGCATTATCGATTGTGCTGTTTTTATGTTGGCGAGTTTAAAATTGTGTGAAAAGCTGTAATTTGGTGAGAAATATTGCGACATTAAACTTGTCATTTCACCTCACACAGATGTTCTCAATTCTAGAATAAGCAAAAACAAACCCCCATCCTTAAAACGGGAGCGTTCTATGTTACTATATGTTTGACGTCCGCTACTTACTGTTGTCGAAAAATTATTGACGATGAAAGTTGGGTCATCTCATTTTCTTTTCTCGATCGGAACATGACTTGATTTTATATGTTCAACACGTATACACTTCTCATTTTAGTTACGTTTTCTTACCTTATACGAGTCTTTGTCTATAAATTTGTACAGATCGCACCTGATTATGCAGCTAAAGTGCTCCGACACTGGTCGAGCCAATAAACAAAGGACTTACAGCTAAAGCAGTGTTATCTTTTCAAAATCGTATATCTAGCCTGTGGTTGCCATGGCTGAATGTCTGTGCGTTTTTTTTCCACTGTTTGATGTAAAAAAAAAATATTTTTCTTAGAAATTTCTTATAAAGTTAGTTTTAATTTTGTTGCTGACACATGGCAAGAACTTTTTCTCGTAAGTATCATATTCTAGATTAAAAACAGCGACATGTAATATTTTTTTCGTAATTCTTACTAACATTTCATTTCTCAGTAAGTGCCAACTTAGTAAGGTGGTAAAATGATCCTGACCCGTCTAGTTTCATGACGGCCTCTGTAGTGAGTGAGGAGAGCACGGACCACTGCTAGCCCGCTCGGTCTGCACAGGTGCGGAAGGTGTTCTGCTGCGGCGCCTTCCTGGGGCAGTCGGCGTTCATGCTGGCCACCGCCTTCCTCATGACGCCCGCCGCCGCCGTCGCCTGCCTCACACTGGCCGTCGGCATCGGCGCCTTCGCCATGGCTGGCTTCTTGTGAGTACATCGGGCTCCGAGGCTTCACCTGCCGCGAGTGACTCTCACCACTGCGCTTCTGTCACATCCCCGTGTCTCACTGACAGGGAGCAAACCTTGAAACAAGTCGGCCAGTTACAGTACGTCATTTAACTGAACCACTGGTTTCGTATTACGCTAGTTACGCCAGTCTGGTAGACGAACGACGGGAACAGTCATCATAAACGACTAAACAATAGCACGAGATCGATGCGAATACCCTTGCGACATCCCATTTTCCATGTAGATTGGATACATTTCACTTTGAAGTCATGGATGAGTAATTTAAATCAATAATGAAGTAAATACACTCATGTTCAGAAAAAAAAAACAGAACACCTTGAACGACTAGAGGTAGGACGTTCATATTCACAGGATTTGTAGACTAGTAGTAGTGTGTAAAACGCCCGCTGAACCCGCTGGGCAGAACAGGTGATTAGGATTGTGGAAAGGGCCAAATAAGGTTGGGGTCAGTTTCATAATAAAATTGTAATTTGTTGTAATTTAAGAACACGTTTACAACTGAAGCGGCACATAGCCGAACTTCTATGAGTTTCAGACTCAAATTCTTTCACGTCTGAATGCCTCCAAACAAATCTTAAAAATCAACAAGGTAAATTTGTAATGGTAACTGCGTGTTTTCAGTCACTTGAAATTTACCTTGTTGATATATATACAGGATGAGTCACCTAACATTACCGCTGGATATATTTCGTAAACCACATCAAATACTGACGAACCGGTTCCACAGACCGCACGTGAGGAGAGGGGCTAGTGTAATTGGTTAATAAAAACCATACAAAAATGCACAGAAGTATGTTTTTTAATACAAACCTATGTTTTTTTTTAAATTGAACCCCATTAGTTTTGTTAGCACATCTGAACATATAAGCAAATACGTAATCAGTGCCGTTTGTTGCATTGTAAAATGTTAATTACATCCGGAGATATTGTAACCTAAAGTTGACGCTTGAGTACCACTCCTCCACTGTTCGATCGTGTGTATCGGAGAACACCGAATTACGTAGGGATCCAAAGGGAACGGTGATGGACCTTAGGTACAGAAGAGACTGGAACAGCACATTACGACCACATGCTAACACCTTTTTATTGGTCTTTTTCACTGACGCACATGTACATTACCATGAGGGGTGAGGTACACGTACACACGTGGTTTTCGTTTTCAATTACGGAGTGGAATAGAGTGTGTCCCGACATGTCAGGCCAATAGATGTTCAATGTGGTGGCCATCATTTGCTGCACACAATTGCAATCTCAGGCGTAATGAATGTCGTACACGCCGCAGTACATCTGGTGTAATGTCGCCGCAGGCTGCCACAATACGTTGTTTCATATCCTCTGGGGTTGTAGGCACATCACGGTACACATTCTCCTTTAACGTACCCCACAGAAAGAAGTCCAGAGGTGTAAGATCAGGAGAACGGGCTGGCCAATTTATGCGTCCTCCACGTCCTATGAAACGCCCGTCGAACATCCTGTCAAGGGTCGGCCTGGTGTTAATTGCGGAATGTGCAGGTGCACCATCATGCTGATACCACATACGTCGACGCGTTACCAGTGGGACATTTTCGAGCAACGTTGGCAGATCATTCTGTAGAAACGCGATGTATGTTGCAGCTGTTTGGGCCCCTGCAATGAAGTGTTTGTTACACCTCGCAACTGAATGTTGGAGGTTTCAAGCGTCAACTTTAGGTTACAATATCTCCGGATGTAATTAACATTTTACAATGCAACAAACGGCACTGATTGCGTATTTGTTTATATGTTCAGATGTGCTAACAAAACTAACGTGGTTCCATTTAAAAAAAACGTAGGTTTGTGTTAAAAAAACATACTTCCGTGCATTTTTGTATGGTTTGTATTAAACAATTACACTAGCCCCTCTCCTCACGTTCGGTCTGTGGAATCGGTTCGTCAGTATTTGATGTGGTTTAAGAAATATATCCAGCGGTAACGTTAGGTGACTCGCCCTGTATATATATATAACACAGCTAGGCTGAAAGCCTCAAGGCGAGGGTGGATAGACAAACACAAACAATATGCAATACAAACGGCAGAAGGCCCACAATAAAATTTTCAAGATTTTAAAATAAATTACGATAACCTTTCAAAGGCACAAGGCTGCAATGCTTACGCTTGAAAGGTAATTTTAAGAACAAGGTTCCAAGCCGCGATGTGTAAGTCTGAAAGGTAATTTTAAGAATAAGGTTCCAAGGCTGAAGGCTCACAGTTAATTTTCCAAAATTAAAAAAAAAAATTAGAATCATAAGCCTTAAGTTTTAAGTAGCTGAAACCGGACTAAAAGAAAGGACAACACAACGGCAATATGGTTCAAATGGCTCTGAGCACTATGGGACTCAACTGCTGAAGTCATTAGTCCCCTAGAACTTAGAACTAGTTAAACCTAACTAACCTAAGGACATCACAAACATCCATGCCCGAGGCAGGATTCGAACCTGCGACTGTAGCGGTCTTGCGGTTCCAGACTGCAGCGCCTTTAACCGCACGGCCACTTCGGCCGGCCCAACGGCAATAACCCTTCAGCAAATATCCAGTTGCCAGAATTCAAACTTGCTTACATTAAACACAGTAAAACCAAGGATTTTTTTAATCATTTGCTATGATAGATTATAAACAGACAATAAAATACCTGTGAGAAAGAGAGTAAAGACAACAGCACTCAGAAGCCTCCAGGGGGTCGGTCTGCCCTCGTTCACTTAGGTGAGACAGGTGGTGAGCCCAACTACACTTGATCCGTCAGAACCCAACCAAGGGACAGCCACGGACCGACCGACAAACGACTTGCCTGCCACCAATCGGTACATGAGAATTCAAACACAAAATGTTACGGGCGTGATTATCCACAATCAAATGTGTATATTTATTAAGCTGTGGAGGAAAGGATACTGCCTGAAATTACGTTTGCGGCCAGGGCAGGTAACCAGAACACTAACGGCAACAAGGCAGAAAATTCCGCTGGTGCACTTGAATTGTAGTCAACCAATATAGTTAATTCCACTGCATGGCGGCTAAATTTCAGCAATACCAACACTCGGTGTTGCACACAGGAAAACCTCCCCAACAGCGAACCACCGAAACGAACCACACAACATGATTGGACGTGGCTTGAGTACTTGAAACCACTTCTCAACTTTGACATCCTTGATCAGTGAACCACGAAGCTCGTAGCGATCGGACAGCTCCACACACGCTCCGACACTGAGCAGGGACCACCAACGGACCCAGCCGACTGCACCAGGCGGAGATAACTTGCCTGGTCAGCAGCAACCGACCGACTGCGTTCTAGAATGCCGTCAGTGGAAATAACGCCAACCTCACACACCTGAAAAACACTTGCACAAAGACCTGAACGATACCCAACAGTAGCTAAGCACACACTCGCGCGCACACACACACACACACACACACACACACACACACACACACACACACACACACGTCCGACTCATGAACTATCGGCGAGCCAAAACGCGTCGTCCGGTAGGACGACCGACCAACGATCCATCAAGACTGTGGCCTGCCTCAAGTCATGGGTGGCAACAGTGGTCGGGCGAGCCATGTCGACGCAGGCCTCGCAGCTCCAACCCGACTGCACTAGTGCCACATTGCAACTCCCCGGCTAGTAGGTCCGGACTGCACTCCGGACGGTTTCCGACTCTGGCAGAGCCGAACGTGCGACCCGACTTCCCTTACAACGGACAATGACTGGGAAGTAATACACTCCTGGAAATGGAAAAAAGAACACATTGACACCGGTGTGTCAGACCCACCATACTTGCTCCGGACACTGCGAGAGGGCTGTACAAGCAATGATCACACGCACGGCACAGCGGACACACCAGGAACCGCGGTGTTGGCCGTCGAATGGCGCTAGCTGCGCAGCATTTGTGCACCGCCGCCGTCAGTGTCAGCCAGTTTGCCGTGGCATACGGAGCTCCATCGCAGTCTTTAACACTGGTAGCATGCCGCGACAGCGTGGACGTGAACCGTATGTGCAGTTGACGGACTTTGAGCGAGGGCGTATAGTGGGCATGCGGGAGGCCGGGTGGACGTACCGCCGAATTGCTCAACACGTGGGGCGTGAGGTCTCCACAGTACATCGATGTTATCGCCAGTGGTCGGCGGAAGGTGCACGTGCCCGTCGACCTGGGACCGGACCGCAGCGACGCACGGATGCACGCCAAGACCGTAGGATCCTACGCAGTGCCGCAGGGGACCGCACCGCCACTTCCCAGCAAATTAGGGACAGTGTTGCTCCTGGGGTATCGGCGAGGACCATTCGCAACCGTCTCCATGAAGCTGGGCTACGGTCCCGCACACCGTTAGGCCGTCTTCCGCTCACGCCCCAACATCGTGCAGCCCGCCTCCAGTGGTGTCGCGACAGGCGTGAATGGAGGGACGAATGGAGACGTGTCGTCTTCAGCGATGAGAGTCGCTTCTGCCTTGGTGCCAATGATGGTCGTATGCGTGTTTGGCGCCGTGCAGGTGAGCGCCACAATCAGGACTGCATACGACCGAGGCACACAGGGCCAACACCCGGCATCATGGTGTGGGGAGCGATCTCCTACACTGGCCGTACACCACTGGTGATCGTCGAGGGGACACTGAATAGTGCACGGTACATCCAAACCGTCATCGAACCCATCGTTCTACCATTCCTAGACCGGCAAGGGAACTTGCTGTTCCAACAGGACAATGCACGTCCGCATGTATCCCGTGCCACCCAACGTGCTCTAGAAGGTGTAAGTCAACTACCCTGGCCAGCAAGATCTCCGGATCTGTCCCCCATTGAGCATGTTTGGGACTGGATGAATCGTCGTCTCACGCGGTCTGCACGTCCAGCACGAACGCTGGTCCAACTGAGGCGCCAGGTGGAAATGGCATGGCAAGCCGTTCCACAGGACTACATCCAGCATCTCTACGATCGTCTCCATGGGAGAATAGCAGCCTGCATTGCTGCGAAAGGTGGATATACACTGTACTAGTGCCGACATTGTGCATGCTCTGTTGCCTGTGTCTATGTGCCTGTGGTTCTGTCAGTGTGATCATGTGATGTATCTGACCCCTGGAATGTGTCAATAAAGTTTCCCCTTCCTGGGACAATGAATTCAAGGTGTTCTTATTTCAATTTCCAGGAGTGTATCAGTCGAGAAAAGATACTATGAGAGGGGATATATCGATACGCGCTGCTAGCGCCTGTCACGGTCAGGCAAAGCAGCAACTCAGTAACAGTAGTAATTTAAATAAACATGGTCAGGTGGAAGTGCGTTAAAAACAGTGTGTAAAATACATTATGGCGGAACCACGAGCCACGCATGGCTCAGTATGTTCCTCAGAAACGTTAAGCATTTCAATCGACTCGGTTCAGCATGTGTCCTGTTGCTTAGTACGCACAGGGTCCGCCACGGGCTCTGATAACTTGTTCTATGCGTGATGGCATCGACGCATATAAGGTGCGAATGGCGTCCTGTGGTATAGGCATCCATTCACCTGGATCCACAGTTCATCTGTGGTGGTTCACTTTGGATGACAGTGCTGTACCCGTCATTTCACCATATCGGTTGACGATGAGTATGGTGATCTGGCAGGCCAGATCCTGTGACACCAAGAAGGGACGTGTTCTTGCAGCAACATGTGGCCGCGCATTGTCTTGCTAAAAATGGCGTCTGGAGTGTTCTGCTGAAAGGGTATGGCTGCAGGTCGCAGGACGTCATCCACGTACGTCACACTGGTCACAGTGCCCCGGACACGCACCAACTGTACCCAATAGCAACCCACATCATACGGCCTTAAGTTAGGGCTATATGTCCTGTGCAAATGCAGTCACTCTGCTGCCGCTCCTCCCGTGTGCAGCAGCAGAACTTGGATTCTTCCGAGAACAGTATCTGAGGCCATCCCTGTTCCCAGTGACGCCCTTCTACACGGCATTGGCGTCTAGCATGTTTCTGCACATTTCGTCAAAGGGAGACGGAGAACTGTACGGCGCTCACATAACCCATGCCGTAACAAACGGCGACGGATTGTCGCCCTTGATAGTGTACGATGTGTTCGATTGTTCCACTGTTGCACCAGAGCCGAGGAGGACGGAGATATGTCCTCCAACGCCATTCGGATGAGGTGTCCATCTTCTCGGTGGGAGAGGGGGCTTTGCCTGGGTGGTGCGACCTGACCCACCTCGTCGTGTTCTACGACCTTCTGTGAACAGTTCTGCGCACACGCGTTGCTCTGCCGAAACGCTTCTCCCATGGGAGCAGCGATTCCCAGATGAATGCATCACATTCTCTCATGACAATAATGCGCCCTCTTTCAAACTCACTGAACAGACGGTACGGTTCTTGCATACGTCTGCGAGGCATCCTACGCGTCTGCTCATGTCATACTGATGCATTACCTTCGGTTTATAGCGACAACGAGAGCCGCAGGCACATTTTACCGGTAGTGGTGCAGCACCGCGTTATCGATGTTGACCTTGCACCTGCGGGCCGACATGCTTCAAATGTTAATCATTTCTGCCTCACGGGGTGGCCGCGAGGTTAGAGGCACCATGTCGCGGAATGCGCGGCCTCTCCCGCCGGAAGTTCGGGTCCTCCCTCGGGCATGGGTGTGTGTCTTATTCTTAGCTAACAAGGGGAGGCCGCCAATTGTGAAATTCAGATTCGATTCATACTGCGCATAATAAAAGCTCATGGCCAGAGGTGTAATGTGGCAAAGCACCAAGATGCACTTCCCAGCCGTTGTCGAGAAAATCGACAGTTAAAAGAAACTGTTGTGGTGAAATACTTTCTACAATTAATTATTTTCCACAGCGTCGTGGCGCAGCGGTAAGCGCTCGGGTTTGTAATCCGAAGGTCGCCGGATCGAATCTCGCACCATGCAATTTTTTTAGTATTTTTTTTCTAATTCAAATGTGTCTATAAGTCGGTGGCTGGCGCGCTGCCAAGATGACGTAGCACCGCCTTATCGGCGGGGTCAAAGGTCAAGCGTTCAGAGAGCTGACGCAACATGCTGTTGCATACTCTATGTCGACAGATTCTAGATGTACCCTTGTCCACTTTTCAGCTACGCTACAGATCAATTTATTTATGAAAATACAAAGTACAGTCTCCTACAAATTTAACATATTCACAATTACCTTTTCCTTTAATCCATATAAATACAGTTTCATTAACAGATATCTTACGTCTACTACGTGTATACAAGGAAAAAGGTGAGGGTGACATGTATGTTGACTTGCCGAAGTCTTTATTTGCATTTTCTGTTACATGATATGTGCGATAGGCTATGATGTCCCGATCGACGAAGCTTTCCAGTCCAGATACATTAGGTACGCCTGTACCACCACGTACAATAGCAACTGTTAACCATCCGTTCCCATGGGTAAAGGAATTATTGATGTCGATGCTGAAGTTCAGTCTGCAACCACAGAAGACTGCGGGTCCATCCAACAGCGAATGTGCAGAGACAGATTTGATGGTATTCTTTTTCTTGTCGGCAGCTGAAGTAGTCATTTCGACGTCTTCAATTGTTTTATATATTGTCTGTCTTGCACGACGACGGTATCTTCTGTAAGGCATGCTGGTGAAGGCGGATCGCTCTCCAATTGTACCGCCTCCATTTTTCCGTTTTTTTTAACAGGGTGTACCAAAGCTCTCCCGTGCCCACTGATTTTCGACGATGTTATAAGTTGCACTAGGGACCGCATCTAACTTCTTTCGAAGTTAGCAGGCAACTACGCTGTTATGCGGCGGCTCGTTTCGGCCCATTCAACATCTGTCCTTCAAGTGTAACGAGCGAGTAACGGAGTTTATATTTCATACCTGCCACAGCAGGTATATATATATATTTGAATTACAAAAAAACTAATAATAAAAAAAATTGCATTGCGCGAAATTCGATCCGGCGACCTTCGGATCACGAACCCGCGCGCTTACCGCTGCGCCACGACGCTCTAGAAATCTATTAATCGTAGAGAGTATTTCACCGCAACGGTTTCTTTTAACTGTCGATTTTCTTGACAACGGCTGAGAAGTGCATCTTGGTGCTTTGCCACATTACACCTCTGGCCATGAGCTTTTATTATGCGCAGTATGAATCCAATCTGAATTTCACAATTGGCGGCCTCCCCTTGTATGATAGTTTAAGTAGTATGTAAGTCTAGGGACCGATGACCTCAGCGGTTTGGTCCCCTAGGAATTCACACACACACATTTTGTCCCGTCACTTCTCACAGTTTTGGCAAAACTCATTCCAAGTGATAGCTATCGTTTCGTCTTGCTTGTTTTCCTTGTGGCCAACCACCAACGTACCACTTCTATTTCTTACGTTCTGTGGAGATGTTAATCAATACTAAGATGTCCATTTGAGATGCAAGTGTCTTGCAAAATCTTTGCTGCTGTTGTGTGAAATATTAAACAATCTAAAGTTTGCTTTCAGTGAGCAATCAAACCTCTTTCGGCCTGACTTTTAACGCCTAAAAGACATGGCAAGCAACATACTCGCAATATTTATTTTAGTTTTTGTGTCAGCAGCTGGAAAATTCAGTCTTCATTATGGGCAGTTTGTGTCAGAGCTTCAGCGTGAGGTAGGAGGCACAAAGTCCATGGCGACATCCGAAACACTGTACGATTTCATTTCCCACTAGAAGTAGATTTCCAGCAATATTCCGATTTCAGTGCAATTCATGTAGTGTGGCTGCATTATAACGTGTAAAACACTGCAAATCTGTACGCAGAAGTCGTTTACCGTAAGACGTGATTCTCAGAGCACCACAAAATGGGAATTAATTTCCTAAACGCAACCGTACCTATAACAAGAAGAAAACACGTAACTTGTGCTGTTAATTTTATTCCTCAAGAAGTTGGCCGCCATGAATCACTTCATGCTGTGACGTGTAAAATGAAGGCAGCAATTGCCTGTTCTTGGGGGTAGTAGTAAGTTCCTCTGGGACCTGACTGCTGAGGTCACCGTCCCTAGGCTGACACACTGCTTAATCTAACTTAAACTAACTTACGCTAAGGACAACACACACACTCATTCCCGAGGGAGGACTCGAACCTCCGACGGGGAAAACTGCGCGAACCGTGGCAAGGTGCCATAGACCGTGCGGCTACCCCGCACGGCTGCCTGTTCTTACTTCAAAGACGTAAGCGCCCATTAAAGATTCAAAAACCCCGTATGTGTGAATAAATGTGACTGAATCAGAATTAATCGTGATATAGTCACACCCGTGAGACCCACTGCTGGAACGGATTCATTCAATGGGTTGATTAATGCTATGAAATGTTGTGGCACTACCATGAATCTTAACATGGGAAATTCCTGTTCTATCACTCAAAATTATTAAATGTGACAATAAAGATTTAAACGAACTCCGAAGTTTATTACGAAAAGCATTAGAATCACAAATCATCCAAAACAACGATTAAGTTGCCAAAGACACAATCACAGATTTAACATTGAGAATTATACAACGCGAACTATTGGCTGGCAAAGTTACACGATGAATTCGAACTGCTTAATAATGTCGCTTCTGACTTTGTGAAATTTCTCTCGGCCTAACTATATAACGATTACAGTGATTATTTGACTGAATAGAGAACCGAAGAAACCTACACATCTGAGGATGCACTGACGAACGTGTAACGGTGAAACCTATCATGAATTTGAACTTAAGACTCTCGATAGCCCTAATACGCCGGAGCTGGTAGCTATGCTCATCATAATCTTCAGTGTAATATGAGCAGTGTGGTGACACTCTCCCTCGCTGCAATGTAGTTCAGTGACAGGATTTCTCTGCGAAGGACTCAAACACTGGACACCAATCGGCTTCTCCAGCTGAAAGTGCAGCCTGTGGAGTACGAATGTGTTCACTAACAAGCCCAGAGATGAAGTCTTCCTCTATAAGTCAGTACAGAACTGACTGCTTCCTTATTTACAACGAGAAAAACTCGACCACAAATGCTCTATGAAGTTACATCGTCTGCCAATGATGTAATTGTTTTTTTAACAAAATATCCCACCAAGAAGAGGAACATTCAAGAAACCAAACCTAATTTCTTCACTCTTTTCTAAAAAAAAAATTGTAACCTCCCCCTCACTTACCGACCTTAATGACAGTAAAAATTAAACCGCGTATACCTAACGGAAATTTGGGAAAAGCAATCGTCACCGAAGTTAATCTGTTGGTAAAGAAGGAGGAAGGGTTACATCTAAATGAAAGGAAAATGCAAATGAAACTGGTGGAAATTAATTTTGAAAAGGGGTAAAGTTAATAAACAAAGTAAATGTGCGGTCGTTACGTTAACAATTAACTGGCGTTAATTAGATATTTGAGATTTGGTGAAAATTACGGTCGCCAGTCCTATGGACAACTACTATAATAACTGAAAAAGAAAGGTTATTGCACATATAATTAGCACTAGAAGCGTGGCAACTAAAGGTTGACATGTGTAGTGTGAAAACTGAAAGTTTGTCAGAAGTAATAAATTTCGCTACACTCTGACTTAATTTAGCAAAAGAATTAATAAAACCGGACAATTGAAAGTTAATTTAGTGACTGAAATTAATAGTGAGCTTTGTTTCTGAAGCACTGCGAAATTCAATAAAATAAGGTTAGTCTTGGGCTACCTCAACAATCATTTCAAAAGCTACTTGAATTTACGCAATTTAGAAATAAGAGATTTAACTTGACACTTGAATTAAATGATTCTGAACAATTAACAATAGTAAAATTTAGTACGTACCAAACTGAGCTGCAGTCACAGGTAGGCTAAAATATGGTAACAAAACTCGCACTCTTAATTTGTGCTTCTGTAATCTAAATACTGTAGCCAGCTATGAATACATTAACTGAACTTTGAAAATAAAGCAGTGAAATGGAATGATTGTACTTTAATGCTGGTGTTTGAATTTCAACGACACTCGGGTTCTTTCCAGAAAAGGAAGGGACCCTGCTTGGTAATGCAATTGGGACAAAGAGCAACAAAGGTTCATGCTACGTTGCAGTAATTTTGTGAGACAAAAGGAACAATTTTAAAAGCTGAGGTCTGCCATACGGTTCCAAAACTTTACGTGCTTCCAGTCTTCCTTGTTGGTTGAAGGTTTGAAGTCGTCGGTCGAGGAGGTGGTGACAGTCACTCATTGTCGGCCGTAGCTGTTGCAGATGCTGGATGTTGGCGCGCCTCCTTCTCGACACGGTCACCGGGCGAAACGGGCTCTTGATGTGCGCCAGCTAATGCTTCCCGTCCGCGACACCGTGTCAGAAACTATCATAGCAAGTCGAGCGCAATTACATGCCGCCCAACCCCGAAAGCGCGGCTACTCGCGGGAGCGTCACACAACACACCTGCTCCACCGCCCTACTCCAGCAAGACTCCCTCTGCCCGCGCTCCACGCGGCAGAGTTAACACTACCGAAGATCCTAAACACTTTGGTTCTCCACACGACCTATCGATGTAATCGTTCGATAGCATAGTTTTCCCTAGGCAAGACCCAGCGTACAAATACAAATAGTATTTACAAAACAAACCAAGGAAAAAATTTATAGTACAATAGATGGAAATAGGAGGATATGCATTTCCGGCGTTACAAACTTCCTGCTACACTTATGACATCACTTCTTTTTTCACTTCTGTTTCATCATTCAGTACCCTCGCAAAGAGCAGCTAGCCTCATCATTTCAGATCCTGGGAAAAGCTAAAGTCTGTGGTATGCTTTCAGATCGCCAATTCACAGTGTATATGTGCAATAAATCGCACATAGGCTGGCGCTAGCATGATGCTGGCTGAGTTAACTTTACCCAAGACAGCGTAAGGACAGCTATAAGCGCCAGCCCCCTGCCTGGAGTCCTGAGAACGGCAGCATTCTCTCGGCTCATCAGATATCACCGAACCTCTCTACACACCACCTGCCTCGTATCTGCTGCGCTTCTCACTTCCAAAACTCATCCAAAAACGAAACATTGATCACAAATACACTACTGGCTATTAAAATTGCTACACCACGAAGATGACGTGCTACAGACGCGAAATTTAACCGACAGGAAGAAGATGCTGTGATATGCAAATGATTCGCTTTTCAGAGCATTCATACAGGCTGGCGCCGGTGGCGACACCTACAACGTGCTGACACAAGGAAAGTTGCCAACCGATTTCTCATACACAAACAGCAGTTGACCGTTGTTGCCTGGTGAAACGTTGTTGCGATGCCTCGTGTAAGGAACAGAAATGCGTACTATCACGTTTCCGACTTTAATAAACGTCGGATTGCAGCCTATCGCGATTGCGGTTTATCGTATCGCGACATTGCTGCTCGCGTTGGTCGAGATCCAATAACTCTTAGCAGAATATGGAATCGGTGGGTTCAGGAGGGTAATACGGAACGCCGTGCTGGATCCCAACGGCCTCGTATCACTAGCAGTCGAGATGACAGGCATCTTATCCGCATGGCTGTAACGGATCGTGCAGCCACGTCTCGATCCCTGAGTCAACAGATGGCGACGTTTGCAGGACAACAACCACCTGCACGAAGAGTTCAACGACGTTTGCAGCAGCATGGACTATCAGCTCGGAGACGATGGCTGCGGTTACCCTTGACGCTGTATCACAGGCAGGAACGCCTACGATGGTGAACTCAACGACGAACCTGGGTGCACGAATGGCAAAACATCATTTTTTCGGATGAGTCCAGGTTCTGTTTACAGCATCATGATGGTCGCTTCCGTGTTTGGCGACATCGCGGTGATCGCACATTGGAAGCGTGTATTCGTCATCGCCATACTGGCGTATCACCCGGCGTGATGGTATGGGGTGCTGTTGGTTACACGTCTAGGTCACCTCTTGTACGCATTGACGGCACTTTGAACAGTGGACGCTACATTTCAGATGTCTTACGACCCGTGGCTCTACCCTTCATTCGATCCCTGCGAAACCCTACATTTCAGCAGGATAATGCACGACTGCATGGTGCAGGTCTTGTACGGGCCTTTCTGGATACAGAAAATGTTCTACTGCTGCCCTGGCCAGCACATTCTCCAAATCTCTCGCCAATTGAAAACGTCTGGTCCATGGTGGCCGAGCAACTGGCTCGTCACAATACGCCAGTCACTACTCTTGATGAACTGTGGTATCGTGTTGAAGCTGCATGGGCAGCTGTACCTGTACACGCCATCCAAGCTCTGTTTGACTGAATGCCGGTCCGCATCTCGTGGTCGTGCGGTAGCGTTCTCGCTTCCCACGCCCGGATTCCCGGGTTCGATTCCCGGCGGGGTCTGGGATTTTCTCTGCCTCGTGATGACTGGGTGTTGTGTGATGTCCTTAGGTTAGTTAGGTTTAAGTAGTTCTAAATTCTAGGGGACTGATGACCATAGACGTTAAGTCCCATAGTGCTCAGAGCCATTTGAACCAGCAAGACCGCTACGGTCGCAGGTTCGAATCCTGCCTCGGGCATGGATGTTTGTGATGTCCTTAGGTTAGTTAGGTTTAACTAGTTCTAAGTTCTAGGGGACTAATAACCTCAGCAGTTGAGTCCCATAGTGCTCAGAGCCATTTGAACCATTTGAACCATTTTGAAATCAATGCCGAGGCGTATCAAAGCCGTTATTACGGCCAGAGGTGGTTGTTCTGATTACTGATTTCTCAGGATCTATGCGCCCAAATGGCGTGAAAATGTAATCACATGTCATTTCTAGTATAATATATTTGGCCAATGTAGTGTAGTAATTTTAATGGCCAGTGGTGTACATGAAACAAGACGACCCAAACAGCCTGCTGCTTTTCAAAGTTTGATGTAGACGCTATTTTCGATGAGAATGTCGCTCTCTCTCTACCCCAGCAGCAAAATGCACTAAATCTGACCGCAAAATCCTGGACATTAGTTGTAAAAGGAAAAAGATCTGACAAAATTCTGTCCACTGCCATCGTATCATTACTAACCAAACGAAACCAATCTTTCTCCCTCCCTCCCGCTCTCTCTCTCTCTCTCTCTCTCTCTCTCTCTCTCTCTCTCTGTCTCTCTCGCTCTCTCTATCTATCTATCTGTCTCTCTCTTTCCAATAATTTATGTACTAGTATGGGATCCGCTGTTTTCAAGATTTGCGAAATTTGTTATAACTTTCTGTCCTGGTGTTATTGCTGTCGGTTTAGTCGTCAGTTGACTCAATGGAGAATATAGCTCTGTATGCAGAACTTTAAAGAGAGAGATGTTTTGCGCCGTCTGTCTGTGACTCGATCTGTGTGCTACCGTATTTTTAATTGTTTATCTCTTGTACTGTCTGAGGCGGTGGTCGGATAGGAGCATTTGAAAGACCTAAAACAAAGTGCAATTGTATTTTTTATGATGGTAATAAGATCTTGCATTACTTAATTTTATCATACAATTATCGTATTTACAGTAATAAACAATCTTTCAGAGTAGTTATTAAATCTTCACAAACAAGGCATTTCGTAGAAATGAGATCAAGGTTTCCTAATATGAGACAGTAATAATATCTTGCTTTAATTATTTTATTACATAATAATAACATATGACTATACAACTTTTACATGTTCATTCATTTCTGTTATCCTTCACTCATTTCACACTACTTAGGTTTATATGTGCGACATCCGGGGCGAACAAATTTGTCTTCTGTGACACCGCAATCTTCATGAGCCCAGCCATAACATTTCGTGCACTGTGCCCACTTCTCCCCGTGTTTGCCTTCAGAAAAGCGCCCAGTACAGAACAGACACTCCTCGTCATCGTCATCACTGCTGTCTGAATCCCCACTGTCATCAAGACGGACATCGGATGCCGAGTCACTAGACAATTCTTCTGCTTTAGGTCTACGATTGGAAGATTTTCCACTCTTCTCCCCAAATAACTTTCTCGCTGCTTTCTTAGCTTCTGCCTCTGATTTCTTCTGTTTAGATTATTGCAGTTGCTTCACATAAGGAGTTGAAGTTAGTAACGCAGCATAGCACGAACGCGATGTTTGACCTATTTGCCTAACTCCAGGTGGTTTTGCGATGTGTGGGAGAGGTCTGATGTCTGCCGGGCTGACAGCTTGACCATCACCATCAGTAGTTTCATTTTCGTTTTTGGCATCTCCTTCTTGAAGAGCGTTAGCATGGCGATGAATTGAAAGCTCATGTCCCCTAAAGATGTTTCTGTTGCATGGGATGAGACATCTTTTTCTGAAGGCATTCACAGATGCTTCCATTGTTGCTGCTCGGTTGTAAGCTGCCCCAAGTAACTTGGCTATTAATAATGGGGTGATAACACGACCTGGGTTACTTGCCAACCACGTTTCTATCTCTTGGGCATAGTAGGTTTTTAAAGGCCCCATAAATCCGACGTCAAGTGGCTGCATTTTATGCGTTGAGTGAGGTGGCAAACGTACAATATGAACATTGTTTTAACGTGCTTTATCTAACACATCGAGATTCTTTGTTGGAAATAATTCCCATCAAGAATCAAAATGACGGGGTCATTTGAAGATGGCTTTACATGACTCACAAAATGACCAAACCACTGAGTAAAAATGTGAGTTTGTATCCAGCCACTTGGATGACAAGCTGATATTGATCCTGCAGGTGCACCGTCCATCAAGTTCCAGAAAACATTCCAGTTTCTGATCATAAGATTAGTCAAAGTAATCCCTGTTTATGATAATTTAATCGAATTAAAATAAACGCAGTTGCCAAAATTTTACTACAAATAATGATCAAATATTGTTATCTCATGATAGTATTGCGTAAATTACACATAAAAAATCGTGAGAGAACGAGTTCCCCCAATATGCGATAGGTGGCGTAGTATGCGACACTGTCGCGTATTTGGATCCCCATACTATCGCATATTAGGAATTTCGCCATCTTACACAAAGAATCACGCACTTGCTAACAACGTTCGTTGGCAAATGAATCTAATTGCCAATAATTATAGGTAATACCATTACAAATAACAACAACAAAAGAGCACAGTAATATCCACTCACCTTCAAGCTGAAATATTGTCTCAATACTGATGTCGCAAAAACTCCAAACACAAGAAATTTTGTATCAACCTCTGCGTACTGCGTCCGGCTCAACTATGGCGTCCTACTCGCTGTGTCGTCGTCTGGCACGCAATAGACGTGTTTAAGAAACTCTCCACCAGACTGCAACCCCTAACACGAGCACAACTGGGGTGTCTCATATTAGGGAACTATCGCATAATAGGCACCTTTCCTCTACTTTGCTAAACGACCGTGTGAAACTGCCTAATAGCCACACTACGGCTGGCCTGTGTAGCACACCAACGGTCATCAATCGCTACGCGGGTTCTGTCCTGGTCTGGTTCACCTCCCTGTCTCGCAAGGTTAAGAGCTGTGCATTAAGCTTTACTGGTTATTTACCCTTTGGTCGGCCCCGCAGTAGTATTGTTTTTATGGAGTGACAACATGTACCACATGCATTCCGGCCGTTGTGACCGAGTGGTTCTAGGCGCTTGAGTCCGGAACCGCGCTGCTGCTACGGTCGCAGGTCCGAATCCTGCTGCGGACATGTATCTGTGTGATGTCCTTAGGTTAGTTAGGTTCACGTAGTTCTAAGTCCAGGGGACTGGTGACCTCAGAAGTCCCATAATGCTTAGAGCCATTTGAACCATTTGAACCATGTATGCATAACATCATGAGAGAAGATGCACTTGGTGCTCTGATTGATGTTGCTGCATAAAGCCACAACTATTCACAACGCCAAATATTTCTACGTTGGTTGTACCATTTTCGGTGACATACGCTAAGGCGCTTCAATAACTATTTGAAAATGGGTGCTTAAGTCGAAATAGGTAGTCTGAATAAATTATCACACCTCAGAAGACTGAGCGAGGAGCGAGGTGGCGCAGTGATTAGCACACTGGAGTCGGATTCGGGAGGATGACCGTTCAAACCCGCGTCCGGCCATTCTGATTTAGGTTTTCCGTGATTTCCCTTAATCGCTTCAGCCAAATGCTGAATGGATCCTTTGCAAGGGCACGGCCGACTTCCTAACCTAATCCACTGGGACGGATGACCTCGGTGTTTGGTGCCCTCCCTCCCCCCCCCCCCCTCAAAATCAACCAACCAACCAACCAATCAAACCGCAGACAATAACCTTGCTAAATTGGCTCTCCATAAAGCTCTACTGACAACTGAGGTCTCGTATATATTTGTTTTTCTGCATCTACATCTGTACCAACCAAGGTAGTTGATGGTGTATGAATGGAGGATGGGAAGAACGGCTGGCAGTGACCAGCTGAATGACCTGTAATTCCTCTGATTTTCGCGTCGTGTTCGTTTTGCGAGATGCGTGTGGATGTAAATAACATGATTTTGTGGTAAGGATTAAGTTACAATAATGATTGGGCTGAATCAGTGTTCTGTAAGCTGCTTCTAATGTGGAAATTTCAGCTTGACGTCTACGTTTAGTAGAACTGGTTTTCTGTAAGCTGCTTCTAATGTGGAAAATTATATCCTTGGAAATTTCAGCTTGACGTCTACTTTTAGTACAACTTCAGATCGCTGCAGTCGGTTATCTCCAGATGTTTTACAGGTATCGCTGTTTCCAGTGATGTAGCACCAACAGTGTGGACCTTCTGTGGGTTTTTGCACAACATGTTACAGTAACTTGCAGTTTCGCTGCAGAATGGTCCACACCAAGCCTTTGGAGGAGTGTCTGTTGCCTGTTGTTTTCTTCTGCTTGTGCTGAGACTGAGCAGCCTCGTTATTGCAGCGTGAACCACCTGGACTTGGCGCCCCAGTACGCCAGCATTCTGATGGGCATGGCCAACACTGCAGGCACCATCCCGGGCATCATCAGCCCCATACTCACCGGCTACATCGTGCCCAACAGGGTGAGTACCGCCACAATCTTTCCTCGCCCTGCTACACTTCACAACCACTCCAGTGATACACTTCCAGGAGTCGTCAGCCCCATACTCACCGGCTACATCGTGCCCAACAGGGTGAGTACCGCCACACTCTTTCCTCGCCCTGCTACACTTCACAACCACTCCAGTGATACACTTCCAGGGGTCGTCAGCCCCATACTCACCGGCTACATCGTGCCCAACAGGGAGAGTAATGCCACATTCTTTCCTCGCCCTGCTACACTTCACAACCACTCCAGTGATACACTTCCCGGAGTCGTCAGCCCCACACCCACCGGCTACATCGTGCCCAACAGGGTGAGTACCGCCACAATCTTTCCTCGCCCTGCTACACTTCACAACCACTCCAGTGATACACTTCCAGGAGTCGTCAGCCCCACACTCACCGGCTACATCGTGCCCAACAGGGTGAGTACCGCCACAATCTTTCCTCGCCCTGCTACACTTCACAACCACTCCAGTGATACACTTCCAGGAGTCGTCAGCCCCATACTCACCGGCTACATCGTGCCCAACAGGGTGAGTACCGCCACAATCTTTCCTCGCCCTGCTACACTTCACAACCACTCCAGTGATACACTTCCAGGAGTCGTCAGCCCCATACTCACCGGCTACATCATGCCCAACAGGGTGAGTACCGCCACAATCTTTCCTCACCCTGCTACACTTCACAACCACGCCAGTGATACACTTCCAGGAGTCGTCAGCCCAATACTCACCGGCTACATCGTGCCCAACAGGGTGAGTACCGCCACAATCTTTCCTCGCCCTGCTACACTTCACAACCACTCCAGTGATACACTTCCAGGAGTCGTCAGCCCCATACTCACCGGCTACATCGTGCCCAACAGGGTGAGTACCGCCACAATCTTTCCTCGCCCTGCTACACTTCACAACCACTCCAGTGATACACTTCCAGGAGTCGTCAGCCCCACACTCACCGGCTACATCGTGCCCAACAGGGTGAGTACCGCCACAATCTTTCCTCGCCCTGCTACACTTCACAACCACTCCAGTGATACACTTCCAGGAGTTGTCAGCCCCATATTCACCGGCTACATCGTGCCCAACAGGGTGAGTACCGCCACAATCTTTCCTCGCCCTGCTACACTTCACAACCACTCCAGTGATACACTTCCAGGAGTCGTCAGCCCCACACTCACCGGCTACATCGTGCCCAACAGGGTGAGTACCACCACAATCTTTCCTCGCCCTGCTACACTTCACAACCACTCCAGTGATACACTTCCAGGAGTCGTCAGCCCCATACTCACCGGCTACATCGTGCCCAACAGGGTGAGTACCGCCACAATCTTTCCTCGCCCTGCTACACTTCACAACCACTCCAGTGATACACTTCCAGGAGTCGTCAGCCCCATACTCACCGGCTACATCATGCCCAACAGGGTGAGTACCGCCACAATCTTTCCTCACCCTGCTACACTTCACAACCACGCCAGTGATACACTTCCAGGAGTCGTCAGCCCAATACTCACTGGCTACATCGTGCCCAACAGGGTGAGTACCGCCACAATCTTTCCTCGCCCTGCTACACTTCACAACCACTCCAGTGATACACTTCCAGGAGTCGTCAGCCCCATACTCACCGGCTACATCGTGCCCAACAGGGTGAGTACCGCCACAATCTTTCCTCGCCCTGCTACACTTCACAACCACTCCAGTGATACACTTCCAGGAGTCGTCAGCCCCACACTCACCGGCTACATCGTGCCCAACAGGGTGAGTACCGCCACAATCTTTCCTCGCCCTGCTACACTTCACAACCACTCCAGTGATACACTTCCAGGAGTTGTCAGCCCCATATTCACCGGCTACATCGTGCCCAACAGGGTGAGTACCGCCACAATCTTTCCTCGCCCTGCTACACTTCACAACCACTCCAGTGATACACTTCCAGGAGTCGTCAGCCCCACACCCACCGGCTACATCGTGCCCAACAGGGTGAGTACCGCCACAATCTTTCCTCGCCCTGCTACACTTCACAACCACTCCAGTGATACACTTCCAGGAGTCGTCAGCCCCACACTCACCGGCTACATCGTGCCCAACAGGGTGAGTACCGCCACAATCTTTCCTCGCCCTGCTACACTTCACAACCACTCCAGTGATACACTTCCAGGAGTCGTCAGCCCCATACTCACCGGCTACATCGTGCCCAACAGGGTGAGTACCGCCACAATCTTTCCTCGCCCTGCTACACTTCACAACCACTCCAGTGATACACTTCCCGGAGTCGTCAGCCCCACACCCACCGGCTACATCGTGCCCAACAGGGTGAGTACCGCCACAATCTTTCCTCGCCCTGCTACACTTCACAACCACTCCAGTGATACACTTCCAGGAGTCGTCAGCCCCACACTCACCGGCTACATCGTGCCCAACAGGGTGAGTACCGCCACAATCTTTCCTCGCCCTGCTACACTTCACAACCACTCCAGTGATACACTTCCAGGAGTCGTCAGCCCCATACTCACCGGCTACATCGTGCCCAACAGGGTGAGTACCGCCACAATCTTTCCTCGCCCTGCTACACTTCACAACCACTCCAGTGATACACTTCCAGGAGTCGTCAGCCCCATACTCACCGGCTACATCATGCCCAACAGGGTGAGTACCGCCACAATCTTTCCTCACCCTGCTACACTTCACAACCACGCCAGTGATACACTTCCAGGAGTCGTCAGCCCAATACTCACCGGCTACATCGTGCCCAACAGGGTGAGTACCGCCACAATCTTTCCTCGCCCTGCTACACTTCACAACCACTCCAGTGATACACTTCCAGGAGTCGTCAGCCCCATACTCACCGGCTACATCGTGCCCAACAGGGTGAGTACCGCCACAATCTTTCCTCGCCCTGCTACACTTCACAACCACTCCAGTGATACACTTCCAGGAGTCGTCAGCCCCACACTCACCGGCTACATCGTGCCCAACAGGGTGAGTACCGCCACAATCTTTCCTCGCCCTGCTACACTTCACAACCACTCCAGTGATACACTTCCAGGAGTTGTCAGCCCCATATTCACCGGCTACATCGTGCCCAACAGGGTGAGTACCGCCACAATCTTTCCTCGCCCTGCTACACTTCACAACCACTCCAGTGATACACTTCCAGGAGTCGTCAGCCCCACACCCACCGGCTACATCGTGCCCAACAGGGTGAGTACCGCCACAATCTTTCCTCGCCCTGCTACACTTCACAACCACTCCAGTGATACACTTCCAGGAGTCGTCAGCCCCACACTCACCGGCTACATCGTGCCCAACAGGGTGAGTACCGCCACAATCTTTCCTCGCCCTGCTACACTTCACAACCACTCCAGTGATACACTTCCAGGAGTCGTCAGCCCCATACTCACCGGCTACATCGTGCCCAACAGGGTGAGTACCGCCACAATCTTTCCTCGCCCTGCTACACTTCACAACCACTCCAGTGATACACTTCCCGGAGTCGTCAGCCCCACACCCACCGGCTACATCGTGCCCAACAGGGTGAGTACCGCCACAATCTTTCCTCGCCCTGCTACACTTCACAACCACTCCAGTGATACACTTCCAGGAGTCGTCAGCCCCACACTCACCGGCTACATCGTGCCCAACAGGGTGAGTACCGCCACAATCTTTCCTCGCCCTGCTACACTTCACAACCACTCCAGTGATACACTTCCAGGAGTCGTCAGCCCCATACTCACCGGCTACATCGTGCCCAACAGGGTGAGTACCGCCACAATCTTTCCTCGCCCTGCTACACTTCACAACCACTCCAGTGATACACTTCCAGGAGTCGTCAGCCCCATACTCACCGGCTACATCATGCCCAACAGGGTGAGTACCGCCACAATCTTTCCTCACCCTGCTACACTTCACAACCACGCCAGTGATACACTTCCAGGAGTCGTCAGCCCAATACTCACCGGCTACATCGTGCCCAACAGGGTGAGTACCGCCACAATCTTTCCTCGCCCTGCTACACTTCACAACCACTCCAGTGATACACTTCCAGGAGTCGTCAGCCCCATACTCACCGGCTACATCGTGCCCAACAGGGTGAGTACCGCCACAATCTTTCCTCGCCCTGCTACACTTCACAACCACTCCAGTGATACACTTCCAGGAGTCGTCAGCCCCACACTCACCGGCTACATCGTGCCCAACAGGGTGAGTACCGCCACAATCTTTCCTCGCCCTGCTACACTTCACAACCACTCCAGTGATACACTTCCAGGAGTTGTCAGCCCCATATTCACCGGCTACATCGTGCCCAACAGGGTGAGTACCGCCACAATCTTTCCTCGCCCTGCTACACTTCACAACCACTCCAGTGATACACTTCCAGGAGTCGTCAGCCCCACACCCACCGGCTACATCGTGCCCAACAGGGTGAGTACCGCCACAATCTTTCCTCGCCCTGCTACACTTCACAACCACTCCAGTGATACACTTCCAGGAGTCGTCAGCCCCACACTCACCGGCTACATCGTGCCCAACAGGGTGAGTACCGCCACAATCTTTCCTCGCCCTGCTACACTTCACAACCACTCCAGTGATACACTTCCAGGAGTCGTCAGCCCCATACTCACCGGCTACATCGTGCCCAACAGGGTGAGTACCGCCACAATCTTTCCTCGCCCTGCTACACTTCACAACCACTCCAGTGATACACTTCCAGGAGTCGTCAGCCCCATACTCACCGGCTACATCGTGCCCAACAGGGTGAGTACCGCCACAATCTTTCCTCGCCCTGCTACACTTCACTACCACTCCAGTGATACACTTCCAGGAGTCGTCAGCCCCACACTCACCGGCTACATCGTGCCCAACAGGGTGAGTACCGCCACAATCTTTCCTCGCCCTGCTACACTTCACAACCACTCCAGTGATACACTTCCAGGAGTCGTCAGCCCCATACTCACCGGCTACATCGTGCCCAACAGGGTGAGTACCGCCACAATCTTTCCTCGCCCTGCTACACTTCACAACCACTCCAGTGATACACTTCCAGGAGTCGTCAGCCCCATACTCACCGGCTACATTGTGCCCAACAGGGTGAGTACCGCCACAATCTTTCCTCGCCCTGCTACACTTCACAACCACTCCAGTGATACACTTCCAGGAGTCGTCAGCGCCACACTCACCGGCTACATCGTGCCCAACAGGGTGAGTACCGCCACAATCTTTCCTCGCCCTGCTACACTTCACAACCACTCCAGTGATACACTTCCAGGAGTCGTCAGCCCCATACTCACCGGCTACATCGTGCCCAACAGGGTGAGTACCGCCACAATCTTTCCTCGCCCTGCTACACTTCACAACCACTCCAGTGATACACTTCCCGGAGTCGTCAGCCCCACACCCACCGGCTACATCGTGCCCAACAGGGTGAGTACCGCCACAATCTTTCCTCGCCCTGCTACACTTCACAACCACTCCAGTGATACACTTCCAGGAGTCGTCAGCCCCACACTCACCGGCTACATCGTGCCCAACAGGGTGAGTACCGCCACAATCTTTCCTCGCCCTGCTACACTTCACAACCACTCCAGTGATACACTTCCAGGAGTCGTCAGCCCAATACTCACCGGCTACATTGTGCCCAACAGGGTGAGTACCGCCACAATCTTTCCTCGCCCTGCTACACTTCACAACCACTCCAGTGATACACTTCCAGGAGTCGTCAGCCCCATACTCACCGGCTACATCGTGCCCAACAGGGTGAGTACCGCCACAATCTTTCCTCGCCCTGCTACACTTCACAACCACTCCAGTGATACACTTCCAGGAGTCGTCAGCCCCATACTCACCGGCTACATCGTGCCCAACAGGGTGAGTACCGCCACAATCTTTCCTCGCCCTGCTACACTTCACAACCACTCCAGTGATACACTTCCAGGAGTCGTCAGCCCCATACTCACCGGCTACATCGTGCCCAACAGGGTGTGTACCGCCACAATCTTTCCTCGCCCTGCTACACTTCACAACCACTCCAGTGATACACTTCCAGGAGTCGTCAGCCCCATACTCACCGGCTACATCGTGCCCAACAGGGTGAGTACCGCCACAATCTTTCCTCGCCCTGCTACACTTCACAACCACTCCAGTGATACACTTCCCGGAGTCGTCAGCCCCACACCCACCGGCTACATCGTGCCCAACAGGGTGAGTACCGCCACAATCTTTCCTCGCCCTGCTACACTTCACAACCACTCCAGTGATACACTTCCAGGAGTCGTCAGCCCCACACTCACCGGCTACATCGTGCCCAACAGGGTGAGTACCGCCACAATCTTTCCTCGCCCTGCTACACTTCACAACCACTCCAGTGATACACTTCCAGGAGTCGTCAGCCCCATACTCACCGGCTACATCGTGCCCAACAGGGTGAGTACCGCCACAATCTTTCCTCGCCCTGCTACACTTCACAACCACTCCAGTGATACACTTCCAGGAGTCGTCAGCCCCATACTCACCGGCTACATCATGCCCAACAGGGTGAGTACCGCCACAATCTTTCCTCACCCTGCTACACTTCACAACCACTCCAGTGATACACTTCCAGGAGTCGTCAGCCCAATACTCACCGGCTACATCGTGCCCAACAGGGTGAGTACCGCCACAATCTTTCCTCGCCCTGCTACACTTCACAACCACTCCAGTGATACACTTCCAGGAGTCGTCAGCCCCATACTCACCGGCTACATCGTGCCCAACAGGGTGAGTACCGCCACAATCTTTCCTCGCCCTGCTACACTTCACAACCACTCCAGTGATACACTTCCAGGAGTCGTCAGCCCCGCACTCACCGGCTACATCGTGCCCAACAGGGTGAGTACCGCCACAATCTTTCCTCGCCCTGCTACACTTCACAACCACTCCAGTGATACACTTCCAGGAGTCGTCAGCCCCATACTCACCGGCTACATCGTGCCCAACAGGGTGAGTACCGCCACAATCTTTCCTCGCCCTGCTACACTTCACAACCACTCCAGTGATACACTTCCCGGAGTCGTCAGCCCCACACCCACCGGCTACATCGTGCCCAACAGGGTGAGTACCGCCACAATCTTTCCTCGCCCTGCTACACTTCACAACCACTCCAGTGATACACTTCCAGGAGTCGTCAGCCCCACACTCACCGGCTACATCGTGCCCAACAGGGTGAGTACCGCCACAATCTTTCCTCGCCCTGCTACACTTCACAACCACTCCAGTGATACACTTCCAGGAGTCGTCGGCCCAATACTCACCGGCTACATCGTGCCCAACAGGGTGAGTACCGCCACAATCTTTCCTCGCCCTGCTACACTTCACAACCACTCCAGTGATACACTTCCAGGAGTCGTCAGCCCCATACTCACCGGCTACATCGTGCCCAACAGGGTGAGTACCGCCACAATCTTTCCTCGCCCTGCTACACTTCACAACCACTCCAGTGATACACTTCCAGGAGTCGTCAGCCCCACACTCACCGGCTACATCGTGCCCAACAGGGTGAGTACCGCCACAATCTTTCCTCGCCCTGCTACACTTCACAACCACTCCAGTGATACACTTCCAGGAGTCGTCAGCCCCATACTCACCGGCTACATCGTACCCAACAGGGTGAGTACCGCCACAATCTTTCCTCGCCCTGCTACACTTCACAACCACTCCAGTGATACACTTCCCGGAGTCGTCAGCCCCACACCCACCGGCTACATCGTGCCCAACAGGGTGAGTACCGCCACAATCTTTCCTTGCCCTGCTACACTTCACAACCACTCCAGTGATACACTTCCAGGAGTCGTCAGCCCCACACTCACCGGCTACATCGTGCCCAACAGGGTGAGTACCGCCACAGTCTTTCCTCGCCCTGCTACACTTCACAACCACTCCAGTGATACACTTCCAGGAGTCGTCAGCCGCATACTCACCGGCTACATCGTGCCCAACAGGGTGAGTACCGCCACAATCTTTCCTCGTCCTGCTACACTTCACAACCACTCCAGTGATACACTTCCAGGAGTCGTCAGCCCCATACTCACCGGCTACATCATGCCCAACAGGGTGAGTACCGCCACAATCTTTCCTCACCCTGCTACACTTCACAACCACTCCAGTGATACACTTCCAGGAGTCGTCAGCCCAATACTCACCGGCTACATCGTGCCCAACAGGGTGAGTACCGCCACAATCTTTCCTCGCCCTGCTACACTTCACAACCACTCCAGTGATACACTTCCAGGAGTCGTCAGCCCCATACTCACCGGCTACATCATGCCCAACAGGGTGAGTACCGCCACAATCTTTCCTCGCCCTGCTACACTTCACAACCATTCCAGTGATACACTTCCAGGAGTCGTCAGCCCCACACTCACCGGCTACATCGTGCCCAACAGGGTGAGTACCGCCACAATCTTTCCTCGCCCTGCTACACTTCACAACCACTCCAGTGATACACTTCCAGGAGTCGTCAGCCCCATACTCACCGGCTACATCGTGCCCAACAGGGTGAGTACCGCCACAATCTTTCCTCGCCCTGCTACACTTCACAACCACTCCAGTGATACACTTCCCGGAGTCGTCAGCCCCACACCCACCGGCTACATCGTGCCCAACAGGGTGAGTACCGCCACAATCTTTCCTCGCCCTGCTACACTTCACAACCACTCCAGTGATACACTTCCAGGAGTCGTCAGCCCCACACTCACCGGCTACATCGTGCCCAACAGGGTGAGTACCGCCACAATCTTTCCTCGCCCTGCTACACTTCACAACCACTCCAGTGATACACTTCCAGGAGTCGTCAGCCCCATACTCACCGGCTACATCGTGCCCAACAGGGTGACTACCGCCACAATCTTTCCTCGCCCTGCTACACTTCACAACCACTCCAGTGATACACTTCCAGGAGTCGTCAGCCCCATACTCACCGGCTACATCGTGCCCAACAGGGTGAGTACCGCCACAATCTTTCCTCGCCCTGCTACACTTCACAACCACTCCAGTGATACACTTCCCAGAGTCATCAGCCCCACACTCACCGGCTACATTGTGCCCAACAGGGTGAGTACCGCCACAATCTTTCCTCGCCCTGCTACACTTCACAACCACTCCAGTGATACACTTCCAGGAGTCGTCAGCCCCATACTCACCGGCTACATCGTGCCCAACAGGGTGAGTACCGCCACAATCTTTCCTCGCCCTGCTACACTTCACAACCACTCCAGTGATACACTTCCAGGAGTCGTCAGCCCCATACTCACCGGCTACATCGTGCCCAACAGGGTGAGTACCGCCACAATCTTTCCTCACCTTACTACACTTCCCAACCACTCCAGTGATACACTTCCAGGAGTCGTCAGCCCCATACTCACCGGCTACATCGTGCCCAACAGGGTGAGTGCCGCCACAATCTTTCCTCGCCCTGCTACACTTCACAACCACTCCAGTGATACACTTCCCGGAGTCGTCAGCCCCATACTCACCGGCTACATCGTGCCCAACAGGGTGAGTACCGCCACAATCATTCCTCGCCCTGCTACACTTCACAACCACTCCAGTGATACACTTCCAGGAGTTGTCAGCCCCATACTCACCGGCTACAACGTGCCCAACAGGGTGAGTACCGCCACAATCTTTCCTCGCCCTGCTACACTTCACAACCACTCCAGTGATACACTTCCAGGAGTCGTCAGCCCCATACTCACCGGCTACATCGTGCCCAACAGGGTGAGTACCGCCACATTCTTTCCTCGCCCTGCTACACTTCACAACCACTCCAGTGATACACTTCCCGGAGCCGTCAGCCCCACACTCACCGGCTACATCGTGCCCAACAGGGTGAGTACCGCCACAATCTTTCCTCGCCCTGCTACACTTCACAACCACTCCAGTGATACACTTCCCGGAGTCGTCAGCCCCACACTCACCGGCTACATCGTGCCCAACAGGGTGAGTACCGCCACAAACTTTCCTCGCCCTGCTACACTTCACAACCACTCCAGTGATGCACTTCCAGGAGTCGTCAGCCCCATACTCACCGGCTACATCGTGCCCAACAGGGTGAGTACCGCCACAATCTTTCCTCGCCCTGCTACACTTCACAACCACTCCAGTGATACACTTCCCGGAGTCATCAGCCCCACACTCACCGGCTACATCGTGCCCAACAGGGTGAGTACCGCCACAATCTTTCCTCGCCCTGCTACACTTCACAACCACTCCAGTGATACACTTCCAGGAGTCGTCAGCCCCATACTCACCGGCTACATCGTGCCCAACAGGGTGAGTACCGCCACAGTCTTTCCTCGTCCTGCTACACTTCACAACCACTCCAGTGATACACTTCCAGGAGTCGTCAGCCCCATACTCACCGGCTACATCGTGCCCAACAGGGTGAGTACCGCCACAATCTTTCCTCGCCCTGCTACACTTCACAACCACTCCAGTGATACACTTCCAGGAGTCGTCAGCCCCATACTCACCGGCTACATCGTGCCCAACAGGGTGAGTACCGCCACAATCTTTCCTCGCCCTGCTACACTTCACAACCACTCCAGTGATACACTTCCAGGAGTCGTCAGCCCCATACTTACCGGCTACATCGTGCCCAACAGGGTGAGTACCGCCACAATCTTTCCTCGCCCTGCTACACTTCACAACCACTCCAGTGATACACTTCCAGGAGTCGTCAGCCCCATACTCACCGGCTACATCGTGCCCAACAGGGTGAGTACCGCCACAATCTTTCCTCGCCCTGCTACACTTCACAACCACTCCAGTGATACACTTCCAGGAGTCGTCAGCCCCATACTCACCGGCTACATCGTGCCCAACAGGGTGAGTACCGCCACAATCTTTCCTCGCCCTGCTACACTTCACAACCACTCCAGTGATACACTTCCAGGAGTCGTCAGCCCCATACTCACCGGCTACATCGTGCCCAACAGGGTGAGTACAGCCACAATCTTTCCTCGCCCTGTTACACTTCACAACCACTCCAGTGATACACTTCCAGGAGTCGTCAGCCCCATACTCACCGGCTACATCGTGCCCAACAGAGTGAGTACCGCCACAATCTTTCCTCGCCCTGCTACACTTCACAACCACTCCAGTGATACACTTCCCGGAGCCGTCAGCCCCACACTCACCGGCTACATCGTGCTCCACAGGGTGAGTACCGCCACAATCTTTCCTCGCCCTGCTACACTTCACAACCACTCCAGTGATACACTTCCAGGAGTCGTCAGCCCCATACTCACCGGCTACATCGTGCCCAACAGGGTGAGTACCGCCACAATCTTTCCTCGCCCTGCTACACTTCACAACCACTCCAGTGATACACTTCCCGGAGTCGTCAGCCCCATACTCACCGCCTACATCGTGCCCAACAGGGTGAGTACCGCCACAATCTTTCCTCGCCCTGCTACACTTCACAACCACTCCAGTGATACACTTCCAGGAGTCGTCAGCCCCATACTCACCGGCAACATCGAGCCCAACAGGGTGAGTACCGCCACAATCTTTCCTCGCCCTGCTACACTTAACAACCACTCCAGTGATACACTTCCAGGAGTCGTCAGCCCCATACTCACCGGCTACATCGTGCCCAACAGGGTGAGTACCGCCACAATCTTTCCTCGCCCTGCTACACTTCACAACCACTCCAGTGATACACTTCCCGGAGTCGTCAGCCCCACACTCACTGGCTACATCGTGCCCAACAGGGTGAGTACCGCCACAATCTTTCCTCGCCCTGCTACACTTCACAACCACTCCAGTGATACACTTCCAGGAGTCGTCAGCCCCATTCTCACCGGCTACATCGTGCCCAACAGGGTGAGTACCGCCACAATCTTTCCTCGCCCTGCTACACTTAACAACCACTCCAGTGATACACTTCCAGGAGTCGTCAGCCCCATACTCACCGGCTACATCGTGCCCAACAGGGTGAGTACCGCCACAATCTTTCCTCGCCCTGCTACACTTCACAACCACTCCAGTGATACACTTCCAGGAGTCGTCAGCCCCATACTCACCGGCTACATCGTGCCCAACAGGGTGAGTACCGCCACAATCTTTCCTCGCCCTGCTACACTTCACAACCACTCCAGTGATACACTTCCCGGAGTCGTCAGCCCCACACTCACTGGCTACATCGTGCCCAACAGGGTGAGTACCGCCACAATCTTTCCTCGCCCTGCTACACTTCACAACCACTCCAGTGATACACTTCCAGGAGTCGTCAGCCCCATACTCACCGGCTACATCGTGCCCAACAGGGTGAGTACCGCCACAATCTTTCCTCGCCCTGCTACACTTAACAACCACTCCAGTGATACACTTCCAGGAGTCGTCAGCCCCATACTCACCGCCTACATCGTGCCCAACAGGGTGAGTACCGCCACAATCTTTCCTCGCCCTGCTACACTTCACAACCACTCCAGTGATACACTTCCAGGAGTCGTCAGCCCCATACTCACAGGCTACATCGTGCCCAACAGGGTGAGTACCGCCACAATCTTTCCTCGCCCTGCTACACTTCACAACCACTCCAGTGATACACTTCCAGGAGTCGTAACCCCCCTACTGACCGGCTACATCGTGCCCAACAGGGTGAGTACCGCCACAATCTTTCCTCGCCCTGCTACACTTCACAACCACTCCAGTGATACACTTCCAGGAGTCGTCAGCCCCATACTCACCGGCTACATCGTGCCCAACAGGGTGAGTACCGCCACAATCTTTCCTCGCCCTGCTACACTTCACAACCACTCCAGTGATACACTTCCAGGAGTCGTCAGCCCCATACTCACCGGCTACATTGTGCCCAGCAGGGTGAGTACCGCCGCAATCTTTCCTCGCCCTGCTACACTTCACAACCACACCTCTGATGTCTTCCGAGGCATTGTTAGATCCATACTCACCACCTACATTGTAGCCAGAGAGATTATGTTCGAACTGAGCCGTGTGTTAATCAGAGCCCAAGTTTCCACAACATATTGTCCAAATCTACACGCTCTTCTCCTGAGTCGAAAATGTAAGTGTACCATATCGATGAAAAGTTCGTAGAGACTGATCCACAAACCTCTTCGCGAGCACTGTCCAGCCCCTGAGCCTGCGTCCCTGCAGTCTCTTACAGCCAGCATTGCAACAAACAGCCATCAAAACCACGGCAATCAGATGTATCGTATTTAGTAGGCACGTATGACATGTGCATGGATGCATCGTTTTCGAGGTAGTTAGAATTCAAATATCATTAACAGTATTCAGATAATGTTAAAAATAACTAATTAATTCTTGTCATATTTAACTAATTGCAAAGAACACATCG
This sequence comes from Schistocerca serialis cubense, assembly GCF_023864345.2. Lineage (NCBI taxonomy): Eukaryota > Metazoa > Arthropoda > Insecta > Orthoptera > Acrididae > Schistocerca > Schistocerca serialis. Next base: position 731,416,216 of record NC_064643.1, on the reverse strand, counting down.
TTATTTACCACGTAACATTACGCTTTCTTGGTTACAGAGGAAGGGGCAGGTCATTAGCGTTTATGTGATCTGCGATATTGAGGCAGGGATCTATTTTTATGATCATGTTTTGATGATCGAAATACGATCTATGTTTTTGTTCACTGCAAAATATCTATTTCTAGAGTATGACTGATGTACACAGTATATTGCGGCTCATGAGTCACTTAATCTATTATGGTAGTTTCACATACTGTATGTTAAATTCTTTTACATTTACTTTTTAGAAACAAATACCAAAAGTTATGTGATACACAAGTGACTAAATATTTTGACTTGAAAATAGATGATAATTAGCAATTCTGCACTGGGTTCTCATTCTACATTATTCGCTTTTAATTTCACTTATATTTGATGTCCGTACAGCACGTATTCCCTAAGTTATGAATTTTTAAACTTAATGACCTTTTATCTCCATTTTGCTCTGTAATACTTGAACTAATAAAACTATTGCTTACTGCGTAGTCTTATTTTCCTTGTCTCTTCGACACTTCCATTGCTTGAATTGTGCTTTTCATGCCATGGGAAAGTCGGCAGGCCTGCACACGTGTCTGGCCGCGCACCAGCCTACACTGCGGTTTGGTCGCCTTGCGAGCACCGTAGTGGTCCGTCTAGGAGAGGAGAGCGGACGGATGTGTGGAGCGCGCGCGCCTCGGCAAATTGTAAATTCCCAACTGGGAATAAATAATAAATAAGATAATAAATAAATAACCAAATAAAACTCCCTAGAACCCAATGGCTGAAGAGAGCTTATAGCACGCCTTAGAACAGTGCTCAGCTCCAGAAGAACCTGCTGTTCTTCTACCTGTATCGGCCTCTCTGTCTGCCCGTCTTCTTCATGCAGACACGTAATTGGTCCCTGTTGTCTCCAACCTCTTATGTCGACCACCTCCCCATTTCTCCTACGTCGGACACTCGTGATGATGATGTTTGGTTTGTAGGGGGCTCAAATGCGTGGTCATCAACGCGCATGCAAAGTCCCAATTTTTACGCGGACCAATTTTTTCACACTCAGATCTACACACTGTCACAAATGATGATAATGATGGTGAGGACAACACAAATACCAGTCCCCAGGCAGAGAAAATCCTCAACCTGGACGGGAATCGAACCCGGGACCCCGTGTTCCACAGGCAGCAGCGCTAGCGACTAGACCGCGAGCTGCGGACAGATTGTGCGTTCACTCGTGATTACCTCCACGTCCCCTGGCTCTTGTGCTTTGGCGCAGAGCCCTGAGGTCAGTCATCTCACAAAGAGCAATAAAAAGTAAGTGAATTTTATCCATAGTGGATGCTCTAGAACTCCGTGACTGTTCCTTTATAGGGTGTAGAAAAATATTCGCTACCAGTCACAATAAAAGGTTATTTATTTGTCACACGACCGGTTTCGGGCTTGCGCCCATCTTCAGGTGTTTATAGATTCGTGTACATGTTTATACTGTTGGAGATCACTGTATAAATACAAAAAAAAATTTGCTGGTGACTACACAGATACAAGTGGGACAACTGTAAGTGGTAAGGCAGCATTTGACGCAAATATATCTGTACTTACATAAAGATGAAGCACCATTTTTACAGTTATGCTGCGTTGATAGTTTTGCCACTTAGTTACACACTTATTGTCATTTTCACGTCCATATTTCAGTTTTACCAAGTATAGCCGTATACAAAAAACATAGAAGTATATAGCTTCATATTATACTATTATGATGTGCGCTAGTGAAATACACGATGTTTACATACTTCTATGTTTTTTGTATACGGCTATACTTGGTAAAACTGAAATATGGACGTGAAAATGACAATAAGTGTGTAACTAAGTGGCAAAACTATCAACACAGCATAACTGTAAAAATGGTGCTTCATCTTTATGTAAGTACAGATATATTTACGTCAAATGCTGCCTTACCACTTACAGTTGTCCCACTTGTATCTGTGTAGTCACCAGCAAATTTTTTTTTTTTGTATTTATACAGTTATCTCCAACAGTATAAACATGTACATGAATGTCTAAACACCTTTAGATGGGCGCAAGCCCGAAACCGGTCGTGTGACAAATAAATAAACCTTTATTGTGACTGGTACCGGATATTTTTCTAGACCCAATAAAAACTGAAATGGCCAGCACAGATGACCAGGCGAATTCATCGTAGATGGTCAAAGGAAATTCTTTTCTGGACTCCAGGATATAAGAAAAGGAGTACTGTTGCTGAGAGTAATGCATGGAACAGTCAAGGTAAGGCTAATTCCCCGCAACATCTAGCATATAGCATATGACGATTCACGCAATCTAAAGACGTAAACTGACGTACTTAGAACAGCTTTCCAACCCGTAACTGCTCACTTTGGCGTCCACGAAATAAAATATATTAGTAACAGAATATTTCATTTAAATGTGGATAATTAGTGAAAGTTTGGGTAACTGTTAACTTGAAATGTAAGTAAATTTGAACTGTGTTATCATGCGCGTACTTTTGGCAGCGTAGCAACCAACGCAGTCTGAGAGGATAAAAAGTCACATCAGGGTACTTAATGGTTCTCGCAGTTGCTTAAATCGCGGAATGCTACGATTTTAACCCTAGGGCGCCTAACGAGGGGGGGGGGGGGCGGGGTTCGTTGAACCCACAATTTTCATACTACATATTCCCTCTGAGATATTGTTTGTTGGCTATTTTATGAAACGTTAGTGTCAATATATTTTATAGAAAATTCCTGCTTTGAAAGAAAAAATAAATAAACTTGTTATGGGTCCAACAACCCCCCCTCCCTCCTTAGGCTTCCATGCTATAGAAAATTTCCTTTGGTAGGATTTCGTATTTCTCATCTCTACAACAATGCAAGTTAGTTTCTTGTTGGTTGGTATTGTTCACATTCACAACAATCGGTTTACTTTCTGAGGAAGTGATTTTTGATGTCAGTCAGCTGTTATTTATCTTGTAAACTTGCAGTTAGTTAGTGCAATTCCCTATTGTTCACACCCAGACTTAGAAATGACCAAAAGAATACGTGACTCGTCTTTAGAAAGAGTTCTGAATAAAATTTTAGACGAAGATTCTGACTTGGGGAGTGAAAGTGAATATGAGGATGGTGTTATGGAGTATGATTCAGATCGGGAAAGTGACGTGGATGTTAGAGAAGATGAAGATGGCGCAGCTTCAGGCAGTGACTATCAGGATGTTATTGTGGCCAAATCTGGAAGAAGGTACATAACCACACAGCCTAGAATTCCTCGGAGGTCTGTTGCTAATATAGTAAGAGAGCAGGCAGGAGTAACTCCAGCTGGTGTTTGCCATTCACCTGGAGAAGCCTTGAAGTTACTTCTTACGCCTGACATCATGGATGTTATAGTAAGACATTCAAATGAAGAGGCAGTTAGGCGAAATGTTGCTTTGACTAACGAGAAAGAATTGTATGCCTTTATAGGAATCCTGATACTTATGGGGGCAAACAAGGACAGTTCTGTCAGTGTACACGATCTTTGGTCAGACCTAATGGGTCGGCCAGTTTACAGGGGTATTATGGCAAGAGAACGTTTCAAGGAACTTACTGAATTCATAAGGTTTGATGACAAAAGTACCCGCCAGCTAAGAAGGAAAGCAGACGGGTTCACAGCAATCCGTGATGTTTTCAACAAAGTGAATGATAGCTGTCCACTACTGTATAAACCAGGGGTCCACCTCACCGTTGAAGAGATGCTCAGCTTGTTTAGAGGTCGCTGCACCTTCAAAGTATTTATGAAGGATAAACCGGGCAAGTATGGCATCCTTATACGCATGATGTCCGATGCAGTTGACGGATACGTCTTGAATATGGAACCCTATGCAGGTAATGTTCAGAATTTGTCGAAAGAAGAACAGGGTTCAGCAGCTGTCGTCAAATGTCTGGTAGAACCTGTGAAAAATGCTGGTCGAAATATTACTACAGACCGATACTACACATCGGTGGATTTGGCGGGAGAGTTATACCAAGACTACAAAGTTGCTACACTAGGAACTCTCCAGTCAAACAGGAAGCATATTCCAGACATAATGAAGAACACGTCAAATCGAGAGCTATATTCATCAATGTTCTTGTTCACAGACCGATCAACAGGTAGGCCTCCAGTAACTTTGGTGTCCTACATAGCAAAAACGAAACCAAGTAAAAACTTGCTGATGTTGTCAACAATGCACCAAGATAAAGGTACTGTTGGAGGAGAGAAGAATAAAACCGAGATAAATGCATATTATAATTCCACTAAAGGTGGAATTGAGACCATTGATCAAATGGCGCGTATTTACACCTGCAAGAGGGGAACAAAGAGATGGCCTCTATCTGTATTTTACTCACTCATCGACATTTGTGCTATCAATGCAATCACCATATTCATCCAGCAACATCCAAGATGGAATGAAAAGAAACACAACAAACGGAAACTTTATCTTCTGCAAGCTGAGATGGAACTAGTGAAATTGCAGGTAGAAGATAGAAGTGCCAATGCAAGAGGGTTATCTAACCAAATTGTTCAATCAATGGAGACTATTCTACAAAAGAAAATCAAAGAAGTCACAACAGAAGCACGTCAGCCTCCTGCAGGGAAAGGCCGGTGCCATATTTGTGTAAGATAAGCTAAAACAAAGAAGCAGAAGTACAACAATCTAAGTAAACCAAAACAGTATTGTGGACAGTGTCATAAACATGTGTGTAACACACATTCAGAAAAAATTGTGAAGTGTGTCTCTTGCCTTGAAGTTGAGGACTCAGAGTAGTTTATTGTATATGAACACATCTGTATTCTGTATTGTAATATGTCAATTTTTTATTCATTCATTCCAATATTTATAACAATTAACAACATTAATAAACCGATGCCTTAGTTAAAATACATAAACCATTTTGAAAGTTGTAATTTTTGGTCAGTAAACTTATTTAATACCTGTCGGCTCGCCGAACCTCCCCTTAGGTATCCAAGTTAGAAAAAAAGGCTTGGGCGTCCTAGGGTTAAGACTGGTGTTCGACAGATAAAAGTACGTTACTGAACAATGAATTCTATTGAGATTACTAAATACAAATCGGGAATGTGTATACGTTAATTTACCTTAATTTTAATAATCCAATAAATGAATCCATATAGCGTTACATAGATTGCTGCGGCCCTGGGCGTTGTAGACTACTCCGCGATACACATATATATGTCTAATACGTACTTAGTGCAGTGCAGTCGGAATTGCGTCGTCCTCGTACCAATACCGATGCCGAAAAGAACGAAGAAACAAGACTAAAATCTCAGACAATGCGGTACACAAACGATATACGAAATTCAATCAGCTCAAGCATCTGTGGTTCAAAGTTTGATTACCAAATAAAATGTATTACTATTTTTAAAAAATAGTTAATTATTCTTTCGATATTACATCACACATCACTGTTATTAGCTTTAAAAACGTATATTTCCCGCACAAGTATGCAATGCAGCCATCAATGAAGCACGCTTTATACGTGATGTAAGACTACACCATAAGATATTGTGCCTGACATATATCTTATGTGTGGGAACACAATACCGTCTGCATGTGATATTTGGCAAATGACTCATACAGTCACGTAAATGTCAATCCTGTTAATTTGCAGCTTGGTAAGCGCAACAAAACTTTCTCCTCAACATTCAGCACGCTAGCCTCCAAATCGTCTGGCAGTTTGGCGCAGTCAGGATATTTTGTAGTGTCGACCCTGGTGCGTCCATTAACCTCGATGGCCCACTTGTTGCTTGTTGCTACGAGTAGGCTGTGCGGATTTCATCCTCTTTGTTTGTTTCATATTCATAGTATTGCACCCCGAAACAAATACAACGGTAGCCTGTAGAAGTCATTAACACAGCGCGGCGGTACGTTGCATAGAGGGACATTGGATCAGCCGTATACAATGAAAGATTAGGAAATACAGTTTACCTGTCTGCAAACCATTTCAGTTGCACGTTTTAGTCTTTCATTTAATATAATTTGTCACGTGCGAAGTTTTAATACTTAAGTGTTCATTCCCGCAGCTTCGCTACTAGCATTTTCTCGAAATCTACCCAAAATACAACACAAACAGTGCAACGTACGTAGTTAACTCTGTGTGAGAAATAGTGTACGTAATAACATAATTTTCCCTTCGAAAGGATTGTATATTAAAGTGGTAGGCATCTACACCCTTTTCAATTCCTCAACAGTTCGCGTCTTGCTAGAAGTAAACAGATTTAAAAATCAGCTTTCTCAGTTTCCATACCATGAAGACACGTTTATGATAAATGAGCTACTGTGAATTTCATTGTCGTTTAATTCTGTCCATCTCGATTAAGATGGGTTGCTGTAAAACTTTGAACATGGAGAACTTCTTTATTGCTTTCTCAGAGCACATCTGTTATGGACCTCTATAAATTAAATTTCAAATAACTGACTCGTTTATTTCGAAATTAGCCGTACTAGAAGAAAAGAGTAAGTAAAGTGATTGTTAAAAACAAGTAAATTTCTACGTATTAAAGGATTAAATTATTTCATTTTCCTCATTCTGGACAAGAGACGTGATGAAGAAACATTTCCTCTGGACGTCCGAAACTTACTCATTTGTATGGGCATTTAGTTGTATAATTGACGCATGCATTTACTTATTTCGTCATAATTAAACGGTTTAGTGGTTGACTATCATATGACATTTCTCTTATCTTTAGATTTTACAGTATTTTATATAGCGTTATCAGTACGATGTCAAATAACGGTAATGTAGGAGTGGGTTTAATAGTGAATAAGAAAATAGGAACGCGGATAAGCTACTACGAACAGCATAGTGAACGCATTATTGTAGCAAAGATAGAACGAAGCCAAACCCTACCAGAGTAATACAAGTTTATATGCCAACTAGCTCCGCAGATGAGGAGGAAATTGACGAAATGTATGATGGGATAAAAGAAATTATTCATATAGTTAAGGGAGACGAAAATTTAATAGTCATCGGGTACTGGAATTCGGTAGTAGGAAAAGGAAGACAAGTAAAAGTAGTAGGTGAATATGGACTTGGGGGTAAGGAATAAAAGAGGAAGCCGCCTGGTAGAATTCTGCACAGAGCATAGCTTAATAGCTGACACTTAATAGCTGACACTTGGTTTAAGAATCATGAAAGAAGGTTGTATACGTGGAAGAAGCCTCGAGACACTAGCATGGTTCAGATAGATTATATAATGGTAAGACAGAGGGTTGGCAACAAGGTTTTAAATTGTAAGACATTTCCAGGGGCAGATGTGGACTCTGACCACAATCTATTGCTTATGAACTGTGTATTAAAACTAAAGAAACTTCAAAAAGGTGGGAATTTAAGGAAATGGGACCTGGACAAACTGAAAGAACCAGAGGCTGTAGAGAGTTTCATAGAGAGTATTAGGGAACGGTTGACAAGTACAGGGGAAGAAATGCAGTAGAAGAAGAATGGGTAGCTTTGAGAGATGAAATAGTGAAGGCAGCAGAGGATCAAGTAGGTAAAAAGACGAGGGCTAGTAGAAATCCTTGGGTAACAGAAGAGATATTGAATTTAACTGATGAAAGAAGAAAATATGAAAACGCAGTAAATGAAGCAGGCGAAAACGAATACAAATGTCTCAAATATGATCGATAGGATGTGCAAAATGGCTATGCAGGGATGGCTGGAGGACAGATGTAAGGATGTAGATGAATATATCACTAGAGGTAAGATAGATACTGCATACAGGAAAATTAAAGAGACCTTTGGACAAAAGAGAAACAGCAGTATGAATATCAAATGATCAGATGGACAACCAATCCTAAGCAAAGAAGGGAAAGCAGGAAGGTGGAAGGAGTATATAAAGGGTCTGTACAAGAGCGATGTACTTTAGAGCAATATTATGGAAATGGAAGAGGACGTAGATAAAGATGAAATGGGAGATATGATACTGCGTGAGGAATTTGACAGAGCACTAAAAGGTCTAGGTCGAAAAAAGGCCCCAGGAGTAGACAACATTCCATTAGAGCTACTGATAACCTTGGGAGAGCCAGCCACGACAAAACTCTTCCATCTGGTGAGCAAGATGTAAGAGACAGGCGAAATTCCTTCACACTTCAAGAAGAATATAATAACTTCAATCCCAAAGAAAGCAGGTGTTGACAGGTGTGAAAATTACCGAACTATCAGTTTAATAAGTCATGGTTTCAAAATACTAACACGAATTCTTTAGAAACTAACGGAAAACTGGTAAAAGCAGACCTCGGGGCAGATCAGTTTGGATTCCGTAGAAAAGTTGCAACACGCGAGGCAATACTGACGTACCTTAGAATATAGATTAAGGATAGGCAAACCTACGTTTCTAGCATTTGTAGACTTAGAAAAAGCTTTTGACAATGTTGACTAGGGTACTCATTTTCATATTCTGAAGGTGGCAAGAGTCGAGGGGCATGAACGGGAAACAGTGGCTGAGAAGAAGTGAGACAAGGTTGTAGCCTATCCCCGATGTTATTCAATGCGTATATTGAGCAAGCAGTAAAGGAAACAAAAGAAAAATTTGAAGTATGAATTAAAAACCATGGAGAAGAAATAAAGACTTTGCGGTTTGCCGACGACATTGTAATTCTGTCAGACAGCAAAAGACCTGGAAGAGCAGCTGAACGGAATGGACAGTGTTTTGAAAGGAGGGTAAAAGGTGAATATCAATATAACAAAAACGAGGGTAATGGAATATAGTCGAATTAAATCAAGCGATGCTGAAGGAATTAGCTTAGGAAATGAGACACTTAAAGTAGTAAATGAGATTTGCTATTTGGGGAGCAAAATAACTGATGATGGTCGAAGTAGAGAGGATATGAAATGGAGACTCGCTGTGGCAAGAAAAACGTCTCTGAAGAAGAGAAATTTGTTAACATCGAGTATAGATTTAAATGTCAGGAAGTCGTTTCTGGAAGTATTCGTATGGAGTGTAGCCATGTATGGAAGTGAAACATGGACGATAACTAGTTTAGATAAGAAGAGAATAGAAGCTTTCGAAATGTGGTGCTACAGAAGAATGATGAATAGATAGATAGATCACGTAACAAATGCGGAGGTGCTGAATAGGATTGGGGAGAAGCGGAATTTGTGACACAACTTGACTAGAAGAAGGGATCGGTTGGTAGGACACGTTCTGAGCCATCGAGGTATCACCAATTTAGTATTGGAAGGAAGCGCGGAGGGTAAAAATCGTATAGGGAGACCAAGAGATGAATACACTGAGCAGATTCAGAGGGATGTGGGTTGCAGTAGTTATTCGGAGATGAAGAGGCTTGCACAGGATAGAGTAACATGGAGCGCTACATCAAACCAGTCTCTGGACTGAAGACTACAACAACAACATATTGCAGAATAGCTAAAAAGCAAAGTAACTTCGTACTGCAATACATGGGGCATACAGATATTGTGTCTTTGTAAGAATAGTACGTTACACAAGTGTGATACTCTTTCCTTCTTGTTTTACAGACGAAGGACGAATGGCGAGTTGTATTTTTCATCTCGAGCACAATCTACTTCTGTGGTTCCATCTTCTACGGAATATTCGCCTCCGGTGAAAGACAGCCTTGGGCCAATGGAACAACGCCAAAGGCAGACGTGGAGCTGCAACAAAAGCAACTTCCGACCAAGAATATGTCCTTTCGACGACAGATCGGACACATTGTGGACACAGTGTGCGGCGTAAAGAAATACGTCATTGAAAGGAATGGTTGAGTACGAAAGGCGAGTTCACCTGAAAGCCACGGAACCACCTAGCTCCGTCCAGACGACTCAAAAATTCCGCAGCTGAAGCAAGAAAAACGTGAGTGAAGCCACTCCTAGTAAAGGACCCATACGTCTATTTGCCCTTTCTGCACTTTACAGGAAAAGCTGTTGTAAAGTATATTACTTATTGAAGAAAAGAACTGTGTATGACCTACAGATCTACTGTCGAACAGTCTTTTAATTTACTGTTCATAGTTGTATGCTGTTATGTATGTAAAACTGTAAAATAAGTTTTCAGGTTGTTTTTGTAACCTGCGATTTGAGCTACTGGTATGCTAAGAGCAGATAGAGAGAAGCGTTGAAGTATTCAGTGGAGAGTATGGAAACTGAAGAGTCATCGCTTTTCGTGCACTTTGTGCTTCAGAAAGTTAAAAATAATTTATTCGTGAAAATATTTCACAGTGAACTTAATTTACACATACGATACGACATGAAAATTTATGTCTACCTAACTGCTACAATATTTAAATAAATCTTCAATTAAATGATACTGTTTTATATCTACCAAGAATGTACCTGTTTCTACAGACCTTGAGCACACCCAGGACCTACGCTGGAGGGAGGGTGGGAGAGACAACCATTGTTAGTTTCACGGTGAAACGAAAAACGACAAATGCCTCTGGGTACACTTATTACTAATCAGTAAGAATTACAAGAGTAGTACGTGCCCACCAGTCCTGGGACTAAGCAGGTCAGCCCCCTGACCACCTTTGGCTGTGTACGTTGTTCCAGGACTGGTGGGCGCTATTTTTAGCCCATGGCCTACTTAATTCATGGGATAAATCTCGTTTTAGCCAATGACCTACTTAATTCCTGGGATACATACGGATTTCAATTACATTTTTGAGTCATGACGTACCTGTCAGCCTGTCAGCCTACTGATTTCACAAACTGGTGCTATGTTTCCAAATATGAGTTGCCGCTGTCAAAGAGGTTACAATTACTGTGCTGCCACCACCTCAGTGAATGGCAGCTAGTAAAGTAGACATTAAGAGTGCCCTAACCAGCATGACAATCAAAACATGGTGTCAGAGTTGCAAGAAGCATCGGAGAATGGCTCCAACCAGTCTGAATGCATGGCTGACCCACTGGGGCAGCAGCTTTTAAAGCCACATTTGCACAATGGGCGTGGATATATTGCAAAAACGTAGACATAACTTCAGAATATAAATAAAGAATTATTTAAGATGTTAATTAACATAAGCGGTTGTATCGATTGTGGCGTGCAACTGCTGAAACATTAGAATTATTACGCGGTTCAATTGTCTTGCCGAGAAGACATCACCCTTTTTTGTTCTTGAATACGTACTGATCGGCCGCATATCTGCCATCGCTGCAGATAATTTTTGGCACACCACCGGAATTCTATTTTATTGAGACGCAACTCTCTTGACGTATTCATAGTTGCACACAGCAGCAGAATTAGTGTAAGTGTCTATGTAATTAATTTAGTATAATATTTTGTGAATACAGAGATATTATTTAGTCTTGTGTTTTATTTATGTTGCAAGCAATTGTTCCAATTAAACGGCGTCTTGGCAAGGCTGAAGGTTCTGTGTTATCGGTGGCCCAGTTCGAACCAAAACTTTGGAATTATTCAACCTACGAAGTCCGATACAGAAATATTTTCAGAAAAATCACTCATGGTCAAACTTGCAATGAACGGACCTTACGTAACAGCCATTGTCAAGCGCCCAAAGTTTGTATAAACTGATCACATAGAACTGTCATTACCTATTACTTTTTGTCTGTTCTCTGGTATTCTCTAGCTAGACAGGAAAGCCACGTTAAATCAAACTGGCGATTTCGTGGCTGGACTTTTTATTGTATTTGATACATTGTTTTTCTTTGTTGCACGGATAATGGGTTCATATCTGATGAGACATTGCAATTCAATATTTATAAAGACCAAACAAAAAGACGAGCCATTGGAATAGTTAATGAAACCTGGCATATACACTGCGTACTTGGATCCAAGGTGAGACATAGTAATTTTACATTAGCACGCTAGTCCAAGCGCTTTAGTAATAGTAACTTGCTTCCTAGCTTTGTCAAAATTTTCCGTAACCGTAGCAGTCATTTTTGCGCAAGCTCGCGTTTCCAAATTACTTTTATCATATAGTTCGTTACAACAGTACAGTCATACAATTTCCATAAAATGACCGAATTGTGTCATGAGCATCGTAAAATTGCAAGCAGCCATTAATGTTAATTATTTCACCATTAACTGCAATTCTTGCTCAGTTAGTGGCCAAGCGGTTCTAGGCGCTACAGTCTGGAACCGCGCGACCGCTACGGTCGCAGGTTCGAATCCTGCCTCTGGCATGGATGTGTGTGATGTCCTTAGGTTAGTTAGGTTTAAGTAGTTCTAAGTTCTAGGGGTCTGATGACCTCAGAAATTAAGTCCCATAGTGCTCAGAGCCATTTGAACGATTTTGCTCAGTTAAGCCAACATTGTTGCCATAAGGAATTAATTTCATGAATTCAATCTCAAACGAGAGAGATTTTTCTTGCAATATACATTCCGTGTAGCATGGTGACAACACGTAATCAATCAGCAAAATTCGAACACGACAGACAACAGACGCAATCCGAATCCAACTTGGGCACTGAACAAAAAAATTAACAATGACTCCAGAGTTGACTCCAGTAGTAAGTATCTATCAGCTGTTAACATGCCTAGTGACGGAAATTTCATAAATAGGCCGACCACTAGCCAAATAGCTAAATCCAGCTCAGAGCCCATTATTGTCCGTGACGTCAAGTCAAAAGACGTGGCAGGGCAAAGCAGTTTCAGTTGACAAATATTTCCAGCATGTTTGAAGCTGTTATCAAGCGAACGACTCAAAACAAAAATCAGATGACTCAAAACAAAACAAAAAAGACATTGACGAACACATGACACGTGACATGATGAGACTGAGGCTGAACTAAGAGCACTAAAAACTTGTGATGACACTTTGTGTGAAAGAGTAGACGACATTAAGACGAGACTGAGCGGCCAAGTGTCCGAACTTGACTCAAAATTTTCGGAACTGAACTTACAGCAGGAAAAAACCACAAAAGACGTAAAAGATATTCAAACTGAAGTCACACATTTAAATGCTACATCCGAAGCTGTTGCCACTCAAGTCAAATCTTATCACCCAGTTCATGACTCAATAAAATCATGCATTACTGTAATTGAAGGCAAAGTTAACACTATAGGTAAACAACTTACAGACGAACTGTAATTACACACTGACAAACATTTTGCCAAGATAAATAAAGAATTTCACGAGTGGGTTGATCAGAAAAATAAATATTTTGACCAAGGTGTAGTCGTTGTGCACGACACCTAGCCGAATTTGTCAAAAGTAATAAACATGTCATAGCTGTTGTTGTTGTTGTTGTCTTCAGTCCTTAGACTGGTTTGATGCAGCTCTCCATGCTACTCTATCCTGTGCAAGCTTCTTCATCTCCCAGTAGTTAACTGCATCCTACATCCTTCTGAATCTGCTTAGTGTATTCATCTCTTGGTCTCCCTCTACGATTTTTACCCTCCACGCTGCCCTCCAATGCTAAATTTGTCATAGCTGAGGCAGCTTAATCGAACGCAGCACTGCAGAAACAACTAAACTATGACATTCTACTGGAGTGTAGTAATACTAATAATCAAAGTGCTCGCTTCGGTAATGTAAACAAATATAGGTATGACACGTATTCTCCGTACACAACACACACCTCACAGCAACTGTACACATGACACCTAATTACAATCGCGACATTTAAGTGCAGTACATTCCGTTCCATTCACCAGTCGATCACTACAATAATTACAGTGAAAGCCATCGACATTACAGTGCCAAAGAAGAAGAAAGTCTAATAATGAAGCCGACATATGCGTGACATGTGAGCAATTTGAAAGGGTCGGTACAAGAACGACATAGGAAACAAATTGCGGTACCAAAGCCTTTCAGTACTAAACATGGCAATTTGCGCCGATATTTTGAGAAATATTTGAATATGGGACACTTTCTTGATGAACCTGTAGCTACGCGCGATATACTCCGCGCACTGAAGGCCAGATTGCCTTTTAACTTTAAAGAGAAGCTACTGCACATTCCAGACAATGTTGCAGAATATTTTCTGTGCTTGATTCTGTTGATATGTTATACGACGATCAACGTTCTGCACGACAAACAGCTGCCACGATGTTTACATCAGTGGCATGCAAAACGCGCAGGCTAGCCAACTTAATCCTGGCGCACCGGCTGCAGACGGTTACGTAGCGCAGCAGAATCAACGGCTTCCTTCCGCAAACCAAAATCAGCAGACACACCCCATTATGAACAATAATCATAACACATCATACACAACAAAGCGACAACCCACACAAGAGGCGCCGCACCAACAATAATGGAAGTAACAGAAACGGAAACAACAAAAACAGAACAGTGTACAAAATCAACAGCAAAACTGGAACAGTAACAACGGTAATGCATACCAAAATACTGGTCCAACACCACAAAACAACATCGACACTGATCCGTGGCAAATGCCGCCATAGCGTGTACAAAATCAAAATTGGACTTTGTCCACCAGTCAGCAGGTAAGTCAAGGTGTTCAACCACAAAAACTACAACAGATTGGAGAGTGGAATACACAAAACCCTAATGTAAACATAATAGAAGTGTCAATTAAAACTCCACCTCCGCCTGTATCATCACCTGCACCAATTGCGACGACGTCAAACTAAAGACAGTCACTACTGCGCCCCAGGTCGTGGCTGAAGATGGTTTGGGGGGCGACTTCAATATCAAATCACTGTTTGATACACCCACTGACGAACAGCACAATGATAATGTAGAAAATAGTTTTATGCAACAACCACTGTTATTTATACGCTACAATGGTGATGAGAGCTTATCTGATGAACTAATTCAAGAAAATAGTGTCGTTCATCCAGCAATGAAATAGTTTTAGCTACAACTACTGGTATAGTAGGAGGTATTCCAACCAGTATCATTTTGGGCACAGGAGCGGCTGGGAGTGTTTTATCATATTATTTCTATAAGAAAGTGACTGAATTTGAACCTGTACCAGAGTTTCCTGCCCAAAAGTGTAAGATTTTATTTCCATAGGTAATAAGTCTAGTAGAGTTACGAAACAAGTTTTTGTGATCATTAAGGTAGGTAATGGAACAGTACAATGGCCATTCCAAATGGTCCAGAATCTAGTTACTAATTGTATTATAGGTTTAGATGTGTAATGTGCGGAGGACAGTGTTATCGACTTCTCGAAACATATATGTTTTCTTAGACATAAAGGCAGTGAAATCACGATTGGCTTGGATACGAGGACTCTCAAACATGACAAGTATTTTACTGGGTACAAAATTCAATTTTTGCAAGAGAGCGACGAAACAAACATACAGTCACTCGCACCTGATACAGAATATGATTATTTGAAAACACTGATTAGCCATAAGTTAAATGAAACCACTGCTACTACTGATGATGAACGCAATGGGCTTTATCAAGTACTATCTAAGCATATGCAAGTCAGTTACTAAACAATCAGGTGTCATTAAGACATAAGTTTATAAAATTTAAGTCAGGCCTCACCAAAGTTGCTATCACAAAACCTATAATGTACCACCACTATCTCAACGACCTGCAGTGTGGCAATAACTTAAACAGATGTTACACTGGAAGACCTTCCACATCTCCCTGCTGTAATCCATTACTTGTCGTTAAGAAATCTAACGGAAATATTAGTGGTGTTGCACGCACGTGCCATAAATAAAATTATACTACCTGTACGCACTAAACCAGAAAATTTAGAGGAAAAATTACAGAATTTTTTAGATGCTAAGTACTTTTCCACGATCGACTTTACAAATTCGTTTTGGCAAGTAGCAATCGCTCCTGATTCCAGAAAATATAATGCCTTCATATTCTGGGGCGAAAATATCAATTCTGTGTTCTTCCTTTCGGATTGAGCGTTAGTTCAGGCGCATTTATTGCTGCTTTGAATACTGTCTGGGTGACGAGTTAGTTGAGACTGTTACACATTATGTCGATGATCTTTTGATGGATACTAAGACTTGGAATGAACATCTTGACACACTTGAAAAGATTCTGGATAATTTTGCACGAGCTGGTGTAACAGCTAAAGTCAAAATTTGATTGTAGTGAGATTAGGTATCTTGGACACATAATTAATGCACAAGGTATATGCCCTGATCCAGGTAAGTTGGGTGCTATTAGGAATTTTCCTTGTCCTCATACTAAAAAACAACTGAAGTCATTTCTAGGACTCCGTTCTTTCTTTCGACGTTTCGTCTCACAGCAACTATTGAACAGTAAGGATCTCCTAGATTTACTTAAGAAGAATGTGGTATGAATCTAGTCTGAGCAGTGCCACCAAGTTTTTGATAATATTAAGCAGGCATTGGTGAACTCAAACATTTTAGACCATCCAGACTTTAGTTTAGATTTTTGTATGACGTGTGACGTGTCATGCAGTGGCTTGGATTGTTGCCTATTTCAAGTAGTTAAGAATAGAGAAGAGGAACAGGTAAAAATCATTGAATTTACAAGCCGTACTGTAAGTGAATGGGAACGTATTTATTCAACCACTGAACTTGAAACTCTTTCAAAACGCCTGGGCTTCCAAAACATTTAACTATTATTTGTATGGTAAACACACGAAAATTTACACAGTTCACCAAGCTCTGACATTTTTGCTAACAAGTAAGTTAGTTCATCCTAGGTTATTACGCTGGGCTTTATCTCTGCAGAATTACTCATTTGAGATTGTATACATAAAGGTAAAGACAGCATCACTGCTGATGCTTTGTCAGGTCTTCCACAATGTATGAATGATTGTAACATTGATTTTGATAATGTGAACGACTACAGAATACTCCTAATGCAGGATAAGCAATATTACCAGTATTACATTGGTTTGTGTAGAAATATGGCAGCTTTACAATGATCTGATTCGCAATGGAACGTGGTAAGAACTTCAATCATAGATCAACCTGAACATCCACTGTCTAGCCTTTATCTGATATATACATAAATCTGATATATACATAAATCTGATTATATATATATATATATATATATATATATATATATATATATATATATATAATGTGTTATTCTATCGTCGTCATCCTGATGGACCTCACTGGTGTGTCTGTATCCCCAAGGACTCTGAATACAACTTAATCTGGCACACACACTTAGTTTGGGGACATTATGTAACATAGAAGCGCTTGCAAAACTTGGCACGTATGGTTATTTCGCTAATATGAAACGAAAAGTTCACAAAGTACTTAAAACATGCGTATCTTGTCAGAAATCTAAGCCTCAGAACTTATTTTCAAAGACAGATCTACATTCCACACTACGTAGCAAACCTCTGGAGACTAAGTACGGACATTAGTGGTCCACATTCAACAAGTAGTGGTGGCGTGAAGTATATTTTAGCATTTTGTGACATATTTTCTAAACATGTGAAGCTGTACGCCATAAAATCTGCAACTGCTAACACAATCATCGGACGATTCTCACGTGACTACGTCCCTTACGTGGATAAACGCAAGGCAATTCTATCTGACAACATCACGTACTACACAGGGTACAAATTGCGTAAATTCTTAAGGGGCGATAGCATTAAGAGCATCTTGATCTCGAAATATAGCCCACAATCTAATCCTACTGACGAATTTTCAGAGAACTGAACAGATTCATGAAGACATATATTCCTACACAGCATTCTAATTGGGTAAGTTATTTGTCACTATTTGAAGAAGTTCACTGTAATCTGAATATATATGACACAACCTATACACCTAATGAGCTTATATTTGAGCAAAAGGAATCAAATGGTTGGAGTGATCCATTGCCAAAGATTTCACCTCAGCAGCTGTCGCATGATGAAAACGTAAGAGAAGCACTACCCATGCTGACCCAGCATGCTAATGCAAGAAACAGATACTACTCTAGTACTATTAAACGAAGGCAGGAATTCAAGGTAGGCATGCAAGTATTGCATACTCACCACAAATCTTCTCCACTACAGCAGCGCAACGCTAAGTGGCGTCTGCTGTACGAAGGTCCATATGTAACTGTCAACATACCTCATCCTGTTGCATACCTGTTGCAGAGCCCAAAAACAAATAGAATCATTGGGTTTTACGCTTATTGAGACTTAAGAGTATTTGATTCTAAGCAATAAACGTTTATCTACACTCCTGGAAATGGAAAAAAGAACACATTGACACCGTTGTGTCAGACCTACCATACTTGCTCCGGACACTGCGAGAGGGCTGTACAAGCAATGATCACACGCACGGCACAGCGGACACACCAGGAACCGCGGTGTTGGCCGTCGAATGGCGCTACCTGCGCAGCATTTGTGCACCGCCGCCGTCAGTGTCAGCCAGTTTGCCGTGGCATACGGAGCTCCATCGCAGTCTTTAACACTGGTAGCATGCCGCGACAGCGTCGACGTGAACCGTACGTGCAGTTGACGGACTTTGAGCGAGGGCGTATAGTGGGCATGCGGGAGGCCGCGTGGACGTACCGCCGAATTGCTCAACACGTGGGGCGTGAGGTCTCCACAGTACATCGATGTTGTCGCCAGTGGTCGGCGGAAGGTGCACGTGCCCGTCGACCTGGGACCGGACCGCAGCGACGCACGGATGCACGCCAAGACCGTAGGATCCTACGCAGTGCCGTAGGGGAGCGCACCGCCACTTCCCAGCAAATTAGGGACACTGTTGCTCCTGGGGTATCGGCGAGGACCATTCGCAACCGTCTCCATGAAGCTGGGCTACGGTCCCGCACACCGTTAGGCCGTCTTCCGCTCACGCCCCAACATCTTGCAGCCCGCCTCCAGTGGTGTCGCGACAGGCGTGAATGGAGGGACGAATGGAGACGTGTCGTCTTCAGCGATGAGGGTCGCTTCTGCCTTGGTGCCAATGATGGTCGTATGCGTGTTTGGCGCCGTGCAGGTGAGCGCCACAATCAGGACTGCATACGACCGAGGCACACAGGGCCAACACGCAGCATCATGGTGTGGGGAGCGATCTCCTACACTGGCCATACACCACTGGTGATCGTCGAGGGGACACTGAATAGTGCACGGTACATCCAAACCGTCATCGAACCCATCGTTCTACCATTCCTAGACTGGCAAGGGAACTTGCTGTTCCAACAGGACAATGCACGTCCGCATGTATCCCGTGCCACCCAACGTGCTCTAGAAGGTGTAAGTCAACTACCCTGGCCAGCAAGATCTCCGGATCTGTCCCCCATTGAGCATGTTTGGGACTGGATGAAGCGTCGTCTCACGCTGTCTGCACGTCCAGCACGAACGCTGGTCCAACTGAGGCGCCAGGTGGAAATGGCATGGCAAGCCGTTCCACGGGACTACATCCAGCATCTCTACGATCGTCTCCATGGGAGAGTAGCAGCCTGCATTGCTGCGAAAGGTGGATATACACTGTACTAGTGCCGACATTGTGCATGCTCTGTTGCCTGTGTCTATGTGCCTGTGGTTCTGTCAGTGTGATCATGTGATGTATCTGACCCCAGGAATGTGTCAATAAAGTTTCCCCTTCCTGGGACAATGAATTCACGGTGTTCTTATTTCAATTTCCAGGAGTGTATAAGTTGTGGGTAAGTAAACTGTATATTTATAAAACACACATACCTCTCAGCACTGCTGCAAGGAAATTAGGTAGCACATGAAATTATATTTCAGCTGATCCAGCCAGCAGCAGAAGAAGAAAGAAGAGATTTCGACATCGCCGAACGTACATGAACAACATCAGCCCAAATTTTAATGCCAATGTTATGATGACATTTACAGAAGTTTGATGAAAATATTTTTGAGGCAACATAATTGACTAACTGTAGCATAGTCTGCTCTGTTAGCCCTGTGGCCTAACGCTCTGCTTTCCGAGCGGGAAGGCATGCCGGTCCGCCTGTCGGATTAGTGTCGAGGTCCGGTGTGCCGGCCAGTCTGTGGATGGTTTTTAAGGCGGTTTTCCATCTGCCTCGGCGAATGCGGGCTGGTTCCCCTTGTTCCACTTCAGTTACACTATGTCATCGATTGCTGCGCAAACACTTTCTATACGCACGTGTACATCGTAATTACTCTACGACGCAAACATTGGGGTTACACTCATCTGGTGTGAGACGTTCCCAGGGGGGTCCACTGGGGGCCGAACCGCACAATAACCCTGAGTTCGGTGTGGGGTGGCAGAGGAGTGAGTCAACTGCTTTAGCCTGTTGTGGGGTTGTGTACCACTGAGGCTACAGCGAGGACGAAGCCCCACCGTCGTTTCTAGGTCCGCCGTTCAATACAATACAATACATTACAACTGTAGCGTCGGTCAAGGACTATTCATGACCGACTGATGGGTACACAAAACCACACAACAACCAAACACTATCACCTAGGAGCGGATTAGATGCACTTCAAACTGTATAACGAATGTTTATTTTTGTTTTTTTTTTTTTTGCTTTATTGTTATTTTGACACCTGAACAAGCAGGTAGGCTGGCAGCAGCACAATACGCCGCTCTTCAGCCGAAGAGAGTACATGGAGATAAACAAAGATGAGACATCACTTAGAAAAACGGCGGAAAAAACAGTAGACACATGAACATAAAAACGCAAGAAGCCGTTCACACTCGATGACAATCCACACTACGAACTGTTGACACGACGCACAAACACGGAAGAAGACGATGGCACTGGTGAACAATGGAGTGTGACGGCGAAACTGAACACTAAACATGACGGCACACACGATACACTGATGGCGGTGATCTCCGGCGCGCGAATGTCCACTGAGCGTGTGCGAGTCCGGGGACCTGCCAAGAGGGGAACAGGGGTGAGGTGGGGGAGAGGGGAGGAAAAAAGGATGCCAATGGCTTAGGAGACGGGGGCAGGAGGAGAGGGATAGGGGAGGGGAGGCCCAGGGGAGGAGGGGGGAGAAAAGGAGGAGGGAGGGAAAAGGGAGAGAAGGGAGGGAGGGTGCCCAGAGGAGTAAGTACAGGAGAAGGGCGGTAGGATCAAAGTTGGTAGGAGGGGTAGATGGAGGGGAGGAGGGCATCATCAGGGAGAGGGAGCTGGCGGAAGCCACCTTGGGAGAGGGTAAGGAGGGTGGAGAGATGAAGACCGGGTGGGACGTGCGAATACAGGTGCGGCAGCGGGCGGGGGTGGGAGAGGATCGGGGAGACGAGCGGGTGAGGAGGATCGAGTTTGCGGGAGGTGTACAGGATCCGTATCCTTTCAAGGAAAAGGAGGAGGTGGGGGAAGGGGATGAGATCATAGAGGATCCGCGTGGGGGAGGGGAGACGGATGCGATAGGCGAGGCGGAGAGCATGACGTTCAATGATATGGAGGGATTGATAAAAGGTAGGGGGGGCGGAGATCCAAGCCAGATGGGCATAACAAAGGATAGGGCGGATGAGGGATTTATAGGTGCGGAGGATGGTGGAGGGGTCCAGACCCCACGTACGACCGGAGAGGAGCTTGAGGAGACTGAGTCGGGAGCGTGCCTTGGCTTGGATTGTCCGGAGGTGGGGAGTCCAGGAGAGGCGACAGTCGAGGGTGACGCCAAGGTACTTAAGGGTGGGCGGGAGGGCGATAGGACGGCCATAGATGGTGAGATAGAAATCAAGGAGGCGGAAGGAAGGGGTGGTCTTGCCTACAATGATCGCCTGGGTTTTGGAGGGATTGACCTTGAGCAACCACTGGTTGCACCAAGCGGTGAACCGGTCAAGATGGGATTGGAGAAGGTGTTAGGAGCGCTGTAGGGTGGGGGCAAGGGCAAGGAAGGCGGTGTCATCGGCAAACTGGAGAAGGTGGACGGGGGGTGACGGCGGCGGCATGTCCGCCGTGCACAAAAGGTACAGAAGGGGGGAGAGGACGGAGCCTTGGGGCACACCGGCAGAGGGGAAAAAGGTGTAGGAATCTGTGTTATGGATGGTGACATAGGAAGGACGGCGGGAGAGAAAGGAGCCGATCAGACGGACGTAGTTAATGGGAAGGGCGAAGGTTTGGAGCTTGAAGAGGAGACCGGAATGCCAACGAATATTTATTTATTTATTTTTTTTTCCTTTATTGTAATTTTCAGCACCTCATACAAGGCGGGCTGGCAGCAGCTTAATACGCTGCTCTTCAGCCGTATGGGGTACAATAATATGAGATAGGTGACACAGAAAATACAAAAAATGGCGGGCAAAGAAAGTAGTTACAAAAAAAAAAAAAACAAGAAGCCGTTTACGTTGGACGAAAAAACACTAACACTTGTTGACACGGCGCACAAAGCACGGAGAGCTGCGACGGCACATGTGAACAGTGGAGTTGTAACTGCACGAAACACAAAACGAAGCACACACACTAGACACTGACGGCGATGATCTCCGGCGCGCGAATGTTCACTATGCGTGTGCGAGTCCAGGGACCTGCCAAGAGAGGAGGAGGAGGAAGGGGAGTGGGAGAGGGAGAGGAGAGAGCAGAGATGCCACGGGCAGGGGAGAAAGGGGGGAGGGAGGAAGGGGGAGGGGAAGCCTGGGGGGAAGAGTGGTGGAGGGAGGGGACGGGGGAAAAGGAAAGAGAAGGGGAGGGAAGGGAAGAGAAGGGAGGGAGGGAGGGTGCCTAAAGGAAAGGACACCGGAAGTGGGTGGTGGGGCAGGGTCAAAGTTGATAGGAGGGGTATATGGAGGGGAGGAGGACATCATCAGGGAGGGGGAGCTGGCGGAAGCCACCTTGGGAGAGAGTAAGGAGGGTGGAGAGATGGAGACCGGGCGGGACGTGGGAATACAGGCGCGGCAGCGGGCGGGGATGGGAGAGGATTGGGGAGACGAGCGGGTGAGGAGGATCGAGTTTACGGGAGGTGTACAGGATCCGTATCCTTTCAAGGAAAAGGAGGAGGTGGGGGAAGGGGATGAGATCATACAGGATCCGCGTGGGGGAGGGGAGACGGATGCGATAGGCGAGGCGGAGAGCATGGCGTTCAAGGATTTGGAGGGATTTATAAAAGGTAGGGGGGGGCGGAGATCCAGGCTGGATGGGCATAACAAAGGATAGGGCGGATGAGGGATTTATAGGTGTGGAGGATTGTGTAAGGGTCCAGACCCCACGTACGGCCGGAAAGGAGCTTGAGGAGACGGAGTCGGGAACGTGCCTTGGCTTGGATTGTATGGAGATGGGGAGTCCAGGAGAGGCGACGGTCGAGGGTGACGCCAAGGTACTTAAGGGTGGGAGTGAGGGCGATGGGACGGCCATAGACGGTGAGATAGAAATCAAGGAGGCGGAAGGAAGGGGTGGTTTTGCCTACAATGATCGCCTGGGTTTTCGAAGGATTGACCCTGAGCAACCACTGGTTACACCAAGCGGTGAACCGGTCAAGATGGGATTGGAGAAGGCGTTGGGAGCGTTGCAGGGTGGGGGCAAGGGCGAGGAAGGCGGTGTCATCGGCAAACTGGAGGAGGTGGACGGGGGGTGACGGCGGCGGCATGTCCGCCGTGTACAAAAGGTACAGAAGGGGGGAGAGGACGGAGCCTTGGGGCACACCGGCGGAGGGGAAAAAGGTGTAGGAATCTGTGTTATGGATGGTGACATAGGAAGGACGGCGGGAGAGAAAGGAACCGATCAGACGGACGTAGTTAATGGGAAGGGCAAAGGTTTGGAGCTTGAAGAGGAGACCGGAATGCCAGACGCGGTCATAAGCGCGTTCGAGGTCAAGGGAGAGGAAGATTGCGGAGCGACGGGAATTAAGCTGTTCGGAAAGGAGATGAGTGAGGTGAAGGAGAAGATCGTCGGAAGAGAAGGATGGCTGAAAGCCACACTGGGTGACGGGAAGGAGGCGGTGCTGGCGGAGATGCTGGTGGATGCGGCGGGTGAGGATA
The DNA here is from genome assembly GCF_023864345.2 of Schistocerca serialis cubense. Lineage (NCBI taxonomy): Eukaryota > Metazoa > Arthropoda > Insecta > Orthoptera > Acrididae > Schistocerca > Schistocerca serialis. The sequence continues at coordinate 731,392,483 of NC_064643.1, read as the reverse complement.
GATTCCAGGACCTTGCTGAAGACCGAGGTAAGGCTGATGGGACGGTAGGAGGAGACGGCGGACGGCGGTTTGCCAGGTTTAAGGAACATGAGGATACGGGAGGTTTTCCACAGGTCGGGGTAGTAACCGGTGGACAGGACTACATTGTAGAGCCTGGCCAGGGTGGAGAGGAAAGAGACAGGAGCTTCACGAAGGTGACGGTAGGTGGCACGATCGTGACCAGGAGCAGTGTTGCGTTTTGTGCGGAGTGTATCAATGAGATCCTGTGTAGTGATAGGGGCATTGAGTTCCATGTGTGTAATGTTGTCCAAGTACTGGAAACCAGGAGCGAGGGGAGAGACAGAGGTGTCAGTTCGATCGCGGATATCCGGGAAGAGGGAGTAATCGAACTGGGGATCGTCGGGGATGGAGAAGACATCGGAGAGGTAGGAGGCAAAGTAATTGGCCTTACTAAGGGTGTCAGGGAAGGGGTGATCATCGTGGAGAAGAGGATAGTAGGGGGAGGGTTTAGTTCCGGTAAGGCGACGGAAGGCCGACCAGAACTTGGACGAGTTGATTGGTAGGGTTGCATTTAAACGGGTGCATGTCTGTCGCCAGTCCTGGCGTTCCTTAGCCGCGAGCAAATTACGAACGTGTCGCTGGAGTTGCCGGTGGCGTCGTAGTGTGTCCGGGTCACGCGTGCGGAGGAAGGCACGGTAGAGACGACGGGATTCACGGAGGAGGAGAACGGCCTGTGGGGGTAAGGTAGGACGGTGGGGGTGGATGGCGACAGTAGGAACGTGGGCCTCCACGGCCTCAGACAAGGTCTGCTGGAGAAAGGAGGCGGCATGGGTGACATCGTCAGGGTGGTGGTAGGTGAGAGGGTGGCTATCGACCTGGGTGGAAAGGGTATCCCGGTAGGCATTCCAGTCGGCTCAGGAATAGTCGTGGACATACTTAGGGGGAGGGTCAGTACGAGGGTCGGGGCGAGGGCGGCGACCGTCTGAAACGGTGAGGAGGACAGGGAGATGGTCGCTACCAATAGGCTCCAGGACATCCACCGTTATGCGGCCAAGGAGGTTGGGGGAGGAGAGGATAACATCAGGAGTGGAGTTGGATTCAGGACGGGTATGCCGGGGGATGGGGACAAGGTCACCTTGAAGGGTGGAAAGGAACCGATGCCATCGCCGTACCTGGGCAGCGGAACGACTATGGATGTTGAGGTTGGCGGCGATCACGTAGGAGGAAAAGGTACGATCGACGTGGGAGAGAAAGTCGAAGGGAATAGGAGCGTTGGGGCGGACATAGATGGTGGCGCAGGTAACGGTAAGGCCGGGGAAGAAGAGACTAAGGATCAGGTGTTCGGAGGGGTCGGGAAGGAGAGGTTGGAGCCGAACGGGGATCTGGCGGTGGTGACCAATGGCAACTCCGCCACGCGCAATCGGGAGGGGATTATCGGAGCGGTGGAGGAGGTAGGGCGAAGTGTGAATGGTGTGGTGGGGTTGGAGGAAGGTTTCATTAAGGAGGAAGGCATCCACGCGGTGGGTGGCAAGGGTGTGCAGGAAGAGGTTCCTGTTGGCAGGTAGGGAGCGGATGTTGTTGAAAAGGATACGTTGCTGTCACGCCATGATAGGGATTTAGACGAGGGTGTCGAGGCGGGAGAAGGTGAAATGGGCCTGGTTGTTGGAGTAGGTGGCGTACATCTTGAGTTGGAATATGGAACGGGCGGCGAGGGAGATCTGTTGGAGGGTGTGTGGGCGCTGAAAGGGATGAACATTCTGGAGGACGATCGTAAGGAACCTGATGATGTCCTCAGCGGAGGGGGGGGGGGACGAAGGGAATTGCCAGGAGGGGTGGGGGCGTCCAGGGGACGGACAGGGACAGTGAGTTCAGGAGTGGTTGGAGGGGGTCGGGCTTTACACTTTTGGGAGTAGGTGGGATGGGGGAGATTGCAGGCATTGCAGGAAGGAGGGGATTGGAGGTTGGGGCACTGCCTGAGGAAGTGCGCTTGCCGACAATGCGGGCAGGTGGGGGCCTCGCGGCATTCAGCTGTGGGGTGCGCGTTATAGCGCAGACACCTCTGGCAGCGCTGGGATTGTGGAGGGGAACGGGAGGGGTCGACCTTGTACCGCTGGTTAAAAAGGAGGGCACCCTCCTTCAGGAGACGGTCAATGGAGGGGGCGTGCTCAGAAAAAACCCGCATAAGGCGGGTGGGGCCGGCAGCGTTATGTATGCGGCGAACCGCACGCACCTCCAAATGGGGATGGCGGCGACCAGGCGGCACCGGCGGCGGCGGCGGCGGCGGCGGGCACCGGCTGGCGGCGGCGGCGGCGGCGAGGCCCGGCAGGCGGCGACGGCGGCGGCGGCGGCGGCGGCGATCAGCAGGCGGCGGCGGCGGCGGCGAGCACCGGCAGGCGGCGACCAGGCGGGGGCGGCGAGCCCCGGCAGGCGGCGACGGCGGCGGCGGCGAGGACCGGAAGGCGGCGACCAAGCGGCGGCGGCGGCGGCGGCGGCGAGCACCGGCAGGCAGTATGGACGGCAAGCAGACGACACGGCAGGGAAACGGCGGTGATCTTCCACGTCGAAGGTGCACCCTGAGAGTAGCCCAGGCAGTGAAACTCTTCGATGAAGAAGAGAGGGAATCCAACCCTCGAAATGACGAATATTTACGTGAAGCCAATGCCATATACACACACGCTACACACTCGTAACGCGAGAATTCTGTAGGTTTGATTTTAGTGTGTTGCTTTAGACGTAAATATTTCATCGCGATCATTCTCATAGCGATATACAGGGTGGTCCATTGATAGTGACCGGGCCAAATATCTCACGAAATAAGCATCAAACGAATAAACTTCAAAGAACGAAACTCGTCTAGCTTGAAGGGGGAAACCTGATGGCGCTGTGGTTGGCCCGCTAGATGGCGCTGCCATAGGTCAACGGATATCAACTGCGTTTTTTTTTAAAAAAATAGGAACCCACATTATTTATTACATATTCGTGTAGTATGTAAAGAAATATGAATGTTTTGGTTGGACCACTTTTTTCACTTTGTGATAGATGGCGCTGTAATAGTCACAAACGTATAAGTACGTGGTATCACGTAACATTGCGCCAGTGCGGACGGTATTTGCTTCGTGATACATTACCCGTGTTGAAATTGACCGTTTACCAAATGCGGTAAAGGCCGATATCGTGTTGATGTATGGCCATTGTGATCAAAATGCCCAACGGACGTGTGCTATGTATGCTACTCGGTATCCTGGACGACATCATCCAAATGTCCGGACCGTTCACCGGATAGTTACGTTATTTAAGGAAAAAGGAAGTGTTCAGCCACATGTGAAACGTCAACCACGACGTGCAACAAATGATGATGCGCAAGTAGTTGTTTTAGCTGCTGTCGCGTCTAATCCGCACATCAGTAGCAGACAAATTGCGCAAGAATCGGGAATCTCAAAAACGTCGGTGTTGAGAATGCTACATCAACATCGATTGCACCCGTACCATATTTCTATGCACCAGGAATTGCATGGCGTCGACTTTGAACATCGTGTACAGCTCTGCCACTGGGCACAAGAGAAATTATGGGGCGATGACAGATTTTTTGCACGCGTTCTATTTAGCGACGAAGCGTCGATCACCAACAGCGGTAACGTAAACCGGCATAATATGCACTATTCGCCAACGGAAAATCCACTATGGCTGCGACAAGTGGAACATCAGTGACATTGACGGGTTAATGATGATGCCCAAGTGCGGCATTATGGGAGGAAGGATAATTGGCCCCCATTTTATCGATGGCAATCTAAATGATGGAATGTATGCTGATTTCCTACGTAATGTTCTACCGATGTTACTACAAGATGTCTCACTGTATGACAGAATGACGATGTACTTCCAACATGATGGATGTCCGGCACATAGCTCGCGTGCGGTTGAAGCGGTATTGAATAGCATATTTCATGACAGGTGGATTGGTCGTCGAAGCACCATACCATGGCCCGCACGTTCACCGGATCTGACGTCCCCGGATGTCTTTCTGTGGATAAAGTTGATGGATATTTGCTATCGTGATCCAGCGACAACGCCTGACAACATGCGTCAGCGCATTGTCAATGGATGTGCGAACATCATGGAAGGCGAACTACTCGCTGTTGAGAGGAATGTCGTTACACGTATTGCCAAATGCATTGAGGTTGACGGACATCATTTTGAGAATTTATTGCATTAATGTGGTATTTACAGGCAATCACGCTGTAACAGCATGCGTTCTCAGAAATGATAAGTTCACAAAGGGACAACCGAAGTAAAATGTTCAAACGTACCTACGTTCTGCATTTTAATTTAAAAAACCTACCTGTTACCAACTGCTCGTCTAAAATTGTGAGCCATATGTTTGTGACTATTACAGCTCCATCTATCACAAAGGGAAAAAGTGGTCCAACTAAAACATTCATATTTCTTTACGTACTACACGAATATGTAATAAAAAATGGGAGTTCCTATTTTTTTAAAAAAACGCAGTTAGTATCCGTTTGACCTATGGCAGCGCCATCTAGTGGGCCAACCATAGCGCCATCTGATTTCCCCCTTCAAGCTAGACAAGTTTCGTTCTTTGCAGTTTTTTCGTTTGACGCTTATTTCGTGAGATATTTGTCCCTGTCACGATCAATCTACCACCGTGTATATCGCTATGAGAATGATCGCGATGAAATATTTATGTAAAAAATTGTTAACATACATCGCCAGATATACTGTGGGAGCGATAGAACTGTACATGTGAAGCGCAATTACATTTGTAGTGCGTCGCCTAATGACATTTACAGCGATGCAGTTGGGCAAAATAAGAAACTGCTAAAGCACTGGTCCTACGGTCGTGACGCACAAAAGCATTGAAGACAACTCCACGGATGGAGGAATTCTGAATGAAACTTCAGGGAACGTAATGCTCTCGGAATACGATGATCACTCTCACCTGGACAAATTGAGGATCGATGCCAGCATTTTGCTTCCCCCCCTTTTATTTTGCCATCATCTGTCCAGTTTCCCACCACCTGCTCTCGGCTGTGGTATGTCATATTTGCCAACTCTTTAGTGCAGTGTTCAAGTGAATGTTCAGTGTTGTTCGTCTTTCCAAAGTGATACGAACAAAGACCATGCTGTCGGTGGGTGTGAATTTTATGTCTTTTGCGAACAGAAACCAGACTGTCGCCGTGTTTTTTAATTGTATGTTTATTATTTTACCTGTCTGCTTCATACGTATTTTATTAGCATCATCATCCCTTTGTTCTATGTTTTAAGTTCCACGATTTTTTTCGCCACGTTACCATTTAAGTCTCCGATTTTATCACCTGTTTTATTATTATCTTCTTCTTTTTACAACAAAGTCTGTAGAATGAAGAGCAGCATACTAAGCTGCTGCCAGCCCGCCCCCTTCGAGGGGAATCGAAACTCAATAAAGGAAAAACAAAAAAAAAAAAAAAACAGCATTTTGCCATCCGATATCTTGCATCCATGCCTTCACTTATGTTATGGAATGGAAATCCACTGGTCTTCAATCACGCGACGCATGACCTAGAAAGAACAGTGTTATGAGTGAAAATAAACAGTGCAACGACTGAACATGCCCACATATCGGTTGCCAAATCTGTGAATAGTGACGTCGATATGCAATAACATGTACGTCATACAAAATAGCGAAACAGTGTTTATCTTTGCGTTATTATTGTATTTTTATGAATACGAACTGCAAAGGACGACACATCGTACAAGGACAGATAATTTGAAACAGAAAGACATTTTAAATGCAATACTTTCCATGAGAGACAATGACCACTAATGAAATGTATTTTCTTTAATATACACTACTGGCCATTAAAATTGCTACACCACGAAGATCACGTGCTACAGACGCGAAATTTAACCGACAGGAAGAAGATGCTGTGATACGCAAATGATTAGCTTTTCAGAGCATTCACACAAGGTTGGCGCCGGTGACGACACCTATAATGTGCTGGCATGAGGAAAGTTTCCAATCGATTTCTCATACGCAAACAGCAGTTGACCGGCGTTGCCTGGTGAAACGTTGTTGTGATGCCTCGTGTAAGGAGGAGAAATGCGTACCTTCACGTTTCCGACTTTGATAAAGGTCGGATTGTAGCCTATCGCGATTGCGGTTTATCGTACCGCGACATTGCTGCTCGCGTTGGTCGAGATCCAACGTCTGTTAGCAGAATATGGAATCGGTGGGTTCTGGAGGATAATACGGAACGCCGTGCTGGATCCCAACGGCCTCGTATCACAAGCAGTCGAGATGACAGGCATCTTAGCAACTTCTCGATCCCTGACTCAGCAGATGGGGACGTTTTCAAGACAACAACCATCTGCACGAACAGTTCGACGACGTTTGCAGCAGCATGGACTATCAGCTCGGAGACCGCTGCTGCGGTCGCCCTTGACGCTGCATCACAGACAGGAGCGCCTGCGATGGTGTACTCAACGACGAACCTGGGTGCACGAATGGCAAAACGTCATTTTTTCGAATGAATCCAGGTTCAGTTTACAGCATCATGATGGTTACATCCGTGTCTGGCGACATCGCGGTGAACGCACATTGGAAGCGTGTATTCGTCATCGCCATACTGGCGTATCACGCGGCGTGATGGTGTGGGGTGTCATTGGTTACACGTCTCGGTCACGTCTTGTTCGCATTGACGGCACTTTGAACAGTGGACGTTACATTTCAGATGTGTCACGACCCATGGCTCTACCCTTCATTCGATCCCTGCGAAACTCTACATTTCAGCAGGATAATGCACGACTGCATGTTGCAGGTCCTGTACGATCCTTCCTGGATACAGAAAATGTTCGACTGCTACCCTGGCCAGCACATTCTCCAGATACCTCACCGATTGAAAACGTCTGGTCAATGGTGGCCGAGCAACTGGATCGTCACAATACGCCAGTCACTACTCTTGATGAACTGTGCCATCATGATGAAGCTGGATGGGCAGCTGTACCTGTACACGCCATCCAAGCTTTGTTCCTTCTGCTTCTCTGTTCTTTCTCCAAATGGACAGTTGAACTTTTAGTAACCTATTAGAATTACTGCGCACTCACATTGGAAAAGAAGGTATAATTATATGGAAATTTATTCTAATTTCTTAACGATTATCTCTAACTTTGAGATATCTGGCAAATGGAGCAGATTTAGACCATTTAGGTACATTATTATGGAAACATGGGTAGTAATAAATGGAATATGAATAGACAATATTATTTTATTGCATTCCCACTTGAACATTCTACATAGACTTTTCATTTTTTTCTGTACGTCTTCCTGTGTAATATCTGGATGGGAAAGATCGTCTTGGTAATAACGTGTGATATTTTGAATTTCTCCAAATGTTTTTGAGACAAATAGCGTCACAGCGTCATTTTAACTCAAACTGATTACATAAGTAGCTCAAGTTCAAACATTTCAACAAATCATCAGTGTGTTTCTTCCAATTCAGTATCTCATCAATGCACACACCAAAAAGTTTTGAAGATTCTGCCCTAGCCACAGACTTCTGTTCAAAGTCTATATTTACTAATTGCGTTATGCCATTTACAGTATAGAAATGTATATACTTTTTTTATCAAAATTTAATGAGAGGCCATTTGCAGAGGACCACATAATAATTTTCTGAAAGGTACTGTTTACAATTTCCTCAGTTAATTCTTATTTCTTGGGTGTGATTCCTAAACTTGCATCTTCAACAAAAAGAGCTTTGCGAATATAGAGTGGCAAGTCCCTGATATACTTTAAGGACAATAAGAAACCTGAGACTGAAACCAGTGGGACTACATTACTGATACCTCCTCAGTTTGATGAACATGCTGATTTTTGTCCATTATGTGATCTGTTTATTTCAACCTTCTGCGCACTTCCAGTCAAATATGAATTAAATCATTTGTGCTCTGTCGTGCTCATGTCATATTACATAAGCTTACCTAGAAGAATTCCATGACTTACACAACCAAAAGCGTTTGAGAGATCACAAAAAATTCAATGGGCTATGTTTGGTTAGTCAGACCGTTTAATATTTAATCAGTCAAATGATACATAGCATTTTCTGTTCAGAAGTTTTTCTGAAAACCAAATTGACATTTTGTTAGTACTTTATTTTTAAAAATATGTGAAGCTACTCTTGGATATATTTCTTTTTCAGACCTATCCTGCTTTTAATGCAATGGTTTAACAATAGCATATGTCAGTCTGTTTATCTATCAGTGAGATGTTACTTACGTGGCTTGGCTGATACTTCTACTTCTCTGTTGGGAAGAAGCTTTTACTACTCTGTTGGAAATGTCTTCAATTCCAAGCAAATTTTTACTTTTGAGTGAGTTCATTATTTTCCTGATTTTCAGAAGGAGATGTGGATGAATTTCAGTTTTATCAAATTGCACAGGTATTACCTCTTCCACATAGAGCCTTGCCTTTTCTAATAACTCCGTCTGAACAGACCTTGGAAGGCCCAATGGCACCGACCGGGCACCATGTCACCCTCAGCCCACAGATATCACTGGCTGCGGATATGGAGGGGCATGTGGTCAGCACACCGCTCTCCTGGCCGTATGTCAGTTTACGAGACCGGAGCCGCTACTACCCAATCTAGTAGCTCCTGAGTGCACCCCGCTTGCCAACGGCGCTCGGCAGACCGGATGGTCACCCATCCAAGTGCTAGCTCAGCCCGACAGGGGTTAACTTCAGTGATCTGATGGGAACCACTGTTACCATTGTGGCAAGGCCGTTGGCTTTTTCTAATAACTGAGATTATAAATCAGTATCAAGTTACACACCTCATCCCAAACCTAAATTTTCCCTAAAATTTGCAATTATTAAATTGTTGCTTGAACCTATGAAGCACAGTCTATGATTGACAAATACATCAAAAAAAGCAACACACTGCCAAATAATTAGACAAATATGTGAAGTTTGACAAACTGTATGGTCGTCTACAAGTACATGGACCTTAAGGAAAATTTGTTTTAATATTTTAGTAAAGCGATATTTATCTTAACAATTTTTCTGTGATTTATCAATAAATGAAATAGCTGTTAGACACTATGACACTGTAAATAACAAACACCACTCACTATCCAAAGTGCATTGTAATTAAATTCAGTACGAAGTGTTTCACAAGAGAATATGTGTTTAACCAGTCAGTTAATTGTCTTACACTCAGAATAAAAACGTACAAAATTAATTGATTACAACACCGAAAAATGTCACCACAAGTGAAATGATACGTAATACAGTATTCCAAGAGAAAAGAGGAAGAGAAAGGTGACATACTAGGAGTTGGCACTTTACAGGTTTATAACCAACTACTCTCATATCTCCTCTATCAGTAATAGTTCAGCTTCCACAGCTACCTCAAAAAACAATCCAAGTGGTGTGCATCCGAACTGCCATTAAGAAACTTATACTGTTAGCGAATCTTTAGATTGGAGTTTTGACCTCGGACCCGAAATATGCACACAGAAATTTTTTTACGCACGTGTTGCGTGGTCTTCTGTGGCCAGTGTCACAGTCATTAAAATTCTTCTGGCTCTGTGACCGCATTCTCAATGTGCAAGACTTCGTATGTCTCAGCCAATATTGAAAGTGATCTTCCGCAAGTTTTTTTTTTCCTCTAACTGTTGAACTGGTAAGGTTTGGTGCTTACATATTGGTGGAACAGGTCGTTGCCTAACTCTGATAGGCTACTAAGGATGAGAAAGAGGGGTGTTAGACGTCATGTAGTGGTGTTTTCGTTATTTCTTTTCATTGGTGAAAACAGATATTCTTGATTGCTGTTTGCTCTATTGCTTGCCACTGATGGAAACAGGCGAATGGGAAACGGTAGGCAGTTGTGGCGTAACGCTATTTAGTTCCTTCCTAGGCATGCCACTTATTTTCAATCTCCAAACTAAATTGGATTGGATTTCGCTGTGCTGTTAATTGAGTTGGTGATGGAAGTACTGTAGCTCTTCTTCTCCATGTGGCCAGATAACGAATGTGTCGTCAACATTTCAGAAACATCATTCTGGACGTAATGGTGCGGATTGGAGTGGTGTTTCTTCAAATGCTTCCGTGAAGATGTCTGCTGCAGTAGGCTAGAGAGGGGAACACATAGCCACACCACATGTCTGTTCATAGAATCCCGCTTTCCATCTGAAGTAGATGGTCACTAAACAGTGGCGCAGTAGCTCGCAGATTTCGGCTGCCATGCGTTCCTCTAAGATGCACGCTGAGGAAGGCCAATTGCAGTAGTGACCGAAAATTTGGAAATTTTGCACATTGACAACGAGGTCACAGATTCAGAAGAATTTTATTGATTTTTTAGCAAATGTTCAACATTCCTGCTAAAACGCGGAAATAACTTGGAGATTAAAAGGTCTTTTTCCTACATTTAGGCAAATTTTTTCCCAAATGTCTTCTTCAAAGCCCATTGGCTTTATGGGTGCTACGGCTATCGTAGTAGTAGAAGGTTACTCCTCATAATACATGAATTCCAAGTATTGTCTGGTGGCTCTCTGATGTAACTAACAATGTAATAGTAAAAACTTCGTATTTTGTGACTGTCGCGAACAGAACATTGTGTTATATCAGATTACATTCAGTTTTCGTTCCATATACCTAAACATGAGACTATTCTCGTGGGTGTGGATCATGTCAGAAAGTATAAAACAAAAAAAAACACAGAACATTCGATTATAATATTCACTTCCCTGATCATCTATCAGGAAATTGTCAAAATGTGTGAATACATTACAGGACACTGAAACTGCTAACATTTACGGAATTACTATATTGTCAGACTAGTAAGATAACTTCTACTGCATTTTATACGTAAATAAAATGACTAAGCGTAAAAGTAACTTCAAGAAAGGCAAATTTGCGGGAAACAGATGTCGGACCTGCAGTTTCTTCTGAAGTACTTGAAAACACGTGTGCTAGCAGTGAATGTTTCTGAAGTAGCCACGCCCCCTATTGCATCGAAAAGGAAAGTAACTTTAGAATTGGGTGACAGTGGTAAAAGTAATGATATTATGGACAACTTCATTATTGATCCGTAAATCCTTGCCCAAGTTCTTTCTGAAACTGTCTCTTGCTGTCTTGGTGGTGGTGAAGTTAAACTTTATGAGGATATTGGAGCTAGAATAGGTGTTGTGTCTATATTAATTATTAAATGCCAGAAGTGCAAAAACGAAAAAGCATTTCACACTTCATCAAAGTGTTCAGGTAATGAATTGTATGAAACTAATTTGAGACTGTTCTATGGCCTTAGATGCATTGGTAAAGGTGCAAGGACTGGTAATGTTCTCTGCACTGTGTTGAATTTGCCAAAACCACCTTCTATGTATACCAAATACGTAACAGCAATTTGGGACTCTGTAAATGCTGTAGTTGAAGATTCAATGGTTGCTGCTACATCAGAAGCTGTTGAACAAAATGAGGGCGACAGACATCAGCATTGCTGTGGATGTATCCTGGCAAAAGCGTGGGTTTAGTTCTATAAATGGTTTTTCATCTGCAATAAGTGTTGACAATGGAAAAGTACTGGATTTTGAAGTTCTCAGTAAGTACTGCCAAGGTTGTACAGTGAACCAGAAGAACAGATTACTTCATAAGCAACAGTGTATAAAATATTGTAATGGCATAAGTGGAGGAATGGAGGTAAAAGGAGCAGTTAACATTTTCCAGCGTTCGCAGAAGGAGAGAGGTTTCAGAAATGTGAATTACTTAGGTGATGGAGACAGCAAGGCTTTCATTGCAGTACAAAAAAGTAAGCCATGTGAACTTCCTATACAAACACTTGAATGTGTAGGACATTTCAAAAAAAGGATGGGAAAACGTCTGCGTAACCTAAACACCAAGCTGGGTAACACAAAACTGTCTGATGGAAAGACAATAAAATGTGCTGGAAGACTAACGGACAAAGTAATTGATGAATTACAGTACTATTATGGGAAGGCCATTAGAGATAACTGTGACAATTTAGAGAAGATGAAAAGAGCTGTGTGGACCACTTTCTCTCACCGAATATCAACCGAGGAAAAGCCATGTCATGCTTTGTGTCCACCTCCACCAAACACTTGGTGTAAATATAGGCAAGCAGAATTTTCTAGCGCCCTGAATAATTTACACATAAACATTCTCTTTCTTTGGCAGTATTGGAGGCAATCAAACCTATTTACAGAGATTTGGCAAATCCTGAGCTACTAAAGAAGTGTTTACATGAGAAGACCCAGAATGTGAATGAGGCCTTCAATAATTTTGAGTGGTGCCGTGTGCCTAAAAATGTATTTGTTGGCCTTATGACTAAAGTTAGCAGTGTCTGATGCTGTAACAACTTTTAATGGTGGGAACTTTGAAAGAGTTAAGGTTCTGGAGAAGTTAGGGGTAAGATTTGGGCAGAACATAGCTAAAGAACTGCGGGAAATGGATGAACTTTGTACACGTGAAGCAGAGTTAGCTGCCCAGCAAATGGCAAAAGAAGCAAGAAAGAAAAGGAGGCGGCACGCACTGGGCTGTTGTGACGCTGAAGATGACACAGACTATGGACCAGGGCAATTCTAGTGCATAAAAGACGCAGAAATGTAAGTCTGTGTAAGAATTTGTAATAAAAAAGTTTTAAACCTCAATATCTCTTAACTGCATTTTTTGCAATAAATGACCCATTTTCTAAAAAAGCACTGATGGTAGAGGTATGAAACATTTCAAGTGTGAAATTCAGCACATATGGAACTAGAATAATCAAAATACCCTGAGTTGTTTTGTTTTTATGTTCACTTATTTACAAAATTCTGTCAAAAAATTGAGTGTTTGAAAGAAAAGATAACATGCCCCACAATACAATTTTAGTAATAATTCTAGTTCAGTGTATCTAGAAAGGTACATTCAATAACTATGGAAGATTGTGAGTTGGTGTCTTAAAAAGTTTCCAAAATAATGGGTCACAAAATTCGATAATTTGACATTGGCGGCATAGGACACACAATGTCCCCTTAAGAAATAAACATCCTCAGAAGCAGTGGTTAGAATATCCAGTTCCTTGAACAGGTTTCTACATGATGTTTTTAAGCTTACTCCACAAATGAGTCTTATTACACGCTTTTGCACCCTAAAAGCTTTTGCTCGGTTTGACGAGTTACCCCAGAATGTGACCCCATATGACATACTAGAATGCAAGTAAGTGGAGTATGCAAGGTTTTTTTATATTGATATTTCCTACAGCTAACATCATTCGCATTGCAAATACAGACTTGTTTAGGCACTTCACCAATTCTGTGGTATGCCCTTCCTACATGAATTTTATATATTAATTACAGTCCCAGAAATTTGATACTGTCAACCTCTTGCGTCCACATGTCTTGACATGTTGTACACTTGCTGGAAGGAAATCTCTTATAATATCTGTACTGCATATAAGGCGTCTTCTCAAAGTTTAATGCAAGTGAATTAGTTTTAAAGCATTTATTAATGTCAGTGAAAATTTGATTAGCAGCCATTTCTAAATGTGTCTCTATTTATTGCAATGTTTGTATCATCTGCAAACAAAACAAACTTAGCATCTGACAAGGTAACAAACGAGAAGTCGTTAATGTATACAAGGAAGAACAATAGACTCAAGACGGAACCTTGAGGAACACTAATTGTAATTAATTCCAAATCAGCTGAAGACTGATCGCTTACTGCACAGGCATTTCACAAGACCATCCTTTGTTCCCTTTTATGTAAGTAAGACTCGAATTATTTTTCAGCACTGCCAGTGACACCATAATATTCTAAGAGAATGCTGTGATTCACACTGTCAGGCGCTCTTCACAGGCCACAGAAAATGCCAGTAGCCTTTAATTTGTTATCTAATGAATTACGCACATTCTCACTGTCAGTGTAAATAGCCTTCTCTGCATTGGAACTCGTAAAGAGCCCAAACTTTGACTTGGACAATATATTAGTTTCAGATGCTTAAGAAGACGTTTCAACACAACCTTTTCAAATATTTTTGAAAAAGCCGGCAAAAGTGAAGTTGGGCGACAGTTTGATGGTATCTCTTTATCCCTCTTCTTATAAAGAGGCTTACCTTCAGCATTTTTTAGCCAATCTGGAAATGTTACTGCTGAGTTGTTTCTCTCCTAAACAGCATCGCATACGAGAAAATCAGCTGCGACTTGGCCCGATATTGCTCTTACCTTAAGTACTTGGGTCTGCAGGGCTATGTTTGAAAAGAACAGCTCGATGGAGACGTAGGGTCGAGCGCTGCACGTCTGCTTTCATGCCCCACAGGTAAGTGGCTGCAAATAATAACCTTTATCTGTGATTCTGCAATCAAATAGTCTATGCATTGGCTAGAATTGCGAAATAATGAATTTAAAAAATTATACAATAGAGGAAAAATGATTAATTAAATAACAAGGGTTCTATCCTAACGTCTGTAATGGATTTAGACGGCTGAGAATTGTGTTGAATAATGTTTATTCAAGATATGACATCTCAAACAAACGGGAGTGTCCCGACGATATTCAGTTACAATACAAACAGAAATATCCTTATCAAATGGAGTAAACTTAAGTTGACAGCGTTGTGACAATGGTAGTAAAATTCCCAGACTAAATAGTCATCAAAGATACGCGGGAACTAAGTTCATTTCGTAATCATCAGACACGAAAGAGTGACGAGGTCAAAACAGTTCAGAGTGAAACGTCCCCTTTGAACTATTATACATGACTGTGCTTAAACTGACACACAATATTTTGTTAGCGCAACGCAATCTGACTTTCAAAATTCCCTACAAAAGAATGGCCCTGACTAACATTAAACTATACCTTTCACAAATCACTTACCTCACAAAAATCTTCGCTGCTCAAGCTACTGCAATACAGCGAGCGCCACTACTGCCAGCTAAATAAAAGATTCAAACTATGGAAGGCACTAACTACTGATAGGGATAGTTAGCAAATGAAAGATTTTGATAGGGAACAAACAATGTATTTACCTTGATATCATCATATATAAATATAGCAGTTCATGACAAATTTCAAAACTCCGCCATCTCTCTCCCCACATCCACCACTGCTGGCGGCTCACCTCCAACTGCGCAACGCTACGCGCTGTTCACAGCCAGCTGCCTAACACTACAATGGCGAGTATTACAACAATGCAAAGCAGCCACAGACTGCACACAGCACAGCCAGTGATTTTCATACAGAGGTGGCGTTACCAATAAAAAAACCTAAACAGCCTACTTACATAGCCCCCATGCTCCCCACGAAAAATTTTACAAATTTTTTTTGGGCAGTGGCCAATATAGATTTGAAAAATTTTTTCATAATTACAATAACAAAGGAATCAAATGCACACACTTATTGATACTATGTTGGTCAAAAGCTAAAATTTTCTCACAGTCTATAAAGACAGTCCTGATCGTTCATCACAGTGAAACTGCCGTTTCTTTTCTCAAAGTCTGAGCAGTAAAAGAAAATGCACACGGAAGTAGTGGATTTCCATGCAGTCTTGAAATGCTGACAGGTAATGGGCCACAACATAGCAAACCCACAGCAGACTCATTCGACGTTTTGAAGAACATTGGTAGGTAGGTCATCACAGAGTAGACCCACTGCAGTCCTGGTAGAGATTACGGTATTAGTGGGCCATCAGAGGCGCAGACCCACTGCAGTCCTTGCAGAAATAATGGTACTGGTGAGTCAGCAAAGATGCAGACCCACTGTAGTCCTTGGAGAGATAGCCAGCAGCCATCTGTTGTGACTGTGCAGGTGCACAATCACCGTTGAAGAGTCTTGCGGATAATATAGCAAGTCCATAAACCACCACTTGTGCACTCACAAAGTTTTTGAAATTGTCCTTAGAACCAGCAATGCTGTTATCCAGTCCCTTGCTGAATCATTAACACACGTGCAAACACTATCAGTCCCTACTTCTCACATATTGTCCATATACTATGACCAACAGAAACGTGTGCAGTGAAATGTAACTTACATGTTAATAATATCATGAACTGGTGACAATTACAATTTTATAACATAAGAATACAATAACAAAGGTACATGATACATCATTAAAAACATAACAATACAGATAACATTTGTAGTAATACAGGCTTTACAAAAGAATCGAAATAACATATACATCAGTGTTACAGGAATTATAAGTGCCTACATAAAGATCAGAATAGCTTTGGAAACAACAACTTCACACATGAGCATTAAAACAAAACAGAATAAATAATGTCTAAACATCTTTACAAAGTAAATAACATAGTATTAGAAAAATTCTACAACATAGCTCTCATCAGCTAAACACATAAAGACAGGAAAAACACAAATATACAAGAGTACACAAACATATAGAGGGATGACACAAAAGGAAAGGACAGGGTTTGTTTTACTGCAGTCCAACCCAAAACTTCATATATCTTTCCTCATATTTCATCCTTTGTTTCCACCAAAAAAATTCTATCTAAGCATGCTTTCTGTATTTATATGTTCACACATTTCTCACCTCAACATTTATTTCCAAGAAAATCCTACCTAAACCCGTTTTCTGTACTTCTTTTTGTATAACTCCTCAATGCATTTCTTCCAATTCATCGAAACTCATTCTCTTAGAGGCTACCTACTCTTAAGCTAACTTAAATCTACTGAGCTCAGATGCTAAACTAAGGGACGAGGCAATGCAGCATCACATAACAAATTATCACAAACAGCAATGACAAAAAATGCCAATTTGCAAAGCAAGCAGCAGCAAATCTAAATTAACAGATAAAATGCAAAATTACAACTAATATGAGCCAATGTGTAGCAACATGAAAAATAAATGAGTAGTAAAATTGGCTTAGCAGAGTAACACAAAGTCAAATTCAGTAACACTACGCCTGGCAAACAGCAGTAACTTATACCTAAACATGACATAGCTCAAGCAGAAAAAATATTACAGTAAAAACAACAATGCAGATAAGGGAAATGTATATTCACATCTTAATATCTATGTAATTAAAGTGGTGCACCACAACAACTTATTGTAAAAGAAATATTACCATGTACTTGAAAAGAAAATTTTGTGTTACTGTTACTAGTTCCTTATTATTGTTCTTTCCTTTCCAAGTGCTCCTTTTTTAAAGAATGTGGATCATAAAATAATTATTTAATAGATCTGTTGACAGAAAGTGTTCACATTAGCAAATGCATTTTATTTTATAAAAGCAATGCTGCAACACAGCTGGAAACCAGATATCAAGTGAAATAAGCAACTACGAAAAGCAAAGCATAAAAATATCATTCAATATTCATGTGGCATTTCGTAAGTCAGTAGCTCTCAACTCTCATAGAAAGACACTTGTCATAATCAGGTGTGCAGATGTACGAATATTTCCCATCAATTCATAAGCATTTCAGTAATTAGCACAAAGTACGAGTAATCATATGTTTTCAGGTAATGAGCGTGTAATATTTGCGATGCTTTCTACAAAGGAATGTCAATAGCAAGGTTAATGGAAGTAATGAGTGTCGCATTTGCAATATTTTCTCTAAAGGAATGCCATTGGCGAGGATAAAGGCCTGCCTTTTTTCTTTTTTTTTTTACCTGTGCTTCCGGAGAGGCACACCCTAATGGCTTGTTCTCCAGGTGTTTGACACAGCTGCGTGCCCACGACGCATTACGTGCAGGTGGTCACTTAACTTTCTTACGGAAATATTTACGACACCAGTTTCCGCTACAGTGACAGTCTCACATAAAAATATTTCACAGGTCAAGAATTAGCGTTGCAAATCTGTAGAAAGAAAATCCTATGAATATAACGTTGTCCAAAAAATTTTCGCCAGCATTGTGATACATTCACGCATTTACACACATTTCATAACTCTTAAAGTACGATTCTTGGTTTCCAACATCCTTTTTCACAAGTCAAGAGTCCCTACCCACTATTCATTACTCCTTACCTTATTACACATATACGTATCCATCGACACTCGTCAATATTTCGTCATTATAAATATGAAGCATAATCAAATAACTCATATAGCCTCAGCCTATTAATCGTAAACATACCTCAGCAGCATAATACACATCGTCGTCGTAAAAATAACATCATAACACCTCAGTCAAATCTCAAAATCGTCGTAGCTTCCTCCAATAATTAAAAAAAATTCTCTGCTCATGTCAAAAGTGTCATCTGCCTCAAACGTACTTTAAAAATCATGAATCCGTACCAAATACATCATTCAAAGCTCTCATAGTATCACAATGGTTCCGAAAAAATATGAAGAGTTCACACAGTACAGACAAAATACAATTTCATAAGTGTGAAGTTGTCCAACTGTGTAATTGCGTAAACATCTGTCACTGATGTAGTAAAAAACATGTTTATCTCTCAGTTACATGATCAGATAGCTGTGTAATTTGTGTGTTAGAGAAATATGGTACCGATGTGTAAAGTTGTATAAGCAAATACCATATTAGCTAGGGTTCCTTGTGGTTGCCACACACATGGTACACAAAGTAAGCATGTACCCCCCTGAGGATTAATGTAATTATACCCTCAGGTGTTACAGATTACAGCAATGGAATGAAATGTATCACGGAAAACTTTCTTTGTAATTCAAAAATCTTTAAAAATAAATGCTTTAAGTACAAAATTAATCACTCAAATACGTGCACTGTAGCGCTAAATGTGCGTCTTGTTGCAACATAATCTGTGTGGAAGTGTCGTAGTTATCGTCCTCCGAAAGCTAAGTTCTGCAGAAGTCAATGTACTTACCTCATAATACACAAAAGTGAAATGCCTTGCGTATAAATGTTTTAGTTATTACGCTTATTGCCGTGATGAGGAAAGTACTGTGCTTAACGTATTATTGTGCCACGAAAAAGGCTGTCTCATTGTTGCTATACCACAAAAGTTACTACTAAAACATGTTTTTCTTCCTAGAAGAATTCAGAAAACTGTGCAGATATAAAACAGATACACTGCAAAAGCAACATTGTAAATTGTCACTCATTAGTAGCGTCGTGATAACATCGTGTAGTTGTCACTTAAACTAACCACTGTGTCGTCTGGTATCTCACAGAAAGTACATTAAACCCAGAATGTATTTTCAAGTAAACCAAAATGTTGCATTAAAATCTCATTAGCAGTACCAGTATGTGTCCTAAGTATGTAAGCCTGATAGTCGTTACGTAATCGTGCAACTAACAAGCAAGAATGTACAAATACAACACTGTGTTGTCTGTTCACTATAACAATGCATTCGTAATTTCTGTTTAAAAATGTTATCTAGGTTCTAGACTGGATATTTAACTTCAAACATTGTTGCATGTTAACAGTTTCTTTAGTCAGACAAAGCATACTAGAAATGTGAAGTGAAAAGTTTTATGGCAAAGACAAAGTTAAAAAAGCAGATTATCTTTCAATAAACGGTTTTGCATGTGAAATGTGGTGTAAACCTTTACTCTTCCTAGTACGCAGAGTTTCAACTTCAACGCAATTATCATGTGGTATACGTCGGATTCTGTAAGGTCCATTGTAAACTAGAAAGAATTTGTGACTCAAGTGTTTCTTCTTATGTGACAATGAATGAGCTTTAATGAGAACTTTCTGACCAATATACAATTTCTTTGCATTTGCTTTACCGTGTAGTTTTCTCCTTTTGTGTGCTGCAGATTTTATATTTTTAAGAGCCAAATCAATTATGTCTTTGTGTCGAAGTTTACGTGTATTCAGGAAAGGTACAAGCTCTCTGATTCTGTTCGGTGGTTCTTCATTCTTCAGTACAAGAGTAGGTGGTAAAGCAGTGGAATCATGAGGCATTTCATTCAGCACGTTTTGAAATAAGTGTAAATATCTGTCCCAATGCTGATGCTTCCTGTGACAATAAAGTCTGCAAAGCTTATTGATTTCTTTCATAATCCGTTCAGACGGGTTACAATGTGGTGAGTACAATGAAATAAAAACAGGTTTGATTTTATGATTCCGAAGCATGCGTGACCAAACAGCGGATCTGAATTGAGGTCCGTTATCTGAAATGACTTTGCTAACGTGTTCAACTTCACGTAAGAAATTTTTAACAAAGGCGTTGGATACAGATCGTCCAGTGGCTTTACGTAACGGAGTGAAAGAAACAAATTTTGAAGTAAGTTCAACAGCGACTAGAACGTACGAAAATCCATTGGATGTTCTGACAAGCGGTCCCAAGAGATCAACAGCAGCAAATTCTTTTAATTTAGAAGGAATAATAGGAAACAACGGAGCACGATGTGAGACAGTAGATGGTTTCGCCTTTTGACAAAGTTTACAAATAGACAAGACTCTTCGAATTCTTTTTTCCATATTGTTAAAATAACAAGTCGTTCGAAGAATATGATAACATTTTCGTGGACCAAAATGTGCGTAGCTGAAATGAATGTACCAAATGAGCTTATTAACAAAATCGTCAGGAATGCAAAGTACCCATAGCTTGTCATCAACAGTGCAGCGTTTGAACAGTATGTTGTTTCTAACCAGATAATAATGCGAATCTGTGTGTGTGTCTTTTCATGCCATTTGCTCTTGATGTCTTTCCAAATCGGATCTTTATCTTGTTCATGAGCAATGTCCTTTAAAGATGTGGCGATGAAGTTTTCAAAGGCGACTTTCTGAATGTAAAGAATACTGAAATTTTTCTCGAGGTTGTCTTCTGTGTTACTTTTCTCAAGCCCAGCCGGTGCGCGTGACAGTGCGTCCGCAACAATGTTCTCCTTGCCGGGAATGTAGACTATTGTGAAGCGGAATTCTTGCAGAAACAATGCCCAACGTTTTAACCTATCATGATTTAATTTTGAAGACATAAGAAATTGTAATGCACGATGATCACTGTATACTTTTACGTGCTTACCAGAAAGAAAGAAACGGAATTTGTTAAATGCCCAAACGATAGCTAAAGCTTCTAATTCAGTAACGGAATAATTTTTTTCAGATTTTGTTAGCACTCGGCTAGCAAAAGCAATGGTTTTCTGAACGGTAGTGTCATTTTCTATGGCTTCTTGAAATAAATGGGCACCAAGACCGACTTTAGAAGAATCCGTGCTAAGGCAGAAATCTTGTGACAGATCTGGATGAGCTAAGATTGGCGCGTGAAGTAACGCTTCTTTCAAAGAACTGAATTCCAATTGTGCTTGTTCGTCCCAGTTCCAAATAGTATTTTTTCCAGTGAGAGAACAAAGTTTTGGTGTAACAAGAATTTGCATATTCAGAAAACGACGGTAAAAATTTACGAGACCTAGAAAACTGCGGACTTGTCTTTTTGTGGATGGAACTGGAATGGCTCTGATTGCTTCTAACTTTTCAGGATCCGGCTGAATGCCTTCAGAAGAAATAATATGTCCCAAAAACTTCACCTTTGTCCTACCGAATTCAGACTTTTCCAAGTTAACTGTAATTCCAGATTCTGCAAAAATACGTAACAAACTGTTGAGGATGCGATTATGTAGTTCCCATGAAGCTTCTGCTATTAGAATATCGTCCACATATAAGGTGATGTGACGTTTTAAGAACTCAGGTAATATGGAATTTAGCCCGCGAATGAATGCTGCTGAAGAAATGTTCAAACCAAAGGGAAGTTTCCGAAACTGATAACAAACGCCGAAACAAAGGAAAGCTGTGTATTTTCTACATTCTGGATGGAGTTCGATCTGATAAAAGCTGGATCTGAGATCAATGGAAGACAACACTTTTACACCATTAAAATTTTGAAGAAGTTCTTCCAACGTTTGCGGCCTGTCTGTTTCAGGAATAATGATCGTATTGATTTGTCTCGAATCTAAGACAAGCCTGATCGATCCATTTTTCTTCTCAACAACATGTAATGGATTGTTGTATAAGCTTACTGCAGGCTCAATAATGCCCTCGTCAAGCATAGATTGTATTTCTGTTCTAACACGGTCCCTATAATGTGCTGGACTTACATATGGTCTAACACAAAATTTAGTATGCTCACGAACACGAAATTGGTATTGAAATCCCTTGATTGTTCCTGTTTTATGAGTAAAAACTGTGGAATGTTCTTGTAAAATCTCAAAAAGGTCCTGCCTATCAGTGTCATTACAATTCTCAATTGTTTGAATTTTATTCTGAATTAACTCATTAGTATCAAATGCGCCGTCGATATCACCCCTGTCAGTACTTGCAGAGTGATTGTTAGTGTCAAGTTCCGTCGAAAATTCCGAACTGTTGTCTAACAGAAGGTAAAGCCGATTAATTTCCTCGTCATGGTTTGAGAGCCAATCTTCAAATTTCAAAGCTACTGACTTACCTTCTTTTTCTAAACTTATTTCAGCATCGTGAAAGCTTAAGATTGCTTTGTATTCATTTAAAAAGTCTACTCCCAGTATAATTTCCGTCGACAATAATGGAACAATAAGAAAGTTCATAGAGAAGCTGTGGCTTTGACAAAAGAATTCTAAGTTGGTTTGTTGGCGTACATCTACACTTTTTCCAAAGATTGCACCTTGCAATTTAATCTTACGTAACGGAAGTGTGGGGCAATCGTTCGATTTGTTGCATTTGCTAAAGGCTGTTTCACTGACTACTGAAATGGGACTGCCAGAGTCAAGTACTGCCGTAAATTTTACGTCATTTACTGTAATGTGAATCACAGGATATGCAATGTTGTTATGTTTTACGTCGTGTTCTTGGAGTAAGATGTCCCTAATGTCTTCCATTTTTACGTAATTACTAGCTACGGCAGCTGCGTCGTTAGTTTCATAAGTACGTTTTGTTGCTGCCAGCGGTGTGTCATTGCCTTTTGTCTCTTTGTTGGCGCGCGTCGTTATTGGGATTTGGAGACCTAACTTCTACAAATTCACCGTGACGAGAGGGCCCTGCTCTGTTTGAATCCCGCCAGTTCTGATGCAATTCAGGTCTGTCGTTACGATCATATCGTCTGTCGTCATGTCGGTAGATTCCATAGTTTCTTTCTTGTCGGTCACATGGTGGAGAATTTCTCCCTGAATCGTAACTGCGGGCTGGTCCGTTGCGTCTAAAGTTATTCTGTCTCCCTTGATAGTATTTATTTTGGTTCCCATATTGTCTGTTTCTCTTATTGTCTCTGTGATAGTCATTACCACGGAGAGGTGATCTTTCCCTGTAGTTATTACTACTCTGCCAACGGTTGTCATACGGGTGGTGTCTGTTTTGGTCACGATTTGTGTTGTGAGAATAGACTTGTCGTGTCAAGTTATTACTTCTTTCATCGCGGAATTGCGACGGATGTGACCTGTAATTGTTGTGTTCCTGGTTTCGCGTTCCGCGATTGTCAGTGTCAATTTCTAATTCTTGTAAGAGTCCCTGAAATGCTTCAATGTCGTCTTTGCAACGTCCTGGCAAAATAATATGTCGTAAATGTTCAGGCAGTTTGATTAAGCAAATGCGGATGAGTTCTGAGGGGCTGTATGGGTTTGAAAGATACTGATTCTTATGCAACATGTCTTCAAAATATTTCATAAGACTGGAAAATTCAGATTGTTCATAATGTTTCATCATTATGATGCTATGTTTTACTCGGTCTTGTGTGGCTTGAGACCAATATGCTGAGAGGAAGGCATGGTAAAACTCTCCTTCACTGTGGCAATCGTGAATTACCGATCGCATTCTTACAGCTGGTTCATTCTCCAAGTAGCCACACATAAATTCTAATCTGTGTTCTAACGACGAGTTGGGAGGAAAACAATGCGAGAATTGATGGAGCCATGCTTGTGGATGAATGTCGTTGCCAGAATTCTTAAATGTTTTGAATTTACGTGTAGTAATGAACAGCTTATAGTCAAAATCATCATGTCGGCGAGTCGCATATCGGTCATTGTTAGGTCGTGTCGGCCGTTCCATCTCAAAATTCGGTGCACATTGCCAATTTCTTTCATAACTTCCGAAATGCCCTGTGTTATTATTTTGTGGCTGTTCCGTATTTCTGTGTCCCTCTTCCCGTATTGGGGCGCGAGTATCCTCTGAAATACGTAATTCTTGTATTACCTGTGTCAGCTGATCTTGTACTTCCCGGATTTCTCTTTTGTACTGTGTATTGATTTGATTTTGATTCTGTTTGAATTTTCTAATTTGTTCATACTCTTCTGTGTCAGTGAAGGCTACAGGTCTTGTGTCATTCAGATCATCATCTACCTTTGTAGATAAGTTAGTAACCTGATCCGAAAGTTCGGCTACTTTCTCCGATAGTGAACACATTTCCTCAGTGTGTTTTTCTGAACCAAGTTTCAGTGTGTCCATTTGTGTTGAAATCGAATCTACTGTGTCCTTTAAGTTTTCCTGAGTTTTTGCAAGTTGCTTAACCGAATCGGTAGATGCAACTGAGTCAATTTTAGCCCACAAGGTCTCATGATTTTCATGAACAATGGTTTGCAGTTCTTTTATGGCTGCTTCATGATTCTGTAATGCATTTTCATGCCGCGAAAAAATAGGTTGAAAATGCTCACAAATTTGTGTTTTTACGTCATTACAGACTTTTTGACATTTCGATTCAATGTTATGTAACTCAGTAGTTAAATCTTCACGTGTTTGTTCAAGTGTGGTGTCTAACTTTTGAAGATGTTGTTCCATTGTGTCTAACTGTTGCTGTGTTTGTCTCTGGTGTTGTTCCATTGTGTCTAACTTTTTAAGATTTTGTTCCACTGTGTCTAACTTTTGAAGCTTTTGCTGTGTTTGTCCCATTTGTTGTATTAATTGTAATAACAATGCATTGGTGTCTGAAACATGTTCCTCAGTGCTTTTCGGCAGTGAATTTACACCAGAAACATTCACATTTTGACAAGCAGAAAATGTGTCTTGACTTATTTGAGAAAACGGTGAGGATCCAAAACCTGAATCTACAGTATTTGCGAGATCGTGTTCTGTCATTTCGGCTTCCTGAGGCGAGCTATTGCCGACCGATCGATCGATAATGCTTCCCTCTTCACTAATTGTTTCACTGTCCACGCCATTGTTTGACGCCCGCTCCATTTCCCTGTGCACAGTTACCAAATTACTACTTTGAACATTAGTAAATTCATTACTCTGCGGCGCTGATAAGCTATGCTCGTCGTCACTATTATTTCTCAGTTTAGTTTGGAGCCTAGTGTTACGTTTTTCACACGCCATTATTGTCACAATATTTCACACGATAACACAGAAAAGCACAATTTGAAGTGCAAAAATAGGAGAACACATTAACATAGCACTGAAAATAATATCTAGTTAATTGCAAGCGTAGCTGCGAAATACTTGGTGCAAATCTATATGCATGCCACAACTGTTTTACTGTACAACAATGAAAGGCTACAACTACAAAGGAGATTCTCTCTACAATTACGCGCTAGCAATAAACAAAAGCTACACTAAATACACAAACTACAAGAAAAAATCAGAAGATTCCAGTGAGGTATCCTAGGCTAAGGGTCGACATATGAAACGTCCCCTTTGAACTATTATACATGACTGTGCTTAAACTGACACACAATATTTTGTTAGCGCAACGCAATCTGACTTTCAAAATTCCCTACAAAAGAATGGCCCTGACTAACATTAAACTATACCTTTCACAAATCACTTACCTCACAAAAATCTTCGCTGCTCAAGCTACTGCAATACAGCGAGCGCCACTACTGCCAGCTAAATAAAAGATTCAAACTATGGAAGGCACTAACTACTGATAGGGATAGTTAGCAAATGAAAGATTTTGATAGGGAACAAACAATGTATTTACCTTGATATCATCATATATAAATATAGCAGTTCATGACAAATTTCAAAACTCCGCCATCTCTCTCCCCACATCCACCACTGCTGGCGGCTCACCTCCAACTGCGCAACGCTACGCGCTGTTCACAGCCAGCTGCCTAACACTACAATGGCGAGTATTACAACAATGCAAAGCAGCCACAGACTGCACACAGCACAGCCAGTGATTTTCATACAGAGGTGGCGTTACCAATAAAAAAACCTAAACAGCCTACTTACAAGAGCTCAACATGATGACTCGTAAATTAACACACACGATGCAAAGAATAGTAATTTGCACTCTGTGAGTTCTCAGTTCCGTAAACCAAGTGTAAATAGTTAGAGTTCTATTTTGGAGCATTTTCAGACCTCGCGAAATATAAAGTCCCTTCAGAACTTAAAATATGGTAGCGGCCCTTCACCGCCCAGATTCAGACATCCACACAACCGAATCACGCGTCACCACACACAGGTCTGTCTTCTTCCAGCACTCGACACAAAGTGTGCAGAATATCTCCTGTGAGCTCTTCACTCCAAAAGTACGATTCTCCACGTGACCGCAGTAACGTCCCGCCACTGTCTTCTTCTCCATTGGCTGAAGACCATCCCCACCAAAAATACATCCCCCTTACGCGCTACAAACATGATTTGACCCATCCTGGCCACTTCCCGGACCAAGCTAACACGTTACAACAATATTTAAATAATGAACTGTCGTAAACATTCAGTTACACTCAGATCATTTACATTAAATTTAAGTAATAGTCTGCTCACAAATAAATAAGCCAGTGTTCTTGTGTAAGTGTGCTCCCGTTATGTGATTACAGATTATGACAATATATTGTTTAAACAGTTATTTATGCCTTCTTAACAGAAGCGTCTTTTTTTTCTCTTTTCAATTGTGTCCGCAAACACAAGCGATTGACCACATTTGAGGCAGGACAGTTTCTTAATAGCACTTGCAATCAACTTTTGAATAAAGTTGCTGGCAAAATAGTAAACTGTTCATTAAATAAATTATGCTGTGTTCATTTGCCATGTAAATGTACAGAATACGATGTTCTGACAAACATTTGCATAATGAAAAAGAGGCATCATAAACCAACAAATAAAATAAATACAGATATGTAGCTTTCACAGATGACAGCCATAGTGCGCTGGTATCATCTGCGGTATCGTTTGTTGAAATCACATGAAGCAGTTAAAAGAAATTCATACACAGGTTCATTGTGTAAATGTTTATTCACTCAGAAATATTAACTTCTGTAGTTTTAAAGGTACTGAAATACTGTTGTGTCACTAGATGCACCTTGTTTATCTAGAACTTATTTAGATTTGTATTAATATCTGACTGTAAATTACACGAGAGAGGCAGAGAAACTGGTACACCTGCCTAATAACGTGAAGGCTTCAGAAAGCACACACAACTGCGGCAACGTGACGTGGCATGGACTCGACTAATGTCTGAAGTAGTGCTGGAGGCAATTGACACCATGAATCCTGCAGGACTGTCCATAAATCCGTAGGAGAATGAGGGACTGGAGATCTGAACAGCATTTATCAAGGCATCCCAGATATGCTCATTAATGTTCATGTCTGGGGAGTCTGGTGGCCAGCGGAAGAGTTTAAACTCAGAAAAGTGTTCCTGCAGCGACTCTGTAGCAATTCTGGACTTGTGGGGTGTCGGATTGTCCTGCCGGAATTGCCCAAGTCCGTCGAAATGCACAATGGATGCAGGTGACCGGACAGGATGCTTACGTACTTATTATCTGTCAGTGTCGTATCTAGATGTATCAGGCGTCCCATATCACCCCAACTGCACAAGGCCCACAACACGTTGAACAGTCCCCTGTTGACATGCAGAGACCATGGATTTATGAGGTTGTCTCCACACCCGTACAAGTCCATCTGCTCGATACAATTTGAAAAGAGACTCGTCCGACCAGGCAACATGTTTCCAGTCATCAACAGTACAATGTCAGTTTTGA
The DNA here is from genome assembly GCF_023864345.2 of Schistocerca serialis cubense. NCBI lineage: Eukaryota > Metazoa > Arthropoda > Insecta > Orthoptera > Acrididae > Schistocerca > Schistocerca serialis. The sequence goes on along the minus strand of NC_064643.1, from coordinate 731,364,729 downwards.
CGGGTCCAGGCGAGGCGTAAAGCTTTGTGTCGTGCAGTCATAAAGCATGCATGAGTGGGCCTTCAGCTCCGAAAGCCCATATCAATTATGTTTTGTTGAATGGTTCGCGCGCTGACACTTGCTGATGGCCCAGCATTGAAATCTGCAGCAGTTTGCGGAAGGCTTACACTTCCGTAAAGTTGGCTGCTTCTCTTCAGTCGTCGTTGGTTCCGTTCTTGCACGATGTTTTTCCGGTCGCAGCGACGTCGGAGATTCGATGTTTTACCGGATTCTTGATATTCACGGTACACTTGTGAAATGGTCGTACAGGAAAATCCTCACTTCATCGCTACCTCGGAGATGCTGTGACCCATCGCTCGTGCGCCGATTATAACACCACGTTCAAACTCACTTAAACCTTGATAACCTGCCACTGTAGCAGCAGTAACCGAGCTAACAACTGCGCCAGACACGTGTTGTTTTATATAGGAGTTGCCGACAGCAGGGTCGTATTCTGCCTGTTTACATACCTCTGGATTTGAATACGCATGCCTACACCAGTTTCTTTGGCGCTTCAGTGTATTATACGCTCTCAAAGAGCTGTAAGAAGCCATATTTCAGTATGTCTCAAAGCCCGCCATTGCTGGGAGCATAGGCAGCCCTCTTAGAGTTCCCTCACCCTACTCATGCTCTGGTCTGACTCGTCTGTCAGGAGATTCGTCTGTCTTGTCTGACTTGCGCCCATGCTGCTTCTATCTTCATCTACACTACCCCAGTCGCTTTCCAGGTTTTGACTACTGAGGATCCATTCCTCACTCAATTTAGTGATCAGTGTCAGCTTCCTAATTTAAAAATGGATGGGCTGTTTATAGCAAGCGCGAGCTTCCTTGTGATGCGCCTGTTAGCTCAGGAACAAGACGGAAGAAGGCGCAACAAGGACCCAAGGAAATGCGGGTGGTGGATAAGTACAATATTCAGAAGCGTAAAAAGGTACGAAATGAAATGAAATTTCGTGTGGCTAGAGCCTCCGTCAGGTAGACCAGTTGCCTGATACAAGTCTTTTTACTTCGTGCCACTTTTGGTGATTTGCGTGTCGATGAAGATGATGTGATGACGAAGACAACACAACACCCAGCCTCCAAGCACAGAAAATATCCGATTCAGACGGGAATCGAACCCGGCCTCCCACATGGCATTCTGCTGCGCTGACCACTCAGCTATTGACGCGGAACGAAACAGATGTGGTGGAAGTGATTTGATGGATGACTTGGATGTTGAAAAGATACATTTCAAGACTTTTGCCGTATGACCGCATCTGATCTTGATATCTGATAAATCTGGTTGGATCGAAGATAGAAAAGCCGGCCGTTGTGGCCGAGCGGTTCTAGGCGCTTCAATCCTGAACCACGCGACTGCTACGGTCGCAGGTTCGAATCCAGCCTCCGGCATGGATGTGTGTGATGTCCTTAGGTTAGTTAGGTGTAAGTAGTTCTAAGTTCTAGGGGACTGATGACCTCAGATGTTAAGTCCCATCGTGTTCAGAGCCATTTGAACCATTTCTGAAGATAGCAAAGGCCCACAGCAAATTTCGCAAAGCTATTCAGTTACTGAGCGGTTGGAACTTACGCTTAGATACCCAGTAACTGGCGATTCCTAGTCCAGCCTCACGTTTTTATTTAAATATTTTTTTTTTAATTTGATAGTAAAGTCGCCAATCCACTCCATCTTACAAGAAAAACCGGAGTCCACAACACAGAAAAAAAAGATCGAACCGGACGAGTGCAGCGAGCCAATTGATAAAGGCTTGCCGCCGTCGACACCACTTGTGTGGCTCGTAGTGCGTCCCTCTGATGCGCCAACAGGCGGAGCCAGACAATATCAATAATTCAAAAACAGTCTTAATCGCATATATTATTATTATTATTCCGCCAACCGGTTTCAACCCGACGTAGGGGTCATCTTCTGGGCGTTTGTACCATTGGTCGAGTGCTGATGGTGTCACTCCTGTCTACGTAACGGCAGGAAACTAACTAGACCACCAGCAGTCGACCAATGGTGTAAACGACCAGAGGATGACACCTACGTCAGGTTGAAACCGATCGGTGGTATAATAATAATAATAATAAATGCGATTAAGACTGTTTTTGAATTATTGATTAACCATACTAATCGCTGATTCTCTCCACAACATTGTTGTCCAAAAATCGGAGCCAGACAAGCCACAGGTTTGGGCGGCTCGCAATCCCATTTTGCGGGATGTCCTCGGAGCCTAGCTCTTTCAGCATTACTCGTACGCTTACGCTTTACAGACGGGCCTTCCTTGGCCCGAGGTAGCGGAGTTTAAGCTGTTTGAGCTGTTCCTCCTGAAGTCCTCTCGGTTTGGAATGGTTTTTCTTCACGTGTTGGTCTGTCCTCTGGTTTCTCTGGCTGCAGCAGCTTATTTGCCGGCTGATTCCGGCGGCTTCTTGTTCTTCTTCTTCTTATTACTGCTTCCTGGCTGCCCGAATTCTCCGAATTCTATTCTCTTCAGGCGGGACCAGTCCACTGGCGGCGTCTGTGTCCGGATATACTTGGCTGCTTCCTCAGTCATGTATTTCCAAGTCCTCGTCCGTGAAGATCGGGTGCTTGTTTATGAGCTCCAGATCTCCACGGCTGACGATTGCCCTCCCGCGCAGCTTCTGGTTTAAGGGTTCGCACCCTGAAACACGTATGTAACGCAGCAGCGATGGCGAGGCATTGTAGCATCTGTGACCAGAGAGTATGCGCTTGACCGCGCGAGTGTTGCGAGCGGTTCTCAGTCAGTAGTAGTCTTTGCGAGTTAGTTGTCGCTATGCAGAGTAGCAGGCAGTCTGTCGTTGCGAGTCTGTCAGTCAGTCGTTGCGAGTTTGTAGCTCTGTCTCGTTGAGAGCAGTACTCAGTCTGTAGTCGTCATGCAGAGCGGTCGGTCAGTAGTAGCAGCCCAGTGCGGTTGTGTGATGTAGGCGGTCGGCAACAATGGTCAAGATGAGGAATAAGGTATACTGTTAATTAATATAATCATTAGATAATGAAAAATTTTATTTATTGTAATTATTCTCCAACAAGTCTCCCAATAATAATTTTTTATTTCAAAAGCATTTTCTCAAAAATTTAATTTTTTATTGAACTCAAGATTTCGTTGCACTTCCCATTTCATTCCACTTCTTTTGAAGAAAAATTTCACTAGAATCATAAAAAAAAAAGAGAATATTATTATTTGCAATGCAGTTCCTCCAAGCGGTGCGCAACAACAAGAGCAGATATGTGACATCCATTTATTCTGAGGTAAGACTTTAATTCTGATTGTTTTATACAGGGCCAAAGACCGATATTTCGGTTTAATTAAATTTTCTTATCACTGAATGGACTTTAATTTTTCATCAGGAATTTATATTTGAGTCAGATTGCGTATTTCACATTTTTGTTGCCATTTTCAATACCTCTCATTGTGGGCGAGGTTACAATTAGCGCAATGTCCATTAGCATCCCTAAATAATATTGTCAATTATTATAAATTTTGCGGGGAGGTTACACTCGGCTCCCATTTCTATATAATATTGTCATTTCATTTCTTTTAAAATTACGGTGGGGAGGTTACACTTGGCGACACCCAGTCCAGGATCGTATTTCGTTGAGAGTCTTTTGAGCGACAGTCAGATATCTGCTCTTATTTGCTTAGATAATTAGGATTTGGCGCAACGCTTTTAATAATATTGTGACTTTCTTTCTACAGGTCAACGGCAATTTGCTGCTTTGTTGTATTTGTGTGTTGCTTTTGCATTGTGCTTATTTGCTTTGTGAAAAATTTTGACTATTGTAAAAATGCCGCGAAAGACTGTGAATAGTGTATCGCGAAGTATTGTGAATGAAATTACCGACTTAAACAACGTGACCGATAGTAATTGTGATACGCAACGTAATGATGACAATCCTGCGTTCACTAACAATCAGTGCATTCCAACCACTAATGATGACTTTTACCCTGATGATGAACAAACGAACTCAATTGTCTCGTCTGTTAATTTGACGACAATTGATGACGCGGAGCGCTCTATAGTAATGAGCGCTGCCGAAATTAACACACCCGATTTAGAAAATCCAAGTAATGAACAGACAAATTTGTCTAATGAAAATGAACAGGATACACAAAGTACGACGGATTCATTCAATTCCGAAATAGTGAGTGACAGTGTACGTCCGACTGATAATCCTTTTTGTAAATTGCAGAATGACCAAATGGTCACACAAAGCGCGACAATTCCAGGTACACAATCAAATAGCACAGATAATGGAGTAGGTAATGTTACTTTGGATCAATTTATAGCAATAATGCTACAGTTTAGGATCGAACAGAACGAAAAACAAGACAAACTTAGTGAACAGGTCAACCAACAGAGTGTAGATAACAAACAATTTAAAGAGAATTTCAAACAACTTAGGGAAGATAACAAACACTTAAATGAGAAACTTGACAATAATGACGAAAATCTCAAACAGCTTAGCGAACAAATTAGAGCCGTTGCCGCGCAGTGCCATGACACTAAGGAACAGTTGCGCGTGGAAATTGAGGCTTGTTCACAAAAAAATAGCGAAGAAATAAAGTCTGTTGCGCAAGAATTAAGGGAAATGCAAACAGCCGCGACAAATACACTCAGAGACGAAATTAGCGGAGTCGCCAAACAGTGCTCTGAAAAAGCTACACAATTACGGGACGAGTTTAGAGCAATGACGGTAGAACTTTCGCGCACTATGGACGCAAAGATAGACGCGAAATTCGAACAGCAGAACACTCAGATTAACGAGCGCTTTAATCAGCACATACAGAACAGTGATACGCGTTTCCGCAGATTTATTCAGGATCAAAACAAAGTAAAACGACAAGTCATGGAAACAATCACTGCACAAAGACAAGAGGTCAAACGTAAAATATTCGCGAAAGCGAAGACGTATGTAGACAATAATATTACTACAGTGTCCGACAAAATTAATACCATAGAACAATTGAACGCGGAATTACGGGATGAAATTTCTGACCTTAAATCAAAAACAGATACACACACAGTAAATATTCAAACAGTGACAGATAGATTCGAACAGTTAGATCTAACACAGGATTGTGATGTTATCAAAGCTGATGTTAAAAAACTGAGCGAAACTGCGCGCAAGTTGCAAAAACAGATTAATGCGTCTGATTCTAAAACCGATGATCAGGTTAAGATATTGACTGAAAAATGTGATGAATTGGCCAGTCGTATTGATGTTATCGAAAATGCTAATGACAATAAATCAGACGATACTGCACCGGTTTCATTTATCCAAACGCCTGAATTTCAAAATTTACAGCAGACTATTAATGAGATCGATTCATCTAACAACACGTTACGTAGGAAATTATCAAATTTACAACAAGAAGTAACAGAAATGAAAAACACTTCTGTTAATAATACACAACAGACGCCACTTTATGAACATGTGTCAGACTCACGCAGCGCGTATAATTTGGGTAATCTGCAGAGAGTACGGGACTTAGATTCCGAACAACCACAGTTCAATAGATACTCTTACGATCCTGAACCTGTTCCATCATGCAGAGATGATAACTTCGACTACAAACATTTTCTGTCAGTGAGAAAGTTTAAGGTTTTCAAAAACGATAGAACGCAGATTCACCCACTGGATTGGATTCAACAGTTTAGTTTTGCTCTTCCACCGACTTGGCCTGTAACACATAAACTTGAATTTATTTGCAGTTTTTTGGAAGGCGAACCGGCAACTCGTATGAGACCGATCGCGAGACAGTGTTACTCGGTAGAGGAATTTCAGAATGCTTTTCTGTCAGCGTACTGGTCGAAGACGACACAGCGCGGAATTAAAGACCAACTAATTAGTTTGCCAAACTATGAAAACTCAAATTTTCCCAGTGTAACGCAATTTTTTGAGCATATGGTACAACAAAACCAGTACCTAAGTGAACCGTACAGTGAATCCGCACTTATACAACTATGCATCTCTAAATTACCACGGTCATTACGAGTGTCACTTCTAACGGGCCAGCAAAAAGAAAACATTTCAGCATTCAGAGATCTTTTACAGCTCTTGGAAGTACAGCAATCTGATTATTCTTTTGTAAACAAAAACTTTTTGAGTAACAACCAAGGTCAACAACAGTACTACAATTATGATCAGGGACGTAATTTCAATCGGAAAGATAACAGACGCTTTAGGAACGACAACTACCAAAACTTTAATAACAGGCAAAATTCTAATTATCAATACCGTCAAAATTTTCAGCAACAGGAACAACACTTTGGTAACAATAGAGGTGTTTCACAACAACAACATCAAAACCAGCCGGTTAACATACCTAACCAACAATGGAATACACAAGGTCAACCAGGCTTTAATGTTTCGCCGCGTGGACGTATAGCCCCTGGTCCAACAAATAGTAACGTACGTCAGCAAGGAAACAACTACGTACAAAGAAGACAGTATTTCAATTCCTATCGTAATGCACCGTATAGGAATGACTATTACGACAGACGTAAAAATAATGAAGACAATTTTCAGCGAACATCTAACAACAGTCGGTCATACCAACAGCAAAATCATACGCAAGAACATATTCTCATGAATGAACCCGACAGTAGGTACCATCCAGAGCGTAACACGCCTGGAAGAAGTAATAGGACAGTTCAAATAGTCGAAATGCCACAGAATCCTCCTAATAATAATAACACGTCAGATAGAATCTGACTAGATAATGTACAGGACGCATCTTGCAATAATACAAGCACTACCTTAGACACGCAAAATGTTGTTCACGAAAATGTAATTACTTTTGACGACATCAGAGACACTCTTTTACAGGAAAAACCAGTTATTCAGAAAACCATTTCACATCCTGTTATCGAAATTAAAATTGGTTCATCAAAATTCTCAGCAGTAATTGATTCCGGCTCACCTATATCAGTAATAAATGAGGAGACTTTTAATGAGTGCAACAAAGAGAATACTTATCCGACGTTACCTTTAGGCAAAACAAAAGTGAAAGGAGCAGTATCGAGTAAAGGTGTAGACGTTAAATTACAGACGCATTTATCATTTTGTATTGGAGGTCATACTTTTCACTCTAATTTTTGGATTGTGCCTTTATTGACAACAGACGTTATTTTAGGCACGAATTTTCTGGTACAACACCACGCAGTTATCGACTTTCAGAATTCTTATTTAATGTTAAAGGATGAAAATGTACAATTGGCTTTAGAATTTCAGCACTCTTTATCTGCGGAAGAACAAACAATTAACCGCACAGAGGTCATTTCCGCAACACGTAACATAGACTGTAATCCCATATTGTTCACGGATACGTACGTACACAACTATAATACTCCAGACGAAGCTGACTACGACGTTATGCAGTTAATTTCTGATAAGGTTAAAGAGAGCAGTGCAACTACAGACGACGAACGAACGCAATTACACAAAATTCTTTTACAGCAAGCGCCAGTTTTTGACAACATTCCTGGTACTATGTCCGGCTTTATGTATGAATTTCAAGTCAAACCGCACGACACATTTAAAGCAAAGCATTATCCCATTCCATATATTCACAGAGAACAGGTTAAAAAGGAGCTGCAAGATATGCTTGATCAGGGAATTATTGAACCAGCAGTTAGTCCGTACATAAACCCGCTACATATTGTTAAGAAAAAAGATGGCTCACTTCGCCTTGTACTTGATTCACGTCACATTAATGACATTATTATTAATGAAACAGATCGACCACAGACATTAGAGGAACTTTTACAGAAATTTCACGGTACAGCTATTTATTCCACATTAGATTTGAAATCGGGATTTTGGCAAATTCAACTTCATCCAAATTGTAGAAAATATACAGCTTTTCTCTGTTTCGGCGACTGTTATCAATTTTGCAAACTACCGTTCGGCTTAACTATTTCTTCTGCAGCTTTTATTCGCGGTTTGAACACAATACTTCCGACAGAACTTAAAGACAGAATTACGACGTATGTAGACGATATTCTTATCGCAGAAGCTAACTGGTCTGAACACAATATGATTCTTGAACAACTGTTACAAACTTTTCATGCACAAGGACTCACAGTTAACCTCAGTAAATCGCACTTTGGCAAAACTTCTATAAAATTTCTTGGACACGTAATTTCAGCAGAAGGCATTGCACCTGATCCGGAAAAACTTCAAGCTCTACGTGACATTACTGTTCCTACAACAAAAAAGCAATTACGCAGTTTTTTGGGCTTAATTAACTTTTTTCGTAAATTTATTCACCATTCTGCTTTAGACACGCCTAGACTATGCCAATTAACGGGTAAAAACACTATTTGGTCTTGGGATAAGCAAGCACATTTTGAATTCATGAACCTGAAACATGCTCTGTTGAATGCTCCACTGTTATCGCACCCCGATCTTACTAGAAATTTTTCCATTGCTACCGACAATTCCAACACCGCCTTAGGCGTACACATTTTCCAGGAAATAGAAGAAGATGGTTCTACAGTAATTAAAAACATCGCATTTGCAAGCCGCATTCTGTCACCTGCTGAACGAAATTATTCTGTTACAGAATTGGAAACATTATGTGTTGTATGGGCTTTTACGAGATTTCGGCACTTTCTTTATGGCAGACATACCACAGTTTACACAGATCACAGAGCGATACAATTTTTACTTTCGGCCAAATTCACTCACGATAGATTAAGTAGATGGAAACTGTATTTGCAGGAATTTAATTTTACAATAGTTCACATTCCCGGCACGCAAAATGTTATAGCAGACGCACTATCGCGTTCTCTCAGCAACAATCAGCAAGACGTAGCAACCAACTTTTGCAAAACAAATTTCAGTGTCATGTACATTCAGCAAGTTGCTTTTGAAAATTTTATTTCATCGTCACTACAGGACATAGCGCAAGAGCAAAATAAGGACAATGTATGGAAAGAAATTAAACACCTTTGGCAAGATAGGAAAAATGTTACGATTAGAAACCACTACACTGTACGCAATGACATTCTGTTTCGCCGCTCTCATCCTGACAGCAACAATTGGTTATTATGCATTCCTGACGAACTGGTTAACAAATTAATCTGGTACACTCATTTAAGTTACGCACATTACGGAGCACGAAAATGTTTTCTTATACTGACACAGAACTGTTATTTTGCCAACATGGAGAAACGTATACGACGAGTTTTGGCGTCTTGTAAAATTTGCCAGAAAGCTAAATCAGACACCACTTCACATATTCCTCCTTTATATCCCATTATACCTGTGAAATTAAGACACATGGCCGCAGTAGACATTTTTGGTCCGATTCCGAGAACTAACAGAGGTTTTTGCTACATTTTTGTCGCTGTTGAGCTCACTTCAAAATTTGTTACTTTCACTCCGTTACGCAAAGCTACTGCTAAAACTGTTTCGAAAGCATTTGTGAAACATTTTCTATTTCATGTAGGGCATGTAATGAAAGTAATTTCTGACAATGGATCTCAATTTCGTAGTAGTGTATGGACACGCATGTTACGAGCTAGAAACATTTCTCCGATCTATATATCCAAGTACCACGCTTCTTCGAACCCTTGTGAAAGATTAATGAAGGAAATTGGTAAGCTGTGCAGAATATACTGCCACAAAAGACATATTGATTGGGATACACACATACTCTCATTCCAAGATGTAATTAATTCCATTCCAAATGAATCCACTATGCTATCTCCGACTGTTATACTGAAAAACGTTGAACCACCGAACAAAATTAAAGAATTAATAGAATTCCCCAAAAATCGTCGCCTACGACACCACGAAATAATTGACATTGCGCTGAACAACATCAAACGTGCCGCAGAGCGCCGGAGAAGACAGCAAAAACAGGTTTGTACACGCCGCGACTTTCACGTTGGACAGAAGATATTAGTACGTACACACTATTTATCCAGCAAATTAAAAGGTAAGTGCAGTAAATTTGAACTTCTATACGCAGGTCCGTATCGGATTCGCAGTATCCCTCACCCCAATGTTGTACACGTCGAAACTTTGAGAACCAGAAAATCGAAAGGCAATCACCATATCTCAAACATTAAACCGTTTATTGATTGAAACCACTGTATGATTCAACACACTATGATGCCATTTACTAATGCAATTAATTCACCTGACTACTTATTGATGATTATCGTATTTTTTTTTCTTGGCAAGTGCCCGGCAAGGTAAGGTTAGCAGGTCGCTTTTCTTGTCGTCACACATCAGACCATGCATATTTTTTCCAGATGAATTTACACATTTATGACTATTTCTGCAATTATATTTATGTGACTACTTATTGATGATTCTCGTATTTTTTCTTGGCAAGTGCCCGGCAAGGTAAGGTTAGCAGGTCGCTTTTCTTGTCGTTACACATCAGACCGTGCACATTTTCCATTTTTTTGTGTATATGACTGTACTCCAGTTTTGTTTGTATGCACTATGAAATAGTTAAGATATAACACACACCAGTCGACTTTGACATTTTTTTTTTTTTGCCTTATGACATCTCAACATCGTGACTGTTTCACATTTTTTTTGCTACTGCATTGTATTATTCTGTGTACATTTTTTCGCATCCGAACACTGTCAATGTCTTGGACATATTACGTTTTCTGTCATGTTATGCTGTATGGTTAATTGTGTCACCATAAACCAGTCATTATTTAGTGGGTATAGGATTTAAATGCAAGACATTAATCTTTGTTCATCAATTTCAGAAAGGAATGATGATTCTAAGAAATAAATTTAACATAAATGGGAATTTCACCTACGGAATAATCGAAAGGAGATGCTATAACTTTATGAGGAAGAGTAAATGGATCAGGATTAACAAACATTAACAAGAATATACTATACTCATCACAGAATAGCAGTCTTAACTAATTTTTTTCTTTCAGAATACAAGGTGATTGATGCAGGCTGTCAGAGAGAACTACACATCTTAGTTTTAGTGATGAAATATGCTAGAGATAAGGAATAGTTATGTAATGAGTAATGAAGTGATTTTTTGCAGATGATAGTGAATACTGATGAATAATGATGAAGGAAATGGTATTATGAATAATGAAGTTTTTCTCTACAGGTGGTGATAATGGTGAAGTTATGATGATATGGATAATGAAGTTTTTTTTTCTTTATGCCACGTAGTTATTTAAGTATTTGTTGCGGTTTGCTTTGACAGCAGGTGTTACATTGCATAGTAGGATGACGGAAAGTTTTGGAAAGGACAGCTATGGAACACATTTTATACACATTTCACTACTTGTTAATTCGAAGTTCACTACTTTTCAGCATAGTGTGCGTTTCTTCTTTCAGGTCAATAATCCGTTTTTGTATTTTTTCCAGGAGAAGTTTTTCATGACACTTACTAAACCTGTTACTTATTATACCTGTTCTAGTACTTGCATTTTTATATTTTTTACCCATTTGTGTTTATCATTTATAAATGTGATCACATGTACTGCCTTGTTACATAATCTTGCTACAGCTGACTCATGACGAATGACGTTACCTATCCTCATTTGCAGCAATAGGTCAAAAGCAAAAAGTATTATGCCTCAGCAATTAATTATCGATCCCAACGCAATGCATTGCTACCAAAAAAATGTATTACCAGTCCCACATAATGTCACTAGTTTATGATAATTCTGAATAATACTGATCAACTCTGAATAGCATGTCACTCGAGTAATGACCTCTTAATGAGACTATATTCAAAATAATGCTTTGTCACTAGCTAATAACTGCCACTGTTTATTGTAATGCCTGTGACTACTAATGATTTGACTGTAATTAACTGATTTTTAATAATGACTTTGTAATGATCTGAATAATACTGAATGATGAACTATGTTTTATTCTATTCAATACTTGATGGCCACTGAGTGCCAATAATTAATGTCACTCCACGAATTGTTATTAATTATGCCATTGATTAGCTCTTGTTTCCAATGTTGATACTTTGTTGTTGGAAATGAATGTGACTGTTTCATAATGCTTTGTAATTAGGAAAAGACTAATGATTCTTAATAGATTGGAATGACACATAATTAATTAACTATGGTACTGTTTAATAATGCTTTGTAATTAATTAAGGCTAATAATTCTTAGTATATTGAAATGACAAATGATTAATTAATTAACTGTAATTAGACAAATGATTAATTAACGACAAATGATTAATTAACTGTAATTAGACAAATGATTAATTAACGACAAATGATTAATTAACTGTAATTATACAAATGATTAATTAACTGTAATTAGACAAATGATTAATTAAAAACAAATGATTAATTAACTGTAATTAGGAGAAGGTTAATGATTCTTGATTATACTCTGTAACTGAAAAGAATGCGATTATTTCATAATGCTTTGTAACCAGGAAAAGAAGGCTACTGATTCTATGTAAAACAATTAATGAACATTTTTCTGTAATACTACATACTTGGTACAGAAATGTTCAATAACTGGGCTATGAATGCCACGAACTATCAATGAAGACTGTAATTGTCAATATTATGTGACTTGATGTCCTTCACCTCATAAGCTGACTACCCTGAATTACTGCAATGTCCATTTGTCCTGTTTATCCCAGTGATCATGGAGCACTATATTTGGTTTTGCACTAATTCTACGTTGGTGTGCCTTGTAAGAGTGTGGTGTTGACACGACATGCTGTCCACCACCATGAGCGATGAAGACATTATTATGGTCCCACTGTTTGGTGTACCTAATGTACTGCCAAAATGAAAACATGGAACATTACTACGACAGTTCAGTGTCTTGGCTACACTGATAAATTCTGATGGGAAAAGAACTTCAAGTTGTGTCACTTGGTGTTGTACTACTGTGGAAAGATATGGACTTTCAGAGCAGCTGTGTGCAATCTAAAGTGCTACAACCATGATGCAATCCTTCCCTTTCCTATCCTGATTCTTGTCACATAGAGAAAAAATTTTTTTTGGTAACATCATTTATGTTCATAGGTTATACATTTTTCGATTCGCTAAACTCCAGTGTGAGTACACTTATGTCACTGGTCGACATGATGTTTGCCATTATGTTTATTTGTTGTGAAAATACTAAAGACATTTTTCAGTGCATGTGCACTTTGGACATGAATTTTTTTTTTTGCCATTATGTTTATTTGTTGTGAAAATGCTAAAGACATTTTCCAGTGCATGTACACTTGTCAACATAATATTTTTTGCCAGTCTGTTTATTTGTTCTGAATATGCTAAAGAATTTTTTCAGTGCCTGTGCACTTTGTTATCTGTCAAATAATTTGTATATACTTTTCTGATTTGCTACTATGTTTTGTACTCACATTTTGTCTTTGTCTGATATATTTTGTACTTAGTGCGTGTGCACAACATTTACTTTATGTACTACATCTAATTATTCTTGCCAGTCTGTTTATTTGTTCTGCATATGCTAAAGAATTTTTTCAGTGCCTGTGCACTTTATCTGTCAAATAATTTGTATATACTTTTCTGATTTGCTACTATGTTTAGTATTCACATTTTGTCCTTGTCTGATATATTTTGTACTTAGTGCGTGTGCACAACATTTAAATATTCTGTAAGTTGTAGGATTTTGTTAATTAAAGAAAAATTTTGCCGCGCTTGGCAAGTCCAAATGACTCACCATCGCTGCCAAATTTTTGCCCCCCGAGTGGAGGGTTATGAAACACGTATGTAACGCAGCAGCGATGGCGAGGCATTGTAGCATCTGTGACCAGAGAGTATGCGCTTGACCGCGCGAGTGTTGCGAGCGGTTCTCAGTCAGTAGTAGTCTTTGCGAGTTAGTTGTCGCTATGCAGAGTAGCAGGCAGTCTGTCGTTGCGAGTCTGTCAGTCAGTCGTTGCGAGTTTGTAGCTCTGTCTCGTTGAGAGCAGTACTCAGTCTGTAGTCGTCATGCAGAGCGGTCGGTCAGTAGTAGCAGCCCAGTGCGGTTGTGTGATGTAGGCGGTCGGCAACAATGGTCAAGATGAGGAATAAGGTATACTGTTAATTAATATAATCATTAGATAATGAAAAATTTTATTTATTGTAATTATTCTCCAACAAGTCTCCCAATAATAATTTTTTATTTCAAAAGCATTTTCTCAAAAATTTAATTTTTTATTGAACTCAAGATTTCGTTGCACTTCCCATTTCATTCCACTTCTTTTGAAGAAAAATTTCACTAGAATCATAAAAAAAAGGGAATATTATTATTTGCAATTAAACCGAAATATCGGTTTTTGGCCCTGTGTAAAAACAATCAGAATTAAAGTCTTACCTCAGAATAAATGGATGTCACATATCTGCTCTTGTTGTTGCTCACCACTTGGAGGAACTACATTGCAAATAATAATATTCTCCTTTTTTTTGTAATTCTAGTGAAATTTTTCTTCAAAAAGAAGTGGAATGAAATGGGAAGTGCAACGAGATCTTTAGTTCAAAAAAATTAAAGTTTTGAAAAAAATGCTTTTGAAATAAAAAATTATTATTGGGAGACTTGTTGGAGAATAATTACAATAAATAAAATTTTTCATTATCTAATGATTATATTAATTAACAGTATACCTTATTCTCATCTTGACCATTGTTGCCGACCGCCTACATCACACAACCGCACTGGGCTGCTACTACTGACCGACCGCTCTGCATGACAACTACAGACTGAGTACTGCTCTCAACTAGACAGAGCTACAGACTCGCAACGACTGAACTGACAGACTCCCAACGACTGACTGACTGCTACTCTGCATGAGCGACAACTAACTCGCAAAGACTACTACTGACTGAGAACCGCTCGCAACACTCGCGCGGTCAAGCGCATACACTCTGGTCACAGATGCTACAATGCCTCGCCATCGCTGCTGCGTTACATACGTGTTTCATAACCCTCCACTCGGGGGGCAAAAATTTGGCAGCGATGGTGAGTCATTTGGACTTGCCAAGCGCGGCAAAATTTTTCTTTAATTAACAAAATCCTACAACTTACAGAATATTTAAGTGTTGTGCACACGCACTAAGTACAAAATATATCAGACAAGGACAAAATGTGAATACTAAACATAGTAGCAAATCAGAAAAAAGTATATACAAACTTTTTGACAGATAAAGTGCACAGGCACTGAAAAAATTCTCTAGCATATGCAGAACAAATAAACAGACTGGCAAGAATAATTAGATGTAGTACATAAAGTAAATGTTGTGCACACGCACTAAGTACAAAATATATCAGACAAAGACAAAATGTGAGTACAAAACATAGTAGCAAATCAGAAAAGTATATACAAATTATTTGACAGATAAAGTGCACAGGCACTGAAAAAATTCTTTAGCATATGCAGAACAAATAAACAGACTGGCAAGAATAATTAGATGTAGTACATAAAGTAAATGTTGTGCACACGCACTAAGTACAAAATATATCAGACAAAGACAAAATGTGAGTACAAAACATAGTAGCAAATCAGAAAAGTATATACAAATTATTTGACAGATAACAAAGTGCACAGGCACTGAAAAAATTCTTTAGCATATTCAGAACAAATAAACAGACTGGCAAAAAATATTATGTTGACAAGTGTACATGCACTGAAAAATGTCTTTAGCATTTTCACAACAAATAAACATAATGGCAAAAAAAATCATGTCCAAAGTGCACATGCACTGAAAAATGTCTTTAGTATTTTCACAACAAATAAACATAATGGCAAACATCATGTCGACCAGTGACATAAGTGTACTCACACTGGAGTTTAGCGAATCGAAAAATGTATAACCTATGAACATAAATGATGTTACCAAAAAAAATTTTTTCTTTATGTGACAAGAATCAGGATAGGAAAGGGAAGGATTGCATCATGGTTGTAGCACTTTAGATTGCACACAGCTGCTCTGAAAGTCCATATCTTTCCACAGTAGTACAACACCAAGTAACACAACTTGAAGTTCTTTTCCCATCAGAATTTATCAGTGTAGCCAAGACACTGAACTGTCGTAGTAATGTTCCATGTTTTCATTTTGGCAGTACATTAGGTACACCAAACAGTGGGACCATAATAACGTCTTCATCGCTCATGGTGGTGGACAGCATGTCGTGTCAACACCACACTCTTACAAGGCACACCAACGTAGAATTAGTGCAAAACCAAATATAGTGCTCCATGATCACTGGGATAAACAGGACAAATGGACATTGCAGTAATTCAGGGTAGTCAGCTTATGAGGTGAAGGACATCAATTCACATAATATTGACAATTACAGTCTTCATTGACAGTTCGTGGCATTCATAGCCCAGTTATTGAACATTTCTGTACCAAGTATGTAGTATTACAGAAAAATGTTCATTAATTGTTTTACATAGAATCAGTAGCCTTCTTTTCCTGGTTACAAAATATTATGAAATAATCGCATTCTTTTCAGTTACAGAGTATAATTAAGAATCATTAACCTTCTCCTAATTACAGTTAATTAATCATTTGTCATTAATTAATCATTTGTCTAATTACAGTTAATTAATCACTTTATAATTACAGTTAATTAATCATTTGTCGTTAATTAATCATTTGTCTAATTACAGTTAATTAATTAATCATTTGTCATTTCAATATACTAAGAATTATTAGCCTTAATTAATTACAAAGCATTATTAAACAGTACCATAGTTAATTAATTATGTGTCATTCCAATCTATTAAGAATCATTAGTCTTTTCCTAATTACAAAGCATTATGAAACAGTCACATTCATTTCCAACAACAAAGTATGAACATTGAAAACAAGAGTTAATTAATGGCATAATTAATAACAATTTCGTTGATTGACATTAATTATTGGCACTCAGTGGCCATCAAGTATTGAATAGAATAAAACATAGTTCATCATTCAGTATTATTCAGATCATTACAAAGTCATTATTAAAAATCAGTTAATTACAGTCAAATCATTAGTAACCACAGGCATTACAATAAACAGTGGCAGTTATTAGCTAGTGACAAAGCATTATTTTGAATATAGTCTCATTAAGAGGTCATTACTCGAGTGACATGCTATTCAGAGTTGATCAGTATTATTCAGAATTATCATAAACTAGTGACATTATGTGGGACTGGTAATACATTTTTTTGGTAGCAATGCATTGCGTTGGGATCGATAATTAATTGCTGAGGCATAATACTTTTTGCTTTTGACCTATTGCTGCAAATGAGGATAGGTAACGTCATTCGTCATGAGTCAGCTGTAGCAAGATTATGTAACAAGGCAGTACATGTGATCACATTTATAAATGATAAACACAAATGGGTAAAAAATATAAAAATGCAAGTACTAGAACAGGTATAATAAGTAACAGGTTTAGTAAGTGTCATGAAAAACTTCTCCTGGAAAAAATACAAAAACGGATTATTGACCTGAAAGAAGAAACGCACACTATGCTGAAAAGTAGTGAACTTCGAATTAACAAGTAGTGAAATGTGTATAAAATGTGTTCCATAGCTGTCCTTTCCAAAACTCTCCGTCATCCTACTATGCAATGTAACACCTGCTGTCAAAGCAAACTGCAACAAATACTTAAATAACTACGTAGCATAAATACATAACTTCAACATTATCCTCATCTGTAAAGAAAAAAACTTCATTATCCATCACTTCATTATCCATATTATCATAACTTCATTATTATCATCACCTGTAGAGAAAAACTTCATTATTCATAATACCATTTCCTTCATCATTATTTATCAGTATTCACTATCATCTGCAAAAAATCACTTCATTACTCATTACATAACTATTCCTTATCTCTAGCATATTTCATCACTAAAACTAAGATGTGTAGTTCAGTCTGACAGCCTGCATCAATCACCTTGTATTCTGAAAGAAAAAATTAGTTAAGACTGCTATTCTTCGATGAGTATAGTATAGTCTTGTTAATGCTTGTTAATCCTGATCCATTTACTCTTCCTCATAAAGTTATTGCATCTCCTTTCGTTTATTCCGTAGGTGAAATTCCCATTTATGTTAAATTTATTTCTTAGAATCATCATTCCTTTCTGAAATTGATGAACAAAGATTAATGTCTTGCATTTAAATCCTATACCCACTAAATAATGACTGGTTTATGGTGACACAATTAACCATACAGCATAACATGACAGAAAACGTAATATGTCCAAGACATTGACAGTGTTCGGATGCGAAAAAATGTACACAGAATAATACAATGCAGTAGCAAAAAAAATGTGAAACAGTCACGATGTTGAGATGTCATAAGGCAAAAAAAAAATGTCAAAGTCGACTGGTGTGTGTTATATCTTAACTATTTCATAGTGCATACAAACAAAACTGGAGTACAGTCATATACACAAAAAAATGGAAAATGTGCACGGTCTGATGTGTAACGACAAGAAAAGCGACCTGCTAACCTTACCTTGTCGGGCACTTGCCAAGAAAAAAATACGATAATCATCAATAAGTAGTCAGGTGAATTAATTGCATTAGTAAATGGCATCATAGTGTGTTGAATCATACAGTGGTTTCACTCAATAAACGGTTTAATGTTTGAGATATGGTGATTGCCTTTCGATTTTCTGGTTCTCAAAGTTTCGACGTGTACAACATTGGGGTGAGGGATGCTGCGAATCCGATACGGACCTGCGTATAGAAGTTCAAATTTACTGCACTTACCTTTTAATTTGCTGGATAAATAGTGTGTACGTACTAATATCTTCTGTCCAACGTGAAAGTCGCGGCGTGTACAAACCTGTTTTTGCTGTCTTCTCCGGCGCTCTGCGGCACGTTTGATGTTGTTCAGTGCAATGTCAATTATTTCGTGGTGTCGTAGGCGACGATTTTGGGGAATTCTATTAATTCTTTAATTTTGTTCGGTGGTTCAACGTTTTTCAGTATAACAGTCGGAGATAGCATAGTGGATTCATTTGGAATAGAATTAATTACATCTTGGAATGAGAGTATGTGTGTATCCCAATCAATATGTCTTTTGTGGCAGTATATTCTGCACAGCTTACCAATTTCCTTCATTAATCTTTCACAAGGGTTCGAAGAAGCGTGGTACTTGGATATATAGATCGGAGAAATGTTTCTAGCTCGTAACATGCGTGTCCATACACTACTACGAAATTGAGATCCATTGTCGGAAATTACTTTCATTACATGCCCTACATGAGATAGAAAATGTTTTACAAATGCTTTCGAAACAGTTTTAGCAGAAGCTTTGCGTAACGGAGTGAAAGTAACAAATTTTGAAGTGAGCTCAACAGCGACAAAAATGTAGCAAAAACATGGTAGTGAGGTCGGACATGTTCTTTTGTGTTCCGATTCTACTTTGTTACTATCCGTAATAGTTTGCACGTGTCAAAATTAATCATTTGCTGAAAAACATTTGTTTGTGTTTTGTGAGTGTCGTAAATTGGTAGTGACAGCAGAAGACAACACAGCTGACGGACAGAAGCATTAGCTCGCGCAGCTGACCAAAGCATGTGAAGAAAAAAAAAAAAGAATACTATGTCTCGTAATGACGACGAAATGAAATTTTCAAATGCAACTTGTTGAATGTACATGACGCTGAAATTTGCTTTGCAGAAGTTGGTTGCTACGTCTTGCTGAT
The DNA here is from genome assembly GCF_023864345.2 of Schistocerca serialis cubense. Taxonomy (NCBI): domain Eukaryota; kingdom Metazoa; phylum Arthropoda; class Insecta; order Orthoptera; family Acrididae; genus Schistocerca; species Schistocerca serialis. The sequence goes on along the minus strand of NC_064643.1, from coordinate 731,345,046 downwards.
TGTTACTGAGAGAACGCGATAGTGCGTCTGCTATAACATTTTGCGTACCGGGAATGTGAACTATTGTAAAATTAAATTCCTGTAAATATAGTTTCCATCTGCTTAACCTGTCGTGAGTGAATTTAGCTGAAAGTAAAAATTGTATCGCTCTATGGTCTGTGTAGACGGTGGTATGTCTGCCGTAAAGAAAGTGCCTAAATCTCGTGAAAGCCCATACAACACATAATGTTTCAAGTTCTGTGACGGAATAATTTCGTTCAGCAGGTGACAAAATGCGACTTGCAAATGCGATGTTTTTAATTACTGTAGAACCATCTTCTTCTATTTCCTGGAAAATGTGTACGCCTAAGGCGGTGTTGGAACTGTCGGTAGCAATGGAAAAATTTCTAGTAAGATCTGGATGCGATAAAAGTGGTGCATTCAACAAAGCATGTTTCAGGTTCATGAATTCAGAGTGTGCTTGCTTATCCCAAGACCAAATACTGTTTTTACCTGTTAATTGGCATAGTCTAGGCGTGTCTAAAGCAGAATGATGAATAAATTTACGAAAAAAGTTAATTAAGCCCAAAAAACTGCGTAATTGCTTCTTCGTCGTAGGAACAGTAATGTCACGTAGAGCTTGAAGTTTTTCCGGATCAGGTGCAATGCCTTCTGCTGAAATTACGTGTCCAAGAAATTTTATAGAAGTTTTGCCAAAGTGCGATTTACTGAGGTTAACTGTGAGTCCTTGTGCATGAAAAGTTTGTAACAGTTGTTCAAGAATCATATTGTGTTCAGACCAGTTAGCTTCTGCGATAAGAATATCGTCTACATACGTCGTAATTCTGTCTTTAAGTTCTGTCGGAAGTATTGTGTTCAAACCGCGAATAAAAGCTGCAGAAGAAATAGTTAAGCCGAACGGTAGTTTGCAAAATTGATAACAGTCGCCGAAACAGAGAAAAGCTGTATATTTTCTACAATTCGGATGAAGTTGAATTTGCCAAAATCCCGATTTCAAATCTAATGTGGAATAAATAGCTGTACCGTGAAATTTCTGTAAAAGTTCCTCTAATGTCTGTGGTCGATCTGTTTCATTAATAATAATGTCATTAATGTGACGTGAATCAAGTACAAGGCGAAGTGAGCCATCTTTTTTCTTAACAATATGTAGCGGGTTTATGTACGGACTAACTGCTGGTTCTATAATTCCTTGGTCGAGCATATCCTGCAATTCTTTTTTAACCTGTTCTCTGTGAATGTATGGAATAGGATAATGCTTTGCTTTAAATGTGTCATGCGGTTTGACTTGAAATTCATACATAAAGCCGGACATAGTACCAGGAATGTTGTCAAAAACTGGAGCTTGCTGTAAAAGAATTTTGTGTAATTGCGTTCGTTCGTCGTCTGTAATTGCACTACTCTCTTTAACTTTATCGGAAATCATTTGTATTACGTCGTAGTCCATTTCGTCTGGAGTATTATAGTTGTGTACGTACGTATCCGTTAACAATGTGGGATTACAGTCTATGTCACGTGTTGCGGAAATGACCTCTGTGCGGTTAATTGTTTGTTCTTCCGCAGATAATGAGTGCTGAAATTCTAAAGCAAGTTGTACATTTTCATCCTTTAACATTAAATAAGAATTCTGAAAATCAATGACTGCTTCGTGTTGTACCAGAAAATTCGTGCCTAAAATAACGTCTGTTGTCAATAAAGGAACAATCCAAAAATTAGAGTGAAACGTGTGACCTGCGATACAAAATGATAAATGTGTCTGTAATTTAACGTCTACTCCTTTACTCGATACTGCTCCTTTCACTTTTGTTTTGCCTAAAGGTAATGTCGGATAAGTATTCTCTTTGTTGCACTCATTAAAAGTCTCCTCATTTATTACTGGTATAGGTGATCCGGAATCAATTACTGCTGAGAATTTCGATGAACCAATTTTAATTTCGATAACAGGATGTGAAATGGTTTTCTGAATAACTGGTCTTTCCTGTAAAAGAGTGTCTCTGATGTCGTCAAAAGTAATTACATTTTCGTGAACAACATTTTGCGTGTCTAAGGTAGTGCTTGTATTATTGCAAGATGCGTCCTGTACATTATCTAGTCAGATTCTATCTGACGTGTTATTATTATTAGGAGGATTCTGTGGCATTTCGACTATTTGAACTGTCCTATTACTTCTTCCAGGCGTGTTACGCTCTGGATGGTACCTACTGTCGGGTTCATTCATGAGAATATGTTCTTGCGTATGATTTTGCTGTTGGTATGACCGACTGTTGTTAGACGTTCGCTGAAAATTGTCTTCATTATTTTTACGTCTGTCGTAATAGTCATTCCTATACGGTGCATTACGATAGGAATTAAAATACTGTCTTCTTTGTACGTAGTTGTTTCCTTGCTGACGTACGTTACTATTTGTTGTACCAGGGGCTATACGTCCACGCGGCGAAACATTAAAGCCTGGTTGACCTTGTGTATTCCATTGTTGGTTAGGTATGTTAACCGGCTGGTTTTGATGTTGTTGTTGTGAAACACCTCTATTGTTACTAAAGTGTTGTTCCTGTTGCTGAAAATTTTGACGGTATTGATAATTCGAATTTTGCCTGTTATTAAAGTTTTGGTAATTGTCGTTCCTAAAACGTCTGTTATCTTTCCGACTGGAATTACGTCCCTGATCATAATTGTAGTACTGTTGCTGACCTTGGTTGTTACTCAAAAAGTTTTTGTTTACAAAAGAATAATCAGATTGCTGTATTTCCAAGAGCTGTAAAAGATCTCTGAATGCTGAAATGTTTTCTTTTTGCTGGCCCGTTAGAAGTGACACTCGTAATGACCGTGGTAATTTAGAGATGCATAGTTGTATAAGTGCGGATTCACTGTACGGTTCACTTAGGTACTGGTTTTGTTGTACCATATGCTCAAAAAATTGCGTTACACTGGGAAAATTTGAGTTTTCATAGTTTGGCAAACTAATTAGTTGGTCTTTAATTCCGCGCTGTGTCGTCTTCGACCAGTACGCTGACAGAAAAGCATTCTGAAATTCCTCTACCGAGTAACACTGTCTCGCGATCGGTCTCATACGAGTTGCCGGTTCGCCTTCCAAAAAACTGCAAATAAATTCAAGTTTATGTGTTACAGGTCAAGTCGGTGGAAGAGCAAAACTAAACTGTTGAATCCAATCCAGTGGGTGAATCTGCGTTCTATCGTTTTTGAAAACCTTAAACTTTCTCACTGACAGAAAATGTTTGTAGTCGAAGTTATCATCTCTGCATGATGGAACAGGTTCAGGATCGTAAGAGTATCTATTGAACTGTGGTTGTTCGGAATCTAAGTCCCGTACTCTCTGCAGATTACCCAAATTATACGCGCTGCGTGAGTCTGACACATGTTCATAAAGTGGCGTCTGTTGTGTATTATTAACAGAAGTGTTTTTCATTTCTGTTACTTCTTGTTGTAAATTTGATAATTTCCTACGTAACGTGTTGTTAGATGAATCGATCTCATTAATAGTCTGCTGTAAATTTTGAAATTCAGGCGTTTGGATAAAAGAAACCGGTGCAGTATCGTCTGATTTATTGTCATTAGTATTTTCGATAACATCAATACGACTGGCCAATTCATCACATTTTTCAGTCAGTATTTTAACCTGATCATCGGTTTTAGAATCAGACGCATTAATCTGTTTTTGCAACTTGCGCGTAGTTTCGCTCAGTTTTTTAACATCAGCTTTGATGACATCGCAATCCTGTGTTAGATCTAGTTGTTCGAATCTATCTGTCACTGTTTGAATATTTACTGTGTTTGTATCCGTTTTTGCTTTAAGATCAGAAATTTCATCCCGTAATTCCGCGTTCAATTGTTCTATGGTATTAATTTTGTCGGACACTGTAGTAATATTATTGTCTACATACGTCTTCGCTTTCGCGAATATTTTACGTTTGTCCTCTTGTCTCTGTGCAGTGATTGTTTCCATGACTTGTCGTTTTACTTTGTTTTGATCTTGAATAAATCTGCGGAAACGCGTATCACTGTTCTGTATGTGCTGACTAAAGCGCTCGTTAATCTGAGTGTTCTGCTGTTCGAATTTCGCGTCTATCTTTGCGTCCATAGTGCGCGAAAGTTCTACCGTCATTGCTTTAAACTCGTCCCTTAATTGTGCAGCTTTTTCAGAGCATTGTTTAGCGACTCCGCTAATTTCGTCTCTGAGTGTTTCTGTTGCGACTGTTTGCATTTCTCTTAATTCTTGCGCAACAGATTTAATTTCTTCGCTATTTTTTTGTGAACACGCCTCAATTTCCGCGCGCAACTGTTCCTTAGTGTCATGGAACTGCGCGGCAACGGCTGTAATTTGTTCACTAATTTGTTTGAAATTTTCGTCATTATTGTCAAGTTTTTCATTTAAGTGTTTGTTATCTTCCCTAAGTTGTTTGACCTGTTCATTGAGTTGTTGTTTAAGATTTTCGTTATCTTGTTTGTTCTGTTCCCTAAGTTGTTTAAAATCTTCACTCTGTTGTCTGAAATTTTCCCTAAGTTGTTTGAAATTTTCGTCATTTTTGTTCTTAGACTGTAGCATTATTGTCATAAATTGTTCCAAAGTAACATTACCTACTTTATTCTCACGACTGTTTGATGGTGTATCTACAATTGTCGCGTTTTGTGTGACCATTTGGTCATTCTGTAATTTACAAAAACGTTTATCAGTCGGATGTACATTGTCAGACACTGTTCCGGAATTAAATAAATCCGTCGTACTTTGTGTATCCTGATCACTTTCTTTAGACAAATTTGCCTGTACGTTACTTGAATTTTCCAAATCGGGTGTGTTAAGCTCTGCAGCGCTCATTACCATAGAGCATTCTGCGTCATCAATTGTCGTCAAGTTAACAGACGAGACAATTGAGTTCGTTTGTTCATCATTAAGGTGAAAGTCATCATTAGTGGCTGGAATGCACTGATTGCTAGTGAACGCAGGATTGTCATCATTACGTTGCGTATCACAATTACTATCGGTCACGTTGTTTAAGTCGGTAATTTCATTCACAATACTTCGCGATACACTATTCACAGTCTTTCGTGGCATTTTTACAATAGTCAAAATTTTTCACAAAACAAATAAGCACAATGCAAAAGCAACACACAAATACAACAAAGCAGCAAATTGCCGTTGACCTGTAGAAAGAAAGTCACAATATTGTTAAAAGCGTTGCGCCAAATCCTAATTACCTAAGCAAATAAGAGCAGATATCTGACTGTCGCTCAAAAGACTCTCAACGAAATACGATCCTGGACTGGGTGTCGCCAAGTGTAACCTCCCCACCGTAATTTTAAAGAAAAAATGACAATACTTAATAGAAATGGGGGCCAAGTGTAACCTCCCCACAAAAATTTTAAAAGAAAATAACGATACTAATTAGAAATGCTGATGGACATGGCTCTATGCGTAACCTGCCCACAATCAAATGTACTGACAATGGCAACAAATGTGAAATTCGCAATCTGACTCAATTATAAATCCTTCAAAAAATTAAAGTCCATTCAGTGACAAGAAAATTCAATTAAACCGAAATATCGGTTTTTGGCCCTGTGTAAAAACAATCAGAATTAAAGTCTTACCTCAGAATAAATGGATGTCACATATCTGCTCTGTGACATCCATTTATTCTGAGGTAGGACTTTAATTCTGATTGTTTTACACAGGGCCAAAGACCGATGTTTCGGTTTAATTGAATTTTCTTGTCACTGAATGGACTTTAATTTTGAAGGATTTATATTTGAGTCAGATTGCGTATTTTCACATTTTTGTTGCCATTGTCAGTACATTTGATTGTGGGCAAGTTACGCATAGAGCCATGTCCATCAGCATTTCGATTAAGTATTGCTATATTTTCTTTCTTTTAAAATTGCGGTGGGGAGGTTACAACCCCCAGTGGAAATCGTAAGGTTTGTGAGGAAGGGGAGGGATGTTGTCCGCCGTGAAAGGGTAAGGATGGTCATGATGGGGGTAGCTTCCGTCTCGCAGGGAATCGCCGATCTTGGTGAGCACCTCCCTCACCAGTTGTTGTTAGGGAGGGGGAGGCACTCTAACGGCTCGTCTTCTTCTTCTCCCTCGGACTCCATCGGCACTTCCTGTGTCGTCTGCGTTTCCGCAGAGACAGGGGTGACGACTGCTTGTATGTCCTGCAGGTGCTGCTTCACCACTTCCGGCGGCGGCGGCTGCGAGACGGACTGTACCACGTCCATGGGCGTCTCCCCGGTCTCCTGTATTGCTACAGGTTCCGGGGCGACGTCCGTTTGCGCGGACACATCCGTCTGCGTGGACACATCCGTTTGCGTGGACACATCCACCCCAACTTGTCGTGCCACCGTGGGGGTGGCAACGGGGGCGGGTGGCTTCTTTTGCAGCGTCCTTATTTCTTCCCGCAATTCTTGCAGCTGCCGGTGGAGACCGACGATCTCCTTCTGCATGGCCGCTCTCTCTGCCGCCATCGCGGCTTTGAGGGCGGCCACGGCGTCGTCGGTAGCGGCGCTGGGCGGGACTGCGACCGCCCCGTTTCCCCCTTTGGGAGGGGGTGGCGGGACGGCTGCCTCTTCTCCGTGTACTGCTTTCTTGGCGGTAGGTGTCCGCTGCTTCAGATATGCGCAGCTGCGTGCGTTTGCGGCGTGCGCGCCGCCAGAGTTAACGCACGTTGGCGCGACGTGTGGTGGCTTGTCGCAGTCGCGTGTATCATGTGCCTTTGCACATTCTAAACACGCGACTGCGTCCCTACACGTCCCGGCGACGTGTCCCATCTTCTGGCAGCGGTAGCACTGCCTCTTGTGCTGCGGTCGGCTGCGCTTCTTCTTCTCGTTGGTGCCGCGACCGTCTCCTGCCGGCGTGAGCAGAAGCTTTTACCACAGCAGCAAGTTTGCCTCCCTTTCCGCGTCCGGACATGGCGTTGGGCTAGTGGCGTTGCCGTGCGCGAGCGACGGTGACGATGCGAGCCGCAGCGTGCGTGTGCGTGCCGCGTAGCATTACTCGTAAGGCTCGCAAATCTCTCAAGTACACGAAACACACGAGCAGCGTGGACGCAACTTTGAGCGATCGACGCGTCCTCCAAATACCCCATACCGGCATTTTTCCCATTTCCAGCGAAGCCTTTGTGCCTGCACCTGGGCTCGTCAGCAATCTTCGCTGTCTCTGGACCAGCTGCGTCGCTTTCACTGCGAGGGACTATCCAACAACACCCAGTCATACAAGAAAATTCACCTCCTAGCACTACTGGGCAGTCGATTAACTCGCCCAAATAAGCGTAACGTTACAATGGTCCACTTTGCGTTCCCGAGACTTTATTTTTAAAATATTATTTTACGACATTATTTTTCTTATCGGTTTTTTCTTTGAGTTAATTTGCGAAATATTATTGTCTACCACATAAAATGACTCAGTCATCAAGATCATGGTGAAATGCGATTAGAATCCTCGTCTGCTCATTTGCGTTACTGATGTATGTCCTAAATTAAGACGAATTCTGGGTTGCTTCCTTTCAAAAGGTCACGGCCGATCAATCTATCTTTGTCCTATTCGTTATTGAGCTCTCTTCAGTCTGGAACCGCGCTGCTGTTACGGTCACAGGTTCGAATCCTGCCTCGGGCATCGATGTGTGTGATCTCCTTAGGTCAGTTAGGTTTAAGTAGTTCTAAGTCTAGGGGGCTAATGACCTCAGATGTTAACTCCCATAGTGCTTAGAGCCATTTGAACCATTTGATTGCGCTCTGCATCTAAGGACTTCGTCGTCGACGGAACATTAAAGCTTAGTTCCCTTTCCTTCTCTACAACGATTCTCCTAAATGTCCTATTGTTATCATCAAACCAGCCTATGAAATTTATAGTGGTTAGGGAGAGAGACAACGTGAATTTTTCAGAGCTGACGTTTAGCAGCACCCGAAACTGTAAGTCTAGAAACGCACGCAGGAATGGATGTGTACATGTTAAGAAACGTTGCGACAGTTCTGGGACATTGTTTCAAGATTAATTCCTTTGGGCTTTGGTATACAGCTTGATATTTACCTCGTCTCCCCAACGATGTTCGGGAGTTTGGCCTGAGACAGCGAGGTGTGCACATCGTTGCTGCTGCTGCTGCTGCTGCGCGCTACACTTACTTGGCCGCAGAGAGCTTCGGAAGAAGTTCCGTGCTGTGGCCGCGGCGAGCAGCTAATTGTCGTGTGTTGTTTTCACAACGCAAGCAGGTTGCTGTGTCCTGCGCGCCACAGCATGGGAAAGAAGACAGCGCAGAAGAAACCTGCTGCCACGAGGGACCATCGGTTGTGCCTCTGCCGACCAGGCAAAGAAGAATCGAGAAGGTGAGTCGCAGCCCGTCCCCCTTTTTTACGTAAAATGCGGAGGCGGGTGGACAGAGCTGTTCGACTTGAAGACGACCTGCGCCAAGAACGAGGTGGTCTTCGAGTCAGGGTGGTTGGTAGCCCTGCACAAGGCAGCACGTACGCATACAGAGCTCTCGCGAAAGTTAAGTAATGTAAGTTGTAATTAATTGTAGTTGAACACTTTTAACTAATTAAATACGTTCTTTAGTGTACTCTTCAAGCTCACCATTAAAAGTTTTTCTTTTATTTGCGTAGTGTTCTAGTAATCGAGAAAAGTTCGTTGGTTTACTTACCGCTGCTTAGGCCTAATTTCTCGAGTGTGCATATTTAGCGTTACACCGCAATTGGAAGTGCATTTGCTGTAGTTTCACTGATTAAATACGTTGACTAGAGTGCCTTTCAAGCTCACCATTAGTCCTGACACGTTCCACATCATTACGAAGTGTCGTATTCATGATCTATGGAACAAGTACTAATCTAATCTAATCTAAACTGTCGATTCAGACTCGCTGATCTGCATTCTCGCAGCAAACATGGCCGCCCACAGGGCGATCAAGAGCGTAGTGGCCGCCCATATCACAGGCGCGCCTCCGGTGCACGAGAAGACGTCTTCTCCTGGAAGAGTATAGACGATCAAGGCACTCCTAACGGGGCCGCCTCGGTACTGCGACGAGGACTGTTGCGAGCTGGCTACGCTAACGCGATAGCCCCTGTAGCTGAGTGGCAGGTGGCACGGTAGCCCGGCGTGTTCGGTCAGAGGGTTCAGCTACCCTCTGTAATAAAAAAAAACTGAGTGAACGGATCGACGAACAACCTGAACGAGTGTCATCGGACAGTCCGCCACGAACAAATTCAACGAACAAAATAGAACAGAATGAGACCAACAAAAAGAAAAAGGTGGTCAGCGTGATAGATTGCCGTCCTACCTGCCCGGTCAGGCGTAGAACCGTATATCGATCCTGCCTTGGAGGCGGTTAAGTGGGAGATGTGTCTCAGAGCTGGATAGTGACAGATGGTGTGGCGCGAGACTGGACGCGCACGTAGTTTATGTATCAGCCGATAGAGGACAGTACTGCACAGGGGACTGATTTAGTTTCGATTGTGCCCACTAGAGTGCACTAAAGTAATAGAATGTTTTTCATAAACTGTTCTGGTATTTTCATAAAGTGTTTTAGCGGTATGAATGATGCGTGAATGTGGTTTAAGGTTAATAGGAAGATAATTGTTTAACGAGTTATGTAGTAGGATTTAGTGTGGGAACATTTCGAAGAAGTATGGATATGGACAAAGTGGATTTTTGTAGAATAGATTTGTAAAGTAAGTTTATGGTAAAGGGAAAGTTAATTCAGGTTTAAATAACAATAGCAAATAACTTTATGCATAAACAAAACTTCAGCATATTATATAATACGTCGGTTTTTGCGATTGGTGACGGATGAAAAGCGCGGACTGACGCGGGAGAGTGTTGTTGTGCTATTGACTGTTGAGTAAACTGACCAGTGGTAAAGCAATATTCTTCGCGCGCCTTTCTCTGCTGGTAGAGAAGACTTAAGAGTATTGTAGAGAGGAGTCGGAGCCTAGCCATGAAACAGTTCGGACGTGTGTAGTAGTAGTTCCGATGGAAATGATAAGTTGCCGGATCTAGCAATGTTTCATATATCAAAAGTGTTGTAAAATGACGGCATAATTATTCCGTTGGGTGTGTAGAAATTTCGAAATTTTAAAGTGGATCTTGTGACGAGAAAAGACATAAATTCCTCGTAACGTATTGAGCAGGTTGGTGGCTAAAACCTGTGACTGCATTGGGTACTTACAGGCTTAATATTTGTCCAGCATTCTCAATCAAAAACAATTCGTATTTTTGTAGCTATTACGCTTTCGGGAAATGCAACACAATAAACTTGCTAACGTGAGTGGAAGGGACTGTGAGTGACTGTGTTAAGACTAGCACGGGCTTGGCAGTGATACTTGTTCACCTAAGTTTCAGAATATATTAATTAAGGACAAAATTTCCAACCTTTCATTTCATATGAAAACTTTCTCCCGAAACATAGATTAGTGACTTTAATTGCAGCCTGGTTCACGTCGAAGTACAGTACGTTTCACTCGGCTTCCCTACTGATGAAATGCTGAGACAATGTTCACAGGTAGGTGCAGGTCCGTCGTAAAGGGACGGAAAGAACCGCGCCGCCGCACCGGGTTCGATTCCCGGCTGGGTCGGAGATTTTCTCCGCTCTGGGACTGGGTGTTGTGCTGTCTTCATCGTCATTTCATCCTCATCCGGCGCGCAGGTCGCCCAGTGTGGCGTCGAATGTAATAAGACCTGCACCAAGGCGGCCGGACCTGCCCCCCAAGGGGCCTCCCGGCCAATGACCCCAAACGCTCATTTCCATTTCATAACAGGACAAGCAAGAAGAGACCGCCACTCTATGCTGTCACCGTGCAACCGGCCGACGGCGGGGGCGACATCTTCGGGTTGCGGAAGCAGCTCGGCTTCCCTTTCACGGCAGTACCTCTCCCGTCCGGCATGGACCGTGAGCCACTGTGCTTCAAGTGCCAGGACAAGAGCCATATTGCCAAGTACATCTACATCTACATCCATACTCCGCAAGCCACCTGACGGTGTGTGGCGGAGGGTACCTTGAGTACCTCTATCGGTTCTCCCTTCTATTCCAGTCTCGTATGGTTCGTGGAAAGAAGGATTAGCGGTATGCTTCTGTGTGGGCTCTAATCTCTCTGATTTTATCCTCATGGTCTCTTCGCGAGATATACGTAGGAGGGAGCAATATACTGCTTGACTCCTCGGTGAAGGTATATTCTCGAAACTTCAACAAAAGCCCGTACCCAGCTACTGAGCGTCTCTCTTGCAGAGTCTTCCATTGGAGTTTATCTGTCATCTCCGTAACGCTTTCGCGATTACTAAATGATCCTGTAACGAAGCGCGCTGCTCTCCGTTGGATCTTCTCTATCTCTTCTATCAACCCTAACTGGTACGGATCCCACACTGCTGAGCAGTATTCAAGCAGTGGGCGAAGAAGTACTGCCGCAACGCGGCGCGGTGCGTCAAGTGTTCCGGCGAACACGACAGCCGCTCCTGGTGCCGACTCGCGCCGGGTGTGGCGGACTGTACGTCGCCAGCTGGCGAAGTTGCCCGCCTTTCTCAAGCCACAGAAGTGCCGAAGGTGGCGAGTTGGTCCCACCGACGCGGCGCAGAAGACGACGACGGGCATAAACCAGGCCGGCTCAGTTGAGGGACAGAGCAGAAGCAGCTCCCCCCAACAGCAGCGGCCACGACCACCCAGAGGCGGATGGACGGGATGTAGCTCGCCCCCTTGAGAACAGCTGCGTCGACTTCCGCAATGCCGTGGAGGAAGCCACATCGGCCCTCAGAGCCGTGATGGCGGGAGAGAGGGTGTCTTTCGCAGTCATCCTGGTTGTAGAGAAGGATCAGGTCTTGAGGCAACTGCCTGCAGAGCTCACCCAAGGCCTACGATCAGCAGAATGGGTACAAACTCCGGCGAACGGCGTTAGGGTGCCTGACCCAGTGACCGCCCCATCAGCACCGCAGGAGAATGGCGCCAAGAAGACATCCGTCGCCCCAACGGCAACGGCAGCGACGCCGAAAGACATGGGGATGACCAGCGCGAAGGAAAAAGAAGAAAAGAAGGCAGCACACATCGCCCATCCGCGAGGGAACGGCCTGCAGCAAGGAGGCCTGTGCTCTCTGCTATACTCCACGTCTCTCAAGCCAAGATATTAGCGTCTGGAAAAGCTTCAAGGCCACCGTAGTCTGCGTGGTTGCCCCATCCAATAGCCAAGCTCAGCCATGTACTGCCTCCAAACACAGCCTCCAAATCAGAAGTCAACTGCATCCGTAGCCCACGAAACACATTAGGACGTCCCATCAGTTGTTGCTTATTAAACTGTCCAGCGAGATCAATTTCAGTCGCCCTCAATGTCTCAAATAGGTGCACTGCGCCGCCAGCGACGACGGTAACCACGTCACAGAGGCATTGCTGAGGCACGTAACACACAGTGAACGTAGCGAGCCAACACCCAGTGAACGCCCAGAGCTGTGTGTTGACGTGCCTCAGGAATAGCTCTGTGACGTGGTTACCGTCGTCGCTGGCGGCGCAGTGCACCTATTTGAGACATTGAGGGCGACTGAAATTGATCTCGCTGGACAGTTTAATAAGCAACAACTGACGGGAGGTCCTAATGTGTTTCTTGGACTACGGATGCAGTTGACTTCTGATGTGGAGGCTGTGTTTGGAGGCAGTACATGGCAGACCTTGGCTGTTGTATGGGGCAACCACGCAGACTATGGTGGTCTTGAAGCTTTTCCAGACGCTAATATCTTGGCTTAGGAGACGTGGAGCTCATGCCTCCTTGCTAAAGTTCCTTATGGAACATCGGTGCCAGATAAGCCGTTAGCAAGGAGGTCTGTGCGCAGCGCAGTACACCGAGCAAGCAGAGCTGCTCGAGGAGCAGCTGCAGCAAGACTGTCCCATGCAGTAACCGAAGACGCCGACCGACAGCGAGCTGCCGCCGTTGAGCATCAGTCTGATGACGCTGACGCTGTTTCAAGTCACTAACGACACGGCGCAGCAGAGGGCTCTGCGCTAACGCACCGGACTCCTTTCTCTACAACGCGGATTCCTTTCACTATAACGACCTATGGCTCTGACACGGTATCGATGTATGAAGCCATTAACAAAACCTACGCTTGTACGACCTTTCGCAAGCAGCAAGTAATCAGCTACTGCTCTTACCACCCGGCCCTTGGCTCTTGCCTTGGCACTCTCAAAAAATAAAAAAAATAAAAAAATAAAATGGTTCAAATGGCTGTGAGCACTATGGGACTTAACATCTGAGGTTATCAGTCCCGTAGACTTAGAACTACTGAAACCTAACTAACCTAAGGACATCACACACAGCCATGCCCGAGGCAGGATTCGAACCTGTGACCGTAGCACCAGCGTGGTTCCGGGCCAAAGCTCCTGAAGGTCACAGCGGCCGGCGCACTCTTCCTCCTCTGCCCTTCAAACCTCTACCCTTCGTTTAATTTTAGACCCAATCTATCTCCAGACGAGCGCGTATTAATGGCTAACCTTAACCAGACGCACGCAAACATTGCATTATTCACATCCCGCGAGACCTCACTTAATGAACACTAACCTTCACGCAGAGATGGCAGCAGACCTTTTGTGTTGGCCACCATGCCGGTGTGAGTGTGGAGTGGCTCCACCTTAAAAAAAAATTAAATAAAAAACAACAGCAATAATGCCGGCGTAGCTGCGTCGGCATTCTCTCTTCGGGTTGATTTCTTCTCCGAAGAGATCCATTTAAAAACGCAAGTCCTTGTCGCATCGGGATGTGGAGATTAGGGCGTAGCTCGGTAGGAGAATGAACACTTGGCGACTTTCGCATATAATAAATTTTTATAACACAATATTGATAGAGAGTAAGTACATACGTCTTTATCGAATCAGCTCAGAAAACCGACAGATACAGAGATCGGTGAAAAAACAATTGAGGTACATAAAAAAATTGATAGTACAGCTTTCAATTTTCTGTCAGCTTACGCAAATTCGTAGAATCATACCTCCCTACGATATCTTTGCCGCACGAGGACGGCATTAATAGGAATCATTACAAATACTTACATATGTAGGCCATTTAAAGAACGTACACAGACTGTAAGGTGTACTGCTATCGAGATTGGTACAACGTAATCGTAGCTCCTACGAACCACTAGTGCTCTGGAACATTCGAGTTCAGCGCGCCATTACCGGCAGAAGACACTGACTTACTATTTCGATCAACATCGTCCAGGCGCTGGCCTTCACGTGCGTGTACTAAGACTGAAGGTGGGAGTCTTTATTTGGTTTTGCGTGGGACAGTCGTATGCAATCGATTGGCACCAAAATATCTGTGAACAGTTTGCGGAAGTTGAAAAAATAAGAATTTGGAAGTTTTCAGTCGAATGGTACGGCAATAGTGAACGATTAAGCTTTTTATTTACGGAGGGAGTGCGAAACTACACACAAAATCAATGGACAAATCAGTATCTTAGAGCCCGTAGCTTCCGTTAACGCGTGCGACCGCTACGGTCGCAGGTTCGAATCCTGACTTGGGCATGGATGTATGTGCTATCCTTAAGTTACTTAGGTTTAAGTAGTTCTAAGTTCTAGGGGACTGATGACCTCAGAAGTTAAGTCCCATAGTGCTCAGAGCCATTTTTTTCCGTTAACGGTCTACATTATTATCTAAACAGTTATTAAGACTACCGTGAACTGTTAGAGCGTTATAATTTAATTTGGAAACACAATGCAGTAATAGCAAACTTCAGTCTTAAACCGTAATTAAATGTAGCTGTTAATATGATCATTATTGGCTGTAGCCATTGTTAGGAAGTATGTTACTTACGGACTCAGTAAACGATGTAAATGATACGAACTGTTTTCCTTTCAGAGCAACATTCTTTACTCAAATATTCAAGAGATTTAGTATTCGTAAGAACAAGAGTCAGGTTTTCGGTTTAGGCAATACAGTCAGGTTTACGAAACGTGTTCTCCCTATTAACCATCCCTTACCCATGTCTGATAGCGGCAGAGGCATGTGTTTCAATTACGAATCAGCAAAATCTGAAGACTATAAAAACAATATATTTGTTGCTACACTTAACCGATTTTAAAGATGGTGACAAAGCTATTGCCGCACTTCTTTCTCGTCATTACTTTTAAATCGAAGGCTTCACTCAGTACCGAAATAGAACCTTCCCACGTCTGTCAGCAGATTTCTACTGGTCTCTGTTGCAAGTCAAATGTATGTAATTAGTTCCCTTCCCTTACGTTATCACAGATTAACAACGTGGACCATAATTCTGCATTACAAAGCTCAAATTAAATTTTAATTCAGTGGCAATATGGATTATATATAGCTCGTCGCAGGAGTGTCTATGATCTCATTTCGTACCATGTCACATCAACTTTTCATCATACGTCTTCATCTTCTCAACAACCGGCACCTATTGCTAAATTTTTATATAATGTCTGCCAAGATAAGCTCAGAGGAAAGATAATATTTGACACTCGAATTCATTCTTTGTGTTTATCTCAGAGATAATCGTATTTCCAATGATAATTTCTGTTGATGATGATCCCTTCACAGATACTGAACTCAGATTGTTATATTTTCACTCCTGTCTAGCAGTGATACGACAGTAATCTGAAATTCCTGTTGTGCTCCGAGTTCAGTGCGAAACAGATCAAAGGCAAAGATACCGGTAGTCGCTATAGAGGCGGATGGAAGTGATGTGAGTTGTAAGTTACCATCTGCAAACACAGAGTTCTCGGCCTAAACGTGTGGTTCGATGTTGGGAAGGCTCTTCAGGATATCCAGGTATGTAATTACTGTCGACCAGCTTTCATAGCAGTGTGACGACGGATGGCACAGAACTTAAAAATTACTCCAGACGTAATACGTACTTCACGTCCGACATGACTAGCAGAATATTATGTCTTCCAAATTTCTACCTTAGGATCGACGTTAATTTTTATACTTTATGTGTAACTTGCATTACTACGAAAAAGCCCCCGGTTATCGGTTTCTCTCGAGTTTTGGTGCAGGTACACAACCACTGTTAAATCATTCCTTTCAGCATTTGATTGTAGTTGCTAAATATGAGTCTCAGCTAAATCTTAACCCAGCTCTTAGAGAGATGTCATTAGTATACACCTTCAAATGTTTATTTCCCTCCTTTCTCTTTATACTGCTCCTCATATTTCTTAGCTTTCAGTGTACGAATCTATCTAGTATTTCGAATCTGAGCCCATTAAGTTTATTACAACTGATGAGTTGAAACGTAGTTTCTCTGCCCATTACTAAAAAATGTTTTATCCTCATTTTCTTTCACTCATAAGACGATTTTAATTTTTTCATTACGTGCGCGCCCGCGCGTGTGACTTTGTGTGTATGTGTGTGTGTGTGTGTGTGTGTGTGTGTGTGTGTGTGTGCGTGTGTGTTTTATCGAGGACAAACACATCCACTGGTAGGTTCTTTTTCATTTTATTTGTTAGTGGTCAACTAGTCATAGGTATTTATGTTCTTATCTAATTATTAGATTTTATATCAGTGTTGTTTTAACGCATTTATAGAAAATTATTAATAGTTTTTAAGCTCATTCGCCCATGAGATATATTTATGGGTGCTAATAACTTTCATGTTGAGTGTAAAAGATGCATACGCGGACAAGGAAAAAAATCCCGGATATTTTCCAGATTTCCCGCTTAAAAATGCACTTTTTCTCACGTGAAAGTACATTTCTTTCAAGGTAAAAATTACACTTTTTCCATTATAAGTGACAGTATACTGTAAAAATATTAATCCTTTGAATGGTAAACCAGTGTGGAACTTCAGAGGACGAAAAAACTAGGCAAAAAAATGTTTTAGAAACCTCTGATGTGTAGTAACTTTTACGCTGCATGTTTTCATATTACGATACGCTGCATATTTTTGCATTCGTATTACGATAGTATAGATTCAAAGCAGCACGTTAGTTTCTGAAGCATTGAAATCGAGATCGATATGCGCTCTTGTAAGCCAGTCATAGCTCATGTAACGTGATCTTGCCAGCCAATGACAGCAGATATTCAGAGCATAGGAGACTTGACGTAGTCAGCCAATAGCACCATCACTGTTAGGTAGAGTGAACACACAAATATGAAAAGTTAATGGTGTGAATTAATGTACATAGTATAACTACAAGAAACATTACGTTTTCCCGTAAAATATTGGTCCTGAGGATTAACAAAGCTAAGCTTTCACACATATTATTGGTCTTTTTTGCGTGTGTTACACTTTAAGATGCATCTCACAAATGTGCCAGTAAAATTTGAAATAATGACATTAATGTCTGGTCTTCTGGGCTCGAAATTCTTCTAAGTGGCTAGTCCTCAATGTGTTAAGTTTTATATGAGATCAAACGCTCTGTGATTTAAGAAATTCATTGCACTTTCACACACGTAACATAATACAACTTGCGTAAAAAGAAATTTACTTTGAAACTAACGTTTTTCAAAGCACCATTTGCAATATTTTCCCAAGACCTGTTAGAAATAGCTTCGTATCAGCAGTTGCCGGAGAGCACCAGAAAACAGGTGTTACTGCGCGTGGTCAGCTACGATGATGTACGAAGCCCCATATGTTCGTACATACAGGGTGTTACAAAAAGGTACGACCAAACTTTCAGGAAACATTCCTCACACACAAATAAAGAAAAGATGTTATGTGGACATGTGTCCGGAAACGCTTAATTTCCATGTTAGAGCTCATTTTAGTTTCGTCAGTATGTACTGTACTTCCTCGATTCACCGCCAGTTGGCCCAATTGAAGGAAGGTAATGTTGACTTCGGTGCTTGTGTTCACATGCGACTCATTGCTCTACAGTACTAGCATCAAGCACATCAGTACGTAGCATCAAAAGGTTAGTGTTCATCACGAGCGTGGTTTTGCAGTCAGTGCAATGTTTACAAATTCGGAGTTGGCAGATGCCCATTTGATGTATGGATTAGCACGGGGCAATAGCCGTGGCGCGGTACGTTTGTATCGAGATAGAATTCCAGAACGAAGGTGTCCCGACAGGAAGACGTTCGAAGCAATTGATCGGCGTCTTATGGAGCTCTGTAGAAGACCTAGAACGACGAGGACACCTGCAATGTACGAGGCAATTCTTCGTGCAGTTGACGATAACCCTAATGTCAGCGTCAGAGAAGTTGCTGCTGTACAAGGTAACGTTGACCACGTCACTGTATGGAGAGTGCTACGGGAGAACCAGTTGTTTCCGTACCGTGTACAGCATGTGCAGGCACTATCAGCAGCTGACTGGCCTCCACGGGTACACTTCTGCGAATGGTTCATCCAACAATGTGTCAATCCTCATTTCAGTGCAAATGTTCTCTTTACGGATGAGGCTTCATTCCAACGTGATCAGATTGTAAATTTTCACAATCAACATGTGTGGGCTGACGAGAATCCGCACGCAATTGTGCAATCACGTCATCAACACAGATTTTCTGTGAACGCTTGGGCAGGCATTGTTGGTGATGTCTTGATTGGGCCCCATGTTTTTCCACCTACGCTCAATGGAGCACGTTATCATGATTTCATACAGGATACTCTACATGTGCTGCCAGAACATGTGCCTTTACAAGTACGACACAACATGTGGTTCATGCACCATGGAACTCCTGCACATTTCAGTCGAAGTGTTCGTTCGCTTCTCAACAACAGATTCAGTGACCGATGGATTGGTAGAGGCGGACCAGTTCCATGGCCTCCACGCTCTCCTGACCTCAACCCTCTTGACCTTCATTTATGGGGGGATTTGAAAGCTTTTGTCTACGCAACCCCGGTACCAAATGTAGAGACTCTTCGTGCTCGTATTGTGGACGGCTGTGATACAATACGCCATTCTCCAGGGCTGCATCAGCACATCAGGGATTCCATGCGACGGAGGGTGGATGCATGTATCCTCGCTAACGGATGACATTTTGAACATTTCCTGTAACAAGGTGTTTGAAGTCACGCTGGTTCATTTTGTTGCTGTGTGTGTCCATTCCATGATTAATGTGATTTGAAGAGAAGTAATAAAATGAGCTCTAACATGGAAAGAAAGCGTTCCTGGACACATGTCCACATAACATATTTTCTTTCTTTGTGTGTGAGGAATATTTCCTGAAAGTTTGGCCGTACCTTTTTGTAACACCTTGTATACAGGGTGAGTCACTAACTATTGCCACCTAGAATAACTCCGAAAGTACGATAGTACTGAAAAGTTTGTGAGACAAATGCTGCATGGGACAGTGGGGGCCATAATATGACGTTGGTTTTTTGTTGCTAGGTGGGGTCGCTTCAGAGATATGAGGGTCAACTTTGTTTTTTTAAATGGCATGCTATAGTTTGGTGCTTATTTTATGATTGCGGCTATTGAGACGAATCCAATGATGTGTAACAGTATGGTCTTTGAAGGTCAACGAAGGTCCCAAAGGTGACATGAAAATCCATTTACAGAAGGTGTTCGAAGTGATGTGCATTGGTATCAATGCAGTGCTGAAATCTTCTTATCATGGATTGAGAGGTATTCCTTATCACTTCGGCACTTATCGAAGCACACGATCCAACAATTCTCTCTCGCATGTCTTCAGTTGTAGTCGGAACGTCTTTATAAACAGTCTTTTACGATCCCCACAAGGAAAAATCCAGAGGCGTCAAGTCAGGCGAACGAGCCGGCCACGACACATCTCCTCCGCGCCCAATTCAACGATTTGGGAATTGTCTCTGCAATTTATTTCTAGCCATCAGCGAAAAATGTGCCGGACACCCATCTTGTTGATACCACATTCTGTTCCTTGTTCCTGCCTTTAAGATTTCCTTCGATGAAATAGGAACCTATAATTCTGTCCTCCAGAATACCACAACACGCAATGACGAAACACGGTTTTTGGTGTGCAACTTGCCGCAGCCAACATCGATTTGCAGTTGCCCAATAATGCATGTTATGCAAATTAATGGACGTTCATGCCACCTTTGGGACCTTCGTTGACCTTCAAAGACCATACTGTTACCCATCACTGGATTCGTCTCGATAGCCGCAATCAGAAATTAAGCACTGCCAGCGGTAACCTCTTCTTCCATATTGAGAAGCTTTTAATTACATACATCTGTCGTAATAGGAATTCCTGAATGACCAATGGCCATAATCATCGGAGAGTATTTTTCCGGTAATCCTGCTAAGAATAGTGAACAAATCCATTCAACACTAACCACAAAACCAGTTCCAAGTAATTCTGGCCATTTCCTATTACTTGATTTACATAGCTTGTCACTGAACCACATTTCTTAGATGAACTGGTATTGATGTTCTCAATAGGTTTATTCTTCTCTGTCACGTTATATTCTTTGTGCACTACGTCATGTAGCACGCAGCGCAGTGCAGTGTGTGTGTCATCAAACAATGATTCCAGTTTCTGTTACAAGTCCGCTGTTGTCAGTGCTTCTTTTACAAACACGTGCAAGGACGAATCAACAGTAAGAATTATTTTCGCCTTGAAATTGGCATCTTTGGATACATTATGTCAATTCTTCGAGAGTAAGCAATTTCTCAAAAAATTGCTCTGAGCACTATGGGACTCAACTTCAGGGGTCATCAGTCCCCTAGAACTTAGAACTACTTAAACCTAACTAACCTAAGGACATCACACACATCCATGTCCGAGGCAGGATTCGAACCTGCGGCCGTAGCGGTCTCGCGGTTCCAGACTGTAGCGCCTAGAACCGCTCGGCGACTCCGGCCGGCAGCACTTTCTCGATTGCAGCCCAAGCTCCGTAATTTTCAAGTCCTTTCAACTTTGGCACGTTAACCAAATAATTCGTCTCCATACTTGTTGAGCAAAACAACTGTTCTATTAGACAACAGTGTCCCGGATTGGGCCCATAGCTGCTGAGAGTTCTAATGCTCGTAGGTACACATGGTTGGTGACTAATTGTTTATTGGTCCGGTTCATCATTTTTGTACATAGAGACAGATTAATATGAATGCGGATACTGCCAGTGAATTACTTCTAATGAGAAAGCTGATAAATGTAATACTGTACGCTTTATTAGACGACTTCAGGTTGAAACGAACTCGCACATTGCACTGCACCGAGTACTACATGACGTATTGTACAAAGAATATAACGTGATGCACAAAAAGAGGCAACAGCCGTTACCCACTGGCAAACAGACAGTCAAGTGGGCAGATCCTGAGATTAAGCAAAGACATACAAAGATGATGGCTCACCCAAGTCCACAGACGTTCATTTGAATGATTTCGACTAACTCGACACATTTATTTCGATTTATTTTCCTTGTCCTAATTAGGTACGAGAAGCTGTTCGAAAACCAGACTCAGACTGACCGATGTACAAGAAGGTCGTTAACATGGGTGTGCATTATATCACTGTCTAACTCACCTCCCTGTCTCACAAGATAGCGGCTCTGTGATGTGTAGAGATAATGCATACCTCCATAGTGGGAGCAGGGGTGGGGGATGTAATTCTGTCAGCTACTAACTATTGATTGCCACCACAATGAGGATGAAGTATTTCTATACCTCACACTAAAGCATTTTTTCTCACTTTCAGGTAAAACATACAAGCTGACCATTGGTGCTGCTGCAGCGCAATAATAGAACATGGATCCAAGGTATGAGAAGCTGTCAAGAGAATCTTATTTTTATTGCTGTTGATTTGTCTTCGCTGTAGGTGTAGGCCTATGGCACAATAAGGTCACAAGAAGTCATGTGAGTTCAGAGATATTCCCAAATTGGTTTACCTTATAACACCCCCCTGCTTCCCGGGATTTGCTAAATTACAATTTGACAATGACCGTGAATTATGAATTTTGAGCCGCGTCGGGATAAGGCATCGGAATCCGAAGTAGATAACGATTATTCCGCGAGAAACAGGAGACGTCATAACTTGATCGTTATTGAATGAGGGATTTCATTCAATAACGATCGGTAAATGAAATAATGGAAATAATTTGGAAATAAATTTTGCCAGTGGAAATTTTGCCGAAAGAAATGATTGAGTTGTAAAAGCAATTAAAAAATCGGTCGCCAGCTCAACTGATGAGCGACAGTACTGTTAAGTACGTGAATAATTGTGTCAAAAATAAAGTTTACCTGTTTGTAGCGCAGCAGGTGGAACGGGAACTTTTACCTAAGTGCTGTGTCAGGCTCAGTAGTCATATAAAACAATGTCATAACAATCTAACTACACTTATTTTGTTCATAATTTGTCAGCTAAGTGCAATGCTGACAACACAGATAATTATCTATCGAGATTTTGAATAATGGACTGTCATTCTGTCTTTAAAATCAGGTACTTTGCACAGTTTAATCTACTGATAATGAAATATATTGCCAATAATTGATGAACTATATTTTGAATGATAATAATTCATTACTTGGGGGATTGCCAGGTGGAATAAGCTTTATAGTTTCATGAAATATCCTTGAATTAACTTCAGCTGAATATGCATTGAAATAAATCTTAATAATCAAATTTATTACTTCAGTCTATTATTAAGTTACTACGGTTGCCGTAAACTTATTAAGTGCAACGTTTAACTACGATAACCACTCTGAAATTTAATCTTCACCGTCTATGCAAATAATTTGATAATTAACATATTGTCTCTTGATAATGGCGTGACACGCTAGGTTCAATAAGGTAAGGATCGGAAGGAACCTACTTGGTGTTATTGTCGGGTGGAATGTAACTGCAACACTTCGATTATAAAGTGCTTGTTATTAATTGTTCAACTTCAGAGAAAAGCACAGTCACTGGCAAGCCTTCTACAATTTTACCCTACGAAAATTACGTAGATCTTGCTTCCCTCGTTGTCGGTGGGTCGACGGAAGTCCACGGTAGCGACACAATGTGGCATCGGGCTTTTACTGTTGCGACTTGGGCCCACAGTGCGCTTCACATTTAAGTGCTCGTTTCTTCAGCACTATGCCCATTAATCCATAATAACTTGCCCGGCCATGCTTCCAGATGTGCCGACCGTTACTTTCCCGTCGTACCTAGATCCACACACTAGCCGTTAGATGTAACACAGCTAGGACTAGCAACACTCGACTGTACGTCTTACTCCGAGCACGGCGTCACTGCTACTACTGCCCGCTGGCGCGCTCCCGCGTCCAGAGGCGCGACAAAACAATCTCTCTGATGTCAACGTTAACTAAATATGCCCTGACTTGCCAGTGTTAAATATTACATAATTAAACATAGTATTTACAATACATATTTACACTAGACAATACATCGTCTACAAACAGTTTCATGTGTTAAGTAAGCGAAAAAATTCATAGCAAGGACTGCGTTGTAGCGTCACAACCAAAGTTTTAACAGTTTTGCCGACACACTCATTTTAACGTAGCATGTCGTTGTGGGGGGCAGACTATTAGAACAATCAGGAAGATGTGCAAGAAGTATTATCTTACCTGCCTTCCAGTTACGTGATGCGTGCTTGGTAGAGCACATCCTGTGACGGCACACAGTTTTAACTTTTATGACACACAAGCCATGCTGCATACACTCTGCATAGAGTAAGATGCTTCATCCTCAGTGAATCACTATTTTGGTATAGTTGATTCATGTCAGATGAGTCCTATTACTGAACAGTGTAATATTACTGTATGGGCAGAGGTTGGTTTGAGTCCCGAGCGACACAACCCGCCGCTTGGAGCACAAAGCTGAGATGGGCGCCGGAGCGCAAGATTTGTATACAGTGTTTATCACAATTAGTAGCTAAAACTGATGCGGTTGAAAATGTACGGGGAAAGGAGGAGGGGGGAGCGATACGCCAAATGAGAATTCGCATTATGGAAAAACGCTCTCTTACCGGCCCTGTGTGTGGGACATGTTAAAATTATGGGCCATAAAGGGCTTGAATCCAGATATAATTTAATACTGTAAACAGTGCACAAAGGGGGCAACAATAGCAAAATAAACATTTACGCTTTTTCCTGAAAAGTTGTAATTTAGAAGGTTGGTGGGCACTACCGGTCTCGTCTTCAACGTAGGTAATTTTTTTTTGTTTTTTAGGAAAAGAACAGTCAAGTGCTTTGTGAAATTATTCCCTAACAGTAAGAAATGAAACCAATTAGAGTAACATTAGACGCGCCTTAGAATGATGCTGGAAATTATAGCAAATAAGGTGCCGTCTGAGAACGAGCATTCTCTTTCCTGATATTTCTATGGAAAATTTTTGAGATTGGAAAATTGCTGTATCTTCTTTAAGCCTTTGGGCACAGAGGATAGAAATATGTCAAGGCCACACGACAGCAGACTGCACGATCTACATAATCTACCAGACAAACACCCTCCAGTACCCTTTAAAATTCTGGGATTCTGTGTTAAACATTGAACTTTAAATTCTTAATCTCTCTTGATGTTCAGGTTTTGGAGCATCATTCAAAGGCGCGTCAAATGTTTCTCTAGTCAGTTTATTTCTTACTTTTAGACAAATCGTTTCGCAAAACATTTGAATGGTTTTATTTAACTTTTTCTTACTTTCTGGTTTTGTTCATGAAGCATGATGTTTTTGATACGCCACTTGCCTTTCTAGCCTCTTCTGTTCTCTACATGTGATGGCAGCGCGGGGTAGCCGCGCGGTCTCAGGCGTCTTGTCACGGTCCGCGCGGCTGCCCCCGTCGGAGGTTCGAGTCCTCCTTCGGGCATGGGTGTGTATGTTGTCCTTAGCGTAAGTTACTTTAAGTTAGATTAAGTAGTGAGTAAGCCTAGCGACTGATGACCTCAGCAGTTTGGTCCCATAAGACCTTACCACTAATTTCCAAATTTTCTAAATATCCTGAATTTAATACTTGATTCGGCGGGAGCCATTCTGATACTTAAAAATCACACCAGTGTAATTTTTAATGCAGTAAGCAGCTAGACTTTGACGGGATGAAATTTTTGACACTTCATTTACATAGCTACCAGCAGCTCCTCTTGAAATATTTCAGTTTCTCTTAAATCACTAGTTAATTTTTTATTAATTACCTTAATTACTTTCAAGCAATTAAATACGTATATTTTTTTCAAAATTACACTCTCGCTGGTCAACTTGATATTTCATTTATCCGTTTACCACTTCAGTGTGGCTGTGAAAGTTCGGAAAAATTTTTTACCTGAAATCGCTACTTAAGTTTTACTCCACTAATAACTTTCGAGCAATTAAATCTTGTTTGCAGGGCCTAGAGCTCACATTTGTCAATTCTATACCCACTTTGCACATTTCTCACTCTTCGTTTGGCTATGAAAATTCGGACATAAATCCATAGCGTAATTTACAGGGAATAATTTACAGGGATTCCACTAAAACAATTGACATAAGTGTCGTCTGCTTCCTAAATGCTTGCACATACTTCATGCGACCACATTTTTTAGTTCTTGTTAAGAGTTACCCTGTGAGAATAGGAATCTGTCAATTCTTTGTTAGTAGGCCTATTTTTTCGTCTCTCTTTCCTATAAATTTCTCCGATACCGGAACTGGTTTTATGTAAAATATTCCTCGTTGCCTTCTTCCACTGATTAGTATATTTATCAATCAAATGAGGCATGTAAGTCAGTTGCAGAATTTCGGCATCGACTAGGCTCTATTGTTTTATTTATTTATTTTTGCTCCTTCACGAATTGTGATGTGTTACTGCAGTTTTCTTATTAATGCTAGTAGGAAATTCATTAGAAATAACATTTATACTTGTCTCGTGATATCAATGACCTTTTGGCATATTCGTTCAAATCAAAAAATTCAACTCTTCGTTCGACCTCGAGTGTACTGCTTTGGACTTCAATCTTTGCTGTACATTAGGATGCAATGCAACATCTGTCTTCTTTGACATAAGGAAATCCAAATTTGCGGGAACATTTGGACTAACGATCTGGATTCCAGTACACTGAAATGCTTTGATATAATTCTCAGTCCGATTTTTTAAAAGTTTAATTCTCTTGGCTTCTGACGTTCACTTTACTCAGCTAGCTTTCATATCACACTAATAATACATCTTCTGTAAAGTACATCTTCTGTAAAGTTTGGAAGGTGGGAGACGAGTAAAGCTGTGAGTACCGGGCGGGAGTCGTGCTTCGGTAGCTCAGTTGGTAGAGCACTTGCCCGCGAAAGGCAAAGGTCTCGAGTTCGAGTCTCGGTCGGGCACACAGTTTTAATCTGCCAGGAAGTTTCATATCAGCGCACACTCCGCTGCAGAGTGAAAATGGCTAAGCCATGTCTCCGCAATATCCTTTCTTTCAGGAGTGCTAGTTCTGCAAGGTTCGCAGGAGAGCTTCTGTAAAGTTTGGAAGGTAGGAGACGAGGTACTGGCAGAAGTAAAGCTGTGAGTACCGGGCGTGAGTCGTGCTTCGGTAGCTCAGTTGGTAGAACACTTGCCCGCGAAAGGCAAAGGTCCCGAGTTCGAGTCTCGGTCGGGCACACAGTTTTAATCTGCCAGGAAGTTTCATATCAGCGCACACTCCGCTGCAGAGTGAAAATGGCTAAGCCATGTCTCCGCAATATCCTTTCTTTCAGGAGTGCTAGTTCTGCAAGGTTCGCAGGAGAGCTTCTGTAAAGTTTGGAAGGTAGGAGACGAGGTACTGGCAGAAGTAAAGCTGTGAGTACCGGGCGTGAGTCGTGCTTCGGTAGCTCAGTTGGTAGAGCACTTGCCCGCGAAAGGCAAAGGTCCCGAGTTCGAGTCTCGGTCGGGCACACAGTTTTAATCTGCCAGGAAGTTTCATATCAGCGCACACTCCCCTGCAGAGTGAAAATGGCTAAGCCATGTCTCCGCAATATCCTTTCTTTCAGGAGTGCTAGTTCTGCAAGGTTCGCAGG
Source organism: Schistocerca serialis cubense (assembly GCF_023864345.2). Classification (NCBI taxonomy): domain Eukaryota; kingdom Metazoa; phylum Arthropoda; class Insecta; order Orthoptera; family Acrididae; genus Schistocerca; species Schistocerca serialis. Next base: position 731,318,262 of record NC_064643.1, on the reverse strand, counting down.
AGAGCTTCTGTAAAGTTTGGAAGGTAGGAGACGATGTACTGGCAGAAGTAAGGCTGTGAGTACCGGTCGTGAGTCGTGCTTCGGTAGCTCAGTTGGTAGAGCACTTGCCCGCGAAAGGCAAAGGTCTCGAGTTCGAGTCTCGGTCGGGCACACAGTTTTAATCTGCCAGGAAGTTTCATATCAGCGCACACTCCGCTGCAGAGTGAAAATGGCTAAGCCATGTCTCCGCAATATCCTTTCTTTCAGGAGTGCTAGTTCTGCAAGGTTCGCAGGAGAGCTTCTGTAAAGTTTGGAGGGTAGGAGACGAGGTACTGGCAGAAGTAAAGCTGTGAGTACCGGTCGTGAGTCGTGCTTCGGTAGCTCAGTTGGTAGAGCACTTGCCTGCGAAAGGCAAAGGTCCCGAGTTCGAGGCTCGGTCGGGCACACAGTTTTAATCTGCCAGGAAGTTTCAATACATCTGATCATTCTAGCAAACACACTTTAGTACATACAAACTGCATGGTAGCTGATAACCATAGCTACGTGTAGATAACAGTCCGTCAAAAGCTCCATGATTATTTAATAAATTTTTGTGGCATCTGGTGCGAAGACAGCGGTGGGAGTGTGAAAAAAAAAATACGGAAAATTGGAAGTAGAACTCACGCACCTATAGTTCGTACAAATTTAATTACGTTTGTAGATAGTTCATCCATCCCGATGAATCGAGAATCTAGACGATTTTCCCCTGTTATCGATATGGATACTGGCAAGATATTGGTCCGGGAATTCCAACACTTTCGAGAATGAGAAAAACATTCTTTTTCGTGTGATATGATTACAAATTAACATTTTTTTGTTTTTCTGCCTTTACTTGCACCTGAAACCTTGGTTCTTGCCAAGTTTCATGAAGCTAGGTCAACGGGAAGTACCTTAAAGGTTTTGATGCGTGACGCGTGAGTTTGCAAGTCTCAAAATATGTGGCAGAAATGGCCGTATCTTTTAATTTCACTGCCGGCCGCTGTGGCCGAGCGGTTCTAGACGCTTCAACCCGGAACCGCGCTGCTGCTAAGTCGCAGGTTCGAATCCTGCCTCGAGCATGGATGTGTGTGATGTCCTTAGGTTAGTTAGGTTTAACTAGTTCTAAGTTTTAGGGGACTGATGACCTCAGATGTTAAGTCCCATAGCGCTCAGAGCCATTTGAACCATTTTTTAATTTCATTGACTTAAAAGCTTAAATTTTTTACACCGCTAAGGGACCATAGGCCTTAGTACGTGACATACATTTGAACGTCATACGTCTACCCGCTTCTGAGGAAAGGGATGTTAACAGACAGACAGATTGACAGATAACAAATAACAAAAAATATTTCTTCATGTGATATAATTACACGTTAACGAGTTCGTATCTTTTCTCCTACTTGTACTTTGAAACCTTGCTTCCTGTCGAATTTCATGGTTCTAGGTCAAAGGGAAGTACCCCAGAAGATTTCAGGAGTGAGTTTGCAAGTCTCAAAATGTGTGGCGTAAATGGCAGTGTCTTTTGATTTCATTGGCTTAGAAGCTTATATTTTTTATACTACCAAGGGACCATAGACCGTAGTCTGTGACAAAAATTTCATCTTGAAACGTCTATTCGTTCCTGAGAAAAGGAGTTTTTAATAGTTGGACGAACAGACACCAAACAGACGGAAAAGAAGGTGATCTTATAAGGGTTCTGTTTCTACCGATTGTGGTACGGAATGTTAAAAATTAAGTGTTTTCTATAACAAAGAGTTACACTATGTCATCAGAAGTATCCGGACACCTGGCTGAAAACGACTTACAAGTTCGTGGCGGCCTCCATCGATAATGATGAAATTCACTATGGTGTTGGGCCTCCCTTAGCCTTGATGAGAGCTTCCACTCTCGCAGGCATACGTTCAATCAGGTGCTGGGAGGTGTCTTGGGGAATGGCAGCCCATTCTTCACGGAGTGCTGCGCTGAGGAGAGGTATCGATGTCGGTCGCTGAGGCCTGGCAAGAAGTCGGTGTTCCAAAACATCCCATAGGTGTTCTATAGGACTCAGGTCAGGACTCTGTGCAAGCCAGTCCATTACAGGGATGTTATTGTCGTACAACCATTCCGCCACAGGCCGTGCATTATGAACAGGTGCTCGATCGTGTTGAAAGATGTAATCGTCATCCCCGAATTGCTCTTCAACAGTGGGAAGCAAGAAGGTGCTTAAAACATGAATGTAGACCTGTCCTGTGATAGTGGCACGCAAAACAAGGACTGCAAGCCCCCTCCATGAAAAACACGACCACACTATAACACCACCGCCTCCGAATTTTACTGTTGGCACTACACACGCTGGCAGATGGCGTTCACCCGGCATTCGCCGTACCCGCACCCTGCCATCGGATCGCCACATTGTGTACCGTGATTCGTCACTCCACACAACGTTTTTCCACTGTTCAATCATCCAATGTTTACGCTCCTTACACCAAGCGAGGTGGCGTTTCGCATTTACGGGCGTGATGTGTGGCTATGAGCAGCTGCTCGACGATGAAATCCAAGTTCTCTGACCTTCCGCCTACCTTTCATAGTACTTGCAGTGGATCCTGATGCAGTTTGAAATTCCTGTGTGATGGTCTGGATAGATGTCTTCCTATTACACGTTACGACCCTCTTCAACTGTCGGCAGTCTCTGTCAGTGAACAGACGAGGTCGGCCTGTGCGCTTCTGTGCTATACGTGTCTCTTCACGTTTCCGCTTCACTATCATATAGGTAACAGTGGACCCAGAGATGTTTAGGAGCGTGGAAATCTCGCGTGCAGACGTATGACGCAAGTGACACCAAATCACCTGACCACGTTCGAAGTCCGTGAGTTCCGCGGTGCTCCCCATTCTGCTCTCTCGCGGTGTCTAATGACTACTGAAGTCGCTGATACGGAGTACCTGGCAGTATGTGGCAGCACAATGCACCTAATTACATAAGTTTTTATGGGTGTGCGGATGCTTTTGATCTCATAGTGTACTTGTTGTTCGCCATTACATTCATACTCACACTCCACTATGCTATTGAATCCCACGAACAAGCTGGGCAGTTTTTAATAACGCCTCTCCTGTGGGAGTGATTGGAGAAGTTTCCCTGGTGCAAACGCATCCTTGAGGTTGACATTAGATATCGCCCGCTGAGTGACAAACCCTTAAACTACGATTTTATTGGACAGAGCGATCGGGCTGCGTTATTATTGGCAGCGTCTCTGCCACCGTCTTTCTTGCCACGTGTTATATTCCCTCGCTTTAAGCTCAGGAACGTTTTCGGAAATAGCAGATTGCGGGATAATTAGTACACTGTTGTGGCTGTGGCCTTTGCAAGGATGTCCACATGCTCGTTTTGCTGAAGCCCTTGGTACAATGGAATACAAAGGAAGTTCATCCAAGTTCTACACTGATGTAGCCAACCACCTTCCACATTTGGTGGTGTGTTGGGAGCATGTCGATCCGTTAAACTACCCTAAATGCGTTCCATACAGGACGTGCCACCTTATATTCAAGTGTACTTGCGTGTGGATTACTTCTCGGCCAGAAACTACAGGATTCAAAACAAGCATTTTTAAATGGTTTCAGGAAACACGGTTCATAAGATAAAATTTACGTGTCATATGTGGTTAAGTGATTCTTACATGGATGTCAGGAGCATGAGTACAGATGATAACCTCCAAATTCTTTTGACTTGTCATTCGGTTGACTACAGGCTGTGGCTGGTTTATGATTGCATACACGGTCCCCTACCTGGGTGTTAAAATTACGAACAACTTCAGTTGGAAAGACCACATAGATAATATTGTGGGGAACGCGAGCCAAAGGTTGCGTTTCATTGGCAGGACACTTAGAAGATGCAACAAGTCCACTAAAGAGACAGCTTACACTACACTCGTTCGTCCTCTGTTAGAATATTGCTGCGCGGTGTTGGATCCTTACCAGGTGGGATTGACGGAGGACATCGAAAGGGTGCAAAAAAGGGCAGCTCGTTTTGTATTATCACGTAATAGGGGAGAGAGTGTGGCAGATATGATACGCGACTTGGGATGGAAGTCATTAAAGCAAAGACGTTTTTCGTCGCGGCGAGATCTATTTACGAAATTTCAGTCACCAACTTTCTCTTGCGAATGCGAAAATATTTTGTTGAGCCCAACCTACATAGGTAGGAATGATCATCAAAATAAAATAAGAGAAATCAGAGCTCGAACAGAAAGGTTTAGGTGTTCGTTTTTCCCGCGCGCTGTTCCTGGGTGGAATGGTAGAGAGATAGTATGATTGTGGTTCGATAAACCCTCTGCCAAGCGCTTAAATGTGAATTGCAGAGTAATCATGTAGATGTAGATGTAGATGTAAGGTAAGGCAATCACAGCATATGGACAGTGAATTCACAACAGAAAGGCTGCGGTCACCATTTGGCCAGATGTATCCACAGTCGAGCGAACGTCCCCACACGCCAGATATCACTCAAATACTGTCACCTGGCAGATCCTAGCCGATTCCAAAACTTCCCAGGCTAGGGTACAAGCATCGAAGTACAGCACCTGAAATCTCACAGTCTCGATAAGCGTACTGAAATTGTCGCCACCCTATTTTGATAGTTCACTCTTTGTGTTCATAATTGGTTGACGAGACCAAGGCCTGGCAGGGAAAACCTGTCTGCTCCGCATCTGTCCAGGACAGTGAGGATGTCAGTCTTCCTGCAATTGGGAGATTCGCAACATGGACCGCAGCGATTTATTCGGGCATCAGAACACACCAGTATCGACTGTGAAAGCCTCGTACTCCTTTTTCTTGACTAAGTGCAGTAAAATGACCTGAAAATGTTATCTTTTTACACAGAATTTTGACACAAGAATAATTATTAGCGCTATCTGGCCACTACTTAATTTAAATATTCGGAAGTAGGAAGTGCTTTCACTGTTCATCGGAAAAGAAAAGAAGGAGATTGAACCAATATTTTAGCGAATCCTAGATCACTATTACACCTGGCGTGATACATCAGAGTGAGCTTGACCTCCCTTATAGGCAGATCCCGTACTATGAGGCTAAGCAGTCTCACTTGCTAACCCCAACGCCAATCCACAAAAGAAACATACGAGGTGTGGCTAGAAAAAAACCGGACTAGTACTGGTGAAACAATAAAACGAATGCAATAAGGCTGAAAGTCGCGTGGCCTGTCACGTGACTCTCGCTCCGCCTACTGCTCGAGTTTCATCTGCCTCCTGCACTCAGTCTGCCCGTGGCGTCTGTTTCAAATGGTTGACGTTTTGTCTGTGCGTCGGAAAATGTTGAGTGTACAGAAAGAACAGCGTGCTAACATCAAATTTTGTTTCAAACTAGGAAAATCTGCAAGTGAAACGTTTGTAATGTTACAACAAGTGTACGGCGATGATTGTTTATCGCGAACACAAGTGTTTGAGTGGTTTAAACGATTTAAAGATGGCCGCGAAGACACCAGTGATGACACTCGGACTGGCAGACCATTGTCAGCAAAAACTGATAAACATTGAAAAAATCGGTAAACTTGTTCGACAAGATCGCCGTTTAACAATCAGAGCAGTGTCTGAGTTAACAGGAGTTGACAAGGAAAGTGTTAGGCAGATTCTTCATGAAAGTTTCAACATGAACAAAGTGTGTTCAAAAATGGTTCCAAAGTGTCTCACAATTGAACAGAAGGAACGCCGAAGAATGATTTGTTCTGACATCCTGGAAAACATTGAAAGTGATCCCACCTTCTTACAAAATGTTATTACTTGCGATGAATCGTGGTTTTTTACTTACGATCCCGAAACTAAACGCCAATCGATGCATTGGAAAACTCCTGGTTCTCCACGACAAAAAAAGCACGAATGTCAAATCGAAATTCAAAGGGATTGTGCACATTGATTGGGTAACAGAGGGACAAACAGTGAAGCAGCATTACTACATTAGCGTCCTGGCTACCCTACGTGAGCGAGTACGGAGAAAACGGAACGATTTGTGGAGAAAAAAGTCATGGATCCTTCACCAAGACAATGCCCCAGCTCACAGTGCGTTGTCAGTGAAGACGTTTTTGGCAAAACACAACATTCCCATCTTAGATCATCCACCCTACTCACCTGATTTGGCCCCCTGTGACTTTTTTCTTTTCCCTAAAGTCAAGTCAGCTTTGAAAGGAACTAGATTTGACACTGTTGAAGCAGTAAAAGAAAAAGCGACGGAAGTAATGTATGGACTTACCGAAAATGATCTGCAGCATTGCTATGAACAGTGGAAAATTCGTATGGAGCGGTGTAGAGACCGAGGAGGAGAGTGCATTGAAGGAGATAACATGAAATTGTAAATAATTGTAAATAAATGTTTTTTCCAGCATCAGTCCGGTTTTTTTCTAGCCGCACCTCGTATATTCAAGTCAGACATAGTCTCGAGCACCACAAAGCCTCACCAACGCTGAATTACCTTACTGGCTGTAAAACCATGTAAAGAATTCAGAATGTTCCGCTGATAACTGATTTTTTTACTAATAATTCTGCTGTAGGCAGAAAGCGCATAATAACCTTTCTCAGATCAGATACTGTTTCAAGTAAAATATATGAGATCATGCGAGAACAGCTAAAAAATCGTGCAGTTCATGAATGATTGTGGAAGGACAATAAACTAAAAACGTTTAAGTGAAATTCCTGATTATTGACAAGTAACTCAACAAGCAATGTACAACAAAAAATTACTTTTTCCCTGTGACGAAACAGTAAACTGGTTGCTTCTTTCGATGTTTAAAACAGTCACGGTGAATCCTATAATGTTCCACATGGTGTACAATTCCAAAAACATGAAACTGAGAACAAAAAGAACTCCATACACTTTAAAATCACTTTGTAGAATAGGATATCCAACAGCAGACTGTCCAAACAGCGCAAAGTACTACATTCATTTTGACAATAGTTAGTAGTCTTCCTTCCACTTGCCTGGGTGGTGACTACACTCTGTTCAGGAACTCCAATAACGAACCACTCATTCACAGCTGGGCAGACACAAAGAATGATGTTTTAAAGCAATCCCCACTATTTACCTTGAAGTGTAAAAACAACTTTCCGCTCCTGGCTGAAGCTAGTTAAATAACTGGTATATTCTGTTTCACAGAAACAACTTTTGTAACTTTGTGTGGCCGAGCGGTTCTAGGCGCTACAGTCTGGAACCGCGCGACCGCTACGGCCGCAGGTTCGAATCCTGCCTCGGGCATGGATGTGTGTAATGTCCTTAGGTTAGTTAGGTTTAAGTAATTCTAAGTTATAGGGGACTCAGCAGCTAGGTCCCATAGTGCTCATAGCCATTTGAATCATTGTAACTTTGTGTACATTCCTGAGAAAAGTTTCCTCGCAGTAGAGATTTCATTAGGAGAAAATTTATATCCATTATCGTATTAGTAAAAAAAGGAAAGAGGAATTGGTACTAAACTCTAATTATATCTTCCCTTATGTTAGCATTAACTGACTCCGTATATGCAGGCAAACAACTTCCGTGCCCCTTAAACGTAACGATATGTCCAGCATGTAAGAAAAGGCATCGGTATTAAATATATTATCTTCAACTAAAATAGTAAAAATATCTTTACCAGCATTTCCGTAGTTTATTAAGTATAGACAATTATATGCGGCAACGTCTGATTCGGCCGTGCCTATAAAATGCAAATTGTACGAGATGGCTGACTAAATAGCGTTAGTACGATTAAGTGGGATCAGAGTGAGTATGGGTTTCTACAGATAAATTATTCACTAAAAGTAGCCGTGAAACAATAAAGAGCGGACAGCGATTAAAACTGCGCGCGCTCAGCGTCTTTGTTAGTTAGCATCTTACTGAAAGGTTACTCAGACTCGCAACTCTGCGACTTAATTTGCACGATATTATGTTGTTTATTAGGATTGTGAGGCATTCATAGGCTTGAAGCATACAAAATCCACTGCTCTTGAAAGACTGGGTTGTCTGGAGCTCGGAAAAAGAGATTTTGCTGCCCTTTGATGAAAACGTAATAGAATTCTTTACGAGTTACTTTCTGCTACCAAATGAATTGCTGCATTTTCAGCACTTCTGCAAACTGGACAGCTATTTCCAAGCTCCTTCCTTTGTTAATGTTCTTAATTAATCAGATAGATCTTTTACATTATGCTAGAGAACATCCTCGAATTTGACAGTGAATGGAGACTTTAAACGGCCGAGTTCAAGAGAGAATTTAATTCTCTCACTTAGTTCTGAAGCAAAACCGCGATTAATCGTGGAGATTTTAAGTAGTTTGTAGACAACTGCTGCATCAGCATCCGATGATTAGCTGTTAACACGTTACCAGATTCGTTCATCGTTTCCGTGCTCTGATTGCGTCCACAGTGTCTACTTGATAGTCGAGACAGCATTTACATTCTTCAGAAATAGAAACAGGCATAAAACACAGACATGGAATGATCTGTACTAGACTGTCATGTTGTGGACTCTTCAAACAATGGAAATATGGCACTTTCAGAGTTTCATCATTTTTTGAACAAAAGTAAATTAAAATAAATATCATAGCATAATTTTGTCGAGTATACCTACATTTGTAATAACAGTAACTAAAATATTCATTTAAAGTCCGTTTTTTTAGCGTTCCGCCCCTCAATCGATAAAGACGGAGCTGTTATAGGATCAATTTGTTACTCTCCTGTCTGGCTGTCCGTCCGACAGTTAGGAACCATTTTTCTCTGGAACGGGTAAACGCTTTAAGCTGCAATTTATGTCACACACTAAGGCGAAGCAAAAAAAAAATTAAGCTTCTACGTCAATGTAATCAAGAGATAGGGCTATTTACTGTATCTCACATATTTTGATACTCGTAAACTCACCCATGAAAACATATAGGGTACTTCCCCTTAACCTAGAATCTTGAAATTTGGCAATACGCAAGGTTCCACAGTACAAGTAAAGGAAAAGATCCGAAAATTGTTAATTTGTAATTATATTACACGAAAAAAAATATTTTTTGTCATTTTTTATCCGACTGTCTGTTCGCTCGCCTGTTAAGACCCCTTTTTTTTCAGAAGCGGAAAGCCATCTGACGTTAATATATATGCGACGTACTGAAGTCTATGGTCCGTTGGCGCTGCAGAAAATTTAAGCTTCTAAATCTATGAAATCAAAAGATGCTGCCATGTATGTCACATATTCTGTGACTTGCAGACTCACTCATCGAAACCTATGGGTACTTCCCGTTGACCTAGAATCGCGAAATTTGGCATGAAGCATGGTTTCACAGTACAAATAAAGGATAAAAAAGCCGAAAGTTGTTAATTTGTAATCACATCACACGAAAAAAATTTTTTTTTTTGTCATTTGTTATCAGACTGTGTGAATGAATTATCCGTATATATAATTAAGTTTGTACGGAACCCACGGTGCTACTCGCACTCATCGGTTTTTTTTCTAATCTTACAAAAATCACGTCCAACAACATAAATTTCATGCGCTTCACGGGATTAAAGTTTGACATTGATTTCAACAACACTAAACTGCTGCGAGAAAAGACTAACAGAAAGTATGTGTTTCCATGTCCTATGATCGTTAACAAACGGTAGCTGACAATTTCTGTCCAATCTCCTACTCTACAAATGACACTGAAATTCCCGGTGAAAAGGGTACCTTTTGATGTAGCGCATATTAAGATTTTCTGGAATTTCATTATACTGAATGAAGGTCATTTTTGGTGTAATACAACTAATATTGTCTGCAGCTGCTTAATAATTGGCTCTGAGCACTATGGGACTTAACATCTATGGTCATCAGTCCCCTAGAACTTAGAACTACTTAAACCTAACTAACCTAAGGACATGACACAACACCCAGTCATCACGAGGCAGAGAAAATCCCTGACCCCGCCGGGAATCGAACACGGGAACCCGGGCGTGGGAAGCGAGAACGCTACCGCACGACCACGAACTGCGGACAGCTGCTTCATATGAATATTCTTCTACAACCTAGTCGAACATTTCGTCCATCTTCAGCGACGTGATTAAAACGTCCACAGTGTACTTGCTTGAATAGCTATCACTGTCCTCCGTGAGAAAACCTACATGTTAAGCCCGAGCGCCAAGTGAAGGTCAACGTACAGTTCTCGCTGTTATACACACAGTGTGAGTAAGACCGTTACTGTGTTTGGTGGTGAAGTGCCCACATCACTGGCAGACGTGAGTGGGCGAGAGCCAGTATTCCTATGAACGTTGTTAAGCTTGTTCACGATAGAGAACGTCGAATTTACGAACAGGATAAAGAAAATGTAATTGGAAAGGAGAATGGGCCATCTGTATATATGTCACACGCTATCATAATACAAAAGTACTGCACGAAGTTAACAGAATTACAAACCGACACTATGGAGAAAATTAGTAGTGACTCTGAGTCCTGTATGGAGAAGAAACAGCATATTGGTCTGAAATGTCACATCCAGCAACAAAAGGAACTACACTCATGCTCATAAATTAAGGATAATGCTGATACATGGTGAAACAACGCTCTGGGGGTATGACCATGCGGTGCATTTGACCTGCGGTCGTCGCACGGTGACGCTGGCAGAAGTCCACATACACTGAGGTGTGTTGGTGCATGTCAGAGTACGGTGCAGCGAGTAAGTGTGCAGACGTTTTCAGACGTGTTAATGGTGACTGTGTGTTGAAAATGGCTCAAAGAACACATATTGATGACATTATGAGGGGCAGAATACTAGGGCGACTGGAGGCCGGTCACACAGCAGATCGTACCAGGGGCCCTCCGTGTGCCACAGAGTGTGATCTCGAGGTTATGTCAGCGATTCCAGCAGATAGGAAATGTGTCCCGGAGCTGCAGTACGGGACGTCCACACTGTACAACACCACAAGAAGACAGATATCTCACCATCAGTGCCCGCAGACGGCCACGGAGTACTGCAGGTAGCCTTGCTCGAGACCTTACCGCAGCCACTGGAACAGTTGTCTCCAGACGCACAGTCTACAGACAACTGAACAGACATGGTTTATTCGCCTGGAGACCTGCAAGGTGCATTCCACTGACCCCTGGTCACAGGAGACCCCATAAAGCCTGGTGTCAAGAACACAGTTACATGGTCATTGGAACAGTGGTCCCAGGTTACGTTCACGGACGAGTCCAGGTATACTCTGAACAGTGATTCTCGCCAGGTTTTCATCTGGCATGAACCAGGAACCAGATACCAACCCCTTAATGTCCTTGAGAGGGACTTGTATGGAGGTCGTGGTTTGATGGTGTTGGGTGGGATTATGATTGGTGAACGTACACCCCTGCATTTCTTTGACAGAGGAACTGTAACAGGTCAGGTTTATCGGGACGTCATTTTTCACCAGTATGTCTGCCTTTTCAGGGGTGCAGTGGGTCTCACCTTCCTCCTGATGGATGATAATGCACGGCCCTACCGAGCTGCCATCGTGGAGGAGTACTTTGAAACAGAACATATCAGGTGAATGGAGTGGCCTGCCTGTTCTCCAGACCTAAACCCCATCGAGCACGTCTAGGATGATCTCGAACAACGTATCGCTGCACGTCTCCAAACCCCTACGACACTTCAGGAGCTCCGACAGACACTGGTGCAAGGCTATAACCCAGCACCTGCTCGACCACCTGATCCAGGGTATGCCAACCCGTTGTGCGGCCTGTGTACGTGTGCATGGTTATCATATCCCATGTTGATGTCAGGGTACATGCGCAGGATACACTGGCGTTTTGTAGCACATGTGTTTCGCTACGGTTTTCTCAACTTTTCACCAATACCGTGGACTTACATATCTGTGTCGTGTGTGTTCCCTATGTGGCTATGCTATTAGCGCCAGTTTTGTGTAGTGCCACGTTGTGTGGCACCACATTCTCCGGTTATCCTTAATATATGAGCATGAGCGTAGTAGTCAAAGTGAACATCCAAATAACGCCCCCCCCCCCCCAAAAAAAAAAAAGAAAATAAATGAAGAGCAAGTGTGATACGGCGTATTAATGACGTAACATTGGACAAAATTTATGAGGATTATTAAACCCGAAGTTCTTCTAAGGAATTAATGAACCGTTGTAATTGAATTGTTCGTAATCCAACTGCAATATGATTTTAGATTGTGTGACATGCAAACGGCAAGGCCCAAGCCACCTAAAGAGGAATATAACATCAAAACTGAAAACCTTAAAAGAACCTGTAAGAACGCGGTTTGACAGAGCTAGAGTCTATGCATCAGCAGTCCAGTATTGACACATTCAAGCATTGGCTAAGGAAGCTACTAGATCAGTTGCTCCGCAGAGTTCCGAAGCTTCCTTGCATTTCGTCAGTAAAATGGTTCAAATGGCTCTGAGCACTATGAGACTTAACTTCTGAGGTCATCAGTCCCCTAGAACTTAGAACTCCTTAAACCCAACTAATCTAAGGACATCAGACACATCCATGCCCGAGGCAGGATTCGAACCTGCGACCGTAGCGGTCGCGCGGTTCCTTTCGTCAGTAGCTCTAAGGAAGAATATAACATTTCGTCCAGTTAAATCACAATGGCTGGAAAACAGCTCGAAGAAAACCATATCATTATGCAAAATCCAGAAACAGTTGTGACAGATGTGATCATGTTCATTAACGACGAAAACATGAGTAACGGACTCTTGGTGTATAGTGACCAGAGCTTTTTTTTTACGAACTGTTATCTTCTTCAACAACATCATACAGAAGCTGCTGTGGTGCAGTCTTATGGTATACCCACTCACAGCTAAATATTAGAGTGGCTGCGTCCATTGATGTTAGATTACCGAACAACCTTTGCATTGTTTGCAGGAAACATTGGGAATGCTTGGTCCACAGGTTGCAAAGAAAATCGCAGCAATGTGCCCATGGAACATCAATCTAGAAACGACTAAAATTAAAAAATTAACTAAAACGAGCAATTGAAAAGTTGTTATCATTTGGTCCTCCGTGAACATGTTTGCGATTCCTGGTCAGGACATAAAGATTACAGATTGCCCGAAGAATGTTTTCCCAACAAGGACATTACGTTATAGATATCTCTGCCAAAGGCAACGTCTGGATGTTTTTAGGCAGTACAAACTCAATGCCAGACATCTTATGCATTCTGTCGGCCTGCTAACTGACAAACCACGCGTGACGTTACATGATCGATATTTCATCATCCCCCCCCCCCCCCCGCCGTCACATTGTTATCTACGATCATCTTTTTCCAATGAGATACAAAGCTATGTTAATAGATTCGTGAAAGAGATCTGCTGACGAAGTTGACTGACTCTCTTGTTGCATCATTTGGTAACGTGATCACTGTGGCTTTTGAAACTGAACTTCTGCAGTGCGGATGCACCGAAAACGGTGTGGCATGCCCATACCTTGCCCTTTCCAAGTATGCATACTGTTCCATACCGCAGTATTCTGTTCACTGCATTGCTTTAACGGTAGGAGTCTGTTCCAGTAAAATGGCTCTGGGCATGCCACCGCATCATATGTAATAAAATTGCCAATGTTTCGACTCCTATTGCAGACAAGCTTCGTCAGTATTCACCCAACGCGAAACACAGGCAGTTTTATTATATATGACGTGGTCAAACACCCATAATTATTTAAATCAAACTCCACATTTGCACTTTGCCGGCGAACAAGGGAAGAACGTACGACACAACAGCCACTTCTACTTTCGGGAATATGCCGTCTGTCCATAAAGCGGCGAGAATGCTTTTATTCCTAGCTCATAAGCTATTTCTGACCAGTAGCTAGGCTTGCAGCTTGCAGTAACAACCGTAAACAACAGTTGTACATTCGACCAGTCATTTGTGGAGAGGCAGTGTTAAGCAGTGGGCGTGCAACAGTATTTTGTCAATTTTGCTGTCCCAAATCGCAGTGGAGCCACATCTCTAAACCAAGGGTTCATGACATTTTCCAGAGAATTGTGTACGGAGTTTGTCCCGCACACGGCGAATTGACTGAAATGCAAAATGCGGACAATTCTTTTCTGGAAAATATCACTGCGTGTGACGAGACTTGGTGTTGTCAATACGAACCTACCACAGAATGAGAGACTGCGTAAATTCGCATGAAGGTTCAACGCTTTGGCGACATAACCGATATTCAAGCAATGTGGCGTGCGAGTTGAACACCCCAGAGACGTACTTTTCTGACAGTTGCACATGGTTGTACGAACATTCTGTGCGTTGTACTCAGGTTGGGGGAGACTACGCAGAACACCTAAAGCATTAAACTACCATCTTAACTTTTCTCTTTTTTTTTTTATTAATCCAGTCTCGAAACTTTGTGGACTGACGGGGCATTACCTTGTAACTACTGTATTTGCTAACGTATATTGTTTCAAGAAAATAATTAGCTTTTTATGAAATAGGACTTCATTTTTTGACGTCTGTGGAGCTGCTGGTCTATTGGAACGTATACTTCTTTTTATTTGGTTTTAGCCGTTCGAGTAGGGGTACCTCTCTAGTAAGTATAACTCCTAAGGTATCTACCTCAGACGTCTCACATCTACTCGTAATAGAGGACTAAAAAACAGAGGAAGGAAGATTAGTGTTTAATGTCCAGTCGACTTCGAAGTCATTAGAGATGAATCACAAACTTAGAATGATTCTAGGATGGAGAAGGAAATTGGCGATACCCCTTTTACATCCCCATCTACACACATACTCCATAAGCCACCGTACGGTGAATGGCGAAGGGTACCCTGTACCACCACTGGTCATTTCCTTTCCTCTATGACGCGTCTACTTACGCAAGAATTGCTAAAATTTAGTTTTAATTAGAAACTGAAATTAATCATTGCAAAGAAAACTGTTAAAATTAACTAGAGTAGACGAACATTGTTGATGGTGGATGCATTTTGTTAGCGACCAGATTAATTTCTAAGAAAATACTTTAAAATTTAGAGAAGATTGCATCTTTTAACACCACCATGAATTTAGCGGGGCCGGAGTCTGTTATTTACGGGCAAAATGGAATCATAGCTTGGAGACTGTGACCAGATCATTTAAGATTCCGCGCTTGCATTCAAGTTTGCAAAACGCTTCGTGATGATCGGTAGTAAATCTCAGGGATGCTCTAGGAAGTTGCAAATGAATAAATGGCAGAAGACTAATTGTATTCAGTCATTGCGTATCCACTCCACGATCCTTTAAGCTCGTATTGGTCGTTGACTGTAACAACAAAAAATTACAACATTTCATGTATCTTGTATCTGTTAGGAGAGTTCTTAAAATGAGAATTCATGAGACTTAACTAATTTACATTAATTTAATTGCAAATTGTTCTAAAGCTAATAAATGACACTTACAGCAGATTTGTCTACCAAAAGAAAGATTAGTTACTGACACGCAAGGAATGCAGCTGTAATGCGTCCTATCAGTACAAGAGCTAACAGACAAGAGAGACAGACCCAACGCGGAAAGCTCTTCACTTACTTTCTAAAACAAAACAAAACAAAACATTACAATCGATCGCCACCAGCCATAGGTTGACTGCCGTTATATAGCTTTCAAATATTCTTTATGAAGTAATAATAACATTTTTTTTTTATTTTGAGCTTTTCCTCATTACAGAGGCTTATCTCCAACATAATAATTTACTTGGAAATTACAATACAAACAATAAAGTTCTTAATCTATATTTTCAAAATATTCCTCCAGGTGTTTCGACCTTGTGTGTCCTCTTCCTCTGTGCCCATTCTCCTCATTGTGTGCTGTACATTCTGGAGCCAAGTGGTCATAGCTCGTCCTCTTCTTCTTCTTCTCCCCTCCGGTTCCCACTCCAGTATCAATTTCGGTATTCTGGTTTTCTCCATTCGTCGTACAAGCCCGTATCACTGTAATTTCTTCCTATCCATTACGTCATATATTCTTTCTTTTATTTCCATTCTCCTTATTACTTCGGTGTTCCTTATCTTTTCTTTCCTGGAGATTCTTGCCGATCTTCTCCAGAAGTCCATCTCTAGAGCTTGTAATTTTTTAATGTGCTTTATGTTAATGGTCCAGGTCTCCGTTCCATACAGAACGATGCTAATACCGTCAACTTACATTTAGCGTGGGGACCACGACGAGAAATTAGGTTCGTATGGAGGCTCTATTTGCGCACGGAAGATGAAGCATTACATGGACAGACCAAATTTAACGTAGCAAAAACCAAGAAAAGCACAGCAATGTGCATTTAATTTTTAAATAACTTAAAATCTAAATAATTTATGTCAATTAATTCTGTGAAATGTTATTATTATTCTGTATGGAATTTTAAGTTATTTAAAAATTAAATGCACATTGCTGTGCTTTTCTTGGTTTTTGCTACGTTAAATTTGGTCTGTCCATGAAATGCTTCATCTTCCATTCGCAAATAGAGCCTCCATACGAACCTAATTTCTCGTCGTGGTCCCTACGCTAAATGTAAGTTGACAGTATTAGCATCGTTCTGCAGTCGGTTTTAAATACCGGTCTCTAAATTTTCTCAATAGCGTTCCTCGAAAAGAACGTCATCTTCTTTCCGTGGATTCCCATTTGAGTTCCCGAAGCATCGTAACACGTATGTCTTGATATTACCTACCGGTAACAAATCTAGCATCCCATCTGTGACTTGCTTCGAATTCTTCCTTAAATCCGACGTGGTGAGGATCCCAAATACTCGGGCGGTACTTAAGAATGGCTCACACAAGTGTTCCATACGTAGCCTCCTTTACGAATAAACCACACTTTAATAAAAACTCCCCCAATAAACCGAAGTCTACCATTTGCCTTCTCCGCTATAATCACGACACGCTCGTTCCATTTCATATCGCTTTGCAGCGTTACGTCCAGATATTTAAACGATGTGACTGTGTCGTGCAGCACACTACTAATGCTGTTTTATAACATAACGGGATTGTTTCTCCTACTCATCTGCATTAACTTACATTTTTTCTATATTTGGAATTAGTTGCCATTAATCACACCGACTAGAACTTTTGTCCAAGTCACGTTGCAAACTCGTACAGTCAGTCAACGACAACACCGTCCGGTACCTCACAGCATCATCAGCAAACAACCGCAGATTAGTCCTCACCCTGTCCGGCAAATCATTTATGTACACACACCAAAAAAATGTTTTGCTTCACCTCGGTTCCGTGAGTTCCGGAACCCGTACAGAAAACTGGAATAGAGATCAACATAAACATCATTTCCGCCCTTTTTATTGCTCATGAAAACCACACACTGCATGTTGTACCACCTTACAGCGAGACCTTCAGAGGTGGTGGTCCAGATTGCTGTACACACCGATACCTCTAATACCCATAGCACGTCCTCTTGCATTAATGCATGCCTGTATTCGTCGTGGTTTACTATCCACAACTTCATCAATGCACTGTTGGTCCAGATTGTCCCACTCCTCAACGGCGATTCGGCGTGGACCCCTCAGAGTGGTTGGTCGGTCACGTAGTCCATAAACAGCCCTTTTCAATCTATTCCAGGTATGGTCGATAGGGTTCAAGTCTGGAGAACATGCTGGCCACTCTGGTCGAGCGATGTCGTTACCCTGAAGGAAGTCATTCACAAGATGTGCACGAGGGGGGCGCCAATTGTCGTCCATGAAGACGAATGCCTAGCCAATATGCTGCCGATATGGTTGCGCTGTCGGTCGGAGGATGGCATTCACGTATCGTATAGCCGTTACGGCGCCTTCCATGACCACCAGCGGCGTACGTCGGCCCCACATGATGCCACCCCAAAACAGCAGGAAACCTCCACCATGCTGCACCCGCTGGACAGAGTGTCTAAGGCGTTCAGCCTGACCGGGTTGCCTCCAAACAAGTCTCCAAAGAATGTCTGGTTGAAGGCATATGCGACAATCATCAATGAAGAGAACGTGATGCCAATCCTGAGCGGTCCATACGACGTGGTGTTGGGCCCATCTGTACCGCTCTGCATGCTGTCGTGTGGTTTGCAAAGATGGAGCTCGTCATGGACGTCGGGAGTGAAGTTGCGCATCATGCAGGCTATTGCGCACAGTTTGAGTCGTAACACGACATCCTGTAGCTGCACGAAAAGCATTATTCAGCATGGTGGCGTTGCTGTCAGGGTTCCCCCGAGTCATAATCCATAGGTAGCGGTCATCCACTGCAGTAGTAGCCTTTGGACGGCCTGAGGGAGGCAAGTCATCGACAGTTCCTGTCTCTATGTATCTCCTCCATGTCCGAACAACATAGCTTTGGTTCACTCCGAGACGCCTGGACACTACCCTTGTTGAGAGCCCTTCCTGGCACAAAATAACAATGCGGACGCGATCGAACCGCGGTATTGACCGTCTAGGCATGGTTGAACTACAGACAACGCGAGCTGTATACCTCATTCCTGGTGGAATGACTGGAACCGATCGACTGTCGGACCCCTTCCGTCTAATAGGCGCTAATCGTCGTTCAAAATGGCTCTGAGCACTGTGGGACTTAACATCTGAGGTCATCAGTCCCCTAGAACTTAGAACTACTTAAACCTAATTAACTTAAGGAAATCACACACAGCCATGTCCGAGGCAGGATTCGAACCTGCGACCGTAGCGGTCGCGCGGTTCCAGACTGTAGCGCCTAGAACCGCTGGGCCACACTGGCCGGTCGCTAATCATGCATGGTTATTTACATCTTTGGGCGGGTTTAGTGACATCTCTTCTGAACAGTCAAAGAAACTGTGTCTGTGATATAATATCCTCGGTCAACGTCTATCTTCGGGAGTTCTGGGAACTGGGATGATGCAAAACTTTTTTTGGTGTGTGTGTATATAAAGAATAACAGCGGGCCTATCACACTTCCCTGGGACACTCCTGACGATACCCTTGTCTGATGAACACTCACCGTCGAGGACAACATACAGGGTTCTATTATTTAAGATTTCTTCGAGCCACTCACACACCTGTGAACTTATTCCATATGCTCGTACCTTTGTTAGCAGAGTACAATAAGGCACTGTGTCAAATGCTTTTCGGGAATCTAGAAATATGGAATTTGCCTGCTGCCCTTCACCCATATTTCGCAGGAAATTATGTGAGAAAATGGCAAGCTGAGTTCCCCACGAGCGATGGGCTCTAAAACCTTGCTATTTGTCGACTGAAGTTTTTCCGTCTCAAGGAATTTGATTAGATTCTTATTAAGAATACATTCAAGAATTCAGCAGCAAACGGATGTTAAGAATATTAATCCGTAATTTTGCGTGTCAGTTCTTATATACAGGAGTCACCTGCGGTTTCTTCTAGTCGCTTAGAACTTTGCGCTGGGCGAGAGATTAGAGATAAATGCAAGCTAAGTAAGCCAATGCCTCAGCTATTCTTTGTAAAAGCGAATTGGGATTCCAGTCGGACTTGGCAACCTGTTTTCAGCTCTTTCAACTGCTTCTCTACTCTAGGCAGCCCTATTACTGTGTTCTCCAAACGGCAGTCCGTGCTGTGGTCAAACGATCGTATGTTTGTACGACTCTCCTATTTCTCAAACGAAAAATTTAAAACTTCTGCTTTCCTTTTGCTGTCTTCTACTGCCACACCAGACTGGTCAACAAGGGACTGCATGGAAGCCGTAGACCCACTAAGCGATTTTACTTAAGTTCAGAATTTTCTCAGTTTCTCGGCTAGATTCTTTGCTAAGGTGTGACGATAGCAGTAATTGTAAGCTTCCCGCATCGGTCTTTTTACAGATACACGAATCTCTACTAACTTTTGCCTGTAGTCATTTGCGCGTTCTGTTTGAACTTAGAGTGTAACGGCCTTTGCTTCTTCAGCATTTTCCGAATTTTGTTACTAAATCACGACGGTCTCTTCC
Source organism: Schistocerca serialis cubense (assembly GCF_023864345.2). NCBI lineage: Eukaryota > Metazoa > Arthropoda > Insecta > Orthoptera > Acrididae > Schistocerca > Schistocerca serialis. The sequence goes on along the minus strand of NC_064643.1, from coordinate 731,298,457 downwards.
GTCTTTAAACCACTTCCTCAGCACATACTTCTCCAGAGCACGACTTACAATCCATTTAAACTTTGCCTAGAATTCCTCTACTTCCATGAACTGGAACTAAATGATCCCCACTCATTGTCTAAGTAGGGTGCTAGCAACCGCATTCCTCCTATTTCTAGCAATAATACTCTCCTAGCCTTCTTGGTTTACTTATTAACTTTATTAATCATAGTCGCTATGATGGCATCACGATCACTAAACCCTGTCTCTATACTAACACTGTCGATAAGGTCACGCCTGTTTGTAGCTACAAGGTCTAAAGTACACTGGCGTCCAAAATTAAAGCAACTAATGGAAATTTTGCAAGGTTGCGTTTATTTTGCTGCAGAACAGTACAAACAGGTGATACAAAAGTAGAAACAATATGAAAAATACAGAACGTAATCAGTTGCAATAAGCATTATGGTGGACGAAAATGGTCTTCGTTTTTTTCCAACTTAACGGATTTGCACACACATTCTGGCAACTGGTTAATATGCTCAGTATGACACCTATACAGGTCTGACAACGACGGGACATGCTGTGAATGATATCACCAATCTCATGCTGAGGCAATAACGCCCATTCTTCCTGTAGAGCTGTTCACAAGTCTTGGAGAGTGGTTGATGGGTGCTGACGTGCACCCCAGACATGTTCTATGGAATTTAAATCGGTCGACCGAGCAGGCAACGCCATGCTTGTAATACTTTCCGTTTCCAAAATAAACATCAACCACCTGCGCTCTATGAGGTCGAGCATCGTCCATCAAAATGAACTCTGGGCCCGCAACACTTCGCAACAACCGCGCATGAGATCCCAAGATCTCGTCACGGTACCTGACAGCAGTTAAATCTTGATGATTCACCCGAACAATTTCATGAACAGGTGTTCGAGTGGTCAACATAATTCCTGCCCACATCATTACGGATCCTCTCCATTACCGGTCTCTTTCCACAATGTTTGGGTCCAGAAATCGTGTTTCATGTGCCCTCCAGGTGCGAATCCGTCGAAAATCACTCTCCAGACCAAATTAGGGCTCATTTCTGAAAAGAACGTTGGCCCACCGTTGGACCGTCCATGTGGTATGTTGACGGCTCCAATCTGGACATTATCTTCTGTGAAGACACGCCAGACCCAAACAGACAGCAGGTCTCCAACAATAAAGACCATTCTGCTGAAGCCTTCTGTACACCGTTTGCCTCGATACAACACGTCCACGGGATGCTGCCACTTGTAGTGCAGTACTGAGGCGTTACCGTCGTGCCCTTACAGCCAAACAACGGCCCACTCTTTCTGACGTCGCATGTGGTCGGCCATGTCCTGCTCTTCGGAACACAGTTTCGGTCTCTACAAACTGTCGCCTCATGCGAGAAACAACAAAACGATTCACATTAGGCCATCGGGCCAAATTTGTTTGCGACTCTCCTGCTTCCATTCTTCCTGTGGCCCTCCACAGCAGAGAGTCTGTAGGCGTCTTCTCTGTGCCATACTGCACCGTCTGTGACTGTGTACACAGCGATTGTGGATGTGGGACTACCCGGCAAACACTACCCCGCTTGATAGGTGCCCTAACGTCATTGCTGGCGTGGTTGTCCGTTGATCTAAATGTCATCTTCCGTGCATCTACATCTACATATACACTCCTGGAAATTGAAATAAGAACACCGTGAATTCATTGTCCCAGGAAGGGGAAACTTTATTGACACATTCCTGGGGTCAGATACATCACATGATCACACTGACAGAACCACAGGCACATAGACACAGGCAACAGAGCATGCACAATGTCGGCACTAGTACAGTGTATATGCACCTTTCGCAGCAATGCAGGCTGCTATTCTCCCATGGAGACGGTCGTAGAGATGCTGGATGTAGTCCTGTGGAACGGCTTGCCATGCCATTTCCACCTGGCGCCTCAGTTGGACCAGCGTTCGTGCCGGACGTGCAGACCGCGTGAGACGACGCTTCATCCAGTCCCAAACATGCTCAATGGGGGACAGATCCGGAGATCTTGCTGGCCAGGGTAGTTGACTTACACCTTCTAGAGCACGTTGGGTGGCACGGGATACATGCGGACGTGCATTGTCCTGTTGGAACAGCAAGTTCCCTTGCCGGTCTAGGAATGGTAGAACGATGGGTTCGATGGCGGTTTGGATGTACCGTGCACTATTCAGTGTCCCCTCGACGATCACCAGTGGTGTACGGCCAGTGTAGGAGATCGCTCCCCACACCATGATGCCGGGTGTTGGCCCTGTGTGCCTCGGTCATATGCAGTCCTGATTGTGGCGCTCACCTGCACGGCGCCAAACACGCATACGACCATCATTGGCACCAAGGCAGAAGTGACTCTCATCGCTGAAGACGACACGTCTCCATTCGTCCCTCCATTCACGCCTGTCGCGACACCACTGGAGGCGGGCTGCACGATGTTGGGGCGTGAGCGGAAGACGGCCTAACGGTGTGCGGGACCGTAGCCCAGCTTCATGGAGACGGTTGCGAATGGTCCTCGCCGATACCCCAGGAGCAACAGTGTCCCTAATTTGCTGGGAAGTGGCGGTGCGGTCCCCTACGGCACTGCGTAGGATCCTACGGTCTTGGCGTGCATCCGTGCGTCGCTGCGGTCCGGTCCCAGGTCGACGGGCACGTGCACCTTCCGCCGACCACTGGCGACAACATCGATGTACTGTGGAGACCTCACGCCCCACGTGTTGAACAATTCGGCGGTACGTCCACCCGGCCTCCCGCATGCCCACTATACGCCCTCGCTCAAAGTCCGTCAACTGCACATACGATTCACGTCCACGCTGTCGCGGCATGCTACCAGTGTTAAAGACTGCGATGGAGCTCCGTATGCCACGGCAAACTGGCTGACACTGACGGCGGCGGTGCACAAATGCCGCGCAGCTAGCGCCATTCGACGGCCAACACCGCGGTTCCTGGTGTGTCCGCTGTGCCGTGCGTGTGATCATTGCTTGTACAGCCCTCTCGCAGTGTCCGGAGCAAGTATGGTGGGTCTGACACACCGGTGTCAATGTGTTCTTTTTTCCATTTCCAGGAGTGTATGTTCCATGAATCGTTTAATATTTCAGAGCTTTCTACTTCGGGTTTCAGACAGCTCTCGGTCCAGAAAATAATTTGAGTGCGACAAATTTCCCGGAGGGCAGTAAATTCGAGAACTTTGTTACTAATACTTCGACAGTTTGCTGATAAAATTTTGAAAGTGGAAGTGTCTTTACTCTGATCCTAATCTGATTTCGCTGTGCGTGTGTCGATTGGCGAGTGTTCATCAGAGTACCTCAAACTACCGCCTAGCCTAAAAAATGAATAAATAAATAAAAACAGCGTACTCCACAACTACTCTGCTACCCGAGTAGCTGCTTCCTTTGTATAGAGCACCCCCTTGCCTGTCAAGGAGAGTCCTAAGACTCTCCACCCGATAACGTGAATCCAGAAACCTGCAGCTAAGACCGTCACTAAGTCGACAAAGCCTACGGTTGAGATCCTCCACCCGACTCCAGACAAAAGGACCCCGATCTGGAAGGCCGCTGTGGCCGAGCGCTTCAGTCTGGAACCGCGCTGCTGCTGCTGCTGCTACTGTCGTAGGTTCGAATCCTGTCTCGGGCATGGATGCGTGTGATGTCCTTAGGTTAGTTAGGTTTAAGTAGTTCCAAGTCTAGGGGACTTATGACCTCAGATGTTAAGTCCCATAGTGCTTGCAAGGGAACCTCCCCATCGCACCCCCCTCAGATTTAGTTATAAGTTGGCACAGTGGATAGGCCTTGAAAAACTGAACACAGATCAACCGAGAAAACAGGAAGAAGTTGTGTGGAACTATGAAAAAAATAGGAAAATATACAAACTGAGTAGTCCATTTGCAAGATAGACATCATCTAGGAGAACGTGAGCCCAGGAGCGTCGTGGTCCCGTCGTTAGCGTAAGCAGCTGCGGAGCAAGAGATCCTTGGTTCAAGTCTTCGCTCGAGTGAAGAGTTTATTTTTTTTATTTTCAGACAATTATTATCTGTCCGTCCGTCCGTCCGATGCGAGGTAACTGCGCCGTAGCATGAGGATGCTACACCTAAACAAACATCGAAACACACGACGTCAGTCGACAACAGCGCACGGAAGAGAGAGTATTCCTGCTAACGAGGCTCCCTGGCTGGCAGTTGATTGTTCGCTACTTTGGACGGGAGTGCATTAAATACGTGAGATGTATTCCGTGGGCAAAATGAATCCAGCAAATATCGCTCGCGACTTCAATAACAAGGTCAATGAATATTTTCCGAACTGTAAGTTTTCGGTGCGGTCGCAAAACGTAGACACTAAACTTATTACAGTGAACAGAGACGTCAATGAACGAACGGACAGATCATAACTTTGCGAAAATAAAGGAAGAAAAATTTTCGCAAGAGGGATGAGTTGAACCAAGGACCTCTCGCTCCGCAGTTGCTCACGCTAACCACGGGACCACGGCGCTCCTAACCTCGGGTTATCCTTGATGTTGCCTATCTTCGCATGGACTACTCAGTTTGTATATTTTGCTTATTTTTTTCATAGTTCCACACAACTTCTTCCTGTTTTCTCGATTGATCTGTATTCAGTTTTTCAAGGCCTATCCACTGTGCCAACTTATAACTAAATCTGAGCGGGGTGTGATGGAGAGGTTCCCTTGTTAGAGCCATTTGAACCATTTTTGACCTCGATCTACTCTGAGAACAATGCTCCAAATTGCGAACTCTGCTTACACCCCACGCGCGAGACCAGCAGCCTTCACACTTCCACTAGATGCCTGTAGGGCCTCGGGGCCCAAGGGACAGGAGTCATTGGTGCCGGCGTGAGCCACAACTTGCAGACAACTGCACACTCGATAGCCCGCAGGCAGAGCCGCCTCCACATCTCGGATGACCGCCCCCCTCCCCCCGCCCCTCCCGCAGACATATGGAGTGCACACTGCCTTTCTTTCCGTCCCTGAATACTATTTTCCTTAGTGGCTGTATAACGCCTAGCGTTGGAGCTCCCGATAACTGACAAACCCTTGCCCCCGAGCGCCTGCTCGGACCCTGCTGAATGAGCAGCAACTTGTCCACTCACAGGGTGGGTGGAAGAGGCCAGAGAGCCAGCCTCCATATTGGTCCTCCGCCTCGAGCTACGCGAACGCGCTACCAGCCGCCACTCACCCTGCGGTGAGGGCGGATCCCCCGTGTGGGGTCAACTGGAAGGTGCCTCGGCAGCAGAGCCCGTAGGGGAACCTAGCGACGCCTGAGGTGTCCCATGTGACGTGCCAGATGCTCTGCCTCCGCTACACCCCGAGGCAGCAGCCTGAAGGCCAAAAGCGCCTGCAGAGGTTCACGACCTGCGTCCGCACACAACATGGACACATCCTGTCCATCCCAGCACTTCTAAAAAAACACAGAAAAGGCTAAATACGAAACTTTTTGCTGTGCAGATGTGTCGCAGACGAAGACTGGAACATGGCTTATTGAAATGAAAGGTTATCACATCTTAAAAACAAGCAAATGAATAACAACTGAGCTACAGACTGCTAGAATTTACGCTGTAAAGCTACGTAACGCGATATCACGCCTGTTAAAGAGGAAAACAAGCACAGAATTTCAGAATTAATTCCTTTCGAAGGAATTATAAGCTCATTTGCCGGGAGAAGTTTAGATAAACCACGAAAGATCTAAACCTAGATCGTGGGACGCGGATTTGAACTATCGTCCTCCCGAACGCGAGTCCAGTCTGCTAACCTCTGCAACACATTGTTCGGTGAGAGGACTTAAGAGTCGCTCCAAAACATTGGTTAAGTGAGCAGCAACTGCACAATATAGAAAGATGACAGTGGAGAGGTACTTTACATTGAAACGCAGTCTCGGACGACAATTTTTCAAGACGGAAAATTGCGTGTGCATTTATCATCCAACCTAAATTACGTACACGCGACACTCAGACACACAAAAAACAATATCCGTGCTAAAATTTTTGAACTGCCATGACGCCAGTAGCCTACAATATAAAAAAATAAAAAGGACGCTTTAAAAAAATTGTTCAAATGGCTCTGAGCACTCAGTTGAGGTCATCAGTCTCCTAGAACTTAGAACTACTTAAACCTAACTAACCTAAGGACATCACACACATCCATGCCCGAGGCTGGATTCGAACCTGTGACCGTAGCGGTCTCGCGGTTCCACACTGAAGCGCCTAGAACCGCTCGGCCACCACGGCCGACACGCTTTAAAAATTTCATGTGCAGTTTAGAAGGAAAAATGAACGTGACACATCAAACCGGTATGTATATACAAAAACATCGCAAGGCGTTCGATACAGTTCCCCACAGTCGTTCAATGAACAAAGTAAGAGCATATGGACTATCAGACCAATTGTGTGATTGGATTGAAGAGTTCCTACATAACAGAACGCAGCATGTCATTCTCAATGGAGAGAAGTCTTCCGAAGTAATAGTGATTTCAGGTGTGCCGCAGGGGAGTGTCATAGGACCGTTGCTATTCACACTATACATAAATGACCTTGTGGATGACATCGGAAGTTCACTGAGGCTTTTCGCAGATGATGCTGTGGTGTATCGAGAGGTTGTAACAATAGATAATTGTACTGAAATGCAGGAGGATCTGCAGCGAATAGACGCATGGTGCAGGGAATGGCAATTTAATCTCAATGTAGATAAGTGTAATGTGCTGCGAATACATAGAAAGATAGATCCCTTATCATTTAGCTACAAAATAGCAGGTCAGCAACTGGAAGCAGTTAATTCCATAAATTATCTGGGAGTACGCATTAGGAGTGATTTAAAATGGAATGATCATATAAAGTTGATCGTCGGTAAAGCAGATGCCAGACTGAGATTCATTGGAAGAATCCTAAGGAAATGCAATCCGAACACAAAGGAAGTAGGTTACAGTACGCTTGTTCGCCCACTGCTTGAATACTGCTCAGCAGTGTGGGATCCGTACCAGATAGGGTTGATAGAAGAGATAGAGAAGATCCAACGGAGAGCAGCGCCCTTCGTTACAGGATCATTTAGTAATCGCGAAAGCGTTACGGAGATGATAGATAAACTCCAGTGGAAGACTCTGCAGGAGAGACGCTCAGTAGCTCGGTACGGGCTTTTGTTAAAGTTTCGAGAACATACCTTCACCGAAGAGTCAAGCAGTATATTGCTCCCTCCTACGTATATCTCGCGAAGAGACCATGAGGATAAAATCAGAGAGATTAGGGCCCACACAGAAGCATACCGACAATCCTTTCCACGAACAATACGAGACTGGAATAGAAGGGAGAACAGATAGTGGTACTAAGGGTACCCTCCGCCACACACCGTCAAACTCTTACGGGAATCAGTAGATTGATTGCCGCGACTATTGAGTATGGTGGGCAGGGGCACAACAAACGTAGTGTGTGGACAGTAAGTTGGAAATGTGGGTCTTACGGGGAGCCCGCCTGAGGTAAATCACTGTAGTCGTACTATCATCTGTGTCTTCGATGGCTCAGCCAGATAGAGCGGCTGCCATGTAAACGGGAGATCCTGGTGTCGAGTCCCGGTCGGGCCACACATTTTAAACTGTCCCCCTTGATATTTATCAACGCCTGTAAGCAAAAATTGGCTCTGAGCACTATGGGACTTAACTTCTGAGGTCATCAGTCCCCTAGAACTTAGAACTACTTAAACCTAACTAACCTAAGGACATCACACACATTCATGCCCGAGCCAGGATTCGAACCTGCGACTTTAGCGGTCTCGCGGTTCCAGACTGTAGCGCCTAGAACGGCTCGGCCACCCCGGCCGACCCAATCACATTACCCCAGGCCGTACTCAGCTGCAATCCACCGTCTTTACTGAGAGTGTTGTCCGATATTTTGCTTCACTTATTACGCTACCCCAGAAGCCGTTGGTCCGTATAATAACAGAAGTATCGTCGAATGCAATTCTGTGTCCGTTTTCCAGTGCATGCTCCGCTACAGCTGTATAGCGTAGGGGGAAACACCTTTCATGTTCTATTCGGCGCTGTTTAATCGTGCGGACAGTCTGACCAACATAAAACTGCCCACACCCACACGGTATTTCGTAAATAACACGTGTTCTGAGGCCTACATCGTCTTTCCCAGGCTTCGTTAGTTGCCGAATCTTTTCTGGAGACCTGAAGACTGTGTCGATTTTATGTTTCTTCAGGAGCCGGCTAATCTTCCCTGCTATTGAGCCAAAAAACAGTCTAAACACAATCTTCTCCGTGTCTTCTTCGGAGGTCTTGTGCTTTCGCGGATTAGATTGAACTGCTTGCGAAATTTGTATGTCGCTGTAACCGTTTTTCTTGTAAATTTTACATAAATGGCTTTCCCAGTGAAACTGCAGAAGTAATTCGTAGAGAAAAGAGCAGCATTCTTTTAAAATCCAAGCCCCCTACACCAATCATGACAAGAGCTGAACGCGATGGTCTCCGTGCTCTCCACAACTATCCTCTCACTGCTGGAGGAAGATACTTACCAAAAACTACCTCGGGGCCCAACATCCAGAATAGTGAGGAAGACTTCGGGGCTTCTCAAACGGTCATCACTGGAAGAGAATGTTGTTAAGAACCTTCTCCCTCGGCCTAAGGTGCTTAAGAAGACCTAAAGTGAGCACTATCGGATCGCCGAATTATAGGCTTGCAAAGCATTTGGGCAGCCTCGTCTCGACGCACATTGGACATTGGGCGCACCATATAAAGAATATGGCGGACTTTATCGGTCGAATTAAACGTCTACGCCTTGGTGAAGGGGATATTGTGGTTAATTGTGATTTGGTTCCTCTGTTACTTGTGCGCCAATCAAAGACTCTACAGACTTGCTGTCCCAGGTCTTTGACGACAACATCGTGGATTTATTTAAACATATCCTGATGTAATCAAATTTCTTACATGGTGGCGAATGTTTCGACCAAACGGACGGCGTCGCGATCGGGATCCCATTAGCTCCAGTTGAAGCCAACCTCTTTATGGAGCATTTTGAGGACATTGCCTTGGATACGGCTCCTGAATAGCCTAGTTGTTTTTATTGCTACGTCGACGATAGCCGGCCTGACTGGCAAAGCGGTTCTAGGCGCTACAGTCTGAAACCGCGCGACCGCTACGACCGCAGGTTCGAATCCTGCCTCGGGCATGGATGTGTGTGATGTCCTTAGGTTAGTTAGGTTTAAGTAGTTCTAAGTTCTAGGGGACTGATGACCTCAGACGTTAAGTCCCATAGTGCCCAGAGCCATTTGAACCATTTTACGTCGATACATTCGTCATATGGCCTCATGGACATGGAAAGCTGGAAGAATTCCTGGAACGCATCAATAACGTCCACGACCATATAGTGTTCACAATGGTAGTAGAGAAGAACGGTTCGTTACCGTTCCTGGAAATCCTTGTCCGCCGTAAAAGCGGTGGGTGTCTCTATCACAGCGTTTACCGAAATCCCACCAACACGGATCGGTATCTGCACTCCACCAACTACTATCACCCAGCACAGAACGGTCTGTTCTGAGGACCTTAGTACACCGAGAGGAAACCGTCTCAGACGTTGTAAACCTACCGAGGGAACTGAGCCACATATGTAAAGTTTTCAAGGGAAACGGTTGTAACAACAGAAAAATTTCGCTAGCAGTTTCATCTAAGCGCAAAAGCAGAAGACCTCCGAAGAAGACACAAAGAAGATTACGTTTTTACCGTTTTGTGAGCTAATAACAGGGAAGATTAGTCGGCGCCTGAAGAAATATAATATCGACACAGGAGTCTTCAGGCCCCTAGTAAACATCCGACAGCTAATGAAAGACGATTTAGGCCTAAGAACGCATGGAGTATACAAAATACTGTGTGGGTGTGGGCAGTTTTATGTCGGTCATGCTGTCCGCTCAGTTGAACAGCGCCGCATACAACATGGAAGGTGTTTCCGTGTACGCTATCCCGAAAAATCAACTGGAGCGGAGCATACTCTGGGAAACGGACACCGAATTGCATTCGACGATACTTCTATTGTTAAACGGACCAACGGCTTCTGGGGTAGCGTAATAAGTGAAGCAACAGAGATCAAAATATCGGACAACACACTCAGTAAAGACGGTGGATTGCAGCTGAGTACGGCCTGGGGTAATGTGATTGGCGGAATAAATGATGCAATAGAGATTAAAATAGAGGACACCACCATCAATAAAGACGGTGGAGTGCAGCTGAGTACGGCCTGGGATCCTGTGATTGAGGAGTTGAAGCGGGAGCGGCGGTCACGCCACAAAACATTGTCATGTATGGTGCGCGACTGGGGACCAGTGACGTCACTGGCAGTGAGCCGCTATGTAAGCACGGCAGCGGCATTCACACGACTGTTAACCACTTGACAACGGCAGAGGAGATCTCTGCCGAAAGCTCGTCGGCAGTTAACCACTTGACAAGGTTTGAAACCCGAGAATATCTTAGCAGTTAGAGTATATAATATGTCTGCATCTCGGATAATATACTTACAGTCAAGCACCCTAGACATGACACAAGTAAATGACTGTAATTGGACTGCTTTGTCTTAATTTTTGTAACATTATAATAGTTTTGGTTTCGTCTTATGTTAGCGTGCTGCTGAAAGCTGGCATAATGAACAATACTGGTTCCAAGACGAAATAAATACATTCACTTCATGCCAACTCAGTCTATGTTATTAAATCAAAAATGACCTGAATTCAATACTACTAGACAACTACTTTTTCGCTGTCTTTGGAGAATAATATTTAGTGAATCTAATCATATTCACACTTTTAGAATTTCATAAATAGTGTAACCTCCTAAAAGATAAATTATATAATAACCTCCCAACAGTAAAAAATATAATTATATAATTCACATTCAGTGTAACTGCCCAACAGATAAATTCCGTAACCTACCAATAGTAAAAATGTGACTAATCTTTCAATAGAATTGTGGCTCACTTACAACCTTTCAATTATTTACTGTGAATTTAAACTGGTAAATTTTGGACTTCAGCAGTGCTGCGTCGTGGCCCTGAAAGATCATTCTGAAAAAATTAAAATTCTTACCTTAATAAGGTTGCCGGATAACGCATATATATCTGCTCCTATAAGAAAGTTTTCTGGCACAGCCCAGTGCAATGCTGGCCGATAGATTTGTCATGTATAAAAAGAAACAATTGCTTTTTCTTTACAATAACCGGGATGACCATGGATTGGAGAAATTAGTAAATTCTTTAAATTGAGATGAATGATTGTCAAAAGTCAATTTTTATAAAAAAGATTATTATTAAGAGATTTTTTTTAACAGTTATATGGGACTTGATATAACAACACTACATATGCGCGAGGCTGCTTTTGCCTTATATTATATCGCTCAGGCTCCGCCATCGCTCCCCACGACAGGCCCAGCCAAAGTCATACACACAACAGCTAGTTACTACTTACTGCTACTGCTACAGACACTGCTCTTACTACATACAACACTGCTCTCTGGTCTGAGATTCTCTTATAGCTTACATATCGCAGGCAGCGCGTGAGCAATCCATCGAAATTGCATCTGCTCGAGTGCGCTGGCAACAAATTCCTTAATCGTGGACCTCTTACAATAGGTTTACGCGGTAAATTATGGGTCTTGCGTAGGATAACACTGAAAGTTATTTCAACGCAGGCCGTACTAGTGTTTACTAAGCGAACTACAATTATCGATATTCCACGATGAAATCAAAGCCCGTCATTTGCTTTGAACGTTCACTCCCGTTGTAGAACCCAGTTATTAGTATAGCACAGCTGTACTAAGTTGTGATTAATGAGTCATACACTCAGTTATTGCTACATTTTTGCATTCCGTAAATTGTATACCTCTATTTTTTGCTACACTAAAGGCTGGTTACCAATCTCTGCAGTAAGCTGGGAAAGTCTATTTTGTTGAGATTGGTAATTATGTTTTAACTCTAAAATAATATTCTCGGTGTCTGCTGCAGACAGAACTGACTGATGAAGAACTTTTGTTCTATTGATTAGATATGCCACCGTTGTTTTCGAGTGGATGGGACCCGTGATATCTTCTAATCGCTGGAAATATCTGTTGCTTAAAACGTCTCCAGTAAATTTTGATTAAGACTGCAGCTGATTCGCTCGCAGACATCTGTCTAGATTCTGGTAAGAGCTCTGGTCCAAGGTCTGTGTTGAATCTGATAAGTAATCTGCCGCGAGACAGACTAGCTGTCATGACTTGATCGAGTGATACACCGCTTCAGTTGCAGTAACGACCATGTGTGACGTTATTTCTGTGAGTATCTGTCCTTGACTTCGATACCCACAGTCTTTATATGCTACTGATAAGTGGAGGAAGTGAAAGGTGAAAACAAGACAGGTACTAGCCTACAGCATAATAAATCAGTTGATCTTCATATTGCACCGGAAGCTGATCAGTGAACATTCTCGTGAAACCATCCCTCCGATATCTGTTGATGGATGTTGTGGATGAGCATCTAACATCAAACTGTCAAAGGAAGTAGGAAATCACTCTTACGTCAAATTGCAGTGTGAAATTATAAAAAATATTTCCAATAGAAAGGGCACAAAACTTAGTGCAGTCGTTAGCCCTATTGAGTCTTTACGACTCTGACGTAGTTCATCATGGTGCAAACAGTGAAAATTGCAGACTTTCCTAGCTGGGCATAAATACTTGTCTAAGATATGTGTGCAACAATCGGTTACTTAATAAAGCCAGTCCTTCCTGTAACCAGTTGTGGCGGATGTGACCGGATGGCCGACGTGGCTTTCACGACTGCTGAGACTGCGGTGCCGTTTATGGACTTCTTTGTCACTGGCATCCTTAAATACCTCTCTTCACATATAGTACACCTATAACCATCGATAGCTGTAATGCAATATCTGATTACATGCAGCACCTTGGATTTTTTTATGTATAACACTAAATATTTCGTCATCTCCTTCCCCATTTTAACCAAACATCTCTGGAACACATTACCAAGTAACCTGTGTCTTAAGAATGTGCTGCATTCTGGAGGTGATCAAAACTTAATATGTTGTCATCGGAATAACTTGCCTCGTAGCATACCGCAGCTGTTTTCCTTGTGTTCAACAGCGGGTAATTAGTTCCAAAAAATGGTTCAAATGGCTCTGAGCACTATGGGACTTATGATCTGAGGTCATCAGTCCCCTAGAACTTAGAACTACTTAAATCTAACTAACCTACGGGCGTCACACATATCCATGCCCGAGGCAGGATTCGAACCTGCGACAGTAGCGGTCGTGCAGTTCTAGACTGAAGCGCCTAGAACCGCTCAGCCACAACGGCCGGCGGTAATAAGTTAGTTAATTAGTTACATGTTCCGCAGATCCATTCATCATTAAAGTTATTATGTGACACATGTCAACAGGCAAACATTGAAAACCTATAAACATAAGGATATACACTGAAACGCCAGTGAATGTGGTATGTGTATTCAAATAGAGAGTTATGTAAACAGGCAGAATAGGGCGCCGCGGTCGGTAACACCTACTGTGTGTAAGACAACAAGTGCATGACGCAGTTGTTACTTCGGTTAATGCTGCTACAATGGCAGTTTATCAAGATTTAAGTGAGTTTGAACGTTTGTTATAGTCGGCGCATGAGCGATGGGACACAGCATCTCCGAGGTAGCGATGAAGTGGGGATTTTCCCGTATGACCATGTAACGTGCGCGTGTGGCACACGATACTTTTTAAAGCCTGTACTGTGGTAAGTTGATGGACTTCACCTTACGATAAAGGATTTTTGTATAGATATTGACCGCGTGTACCTGAATGGAGGCAAATCAGACTTACACCCACTCTGTAATAACAATGATACGTCAAGTAAGTCCGAAGTGCAACTACACGTCAGGACGGACAAAAAGCAACACAGCAGATGCTACCAATTTGTTAATAATACGGTCGCCAGCCTAATTAGGCATTAACTGAGTTTCTTCCCTGTACAAGTTGATGTACGTTCATGCAAAACAACACGTAGTAACACTGCATAATATCGTAAATTTTAGAACCAGGAAATCTACTGAACTGATAATTTTGCTTTCTGTACTGATATGGATAAACCATAAATACATAACACTGCACTATAATGTGTACTACAAAACTTCGTACTGTCTATTGATCTGATTAAAATCGGGCATAGGTTACCCTAGAAATAGGAATTTCGAAACACACACACAATGTCAATTTTGGATTAAGGTAAAACACTGATAAATTTTGGCTTTTATATTGACTTTAACTTTGCTGGTCGAATTAGTTTAGAACACTTCAGAATTCAAATGAATAAAAAAGAGGGGAGGGGGGGGGGATCCTGAAACTGTTATGATCACTGTATGAAAAAATTTGATTACTGAAATCATTAAGTGCTCAAGATTTCCAATATATGAGTTACTACTCTTTTCATCTTATTTCCTGCTCATTTAAATACCATTATATTTGTCTCGAAATAGTTAAACTTCATTACTAAATCAGTATCAAAATTATCTTCCAACTTTGTCAGTCCTCCGTTATTCATTAAATAGTTCATTAACAAGGCAGTTCCTTAAACACCATTCTAACATACCTAGGTCTGCAGGTAATTATTATTAACACAAACTTTAATTCTTCATTTCGGGACACTCGGATTGCACAAAATTTGGAAAGGACCCTGTCTAGGATAGTTGTGAGGATAATTAAATGATAGGACAGTTCTGGTAAAATTTAAGTTGTTATTGAACAGTATGGAACAAAAGTAACACTGGTCCACACGAATACAGTACTAAAAGTTTCAACCTGTTCGTATCGATGCGGCAGTTAGCGGGCGGCGAGATGGCGAGGCACAGAGCACACATACAACCACAGCAATGGCTCTTGATGTATAGGCACTTTACTTCTTCTTAGCGTCGCAGTACTTTTCCATTTAGTGCCTATGGAATTTTGCCATGCTGTATGGGCGTTGGAACGGCATACCCGAGGCTCAATGAAACTACGTCTTCCAGGAGAGCCTCCTCGATCCAGAACGTGTTGCTCAGACCAATGCCCAACTCCGACCACTACTGCTGAGCCCGTTATGCCGTGCAGTGCCCGTGTGCATTTCCCGCGCTCGCCTGCCATCCACCTTTTACCACTCCCCTACAGACAGGGTATTCACCCGAGGTTTTGCATTCTACATATCCTAACACATAGTTACGTATGGACCAGACGCACAGCTACAATTTTAAACATCTTACAATAGTTTCAACGTTTATTACACTTCAATTCTATTACAATATTGTTTAACATTTGACATAAACATTGATATTCACACTGAAAATTGTTTACAGTTTTCTTAACACAATGGCATGAAACCAAAAGGAAATGAAATCAGAACATCGATTACACTAATTTATCGAAAATTCAGAAGAGCAAAAAATAATATTTATATGTACAATAGTACAGCGTTGTTGTTGTTACAACCATTTCGCGAGTGTACCGTGAATATCATAAATCCGGTAAAACATCAGTTCTTCGACATCGCTGCGGCCGAAAAAAGATCCGGCAAGAACGGGATCAACGACTGAAGAGAATCGTTCAACGTGACACAAGTGCAACCCTTCCGCAAACTGCTATAGATTTCAATGCTGGGCCATCAACAAATGTCAGCGTGCGAACCATTCAGCGAAACATCATCGATGTGGGCTTTCGGAGTCGAGGGCCTACTCGTGTCCCGTTGATGACTGCACGAGACAAAGCTTTACGCCTCGCCTGGGCCCATCAACACCGACATTGGAATGTTGATGGTTGGAAACATGTTGCCTGGTCGGAAGAATCGCGTTTCAAATTGTATCGAGCGGATGGACCTGTACGGGTATGGAGACAACCTCATGAACCCATGAGCCCTGCATACCAGCAGGGCACTGTTCAAGCTGGTGGAGGCCCTGTAATGGTGTGAGGTGTGTGCAGTTAGAGTGATATTGGACCTGATACGTCTAGATACGCCTCTGACATATGACACGTACGTAAGCATCCTGTCTGACCACCAGCATCCATTCATGTCCATTGTGCATTCCGATGTACTTGGGCAATTCCAGCAGGACAATGCGACACCCCAAACGTCCAGAATTAGCTGAAGAGCGGCTCCAGAAACACTCTTCTGAATTTAATCACTTTCGCTGGTCCCCAAACTCCCCAGACATGAACATTATTGAGCATATCTGGGACGCCTAGCGACGTGCTGTTTAGAAGAGATCTCCACCCCCTCGTTCTCTTACGGATTTATGGACAGCCCTGCAGGATTCATGGTGTCAGTTCCCTCCAGCACTACTTCAGACATTAGTTAGTCTATGTCACGTCGTGCTGCGGCACTTCTGCGTGCTCGCAGGGGCCCTACACGATATTAGGCAGATGTACCAATTTTTTTGTCTCTTCAATGTATATAACGCTGCATGCTGCCATTTACACTTTTTTCTATAAAAATGACTAATTTCATTTCTATTCAAGAATTCCTGAATGGTATAAAAGGAGTTGTTAAAAAGAAATATGTTTAATCTAGATTTAAAAACACCTATGCTATCTGTTAAGACATATTACTTCCATGGGTAGATTGTCATAGAGTTTTATAGTTGCATATTTGACTCCTTCGTGTGTGAACGCCAAACATATTTCCTTCCAGTATTGTACTTGTGCCTGTCTCTGTTACTCTCAAGCTCAGATGGATTGTTGATAAAAAAAAATTCATAAGTGAACAAATATACACCCTGTGATGTGATAAAAATTCTCAGCTTCTTAAAGAGATACCTGCAAGATGTATATGTGTGAACTCCACTCGTAATTTAATTACTTTCTTTTGTGCAATGAATACTTTTTGCTAAAGTAAGGAGTATTATATCACAAGACATCACTGAAAGAAAATATGCAAACTCTGCCAACACACTCACTTCTATATCGTCCGCCCCCGGTAGCTGAGCGGTCAGCGCGACAAAATGTCAATCCTAAGGGCCCGGGTTCGATTCCCGACTGGGTCGGAGATTTTCTCCGCTCGGGGACTGGGTGTTGTGTTGTCCTATTAGATAGTATTTGCCACTTCTCATTGGTAAGTACGCCTAAGAATTTAATAATTTTCTACCCTGCTTATTTTCTTGTTGGTATACCAGGTTAACAGGAGGTAGGATATTTTTGATAGTAAGAAACCGGATGAACTCTGTTTTTTCAAAGTTTAGAGCTATCCCATTTGTGCAAAACCAGCCAGTAAGTTTCACAAAAACATCTTTTACTATTTTGTCTGTTGCTTCTTGTTCGGGGCTTCACAATAATGCTTATGTCAACTGCAGGCATGAATAATTCTGCTGCCTGATTTGAATAAAATGGCAGATCATTAACACAAAGCAAGAAAAGTAGTGCTACAATGATCGAACCTTGTCGGACACCCATTGTAACTTTTCCCCATGAATATGATGTGTCATCCCTTTTTGTATTACTCGAACAACATAGGGTAATTTTCTGCATCACGTTTCTTAAATGAGAATTAAACGAGGCATATGCTGAACTACGTATTCCATAAAAATTCAGCTTCCTTCGATAAATTACAGATGATCCATCTAGCGGTATTTCACCATTTAAAGATTTTATGTTTTCAGTAAATACAGAAATAACTGACTCACCAGAGGGGCCCTTTTTTTATACGAACTGTAACCGGCTAAGTATCCCATTGTTATACGGGTGGGTGACAATCCTGGAGAACGTCACCTTCTGAGAAGTATTAGGAAATGATGTAAGGACTGGCACTGTGCGGTAGTTACTGACATCTGTGGAGGCACCCTTCTTAAAGAGAGGCCAAATTGTAGCGTATTTTAGTCTGTCTGAAAATACACAAGCGACTAAGAACATTACATGTCGTAGGACCACAATATTTTAGTGTCTTCTAGGAGATATTAGCCACGCCATATGAACTTTTACTTTTTAGAATCGTGGTGATCTTCCTTATTTCGGATGGAAATGCAAGAACAATTATTATTTCAGTAAATTTCCTGCCTATTGCTTCTTCGGTGAACTATTTTATCTTCTGAACAATTTGCACCAATTTTCATGCCTATTGTTTTAAAGTAATTGTTAAAAATATCTGTTACACATGAACTATCTTTTATGATGCCCCTGTTATCTTTAATGGAAATAATGTTATCTTGTATGGTTCCTTGGACAGTCTCTCTCTTAACAATGGTCCATGTTGATTTGAGTTTACTGTCTGATTTGTTAATTTCAGACAAGTTGTGCATATTCTTGGACATTCCTTAATATTTTACAGCGCTGTTTATAAAATGAAACTATTTCTGAGTCATACTGTCAGACTCCAAGAAGAATATAATAATTCCAATCCCACAGAAAGCAGGCATTGACAGATGTAAAAATTACCGAACTATCAGTTTAATAAGTCACAGCTGCAAAATACTAGCGCGAATTCTTTACAGACGAATGGAGAAACTGGTAGAAGCCGACCTTGGGGAAGATCACTTGGATTCCGTATAAATGTTGGAACACGTGAGGCAATACTGACCTTACGACTTATCTTAGAAGAAAGATTAAGGAAAGGAAAATCTACGTTTCTAGCATTTGTAAACTTACAGAAAGCTTTTGACAATGTTGACTGGAATACTCTCTTTCAAATTCTAAAGGTGGTAGGGGTAAAATACAGGGACCGAAAGGCTATTTACAATTTGCATAGAAACCAGATGGCAGTTATAAGAGTCGAGGGGCACGAAAGGAAAGCAGTGGTTGGGAAGGGAGTAAGACAGGGTTGTAGCCTCTCCCCGATGTTAGTCAATCTGTATATTGAGCAAGCAGTAAAGGAAACAAAAGAAAAATTCGGAGTAGGTATTAAAAGTTGTGGTGCAACTTGACAAGAGGAAGGGACCGGTTGGTAGGACATGTTCTGAGGCATCAGGGGATCACAAATTTAGCATTGGAGGGCAGCGTGTAGGGTAAAAATCGTAGAGGGAGACCAAGAGATGTATACACTAAGCAGATTCAGAAGGATGTAGGTTGCAGTAAGTACTGGGAGATGAAGACGTTTGCACAGGATAGAGTAGCATGGAGAGCTGCATAAAACCAGTCTCAGGACTGAAGACCACAACAACAACTTATTCTGGGTATTACGTGCAAGCCTCTGTATCTGTAGCGATCCAAGGCTTCTCTAACGTGGAACTAATCTGCGTTAGTAACGGTTTGCGCTCCTAAATAAAAACCTGCACATGCTGCCCACTCGTCACCACAATAAACAGGTTTGCAATTTTTGCAATATTTCATTAATGATTTGGCCACTGCGAATAATGGGAACACCACCACACTAAAACAGAATCTTAGCATAGTTCAGATTATTTTTATGAAATATGGGACAGTGTCTTGAAAGGAGGGTATAAGATGAACATCAACAAAAGCAAAACGAGGATAATGGAATGTAGTCAAATTAAGTCGGGTGATGCTGAGGGGATTAGATTAGGAAATGAGACACTTAAAGTAGTAAAGGAGTTTTGCTATTTAGGGAGCAAAATAACTGATGATGCTCGAAGTAGATAGGATATAAAATGTAGACTGGCAATGGCAAGGAAAACGTTTCTGAAGAAGAAAAAATTGTTAACATCAAGTATAGATTTAAATGTCAGGAAGTCGTTTCTTAAGGTATTTGTATGGAGTGTAGCCATGTATGGAAGTGAAACATGGACAATAAATAGTTTGGACAAGAAGAGAATAGAAGCTTTAGAAATGTGGTGCTACAGAAGAATGCTGAAGATTAGATGGATAGATCACATAACTAATGAGGAGGTATTGGATAGAATTGGGAAGAAGAGGAGCTTGTGGCACAACTTGACAAGAAGAAGGGATCGGTTGGTAGGACATGTTCTGAGACATCGAGGGATCACCAATTTAGTATTGGAGGGCAGCGTGGAGGGTAAAAATCGTAGAGGGAGACCAAGAGACGAATACACTAAGCAGATTCAGAAGGATGTAGGTTGCAGTAGGTACTGGGAGATGAAGAAGCTTGCACAGGATAGAGTAGCATGGAGAACTGCTTCAAACCAGTCTCAGGACTGAAGACCACAACAACAACAACGACATGGCTCACCTAATCATGGGAAAAGTTATAGTAAGTAGGGTTCATAAACAGAAGCCGATATCACAAAACTAATCATTTGTTCAAATTCAAAAGCAGCATGGAATATTATTACAATACTACACTCGAAAAACAAAAACGCAGGAAACCAATATGAAATACTGAAGCTAGTTAAGTGAGACTTCGGTGGATGCTGTTAGGAATGCTTAAATAACAACAAAATCATAATTCCTCATCTGCCCAGCTCACGTTTTCAAACAACCAAAACAAGTAACCCAATGAACTTCGCATCCACGGTGCACAAATGATCAAGTAAACTGAGAGCTGCCCAGACTGCAAGCCTTATGCTAAAACAAAAAGCGGCAATTACATCTTCGAACTGCACTGTCAACACGGGATGACAGTCAGGAAGTGATTAATATTCGGCTTGGGACGACAGCCAGTAAAAGAATGACAGGAATATCAAGATCTCTGTTCTCAACCTACATTCTGTTGGAAGGGCGTCAGCATGCTTATACCCAAGTGACCGAATAAAACTGTAATGTTTGGTGAAAACAGAGGGGTATGCTGCAAAAATTTCCCTTATATGGCGTACAAATACACATAAAGAATTTCTGACGTTGATACCGAGTATGAACTAAGTTTTTCTATTGGTTGACGAAGAATGTGCAGAGTCTAGGAGGAGAGGCAATATAGGGGATTGGACGAAAACAAATACCATTTTGAGAGGATCGAAATTTCTCATTTTTCATGGGAATGAG
This sequence comes from Schistocerca serialis cubense, assembly GCF_023864345.2. NCBI lineage: Eukaryota > Metazoa > Arthropoda > Insecta > Orthoptera > Acrididae > Schistocerca > Schistocerca serialis. Next base: position 731,277,592 of record NC_064643.1, on the reverse strand, counting down.
ATGACATGATTCTTGTTGAAATCCACATTGAATACATACTTGTTACATCTCAAGTGGTACTTTGTGGGCTAAGGCACCCCTGCAGCCTTACGTAAAGGATTAATGCCCTACAACTGCAGCTTCAGAACGCAGCCAGCAAGCCTCGGAACCTTCCCAGATGTACCACCGAACACTGCTCAGCAGAAATTAGTGGTAATCCTGGAAACTGCTTCCTTGCGTGAAAACCTTTCAGCCACCCCCCAAAAGTGTGCTTTGCCCGCTTATTTAACTGATATATGTAACTCAATTGATACAAATCGTAGAGCGATCTGTGCTAGTCACCTTGCATCACCTCCTAATCCCGTCAAAAAAAAAAAAAAAAAAAAAAAAAGTCGGTGTTAATCTACTTCTCTCTGGCCCATTCCTCCATCACCTGGTTTTGGCATTGCCGAAAAATTGACCGATCATACAACTGTAGGAGAAAAAGAAACGTAACAGCCTTTCTTAATGTAAAAGAAAGGAAATTTATGTAAGCCATGTCTCATCGTTACGTAAATGACAGTAACAAAGTAATTCTACGATACAACGGAAAATTTAATCCCACATAAACTTGAAATTAAAAATTAGTTACTTTCACCTGTTTGACATTGATGCTTGATATAATAGAGTTATTGACAAAAGACTTTAAAGCTAACAAATTTACTTGTGAGATGTCACAGTTCTTTAAATTCTGTACAAATCATTGAGAAAACATATTTCACTATCGTTTATGTGATGACATGGTTATCTCAGATATAAAAACGTCTGCATGAAATGAAAAGGATGTGAACAAATACTTATAACTAAACAAAATTCACTCTGTGAAAGTGCAACCCCGCCAGGACTTAATTACAACATGGCAATATGAGCTTGTTTACTTTTTCTGTGTACTGCAAGTAACAGAATGAGACGACAATATGTAACAAATGGTAAAACTTACGTCTAAAATGTGCGCACTGATTAGTGGCAAAGGTGTTAACGCAAGAAAAAACTTGCAGATAAGTGCACAACTTCAAAAAAGTTATTATTTATTAAAATGACAAGCCAGCACAATGGCAAACTTTAATTTCATGTTTAAGATATACATTTTATTTATTTAAGGCAAAGGAGTATGCTCAAGAAAAACTTACAGCTACGTATGACTTTGAAAAAATTGTTTAGCAGGACGATAAGCCAACATAATTTCAAAATTTAAAAAAAAACTTACAGTTAAGACTTTACTTGTGTGAGAATTGAGAAAGGTGTTTCTGCAGGAAAAGACTTACAACTAGATATACAAGCCTATCAAATGAAACTGATGCCAGCATGACAGGCAGCACAATAATCCACCAACATTTTCATGAAAATTTATCATTTGACCAATGAGGACCTCTATATTGTATCAATATCAAGTTTGACGTTTGCCAATATTAACTCACACTCATACGCTTCTGTATCCTATTCTACAGAGAATTTGTTTATTTCTACATTTTTGTATTTATATTTCTTTTTTATGAATACAAAAATTCCTGATTTATCCATATCCGATCTACCTGAATATGCAGCTAATTTATAACCATTTACATCAAGATTTTCTGTCCCTGTCGTTATGTGGTATTCAGACAGACAAATGACATCAGTTTCAGTCAACTACTAAAACCTTGCAAACGAAATAACAGCTCACATACTTTATTTTTAACTTCTAATATTCTGATGAAATAAGTTAATTTCACTTACTACTTAAGACGAACTGGAAGTCTCTGTTAGTTTAACTTCCTTTAATACTACCTGTCTGAATTTGACCTAAAGTAGGTGTCCACCTGATCCCTGCAACCACAAAGATTTACCTGTGCGTGCTGGTGGACCCTCCTTATGGTTCCTGCTAGTAGATCTGCTACATTTTCTATCACACTGTCAACACTATGCCAGCTTTCCTCGTCCCCATATATTTGTGTTTATTTTTCTCTACCATCTCGTAGGTTAACTTCACTCCATTATTTCTCAGTCTTTCCTCAATGAGTCAGCTTCTCTAGATTTTAATTCTTCTGTGTTGCTAACTTACAGTTTTTTTTGTTATTTCATTACTCCTATGTGACAGGAATGTTATATTACGAAAAAATTGTTTCACACAACGGTAACAAGGCTGGCACTACTGTAACACCGCATATTCATTAGTATATCTATTACTTTTATCTTTCTTTCCCACAACAGAGATTACGTTGTCGGATTTAGTTAAGTCTACTCCACGTTACTTCTAGCTTCCTCAAGTGTAGGCCTGGTGACTTATTGTTATGAAATAACTTACGTATTCTTTCTTCTCTCCTCTCTCTCGTTCCAATAGTTCTTCAATGTTTCCCTCGGTTTTCCTTTCTTTCTTCTGTCCATATTATTATTATTATTATTATTATTATTATTATTATTATTATTATTATATTCCTTTCTCAGACGTTATGTCTGGTTAAAAATGGAAATAAACGCGGACCTTGATCAAGCGTGACTTCTTTTTAACTGTGTGGTATATGTTACATTGCATTTAGGAACTCTTGGGTAATTGAACATGTATCAATAATTACAGATTTCTGTAGTTGTATATATACGTTTGGATGTAGCTGTATTGCGTTGATGTACTGGTGGATATTGTGTGGTATGACTCCTGTAGTTGATAGTATAATTGGTACAATGTCAACTTTATCCTGATGCCACATGTCCTTGATTTCCTCAGCCAGTTGGATGTATTTTTCAATTTTTTTCTCCTGTCTTCTTCTGTATTGGCTATGGATATTTCGATTAGTTGTGTTAATTTCTTCTTTTTATTGGTGAGTATGACGTCAGGTTAGTAATGTGGTGTTGTTTTATCTGTTATAATGGTTCTGTTCCAGTATAATTTGTATTCATCATTCTCCAGTACATTTTGTTGTGCATACTTGTAAGTGGGAACATGTTAGTTTATGTTGTATGGCAAGTTGTTGACGCGTTATTTTTGCTACATTGTCGTGTCTTCTGGAGTATTCTGTATTTGCCAGTATTGTACATCCGCTTGTGATGTGATCTACTGTTTCTATTTGTTGTTTGCAAAGTCTGCATTTATCTGTTGTGGTATTGGGATCTTTAATAATATGCTTGCTGTAATATCTGGTGTTTATTGTTTGATCCTGTATTGCAATCATAAATTTTTCCATCTCATTGTATGTATTGCCTTTTCTTAGCCATGTGTTGGATGCATCTTGATCGATGTGTGGCTGTGTTAGATGATATGGGTGCTTGCTATGTAGTGTTTTCTTTTTCCAATTTACTTTCTTTGTATCTGTTGATGTTATTTGATCTAGAGGGTTGTAGAAGTGGTTATGAAATTGCTGTGGTGTAACCGATGTATTTATATGAGTGATTGCTTTGTGTATTTTGTTAGTTTCTGCTCGTTCTAGAAAGAATTTTCTTAAATTGTCTACCTGTCCATAATGTAGGTTTTTTATGTCGATAAATCCCCCTCCTCCTTCCTTTCTGCTTAATGTGAATCTTTCTGTTGCTGAATGTATGTGATGTATTCTATATTTGTGGCATTGTGATCGTGTAAGTGTATTGAGTGCTTCTAGGTCTTTGTTACTCCATTTCACTACTCCAAATGAGTAGGTCAATATTGGTATATCATAAGTATTTATAGCTTTTGTCTTGTTTCTTACTGTCAGTTCTGTTTTCAGTATTTTTGTTAGTCTTTGTCTATATTTTTCTTTTAGGTCTTCTTTAATATTTGTATTATCTATTCCTATTTTTTGTCTGTATCCTAGATATTTATAGGCATCTGTTTTTTCCATCGCTTCTATGCAGTTGCTGTGGTTATCCAATATGTAATCTTCTTGTTTAGTGTGTTTTCCCTTGACTATGCTATTTTTCTTACATTTGTCTGTTCCAAAAGCCATATTTATATCATTGCTGAATACTTCTGTTACCTTTAGTAATTGGTTGAGTTGTTGATTTGTTGCTGCCAGTAGTTTTAGATCATCCATGTATAGCAAATGTGTCTTTTTGTGTGGGTATGTTCCAGTAATATTGTATCCATAATTTGTACTATTTAGCATGTTGGATAGTGGGTTTCAGAGCATGGCAGAACCAGAGAGCACTTAATGAGTCTCCTTGGTATATTCCACGCCTAATCTGTATTGGCTGTGATGTGATACTATTTGAATTTGTTTAGATATTAAGTGTGGTTTTCCAATTTTTCATTACTATGTTTAGGAACTGTATCAATTTAGGATCTATTTTGTATATTTCCAATATTTGTAGTAACCATGAGTGGGGTACACTATCAAAAGCTTTTTGGTAATCAAAGTATGCGTAGTGTAGCGACCTTTGTTTAGTTTTACCTTGATATGTCACCTCTGCATCTATTATTAGTTGCTCTTTACATCCTCATGCTCCTTTGCAACAGCCTTTTTGTTCTTCATTTATAATTTTGTTCTGTGTTGTATGTGTCATTAATTTCTGTGTAATGACTGAAGTTAATATTTTGTATATTGTTGGTAGGCATGTTATGGGGCGATATTTAGCTGGGTTTGCTGTGTCTGCTTGATCTTTAGGTTTCAGATAAGTTATTCCATTTGTAAGTGTATCAGGGAATGTGTATGGGTCTGCAATGTAACTGTTAAATAATTTAGTTGGATGTGAATGTGTTGAGGTGAATTTCTTTAGCCAGAAATTTGCTATTTTATCTTTTCCAGGGGCTTTCCAATTGTGAGTAGAATTAATTGCTTGGGTGGCTTCATGTTGCAAAATTATCACCTCAGGCATGTATCATCTTGTATGTATCTGTTTCTGCTTGTATCCACCGTGCATGCCTGTTATGTTGTACCGGGTTTGACCATATGTTGCTCCAGAAGTGTTCCATGTCTGTTATGTTTGGTGGATTGTCTATTTTAATGTGTGTGTTATCTATTGTCTGGTAAAATTTCTTTTGGTTTGTGTTGAACGTTTGGTTTTGTTTCCTTCTATTTTCACTTTTTTGTATCTTCTAAGTCGTTTGGCCAATGCTTGTAATTTCTGCTTCTTTTAATCTAATTGCTCTATCACTTCTTGTTGTGAGATTTTACCTAACCTTTTTCGTTTTTTTTCTGACATTTCATTTCTTATAAATTGTGTTAGCTGTCCGATGTCTTTTCTCAGTTTTTCTATTCTGATCTGTAGCCTGTGTTGCCATGCTGGTTTTGTGGGTTTCTTCTGTGTGTTGGTTGGTTCTGATCTCTGCCTAGTGTGTATATTTAGTGTAGTGAGTGCTCCTATATAAACCAGTAGTTGTTACTCTTCCATAGTTGTGTTTTCATTTATTTTGTTGTGTATGATTGTGTTGATAGTTTTTATTGTTGTTTCGACTTGTGGGTTATTTGGCGGTCTATGCAAGAATGGTCTAATGTCTGTATTTGTGTCTTTGTATTCTATATATGTCAGCTGAAATTTTTCTTCTATATCTAACATGTGTGTCACTTCGTGTTCTATTTGTGCTTGTTCTGGTGGCTGTCTTAAGATTTCGTTTTCCTCTGACTCTTTGATTGATGCGTGTTGTTCTTTGATTGTTTGCTCTGGGATGTTTGAGTCCATTACTGTATTTTCTTCTTCTTCTGATTGCAAATTATTTTGTTCCAGTATTTGTTGTACTTGTTGTTTGATGTTTTCTAATTCTGACTGGGGTATCCTGTTATTTTTGATTATTACAGGGATTTGATCAGCTCGTCGTCGTTCTGTTAAAAATTTTAATTCCGGGTATCTGGTAATAAATGTTGTGTATACTTGTGATCTGTATCCAGTTGCGTTGGTTCCTAGGTTTGTTGCTTGGTAATAACAGAACATGAGGTGTCGATTAACTTCATCTGACCATCTCATCCTCTCTCTTTGTTTTCCTTCTAGGGTGGTTGCAGGAAGCATATCCTGCAAAACACCTCTATTTGGATTTGAATCATTTTCCAGTTGGCTAGCAGTGTCGTTACTATTGTGGGCGGGCATAGGGTTCAAGCGTCGTCCCCGACCATGACGGTGCTTGTCCGAGGCTTCTTTAGTTCTGTCCTGAACGAACTAATCACACTAAAAGGGGGGTTAGCCCTGTTAGTGGTTTGTTCTTTTCGTCGCCTTTTACGACTGGCAGAACATACCGGAGGCCTATTCTTTTCCCGGGCCTCCACGGGAATCCCGGGCCTCCATTATTATTATTATTATTATTATTAGTATTATTATTATTATTATTATGTACAGATCAAGTAGTATGCACATGCTAATGTTAACCCTCTAAGCGTGTCTGGTTAAGTGTATGCGAGGGCCTGATGATCATAACGTTACCAGGTAAAATAAATGGACAAGTAGACTAAATAAAGTAACACATTGTCTTGCTCTAGCGAGGAGATGCCAGAGGTCCCACTCTGGAAGGTCTGGAGACGGCGGCGGTACGTGGTCACGCTGCTGACCTTCCTAGGATTCTTCAATCTCTACGCCCTCCGGGTCAACGTCAGCGTCGTCATTGTCGACATGACGGAGAACAAGACGCACACAGACAGCAACGGGACGGTTGTTCGGGTAGGAACTTCTCGTAACTTCTAAATAGCATTATGCACAGGAATATGCCTTGCGACCACATTTATTAATTTATTCTGTAATATAAGTACCATAAGGAGCTCTATCATCCTTCTAAACAGTCACTGATTTCAACCTGAATAATCAATTTTGTGCCACTGCTTCCGAAAAGCCGTCTGTTCTGCTCTAGGTCTGGATTACAAGAAAGAGAGGCAACTGTGCTCCGCACCGCAGAACACTCCAGCGTCCACACACGTGACCTGTATCCCACGCACGCTATTGGCTAAAACCAGTGGCGTGAATTCGCTAGCAGTTTCAGCAGAGGTCTCAGGGCATCTCTTGTCAGCTGCTTTAACTGGACAGAACTGCCTCGGTTTTGTAAGACTTGTGTCACTTAGGTACACTGCAAGTTACTCTGGGAGAAAACTTGTAAAGATTTCACTGGGCCTTTGAAATAAATTTTTCAAACCAATTCCCTATAATATTCCTTGACTGACTGCCACCCTGTACAATACCTTGCTCTGAAGTGTTTAAATCAAAATAAATAATATCTTGCCATGAAAAGGTTATGATAAAAAACGATCGATAAAATGTTCATTCCATTAACGATAATCTATGGGACGCTTTCCTAGGTCACTTCTTCTCAGCATTGTGCAGTTGCGAGGAGATTCCCATTATAGATCAACATTCGTCACCTGTTTCAATCCAGTGCCCCTTAAGGATGTAGGATCCCACTATGAACATCTTGAATGAGTGTATCTGTGAAGCGTTTCTTTGGTCATCCCACGGTTTTCGTCCAATCACACTGATCTGGTACGCAGACCTTTTCACTGTGCCCTGTGTTTCCCTCTGTACCGCCAAATGCAGCACTCCCATTTTCACGGTGAGTGGCTTGTCCGACATAGCACCTCATTTAGATGAAATCGTTAGATTGCTTAGCGGTTTATAGGACTGGCCAACACTCTGTACCCTGCCTAGAGGCACGTAACACCACTGCCCATTATCTACATCTATATCTACATACTCACTCCGCAATCCACCATACGGCGCGTGGCGGAGGGTACCTCGTACCACAACTAGCATCTTCTCTCCCTGTTCCACTCCCAAACAGAACGAGGGAAAAATGACTGCCTATATGCCTCTGTGCGAGCTCTAATCTCTCTTATCTTATCTTTGTGGTCTTTCCGCGAAACGTAAGTTGGCGGCAGTAAAATTGTACTGCAGTCAGCCTCAAATGCTGGTTCTCTAAATTTCCTCAGTAGCGTTTCACGAAAAGAACGCCTCCTTTCCTCCAGAGACTCTCAGCCAAGTTCCTGAAGCATTTCCGTAACACTCGCATGATGATCAAACCTACCAGTAATAAATCTAGCAGCCCGCCTCTGAATTGCTTCTATGTCCTCCCTCAATCCGACCTGATAGGGATCCCAAACGCTCGAGCAGTACTCAAGAATAGGTCGTATTAATGTTTCATAAGCGGTCTCCTTTACAGATGAACCACATCTTCCCAAAATTCTACCAATGAACCGAAGACGACTATGCGCTTTCCCCACAACTGCCATTATATGCTTGTCCCACTTCATATCGCTCTGCAATGCTACGCCCAAATATTTAATCGACGTGACTGTGTCAAGCGCTACACTACTAATGGAGTATTCAAACCTTACGAGATTCTTTTTCCTGTTCATCTGAATTAATTTACATTTATCTATTATTTAGAGTTAGCTGCCATTCTTTACACCAATCACAAATCCTGTCCAAGTCATCTTGTATCCTCCTACAGTCACTCAACGACGACACCTTCCCGTACACCACAGCATCATCAGCAAACAGCCGCACATTGCTATCCACCCTATCCAAAAGATCATTTATGTAGATAGAAAGCAACAGCGGACCTACCACACTTCCCTGGGGCGCTCCAGATGATACCCTCATCTCTGATGAACACTCACCATCGAGGACAACGTACTGGGTTCTATTACTTAAGAAGTCTTCGAGCCACTCACATATTTGGGAACCAATCCCATATGCTCGTACCTTAGTTAGGAATCTGCAGTGGGGCACCGAGTCAAACGCTTTCTGGAAGTCAAGGAATATGGTACCGTCTGATACCCTTCATCCATGGTTCGCAAGATATCATGTGAAAAAAGGGCGAGTTGCGTTTCACAGGAGCGATGCTTTCTAAAGCCGTGCTGATACATTATGTTTTTGTTTCTGGGTCGCCAGTGTTCTGACTCGTTAGATACGGTCAGCCGCAAATTCATCTCCTGTGGCAGGAGACCTTTCATCCAAGAGTAGCACTTGCACCCTAGCCCCACAATTATGTTTTGGATGTATCCCAGTCTCTGTCTTTCCCTACAGTTTTTACCCTCTACAGCTCTCTCTAGTACCACAGAACAAATGTTCAAATGTGTGTGAATTCCTAAGGGACCAAACTGCCTTGGTCATCGGTCCCTAGACTTACACACTACTTAAACTAACTGATGCTAAGGACAACACACACGCCCATGCCCGATTTAGGGCTCGAACCTCCGGTGGGAGGGGCCGTACAGTCAGTGACACGGCGCCTCTAACCGCGCGGCCGCTCCGCGCGGCATGGGACTTATTGCTTGATGTCCTACCACCCTACCCCTTCTTCTTGTCAGTGTTTCCCACGTATTCCTTTCCATGCCGATTCTGCAGAGAATTTCTTCTTTAATATCTTATCAGTCCACACAGTTTTCAACAACCTTATATGGCACCAAATTTCAGACGCTTTGACTCTCTTCTTTCCCGATTTTCCCACATTTCATAATTTACAACCATAGAATGCTGCTTCCTAAAATTAAGACCTATGTTTGATTCTTGTAGACTTCTTTTGGCCAGGAACGCCCTCTTTGCTGTGCTTGTCTGCACTGTGTGTCCCCCTTGCTTCATCTGTCACACGTCACTTTGCTTGTCCGCTATACTGGACCTTGAAGCTGTTGTGGCAACTTTTCTGTCATATAGGATGTCTGAACCTTTACGCCACCTTATCCACACTGCAGTGACTCTGGGTCGTGTGTCATAATTTGTGCAGCTTTCCTGCTAGTTACTTAGTTTCACAGTCCATGGACCATTTTGCATGATAAATACTAATGATGTGGAATGAGTCATTTTACATTCAAATCACAAATTAATTTGTACATATGATTACATACTGAACATTTCTAAGTATTTTTTTTTAGAAAAAATATAGATGTACATTAGTACTTCCTAACCATTACCATTTACACATTATAATAGTAGGTGTGCTTCTACAGAAGAGAGAGTTGTCAGTAGCATGGCAAACTGTGTTCTGGGGCATTTTGTTAGTGCAGGGTTACAAACATTCAGGGTACAAGCATACATTCAGAGGTGAACTTGATTGATTTATAGCCCCCTCCTCTTAACCTTTTGTTCTGCTAAGTGGTTTCTAACTCCCTGAGGGTTGATTTAGGACCTCCTGGGAATCTTTCTGAGAAAACCCCTCCACCTCCCATACCCCTTCTCCTTGCTAACGCAAGGCCACTTTTTATATCGAATTAATTGTCTAATTAAGTAAATCGATCAATTAATTAACCCCTCCCCCTCTGATAAATCCCTCAGCCCTCCCCTCCCATCCCCCCACTCCTCTTCCCCTCCTCCATCTGGAAATTGGCAGGAAAAGAACTCAGTCTGTGTTGGAGAGAAAGGATCTCATGGCAGGAATTTTAAATCAATCTCAATTACGTATCAAAGGATATACCATTTATTTATAAACTTCAGTTTTCTGGTGTTGGATTTCCTTATTGGGCGGGTACAATTCACATCTAGCGAACTTCATGTCCTAATTGTGTAATTACACAGCTGTAGATTGGAGGTGTTGCCTTATTGGAAAGTTTTCATGTGCGCTCAACTTGACATGCAGGGATTGACTGAGATAGTGCACAATGCCACCACCTGAGGACATCCCACTTCCACCCTTCACCCCCTCCCTTCTCACACCATCTAGAAAAAAATGGCGGGAAAAAGACTCATTCTGTGCTGATAGGAAGAATATCATGACACGAAATTGATGACAATACTATATTGACACATATTCTTTATTTAATCAGGGTTCCCCCACTTTGATAGAGCTTATGTTTGCACCCCCCAGATCCGCTTCTCATGATGTAATAACTGTAGACACCGAGGAATGGAATGATGTGCGGTATAATAGCCACCATTTGGGCTCATCCACATGTGCATTTGTCGTCCAGGTACCGCCATGGATGTCAGAAGTCGCTCAATGTCCCAATTACAGATCATGATTCTAAATACCATTGGCCATGGACTGGATGTCGGCTGCCTTTGATCGCGTGACCCCAAATAAAGCATCAAGTGGTGACATTCTGTTTTTTGGGAAATACTAGACTTGCTTCCTGTCTCTGTCTCTCTGACGATGCTACTTCATGATTGTGTGTGTGAACCAACGTCCCCAAACACACAGACATTGGTTTTCATCTCTCCCCAGAATACAGCGCTCCTATTGGTTAATGTTGAGAAGAAAGGGAGAGGTGACGCAATTTCGATATAAAAAAAAGAGTGTATTAGTTCATTTGCACTACCCTATCAAATTAATTGTTTAACAATTTACAGCAGTCAAGTAGATCACATAAAACACTCACCTCCACTTTACGACGAACGTTTCTTAATAATAAAACATATTTTCAATGTTCACGTATCACACGCAAACTTTATGCAAATCAAGTAATTAAAATTGCGCCACAAATAGATTGTAGCAATAAATATATTCGATGTCTTGTATGCACTAACAATTGACAGCACAATTACTCTCCTACATCACAATGTTTCCACTAAACATATCTGGTAAAAGAAGTCCTACCAGTCACACACACTCACGATTACGAGAGCGAGAATGTTATACCGTCGTACAAACTGTGTACGGTACAAATTTGCACCTGGTTGCGACAGTTGGAAGTAATGTTTTTCTCGGATATGAAAGGAAAGCAGTAGTTAAGAGGGATTGAGACGGGTTTGTAGGTTATTTACGTAATCTGTACTTAGAGAAAGCAGTAAAAGAAAACCAAGAAGAAATTTGGAAAGGAAGTAAAAATTCAAGGAGAAGAGATAAAATGTTACTTTATCCATATTGGGTCTTGTAAACTCCATGGCCGTTAATGATTCTTGATGAATAATTACAGTCGGGCACAAGCTTTAATGTGAACATGCAGATGCATTTAGGCTAAAAAATTTGAGTAAATCTGCAGTCGTCATTCGCCTGGATCAACATGTATGCACTGTTTCGAACATAAAAGATAATTTAAAAATACCACATGTCACCAATATAGCAAGAAGCGGAATCTTTATTAGAGATTTGTAATGTGTGGTCAGGGAAGTACAGTAAACTCATGCTGGTGCTCTTTAAAATAATGTAAATTTTCTGCATTGTTCAAAATTCTCCAGAACGAGTCAATTCTTTGGGTTACAAGCTCGAATTCTGTATCGTGCGAGTCAAATACAATAGAGTGTCGAACGTTATCAGAATCGTTAGCCATCTGAAGATGGGCGTGATAGACAGAAACCGGTTATGTCTTTGAACTACAGCATTTTAAAAGTATTTGTGGCTGGTGGCGTCATTCATCAACGAAGAAATTAAAACTTTCATATTAGCCGACGATTTAATAATTGTCAGTTACGGCAAATGATTTAGAAGATCATTTGAATGGAATGGATAGTGTCTTGAAAAGAAGCTACAAGATGAACATCAATAAAAGTAAAAGAAGGATAATGAAATGTTGTCAAATTACATCAGAAGTTGCTGAGGGAAAAAGATTGGGAAATGAGACACTAAAAGTTATCACTGAGTTCTAATGTTTGGGCAACAAATTAACTTACGATGAAGGAGACACAGACTATCAGTAGGGAGGAAAACGTTTCTGGAAAAGATAATGCAGCTAACATCGAATATTGGATATAATAGGAAATTATTTCTATAGGTATTTATCGCGAATGTAGCCTTGTACATAAGTGAAACTTGAATTATAAATTGTTCAATCATAGTGAAGAGGTACTGAATCGAAATGAAGAGAAAATAAACGTATGGCAAAAATGATTAAGAGAAAGGATAGGTTGATAGGCCACATCTTGAGGCATTAAGGGATAATTAATTTCATAATGGAAGGGAGTGTGGATGTGAGTTAGGTTGGGGAGGTCGATTGTAGAGAGAGACCAAGACTTGACTGCAATAAGCAGATCCAAATGGATGGAGGTTGCAGTATTTATGCCAAGATGAAGGGATTTTTCCAGGATACACTGCTGTGGAGAGCTCAGTCTTCTGACCGAAAATCGCAACAACAATATTATTGTGTGCTTCACAGGAACTACTAGGTCCAATCACATTACTGTGGCCACTGCCGATGTTCGACGTCAATGTGCAGCAAAAACTCGCAGACGGCAGGCGGCAGCACTAGCAGTGGAGGGACATAAAGCCTGGAGAGGGGGGAGGGGACGGTGCAGCTTTTGACGTAATGCAGAAATAGAGCGATGTATCTGACGTCCAAAGGAGCATGGGCATTGGCTTTCAGGCAAAGGTTGGTAGCATTTTAAACACAGCTAATTTTGTAAACGGTTCTTCTGCCACTGCGAATGGAATATATCGTTCATGGCAAAATGGCGCTATCCAAAACCGGTGCTGAGGCAACTGTGATGGACAGTGGCCCATAGATGACAGGGGTGAACGACGGCTGTGGATATGTTTGCGGGCCAATAGATGTGCAACTGTTGACCAACTGAGCGCCCAACCAAGGAACTAATAACAGGTATGTTTAACGACCCTTCAGTGAAGATTGCTTCATATGGGCCTCCGCAGCAGGTGCCTTGTTCATAAACCCATGCTGACGGCTGTTCATCAGTGACAAAGGCTGGAATTTGCACACCGGTACCACAACAGGGCGTCCACTGAACGGCGATAGATGGCCTTTACAGATGACTCACGTTTTATGCGTGTACATCGTGAAGCGTCTGAAAACAAATACCCTGCATCAATCGTAGGAAGGGTCGCGGTTGGGTGAGGAAGTGTTTCGACTGTGGAATTTTTTCTAGGCATACCCTAGGTGATCTAGTCACTCTGGAATGCACTGTGGATCAACACGAATATGCTTCTGACCTTGGGGACAGTCTCCTCTCATACGTGCATTTTGATTTTCCTCAAAATGGTGCCATCTACCAGCAGGATAATGCTAAGTGTCACACATCTCGCAGTGTATGAACATACACAATTGGCCATTAAAATTGCTACACCAAGGAGAAATGCAGATGATAAACAGGTATTCATTGGACAAATATATTATACTAGAACTGACATGTGATTACAATTTCACGCAATTTGGGTGTATAGATCCTGAGAAATCAGTACCCAGAACAACTACCTCTGGCCGCAATAACAGCCTTGATATGGCGGGGCATTGAGTCAAACAGAGCTTGGATGGCGTGTACAGGTACAGCTGCCCATGCAGCTTCAACACGATACCACAGTTCATCAAGAGTAGTGACTGGGTATTGTGACGAGCCGGTTGCTCGGCCACCATTGACCAGACGCTTTCAGTCGGTGAGAGATCTGGAGAATGCGCTGGCCAGGGCAGCAGTCGAACATTTTCTGTATCCAGAAAGGCCCGTACAGTACCTGCAACATGCGGTCGTGCATTATCCTGCTCAAATGTAGGGTTTCGCAGGGATTGAATGAGGGGTAGAGATACGGGTCGTATCACATCTGAAATGTAACGTCCACTGTTCAAAGTGCCGTCAATGCGAGCAAGAGGAGACCGAGACGTGTAACCAATGGCACCCCATACCATCACGCCGGGTGATACGCCAGTAGGGCGATGACGAATACACACTTCCAATGTGCGTTCACCGCGATGTCGCCAAACACGGATGCGACCATCATCATGCTGTACACAGAACCTGGATTCATCCGAAAAAATTATGTTTTGCCATTCGTGCACCCAGGTTCGTCGTTGAGTACACCATCGCAGGCGCTCCTGTCTGTGATGCAGCGTCAAGGGTAACCGCAGCCATGGTCTCCGAACTGATAGTCCATGCTGTTGCAAACGTCGTCGAACTGTTCGTGCAGGTGCTTGTTGTGTTGCAAACGTCCCCATCTGTTGACTCAGGGATCGAGACGTGGCTGCACGATCCGTTACAGCCATGCAGATAAGATGCCTGTCATCTCGACTGCTAGTGATAGAAGGCCGTTGGGATCCAGCACGCCGTTCCGTATTACCCTCCCGAACCTACTGATTCCATATTCTGCTAACAGTCATTGGGTTTTGACCAACGCATGCAGCATTGTCGCAATACGATAAACCGCAATCGCGATAGGCTACAATCCGACCTTTATCAAAGTCGGAAACGTGATTGAATGCATTTCTCCTCCTTACACGAGGGATCACAACAACGTTTCACCAGGCAACGCCGGTCAACTGCTGTTTGTGTATGAGAAATCGGTTGGAAACTTTCCTCATGACAGCACGTTGTAGGTGTCGCCGCCGGCGCCAACCTTGTGTGGAAGCTCTGAAAAGCTAATCATTTGCATATCACAGCATCTTCTTCCTGTCGGTTAAATTTCGCGTCTGTAGCACGTCATCATCGTGGTGTAGAAATTTTAATGGCCAGTAGTGTAGTTCAAATGACACCAAAATGAGTTTATCGTACTTCTCTGGCCACCAGACTCCACCAACTTAAGCGCAATCGAGAATCTACGGGGCCACCTTGATTGGGCTGTTTGTGTCATGGAACCTCAACCAAGAAGCTTACTGCAGTTGATCACGGCTCTGTAGTCGGCATGACTCCACATTCTTCCTTTCAGAATCTCACTCACTCTCTTCCTGCAAATCTGGCAGCGGTCTGTACTGCAAAAGATGGTTTTGCCGGCTTTTGACAGATGGTAACATTAATGTGACTGAACAGTATAATACATGCTGCTTTCTTTCACACAGATGTATGACTTCTTTAAACCTGTTGCTTCAATAGGGATTTGGAAATGGAAATGAATTAATAATTGCTTTAATAATGGGAAAATTGACTGGAAAGATTAGGTGAGAAAATTTAGAAGGTAATTTATGAATGTGTGCACCATTTTGGCTGAACTTCAACTGATACCACTATCAACAGACCTTGAATATCATTACACTCAAGTTCAATAAATATAATTTGTATTACATACTGCTACTTCCAGTAGTGTGCGGTACCAAATAATCACCGCAACCATTGAAATTGTCGATCTGTCTATAAGTTCTTAAACAAAGAAAGCAGAATATTTTAGGATAAGTAAACCAAGTTCAATAGGGGCCTATCAAGTCTGAGTCATTGCCTTTGCATTAATTGCATTGTCTTGAGTGTGACAATGTCGATGCAGGAACACTCTTCCAGATACGGCGTTAATTATTCTTGTCTGCACCGAACCTCTTGATGCAGGATCTCGGCAGCGAGTGAAATGATGAACAGATAGGAGTTCAACTTATAATCGTGCGAATAAATATTCCTTTTCTAGTAACTTTTCATAGCACTTTTAATGAACGGTTAAAATAATCATTTTTTAACAATGCTGGTATGACGGATCCAAGCCTACGTCCGTATTCTACGTCGGTCCTGAAACGAAAGGGGTGAAGATACATGAATTAATAACCTCAAGAGCATATTTCTTAACTTTGTTTATTTATTATTATTTTGAGCTTTTCTTCATTACAGAGGCTTATCTGCAACATAATAATTTACTCGGAAATTTCTATACAAAGAATAAAATTTCTTAAACTATATTTTCAAAATATTCCTCCAGGTGTCTCGATTTTGTGTGTCCTCTTCCTCTGCGACCATTCTCCTCATTGTGTGGTATACATTTTGGAGCCAGGTGGTCATAGGTCGTCCTCTTCTTCTTCTCCCCTCTGGTTCCCACTCCAGTATCAATTTTGGTATTCTGGCTTCCTCCATTCATCGTACATGCTGTACCACTGTAATTTCTCCTTATTATTTCGGTGTTCCTTATCTTCTCTTTCCTGGAGAGTCTTGACGATCTTCTCCAGAAGTCCATCCATTTTGTAATGTTCTTCAGGTGAACTGTCCAGGTCTCTGTTCCATACAGAACCACACTCTCTGATATAGATTTGTATATCAATTTTTTAGTTCCGCTCATTACATTCCTGCTCCGTAAGACTGAATTAAGCATCCCAATGACCTTCCGTCTGCTACTAATTCTTTTATTGATTTATGACACTGATTTTCCCTCGATTTATAAAATAGATCCCAAATAACAGAAAGTGTTTATCTTTTTGATTTTCTTCCCTTTAATGTATAGCTCATCTGAATCATTAGTCAAGTATTCTGTTTTTTGGTAATTAATCTTCAAACCCCAAGTTTTGTATGCTACTGCTAGTTGATTGCACATATAGTTAGCATCTTCCCCATCTTGTGCTACGACTACTTGATCATCAGCAAATAATAAATGATGCAGGTAAACTCCTTCTCTTACTTCTAATCCCATACTATTACATTTACAAGACCTTGTTCTAAGGCTAATATCTGTAGAGGGTTTTAAGTAATGATGGTGAGATGGGGTAGCCCTGTAAAAGGCCTTTGCTTGTTCTAGATGTCTGTGAAAGTTTATTACCAACTTTCACTTGGCAAATATTATCTTTATACAACTGTTGCATTATTTTAATCAAGGAAGGGTTTATGTTTGCCATATGTAGTGCTTTCCAAAGCAATTTCCTTGGGACAGTATCATGTGCTTTTTCTAGATCTATGAAAATTAATCCTATATTTTTTTATTTTTCCCTATGCTTCTCCAAAATCTGTCAAATGTGAAAATAAGGTCTACACATGATCTCCCAGCCAAGAAACCACACTGTTCTTCTTGGGTTCTAAAATTTTTTTCCACTTTCTTTTTAATTACTTTCGCAAAAATTCTCATTAATCTATATTTTGACTAAAGTTCAGTCTTGATCACACCATTTATGTTTCAATGATATAGGTAACCGGTTTAGGTTATTTCTACATAACCATAACCAGACCTGTGGATTAATTTTAGGAAATACTAGAAACCAATCTTTAAATAAAATGAAAGTGTCGAATGACGTCAAAATTTAACAAGATAAAATAAAATTATTTATACCCATGGCTCCCTTTGGATGGTAGGCGGAGCTCTCCTCAGCTGCTACGAAGTTAACTGACGGTTATGAGTGCTGAGCACGAGCTTAAATATGCAGAGGCTCCGCCTACTTCCTGTCACACTACTTCACAACTGCCAATCAGCGTTCATAATATGACGCCATCGTCAAAGAATAAAAGTAGGAAATACACTAATAACATAAAATTGATTCATTTAAAATGTCTGATTAACAGATAGTTAGTATGTGTACAGCTTATTTATATTTTAGATAAAAACAGTAAACTACAATGTGTAATAGTTGTGCCCTCCATGGGCAACCTTAATACTATTACAGTGTCAGTTACATCAAAGATGTGAAAGTCCTTGGAGTTGTGGTATATATCGATTATACCGAGTCGCCTACATAACAATTGCATCTTTGGTGGATGCTGCAGAATCGTCTTACTTTAACTGTAGTTTTCATAGCAATATTCTTTATAGCAGTAGGGTAGCAGCCAAGAGTACATTCCGCATTATGTGTGTCTGAATAACTGATGAGACCGCTGATTAAATTTTTTTAGAACTCATCGATCTAATAGTTTTTATAATAATCAATGTCAATTTAATAAAATTTTTATATGTTGTACAGCATATTTTACATAAATAGTTTTTGCCATGGGTATAACTAGTCTTATATTTTAAAACAAAAGAGTAGGTGCTTTTACTACAAAATTTCGTCAAAAAGGTCGTAAAAATATTTTTCGCGAAAATCTAATTGTTCATTGAGCAGCATTGATGATTTGGTTTTCCAATGAGCATATATCTCGATTTCTTCTAAGATATTCATAAGTTAGCCTTTATTTGCATAATGAAGAACTTGTAAATTCTGCTCTACTGTCCCCTCAGCATGATTATTGAATGCTATATGATGGCCGAATACAGACTTTGTTCATGAGGTACCCGACGTATGTTCTTTGTACCTTACTGCAAAATTTCGTCCTGTTTGGCCGATGTATATTTTCTCACAGTCTCTACATTGGATCTTGTACACTCCTGATCTGGTAAATTTTCCATTATCTTTACTTACAGTATGTCTTAATTTTTGTTGTAAAGTATTGTCAGTTGTAAATGCTATTGTTATTCCAGAAATTTTGAATAAATCAGTAATTCTGTCTGATATGTTTCCCATATATGTCATCTTCATATATTTTGGATTACCTATTAGTGGAGTACTTTGTGATTGTTGCACTTTATTAAAAATGACATCTACCTGTCATGTGTTGAAAGAGTTAGTTTTTGCAATTTGTTTTAAGATGGTCATTTCCTTTTTGATCTCATTAGCTTCTAGCGATAATTTTAGTATTCGGTGTATCATAGACTTAAAAAATGCTTTTTTATACTTGTCAGGATCGCATGATATGGCATTAATAATAACATCAGTGGTTGTAGGTTTCCTGTATATGGTGAAGAAATGTTTCCCACTGTTATTAGTTATAGTGAGATCTAGGTAGATAATAGATTTTCGATTTTCATGCTGAACCATAAATTGTAACTTCGGATGCATAGAGTTTAATTCTATTGCAAGCTTCTCAATTTCATCTTTTGAACCATTATAAAGCAATAATGTAACATCTACATATCGCTTGTAATATTTGATTTTATTTGCGATATCAGGGTTATTTTTCAGGAATTGCGTCTCAATGTGGTTCACGAAAATGTCTGCAACTGTCCCAGCCAAAGAATTGCCCATTGCTAGGCCATCTTTCTGACAATAGATTTTAGTATTAAAAGAGAAATAATTGTAATCTAAAGTGCATTCAAGCAGTTCTATAAATTCGGTTATTTCGTCTTTAGTCATATTTTTGTATACCTAAACCGGTTACCTATATCATTGAAACATTAATAGTGTGATCAAGACTGAACTTGAGTCAAAATATAATAATCTACAAATCACTGTATTCCAAAAATGTTTACCAAAATCTCATTAATCTGTTTGTAACATAAATTCCTCGACAGTTTGAACAAATTTGGGATCCCCTTTCTTAAATATGGTATTAATGTAACCTTGCTTCATCTCGTTGGTACTGAGTCTCCAGGTATAATTTTGTTGAAGAGGTGTGTTATCAATTTCACAATTTTGTCACCACCATATTTCAGACACCCCAGATTGATATTGCCTGGTCCAGGTGATTTACCATTCTTCCCTATTCTCAACGCCTGAAGTACTTCACTTTCTAAAATCTGGATTTCATCATCTTCATGTCCATTTTCTTCCAACGTTCCTTCTTCTAGACATTCTTCTCTGTCCTCATTTAATAATTTTTGGAAATACTCTTCCCACTCATTTTGTGTTATCAGTTGGAGATTGGTTTTGCTTTCTGTATCCTGTTGAAGCCCTTTTAATACTGGCCATGCTTCTTTTGCTCTCACAAATCCTAATTTGCTATTAACCTTGGCACATGTTTTTTGTCATGTTTCATTTTTTGCCATCCTTATTTTTTTCATCACTTCCTTCTTCTTATTTAATTTGATACAGGTATTTAACGGTGTATCAAAACGTTATCCTTGCCACAAAACTACTCATTAATTTACTTTTGCTGGTGCCTTAGTTTATAGCTCATTAAGTTTACATATAGCGTATATTAAAGAAAAGAAAGAAAAATAATACGAATCAGTACATGCTTCGACTGTTTTGCCGGCAGGAGAGCGAGTTCGACTGGGACACGGAGCTGCAGGGCCTGGTGCTGAGCTCCTTCTTCTACGGCTACATCTGCACGCAGCTGCTGGGCGGCTGGCTGGCGCTGCGCGTGGGCGGCGCTGTCCTCATGACCTGCGCCGTCGCCGTCAGCGCAGTGCTGGCGCTCGTCACGCCCGTGCTGGTGCGCCTCAGCGTCTACGCCTTCATCGCCATCCGGGTCATCCAGGGGCTCGTACAGGTACAGGCTGTTCCCAACGGCACCCACCTGCCTGCGCCACTAACTGACCGCGATATTTTACTGTCATGAGCTCGTCTCCTCAGTAATACCACTGCTAGTAGCAATAATAGTTTTATGCACCGTCAGCAACTTTTACAAGTATATTTTACATGCTGTGGAACTATTCCTTAAGAACATACAGGCATTTACATACACGTCTACAACTAAACTCCATCTGAACAGGCCTCAGGAGACCTAACGGTACACCAAGCGAGGTGGCGCAGTGGTTAACACACTGGACTCGTATTCGGGAGGACGACGGTTCAATCCCGTCTCCGGCCGACCTGATTTAGGTTTTCCATGATTTCCCTAAATCGCTCCAGGCAAATGCCGGGATGGTTCCTTTGAAAGGGCACGGCCGACTTCCTTTCCCGTCCTTCCTTAATCCGATGAGACCGATGACCTCGATGTTTGGTCTCTTCCTCCAAACAACCAAACCAACCAACCTAACGGTACTTACCAACCACCTTATCATCCCCAGACGATAGTCATCACTGGATGAAGACGTGTAGGAGTATGTGAGCAGCACACCTCTTCTGTGGCCATAGTCAGTCTTCGCCATTGGTACATAATTACAGGTCTAGTTCGACAAAAGTGGAACACATTCTCGGCCATGCCTTTATAATAGGAACCATCACTGCATTCTTCTGAAACACACTACTGGCCATTAAAATTGCTACGCCAAGAACAAATGCAGATGATAAACGGGTATTCATTGGACAAATATATTATACTAGAACTGACATGTCATTACATTTTCACGCAATTTGGGTGCATAGATCCTGAGAAATCAGTACCCAGAACAACCACCTCTGGCCGTAATAACGGCCTTGATACGCCTGCGCATTGAGTCAAAGAGAGCTTGGACGGCGTGTACAGGTACAGGTACCCATGCAGCTTCAACATGATACCACAGTTCATCAACAGTAGTGACTGGCGTATTGTGACGAGACAGTTGCTCGGCCGCCATTGACCAGATGTTTTCAATTGGTGAGAGATCTGGAGAATGTGCTGGCCAGGGCAGCAGTCAAACATTTTCTGTATCCAAAAAGGCCCATACAGCACCTGCAACATGCGGTCGTGCGTTATCCTGCTGAAATGTAGGGTTTCGCAGGGATCGAATGGAGGGTAGAGCCACGAGTCGTAACACATCTGAAATGTAACGTCCACTGCTCAAAGTGCTGTCATTGCGAACAAGAGGTGGCCGAGACGTGTAGCCAATGGCACCCCATACCATCACGCCGGGTGATACGCCAGTATGGCGATGACGAATACATGCTTCTAATGTGCTCAGATGAAAACCCAGTTCTAAGTAAAAAAGGGGAGTCAGAAAGGTGGAAGGAGTATATAGAGGGTCTATACAGGGGCGATGTTCTTGAGGACAATATTATGGAAATGGAAGAGGAGGCAGATGAAGATGAAATGGGAGATACCACACTGCTTGAAGAGTTTGACAGAGCACTAAACGACGTAAGTCGAAACAAGGCCCTGGGAGTAGACAACATTCCATTAGAACTACTGACAGCCTTGGGAGAGCCAGTCCTGACAAAACTCTACCATCTGGTGAGCAAGATGTATGACACAGGCGAAATACCCTCAGACTTCAAGAAGAATATAATAATTCCAATCCCAAAGAAAGCGGGTGTTGACAGATGTGGAAATTACCGAACTATCAGTTTAATAAGTCACAGCTGCAAAATACTAGCGCGAATTCTTTACAGACGAATGGAGAAACTGGTAGAAGCCGACATCAGGGAAGATCAGTTTGGATTCCGTAGAAATGTTGGAACACGTGAGGCAATACTGACCCTACGACTTATCTTAGAAAATAGATTAAGGAAAGGCAAACCTACATTTCTAGCATTTGTAGACTTAGAGAAAACTTTTGACAACGTTGACTGGAATACTCTCTTCCAAATTCTGAAGGTAGCAGGGGTAAAATACAGGGAGCGAAAGGCTATTTACAATTTGTACAGAAACCAAATGGCAGTTATCAGATGGCTGGGTGTTGTGTGCTGTCCCTAGGTTAGTTAGGTTTCAGCAGTTCTAAGTTCTAGGGGACTGATGACCATAGATGTTAAGTCCCATAGTGCTCAGAGCCATTTGAGCAGTTATAAGAGTCGAGGGGCACGAAACGGAAGCAGTGGTTGGGAAGGGAGTGAGACAGGGTTGTAGCCTGTCCCCGATCTTATTCAATCTGTATATTGAGCAAGCAGTCAAGGAAACAAAAGTAAAGGTCGGAGTAGGTACTAAAATCCATGGAGAAGAAATAAAAACTTTGAGGCTCGCCGATGACATTGTAATTCTGTTAGAGACAGCAAAGGACTTGGAAGAGCAGTTGAACGGAATGGACAGTGTCTTGAAAGGAGGGTATAAAATGAACATCAACAAATGCAAAACGAGGATAATGGAATGTAGTCGAATTAAATCAGGTGATGCTGCACGAATTAGATTAGGAAATGAGAAGCTTAAAGTAGTAAAAGAGTTTTGCTATTTGGGAAGCAAAATAACTGATGATGGTCGAAGTAGAGAGGATATAAAATGTAGACTTGCCACGGCAAGGAAAGCGTTTCTGAAGAAGAGAAATTTGTTAATATCGAGTATAGATTTAAGTGTCAGGAAGTCGTTTATGAAAGCATTTGTATGGAGTGTAGCCATGTATGGAAGTGAAACATGGAAGATAAATAGTTTGGACAAGAAGAGAATAGAAGCTTTAGAAATGTGGTGCTACAGAAGAATGCTGAAGATTAGATGGGTAGATCACATAACTAATGAGGAGGTATTGAATAGAATTGGGGAGAAGAGGAGTTTGTGGCACAACTTGACTAGAAGAAGGGATCGGTTGGTAGGAAATGTTCTGAGGCATCAAGGGATCACCAATGTAGTACTGGAGGGCAGCGGGAGGGTAAAAATCGTAGAGGGAGACCAAGAGATGAATACACTAAGCAGATTCAGAAGGATGTAGGCTGCAGCAGGTACTGGGAGATGAAGAGGCTTGCACAGGATAGATAACACGGAGAGCTGCATCAAACCAGTCTCAGGACTGAAGACAACAACAACAACAACAACAACAATGTGCGTTCGCCGCGATGTCGCCAAACACGGATGCGACCATCATGATGCTGTAAACAGAACCTAGATTCATCCGAAAAAATGACGTTTTGCCATTCGTGCACCTAGGTTCGTCGTTGAGTACACCATCGCAGGCGCTCCTGTGTGTGATGCAGTGTCAAGGGTAACCGCAGCCATGGTCTTCGAGCTGAGAGTCCACGCTGCTGCAAACTTCGTCGAACTGTTCATGCAGATGGTTGTTGTCTTGCATACGTCCCCATCTGTTGACTCAGGGATCGAGGCGTGGCTGCACGATCCGTTACGACCATGCGGATAAGATGCCTGTCATCTCAACTGCTAGTGATACGAGGCCGTTGGGATCCAGCACGTCGTTCCGTATTACCCTCCTGAACCCACCGATTCCATATTCTGCTAACAGTCATTGGATCTCGACCAATGCGAGCAGTAATGTCGCGATACGATTAACCGCAATCGCGATAGGCTACAATCCGACCTTTACCAAAGTCGGAAACGTGATGGTACGCATTTCTCCTCCTTACACGAGGGATCACAACAACGTTTCACCAGGCAACGCCGGTCAACTGCTGTCTGTGTATGAGAAATCGCTTGGAAACTTTTCTCATGTCAGCACGTTGTAGGTGTCGCCACCGGCGCCAAACTTGTGTGAATGCTCTGAAAAGCTAATCATTTGCATATAACAGCATCTTCTTCCTGTCGGCTAAATTTCGCGTCTGTAGCACGTCATCTTCGTGGTGTAGCAATTTTAATGGCCAGTAGTGTAATTTAGGGAAACCATTGACGACCTAAATTAGGATCGCCAGGTGGAAACTGAATCTTCCATCCTTCCAAATACAAAGCCTGTCTGTTTAAAACAGTGCTACCACATAAGGTTTATCCTAGTGTAAAGATATTGTTAAGCAAATAAGTTATTTAATCCACAATGAAATTTGATTCTGCATCTGAGTGTGCGCTGATATGAAACTTCCTGGATGATTAAAACTGAGTGCCGGACCGTGACTCGAACTGGGGACCTTTGCCTATGGCGGGCAAGTGCTCTACCAACTGAGCTACTGAAGCACGACAATGGGCCCCGTCCTCACAGCTTTACTTGCGCCAGTATCTCGTCTCCTACCTTCCTAACTTTACAGAAGCTCTCCTGCGAACCAATTAGAACTGAAGCTGTGAGGACGGGTCATGAGGTGTGGCTGGGTATCTCCGACAATAGAGGACTTTCCCACAAAAGGCAAAGGTAGTGAGTTCGAGTGTCGGTCCGGCACACAGTTTTAATCTGCCAGGAAGTTTCAAGTTATTTAGTAACGTAAAAAGCTAATGCTACACGTGAAGAAAACGATTCCTGGAGATTTACTATGACCGTGAATTTGTAATCAGAAAATGTGTAAAGAAAAACTGCATACAGTAAATTAATATTGTATAAACCCCAAGAACCGTTTTTACTTCCGGAAACTTCGAAAGCAAACCTCTATATGAGAAGTTTCCCAATAATGTTAAAATTCTGATAATAATATCCTTCCATAGCGGAAAACAGTAAAACACTCGAATGATAATTTGATAATTAAAGACACAGTATACTGTGATTTTGCTTATCAGTTACAGTTAAACTCAGATAAACTTGCACCTAAATATGAATGAATGGAAATAAGACGTTAAGTGGCATGTAAACAAAGATTGTGTACTCTGACAGCTGTCAGATTCAAAGCTCCCTGTAATACGCTAACTTGAAGCAATGGCAAATGAGCTGCTTCTTTGTAATTGGTCGGTGTAAATAACTTCTATGGCGGATGCCTCAACTTGCGCATCTGGCCACTTTCACAGTACAACACACAAATTCTCCTGCCTAAATGATTGTATGTACACGACGAAGCACACCCCTCCAAAAGACACACAGCGCATGCAAAGACTTTTTAACAGTCACTGAAGGTAAACAGTTTTTACAATAAACTAATTATATTTACGGAGAGAAACGTTAAGAGATAGTCTGTTACAAAGTACAAAGAAATTAAATTGGTTACGATAGTGAGTTTCTCGAAGAGAGGATTGGTTTCGAGTCTTATCTGTTCTGGGTCGGCGTGATGAGGCGACGGCGCTAGAAGCAGTTGGAAGTTGCTGATTTGAATCCTATAAGTTCATCGAGTCGTATCCTTGGCATTAATTTATATCCTCTTTCCTTACATCCTCTTTGGGCTGGTGATAGTATCAAGTTGCGTAGCATCTATTTGTGGTAGGCCAGAACAAAGTAGCTGTTTATGTAGCACTGAAGGTTCAGCTGCAACGTTCATACACGATGCTTTGGCACAGACCATACATCGTGTTTAAATTAACATTCCAGTTGCTACAACTTGCAAATTTCGAAGTTAGACAGTCCACCTACTGTTAATATTCATGATTCACGATAACACCGTTCCCGTGAAAACAGTGACTTACGCAGCAACACAGTTCACGGTTTCCACATTGGCGGTTAGTGTTTTAGCATACGTCATATTTCGTTGTCTAGAAAATGAGCGATATTGAATTCACAGTTTATGTAATTCAATCCGATTCTAAACTGACGACAATATTGTCTGTTCACGAGTGCATTGCCACTGCCACAAGCATCATTCTGCAAAAACCCACAACTTTCGCGTCACACAAAATCCGTTTAGACTGTCCATCATTGCGTCAAATTTCAAACCGTGTCTAACACACGAAAGTCCGGTGTTAATATCGCGCTAATCGCGCACCATTACTACACACAATACTTGCTTCCGTACCACCACTCTCATGCGCCATCTGCGACCCTCTAAACACAGTTCGACCCGACAACTATCGATACTTCTCTCGCTCCACAGTTCATACAACACTTCCGCCTTTTGCATTCCGCTTCACACAATACATTTCATAAAACTATCTGAAAGATCATCAGAAAAAAAATTCAAGTCTTTACATAAGGAACTCGTATAGCAAATAATTCATGTTCTACACTATATAACCAAAGGAAAATTATTCTACGTCATTAGAAATATATCTATGAAGTACAAGGTAGTAAAAAACGGTAGTTGTTTGGGGGAGGAGACCAAACAGCGAGGTCATCAGTCTCGTCGGATTAGGGAAGGACGGGGAAGGAATTCGGCCGTGCCCTTTCAAAGGAAACATCCCGGCATTTGCCTGGAGTGATTTAGGGAAATCACGGAAAACCTAAATCAGGATGGCCGGACGCAGGATTGAACCGTCGTCGTCCTCCCGAATGCGAGTCAAGTGAAGGTAGTAAATGAAAGGAAAAATATAGCTCGTTATTAGTCATGGCATCACATACACTGTTCATTCAGATTGCAAAACCCGGCACTTGACACTCGATGCTGGAATTGATGCACAAAATGCTATGAAATATTGTGTTTCCGGAAGTGAATCTTAAGGTGGGGAATTTGCATTTTATCAGTGAAAAGTATTGACTGTGATAATAAACGCCAGATTTAAATGAACTCTGTAGTTTATTATAAGAAGCATTTGAAACATAAAGCATCCAAAACAATCATGAGATTACTAAATTTACAATCATAGAATTAACCACAAGAATTACAAACCTGGTTTGTTGCCAAAGTTACTCAATGACATCGGAGTTGCTTAATAATCTTGCATCTAACTTTGTGAAATTTATCTCACCCTAACAGTATAACGATTACAGTGACTGACTGAATAGAGAACTGAAGAAACCCGTAGATGTGAGGATGTACTGATGAAAGTGGGACAAGGAAACCTATCATGAATCTGTACTTGAACCTCTCGATCGTCCCAACATACCGGAGATGGTAGCTGTGCTCACCATACCCTTCGGTGTAACATGAGCCGAATGGTGACGCCCTATCATGCTCCCAGGAAGTCTGATACTAGGGTCGTTCTGGTGAGGTCTCAAACATTAGAGCTCAGTTGGCACCTCCACTTGAGCGCACAGCCTGCAGAGCGCCAATGTGTCCAGCACCAAGCACAGAGACGAAGTCTTTCATTCTAAGTCAATAAGGAGCCGACAACTCGTTTCTTCTTTGCAAGAAAAATTCGACCACCATTCCCCTCTAAAGTTACATCAGTCTGCCAATGGAGTAATTGTTTCTTTGACAAAATGTCTCACCAAGAAGAGGCAAAACGCCAAACAACAAATGATATCATTTTTCTCCCCTCTTTTCTAAAAAAAATCATCTGCCTACAGGAAAATTAAAGAGACCTTTGGAGAAAAGAGAGCCACTTGTATGAATATCAGGAGCTCAGATGGAAACACAGTTCTAAGCAAAGAAGGGAAAGCAGAAAGGTGGAAGGAGTATACAGAGGATCTATACAAGGGCGATGTACTTGAGGACAATATTATGGAAGAGGATGTAGATGAAGGTGAAATGGGAGATACGATACTGCGTGAAGAGTTTGACAGAGCACTGAAAGACCTGAGTCGAAATAAAGCCCCGGGAGTAGACAACATTCCATTGGAACTACTGACGGCCTTGGGAGAGCCAGTCCTGACAAAACTCTACCATCTGGTGCACAAGATGTATGAGACAGGCGAAATACCCTCAGACTTCAAGAAGAATATAACAATTCCAATCCCAAAGAAAGCAGGTGCTGCCAGATGTGGAAATTACCGAACCATCAGTTTAATAAGCCACAGCTGCCAAATACTAACGCGAATTCTTTACAGACGGATGGAAAAACTGGTAGAAGCCGACCTCGGGGAAGATCAGTTTGGATTCCGTTGAAATGTTGGAACACGTTAGGCAATACTGACACTACGACTTATCTTAGAAAATAGATTAAGGAAAGGCAAACCTACGTTTATAGCATTTGTAGACTTAGAGAAAGCTATTGACAATGTTGACTGGAATACTCTCTTTCAAATTCTGAAGGTGGCAGGGGTAAAATACAGGGAGCGAAAGGCTATTTACAATTTCTACAGAAACCAAATGGCAGTTATAAGAGTCGAGGGACATGAAAGGGAAGCAGTGGTTGGGAAGGGAGTGAGACAGGGTTGTAGCCTCTCCCCGATGTTATTCAATCTGTATATAGAGCAAGCAGTAAAGGAAACAAAAGAAAAATTTGGAGTAGGTATTAAAATCCATGGAGAAGAAATAAAAACTTTGAAGTTCGCCGATGGCATTGTAATTCTGTCAGAGACAGCAAAGCACTTGGAAGAGCACTTGAACGGAATGGACAGTGTCCTGAAAGGAGGGTATAAGATGAACATCAACAAAAGCAAAACGAGGATAATGGAATATAGTCGAATTAAATCGGGTGATGCTGCCGGAATTAGATTAGGAAATGAGACACTTAAAGTAGCAAAGGAGTTTTGCTATTTGGGGAGCAAAATAACTGATGATGGTCGAAGTAGAGAGGATATAAAATGTAGACTGGCAATGGCAAGGAAAGCGTTTCTGAAGAAGAGAAATTTGTTAACATCGAGTATAGATTTAAGTGTCAGGAAGTCGTTTCTGAAAGTATTTGTATGGAGTATAGCCATGTATGGAAGTGAAACATGGACGATAAATAGTTTGGACAAGAAGAGAATAGAAGCTACAGAAGAATGCTGAAGATTAGATGGGTAGATCACATAACTAATGAGGAGGTATTGAACAGAATTGGGGAGAAGAGGAGTTTGTGGCACAACTTGACAAGAAGAAGGGACCAGTTGGTAGGACATGTTCTGAGGCATCAAGGGATCACAAATTTAGCATCAAGGGATCACAAATTTAGCATTGGAGGGCAGCGTGGAGGGTAAAAATCGTAGAGGGAGACCAAGAGGTGAATACATTAAGCAGATTCAGAAGGATGTAGGTTGCAGTAAGTACTGGGAGATGAAGAAGCTTGCACAGGATAGAGTAGCATGGAGAGCTGCATCAAACCAGTCTCAGGACTGAAGACCACAACAACAACAATGTGTTATGTCCTCTTGATGTCACTTCTATTTGACCAGTTGGCACCCTCTCATCCAGCAGCTAGCTTTGCTGTTCATATCCTGGGGAAAGCTAAACAGCTGTGCTCGAGGCTAGCCGCCAACTCTGTGGCATCTTCTGCACCTGTAGTACAACAGAGCTGTTTTGCCATCATTTTTGGAAAGCATTTTTCTTAACATGTTCCAAGCACCTACTGCTGGCTGAGTTCTGTCATCTAGAATAAATGCTTCCACCATGGCCATCAAAAGTGGATATGTGCGATAAACAGCACAATAGGCTGGCCTAAAATGACAATGGCCGAGGCTGGTCGCCTCCCCACAGTTATCTGAAGGGCTGCTTTCCCTCAGCTCCTCATCTCATTACTCCATCTAAACTATCTCAGCTCCCATTCAGTCGCATTATTAATCATAGATAAATGCAGAGAGACGTCAAGAATGGCTTGTCACTTTTCAGTCACAGCACAAGTCACTGCACGCACTACGCATACTAGACACACATTATTTTATAGTGTAACAACAAAAAACACTATCAGCTGACATCAGGACAATAATGAATGTTGTGTTTTCCTTATGTGTAGAAGGGTTTGACCTGACCTGTACATTATGGTTGAGAGGCTAACTCCACTGATGCCGCATGGAATTAGCCGAGCGGTCTAAGGCGCTGCCGTTGTAGACAGTGCGGCTCGTCCCGGCGGAGGTTCGAATCCTCCCTCGGGCATGGGAGTGTGTGTGTTTGTTCTTAGGATAATTTAGGTTAAGTAGTGTGTAAGCTTAGGGACTGATGACCTTAGCAGTTAAGTCCCATAAGATTCCACACACATTTGAACACTTTTGCTAACTCCACTGCAAATTATCTACAGAAACTGACAGAGCTTTCATTGGGCTGTCGCTCCTTGTTCGATTTTCACCATTTCAGTTGTTGCTCTGTGCCACTGACTATACCACCCATCTCTGCAGTGCCGTGAGAATGAAACTGCTGCTGTATACCTTGATCTTAATTTAAATCAGCATCTGAAAACGGAGCTTTTGATTTAGCATTGCTACCAACAATTTCAGTGCCTGTGTGATCCATGAGTATCTAACACTGACTTTCTTCACACTGATGAACTTAGCATATGACCAGAATGTTTCTTGGGCTGTGTGAGACGCCTTTCAGTAAGATTCCTTTACAGTAGTCATTGAAGGTTTCGTTCATTAACCATTTGACAGTCTAATGCGTTTCATTCCGTGTCTTTCTATCTATACGCCTTTGAATTGTTTTACTTCTATTGTACAGTAATCGCTGATTCTGTAGAAATTTCCGTACAGAGACTTTATAGCATGGAGGGTCCCTCCATTCATGAACTGTTTTCCTAAGTACAATACATTGTCAACTATTCTTCTATATCTGAGCAACAGTACTGCTACATGTTGCGACCCAAGAGCTATTTCGAGTTCCTCCTTTATTTAACTCTAACCTGAGAGCCGTATAAGGTTATTACCTGGCTTTATGCCCTGAAACGCTGCGCTTTATATTAAATCTGAGTCACACATAAGTAACCGCAATCTCACTGTGATGACTATAGCGTCAGAGTGTATGTACTTTCACAATGCCCAATGGAAGAAAGGGGGGAATTAGCCAGAAATAACCAAGACGGAACTGAAACTAGAATCCATATTATAAGCCTTACACATATAATGTGTATGTAAATAAATTGTATTTGGCAGACACAATATGTGGAATGCAAATGTGTTTGCCATCCGTGTGCTACACTAGTTAATAATCTGTGAAACTCTGAGCCCTCGTGGTAACAAAAATTGTCCCGATCACTCTGCCTCGGCCGGCAAGTGTCTTCAAGTTCCTTAGTAACAAAGACTTACACAGCTGATACTTGTTACATAATATAACTGTGATCACTGCTCAACATAGGCTACTTCCTCCCAGGTTTAAAAACAATCAAAAACGAATGGGGTACATTTCGAGAACATAGATCTTGACTGAACACATGTCGAGTTATGTAACATGTGGAAAGCTTCATTAAACAAAGCCAGGGAGGAGGATAATAAATTCATACCGTCCAGACTGTATCGAAAGTAATATAATGATCAATGTTCATATACAGAATTGCAACCCTCATGGGTAAGCGCAGTTCAATAGCGCATGTGTTTTTACATCCCCATCAGACCCGATAGGCAAAAGAAAATTACGAAATATTTTTATTAGTCCCTGAGACATCATCATACGAGTGGAAGAGCATTGAGATAAGCCACTTGAACCACTGGATAGTTAAATTACATATGGGTATTAATACCCATGTGTTCTAAAAAAGCTGAAAACGCGAAGACCTAACATTCCACATGCCAAGTACGACTGCAAAATATATCGAAAAAAGACATCTAATTCTTCATGATCTGAAATGCCACGTAATTTAAAATCACGTAAATGCAGCGCAAATGTGCAAAACCCAGCAACAATCTCACCATAG
The DNA here is from genome assembly GCF_023864345.2 of Schistocerca serialis cubense. NCBI lineage: Eukaryota > Metazoa > Arthropoda > Insecta > Orthoptera > Acrididae > Schistocerca > Schistocerca serialis. The sequence goes on along the minus strand of NC_064643.1, from coordinate 731,245,486 downwards.
TCCAGAACGAAGTCAGTTCAACGTGCCCTTTTCACTAGCACGAGATATAACGCATATACACGAAAGTGAAAAAGTCCTGGGATACTTCCCAATATCGTGCCGTACCTTCTTTAGCACGGCGTAGTGCAGGAACTCGACGTGGAATGGACTCAACAAGTCGTTGGAAGTTCCCTGCACAAATATTGAGCCACGCTGCCTCTACAGCCATCCATAACTGCGATAGTGTTGCCGGTGTATGATCTTGTGCGCGAAATGACCTCTCGATTATGTCCCACAAATGTTCGATGGGACCAATGTCGAGAGATATAGGTGGCCATATCATTCGCTCGAATTGTCCAGACTGTTCTGCAAACCAATCACAGCCCACTGACATGGCGCATTGCTATCCATAAAAATTCCATCGTTGTCTGGGGACATGAAGTCTATGAATGGCTGCAAATGGTCTCCAAGTAGCCGAACATAAACATTTCCAGTCAATTATCGGTTCAGTTGGACCAGAAGGCACAATCGTTTCCATGAGAACACAGCCCACACTATTATGGAGCGACCACCAGCTTGTCCAGTACCTTGTTGACAACGTAGGTCCATGGCCGCGCCACGCTCGAAGCCTACCATAAGCTCTTACCAACTGAAATCGGAACTCATCTGACCAGGTCATCCAGTTCTCTAGGGTCCAACCGATATGGTCACGAGACCAGGAGAGGTGCTGCAGGTGACGCCGTGCTGTTAGCAAAGACACTCGCGTCCGTTGTCTCCTCTCATAGCCCGTTAACACCAAATTTCGCCGCATTGTCCTACCGGATATGTTCGTCGTACGTCCCACATTGATTTCTGCAGTTATTTCACGCAATGTTGCTTGTCTGCTAGCACCGACAACTCTACGCAAATGCCGCTGCTCTCGAAAGTTAAGTGAAGGCCGTCAGCCAATGAGTTGTCCATGGTCAGAGGTAATGCCTGAAGTTTGGTATTTTCGACACGCTCTTAACACTGTAGATCCCGCAATACTGAATTTCTTAACGATTTCCGAAACGGAATGCACCATGCGTCTATCTCCAACTACCATTCCGTGTTCAAAGTCTAAAGTCTATTAATACCCGTTATGCGGCCGTACACGATACTGCCACCATCTGTCCATGTGCATATCGCTATTCTATGATTTTTGTCACCTCAGTGTAAACACTGACCCGAAAATTCTCAAATGTCGTAACAGCGTCCCACAGAAACTAATAACTGAGGAAAACTACCAACTAAAGAAGGCCATAGTACAAGTAAAACAAATAATAAACGAGTACTCAGATCTCTGCAATGTAATTCTGTTCACCGTCCTCAAAGAACCCATGCATGCAGTCTTTCTCAAAGAGTAAAATGATGTAGACCATGACAGACTTAACTTTCCCAAACGTAATTTTCGGTAAATAAGTTTTCTATATTGCGTTCTCTATGGTTGCAGGTCACAAACCGTAAAAGGAAACCAACTATAACGCAAGGTACAGAAAGCTACAGAACCCACAGCACGCTTTAACAAGATGCAAAAAATGTTATTTTCAGGTTTGTGAAAAAACTTTAAATATATAGACAGTAAAAAGCATTTTCCTATTATTTGACAGAAAGTAAATAAAAAAGCCACTGATGATCGTGTGACTTCAAGAAAACAAGTGTAAGTAAAACACAAGAGAAAGCAATCTTTGCTCAAGGCGGGATCTATCCAAAAACAGATTTGGCCACATTTTTTTTTAGCTCTTCTGATTTCAAACAGCTCGAGGAATTTCAAAAGTTCTATAACCGAAAGGAGCCACCGTTAAAATGTTCATGGGTGCGTGGGAGAGGAGCAAATATGTTGGCCACATCTTGAACTCGAATAATCCTTGTTATACCTTTGGGGCTTTTGTAGCTTGCGGTAGGTTTAGCAAAACTTGTCCAAAGAGAAGGGCTCACACAAATAAATAGTGGCTATTAGACTGTGCATAAACAGGATTGTCATTCAGCATGAATTCCACAAGCGCTTGCTAATTTATAGACCGGATTTTCGCTTCCCCAGCATTTATTGTCCTTACTCCTTTCAGTGACAGTAATGGTAACGCATCTCTTTTACTTAATAAGTCGCATGCTCATTCCGGATTCGCAGATATAAATCCCAAAATTTTTGAGTCTTTAACCAAGATTTCTACTACCAGCTGGCTTATTTCCATGCAAGCGGTTTCATGTTTTTCTAATCATGTTTTCCATAACTCGTCATAATATTTCATGATCCTGACTGCAAAAGTAATTTTCCGTCTCCTGGTTCCGCAATGACCTCCTCAGGAACAAGTGCCTGTTTTCCTGATGCGTTTGTACGTTCTGTCTGCTACGTCTGTGACTGCCTGGTCCAGATGTGTGCTCTCACCGCCTATCAATATTTCTTTCTACCGAAGCATGACTATTACGTTCGTTATCAAAAGCAGTGCTCTCTGTGCGTCCTTCTATTCGCGTTTGTCACTTCGGATGGTTCTATGACGAGTAATTCAATAGATCGATTTGATGTAGACCTACTAGCATGTCATCTCTACCTACTTCAGTTATGGTGGTTCCTGCTACTGTTAGCTTAGAACTCTGCAAACCTGTATAGCTGTTCATGCGTCCCAAGAATGGCATCTTTGTCTGTTCTTGAGATAGCGATTAGTTGCTGTTTAACCATATCATGTAGTTTTGTGGTAACAACTGTAGCTGGGTCTTCGTACTTAAATAGTTCGCTGAGGTATCGGTTCCCGTTTCATAATCTTCCAAAGAACTCTTTCAAAATGACTCCTTTAACTCTCTTGTATAGATGACCTCGCGGAAGCACTACTTTGAGCTCATTCTGCATTCTTGGTGCCTAACAGGTCAACAGAAACTTTGTTTCGATCTCTGCATGACTTACGCAGAACTCAAAAGCAAGCAGTCCTCATGCTAAGGCTAACTCCTCAGTCGACTTTTAGCGAATTTTCACCTTTCTGGTCACTTGACGGGTGTCATGCTATGACACTGCCCCGAAAAAGCCAGCGAATGGGGCTTTCCTTTCGATTTAAATGGGTGTGTAGCACACTTCGACAAGAATCATTCGCTGCTCTTCATATCCTCTGCCGTGTGAATGTCAATATCTCATGCTTCCAGCAGGATACGGCTTTTCTTTTTGTGTCTGTCTCTCCATGCATCCTCGTCTGAGCTGTCTGCTCTCGTCTTTACTTTTCCTAACATCTCCTTTCATAAACGTTCGTGATTATCAGCATCTTCCTCTGCTGGCAGCCGTGCAATATGTTGATTGAGTACATATATCTGCATTTGTAACTTAGTGTCTTAGATCATTTGAACTTGCACCATCTTACCCACATCAGTCTGTATTTTCATCAATTCGATAATCAGTTTATTTCCGTCACGCAAGATTTCATCTGACTTTTCGTCCTGAGCATCTACAAAGGCAGTCATTTTTAACGTAAGTTCCTCTCCTAATGTAATGCGAGCTTGTTCGGTTTTCATGAATGCGCGTTTTAACTCTTGCATTACTGAGTGACCTCGCCAAGCTATTATTAAGTCCGGTTTAGTCAATTTCACATCCAACTGACGGTCACGCTCTTCATCACATATCCTATTCTCCACCTTAAGCACAGCCTTAAAGTCAGTTCTTCCACTTTACAGCTCTCACCTATGCCTTTCTTCTAGCTCGGAGAAAAATGAGGTAGATCGGTCGTGTTAGATTGGCAATAAATGCTGCCCAATTATCTGACCACAAATTCCCCTGTTCCATTCGGTCACTGAATCTGAGTCCATTACATCTACCTGCACACGCAGGTTGTTGCCTAACCAATTATGAGTGTTGAACGAGTTCGCAATGCAGTCTCGAGTGTACGATGTTCATCAGTCAACACAAAAGTCAGGAAATATAGCTGGAGAATGCAGTGCTGTAAACGCCATTGGCCACACTCTACTCGTGAAAGGTAATCGTCCACTACTACTGCCCGATGGTATGAATGTATACCTTGTTCATGGACAGCATCCCACCCGTTAGCAAGACATGTGACCAACACTGGCACCAATTTGTCGGTGCTGGTGGGAAGTTCTTCTTTAGAAGACTGTATGGCCGTTATGGCGTACACCATTGTATGTCTCGCGTAAATACCACGAGAATAAGGTAAGAGAGATAAGGACACGTACAGAGAAATATGTTGTTGTTGTGGTCTTCAGTCCTGAGACTGGTTTGATGCAGCTCTCCATGCTACTCTATCCTGCGCAAGCTTCTTCATCTCCCAGTACTTACTGCAACCTACATCCTTCTGAATCTATTCAGTGTATTCATCTCTTGGTCTCCCTCCACGATTTTTACCCTCCACGCTGCCCTCCAATACTAAATTGGTGATCCCTTGATGCCTCAGATTATTTCCTACCAACCGATCCCTTCTCCTAGTCAAGTTGTGCCACAAATTTCTCTTCTCTCCAATTCTATTCAATACCTCCTCATTAGTTATGTGAACCACCCATATAATCATCAGCATTCTTCTGTAGCACCACATTTCGAAAGCTTCTATTCTCTTCTTGTCCAAACTATTTATCGTTCATGTTTCACTTCCATATATGGCTACACTAAAAATGGTTCAAATGGCTCTGAGCACTATGGGACTTAACATCTATGGTCATCAGTCCCCTAGAACTTAGAACTACTTAAACCTAACTAACCTAAGGACATCACACAACACTCAGTCACCACGAGGCAGAGAAAATCTCTGACCCCACCGGCTACACTCCATACAAATACTTTCAGAAACGACTTCCTGACACTTAACTTGATGTTAACAAATTTCTCTTCTTCAGAAATGCTTTCCTTGCCATTGCGAGTCTACATTTTATATCCTCTCTACTTCGACCATCATCAGTTATTTTGCTCCCCAAATAGCAAAACTCCTTTACTACTTTAAGCCTCTCATTTCCTAATCTAATTCGTGCAGCATCACGCGATATAATTCGACCACATTCCATTATCCTCGTTTTGCTTCTGTTGATGTTCATCTTATATCCTCGTTTCAAGAGACTTCCCATTCGGTTCAGCTGCTCTTCCAGGTACAATGTCATCGGTGAACTTCAAAGTTTTTAATTCTTCTCCATGGATTTTAATACCTACTCCGAATTTTTCTTTTGTTTCCTTTACTGCTTGCTCAATATACAGATTGAATAACATCGGGGAGAGGCTACAACCCTGTCTCACTCCCTTCCAAACCACTGCTTCCCTTTCATGTCCCTCGACACTTATAACTGACATCTGGTTTCTGTAAAAATTGTAAATAGCCTTTCACTCCCTGTATTTTACCCCTGCCACCTTTAGAATTTGAAAGAGATTATTCCAGTGAACATTGTCAAAAGCTTTCTTTAAGTCTACAAATACTAGAAAATTAGGTTTGCCTCATTTAACCATACAGTAAAGCTGCATGCCCTCGGGAAAAATTACGGCTGTAGTTTCCCCTTGCTTTCAGCCGTTCGCAGTACCAGCACAGCAAGGCCGTTTTCATATTCTCCTCAGTACACGAATTGAACAGACGCTTACACATTGACTTACGAATATATACTATCTGATTAAAAGTGTAAGGATACCCATTAGTGGACATTAATATAAGGTGTGTCCACTCTTCGCATTTATGACGGCTTGAACTCTGCTAAGGACACTTTTGACGATGTGTCTCAATATCTATGTATGAATGGCAAGCAATTCTTTCTCAAGACCCGGAACCAAAGGAGGTACTGATGTTAGACGCTAGAGTCTGCAGAGAAGTCCATGTTCTAACTCAATCCAAAGGTGTACATCCAGTTCAGGTCGGGGTTCTGGCCACGCCAGTCCATTTCAGGAGTGTCACTGTCCAAAAACCATCGGCTCGCAGATACATTGTCAGGCTGATAGAACCAATCATCCTCTACTGCACGCACTACAATTGCTGTAAAAAGCATCCATAGCCCTCCACATATAACATTTTCTTAAAGATAATATGAGGACCACACTGCAACCACGAGAAACACTGCCACACATACCACTACCTCCGCCGTACTTTACTGGTGACACTGCACACATTGACAGGCAACGTTCTCCAGGCATTAGCCAAATCCAAACCGTTCCATCGGATTTCCATGGGGCATAGCGTGATTTATCACTGCAAATCACTCGTTTCCAGCCACCCACCACCCAGCGGTGTCGCTCTTTATACTATTTCTAGCGTCGCTTAACACTGGCTCCAGAAAAGTGTGGCCTGTGAAGAACTTCTCAACCGTTCTACTCAGTTCTTTTCAGCTCCTTATGTAAAGTCACTGTGTTAGTCGGACTGCTGGCAGCGCTTTGGAGTTCACAAATTGTGGGGCGGCGGGTGGAATTTAATTGTTGTTAAATGTAGAATGTAAAGTAGAAAAGATGCATTTCCCGGCGGATTAACCATATGTGGGGCGGCGGGTGGAATTAATTGTTATAAAAATGTTCCTATTTATGCAGTCTTTTGCCGTTCTCAACACTGGCTCTCTAACTAAAATATTGGCAACCAGAAAGTGATTAGCAAAACGTGAAGCCTGTAATTAGAATTCCTAGTGCCCACTTCATCTGAGAAACACACTTATAGCTACAGCTTATAGCTCTGAGGAATTAGGAGATCGCCTGAGATTCATAATCAAAAACGATTCTCTAAAAATGTCACTATATTCTGAATGTCACAGACCAAAAAAGAATCCACACAATCCAACTAACAGAGCAGTTCAGAGTCTAATGTGCTGATACAACTATAACTGTTCAAATTAAATGTTTAAGTGAATGCTCGCCATAATTTGATGACAATGTTCATCAAACGCCACGCTAAATAATGGTAGAATGTCTGTCCCGCGGCGGCACGTGAAAATACGACATACGCAAACTGAAGACAGATCATTAAAGTCATCCCAGAATTGACACTACACTCGAAAAACGATTTCATGGTTACGCGTATCCCGAGCAACTTATTACGGCATCCGAGGCTGTTTATAGCAATGATACCGACGCGACGCGACTCCCGACACAGGTGGTGTGCTATTCAGCATCTGGAGAGAACTGGGGCCTTCTTCTCTCGCGCCGCGTTCTTATATATAAAGCCGCGGTGCGGACGGTGAAGGGAACGCCTGATCAATTCCGCTCTCCCGACTAGCCGCTGGGCTAGTAATGCACCACATTAAGTTATTGAATAAATCATTGCTTCCTTTGCTGATGGCCGATGAAGCTCTCAATTTAAATGTGCATTCAGCACACAGGTAAGTAATCATAATAAAAGTCTGACGTGGCTAAGTCAAATATTTTGGGCGAGAGAATTAATTTAATTACACTACACGCAGTAGACGAGCTCAGAACTTGCTCTTTGGAGCTACGCTATAGCTATAGTTTTTAGTTGTTCTGTTGAAACTTCTCACATCTTTATGATTATAGCGGATCTCCCTTCTACTCAAATTTAAACATCCTAGCTTTATTTATTCGCCTACTTAATCTATCTTGCTTCCTTAATTTCTAAGACAAAAACCAGAAAATCATGAATTTCAACAAAAATTTTAATTTGTGAGATCCAGAATACTGTTTCTACTAAATTATTATGCAAAAGGAATCCAAATATAAATTTTTAAGTTTCTAGCTCTTTTCTGTTGCGCCAATGATTTTTACAGAAAAACGTCCAAATTCGGAAAATGGTTAAAGTTATTGAACTGACATTCAACACATATTGATTTAGTATTACTCCTGACATGCTAGAAACGTTTCAGGTTATTTACTTGATTTTTAAAGTATTGCGCAACATTTATGACGTCAGAGCTAATTACAGCGGACTGGCTGGCACACAATTGAAAGACTGATGTGAATTTTATACGGCGTGAGTAGGCCGCTTCCCTACAAAGTGCTACTTCCGCTAATTTCATGCGATTGTTTACAAGCACCCTCCGAAATCCTTGACAGTCCCTGTCGGTCAGTCTCCCTAGTCTTGGTTCAGCTGTGGCTGTTCCTTCATCATTCCACTTCACAATCACATCACGAGAGACCTTTAGAAGGGTTGAAACGTCCCCAATGGATTTGTTGCTCAGGTGACACCCAATGACCAGTCCAACCTCCAAGTCAATGAGTTCTCCTGGCCGACCCATTCTGCTGTTACTGCTCCTCTACTGACAACACAACTCTTCCCGCCTCCTTTTATATATGCGTGTCCGCCTCTTGTGACATCTGACACTCAGTTCTGCGTTACATAAGGATATCCGGATACTTGTGGTTCAAATGACTCTAAGCACTATGGGACTTAACATATGAGGTCATCAGTCCCCTAGAACTTAGAACTACTTAAACCTAACTAATCTAAGGACATCACACACATCCATGCCCGAGGAAGGATTCGAACCTGCGACCGTAGCAGCAGCTCGGTTCCGGACTGAAGTGCCTAGAGCCGCTCGGCCACAGCGGCCGGCCCGGATACTTGGGATCAGATAGTGTAGATCTAAAGTGTCCAAAATGTTCTCCTCAAAGGCAACAGTGTGATATGTGTGTGGATGGCAGGTATTCATTTTTGACAACTAAAACCAGAGAAAACAAAGAACATTTGTAGCAGTATGTATTCAGAAGGCCTACCAAACGTAGAGTAAATTTTTCAAAAGCACACAGTACTCCGTACAAACACTAAATTCTGACAATCACAAAAACACGCACTTTTCAGTATGCTCAGCCTTACTTAGTGTTCTGCCTTACGGCAGGTCTTGTCATGGGTGAAGCCCTGTCCGAGAAGTCCACCGCATGAGCGTCTAGGGAAGTGATTCCAGTGGTGGTTTCCCGTTGCCTTCCACTGGTGATGATGAAATAATAATGAGGACAACACAACACCCACTCCCTGAGCGGAGAAAACGTCCGACCCTGCCGGGAATCGAACCCGGGCCCCTTGGCGTGATAGACCGCCGCACTGACCACATTGTTTTTTTTAATCTCATTTTGTTCGCTTTTGTTCGTTGCATCTGGTCGGGGTGGGTGCGCAGCTCGTGGTCGTGCGGTAGCGTTCTCGCTTCCCACGCCCGGGTTCCCGGGTTCGATTCCCGGCGGGGTCAGGGATTTTCTCTGCCTCGTGATGACTGGGTGTTGTGTGCTGTCCTTAGGTTAGTTAGGTTTAAGTAGTTCTAAGTTCTAGGGGACTGATGACCATAGCTGTTAAGTCCCATAGTGCTCAGAGCCATTTGAACCATTTTTTTGCTCGGGGTGGACGTCGTAAGACATCCATTTAAGTTCGTTGATGATCGATTAACTCAGTTTTTTTACTACAGAGGGCACGTAACCCTCTGACCGAACACGCTGAGCTGCCTTGTCGGCGAACCACTCAGCTATCGGGGCAGACGTGCTCAGCCTACACTGACGTAAAAAGTACAGGTGAAAATTCTGAACCTAACACGCAATTTCTAAACGTCATTGCTGAGCCACAGAACAAAACTGCGCAGTTATGAAAACGGAAAAAAAACTCGGAAATGGTGCAAGAGAAGTGACTTCGTGAAAACGCGTTCACCATACACTTCAGAAATCGACAGAAACAAAAGCAGTTATTGGAGAAACACAGTGGTGGTGGTGGTATTACTGTTTGGTTTTTTTCTGATAACGACCCAAAGCATACTGCTGAGGTAACAAAGAAATTAACCGAGTAGGAAATAAATTAATTCGAATTTGGGAACAGATACCACGAAGTCTTCATCTAAGTTCCATAAAAAACCGCCGAAAAGTGTCGACAGAGGAATTAGTCGATCGAAATAAAAAGTAAGGTAGGTGCTAATAAGTGGAATACTACCGAATGGTGTGGAAGCTGACATTGTCGAAGATCAGTTTCGGTTCCGGAGAAAATGCAGGCCCACTCAATGCAGTAAGGACCCTACAACTTATCCAAGAAAATAGGGTATAGAAAGGGAAATCGATGTTTAGAGTATTTGCAGATTTAGAGAAAACATCTGATAATGTTGACTGGAGAACCTCTTGAAATTTTGAAGGTAGCAAGAGTAAAATGCAGGGAGCAGAAGGTTATTTATAACTTGTACAGAAAACAGACTGCAATTACAAGATTCAACGACTTGAAAGGGAAACGGTAGATGAGAAGAGAGTAAGTCAGGATGTTACTCCACAGACATCTCCCACGCAGGGCGGGAGATGTACAAGAATAGTCCATGAAGGCACCGTGATTGCAGGGTCAGTCTGGCGTAACAGCTAGCGTATCTGCCTAGTAAACAGGAGACGTTGGTTGGAATCCTGTTGCTCGTATAGATTTTAATTCATTGCTGCAGCCTACATCATTTTACGTGTAGTCGGAACTGTCCGTTACGTTCCAGCAGAACCAACATTTACTCCACTAAAACTTTAGGTATGATAAACAAAGAGCATACTGTCTGAAGCAACTGGTCACATACGGATCGAGTGTTTGCAATCGACCTTTGATTTACATAAAAAGCGGAGAACTCAACAGAACTATATCTCACATTGACAAAAGCAGTTGCTCTGAAACAAAATAAACCGTTCCTCCTAGGTATTTACAACAGTATATTTTAGATATTCCATTGTTATTTATTTTAAGCTTTTGAGATTCCTTACTGATACTTGTCATCAACTGTGTTTTATCAAATGGTATTTGTAATCCTACGTTTGCTAGCTGACGTTGCAGCTCTGTAGTTTGTTCCCGTGCGCGTTCAATTGAGTCTGTAATAAGTGCCATGTTATCTGCAAATGCCAGACAATCTACAGTAATCTCGTTTGGCTTTCTTCGTAGCTCTATGCGATTAGTATTTGTGGCCTTTCTCCGTTCTCTAACCACTTTATCTACCACAGTTAGAAAGTAGGGTGGGACAGTCCATCTCCTTCTCTTATTCCTAATTTCTTTTTTTTAATTTGCCGACAGTTCTCCCATAAATTGAGCTGTTGATGTTGCGTTGGTTAAAGTTGCTGTAATTATTGCTGTTGTTCTGCAGTCCAGTCCAAATTCTGTTAAAATTCAGAGTAATCTATTTCTATCAACAGAATCGTGTGCGTGTTTCAAATTTGCAAATATTACCACATATTTCAGGCTTCTGATTTACCGAATTTCTAAGGTGTGCTTTCAGTTTATGGCTTGTTTTAAGCATGCTCTGCCCTCTTGAACCCTCCTTCGTATCCCCCTAACGTGGATCAAGTATTCTTTCAGCTTTGTGTAAAAATCCCTTCGGGTCTTATACTTCACTGACAAGAGGGAGATTTGTCTGTAATTTATAAGATCCGTTATATTTCCCTTTTTATGTAGAGACTGTATTGATGCAGATGACCATCTAGCCGGTGGCGTGTTTATTTCCCAGATTTCTTGAATTATTTTTGTTAAGCAAACTATCGTATTATCACTAGTCTTTCCATAATTCTGCAATTGTATTGTCTTCCCCATATGCTTTTTTTTAAGTTTCTTATGATTTCTTTAATTTTTTTGAATACTGAAGACTTCGGTCTTGTTCTCTTGATGCTGCATTGTCAAAATTGAAAATTTCCTGTGGTGGGTAGCAGTTGCGTTGTTGTTGTACGCAATTTTGAGCATTTTTAGATCTTTAAACTGTAAGCTTCACAATGTATATTTACTTAACCTCATTTTGAACGCTCAATAGAAGTCTCTTACGTTGTTTTGTTCATGCTCCGATTCTACTTCTGTCAACTGAACTTTTAGATCTTCTAGTCTGACCCTCTTAACACTATTTGATCTTGCTTTCCTGGCTTCTATGCAGTATTTTCGCTTCTTATCATTTTATATGAATTGATGGTGTTACTGGTTCTCTGTCTTTTGACGATTAGTTCACCACAATTTTCATTTCGCTAGGGGTGTATACGTTTCTTTTTTAGGAGGATGGACCTTTTAATGCTTCTATTAAGTCTTTTGGGAAATGGAATTCTTACATTCTTCCTGGAGTGTGAAGGTATTTCGCTTGTGTCATGTATTTTACACACCAGGTGGAGTAGTTCTGTCATGGCTGTGTCTTCCAAGGATCTCAATAATTCTGAAGGAATGCTGTCTGCTCCAGGAGCCTTGCTTCCACTTAGGGTTTCAGTGCTCTGTAAAACTCTTCTCACAGTATCATACCCCCTCCCCCCATCTCATCTTTACCTGCTTCCTCTTCTCTTTCGATAATACTGTTCTCAATTTGGTTTCCCTTATATAAGACACAGTATATTTTCACTTTTCAGTTTCCACTTCTTTTCTTAGAACGTGTTTGTTATCTGAAGGGTTGATATTCATTCAGTTGCTTTCCTTCTCTCGAAAGTTCTCTTTAATTTTCCTGTAGCTGGCACATATCTTTCGCCCAGTTATGCACGCATCTGCAGCCTTCCACTTGTCCTCTAGCCATCCCCGCTTAGCCAATTTGCACTTTATTTCAATCTATTTTTTAGACGTCTCCGCATTCCTTTTCGCCCGCTTCATTTACTGCATTTTTACATTTTCTTCTTTTATCAGTTACATTTAATATATCCTGTCTTACCCAGGGATTTCATTTACTGCATTTTTACATTTTCTTCTTTTATCGGTTAAATTTAATATATCCTGTCTTACCCAGGGATTTCATCTAGGCCTTGTGTTTCTACTTGCGCGATCCTCTGCTGCCTTCCTTATTTCATTTTTCAAAGCTACCCATCCGTCTTCTGTTGTACTCCTTTCCATCGTTTCAGTCCAACCTTGCCTGATCCACCTTCTGAAACTCCTAACAACCTCTGGTTCCTTCAGCACATTCAGACCCTGTCTCCTTAATTTCCTATTTTTTGCGATTTCTGCAGTTCTAATCCGAAGTCCATAACCAAAAACTATGATCAGAGTTCAAAGTTCACATCTGGTCCTGGAAACATCTCCATGTTTAAAGTGTGGTTTCTAAAACCTTCCAGTATCCCCAGGTCTCTTTCTCGTGTACAGCCATATTTCATGATTCATGAACCAAGTGTTAGCGATGATTAAATTATGCTCTGTGCAAAATTCTGTCAGGCGACTTCCTCTTTCATTCCTTCCCCCCAGACAACTTCTCGTAATATTTTTCCTGCTCTTTCTCTTCCTACTGCGGAATTCCAGTCACCTATTACGATAAAATTTTCGTCTCCTTTAACTATCTGAATAATTTCCTTTATCACATCATATATTCTTTCAGTCTCTTCTTCATATACGGAACTAGTTGTATAAACTTGTACTATTCTGGTGCGTGTTGGTTTCGTGTCTGTTTTACCTACAATAATGCCTTCAGTGTACTGTTCATAGTAGCTTACCCGCATTCTTAATTTTTATTCATTATTAGGCCTCCTCCTGTATAAGCTATTTAATTTTGTGTTGATAAATTACCGCTATATCTAACTTCAACCTATCCATCTCACTTTGAAATTTTATAACCTACTTACCCGATTAAGGGATCTAACATTCCAAGCTGCGACCCGTAGAGTGCCAGCTTTGTTTTTCCTAATAACGACATCTTCCTCAGTAGTTCCTGCCCAGAGATCAGAATGGGGGAATATTTTACTTCCGAAATGTTTTATGTAAGAGGATGCCATCAATAATAAACCATTATTTTACCCATATTTTAAGCAGAGTTGCATGCCTTCGGGAAAAAAAGAATGGCTGCAGTTTTCCCTCGCTTTCAGCTATTCACAGTACCAGCACAGCAGTGTCCTGTTGGCTAATGTTACAAGGCCAAGTCAGTCAGTCACCCAGCCTGTTACCTCTGCAACTACTGAAGAGGGTACTGTCCCTCTTCAGGAGCCACACGTTTCTCGGAACATTCAACAGATACCCCTTCCGTACTGTTATCTGCATCGTTGAGTCACGCAAGCCACTCCTGCTCGGCAGTGTCTATGATTCGTTGGGCGGGAGGGTGGTGGCAGGAGGGGGAGGGGGGGAGAAGATTACGTTACACAACGTACGTTTACGCTGCAGCTTCGGAGCTCGCACCGCTCCTTTTCGTCTGATGCACTGAAGGGCCCTTTCTTGTCAGTCAGCCTACTAAACAAGGGATTTTTACGATTTTCTTTGGAAAAAATAATGAAGCAATCAACGTAAATATCTTTGCATATTATTTATCGATTCTTGGACCACGTTTTCTGGTCTTCTTCAGAAATTCAGTTATCATTAAGCCTCGCATCCGCGGAGTAAAGTTGCTCTGTCCCAGTATGGGGTGTGTAGATGACGGAAGCCCTGCCGTCTACAAATTTTATCTGAAATCTAATAACAAACAATTATCTTAATCTACAGGATTTTCTGGTAAAAATATAATTTTTAATTAGCCTATAATCGTATTTATTCTTATAAAAACTCATTATTTCCTATAACATGTGCATGGAAAACGTGTGCATCAAGACACCACGGTGACACACTCGGTTTGTCGGGTAATGTCTATGCGAGCGAATACAGAGATCACTTAGCACGGAAACTTCCTAGGAGAATGAAAAATCTGTAGTATTCCGATTTTCCTGCGGTTGCAAGATTTATAAAACTCATGCTCATCCCCGAACAGCCTCAGACAAACCTTGATAAGCAACCAGGATAATTCGTTTGCAGAATCATATTACTGCTGTGTCCAAGATGTCCATATTCATAAAATATAAATGTCTCCGCAGAAATGTGCAATCGATTTGACATCATTGTTTTGGATGCCATGGATTAGCGCAAACCTGATGTTTGTTGATGGCTTACCGTCTGACTGCTGTCGTTGTTCCGTGTCCTTACCGTATTTTCTTAAGGTTTTGCTCACTGGAGGCTGATAAATTCCTGTTGCTCGCCAGTCGCGCGTCTCGGACTCATGCTGAACAACAGCCTGGACCGTTTCAGAGACCTCTGTATTGTTGAGAACTGCATCACGTCAAGATATGCTATTTACTTTAAGAGGACATGTGGAAAATAATCACCGCAAATTTAAGGAAATTATCCAGCGATAACAGAGGCGTAACTAAGCTTGGACGACCGGGGCAATGGCCTCAATGTAAGATGCAGCTGGAAACCAAAAAAAGGAAGAAGTGGATAAAAATTAAAATGGGAAGGAAAAGTGGAAAATTTACTAAAATGAAATAATCAAGAGAAGTTTTTTGCTGCGTTAAATTAACGAAAGACAATATTGAAACTCATTCTGACATAAAGATATACGAATCATTTACCACCTTTACTCAGATCAAAGATCAGTGTACATTAGGATACTAACAGCAGTTAACTTAAAAAATGGAAGGAAAGGGACTAGATGTGAGAAAGTGTTCCGACTAAGGCTATGACGGAGCATCCATGATGGGCGTCGTAGACAATGGTGTGCAATTAGGATCAACTCACAATTTTCGTTGCACACGATATACACACGAATTTGTAAGCTCATTTCGTGCTTGCTCCGAGAGCTGATTCTTCAAAACACTTTTCCTAAAAGTACTTAACGATAGATTTTCATTAATGTCTTCAGTAACCATTCATTTAAATGTTCATACAGCACTGCAGGCCGCGGTAGCCGAGCGGTTCTAGGCGCTGGAGTCCGGAACCGCGCGACTGCTACGGTGGCAGATTCGAATCTTGCCTGGGGCATGGAGGTGTGTGATGTCCTTAGGTTAGTTAGGTTTAAATAGTTCTAAGTTCTAGGGGACTGATGACCTCAGATGTGCTCAGAGCCATATGAACCATTTGATCCTACAGCACGGGGAAACATCATCTGTACTCCTGCTGTGTCAGGCGCTTGCAGTGGTTCACTCAAATTTTGTAAACGCCTATGAACCATAGGAATCCACAATTTGTCCATTAGTATCTACTGCAAAATCTGATGCACTTGTAAACATATCAAAAAAGCGTTGGGTGGTATACTGTACATTCCCAACCTCCTGTACCATTGCCCACTTTACTACAAGCACTGACCATCTCACCCGCCTGACCAGAACAATGCGTGCCCTCCCTCACTTCATTACGTTGCCAGGTTAGCAAACCACTTTGCAAATGTACTTTTATAATTTTATTACGTAATTCTTGAATAACTGCTTTCTGTTTAGAGTCAGCAACTCAATTTTCAAGATCTTGAATGCGACTGAGCAACTGATGCTTTTGCGCTTGTATTCGGAACACCTGCGTCCGGCTAGCGACACTGCCCTGCAATAACTCTTTACTAGCACGCACACTTTCCAGGAGGCTATTACACTCACCTGGCCCACTGTTTCCGTGTTGACAAGGCAGCGTCCCAACATTCCGCGCAGCCGCTGCGCTAATTCCACCACGCTATCTCCAACTTTTTCTTGGCGTATAGCCAGCTGATATTGCAACTGACGGGGCCAACCAGATATACAGGCCCTGCAACGAACTTGTGACGTCACACTAGGCGGCTTGTCTGTCACTCTTCGCGAACGCTCGACTCCGTGCAGGATCCACAGGAAATCACCATGTAACTGAAAAAGTGTCCACTAAGGGTCTTAAATTTCTCGTGTGCTGCCGAGAGCTTATGCGCATTTAAACGAACAGTAAACATGTAAATGTGTGACTAGGGCCTCCCCTCGGGTAGACATTTCACCGGGTGCAAGTCTTTCGATTTGATCCACTTGGGCGACCTGCGCGTCGATGAGGATGAAATGATGGTAATTAGGACAACACAACACCCAATCCCTGAGCGGAGAAAATCTCCGACCCATCCAGGAATCGCACGAGGGGGCCCCTAGGATTGATATTCTGTCGCGCTGACCACCCAGCTACTTCTTTTTATCGTTGTGTTTGGTCGTTGCGGGCGTCACATGACATCGGTTCAAGTTCGTTGTTGATCCTTTCACTCAGTTTTTTATTACAGAGGCCAACCAGCTCTCTGACCAAACACGCTGAGCTACCGTGCCGGCTGGATGAAATGATGATGATTAGGAGCTACTGGGGGCGAACTAAACTAACAGTCAAGAAATATTAAGCTCTCCTGAAATTGTTACTCGCTTCCCTCCGGAGGTGGCTGCTGGTCATGGAAGCCCCGTAGTATCACGTGCTGTGAAGTACACTCTTTGACATAAAACCTGACCGGGGGTCGGGCGCTTCACAGGCTAAGTCCGCGCTGATCGCGACATGGCACAAATAAACTGACCAACTCGCTAATTCTCTAAGTCCGGCTATCTGCACAATCTGGCAACGCTGTAGATTGCGGCACTTCCTGGAGGAACTCTTGTCCCATGTTACAAAAAATCCTAGACTGTTTACGCCCGTGGTCTAGTGGTAGCATGCGTTCTTTCTGTCTTCAATGTCTGTGGATCGAGACCAGGTGGGGTAAAATATTTTTATATCCTCTCCTGTCTGAATGGTGAAGACGTGAATTTAATGGTAGCGCAGATTCAATCTATTTCACTTTCTGACACACCGATAACAAAACTTTATCCTGTAACCATTTTGCGGCAGATTTCTCGCAGACTGTCATCCTCTGGACTCCGTATGCGGCAAAGCTCCGGGATCCACTTGCTGGCTACCGGCAGTGGCCGTGGCGACAGCAGACGCGCTGCACTCCCCTGTTCTTTATCGAAAACGCCTGCTACCGCTCATCGCTTTTGATAATTTGAAACGCTTTATTATTATTAAATGTTTCTCCACAGAAGATTTCTACGATTTCCATTCACGCTCGAAAGCAACATAGACTCACGCCCTGATTAGTAGATGGGTACTGTATTACATTCAAAACTGTTCAAATGTGCGTGAAATCTTATGGGACTTAGCTGCTAAGGTCATCAGTCCCTAAGCTTACACACTACGTAACCTAAATTATCCTAAGGACAAACACACACACCCATGCCCGAGGGAGGACTCGAACCTCCGCCGAGACCAGCCGCACAGTCCATGACTGTATTACATTAATCGGCAAGAGCTGCGTATGGTCCGAAATTAATTTGACAGACTTAGTCGAAATTAAACCAGCCGACTACATTCGATGAACTTATAAATGCTTCATACCTCTTTCCTTTCTTTTCAAAGTCCATTATTTGTGCAACTTTTGGCCTATATTCGGATGTTTTCATCAAGGCAGAGTGAGCGTCTGTGGTGTAAAGTGTATTACAGTTTTTGTTTCATTCCTTACGGTAAGTCTACGCCATAAACTGTGTGAATAACTTGCAATGCATGCTCTGTAGCAGTGCAGGAACACTGCACATTTGGAGTTCCATGTATGGGTTCATAAAGTATTTAACGTTGATCGGAAGTGATAGTTAAGGACATCAGATTTAAACCAGAAAAATGTATCGATTTTGAGGTTTCATAGAATGGAAAGGAATTGCTAACGCCGGTGTCAGCTAACGTCTACAGTTTAATGCTATTGCAAAATTTAGAAGAGAGGAACTATATTTATCTACATGTTCACTTCATAAACAACCTCCTCACATGTTAGACCTATATGACGAACAAAGCTCAAATTCGTATCGTTGACAGTCGGTTTGAATCTTTTCAGAAACTAGTTTACAGTGAAGAAGCTAGGCATTTGCAAAGCAGACATCCGATATATTAACGTAATTTACTAAGTCGAAATTGCACGTTTTTTATCCACTGGCATAATTTATTCAGACAGAATCAGCACAAGACTATCAAACAAAGACTTCCATTTACCGTTGCAACACTCTAACCAGCAGCTGATCCAAGGTTAATTCACGGTGATGGTCCGAAATTAGCAGCTCTCTGCTTTACCTCTTCTTAAATCTCAAATGAAATGAATGCCATGAGGAATCGAAAATTTGTTGACTGCGTCTCTTCTTGCTTCCATCCTTACCAACATATCTCTTCATTCTCGTGGTAATCATGACATTCTATATGTATGTTGCAAAACATTGCAAGTGGACACATGCGACATCGAGGTGTAAAGCATTCGATATCTAACATTATGTTCAATGGAATTAAGCTTTACTTCGTTTTTATTTTGAGATGATTATGAACGCTACGGAAAATTATCTCACGTGTTTTATGCTGAATGTGAAGTATTTAACACTGTAAACGTGCATTTACTTCCGGGTGTAGCCCGCCATTACCTTGCTAAATTCACTTAGTGCTATATAAGAGGTGTTTCAATCTCGATGAAAGCCGCTGAACACAAAGTTTTATTTTCCATTTGAATTAATGGAGTTGCAAACTGCTAGTAAAAATTCCTTATACGAAATCTGAAGAATGCCTTTACGCACAAATCTTCGTGCAATTTCGACTTAGTAAATTACGTTAATATCTCGGATGTATGCTTTGCAAATGCCTAGGTGCTTCACTGTAAACTAGTTTCTGAAAACATTCAAACCGAGTGTCAACGATACGAATTTGAGCTTTTTTCGTCATATAGGTCTAACTTGTCAGGAGGTTGTTTATGAAGTGAAGATGTTGATTAATATAGTTCCTCTCCTCTCTAAATTTTTGCAATAGCATTTAACTGTAGCGGTTTTCTGACACCGGTGTTACCAATTCCTTTCCGTTCTCTGAAACCTCAAAAGCGATAACTTTTTCTGGTTTAAATCTGATGACCTTAACTATCACTTCCGATCAACGTTAAATACTTCCTGAATCCATACATGGAACTCCAAATGTGCAGTGTTCCTGCACTGCTACAGAGCATGCATTGCAAGGTATTCACACAGTTTATCGCATAGACTTACCGTAAGGAATGAAACAAAAACTGTAATACACTTTACACCACAGACG
Source organism: Schistocerca serialis cubense (assembly GCF_023864345.2). Classification (NCBI taxonomy): domain Eukaryota; kingdom Metazoa; phylum Arthropoda; class Insecta; order Orthoptera; family Acrididae; genus Schistocerca; species Schistocerca serialis. Next base: position 731,225,858 of record NC_064643.1, on the reverse strand, counting down.
CTCACTCTGCCTTGACGAAAACATCCTAATATTGGCCAGAAGTTGCACAAATAATTGACTTTGAAAGAAAAAGAAACGAGGTATGAAGCATTTATAAATTCATCGAATGTAGTGAGGTGCTTTAATTTCGTCCCAGTCTATAAAATTAATTTGGGGCCATAGTCAGCTCTTGCCGATTAATGTAATGCAGTAATCTCCGTTGCTTTCGAGCGTGAATGGAAATCGTAGAAATCTTCTGTGGAGCAACATTTAATAATAATGAAGCGTTTCAAATTATCAAAAGCGATGAGCGGTAGCAGGCTTTTTCGATAAAGAACAGGGGAGTGCAGCGCGGCTGCTGTCGCCACGGCCGCTACCGGTAGCCAGCAAGTGGATCCCGGAGCTTTGCCGCATACGGAGTCCAGAGGATGACAGTCAGTGAGAAATCTGCCGCAAAATGGTTACAGGATAAAATTTTGTTATCGGTGTGTCAGAAAGCGTGGACTTTGCCTGTGAAGCGGCCGACCCTCGGTCAGGTTTTATGTCAAAGAGTGTATGTGCCACGACCTGTCTTAATCGTGGGACTCACCAACAGCGATTTTGTCAGATATCTCCAGCACATTCCTGGCTTCCATAGTACATGAGGGGTAACCTGAAGCATAAGATGGAATATATTATTGGCGTTCGCAAACAGGTCACAACCACTTAAATGGGAAACAAAGTCCTATCACACGACAGGCTCAGAACTCCCATCATCTTGTCTATGAACTCTGCTACCACTGGTATGGTAGGAGCTGTAGGAGGTAATAGGGTGCCGGGCTAACATTAATTCACACATTTTTAAAACAAATTTATTAAAAAGAAATTCCGACTCAACCTTTACAAAAAAACACATGTTGCCCAAACTTTTTTTAAAGGTAATCGTTACAATACCCTTGATTAAATATTAACCTTGATCCAATACTAATAGCAAATAGCAGCGATACAATACCTCAAGACAATTACGACATCAATTAAAAATTTCAGCTGAAACTAAGTAACTACTTGACGTTAAAATTTAAATCCCCAAACCTATCTTAAAAATGCATATGGTAAACCCATAAATAAAAATTATAATGATAAATTGACATTAATTCAAATTTCAAAACAATCTTCAAATAAATAATTTAGCAACAGAACTTAAAATACAAAATAACAATTAGAGCAGGACCCTACTCACAAGCAGACCAATTTCGCTCGCAGCAGAATTTAAGATTTACTCAAGTACTGTACAGGGGTGCTAGACTATTTCAAAACAAGCTTAGACACAGAGCGCCTTCAGATGAACGCCAAATAAGGTGACGCAATTGTTCAATTAGCAAATGTGGGCCAGCCGCCGTGGCCGAGCGGTTCTAGGCGCTTCAGCCCGGAACCGCGCTGCTGCTACGGTCGCAGGTTCGAATCCTGCCTCGGGCATGATTGTGTGTGATGTCCTTAGGTTAGTTACGTTTAAGTAGTTCTAAGTCTAGGGGACTGATGACCTCAGATGTTAAGTCTCGTACTGCTTGGAGCCATTTTTTTCTAGTTCGGGGCCGAGACTCATGGTTTTCCGCATTTTTGCAGTTACCACTTTCGAAGATGTTACGATGATTTGAAAAAGGGTCTCGGCCCGAAACTACCCATCGAGAGAATAAAAACAGGGAAATTTGCAACTTTGGCTAGTTTTTCGTTGTACTGATTTTAGAGGTCAGTTCGGTTTTATAATCTATGAAATTTTTTAGTCTGCCTTTGCATCACGAATTCTTTACATACGAATGGAAAAACTGGTAAAAGCCGACCTCGGGGATGATCAGTTTAGATTCCGTAGAAATGTTGGAACACGTTAGGCAATACTGACCCTACGACTTATGTTAGAAGAAAGATTAAGGAAAGGCATACCTACGATTCTAGCATTTGCAGACTTAGACAAAGTTTTGACAAAGTTCAAATTCTGAAGGTGGCAGGGGTAAAATACAGGGAGAGAAAGGCTATTTACAATTTGTACAGAAACCAGATGGCAGTTATAATAGTCAAGGGATGTGAAAGGGAAGCAGTGGTTGGGAAGGGAGTGAGACAGTGTTGTAGCCTATCCCAGATGTTATTCAATCTGTATATTGAGCAAGCAGTAAAGGAAACAAAAGAAAAGTTCGGAGTAGGTATTACAATCCATGGAGAAGAAATAAAAACTTTGAGGTTCGCCGATGACATTGCAATTCTGTCAGAGACAGCAAAGGACTTGGAAGAGCAGTTGAACGGAATGAACAGTGTCTTGAAAGGACGATATAAGATGAACATCAACAAAAGCAACACGAGGATAATGGAATGTAGTCGAATTAAATAGGGTGATGCTGCACGAATTAGATTAGGAAATGCGAGGCTTAAAGTAGTAAAGGAGTTTTGCTATTTCGGGAGCAAAATAACTGATGATGGTCGAAGTAGAGAGGATGTAAAATGTAGACTCGCAATGGCAAGGAAAGTGTTTCTGAAGAAGAGAAATTTAAATGTGATTTGAGACTTTCTCGGCGTATTCCATTCGTGAAATCTTCTCGGGTGATCAGCCGAGTAAAGGCGTCGTCTTCTCTTGAAGATGATGGGTACGAAACCCTTCGAAACGTTGCGAGAAGACGACGCCTTTACTCGGCTGATCACCCGAGAAGATTTCACGAAGAGAAATTTGTTAACATCGGGTATAGATTTAAGTGTCAGGAAGTCGTTTCTGAAAGTATTTGTATGGAGTGTAGCCATGTATGGAAGTGAAACATGGACGATAAATAGTTTAGACAAGAAGAGAATAGCAGCTTTCGAGATGTGGTGCTACAGAAGAGTGCTGAAGATTAGATGGGTAGATCACACAACTAATGAGGACGTATTGAATAGAATTGGAGAGAAGAGAAGTTTGTGGCACAACCTGACTAGAAGAAGGGATCAGCTGGCGGGACATGTTCTGAGGCATCGAGGGATCACTAATTTAGTATTGGACGGCAGTGTGGAGGGTAAAAATCGTAGAGGGAGACCAAAAGATGAATACGCTAAACGGATTCAGAAGGATGTGGGTTGCAGTACGTACTGGGAGATGAGGAAGCTTGCACAGGATAGAGTAGCATGGAGAGCTGTATCAAACCAGTCTCAGGACTGAAGACCACAACAATAACAATGAAAAATTGTAAAAATGTTATTTTTTTTTAAATTGCTTAAATATTGTGGTGCGTCTTATGATCTGCACGGCTTATACTCCGTAAAATACGGTAGTTTCTGCACTGACACCACTTGTACGCACGGAATACAATCGGCCTCGGAACTCTTTGGACGCACAGTGGCTTCGTTCCTCCACAGTTGGCAGCCTCTTCCCCGCAGCCCCACGGCTCCCACACACAGAGGCAGGGCTCAGGGCCCGCTCTCCACGTTTTCCAGGGCATGTCGTACCCGGCGGCGCAGGCTATGTGGTCGCAATGGGCGCCGCCACGCGAGCGCAGCGTGCTGGCCAACGTGGGCTACGCGGGCTGCGACCTGGGCTCCGTCGTCGCCATGACTGTCTCGGGCGTCATCACCGCCAAGCTGGGCTGGCCCGCCGTCTTCTACATCTTCGGTAAGCAGCTCTCTAACTGACGGGCGATTGTGTCAACTGCAACATCCCAGGAAAAATGACCCGACTCAGAGGACGCGTAAAGCCGTCGGCACCAGGCCCGACGCAGCTAAAGCCCAGTTTCCACGACGACACTAGGTTGCAGGCAACTGCGCTACCGGCCACTGCGCATGCGCGCCGCGCGTGTGCGCAACTCGTTGGTGAAACAAAACACTGTCGGCGTGTTCCAACTTTGGCGATACTAGCTGCACGCTAGGTGCTACAATCTGGAACCACGCCTGGGCATGGATGTGTGTGATGTCCTTAGGTTAGTTAGGTTTAAGTAGTTCTAAGTTCTAGGGGACTGGTGACCTTAGAAGTTAAGTCTCATAGTGCTGAGAGCCATTTGAACTAGTTGCACGAGTTTTGAGGTTATGTGTGTTCGTTGAGTGTAGACAAACTGAAATATGAAGTGGGGAACGGAGAATAGAGTTCGCTTTTTGGATATCTATGCTTTGCATAGGTGTTTGTGAGATTTCAGTGAGGCTGATTACAAAAATAGCAACATATTGCTGCCGCTCAGACCGTCATGTACAATCATAAGATAGATGGTTTGACAATATCTGAGCTGAAGGGCAAAATTTATTGAGTTAGGAGCACATATACAACTGAATTAAGTAAAATACAAGCAAGTGTAATTCTAGCTGTGGCAATGCTCTCGTCTACAACTAAAATCCCATCGTTCGAGTTGGCCAACTCTTTGTTAAGGTATATTGTTGACAGGAGGGAAGGCTATACAAATTCAAGAAGCTGCATTCTTTATTCAATCAATATTCATCTATTTAAAACGTCGCTGCAGTGCTCCCCATTCACATATATTAGAATTTTGGAATATTGCCACTGTAAAGATCTCTCTTCAAGAGAGTAGTTTGCAAACCATTCTCTGGCCACGCCGGATTAGCCGAGTGGTGCCGGCATGGTAGCTCAGCGTGCGCGGTCAGAGGGTTAGCTAACTTCCGTAATAAAAAACTGAGTGAACGGATCAACAAAGAATCTGAACGGCTGTCATCGGACGTCCGCCACGAGCAAAATCATCGACCAATATAGAGCAAAATGAAAGCGGTCAAAGGCGCTGCAGTCATGGACTGTGCGGCTGGTCCCGGTGGAGGTTCGAGTCCTCCCTCAGGCATGGGTGTGTGTGTTTGTCCTTAGGATAATTTAGGTTAAGTAGTGTGTAAGCTTAGGGACTGATGACCTTAGCAGTTCAGTCCCATAAGATTTCACACGCATGTGAACATTTTTGAAACCATTCTCTTCTTAATGCGGCCTGCTTCGAGTAATTATTGTTGCTAATGTTAAAATTACTGTTAATCTTAATAATTATTGGTGTTAATGAAATAGCGCCATCACCAACTAAAACCGTATCCTACAGCATGTCAAGTGTTCTCAAGTGTAATGCACGCAATATGATATTTAATTTCTGTTCTGGTGATTCATTCATTACAGTACCTTTTTGCTTATCGCATAGTTAACTCTATTTAGATGAAACGTTAAAAGTTCTGGTGACAGTCTAAGATGATTAAAAGAACTTCTTGGATCTTCCGTTGTAAATTATTTCAGCAAGGATGCTGAGCAACCGACCTGACGTCTTTTCATCATCCAGTCAAGAATAGAAACAAGTTTCTTTTTTTTTTTCTTATGCAGCGATTCCACGCAACAAGCTTTAACTCCATCACAACTCGTGCAACGTGCAGCTGCCAAAACTTTCATTTCAGGCACGAATCAGGGACCCACAAAACGACGAAACTGAAGAGTGTTCAGGTGGCGCCGTGTCTACAGTCATATATGAAACCACTTGCGTGCAACTCATTCCACGCAACGAGTGGCGCAACCCAATGTCGTCGTGTAAACTAGGCTTAACGTTGACGTGCACACGGGGGAATTCCCAACGTCACGAGACACAGCACTGCCGAAACATGGCACAAGCTGGTTGGCGTGGTTTTGCGCTCTCAGCGCTCTCCAGTGGCGGTTGTCGGCTTTATTTGGTCGCTTACCGTACAGTGAGTTTACAGAAATGGACACGAGGAGAATTCCTACATTATCTCTATTAAAACGAACATTTCCTTTCCTCCCCGTATGCCACTTATGTTGTTCTGTCTGTGGCATACATTAATAAAAAGTTTATATCCGCGAACGTGTTATAAGACAAAAGCGAAAGATACATGTCCACTCAGGAAAGACATCAGATAGTAAAAGTTTACAACATCAAACAAACTCACCCCTGACAGAGAGTGCAGTTATATTTACATTACATCAAATATTACAGAAGTTATTTCTAGTAACTTCATACGAAACTCCCACAAACTTTTATAAAATGCGAAGGTGAAAACAAAATTGGATAACCGGGGAACGTAAACCCTCAACCAATGTGTGTTTGGTTCCAAATCTCGATACTACCGTCAACTACAGTGCGCTGGAACTCCGCTTAAATCAGCTTCATTTTCTGTACCTTCATCCCCTAAATGTTACTGACATTAAATTTAACAGTTCCTAAGAAGAAGAACAGCATGTTTTCATGAATCTTAAATGGGTCGGTGCCTTAAAACGGACTACTCTTATAACACACGAGTTATAATACGAAAATAACTAGATACGAAAACTCTTTGACCATCATTTGACATATCCCGTAATTTTATTACAACAAATCTTGTCAGTAACGATTCGTTCTCCAGACATTCAAAGTGCTGGTGCTTAGAAACAGCATGTATTAATACGGTGTAGCGTGCAGTGTAAAACCCTTCGAATATGGGCTTCTGCTGAACACGACAAAGACATTATGGCTTCTTGCTGCCTGCTTGTGACGTAAGGAGCTTTCATGCTTCCTATTGGTTCTGACATGTTGTGTGTTTCACGTGATGAAATGGTTTCTCAACCAGGAATTGCAGGAAGCGACGTCAGAAAACTCGTAGAGCGCCGTGTCAACCTTAGCTAGGTCGACCCGTTAGCCAACGGCAGTAGGGAGACAAGGGGAGTGCAATCCCATTCTCCATTGTTGCCAAATTTATTCAAGATGGCGGAGATGACGTCATCCAAGACGGCGGCATGTAGACTTTGCAACAGCATATGACGTCATCCAAGATGGCGCATTTTGGCGGGAGAATAGTCCAATTGTGCTACGTCCACTAACCTAACCTCAAGAAAAAATGGAGGGAAGTTTGAATTTTAGCGGGAAAATAGTGCAATTGTGCTATGGTCCACTAACTAAAGCCTCCAGAAGAAAAAAAATGGCGGGAAGTTTGAATTCCAACAGGATAATGCATGCAAAGACCGTACTTGTCTTTATTATTATTATTGATTATCATTCATTAACAGTCATTACTATTTATTATCATTCATTATCATTTATTATTATTTATTGTTATTTATTATTATTTATTATCATTTATTATTATTTATTATTATTTATTATTATTGACCTCCCACCACTAGAAATTCCCTCCAAATTCAAATTCCAACACGATAATGGCTGCAAAACCTGACTTTTGTTTATTATTGTTCATTATCATTTATTAATATTCATTATCATTCATTGTCATTTATTATCATTCATTGTCATTTATTATCATTCATTATCATTTATTATTATAGGCCTACCTCCTCTAGAAAATTGCGCCAAATTCAAATTCCAACACGATATTCTCTCGAAAACTGTACTTCTATTTATTATCATCATTTATTATTTATTCAAGATGTCCGATTTTCTCGGTGATAAAGCCATTTTCCTTACACCCATAACAAAAATCTATCACACGTTCAAATCCCAACACCATAATTGAACACATGTATGAGCTTTCTCTGTCACTTCTCTTTTTTCACTGGTAACCTATCATAATCGCGTTAAATAATAAACTGCACTTATAGTAATGTAATTCACGTCCTTTGATTTTGCAGGGGGGAAGGGACTGAAGACTTTATTTCAAGCAGTACAGTCATCACTTGTTCTCCAACACAGTCAGCACACACATCTTTGATATCGCAGTGCAGTCACCATGACATCCACGCTCCAACTGAATTAGTTCAAATCCTCGCCACCCCCAGGCCAGCACACGGAGACACTGCCTACGCCTGTCACGTGAGTCGGCCAACCATTAGTGCGGGGGGCGAGCCCAGCAGTCGCTCACACGTCGTAAACATGTTTTCGCTGGACACGCTGGAACTTGTCGAGTTTGACGTCACAGCGGCCCCTTGTCCACTCGCCATGTGTATTCGTCACCTCCGCACGTTTCCCGCCAAAATTGTCTGCCTCAGAGCTGAATCACACAACAGTCGACCGTTCGCTGCCACACTTTTGGCGCCACGTTGAAACCTGTCGATGCCGACCGCTCACCATCCATCATGTGTCCGTGTGCGAGCGAGAACGCAGTGCTACACTTTTGGCGGCAAAGTCTGCTCGATAGTGGAATCCGCCACGACTACATAACAGCACGTTTGGACCACACTAGAACGCCTGCTAATTGACTCGCTCTCGCGTGCATGTAATAACTGTATAATCGCTGCGCCGCCGCCCCGCTTTCGTCACACACCCTCCATACACGCGACGGACATAGCCTTCTGTAAATACCTCGAAAATGACTCTTTATTTCAGACATTACGTTCATGCAGGTGTGTCCCAACTGACTTCTCCATGCTCACACAGCGAAATTCCAGAGCGCAGCTGACATACGCGCGGCCGGCTGAGCCTGCTCCATCGACAGCTCCCTGGCCGGCTGATGTCAAGCGACCAACGGTGCCCGCACAGCCCCCACGCCCAGCACGCCAGGTGGGCGGCGGCGAGCGGCGCCTCAGGGTCCAACCACAAACGGTCAGCCGCGCTTGTCTCAGAGTCCGACTACGTAAACATCTTTCCGCGACCGCGAGCACTTAACGCCGGACACGATGTAACCTGTCGACCGCGTGCCGGACAAAGGATACGTTTGGCGCCAGAGTTTGCTCGACAGTGGAATCCACCATGACCATATGACAGCGCGTTTGCTCATCGCAGGAATGCTCACTAATTCACTCTCACCACCCCACTATATTAAATAATTGAATTTGCAACCAGCGCCAAGTTTGACTTCTGCCAATAAACAGAGCTCACTTGCGCTTCCGCCACCAACCTAAGAAAAATTGTTTCAAACTAAGCCACCAGCACTCAACCTCTTCCTACACGTTTGTGGTAAACGGACTCACCCTGCACTAGGTTTACAGGTGGAGGAACGAATTTACTTTATTTAGGAATGGAGTGTATGTATCACACCGACATGCCCCACATCATACAGACATGCAAAACACTCCTACATAACTCATTTATAATGTTCTAGACACATGCTTGCTAATTGTAAACAGTTAAAAATAACTCATAGCACAGCCTACAGACACGCGAACCGCTCGTAAATAATGCAAAACATTCACCTCCAAATAGCCAAACAACTGCTAATTTTCGGAAATAATTTCAGTGCATAGGCTGATGGAAGGAGGAACGAGTGTACTTTATTTATTTGTGAGATATATTTTTGAAACTGTTACTTCTCATAGGTTTCGATATGTAACGCTCACATAAGGCAGTTTCTGAACTCCAGTAGTGTACTAGACTTGGCAACACAACCACACCCATCAAGATATTCATTCCAATCCAGACCTGTACCTCCTCTACAGATAAATTTGTCCAGTTATTTCTCTACTCACTCACATTCTGACCAGATTGCCGTTATTGCGCAAAAACAACTCAGACTGGGCTGTACTGCTCGGGGAAGTAAGGAAGGGCTGCACTCTATTTATTTGAAGCCCTTTTATTTAGTCGTGGAGTATATTTGTCACAAAACACCCGCACTGATCCCACTGTGGTAATCTGACACAGGCCACAAACGCGTAAACAACTCCTAATTTCACCACACAATAGCAAACAGCTCTTAAATGATGCAGTACACAATATCAGCAGACGAGCTCTGTACTCTTAAACTCTGCAAATAAAGCACCGCACAGTGCACAGACGTGCTCTCAAAATAGTGCAACAGACGCGCCCAAACACCCCCACCTGCCAAACCGACTAAAAGTCTCTGCTCGGCCTCCCCCAAACATGACCTCAACACAGTCGCATTCGCACCTATCACCGGAGAAATTGATATCGCCTATGCGCCTTAGATTACGCTCCAAGGCAGGCCGCGCGTGCGTGCGGTCGGCGGGGAAGGGGATTCCAGAGTCTCCAGCCAAGTTCAGTTTCCGAGCGCTCGTGACAGCCGACACATGTGAAAGCTGCATTGTTCTTCTCGTGTATACCGCCGGCGTCTCAGGTCTGGACCTGCCTTCACGTCTATTCTCAGAATAGCTCATAGCTCGTTGACACACTCGATTAACGCGGCCGGGCAAAACATTTACTACTCGCATGCAACCGAGATGGTGACGGAGAACCAATCACTCTGATCTGCACTGCAGGCGCGTGTAATCATTGAGAACACTCTATTTTTTTCGAACGACTTATTTAACCATACAGTGTATCTATCACGCTATCACAAAACACCAATCCCAGATGTGCCCTGGGCCATGTTGCACAGCCCACAGACACGCACCCAATCATAATTTCAGTACGCACTATAGCAAGCTGCTAATAAATAATACAACACACAGATGTGTAGATACGCTCAGTACTCGTAAACTATCCTAATAACGCGGAGCAGAGCCTGCAGATCCGCTCGCAAAATAACTCGGCACACGTGCGCAGGTACCCCCCACTCTGCACCATGCCCACAGGATCGTGAAGTCACCCATCCGTCTGATTTCAGACCTCGCACAGCCCCTGCTCGGCTTCCGCAAGCGTGAGTTGGCGTGGTCAACGCGCTCGTCAGCGGGCAAAGCACACACACACACACGTCCGTCCAGGACCGCGATCCCTAGCCGCGACCACCGAACGCGTGTGAAAGCCAACTTTATATCAAAGTAGCATAATTCCAAAGCGCAGCCTCCATACGCTACACATCATAGCAGCACCTGTCTTTACCTCCTATGACACTGTAGCACACTGCACATTGCTCCTCACATGACATTACACGGCCCTTTAACTAAACATAACTACACATCCCTGCTCTCTCAGCCATCTAAAAACCTTCTCAATATTATTCTTACTTTACAACATTTTTTAAAAAAATAAGATCTTATTTACACCTCCCACAGCAACTAACCTCACAACCGTCCCACCATCAGCATACACAAACGTCCTCAACCCTATCTTGACACTCATATATCACCCCACAAACCATGCCCATCAATCAATTTACCATTCTCATCCCATCTTTTCGAATTACAAACGTAGCCTCTATCTAAACACCAATCAACTCATCTTTCTCGCACTTTCAACAGTAAAATTAATTTTACACACACCCAGAAATACCAAACGCAATTAAAGAGTCAAACTTTTATACAGAGCATCAAGCACATACGACAATATTCAAAGCCTGGTCCATATTTACCACCTCCACCTTCAATTAAATATTATTACCATTGCTGCAACATTCTGCCAGCGCTCGATTTGTACCTATTTTTCCGCTCTTAACTGTTGTCACTAGCAGTCGAATATCACTAACTATAGATTGCATAAATTTCCACATAAAAAAATCTCGCCCTGCCGTTTAGAGACTCCTATATCCTAACACATAGCATCATTCAACTATCACTTGATCTTATCTAATAACTCATCCATCAGGTCTGGAGGGATGGTCACCCCTTCCTTTCTTTCTTTCAGCAGCAGACAGCTATTTTTTTTACAGTGGTAGCTAAACTGCGCCATCAACTTAACATCACCATTCGCAAAACATATCTTCAAATACGTAAACACACTTACTCAATTACAAGCGGTCCCACTGAGGACATGACCTTCAATATTACAGTTCTTAATCCAATAACCACCGAATCAAGTACTAAATGCTCAAACTAATCCCATAGCGCCTTACAAAGTGAGTGTCCGAGCGCTGGCGGCATGTCAAAGCCACATAGCTGTCCATCTAAACAGCCATCCACTCAGCCCCCAGGACCAGAATGCTGAAGTGGGCTCTCCCTATACCTGTTCTCCAGCTATTGTCTAACGACATACAGTGCACAAATGGATACCTGAATAGCGCAGATCTCTATCTCCCCCTTGCATCTCCAACAGGACCTGTAAACAGTGTCTCCCCCAGCCAGCGAACTCGACGTCATTCACCCTTCACTCACAGTTTCCACTCGCCTGTATAAAACCATATTCACTCCTGCCAAAACTCACTTAATAATAAAAAAGCATTCTCCCTTTCTGAGCATAGATGAGTATGCATTTGTCTTCACCCATCTTATCTCTCCAATTAAAGTCAGAGATAGACATATCTATTACCTTCTGCAACCTGTCTATAAACAGAACGATCTCAGTTACTACAACAGGACCTTGTTTTGACCATTCGCCGGAAATGCACGCAATGTTGTACGCCTCAAACTAGGTACAAGTACAACAGAACCTCAACACCCTATCATCTTTATCCTCTACCATCAAACAGTGAAAAAGTCACGAACGCACCAATGCGATCCACATCCAGCGCGGACAAACGAAATACACAATACTCCCCCTGAATAACTCATAGTGCAACCATCCAAGAATTCCTAACAGCTCACCAAATCCAACACCTCAAACTACAAATGCCTATATGAACAAGATCGTATTAAATATACACACATGCTGCAGAGACCCCTTTAAAGTTTGATTACCCATACTCTAAACGAATGAGAAGCTGCCTCTGGCCCTTGTTCAAACAATGTTTTCTAACACGCTTTTGCACACTGCCGAGCATTTCGTCTTTCTGCCGCAACTTCGAAGTCATTATCTGATTCTAAACAGACATTAACACAGACTGATGCATGGTCTCTCACAGGAAACTATACCTTGCACCTTATAAATCATATTCTTACAGTCGATAGCATAACATTGAATGTTTTTAAATAAAGGACACCCACAACACAAGGAAAATAGAAGAGCCTGCTGGCGTTGTAGCCACTTCTCTCGAAAGTGATTGACCACCTCTACATTTAAACTCATATGTCGCAGTGACCGAATAGTTTATAACTCTGCATTCAATTTCTAGTTATTCGTCATTTTTGCACTCAAGTACAGGATCACCGTTTTCGGTGCTAGCAACCCTGGAAGTTGCGGTCCATCAGCCAAAATTTCTCCCCCAGCTCAAGCAAGCATTGTCAGTCAATCATTATGTCGTACCCAATGCACAGATGCGATGAATGAGACACCACCGATCAACTGTAATATTATCCATCACAGCTGATATCGCGAAAAATTTTACAGTAAGTCCAGCACCTGCCAATCATGTGACAGCTTGTTTTCTTAATTTCAGTATCATAGCTAAACCATACATCCTCTACTTTGCAAGTATCATTGCGACCATTCATAGATGACTGCTCAGCACGTCCATTCACACTTAATTCTCGAACACATAAAGACGATCAAATTATACCAGACAACGATATACATATTTCTAAGACCTCGCGCATAGTATTCGATCAATTTCTCTGCGTATGGCGATCACAGAGCTATCTAGTCCTCTTACGTTAAAAGACCATCCTTACCTCGGCATTGACCTACCTTCGCCGGCCGAAGTGGCCGTGCGGTTAAAGGCGCTGCAGTCTGGAACCGCAAGACCGCTACGATCGCTGGTTCGAATCTTGCCTCGGGCATGGATGTTTGTGATGTCCTTAGTTTAGTTAGGTTTAACTAGTTCTAAGTTCTAGGGGACTAATGACCTCAGCAGTTGAGTCCCATAGTGCTCAGAGCCATTTGAACCATTTGACTTACCTTCCCCGCAACATCGCTATCCAATTATTCCTCAACCGAGCAGACAAATACTCCACCTCTCTTGACTGAATAGAGCTTTCCTAGTCCTAATCCATCCAAGTGCACCACATTTCTCGAAATGTAACCAAGTCTTGGAGCTTAGCACACCATATCGAACTATAGTAACAGATCTCAAAGTGCCTTCATTTAATAGCACACAGTTAAGAAGAACAAGAACGGAGCGATATTTATACACAACGTAGTTCGATAGATTTTTAAGCAAATCATCCAATCTATCATGTGTAAAGTATTGTTCTAGAGTCCATGATCAGTGCACCGAAGGTTCCGGTAGGAGAGAGAGGGAGAGAGAGAGAGAGAGAGAGAGAGAGAGAGAGAGAGAGAGAGAGAGAGAGAGAGAGAGAGAGAGAAAGAGAGAGAGAGAGAGAGAGAGAGAGAAAGAGAGAGAGAGAGAGAGAGAAAATAAACACAAACACACACACACTCCAAAGACTACAACGTTCAGCACTTAAAAATGGGCAATAACCTTAGATCGCTCACTTTTCCGTCCTGTCAGACGTACATTCTTCTCCCCAGTCACCTTACGTTGAGCTATCTCTACCCCAATCGTAAAACTTTTCCTTTCTATGATACGAGCCCAATATAGCCCTGCGGATACGTCTAGTGCCCAATGATCACACCAGATCACAAGTTAGAAATAATACTATTACTCCATCAGGTCTGTATAAAAAATGATAGTTATTAGCAGCCGGTACAGCCTACAAGCAAACAAATACGTATAACAGCAGCGTCCAACATGTGAAAATTAAAATTCATCCCGTCACCGACTCTGTAAACACCCGTCTGTCGGGTAAGTGTGTACACAATGATTACAACCCCTCACAAATACCCACAGCTAACTTAGTTATGACGCTGAAGTCTCGATTTTACACCGAGCATGCGACAGGGTGGGGATCGCGTAAATCAAAGTGCGTTTAGAGAAATGTGTCAACCTTCACCGTTAACGATCGCAAGTAGACAGCGCTTTAAACCACATACCGAACACGTAGGTAAACGTTTTGCATTATTTACGAGTGGCTTGCGTGTCTGTAGGCTGTGCTATGAGATATTTTTAACTGTTTACAATTAGCAAGCGTGTGTCTAGAACATTATAAATGAGTTATGTAGGAGTGTTTTGCATGTCTGTACGATGTGGGGCATGTCAGTGTGATACATATACTCCATTCCTAAATAAAGTAAATTCGTTCCTCCATCTGTGGACCTAGTGCAGGGTGAGTCCGTTTACCAGAAACGTGTAGGAAGAGGTTGAGTGCTGGTGGCTTAGTTTGAAACAATTTTCTTCGGTTGGTGGCGGAAGCGCAAGTGAGCTTTGTTTATTGGCAGATGTCAAACTTGGCGCTGGTTCCTTGGAGGAGGATGTGGCGGTCTGGTCCTCGAAAAGTAGTTGAAATTAGGGAGTTGAACACGTTTGCATACGTATATGTAATTGTAAATTCAATTATTTAATATAGCAGGGTGGTGAGAGTGAATTAGTGAGCGTTCCCGCGATGAGCAAACGCGCTGTTATACGGTCATGGTGGATTCCAGTATCAGTGAAACTCTGGCGCCAAACGTATCCTTTGTCCGGCACGCGGTCGACAGGTTACATCGTGTCCGGCGTTAAGTGCTCGCGGTCGCGGAAAGATGTTTACGTAGTCGGACTCTGAGACAAGCGCGGCTGACCGTTTGTGGTTGGACCCTGAGGCGCCGCTCGCCGCCGCCCACCTGGCGTGCTGGGCGTGGGGGCTGTGCGGGCACCGTTGGTCGCTTGACATCAGCCGGCCAGGGAGCTGTCGATGGAGCAGGCTCAGCCGGCCGCGCGTATGTCAGCTGCGCTCTGGAATTTCGCTGTGTGAGCATGGAGAAGTCAGTTGGGACACACCTGCATGAACGTAATGTCTGAAATAAAGAGTCATTTTCGAGGTATTTACAGAAGGCTATGTCCGTCGCGTGTATGGAGGGTGTGTGACGAAAGCGGGGCGGCGGCGCAGCGATTATACAGTTATTACATGCACGCGAGAGCGAGTCAATTAGCAGGCGTTCTAGTGTGGTCCAAACGTGCTGTTATGTAGTCGTGGCGGATTCCACTATCGAGCAGACTTTGCCGCCAAAAGTGTAGCACTGCGTTCTCGCTCGTACACGGACACGTGATGGATGGTGAGCGGTCGGCATCGACAGGTTTGAACGTGGCGCCAAAAGTGTGGCAGCGAACGGTCGACTGTTGTGTGATTCAGCTCTGAGGCAGACAATTTTGGCGGGAAACGTGCGGAGGCGACGAATACACATGGTGAGTGGACAAGGGGCCGCTGTGACAAGTTACAGCGTGTCCAGCAAAAACATGTTTACGACGTGTGAGCGACTGCTGGGCTCGCCCCCCACACTAGTGGTTGGCCGACTCACGTGACAGGCGTAGGCAGTGTCTCCGTGTGCTGGCCTGGGGGTGGCGAGGATTTGAACTAATTCAGTTGGAGCGTGGATGTCATGGTGACTGCACTGCGATATCAAAGATGTGTGTGCTGACTGTGTTGGAGAACAAGTGATGACTGTACTGCTTGAAATAAAGTCTTCAGTCCCTTCCCCCCTGCAAAATCAAAGGACGTGAATTACATTACTGTAAGTGCAGTTTATTATTTAACACGATTATGATAGGTTACCAGTGAAAAAAGATAAGTGACAGAAAGCTCGTACATGTGATCAATTATGGTGTTGGGATTTGAACGTGTGATAGATTTTTGTTATGGATGTAAGGAAAATGGCTTTATCACCGAGAAAATCGGACATCTTGAATAAATAATAAATGATAATAATAAATAGAAGTACAGTTTTCGAGACAATATCGTGTTGGAATTTGAATTTGGCGCAATTTTCTAGTGGAGGTAGGCCTATAATAATAAATGATAATGAATGATAATAAATGACAATGAATGATAATAAATGACAATGAATGAGAATGAATGTTAATAAATAATAATGAATAATAATAAACAAAATTAAGGTTTTGCAGCCATTATCGTTTTGGAATTTGAATCTGGAGGCAGGTCAATAATAATAAGTAATAATGACTCATAATAAATAATAATAAATGATAATAAATGATAATGAATGATAATAAATAATAATGAATGTTGATGAATGATAATCAATAATATTAATAAAGATAAGTACGGTCTTTGCATGCATTATCCTGTTGGAATTCAAACTTCCCGCCATTTTTTTCTTCTGGAGGCTTATGTTAGCGGACGTAGCACAACTGTACTATTTTCCCGCCAAAATTCAAACTTCTCGCCATTTTTTCTTGAGGTTAGGTTAGTGGACATAGCACAATTGGACTATTCTCCCGCCAAAATGCGCCATCTTGGATGACGTCATGCGCTGTTGCCAAGTCTACATGCCGCCATCTTGGATGACGTCATCGCAGCCATCTTGAATAAATTTGGCAACAATGGAGAGTGGGGTGGCACCCCCCTTGTCCCCCTGCAGAGGGCCTATTGAAAGTGTATCCTTGACAGCTGCAAAGCTGGTGATCGCTTAGGCCCAGCAGCCCCTCGTCTTGATTGATTACAGAAGTTAGTGTTGTCTCAGTCTCATTACTAAGCGGGAAGATCGGCAAGTAAAGCACAATAATTTTTTTCTCTCCTGGTGTTGCAGCTGAAATGTTGAAACTTCAAGACGATATAGTTTGTGGTTGGCACTACAGAGGGTATTTTGTTTTCATGTGCATCTCTAGCGCGGGTAGCCTGAACTACGGAACAAAATGGCGTGCGTGTTACTGTTGTCAACATGTGGAGTGAAATTCACAGGGTGTAGCGTGTATGCGGACGACAGTACGGACCGTGGCAATGTCTCCAGGTGGTGTGTATTCTTCCAAGACGGCCGTGTGAACCTTAGTGATTCGCCACGCTGCGAGCGGGCGGTAACAGCTGCAACCCCGCAGAATTTCGCACCTATTGAGGCAGTACTTTTCAACGACCAGAGTGTGAAATTGCGTACCATATAGCAACACTTCAACATTTCCTAAGCTGCGGTGTACGATATTATTCATGACACATTGAAATTTTGTAAAGTTAATGCTCGCTGGGTTCCTTAGAACCTGACAGACAACCAGAAAGGCCAGCGCATGGTGGTAAGCTTGGATCTCCTTAATGCGCCTTACGCTGCACAAGGACGAGGACTTTCTGAAAGGAATCGTCGCTGGTGACGAGTCGTGGGCGTTTCACTACGTACCCTAAACCAATCAGGCCTCTACAGAGAGGAAACATGCTGGTTCGCCAGTAAGAAAAAAAAATTCAAAGTGACTCATTCTGCTAGGAAAGTGCTTGTGACAGCCTTCTGGGATATGCATGGCGTGTTATTAGCGGACTTCGTTGAACACGGGACCATTGTGGTGAATGCTGCTACCTACATTGGTGGACTTCAATGAACATGGGACCACTGTGAATGCTGCTGCCTACATTAAAACGTCGGTTGAGTTGCGTCGTGTGCTTCGTGACAAACGCCATAATATTAATGCTGACCGTGTCAAGCTTCTTCATGATAATGTTCGCCCCCATGGTGCTGCTCCTGTTCGTGAGAAAATCGCCCAATTTGGGTAGGAGGTGCTTCAGCATACACCATGCATTCCGGACCTTGAACCGTCGGACTTTCTTCTATTTGGTCGGCCAACTAACGCTTTGCGACAGATGCGGAAGTGAAATCAGCAGTTCGCAGATGATTATGCTCGAACCAAACGGACTCCCGCGAACAGGGCCTACTGAAACTGGTACCCCGATTGAAGAAATGTGTTGAGAACTTTGATTACTATGTATAATATTAGGTAAAAGATGGAAGTTCATTTGTGATTTTTTTGTTTTGTTACCGATTAATCTTTCTGCCAATAAAATTGTTGTGCGTTACTTTTCGAAGTTCCCTCGAATATGCAAGCTCAGATGCGGTAGCCTCTGTTTTATTCCTGCAGTGTTTATATTTGTATTTCTATCCAAATGTTTGAGTGAAGCGAAAGCAAGACTCCTTGGAAATTTCAGAGTCAATTTTTGTCCGAATCTTCGTAGACAAGCGAAGAGTAGGAAATGAACAAATAGGGTGTCAATTTGACCAGCGTGAGGCTCTAGTGTTGCAAACAAAGACTTAATTCCATGAAAGTAATCAGGGTGATGAAGATAAATTTAATTGGTGGTTTGATGGAAAATTACGCGATGAGTATTTGTTTGCATTTTCATAGGCAGTAATCAGAGTAATTAGGACAAAATATGAAACTAAGAAATTTTGAAAAAATGCGGGCGTATGTTCTGTGTACTGACTTGTCAAAAAATAATAAATAGAATAGATTAGGGAAACATTTTACGCACCGTTGTATGATGCTCGAACTCTTGTACAGAAAACGAGATGTCGAATGGGATTTTAAAGTTCAGTGTTTCGCTTAGGACCTTATAATTTTGAAAAGTACTAGAGGGTGTTTCTCTGGCGAAATTTCAGTCTGTGATCTCCTTACGACACTGATGTATGAGCATCTCAGCTTCTGTATGTGATTTCGAGCATCTTTTCAAAGGCTCTTCAAATGTTCCTCAAAACTTTTTAAGAATTTACAGTTCAACCAGACAAAAATCGCCTAGTACTCTTTAAAATTCTGAGACTATACACTAAACATTGAACTTTAAATCCTCAGTCAGCACCTCATTTGCTGTATTCGATTTCTATCGTCGTTTAAAGGTGCTTCAAATGTTTCCGTCATCTATTTTATTTCTTACTTTTAGACAAATCGTTTCATAAAACATTTGGGGTTCGAGTGCCGTAATGGTCACGTAAATAAAGAACCATTACAACGTGAAGACGTTATCACTTGGCCTGCTTGTCGACTGATTTTACACTACTGGGCTAAACTCAAATATGAAGTCTATGCACAGAATCCGTGGATCCAGGAGGATTTAAAAAGTTCGTTATGGAAGTGTTTATGACCACATTATTTTGTGATTTCCTTTTTGTTACTGTTGCGGATGAAATTTTGCAATGCAAGTGTGCTTCTTGGCATTAAACTCATGACGCAAAGTTATTATGAACTGTTAGCGCAATTAACTGCTGAATTGTCCTCAGATTCCACGTCCTTTGTTTTCCAGATGGTGTGTTGGTCCAACCACATATAGCAAAATGTGATTAATACAGTTTTAAACTAAGCCTTGTACCACTGTTCTGTTTTTGTAAGTAGACTCTCTTAGCTGCATCAAGCTGGTGCTCTCCGACAGTTTGACACAACAGTTCCTTATAACATGAACTTCCATATTAGGCAACAATCGGTTTCGTGATAAAAACAAGTGTTGTTATTTCTTTGAAACTACTATTCGGATTTTGAAGCGTGAAACGACGTTGAATTCATCTCATTTAGAACTACAATGCTAGCAGCGGAAATTACTTAAGTTCCATTTGAAAAAAGCCAAGTTGATACCGACACCTCTGTAACTAATCCATACATATAAGTATCATAAAAAATATATGTATGTGTGCGTATGTATGTATGTATACATGTTCCACATCTCCTAAACCACTGGATAGATTTGAACCAAACTTGGTACACATATACCTTACTGTCGTGCAACATCACGGTGGGGGTAAGAACAACCTCCCTGTCAAAGGGGTGGGGGTGGGGGTGAGAAATAAGCGAAGCCTGCGATGCAAGAATTTCCAGAAATCATTCATCAAGTACTTGAGAATGAGAGCACTATGCGTCTTGCAACAAACCTTACATATAATTTCAAATCATTATGAAACTTTTTCTCGCTGACAACGCCTGCAAAATGATGAAATGAAAAATGTTTGTCGCTTGCTATTTTTTCGCTGCTCATGCAGTAAACGTACCGAGTGAGACATGAGCTAATAATTTATTATTTCTTTACTGCTAATTGTGTTCCTGACACATTTTATAAACAGTATGCACATATACCACTGAACGGTAGTGCAAAATTATGTCCTTGTACAACATAAACTTCAGGGGACACGACATCATAATCAATGACATGCATTAAAAATTGCCCCATCATGCATGACGTTTAAATTTGTCATATCATCGCTACTAATTCCATTCGTAACACATCTTGCAGACAGTATTCACATACGCCTCTGAATGTACCCACAAAATTATTTCATTGTACAACACACAGTTCAGGAGATATGACGTCACAGTCATTAAGTACAAGGCCAGATGCTGCGTGGTACAGACGTAGATGCACAGCTGTAACTAAATACCTTGGCAACGCCGGGTTTCGCCAATAGTGTAGCTATAAAAAGAGTCTGTACGCTGTAGCATTTAGTGAGGACTTTCTCACAATTCATTTGGGCGAAATCATAATTACGATATCTGACACGATTCAGGAAATATCCAAGGTACACAGCTTAGCTGAATCAGCCTGTAGTACGGTTAAGAAAGATGTTATTAAAACAACTCCTCAACACCGACATGTGGTAGTCCAAAAATGTAAAATAAGACTGGAATAGGGTTTTTCAATATCGCCATTTGTTAGTTTTTTTGATGTCTGGTGAAGGAAGAATAGATTAATTAAAAGTATAAAGCAATAACAAATATTACTAAGAAAGTTAAATGTACACAATCACTTTAATGTTGCATTATCATCCGCCAATGCATCTCATACTGATTAACTAAATATACTCTTAAGTAAGGAATTGCTAACAACAGGTTTATAATAACCTTTGTATCCCAAAATGACGCTTCATCTCAAGGTGACATACATTCTGTAAATACAATCACTACATAATAAGTGAGATTAAAGTAATCCTTTCACTCAGTAGATAGAAATGAGATTTATAATAAATTCCTCATATTACTTGTAAATAAACATAAATTAAGGATTTAACTTGCATTTCATTTTAATATGAACAACACTATTAAACATTATTTCAAGGTCCAAGCTGCAGCACATACTTTTCAACAAACCAGTTGTAATTAAAATAATTAAATATGGTTTTAGTACATATCTATAGTTCGATTAATATTAAACTTTTTAGTATTGGTAAAGCTATTACTGAATTATTTATGATTATAAATAAACCATTTCTGTAGTTTTGTATTGACATCGTTTTCAGCGTGGGGAGCTACTTTGCATTAATTAGACACAGTTGGGTGTATTAAGTTACAGCAAGCTACAATTATACAGACTAATTAAAAGTAGTGAATGTAGATGCAGAATTTAAAATTTTAAAAATAATGTAATTGCTTCTATTTCCACATCAGATACATTCTTGGTGAGGGCTAAATTCATGGTTGCTATCCTTTACAATATTGCTTCACACATTACTCTGAAGTGTTTAAACCAAAACAACTAACACATTTTCACCATGAGCTAAGATTTAAAATCAATAATATGCCCATCTATTAACACTAATCTCAAGGTCAATTTCCTTCAGTCACTTTTTAACAACTCAAAAATTGGGAGGTGAACTTTTTGGGGTGCTTTGTAGCATGCCATTATTAGGTTGTTTGTGGTCAGTGTGCTGTCACTGAAAAACTCATTGTGTTCGTGCTGCATTTGTGAAACAGTAGTACCTATTGGTGCCAGGTGTTGCTTGTCTATTGGAGTAGATGGACTGGACTCGACCAGTTGTTTAAGAGCAATGTCTCTGACCAATTGTCGTCACTGATGTTCACAACTACAGTCCTGACCGTGCTTCACGCAGACATTGAGGTGTAGCAAAAAACTACCCAACAGCAGGAGTGGCTCAAAACATTTTATCTCGCCAGGCATTCTACAAAATTTTAACATAGCTGAGTCCTTACTTTTCACTTATCTAGCTTCAGTTCTTTCACAACCAAGAGAGTTATTTTTTGCGAAAAAAGGATACCTGCCCAAACTTGTCTGTCTAAAACATTTAAGAATAATTGTTAGTTTGCTGGTATGTCTGCCAGAAACTGAAAACGCCACGTCTTAATCTGAAACGCATTCACGGCCCACTATCGCTGACCTTGCACACCAATGGCAAGTGGAAGTCCCTCCTGCAAACAAAACGGCTGTGGGGACGCCTGTGTCATAACGATATGACGAGATGTTTTCCCTCTCCTCATCAGACTTGTCCATGTGTAGTTGCATTACAGGCTACACTATGGGTTGTGACCCGCGTTTCAAGCAGAGGATTACTACTGAAAGCAGTGAAGCCACAACTCAACACACAAACGGGAAAATGTATAACACTGCGAAGGAAAACTATTCATAAGACAGATGGAGATTTGTTGTCACAAAAAGTGTACTATTTGTACAACTGCTCCCAATTCTGGGCTTTTTTATTCTAAATTGCTATAAGATGAAAAACTTCGAGCAGTTAAAATTTCGTGCCTGTCGTTTGCCAAACTAACGTTACTGTGTGTAGCTCAGTGTACTGTAAATGTCGTTTCTGCTGTGTGTAGCATTGTGTACTTAAATGACATTTTGATTTGCCCATTCGTTTATGTCTTTCAGCAAGAGAACACAAACAATTCGCGTTGTTTTGCGGACACTACCCACGACTCCAACCTACAGCTCCAAACGTAACAGCACCACCACTAGGACTCACTGTTGGAAGAAGACAGTTTGGACTACACAGATGTCGTAGTTTCCAGTATACATAACAGTTCCCTCCGTATGGAACATAGCAGTTTGTTAATTTGTCGATAGTTCGGGTTTTGTGTTCCTTGCCCCGCTCAACCCGCTCCTTTTCGTTCACTTCTTGTGCACGAGGTTTGGCTACGGGATACCTATCATAAATCTCCTCTTTCTCGAAGTATTGTTTTCCTTGATACCCTACTCTCTAGACTCGTGACAACTTGACAGTCAGTTTCATGGTAGTGACATTGTTATTAAAAGTAATGTAAGCTTTAATAACTCTATTAGTAGGCTCAGTTCTTCTTATGTTGCTATGTACAGACGACGTTTTCTCTAAAACTGTGTTAGCCATCACGATGTTATATGCAGCAGTTCTAACCGCCCACAGTACTCTTACGGATGCGACTGATATCATAGACACACCACTAGACGGGCACCATGTTCAGACGTCTGTGAACAGTACAACTTGTCAATGATCATAGATGTGCTATTACCTGGAAAGCATGTCGCGAGATGTTGCGGTTAAAGGAAAGAGGGAAACTATAACAAAGTCTGTGCTTTTCAGTTAATTGCTGTACATCTCTTGTAGCAGCGTAAGCCACAGTACTCTACCATCTCCTTTCCCAGCCCTGATACAATTCCTGCATATCCAATGGTGATGAGGAATCTCTCGTAGTGGTGTTCGGAAATTGTAGATGGAAACGTAAGTGTCAATGAAAGTTTGAGCCAGGGCTTGGAGATGTTCTTAAATATTCTGATAGTTAAGACACCTGATCGCAAATAGCAGTAACGTGAAGTTTAGTCCTAATCCAGCTCAAATCTCCTTGGTCACGACAAATCACACTTTGTGTAATGCCAGAAAATGTACTCTGGAAACATGTGTGTTGTTATTATTTTAGAGCACAGCGAACCTGACATAGTGCCTTTTTTGCCGTACTGTGTTTGGCAACAGGCTTCGTCGCCCTGGCCTGGACGGCGCTGTGGGTCCTGGTAGTACGCCGCGCGCCGAAGGAGGACCACCATATCGATCCCCGGGAGCAGCAGTACATCGAGGAGTCACTGGGCGGGCCACCCGAACACCAGGTGAGCCTTTACCCAACGGGCGGTTTGATGCACTTCCCCACTCCTGTGTTCTTCACAACCCCAGCATCCCACACCATCAAACATCTGCCTTCTGTACAAATGTTGACGCCTGCCCCTACGATTCTTCTCGTCCATCAACGCTTCATCCTAAGTTTTCAGAAACGGCTCAGGTCATATCTGCCCAACCATAATATCTCTTCCATTCATTATCTTCTCCAATAGGCATTTATCGTCGTTGAATCGTTGCAAGACTCCTTCGTTCTTCTCTCGATCAAATACATAATCTTCAACAATCTCCTGTAGCACCACAGGCGATCTAATCGTTTCTGTCTTTCCTACTTTTCACATGTCTCACTCACACACCAAAAAGAACTAAACACAGCTTTTCGTCAATCTTTTTCTGCATTCAAGACTGATGTTTTTGAATGTGAGTGCTGTTTCTTTTTATAGAAGGCCATTCTGGATTCCAATTCTGTCTATTGCACAACCCTCTTTTAAATAAACTGCCAACGAAAAACGTGAGGCATGCAGAAGATGAGGAGGAAACGAAAAGAAACCTTGGGTAGGTGATGTTTCAATGATTTCAGAATCGAGTCAAGTTTACAAAGAACATGACAGTAATGTATAACTACTTAAACTCATGTTTATAAACGTGTGGTCGGTATCTGATAAATGTATAAAACTTATTTTGACAGTGAAATATGTAAATCTCAATGCAGGCCAACAGAACGATGTTAATTTAACTTTGACCAGAAGTATGTGAAGCTCACGTTACACGCTGCGATACTGTCTGTCTGCAAAACAAATGACTCAGGATTAAAATTTTGGTCTTGAATATTGTTATTCTCTATCTTAGTCTTGTAAACAAAGACTGTACTAGAACTGTTAATTCAATTACACAGCAAATGAACATAAATTTAACGCACTGCCAAAAAACAAATTTAATTTACCACACTGATGACGTCCAGTGCAAGAATGTATCTTATCACTTCTCATAACAATGCTTCTGCAGAACTGTGTACTGCAGAAAAATGAGGTTCTAAACTTAGCCGACCGCGGTGGTCTAGCGGTTCTAGGCGCGCAGTCCGGAACCGCGCGACTGCTACGGTCGCAGGTTCGAATCCTGCCTCGGGCATGGATGTGTGTGATGTCCTTAGGTTAGTTAGGTTTAAGTAGTTCTAAGTTCTAGGGGACTGATGACCACAGATGTTAAATCCCATAGTGCTCAGAGCCATTTGAACCATTTTCTAAACTTAGCGACTTATAAACAAGAACAAAGACTCTTAGTATAACTTTGCTTCATTAAGCCATAACAACAGTACACCCTCTCATGAAGTTCTCACAACTGGACAAGTTAGCAAAATATTTCTTAATAATGTTCCTGTGTACAATTACTTTCCTTGACAATTGTTTCAATTATAAGTCAAATCCATGCCCTTCACTATAAAATTTCTACAGTTACCTTTAACTACACACGATGTTTCAACAATGAGAAATTACACAGTTACAGTATAAATGGAATTACCTTGAAATTTGCCCTTTCAGCATTATTCTACTAACATAATTTCGTCTTCTTTACTCGAAACATATTCGTACAAAATCCTTCTTAAATAATGCTGCCTCCACTACACAGTAGGCCAACTTCCAAACTTTTCTAAGCGTGTATATAGCCAGACTGACTAACACGCACTGCCTCCTCACTCTCTTCAAAAGAAGTAACCTCTCTGGCCAACAGTTGTGGTCCCAAGAACAGACTTACAGAGAATGTAATTTATAGATATTACAGATGTTGAGTACATTTCTCAGATTCGCAGCTTCGTTCACATTTATGGGCAAAACTGATTTAAAATCGTCATGGCAAATAAGACAGTCCTTTTTCAAACTTGGTAGTATAAGCCCATTACATTACATTAATACTTGTTCTATAGATCATGAACACGACATTTTGTAAAGATGCGGAATGTGTCAATTTAACATAAGTTTTCACTACACTCTTCTTTTTACAGTTACTACTTCATACCTAAGAATTCATCTATTGAGTAGAAGGAGCTGTCATTCAGAAATTACTTTAATTTGTTTTTAAATATTGGTTAGCTAGTTGTCAGACGTTTACTGCTATTTGGCGAATGACCAAAGACTTTAGTCACAACATAATTCACTGCTTTCTGTGCCAAAATCAGATTTAACCCAGTATAGTGAACATCATACTTACTTCTAGTGTTATAGCTATGCACTTTGCTGTTATTTACGAACTGGATGGGTTATTAATAACAAAATTCATTAGTGAATATATGTATTGCAAAGGTGCTGTGAATATCCTGAGTTCCTTAAATAAATGCCTGCAAGGTGACTTGGGTGGGATCCAGTTATTGTTCTGATTACACGCTTTTGTGCAATGAAATGTTTCTCTTAATGATGAATTACCCCAAAACATGATGCCATATGAAAGCAGTGAATGAAAATAGATATAGTAGGCCATTTTACTGACTTGTTTATCACCAAAATTTGCAATAACCCTAATAGCCTAAGTAGGTGAACCTAATTGTTTCAATAGATCATCGATGAATTTATTCCAATTCAAATTCTCATCAATGCACACACCCAGAAATATTGAACATTCTACCTTAGCAACAGATTTCTGTTCGAAATCCATATTTATCAATGGTGTTATGCCATTTACTGTACAAGATTGCATATACTGTGTTTTCTCAACATTCAATGAGGGTGCATTTGCAGAGAAACACTTAATAAGTTTCTGAAAGATATTATTTAAAATTTCCTCAGCTAATTCTTGTTTGTTGGGTGTGATTACTATACTTGCATCATCAGCAAAAGGAATTAGTTTTGCATCTTCATGAATACAGAGTGGCAAGTCATTAATATATATTAGGAACAATAAGGGACCCAAGACTGAAACTTGTGGGACACCATTCTTGATACTTTCCCAGTTAGAGGGCTCTGCTGATTTTTGCAGACTATCTGAACTGTTAATTGCAATCTTCTTCATTCTTTGAGTTAAATAACCTAGAAGAATTTCATGGTTCACACAGTCAAAAGCCTTTGAGAGATCACAAAACATCCGAATAGGTGATGTTTGGTTGTTCAGAGTATTTAATATTTGATCAGTAAGTGCATATATAGCATTTCTGTTGAAAAGCGTTTCTGAAAACCAAATTGACATTTTGTTAGTGCTTCATTTAATTCATTTAATACAGATATGTGAAGCTACTCTTGAATACATTACTTCTTCAAGAATTTTGGATAAAACTGTCAGAAGTGAGATGGGCAGTAGTTTTTAGCGAATTTCATCCTATCTGGAAAAATTCCCTGTTTCAGTGAGCTATTACATATGTGGCCGATAATCCTATTTATCTGTTGGGAACAAGCTTTGTAGTACTCTGTTCAAAATGCCATCAATTCTATATGATATATATGAAGACAGTAACTGTTCTCGAAAGGACTGATTACTGTTGTTGACCGTGCAGCTTTTTCCCTGGAATAAACGATGACTAACTGAAACCCTCAGCTGCTGATAGGTGTTGCTGATATACCTCGATGTGGACAGCTGAAAATGTGTGCCCCGACCGGGACTCGAACCTGGAATCTCCTGCTCACATGGCAGACGCTCTATCCATCTGAGCCACCGAGGGCACAGATTAATAGCGCGACTGCAGGGACTTATCCCTTGCACGCTTCCCGTGAGACTCACATTCCCAACTGTCCACAATTCTATACAGGGTGTCCCAGCTATCTTGTCCACCCAAAATATCTCTGGAACAATAACAGCTATTGGAAAACGACTTTCACCGGTATCAATTAGGGCTGGGGACCATGAATGACATATTTGGAAACATTCTAAAACGAAAGCATATGTGTTTTTTAAC
Organism: Schistocerca serialis cubense; assembly: GCF_023864345.2. Taxonomy (NCBI): domain Eukaryota; kingdom Metazoa; phylum Arthropoda; class Insecta; order Orthoptera; family Acrididae; genus Schistocerca; species Schistocerca serialis. The sequence goes on along the minus strand of NC_064643.1, from coordinate 731,197,859 downwards.
ACAAACTTATGTTTTTTTAAATGGACCTCCTATATTTTTGCTTCAGCAATCCATAGAATGACAAAGCACATACACAATGGCGTTGATTGCATCTCAATATTCCCATTACATCCCGAGATATTAAGACGCGAAGTTGACGCTTGAAACACCAGACATGCGCTGCTAGCGCACGTCCTGAGGCTCAGGCGTGAACCCCATGCTGCCCGTAATCGTGATGTGATTGACATGTGTAATCACACCTCCACACTTATCAAGAGGTCCGAAACAACGGTAAAACGTTTAGTCCACTTGCTCGTTTCACTAAAACCATCAACATGAATTTTACTATTACGAGTGAATGATTAACTATCACTTGCGTTAGATCTACAGTTGAACGGCATTACCTTTTTAGTAACGGATTAACGATAAGCGAAGTTAACTTTGTGACTAACATTGCGGTACACAGATATGTTACAGAACCGCATCACCCCAAGCCTATGGGATAAATATCTGCTGGAATGTAGCCGGCCGCGGTGGTCTAGCGGTTCTAGGCGCGCAGTCCGGAACCGCGCGACTGCTACGGTCGCAGGTTCGAATCCTGCCTCGGGCATGGATGTGTGTGATGTCCTTAGGTTAGTTAAGTTTAAGTAGTTCTAACTAAGTTCTAGGGGACTGATGACCACAGTAGTTAAGTCCCATAGTGCTCAGAGCCATTTGAACCATTTTGCTGGAATGCAGGATGGCAGCAGACTGTATTATTCGTTTCGGACCTCTTGATAAGTATGGAAGTGTGATTACGCATGTCAATCACATCGCGATTACGGGCAGCATGGGGTTCACGCCTGAGCCTCAGGACGTGCGCTAGCAGCGCATGTCGGGTGTTTCAAGCGTCAACTTCGCGTCTTATATCTCGGGATGCAATGGGAATATTGAGATGCAATCAACGCCATTGTGTATGTGCTTTGTCATTCTATGGACTGCTGAAGAAAAAATATAGGAGGTCCATTTAAAAAAACATAAATTTGTGTTAAAAAACACACATGCTTTCGTTTTAGAATGTTTCCAGATATGTACATTCATGGGCCCCAGCCCTACATTGATACCGGTGAAAGTCGTTTTCCAATAGCTGTTATTGTTCCAGAGATATTTTGGGTGGACAAGATAGCTGGGACACCCTGTATATGTAATGTACCTTACAGACATTTACCCATTCACTCATTACTCGCGCACGCTTTGGCGATTCCGGTAAGAGTTTGGGCGGCAACCTGTGCGCATTCGCACAGATGAAGGTCAATGGCTGGGTAACTACATATATGAAGACAGAGTCTCACGGGAACCGTGCAAGGGATATGTCCCTGCAGTCGCGCTGTTCATCTGTGTCCTCGGTGGCTCAGATGGATAGAGCGTCTGCCATGTAAGCAGGAGATACCGGGTTCGAGTCTCGGTCGGGGCACACATTTTCAGCTGTCCACATCGAGGTATATCAACAACACCTATCGGCAGCTGGGGGTTTCAGTTAGTCATCGTTTATTCCAGGGAAAAAGCTGCACGGTCAACAACAGTAATCTGTTCTTTCGAGAGCAGTTACTGTTTTCATATATATAGTTAAAGGCTACCCAGCCATTGACCTTCGTCTGTGCGAATGCGCACAGGTTGCCCAAACTCTTACGGGAATCGCCAAAGCGTGCGCGAGTAATGAGTGAATGGGCAAATGTCTGTAAGGTACATTACATATATAGAATTGTGGACAGTTGGGAATGTGAGTCTCACGGGAAGCGTGCAAGGGATAAGTCCCTGCAGTCGCGCTATTCATCTGTGTCTTCGGTGGCTCAGATGGATAGAGTCTGCCATGTAAGCAGGAGATCCCGGGTTCGAGTCCCCGTCGGGGCACACATTTTCAGCTGTCCACATCGAGGTATATCAACAACACCTATCAGCAGCAGAGGGTTTCAGTTAGTCATCGTTAATTCTATATGAGCTTTTACTTTTGAGTGAATTTGTTATCTTCCTAATTTCAGTAGGAGACGTGGGTTGGATTTCAGTTATATCAAACTGCATAGGTGTTGCCTCTTCCATATGCAGCCATGCATTTTCTGATGAACAGCTGGCTCCTGCTTTCTCTACAAAACTTAAAAAATGATTATTAAAATGTTTTCTGCTTCTGACTTTTTGCTAACAAACTTTTCATTGAGTTTGATAGAAGTACAGTCTACCCCTGCTTTCAGTTGCCCTGTTTCCTTTTTAACAATATTTCAAATTGTGTTAACTTTATTGTCAGAGGTGCTAATCTGAGACATGATGCATGTACTTCTGGATTTTTTTATAAATTTTCTTAATTCAGTGCAGTAGTTTTCATAATTTTTTACTCTTTCTGTATCTTTATTCCCTCTAGCTATAAGATAAATTTCCCTCCTCTGTTTACAACATATTTTTATCCCTTTAGTAAGCCATGGCTTTTAGATGGTTTCTTACAATTTTATTTCAATGTTTTCTTAGGTAAACTATTTTCAAACATATGCACAAAGTTATCATGAAATAGTTTAAATTTTAAAGTAGCATCAGGTTCCTTGTACACCTTATCCCAGTCCAACTGTTGCAAGCTTTCCCTAAAGTCTGCAATTATTAAATCATAAATTGAATGCACTATTTTGGAGGACTATTGTCCATTACTGTGTGGCGCTATGTCATATGCTGTAACTATATGTGCATCATGATCAGACAGGCGATTATTAACAGGAAAAGTTTTTACTTGATTAAATTTATATAGGTCTATAAAAACATCATCTATCAGTGTGCTGTTTTCCTGTACCACCCAAGGAGGAAATTCAATCAAGCTGAAGGAACTAAGTAATACTTCACGGTCAAGCATTCTAACGGATGCTTTCAGAAAATCTACATTGAAATCTCCACAGACAATAATTTGCTTCCCTCTTTATGACAGATAGAACAAAGAATCCAAGTTTCTCAAAAATAGCTGAAAATTTCCTAGTGGGGAACTATACACAGCTACAATTATAAAAGTACTTTTAGTTAGTTTAAGCTCACGCGCACATGCTTCTGTATGCTGCTCTACAGAAAAATTTTAGTTTCTAAATTTTTCACACTATGATAAATTTTAACGTATATGGAAACTCCTCCTCCTTCCATAATCTCTATTTACATCTGCTGAAAGCTTATACTCACCTACATTTACCTTTTCAATTTCTTTGATTACATGGTGTTCAGACAGGTATAGTACATCTATTCCATCCTCAATTTCTAAATCTTCTAAACAAACAAGAAGTGTATCTATTTTTTTTTAATCCCCTGATATTCTGATGCAGTATACTAACATTATTTTCACTGTGATTTTATGAGAAACTTGTGACATGCCAACATTATTTTTCAATGTACTTCTATGAGAATCTTGTGATGTTTCAACATTCCTATTACCCGCCTCTCTGAGCTTCTCATTAAGCTTCATTTCATTCAATATTAAATCATTGGACACTGATCTTAGCCTAAAAAATGATGTACTCCCATGAGTTTCAGTGCCCCTCCCTTAAATATTTTGCTATCCCTTCCTTTTCCCATCTAGATGCAGGCCATGCCTTGTGAAGTCCCACCTGCTAATATTATCATCAGGAACCAAACAAAGCAGCTGATCTAGCTCCATATTGACCCTCCTGATGGAGCTGTTCAATTGGGGCCAGTTATACCGCATGAAAGCAGTAACCAAGCTGACATTTTTTTGGTTCATTGCAGATATTATTTTTACAACATCACAATCAGCATTGTAGCCCTGATACCTGTCAATACTGTTTCCCGCTCCACCCACTATCACAACATGATCCCGTTTTGTAAAACCCTTGCACAGTGATCCTACATCCTCTTGTCACTTGGCTAACACATGCATTGGGCTTGAAAAAGCTTGTGAGGTGGTGCTTGTTACCTAATTTTTCCTGCAAGATCTGGTCCACACCTCTTCCATAGCTACTACCTAACAATAGAAATTCCCTCCTACTTTCTACTTTTTTTTTAAACAATTGGTTTCCTGGTGAAAGTCTGTTGAGTATTAACCACACTTACATCTACCTGAGCTTCTTCCTTACTTAACTGAGGTAGCAAGAACAAATTTATCGTTTGTGCCAATGATGAATCTGTCAGATACTGTCTTCTTTCTGTGGCCCCTGTTCCTTGCTGCCATTTCCCAACTGTCTTCCCCACTCTCCCCCCATAACCTCATCAGTTCCTCCCTAGCACTATCCTGGTTAGCCTTAACGACTCTAATCTTCCCTTCCTGTTCATCCATTTTCCTATCCCTTGAACATACTCTGCAGTACTATGGAAGAGACTCGTTTACTTCCCCAATTCCCATGCCACTTCAGTCCCCCCAGTGTAAACACCTGTCACAGCAGCTGCATAGAACCCCAGAACTAACTTTCCTATGGCAGCTCAAACACATCTCACTCGCGGCTATTTACAATATTTTTATAAAAATTTATCTAGACAATAACAGTAATATTCCATTAACTACAGATCACAAGACACACTAACGTTATGTGGAATACTAATGCATATGTATACTATTAATGTAGTAACATAACGCACCTAAAATAACGTTACAGCTCCAAACCCATATACCAGAAAAATTAGGCCTAAGATCGCGTACGCGCGATATTTGCTTTACGCGTTTTGAAAAGAAATAAGTAGATACGGCACTACGAAATACAGGGTGGAGAAAAATTGTGACACGAAATTTTAACACTAGATAGCTGATGCCAGTAGGAATCAAAGTTACTTACGTTCTGTAGGTCGACAACTCACAATTTTTAAACTATGGAAACTTCGCGCCACGCTTTCGAATTGGCTGCTGGATTGCCCTGTTGCTGGATGCTCTGGACAACGCATGACCACAAATGCTTTGCCTGCCGAAGACCACGATGTATCCAAAGAGCCTCGCATGCTAGGTGGTAGCGCGCCAGCCTTCCACTCTGGGGGCTGCGGGCGAATCTGCTCTGGTCCTGATGCATTCATTGTAGTTTCACGATAAGATGTACCTGGAACAAACCTGTCAACAGCTGTTAGTTTGCGTACAGAAAGTCTTTTACAAATTGTGTCGGCCCTGAAAAGGGCTTTTTTGTAGCTAGGACATTGTTTACTTCCAGCAGGCCGAGTAGCGTTCCTTGCAAAAATTGAAGGTAATTTGCCCTGGTAACTCGAGGAGGAAGATGGACTGGCCCAATCAGATGGTCACCCGCAATACCTGCCCAAATGTTGGGCGAAAATCGTTTCTGGTGTCCGTGGGCGTAGGTGACGTGAGGATTTCCTCTTGCCCAGCAATGAATGTTTCAAGTGTTGTAAAGGCCATCCCCATGGAAGGTGCACTCGCTGGTAAACAACACAATGGCGGGGAAGTCGGGATATCGTGCAACACGTCACAGAAATCACCGGCCAAACCCTAGTCCATATTCACAGTCCACCACAGAATTTAGGTCTTGGACATGGTGTAAACTAAATAGATGCTGACTGTCATTCCTTAAAACATCCCAGACTAACTTATGAGTGCCCCACGTCATGTCCAATCGCTCGAGTACTTGTCATAGGTGCTTCCTCGAAGTGTTCGAGAACAGTCTCTTCAGATGCAGCATCCCGTCGTGTTCGAGGTCTTCCAGGATCACCATGCTATCCCACTAACGAGCCTCTGAATTGCTGTATTTTTTTTTTTGAAACGATTGGTTTCCTGGTGAAAGTCTGTTGAGTATTAACCACACTTACATCTACCTGAGTTTCTTCCTTACTTAACTGAGGGAACACTGAGCCAGTGAATCGCTGTAAACCTTTGCAGGTGTGGGTGGCGTCATGCTGGGTACCGTTCCTCATACAACTGTCTAGCTTTATGCTCCTTTCCGTCGGCTAGTCCATAAACAAGAACCATATCTCGGTGATCTTCTAACCAATACTATGCCGCCATGCTTACCATATCACTAAATCGCAGGTGACGTGTGTGTGCTCTGAGGCGAAGCTTACATGTGAATGCCTCTGATGCGACATGGAGACAAATAGCAGGACCTGTTCAACACGTGTGCGTCTCACGTTGGGACAGTGACGGGGCGAGGGCGTTTGGCTGTGTGAACCAACAATCACAGCGCTACCCGTCAACCGACGAACGGCAACAGGGCAATCCCACGGCCAATCGGAGCGCGTGGCGCCAAGTTTCCGTAGTTTAAAAATGGTGACTTGTCGACCTACACAACATTAGTAATTTTGGTTCCTACTGGGATCAGCTATCCAGGGTTAAAATTTTTCTCCACCCTGTATATGTGTAATGAAAACAACCTAAATTCTTCACTTAATACCTACGCAAACATCTTAAATTTGTATGTAAACTTACGTCTAAAGTACGCAGAAATTGGCCCTTAGGTTACTTTTTTAAATTCTTTCAGGAAATACTCTGAAACGAGTGACACCTTCAATAGATAATATGAAATAGGCTCTAATTAACTTCCTTAGGTGTAATATTAACTTAACTGACAGTTATTGTAGAATTAACTATTTATCTTCGCGAGCTTAATATTCAGGCATGTGCAGTCTGCGCCAGGGCTGCCAGCCTTGTCCCATTTATCAGTACAACGTTGCACGTCCTCTGCCATGGATTCCTGCACTGAATCATTTGGAAAGGGTGTCACGAAGCCTTTGTATCCTCACTTAATTCAAGTTGCCCCATAACTTTTGTAGGTGGTCTTTGATGTCCTGGATAATGGACTGGCACAGAGTTAACATCCGAATTGGTCCCACAAATTTTCTGTTGGGGACGTATCTGGGTCTCTTGCTGGTCAAAGAAGTACCAGAACATCACACAGGCAGTTCGTAGAGACACATGTCATGTGTGGATGAGCATTGTCCTGTTCAAAAATGGCATCATGATACTGTCGCACGAGGGGTAACATATGAGGACTTGCGATGTCCATGTCCATGTCATGGACTGTCAGAGTTCCTTCAATCACTACCAGCCTTGATATGAAATCATTCCCGATGGCTCCCATACACTAGGAGCAACACGGATGTGCCTCTCCAAGACATTGGAAGAGTGGGACGTCTCGCCAGATGGGCACCATTCTCGCCACGATGGAAATGAAATGAGCGTTTGGCGTCATTGGCCGGGAAGCCCCTTGCGGGGCAGGTCCGGCCGCCTTGGTGCAGGTCTTATTACATTCGACGCCACATTGGGCGACCTGCGCGCCGGATGGGGATGAAATGATGATGAAGACAACACAACACCTAGTCCCAGAGCAGAGAAAATCCCCGACCCAGCCGCGAATCGAACCCAGGCTCGCAGGACGGCAATCCGTCACGCTGACGACTCAGCTATCGGAGCGGACCTCGCCAACGATGATCGTCCAGGATTGTCAGAAACACGATTCCTCGATGAGCGCCTTTCATAAGTCATCCCTGCTTATCGGTGATGACACCACTCCAAACATAGCCTACACATAGTATGCTAATTCCTTAGTTCCGCTGTTGCTAATCTCTGATCGATAGTGCAGAACAACACAGAGTTTTGCAAGTAGTCCATTACTTATTCTTGGTAGGCAGGCGAACATGTGATGGAGTTACGATGTATTTGGTGCTCATCAGGCCATTGTTACATCCAAGTGCCCCACAAAAATGGATATTGCACGATTCGACCTGCCAGCCAAATGAAGACCCACAATGTGGCCCCTTTTAAACTCTGCTCGGTGCTGATAACGATGTCTCACACGGGTAAGAGACATCTCCGTGTCATTCACAGTGATCACTCAACATCTGACACTGTTTACGCTTCTTATATATCCTACCAGGTCTGGTAATAACACTATAAACATGAATAACACTACTGTACTCTGGTGGCCCTTCTACCTTTCATAAAGAATTATAGCTCTAATCATTTAGATACTCGCCAGTGATGTGTACGTGTACAAAGCTACATTGACATTCGACCCAATACAGACGCGACTTCCGCGTTGATTGTCGGCAAGCGGTAGAAGCATTGCTTAGAAGCGCCCTGAGAGCACCATCTCACTACATGGCGACGGTAAGGCACACGTCTACATAGCTCCGTTAGCTATGAAGTGGAGGTGCCAGAGTGTGCCACGTAAAAATAAGATAAAACCAACTTTATTGGCCTCGAGCCCACCGTTTTAGGGGTCACTATGCTGAATGGCGACATTCAATCCCTTTTGGAATTCATGGAAACATTTTAACCAAACTTAGTATACAACTGGCTTACCCCACCTAGGAAAAGTACTTTGGCAGCAAAACATCCTGACAACCGAAAGGAAAAGGCGGGGGGGGGGGGGGGGGGGTTAGGCATTATACAGTGGGTTTATTAATTAATGGTGCGGTTTTAAAAATTAATAATAAATCTATATACTTTTTTGTACGAGCAAATCTTACAGCATAAGCAGTAGCAACTTTCCAAGTTTCTGATGCATTGATTACAAACCTCCAGTCACGGACACACATCTACATGGTAATCAAATTCTTCCCATATTTGATGTAGGAAGTCCTCCATGATCATATGCAGTGCATGCTTTATCCGATCACACATTTCCTCAAGGGAAATGGTAATTGTCGGTACACAAACTCGGTCTTACACAAACCCCACAGAAAGAAATCATAGGGTGTTAAATCCAGCGAATGGGATGACCAGCAAGAAGGTTACTGTCTGCTGTTGCAGCACGCCCAGTTCACCGTTGGTGAAGAACACAATTAAGAAGCTCTCGTCATTCTTGTAGAAGTAGGGTGGAGCACCATCCAATGGCAAAATGTAATCATCATAACTAGTTTTTAGCTGCAGTAACAACCAAGTTTTCAACATGTTTCGAAATGAGTTGCCCACCACTGTTCGTTGTTCAAAGAAAAATGGGCCATGCACTTTCTCACACGATACTACACAGAAGACGTTCACTTTTGGATAGTCACAATGATGCTCTTGTCATCGTATGTGGCTTCTCGCATTCCCAGATATAGATGTTGTGTGTGTTCACCTTACCATTTACATAGAAAGTGGATCCATCACAGAAGATGAGCCTCTCTACAAAACCACTCTTCCAGTTTTAATTGCAGCTCTTCACAAAAGTCATGCCTTTTGACTTTGTCTGCTGGTGTAAGGGCCTGCACTAATCCCACTATGTACGCTTTAAAAGCCACTTACGCAGTATCTCCCACACATAACGTTTAGCATGAACAGTTCTCTCCTTGCTTTACTAAGACACTTGCGGGGTCTTCAGTGAAATGGATTACGCACTCATGACGTCGACCATGACTCATCCCCTTACAAAAGTATCAGATTTCACGAACTGTCAGTACCACCTACCTATGTTTTTTTGTGCTGTGTCTTTCCTAAGTCATGCACGAAACTCACGCTGCAGTGTAACCACAGACCTAGACACCTTAAAAAAGAGCACGCAGAAAGGCTTTTCCTGTTGCGACGTCATCTTGGAAACAGATGCTATACCTGCATAGTAAGCCCGATATGCGAACAATGGGTATCACATCAAAAACTGACAGTTGCTGTAATGTTTGCCCATATAAAGTAATAAATCGAATTGTTATTAATTTTAAATCCACACTTTATTTACCATTGGAAAACTGCTTCTATTGGAGCACAAAAAATGCGAATATATTCCTGTTTATTTAACTGACTCTTACTAAAAAGTGAGGTACTAGCTGCCTCATCCTACCTTCCTCAGCACCTCTGAAAAATTTTCCAAACATTTTGGCATGCGAACACATTCATGCTTTTTTTAACATGCACCTCAGCTCAGACTTCCACAAGCTCCCCTAACTGCAACTCATTCACACCCAAAAGTCCACTGCTGTAAGTCGCTCATACCCATCCACTCCCACCTGCCAATTCCCACTCACTCAATCAGCCCAACTCTTTGTGTCTAACAGTCACTGTCTCCGGTGTCGCAGCCACAGTCTCCTTTGTTCTGTCCTACTACTACAGCCTCCTTTCACTGTCACCATCTCCCTTATGCTGTCCCTTACTGCTACTACCTCAGTCATTCCTTCGCAATGCTGCTGTGTGTTCTCACTGTCATTATCTCTCTCTTTCTACTTATCATTGTCATAGACTCTGTCTCTCATTATCACTGACTATCAACCACATCAATTTTCTCCTCCTCTTTATTCCTCTTCCACTGACACCATCTCCTTTACTCTTTTTCTAGCACTGTCCTGTCATTGTCAGTTATGTTCCAGTGCCACTGTATCCCTCTTTTACTCTCCCACTGCCATTGTCTCCTTCGCTCTTTCTGTACCACAACCACTGACCTCTATCTTCCAGTATTTATTATTTTTCCGTCTCTTTCCCACTACCACTGTCTCCATCTCTCTCAGCATAAAAAAGCGTGAATATGTTTCCATGCCCAAAATTTTAGAAACAACTTTAAAGAAGCAGATGAAGGTAATATGAGGCAGCAAGTACGCAACTTTTCAGTCAGAGTCCTTTAAATAGACAGGAACATATTCACATTTTTTGTGCTCCACTAGGGACATTTTTCCGCTGGTTCCCTTCCTTTCCCCGCTGCAACAAGGCATGTAACTCTTACGGAAAGAAATCTACATCAACATCTACATGGATACTCTGCAAATCACATTTAAGTGTCTGGCAGAGGGTCATCGAACCACCTTCACAATTCTCTATTATTCCAATCTATTAACGCGCGGAAAGAACGAACACCTATATCTTTCCGTAAGAGCTCTGATTTCCCTTATTTTACCGTGGTGATCGTTTCTCCCTATGTAGGTCGGTGTCAAAATATTTTCGCACTCGGAGGAGAAAGTTGGTGTTTGGAATTTCGTGAGAAGATTCTGTCGCAACGAAAAACGCCTTTCTTTTAACGATGTCCAGCCCAAATCCTGTATCACTTCATTGACACTCTCTCCCATATTTTGCGATAATACAAAACGCGCTGCCCTTCTTTGGACTTTTTCGATGTACTCCGTGGTAAGGATCCTACACTGCACAACAGTATTCTAAAAGAGGACGGACAAGCGTAGTGTAGGCAGTCTCTTTAGTAGGTCTGTTACATTTTCTAAGTGTCCTGCCAATAAAAGACAGTCTTTAGTTAGCCTTCCGCACAACATTTTCTGTATGTTCGTTCCAATTTAAGTTGTTTGTAATTGTAATTCCTAGGTATTTAGTTGAATTTACGGCCTTTAGATTTGACTGATTTATCGTGTAACCGAAGTTTAACGTATTCCTTTTAGCACTCATGTGGATAACCTCACAGTTTCGTTACTTAGGGCAATAGCCAATTTTCGCACCATTAGGATCTTTTCTAAATCGTTTTGCAAATTGTTTTGATCTTCTGATGACCTTATTAGTCAATAAACGACAGTGTCATTTGCAAACAATCTAAGACGGCTGCTCAGATTGTCTCCCAAATCGTTTATACAGATAAGGAACAGCAAAGAGTCTATAACACTACCTTGGAGAACGCCAGAAATCACTTCTGTTTTACTCGATGACTTTCCATCAATTACTACGAACTGTGACGTCTCTGACAGGAAATCACGAATCCAGTCACATAACTGAGGTGATATTCCATAAGCACACCATTTCACTGAAAGCCACTTGTGTGGTACAGTGTCAGAATCCTCCCGGAAATCCAGAAATATCGAATCGATCTGAAATCCCTTGTTAATAGCACTCAACACTTCATGCGAATAAAGAGATAGTTGTATTTCACAAGAACGATGTTTTCTAAACCTATGTCGACTGTGTGTCAATAGACCGTTTTCTTCGAGGTAATTCATAATGTTCAAAGACAATATACGAGGGCTATCCACAAAGTACATTACGTTTTCGTTTGTGTCCGTTAGGCGGGGCTAGCGCGGCCATCTTGGTGTCATGGCATTACGCCGCTCAGTCGGCATCCTGCCGTGCTAGTGAGAGGTTCGTGCTGTACTCCGTTCAGTTACTGTGACAGTCTGAAATGTCAGCGTTAATTGAAAATGCCGCGAAGTGTGAAGTGCGTGCTGTAATAAGGTTTCTGACTGCAAAAAACTGTACACCGATAGAAATATATCGGCAGCTTTGTGAAGTGTATGGGGACAACATAATCACTGAAGGTGGAGTGCGTCAATGGGTCATAAAATTTAAAAATGGCCGAACTAACGTTCACGACGAAGAGCGAAGTGGAAGACACAGCATAGTGACTGCCAAACTTGTCGAAAAAGTCGATGCCGCGGTCCGTGAAATCCGTAATTTCACAATAACGGAATTCTCTATGAGTTTTCCACAAATTTCACGAAGTTTGTTGCACGAAATCATTACCGAAAACCTTGGTTACCACAAGTTTTGTGCAAGATGGATACCAAAAATCTTGACAGAGATTCACAAAAATCAGCGAATGGCTGCAGCGTTAACGTTTTTGGACGCTTACGAGAAAGATGGCGACTCATTACTCGATCGCATCGTTACTGGTGACGAAACATGGTTTAAGCATGTGAACTGCGAGACAAAATTGCAGTAAATGCAGTGGGGGCACACAAATTCCCCCCAGAAACCCAAGAAATGCATGCAGACAATGTCGGCAAGGAAGGTGATGGCGACTGTCTTTTGGGACAGAAAAGATGTGATTTTTGTGGATTTCCTGGAAAGAGGCACTACAATAACCTCTCAAAGGTATTGCCAAACTCTGCACAACCTCAGAAGAGCAATACAAAACAAATGCTGGGGAAAGTTGGGCTCAAAGATCTTGCTGATTCACGACAACACCCGGGCCCACACGGCAAATGCCACTCGTGAAGTTCTCGAATCTTTAAGTGGGAGTTGTTTCCTCATCCGCCGTACAGTCCCGACCTGGCACCGAGCGACTTCCACTTATTCCCAGCAATGAAGAAGTGGTTGGCTATGCAGCGTTTTGATGACGACGCACAGCTTCAAGAAGAGGTAACCACGTGGTTGAAGGCGCAGGCAGCCGAATTTTACGACGAAGGAATTTCCAAGCTCGTCCATCGCTACGATAAGTGCCTTAATTTAAATGGCAACTATGTAGAAAAGTAGTATTTAAGTGTGGCTTTCATCTGTATATAATAAAAAAAATTTCCAATACTTTATTTTTAATTCCAAAATGTAATGTACTTTGTGGATAGCCCTCGTATGTTCCAAAATCCTACTGCATATCAACGTTAATGACATGGGCCTCTAATTAAGTGGATTACTCCTACTACCTTTCTTGAATATTGATGTGACCTGTGCAACTTTCCAGCAGTCTTTGGGTACGGATCTATCGTCGAGCGAACAGTTGTATATGATTGTTAAGTATGGAGCTAATGCATCAGCATACTCCGAAAGGAACCTAATTGGTATACAGACTGGACCAGAAGACTTGTTTTCATTAAGTGATCTAAGTTGCTTCACGACTCCGAGGATATTTACTTCTACGTTACTCATGTTGGCAGCTGTTCTTGATTCGAATTCTGGAATATCTACTTCATCTTCTTTTTTGATGGCATTTCGGAAGGCTGTGTTTAGTAACTCAGCTTTGGCAGCACTGTCTTCGACAGTATCTCCATTGCTACCACGCAGAGAAGGCGTTGGTTGTTTCATGCCGCTAACATATTTCACATACGACCAGAATCTCTTTGGATTTTCTGCCAGGTTTCGAGACAAAGTTTCGTTGTGGAAACTGTTATAAGGATCTCGAATTGAAGTCCTTGCTAAATTTCGAGCTTCTGTAAAAGATCGCCGATCATGGGGATTTTGCGTCTGTTTAAATTTGGCATGTTTGTTTCGTTGTTTCTGCAACAGTGTTCTGACCCGTTTAGTGTACCAAGGAGGATCAGCTGCGTCATTTGTTAATTTATTTGGTATAAATCTCTCAATTGGTGCCGATACTATTTCTTTGAATTCAAGCCACATCTGGCCTACACTTATATTATTAATTTGGAAGGAGTGTAGATCGTCTCTCAGGAAGGCGTCAAGTGAATTTTTATGTTTTTTTTTAAAATAGGTATATTTTTCGTTTATTTTTAGAGGATTTGGGGGTTACAATATTCAATGTCGCTACAACAACCCTGTTTCCGCTAATCCCTGTATCCGTTTTGATTCTCGTTATTAACTCAGGATTATTTGTTGCTAAGAGGTCAAGTGTGTTTCCACAAACGTTTTCTATTCGCGTGGGTTCATGAACTAACTAATCGAAATAATTTTCAGACAATGCGTTTAGCACAATTTCGGATGATGTTTTATGCGTACCTCTGGAATTCAACACTTATTTTCGCAAACACATCGAGAGTAAATTAGTCACCACCAACTACAATTGTATGAATCGGGTACGTGTTTGAAATCAAACTCAAGTTTGGTCAATAAGTTTATTTTTGTGAAACTGAAATAATGTAAAACTAATTTTACACCTAATGCATGCAAAAAAATTTGAATGTATGCCAGTACTACAACAGTGGGTCCAAAGCTGATAACAGAGACACTTTACAGCATGTTTCTGAGTGCTACATCAATTTTCTAAGCTACGCTTTCGCCTCACACAGGATTTTATGTGTGTGGTTTACTTGTACAAGTAGGGTAAATCTGAACCTCTGTATCTCGTGAACGGATTAAGATATGAAGAAAATTTATGGGGTTATTCGAGACCGGGATCTCAGGAATAAATCGTGAAAATTACAGCTATTTACTGTGCATTTACGTCTCGGAATCTGCGGCTTTGCCCTTTGAGCACCATTGCGAACTTTGGCGTTTTGTCTGTGGATTGTACTGAAAAAAAGGACTTTCAACACCAGTGATAACACGGCTCAACAATTCTGAATTGATTTCCGTTTGCACTAACAGATCGGCTGCCACATTTTTCCGTGTTTCTCGCTGTTGTGGTGTGAGATTTTTGGGGACCATTTTTGCACAAATCTGTCTCATACCAAGATCTTCAGTTATTATTAGACGAACAGTTTCTCGATTGATGTTCAGTTCTTGTGCAATCATTTTCACGGAAAATCTTTGATCAGATCGTACGAGTTCACGCACCCTGGCTAAGTTGATATCCGTCCGTGAGGTTGACGGTCGTCCACTGCAGTCTTCATCTTCAGTATTCGTTCTGCCTTCACTAAACATTTAATGCCAACTAAAAACTTGAGCTCTTGACATAACCTCCTCTCCAAAAGCCTTCTGAAGCTTATCGTAAGTTGTCGTCACGTTTTCACGCAATTTAACCCAAAAAGAAATGGCATACAATTGCGCAATATTATGCGGTTCAATTTCTGTGACAAGAGAAACAAACACATGTTAACTTATTATAGCACAACTCACGACTGCAGTTGCATCGATGTGCCACTTGGACTAGAAGCAGCTTATAGACCAAGGTCAGAGATATTGTGCCTACGCAAGTCTGCAGGGTTGCCACATCTTGCAAAGAAAATCAGTCTCATTACATTATTGACACACCTTGTATATGTGTGGATGTTGATTTCAGTCGTTCTTGTCATATTTTTAATTTACCTGACTAGCATATGACGGACACCATTCTCCCTTTAAAGGCTCAGTGAGGTTTCAGCGCCTCATTTTTTATTCAAAACAGTCATGGTTACCACGCCCAAAGGCCCTGAAGGGAAGGACCCATAAAGCAGAATGAGATTTTCACTCTGCAGCGGAGTGTGCGCTGATATGAAACTTTCTAGCAGATTAAAACTGTTTGCCGGACTGAGACTCGAACTCGGGACCTTTGCCTTTCGCGGGCAAGTGCTCTACCAACTGAGCTACCCAAGCACGACTCACACCCCGTCCTCACAGCTTTACTTCTGCCAGTACCTCATCTCCTACCTTCCAACCTTTACAGAAGCTCTACTGCGAACCTTGCAGAACTAGCACTCCTGAAAGAAAGGATATTGCGGAGACATGGCTTAGCCACAGCCTGGGGGATGTTTCCAGAATGAGATTTTCACTCTGCAGCGGAGTGTGCGCTGATATGAAACTTTCTGGCAGATTAAAACTGTGTGCCGGACCGAGACTCGAACTCGGGATCTTTGCCTTTTGTGGGCAAGTGCTCTACCAACTGAGCTACCCAACCACGACTCACGCTCCGAATTCGAGTCTCGGTCCGGCACACAGTTTTAATCTGTCAGAAAGTTTCATATCACCGCACACTCCGCTGCAGAGTGAAAATCTCATTCTGGAAACATCCCCCAGGCTGCGGCTAAGCCATGTCTCCGCAATATCCTTTCTTTCAGGAGTGCTATTTCTGCAAGGTTTGCAGTAGAGCTTCTGTAAAGTTTGGAAGGTAGGAGACAAGGTACTGGCAGAAGTAAAGCTGTGAGGACGGGGCGTGAGTCGTGCTTGGTTGGCTCAGTTGGTAGAGCACTTGCCCGCAAAAGGCAGAGGTCCCGAGTTCGAGTCTCGGTCCGGCACACAGTTTTAATCGGCCAGAAAGTTTCATACCCAAAAAGCACTTAATTTCTTAAGATGCCTTAGCTGAAAGTCTTAGGGAGCGGACAGGGAGGATCTGCTTCAGTTTCATAGGACTTTTCTGAGATCACGGCTAGCCTATGGGCAAACATTATATGCATCAGCGACACTTTCTTACCTGCAGATCATTGATGCTATCCACCATGAGGAGATCAGGCAGTCCACAGGTGCTTACAGTACTAATTCCATACCCTGTCACACTGTCCCTGTGCTGAGGTTGGGGAACTGCCACTCACCATTCGATGGCAACTCCTCATGGCGTGTGAATCATATAAGATCCATACTGCTCCAAATTTGCCAGCATTCCGTACTTTCGCTCGTCCAGCTACCGAATGCCTTTTCTCAAATTGTCCATGCACAACAAGACCATTTGGGATCCACGTGATGCAGTTCTGGAGTCACTTGGTGTAGGATAAATACAAACTCAAATTCAGGGTTTTAACCAACTGTCACACCTGTTACTTCAGAGGCCCAGAGTAATTTTGGATCAAATGTGGTACAGGAGAAACTGTGCTGCTGTATCTGTTCCTCGTACAATATTTTATGACATTTTAAATGAACACCACAAATATATAGCTGTACAAGATCCAGTTACCTTGAGAATTCACTGTGTTCGGTGCTGAATCATATTCGATCTTGAGGGAACTGAAGCAGATGAGATGTGTCACGACTGCTAAATTACTCGTCTGTTCCGACTCCTTGAGCGCCCTGAACTCTTAACAACTCTCTTACCCAGCAGATAAAGTAGAGCAGAACGTCCAGGACGCCACCCTCCACCTACAAAGGCTGGGAAGGAGGTACTTTCTGCTGGTACTAGGGCACATGGTTATTAAGGTAAACATAATGGCAGATTTACCGGTCAAGGAGGCATGTTGCGATGATCAGATAGTTCCATGTGCCATCCTCTTACATCGTGTCACCTCACTCTTTAGGTACCGACTCATGTAGATTGGAAGAAGAGTGGCTGGTAGTGAAAGACAATATGCTGTGCCTAGTAAAATTGACAGCCCGGCCATGGCGTATCTCCTTCCAGTCAGACAGCTGGATGAGGTCCTTCTCGCTTGTCTCCTCACAGGACACAGTGCTATGACGCATGAGCTCTTACTGTAGCGAGAGGACGCTCCAACATGGGCGGCTTGTAGCGTACAGATTTCGGTGCGCCACCTTTTTTGTAGATTGTATTTTATATTCAGACAAGAGGGCAAGCACCTAGACTACTGGCCATTAAAATTGCTACACCAGGAAGAAAAACAGAAGATAAACGGGTCTTCATAGGAAAAGTATATTATATTGGAATTGACATGTGATTACATTTACACGCAATTTGGGTGCATAGATCCTGAGAAATCAGTACCCAGAACAACCACCTCTGGCCGTAATAACGGCCTTGATACGCCTGGGCATTGAGTCAAACAGAGCTTCGATGGCGTGTACAGGTACAGCTGCCCATGGAGCTTCAACACATTACCGCAGTTCATCAAGAGTAGTGGCTGTCGAATTGTGACGAGCCAGTTGCTCGGCCACCATTGGCCAGACGTTTTCAGTTGGTGAGAGATCTGGAGAATGTGCTGGCCAGGGCAGTAGTCGAACATTTTCTGTATCCAGAAAGGCCCGTACAGGACCTGCAACATGCGGTCGTGCATTATCCTGCTGAAATGTAGTGTTTCGCAGGGATCGAATGAAGGGTAGAGCCACGGGTCGTAACACGTCTGACACGTAACGTCCGCTGTTCAAAGTGCCGTCAATGCGAACAAGAGGTGACCCAGACGTGTAACCAATGGTACACCATACCACCACGCCAGGTGATACGCCAGTATGGCGATGACGAATACATGCTTCCAATGTGCGTTCACCGCGATGTCGCCAAACACGGATGCGACCATCATAATGCTGTAAACAGATCCTGGATTCATCCAAAAAAATGACGTTTTGCCATTCGAGCTCCCAGTTTCGTCGTTGAGTACACCATCGCAAGCGCTCCTGTCTGTGATCCAGCGTCAAGGGTAACCGCAACCACGGTCTCCAAGCTGATAGTCCATGCTGCTGCAAACGTCGTCGAACTGTTCGTGCAGATGGTTGTTGTCTTGCAAACATCCCCATCTGTTTACTCAGGGATCGAGACGTGGCTGTACGATCCGTTACAGCCATGCGGATAAGATGCCTGTCATCTCGACTGCTAGTGATAAGAGGCCGTTGGGATCCAGCACAGCATTCCGTATTACCCTCCTGAACCCACCGATTCCATATTCTGCTAACAGTCATTGGATCTCGACCAACACAAGCTGCAATGTCGCTATACGATAAACCACAAACACGATAGGCTACAATCCGACCTTTATTAAAGTCAGAAACGTGATGGAACGCATTTCTCCTCCTTACACGAGGCATCACAACAAGGTTTCACCAGGCAATGCCGGTCAACTGCTGCTTGTGTGTGAGAAATCGGTTGGTTCAAATGGCTCTGAGCACTATCGGATTAAACTGCTGAGGTCATCAGTCCCCTAGAAATTTGAACTACTTGAACCTAACTAATCTAAAGACATCACACACATCCATGCCCGAGGTAGGATTCGAACCTGCGACCGTAGCGGTCGAGCGGTTCCAGACTGAAGCGCCTAGAACCGCTCGGTCACTCCGGCCGGCCAGAAATCGGTTGGAAACTTTCCTCATGTCAGCACGTTGTAGGTGTCGCCACCGGCGCCAATCTTGTGTGAATGCTCTGAAAAGCTAATCATTCGCATATCACAGCATCTTCCTTCCTGTCGCTTAAATTTCGCGTCTGTAGCACGTGATCTTCGTGGTGTAGCAATTTTAGTGGCCAGTAGTGTAATTTACTGACAAATTTGTCATGTGTTTTAACTGACAATTACATGTAGTGAAGTAGAAGTGGATAGTTCCTGTGAATTATTATGGGTGGAGGTTACACTAAACAACCGAACTAGGTTAATAATTGGCTCCTTTTACCGACCTCCCGACTCAGCAGCATTAGTGGCAGAACAACTGAGAGAAAATTTGGAATACATTTCACATAAATTTTCTCAGCATGTTATAGTCTTAGGTGGAGATTTCAATTTACCAGATATAGACTGGGACACTCAGATGTTTAGGACGGGTGGTAGGGACAGAGCATCGAGTGACATTATACTGAGTGCACTATCCGAAAATTACCTCGAGCAATTAAACAGAGAACCGACTCGTGGAGATAACATATTGGACCTACTGATAACAAACAGACCCGAACTTTTCGAATCTGTATGTACAGAACAGGGAATCAGTGATCATAAGGCCGTTGCAGCATCCCTGAATATGGAAGTTAATAGGAATATAAAAAAAGGGAGGAAGGTTTATCTGTTTAGCAATAGTAATAGAAGGCAGATTTCAGACTACCTAACAGATCAAAACGAAAATTTCTGTTCCGACACTGACAATGCTGAGTGTTTATGGAAAAAGTTCAAGGCAATCGTAAAATGCGTTTTAGACAGGTACGTGCCGAGTAAAACTGTGAGGGACGGGAAAAACCCACCGTGGTACAACAACAAAGTTAGGAAACTACTGCGAAAGCAAAGAGAGCTCCACTCCAAGTTTAAACGCAGCCAAAACCTCTCAGACAAACAGAAGCTAAACGATGTCAAAGTTAGCGTAAGGAGGGCTATGCGTGAAGCGTTCATTGAATTCGAAAGTAAAATTCTATGTACCGACTTGACAGAAAATCCTAGGAAGTTCTGGTCTTACGTTAAATCAGTAAGTGGCTCGAAACAGCATATCCAGACACTCCGGGATGATGATGGCATTGAAACAGAGGATGACACGCGTAAAGCTGAAATACTAAACACCTTTTTCCAAAGCTGTTTCACAGAGGAAGACCGCACTGCAGTTCCTTCTCTAAATCCTCGCACAAACGAAAAAATGGCTGACATCGAAATAAGTGTCCAAGGAATAGAAAAGCAACTGGAATCACTCAATAGAGGAAAGTCCACTGGACCTGACGGGATACCAATTCGATTCTACACAGAGTACGCGAAAGAACTTGCCCCCCTTCTAACAGCCGTGTACCGCAAGTCTCTAGAGGAACGGAGGGTTCCAAATGATTGGAAAAGAGCACAGATAGTCCCAGTCTTCAAGAAGGGTCGTCGATCAGATGCGCAAAACTATAGACCTATATCTCTTACGTCGATCTGTTGTAGAATTTTAGAACATGTTTTTTGCTCGCGTATCATGTCATTTCTGGAAACCCAGAATCTACTATGTAGGAATCAACATGGATTCCGGAAACAGCGATCGTGTGAGACCCAACTCGCCTTATTTGTTCATGAGACCCAGAAAATATTAGATACAGGCTCCCAGGTAGATGCTATTTTTCTTGACTTCCGGAAGGCGTTCGATACAGTTCCGCACTGTCGCCTGATAAACAAAGTAAGAGCCTACGGAATATCAGACCAGCTGTGTGGCTGGATTGAAGAGTTTTTAGCAAACAGAACACAGCATGTTGTTATCAATGGAGAGACGTCTACAGACGTTAAAGTAACCTCTGGCGTGCCACAGGGGAGTGTTATGGGACCATTGCTTTTCACAATATATATAAATGACTTAGTAGATAGTGTCGGAAGTTCCATGCGGCTTTTCGCGGATGATGCTGTAGTATACAGAGAAGTTGCTGCATTAGAAAATTGTAGCGAAATACAGGAAGATCTGCAGCGGATAGGCACTTGGTGCAGGGAGTGGCAATTGACCCTTAACATAGACAAATGTAATGTATTGCGAATACATAGAAAGAAGGATCCTTTGTTGTATGATTATATGATAGCGGAACAAACACTGGTAGCAGTTACTTCTGTAAAATATCTGGGAGTATGCGTACGGAACGATTTGAAGTGGAATGATCATATAAAACTAATTGTTGGTAAGGCGGGTACCAGGTTGAGATTCATTGGGAGAGTGCTTAGAAAATGTAGTCCATCAACAAAGGAGGTGGCTTACAAAACACTCGTTCGACCTATACTTGAGTATTGCTCATCAGTGTGGGATCCGTACCAGGTCGGGTTGACGGAGGAGATAGAGAAGATCCAAAGAAGAGCGGCGCGTTTCGTCACTGGGTTATTTGGTAACCGTGATAGCGTTACGGAGATGTTTAATAAACTCAAGTGGCAGACTCTGCAAGAGAGGCGCTCTGCATCGCGGTGTAGCTTGCTCGGCAGGTTTCGAGAGGGTGCGTTTCTGGATGAGGTATCGAATATATTGCTTCCCCCTACTTATACTTCCCGAGGAGATCACGAATGTAAAATTAGAGAGATTAGAGCGCGCACGGAGGCTTTCAGACAGTCGTTCTTCCCGCGAACCATACGCGACTGGAACAGGAAAGGGAGGTAATGACAGTGGCACATAAAGTGCCCTCCGCCACACACCGTTGGGTGGCTTGCGGAGTATCAATGTAGATGTAGATGTAGATGTAGAATGTGGTACGACTTTAATGGTTCCGGGCAATGCCCGGCTTGTTCCCTAAAATTTTAGTTATGGGGGGAGTGGGTTATCAGGGTTTCTGGCTCATTCATGTTTTTTGTAATGATCAGACAGTCACATATTCCAGTATAATTATTTTAGCTTTCCTCTTGTATTACTTGTATTTTAATTGAGAGTTTTAGAATGTCTGACCGTATTTATGCTGTCTTACAGAATGTGAGATTGTGCAGGTAACAAAACATGTGTGTGAAATCTTATGGGACTTAACGGCTAAGGTCATCAGTCCCTAAGCTTACACACTACTTAACCTAAATTATCCTAAGGACAAACACACACATCCATGCCCGAGAGAGGACTCGAAATTCCGCCGGGATCAGCCGCACAGTCCATGATGGCAGCGCCTTAGACCGCTCGGCTAATCCCGCGCGGCTTGCAGGTAACATTGGGTATAGTGAGTGTAATTATGAAAGACCTACTCTTCCCTGTTTTATAACATTTTAGGCGTTTTATCAACATTCATTTCTACTAATTTTCATAAGGGCGCCTATAACTTCACCGTTCCGACATTGGTAGTAACTTACATTTATCTTAAAATTTAAGTATTAACTCCTCAATTTAGCTGACCAGTGCAAAAACGATCATGTCTGTTTCCCAAAATGTAAAATGGTACAAACTAGAAACACTTTTCACTGCCGTCACATTTGTAACAAGGAAAAACTGTCATCTGCTTAACATTTCGTCCAGAGTCACACTTGAGTATTCCTAAGCAATCTTCATTACTCTTTACACGAATGAACACTTTTCATTTGCAGATTGCAGTCTCAGCCTCAGTGATGAGTGGCTAACATGAGGACGCTACAATGGCGTTCTGCTGACGTTTGGGTCACGTGACGTTCCCCGCTCGCTATAGCCCCCCCCCCCCCCCCCTCCACCCTCGAGCGACAGATTGCAGCGATCTGTTGCATGGGTAACCGATCGCATGGTAGAGTTCTCTTGTGTGGGCAATTTGCACCGATCGGTCACTGATCGCTGGTCGCAAGGAAATTCCTGGCAATCTGACGGATCGCATGCGATTCGAGT
This sequence comes from Schistocerca serialis cubense, assembly GCF_023864345.2. Classification (NCBI taxonomy): domain Eukaryota; kingdom Metazoa; phylum Arthropoda; class Insecta; order Orthoptera; family Acrididae; genus Schistocerca; species Schistocerca serialis. The sequence goes on along the minus strand of NC_064643.1, from coordinate 731,174,899 downwards.
TCACAGTATGGTTGTCTGGCTGGTTAGCAATATGGCAGCGACTCGTTTCTCTAATTATTAAGCTTAGTTCTACATTTTTAGTTAGTTAGGCTTTACCCAAGTTGAGTAACAAATTTGCACTGGAATTTATAGTGACCACGATGTAGTCTGCGAAGTGAAATGGAAGCCGAAGTTAACGTCTATATTAAGAAGTAATACAAAATACACCTTACGATACCGATACTGCGGTGATTAGCTTTTTGAAGTTTGTGCTATAGAAGTGATGGGAAGTCGCAATACAATGGGCTCCATCCTATGATTTTGAGTTATTTATGAAATAATTAAACGCATTATTGAAGTTTTTAACTTCTCAACAGAATAACATGCGTAGCCTACCTGCTGTAATGTTGAGAGGACATTTTAATTTAAATGTTCAGTGCAAATCTATTATACAGTTCTACTCTAGTCTCTTGTCATTTCATATAATTTAATTCTCCTTGATACAATTTATAACGAGAGTCACAGTAATCAGTAGTTCTGCTACTGACAACACCTCTATAGTCGAGTGCTAGTAACTGTACAGTTGAGCGCCCCACAAACCAAATACCATCATCATCATCATCTCTATTGACTTATCGAGTAAGCTGTGTAGGCCTAAATACCAGCAGTTAAACAGTAAGACTAATGAATAAAAAAGGAACTGAGAAGTAATAAACCTAAAAAACTGTATCGGCACTCTGGAAAGATGTACACAATCCATTTGGCACCAGCTGAAAGTGTAATATTTCTATAAAGTAACCCACATTTCCCACGAAAAGCGTTTCAAGACACGTTTAACGACGTCTATTTAAATTTATGTTTCGCAAGTACTCGTGGGGATACGCAAATCAACAGCAACTGCTGCTAAACACAGCACTTCAGTATCCATAGCAAAACTTCTCGACACAATGACGTTCACAATAATGATTGCAACTGCTTGGCAAATCGCTCGTGTATGGTATCTCGAGGCGAGCGACCGATTGCAGGCGATACAGTACGCGATGCTTCACTGCAGCCCGTCTTTCGTGTGTCGGGCGCTTAAAACAATACTGGTCAATTTGTTAACTGCAACCTTTATCTGGCTTCTCAAATCCACAATTATCACAGTTCAATCTAACCTAGCCTGATCAATCTAGCGCAACCAAATCAACCCATTCCAGCGTAACGTCAGTTGTTTTGTCCTCATTTTAGTTACTCAGTGTATAGTAGGGCTGGGCAAACGATATTCCCGTTCGAGCGGGATTTCCCGATACAACGCAACGTCCGAGCTTGTTCGAACTACCACGTCACATTTGACTCATGCGGCGCGAGTGCAAGGAATAGAGAAGAAACTATGAACAAGCCACAACAGTAAACTATGACTCTGCATAATTTTCACGATTTCGTGGAACAGTGGAGTAAACAGCGTTAAGTCCTACAATTGCACAAACTCCTATTGAGTTTAAACAAATTTACAATACGAGGTCTCATACAGTATGTATGTATCTATGTATATGTTAACATTTATGCCGATTTTTAAATAAAAGTAACGAAGTCGAAAATTTTGTCCTCGAAAAAAATATTGCTTGAGTGAACCCAGCATAATATTTTACTTCATTATGAGAGATGGTAATGATTAATCAAGTAAGTTGCAAATGAGCAATTCAATCCCTGTTCACAAATTAGAATAACAGATAAAAACTTTATCAGATTTTAATCAGTTTGAAAACAAGACGACAATATTCAAATGAAACAATCAAAACAACTAATCAAGAATTATATGCTGCCCAAAAGAAATGTATTGTAATAAAGTGACTATAATTTTTATACCGAGAAGAAATTAGAACGGAATGCATCTTCGAAAAAGTACCAGACCTCACTAGATCGTTGGACGAGCGCAAGGTCGACAATTACACACAACCATGATTGTAATCTTTTATTTATTAGCTTCCGTTGTTACGCGTGACTTGCACCCTAGAAGATATTCCAGTCCGTGTTTCACAGTTATTTTTATTGTTAAAATCCACAGGGCATTAAAAACGCTAAGACAGGTCGTTGTGGTAATGGCAACAAAATTCATTAGATCGCAGGCCGATCAAAACATCGAATGGAACCCTGGATTTCCCGAACTGTGTCGTAAATTGTTCGAGCAGTTCAAACCGTGTTCACAAACAGCCCTAGTGTGTATGCACGGCCGCCTGTAATACAGGCGGCCGTGGTGTATGAGTAGCGAGTAGGAGCATCTGTGGCGTAAGCATAGTGGTTACGCATATCGCTTTAAAAAAAATCGAAATGTCCCATGATATTGATTTGATGCTGCTGTTTGCACTGTGCATTATGTCTGAAACATTAATATTGCATCTATTTGCCATCTTTTCACGAATTTATTTACTAGAAAAAACAATAGCGCTGACCTGTTGTTACTGCACATACAAATCGAAATATGTCACACTAGGAAGAGAGACTTCTATGGATAAGTACCACGAAGGTATAATTATAGTACGCATACTGTGTTTATTAAAATTAAAGGCAGTGTAATGAAGAGTTAATTCGTATGGCTATATATACGAGACAAGTGCCACACAAATTCGGTACTGGTAGTAGTGTGCCCCCAAATCATTTTTGCCATCAGATGAGATTTGTTTATGGCAGTCTGAGTCATTAGCTCCATATTATGCAGACTGAAATTACGGGATGGTTCCTTCAGCAAGGCCACGGCTGACCACCTACCTTAGCCTCATGTGTGAACTGTTGATTTGGCTGATCAACTCCCTACTTCTGAATAAGTGGAAGGCTTCAGCCTTTTTTTTCGCCAATGTTGGAGTACTGTTCGCATAAAGCAGAGGTAAATGTGATTGCACTAGGTAAGGTGTGTTCATTAATCTTGCAGTGATCGCGTGGGACTTGGTTTCATAATAGGAAGCGTGGCATCTCACAGACGCCAACAGCATTTTTGCGGTAACAATGTATATTTCGTTCGATCTGTTAAAATTTATATGTTTAACGATACTAATGAAGTAAAATGAAAGAGATGTGCAAATTTTGACTGGTGGAATGTATTTTACTTATCCGATTTTTAGGTATAAATATACATCACAAAGCTGTTGAGTGTGACATTACGAACGCAGTCTGTAACCTCATTCGTCACGAACGTGCAAACCATTGCCGGTATCACTTTTCAGAAAATTTCATTAAGGTCCATACATGAAAGCATTCCTAGTACTTAAGTCTTTATACAGTTTATAACAGAAACATCAAATTCAATGAGCTGTACAAGTATCGGCCAGCGCTTACTTGCTGTGCATGTTCTAAAGGGAGAGATTACTTCCAGCTGAAGCATTAGTACTTGGCGTATTGGTTGTTTGAACAACCGCATTAACAGTATCTCTGTCTTTCCGAGCCTCGGTCCTCTTCTGTGGGTTGGACGGCGCCTTTATCTGGAAAAACTCCGAATACCTCGCCTGAGATCTCTTGACGATAATGAACCGTCGACACAAATAATCGTCAGCAAGATTACGCTCAAATAGTTATTGGTAGCATTATATTATCATTTCTGGCATTTTCATATCACCAGTTACAGCATCGAGTTATCGTAATGCATTGTGGAGAGTATCAGGACCGCCTTGTTTTTCGTAGTGACATTAGTGCGAGAACTCCGGCGGAGTTTCATATTTATTCTCCCTTATAGTTCCAACCAGAGTAAGATTCTTCTGAAGTGAGTCATCAGCTAATTATAAGGAGGTGAATCAACTATCTGTGGTTATATTCTGATAACACAGAAGTGAGACCTTTCACGTCATCTGCTGGTTTGTTATTCATTGCAAATTGCCCTCGAAACTGTTTACCAGGTTATATTTCCAGATTGGCGGTGTAACACATCCTAGCATCCACCAAAGCAAATAGTTTTAACCTGTACGTACTTGTTTTGCTAGGGATGTACTGCCTGCAGAAACATTTGTCCTTGAAAGTTTCTAGCATTCCATGAATAGTGCAGTATTCCCCAACTGAATAAGCATTTTTACAATTTTCCACAAAGAAAGAAAATATTTCATGCATAGAAGCTAAATTATCAATCTTCTTTCTTTCCTTTTGGGTATCCCTGTTGTTGAACCTTAAACAGTATAAGAGGAACGTAAATCACTTGTCAGTCATTGTCAGATGACATAACTCGGTTCTCATTTTATTGCAGACCCATATGTCTTCCGTGTTCATATGGTGTAGTTTTCTTGCCACACATAAATACAGTACCCCTAAAACAACTTTTATTTCAGTTTTGTCTGTCAAATGAGCATCCCTTTCTGTGGAATAATGTCCCCGTATCACATTTATCTTTTCATTGGTGTACTCAACAATGCTAGAGAGAATCCCTTTGTCGAAAAAGCATTCCCAACATTCCACTGGTGTTCTTGCATTCTTCGCAGCCACTTTCACTTCCTGTAAATGACCGACAACATTTTGTCATCGAGTTCAAACACATTTTGGTGGACACACCTTTGGCCATTTAGTAGATTTTTTTCATTCCCAGAACACATTCATCTACAAGATTATCATTGTCACTATCACTGGACGCTGTGTCTCGCTCCATTGTCACTATCACTGGAGACTGTCTTGCTCAGTGTCGGTATTTGCTTCTCTTGTTTCCCCACCGCGTTCTTCTACATCACTGTAACTACTGAAGTTATCATCTGATTGATCAACTTCCTCCAACAGCTGGAGTACAATTTCCCAGTCACGTGCATTTTCGAGATTGAAGTAGGTCTTATGTGAGGTCATATTAGATTTAAAGATAAGTAAATACCTGTTAGCAACAGCTATTGCTAAGGAAAATAATAAAAGTTAAAATAAAAAAATATTTACTGTTAGTAAAGGCAAAGATTTCATGGTGTCTGGTAGACTCCTGTGATGCAGCTTCGGAAACAACCTTTCCCCCCCTCCAACACTTGACTGCAACTAGCATCATGTTGATGAACTAAATATGTTTGCATTTAGTTACTTGGAAGATAGAAGGCACTACAATTCCACCAGTGGATCTAATGAACAATAGTGAGTAAATAAAGTGTGCTGGTCATCTGTGAGATGCTGCACAACCACAAGGACATCAACATCAACTTTTTAATTCTGCACAGACATTATCTTGCACTTATTACTTTATGTGTAACTTTTTTCAGGCTGAAACACTTCTTTTTTATAAACATTACTAAAATACTGCACCAAGGTAAGATCTGTATACAGAACAGGATGGTTTTAAGTCATCACATAATATTGCTTTCTTCCAATTGTCGTGGGTCAATGTTTGATGCCTTTTGTGTCTTTCACATCATGGCAACTAGTCTTAGATGGTGATCATGGGCATTGCGTGTGGGTTAAGCTAAGATTCCAAAAATACATTGACTGTAATGGTGACAGTTATGATGTCTGTTTAGTTCTGCATTTGTCAGTAGTTTTTAACACTGAGGATGGTTTTTTTTATATGCTTCTACTCTTTACTGATGATCTGCCCATAATGCGTGTTTGCCATCATACCTTGCGCACTGTCATTCTTCCCTCTGATTGTGAACTTAGAGTTTACTTGTTGCTCCCACTCAGCCACATGGCTTTAATTTCATCAGTTTCATATCATGTTTCAGAACCAAGAATACCCGTGGAAGAATCTGCTGACATCGATGCCTGTATGGGCAGTGCTGGTGGCCAACTTTACAGCCAACTGGGGCTTTTACACAATGCTCACAGAGCTGCCCACCTTCATGAAAGGTGAGTCTTCCTGAAACACACCTAGCTACTCAGTCAGCACTCATTTAGAAATATTGAGACTGGATTAATGTTTTCACTAACTGACAAAAGTGGGAAGTGAAATGAAAAACTGTTACTCTTTGCCCATGTACTCATGATGAACTTCTGTAGTAAGTAAGTTAAGTATGCTTGGTCAGGACTTGAATCAGACACTTATCTTTTGATGGCAGATGCCATTCGCATCTATTGTAACCCCAGTGATATGATTATGTTCTAACACCTTGTTTCTCCCAAGTCAGCTAGCCCGACAGTGCACTGAGTGAAACTGTTAGACTTGGAGGCATGTCGAACGTTTGGTTCAGTGAGTGAAACAGTCCCAGAGACTGAACCGGTTGGGTAAGCTCGAGTCCCAGTGTACTAAATCGCTGGTTTGTGACATAGTTTAAACTGCAGTACTTGCCTTGACTGCCTATCTGGAAAAAGGATTTGAGACGAATACAAAGAATGTCTCAGTATTCCTTGATCTCTCAACTTTTTATGCCACTATTTTAAAAGAAGACTCATATTTAAACTCATCAAGGGCATACCATCCATGTTACAAGATCTTCACTGTGATAAAAAATATACTTGGTAATACATTTTTGAAACCCATACAGAACATTTCCGTATAAAATTCCAAGATGTAACAATTCCTTGTCACAGGATTCAGTACTGCCTGCAGTTCTCTTCAGCTTGCTTATTTACGACTATCCAGAAATGTTACCTTGTAGTTTTATATATACAGATGACAAGAACCACACTATACAAAGAAGAGATGTCAATGAGTTGGAGACTGCACTGTCCAAAGACCTTCAGAAGATGAATTAATATTTTTATAAAATGACAAGCTAGAAAGAAATATGTTCCACTACAGTAAAAAATAAGCAAATTATCAACCTACGAGCAGGTTCAGAAGTTACATACTACCATAGTGTCTTACCCACAAGGACCTGTATGTAACCTTAGAAACATCCTTATCCTGCTGGTGCCATCTTCATAAACTATCTTCTAAACCTAAAAACCATAATAACTTACTGGGAAGACTAGCAAAAACTTCACAGGGAGCAAATGAAAATACTGCTGCGACTGACTGCTTTAACATAACAAAATCACCAGCTGAATATTTCTCTGCCAAATGGCCAAATAGCACCCACAACTGACCAGTCAGTTTCCAGCTGCACTACATGATAAGACTTGTATCTGGTATGTTGGTCTCCACTCTTCTTCATTCTGAAAAAACATCCATTCTCATGTCAAATGGTGTAATGCCCTTGCTAGGTTACAGTCCAGGAAACTAAAGAACTGCTCTCTTTACATTCATCAAGAAACAGAAGAAAGTGCTGCAGTGAGACTGAAACCACACAAACCTGCCCGAGAGATACTCAAAGAATTAGCTGTGATATATTTTACATCTGATGGAATGCGAAGACAAGAATGATCTCAGTGACATCCTCAAAGACTTGTCAACAAAAGTGATTCTTGTCCAAAATTGGTTAAGTTCAGCCACCTTCTTTCCACCTGGATAAAACAAGTAGGATCACTCAAATGTTTGATGAACTGCATCTTCTCCATGTCATTGGATCTGGTTTGAATCACCTGCTTGTGACTGTGGTGCAAACTATCACATACACTGAAAGAAGTGCCCCTATGAACATTCACTGGAAAGCTTAAATGCAGACTTTGTTCTGAATTTTCATCTTCAGCCTCAAATGACAGGGTGGGCAGTTTGATATCTGGCCCATTGTAGGGCTCTTTTGTTCCCTATGGGCTGAAACTGGGACAGAGGAATCCCTAATAAAGAATATTTTGGAAGAGATTTGCAGTTCGAGCATCTGCCTGATAACTAAGGGAAACTTCCCAGAAAGCTTATTGGAAACAGGAGAGAGGGAGAGGGAGAGTGGGAGGGGAGGGAGGGAGGGAGTGAGTGAGTGAGTGAGTGAGTGTGTGAGTGTGAACTTATCACTTGAGAACTCATTAGGCTGGAAGAATTGGACATTTGCCATGGGAGACTGACAGAGAGCTTTAAGACCTGCATCTCTACAGTATTTTATTTCCTCAATTTTAAATATATTTTTGTGTGCAACCTTTCTTGGAATTACTTGTTGCTGTACCACCATGCACTAATTAATGGGCTGGCCAAGCATTTTAGCCATTTTATCTCTCTGTTTTGAGCATCATTAGTTATTTCGCTGCCCAAATAACAAAGTCATCGACTGCTTTTAGTGTTTCATTTCCTCATCTATCTCCCTCACGATCACATGATTTAATTAGACTGCTTCCATTATTCTTGTTCTTTTGCTGATGTTCTTGGTATAATCTCTTTTCAAGACACTGTCCATTCTGTTCAGTTGCTTTCCAAGTCCTTTGCCTTCTCTGACAGAATTACAAAATCATCAGCAAACCTCAAAGTTTTTATTTCTTCTCCCTCAATTTTAATTCCATTTCAAAATTTCTCATTGGTTTCCTTCATAGCTTGGTCCACGTTCAGATTGAATAACGTGATGGATAGGACATTCCTTCTCAAATACTCCTCCCTTTCATGTCCTTTCAACTACTTTAACTGCACTCTAATTTCTGAAGTAGTTGCTGATAACCTTTTTCTACCTATATTTTAACATTGTTACCTTTTCAAAGAATATATTTCTATCAACATTATTAAAAGCTTTCTTAAAATCTACAATTGCTTTGAATGTAGGTCTCCATTTCTTCAACCCCATGTGATGAAGCAAGCCGGGATAATTTTACTTCCCCTCTTGTTTTGCCATCTGCCTCCTTAAATGAGTTTTTTCACTTTTTACTAACTACTGCACTACTGGCCATTAAAATTGCTACACCACGAAGATGACGTGCTATAGACACAAAATTTAACCAACAGGAAGAAGATGCTGTGATATGCAAATGATTAGCTTTTCAGAGCATTCACACAAGGTTGGTGCCATTGACAACACCTACAACGTGCTGACATGAGGAATGTTTCCAACCGATTTCTCATACACAAACAGCAGTTGACCGGCATTGCCTGGTGAAACGTTGTTGTGATGCCTCGTGTAAGGAGGAGAAATGCTTTCCATCACATTTCTGACTTTAATAAAGGTGGGATTGTAGCCTATCGTGATTGCGGTTTATCATATAGTGACATTGTAGCTTGCGTTGGTCGAGATTCAATGACTGTTAGCAGAATATGGAATCGGTGGGTTCAGGAGAGTAATACAGAACACCGTGCTGGATCCCAATGGCCTTGTATCACTAGCAGTCGAGATGACAGACATCTTATCCAGATGGCTGTAATAGGTCGTACAGCCATGTCTTGATCCCTGAGTCAACAGATGGGGACGTTTGCAAGATAACAACCATCTGCATGAACAGTTTGATGACGTTTGCAGCAGCATGGACTATCAGCTCGGAGACTGTGGCTGCGGTTACCCTCAATGCTGCATCACAGACAGGAGTGCCTGTGATGGTGCACTCAATGATGAACCTGGGTGCACGAATGGCAAAACGTCATTTTTTCGGATGACTCCAGGTTCTGTTTACAGCATCATGATAGTTGCATCTGTGTTTGGCGACATCACAGTGAATGCACATTAGAAGCGCGTATTCGTCATCGCCATACAGGCGTATCACCTGGCGTGATGGTATGGGGTGCCATTGGTTACACGTCTCAATCACCTTCTGTTCGCATTGACGGCACTTTGAACAGTGGACGTTAAATTTCAGAGGCGTTACAACCCGCGGCTCTACCCTCCATTTGATCCCTGCGAAACCCTACATTTCAGCAGCATAATGCACGACCGCATGTTGCAGGTCCTGTACGGGCCTTTCTGGATACAGAAAATGTTTGACTGCTGCCTTGGCCAGCACATTTTCCAGATCTCTCTCCAATTGAAAATGTCTGGTCAATGGGGCCCGAGCAACTGGCTCATCACAATACGACAGTCACTACTCTTGATGAACTGTGGTATCATGTTGAAGCTGCATGGGCAGCTGTACCTGTACACGCCATCGAAGCTCTGTTTGACTCAATGCCCAGGTGTATCAAGGCCATTATTAGGGCCAGAGGTGGTTTTTCTTGGTACTGATTTCTCAGGATCTATGCACCTAAATTGCGTGAAAATGTAATCACATGTCAGGTCTAGTATAATATATCTGTCCAATGAATACCCGTTTATCATCTGCATTTCTTCTTGGTGTAGCAATTGTAATGGCCAGTAGTGTATTAACATACGTGAGCATAATCTGTATTTTCATAAAAGAGAAAGGTTGGTCCTCAGTTTTAAAGAATATAACACCAGATCTAATTTTGTTCTTAGTTTTATGTATGTAACAGATTTTCTAATTTATTTTGACAATTCCTAGTTAGTATCTTTCATTATTGGGCAAAATCAGTGATTGTTTCATAACTTTATTTATTTATTCAGCATCTATATTATCAGATTCATGACATTGGACCTGCCAGTGTACAGAAAAGTATAACATAGTACATATTTACATCATGTACAAAATCATTTGTATCAATACATCTTTATAACAAAAACATTATTCTGCTTAATTAGATTATAAAATTATGTACATTCATACAGATAGAATAAAAGCTAGCGAAACACCTTGACTGATTTTACTAAAACTATTAAATACTTGTACTTTAGTTTACTAGGCATAGTAACATACGGCACAAAAGCTAGGTGCATAATTAGATACATACATAGATAAAAGAAGTTTGGTTTTTATCTAGGAATGGTTGATAATTATGAATTTTTGTTTAGAGAATTATGAAGCAGACGTAGAGATTTTATCAAAATTCCAGGTATTCATTAATTCTGTAGAAGCTGTTGTTTATTAGTAGATTTTTTAGTTCTTTTTTGAATGTATTAATGTTTGGTATTATTCCATGCTATCTGGCAATGCACTCTACAGAATTTTTGGTTTGTTAACTGCACTGTTCTCATATTTGATTTTCTGTGCACATCCCTATGATAATCATCCATGTTTCTTGTTCGATAATTGTGGATCTCCTTATTCAAAGCTGAAACTTGATGGCCCATTCTTCAGTAGACTATGCATTTGTGCGTAATAAGCGCTTAACACTGTTTCAGTACTGCAGCAATCTTTAAGCATTCTTAATACAGGGTGTTTCAAAAATGACCGGTATATTTGAAACAGCAATACAAACAAAACGAGCAGCGATAGAAATACACCGTTTGTTGCAATATGCTTGGGACAACAGTACATTTTCAGGGCGGACAAACTTTCGAAATTACAGTAGTTACAATTTTCAACAACAGATGGCGCTGCGGTCTGGGGAAACTCTATAGTACGATATTTTCCACATATTCACCATGCGTAGCAATAATATGGCGTAGTCTCTGAATGAAATTACCCGAAACCTTTGACAACGTGTCTGGCGGAATGGCTTCACATGCAGATGAGATGTACTGCTTCAGCTGTTCAATTGTTTCTGGATTCTGGCGGTACACCTGGTCTTTAAAGTGTCCCCACAGAAAGAAGTCACAGGGGTTCATGTCTGGCGAATAGGGAGGCCAATCCACACTGCCTCCTGTATGTTTCGGATAGCCCAAAGCAATCACATGATCATCGAAATATTCATTCAGGAAATTAAAGACGTCGGCCGTGCGATGTGGCCGGGCACCATCTTGCATAAACCATGAGGTGTTCGCAGTGTCGTCTAAGGCAGTTTGTACCGCCACAAATTCACGAAGAATGTCCAGATAGCGTGATGCAGTAATCGTTTCGGATCTGAAAAATGGGCCAATGATTCCTTTGGAAGAAATGGCGGCCCAGACCAGTACTTTTTGAGGATGCAGGGACGATGGGACTGCAACATGGGGCTTTTCGGTTCCCCATATGCGCCAGTTCTGTTTATTGACGAAGCCGTCCAGGTAAAAATAAGCTTCGTCAGTAAACCAAATGCTGCCCACATGCATATCGCCGTCATCAATCCTGTGCACTATATCGGTAGCGAATGTCTCTTGTGCAGCAATGGTAGCGGCGCTGAGGGGTTGCCGCGTTTGAATTTTGTATGGATAGAGGTGTAAACTCTGGCGCATGAGACGATACGTGGACGTTGGCGTCATTTGGACCGCAGCTGCAACACGGGGAACGGAAACCCGAGGCCGCTGTTGGATCACCTGCTGCACTAGCTGCGCGTTGCCCTCTGTGGTTGCCGTACGCGGTCGCCCTACCTTTCCAGCACGTTCATCCGTCACGTTCCCAGTCCGTTGAAATTTTTCAAACAGATCCTTTATTGTATCGCTTTTCGGTCCTTTGGTTACATTAAACCTCCGTTGAAAACTTCGTCTTGTTGCAACAACACTGTGTTCTAGGTGGTGGAATTCCAACACCAGAAAAATCCTCTGTTCTAAGGAATAAACCATGTTGTCTACAGCACACTTGCACGTTGTGAACAGCACACACTTACAGCAGAAAGACGACGTACAGAATGGCGCACCCACAGACTGCGTTGTCTTCTATATCTTTCACATCACTTGCAGCGCCATCTGTTGTTGAAAATTGTAACTACTGTAATTTCGAATGTTTGTCCGCCTGAAAATGTACTGTTGTCCCAAGCATATTGCAACAAACGGTGTATTTCTATCGCTGCTCGTTTAGTTTTTATTGCCGTTTCAAATATACCGGTCATTTTTGAAACACCCTGTATGTAATAGTACTTGCTTAATCTTTTGTTAAGCATTTCTACGTGTTTTTTCCAGCTCAGATGCTCATCCACCCATAATCCTAAAAATTTTATGCGATTCTTTTACTGAATTTGGCTAATCGATAATGTGAATTTTACATTGGTCCTATTTTTGTTCCTTATGTGGTTGAAGTTCATCCATACAGATTTCTTTTCATTGACAACTAGTCATTTGTCTTTAAACCATTTCTTTTTTTTTTTTTTTTTTTTTTTTTTTTTTTTTTTTTTTTTTTTTTTTTTTTTTTTGCCGCTTCTGCTGCTTTGTTGACTTTTTGCTGCATTCATAATCATTCTTCCCTTTTATAATTAAGCTGGTATCATCAGCAAATAATACGGTATCAGCTGTTGAAAACTGTTGCGGTACGTGATTAATAAAAATCAAGAATAACTATGGTCCCAATGCTGAGGCCCTGGGGCATCCCATAATTAACTCTTTTATATTCAGAATGGTACACATTTCCATCCTGAGAAATTTGTACTCTTTGTTTCCTATCAGTTAAATATGATTTGAACCACTTGTAGGAAATACCACGGACACCATAATTGCACAGTTTTAACAGCAGTAGATTTTGCTTTATAAGATCAAACACTTTGGCAAGCTCCAAAGACAACCCACAGATCAGTTCTTTGTCCTCAATAACTTTGTAAACAAGTTTTAGGAAACTCAAGAGTGCCCTTTGTGTAGATTTGCTTTTTCTGAAACCATCCTGTCCATTTACAAGAATTTTATTTTCCTTTAGGAAGTCTAGCAATCTGTCGTACATTATTCTTTCAATTATTTTCGAAAATACAGATAATAATGATAATGGCCTGAAATTTTGAATGCAAAACTTGTCACCACTTTTATGAACGGGTAGTGCTGTTGACTGTTTAAGTTTACTTGGAAACACAACATTTTCGAAGGAGTCATTGATTATGTTCACAAGTTGAGAGACAACATTATCGGTTCTATATTTAATCATTTTGTCAGGGATACCATCAAATCCACAGGTCATTTTACTCTTTAGTTTACTGATAGCTGTTTGTACTTCTTTGGATGTTACAGGATGTAGGTACATTGTCCTTTCATTTATTGGAGTTATTACCTTTGTCTTTGGATTATATTTAGTGGTAATCAGGTTTTGGGCTACATTAATATAATAATCATTAAATATATTAGCTATTAGAAGAGGATCGTCAACAATTTCATTTTTGTGTTTTATGGTGATTTTATTACTTGCCTTTTCATGATTGCCTGTACGATTATTAATAACTTTCCACATAGATTTTTATTTTGTTATTATCCTTTCTAATATATGAATCATTGTGCTTCTTTTTTGCAGCAACTATGGCTTCCCTGTGCTTTTTCCTATTACACTTTACATATTTTGCTTTGCACACTTATGTAGGACTGTAAGACTTTCTGATGACTCTTTGATTTCACTTGTTATCCATGAATTTTATTTTTGTTTATTTTCATTCTCTTCAGAGGGAATGAAATATTATAGCAGTATTTGTAATTTGACAAGAACTTGTTGAATTTTATACCTACATAACTATTTCTTTCCATGTCCCAGTTTACACATCTTAACATTAGATTAAAGCCCCTAATGCTGTCACCATTAATTAATCTTCTCGCAATATATCTTATAATGCCACTTTTCTCGTGAGATTTCTCTAAAGTCAATTCAACTGCTTGATGATCAGAGAAACCTGTATCCAATACCTCAGATTTAAAGCCGCATTTTGATTTGTCAATGAATATTTGGTCTATAGTACTTTCACTTTTGCTGCCGTGTCTGGTGGTATCTTGTACACACATTTCCATATTGTTATAATAGAAGGAAACATTCCACGTGGGAAAAATTATATATAAAAACAAAGATGAGGTGACTTACCGAACGAAAGCGCTGGCAGGTCGATAGACACACAAACAAACACAAACATACACACAAAATTCAAGCTTTCGCAACAAACTGTTGCCTCATCAGGAAAGAGGGAAGGACAGGGGAAGACGAAAGGAAGTGGGTTTTAAGGGAGAGGCTAAGGAGTCATTCCAATCCCGGGAGCGGAAAGACTTACCTTGGGGGGAAAAAAGGATAGGTATACACTCGCACACACGCACATATCCATCCACACATACAGACACAAGCAGACATATTTCAAATGTCTTGTGTCTGTATGTGTGGATGGATATGTGCGTGTGTGCGAGTGTATACCTATCCTTTTTTCCCCCCAAGGTAAGTCTTTCCGCTCCCGGGATTGGAATGACTCCTTAGCCTCTCCCTTAAAACCCACTTCCTTTCGTCTTCCCCTCTCCTTCCCTCTTTCCTGATGAGGCAACAGTTTGTTGCGAAAGCTTGAATTTTGTGTGTATGTTTGTGTTTGTTTGTGTGTCTATCGACCTGCCAGCGCTTTCGTTCGGTAAGTCATTTCCATAATGTGTGTTTTTAGCAGATTAACAGGTTACTGCCCTTTTTACAGTTGTACTTGAATTATCATTGAAATCTTAAGCACAATTATATATTTTGGTTGACTATTTAGATAGTTAAGATTTTCTAAATTTTCAGAGAACAATTCCAAATTGCCAGATGGGGACCTATATATAAATGCAATTATAATTTTACTATCTGTTAGTTCACATAAACAATATTCAAAATCTTTTTCAATTCCTAGTTAGTATCTTTCAGTATAGGGCGAAATCAATAATTGTTTTGTAACTTAAATTCCGTTGTTGACTTATAACAAATATAAATTCTGTAATAATTATAAACATTTGGAAGATGAAATACTAGTAATCTTAAAGTATCCATTTGGCTCTCTTCTAAAACATGTTAGCAAATCCAGCACTTAATTAATTTCAGAGTAATTAACAGTTTTGTCAAAAGTATAATTCCAGAGTAATTAACAGTTTTGTCAAAAGTATTGTTTGCGTAGCTACAAATGTTAATTTCATGATTTAAACAAATAATTTGGCTAAAGTCCTGTACTAGAGGAAACTTAAAAGAACCAATTTCTCAGTGTATTCAGTTAATTGAAGGAGTTAAGTTTTAATTGCTATTTCTGTAAATTTAACTCCAAACAATGTGTAGTTTCAGTACACATTATTGTGAGGATATACAAGGGTCTGATTTTTGGTCCCAAGACAGTCAGTCCATGGCCGAGTTTCAGATGAGGAGCCTGTATTGGTTAGATCACCTACAATGCATCTGTGAATTAAGTGTAACACAATTAGACCATATGTTAAAACAATGACAGTGTCTGTTCCATACATACCTTGTTATTCTTCAAGAACTGTGTAGTTGGGTTTTTACTGCTCATAGGTGTTCAGTAGTAAACTATTGTAGCAGTCTGTGGATGTTTGCCTGCAAACTATTAATGAGGCTTATCGAAAGTTAAACAATAGTGAACTGGCTGTATTAAATGTGTATATTGGGGGTTGTGAACAGTGAAAGTAAACAACTGTGAAATGCAAATGGGCACCTGTCAGCTACATCATTTAAAGTAGTCCCTGTTTGACCTCCACCCGCGATTTTGCAGCCAGTATAGCAATGCAGTACGTCAAAAAAAGTGGACAACAAACGAAAGAAAAAAATAAAGTGGGCGAACCATCACACCCTCTCCTACGATAAGTTTTAGGGTCAGTATTGGTTCGCGTGTTTTTACATTTTTCTGGAATGCAAACTGATCTCCCTCAGGTCAGCTTCTACCAATTTTTCCATTCATCTGTATACAATTCATGTGAATGGTTTGCAATCTTGACTTTGAAACAGTAAGACCAGAATGAGGTCTTGGAACTCAAAATCTAGATTGTTTAAATTAAAAAACTGTGACCATAGGCCAGTAGTACATTTTCATGTGTAATAAAGGAATGAATGAAAGGCTCCAGGTAATTTACTAGTTTTACATGTGCCTAATTTCCCAGATGAGCATCCAATATAATGTGTTGTGATGAAGCGACCGGGGATATTTTTATTTCCCCTCTTGTTTTATCATTTGCCTCCTTAAAATTCATTTTTTCATTTCTGACTAATTACCATTAATGTACTTGAGTATTATCTGTATTTTCATAAAAGAGAAAGGTTGGCTCTCAATTTTAAAGAATATAACACCAGATTTAATTTTGTGCTTATTTTTATTTATGTATTTGATTTTCTAATTTATTTTGACTATTCCTAGTTAGTATCTTTGTTACAGGGTGAAATCAATAATTGTTTGGTAACTTAAAGGGAGCCGGAATGATGAAAATGTCAAAATTAACGTTCTTTGGTTTTTTTTCATTATAAAATTATTTGGAGTTTTCTGAATAAAACGAATCAAGTTTCACCCTTCTAAGTGAATTCTAAGTGTGTTTTTTATCGCTGCAAAGTTGAGGCGCTGCGTAAACTGTTGTAGCGATTTTGTGTGTCGCCTCTTACGGTGCTGCTCACTGGCTGCAAGCAGGGTATCTTTGCGGAATTAGACAGTGTTTTGTTTTCCATTGTTGTATGGCTTTATCTCTGTGACAAGTGACTGTTCCTATTGGTAAACATAAACGCTATACTGTGTTAGTTGACTTGTGGAGTTTGCTTTGTGTTGTTTAGCTGTTCAATTTTGCGTATTTGACGAATTTTGCTCGTACCTGTTTTACATATTTGGTTTGTGGATATCAGTATGCCCTGTTTAAGCAATCGAGTGTTTAAGATAAGGCACAATGAGTGGAAGAAGAAATCTTTTGTTGTTTCGAAGGGAGATGCTGCTCAGACTGCTTCACCGACTACTCCAAATGAATGTGATAGTACTTCTTCCAGCAAGAAACTTTGTGACAGCAAAGAAAAATTTGAAAACTATGAAAGTGACAGTAATGATGTGAATGAAATAATTAACTTTTGCTTGCTCTCTAATATTTTGAAACATAACATATTATGCCAAGTTTGCAAAGAAAGACGACTGGAATTGAAAATTACTTCACACATTGGTTTGGCATGTAAAATGTTATTGAAGTGTAACAAATGCGCTGCAGAAGTTTTGTTTTTTAATTCTAACAGTATTCCTCATAGTGGTAATAGTAGAAAGAAGGTGTATGATATAAATATTAGGCTAGTTTATGGCTTGTGTTGCATTCGCAAGGGCAGTGCTGCAGGGACAAAGTTATTTGGAATTATGAACTTGCCAAAACCACCAACCAAGTTTGGATTTTATAATGGATTGGTGGGGTCTTCTGCTGAAGATATTGCTCAAGCAACAATGAAGAAAGCACTTGAAGAAGCTGTGACAGATAATGGGAAATGTAGAGATTTAACTGTTGCTTTAGATGGATCATGGCAACATAGAGATCATAAATCTCTAAATGGAGTTGTAACAGCTACCAGTGGAGACAGTTGCAAAGTAATTGATGTTGCTATTCTCTCAAAACATTGTAGATGTAAGGGCAATACCAAGGATGAACATAGTGAAAGTTGTGAAGCAAATTTTCACGGCACGAGTGGACCGATGGAAGTAGAGGGAGTGAAAGCAGTTTCTTCCAGATCACAGGAGTGGTATAATGTACGATACACTAACTATCTAGAAGATGGTGATTCTAAGGGATATAAAGCTGTAGAGGAACTCAAACCTTACGGCAATAAAATTCACATTAAAAAACAGGAGTGCATTGGACATGTGCAGTAGCGCATGGGGGCTCGCTTAAGCAAACTAAAGCAGCTTAATGATGATAAGTCCCTTGGAGGAAGAGGAAGATTGACAGATGAAGCAGTTGATAGATTGCAGAGGTATTATGGGTGTGCAATTAGACAAAATACAAGAAGCATTGAGCATATGAGGAGAGCAGTATGGGCATTATTTTTTCATACTGCATCAACAAATGAGCACCCACAATATGCACTGTGCCCCACAGGTGATGACTCATGGTGTAGGTACCAATCAGGAAAGGAATACCCACAGGTGATGACTCATGGTGTAAATACCAATAAGGAAAGGAATATGCCCAAAAAAACAGTTTGCCAAATGCTGTAATTGATGTAATTAAGCCCATATTCAGAGATTTATCACAGCCAAGTTTATTGGGAAAGTGTTTACATGGGAAAACACTAAATCCAAATGAAAATGTAAATAATTTAATTTGGATTAGGATTCCCAAAAGAGTGTTTGTACAGATAAAAACATTGGATTTTGGAGTGTATGATGCAGTGGCAACATACAATGAAGGAAACATTATCAAATGTGATGAGATGACATGCTTAGGTTTCCAATCAGGACACAACACAATTTCCACACTGCGCCTAATTGATGAAGAAAGACTAAGAGGTGCAGGAAGAAAAGACAAAAGTCTGCAACATGCAGCAAAGGGAAGGAAGGACCAGTGAAAAGGAAACTAACACTGGAAAAAGAAGAGGCTGTGGATAATCCATCATATGGGGCATGAATGTATTAAAAAACTTTGGAAACCATTTTCTGTAACCTTAAAATATTCATCTTTGGGGAACATTTTCTCAAAAACTGCTAACAGTATATCAATGAAATTTATACACAATATTGTTTACTTCTTTTCCTTCATTTTTATAACAAATTGTAAAAAAATATTGTATAATTCAAGAGATCTCTGCCCAAACTCTTTGCCTTTACATATGTCTGCTTGTGTCTGTATATGTGCGGATGGATTTGTGTGTGTGTGCGCGCGAGTGTATACCTGTCCCTTTTTCCCCCTAATGTAAGTCTTTCCGCTCCCAGGATTGGAATGACTCCTTACCCTCTCCCTTAAAACCCACATCCTTTCGTCTTTCCCTCTCTTTCCCTCTTTCCTGATGAAGCAACCGTGGGTTGCGAAAGCTTGAATTTTGTGTGTGTGTTTGTGTTTGTTAGTCTCTCTGTCAACAAACCAACGCTTTCGTTTGGTGAGTTACATCATCTTTGTTTTTAGATAGAAATTATATTTGTTTATACGTCAACAATAGTGACAATAATAGGGGAGATGTGAATTGGAGTTTGTGTTGGGGAGGGTATTTGACTTGGGTAGTTCATGCAGCTATGTTGACTATAATACTGCGGTGGTGTAATGGTCAGTATATCTGCCTAGTAAGCAAAAAGACCCACGTTCGAGTCCTGAACGTGACACAGATTTTAATTCACTTCTTCAGCTTCCAATGTTATCATAGTGAAATAAGTGTCACACCAATAGGCCATGTGTTAAAACAATTCTTCAAGAAATGTGAACTTTGTGGTTAGGTTTTTACTGCTGGTACATGTTCAACTATTGTAGCAGTGTGTGGATGTTCGCCTGCAACCTATTAATGAGGCCTATCGAAAGTTAAACAATTGTGCAGTGGCCATAAAACTATGTATTATTGGGGTGTTGTGAATAGTGAAAGTAAATAACTGTGAAACACAAATGTGCACCTGTCAATTACATCATTTAAAGTAGACAGTACTGCACTCTCACCCCTATTTTTTCAGCCAGTACGTCGACACCAAGGACGATCAATGAAGAGATCAGGAAGGCGAACTGCTACAGTGTCCATTCAATAATGTTTTGCATCGTGAAATTTAACCTGCATTTTTTCACAAGCACAGCATCAATGTCTTTGTCTTACTACTAAACAAGCTGTTATCTACAGTTTACAGATGACAAAAGCTGGTTGTAGTTTGTATGTCTACTCTCCGAAAGCAGTGTTAAGGTATCTGTCAGTGGGTACTGTATGTGCCACTATCAGTTCCACCTGTTTGTGTTCCATTCACATATAGTGCATGAGAATAACAACAAAATGTATACCTCCAAATGGGCGTGAATTCCTTTGATTTTTCCATCCTGGTCACTTTGCAGGAAGTCATATTATTACCTGTTATTCTCTCAAATGTATTTTGCCAGAATTTCTACAGTTAACTTCTCCATAATGCACATCACTTTCTTGTAACATTTGCCACTGGAATTTTCTGAGCATTTTGGTAACACTCTCAAGATTCCTGAATGGGGAAGCAAAGAAAAAACACCAATCTTTTCTATCTCCTTTTAATATTACCAGTGAAGCCTGGTATCTCAATCTGGCGTAAGCTTTTCCTACACTTTATTCTATGTGGTTGTTTCACTTTAAATCACCAGATGCATCCTCTCAGATATTTCATGGTTGTGAATATTGCCAGTTATTTATCATCAATGGGGTAATGAAACAATAGTGGATTGTTCCACGTATTTGGTTATTATATGTCACATGTTTATGATAAAGGTCAACTTGCAGTCCTTGCATGAAGTGTCAATCTTCTGGAGCTCTTTCCTGTTCAGTATCATATTCTGGCTTTACAGTTTTCCTGTGTTCAACACCTGAATAGGCTAGTTGCCCCCTAGAGTGTACCAATAACAGCACTCTAATATTCCCTTGGTGAACTCCCAAAGTTATTTTTATATCTGCCGATTTCTTTCCATGAAGCACAATATAACAAGATATGTCTGTTAGCAAACGTTCATCCATTCACAAAACCAATTCAGTATTCTATAAACTTGTATTCTACTCAATAGGCAACATCACAAAACTGTATCGGACATACCCTGAAGTGAAAGTGGTAGCAGCATTCTCAAGATTACTGTCAGTTTGCACTCTTTCCCCTAGTTACAAAGGAAAGGTGAAATTTTATTGGCCCAACAGTGTTTTTAGATCAAAAATGCAAATATTGTGTTATGTGATGTACTTGGGTGTCAGTGCATATTGCCCAAGATTTCTTTCGAGTGAGTAGATTTCATTTATGATTTGTAATTCTGAAAGGTTTGCAAATCACAGCTCTCACAAGCTTTACAGTGGATTCGAAAGGTTTGAAATCTCAAATTTCCTTATGTGGGGTCCTGCCCACTTGTCTCTTATAGGGTGCCTAAGGGATGCTGCTTTCTCGGATAGCTATCAATTCAAGCAAATCACATTAATGGTTTTTATTACAATAAAGTAGGTTGACAATAATTAACTTTGGTTTACAAAGGATGCTGCAAGCGATGGGCAAGATGCAAATAATAAATGTCTTTCACTGTATACAGTGCCCATGCAAGTTTGTCACACATTTCGTATGGATCACTAATAATGGCTATCATAGTGCTCTCTTTTAGTCCGTGTCTAGTAACGTCCGTCTTCTACTGTCTGGGCTAGGCTGGCAGGAGTAGTGCTTATTTTATCTTCGGCTAGAGGCTGCTCCTGTCACGGTGCAGTCCTACTCAGTGAACTATTCCCTGACATCATCTCACAGCGTACTCTGCTCTTGCATTTTTTATCTTCGTGCCGTCGCTTGTTGTTACATCGGAACATTCCTCCTCCCTCCCCCCCCCCCCCCCCCCCCCCCTCCAAAGCGACGGACAATCGTTTTGCAGGGAGCTTGACAATGGCGAGTGAGGCAGGAGCATGGGCGCAGTTCTGAACCGGAAGCTGTGGCTACAGGCGACATCATTCGCTCTGGCACAAACATTCCCCGGAAAATGACCAGAAGGGTACATGTCCACCTGCCGATACCATGAACCTGATGAGGGAGGTGGCGGCTGCTGCAGTGTAGGCGGGTCCAGCTCCATCGGTAGGATGAGACGAGGCGATGGATCCATCTCCATGGCGTCGTCCTGCAGTGTCCTGATGACACTCACTGGTGGCTGCTGTGGCTGCGCTGTCATCTGGATCCGTGAATCTGGGGGAAGAGACACTGAAAGATCACTGTGCACATGATAAAGGCGAAAAGTCAACTGATGATCTCGCCTTGTGCCCACTGTCTGCTGCCACTAAAAACCCTGTAAAAGACAATATCACGTGGTGCGAAGTGATACTTGCAGCCTTCCTTCAGTGCCGGATGCTGAGGAGAGTGGAGCAGGTGGAGCAATGTCTGACCACAGTGACCGTGAAGCAATTCCACTGGCGATGGTCCATCACCTGGGTGCAAATGATAGGAGGCGAGAAACAGTTGCAATGCTTGATCCCTGGTATGTGCAGGACAAAGTTTGGCAATCTGCTGCTTGAAGGTACTGACTAAATGTTCTACTTTGCCATTTGACTGTGGATAGAATGGTGCACTAATTAGATGCTGTATGCCATTGTGTTCACAGAATGTTTCATATTCATTTGCCTTGAACTGAGGTCCATTGTCTGACACTATTACTTCAGGTAAACCTTCAAGGCAAAATATAGAGGACAACACCAGAATTGTGCTATGTGACAGTGTCGAGTTCATTGGCACAGCAAAAGGAAACTTGCTATACGAGTCAACCACAATCAACCAACGAGTGTTCCAAAAAGGTCCTGCAAAGTCTACATGCACATGTTGCCATGGCAATTGTGAGTTAATCCAAGCAGATAATTTTTGTGGCAGAGCGGACTGATTTTCTACACATGTATGACACTGTGACGTCATCTGTTCTATTTGGGCATCCATACCCTGCCAAGTACAGTGTTGACGATCTGACTGTTTCGTACAAACAATCCCCAGTGTCCTTGGTGATGTAACTGCAACACCTCTTTTTGCTGAGCTGTAGGGATGAACACATGTGGCTGTCCACTGTCATTTTGAACAAGAATACCACCTTTCTTTATGGCAAGGCTATGCCAATGTGCAAAGTATCAGCACACTACGGAGTTCTTTAGGAACAAGCCCAATATGTGCAAATGTATGTCAGCAAAATGTTCAAATCTGAATCATCTCCTGTGGCCTGTGCAATTTTCCTGTATTTCAGTGTAATTGAATCAATTCGCTATCCTGAGAATCACTGTGTCAACAAGATGCTGCATAAGTGTCAAGGTCTGTATCAGGGCCAATTGAAAGATGTGAAAGTGCATCCGGATTACCATGTTGAGCTGTTGGACAATATACAATCTCGTACTAGTATTGAGACAACAACAAAGCCCATCTTTGCAATTTTTGGGCACTTCATACAGGAATCAGTTTTGTCGGATGAAAGAAGGACTGCAAAGGCTTGTGATCCATTACTAAGTAGAATATTCTGCCAAACAAATAGTGATGGAATTTGGTGATACCATACACAATAGCCAAAGCCTCTTTCTCTTTCTGTGAATAGTTACACTGAGCTTTGTCCAAAACTTTTGATGCAAAAGTGTTAGGCCTGTCTTTATCACCAATTCTGTGTGAAAGCACTGCACCAATTCCGTAAGAGGAAGCAACAACTTTCAATACAACTAGTTTGTCAGGATCAAAGTGAACTAAGCATCGATCACTGAGCAATGCATCTTTTAAGTTTTTGAAAAGCTACTTGGCACTCATCTGTCCAAAGAAAGGGGACATTCTTGCGATGCAAGCGATACAATGGAGCTATTATTTGGGCAGCGTTTGGTAGTTTGGTATGAACCAAATGTAATAGTTCATTATCCCTAAGACTGACTGCAATTCTGTGACTTTGCGAGGAACTGGCAAATCTCGTATGGCTAACAAATGCACCTGAAGAAGATGCACTCCTTGACTGTTTATGACATGATAAAGATACTGCAACTCAGATTTTAAAAAATCACAATTGTCTAGTCTACGCTTTAGTCCTGCCTCAGATAATACACAAAACAAAGCATACAAATTTGCAACATGTTCTTCAGGTATATGACCTGCTATGACAATATCATCCAAATACTTTGAACAGTTTGGCACTTGTGCTGTCAGCTGTTCCAAATACCGTTTGAAAATGATGGGTGCAGAAGCACTGCCAAAAGTCGAACGCAAATATTTAAACAAGCCCAAATGAGTATTCACTACACTCACTTTTTGAGATTCTTCATCGAGCAGTATCTGAAGATACGCATCGCGCAGATCAATTTTGGAAATGTGGCATCCAGTGTCCAATTTGTCCATGAGATTCTCTGGGCATGGCAATGGGTAAGTATCAATCACAGTTTGTCTGTTGACTGTAGACTTAAAGTCAATAAAGAGGTGAATGTGAGCTGAATATTTGGGGAGCAAAACCAGTGGACCTGCCCACTGACTAGCTGATATGGGCACAATAACTCCGCTATTTTGCAATTCTTTAAGCTCAGCAGCAACTTTGTCCCATAATGTAATGGGAACAGTTCTGGCCTGGCAAAATTTTGGCTGAGCATCATCTTTCAGAGTAATTTGTGCAACAAAATTGTTAGCCAAAACCTTCAGAAAATGGTTCTGGGAAATCTTTTAGCAAGCTAGCTACACTGTCTTTTGCATGGAATGCAGACACTGACAACACATTCCACTGTACGTTAAAACCAAACAAATCAAAAGAATCAGGACCAAATATGAAACAATGGAAAATCCAGGGTGGAATGTAACAATACCAGAGAAGGAAAGTTGCTACTCACCATATAGCGGAGATGCTGAGTCACGATAGGCATAACAAAAAGATTCACACAGTTATAGCTTTCGGCCATTAAGGCCTTTGTCAGCAGTCAGCACACACACACACACACACACACACACACACACACACACACACACACAACTTGCACCACAACTTGCACACACGTCTGCAGTCTCAGAGAGCTGAAACCACACTGCGAGTGGCAGCACGAGTGCATTATGGGAGTGGCAACTGGGTGGGGGTAAGGAGGAGGCTGGGGCTGGGAGGGGAACAGATAGTATGGTGGGAGTGGCGAACAGTGAAGTGTTCCAGTTTAGACGGAGGGCACAAGAGAAGGTGCGGAGGGGGAAGGGGATAAGTAGCAGAAAGGAGAGAAATAAAAAGATATTAAAAGATTAGATGTGGCGGTGAAATGACGGCTGTGTAGTGCTGGAATGGGAACAGGGAGGGGGCTGGATGGGTGAGGACAGTGACTAACGAAGTTTGAGGTCAGGAGGGTTACGGGAACGTAGGATGTATTGCAGGGAAAGTTCCCACCTGCGGAATTCAGAAAAGCTGGTGTTGGTGGGAAGGATCCATATGGCACAGGCTGTGAAGCAGTCATTGAGATGAGGGGTATCATGTTTGGCAGCGTGTTCAGCAACAGGGTGGTCCACTCGTTTTTTGGCCACAGTTTGTCAGTGGCCGTTCATACGGACAGACAGCTTGTTGGTTGTCACGCCTATATAGAATGCAGCACAGTAGTTGTAGCTTAGCCTGTAAATCACGCAGGCAGGGCTACCTGTGAAACCAGTCATGTGATCTATAAGCTAAGCTGCAACCACTGTGCCGCATTCTATGTAGGCATGACAACCAACAAGCTGTCTGTCCACATGAACGACCACCGACAAACTGTGGCCAAAAAACAAGTGGACTACCCTGTAGCTGAACACGCTGCCAAACATGATACCCCTCATCTCAATGACTGCTTCACAGCCTGTGCCATATGGATCCTTCCCATCAACACCAGCTTTTCTGAATTGTACAGGTGGAAACTTTCCCTACAATGCATCCTACATTCCCATAACCCTCCTGGCCTCAACCTTCATTAGTCACTGTCCTCACCCATCCAGCCCCCTCCCTGTTCCCATTCCAGCACTACACAGCCGTCATTTCATCACCACACCCAGTCTTTTAATTTCTTTTATTTTTATTTTTATTTCTCTCCTTTCCGCTATTTACCCCCTCCCCCCTCCACACCTTCTCTCCTGCCTTCCGTCTAAACTGCAACACGTTCACTGTCCGCCACTACCACCATACTATCCCTCCCCCTCCCCACCCCAGCCTCCTCCTTACCCCCACCCGGTCGCCACTCCCATCATGCACTGATGCTGCTGCTCGCAGTGTAGTTTCAGCTCTCTGAGACTGCAGATGTGTGTGCAAGTTGCACTTGTGTGAGTGGGTGTGTGCACGTGTTTGTATGTGTGTCTACTGCTGACAAAGGCCTTAATGGCCAAACGCTATGTTTGTGTGAATCTTTTTATTGTGCCTATCGCGGCTCAACATCTCTGCTATATGGTGAGTAGCAACTTTCCTTCTCTCGTACTGTTACATTCCATCGTGGATTTTCCATACATAAAATGTTTTTCCTGGGTTGGGAATGGGTTGGTGTGGAAAATTTTGTCTCAGTACATACCTGTTGACTCATTTCTTTTGCATTACTGATAATTTATCTGAAAGTGAATCCAGTTTATATTACAACAGTTAAGTAGTTCAGTTACAGAACATTAACTCAATACTGCACACTGGTGTAATACGTATTTAGATGAGCCAGTTGCGTATTAGAACAATGTTTCAGGTTTCAAGCCACCATTGCACAAATTTCAGATATTTGTTTTCTGCTGCCACCCAAACATGAGTGCCATCTTCACTCCACTATCAACCATGCATAAATCATCGTGCTGGACAGAAATTTCCTCGTGGCCCGCTCTTCCTCTCAGCCTGTCAGTGAGACTGAGCTCAGAGCAGGCCCACAGGCCACAAACAGTGCAGCTGTAGCATAGCATGGGATCGTCACCTGGTGCACATTTCTGTTGGCTCCCCCAAAATGCATACCCTGCCCTCTCCACACAAAACTGGAGGAAACTGGAGGCTATTTTCAGTAAAGAATATAAGTATTTGCAGACTCAGACTTACATAAAGGAGAATCCAGTTAAACACGTGAATCCCAGTGTGTAGAAGCCTGCTACTTAGGTACAATGGAACAGATGTTAAATAAAATTTTTAATATAGTAACGTAGCTTAGAGCCCCCAGCAACTGAAGTCCAGGTGCAGTGCACCCCTCGTACAGCTGTGCAGCACCACCTGTGGCAGGTGTCTTAGAATCCTACATCAACTTTGGATGTATTTTGGTTTTCAATAATTTTTTAAACAAATAGTTTTATGAGATCAGGGCAGTAGCAGCTATACTTGGTGCTGCCAATGCTATGGAAGGCAAAGTGTTAAAGGATCTGATTATGGGTTGTAACCAAGTCAACAATTTCACTGAAGATCTGTCACCCTGATGTTGTTCATGAGCACTTTTACCTTATTTAAGTTTTACCATTGTCTCATCACCGTTTCTTGATGCTGTGGACCTTCTGTGCAGTGCCACTACTTGTGCCATGGGTCTTCTTTGTCATCTGCAGAATATCAAGGGCTGTAAGACAGCTCTGTACACTTAAATCTTTGAAGTGAAGTGATGTAACTGCCTTTTAAAGAACTCTTTTGTATTTTGTTGCTATTATATAACATTCATATAAACTGAGTGAGCAGATCTCATATAAACTTCAACATTTTCAGAGTGAATCCCATAACAACACAGAAGAAGGTGATGTTTCTCTTCCGCTTTGCTCAGTTGTTTCTGGGCTTTCATACTGTAGCTGGTGTCTTTTCCTCTCTGCATTCCAGAACACTGCCAAGCTGTGATGCCAAAGCAAAAGCAACATCTTCACAGCAGGAGGAGATGCTCAGTTGCCAGCTTGGTTTGCCGATGTTCTTTGCCCCTTCTTCTTTCATCATCTCTGCACATATGCAACACAAAGTGTGCACAGTGGTGATCCTGTAGATGCTAAGTACCTAAACAGCTTTTTACAATAACGTTTGCTTGTGAGGAAGAGATGGAATTACTTGTTACTCCACAAGGGAGAGAGCAGTTGTATATTTGATATAATAAATCTGATGAAGCACCAAGCCTAGCTGCACGTAATGTATCGGAATTAAAGCAGACAGAAGCAGTTTTTAGGTCTGTACAAATGGCAGCTATGTCACAAGAGACCAGTACACCAAAAACTCATGCCAAACTCTGACACTTTTGCAGCATATCACATCAATTAACAAATGTGGATCACCGCTACAAAATTGGCAAGCTCCCAGGAATCACACAAGCTAAAATTTCAAAGTTAAAGTCACTGCAAGTGATCAATCAACGTACTGGTAGCTCAAACTGTAGAAAATTCTCTGCTGACAGAACAGCTCATATAGCTAGTGCAAAATAACTTGGCATGTGTGAAGAAAAGCAGTCTCCTTCTGAATGCTGAGTGAGTCTGTCCCTTTGTTCTGAAGGGGCAGCCACCTCAGTTGCCTGCCATCTGCCAAGCTGTGTGATCATTTGCAGAGCCATTAGCTGTAGCTAAGAAGTTCAGTCAGATAAGCATCTGTGGTGTGTAGGCTTCAACTCAGTCAAAATGCTCTTCCTTTGCTGCATGGTAGCCATTCGTAATGGAACCCTCAGTACAACCATTGTCTCCTGCCATGCAGTCTGTGCAACTGTGAGAAAAGATATTTTCTGTATACTGAAATACGCATGTGAGTTGAGCAGGCTATGAAATGCAGATTAGTTTGCACTTCAGTAAGGCACACTTCTCCTCAATCAAGAACTGAAATGTTTGTTTGTTCTGGGGGTTGTACCACAGCACCCTTTTTAAAGCCACCCTTGTAGCACTAGTAGCACATTCCCGTTTATCAGTTTCAGTAGAACATTCAGTACATGGCTACTTTGAAAACAATATACACAAAACTCTTTGGTGCATCAGTCTGACACTTACCTTACTGGTGTGGTTCAGTTTGGCAATTTTCACAGATATGAAAGAAGTGATAAGTGACAGGAGAAAATTCCTGTGACCAGCTGAGAAGTGAATCCTGCAACTTTGGATTAGCGGTCTGATACTTATGTACTACTGGTAATAATAAACACTGATCCACACATACCAAAATAACAAAAATTAAATATCCCTGTTTTCAACATCATCTTTATGCTATTTTGATTAGATTTAATTTCTATTTTTCTTCCAGACCTGTGCTTTCTTCCAGCTACAGGACACAGATTTTTATGAGGAATCTACAACAGATTATACTTAACAGAGAGGCTAACACAGCCATGAACTGGCTATAGAATCTAATAGGGATTCCATTGGGGACAGGAGCTTTGTTCAGCTTTACAATTTCAGCTGTTTCTCAAAACCACTGACATTAATATCTTTTCGCTCATCTTTTCAGTGGTACAAGAATTAAATGGGGCAATAGTCCTGAGTTTTCCTTAGTAAAGGAACATTTGGAAACAGAATTAAACATTTCTGCTTTTGCTTTGCTACTCTCACTTTCATTTCCTGTCTCATCCATGAGTGATTGGACACTAACTTTGGTGCCACTAACAGCCTTTACATATGAGCAGAATTTCTTTGGGTTTTGTGAAAGATCATTTGACAATATTCTGTTCCACTATAGTGATGTTGAGAATTTCACAGATACAATGGTTTCTCTATACACTTCATCCCAGCTTTGGTTTACTAGTTATTTTTTTAAAAAATTGTATTTTTTATTGTGATGAAATGTCTTTTGTAGACCTGCAGTTTAGGGAATTTTTCCATACCTGATTTTACTGTTATTATCTGACAGAAATGGTCTGATAGTACAAGATCTTTTACAGCTACAACACACTTTTTCTTGTCAATATTTGTGGCCACATGGTCAGTTACTGATTCAACCATTGCAGTAACGATTGTTGGAGTATTGACCAACAGGGACATTCCAAAACTGTGAAGGATGTTTACGAGGGTGCTACTAGTTTCATTTACGATATTTGGTGTTTATCTGTCTACTGAAGATTATGTTGACCTTTGTACTTTAAACTTTATCTAGAACTTAATTTATTGATAAAAGTGTCCACACTACCACTGCGAGATAGATACATTCACAAAATGATTAATTTATTGGTTATATCAAGCTGATACTTTGAAGTTGTATAAGACGGACTTCTTGCAGAGCCAATTCAGGGTAAAACCTGGAGCTTTCGATGATTACCTCCATTGTCTTCATCAGGAGCAAATGATAGTCAAAACTGGAGCTGTGGTGTCCTTATATAGCCCAAAGATGTCTTGTTATTGGTTAATAATTATGTCATGCCATCACAGATGGTGTCAACTTCTGTGATTGTGGCACCACTGCTTCTGCCACAGCACAAACATTATGATAAATATCTTTGACTGTTCTCTGCATCAAAAGCTCATTTCCACAAGATTATATCTATTGTCACAGTTGAAAATTTTCTCATGCATTCTTAATGCTACAGCCTCTTTAATTACAGAATCCCTGTATGTAGGAGCCTGAATCAAAACTTTTGTTTCATCAAACAGTATTTTATGTTTGTTTGTGAGCCTGTCCTCAGCAACTGCAGATTTCTCCCACTATGCCTCTGTTCCACACAACCAAGTTCCCTACTCTGGTAATTGGTGACACTGGGATAGTGCCTGATTGAGCCACTGTTTCTGCCTCTGACTCTTCGTACAAACATTTATTTGACTGGAAAAATGTAACTGCTGCCTCTTAAAGAAATGCCTATAGTGTTTGCTTCATGCTAGCCATAATTAAAACTACAGCAGATAGGTACCTTCACCATACCTAAGCTCTAAATGTACTATGCATTTTCCAAAATGCTTGCTACAGACAGACAGGGCAGAATGAAGCTACTGACTTCAGCAGTGCATTGTGCGCTGCTCTTTGCCACTCCACATTGCTCTGCCACCCACCTTCTTACATCCACACCAATATAGTTAATGACTTACAAGAACCTAATGAATATGCAAACTACTACAGTATCTACATATTTATACATTCTGAAAACCACTGTGAAGTGCATCGCAGTGGTTACTTAGTGTGGCACAACATGTTAGGGTTTCTTCCTGTTCCAGTCATATATGGAGTGCAGGAAGAATGACTTGTATATGACTCTCTGTGTGCCATAATTAGTCTAATTCTGTGTTCGTGGCTGCTACAAGAGCAATACATAGGGGTATAAAGAATATCTCTAGAGCCTCCACTTAATACTAGTTCCCGAAATTGTGTAAGTAGCTTTTCACACAATAATTTGCCTCTATCTTCAAGAGTTTGTGCCAATTCAGGTTTTTCAACATTTCTGTGATGTTCTTTCATGAATTAAAGAAATCTGTGAGCACTCACATTGCCCTTCTTTGTATACATTCAGTATACTCTATTGGTCCTATTTGGTTAGGATTCTACACACTTGAGCAATTTTCTAAAATGGTATACACAAGTGATTTGATGCAGTCTCCTTTACAGTATAGAAACATGAGAAAATAATCAACTGGATGCATATTTAAAGCAAATGACCTTTGGCCTTTCCATGGAATATCTAATCTGCAATCACACAACACTAATTTTCTGGCAGTTTGAGTGCAGTTTTAAACATGTGCTTATAGGTAACATTCCAATGAGTATATGTTAAGTAAGCATACCAATTGATATCTTTTTGCATGATGGAACTTCCAGTTCTTAAAAATATAAGCTACTGCCAATGTCTTTACTGTTTTATTATTGTAACAATACTTCACATGGTGAAAGAAATGCTTTGAGAACTGGCAGCACTGTTGCCAGCTTTCAGCTGCAAATTGCAAAATGTATAGAAGCTCTGTGGCTGAAAACATTGGTCGTCTTGAAAGGTAAGGCAACACTGAGGCACTGCCAGGAACATATACAAAGCAGTCATGCTGTGTCAAATTTAACTGTCAGGGCTCTTCTTTTACTGTACAGGGTTATAGTGTAAAGATGTGAAATATTCGGCACTAGCAATTAAAATGCTTGCTGTATAATGGTTGAAAAGTTACTAAATATAGTTCTACATTTTTTTATCTCCCTGTGAAGTCTTTTCCTGGTGTTCTTAATGTAGCTGGATGTTTCCACGTCATTTCCATGCTAACTGAAGACATATATAATAATTTGTCATAAATAATGAAAAACTGTAAACAACATAATTAACTGCTGTTGGAATAAATAATGCCAATGGCCTTGCAGCAGTGGTAACACCGGTTTCCACCAGTCGTGATATTGAGCTTGGCTAGCACTTGAATGGGAGACCATCTAGGTCTGCCTTGCATTGTTGGCAAGAGGGGTGCACTCAGCCTTTACAAGGCCAATTGAGGTGCTACATGGTTGAGAAGTAGTGGCTCCAGTCATGAAAACTGATAACAACCATGTGAGCAGTGTGCTGACCACATGCCCCTCCATATCCACACCCAGTGACCTATTTTGGCTGAGAATGACACTGCGGTCGGTCAGTACTGTTGGCCCTTCCGAGACCTGTTTTGATGGAGTTTTAGTTTGTATAAATCACACATCATTTATTTTAACAATATTAGAGAAGGAAAGTTGATACCATATAGCGGAGATGCTGAATGGCAAATAGGCATGACAAAAAGATTCACACAATTATAGCTTTCAGCCATTAAGGCCTTTGTCAACAATACACACACACACACACACACACACACGACTGCAGTGTCAGGCAACTGAAACCACACTGCAAGCAGCAGCACCAGTGCATGATGGGAGTGGCAACTGGGTGGGTGTAAGGAGGAGGCTGGGGTGGGGAGGGGAAGGGATAATATGGTGGGGGTGGTGGACAGTGAAGTGCTCCCAGTTTAGATTGAGGGCAGGGGAAAGTGACACAAAGGTTGAGGACTGGAGGGTTACCGGAACATAGGATGTACTGCAGGGAAAGTTCCTACCTGTTCAATTCAGAAAATCTGGAATTGTTGGGAAGGATCCATAGGGCACAGGCTGTGAAGCAGTCATTGAAGTGAAAGATATCATATTTGGCAGCGTGTTCAGCAACAGGGTGATCCACTTGTTTCTGGGCCACAGTTTGTCGGTGGCCATTCATGTGGACAGACAGCTTGTTGGTTGTCATGCCTACATAGAATGCAGCACAATGGTTGCAGCTTAGCTTGTAAATCACATGACTGGTTTCACAGGTAGTCCTGCCTGTGATGGGATAGGTGACCAGACTGGAATAGGTGGTGATAGGACAATGTATGGGACAGGTCTTGCATCTAGGTCTGTGACAGAGGTATGAGCCATGAGGTAAGCGATTGGGAGCAGGGGTTGTGTAAAGATGGACGAGAATATTCTGTAGGTTTGGTGGATAGTGAAATACCACTGTAGGAGTGGGAAGGATAGTGGGCAGGACATTTCTCATTTCAGGGCACAATGAGAGGTAATTGAACCCCTGGTGGAGAATGTAATTCATTAGCTCCAGTCCTCAATGGTACTGAGTTATGAGGGGAACGCTCCTCTGTGGCTGGACTGTGGGACTTTGAGAGATGGTGGGAGACTGGAAAGACAAGGTAAGGCAGGTTTGTTTTTGTACATGGTTGGGAGGATAATTATGGTCAATGAAGGCTTCAGTAAGACCCTCAGTATATTTAGAGAGGGACTGCTCATCACTGCAGTTGTGACAACCCCAAGTAGGCTGTACGGAAGGGACTTCTTGGTATGGAAAGGGTAGTAGCTGTCAAAGTACTTCCTGGTGGTTAGTAGGTTTGATATGGATGGAGGTACTGATGTAGCCATCTCTAAGGTGGAGGTGAACATCTAGGAAGGTGGCTTGTTGGGTTGAGTAGGACCAGGTGAAGCAAGTGGGGAAGCAGTTGTTGAGGTTCTGGAGGAATGTGGATAGGGTGTCCTCACATTTGATCCAGATAACAAAGATGTCATCAGTGAATCTGAACCAGGTGAAGGGTTTAGGATTCTGGGTTTTTAGGACGGATTCCTCTAGATGGGCCATGAATGGGTTGGCATAGGATGGTGCCAGGCGAGTGTCCATAGCTGTACCCTGGATTTGTTTGTAGGTATTGCCTTCAAATTTTATTTTATTTCTTTTTATTTTGTTTATTTATTTATTATTTTGTTTATTATTGCATTTTATTATTATTTCATATTATTATTATTATTATTGTTTTATTTATTATTTATTAATTTTTTCTTGTTTTAATGAAATCAAATTTTTTGTTGGTAATTACCAGTAAAGCTACCCATTGTGCAAATAATCAATGTAGCTAAAAATGAATTCTTTAATGTCTCCTATATTTCAGGCACATCCATTGTGCAAAGTGTAAAGTCTACAAGGAGGATAGGAGACATGATCCATAAATTTACCATCCAATATCTTTGACATTCATTTGTTGTAGAATCTTATAACATGTTCTGATTTCAAACATAATGAGATATCTCGAACAGAAGACCTCCTCCATTCCAGCTAGCATGGATTTTGAAACCACAAATCACATGAAAACCAACTCATAGGTTACACACATAACATTCTGAAAGCCATGGATCAAGGCAGTTAGGTAGGTGCAGTATTTCTTGATTTCCAAAAATCATTTGGCTTGGTTCCACAATTATGCTTATTATAAAGAGCATGATTGTATGGGGTATCAGACAAAATATATGACTGGATTAAGAATTTATTGGTAGGTAGTTCACAGCATATTATCTTAGATGGGGAGCCATCAACATGTGTAGAAGTAACTTCGGGTGTAACCCAAGGAAGTGTTTTGGGTCTCTTACTGTTTGTGTTGCATATTAATGTTCTTGTGAACAATATTGGTACTAACCTCAGACTTTTTGCAGATGATGCAGTTATCTACGGTGAAGTACAGTCTGAATGAAGCTGTACAGCTATTCAGTAAGACCTATTTTGGTAAGATTTCAGAGGGGTGCAGTGACTGGCAACTTACTTTAAATGTTCAAAAATGTAACACTGTGCACTGCACAAAATGAAAAAAAATTAGTATTCTGTGAATATAATGTTAATGGGTCACAGCTGAAATTTGTAAACCCATACAAATACTTGAGTGTAATGTTCAGAAGGGACATGAATTGGAATGATAATATAGGTCAGTCAAGGGTAAAGCACGTAGCAGACTTCAGTTTATTGGTAGAATGCTAGGGAAATGCAGTCAGTCTACAAAGGAGTTTGCTTACAAATCACCTGTGCAATCAGTCCTAGAAAATTGCACTAGTGTGGGGGTCCCGAACGTAAAAGGACTAGCAGGGGATATTGAATATATACAGAGGAGGATAGAAAGAATGGTCACAGGTTTGTTTGACCTGCTGGAGAGTGTCACTGAGATGTTGAAGGGACCAAATTGGCAGACTGTTGAAGATAGATGGGAACTATCTCAAGAAAGTCTACTGACAAAGTGTCTAGAACTGTCTTTAAATTATGATTCTACAAATATACTATAACCTCCTACTTATTGCTCCCATAGGGATCATGGAGATAATATTAGATTAATTACAGCATGCACAGAGGCATTAAATAGTCATTTATTCCACACTCAATACGTGAACTGAAAGTGAAAAAGTCCTAACAAGTGGTACAGTGGGACATAACCTTTGCTATGCACTTCACAGAGTATTGATATAGATGTAGATTTAAACTGCTCGTTGAAAAGACATTTCCAAAAATACTCACCTCAGTATCAATGTCTCACAAAACAGCAGGTTGTAGCAACTGAGATTACAGTCCTCCTTGGGTGCAGTGTCTTGTCATGTTCTGTCATGCATATGTGCTTTTTTTTTTTTTTTTTGTGTGTGTGTGTGTGTGTGTGTGTGTGTGTGTGTGTGTGTGTGTGTGTGTGTGTGTGGGGAGGGGGGGGGGAGGGGGGGGGTGTATATAGAGTGCAGCTGTTAAAACGTTTTATGCACTAGCCACCAGAGGTACTGTTTTATTCTTATTAGGAATAATTTATGTTTGTTCTTAGACTAGTTACCTATTGTTTTACAGAGATATTGTTTTTTACTTCCTTGGTTATGGATTAAATTTTCTTGTATTCTTGAGTGAAGGTTCTACATGTATGTACAACTTCTCTGAAGCTGTTTACTCCCAATAAGTTTCCTTTCCTGTGCCAAGCAATAAACTGTTTGTTCATTCCTTGTACAAGAGTTTGTATTTCATCCATCAGCTAAGCTATACCTAGAAATGTGCAACTTAGATGCTTGGACATGAGATACAGCAGTCAACCCAGCAAGGTATTAAGAAGTATTCCCAAGCCCTTAAGTAGCTGAGTTCCATGAAAAGAGTCATAATGAGCTTGAGTTCTTACATTTCTCCCATAGCTACAAAAGAATTTATAGAAAGGTGTTGGTTGCTGCAAAAAGTCATTTAATGAGAAAATAATGTACAATGCAGACAATAAAAGCAAAGCAGTCTGTGATGTCATAAAAAAGGAAACAGGGAGAGAAGGAAAGGCATAATAACATACTGATAAAGGAGGGGGATAAAGTAGTAAATGATCCACACTACCTACCAAACTAAATAAATTAGCATTTTTTTAAGTACTGCACAGAAGTTACAGCCAAAATTTCCAAAAACAAATGAACACTTGTAAATAATTGTGCATCAAGTATTATGATGTTACTGCCAACTATTGAGCATGAAGTTAGCAACATTTTATGTTGTTGTTGTGGTCTTCAGTTCAGAGACTGGTTTGATGCAGCTCTCCATACTGGTCTACACTGTGCAAGCTTCTTCATCTCCAAGTAACTACTGCAGCCTACATCCTTCTGAATCTGCTTACTGTATTCATCTCTTGGTCTCCATCTACGATTTTTGCTCTCCACGTTGTCCTTCAATACTAAATTGGTGCTCCCTTGATGCCCCAGAACATGTCCTACCAACTGATCCCTTCTTATAGTCAAGTTGTGCCACAAATAGCTCTTCTCCCCAATTCTGTTCAGTACCTCCTCACTAGTTATGTGATCTACCCATCTAATATTCAGCATTTTCTGTAGCACCACATTTTGAAAGCTGCTGTTCTCTTCTTGTCTAAACTATTTATCGCCCATGGGTACATTCCATACAAATACTTTCAGGGAAGGCTTCCTGACACTTAAATCTATACACAATGTTAACAAATTACTTTTCTTCAGAAACACTTTCCTTGCCATTGCCAGTCTACATTTTATATCCTCTCTACTTTGAACGTCATCAGTTATTTTGCTCCCCAATTAGTAAAACTCGTCTACTACTTTAAGTGTGCTCCCTGCCGCCGTTGGATAAGCAGCTGAACAGCAAGTCGTATACTCCTAGCTCACTCATTTGTTACATAGTTTAATTCTTAATTTCTTTGCGTGTTTTTGGTACTTGCATTGTTTAATTCATAAATTTCGGGCGTATTATAGTATTTGAGAGTGTAGCATCGCGTTTTAGTACCTGAATAGTGTAATTTCGCTTAGTCTCCTTCCGCCGCCGAGCAGTGTCAGCAGTGCACAAGTAGCAGCACTACTGCATGTACTAGGCAATCTTGTATTTTAATAACCGTTTAAATTTTGTCGATTTGTTTGTGCTCGTTGTAGATTAGTTCAGACGTTCTTTGCAAAACAGTTTTTAGCATGGATAGGGACTGCAACTGCTGTGTTCAGATGCAGGCTGAGTTGGCATCCCTTCGCTCCCAGCTTCAGGCAGTGTTGGCTTCGGTCACACAGCTTGAGGCTGTTGCCAATGGGCATCACTGTGGGGGTCCGGATGGGGGTTTGTCGGGGACGGCCAGCTCGTCCCACGCATCCCCTGATCGGACTACGACTGTGGTTGCCCGGGATACTGCCCGCATTGAGGCTGATCCCTCACCTGTGGTAGAGTGGGAGGTCGTTTCAAGGTGTGGCAGGGGGCGAAAGACATTCCGGAGGGCTGAACGGAAAGCCTCTCCAGTTTGTCTGACGAACCGGTTTCAGGCTCTGTCTCAGGCTGATACTGATCTTCGGCCTGACATGGCTGCTTGTCCTGTTCCAGAGGTTGCCCCTCAGTCTGCAAGATCCGGGCAGTTGCAGAGGGTGGGCTTACTGGTAGTTGGGAGCTCCAACGTCAGGCGCGTAATGGGGCCCCTTAGGGAAATGGCAGCAAGAGAGGGGAAGAAAACCAATGTGCACTCCGTGTGCATACCGGGGGGAGTCATTCCAGATGTGGAAAGGATCCTTCCGGATGCCATGAAGGGTACAGGGTGCACCCATCTGCAGGTGGTCGCTCATGTCGGCACCAATGATGTGTGTCGCTATGGATCGGAGGAAATCCTCTCTGGCTTCCGGCGGCTATCTGATTTGGTGAAGACTGCCAGTCTCGCTAGCGGGATGAAAGCAGAGCTCACCATCTGCAGCATCGTCGACAGGACTGACTGCGGACCTTTGGTACAGAGCCGAGTGGAGGGTCTGAATCAGAGGCTGAGACAGTTCTGCGACCGTGTGGGCTGCAGATTCCTCGACTTGCGCCATAGGGTGGTGGGGTTTCGGGTTCCGCTGGATAGGTCAGGAGTCCACTACACGCAACAAGCGGCTACATGGGTAGCAGGGGTTGTGTGGCGTGGGCTGGGCGGTTTTTTAGGTTAGATGGCCTTGGGCAAGTACAGAAAGGGCAACAGCCTCAACGGATGCGGGGCAAAGTCAGGACATGCGGGGACCAAGCGGCAATCGGTATTGTAATTGTCAACTGTCGAAGCTGCGTTGGTAAAGTACCGCAACTTCAAGCGCTGATAGAAAGCACCGAAGCTGAAATCGTTATAGGTACAGAAAGCTGGCTTAAGCCAGAGATAAATTCTGCCGAAATTTTTACAAAGGTACAGACGGTGTTTAGAAAGGATAGATTGCATGCAACCGGTGGTGGAGTGTTCGTCGCTGTTAGTAGTAGTTTATCCTGTAGTGAAGTAGAAGTGGATAGTTCCTGTGAATTATTATGGGTGGAGGTTACAGTAAACAACCGAACTAGGTTAATAATTGGCTCCTTTTACCGACCTCCCGACTCAGCAGCATTAGTGGCAGAACAACTGAGAGAAAATTTGGAATACATTTCACATAAATTTTCTCAGCATGTTATAGTCTTAGGTGGAGATTTCAATTTACCAGATATAGACTGGGACACTCAGGTGTTTAGGACGGGCGGTAGGGACAGAGCATCGAGTGACATTATACTGAGTGCACTATCCGAAAATTACCTCGAGCAATTAAACAGAGAACCGACTCGTGGAGATAACATCTTGGACCTACTGATAACAAACAGACCCGAACTTTTCGACTCTGTATGTACAGAACAGGGAATCAGTGATCATAAGGCCGTTGCAGCATCCCTGAATATGGAAGTTAATAGGAATATAAAAAAAGGGAGGAAGGTTTATCTGTTTAGCAAGAGTAATAGAAGGCAGATTTCAGACGACCTAACAGATCAAAACGAAAATTTCTGTTCTGACACTGACAATGTTGAGTGTTTATGGAAAAAGTTCAAGGCAATCGTAAAATGCGTTTTAGACACGTACATCCCGAGTAAAACTGTGAGGGACGGGAAAAACCCACCGTGGTACAACAACAAAGTTAGGAAACTACTGCGAACGCAAAGAGAGCTCCACTCCAAGTTTAAATGCAACCAAAACCTCTCAGACAAACAGAAGCTAAACGATGTCAAAGTTAGCGTAAGGAGGGCTATGCGTGAAGCGTTCATTGAATTCGAAAGTAAAATTCTATGTACCGACTTGACAGAAAATCCTAGGAAGTTCTGGTCTTACGTTAAATCAGTTACTGGCTCGAAAAAGCATATCCAGACACTCCGGGATGATGATGGCATTGAAACAGAGGATGACACGCGTAAAGCTGAAATACTAAACACCTTTTTCCAAAGCTGTTTCACAGAGGAAGACCGCACTGCAGTTCCTTCTCTAAATCCTCGCACAAACGAAAAAA
This sequence comes from Schistocerca serialis cubense, assembly GCF_023864345.2. Taxonomy (NCBI): domain Eukaryota; kingdom Metazoa; phylum Arthropoda; class Insecta; order Orthoptera; family Acrididae; genus Schistocerca; species Schistocerca serialis. The sequence continues at coordinate 731,135,144 of NC_064643.1, read as the reverse complement.
TGGCTGACATCGAAATAAGTGTCCAAGGAAAAGAAAAGCAACTGGAATCACTCAATAGAGGAAAGTCCAATGGACCTGACGGGATACCAATTCGATTCTACACAGAGTACGCGAAAGAACTTGCCCCCCTTCTAACAGCCGTGTACCGCAAGTCTCTAGAGGAACGGAGGGTTCCAAATGATTGGAAAAGAGCACAGATAGTCCCAGTCTTCAAGAAGGGTCGTCGAGCAGATGCGCAAAACTATAGACCTATATCTCTGACGTCGATCTCTTGTAGAATTTTAGAACATGTTTTTTGCTCGCGTATCATGTCATTTCTGGAAACCCAGAATCTACTATGTAGGAATCAACATGGATTCCGGAAACTGGGGTCGTGTGAGACCCAACTCGCTTTATTTGTTCATGAGACCCAGAAAATATTAGATACAGGCTCCCAGGTAGATGCTATTTTTCTTGACTTCCGGAAGGCGTTCGATACAGTTCCGCACTGTCGCCTGATAAACAAAGTAAGAGCCTACGGAATATCAGACCAGCTGTGTGGCTGGATTGAAAAGTTTTTAGCAAACAGAACACAGCATGTTGTTATCAATGGAGAGACGTCTACAGACGTTAAAGCAACCTCTGGCGTGCCACAGGGGAGTGTTATGGGACCATTGCTTTTCACAATATATATAAATGACCTAGTAGATAGTGTCGGAAGTTCCATGCGGCTTTTCGCGGATGATGCTGTAGTATACAGAGAAGTTGCAGCATTAGAAAATTGTAGCGAAATGCAGGAAGATCTGCAGCGGATAGGCACTTGGTGCAGGGAGTGGCAACTGACCCTTAACATAGACAAATGTAATGTATTGTGAATACATAGAAAGAAGGATCCTTTATTGTATGAATATATGATAGCGGAACAAACACTGGTAGCAGTTACTTCTGTAAAATATCTGGGAGTATGCGTGCGGAACGATTTGAAGTGGAATGATCATATAAAATTAATTCTTGGTAAGGCGGGTACCAGGTTGAGATTCATTGGGAGAGTGCTTAGAAAATGTAGTCCATCAACAAAGGAGGTGGCTTACAAAACACTCGTTCGACCTATACTTGAGTATTGCTCATCAGTGTGGGATCCGTACCAGATCGGTCTGACGGAGGAGATAGAGAAGATCCAAAGAAGAGCGGCGCGTTTCGTCACAGGGTTATTTGGTAACCGTGATAGCGTTACGGAGATGTTTAATAAACTCAAGTGGCAGACTCTGCAAGAGAGGCGCTCTGCATCGCGGTGTAGCTTGCTCGCCAGGTTTCGAGAGGGTACGTTTCTGGATGAGGTATCGAATATATTGCTTCCCCCTACTTATACCTCCCGAGGAGATCAAGAATGTAAAATTAGAGAGATTAGAGCGCGCACGGAGGCTTTCAGACAGTCGTTCTTCCCGCGAACCATACGCGACTGGAACAGGAAAGGGAGGTAATGACAGTGGCACGTAAAGTGCCCTCCGCCACACACCGTTGGATGGCTTGCGGAGTATCAATGTAGATGTAGATGTAGAAGTGTCTCATTTCCTTATGTAATTCTCTCAGTATCACCTAATTTAATTTGACTACATTCCATTATCTTCATTTTGCTTTTGTTGGTGTTCATATTATATACTCCTTTCAAGACACTGTCCATTCCATTCAACTGCTCTTCCAAGTCCTGTGCTGTCTCTGACAGAATTAAATGTCATCAGCAAAGCTCAAAGTTTTTTATTTCTTCTTCATGGATTTTAATTCCTACTCCAAATTTTTCTTTTGTTTCCTTTACTGCTTGCTTAATACACAGATTGAATAACATCGGGGATAGGCTACAACCCTGTCTCACTCCCTTCCCAACCACTGCTTCCCTTTCATGCCCCTCAACTCTTATAACTGCCATCTGGTTTCTGTACAACTTTTAAATAGCCTTTCACTCCCTGTATTCGACCCCTGCCACCTTCAGAATTCGAAGGAGAGTATTCCAGTCGACACTGTCAAAAGCTTTCTCTAAGTCTACAAATGCTAGAAACATAGGTTTGCCTTTCCTTAATCTATCTTCTAAGATAAGTCAAAGGGTCAGTATTGCCTCACATGTTCCAGCATTTCTACCGAATCGAAACTGATCTTCCCTGAGGTCAGCTTCTACCAGTTTTTCCATTCATCTGTAAAGAATTCATGTTAGTATTTTACAGCCATGACTTATTAAACTGATAGTTTAGTAATTTCCATACCTATCAACACCTGCTTTCTTTGGGATTATTATATTCTTCTTGATGTCTAAGGGTATTTTGCCTGTCTCATACAACTTGTCACCAGTTGGTAAAGTTTTGTCAAGGCTGTTTCTCCCAAGGCTATCAGCAGTTCCAATGGAATGTTGTCTACTCCCAGGGCCTTGTTTTGACTTTGGTCTTTCAATGCTCTGTCAAATTGTTCACGCAGTATCATATCTCCCATTTCATCTTTATCTACATCCTCTTCCCAGTTAGATTGAAGGTCTTCACCTTAATCCTTTAAAATCTTTTTACCTCATGGGCATGTTCACATACAGTGACACAGGTACACTTTCCTTTCCATCGGCTGCCCAAGTATTTCCCTTAGACACAGTGCCCTACTGCTTCTTATTTCTTCTGGTTTCTCATTCCAGAGGTCCCTGTTCTCTCTTGCATATATTTCTGGTTCTACTTGGATCGCTAATGGTACCTTAGATGTCATATTTGCCCTATGTCCATTTCATGAAACACTGCTCTCTTTGTGGCTCTGTCCAAGTCAACAAGATTCAATGGTTTGGCTCTTTTCTGTGTGTTACTGTGTTAGTCTACCCTTGACCCATAGCATCTTTGTTACATAATCCGTGATTACTTTTAAACTTTTGAAGATGTCTCTGCCTAAAGTTCCTTTCTAGGGGGACTTCTACCTCATCCCCTTTATGTGAAACTTGTGTTTCACACACACATCATCATCATCTACTATCAATGTTAACATCATGGTTCTTCACTTATCTTTTATTTCTTTCATAATGTCTTTAAGTTTCTTTTTTTTCCTTGGTATTAAGGTGCATCATACTCTTCAAAGCTGACTCTCTTTATTATGATAACCTGAGCAGTAGTATCTACTATGAAACTTGTGGTTCCTCTATTTCCCTGTATGCATCTTATGTTTACAAAATTATTCTTGTCATTAGTATCTACTCTGTATAGTTTTCCAGAATGGGTTGACTGCATAGTTAAGCCATTATTTCATTGCCCAATTTTTGAGTCCTTATTCTTGATATCCTAGTGTTGGCATTACACTGTCAGGCTAAGGGTTCTAGTTTTTTTGCAAACATAACGTCTCAGAGGTCTAATAACACTGCTCTAAATGTTCTTGAAGGCTGCATTGAAGACATACAGTCAGTCATATGCTTCCAATTTCCCATTGATGACCTCTGCATAGTGTTTCATCTCGGCAATGATGGAGGCATGGGTGTGTGTTTCTCTGGTCTCCTGTAACTTGGCTGCATGGCATATATTTTTCTGACGTGTCTTTTCATGGTGCAGTTCCTTGGGTAATGGCCTCCTCTTTTAGATATAAAACTGTAACGACTTGGATAACTGGATTTACCAAAATTTTCCTTACAAGAGGCATGGCAACTGAGGCCTCTTCTTTTAATGCCAAATCCACAGCTTGGGCTAACTTTTAAATCCTCACCTCTTACCCTCACAACTGCTTTAATCCACTCATCTCTGATTCCCTGTATGAATACTGCTCGTGCCAGCTTCCCAATTGGAGCCTGGCTTCCTGGAGTGTCTGATTCCGTAATTACTCCCTGGATGGCTTCCTGTAATTGGTGGTGCAGTGTGTCAGTGAGACTTGCCCATTTGGGCATACTTTTAGACCTACTCTGTCTACTAGACAATAATAGATACACATGGTAATCCAAAGTCCATTTTCACTCATGGTTCTCCAATAGAATTTCCTTGACATCTGTCCAAGTTGTGGTCAAATTACATACAAGAAGCTTACTTTGTGCTGCTTCCACAGTCCTAGTTTTAACCAATTTTAGCATGACACTGTGTCGATGACTTGACATTAGTTCGAATGTTAAGTCACAGTTTCTACAAATTAAGTTCGTCTTTAGTCCCATCAAAAGCTCTAGACTGCTTGATTGGTGGGGACCTCACTACCCTCTACTTTCACATTAGGGGATTTTTTGTCCTCTCTCAAAGCCATAGGCCATGTTTCTAATTCTATGCCACTACTCTTCAAATCACACTTAAGTGCCTGGCAGAGAGTGTTTCAAACCACCCTCAGTCTATGTGAATGTGCTGTTGAATCAGGTGTTGGTATCCCTGACCTCAGACAGTGTAGCCGCTGTAAACGCATCCTCCACTGTTTACTGCAGTGGGCTGCTGGTGGCTGTCTCATAATTCTTTAACACTGGATGACAGACTATTTCCGTAGTTCTTCTTCCTTCGTTCTTCTTGCTTTGTTCCTGCTTTACACTAAAAAGCTCTACCTGTTTGCTGTTGCTGATCTGCCTTGAAAGCTTAAGCTGATTTGTCTTAAGACTAGGCTTGCTGGATCTCCTCAGAGAAAACCCTGTCTTCAATATTATGGAAAGATAGATTGCTACTCATCATAAACATGACACATTGAGTTGCAGACAGGGACAATGAAAAGATTGATCAGTCTGCCCACCCAGCACTTCCTGTTCAAGTCCTGTCACAGACTTATCCTACCCCATCAGAGGCCAAGTCACCTGTGAAAGCAGTTGTGTAAGGTATTTAAGACTATGAATCATGAAAGGTGCCAGTAATTGTTGCTGTAATCGAAACCTTAGGTTCAGTTATGCATCATAATGGAAGTGACAGCCAGATATAAGTACATATAGGTAAATACACAATAGAAACAACTAACCACAAAACAAGATTCAAAATAAACACATCAGCTTCACATGTATATTCATAAAGTTGAAGTACACTCAAATGACTTGTTTCAATTTTAATATGTTTAATGACATTCACTACCGCTCTATCACTATGTGTACAAAGTGTTGTATTGGATCTCCACATAAAAAATTCTATTACTTTATTAATTGGTACAGTCAAATTATTTTTTACTACACATACGAGTTTCTCAAAGGATTTTTTTTTTTTTTTTTTTTTATTTTAACCTGTTGTCCATTTTTTGTAGGTCTGTCGAGATGTTGCTGTGGTGATGTTACTATTAGATTCCTTACCAGCTTGATTCAAGGGAGAATAGCTTGAATCCGGATTTACATACAATTTCATTTCCCTCTTTTTGTGTCTCCACCGTGGAGACCTGTTGATATGTTTTATCGTCTGAGTTGAATAAAATTGAGCAATCATATAAACCGGTTGTTCGTCCTCGATCCATGAAGAGGATGTAATAGCATTGTTTTTTTGAACTGCAATAAATTTCTTCAGCCTTGTTCATTGGATGTGTTAAAGACTTGTATATTCTGACTTCCCAACTCAGTGAAGTATGTTCTGAAGTAACATCTACACCATCCATTTCGTCTGTTACAGCAGTGGACGACATGGATGTGCTCTGAGTTGGTTTCTGATTTCTCGGCAAGGATGAAGAGAAATCTGTTTCTTTGATTTTGTTTGCAAAAGAATCTAATGCAATTTGATTTGTAATGTCTTTATAACACTTCGAATATTGGCTTTGGATGAACACAGAGTGTGTCCCATCCAATTCTCTAAATTGGATATACAAGTAATTAATGATGTTGTTAGAGGTGATTTTTCCCATTCCCCGTTCAATTTGCTGTAAAGTTTGTAAGTATTCAATTCCCCCCCCCCCCCCCCCCCCCCCAAGGTGAGAACATAACCATTTCTATATAAACTTACAACACTTTAGTAGTGAGTTTCTTAATTCATATGACCACACACCAAATCGGCAAAAGCAACTGGCACTGTCTATCGCAATCTGACTTGCAAAGCTTACTGTTAATATTCATACCTAGATCTTTTTTTTTTTTTATTTTTCTGTCAACCCTTCATGATTTGGCCATTACAATATAATCTAACTAAAATTCCCAGCCTGTGATAGGAAAGCCTTGTGGAAGACTATCAGTTGCTGAGTTGCTGGAATGTGTCATCAAAAGTGAAAGCAACCTGGTATAAAGCAGTTAACAGAAAAGTTCTGACCAACTCAATACTTTATAATATCCATTTAGCAGATTGATCCATGTGTCCATCTTTTAAAAGTTTAATTGACAGTGAAATTTTGCAAGTTGTCAGGCAGAAGCTGTCAAGTATAAAAAGAACAGCTCCCAGATATATCACACAAGCATATTTTCTAAATCCGGATGACTGAGCCATATGCAGTCATAAGACACATTGCTGTGAATTGGATTGCAGGACAAACAACAAACAGTAAACTGACAAAAGAAGATAAAAACAAGGAAGATTTTTGGCTGTATATCATTACACAGCATCACAACTTAACGAAAACCAAAATAAGCAAGGAAAAGTTCACAAACTTCTTAAAGCTTACATTCTGGTAACAAACAAGTGATGAACTGAACACAACTAGAAGAAAGGAAAACTGGATCATGCAATGGAAAGTCCAGGTTGGATTATCAATAATATTATGAAAAGGATAGAGTGCTACTCACTATAAAGAGTAGGACTTTTGACAAGTCCTACGTGGTTAACTTTGGGGATAGGTCTTATTGTGAGTTGCAATTTATCCTTTCCATAATACTGTTGAAAACTTAATAAAAGTGAATAGAAAAAAGCAAAGAAGAATGTATTTAAATTATAGCTGGCCACAATGGCCGGGCAGTTCTAGGCGCTACAGTCTGGAACCGCTTGACCGATACGGCCGCGGGTTTGAATCCTGCCTCAGGCATGGATGTGTGTGATGTCGTTAGGTTTAAGTAGTTCTAGGTTCTAGGGAACTGATGACCTCAGATGTTAAAAGTGCCATAGTGCTCAGAGCCATTTGAACCATTTTTTGTATTTAAATTATAATTTATTCAAGGTTTTTGAAGTAGACAACTCCTGGCTGGTTTTTATTGCTAAAAATAAAAATCAGTTTCAACTGAACTGTGATTTACAAAATCACAATAAAAGATAAAAATATTTTTCATATTAACTTGTCGCCTTGTCCAAAGTTGAGTATGAACTTAGGCCTGCATACTTTGGTGGCAAGATAGTCAACAAACATCCATCCATGTAGCATGAATTTGGAATCCTAACCAACTGAAGAAAAAATTAGAAACATATCTCATTAGCCACTGTTTCCACAATTTACCTGTACATCTAGATTTGGAGACTGAAAAGTTCTGTTAGTTATATGACGAGATTGTTGTAAAGCTGCATGACAAGCAGTAATTTACGGGTACTGTAAAGAGTTTCAGGTAAACATTTTCTTTGAAAAATACCATTATAGTCAAGCAAATATTAAGCTGTCAATAGGAGATAAACAGCAGCCATATAGAATAATTGAGGAGGTGCAGCAGCTTTTATTCAGAATATCAGCTTTCTTTATAATTTACTCAATTAAATTTTGATGGCATTAGTGCAAATAGCATAAAATGATAAATTTATTTATATGAAAAACAACAAAATTGCATCATGGCAGTGGTCCACATCACACTGTAGTGTAGGTCTGCCTATAACTGGCTGGGTAAGTCAGTTCATAAGTGGGGGAAGACAAGATCTTGCATAAAAATATGTATTCCAACCATATATTAAAAGTGTTTTAAAAGTTATTAGGAAAGCTAGTTTATTCATTTATGTATATTTAAACCAATGACACCCATCTGTTCACCATTTTGCCCGTGCCGAGAATTCTGCATCATGAGGTTCCAAGCAGATAAGAGGAATTTGCGCAAGCAGTGAAGGGGTGATCCTGTATCAGCATTTTCGTAATCAGCTCTGTGCACAATGGAACTAATGAGAAGAAGTATGTAACTTTAAATGATGAATATTGATCTTAAATGTATTGACATAGAAGGTCTATATATTAGTACCAGTTAAAGTTCATCCAGGATATGTGCACCTTCCAATTTTTTTCAATGGTTCTTTCCAAATAATTTTTTTAATTATTCAAGCAGCAGTTATTAATCAGTTTACATTATTTTGTCCCCCCACCCAGATGCAGCTATTCAACAGGACACAGCAGAGGACATAAGTCCCTGGAATGGAGGACATCTGGTGGCACTTGTCCAGCCAGCTGTTGTCATCCTTGTTGTGATTGAGGCAGTTTGCCCTGTACATGTGCACCCCCATGATGCTTCAGTGTCTGAGGGGTTACTGATACCTTAAGGCGAACATTGGATACATGGCAACATGCAGATAATTTCTTGGGCTTGATATTTCTACATTTACTCCATCATGGTATTTGTGATTAATGGTAAATGTCAGTTTAGGGTGAGCAGTCATGATCATAATATTAGGAGTAAAAGTGATGTTCATATACACTATGCATCCCTTTCTAAAGTTCATAATGAAATTTTATATTCTGATGAAAAAGTCCTTAACAGATCCCAAAGAGACACCAGGAAGAAAATTGTATATGTCTAGAAATTAAGAAACAAAGTAGAATAGAGCTACATTAACTACTCTTTCTATAATTAATCACAATATCTGGATCCGGAGATGTAACACTAATTTTCAGAGTAAATAGATGTTTGAGTTGTCTGGTATACAGGGTGGAGAAAAATTGTGTCACGATATTTTAATCCTGGATAGCTGATGCCAGTAGGAAACAAAATTAGTAATGTTGTTTAGGTTGACAATGCACCATTTTTAAACTATGGAAACTTGGCACCATGCAGTCCAATCGGCTGTGGGCTTGTCCTGTTGCCGTTCGTAAGTTGACGGGCAGCGCTATGATTGTTGGTTCACACATACAAACGTCCCTCACCCCGTCACTGACCCAATGTAATATGCACACACGTCGAATAGGTCTTGCTGTTTGTCCCACGGCCAATCGGAGTGCATGGCGCCAAGTTTCCACAGTTTAAAAATGATGTGTTGTTGATGTACACAACATTAGTCATTTTGCTTTCTACTGGTGTCAGTAATCCAAAGTTAAAATTTCATGACAATTTTCCTCCACCCTGTATAGACAATCAGTAGTGGTTTTTGAAATGTGTAAAATAACATAAATGCTTAGCTTGAAGTATTAGATTAAAACAACAACAGAATGTCTGAATGACTGAGTGAATGAATGGAGATGTTAGTGTATAATGTCCTCAAAAGATCTACTATTTGAATACTTCATATTCTCCTTTGCAGAAACATTAAACTTCAACATCGAAGAAAGTGGGATCTTGTCAGCACTACCATCATTGTTGATGCTGTTCATATTGCCAGTGGCGGGATTCTCAGCTGACTGGCTGATCAACAGAAAGCTCCTCACCATTGGCCAGGTACCATACTGAGAGATGTGCAGCTAAGCACATCACTGATAGCTCTGTCATAACTACAGCAGCTGTCTTGTAGCATGAACATTAATTTTAACATTCATATATTACACCGTATTTCTATAGACCCCATCATGAAGAGGAGGATGTTATGGAAGGATGGATAAGTCAAGGTATCCACAGGACAAGGAGCTGTTAAAATTACTTTTGCATTTTGCATTAACAAGTAACTATCATTAAACTGCTATAAACTATTTGTACTAATGCCGACTGAAGTTCACATCATAAAATTAGCAAAAAATCTGAAGTTTTTAAAAAGGCTGCTGTTTCCTATTTACAGTAAACTGCTACGGTCTGTAAGAGGGGTTACCGATACCTTTAGGCGAATGTTGGACACGTGGCAATATGCAGATAATTTCTTGGGCTTGATACTTCTACATTTACTCCAGTATGACACTGTCACATAATAACACAGACATCACAGTCACAGCACTGTATCATTTGCTAAACATACATATCGTGTGGAATTTTGCCAAGAATTTTCCTACAAAAGGAGAGGGAACGGATTTGGAAATGTAATCATAAGTGCCAGTACGTCCGCCCCCAATAGCTGAGTTTTCAGCATGACAGAATGTCGATCCTAAGGGCCCAGGTTCGATTCCCGGCTGGGTCGGAGATTTTCTTCGCTCAGGGACTGTGTGTTGTGTTGTTCTAATCATCATCATTTCATCCCCATTGACGCGCAAGTCGCAGAAGTGGCGTCAAATCGAAAGACTTGCAACCAGTAACGGTCTACCCGTTGGGAGGCCCTAGACACACGACACTTACATTTATTTAGAGCCAATACAGTATGTTGCCATTGCTCTTAAAACCATGACTGTGAATGTATGAGACTCTGAAACTAATAAGTATATCAATAACAAACAAATTAAGTTAGTTTGTTACAAACAAAAAATATAAATATTAATGCTATATCCCAAAACGAATCATTAACAGAGAAACAGTGACAGTTCTGTACTGGTGATTGTGATAATATTTTACTGTATGAAAAGCTGGATTTAGTATTATAAAATAAGATGTTTGAGTAATGCAGTGTGGAAATGGCAGGAGGAAATAAAGAAAGAGTTTTAATAGTGTGTGATGTGTGATGATTCTGGTGGTTTAACAGTTAAAAAGGTGAATTTTATATCAATGAATGAATTTTCAAAAGAACATTTAAATATTTGTGCTATTTAAAATGTTAAGCATACGAACACAGAGCATTTTTTTAGGTCTTTTGCTGGTGTACACCTACCTGGTAGGATTTTTTAGGTTGCAAAGTGCCACATGTGTATGCTGTGCTGAATAAGGCAATTTTGGGAGTTAATATTTTGACTTTTAAAGTGAGAGTTAGAAATTAGAGTGCTTTTCATTCACTATTTGACATATTGGTTGTCAATTTCCCTTTTTGTACATAACATTGCATTTTAGGTTCTACATCTAAGACTACATCTATATTTTGCAAACCACCATGAGGTGCATGGCAGAGGGTATGTCCCATTGTACCAGTTATTAGGGTTTCTCCCTGCTCCATTCATATATGGTGTGCAGAAAGAATGATTGTTTGAATGCCTCTGTGCATGCAGTAATTATTCTAATCTTATCCTCAAGATCCCTATGTGAGCGATACATAGAGGGTTGTAGTGTATGGCTAGAGCAATCATTGAAAGCCAGTTCTTGAAACTTTGTTAATAGACTTTCTTGAGATAGTTTATGTCTGTCTTCAAGAGTCTTTCACTTCAGTTCCTTCAGTATACCTGTGATGCTCTCCCATGAATTAAACAAACTTGTGACCATTCATGCTGCCCTTCTATGTACATGTTCAGTATCCCCTGTTAATCCTATCTGGCACAGGTCCCACACACTTGAGCAACATTCTAGAAAAGGTGCTTCCCCAGTATTCTAGCAATAAACAAGTCTGCCACCTATTTTACCCATGACTAGATCCATGTGATCATTCCATTTCATATCCCTACAAAGCATCACACCAAGGTATTTGTATGAGTTGGCTGATTCCAGTGGCGACTCATTGTTATTATAGTCATAGGATACTACATTTTTTTCGTTTTGTGAAGTGCAAAATTTTACATTTCTGAACACTTAGAGCAAGTTGTCAATCTCTGCACCACGTTGAAATGTTATCAAAGTCTGACTGAATATTTATCCAGCTCCTCTCAGATAGTACCTCATTATAGATAACTGCATCATCTGCAATAAGTCTGATTTTACTATTAATATTGTCTGCGTGGTCATCAATATGCTACATGGACAGCAAGGGTCCCAACACACTTTTCAGGAGTACACCCAAAGTTACACCGGCCGTAGTGGCCGTGCGGTTCTAGGCGCTACAGTCTGGAGCCGAGCGACCGCTACGGTTGCAGGTTCAAATCCTGCCTCGGGCATGGATGTGTGTGATGTCCTTAGGTTAGTTAGGTTTAATTAGTTCTAAGTTCTAGGCAACTGATGACCTCAGAAGTTAAGTCGCATAGTGCTCAGAGCCATTTGAACCAACCCAAAGTTACTTCTACATCTGACGATATCTCTCCATCCAAGATAACATGCTGTGTTCTCCCTATCAAAAAGTCCTTAATCCAGTCATAAATTTCACTTCAAACCTCATATGATTGTACTTTTGACAATAAGTGTGGATGTGGTACTGAGTAATGCTTTTCAGAAATCAAGAAACATTGCCTGGAACCTGATCCAAAGCTTTCAGTATGTCATATGAGAAAAGTACCAGGTGGATTCCATAGCATCGTTGTTTTAAAAATCCATGCTGGTTGACAGTGAGGAGGTCATTCTGTTCAAGATAATTCTTTTCAAGATACCTCATTATGTTTGAGCTCACAATATGTTCTAAGATTCTACAGCAAATCAGTGTCAAGGATATTGGACAGAAGTTCTGTCAATGACTTCTACTACCCTTCTTGTAGACGGTTGTGACCTGTGCCTTTTTCCAAGGACTGGGCATGGTTTTTTGTTCAAGGGATCCACAGTAGATTATACAAGGGTATTTCGGAAAGTAAAGATACGCCGTACGCCAGAGGAATAAAAGAGTTTTGCCGAGCAAGTTGGCAACACTGGTGTTAACCTTGAACCGTTAGCTTTCTCTTCGCGGTCGTTCGGCAGTTGAACGTTGCTTCTGGTTGGAGTAGGTTGTGTTTAAAATGGCTGTGCCAATTCAGAATCCCGCTAAATGTGAAGTGCGCTCCGTCATACGTTTTCTTCATGCAAAAGGTTAGCAACCAGCGGATATTCACAAAGAAATTGTTTCTGTTTATGGGAACATTATGAATCGACAAAATGTAACAAAATGGTGTCATCATTTCTCTGAAAGTAGGACCGATGTTCATGACGAACAAAGAACAGGTCGGACATCTGTGATCTCTGATGCCCATCTTCAGAGAACAGAGGAATCAATTCGTACGAATAGATGTCTCACATTGAAAGAATGGCTTCAGATCATACCAGACATGTCAATGACAACTCTTTATGATGTTGTGACTGTCAAGTTAGGGTACAGGAAATAGTGTGCATGCTGGGTTCCAAAACTGTTAATGGAAAAACACAAAAAGAAAAGGATGGGCCTTGCACTCGACTTTCTCACACACTATGCTGAAGCAGGTGATGAGTTCCTTGATCACATTGTGACAGGTGATGAGACGTGGGTTTATCACCATACACCTGAATCCAAGCAACAATCAATGCAATGGCGTCATTCAAATCCACCAAAAACCAAGAAATGCAAAACGCCGATTTCAGCGAAGAAAATCATGGCTTCTGTTTTTTGGGACAGACAAGGCAGTCTTCTGTTGGAATTTATGCCTCCTGGAACGACAGTTAATGCTGCTGCATATTGCCAGACTTTGCAAAGTCTTCGAAGGGAAATTCAAAACAAATGCAGGGGAATGCTTTCAGGTGGAGTCCGCATGCTTCATGACAACGCTCGGCCTCACACAGCGCTCGTAACCAAAGCACTACTCAAACAATTCAAATGGGACCTATAGGACCATCCACCACACAGCCCAGACCTTGCACCCACCTACTTCCATGTCTTCCATTACCTGAAGTCACATCTTGGTGGAAAATCATTCCACAATGATGAAGAGATCAAAGATGAAGTTGAAATGTGGTTCCGACAACAAGCGGCAACCTTCTATGACTGTGGGATACAAAATCTTGTGCACTGACTTAACAAATGTTTGGATAACGGGGGTGATTATGTCGAAAAATAACAAATAATCCAGTTAATAAGATGTAACTGACGTTTTCTAAATAAATGTTCTATTTAAGGACTGGACTGCGAGCCATTGTATCTTTACTTTTCGAAATGCCCTCATAGTTAGAAGAGGGACTAACTCAGCTGCAAATAGAGTATCTAATCTGACAGGGATTCCATTAGGGTCTGGAGCTTTTTTCAGTTTTAAAGATTTCAGCTGTTTCTCAACACCACTGGTGCTAATACTTATTTCATTCTTCTTTTCATTGGTATGAGGATTAAATTGGGGCAATTCTCCTGTGTTTTCCTTTGTAAAGGAACATTTGGAAATAGAGTTAAGCATTTCAGTTTTTGCTTAGCTACCCTCAATTTCAGTTCCTGCCTCATTCGCAAGGGACTGGACATCAACTTTTGTGCCACTAACAGCCTTTAGATATGACCGGAATTTCTTTGGGTTTTGTGAAAAAACTTTTGATAATATTTTGTTCCACTATGGTAATGTTGAGGATTTCAAGTTACATTGGTTTCTGTATACACTTCAGCCCAGCTTGGGTGTCATTTCCCATCACAGCCCCAGTCCTCCCACCACCCCCAAGAACCAGCCACAGAGGAGTGTCCCCTTCATTCCCTAGTACCACCTCAGACTGGAACAACTGAACCACATCCTTCACCAGGGCTTTGATTACCTATCATCGTGTCCTGAAATGAGGGACATCCTACCCGAGATACTTCCCACTTCTCCTAAAGTGGTGTTGCCCACCCAACCTCCACAACATCCTAGTTCATTCCTATGCAACTCATGATCCCAACCACTTGCTACAAGGATCATATGCTGGAGTTGGTGGTCATATGTGCGTTATATATATATATATATGTGTGTGTGTGTGTATGTGTGTTTCTATTACTGACAAAGGCTATGGCCAAAAGTTATATGTGAGTGCCTTTTTATAACAAGCTACAAACATCACTAAATGTAAATATGCAAATATAAAGGTGCATATATTAATTCCTAGAACTTTAAGTTGATCATTGCTTGATATTTGTCCATTTGTTTTGTTGTATATTATTATTGCTTGGTTGTGCTGAATAAATACTGTACTTACTTCATCTGCATTTCCCCAGAATATTGTAAGATTTTTAAATGCATTTAATTATCTATCTTTAATAAATTATAAGGCAGAATTGTTTACCAATGTACTGTCTATGACTTATTCACTCTGACACCTCCTTCTTTGTCGTTGTCTACACTAATCCTCATTACAAGTGGTTCTTCTCATCCTGGGCCCTAAGAGACCTGTCTTCCTTTCATGACCTTCCCCACTTTTTCCCTCCTTTCTTACCAAGGAAATAGTGAATAGTTTCGAAAGCTTGGATAATGTCATCACTTTTACTTTGAAGTGTGTCTGTTGGTAGAACTAAACATTTTGTGTTGGTAGAACTAAACATTTTGATTTCTTAAGACAGGTACTGGCTGTCAGTTCTGTCTCATAATTTATTAGTTCTCATGATGGAATTTATCCATCTTTAAGCATTCTCATGCAATTTACATAATCCTTTTGTATGTAACAAGAAAAGTAACCACTTTCCAGATACTTGAAACATCGATTTATAATTTTCTTCTTTAGAACTAATGAACACAAAAAACACACACACATATAGCTACATTGTGGTAATGTAGGATGATGACAATCTAGTTAGCTCTGAAGAAAGATGTTGCTCCAAAGCTCAGTTATGTATTCAACATGATACACAACATCAAGTAGTACATCACCAGTACTGACATTTTCACCTGCAGGAGCTTTTGTTAACAACTCTCTGAATCCTGTGTTTCATATAAAAGGTAAATTCAATCAAGAAAAGTAAAAAATACAAGACAAAATTGCCAGGCAATACTTACCTTCCAGAGGTGAAATGTTCAGTTCTGCCAATAAACACAAATAAATATCATCCTTCTCGTTCTTGATGGTGTCTGTAGAACACAATAAATGAATGGAAGTAAATGTGAATCCACCAGTAAAAGATCAACAAAGAGCAGTTGTTTTATATAACTGTGGAAGCAGCAGCTGTTTTCAGAACAGATGGCTATCTAACTAATTTACTAGGCAGCAGTATAGTAATAGTTTATTTTTAAAGCAGAGCACATATTACGTTTGTTAGAGTGGTACTATACAACCCACACAGTGAAGGTAATTGATGGCCAACTACTCTGTCACATAATTTATTGGTTTCCTTGACTGAATTTTCCTTTGATAAAATTTTCTAATTTAAGTACTAATAGATGCTGTGTGCCTTGGTTTTCGGACCATTATATGTGCAACAGAATCTACATTACTCAAGGCACTAAAACTGTCAGAGTTGATTCTTGCTAGCTACATTCATACAGCATGGAAAAAAATTACTGTTTATGAATTATAAATGTCACCATCATTCCCAAGTGACATGGTACTCTTACTATTGTTTTCATTAAGTTGGAAGACTAAACCAGTGTTTCAGATTTCTACAATCAGTCTAATTACAAGCAAGCAGAACTGACATTTGCTCCCTATTGCAGGCACTGGCTTTTGCAGTCTGTCTTGAAATTGATTATAAATGGTTACAGCTCATCTTAAATAGCATAATGCTTTACATTATAAACTGATGAAGTTAAAACCTTTGGATAAAAGAAATTTTCACACTCCACAGTTCTGTTCCACAGAGCAAAAAGTCGCAACAACCAGTTGGGAAACCTACATTGTGCTTAATGCTGAAAACCAGAAACCTAACAATGCAACATTCAGCAAGAAAGAACAAGAAAACTGGTACATTTGAATACACTAAACACTGAAGCATGGATGAAAACCACACAGAAATATGTTAAAACAGATAACAGATGTACTGCAAGGATACACACTGTTCCTGAACTTAAAATTAGTGGAAACAACACAAAACAGGAACTCAAAAATACTAATATTTGTAAGAATTTGGGAGTGCTCTAGTTATTCTTTGGTGGGAGTTAATTTTTTAAGCAGGTTTTACTAACAGTGTAAAACAAGTAATCTGTTGATTGTGCTGCAACTTCATATTAATGTACAACAGACCATAGTAGAGTGAAACACTTGTGCCAGTTTGTACTGTATAAAATCTAGTTTAATAAAATATAATTCTGTCAGATGTGTTCTTTAAAAGCTCAAACATACATACAATTTTATGTCAGTAGCCCTTGCTTTAAAACTACAGCACAATCATATGCATATAATTCTAAACAGTGCTATAATTTTTAATTTATAACTGTATACAGTTAATATTCCCCAAAACAATAAGCAGTATGGAGTGCCCCTGACAGTGTGAAGCCCATAACATGTTCTACAAGTGTTTTATGGACATAAAGTGCCTCTGTTTATAATATACTTTAAGTTTTGTTTATTTTTTTTCTCACCAACTGTTTTTGCGTCCCTTCATTTCTAACTATTACCTGTTTAGGTCTAGGGAGCTTTCCAGTTTTGGGATGGTCTATTGTAATTGTGAGTTGCTGTAATGTGTATCAATTACATTTCCTTTGGATACTTCCAATGAATCACTGTCTGACACATGTTTTCCCTGCAGCTGTTTATTCCACTTCAGATCATTCCGGATACACTTCTAAACATTTTACGGGTGCTACTGTTTCCAATGATGATTAACAATTGAGTAACTGAACAGTGATGACTATTACTGTCTATTTATGCACAATATATTAAATTTATATATAAAAACAAAGATGAGGTGACTTACCGAACAAAAGCGCTGGCAGGTCGATAGACACACAAACAAACACAAACATACACACAAAATTCAAGCTTTCGCAACAAACTGATGCCTCATCAGGAAAGAGGGAAGGAGAGGGGAAGACGAAAGGAAGTGGGTTTTAAAGGAGAGGGTAAGGAGTCATTCCAATCCCGGGAGCGGAAAGACTTACCTTAGGGGGAAAAAAGGACAGATATACACTCGCACACACGCACATATCCATCCACACATACAGACACAAGCAGACATATTTAAATATGTCTGCTTGTGTCTGTATGTGTGGATGGATATGCATCATGTGCGTGTGTGCGAGTGTATACCTGTCCTTTTTTCCCCCTAAGGTAAGTCTTTCCGCTCCCGGGATTGGAATGACTCCTTACCCTCTCCTTTAAAACCCACTTCCTTTCGTCTTCCCCTCTCCTTCCCTCTTTCCTGATGAGGCATCAGTTTGTTGCGAAAGCTTGAATTTTGTGTGTATGTTTGTGTTTGTTTGTGTGTCTATCGACCTGCCAGCGCTTTTGTTCGGTAAGTCACCTCATCTTTGTTTTTATATATAATTTTTCCCACGTGGAATGTTTCCTTCCATTATATATTAAATTTATTTAGATATAAGATGAACTGCCAGTCCATTTTCTAAATGTCAGTCCCTATCTACTATTGATAACAGGCAACTAATGCTCCTCCTCCATTTGCTGCTGTGCTCTGCCATGACTCACATTCTTCCACATCAACCAAGTCATAGACTTTCCTGCACCTAAGTACACTATTAACAATTTGCTATGTTTGTGTGTATGTATTTTCATCTGAAACAAGTAACTGAGACCGGAACTGGTGTAGCTCTAAAGAAAGGGCCATTCTGGCACTCTTCCAATATGATTTAAGAAAACAGAAAGCTAAGTTCAGGATAAGTTTATCCATTCGTGAATAGTAGTTATTAATTACAGTGTGCAAAATTGTACCCCTGCCACAATGCCCTATATCAAACACTATCAGTTTTGGAGGAGTAATCCTTTAATACTAGGCTTTTTAACTTGTAGGTTACCCCATATGACCAAAACATTTTAAAGCTGGATTAATACAAAAATTGAGAAACATTAAGGTGGTGGCTTTCCGTGCTTATGTTATTCTACATAGCCTCCACACACTTAGGTACAATGCACAGTACATTCATACAATCATGTGAAACTGTGAGAGAAAAGTCCTCCTTTGAAATGTTGTTCAACTCATGCATCACATTTGCACTGTCTTCAGTTTTGGCAAACCATCACAGACTCATTCTGCACTTTGTCATTTTGTGGTAGGTTTGTGTTGATAATGTGGGAGTTTGTTAACTCCTCACTTGTGTTGCGAGAGACTATCATGTAAGCTGATTGCTGAGGGGTAGGCATGTCCAGGACAAAGGAGAGAAAACATTTCAAACAGATTGGCATAGAGTCATGTATTGAAATAATACCTATCTGCTACAGGGAGGCCATATAACAAAATAACTTATAGGGATGCCCATGACAGTATGTCAGCAGGAGATAATACAAAAAGCAGAGGGAAACACAGGTACACAATGATCCAGCTACTGTGTGCCAGTCCAGGTATATCTCACCACTAATGAGCTGAAATGACGTAAAAGTTCATTGTATTAGAATCAGGAAAAAAATCCTTACATTACATGGACATGTACCTACAACATGTGTCTACACATGCTTAACACGAAGTACAATACTTTTGATCCCAGCACCATTATATGGTGGTCAAATTTGCATGAAATTTACATTTATACCAATAAAACATGGTGTTATATCCCAAATTTAGTGACACTAAATAGTACATCCATTTGAAAATCAGTTTTAACAAAGGAATGCTAATACAGGCAATGCCGATTCACGTGCATGTAGGTAGGTGACTTATGGAAAGTTACATGAGGACTCGAGAGCATGCTCATGTGTGCACACACATTGCACCATTTAGCAGGCCTTGGGGGGTGCTGGGCTGCCATCCTTACTAATAACAATGTCGGCTGTAATCAAGGAGTGACGCTCATTGTCACACCCAGAATAACTGTCCGGGTAAGGAGCCACACATTTCTGGTTATTTAAAAGAGGTAGGCACACTCACACTCTATGATAATGCAAGTATCCTGCAGTGCTGGAGCTGCATAGTCACCCAAGACTGACTTACCAATAGGAGGTCTTCTGAATGCTCATATGCCTATATGGGAGCACTGTACAGCAAGCCATTAAGTTCCTCTGTTGCAGGACTACACACTGTACAAAATACTGAACGACAGTGTTCAATGTGTTGCATGCTCAGCGTCTGCACAGGAAGTGTCTTTCATGGGATAAAAACTTAAGAGTCTCACTACTGCCCAGAGAAATACACCTTCTGCAAATAGGTGACCACACTGCACTAGGGTGCTCACTACACACGAACAGTTTCGCTTGTGCTCACATGTCTTCTGCTGTAGCCCTCCGTCATCTGCTTGAGGAGACAAGTGAATAGATGCGAACGCTGGTGAGCCCATTGCCACACAGTCCCTCCCCCCCCCCCCCTCCCTGCAAGAGAGAAATGATGGGTTTCAGGTCAAAGGGCTGCTCGAATCATCAAACTGGGGTTTACAGCAACAGTGGAGCCAGAGTCGGCAGTGAAAGCCTGTTGGCTAGTGTTGCAGCAATGGATGTGGCAACGTCATATGCAGTAGCCCCAAATGGGGGCAATGGCACATGAGGGACATGGACACTGGGATGTGACAGGCCGTATAAGTCGTCGAAAGCTGGTTTGCGGGAGTCGGAGGGAGGTATGGACAGATATGGTCTGCCGAACCATCTGCATTGTCAGGTCTGTAAGAGGTTGCACCAGATGTGGAGGTCAGTGACAGGAACTCTGTGGCTCTCAATTTCCTCCAGGGCATCCAGGATTTGCACGAATGCTCTCATGCAATCAATCTTGTTGATATCCATTGTGCTGGAGAGGTCATCATTGTAGCTTCATAGGAGGGGCCTGGGTTAGCAGTCGGGGATTGTCTTTATGTTGAGCACCCAGTAGTCACAGCAGTGGTGCCAAATCTCATCCTTTTTTTGGGACCACGTGCAGGGCAGAGGACCGCGGACTTTTCGAGGTGCAGAAAACACCGGTGTCGATTGTTGCCTCGATCTCAGCCTGAATGGCTTTTCGCTTGTCTGGCGGGAGACAGTGGGCATGGAAGAAAACCGGAGGGTCCAATGCTGTTGCTGTGTATTGCACTGTGTCATGGTGCACCACCTAGGAGGTGCGGGAAGGATGGCTGAGGAGATGGAATTCCACAATGAGACTGACAAAAGGGCCAGTATAGGACAGCTGTTTAAAGGTGACGTGAGTGGCTATGCAGGATTGGCAGGGGTGTGACAGTTGGATGTACCGTTAACAGTGCAGCAATGTACTAGGTTAAGGAGTAGGCCATAATAGGAAATGAATTCGGCACCGAGCTTAGGGTCCGTGACATCAGCAGTGGTGAAAGTCCACAGGAAATCTCTACCCAAGGCCTAGGTCGACAGGGTGGGTGTGGGAGAAGCAGGTGGCGATGACTGAGCCATTAGCTTTAGTGGGGAGTAGGGAGGGACAGTGGCTGGAACAGGGAAAGATAGATGGGTTAGATCCGGTATCAAATAGGTATGCCATGGGGAAGGAAGGGCTGCCAGCAGTGAACAGTGGCAGTTGGGTAGAGGCCCGGCCTCTCTGGAGTGTAGAAGGGGTGGTTTGTACGACGGGGGTGGTTCTCCCTGTGACCTGTGCAGTTTTTGACGAAGGCCTGAAACCCAGCCATTTGCTCTTGCAGGTTGAGTGAGTGTCGGGTGGGGATGGAGAGGGTGGGGGGTATGGGATTTCTGTGATCAGCTGGGGCCTTACTTGAAGGGCACCGTATGTCGGTTTTGTTGTTTGGCCGTGCCATTACATCCATAGTTAGTGCTTCATATGTAGAAATGTCAGAGTGAGAGTGCCATGTTGATGCACTCAAATCATTGTAGAGGGGTGCTGGCTTGGCACGGGAAAGAAGAGTGCAATCAGTGGCAAAGTGATGTGGACAAGCAGGGTTACTGGGGTGAGGGAAGGGAAGGAGAGGTGGCAGCAAGTTGTGGCTTGTAGCCTGGGCTGGAGTGTTACATCAGTAGCAACATGAAGTGGGTGATCAGTGACACAGAAAGGGGGAGGGTGGGGGAAGACCAGTCATAACATGTAGCTTGTCTGGAGCACAATATGGAAGTGGCAGCTTCATCTGCATTGGTTAACGGTACTCAGCATGCATCAGCAAACAAGGCTTGCCTGGGCTGTGTGGAACATACCAGGGAGTGGGGGTGCACAGAGTTTGTTAGCACGTTTGGACTGTTTGTCGGAGTCACCAGTGTGGGAATTTGTTTACTGTTCATTTGTATTGGGAGAGACTGTCATGTAAGCTGATTGCTGAAGGGTAGGCAAGTCCAGAATGGAAGGAGAGAAAACAATTTAAATGGATTGTCATACAAACAGTCATTTATTGGAAAAATACCTGTCTACTACAGGGAGACTATACAAGAAATTGACTTACAGGAATGCCCACAGCAGGAGATAATACAAAATGCAGATGGCGCCACATGTCAACAATCATCCAGCTACTGTGTCTGGACCAGATGCATCTCACCACTAATGAGCCGAAATGAGGCGTACATAAAAATTCACTCTGTCAGGAACAGGAGCAAAATCCAGAGATTGCATGGGATATTATATGCATTTGACTATGCATTCACACAAAGGGGCACTAATGCAGACAATGTTAATTCCCATGTGTGTAGGAAGGCAACCTGTGGAAAGTTATATGAAGGCTCACAAGCACACTACACTGTTTGGCAGGCCTCAAAGGGTGCCAGACTACCGTCTTTGCTAATACTAATGTTGATGTTAACTGAGAAGTAAAGCCCAGTTCCACACCCAGAATAATTGTCTGGGTAATGGTCCATAGGTGCCTGGCTGTTTAAAAGAGGTAGCCACACTTGTTCTCAGTGATAATGCAAATAGCCTGCAATCCTGGAGTTGTTTAGTCACACAAGACTGACTTACCAGTACGTGGTCTTCTGAATGCTTTTACCCCTATCTTGGAGTACTGTATGACAAGCTATTAAGTTCCTCTATAATGGAATTGCACATTGCACAAAATACTCAGTTACAATGTCCAATGTGTTGCTCACATGGCGTCCACTCGAAGTGTCTGTCATAAGATTAAAGCTTCTGGCCACACTACTGCCTGGAATATCCTACCTACTGCAAAGAGTACCTACCCCCATGAACCATGGACCTTGCCGTTGGTGGGGAGGCTTGTGTGCCTCAGCGATACAGATGGCCGTACCGTAGGTGCAACCACAACGGAGGGGTATCTGTTGAGGGGCCAGACAAACGTTGGTTCCTGAAGAGGGGCAGCAGCCTTTTCAGTAGTTGCAGGGCCAACAGTCTGGATGATTGGCTGATCTGGCCTTGCAACACTAACCAAAACGGCCTTGCTGTGCTGGTACTGCGAACGACTGAAAGCAAGGGGAAACTACAGCCGTAATTTTTCCCGAGGGCATGCAGCTTTACTGTATGGTAAAATGATGATGGCGTCCTCTTGGGTAAAATATTCCGGAGGTAAATAGTCCCCCATTCAGATCTCTGGGCGGGGGCTACTCAAGAGGACGTCGTTATCAGGAGAAAGAAAACTGGCGTTCTACGGATCGGAGTGTGGAATGTCAGATCCCTTAATCGGGCAGGTAGGTTAGAAAATTTAAAAAGGGAAATGCATAGATTGAAGTTAGATATAGTGGGAATTAGTGAAGTTTGGTGGCAGGAGGAACAAGACTTCTGGTCAGGTGACTACAGGGTTATAAATACAAAATCAAATAAGGGTAATACAGGAGTAGGTTTAATAATGAATAAAAAAATAGGAGTGTGGGTAAGCTACTACCAACAGCATAGTGAACGCATTATTGTGGCCAAGATAGACTCGAAGCCCATGCCTACTACAGGTAGTACAAGTTTATATGCCAACTAGCTCTGCAGATGATGAAGAAATTGATGAAATGTATGATGAGATAAAAGAAATTATTCAGGTAATGAAGGGAGACGAAAATTCAATAGTCCTGGGTGACTGGAATTCGAGAGTAGGAAAATGGACTATGGATTGGGGGAGAGAAATGAAAGAGGAAGCCGTCTGGTAGAATTTTGCACAGAGCATAACTTAATCATAGCTAACACTTGGTTCAAGAATCATAAAAGAAGGTTGTCTACATGGAAGAATCCTGGAGATACTAGAAGGTATCAGATAGATTATACAATGGTAAGACAGAGATTTAGGAACCAGGTTTTAAATTGTAAGACATTTCCAGGGGCAGATGTGGACTCTGACCACAGTCTATTGGTTATGAACTGTAGATTAAAACTGAAGAAACTGCAAAAAGGTGGGAATTTAAGGAGATGGGACCTGGATAAATTGACTAAACCAGAGGTTGTACAGAGTTGCAGGGAGAGCATAAGGGAACAATTGACAGGAATGGGGGAAAGAAATACAGTAGAAGAAGAATGGGTAGCTTTGAGGGATGTAGTAGTGAAGGCAGCAGAGGATCAAGTAGGTAAAAAGACGAGGGATAGTAGAAATCCTTGGGTAACTGGAGAAATATTGAATTTAATTGATGAAAGGAGAAAATATAAAAATGCAGTAAATGAAGCAGGCAAAAAGGAATACAAACGTCTCAAAAATAAGAGGAGGAGGAGGATATTGGTGTTTAACGTCCCGTCGACAACGAGGTCGTTAGAGACGGACCACAAGCTCGGATTAGGGAAGGATAGGGAAGGAAGTCGGCCGTGCCCTTTGAAAGGAACCATCCCGGCATTTGCCTGGAGTGATCTAGGGAAATCACGGAAAACCTAAATCAGGATGGCCGGACGCGGGATTGAACCGTCGTCCTCCCGAATGCCAAAAATAAGATCGACAGGAAGTGCACAATGGCTAAACAGGGATGGCTAGAGGACAAATGTAAGGATGTAGAGGATTATCTCACTAGGGGTAAGATAGATACTGCCTACAGGAAAATTAGAGACCTTTGGAGAAAAGAGAGCCACTTGTATGAATATCAAGAGCTCAGATGAAAACCCAGTTCTATGCAAAGAAGGGAAAGCAGAAAGGTGGAAGGAGTATATAGAGGGTCTATACAAGGGCAATGTAGTTGAGGACAATATTATGGAAATGGAAGAGGATGTAGATGAAGATGAAATAGGAGATACAATACTGCGTGAAGGGTTTGACAGAGCACTGAAAGACCTGAGTCGAAACAAGGCCCCAGGAGTACACAACATTCCATTGGAACTACTGACGGCCTTGGGAGAGCCAGTCCTGACAAAACTCTACCATCTGGTGCACAAGATGTATGAGACAGGCGAAATACCCTCAGACTTCAAGAAGAATATAATAATTCCAATCCCAAAGAAAGTAGGTGTTGACAGATGTGAAAATTACCGAACTATCAGTTTAATAAGTCACAGCTGCAAAATACTAACGCGAATTATTTACAGACGAATGGAAAAACTGGTAGAAGCCGACATCAGGGAAGATCCGTTTGGATACCGTAGAAATGTTGGAACACGTGAGGCAATACTGACCCTACAACTTATCTTAGAAGAAAGATTAAGGAAAGGCAAACCTACGTTTCTAGCATTTGTAGACTTAGAGGAAGCTTTTGACAATGTTGACTGGAATACTCTCTTTCAAATTCTAAAGGTGGCGGGGGTAAAATACAGGGAGCGAAAGGCTATTTACAATTTGTACAGAAACCAGATGGCAGTTATAAGAGTTGAGGGGCATGAAAGGGAAGCAGCGGTTGGGAAGGGAGTGAGACAGGGTTGTAGCCTGTCCCCGATGTTATTCAATATGTATATTGAGCAAGCAGTAAAGGAAACAAAAGAAAAATTCGGAGTAGGTATTAAATACCATGGAGAAGAAATAAAAACGTTGAGGTTCACCGATGACATTGTAATTCTGTCAGAGACAGCAAAGGACAGTCTCTTGAAAGGAGGATATAAGATGAACATCAACAAGAGCAAAACGAGGATAATGGAATGTAGTCGAATTAAATCGGGTGATGCTGCACGAATTAGATTAGGAAATGCGAGGCTTAAAGTAGTAAAGGAGTTTTGCTATTTGGGGAGCAAAATAACTGATGATGGTCAAAGTAGAGAGGATATAAAATGTAGACTGGCAATGGCAAGGAAAGCGTTTCTGAAGAAGAGTAATTTGTTAACATCGAGTATAGATTTAAGTGTCAGGAAGTTGTTTCTGTAAGTATTTGTATGAAGTGTAGCCATGTATGGAAGTGAAACATGGACGATAAATAGTTTGGACAAGAAGAGAATAGAAGCTACAGAAGAATGCTGAAGATTAGATGGGTAGATCACATAACTTATGAGGAGGTATTGAATAGAATTGGGGAGAAAAGGAGTTTGGGCACAACTTGACAAGAAGAAGGGATCAATTGGTATGACATGTTCTGAGGCATCAAGGGATCACAAATTTAGCATTGGAGGTCAGCGTGGAGGGTAAAAATCGTAGAGGGAGACCAAGAGATGAATACACTAAGCAGATTCAGAAGGATGTAGGTTGCAGTAAGTACTGAGAGATGAAGAAGCTTGCACAGGATAGAATAGCATGGAGAGCTGCATCAAACCAGTCTCGGGACTGAAGACAAGAACAACAACAACAACAACTGCAAAGAGTTGGCCACAGAGTGAATCCATGCTGCTCTACGGTGCTTACTACAAATGAACAGTTTGGTGCATGCCCACTCATTGGCCACGATAGTGCTTCATTGTCTGCAAGGACAGACAACTGGTAGATGCAAACACAATGTGTAGCATATCACCAGTATCATATATCATTACCCATAATGATTTTTCCAGAAAAGAATTGTCTGCATTTTTATTTCAATCAAGCTGTGGCAGTTATTGATGCATCATTGTTTTTGTTCAGGAATCTAGGTGTGCGGTACAGACTTTGTGCACACTTTTCTCTTCTTCAAAACATTCTGAAGAATGTCTTGGACACTTCATTTTGACATGTTCAATTCATTGCACTATCATGATTTGTGACACAACACTGACACACTGACAGCTGCTCACAATTGACAAGTCAAGTGCACATCTGTTGTCTACAGCTGTTAGTTCGGGCTGTCACTGTAGTTACTGCACTGGCATTAGTTATATGTGAGGAGTAAAATCAGTTCTCAAAACTTTGTGGACAGATGGTATACAGCCACGTGGTTGTTAGCTCGTCTTTTATCACATGGAGTTAATTGTCAATGTTAAAATGCCTGAAGGTGGAAGAGGATTAGTCCACCAAAACTGGAGCACTTAATAAAGGACATTTATGCACTAAATAAAATTAATAAATTTCCTTCGTCTTTGCAGTCAGCATATTTGATTATACTGTTCAAATTTGAAATTATAAAACTTTACAATCTGAAGTCATTTTAGAATCTCCATGTTATATAAATCAAATGGTGAAAAGTAATAATTCTTTGGACTGCACATTGCTAGGTGCGGAAGACATTCTGCTGCGGGTCCTTCATTGTGCAAGCAGTGTTCATGATGGTAGTGGCATATGTGATGAAGCCTGTTGCTGCAGTTGCCTCACTCACCACTGGTGTTGGGATTGGTGCCTTCGCCTACTCTAGCTTCTTGTGAGTTTGCAGCACAATTTTTGATAGACACTTGGTGATGAACTCAAGAAATTTTTGTACCTGTAAATATGCTTAAGTCTTTTAAACTCTAGTCATATTTACATAATAACTGCAGAAAATTGTGACACTTGATTTAGTGTGTTTATGTAGAGAAAAAAAAAATCATTAATGTCAATTCACCCGTTTCCATTTTTTGTTTCAGTGTTGTTTCAGAAGGAGAATTCACTTGAGAAAAGTTTATAAAAATTATAAGGAAAAAGAATCTTATTAAAATCCTTCAGGGTGTGCTGCAACATCATCTTATAAATATTTAAAAGGTGTTACTGTAATACTAAAATGATGTTTTGGCCATATTGCAGCAGTTTTCCCTGAACAATAAACTGATTTAGATGAAGGATGAGTGCTTCTTTGCATTGAATTTTTATGGTGTTAGAAGATCTTGAGAATTAATTTTTCACATTTCTGTTGGCACAGCAGTACCACTACTAGTTGTAGAAGGGAGAGAGGTTGTATATGGCAGACTGTTTGTGTGTTACATACCTTGCAGGTAATTGGTAACCCACTGCAAATCAGCACCAAGCTCATGTTTTTTCCTGCTGTTACTCACAAAAAATTAATGCTGGTTCTGCATGTGCTGTGTGCTCAGCTGGCCATTGCTACTCAGCTATCACTCTTGGCCCATCAAACCAGGATCATGACAGCCAGAATGAAAATTTCATCCAGATATTGCAGACAACAGTGTGAGTAGAACTGAATGTGACTTAAAACAGTTTGCTCAAAATATTGCACAAGAATGACTGCTACTATCAGGAGAAAGGGAGGAATTGGGAGTTCTTGTTGCCACTGCATCTGTTAATAATATTTACAATGCCAGGCAAAGTAAGTTAATGACAAATATAACCATACCAGTTATATGTCAAATGATATTCATTTCTGAAGGATGGCAACTGTCCCTTCTGTTAACTTACTGGTGAAGGGAGACTTAATCTCACATGGGTGCATGGAGAAGGCAGAGCTGACTAAGTTCCATCAGCACCTTAACAGTCTGCATAAGAATATTAGTTTGTACAGAAATGAGAAACTAATGGTGTTATTCATTCATAGACAAGGAGTTCCAGTTAACATCAGTGACAAATCGGAACAAAAGGTTCAAAGCAAACCAGCCCATACCAACAGTCCCTACCCAGCTCAGAAATGCTTCATTCTATCTATGCTGACAGCCTGCATTCACCACATTAGCAGTTCAAATAAAGTCAAACAAGAACATCTTAAATAAAAGAAAAAGAGTCTTGGGAGTAGAAACCATAACATAGGTGTTGTCTGGAAAGTAATGTGTAGCTTCTTTTCCCTTGCCCTCCCCCTCCCCCCCCCACCCACCACCCTCCCATAAAATAGATTTAATAACTTAAAATTCTTTGAAGTATGACCCTTTTGCACCAATACATTTTTGCCAGCACGATTTCCATGCACGTAAGCTTTCCAGAACTCCTCAGTTGGGATGCTCTTTAGGGAAACCATTGAAGTAGCTTGCACATTGTCCACCAACTCAAGATGCTTTCTTTTGAGACCTTTGTAGCCAAGGAAACAAAGAAAAGTCTGCCAGGGCCAGGTTGTGGCTGTATGGCAGCAGCAGCACCATTGTCATACCACACTCTATGTCTACTCCACCGACTCCTCATCGCGCAAGCACCCCAGTACCTTGCTTCAGAGATTAAAAACCTGTCATGTCATCATAATCGAAACACGAGGTCACTCTTATTTGGTATCCTAACTGTGCCCACTCACAAAATAAAAACTTTTGCAAACTCCTTCTCAGTTGCCACTGTCCGCCTCTGGAACAAACTGCCCCTTACCTTGCGCAAAATTCGATCTCCTGCTGCTTTTAAGAAGAAGTTGAAGCATTTCCTACTATCATCCTCACAAAGTTCTCCACAAAATTAATGTACAAGGACAATCCCCTCATCTGTCAAATAGCAAAGCTAGTGTCTCCTAGCTTGCTCCTGAGATGCCTTCCTCTTTATCTTTCTCTATTAGCCACGCAATCTTCTTTTCCTTTATATTTCCTTAATTATGTTTCATCATGTCTCTATTCTTCTCCTCCCTTCACCACGAGTCTCCCTCATACTCTCTGCTGCCGGCACTCCTATCTAAAATCTGTCTCTTCAATAATGTCTAATTATAACAGTACTTGTGACCTAAGAATATAAACTCTATATGTATGTATTTTTCCAGGTGTACCTTTCAAATTGTTTATTTCACTTTTTGTACTAGATGTAGTTTAACATGCCTACTAAAACATATGAAAGTAAAATAAGTAGAATGCCTGGTTAGATGTAAGAGAGGGCCTGATGGCCCTAATCTTGCCAGGTTAAATAAATAAATAAATAAATATTTATCAGGTAAACCATGACAACAATGGCAGTGCGAGCCGGCGCATTGTCTTTGTGCAGTTTCCACAATGTGGTCCTTTCAGTTGCAGGTGACCCTGTGATTCAGTCTCTATGCAGTTCCCACAATGTGCAGAACTCCTTTCAGATGATGGTGACCCTGTGATTCAGTCTCTGGAACACAACCTTGTGTAAATTTGAGAATTGTCAGTGTGACCAGGGGGTATGAACCCATGGTACATTATCCACTTTGCATTAAAAAAAAAAAAAAAAAAAGCAATGAGCACTGACTTCACCTGGGACTTGCTCATGCAAGCCTTATTCTGGCATTATGACATGAGGTGCCATTCCACACTCTACTTCTCTGACTGTGGATCATGCTGAAAGCCCCATGACTCATCCCAAGTGATCACACTGTCCAGGAAATTGGGATCATCTTCACAGAGTTGCTAGAGTTCTTCACACACTTCCACTCGGTGTTGCTTTTGCAGTCGGTCAAAACTCTGGGCACAAATTTTATGCAAATCTTCCGCATGGTCAAGTCTTCCAATGCAATCTTATGAGCAACCATTTTTGGCAAGTCCATGAAGTGAACACTTATTAACTGGCACACATGAGTCACAAGCCATCCATCTGTGATATTGATGGGAATTCTGCATGGGCCTCATCAATTACCTCCTCTCGACCTTCTCTAAACACCTTGTGCCACCTGTTTGACTGCAGTCTGGAAAGGCATTCATCCCTGAAGGCTTCTTTAAGCATTCCAAAAATTTCCAGCAGCATCTTGTTGAGCTTCAGGGAGAACTTTATCATATGGCACTGCTCGAAAGTTTTCTCCATCATAAGTTTGACACAACTACTACATAGAGGTTCACAGAAGAAGCACCCTTACCCTCCAAGAACACAGAGGCAATTAAGTGACCCATCACTGGAAAGCTCTAAGGGTCCCTCCCACCCTCCACAACTGGTCTGACCACTCTATGACATATAGTCACATAAAAAAAAGAAAGCAATGCATTACTTTCCAGACACACCTTGTATTTATAGGTATGAGACAGCTGCTCATCGTCTTCAGGTGTGACTGTGGCTAGCTGATGTGGCTTGCCAGTTTATACACTGATTTGCTAGAAAAGCACAGGTGCCAAGAGGCAAGGCCATAATGTCATCACAGAAATATTGACATCTTGATCCTCCTACTGGAGGACTCAGGATCTGCAGCCCAGAGAAGCCCAGCTGCAATCCTTGACCAACAATCAATGCCATAGTGTCACCAGTGCTGGTTCCCATGCTTTACTGAACTGGAATCTTGTGTCTCTGTTGTGTGTAGCTGAAAGATATTACTCTCTCTGTATTTTATGCCATGTCTTGTATGAAGACAGTGTTCTGCGACAGCAGATTTTTCTGACAGACCTAACCTGCTATGACATCTGTGTTCATTGCATCTGTCTTTAACAGTGTGACACATCTGGCCAATGAATAATTTCCCATACTGACACAGTAACTTGCACATTCCTGGTCTCCTTAGACTTAGCTTGATACACCACATCAGGTCTGTCAAAAAAATCTGTTGTAACTAATCTGTTGGCATTCTGGCCAGAGCTGCCGGATATAGCAACCATGTGTGCGTAAGATGTGCTTGCTTGTGTGAAAGCCTGTGCGCATTTTCTCTTCTGAAGAAGGCTTTGGCCAGAAACTCAGCATGTAACAGCCTTTTCGTTTTGCCTGTCTTCAACTGAGCATGTCATCTTTACAGTGTGTAGCAATCTATCCTTTTCATGATACTGTTGAGACATTCTGTTGTTTGTTGTCATTAAACATTGTTATGATACAGAATATGACATGAACTACAAACAGAACAATATCTTCTCATCTATCTCCACATACTGGGACTCTGTCATTAAATAAGCAGTTGAAGTACATATAATTAATGGTATAATTAAAAGAGATACTAGGTTTCAGCTCAGCAAAGTGTGGGAACCAGCACTGGTGGCACTAAGGCATCGTCAATCGCATACAAACAAATTCACTGAGATGGGAGATCAAAGCCAGAACAGCTAAGCAAGGCACCAAACCCTTGCCTATGTGTGTACACTGGGGTCCACAGCTTGCTACCAGGACTTCTCGCACCACGCATGCAGGATCCGTGGTTTGTTTATCTGCCAGGTTCCTCTGGATGTCAACGACACCTGCAGTGACCTTGTAGCCCTGTCTCTTGGCACCTGCACTTTTCTAGTGAACCAGCATCTAATTGATGAGCCACAACAGCTAGCTGCAGTCCCAGCTGAAGATGGCGAGCAACTGCATCATGTGTATTTTCCAATATATCATCTGGCACAGTGGCCAAGAACCTTTCAAACAATAATGAGGAAGGTAATAAAAAGTGCCAAAATGCTGGAAAATGACAAATACATAAAGAACACAGCCAATAAAATGAGAGCTTTTTGGAATATTGTAAAGAAAGAAACAAAAAGTAACAAAATTAAATTTAATAACATACTGATGAATGATACTTCAAAAACTATCAACAAACTGAAGGATGTAGCTAATGTTTCCAGCAGTTATTCTGTTAATGTAGTGGAAAACATCACTGAGCATAATTTCATCTATAAACATCATGC
This sequence comes from Schistocerca serialis cubense, assembly GCF_023864345.2. NCBI lineage: Eukaryota > Metazoa > Arthropoda > Insecta > Orthoptera > Acrididae > Schistocerca > Schistocerca serialis. The sequence continues at coordinate 731,103,030 of NC_064643.1, read as the reverse complement.
ACCTGACATCAAAAATTGAGCACGCAGATAACACAATATGCCAACAAATATACTGGAAGTACAACAAGAAATCAAGTTCATAACATCAAAACACTCATTAAAAATAGACAATATACCAGATTTTGTTATAAAAGATGTGCAGACACATTCTTTGAACCACTGATTTATTTTGTAAATCAGTTTTCAACTGACAACATTTCAACATTCTTAAAAATTGCTAAAGTGAAACAACTTCACAAGAAAAGGAAGCCAAGAAGAGCTGTCAAACCACAGCTCTGTCTCTCTGCTGTCTGTATTTTCAAAAGTTGTAGACAAACTTTTTTTTGTAAAACACTGTCTACTTTGTTAAATAAATATAAAGTACTAATAACAATAATATGAAACAGGATGGATTGCTAATAATCAAATAGAGTAGGCATTAAGCGGCAGTTACGCACATTTAAAGCATATTTAAAAGTGGACTGAGCTTGGACACAATCTTTCCTCAGAGGTATAATAATACACACACACACACACAACTCATACAAACGTGGCTACATCTCCACAAGCTATATCCAGGTGCTAAGGCTGATGGTTGTGAGCAGTGATTTTGGCTGGTGTGGGCAGTGGGGAGGTCAAAAGAGGCGGGGCTCAGGGAGGGGGAGAGACAGCATGGTAAGAATGGGGGAAGGTGTAGTAGTTCTGCATGTGGAAATGTGCAGCAATGTGCTGGCCACAGGATGGCGAGCTTCTAGGTTAGCATTGGAAGAGATGTACTTGCAGGAGCAGGAAGGGGAGAAGCAGAGAGAAGGAAAGGACTGTTCAGATGCACTTTAGGAATAGAAGGTGTGTTTGGGGCTGAGAGGGGGCAGGGAATGAGAAAGGCAGGTAGAGGTCAGGCACTAGCAAACATTGAGCCCAGCAAGGTTACAGGAATGATGGATATGTCACAGGGAGTAATTCAGAAAAGCTGATGTTAGTGGGAAGAATCCAGATGGCGCCTCCTGTGAAGCAGTCAGTGAAGTCAAGCACATCATGTTACATATCAGCTCAACAACTAGGCAGTCCAGCTGTCTCTTGGTCATAATTTGTTGATGACCATTCTTGTGGACAGAAAGCTTGTTAGTGGACATGCCCTTGTAGAAAGCTGCACAGTGTTTGAAGCTAAGTTGGAAGACAACATGGCTGCTTGCACAGGTGACCCTGTGTTTGATGAGGTAGGAGGTGCCTGTCACAAGACTGGAGAAGGGTGGTCATGTAAGTGTGTATAGGATAGGTCTTGCGTCTTGATATGTCACAGGGACATAAGCTGTGGAGCAAGGGGTTATGAACAAGTTGCGATAAGGATAGACAGGGAAATTGCATAGGTTCCATGGGCAGCAGAATACCTCTGTGAAAGGGTTGTGAGAGGGGAGATAGTGGGGAGGATATTCCTTATTCCTGGGCCATAGAGAGGATATTCTTCATTCAAGGGCCCTACAGGAAGAAGTTGAAACTCTGGTGGAGTACATGATTCAGTTGCTCCAGTCTTGGGTGGTACTGAGTCATAGATGATGCTCCTTTGTGGCTAGTCAGTGAGTATGTGGGAGATGGTAGGTGACTGGTGAAACAAGGTGTGGGTTATCTGTTTCTGTATGAGGTGGGAAGGGTAATTTTGGTCTGTGAAGGCCTCAACAAGACTCTTAGCATATTTGCAGTGGGACTGCTCGTCTTTGCAGATGAGATGACCATGGTTAGGCTGTTTTGAAAGGACTTCTTGGTGTGAAATGGATGGCAGCTGTCAAAATGGAGGTATTATAGGTGGTTGGTAGAAACTGATGGTGCCATCCATCAAGCAAGGTAGCTTGTTGGACTGTGCAATGCCAGGTGCAGCGAATGGTGGAGATGGTATTGAGATTCTGGAGGAACGTGGATAGGGTGTCCTCACCCTCAGTCCAGATCATGAAGATGTCATCAGTTAATTTGAACCATGTTAATGTTTGGTATTCTGTGTGGATAGAAAGGATTCCTCTGGATGACTTATGAAGGTTTTTGCTTAGGATGGTGCCATGTGGCTGCCCATGGCCGTATTGGGATCTGTTTGTAGCTATTCAGTCAGTCAAAATTATATAGTGTTTGTAACTGATGCCTTCAAAGGAGAAGTAATTGTCGGTGAGGATATAGTTGGTCATGGTGAGCACAAAGGATGTTTTAGATGTGGAGTCAGTCAAGCATTGGGAAGGATAGTTTTCTGAGGTGGAAAAGCTTGGTCATGGTGAGCACAAAGGATGTTTTAGATGTGGAGTCAGTCAAGCATTGGAAAGGGTAGTTTTCTGAGGTGGAAAAGCTGTGGGCATTGAGGATATTGCTGACAGGTAGAACGGCCACCCGAGTGCATTAGTGTAGTTCATGCTTAGTGTTGCTACCAGGATAGGTAGTATGTATAAGGTATATATGTAGGATATATAAGGGACGTGAACAGCATCAGATGATGACGTGTCACAGTGAAGGACAAGGGGAGAAAGGAGCCTCCTTGTGTGTGTCTATTTGGCAGGGTGGTCGAGTCACATAATATCCAATTTTTGGGTCATTCACAACTTCTTCAAATTAATTTTTTTTAATGAAAGATGCTGCAAAGCAGCAGATATAACCTAAGTGTCCAATTATTAAAAATTACATAAACATCCTAGCAAACATCCTCCATTCATAACATAACTATCTGATTGTTCCAACAGGAATTTAATTGACTTTTGCAAAAAGTATCATTTAATGGGTGAATTTGATACTTCAATCCAAGACATATCACCAGTGGTATCAGTTAATTGGATGTCATTACAATAAAAATAACATTAATACTTCCATGTATAATAAACAGACCCAAAGTTCTTGATCATAAATTGTAACCTGGCAATATTAGTATATATTCTTCCAATTTATTCTGTCCTGGTGCAGCAGAAAAATTCACAATATTTCACAGCCATTAATTACATTTTGCTGATAATTCAAATCCAGTCTTCAATATCACAATTTAGCAAATTTTTAAGCCACAACTTTACTGGCAACAGTTACCGTTCTGGGCTTTGCACTGGATCTTATATAAAAATGTAACAATCCATAATGCCAAACTCATTATTAGAACAGATACTTTTCTATTGTTGTAATGATAATTACATATTCACAAAAACTTAAGTGCAATAATATGTTTTACAATAATGAGGAATTTGTTTGATACAGTTTTTTCTTAAATAATTTTTTTTCATTTCGTATAAACAATAATTGGAAACAAGTATTTCATAAAAAGTATAATTTTCTACTAAATAACATAATTACTTCAGTTATTAATGTTTACGTATGTTCTTACACAACAATTACATTTTTTTACTTTTTCTTTGTACTTTGTGTTATACATTATTAAACAGTCTTGACATTTCTAATCCTTTATTCTGGAACTTACAAAATGACAGTTCTATGTGAAAATAGCTATACTACAAAACTGAATTACAATGGAGTGCTGAAAAGTAATGTCTCCAAATTTTTTGTGTGATGTGAAAATTCTTAAGGCATTTGAAATAAAGCAAACATTATTAACATCCTACATCTTTATTCTTCGTATCTACATATTTGCAACCCTCTGATGCTATAGGGTTCCAAATTATAGTGTGTAACATGGCAGTGTGTAATGTGACTATGTTGGTGTGTGAGAAATAGCATGTAATAGATTTTTGAACTGAAAGTTCATGCACACTTGGGGCACCCTGTCCTTTAGTAAGACAAAGCCAGACTACAAACGAGTGCTGTGACATTTACACAGTCCAATGCCTTAAGTTCTGTGTCATCAATCATCTCTCATACAATCCCAACTTGGCCCCATCCAACTTCCACCTGTTTCCAAAACTTTAAGAAAGCTCCAAAGACTTTGCTTTGATGGTGCTGTAGTGGTGCAAGCAGAGATGAGGTTGTGATTCTGTCAACAAAGTCAAACATTCTGCAGTGATAGTATCAACAAACTGGTCTCTCATTGGGAAAAATGTGATCACTGCTAGGGTGGCTAAGTTGAGAAAAAATATGTGTACATGAAGAATAGAGATGTATAATGTTAATAATGTCTGTTTTATTTAAAAATCTCTTTAGAGTTTTCACATAAAAAAATTTGTTGATATTACTTTTCAGCACTCCTTTGTAATTTTCTTTCAGTTTTGACTATTTTTATAGCTTATTATACAGTCATAAATATGATACTAATTATTTTGTTGATGGCACAGAGGATTTAGCATCAATTGGTATATAAGCTATGATTCCTCCATAAAACGTTAAATAATATGTAATAAATGTGAATTGTGTTTATAAGAAAGTACAGTACTCGATACCGTTTGTTTTGAGTAAGACATTAAAAGCAGTATACTGCATACTCCAATATGAGATTGTGGCTGTTGTTTTAAACCATATAATTATAACAGAGGTAGAAGTGTACTGCTGGTCAAAAGGTTGTGAGACTTTCTAATTGTTATATGTGTTTATGTGCCATCAACCGCTCACGTGAAGGTGAATCTATGTATTGCTTATTTTTGTTGTTGTTTCCATCTTCCACTTTTAATTATTGTAATATAACAAATTCATATTCAATTAGAAATGATCAAATTTTCTTGCTTCCAAAAGATAAACTGTAATTTTAGGAATAATATATCTTTGTACAATGCTGTTCTTTGTTTAATGTTAATGTTGCCAGTGAAAACAAGTAGGTAGAATACTTTTCTACTTATGAAACTGTGGCAGAGAGACCCAGACAACCAAACAGTGGCAGAGAGGACCAGGCAGCCACAAAACATTAGCTTTTGGAACCATCATTTGCTAAAATGTGAGGAAAGAGTTTTGAGAAATGAGCTTATCTGGAAATTAATTTCACCCAGCTGCTGAAGTCAAGGAAGATACAGCCGAGCAGACCATGAGGGAAATCAGTGACAAGGTAGCAAAAGGTGAGGTTTGAAAAGAACAGATGCTACGAGGTGCATTCAAGTTCTAAGGCCTCCAATTTTTTTTCTAATTAACTGCTCACCCGAAATCGATGAAACTGGCGTTTCTTCTCGACGTAATCGCCCTGCAGACGTACACATTTTTCACAACGCTGATGCCATGATCCCATGGCAGCGGCGAAGCCTTCTTTAGGAGTCTGTTTTGACCACTGGAAAATCGATGAGGCAATAGCAGCACGGCTGGTGAATGTGTGGCCACGGAGAGTGTCTTTCATTGTTGGAATTCCAAAAGTCACTAGGAGCCAGGTCAGGTGAGTAGGGAGCATGCGGAATCACTTCAAAGTTGTTATCACGAAGAAACTGTTGCGTAACGTTAGCTCGATGTGCTGGTGCGTTGTCTTGGTGAAACAGCACAAGTGCAGCCCTTCCCGGATGTTTTTGTTGCAGTGCAGGAAGGAATTTGTTCTTCAAAACATTTTCGTAGGATGAACCTGATACTGTAGTGCCCTTTGGAACGCAATGGGTAAGGATTACGCCCTCGCTGTCCCAGAACATGGACACCATCATTTTTTCAGCACTGGCGGTTACCCGAAATTTTTTTGGTGGCAGTGAATCTGTGTGCTTCCATTGAGCTGACTGGCGCTTTGTTTCTGGATTGAAAAATGGCATCCAGGTCTCATCCATTGTCACAACCGACGAAAAGAAAGTCCCAGTCATGCTGTCATTGCGCGTCAACATTGCTTGGCAACATGTCACACGGGCAGCCATGTGGTCATCCATCAGCATTCGTGGCACCCACCTGGATGATACTTTTCACATTTTCAGGTCGTCATGCAGGATTGTGTGCACAGAACCCACAGAAATGCCAACTCTGGAGGCGATCTGTTCAACAGTCATTCAGTGATCCCCCAAAACAATTCTCTCTACTTTCTCGATCATGTCGTCAGACCGGCTTGTGCGAGCCCAAGGTTGTTTCGATTTGTTGTCACACGATGTTCTGCCTTCATTAAATGGTCGCACCCACAAACGCACTTTCGACACATCCATAACTCCATCACCACATGTCTCCTTCAACTGTCGATGAATTTCAATTGGTTTCACACCATGCAAATTCAGAAAACGAATGATTGCACGCTGTTCAAGTAAGGAAAACGTTGCCATTTTAAGTATTTAAAACAGTCCTCATTCTCGCCGCTGGCGGTAAAATTCCATCTGTCATACGGTGCTGCCAGCTCTGGGACGTATTGACAATGAACGCGGCCTCATGTTAAAACAATGCGCATGTTTCTATTTCTTTCCAGTCCGGAGAAAAAAAAATCGGAGGCCTTAGCACTTAAATGCACCTCGTAAAAGTGACAGAAATGCTGGCTGACAAATCAGAGTAAATGAGGATAGACTGGAAATGGAAGCATAGTTGAGACAAATATGGAAAGAAACAGAGGCAGAAGAGAGACCATGTAAACCATGGAGAGGAAGCAGTTAGGAAGGAAAAAGAGTACATTGCCCAGTCCTTTCATCTCGTGTGCTAAATGAAAGAATTTGTTGTTCCAAAAGCTGGCAATTGTGTAATTGTCTTTGTGTTCTGTCTGATGCTCCTGCTTGTTAATTACTTTATTTCCTTTCAATATTTAATTCTAGTTTCATTTTAGTGTATGCTTAATAAAAATGTCTGACATGTTGCAGTGTGAACCCACTGGATATTGCCCCGCAGTATGCTAGCATCATTGTGGGTTTGAGCAACACAGCAGGAACAGTGCCTGGCATTGTCAGTCCTATCCTCATCGGCCACATTGTTCCTAACAGGGTCAGTTTTATACAAGAATCTGAAAAGTATAAGCTATTCAAATAAAGTTTTGCATCATATGTGTGTGTGTGAATATTTGTGGACCTGAATGCAAGGAAAAGACATAATGAAAGAAGAGGCCTAGTGAAATTAAAAATATACGCTACTGTGGAAGAAAAACAAAACAGTAACCAAGAAAGTAAAGACAATGTTCTTGAAAGTGCACGGGTGTGAAATCAAGATCTGCTGCTGGGTAACCTTCAATACTGGATTGTTCCATCCAGTTCATTTAACATGCTTGGATCCTCCTTGGTGTTCTGATGTTGCTACTCAAGTCTGTCCCACTCTTCAATGGCAGTCCTCCAGGGATCATCCAGTTTGTGAGGCAGCTTCTTGCGATGATGCACTGCAAATTTAGCTGGTCTCAGACTTACTCTGTTGGGCTCAAGTCAACAGATTTTTGAGACAGTTTCATTTGGCTAAGTCTTATTTCCTGTGGGAAGATGTTCACAAAGTGGGCATAAAGTATTCATGTATTCTTTAGAGATGAAGTCATCACCGAAATGTTGACTTTAGGACTGGACAGTAGGCTGGAAGGTCCTGTCCTGATACTACATAACCCTAGAAGCACCCTTGATAGCAACAAGAGGTGCTTGATATCTGTGCATGATACTGGCCCAAAATATGACAACCAACCTGCTAAACCCATATGCCTTTGTACCTGACTGGCTCCTCACTCCTCTTCAATGATTGTCAGGCATCAGAAAAAACCTGCACTCTTTGGTGGAAAGAACCTGAGACTACTGACTCAGGGTCATACCAGGTGTTCCCTTGTCCACCTTCTTCGAGCACCAGCCCTCCCAGTTGACTCCACAATGGCAGCAAACAGTGCTGTTCAATTCTCATGAGGTTATCTGCAAACCATAACTTGTAGATGATGGCTGTCAGTGTGTGTTGCTGACCTTGGTTGACCTGTGTGAGGCAGGTCTTCAGTGTTTTGTGTCTCACAGTAGCAGCTAAATTTTCAAACGTCAGTGCTGTGTTGTTGGGGAGACTGTTGTAGTTTGGTCATAGTGTAACCAGGAGCACTTGTTTGTTTCTAAGAACATCACCTAGAGTGCAATAGCTGAAGTGATTCATGTATTACTCATGAGGGCACTCTCCCAACATGTCTCTGTATTGCTGTGAGACCGAATGTGTATTTATAAGGCAGTTTCGTGTTTGTGTCCTCAGCTGATTGTCTCCATAGATATTTCTCAGGATTTTGCAGGCATTTTGTCCATGAGGTATAGAAAAACATGAATACCACATTATTCTCTACTCCTTCCTGGATTATTCGTTGTTCAGATGGCTATATCCCATTTGAGTGCTGGCTAATTTGTGGATGATTGCCAGTACTGATACAGTACTTTACCTTGGGCTTCTTTGTCTGCCTTTTCTCCACTCCAGACTTGAAAGCATTTGACAACTGGTGCAGAACAGCAAACACTCACCAATGTTCTTCCTCTGTCAGGTTAGATTGTATTGGCAATTCAGTAATTGCTTTCTTCTCTATATAGTCTACAGAGATTGTGCAGCCTGATTCTTTATTAATGGCACTAAACTGCCCTTCCTGGACTGGTTTGGCTGTCACTCTGCACATACTTTTAGGAATGAGGTGTGGCTGCTTTTGACAGTAATCCAAAGTTTTTCTTGACTATCTACAAAGCTTATGATTGTCACTGGCATTAGATTTCTTTTGTGAGGCTTAGTAACTTTTTGTAGTTGACAAAAGCTTCATAGTTTAACAGAGCATCTCGAGTGATGACTGGAACTCATTTCATTGATCATGATGGGATAACAGTGTTTTCTGTGGCAAACAACTGTCCAGAGCAATCTTTGTTATGTGTGCTTGCTATAATAGCTTCATCAATCTGTAGCTCTTGTCGTCCAGTCTGATTGCTTCTGATGTCTGCAAGAAGTCCCATCTGAAAATAACATTATGAATAGATTCTGCTGAAACAATCAATTCTGTGAGCTGTGTTTTGTCATTTAATTGTTCTTGCAAAACAAAGTTCCCATTTGCTTGATGTATTACCCATTTGCTATCTTAGGCACAATTGCTTCCATCTTATGGAACATAGTTTTCTTTAGCTGAAAATGATAAGGATTTGACTTTACTGAAAAGGAAGCTCCTGAGTCAATTAGCAGCCAGACAGATTATCTGTTGTTGATGATTGACTCAGTTAGATTTCCTAACATCTTGGTGACTGTCATCCATGGAAGATTTGCATCTGTGGTGGTCTCATCTTCATAGATGGTCACCTTGTTTAGTTTTCTCAAATTTAGCTGCTAGATGAGCAGATGCTAACTCTATATGGTGCTGGGGAATGACTTCGGTGTGTTTGGAAGTGGTCTCATCCAGGGTGCAGTAATGCTTTGTTCGACAGGTCCAAGCTAATCATCTGCAGATGACTGGCGTGAATAGGAATGTAGTGATGATTGATGTCTTGCAGCATAATAGTCATCTTCTTTCTGTGCAGTAGCATACCATGTGTCCAGTGCAAACACAGTGAAAAGGTACCAACACATTCTCAGCCCTCCAAATGTCTGTTCTTCTATGAAGTGGGTGAAATGACGGCTGTGTAGTGCTGGAATGGGAACAGGGAGGGGGCTGGATGGGTGAGGACAGTGACTAACAAAGGTTGAGGCCAGAAGGGTTACGGGCACGTAGGATGTATTGCAGGGAAAGTTATCCTACGTTCCTGTAACCCTCCTGACCTCAACCTTCGTTAGTCACTGTCCTCACCCATCCAGCCCCCTCCCTGTTCCCAATCCAGCACTACACAGCCGTCATTTCACCGCCACACCCAGTCTTTTAATTTCTTTTTATTTTTCTCCTTTCTGCTAATTACCCCCTCCCCTCTCCGCACCTTCTCTCCTGCCCTCCATCTAATCTGCAACAGTTCACTATCTGACACTCCCACCATACTATCCCTCCCCCTCCCTGCCCCAGCCTCTTCCTTACCCCCACCCAGTTGCCACTCCCATCATGCACTGGTGCTGCTGCTCGCAGTGTGGTTTCAGCTCTCTGAGACTGCTGATAAAGGCCGTAATGGCTGAAAGCTATAATTTTGTGAATCTTTTTGTTGTGCCTATCGCGACTCAGCGTATCTGCTGTATGGTGAGCAGCAACTTTCCTTCTCTGGTATTGTTACATTCCATCCTGGATTTTCCATTGTTCCATTTCTTACTAGATGGTATATGAGGGAGGTGAGCTCATGGTGACCTTCCACACCTGGTGTAGGAATCACATTCAGCAGTTTGTCATACCTCTGTGGACTTGCTATTTTCTGTTGCAATTCCGCTATTTGCTGGCACCAGTTGATGAATTCCTCTGTCACTGTAACATCCTTCACCAGAGGTTAGTACATGTCTTTTGTGAGTCCTTTCATCAAGTTTGAGATTTTCTCAGCTTCTATCATATTCAGCTTCACAATGTGACATAGGACCAAAACATCCTGTATGTATGACTGTGTTGTTTGCCTATGATAGTGGGCCCTGTTCTTTAATTGTTCTTCCACTGAGCAGACTTGCTGCTGATTGTTGCCAAACTTTTCTTTAGTTGGACCTGGAATTTGTCCTAGTCATCAAGTTTCTGTTCACTGATCTTAAAGTACTGCTGGGCTGTAACATCCAAATGTAAGTACCCAATTGACAAGCATATCATGTCATTCCACCTTTGTATTTGGCTACTCGGTCGAATCTCTTCAGCCATTTTGTTGGGTACTAACCAGTGTTGCCAGAATACACTGATGGATGCCTGATATGCAGCTAATTTGCAGCTGTTTTGGAATCTGTCTGTCTCATGAATATAAAGATCATAGAAATGGTGTACTACTTCTTTTCTAGTTCCTATACATGTAGGCAACAGCTTTCACATTGCCTAATTGGAGCCACTTACCTAATTAGAACCACTGTGATGTAAATGTTTTGAAATACCTGGCATCCCCATAAACAATGTCAGGTTCAAATCACAATCAAGTTTGAATCTGGAGGCAAGATCATTAATGAAGTACTACATTTAGTGCTGAAAGCATATTTATTACTGACACCAGTGAGCAGAACTGGACTCGTGTATGGACGGTGGATTTATTCATACAAATGTCATTTATTCCAGAATATACAAACATTACGAACTTTACAGATTTCACGAACCTTCTGAAACTGACAAATACTAAATAATTGCTGTTGGTCTGGTTTGAATTGACAACCTGCAGCATGCCAGTCAGCGATGCTGATCACTGTGTTTCACTGCATGCATCACAGTTCATGGCAGTATTGTCAGCATTAACAAAATAAACTTCATTTTGTCCCAAATCATATGTAGGAGCAGAAGCAATCTGTGTAATATATTAACAATAAATTATCCTTAAACTGTTTCATACTATTCCTGCATATGCTGGCTAAATTGAATCAAGTGATCAAGTCAGTTAGCTACTGCTTTTTGGAGGGAAAAAACTGCCTCCTCTTCAGTTATACTAAATAAATGCTGCTCATATTTTATTGGTAGCTTATTAAAGAAAGTAGTTACCTACCCCTTAAAAACTGAGTGCTGTTCACAGTAAATTACTCCTCTTCTTCAAAAATATAAAAATATATCTGCCTGGGTTTCCCAATTTCTTGCTTTACATTATATTACATGAAAACTTGTCTGATTTGTTTACACCAGATTATATAACTTCACCCTGAAACTGAGACATGTAGGCAAGTTTTACATGAAAATTGTTTGTAACTGTGTAAATTCAAATACAATTTTTATTGTCTGCAACAAAAATGATTAAATGACAAATGTATTAGGGAGACAGTGTAAGAATGCCAAGACCCTTAAAAAGGCTTCTGCAAGAAGTACGGATATCTGCTTCACACAGTATTCTTACTGCTCATTTCCACTGAATAAACACAATATTTACTTTAGGAGCACTGCCCCAAGAAAAAATTCCATGAGACCATTAATAATCACTTGTGGTGATAGAAAATTTTGGCTTGTTTGAAATCCCATAATACTGAGTCTATGTGAAATTAAGACTTAATTTATGTTGGGTGAATCTCATATAGACCCATTTATCTATCATCTGATTTCAGTCTTGTAAGGCTGCATTTGGACCCCTGACTGATGTGCTTGTATCGTCAGCAAATGTTAGTTTTTTGACCATCCTGTAAAGCTGTTGGAACATCATTTGTGCAGCGTAGGCAGAAGAATGGTCCCAGTACCAATCCATGAGTGACCCCACATGTAATTTTCCCCCTTTCTGTGGTTAGTTCCATGCCAGTGACAAAATCTGACAAAGAGAGCCTCTCTGTTCCCTGTCATAAATGTAAGCTTCCAACCATGCAAGAGATGTCATTAATGCCACAAGACTTTAGTCTGCCAAGTACAAATTTGTACTCCACTCTAAGGCTTTGGTAAGGCTCCAAAATACACCAGACATAATTTTTCTTATTTATTTATATCAAGACTTGATTTTTGATGTCATGTGTTGCTTTCTTGGTGCGTAATCCCTTACAACGGCCAAACTGAGAGGCAATTAACAAGTTTTGCTCAGTTAAATAAGTCTGTATTCCATCATAGACCACTTTTGTGAACACATTTGGTAATTAATGTCATTACTGGGAGTCTGAGGAGGGTCAGTTGTCCATTTAGTAGAAGTTGGTAATTAGAGGTATAACTGCAGCAAATTTTAGTATATCAGGAAGTATGCCCAGAGTCACTGATTGATTACAAAAATAGCTTAAAGGTAATCTTATCAAATTGGCACCAGATTTTAACACACTGTTACAAACATTGGCCATAGCCAAAACAATTATTACTTTTTAGTCACCTGATGAATTTTATAATATCATTACATGTTATATTTTTGAAACTGTCTTTCGGTGGCCCACGCAGTGTCTGCACAAGTAAACCTAATGTATCTGTATTTGGTTTTTTGTTTACTTTTTGAAAACAGCCACAAATTGCACTTAGTATTTTTATTAGCTGGTGCAATATCTTATTTTGCTAGGCATTATTTCAAGTGCAACTGTATTTATTCTGGGGCTCTGCCTTTGGATAAATTTACCCTAAAAAGCGTATGAAATTATTTGGATAGAAAGAATACTGCTTTGGTCAGGCTGGATGCTTCTGATAATTAGCCATGCAAGGAGGCTTCCACCAGAAGTGTTCAGATGCAAACAGTGTCATGTACGATGCGACCAAGTGACGGGATGAGGCTTCAGACACACCCATGTATCAACATCCCTCTCCCTTGAATAGTTTTCCAACTTCTCCATTAACATGTCCATAGATCACTTCATCCTAGGGTTATCATACTACCCAAAGGGAGACATGATCTTGACACTATTGTAATAAACATTCTCAGCAATGTGCCTGATGTCACCATCAAATATGTAATTAAGGTTACAATCCAAATTTTTAACTTCACCCTGTACTATCATTTCATGATCTTATTTTCCAATATCCTTCCCCAAAAAGACTAAATCACAGTTGAAATTGTAAAAACCTGTACTTGGATTAAAAATATTAATTAGCTGATAATCCCTTCCCAAAGAGCTCTGGGCTAGGTCTGATTTTCCTCTCCCATGACTATCACCAGCAACAAGACCTTCTTGGTCTTCTTAGAACTTTTCTTCCTAGACTTAGCTAGCACATTATACCATGTGGTGTCAGACTGCATTTTAATTTTTTCATTTAAGTTACTGGAGACAGACAAGTTATCAGACTTGCAGTGTCTCCTGGATCTTTTCGCTTGTTTGGAAGGTTTGTTTATAATCTCATTTAGCCCTAACATTGATATTTAAAGCTTCAGCCCAAATAACTGCTTACTCTTCTTGTGCTACAACCAAAAATTTGCAAGCTTAGCAGCTCTTTTTCCAGCTTTGTGTAGTGATAGTGTCAGTCACTGCATAACAAGGTATTATCGGGATCAGTATGAGACCAGCACTGATTTTCCTTGCCGTCTCTGATGTGTCTATGGCAGTTTGAATTTTGCTGTCAGTTTTTGCTTAAAGTATTGGTTATATGAATCAGAGATGCCTTCTGCAAATGGAAGATAAGAGACACGAACTCCCTAATGGAAAAGCACAGCTACTAATTAGTGCCCTCAAGATCTTTACATTACTGAACCTTATAAAACAACATATCTAGGAATGAACTAAGCAAGTTCGGACTAGATATGAACAATAGTGACAGAGACACAAGTGGAAAAGATGATAATAGACAAGAGGAAGTGAATGTTAGTGTGGGGGCCAGTTATGGGGGATATGTGAGTAGTTGTTAGCTATGTTGGTGGTGAGGGAGCGAGTGTCATGATTTACAAGTGATGGTAATGCAGAACACGTGCGTGAATACAACAAGTAATACATCTAAAAACAAAGATGATGTGACTTACCGAACGAAAGTGCTGGCAGGTCAATAGACACACAAACAAACAAAAACATACACACGAAATTCAAGCTTTCGCAACAAACTGTTGCCTCATCAGGAAAGAGGGAAGGAGAGGGAAAGACGAAAGGATGTGGGTTTTAAGGGAGAGGGTAAGGAGTCATTCCAATCCCGGGAGCGGAAAGACTTACCTTAGGAGGAAAAAAGGACAGGTATACACTCGCGCACACACACACACACACACACACACACACACACACCACACACACACACACACACACACACACACACACACACACACACATATCCATCCGCACATACACAGACACCAGCAGACATTTGTAAAGGCAAAGAGTTTGGGCAGAGATGTCAGTTGGGCGGAAGTAAAGAGGCAAAGATGTTGTTGAAAGACAGGTGAGGTATGAGTGGTGGCAAATTGAAATTAGCGGAGATTGAGGCCTGGCGGATAACGAGAAGAGAGGATATACTGAAGGGCAAGTTCCCATCTCCGGAGTTCTGACGGGTTGGTGTTAGTGGGAAGTATCCAGATAACCCGGACGGTGTAACACTGTGCCAAGATGTGCTGGCCGTGCACCAAGGCATGTTTAGCCACAGGGTGATCCTCATTACCAACAAACACTGTCTGCCTGTGTCCATTCATGCGAATGGACAGTTTGTTGCTGGTCATTCCCACATAGAAAGCTTCACAGTGTAGGCAGGTCAGTTGGTAAATCACGTGGGTGCTCTCACACGTGGCTCTGCCTTTGATCGTGTACACCTTCCGGGTTACAGGACTGGAGTAGGTGGTGGTGGGAGGGTGCATGGGACAGGTTTTACATCAGGGGCGGTTACAAGGGTAGGAGCCGGAGGGTAGGGAAGTTGGTTTGGGGATTTCATAGGCATGAACTAAGAGGTTACGCAGGTTAGGTGGACGGCGGAAAGACACTCTTGGTGGAGTGGGGAGGATTTCATGAAGGATGGATCTCATTTCAGGGCAGGATTTGAGGAAGTCGTATCCCTGCTGGAGAGCCACATTCAGAGTCTGATCCAGTCCCGGAAAGTATCCTGTCACAAGTGGGGCACTTTTGGGGATCTTCTGTGCGAGGTTCTGGGTTTGAGGAGATGAGGAAGTGGCTCTGGTTATTTGCTTCTGTACCAGGTCGGGAGGGTAGTTGCGGGATGCGAAAGCTGTTTTCAGGTTGTTGGTGTAATGGTTCAGGGATTCCGGACTGGAGCAGATTTGTTTGCCACGAAGACCTATGCTGTAGGGAAGGGACCGTTTGATGTAGAATGGGTGGCAGCTGTCATAATGGAGGTACTGTTGCTTGTTGGTGGGTTTGATGTGGACGGACGTGTGAAGCTGGCCATTGGACAGGTGGAGGTCAACGTCAAGGAAAGTGGCACGGGATTTTGAGTAGGACCAGGTGAATCTGATGGAACCAAAGGAGTTGAGGTTGGAGAGGAAATTCTGGAGTTCTTCTTCACTGTGAGTCCAGATCATGAAGATGTCATCAATAAATCTGTACCAAACTAAAATTATATCTGTTTGATTATATGGCAGGTGATATGGAGGGTCATACGGTCAGTACACTGCACTTCCAACCATTGTCAGCCTTCCAACCTTGGAGCCGCCAGTTCTCATTCAAGTAGCTCCCCAATAGTCCTCATGATGTTTAGTGCACTGTATTACAGTCCTCCTACCAAGAAAAAATGTTCCTTACAGTACAAGAAATTGAACTCAGGTCCTTTGCATGACAGTCAAACATGTCAACCGCTCAGCTACAGAGGCAGACTAAGTACTTATCACCATCCTTAAAAAAACTTAGTTTAAGATTTATATGAAAGCCAGTCATGTAAGTAGTCAGCATGAGGCCATGTTTTTCTCTGAGAAAGTGTATTGTAATTGTAAATTAAATGACTTGCTTCACTTTATAGTGAGAGAATCCAATTATAATGTATAGAAAATAAAGAGCTAACTGACTCACAAACCCAGTGCATACACCCACATAACTACATTGTCTCAACCAGGAATCACTCGTGTGTGTGTGTGTGTGTGTGTGTGTGTGTGTGCTGTGTGTTATTTGTTAGTCATTTTGCATTGAGGAAATACATTGTCCAAAGTTTAAAGATGATTTCAGTCATGATTGTATGGTTCTCAATTGCTCAACACCTTAACTCTTTTTGCTCAACACCTTAACAATATAAACAGTGGTTACCTTTACCCCATCCATTATATATGGTCTTGTTATAGTTTCTCTTCTGTTTTTATATTCCTCATTCTTTCGTGTACATAGTCTTACTTATTTCTTTGATAAAATTTTGTTGTTCAAACCAGACTTCTTGCCCTTACTTTTTTGCAGCTATTTCAGTTCAAAGCCCTACTTACTGACGAGCTCATTGTCTTTTTGGTGTCACTAAATAATTTAGGATTCAGATTCTTGGGAGCTGCCGTTGTAAGTTTGTGTTCCATTCCAGTCCTTTGCTTTATATGTCCCTTTAAATGACAAAATTTGTGTAATTTCTTCTTCCTTGTTCTTTCCCTCATCCAGCACAATTCCTTAAAGGATCATTGCTTAAGAAAGTTATTCATTAATAGTTTTAAATGACTGTCAACCTCACAAATCTTTCTGATTGTCTTTGTTCTTCCTTTGCTATGCTTCAACATACTCACCACAATACATACAGCATATTACAACAATTCACTTTTTTGTATATATATTTTTTATAACATTAAATAGGATACTTATTTTCTTATTCTTACAGACAGAAAAAGAATGGCGGCTTGTATTTTTAATTACAAGTGCAGTCTACATTGTAGGCACCATTCTTTATGGAATATTTGCCTCTGGTGAAACCCAACGCTGGGCAAAGCAAGGCCAAAAATGAAAAGGCAGTATGGAGCATCAATATATAGAAACTCTTCTTATGAAGGTAACTCCTAAAAATGTACCACAAATAGTGAAATAGTAGTAAAATGGTATTTGGTGACAGTTGGCAGTTTCCAAATAATGTACCACCCATTAACAATATCTTCAGAATGATGATGATGTTCATATGTCTGATGTACAGTAAGCACCGATAAGACTATATTACTGTTATTTTTGTAAATTGTGATTTATTTGTCCACAATGCACACCTTCAAATAATTTCAGTTGTTATACTGGAAACACATCAAAGTTAAAGTAAAACAAAAAGTTTTACATTGTTTATCACAAATTATTGCAATGCCATTTAGAGTTACAGATGATTTTTATTCAGGTGACTGGTCAGGCTAATAATGAAACATAATCACTAATTAAAAATGAAATACAGTAAATATTATACAAGTTTTAAATACCCTACAGCAATATCATTTACTGTCAAAACAGTGTACAAATAAGTGTACCATACTGTTCTGTCTCAAACTGTATAATTGTCCTCCATGAATTTTTCAGTCAAATAGTAGCACTGGTCCACTAATTGGTTGTATAGCAGTCTTTTTTTGGAAACAAATCTGTGTGTTAAATATACACTGATGGAAAAAAAAGATGTAACAAAGAAGGAGTTGTGCGACATAAATGAAAATTGGTAGCACCCCATGTTTCTAAATTTGAAAGGTGATGTCCATTGAAATTTCATGCCAGTCACTTGAGAGTGGTGCTAGTAATGTCTGTATGAGGATGCAAATCAGGTTTGCTTCAAATACATGCTGATACAACCATGAACATTAGTTTCATTTGAGATTGGACGTGGTGAGTTGATGTTAGTCAAGAATGCATTAAAGGGAACAAAGACACCATTATCAACACCTCACTGAGTTTGAAAGAGGCCATGTAATAGGACTATGAGAAACTCTATGGTCCTTCTGTGATACTGCAGAAAGGCTTGGCAGGAAGGTAGCCACTGTACATGATTGCTGGCAGCAGTGGTCACAAGAATGTATGGTTGCAAGAAGACAAAGCTCCAGACATCCATGTGGCACTACCGAGGCCATTGTGTTCAGTGTACAGCTCTGGCACATCATAAAACATCTACAGCAGCAATTTGAGTAGCAGCAGCACCACCATGACACAACAAACTGTTACAAATCAGTTATTTCAAGGACACCTCTGAGCAAGACACCCTGTAACATGCATTCCACTGACCATAAACCACCACCATCTGTGACTCTAATGAAAGCTGGTTCTGCCATGGTGCCTGTGATGGCCATGTATTGGTTAGAAGGAGGCCAGTTCAGGGCTTGCAACCAACCTCTCTACATGTGAGACACATTGGACCTACAACTGGACCTATGGTCTGGGATGCAGTTTTGTATGGCAGCACTCTCATGGTTATCCCATGCAGCCTGACTGCAAATCTGTACATCACTCTGGTGATTTGACCTGTTGTGCTGCCATTCATGAACAGCATTACACAGGGTATTTTCCAACAAAAGAACACTCATCCACATGCTACCATTATAACCCTACATGTTCTAAAGAGTGTTTACTTGTTGCTTTAGCCTGCTCAATCACCATATCTCTCTCTCTCTCTCTCAATCGAGCAGATATGGGACATCATAGGACGACAACTCCAGTGTCATCCACAACCAGCATTAACCACACCTGTATTGACCGACCAAGTGCCACAGGCATGAAACTCCATCCAACAGATGGACATCTGGCACCTGTACAATACAGTGCATGCATATTTGCTTGCTTAAATTCAACATTCTGGCAATTTCACTGGTAGTTAATGTACCAGCATTTCACATTTGCAATAGCTTATCTCATGCATACAGTAACCTGTGATCTTGCAATGCTAATCAATTAAATATATTACCTAGACAAATGTATTCCCAAAATTTCATTATGCTGCATTAATAATTTTTTGTAGCTGCAATTTTTTCCTCATCATTGTATTTCCACCTTTCCCAAACTATTTTATACACCAGGCAACCAAAGCTGTTGAAAGGCAGGATGTCAGGAAGAACTCCGCTTACAACTGATAAAATTGTTTATTAAAACATGACCGGTTTTGCGGCTCTATACCAAATCATCAGGTGAACATACGTGGAAAAAAGCAAACTGCAGTGTCACCACATCTTGCAGATATTAAAATTAATAAAAGAATGTCTTTTTACCAAGTAGGTTCACCTCATAATGTGGCTTAAAGCTGTGAAACCACTCGTGTTTCAATAAACAAAAATTTTACCAGCTGTAAACGGAGTTCTTCTTAACATCATTCCACCGTTCAGTTTATTATAAATTTTCACTCACATATACTGAGGTGCTCAGGCATTGCATTTTAAATTAAGTGCAGGAAATTTGAAATTTTATCTGTGCATCTAACAGGTTTGTCATCAGGGAACAATTTGAAAATAAGGTGGAAAAGAGTTACAGTGAAAAAATAAATTACTTCTGTAAGGGTTTGAAGACCTTGCAAAATAATGGAAAGACAACTACTCACCTGTATCAGAGGCATTAAGTTTTAAATTATGTGCAGGAAATTTGAAATTTTATGTGTGCATCTAACAGGTTTGTCATCAGGGAACAATTTGGAAATAAGGTGGAAAAGAGCTACAGTGAAAAAATAAATTACTTCTGTAAGGGTTTGAAGAACGTGCAAAATAATGGAAAGACAACTACTCACCTGTATCAGACTGATGTGTGGTGCGTAGAAATGTGTAACGGAAAACAATGTTCACTAGCTTTGACACTCTTATCTTTATTCTAGTAAAAGGCACACACATTTACACACACAATCACACAGACACCCAAGTACACAGTGCCACAGCCATGGCAACATAGATCAATGATCAGTATCACCGTGGCCATGGTAATGTGTGTTTAGGTGTCTCTTGTGTTTTGTGAGTGATCTAGGAGAGCCAGAGCACAAAAGCTAGTGATCAAAGTTTTTTGTTACTTGTTTCTTTGCACCACACATCAGTCTGATATAGGTAAGTGGTCACCATTCCCTTATTTTGGAATTACTACCAACAGACGCATTTACAAGTTGGAAGAGAAAAAACAACAGTACCTTACTTGTTAACTGGTAGTTTATTCTTCATAGAGTGAAGAGCAGTTGGTTGGGGGAGGTTGGAAAGGAGGGACAGGTCACCGAGATGTCAGGTTGAGAGGAATCCATGTATTGTAATGGTGTGGCGAGGCAAAAATAAATGGGGACGTGCTAAAGAGAATATAGGACGCCAACAATAGTACATTGGTAAGCACAGTGCCAATTCCAGTCGCAGTAGTGACAGAACAATATGTCCTGGAGTGATAAGAGTCAGCTATCCTGGCCCTGCTGCTGCTGCTCAGAAGCTACTGGCAACATGAACTAATGCTTGATGTCACTTTAATGGTGCCAACAATTTCTTCAACAGTTTCTGGAAGAATAAAAGAAAGTTTTAATGGACTGGTTGGAATCCAGGCAGCAAGTATACATAACAGCAAAACTCGCAGCACCTTAAAAAGACAGCTTGGTCAGTTATCAAAATATCTCACATAAAATGGAAACAAAAACTCGGTAGAGCATTCAGGTGTACTCTGTTAATCAGTCAAGCCAAGAAAACCTGAGAGATCACATCACTTCACTCTGTAGGAACGAGATGTTCCACAGTGTACACAAGTTGGATATGCTCCACCAAAAGAAGGTTGACTTCTCAGTATGCTGACCTTCCTAACAAGGCATTGAGATGAATTGAACTCTGCTATAAATAGTGCCATGAGACCAATAATTGTTCACAGTCTGGCTGGAATCCAGGCAGTGTGTACATATAAAAGCAAAATTCACAGGTGCAGTGCCTGAAGGAGATGGCTGAGTCAGTCATCGAAATATTATGCACTAAATGGAAACAACAACTTGGGAAAACATCCAAAAGCACACTATTAATCAGTCATGCAGATTACCCATTGGTGTGTTTTGAATGAGGGTGGACCTTTTGGAAGCCAGGATAACAGTTCTTACTTGTACATGTTTTGGCAACATGGGGTGTTTCTGCTCACACCACACAAACTACTGTTCACTTACATTATGGAGAAATTGCACCAGGGAAGCCTTTTTACAAGATAGGAAGCAGAGCTGACTTAGTGCAGGAGTGTGCTTCCCTTGGTACAGGCCATTTGTCATGAGACCCATTGAGAATTCCTAACTTGAGTGCACTATTGTTGAAAGTATGTTTAAATTCAGTAAACTTCTAAATTTATGCGACAACTGGTGTTTGGGCAGTTTTCCAGAATCATCAGATGATTTTTGATCATGCACAATTAAGCTGTTAACCTTTCTGAAGCTCCCCAGTGCACAGTTCAGTATGAGTTGAGTCAATGTGTAAATTCGTTACGGATGAATCAGGTTAGAATCATGTCTCAACAAAGCAAGTCACAAGGATTCTTTTCAGACTGATTCATTGGCATGTTTGTAGCAGCACAGGCAATAGACAATATCCTTGTTTGCAGTAGCAAACTGTCACAAATTATTGAGTTTAGAAACAGCACCAATAAATTAAATATCAGAAATGTCATCCCTTGATTTTAGCTTCATAAGTCAATGAGACCTGCTGCATGATGACTAGCGAAGTATTCCTGTTACATTTTTCTGTTGCCTTTCCAGCTACAGGGACAAAATGAAAATAGATTAAGTGTAGAAACAACCAAAACTGTCCAGAATCACTAGCTCACAGGTAAAACACACTGGTGTATGTTATCCACATATGGCTATATAGTTATTTTTACTGTATTTTATAGTTTTATAGTCAAGATTAGCATGCATTCTTAGTCTTCAGATTGTGTTTTGAAATGTCCATTGAAACTAAACTTGTCTTCTAGGTGTTTTATTGTGTTGTAATATGTTGGTAAAGAGTGTGCTCCCTGCCGTCGTTGGATAAGCAGCTGCAGCAGAAAGTCGTATACTCCTAGCTCACTCATTTGTTATGTAGTTTAATTCTTAATTTCTTTGCGTGTTTTTGGTACTTGCATTGTTTAATTCATAAATTTCGGGCGTATTATAGTATTTGAGAGTTGTAGCATCGCGTTTTAGTACCTGAATAGTGTAATTCGCGTAGTCTCCTTCCGCCGCCAAGCAGTGTGTCAGCAGTGCGCAAGTAGCAGCATTACTGCATTTACTAGGCAATCTTGTATTTTAATAACCGTTTAAATTTTGTGTCGATTTGTTTGCGCTCTCTGTAGATTAGTTCAGACGTTCTTTGCACAACAGTTTTTAGCATGGATAGGGACTGCAACTGCTGTGTTCAGATGCAGGCTGAGTTGGCACCCCTTCGCTCCCAGCTTCAAGCAGTGTTGGCTTCGGTCACACAGCTTGAGGCTGTTGCCAATGGGCATCACTGTGGGGTTCCGGATGGGGGTTTGTCGGGGACGGCCAGCTCATCCCACGCATCCCCCGATCGGACTACCACTGTGGTTGCCCGGGATACTGCCCGCATTGAGGCTGATCCCTCACCTGTGGTAGAGTGGGAGGTCGTCTCAAGGTGTAGCAGGGGGCGAAAGACACTCCGGAGAGCTGAACGGAAGGCCTCTCCAGTTTGTCTGACGAACCGGTTTCAGGCTCTGTCTCAGGCTGATACTGATCTTCGGCCTGACATGGCTGCTTGTCCTGTTCCAGAGGTTGCCCCTCAGTCTGCGAGATACGGGCGGTCGCAGAGGGTGGGCTTACTGGTAGTTGGGAGCTCCAACGTCAAGCGCGTAATGGGGCCCCTTAGGGATATGGCAGCAAGAGAGGGGAAGAAAACCAATGTGCACTCCGTGTGCATACCGGGGGGAGTCATTCCAGATGTGGAAAGGGTCCCTCCGGATGCTATGAAGGGTACAGGGTGCACCCATCTGCAGGTGGTCGCTCATGTCGGCACCAATGATGTGTGTCGCTATGGATCCGAGGAAATCCTCTCTGGTTTCCGGCGGCTATCTGATTTGGTGAAGACTGCCAGTCTCGCTAGCGGGATGAAAGCAGAGCTCACCATCTGCAGCATCGTCGACAGGACTGACTGCGGACCTTTGGTACAGAGCTGAGTGGAGGGTCTGAATCAGAGGCTGAGATGGTTCTGCGACCACGCGGGTTGCAGATTCCTCGACTTGCGCCATAGGGTGGTGGGGTTTCTGGTTCCGCCGGATAGGTCAGGAGTCCACTACACGCAACAAGCAGCTACACGGGTAGCAGGGGTTGTGTGGCATGGGCTGGGCGGTTTTTTAGGTTAGATGGCCTTGGGCAAGTACAGAAAGGGCAACAGCCTCAACGGGTGCAGGGCAAAGTCAGGACATGCGGGGACCAAGCAGCAATCGGTATTGTAATTGTAAACTGTCGAAGCTGCGTTGGTAAAGTACCGGAACTTCAAGCGCTGATAGAAAGCACCGAAGCCGAAATCGTTATAGGTACAGAAAGCTGGTTGAAGCCAGAGATAAATTCTGCCGAAATTTTTACAAAGGTACAGACAGTGTTTAGAAAGGATAGATTGCATGCAACCGGTGGTGGAGTGTTCGTCGCTGTTAGTAGTAGTTTATCCTGTAGTGAAATAGAAGTGGATAGTTCCTGTTAATTACTATGGGAGGAGGTTACACTCAACAACCGAGCTAGGTTAATAATTGGCTCCTATTACCGACCTCCCGACTCAGCAGCATTAGTGGCAGAACAACTGAGAGAAAATTTGGAATACATTTCACATAAATTTTCTCAGCATGTTATAGTCTTAGGTGGAGATTTCAATTTACCAGATATAGACTGGGACACTCAGATGTTTAGGACGGGTGGTAGGGACAGAGCATCGAGTGACATTATACTGAGTGCACTATCCGAAAATTACCTCGAGCAATTAAACAGAGAACCGACTTGTGGAGATAACATCTTGGACCTACGGATAACAAACAGACCCGAAATTTTCGACTCTGTATGTACAGAACAGGGAATCAGTGATCATAAGGCCGTTGCAGCATCCCTGAATATGGAAGTTAGTAGGAATATAAAAAAAAAAAAAGGGAGGAAGGTTGATCTGTTTAGCAAGAGTAATAGAAGGCAGATTTCAGACTACCTAACAGAGCAAAACGAAAATTTCTGTTCCGACACTGACAATGTTGAGTGTTTATGGAAAAAGTTCAAGGCAATCGTAAAATGCGTTTTAGACAGGTATGTACCGAGTAAAACTGTGAGGGACGGGAAAAACCCACCGTGGTACAACAACAAAGTTAGGAAACTACTGCGAAAGCAAAGAGAGCTTCACTCCAAGTTCAAACGCAGCCAAAACCTCTCAGACAAACAGAAGCTAAATGATGTCAAAGTTAGCGTAAGGAGGGCTATGCGTGAAGCGTTCAGTGAATTCAAAAGTAAAATTCTATGTACTGACTTGACAGAAAATCCTAGGAAGTTCTGGTCTTACATTAAATCAGTAAGTGGCTCGAAACAGCATATCCAGACACTCCGGGATGATGATGGCATTGAAACAGAGGATGACACGCGTAAAGCTGAAATACTAAACACCTTTTTCCAAAGCTGTTTCACAGAGAAAGACCGCACTGCAGTTCCTTCTCTAAATCGTCACACAAACGAAAAAATGGCTGACATCGAAATAAGTGTCCAAGGAATAGAAAAGCAACTGGAATCACTCAACAGAGAAAAGTCCACTGGACCTGACGGGTTACCAATTCGATTCTACACAGAGTACGCGAAAGAACTTGCCCCCCTTCTAACAGCCGTGTACCACAAGTCTCTAGAGGAACGGAAGGTTCCAAATGATTGGAGAAGAGCACAGGTAGTCCCAGTCTTCAAGAAGGGTCGTCGAGCAGATGCGCAAAACTATAGACTTATATCTCTGACGTCAATCTCTTGTAGAATTTTAGAAAATGTTTTTTGCTCGAGTATCATGTCGTTTTTGGAAACCCAGAATCTACTATGTAGGAATCAACATGGATTCCGGAAACTGGGGTCGTGTGAGACCCAACTCGCTTTATTTGTTCATGAGACCCAGAAAATATTAGATACAGGCTCCCAGGTAGATGCTATTTTTCTTGACTTCCGGAAGGCGTTCGATACAGTTCCGCACTGTCGCCTGATAAACAAAGTAAGAGCCTACGGAATATCAGACCAGCTGTGTGGCTGGATTGAAAAGTTTTTAGCAAACAGAACACAGCATGTTGTTATCAACGGAGAGACGTCTACAGACGTTAAAGTAACCTCTGGCGTGCCACAGGGGAGTGTTATGGGACCATTGCTTTTCACAATATATATAAATGACCTAGTAGATAGTGTCGGAAGTCCCATGCGTCTTTTCGCGGATGATGCTGTAGTATACAGAGAAGTTGCAGCATTAGAAAATTGTAGCGAAATGCAGGAAGATCTGCAGCGGATAGGCACTTGGTGCAGGGAGTGGCAACTGACCCTTAACATAGACAAATGTAATGTATTGCGAATACATAGAAAGAAGGCTCCTTTATTGTATGATTATATGATAGCGGAACAAACACTGGTAGCAGTTACTTCTGTAAAATATCTGGGAGTATGCGTGCGGAACGATTTGAAGTGGAATGATCATATAAAATTAATTGTTGGTAAGGTGGGTACCAGGTTGAGATTCATTGGGAGAGTCCTTAGAAAATGTAGTCCATCAACAAAGGAGGTGGCTTACAAAACACTCATTCGACCTATACTTGAGTATTGCTCATCAGTGTGGGATCCGTACCAGATCGGGTTGACGGAGGAGATAGAGAAGATCCAAAGAAGAGCGGCGCGTTTCGTCACAGGGTTATTTGGTAACCGTGATAGCGTTACAGAGATGTTTAACGAACTCAAGTGGCAGACTCTGCAAGAGAGGCGCTCTGCATCGCGGTGTAGATTGCTCGCCAGGTTTCGAGAGGGTGCGTTTCTGGATGAGGTATCGAATATATTGCTTCCCCCTACTTATACCTCCCGAGGAGATCACGAATGTAAAATTAGAGAGATCAGAGTGCGCACGGAGGCTTGCAGACAGTCGTTCTTCCCGCGAACCATACGCGACTGGAACAGGAAAGGGAGGTAATGACAGTGGCATGTAAAGTGCCCTCCGCCACACACCGTTGGGTGGCTTGCGGAGTATAAATGTAGATGTAGATGTAGAAGAGCTGTGGCAAATTTCTTGCTGCATGCTCTTTTACCCATTGAAAGTCACCATGTTTATTTGCAGGTACATTTGCCAATCTCCCAGTATCTCTCCAACACCACATCAATGTAGTTAGTAATTAGGGTCACTAGAAAGAGTAATATTTGTGTTTGAGTCTCACCTAATTATTTATCAGAGATGGCCACTCACTTATTTCTTCCTTGAATACAACTTTTACCACTGAGTTGTAATATGTAATATTCACAATTATAAGTTCCCCTCACCTTTTTCAAAGCAAGAACAAAATCAGAGTCATTAACATTATATTCAACAATACAGATTATGCGATGATAATGTTCGCCTTTCTTATGCAAGGAGTAACGTCTTTGGTTCCTACACAAAGTACAGTATCTGACACAGTTATTTCCATTAATAAAATGTGATATTACACGGCCCCAGTGAGAAGATTCCTTCAGTAGGTGTGACAGCAGTTTGCACAGGGGATGGGTCCTTGTAGATGTTTTCTGTATGATAAAGAGTACAGAGGGAGCTGGCAAATAGTAAAGGAAGGAAGGAGGAAGATTGGAATTTAGCATTACATCAATGATGATGATATTAGAGACAGACCACAAGCTCATATTGAGGAACAACTGGTAAGGAAATCAGCCCTGTCGATTTTAGTAGAACCATCCCAACATTAAGTTTAAAAAAATCTGAGGAAAGTAGGGAAAAACATCAGATTTGGATGGTCAGGCAGGGGTTTGAACCTCTGTCCTCCTGAATGCAAATACAGTCTGAGGTTGCTTCTGTGATTTCAGATTTGGACTATTAGATTTGCTTTATGGAAAAATGAACAGAAGTATATATCAAAATATTTTAAACAGTAGCTTGCTGCCAAAATAGTATGGATCAGACATTTTATCTGTCTGCATTAGGCCCTATATAGTGCTAGCCCATGCATCATTTGTGGTGCCATATTTATTTTATTTTATTTGTTTGACATACACATTTCATAGATCCAGTATGGTGTTATTACACATGGATGTGGAATGAGTCAAAGAAGATACAATATAGATATCATACAATACAGTACATACTGGTATATTATACATGGTAGATGAATGATTCAAAACTGGCACAATACAATAATGTAATAGAGATAATAAAAAATACAATACAAAAATACAATGGTGATAAAAAACAATACAGATATAATGACAAAGGAAATAATCTGAACTTCTACTCAAATTATTTATCTCTGCTGAAGAATTCATCTAAAGAGTAGAAACATTTATCCAGTAGGAATTCCTTTAGCTTTTTTTGAATAACGTTTTCTTTTCTTTTAGATATTTTATATTACTTGGGAGTGCATTAAAGATTTTTGTACTTGTGTACTTTACCCCTTTTTGTACCAGAGACAGATTTTTCCATTCACAGTGCACATCTCCTTTCTGTCTTGTGTTGTAATGATGGTATGCCTCATTTGTTTCATATTCAGAGGAACTGAGAAATGTGAAAGCCATGAGTGAGAGGAGATATTGTGAGGTAGTGGTTAATAAACCTAACAGTTTAAAAAGATTGTGACATGAGGTTCTTGGAGGAACACTATTATAATTCGGACTACTTTTTCCTGGCTTACAAAAGTTTTTTTGAAAGTGGTGAGTTGCCCCAAAAGATTATTCCGTAGCACATTACTGAATGAAAGTAGCAAAAATATGCAGACTTTGATACATCGATGTCTCCAATTTTGGAGATTATTCGGATGGCAAATATTGCTGAGCTAAGCTTTTTTAGTGTTTGCTGTATGTGGAATTTCCAGTTGAGCTGGTTATCTATGTGAACGCCTAGGAATTTTGTGCACAGAACGCTCTGTAACTGTTGGCTCTCGTGTACAATGTTAATCTCTTCTGGGCTTATGTAACACTCCTGGAAATTGAAATAAGAACACCGTGAATTCATTGTCCCAGGAAGGGGAAACTTTATTGACACATTCCTGGGGTCAGATACATCACATGATCACACTGACAGAACCACAGGCACATAGACACAGGCAACAGAGCATGCACAATGTCGGCACTAGTACAGTGTATATCCACCTTTCGCAGCAATGCAGGCTGCTATTCTCCCATGGAGACGATCGTAGAGATGCTGGATGTAGTCCTGTGGAATGGCTTGCCATGCCATTTCCACCTGGCGCCTCAGTTGGATCAGCGTTCGTGCTGGACGTGCAGACCGTGTGAGACGACGCTTCATCCAGTCCCAAACATGCTCAATGGGGGACAGATCTGGAGATCTTGCTGGCCAGGGTAGTTGACTTACACCTTCTAGAGCACGTTGGGTGGCACGGGATACATGCGGACGTGCATTGTCCTGTTGGAACAGCAAGTTCCCTTGCCGGTCTAGGAATGGTAGAACGATGGGTTCGATGACGGTTTGGACGTACCGTGCACTATTCAGTGTCCCCTCGACGATCACCAGTGGTGTACGGCCAGTGTAGGAGATAGCTCCCCACACCATGATGCCGGGTGTTGGCCCTGTGTGCCTCGGTCGTATGCAGTCCTGATTGTGGCGCTCACCTGCACGGCGCCAAACACGCATACGACCATCATTGGCACCAAGGCAGAAGCGACTCTCATCGCTGAAGACGACACATCTCCATTCGTCCCTCCATTCACGCCTGTCGCGACACCACTGGAGGCGGGCTGCACGATGTTGGGGCGTGAGCGGAAGACGGCCTAACGGTGTGCAGGACCGTAGCCCAGCTTCATGGAGACGGTTGCGAATGGTCCTCGCCGATACCCCAGGAGCAACAGTGTCCCTAATTTGCTGGGAAGTGGCGGTGCGGTCCCCTACGGCACTGCGTAGGATCCTACGGTCTTGGTGTGCATCCGTGCGTCGCTGCGGTCCGGTCCCAGGTCGACGGGCACGTGCACCTTCCGCCGACCACTGGCGACAACATCGATGTACTGTGGAGACCTCACGCCCCACGTGTTGAGCAATTCGGCGGTACGTTCACCCGGCCTCCCGCATGCCCACTATACGCCCTCGCTCAAAGTCCGTCAACTGCACATACGGTTCACGTCCACGCTGTCGCGGCATGCTGCCAGTGTTAAAGACTGCGATGGAGCTCCGTATGCCACGGCAAACTGGCTGACACTGACGGCGGCGGTGCACAAATGCTGCGCAGCTAGCGCCATTCGACGGCCAACACCGCGGTTCCTGGTGTGTCCGCTGTACCGTGCATGTGATCATTGCTTGTACAGCCCTCTCGCAGTGTCCGGAGCAAGTATTGTGGGTCTGACACACCGGTGTCAATGTGTTCTTTTTTCCATTTCCAGGAGTGTAACTAGATTGGAACTGCATATAATTTGTTTTACTGAGGTTTATTGCTAGAGAATATGCTGTGAACCAGTTCAGAGCATTTGCAAATGCTTGGTTGGCATTTAACTCTACATCAGTGGAGGTTTTGCTGGCTGACATTATACTTGCGTCATCTGATAATATTGTGATATTGCTAGCACTGTTTGAGGGCAGGGGTAGGTCATTAATATATATAATAAATAAGAGGGGACCAAGGACTTACCCTTGTGGAACTCCATGATGTACTGTTCCCCAGTCAGACTCTACCTCTCCTACTTGTAGATTGTTAACAGCTAATACTATTTTTTGTTGTCTTTCTTCTAGATATGATCTAAGCCAGTTACCCATTTGTCCACAGATTCCATATTGGGCTGCTTTTCCTAAAAGTATTCTGTAATCGACGCAGTCAAAAGCCTTAGTCAGGTCACACAATATGCCAACGGGTACTTTTTTCTTGTCAAGACATTCTAAAACGTTATTTGTAAGTGCATAAATTGCTTCAGTTGTAGATATACCTGATCTGAAACCAAAATGCTGTTTATTAATTAGTGCAAATTTTTCAAGGTGATTGACAATCCTGATGTATATTAATTTTTCAAAGACTTTATAAAATGCTGTTAGAAATGAGATAGGATGATAGTTGGAAACATCTGTGGGATCACCTTTTTTGTAGAGGGGCTTCACAGTAACATACTTCATTTCGTCATGGAAGATACCTTGATTTAGAGAGACACTGAATATATGAGCTAGAACTTTAGAGAGTTGATTACTAATGGCTTTTAGCAGTTTGCTGGAAATATTGTCTACACATGATGAATTTTTACTTTTTAGAGAAACTATGGTTTTTCTTACTTCTTGCACAGTTATGGGGGCCATACCTATCATGTCTATAGAGTTAGAGAAATGTTCTTTCAGAGTTTTTATTGCCTTTTTTGAAGAGCCTTTGCATGCTGTTTTCTCAGCAACACTTATATAGTGCTCATTAAAGATTTTAGCTACAATATCTTGATTCTGAACTAGCTTACCTTCATTGTTAAGAGCAATATTTTGGGTCTTGTTGATGTAATTTGCACCAGTCTCATTTCGTATCATTTCCCATATAGTTTTGATTTTATTAGTGGAGTTATTAATTTTTGAGCACAGATGCATAATTTTTCATGACTTTGTTCAATATTTTACAGTATTTTTATAGTTATTTAAAAGGTTAGAGTCATCTGATTTTTTTGAGGCAATGTACAACTCTCTCTTTCTTTTGCATGAAATCCTAATTCCAGTGGTAATCCAAGGCTTCCAGCATCCACACTTTGGCACTTGGGCACTGCACAGCTCTGTCTAGTCTGAGGGCACCCCTGCAACATACTAGCCTGGCAGCGTCAGTGGGATAGGACAGCAATTCCTCTGCACTGACAGGTTCAGAAGTAGCACCAATATTTACTGCAGCCTGTAACAAGTTTACGAGTCCTCTTGCCCTAAATACTTTGAATGACTGCCAGTCTAGAGGATAGAATTTAAGAAAAGCCCTCTCAATTCTTTCTTTCATTTCAGGTGATATCATGGGGTACATGTAAGTCAGAAAAAGGCAGTTATTGCATGTTATAAGATTTTTATCTTTGTTCCTTGAAGGCAGCAGAAAATATCACCTTACATTGTATTGTCCTACTTGGTGTATGTAGAAAAAGTTCAGTATCAATCAGCACACAATAATGGTGATTGTCGGAACAAATAGCAGTTCCAAGTGGTCGGTAATGACTGAGGACTTGTAGGAGTCAAAACCCAGCAAGGTCATTGTAAGTGTAAAAGATCAGTCCAGAGTGAACACCTGAGACAGAAGTCTGAAACACATGTAATAGATGGAACAATGTATCAAATGGCTTGGTCTGAAGGATTCCAGAGATAAAACGCAAGTATCAGTAGGTGAATTTATGTTCATATTTGAGAGGAAAAACCTGCCAAGGGCACGCCTAGAGTACCTTCGGCTTCCACAATTAGCGGACCTATGAGAAACTGTAGTTGGTCACCAACCACAGTATGTCCCTCTCTGTAGTGATACTGCGGCTTGATAGGGAACCTGGATCACTGTCAGGTACAAGAATTAATGTTACTGTTTTTGCCATGATATTCACATATATAATTTACCAAATGTTTATATCATGTTAACACTGAAAAATATATTTGAAAACATTTTGTGACACCTACCAAATCAGTACATAAACTATTGCCTTTATTACAAAAAGATGAATAAATTTCAATATGTAATGCATCACTCACTCATATTTTTTCTCAGTGTGTAATCATCAGTGTTTTTCCTTTTCATGGTAAAATTCCAGTTTTCTTTAATCATTTCTATCTCAGATGACATCACTGCAGGATTGAGACCACAACTAATGGAAACAATGAAACTCCACCTTCACAGAAGTGTAGGAATGTAAATAGTTTTTCAGTGTTCACAAATATGTGGGCTGCCTTCAGTGCGACAGTTTACAGAATATCTTGCGAACCCTACACGGTGATTTCCATTCTGTGGACACAAACCAGCTTGGCACTATAAAGAGTGCTGCTTTGCATCATCATGTTCTTTTCTACATATTGCATAGTTGTTCCCAAAAAAAAAAAAAAAAAAAAAAAAAAAAAAAAAAAAAAAAAAAAAAAAATATATATATATATATATATATATATATATATATGAAGATTCGTTTGATCGGTCTCCTCAAGCCCACAATCTAAACTGGACTGAGTGCCCTTGGAATGAACAATGGCATTTGGTTGGAAACCAGATTAATGAACAAGTAAAACCAGCAACAACTATTCAGAACAGCTCACAAACAGTGGAAACTAATTCTTCTTTCTTCAGAAATTAGATGAAAGATAAATTCTGTAACCAATTTGAAGGGTTGTCCCAACAACATTAGAAGTGTGGCTGGTGGCTGGAATGAAGGAAACAGCAGCAGGTGTATGGAAGCATATAGTCACATAATGAACATTCATTTTACATAACACAACACTTGTTTGGATTTTCTCTGACTGGTCTGTTATTCCCAAGTTTTAACCAGTTCAAGAGTTGTTTGGTGTACTGATTCTTTCAGCTATTCTTTTTTGTGGTTTGTAAGTTTTTCTCGAGTTAGTCATAAGAAACATTACTTCCAGTCTCCTTCAATTTGTGAGCACATTATATTAAGATACATTCAGTCTGTTGATCCACAGTGACAAAATCTTCACAAGTGTGCAGCTTGTCAGAAAAACTTAATACATGCAACGGAAAATCCAGGATGGAATAATGACGATATTATGAAGAGGAGAGATTGCTACTCACCATGTAGTGGAGATGCTGAATCGCAGTTAGGCACAGAAAAAATACTGTCAAACAAGTAAGCTTTCAGCCAAAAAGGCCTTATTTCAAATTAGGCAACATACACCCACTCACTCATGTAAATGCAGCTCACACGCAACAATCACGACTGTGTGCCTTGGCAGCCAGAGACAGTAGTCAGGTTTGTGTGAGTAGATAGGATTATAAATTCAGGATAAGTTTTTAGGTAGCAAATTGTGGATATTTCTGTGGATGTAAGATTAGTTTGCATGTTGAGGGATTTGGGGTCCAACTTTGGTCATAGCCCCCACAGAAGTATCAGTCCTTACCAAAAGCCTCACTTTTGCCCCTCTTCCAAATTCAGTCATGCAAGACATGTTAAAGACCTCTCCTTCTCCTGGTCCATACAGTGGAAACACTTTTTCGCCACCAACCTTACCAATCAGACTCAAACACAACCAATATTGAACCCTGCCTGACTCGGGTCACTCCTCCATCCAATCGTAATCCACCCTCACTGACCCCAAATCACCCCATGTTGACTTTCCAGAATTTCTTAACCTCAAACCTTGCCTCACCATAATTCCCCAAATCCCTCAATATGCAAACTAACCTTACATCCACAGAAAGAGCCACAATCTACTGCCCAAAAACTGGTCCCAACCTTATAATCCTACCTACAGACAAAGGCTCCATCACTGTCATTTTGGTCCGCAAGCGATTACCTGGCAGAAAGACCCTGTCAGCTGTCAGATTTATCTACCAACAAATCTTCCCACAGTGACCCCATTCCAGAAATCCAGCAGGATCCCCAGTCTCTCCTCAAATTCCTTAGGACCAACCCAGAACCTCTCCCCAGAGTCCATATCTCTCTTCACTCCTACCACTCACCACACTCCTACACACTCCTACCTTCTACATGCTTCCTAAAGTCCATAAACCCAGAACACTCCTTTGTGGCCAATTACTGTGCCCTCACTGAGAGAATCTCTGCTCTCATAGACCAACACCTATTACCCACAACCTACCCTCCTAAATAAAAGATACCAACCATTTCCTCTACCGATTCTGGTGCCCTGTTCATCACTGTTGATGCTACTTCCCTTTACACTAACATCTCTAATGCCCATGGCCTTACTGCTATTGAACACCATCTTTCCCAATGCCCAACAGATTACAAACCTTCAACCTCCTTACTAGTCACAATGACCAACTCTATCCTCACCCACAATTACTTCTCACCTACAAACAAATCTGGGGTATGGGCACCCAAATGACACCATCCTATGCCAACTTATTCATGGGCCATCAAGAGGAATCCTTCCTAAACACCCAGAATCCAAAATCCCTCACCTGGTTCAGATTCATTGATGACTTCTTCATTATCTGGGTCGAGGGTGAGAACCTCAACGCTTTCTACCCCTTTTACTTAACTGTGTCCTACCCAACCCAACATGCCACCTTTCTCAATGCTGACCTCCACGTCAAGGTTGGCTACATCTGAACTTCAGTCCATAACCAACAAGTCCCTTCCATACAACCTAGCCACCTGTGGCCATCGCATCTGTAGTGATGAGCAGTCCTCAAAATATACCAAGGCAAGGGTCTCACTCAGGCCTCCTACACAGACTTGTACAACAACAGATCTCCTGTGCCTTGTCTCTCCAGTCACCCACCACCTCCCATAATCCCACCATCCAGCCACAGAGGAGCATTCCCCTTATAACCCAGTACTACCCAAGATGGGAGCAACTGAATCACATTCTCTGCCAGGGTGTCAAATACCTTTCGTTATGCCCTGAAATATAGGAATGTTCTACCCACTATCCTTTCCACCTCTCCGACAGTTGTATTTTGCCGCCCACTGAACGTACACAGTATCCTCATTCGCCCCTACACAACCTCTGCTCCCAACCCCTTGCCTCATGGCTCATATCCCTGTAGTACACCTAAGTGCAACACCTGTCCCATACATCCTCCCACAACTACCTACTCCAGTCCAATCAGAAGCATCACCTATCCCATGAAAGGCAGGGCTACCTGTGAAATGAGTCGTGTGGTCTACAAGCTAAGCTGCAACCACTGTGCTGCATTCTTCATGATATGACAATCAACAAGCTGTCTGTCCGCCTGAATGGTCGCTGACTTCTAGACAACCCTGTTGCTAAGCATGCTGCCCAACATGACGTTCTTCATTTCAGTGACTGCTTCACAGCCTCTGCCATATGGATCCTTGCCAACAACACTAGCTTTTCTGAATTGCACAGGTAGAAATGCTCCCTGCAATATATCCTATGTTCCTGTAATCTTCCTGGCTTCAACCTTCGCTAGTCATTATTCTTACCATCTAGCCCCTTCCCTGTTTCCATACCAGCACTACACAGCCTCTATTCCACCAATGCACTCGCCATCTTTTTACTTCTCTCCTTTTCCCTCCTCTATCCTTCATCTAACCTCCTGACAGCACCTCTCTTCACCTCATCCCTGTATGCTCCCACAAACAGTGTGTGTGTGTGTGTGTGTGTGTTTGTGTGTGTGTGTGTGTGTGTGTGTGTGTGTGTGTGTTTGTTTTGTCTATTTCTGATGAAGGCTTTGTTGGCTGAAAGCTTACTTTCTGACAGTCTTTTTGTTGTGACGATCTGCAGCTCAACATCTCTACTAATTGGTGAGTAGCTAGGCTATTATTTTCATAATATTATCATATTCCATCCTGGATTTTCCATTGTTTGAAACTGTAATATGTGATATGGATATTAATATATACGTTTTCATTAGCACAAAATAAATTACCTATCTGACTTATGTGTGTTGATACTGTTTTAGTAAGGAGCAGTCAATATCTGATACTCATAGCTTTTTTCATGCTTATTATCTTCCAGGAAATCCATCTCAAGATGCATTCAGTAGACTAGTATAACCTTCAACTGGCCTATGGTAATAAATGTGGGCTCATATTGTGACAAATTTCCTCGCCTGGCACAAGGAAAGTTACTTCATGCCTGCAGATGTATTGCTACAGAGCTCCACAATGCTACAGCAGTTTGCCTTCAGAACTAATGACTGTACATCCTTTATTAAGTGCTTACATTAAATATTGCAGTAATATTGGCACGTCTTCACTGTAATATTCACAAAAAAGTGTTTAAAAGTAATTACTTACTCTGTTTGTACCAAGAGCTTCATCATATTGCTGAAGTTCACTTTTCATGCTACATAAAAAAGAGCAAATGTTTTACTTCCATATTGGCTGATTCATTGCTGTGACCAATATAATTAAACCCTTTACAGAACTGCAGCCACTCATCCATGTTGTTTTTTATGCTCAGTTGAATTAGTAAGGTGCAATTTTAACTGAAGATTTCTTTCAGATGTCATTAAAATGTACATGCCTCAGTTAGAGCGGTCAACATACTGATGCAATTTTTGTTTAAAAACTTGTTGTTGTGTGCTTCACGCCATATTTTTGTGAAATGCTATTGCAAGTGAAATTCTAAAGTGTTAATATACGAGATATATGCTGGCTGCAAATTACTGAGAAAATACCTGAAAACATCTAGTGTACAAATGCATATTAACATAGTGATTTTATAGCTACACTTGATTGGTTGATCATATATGCATTATGAAGTAATTTGCAGGCCAGGTTCACAGTCTTATTCAGTGTGCTCCATTCATTGATTTTGGCTTCTTCATGAGGAAAGGAAAGCATTCTAGCTTGATAAGTATATACAAACATTGTCCCACACAACAGGTACAATTTTCTTTTGAGACATTAGTGATGCTTGCCATGATTGATTGAGTATACACTGAAGGGCCAAAGAAACTGGCATAGGCATGCATTTTCAAATACAGAGATATGTAAACAGGCAGAAGATGGCACTGCCGAGGCAATGCCTATATAAGACAACAACTGTCTGGCACAGTTGTTAGATTGGTTACTGCTGCTACAATAGCAGGTTATCAAGATTTAAGTGAGTTTGAACTGGTGTTATAGTTGGCACACAAAAGATGGGACTCAGCATCTCTGAGGTAGCGACGAAGTGGTGATTTTCCTGTATGACCATTTTACAAGTGTACCATGAATGTCAGGAAGCCGGTAAAACATCAAATCTCTGATATTGCTGCAACCGGAAAAAGATCCTGCAAGATAGGTTCCAATGACGACTGAAGAGAAGTGTTCAATGTGACAGAACTGCAATCCTTCCGCAAACTGCCGCAGATTTCAATGCTAGGCCAAGTGTCAGCGTGCGAACCATTCAACGAAACATCATCAGTATGGGCTTTCGGAGCTGAAGGCCCACTCGTGTACCCTCAAATGACTGCATGACACAAAGCTTTACACTTCGCCTGTGCCTGTCAACACCGACATTGGACATTGGACATCGTGTTTCAAATTGTATCGAGCGGATGGACGTTTATGGTTATGGTGACAACCTCATGAATCCACGGACCTTGCATGTCAGCAGGGGACTGTTCCGGCTGGTGCAGGCTCTGTAATGGTGTGGGGCATGTGCAGTTGGAGTGATATAGGACTCCTATATGAACAGGGTTATTACAAATGATTGAAGCGATTTCACAGCTCTACAATAACTTTATTATTTGAGATATTTTCACAATGCTTTGCACACACATACAAAAACTCAAAAAGTTTTTTTAGGCATTCACAAATGTTCAATATGTGCCCCTTTAGTGATTCGGCAGACATCAAGCCGATAATCAAG
This sequence comes from Schistocerca serialis cubense, assembly GCF_023864345.2. Lineage (NCBI taxonomy): Eukaryota > Metazoa > Arthropoda > Insecta > Orthoptera > Acrididae > Schistocerca > Schistocerca serialis. Next base: position 731,065,477 of record NC_064643.1, on the reverse strand, counting down.
TTCCTCCCACACTTGGCGCAGTATGTCACCATCAATGAGTTCGAAAGCATCGTTGATGCGAGCTCGCAGTTCTGGCATGTTTCTTGGTAGAGGAGGTTTAAACACTGAATCTTTCACATAACCCCACAGAAAGAAATCGCACGGGGTTAAGTCGGGGGAGCGTGGAGGCCATGACATGAATTGCTGATCATGATCTCCACCACGACCGATCCATCGGTTTTCCAATCTCCTGTTTAAGAAATGCTGAACATCATGATGGAAGTGCGGTGGAGCACCATCCTGTTGAAAGATGAAGTCGGCGCTGTCGGTCTCCAGTTGTGGCATGAGCCAATTTTCCGCGGGCCACGCGTGAAACTTGCCCGCACGCGTTCAACCATTTCTTCGCTCACTGCAGGCCGACCCGTTGATTTCCCCTTACAGAGGCATCCAGAAGCTTTAAACTGTGCATACCATCGCCGAATGGAGTTAGCAGTTGGTGGATCTTTGTTGAACTTCGTCCTGAAGTGTCGCTGCACTGTTATGACTGACTGATGTGTGTGCATTTCAAGCACGACATACGCTTTCTCGGCTCCTCTCGCCATTTTGTCTCACTGCGCTCTCGAGCGCTCTGATGGCAGAAACCTGAAGTGTGGCTTCAGCCGACTCAACTTTATGAGTTTTTCTACGTATCTGTTGTGTGTCATGACCATATGTCAATGAATGGAGCTACAGTGAATTTATGAAATCGCTTTAATCGTTTGTAATAGCCCTGTATATATGTGACTGACTGGTGAAACACACATAAACATCCTGTCTAATCACCTACATCCTTTCATGTCCATTGTGGATTCTGATGGACTTGGGCAATTCCAGCAGGACAGTGCCACACCCCACAAGTCCAGAATTGCTACATAGTGGCTCCAGGAACACTCGTCTAGTTTGAACATTTCATGTTGCAGCACTTCTGCATGCTCGCGGGGGCCTTACACGATATTAGACAGGTGTACCAGTTTCTTTGGCTCTTCAGTGTAATATAGTGGTTAGCACACTGAGCTGTATGATGTGACATGAATAATATGATGCTGTGTCAGTGACAAGCTGGATGTATTTAAGTTGTGCACTGACAGTGTACTGCTATGTCTCCACTACAGCTTCTTTTGAAATTTCATTGTTTCTGATTGTATATCATTAATTCTGTGATGGTTTGCAGATTTCCCTTATTTGAGGAAAATAGAGTGCGAAAGGAAAAATAGGTTTCATTATAATCTTTACCAGAAGTCATCACACTATACACTGCCGGACAAAAATGTGAGGTACCCAGAAGACATGGTTCATGTCAACATAACTTTTTTCAACGTGTGTCTAAAAAGTATTCGACCTTTGATTTTCCCACACAAAATAGAGATGATAGTGCGTCGCCACTGTACACAGTAACGGAAGAAACCTTTATGCACATACGTAAATTTTTTCCCTGCCTTCCAGCGTGTCAGTTGGTGCCTGTCGGTCACTGAGTGAGATGCTACACAGTGTGTTCTTCAGATTACCGATTCTTTCGAGATGACTGAATGTGTTGTACAAATTTTGTCAAAAGCTTGGTGATTCTCAAAGCAAAAGAATTCGTAAGATTCAGCAGGTGTTTGGAGAAGATGCGATCGCTGTAAACAAATTAAGGAGTGGTTCAACTGATTCAGAAATGGCCGCACATCAGTGGAGAGTGACCAGTGTTCTGACAGGCCCCAAACTGCTCAGAGTGCAGCTGTTGTTGAGAGGGTGCAAAATTTGGTGATGGCAGATTGTCATTTGATCATGCGGGAGATTGCCGAAGAGGCTGGAGTGAGTAAAGATTCTGCACATGCAATTTTTCATGATGATTTGAACATGCACCGAGTGGCTGCAAAATTCGTGCCCAAGTTGCTGTCACCGGAACAAAAAGACCTCCGTTTTGACGTTGCACAGGACCTTCTGGACACTACCGACACTGATCCTGGGCTTCTGAACAGTGTGATAACTGGAGTTGAGTCATGGGTGTATGGGTATGATGCAGAAATAAAAAGACAGTCATCGCAATGGAAGTATCCCAAGTGTCCAAGGCCGAAGAAAGTGTGGCAGGTGCAAAGCAAAATCAAGGTGATGCTGTCTGTCTTCTTTGATGTCCATGGAATTGTGCATCACGAATACACACCAGAGGGACAAACAGTGACAAAGATATTCTCCAGTGACTCCATGACGCAGTTTGGCACAAAAGACCAAACATGTGCACGGCTAAAAACTGGCAACTGCACCATGACAACACCCCCATGCATTCATCCCACTTGATCCAAAATTCCTTGGCCAAACATGGAATTACAGCCATTCGCCAACCTCCCTACTCTCCAGACATTGCTCCTTGCATCTTCTGGTTGTTTCAAAAATTGAAAGTAGAGAAGAGATAATGTAGAGCATGACAACAGAGCTCAACACCATTCCAGAAGAAGACTTCCAGAGGTGTTTCCGGAGGTGGAAGGATCATTGGGATAATTTTGTGCAAGCACAAGGGGCCTACTTTGAATGGGATTACCCTATCAGGTACTGAAAATATATTTTTCTGGCCAAAGGTCGGATACTTTTTAGACAGGCCTCATATATATACACATCTCAGTGGGTATTTAACTGATTAGAGGTACAGTTATTTGTAAAAGGTGGAATAACCACCAGGGTGCATTAGTGTTTTTATTGTTTAGTGTTGTTACCAAGCCTGGCAGGGTATACAGGGTGAGTTTTTTATCTTGAGACAACAAAATATCTCAAAAACTATGCATCAGATTAAAAAGCGAAAAAAATCTGCATTCAGTATTTTTAAAAATGCTGTCCAGCAATTAACCCCTCTGGCCCCACCTCCAGGGAGGCAACTTTGAAATCTTAAATAGGAAATTCCCCAATTTATTGTACATCTGGGGTTTATGGGAAAAAATATGTGACTTTCGTATGTAACACATTTGTGATACATGGCATTTGTCATTGTGTGATAGATGGCACTCTAATTGGGAAATAACACAACTGAGTTCCAAAACAGTATTATCTCAAGAAAAATTCATTGTATTGAAACATGAAAACCAGACATGTTCAGCAATAGTGAAAAAAGTTTGTTTGAGGTGTGCCCTCTCACCTTTCATCAGCAGGGTGCTCATTTGAGCTGTCTCCTCTCACCAATGGGTGACTATTTGCATTTCACAGAAATTGCTCAAACACATTGCCACCCACTATCATCCACTTATGCTTCCGCACATGGGATGATTCGACACAACTGAGAAGTTGTTTTCAATGTATTCTGCTGACACGCATTGATGATACACAGAACCATGTTATCATGCATTGTTGCACTTTGTTATAAATTTCACTCTTCAAGTAACCCAGAAACAAAAGTCAGGCAAAGTAAAATCTGCTGATCTTCCAGGCCAAGAAACCACAGTGCCTCTTTCAATCAACCAATGATTGTACTTAAAATCTAATACTTCCTGTGCTGATACAGAATAATGTGCAGGACAACCATCATGCTAAAATCACATTGTTTCTTGCAAGTCCAAGGGAAGGTCTGCAAGCAATACTGTAAGATCATCCTCCAAGAATGTTTCATATTTATCACAATTTAAGGTGCCATCGACAAAAAATGGACCAATGAGTTTGCTATCAATTATTACACACCAAACATTCACATTCCACAGACACTGATGTTCACCTTGGTATAATCAGTTTTGGCTTTTCACATTCCAATAACGCATGTTGTGTCAATCATATTGTGGTTCTTTGAGGTCAACTCAACAGAGAACAATACTCTAGCAAAGAAACTGGCACGTTTCTGTTCTTGCTGAAGCGAGCACTGACAAGATGTTACTCAGCTCTGGAAATCATTGCCATGAAGTTCCTGTTGGTGGGAATATTTTCTATGTTTCAAAATTCATAAAACAGTAATCTGATCAGTTCCCAATTCACAGCTTAATTGCCGAGTGTTATGATTGTCTGTAGCTTATTTGTTATTCAATTATTCTCTCCAGCAATTGTTCTTGGACAGTTCCTTTTTCATGATTGTACAGTTCCCTCAGTGGAGAGACCTGTCAAATAACCGAGTAAATAGAAGCACATGATCCCATTCTGTTTGGAAAATGTTGAGCAGAAAGGGTTACAGCATTATTGACATTCCTGACACTTTCTCCATAAATGTGAACTATTTCTGTTTTCTCTTCTGTCATAATAACCTGCATTCTAATTAATAAATCAGTTAGGATAAGAAGGAACATATTTAAGAAATGAAGGATGATATGTACACAATGATCTCAAATTAAATAATTAATTGCTTAATATTAATATTTCAAAAAAGATCTACATGGATAAAACTGCAAAACATTCCGTCATGTGCCACACACAACTGTTTGATCCAATGCATTTTTCTCAAGATAATACTATTTTAGAACACAATTGTGTTATTTTTTGATTATCGCTTCATCAATCACTCAACAAGAAAAGTGTTACATACAAAAGTTAAGGTTTTTTTTTTTTTACATAGAATCCTATTCTACAGTAAAAATGGGATGCTCTTACTTAAGATTTCAAAGTTTCTCCCAGCCCCATGCCTTGAAGGTGGGGAAGGGGAGTCAGCATTGGTATCACCGTACAGCATTTTTAAAAATATTGAACATGTATTTTTTCATTTTTTTTAATCCGATGCATAGTTTTTGAGATATTTCACTGTCTCAAAATAATAATTCACCCTGTACAAGGTGTTTGAACAGTATCAGAAGTTGAGTGATCACTGTGGGACACATGCAGATGCTGCGTACTTGTGTGAGACAGCATTAGCAGCACCCGACAGAGTTTGAAGTTGCCTCACTGTTGGACTCCGTTTTGGCCAGCTGGTCAAATAGTACAATATACAGATATCTGGGATTTCAGAAGTGGCAGTGGCCCTACATTGGACTACTTGTACACATGAGGGGAGGCATAATTGTCATCAAGATTCTGGTGGACGATGTCTGGCCATCACAAGGGAGGACCATTGTATTGTGCACCAAACACAATGTAACCCCTCTACATCTGCGCCTGCCATCCAAGAGCAAGTAACAGATTCCCTGCAACATTCTGGGTCATCCCACACCATTGACAGGAGACTAACACCAGCTGGAGTAAGAAATTACCATCTCATGTATGGGCTGCCATTAACGCCACAACACAAATGTCTGCAATTGGACTGCTGCTGTAACCAGAAAGCATGGACTTATATCAAATGTTTTTGTATTGTGTTCTGTGATGACTCGTTGTTCCATGATGAATTGTGGTTCTGCACTACCCCAGATGACCATTAGTGAGCGTGGCAGCAGCCTGGGGGAATGTTTCGGAGAGGCACAGCAGCGTTACATTTGATGCCATGGTGTGGGAGCCCACTAGGAATGACATCAGGTCAGAGATGGTAGTGACTGAAGGAATTCTGATGGCACAACAGTATATCAGGAACATCGTGTGCCCTCATGTTACCTATCATGCGACAGTATTGTTATGCCATTTTTCAAGGAGACACTGCTCATCCACACATGATATATGTCTCTATTAACTTTCTGCTCAATGTTGAGGTACTCCAGTGACCAGTAAGATCTCCTTATCTCTCCCCAATAGACTTGTGTCAGACCAGTTCAGATGTCAGCTCTGTCCCAGTGCCAGTATCCGTGATATCAAGGACCTGCTATGACAGTTGAGGGTCAGATTACCTCAGGAGAGGACACAATGGCTTCATGACTGCCTTTTCAACTGAATTGGTGCGTGATAGACCATAAGGGGTACAATGTCCTACTGAGAAGTGGGTTCATATTGCCAATATATTTGTAAATTTGAGAGGATTTTGTAATCACTGATATAAATTGACATACACCCTCAACCTTTGAAGTTTCATTTCATTCCCTCTTTTCATTCAGTGTGCTTCACTTTGTTTGCCAGCCAGCATAGTTGCTGATTTCATTCATTACTCAGAAAACCAATGATAATATTTCACTTGATGCTCAGCTAAATTCTGTGGATCACTGCCTTTTGCAGTACCATTCACATTAGAAATTAAAAGTTTTCACACTCTGTGATCACTTTTAGGTACTCTGAGTAAAATATATTACTTTCACATTCAGTTAAAAGCTCATTTCATTCTTAGAAACACTGTATACTGTTTTATAAATATATCTTAGTGACCTGTTTTAAATCCAAAGATAGCAGTCATAATCACAACAGGCTTGAGGCTTCTTGTTCTAATGATCATCCATCGCCCAGTAAAGTACTGAATCCAGTGAAGTGATTTTTTGGGACATGCAAAGAACAGCATTCTGCACTCGCCAGATCTACATCTACATACATTATCCGCAAGCCACTGTCCAGTGTTTGTCGGTGGGTACCCTGTATAACTAACAGTCATTTCCTTTCCTGTTCACTCGCAAAAAGAGCAAGAGTGTCTAAATGCCTGCACATGAGCCCTAGAAGTATCTTAACTTTGTGGTCCTTACGTGAAATGTACATTGGTGGCAGTAGAATCATTCTGCAGTCAGCTTCATATGTAAGTTCTCTAAATTTTCTTGGCAGCATTTCTCAAAAAGAACATCGCCTTCCCTCCAGAGGTTTCCATTTGAGTTCCCAAAGTATCTCTTAATTCTAGTTTGTTGCTTGAACCTACTGGTAGCAAATCTAGTAGCACATCTCTGAATTGCTTTGATATCTTTCCTTTAGTCCCAAGTTAAGCATAAACAACATTGCCATCCGGTTAAGTTAAGTTTATCTTTATTTACAGTGAGTGCTTAAAATCATGTCCCTCTCTGGTAAGAGCAGCCTGACGTGTGCTGAACACATTAGCAAACACTTGACGAATTTCAGCTGCTTAAATCTGGGAAATGACTAGGTGAGCCCTTGTCTTTCAACTCTAAGTGTGTGGGGATTGGTTGCATACGCCTTGTCTTTTAATATTCCCCAACGATAAAAATCACATGGCTTTAGATCTGGAGAACGAGGAGGCCAGTCAACTATCCTACCACCAAAAACACTTTGTATTGCTGTCATGGAAGCATTGGTGATGTGCGGTCTTGCATGAAATAACTATACATCTTTTTGTTATCAGTTATTTCTCGAAAAAAAGGATGCACTGTATTGTTCACATATCTGTCAGAACGTATTGTTTTGTGGAGAAAGATTGGTCCAGTAATTAGTCTGGCTCAAATTGCACACCACACTCCTGTTTTCACATCATGCAGAGATTGTTGTAATTCATGAGGGTTTCTGGAGCTCCAATACCGATTGTTCCAAGAATTTATGTTGCCTGACAAAGCCAGTCATGTTTCATCAGAAAAAAAGCATCTCAGGATCAACTTCTCCATTGTCCACAGATTGTAACAGCCAGTTGCAATAATGATGTCAAGCAACAATATCCAAGTTCCTCAGTTGACGAACTACCCTTATTTTGTATGGTTTCAATTTCAGTCTGTGCATAGCACTGTGAACAGATGCTCGTGTCACACCAGTCTGAAATGCCAGACAGCACAGAGATTTTCTCAGACATCTTTCCAAGGCCTTCCCTACCTTGTCTCATCTATTTTTGGTTAAAACATTAGGTTCTTTAGGCCTTCACTTGTGTAACAAAACAGATCCAGTCTCTTGATATTTTTTCACTAATCTGCATGTCATCAAACCATTGGGAACATGCACACTATGAAATTTTCATATGAATTCAACCCGACATTCCACATATGATTCGGTTTTTGCATAGTTCAGCACAAGAAACACTCATTGATCCTTCATGTATACCATACCGAATAGAAACTCAACAGGAAACTCTATACGAAACATCTGAACACTCAGTCACACAGTGTAGAAGACACGCGCATGGTGTTTCTGACTGAGGGCTGGGCCCAACGACATATGAGCAGGGAAAGCCCCAGACTCGTCGCAGTTGCAATAATGACATCTAGCAACAATATTTGAAGTAAACTTGACAAAATAACACCAGTTCACTCAGTCACACAGTGTAGGGGTCACACACAACATAGTGGTGTCTGAGAACTATGCATAGTGACAGCCGGCAGACATAGCGGCAACAGGTGGCAAATGCCTGACCCATAGACAGCTCCTGGGGCGTCTTTCATGAGACACCCTGTGTCTCACATCGCTTTGCAACATTACTCCCAGATATTTAAATGCTGTGACTGGGTAAAGTAGAACACTACTAAAGCTATATCTGAACATTACAAAATTTTTCTCCTACTCATTTTTCTACATTTAGAGCTAGCTACCATTCATCGCACCAATTAGAATTTTTGTCCAAGTCGTCCCGTGTCCTCATACAGTCAGTCTACTTCAACACCCTCCCATACAACACAGTATCATCAGCAAACAACAGCAGATCGCTGCCTACCCCGTCCATCAGATCATTTATTTACACAAGAAATAATAATGGTCCTATCACACTCTCCTAGGGCACTCACAACAATACCCTTGTCTCTCATGAACACCCACCATCAAGGGCAACACACTGGGCTCTATTACATAAGAAGTCTTCAAACCGCTCACATATCTGGGAATCTATTCCATATGCTCGATTTGTTAACCATCTACAGTGGGGCATCATGTCAAATGCTTTTTAGAAATCTAGAAAAGTGGAATCATCTGTAGTTTGCAGTATACCATGCAAGAAACAGGCACCACCTGCGCTATTTTCTGGTCACTAGGAACTTTGTGTTCGGCAAGAGATTCATGAGTAATGCAGGCTAAGTAAGGGCCAGTGCCGTAGAGTACTTTCTGTAAAACCAAAATAGGATTCCATTAAAATTGAGTAACTTACTAGATTTCAACTCTTTCAGTTGTTTCCATATGCCCGGATGCTTATTGCTGTGTCATCTGTATGGGGGTCTGTGCAATGGTCAAACAACTGTATGTATCATTCTCCAGTGTGAACAGTTTCTTAAATGCGAAATTTAAAATTTCGGCTTTCATTCTCTATCTTCAACTACCACACCAAACTGGTCAATGAGTGACTGGATGGAAGTCATAGGCCTGTTTAGTGATTTTACATAGGACCATAATTTTCTTGGGGTCTTGGCCAGATCTTTTGCTGAGGTTTGATGGTGGAGTTTTATCCTTCATGCACCAATCTTTTCACAAATGCACAAATCTCTACTAACTTTGCTGTGTGTTCTCTTTTTAACCATGAGTGCAACGGCTTATGCTTCCTCAGTATTTCCTGAATTTGTCATTAAACCATTGTCGGTCGTGATTGAAATTTTCACTCTGCAGTTGAGTGTGCGCTGATTGGAAGCTAAGAGATGAGGTACTGGTGGAAGTAAAGCTGTGAGGATGGAGAGTGAGTCGTGCTTGGGTAGCTCAGATGGTGGAGCACTTGTCCGTGAACAAGGACCACTGATAGAAACAGCCCACTACACCGTGCTCCTGCACCCCATGACAGTATGACAATAACAATAACCTCTTTGGTTTACATAACAATATTCCCTGACTTGGCCAGTGCACCCACTACAATTCCTTACATTCTCTTTCATTGGTTATTTTGAGCACAGGAAATTATTAATACATGCATACATCACAGTAATACACACAACATATTTATACACTTCATTTAAGTGCATATAGTTAATAAAGTAGGAAAAAATTTATATGTGGGCACTGTGTTGTTTCATTCTCCAATATAGCAGGAGAAGCTGATTAATGAAGGGCCAAGAAGATGAGTTAAAGGTGAGTTTAGTGCGCTGTAGTCCCAAAATAGAGTGGATATTGAGGCAAGTTTGCATTCTACGTTTCATGAAGGAACCCAACAAAATCATCATATGGTGCAATAAGTTATAAAGGGTTTCAACTTTTTTTAATTACCTCGTTGTGGGGCATACATCACTGCTGCATATGGCCAAATAAGTATGGCTGTGTGCTCAGAATTTCCATTGCTGTATGGATTCATGTGGTAAGGTGCTCTCTGGGTGAGTGATATAAGCTGTAATTTTTATAGTACCCCACAGAAAACTAAAGACGTACAATTTGTTGACCATGGTGACCACGGAACAAATCCACATCGCCCAATCTATTGATTTATGCCTGTGGCATCCAGGTGGAGCCCTGCATTTGCATGAAAGTGATGTGGAGCTCCCTTGTTTTGCAGCCACCATTATGTCATCTGCATATATATTCTACAAACCACTTTGAACCATTGTACCACTTACAAAGGTTTCTTCCTGTTGCTACATGAGCAATATGCAGGGGGTTATAGTACATTCCTAGATTTCTCACTTGATGCTAGTTCTTGAAAGTTGTAAGCAAGCTTTTGCAAGATAGCGGGCATCACTCTTCATACATCTGCCATTTTAGGTTTTAGTGGGTCATGATAGACCTATTTAGAATGTGTCCCAAACAGTTGGGTAATACTCTAGAATGAATTACACAATTGTTTTGTAAGAAATCTTCTTCAAAATCTAATTGTATTTTCCAGTATCCCAATAATGAACCAAAATCTACCACCTGATTTACCTACAATTGAGTGTATTTCTCACTGCATGTCATATTCCTACAAATTGTTACATTCGTGTGTTTTATGAGTTGGCTGGTTCGAATTGTGAATCATTGATATTGTAGTCATAGGATGTTACTTTCTTTTCTTCTGTTTGCTGAGCAGCACAACTTTAAATTTCTAAACGAGTAAAGCAAGTTTCCAAGCTTTTCACCACTTTGAAATGTTATCAGTTTTGTGCTGCATTTCAAGAATCAAGAATCTTTATTCACCATAAATCATTTCACAATGATATGGGTTTCGTCAACTTGATACAAAATAAAGTATATACAATGCACAGTAGTACAATGTGTAGCATTAAGTATTAGTTCTACAAAGTTCATGCATTACTTAATAATACAATTGAAAGTAACAGTATATCTAACTCCAACTTAGCCCTAATAATGTGGTCATGAACCTCATCCGAAGGTAATCCATGCGTACCATGTCCCTTAGTTTCAAAAAGAGTGATGATACCTGAGAAATCTTTTTGCAGACATGATTGATATGTTCTTGCCAATTAAGTTTGGAGTCAATTTGAATACCTAGAAGTTTTACTGATTTAGTTTCTATATCCCCTGTCATGCCTAGTATGAGCTGTTGTGTTTTAGCGGGATTACATAAGTGTTTATTAGCAGTAAATTAGTCCAAAGCTATGTAAAGAGATTCTTTTGTTATGTGATTGAGTTCAGAGATGTTCTGAGGAGAGGTAAACAGTGTAGTATCATCTGCGTAACATATGACAGGATGTGGTATGTTGTAAGGCAGGTCATTGATTGCAACAATGAAAAAGAAGGGTCCAAGGTTAGATCCTTTGGGAACACCTGTGTCTATCTCAAGCTAGGAAGAATGAATATTCCTGACTGAAACGGATTGTTTCCTGTTGTTCAAGTGAGAAGTGATGATGGCTAAAGTGTTCTCTTGCAACCCATAGTATTCCAATTTCTTTAGTAAGATGTCAACAGGAATGCAATCAAATGCCTTGCTTAAGTCACATAATACAAGTGATACTTTGTTTTTGTTTTCAACAGCAGATAATGTTCGATCAATGATTTCTAAAACAGCAGCAGTTGTGTTTTTTTCTTTGCGAAATCCAAACTGAAAGTTACAAAGTAAGCCATGATCTTCAAAGTATGTATTTAGCTGGTTGTGCATTAGTACCTCATATATTTTTGACAATATAGGCAAAATTGAAATTGGTTGATAGCTTTCAGGCAGTAAATTGGTATGACTTTCGATATCTTGAGTGTATTAGTAAAAACTCCAAATTCTAAGCATTTATTGAAAATACTGGCTAATGGTGAGCATATTAAGTGTATTGTTTTCTTTAATAATTTAATTGGACAACCAGTAGCAATCCATACTTCTTGAATTTGAAAATTTGGCAACAGTTTTTAAAATGTCAATGGGTGTGACAGGATTCCAGTGAAATACATGTTCATTGGGCAGAGGGGTAGCCAGCAGATCCGTTGCAGAAGAACTTGTGTCTTTAATACTGTTTGTTACTTCCTTAACTGAATTAATAAAAAAGTTATTTAGTACCTCAGGACCCATCAAAGGCACTTGAGTGTGTTTGGGAGTGATACCTTGATTTATAATTTGCCATGCTGTCTTGCATTTATTGGGAGCACTTTCTATGTACTTTTCAGACACAAGGGTTAATTTCCCCCCCCCCCCCCCCCCCCTCCTTCTCTTACAAAAATACCAGCACCACCATTCTTTCTCTGCTTTCTACACATACCAGCCACAACATGCCCCTGAGGGACAAATATGTCTACTTGCTCAATTGTTAGCCAGTGTTCAGATATACATATAACCTCCAGAAACAAATCATTAAAAAAATGTTCTAATTCTAAAATCTTATTTCTAATGCAACCGATGTTGATTTGTAAAAAAGTTAATATTATGTCTTTATCTGTATTTATTTGTGGACTCTTTGTCCTCGCACAGTTGCTTGTAGTATTAGGCCTGATCACTTTCTTTAATCCACTGATACCGTCTCCTTTGTTGCTTGTTAATAGCTCAATGTAAGTAACAGTATCATCTGCAGAAAGTCTGTGTGGCTACTAATATTGTCTGCCAGGTGATTAATACCCACCATGAACAACAAGCTCCCAATAGTTGTCAGAGCAGGTAAGATGCAGAAAACATCCAATGTAGTTCCTAAGTTAGATAATAAAATTAATAAAAAGAGTATTCTACTGTTAGGTAGCAGTCATGGGTACAGTGTAGGCTTTTGTGCAAAGACGTTATTAAGAATGATCCAACTGTGAAAGAGGTTGAGTATAGTCTTTGTATGAACTGGGCTCATAAAATAACTGATGACTTGGACATGATTACTATTCAAACTCAGACCACTAGTGTTCATCTTATATGGCTGTTCTGGTTTTATGGTAAACCTCACCTCAACAGTGCTGTGAGGTATGTTAATATGGGGCCTGAGAGGATACTGATGATTGCTAACAAGGCAGCCAACAACTGAACAAGGTGGGAAGGAGTGCTTTGTGAAGCGTGTAAGAGACAGTTTAGTAGATGAATCTTGGCTAACTGAAGGTCAAACTCTGTTGATAATATGTAGAAAAACTAAACCTTTTTAGGATGAAGTTAGATTGCAGGTATCTCTGCTTGAGGAAGTTTCCTTTGAAGTCGGAAGTTAATTCAGTGAATAGAGAAACGAGTTTGGAAGCTTATTTCATCAAAATAATATGGAAATTGCAGGTAAAATCAAACAATGGAAAGTCCAGGTTGCAATATCAACAATTATGGAAAGGAGAGACAGCTACTCACTATAGAGATGACAGTTGAGTTGCAGACAGCACAATGTTACACTTTAAGCTTTCAGACAAAGCTTTCATCAGAAAAGAAAACACAAAGACACATTCACACGAGCAAGCACACCTCATGTGCACATGGCACACAGGCCAGAGTCTGGCCTGAGCAACCAGAGATATCAGTCATGTGTGTGTGAGGTGTGCTTGCTTGTGTGAATGCATGCAGGTTTTTCTTTCCTGATGAAAGCTTTGACTGAAAGCTTAATGTGTAAAAATCATTTTGTTGCACCTGCTTGCAACTTAATGTGTCATCTTTACAGTGAGTAGCAATCTATCCTTTTCATAATTGTTGAAATTAAAGGTAAAGTAGATAAATTGCTAATAGACAACTGACACTAAGAGCATCATTTATGTAGTGAAAAAATGCTGAGGCTTACTTTGGAGGGCTCATCTTACCTGATTCCTGTGCAAGGAGTTCATTACAGAAGGAAGGAGTGGCCATTTATGCCACAAGTAATTTTTCTGCAAAAGGGTTCATATATCAGAACTCTGTAACGACCAAATATTTAACAGTTGTGGAGGAGAGACTGAATGAGAGATGGAACTTTCAACAGGAAAAAACTTTTCATTATAGGCCTCTACAGATCTCCCAGTTCTGACAGCAGGGTGTTGCTCTCCAAACTTGATGCTGTTCTAGGTTCAGTTGTTACGAAAGCCATGACATTGATTTAGTGTAGGGATTTCAATATAAACTTTATAACTGATTCTGCCAAGAAATAAATGTTAATGGATTTACCTGAATTTTAATAAACTGGTACAGACAGTATAATTTACAACTAGAGTTTAGTGAAACAGCTGCACAGTCATAGACAGTACATTCATAGAGCGCTTTCTGGCTGATGGGCACTGCATGAGAAAGATTAGTAATGGCCTGTCATCACGATACAAAGATAGAAATGCTACATGAATCCAGGTACACTCATGTTCCAAACCAGTAAACCAAAAATGTAGAGTATGGGACAGGACAGTGCAGTACAGATATTTAAAGCCAATCTTGAAGGGCAAACTGGGCAAGAAGTCTACAATACAGACAACTTGGACAACAAATATAATGCATTCCTTCAAACCTTCACTTTCTTTTATACATCTTCCCTATTAAAAAGTTGCATGCAGATATGTAGTAATAACAAGCTACCAATCTGAATAATTAATGGCATTAAACTACCAAGTAAAAGGAATGGGAGCCATATCATAATATGAAGAACAGTCAAGAGCCCAGTAATAGAAGTTCCCTGCAGCAAGACTGCAGAAGAATAAAGAATGACATCAGATGGGGTAAAACAATGCATTACCACACACCAAGAGAAGAGAAATCTCTCATAACAAAATTAAAATTATGTGATCAGTTTTGAAAGAGGTATCAGGGCAGAATGTAGATGTGTAGCTTTACTGGCATGGAGCTGCCCCTCTGTTGTCTGTCCTACTGTTAATAAACTTGATGAACACTTGTTAAATAAAATACAACCAACAATTGAAGGGCTTATTTCAATAGTGGTACAAGTCCATTACCTCCACTTTTCTGTCTATAATGCTTCTGAAATTAATGGTCGAAACAAACAGAAAGAAAGGTTCATCTGTAGCAAGAAGTCATATGCTTGAATATTTCTGGTATCTCAACTGCAGATTTTTCAGTGCTCATTTAACTTTAGGACTCTGTATCTCAGAATGAACAAAAATGGACTTGTACCACTATTGAAATAAGCCCTTCAAGTAATTTTCTACTTCTTATTTATTGGCACATCATGTTCCCTTTCTGGAGCTCAGCTTTGTAAAATGCGAGAGCTTCAGTATTTGATCCAGTCTGTAAGATACACCATGTAACACTGTATCACTAAGTTCACTTGTGAGAGATTAACATATTACTTTACATAACTCTGAAAGACATAGTAAGTTCACATTTTAACAGCCCTGCACTAGGTGACTGAGAATTACATGTTTTATTTGTTTGGACTACATACTGAGGACTGAACTGAGAAAGGTCGTGAGACATAGACTATTTGCATAATGACTGCTAGTTTCCGACTCATTCACACAAATGGTTACAATTTGAATACCAAACATCAGCTGCCTACACAATGTTTGCATATTCACTATTAGGCCAGACAGCTTGCATGTTTTGTGCACCATGCCTATTTATGGACTTGTATAACAATGAAAATTAAAGTTTATTGAAATACAGAGTTATTACAGTGTAATGGATCATATTATTTTTTCTTTCTTTGTTTTTTTCTTTTTACACATGTAAGCCATATACAACCAACAGTAAAATAACAAGTTATTTTGTGCCAGCGATACTGTAGTGAAAGAAAAACAAAAGAGAGTAGAGATATGCTCTTCAATTGATTAATTTCTGTATCTTCATCTTTTTTTTCTATAAGTGGTAGTATGCGGACATATGACTAGCTCCGCCGTACCAGTATTGTTTAAAAGTGTGCATTACAACCGTGTATTAAAAGGTGTTATAAAAGTTATTAGGAAAACGAAGTTTATTTATATGTATATAGTTACGCCAATAAAACTCGACTGTTCATCATTCCGCCCATGTCGAGAATCCTGCATCAAGAGGATCAAAGCAGACAAGAGGAATTTGTGTGAGCAGCGGAGAGGCAATGATATATCAGTATTATCATAAGCAATGCTACACACAATGAAATTAATATGAAGAAGTACATAAATTTAAGTCATGAATATTGATCTTAAAAGTATTGATATTGAAGGTCTCTTGATATAGTACCAGTTAAAGTTCACCCAGGATATGTGTACCTTCCAATTTCTTTTAATTATTCTTTCAAATTATTTTTTTAAATTATTCAAGCAGCACTTATCAATCAGTTTCCATTATATTACTTTGTCTGTTCTCCTATATGACACTATACAATGATGATGGTTTCAAGGACGGCGCCGAGCAGAATATAAACTGACCTTTCAGTTGAGATAAAAAAAAATTGAGATAAATGATCCAGTTTATCGTCACAAGAAAACAGTGATACTTTTATTGTATTTGTCACATGTCCGTGAGATTGGAAATAAGAAAAATATTGAAGAAGCAAATTAAAATTAAATTCTGCCTACAAACGAGACATGTCGGGAATGCTGAATTCACATGTAAAGGTAGGAAACTGCTACGCTGTATGCTTATATGACTGTGTTTGGCGAAGACAAAAATTTGTATATAGTCAACATTGAAGTGCAAGATAAGTCATCAGATTCTATATGACTGTGTCAGAGAAGAATCAAGTTCATTTCATTAGTGAATACGCATATAAATCTTCTTTAATTGAAAAGTATCGATGCAGACAAAATTTCATTTTTCAAAAATTTTTTTCATAATTTTGTTAAACAATGGAGTCAAAGGAAATGGCCATTGTTGGAAACTCGTTACAAAATGCAAGACATTGGAAATGCGAGCTTCGCAACAGTTGAAAGTAACATGCCAACTCATGAACTGGCCAATGGCTACCAAACCAACTAGGTTGTCATCCCACTATCAAAAAATGATGTCACTTTTATGAAACTCAATGAGACAATTTCTCAGTTCTCACTGGGAAACATTTTCTTCAAATAGTGAAACTGAAGTTCGCGACAGCAAAAATTCCTTTCGTGATTTGCTCACGACATCGCAAACGAAAGAACAGAAAATAGTTCATGAAAGCAATATAAATACTAGCAAGTCACACAGTTTCACACTACTCACGCAACTAATAACACAACAGTTTACACAGCAGTTCACAAGACATCAGGAAAATATAGGACAACAGTTTATGCAGCTGTTCACGAAATGTAGGAAGATATAGCACAACAGCTTACACAGCAAAATCAGGCATTTAACGATTTCAAGAATAGTATTAGTCAACAGTTCAGTCATATCAGAAAACCTATACACACTGAAACGTTGGACGAACTATCCAGGAAGTTGACAGAGCTAGGTAAATGTAAATACATTAACAGAAAAGGTATCATCCATAGAGGACAAACAGGAACAACTTGCAGGTGAGTTACAAAACCTTAGTGAAGGATATTCTCACATTCAGGAGACACAACCCAAGTGGATGTGTCAGTAAGAATTGTTACTGATGCAGTCAGTGAGCTGCAAGATGTGTGCAAACACTTACCTACAGAATTACAAAACTTAAGACTAAGAGTAGACCAGTTAAGCTTATAGTGAAAATTTTCCAAAAAACAGAGATAGCCTACAATTTGTGTGTAGATGTAAAGGAAACAACTGAAAAAGCTAAAGCTGGCATGCTGGATAAGGGCAGCAACCTCACTGAAAAGGTAGTGCCAGAGTGCAAAATTATGTAGATACTGTAGAAGAAGCTCTAAAGGAGAAAGAAAGTAAGTCAACTTATAGTTAAAATAGATTCAGGTTTAAACGAAGCAGAGGAAAGGTCATGAGGCAGTGTTGCTAAAACTACTGACATTCCAAAATAACATTTGACAGAAAACAAACCCATGCTTTTAGAGAAGTTAGATACCTTCACTGGTTACCCACAATACAGGGCTAGCCTGTCAAAGGAAAATTGCGAAGGTTGCAGAATGCAGCAACACTTGCTGGCAGCTGTACCTGTCGAGCATGCACAGTTTCCATGTGCTACGCCACAAGAGAACGTAAACACGCCTGTTACTGACAGCACGGTGTGTTTATCAACATTACTTGCAAAAAAATGGTTCAAATGGCTCTGAGCACTATGGGACTTAACTGCAGTGGTCATCAGTACCCTAGAACTTAGAACTACTTAAACCTAACTAACCTAAGGACATCACACACATCCATGCCCGAGGCAGGATTCGAACCTGCGACCGTAGCAGTCGTGCGGTTCCAGACTGTACCGCCTAAGACCACTCGGCCACCCCGGCCGGCCATTACTTGCAGATGGTGTACTTAGGCATCGAAAATTACTAGTATTTACCTCTGAAGGGAAAATAACACACCCCGTGGGCTTTATCAGAGCATTTCGAAATGTTTTACCTCATACCTGGACCGAAGCCCTGAAAATTAGATTTGTTATTTGATACGCACAGGGTGACATTCTGCTATGGGCTACGGACGTGGCAGAATGTTGCCAGTACTATGAACAGTTTGAGAGAGCCTTTCTAGATAAATATTGGTCTGAAGCCATACAAGAGGGGCTCAGATATGAAGTATTCAAACCAGCTCCATTCAATAGCAAACATGGAAGCTTAGAACCAAGTTCCATTTTAAATATATTACTGCCTTTTATTTTATTGAAAAATTTTAATGCCATATACTCTGGCGTTTGGGCATAAAGTTTTAAACGATGTGTTGGAAGTTTGAAGTTATCTCTGTGGCGAGTGCTGTAATTGTGGTCAAAATGGAAAGTGTCTAGTGTATGTTGATTTTTATATAGGAACACCACCATCTCATATATGTAAAGTGAGGGGATAGATAGTATTCTTAAATTTTTTAACAGTGGTCGACAGGATTCCAACACATGTTTCTAATTACTTTCTTTTGTAATACTAGGAACCTAGTGACATTTGCTGAATTTCCCCAGAAGATTATGCCATAACAAATAACTGACTCAAAGTAGCAGTGATAAACTATCTTTCTGGTATCCATGTTTGTGGCACCTGACAAACTACACATTGCAAATGCTAAGTTGTTCAGTTTATTAGCTAAGTAATCTATGTGTACCTTCCAATTTAAATTTTTGTCGTGATTTAGACCTAAGAACTTCATGTGGTTTGCTTCTGTGATATCCTGATCATTGCAAGTTATCCTTATTTCAGTCTTTTCTACTGATTTAGCTTCAAATTGCATCATTTTGGTTTTAGTTACATTTAGTTTTAGTCCATTTTGATAGAACCAAGATTCGAGTTTTTCTAAAGTATTTTTGGCTTTTTCTGGAATATTTTCAGATACCTCATTTTCAATTAGAACTGATGTATCATCAGCAAATCAGACTGAATGAACATCAATAGCAAGTGGTAGGTCATTTACGTAAAAAAGAAACTGATAGGGACCCAATATCGAACCTTGTGGGACTCCTTGGGGAACCGTTTTCCAGTCTGAGGAATAATTGGTTCCATTTGAAGTTAAAACTACTCTATGTTTCCTACCTGACAGGTAAGAGCTAAACCATTTTAAAGCAGTGTCCCTGAGCTCCACACATCTGTAATTTGTGGAGGAGTAATGCATGGTTCACTGAATCAAAAGCTTTAGTTAGATCACAGAATATTCCTGTGACCTTACTACCTTTATCTACTGTGGAGCATATTTTTTTGGTTAAACTCATTTATAGCATTCATAGTGCTTTCACCCTGTTGGAATCCGAACTGGTTTTTAAAAATTAAATCATTTACAGTAAGACATTTATTAATTTGTTTTGCTGCAATCTTTTCAAACTCTTTAGAGAAGACTGGCAAGACAGAGATAGGGCAGTAATTCCCCATATCTTCTGTCGATCCTTTCTTGAATAGAGGTTTGATCTCTGAATATTTCAATATATTTGGAAAGCATCCCTGTTCAAAAGATTGATTTATAATAATTGACGGTGGTTGAGAAATAATATCGTACACAAATTTGATTACAGATGTTATTTCATCCCACCCATGTGAGGTTTCGTTTTTTAGAGACAATATTTCCTTTTCCACATCCCTTTTTTTTTTTTTTTTTTTTTTTTTTTTTTTTTTTTCAAATAGTTTAAAAGATGTGTTCCGACTGTTTTCCAAATTTGTGATGCCCTGATAGAATGTCATATCCATATCCGATCTTATTACATTTAGGAAGAATTCATTGAAACAACTTGACATCTGAACAGGGTTTACTATAATTTCATTTTCATATTTTCAAAATCTCATGAATTTTTACTTTGGCTCCTAATTCAGACTGAACAACTGACCACAGGGCTTTTGTCTTATTTCTGTGTTCTTGTATGAATTTATTATTTGCCATTTTTTTAGCTGCCACTACAACTTTCCTAAATACAGCTTTATACTGTTTGACATAAGTAGACGAGCTGAAAATTTTGGAGAGCCACCTTCCTGACCACATTAGGGAAAAACTCATTACCATTCTGGAACACATATGCCAAACACGTTCTATGTGTTCTGAACTCGATTGATTTGATATACAAAGAGAGGCCAGTACAAATAAGTCTGTTAATACACAGATACTGCCACAGGGATTTAGGGACCAAAAAGTAAACAACAGATTTGTAGTACAACACAGATGGCAACCTTACCCCAAACAGAGCTATAGTAGTAGTAACAGTAATCAGAAAGACAATGGACAAAGCCGTAAATTCAAGGCCGGATATAAAAGAAATGGGCAAAGATTTAGCAAAAACAACTGCAATGGGTAAGTTGCATATGGCCAGCCTGTACAGTATGTACAGACACAAGTTACCAGCAATAATCAGCCGATCACTTGGCAAATGCAAAACAACACCAGACAGCCGAATAAAGCACAGACAATGGGATTTGTCAAGCTAAGTAACACCCATATGTTGAATAATGCAAAGACAGAGGCAAAGTGAATTTCAGTCGAGAGCCTCACAGGATACTACTTGACGTAATCAGACACCAGTAATCCATATAGTGGAAGTTACACCTAACCCAGAGACCGATGCCACTGTGATGCTGGTAAACTTGAACTGGTGCGGTAGGCTCCCATTCTGTGACCTTGGAAGAGAGTGGGGTCACCAACTTGATCAACACTTGCTTTATCAGATACGATCAACGTAGGTATACCCTCTAAGTTGTATATATCTAATATAATATATCAAAACCTCAGATGGAAACCCAGTTCCAAGGAAAGAAGGGAAAGCAGAAAGGTGGAAGGAGTATATAGAGGGTCTATACA
The DNA here is from genome assembly GCF_023864345.2 of Schistocerca serialis cubense. Lineage (NCBI taxonomy): Eukaryota > Metazoa > Arthropoda > Insecta > Orthoptera > Acrididae > Schistocerca > Schistocerca serialis. Next base: position 731,044,302 of record NC_064643.1, on the reverse strand, counting down.
GGGGTGATGTTCTTGAGGACAATATTATGGAAATGGAAGAGGATGTAGATGAAGATGAAGTGGGAGATACGATACTGCGTGAAGAGTTTGACAGAGCACTGAAAGACCTAAGTCGAAGACACAGGCTCCCAGGTAGATGCTATTTTCCTTGACTTCCGGAAGCCGTTCGATACAGTTCCGCACTGTCGCCTGATAAACAAAGTAAGAGCCTACGGAATATCAGACCAGCTGTGTGGCTGGATTGAAGAGTTTTTAGCAAACAGAACACAGCATGTTGTTATCAATGGAGAGACGTCTACAGACGTTAAAGTAACCTCTGGCGTGCCACAGGGGAGTGTTATGGGACCATTGCTTTTCACAATATATATAAATGACCTAGTAGATAGGGTCGGAAGTTCCATGCGGCTTTTTGCGGATGATGCTGTAGTATACAGAGAAGTTGCAGCATTAGAAAATTGTAGCGAAATGCAGGAAGATCTGCAGCGGATAGGCACTTGGTGCAGGGAGTGGCAACTGACCCTTAACATAGACAAATGTAATGTATTGCGAATACATAGAAAGAAGGATCCTTTATTGTACGATTATATGATAGCGGAACAAACACTGGTAGCAGTTACTTCTGTAAAATATCTGGGAGTATGCGTGCGGAACAATTTGAAGTGGAATGATCATACAAAATTAATTGTTGGTAAGGTGGGTACCAGGTTGAGATTCATTGGGAGAGTCCTTAGAAAATGTAGTCCATCAACAAAGGAGGTGGCTTACAAAACACTCGTTCGACCTATACTTGAGTATTGCTCATCAGTGTGGGATCCGTACCAGGTCGGGTTGACGGAGGAGATAGAAAAGATCCAAAGAACAGCAGCGCGTTTCGTCACAGGGTTATTTGGTAACCGTGATAGCGTTACGGAGATGTTTAGCAAACTCAAGTGGCAGACTCTGCAATAGAAGCGCTCTGCATCGCGGTGCAGCTTGCTGTCCAGGTTTCGAGAGGGTGCGTTTCTAGATGAGGAATCGAATATATTGCTTCCCCCTACTTATACCTCCCGAGGAGATCACGAATGAAAAATTAGAGAGATTCAAGCACGCACGGAGGCTTTCAGACAGTCGTTCTTCCCGCGAACCATACGCGACTAGAACAGAAAAGGGAGGTAATGACAGTGGCACGTAAAGTGCCCTCTGCCACACACCGTCGGGTGGCTTGCGGAGTATAAATGTAGATGTAGATGCAGAAACAAGGCCCCGGGAGTAGACAACATTCCATTAGAACTACTGACAGCCTTGGGAGAGCCAGTCCTGACAAAACTCTGCCATCTGGTGAGCAAGATGTATGAGACAGGCGAAATACCCTCAGACTTCAAGAAGAATATAATAATTCCAATCCCAAAGAAAGCAGGTGTTGACAGATGTGAAAATTACCGAACTATCAGTTTAATAAGTCACAGGTGCAAAATACTAACGTGAATTATTTACAGACGAATGGAAAAACTGGTAGAAGCCGACATCGGGGAAGATCAGTTTGGATTCCGTAGAAATGTTGGAACACGTGAGGCAATACTGACCCTACGACTTATCTTAGAAGAAAGATTAAGGAAAGGCAAATCTACATTTCTAGCATTTGTAGACTTAGAGGAAGCTTTTGACAATGTTGACTGGAATACTCTCTTTCAAATTCTAAAGGTGGCAGGGGTAAAATACAGGGAGCGAAAGGCTATTTACAATTTGTACAGAAACCAGATGGCAGTTATAAAGAGTTGAGGGGCACGAAAGGGAAGCAGTGGTTGGGAAGGGAGCGAGACAGGGTTGTAGCCTCTCCCCGATGCTATTCAATCTGTAAATTGAGCAAGCAGTAAAGGAAACAAAAGTAAAGTTCGGAGTAGGTATTAAAATCCATGGAGAAGAAATAAAAACTTTGAGGTTCGCCGATGACATTGTAATTCTGTCAGAGAGAGCGAAGGACTTGGAAGAGCAGTTGAACGGAATGGACAGTGTCTTGATAGGAGGGTATAAGATGAATATCAACAAAAGCAAAACGCAGATAATGGAATGTAGTTGAATTAAGTCGGGTGATGCTGAGGGAATTGCATTAGGAAATGAGACATTTAAAGTAGTAAAGGAGTTTTGGTATTTGGGGAGCAAAATAACTGATGATGGTCGAAGTAGAGAGGATATAAAATGTAGACTGGCAATGGCAAGGAAAGCATTTCTGAAGCAGAGAACTTTATTAACATCGTGTATTGATTTAAGTGTCAGGAAGTCGTTTCTGAAAGTATTTGTATGGAGTGTAGCCATGTATGGAAGTGAAACATGGACGATAAATAGTTTGGACAAGAAGAGAATAGAAGCTTTCGAAATGTGGTGTTACAGAAGAATGCTGAAGATTAGATGGGTAGATCACATAACTAATGAGGAGGTATTGAATAGAATTGGGGAGAAGAGGAGTTTGTGGCACAACTTGACTAGAAGAAGAGATCGGTTGGTAGGACATGTTCTGAGGCATCAAGGGATCACCAATTTAGTACTGGAGGGCAGTGTGGAGGGTAAAAATCGTAGAGGGAGACCAAGAGACGAATACACTAAGCAGATTCAGAAGGATGTAGGCTGCAGTAGATACTGGGAGATGATGAAGCTTGCACAGCATAGAGTGGCATGGAGAGCTGCATCAAACCAGTCTCAGGACTGAAGACCACAACAAAAACAACATTAGATTAAGGATGCTGGAAAATCACATTACAGAATTTATGTTGTTAGTTGATAAGGAACGTTTTTGTTTGTATTTTTTTCTTACATGTCAAGTTGTAAATGATAAGATGAGTGTATGTAGCAAGGAAGAATTTTACTTTCATGTGTCTAGAGATGATGATACTCTAAACACAATGCTTTGCCTTGAACACAGCGCAGTTGTAAACAAATAAACGAACTTGTGAAACACACGGTAGCATGCAATGCAATACACAACTCGCCATGATGTAAGTGGTATCAGAGTGACGCAGTGCACACAGCATTGGGGAGCAAACAAGTCAACAGACAGCAACTGCGTGCATGCCAGACAGACACAGCTGGGAGTTTTGGAGCATCCAAAACATATAAACCGTATGAGCTATAGCCTGCACTGCCATTTGTAAAGGGGCGTAATGTCTGGAAAGCAGAGTGGCCAGGGTGTTGGACCGTCCCTTCCAATCCACTGATCCGGAAATCTTTCATCCAGGAAATCACACACTATCAAAGCCCAAGGGGGAAGAGGGGGATGTGTTGCTCCATCTTGCTGGAAAAGTATCCATGATTGATATTCTTCTGACTGTGGGGCAATGAACTGTTGCAAACTGGCTAAGTAAATGTTAGTGGTAATGGATCTTTCCGCGAAGAAAAATGGTCGAAAAACATTGTTATGCATGAGGCCGCACCAAACATTAACTTTTTTGCTGTCTTGCTGTAACTGTACAGTAGCATGTGGAGACACTGAACCCTATATACAGATATTATGCCTATTTACCATTCCATTGACACGGAAAGTGGATTCATCGGTAAAGCATATGCGATTTAAGTAATCGTTAGCACCATCAATCCTGTTGAGAAACTCAGTTGCAAATTCAGCACGTGTCAGCAAATCATTTGGTTGCAAGGCCTGCACGATTTGCACTTCGTAAGCATGCAAGCTAAGCCTTTCGTGAAGAATCGTCACCACACTTGCTTGCGATATTTGAAGTTCACGTGATGCTGGATGAGTTGATTTAGGTGGACTCCATTGAAACGATTGCTGAACACGATCAACAGTTGCATCCCTCACACGAGCCCTTCCACCTCCTGATGATATTCAACACTGCCTGTTTCGTTAAACTTTGCATACCACCGCTTTATTGATTTGACGTCAGGAGGGCTGTGTCCATAAGAAGCCCAAAATTTACACTGAACACGATTTCGTTTCATGAAACTAAAGAACACATTGCGATTTCTCCTGCTTCAATGCCATTTCGTCAGCAACTAACATGACCTAAGAGACCATGTCAGTGTTGTGGAGCACCAGCGCCATTTATTGGTCACAGCTACTAGTAACACTAATCTACGTAATGGCATCAAATGTAACTTATTATGTCAAATAGTTATTCTGTTATAAATTTTTATAACAGAGCAAAGAATTTGTGCTCACCCTGTACAATATATAATGGAGACTGATTAATAATTGCTAACTGAATAATTCCCCCCCATGAACCATGGACCTTGCCGTTGGTGGGGAGGCTTGCGTGCCTAAGCGATACAGATAGCCGTACCGTAGGTACAACCACAACGGAGGGGTATCTGTTGAGAGGCTAGACAAACGTGTGGTTTCTGAAGAGGGGCAGCAGCCTTTTCAGTAGTTGCAAGGGCAACAGTCTGGATGATTGACTGATCTGGCCTTGTAACAATAACCAAAACGGCCTTGCTGTGCTGGTACTGCGAACGGCTGAAAGCAAGGGGAAACTACGGCCGTAATTTTTCCCGAGGGCATGCAGCTTTACTGTATGATTACATGATGATGGCGTCCTCTTGGGTAAAATATTCCGGAGGTAAAATAGTCCCCCATTCGGATCTCCGGACGGGGACTACTCAAGAGGATGTTGTTATCAGGAGAAAGAAAACTGGCGTTCTACGGATCGGAGTGTGGAATGTCAGATCCCTTAATCGGGCAGGTAGGTTAGAAAATTTAAAAAGGGAAATGGATAGGTTAAAGTTAGATATTGTGGGAATTAGTGAAGTTTGGTGGCAGGAGGAACAAGACTTCTGGTCAGGTGACTACAGGGTTATAAACACAAAGTCAAATAGGGGTAATGCAGGAGTAGGTTTAATAATGAATAGGAAAATAGGAATTCGGGTAAGCTACTACAAACAGCATAGTGAACGCATTATTGTGGCCAAGATAGATACGAAGCCCACACCTACTACAGTAGTACAAGTTTATATGCAAACTACCTCTGCAGATGACGAAGAAATTGAAGAAATGTATGATGAAATAAAAGAAATTATTCAGATAGTGAAGGGAGACGAAAATTTAGTAGTTATTGGTGACTGGAATTCGAGTGTAGGAAAAGGGAGAGAAGGAAACGTAGTAGGTGAATATGGATTGGGGCTAAGAAATGAAAGAGGAAGCCGCCTGATAGAATTTTGCACAGAGCACAACTTAATCATAGCTAACACTTGGTTTAAGAATCATGATAGAAGGTTGTATACATGCAATAACCCTGGAGATACTAAAAGGTATCAGATAGATTATATAATGGTAAGACAGAGATTTAGGAACCAGGTTTTAAATTGTAAGACATTTCCAGGGGCAGATGTGGACTCTGACCACAATCTATTGGTTATGACCTGTAGATTAAAACTGAAGAAACTGCAAAAAGGTGGGAATTTAAGGAGATGGGACCTGGATAAATTGACTAAACCTGAGGTTGTACAGAGTTGCAGGGAGAGCATAAGGGAACAATTGAAAGGAATGGGGGAAAGAAATACAGTAGAAGAAGAATGGGATGAAGTAGTGAAGGCAGCAGACGATCAAGTAGGTAAAAAGAAGAGGGTTAGTAGAAATCCTTGGGTAACAGAAGAAATATTGAATTTAATTGATGAAAGGAGAAAATATAAAAACGCTGTAAATGAAGCAGGCAAAAAGGAATACAAACGTCTCAAAAATAAGATCGACAGGAAGTGCAAAATGGCTAAACAGGGATGGCTAGAGGACAAATGTAAGGATGTAGAGGATTATCTCACTAGGGGTAAGATAGATACTGCCCATGATGTACTTGAGGACAATATTAGGGAAATGGAATAGGATGTAGATGAAGATGAAATAGGAGATACAATACTGCGTGAAGAGTTTGACAGAGCACTGAAAGACCTGAGTCGAAACAATGCCCCGGGAGTAGACCACATTCCATTGGAACTACTGATGGCCTTGGAAGAGCCAGTCCTGACAAAACTCTACCATCTGGTGAGCAAGATGTATGAAACAGGCGAAATACCCTCAGACTTCAAGAAGAATATAATAATTCCAATCCCAAAGAAAGCAGGTGTTGACAGATGTTTCTAGCATTTGTACACTTAGAGAAAGCTTTTGACAATGTTGACTGGAATACTCTCTTTCAAATTCTAAAGGTGGCAGGGGTAAAATACAGGGAGCGAAAGACTATTTACAATTTGTACAGAAACCAGATGGCAGTTATAAGAGTTGAGGGACATGAAAGGGAAGCAGTGGTTGGGAAGGGAGTAAGACAGGGTTGTAGCCTCTCCCCGATGTTATTCAATCTCTATATTGAGCAAGCAGTAAAGGAAACAAAAGACAAATTTGGAGTAGGTATTAAAATCCACGGAGAAGAAATAAAAACTTTGAGGTTCGCCGATGACATTGTAATTCTGTCAGAGACAGCAAAGGACTTGGAAGAGCAGTTGAACGGAATGGATGGTGTCTTGAAGGGAGGATATAAGATGAACATCAACAAAAGCAAAACGAGGATAATGGAATGTAGTCGAGTTAAGTCGGGTGATGCTGAGGGTATTAGATTAGGAAATGAGACACTTAAAGTAGTAAAGGAGTTTTGCTATTTGGGGAGCAAAATAACTGATGATGGACGAAGTAGAGAGGATATAAAATGTAGACTGGCAATGGCAAGGAAAGCATTTCTGAAGAACAGAAATTAGTTAACATCGAGTATAGATTTAAGTGTCAGGAAGTTATTTCTGAAAGTATTTGTATGGAGTGTAGCCATGTATGGAAGTGAAACATGGACGATAAATAGTTTGGACAAGAAGAGAATAGAAGCTTTCGAAATGTGGTGCTACAGAAGAATGCTGAAGATTAGATGGGTAGATCACATAACTAATGAGGAAGTATTGAATAGGATTGGGGAGAAGAGAAGTTTGTGGCACAACTTGACCAGAAGAAGGGATCGGTTGGTAGGACATGTTCTGAGGCATCAAAGGATCACCAATTTAGTATTGGAGGGCAGTGTGGAGGGTAAAAATCATAGGGGGAGACCAAGAGATGAATACACTAAGCAGATTCAGAAGGATGTAGGCTGCAGTAGGTACTGGGAGATGAAGAAGCTTGCACAGGATAGAGTAGCATGGAGAGCTGCATCAAACCAGTCTCAGGGCTGAAGACCACAACAACAACAACAACAACTGAATAATTTAAAAATTTGGAAAGAATAATTGAAAGTGATTGGAAGGTACACATATCCTAAGTGAACTTTAGCTGGCACTAATATAAACAGACCTTCAAAATCAATACATTTTTTAGATCAACATTCGTCATTTAAATTTACATACTTCTTTTCGAATAGTTCCATAGTGCATAGAGCTGGTTATGATAAAGCTGTTTCCGGATCACCGCTCTGTGGCTCATGCAAATTTTTCTTGTCTGCTTCGATCCTCTTATGCAGGATTCTCGGCACAGGTGAAATGATGAACAGATGGTTTTTTTTTTATATATAAACTTCATCTCCCTAATAGCTTTTATAACACTTCTTTAATGTATGCTTGGAATACACATTTTTTAACAATACTACCATGCGGAACTCATTTTACGTCTGCCTGATACCACTCATAGAGACAAACAGGTGAAGATATAGAAATTTATCAATTGAAGAGCGTATCTCTACTTTTTTGTTTGTATCCCAACATTATCGCTGGTACAAAATAACTTATTATTTTACTGTTGGTTGTATATGGCTTACACGTATAAAAAGAAAAGAATGAGAAAAAGAGAAATAATAACAATAACAATAATAATAATAATATGATCCATTACAATTGTGCACTGACGTCATACGGAGGTGCACATTTTTTGAGCTTATTTCTCTTTTTGATGGTTGATAACCCTGGCCAGTGTGCGCATAGCCTTTATTTTGGCCATTGGAGTTATCCATATGGTCATCAATTTGTATTGGCATGTCAGCTTTTTTTAACACATACATACATCAGTTTTCTCTTGTAGCGGGACTTCGAATTTCGCCGCGCTACACTCGTTCCCTCAGATATAAATTATACCGTCGCAGCTGTATGAGCGCTCGACGGCAGAGAAAATAAGAAAATGATGGTACAAAAAATTGTAACTCCTTTTGTTTTCTATCCGCTTTTGTCTTTTGAGAGCAGAAGCTTAACATACTTATTAGCTAGTCTTGGTCTGATTAAGACGAAAAAACTTATTGATGTGCCGAAGTATTGTGGAAGTTTATATGAAATTTGGATGGAAGCAGGAACATAAAATACATCGAATTTAATATCAAGACGGTTTTTGTATACCTTAGTATTTCCTGGCCAATGAAATTTATTGCAAAATTTCGGAGCAGCTACTACTTTTCACGCAGAAATAAAGTAGGAGATTTTTGAAGACCTGGACGCCGCACGAAAGAAGACATGTTAACATGGTAAAGGATGAACTCGTATCTACGCCATTTCCCCCCGTTAATCACATTTTGTTATTCTCTGTTCTCCTTCAAATAATTTTTGTAGTGGAGATTGGTTTGACTTTTGCTCAGAAACGCCACAAGGACCACCGCAACAATAGCTTTTCCGAAACAATAAGTCTGATAACTTTTCTGTAATACGAAGTCCGATTTGCATTTCATTCTTTCCCTTTTTCACGGTCATAACGATTTTAGAACCCCCTTTTTATTCACCATTTCTTCCCACATTTTCAACCTTTTCTTTTCTTCTCTTTTTCTTTTTTAATAACCACTACAGCTGGCTCCCACGACAGGACGCAATTTTCGAATGTGACGTTTTTGAGCAAATTTGAAGCTTTTGATTTGTATTTTTTCCCAACAGAGAATAACCAAAAATCCTGAAGTTTAAATGGTAACTAAAAGACCAACTTTATTGTACCTAAGCAAATGATTATACAACAATTTTGTAAAGAATTTTTGTAACTAATTCAATCTGTTTTTCTTTGCATGGCATATATTGATGCAAAACTGTTATTTTGAGACCTTTTGGTGACTATCCGATGGAGATGTATTAAGAAAATTCATATTTCGACGAATACGATTTACGCAGAAGTGATTGACCAGCCGCTGCAGGAAAGAAAATTTAATGGTGAGTCACACAATTAAATTTCATTCAAACATTCAATAGCCAACTGCATAATCCATTTTTCCCTTTCCACACATCCTGTAGTTTTTCTTCTAGATTTTTCCAAAATTATCTATCTCTATTGTAGTTTGTGGTAATTGTAGTATTGTTGTAGCATATGAAGGTCGTGAATTTGACCGCCAAACAGTCATTTGTTACGAAAAATTTTGTCCGCCCTGCTGCATCTTTCTCAAACCATTGTTGCAATAGAGCAATCATTTACATTGCCGAGAAAATATTTCAACCTAAATTTGAGTCAAATCTTTATTAATCAGACTTACATTATTCCCTTTTTGACTTACGATTATACATCCTATTACAATGGAACGCGGTAAGGTCGAGATAGTTTCGGCAGATGAGTTAAGTGAACTAGATTCATCGTTCAACCAACAAGAAAGTCCGCGTTTCCCTCCATGGACGAGTTCACAGATCAATGCAATGATTTTGCCTCAAACTCCCAACATTTGTGATAATTCACAGACAGCAGCCAAGATGGCCGCCTAGTAAGTGACGCCGGAAACTATTTCCAGAAAGTTAAGTGATTTAGACAGGAATATAATTTCGTTTAACACCGACAACAAATTAAATACATGCATTAGTGTATCGTTTAGTCTTGCCGTTAAAGGTTTCACTTTTCTTTGCGTATTTTTTCAGAAAACACGAAAAGATCGTAACTTCGCGAAGTCGCGTTTAGGCTCAAATTTTGTAAACGTGTTTGTTTCTTGTTTCACGGTAATTTGACTAGTTTCTCGATAACAAATAAGTAAACTACCGTAAATAGCGTACAACTTCATTGTTTAAATACAGATTTCAGAAAAACAGCGTATCTTTATATCAGAAACTTTCTTATATACATTTGTTTGTAGGCCTAATTCTCGTAACGTTTTTGGAGAATCAAACTTAAAGTATCTCGTTTAATTGTCCTTTTTTTCTCATTCCATCGAGTGAAATATATAATAAATAGCGTATACCTTCATTGTTTTAATACAGATCTCAGAGAAACAGCGGAATTTTAAATCAGAAACTTGCTTATATACATTTGTAAATAGGCTTAATTCTTGTAACGTCTTTTTTTGATTTTCAGTAATTTAATTGATTTATTCTAGCTAAAGTATTATTTTTGCCATGAGTGACAAGTGCCTGACTTGCCGTAGAATTGTTAGTTCCGGGGTTTGGTGTGATGGATGTAGTAGTTTTTTCATTGGGGGGACTGCAGTGGTGTGGGTGTCGGGAAAGTGGATCAGGCTCATCAGTGGTTATGTAGGATTTGCAGCAGAGATACGAAGATAGTGGAACAGGAGGGGAAAATTGCTGCCCTTCAGGCTGAGCTAGATCAGGCTAGGGAAGATCTGGACAGGTTAAGGAGGGAGAAGGGCAAAGAGAGGTGGGAAGTGGCAACAGGTAACAGAAGGAACAGGCCTAGAACTAAGTCTGACAGTTTTGTGGTGAATGTCAAAAATAAGTTTGACCTGTTGCTTCAGTTAGAAACTGATGAGCCTCAGGCAGAGGTAGGTGGAGACAGGACACAACAAACTTTCAATAGGAAATTGAAAAAGAATGTAGGAAAGTCATCAAAAAGGAAGAAAGTTCTGTTGTTAGGCAGTTCTCATGCCAGAGGTGTAGGCCAACTTCTGCAGGAGGAATTAAGAGCAGAACACCAGGTCACAAATTTTTTCAAACCAAGTGCTAGTCTGGATCAGGTGACAGAGGATTTAGGTTCACTCTGTAAAGGATTTACCAGGGAAGACACCGTGGTTACTGTGGAAGGGCCAGGGAACAGTATCGACAGAGATCCTGGGTACAGCATAGAGTGTGACCTGGTAAAGATTGCGTCGGCATCGAGACACACCAATGTTGAATTTGTATCTGTCCTGAGACGCCATGACCGGCCTCATTTGAACTCTTCTGTTGGGAGAGTTAATTTGGAGTTGGAACAGCTGCTTGGGTCGGGTGTGGGGGCTCATATTGGTGCGGTTCTTGTTGATTCTCTCAGTAGGTGGGACTATCCCAGGCACGGCCTACATCTCAACAGGAAAGGGAAGGGTAAGCTGGCTGGGGTAATAGCAGGAAATTGAAGGGGGGGAGGCACTGCCATGAATGTTAAAATACCAGTGGTCACAGGTGTTGGAGCAGCACCTTTTTTAGGATAGGTAAGACAGAAAGATGTCAAGTTCTACGAGAGGTCAGGATTGAAACAAATCTTCAGTTTAGGAAAGAAATTAAACAGCACAATTCTAGCACATTGGATCACCAATCACAGCTGTCAATTATAAATTTTCACCAATCACCATAAATGTTATCTCCACCAAGTTGTATCTCAGTTCTAGATAATTGCATTAATGAATTAGTCACCCAACCCAGTTGACATAATCTGCATCTCTGAACACCATGTGACCACTTGTATAGGAACTAGGCCTAAGCACAACGAGAAACTCAGACAGGAGAGTACTGCTAATGTTAGAATAAGGAAAGGTTCTCATAAAAGTATAATTAAAAATAATGTAAGTATATTTCATCAAAATATTGGGAGATTAAAGAATAAAATAGATGAGCTTCTGGTTTGTTTAGAAGATTTAGAAGCTGAGGATGAAATAGATATACTATGCCTGTCTGAGCATCACATTGTTACTGATATGGATAAGGTAAATGTAAGTGGATATAAGCTCTCTACACATGTAATTAGAGAAAATATGGAGATAGGAGGAGTTGCCATATATGTCAAAAGTTATCATTGTGCAAAAAGTATAGAAACAAAAAAGTTTTATGTAGAGAAACATATAGAAGCATGTGCCTGTGAGCTTAAATTAAATAAAGGCACATTTATAATTGTAACTGTATGTAAGTCCCCATCGAGAAATTTTCATCTATTTCTGACAAATTTGGACTCCTTGTTGTGCTATCTGTCAGACAGGGGGAAGCCAATTATTATTTGTGGGGACTTCAAGAAAGAGGGTAATAGGAAAAATGACCTTGAAGTATTACTCGGTTCTTTCAATTTGACACCCATTATTGATTTTCCTACTCGGGTGGTAAAGCTCACTGATAGATAACTTCTTTATAGACCAAGATAAGTTTAACCAGATAAATGCTCAGCCTGTTGAGAATGGTCTTTCTGATCATGGTGCACAGCTAGTTACAGTATATGACATAGCTCCATTCAGCAGTACTAAACAGTCCTCCGAAGTAGTACATTCAGTCAACGATTTAACAATTGCAAATTTCAAGGAAAGCCTACAGAAGTTAGACTGGGATGAGGTGTACCATGAACCTGATGCCAATTTAAAATATAATTTATTTCATGACACTTTTGTAAATGCATTTGAAAACTGCTTCCCCAAGAAAATAGTTAAATAAACTCGTAAGAAACCATGTAACAAACCATGGCTTACTAAGGGTATAAAAATATCTTGTAACCGGAAAAGGGAAATGTATCTGACAGCAAGAAAGAGTAGTTACCCAGAAACTATCAAACATTATAAAAACTACTGTGCTATATTAAGAAAAGTTATTAAAAAAATCGAGAAGTATGTGTATCATGTCTGAAATCAGCAACTCTGATAATAAAATTAAAACATCTTCAACTTTTATAGTCCTGTCTTCCTCAGTTGCGTATAATATTACGCTATAGCGTAAAATTAAAACAATTTGGAATATTATTAAAAGAGAAACAGGTCAACCAATAGCACAGGAAGACAGTATTACCATCAAATTGAATGAAAACTTTACGAACAAAAAGTCAGAAGTTGAAAATATTTTGAATAATCATTTTCTAAATGTTGTGGATATAGTAGGATCCAGGTGTTCATTAGGAGATGCTAGGCTGTTAATGGAAGAGGCCATACCTATGCAATTTGATACAACTGAAATCTCACCCACTTCTCCCTCTGAAATTAGGAAAATAATAAACTTGCTTATAAGCAAAAACTCACATGGAATTGATGGCATTTCCAGCAAAATACTAAAAGCTTGTTCTCAACAAATAAGTAAGATTCTCAGCCAGCTGTGTAATAGTTCTCTGGAACAGGGCATTTTCCCTGATAGGCTGAAATATGCTATTGTTATACCTTTGCATAAAAAAGGGGATAGATCGGATGACAACAATTACCATCCAATCTCCCTTCTAACAGCTTTATCCTAAATTTTTGAGAAAGTAATGTAGTCAAGAGTAGCTTCACATATCTGTAAAAATGAAGTAGGCAACTAACAAAACGTCAGTTTGGTTTCCAGAAAGGTTTTTCAACAGAAAATGCCATATATGCTTTCACCAATCAAATTTTGAATGATCTGAATAACAGAACACCACCCATTGGGATTTTTTTGTGATCTCTCAAAGGCTTTTGATTGTGTAAATCATGAAATTCTGCTAGACAAGTTCAAGTATTGTGGCATGAGTGGGACAGTGCACAAATGGTTTAATTCGTACCAAACTGGAAGAGTGTAGAAAGTTGAAATAAGCAGTTCTCATAATATGCAAAGATCAGCACATTCCTTAAACTGGGGAACTATCAAGAATGGGGTTGCACAAGGGTCGGTCTTGGGTCCTTTGTTGTTCTTAATACACTCCTGGAAATTGAAATAAGAACACCGTGAATTCATTGTCCCAGGAAGGGGAAACTTTATTGACACATTCCTGGGGTCAGATACATCACATGATCACACCGACAGAACCACAGGCACATAGACACAGGCAACAGAGCATGCACAATGTCGGCACTAGTACAGTGTATATCCACCTTTCGCAGCAATGCAGGCTGCTATTCTCCCATGGAGACGATCGTAGAGATGCTGGATGTAGTCCTGTGGAACGGCTTGCCATGCCATTTCCACCTGGCGCCTCAGTTGGACCAGCGTTCGTGCTGGACGTGCAGACCGTGTGAGACGACGCTTCATCCAGTCCCAAACATGCTCAATGGGGGACAGATCCGGAGATCTTGCTGGCCAGGGTAGTTGACTTACACCTTCTAGAGCACGTTGGGTGGCACAGGATACATGCGGACGTGCATTGTCCTGTTGGAACAGCAAGTTCCCTTGCCGGTCTAGGAATGGTAGAACAATGGGTTCGATGACGGTTTGGATGTACCGTGCACTATTCAGTGTCCCCTCGACGATCACCAGTGGTGTACGGCCAGTGTAGGAGATCGCTCCCGACACCATGATGCCGGGTGTTGGCCCTGTGTGCCTCGGTCGTATGCAGTCCTGATTGTGGCGCTCACCTGCACGGCGCCAAACACGCATACGACCATCATTGGCACCAAGGCAGAAGCGACTCTCATCGCTGAAGACGACACGTCTCCATTCATCCCTCCATTCACGCCTGTCGCGACACCACTGGAGGCGGGCTGCACGATGTTGGGGCGTGAGCGGAAGACGGCCTAACGGTGTGCGGGACCGTAGCCCAGCTTCATGGAGACGGTTGCGAATGGTCCTCGCCGATACCCCAGGAGCAACAGTGTCCCTAATTTGCTGGGAAGTGGTGGTGCGGTCCCCTACGGCACTGCGTAGGATCCTACGGTCTTGGCGTGCATCCGTGTGTCGCTGCGGTCCGGTCCCAGGTCGACGGGCACGTGCACCTTCCGCCGACCACTGGCGACAACATCGATGTACTGTGGAGACCTCACGCCCCAAGTGTTGAGCAATTCGGCGGTACGTCCACCCAGCCTCCCGCATGCCCACTATACGCCCTCGCTCAAAGTCCGTCAACTGCACATACGGTTCACGTCCACGCTGTCGCGGCATGCTACCAGTGTTAAAGACTGCGATGGAGCTCCGTATGCCACGGCAAACTGGCTGACACTGATGGCGGCGGTGCACAAATGCTGCGCAGCTAGCGCCATTCGACGGCCAACACCGCGGTTCCTGGTGTGTCCGCTGTGCCGTGCGTGTGATCATTGCTTGTACAGCCCTCTCGCAGTGTCCAGAGCAAGTATGGTGGGTCTGACACACCGGTGTCAATGTGTTCTTTTTTCTATTTCCAGGAGTGTATATATTAATGACTTGCCATTCTATATTCATGAAGAGGCAAAGTTAGTTCTCTTTGCTGATGATACAAGTATAGTAATCACACCTGACAAACAAGAATTAACTGATGAAATTGTCAATAATGTCTTTCAGAAAATTACTAAGTGGTTCCTTGTAAACTGACTCTCACTGAATTTTGATAAGACACAGTACATACAGTTCCATACAGTAAATGGTATGACGCCATTAATAAATATAGATCTTAATCAGAAGCATATAGCTAAGGTAGAATATTCAAAAATTTTAGGTGTGTCCATTGATGAGAGATTAAATTGGAAGAAACACATTGATGATCTGCTGAAACATTTGAGTTCAGCTACTTATGCAATAAGGGTGATTGCAAATTTTGGTGATAAACGTCTTAGTAAATTAGCTTACTACGCCTATTTTCACTCATTGCTTGCATATGGCATCATATTTTGGGGCAATTCATCACTGAGAAATAAAGTATTTATTGCACAAAAGCGTGTAATCAGAATAATTGCTGGAGTCCACCCAAGATCATCCTGCAGACATTTATTTAAGGATCTAGGGATATTCACAGTAGCTTCTCAGTAAATATACTTTCTTATGAAATTTGTTATTAACAACCAAACCCAATTCAAAAGTAATAGCAGTGTGCATAACTACAATACTAGGAGAAAGGATGATCTTCACTATTCAAGATTAAATCTAACTTTGGCGCAGAAAGGGGTGAATTATACTGACATTACAGTCTTTGTTCACTTACCAAATAGTGTCAAAAGTCTGACAGATAACCAACAAGTATTTAAGAAGAAATTAAAATATGTTTCTAAATGACAACTCCTCCTACTCCATAGAGGAATTTTTAGATATAAATTAAGAAAAAAAAAAACAAAAAAAATTAAAAAAACAGAAAATAAAAAAGTTGTTATATTAACTTAATTATGTTGTTAAATTAACTTAATTGTGTCATGTATTGGAAAATTTGACTCGTTCCACATCATAAAAAAATTTTGTATTCATGATCCATGGAACTAGTATTAATCTAATCTAAATGACGAAATGTGGAATGGACGCGAGGCTAGACCATCAGCACCATTCTTAGCATCAATGCCAGAACCGAATATGAGACAAATTCAGCAACGTGACACAAATCGGACACAGGAGACTGACAAACTGGACCGACTATTAGAGTTATTTGCAGACATGAAACGTGACGTTTGTCAGAAAATTGAAATATTAAACCATACTATGACCGAAAATTTTGAACGAACGACAAAACAGATGACAGAATTAAATACCACCACTCAACAGCTCAGCCAGCGATTTGAGACATTGTCCGACCGAGTCACTAAACAGGAAGAAACTTTGGTTGCATTCACACATGAAACAAAAAACAATATCACCCGATGTGAGAATCAGTTAACTCAAATAGTTAATGTGCAGCAGGAAGTGAACACCCATGTGGAAGAGTTAGCTCAGGCCCACACTCCAGCTAGCTCCACCCAAGAAAAGCTGACTGAAGAAGTGGGAAATATTACCCAGCAGCTCACAATGGTAGTTCTTGAACAAACCCACCTCAAAGAAAAGATAGAAAAATTAGAAGACCGAGCGGACCTCGCGCCACTAAACGACGACACCAACATGGCCGAAAGAATTGTACATGAATGTAAATTGTGTGACGACTATCTGGACAAAAAACTTGAAAGAATTACACAGGACACACTTTCAGAAACAGAGAGACATGTTAAAGATGAGACAAAACACATAGAAGACAAAGTGACAAAATTACGAAACAATGTTGTGCCGTGTTTGGCGATTGGTGCAAACGCATCGTCAGGGAACGACAGAACAACTAAAACCATGGCTAATGACACAGACAGAACACCTATTGTGGAATCACCCATTTCCAATCAAAATTATAATGTGCCGCTTTCTACCTAGAGTAGCAAGTGACACAAACCACGTCAATACAGTTATGCCGACCGTCATGGCCGATGACACGTTTGTAAGGAATGGGCATTTCCAGACATTTTCCAGTGAGGACAAGCACAAAGTCCACCCTATTGTGTTTATTAGATCATTTGACGGTGTTTTTCCACATAGTTGGTCAGAAGTTGATAAAATCAGATACGTCACCAATCTCATGAGAGGACGAGCAGCTCTAAGTGGGGTACCGCTATGAAACTGCGGTGCCTTACGTTTGAACAGTTCGAACAAGCCTTCCTGACGAATTCTGGTCCGAGAATGAGCAACAGAGTCTAAGGAGAGAAGTGTGCAACCCCGAGACCTATGATCCTAAAAAAGAGACATTAAGACAATACTTTGAGAGGTACCTAGACAAGACACTGTACTGGTCCAAACCAGCCGACTTGCCAGCGATAATTGACACTTTAAAGAGTCACTTACCCTTTCCATACCGAGACAGAT
Organism: Schistocerca serialis cubense; assembly: GCF_023864345.2. Lineage (NCBI taxonomy): Eukaryota > Metazoa > Arthropoda > Insecta > Orthoptera > Acrididae > Schistocerca > Schistocerca serialis. The sequence continues at coordinate 731,026,791 of NC_064643.1, read as the reverse complement.
TAATAGGAGTACCGGAAAATGACATTAAGACTTTCTTAAACTTCTTAGATCAAATGGACGTAGTTTGCAGCGGCGATTCACGCCATTCAAATTTTACTCATATTAGTAACCAAAATCAGCACCCACCCCAAAGGAACCGTAGTGATGGTGGTTGGTGGAACCATCCGTCCGCGCCGCGACACAATACGATGCCTGCGCGCAAAACATATTCAAATGGAAACGTGTATGACGGTAGGATCAACCGCAGGAATTCGTGGAACAATAATAACAACAATAATTATCACCCATATCAAAATGGTAACTACACGCAAAATGAAATTCACAGACAGTACAACAACAACCGCAACAGGCGACGTGAGAACAACCAGTACAACCCGGGCTACTTTGACAGGAACATGCCATATAACAGACATAACTACCACCAAAACAACAACAATCCCAACAATCGTCGACAGAATATGTGGAACACACAAAATTCACGCATGACAAATCATAACCCTCCGCGGAATCCGCCGCCGTTCCCCAGTACAGTTATGCACTCCCCGCCACGAAGTAACAATAACAATTGCGGCGCGCCATCAGCTGACGCTTGGGCGCCAACCCGCCGAATTGTAAACATAGTGGAGCTGGCCAATGAACCCATCCAAACACAGCAGACGACGGAAAACAGTCGACGACCGAGCTAAGCGCTCGTGCTTCCCTCGTGAGGTGTTGTAAGAGCGCAATGGCTGAGACGGTTTGTTTCCTCAAGTATGACGACAAAATGACAGCAGAACAGGAATTAACAAACCTATCAGGTTGATGACCTTGTTCTTTTGCGTTCACATCCCAAGTCTACAAAATTAAAACAACTGAACAGAAAATGGCAGCTATTAAATTCGGGTCCTCTCAGAACAGCAAGCATACCTCGCCCAGGTTGTTACTCCCTAGAATACCCGTTATCTCGCAAGCCGAGGGGGCTGCATCCCCACAGACATTTGAAACCCTTTGTGCACTAAAATAATATAATATATTGTAAATATTTGTATTGAATACACGAACATTAAGTTATACAGCCTAAGAACACAAACGTTAATTTATGGAAATTATATACTGCAGTTACACTTGTACACATAATTATGAAGAGAATGTAAACCCAGGTAAGTACACTTACTGAATGAGATAAGATATTCATATAGGAATGGAATCAACAACTAGTTAGTTATTTCAAGGCACTCTAAAGAAAGGAGATAATAGCTATTGAGATCAGTAATGACATAGGTATGTAGCAGAATGAATGAGGATGTAAGAATGAATGATCAGTATGAATGGGTTAATATTTAGGTTAATGGGTAAGTTACTGTGAAGTAGTTGATGGAGACAAGAGATTATTTGAGGTAGATATTATTGGAGTTTTATGAGAATGGAAGTGCCAGAGGATCCCACGTATTTGATATATTAATGTTTGATGAGGGATATGTTTAATGTATAAGGATATATATATTATGATGAATAAGAGAAATATGTGAGTGAGAATGTTTTGGTAATATTGTGCTACACAGAGAAGTGAGAAAATAGTCTACATCTTTAAGATTACATAAGACTTTCAGTTTGAAAGAAAACATTTGTGATGAGGTAGAACACGTGAGTACAAGACGTTAAATGTGAATCTATTTTCTGTGCCCTTGAAAATGAACGAATGCAAGAAAAGAAGAGTGAACATACTGGTGATTACTGCTGTTGAAAGAAGTGTAATAAGAATGTAACTGGGAAACACATTAGCTTCAAGTTATTTCAGAAGTGTAACTTAGTAACCTTTCGTTAAGTTTTGTTAAGCCACTGTGTGGAAGAAAACATTTATAGTTCGTGTTCAGACAGGAGAATGATATTTTAAGGAACTTAAGTTGAAATATAGTTTTTACACAGCCCTCATGTGAACACATTTGTATAAAAATTTTTTTTACGAAAGTGAAATTTAGTGTCATGTTAGACTTTATTATACTTACACACGACAGAAAACCCTGAGGAAGCAAAAGATAGGAGAGTTATTAAGGCCGTTTTGTGACTGGTACAACACCTCCACTTAAGCGAACAGATTACAAAATTACATCTACTTTGAAGACAACCAACGTCGAGCAACTGACGCTGAGAAAGAGATATTTTACTGTCAATTATAATACTATGTTCTTTATTTACGTTTTATAGAAAGAAATGATATATATACACACATACATTATGTTTAACCTTTACTGAAGTAGAAGGAAGTTCATGGTTGAACTCGTGAGAGGAAATTTGATACGTTATTATATAATACACATTATGAGAGAGACAATATCTGTGAGATATATTTTCCATTTGTATAGAAGGTATCCACAAGAAGTGGAAATATCGAGGAAGTACTGAGCAGATATGTGATTTACTCATGCAAGGATTTGTTAAGGTATAATACACTTAGTCATATGAACAGTCACAACACCAACAGAGAATCTGTCATGATGTTACACTACACAGACTTGACGTAAGATCAGTTACATTTACCCATGATTTGGTAAATGGTAAGCACCTCCTTTCACACACCCCTTGAAGGTGATGCAAACGTTATAATGTATTATGTTCTCTTTTTATGTAGTAGGTGTAGTATTTGGTAGTTTATAGGTAGTGAATAGTTTCTTCCATTCTATCTTTCTTTCTTTCTCCATTATCCTGCCACCTATTGCAGCTGGGTATTGTTTGTTTATGGAATGTAAGAGTATGTTGTGTGACAAACTTTCAGGTATGAATTAAAAGACATGAAGAAAATTAAGTATGGCATTACAAGCCTGGTCAACCACTAGCCAAGATATGGAATCAAAAGAAAGAAAGAAATAATAAATGAAGGAAAGCCCGTGCTTTAAATATTAAGTCTGATATCCCTTGGCGCGCCCAAACCTGAATAAAGAAACTCAAAATGACCATAAACCCCAGTAAAAAAAAAAATAATAATAAATAAATGGGACTTAGTATAATTTTTTTTTAGTGTAAATATTTCACATGCATATTCTTGTAAATTTATATATATTTGTATAAGTGTTAAAACTTTGCATATTTACAACATATTTTGAAATGTGACCACGAAATGTAAGTTTTCATAATTAACGATGTGAACATGTTGGGACACAGTGAACTTTGTTAAACTGTAAATATGGCAAGAAAGTATTGCAAACTGTGTTAAACTGTGAACGTTATAAACGACGAATTTTGTGTTATTTGTGAAACTTATGGTGCATAAACCAAATAACTGTTTGTAAACTGATACAAACTGCAAATTACTTCGGCGACAATGAAGATTTTCACACTGCAAATGAACGTTTGTTGGCGAGTGTAAACAACATGATGAAACACCTACGTTTGCGAACTTCGACGCCGTTATTCCCGGCCGGCCTTCAGATGCTTTGGAGACAACAAACTCAGCACCTGTCGTAGGCGATGTGGAGCCTAAAACTACATCGACCACATATGCCCCGGGAACAATAGTCATGAAAACGCACAAGGACCTGGAGTGTTGTGTCGTAACAGAAGACATGGGCATTGCTTCAGATCACGCACACGCTCAATCTTATGGTGTCACCGGACTTAGCATGCCATTTATGCTGGAATAATAACTTGTAATGAACACTATGTGAAAGTGAAGACTGCCATAACACAGCGATTTTGAAACCGCCGCACGCGAAATTCAGAGATGCTATTGCGCATGCGCAAAGACTCACGGCCGCCTGTATTAGAGGCCGGAGGACTGAAATGTGGCAACGTTACGTTAAGGCCTACCGTATGGCTGTGGCTATAAGGTAGCAAACGGAAGCAGTTGTTTACGTACTTTCGCGGTGTCTGTTTTATCCGACATTGCAGTGTAATTATGCTACACTGGACGCTGCAAAAATTATAGCAAGTAGTCGTGACTACAGTCGAAGATATAACACAATGTAAGTATACAATTCTGTGAAGTTTGTAGCGTTTTTACACGTATATGTGCAAGTGTGCTACGTGATCGACTTTCGTCTATACAACTGCAACAAAAGTTCCACTATATTCTAGATATAATTTGAAAATAAAGTTTTGAATTCATAAGTTTACTATCAGAATCTTCTCCTAAGTGATTTTGTGTTAATATTATGAATATTTCTACACATTTGATTCGATTTGTAGACTTGTGTTTCGTGATGTCCAAGCAGTAGAAAAAACCAGTCCACCCAAATTCTCATTTGCTATTTTTAACTAATAGTATGTTGATTTAAGATGTTTGCAATTAATGCATCATTGTATTTGCAGATGCCAGAAAAATGTGTTCCTGGTTGCAACGGCAACTACAAATCCAGCAAGGAAGAGGGTTACATCTCAGTGTTCAGATTCCCTACTGATTCCCTAACAGATTCATGTCTCTGTGGAAGGCCACTTACTGATATCTACAAAAAGCTGGTTTCCATTATGTGTAACATATTGTTAAATAATTACACCAAACTCCAAAATGATCATTTAATATGTTCCAAGAAGGAGGAAGTTAATAGAAAATTAAAAACATTACATAACTTTTGACACAAAATTATGAAACTTTTTTCTTACCCATAACCTCAGTCCTTAAATGCTTTGATTAGTACTGGCAAGGAGGAGGTGGCCACTATGAAATAAACTTTAATGCACTGATAAATTTCAGTCTTGCTTCTTATGTAAATCCTACAGCAAGGTCCCCAGTTCATTCTGACTCAGAAAGATGTGTAGATTGTGTATGACCTGTGATTTAAAAAAATCTAACCTACTAATGAACAATACACAAAAAAACGCTCGTTAAAAATATTGTTATTATGCCACCCTCGTATATAAAGGTGTGAAAGATATGTTGCAGCTGTCAGAAACTCTTATATTAGTTTGTCATTTATGTAGGAAGGAACATGATAATATATTTCAAATAACAGACTGAAATAATTGCAAGTCTGCAAATAATGTTTGTAGGCATCTCACAAAATTGTTTGCTGAACTTGTGTCTCCAAATCTCGGGTACGAAACGTCATAATATACTGCTATGAAGCACATGTGAGTTATTGTAAAGTTCATCGTTGCAAGGAAACGAGAATAAAATGCGTGATTCCGACATAAAGTCGGCGTAATACTGCGAGAAATTAGCTTTTCTAGGTTACTGTGTAACTTATAGGGACCAAATCTACAAAAAAAGAAAGTGGTTGCGTATTTATATCTGACACGTCGTCTGCAATCGACGAAATCTAAATGGTCACGCTAGCCGGCCTACTGACGTCACAGGCTACGTCGTTGTCAGCTTGACGACTCCGGCCTCTAATACAGGCGGCCGTGAAAGACTACGTGCTGCCAGAGATGCATTGGGAAACCAACGCTCACGGCCGCCTGTATTACAGGCGGCCGTGCAACGCTGCAAGCACACAACATTAACTGCGCTAGTGAGCAGCTTGCTCAAACAAACTCTATGTAAATATATGTATATTAATTTTGTAAAAAGGATCCAAACTGTAACAATTGTATTTAGTATATAGGCTTAGAAAGTAAGTATTGACAAAGATTATCTCCTATGAATGTACGTTGCCTTTCCTATGAAAATATGTATATATTGACATTTAGGTATATCTATTATCTTGTTTGCTAGCCTGCCACGCTAAATGTTTTAGCGTGACAGTCGAGGGGCGATGTAGCGGGACTTTGAATTTCGCCGCGCTACACTCGTTCCCTCAGATATATATTAGCGTCGCAGCTGTATGAGCGCTCGACGGCAGAGAAAATAAGAAAATGATGGTACAAAAAGTTGTAACTCCTTTTGTTTTCTATCCGCTTTTGTCTTTTGAGAGCAGAAGCTTAACTTACTTATTAGCTAGTCTTGGTCTGATTAAGACGAAAAAACTTATTGATGTGCCGACGTATTGTGGTAGTTTATATGAAATTTGGATGGACGCAGGAACGTAAAATACATCGAATTTAATATCAAGACGGTTTTTGTATACCTTAGTAATTCCTGGACAATGAAATTTATTGCAAAATTTCGGAGCAGCTACTACTTTTCACGCAGAAATAAAGTAGGAGATTTTTGAAGACCTGGACGCCGCACGAAAGAAGACATGTTAACATGGTAAAGGATGAACTCGTATCTACGCCATTTCCCCCCGTTAATGGGTCTAGTGCAGCAGGGGATACAACCCGTCGGCTTTGAACAATGACGTCATTCCTTACTCATAGATCGTAACGTCTTCACTTCGAGGCATAGATAATAAAGCAGTTCTGTGTTCTAATAAGCTTTTGCTGTTATGTTTCAATTTCGTTTTTTTACTGATTGCTTAATAAAGTAGGATCAGTTTATTCTATCTCGTGAAATTTTTTTTTTAAAAAGCCAAAAAACACTTATCAGCTACTGAAGGCAGCTACAACACTACGAAGAATCGCTTCTCGGCTTTTGACAAGATATTGCTTAATAAAGTAGGATCAGTTTATTCTATTTCGTGAGATTTTTTTTTTTAAAAGCCAAAAAAACACTATTGCTTAATAAAGTAGGATCAGTTTATTCTATGTCGTGAGATTTTTTTTTAAAAAAGCCAAAAAACACTTATCAGCTACTGAAGGCAGCTACAACACTACGAAGAATCGCTTCTCGGCTTTTGACAAGATATTGCTTAATAAAGTAGGATCAGTTTATTCTATCTCGTGAGATTTTTTTTTAAAGCCAAAAAAAACACTATTGCTTAATAAAGTAGGATCAGTTTATTCTATCTCGTGAGATTTTTTTTTTTAAAAAGCCAAAAAACACTTATTAGCTACTGAAGGGAGCTACAACACTAAGAAGAATCGCTTCTCGGTTTTTCACAAGATATTGCTTGATAAAGTAGGATCAGTTTATTCTATCTCGTGAGATTTTTTTTTTTTAAAAGCCAAAAAACACTTATTAGGTACTGAAGGGAGCTGCTTAATAAAGTAGGATCAGTTTATTCTATCTCGTGAGATTTTTTTTTTTAAGTCAAAAAACACTTATTTCGTATTGAAGGGAGCTAGAACATTAAGAACAATCGCTTCTCGGCTTTTGACAAGATATTGCTTAATAAAGTAGGATCAGTTTATTCTATCTCGTGAGATTTTTTTTTAAGTCAAAAAACACTTATGCTTTTGACAAGATCAATGTTTATCTCTCTCGCATTCCTTTGTTTCTCAACATTCTCCTCAGCTCTTTCATCTCCGTAATACATGCTCTCTGGCGACTTGTGACGTCATTGTTCAAAGCCGACGGGTTGTATCCGCTGCTGCACTAGTCCCCCGTAAATCACATTTTGTTATTCTCTGTTCTCCTTCAAATAATTTTTGTAGTGGAGATTGGTTTGACTTTCGCTCAGAAACGCCACAAGGACCACCGCAACAATAGCTTTTCCGAATCAATAAGTCTGATAACTTTTCTGTAATACGAAGTCCGATTTGCATTTCATTCTTTCCCTTTTTCACGGTCATTAACGATTTTAGAACCCCCTTTTTATTCACCATTTCTTCCCACATTTTCAACCTTTTCATCTCTTTTCTTTCCTTTTTTTATTAACCACTACACTCTCCTAACAAAGTGCTCGTTGTACTCGGATAGTCCCATTGTTGTCAGTGCAAAGCATGTGCATGCATTGTAATGTCCATTACCGTCCTAGCTCACTCTCACAAGTCAGTGTGTCCATGTTCTGTGTTCACGGTGCACTTCAATGCACAAATTTGTGAAGCTCGTGTTCAGCTTGAGTTCCATTTCAGCAGTCTGAGGAATTTATTTCACCTTGCCACTCTTACTTATGGGTCATTCCATGTCTAGTCACCCAGGCGTTGACACCAACCATGTCAGATTTTGATGAAACATGGTACAATTACTTCTTTTATCATCCTGAAAGCACTTTAAAATTTTTTTGCTCTATCTCATATAGGTTTTTTTTAATAAATTTTTAGAGTTTTTAGATTTGGCGTTGTTTCAGCAGTCGGAAATCGTAACTCAAACGTGCCCTCACAACTAAAAAATTTGTATATTAAAGAATACTAAAGATATCAGTATGAAATTTTGGATTAAGTTTGTGTATTATATCTAAATGTTAAAAAAAATTAACATAAAGATATATTAAAATCTTCCAAATGAAAAAAAAATTACAAGTTAATTTTTTTTTAATGCTAACAGAAGTTTAGTTTTACAAAAACTGGCATATCTAGGATCTCAGACCTGATAGAAAGCTCGAATTTGTTTTAAAATACTCTTAATTGTATAGGCTATTAGATAAAAGAAAAATTATGTTGGCTTTTTAACCTTTTTAATAGTTATCTAATTTTTAAAATAATATTAATTATATTTTAAAAATAAAAAGTACCAAGTGACTTAGACACTGAAAATAAGTTTTTGGCTTCTTGGAGTAACAATGTACGCTTGGATTTTGATTTGTTACTCCCGTGTTTTGAAGTAAAAAATTATTACAGTGTTAAATAGTGCTTGGATAGTATTTTATTAAGTTTATTCGAACTTTCAGTAAGTACTGTTACTTAGTTTACAGAGATCCTTTTCCAATATCCTATAAAAGTAACCAGAAGAGTAATCAGACCAAAAGTGAAATCAGTATGTCAGATATTCAAACCTGTAGTGTAGGGTTATTTAAAAAATCTGACTGTTTCCAAACAACCTACACACCTTCAAAAAAGTTACAACTGGCATCTGAATTGAGTGAGGAAGAAAAAGATTTGATCCACTTACGCTCTGGAATAAATCTGTGTGAATTTAAGAACAAATGTTCACACCACAGCTACTAATGTTTTTGAAAAGTATCAAACAACATGTAGACCCACTAAAAAAACCCACAAAAAGCCCATCAAAAAATCGTTGAGAAGTGTAGGCTTGGATCTTTCTAAATAATTACTGACAAAAAATATTATCATAAAACCTGGACAAAAGCTTTGCTCAACATGCCGTAACTTTTGTGAGGAAAAATTAAGAGTTGAAGTCAATGAAAGTGAAACGGATGGTGAAGTCATGGTTGAATTAGAATCATTGGAATCCAGAAATGAATCCCTCGTACAAACAAACATTGCTCTTGATAATTTAGGTTTAACACTGATAAAGCTTCATGGCTTGTCAGAACAAAGTAAAGTGTCTTATTTTAAAAGGAAGGTTAGCAGTATTGAAAAGACTGCAAAAAAGGCAGTTTCAAAAGCATTAAAATATGATGCACCAAGTTCTGATGATGACGAAGAAGATACAAGTGTGGTTGAGAAAGCAAAGGATTTTGATGTAATGATTTCTCTTACGAAAGAGAAGATTTCATCTGTTGGGAGGTCTAGAAAAATCCAGATTCTGACCTTGGCTCCAGATTCTTGGAGTCGAAATAAAGTGATGAAAGAATTTAATGTAAGTCAGTACATGGTGCGACAAGCTAGAAAGCTAAAATCTGAAAAGGGTATTTTGGAAACTCCTGGTCCAAAAAAAGGTAAAACCCTTTCTGAAAATACAGTAAGACTTGTAACAGATTTTTATGAAAAGGATGAAAGTTCCAGAGTGCTACCTCAAACAAAAGACAAAGTAAGTGTTCAAAAACATGTGTACATGCAAAAAAGAATCATTTTGTGTAACTTGAGAGAACTCTATTATTCTTTCAAATGGGAGAATCCCAAGGTAGAAGTAGGATTTTCAAAATTTTGTTTCTTGAGGCCTAAATGGTGTATCCTTGCTGGTGCTGCAGGCACACACACTGTATGTGTATGCAGTATCCACCAGAATGTTGAACTATTACTGGATGCTGTGAAAATTGAAGAATCTTATAAAGACCTAATTAAGATGCTTGTGTGCAACACGGAAAGCCAAAACTGCATGCTACATCATTGCGACAGCTGTCCTGCAAATACTGCACTAACTGAGTACTTAACTGAAAACCTAAGTGAAGATTATGATTTAGAAGAAGAAATTGTTATCAGTCAGTGGGTTAACACAGACAGGGCAGAAATGATCAAACAGTCTATCAGTGTTGAAGACTACATTTCTTTATTAGTTAGGTCATTGGAAAAGCTCACCCCTCACTCGTTTGTAGCAAAATCCCAATCAGCAGCCTTTAAAAGATTGAAAGAAGACCCACCACCCAAAACAGCAATTATTGTGATGAATTTCAGTGAAAATTATTCCTTTGTTATACAAAATGAGATCCAAAGTTACCACTGGAATAGAGGTGGTTGTACTCTACACCCAGTTGGAGTTTTTCTAAGAAATGAGGAAAACAATGTTTTTGTTTCCAACCACTGTTTTATTAGTGATGACCAAGAACATGACACTGGTTTTGTTAACTTTTTACAAAAAGAAATTACAAAGTGGCTGTCATTACATCATACTGACATTGACTCAGTTCACTACTTTACAGATGGTTGTGCTGGGCAGTACAAAAATAGAAACAGTTTTAAAAATTTGACTGAACACTTGAGAGACTTTAATTTGAAGGCCCAACACTGTTTTTTTGCAACAAGTCGTGGGAAGTCAATTAGTGATGGCCTAGGAGGAACTATTAAAAGAATTTTAGGGAAAGCCAGTCTACAGTTTTCAGACGAAGAACAAATAATGACAGCAATCAACGTGAACAAGTTTTGTGAAAAAAATATTGAAAACATTCATTTTCACTTTACTGACAAAAAATTAGCTGATTTGCTATGGTTAAAACTAGAAAAACGTTTTTCAGCAACGTGAACCATTCCTGGAACAAGAAGTTTTCATAACTTCAAACCACTTCCAACAAACAACCTTGAAATTAGGAAGGACTACAAAAAGTGTAAAACCCTCCTTAGTCTTTTCTTTCCATTCTTCTTCTGATTGGGTTCGTGTTGAACCATCCATAAATAGCTATGTGGCTGCAAATTATGATGGTAACTGGTACTTTGGACTGGTAAAAACAATATTCAATGATGAAGAAGATGCAGAAATTCTATTTTTACATCCTTCAGGACCAGCTGCATCATTTTATTGGCCTGAAAGAGAAGATTCTTGCATAGTGCCTTTGGAGCACATAGTCTGTGTAGTAGACGCACCTCAATCAAGCGGCACTGGAAGAATGTATTACTTCAAAAAAGACTGTATGAAAAGAACTGAAAGCTCTTGGATGAAGTGGAAAAACAGTTTGAATCAGCATTAATGTTTATTAAAAAGACAAAATTACTCCAAAAATTCAATGTTTCAAGCAATCAGTTGGGTTATACATAAGTGTCGTAAGTACACTATCTTTGTACATAATTCTAATGTAATCTACTATAATTAATAAACATGCTAAAAAGCCATCATTATATTTGTTTCATCAAGTAGCCTATATGTTTAAGAGTAAATTAAAACAAATGTGAGCATTCTATCAGGTCTGAACTCTAGATATTGCAATTCTTATAAAACAAAACATCCATTAAAAAAAAAAAAAAAAGAAAAAAAAATACATATAAATTTTTTTCATGGAAACTATTAATATATTTTAATAGTATCATTTTTATCTTCAAATATGTGTAATAAATAAACTTGCTGCAAAAATTCATGATGTTATCTAAAAGAGTTTTTAAGATACGCAATTTTAAAGTTTTGAATACGAATTAAATTTACCATTTCCGAAGGTTCGGAAAACGCAAAACATAAAAACTTTAAAAATTTATAAAAGAAACTATGAGATATACAGCAAAAAAAATTGCAGGTGTTGTCAGGATGGTATTAGAACCATTTGAGCCAAATTTCATGAAAATCTAAGGAGGTGGGTGTAAAATTTATTTTTTATTGGGTGATTTGATATGGAATGACCCTTATTCAGTGGGGACATCTGGCGACAAGGTAAGTTTCTTGCCGCTTTTAGTGTAGTCATCTTTAGTGTATCACACATACATCAACACACATAACATGCACACTTAACACTTTGCAGACAGGTTTCATATGATTTTACGCTTTGTTTTTGAGCGTCTTTCACACAGATACATTACCTAAAGTTTCTTTAGTGTCCTTTCCATATACCCTACACATAAAAAAAGTAGAAATATAATTACAAAAATAAACTTATCCTATTCATTTGCTGACATGCCATTATCATTGTTTATATACATTATAGTCTGATTGTCATTTTCTTTTAGTACATTTTGTTAAATTATAATTTCGTTACATTGTTCAATTCCAATAATATGAGTACACATTTTACTCCCATTTGGTTTTACATTCTTACATAACATACATACGATAATAGATTCTTTTTGCCTTTATGGCATAAATTGACATACATTTGATTTCAGTTCACAGAGACTTCTTGTTCGAGCATATTCATCAATTCCAAAGAATTAAAGAAGTAAACAATAGATGTTACAATAGATTCTACGAGCTGCTCAAATAACTACGTGTGGCCTCACCTCTATAGCATTCTCCAGGAAGAATCTACACACTCTCTTCACTTTAGGACATGTCAATGCAACGTTCCCTGGAAGAGAAACTTAAGGGGATACGGAATCGGATTTTGGGTTAAAAAATCGAATTTTTTTTATTGGCGTATTATATTCTGCCATGTTTCCTCTTTAAAATGACGTATCATACATAGCTCTACTACAATTATAACTATTTTATTTTTATATATTTGTGAGATCGGGTATTGCGCTTTAGTTATACACGTCTCTCGTGGCTGACCATGAACTTTTTGGCAGTACCTTTAAAGTGACATGAATTCAAATATCCCGGTTTCCAGCGACTATTTATACACTAGTTGCCCGAAAATGTTTCTCTCTGGTTTCCTCAAGTTACTCTTTGACTTTGTGGCGGGACTGTTTTGTAAACAGTGTGATATAAGAAAGTAGTTGTTGTTGAGTTATTTCGTATTTAGTGCTTCATTTTTCGCAGTGAAAATGCCTAGAGCTAAAGCAAAAGTATTTAAAAAGCGTGTGAACTGGCAAAAGAAAAGAAATAATGATTCATTAGCAAAGCAAAGCAGTTCATCATCATCACTGTTGGAAAATGTGAATCCACTTATTACTGATTTGCCGAACGAACTTACACCAAATGAAAACAGTGCTTCTCATAAAAAACTAAGAGATTTGGAAGAGAAATATAATTTACTTGATAGAGGGAATGAAGTTTTTGAACTCATTGATACGAATATATTGTGTGAAGCTCTTGAAAACAGTTTGTGCTGCAAAAAATGTCATGGAAACGTTTCTCTGAAAGTAGAATCCCATGTTGGCCTGGCTGCCCAGTTTAATTTAATATGCAGTGTTTGTAAATACAGCTGTAAGTTTCCAAGTTCGGTTTCAGTAACTGTAAATAATGGATACAAGAAAACTGAACTTTATAGTGTAAATATTAGGTTAGTTTATGGATTGCGAGCAATTGGTAAGGGCAAAGCAGCTGGTGATATGCTATGTGGTGTTCTAAATCTTCCAAGTGCACCTTCAAAGTTTGAAGCTTACAATTATGTACTAGGATCTGCAGTTGAAGATGTAGCACAGAAGTCAATGCAGGTTGCTGTGGAAGAAGCAGTGGAAGAAAATGACGGCAGTCGTGACCTCACAGTGGCGTTTGATGGCACGTGGCAGAAAAGGGGCCACACCTCCAACAATGGTGTTGTAACAGCAACTAGTGTTGATACTGGCAAGGTTATTGATGTTGCAATAATGTCTAAATACTGTAGGTGCACAGGCAGGCTGAAAAATGAACACAGTGATGACTGTATTGCTAATTATTATGGTAGTAGTGGTGGCATGGAGGTTGCTGGGGTGAAGAAAATTTTTCATCGCTCTTCACAGTGGTATAATGTTCGCTATGTCAAATATCTGGGAGATGGTGACTCTAAAGCATTCAAAGAAGTTTTGGAAAGCAAACCATATGGGAACAGTGTAAATATAAGCAAACTTGAATGTATAGGACATGTGCAGAAGAGAATGGGTGCCAGGCTGAGAAGGTTAAAATCAGTTATGAAAGGGAAAAAACTAGATGATGGGAAAACCTTGGATGGCAGAGGAAGATTGACTGATTCCATAATAGACCACATTCAGAACTGCTATGGCCTTGCAATCAGGCAAAATACAGGCAATCTTGAAGAAATGAGGAGAGCTATATGGGCTTTATATTTCCACACCGCATCCACGGATGAGCATCCACAACATGGTTTGTGCCCCAAAGGTGAAAACAGCTGGTGTAAATACAATAGGGGACTAACAACAGGAGAGAAATACATTCACCACCACAGTCTACCATCAGCCATCATGGCAGAAATATAGCCCATTTTCAGAGATCTGGCTGACAGAAGTCTTCTGATGAAATGTCTTCACGGAAAAACGCAGAACCCCAACGAGTGCTTGAATAGTGTGATATGGCATCGTCTCCCAAAAACAGTGTTTGTCGGAATTAATACACTACATTTTGGTGTGTATGATGCTGTGGCAACCTTCAATCTTGGAAATATAACTAAATGCCAGGTCCTTCAAAAGTTGGGTATGTGTGTTGGTTCCCGTACGGTACGTGCTATGTTCTTTTTAGATCGGCGCAGACTAAGGCATGCTGATAATATAATCAAGACATTAGTGAAAAAAGCAAGACAGGTGCAGAGGGGTGCCAAAAGAAGACTTGAAGATGATTATGAAGACTGTGAAGGGGGTATTAGGTACGGATCAGGAATGTTTTAATCTTCTTTCTCCGTTTCCCGTAAGTTTACTTTTTACTTCATCTAGGAACATTATCTCAGGTACTGGTCAACCTAGAAGTCTGAAATTTTTATGACGTAGTGACATAGGTCCCTATTACATACTGAAACAACGATTTTTTAATTACTTGATTTACAAAAGACTTAGGGGTGATAGTCTAGTAAAAAGCGATGGAAAAAATTTACTTAAAAATAAATGTACAATATCTCTGTAAGAAAATACTTTGACAATAAACTGTTGTTTCAGTATTGTTGTAACATATGAATGCACATACAGTAAAATTTTTACCTCTCTGTCTCCAGTAGTTTGTGAGAAAATGTTCCCTATAGTAGGCATATATTAACATTGCGGGGATAGGTGATTCCGTATCCCCTTAATTCCAACTTAAAACTAAATCTCCATAGATAAGTGTACAGTGGCTTGATGGCTACTACTATCTCTTTCATATATTCTACCATGTATTCATTCACTTTAGTGTCCCATCGTTCTACCACAGACTCATTTAATCTCATGTGTGCATCTCTACTTACGTTGTAAATCTGAAAGATGAAGTGTATTATAGGCGTGGCGTGCCATGTTATTCAGTTTGCCACTTATATTGTACTTACTTGTTTACCTACAGCTCGAACCAATGACCTCAGCAGTTTGGTCCCATAGGAACATACCACCACCACCACCACTCTGGTCCATCAAACATAATTATTGCGTGTACTTTCAATTCTTACATTTTTAAATATTGTACATATATAGATATAATGTATACAGTAGCATAACTGAAATAAATATCTTGTAGGTTAGGGTCCCTTTCAGTGTATATAGTGCCTAAGTATATCTTTGTTTGTGTGTTTTGCAGATAGTTGTAATTGTAGTATAGACCCTCCCATACTTTTCTTTACCCACAGGCATGATTTACCTGAATGGTCATGTGTGAATAAGGAAATTCACAGAATTAATGCGAAACTTAAAAGTAGTTGTAGGCTATTCAGCAATGTGAAATTAATTGACTCAAGCACACTTGACAGAGAATGTTTTACGAAACATGGGCTTCACCTTAACAGAAATGGAAAGGCCAGGTTAGGAAACTTAATAAGGGAAGCAATTAAATGCAATTACAAAGTGACAGTGACAAAGCAATTACCAAAGATGGTATAAATCTCCAATAGCAGAAACACCAGCAAAAACAGGAGCAGCACGCAAATGGACCATCCAAAAAACAGTAGCAAAGAGGAACCTACTACTGAACCAACATTAGCAGCAGCAGAACTAACAACAGAAGCAATAGTTACAGCATCAAAAACCAACCAACCAGAATCATTAGCAGTCACAGCAACATCAGAAGCAGTAGTTCCAACATCAATAACCAAGCAACCAGAATCACTGGCATTCACTGCAACAGCACACAGCAGCAGCAGTGGTAATAGGAGCAGTCATCACACCAGAAGAAGGCAGCCACCCTTGAGAAGCCAGTGAACAACAGCACATAACAGGGAAAGAGATAAATGCTTGCAAGCAGAGGAATCTACAACAGGGATTTTTGGTACCCGGCCTCAATTACAAGACTAACATAAGGCAGATACCTTCAGATACACCAACTTCCAAGTCTAACTGGCAACAGACTCACCTCCACTGTCATCAACAGAAGAATAGCCATGCCACCAGCTCATCTAAAGGATTTTTTAGCATCAGGTCTAAAGGGAAAGGCGCCACCAAGATAAGTGAAAACAAATGCTTAACAGTGTTTCACCAAAACATTCAAGCCATAAAGAACAAAGCAAAACAGCTAGAAGTAGACTTGGAAAATTTTGATAGCCAAATTTTGTGTATCACTGAACACTGGTGCAAAGGGAAGGAAATTGAACACATTGCATTAGCCTCATTTGACCTTGCATGTTACTATAGCAGAATCTCAATGAATGGTGGAGGTTCATGTATCTATGTAAAAAAAGGTATGTCATTAAGTTAGATATGATCTTTTAGATCTAGGTGAGGACAAACATTTCGAACTTTCCACTGTTGAAATAATAGGACCTGGCATAGCAAAAAAATTAGTCATATTTTGTGTGTACCGCTCTCCCAGTGGAGACATTGATATATTCTTCTCAAAACTGAATCAAAGCTTAGACAAGGTTTCTGGACCAAAAGCAAATGTAATTATCTGTGGTGACTTAAACATTAATATGATGAAGCCTGATAAGGCTAGCAACATATATGTGAATATTCTAAGCTGTTATGGAATATCCTCCCTTGTTAATTGTCCAACTAGAATAACGAAAGAATCCTCCTCATCTATAGATCATGTAGCTACAGATATTGATAGTAAAAAATGTCTTATTGTTGTCCAAAACCTGGGCCTATCAGACCACCTCTGCCAGATCTTAAAAACTAACATTCATGTAGAAACTCCTCCTAAACTTTGCATATACAAAAGAATGTTTTCCAAATCAGCCCTGTATCAGTTTAAATCCCAGCTAGAATATGAAGATTGGAGGGAAGTCTATGCAGAAACCAATGCAAATCAGAAATTTATCAAGTTCATGTCAATTTTTAAACTCAGATTTGAAGAGATGTTTCCCAAAACTCTTTATCAAATTAAAACTACAAAGAGAAATCAATGGGTGACTACAGGTATCAAAAAATCCTCAGAAACTCTTAGATATCTCAACTCCATAAAAAATAATCAATCTAACCCAGAAGTTCTGCAACTCTACAAAAAGTACAGGAAAATATACAGAAAGGTGTTGCTAGCCGCAAAAAACTTTCAAACAACAGAATATTACTTGAGGCTGAAAACAAGAGCAAAGCAGCCTGGAACATCGTCAAACAGGAAACATCTAACTCTGCTAAAAAGGACCTCAATTCACATATTAAAAACAAAGATGTACCAGTAGGTAACCCTAAAAAATTAGCTAATTATGTAAACTCATATTTCAGTAGTATTGCAAAAAAATTACAGCAGAAATTTCCAGATACGTATGATTTACCTTCTCAGAACCAGCCAACAAACTCAATGGTGCTCTTGCCAACTACAGAAAGGGAAGTGGCACTAGTAGTACACCAACTAAAAAATAAAACTTCAGTAGGACTTGATGAAATCCCAGTCTGCGTAATTAAAGATTGTATAGACTCCATAAAGGGCCCTTTAACAGACATAATTAATGAATCTTTCGAATCTGGATACTTTCCGGAGTACCTAAAACAAGGAAAAGTTATACCTATCCTTAAAAACGGAGATGTGGAAAATGTAGAGAACTACAGGCCGATCTCTAAACTGTCTATCATTTCTAAAATAATAGAAATACTAGTCAAAAAGAGACTGCTAAATTACTGGAATAAATATAATCTTCTTTCCAATGACCAATTTGGTTTTAGGCCCGGAAAAGGCACACAATCTGCTATAGCACAGTTCACTAAAGTAATTTTAGAAGCACTGGACAAAGGTGAAAATGTAAGTGGTATCTTTTTAGACTTGTCCGAGGCCTTTGATACAGTTGACCACAAAATCTTTCTTCATAAATTAGGACAAATAGGAATAAGAGGTGTGACAAAGAAGTGGTTCAAATCATACTTGGAAAACAGAGTTCAACGAGTTGAGTTATCACAAGTTTCAAACAATTGCCTTATAAAACATCTGTCTGACCCAGAAAATGTGAATATAGGCGTCCCACAGGGAAGTGTATTAGGCCCAATATTGTTTCTTATATACATTAACGACTTCCCACAAAGTATCAGACATGGAGAAAAAATACTTTTTGCTGATGACAGCAACATAGTAATAACAGGTGAAAATCCAACACAACTGTCAGAAAGAGCAAACGAGGCTCTCAGTGATGTCCACAACTGGTCATTAAAAATAAAGTAACCCTAAATGTAAAGAAAACTAACTATATTAACTTCCAATTGAACAAAAAACACAATGCCACTAGAATAAAAGTTAATAATAATGAATTAGAATGTGTAACAAGTACCAAATTCTTAGGGATGAATGTAGACAGCCAACTGAAATGGACAAACCATGTCAACATTTTGGCAAAGAAATTATCCACAGCATGCTATGCTCTTAGAATCCTTGCACCGGTATGCAATAATACCTGTCTTAAAATAACATATTACGGATATCTACACTCAGTCCTCAGCTATGGGATCATGTTTTGGGGAACAAGTGCCAGTAACATACAAACTGTGTTCAGAGTACAAAAAAGAGCCATAAGGATAATAACAAACAGCAACAACAGGGCCCACTGTCTAGAATTATTTAAAAAGCTAGGAATTCTATCTGTTTCTTGTGAGTATATCTTTCAGAACATAATGTTCATTAAGAAAAATCTCAACATGTACAACACAAACAGCCTAATACATGACCATGAAACAATAGCTTGTCACCAGCTCCATCTAGATAGAAAGAACAAGGCAAAGACACAAAAAAGTATATTTTATAATGGGATAAAACTGTATAACAAATTATCACAGGAAATTAAAGAAATAAATGAGCCCCTCACTTTCAGACAAAAGCTTAAAACCTTTCTAGTAAGTAAAAGTTGTTATACTGTAAAAGAATATTTAACACAGATGTAGATTATTAGCAACATATGACATTATCACCAAAATATTATGTAATTATAAATGTGTGTATGACTAGTTATAAAAACTACACAAAATATGAGAAACTTGTTTCATTGTAAATGTAAATGTGTGCTCATGTGTTGTAAACTGACGACATCCATACAATATTTATTGTTCCACGGATGAATAAATAAATAAATAAAATAAATAAATGTCCCTGTTTAGGCAATAGGCTTTACAAATGCTAGTACAGGCTGTAGCTCATCGGGTTGTTTTGTGTGCTTCAATGCTTTCAGCTGTATCTGTCTGGTGCACACATGCTTGTGGTTTGTTGACTAGCTTGCTCCCAATGCACATGCGCTGCATCGCTCTGATATCACTAACATCGTGGCGAGTTGTGTATTGCATTGCATGCTACCATGTGTGTTCACAAGTTTGTTTATTCATTTACAACTGGGCTACGTACAAGGCAAAGCTTTGTATTTAAAGTATCATCGCCTCTAGACATATAAAAGCAAAATTCTTAAGTAACACCTTTTGTCCTATATAAAACTGTGATGTACATTTCAGCTTTCTGCCATAAATTTCTTTTCTATATTTAGCCCAGGTTTCAAGGTTGATTGCTGTTTGCCATATTTTATCATCTAGTAATAATTCCGGTATCAGTATCTTGGGCAAAGCTTTCTCCCACTCGTCTACTTGCTTGCAATTGAACATCAGCTCATTAGGTGTAAATCCAGTTTGATGTATAGGGAAGGTTGTTAACAACTGGTAAGAAATGAGTGACATATTCAATCCACTTGGTATGTTTATGAGGTATCTAGGTCCTCACAAACCTGTTGAACTCCTTAAACACCTTTCTATGGAAGATGCTTTGGGATGAAATTTGGATACTAAAAAGTGTTTGATTTGGTTGGAATCTACAAACTCTTTCCATTTACATCCAACAAAATATGAGGCATTATCTGTTAACATGACTTCTGGCTTTTCTAGTCTCTCAAAATAATCCTCTTTAGTTCACCTTATAATTTAACTGACTGTAACATTCTGTACAGTATACAGTTTTAAGTATTTGGTGAAAATATCATACACACCTACTATTTATCTTACTCCCCCCTTACCTCTGGGATAGGGTCCAGCCACATCTAACGATACCTTTTCTAGATGTTTATTAGCCACAATGGGATGTAGTTCTACCTGCCTGGAGATTTTAGAATGTTTGGCTTTCTGGCAAACAATACACTTTTTTACCATCTGTAGTACTCTTTGTGTAAGGTTGGGGAAATAGCAATATTTATCGATTTTGTCAGTGCATTTTGCAGTGCCAAAATTGCCCTAAGTATTATGGGTGTATAACATAAAATCATCCACATATTCCTCTGACAAACACATGTGCCATTGTTCTAGCTCATAAGGGTTCCTATGGGAACAGAACACCTTTGTGAATAGTAAAAAACCTTTTTAAATTTTCATCACTGTCATGTGTAAGTTTTGCTCTTACCTTACTCCATCATGTGTCTTCCTGCTGTAATTGCTCCATGTGTTTACACATGTGGACATAGTATGGACGGAGTGTTTTGTCCTGCATCAACATAGCTCTTATTTCACCTTCCTGCTCTAAAAGATCGTTGAATTCCTCTAAGCCTTGTGGTAGTCGAGGAGTATCAGCTATTATGTTTTGATTTCCTTTTATGTATATTATTTCAGAATCGAATTCTTGAAGATATATACACCACCTGGCTATCCACCAATGTAGCAATTTACAAGTTTAAAACAAGTGAAAGGGACTGATGGTCACAGTACACTATTTTGTGCTTACCCCAAAGGAAATATTCAAACTTTTTAAAGGACCAAATTACAGTCAAACCCTCCTGCTCCATGACTGAATATAAACATCCAGCTTCAGATAAGGTGTGGCTGGCAAAGCTAATTACTTTACAGATGAGATTTTCCTCTTCTTCTACCATTTGGAAAGGCATGCACCCACACCGTGAGAAGACCCGTCATTGCATAAACAAAAATCTTTCTTCATGTCTGGTTGAGATAAAATATTAGCATTTAATAAGGCTTGCTTGATGTTCTGAAAATCGGCTTTGACACTGCTTGTCCCCATAACCGAGGTCTGCTTTTCCAGAGAAGACTGAGCAAAGCATCACTGTTCATAAGTTGGTTAGGGATGAATTTCCTGAAAAATAACACTAAGCCTAAGCACGCCTTTAATTTTCTCTTGGCTTGAGGAACAGGGCAGATCCTAATGACATCAAGTTTTTAGGATCTGGCAGTATGCTTTCTGAAGAGATTACGTGTCCTAAAAATTTTAGCTTTTCTTGTCTGAAATTAGATTTCTTGAGATTTGCTGTTACTCCATATTCAGAAAAGGGACTCATCACTTGTTCAATTAATCTTAAATGTTCTACACAAGTGGGTGTAGTGACTAAAAGGTTATCCATTTATACTGTTACCTTACTCAACAGTTTGGGCCCTAGCACTCTGTCAAGTGCAGAGATAAATACACCTGCACTTAGTTCAATCTGTATGGTAATATTGAAATTCAAAGCTCCTGCCTCTACATATGAAGGCAGTACATTCCCAACTTTCTTCATGTAGTTTTATTTAACAATGTGAAGACTGGAGGTCGATTATAGTAAAAAATTTAGAATTATGGAATTTCAAAAGCTGTTCCTCTAAATTGTCTGGACATGTTCGAACTGGTACAATAATCTTATTAATGTTACGTGCGTCAAGGACCAAGCACACTTTGCCATCTGACTTACTCATGGCCAAAATAGGACTACAATAAGGGGGAAATGATGGTTTTAGGCAGAACAGAAAGTTTCGTGAGGATACACTTCCATTTTGTACACAAGATACTTAATGATAACTGGTCTTTTTTCAAATAGATGTATATACGCAAGTATCAGTTCCCAAAGTTCCGCTTGCTGTTCTTGAGACAAACACTTTGATTCACTTATCTTTGTGCTTATTGTGTTGACATCTGCTGCTGACTGTTCATTATTGTATGTGTTGACAAACATAACCATGGGATTTACCAACTGAACTTCAAATTCAAGAGTAACTTCAGTTTTACATCTATTAGTACTTAGGCTGATAAGGTATATTACAAATAATTGGTTATTTACAGTGAAATGACATTGGCCTATTCATATATCAACTTGTACTTGGTATGCCCTAAATGTATACATACCGATTAAACAACCAACTATTAATTTCTCTATTATCAAAAAAATACATCATACAAAAAACTGTCTAAATTTTATGAGAATTAAGGCTTTTATCTTGACACTTTTCAAATTCTGACCAGTGGCAGTTTCTACCTTGCAATTTTGCACTGGCAGTGTGGGTATGCACCCATGTTTCTTCAGTTCTTGAAAGAATCCCTGTGACATATAAAGGTCAAATATTTTTGCTTTAACAGTACCTTGCACCTTGCTTTCTGTCAACTTTTTATGTGTACCCTCATTATCTTGATACAGATCATCTTTCACATCACTACCATGATCGTATCTGATAAAGCACGTGTCAATCAAGCTCACGCCCCCACTCTCATCCAAGGACACACAACAGGCACCTAACATGAGTAATTCATTTTCTGGAAATTCAGTGACATCGGTCTATGGGTTAGGCATAACTTCGACTATATGTACAGTTGGTGTTTGATTGTGCCAAGTAGAATTCTGTGAGGCTCTTGCCTGACATTCTCTTTGCCTCTTCACATTATTCGGCATATGTGTGTTATTTTGCTGGCCAAATCCCGCTGTCTGTGAGTTATTCGGCTGTCTGGTATTGTTTTGCATTTGCCAGGCGATCAGCTGATTATTGCCGATAGCTGGTGTCTGTAAATATTACAGGCTGGCCGTATGCTACTCGCCCATTGCAGTTGTTTTTGCTAAATTTTTGCCCATTTCTTTTATATCCGCCCTTGAATTTATGGCTTTGTCCATTGCCATTGTGATTACTGTTATCATTACCATCGGTTTGTGTGGGGTAAGGTTGCCATCCATGTTGTATTACGAATCTGTTGTTTACTTGTTGGTCCGTAAATCTCTGTGGTGCTATCTGCGTATTAACAATCTTGGGTTGTACTGGTATCTCTTCGTCTATAAAATCTATTGCATCCAGTATAGATAGAAAGTATTTGGCATCATGCTCCAGAATGGAGATGAGTTTTTCCCTAATGTAGGCAGGAAGACGGCTTTTTAAAATTTTCACCCTGTCTACTTGAGATAGCGGGTTTGTCCATTACCTGGTTTTATTCAAATATTTTTCAAAATAGCTCCTTAAGCTTCTGTGTGTGCTACTGAACAGAGCTGGGTTGAATACTTCAAGTCTCAGCCTCTCTTGCGTGGCATCAGAGCAATATTTATCCAGAAAAGCTCTCTCAAATTGCTCGTAGTAGTGGCAATGTTCTGCCATGTCCGTAACCCACAGCAGAACTTTACCCTGAATGTGTCCAACAACAAATCTAATGTTCTGGGCTTCAGTCCAGGTATGAGGTAAAACGTTTCTAAATGCCCTAATAAATACTACTCAGTTTGTTGTTTTCCCTTCAGAGGTAAATACCAGAAACTGTCGACACCTAAGTAATCCCTCATCTCCAAGTAAAGTTGACAAACACGCCGCACTGTCAGTGACAGGCAAATTTATGTCCGCTTTGGCTCGACTGGTACAGCTGCTGGGAAATGTTGCTACAGTCTGTAACCTTTGCTATTTTGCTTGTGGGTAACCACTGAAAAGTATATAACTTCTCTAAAAGCATCAGTCTGTTTTCTGTCAAATGTTGTTTTGGAATGTCAATAGTTTTAGCAACACTGCCTCGTAACCTTTCCTCTGCTTCCTTTAAACCTGGATCTATTTTAGCTAGAAGTTGACTTTCTTTCTCCTTTAGAGCTTCTTCTACAGTATCTAAATAAATTTTGCACTCTGACACTACCTTTTCAGCAAGGGTGCTGCCCTTATCCAGCATCCCAGCTTCAGTTTTTTTCAGTTATTTCCTTTACATCTGCACATAACTTATCTCTCTATTTTTTGGAAAATTTTTGACTCTAAACTTAATTGGTCTACTCTTAGACTTAACTTTTGTACTTCTGTAGGTAAGTGTTTGCACACATCTTGCAGCTCACTGATTGCATCCATCACAGTACTTACTGACGCATCCACTTGTGATTGCATCCCCCGAATCTGAGAATATGTCTCACTGTGGTTTTGTAACTCACCTGCAAGTTGTTCCTGTTAATTGTCTACTGATGATACCTTTTCCATTAACATATTTATATTGCTGGACCTGTCAGTAATTATTTCTCGTTTTATTTGTTTACTTAGCTCTGCCAATTTCCGGATAATTCACCAGATAATTCAGTGCATATAGTTTTGCTCACCTCACTGACCTGTTGAATAATACTATTCTTGAAATCATCAAATGTCTGATTTTTCTGTGTAAACTGTAGTCCTATATTTTCCTGATGTCTTGTGAACTACTGTGTTACATCCTTAAGCTGTTGTGTTACACTTTCCTGAAATTGCTGTTGTTTTTAAACTGTTGTGTTATTAGTTGTATGAGTTGTGTCAAATTGTGGGTGTCACTAGTATTTACATTGCTTTTATGAACTGGTTCCTGCTTTTGTGTTCATGAGCAAATAGTCAGAGGAAGTTTCGCTGTTGTGCGCTTCAGTTTCAATATTTGGAAAAATATTTCCCGGTGAGAATGGGTAAATTGCCTCATCGAGCATTATAAAAGTGCCATCATCATTTGTTATATCATCAGTGTCATCGTTTTCTAATAGTGGGACGCCAACCTCATTGTTTTGGTAGACATCGGCCAGTTCACGAGTCGTCGCTTTACTTTCAACTGATGGCAAGCTCGGATTTCTGACATCTTGGCATATTGCATTTTGCAATGAGTTTTCAACAATGGCCATTTCCTGTGACTCCATTGGGAACAGTGTTTAACAAAATTATGAAAAAAAATTACAAAAATACTTTTCAATTAAAGTAGATTTATGTGCGTATTCATTAATGAACCTGGTTATTCTCTGATCAAGTCTTATAGAATTTGAATGACTTATCTTGCACTTTAATAATGACTTTACATAACTGTTCTTCTTTTCTATGGAAATGCACTTTCTGTAAAGGATATTAATTGGAAGGAAAAGAGATTATCTACTGCGAGAGAGACGGTGCCAAGCACGGCCATATAAGCATACAGTGTAGCAGCTTCCTACCTTCAATGGCGAAACCAGTATTCCTGGCATGTCTTGTTTGTAGGCAGAATTTAATTTTAAATTGCTCCTTCAAGTTTGAGATGAAATTCTTGAGAAACAGTATTGGAGTGACAACGATAGACAGGTTAAGAAATGATAGTCAAGGCTGAGATGGTATAGACACAAACCACGTTAAGGGAATTGAGGAGAAGAGGTTACCCAGGAAGATACACGAAATGAAACTGGAAGGAAAGAGACCAAGAGGAAGACTGAGAGACAGATGGCTAAAAGGAGTAGAGGAATGTGTCCAGAAGAAAGGAGAAGACTGGACCAAGGTGAAGATGGAGAGATGGTGGCAAGATGGAGGGGCCTATGTTCCCTACAGTCCAGGCCAGGGGCTGGAAACTGTCCAAGATGATAATGATGATGACAATGATGAAGTTTTTATTGGTCCCAATCCCACAGACATGTAACAAATGCAACAAAACTCTCATTAGTTTCTTGTAACGATAAAATGGATCATTTATCTCAAACAATTTTTTATATTGACAATTGAAAGGTCTGTTCATATTCCGCTCAGTGCCTTCCTGTCGTGGTCGCCATTGAATAGTGCAAAATATAGGGGTGCGGAGGGGGGGGGGGGGGGCGAGCATAAAATATAATATATAATGGAAACTGATTAATAATTGCTGATTGAATAATTAAAAAAAAATTGGAAAGAATAACTGAAAGAAATTGAAAGGTACACATATACTGAGTGAACTTCATGTGGCACTGATATCAACAGCCCTTCATCTATACATTTTTTAGATCAACATTCGTCATTTAAGTTCACATACTTCTTTTGAAATAGTTCCATTGTGCATAGAGCTGGTTATGAAAATGCTGTGAACAATACTAACATGGCTGAACTCTCCATATGTCCGCAACAGGTGAAGATACAGAAATTAATCAATTGAAGAGCGTATCTCTACTTTTTTACGTCCCACCTAAGATCAAATAAAGAACTTTATCAACGATTTGAAAATATCACCACCACAATGAAGAAAAGAAGACTGTCTTTCTATGGACATATTAAAAGAATGGAATCAGAGAGGCTCACCAGCAAATTCTTCTCTTCCAGGAGAACAGGAAGATACAGCTTCCATGGGTGAAAGAAGTGCACTGGGATCTAGAAAAATGCGGGATCACAGCAGAAGAAATTGTGAACAGGCAGATCTTTAGGAAAAAGGCTGCGGAGGCGAAGGAATTCTTCGAGGAGAAAATGAGGAAGAACGGGGTATTCTCGGCAGAAGAACGTGCACTAGTGAGCCAGCGGATGAAAGAGAACTGGCGAAAGAGGAAGGGAAGCTAGCTGTGTAAATGTAGCCCATAGATGGCTGTAACGAAAATAAATAATAATAATAATATGATCCATTACAACACAAACAAAGATAAGCTAAGGGATTATATACATGAAAAGGGACCCTAAACTACGAAATATTTACTGAAGGTACACTACTACAAGGTGTAGAACTTTGCTTCCACTGTTTTTTTTTCCAACATTTGAGGCTTTAATGAAACAAATTGGTTACACATGTAACATTCAAAGTATTTTCCATCGCTGGCCACTACTTTCTCCCATCTTTCGGGCAGCGTACGAATCCTGCGTCAAAAAAATTGTTCATCTTTTGAAGCAATCCACGAATCGATCCAATTTATGACTTCTTGACAAGATCGAAAGTGTTGGTCAGCCAGGCCTTCTGCCATTGATCTAAACAGGTGATAGTCTGAGGGGGCAATGTCTGGAGAATACGGCAGGTGGTGTAGGACTTCCCATTTTAATGTTTCCAAGTACTCTTTTGCAACATGAGGTTGAGCGTTGTCGTGCTGCAAAATCACTTTATCGTGCCTATTGCTGTATTGTGGCCATTTGTCTTTTGATGCTCTGCTCAGATGCATTAATTGCATTCGATAACGAGCACCTGTGATTGTTTCACTTGGTTTTAACACCTCATAGTACACGACACTGAGCTGGTCTACATCTACACATATACTCCACTAGCCACCAAGCAATGTGTGGTGGAGGGCACAGTTCGCACCAAAGTTGTACCCCCCCCCTCCCCCCCCTCTCTGTTCCACTCACGGATCATGCGAGGGAAAAACGACTGTCTCAACGCCTCAGTACGAGCTCTAATTTTATCTTTGGCTGGTGATCATTGCACGATTTGTAAGTTGGTGGTAATAATATATGCTCTACTTCCTTGGCAAAGATCAGATTTCGGAATTTAGTGAGCAGCTCCTTCCGTTTAGCACATCATATATCTGCAGTGTGTCCCCCTTCAAACTTTCTATGAGATTTGTAACACTCTCATGATGGCTAAATGTACCAGTCAAGAATCTTACTGCTTTTCTTTGGACCTTCTCAATCTCTTGAATCAGACCCAACTGGTAAGGGTCCCATACAGATGAACAATACTCTAAGACTGGATGAACTAACATATTGCAGGCAATTTCCTTTGTTGAAGGATTGCATCGCTTCAGAATTCTACCAATAAACCGCAATGTAGATTTCGCCTTGCCCGTTACTTGTGTAATCCGATCATTCCATTTGAGATCATTTCAAATAGTCACGCCCAGATACACCAAATGCAGAGCATCATCTTGGAGCCGTGAATATTTGGTTTGGCCATTGACGTGGAAGCATGGCCGAGATATCCTCATGATTTCTTGCATTTAGGATTACCATAATGAGCCCATTTTTCATCTCCAGTCACAATGCGATGCAGAAATCCCTTCCGTTTTTGCCTCTGAAGCAACTGTTCATAAACACACATATGCCATTCAACGTCTCTTGGTTTCGGCTCACACAGGACCCAAGTTCCTTCTTTCTGAATCATGCCCATAGCCTTGAGACATTTTGAAACGGCTTGCTGTGTCACTCCCACTAATCGTGCCAATTCTTCTTGAGTTTGATGCAAGTCTTCACTCAGCAATGTCTCCAATTCTGCATCTTCGCAAACATTCTCTCTTCCACCACTATGCCGATCTACGACATTAAAATCACCATTCTTGAAGCATTGAAACCACTTGTGACAAACTCTTTCACTAATAGTGTCCTTACCATACGTACTTGAGAGCATTCGATGAGACTCAGCCACTGTTTTCTTCATATTGAAACAGAACGGTAACACCTCCGCAAATGATGAGAATTAGGCTCGTAAACTGACGTTTTCAATCAAGAACAACTTTGTGATGCAGACACAAATTGACTAATGTTTTAATGAGGTTATGTTGACTGAGGTCCAAGCTAACTGCCTGACATCTGCAATCTGTTTCTTTCAACCGCTACTTACCGCTGTCGCTACTTATCGGCAAACAGTGGAAGCAAAGTTGTACACCTATAAACACTAAATCTCTATACGTACAATATTTACAAATTTAAGCAGTGAAAATACACGCACTAATTATATTTGAAGGACAAGGAAAGTCTTGCTGCAGGAAACAAGCGAGTCCAGTATAAGTGGCAAACCGAATTAGAGGTCGCACCATGCCTATAATATATAATACATTTTATCTTTCTGGTTTATAAGGCTAATAGAGATCCACATATGAAGTATGAAATAAGTTTTGTGATAGCACGACTGCACACCAAAGTATGGTTGACTATATGAAAGAGGTACTAGTAGCCATCGAGTCACTATACACTTATCTATGGAGATTTTGTTTTAAGTTAGTATTAAGTTTTTCTTCCAGGGAACGATGCATTGACACATCCTAAAGTGAAGAATGATAAATGCTTGTAGGGTGTTAGGTACCACATAAAAATAATAAAGGACCATACCGCAAGATAAATATAGTTTTAAGTTTATGATGTGTATGAATGTGATAGTGTGAAAGTATGTGAAGTGGAAAACAGTTGCAGTACATCACATATCATGAAGCTGAACTAAGGTTGAACACTATGAAATAATCAATGGGTCAAACCTAACTACTGTGAGCATCAACTACGCATGAAAGCATCAAACATCTGATTTACATTGAAATTTTTATACAAGTTTGTTACTTATGTAAGCACTATTTTATGCTCATTGTATTGAAATGGTTATCCTTTATACGGTGAATGTAACAAGTAAACACTGAGCTGCAGGCGCCTTATTCACAAGCTACCCACTGGGGAGATAATGACTAACAACAATGGGACTATGCTGTTCCAGCAGGCACTTTGTTAGGAGAGAAAACTTATGTATGAATGTGTTAAAAGAAGCTGACATGCCCATGTAAATTGATAAACATACAGGATAACTCCAATGGCCAAAAGTATAGGCTATGCCCATACCGGCCAGGGTTATCAACCCTCAAAATGAGAAATAAGCTCAGGCACAGTGCACCTCCATATGACGTCAGTGTACAGAGGAGGGCAATTGTAATGGAACATATTATTTTTCTTTCTTTGTTCTTTTCTTTTTATACATGTAAGACATATATAACCAACAGTAAAGCAACAAGTTATTTTTTGCCAGCAATAATACAGTGAAAAAAAGAGTAGAGATACGTTCTTCAATTGATTAATTTCTGTATCTTCACTTTTTTTTGTTTCTATAAGTGGTAGCGGGCGGATGTATGACTAGCTGAGCCATGCAAGTATTGTTTAAAAATCTGTATTACAACTGTGTATTAAAAGACATTATAAAATTTATTAGGAAGACCAAGTTTATTTATATATATAGTTATGCCAGTAACACCTGTCTGTTCATCATTTTGTCCATGCCGAGAATCCTGCATCAAGAGGATCGAAGCAGACAAGAGGAATTTACATGAGAGAAAACAGAGATCATACCATTTCTGGTCAAGAATTATCATACAGATAAGACTATGTCAGCAGGAGCATTGCCCCCAATGGAAAAACCAGTCACCTGACAGACTGTTGTGCAATCTTTTCAAAACTCTTGAATGGATGATTTCTGTCACATTGAAAAAACAAATCAGCTTTGTTTTAATGTTTGATTTCACCTGATGAACTTTCTTGGGGTGAGGTGAACTTGAAGTCTTCCATTGGCTTTATTGTTGGTTTGATTGAGGATCAAAAGCATAGCACCAAGTTTCATCACCTGAGATAAATTTTGAAAATAAGTTTGAAACGTTTCATGGCTCATCTTCCAAAGCATAGCATACTTCCATCCAAACTTGTTTTTGTACAGGAGTCAGCAGTCATGACAAAAATATGGCAGCCACTTTTTTCTTTCCCAAATATTTTGTCACAATTCGCTGCACTGAACTCCAAGTCACTCCTGACAGTTCCACAATTTGTTCAATGATCCATCTTTGATCATTGTTGATTACTGCACATATTTTTTCCATGTGTTTGGGCAGTGGAAGGACGACCAGAATGAGGTTTTGTCATTAACTGACAATTCATCATTTTTGAAACAAGGAAACCACTCAGACACTTGAGTTTTCCCCATAGCATCATCCTTGTATGCCATTTTTTAACACTTCAAGAGTCCCTGTTCCACTTTTCCTGAGCAAAAAGCAGGATTTCATTGCTGCACACTGTTCATGAAAATCAGCCATTGCAAAAGTGACAATCACATAAAACAGTCGCTACAAACTCTGCCAATACTAGTACTAACCTTGAAAGTTCCTGACAGATTAAAACTGTGTGCCAGACCGAGACTAGAACTCAGGACCTTTGCCTTTCACGGGCAAGTGCTCTACCAACTGAGCTACCCATGTACGACTCATGACCCGCCCTCACAGCTTCATTCTACCAGTACCTGTCTCCTACCTTCCAAACTTCACAGAAGCTCTTCGAGTCTTGGACAGGCACACAGTTTTAATCTTTCAAAAAAGCTCACACTCCACTGCAGAGTGAAAAGTTCATTCTGGAAACATCCCTCAAGCTGTGGCTAAGCCATGTCTCCGCAATATCCTTTCTTCCAGGAGTGGTAGTTCTGCATGGTTCACAGAAGAGCTTCTGTGAAGTTCGGAAGGTAGGAGATGAGGTAGTGGCTGAATTGAAGCTGTGAGGATGAGTCGTGAGTCGTGCTTGGGTAGCTGAGTTGGTAGAGCAGTTGCCCGCAAAAGGCAAAGGTTCCGAGTTTGAGTCTCGGTTCGGCACACAGTTTTAATCTGTCAGGAAGTTTCATATCAGCACACACTCTGCTGCAGAGTGAAAATCTCATTCTAGTCCTAACCTTCTTCAGCAATGGCACCCAGTTACTGACTCTCTTCAGCAAAGGAGTATTCACAGAAGATGCAGTTTACTATTTTGCATGTGAATCCCTAGCAGGGATACATGATAGGTTGAGAAATGTAGGTATTTCCTATTTCCTTTGACTATAAGACTGTCGAACATACTATACTTTTGCATAACTTGGAATATCATGGTCTAAACAACCCAGTCCCACAGTCCAATTAAAGATGATCAACTGACACAAATTGGATTTAACTACATTTCTGTCTAATGAAATAGACACAGAAATGATTTTGTTCACTTTGCGGGACAGAGCCTGCAGATCATCAACACCCTGTATTGTTCACTGATGAGATTGATAGTTAAAAAGTCATACTCATCTTAATTATCTTGATGTCATCATCATTGTCGTTGCTTGCTGTCCTTTAATAAAATGCGGTATGATCTCAGTGCAAGAAGCCTGGATTCAATATGTTTCTGAACAAGATTCACATTCCTGTAACCAATGTCTCATAACAGTGCGTCCTTCAAACAATTGAAATAATAATCAACTTGTATGGTGTTGTGTTTGCATGACTGTGTGTGTGTGTGTGTGTGTGTGTGTGTGTGTGTGTGTGTGTGTGTTTGTTTCTAATTTTGACGAAGGCCTTTCCAAATGTAGGGCCCTAAACATCAAAATGGATCCACACACACACAGAGAAAATATGTTTTGAAAATGGTAAGAAATATCGCAAGGGCAAGTCTGTATAGAGATGCTCATTAGACACAGCTGTATCATTATCTACTACTACACAGGTGTTACCAAAGTACAGGTTCATTCCAACAGGCTTAGAGAAAAGCTTAGCAGTGATTCACTTCATATCTGGGTTCTAGATTCATTATTTTCCTCAATGTGTACCATATGTATCAATAATCTGCGACTAGACATGGCAGACGACTTAAATTTTTTTCTCTTGGCAAATGACACACGTGTTATTGTGAGAGACATAGGACAAAATATAAATGATGTAGCTAAGAGGGTAATCAGTAAAATGTGTATGGCTTTCAGAGAACAGATTGGCAGTTAACTGCAACAAAATGCAATGCATACCTTTTTTGATATGGAACTCTGGCAAAGTTAAAATTTTATGGTTGACCATTTTAAATTCTTAGGACTGAGGGAAGATGTAAGACTGTTTTGTATCACATTCTGTAGCTTGTACAGAAACTGAATGCTACTATCTTCACTATAAGGATGATCTCCATTGCCCCTGACATTGAAATGTGAAGGCTTGTTTACTTCCGCGCCGTTATCTTGTATTGACCTGTAAATGAAATGAAATGATTGTATGGCATCGTTGTCTGGGAGGCCCTGTCCGGAGAACTTTGGCTGACGTGCTGCAAGTCTATTGCATGTGACACCGCATTGGGCAACTAGGGCGTCGATGATGATGAGCTGATGATGGGGACAACACAACACCCAGTCCATGGGCGGAGAAAATTTCCAACCCAGCTGGGAATCGAAACTGGGCCTGCTGCATGGGAGGCAAGCGTGTTACCACTCATCTAAACAGGCGGGCGTATTATGTTATATTTTGAGGCAACTTTGTGCTTTCACCAAGAATATTGTTAGCCCAGAAAGGACAGCCAGGCTGATACGTGGTGTCAGTACTTTTGTTCTGGTGTCTTGGAATTTGAACTCTGCCATCTCTGTACACATATTCCATCATGGGTTTTGTTGTTGACAATACTGACTCATTCACAAGAAACAGTACTATTCATTCAGTAAACACTAAATGGAAAGAAAACATGCACTTCGATAATACTTCTTTAAGCATTGTACAGAAAAGCATTGCGCACCATTCAGTAGGATTCATTTTCAGTAGACTTCCTGCTGAACATAAAAAATTGAGTGATACACCAAAAGAATCCAGTCCAAGTTGAACAGCCTACTTGTGGTATACCCCTATGCTGTATGAGTTCCTCACAGTAGTTGATAACCTTTCTCTATAACATGTTATTTATTTGTATACCCTCTCACAATTTTATTGTTTTTATTAATTCTTTTGTTTACAAACTTTCTAATCACACTCTGTAAACTATGTCCTGACTTGTTTCATGGCCAAGTAGCTTTGGCTTGCGCAGTCCCATGGAAAAGAAAGCCCTAAAGTTACTGCTACATCTTTTGATGAGTCTTCATCTAAGACATTATGCACTGCCTCCTCCCTATCCAAGAAGTCTTCGGTCTCTATTCACAAACTTTGTTTGATATCCCATATGGTCGTACTTTGGTAATAAGCTTTGATGTGGCATTGGGTCAAATGCTTATCAGAAGCAAAACTCACTGTAGCAGATAATTTGATAGGGTAGGAAAAACATGAGTTAGGTCCTCTTAGAGTGCCTGAAATGAGGCTTGTCCTATAATCTGAACACAAACCATCACAGCACACACACACATATATGAATATAATAGAAAGAAACATTCCACGTGGGAAAAAACATATAAAAACCAAAGATACTGTGACTTACCAAACGAGAAAGCGCTGGTAGATAGACACAATAAAAAACACACAAACACACACACAAATTTCAAGCTTTCGCCACCCAAGGTTGCTTCATCAGGAAAGAGGGAAGGAGAGGGAAAGACGAAAGGATGTGGGTTTTAAGGGAGAGGGTAAGGAGTCATCCCAATCCCGGGAGCGGAAAGACTTACCTTAGGGGGAAAAAGGGACAGGTATACACTCGCACACACACACACATATCCATCCGCACATATACAGACACAAGCAGACATATGTAAAGGCAAAGAGTTTGGGCAGAGATGGTTACCTCTTGGTCCATCCCTATGAAATCCCCAAACTACCTCCCCTACCCTCTGGCTCCTACTCTTGTAACCACCCCCGGTGTAAAACCTGTCCCATGCACCCTCCCACCACCACCTACTCCAGTCCTGTAACACGGAAGGTGTACACGATCAAAGGAAGAGCCACGTGTGAAAGCACCCACGTGATTTACCAACTGACCTGCTTACACTGTGAAGCTTTCTATGTGGGAATGACCAGAAACAAACTGTCCATTCGCATGAATGGACACAGGCAGACAGTGTTTGTTGGTACTGAGGATCACCCTGAGGCTAAACATGCCTTGGTGCACGGCCAGCACATCTTGGCACAGTGTTACACCATCCGAGTTATCTGGATACTTCCCACTAACACCAACCTATCAGAACTCCAGAGATGAGAACTTGCCATTCAATATATCCTCTCTTCCCGTTACCCACCAGGACTCAACCTCCGCTAATTTTAGGTTGCCGCCGCTCATATCTCACCTGTCATTCAACAACTTCTTTGCCTCTGTACTTCCGCCTCGACTGACATCTCTGCCCAAACTCTTTGCCTTTACATATGTCTGCTTGTGTCTGTATATGTGCAGATGGATATGTGTGTGTGCGCACGAGTGTATACCTTTCCTTTTTTCCCCCTAAGGTAAGTCTTTCCACTCCCGGGATTGGAATGACTCCTTACACTCTCCCTTAAAACTCACATCCTTTTGTCTTTCCCTCTCCTTCCCTCTTTCCTGATAAAGCAACCGTGGGTTGCGAAAGCTTGAATTTTTTGTGTGTGTTTGTGTGTCTATCAACATACCAACGCTTTCGTGGCTGGACATGAGCCCAAACACTAGCTCATATTATCATTTCTTCATGCTCAGTATCAGACAGAAAGCAAATTAACTCATACCATACTCTGAACCCTACCTCACAGTAAATTTCTCAGTTGTTGTTGTTGTTGTGGTCTTCAGTTCTGAGTCTGGTTTGATGCAGCTCTCCATGGTACTCTTTCCTGTGCAAGCTTCTTCATCTCCCAGTACTTACCACAACCTTCATCCTTCTGAATCTGCTTAGTGTATTCATCTCTTGGTCTCCCTCTACGATTTTTACCCTCCATGCTGCCCTCCAGTACTAAATTGGTGATCCCTTGACGCCTCAGAACATGTCCTACCAACCGATCCCTTCTTCTAGTCAAGTTGTGCCACAAACTCCTCTCCAATTCTATTCAATACCTCCTCATTAGTTATGTGATCTACCCATCTAATCTTCAGGATTCTTCTATAGCACCACATTTCGAAAGCTTCTATTCTCTTCTTGTCCAAACTATTTATTGTCTATGTTTCACTTCCATACATGGCTACACTTCATACAAATACTTTCAGAAAAGACTTCCTGACACTTAAATCGATACTCGATGTTAACAAATTTCTCTTCTTCAGAAATGCTTTCCTTGCCATTGCCAGTCTACATTTTACACCCTCTCTACTTTGACCATCATCAGTTATTTTTCTCCCCAAATAGCAAAACTCCTTTATTACTTTAAGTGTCTCATTTCCTAATCTAATTCTCTCTGCATCACCTGACTTAATTCGACTACATTCCATTATCCTCGTTTTGCTTTTGTTGATGTTCATCTTATATCCTCCTTTCAAGACACTGTCCATTCCATTCAACTGCTCCCCCAAGACTGAATAACATCGGGGAGAGGCTACAACCCTATCTCACTCCCTTCCCAACCACTGCTTCCCTTTCATATCCGTCGAATCTTATAACTGCCATCTGGTTTCTGTACAAATTGTAGATAGCCTTTCTCTCCCTGTATTTTACCCCTGCCACCTTCAGAGTTTGAAAGGGAGTATTCCAGTCAACATTGTCAAAAGCTTTCTCTAAGTCTACAAATGCTAGAAACGTAGGTTTGCCTTTCCTTAATCTGTTTTCTAAGATAAGTCGTAGGGTCAGTATTGCCTCAAGTGTTCCAATATTTCTATGGAATCCAAACTGATCTTCCCCGGGGTCAGCTTCTACCAGTTTTTCCATTTGTCCGTAAAGAATTCGTGTTAGTATTTTGCAGCTGTGACTTATTAAACTGATAATTCAGTAATTTTCACATCTGTCAACACCTGCTTTCTTTGGGATTGGAATTATTATATTCTTCTCGAAGTCTGAGGGTATTTCGCCTGTGTCATACTTCTTGCTCACCACATGGTAGAGTTTTGTTCTGACTGGCTCTCCCAAGGCTGTCAGTAATTCTAATGGAATATTGTCTATTCTCGGGGCCTTGTTTCAACTTTGCTCTTTCAGTGCTCTGTCAAACTCTTCACGCTGTATCATATCTCCCATTTCATCTTCATCTACCTCCTCTTCCATTTCCATAATATTGTCCTCAAGTACATCACCCTTGTATAGACCCTCTATATACTCCTTCCACCTTTCTGCTTTCCCTTCTTTGCTTAGAACTGGGTTTCCATCTGAGCTCTTGATGTTCATACAAGTGGTTCTCTTTTCTCCAAAGGTCTCTTTAATTTTCCTGTAGGCAGTGTCTATCTTACCCCTAGCGAGATAAGCCTCTACAACCTTACATTTGTCCTCTAGCCATCCCTGCTTAGCCATTTTGCACTTCCTGTCGATCTCATTTTTGAGATGTTTGTATTCCTTTTTTCCTGCTTCATTTACTGAATTTTTATATTTTCTCCTTTCATCAATTAAATTCAATATTTCTTTTGTTACCCAAGGATTTCTACTAGCCCTCGTCTTTTTACCTACTTGATCCTCTGATGCCTTCACTACTTCATCCCTCAAGGTACCCATTCTTCTTCTACTGTAATTCTTTCCCCCATTCCTACAATTGTTCCCTTATGCTCTCCCTGAAACTCCGTACAACCACTGGTTTAGTCAATTTATCCAGGTCCTATCTCCTTAAATTCCCACCTTTTTGCAGTTTCTACAGTTTAAATCTACAGTTCATAATCTATAGATTGTGGTCAGAGTCCACATCTGCCCCTGGAAATGTCTTACAATTTAAAACCTGGTTCCTAAATCTCTGTCTTACCATTATATAATCTATCTGATACCTTCTAGTATCTCCAGGCTTCTTCCATGTATACAACCTCCTTTCATGATTCTTGAACCAAGTGTTAGCTATGATTAAGTTATGCTCTGTGCAAAATTCTACCAGGCGGCTTCCTACTTTTCCTTCTCTCCCTTTTCCTACTATTGAATTCCAGTCACCCAGGACTATTAAATTTTCGTCTCCCTTCACTACCTGAATAATTTCTTTTATCTCATCATACATTTCATCAATCTCTTTGACATCTGCAGAGCTAGTCGGCATATAAACTTGTACTACTGTGGTAGGCGTGGGCTCTGTATCTATCTTGGCCACAATAATGCGTTCACTATGCTGTTTGTAGTAGCTTACCTGCATTCCTACTTTTTTATTCACTATTAAACATACATGCATTACCCCTATTTGATTTTGTATTTATAACCTTGCATTCACCTGACCAAAAGTCTTGTTCCTCCTGCCACCGAACTTCACTAATTCCCACTATATCTAACTTTAACCTATCCATTTCCCTTTTTAAATTTTCTAACCTACCTGCCCGATTAAAGGATCTGACATTCCACGCTCCGATCAGTAGAACGCCAGTTCTCTTTCTCCTGATAACGACGTCCTCTCGAGTAGTCCCCACCCGGAGATCTGAATGGGGGACTATTTTACCTCTGGAATATTTTACCCAAGAGGACGCCATCGTCATTTAACCATACAGTAAAGCTGCATGCCCTCGGGAAAAATTACAGCTGTAGTTTCCCCTTGCTTTCAGCCGTTTGCAGTACCAGCAAAGCAAGGCTGTTTTGGTTAGCGTTACAAGGCCACATCAGTCAATCATCCAGACTGTTGCCCCTGCAACTACTGAAAAGGCTGCTGCCCCTCTTCAGGAACCACTCGTTTGTCTGGCCTCTCAACAGATACCCCTCCATTGTGGTTGCACCTACGGTACGGCTATCTGTATCGCTAGGCACGCAAGCCTCCCCTCCAGTGGCAAGGTCCATGGTTCATGAGGAGGGGAATTTCTCAGTAACACACAGTATTACTGTAATCACATGAAACTGCAGGAAGAACAAGTGCATGTGCACTACCACCTGCCGCTGAAACTTTCTTCCAACTTGGCTCTTTCTACTAGTCAAAAATGCCAAATGATACAGAGTAATTCTATTGGGAAATCTCTTTGAGTTCAATCATTGAGCAGTTCAGCAGTTGCTGTACACTTTTAACGTCATCAACAGTGCTACTGTCATGGTACACAATGCAAACTATTCAATTAATTACAAACCATGGACTATGCTCAATGCAATGAATGTGCAAAAAAAAGGCTCCGTTCATCAATTTACAGTATGATGATGGTAAATGGTTTTATAACTATGTATTAGGATAGTAGTTCTCAACCGTTCCAGCTCTGCACCCCCTTACTGCCTTGGAATGATTACCAGTGCTACCCTCTCTTCCTCATGTCCATTACATAAATCATCACCAGTAGAATTTGTCCTAATTTAAAACAGTTCATACTGATGAAAGCAGTTGAACAAATACCTGAAAATATGGACTATCTTTGTGCCTATGTTACTGATGGTCCAACAGGATCTTGGTTTATACTCCTTGTTTAGTGAGCTCTCTCTGGTTTTCTCCAGAGTATTTTGTTCCTTTATTTTTGTGACCAATTATAGTAATAAAGTGTATAGTATTTACACCATCTGTATTCAGTTGTGGGTTATAGATCCCACCACTGGCGACATAAACAGTGGTAGACAATAAGCTAATCCAGAGTGAGCTCACTTTGCCTGCTAACATGGACACTACACCTGCAAGACACTTATTCTATGACCAATGTTAACTACTAGACAATTGCCTGCACTTCATGTCATATACAGCTCACAGATAGTTTGTTGCCAAGTAGCAATGTGCCTTGCATGACACATAGTAAATTCCTTGCCACCATACATGACGCAACAGCCTGACCTTTGGTTCCGGTTTCTTGAGCTTTCTTCAAGCCTCTCAGAAGATAACATGCAATTTTTTTCTCAGTAGCAGAGCACTAGACTCACAAACTTTATTGTTATTACTGGACATAGTGCACAACATGCCTTCTGAGGGTAAACATATGAGGTCTATTCAAAAAATTCCGGAATTCTGTCCACAAAATTTTTCCATGCTTATCTTTTACTTATTGTCCATGGTCTCCTTCAAAGCAATCTCTTCCACAATTGATACACCACTCCCAATGCCATTTCCACTTCCAGAAGCTGTCTTGGTACGCCTCTTGCTAGATCACAGGAATTGATGCCTGCGAATTTTCTTTTATCTCGTATATTGCTGCAAACATTCATCCTTTCAAATGGTTTTTGACTTTGGAAATAAGAAAAAGACCGCAGGGGCCAGATCTGGAGTACGGAGGATGAGGCAGCACAGTGATTTCATTTTTTATGCAGTAGTCGCACACCAACAGAAATGACTGTGTGGGTGCACCATGAATTGTCTTGTCACATTTCAGGCTGTTTCCTTCTCACATTTTCTCACAGGCATTGCAAAATCCCGATAGTACCATCGACTAACAGTTTGTCCCTGTGGCATGAATTCATGACAAAGTAATCCTTCAAAGTCAAAGAAGACTATCAGCATGATTTTGACATTTGACCTGATCTGATGAGCTTTTTTCAGTGTTGGAGAACCTTACACCCATTTTGAACATTCAACCTTTGTCTCAACATCAAAACCGTAGACCCATGTGTCATCAACATTTGTGACTCTTTAAAGGAACATCTTGTACTCATTTTCATGATCCAAAAGCTCTACACAGATTCTGAGGTAAAGGTCTTTCTGGTCTTGACTCATGAGCCATGGGATGAACTTGGCAGCAACGAGACACATTCCCAAGATGCTGTGTCAAGATTTCATGACATGATACAACTGATATACTACATTCTTTTGCAATCTCTCAGACAGTTAGTCTTTGATTGGGACGCAACATTTCGTTGACATTCTGGACATATGAAAGTCATTCTTGGACATCTAAGGGCGTCCTGAATGAGGGTCATCTTTAACTACTGTCGGGCCATTTTTAAACCATGTGAACAATTAATAACATCGAGTATGGCTTGAGTACTCACGTTGCTCCTCTAACTCTGCCATCTCAAAATTCGCAAACTCTATGACACAATGTTCTGCTCAATACAGCAGTGAACAATAACTAACAGACATACAACAATGAAACTTCTGGCTGTTACACAGGTGTGCACAGGGCTACCAACTGCATTTCACTCCAACATATTACTGGTGTGGAATTACACATGTTCTGGAATTTTTGAACAGACCTTGTACCCACATCAAGAACAAGTAATCCTCACTGAGTGCACAAACTGACGGACATCCACTTTCGGCAGCTGCTACAAGTTGAAATTATTGGTGACAATGCCTCTTACTCTTTTTGTGTTCACCTGTGAACACTGGTTACTGTGACTGAGGTTTCTGACATAACATTCAAACAGATTTGGATTAGCCAGTTACGTTTTGCAGTGGGGGAAAAAA
The DNA here is from genome assembly GCF_023864345.2 of Schistocerca serialis cubense. Taxonomy (NCBI): domain Eukaryota; kingdom Metazoa; phylum Arthropoda; class Insecta; order Orthoptera; family Acrididae; genus Schistocerca; species Schistocerca serialis. The sequence goes on along the minus strand of NC_064643.1, from coordinate 730,985,800 downwards.
AATTGAGTTTCAGCACTTTCTCACCTTTTTACTTGCAATTACTGATTGTGGATCAACTTTATCATGTTCTATCATTTAATGACACAAGTGGGACCCCAAAAATTGGAAAACACAGTGTTGGAATTGTTGAGCAGCAGCTTCTGCTTCCAGAACAAGTGAGTGCACTATGTTGCAGCATCGACAATCTTCAGTAGCAACTCCAAGGAGCTCCAGGTACTTCCACAGCACTCAACCTACCAGACAGTGCAGCGCACAAAGTATTGTCAGTCGGCATGCTAAACTGTGTTAGTATCATTCAACCTTTGGGCATCTGGAGCACAAATGCACACAGATCCAAGTGATTACCCAAATGGGGGCAGCGATCAAAAGTAGGCACAACCGATTGCCCCACTGTACAGCACCTACTCACTATTAAAAACAATTCTATCCCTATTAGAGGAAGCTTTACCACTCAGCAGGAGCAGGAAAGAGGAATTTGCGTGAGCAGCAGAGGAGCAATCCTGCATCGGCATTGTTATAATCAGAACTATGCACAATAGAATTAATGTGAAGAAGTACATAACTTAAATGATGAATATTGATCTTAAATATATTGACACAGAAGATCTGTTGATATTGGTACCAGTCAAAGTTCACCCAGGATATGTGTACCTTCAGTTTCTTTCAGTTATTCTTTCCAATTAATTTTCTTTAATTATTCAAGCAGCAGTTATTAATCAGTTTCCATTATTTATCTGCCCACCTACTCTGCCACTATTCAGTGGTGACTGTTAAAAGGATGGCGCCGAGCGAAATATGAACAGACCTTTCAATTGTTGATAAAAATAATTATTTTGAGATCAATGATTCGTTTTATTGTTACAAGAAACTAATGAAACTTTCTTTGTATTTGTTACTTGTCTGTCAGATTGGAAATAAGAAAATCATTGAAGGAGCAAATTAAAATTATATTCTGCCAACAAACGAGACACATCGGGAATGCTGATTTCAGCAGTAAAGGTAGGAAGCTGTTACGTTGTATGCATGTATGGCCTCATTTGGCACCGTCTCTCTCACAGCATATAATCTCTTATCCTTCCACTTAATATTCTTTACGAAAAGTGCATTTTTAAAGAAAAGATGAAAATTTGTTTCAAGTCACCATTAAAGTGCAAGATAAGTCATCAAATTCTATAAGTCAGTGTCAGATAATAACCAGGTTTATTAGTGAATACACACCTAAATCTACTTTACTTGAAAAGCACCGATACAGACAAAATTTCACTACTGAAAAATTTTGTTCATAATTTTGTTAAAAACTATTTGCAATAGAGTAAAGGAAATGGCCATTGTTGAAAATTCATTACAAAATGTCGGAAATCCGAGCTTGGCAACAGCTGAAGGTGATGTGCCAACTCATGAACTGGTTGATAGCAACCAAAACAATGAAGTTGGTGTCCCTCTATCAAAAAATGATGGCATTGGTAACATAACTAATTATGATGTCACTTTTATTATGCTTGATGAGACAATTTTTCAGTTCTCACTGGGAAACATTTTTCCAAATAGTGAAACTGAAGCATGCGACAGTGAAAATTCCTTTGATCACTTTTTCATGATGTCGCGAATGCAAGAACAGGAAACAATTAAGCAATCTGAATACTAGCAAGACACACAGTTTGACAAAACTCATGCAACTAATAACACAACAGTTTACACAGCAGTTTACAGAACATCAGGAAAATATAGGACAAAAGTTTACACAGCAGTTCACAAAAAAACAGGAAAATATAGGACAACAGCTTACACAGCAAAATCAGGTATTTAACGATTTTAAGAACAGTATTAGTCAACAGAAGTGAGGTGAGCAAAACTATACGCACTGAATTATCTGATGAACTATCTGGGAAGTTGACAGAGTTAGATAAACAACTAAAACAGGAAATAATTATTGACATATCCGGCAATATAAATATGCTAACAGAAAAAGCATCATCCATAGACGATAAACAGGAATAGCTTGCAGGTGAGTTACAAAACCTTAGTGAAGCATATTCTCAAATTCAGGAGGTACAATCCCAAGTGGATGTGTTGGTTAAAAATGTGACGAATTCAGTCAGCAAGCTACAAGACAGACGCAAAAACTTACCAATAGAAGTACGAAAGTTAAGTCTAGGAGTAGACCAGTTAAGTTTAGCAAAATTTACCAAAAAATTGAGAGGTAAGATAAGTGCAGATTTAAAGGAAATAACTGAAAAAGCTGAAGCCACAATGCTGGATAAGAGCAGCTGAAAAGGTAGTGTCAGAGTGCAAAATTTTTGTAGATACTGTAGAAGAAGCTCTAAAAGAGAAAGAAAGTCAACTTCTGACTAAAATTGATTCAGGTTTATAGGAAGCAGGGGAGAGTGTGTTAGTGCTTTGTGTATTGGTTTTTATATATTATGAAAAGTCAAAGTTAATGTTATTGTGCCTGCTACACAACTGGAAAATTAGTTACATCATTGTCTCAGTGGTGGTACTTCTCACAGTTAGTTTGCCCGACAAGGTGTCTTTATATTAAAAGAGGCCACCACCAACACATTGTCACATAGAAAAAAGTGTAATCAGATGAATGACGAACACTAACTTCACTTAACGAAGGTTAATTCAGCACTTGCACATACAAGAATGCGAAGCGAACTGCCTCCGGCCAGAACATCTACACAGGGTGTATACGACCCGGGACAACCGGGAAAAACCCGGGAATTTTTTCATCCCGGAGAAAACCGGGAAAAACCCGGGAACTTTTTGGAATTTCGGGAATTTTTTGTTTTAGTTTTCAGTTAAATTTTTGTAATCTTGACTGGTAACAATCGATATTATAACAAAGGATATTACTGTATCCCGCTACTGCAGAATAATACTACAACAATAAAACGTGAACGAGAAAAAAAATATGAAAATAAAACATAAATTGCAAAGGAAATGTGCCATATACACCAACAAAACACAGTGCTCATACAAGCGTTTGCCAACAGCAAAATGTGTCAAAGGCTTTAGGAAGACTATACAATGCTTCATAACAACAAAATGCCTCAGAGCGTGACGTCACAACTGTTTAAATTAGATTCGTTATGGCAGTTACAAACGGGCTCATGCGCATGCGCAGTTGAGTGGCGTATGAGTTGCACCTTCTCCCCATTCTGGCCACAGAAGTGTGGCTGTTGGCTGTGTAAGCAGTTGCAGCAAGCAGCTAGATGCTACCGGGAAAAATTTTACTGTCGCGCCCAAGCTGCCAGATTCACGCATGCGCAGCAGGGGAGGGGGGGGGGGGGCAAACCGATGTCTTTGACCTGGATGACAATTGCGGGGGGGATTCATATTCTTGAGAATAAAAAACCTTGTTTCACAAAGCTCCTAGCAACCAGCGCACGTTGGTCTATTGATTACTCATAATTTTGAAACCCATCCCTGTTGGTTTTTGAACAAACTCTGTAAATTGATTTCTGAATGAATCATAAGTTAATTTTTGAATGCGTGCATAGTGTACGTGATGTCTGTCAGGGGAATACTCATTGCAACTAGAAATAAACTTTCCTGCAGGCAAAAGGGGACCGGGTTATACGAGCTGATCGGAGTAAAGCTGAACCGCTGTCTGATTATGTGGTTGAGTGTATATGTGAATGATGAGCGTTGTTATCCATTGTTTCATACTACCAGAATGGAAATAAACGACTGACAGGAATAAAGGGCAAGATAGATTACTTATTATCTTCTCAGTGTATCCAAGAAAATGAAATTTTGTCAGAAAAGTTTCGGCCAGACCGCTACGCTAGTAAGGGCCAGTTGTACAGTCCCCGTCTGGCAACCGCTTAACTTCTATTCTGGAAGTAGCGCGGAAAATGGTTTGTACGAACATAACAACACCTAACCGGAGAATAATCAGGGATAACTAAACCGCTGAACCGCGTGACTGCTAACAGTCGCAGGTTCGAATCCTGCCTCGGGCATGGATGTGTGTGATGTCCTTAGGTTAGTTAGGTTTAAGTAGTCCTAAGTTCTAGGGGACTGGTGACCACAGATGTTAAGTCCCATAGTGCTCAGAGCCATTTGAACCATTTTTGAACTAAACCGCTGATTCTGGCAGGGTTAGTGAAGTTAAGCGGCGAATAAATTTTGACAAAGGCAGGAATAGTTCCAGAGTTAGTCATGACAAGATTGTTTGTTAGAATGAGGAAGAAGAAGAAACGGGGACATCACACCAATTAGGGAAGAACATGACGATTCCAAATTTATATAAAAATCTTATACTACTACTTTTCGATCTCATGCTCGAGAAACTGGAGCGTATGAATGAAATGTGAAACTATTTCCTAACATTAAGCTATTTGCTTGTAGTAGGCCTAATAGGCATTGTATGTTGCTCTTGGTGAATTATATTCTGTCGTGTTATAAAAATGACCATATGTGCCAAAACAGTCTCGTTTATTTTGTGTGTGTTACAATTTCTGCAGTGTTAGAAAGGCCTATTTTGTTTTATCTAGCAGACAGTGACAAAATAGACGTAATCAGACCGAGAAACCACACCAGTCTTTGGTACTATTTGTATTAACACCTTACGCAGTATTAGACAACGATATTTCGATTTTTCATGTAGCAAAACGTTTGATGAACTTTGATGAGGTAACAGATTCTTTCGCAAAAAGGAAAGTATGCCACGTAAAGCTGTAGAAAGATTAGAGAGCCGGCCGCGGTGGTCTCGCGGTTCCAGGCGCGCAGTCCGGAACCGCGCGACTGCTACGGTCGCAGGTTCGAATCCTGCCTCGGGCATGGATGTGTGTGATGTCCTTAGGTTAGTTAGGTTTAAGTAGTTCTAAGTTCTAGGGGACTGATGACCACAGCTGTTAAGTCCCATAGTGCTCAGAGCCATTTGAACCATTTTTGAAAGATTAGAGAGAAAACAATGCTAGGAGCTAAGAACTGAAGGAATGTGTACTGCCTTGCTTGTCTGTTGTCTTTACTGGTTTTATGTATCCTGTATTTAACTTTGTCACCCAAAGCAGAAAGGCAATAAAGAGTGCAAATTTTCTGAAGAGTTCTTGTTCTCCCGGTTACAAATAATCCCATCCAGTATTAATTGTGAGGGTTTTCTTTTTTTTTAAAAAAAAAAAAAGAGTGGGGGAGGATGTCAAACTGGGCGACTGGGAGCAGATAGAATGCTGTATGAAGAGGGATGGCACTCCACTCTGGCTGGCACACTTAGACCAAATAACATGTCTTACGTTTCCTCGAACATATATGTTTTATGTATCAGACTCTTCAGAAAGATGTTCGCTACAAAATGTACATATTTAAATTTTTGATGTCGTATCTCAAACGCTTGTGGGGGGAGGGGGGGGGGGCGCTACTATCTTAGTATTGCCCCGGTTCAGAAATATCGTAGATCCGAGGCTGATGCGCAGAGCAGTCTGAGTTATATTGGGGAAGTGTGTAGTCTCCATGTGACCCGTGTTTACATTTAGTGATTCTGCTGTTTCCTCTTCGTTTACTGCTCTCACGTCAAATGAAAACAAAATGGATTTCTGTGGCCAGGAACTATCAAGTGAATTAAAATACAGTCACGTAATCACAGAAGGCTAATACACGTTATTAGTTTCAGATTTTATTTTATTTCCACTTTTCTGGCAGTCGTGTATTAATCGTCTTGTAGAACAATGAAGTTAGTTTTGTCGGTTTGCTACAGAAATATGACTTTTATTAACTTTTTACGCTGAGGCAATCAATGTATTTGAAACGAAATGTTTGGTTTCTCACTATTGGCAAATTTCAACTGTTCACTGCATTTCAGGTGCACATTTTCATCTTCTAGCACATATGGCATTATGCCACAATAAAGAATCAAAAATGAATTAATACAGTACTGGTACTCAAAAGAAAATTTACATCCCGAAACCCACACTGAAAAGCTTAATATCCGGTCGAGGCCTACTTTGTTGGGAATCTAGATATACGAATGTGCTCTTTAAGTATGCACTTTGAATGTCCCATGGTTCACGAAATTTCAATGCTCTTGGAGTATCCTCTGACGTCTCTTTTCTTTTATGACGTAATGTAAGATCTTTCAATGTTTTACCTGTAAGAACATACGGGCTTCCTGCGTCGTAGCAGCTGCCAAAGCGCGGTGGCACCAGTTATCTGGCACTTTCTGACGACTACTGAAACGGACCTATTTCTAACAGGTCGCGGGAAAATATTGTAAATGGTGGTTTGAAAACGGTTACTTTCAAAGTAAATTTCCTTTTTCGCAAATTGTACTATGTGTGAGAATGTACGATGAATTTCTTGAATCACAGAGCGTTTGCCGCTATGCTCTTCGACATCTTTCTGCTTGTTGCCTGTCACTGGAGCTTCGAATTTACCCTGGGTTACAGGATCTTTACTAGGGCTTCATTCAAATGATGTGGACCATATCTCTGATCTTTCATCAAATTGTGTCAGAGTCAAAATCTTCAACTTCATAAGTAACATCAGACAACTGTTTTACAACCTTACAAGGTCCAAAGTAGCGCCTGAGGAGCTTCTCAGAAAGACCAACCTTCCGAACAGGAGTGAAGATCCAGACGAGGTCACCAGCCTGGTAGACAACAGGGTGGTGGCTCACACCATACCTTCAGCGATCATTTTCTTGAGCCTGCAGCATGCGGAGTCGAGCTAATTGCCAAGCTTCCTCGGCTCTGGTTAACAGTTGGCCAATGTGGTCATCGCCCACGTGATCAGGATGTAATGGAAACACAGTGTCCATCGTCGTAGTCACCTCACACCCATGCACCAGGAAAAATGGCATAAATCCTGTGGTGTCTTGTTTGGTGGTGTTGTAGGTAAACGTCACAAAAGGTAGCACCTCATCCCAGTTGCTCTGCTCAACACTGATAGCACGTTGGCCAAGGTCTTATTAAGGCATTCAGAAAGCCCGTTAGTTTGCAGATGGTAGGCAGTCGTCATCTGATGAGTAATGTTGCACTGATGGTTTATCTCTGTCACAAGATTCAACTGAAAAACTTTCCCTCAATCCGTAATTAATGACCTTGGGGCACCGTGTTTTAATAAATGTCTTCCACGATGAATTTGGCTACCTCGAATGCTTCGGCTGTTTTCACAGCTTTTGTAATGGCTTAGCATGTCAGTCATCAGTCGTCAGAGCTTTTTGCAGCACATCAAAAGAATCATGTTGAGCATCACCCCAGATAAATTTAGCATCGGCTTTTAACAACTCTTGGAGTGGCCTGGCTTTGATACAAAAGTCTTTGATAAAACGATGGTAATAAGAACATAATCTGAGGAAGCTTCTCACATCTCTAATACTTTTAGGAACATGAAATTCCATTATAGATCTAACCTTTTCTGGGTCTGGCCACACACATTCGTTTGACACAAGGTGTCCAAGTATTTTGATATCTTTTGCTCCAAAGAGACACTTTCTTGAATTAAGTTTCAGTCCGCCTTGTTGGAGACACTTAAGAACGGCCCTCAGTCTTTTTACATGTTCATCAAATGTCTCTGAGAACACTAGAATGTCATCTAAATAACAAAGACACATCATCCACTTCAGGTGACTTAGAAGATTATCCATCATCCGTTCAAAAGTTTCTGGTGCATTACACGAACCAAACGGCATTACCTTAAACTTATACAGGCCCTCAGGGGTGATGAATACAGTTTTCCCACGATCAGCCTCATCTACTCCAATTTGCCTGTATCCCGAGTACATGTCAATGGTTGAGAAAAACTTAGCACCTTTCAGACAATCTAGCGTATCGTCAATTTGTGGAAGGGGGGTAAACATTATCTTATTAAGCTTCCTGTAATCAACACAAAAGCGCAAACTGCCATCCTTCTTCCTGACGGGAACCACTGGTGATGACCATGGGCTCTGCGAAGGCTGAATGATGTCATTCTTCATCATTTTTCTCTACCTCGTTGCCAGTTATTCGACGTTCTGTTACTGACACATGGTATCCTCCCTGGCTTATTGGTTGATGGTTCCAGTGCTAATCCAGTGCTTCACCGTTGATTTGTCTAATTTGCGCTTCACCTGTGGATTGAAGCATTCAGAGAACTCTTGAAGAATGCCAAGTAGCTTCTTCTGTTGTTCCTTAGTGAGATCTGGTGATAGTCGAGCTAGAAGATCTTGTCTCATAACGGTAGCGCCAATTTCGCCTACAGACTCGGCATGGGAGGTTGCTATGATGCTCAGCTGTTCAGCAATTAACGACTCAGTGTTTGCTATGTACATGCGTCTTGTAAGGATCCGCGGTTCTCAGCAACAGTTAACTATCCACAGTTCACCAAATATTAAACAAGATGACAGAGGCTGGAATGACCAAGTTATCAGTGGTATGCTTCTCTTACATTCCACTACAAGATACATATTAAGATATATATTACAACTCTGTGCCATTATCATTTAGAACAATGGCGCTGACCTCTGCACCAATGTTTTCCTATAAAATTTGAATAAAGAAATTAAATTTACTACTTCATGAATATAGGAGTGAACTTTGACAACATTTTAAAGTAATATTTGATTATATTTAGGCTAAATATTACATGAATCTTACACGTTTTCATGCCTCGTCACAAAATGGCTTCTTACGCTACGAAGAAACAAAAGGGAAGAGAGTGAACTTTTTGCAAAAAAACAGAGATTGCAATTACATTCACAGATCGTATTAATTGATTATAGAGTCTGTTATTTTTATGAGAAGACGTCAGTTCTGGTTTATTTGCAAAGTTATTTAACATCATTTTTATCATGTTATGTGGGTACCGCCACAAGAGGTTATGAGGCGGAGTTGCTAAAACTACTGACATTCCAATACAACATTTGACAGAAAACAAACCCATGCTTTTAGAGAAGTTAGATACTTTCAATGGTTACCCATAATATGGGGATAGCTCATTGAAGGAAAATAGCAAAGGTTGCTGAACGTGTGACAGTTCGCCTTCTTTATTTCTTCATTGATTGTCCTCGGTGTTGACGTAACGGCTGAAAAAATAGGGGATGGAAGTGCAACTACTGACTTCTGTAAAAATGTAGCTGACAGATGCACAGTTGCGTTTCACAGTAGTTAACTTTCACTGTTCACAACCCCTCAATAATACACAGTTATACAGGGTGATTCAAAAAGAATACCACAACTTTAAAAATGTGTACTTAATGAAAGAAACATAATATAACCTTCTGTTATGCATCATTACAAAGAGTATTTAAAAAGGTTTTTTTTTCACTTAAAAACAAGTTCAGAGATGTTCAATATGGCCCCCTCCAGACACTCAAGCAATATCAACCCGATACTCCATCTCGTTCCACACTCTCTGTAGCATATCAGGCGTAACAGTTTGGATAGCTGCTGTTATTTCTTGTTTCAAATCATCAATGGTGGCTGGGAGAGGTGGCCGAAACACCATATCCTTAACATACCCCCATAAGAAAAAATCGCAGGGGGTAAGATCAGGGCTTCTTGGAGGCCAGTGATGAAGTGCTCTGTCACGGGCTGCCTGGCGGCTGATCCATCGCCTCGGGTAGTTGACGTTCAGGTAGTTACGGACAGATAAGTGCCAATGTGGTGGCGCTCCATCCTGCTGAAATATGAATTGTTGTGCTTCTTGTTCGAGCTGAGGGAACAGCCAATTCTCTAACATCTCCAGATACTGTAGTCCAGTTACAGTAGCACCTTCGAAGAAAAAGGGACCAAAAACTTTACTGGCTGAAATGGCACAGAAAACGTTCACCTTAGGCGAGTCACGTTCATACTGAGTTGTTTCCTGCGGATTCTCAGTGCCCCATATACAGACATTGTGACGGTTGACTTTCCCGTTAGTGTGGAAAGATGCTTCATCACTAAACACAATCTTTGAAACGAAAGATTCATCTGTTTCCATTTGAGCAAGGATAAAATCACAGAAATCGATTCTTTTAATCTTATCAGCTGCAGACAGTGCTTGAACCAATTTCAGACGATAAGGTTTCATAACTAACATTTTTCGTAGGACTCTCCATACAGTTGATTGTGGAATTTGCAGCTCTCTGGTAGCTCTGCGAGTCGATTTTCCTGGGCTGCGAACAAATGCTTGCTGGATGCGTGCTACATTTTCATCACTCGTTCTCGGCCGTCCAGAACTTTTCCCTTTGCACAAACACCCATTCTCTGTAAACTGTTTATACCAACGTTTAATACACCACCTATCAGGAGGTTTAACACCATACTTCGTTCGAAATGCACGCTGAACAACTGTCGTCGATTCACTTCTGCCGTACTCAATAACACAAAAAGCTTTCGGTTGAGCGGTCGCCATCTTAGCATCAACTGACGCTGACGCCTAGTCAACAGCGCCTCAAGCGAACAAATGTACAACTAAATGAAACTTTATAGCTCCCTTAATTCGCCGACAGATAGTGCTTAGCTCTGCCTTTTGTTGTTGCAGAGTTTTAAATTCCTGAAGCTGTGGTATTCTTTTTGAATCACCCTGTATATGGCCAATGCACTATTGTTTTAACTTTCCACTAGCCTTATTAATAGCTTGCAGGCAAACCTCCACATACTGTTACAATAGTTTACAACTGAACATCTACGAGCAGTAAAAACCTAACCACAAAGTTCACAGTTCTTGAAGAATAGGAAGCTACATGTGGAGCAGACACTGTCATTGTTTTAACACACGGCCTAATTGTGTTACACTTATTTCACAGATGCATTGTTGTTGATCTAACCAATACAGGTTCCTTGTCTGAAACTCAGCCGTGGACTAACTGTCTCAGGATCAAAGATTGGACTCTTATACATCCTCACAGTAATAGATATTGAAACTTCACATTGTTTGATGTTTAATTTACAGAAATTACAATTAAAACTTAACTCATTAAATTAATTGAATACATCGGAAAATTCCGTCTTTTTAACAGTTTCTTCTACTGCAAGATTACCGCCGAATTATTTGTTTAAAACATGAAATTAACGAATAAATTATGCACATGAAATTAACAAATAAATTATGCAAACAATACTTTGGACAAAACTGTTAATTGCTTTGGAATTAATTAAGAGACAGCTTTGCTAACATGTTTTCGAATAGAACCAAATAGATCCTTTAAGAATACTATTAGTTATTCCTCCAAATGTTTATAATTAGTACAGAATTTATATTTGTTTATGCATCAACAATAGAATTTAAGTTACAAAACAATTAGTGATTTCATCCTATAACAGAAGATACTAACTAGGAGTAGTCAAAATAAATTACAAAATCAATTACTTACATAAAACTAAACACAAAATTAGATCTGGTGTTATATTCTTTAAAACTGAGTGTCACTCTTCCTCTTCTATGAAAATGCAGATTACGCTCACGTATGTTAATGGTAGCTAGTTAAAAGTGAAAAAATGAATTCTAAGGAGGCAGATGGCAAAACAAGATGGGAAGTAAAAACATCCCAGCTTGCTTCGCCACATCACCCCCTCATTGGATTGACCAGATAGATATTGCAAATAGCTAACTGGGCAATTCAATGACCACAAGTGACCCCAGAAATTGGGTTTAACAGTCTACACACAAAAAAATATTATATATGAAATCTTATCAAAACTACAGTACATATGTTTTTTTCAAATTTATACTTATATGAACTGGTCATATGAAAATTCCCATACAAAATATTTACATACAGTGTATTGTACATTTGCACAGAATATCCACAAGTTATACTTTTAATAAAAATTAGGCATCTTTGTCATAAGTTATGTCCTTTTTAGGTAATTGAAGATTACATTTACAGGTACATATCATTTTATACTAGTCCTGTCTTGCCTCAGATAATAAATCCTCATGGGTTGCAAAAAGTTAAATTACACTGTGCACTGCAGTTTACTGTTTAGACAGAAAATTTCACTTGCTCAATGTTCACTATTTTTCACAACCATTTTCACACTTTTAATGAGCTTTAACACACTTTCTCACCAAGCTGTCCATGCCTTCAACAGGTCCCAGTGACAGTGTAGTGTTTCCTTTTGTTTCAGGAAAATACCATCAAAAATATAAAATAGAAAATCTGATTGGGTTTTGAATTTTGGTGGTTTCAGTTACGGATAAGGCGGACTTCGTATTATTGATTGAGATCGTGCTGTAATTTGACCGTGCTTGGCAGACCGAGTCGGCAACTCTACAAAAAGCGACTGTACGGAAATAGCATCAGAAACTAATTGAAATTTACCTTATAATCTTGTTAGATACGCAGTATTAATTACAATATAGTCTTCATGGCTGTCCTCCTAATTTCTCTTGTAGGACGACCCGTCATTCACTTTTCTCTGTCTGTTGATTACTTCTTCAAGTTGTCACTGTCATGATCAATTTACAAATTTGGCGATAACCACCTCGAATCACTATTGAAACAACCTCGCTTTGTAATATAATTTTAATTTCCACCCAAAAGCACATTCAACACAGCGCCGAAAAATACACGTCTTTTGTATGAAGACAAGAGAGAGAGAGAGAGAGAGAGAGAGAGAGAGAGAGAGAGAGAGAGAGAGAGAGTCCTCAATTAGTTGTTAAAAAACAAAAAACCTACACAAAAGTAAAAAAACGAACAAAATTATTTATACAAATCGGGCGCTGGCGCATCGCTCTTCTGCATGCGCGATCGTAAATTATATCTTTGTATTGGCGGAGGCGCGGTAGTCAAAGTACCATTACAGCAGTTAGCAAGGAAATGCACAGTGATCAGTTCCCTTGGATGTGGTTCTCCTCCCCCCCAGTACAGGAAAAAAATTAGACAATTCCTACTTTAGTATACTTCCTTTTTCTTCTAACTTAAGTCTAAGAAAAAAATGTTTCACACTAAAAATGATAGTCATATATATATATATATATATATATATATATATATATATATGATTTTTTGATAGCAAATATTTGATAGCATTTAGTGATTTTGTGAGGGTGTAATTTTCTGGTTGAATGAGGGTAGTGCTCAGAGTTGAGTGGAGAAATAGAGCAATGATTTGGTACAACTTCCATCCCATTAATTTTGATATGAGTAGTAATTAAGTTTTTTGATGGTGACTATTCTTTTTTCATAATGTAATAATTAGTAAATCAATTCTACTACACATCTTGAGTTTTTACTAGAGGTAATGTACACATGTTAGACATTAAGGTGATATTTTGTAAGTGGGAAAGAAACAAAAATTTTTCAAGTTCAACTGGTTTCAGACAGTTACAACTTACAGTAATGTTTTGTACCGTAATGTGTACTTGATTTTAAAAAATTTTATAGGCACCACCTTTCGTACTATAGTCAAATTTAGTGCTAATTGTGTGTATATATATATATATATATATATATATATATATATATATATATATATATATATATATATATATATATATCATTGCTCTATTTCTCCACTCAACTCTGAGCACTACCCTCATTCAACCAGAAAATTACACCCTCACAAAATCACTAAATGCTATCAAATATTTGACCTGTCAGAATATTCACATCAGTTTAGCACCACAGTTATCAGTTAATCAGCAAACTTATTGTTCTTCATTCCAGTATTACCACTTTAAGCCCATAATTCCTTAGAACACAAATAGAAGTATTACCTGTACCTCACTAACTTATTGCTCTTTCTGTTAAGCTCTCATTCCCCACGACAGTGTCATGAATTACACAACAATCCACCAATACAACTGCTTGTATACAGTTATCTTTTTCATTACTCAAGCAAGTCTGTCAGCTCCACTATTTTACTTACCTTTCTCGCTTAGTTAACTAGAGGAGTGCATTCTCAAAAAATATTCCTACTGCAAAGGCAGGCCCCCTAACCATTAAGATCCTAACATTATTCATTACTTTATTATTGTTTCATTATATAGTAAATAAATACCTGTTCTGCTTATCTAATGCAAAATTGACTCTATTGAAAAACCCTCCACACTAACAGATCCTTATGCTAAGGCAAACTTAACTCTCATTACCAATCAGACAAAATTATCACTTAGACAAAATATTACTTCACTGTATTCCATCGAATTGCTTAAGATTCTAGTCTGAAGGGTAATATACATACAAATCTTGCTTATTCTTTACACACATTACTCCAGGCAACTATGTTTACAGTTGTAATTCCTTAATGTTAGAAAAGGCTGTACCATGACACAGATATATAGTTATCTCCATATAGTGATTGCGCTGAACACAAAAACTTCTATATAGGCAATTAATATTAAGACCTAGTATTCCAGATGGTTTTTACTGCATATTGCCTCTGCTGCACCAAATTACACTAATCTCAAAAAATCACCTGAAAGTCAAGGATAGAATGTCTCTGATTGACTTAGAAACTACTTATAGGATAGGAGAAGAGTTTGACTGCCTCAGGAAATGTGAAAAATGAGACAGACAGCTGGGGTAAGTATTATCACCATGTAATGAATCCAACACAGAATGTTGAACCCCCTACTTGTTTGAAGGTCTTACTTCTGGTTCAGTGCCGATTATAGTAAGTTCCTCCACTCTTTTTACAGGAAAAACATTGCTTACCCACACCATCATTCAACATCTCACTAGAATTAGAAATTACACTCATCTTACCACCATCATTAACATTACCCTTTGTGATTACCGCTCATTTATATACAATTGTCTCTTCACCACTACCTGCTCGAGTGTGAGCCATAACTGGAGCATTATCTAGTTTAAATGGTCTGATCCAAAATTAAAGTCAGCTCATCCATTTCTTTTACTTGAATTTCTCCTACCATTTCCGTGTCCATTCTGGCTATCCTCCATCCAACCATTCCTTGAATTTCCGCTATAATAGTCCTATTCATCCTATTTACCTGAAACTCTCGCCCTGATTGATTATTGTCATCAAAATTCCTCCTACGATCTTCCACTGAGGGCTTCACCCTCTCCACTTTATCAACATAATTCAAGAAATCACTAATATTACCCCTAGGGGCAGGTGCAAGCAATTCTGTAACTTTCTGAGGCATTTTAGTTTCTAAACTCATAATTACTGATTCACTACCTAGCTCTTTGTCCAAATATTTCAGTTTGTTTATCCAAAGCTGACAGAAACCTTTCACAGAACCCTTCCTAGAGTCACATCTCTCTCCTCCCCAAAATTCGCTCAAAATTCTTTGCTGCTTCTATTTGGACCTACATTCATCTAAAAATGCTTTCTCAAAGCTATGTCATGAAGTACAACTATCAGCTACTTGAGCTGCCCAGCCATAAGCATCCCCTTTCAAAAAACCTGTCACAAATTACATTTTCTCTTTGTCATTCGATGTTTCATGCAAATCATTAAATTCCCTAATGAAATCCAGTGGACGCACTTCCCCATATGGTTCAAAGTTATTAAATTTCTTACAACTAACAAATGAAGGACTGTTTGAGACACTACATACTCTGTGCTTTAGATTTTGTACCTCTTCCATCATTTTCTCCATTTCAGCCAATTTGGAATCTACATTTTTATTCACTTTTTCCAGTTTTTCCTCTACCACTACTGCACACTTGGTTTCTACCTCTGTTTCTAAATTATTTTTAATCTGGTTCTCTAGTTTAACCCTGTTTTCAGCACAATATTTCTTGGCAGCTTTGACTTCCTCCTTACATTGTTTTTTGGAAGCCTCCACCTTCCTACTATAGCCATTACAAAGCTTCTTTCTATCTTCTACACATTTACTACTCATTAATGTTAATTTAATTCTGAAAGGCTAGAGCTAACTACCTTAATTTCCTTTTTAATTTCTTTCTTCAGTCTTTTAGGATAGTCATATCAGTTCTAATATTACTAATGTCTACTTTCTTACTACTGATGTCTTTTTTCACACTAATTTTCACCATACTAATGTCTTCTTTCATACTACTAATGTCTTCTTTCATGCTCATATTATTCAAACTATTCATAATTTTTCTTAACATCACTCCCAAATATCCGTCTGCCATAAACTGTTGCCCTTGCTGACTTTCGCTACTAGACTCCTCCTCCTTAACCTTAATGATCTCACCCAATTCAGTACTGTTTCGTTCATTTCGCTCACATCACCACACAATGTAGATGACACTTTTATCATTCCATCTACAATAGGACTTTCGTCCCCATCATTCAAAGTAACATTCATGTTTGATTTATAACCACTATCGTCTACTGAACCAGGCCTCTGTTGTGCCTTGTCTCCCATCACAGTGTCTTGTTCATTCAGGCCGCTCATTATTTATCACTTAATATAAAACAGATTTTGCTATGAAATTAGCTAATTTTTAACCACTTGTCTCCTGTTGCTGCTGTTGTCATCTCAACTTGTCGTCCGCACTGCTGTTGCAAGTTATAATTCCCTCGGCGGCACTTGTTTATTCTGGTCAACTGTGTCCACCTGCGTGCTGATTGGCTGCTTCCATAGAAACCGCTTACTGACTGGCTGCTGTTATACTGTGGCCATGAAACCCAAGTGCTGATTGGCTGCTGCACCTTTTTCATTAATACTGTATTGTAAACCACTCAAGTCCACTGTTCAAAGTTCGTGAATCCTATTTTATTGTGCCCACATACAAAAGTCCTCATCACATCGGGGCACCATATGTGATGGTTCACCTCCTTTATTTCTTCGTTTGTTGTCCTCGGTGTCGATGTACTGCATTGTGATACTGGTTGAAAATAAACAATATTGCTCTGGCTATATACAACTGTGTATTATTCGGAAGTTGTGAACAGTGAAAATAAACTACTGTGAAACGCAATAGTGCACCTGTCGGCTACATTATTTAAAGTAGTTACTGTTGTACTTCCACACCCCATTTTTGAGCCAGTATCACAATGCTGTACGTCGACACCCAGGACAACAAACGAAGGAAAAAAAAAGGCGAACCGTCACATACCCCATTTTTCAGAAAGTATCACAATGCAGTACATTGACGCCGAGGACAACAAATAAGAAATAAAGAAGGGGAACCATCACAAATGCAATAACACTTGCCGGCAGCTGTACCAGTCAAGCAAGCGTAATTGCCATATGCTACGCCACAAGCGAACACAAACACGCATGTCATGACAACACAGCATGTTTGTCTACATTGCTTGCAGATGAGGGATTACTTAGGCATTGACAGTTTCCAGTATTTACCTCTGAAGGGAAAACAACAAACCGAGTAGTATTTATTAGAGCATTTAGAAACGTTTTACCTCGTACCTGGACTGAAGTCCAGAACATTAGATTTGTTGTTGGACACATACAGGGTAAAGTTCTGCTGTGGGTTATGGACATGGCAGAACATTGCCACTACTATGAACAATGTGAGAGAGCTTTTATGGATAAATACTGCTCTGATGCCACGCAAGAGAGGCTGAGACGTGAAGTATTCAACCCAGCTCTGTTCAGTAGCACACACAGAAGCTTAAGGTGCTATTTTGAAAAATATTTGAATAAAACCAGGTAATGGACGAACCCGGTATCTCAAGTAGATGTGCTTACAATTTTAAAGAGCCGTCTTCCTGCCCACATTAGGGAAAAACTCATTACCATTCCAGAACACAATACCGAATACTTTCTATCTATACTGGACTCAATAGATTTGATATACAAAGAGAGACCAGTACTACCCAAGATTGTTAATACGCAGATATCACCAAAGAGATTTGCGGACTGACAAGTAAACAAAGGATTCGTAGAACAACATGGATGGCAACCTTACCCCACACAGACCTATGGTAATGGTAATAGTAATCACAACGGCAGTGGACAAAGCCATAAATTCAAGGGTGGATATAAAAGAAATGGGCAAAAATTTAGCAAAAACAACTATAATGGGCGAGTAGCATATGGCTAGTCTGTACAATATGTACAGACACCACCTACTAGTAGTAATCAGTCAATTGCCTGGCAAACGCAAAACAATACCAGACAGCCGAATAACCCACAGACAGAAGGATTCGGCCAGCAAAAAAACACACATATGCCAAATAACGTGAATAGAGGCAAAGAGAATATCAGTCAGGAGCCTCACAGGATACTAATTGGCATAATCAAACAGCAACGGTCCATACAGTAAAAGTTACGCCGAAACCAGAGACCTATGCCCCATGATGCTGGAAAACTTGAACCAGTCATGGGTTCTGTGCAGGAGAGTGGGGGCACGAGCTTGATCGACACTCGCTTTATCAGATACGATCATGGTAGTGATGTGAAAAGTTAATGGCAATATGGTAATGAACGTACACAGAAAAAGTTGACAGAAAAAAAGCAAAAATATTTGACCTTTAAGTACCAATTGTGATTGACACGGATGCTATGACTAATTTGATGTAACAGGGATTCTTTCAAGAACTGAAGAAACATGGGTGTAAACCCACACTGACAGTACAAAATTGCAAGGTAGTAACTGCCAATGGTCAGAAATCGAAAGGGGTTAAAATACAAGTGTTCAGTCCCATACAATAAGGACAGTTTTCTGTATGAAGCAATTTTTTTATAGTAGAAAAATTAATAGTTGATTGTTTAATCGGTGTGGACACATTTAGGAGATATCACATACAAATTGATATAAGAAAGAGCCAATGTCATTTCACTGTAAACAACAAATTATTTGCAACAGACCTAATCAGGCAGGTACTTATAGCTGTAAAACTGAAGTTACTTATGACTTTGAAGTTCAGTTGGTAAATCCAATAGTTATCTTTGTCAACATATACAATAATAAACAGTTGGCAGCAGAAGAAGTAAATGTCAACACAATATGCTTGTCTCAAGAAACTCAAGAGGAACTTTGTGAACTGATACTTGTGTATATACATGTATTTGAAAAAATACTAGGTATCATTAAGTATTTTGTGTACAAAATGGAAGTGTATATGTAAAACCCTATCCCATGGACGAAGAGGGAAACAGTAAGAAAAGAGGTTAGCAGGATGAATGAATGGGGCATAATACAACCATCATTTTCCAATTATTGTAGCACTATTTTGGTCATGAGTAAGCCAGATGGCAAGGTGTGCTTGATCCTTGATGCACACAACATTAATAAGATTACTGTACCAGTCCGAACACGTCCAGACAAGTTAGAGGAACAGCTTATGAAATTCCATGATGCTAAATTTCTTACTGTAATCAACCTCCGATCTTCATATTGGCAAATAAAACTACATGAAGAAAGTTGGAAGTATACCACCTTCGTACGTGGGGGCAGGAGCTTCGAATTTAAAGTATTTCTGTTTGGATAGAATATGTTACTTCGTTCTTACAAGTTGTTAACAACCTTCCCCATACATCATCTGGATTTACACAAAATAAGCTGATGTTTAGTTGCAAACAAGTAGACGAGTGGTAGAAACCTTTGCTCAAGATACGAATACCAGAATTATCAGTGGAGGATAAAATACAACAAGCAGTAATCAACCTTGAAACCTGGGATAAATACAGGAAAGGAATTTACAACAGAAAGCTGAAATGTACAACACAATTTTATATAGGACAAAAGGTGTTACTTAGTACACATCCCAAAGCCACAAAAATTGGAAAACTGAAACGTAAGTGGCAGCTGCTATACACCGGAGCATACACAATTTCTAAAATACTTTACCCCTGAGCATACAGACTGGTACACACGAACACGGGTAAAGACAAGGTCATTTACCCACACAAAGACTTGAGAACGTTTATATATTGAAGAAAGACTTTATACCCTCTAAGTTGTATACGTGTACAATAATAATATGAGATTTAGGATGCAGGAAAATCACATTCTAGAATTTATGTTGTTTGTTGATAAGGAAAATTTTTGTTTGTATTTTTTCTTATATGTCAAATGTGTAAACAATAAGATGAGTGGTTGTAACAAGGAAGAATTTTACTTTTATGTGTCTAGAGATGACGATATTCTAAATACAACGTTTTGCCTTGAGCGTAACCTAGTTGTAAACAAATAAACAAACTTGTGAAAGGCATGGTAGCACAAAATGCAATATACAACTCACTGAGAAGTAAGTGATATCAGAGCGACGCAGTGCATGCGCATTGGGGAGCAAGCTAGTCAACGAACCGCAAGCGTGTGCGTACCAGGCAGGCACAGCTGGGAGTCCCCCCCCCCCCCCCCCCCTCTAAAAAAAAATGACAAATTATGCCCTTCCATAGTATTTCCTCACCCCTGTAGTGTGTAGATGCTTCCTGGAGAATGCTAGAGAGGTGAGGCCATGTGTAGTTATCTGAGTGGGACGTAGTATCTATTGTAGCAACTATTGTTTACTTATTTAATTCTTTTGAACTGATAAATATACTCCGCCAAGAAGCCATTGTAAATTGAAATGAAATGTATATCAATTTATGCCATAAAGGAAAACATAAGCTATTACTGTATGAATGTTATATGAAGAATATACAACCAAACGGGAGTAATATGTGTACTCACATAATTGAAATTGAATAATGTAATGAAACTGTAATTTTAAAAAATGTATATAAAAAGGGAAGAGAATATGTTACAGACTACAATGTATATAAGCGATGATAATGGCATGTCACCAAATGAATAGGATAAGTGTATTTTGTAACTGTTTTTTTTTCTTCTTTTTTATAGTATGTGGAAAGGACACTACAGAAACTTTATGTAATGCAACTGTATGAAAGATGCTTAAAAACAAAGTGCGAAAGCATACAAAAGCTGGCTGCAAAGTGTTAAGCGCGTGTGTGATATAGATGGGTGTGCGCATGACAAACTAAAGATGGCAATACTTAACGTAACATGAATTTTCTGTGCACGACAACATTGTAAAAGTGGCAAGAAACTTACATTGTCGACAGATATTGGATGTATAGCTGGTGTCCCCACTGAATAAGTGAGAGCGACGAGGTGAAATAAATTCCTCAGGCTGCTAATATGGAATCCAGTTGTTAATGCATTGAAGATTTCACAAAGGAGCACTCCGCTGATTACGAACTTCACAATTTTGTGCAGTGAAAGCTACTGTAAATGCACAATATGGACACTCTGGCCTTGTACTAAACATGTAAGTGTGAACTGGGATGATAACGGACGTTGCACTGCGCATGCGCGCTTCACAAGCTAAACACAGTGCAAATGCTGACAGGTAACAATGGGACTACACGGTAACAGCGAGCACTTTGTTAGGAAAGAAAACTTATGTATGTGTTAAAACAAGCTGACGTGCCCATATAAATTGATAACTGTACAGGATAAATCCAATGGCCAAAAATAAAGGCTATGCCCATACCGGCCAGTGTTATCAGCCCTCAAAAAGGGAAATAAGCTCAGACAATGTACACCTCTGTATGACGCCAGTGCACAGTGGGGGGCAATTATAATGGATGATATTATTTTTTCTCCCTTCATTCTTTTCCTTTTATACAAGAAAGCTATATACACACAAAGCCAAAGGTAAATTAACAAGTGGCTATGTGGCAGAGATAATGTTTTGATACAAAAAAGAGAAGAGATATGCTCTTCAATTAATGAATTTCTGTGTTTTCACCTTTTGTTTCTATTAATGGTAGCGGGCAGACGTATGACAAGATCCTTCATACCAGTATTGTTTAAAAATGTGTATTTCAAGCATACATTCAAAGTGTTAGAAAAAGTTATTACAAAATTAAAATTTTATTCAAATATTCACATCACCACATCTGTCTGTTCATCATTTTGCACATGCCAAGAATCCTGCAAAGGAGATTCGGAGCAGAAGAGGAATTTGCGTGAGCAGCAGAGACGAAATCCTGCATCAGCATTGTTATAATTAGGACTACGGACAATGGAATTAATGTGAAGAAATATGTAACTTAAATGATGAATATTGGTCTTAAATATGTTGACATTGAAGTTCTGTTGATATTAGTACCAGTTTAAGTTTGGGATATGCTTATGCTTATCTTCCAATTTCTTTCAATTATTCTATCCAATTAATTTTTTAATTATTCAAGCAGCAATTATTAGTCTGTTTCCACTATTTATCCGCCCATCTATTCTGCCACTGTTCAACAGCAGCAAACAATTCAAGAATTCCTATGTTTGATCACCAAGACGCAGCTGTGGATTTTCTCCACCGTTACAAAATAACTGTGTATGTATGGGAGGCTACACTTCACATGAACAGTGAAATTGTACATGGTCACACAATAATTCTACAAGATGCTTCTGTACCAGCAACAACCGCACCCCCACACAAGAGGTCTTCAGCGGGAGGTGCAAAAACACCAATGTTCAAGAAGCTCCTTACTTTGCTGTCCAGTGTTAGCGATCTAATTTCAGAAGTTGCAAAGTCACACATCCTTGCAGACAACTAGGCCCTGTGCGCACACATTTCGGCTAATAGCTTTGTGCTTGTTATTGCTCAGGGATCACATAAGTCCCAGTATGACTGTGGATACAGTAGAACGCCAGCCCATACAGCAGTTTCAACTAAAACATAACACTATATACAATATTCCCATTATGCCAGGGCCACCAGTGGCTTACAAACCCTGTAAGTTGGCTGCTGATAAGTATGCTGCTGCAAAGAAAGAGTATAAAGAATTGTTGGCTATGTGGGTTATCAGATGTTCAGACAACCTATGGGTGTCTCACCTACATAGAGTTCGAAAGAAAGGTGGTTCATGAAATATATGAGGAGACTATCGAAATATGAATGTACGCACGACACCAGATCGCTTTCCTGTTTTCCACTTACACAATTTTACAGCTGCTCTGGCAGGCTCACAAATATTCATAGTTATTGATGTCCAAAAGGTTTATTATCAAATCCAAGTAGCACCAGAGGGAGTACAAAAGAGTGTTAATCACACCTTTTGGCCTTTCTGAATATGCACAGATGCCATTCAGCCTTAAGAATGCCACAAACATGACAACATTTTTTCGACGATGTTCTCCAATGGCTGAATTCCTGCTTTGTATATCTCAAAGATATGTTAATTTTTTCTGTATCTGCTACTGAGCATGAAATTCAGCTACAGACTACGGATTGAACATAACAGTTACAAGTGCATGTTCCGCAAACAAGCAGTGGAATTTATGTGACATCCGCTGACTGGCCCTTGCAATGTACAGTGGACTTGTTGCAATCATTTCCCTTTACCAAGACATAACAGCAATTATGCCATTTTTTAGGTACGGTTAATTCCTACAGCTGCCATCTACTGCACACACAGGTAGTTCAGGCACCACTCACAGCAGCACTTTTCCCCGCATCACTTCACAAGGACAATGCACCACATCACTTCACAATGAATATGCACCAGCACGTGGACACCTGAAATGTCTGCTTTCCACAAAGTCAAATCCTCCTTGTGAGAGGCAGTCCACCTTGCTCACCCTCTGACTTCAGTGCCACAGGCTGTAGTTGTAGATGCCAGCCAGACTACTATAGGGGCGGTCCCGCACCAGAAGGTAAAAGGGTCATGTCAGCTCACAATTTGTTTCCCCGTAAGTTGTCTGATGGACAGACTAAATGGAGTGCCTACGACCATGAGGTGTTAGCAGTCTACAAAACTATCAGACAATTCCAACGACAAGTTGAGGCATGCCACTTCACTTTCTTTACAGATGATAAACCTGTTTCTTTGGCATTTAACAACACTTGCAACTCTTGCTTTCCTCAGCAGTTTTGCCAGTTAGATTTCATTGCACAATTCACTACTGATTTCTATCACCTGCGATGAACTGATAACGTAAGTCACTGACTACTTCTCAAGAATCAATGTACTCTCTGCATGAGTCGATCAAACCCATTTAGCTATGGCACAGGAACGGATGAGGACTTACATGAGTTTTTTAAGATACAAAATGACTGGAACGTAGCCAAAACAGGCATCTATGGGCAACTTTCTCACCTGGTGTGACATTTCTCAGAGCCAACCCTGACCTTTCCTTTCTTTCCATTGTAGGAAACAGTTTTTTGACACAATTCACGACCTCACTCATTCTGGGGCCAACACGACTGTTCATATGTTAACAGACAGGTATGTTTGGTCAGCAGTGCGACATGGCTGTCATTTACGGTATAACATCTGTTTACCTGGCCAGTCGGACACTATGTCTGCAAGCCTCTTGGCTCCTTTTAAGAACCAATATTCCATTTTTCTTGTGATCAGATAGACCTTGTAGAGCCATTACCCCAGTACACGGATTCAAATATATTCTCACAGCTATAGATAGGTGCACTTGCTAGGTTGAAGCCATGTCTGTTATGGAAATTTCTACAAAGACAGTGGCACAAGCCTTTCTCACTACATGAATTTCAAGGTCAGGGTGCCTGAACGATCAAGGTCGACAATTTGAGTTGTCTTTGTTCAACAAACCAGCAGTTTTATGTAGATCACTCATCATCATTCCACCAGCTACCACCTGGAAAGCAAAAGCTGGTGGAACGCTGGCACAGGACTCTCAAGTCGGCATTAATGTGCCCTACGTCTTCCTGGTTGGCATAATTGCCACTGGTATTGCTTGGGCTGTGGACTGCATTCAGAACCTACCTCAGCACTTCAGCAGCAAAATTTCTGACCTTCAACGGCATCTGATCATGTGAATCCACCAGTGCCATCGTAATATGAAACCATGCTGACAGCACATTCAAAGATAATTCCAGTAAAAACATTTTTGAACTTTAAAGTTGCAGGCTCCATTTAGTAAGTGATCCAAAGGTGAAATACTGCACAATAGACAACATTAGTTCAACAGCATTTATAACCCAGTAGAGAAAGTATTTTGGATTGCAGAAGGTGGAGTAATTTTGATGTTCAGGTGTGTTGTACATATTACCCCTCTCACAAAAAATCCAAGTTCCAGACCTCCTCCATGTCCACTATCTGCTATTTCGAAAAAGCATTATGAGATGGCACAGTTTTCAGTTTTTCCTCAGTAACTTGCTTCCAGTGCATTTGAGTAAAAAAATATGCCACTATCATTCTTAAAGAGCATTACATTTCCTGCAAGTTTCATATGTTACATGTTGGAAAATTCAGAACAGCCGTTGAGATACAACGCAGTGAAACTCTGCAAAAATGTCAAGTAATTGAAAAAATTTAGATATATCAGTGGTTTCACCTTAATAACTTTTTTAAGTGCAGTTTTGTGCAGAATGTTTAATAACCATTGTTGCAGGAGCTTTAATTTCCTTCAAGATTCGCACAAAATATTTGTAATTATTCCCTATGCACCATGAGAAATTTTACAGTAACAATTTTGCTGAAAGCTGCCTCGAAACAGGAAGTACCACTCTCAGTGAAAAACAGTATTCTTCAGCCATTATGTATGGAACATATACATGTAGTCCATGAGATTCATGCAAATTTTGGGGAATAAGTATTTCTGAAAAAGAAAAAGAAATTTTCAACCCCCCCTCGGAGGTTCGAGTCCTCCCTCGGGCGTGGGTGTGTGTGTGTGTGTGTGTGTGTTGTCCTTAGCGTAAGTTAGATTAAGTAGTGTGTAAGCTTAGGGACCGATGACTTCAGCAGTTTGGTCCCATAAGATCTTACCACAAATTTCCAATTTTCCAACCTACGAAACTTGTAGGAAGTTTAATGATCTTTGAAATTGATAACAGCATATTTTTTAGTAAAACAAACTGGAAGCAAGATACTGAGGAAAAACTGAAAACAGTGCCCTTTCTTAGTGTTTTTTTCAAGATGGCGGATAACACACAGGGAAGACAAAGTCTAAAACATGGATTTATACGAGAAGGGTTTTACATACAATATACCTGAAAATCAATATTACTCCACCTTTTGCACCCAACCCCTTTTTCAGAGTTATCTCTACAGTGCTATTAAGACAGATAGCATTCTAAAAAGTGAGCAGCTTATTTTTCCAGCCTTATTTAAATAGATTTAAAATGACAAATAATATTATGCACAACTGGAAAAACAAAATACATAAGAGCACAGTTTTGACAGATGAATAACCCTTTGCCACTAACTGAACAGACTTAGCAGTAGAGTTAAACTCAACAAAGGAAACTCAATTATATGGCCTCAGCATGCCCTGCTCAACAGGAATGTTTAGGGTCAAAATTAGATTCTAAAAGTCAATGTATTATCATCAGTCAGACATTCCAAATGAATAACATCACTTTCCTAATGCTATTCTGTATCAGTCTTCTTTATTATTACTGGCAAGACTGATATACTCCATAGTGCAAACTCTCTCATGTTTTATGCAGACATGTCAAAAATGTAATTTTTTACTCTCTTGACAGACAACAAATTCACGTATGAGTTCAAAGTTCCTGGGATATATTGTTCATAATTTTTCTCAGCACAACTACAAATACATTAAAAATGCACAATTCTATTCATAGAACATACAGACATTTCTGTAATGATGTTATTTGAAAACAAGCCAAGTATCTTATTTTGTACATCACATTTGACTTTTTCAGTGCTTGGGTAGCAAGAACGATACTTTTTTTCATATGTCATTCTCTTTTCTCAATGTTCTTTTATTGCTATTGTTCCTCAATTATTACCTGCAGGTTTTAATTGGGGAGCAGGTGCTGGGCATAAAATAAATTAAAAATTTGAAGTAAATGAACTCCAAGTAATAAGAATAGCCAATTCGCCAGTGCTTGAACAGCCTTTTATACCTCCTATCTTACAACATATAGAACGCTGGTGTGTTAAAAAATTGATACGGGCTCTGCCTCAGGTCTCACTATAACTGAGAGAAACTTGAAACTCATTTCGCAGGTAATGGCAGAAAAAGTTGCAGAAACATCTGCTAAATGATGGAACAGCAGAAGAGCAGGCGGACTTAGTTTCTATTCTTTACTTTGGTGGCAAGTGTTTGTCGCAACAAAATTTCCTTTTGCTATTGCCCCAAGATTTTGCCTTCCCATAACTAACATTGTCATTTCAAGTTATATTCAAATACATGAAATCCATCTTCTTGATAAAAAATTACTATGACAAACTGAACATAGGTTAACATACAGCTGTGCTTCTTGAAATTTTATCACTTTAGTAGTGATACTTACCACTCCAGAGGACTGATGTGTCTCCCTGCAGAATCATACTTGCATACAAACCCCATAAAACAAGAGGAGAGCACAATTATGCTGCAAATTTGTTATTTTATTTGCATGCAGAGAACCTTTCTAAGGTATGGAATATGTCTTCAAAATAGGACAGTGTGCAGAGTAAATACATGAGAGGAAGTACCGGAGCAGACACAAATATAGAAGCTCCAAGCATTGCTGGCCTACTTTGGAGAAGTGTAAATCCCTTGGTAAATTCAAATGAAGCTATGTGGTTCCAGAGACCTTTCCAGGTGTCGAAACAGCTATGATGTATACATGCAGACTGAAGTAATGAATGAAAATTTGTAACAAGCCAGATATTCAAACATGGGTCTCCTGCTCCCTAGGCAGATATGCCAATCTACACCATCCTGGCTCAGTGGCTTTGCACAACTGCATGGACTACCCTAGCACACCTTCCTCCTCAATCCAAATTCTCAACGATGCCTCAACCCACTTGGTATTCTCCGAAAACTCAAACAGTGTTGCAGGGGCTCTCTAAGTGTATTGGAATAGGACCTCAGCATAAAAAAGGGATACTGCTTGAAACCCAGGCATTAGTGTTTTAATCAAATGAAACTATATGGTTCCAGAAACCTATTCAAGTCTCAAATATATGCAGACTGAAGCGACGTATAAAATTTGTACCAAGGCTGGGATTTGAAACGTGGTCTCATGCTTACTAGACACATGCAATAACCACTACACCGTCCTCACACAGTGGCACTGCACAATTGTGCCAGTGTGGCGTAGTGGTTAGTGCATCTGCCTAGTGAGCAGAATACCTGGGTTTGAATCCCAGACTTGGCAGAAATATTCATGCATCACTTCAGTTTGCATATACAGGGTGGTCCATTGATTGTGACCGGGCCAAATATCTCATGAAATAAGCATCAAATGAAATAACTACAAAGAACGAAACTCGTCTAGCTTGAAGGGGGAAACCAGATGGCGCTATGGTTGTCCCGCTAGATGGCGCTGCCATAGGTCATGTGGATATCAACTCAATTTTTTAAAATAGGAACCCCCATTATTTATTACATATTCGTGTAGTACATAAAGAAATGTGAATGTTTTGGTTGGACCACTTTTTTCACTTAGTGATAGATGGCGCTGTAATTGTCACAAACGTATAAGTACATGGTATCACGTAACATTCCGCCAGTGCGGACGGTATTTACTTTGTGATACATTACCCATGTTAAAATGGACCATTTACCAATTGCGGAAAAGGTCGATATTGTTGATGTATGGCTGTTGGAATCTAAATGCCCAATGGGTGTGTGCTATATATGCTACTCGGTATCCTGGACGACATCATCCAAGTGTCCGGACCGATCGCCGGATAGTTACGTTATTTGTGGAAACAGGAAGTTTTCAGCCACATGTGAAACATCAACCACGACATACAACAAATGGTGATGCCCAAGTAGATATTAAGCTGCTGTCGCGGCTAATCCGCACATCATTAGCAGACAAATTGCGCAAGAAATGGGAATCTCAAAAACGTCGGTGCTGAGAATGCTACACCAACATCGATTGCACCCGTACCATATTTCTATGCACCAGGAATTGCATGGTGACGACTTTGAACATCGTGTACAGTTCTGCCACTGGGCACAAGAGAAATTATGAGACGATGACAGATTTTTTGCACACGTTCTATTTAGCGACGAAGCGTCATTCACCAACAGCGGTAACGTAAACCGGCATAATACGCACTATTGGGCAATGGAAAATCCACAATGGCTGCAACAAGTGGAACATCAGCGACCTTGATGGGTTAATGTATGGTGCGGCATTATGGGAGGAAGGATAATTGGCCCCCATTTTATTGATGGAATCTAAATGGTGCAATGTATGCTGATTTCCTACGTAATGTTCTACCGATGTTACTACAAGACGTTTCACTGCATGACAGAATGGTGATGTACTTCCAACATGATGGATATCCTGCACATAGCTCGCATGCGGTTGAAGCGGTACTGAATAGCATATTTCATGACAGTTGGATTGGTCGGCAAAGCACCATACCATGGCCCACACATTCGCCGGATCTGACGTCCCCGGATTTCTTTCTGTGGGGAAAGTTGAAGGATATTTGCTATCGTGATCCACTGACAACGCCTGACAACATGCGTCAGCGCATTGTCAATGCATGTGCAAACATTACGGAAGGCGAACTACATGCTGTTGAGAGGAATGTCGTTACCCGTATTGCCAAATGCATTGAGGTTGACGGACATCATTTTGAGCATTTATTGCATTAATGTGGTATTTACAGGTAATCACACTGTAACAGCATGTGTTCTAAGAAATGATAAGTTCACAAAGGTACATGTATCACACTGGAACAACCGAAATAAAATGTTCAAACGTACTTATGTTCTGTATTTTAATTTAAAAAACCTACCTGTTACCAACTGTTCGTCTAAAATTGTGAGCCATATGTTTGTGACTATTACAGCGCCATCTATCACAAAACGAAAAAATTGGTCCAACTAAAACATTCATATTTCTTTAAGTACTACATGAATATGTAATTAAAAATGGGGGTCCCTATTTGAAAAACTGCAGTTGATATCCATTTGACCTATGGCAGCGCCATCTAGTGGGCCAACCATAGTGCCATCTGGTTCCCCCTTCAAGCTGGACAAGTTTCGTTCTTCGTAGTTTTTTCGTTTGACGCTTATTTCGTGAGATATTTGGCCCGGTCATGATCAATGGACCACCCTGTATATGTCATACATCCTTGAGACATGAAATGATCTCTGGAACCATATACTAGTTTAGTTTGATTAAAGTACCTTTGCATGGGTTTCGGGCACAATCCCCCAATTCACTCTGTGCTGAGGTGCTACTCCAATACAGTCAGAGAGCCTCTGCAATGCTGTTTGTGTTTCAAGGGTATATCAAGTTGGTTGAGGTGTGAATGGGAATTTGGACTGAGGAGGGAGAATGCTAGGGTAGCTCATGCAGTTGTGCAAAGCGACTGTGCGGGTAGTGTAGTGGTCAGTTCTTCTGACTAGCAAGCAGGAGACCCGGGTTTCAATCTCATCCTTGGTACAAATGTTCATCCAGCCCTTCAGTCTACATATATAGGAAAATTAATACAATCTTGACAATAGTTGTGATGTTTACTTGAACAAATGAAATGTTCAGATTCCTCCGTTCATTGGATTGACTTGTAAGTAGAAGTTTCATGTTGGAGTTTCTGGTTTGACAGAAGTTTGATTTTTATGCTGATAAACTACATGGATTATATACACGAACAGTGTTCATACATTATTCAAGAAAAGTATAAATAAATGTACTGTATTGTAACAGCAATAATCAAAAGCAAAGAGGAGATGAAGTCTTTTATTGCCATATTCAAAGAAATTGCCAAGCAACTAAGAGAGAATGAAGAACAAAGTCATATCTTCATTGAATAAATCAAAGACCAACCCAACTGAAATGCTATATTGTGAAGCAGTAACTTACAAGCAATAAATTTGACTAAAAACAGCTAATTTATTGATCATGAATTTAGCATACTGTGCAAAAGGAGTCTAGTTAGTTCATTGTGTTGCAACCGTCACACAAACTCATGAGATAAAATATGTGAATAAGGATGTTCTTCATAATCCTGTGTATTGGAATGATCAGAAACTGAAACTTCCTGGCAGGTTAAAACTGTGTACTGGACTGAGACTCGAACTCGGGACCTTTGCCTTTTGCGGGCAAGTGCTCTACCATCTGAGCTACGCAAGCACAACTCACGCCCCATCCTCACAGCTTTACTTCTGCCAGTACCTCATTTCCTACTTTCCAAACTTCACAGAAGCTCTCCTGCGAACCTTGTAGAACTAGCGCTCCTGGAAGAAAGGATATTGCGGAGACATGGCCTAGCCACAGCCTAGGGGATGTTTCCAGAGTGAGATATCTCTGCAATATCCTTTCTTCCAGGAGTGTTAGTTCTGCAAGGTTCACAGGAGAGCTTCTGTGAAGTTTAGAAGGTAGGAGACGAGGTACTGACAGAAGTAAAGCTGTGAGGACAGGGCGTGAGCCAAGCTTGGGTAGCTCAGATGGTAGAGCACTTGCCCGCGAAAGGCAAAGATCCCAAGTTCAAGTCTTGGTCCAGCACACAGTTTTAATCTGCCACGAAGTTTCATATCGGTGCACACTCCGCTTCAGAGTGAAAATCTCATTCTGATCAGAAACCGTTCACCCACAGACAAACTGTTAAACTGCCAATATGAGATACATTGTTGAAAACATTCAGGTTTTAAAACATAAAACTTGAATGTACGTGAATAATACAACCAATTTCTGGCTGGTTGCATTATTTGCCAACAATCCTTAATGGACATGAAGTTCACGAAAGGATAAAATGATGAACTATAAACATGATGCTTTTAATATTAATCAAGTTACTTAGTACATCCTCTTGAGCCCCCACTATCATTGCTTAGTTTTATGGCTGGGAAATGACTGTCCAAAAGATATATAATAATTCTTAACATTCCTCTGGAAATATGCTTGTATTTATGCTTATACTTTACCTTGTGTTATTGTAGCATTACAGTAGTAGTCTGCTGAGATGTAACAAAGTCATTAAATATGGCGAATGGCCAATTGTTACTGTTGCTGTAAATTTTTTCGACTCTTCATCCAATATATATAAAACCACAGAGTTTTCTTGTTTCTCTCTTAATGTATTATCAAAAATTAATATGCACCCAATGAAAGAAGTAATTTACAACAAGTAACAGGATCTCCACTCAATCATTAACATCAATGGTGTTTCACAAATCACAATATCTTTAAATATGAGTAACAACTTTAATAGCATACATCACATGTACAAACACACTGATTTATGGGAGAGTATAAAAATAAGGCTACACACAACCACAGCTCATCAGTGCATTCGTCGGAACCAAAAGCGAGCACGGAAGTCATCAGAACAAGTGAGAAATGCTGGTGCTGTAGGGGAATGTGCTATTAACCGCACTGGCCCATTGTGACCTGTAACAAATAATGACACTACAGAAGAAAAGCAATACATAAGAAACGTCAATTCACAGTTCACCACACAAAGCTGCATCAAAAATTACCTGCTCAAAATTACCATTCTGCCTCCTTTACATCCCACAAAACATCTCATTAAATCCAGAACAGTTTGAAAAGAACACTGATCATTTAATATGTGATGGCTTAAAACAGTAACCAATCAGCTTCAGTTTTTTAATTATTTATTTATTTTACTGTTCATATGGGGATTTCAAACTGATCAAGCTCATTTTCAGACTATGTGAGTCTTAGTAAACAAGATGCAGAGAACAAGCTAAATGCTTTTAATAGTGTTGACAGATATACCTAAAGTATATTTTTTACTACTCTTACCACTTTTTCCTGAAGGAGGTAAAATAATTGTATTTGTTGCCAATTACTGAGGTGCATTATTAAGATTTTTTACACACTGTTATGAGCTCTGTATCTCCTTATTCATAAAAAAATAATAATTAGACAGCATGCCAGTAAAAATAGCATTTTTGGAATATGAAAAAAAGGTTATCATCATGTGAGATACTACTATAACAATGACTTGGGCTGCTCCGCTGGCATTTGCAAGATGGATCTATCTTCGGTCGATTTTGCATGACTATTGTTTCGTGTTCCATAGATCATTTGCACAATAAAACATAATTATGTAAAATGACTCATTTTACACTCACACTGCAAATCAATTTGTAAATATAGCTACATGCTGAACATTTTTAAGTGTTTTTTTTTCTTTCTTTTTTCTTTTTGTTTTTTAAATGTACACACGAGTTAGTGATTCCTACCCCAACCACGTTTTACGCATTATGATAACAGAAATTCTTCTATGGAATAAAAGAAGTAGTCAAGGAGAAACTTTCGCAGTTTGTTTTTCAAATTTTACTTTTGTGTCTGTCAGACATTTTACACCACTTGCCAAGTTACCAAGAATTTTAGTTGCAGCATTGTGCCCCCTCTTTTGTACTAAAGACAGCTTTAATATGGAGTAATGAATGTCATTTTTATACCATATTGAAATTATGTGCATCGCTGTTCCTTTTGAACTGCAATAAATTATTTACAACAAACCACATAAGGGAATAAATATGCTGTGAAGCAGTAGTTAGGAAGCCCAATGCCTTAAACAGACATTTACAAGATGATCACAGGTGAGCACCACACATTTTTCTTACACTTCATTTTTGAGCCATCAAGACTTCCTTTCTTAAGAATAATTACCCAGAACATTATTCCATACAACATCACTGAATCAAAATATGCAAAATACGTCAACTTACTGTCTGCCTCTCCCCAAGATTTATAACTATTCTCACTGCAAATGTGGATGAACTAAGTTGTTGTAGGAGTTCCAAAATGTGTGTTTTCTAGTTTAAATTATCATTAATATGGACACCTAAAAATTTTGTTGCCATTCTATTTATTATTTCCTCACCACATTTTACACTTAGCAATGGTGCAGTATCCCTAGATGTCTAGATCTTAATGTAGAAAAGAGCCACTCCCCATTGACTGTTTTTGAAGAAAGAAATTGGTTTAGAGTGCCAAGAACAGCAAGGCTGCATCCTGATGACAATATAAGCACTTAATGTCTTCCACAAGAAAACATTAAGGATGTCAAGGAAAAATATTGCAAACAAACCTGCATGTAACAACTGCAAAGATGGCAAAGATGCTAACTACTGGAACAACAACAACCATGCACAAACATTCAGTGATTATCTGCATTCACTGACTGGGCTGCAAGAAGTCACATTCAATGCAGGGCACTAATGGAACATACAAAAGGTGGCGACAAGACTTGAAACCAAACCAAATAAGAGTCACCTGCTGGATGTTACTGCAAACAAGGGTGAAAAAGACTTATAGCTGTGAGAAGGAAACAATCACTCATCTCAATGAGGACCAAACAACTGACTACCTCTCTTCTAAATACATTACATAACATGACTGCTGAATGGTATATAATATGCTGTGTACCTCAATGAAGAATGGAAAATTCCGTTTTGAAAGTCCAACTGACAAGAAGAAATTGGACAAGGATAAGCAAGGAAATTGGTTATATACTTTTCAAATAAACCATTCTGACATTTTGGGGAAAACACACAAAAATTGCCAAACAGGGATTCTAACACCACTCACACCAAATACAATTTCAGGGAAATAAAAAAAAAGGCTATAACATCCTAAACTATGGTTCTCAAGCACAGCGGACAGAGCTTGTAACCTTATTTAAGTATGTTCCAAAGAATAAAAAAGAGTGTGTGTGTGGGGGGGGGGGGGGGGGGGGGCGGTTAGGGGTGCACATGCTTGTGCTTAGGTAATAGTTTTGGGGAAAAAGTGGATCCAAACTGTTGAACATACTGACTGACTTTAAAGGATCTGTCATATTCTCTTATTTTTTTTGTACCTCTGATAATACAGCATGCTCTTGTGCACTATGAATGAAGATAAATCACAGCAGCTGAGTAAATGGATGTGTGCGTTATATTTATTTACAACAATGAAAATCTCTAAGGATGCAAAAAATACCTGCTTGAAGTCAACTGACACTGTGATTTCAATTGCAGTACAATGCACAATGTCTAAAATTTACATAGTCATGGAATGCTTACAATATTAACATTGTAACCAATCCTCGATTGTTTGATTTCACATTTCATACATACATGCTGAGGGTATTAGATTAGGAAATGAGACACTTAAAGTAGTAAAGGAGTTTTGCTATTTGGGGAGCAAAATAACTGATGATGGACGAAGTAGAGAGGATATAAAATGTAGACTGGCAATGGCAAGGAAAGCTTTTCTGAAGAAGAGAAATTGTTAACATCGAGTATAGATTTAAGTGTCAGGAAGTTATTTCTGAAAGTATTTGTATGGAGTGTAGCCATGTATGGAAGTGAAACATGGACGATAAATAGTTTGGACAAGAAGAGAATAGAAGCTTTTGAAATGTGGTGCTACAGAAGAATGCTGAAGATTAGATGGGTAGATCACATAACTAATGAGGAAGTATTGAATAGGATTGGGGAGAAGAGAAGTTTGTGGCACAACTTGACCAGAAGAAGGGATCGGTTGGTAGGACATGTTCTGAGGCATCAAGGGATCACCAATTTAGTATTTGAGGGCAGCGTGGAGGGTAAAAATCATAGGGGGAGACCAAGAGATGAATACACTAAGCAGATTCAGAAGGACGTAGGTTGCAGTAGGTACTGGGAGATGAAGAAGCTTGCACAGGATAGAGTAGCATGGAGAGCTGCATCAAACCAGTCTCAGGACTGAAGACCACAACAACAACAACATACAGTTCTTTTACGTCTAAGATATTTTCAGCTATTATGACAGATTCCAACTGATGCCACTAATATGAGAAGTTTTGTTGTATTTTAAACGAATAAATGTACTGGAACTGAACTTTTCTGCAGATTACAAAAATGATCATCAAAATTTATGGTTGCCACTCACAGGAGATTAGTAAAAGACTTTTTAAAATAGGAAATGAGAGTTAAACAACTTAGGTGATATGTGAGGCTTTGAAACAAATGAGTTGTCAAAAAATAACTGTTAAGATGGAGGCTTGTGAAATGCAATTCTTTTTAGAAAAATCAGATAAACATAGAGTATAGAGCATGAGACCATAATGGAAGGTGCACAATGTAGCATGTCCTCTTGCATTGATGCATGCCTGTATTCATCGTGGCACAGTATCCACAAGTCCATCAAGGCACTGCAGGTCCAGATTGTCCCAATCCTCAACAGCAATTCGGCATAGATCCCACAGAGTGGTTGGTTGGTCACATTGTCCATAAACAGCCCTTTTAAATCTATCACAGGCATGTTCAATAGTGTTCATGCCTGGTGAACATGCTCGCCACTCTAGTTGAACAATGCCGTTCTCCTGAAGGAAGTCATTCACAAGATGGGCACGATGGGGACGCGAATTGTCATCCATGAAGACGAATGCCTCGCCAATATGCTGCCGATATGGTTGCACTATCGGTCGGAGGATGGCATTCACGTATTGTACAGCTGTTAGGCACCTTCCATGACTATCAGCAGCATACTTCAGCCCACATAATGCCACCCCAAAACATCAGGAAACCTCCACCTTACTGCACTCGCTGGACAGTGTGCCTAAGGCGTTCAGCCTGACTGGGTTGCCTCCAAACACGTCTCTTACAATTGTCTGGTTGAAGGCATATGCAACACTCATAAATGTAAAGAGAATGTGATGCCAATTCTGAGTGGTCCATTTGGCATGTTGTTGGGCTCATCTGTACTGCACTGCTTGGTGTTATGGTTGCAAAGATGGGCCCTGCCTTGGAAGTCGGGAGTGAAGTTGCACATCATGCACCCTATTGCGCACAGTTTGAGTCATAACACGACGTCCTGTAGCTATACAAAAAGCGTTATTCAAGATGGTGGCATTGCTGTCAGGGTTCCTCCAAGCCATAATCCGTAGGTAGCGGTCATCCACTGCAGTAGTATTCCTTGTGCGGCCTGAGCGAGGCATGTCATTGACAGTTCATGTCTCTCTGTATCTCCTCCAAGTCCAAACAACATAGCTTTGGTTCATTCCGAAACACCTGGACACTTCCTGGCACAAAGTAACAATGCGGACGCAGTCGAACTGCGGCATTG
The DNA here is from genome assembly GCF_023864345.2 of Schistocerca serialis cubense. NCBI lineage: Eukaryota > Metazoa > Arthropoda > Insecta > Orthoptera > Acrididae > Schistocerca > Schistocerca serialis. Next base: position 730,949,072 of record NC_064643.1, on the reverse strand, counting down.
ACCGTCTAGGCACGGTTGAACTACAAACAACACAAGCCGTGTACCTCCTTCTTGGTGCAATGACTGGAAATGGTCGGCTGTCAGACCCCCTGCGTCTAATAGGTGCTGCTCATGCATGGTGCTTACATCTTTTGGCAGATTTAGTGACATCTCTGAACAGTCAAAGGGACTGTGTCTGTGATAAAATATCCACTGTCAATGTCTATCTTCGGGAGTTCTGGGAACTGGGATGATGCAAAACTTTTTTTGATGTATGTAGACAAAAAAGCAATGAGCAAGTGAGATGGCAAGAGGAGATACTGGTATTCTGTACAGTAATTGTTTATCTGTCTATATGTGATTGGCTGATGCAGAGAGGAATTATCATTACTAATAAGAGTGAACAATAAAGTGGTCACATTGAAACCACTGAGTTGCAGATCACCATCATACAGGTACCACGTGATTTAGAAAATAAATTTTGTAAACTTTTCAATTTTTGTTTCCCTCACTGACAGATATAAGGTCATGAATTTTCAAAAGTGTAGCTTCTTCATACATCCACCTTTGCAGCAAAGTGGTCAGTATGTCTGACTGCTGTGTGGTGGACCCTGCTTTGATTCACAGTACTGCCAGTGATTTTTCCTTGGTGGGAGGGCTGGAACAGGGTGCACTCAGCCTCAGGATGCCAACCGAGGAGCTACTCATTTCAGAAATAGCAGCTCCAAAGGTCTGAGAAAATGACAATGGTAGGGAGGGCAGTGTGCTGACTGCCTCTCAAATCGCATCTGAATGACACCAGTGGCAGAGGATGACAGGGCGGCCAGTCAGTGTTGAATAGCCTGACACAGCCAGCAGACAAGGCTTTTGCTGTAACTTCTTCATATACAGGGTGGGAAAAATATAACTGGCATGGAAAATATTTACAAGACCGATGCACAATTAATCCTTGTTAATGAACAGCGAGTTGCTCAACCCAGAAAATGTTGGAAACCATGATTTCGACACTCCAAGTGGTTGCTGTCTTGTGTCTACACATGTGCATTTCCCACATGCTATGCCACAAATACTTTGCAGTGTTATCACATTTGAGTGAGTGAGAGAAGTAGATGTGTTTAGTGAACAGTTGAATCAACTACAAAATTTTACTCACAATAAAACACCTTGTGTCTCTTGTCAAGTGTTATGTGAAGTATATTTCATGGTACACAACCTGCAGACCTGTGTGTACATGAGTTTAAGACTGGAAGTGTCTTGGCAAAACCTCCAGAAAAGTCTGCAACATAAAACTTAGTGGCAAAATAGTGCAAAACGGGCTCTGCAGCGAATAAAAGTCATAACTACCTGAAAAGAATTCAAACACCAGAAAACATTGCTCGAGTGAAGGAAAGCCTGGAAAAAAGATTGACAAAATCTCAATGCTGTTTATCTGTACAAATGAGAATTAACAGATAATCATAATGAAATGTTATCAAAACCACAGGCATCCATATCCGTACAAATTTATTGTTGTGTATGAAATGAGTTAAAACAACCCAATGACCTTTGGTGTGTTGAGTTCTGCTGGTGGTTTATGAGAGAAGTGGAATCAGGACTTTTGGACCCTTTTATTGATACGGATGAGGCCAGGTTCTGCATATCAGGATACGTGAATTCACAGAACATGCACCATTATGCATAAGAAAAGTTCATCAATACTTTGAAGAGCTGTTGCATAATCCTAAGATTGGTGTTTGGTGCACGATGACTGGTGTCTGCATCATAACATGATTCTTTAACTTACTTACTTACTTACCGGACTCGAGAGTCCATTACCGCAGCAACATATTTTCGCCATCTGTCCCTGTCTACAAAGGGACCCATGACCATTAATGTTGCTGATTCTTGATGGATAGATTTGATAGAAAGAGAAGAAGAAACAGGGATGGTTCATCACGCCATCGCCTGCTCCCCACCGGCTGTCCGTGACTGCTTATTTTTTTGTATTCGCAGCTACCCTTCATATCTGAAGGCCATATTCCCTATCCGCAACCTGGGGACGCGCTGTGCTGTGGTGGTAGGGGCCCACGAGACAGATTCTTTAACCAAACTAGTAATGCTACCTGATACATCCAAAAATTGCTTACTTCATATGTGGATCAACTCACAGAAGACGATCAACTTTATGGGTATTTTCAGCAAGATCAAGCAACATTGCTTTGACAACCTTGTCACCAGTGCATGAGGTGCTTGGTGAGGCAGTCAGCAGAGGCAGTGCAATATCCTGGGCACCTAAACTGCCTGGTCTCTCTCTCTCTCTCTCTCTCTCTCTCTCTCTCTCTCCGTCCCTCTGATTTTTGCCTGTGAGGCAAACTGAAGTGTCCAGTGTACTCACACACTGGATGAGCTACAGCAGAACACTTGAAATGAGATTGCAGCTAACCCCCAGGCAAAACTGCTATGCCTGGCTAACAGCTTAATAAACCAAGCACAGTGCTGCATCGACATCAACAGTGGCCATTTCCAGTGTCTTCTGTCATGTTAATTAACAAGGGTCAATTCAGCACCAGTTTTATTGTAAATATTTCCATGGCCAGTTTTATTTTTTCCACCCTGTATTATCACCAGTCTGCAGTCTGCTTAACTGTTTAGACTTGTGGTTTAGCAATTTTCTGGAGAATATTGTTTTTTGCCACTGCAGCTGCCTAGAAAGAGAGAATGCAGAACTCCACATCGATACTATAAAGAATTTGACAGGCTACCCAAAGGCTGAAATCAAGAAACAGTTTCCTCAAAGAACCTGTTCCTACTGGAGAAGGAAACTTATTTCTCCTTAAAAGTAAGAGACTAAATGAACATTTCCTCTGTGTGTGCATGTGAGTCAGCTTTGCTGTAGTTGCTATTGCAATCCCATCACAGCAACTTGTAGAAAGACTCAATACTTTTGTCTTTATCCTGAGAAACATTTGTGTTGTCACTCCTTGAAGGGTTGGAGTACTTATGCAGTTGTTAACTGCATACTTATGGAAATCAAATGCTCCGCTTGTCAATTGTATAATACTTTTATTGATATAACCAGTTTCAAATCAATAATGCGTCATTCTGAAGTGTGTTAAGTGTTTATGTGCTGAGGAATGTTTGTTTGTATAACAAAGTGTATAAGTTTAGACAGTGTTTGTCATCATCAGCTGTAGCAAAAAACATTTAATACACTTGAGATTGACTCATAACTAAGCCAAAACCAGTTGTGTGAATAAAACTATAGCATAACTGGCAATTGGAGGCATTTGATTTCAATATACTTTTGCTTTTATCTTATTGCTGTCAAAAAGAACTAAGGTGAGTAGCAATCTGTTGTTGTGGTCTTCAGTCCTGACACTGGTTTGATGCAGCTCTCCATGCTACTCTGTCCTGTGCAAGCTTCTTCATCTCCCAGTACTTGCTGCAACCTACATCCTTCTGAACCTGCTTAGTGTATTCATCTCTTGGTCTCCCCCTACGATTTTTACCCTCCACGCTGCCCTCCAATACTAAATTGGTGATCCCTTGATGCCTCAGAACATGTCCTACCAACCGATCCCTTCTTCTTGTCAAGTTGTGCCACAAACTTCTCTTCTCCCCAATCCTATTCAATACTTCCTCATTAGTCATGTGGTCTACCCATCTAATCTTCAGCATTCTTCTGTAGCACCACATTTCGAAAGCTTCTATTCTCTTCTTGTCCAAATTATTTACCGTCCATGTTTCACTTCCATACATGGCTACACTCCATACAAATACTTTCAGAAATGACTTCCTGACACTTAAATCTATACTCGATGTTAACAAATTTCTCTTCTTCAGAAATGCTTTCCTTGCCATTGCCAGTCTACATTTTATATCCTCTCTACTTCGACCATCATCAGTCAATTTGCTCCCCAAATAGCAAAACTCCTTTACTACTTTAAGTGTCTCATTTCCTAATCTAATATCCTCACCATCACCCGACTTAACTTCACTACATTCCATTATCCTCGTTTTGCTTTTGTTGATGTTCATCTTATATCCTCCCTTCAAGACACCATCCATTCCATTCAACTGCTGTTCCAAGTCCTTTGCTGTCTCTGGCAGAATTACAATGTCATCGGCGAACCTCAAAGTTTTTATTTCTTCTCCATGGATTTTAATACCTACTCCAAATTTTTCTTTTGTTTCCTTTACTGCTTGCTCAATATACAGATTGAATAACATCGGGGAGAGGCTACAACCCTGTCTCACTCCCTTCCCAACCACTGCCTTCCTTTCATGTCCCTCGACTCTCATAACTGCCATCTGGTTTCTGTACAAATTGTAAATAGCCTTTCGCTCCCTGTATTTTACCCCCGCCACCTTTAGGATTTGAAAGAGAGTATTCCAGTCAACATTGTCAAAAGCTTTCTCTAAGTCTACAAATGCTAGAAACGTAGGTTTGCCTTTCCTTAATCTTTCTTCTAAGATAAGTCATAAAGTCTGTATTGCCTCACGTGTTCCAGTATTTCTACGGAATCCAAACTGATCTTCCCAGAGGTCGGCTTCTACTAGTTTTTCCATTCGTCTGTAAAGAATTCGTGTTAGTATTTTGCAGCTGTGGCTTATTAAACTGAATGTTCGGTAATTTTCACATCTGTCAACACCTGCTTTCTTTGGGATTGGAATTATTATATTCTTCTTGAAGTCTGTGGGTATTTCGCCTGTCTCATACATCTTGCTCACCAGATGGTAGAGTTTTGTCAGGACTGGCTATCCCAAGGCCGTCAGTAGTTCCAATGGAATGTTGTCTACTCCGGGGGCCTTGTTTCGACTAAGGTCTTTCAGTGCTCTGTCAAACTCGTCACGCAATATTGTATATCCCATTTCATCTTCATCTACATCCTCTTCCATTTCCATAATATTGACCTCAAGTACATCGCCCTTGTATAGACCCTCTATATACTCCTTCCACCTTATTGCTTACCCTTCTTTGCTTAGAACTGGGTTTCCATCTGAGCTCTTGATGTTCATACAAGTGGTTCTCTTATCTCCAAAGGTCTCTTTAATTTTCCTGTAGGCAGTATCTATCTTACCCCTAGTGAGATAAGCCTCTACATCCTTACATTTGTCCTCTAGCCATCCCTGCTTAGCCATTTTGCACTTCCTGTCGATCTCATTTTTGAGACGTTTGTATTCCTTTTTGCCTGCTTCTTTTACTGCATTTTTATATTTTCTCCTTTCATCAATTAAATTCAATATTTCTTCTGTTACCCAAGGATTTCTACTAGCCCTCGTCTCTTTACCTACTGGATCCTCTGCTGCCTTCACTACTTCATCCCTCAAAGCTACCCATTCTTCTTCTACTGTATTTCTTTCCCCCATTCCTGTCAATTGTTCCCTTATGCTCTCCCTGAAACTCTGTACAACCTCTGGTTCTTTCAGTGGTGGTGGTTAGTGTTTAATGTCCCGTCTGGTTCTTTCAGTTTATCCAGGTCCCATCTTCTTAAATTCCCACCTTTTTGCAGTTTCTTCAGTTTTAATCTACAGGTCATAACCAACAGATTGTGGTCAGAGTCCACATCTGCCCCTGGAAATGTCTTACAATTTAAAACCTGGTTCCTAAATCTCTGTCTTACCATTATATACTCTATCTGATACCTTTTAGTATCTCCAGGGTTCTTCCATGTATACAACCTTCTTTCATGATTCTTGAACCAAGTGTTAGCTATGATTAAGTTATGCTCTGTGCAATCTATCCCTTTCATAATATTGTCATTACTCCATCCTATGTTTTCCGTTGTTAGAATACCTTTCTGTCAATTTCATGTTCATGGCAACTGAGCATTCTCAAATCTATGTCACTATGACCGCATGCACGGCACAGCAGAAGATGGGCAGTAAGCATCAGTTGTAAAGTGAAGCAGATGCTGTATCTCCTGTCTACTACCACAGTAGTAGTGATGTAAAATGACTGGGCATTTGTAAGTTGGGACAAATGTTCAATATAAATGCCTGGGCTATATGCCCAAAATTCATAAATGCCTGGGCATTTATGCATTTCAAAGAGTAATTGACAAGCACCACTTATATATATAAAAAACAAAGATGAGGTGACTTACCGAACAAAAGCGCTGGCAGGTCGATAGACACACAAACAAACACACAAAATTTAAGCTTTCGCAACTAACTGTTGCCTCATCAGGGCAACAGTTTGTTGCGAAAGCTTGAATTTTGTGTGTTTGTTTGTGTGTCTATCGACCTGCCAGCGCTTTCGTTCGGTATATATATGTTTCCACGTCCAGCTACTTTGAACGAATCACGCAAATTTACATTTTTCGTTCCGCGTGTGTTTTTTGAGACCCATTGCTCATGCCACTAACTATTTCAATTTATCAAAAGGTTGTATATGAACTGAATGGTTAAGAGCAGTAAACAACAGTAAGAACTTACTTTTATCTTTCATTTTACCGCCAATAATCAGTATTGTGAAATAGTCAGTACTGTAGTTGTTGGCTTGTGTGGTACCGCACGAAAATAGTTGACGGAAAGCAAGATTCTTGGTGAGCTGTTTGCAGAGAATCATTCTCATGTTCCAAGTGATTCAAATGATGTTACTGATAGTAGTAGTGGAAGTGAAGAAGAAAACACCATGGCTATAATCAACTAAAGTGAGATGATTGTGAACAATTTAGATGACGAAGCTTCTGACAGTGAAAGTTGGCTAAAGAAGGACAAGATCATTATTTTAGGAACATTTACAGGAATCCCAGGTGTAAAAATCCTTCCCAGTGAGATCAACAGAATTATAAGCAATGTGGAATTATTTTTAGGGAACGAATTGTTCGATCAGATGTCGACACAATCAAACCTGTATTACAAACAGAACAAAAACCATTACAAAGAATCTCCCAAGACTCCCAAATTTATGGATATCACGGCTGTTGAACTGAAAAAATTTCTGGGCATGATGATCTTGATGGGGTAAATAAAAAAAGATTATTTGAAGGACTACTGGTCAACAGTTTCTCTAACAGATGCTCTGATTTTTGGCAAGCTAATGAGCAATAACTGATTTAAGCAGATAAGGAACTCATGGCACATCAATGGCAATTCCTTACAGAGTGGTCAGAAAACATATCTACAAAACTGAACTTGAGCTAAAGCACCTCCTACATAAATTTCAGACTGTATACAAACCTGAACAGGAGCTTTCTCTTGATAAAGCAATGATACAATGGAGAAAGTGGCTTCATTCCCAGACATATAATCCTGGAAATTTTTCAGATATGGTTTGCTTGTCCATATGGTTTGCGAAAGTGTAAGTGGGTATATCTAGAAATATACACTGGGGAAGGAAAAGGCTTCAAGAAACTATTCTCTCTATACTTTCATCCCACCTTGGCATGTGGTACCATGTTCATCAAGACATTTATTACAATATTACAGCTATTGCCATATTATAGAAAGGAAAACAAGAGTTTATTGTACAATAAGAATCGAAAGAGATATCTCTCAGTGTCTACAAAGAAGCCAAATCTCGAAGACAAAGTGACTTTTGCTGCAGGTGTGGAAAGATGATTGCGACAGAAAAACAAAAAAACACAAGGGGAAACCACACAGAAACCAAAAGGTATTGTGATGTACAATAAATTTATGAACGGCATGGAAAGAGCTGACTAATATCTTTCATATTGTGAGATAATGCCAGAAAGCCAATAAATGGACAAAGGAAGTAGTTTTGTATCTAATAAACTCTGCTTTTTAATACATACAAATCCAGATATACAGAAAATATAAAATGTTCCTACATGAAGTTGCAAGAGCCTGGAAAAGTACTCAACAAGTTGGCACAGCAACTGAGGGGGAAACTGAAGCAACCCAAACCACAAAAAGAGTACCTGCTAAGGATCCACCTAGCTGATTCTCAGGTAACATACTATTCGGACCATTGTGGGAAGTGGTAAAAAGAAATATCCAGCACAACCTTGCAGAGTCTGCGCAGCACATCATAAAAGAAGTGAAACAAGATACTACTGCCAGTTTTCTGAAGTTCTGTTCATAAAGACTTGTTTTTCCAGAGGTATCACAACCTTCAAGAATATTAGAACATCACACAAACATGTCTGCCAAGCTTCATCAGCATCAGACACTGATAACTGCAGCTACATTCAAATAAGGAAGGCGCGCTCATTTCGCACACGTCTTACAAAAATCGGCAGGAACTGCCACAATAACCACGACACAGCAGCAGGTATGCAATATGTTAAGTAGGTAGCCAGTAGGTAGTATTTTTACTTAAACTATACTACTGCAAAAATATTAGAGTTAACAAAGTTTATTCATAATGGTTTTAATTAGGGATGAATCACATTCCAGTTCGATTTCCATAAGCCCAAGAATTGCGGATCCTCTAGGAATTGACTAGTATCAGAACTGAATGATTCCAGTGTCTTTGGCATCAATTCTTTTGTATTAAATCTTTTTTATGTTAATGTTCTCATTTTATCTTGACATTAGTTCAGTCATATGAAAGCAGATAAAGAAAGAAGCAGAACAGAAAACTATAGTCTATCTCAAATATCACTACAACTGAAAATAAAGCACTCCCCCCCTCCCGCACTGATATCAGTTTAACATTGAATAATATATTTATTATCTAGACATATTTGCCAGCTGTTTACGAAATTCAGTAATAATTTTGCTATCAATAACCATCCTTCAGTAATATTCAGAGATCTGACATGGATTATTAATTGTATTACATTACAAAGCAGTGATCTAAGGATGATGTATTTTTATACTACCTTATCATTACACAGTTACTCAATGCAGTGTGTGTGTGTGTGTGTGTGTGTGTGTGTGTGTGAGAGAGAGAGAGAGAGAGAGAGAGAGAGAGAGAGAGAGAGAGAGGGAGGGAGGGAGGGAGGGAGGGAGAGAAGTGATAAAAAGGACATAGTAAATGACAAGCAGCTGTCAGTAACATGCGCTCTTCCTTTGTGCAGGAATTGGGAACTAATAAAAAAGAAACTTGCTTTGCTCTTCTTTCCTTTCTTTCTTTCTTAGTAATAAAGGCAACGAATGAAATATGCAAGTTTAAATGTGAACATTTACTAACTTCTAATATCGGGAGTATCATCCCATTATCTTATTTTAATTGATAAATTATACACTGTAGCAGTAAAAACTTTAAGAAGCACTTTTTTTTATAAATGCCCAGATTTTGGAAATTTAAAACTAGTTTGCATTGGACACTTGCCCGGTCTGTATCACTACACAGCAGTAAACTTACAATATACGCAAATAAATTGTGTACTCACACATGTCATGCAAGGAGATGCTGGAACAGAATGCCATTGTTTTCCACACATTTCTGACATCTACTCAAGAAATAATTCATGATATGATGTTATCCCCTTTGAGAAATTTGATTAACTGACTTGTGGATATTACTCTTGAGATCCTATAACATGTGCAGATTTGCTGTGTACATTCCATCTTTTAGTGCTCCTCATAAACAGAAATCTCATGGGGTTAAAATGAGACTCCAACAGGGCCAGATATTGTTGCTAATGAGTCTGTCATGGAATACACAGTGAATTGTGTACAAAGTAACAATGGCTGTAAGAGCTCTTGCTGAACCCTGTTAAAAAATGCAAAGCAAACTCAATTCATTACAAAACAGTTGAAAATGTTGTGGATATATCTTTCACTGTTAAGCGTTTCTTTAAAAAAAAAAAATTGGGCCTATTGAACTGTCACCACTAACTGCACACCACACTCCTATTTTCTGATCATCAAGGGGTTCATCATGAAGCAGAATATGCCTATCAGCACACCAATGTTGACAGTTTTCAGATTAACATACCCGTCTAAATGGGATCAAGGTCCGTCTGAAAACAAAATAGGTAAGGATCCACTTCACAATCCTGCACATGTTTAAAAACCCATTCAAAAAACCAAAATCTGTGCATGGGATCACCATGTTTAAGTTCTTGCACTACTGTTTACAGAGCTTTAGCCCCAGTAATGTATCAGCTCTTTGTACACAGGTGCAAGAAATTGTTGCATTTGCTACGAGAGACATGTTCAGGGACTTTTAGGAGAATTTTCCAGGTGGTAAGAAATGTCATCAGATGAGCTTCTGTGAGCACTGTATGTTGTCGTTGACACTTCTTGTCACGAACACTTCCCATTTCACGAAATTTATTCACCAATTTGTGAACTGTATCACACATTGGTATTGAAATGCCTAGAAATTTCTGTTCAGACAATCTCTAAACAATACGAGAGGACTCTGTATGCATGTATGGATCATTGTTGTCTGGAATAATTTGGTCTTGCCATTGTTGCCTTCGCAGCCTTCACTCTTACACTCAAGATGTTTGTTTTACTATTTGAATGACACTGGCCAAAAAGGTGCATAGTGGCCACAGCTCTGGTCATTAGATAAATGGAACACCCAGAATACGAATAAGCACACGCTTTGTGGGTCTATAAATCCAACCCTATTAATGCAAAAAAATAAATAAATAAAATAAAATAAAATAAAATAAAATAAAATAAAAGAGAAAGAAAGAGAGAAACTGACCTAATGAAAGTAGCTGCTTGCGAGAAGCATTACGAGAGTTCCACGCACATAATGATGTTGTGGCCTCATCAGGAAAGAGCACATAGTCTTCCGTGTGGTTGAAAACAGCCTGTGCACGATGTTCTTGCTTTCCTATAAAACAGATGAAAGGCAAATTAATTATTCTTGACAAGAATGTACAGAAACAAGAAGCAATATGTGAATAGCATAATTAATACCAACAATTTTAAAAAATATCAAGTCTATAATCTTATTAATGTGTAAGAGAAAAACAAAAATGCTTGAAGCAACATTTCCACATGAAAGAAATTTTATTTACATAATATACAGACTGCACACTATATAATTGTAATATACCTATGTACAGATTTATTTTGGACAACAATATCTGTATCTTGCATGCAGTAACCCAATGTCACTTCTATCTTGGCCAAATCCCCATGTGACTGCCTCATTACTGGCATTCATATTATAAATCAAATTGTGATTATATTTAATTTTGAAAGAGATTATTAAAATGGCAGACCCAGAGTAAAATTTAATTTGAGGAGCTGTATTTTAGTGTAAGTATTAATTGACCAACTTCCATTGTCCAACATGACAGGGCAGACCAAGTGAACAAAAGGCCAAGACAGTGATTTGACAGCAAATTTAGCATCCTGAAGTCTTTTCTGGAATCCCAAGTTATACAATCTGGAGAGAAAGACACGGCATAATTTCTCTGCCAGGACACAACCTGGGAACGACAAAGGCATCCTGTGTCGAGAAACATTTTTACTGCTGCATAATTCACTGTTGGCATCCTAGGTCTCCACCATCAGATGGGGCAAGCACTGCACACAGCCTGATTCATTGTTTTAGAAATAGAGTCAATTGTTATACTACATTTTTGTCTTTCTTTTCTTTTTTTTTCTCTGCGACCAGTTTTGGGTCACAGCCCCTTTCTCAAACAACCACTCCTACCACTATGCACTATCAAAGTCTGGAAAGTCTGTTTCCAAAATGTATATTTTATCAGCTATGAGTTCACATCGTGACAGCTGGAGCATATCACAGTTACTCCCTTCATTGTTACTGGGATAAAAAGCTACTTTCATGCTCGTATTCCTTACAGACCATGCTTTCTACACTAGCTAGAAAGTCAACTGGCTAAGACTAAGGGCCTCAACTGTCGGTGTAATTGGATACACAATGGCCAAAGCTAATACTTGTTATGTTTCTTCTGACACAGCTTCCATCTAAATCTGTGTGGCAGAACCATGTTGACATAAGCACTCTTCTCAGTAATCTTTGTTTCCTGAACCGACAGCTTACAGCTCACTTTTATGGTCATTGATAATATGAAATTTACTTAGTCACAACAAATAAATGAGTGTTGACATAGTATAACAACTTCTACATTATTTAGCCCCTCTCTGTACTATTTATTCTGGCTGCTTTAAGAACCAGAAGACATGACCAATATTACAATCTTCCACAGTTGCCAGGTAAGCCAAGAAGATTTAATTGACAGGGTCATCACCATGTAGCATATGTAACATTGCATCGCTTCCAGCTACTCGGTGATGCAGTATTGTCCTTACAGTGGCCAAGGCTTATCAGAGATCAATAAACAGGTGAGTATGTTGCTACCCATTCTTGCAACTGATTAATGGATAGTGCCAGTAATGCAGTAGTAGCCTGTATCACACAAACTTAATGGAGACAAGTTAAATGATTGTATTGTTTCCAGGAGGTGACGAACATCTTTGAGAATGAACTGATAATGTGAGCAGTAGAGAACAGGTAACATCCTACTGGAGGAGCAAATCCCCCTGACACTGTAGGAACGGCAGCAAAATGAGCTGGATGATGTTTTGGATGCATGCTGGATTATTATCTTGATGTGCACTGCAATATTTAGTGTTCGCACTAGAGGTGTGTCCTCAAGGTTGACCATAGTTCTCCCAGTGTGATGACTAAAGACACTACTCTACCTTGGTACCTGAAATGATGCCTTGATTGACGTTGCACTCACAAACGACTGACTCCTTGTCAAAGGAAATTGTACCTTCATCACTTAAAATCCATGGAGAAGAAATAAAAACTTTAAGGTTTGCTGACAACACTGTAATTCTGTCAGAAACAGCAAAGGCCTGGAAGAGCAGTTGAACGGAATGGACAGAGTCTTGAGAGGAGTATATAAGATGAACATCAACAAAAGCAAACCGAGTATAATGGAATGTAGTCTAATTAAATCAGGTGATGCTGAGGGAATTAGATTAGAAAATTAGACACTTAAAGTAGTAGATGACTTTTTCTATGTGGGGAGCAAAATAACTGATGATGGTTGAAGTAGAGAGGATATAAAATGTAGACTGGCAATAGCAAGGAAGGCATTTCTGAAGAAGAGAAATTTGCTAACATCGAGTATAGATTTAAGTGTCAGGAAGTCTTTTCTGAAAGAATTTGTATGGAGTGTAGCCCTGTATGGATGTGAAACATGGACGATAAATAGTTTGGACAAGAAGAGAATAGAAGCTTTCGAAATGTGGTGCTACAGAAGAATGCTGAAGATTAGATGGGTAGATCACATAACTAATGAGGAAGTATTGAATAGGATTGGGGAGAAGAGACGTTTGTGGTACAACTTGACTAGAAGAGGGGATCGATTAGTAGGACATGTTCTGAGGCACCAAGGGATCACCAATTTAGTATTGGAGGAAAGTGCGGAGGGTAAAAATCGCAGAGGGAGACCAAGGGATGAATACACTAAGCACATTCATAAGGATATAGGTTGCAGTAGTTACTGGGAGATGAAGAAGCTTGGACAGGATGGAGTAGCACGGAGAGCTGCATAAAACCAGTCTCTGGACTGAAGACCACAACAACAACAACAACAACAACAACAACACATAAAACAATTTTGCTTCCACTTTACAACTGGAGATAGGTGCATTCTGGCATGATGTGTCAAAATCCTGACAAATGTCAACCTTCTCATTGCCCAGCTTTCAGAAAAAGTCTTTACTGATTGTGACACTTGGCATTCTGTGTGCTAAATTGGCCCAAATTTTTGTTGTTGACACACACAATCGATAATGGCTACTCCTCTGATGCAAAAAAATGGTTGAAATGGCTCTGAGCACTATGGGACTCAACTGCTGTGGTCATAAGTCCCCTAGAACTTAGAACTACTTAAACCTAACTAATCTAAGGACATCACACACATCCATGCCCGAGGCAGGATTCGAACCTGCGACCGTAGCGGTCATGCGGTTCCAGACCGTAGCGCCTTTAACCGCTCGGCCACTCCGGCCGGCCCCCTCTGATGCAGTGGACAACATATCACTCTGTATGTATGTGTTGTCTAGAACCACGAAAATGAGCATGTGCACCTCCCAGGGCCAATGGCACAAACAATGATACATAGCTGGCTCCTTACAGCCAGTGTGGTTAATAGTTCCTCCAGATGACAAAAATATAGGCATGGCAAAAACGTCTCCCTGACTCAGATTTATCGAAAAAAAATCCTGAAAAGATTGAACTATCACATGGAAGAATTTGCTTACAAGACCCACATACAACCAATTCTTGAGCACTGTTTGTAAGTCTTGGACATTTCCACAGTCTGATCAACCAAGAAGTGCTCAGTTTCTTTACTAAGTGTGAGAAGGTCAAGGGAATGCTCAACAAACTGCAGAGCGAGTCGTTGTAAAGAATACAATGTGAATTGTCAAGAGCCTTTCTCACAAAATTCCGAGAGCCCATGTTCCAAAATGAGTCAAGAGACATACTATAACCTGCAACATGTATCTTGTGTAAGGTTTGTGATGTTAAAAGTAAGGAAAATCTTACCCATACGGAGGTGTACCGACAGATTTTCTTCCCACATACAATGCTTAAACAGAATAGTGCATGGGAGAAATGTGACTGGTATGATACATATCACCTGACTCCACCCCATTCCATACAGTGGCTTGTGCAGTACACATTTGGCTATACGGCCTAGAACCTTGAATCAACACGTGCACAAGCGCACGTGCGTGCGCACACACACACACATGCAAAAATTATATGTTGCTGTGCTGCTTGTATTAATTCTAAACAATGGAAACTCCAGGTTGGAATATCAGCAACATAAAGGAAAAGGTAAGATTGCTACTCACCATAATGAGGCACGATGAGCTGCAAACAGACACAACAAAACAATTGTGACACATCAGCTTTCAGCCAAAACCTTCTTCAGGGATGAAAAAATTACACATTCATTCACACAGGCAAGCACATCTCACGCACACAAGATCACCATATCCAGCAGCTCAGACTGGAATGTAACTGTCACTTTGAATGGAAGCAGCAATCTGGAAGGGGTGGGGAAGGGGATGGGATAGCAGGGTTCGGGTGGGGGAGAGAACAGTGCTGTCTGGCGGAGTGTGCAGGGACTAGGAGGTGGCCTGACAAAACTACCAACTGGAACAGATTTAGGTGGCTGTGGGGCAGAGGGGTGGGTAGGTGGGAGTGGAAAAGAAGAGAAGCAGGGAAGGGGAAAGAGGCACAGGTGTGTTGGCAGAGGGCAGCACGAAAAGAGGGTGAGCAGACGTGTATAGGGAGTAGGTGATAGGACAGAGGAGGCAGGAACTTTGAGTGGAGCTTGTAGGGACAGTAAGTTATCATAGTTTGAGGCCAGGATAGTTTCAGGAACAGAGAATGCGTTGTAAGGTTAGCTTCCATCTGCACAGTTCAGAAAAGCTGGTGGTGAAGGGGAGGATCCAGATGGCCCAGTTAGTGATGCAGCCATTGAAATCAAGACTGTTACATTCAGCTGCATGTAGTGCCAAAATGTGGGCTACTTCACTCTTGGCCATAATTTGGCATTGATCATTTATACTGGTGGACAGCTGGTTGGTAGTCATATCAATATAAAAGCTGTGCAATGATTGTAGCAGAGCTTGTCATTTCTCCCACACCAAAAAACCCCTCCCACACAGTCTCGTCATTCTGGATGGTGTACCTGAAGTGACAAGAGCTCCCCTGTCCAGTATGCTGAGGATCTCACCAACACCTGCAGGCACTATCACTCAGACCTAGTCTGCAAACAGATCCTCCATACCATTTCACCACACACCCCCAGTCCTCGCACCACTCCTAAGAACCAGTTACAAAGGAGTGCCCCTTTGCCAGCCAATAACACCCCAGACTAGATGAATTGAACCACATCCTTCATCAGAGCTTTGATTACCTACCATGATGCTCTGAAATGAGGGGCAGCCTACCCTAGATACTTCCCACCTCTCATAAAGTGGTGGTGTGTTGCCCAACCAACCTCCATAACATCCTATTCCATCCCTATGCCACTCCCAATCCTAACCCCTTGCCACAAGAATCACATCCCTGTTGAAGTCCCTGTTGCAAGACCTGCCCAATCCACTTACCCAGCACTTCCTATTCCAGTTATGTCACAGGCTTACCCTACCCCATCAGGGGCCAGGTCACCTGTGAAAGCAGCCATGTCGTATAGCAACTCTACTGCAATCATTGTACAGCTTTTTATATTGGTATGACTGCCATCCAGTTGTCTACTAGGATGAATGGCCACTGCCGAACTTTGGCCAAGAGCAAAGTAGACCAGCCTTTGGCACTACATGAAACTAAACATAACATGTTTGATTTCAATGGTTGCTTCACAATCTGGGCCATCTGGATTCTCCCTCGACCATCAGCTTTTCTATGTGGAGATGGGAGCTATCCTTTCAACACATTCTGTGCTCCCAAATTATCCTGGCCTCAACCTACAGTAACCCAATGTCACCATATCCTTCACCCAACAGCTCCCATCCCTACTATCCTATTACCTCCTTCTTATTCATGTCTCCTCAACCTCTTAATGTGCCACTCTCTGCTAATACACCTGTCTTTCCCCTTCGTTGTTCCTCTCCTTTTCCACTTCCCACTCCCCCTCTCCTCTGCACACCATAGCTACCAATGCTGCACCTGTTGGCAGTCTTGTCGGGCCTCCTTCTAGACCTTCTAGTCCCTCCACACTCCACCTGATGGCACTTTCCTTTTCCCCCACCTGTGTTCTGCTATCGCTTCCCTTCTCCGCCCCCTCCAGGCAGCTGCTTCTATTCAACGTGAAAGTTGCATTCCGGTCTAACCTACCAGAGATGACTGTCACGCATGCATAAGGTGTGCTTGCCAGTGTGAGTGAATGTTTGTGTGTTTCCTTTTATGAAGAAGGTTTCCGCCAAAAGCTAAATGTGTAACTGTCCTTTCATTGTGCCTGACTGCAACTTAACATGTCACCTTTACAATGAGTAGCAATCTTTCTTTCTTGTTATGAAAATGAAGAAATGGACAAGGAGAAGGATCAAGATTGGCATGAATTTAAAGAAAATGATTTCACTGCAATATTTCCTATGAAAAAAAGGTTTAGGTTTTTAATTGGTAAAATTTAAAGCATCTCTAATGACACCTATGAAATGACATTTCTGAGAAAGAAACTTCTTGATGGTAATGTTCATTTTTTCTTTCCAAGAAACTGATGATGCAACTGATGTAGAAATAGCCAAATTGTTAAAAAAGTTATTCCAGAACATAGAAGACGAGGTAAATTTATTTTTGAAGGGATAGATGAGTATGACATTGAGTAAATACTTTTCACACAGATAATGACACATAATAACTAAAAATTAATATTTGTTTGTCAAATTTTGTGAATGCAAGTGTTTTTATAGCAAAAATCTCAAGATTAATGTGCTTATAAAAATTTGTTTGGTCTAGAAATTGTAAAATTTTGTTGCAAATACAGTAATATATTTAAAAAAAATCAAAATAGTGATCGGATTCACTTCGCTAGAAGTCTGATACCATTCCTGCATACAAAATACAATGGTGATCAGATTCACCCCAAATGAGGAGATGAAACCGATCAACAGTTAACTTAAAATAATAACTGAAATTATAAACTACAAATAACGTAACACATGAATATATCATTATCAGGGTTGTGAAACTACCATATTGAATTTTTATTCTGATATCACAACAGGAAGAGAAAAAAAAAGCCATTTTTGATCGGATTCACCTAATTTTAATCGGATTCACCTAATTTTACAGTATTTTGTCTAAATAATTTTGTAATTTGTTTTGATCTTCTGATAACATCATGACCTCGCTAGATGGTAAACAATGGCATCACCTGATAACAGCGTTCGACAGAGCTGCTCAGATTATCTCCTAAATCGATGACAGCTCAAGAACATCAAAAGGTCTATTGATTTCTTGATGACTGCCTTATACAACTTACGTTTTTCTAAATGAGTTCCCATCAGTTACTGCCTACTGTGATCATTCTCACAGGAAATCACAAATCCAGTTTCAATGCTGAAATGGTATTCCATACACATGAAACTGCTTTTGTGCAAAGGTGTCAATAGCGTCCTGGAAATCTAGGAGTACGAAATCCACCTGAGATGCCCTATCGATGACACTCCTTACTGCATGTGACTAAAGGGCCAATTGTTTCATTAGAAAGATATTTTCTGAATACATGATGGTTATGTGTCAACCCTTTGCTACAGCCAGGTCACTTAAGTCACTAAATAAAGGAAACTCTTGTAGTCCAATCTGTATACCAGTTAGGTTCACTTCAGAATGTGCTGACAAAATAGCTCAGTTTCTAGCAGTTCTGTTCACAGCTTACTTCAAAAAAATGCTGTCTAAAAAGAAACCACTGTTCTCACTTACATTTTATTTTATTTTTTAAGAACTTTTTAGACAGCACTTTTGTGAAGTAAGCTGTGAAAAGAACAGCTAGAAACTTAGCTATTTTGTCAGCATATTCTGAAGTGAACCTAACTGGTATACAGATTGGACTACAAGACTTTCCTTTATTTAGTGACTTAAGTGACCTGGCTGTAGCAAAGGGATCTAGGTGCTTCATGATGTATCAATAACCCAGTGTTAATACAACTGGCATTTCTTAAATTTTATATATTCATTAATACATATATTATTAGTAGTATAATCATCATTATGTGTAAGATGAAATCAAAAAGGGACCTCTTGTCACAAAAGTGAAATTCTCCATACAAGCAAAAAATATGTCTGCCTGTGTCTGTATATGTGCGGATGGATATGTGTGTGTTTTCATCTTTCCCTCTCCTTCCCTCTTTCCTGATAAAGCAACCTTGGGTTGCGAAAGCTTGAAATTTGTGTGTGTGTTTGCGTGTTTTTTATTGTCTCTATCAACATACCAACGCTTTCATTTGGTAAGTTACAGCATCTTTGTTTATATAATAGAGGGAAACATTCCACGTGGGAAAAATATATCTAAAAACGAAGATGATGTAACTTACCAAACGAAAGAGTTGGTATGTTGATAGAGACACAAAGAAACACAAACACACACACAAAATTCAAGCTTTCGCAACCCACGGTTCCTTCATCAGTAAAGAGGGAAGGAGAGGGAAAGACTAAAGGATGTGGGTTTT
This sequence comes from Schistocerca serialis cubense, assembly GCF_023864345.2. Classification (NCBI taxonomy): domain Eukaryota; kingdom Metazoa; phylum Arthropoda; class Insecta; order Orthoptera; family Acrididae; genus Schistocerca; species Schistocerca serialis. Next base: position 730,930,064 of record NC_064643.1, on the reverse strand, counting down.
AAGGGAGATCGTAAGGAGTCATTCCAATCCCGGGAGCGGAAAGACTTACCTTAGGGGGAAAAAAGGACAGGTATACACTCGCACACGCCCCTCCCCCCCCCCCCCCCCCCCCACACACATATCCATCCGCACATATACAGACACAAGCAAACATTACTTCATTCTGTACATGGTCACATTGTTTTGGAAATTGTATGAATCCAACAGGAGTCAATGATATCAATAAATTTTCCAAATCTCAGGTGCATATGCAGGTTTCACAAAATTGCATATCCTAAATTCTGAAGCCATTTTAAGCAGCTCAGAGTAGCTCTGTATAAAAAAAAAGTTTCGTGATTACAATAACGCCAAACAAGACATGTTGTCCCTTTTTATATGAGTCTTACGAATGCCTAAAGACATTGCCAATTTGCAGTTGACAGCCCAAGAGCAACAGGTAACAGCTGATGTTACTGTAGAAACAAAAACGTTTTTCGCACCCTGTTCAGTTTGAAGTTTCAATTGATCCAATACAGAATTCTGAAAGCACTAAATAATACACATGTAACTGCATGCTTACCAATATGTTCCAAAATGCTTCATAAAAAAGGAAGGGATTTTTTCCGGGACTCATACCTCAGGTTGTATTGGTGACAGAAAGGTGGTGTCAACTGGTTTGGATAACCCTTGGGCTAGGGAGGCACTATCTGTATGCCTAACAGAAGGATCTTGTTATGAAGGAATGGTCCAATCCAACATTCGAAACCCAATCTGAATTTTTTTTATACAGGAAGAATATATTGAAAGAAATGCCAGTTCAAAATTTTAGCTGCCAAAGCACACTACACATAATTTTCAAAAATGTTAAAATTCCTCATTTTTGCTGCACAAAGAACCGCTTATGACAGTGGTTTGTATAGCAGTCCCTGACTGATGCGCAAATCAGTGAATACGCAAATGCAGCCATGACAAGACAATGTGGCGCCACTTACTCAAAGTCCAAAGAGCACACACATGAATTTTAAGCACTTAAAGCCTGCCAAAAATGTCTCAAATCATTAATGTTTTGAACAACTTACAGTTCATGTCCAGTTAAGCTGTTGCAGATGTAACTGCTATACAAGTGGTTAGCAGAGGAAAGAAAATCATGGCAGTATATGATGACATATTACAGATGACTTCCATCACTCAGCACTTTAATGTGTTGACATGAAATATTTTATAGCAATTTCTGTAGTACAGGTCTTATGATAATGTTTGAATAAGGTATATTGTACTAACAATGAAACAGTTCCGTGATTATTTCCGGTTGTTGTTGTGGTCTTCAGTCCTGAGACTGGTTTGATGCAGCTCTCCATGCTACTCTATCCTGTGCAAGCTTCTTCATCTCCCAGTACCTACTGCAACCTACATCCTTCTGAATCTGCTTAGTGTATTCATCTCTTGGTCTCCCTCTATGATTTTTACCCTCCACGCTGCCCTCCAACACTAAATTGGTGATCCCTTGATGCCTCAGAACATGTCCTACCAACCGATCCCTTCTTCTTGTCAAGTTGTGCCACAAACTTCTCTTCTCCCCAATCCTATTCAATACTTCCTCATTAGTTATGTGATCTACCCATCTAATCTTCAACATTCTTCTGTAGCACCACATTTCGAAAGCTTCTATTCTCTTCTTGTCCAAACTATTTATCGTCCATGTTTCACTTCCATAGATGGCTACACTCCATACAAATACTTTCAGAAATGACTTCCTGACACTTAAATCTATACTCGATGTTAACAAATTTCTCTTCTTCAGAAACGCTTTCCTTGCCATTGCAAGTCTACATTTTATATCCTCTCTACTTCGACCATCATCAGTTATTTTGCTCCCCAAATAGCGAAACTCCTTTACTACTTTAAGTGTCTCATTTCCTAATATAATTCCCTCAGCATCACCCGACTTAATTCTATCACATTCCATTATCCTCATTTTGCTTTTGTTGATGTTCATCTTATATCCTCCTTTCAAGACACTGTCCATTCCATTCAACTGCTCTTCCAAGTCCTTTGCTGTCTCTGACAGAATTACAATGTCATCAGCAAACCTCAAAGTTTTTGTTTCATCTCCATGGATTTTAATACCTACTCCGAATTTTTCTTTTGTTTCCTTTACTGCTTGCTCAATATACACATTGAACAACAGCGTGGAGAGGCTACAACCCTGTCTTACTCCCTTCCCAACCACTGCTTCCCTTTCATGTCCCTCGACTCTTATAACTGCCATCTGGTTTCTGTACAAATTGTATTTACAATTTTACAATTATTTCCAGTAGTCATCACAAAAATACAAATTACCTTTTGGGTCATGAAAACAAACTTTTCTTTACACCATGAGCACATGAGAAAAGAAAAATCAATGCATTTAGGTATGCCACAGTAATTACTAGTTTTACTTAGACAGATGGAATAAGAAATGGCCGTGGCCATTGTTCTGCATATTGTGCTGCATACCAGGCATTCTTGATCAAATTTGTAAAACCTGATGACACAAACAGATAATTCACACGGAGCAGACAATGCAGACTGAATTTTAACAATACTATTTGACCAATAAATCTGAAATGACAAAGAGCTATCAGAAATTATTATGTCCGACGATTTTCTAATAATGCTTTACAGCGTCGAAAAATTTCTTTTCTATAAGCTGAAAAACTTTTCATACTTCCTAAAGACAGATGAGATGTTATGTCCAAGTCAAGAGTCCAACAAAAGCAATGAATTATTTACTGCAAGTGGTATGGAGAAGTTTCAGATGTAATATTGAAAATTACTCTCTTCCATTTTTCCAGATTTTGCTTCATCAATTACTAGAACCCCATCTTTTTTTAAATTTTTGGTCTTAATTTGCCTTTAAGTTCCTGAAGCCAGGTATAATGATGTGAGAAGATAATCCACTGCTACTTATTCACTGGCATTGTTGTATACGGCTGCAAAAGTTACTTTGTCTTTCTTTTGCTTGAAATATGGTTTGCACATAGTTCTTGCATAAAACCTGGATGACTGGCTTTATACACAGCATTTTAGGGGATAACAAGACACTTCATCTTGATGTCAACTATGAATTTCTCTACAGTATTACAAAACAGAACTGGCTTTGTATACTGTTTAGCTTAAAGTGTTTTCTCCATCTTTCGTTAAACAAAAATTTGTAGACTTTTCTTTGACACTAGAAGTTATTACGAACCAGTTGTCTTTAGGGCAAGGAAGATATTGTGTTTTCATTCTGGTCTTTGATCAGCACAACAATCATTGTTCGAACCACAATTCACAGAATCGTCAGTTATTTTATTTCTTCTTCTGTTTCCATTAATTTTTCACGAAATGTCGTTACCATTCAAATGAACAAACAAAAAATTAACTAATAAGTAATAGGTCTTCAAGAGAAGTAGATTATTTCAACTGCATACCATGTCCTTCATATTTCATCTTTGCAATGTTGAAAACAACTGGATTTTACATTACTGTGAATGTCTGGAAACTGCTCAAAGACAAATGCCATTATCTAGCATATATGAAGAAAACACAAAGAAAATTAATTCAGCCATATCTCCACAGTAACACACAACCACAAAGGCAAATGCTAATTGATTTGGATGTTAAATGAGTTGCAAATTCAAGTGAACAGTAACTGTGAACAATTGTGTCAGGGAAACTGTCAAGGGAAACTGAAATTCACTTTACAAGAGTTTCTTCTTCTTTAATATTGCAGTGAGTCTTAGCAGACAAAACTTTGATATTGTGTTTCTTTCAGTGTATTCTTCCTGTAATAAAAATTTCACCACAGGTTTTGATGCATCTAATTGAACAGTTCCTTTGTTACTGTCACTATCTTACAGTACAGGGTCAAAGTATGAATACAACACACTCCCTCCTGCTTAAGCAAATGGAGTAAGTCAGTTGGTTCTTTTTGTATTTGATGTGGTTTATGTTGGACCTTATTGGGTTTATGAAGGCACTGTTAGTTCATGAGTTGTTCCTCAGAAAACCTGAGAAAAGTGTTTTTTTATTATTTTTTCATACCAAAAATAGGTAATAGATTCGAAGACAGGTATGCATAGGAAATGGCTAAAATTTTTGTGTCGAATTCCTAAGATCCTGCTCTTGACCAGTCTTAAAAATTTTCTTCATACCTTTATTTGTTTCCGAGATGCTACCCTACTTGTAAACATAAAATAATCATTATGGTTCTGGGAACCCCGTGTTGTAGTACTGAAGCACATGCAAAATTTTTTTTATGCGTAAGATCTGGTCTGGGGTGCAAAATTAGTATTGCGTTATTTTAAGTTCCATATAAGTAAACTATCAAAATTTTACTGACCAGGGTCTAAAATTAGTATTGCATTATTTTAAGTTACATATAAGTAAACTATCAAAAGTTTACCGAAAAAAAAAAAACCACCACTTCTTTTCATGTATATAATAGAGGGAAACATTCCACGTGGGAAAAATATATCTAAAAACAAAGATGATGTGACTTACCAAACGAAAGAACCAACGGTTGCTTCATCAGGAAAAAGGGAAGGAGAGGGAAAGACGAAAGGATGTGGGTTTTAAGGGAGAGGGTAAGGAGTCATTCCAATCCCAGGAGCGGAAAGACTTACCTTAGGGGGAAAAAAGGACAGGTATACACTCGCACACACACCCATATCCAACCGCACGTACACAGACACAAGCAGACTGACATGCCCTGTTGCAGCAGGGAAAAGGGGGGAACCAGTGGAAAAATGCTTGTATTGGATCACAAAAAATGTGAATATGTTCCTATTTATTTAAAAGACTCTGAATGAAAAGTGGGGTACAAGTTGCTTCATCCTACATTCCTTAGCACCTTTCAAAATTTTCCCAATAATTTTGACATGGAAACATATTCATACTTTTTTATGCTTTGAGAGACAGTGGCAGTGGGAAGGAGATGGAAAAGCAATAAATAGGGGAAGATAATAGACAGTGGTTGGTATAAAAAGAGCAAATGAGACAATGGCACAGAAAGAGACGGTCACAGTGGCAGGGGAACATAGTTAACAATGACAGAACAGTGCTACGGAAAGAGTGAAGGAGACTGCCAGTGAAAGAGCAACAAAGAGGAGGCAAAATTGATGTGACTGAGAGGCAGTGATAACGAGAGACAGAGTCTATGACAATGACAGTGAGAAAAGGAGAGATACTGACACTGAGAGTAGACAGAAGCAGTGGGAAGGAATAAATAAGATAGCAGCAATAAGAGAGAGCAAGAGGGAGACAGTGACAGTGAGAGGAGGTTGTAGTTGTATGACAGAACAAAGGAGACTATGGCTGTGACACAGGAGGCAGTTACAGCTAGACACAAAGAGATAATGACAATGAGTTGGTTCTGAATGTGTGAATGAGAATGGGCAGATGGGATTGGATGAGTGTGAACAATTTAGAGTGATGGACTAATGCCGTGAGAGAGTTATAATTAGGGGAGCTCATGGGAGTTAGAGGTGAGTTGCATGTTAAAAACAGCATGAATTAGTTTGCTTAAAAAATTTTTGGGAATATTTTTAAAGATGCTGAGGACGGTAGAATGAGGCAGCTGGTACCCCACTTTTCAGTCACAGTCTTTTAAATAAACAGGAGCATATTCACATTTTTGTGTGGCAATAGAGGCATTTACCTGCTAGTATTGGTGATGGCTGTAATTTATATGATGAAGACTACCAAGAATTTTAAGATTACTTTTCTGAAGTAACACCAAGTAGTGACGAATCAAGTGATGACAAACTGGAACCTCAGTGTGGGAGTTGGTTAACGTCTCCAATATTTCTCGACTGCAAGACATTCCTAAGTTTGATGAAGCCTTAGGCAATAATGAGAATATTACAGATAATGTTATTATTGAAACAGAATGAAATGGTAATAACAAGCAAATAGTAGAAGAGAATGACAGTGTAAAAGACTTTGGCCTGTTCATAACTGATATGACTGCATTGTTTAAATGACTCTTTTGATGTTGACAGAGACCATGACTTCATTTCAGAATTTTTAAAAATGGGCTACAGATGCTGTGAAGAATGTTGCAATAACTTTTCAGTTGGTGACTATTTAGAAAAGTGCTGCGAATGTGATGATACTGATCACTAAAAAAAACATCAACAACACATTAGGTCACGTAATTGTTGGCCAAATGCAGTGTGTAACTTCATATTCTTCTTTGCAGCTCATAAACATAAAAGTCAGACTGAGAGGAAACACCCATGAACTAAATACTTAGTAAAGGTTGGCATGTTCGTGAAAATGCTTACATGTTTGCCCACAGTATTAAAACTAAAAGGTTGAAATGCCTAACAAACCCTGAGTCGATTGAGGAACATGACAGAAAACCTAAATTGTGATGGCCAGACATGGGTTTGAACGACCATATTCCTGAGTGCGAGTCCACGTGCTAACCACTGTGCCATCTCACTTGGTCACAGTAACGCAAGGAAACTTTTTCAGAATGTGACTTCTTTTTCTGATTCAGGGTGTCATATAAAATTTTTACACAATTACACAGAATAAATGCCTTACGCTTACCATGAAGAAATAGCACTGAGTAGTATAATGCCAATTTAAAATTTCTACCTTCAAGTGATAGTAGGTCAAAATTTTTGAATCTTACATGGCTTCCTTTACAAATGATATGCCTCTAAAACCTACATCAAGTAGGGTGTTTTCTAATCTTTGGAAGGATATCTGCTCAGAAATAGTTGTCAGATCTTTGTGCATATTTCCAGAGGCATTTCAGCAGTCTAGTCCCTTCAGTCCCACAAACAAACCAACCAGAGGCATTTCACATCTGCAACGGCTTTAGTGCCTGAAGATAATAAAATGGAAACTACAGAAAAAAATGAGATTCTATCTACAACTTGTTGCAAAAAAAAGGGAGTTTCATAAGCGAACTATTAAGAAGACTGAGAAAAATTCTGAAGATGGTGAATAAACTTGTGTACAACACTACAGTTTTGACGTGGCCCAACAGGCTTACATATCCAGGAACCCTTTACAGTCTGGGCCTATTTATTTATTGGTCCCATTGAGAACTGGAATATGCAGGAATATGTGAGAGACTGTAAATAGACAATCTATTGCCAGTAAATGTACGAATAACAAAGGGATGCAACATTGTTGTTAGAACTTTTCTACAATTATTTGGCGAGCTACAGTCATGGAGAAGATGCAATGTTTATTCATGTTAACAAATGTGTAGGGCAGAACAAGAACAACATCTTATTAAGATGTCTCACTTGGAGAATCTGTAATAGAAAAAACAAGAGAATTGCATTTCTCATTCAGACCAGTAGGCAACTTGAAATATGCATGTGACTGTGCATTCGGACTTTTAAAGAAACAATTTAGCATCAATTATGTGTCATCCATACAATAATTTGCTGATCGCATTGAGAAATCTACACCTGCAACACATGTTAGCTTTGCTGATGCTGTTGGAAATAAAAAAAGGTAAGTTATGAGTTTTCTGACTGGTAGGATGCAGTCCACCACTAGTATCTCTCAAGTGTTAACTTTTCATCTGAGAGTAGCAAATGTAACCTACACCCCAATTATTTGCTGGACTTATTCCAATCTCTGTCTGCCTCTAACAGTTTTTACCCTCGACATATCCCTTAATACCATGAAATTTATTCTCCAATGTCTTAGTAGATGTCCTGTCTTCCTGTCCCTTCTTCTTGTCATTGTTTTCATATATTCCTTTCCTCACCAATTCTGTGAAGAACTTTCTCATATCTTACCTTATCAGTCCAACTAATTTTCAACATTTATCTGTAGCACATCATCTCAAAGGCTTCGGTTCTCTTCTGTTCCAGTTTTCCCACAGTCCACATTTAACTATGATACTAGCAGACTTCTCTGGGTGAGAAATGTCCTTTTTGTCAGTGCTAGTCTCCTTTTTATGTCCTCCTTGCTTTGTCCATCGTATGTTATTTTGCTGCAAATGTAGCAGAATTCCTTAACTTCGTATACTTTGTGGTCCCAAATTCTGACGTTAAGTTTTTTGCTTTTCTCATTTCTGCTACTTCTAATTACTTTCATCTTTCTTCAGTTTACTTTCATTACACATGAGTGACTAAATTTCTTGAAGAATAGTAATGCTAATGAAATACCTCACATAACTAAATATAACCACTCTGAGTTCAATTTCAGCTACAAAGGTAGTGTACATAGCAAAATAGACACTGATGGAAATGAATTTGCATACTGCATATTTCATCATTGGGTTTCCTGGTGCAGTAATGCAGTGATGACACGGCAACAAAGGATTATCTTTTAAAAACATTAGGCAAAGAGGAATAAAACGACACTCTGAGTCCCGAATTAGAACCAGAACCTCAAGTCAACAACAGTGAGGATGCTGAGAAAGAACTTGACCAAATAATGCTGTTGGTAAACGATCTTGAACCACTTCAGACATAAGACTTTTACTAGTAGATAACCAAATACTTAGGCCACTACAACGTATGAAATTCCAGCAATCTATTTCGAAGGTTCTGTGAACTCAAATTTTTGTTGGTTCTGAGCCCATTAATGGCTCCAAAATTGAAATTTGGTCCAAAAGATGCCATAACGTTGATTTTTTTCGATTTGGAGCCAATTTATTTAGTTTCAAATTTATGTACACTGTAATGTTCAACAGGTCTGAAGGGTTTAACCACTTAATGTGTAATGTTAAGTTAAAAAACTGTACAAAGGACATTTCAAATACATATACAGAATTCGTTTCTTACGTATGTAACTTTAAAATGCATTATCTCTAAACACCTCTTATCCACCACAATTAATCAATTTGTTATAACTCACTATATATATATATATATATATATATATATATATATATATATATATATATATATATATATATATATATATATATATATATAAAAAGAAAGATGATGAACTTACCAAACAAGCGCGCTGGCAGGTCGATAGACACACAAACAAACACAAACATACACACAAAATTCTAGCTTTCGCAACCAATGGTTGCCTCGTCAGGAAAGAGGGAAGGAGAAGGAAAGACAAAGATATATTTTTCCCACGTGGAATGTTTCCCTCTATTATATATATATATATATATATATATATATATATATATATATATATATATATATATATATATATATATATATATATATATATATATATATATATAATAGAGGGAAACATTCCACATAGGAAATATATATCTAAAAACAAAGATGATGTGACTTACCAAATGAAAGTGCTGGCAGGTCGACAGACACAAACAAACACAAACATACACACAAAATTCAAGCTTTCGCAACAAACTGTTGCCTCATCAGGAAAGAGGGAAGGAGAGGGAAAGACGAAAGGAAGTGGGTTTTAAGGGAGAGGGTAAGGAGTCATTCCAATCCCGGGAGCGGAAAGACTTACCTTAGGGGGAAAAAAGAACGGGTATACACTCGCGCACACACACACATATCCATCCACACATATACAGACACAAGGGAAAAATATATCTTTGTCTTTCCTTCTCCTTCCCTCTTTCCTGACGAGGCAACCATTGGTTGCGAAAGCTAGAATTTTGTGTGTATGTTTGTGTTTGTTTGTGTGTCTATCGACCTGCCAGCGCTTTTGTTTGGTAAGTTTCATCATCTTTCTTTTTAGATATATATATATATATATATATATATATATATATATATATATGATGAGGCAACAGTTTGTTGCGAAAGCTTGAATTTTGTGTGTATGTTTGTGGTTGTTTGTGTGTCTGTCGACCTGCCAGCATTTTCACTTGGTAAGTCAAATCATCTTTGATGCTGTAACTTACCAAACGAGAAAGCATTGGTCTCTTGATAGACAAAATAAAAAACACACACACAAATTTCAAACTTTCGCAGCCCAAGGTTGCTTCATCAGGAAAGAGAGAAGGAGAGGAAAAGACGAAAGGATGTGGGTTTTAAGGGAGAGGATAAGGAGTCATTCCAATACCGGCAGTGGAAAGACTTACCTTAGGGGAATAAAAGGACAAGTATACACTCGCGCACCCACACCAACACACACACATACACACACACACACACACACACACACATCCATCCGCACATATACAGACACAGAGGCAAAGATGTTGTCGGTGTAACACTGTACCAAGATGTGATGGCCGTGCACCAAGGCATGTTTAGCCACAGGGTGATCCTCATTACCAACAAACACTGTCTGCCTGTGCCCGTTCATGCGAATGGACAGTTTGTTGCTGGTCATTCCCACATAGAAAGCTTCACAGTGTAGGCAGGTCAGTTGGTAAATCACGTGGGTGATTTCACACGTGGCTCTGCCTTTGATCGTGTACACCTTCCGGGTTACAGGACTGGAGTAGGTGGTGGTGGGAGGGTGCATGGGACAGGTTTTGCACCGAGGGGCGGTTACACGGGTAGGAGCCGGAGGGTAGGGAAGGTGGTTTGGGGATTTCATAGGGATGAACCAAGAGGTTACGAAGGTTAGGTGGACGGCGGAAAGACACTCTTGGTGGAGTGGGGAGGATTTCATGAAGGATGGATCTCATTTCAGGGCAGGATTTGAGGAAGTCGTATCCCTGCTGGAGAGCCACATTCAGAGTCTGATCCAGTCCCGGAAAGTATCCTGTCACAAGTGGGGCACTTTTGGGGTTCTTCTGTGGGAGGTTCTGGGTTTCAGGGGATGAGGAAGTGACTCTAGCTATTTGTTTCTGTACCAGGTCGAGAGGGTAATTGCGGGATGCGAAAGCTGTTTTCAGGTTATTGGTGTAATGGTTCAGGAATGCAGGACTGGAGCAGATTCGTTTGCCACGAAGACCTAAGCTGTAGGGAAGGGACCGTTTGAAATGGAATGGGTGGCAGCTGTCATAATGGAGGTACTGTTGCTTGTTCGTGTGTTTGATGTGGACGGATGTGTGAAGCTGGGCATTGGACAGAAGGAGGTCAACGTCGAGGAAAGTGGCATGGGATTTGGAGTAGGACCAGGTGGATCTGATGGAACGAAAGGAGTTGAGGTTGGAGAGGAGATTTTGGAGTTCTTTTTCACTGTTAGTCCAGATCATGAAGATGTCATCAATAAATCTGTACAAAACTTTGGGTAACCAAGAAGGCTTCCTCTAAGCGACCCATAAATAGGTTGGTGTACGAGGGGGCCATCCTGGTACCCATGGCTGTTCCCTTTAATTGTTGGTATGTCTGACCTTCAAAAGTGAAGAAGTTGTGGGTTAGTATGAAGCTGGCTAAGGTAATGAGGAAAGAGATTTTAGGTAGGGTGGCAGGTAGTCGGCGTGGAATGAAGTGCTCCATCGCAGCGAGGCCCTGGACGTGTGGGATATTTGTGTATAAGGAAGTGGCATCAATGGTTACAAGAATGGTTTCTGGGGGTTACAGATTGGGTAAGGATTCTAGGCGTTTGAGAAAGTGGTTGGTGTCTTTGGTGAAGGGTGGGAGACTGCATGTAATGGGTTGAAGGTGTTGATCTACGCAGGCAGAGATACGTTCTGTGGGGGCTTGGTAACCAGCTACAATGGGGCGGCCGGGATGTTTGGGTTTGTGAATTTTAGGAAGTAAGTAGAAGGTAGGGGTGCAGGGTGTCGGTGGGGTCAGGAGGTTGATGGAGTCAAGGGAAAGGTTTTGTAAGGGGCCTAGGGTTCTGAGGATTCCTTGAAGCTCCGCCTGGACATCAGGAATGGGATTATCTTGGCAAACTTTGTGTGCAGTGTTGTCTGAAAGCTGACGCAGTCCCTCAGCCACATACTCCCGATGATCAAGTACCACAGTCGTGGAACCCTTGTCAGCTGGAAGAATGACGATGGATAGGTCAGCCTTCAGATCACAGATAGCCTGGGCTTCAGCTGTGGTGATGTTGGGAGTAGGATTAAGGTTTTTCAAGAAAGATTGAGAGGCAAGGCTGGAAGTGAAAAATTCCTGGAAGGTTTGGAGAGGGTGATTTTGAGGAAGAGGAGGTGGGTCCCGCTGTGACGGAGTATGCAACTGTTCCAGGCAGGGTTCAATTTGGATAGTGTCTTGGGGAGTTGGATCATTAGGAGTAGGATTAGGATTATTTTTCTTTGTGGCAAAGTGATATTTCCAGCAGAGAGTACAAGTGTAGAACAGTAAATCTTTCACAAGGACTGTTTGGTTGAATCTGGGAGTAGGGCTGAAGGTGAGGCCTTTGGATAGGGCTGAGGTTTCGGATTGGGAGAGAGGTTTGGAGGAAAGGTTAACTACTCAATTAGGGTGTTGTGGTTCCAGATTGTGTTGATTAGAATTTTGAAGTTTTGGGGGGGAGTGGAGCTGGAAGTGGGAGATTGAGTAGATGGGAGAGACTGGGTCTGTGTGCATTGTCCACATCAAACCCACTAACAAGCAACAGTACCTCCATTATGACAGCTGCCACCCATTCCATATCAAACGGTTCCTTCCCTAAGCTTAGATCTTCGTGGCAAACGAATCTGCTCCAGTCCTGAATCCCTGAAGCATTACACTAATAACCTCAAAACAGCTATCGCATCCCGCAACTACCCACCCGACCTGGTACAGAAACAAATAGCTAAGGCCACTTCCTCATCCCCTGAAACCCAGAACCTCCCATAGAAGAACCCCAAAAGTGCCCCACTTGTGACAGGACACTTTCCGGGACTGGATCACACTCTGAATGTGGCTTTCCAGCAGGGATACGACTTCCTCAAATCCTACCCTGAAATGAGATCCATCCTTCATGAAATCCTCCCCACTTCTACCCTTGTAACAGCCCCCAATGTAAAACCTGTCCCATGCACCCTCCCGCCACCACCTACTCCAGTCCTGTAACCCAGAAGTTGTACGCGATCAAAGGCAGAGCCACGTGTGAAAGCACCCACGTGATTTACCAACTGACATGCCTGCACTGTGAAGCCTTCTATGTGGGAATGACCAGCAACAAACTGTCCATTCGCATGAACGGACATAGGCAGACAGTGTTTGTTGATAATGAGGATCACCCTGTGGCTAAAAATGCCTTGGTGCACAGCCAGCACATCTTGGCACAGTGTTACACTGTCCGGGTTATCTGGATACTTCCCACTGACACCAACCTATCAGAACTCTGGAGATGGGAACTTGCCTTTGAATATATTCTCTCCTCCCCACTTCATCAAGAGTGTCTTTCTGCCGTCCACCTAACCTTCGTAACCTCTTGGTTCATCCCTATGAAATCCCCAAAGCAACTTCCCTACCCTCTGGCTTCTACCCTTGTAACAGCCCCCAATGTAAAACCTGTCCCATGCACCCTCCCGCCACCACCTACTCCAGTCCTGTAACCCAGAAGGTGTACGCGATCAAAGGCAGAGCCACGTGTGAAAGCACCCACGTGATTTACCAACTGACATGCCTGCACTGTGAAGCCTCAACCTCTGTTAATTTCAAGTTGCCACCCCTCGTACCTCACCTGTCATTCAACAACTTCTTTGCCTCTGTACTTCTGCCTCGACTGACATCTCTGCCCAACCTCTTTGCATTTACATATGTCTGCCTGTGTCTGTATATGTGCCGATGGATATGTGTATGTGTGCGAGTGTATACCTGTCCTTTTATCCCCCTAAGGTAAGTCTTTCCGCTCCCGGGATTGGAATCACTCCTTACCCTCTCCCTTAAAACCCACATCCTTTTGTCTTTCCCTCTCCTTACATCTTTCCTGATGAAGCAACCGTGGGTTGCGAAAGCTTGATAGTTCATTTGAAAGGGCACAGCTGATTTCATTTCTCATCCTTGACGCAATCCGAGCTTGTGCTCAATCTCTAATGACCTAGATTTTGGGAGTGTTAAACCCAACCTACTTTCCTTCCTTCCTTTTTTCTTTATGTCACCAGTAGGGCTAGTAACGTGCTTTGCAAATAATTTCAATGGGCCCACTGGGATAGGGTACACAGAAAACAGATCTGGAATCTAGCAGACGCAGTGGCACGAAACGGTTCACATCCACAAAATGCAAAAGGCTACTTTAAAAGCTGACCAATGAAAACAACTGTACTTAACTGCAAATGGTTTGTAGAAGACCCACTGTAGTTGCTGTATGATGATTAAGACATCAGATAACGTACCATGCAGACTATATTTAGCAAATAGAATCAAATAAGTCTTGACCCAGAATCGAATCCTCGACCTCCTGCATGCTAACAAAAAACACTACCTACTACACCAACTGCACAGCACCACTACTATATGCTGACAGACGTAGTTACCATATATGTGATTACAGCATTGCCAGCCTGCCACCCTCGTAACGTTTATTTACTGTCTGAAATATTCGCAGGATGGAATTTTGTGAGAGACATTCTTGTAATGCTAGTATGTGAGGAATCATGCTGTGAAGTCTGTGTGCAGCAGTCAATAACACATCTTGACTCCTTGGTAAAACACACAGGTTTGGGTCTCTGCTGTATTCATTCTACCCAGGTACAAGCAATCACTGTTTGATGATCATGTATGACACTGTTTGCTACAGATTGCTCAATGTTTATATACTGTAGTTTGGAACACATATTCACTTGGAACTGTCAGAATAACCCATTTTTTGAATAGCTCAACACATTGGCTCTTTTGTGACTCTTGTTCATTATTCGGATGGCTCATTTTTGCAGTTCGAACACATTTTCAACATTCTGAGCATTCGCACCCTAGAACAGCCTATAGTGCCTGCAGTCGGCTCTATAGTGATTGCAAAACAAAACTGTCACATTTTTTGAGAGTGCTGAAATTCTTTCCATAACATTAAAATAAAGTTACTTTCAGTTCTACTTCCACGTGAAGTGGCTCGATAGTTCTATGTAAGTCACTAAATTCCCAATTAGCTCTTTTTTTTTAAAAAAAAACAGCCAAATTCAAATGGGTCCAAGCACTATGGGACTTAACATCTGAGGTCACCAGTCCCCTACACTCAGAACTACTTAAACCTAACTAACCTCACACACAACCATGCCCGAGGCAGGATTCAAACCTGCGACCTTAGCAGCAGCGTGGTTCCGAACTGAAGCGCCTAGAACCACTCAGCCACAGTAGCCGGCTTTTAAACAGCCAATTTGTTTGTCGTCACTCATTTAGTGTGATAACCTTTTAATTTGTGCATCTAAGCACTAAAAAAAAGACAGAATGTTAATAAAAATAAACTTGACTTTTTCCAAAAACAGATGCTACATTTTCCCATCCCTATGCATAGGATACAGAACCCAGAACTGGAACTTAATCCGTTCCCTGTGTTGGGCTTCTACAAATCCTTGTTGATGTGTGAGCATGTCTGCCTAAGTGTGCCACTCTGTCATCCACAGCATCTCTTTAGATGCAATTTGGAGCAAAATTAAACCCCATAATCTGACTAGATGTCAGGAAAACAGTCAGTTAGTTGCCACATTAGGAAATCTTGATAAATCACAAGTTCTGTGTCACTTACCTGTAGTACCAGCACCTGTGTATGCAATTAGGCATCTACTTGTTGAAAGCTCCCATAACTTTATCAGTGAGTCTTTCCCTGAGGACAGAATATACTGGAAAAAAAAAGAAGACACATTTTGTATTTGAGAGCCATTTAACAAGCTACAAAAAAGCTATAATAATTGAATAGAAATACTGTGAATCATCAGGCACTAAAATCAGTATGTTCTATCACTAACCACTGTGCTTTCTCTTCCTTCTTTTTCCTTTTTTTAAAGGAAAAGAAGCAGAATAACAAACAAAATTGATCAAGTGCTTCTTTTAATCAGAAATAAATGAAATGTAAAAGTTTCATAAATGTTAAAGTTCACTGAAAAAGACAAGATGATCAATCTATCACTATATAATGTTGAACATAAAACCTGGATGTGTAAGCCAACTTAGAACATTTGTAAATGTGAAGAACAGAGTACCTTCCTACATCAAAACTGCAGTGAGAGAAGGATACAAAGCATCTACGTCAGGTGAGTTCAAAATGACCATATAAAAATAACACTGTAAATAAGGAGTAGGAATACCCATGAACAAGAATCACCAGTAAGCTAAAAATATTTATAATATGCTCAACAGACAGCAATACATAGAAACATGTAGAAAAATGTTAAATTGCTCTCTTTTGGCATCAAGGGCTTCTTTTTCGAACAGATGAGAATGATGGGCAGGAAGAAAAGGGGTGGTAAGAATATATGAAAGGCTACTCAAGATCCAAGGGAAGGAAATGTGGGTGGTCAAAAATAAACACCAAGTTTCCATCTATAAAGTTTAGGGTAAATGCTAACAGAAATGGGGTACTGTGAGTTGTCAATATACACTCTCCATCTATGCATATTTGTGCTTACCGATAATTTTGAGAGTGTCATATCAATATAAATGCCTGGATAGTGGTTTCAACAGGGTGGTATTTGATGTGAGTCACTGCTTCTGAAAGTTAGTAATTTTACATCTTAGAAATATTTTCATAAATAAATTTATAGCTTCCATAGGGTAGACAAACTCAGCTCTACATAAAGAGATGTACAAGCAGGAAAAGTGTCAGTTCTGAAAGAAAAACAGGGGATAAAAAACAGAACGTATTAGCCAGAAGATGCAAAGTTCAGATAAAGTTTCAAAATGATGGTGGTCTGCAACAGATGACACAAGACAGAAAGCGACTCAGACCAGCACTAGAATTAGTTTTCGCTCCATTTTCCCCATCATTTTCCTGCATCACAACCTCCTGATACTGCACCTGTTGGCAGTAGTCTGGTCCCTGTACACTCTGCCAGACAGTGTTCCTGTCTCCTTTCACCAGTTTTGCTATCCCTTTACCCGGTCCAGACTTCTGCTTCCATTCTACATGATAGCTGCATTCTGGTCCGAGCTGCCAAAGTTGGAGTCATACGTGCGTGAGGTGTGCTTGCTCGTATAAATAAATGGTGTGTGTTTCTCTTTCTTTTTCTGACAAAGGCTGTGGCAAAAGCTCATGTGTAAGTGTCTTTTAATTCTGCCTCTCTGCAACTTAACATGCCATCTTTACAGTGAGTAGTGACCATCTTTTGCTACATTGTTGATATTCCAACCTGGAGTTTCCATTATTTTATTCTGTTAATAATGATGATATTTCTGACATCTTTCTTATCAGCATTCTTTTTAATGACCACTTTATAGAAGCCATAAAACACAGTGAACAATGTCACTGTAATGTCAGTGGTAAGTGAACTCCAGGAGCCTACCTGCAGTACGCACTATAAAAGCCATAAAACACAACAAACAATGTCGCTGCAGTGTCAACGGTAAAGCGAACTCCAGCAACCTTCCTGCAGCAGGCATTAAAGATATTCTGGAGCTGATCAACACCGTAAGACATTGCAAGTTTGGATGAAGTCTCTCCATTTTCAGTGAAGAAATTCAAATAGAAGTTTGACAAATCACCACTTCACTTAATAAGCAGTACTTAGAAGATATTTTTCCCGGCGAGCTGAAACTAGCTGTAGTCAAAATTTTGTATAAAAGGACGTACAGAACTAGAACCAATTGCCTTATTTTCAGCTTTTAGCAAACTGATTGAAAAGTAATGCTTAAAATTCTCCCCCACATTGTAAAAGTGCTCACACATTAAGAGATTTGCACCAGGTTTCAGAAATGATTGAGGTACTGTTAGCAGCAATGTTTTTTGTTGATTATGCACTTGGTAGGATTAATGACACATACCAAATAGCAGGAGTGTTCTTATATTCCTCCAAAGTCACCTTGGTGTATGTTATCTGAACTTGTAAACAATGTTGCCATTGGAAAACTCATGCTATTAATACAAGTCACATCAGCAGATAGGAAACAATACTCAGAAATTAGATGTGATGGTTGAGAAGTAATACAATGGATAAGATCCAGGATAAGAAACATAAGTTTGGGGGTTCCTCAGGGCTTCATCTTGGGATCATTCCTATTTACGAGAGCAAGTGAAATGAAAACCTTAAATTTGTAATAACAAATCGAAATTTCGCACCATTATCCTGTAAGTTGGTAAGCGTGCTACAAACAGCATGCAGAATATCCTGTAGGTGGCAGCATAGTGCGGATGCACACATATCATCGCAGTATCAGTGTAAAGATGATTGCCCAACTTGTGACTTGCACTAAGGAAGAACAGTGTTCTGTTATTCAGTTTTTGTGTAGTAAAGGTGTGAAACTTATTGAAATTCATCGACGAATGAAGGTTCAGTACGGTGATGCATTTTTGTCACAGCAGAAAGTCTACAAATGGAGTAGGAAGTTGGCAAATGGTGTGACTTCAGTGGAAGACGCTCCTCGTCCAGGTCAAGTACAACGAGTTGTGAGTCCACAGAACATTGCAGCAGCTGAAGCCATAGTGAAGGAAAACCATCGAGTGACATTTGATGACATTGCAGCATGTTTACAGATTAGTCATGGGTCAGCACACCACATTATACATGATGTGCTCCAGTTTCACAAGGTGTCTGCAAGATGAGTGCCACTTCAGCTGACTCCTGAAATGAGAGTACAGCATGTTGATGCTTGTGAAGAACTTCTTCAACGCTTTGTACGAGAAGGTGATGGCTTCCTTGCAAGAATCATTACTGGGGACGAAACCTGGGTTCACTTCCACCAACTGGAAACAAAGAGATTACTGGGGACGAAACCTGGGTTCACTTCCACCAACTGGAAACGAAGAGAGTGAGCAAGGAATGGTGCCATTCCTCATCACCAAAACCAAAGAAGTTTCGAACAGAACCATCAGCAGGGAAGGTTATGCTGACTCTCTTTTGGGACGAAAAAGGTGTCATTTTGGAGCATTACATGTCTAGAGGGACCACTGTCACCAGTGCATCATACACAGATCTCCTAAAAAATCATCTGCGGCCTGCAATCAAATCAAAGCGACATGGATTGCTGTCAGCAGGTGTCCTTCTGCAACATGACAATGCAAGGCCCCACACTGCCCGTACAAAAGTTGCAACAATCACAGACCTGCATTTTGAGTGTCTTCCTCATCCACCATACTCACCAGACCTTGCCCCAAGTGATTTCCATACGTTTGGACCACTCAAAGATGCAATGGGAGGAAAGAAGTTCCGTTCTGATGAAGAGGTACACCACGCGGTGCATGAGTGGTTGCGCGGACTACTAAAAGAATTTTTTTGTAAAAGAATTTATGCACTTTGTAAGTGCTGGAGGACTTACATTGAGCGAGGGGGAGATTAAGTTGAAAAGTGATACAACTTTGTACCACTTCTGCACAATAAATAATATTTAAAAAATACTTGAGGTTTTCATTTGACTCACCCTCGTATATGTTATATCATTGATTTCCCAAGTGTTCTAAGCAATTATCTCCTCTTTACAATGCTACCAATGATTCATTTGGTATCTTCTGGGCAGGAAGTATGGCCTAAGTAAAGAGGTGCAGAAAATCATAAAAAACACACAAATTCATTTTGAGGATTCTGGGCAACGCCAATGTCATACACTTTGAACCAGAAACACTAAACAAGCAAACTGTTGTGGATGAAGATATTGTTGTACAAATCCATTCAGTACGTAAACTTTGGGGTGCACACAAGGATGAGAGGTTCTCATGGAAACGAGAAGTTGGTCATGTATAAATCAATAAAATAATATGCAATCTACACTTATTAAAAAGATTAGCTTCATATTCAAACACTTGAACATCAACAATTTTGTGAATGTAGGCTAACTCGCCAAATTTCAGGGAGAAAATCTTCTTCGGATATCAGCCGAGTAAACTGGTCAATGCATAGAAATGTTCTGGCAAATTTTCCACTTTTCATCCCGTCGCGAAGTGTCGGCAGGTGACATTATGCGCTTTTGGTACTGTGTTAATCGCAGAATGATGTATGTTTGACAGAAGAGCTGAAGGTAGTGGATAGTTGATGCGACAGGGAAAGAACAGGACTGGGTTTCTGATCACAAACTTCTGCAGGCACATACAGGCTCAGAAAGCCCAGCTGCTGAGAGCAGGGAGGGTGTAGCATGCAGCCATCACATGATTTCCTTCCACTAACTATTGTGTGCATAGTGCAAAATATTGACTATGATATTAATATACATTTACTTGATGACCTAAATCAAAACTAAGTACAGGAAACTTCGGTTTGAAAAGATGAATTCACTGCACCTTCAAATTCAGCTGTATGGCCAAACTGTTGAAAATGGGCTATGTTTTGAGATTTCTGAAACTAAACAAAAATGCATGCAAGTCCTTACAGTTATGTGTGTGTTTTTTTATGTGTGTGAAATCTAATGGGACTTAATTGCTAAAGTCATCAGTCCCTAAGCTTATACACTACTTAACCTAAATTATCCTAAGGACAAACACACACACCCATGCCCGAGGGAGGACTCTGTAATGGATCTGGGAGATGTTATTTTTTTACCGTATTTGTCGATACTGAATTGAAAATGTTTTCTTATATTTTTGTCAGAATTTATTATAATTTGTCTTATTATATGTTAATTTACTTCTGTTTTTGAGAGTAAAAGCATATTGATTACTATTAGAAAATGTATCGAAGAATAGCAAAGAAACTGATTGTGTAAAATATCTTTGACGTTGGAGTAGTCTTTGACTATAGTCAGTCCGAGTCGGAAGCTAACTCTTTGTGTGTGTTGACGGGAGAACAATGTGAAGGTCACAGTCATAAATAATTTTGAATTATGTTAACTATTATTTTTGTATTATCTGAAAAGAAGAAACTACATTTGGAAGAAACTGTATTTGAAACACCAAAATGAGAGAAACACGCTGAACCACGTCATTTTCTGCAGCCGACAACAATGCATTGTGGAATCATACTTAGACAACCGAAGCCAAGACTTATATTTGCTTGCAAACGTCTAATGGAAAAGGTACTGTCACGAAATATGGCAAATTTAAGTTTATAAAAAAATAGTGCCCATATTTTCAACTTGTGTAATAGCCGGGATGCCATATTTCAACTCGAACCTCCGCCGGGACCAGCCGCACAGTCCCGTACAGTTAAACAAGACTTACTGTAAGATGTAAATGGTGATCGGTAGCATAGTTGCAGCAGTCACAGGTAAAAGTCACTTATTTGTATCATGTATTGTTTTACCATGAAAGCCATTTTAATTTATACAGACTGAATTAATCAAGTCATAACACACATATTATGAAACCAGATTCGTAATGAGATATGGCTAGCTTCATCCTCACACATCCAAATGGTAGTTCTAAGTTGGCATTATTAATGAAACTGATGATTGATTTAACAGCCAATAGAAAAATTGGCCTTTATTAAAATTGGTGCCACTTAGAACAAATGTGATGACATGAACAGATGTGGCTCAAAGAGACACACAAGTTGAGATGGCAACTTATGTTGTGATAATTTTACTTGCCTTGTTATTTGTATTTTTGCTTCTATCATAATGTCAAGAGACTTAGCTTTTTGTGCTCATTTAAATACTGTGTACTATATGTTCATTTGAAACTCGGAGAGCGATCAGCATCAAAAGCTGCAATTTTTTATCTAAATTACTCATAAGTTTTGTGTATTATATTCAAATGGTGTCCAAAAATATGTGCTTGTCAAATGGAGAGAATTTGTGATCCATAAGGGGACAAAAGCCACAAAACATTTGGTGCTTTACTTGGGAGCAGTTAACGGTAATCAGACAGTGAGACACATAAAAAATGTACAGCACAAAGCCACACGGTCTCAACTGATGAAAGTTATTTTTGTGTCTTTTGGTCTTTGCCAAATTCTCAAAGGAGTTAGGTGACAGAAAATATGTGGCTGGCTTTTGGACTTAAAGACAGTCAGAGCCAGTGTAAATGATTGAAATATTTTCAGATGAATAGGAGTATGCCAAATTTACTGCTTGTTTTAGTAATTATAATAATCCAGTGTTTTGGACTCAACTTTAGGATAATTGTTAGAAAGTTTCATAGTCATTTGGACTTAACAATATTTTTAACAGTTGACTGCAAAACTTGTACATATTTAGCAGCATTTCATAACATTTACTTCTTTTACATTACAATTCATTAGGACTTTGTATATGTGTTCCTTTCATGTGCACTTAGGAGGATTCTGCATATGTTCAATAATATTAAACACTATCACATACTGATTCATTTCCAGAATTTGAAGCATGATTCCTGTTGTGACTCGCCGATCTTTCAAAGTGCTGCCGCGCAATTACGTGTGTCCTCTACATGCGGCGCTGTCTGCCAGCCACGCAGCAGTAGCGCCACCTAAGCGGCCAGCCAGCCAGCCAGCGGTCGCTAGACTCAGACTCAGTTATGATTTGACTGTTAAAGTGTTCACACGTCTTACTCTGTTTACATGATCTGTGACTTTCACGTATTGCGGCTTCCTTGAAATATATTTGTTCAACTTGAAGTTATAACAATTGGCGATGAGGTAGTAATTTTTCTTTTGCATCGTTGACCCACATATTTCCATGGCTACTTTAGGGCAACTATTGCAAGGTCTCATAGAACAGCAAATGCTTCTCAACAATGTGATTCGTGATTCGTGATTTCGTCGCGGCATCAAATGCGGGGCGTCTCTCGTCGTCATCTCTACCTCCTTTTCCTCCTTACGACGAGACAGCAGAAGACTGGTCTGATTACAAAAAATGTCTTTGACAGCACTTCTTTTGCATTTCATGTTGCGGACGAACAAACATGTAAGCCTCTGTTCCTTTCATGGATTTCACCTCAAATGTATAGGTTGTTGTCGCAATTGGCTCCTTTGAAAGATCCTGCGTCTCTGTCCTTTGTTGAAATGTGCTCACTTCTGTCCGTCTATTTTCAAAAGCAAACGCATGTGGTAGCCTCTCGTGTTGCCTTTTATTGTTGTCAAATACAACCGAATCAATCCTATCGCACTTGGGCTGCTGAAATTCATGGCCTCAGTAGAAAGTGTCAATTTGTTACTGAAGTTCACAAAGAATCCTACGCCGATTCCATGGAACAGGATGCTATCATCCGATTGGTGCCCGACGAAGAAGTTAGGCAATGTGCCCTTCAGTTGGCAAATCCGACTCTAGATGAAGTCCTATCCATCACTCAGTCTTTTGAAATTTCTCGCGCCGCTGGAGCGCAAATAGAGGCATGGGGCGACGTCGGGGAAATACAACCTCTGTGCGATGTTGACGAAGTGTGTGGTGTGTCCCCGCTGGCCGACGTGGCCGCAGTACGCACCCAAGCGCAGCCTCGGCCTAACCGTAAACAAACGTCTAAGAAACTGCAGCAAAACCCACGGCAACTTCCATCATGTCCACGGTGTTTTACGAAACATTCATGAGAAGATTGCCCACAACGTTGGGCCTTGTGTCACAAATACAAAAAAAAGGGTCATGTGTCATCCGTTTGCAAATCCGACTGCATACATGATGTTCATGAACATGACGCTGATTCTGATTCTGTGTTGTCTGTCAATTGTTCTTCTTCCCTTTCAGGGAAGTTATTCCTCACTGTCCAAATACTTGGTCGAGATGTACGCATGCAGGTGGATAATGGTTCTGCTGCCACTATCATCAATTCTCAGACGTATCTTCAGTTGGGTTCTCCAATCCTGTCCCCTGTCACTAGGCAATTACAGACTTACAATCAACACAAGATTTCTCTCTTGGTACAATTTGATGCTGAGGTATCTTACAAATCTGCCATTCGCACTGTTCCCATATTTGTGGTCGACCATAGTAAAGCGGAGAATCTTTTTGGTTTCAATGCCTTTCGCGTTTTTTGGGTTCTCCATAGATGACTCTGTCACTATCGTATCTGATGCTATTCCTTATGCTCAATTGGATTCCTTGTCGACGACATTTTTGTCCCTTTTTTCTCCTGCGTTAGGCCATGCAAACGACTTTGAAGCTCATATCACACTCAAACCCACTGCTCAGCCTAAGTTTTTTCGGGCTCTCGGCCCATTCCTGTGGCCCTTCGTGATCAGGTCAAATGGGAGCTGGATCGTCTCACTGCTTCAGGGGTCTTGCTTCCTGTCACTTCCAGTGAGTGGTCCTCTCCTGTCGTTGTCGTTGCTAAGCCAAATGGTGATATTCGTCTCTGTGGCGATTTCAAAGCCACTGTAAATGCTCAATGCCTTATCGACACTTACCCTATGCCTCGACCTGAAGAATTGTTCACTAAACTTGCTGGAGGCCAGTATTTTTCTAAACTTTATCTGTCAGAAGCTTATCATCAACTTCCTCTCGACACTGCTTCCCGGCAGTTTCTGGTCTTTAACACGCCTTTTGGCCTCTATCAATACCAACGATTGAAATTCGGGGTTGCCAGCACCCCTGCTCTCTTTCAGTGATTCTTGGAACAATTATTGCTCACTGTCCCTAGGTGTATAAATTACCAGGACGACATTGTTGTCACTGGCTCCACCACTGACGAACATCCTCAAAATCTCCGCACACTTTTTCATGTCTTACAGACTGCCGGCCATACGTGTAATCTTCAGAAATCAAAATTTTTTCAGGCATCTATCACGTACTTGGGGTTTCAACTCTCTCGGGATGGTATTCGTCCACTTCAGCAAACTGTCGCTGCGATCGATGCCCTTCCTCGCCCTACATCTGTTAAGGAACTGCAGGTCTTGTTGGGGAAAATAGCATACTATTACAAGTTTTTACTGTCTGCTGCTTCGGTGGCTCAGCCGTTGCTCTCGCCTGTTGCATAAAAACGTGCCTTTTCACTGGTCCGCATCATGCGTTGCGGCTTTCCAGAAATTGTAGACTATGCTGAAATAGGCCCCGTGCCTGGCTACTTATCGAACTGGCCAACATCTTGTTCTTACCATGGACGCCTCTCAATACGATGTTCGTGCAGTCCTTGCGCATCGTTTTTCTGACGGTTCTGAACAACCCATTGCTTATGCCTCCAAAACGCTTACGGATGGCCAACAAAAGTATTCTCAAATTGAAAAAAAAAAAAAAGCTTTGGCCATTATTTATGCTCTTCATAAGTTTGGTGTTTTTCTCTATGGATCCAAATTTCATCTTGTTATGGATCACAAACCACTTGTTTCCTTGTTTCATCTATCAACGTCACTTCCCGACAAGGCTGCACATCGCTCTTTACTTGTCTTGTTTCAATTATGAGATTCATTTCCGGCCGACAGCTCAACATGCAAATGCTGATGCACTGTCTCGCCTTCCCATGGGTCCTGATCTGGCATTCAATAGGGACAAGCTTTTGTGTTTCCACCTGGATGTTGCCGAGCAGTGGGTTGTGGACGGGTTCCCCATCACCGGTGACCGGCTGGCGGCTGCTACGGGTTCTGACCCTACCCTCTCCCGGGTTTTACGCTTTCATTGCCTGTTGCACGTTGCCAACCACCGTGGCAACCACCAATGCTCTAGCTCGCATTTTCTCTTTGGAAGGCCTTCCCTCTACTCTTGTTACTGATAATGGTCCGCAATTTGCCTCTTCCAATTTTGTGGATTTTTGTGCCCGTCACGGCGTCATGCATGTCACGGCCCCTCCGTTCCATCCACAGTCAAACGGTGAGGCTGAACGACTGGTCCGCACATTTATGGCTCAGATGAGGAAACTCCTGACTTCTGCTGCTGATGATGTGCTTCTCCAATTTCTGGCTTCTTACCGTTTCACCCCCGTGGGCGACCACAGCCCGGCTGAGCTCTTACATGGCCAATGGCCCCGTACGCTACTTCATCTTCTGCGGCCTTCCACCTCACTGCCGCAGGTGCCTTCGCTTGGCCGGTTCCCCGCCGACAACCTTGTATGGATACGGGGATATGGTAGGCGGCCAAAATGGAATCCTGGCCGCATCTTACGACACCGTGGCCAATGCCTGTACGAAATCCAGACGGACACGGGTGTTGCAGTGCGTCATTCGGACCAGCTTCGGCCTCGTGTGCCGGCAACGCCTGTTCCAGATGCCGCTACACCACTTTCGGCTCTACCTGATGCTCGGGATACTGGAATCTCTCATTACTCACAACACAGTCCTGTCACCATCATATCGGAGCCAGCACAAGAACTGACGCCACCAAGAGACGTGCCCATGCAGGAACCAGATGACCATCATCTGCCGGAGCAACTCTACTCGCCTCCTTCTCCTACGGACGCGAACACATCGCCAATGTCTCCTGTTATAACAACCGAACTTGCCGCAACGGGCAGATTGGTGCACGGGGCCCCAGCAGATTTGACCCGCACGTCTCCTGTCATCTCGATCTGTTATCATCGGGGACACTTCTGTCCATTCGGGAAGCCTCCTCCTCGAGACTTTATGGCCAGTCAAACAACACCTATGGACGTTAGCAATCTACAGGCCACCTCCATCAAGACCTGTGCAAAAACTTCAAAGGGGGGAAAAGTGTTGTGACTCACCAATCTTTCAAAGTGCCGCTGCGCAGTTACGCGTGTCCTCTACATGCGGCGCTGTCTGCCAGCCAATCAGCAGCAGCGCCACCTAAGCGGCCGGCCAGCCAGCCAGTGGCTGCTAGACTCGGACTCAGTTATGATTTGACTGTTAAAGTGTACACACGTCTTACTCTGTTTACTTGATCTGTGACTTTCATGTATTGCGTCTTCCTTGAAATATATTTGTTCAACTTGAAGTTATAACAATTCCCATCCATACTTGTGATTTTGTAATACGCATCATTAATTTATGTTGTTTACTGAGTAAATAGTGCATGTTATTCAGTTTCAGATTACCTTCCATTAAACAAATCCTTCACATTCTTTATCAAAGGGAATTTAGATTTCACAATCTGTCTCTGAGAAATTATCTGTTTTTAAACAATTATAGCAGGGCTAACGGCAAGAATGTCAATGCACCCCTCAGACATTGAATATGATACAGGTTTATTCGCTCTAGACACTTTACTTCATTCATTATAAGAATACATCTGATGTAAACAAACATAAACACAATAACTGGTCAAGAGCCATAGCTCTCATACAATGGTATTGTTCCGATCTTGAAAGTAGGTCAAACTTATGTATTAGACATCTTATTACTATGTCACTGTAAATGAAACTTTAAGACATTCTGATGTACTAACAGCCATCAACATTTTTCTTAATCATACTGGAACTAATGTACGGAGCTTTGCGACACGTCACTGTCAAATGATGGCAAAATGCAGAACAGTATGTCATAAAAGAGGAGGAGGAAATGTGGATTTTTTGGCAGCTTGGGATTCTGTTGTTGACCACCTTGTTATCAACATGGCAGTACTGAAACACTTTCCTCAGAGTCTGAGGTGGAAAGAGTTCAGAGACAGACTGTAATACCACAGTCTAACATAACAGTCGTGACACTCACTGCTGTAAAAGTTGTTGCCGTGACAGATGGAGCGACACTAGCGCTCAGAGCGGCAGGTAAGGTGAACGTCAGACACGTTGTAAGCATAATGTTTGTTTGCATCCATTTCCTGCGTAATTTCCGAATTATTCGACTTATTTTCTGGCCTCCAAGAGTGTGTGGTATCAGAAGGCATATACGTTTCTAAAAATTATTCTAAAATATGCGCAAGTATGGACAAAAACCATGAATAGAGTGGCACGCTATAACACATTCGTGAAGAAACACTTGTGACATTGGACAGAATTGCAGCTTACCACGTTGATATCAAAAGAATATAAACACACAGATTCACATGTAAGAAGCACAGACATGTACCTCTACATGCAAAAGTGATGGACAGCTCGTTTATCGTTCTGTAGGCCTACTGTGTTTGTCATTGTCACTTGTTTCCACGACCTTCATCTTTATATTATTCTAAATGGAACAAGCAACTTACAAATAGTGGGACAAATATGCTGAAAACATAATGAGCTGATTACATTACATTTCACGAAAAACCAAATATTTGAATAATTTTCAAGCAATCTGTCTGTAGGCACTTTCCTTGTCCCATAATAGTTTCGCTCGAAGTCTAGCGATCTGCACATTCTGACACTGCACACGCTTTTGTAAGACACGAACAGCTGCACTTAATCTAACCACTTCATCGTCAAAGCAGGTCTTGTGTTGATGATTCTCACGAATCTGGCACTAATAAATGGAGAGTTGAACTAGCTGCTTCTGTGTCATAGGACTGTTTTACAGCTTTAGATGGACTGTCGAATCTTTGTGGCAGTTTCTTCTTCATAGTCAGTTGAGGTGGCTTATTTGGAATGTCAAACAGTGGGGCTACTGCATTCCACATGAGTTTGTTATTGTCTGCGTTCATGACCTGGTTTTGTTCGAAATGTAGCGAACAAAACCTAATATTATTATAGAGGTGAACCGGGTCTTTCTTCATAAAGTCTTCTCGTCTGCTATTAACTAGCCATTTTTTTCCTCCTAAAACAAAACATTCATGATTTATACACATACATTTGCAAATGAATCTTGACGATACAGTTTAGTAACATGATGGTATATACCTCTCAGGATCCTTAGGAAACCTAAAAAAGACAGCTGTGGTGTCTTCTTCCTATTGCTGCTGCAATTTATTGCGCTACAAACACTCCCGATGGTAAAAACCATTGTATAAATCAAAATAAACAATCACTATTCGCTTTCACGATCGCGCCGAACTAACAGTTCAACCTACCGGCCGTTTGGAGCGCTGCTGGCGCTGAAGGCAACAAAATCGAGGCGAAGTGTCGCGACTGTTATGTTAGACTGTGGTAATACCATGAGTGGCTTCAATATTTAACCACATGGCAAAACCCCAGCAATGTGCTTTTACACCACACAAAGCTCATACAGAAAAATTACCCTTGTTAAAGTCAAGAACTTTCATCACTCTTGTTTTTAATTGCAGTACTATGTTAGCTAAGATCGAGATCATGACATGTTTTCTGTCCAGTCACCTCAGAAGCATATCACCTGAGTTTTATCACATATCATTTCCTTCTGTTTAAAAATTAAATGACATTCAAAGCTATATTGTTCTCTGTTCAAATCTTTTTACATCTTTCTGCACCTGTTCACATCACTGCAGGTTAGCTGGATCACTTGCCTGGCCAGTGCAGCACAAGTTAAATGTGCTGGTAAAACTGTTGCCCCGTATTATCGCTGAGTCGATGTACATGTAATGCACAGCATAAAATGTATCCTCATTATCATACTTGATTGTACTCGAGACAGCTTGGCTTGCACTCCACATGAAATGAAATCCAATGAGGTTCCAGCAAAAGCGGAAGAATATATAGTGTAATGTTTGCATGAGGTTTATTCTTATTCTGAATGGAGTATAGTTGGTATAATATCAGATAGTAATGACTAGTTTTTGTTCCTGTCTTCTGTCTTTTTCCTTCTTTCCTTAGACTTGAGGGTATGGTTTATTTCCACTTCTGAGTATCCATACCCACAGAATAATTTTCATAGCTGATGTAGCTCAGAAGGCAGGGCTCTTAGTGTCACATGCAGTTTGGGCTCTGTGCATGAGAGTGGTGATGCGCATGAGGCACTGCACTAGATAGTGCAGGCAACAGTTTTCTCACATTTCCACAGACAGACAATCAAGTTGTTGTTGTTGTTGTTGTTGTTGTTGTGGCCTTCAGTCCTGAGACTGGTTTGATGCAGCTCTCCATGCTACTCTATCCTGTGCAAGCTTCTTCATCTCCCAGTACTTACTGCAACCTACATCCTTCTGAATATGCCTAGTGTATTCATCTCTTTGTCTCCCTGTACGATTTTTACCCTCCACACTGCCCTCCAATGCGAAATTTGTGATCCCTTGATGCCTCAGAACATGTCCTACCAACCGGTCCCTTCTTCTTGTCAAGTTGTGCCACAAACTCCTCTTCTCCCCAATTCTATTCAATACCTCCTCATTAGCTATGTGATCTATCCCATATAATCTTCAGCATTCTTCTGTAGCACCTCATTTCAAAAGCTTCTATTCTCTTCTTGTCCAAACTATTTATCATCCATGGTTCACTTCCTTACATGGCTACACTCCATACAAATACTTTCAGAAACAACTTCCTGACATTTAAATCTATACTCGATGTTAACAAATTTCTCTTCTTCAGAAACGCTTTCCTTGCCATTGCCAGTCTACATTTTATATCCTCTCTACTTCGACCATCATCAGTTATTTTGCTCCCCAAATAGCAAAACTCCTTTACTGATTTAAGTGTCTCATTTCCTAATCTAATTCCCTCAGCATCACCCGACTCAATTCGACTACATTCCATTATCCTCGTTTTGCTTTTGTTGATGTTCATCTTATATCCTCCTTTCAAGACACTGTCCATTCCATTCAACTGCTCTTCCAAGTCCTTTGCTGTCTCTGACAATCAAGTATTCATAGAAATTCATAAGATATTCCTTCCTGTGTATCGATACAATAAAACTGCCATCGATGTAATGGTGGATGCACTTGAGCTTTCAGCTGGGCGTCACCTGGCACTGTTTCTTCAACATGCTTCGTGCAGAAATTGGTGGTTACTGAAGTCAGGGGAGACCCTATAGGTACCCCGTCTTATTTACTCACCGAACTTCCCACCACAATGAAAGCCCATGGCAGTAAACAAGTGTTGGAACAGTTTCACTGTCAAAATTCCTTTCCACCAGTTTCAGGAAGTCTTCCTCTGGCTCCTGTGTGAATAGAGACTTGACACTGCAGATGACAGCAAATCTTTTACAATGATAATCATATCCCAGAGCACTGCTACAAACTCTACTGAGTTATTTAGGCGGTGGGAAAACTGTCCTACCAACTGTTTCAGCTGCTTGGCCAGATGTTTTGTCAGACCATACAAAGGGGATTTTATAGTTTCTGTTATTGGTTGTAGTGGCACTTCCTTTTATGCCTTATGTTTTTTCAGGAAACCATAAAATGCAGCAGTTCCAGTAATCTTACACACAGGAAATCTTAACATTTCCTCTTCCAGGCCGAAATAACTACACAGCAAGAAGGTCATCCATGTCAATGGCAGTGTAGAATCTTTTGCCAGCATTATTTCACTTTTAGCAATATAGATGCATTACCATTGTCCACCAGCAAGACAACTATGTCTTCATCATTTTGGACAGCTTACAATTTTAAACATGGCTGTGAGACAGCGACCATAGAAGAATATGGGTAAATATAAAAAAGCCAAATGGTTGCAACAAAATTTTACTTTTACCAGGTTTCAAAACCAACTGTGGGTGTCTTCATCAGAAAATCCACAATTACCTAAAAATATTTTAAACAAACATGAACATGGAGTAAAACTAAGGACTACACAGTTTTTACTCCAAACGGATTTATAAGAAGACTGTACTCACTTGTAGTAACTGACAAACAAATTTACGAAGCAATAATGCTCGCGTCACATAAAATACTTCCTTAAGAAGTTAATGTTACAATAACATAAATTTAAAGCCACTGAAACTAACATAAAGCTGGCAACTGTAAGTAAAACTATAGCTACATGGGGTAGCACAGTACACACTGCTAAGGTCTGCAAGAGGAAACAGTCACTGGATGTGGTATCGACTAAGAGGCTTACATGCCAAAGTTGCCACAAGGTGAACATGAAACAAGTGACACCAGCTAGTAACAGTCAAACAATGGAAAATCCAGGATAGAATGCAACAATATTATGAAAAGGAAAGTTGCTACTCACCAAATAGCAGAGATGCTGAGTCACATATAGGCACAAGAAAAAGACTCTCACAATTAAAGCTTGTGGCCACTAAGGTCTTCATCAACAACAGACACCCCCCCCCCCCCCCCACACACACCCACACACACACACACACACACACACACACACGTGTTTTCTGTTGTTGACAAAGGCCTTAATGGACGAAAGCTTTAATTGTGTGTCTTTTTGTTGTGCCTATCTGTGACTCAGCATATCTGCTACATAGTGAGTAGCAACTTTCCTTTTCATAATTTTGTTACATCTAGAACAGTCTTAGATATCAGCTGCTTAATTTACAAAAAAATATTTTAAATAGCATATAACTGTTAATCTCACATTTTTTATTTATTACACTGTAGTTGTTTCACACAAAAATGTACCTAACATTTGCTGTTGCATTGTCTTGTATAATTTTTCATTTTGCGTAATACCATGTACTGATATGTGACGTGAACACATGCTATTTGAAGTATTTTTTTGTACATTAAGCACTGGTAACTTTGACTCTTACTGGATGGCGCCACTTGTTTTGGATTCACAATGTGGCAACTTCAGCATTTAAGCCTCTTGGTCTGATGCCTCCTCTTTTTCCTCTTGCAGCCCTTAGCGGCATGTACTGTGCTACACCATGTAGCTCTAGTTTTACTGGCAGTTGCCAGCATTATATCAGTTTCAATGACTTGAATTTTATGTGGTTCTCTAACATTAACTTCTCAAGGAACTATTTTATATGACAAGAGCATTTTGCTCTTAAATTTATTCATCAGTTACTCCATGTGAGTACAGTCTTGTTATAAATCTGTTCGGAGTAAAAACTGTTTAGTGCTTAGTTTTTTCTCTAAGATAAGATTTATTTATAATCTTTTTACATAATTGTGGATTTTCTGATGAAGACACCCATACTCAGTGTCTAAAGCTGTTCAAAGTCAAATTTTGTTGCAACCGGTTGGGTGTTTTATAGTTACCATACTTTGGAAGGCTTCTATTGCTCTGCATTTTGTTGTGGGTATGTTTTGTCACACCTGGCCTTCTCGAGCTCATGGCACATTTTGCTTCTGATGTTTTCTGAGGTGACACAATAGAATTTCTGATCGACAGCCCCAATTATTTCCTGTTTAAGCAGCTTTCTTGGAACTGGAATGGAGTCTGACCCTTCGGTGAATGCTGATGCAATCACCTCAACCAATTCCTTATCTATCTGGTTAATGATACTCTTTAAGTTTCGGTTGCTGTCTTCTTCTGGGTATGCCTGCAACAGTCACTGCAACTTGCTGCATTGTTTTTCTGTGGACTTTTGCTTGCAAAAGTCCCAGATCCAAAAGTATTGCTGTTGGTCTACTCTCAGACTTAGGCAAAATAGGCAGAAGCAAGCTGCTGGTGGTATATCGTTAAGAGCACACATATTTGTGTCAAACTCTTTTCTAGTGTCCTATATGTGCACTTTTACCAGGACTGTGCTGGCCTGTTGCAGGATTGGTCCCATCCTCACTGTGTTGACCAGCTGTTACAGTTCGGATAAACACAGCTTGATGTCTTTACCCCAACATCTTTGTAAGCCACAGAGATGTGCTTATGCTGGATGAATGTTATTGGGAAGATCTATATTTGTGAATGCTACTTCATCTCTGTGTAAAATTAATACAGATAATGTAGGAAAAGATAAGATTGCTACTAACTGTAAAGATGACACATTAAGTTCCAGACAGGCATAATTAAAAGACATTTAGCCACAGCCTTCACCATAATAAGAGAAACACACCATTCATTCACATGAGCCAGCACACCTCGTGCACACCATGACTGCCAACTCAGTGGCCTAAGCTGCCAGAGTTGGCAGTCATGGTGTGCACGAGGTGTGCTGGCTCATGTGAATGAATGGTGTGTTTTTTCTGTTTTCTGACAAAGGCTGTGGCCAAAAGCTTTGTGTGAGTGTCTTTTTAACTATGTCTGTCTGCAACTTAACATGTCATCTTTACAGTAAGTATCAATCTATCTTTTCCTACATTGTTGATATTCCTGCCTGGGGTTTCCATTGTTCAAATTACTACAGTCACGTTTTGTCATCAGTTACAATGCTGAATACCAATTCTCACCCGCAAGAGTTAAATCAATTAAGCATCTGTCTTCCTGTCAATGTTAGCTAGCAAACACAATGGGTGCAACAGCAGTTGTGCGTTTCGAGTGTTTGTGTCATGTTTTTGCAGTAATTAGATTTTGAAATGAGTGAAAAGGTGCATCACAGTGCTTGTCAACTCTACTCATGGCTACAGGCGCATGCAATTGAGTGGTTGTGTGTCTGAATGTGTGTATTTCTAACAGAGAAAGAGCAAGAGCTCAAAAGCTAGTGTAAGTATTATTTTCTGCTGCGTTTTTGTATGCACCACACATCAGCGAGCTATAGATGAGTGGTTACCTTTCCTTTATTTTACATACTAACAATATCTGTAACAGATGAGGGAGGTCTACTTATAGCCAACTTATAGAACATATTAACGGCCAAAGCAGAAGTAACAGATACGCATACTAAAAATAACACTGAATCTCTAGCTTTCAGAATTATTTTAGAAAACAGTTTCATTAAAAGAAGAGAAGATATGAAGTCATAAAGAGGCAGGTAAAATGTACATATGCTGGTTGGACACAAAAGACACTACAAATATGATTGGAAAACACTCAATATGTGGAAAATGATTCACTGTTACTATGATAATTATCAAAAATTGAAATTCTTGAGAATCAATTTCTTCAAAGAAATCTGTAAGTGTTGAAAAATGTTAAACTGTATTGGATGAACAAAGTTTATCTTGCTGTTGGGAATGTAGGTACAAGTTTGGGAATAAATAAAGGACAATATCTGCCATAAATAAAATAAAGCAAAGAAAAATCATCATAAAAGTGCAAACAGATGTACATGTGAAGACTTAAGCTTATAATAAACTATTTCTTTAAAAAAGTATAATAAACATGTCACAATAGAGATAATTATACCTTTCCATTGCGAGTGAAGCAAACAGAACAGACCTCAGCCCCATCATGAGCTTTCATGAAGGTATTTACACAACGATTTGAAACTCCGTCCCATACTTTGATGCTACCATCACGACCTGCAGATGTGTAGATCTTGCCATCAGGTGAGTACCTACAATAGAGCCATTTATCAACAACAAAGAATTATCTACTAGTACAAACAAATAACTAACTAAAACACATAAAAAGGTGATTTTCCACAACAAAATTATCTGGAAGACAGAATGCTTAGTTACATAGCACAATGTAAAGACATAAGACAACATGACAGAGTTAAAAGCTTACTTTCTGAATCCATTCCTTCATGAAGACAACATTAAAAATTGAGAGAGGCTGTAACTATTTGCATTAATACTGCAGATTCTGCTACACGGTTACATGTCATCACTGTGTTTGACTGTCAAGTTTGCATCAAATCAACCAATGATGCTAATGTGTTTAGTGGTGTAGCGTTGAGTGTGTGGTAACAAGTGAATCGCAGCTGTCAAGCAGCTTCTGCACCAGCCACCGGGGGTGGTTTTCTATCGCAGCTGTCAAGCAGCTTCTGTACCAGCCACCGGGGGTAGTTTTCTAATAAGTTTTTACATTTCTGTACATCGTGAATTTTTATACTTTTTGTATATTCTGTGTTTTATGTTCTGTTCTCAATTCTCTCAATCCATGTTAGAGTAGTAATCGCTTACTAACTTACTCTCAAGTATCTGTACATTGCAGAATGATTTACCTCAGAGTTTACAATCTAATCAATACTTGATGAACAGTAATTATTACTTTGCTCCTTGTTCACCCTGTTCACTAAAATGCAGTTGCCGCAATAAAGTATTTTGTTCTAGTAAACCTCCAGTCTATGTGTGTTCACATTTTGCGAAGGTCAGACAGCCCGAATTGAGGTGTACTTGACAAGTGTTGAACCCAAAGTGATGTGAGTTAAAGAATGTTGAACAACCACCACTGGATTTTACTATTATGAAAGATGACAGACACGCCTGCAGTGTCCACAATAACAGTCCATGTGCCTCTGTTCTGGATGAACAACTCGATTCTATGATTCGCACAGTTAGAAGGCAACTTTTGCTACGCAGGAATTACAGCCTACGCCAACAGATTTGCTCTCGTCATGAGTCAACTGGATCACCACTACACGGCAGAAGTATAAGATGTGTTGACGCAAGAACGCATACGTGATCGCAAGCCATTGCAATATCTACATCATTTGCACAATCTACTATGCACACTGTGGAGTGGCAGACTACCGCCAAAGGTCAATGCATTTGTGGCACCACAAACGGAAATGTCACTACAAGCGGTGGTGGAGCTCATTGATCATATTCAAGAGGCCAGCGCACATTCCCAGGTTCATGCAATGACAGTGGTACAAGGATGGCAGCAATAGTTACGTGCACAGAGTTTGACTCGTTGGTGGCAAAAGCGGAGACATTCTGCATGCAGATTGGCATGCCGCTGTCGCAAGGTGGTACTTGGAAATGTACAGGACCATGTTCGTACCCAAATTCCAGTGGCAGTTGGGTGCAACTGACTCCCCCCAAAGTCATGGCAGCTATTCATTAGTAATAGAATGTAAGATCAGAAGAATCTGATAGACACTTACTCAGATTTAAGCATCCTAACAAGAACAAAGCACAGCTGTAGACAGCTGATGGCATCCCGTTAACTGCTGCTAGTAACATATCCACCTCAATGTATGGAATGCAGCAGATCACATTGAATTTGGGACTGCAGCATCCACTCAAGTGGGACTTCACCATCACCAATGTTACGGAGCTTATCTCTTGGAACATTATTGTCTATTACTGAGAGTATCCAATGCTTGTCTGGTCAATAGCATTTACTGAACTGACAGCAGCAGGCTCTCACTGCAATATATCAGTGTACAGCACTAAGTTGATGCAGACATGTGGTGCAGAGTACGCCTCTCTGCTAAGACAGTTTCCAACTTTGAAGAGAACTCCAAGTGCACCTACCCAAGTGTCACACAATATGGTGCCTCATATCTAAACTACAGATGGTCCTCTGCTTTCTTACAGACCCAGGCATTTGGTACTTGATTGTTTGGCCATCAGTGAAGCAGCATTTGATGCGATGATTAAAGAAGAATACTCCGATCATCACGTAGCCTGTGTTCATCCGCACTACACCTTGTCCCGGAGAAAGGAGGAGCCTGGCATGCATGTGGTGATTATCACGCACTTAACTCCAGAACTGTACCTGACAGCTATCCTGTGCCTTTGCTGCATGACAACAATTAGGTGCTGTAGGCACAACAGCATTCAGCATTTTGGACTGTGCCAAAGCACGCACATGTAGACATCTGTGACAGAGAAAGACATTACCAAAATGGCAAAAAATTGCCTCATTTGGGCTTTCCGGAAGCAGATTCATGACATCTGAATTCCGAAACACTGCCCAAACCTGGCAAAGATTTATCAATTACATTTTGTGAGGTCAGCCATTTTGCTTTGCCAACTTAGATGATGTATTTGTATTTTTGATCACCAGGGAGAAACACTGCCAGCATCTTCAAGAGGTATGTAAACATCTGGAGTAGTTTGATGTGGTATAAAATACGGCAAAGTGCATGTTTGGGCAAACTTAGGTAATTCCTAGGTGACCGAATATCACTTGCAGGTTCCCTGCCATTAACTGAGAAGGTCAAAGCAGTTGTAAAGATATTACAAGTGACCACTATCAAAGATTTTTAGGAATGTTAAATTTCTACCACCAATACCCAACCCATGCAGTAGAACTGCAAGAACTGTTGAATGGAGCACTTACCACCCAAAGGTTCAAAGCAAGACTCCAGTGCAGTGGAATGAAGCAATGTGGTCTACTTTTAAGGCCGCAAAACAGAGTACGGCAAATGTAGCACTACTCACACACCCTAAGC
Organism: Schistocerca serialis cubense; assembly: GCF_023864345.2. Taxonomy (NCBI): domain Eukaryota; kingdom Metazoa; phylum Arthropoda; class Insecta; order Orthoptera; family Acrididae; genus Schistocerca; species Schistocerca serialis. Next base: position 730,892,539 of record NC_064643.1, on the reverse strand, counting down.
TTGACACACTTTTGGCATTAGTGGTGGGCCAAAGACACACTGCTGTCGGCGAGGTGCAGTAACAATGGTCAAATGATTCTTGGCTTGTGTACTTCTCGTACAAACTTTCGGATACGACCGCAAGCTCCTGGCCATGTACAAGGCAGTAAAATATTTCTGACTACAAACAGAAGTAATGGCATTCACAATCTACACAGATCACAAGCCACTAATCTATGCATCAACTACTCTCCTCGCCAGTACCACCATCTGGAACTTATAAGCCGATTTAGCACAGACAGAAATACATTTCCAGCATTGCAATGTGGTGACCAACTACTTTCATGTGTCAGCAGTGTGTCACGACCAACAGACCTTTTAGAACTGGCCAAGGTTCCTGACCTTCATCAATAATATCTCTTTGACAATGAGGTTACAACTAATCGATGTTCCTGGAGTAAGATGCTTAATTGCATTGTGACGTCGACAGGGAAGATCATGACCATCCTTACTGACTGTATTTTGGTGGCAAGTCTTTGACAGTTTCCACAATCTGTGCCAGCCTGGAGCCCACTCAACTTTTCACCTTGTGTAATGTTTCGTCTGGCCAGTGATGGAGATTTCTCAGAGTGGACATGGATATTAGTCCAATGTCAACAGTGTAGAGTGCCCCACCACATGCACCCACCAGTTGGTGGCTTTCCAGTTCAAATCGCATTTGTTCGCATAGCTGGTAAAGTTCTTCAGATACGTACATCACATGACTACCATCTACCACACCACCAGTAGTAAAATATTTGAAAGATGGTACTGTTCCCTGAAGGTGGCATTAATGTGCCATGGAATGTCCTGGACTTCAGCTCTTCCGGTAGTCTTCCTGGGCCTATGAATGACATATAAGCAGTACCTGGACACTCCGCTGTGGAACTGGTCTATGGTGAGCCACTGCATCTTCCTGGAGAATTTGGTCAGATCTCTACCATCAACAATACTAGATCAGCAGGAATTCCATCTGCAATTAAGATACCATGTCATTCAAATATCATCCTCCACAGCCTCCAGATATGGTATACTGACCACTTATGTGCCCTGCAACTTAGGAAGCTGCTCACATGCGATGCTACAAACGGACACAACTACAACCTCCATACACTGGCCTATACTGTATTCTACGAAGAACCAATATTTTCCAGGAAGACCTACCATCCACAGCACGACGACTTCAGCATCCTCCAGTATCCGCGCCACAATCTCCACCTCAGGGGCAACAACCTACCAACAACAGGAAATTTGGCATTGCTGGTTTGGGACTAAGTGGAATTTACCACATAGTTCAACAGCTGGAGCTATCAGCTGTGTAACACACTGATGAGCCTACCCCCAAGTGTAAGTATGTCTCCACTGGTTATATTCTTGTTGGGTATGCAGTTGGACCTTGTAATTATCTAGACGACATATTTCTGTGGTCCATCTGTCTACCATCAAGGGGAAACATTGTCAGCAAAAATCTCAAAAAGTTCTTGGACAATTTCCATCAAATTTTTACACGACCTGTAATACACATCTGGATGCACAACAGCTACATATGTTTTTAATATATATAATATATAAATATACAGGGTGAGTAACATAAGACATAACACATCTTTCATTTCGTTAATAGTTCCAACATCAAACCGAGTTTTTCGGCAGATTATAGTACATACTTTTGTTATTTGATAAAGTATCTTAACTCCTGCACCAATCAGTATGATTTTTTAGAGTGATATATTTTCTATACACCATCAAAAGTGCTTGAAAAGACAAGTTCAGTGACACAATGTTTATTAATTTTGAGGTTTTGCTTTGCAAAAGAATCTGAAAAAGATCCTAAAATTAAAAGGCAAGTTGACCTGCATCATCTGTTGCACTGAAAAGCTACATGTCACATAAAGCATTTCAACTGTTTACTTGTCTGCAAGGCAGAAGTAGCAAGAACTATGTCATCTACTGGAAGGTCATTTCTGCTTCACCATTCCTTGCATGCACATATGTACACCAATGAGGAGAAGTTATGCATGCTACTTTTACACAGTGAATGTCAAATAAATGCAGTTGAAACGGTATGGCAGTACAGGGATATTTATCCTGATCGTTACTGTCAATTGCGTCAGGCACCTGCACATGTTATTAGGTCACTAATGCATACAGGTAGTAGCTTCAACATCAAGCAGAGGACAAGGAAGAAGACTGCAACTGACAGCACATGAGCTGTCTTCCCAAGAGCTACTGAATCCACTTATGAAAAGTATATGGTTTCTTTAAATAACCCTACTTGCTTCAATATTTAGGCTGATACTGGAGTCAAGAGCATTATCCCTACAAAACATTATGTGTCCCTCAGTAAACTATCAGTTTCGGAAAACCTCGTTTTGATATCTGCAACCTTTTGTGAAATAAAAGGAGTGTTACATCTCTTCACACACACACACACACACACACACACACACACACACACACACACACACACAGTTAGTGAATACCTCGAAAAGTTCTTGACCAATTTACTTCAAATTTTTCCACATTATAAACATTCAGACTGACATTATTCATTTTTTAAACAATAATGTATAAGTTTTCTGTTAAAACTGACTGCGAGGAGAATGCTGTGCTGTGAAAATGTGTGGTTCTTTTTACTTTCTCACAGTTAGTTTTACCTATGATAGCAGCACATTTAAACCATTAGACAAATTGTTTCTCTCATATATATTATTTCCCTTCACAGATAATTTTAAATATAAATTGTATGCACAATAATTTGCTGTTTATTTTCATTCTCGCAGCCAGTATGTATAAGCTTTGTCACTATTTATAATATTGTCTGTCAGTCTAATTTCAATGGATTCGACACATTTGTATCTTATCGTATAATATTCAATGTCCCTCAATAAGGGAGTGCTCTGCCATTGCAAATTTATCAGACTGCAATCATCGTGCATGACAACGGTGCCCAATGCATGTCTTGTTAAAGGTACATATAGTTTGGCTAATATACATTTTCCCACACTGGCAAGGGATCTGGTAAATGTCAGACTTCCTCAATCCTACATCACTGGTTAGCAAACCAGGATGCTCTAATCTTGGCTGGTGGATGAAATACATTTCTGATGCTATTTCATTTTAAAATCTGTCCTATTTCTGAAGACACGCCACTTGCATATGGTAGGAAGGCCACTGATCTACATGCATTTTCTGCTGGTTCTGGCTGAGGTCCAACTCAAAGGCATGATGGATATGTTTGTCTGTGTAGTCATTCTGCTTGAACATGAGCACAGCGTGTTCCAGCTCCAGTGTCAAGCTTTCTGTGTATGAGACCTGATTCCTCTTTTCCAATGTTCACAGGACCCCTTACATTGCCACAGTGGATGACAACTCGTATGGCACACATGCATCATTTTCTGATAAACATTGTGTCCCACAGTCCCACTGGCCTTCCATTTAGATACAGAAGTTTTCTACCCCATTTGACCTCCACTGTGAAACTTAATGCTAGGATGAAACCAATTAAAATGATACAGGGTATGGTTTAGTGTGTCTATTCCATGACGGCACCCACAAAAACAAGATTAGCAGAAAGTGTTCTCACCTGAAGAGACTGCGGAAATATTGTGTCTAGATGATTCCATTATCCAGCTGCAGACCTGATGTGAATATAATCATTTAATACACCAGGAAAGTCTACATATGTCTCTGCTATCAACAGCGGGGATACTTTTCACAGCATGGGGGTGTCAAGTGCATCACTCCAGCATCCGCTCTCTCACAATATGAAGAAGATTGGAGGCTTAAACTGGTTCTCTCGATGACAGAAGTAGGCCAGCTAGGTGTTATGGAACTTCAGAAGTTTGAACAGAGGACAAGCAATAAAATATGACAGATTACAGTTCTTGACTTTAACATGGTCAGCCCCATTACAGCCTATTTATTGACACCTGCCCTGCAAGATATATTGTAGACGTATGGTAAGTGGCTTTACTCAGTGGAGCCCACTCTACAAGTGCCCCATGGTATTTGGCACAGGCTGTGGTACGTATATGAATGATGCACTGTTACTCAATCTGCATGACCATTACAACAATGACAATTCAACTGCTATCAACAGCGGGGATACTTTTCACAGCATGGGGGTGTCAAGTGCATCACTCCAGCATCCGCTCTCTCACAATATGAAGAAGATTGGAGGCTTAAACTGGTTCTCTCGATGACAGAAGTAGGCCAGCTAAGTGTTATGGAACTTCAGAAGTTTGAACAGAGGACAAGCAATAAAATATGACAGATTACAGTTCTTGACTTTAACATGGTCAGCCCCATTACAGCCTATTTATTGACACCTGCCCTGCAAGATATATTGTAGACGTATGGTAAGTGGCTTTACTCAGTGGAGCCCACTCTACAAGTGCCCCATGGTATTTGGCACAGGCTGTGGTACGTATATGAATGATGCACTGTTACTCAATCTGCATGACCATTACAACAATGACAATTCAACTGATGATTTTTGAAATATACACTCTCAAGATGGAATGTACATTTCTCTGTTAGTTTTAAGTTCAACCGATATTAAACATAATTTTATACCCTTAAAACCATATTGTCAATTGTTGGCAATTTTTCCATCCCCTGCATTCTTCAAACAATTAGTCCACGAGAAAAAATGAACTTGATTTATTTTCTAAGAAATTTAATGCAGTTTAATTTTGTATCGGGATTTGTGTTTGCTAGAGGCCATGATTCTTGAGTTATTCCTGGAAAACATGTGAAAGTTATCTTTAAATTCTTCCTCACACCCCATGCTCACCTCCACACCAGCTGGGAATTTTATTATGTTATTCATGGCACTCCCTCTTATCATTGTATAAAAATTTGTGGCTGCAAAAATTATTTCCTCTATTTTTGCTTTGTTGACTGGACTAAAGCTTCATTTATGTAATCATCAATTTTTTAAATGGAATACAGGTCTACTGTTCACAATTCCTGAAAATTTCTTTAATTTTTGGCAAAAATCCTGAGTTAGGGCACTTTAAATAACATGCTGCATTCCTGTACCAGATGGTCATATAAACTATCAGCTGGAAGGGCAAACATGAAATACCACTCTAAAACTCCCTGACTGTTAGGTCAACAATTTTTTCATTCAATGTGACACATTTTTCAGGATGGTATTTTTTTTCTTAATTTGAGTAGTGCACATACACTTAACTTTCAATCTGTCTCCATTTTGCTCTCCTTCACTTCAAGATACTGGCTCACTCTCAGTATAAATTAACATTCACTGAACCACTGGGGCAACATAATATACACGATCTGTTCAAAAAATTCCCAAACTTTGTCCACAAAATTTTTCTATGCTTACCTTTTACTTACTGTGCATAGTATCCATCAAAACACTCTCCTCCACAATTGATACGCCACTCCTAACACCATTTCCACATCCGGAAGCAGTCTTGGTACGCCTCTTGCTGGATGTCTGCAAATTTTCTTTTGTCTCATCTATCATTGCAAATCTTCATCTTTTCAATGGGGTTTTCAATGTTGGAATTTAAATAAATGTCTGCAGGGGCCAGGTCTGGAGAGTACGGAGGATGAGGCAACACAGAGATTTAGTTTTTAGTGCAATAGTCACGCACCAATAGGGATGCATGTGCGGGTGCGTTATTGTGTTGCAAGGCCCGCGAGTTGTCTCGCCACATTTCAGGCCATTTCCTTCTCACATTTTCTCTCAGGTGTTACAACACGTCCCAATAGTACCATCGATTAACAGTTTGTTGCTGTGGCATAAATTCATGATGACTAATCCATCAAAGCCAAAGAAAACTACCAGCATGGCTTTGACTTTTGACCTGACCTGATGAGCTTTTTATGGTCTTGGAGAATGTTTCTGGACCCGTGAACCTTAGTCTCAACATCATAACCATAGAGTCATGTCTCACCACCAGTCATGATTCTCTTAAGGACCATCTCGTTCTCATTTGCGTGATCCAAAAACTCTTCACAGACTGTGAGGCGAAGGTCTTCCTGGTCTTAACTCATGAGTCATGGGATGAACTTGGCGGCAACATGATGCATTCCAAGATGCTGTGTCAGGATTTCATGACGTAATCCAACTGAAATGTTACATTCCTCCACAATCTCTCGGACAATCAGTCTTCAATTGGCAAGCACTATTTCACTAATGTTCCTGACACAAGCATTATTGGTAGATATGGAAAGGCACCCTGACCAAGGGTCATCTTTAACTTCCATCCAGCCATTTGTAAACCATGTGCAGCATTTGTAACACCAAGTACAGCTTGAAAACTCATCGCCATTGAGTTTCTGCATCATTTGGTGCATCTGTGGTACAGGTTTTCTCGAGTTTCTTCCAAAATTTAACACAGAAGCGTTGCTCCTCTAACTCTGAACAGACCTTGTACAAACTCAGTTTTTTCACGCCAGCCAACATGATTTAATTACTCGTTCACTTATTCTTCTGGCTTTTCAGGTTTAATATATGATAAACCTACTTTTAATATCTCCATCTTGTCCCCAGCCTGTCCACTGATCTCCTCCCTGAAGTTTATAATGTAAGGTTTGTCCTGCAATTTGATCTTCACTGAGCACTGAGAAAGTTCTTTCCATTTGTTTTTACTCTAGGCAACTTTCTGTCATATTTCTGATATTTTCAATTGCCCAGTTCTTTCTTTCTCAGAGTACAACATTTTGCTCCATACAACAAGGTGTTAACTGCTACTACTTTATAAGGGACAATTCTCTTATGAAAACTATAATACATGAGACTTGATTGCTGGCTAGTGCTTATGCCCAAGAGAAAATGTCAGTACTGCCAGCAAACACAAATAAAAGTACATACACTATATGCACTTTGGGAACTAATAGATCTTTTTTCAGGGAGGAGAGAGGTTGGGGTTGTTGGGTTGTTTTAGGAAGAAGACCAGACAGCTAGGTCATCGGTCTCATCGGATTAGGGAAGGATGGGAAAGGAAGTCAGCCGTGCCCTTTCAAAGGAACCATCCCGGTATTTACCTGGAGCGATTTAGGGAAATCACGGAAAACCTAAATCAGGATGGCTGGATGCGAGATTGAACCGTCATCCTCCCGAATACGAGTCCAGGGAGGAGAGAAAGGGAAGGTTAAAATTGTAGTGTGGGTCACTCAAACCCTAGGATGAAATGGATCCATTTGCTCTGAAATAAAAGATAGACAAATATGAAAAAGGGGGGAGGGGAGGTAGAGGTATCAGGGAGAGTTAGAGGTCAAAGTAGTAAATTTCTTTTCATGGGAAATGACATAGAGGGAGGTACTAGCCGGTATCTAATACCTGCAGTGTCATTCTTTTTTGAGAGACTCTTGACATTGGCATACCTTAATACATCTACAAAATTACACAGAACTGATGCTGAAATAGACATGTGGCTCACTCACTGAGTCATCAAACGCAACAATTTTTACATTTCGTAAATTGCTTCTTCCTGGATTTACCATTAGTTAATCTTTTCATCAGTCTGAAATCTTCTAATCTCTATGCATGATGCAATTCCTCCTATTCACTGCATGTTCTCCAACTCTAAAATGTCCCTTCTCCAAAAGACAAGATGTTACAAACATACCGTATTTACTCGAATCTAAGCCGCACTCGAATCTAAGCCGCACTCGAATCTAAGCCGCACCTGAAAAATGAGACTCGAAATAAAGGAAAAAAAAAAAAAATCCCGAATCTAAGCCGCACCTGAAATTTGCGACTCGAAATTCAAGGGGAGAGAAAAGTTTTAGGCCGCACCTCCAAATCGAAACAACGTTGGTCCATTGTAATATGAGACACAATTTACGTCGAATGAATGACGATACAGCGACAGTAGTTTGGTTCCAGTCGTAAGCTTAGCAGTTAAGCTTTACCAGGTAGCCATTGCTATGCGTCAGGCGCTCCGTCCGTATTTATGCGAGTACCATTCCTTTTTCATGAGCTCTGTCTGGTTTGAATCGAATGCTTATTTTGCTTTGATCTGATAAGTGCCGTTTTCTTTGTTATAGGTGTTCACGTCATCCTAAGCTGAAAATGCATTACTGTACTGTCATGCATTGATTGTCGCATTCTGACAGTGCGTGTTTACGGCCTGTCGCCGCTCGCGGCACGGCTTGCTTTTGTGCGCGCTACCGCCGCTTACAATTAAAAAAAAAAAAAAAAAAAAAAAAAAAAAAAAAAAAAAAAAAAAAGAGAGAGGGGAATCGTCTCATTAGCGAAACAATGGCAAGAGACTGCTATTTGTTGTTACTTACACTGCTGCTTTCTTTGATAATGATCAACAAGAACCAAATAATAGATTGCGTATTTCAGAACATGTTCTGAACGAGAGTTCGGCGAAAATTTTTCTCCGTTTGAAAATCTTTGCGGCCGCTTCTGTAGTACATCAAATTCTGCACAGAAATTAGAGTCATCTTAGATTTAAAAATCTGGTCAGTTGCCATACTTCATTTCTGATTGTATCACATTAGGCATAAGAATAATACGAATATAAACATGACACGATACGTATATTCTTCCGCGTTTGCTGTTGTCTCACTCTAGTTTCGTAGTTTATTAGGCAGGATTTAAATGAGATAGCAGCAAACGCGAAAGAATACATGGCAAAATGTTTATGTTCGATCATTCTTATGGTGAAGAGAATACTGCATGTGATTCACATTTCATCAGGTTCCTATTAGCAACCAACTCTTCTCACTGGTAGGAAAAAATTCAGAACGTAGAGTTGGCCATATTGACAAACATCCTAAACAGTCTTGCCAGTCGGATTTTCGTAGTACATTGAAATTCTGCTACATTCGAAGATGAACAATACGGAATTTGTATTTACATCGTTGGATAATGTATGAGAATCGGGTGGTCGAAACTCGGGGCAGAGAAAAAAAAAAAAGCTCGTCTTCCACCTTTCTTTTTACTGACGCAGAGGTTTTGGCGAAAGTATTTATCTTTGTGCCTACAAAGCATACCTGTGTAGCGCTACATATATTCGACAGCAGAAGTTATAGTTGTAGCGGCACCTACCAACATTTTTCAGAACTTCCGCTTGCTTTGCACTCGATTCTAAGCCGCAGGCGGTTTTTTGGATTACAAAAATCGGAAAAAAGTGCGGCTTAGATTCGAGTAAATACGGTATTCAATCTCTTTCATATGCACTCAATATCCCCAATACAGGCACATCACTATGTCACAGATGCATCTAAAATTGCAAAATACAGAAGGTCAGCCAAGAAAATTTAAATAAATGATCAACCCATAACTAACCTGATTGATGTGACGCCAGATCCAGTATGTTGATGTGATGGCACTGAACACACAAAGCACTGTGATGTGTGGACATCATACAGACGAACAACTGGATGGTTTGTTCCAACCAGAATGAAGTCACCTGTTGGGTGAAATGAAAGGCACCGCACCTGCTCAGCATCCTGCAGAAAATATACCGACAATCATGAAATCAAGATTGGGAGAATACTTTGAAAATGTGGTTTCCAATTTATACTGATCTCTCCAACAAAATTAAAAGGTCCATTACATTGTTTGGAAGACAATCTAGGGCTTCAAAAATTGGCTTTAAACCACATACCATGCAAATGTGGTATGTCATATGTTAGATAGACTATAAGAATTGCTGAAAGAAAATGCAAAGAACACAAGTATTACACCCAAATAAAACAGCCAACTACATTACTTGCCATCAAACATTGCTTCATCTGTAAGCATGAAATGAAATTTGAAGATACGAGCAATGTGGTGCAGGTGAATCATTTCTGGGACAGTGTAATAAAGAAAGCAACTGAGATTAGAGTTGTACAAAATTTAATAAACAAAGACAGACATTTCAGCTTATATTAAGCTTGGGATCCGACACTTAGTTTCTCAAATCACACAGAAATACATTGCAGTGCTCTCTCTCTGCCAGCAGAGAAGTGCATATTAAGACATTTTATCGTAAAGAGATTGCCTTACTTACAACTTTTTGTAGTGCTTTGAGAACTGATGTACAATCCATAGAGTTTCAGCGTATGTGTAGAGATGAACAAGGTGTGTTTATTTATTATTCTGCGCTTTTAGTGACTGTGATGATTGTTAAGGACGAATGAAGAAATGAGATTAGATCTTTAAGTAATTCACATGTTGGACTTGCTAGAAGCAAGACATGTTCATAAATTATGTGGTTGTTAAACCAACACTATTTTAAATGTGTTTAATCGAGTTTAGTGCCAGACGAATCGGTTGACTTCCAAACATTTGAATATTTACGTGAGAAATGGTGAATTTGTTCTTCGTAGAAGTTGAAATAAACCACGACTAAACTAAAGTATTCTGGGAGTATCCACTAATTTCAAGAGTAGAGAGAGAGAGAGAGAGAGAGAGAGAGAGAGAGAGAGAGTCTGATAAATTCCCTTAACCAGCAGTATTCTTCGGAGAAGTAGTTTTTGGAGATTGACGTAGCCAGAAATCCGGAGAAGAAAAATGATGTGAGTGTGGTGTGAATTTTGCAATCCAACTTCACATCGATTCTTGTCACCTAAAGCGTTAGATTTTATTTACATTTTTGGTATAGCCTTCTGTTGGTTTTGAATTTCTGCTGATTAAGGCACAAGGAAGTACATGCAATGGTGGCATACAGTGTGTGCTGCTCACAGTTTGGCTACCAACGCAAGTTAACAACTGACAAAGACGAAAAAGAAAGTTGTTGACATTTCCTGTAAAAGTAAAATGATAATTTGGATACTCACTAAGCAGCGACAGGAGTGCACACACACACACACACACACACACATACACACACACACGCAATTATATACCAAAGTATGCTATGATGAACTCCAGTACATATTACATTCATTCTTACATGTTTTTGCACTATCAAAACTAAGGTCCCACACTCTGTTTCTTGAAACCTGTTTGTCCCTTGGACTTACTCCCAAAGGCCCAATATCGAAAGGCCCTGTTTCTGTATGTAACCCTACTCTACACCAGACTCTTTTACTGTTTCAAATACAGCAAAGGCCTTTATAAATGTCTGCTTGTGTCTGTGTATATGCGGATGGATATGTGTGTGTGTGCGAGTGTATACCTGTCCTTTTTTCCCCCTAAGGTAAATCCTTCCGCTCCCGGGATTGGAATGACTCCTTACCCTCTCCCTTAAAACCCACATCCTTTTGTCTTTCCCTCTCCTTCCCTCTTTCCTGAAGAAGCAACCGTTGGTTGCGAAAGCTTGAATTTTGTGTGTATGTTTGTGTTTGTTTGCATGTCTATCAACATGCCAGCGCTTTTGTTTGGTAAGTTACATCATCTTTGTTTTTAGACATATTTTTCCCATGTGGAATGTTTCCCTCTATTATATTCAAACGTACATACAGGTAAACAAAGTTATTAAAAGTATCATTGACTGGTTTTCTGCGAATGGTCTCACCCACAATTTTAGAAAGACAAAACATATTCAGTTCTGCACATCTAGAGGCACCACACTAATGATAATCCAATAATAAGTGTAACCCATGGTGAGGAAACAACAAATAGGGTGGAAACTTCAAAATTCTTGGGGGTCCATATTGATAAGAATTTAAATCGGGGAAATAAAATAAAAAAATTGGAACTCCTAAAACAACTTAGTTCAGCCACATTTGCGCTTAGAAACATTACATATCTTAGGAAGAGAGAAATGAGTAAGTTGGCATATTTTGAATACTTTCATTCAATGTCACATGGACTAATATTCTGCGGTAGCTCATCTTTTAGAAAGTAAATCTTCACTGTGCAAAAACGTGCTGTAACAGTAATATGTGGTGCTCATCCGTGATCATCTTGTGACATCTGTATATGGAGTTGGGCATTCTGACTACTGCTTCACAGTATATTTATTCCCTCATGAAGTTTGTTATGAATAATCCACAACAGTTCAACAAGAACAGTTAGGCACAAAATCACAATACCAGAAGGAAAAATGACATTCATTACTCCACATTAGGGTTGTCTTTAGCACAAAAAGGGGTGCACAATGCTGCAACAAAAATTTGATTACTTACCCAGTGATATAAAATCTGGTAACAAATTGAAAAAATTTTTTCCTGACAACTCATTCTATTCTGTATAAGAATTTCTATTATTCTAATGTGTAAAAAGTGGTGGGTAGGAAATACTAACTCAAATCTGTACATATTTTTTCTACATATATAAAAACTTATAAACGTTCATTTCAGCACTTTGTTCATACTTTAGGATAGTGAAATTTTTGGTGAACTGCAGACTTGTGTGTTGAAAGGCCATCAGCATTTCCTTCTTTCCAGCCACCATGGCTGAACAATCTCTAGTCACTGTTATGCAGCAGCTGATGGCTCAACAAGTGGAGAGTCAAAAGCATATGGAGGATCTCCGACTAGGGTACTGCTGCAGCACACTGTTGATGCTTCTCCATTCCTGCCATACAAGAACAATTCAGAAGACCTGGACCCATATGAAAAACAGCTAAGGCAGCACTTTACAGTATTTAAAGTAAAAGATGATGATACTGTTAAATCTCTTTTCTTATCATGGATTCCACCAAAAACTTACTGGTTACTGTGCAAGCTGGCCCCTCTGACAGAAACTGATAAACTGACTTTCAAAGCACTTTGCTCTTTATTGGGTGCTCACTACCAAAGACATTGCCATTTGATTTCTGCTTGCCCTGAGTTTTATCAATGTCGCAAGAAACTGAGTCAATCACATTGAATTCGGGGCAGTTGAACTCCAGGGGCTAAGACACCGGTGCAAGGTTTTCATGCCAACCACCACAGAATCTTATGCAGTGATCGTGATTAGAAACACGATCATCGGCACCCAACAAAGAATTTCAGGTGAAGGCTTTAAATTTCTTCCTTTAGACAGTGTCTTGAAAGGAGGATATAAAGATGAACATCAATAAAAGCAAAAAGAGGATAATGGAATGTAGTTGAATTAAATCGGGTGATGCTGAGGGAATTAGATTAGGAAATGAGACACTTAAATTAGTAAAGGAGTTTTGCTATTTGGGGAGCAAAATAACTGATGATGGTCAAAGTAGAGAAGATATAAAATGTAGACTGGCAATGGCAAGGAAACTGTTTCTGAAGAATAGAAATTTGTTAACATCTAGTATAGATTTAAGTGTCAGGAAGTCGTTTCTGAAAGTATTTGTGTGGAGTGTAGCCATGTATGGAAGTGAAACACGGATGATAAATAGTTTGCATGAGAAGAGAATAGAAGTTTTTGAAATGTGGTGCTTCAGAAGAATGCTGAGGATTAGATGGGTAGATCACATAACTAATGAGGAGGTATTGAACAGAACTGGGGAGAAGAGGAGTTTGTGGCACAACTTGACTAGAAAGAAGGGATCAGTTGATATGGCATATTCTGAAGCATCAAGGGAATAGCAATTTAGTATTGGAGGGCAGCACAGAGGGTAAAAATCGTAGAGGGAGACCAAGAGATGAATACACTAAGCAGATTCAGAAGGATGTAGGTTGCAGTAGGTACTGGGAGATGAAGAGGCTTGCACAGGATGGAGTAGCATGGAGAGCTGCATCAAACCAGTCTCAGGACTGAAGACCACAACAACAACAACAACAAAAACAACTTTAGACAAGGTGTTGTGTTTAGCACAGTCCTATGAAGTCCCACGACCGGTGGGCTGCCACTCACATTCATGGACATACATTGCCACAGTAAACAGTGAGTACAGAAACATTGAAAATCTGACAGGCAGCGATGACACTGGGACAATACACAAACAACAGCATGCACATTCCTCCATGTGTAAACAAAGGGTCTCACATCACTCAATTGTGACAGCTTATCCATCCCGCCTGGACTGTTTTTCAGAAGCATGCTAGAGGTGACTGTCTATTCTGGTGGGTGTGTTGCACTAAATGCACAAGACAGTGACACCTCATATCTGTCTGTCGGATGGCCATTCCCATTTCACAATCGCAAGATCAAATAGACATTACTGTTATATGTTCCAGACCATCCATTTGTAATGGATCTTGGAGATGTGTTATTTTTTACCGGATTTGTCGATACCAAATTGTAAATGTTTTCTTATATTTTTTGTCAGAATTTTTTATTATAATTTGCCTTATTATATGTTAATTTACTTATATTTTTGAGAGTGAAAGCATATTGATTACTATTAGTAAATGTGTCGAAGAATATCAAAGAGACTGATTACAAGTGGAAGCTTGTGTGTTGTGTAAAATGTCTTTGACTGTACTCAGTCGGCAGTTAACTCTTGGTGTGTGTTGACGGTAGAACAATGTGCAGGTCGCCGTCATAAATAATTTTGAATTATGTTACTATTTTTTTATATAAACTATAAGGAGAAACTACATTAGAAGAAATGGTATTTGGAGCACCAAAAATGAGGCAAACACATTGAACCAGGTCATTTCTGCAGCCGACAAAGATGCATTGCGGAATCATACTTCCACTAGACAACTGAAGCCAAGACCAATATCGCCTTGTAAACATCTAATGGAAAAGGTACTGCCACGAAATATGCCAAATTTAAGTAAATAAAAAATAGTGAGCATATTTCAACTTTGTGTCTCAGCCGGGATACCATATTTCACATTCATAAAAGATCCTATGATAAAGTACTCATTTCACTATGGGTGATTGGCAAAACAGTAAATTTTCAAGTCGATATAGGTCCTGCCACAAATATCATCAATTTTCAAACATTTTTACAATTAGGGACAAGCAGGCTAACTCCATCAATCTGATGGTTGGTTAGTTATAACAAGCAAAGTATTCCATTGAAAGGTCAATTTAGCATGGAAGCCATTTACAAAAACGTGACAAGGGAAACAACTTTCTTAGTTGTACATCATGATGATACCAAGAATCTTTTCAGTCTGGACGCATTTGCAACTTCTGTATTTTCCATCAATGAACAGTCTCCAAGAATGCTCCTTATCAACAACTGGATGTGCTCTGCACTGAGTTACCCAACATTTTTTCTTTTGGACTGGGAAAAGAGAAGAATTTTGAAGCTCACATTTTGCCGTAACCTATGGTATTGGCCTCAATTTTTCGATTTTATTGCCCCCAGTCAGTTCCACTGGTACTTTGTGGTCAGGTCAAGGATGAATTAAGACAGGTCGCAAAGTTTGAATGTGATAGAACCTACCTCACTGAGTCAGTGGGCAATTTCTTGAGCTATTGTCAGGAAACCATCCAACAAACTCAGACTTTGTGGGGACTCTAAGGTCATGGTGAATGTTAACACTTTCAACACTGCTCTCTTTACACCCGGCACTTGGCTGTGAACTGGCATATTTAATGGATGTTTGAAATTAGATTGCAAAGAACAGAATAATGATACGAATATGGTTCTTGCATTGTTTAAAAGGAAAAAGTAAGAGCATTACATGAATGTGAGTTTATTTTACAATATAAAATACAAATGGGTGTTATAATTAAAAAAAAAAAGAAAACACAGAAATATAGTGGATAAAAAAGTTTTACATGATCTCTCTCTTGAGTAATTCCATTATTACAGTATCTAAATTTAAAACAAAATATCACTGGACTGTCTCACTGCAGGCACCTGTAAACTAGAGTATTTTAATAATTCAGATGTAGTTAGCTTTTCTGTGAAAATCCTGGAAACACTGTGGGACGCAAACTCCAACGCCACAGTCCTTGCACCACCATCTACTTTCCTTCCTGATGCTCCTACCCATCTCTTTCTTCCCCCTGTCTGAACATACTTTGCAATACCTAGTAGTATTCACCTTGTTTGTAGTGGGTGGGACCTTCTCTGGAAAGTGCCTTGCAAATGTCCTCTCAATTTGTGAGGATGAAGCGGCTTGTTGCTGAAAAATATTTCCGTCCTTCTCAGCCAATTTCTTCCCCACTCTGTGAATAAAGTCCACTAGGGATACATTCTTCCTAGTGTTCTCTTTATATAAAATAAAGCTGTTGACAGTTGACACGATAAACAAGTGGAAAAACAGCTTTTACCACCACCTCAAAGTTTTTCGGGCAAACGGATAATAGCTGGAGAACTGATCTGCTCTGTCAACCCCAGCTTTATTCTTATTGTAATCAATAATAACATCTGGTTGTACTATTTGTGCTATTCCACCTTTGGTCCTAACTTGAAAACTAGTGCTGGTAGACTTATGCTTTGTGGAAAGACAAAAAACATCTCGTTTTGACTTCCACTTCACTGCCAAGAGATGTGTTTCCTTCGAAAAACTATTTATTTTTTTTTTTTTATTGTCTTCTGAATATTCGTCGCAAATCTTTCCTGTTTTTCATTACATTTCCCACTCCAAGAGGTTTATTTTCTCACAACATGTCCAAAAGAGATGGATTGGTGTAGTACCTATCCATATAAATGCAATGTCCTTTGCCAAAGTACTGTGTACACAACCTCTTTACAAGGCCCTGGATACTATTGTCAACACTGCCTGCAGAACCTGTATATACATCACAGTTTAGCATATAAGCAGTTGATGAATCACAGAGAGCATACAAGTTTATTCCATATTTATTGGGTTTGTTTTTCATGTATACTCTGAAGCTTGTTCTACCACGAAAGGGACACATTGCCTCACCTATTGTCAGATTCATGCCTGGACGAAACTAATTTTGCTTTCATTCACAAAGAAATCAAACAAAGGCCTCACTTTGTGAAGTGGTTCGTGCTTTTCTTCACCTCTGCTAATGAACGTAGCATTGTCATTGAAGTGTAACACCGACAATGTAGCGGAAAATCGATAGCAACTCAACAATTTACTCGCACATTCTGTCTGCGGAAACTGGCCTGTTGACCAATAATCACTGATTTTCGGCAATTTGATGACGCACATATGCAAAATAATACTAAGAGACCAGTAAATCTCTTTCAGTTTTACTGCAGACCACTTATGCCAAATACAGTTTATTTTCTGGCTACCTTTGCATTTCATTGTCGTAATAACGTTACCAGCGTACAGATTCATTTCACTTTTGATGAGCCAAAAAAGGTCGTCTTCAAAGAAATAACTAAAATATCGAAGCTCCTCAGTGGCATCTGAAAAATGCTATGCTACGCTGACTACTTCCTGGCAATCCGGCAGTGCTGGCTGATCGTCTAGTTCCGACCAATCTTGCTCTTTGTGCTCAGTGAGCCACACACGACCAGGTACCACAGGTGGTGACTGATGGTCTATACCATTGTCTGCATAGAAAAAGAATAATGCTAATATTGGTACTAAAAGGTAGTAAATGCAAGTGAAGTAATGAACATTACTCACAATACAAAATGCGGTACCGTAATGAACTCTTCACTTTATGAAAAATTGAGACATATACATACCTGAATCATCACTTGTACTTTCGTCTGGAGAGTACGAATCCTCTTTGTCAGAATTGTCAATTTCAGATCCTGCATCTCCATAAAGAATATCTAAGATCTTTGCCTCCGTCAACTCGTTGCACGATATTTTCACGATCGTAAACACCTGTGAATGAACTGCAGGTAACTTTGTCTTTGCAGTGCTCACAGCCGCTCCCAGGATGAGATAGCCGATAAGTGCTCGCCTCTTGCGGAAGAAGAATGAAATACCTCCAAATTAGCTGACGAAACTGCTTCGGAGACGCGCTACACGCGTTTACGGAGCCAAATAAAGGCTCGCCCGTACGGTATACGGGCGCCGTCGTCAACGTCAGGGCGGCCGCACCCATATGGTGTACGGGCACCGTGCTGTAAGTGTTAAAGCCGAAGTGGGCATGTACCCCTTTCCAAAGCCTGAGAAACTATACACTAAGCTAGCTGGGCAGGTGGACACTTTCTCCAAAACTGACCTCGCCATGATGTACTTACAGTTCCCTTCAATGCATGTTCATAGAGGATTTTAGTGAACACACTACATGGTTATAAAAATATAAGTGAACAGCTCCCCATCAGACTTCACTCCACCACTCAATACCATGGTAAAGAACCAGTGAAACATCACCTGTAGTGACCATGACAAGACCCAGAACAAATACGGCTGTAAATATATAAAATTTACGAAGAGCAACAACAGTGACCATAGATTTGAAATTTTAGAGAGAATTGGTGAATTTTGAGTATGCAGATTCATGAGAGATGATATCTGTTGTCAATAGTAATGAAGATCAACAGCTAAAATGCATAAATCAATTGCTAGCACTGTGAAACAAGAATTTCGCAGCGGTTAAGGTAGTTGATAAACAATTATTAAATCTTTTGAGTACAATTATGATGGAGAAGAAATTAACTAGTCCACGAGTTGGAAGATTCAGCTTCAACTAAGGAGGGCTTCGATTGTAATAATCCCAAGGCAAGTAACCCACAGCAGTCGCAGATCACAACTAAGTCATGTCAATCTACAGGGGCAGCACTTTTGTTGGCACAGCATGACCTACCACATAGATCCAGCTTCTCATCAGCATCCACTCGCACCAAGATTCTTGCGAGCTGCATATAATCCAGGTTGATTAGTTTCCAAAAAGTTTTTTGTGTTGTTATTTGTGTTTTGCAGTAAACTTCAAGTGGTTTCACAATCAAGGGTCACGTGTGTGCTATGGCGGTGTAGATTCCCTTGTTGCAATATTATGCTGAGACCAACTAAACGTGTGTTATTGTATATGCTGTATGTCTGTGGTCACAAGAAAAATGACTGCAGACATTTCTCCCTGGCTCAGGACGTTTAGTGAGCAGCTGACTAATAATATCAAAGTTGTGCCAGAGACTGAAATAAAATACAAGAAATGATTAAATCGTTTGTAGATACAACTTATTCTAACGCAGAAACAGATAGAACAGAAAGGGAACTACAGGAAATTTGGGACAACTTAAACAAAACTAAGGAAGTATATTTTGAGGAAATATTTATGAATCCGTTGGAGTCTACCAAAGTATACCACACTCAGAAATCCAGCTTTGGAAGGTACTTAAACTGTAACAATGCTGATGAGGATTTAACACTTCAGCACAGTCTGTATCAGGGAAGTCGGATCTGGGTGAATATACCAAAGTGTATCATAGTTTTTATTGCTATTTTGAGAAGTACTTGAACACGAATATGTATTTGAATGGAGCACTATTAGATGAAAGTAAACAATTATGCAATTTATTCTGTGTGGAACCAGTAAGATTTACTATTACTGTATGCTGCATAATTTTAGACACACTACTTTATGTGGCTATTTGGTGCTGAATAGCAATAAAGGTGCTATCAGTGAATGAGTCAAAAGTCTAGGTTTAAGACATGTCTATTGCCCAAATCCCAGATTGCCCATACTCTGGAGAGGCTTTGGTTATTTTATGCTGAAGACACCATAGTGCATGTCTGATGTGATGTGCCTCTTGAAAACCAGTATATGAACTGGAAGCAGTTTTAGTTTATGATGCTGGTTAAGATTTTACAAGTTTATTTTCTTATTCTTATTTACTTATCTGAGGCAATGAAAATAGCTATACAGTTATTTGTTTATTGATGGAGAAAAATATTAGTGTTAAGATGAATTTAGAGGCAGTGTACAATGCACGTTAATTCATATAATTACTAGACTTGGATTCAATTTTTAATGATAATTTATTATACAAAACGAAGTTTTTCTAGTTTGTAGGCCACCTTACGTTAAGGATGCTTACATCATTATTGGTTACATAAATGGAAGTACATGTTATTTTGACCTAATTTTAAACTGAATGACATAGTGCTAGTGAAAGTCTTTCGCCACAGCTCACAATTAAAGAAAGAAAAGTGCAAGTTTTCCATTATTATGAAAGACCATATGAAATTATATAGATGCCACAACCAAAGACTGTTTCCTTAGTAGACCTAGACCCTTTTAATGGACAAGAAAACAATCTCTATAATACAGGCTCGTCACAATTAATGTCACCTCCCTTTACACTAACATCCCTAATGCCCTTGGCCTTGCCGCTATTAAACACTTCCTTTCCCAATGCCTAACTTACACCTCCTTCCTAGTCACCATGACCAATGATATTCTCACCCACAATTAATAAACATCACTACAACTAAACAATGGAAAATCCAGGATGGGATATGGCCTTGGCAGCCAGAAGTTGTGATAATGTGTGTGTGAGTTGCATTTGCATGAGTATGTGTGTTTATGTTGCCTATTCTGATGAAGGCCTGTTTGGTTGAAAGCTTTGTTTGACGGTCTTTTTATTGTACCTACCTGCAACTCGGCATCTCCACTATATGGTGAGTAACAATTATCCTTACAACTAACATAGTTTTACATGGGTATAGGAAACACAATAAAAAATAACAAACATTAGACAGCAAATAGCCTGCAGAACCTAGAGGAGTTCTTGCAAGGAATTGAAGTGGTGAGAAGAGAGATGAATTCAGGGCACACATCTACCTTTTATACGTTTCCTGAAGTCCATACACCCAACCACCCGGGACGCCCCACTGTGGCCAGTTACTGTGCCCTCACTGAAAGAATCTCCGCTCTAGTAGATCAACACCTTCAGCCTATTACCCACAACCTACCCTCCTACATAAAAAATACCAACCATTTCCCCCACTGACTCTCCGCAGTTCTTGTTCCTTTACCACATGGTACACTGCTCATCACAATTAATGTCACCTCCCTTTACACTAACATCCCTAATGCCCTTGGCCTTGCCGCTATTAAACACTTCCTTTCCCAATGCCTAACTTACACCTCCTTCCTAGTCACCATGACCAATGATATTCTCACCCACAATTAATATTGTCACCCACAATTACCTACAGCAAATCCACAGCACAGCAATGAGTATCCGCATGACACCATCTTATGCTAATCAATTCATGGGCCATATAGAACAATCCTCCCTAACCTCCCAGAATCCCAAACCCCCACCTGATTCAGATTCATTGACATAATTTTTTATCTGGACCGAGGGTGAGGAAATACTAACCACACCTCTCCAGAACCTCAACATTTTCTCCTCCGTTCACTTCATCTGGTCTTCCTCAACGCAACAACCTTCCTTGAAGTGGACATCCAACTCAAAGATGGCTTACATTAGTACACCCTTATGAAACCTACCAACCACCAACAGTACCTCTCCTTCAACAGCTGCCACCAATTCCTTATCAAGAAGCCTCTTGAATACAGCCTAGCCACCTGCAGTTGACGGGGAGCCCCTCTCCAAACATATCAAGGGTCTCAATGAGGCCTTCACAGACCAAAATTATCCCCCTGACACCATGACTCAGTACCACCCAGGACTGGAGCAACTGAGTCACATCCAATATCCTTCTCATCACTCCCACAGTGGCATTCTGTTGCCCATTAAACCTCCACAACATCCTTATCCACCCTTAATACATCCCAGTCCCCAATCCCTTGCCTCATGGCTCTCATCCCTGCAGTAGACCAAGATCCAAGGTCTGTCTCATACATCCTTCCACCACCACCCACTCAACAAGCTGTCTGTCTGCACAAATTGCTACCAACAACCTGTCGCCAAAAGCTAGATGGACCAACCCGTTGCTCAAGGTACTGCACAACACAATGTGCTTCACTTGAAAGATTGCTTTACAGCTTGGGCCATCTGAATCCTTCCCACCAACATCAACTTCTCTGAACTACGCACGTGGGAGCTTTCCCTGCAGTCTATCCTGCATTTCTGTAACCCCATCTGGCCTCAACCTTTGCTAGTCCTTGTCCTCCACCTACCTATCCCCTTCCTGCTCCCACTCCAGCATGACTCAGCCTTCCATACCATCAATACACCCACTAGTCCTTTACCTCTTCAATATCTCTCCTCCCCTCCCCCAAACCTCCTGACTGCATTCAGCAACCCTACCCTGCCCCCACAACATCCCTGTAAGCTCCCACAAGCTTCACACATTCTCATACCTCAAACTACTATCCCTCCCCCCTCCTACCCATGCCACCTTCTTGCCCCCACCACCAGATTGCTGCTCCTACAACACACACAGTAACAATTCAGTCCAGCTGCAATGCACAGACACAGTGGACGCGAGCACGCGCGCGAATCGTTCATATTTCATCTAATTGAGTCTATCTATTCCAGAATTCAAACAATGGAAGCTCCAGGATGAAATAACACCAGTAGTATGAAAAGATAGCTTGTCGCTCACCATATAGAAGAGACATTGAGTTGTATTCTGGCACAACAAAAAGACTGCTGTACATTTTAGCTTTCAGTCCAAAGGCCTTCTTCTGAAGTAGAAAGCATGCACGTGCACACACACACACACACACACACACACACACACACACGTGTGTGTGTGTGTGTGTGTGTGTGTGTGTGTGTGTGTGTGTGTGTGTGTGGGTGGGTGGGTGGGTGGGTAGGTGTGTGTGTGTGTGGGTGGGTGCACGTGCATGCTTTCTACTTCGGAAGAAGGCCTTTGGACCGAAAGCTAAAATGTACAGCAGTCTTTTTGTTGTGCCAGAATACAACTCAATGTCTCTTCTATATGGTGAGCAACAAGCTATCTTTTCATACTACTGGTGTTATTTCATCCTGGAGCTTCCATTGTTTGAATTCTGGAATAGATAGACTCAATTAGATGAAATATGAACAATTCGGCTAAATGGCTACTGGACTATAGGTCCAAGTAATGAGTAGTGCACATGAGAAAACCACAAATGTCAATAAAAAATGTATAATGATCATTATGGATAATAATATTTTTTATCTGAGATCCTATGTCCATAGTAGAGGTCATTACCTGGTAGAAATGTTACGAAACTTAATCAAAGTGAAATATATATGTATGACTGATGGTTTACAATCTATTGTGGACCATTCCACAGTCCACAAATATGAACACACATATTAATTAAAAGTGGGATACACTTACATCTGTAATTTTACATTAAAGAGTCAAATGATGTTAATGTTTGTATTGAGAAGGTTAGAACAAGTTTGAACTTTAAATACTTGTTGTTTGGTTAGCATTTCACAGTAGTTACGACATGACGACATCATTCACCTAAGGGCAAAAATCTGTAGTGTTACTGATCACTCTGATGAAGTGACGTGTTGAACAAGCATTTTTCGAACTAACGAATGATGATCTCCACTATAAAGAGTTTATTTTCATAATGTATTATATCATCTACTGTCTAGATGTAAGTTTTATTTATGCATATGTATCATGGGATGGATGGAGTGTATATACAAGTGGAAATAATGATAAAAATTATACCATGTTCGTGGTACCTGTAGGTCAGACAGTTTATTCTGTGTCATCGTTTCCTGCCTTGGTGTGCGCCATAGAGGAAGAGAGGCTGTGACAATGTCTTTGACTTCACAGGGACAAGAGAAAACTTGTTGTATAAATACATTCAAATGAGATCTATTTAATACGACAGAATGTTTTTAGACTTTATCCTTATCAATATTTCTGCCATGTTCTGTACAATGTAACAACTATAATTTAAGGTCATTGTAATCAGAGTACAACAAACAAGTTAGTTAGTTAGTTGGTTCCATGTTCCACTGATCAATCGCATGGTACGGTAACCCTTAAATGGCACAAAATGCATATACTATATTTATAGATTTATTTATTCCTATTCCCGAATTTATCTATGGTACAGAAGGAGTTGTCACGCTAATACTGCTGTCTGTCAGACATTTTATTTCCTCTGGTAATTTGTCGAAAATTTTTATAGCAGCATATTTTACCCCTTTCTGTGCCAAAGATAGTTTGAGTAAAGGATAGTGCAAGTCTTTCTTTTTTCTGGTATTATAATCATGAAAGTCATTGTTGTTTTTAAACTGGTCCATGTTGTTGAGAACAAATTTAATTAGTGAGTAAATGTACTGTGAGGCTGTTGTAAGAATTCCCAATCTTTTACAAAGATACCTACAAGATGTGAGGCTATGAACCCCACACATTTTCGAACCACTTTCTTTTGAGCAGTGAATACTTTTGTCTAAATGTTGAGTTACCCCAAAATATTATTCAGTATGACATCAGAGAGTGAAAGTATGCAAAGTATGTTAGCTTACTAATTTCTATATCCTCAAAATTGACAATTATTCTGGTTGCAAAAGTTGCTAAACCTAGTCACTTTAGAAGATCCAAAATATGAATTTTCCAATTAAGATTCTCATCTATGTGTACACCCAAAAACTTAGTATGCTCTACCCTGTCTACTGACTTCTGTTGTGTTATATTTATTGAAGGAACTGTACTTTTTGCTGCAGAAAATTGGATGTATTGTGTTTTTTCAAAGTTTAGAGCAAGCCCATTTGCAGAAAACCAATTAATAGCTTTTTCAAAGACCTTATTTGTATCATTTTCAATTGGAGTTTCTTTTACTGGATGCTTGTATCATCATTAAACAGTGTCATTTTAGCTTCCTGTTTCAGATAGGAAGGGAGGTCGTTCACATATATCAAGAACAGAAGGGGACCCATGATTGAACCCTGTGGAACACCTAATGTAATATCACCCCAGTTGGATGAAGTAGCAAACTTATTTAAATCACCTGGCCCAAATAAGGAAACTTTTTGCTTCCTGTTCTGTAGGTACGAATTAAACCACTCATATGCTATTCCATTTGTACCATAGAATTGTAATTTCTGTAACATAATGTCATGGTTCACACAGTAAAATGCTTTGGACAAGTCACAGAAAATTCCTATTGGTGAAATTTTACTGTTTAAAGACTCTATTATGTGGACAGTGAAATTGTATATTGCTGTCTCAGTGGAACAGCATTTTTGAAATCCGAACTGTTATTTACTAAGTATTCCATTACTGTTGAGATGGCTAACCGCTCTTGAGTACATTACTTTCTCAAAGATTTTTGAAAATGCTGTAAGCAAGGATACTGGCTGATAATTATTGACATCTGTGGTGTCCCCCTTTTTGTAGAGCGGCCTGACAATAGCATATTTTAACTTCTCTGGGAAAATACCTTGAGTTAATGATGCATTAGATATGTGACTCAAAACATCAGCTATAATTGCTCCACATCGTTTGAATATCTTATTAGATATGTAATCTACTCCAACAGAACATTTATTTTTCAAAGATTTAATAATTTTACTTATTTCACAAGAGGTTGTTAGGTGAAACTTAATCTGACTAAATTTTTTCAAAACAGACTCTTCCATGTACTGCCTGGATTTTTCTTTTGAACTGTTCCCACCAATTTTTTCTCCTACACTTAAGAAATGGTTGTTAAATATGTTAGCTACTTGTGTACGTACTGTTGGTTAGGATGGTCTCATTCTCCTTAATAGTAATACTACCTACCCCAGAGGTTACTTTTCCTGTCTCCCTTCTAACAACATTCCACATTGATTTGATTTTATTGCTGGAGTTGTTAATTTCTTCTCTAACATACTTATTTCTTGATTTCCTTACAACTTTTCTCAGTATGTTACAATAATTTTTATAGTGTAAAACTACTTCTGGATCTTTGCTAGTTCTTGCTGTCTCACAAAGTTTTCTTTTTCTTTCTGAAGACACTTTAATACCTGTAGCAATCCAAAGTTTCTTTGAAAAGTGTGTGGTGTTACATTTAGTAATTTTCTTTGGGAAACAATGTTCAAAAAGGGATATAAATTTATCAAGAAATATGTTGTATTTATCATTATGATTTGGATCATTATATACATCTCCCCAATTAACATTTCTTAATCTTTCTTTGAAGTGCTCTATAGATACCGAGTTGAGCGACATTACACTTTTACTTAATGGCTTCCAAACTGTACATCCTGTGGGGTTTTGTAAGTTAATCAGTTGTGCATCATGGTACAACAATCCATTTACCACAGGAAAAGCATGTGTTTGTTTTACATCCTCTTTCTGTACAAATACATTATCTATTAGCGTGCTACTGCCTTGAGCTATACGTGTAGGGAAATTGATCATGATTCTAAGTTATATGTTGTTAATAACACTTCTAGTTCACTTTTCCGATCAGAATTGCTTACAAAGTTTACATTGAAATCACCACAGATTAATAACTTCTTCTTTTTATCTGACAATGTGAATGAGCAGCTTCGCCTTTATTTGGAGAGTTGAAT
Source organism: Schistocerca serialis cubense (assembly GCF_023864345.2). Classification (NCBI taxonomy): domain Eukaryota; kingdom Metazoa; phylum Arthropoda; class Insecta; order Orthoptera; family Acrididae; genus Schistocerca; species Schistocerca serialis. The sequence goes on along the minus strand of NC_064643.1, from coordinate 730,866,470 downwards.
GCTGGATATGTACTCTTAACTTTCAACAGTAAGTCCATAAATTCGAGAAAATAAGTTTGATTTGAAGAAGTTGGCGAATGTGCTAAAATAGTATGGTGAGCAGTCTTAACTCCAGATCAGGCTTCACTTTGCCACCTGATACCACAGTAAAGAACCAGTGGAACACCACATCAACAACCTAATTCTCTTTGGCATTGCTATGGGCTGGGACACCATCTGATTCTTATCGACTGCATGGTCCTCATAAACACAGACCACATTGGATCATGTGTAATGATTCCAACACCAGTCTGACATCAGATTCTACAGTTGCTGCATCAGGGACATTGGGGCACTTCCAGAACCAAAATGCTCGGCCAGCACTATGTTTGCTGGACAGGCATCGAGCTGGAAGTAGAGAGCGTAGTCCGTCAATGTAACAGATTTGTGGAACAGCAGGTGGCCCCATCTCAGGTTTATTTACCACGGCCAGCACCCACCAAACCATGGGAAAAATGCACCTCGATTTTGCAGGCCTGTTCCTGAATACCACGTGACTCATCATCACAGACACTCTTTCCTGATTCTCATACATTGTTAACTGTCATAAAATCATTGTGAGATATACAGTGAAGTCGCTGTCACAGATTTTTGCCATTGTAGCCCTGCCACAGACATCAGTGATAACAATGGTCCACAATTTCAGGCAGAGGTCTTTGAGAATACTGTATCTGTGTTATGAATGGAGCAAAGAACATCTGTTCACCTCCTTTTCATCCCTAAATCAAATGGAGAGGCAGAGAAATTTGTTCGGTCATTCAAACCACACATGGCGAACTATGTCCAACATGCTCCAATGGAAGACACCCTGACATTTCTTTTTAGTTTCATATAGAACAACACTGTTTGGCTAGAAGAGCCCATCAGAACTTTTACATGGACATCAGCCCTGTTCTCTTCTGCATTTACTGCTGCCCACAGCCAGGAACCCCCTCCCCAATCCCCTCTGGTTCCCCCACCCTCTTCGAAGTTCTGGCCTGACACGCAGGAGTGTGCCCAGGGGTTCAGCTGACAAAATCATTGGTTCCCAGCCACCATTTGGCATCAACAGGAATGAAGGGTTTTTGCACTTGATAATGGAGACCGGACTATCACCCAACATCAGAACCACGTCTGGTTATGCAGCTGCGCACCCCCAGTCTTTTTCTCTCCACTCCTTAAACCGATCCTGGTTTTCCCATCCCTTGGCAGATGAGGAGATTGCTCTTGTGTCACTCCCTACATCCTCCTCTACTCCCCCCACCCCCCTCCCCCTAATTCCTCTGTTAGCTGTTCCAGAATATCACAGCAACAGGAAGAGAGTCCAGCCTCACCTCTGGCTTCCTCCCCATGGGGCTGGCCACTGCTTTGGGTCTAGTTATTGTAAACAGTGACACCATCACAGAATCCACTCGAGGAGCAGTTGCCATTCTGGAGCCCAGTCATCATCATGACACCACCTCTGGATTCTTCCACTTTCCCGTGTGGCTGCTGCTGCCCAAGCAATGCAGCCACCACTGGCCAGGCCGTTTTCAGCCTCACACTGAAGGGCCCACAGACTGGGAGCTCCTGGGAGCCTGAGCCATCAGCGGAGAGGGATGGGGTGGAAGTGGGGGGGTGGTAGTGGGGGGGGGGGGGGGGTGGAAGAGGAGGAGGTTGCACAACTCGCTCTCCATCTCCACTCTGCACAGGGCCACGCCCACCATGGCTGTTGTACCCCTGTGGAGGGGAGGCGGTATGCCCAAAATTACCAATACCTTTCATCATCTGCCTTATCCTGCAATTTAAGCACAAAAAACTGAATTATCATACCACAATATTGAATAACTTTCACTGTTAATGCCTGGCTAGCAGCATTTAGAAGAATAATGGTCTGATGATGCCTCCAGCCCAAAGTCTGCACCAAACAGTGACACATTGTTTCTCAGTGAGCACTGTCGATTTTCCGAACCCCAAATGTGGCAATTTTGTTGATTAGACAAGTCATCAAGATGAAAATGAGCCTCATTGTTGAAGATGAATTTGTTCGCAAAATCTACAACCACTTGTTTTTTCTGAACTCCATTCAGTGAACTTTATTTGCTGTGCACAGTCATCTGGCTTCAGTTCTTCAGTCAACTGAACATTTTAAGCAACAATGTAGGAAAAAATAAATTGCTACTTATCGTGAAGTTGGCACGTTAAGTTGCAGGCAGGCACAATTAAAGAACACCTACACATAAGCTTTCAGTCACAGATTTCATCTGAAAATGAAAGAGAAACATACACCATTCATTCACACAAGCAAGCACACCTCACCACACACAACTGCCAACACCAGCAGCTTGGACCAGAAGTTGGCATTCTGGTCCGAGCTGCCAGAGTTGGCGGCGGTCATGTATGCATGAGGAGAGCTAGCTTGTGTTAATGACTGGTGTGTGTTTCTCTTCCTTTTTTTTTTATGAAAGCTGTGACCGAAATCTTATGTGTAGGTGTCTTTTAATTGTACTTGTCTTCAACTTAACATGTCAACTTTACGGTAAGTAGCAATCTATGTTTTCCTACATCGTTGATATTCCAACCTGACATTTCCATTGTTTGAACTTCTTTAAGCATGAAGATACAAATCTTTTGTCTGAGTATAATGTAAAGAGCTTTTCAAAATGTCCAATTCTTGACCATGGTGCCGAACTGATGCCCCTGAACTCTCCACAACACTCTCATGAACTGTTTCAATGTTTTATGATAAATGATGTGTTGAATAATTGCCAGTGTGTTTTAATAACAGTAATGGAGCCAGTCTCACTAGATTTTTTTAAATTAATTAAATGATGCTGAATCACTATTCTGACCAGATTTTGTACGAAAATTGAGTAATGTAGCTTCAAACACATTATTCTCTCATGTAGCGCTCCACTTTTAATAATACACAAATTCAACTCTTGCATGAATTTTGGGACATATTACATAAAAATTAAATAAACAGCGAACAACTCGGCAATATCCACAGCGGCATTAATTTCTAAAGTATCTTACACATTCCTGGCCTAGAAAGAGTGTAGCTGTATAGTCAATCATCTTTTTCGTGTGCATCCACAATAGTATTACTTATTTCAACACACTGGCTGATAATGTTACAGCCATTTTCAAGGTAAGTCACTCGTTGAATACTGTTACCTTTATAGTCCTGTCCATAAGAAACATATTGTATGATGGTTCACTCAAGACTGTGGCAATTGCTACGCAGGTAAAGAGGGTAGAGACTTTTTAAAGATTATTCTAATTTCATATGGCTCTCTACATTGTATATGATGGCCTTATATCTGTATAAAAAAATTTCTTGCTATGAGAGTAAAAGTCAGAAGTAGATTTAAATGTCCTGTTCCACAAAGAAACCTTGGAGATCAAAGAACGAAAGCAATAGCAATGTTGCACACTGTATACATAAACTACATGCCAATGTTCACATAAAACAACTCACCGTAATTGTACGAAATGCCTTCTTGACAGAAGTCTTGCTGTAATCAAATAGTTTGACAGTAAAATCTCTGGATCCGGATGCCAGAATTGGTTCACGGGGATGAAATTCAAGGCATGTTACTTCCTGTGTAACAGAAAATGAAAAATCAGTTTTACTCCAAAAAATTAAAAATAATTTGCAACTTTATTCACATCAACTGTTTTAAACAAATGAAAGACATTGTGTCTGTATAGGAGAGGAATGTACCAATACCCAAACATCCTTTCAACTGCTTCTGCAGTCGTATAATACCTACAGTCTCCATAATAACAATATTATTTAGTATCAAAAATAATTATTTTTTGACAATATAATGTAAATACATAGACTAAAAAAATCTACCTTCTTTTGTATGTGTGTTCTGCTACTGCTTGGTGAGAAGATTTTGTCTTAACTTTCCATTTGTATTATAATCTGATTTAATAGGATAGATTGCTACTCATCACATGGAGGAGCCATTGAGCAGCAGACAGGTACACTGAGCAGCAGACAGGTACATTTAAAAGTAGACTGTTTGAAACTGTCAAGCTATCGGGCGAAGTCTTTCTCATCAGATAAAGAAATACAAACAGATTCATACATGCACAACTCGCACATGGCCACTGTCATCTCCAGTCAATGTGGTCCCACTGAAATGCATAGTGATCTCGGTTGGGGTGGGTAGTGGGAGTACAGAGGAGGCATGGGGTGTACAGGGATAGCAAGGTAGGGGTGGGGGAAGATGTTAGTGCTGCATGTGCGAGTGTGCAGAGATATGGTGGGGACAGGATACTGAGCAGGGTGCATATGCGGACAAGAAAAAAAAAATTCCCCGGATTTTTCTGCTAAAAATACACTTTTTCTTGGGTGAAAATACACTGTATCCTAGTGGAAGCACATTTTTTCCATGCTAAATGGCAATATATTTTTCCTTGGAGCTGTAAAACTTATTAATCCTTTAAATCGTAAAGGTTACATACACCAGCTTAGAACTTCTTGGCATGTGATCTCACCAGGCAATTACAGCAGATACTCAGGGGACTGGATGTGAAATGTAATCAACCAATAGCAGCATCATTGTTAAGTAGTGCGAACACACAAATAGGAAAAGTTAATGGTTTAAATAGATATAATGCAGCACAGCTACAAGAAAAGCACATATAATATTGCTTACCAAAAGTTTTTTGCTGTTTTTGTCTGAGGATGTGGTTAGTCAGTGTCCTAAGCACACAGCTTCAACTGCAGCAATTGAATATTTCTGACAAGCATGATTATACATTTCACTGCTGTGCATCATACATTTTGTGTGTTATCTGACTGAATACATGATCTGGCGAGCACTTTGACTTTCTCGTAGAACCAAACATGTGAAATTGCTAAAGGACTCACTTCATACCGTTCTTGAAGGATAATTATACTTTTTGCCATAATTATTGCATAATTTGTAATTTATGAAAGAACTAAAATAATTATGAAAATCTAACCTTGGAACTTAATATTTTCTAGAGTGTGTTACCCTTTAAGATATCAAACATGTATCTGCTGGTAAAATTTTAAATAACAGAATAAATAGCTGGTCTTCTCGACCCGAAACTTTTCTAAGTGGCTGGTCCTCAGTATTAACTTTTGAACGAGAGTCTAATGCTCCATGATTTAAGGAATTCATCGCACATTCTCACAAGTAATATAATTTACTTTAGAAGTAACACTCCTCAAATCACCATTCACAGTATTTTCTGGGGACCTATTACAAATGTAAAAGGTTACAATGTCACGCTCACTGAAATGAGGCCCACAAGAAAAATGCAGCAAAAGCAGATTGTTTTACAAAGTATTGCATAGTCTTTGACACATTTTGCTTTCGGCAGACACGTGTGTGCACTGTGTTTTGCTGTTGTAAATAGCACATTTTCTTTGCAACTAAAGTTTTATTTTGGTGTTGTACTCTCATATATATTTTATTTCTGCAGTAGTGGACTAAAGTAAAATTCTTTGTTAGAGTATCAGTTCTTCCCAGTCTATATTACAGATTTTTAACTGAAAACGGAAACAATGAAGAACTCCTGGAACTCTAAAAAGTTTCCGGGTTTTTCCCAGATTTCTCCTGGATGAAAAAATTACCACTTTTTTTCTGGGTTTCCCAGTTGTCCTGTGGAGTATACACCCTGATGAGTTACTATGTGTAGCTTCAGCAGTTTGTGCTTGCGTAAGGGAGCAGGCAGGGGGATGAGGAGAGGAGAGGAGTAGAGAGGGTAAAATGACTACAGAGTTGCACTGGTGGGGTAGAAAGCATGTGTAGGCCTGGACTGAGGGCAGGGAAGAGAATAGGCAGTTCGAGCCCAGGGACTAGCAAAGGTTGAAACCAAGAGGTTTACCTTCATGTAAATCAATTATTCACTCACTTCAGTCAGAAACAGAATGATCAAACCCAAGATTTAGCAACAAGGTTAGAATTTGATATTGAGGAAAAATGTAATAAGGTAGAAACTGAAATCAATGAAACATTAGGATCATTTGAAAATGTATGTAATGTTAAGTTCGAAGCTGTAAATCAGAGATTTCATACTGTAAGAGAGAGCGTTGATAAGCAAGAGAAGTTGATACCAATTATCCAATCGCAAATTACAGGCGTGAATACACAAGTAGATACTGTGTAAAGAAATTTCAGAGAGAAACTAGCAAACTCTGACATTATAAATATAAATAGTTTGGAGGAACAGGTGGAAGAGCTTATATATCGAAAAGTTTCCGAGAAAGTAAAATCCGAGAACGGATCTCCTATTTTATCTTCTGAACTTAGTGATACCAAGAGAGGTATGAATGACCTATGGAGAGAATTCAAATTTATCAAAGATAAAGTAGACAAGAGGATGACTTCTCCTAACATAGTATTGACTAGTGAAGTGATGACTGATCTACAATGGGGGGGCCAATTCAGGATTATCCAGGCAATTCCCTATGTTTAAGCCACACAGGGATGTACATCCAACTCATTTTTTTTAAAAGATTCAATCAAGCTTTGCCAAAGAACTGGGAAGATTCTAAGAAAATTGAATTTGCTGTGGGGTACCTTTTAGGGGAAGCCTCAGAATGGCATACTGTAAATATCGAGAACTTTTCTTCTTGGGAAGACTTTCAAAGGAATTTTAAAGAGAAATACTGGTTGGCTAGTGCACAAGACATGTTAATATCAGATTTGTGGGACCTGAAATATTACAATAATACATGGAGTACTATGAGAAAATATTTCGACTGGCATTTAACACAGGCGAAATATTTAGATAAACCCATGGAGGAAGAAGGATTGATTAGAATTTTAATTAGATGTTTACCCATCTATGCAAGGAAAGACATCTTGTGTAGTGGCTGGAAAATGGTTGAAGAATTGTTATCTTTCGTTGACACTCTAGATGCAATAAATAAAGACTATAAAGAAACTCTACATCATGGGGAAAATCTGAACTACAAAAGGAATAGTAGTAATAATTTTAGAAAACATGAGGCTAACCTAGATAGGGTACACCAATGCAACAGCAAAAATGGTAATGACAATTATCAAAAGAAACATCCACCTTCGAATTTAGGTCCCGTAACTTCGCAGGAATTTGTACCAAGTATTAGTAAAACACAGTGGTAATGTAGTATCTCGATTCGGTAATCAACCTGTGATTACTGATAGTGAGGAAAACGTAGTGCGATCTGGACCCAGGGCCAGGGCCCAGGTCGTGGAGATACACTAGGAGGCCTGGTTCATAATAAGTATGTTAATTTTATGCACAAAATACCGACAAAGGATGGTTGTTGCTGGAAGAACCAAGCTTGACTAACAACAATCCACAACCTATAATAGCAGGGACCATGGAAAATTCCAAGATTAGGGTATTTATAGACTCAGGGAGTGAAGTATCACTCATATCTAGTGCATTCTGTGACTCATTACAGACTAAACAACACTTACCACTGTTACCAGTAACTGGAGTTTACATAGTCGATATAACAGGAACGAAAAGTAAGGTGGTGAAATACAAAACACAAGTGAATTGCAGCACTGGAAATGAATTATTTCGTCAAATGCTGTTGACAGTGAAAAATATAAATAGAAATGTTTTATTGGGTTTAGATTGGTTATTAGAATTTAAAGTCATCCTAAACTTTGAAGAAAATCTTCTTCGTTTTGGTAAAAGGAACAGGAGATGATGGATACCATTCATGACAGATAACCACATTGCAAAACAAACAACTGAGTGTCAATGTTTACGATTAACTGCTACTGCACAATTGTCACCAGAGATCGATAGCATAGATCATGTATCAGATTGAGCTGACATACAAGGCAAAGTAAATGAGTCCGTAATACTGACCGATCAACAAAGACAAGATTTATATAAAAAATATGAATTAGTGTTTTCCGATAGTCCAAGCAATATCACTGACTACATATGTAAGTTTAAAATCAAAGGTGACACTCCATTTTTCTGTAAGTCGTATCCGATACCTGTGAATTTGAAAGCAGCAGTTAGGGAGGAAATCAACAAGATGATTGATAACAGTATTAGAACGTAGTTCTACCCATTGGTAGTGGTGAAATAAGCTACAGGTAGAGTACGATCAGTGTCAGACACACGAACATTGAATAAGCATAGAGAGACAGAAAGAGACGGACCGATTAACATTGATAAATTGTTATCCAAATTTGAGAAAGCAAGGTTTTTTAGCACGATGGACCTGACTGTGGGATATTGGAAAATTAGGTTACATCCAGAATCAAAAAAGTATACAGCGTTTCCGTTTGATGGTAAATCATGTCATTTCAATATATTGCCTTTTGGACTTAATATTTCTGTATCCGTATTTATGCGTGCACTGGATGAAGCATTAGGGAGAGATCTATTGAAGGATTTAATAATACATGTAGATGATATCCTGATAATATCAGCTTCTTGGGAAGAACATTGTCTAACATTGCAGAAGACCCAAAGAAAATTTAAAGACAAAAGTATTACGGCAAAGCTATCTAACTCATATTTTTCACGTCAAAAGCTTAAGTTTTTAGGGCATATTGTAGGGGTGCAGGGAATTAGATCTGACCCTGAACACATCAAAGCTATAAAGAATGTCCACACACTAGAAACATAATACAGTTGAAGGGATTTATAGGAATGGCTAGATACTATTGATGGTACATACGAGGACAAGAACTGAATGACCCAAAAATTTTACATTTATTAAGAAATGGAGTACCGTGGATTTGGGATCCAGAGGTAAATGAAATGTTTGAAAACATCAAAAGAGCACTTGTTGAATCACCCATATTACATCATCCGGTTATGGGCGAACCATTTAAAACTTCAACAGATGCATCTTATTAAGGTACTTTGGCAAAACGTTTCCAAGGAGAGTTGGATCTAAATCATGTAGAACACTGAACCATAGCTTTTGCTAGTCATAGTCTGAAAAAAAACATGAATTAAATTACACGGCTACTGAGAAAGAACTGTTAGCAATTGTATGGAGTATCCACAAATTTCAAACACTAGTATGGGGGTCAGAAATCCACTTTTATACAGACAATCAAGCTTTATCTTTTCTAATGAATAGTTGTTTATTACATAGTAGGTTAATGCACTCGATGTTTTTCCTGCAGGAACATGATATTAGGATACAATATGTAAAAGGTTCCGAGAATATTGTACCGGATGCTTTGTCTAGGTTACCCATAGGCAAGGAAAAATTAAAACATACGGAAAGGCCCGGCATTATATTTGCAATTAATTTTATGTCATTAGAACATAAGAACATCAGAGAATATCCATCATGATTCCTATTTTACAGGAATGTTTTCTATGTGTATCCAAAATTCCGTACCTCCTAATCAAGTGGGAAAATGGAAAATTACGGGTGATAATTTGTTTTGGAGAAACAGCGTAATATCGCAATGTTGGTGTTTACGCATTCCAAAGGTAATTGATGACACACTAGTGTGGTATGTTCACACAGGATATGGACACTTCGGAATAAAAAAGTGTATAGCTTATATGAATAAGTTTTACTATTTTAAGAAGCTAGGGCATAAAGCAGCATCTTTAATTGGAACCTGTAAGATCTGTCAGAAGGTGAAAGAGAGTAATACTCATGTGAAATACAAAATATATCCGATTATTCCTAAGTCGTTACATGATCTCACAGCAGCAGATTTTTTTGGACCAGTTCCAAAAGGAAAGGGAGACGTGTCATACATTTTGATCATCACTGAGTGCTGGTCAAAGTATGTTAAGCTATATCCCATCAAAAAAGCAAATATGCCAACAGTTATACTGTGTTTACAACAATACTTTCTGGATGTAGGCAAATCAAAACGGTTTCTCACCGATAATGGTCCACAGTTTGTGAGTAGCAAATTTAAAAAATTTCTAGCATGGGAAGGTATTCATCAAGTGTTAATATCCAACTATAGCCCATCCTTGAATCCGTGTGAAAGAGTTATGAAAGAAATTGGGAAATTATGCCGTATTCACTGCTATGAAAAACATACTTCATGGGCAACAAAAGTTAAGGACTTTGAACTGATTCTAAATGAATTACCAATTTGTCAACTGTGTTAACACCTTCAGAGGTAACAAGCAAACCTTTTGTAAGAGATCGCCTCGTTAAATTTTTACGTGGACTGAACAACCAAGTGTCAATTATGAAATGAACCAGGAAATAGTTTTGAAGAATTTAGTTGAAAAGGCCTAACAAAGGGTGAGTAAGCATAATGAGCAAGCTGTAGAACCTCAGTACAAGGTCGATGACCTAGTTCTAGTAAAACAGCATTTTCAGAGCTCTGCCCTGAATAAAGAAACAATAAGTTTTTCCAAAAGTGTGAAGTTAATCCATCCCAAGACATTATTTTCAGTCGATCCTACAACTGGGTCACAAAAAGGAAAGTACAATGTAAAAGACATAAAGTTGTACATCTCCCATGGACGTTAACGTTCTGTGCCAACAGGGGAAGTGACAACCGTCGGATCCCGGGTTGTTTTTGTTGTTTCTTTTGTAATAAAATTTTCCTGCACCAAATTCCCTCAACTTCTTACACTATTCTATCATCCTCCACTTAGAGATTATTAGAGAAACATACCAGTGAAAAATTGTGATTACGTCACCCAAAATTGCTCCTGGCATGTGGCTGCGTCATCCTCCGTTGTTAGGGAGTTGTGCCCGCTAGGAATCTTGATTGCATCTTTCTTGGATATTCCAGGGGTGCTCCTATCTGTCCTCATGGCTCGTCCCAGTTCGCCCCAACTTATCCCGACTTTACTAGACATGACATGACGTGGGAATCGGTATGCATATTATCCCTGAAATAAGATAGATTAAATCTGCCTAGCCTGCCATTCTCTCCCTTGGTTTCGATTGTAATGTCAACAGCAGCCAATACAGTTTCCACGTATAGTTAGGTTTTATTTTTGCCTGAATTATTCCTTATAAGTAATCTCTTAACCAGGTTTCTGTGCAAATCTGTGGGCAGAAGTCTGGGTGAAATCAACGTCATTAAATTTGTATATTCTCTTAATATGAATCATAATTACAATGATTCCAAAAATGGTTTTCTCGAAAGCTGCCTGGTAATCCTTTTTTTGTCACATAGTTCTAAGTAAGTAAGGAGAACTATACCTGGCACATAACTTCCAAAATAATTTCTGAAATCGTGAGAATACCATTTCTCACACTGAACGAAAGATAATCGATATAAAGTCACTGAAGCATATTTTTCTTAGTAAACTGAATGGAATATTATATGTGTGGAAAACATAACACTGTGTGACTAATTAAATGATTGTGATAATGGAATATATAATTTTATAGCTGGTACAGAATATTTTACACCTTTTATGAGGTGTGACCTAAACAGGAGGCTTTGTATCGATGTCGAAAGGGGTTGGGTAGTGTAGGTAAAAGCATGATTTACACTAACAGATAAATCATGACTAACACAAAACACACATCACACCTTTCAAACGACCCTCACAAACAAGTGTGCCTGATTCTTCACCATTTGCCATTTCCACAGGGTTGCTAAGATTTTCTTCTGGGACCTCAAGGGTGAAGGTGGGAATGTCTGTTCTATAGGATATGATTTAACACCATACCTCCTCCGGCTTCTCACTCAAGTACCAGCGAGGTAGGGATCCTGAGGAAGGGGGTGGGAAGGGTTTCCAGTTCTTGGGGCTGTCTTCTTTCTCTTCTTCGATCTTAGCAACCACATCTACCTTTTCTTACTTCTCATTTGAGGACCTATCTATTTTTCCCTCTTTCCATATTCATCTACTTCTATCGCAGGAGTCCTTCCTAGTTTCTGTGTTTTCCAATAACCTAGAACTTATCTTCAGATAAGAAGGATGAAGAATCAGACTACACGAAAACACGTCCACATACACACAAAGAAATATGATACACAAACTATGAATTTACAGATTAAAAGGATGTAAGAACTGCCAAGGGTTGTAGGGGAAAAAGATATATGTACATCTGGAAAGATACACATATTTTTTTTAAGTGTCGGTTCTACATCATTGTCATAGAGTAGTGGGACTTGACCATTGCGTGTAGACACAGTATCTACCATGAGTTGAATAATATGTGTAGACATAGTATATACTAAGATTATTGAAGTTGAGAAGTGGAAGAGGACTCTAGGGTATTAGAGGAGGTACTAAGAAGTGAGAGTGAAGTGTAAAATACAGTTTAATTTTACGAGGAAATATTTAATTATAGTGTACATAAAGGTGTATACTAGGGCAATGAATCATGAGAACTACTGATAAAGAATAAGGGGGATGTACCCAGCATTTACTAAAGATATATGGCAGTTGTACCTACATAGAGATAGGACAACCTGTGGCCTGATAAATAGGGATGTTTCGTAAAGGGGTGTACGTACCAGAGTGGAAGGAGGAAGTGCACTCAGAGGGTCAACCCACATGTAAGGTATAGGTACTGATCCTAGGGGAAAAGGACAGTATCGTGACAGAAGTCACACATTTAATAAGAATTATTCTGGTAAGTTTGAATTCTATATACCACTAGCTTTGTTATATTTCAGATAAGTTCACGAGTGTCAAAAGGACACACTTTTATTATGCCCAGAGTTCCCCCAGACTACAAACTATTATGAATAATGATAGTGATGCATAATAAGGAAAAAATAGTACAAGGAATCAGAATAAAGAATAAAGTACTGAAGTGTCATGAACACCTGGAATTTACGATTGGATAAAGAGCAGAAAAAAGAGGGAAAAAAAATTGGTCATCATGATTTTTTTAGATATAGAAAGAGTTAACTCCACCATTGATTGAAATATTCATGTTTTATAATTAAAGTAAAATGAAAAAAATAAGGAATAGCTAAATAATAAGAAAAAGGTTATCCACAGTTATTAAAGGAACAAGGTATACTGTTGAAATATGAATTGTTATTATATGTGACATAAATGTACATAATGATGGTATATAAAATATCTCGTGTTCGATCTGAGGGGGGAATATGTAGTACTACGAGAATTTCCGTGTAAATTCTAGGACCACTTGGCCTTCCTCTGTCTCGAACCCACAATATTTTAAATAGAAGAGAGAGAGAGAGAGAGAGAGAGAGAGAGAGAGAGAGAGGAATCCAACCTACTGCGCATTGCATGTTTGTGTGTGCAGATCTAAAAACAGTCACGAGCAAAATGTGGACGTGACAGTCAAACAGCGGCCGACAAGTACATGCCGTACGATCCATAGAGTTTCAGTGTATGTGAAGAGAAGAGCCTGTGCTATTCTTTGCTGGTTTAGTGACTGTGATGATTGTTAAGAACAAATGAAGAAATGAGATTAGTCTTTTAAGTAATTCATGTGTTGGACTTGCTAGAAGCAAGACATGTTCATATTTTCTGGTGATTATTAAACAAACCCTGTTGTAGATGTATCTTAATAGAGTCTAATGTTTGACGACTTGGTTGACTCGCACAAGTTCGAATATTTATATGAGAAATGGTGAATTTGTTTTTTTGTGGAAGTTGAAATATACCATGACTGAACTAAAAGTATCCTCTGATTACCAAATTATTTCAAGAGTAGAGAGAGAGAGTCTGATAAATTCCCTTAACCAGCATTATTCTTCGGGGAAGAAGTTTTTGGAGATAGACGTGGCTGACTATCCAGAGAAGAAAGTCAACTTATGGGAGAGAGGTGGGAAGTTTGCAAACCAGCTCCACATTGCTTCTTGTCATCTAAAGTGTTAAGAGTACACATACAGAATGGCACACAGTGGTTGCAGCTAAGCTGATAGACTACAAGGTTGCTTTCACAGGTGGCTCTGCCTTTGATGGAAAAGGAAATGCTTGTGGATGGTTGGAGTGGGTGATAGTGGAAGGATGTATGGGACAGGTCTTGCATCTAGGTCTTTTAAGGGGATATGAACTATGGGGTAAGGAGGTAGTAGTAGCAATGGATACAGACAGACGAGAATATTGTGTAGGTTGAGGGTCACGGGGCAGCTGGCTACCACTTTTGGGGGGTGGGGAGGATACTTGGGAGGGTATGACAATGCAATTCAGTTGCTCCTGTCCTGGGTGGTACTGAGTCAATCATGCTAGGTTTGTTAAAACCTTCTTTCCTTCTCCCAGTCCCTACAAGGGACACACTTTTCCACCACCAACCCTGCCAATCAGACTTGACACAAAGCTAACAATGAACCCTTTAACTGTAACCCCCCCCCCCCCCCCCGGCTAAAAAAAAAAAGAAAACTAATAACTTTACACAATTTCCTAACATCAAACTCAGTGCTTCATCTCCAAAATTTTAAGTGCCAGAAAACACTTCTTCAACCATACAATCCCCCCCCCCTCACACACACACACACAAACACAAACACTCCTTCCTTCCAGCCACAAAAATCACAAGTTTCAATTTTTTAAAACTTGTGATGAAACTTACAATGTGAAATCATTTTTCTGCAAAATACCATCCTGAAATTCAAATTTTTAAATCATAATATCTTATAATCAAAACAATAAAACCACAAGATTTAATATAAACAACAGGTGCTGCCACCTGTCCCCACAGCAGTCACTTTACTCCTTAGTTCAACTCGACGTATATCGGCAAAAGTCAGTAGCCTTCGAAAAAAACACAACAACAACAACACACAAGATTTAAAATAAACAAGGGGAGCTGCCACCTGTCCCCACAGTATTGTCACTTTGCCCACTTGTTCTGCTTGATTCATTTCAGCACAAGTTGATAGTCTTCAGTTTTCAACTGCTCCCTGCCACCTAACATTCAAACATTTCCATTGTAGATGCTTGGTGAAGCAGAAGTTTTGGGTATACACCTGTTTTCCAAAGTTTTAGAAAAGCTCACCATGAATTTTCCGGAAGTTTAAGTTTTCCAACTGAAATATTTCATTAACTAACATGTTATTCAAATTACACTGTATTTCACCCCATATCTCTGCCCATCACATAACATTGGTCTCCCACTGTCACTTTCACTATTGCTGGTGCAGCAACGATTCATAGTTACATTGCAATTTAATAGTCATGTACTATTTTAAATCCCTGGTGCAAATTTCTTATGGTAAGCTAAAGAAAAGAAATATGTGGGAGGTGCTGGAATGTTGTTCTAACCAAAAGTAAGCTCTGATCAAACCTACCATGCATCGCCTTCATTCCCCAAATCCTTCAACATGAAAACCAAATTCACATCTACAGAAAGAACAGTATTCCAAACTGATCCCCAACTTATAAACTTACTTGTGCACAAAGGTTCCACTACTGTGATTATGAACCACGGGGATTACCTGGCTGAAGGCCTCTGCCAGCTGTGAGATGGTCCACTTACAAGCCCTGCCATAGTGACTATTCCAGCAGTCCAGCTTGATCTCCAAACCCTCATCAAATCCTTACAGGTCCATCCCAGAAACTCTGACCTGAGTCTATGTGCCTCCTCACCACCACCACTCCCTGAACTCACTTAGCTCCTAAAATATGTGGAGTACGGACCACCTAAGATGCCCCACTGTAACTGAATATTGTACCCCAACAGAGACCAACACCTTCCAGCAACCTACCCTTCTATATAGAGAGACTGGCCAATTCCTCCACATACTCTTCACAGTTCCTGTCCCTATACCCACCAGCACCTTGTTCATCACTTCTACACCAATATCCCAATCCCTACGACCTTGCCACCACTGAACACTACCTTTCCCAATGCCCGACTGACTCTAAACATCAACATCATTCCTGGTCCACATTACCAACTATATCTTTTCCCTCAATTACTTCTGGTTTGAAGGTATTACCTACAAACAAATCTGTGGTACAGCCATGGGCAGCTAGATGGCACCATCCTGTGAAAACCTATTCCTTGCCCATCCAGAGAAATCCTTCCTAAGCATCCACAATACTAAACCATCAGATGGTTCAAATTCATTATTGACATTTTCATGATCTGTATCTGGAATGAGATTCACATTCCTCCAGAACATCAACAGCTTCTTCCCATTTGCTTCACTTGGTCCTCTCCTCAGCCCAAGCCACCATCCTAGATGTCGACCTCTACCTCGTGGATGCCTCCATCAGTATTTGCATCCATTTAAACTTACCACCTATTAACAATACCTCCATTTCAACATCTGCCACCACACCACACCAATAAGTCCATTCCACCTCCTTGTTGCCCCAGCTGTCCACCATCCCAAAAGTGCCCACTGGCTGGCCACAATGGAATGCTCCCCCTCACCACTCAGTGAATGCAAGACTGGAGCAACTGAATAATATTTCCCAATTCCCTCGTCATTCATTGTCCACCCAACTTAAGCAATATCATTGTCCGTTCCCATTTCACTCTTGCTCCCAACTGCTTGTCCCTAAAAAAGACCTAGATGTAAGACCTGTCCCATACATCCTAGCAATACCACCTACTCCAACACTGTCAGAAGCATTTCCTACCCCATCAATAAAAGAGCCAACTGTGAAAGCATCTAAGTAGCCTACAAACTTAGCTGCATTCTATGTGGGCAGGGCCACTAACAAGTTGTCTGTCTCATGAATGGCTACTGTCAAATTGTGAGCAAAGGTAGCCAAACCATTCAGTTGCTGAGCATGCTGCTCAACATGGTATGTTTGTCTTCAATGACTGCTCCACTGGGTGTGCAATCTGGGTTCTTCCCACCAACAGCACGTTTTCTGAACCGTAAAGATGGGAACCCCCTCTCCAGCATATCCTTTGTCCCTGTAACTCCACTGGTGTCAACCTTTGCTTGTCACTAGCCCAAACTGTCTCCATCCCCTTTCCTGCCCTCACTCCAGACTCCCCCCCTCCGCAGTGCACACACGTCATCCCTCCCCTTCCTCTGCTTTTTCCTTCCACCACTCCCCATCCCACTTCCCAGCACAGCTCTCCCAATGCAGCACCTGGAAACCCACTACCCTTTCCCAGCCACATCCCCACACAGTCCCACAGGCAGAACTGCAGCTTCTTCCTGCACCCTATTCTGCTATCCCTCCCCATGCCATGCTACTTCT